>NC_140583.1:878835151-888835151 GCF_964204655.1 Triturus cristatus
TATGCGTACAATAGCCTGTCTAAGCATTTCAGGATGAATATAACAGCTGTGCATTAACGTGGCAGCTAGGTGCTGAAAAAAGTCAGACCGACACGTAAAGTTAAGGGCTTTTTTCATGCAATTTATTTAGATACATTTTATATCACAGAGTAAAAATGTTCGGTACAAATATGATTTTAAAAGTCCAATGAGAGCGTAAAATAGACCTTGTGGATGTCTGCTAGTTATCATAAACACTGTAAACATGCATATTATCAGTGAATGAAATACAATTTTGCATCGGTCTGTTATTTACACGGCCTCTTTTCAATCTGCGTAATTGCCTCAACACAAACCTTGTTACTAGAGCATCATTTGCCTTCAAATCAGCTGAATACATTTTTAAAATGCTTTCAAAGTCTACACCACGGCATCTATGAAATAAATAAAACAAACAATGTGCCCCGCAGGTAAATGATACATCATCCTGAATCTGGTTTTCATGAAATGTTATTAGGCCTGAAGTGTTTCTTTTTAAAAATTGCCATATGGTATTGGGGTACAGATAACTGTTTGGTGGCACGCCATAGGAGTCAAAAAACTCAGAGTCCTTTTCCGTTAGAAATATTGCTAACCAGTGTCGACCCCTTTGATCTTTACCGTCTGTATTAACTATTAAATGAAGCGGTCGCTGGCGATTACCCAGATACATTGGTAGAGTGTCAGCTGCGAATACACCTAAAAATGAATGTTTTGCCGTCTCGTCTTTGGCGAGAAAACGTTCCAGTTGCCACGTATTCATCACATATAGTCGATTAGCACCTCTCGCCTATGGTTAATCTGTATAACATTCTGAAAGACAGCGTAAATCAGAAGGTTTATAGTAGACGGTAGAGCGGCGCTAAAACGGAGCTCCAGACGTACATTGCCTGATTTTTGTATCGAAAAATGGCCGCCACCCACGTCGTTGTCAGGGCATAGATCGAAAGCCAGCATAGAATAGCCTTTCGAATACTCTACACGATCCACAAAGAAGGGTCGGTCTGATGCGTACTTCCCAGCAACTTGCAGCACACCCAAATATTCTCTAGCCACACCCCCAGTTCCAAATGACGGCGTGTATGGTTTTGCCGGTATAGCTTGGCCGTCTACGGAGAGGCTGCTGTGAGATATATTATAATGCTTGAAATTAAAGGGGTTTCTGCCATATTCACCGCTAAATGCTGCGTTATCGACCAGCGCTACTATTACAGTTCTTGGCAAAAATCCGAAAAAAATATTCTCAGTATTCGATAGTAGCGCACCGGCTGGGATGCTGAACACTTTGAGCTCCACTCTTTCGATGGGGTACTTGGCATTACTGGTTAACAGAGTCTCGGCGTGAGCTAAACGCACCACCGGGCTCACTTTGACACGTTTCACAAATAGTGACGCCGCTAAGATATGCACTTTGTAATTTTCTGCGTCGCCGCTCATTAAGCAAAAAGTGTCTTTATTTCGAATCAGTTTAATCTTCACATCTAGACCGTTAAGCATTAATTTGTCTTGGAAAAATAAATCGCAGTGTAATTGCCCAATCAGTTCCACTTTACGACTTCGGGCTGTAAAGCTAGCTCTGCTCTTAAATCCCGCGTTAGCACCGGTTAAAGTCGTGTCCTCGTGCTCTCCAGCGGTGTCTCTGTAGAAGAGACCTGCAGAAAGTTGGCGTTTTAAAGTGGGGTCCCCATAATTAAGTACCGTTTCGAGATAAGCCCTGTATGGATACGTGTTGTTTGACTGGCTGATGAGCCGGTCGCCGAGGCTCACATCCAGTTGGTTAAAAAGTGAGGCTATGGGGTATGGAGAAAACGCCACTCGGGCTGCGGCGTCCAAATCGGATCCGTCTGCGTTAGTAATTTTGCACGACAGATAAATCAGGGTAGCTGAAAGGTCCAGGTAGTCATCCGACCGAGCTATGAAGAACTCTAAGGGGGCTGTGTCTGACAGGGCTGAAAGTGGCGGTACTTCGACATATAGAGAACTTTCAATGCTGGTTTGCGTTGGTGGTACTTGGAATAGGTCCAACTCTGACTTTGTGCATTCCTGGGAACCGCAAGGGACGGAGGCCATGGTCCGATTTAAAATATGTTGCCCTTAGAGACTCGTTTTTTTCCGTGTCTTCTCCGGGTCTTAAGCGAACTCTTTTGAGCCGGTCGCCGGCGCTTCACAACGCTTTGAAGGAACGCGGGCGGCCCCCTTAGTGATACACCCCTTTTTCTCTTCCTTCCTCTTTCGAGATAGATTAAACCTGAGCCTTCTTGACCCGTTTTGGTAAACTTTTTCATCACCGCCCCCGAAACGTGCCCTGCGACGTCTCGGGCAATATTTGCTGCAGCGGTTTTCACGTGCGGTTTTACCAACTGGAACCCTCTTCTTAAAAGCGGTACTGCTTTTCTGAAAAGGCTTCTGAATATACCGCCAACACCCGCCCCGTACATAATAGGTGCCCCGTGGAACCCCGGGAGGCCTGAGCCGGCTTGTGCTCTATAGTAATCCCTATAGAGCGACGCGTCGCCGTAATTTTCAGGTAAAATCATTATTCTAGTACACTTCACCACGTCGCGGCCTGAAATGAAGCTTCGCTATGACTTTACCCACTTTAAATCTTATATTAGTGTTCAAATCGTCCTTCAGTTCCAAAGTTATTGTGTGAAAATGTTTTTTGCTGATCGGTACATAATCTCTTTTGGTGTAAATGATGTTTATCATGCTATTATTCTTGCCTGTGATTTCCACGCACCGGAGGAGAGGCACGTAGCTATCCCCCACTCTCTGATGCTCTATCACGTCGCAGTATACAAACATCATATAAAATCCGCCGTGTACATCCGTGTAGGCTTTCCCCGCTGATGAAGAGTGGTGAACGTTAGGCGTCAGCCCCAACACTCTCCCCAGTTTTTCACGCACCAAAATACCGTAGTCTTGAGCATTCCTCAACTGCACTTTTCGAAGTCGTGGTTCATACGTTAATCTAAGGTCAACAAGTTCCGATATGTTACCAATGGATTTATTCATTACTTCTACAATGTCTCGTATGTTGTCATAGTGCCCCGGCGGGAAAGAAAGTTCGTGGGCGCTTTCCTTCTTGCGTACCACCGTAAATCTAACATCCTCTGTTTCAAAAGTGTCCCACGTGTGCGGGTACTGAATTTCTGTTAGGGCCACCTCCCAATCTCCTTGTAGATGAATAGGTTTTGCTAGTTTCACCGTAAAATTTGAAATTTTGTTATTAGGGAAAGTGTCCAAAGACGCGTTACTCGGGAGCGTCAGATAAAAAGGTCCGACCTCCATGGCGCTTCCGCGGTACCTAAATGCCTATATCCGCTGTTGTAGACTTTGTATATCCTTTAATTCACTCTCAGAGACCCAACTATTAAATTTATCAGGCCATCCCCGCCATTTAACTAGGCACTGTCTTTGTGCCCCGTGCCCCTTCTTTGCCAAAACGTTCTCAATACGGTACACACGATCTTGATCCTGTTTTATTTTTTGCAGCTCTTCTTTGTAAAAACACCCTTCGACCTCCTCCCCAGCATAGTCTTTTAAGTTAAAAACTGTAACGCCTGAATGCTTGGAAATCTTGTCTATCACAAAGATCTCATCTGTAAAAGTCTGCTCATACCCCTTTTGAAATACCCCCTTGCATCTAGATACCCTAACATGATCACCTTTTTTGAGAGTGTTTTTTGAAACAGGGTTGTTGGTGAACACGGACCCGTACACAGTTCTCCAAATTTTCAACTCATTTTGCGGGGATACTTCTACAGGGGACGTCTTAATGGTTCTATGATAGCTATGATTGTAACTTTCAATAAAATCTTGTAAACGATCTATATAACGAAATGTGTTGTACGCTGTAAAATACCGCCAAATTCGTGCCTTGAGAGTTCTGTTGAATCTTTCTACAATCGCCGCCTTCACTTCGTTGTTTGTAACAAAATGTTTTACACCATACTTGTTCAGCAGAGCTTTTAGCGTCTTGTTTTCAAACTCTTTTCCTCTATCTGTTTGTAACTTTTTAGGAATTCTCCCGCTGCTGAAAATGTAATCAAAGGCTTTTGTGACCGAGCTCCCCGATTTTTCCTTCAGGCCAACGGCGAATGCATACTTTGACAGTACGTCTATCACCGTTAATATAAATTTTACACCATCATTAACCGCGGCATGTTCACGGACGTCTAGAAGGTCCGCTTGCCATTGATGATTTAAGCCGCTGACTATCACACGCCGTCTTTGAAAGCGCTTTCTCGACCCCTTATGTAGCGTGTAGGCATCTTCGCCCGATAACCAGTCGCGTACCTGTGTTCTTTTAACACCGTCGTTGTGGATTTTGCTCTCCTTGTACAAGGCTTCTACACCGCCAAAACTACCAACTTTCGAGGGGTTGTAATAAACTCTTTTGAAAAGCTTCTGCATCGTAGCGCTTCTTGAACTAAAATACCGCAACCCCTACTCCCGCCCCCCTATTCTATTAATTCACTTTTGTTTTATTATTTTTCTTTATCAAATAATCAGAACTAGAAGCCGGTTTATTTTACAATAGTAGATTATTTAATAACACACGAATTAAACAGTGTATGATTTAAACTGGTAATATAGGAATGTACAGCGCTATAAACGATAATAACGATAAAAACATAGATATTTAACACAATGCTCTCAAAAACTCGTGACGTAGAATCAATATTTGGATTTTGCTAGCTATGAACGGTACCAGTCTTCTTACATCCTCCCCACGCCCCTTCAAGAAGGCTCGACAAAACAAATCAGATATTGTATTCATGAAATTGAAAAACTGTTTCTTATTCAGAGTAGTTCCTAGGGTGCAAAATGTCCGCCTGATATAATTGTCGATGCAATCTTCGAGCACGTCGTCAGCGCCCAAGAAGATTTTGCTCTTTTCAACGTCGTAAAAGCCTCTAGGTTTCTGACCCAGTTCTTTTTCAAGCTCTTCGATGATTTCACATCGCTTGTTACGACATAGCGCGGTCGGGCGAAACACTGGTTTGGGGTACGCCATCTTTGCTCTGATCAGAAAATAAAAAGCGTCTTCCAGGCATCTAACGCTCGGTCGCACGCCGATCTCAACCATGTGTCGAAACACACTTTCCTGCAACGGAAAAACACACATACATAATAGTAGCAATCGCGAAGATCATCATGTTTTCATTTACTCTACATTAAGAAATGTCATGTTCCTCGGTTTTAAACTCCTGTAAAGATACTTGATCTTAAAATATCTACGGTAATTCTTCCTTCTCAAATGCTGTTTCATTATCAAGCGTATGTCTTCATCACCCGCTTCATACATACTTTTCACATGCTCTGATGGGGACTGTACTCTCTTAATATACTTTAAAACATTCGCAATCATCTTACTACAATCTTCGGGTACTGACATTTCTTTCAAGCCATAGACCGCCCCCAACGTCGCCATAATCTTATAGGGGTCCAGCTTGTAACATAGTTTCCGTATCAAACTGTCTTCATATTCATCACCCGTCGTGAGACAGTCGTGATGCAACTGACTCGGGTCGTCAATTTTACAACCTTCGCATTCGTCGTACCACCCCGCCTTTAAGCACAATTTTATGATCGCGGCTATCGCTGTCAAAAGTCCGCGATATCGATCCGTGCTCCAACTTTCACCACGACAAAATTGTACAATTGCGTCTAAGCGCTTACAGCTGCAGTTTTTATGCGTTACGGCAAGTTTTTTCTGTCTTGAGCAGCAGAGACATGAAAAACGTAGCGATGGCTGTGTGACTTCCATAGTCGTGCTAGCGGTTTTGTCGCCTGGGGCTCCTCCTCCTCTCTTTTGCTGATAAAAAGAAAAAAGGGGTTTTTCGACCTCAGCCTTCCTCACAACTACACGCCTCATCATCACACTCTTAAACACCCCAGAGGATTTGCCGAAAAATTGCGGTTCGTACTTACTTTTCGTTTTCCAACTTCGCACTTTTCTGTTTCGTTTACAGATTCTTCTCCGGAATCCATCTCTGTACAGTCGCTGGAGTCCTCGGGTTCAGGCTCTTGCAGGTCAATACCCTCGTCATCTTCACTTGGTTCCGCTCTTCCACCGCCGTCTGTAGCATCGGAGGTATTGCACGCCATTTTAGCAACGCCACCAACCGCCTCTTCGCAGGCTCCGGTCTCGGGCTTTATATTCGGCATAGCCGATGCCTCGACGTCTGTCTCGGGCTTTTTATTCAGCATCGCCGACGACATCTCCGACGTAGTACCCGCAGGCGTTGTTGGCGCGCAATTTTCCTTATCACTATCGTCGAGTTCTGCAGCGTCGTCTGCAGCATTTGCCGCTTCCTTCAGCATCGCTGTTATAGTTTCTCCAAGGGGCCCCGCTTCCACGCTAGAGCAAGACATTCTCAAAGTTGTCTTAAAGCTCGAGCTTTTCTTTGTCGGAAAAAAGCGGGGGTTTCTTAACACACGGTCCTCGGAATGCTGGCTTATATCCTCTGTGAACATACTAGACACGCCCCGCGGTATGTTTGTAGACTCGTATTTCACACTACCCCCACTTCTTAGCAACCCTCCTGCATGCGTGGTCGATTCATACGTTTTTGATTTCATCGCAGTATCATTTTATAAGCCTTGATTCACAAATCCTAACTTATCGTTTTATACGCTTTTTGATTTCATCGCCGTATCATTTTATAAGCCTTGATTCACAAATCCTAACTTATCGTTTTATACGCTTTTTGATTTCATCGCCGTATCATTTTATAAGCCTTGATTCACAAATCCTAACTTATCGTTTTATACGCTTTTTATTTTTTTTATTTTTTTTATTTTTATTTTTTATTTCATCGCCGTATCATTTTATAAGCCTTGATTCACAAAATAACGACCTATAAAACAATAAAATGCTATAATCTTATCAATACGTTATAAGGACCGATTAAAACCCCGATTAAAATCAGACTTGGAACACGTCCAATATAGACACACGGACCAAAGGGGCGTGGTCAAAGGGGCGTGGCCACCTGTCAAAAAATACATGGTGACGAGTAGTATACAACCTATACTACTAACCGTATACGTCCTCTACAAGCATAGAACAACCAAATGCAGAAATGCAGCCTCCCACTTGATATATCACCTTATTGCACTTAATATTGTCTTCCAGATACAAAAAAGCTGTTTTTTTTCTTTAGATCTCGACAACAATGTAATCAAACCTACAACCCACTGCGGTGACTTTTATATTTCATAAGAGTACTTTCTACGGACAGCTTCCCATTTTCTTCTTTAAAAATCATGAAGCTGACCAGTAATCCGTTTCCTGTTTGAGGGTTGCAAACTCCACCCCTTTATCCCATGACTAGAAAGAATTGCATTGGTGGCAACTCTCCACCCACAAACATGGTTCTTTTCAACTGAAATAATAAACAGTAGAGCTAGATGTGGGTAAGACAGATACACTTGCAGCAGGCCCAGTTAGAGTTGAACTAAATTCGATGGAAAGTATTGGACAGCCTCAATTAAAAGCACTGCCACTGATCAACATCGACACACAGACACAAACACACATATCTGTAAACTCAAATATTTGTTTGCACTCTGGCTACGCAGATCACGTTATGCCGACAGACCTAGCATGCAGATCTAGAGCTGAGTCAGTCATTTGGTGTGAAATGGGCTCACATCTTAACTGATTTCCCCTCCTTGCATTGCACATTGTTTACAGGATGGTACATTTCTTTACTTTTCAATCCTTTGCGTTGTAGCAACAATAACAGGCACTGGAGGATCAATCATTGTGTGAGTCGGTGGGTGCGGCATGCTAGTAATACGCTATGCAGGTTCAGCATTGAGGAATCAAAAACTGCTGCAGACACATTTCAAGGCTAGTGAACAGATTAGTCCATATGTAAGGCAATTAGGGGCATGGGTCAGTCACAAGTTTACGGGAAGGTCTTTAGTTGAAAAATGCAATTACAGAGCAGTTTCCCAAAATGTGCTACTTTCATATTTCAAGAAAAAACTTAACTTGAATGAACGTTGAGGTTATAATCCAAAACTGGTTAACTCTTAAAATTCACCAGTGAATGACAGGTAGGCATCCTTAATTCTCTTGCCAAGTCACTGGTTATGACCTCACGCACGACTTCAAAGATAACATCACAAATGTTTGCTTCAATTGTATCACTGCAAAGAGCACCAGTTACATAATTAACTACATAATTGATGGCACCAAACATCACAAAACCAATGACTATGCTTAAGGTTTTTGGACAAATGCTCAGGACACAGTTGTCACTTTACTCTAGCTATCAGTCTCATTACAAGTTTGCTGCAATTGGGTGGGGAATAGGCACAGCTGGCACAGGTAAGAGCGGTGGGGCGGGGCGGTGGGCGAAGTCAACAGACGACGGAATAGGTAAAATAAAATGAAAAAATAAATAAAACCACTTACTTGGCGTTTGCGCAACGCCGAGTCAGCGATTGCGCTAGCGCAAGATAAGTGGTTTTATTAATTTTTTAGGTCTCGCGTTTGGCAGCGCATGCGCTGCATGCGCGGTCTCAGCAAGACCTAAAGTAATCTGTATGTTGGCTGAAACTTAGTCTAATTTGTTTTTCCGCTTCTGATTGGTTTACCTGAGGCATTGTATTGTGTTCCTGCTTTCTGTTGGCTGTTGATCCTCCAGTTACTTTCGTGTAGTTCCAAAGCAGCGGCGCCTAAGTACAGTTTTCGTCCGCAACTCGCACTTGTTTTAATTAACCGCAGTGTGCCATCTGTTTCTCACGCCGCGTTTGTTTATTTATTTAAGACACGCTCCCCATGTTCGCGATAGAACGGCGGCATTCCTCCAGTCCAGCAGGCCTTTATTCCACTGACCCGGGCTTCCCGTGTTCGCGATAGAACGGCGGCATTCCTCCAGCCCAGCAGTCCTTTATTCCTCTGACTCGGCACGCACTTCCAAGGTAGGTGCACTGTTCACGGCTTCATCTAAATTAGCAAACTTGGTATCGCTTCTCAATACGGGGACGGGTCAGGGCCATGTGTGTCGCGCCTGACACTGTTTACATGTTAATGATCCTAAACACAGGGCCTCTGTTGCGCGGGCTGGCTGCCGCCCTCAGAGCTGTAAATTCAGTACACGCTGCGAGTGCATCGTCTTCTGCCTTCCACGAGCGGGTTTAAGTTCAGTGCACACCAGCGGGTTTTTAACAAGATGTAACTCCCAAACTTATTCTGGTTGTGCCCCCTTTTCTTTCTATCGCTCACTATCTTGCCTCCTCTTGCTGTATTTATGAATCGGTCTGACCATCCGTCTGTTCACACACACAAACACACATGCACGCATTCTGTGCCGTCATCCCGCACTTCACGTGCACCATGTATCTGTCTATATGCGCATCCATGTCTGTACCTCAGAGTCTCCGACAATATGCTACCTGTCTTTCTCTCTCTCTGCTTCTGTTCATGTCTTACTGTTACATGTTTCTGTGACCCAGTCATAAATCGGACTCCTTCGCTAATACTAGATCGGATCATTGTATCAATCTGATGTATTACTCTTTTTATATACTACCCTCTTCCCCCACATATTTTCTTTCAGTGATGACTATTTTATGAAACTCTTCGCAGTGAACTATTGCGCACATTAACACAAGCCCCCTTATGTTAGCAGATACCTTTCTTTTCATTGTCATATGTGTGATGTTACAGCTACATTTCAAGTGTATTATTTTCCGTACCTTTTCGGCAATTGTTATATATTATCTACTGGTGGTCGCCAGTAGATAGTTATAGTTAGGACCGTGTTTCCATAGGAAATCTCAAAATTCTATTTTGAATAACTTTGGCGCCGGTTGACGAATCCTCGCGAAATTTTCAAAACTAATGGTGCGCTCCGCTCAGCTCCTACCCTGAAAGTCTCGGGGGGATTCGTCAAGCGGGGGCCGAGAAAAAAGGGGGGTCCCAAAACGTGTTTTCCCCATGCATTTTCCCATAGGACCTTTAGTCGAAGGTACAGCCCGAACGGCTGAACAGAATTACTTGAAATTTGGCAAAGAGGTAGTCCTCAGGTCAGGGATGTGCCTATTGCATATATGGAGTCAATCTGTTCAGTAGTTCCTGAGAAAATTGCAGTTAAAGTACATAAATATCTATAGCCGCGCACCGCGCGCGCACCCTGGGCACACCATGCGCGCACCCTAACGTGCGCGAGCGTAATTCTGATTGGTGGTTACATGTCAGTCAACGTTCGAATCGGTCGAAATCAGGAAGTGTCGCCGCCATTTTGTTTGTTTTGAGTGCGAGAGTGAAAAAGGAAGGTGGCGAACGTGAAAAGGGGGCAGGGTAGAGAGTTCCTGACCCCCTAGCCTTTGTCAGGGGGTCCCTGAAGGACCCCGAAGGCAGAAAAAAACATTTTAATTTTTTTTAAAAAAATTGCGGGGTGCGCGCATGGTGAAAAACCAAATGTTTTTAATACGTAGTTTATTGTAAAATAAATATATAAAAAATATAATAATAAATACATAACTTGCATTTAAAAAACCGTACAAATTCACTGAAAAAACCATAGGTTTCACACACATTATAGTTAGGAATTAGCATTTAAAAAACCTTGCAAATTCACTTAAAAAACCATAGGTTTCACACATGTTATAGTTAGGTGGACATTTCACTCGTAAAAAAACAATGAAATTCCCCCGTTATAGTTAGTTCAGATAACTATAACTCGCGCGACCGCCATTCTATCAAAAGGATGATGTCATCAGTGATGTCATGAGTGATGCCACTGACCATGTCATGAGTGATGTAATATGTGACGTCATCAGCAGTGGATTGCGGTCGCGCGAGTTATAGTTATCTGAACTAACTATAACGGGGGAATTTCATTGGATTTTTACGAGTGAAATGTCCACCTAACTATAAAATGTGTGAAACCTATGGTTTTTTAAGTGAATTTGCAAGGTTTTTTAAATGCTAATACCTAACTATAACGTGTGTGAAACCTATGTTTTTTTCAGTGAATATATATATATATCTGTATCCTTCATGTGAGTCCTTTTTGGGGGTGGCCTATACTTGTTATTCAGTAAAAATGTTCTATCCAAAAGGAGAAATGATTTGACACAGAGTCTGTATGTAGCTCGTGCCTCCGCTACCAGAGGGCGATGCTAAAGATATTTCAGAAGTACTGCATGGGGCTCGAGGCATGGCCAGAGACAGGTCTCGGGTATGGGACATAATGGAGCCCGTGGAAAAGAACGGAATTACTGATAACCAGTCTGGAAAGGTTGGGTTAAAGGCATGCACACGATACAGGCAGGCATTTACAGGCATACAAACCATGTGTGCATGCAACGCAGGCAGCCAGTGCCTCAGGCATAACCGGCAGATATTCCACGTAGGTAGGCAGGCTGGCAAAGCAAGCGGAACACTATATAAAACAGCTGGGCTGTCAGAAATGAGAGGCGTGTTGCAGACATTTGCTGCAGACGTTGCAGGCATCTACCATGGCAGACATTGAATGGGGATAATCACTGCTTCTACACACTGAAGGAAGAAAGCAATTACTTGTACACTTTGTAGACTGGAGTTGTCAGTATGTCTGTTGGTGGCTTTTACCTGCAGTCAGATACTGTGGAAGACGAGTGTTGGAGGCAGGCAAGCCTCGTAGGCATTATCTGTTAGTAGGCATTGCCTGCAGGCAAATAAGCATTGTAGACAGGTAGATAGCTGAATTGTCCATCAACCAGGCAGCCCACCCCGGGTCACCTGGCAGGACGCTGTCACTTTCTGCTCTGATCCCAAATACGCCAGGGCCGTTTTTGGGGGTCCTATGAGCCAGCCCCAAAGAATCAAGCCACGAGGGTGAGCATTGTGGATTACTCAACAGCACCCCGATATAAATTCTGTCCGAGGCCTGCTTGCTAGAGACAAGGGTAAATTTATGTCAACAGCTGAAAACAATACAAGCATCGATCCGTAACACAAAGAGGGGCTCACAGGTATTGAAAAGGCAGGCGTGTGCAAAAATGTTGATGCTGTTGAAGTTTTGTGGAACTTCAAAGCTCTTTGGCAAATGCATTCAGAATGTTTCTTGTAGCCAATCCTCTGTGTCATAAAATTGTCTCAAAACTCGCAATTTTTTGCGAGTGTAAAGAAAGCATAAAACTTTGCAACTTAGGTTGCAAATCTACCAACAGGAATTTTGAACAACTGCAAGAATAGACTGTCACTTGAAGCAAATCCAGTTATCACTAAAAAGAAGTGAAAAAAGAGAGACGTGGTTATTTAGCAAATCCCAGCTTCCTATTTAGGCTACATTTTGATCCTCGGCAAAGCACACTATATCACCCTGCTTTTCTCTCATTTCTGCCAAGATTTGGTTCGCTTTTGAAAGGCAGAATAATCACCAGAGAAAAAAGCTTGCATAGCCAATAGGTCTCGCCTTGGGGACCTTATAAGTGTTTAGTCATGCAACAGTTGATGTTGCACCAAGTATAATGTGCTGGATAACTAAACACTTATAAGGTCCCAAAGGCAAGACCTATTGGCTATGCCAATGCTTGTTTATTTAACTGCCTGCTGTTAAAAATATGTTATCAAACATTCTCAAAGGGGGAGTCCCTTGGGGACCCCTTCTCATTTGCGAATGAGTTACCGCCAACTTTCAATTGACGGTAAATTGAGAATGTTTTGCAACTGCATTTTGATAACAAAATATTTGTACATACCATTCCAATTCGGTTTTTGGAAATGATGCCTTCAACACGTCCCTTTCCAAATACTGATTCGCAAATCCAAATTGCAATACGGTAACAAGTTACCCAATCGCAATTTGGACTTTGTACATCCCAGAAAGCATTTTTGGGGTCACAAATGGCCCAATTCTGCAAATCAGGCCGTTTGCGACTTCAAAAATGCTAAGCACACCTAGTTCTTAGTCCTGAACTTGTAATGAGGCCCTCTGTGTGCAATTTGAACATGGCACCAAATAGCCATGCCCTGTGTATACTGTATGCTAACTACAATTCAAGGCCCAAGATTGCAACGGGAAAGCAATTCATGGCCTACAGTTAGACCCACTTCCTCTGCTTTGCACAAGGTTAGACTGTGTGCCTGTGCATATTCATGGAGAGGACAAAAATACCCATACATGTAAAAGGAACAGCATCGATACAAGAGAGTTTATCAGGATGAGACAAACACGTATAAGAATTCCAATCTACAACCAACTTTTCACTCACCTGAAATGAAAGACTGACGCTCTCATAAATAATACGTTGGCTCTCAGCTGTGCTGCCCGTGACTTACTCAAACCTGGCATCCACACAGGAAAAGGTATGCCCCTCTCTGGAGATACAGCTTGAGCATCCTTTAAAGAGATTCTTAGATACCTCTGCAAAATAAACAAGAACATCACCTGACTACAAACGCATGGCCCAATTCACAGACCTTTCATCTGCAAAAAGGTGTTACTCTGGGAAATTCAGAAGTAGGTCAAGAGGAATTCAGGAGGAAGTTACATATATTCGAAGAAAAACATTTGTGAATCTGGCCAGTAGACAAGGGAGTGCCTAGAAAAACAAAGTCAACCCTCTTTCAACTGTAAACTACCACTGAGTGACTGAAACGTGGGATCCTGACCCTTCCAGGGAAGGTGAGCAGGTGTTGTCCCCCCAAGTAAAGTTCCTTCCTTCCTTCTATTTCTCTTTTCTCCTTTCCATTTTCTTTCCTTCTTTCTATTTTTCCTTCCTGCTTTCTTTTCTCCTTTCATCTTCCTTTCTTTCTTTGCATTTTCTTTTCCTTCCTTCTTTTGCAGTGTCACTCCACATGTCTCTCACACTTTCTCTACGGTTCTCATAATTTATCTTTTTCTTTGTAACCATGTTTGTGTCCTCTGTTACCCCCTGGCCCTCACCCCGCAACTGTGTCACAGTATCTTATTCCTTGCTGTGTCATTAATTAGCTTCTTCTGTCTGCTGACCTGTGAGTCACAGTTCAAAGTTTAGAAGAGCCATAAAAAGCAGTGTAATCAGCCCAGTTCCACCCTGATCACCCCCGCTAGGCCCTTGCCCATAGATATCACTGGAAGAGAAGTGCAGCTATCACTAAAGTCCAAAGATGAACACCATATAAGACAGCAGACTGCACAGTAAGCGGAATGAAGAAGCCATACTACTGTTTTGCTAAACTTGCCTCCAAAGAACGTGCTAAGACACTAACGTCTCATTTAAACAAAGACAAAGTGTACCAAATCATGTTAAATAGACATGGCATAGATCTTTGTGCATTTAACATGATTTTAGGATTAGAAAAAAGTGGTATTACTGCAGAAAGGAATGAGGTAATACATTTCACGTTTGCATTTCAAGTTTGCCTATTTAAACACAGAAAAACACGCAGTAACATAGTTTACTCAACCAGTGCACACTCCCTCAACAAAAAATTAAGCATACGTTGGCCTTTCAGTGATTTTGACCTCGCCACCCTCCCCCTTGGCTCTGATCCACAGGGACTATAAATTCTGGTGTTTGATGTGTCTTATCTGGACAAGGCCTTTTTCAGTTCCCAGAGGCTCGTACAATGATGGAAGTTACTGCTTGTGTTTTGGGAAGCCTTCCAGAAATGATTACAGTCCGGGGTTCTTAGGGACACCAGGCTTGATCATCGGGATTCTCTCAGTTGTTGTTCTTGCAATATGAATTACAGTTAGGAAAGATACATTTCTGGAGCTTTACTATTGACTCATAAGTGTTTATTTACATTATATGGGGTGATACCTCGTATATTGAATCCCACCTCAGCAGGATGATGACCCAGATCAGATCCAGTCTCTTCATGAGAATACAAAATATGTGCATAGATGACCACACTTAACATATAAAATTCACTAATCTCTCATTCTCCTTGCACAGATTGTGCCGCACTCCCTCAAAACAAGAGCAAGGGGCTTAGATCTAAGTATCAGAGAAAACCCAATCACATGCAAGCGAGAACCCTCCCTTTCAGACATCTCCCTGGAGCCACCTGTGCTCCCTGTGATGGGCAGCAGGCAGGCCTCAGGAGGCATGAAGAGGCAGCAGGAGTTAACAGGTGTTGGCGGAATTCAACTGTAACCAGGTGAGTCAGTTCGAAGAACTTTTCCTCGTTGTCACCTCCTTCTTTCTCTTGCCCCATGTTTTAGAAGGTGGCAGCAGTAAATGCCAGCGGCTCTGCTGTGGATTGCCAGGCACTGTGTGAGGAACTGTAGGGATCAGCATGGGTGCACAAGCACATGTCTGAGCCATGTGCCCCAGCCAGGTCTGCTGCATGGCGCCCTAACCCTGCAACCAACAAAGGTTTCAGGAAGTCCTCAGCATCAGTACAGTCAGTGTCATATATGTTTGTCGTGACATATGTCATATCGCTTTCAGCAGGATTATTCTAAAGACCTGACATTGTGCACCTCCAGGCAGAGGGCGCTGCTGTGTGTTATTCTAGCTCTATTGGGTCCATTATTTAATATTCCCCAGGTATCTATTTTTTCTGTAACCGCCTCATCAGATTTGATCTTATTTCCTAATTATTCTGAGTGTCTCCTGGGGCATATCAAGCCTCAGCCTGACATTCGTAAAAAGGTAAGGGAATGTAAAAAAGCAATCCAGATTCTCAGTAACAGCTACTATATGAGGGGGGCCAGATTTGTAAAACCAAAACCGGGACTAGCTACAAACACAGACATTGGGTTTCAAATTGGCTTACACAAATTACACTCATGGACATAGGACTGTGATAATACTCAGGGGCTTATTTACAAGCATATTGTGCCACCCGTGCGTCACTTTTATTGACGCACCAGCAGTGAATGGGCTTCTCCATATTTACAAGGTCATGTAATATCACCCTGAGTGGCTTTTAATGGCCTTGTAAATATGTTTCCCTTTCACGCATGACTTTGCGTGAAATGGGCGTTCCGTGGGTGTTGCTGTGGGTGTTGCCATGCAACATCCATGGAACTTGACGCATTCCCAGATTTACAACATTTTGTAAACCTGGGAATGCTTCAGAATCCTATGCCTCGCCAGGGGAGGCATAAGAAGGTGCAACGAGGAGAAATACTTTTATTTCTTGTCGTTCTTTCCTCTTTCTATGCAGCACGCACAGAAAGAGGAAAATGCCTTTAATTATTGTTTTTGTGCAGGAAGGTGTTCCTTCCTGTACAAAAACAATCATCACCTCAGCGCAGGCACCCTTGCAAAATGACACAAGGGTGTCTGCACTGGAAGATGGCTGCTGCTTGTGCGCCAGTGCAGGGGTGAAGGACAGGAATGCGCTGTATCATGTAGATACGGCGCATTCACGTCCTTTTATTTTGATGCACGGCAACATAGTGGGAAGGATTGCTGCACTACTGTGCATCAAAATATTGTAAATGAGACCCTCAGTTTACATATATCAAATATCAGTGCATTAATATTAAATGCGCAGTAAAGAAAAGTTACGTTTTTGCTTCAATTTAAATGAATGCATTATGGAAAAGAAGTAGGAGAACAAATCAGTGAGTGAATAAAGGCTTAGGACTGTGCAACATTTAACTTGCGCTAATACTCACCTGCACTTTCCCTCAAAACTGAAACATGTCATATATTTTAGTAAAAGTATTGGACCCTGAGACGGAATAAACAGGGACTGTTGGGGAAACCCTTTGTCTAGTCACCCTATACTAAGTGGAACTCTACCTCTCATCCTTTGGCACGCCACTGTTGCAGGATGGGGCTTTGGGGGGCAGCCGACAGCCAGGGAGACATGGACCCCGGGGTTTTTGGGCCAATGGTGTGGCCCCAGCCCAACTGGGCTTGTTGGGTGACTTGTGGGCTGGTGGGAGCGGGAGTACATAACCGGCCATTTCGGGCACCATGTCACCATTTTGTGTAAGGTGACACGGCAGCTGGCTAAGGGGAGTGTTAACTTTGTTTCTAGTTGTTTCTCAAGTTTAGTTAGCCTCAGATACTAATTCAGGATGGCAGCAACATTGGAGCTGGGAGGGTGGTTGGACAGGGTGCCGTGGGGCTAGGGTCACCATGGTCTGAGGATGAGGGGTGGATTCAAGAGACACAACTAGGGGCCAGGGAGGTACAGGAGAAGGGAGAAGGGGAGGGTGCGAAGGAGATGGGGTGGGAATGGAGCCCAGTGTTTGCCATAGTGCTGGTTATGCTGGATTGGAGTGAAGGGGAGGAGCAAGTAGGGGGCATGGGGGATGGTCAAACAGCTGAACGTATGCCACCGGCCAAAGTATATACACACCAGGGGACAGGACAGTGCGGAGACCCAGCATGGAGGGGCGCACTCAGCGGGGGTAGAGAGAAAAGGGGTAGTACAGCACGAAATGGGTGCTTAGAGAGAAATATGCAGGGAACTTGGGGTAGCAGGGCAGTGGGGGTTATCAGCAGTGATTTCTGCTCCCAGGGAGGGTAGGCGCAGGCAAGGCTACTAACCCCTGCTTGCTGGATCTTACTTTTTCTTTACAGGAACAGAAGGGGCAGAATAAGGCAGACTCGGTGAATCCCATGTTGTTTCGTGATACCAAGGTGAAGAGATGGCACGAATGGGGCAGCCAGCCGGAGTGTGTCGAGGGACGTTCAGGACACTGCTACCCGAAGGTCTGAAGTGGCCTCGGTTGGTGCACCAACCCAGTTGGGTCACTGCGGCCTCTGGGGCAGCAGTGAGATGGACAGGGCAAGAGCACATGGCTGGGGCTAAAGGGCTTCATGTGGCCCATCGGTACCCAGTTGTAGACCTAGAGGAGCTAGTTCGCAGTAGGCGAAAAAGTGCAGAGGCACATGTGGAAGAGCTGGCAGGTTCTGGGGGGGAGAGATTGACACCACACAGCTAGATTACTATGAGGATAGCATAGAATAGGGGGGTGGGGTCATTGAGGAAGAAACAGGGGTGGTGCAGGAGGGATTGGGGGTCACAGTAATGATGTGACCCATCTGTTGCAGAATCAGATGAAGAGAGGCAGTTACCCGGCCCAGGTCAGTGCCATCGACCACCCTGCATGACTGGTGAGGTGGCTGAATCCAATGCGGACCCCGACTTTGACGCCAGGGTATGCTCTTCCCAATGACAGGGTGTCAGTAGGGACTGGAGAGGAGGCGGATGAGGAGGTCCGTCTCTGAAAAGGTTTGTAGGTGAATGATTCTGGTGTATGCACAGAGGCACAGAAGTAAGAGGGGGAGATGGCACAGGTTGTGACGGCAGAGGGTCAACAAGACAAAGGACAGGAGGCGGCACCACACAAAGATGAAGCACAAGCAGGGGAGGACAGCAATAGGTCGCAAGGGAATGGAGCAAAAGAAAGTCACAAGGTTAAATCAAAAAGCTTCCATACATGGGTGTGACAAAGTCACTAGGGGCCACACCTTATGCTAACAATCTAAGAAAAGATATGGAAAGGGGAATATGTCGAGATACTGAAATTACTACGCAGGGAACTGAGGTAAAAAAAAAGGATCAAAGGAGGAGGAACTAGAGTTGTCTAAGAGACCTAAGGCGCCCATGACAATAGAAAACTGGACAGTGGCCTTCCTGATGCTCGCAAGAGTTTATTCAGAAAAATACCCAGAGAGGTGGATGCAATCAGGAGGGCACAGGTGACTTACAGGGATATGCTTGGTCACACTACAATGAGGAGTTTAGAGCCAGGCTTGCCTGGGACTTGGAGGCAAAATGGGGGGAGATTGTTACAGATCTGTATCAACATATGATGGGGTCATTTAAGTTTGTGAAGCCCACATATATGGCCAGTGGGCTCCTGTTAGTCTACTGCCCCATTCAGAGCCACCCCACCCGGAGGGGGTGGTATATACAACAAGGAATTCAGGGATTTTCCAGGAGACCTGTTTGGACTTTTATAAGGGAGCCTAAATGAGAGAATACTGCAAATTTAGGCACGAGTGCTCGTAATGTGCAGGGCGACACCCCTTGGTGCAATGTTTTGGGGCAGGATAGAACGGCCAAGGGAAGAAGTCTGGCCAGGGATTCCAGCAAAAAGCTTGTTTAGTGGACAGAGATGGAGGGGGAGCACAAGGTTACATGGGAAAAGGCTCGTACACCCATTAAACAAGAGTGTCTGTATGATTGGCTGCCATACTATCCACGCAGGGAGGATGCCATATTATTGAGTCTCAGGGGCTCATTACGATGGCGGAAAAACAGCCACCACTGAGCCGGCGGTGGCGCGTGTTCTGCCATCGTAATGAGATTTACCCCCGCCACATTTTGATGGCGTTGGGTATCGCGGCGAACGGAAAGTCCGTTTGTCGCTTTTACGCCGGTATCAATCATCACGATTGCCTGGCGGAGCAGTCAGCTTGCCCACAATGGTGGCTGAGCCTAGAAGGCTCTGCCGGCACAATTATGATGCCGGCGGAAGCCAGCCTTTCCATGACGGTTGAACCGCCATTGAAAGGCTGAGAATGTCTTCAGGGGCCCATTGCGGGCCCCCCTTGTGTTGGGGGGAGATGTTGGTGCACTGGGCCTACATTTCACTGCACCAAGTGGCAGGCACAGTGTAGTGCCTGCCACGTAGTGCAGTGAAATACACAACATGCCCTTTTTAACATCACGGCGGTGCTGCTATCTGCAGCCACCGCCGCAATGTTAAAGGTGCAGAATCCAACCGCAGTGGTGGCGTGCCCATCATAATTGTATCTGCGGGACCGCCGCATGCATGGCGGTCATACCCAATCACCGCTACGGTGGCGGACGGACACCCACCATCGTAATGAGCCCCTTAGTGTCAGGCTGGGGTACGAGGGTCCACAGTCCACCTGGTGGGCCAAACATTTGAGGTCGGTGACTTTGCACTAAGCAGTAGTGTGGGAGAGGTAGTTCAAGGAACTTAACGAGGAGCGAATGGAGGGCCTATTCACAGACTGGACAACCAGAGAGCTGTTAATTTCACTGATTGGGGTGGTGCTGAAGAAAGAGCCATGCCAGTTTAGATTGATACAGCACCTGTCGTG
Organism: Triturus cristatus; assembly: GCF_964204655.1. Lineage (NCBI taxonomy): Eukaryota > Metazoa > Chordata > Amphibia > Caudata > Salamandridae > Triturus > Triturus cristatus. Next base: position 878,855,156 of record NC_140583.1, read on the forward strand.
GCCAGAGGGAGCTACAGTAAATTATTTCATATCTGAAGAACTAATGTCTGTTTCATATTCCTCAGTGGATGTAGCCAAGGGATTGGTTGAGAAGGTGGGCAGAGGTGCTGAGATGGTAAAATGTGATATCAAGTCTGCCTTTTGGCTACTGCCAGTGCACCTCGATGAACAAGCGACTTTGAGTACTCTCAGGATAGGTGGGAATCAGAAACACCTTTTCGTTATTATTCTCATATCATTCCACAACAAGAGTAATCAGAAGAGGAGAGAGAACATGGCGGCCACGAGCTGAGCGGTCGCAGCACCTCTCTTATGTGTTGAGCCCGGTGTTTGAACGTTTTTTTTTTCCGTTGCTACGGAGAATTATTGCCGATTTTCTTGCGGGAAAAGCTAATGGAAACCTAGAGATTGCGATGGCGTCTCTTTAGCACGTAGGTCCGTATCTTTTTTTTCCTGCTTGTTGATGGATACTTGGTGCTGAGATTTTCTTTTCGGATACAACTCCTTCTCGAGCCGATGTGTGTGCTTGGCTTCGGGTTTTGCTTTCAGCCCGCAGCCTCCGCAGGCGTTCCTCGTTGGAGCCTGGCGTCCCGAGAGCTACGACGAACGCGAGGCGCCTGTCTCGGCTCCTTGCGAGGTAGGGGTTTGTTTGGGGGCATTGCGGAGTCTGTCGAAATGAGTCGTGTCACCCTGGAGGGGTTACTGAAGGGGGGGTCTGAGGTTTTGGGGGGCGAAGAAACGGACGTTAGTCTTTTTACAGGGGGGGGGCATATTAGACCCTGAGCCTGTTACCACAATTACTTCTCCAAATCTCAGACCCAGACGTCAGGGAGCGCAAGCTGGTTTACACAACCACCTGGAAGCAAAAAATTTGAAAAGAAGGGGAAGAAAAGCTGTATCTAGAGCCTCAATAAAACAGCAACCCAGACAAAATCCTGTTAGTAAAGTGCAGACCCAGCCGACGGTAATAGGCTTGGAGGGGACATCGATTCCAACAGACGTTCTGATAAGGATAGAAGGAGAGCGGCCATCATCACCTATCCTGACAGGAGAGACGGTTTCACAAAAAACAAGGGGCATTAAAAAACAGAAAGCTCAACAAGGCGCAACCATAAAAATAACCCCCTCTTTAAGGTCGTATTTTAAGGTGCTTCCCCAAATTTTGGAGTTGTCTAAAGAAGATTCCTCTCCTACTAGATTAAGGGAGGCCACTCAAGATCTTATCCCTCCTATATTCCCAGGTTCTCAAGCCTTGGGGGCCTCCAATCTGGAGAAGCCGATACAATCAGAACAGAGGGAGTTTGAGATTTCCTCCCCTTCTTCAGCTAAGGCTATTAAACTTCAGAGCACGGATGGAGCAGGCGATTCAAAGATGTGGGAAGACCACCATATATCGGATGACCATCCAGAGTATTCTGTCGGAGAAATGCTCAGGGCTCTGTCTCAAGATATCAAACTGGGCTTTCAAGTTTCCACAGCTAACCAAGCTGCAATTAGAACTGTCTGTGAAACGCTTGGTTCTAAAATAGATCTTCTAGACACTAGAACACTCCTATTGGAAGTAAATGTCACTAATGTTTCAACCAATTTAGAGCTTGCTGAGACGGAAATAAAATCCCTTAAATTAAATGAGATAGCGTTATCTGAACGTCTAGAGTCTTTAGAGAATAACGCTAGGCGTAACAATCTCCGAATTCTCAATGACCCCGAGGACAGAGAAGGAGATGACCTCAAACAATTCATTGTCGTCATATTAAAAGAAGCTTTGGGTTCTGAGCTTTCACATGAAATGATACTTAATGACATTCAGCGTATACACAGGGATCCGTTCCGCAGAAACCTGCAAAGGCAGAAGCCTAGAAAGATTCTAGTCAATTTCCTGACTTATGCCCTTAAAGAACAAATCCTCACCTTAGCACTTAAGCAAAAATCTTTAACCGCAAAGGGTTTTTCCTTCCAAATAAGATCGGACCTCTCAAGAATTACTCTTGAAAAACAATGGGAGTTAGGCAGAAGACTAGATGACTTTAGGAAACTGGGCGCAGTAGCCCAGTTGAAATTTCCTGCAACCCTAAAAATAATGTATAACAACAAGATGCATAGTGTGAGGACAGTTATGGCAGCGGATGCACTGCTGAAAGACTTAAGTAAGGATTCATGTTTTATTCACTTTAATCCTCTTTAGATATTCGAACGGCAATAAATATAGGAATTGCACACATAATAAAAAAAAAAAAAGAAAAAGAAAATGTAATCTAGTTAAGGGCCACATAGGGTAAGGTGCCGAACACTGGACTAAGTCCAGATACTAGGGGGTGGTTTCAGGGGGCGTAAGGGAGGTAGTTGGGTCACAGGGGGTTGGGATGGGAATGGGGCTACTCGAGAGTTCCAGGGTGGGGTGTTGCAGGGAAAAGAAATCAGAAGAAAAAAAGTGTCCTCCTTCTCAGCTGTAATTTGCTCTCCTTTCTGTGCGGCAGTCTTAAAGAGGAATGAAGAAGGGAGAAAGGGCGAAAAAGAAAGTGCTCACATGTATCACTGTTTCTTTTTTGACTTTAGGTTAATGGGATGGGTCGGTTTGTATATAGTCTCGGCAGTTATTCTATGAATTCAGTTCATGTACTCTCCTGGAATGTTAATGGTCTGCGCACTAATCCAAGAAAACACAGGATCCTTCAATATATGCGAGATAGTAGTGCGCAGATCATCATCTTGCAGGAGACACATTTAATTGAGCATGAGATTTTAGCTATTGCCAAGAAGGCAAAATGGATCGATTTTGTTATCTCTACTACACAATCAGCTAATATAAGAGGGGTGGCAATCCTGGTTAAAAGAGCTGCACAAGCGACTCTCAGAACATCAGCGGTTGACCCAAGTGGCAGATGGGCCATCGCAGAAATTCAGCTGTACGGTCTGAAAGTTACGATTGCAGGCTATTACGGTCCTAATCAAGACGACCCCTCCTCTCTCAATAGTTTGTTATCAGCTCTGTTGGACTTCCCTGAACCAGTTATATTAGCTGGGGACTTCAATATAGTATTAGATCCTTCAATGGATAAATTCTTAAACAGTCGTGCATTAACATCTCAAAAAACAAGGGCTTGTCTCAAGGGTGCCATGAAACAAATGGGGTACTTAGATGTATGGAGGGACAGGTCGGGGCTTAGACGTGAATACTCATTTCGTAACTATAAATACAAACATCAATCTAGAATTGATTTTATTCTTGTTAGCCATGCATTGAAGAAGTTGGTTAAAGATATTTCCTACCTTCCTTCCCATCTTTCTGACCACTCGGCGGTGAGTTTGATTATAGAAGTAGAGGCGGTACCTAGGCTGAGGACATGGTCAATGGACCGCTCACTTTTGGCATTAGATGATGTTTCACTCACCCTTCGGAGAGAGACCGAAAATTTTATGGTGAGGAACTTAGACACCGCCTCAGTAGTTATTGTATGGGAATCTTTTAAAGCCTTCCTGAGGGGGTGTATCACGAGTATGTCGATTTATAAAAACAAAAAATATAAGGAAGAAATCTCTGGGATAGAGTGCAAAATAAAAGCTACACAAATATTGCTCGATACACAAAATCCTGGCTCTCTCGAAGGAACAAAAGCTAATTTACGAGATCTCAAGGGGCAGCTCGAAGCTATACTGAGTTTGCGATTAATGCAAAGATGGGAGGCCAGCTGGATAGCCCATTTTGAATATGGCGAAGGTGCAGGGAAACTCCTTGCTTGGAAAGTAAAATCCGACCAAGCTAGAAATCATATTAACTCTATTGTTAAAGATGGCATCTCCTATACATCTGAAGTGGATATTAGAGGGGTGTTTCAATCCTTTTTACGGGAGACTTATAGGGAGGATGGAGTTTCAGATCCTTTGAAAATTCAGTCTTGGTTAAGGAATATAGATCTCCCAGCACTAAGCCCGGAACAACAAGCGTTGCTAGATCAACCGGTTACCCAAGAGGAGGTTTATAAGGAAATAACGAGGCTAAAAAAGGGCAAGGCAGCTGGTCCGGACGGCCTTCCTACTGAGATATATAGGTGTGTTTTTAAGGAGGTCGTTCCGGTTCTGACATCCCTATTTAATCAAATCCTTCAAGAGGGAATTTCCCCCCCGCCGTCTTGGAATAATGCAACCATGACATTAATATTAAAGCCGGGGAAACCACCTACTAGCTGTGAATCATATAGGCCAATCTCTATATTAAATGCTGACTATAAAATCTATGCCTCTATAATGGCCTCTAGGCTTGCAAGAGTTGCAGGGGTTCTTTTACATCAGGACCAAAAGGGCTTTGTCGGGGGACGTCATCTGTCAGAACTGACCTATGATCTGATTGGGGCTATAGATCTGGCCTCAACGTGGTCTTTTCCTCTTGCAGTGATGACTCTGTATGCCGCGAAGGCCTTCGAATGGGTCAACTGGTTGTTCCTGTCGGAGGCCTTGGCAAAGTTTAAGATCGGCAACAAGTTTAGGCGGTCTATTGCACTGCTATACAGTAAACCTTCGGCCAACCTCTTTATAAATGGCTCCCTTGCTGAACCCTTTGAGATCTCTAGGGGTACGCGTCAGGGCTGTCCCCTTTCCCCATTATTGTTTGATTTATACATTGAATCTTTTGCCCAAAGGTTACGAGACGAACACAGAGTATCTTCTTTTAAGCATGGGGAATGGGGAAAAAAGGTGGCTTTATACGCAGACGATATTTTAATTTTCACGTCAGATCTGAACAGTGCTTACCCCGCAGTCATTGAGTTGGCCCAAGAATTTGGTACAGTATCAGGCTACAAGGTAAACACTTCTAAAACCGAAATAATGGCATGGAACATGCAGATTCAGCACCAACTCCCCCCCTTGAAAACTAATATGAGATACTTGGGTATTTACATTCTTCAAGATATAGATATGATTTCTACCTATAATTTATCACTGGTTGCTAGAGAGACCCGGAAGCTAATGAAATCTTGGGCTTTATTACCCTTGTCTGTATTGGGGAGAGTCAACTTAATTAAAATGTCCAATTTACCCAGATATACTTTTCTTTTTAACTCCATTCCTTTAGTTTTTGACACAGTCGCCTTGAATAAACTACAAAGTGAACTTAATACATTTGTTTGGGCTTCCCGACACTCTAGGATTGCCTGGAAGAAAATCAGAAGACGCAGGGAGAAGGGAGGTTTAGCAGCTCCTGACCTTCAGTTGTATGCCTGGGCGTTTCAATATTCCCACTCGCGTATGCTCCTGAAGCAGCCTACTAGAGAGGGAGTAGGTATTATGTTTTTAGCCATGTTGAGAGGCTCTGGTATCCCAGAAGATGGTTTCTTTTATAAATACAGTGACCCCAAATTCTTCAAAAAAGTTAGGTTAAAGGTATTACAGGGATTGCTAAGAATGTGGGTTAAGTTGAGAGTCTCGCTGAAGTTGGGATATTTTTCCAGTAGTGCCCCAATTTTGAATTCTCCTTGGACTCCAGAGTGTCTGTTAGACAGTTTATCTTTGCCCCTTAAGATTGCTGGAATCGAGAGGTGGGGTGATCTATTTGTGGATGGCACATTGGTTCCTTGGGAAGTTTTGAGATTTAAATATCTGCAACTATCCAGCTGGGCTACCTCAGTTAAAGTTTCCGGTAATAAAAATCCTCTGGGCAGTAAAATTCAATTTGAGCATTTGATTTAGCAAAAACCCCTAACAAAGAAAGAAGTTGCTTTTTGGTATCAACGCATCATGGAAGAGGAGGATGGCGAATTTCAACTACCGACTTTATTCTGGGAGAGCTATATCCCGCAACAAGATTTACAGTCATTATGGATAAACTCTTGTAAGATGTTGTGGGACACTGTAGAACCAGCTTGGCTCCGCAGGAATCACCTCTTCACAATTCATAGAGCCTATTACACACCTCAGAGACTAACAAAATTCTCTAATGGACCACCAGTTAGCTGCGAGAGATGTGGGGAAATCGCAGCCTCAGATATACACATGTTTTTGAACTGCCCTGCCCTTGCAGATTTTTGGGAAAAGGTGGGCAATACACTTTCAAGGTCACTAGGGATACAAATTGCTATCAATTTACCATTGCTTATCTTCGGCCTAGCGAATAACTTGGAAGGCCCATCCAAGCAGCTTCTTTTCTATGCTATTCTTCTTGCTAGAAGAGAGATATGCATTAAATGGAAAGACCCTCTACCACCTAAATATCAAGACTGGCAGTTATCTCTTTTGATAGTGGAAAACAGGTCCTATAATACCTTGTGAACCACCCTCCCTTGGCTAGTGAACTAGTTTTATAGACATCCACCTATGGTTTGTAGGAGATTACCCATGTGTCCTTGGGATGAAGTAGCCATTGTTGGTCCTCTAAATGGTGAACATCAAACTCCTTATCTGATTGTTTTGTTAGATTTATACTCTCGGTGGATTGAAGTGAGCTCTGTGAGAGACATAACTACTCAATGTATAATCAAATTTTGGGATTCCATATTCAAGCGTGAAAGTTTTCCATGTTCCTTACTATCAGACAATGGGCCACAATTTTGTTCACGTGAAATGGAGGAATATTTATTGAAGTGTAGAATTGAACACAAGAAGATTTCACTTTATCATCCTGAGGCTAATGGAGCAATTGGGAGGTTGAACAAAACATTGAAAGAGAGTATACAACTGGCGAGAGTGAACTGTTTAAACTGGAAGGATGAGTTACAATGTCGAATTTCGGCTTACAGATTTACACCTCATTCTACAACTGAAAAGACACCTTTTGAGTTGTTCAAAGGAAGATCTCCGAACACCATTTTGTGCCCAGGGTGGATGACTCTGGACAAAGGATTAAAAGATAATGGTATTGGTGATTGAAGGGAAAAGGAAATAAATCTTCAAAGGAAAAGGAAGATCTATGTTGACAATCATAAGTCTGGTAAGATTGTTAAGTTCAAAGTTGGTGACAGAGTCAAGGTCAAGGCTCCGGTAGGCTGTCAAAATTGGTCAAAATTCACTGATGTAAAAAGTGTTGTGAAACTGTTCAAAAATGCTGTTAAAACCAATGATGGATGTATCTGGAATCATAGTCGTGTTGTTCATGTTAGTCCAGGTTGTAACAGTTTTTGTGAAACTGATTCTTCTGATGGTATCTCTTCCCGATTGGAACTTAGGCCAACTCGCAAGAGTGTTAGGGTTTGCAAAAGACCAAGTTATCTTTATGATTTTGTGAGATGTTAACTTTGCTTTTTCTGTGATAGATTGTCATTTTCATCCTTCTGTGTTTTAATGATTCTCTGTTTCTCATCTTATTTATTCTTCAAGAAATTAAGATTTATGTTTTGTGTTGTTTAGTTGTTCTTGCTAAAAGATTTGTTTCATTTTTAAGAAGTAAGAAGTGTGATAATGCTCTGGTTCCACGTTCTATGTTCTCACGTGGAACCAGGACTTCGCAATGTTCCTGGTTGGACAGTTGGTTCAGCTCGTTGATGGATGGGGTTTATTAATTAAAGCCTCTCTCGCAATTTACTTATAAAAAGGTTCAGTTTACTTTATTTCAAAGGTCTCTAGGTTTGAATGGGGAACCCCATACCTCAAAGATCAGCTTAGGTGAATCACATCACAGGATCAGCTCTGCTCTCTGTGTCTGGAAAGGTGTTCTCCAAGTGTCTGAATCATGCATGCAAATGCAATATTAAAGGCACCCGGGTTTCAGATATCTGCAGCTGTGTGCTTGTTGTGTCTAGAGCGTGGGCCGTTCAACCTGAATTCAACAGCATACATTGTTATTTGACCTTTACGGCTTCTGCACACAGTGTTCAGACTAAGGTCGCGGGGCACGTCTAGGGATGTGAACAACAGACCGTTCTCATGTGAATAAAAAGCAAGCAAGCAGTTTTACTTGTAATAACAGCTACCTATAGTGTCGTGTGCAAAAGCAGCAAAGCGGCAAGATGGCGTTTAGCTTCTAAAATGCTTATGCTAACATAGCAATGTGTGTACATAAAACCCTGTCTCCACTACACAACTGTTAGGCATTCAGTTTGACGGGTAATTCATTGTGGACATGGAGTTACCCATGGACTGTTCTATCTCATGTGCCTTGTTTTAGCGTTTCAGTTCCTTTCTCATGGCAAACCGGTAAAGAGATGGTGGCGCACTACCTTGATGACTTCTTCCTGGTAGGCCAAACCGGTTCAGGGGACTGTCAGCAACAGCTGACAAGTTTCCAAGAGCTCATGGGGGTACTGGGGGTACCTCTGGCAGCAAAGAAGACACCAGGTCCAAGCATGGTGTTGTTATTTCTGGGAATTGAATTGGACTCGGTGGCAATGGAGGCATGCCTACCGACAGATAAAAAGATGCATATGCAGATGCTGATAGATGACATATTGGCGAGGCAGAAAGTAGGGAGGTACAAGGGCTGCTATGGCATCTTAGCTTTGCATGTTAAGTGGTACGGACAGGAAGGACATTATGTAGGAGACTGAGCAGTTCATTGGCAGAACTTACGCTGCCGCACCATCACATGCGCTTGTCTGCAGGGACGAAAGAAGACATATGCATATGATGCAGGTTTTTGGAAGAATTCCATGGCATTCCCATGATAGAACCAAAGAAATGGGAATGGGATGTCCAAATATATTCGCACTCAACGGGAATTAGTGGTTTTGGACTGTACTGGCAGGGTAGGTGGTGCGCTGAATAGTGGCCAAAGCAATGGAAGAATGGGGGCAGGAGTATTGCCTATTTAGAACTATTTCCCATAATGGTAGCGGTCACAGTGTGGGCACAGAAGTTGGCACATAAAAAGGTAATTTTCAGGGTGGACAACATGGCAGTGGTACATATGGTCAATAAGCATTCCAACAGGAATGAACACATACTTAAGTTGCTGAGAGTTTTCATCCTCAGTTGTCTAAAACATGAAATTCTGTTTGAAGCCAGACATGTGCCTGGAGTGGACAATAACATTGAGGACGCTTTGTCTCGTTCACAGTGAGAGAGGTACCATGGGCTGGCCACGGAGGCTGATATTTTCAAGACTTCGGTTCTTGCGGAGATGTGGTCCATATGAGACAAAGGATGCTGCAACTGGTGGTAGGGTCACTGGCCGTTTCCACTAGGAATGCATATAGTCAAGCATGGCAGGAGTTTATAGGAGGAGGGGCGCAGAAGAGGGTGGAAGCTTGGTCACGGGAGGAAGATGTCATTCAGTTTATTTTGTCATTGAATGACAGAGGTTTTTCCAAGGTCACAATGGCAGGCAAGCTAGCAGGGATTGCTTTTATTGGCAAGCTTTGGTGGGGTTATGCCCCTTCAGTGGGTGAGCTGGGTAGACTTATCCTTGAAGGATGGGCAGGGGAGATGGTGACCAGGTCCAGGGTCAGAAGGCCAGGGTCGGAAGCACTTTCGGCCAGGCTCTTAAGGGGAATACCAGGGATCTGCAGGCGTACTGAAGAAGCAATGTTATTTTCTCTCTTAATTTCATGGATGTATTTTAGCGAATTTAGGGGTCGGAGCTGTTGAGGAGAAAAGGAGTGTCAGGATTGGATTGGAGGGAGGTAGGGGTTAGCGAGGGGGGACAGGGTTGGTAGCAGTGAAGCGCAAACAATCTAAGACAGACCAAAGGGGAACAGGTAAAGTGGTAGTAATGAAGGCGAGCACTGACCTGGCTTTATGTCCAGGACGCTGGTGGCGTACATTGAGAGGTGTAGCTACCAGGGGTCTAGGGTTGTTTTTTGCAGAGTTTCTGGCCAGGTAGTGACTGCTGTGCAGTGGGTGATGCAGAGATCTTTGTTACAGTTGGCTGAAGCCCCGGGCGACTACGGCACTCATTCGTTCAGGATCGGGATAGCCACAGATGCAGCAAAACAGGGTTGGGATAGGGACAGAATCATGCACTTGGGGCGTTGGACTTCTGATTGTTTTAAGAGATATGTCAAGTTGGAAGACCCAGGGTACTGCAACATATAGTTTTCCTTGTACTTACGCGGGTGTCTTTTCAGATGCAGCAGCAGGGCCGGATACGGTGGAGTTTTCCTTTTGGATAGTCAGTCATTCCTTTGTAAAATGGGCTGAATGACATGAATTTCAGAAGGGGAAAGGTTTGAACCTTGGGCTGGACACTTTGTTGTTTAACATTTCTTGGCATGGGAAGGGTGGTATGAGATGGCACAAACTCCTGCCCTGCTTGAACAATTTACTGCAACAACAAATTTTCCCTGATGTTTTAATTGTGCATTTATGGGAGAATTTCCTGGTGGTATGCAAAGGATTAGCTTTACTGAAGCAGACGAAAAGGGACTTAATGGAGATCAGGCAGCAATGGTCTGGATGTTTCTTCATTTGGATGAAATGTATCCCTCTGAGTCAATGGAGGGGGGCTGAAAGACCCGCCGCAATTGGCAAAGCTAGGAGGAAGATCAATTGGGACATGATATTATTTTGTAGGGATGAAGGTTTCAGTAGACTAGAGCACCCTGAGCTGAAGTATGCCGCAGTTTATTCCTTCAGGTGAGATGAAGTGCACTTGTCTCACTTCGGGATGGAGCTATATATGATTCAGATAAAAGAGGTGTTAGACAGGGCCTTAGACATACTGACGTACCCTAAATCTTCCTAGGTTGGGGGGGTCAGAAAAGTCATAGAGAAGGAGGGACATTTCTGAGTGGTGGTTGGTAGAAAATTGTTGCATGTTTACAGGTTAAGTTTACGGATGTGAACAAGTTACTCCAGGAGCAAGCAATGAGGAGAAATTAAGATAGGAAATACCTAGTTAGGTAAATGTTTAGAGAAGTAGGTAAGAGGTTACAGGGTTAAAGTTCAACAGTTAATGACCGAGTAGGGTTTTTTAAATAGTTGCAAGGAAAGGATAAGGGTGGGGAAACCTTAGTGGTGGAGAGAGGAGGCAATGTAGGTGAATAAATGTATAGTGAGGTGTAGCTTTGTAAGGCAGTGTTGTGAGTTGCACCTGTCTTCAATAAAGCGTCCTTTTTCACACATAATAGAGCGTGATTGTGGTCTGTGCTGCACCCCCTTTGGCCCAACTTATGTTTGTCTTAAATTTTGGTCTTAAGACAAAATCCTAACTTAAGACAAAATTCTAACTTAAAACAAAATCTTAACTTAAGACAAAATCCTAACTTAAGACAAAATCCTAATTTTACCTCTACTAAATGCCTTCTGTGAATACTAAAAGTAGTAAGTTTAGGACTTCATCTTAGATTAGTTCTGTGAATCGGCCCCATTGTCATTTACAATGCCAATAACTTAAAGTTGCATAAATGCGAGACCTATTGAATTGCAGATGCTTGTTCTATATTTTTTGCAATTGTGGGTACAACCTAACCATATGAACGTGAGACTGTGGGTGTTCTTTAGTTATCAGATCACTGATTACACAATTCTCAACACCACCATTTAATTGTTGATCAAAAACAATACATTTCAATATATATATTACAAACATTCATACATAAAACTCTAAAATTACATTTTAGGAAAGTTGAAAATTATCCAATATGCACATTCACTGATCTAAACGTAAACAAATGAAGGGTTTTGCAGTGCATCCCTCACTTAAAAGTAATGTAGTGCCAATTGCTAGGTCCTACCATTATTATTTTGCGCTTTCCATGTCAACACAGCCACATCATAATATCCAGCCGAGAAAAATATACTTTAAAAAGATTAGTTTCCCAGTTGACTTCTCAATTTAACATACTGCAGGCACAGGTTGGGCAGACGAAATAACAATTAAAAACTGCAAGCGAATGGAAATTGGAATTACTGTACCAATGTGATGTTAAAGATCTATGCAGGAGAATCCTATTTAACTGATTTAAAAATTTGCAATCCCCTTGTAAGTATACATTCTTAAGCAGACCGCATATAACTCAAATCAAGTATATTACAGAACTAATAAGGTTGAATATTCCACTAAGGTAAACAAAGAGGATGGAGGTTAAAGACAGAAACTAAGGAATTCAACCACATTCTCACCCAGAGAAAAGACGTGTTAAAACTGGCCCCATTTCAAATATCATGCATTGTCTGTAATTTACAAGGTGGCTCTGGTCCCTTTTGAGGTCTGAATCGTCAGCGCAGCTATCTGCATGACCTTTTATTACCAGTGCTTTAAATTATGCATAGAATGAGCATTGTCTCCTTGCACAGGAGCATTCCTCTCTAATCTTGTGCTATTGGCTGTTTAAAGTATTATTCTGCCTCCTAAGGAATGCTTGCATTGCAATGATGAAGAACTATTTCTCATCACTTAAGTATGCTGACCTATTACAAAATAATTTTTTTATCTTCTAGTGTTACTGTAAACAGGAAACAATGGATGTTTTTTGTTTGTTTTTTAGGTCAAGCCTTGACAGCACATGTGCTGTCTCTTTGAGACATGCTGTATTCACTCTGTGGGCTTACAGCTCACCCATTGCCTTTTTCTTCACCCCTTTGATTGTCTTTTAAAAATACTTGCTTGCTATTGGTTAATCTTTCCTCTTTGTCCCTCCTTTTTGTGTTTTGTTTACTTTCACAGAGCACCGCCCAACTACTGTTAACATTCCACTTTAGTGCTTATCTGTTCATGTCTGGGACTAACTTTTTATTCCTTTCCTGCTCGTCTTTCTTGTGGCAGCTGAAAGGCATCCAGCCACTACAGTGCCCCTCATCCCGACAGCACTCACTCCAGACTTCTTCTGTGAATAGGGCTGTAATTATTGTTTTTCTCTCCTCACATCGAATATTTATAAAATGTCGGCGTAGATTGCAACGAGTGTGCATGTCATGGTGTTACTTCCTATTACAGAACTAGCATTGACTGCTTTGGTACATGCAAGGCCACGTTCTCAAAAAATAACAAGGAAATATCACTGAGGCTCTCCGGGCACAGTGGGAGAGCCGCTACTATAAAATTCACTGCTTGCTGCAAACTCACCCCATAATGCTTTGCAGGGCCTCGCCTTTCAAATGCCTTTTCATCCATATCTCATCCTGTGGTGGTCCCAGGGAAACGAGACCACCACAAAAATGTTCAGCACGGTGTGGCCTTGCTTTTCTTGTCAACTTGAAGGTACTGACCCTAAGTTGGGGGGACCTCAAAATTATCACCTTCTCTGCCTTCCAATGCTTAATCAAGCTCTTTCATGGCTGGGGCATTTTAGCTCTACAGTCGCAAGTGGTTTACCCTCTAGGGGCCTTGTGTATGGTAACTTTAGAGGAAGCCTGGAAGCCTGAAACATGTATAATGCATTGTTCATGTGGTTATTACCTCTAGAGGCTGATTGTATGGTTGCAGCTCAATGCTCTATCACAATGTTGTTTTACTGGAATATCTTGCCTACTGTGAATTCACTTAATTGTTTTTGATACTATCTTTAGTTAATTACTCCTCAAAATTAAAGATTCAGTACAGTTATTTCTGCAGAAAACAATCAATACTTCTATGGTGAGGTAAAAGATAGTTATTTGTGTTCTAATACAGCAGATACCATCATATCTGGTTTTGCATTAAACATAGGTGCCCTCACCCACATTGTTTTCATTCTGCTACCCTTTCCAGATGAGAGGAAACGTTGTTTCACTCATATCTCATTAAGCTTGGCATATTATTTTCAGAGCTCAAGCTTGAAAAGTTTGTTCTAGGGATCCACACAAAGCTTGCCTTTCTACTGTGAATTATTCTCAGTGTTGAAATTGATAGAGATCAGGGTATCTAAAATATGCCCACTACCACGGATAGAGTAATCACACAGTTACACGCACATACATACATCACACGCTAGGGCCCATTTCACTAACATACGCTCAAATACTCTACCAGCAATAAACCTGTGGAAAGAAAACACCTAAACACCCTGCATCAATATCAGGTCGATCAGATCTGGTTTAGTGACTGTCCCAATCAATATCATAATCTACACAACATATACAATAATGATCAAAAATATAAACCCAATAATTGACAAGAAAGAAAATTCAACACCATGTTTAAAATTATATTGCTTTATCTAAAATTAGTCAAAGTAAAATCAATCAGAATAAATCATTTCTTATAGTTACCTATTCTAACTAAGTGTCAGAACGGGTCAGGACAAGTCTCTCGGTAAAGTCTTTCAAGACGAAGTCCTCAGCACGATCCTCAGCAACGCAACCTCACGCGGCAAAGGTAAAATGGCAAGTGGCAAAAGGGTGGCAAGATCCCTCCCTAAGCTAACAATTTTTATAGTGAAAACTACAATGGAAAGACTCATCAAGTTTGCAAGAATACGCTGAATCACTGAGCAGAGCGAGAAGGAAAGGATGCAACATTGCAACATTTGTGAACCTCCGCTCAGGAAAAATACACACAGCGAAGACTACGGAACAGGAACCAAGAAAATAAAACATGTATCACATTTAATCCGGTTTCTCCTCGGCCATCGAGCCACAGTTCAGAGTTTTCCTCTAAGGCTCCTTTGTCTTTCGAGATTGCCAAGGACACTTTCACTTTTCTTGGAGAACTCCCAAAAACTGCTGCTGTCCTCATGGAAAGTTTCATAGAAGGACCATGGTCAGTCAACTTCAAGACCATTTCCAGCAGGGGTCTCCCTCGTCACGTCTTTCACATATTCACTCGAGGCCAGGCTTCAAAATTAGCCATCATGGATTAGGCCCCCATAGGCCACAATAGACCATCTCAATTAAAAGAAATAAAAACAACGTTACTACAGCATAATGATTAAACAGTGTTAACCCCACTAATACCCTTATGTGTATGCATTTATCTAGCTTTTGCAACATAAAAAAGCATTAATTCAGACAGCGTTTTGTGCTTAAAATAAACAGCACACAGCAACGTTTAAACATGAAAACTTGCACGTTATTTTTTAGAAAACAAAAACAGCACACACATGCTAACCCTTGTGTAACTTTTTCTTATGTTAAGACAAACGAATTGATTAATAAATACACACTTGCACAAGACAAATAATTAATTTGTTATTTATTAATATTTAATAAAACGCATAGACATACTAGAGCTTCAAAAAGCCCCTGAATTTTCTAAATGAAAACTCTGCTCCAGCAGTGTCATCATGTGCCATTGCTCAAAAGCCAGGGTCACCCTATCTTGTTCCTTTCACTGGAAGCAGAGTGGGCTTACGTTATGTCATGAGATACACGCTTAGCATATGTACACTTAATGCTTTTTACTTTTGCCCATGCTACACAATATCTTGCCAATGCTGAAGAGCATCGCCAAAGGCACTACCAAACAGGCGCGCAACACCCATTGGACTCACAGGGCTTCAGCCCCCCCCGTTGTGTGTGGCAGCCCGGGATGAGACAGCTTCCCGTCGCATATATAGCTGCACCCGAGCACTTCACAGGTCTTTAAAAGACCATTTGCATGTTAATGAGGCCTCGCTGTTGTTTCACCCCTTCTAAGAGCCCCTGCAGCTCCACTCTGCCTATGGCTTAAAAGATTCAGCCCCCCCCGAAATTTTTTCTTAGCCCCCCCCGAAATGTGGCTCTAGTTGCGCCTCTGCTACCAAACCAGTAGGTCCCAAAAGCGAGACCTTTTGGCTTTGCCAATTCTTGTTTACTCTGCAGCAGGCTTTTTATTATTGTTTCATATTGTTTTTGACAGGGCTCAAAATGCAAGCCAGACCTATTGACTTTACTAATGCCTGTTTTACTGCATTTGCCAATGGAAGGTTGGCCTCTCGAGCCTTCTTTGGGTAGTTTTTAAAGAAGTCAAGGCTTATTTAAAAGGAGGTGGTATAAAGGTTCTGATGGGATGACATAAAAACAGAATTAAGACAGTTGCAATAAAAAATGGATACCCAGCCTAATTTATTTTAGTTAAAAGAACGAAAACGAGAAAGATTTCAGTAATACCTCAAATAAATAAACAGACACTTATACAAGTGCATGTATTTTATTAGCAGCAAGTGTTCTAATACATGTGTATTCAGTTCAAGCAATCAATTCAGTTATTTATTACTACATTGTAAATGTCAAATTCAATTTTATTACCACAGGACAGCAAAAGTGAAAAACACTCATTATCTATATATATATTACAATATGAGGAATCACAAGCAGAAATACTTTCCTTTCAGAAACCTTTATTTCGGTCATTACGACCATAAAAGTATGCAATAGAAACAATAAATGCAATACAAGAAAATAGACATAAAAGGTAATCTAATAAAATGATATCCCGATCTGTAATTAGGCACTGACATAGTTCCAAATCCGGCATCTCAATAAAGTGCATGTGCAAGATAAATACTGTGCAAAGGACAATGAGTATGAAGAACACAACTGTGCAAATACTTTCAAAACGGGTCAAACAGAGGAGTTAATTGAAGCAGCAATCAGAGTCATACCTTTAAGATACAAACTGTATACACACATATAAAAAGTAAAACTAAATACGTTTTGAGGTTAAAACAGTTCCAAATTTTAAAATACAGGTTAAAACCCTAGAAAATTACAACGATGTGCTGCTGCAACTAAGGTAACGATTTTACAAAAGTCAAGCGCCTACGCCACATTGAAGTCAGGAATCTTGACACGGCAAAAACAATGGGCTTACAGGTGTCAGACTTCAAAACTCCAAATGCCTCAGCACAGTGAACAAACAGTAAATTCCTGCACAGTTGGACAAGCCAGCGCTTCCTTATTAATGTATAACCCGGGCAAAAGAAAAAGCTATGAAGCTCCGTCTCTTCCTCCCAATTGCAAGCTGGGCATTCTCTAGGAGAAGAGTGTAAAATACTGCACACAGTAATACTGGGTGAAGCCCCACATCAGTTGATAATGCAGCCAAGCACGACTGTGCCCAGAAACGGGATTAATATTACAAGTTGCTAAGGAAGCTCACTGACAGGTGTAAATACGACTGAAATGTTCCACCTGCTCAGAGCGGGCAGTAAATCCAATGGAACAGCAAGATTGCTGGAGTCCCTAATACAAGCAAGGAAATTGGGTAACCATTCACTTGGATTTATAGTGAAAAACAGTAACTAATTAGGGTGAGGTGAGTGTCATACTACTCGGCCTCGTGCCAGGACATAGGTCGGGGGTACACCCAGGTAGAAGGCATCTACCCACTATTTTTACATGGTGGACGTAATCCCCCCTGCAAAGATGTTGGGCCATAGTGAAGTAAGCTGAACTTGTCCCCATGACACAATTAACAGTGCCTGCACTGTTGATTGCTTCCTGCCAAGCAACAAGGTGCAGCCGGCGGTGGAGAGGCTTTTTAATGTCCCCCTCCCACTGGGCCCAAGACAAAAGGCTGATTTCAAGGCCATCAGCTCTCCTTTTGTGGGAGTACAATCGTGTCTGAGAGTTATCCGCAGCCTCACACCTAGGTTTTAGAGCAGTGGGAAACAAAGGCAAAAGGCTTGTTATCACTTAGCAAGCATTTAAGAAAAATTCCAGTTTGGAAGCAAGCTTTTGACTTCAATTATACAAAAGAGCATGTACTGTAAGAATGTCAGCTGTATCGGACTGCGTGAGTATTTACATGAATAGCCATTTAAATACCCTTTTTTAAATTCTTTCGCAGATGCCACTTTCTGTGATGTCACTTCCTCTGATGCCACAGTTGATGTCATGTGCAGCAATGTCACACGTCATGATCTCACTTGCATACTGTCTAACTTAGTTAGTGCCCCCACTTTTTTTTTTAGGACTTATGCCCTGAGGGCATCTGATGCACTGTTGATAGCTACTTTGGTGAATTATTTCAATTGACCAAAATGCACTAGAAACATATTGGTAAGCCAAATATATACAAAATTACACACAAGTACAAAGAAAGGTGATCAATAAACTCTCTCAACAATTTCAAAGCTTGTACGCTAACAATATATTGTTTGCACACGGAGAGCCTCCAGCACTTGTTGACCAAAACTGAGGATACACTTTAAGCCCGGATGAGCATTCTTATAGCCACCTCCCCATCACTTCCCCCTCATGAAGTGACTGGCTCTGCTTCACTTTCTTTCCACTTGCGGATTCAGGCACCAGCGGGCAATCTGCAGTCACAGCCCGGTCTACTTTCCTAATGCAGGTTTCAACTGCCCTACTGAGCCACAATACAGTAATCTCCTCATACCCTCAGAGAGTAATTGCAGTGACGGCCAATTTCTATGCTTCTTAAATGTCTCTGGGGAATCAGACTTCAACCATGAGGCACTGGCACCACCAAGGACTAATGAGCACATTTATGACAATAGAAAAATGTGTCACACCACCAATGTAGAGTCGGCGTCTGATGCAGGTTTGACCCCTACCCGTTGCTATGACATCTTCCCTGGTTCCAACCGCTACTCATCAGGAAGGTGGATACCACCATCCATGGAGAAACACCATCTGAGAGAAAATGGCTGCTAGGTGTGTATGTCACACACATTTCCCTCACATGAAACTGCTTAGAGGAGAACTACTGGCTTCAGAAGCAGGGGCCGCTCCTCCGCTATGGCAGAGGAGCGTCGCCCCACTGCTTTCTCGCAGTGTGAGAAGCAGAAACATACAATGGCAATAACTTTTAGGTATTACCATTTTATGTTTGCGGGCTGGCGGGTGGGCGGAGCTGCTCTCCTCTCCAAGCAGGGCAGGGGAGGAGTGGTGTGCCCACTCCTGAGTGCGCATAGACTAATTGGTCGGCCTTCTGGGGCTGCCCAAACCAGTTATGTGCACTTTGCCCTTCTCCATGCAGGCTGCAGTGCAGCCTGCATGGAGAACATGCCCACCCCATAAGCCCCTGGCTGGGCGTCGTCCCGACCAATCACAACACAGCGTTGTTAATGGCATAGGGGATAGGGAAGGGAGCCTGTCTGCCTGCTTCCTGTTCCTGTTGGAGGTATGAGAGCAGGAGCCGAGAAGATATGGGACCCAGCCTCAAGGTACGTTTAATTAACCCCCCCTGCGTGCCCCTCCTGCACCCGTCCCCCCACCCGTGATTAAGCCTGGGCGGAGTATGCGTAGTGGAGCTCCGCGTTTTTTAAAAAGAACCTCTGTGGAACTACGCGGGGCTCCGCTCCGCCCCGGGGCCATCAGCAATGTAATAACATTTTTGTTTTTTTAAAACACTTACCTTGTCTTCGGCCTTCTCTGCTCCTCGCCGCGGTGTCTCCCTTCTTCCCGCGTCCTCCTCCTCGCGTCCCTGTAGGTATTACGTCTTCCGTGAACCTGCGCATGTGCAGTTCATGCATGACGTAATACCTACAGGGTGGCGAGGAGGAGGACGCCGGAAGAAGGGAGACACTGCGGCGAGGAGGAGGAAGGCAGAAGACAAGGTAAGAGGTGTTTTAAAATGTTTGTTTGTGGGGGCTAGCCTCGTACTCTGCTCTGCCTTGGAGGGGGAGATTTGCCCAACTTCGCGTTCCCAGCAGAGCACGGAGTTGGTAAATCTCCGCAAACTCCGCTGGCGGAGCGGGGTACGACGCCCAGGGTTACCCGTGATCCATGCCAGCTGCAACTGTTCATATGTCACAGGTGAACGACAGTTGTGAAACATAACTGCTAAAGGTGTGATGCATTGTGGGATTTGTGCTCCACTCCACACTCTCGCATGCAACAGACATGTGGCAAATAGTACAAAAGCCATAACCGTGTACCAATTATGAGGTATTTTACACCCATGCAAATAGACTCATGGGTCTTTAAATCACGAAAAAACATCTGTCCCAATCTGTACATATAAAGCCTATGGGCCACATGCCGGGCACACTGAAGTAGCACAATAACCTCACATTATGTATCAACACCCCGGAGCAGACAGAGTTCACTGTAAAGTGGCAGGTGCTTTAATTCAGCACGAGATCAAGGTACCATCAGGAAGACCACAAACAACTTGTAACATGTCTGTCTCCCCCCCACCATGCGAGCTTACACATTCCTTTCCAACTCCTGTGGGTGATCAGGGCCATCCCTTGTGACCTGGTTGAGGCCACGTCTGCATAACCCTGCAACAGCGTGGAAATGGGCGTACAACCAGGCACACAGGAGAACCCATCAGAGCCGTTGCTACCATTGGTGCAACAGGTGCAGTGGCACCGGGGCCCAGAGCCCTTTGGGGCCTATTTAACCCAATAAACTGCTGTATTTTACCATCCACACAGGAGTCAAAGGAGACATGTTCCGTGCTTTCACCAGGGCTCATAGCATCCTTGCTAAGCTGCTGAAACCCGTAATACCATTGGACATGCCTCTAGAGTTTTAAGGGAGCAATCCAGATGCTTTCACTACACCGTCCTTGTCTTAGTATATGAGCCATAGGAGGAGTGTCGGATCACATTGATCGCATGTGTACTGTGCAATGCAGCATTTGTATGATGTGTACCCTTGAGAGGGATGGGAGAGCAGTGCAGGCGCATTGATGAAGAATAACAGCCACAAGTGAAACAGAGTAAAAGTCATTTGCACGTCAGAGCTACTGGAATCTGGAACGAGCTCATTAACAACTCATTTAAAACTACCATAGTCACTTATAATGACTTCTACAATCTCAGGCACTGAACAACAATCACGAGTTTGAAAAATACTCACTAAAAAGCCCTACCGCAGCACGTTCAGGAAAGGAGGTTTAACTAAAAACAAAACAAAAGTATACCACTGGCTGCCCCGTCTTATTTGTTATGTTATGTAATTTTATGCTATGCTATGAAATGTTATGCTATGCAATGCTATGTTATGCTATGCAATGCTATGTTATGTTATGTTAGGTTAGGCTACGTTATGCTGTGGTAAGTTGTGTTATGCTATGCTATGTTATGCTATGCTATATTATGCTGTGTTATGTTATGCAATGCTATGTTATGTTCGGTTAGGCTACGTTATGCTGTGGTATGTTGTGTTATGCTATGTTATGCTATGCTATGTTATGTCATGTTATGCTATGCTATGCCATGTTATGCTGTGCTATGCTATGCTATGTTATGGTTTACAATACTATGTTATGTTACATTATGTTACGGTATGGTATGTTGTGTTATGCTATGCTATCCTATGGTATGCTATGCCATGTTATGTCATGCCGTGTTAGGTTGTGCTGTGCTATGTTATGTCATGTCATGTAATTTCATGTTATGCTTTTTTACAGCGCATCGTCCTCCCGAGGGTCTCTGCATTTAGTGTATCATCAAGTTGCCATTAAAAGAGATAAATAGGTCTTCTGAGGGAAAATAAAGGTTTTAAGCTTTTTTACAAAAAAGCAAATTAGAAAATTAGTTTCAGATCCGGGGGAAGGCTGTTTCGGATCCGACTCACTAACACAGAAAATGGTTTGCCACGAAAGGAGGATTTTTTGAAACATGGAACAAAAAGACAATTATCTGAGGTAATTTATAGTGCGCGTGAGGGTGATTACTTCGTGACTTTAGATGTGGGAAATTGAGGAACTGTTCCATTTAAGCCTTTATAGACGTGACCGAGAGGTCTGGAATGGATTTATTTTGGGACGTGTAGCCAGTATATTCTATTCATAACGGGCTTTGCAGAAGTTAGAAGGTGGGCTAAGTTATTGATCGGGCGGCTTGGGGCCTCTGCATGAGATGGTTGGAAGTAACGAAATATGACAAATTACAGTACTTAAATCTTGAGCCCATAGTGGCAGATTTGGCAGTTCTTCTACAATCCTTTGGGAAGAGGGGACGTCTCAATTTCAGAGATCAAACATGCAAGGGGACGCCACCACATTCACCTGTGCACCCACTTTAAGTTGAGAGACGAGTATGACAACTAGATTTTGCACAAATGATTTACTAGATGGAAAAGGACCGAGACAACTAGAGAACATGGTTGCTGACCAGGCTAAACAATAAGTGCCCGCTATCTAGACGTCTGTGCTCTGCATGTTGATTTTGAGTATTGGCGTGCGAATTTTCAATTACACTGGCCTAATTTGGATAATTTTTTGTAATGCTTGTTCCGTAAAATTCCTGAAATTACACTATTATGCCACGTCTCATAATTATGCTGCATTTGTAGCTAAATTAAAGCGGGAGCACTGGAACAACAGGACCGACAAGAATGTGAGCAGGTGTTTTTCACAGGTCATATGTTTTGGGTGCTTTTTACATTAGTGGGAAATGTGCCCTCCGGGGCAAATTGAACATCAGAACACATTTCATGCTAAAATATAGTGTTAAGAGCACCATTTGAATTTCATGTAATAACATGAAATTTCGTGTAATTTTCCAGACATTTCAAGTAAGGCTAAAGAACATTGTGTATAATTCACAAACCCATAATTGTGATCCATTTTATATGCATCCATTTCTTAATATTCAATAGGACGAGCAGAAGTGGCCTAACGGCCAGAGCTGCCAACTTTGGAAGTGGTAAATCAGTTTTGATTCTCGAAGCCAGCTCAATTCTTGGAATATCACTTAGGCCCGTTTTAGAGTTTGGAGGAGAGAGTAATCCATTGAAACAGTGATGGAGTACCCTCTATGCCAAACTGAAGGTCTGCACACCTGGTTTAGGGCAGGGCAGACCAACAGTATGTTCATGACAGAGCATACTCTAGCTCCTTCATCGAATGATTCGCTGACGGCCGGATGGAATACGGACTGTTGGAGGTAATCCATCTGACCGATCGCCCAATTTATGGTGGGCAGTGGGATGGCTTTCTTTTGCTGCAAAGTAAAACCTGGCAATGAAGGACAGTAAATATCAACAAGCATTTGCAATGCAATCAGTCGCACTTTTGTGAAAGTTAGAAATATTGGTGTTGTAAATTTATATTGTTTTTTTACTAGAGGAGACTGGGGGACTAAGAATGAGGAATTATTACTGGGCATAGAGAGGCAGTTGCATCACTGCCTAGAGGACTTAAAATGAGGAATTACCACTGGGACTAGAGAGGCAGCTGTAGCACGGTTTAGAGGGCTCAGAATGAGGAATTTACTATTGAGACCTGAGAAGCAGCTAGTAGGACTGTCTAGAGACCTTAGAATGAGGAATTATTGACAGGACCAAAGAAGCGGCTGCAACACTGTCTAGAGGTCTTAGAATGAGGAATTACGGATGAGAACAGAGACCTCCCACAAGAGCCTATTCACCACTGCAAATTTCTGGCCGGCCCCCATGTTAACAGCGGTTGCGCTGAGACAGAATGGAACACCCTTTTACCAGAGCATTAGAGGTTGGAATCTCTGCCCTCTGTGCTGCCTATTCCCACCACCCACCCCTTTATTGGAATAGGCCTCAAAAGGCAACAGAGGGTGAAACATAGGTCTAAAAAGAGAAGAAAAACTAGAGGGAAGGAGGGATGAGTGGTTGTGAAAACATCCAGCGGCAGATCAAACTTTCAACAAACGCTTTAAAACCCAACGTTTGGTAGCCATAATTGTGGAAGGATGTGGGCTGTTGATCCAGACAACAGGTCCAATGAAGATTTTGAACTAAGCGCAAAGCACTGTGGACTCTGTGCAGCACCATTGTAGTCAAAAGAGAACCCCAGAGATGCGATGGGACACCATTTTGGATACTTGAATAAGCCATTAAACGTAAAGTGGTAGAAGAAGCTTGGATCAAGTTCCAAAGGGTAGAACGAAAATAGTAATCTCCCCCCTCAAAATACTGAACCCACAGCTAAAATAATGTTCCAATGCATCGGAATCAATATACTTTCTTTTGTAAGGCAGGTTTGCATTTTATCTGTATAATACCCAATTGAAATACATTTATTGTAGTAGTTTTTAATGGAACAAGTTTCACTTGAGAGTACAATCACAACGAAAACTTTAAGCTAAAAACATGGCCAAGATAAAGTTGCATGCTGGTGTGGGACAATTTCTAGTGTGCAACAGTTAAGTTTCTTGGCAGCAAAGACTAACAGATGAACACTAGCATTGTCACCATGGCATTTTACCTGATCATCTGGAGCCAACAGTGTCTTGCGCCAGGAAACAGTCATCAACTAAAGACATTGAGTTAGAGTGCAAAGTGTTTTTGTCAAAATGTGTCCTACACACCCAAAGATGTCTTTTTCAAGATCTAAAGCTATGCAACAACAGGCCCTCGCATGAGAGGACCATTTTTGTCACCACCAGCAAAGCAAGAGTTTCTACATTTAGGTTTCTGGTTCACGTTCAGATCAAAAACCATTTCACCAATTCGTCTTTCGATGCCTGAATTAAATGTGTTTTAAATCACTGAGGCCTAAGGACATCGGAAAGCTGCCACTCAATGGCAAGGCAAACTAGGGGGCAGATTTACAAGAAAGTGCTGCAGCGCGGCACCGCAAGCCCTTTGGCTGCGCCACGCTGCAGCACTTTCAGAGCACAGGAATGCGACATATTTACAATGATATGTCGCATTCCTGTGCTCTCCCCTGCGCTGGTGCACAAACAGCTGCCTTGCGCCGGCGCAGGGACCCGTGCACCATGGTGCAAGGATGCCTGCGTCATGGGAATATTGTTTTTGTGCAGGAAGGGGCACCTTCCTGCACGAAAACAATCACTACAGGCATTTTCATCTTTCAATGTGTGCTGTAGAATGCAGAAAGCATTTGAAGAGGAAAAAACAAGGAGAAATGAAAACATTTCTCCTCCTTGCGCCTCGCTCTGCCACCCATAGGGGAGCGTAGAATACTGACGCATTTCCACAATTACGATTCCTCGTAAATCTGGAAATGTGTCTGGTTCCATGGGTGTTGCGTGGGAACACCCACAGCAACACCCATGAAATGCCCCTTTCACGCAAAGTGCTGTGTGTAAAGGGTCCGTATTTACAAGGAAAAGAAAAGCAACACAGGGTGGCTTTTCCTGTCCTTGTAAATATGTGGCAGAGAAAAGCGCTGCCAGTGCGTCACAAAAAGTGACGTACTGACAGCGCAAGGGGCATGTAAATCTGCCCCTAGATGTTTAATTGCAGAGAAGAGTTTTCCAAAAGCCAAACAGGCTTTTAAACTGGCGGGAGGTGATTCCAGTACCATCTTCAGTCTGGGACCACCTAGGTGTGCGTATGGTAATAATGCCCTAATCACAGAGGGTAAATAAGAAAGTGGGTGCTAGCCGAGAGCAAGTCTCCTCGGGTACATGGATGTTAGCACATGGGCCATTTCACACATAGCTAAGTTACGTTCATTTTACAGCAGCAGAGAACTTCGGCAAGTTTTATTCCTGTAAAGGCAATCAAGACATGTTCCTCGGCTTTAGCGCCATGATTTTGAGGGACGATTCTGAAGGAAAATTATATAAATATTTAATTTTCTCTCAGCATCGTCCCTCGAAATACCCTCTTACCCGGCCCCACTGCCTCACCGCTGTTACCTGCATGGACCGCGGCTGGACGGAGAGGGCAGACCCACAGACTTATAGGATTGGCAGACCGCCAAAAGCACCTCAGACTGATGGTGAGAGTAGAAACTTTCTTTCCCTTAGCCACACCCCCACAGGAGACAAACAGGGCAGGGGAATGACGAAACCCCAGGGTACGTTGAAGGTAAACCTGAAGGACTCTGTGAACATCCAAGGTCAAAGGAACAAGCGAATCCCCATGTAAATCAGTAAGGACCACCTCCTGCTGCAAACGGAATTTGGAGGAAATTTTAGGGAGAAACGCCGGGTCAAGCTGCAAATCAACCCTACTCTGCAGAAACTGCAAATAAGGGAAGGAGACAAGCAAAGCACCCAACCGTCTAGCGGAGGTGATGGCCAACAGAAAGCCACCTCAGCAGATAACCACAACAAATCTGCTTCTAACAAAGGCTCAAAAGGGGGCAACTGCAGACCCCTCAAAAGAGTTGGCAAATCCCAAGAAGGCACAATCACAGGAGTGACCGGATGATGAAGCCGAAAAATACGCAGAAGCTGACTCACCAAAGGAACAACAACCTCCAAGGAGGCCCCAGGATCCCTACATGCCAGAACAACAGCCCATTGAACAGACATGGTAGAAGGGGAAAGGTGTTTCAAAAACTCATCTTGAAGAAAATCAAGACTAGGCACCAGATACTCAACCACAGGATCCACACTGTGAGAGGAGAACCAAGGGACAAAAGAGCCCCAATGCTTACAATAGCTCTTAATGGTCGGAGGCCGACGTGACTGCTGAATGTCACAGGCCACCACAGAAAAACAGCCCAAAGACTCCGCTCAAGAGCCAGGACGTCAGATGTAAGCAACGAAGACTGGGCAAAGACAGGAGAGGATACTGAAGTGGCGACGGCACCAAGGGAAGCCAGACAAGCCTGCCCCACCAGCTGCATCAGGAGCGGGAACCAAAGGCGGTGAGGCCAAAAAGGTGCAATCAAAGGCACAGACACCCTCTCCCCCGAATCTTCTGCAGCATCCTCGGAAGGAGGGAATTTGCAGGGAAAGCATACAGAAGGCCAGAGTGCCAAGGAATCGAGAGAGCTTCCACCGCCCAAGCCTGAGAACAAATCACCTCAGAACAGAACCAGGGGAGAAGAGCGTTGTTAGGGGAAGCATAAAGAGGAGTCCCGAACCGAAGACAAAGGTCCTGGGACAGAGGAACATACAGATGGTACAGAACAGAGGACAGAAGGTTGCGGCTCAAGCTGTTCGCATGAAAGTTCAGATGCCCCTGAATGTAAACAGCCCGCAACGCAACAGGTGAGATTCTGCCCAGGCACAAATCATGGAAGCCAGTAGAATCAGAGACGTGCACATGGTCCCCCCTTGGCGGTTCAAATAACAACGAGACACTTGATTGTCGGTAGAAACCAACTGATTCGCCCCTTGGAGTGAAACCTGAAAGAACAGCATTGCCTGCCAAAACGGCCACCAACTCCCACTAGTTCAATGAACAGGTGCTGTCGCCCTGAGACCATGGACCCTTGGCCTCCAAGGACCCCAACGTGGCCCCCCAACCTCAAAGACTGGCATCTGTTATGAACAAGAGGGGAGGAAGAAGCTGAAAATGCACCCCCTTCTCCAGATTGGGAGTGCAAAGCCTCCAGCCCAAATCCTGAACCAGAACAAGGGAGAGAGGAATCAGAGCCTCGTAATCTGCTCAGGAGGGGTCCCGCTGAGCCAACAGATGATTCACTATGGGTTTGAGGTGCAGGCGAGACCAAGGAACCACAGCCGTTGTGGCAGCCATCAACCCCTGGACCCACAACCAAACCCGAGCCGGGGTAGAAGGGCAACCGAGCAGGTCCCGCAGCAGAGTCTGTAGGGTAGAGATCTGAGCAGGAGGGAGAAACACCGCCCCCTGCAAGGTCTTGAAAAGTCCCCCGATGAACTGAAGTCTCTGAACAGGAACCAGTTGAGACTTTGCCAAATTCAACTGAACCCTAGACCCTGGAACATGGCCATTGTTGCTTCCACCGCCAGAGGAGGCTTAGGGAGAGGGGAAGCAGAGACTAGACAATCATCAATATAGGGAAACAAAGGGAAACCCTGATGCTGCAAAACACCAACAGCAGGAGCCAATACCTTGGTAAAAGTCAGGGGAGCGGTACAGAGGCCAAAAGGCAACACTTAAAACTGGTAATGGATCCCATTCACTGCAAACCACAGGAACAGCTGAGTTTCCGGGTAGACAGGAACGTGAAAATAGGCATCTTCTAAATCCAGAGAAGGCAAAAAATCACCATCCTGGATGAGGGAAATGATGGATTGTAAGACGACCATCCGAAAATGATCCAGCCGTACCAACTTGTTCAAAGATCCGAGATTCAGAATCGGGCGTAAGGAACCATTGGGTTTTGCGACCAGGAACAGATTGGAATAGAACCACAGGCCCCGCTCTGCCACCGGAACCAGGACAAAAGCGCCCTTTGATAATAACAGGTCGACACCTGACAACATGGCAGACAGTTTCACGAGGTCGTTTGACAATGGGGTAACCCGAAAACAGTCCAAAGTGGGATGGCCCTGGAATGGAAGTCGGCAACCCAGCTCGATGATCGACAGGACCCACTAGTTGGAAATCAGACTTGACCAATGATCCAGGAACAAATGGCGCTGAGGCCCCACCATGGCATAGTCATTTTGTCCAGCACCCTGGGGGTGCTGCTGCTGAGGCCGGGATTTAAAATGGTACGCAGCCCCCGACCAAGGGCCTGACCTCGAAAGGGCTAAGAAGAAGACAGAGCACCCTGAAAACCCTGCTTATTGAAAAAGGATTTCTTCGTCTGAAAAGTTTTCAACAACTTCTTCTCTTCTGCAGACCACTGCACCATCATGTTCAAATCGTCCCCAAAAAGCCATGGACCCTCAAAAAGCAGTTTATGAACCAAGGCCTTCTGAGCAGCATCAAGACGCCAAGGCTTGGTCCAGAGAGACCTCCGACCAGCTACCACTGCACTGGCAGCCAAGGAGAAGGCCCACAGGGTATCAAAAGTCACATCAGACAGAAACTGAGGCAAGACCTCCATCTGTGCCAAGATAGGAGTGGAATCCGCCTGATCCTGAAGACAGTCAAACAATTTCTCAAAATCCTTGATACGGACCTGTGAAGCATAGGCCGAGTAAGTGCTAGCACGAACCTCAAAATAGGAAGCAGCATAAGAACGCTTGAGAGCGGACTCCACCCTCCGTTCAACCGGGTCAGCAAGGGAAGACAAAGATGAAGAAGAAGAAGCCATGGAGGACAAAATAGAATTGACCTTAGGAACCTGAGGAAACTGGGCATCAAACTCCGCCAGGCGATACCGCTTCCCTAGAAAGTGAGGAATCCCCTGCTTCTCATCCTCAAGGCATTCCTTAGCCAGAATGTCCTTGATGACATCATGAAAAGGCAGGTCATCCACCAACTAGGCACTATACTTGGAGTAAAACCCCTCATCAGACAATGACTTCGGATCAAACCCCAATACCTCACAAATATGGACCAACATATCCGAAAAAACCTTCCCCCGGATATACTTACTCTAGGGGCATTGTCCATGTCCTCATCCTCCTCCACCTTAGATTTCTTAGCAGAAGGTTCAAGCAGCGTAGCCTGCAAAGCAGAATAAATCAAATCCTGCAAATCATACATGGAAATTTGCAACAGGTCACCCTCCTGCAGCACCTGAACATTATTTCACTTGGATAAAGACTTCGCAGGCATCGGAGAGGAATCACCATCTCCCGTGGCCACAAGCAGGAAGGGCAAACCACACAGGAAGCCACAGAACAAACTAGGAAGTGTCCAGCCACGCACCCTAAATACTGTCACCAAGCAACCAAGTCACGACCAACACGAGACTTGGAAATATTAAAAGGGACAGCCCTGCTGCCTCCCCCACAGATATGGAACAAAAACCATGGCAGTGGGAGCTGGATGCCACTAGCAAACACCAGCACCAGAATGACCCGAGGCCAGAACGCAGAGGAAAGCTCCCCAGCCAAGCACATGCACAGGGAGCGTGTTCTGGCAACGGAGCAGGTACACGACCTATCGGAATACCGGTGCGGTCAGCATGCACAGTGGGTAACAAAAAAATATGTTTAGAAAGAAATAAAAACAGACTCACAGTACCGTAGTTCCCCAGCATGAAATGGCAGAAACAGGAAACATGGCACAGCAACACCAACGTTCCGACCGATGTGTCAGACATTAAATAAAAACAAATGCAAAAAAACTTTTCCACTGGATTCAAGATAGCCTGACTGATGAGGGTTATGAACCCGAAACCGGTCCCAGGATGCTTGTTTCCGGTCCAGGGAAGACATGGCTTGGCAGTTCGGGCTGGACTGTTCCCATGAGGCTCAGGGTCAGACTGATTTGCATGTCTGAACTGGGGTGGTGGAGTGAGCTAAAGAATGATGATGGATTAAACCCAGATCAGTTGACTGGGGGTGAGTGTTTGATTTGCTCAAACGCTTCGTCCATCATCCCCTTTGGTATCGGTTCATTAAATAAAAACAGGCATAGCGGTGGGTAGGAGGGGCTTAAATTATAAAAATAAAAAAATACTAGCATTTCAATTGGCTGTGGACTGGGACGAGGAGGACATATGAGGAGGAAATGAACCTGGGGGACCTTTTATTCGGCTGAATGGGAACACAGTCTGCATGCCCTAGAAGGCAGGAAGGGCAATGAGGAGCATCAAGCAGAGGCTGAAGATTATGGTAGAGAACTGAACCTTTTATGCCAATGAATGAACAATAATTATATATGTGACCATCAAAGAGACAGGGTAGAAACAATGAATGGCTGCACTGCAAATATTTTACCAGTGCTCGATTGGTGTGTCAGACCTACACTAATGGAAAAAAGCACCATCAAGTTAGAAGAAATATCTAAAAACATGTGCCATGCAGTCTAATACACTTACTGCAAGACTTTCTATCCCATTGAAATACAGGCAGAAGAAAAAGAACTATTCAGATTCTGCTTGAACGTCAGATGTAAGAGTATCAAATTGTGACATGGAAAGAGCCCATCCACTACCCTGGAAGTGACTGCCCAGCAGACTCTACTAAAATAACTAGAGCGATAACCTCCACACTATGAAATGATACTGGATGCCATGCTGTTGTACAAACCTGAATTAGAGTTTTTCCCTTTGTTAGGGTATAGATTTATTTGCAAGTGTGAAAGTCACCTGTGTGAATTGCCGCAGTTATATAAACGATGCCCCCCTAAAAGATTCGGCATCTTCTTTTAGGTCAGTGGTAAACATTCTGTGGTGTTTAGGCTACTACTAACCATAGCTTACTTCTGTGTGCCTGTCGCTGCTGATGTGCTCAACCAGGAGACAGTGGCATGATATTAACTACACAGATTGGACTCTGCCTGCTTTCAAAACTCATACAATTGCTTTCTTTATGTTAGTGTCGTTGTTAGAAGGGTGACGGGGGAAATGCGCAGTGCAGAACAAACGAAAGGTGAGCAGCTGCTATGTTTAAAGATGAAGTGCAGTGTGCGTGTGGGCGAAGGTATAAAGCGCTGTGTGCTGCGATGATCAAAGGAAATATACCAGTGCAAATATGCATTATGTAAGCGGCATTGAGAGAATGAAACAGAGGCGCGGCATGTGCCCTGATGAAGGGATAAAGCGCGGTGTGCCACGCTGCTCAAGGGAAACATGCAAGTGCTGCAAATATGCATAAACTGAGCAGTGAGGGAAAAGATGAAAGAAAAAAAGTAGTGCGCCTAAAGAAAACATATGGCCAATGGTCAAAGGATCCAAGTAGCAGGGGAAGTCTCCAGGGCGGGAAAGAAAATCCAAAAGGCGGGTCAAATGTAAGTATTCCCCAACTAAATCTAAGGAATTTTGAAAGCCAGATGAAGCAGCCAATGAACAGCGGTGGGTGTGTTCAAAGCCCCATATGGAATACAACCTGCCTCAGCTCGACCTAACATAGACCATCACAGCAGGAGAGACATTTCCCATGGTGTGGAGGAACATTAGTTTTCAATTTAATTTTCAAAAACAAACTCCCACTTTGGGAGTATGTATTTGAATAATGTAAAACTTTGGAAATGTTTGACAGCCAGCAGACATGTTTGACGGAGCCATCTGTCAAACTTTTCCAATATTCACAGCAACAGCTGTGACAGACATCGCGGTCAATGTAACAAGATGTCCGTGGGGCAAGGCACATCTCTGAATTTGAGTCAGCGGAAAGTCCATCAGAGCGAGGGAGTGTTAGAGCGTCATGATGTTTTGAAAATCGTAGGGGTGCATCATAATCATGGATAGCCCGCACCCGCATATATACTCGTGTGTTATACTAAAAGATGATTATTAGAAATGTGAAGTCCTAACGAAATGTGTAAATGTAATGTTAGAGAAGTATTTTGTGATATTCTAGAAAGATGAAATGGTATTCAAATGAAGTATGTAACCTTTCTATGCTTAACGCAAATGCTTAATGAAGTACGCATATGTAATGAAATGTATTTGATTTAAACGTGCATCATATTAAAGTTGCATATGTAGAAATGATTAATTATGTTTAAACGTTGTGAAATATAGTGTTTGCAAGGGAAATGCTTATTAATGTTCGATTCTGATGTGTGAAGGCCTCATTCACGTTTATTTGAAAAGCCTATTCGTATTTCTTATGTTAGCTGAATTTGTAGGCCTGAAATATTTCTCTGGTAGAGCTCTCCTTTAGAGGTAGTCAGCGAAAACCATGTGCATGCAAAGCTGTGAAGGTCTCAAGCTTTTGTTTCAGGTGCAAGGACATCGTCCTCGTTAGCTTAGACTAACCCTTTGTTTTAGGAGTTAGGTATGGAGGAGAGTGGTTACAAGTGTCTCCAGGAATGCCGATAATGAGGAGCGGATACTTCCTGCGCTGAAGGAGCCTGGGACCCAAGGCATTCCAACCGTTGCTGGACGAAGTATAGGCTTCGGTGGAAAATTACCTTCGAGAGGTGTCCAGCCAGAAGAGGTGTTTCGGAGGCGTGTCCTCCATGTTGTGCATTTTGTATTAGGGACAGTGCCCCAAAGGAGGAGCAGCAGATGAGGGCGGATTGAGCAGAGAGCCGTTAGAGGGTAGAAGGAAGGGATCGATATTGAGGAATGAGACTTAGAATGAACTTGGTAGCTTTGGCTACTGACCCTTACAAAGTGAGTGTACTTCTTAGGAAGTCTTCACGAGCTGACACCTTTTTCTGATCTTGCCTGGGAAATGCTAAGTAGGGATGTCACCTTAGTGATAGTGGAGAGATTAATGGATTTCTTTACAGGTATCAATGAAGACTGATTTAGATATTCGGAGCAGTTATCGCTTATCTAATATTTTTGGAGTTTCTTATTCTTTTCATGCTTCATCGGATTAGATTAGTGTGTAGAATTAATTTTGTATAAGTGCCCATGTATTTCCTTAACCTCGTCATGAGGTGCTTGTATGTTCAGTTTTTTTTGCTTTGTAATAAAACCCCTACATTTTATTTCGGAGTTAGTGATCCTTTCCCAAGTCTAAATTGATTGGTCCAATGTTTTAGTTTGAATGCATTGGTTTTCTCCCCTTTACACTTCAGATCAGGTAAAAAGGTCCAGTCAGCCGAGGATTCTTAGGAGTGGTAAGATAAGATAAGATAAGAATCCGGCGTTATCAGGAGTAAGGTACTCCGTCAACCTGATGGACCCTATCCATCCTCCAAACTCGAAAATTAGGTCCTTAATTTTCCTGTGCATAAAAATAAAAACCAAAAAAGTGAATCTGACTTTGTGTAGTGCAATCTGGCAATCTGATGCTTCTATAAAGCTCTCTAATGCCCTTGAGCCAAGTTCTCCCTATATAAACCTAGTGAATTTCAGTGCAAGTGAAATTGACCTTGGTTTTTTCTGCCTGGCATAGAATCAAGATTGCTCCGATGCTCTGCAGGTGGAAAATAATGCCCAACCCACACTGTTGCTTTTAGGATCACTATGAGAGGACGCAGGCAACGTATTTTCAATAATGATAACTGCATTGGGGTAAATATAATGCCTCAATGTCTGACAGTGATCTTAAAAGCAACTTCTCCAGCAGGAAAGCCTGTGTTCAGTGCTTGCCTGCAGGGTCCTCCCAGAATTCTAGCAGGCAGGTGCCAAGCACATGATCTTCTGCAGGGAACATGCTTCTGTTCACTTACTTGGGCGAGGCACTGTAATTTACTTAATGCAATTATATTTAACATAATTATATTGTATGTATTTTGCTAGTGCTGGAAAGCACAAGAATTCCTCGTCCCATGCATTAATCACAGTGCGGAATTCATATGCTGCATGGTGCAGAACATAGTGCCTGCATTCCACATTTAAAAAAAATGTGGGACAGATGGATTCAAAACCAGCAGAAACAGAAGGATTTGGCCACAATCTTGTATCTGAGTACCCACGCATAACTATGATTTAAAAGAATAGAGTATAATTAATAATTATATAGTAAAAAAAGTTATTTGTTGGTGCAGTGGCTCCAGAGACTAGAGAGTAGGGGGTATTTGTTGCATCACCTGGGGATAAGAAACTCTCTGACATGTTTTATTCGAATTCTATCACTCTGCCCTGCGACCATAAATCAGCAGGGAGAGGTGAGATACATAAGACGGTTTTCTTTTCTCCAAACCACCTGCAATTTCCTTTTGGGACTTTGGTGATCTACTGGGAGTGACCCCAATAGTTTAGGGGTAACATACCTGGGCCTTCCTGTATCCAGAATGGTGTGTGTGGTATGTGGTGGAGCTTCGTTGGTGGACGACTGGTCCTCTCCTTCATCCTTCTGAGCAAAGACGGATGTAACAGGGAGCAAAGTTTTGCTTCATGCAATAAAGCTCCCATGTACATTTCACATGGTGTCCACAGTTATATAGATCTATGACCATGGTGTTGTACAACCTGTGTGCACATGCCATGAAATAAAGTGTACTTTGTACTCCAATCCACACAGCCTTCATTTTCCAAGGGATATAGATGAGATTATTGCATAGCTCTCATTGGATCTGGGCTTAAAGACTCAAAGTGGATCATTTTCGCATATTTACATTTGTAAATTTGCAACATTGCTTCTAGTTAATACTTGTAGCTATGTTACTACTTTGTATGGACTTTTCTCAATAAAGTGTGGTGGCATCCGTGCATATACCATTAGTATGACTAGACCTATGATTTAAAGACTCAAAGTGGACTGTGTCCACATATCTACATTTTAAAATCGCGGCTGGGCCTCCGGTTAATACAAGCAGCAATGTTCTTCATTTGTATGGATCCGTGCATGTACCGTCATTGTTGCTAGATCTTCGATAGCAAACACAACAAGATGATGGATGGAGTGCTGAATCTTTTCAAACACTCACCAACAGTCAAGAGGTCTGGGTTAAATCCATTGTTCTTTTGCTCACCATGTCACCCCAGTGTGGATACAGCCATATGCAAATCAGTCTTGACCCTGCTCCCCATGGGAACAGTCCAGCCCGAACTTCCAGGTCAGGTTCTCCCTGGAGCGGAAACAAGCATCCTGGGACTGGTTTTGGGGTATCACCCCTTATCAGCCAGGCTAGCTTGAATCCAGTGGCACAGCGAGATCCTAGATCTATGATGCCATTAAGATGATCCCATTGAAAGCATCATTCAGTCCAGCACTGGACAGGGCGCTACAATTTATTTAAATAATCACTTAAAATTTCTTAAAGGCTACATTATTTCTCCAAATTTAGTTTTCCAATGTATTATTTTAATTGGTACAAATATTTGCATGACCATTTGACAACAGTAGCAGGCAATCCACGTAAACAAACAGTCAACACGGGTTTGGCAAAATTGTTTGCTTCATCAGGGTTAAATTTCTTTACTTACTCTTGGGAGATACTTTCTTGAATGGGGTGATCTTAGTGTTCATTCATTTTTTGGTTATAATCAAGAAAAGACCATGAAAAGTCAACATAACAAGTAATCACTGTTCACTTAAGTGGATTAACTATTGGTATTGTGAAATGGTTGTGGGAGAGTACGTACAAAGCAAAATCAAAATATGGGAAATAAATATGAAGAAATC
Organism: Triturus cristatus; assembly: GCF_964204655.1. Taxonomy (NCBI): domain Eukaryota; kingdom Metazoa; phylum Chordata; class Amphibia; order Caudata; family Salamandridae; genus Triturus; species Triturus cristatus. The sequence goes on from NC_140583.1 coordinate 878,890,540, forward strand.
GTAAAACCTATTCGAAACTTCAAGCGATTTTGAAAAACTATTTGGAGGCCCAGTGCAATTATGCATTTTTTTCAAGAATTCTTGAACTAAACACTGTTGACGCACACATTGTAGGCAGTGATGAGGTCTTGCATGCTCTACCATATACGCATTCTGCTTCATAAAATACCCGAAGTACAATAAGTGGAACGGTTGTCCTAACAACCTGCCAGCATGTCAGCTGAAGGATAGATGGCATCAGTCTCCTCATGCAGGAGGAATACCAGTAGGTTTCATACAGGGCTGTTTTGAAGTTACTCTTTAATAAGCAGATGAGGAGACAAAGCTTGCACATACAGTCCTTTGCAGTTGGACAGCAGCTCACTCCAAATCAGTTCAGTAAATCCAAGAAGATTGAAATCCCCTACAACCAGGTTATGCAGAGGCTCCCTACTCAGTGATGCTTTCTGGCAAGAGCAGTCCTCACTTTGCCCCTAGAATGCAGTGTGATGTAAAGACTGATGCCAACATAACACGCAGTTCCGGATTACCAAATAGGCAAAGTAGGCACTGGCCTATGGTCCCCACTCCTTTTAGGGGCCCCTGGACAACAGATCAAAATACAATACAAAGTACATGAACCCGAGACATCAGACTCACATAAGAGTTTGTCTCTTAAAAGCTCATCTCCTGGCAGCTGTAAAAGAAAAGATTGGGTATTAGGAGATAATTTGTGAGGGGGGGGGGCCGAAATTTCGACTGCCAAAGGGCCTCAACAGAGTTTAATCTGGCACTGATAACACCAGGCAAGATCGGTCTCTTGGAGGAAACCTTAACAGAGACTATTTTGCAAATCTATAGTACCAAATATCACACTTTTGTGGGACTGGGAAAAATAAAGAATATATAGATTATGGAGAAACCAGTTGCATTACACAAGGACACATTTATTGTTGATAGGCACGGGGAGATTACGTGATTTGCCCAGAATCACAGGATGTTTAGCGTCATTGCCAAGACTTGAACCAGGTTCCCCAGATTTGAGATTGACCAATCCGTTAGGCCTCATCCTCTCCCCAGTCTTCTCCAGCTATCATAGCCACAAGTCTTTGGCAGGTCATTTTAGGGCAGATGTCCTTGGAGAGATGATCCACCATGAGGAGGTGTGCTCATGACACTGACACATTGTGAGAAGAATATTATGGTAATTTGTTCAGCCTTATACTCTTGATCCAGCGGAGGGGGTATACATTTTTATAATCATTCACAATATTTCCAATATTTCATGAACACGAACTTTTCTATAAGCAAGAGTTTGGCCCATAGAAACTCTATAACCACTTACAAACATGAGTTCCTTCGATAGATCTTTGGTTGAGCTAATAGGGACTCAGAAATTTAGAGGCGGATGCCATTTCCTTCATGAGGACCTCTAATGAAGAAAATTCCTAACTAACGATAGTAGTCAAAATATATATCATGTCAAATAACTCATCAATAAAGACAAATTCTGTATACTTATCAATGTACTTTTATCTAATCTTAAAATGTGAATGGTCAATACACAAACACATTAGAATGCCAATACTTAGTTATTTTCAATGTTACAGGTAAAAATCACAATATTGGTAAAAAATACAGTTCTTGGCAAATACATCATAAATCAATAACGTGTGAGCGGGGAGAGAGAGACAAAAAGAAGATATACATTGCAAGTTCGGTATGCAATTAAAATTCATACGAACCTAAGATCAATGAGCTAATGCACAGCGTGCAATAGTCAGGAAATAGCCAACCCTTCAGCCGAAAAGTATAGCTTGTGCAACATCACCAGCAGATAAAATGCAAGGCAATCAGGATAATTCAGTAAAAGGGAGAATCAGGCTCGGGCCGACAGCATGTCACACCCAGTGTTTGCAAATATAATAGCCAGCCAGAGTATAGTAGCATAGAGAGTGCAGCAGCAAAAGGCTCTCCTCTCGTCAAAGCAGCTACCGCCTCAGTTCTTTCCCACAGGAACAATTATACCCTAACATATTCACAATTCCAACCCCCAAATGTTTCATTTTCTCAGTTTTACACGATTCCATTGGTTAGGTTTATGAGGTGATCATGAGGTGATCATTCTCCAAGCTAGGTCATCTGGAACTTAATAAACCAGTCCATTGTTCAACTGGGTGATGCCTTTTCACCTCAGAAGCAGGAAACAAAGCTATTCATTTTCATATCCACGCGCTCGTTTCCACATCAGCTTGCAACATAGTTGACACAATTATTCATACAGAGAAATACTCTAACCATAGGATGGAAACTCTAGTGATATGATTACACACAGATAAAGTTAATAAATCAACATTTTAGAAATGATGAAGGACAAAATACATTCTTCTGAGGACTACGTTACAAAGAAGGAATTAGCACTAGCAGGGGTTTTTGAGGCCTTCACAGAGAAACCAAATAAGAATAAAACATATCTTTTATTAACGTATAAAATGCATAAGAATACGATATTAGAGAAAACATAATTTCAGTTAATCTCATAAGCATAGTCTTATTTCTGAAATATAATCAAAAATAATCAATCACTTTCTGGTTATGGGTAAGAAAACATAAATCAAGAAACATTTCACTCTAAGCATTTTTATTATCGTATTTTTATAATTCTACTTAGTAGGTTACTTAGTACATTTAGGTCTTATCTCTCATCTCTTAATAAGTTTCATGGACACTAGTTTCATTGTTTACTGCACATTTTCGTTGCAGTTTTCCATTACAAAATGTTTTGTGTCTCTTTTGCAAATTTTCCACGTTGTACCTATTTCTTTAAATAATTCAGCTTCTGTTAGTTATGTTTGTTAAAACACACTTAATGAGGAGATTCGATCAAGCAAGATTATTCTCTAATAATCATGCTCCATCACCCTTGTACATGTCTGGAAATCACTAATATATTGCTAAAATAAACCACCATACCACATTATTTACATATATATATATATATATATATATATATATATATATATATATATATATATATATATATATATATATATATATATATATATATATATATATATATATATATATATATGACAGAAAGGAACATTTTCCTAAAACACAAATTTGCTAAAATGTATGTGCAGTACAGCAAAGACAGCCAGCAGCGGTTTCTTAACTTGGGCGGGGAAGCATCGCCCTCAACACCCCGCTCGCTGCGAGCTGTGCAGGAAAAAATAAAATGGCAATGAAAAGATTTCAAAAACAGTTCATTGCCATTTTATTTTTCCGATGTGCACAGCAGCGTCCAGCCCCAAGCCCAGAGACATGCAGGGCATGACCTCGACTGCCGATTGGCAGCAGAGGACATGAGCGGTGGCTGACTGGATGTTCCAAATTGCGCATGTCACTTTGGTTGGCTGTCTTGCCCCAGCCAAGATTACATGCGCACTTTGAAGCTCTCCACCCAGCAATCTTAGACAGCTGGGTGGAAACCAAGCACAGGAAGTGTACATTCAGCCTGCTCCATCCAATCCTGGCACTGCTCTCACAGCATGAGAGCAGTGCCAGGATTCGCTAAGAGAGTTGGCTGGGCCCATGCTTGAGCAAGAAGATGATTGAGACCGGCAAGGATATGCAGACAGGTAAGTTACTTTTTGTAAATTTATGTATTTTGTTTTCTGTCCTGTTATTTACTGTTCTTTTTCTGGGGCCAAGTTACGCATCATGTATGTTTTTTTTTTATTTTTACACCAGTGACTGTTTGTCCGCCCCACCACTCCCCATAGCTGGCAACTGCAATGGCAGTCAGCGTCACAGGCCATAGGCTGGTCATCATATACTTTATTTAAAAAGGTTACATACACCTTACTATTATTTATAAATATAACACCTACAGGAAAATCATACTAAAAACTAGTAGATGAGCTTGTTATTGTTTTTTCAGTTGCTGTAGCTATTCCCCATGTCTCATTCGCAATTGCCTTCGGAAACCATAATCACAGATGTTCTTCTGCTAATTCTGCTATTAGAATGGTTATTCATTTCATTCAGGAGAATGTTTGGGTCAATAGTAATCTCCAGATCACATTATGGCAGTTCTCTGTATGTGGGCCTCACCAAGCAGTCCATGTAGAAATTGCAGCTGGCCCAAACACCTGTGTTATGCTGGCCCTAAGCTTTAATAAATGTGATCACATCTCGGCAGCCAGAAATAAATTCCACAGGCTACATCCAGTGAGTCGGATACCCTTCAAAAGCTAAAGTCTAACTTTATGTACTGCCACACAATATTTAATTTCCCTATGTCACCAGGGGGCTATGACCCTCCAGTGAGTATACACTGCAAAAGTAATTTTACCAATTAACAACTATCTGTGGTTGCAGACTATTCAGTAGGGAAACCAATCTCTTTAACACACTTCAGTAGAACTAGAACTTTCTTTCCTAAAATTGAAGAAATTCATAAAGTCCCACGTGGTTGTCTACTTACCACTGCTGATAGGCCATCCTTGTTTTCGCACCTAAAGATGTGTTGATGACCAGCATGGTTTATGAATGCAGTAACTGATATAATACTAATTATTAAAAGATTTTCCAAAAATATTCAAATTCTGATTTAATGCACCATTTGTGTGTGAAACTGGTATTTGTGTTGTGACTGATAACAAATAGGAACCTGTTCTGGCTCACGGGGAGCCTTAGATATCCTACATATGAGGCAAAGGCAAGAACCTCTGCCACAGCAACGGCGAGCTGCCCACCCAAGTTAAAATGCCCCATAAGCAGTGCAGGAAGTGAGGGGCATCTGCTGGATCCCGTTCAGGCAGCTAATTCTCAGTCTGATCTCAGATCCAGCTGACCCAGTGAAATATGTTGAATTTGTGTTGGTGTAAATTTCCAACCATGAGACAAGATTGAGCAGCACCCACACATTGTCTGCTTTCTGTCTGGAGCAGCAACGTGCTGGCAGCTAGGTGGCTTTTTCACTTCTAGCTGGGTTTAAAGGACCGCCAGCCCTTCTTTTGTTCAAGTTTCATCCAAGCTGGGAGCCTTCTGGGGTGTAACAACTAGATGGCAATGCAACGGAAGGCAAACATTCTAGACTGCTTATCACTTCACAGGTACTTTAGAGAAACTATTATCCAGAGACAGGTGTTTGACTTTTTTAAACCCTCCATGTAAAGGATGTGAATGTACTGTAAGAATATCAGTTGTAACCGTGTATGTGAGTAATTACACAAACAACAAATTGAATGGCACTTACTATTTTTTTTAATTCTTTTGCAGTGATACTTATTCTGCTGTAGGGTGTCAGACTGTTGTACATCACTCACAATGAGACATAATTTACATAAGTGCGTAAATCAATGTGAAGGAAATGTAAAAAATAACAATAAGGGTTAAAAACTGTGGAAGTAGTATATTGTCCATACTTCTAGGCATTATGGCCCAATTCACAAAGGTAAACTGAAGCGAAAGACTAACTTTACGTCTTTTGGTATTCACAAAGGGCATTTACGAGTGGCAAAGTTAGACTTTTGTCTCAGTTTAACTTAAGTTTTGGTCCCAGTGAAACTTAAGACCAAAACTTAATTTACACTGAGACAAACGTCTAACTTTACTACTCGTAAATGTCCTTTGTGAATACAAAAAGTCGTAAAGTTAGACTTTCATCTCAGTTCACCTTTTTGAATCTGGCCCAAAGTGTTAAGAGTGTATTATCTAGAAAGAAAAAAAGCCAGGATTAGAAATGTAATGCAGTATCCGCCATCAACATGACAGAACTTTGCTTAAACAAAACAAAAGCGTTACTTTCTGTAAACACTGCATCTTTAAACTAAAGAATGGAATGTGTGATGATTCCTTTTACTTCTGAGGTGTAAAACAATCTCTCTGGTACTGCTATGCAAATCTCACCTGGTATATTTTAAAGCAATGGTAACTGCAACTCTTGGCAGGTTTGCCTTGGTCCTCCAGAGGTCGTCGGAGAAACAAACGTTTCTCAGTCGCAGAGTTCTCAAGATGTTAGGAGGAGTATACTTTGACACAGTCTAGGGTTCCAGGATCTAAGGAACAACATTAGGCGGTCAAGACTTACTTCAGCAGAAGCTATCATGAGGGTCCATGGCAGGTCTTATTTGAACCGATCAGCTGGGCAGTGACAGGAAAGGCATCTTGTAACTTGTTGTGTCTCTATATCTTGAACTGGAGGTCAGTCTTATGATCCTTTGAGTCACTTCTTTGCTCTGGGTATGAGAGGGAGAACAGGTCCAGTCCTTCAGGGCTTTTCTCAGTTCTCAGACAACAGCAGGTTTAGTCCTCTTCTGATCTTATACAGGGCCTGTAGTGCTCCGAGGAGGGTACTGTGGATGTCATAGTCATGCCTGGAACGAGTTTGAGGGTCAAAACGATATCCTTTCAGGCATAGAGTGACGCAAAAATTATGCAAAAGAGAAGCAGAGAAATCTGGGTAGTTCTCAAGTTTAGGTGGAAAGCATGTGTGTGAGTGTGTTTATATCTATATATATAGTTTTTTGTTCGAACTGTAAAAATATATATATTTCACACTGATTAAGTGTGCATATCCATTTTTCCTTATGTGAATAAGTATATATAAAAATATACATTAACATTTTGGATATTGCATATAGGAGTGTCTGAGTAATCCTTTGGATCATGAGGATTTATTGCTATTGTTTAGGGCTACCGGATCCCAACTCAGACAGCCGCTAGTTTTAGCCCTGGTACTCCGGGACCTTTCAGTTCAATATATATATAATGTGTATTTATTACAAATGTAAACAACATGTGTGTGTTACTTGTGACGTTTGTGTTACTCTGGTTCAAAGAGGACATTTAATTTTTTTGCCTGAAAGCACCATGCTGAGGCATGTTAATGTTAGTATGTGCCACTCGCCTAAGTAAATGCACCTATAGCATCAGAGAGTTCTTGCAGTTGTGTGCACTGTCTTTCTTCTGAAAAAAGTGGGCATGCGATATAGTAATACACCAGAGTTTATCATCTATTAATGTTTCTGAGTGTAATGGGGCACAGGGTTATAAAAATGTATTTCACTCAGTGCAGGGCAGCAAACCTGATGTGCTGCATCAAAGGGAGAGAGCAGGAATGCAAAATATTTTTATTTATTAATGTATCAAGCTACGTTGCATTTTTGCTCTCACACTACTCTGGTGCAACTATGTACTATCTCCCTCACCAGTGCAGGCACCTGACCCCTGCGTTATCGTGCAAGGGTGCCAAATACATTACATGGCACCCTGCTTTGTTTGTGCAGGAAGGGGACACCTTCCGGCACAGAAACAATCCTTATAGGCAAGGCCAACACAAACAACAACAAACCCTTGATAAATCTGGGCCCTGCACTGGGAGTAGTGGTGCATGGTGTCAGCCTGACAGGGAGGATGTTGCACCATAGTATTAGACTGAATGTCAAATGATCGCTACTGTATGGATTCTGTTCCAGCATGAGCTAGCTAGGTGCTCTCTGCTCACTAGGTCTGATTTAAGAAGTGATCCTGTCTCCTGTCCTGTCACTATTAAGATTGTAGTATATCAGGGGCGTGGCTTGACAGGGAAAGGTATAGGATGTGGTTCGTTGGAGCTCCTGCAGCCCTTGGGCCCTATATCCTCTAACAACTTTGTTTCTGCCATGGGTTTCAGCCCAGTGGGCATGAAGTGTCCCCTGAGCGGAGCGACAGCTGCTGGGATGTAGTCGGAGTGTTCTGAGCCAGTTAGAACACTGTCTGGTGTCCACCTCCACTACTGTACTATCTTGACCCGGCCTGCTCTGAGTGTCAGAGCATGCTGAGGGGCATACTAGACCGCACTTAGATCTACAGTGTTGCAACGAGGCCGTGCTGCTTCCGGGACACATCTTATGTCTCTTACTCCAACTGGCTCACCATGCAGCAGATATCTCAGGCACTGAGGAGGACGATGGAGCCATTCTACCTGGATTGGCGGATCCTCCTACAATTGGCGATACAGATCATCGCTGGGGACTTCCCACTCTTCTTGGCAACGATGGGGGAGCTGCACCCACCTGAAGTCCTACTGCGTTCCGACACCCCGCAGTGGGGTCATGGCTGAGGGGGGCCTGATGCACCCTTGAGAGGGTGGTTTTGATACCACTGACATGGCCAGCACACTTCCTTGGTGAACGACCCAGGCCCATTTGCTGCTGACAAACTACCTGAAACAGCCTCTGTGAGGCTTTAGCTTTGCCCCCCCAGCAGTTCACCCCCGCTCCACAGCCACCTGGGGGTCAACGACCAACATGTACTTTCTTTCTTAGAGACCGGGGTGGCCTTGGGAGCTTAAGAATTACCTGCCACCACTGCCCACCGGTGATTTGTTACTGGCCGTTTGGTCTCCTTGGGGAGCGGACTCTCCCCCCCGCGGGGGCTGTTATTGGGAACTTGGCTTGGTCCCTGCTCCTGCCCCGGGGGCTCATGGCTGCTCGTGAACACTGCACATTACATTTGTGTCCCTTTGAGCTCCTCCTGACCTTGAGGTGTACAGCACAATCCCACTAATAACACTGCATCAGAGGAGAGTTGAGCACTGGTGACTTTCCCGTGGACCTCATGACTCTATGGCCTCGAAGCAGCTGGCCTTTACTGATGGCTGGCGGTGTGTGGGCTGTGCTGCCTGCATGAACTGTGCCTCCCTGGGAGTGGGCCCGGGCTGAGTTTATCTGCTCCTTCACATCCCTGGGTTGGTGGTACTGGTCCCACTTGCTCCTCTTATGATCTTCCCTACACTGGGCTGCTCCCTCACCACAACACTTTCATAGCACCATTGGTCCCTCAGCTGTGAGGGCCTTTGCTCCTTGTCTGTATGCACCTGCCAGTAATCGTTGGGGTGTGCTGGCCGGCTGCTCTCTACCTGGCTTCCCTGGGATGGGTGATACAACATCCTTCCTTACTATGCCCAGGGGCAGAACTGCCAGAGACAGCTCGGTGGTTTCCCTTTTGGATAAAACGACAACAGCCGACATGAGCAGCAAGAAAGATCCCTCTTCGCAGCCCTCTACTATTCCCCACCCTCTCTATCACACAGGACTATCTGGAGCAATTCCTTGCTGATATCTGTCAAGAGATAGGCTCCTAGAAAACAGGATTTAGGAATTGCCTCACTGACCTACGCAATGACATCACCGATATGGGAGACTGGGTGGATCACCTGGAACGTACCCTCGACTCCCCTGCACCAGGAGGCCCTTAGGAGGAGGGTCAGTGCCTTTGAAGCGAAAAACACATCAAGCTTTAGGCCAAGCAGTAGGACCAGGAAAATCAGGGGTGACAAAACAACCTGCACATCAGAAGCGTTCCCCCACGGGTGGAGGGGGAGGACATCCTGCCTTTGACTACAGACCTTCTGATGGCAATCTGGGGCAAGCAGGAGGTAGACATCCTGGTTCTTGACAAGGCACATCGAGTCGCGACCACTCTGGGTCGGTCGGACACAACCCCTTTTCAAGACAAGGAGGTAGTGCACTGAATATCGAGGAGAAAAGCGGGCATAATGTTCCAAGGCAACACTTTGCAGATCTATCAAGACCTTTCCCCACTGACTTTGAAGAAGTGACAAGACTTTAAACCTGTGACAGACCGCCTACATGGTCAGGGGATCAAGTATCAGTAGGCCCACCCTTTTGGGCTCCTCTTCACTTGGAATGGTCCGCTCCCCCGTGGAGGACAAATTGATCCTCCACCTCCCAACCGACTCCCCTAGCAGAGATACATCACCCCCCGCCTTCTCCACGCCCGGACACCTGGCAAACCTAATTGAATACAGTCCAGGGACGAAATCATTGTTGCAATATTAAGGTTGCACAGGACTTGAACTCAACGGGAGCGGACGTCTTTGTACGCCTCCAACATATGAAGAGGGCACATGCTCTTTCTTTGGCCGAAGAAATTTAATTTAAACTGAACATATCTAACTCCCCTTTCTGCATGGTCTCCACTGTTCTTCGCCCCCCGGACGGCAGCACACCTAGCGAGGCTAGGAGCTCAGGGCTCAGAGTCCTACTGCTTATTGGCTACTTATTATATTTTTCTTCTTTCCTATTCTAGGATTAGACTATCGAGCATATTCTGAATGGACGTTGCGCCGGGCTTTCTGCCACATGCACAAACTTTCCTGCGTTGAGGGTGATACCTCAATAGGGTCTGGCAATCCTTCTCTGACCCTTAATGGGTTGGTTTACAAGGTTGGGCCCCGTTTACCCCTTTGGTTTCCCCCATATGTCTTACCACCACTTTCCTCCCTACTGGGTCTCTGCACCATTGCAGTGGCCATTATCATGTCATGGCAAAGTGGGGTAACTATGCTACACCAACCCCAACTTGAGAGGTGGTCCCTCCTCTCTCGATTGGCATGCTGAGTACTTACCCTCTTCTATGACCACTACACATGATATGTGATTGCTTCCCCTTAATGTCTGTGGAAGATGTGGGTGGAGAACTCTGCTCCTCCAGCGGAGTGTGCGCAGAATTCCCTACTACGCGCTCCGCTGAGAACACGAGTAGGGAAAAACAACTCCGACTCTGCCTCCACCCCCCCTTTCTTTGTGAGAAATGTGCATGCATGCACGCAGTTCGTGCAAGATGAACGGCAAGGAGGAGGAGGGCAGCCCGGGGATGTCGCAATACAGGTAAGTGGCTTTTTATTACATTTATATAAGGTTGTCGGGCGCCATATATGGAGGGAGCTGTGGTTGCCCAGGCCTTCTCGGGCTTGGGGCTTTATTCTTCTCTAATAAGGCGTCCAACCCTGCAGGTCTGCGACAAGGTGGGACTATCCGCGAACCTCACAACGTTCCTGTCGCCTATTTCCCCCATATTTTCCAACTCTGACTTTTCTCCTGGCATGGCTAAAGGGGTAGATCGGCTGGGTTGCCTTTTTGACCATAATGGCTATATCCCTTTTACACAACTTGTGGTTGATTATGACCTGACGACATCAGACCATGTTCTCCACGCTCAAATGTTACATTGGGTATTGGGTGCTTCCAACCGTCCCCTGGTGGGTAGGCCAATGTTCCTGTTCGAAATGTGGGTATTTCTTCAGAAGGACAATCATAAACTCATCAGAGCGAGGGAGTGATAGAGCGTCATGATGTTTTGAAAATCGTAGGGGTGCATCATAACCATAGATAACCTGCACCCGCATATATACTCGCATGTTATACTAAAAGATGATTATTAGAAATGTGAAGTCCTAACGAAATGTGTAAATGTAATTAATTTCCCTGTGCATAAAAATAAAAACCAAAAAAGTGAATCTGACTTTGTGTAGTGCAATCTGGCAATCTGATGCTTCTATAAAGCTCTCTAATGCCCTTGTGCCAAGTTCTCCCTATATAAACCTAGTGAATTTCAGAGCAAGTGAAATTGACCTTGGTTTATGGTGCCTGGCATAGAATCAAGATTGCTCCGATGCTCTGCAGGTGGAAAATAAGGCCCAACCCACACTGTTGCTTTTAGGATCACTATGAGAGGAGGTAGGCAACGTATTTTCAATAATGATAACTGCATTGGGGTAAATATAATGCCTCAATGTCTGACAGTGATCTTAAAAGCAACTTCTCCAGCAGGAAAGCCTGTGTTCAGTGCTTGCCTGCAGGGTCCTCCCAGTATTCTAGCAGGCAGGTGCCAAGCACATGATCCTCTGCAGGGAACATGCTTCCGTTCACTTACTTGGGCGAGGCACTGTAATTTACTTAATGCAATTATATTTAACATAATTACATTGTATGTATTTTGCTAGTGCTGGAAAGCACAAGAATTCCTCGTCCCATGCATTAATCACAGTGCGGAATTCATATGCTGCATGGTGCAGAACATAGTGCCTGCATTCCACATTTAAAAAAAATGTGGGACAGATGGATTCAAAACCAGCAGAAACAGAAGGATTTGGCCACAATCTTGTATCTGAGTACCCACGCATAACTATGATTTAAAAGAATAGAGTATAATTAATAATTATATAGTAAAAAAAGTTATTTGTTGGTGCAGTGGCTCCAGAGACTAGAGAGTAGGGGGTATTTATTGCATCACCTGGGGACAAGAAACTCTCTGACATGTTTTATTCGAATCCTATCACTCGGCCCTGCGACCATAAATCAGCAGGGAGAGGTGAGATACATCTGACGGTTTTCTTTTCTCCAAACTACATGCAATTTCCTTCTGGGACTTCGGAGATCTATTAGGAGTGAACCCAATAGTTATGGGGTAACATACCTGGGCCTACCTGTATCCAGAATGGTGTGTGTGGTATGTGGTGGAGCTTCGTTGGTGGACGACTGGTCCTCTCCTTCATCCTTCTGAGCAAAGACGGATGTAACAGGGAGCAAAGTTTTGCTTCATGCAATAAAGCTCCTGTTAGACCTGTCAGCCCTTTGGGTGGTCCCTCCTCATCATTATTTATTTTGTCCCACTTTTGCCTCAAACCCTGTTATAATTTTTCCTTTTTGGGAACCACCAGACTTTTTAGTGTTGATGCAGGATCAGGGAGCCATTTTCCCTACCCCTGGAACTTCTGTCTGAGGGCCTGAGACACAAAATGGTGGCCACCCATTGTCACCTGTGACATCACCAGAACCCACTGGAAGTTTCTAGAACCTTCTGTAACATTCTGGAACCCTGTGACAGTGAGAGGCAGTTTAGAATGTTAGGAGGCCATCTCAGAGTGGCAGTTGGCAACTGACTGGAGAAGAGATAGAAGGAGGTCGGAGTAAGGCAGCAGAGGTGGAAACCAGTGCTTGGAGTGGGGTCCAGAAACCCACCCTTGATGCTAGTCTCTACTGACCAAGCCCAACCTAAAGCCCTGTGTGGGATCAAGAACAGAAGAACCATCTTAAAGGACTGAATATTTGAAACAGGCCTTAAAGAAGAAGAACAGCAAGCTCCTGACCTGTTCAGCAGTGTCCTCCTGGAGTCCTGACGTCGAGAAGCCTGGAGACCTGGGGCCGGAGGTAGAGAAGCGGCGCTGACAGAAAGCAGACGTCGTACCCGGAGCCGCCAGAGATCGAGTGAGGGCGCCGACGGAGGTCGTGGAGAGGCACCGGAGGTCGAGTAAGGAGTCACCCGAGGTCGAGTGAGGGCGCCGACGGAAGTCGTGGAGAGGCGCCGGAGGTCGAGTCGGGAATCACCCGAGGTCGAGTGAGGGCGCCAACGGAGGTCGTGGAGAGGTGCCGGAGGTCGAGTCGGGAGTCACCTGAGGTCGAGGTGAGGCGTCGACGGTGGAGTGAAGTCCGCCCACCGGAGTCGCCGGAAACCGAGGTGAAGCGCGCCGGAGGTCGGGAGTGGAGATCGCACTCCGGAGACACCAGGAAGTGGGGAGTCCGCGTCCCTGTGACGCCGGAAGGCGACATCGAGTCGAGACCGCCCAGCGACATCGAGTCGAGACCGCCCAGCGACATCGAGTCGAGACCGCCCAGCGACATCGAGTCGAGACCGCCCAGCGACATCGAGTCGAGACCGTCCAGCGACATTGAGTCGAGACCGCCCAGCGACATCGAGTCGAGGCCGTCCAACGACATCGATCCGAGGCCGCCTCACGGCGTCGACACGGCGCCGAGCGGAGCCGATCATCGTGAAAAGGGCAGTAAGTGGTAGAGGGGGTATCTGAGGCCCTGTGGAGCCCTAAAAGACCATTCTAGGGGCTAAAGGGGTGCTAGAACCAGCCTGAGAGTGCCAGGGGTGAACTGAGACTGGTACAGTGACCTCCATAAAGGGTTGTGTGGTTTGGAGGGCCAGATCTTTAGGTTACTCTTGTTCTGCCTCAGCCTAGGCCCCAGCCTTGATCAATCTAGGTGGGACACCCCCATGCCAACCAAGTGTCCTTAAGTTGTGTATGGGCAAAGTAAGACCAAGTGACCTCATGTAAATGATTTGAATTGTCACTGTCATTGATTGTTTTACCTTATTTATTGAGGTGCTTTATTTATTGTCATCCAATATTTATCCCTGCACTATATTTATTGTCTGACTGTATTTATTTGCCATCTGTATTTATTGCACATCTATTTATTCCTTGCTTATTTATGACCTGAACCTATTTATTGAAATTCCAATGTAGTATTATTTATTTGACCTGCTCTTTCAAGAAAAATCTTATTGTCTTGTATTTATGTAATGAAACCTGCAACTAAGAGAAAATAAGATAAAGACATATATATTTTCAACTTGACTTGCATAATTTTTACGGTGTAGTGTCGTTTTTGGAACGGATGAACGCATGGTTATTGTGAGGGTGTGACGTACGCTTAACACGGTGCCTGACCCCCAACCGCTCGAGCCAAGCTACCATTGTGCTGAGAACCTGGTGACTGCTAACCCGGTTGCCCGGTTTCCAACAGCTCCCATGTACATTTTACATGGTGTCCTCAGTTATATAGATCTATGACCATGGTGTTGTACTACCTGTGTGCACATGACATGAAATAAAGTGTTCTTTGTACTCCAATCCACACAGCCTTCATTTTCCAAGGGATATAGATGAGATTATTGCATAGCTCTCATTGGCTCTGGGCTTAAATGCTCAAAGTTGATCATTTTCGCATATTTACATTTGTAAATTTGCAACAGGGCTTCTAGTTAATACTTGTAGCTATGTTACTACTTTGTATGGACTTTTCTCAATAAAGTGTGCTGGCATCCGTGCATATACCATTAGTGTGACTAGACCTAGGACTTAAAGACTCAAAGTGGACTGTGTCCACATATCTACATTTTAAAATCACAGCAGGGCCTCCGGTTAATACAAGCAGCTATGTTCTTCATTTGTATGGATCCGTGCATGTACCGTCATTGTTGCTAGATCTTGGATAGCAAACACAACAAGATGATGGATGTAGTGCTGAATCTTTTCAAACACTCACCATCAGTCAAGAGGTCTGGGTTAAATCCATTGCTCTTTTGCTCACCATGCCACCCCAGTGTGGATCCAGCCATATGCAAATCAGTATTTACCCTGCTCCCTATGCGAACAGTCCAGCCCGAACTTCCGGCCAGGTTCTCCCTGGACTGGAAACAAGCATCCTGGGACTGGTTTTGGGGTATCACCCCATATCAGCCAGGCTAGCTTGAATCCAGTGGCACAGCGAGATCCTAGACCTATGATGCCATTAGGATGATCCAATTGAAAGCATCATTCAGTCCAGCACTGGACAGGGCACTACAATTTATTTAAATAATCACTTAAAATTTCTTAAAGGCTACATTATTTCTCCAAACTTAGTTTCCCAATTTATTATTTTAATTGGTACAAATATTTGCATGACCATTTGACAACAGTAGCAGGCAATCCACGTAAACAAACAGTCAACACGGGTTTGGCAAAATTGTTTGCTTCATCAGGGTTAAATTTCTTTACTTACTCTTGGGAGATACTTTCTTGAATGGGGTGATCTTAGTGTTCATTCATTTTTTGGTTATAATCAAGCAAAGACCATGAAAAGTCAACATAACAAGTAATCACTGTTTACTTAAGTGGATTAACTATTGGTATTGTGAAATGGTTGTGGGAGAATACGTAAAAAGCAAAATGAAAATATGGGAAATAAATATGAAGAAATAGTAAAACCTATTAGAAACTTCAAGTGATTTTGAAAAACTAGTAAAGGCCCAGTGCAATTATAAATTTTTTCAAGAATTCTTGAACTAAACACTGTTGATGCACACATTGTAGGCAGTGATGAGGTCTTGCATGCGCTACCATATACGCATTCTGCTTCATAAAATACCCGAAGTACAATGAGTTGAACGGTTGTCCTAACAACCTGCCAGCATGTCAGGTGAAGGATAGATGGCATCTGTCTCCTCATGCCAACATAACACGCAGTTCCGGATGACCAAATAGGCAAAGTAGGCACCGGCCTATGGTCCCCACTCCTTTTAGGGGCCCCTGGACAACAGATCAAAATACAACACAAAGTAGATGAACCAGAGACATCAGACTCACATAAGAGTTTGTCTCTTAAAAGCTCATTTCCTGGCAGCTGTAAAAGAAAAGATTGGGTATTAGGAGATAATTTGTGAGGGGGGGGGCGAAATTTCGACTGCCAAAGGGCCTCAACAGAGTTTAATCTGGCACTGATAACACCAGGCAAGGTCTTGGGGGAAACCTTAACAGAGACTATTTTGCAAATCTATAGTACCAAATATCACACTTTTGTGGGACTGGGAAAAATAAAGAATATATAGATTATGGAGAAACCAGTTGCATTACACAAGGACACATTTACTGTTGATAGGCACGGGGAGATTACGTGATTTGCCCAGAATCACAGGATGTTTCGCGTCATTGCCAAGACTTGAACCAGGATCCCCAGATTTGAGATTGGCCAATCCGTTAGGCCTCATCCTCTCCCCAGTCTTCTCCAGCTATCATAGCCACAAGTCTTTGGCAGGTCATTTTAGGGCAGATGTCCTTGGAGAGATGATCCACCATGAGGAGGTGTGCTCATGACACTGACACATTGTGAGAAGAATATTATGGTAATTTGTTCAGCCTTATACTCTTGATCCAGCGGAAGGGGTATACATTTTTACAATCATTCACAATATCTCCAATATATCATGAACAGGAACTTTTCTATAAGCAAGAGTTTGGCCCATAGAAACTCTATAACCACTTACAAACATTAGTTCCTTCGATAGATCTTTGGTTGAGCTAAAAGGGACTCAGAAAATTAGAGGCGGGTGCTATTTC
Organism: Triturus cristatus; assembly: GCF_964204655.1. Classification (NCBI taxonomy): domain Eukaryota; kingdom Metazoa; phylum Chordata; class Amphibia; order Caudata; family Salamandridae; genus Triturus; species Triturus cristatus. The sequence continues at coordinate 878,907,263 of NC_140583.1, forward strand.
CTTCATGAGGACCTCTAATGAAGAAAATTCCTAACTAACAATAGTAGTCAAAATATATATCATGTCAAATAACTCATCAATAAAGACAAATTCTGTATACTTATGAATGTACTTTTATCTAATCTTAAAATGTGAATGGTCAATACACAAAAACATTAGAATGTCAATACTTGGGGGGCGTGGCTAGTGCCCGCGGACAATGGCGGTGTTTCTGTAGCTCTCCCGGGTGACGCGGTGAAGAGAGACCGCAACGGGACTCCTGGCGCCTGCTTTTCTATGTGAGACCATGAATTCTGCCGTCGGAACGGCTGGGGCACACCTGGGGTGATTTTAAGACCCAGCATCTGCCTGTGGCAGCTGCTTTTCTCCGACGACTGATATGAAGTGATTTCACCTACAGGGGCCGCCATTTTGTTTTCAGCGCTGACGGAGCTTCATTCCTCAGAGCAGACGGAGCTTCAGCCATAGCATTTCCTGCTTCATGGAGGTACTGGTGGACTATCCTTCATTTTTATAGCCTGATGCCCGCCTCAGTATGCCCTCCTCACTTTTGGGTGCAGTTTTGGCTCTTTTTTAGAGTGTAGTTTGTGCAACTTGAGGTACTTGCTCCTTATGGATTCCCCCTTTTTCTTCCCAGTGATGTTACAACATGTGTAGGCATTTTTCTGAAGATACTTTTTATTTTTTTTTAAATTTTTTTCTTCTCCACTTCACTAGATATGGATCGCATTACACGTCTCACTCTAACGTGACATGTTTGTATCTATGTCATAAATATATGTGGAGTCAATACATGCAACTGCAACAGTTATTTTGCTGATACTCTTGACTGTGCCCAATTCTTCGCAGCTCCTCAGTGTGAGAGAGGTTCTAATTGTGCTCAATGCCGCTTACTGCTTCGACTACAGGTTATTTAGTCGTGGCTCTTTCAACTATATTGGTACAGTATTGACTTCTTCACATTTTTAGACGCCATTATCATTTTTTGCCGCTGTCCATTATTACCCATTCTGTTGATATCACCTTTGTTTTTGCTATTTCATCTATGGGCAGATTATATAAGGAGCTCCGCAAGCTTTCTCCAACTCCTCGTAAATTTCTTCTTCAGACGGGGTCTAGATATAGGTGTCTAGAGATGGATGACTCCTCTGATCCTTCTGCTAAGAGTTCTTCCTCTACCGTAGCCCCGCATACTAGTGGCATCGCCAAAGCTTCCACCAAACGACTCAAAAAGGACCCTCCTTCTCCTCCCAAACAAACTTCATCAGTAACTATGGATATCCTTTTGGAGGAAATTAAGGCTTTATGCCCTTTTATTGAAGACACTAAAACCACTCTTGAGGAAACTAAATCCACTCTTCAGATGCTTTCCGATAAGTGGTCAAATATTGATGGTCGCGTAACCCATTTAGAACACCACGTAGATACTCTTGCTTCCTCTGTTGCCAGGGTTGATCCATTATGTGTTCGAATATCTAATCTGCACAAAAAAATTGAGAATTTGGAAAACAGAAGTAGGAGAAATAATCTCCGCATTTATGGCCTGGCAGAAAATTCAGAGGGGTCTGATGCCTTAGCATTTTTTAGATCTTTTTTGCCAAAGATTCTCCACCTACCGGACACCACCAATCTTAACATACAACGGGCTCATCGTTTAGGCCCTCCCCCTACTGGATTTTCTACCACTCAAGCAAGAAAGCCGCGAGGTGTTATACTCTATTTTTTGGAATATATTGACCTACTCACCGTTTTGTCTGCTGCCAGGGCACTTCCTCAACTTACCTGGTCTGGGAATCGCCTTTTCTTCTCACAGGATTATGCAAAATCTACTGCAGATCGGCGTAAAGAATTCCTTTCACTTAGACCACAGCTCCGATCTATGGGAGCAAGATATGGACTTTTTCATCCCTGCCTTTTCAAGGTGACTTTTAATAACAAGACTACTACTTATGACGATCCGCTGAAATTGAAGAGTTTTCTGTATTCTCACAACGCTACCAGTATGGATACTGCTGCCTCGTCCAGTTCTTAATATTTGGTTACATTTATCTGTTTTATATTAATGCCTGTACGCTTTGTTCTTGATTGGTTTTTCAGGATTGTTATGCTTATACAGTTTTATGAATTGCTTGTTTTTCTGTTACTTTTATGTCTCCTTCGTATTTAACATTAATTCTTTCTTCCCTTTTTGTATAGATTTCTTTCTTCATGTCACCATTCACCTTCATGCCCCTGGAGTTCGTTGCGGTTGTCCTCCTTCCCTGCCTTCCCTTGGGAGCTTATGACTCGTCATTGCTCTATGTGGCCTCCACCCTCCTCTCCTTTTGTTTGTTCTCGACAATATGTAAGTTTATAGTTCTTCCTCTTTTGTTCTCTTGTTCTTTCCTGTATTCTTTTTTCTTCTTTATGCTCTTTAGCTCTTTCTTTCTTCTTGTCCCTGTCTTTTCATTTTTCTTCGCTCTTACTCATGTTTACACCACTGTTCCTTGCTCTTTGTTTCTTTTTCTTTATCATGTAACTGGTTTTCACTTCATGGTTCATTATGACACTACTCTTCTTTATCTTTGCTGTCTCTTCTTAACATATTTATATGCTTTTAATATCTTTCTTTTTGTTTATTTTTATGCTTTTCCATATGCTGATATTTTGATATGTCTTTCTAATATTGTTCCATGCCTTTGAAAATATTTTCTTGGAATGTTAGAGGTTTACATTCGCCGATCAAAAGACAGAGAGTACTATCCCATTTGGCCAAGCTCAATGCAGATATAGCTTGTCTACAGGAATCCCATTTATCGGCAGCTGAATCTGCCAAATTAAAAAGGGGTTGGGTAGGTGATGTATACTTTTCTCCTGGGGATGGTAAACGTAATGGCGTTTTGATTTTATTTAAAAAATCCCTTCCAATCCAGTCAGTAACGCATTTTGCTGATGTTTCAGGTAGATGGGTGTTAGTTAATTTTAATTTTGATAATGTTCCTATCTTCATTTTAAATGTGTACGCTCCCACATGTGGGGACGCCTCTTTTTGGTCCTCTTTAGCTCCGCTAATCACTCAACACTACGTTGATAATTTTATTCTAGCAGGTCATTGCAATGAAGTTTTTGACCCCTTTTTGGATAGGCATTCAGCTAACGCTTACATCCCTCATAAATCACAAAATTTTTTCACTCAACTCATTGCACAATTCCAACTCACTGATGCCTGGAGACTCTGCAACCCCACCTCACGAGAATACACCTTCTTCTCACCCCCTCACCATACCCAATCTCGACTAGATTACTTTTTTCTCTCACACCGCCTCACTCAGTCCCTTATTTCCTCTGACATTGGCTCCGTTTTAATATCAGATCATGCTCCAGTTTCTATCATATTAGATGTATTGCAGAAGCCTGTTTCCTTTAAAAAATGGCGCTTTAATAACACTCTCCTTCTTGATGCACAATTTGTTTCTTCCTTCACATCCTTTTTTCATGAGTATTTTTTGCTTAATCACACTGGCGAAGTTTCATTTCCTGTGGTCTGGGATGCTTTTAAAGCGTCAGCCAGAGATTTCATCATCAATTATGTTTCACGTAAACGGAAGAAAGCCCAACATGACAATAATGCTATACTTTCCAGAATCAAACATTTAGAGCACTTATATTATACTTCTAAATCAAAAGATTGCTTAAATGACCTCATTGCTGCCAAACTTAAATTTAATAAAGATTCCACATTCAACGCCTCTAATTTTCTCTTAAAGTCCAGTGCCAAGTTCTATGGTGGACAGAATAAGGCTGGTAAGTTGTTGGCTAATTATTTAAAGGTCAGACATAATAAAGTCAACATCGAATCTGTCTATGGCCGGGACGGCTTGTTGAAACACACAAATGAAGACATCTTACAAGAATTCTTACTTTTTTATCAAACCTTGTATTCTTCCGAAGCATCTTCGTCTGAACAATCCATTTCCCAATTTCTTTCCACCATTTCTTGTCCTTTTGATACTCCTCCGGACCTCTCTTCCTTAGAATCTGATCTTACGCATAGGGATCTCCTTCAGGCTCTCCACACTCTTAAGCATGACAAAGCTCCGGGGCCTGATGGGTTTACTGTTGAATTTTTCTCCTGTTTTTCAAGTCTGCTAATCCCCAAATTGCATTTGCTTCTCTCTAATTTTCTTCAAACTGGTTCTGCTTCTTTATCCTTCTCCGATGCACTTATTTGTATTATCCCGAAACCGGGTAAAGATCCACAATATTGTAAAAATTACCGTCCTATTTCTCTTGTAAACATTGATTACAAAATTTTTTCTAAAGCATTGGCATTGCGTTTAGAGTCCTTACTACCCGAGCTCTTAGGGAAAGAACAATCTGGCTTTGTTAAAGGCAGGCTGTTATCGGATAACACCAGATTATTTTTTGACATTCTTTCTAAAACTTCTCATCACCCTCACTCCCTTGCAGCCATAGCTTTGGATGCGGAAAAGGCTTTTGACCGAGTTGAGTGGCCTTATTTGTTTAAAACTCTGAAGTGGTTTGGTTTTGGACCAAAAATTTCTTCCCTGATTTCCTTTCTTTATTCTTGTCCTAGAGCTGCTATTTCGGCAAATGGAGGCCTATCCTCTTATTTTTCATTGGGAAGAGGGGTAAGACAGGGTTATCCACTCTCACCTTTCTTGTTTAACCTTGCCTTGGAACCCTTCCTTTTGCGAATCCGTCAAAATGACAGTATACGTGGTTTTAATTTTCACGATTCTAACATTAAAATGGCAGCTTATGCTGACGATGTCTTACTATTTATATCCCACCCAGTCACCTCCCTTCCAGCATTCTTAGATGAAGTTCATTCTTTTGCTCAGGTATCGGGATACAAACTAAATAAAGACAAATGCGAAATCTTACCACTCACTAAAGTGACTTTTAAGGATGACTTCTCTGCCTCAGGTTTTACTTGGAGCCCTAACTTTATTAAATATCTGGGCCTTCATTTTCACTCTTCTCTTTCGGGTACGATCACTAAATCTATGGAAGAATGTATACAAAAACTGACTACTCTTACTAATAAATGGCATCCTCTCTACTTATCATGGTGGGGACGATTAGACACAATCAAAATGATGCTCTCTCCCATTGTTTTGTTCACAATATTCAACATACCACTTGCTATTCCCTCAAAATATTTCAAGAAGATTAATTCTATTCTCTCTTCCTTTTTGTGGGGGCGTAAACATTCTCGTATGTCTTTGTCTAAGCTAATGCGCTCTAAGAAAGAGGGTGGGGTGAATTTTCCAAACTTCTCCTTGTATCATAAATCCTTCCTATTGCATCAAGTTTCTCACTGGACTGAAGACATCTCTTCAACATCTCCTCTGTGGTTGACCTTAGAACAGTCTTTCATCTTTCCCTTTTCTTTCAAAGAATACCTTATGTTCTCTCGTAGACCACAGTCTATTTCAACTCCCATCCTTAAATATACCTCAAAAATTTTGCCTTCACCTACTTCCACCTTTTTTGACCAACCTATTTGGCATAATACGTCCATTCTAATCAATAATAAGCCAATCTTTTGGAAAACTTGGAGAACGCGTGGTCTTATTTGGGTGAGACAACTGTTCCATCATACTCAGATTATTCCTTTTGATTTAGCTGCCATCTCTTTCAATCTTCCTCTCACTTTTCGAACCAAATATTCATTGTTGACACACGCATTACAGCATGCCTATGAGGCCCATCATGCTATACCTCCTTCATTACTTCCCACATCATCTGATGCGCCCTCGTTGAATTCTTTACTCCTTACACACTCTAAAGCTTCTAAGATATATGCTTTCCTTCACATTTTGTCTCATCCCCGCAATAAAGCCAGTACAGAGGAATATTGGGAAAAAGATTTTGGAACCTCATGGCCTATTGCATTATGGGATAAATTGTGGTTAAAAATTCGTAGATCCTCCAGGGCAGCCAATACTACTCAAACACTATTTTTTATTTATAATCGCTTACTGTTTTCACCACTCACTCTCAGTACTCACTTTCCAGATACCTCTGACAAGTGTTGGTCCTGCTCTTTACCAGGTGCAGAAAGTCACTTATTTATTAATTTTACAACAAATTAATAAATAAGTGACTTTCACTTCTGCCCACCAGCGGGCAATTGAGCACCATACAATGGAAAACACACGAGTTTTCATAATTGACCCTCAGACGAAATTTAAAATTACGATATTGAGACAAAAGTTCCCCCAGAACTATTACTCTACGATGCAAAGTTGCAAAAATGCTAATGAGAACGATCACTAGTTAACAAACCATAACACACTTGGGGCACTACAAGGCCCACAATGCAAGGCAGGATATGATGTAACATCATGTGACCGAGACATATAGAAAAAGGAAAAAGAAAAAAAATGTCCGTTACCCGTGAACAAGGTCTGAGAAGACTGAAACGCGTTGGGTTAACCTGCTTGCCATGCCATGTTATGGAATTGATTAAATTGAATTGATAATCACACCAGGGAGTGCGTGTGGATTTTTCCTGCCAAAGGAACTGGTTCACTGGTTCGATATATATATATATATATATATATATATATATATATGACAGAAAGGAACATTTTCCTAAAACACAAATTTGCTAAAATGTATGTGCAGTACAGCAAAAACAGCCAGCAGCGGTTTCTTAACTTGGGCGGGGAAGCATCGCCCTCCACACCCCGCTCGCTGCGAGCTGTGCAGGAAAAAATAAAATGGCAATGAAAAGATTTCAAAAACAGTTCATTGCCATTTTATTTTTCCGATGTGCACAGCAGCGTCCAGCCCCGAGCCCAGAGACATGCAGGGCATGACCTCTGCTGCCGATTGGCAGCAGAGGACATGAGCGGTGGCTGACTGGATGTTCCAAATTGCGCATGTCACTTTGGTCGGCTGTCTTGCCCCAGCCAAGATTACCTGCGCACTTTGAAGCTCTCCACCCAGCAGTCTTAGACAGCTGGGTGGAAACCAAGCACAGGGAGTGTACAGTCAGCCTGCTCCATCCAATCCTGGCACTGCTCTCACAGCATGAGAGCAGTGCCAGGACTCGTTAAGAGAGTTGGCTGGGCCCATGCTGGAGCAAGAAGATGATTGGGACCGGCAAGGATATGCAGACAGGTAAGTTACTTTTTGTAAATTTATGTATTTTGTTTTCTGTCCTGTTATTTACTGTTCTTTTTCTGGCGCCATGTTACGCATCATGTATGTGTTTTTTTGATTTTTACACCAGTGACTGTTTGTCCGCCCCACCACTCCCCATAGCTGGCAACTGCAATGGCAGTCAGCGTCACAGGCCATAGGCTGGTCATCATATACTTTCCAACTCCTGAGGCGGAAGCCGGGAGCAACGAGTGTTTTAAAATTTGTATTTCTGTGTTTTTACTTCCTACCTGGCCTTTGCACTTTGCCACTTTCTTGCCTGCACTATCTCCCGCGCAGCCGATTTAGACGCTGCTGCGGGCTGCTCCAAAGACCGACGCCATTCCGGGGAAGCCCCCCTGCTCAGGCCACGCCCCCTCTACGCTTGGCCACGCCCCTCCACCCTTTAAAGCGCGTTCTAACCTACGCGCTGCTTGACAGATTCGAACTCCTGAGGCGGAAGCCGGGAGCAACGAGTGTTTTAAAATTTGTATTTCTGTGTTTTTACTTCCTACCAGGCCTTTGCACTTTGCCACTTTCTTGCCTGCAATATCTCACGCGCAGCCGATTTAGACGCGGCTGCGGGCTTCTCCAAAGACTGACGCCATTCCGGGGAAGTCCCCCTGCTCAGGCCACGCCCCCTCTATGCTAGGCCACTCCCCTCCACCCTTTAAAGCGCGTTCTAACCTACGCGCTGCTTGACAGATTCGAACTCCTGAGGCGGAAGCCGGGAGCAACGAGTGTTTTAAAATTTGTATTTCTGTGTTTTTACTTCCTACCTGGCCTTTGCACTTTGCCACTTTCTTGCCTGCACTATCTCCCGCGCAGCCAATTTAGACGCTGCTGCGGGCTGCTCCAAAGACCAACGCCATTCTGGGAAACCCCCCTGCTCAGGCCACGCCCCCTCTATGCTAAGCCACACCCCCTCCTTTATTTATTTTATTTGTATTTTTTACTTTTTAATTTTTTTTTCCCTTTAAATCATGTGTCTTTCCCAGCCGCGCAGCGGACGGGCGCAGCGGGCGCGCCGGCAGCGCGCCGAAGGCGTGCCTAAGGCAGGCCCGTCTGCGCCCGTCCGCGATCGTTCGCGGTCTAGGGCCATACCTTATGTCTCTCGGGAGGGACATACACGGTGGAGCAGGCAGGAACTGCTTACCTTCCGCAGTACCTTTGCCGGCCCATGTCTACATAACTTGCGAGTGGAGGATAGTACAGGCTGCGAGCAATGCCATTTCTCCTTTGATCCCGGCAGGGATGTGGCCCCTAGAGACTATATCTTGGACTGTGGCCTGCTCAACGTACGTTTTCTGCGGAAACACAAATTAGATCTATACGACCTACTCACTGAGAAACAGTGGGATCTTGTGTTTCTTACTGAGACATGGCTAGATGAAGGCTCTACCCCTGATGCCTTAGAGGCACTACCGGAGGGCTACATAATGCTTAGGCAGGATAGACCCACCGGTAGAGGAGGGGGCAGTGCTATTATAGCCCAGAAAAGTCTACGATGCCAATTAGACCACTCTCCCATCCTGGACAGCGAGGCAGGGAGCTTAACTGTTAAAGTAAAAGAAGGCTGCACGCTGAAGGGCATGTTAATCTATAGACCCCCAGGCCCTATAGCCAGGTTTGGGGAGAGTTTGGTTGAAGGCATAATGGAGGCTGCGCTACGCAAAGACAAATTCCTGGTACTGGGGGATCTTAACTTACATTTGAACAACCCTACAGACAACGTTAGCAGGGACTTTTGCCAGGCGCTGGGTGCCCTCCAACTGAATCAAATAGTAAGTGGTCCCACTCACCAGTTGGGACACTTACTTGACCCCATATTTGTCAATTGGGGGGAAGTAGAAGCCATGACCCCCATTCCCATCCCTTGGTCGGATCACCATCTGGTACCATTCTCCATACGAATTCCTGGGGTAAGATCTCCGGAGCCAGCAATACTGTACCATCCTAGGCGGAGATGGTGTAACTTTTTCCCAGGCTAAATTCTGTGCGGCATTGACTAAAGGAGGAAGCCCTGGGGGGGATGATGCGGATACGGCTAATATCAATCTATGTAAGCGTATCAACGAGGCGCTTGATTGTACAGCCCCACTTTCGCGCGCCAAATCGGGTGGCCGCTTTCAAAAAACTGCCCCGTGGTTCAGTGATGAACTACGAGTCACGAAAACAGCATTGAAGCGTGTCGAAAGACAGTGGCGGGGGGCTCCTTCTAAGGAAACTAGGGAGGCCTACCTAATTGAGAGGCGAACTTATCACGGGCTAATCAGGAAGTCCAAAGCAGTATATTACACTATTAGAATTAGTGAAGCTGGTAACTCGATGAAGGAGCTTTTCTTGCTCTACAAAACCCTCTCGAGTGGGAAACCAGCCATTGCTCCAGATGACTGCTCGGTGGAATCCTGTGACAGGATCGCTGACTTCTTCGCCGAAAAGATAGCCAAAATCTACTCGGCATTTCCTAGTCATCCCATTGCTGGGACTTAATTTGCGGAAAGCCCGAGGGAATGGGGGGACAGACATATACTGACCAACTTTGTCACCCCGCCCCCAGAGGACCTACTAAAAATCTGCAGATCCGTCAAGTCGGGTTCCCCGCGGGATCCCACCACGCCGAAACGGCTAGCGGATAGCTTACCGGTACTAGAACCATATATCAGACACCTACTGGATGTGTCTTTTAGCACTAAGACCGTGCCCAAAGACTGGAAACAGGCGGTGGTTCTACCTCTCAGGAAGAAACCTAACATTAGCTTTGAGAAGCTAGAGAACCTCCGGTCTTGCGGTGGACAGTTTCAGAGTCTGCATGCAAGACCTTGCAGCCTGGATGTCCACCAACTGCCTCAAACTAAATAGCAGCAAGACCGAGGTGTTCGTAGTGGGGGGGAACCCATCTATCTGGTCGTCGGCGTGGTGGCCTCCATGCTTAGGTGAGGTTCCAACACCCTGTCAAGAAGTTCGGAACCTTGGAGTCTGGCTTGATGCTGACCTGTCCTTTGGACCTCAGATAGGACGTGTGGCGGGTGTCTGCTTCAGCGTCCTGAAAAGTCTACGGAAGGTCTTAGATCTCCTTCCTATGTCAGCCCGTAGAACGCTGGTGCACGCCCTCGTGACATCACGCCTGGATTATGGCAACTTGCTGTACCTGGGAGCAACCAGCAAGGCAATAAATCGCCTTCAGGTGTTGCAGAATGCGGCAGCCCGCCTCATTCTAAAATTTCCCAAAAGATCGACCTCCAAAACTGGCCTTCGGACTCTTCACTGGTTGCCAGTGAGGAGTAGGGTCGAGTTTAAGGCCCTCTCTACCTGCCACCGCATCCTTACTGGGAAGGCGCCAACACCGCTCCAGAACCTGATCACCAGGTACGTACCCACGCGCGCCCTTCGCTCCTCCCATGGAGGCCTTTTAAAGATCCCGAGGATAAGGCGGGCTCGCGTGGGAGGTAGATCTTTCCGCTACCTGGTGGCAAAGAGCTGGAATGCCCTACCTTTGGACCTCCGTCTGGAGTCATCTGAACCTAGCTTCAGGAGAAAGCTAAAAACATACCTATTTACACGGTAACCTGTGCAGACTTTATGTTCTAGTCTGCGAGAGTTCTTCTGTTTTAGCGCGGGGACACGCCATCTGAGCGTAACCAAGCGCTTTATAAAACTCCCTTATTATTATTTATAATAAAGAGGTTACATAAACCTTACTATTATTTATAAATATAACACCTACAGGAAAATCATACTAAAAACTAGTAGATGAGCTTGTGATTGTTTTTTCAGTTGCTGTAGCTATTCCTCATGTCGCATTCGCAATTGCCTTCGGAAACCATAATCACAGATGTTCTTCTGCTAATTCTGCTATTAGAATGGTTATCCATTTCATTCAGGAGAATGTTTGGGTCAATAGTAATCTCCAGATCACATTATGGCAGTTCTCTGTATGTGGGCCTCACCAAACAGTCCATGTAGAAATTGCAGCTAGCCCAAACACCTGTGTTATGGTGGCCCTAAGCTTTAGTAAATGTGATCACATCTCGGCAGCCAGAAATAAATTCCACAGGCTACATCCAGTGAGTCGGATACCCTTCAAAAGCTTATTCATGCTTCAGTCTAACTTTATGTACTGCCACACAATATTTAATTTCCCTATGTCACCAGGGGGCTATGACCCTCCAGTGAGTATACACTGCAAAAGTAATTTTACCAATTAACAATTATCTGTGGTTGCAGACTATTCAGTAGGGAAACCAATCTCTTTAACACACTTCAGTAGAACTAGAACTTTCTTTCCTAAAATTGAAGAAATTCATAAAGGCCCACGTGGTTGTCTACTTACCACTGCTGATAGGCCATCCTTGTTTTCGCACCTAAAGATGTGTTGATGACCAGCATGGTTTATGAATGCAGCAACTGATATAATACTAATTATTAAAAGATTTTCCAAAAATATTAAAATTCTGATTTAATGCACCATTTGTGTGTGAAACTGGTATTTGTGTTGTGACTTATAACAAATAGGAACCCGTTCTGGCTCACGGGGAGCCTTAGATTAGGTAGGTTGTCCTACATATGAGGCAAAGGCAAGAAGCTCTGCCACAGCAACGGCGAGCTGCCCACCCATGTTAAAACGCCCTATAAGCAGTGCAGGAAGTATGGGGGATCTGCTGGATCCCGTTCAGGCAGCTAATTCTCAGCCTGATCTCAGATCCAGCTGACCCAGTGAAATATGTTGAATTTGTGTTGGTGTAAATTTCCAACCATGAGACAAGATTGAGCAGCACCCACACATTGTCTGCTTTCTGTCTGGAGCAGCAACTTGCTGGCAGCTAGGTGGCTTTTTCACTTCTAGCTGGGTTTAAAGGACCGCCAGCCCTTCTTTTGTTCAAGTTTCATCCAAGCTGGGAGCCTTCTGGGGTGTAACAACTAGATGGCAATGCAACGGAAGGCAAACATTCTAGACTGCTTATCACGTCACAGGTACTTTAGAGAAACTATTATCCAGAGACAGGTTTTTGACTTATTTAAACTCCCCATGTAAAGGATGTGCATGTACTGTAAGAATATCAGTTGTAACCGTGTATGTGAGTAATTACACAAACAACATATTGAATGGCACTTACTGTTTTTTTTAATTCTTTTGCAGTGCTACTTATCCCGCTGTAGGGTGTCAGACTGTTGTACTTCACACACAATGAGACATAATTTACATAAGTGCGTAAATCAATGTGAAGGAAATTTAAAAAATAACAATAAGGGTTAAAAACTGTGGGAGTCATATAATGTCCATACTTCTAGGAATCATGGCCCAATTCACAAAGGTAAACTGAAGCGAAAGACTAACTTTACGTCTTTCGGTATTCACAAAGGCCATTTACGAGTAGCAAAGTTAGACTTTTGTCTCAGTTTAACTTAAGTTTTGGTCTCAGTGAAACTTAAGACCAAAACTTAATTTAAACTGAGACAAACGTCTAACTTTACTACTCGTAAATGCCCTTTGTGAATACAAAAAGTCGTAAAGTTAGACTTTCATCTCAGTTCACCTTTTTGAATCTGGCCCAAAGTGTTAAGAGTATATTATCTAGAGAGAAAAAAAGCCAGGATTCAAAATGTAATGCAGTCTCCGCTGTCAACATATTGAAGATCTACCCAACTCTAAATGAGGCGGGCAGAACTCGCTTAAACAAAACAAAAACGTTACTTTCTGTAAACACTGCATCTTCAAACTAAAGAATGGAATATGTGATGATTCCTTTTACTTCTGAGGTGTAAAACAATCTCTCTGGTACTGCTATGCAAATCTCACTTGGTATATTTTAAAGCAATGGTAACTGCAACTCTTGGCAGGTTTGCCTTGGTCCTCCAGAGGTCGTCGGAGAAACAAACGTTTCTCAGTCGCAGAGTTCTCAAGATGTTAGGAGGACTATACTTTGACACAGTCTAGGGTTCCAGGATCTAAGGAACAACACTAGGAGGTCAAGACTTACTTCAGCAGAAGCCATCAGGAGGGTTCATGGCAGGTCTAATTTGAACCGATCAGCTGGGCAGTGACAGGAAAGGCATCTTGTAACTTGTTGTGTCTCTATATCTTGAACTGGAGGTCAGTCTTATGATCCTTTGAGTCACTTCTTTGCTCTGGGTATGAGAGGGAGAACAGGTCCAGTCCTTCAGGGCTTTTCTCAGTTCTCAGACAACAGCAGGTTTAGTCCTCTTCTGATCTTATACAGGGCCTGTAGTGTTCCGAGGAGGGTACTGTGGATGCCATAGTCATGCCTGGAATGAGTTTGAGGGTCAAAACGATATCCTTTCAGGCATAGAATGACGCAAAAACTTATGCAAAAGAGAAGCAGAGAAATCTGGGTAGTTCTCAAGTTTAGGTGGAAAGCATGTGTGTGTGTGTGTATATATCTATATATATAGTTGTTTGTTCTAACTGTGACAATATATATATTTCACACTGATTAAGTGTGCATATCCATTTTTCATTACGTGAGTAAGTATATATAAAAATATAAATTAACATTTTGGATATTGCATACAGGAGTGTCTGAGTAATCCTTTGATCTTAAGGATTTATTGCTGTTGTTTAGGGCTACAGGAGCCCAACTCAGACAGCCGCTAGTTGGAGCCTTGGTACTCCTGGACCTTTCAGTTCAATATATCTATAATGTGTATTTATTACAAATGTAAACAACATGTGTGTGTTACTTGTGATGTTTGTGTTACTCAGGTTCAAAAAGGACATTTAATTTTTTTGCCTGAAACCACCATGCTGAGGCACGTTAATGTTAGTATGTGCCACTCGCCTAAGTAAATGCCCTTATAGCATCAGAGAGTGCTTGCAGTTGTGTGCACTGTCTTTCATCTGAAAAAAGTGGGCATGTGATATAGTAATACACCAGAGTTTATCATCTATTAATGTTTCTGAGTGTAATGGGTCACAGGGTTATAAAAATGTAACCTGATGTGTTGCATCAAAGGGAGAGGGCAGGAATGCAAAATATTTTTATTTACTAATTTATCAAGATACGTTGCATTCTTGCACTCGCACTACCCTGGTGCAACTATGAACTATCTCCCTCACCAGTGCAGGCACCTGACCCTTGTGTTATGGTGCAAGGGTGCCAAATATATTACATGGCACCCTGCTTTGTTTGTGCAGGAAGGGGACACCTTCCTGCACGGAAACAATCCTTATAGGCAAGGAAGAAGGGGGCGGGAGCACACTGACTTCATATCACAGCGTCATTACCTCTAGGCATCATGGTCGATGTAGTTCATTGTTCTTAGCACAGGACAAAGTTCGAAAAATTACTTGGCTCAATTCCATAATTTTCAAAGCGTATCCCTAGACACGTGTTTCTGGATTTCTCCGTCATCAGTAGGGAAAAGAATCATAGGTTGCTGGACATGCTGCCGCTTAATTTTTTCAGGCACAATTCCACTCAGGGCATGCAGGCGCTCCCAAGCTCGTCAGCTCAGGCGGCTCGAGGGAGCCTTTTAAGTTAGGAAGAAGGGGGCGGGAGCACACTGACTTCATATCACAGCGTCATTACCTCTAGGCATCATGGTCGATGTAGTTCATTGTTCTTAGCACAGGACAAAGTTCGAAAAATTACTTGGCTCAATTCCATAATTTTCAAAGCGTATCCCTAGACACGTGTTTCTGGATTTCTCCGTCATCAGTAGGGAAAAGAATCATAGGTTGCTGGACATGCTGCCGCTTAATTTTTTCAGGCACAATTCCACTCAGGGCATGCAGGCGCTCCCAAGCTCGTCAGCTCAGGCGGCTCGAGGGAGCCTTTTAAGTTAGGAAGAAGGGGGCGGGAGCACACTGACTTCATATCACAGCGTCATTACCTCTAGGCATCATGGTCGATGTAGTTCATTGTTCTTAGCACAGGACAAAGTTCGAAAAATTACTTGGCTCAATTCCATAATTTTCAAAGCGTATCCCTAGACACGTGTTTCTGGATTTCTCCGTCATCAGTAGGGAAAAGAATCATAGGTTGCTGGACATGCTGCCGCTTAATTTTTTCAGGCACAATTCCACTCAGGGCATGCAGGCGCTCCCAAGCTCGTCAGCTCAGGCGGCTCGAGGGAGCCTTTTAAGTTAGGAAGAAGGGGGCGGGAGCACACTGACTTCATATCACAGCGTCATTACCTCTAGGCATCATGGTCGATGTAGTTCATTGTTCTTAGCACAGGACAAAGTTCGAAAAATTACTTGGCTCAATTCCATAATTTTCAAAGCGTATCCCTAGACACGTGTTTCTGGATTTCTCCGTCATCAGTAGGGAAAAGAATCATAGGTTGCTGGACATGCTGCCGCTTAATTTTTTCAGGCACAGTTCCACTCAGGGCATGCAGGCGCTCCCAAGCTCGTCAGCTCAGGCGGCTCGAGGGAGCCTTTTAAGTTAGGAAGAAGGGGGCGGGAGCACACTGACTTCATATCACAGCGTCATTACCTCTAGGCATCATGGTCGATGTAGTTCATTGTTCTTAGCACAGGACAAAGTTCGAAAAATTACTTGGCTCAATTCCATAATTTTCAAAGCGTATCCCTAGACACGTGTTTCTGGATTTCTCCGTCATCAGTAGGGAAAAGAATCATAGGTTTCTGGACATGCTGCCGCTTAATTTTTTCAGGCACAATTCCACTCAGGGCATGCAGGCGCTCCCAAGCTCGTCAGCTCAGGCGGCTCGAGGGAGCCTTTTAAGTTAGGAAGAAGGGGGCGGGAGCACACTGACTTCATATCACAGAGTCATTACCTCTAGGCATCATGGTTGATGTAGTTCATTGTTCTTAGCACAGGACAAAGTTCGAAAAATTACTTGGCTCAATTCCATAATTTTCAAAGCGTATCCCTAGACACGTGTTTCTGGATTTCTCCGTCATCAGTAGGGAAAAGAATCATAGGTTGCTGGACATGCTGCCGCTTAATTTTTTCAGGCACAATTCCACTCAGGGCATGCAGGCGCACCCAAGCTCGTCAGCTCAGGCGGCTCGAGGGAGCCTTTTAAGTTAGGAAGAAGGGGGCGGGAGCACACTGGCTTCATATCACTACGTCATTACCTCTAGGCATCATGGTCGATGTAGTTCATTGTTCTTAGCACAGGACAAAGTTCGAAAAATTACTTGGCTCAATTCCATAATTTTCAAAGCGTATCCCTAGACACGTGTTTCTGGATTTCTCCGTCATCAGTAGGGAAAAGAATCATAGGTTTCTGGACATGCTGCCGCTTAATTTTTTCAGGCACAATTCCACTCAGGGCATGCAGGCGCTCCCAAGCTCGTCAGCTCAGGCGGCTCGAGGGAGCCTTTTAAGTTAGGAAGAAGGGGGCGGGAGCACACTGACTTCATATCACAGCGTCATTACCTCTAGGCATCATGGTCGATGTAGTTCATTGTTCTTAGCACAGGACAAAGTTCGAAAAACTTACTTGGCTCAATTCCATAATTTTCAAAGCGTATCCCTAGACACGTGTTTCTGGATTTCTCCGTCATCAGTAGGGAAAAGAATCATAGGTTGCTGGACATGCTGCCGCTTAATTTTTTCAGGCACAATTCCCCTCAGGGCATGCAGGCGCTCCCAAGCTCGTCAGCTCAGGCGGCTCGAGGGAGCCTTTTAAGTTAGGAAGAAGGGGGCGGGAGCACACTGACTTCATATCACAGCGTCATTACCTCTAGGCATCATGGTCGATGTAGTTCATTGTTCTTAGCACAGGACAAAGTTCGAAAAATTACTTGGCTCAATTCCATAATTTTCAAAGCGTATCCCTAGACACGTGTTTCTGGATTTCTCCGTCATCAGTAGGGAAAAGAATCATAGGTTGCTGGACATGCTGCCGCTTAATTTTTTCAGGCACAATTCCACTCAGGGCATGCAGGCGCTCCCAAGCTCGTCAGCTCAGGCGGCTCGAGGGAGCCTTTTAAGTTAGGAAGAAGGGGGCGGGAGCACACTGACTTCATATCACAGCGTCATTACCTCTAGGCATCATGGTCGATGTAGTTCATTGTTCTTAGCACAGGACAAAGTTCGAAAAATTACTTGGCTCAATTCCATAATTTTCAAAGCGTATCCCTAGACACGTGTTTCTGGATTTCTCCGTCATCAGTAGGGAAAAGAATCATAGGTTGCTGGACATGCTGCCGCTTAATTTTTTCAGGCACAGTTCCACTCAGGGCATGCAGGCGCTCCCAAGCTCGTCAGCTCAGGCGGCTCGAGGGAGCCTTTTAAGTTAGGAAGAAGGGGGCGGGAGCACACTGACTTCATATCACAGCGTCATTACCTCTAGGCATCATGGTCGATGTAGTTCATTGTTCTTAGCACAGGACAAAGTTCGAAAAATTACTTGGCTCAATTCCATAATTTTCAAAGCGTATCCCTAGACACGTGTTTCTGGATTTCTCCGTCATCAGTAGGGAAAAGAATCATAGGTTTCTGGACATGCTGCCGCTTAATTTTTTCAGGCACAATTCCACTCAGGGCATGCAGGCGCTCCCAAGCTCGTCAGCTCAGGCGGCTCGAGGGAGCCTTTTAAGTTAGGAAGAAGGGGGCGGGAGCACACTGACTTCATATCACAGCGTCATTACCTCTAGGCATCATGGTCGATGTAGTTCATTGTTCTTAGCACAGGACAAAGTTCGAAAAATTACTTGGCTCAATTCCATAATTTTCAAAGCGTATCCCTAGACACGTGTTTCTGGATTTCTCCGTCATCAGTAGGGAAAAGAATCATAGGTTGCTGGACATGCTGCCGCTTAATTTTTTCAGGCACAATTCCACTCAGGGCATGCAGGCGCTCCCAAGCTCGTCAGCTCAGGCGGCTCGAGGGAGCCTTTTAAGTTAGGAAGAAGGGGGCGGGAGCACACTGACTTCATATCACAGCGTCATTACCTCTAGGCATCATGGTCGATGTAGTTCATTGTTCTTAGCACAGGACAAAGTTCGAAAAATTACTTGGCTCAATTCCATAATTTTCAAAGCGTATCCCTAGACACGTGTTTCTGGATTTCTCCGTCATCAGTAGGGAAAAGAATCATAGGTTGCTGGACATGCTGCCGCTTAATTTTTTCAGGCACAATTCCACTCAGGGCATGCAGGCGCTCCCAAGCTCGTCAGCTCAGGCGGCTCGAGGGAGCCTTTTAAGTTAGGAAGAAGGGGGCGGGAGCACACTGACTTCATATCACAGAGTCATTACCTCTAGGCATCATGGTTGATGTCGTTCATTGTTCTTAGCACAGGACAAAGTTCGAAAAATTACTTGGCTCAATTCCATAATTTTCAAAGCGTATCCCTAGACACGTGTTTCTGGATTTCTCCGTCATCAGTAGGGAAAAGAATCATAGGTTGCTGGACATGCTGCCGCTTAATTTTTTCAGGCACAATTCCACTCAGGGCATGCAGGCGCTCCCAAGCTCGTCAGCTCAGGCGGCTCGAGGGAGCCTTTTAAGTTAGGAAGAAGGGGGCGGGAGCACACTGACTTCATATTACAGCGTCATTACCTCTAGGCATCATGGTCGATGTAGTTCATTGTTCTTAGCACAGGACAAAGTTCGAAAAATTACTTGGCTCAATTCCATAATTTTCAAAGCGTATCCCTAGACACGTGTTTCTGGATTTCTCCGTCATCAGTAGGGAAAAGAATCATAGGTTTCTGGACATGCTGCCGCTTAATTTTTTCAGGCACAATTCCACTCAGGGCATGCAGGCGCTCCCAAGCTCGTCAGCTCAGGCGGCTCGAGGGAGCCTTTTAAGTTAGGAAGAAGGGGGCGGGAGCACACTGACTTCATATCACAGCGTCATTACCTCTAGGCATCATGGTCGATGTAGTTCATTGTTCTTAGCACAGGACAAAGTTCAAAAAATTACTTGGCTCAATTCCATAATTTTCAAAGCGTATCCCTAGACACGTGTTTCTGGATTTCTCCGTCATCAGTAGGGAAAAGAATCATAGGTTGCTGGACATGCTGCCGCTTAATTTTTTCAGGCACAATTCCCCTCAGGGCATGCAGGCGCTCCCAAGCTCGTCAGCTCAGGCGGCTCGAGGGAGCCTTTTAAGTTAGGAAGAAGGGGGCGGGAGCACACTGACTTCATATCACAGCGTCATTACCTCTAGGCATCATGGTCGATGTAGTTCATTGTTCTTAGCACAGGACAAAGTTCGAAAAATTACTTGGCTCAATTCCATAATTTTCAAAGCGTATCCCTAGACACGTGTTTCTGGATTTCTCCGTCATCAGTAGGGAAAAGAATCATAGGTTGCTGGACATGCTGCAGCTTAATTTTTTCAGGCACAATTCCACTCAGGGCATGCAGGCGCTCCCAAGCTCGTCAGCTCAGGCGGCTCGAGGGAGCCTTTTAAGTTAGGAAGAAGGGGGCGGGAGCACACTGACTTCATATCACAGCGTCATTACCTCTAGGCATCATGGTCGATGTAGTTCATTGTTCTTAGCACAGGACAAAGTTCGAAAAATTACTTGGCTCAATTCCATAATTTTCAAAGCGTATCCCTAGACACGTGTTTCTGGATTTCTCCGTCATCAGTAGGGAAAAGAATCATAGGTTGCTGGACATGCTGCCGCTTAATTTTTTCAGGCACAATTCCACTCAGGGCATGCAGGCGCTCCCAAGCTCGTCAGCTCAGGCGGCTCGAGGGAGCCTTTTAAGTTAGGAAGAAGGGGGCGGGAGCACACTGACTTCATATCACAGAGTCATTACCTCTAGGCATCATGGTTGATGTCGTTCATTGTTCTTAGCACAGGACAAAGTTCGAAAAATTACTTGGCTCAATTCCATAATTTTCAAAGCGTATCCCTAGACACGTGTTTCTGGATTTCTCCGTCATCAGTAGGGAAAAGAATCATAGGTTGCTGGACATGCTGCCGCTTAATTTTTTCAGGCACAATTCCACTCAGGGCATGCAGGCGCTCCCAAGCTCGTCAGCTCAGGCGGCTCGAGGGAGCCTTTTAAGTTAGGAAGAAGGGGGCGGGAGCACACTGACTTCATATCACAGCGTCATTACCTCTAGGCATCATGGTCGATGTAGTTCATTGTTCTTAGCACAGGACAAAGTTCGAAAAATTACTTGGCTCAATTCCATAATTTTCAAAGCGTATCCCTAGACACGTGTTTCTGGATTTCTCCGTCATCAGTAGGGAAAAGAATCATAGGTTTCTGGACATGCTGCCGCTTAATTTTTTCAGGCACAATTCCACTCAGGGCATGCAGGCGCTCCCAAGCTCGTCAGCTCAGGCGGCTCGAGGGAGCCTTTTAAGTTAGGAAGAAGGGGGCGGGAGCACACTGACTTCATATCACAGCGTCATTACCTCTAGGCATCATGGTCGATGTAGTTCATTGTTCTTAGCACAGGACAAAGTTCGAAAAATTACTTGGCTCAATTCCATAATTTTCAAAGCGTATCCCTAGACACGTGTTTCTGGATTTCTCCGTCATCAGTAGGGAAAAGAATCATAGGTTGCTGGACATGCTGCCGCTTAATTTTTTCAGGCACAATTCCACTCAGGGCATGCAGGCGCTCCCAAGCTCGTCAGCTCAGGCGGCTCGAGGGAGCCTTTTAAGTTAGGAAGAAGGGGGCGGGAGCACTCTGACTTCATATCACAGCGTCATTACCTCTAGGCATCATGGTCGATGTAGTTCATTGTTCTTAGCACAGGACAAAGTTCGAAAAATTACTTGGCTCAATTCCATAATTTTCAAAGCGTATCCCTAGACACGTGTTTCTGGATTTCTCCGTCATCAGTAGGGAAAAGAATCATAGGTTGCTGGACATGCTGCCGCTTAATTTTTTCAGGCACAATTCCACTCAGGGCATGCAGGCGCTCCCAAGCTCGTCAGCTCAGGTGGCTCGAGGGAGCCTTTTAAGTTAGGAAGAAGGGGGCGGGAGCACACTGACTTCATATCACAGCGTCATTACCTCTAGGCATCATGGTCGATGTAGTTCATTGTTCTTAGCACAGGACAAAGTTCGAAAAATTACTTGGCTCAATTCCATAATTTTCAAAGCGTATCCCTAGACACGTGTTTCTGGATTTCTCCGTCATCAGTAGGGAAAAGAATCATAGGTTGCTGGACATGCTGCCGCTTAATTTTTTCAGGCACAATTCCACTCAGGGCATGCAGGCGCTCCCAAGCTCGTCAGCTCAGGCGGCTCGAGGGAGCCTTTTAAGTTAGGAAGAAGGGGGCGGGAGCACACTGACTTCATATCACAGCGTCATTACCTCTAGGCATCATGGTCGATGTAGTTCATTGTTCTTAGCACAGGACAAAGTTCGAAAAATTACTTGGCTCAATTCCATAATTTTCAAAGCGTATCCCTAGACACGTGTTTCTGGATTTCTCCGTCATCAGTAGGGAAAAGAATTATAGGTTGCTGGACATGCTGCCGCTTAATTTTTTCAGGCACAATTCCACTCAGGGCATGCAGGCGCTCCCAAGCTCGTCAGCTCAGGCGGCTCGAGGGAGCCTTTTAAGTTAGGAAGAAGGGGGCGGGAGCACACTGACTTCATATCACAGCGTCATTACCTCTAGGCATCATGGTCGATGTAGTTCATTGTTCTTAGCACAGGACAAAGTTCGAAAAATTACTTGGCTCAATTCCATAATTTTCAAAGCGTATCCCTAGACACGTGTTTCTGGATTTCTCCGTCATCAGTAGGGAAAAGAATCATAGGTTTCTGGACATGCTGCCGCTTAATTTTTTCAGGCACAATTCCACTCAGGGCATGCAGGCGCTCCCAAGCTCGTCAGCTCAGGCGGCTCGAGGGAGCCTTTTAAGTTAGGAAGAAGGGGGCGGGAGCACACTGACTTCATATCACAGCGTCATTACCTCTAGGCATCATGGTCGATGTAGTTCATTGTTCTTAGCACAGGACAAAGTTCGAAAAATTACTTGGCTCAATTCCATAATTTTCAAAGCGTATCCCTAGACACGTGTTTCTGGATTTCTCCGTCATCAGTAGGGAAAAGAATCATAGGTTGCTGGACATGCTGCCGCTTAATTGTTTCAGGCACAATTCCACTCAGGGCATGCAGGCGCTCCCAAGCTCGTCAGCTCAGGCGGCTCGAGGGAGCCTTTTAAGTTAGGAAGAAGGGGGCGGGAGCACACTGACTTCATATCACAGCGTCATTACCTCTAGGCATCATGGTCGATGTAGTTCATTGTTCTTAGCACAGGACAAAGTTCGAAAAATTACTTGGCTCAATTCCATAATTTTCAAAGCGTATCCCTAGACACGTGTTTCTGGATTTCTCCGTCATCAGTAGGGAAAAGAATCATAGGTTGCTGGACATGCTGCCGCTTAATTTTTTCAGGCACAATTCCACTCAGGGCATGCAGGCGCTCCCAAGCTCGTCAGCTCAGGCGGCTCGAGGGAGCCTTTTAAGTTAGGAAGAAGGGGGCGGGAGCACACTGACTTCATATCACAGCGTCATTACCTCTAGGCATCATGGTCGATGTAGTTCATTGTTCTTAGCACAGGACAAAGTTCGAAAAATTACTTGGCTCAATTCCATAATTTTCAAAGCGTATCCCTAGACACGTGTTTCTGGATTTCTCCGTCATCAGTAGGGAAAAGAATCATAGGTTGCTGGACATGCTGCCGCTTAATTTTTTCAGGCACAATTCCACTCAGGGCATGCAGGCGCTCCCAAGCTCGTCAGCTCAGGCGGCTCGAGGGAGCCTTTTAAGTTAGGAAGAAGGGGGCGGGAGCACACTGACTTCATATCACAGCGTCATTACCTCTAGGCATCATGGTCGATGTAGTTCATTGTTCTTAGCACAGGACAAAGTTCGAAAAATTACTTGGCTCAATTCCATAATTTTCAAAGCGTATCCCTAGACACGTGTTTCTGGATTTCTCCGTCATCAGTAGGGAAAAGAATCATAGGTTGCTGGACATGCTGCCGCTTAATTTTTTCAGGCACAATTCCACTCAGGGCATGCAGGCGCTCCCAAGCTCGTCAGCTCAGGCGGCTCGAGGGAGCCTTTTAAGTTAGGAAGAAGGGGGCGGGAGCACACTGACTTCATATCACAGCGTCATTACCTCTAGGCATCATGGTCGATGTAGTTCATTGTTCTTAGCACAGGACAAAGTTCGAAAAATTACTTGGCTCAATTCCATAATTTTCAAAGCGTATCCCTAGACACGTGTTTCTGGATTTCTCCGTCATCAGTAGGGAAAAGAATCATAGGTTGCTGGACATGCTGCCGCTTAATTTTTTCAGGCACAATTCCACTCAGGGCATGCAGGCGCTCCCAAGCTCGTCAGCTCAGGCGGCTCGAGGGAGCCTTTTAAGTTAGGAAGAAGGGGGCGGGAGCACACTGACTTCATATCACAGCGTCATATCACTTGGTATATTTTAAAGCAATGGTAACTGCAACTCTTGGCAGGTTTGCCTTGGTCCTCCAGAGGTCGTCGGAGAAACAAACGTTTCTCAGTCGCAGAGTTCTCAAGATGTTAGGAGGACTATACTTTGACACAGTCTAGGGTTCCAGGATCTAAGGAACAACACTAGGAGGTCAAGACTTACTTCAGCAGAAGCCATCAGGAGGGTTCATGGCAGGTCTAATTTGAACCGATCAGCTGGGCAGTGACAGGAAAGGCATCTTGTAGCTTGTTGTGTCTCTATATCTTGAACTGGAGGTCAGTCTTGTGATCCTTTGAGTCACTTCTTTGCTCTGGGTATGAGAGGGAGAACAGGTCCAGTCCTTTAGGGCTTTTCTCAGTTCTCACACAACAGCAGGTTTAGTCCTCTTCTGATCTTATACAGGGCCTGTAGTGTTCCGAGGAGGGTACTGTGGATGCCATAGTCATGCCTGGAATGAGTTTGAGGGTCAAAACGATATCCTTTCAGGCATAGAATGACGCAAAAATTATGCAAAAGAGAAGCAGAGAAATCTGGGTAGTTCTCAAGTTTAGGTGGAAAGCATGTGTGTGTGTGTGTGTATATATCTATATATATAGTTTTTTGTTCTAACTGTGAAAATATATATATTTCACACTGATTAAGTGTGCATATCCATTTTTCATTACGTGAGTAAGTATATAGAAAAATATACATTAACATTTTGGATATTGCATACAGGAGTGTCTGAGTAATCCTTTGATCTTAAGGATTTATTGCTGTTGTTTAGGGCTACCGGAGCCCAACTCAGACAGCCGCTAGTTGGAGCCTTGGTACTCCGGGACCTTTCAGTTCAATATATCTATAATGTGTATTTATTACAAATGTAAACAACATGTGTGTGTTACTTGTGATGTTTGTGTTACTCAGGTTCAAAAAGGACATTTAATTTTTTTGCCTGAAACCACCATGCTGAGGCACGTTAATGTTAGTATGTGCCACTCGCCTAAGTAAATGCCCTTATAGCATCAGAGAGTTCTTGCAGTTGTGTGCACTGTCTTTCTTCTGAAAAAAGTGGGCATGCGATATAGTAATACACCAGAGTTTATCATCTATTAATGTTTCTGAGTGTAATGGGTCACAGGGTTATAAAAATGTAACCTGATGTGTTGCATCAAAGGGAGAGGGCAGGAATGCAAAATATTTTTATTTACTAATTTATCAAGATACGTTGCATTCTTGCACTCGCACTACCCTGGTGCAACTATGAACTATTTCCCTCACCAGTGCAGGCACCTGACCCTTGTGTTATGGTGCAAGGGTGCCAAATATATTACATGGCACCCTGCTTTGTTTGTGCAGGAAGGGGACACCTTCCTGCACGGAAACAATCCTTATAGGCAAGGCCAACACAAACAGCAAAAATTCCTTGATAAATCTGGGCCCTGCACTGGGAGTAGTGATGCATGGTGTCAGCCTGACAGGGAGGATGTTGTACCATAGTATTAGACTGAATGTCAAATGATCGTTACTGTCTGGATTCTCTTCCAGCATGAGCTAGCTATGTGCTCTCTGCTCACTAGGTCTGATTTAAGAAGTGACCCTGTCTCCTGTCCTGTCACTATTAAGATTGTAGTATGTCAGGGGCGTGGCCTGACAGGGAAAGGCGTAGGACGTGGTTCGTTGGAGCTCCTGCAGCCCTTGGGCCCTATATCCTCTAACAACTTTGTTTCTGCCATGGGTTTCAGCCCAGTGGGCATGAAGTGTCCCCTGAGCGGAGGGACAGCTGCTGGGATGTAGTCGGAGTGTTCTGAGCCAGTTAGAACACTGTCTGGTGTCCACCCCCACTGCTGTGCCATCTTGACCCGGCCTGCTCTGAGTGTCAGAGCATGCTGAGGGGCATACTAGGCCGCACTTAGATCTACAGTGCTGCAACGAGGCCGTGCTGCTTCCGGGACACATCTTATGTCTCTTACTCCAACTGGCTCACCATGCAGCAGATATCTCAGGCACTGAGGAGGACGATGGAGCCATTCTACCTGGATTGGCGGATCCTCCTACAATTGGCGATACAGATCATCGCTGGGGACTACCCACTCTCCTTGGCGACGATGGGGGAGCTGCACCCACCTGAAATCATACTGTGTTCCGACACCCCGCAGTGGGGTCATGACTGAGGGGGGCCTGATCCACCCTAGAGCGGGTGGTTTTGATACCACCGGCATGGCCAGCACACTTCCTGGCCACGGAATCCTCATCCTTGGTGAACGACCCTGGCCCATTTGCTGCTGACAAACTACCTGAAACAGCCTCTATGAGGCTTTAGCTTAGCCCCCCAAGCAGTTGACCCCCTCTCCACAGCCACCTGGGGGTCAACCACCAACAAATACTTTCTTTCTTAGAGCCCGGGGTGGCCTTGGGTGCTTCGGAATTACCTGCCTCCACTGCCCACCTGTGATTTGTCACTGGCCGTTTGATCTCCTTGGGGAGCGGACTCTACCCCCCCCCCCCCGCGGGGGCTGCTACTGGGAACTTGGCCTGGTCCCTGCTCCCGCCCCGGGGGCTCATGGCTGCTCGTGAACACTGCACATTACATTTGTGTCCTTTCGAGCTCCTCCTGACCTTGGGGTGTACAGCACAATCCCTCCAACAACACCGCATCAGAGGAGAGTTGAGCACTGGTGAGGAGCCTGTGTACCTCATGACTCTATGGCCTTTAAGCAGCTGGCCTTTACTGATGGCTGGCGGTGTGTGGGCAGTGCTGCCTGCATGAACTATGCCTCCATGGAAGTGTTCCCGGGCTGAGTTTATCTGCTCCTTCACATCCCTGGGTTGGTGGTACTCGTCCCACTTGCTCCTCTTATGATCTTCCCTACACTGGGCTGCTCCCTCACCACAACACTTTCATAGCACCATTGGTCCCTCAGCTGTGAGGGCCTTTGCTCCTTGTCTGTATGCACCTGCCAGTAATCGTTGGGGTGTGCTGGCCGGCTGCTCTCTACCTGGCTTCCCTGGGATGGGTGATACAACATCCTTCCTTACTATGCCCAGGGGCAGAACTGCCAGAGACAGCTCGGTGGTTACCCTTTTGGATAAAACGACAACAGCCGACATGAGCAGCAAGAGAGATCCCTCTTCGCAGCCCTCTACTATCCCCCACCCTCTCTATCACACAGGACTATCTGGAGCAATTCCTTGCTGATATCTGTCAAGAGATAGGCTCCTAGAAAACAGGATTTAAGAATTGCCTCACTGACCTACGCAATGACGTCACTGATATGGGAGACTGGGTGGATCACCTGGAACGTACCCTCGACTCCCCTGCACCAGGAGGCCCTTAGGAGGAGGGTCAGTGCCTTTGAAGCGAAAAACACATCAAGCTTTAGGCCAAGCAGTAGGACCAGAAAAATCAGGGGTGACAAAACAACCTACACATTGGAAGCGTTCCCCCACGGTGGAGGGGGAGGATATCCTGCCTTTGACTACAGACCTTCTGATGGCAATCCGGGGCAAGCAGGAGGTAGACACCCTGGTTCTTGACAGGGCACATCGAGTCGCGACCACTCTGGGTCGGTCGGACACAACCCCTTTTCAAGACAAGGAGGTAGTGCACCGAATATCGAGGAGTGAAGCGGACATAATGTTCCAAGGCAACACTTTGCAGATCTATCAAGACCTTTCCCCACTGACTCTGAAGAAGTGACAAGACTTTAAACCTGTGACAGACCACCTACATGGTCAGGGGATCAAGTATCAATAGGCCCACCCTTTTGCGCTCCTCTTCACTTGGAATGGTGCGCTCCCTCGTGGAGGACAAATTGATCCTCCACCTTCCAAACAACTCCCCTAGCAGAGATACATCAGCCCCGCCTTCTGCATGCCCGGACGCCTGGCAAACCTAATTGAATACAGTCCAGGGACGCAAACATTGCTGCAATAACAAGGCTGCACAGGACTTGGACTCAACGGAAGCGGACGTCTTTGTACGCCTCCAACATATGAAGAGGGTACATGCTCTTTCTTTGGCCGAAGAAATTGAATCTAAACTGAACATATGTAACTCCCCTTTCTGCATTGTCTCCACTGCTCTTCGCCCCCCGGACGGCAGCACACCTAGCGAGGCTAGGAGCTCAGGGCTCAGAGTCCTACTGCTTATTGGCTACTTATTATATTTTTCTTCTTTCCTATTCTAGGAATAGACTATCGAGCATATTCTGAATGGACGTTGCTCCGGGTTTCCTGCCCCATGCACAAACTTTCCTCCGTTGAGGGTGACACGTCAATAGGGTCTGGCAATCCTTCTCTGACCCTAAAATGGGGTGGTTTACAAGGTTGGGCCCCGTTTACCCCTTTGTTTTACCCCCCATATGTCTTACCACCACTTTCCTCCCCACTGGGTCTCTGCACCATTGCAGTGGCCATTATCATGTCATGGCAAAGTGGGGTAACAATGCTACACCAACACCCACTTGAGAGGTGGTACCTCCTCTCTCGACAGGCATGCTGAGTACTTACCCTCTTCTATGACCACTACACTCGATATGCGATTGCTCCCCCTTAATGTCTGTGGTAGGCGTGGGTGGAGAACTCCGCTCCGCCAGCGGAGTGTGCGCAGAATTCCCTACTTCGCGCTCCCCTGAGAACACGAGTAGGGAAAAAAACTCCGACTCTGCCTCCACCCCCTCTTTCTTTGTGAGAAATGTGCATGCACGCACGCAGTTTGTGCAAAATGAACGGCAAGGAGGAGGAGGGCAGCCCGGGGATGTTGCAATACAGGTAAGTGACTTTTTATTTCTTTTATATTAGGTTGTCGGGCGCCATATATGGAGGGAGGTGTGGTTGCCCAGGTCTTCTCGGGCTTGGGGCTTTATTCTTCTCTGATAAGGTGTCCAACCCTGCAGGTCTGCGACAAGGTGGGCCTATCCGCAACCTCACAACGTTCCTGACGCCTATTTCCCCCATATTTTCCAACTCTGACTTTTCTCCTGGCATGGCTAAAGGGGTAGATCGGCTGGGTTGCCTTTTTGACCATAAGACATTTTTTATAGAACTCACCACACTGCACACACCATGGGTCAAACTTAAACATCGTACAAAGTAATTTTGTACTGGTATTACACCCCCTCTCGAATAATGAAGTGGAACTCTCTATGCGATGGATTATGCTGGCGAGGATGTGGGAGCCCAGGCACTCTCCTTCATCTGCTTTGGAATTGCCCAAAACTCACTAGAAACTGGGATAAAATTCTAGATGGAATATTAGGTTTACCTAACACACTGACGTTTCCTTTACGTTCAATTCAAGGTAGACAGATGGCCTTGGCAATTTTTTTTAAAACATTTTTTTGTTGTTTTGTATTTCATATAGCGCGAACTAGACCTGACCAATCGGGTATCAGAGACCTTTACATGAGCAGCAATTTCGTTACAGAAGGACACATTCATTTCTGTTAGGCATGAGGAGATTTAAGTGATTTGCCTAGGATCACAGGATGTTTTAGCGTTGTTGTCGAGACTCAAACCCGGTTCCCCAGCTTCGAGGTCGACCGCTCTAGCCTTAAGGCTACATCCTCGCCCACAGGGTGCTCTTATCTTCTTGGAGGACTGATAGAATACCGGAGCACGCACAATGGCTCCACCACCTGTGGTCCCTTTTGGGTATGGAAAGACTGTCAATGGCCACCACCCTGGGGGATAAATCTGACTACACGGAGATCTGGGCTCCCTTCATATCAATACTCTCATGTGAGTTTCGTGAGCTGTCCTGTCCCGTTTATTTAGGCTGGGGAAGGAAACGGCTTGATGTTCCCATGAGAGGATTTGTTCATGCATCTATTATTGATTTATGGCTCACTCGGAGAGGGTTTGGGAGGTGTGGGAGGGGGATTTCTAGTCTCACTAATCTGATTCTAGACGGGTTCTTTATCTTGTGTTAATGTTTATTCGTTTATGAAAAGGCAGGCTTTTTGATTCAGTAACAGCCATTTTTGCCCAAGGTTTTCATTATGAGGGCACCTGACCTAGGGGCCTATTATCAAGCCAGGCGATAAAATTATCGCCGCTTTAGCGCCAGAAAACTGCCGCTAAAACGGCGATAATGGGCTTGATAATATGCTCTATGGAATTCCAATTGAAGCTCATGATAGATGTGAAGGACATAGATGGCTGTTGGACACTCGAGTATTGAAGTTGGTGTGCTGTTGGCATTAATTGACCCCTGTTTCTTTGTTGATGTGGCTGGCCCAGGATGGGTTGTAGGCAGATTGCTGTGAATTTAATTTACAAAAGAAATTCCATATTTTCTTGTTTCATTTCTTTGATGACTCTTAACGCAGCCGGCCCATTAGGTTGTAGGCAAAGGTGCGGTGTACTGTTTTAAATATATGTTCTGCTAATAAAAAACGATTTAATTCTAAATGAGGTTGTCACTATTATTTTATTGGGGGGGGGTGGAGGTAGGTGGCGGAGTGGAGCCGAGCGGAGTTCCAGGGAGTTTTCACCCAACCCTGTGGACCCCCGCGTAGTTGCACTCCGCCAGCTCTGCCCAGGGTTAGTCTGTGGGCTTAACTCTCCTAGCAAAGAGCACCACGTCTGGCGTTACTTGGTGCAACATGACCCCAACATTTTCTTTTTCCAAGAGATCCACCTGGTTCACACTGATTGTCATTGCATGACTCACCATAAGTACCCATACCAACACTGGGCATTTACTGATTCTGAGACCTAATTAGCCAGGGATCCAGGTGGGAAATGTCTCACTGACCGTGGAGAGGGGTGAGACACCCTAACACTTCTCAACCTTTGAGCTCCGAATCAGGCACAAGACACATTCCTATGTCAAACCCTGTCGGAACAGCTAAAGCCTGTTAAGGGTGATATTATACTGGGGGAGGTTTCGACCCGGAATGGGATCTCGATCTAGATAGGAACACAACACACATACAGGGCACCGGAGCACTGTCCGGGACACTTAAGAAAGAGATCCGGGAGGCAGGCCTTGTCGCCGCCTGGCGTTACCTACACCCAGACACGAAAGATTATTATTTTTATTCACACGTGCACTTATCCTACTCCACCATCGACTATCTGTTTTCACCTCTTCTTTACTAAATGCTCTCTCCTCCATGCAGATCTCTGATATTTCCATCTCGGGTCACACACATGGATACCATGCTTTAAATTCTCACACGTGCCTCCATGCTGGCGCCTCACCCCTTAACTCTTTAGAGACCCAGTTCACAAGGCAGCTATTCAAGATGGCTTCATAGAATACTTTACTCTCAACTCTCTACCGATGCCCCAACTCATGTCTTCTGGGGTGGATTTAAAGCTACATACGCAGAGTGATAACCTCCATCTCTATAGCCAGGACCCGAGAGGCACGTTTATTTGAATCGAAACTCACAGAAGAAATTCTCTCACTAGAGTTCACTGATAAACAACACCCTATGCTATGGGTCAAGCGACATCTTCCTATTTTACGGGGCCAACTCCGGGTGCACCAGGTCATTAAAGCCGAACGTTCTCTTCTCACTCTCCAGTAAAAAATATTAGGAGGGAGGGGATAAAGTGGGCTCCGTTCTCGCACGAAGACTGAGACATCAACACACTAGGTCACACATACCTAAGAGAGGGTGAAGATCCAACTCAAATAGCTACATATCTCCAGGGCTGGGTTTGGCGGCCACTACATTCTTCCCTGGTTTGCAACATAGAGGAACCATTTACGATTGCCGAGCTCCACAGGGCCCTAAAAGAACTCCGCAAGGATAAATCCCCTGGTCCGGACTGCCTCTCCTGACCCTTTATAGGTTTTTTTGCCTCAGCTGCAAGACCAGCTGTTCCAGCTCTATAATTTACTCATGCCACAGGCCTTACAAGCAGATCTCAGGGTACAAATTCAACCTAGCTAAATCACAGACATTACTCCTCACTCTCCCACCACAGCGCCTTCGCCACTTGCCGACACTCTCCTCCTTTCAGTAGACCTCCGGCTCTATCCAGTACTTATGCCTTGCAATCACTAACACCTTAGCTCCTGGACACAAGCAAACTGGCCACATCTCCGGAGGGCAATTCTGGAGAACCTCCGGCGGTGGAGACCACTTCATATTTCCTAGTTGGGCCATATTAAAGTGGTAAAAATATATGTCCTTCCCGACTCCTATTTCTATTTCAATTGCTGCCCACCTCCATCCCCTCCGAAGACATGAAACAGCTACTGGAAGATCTTAGCTCTTTCATATGGAAAGGGAAATGTCCCTGCAAATCTGCTTTGCTTCTTATGCTCCCAAGAAATCGAGGAGAGGAGGACTTGCCTGCCCCAACCTCCAGAGTTACTACTGGTCTGCTCACCTATGTTACATTTCTGAGTAGGTGGTGCGTGAGAGCGAGAAACACTTGGTACACATGGACAGAGCGGTCACTTGATATTATAAGGGGGCTGATCACTTTCCCATCCCCAAACACTCCAATTGCACCTAACTCTGACTTTTGTCCTGCTTTCCATGGGACCTCTTTCTGGCTTGGATCGGTGGTTAGTGTCGACTTCTGGAGGACTCCTTCCAGGGCCAGACAATCAAGCCCTTCAACCAGTGCAGAAAAGAATAGGCCTCCCTGAATCTGCCCGTCATCAATATTTCCAGCTCCGACACTGGGCCCTTTGTCCCCCTAACGCAGAAGCCGCTACTCGTCCCCTTACTCTTTTTGATCAACTTTTCCATAGCTTCGATGGCACTCGAGGTTTGGTGTCTTCTAAGACATATAATACTCTACAATAGTCACACCTCCTCCCCTGTCATCCATACTAATGGAAATGGACCCCAGACAACACCCCAGACGTCACCCAGAAGCAGTGGGAAGAGCTCCAGCACGAAATTACGCAAACGCATAGAAGCATCTCCCAGCAAGAAGCAGCATACAAGGCCATGCTTCAATGGCATTATAACCCGCCCATCTTCACACCAGGTTACCTGCGGCTTCTGCTGCATGCTGCAAATGTGAAGCCCTAGTGGGCAACTTCCATCACAAATGGTGGGCATGCCCCTCCCTAAAGATTTTTTGGAAGGAGATGCTGAGTCATATTAAGGTCGTTCTGGCCTAATCAATGACAGATGACTACCACATACTCATCTTGGACATTTGCCCCTTGTCCATGACTCTCAGGACCCACGCAGACTGATACATAATACACCACATGAATGGTGCAGCTAAACAGCTTATAACCCAGGCATGGCGTTCCCCCTCAGCCCCACCCGGAGCAACATGTTTCACTCAACTGTGGCACACCATTGATTAGGTGCGGATGGCGCACAAGCTGTCAGAGATAAGACATTCCTATGCCTCTGGACACCTCTTATTGACTATAAGTCCCGTTTTCAGCCACCTAGGCTGCTTTCTCTCCACCTGTTTGATGCACTGGGGTAATGCCCTTTTGAGCTAGTTGTCTCGTACCACAAGCGCCCTCTTCTTTTTTCTTCTCCTACACCATCACTGTTGAAAGAGACCAGCTGGGGATCCTTTTCTTTTCCCTTTCACACTACCTCGCAGTATTTGTGTGTGCAATAGTTTCACCCTCCAAATAGACACGCTCCATCAAGAGACCACAGTACACGGGCCATTGCCAAGGCTTCTCTGGGTTTCTCAAGAGAAGTGAATACGTACATCATAAGTGCGCTCCTTAGGAGCCTTGGTCAGTTGTACCGTGATACTTGTATATGGTCCTAAAAGTTTACTACTGTGCAAATGTTTAATGAAGGCTATTTTTCAACTCCCCATCTAAAGTTTGTTATCTCTATATTATCATGTTTTTGTATTTTCCCTGTTTCTGCAGCAGACTTTCTCCTGTCTCTAGCTTTTGTCTGCTGTCTTATTTCGTTAGCTTTCCCTCGCCCCTCTGTTATATGTCATGTGGTACTGTAAACCTAAGAGAACAGATTGATGGTCCCATGATGAAGATTGCAGGCCCAAATAAACTATTATTCACTAAACATGTTGGTTGAGAAGGCTTTCTTGATCAAACAGTCAAAAAGAGATAGAGTGGCCATGGTTATGGACCACCCAATGGTATCTTATTTACACAGTATACCAACAGTTTCCATGACATTTCAGCATGGCAGAAAAGGAGCAAGACCCGATTATCAACCAATGCATATGTCTTTCATTGACCTTTGCCTTCCACCCCTTCATTGCGCTTCACTCTCATCCTTTCATAGCCTTGTCCCGCCAGTAGGAAAAAAAAGATTTTCGTTGTCTTGATGACCAGGCTTTTTTTAACATGTTGTCAACCAACAAACCTCCCAAAGTGCTAGTTTCAATAGAATATACTGCTAACTGGACCAAATTGTAGTGAGGTTTTGCTGTTGTTGTACTTTGTGCAAAATGGCGAACCTGGTATCTAAAATGGGTATTTTATGTTTTTTTCTAGCTGCACATACCACCAGTGCCACAGCCAAATCCAGCAGTCAGGCAGGGATTTAGAGGGCGGAGGCACAGGTCTTAGGGGGAGCAGTTCCAGAGTGGAGGGGCAAGTAGTAATTCACCTTGCTTGCTTATTGACAATGCTGTTTTCATTAAGCGAGGCAGATATCTCACCCATCATCTCCTTGCCCACAGCATGTTTGCAACGTAATTGCACCATGGTTCCATTTGGTAGGCTGTGAAACATGTGTCTGCTTCAGTTAATAATGCAGCATTATAAGTTTGCAATGCAATACAAGCCAAATACAAGGTGTGTTTTCAAATGTACACTCATCCACTACTACTAGTAATTTACGTAATCATTCTTTCCTTGTTTCCCAACCTACCAACAAACTGTAGATTCCATCTCGTCATGTGCCACATCTTTTTGCCCAAGTGACATATTTCATGGCTTCCATGACAGATTTTCCCACGTTCCCATTTTTTACTTTTGGCATTCGTCAGCCAAAGTAACTAAGCAAAAACGTAGCACATGATCAGTGACACCCCACTATTCAATAGCTAAACCCCGACATAGCTTAATCCCTCCAACATAGTAAGTTTCCCAACTGCCCAGTGAAGGTATTTGTTGAATATAATTTGTGGTGGAGGCCAGGGTGAAATATGGGACTAAGAGCCTGATTTAGAGTTTGGTGGCAGGGATACTCTGTGTCACAAATAAAGCTAGACTAAATTGCCACGGGCCACATCTTCAAACAACAGCAAGCAAGAAGGCATGGACAACAAAGAACACATGCAGCCCTATAGCAAAAACACGCTGGCTGGCTGGCTACACATAATGGTTGCCAGCCACATGTTTAAACAACAACACAAGAAGGCATGGACAGCAAAGAACACATGCAGGCCTATGGCAAAAGCATACTGGCTGGCTACACAAAGTGGCTGCCAGTCACATTTTCAAACAAAAACAAGCAGAAAGGGTCTTCCCTCTAAACCCGGTAATATTGCCTCATACCCAATTAGCATATTTAATTTACTTATAAGTCCCAAGTAAAGTGGTATTATAAGTGCTCTGGGCCTAAAAATTAAATGCTACAAGTGGGCCTGCACAACTGATTGTGCCACCTACTTAAGTAGTCCTTTAGCCATGTCTCAGGCCTGCCATTGCAGAGCCTATGTGCAGCTTAAACTGCCATTTCGACCTTGAAAAATAAATCTGTTACCAGGCCCAAACATTCTGTTTTAATACATATAAGTCACCCTACAGTAGGCCCTAGAAAACCTAGAGGCCAGAGTGCACTGTATTTAAAAGGCAGGACATGTACTTTTAGGTTTCACACGTCCTGTTAGTGAACAACTCTTTAATTTATTTTTCACTACTGCAAGTTTTATGTCTCCCATAGGATAACATTGGGATTGCCTTATTACATTTTATAAGTGTAATTTCCAATTGTGAAGAGATAAACTCTTCAAGTATGGTGTCTCTGGAATCACAATTTCAAAACCAAACTGATGGCAAAGTCGGATTTAAAATTCTAATTCTGAAAATGGTACTTTAAGAAAGGTGGCATTTTCTTACTTTAGCCATTTTGTGCCTGCAGCCTGTCCCTGATCACATGACTGGGTGTAGTTGGCAGTTGGGCTTTTTGTATTCCTCTTAGAAACCCACATACAAGGGAGATTAGGAGTATCTCAATGCGCCAACTGTGGCAGGATGGGAGGGAGGGGCTGGGCACAACCTCACTAAAACCTGAATAGGCTGTGTCTTGTCCACACAGAGAAGTCTGCATACCCCCTGTACTGAGCCTAGAGCCAAGGCAGGAAGGGAGGACGTCTGTGCACTTCAAAGGCATGTCTTTGAAGTGTCCCCCACTTTAAAGTTATCACTGGGTATAAGTACTGAACCTCAGACACCACTACTTCAGTACACTTCTGGACCTGTGGAGGGCTCAGCTAGGAAGAAGGACTGCTGTGCTGCTGAAAGGACTGCCAGTCTACTGGTCTGCTGCCCGGAAAAACTGCTGCCTGCTGTAATAACCTGCTGCCCTCTTGCTTTGGGTGAGAAGGACTGGAACTGAAACCTATACCCAGAACCACCAGAATTACTTCAAGGCCTATTCTCTTATACCCAGTAACTGTGAGCTCCACTCTGCCAAGTGTTGCCACCCCAGTCCTGGACCCTTGGAAGTGGCCCTGAAGGCACTCTGCCTATCCGAGGATCCAGCAAAACAGGCACATCTCCTCTGCTGCGAAGCGCAATGCTGAGCAGAACTGCTGCATTGCCTGTGCTGTGAGGATCCTTCCAGCTCAAGGACTCCCCATTAACCTCGCAGCGCGCTGCCTCATGGGAATTGCCACTGCAGAACGCATCCCCAATCCAGGCCCTCGCATCACAAGGCTCTCATCAACTGCAGCCTTGATGACAACGCAGGACTTCGCATCGCAAACTCACAGTCTCTTTGGAACCAGCTGGTGCGCGACTCATCCTCGATGCAGGACTTCCCTTGTAAATGGCCTCCTCAACAATGATGCAGGACCTCTCATCATAGCCTCGGAGCTCTCTAGAACCGACACTGTGTGACGCATTTCTGACCCAGAACTGACATGGCCTCAGCTGCACAATGCATCCTCTGCGCGGGACCTCACGTTGCTCAGCAACCAGATTTAAGATATTCTTGTTCAATGGGCCTAACTAAGTCCTTGTGGCCGGCCCTTACTCCATTGCGGTAGGCCTGAACTTATGACTCTCATGGCCAAACGTGACTAGATATTCACAGTTGGTGCTTTTTTGTGTTATTTTGACTTAAATCTTTACAATTGCATATCTCTGGTTCTAATGATTTTTGCTGTTTTGGTCTTTTATTTATTACAATTGACTCTAGTTTTTTAATTTGGTGTGAGATTCTTCATGTGTGGTGCTTTCACGTTATTACTGTTTGGAGTGTTGCACAAATACTTTACACATTGCCCCTAAGTTAAGCCTGACTGCTCTGTGCCAAGCTACCAGAGGGTTAATCACAACGTAATTTGGGGTTTGCTTGTGACTTAACTGTGAATAGGACTGTGGTTACTACTTGAGTTGGGTTTCACCCCCCTCAACCAGTAATCCAATATTTTACAACTGGTGACTGGTTCAAGCAGAAAATGCCCCTTGGTGAGACATTTTCTGGGCTAATGATCCTTTCTTGGGGCGTAAAAATACAAAATCGTGCAATGCGTATTTTGAGACAATTCATGAATTTAGCATAGTGAAAAATAAAAAAAATATGCAATTTTTGCAGGCATATTAACATTTCGCTAAGGCCTGTTGCAGCCACGCAGCTAGTATGCCATTGATCCCTCTTAGATTTGATCTTGGCTTGTCCCCAATAGAGGAGATCATAAGTGTTAGACCAATCTTGTACTGGAAGAGGTTGTGGTCCGTGCCTGAATTAGCTGATTACAGAGCAGAATTTTCTGAGATTTTGCCTACTCTTAAACATAAAACGATTCCATGGCTTCAGTACATTAGTACAGTTAGTACCCGGCTCGGCTTTTCCGGATTATGGGATACCCCCAAGACCTGTTGCACTGGGATATCTAAGAATATACTCCTCTCTCAGATACGTATGTTAAACCATCAAACATTAATGAGCTCTACATCACTGGGTAGGTTGACATCTGAGTTCCTCTCAGTAAAACCAGAACCTAAGGTCGAGGAATTCATGGACCTAATTGAACCCCCAGCAGCTCGAAAGCTGTACATTCAGCTAAGGCACGGCACTCTTCCTATAAGGTCTTTTACTTCCAAATGGTCCAAATCCAATATTGAAACTTGCCCCGCATGCACCTATATAACTGAGAATATTTCCCATGTACTGTTCTTTTGCCCTGCCTACTCTGCAATTAGAAAATGCTGGCTGATCCCCATCTGTAAGAACTTGGGATTTTTGCATTTTACACAGGCTTGTAGGATATTGACTTATGATACTTATCCTCCTATTGTGTTTGTGGTTTCTCGTTTTTTGTTTTACATGTGGCGCAGGAGGCGGAATTTCTTAACCTAATTGTTGTGTTTAACGTTTTTTCAATGTTATGTGTTGTGATAACTCACAGCTGAACCTGTTTTTAAACATTTATGATTACTTAGTGTTCTAATTTTTGTGTTGATACAGTTTATATGTACTTTTTATGGTCTGTTGACCGAAATAAAGTTATTACAACAAGCTAAACATTCCTTTTCAGGAGCCAATATCTTTTAATAATGTAGTTTAGGGAGGGAAAATATCAGTGGCTGGGATGCTGGGCTTGGCTCTGTTTTAGCTTTTCAGTCCACATGAGACACTGGTGAGCCAGATTCAGACATTCTTACTAAACCAAGCTCAAACCTTGCTTAGCTAGCCAACATCTACCTTCAGCCAACAGAGACATTTTAAGGCATATGAAAGTGGGCAATTGCCCAGGGCCCCACCTTCCAAGCATCTGCCCTTGGGAAAAGGAACATTTTCTCTTTGACCTCGGTCTACTATGTCTATTTTTCTATCTAAACCACGCTCGTTCTTTCTCCCTGCCTGCAACTCTTACTCTGTCTCTGTCTATCCAGTGTCATCTCAAGGATT
Source organism: Triturus cristatus (assembly GCF_964204655.1). Classification (NCBI taxonomy): domain Eukaryota; kingdom Metazoa; phylum Chordata; class Amphibia; order Caudata; family Salamandridae; genus Triturus; species Triturus cristatus. The sequence goes on from NC_140583.1 coordinate 878,945,799, forward strand.
TTTGTGGTCTCAGGCATGAACCAACTCATGGTCCATAAAGTACCCAGAAAATCTGACCAATAATGCTAAAAAGAACCTAAAGCACAGTACCTTAAAACAGCACCCGGAAACACATATAGTAGGCAACTTCCACACCGCTACTAACGGCAACACGAAAACTAACTTAATCTTTTACACAAATTGCCCGACTAAGTGGAAAAACACCTTCCTTCTTCACTTTCAAGTCACCAAGTCAGTAAATATTCCCTATGGCGAAACAATCTCCACAACAGTCACCCCTACCTTTAAAGGGGAACTCACAATTTCTATCTTCAGAACAGGAAACATTCTCATACAGGCCACTGACCCGCACCTCACCATTTTTGATCGGCACTTCCCACCATTACTCTCCTCTCTAACTCATTAATACCATCAAATCCAATCCCCCCACCCGACAAAAAAAACAGAACCGACCCAATCTCTCTCCCCGGACGACCCACGCTACAACTCATGGACATCCTCCATCACTAATTATAATCTCACTACCCTTATCATCACACTCTGCCGTCACCCTCTACAATGGCCTCAACCGATACCACCAGGTCCAGCAAACGTACAGTTAATAAACACCGCAAGGCTGATCCTGAGCTAGGCAGATCAGACTCAAACAACATTCTTTCTGTGACTGAACCAAACTACAGGCACCCCACCCTCGACTTCAGGAGACCCGACTCTACCCTCGCAAATTGTCCCCAATTCCACTACTGTCCCGACCCCGCCTGCCCAAACCATCTCCATACCCAACGCCACCGATAATCCCTCGGACACTGACCTCCCTCTGGCCACTGCTCACTCCCCCCCCGACACACCGCCACTTGCCCCATCCTCCCCCACTTCTAATCACACTGCCGATCCCATGGACACGGACTTCCTCCTTACCATTGATCACTCTCCTCCCTTGGACCCAGGACCCACAACACCTCCTCCTAACCTCTTCACCGGAAGCAACAATGACCTGACTCCTCACATCCAATCTATCTCCACTCCTAACCCCAATAATACCACTCAATTCCACAACCTAGTACCCTCTCCTTCCACAGACCCTAGTGATATACTGCTCCCGACAAAGACAACATGCCCTTTCAGCACACTTTCCCAGCATCTGACCCGAATGGAGCAGAAAATTGACTCCATAGCGGCAGATATCCTACACCTACAACAAAGCCTTCCCAACCGGATTAAGCCTCCTTGCTTACACACTGCAGATAACATACACACCTTCCCCCATAAAGCCTCTTCCATGGCCCCACTTGGCACCCCATGGCTCACCAATCCTATGAAGAATCAGGCACATCATCCCAGCCGAGCTCTCCGACCCATTTCAGAACAAGAAGCAGATGATATCAACGACTCTTACCTCAAAATTAGCCAGAACTCTGCCCCGTTTGCAATCCGAGTTTTAGTGAGCACTAATAGAATCCCTAGACCTGTCCTCTCGCCAGACCCCCTGCTCAATACACTTCTATAAATACAGCACAGAACCCAACTGAGGCGCCCCGACCTCTATCGTGCATGCTCCTCAACTGTAGATCTGCAGTACAACACACCAGAGATATTGCTGAAGTTTTACTCACGGAAGAAATAGACATCGCATTCCTCACAGAATCCTGGCTCAATGACCACTCTACCCCCATCCTAGACCTTTTCACCCCCCCAAGCTACAACATCTTCAGACACGACAGACTGCTCAAAACTGGTGGCGGCCTAGTTTTCATCCATACAGAAGGAATACAGCTTACCAGATTAAAATCCACAGAATACCTGACTCTTGAGTACCTAGGTGTTGAATTTACACCCAAAGGCACCACGCCCATCAAATTTGACACCATCTACCATCCTCCTGGTGAACGTACCCTCTTTACTGAAGAACTAAGCGACCTAATAACTCGTTTCTCTCTAACAGACACGGAAGACATGTTCCTGGGTGACTTCAATATCCACTGGAACAACCCAGAAAACACTACAACCCAAAACCTCTCCAACCTGCTTGAAATTACCAACCTCAAACAACTCTGTAATTAACCAACGCACATCAAAGGAGCAACTCTAGATACGATCATCACCAAAAATGAGCTGGTCTCTTTGAGATCAATTTCTCCCATTGACTGGTCTGACCACCACCTCATACTGTTTAATATTGACCAGGAACATCAAAGGATTCCCCATAACTGAAATGGAATCCAGGATTCATGCCCATCTACAACCCCAGCCTTCCAATATGACGGCCGATGACCTCACAGCTCACTTTAATTCCACAATGACGTAGGTGTTAGATCAAGTAGCACCACTCAAACTCAAACATTTGAGATCTACCAAATCTAAATATTGGTTCAATGTGGATCTTAATAACCAAAGAAGACAACTCAGACAATCAGAATGGACTTTGAGACTAAACCCTTCGACTCTTCACCTAGCACAGCTTCGATCGGCATACAAAAAACACATTTTTCGAGAAAAGGCCACCTTCTTCCGCAACCAACTAGACCAGGCAAAGAATAGACCTAGAGAACTTTTCAACATTGTCAAAAGTCAAACAAACAGCACACCCCCACAAGAAATAAAAGCATCCAAAGATCGATGCGAAGAAATCGCCAGCTTCTTCACAGATAAAGTCACAAAATTGAGCAATCCTTCATCCAAACCTGAAATATTCCCTCCCCTGCAACCTGCCCCCCTTTAACCACTCGTGACCAAACAGATCGAAACCTTACCACGCACAGACCTGCTTCCAACTGAAAAATGACGCTCATTGGTCGAACTTCAAACCCATGTCGGAAATCGAAGTCTTCAATATAATTGCAAGCTTAAAACCTTCTTCCCACACTATGCACCCCCTCCCATCCACAATAGTAAAAAAAAAACTCAACCACATCATTGCCCCTTTCTGGACAAAAATCATCAACTCCTCTCTCACATCACGTTGTATCCCAGACTCCCTTCAGCTAGGACAAATCACACCTCTACTCAAGAAACCAGGGGCCGACCCCAACGAGCTCAACAACCTCAGACCTATCTCCAACCTTCCGTTCCTAGCTAAAACATTGGAGAAGTGTGTTCTCCAACAACTTAACAAAATATAGATGACTTCAACTTCCTCAACACCTTTTAGTCGGGTTTCAGGAAAGGTTGTAGCACCGAAACAGCAATGCTCCACAGAGCATGTGATATCCACAGAGCCTTCGATGAAGCTGAAGCCTGCCTCCTCATCCTTATTGACTTATCAGCGGCATTTGACACAGTAAACCATGGAGCTTTACTTGAGACTCTGAAGAGCAGATGTGGCATAAATAGCACAGTACTAGAATGGTTCACTTCCTTCCTTCAGCACCGTTCGCAACAGATTAAAATCAACTCCTGCCTCTCTGTACCAACACGAGTCAAACTTGGAGTCCCACAAGGATCGATCCTTTCACCATCCCTCTTCAATCTCTTCATGGAACCCCTTGCAATTATTTTGAAACAAGCAGGGGTTCACTGCCACCTATATGATGATGACACACAAATATACTACAAAATCAAATCGCCCAGTGACGTCCAACACCGCAATATCATGCTAACCAAGATAAAAACCTGGTTTAACGCAAACCACTTAAAACTGAACCCAAACAACATGGAATTAGTACTGTTCTCTCCGAAAAGTAACCTCCAATGAATTCAAGTATGGCTCAAGGAGCTTGATGCTCTGAAATTCTTCCTTCGTCCAATCCAACTCAGTGCAGGAAGGTGCCCCTTCCTGCACAAAAACAATCTCCCCATGGCGCAGGCATCCTTGCACCATGGCGCAAGGGTGCCTTCGCCGGCGCTTGGCAGTTGTTTGTTCACCAGCGCAGTGGAGAGCACAGGAATGCGACATATTCTTGTAAATATGTCGCATTCCTATGCTCTGAAAGTGCCGCAGCGTGGGGCAGCCAAAAGACTGCGGCACTTTCTTGCAGATCTGCCCCTATGTATTTGCTTGTATCTTTATGCATCCTCATGTCTTGCGAAGTTATGCAATCTTTTCTTTTCGTTTGTGTATGTAAAGCGCTCTGATAACCACGGGTCTAGATAGCGCTATATAAAACTGTATTTCAGTATAGTTTCGGAATAGTGGACATATGTCTTGTCAGGGGCCCCCAAAATCCTTAAAACGACGCTGTCAGCCAGTATTGGATTTTTAACTAACAACGCTGGGATTTTTGTGGGCATGCTATCAATGATGTAAGAAGTGCTGTAAAAGAGGAAGATGCAGTAGGAGCATATATAGTAGCGGATGTAAGTAACAATAGTAACCCAATTGAAGGCAAAACAAGAGGTGAAATACATTGCAAGCAAGTTATCACAATTCATACAAACAAACACAAAATCTGGATCAAAACCATAAAGAGAGAAAAAATAAAAGTAAACATTTACAAACCTTTTTAGTGTGCTTTAAATATCTGGTTTGTCAGTGTGTTGCTGCTGACTGAATCGATTTCATGTTTGAGTTTAAGGCGCCATCTACTGGATAAATTTGGAATAACTTAAAATCCATTTTGTTTTTCAATGGGAACGAAGAGATAAATGATCAGTAAGCACAGAGACAGTTAACGTCTGTGTTTTCACCACACTTAAAGACAGTATGAATGGAATCCCAGAGTTTGGAATCGCTTTAATACATTTATTAGATGAAAAGAAAACTGTCTGTGTGATCTAGAAATTCATCTACAGTCCTGAATAAAGATAGAAAAAGAGACTGTGAGAAACCTTTTTTCGATCTTATCGAAGGTAGCGGATCTCAAATTTGTGAAGATGTCATATTTCATAGGATCACCAGAATACCTGGTAGTTATCAAAGGCAGCCTGGCCCTCTCTGCAGTGTCACCCCCAAACGTTTTGATTTCACCCCTTTGTTTTGATGAATTTGTTTTTGTTGACTTTATTACACCGCACACTCTGCCAATGCTAACCAGTGCTCAATTGCTTGTGCTCTCTCCTCTAAACATGGTCAAATTTGCTTCCACTCAATTGAGATATTCAATTTACTTATAAGTCCAGAGTAAAATTGTGCTAGAGGCAAGGGGGTAGCCAGAAAATTAAAATACCCCCCCCCTTTGATCCTTTCCTCTGTAGCCATCAAGTGAGTGAAGCGAGTAAAGTCTACCCACTCTGGATGAGGTACATTCGTCCTGCCCTCTGTCCATCTATCTCTCCATCCTTTAAGCTTTTCATGCATCCATCTTTTCATGTTTCCACCCATCCTTTCACCATTCTATCCATCTGCCCGTTCATCATTACAGTTTTGCATCCATCCTTCCATCCTTCCACTCACAAGTCCAACTTTTCCTCCATACTTTTCCCATCCATCTATCAATTCACTGTCCTTTTATCAATCTATCCTTTCACCCGTCCATTCAGCTGTTCATTTATCCATGAACCCATTCATCCAGCCATTTATCACTCCAGCCACTTTCTTTCACACGCCAATGCTAATCTTGTCTTACCCTTCCATCCATCAGTTGTTTTACCTTTGCATCCATCCTTTCATCCACAGTTTCTTCCTTATTTTCATATGTCCTTCCTTTAGCTCTTCCTTCCAACCCTCTCTCTCACTCTTTCTTTCTCTCTCTTTTTCTCTTAATTCCTTTGCTGTGGTTAACCCCTGCTCTCTGTTATCATTTTCCTTTCCTTTTGATTTTGTAAGAGCTTTTGTCTGTAGTGCTTTAGACAGGATAGACTCATAAATAACTGTAATTGTCAACACCACCCAGCTTAAGCTGTCAAAGTGGTGGGTTCACGATGCCACTGACTGCAGGTACTCATGGTCTGTGAATGAAATGCTACTAAAACACGTGCAAAAACAACAATTGATGGACAGAATGCAGAACAATGTCATACATTCACCCCAGTACAGAGATCTGGGCCTAAATCCGTCGTTTTTTCGCTCACCAAGCCGTTCCAGTTTGAACCCAGCCATATGCAAATCAGTCTTGACCCTGTGCCTCATGGGAACAGTCCAGCCCGAACTGCCAAGCTAGGTCCTCCCTGGACAGGAAACAAGCATCCTAGGACCGGTTTCGGGGTTTCACCCCTCTTCAGCCAGGATAGCTTGATTCCAGTGGCATGGAGAGCAAGGGACCCACGTCTGGGCATACCCTTCCCACTCGGGGTGACAAATGCAAAAACAACAATTGATGGACAGAATGCAGAACAATGTCATACATTCACCCCAGTACAGAGATCTGGGCCTAAATCCATCGTTTTTTTGCTCACCAAGCCGTTCCAGTTTGAACCCAGCCATATGCAAATCAGTCTTGACCCTGTGCCTCATGGGAACAGTCCAGCCCGAACAGCCAAGCTAGGTCCTCCCTGGACAGGAAACAAGCATCCTAGGACCGGTTTCGGGGTTTCACCCCTCTTCAGCCAGGATAGCTTGATTCCAGTGGCATGGAGAGCAAGGGACCAACGTCTGGGCATACCCTTCCCACTCGGGGTGACAAATGCAAAAACAACAATTGATGGACAGAATGCAGAACAATGTCATACATTCACCCCAGAACAGAGATCTGGGCCTAAATCCATCGTTTTTTTGCTCACCAAGCCGTTCCAGTTTGAACCCAGCCATATGCAAATCAGTCTTGACCCTGTGCCTCATGGGAACAGTCCAGCCCGAACTGCCAAGCTAGGTCCTCCCTGGACAGGAAACAAGCATCCTAGGACCGGTTTCGGGGTTTCACCCCTCTTCAGCCAGGATAGCTTGATTCCAGTGGCATGGAGAGCAAGGGACCCACATCTGGGCATACCCTTCCCACTCGGGGTGACAAATGCAAAAACAACAATTGATGGACAGAATGCAGAACAATGTCATACATTCACCCCAGTACAGAGATCTGGGCCTAAATCCATCGTTTTTTTGCTCACCAAGCCGTTCCAGTTTGAACCCAGCCATATGCAAATCAGTCTTGACCCTGTGCCTCATGGGAACAGTCCAGCCCGAACTGCCAAGCTAGGTCCTCCCTGGACAGGAAACAAGCATCCTAGGACCGGTTTCGGGGTTTCACCCCTCTTCAGCCAGGATAGCTTGATTCCAGTGGCATGGAGAGCAAGGGACCCACGTCTGGGCATACCCTTCCCACTCGGGGTGACAAATGCAAAAACAACAATTGATGGACAGAATGCAGAACAATGTCATACATTCACCCCAGTACAGAGATCTGGGCCTAAATCCATTGTTTTTTTGCTCACCAAGCCGTTCCAGTTTGAACCCAGCCATATGCAAATCAGTCTTGACCCTGTGCCTCATGGGAACAGTCCAGCCCGAACTGCCAAGCTAGGTCCTCACTGGACAGGAAACAAGCATCCTAGGACCGGTTTCGGGGTTTCACCCCTCTTCAGCCAGGATAGCTTGATTCCAGTGGCATGGAGAGCAAGGGACCCACGTCTGGGCATACCCTTCCCACTCGGGGTGACAAATGCAAAAACAACAATTGATGGACAGAATGCAGAACAATGTCATACATTCACCCCAGTACAGAGATCTGGGCCTAAATCCATCGTTTTTTTGCTCACCAAGCCGTTCCAGTTTGAACCCAGCCATATGCAAATCAGTCTTGACCCTGTGCCTCATGGGAACAGTCCAGCCCGAACTGCCAAGCTAGGTCCTCCCTGGACAGGAAACAAGCATCCTAGGACCGGTTTCGGAGTTTCTCCCCTCTTCAGCCAGGATAGCTTGATTCCAGTGGCATGGAGAGCAAGGGACCCACGTCTGGGCATACCCTTCCCACTCGGGGTGACAAATGCAAAAACAACAATTGATGGACAGAATGCAGAACAATGTCATACATTCACCCCAGTACAGAGATCTGGGCCTAAATCCATCGTTTTTTTGCTCACCAAGCCGTTCCAGTTTGAACCCAGCCATATGCAAATCAGTCTTGACCCTGTGCCTCATGGGAACAGTCCAGCCCGAACTGCCAAGCTAGGTCCTCCCTGGACAGGAAACAAGCATCCTAGGACCGGTTTCGGGGTTTCACCCCTCTTCAGCCAGGATAGCTTGATTCCAGTGGCATGGAGAGCAAGGGACCCACGTCTGGGCATACCCTTCTCACTCGGGGTGACAAATGCAAAAACAACAATTGATGGACAGAATGCAGAACAATGTCATACATTCACCCCAGTACAGAGATCTGGGCCTAAATCCATCGTTTTTTTTCTCACCAAGCCGTTCCAGTTTGAACCCAGCCATATGCAAATCAGTCTTGACCCTGTGCCTCATGGGAACAGTCCAGCCCGAACTGCCAAGCTAGGTCCTCCCTGGACAGGAAACAAGCATCCTAGGACCGGTTTCGGGGTTTCACCCCTCTTCAGCCAGGATAGCTTGATTCCAGTGGCATGGAGAGCAAGGGACCCACGTCTGGGCATACCCTTCCCACTCGGGGTGACAAATGCAAAAACAACAATTGATGGACAGAATGCAGAACAATGTCATACATTCACCCCAGTACAGAGATCTGGGCCTAAATCCATCGTTTTTTTGCTCACCAAGCCGTTCCAGTTTGAACCCAGCCATATGCAAATCAGTCTTGACCCTGTGCCTCATGGGAACAGTCCAGCCCGAACTGCCAAGCTAGGTCCTCCCTGGACAGGAAACAAGCATCCTAGGACCGGTTTCGGGGTTTCACCCCTCTTCAGCCAGGATAGCTTGATTCCAGTGGCATGGAGAGCAAGGGACCCACGTCTGGGCATACCCTTCCCACTCGGGGTGACAAATGCAAAAACAACAATTGATGGACAGAATGCAGAACAATGTCATACATTCACCCCAGTACAGAGATCTGGGCCTAAATCCATCGTTTTTTTGCTCACCAAGCCGTTCCAGTTTGAACCCAGCCATATGCAAATCAGTCTTGACCCTGTGCCTCATGGGAACAGTCCAGCCCGAACTGCCAAGCTAGGTCCTCCCTGGACAGGAAACAAGCATCCTAGGACCGGTTTCGGGGTTTCACCCCTCTTCAGCCAGGATAGCTTGATTCCAGTGGCATGGAGAGCAAGGGACCCACGTCTGGGCATACCCTTCCCACTCGGGGTGACAAATGCAAAAACAACAATTGATGGACAGAATGCAGAACAGTGTCATACATTCACCCCAGTACAGAGATCTGGGCCTAAATCCATCGTTTTTTTGCTCACCAAGCCGTTCCAGTTTGAACCCAGCCATATGCAAATCAGTCTTGACCCTGTGCCTCATGGGAACAGTCCAGCCCGAACTGCCAAGCTAGGTCCTCCCTGGACAGGAAACAAGCATCCTAGGACCGGTTTCGGGGTTTCACCCCTCTTCAGCCAGGATAGCTTGATTCCAGTGGCATGGAGAGCAAGGGACCCACGTCTGGGCATACCCTTCCCACTCGGGGTGACAAATGCAAAAACAACAATTGATGGACAGAATGCAGAACAATGTCATACATTCACCCCAGTACAGAGATCTGGGCCTAAATCCATCGTTTTTTTGCTCACCAAGCCGTTCCAGTTTGAACCCAGCCATATGCAAATCAGTCTTGACCCTGTGCCTCATGGGAACAGTCCAGCACGAACTGCCAAGCTAGGTCCTCCCTGGACAGGAAACAAGCATCCTAGGACCGGTTTCGGGGTTTCACCCCTCTTCAGCCAGGATAGCTTGATTCCAGTGGCATGGAGAGCAAGGGACCCACGTCTGGGCATACCCTTCCCACTCGGGGTGACAAATGCAAAAACAACAATTGATGGACAGAATGCAGAACAATGTCATACATTCCCCCCAGTACAGAGATCTGGGCCTAAATCCATCGTTTTTTTGCTCACCAAGCCGTTCCAGTTTGAACCCAGCCATATGCAAATCAGTCTTGACCCTGTGCCTCATGGGAACAGTCCAGCCCGAACTGCCAAGCTAGGTCCTCCCTGGACAGGAAACAAGCATCCTAGGACCGGTTTCGGGGTTTCACCCCTCTTCAGCCAGGATAGCTTGATTCCAGTGGCATGGAGAGCAAGGGACCCACGTCTGGGCATACCCTTCCCACTCGGGGTGACAAATGCAAAAACAACAATTGATGGACAGAATGCAGAACAATGTCATACATTCACCCCAGTACAGAGATCTGGGCCTAAATCCATTGTTTTTTTGCTCACCAAGCCGTTCCAGTTTGAACCCAGCCATATGCAAATCAGTCTTGACCCTGTGCCTCATGGGAACAGTCCAGCCCGAACTGCCAAGCTAGGTCCTCCCTGGACAGGAAACAAGCATCCTAGGACCGGTTTCGGGGTTTCACCCCTCTTCAGCCAGGATAGCTTGATTCCAGTGGCATGGAGAGCAAGGGACCCACGTCTGGGCATACCCTTCCCACTCGGGGTGACAAATGCAAAAACAACAATTGATGGACAGAATGCAGAACAATGTCATACATTCACCCCAGTACAGAGATCTGGGCCTAAATCCATCGTTTTTTTGCTCACCAAGCCGTTCCAGTTTGAACCCAGCCATATGCAAATCAGTCTTGACCCTGTGCCTCATGGGAACAGTCCAGCCCGAACTGCCAAGCTAGGTCCTCCCTGGACAGGAAACAAGCATCCTAGGACCGGTTTCGGGGTTTCACCCCTCTTCAGCCAGGATAGCTTGATTCCAGTGGCATGGAGAGCAAGGGACCCACGTCTGGGCATACCCTTCCCACTCGGGGTGACAAATGCAAAAACAACAATTGATGGACAGAATGCAGAACAATGTCATACATTCACCCCAGTACAGAGATCTGGGCCTAAATCCATCGTTTTTTGCTCACCAAGCCATTCCAGTTTGAACCCAGCCATATGCAAATCAGTCTTGACCCTGTGCCTCATGGGAACAGTCCAGCCCGAACTGCCAGGCTAGGTCCTCCCTGGACAGGAAACAAGCATCCTAGGACCGGTTTCGGGGTTTCACCCCTCTTCAGCCAGGATAGCTTGATTCCAGTGGCATGGAGAGCAAGGGACCCACGTCTGGGCATACCCTTCCCACTCGGGGTGACAAATGCAAAAACAACAATTGATGGACAGAATGCAGAACAATGTCATACATTCACCCCAGTACAGAGATCTGGGCCTAAATCCATCGTTTTTTGCTCACCAAGCCGTTCCAGTTTGAACCCAGCCATATGCAAATCAGTCTTGACCCTGTGCCTCATGGGAACAGTCCAGCCCGAACTGCCAAGCTAGGTCCTCCCTGGACAGGAAACAAACATCCTAGGACCGGTTTCGGGGTTTCACCCCTCTTCAGCCAGGATAGCTTGATTCCAGTGGCATGGAGAGCAAGGGACCCACGTCTGGGCATACCCTTCCCACTCGGGGTGACAAATGCAAAAACAACAATTGATGGACAGAATGCAGAACAATGTCATACATTCACCCCAGTACAGAGATCTGGGCCTAAATCCATGGTTTTTTTGCTCACCAAGCCGTTCCAGTTTGAACCCAGCCATATGCAAATCAGTCTTGACCCTGTGCCTCATGGGAACAGTCCAGACCGAACTGCCAAGCTAGGTCCTCCCTGGACAGGAAACAAGCATCCTAGGACCGGTTTCGGGGTTTCACCCCTCTTCAGCCAGGATAGCTTGATTCCAGTGGCATGGAGAGCAAGGGACCCACGTCTGGGCATACCCTTCCCACTTGGGGTGACAAATGCAAAAACAACAATTGATGGACAGAATGCAGAACAATGTCATACATTCACCCCAGTACAGAGATCTGGGCCTAAATCCATTGTTTTTTTGCTCACCAAGCCGTTCCAGTTTGAACCCAGCCATATGCAAATCAGTCTTGACCCTGTGCCTCATGGGAACAGTCCAGCCCGAACTGCCAAGCTAGGTCCTCCCTGGACAGGAAACAAGCATCCTAGGACCGGTTTCGGGGTTTCACCCCTCTTCAGCCAGGATAGCTTGATTCCAGTGGCATGGAGAGCAAGGGACCCACGTCTGGGCATACCCTTCCCACTCGGGATGACAAATGCAAAAACAACAATTGATGGACAGAATGCAGAACAATGTCATACATTCACCCCAGTACAGAGATCTGGGCCTAAATCCATCGTTTTTTTGCTCACCAAGCCGTTCCAGTTTGAACCCAGCCATATGCAAATCAGTCTTGACCCTGTGCCTCATGGGAACAGTCCAGCCCGAACTGCCAAGCTAGGTCCTCCCTGGACAGGAAACAAGCATCCTAGGACCGGTTTCGGGGTTTCACCCCTCTTCAGCCAGGATAGCTTGATTCCAGTGGCATGGAGAGCAAGGGACCCACGTCTGGGCATACCCTTCCCACTCGGGGTGACAAATGCAAAAACAACAATTGATGGACAGAATGCAGAACAATGTCATACATTCACCCCAGTACAGAGATCTGGGCCTAAATCCATCGTTTTTTTGCTCACCAAGTCGTTCCAGTTTGAACCCAGCCATATGCAAATCAGTCTTGACCCTGTGCCTCATGGGAACAGTCCAGCCCGAACTGCCAAGCTAGGTCCTCCCTGGACAGGAAACAAGCATCCTAGGACCGGTTTCGGGGTTTCACCCCTCTTCAGCCAGGATAGCTTGATTCCAGTGGCATGGAGAGCAAGGGACCCACGTCTGGGCATACCCTTCCCACTCGGGGTGACAAATGCAAAAACAACAATTGATGGACAGAATGCAGAACAATGTCATACATTCACCCCAGTACAGAGATCTGGGCCTAAATCCATTGTTTTTTTGCTCACCAAGCCGTTCCAGTTTGAACCCAGCCATATGCAAATCAGTCTTGACCCTGTGCCTCATGAGAACAGTCCAGCCCGAACTGCCAAGCTAGGTCCTCCCTGGACAGGAAACAAACATCCTAGGACCGGTTTCGGGGTTTCACCCCTCTTCAGCCAGGATAGCTTGATTCCAGTGGCATGGAGAGCAAGGGACCCACATCTGGGCATACCCTTCCCACTCGGGGTGACAAATGCAAAAACAACAATTGATGGACAGAATGCAGAACAATGTCATACATTCACCCCAGTACAGAGATCTGGGCCTAAATCCATCGTTTTTTTGCTCACCAAGCCGTTCCAGTTTGAACCCAGCCATATGCAAATCAGTCTTGACCCTGTGCCTCATGGGAACAGTCCAGCCCGAACTGCCAAGCTAGGTCCTCCCTGGACAGGAAACAAGCATCCTAGGACCGGTTTCGGGGTTTCACCCCTCTTCAGCCAGGATAGCTTGATTCCAGTGGCATGGAGAGCAAGGGACCCACGTCTGGGCATACCCTTCCCACTCGGGGTGACAAATGCAAAAACAACAATTGATGGACAGAATGCAGAACAATGTCATACATTCACCCCAGTACAAAGATCTGGGCCTAAATCCATCGTTTTTTTGCTCACCAAGCCGTTCCAGTTTGAACCCAGCCATATGCAAATCAGTCTTGACCCTGTGCCTCATGGGAACAGTCCAGCCCGAACTGCCAAGCTAGGTCCTCCCTGGACAGGAAACAAGCATCCTAGGACCGGTTTCGGGGTTTCACCCCTCTTCAGCCAGGATAGCTTGATTCCAGTGGCATGGAGAGCAAGGGACTCATGTCTGGGCATACCCTTCCCACTCGGGGTGACAAATGCAAAAACAACAATTGATGGACAGAATGCAGAACAATGTCATACATTCACCCCAGTACAGAGATCTGGGCCTAAATCCTTAGTTTTTTTGCTCACCAAGCCGTTCCAGTTTGAACCCAGCCATATGCAAATCAGTCTTGACCCTGTGCCTCATGGGAACAGTCCAGCCCGAACTGCCAAGCTAGGTCCTCCCTGGACAGGAAACAAGCATCCTAGGACCGGTTTCGGGGTTTCACCCCTCTTCAGCCAGGATAGCTTGATTCCAGTGGCATGGAGAGCAAGGGACCCACGTCTGAGTATACCCTTCCCACTCGGGGTGACAAATGCAAAAACAACAAATGATGGACAGAATGCAGAACAATGTCATACATTCACCCCAGTACAGAGATCTGGGCCTAAATCCATCGTTTTTTTGCTCACCAAGCCGTTCCAGTTTGAACCCAGCCATATGCAAATCAGTCTTGACCCTGTGCCTCATGGGAACAGTCCAGCCCGAACTGCCAAGCTAGGTCCTCCCTGGACAGGAAACAAGCATCCTAGGACCGGTTTCGGGGTTTCACCCCTCTTCAGCCAGGATAGCTTGATTCCAGTGGCATGGAGAGCAAGGGACCCACGTCTGGGCATACCCTTCCCACTCGGGGTGACAAATGCAAAAACAACAATTGATGGACAGAATGCAGAACAATGTCATACATTCACCCCAGTACAGAGATCTGGGCCTAAATCCATCGTTTTTTTGCTCACCAAGCCGTTCCAGTTTGAACCCAGCCATTTGCAAATCAGTCTTGACCCTGTGCCTCATGGGAACAGTCCAGCCCGAACTGCCAAGCTAGGTCCACCCTGGACAGGAAACAAGCATCCTAAGACCGGTTTCGGGGTTTCACCCCTCTTCAGCCAGGATAGCTTGATTCCAGGGGCATGGAGAGCAAGGGACCCACGTCTGGGCATACCCTTCCCACTCGGGGTGACAAATGCAAAAACAACAATTGATGGACAGAATGCAGAACAATGTCATACATTCACCCCAGTACAGAGATCTGGGCCTAAATCCATCGCTTTTTTGCTCACCAAGCCGTTCCAGTTTGAACCCAGCCATATGCAAATCAGTCTTGACCCTGTGCCTCATGGGAACAGTCCAGCCCGAACTGCCAAGCTAGGTCCTCCCTGGACAGGAAACAAGCATCCTAGGACCGGTTTCGGGGTTTCACCCCTCTTCAGCCAGGATAGCTTGATTCCAGTGGCATGGAGAGCAAGGGACCCACGTCTGGGCCTACCCTTCCCACTCGGGGTGACAAATGCAAAAACAACAATTGATGGACAGAATGCAGAACAATGTCATACATTCACCCCAGTACAGAGATCTGGGCCTAAATCCATTGTTTTTTTGCTCACCAAGCCGTTCCAGTTTGAACCCAGCCATATGCAAATCAGTCTTGACCCTGTGCCTCATGGGAACAGTCCAGCCCGAACTGCCAAGCTAGGTCCTCCCTGGACAGGAAACAAGCATCCTAGGACCGGTTTCGGGGTTTCACCCCTCTTCAGCCAGGATAGCTTGATTCCAGTGGCATGGAGAGCAAGGGACCCACGTCTGGGCATACCCTTCCCACTCGGGGTGACAAATGCAAAAACAACAATTGATGGACAGAATGCAGAACAATGTCATACATTCACCCCAGTACAGAGATCTGGGCCTAAATCCATCGTTTTTTTGCTCACCAAGCCGTTCCAGTTTGAACCCAGCCATATGCAAATCAGTCTTGACCCTGTGCCTCATGGGAACAGTCCAGCCCGAACTGCCAAGCTAGGTCCTCCCTGGACAGGAAAAAAGCATCCTAGGACCGGTTTCGGGGTTTCACCCCTCTTCAGCCAGGATAGCTTGATTCCAGTGGCATGGAGAGCAAGGAACCCACGTCTGGGCATACACTTCCCACTCGGGGTGACAAATGCAAAAACAACAATTGATGGACAGAATGCAGAACAATGTCATACATTCACCCCAGTACAGAGATCTGGGCCTAAATCCATCGTTTTTTTGCTCACCAAGCCGTTCCAGTTTGAACCCAGCCATATGCAAATCAGTCTTGACCCTGTGCCTCATGGGAACAGTCCAGCCCGAACTGCCAAGCTAGGTCCTCCCTGGACAGAAAACAAGCATCCTAGGACCGGTTTCCGGGTTTCACCCCTCTTCAGCCAGGATAGCTTGATTCCAGTGGCATGGAGAGCAAGGGACCCATGTCTGGGCATACCCTTCCCACTCGGGGTGACAAATGCAAAAACAACAATTGATGGACAGAATGCAGAACAATGTCATACATTCACCCCAGTACAGAGATCTGGGCCTAAATCCTTCGTTTTTTTGCTCACCAAGCCGTTCCAGTTTGAACCCAGCCATATGCAAATCAGTCTTGACCCTGTGCCTCATGGGAACAGTCCAGCCCGAACTGCCAAGCTAGGTCCTCCCTGGACAGGAAACAAGCATCCTAGGACCGGTTTCGGGGTTTCACCCCTCTTCAGCCAGGATAGCTTGATTCCAGTGGCATGGAGAGCAAGGGACCCACGTCTGGGCATACCCTTCCCACTCGGGGTGACAAAGGCAAAAACAACAATTGATGGACAGAATGCAGAACAATGTCATACATTCACCCCAGTACAGAGATCTGGGCCTAAATCCATCGTTTTTTTGCTCACCAAGCCGTTCCAGTTTGAACCCAGCCATATGCAAATCAGTCTTGACCCTGTGCCTCATGGGAACAGTCCAGCCCGAACTGCCAAGCTAGGTCCTCCCTGGACAGGAAACAAGCATCCTAGGACCGGTTTCAGGGTTTCACCCCTCTTCAGCCAGGATAGCTTGATTCCAGTGGCATGGAGAGCAAGGGACCCACGTCTGGGCATACCCTTCCCACTCGGGCTGACAAATGCAAAAACAACAATTGATGGACAGAATGCAGAACAATGTCATACATTCACCCCAGTACAGAGATCTGGGCCTAAATCCATCGTTTTTTTGCTCACCAAGCCGTTCCAGTTTGAACCCAGCCATTTGCAAATCAGTCTTGACCCTGTGCCTCATGGGAACAGTCCAGCCCGAACTGCCAAGCTAGGTCCACCCTGGACAGGAAACAAGCATCCTAGGACCGGTTTCGGGGTTTCACCCCTCTTCAGCCAGGATAGCTTGATTCCAGTGGCATGGAGAGCAAGGGACCCACGTCTGGGCATACCCTTCCCACTCGGGGTGACAAATGCAAAAACAACAATTGATGGACAGAATGCAGAACAATGTCATACATTCACCCCAGTACAGAGATCTGGGCCTAAATCCATCGCTTTTTTGCTCACCAAGCCGTTCCAGTTTGAACCCAGCCATATGCAAATCAGTCTTGACCCTGTGCCTCATGGGAACAGTCCAGCCCGAACTGCCAAGCTAGGTCCTCCCTGGACAGGAAACAAGCATCCTAGGACCGGTTTCAGGGTTTCACCCCTCTTCAGCCAGGATAGCTTGATTCCAGTGGCATGGAGAGCAAGGGACCCACGTCTGGGCATACCCTTCCCACTCGGGGTGACAAATGCAAAAACAATAATTGATGGACAGAATGCAGAACAATGTCATACATTCACCCCAGTACAGAGATCTGGGCCTAAATCCATCGTTTTTGTGCTCACCAAGCCGTTCCAGTTTGAACCCAGCCATTTGCAAATCAGTCTTGACCCTGTGCCTCATGGGAACAGTCCAGCCCGAACTGCCAAGCTAGGTCCACCCTGGACAGGAAACAAGCATCCTAGGACCGGTTTCGGGGTTTCACCCCTCTTCAGCCAGGATAGCTTGATTCCAGTGGCATGGAGAGCAAGGGACCCACGTCTGGGCATACCCTTCCCACTCGGGGTGACAAATGCAAAAACAACAATTGATGGACAGAATGCAGAACAATGTCATACATTCACCCCAGTACAGAGATCTGGGCCTAAATCCATCGCTTTTTTGCTCACCAAGCCGTTCCAGTTTGAACCCAGCCATATGGAAATCAGTCTTGACCCTGTGCCTCATGGGAACAGTCCAGCCCGAACTGCCAAGCTAGGTCCTCCCTGGACAGGAAACAAGCATCCTAGGACCGGTTTCAGGGTTTCACCCCTCTTCAGCCAGGATAGCTTGATTCCAGTGGCATGGAGAGCAAGGGACCCACGTCTGGGCATACCCTTCCCACTCGGGGTGACAAGTGCAAAAACAACAATTGATGGACAGAATGCAGAACAATGTCATACATTCACCCCAGTACAGAGATCTGGGCCTAAATCCATCGTTTTTTTGCTCACCAAGCCGTTCCAGTTTGAACCCAGCCATATGCAAATCAGTCTTGACCCTTTGCCTCATGGGAACAGTCCAGCCCGAACTGCCAAGCTAGGTCCTCCCTGGACAGGAAACAAGCATCCTAGGACCGGTTTCGGGGTTTCACCCCTCTTCAGCCAGGATAGCTTGATTCCAGTGGCATGGAGAGCAAGGGACCCACGTCTGGGCATACCCTTCCCACTCGGGGTGACAAATGCAAAAACAACAATTGATGGACAGAATGCAGAACAATGTCATACATTCACCCCAGTACAGAGATCTGGGCCTAAATCCATCGTTTTTTTGCTCACCAAGCG
Organism: Triturus cristatus; assembly: GCF_964204655.1. Lineage (NCBI taxonomy): Eukaryota > Metazoa > Chordata > Amphibia > Caudata > Salamandridae > Triturus > Triturus cristatus. The sequence goes on from NC_140583.1 coordinate 878,964,061, forward strand.
TTCCAGTTTGAACCCAGCCATTTGCAAATCAGTCTTGACCCTGTGCCTCATGGGAACAGTCCAGCCCGAACTGCCAAGCTAGGTCCTCCCTGGACAGGAAACAAGCATCCTAGGACCGGTTACGGGGTTTCACCCCTCTTCAGCCAGGATAGCTTGATTCCAGTGGCATGGAGAGCAAGGGACCCACGTCTGGGCATACCCTTCCCACTCGGGGTGACAAATGCAAAAACAACAATTGATGGACAGAATGCAGAACAATGCCATACATTCACCCCAGTACAGAGATCTGGGCCTAAATCCATCGTTTTTTTGCTCACCAAGCCGTTCCAGTTTGAACCCAGCCATTTGCAAATCAGTCTTGACCCTGTGCCTCATGGGAACAGTCCAGCCCGAACTGCCAAGCTAGGTCCACCCTGGACAGGAAACAAGCATCCTAGGACCGGTTTCGGGGTTTCACCCCTCTTCAGCCAGGATAGCTTGATTCCAGTGGCATGGAGAGCAAGGGACCCACGTCTGGGCATACCCTTCCCACTCGGGGTGACAAATGCAAAAACAACAATTGATGGACAGAATGCAGAACAATGTCATACATTCACCCCAGTACAGAGATCTGGGCCTAAATCCATCGTTTTTTTGCTCACCAAGCCGTTCCAGTTTGAACCCAGCCATATGCAAATCAGTCTTGACCCTTTGCCTCATGGGAACAGTCCAGCCCGAACTGCCAAGCTAGGTCCTCCCTGGACAGGAAACAAGCATCCTAGGACCGGTTTCGGGGTTTCACCCCTCTTCAGCCAGGATAGCTTGATTCCAGTGGCATGGAGAGCAAGGGACCCACGTCTGGGCATACCCTTCCCACTCGGGGTGACAAATGCAAAAACAACAATTGATGGACAGAATGCAGAACAATGTCATACATTCACCCCAGTACAGAGATCTGGGCCTAAATCCATCGTTTTTTTGCTCACCAAGCCGTTCCAGTTTGAACCCAGCCATATGCAAATCAGTCTTGACCCTGTGCCTCATGGGAACAGTCCAGCCCGAACTGCCAAGCTAGGTCCTCCCTGGACAGGAAACAAGCATCCTAGGACCAGTTTCGGGGTTTCACCCCTCTTCAGCCAGGAAAGCTTGATTCCAGTGGCATGGAGAGCAAGGGACCCACGTCTGGGCATATCCTTCCCACTCGGGGTGACAAATGCAAAAACAACAATTGATGGACAGAATGCAGAACAATGTCATACATTCACCCCAGTACAGAGATCTGGGCCTGCATTGTCAGCATTCCGTCCATCATTTGTTTGTTGTAACGCTTTTCGCCCTAAGTGGGATGGGTATTCCCAGACGTGGGACCCGTGCTCACTACGCCACTGGAGTCAAGCTATCCCGGCTGATGACGGCTGATAGCCAGAAACCGGTCCTAGGATGCTTGATTCCGGTCCAGGGAAGACATGGCTTGGCAGTTCGGGCTGGACTGTTCCCATGAGGCACAGGGTCAAGAGCTTCGACAGTTGTCCTTCATCCAGTTGGCGAAGTCTGTCATGCAGCTGCGTAAGTTGATCTTGGTGCTGGTGGTGTATTTGGAGAAGGAGAGGATGAGTTGTGTGTCCTCGGCATAGGATATGATGTTGAATCTGTGGGTTTTGACGATGCTGGCCAAAGGTGTCCCATATGTGTTGAAGAGCGTGGGTCTGAGCGAGGGTCCTTTGGGTACTCCACAGATGATTTTCTTGGGTTCAGAGGTGAAAGGGGTAAGGCAGACTTTTTGTGTTCCTCCCGTGAGGAAAGAGGTGATTCATCTGAGAGAGGCTGCTCGGATGCCTATTTCGTGCAGCCTTGTGATGAGTGTGTGGATGGAGACTGTATCGAAGACTTCCAAGATGTGTAGGAGGAGCAGAGCCACAGTCTCTCCTTGCTGCAGAATTTGGATTAGGAGGAGTTGAGTAAGGGGTTCTGTTCCAGATGTGTTTGTATGCTGCATAAATACTTTTTATGTGCTCCATAAATACTTTAAACTTGCCTCTAAATTAAGTCTGACTGAATTTTGTGCTAAGCTACCCAGGGTTGAGCACAGATTAATTTAGTGGCTATGTGTGGTTCCCCCTGCAAGGGATTGTGGCTGTTGCTTGACCAGGGTCACACCACAATCAACCACCACTCCAATTTCTCACATTGGTATTCAGAGGTTTAGATAAGAATTTTTGTTTATGAAGTATACCATACAGTGATTTGATTTACTCAAAAATCCCAGGCAAATAATTTGGCACCAGTGATTACCTATTTTTAAATTGTTCCTAGCTTTCCATTGGCTATGTGCTCTCTTTTCTAAATGTAAGTGCCCTACCTTCCTTCTGCACCATGGAGATGGAGCTGTGCAACTTTGATCCCCTCAGCAGGGCTGAGCTGCTGATGTTCTGCAAGCTGAAGGGGCTGAAGGCAGACAACACAGATACCAAACTAAATTTCAAGGTAGCTCTCCCAGCCTTTGAGGAAGTGCAGAGGTGGCATTCCAGCTAAGGAGATGATGATGGTGAGGACAATGAGGAGCACAGAACAATAACAGATGATGAGGGGATGGAGGACCCAGCCCAGGGTCCTGTGCTGCAAGAATAGCTCAGCTCAGCCCCATCAGATGACCAGGATGCCTGGGATGGAGCTGTGTGTCTGCCAGGGGCCAACCCTGGAGGAGCTGGAGGACAGAAAGACAGAGAGGGAGCTCAAATTACAGCTGGCCAAGCTCAAGATAGAATCTAAGGAGAAAATGACAAGAGAGAAGGCGGAGGCTGAGAAAGTCTTGGAGGAGAAGAGACTGGCCATGGAGGAGAGAATAATGGCCTTGATGTTAGTCTCAAAGAGCTGGACATAAAAGCCAAGCAAGCAGAGTCCAGCAATATAGGTGGCGGCATACCTGCTGTGTCCACTGGAGGGGTGAAGGTCTACATACCCAAGGAGCTGGTGCCCCCTAATGTGGTGAGAGATTATATAGATACATGGTTTCCTGTGTATGAGATAGCTCTGAGGGTATGCAAGAACCCAGGGGAGTACTGGGGGGCTAGCCTCTGGAGGTACATGCCTACACTGGGGATGGAGACAGTTCGTACATAGAGGTAGAGGGTCAGACTACGCCCCCATGAAGACCATCTTTCTTTCCAAATTTGGGCTGACCCCTGAGAAGTACCATCAGATGATGAGGGACAGCCACAAACTTCAAAACTAGCCCTGGGTGGACTTCCTAGGCTATCCCAACAAGGCACTGAAGGGCTGGGTGAGGTGCAGCAAAATGGATGATTTTGTTGGGCGGTACAACCTGATGCTGAGGGAGCACATGCTCAATACCTGTTTTACATAGCTGGATCAACACCTGGTAGATAGCAAGCTGACCGACCCCTGAAAGCATTCTGACGAGGCAGATTTCTGGGTCCGCATCAGAGTGTCCAAGAAGGCATCTGGGGGACTCCCAAAAGGGTGGTCAGGGTTCCCACCTGAAAAAAGTGGGGGTAGATAAAATCAAGAAAGAGTTCTCTTAAGGCCCCCAAACAGTTCTTAGGGGAAAGGGTCCCAATCCCATCAGAAAAATGGCTTTGTTGAAAGGAACACTGGTAAATGTGTCCTCAAGAGTTATGAGTGTTACCAGTACGGGCACACCAAAAGTGATCACAAGTGTCCCAAGAGGGCAATATGCCCTCGTAGTGGGCAGACCCTGGGGTTGGCTAGCATAGTGCTTGGGGAGGAGATGGCCTCTGTTAGTAAAGGGGAGACAACTGAGGTTACCCTAGTGTCCCTGGATGACAAGGAGATGATACCCAATGCCCACATTCCTTTAAATACTTAAGAATAGGCAGCTGGTCACCATCAATGGGCAGAGGGTTGAGTTCTGAGAGACACAGGAGCCAGTGTGACTACTGTCAGTTTTTAACTGGTGTTCTCAGAGCAAGTGATTCCCAATACATTCCACCAGGTTGTAGCAGCAAACAACAGAGAGAATCACTACCCTGTGGCTTCCTTCAAGGCTTCTGGAAGCTGTTGTGACCCCTGCCATGCCTGTGAGCTGAAAGTTAAGGAATGCCCAAGCAGGCCATCCCAGAGCCTAACGGGTAGGACATTGCCTCACTTGGGGGCATATTTACAAGCAGGCGATAAAAAATTATCGCTGCTTTTGCGGCCGTTTTCGGCCGCAAAGTGGCGATAATTTTATCGCCTAATTAGCAAGGCCACGATAACGCGTGAAACCTTGCTTTAGCGTCAGGATTCCTAACGCCCAGCTTTGCATCTCTAATGAGATGCAAAGTGGGCGTTCCTGACCTAACATGACAGGAGAAATGTCGCTAAGCGACATTTCTCCTATCATCAAGCCCCAAGCTATGAAGCATAGCGTCAGGAAAAGTAGCGATAACCCTGTTATCGCTACTTTCCTTACGCCTGCTTCAGGACTGACTTAGCCATGATATCCTATGGAAGGTGGATATCATGGCTAAGTTTGTGAGTCCCTATCAGCAAGCTAACGCCACATTGCGTGAGATTATCGCTGGGTTTCCAGCGATAATCTCACGTTAGGCAGTTAGCGTGAGGATTTTTATCGCTGAGGAAATAAGCGTTGCTAATAGCACGCTATCTCAGCGATAAAAATCCACGTTACCCGGCGATAATTATACTCACGCTAATAGCGCTGAGCGATAATTATCGCCGGGTGTTGCTGATATGCCCCTTGGTCACCTACCCGAGCTTGCTGGATGGAAAGCAGAAGGGAGACCCACCAGGTAGGAGTTCTGTAAGGCACAGAAGGAGTGTCCACCCTGGGGGCCATGAGCCAGAAAGCTGAAGCCCAGGCAGATGGTGATACCTCTGGCGATCACCTCATTTATTGGTAGAATGACCACCCGATATTATTATTATTCCATTATGTTTTTATTTTTTTAGTGTTTGTATGTTGCATAAATACTTTACACATTGCCTCTAATTTACGCCTGACTGCTTTTTGTGCCAAGTTTCCCAGTGTTAAACACAGGTTGATTTTGTAACTTTTTGTGGTTCACCCTGCAGGGGGTTGTGGCTGTTGCTTGACTAGGGCTCATACCTCAGTCTATCAACACCCCAGTTTCTCCCAGAATGTTAAGTTATGCTTTGAAGCATTAAAGCAAAGAGTCACATGTGGCCTAGTGGTTGATGTCCGATGATATTCCTCTGAAGTATAAGGGTTCAACTCTTGGTGCCTTATTGGTCACGTGGGTGATCTGATGTCTGATCAACTACCAAATGAAACATTAAACAGCAATAATGCCATGCTCCGCCATTCTGAATACGCAGGGTAATAAAACCATTTGTGTTACCATTTTATTTTTCATGGTTGCTAAGCTGGCAGCAGGGAGGGCAACACTCCCGCGCCCTAGTGGACGCACCGCTGCTGGCTTTTGCCTTAATGAAGTGGCTCCTGGTTTGGCTCTAAGCCCTCATTTGGGTTAAGTATTGGATATAGAGTAATGGCTTCAGGCTTGGCAGAGGGTTTGGGCAGCTTGCGTACAGTAAGCGCTGGTACTGCCCTTTTTGCTACTGAGCTTTTCTTAAATAAGTTATTTCCTTGTTTTTTTCTTCGTTCTTCACGAAAGTGGCTGAGTGTTTTGATTTGAAGGAAGTTCTGCCTCCTTGTTGCCACCCTCAACTGATGAAAAGATAATGTGTGTACTGCTATCAGGATTGGAGGACGGCTGTCTTAAGGGTGACTTCTGGATATGTTCACATCATCGCTCTTGGGAGCCCTCCATTACCTCCATTAATAAGATAGAGCTTGTCTCAGATTTTTCACTCTCTTCCATAGATGTTTTCTGCTGAATTCTTGTTTCTTATAGATGTTCTCGAGATACTTTTGACTGCAGCGATCAAATCCGATAGGACTTCTGGGAGTGAACACAATTTATCGATGATTGGGGAACACAGGCATTTGCCTCCTTTCACCTAGTCTTGGATTTTGGCTTCTATGTGATCTAGTTTGGTGCTTAGATCTGCTACACAGAGGGCCAATGATTGTAGTAAGATCAATTTGGAGCTCCATTTTGGATAACTACCATAGCAATGCTCTGGCAATTGTACCTTGAGAGGCACTAATGGAGGAATGGATCTGTGGTTTGAGAAGGCTTGAAAGTTTCATGCTTTGTTGTGTCGAATACTCTAAATGATTTTGCTGAGAGCTCCAACGTTTTTTCAATTTGTGATTTAATATTGTGAAGTAAAGTTGTTGAAAGGTTACCTAGATCGTAATTGAACTCCACCATACTGTCTCTGGGCCTGATTACAACATTGGCGTCTCTACAGTGTATGGTGCAACGCACCGTCCGCTGTAGAACCGCCAAAGCCATGGTGTGACCGCCCATCAGATTAGGAGTTAAATCCTGGTCTGGCGAGCGGTCCTGTGGCGGTCTCACTGTGGCAGTCTGCTAGGCTCATAGAAGACCATATCCAGCAGACCGCCACTGTCAGAGCACTGACTGCAACTTACTGCACGGTATAGCATATATGCCACACCATGCAGAAAGTGGGGGTGAAAATCCAGGGGGCACTACATGTGCCCCCCACATGCACCCCAGGACCAAATCCAGCAGGGATTCCTGTATGGATTCCCTTTGCCGCTATTCTGCCACTCTTTCCATGGTGAGTTCACCACCCTAAAAAGAAGGGCAGTGAAATGGCAACTCGGAACATGCTTGGCGGTGCTAGCTGTGGCACCACCAGCATATCTCTTCTGCAGGCCCAGCGGGATCCTTGATCCCGGCAGTGCTAATGGTATCGAGGTGGTCTGGTCGCCGCAGTCGAAATACTACGCCGTGGTCAGATCACCACCATGGGTTTGGCAGTTCTATGGACCACTGAACTCGTAATTAGGCCCTATGTTTGCGGGTTGCTGATTCGGAAGGTACAGTCAGAGGAGAATCAGGTCGATTAGCATGGATTTAAGTGACTGCTCTTATTTCATTCTAAGGCTGTAGATGGTTGGCTTGTTCTGATTCCTCTAGTGGCGTCACTGCTGTCAACAATGCAATTCTTTGATATAAATATTAACCGTTTTTACATCCACTGCCTATAGTTTCTAATTCTTCAGTTCCGGCACTGGTTTGTAACGAGTGCTCATTTGAGCAAAGCTGCTTTAATGCACAGGCAAAGTGGGCCCTAGCCCAGAGCCCCAGCCTTTCAGCCCCCCCCGGTAGAGTTAGCTTTGTTCAACAGAGAGTCTTGCCCTGATGACCTAGATTTAATTCTTCACCAAATTGTTTTAAATACTGTTTTCCTTTAATTGATTTTCAATGTGGGTGATCTGTGGGAGTCTATTACATGCATTTTGCAGCGAAATGTTGGGTTTTTGCTTCCTGCAGAATCCATAAAAAAGTTTTCTATAGAGCAAAACATGACCTCACATAGAAGAAAGGGTGACAGAGATTATTTGCGATAGTATTAGTGAGCTGCTGCTGTGTTACAATAGTGAAAACACGTCTCTCTCCCTGAATATTAGATGTAAACACATTTAGAATTTGGATAAATGTGCCTGTTCACTATCAGTGACCTGGCCACAGAGGGAATGAAAGAGGTAAAATTGGTTCATAAATTTAAAGTTGTTCCCCCTAAAGACTTGTTGGGGCAAGAACTGGAGAAAGGCTGGCATAGGAAGCCAGCGGAACTAGCTAATTGCAAAGTTCTCCAATTTAGAGGCCAGTATGCCTAAGGAAAGTGCCCCACGTGGCTAGAACTTGCCACAAGGAGCAAAATGAGTCCAAAAGCCAGTCAGTCAAACGTCTTTATTGCGATCATTATGACAACAATAAAATTTTTGTATAAATTCATTATATCAATGATACACACTATAAAATCACTAGCGATTAAAAGACATATCAGTAAGATATTTTAAATAACTTACATTCCATTATAAAACTATTTGGTAAAAACAATGGATTAAAACGGGGATAAAATGCTCAAAACACAGCTCGTAACTATTTGATATTTTCTTGCCCCCCTAGACCCGTGGATCCATAAGCTAGAGTGCAAATTATGTGGCCAAAATTTCACAAGATGTAAAAAAAGTAAAACTTAGGCCTAAAGTGCTAGCATTTGTTCAATAGTCTTCATCTTATTTGCCCTTATACTCCACACCCATCTCAAGAATTTAGCCACGGCAATCACGATAGGCTCATCTGTATTTGATATTAATATTCGGAGAGCCGTGGCGCAAGATCGAGTGCCCATATTAGAACAAAGAACTTTGATCCATTTGGCTCTGGGAGATTTATACGCCGGACAAACAAAAAATATATGGGAGACTGTCTCCACCTGCACAGGACAAAAAACCCATGTGTTGCCCAATACACTCTGCCATTTGTGGGTAAAAGCTTTAACCGGGAGAGTGCCTACCCGGAACTGAAAATAGAGTTTTTCATCACCCGGTTTGGATATAAAGTCCCAATTATCCTCATATTGGGCCACACATTTATGCTCCAAAAATAACCTAGTCAAAGAGGAGTTCATAGGGTGGGACACTGATTTTACTCACCATATTCCACTATGTTTCTTTTTGCGCTTTTTTACGCTAATTGCCAACTGGGGTGTTAAGGCAATTTCTTATGCCGACGACACCCAGTTGGTATTTCCATACTCTGAGATGACACAGGAATCCTTCGCAAACTTTAAAGGCTGTCTCCAGGACATTGCTCACTGGATGAATACTAACAAACTAAAACTAAATGCCAATAAAACCGAAGTTATCTTTTTCGGTAAGGGTCCCACCCCCGCCCCAGAGCTATGGTGGCCGGTGGAGATGGGCCCCCCCCCCTTGCCCAGTCACTCGGCAAAAAACCTTGGAGTGAGATGGGATGATAAAATGTCTTTCACTTCCCATATCCAACAAGTGGCTGGTTGCTGTTTAAGTAAACTAAGAAACCTCCGAAAATTTCTTAAACTTCTACCAGAGAGCTGCAGAAAAATGGTAGTCCATGCAACGGTCACCTCACGGCTTGACTATGCCAATGGTCTATACCTGGGCCTCCCAAAATTCCTAACCCATAAACTGCAGGTAGTTCAAAACGCGGCTGCGAGGCTGCTACTGCGAATTCCTTTCAAGCAGTCAGTCTCTCCGCATCTTCGAACCCTGCACTGGCTCCCTGTGGTCAACCGGATAAAATTCAAAGCTCTGACGCTTGCGTTCAGATCTTTGCATGGCTCCTGCCCACTTTACCTAAAAAAACGCCTTCCAAGATATTCCCAAAGCCGTGCATTACGGTCAAATGACCGTGTCCTACTGGTCGTCCCACGAGCAAAAAAGGCCCGCCTTGGCGGTCGTACCTTTTCAGCAAACGTCTCCGTTCTGTGGAACTCCCTACCTCAAGCAATCCAGCAGGCTCCATCTGAACCCTGCTTTAAGAAGATGCTAAAGACCTGGCTCTTCTCCCAGCCACGCTAGGTCTTCTATCTCTGCCCCAGGACTTCTGTGGTTCCTCTAGCGCCGGGACACCTCCTCGTGAGGTAGCTGTTCGCGCTTTATAAAATCCAGTATTATTATTATTATTATTAACAACCCTCTTAGTAGGAAAAGAGTTGCCAACAGGATCCTCCCATAAGTGGCTTAATCCCATATCTTGTAATACACTTTTAACTTTTTGTAACCAAAGGATCTTACAAGATACATCGGCTTTAATAACGTCTTTTAGTGCATTAGCATAAACGACCAGCTCCGGGGTGGACCAAAGCCCTCTCCAGAAAGCTACTGGTCTGTAGCGTGCTGCCTCCTCAAACATGTAGCACCCTAAATCGAAGTAGAGGGGTTTCAGGGGAGTAGATTGGGGGAGACCAGTTAGAGCTCTTATAAATTTGTTCTGGGCCACAGTTAGGGTGGTCACGTTGTCAAAACCCCACAGCTCTGCGCCATATAAGACTGAGGCCCTAACCTTGGTATTGTAGATCTGGAGAGCTGGTCCTACCGGCTTAGTCTAAAATAATCTATATTCTTTCCCCAGCACACCAGCGAGTTGAGCATGCTTGAGGGCTATTAAGTCGATTTGGGGTTGCCAGTTTAGTTTCCTACCCAAGGTTACCCCACGATATGTAAAAACATCTGTTTGTTCTAACTTTATGTTATGCAGATACACATTCCCTCTAATTGATTTGTGTTTGTGCAAGACCATAAATTTAGTTTATCCACATTTATCTGCAGCTCATGGTCTGCACAAAAGCATTGTATAACCGCCCAACGGGCCCTTGATATGATCAGGAGAAAAATTAGACCTTTAGCACCCATCGTTGTCATGGAGCGTGTGGAGCTCTGTTGCCAAGTTGCTTGATATTTCAGGGGTGGGCCATGGCCTGGGGATTGCCTCAAGGAACCTGTTCAAATCTTGTTTACTGGGAGGGGGTATATGGGGTACCCGCTCCTAAGAGCGGGTACCCCTGTGGCCTGGGGATCCCAACCCACAGCGGTTCACACTATCACCAGCGTCCTGCCGCAGGAGTGGCCAGGGGAGAACAGAGCTGCCAACTCCTGTGGTAACAGACGAAAGGCTGTCACACGGGAGCCGGCGGTGCAGCCACAGGTGATTCCCTGGGCTGCCCCTAACGCTTGCGAGGTCCATGCGAGGTGCTCGGATGGAACTGGGCACCCCCAAGAATAAAAAAAGGTAAAATGAAAATCCGCGCAGCAAGACAAAAGACAGCGGCAAAACCACCTAATCAATATTCACAATCAAGAGGGAGTGCCTCATAATGCCCTATGGGGCTTGTGCTTAGTCCAACATCCTGCAAGTGTAATGGCCACAGGATGGCAGGGATACCACCAATTCACCGAAGGAAGTGTGGGGGGCTGCAACAGCAGGGTTCCCAAAAGGAATCTGCAAAAATACTGACCCTAAGTCTGTGGGGTCTACACAAGAATGACCATTCTGAGCTGTTTTTATGTTTTCAAGCACTCCCAAGGATGGGTCATATTCTCTACAGCTAGGAAGGCAGCACTTTCTAGGGGCTAAGTTCATGGCTCTAGGTTTTGTGGCTCAAAGATTGTTAAAGAAAACATAGAGAAATGGTGCATGTTGGAAAATGCTTTATTCAAGAGATGGTTGTCCTAAGGATTTGAACAATGCTTTATTGAAATGCATTCTTCAGAATGGTTTAGCAATCCTTCTTTTAAAAATATTCATCATTGTGAGTTTAGGCAGTGCTTTATTCCAAGATGTGAATGACAATGTTTTGTTTAAATGGTTGTTAATGCTGGCAGTAACTTAGAACACTGAGAGGCTGCAACGTTTTATTATTGATGTTGTAAGCACCTTATTGTAATGCCTGGTTACTCATAATAAGGGCTTTATTTCTGATAATGTGGGCACATGATTGCAATGCTTAAAAATTCATAATGCGTGCAGAGCAATTATGGTTACTAAAGTCAGTGATGGCGTGAAGTATTACCATAACAGGTGAGTCTAGTCTTGAAATGTGACAACACTGACCTAATGTTACCAGGCACCTCCATATATAGCTATGTGGTATATTGTACATAAATGGTGGTGTACTGTGATTTTTGGGGGGTTTACTAGTCAACACTGCCTCCCTTGAGTAGAGCTTCAATACCCTGAGAGAGTAAAGCACTATAATAGGGTGTTTGGTTCTCAGTGGAGGGTGATGTGGACCCATTACTTGTGCAGGCCACACAACTAATGGCACATTTCCTCACATGCATCTCAATTGTCATGTGCGTACTCAAATGTCTATTCAAATATAAGACTTAAAGTGATTAAGTTATCTATTGAAATTCGATCTTATTCTTTTTCATTGATAAGTACATTTTTCTTTTTTCATTTGCCCCAAAATATCTAACTTTAAGTATATCATTCATGTCTGTCCCTCTCTCTCTCTAGCTTCCCATGGTAAAATAAGCATTGGCAAAGCCAATAGTTCTGGTATTCAATGTCAACCTTTTAGCTTCTTCAATTCTGTGTTGTTCTGTTGTACTGGAACATGTTATCATGGGGTAACTAGCTTAGCCATCAATCTAAGCAAAAAATCATTAGCTAAAACCAAAAATGTTTTTTGGTTTCAAAAAGCACACATTACCATAGTTGTCCCTGACTGCAAAGGGGACTACTTTGTTTGTGGATAATCATGGTGAAACTAGTCCTGGGTTGCTTGCATTTTGTTTCAGAAAGGACCTGGCCTGATAGTTCGGGCTGGACTATTCCCCCTGGAACAGAACCAAGACTGATCTAAATATGTCTGGGTCCAAACTGGGGTGGCATGTTGTGCAGAATAACAATAGACTGGGATGCAGCCCGAATAATTACTAGTGGCTGAGCTTAATTCAAACATTCCATCCATTACTTTTTTGTAGGCTTCCTTGTGAAAGTGCAGCATTCTTAACTCCAAGTGAAATCAGCCAGTGGCTAAAGTAATGTGAATGACACAACAACAAGCTAATGGATGAAGGCTGGCCGAAAACCCCTATAAGTAATCATGTTGAATACATAACTGTAGAAAAATCACAATATCTTGTCTAACACCAGACCTTAAAAAAGCCAATTGATTTGCCTTAGGCTGCCAGCCTCTTTCTTTTGCTAATGCGTTTTTGGAAACTTTGGTAAAACCTTCTTGCACGCAGGCAGAGGCTTGTACAGACATACAAAAAGGCTTGCACAGGCAGAGATGCTTGAACAGATAGACAGAGATGCTTGCACAGACAGACAGATACACATGCTTGCACAGACAGAGAGGCTTGCACAGAAAGATAGGCTTGCATAGAAGGATTGAGAAGCTTGCACAGACAGAGAATATGAGAGTTCTGCGCAGACAATAGACAGTCAGACAGAAAGAGAGAGGTAGCAAACAGACAAAGGCTTGCACAGACAAACAGAAAGGCTTGTACAGACAGACGGACTTGCACTGACAGACAGAGAATCTTGCAAAGACAGACAGGCTTGCCCAGACAGACTGATAGACAGAGAGGTTTGCACAGAAAAAAGGTTTGCACAGACAGACAGACAGACAGAATTGCAAGAACCCAAAACTAGAATAAGTGGCAGTTAAAATTAGTAAGATAATAGTTAAATGTCTATATGTGCAAGACATACCAAAGCACCGAAAGCACACTAGAAAGCAAAACAAACAGGACATATGGACTAAATAGGTTTACAAATATAACTGTAGCCCTCAATTTAAATACATACCAGGATAATATACAGAGGTGCAGTTAGAAATGCATTGTATTGCTCACATACTCAAAAATATTATATCTTCATGAAAACTGTTTCAAATTGAATTGGTATGCTGAGAAATAGAAGCAGTCAGAAAAGAAACAAACAAAGGCCACTCTGAAAGTAATTTACACCACCATTAGCAAAAGATAGGAACTGATAAAGCTGGAATATTCTCTGTGTTCCACAATGGAAGAGTTGTAAGCAAGCGTCCTGCTACCATATCAGACTCTAATCACAAAGGCATCACAAGAACAGCAAAGTAAAATAAAAAACAAAACACAGGCACTGAAGAGAACTACCTGGTGTGTGGATGTGCACCTTGTGAAAGAGCAGTAGGTAGTCACTCACAGTGAAGCTACCCAGTGGCTAAGTGGGCAGACCCCCTGCCCCATGCTGTAGTGGGCAGAAGCAAATTGTGAATGCCACACTAATAGACCAATGGATAAATATGGCTAGTCAAAAGCCCCTCCCTTTAAATAAATATATTATTGAAAAAATGTAAAGGTCTTGGATAATGCTAGACCTAAAAAGCCTGTGCAGTTGCCGGATGTCTAACAAAAATAACCATAGATGCTCTGTGAGTTCCGAAATGTGCATGCACACTCTCAAAGGTGCAGCACGCGCAGTGCCACCGGGGCTCTGAGGCCCACAAAACCCTGATTAGTGGTGTATATTACTAACCATAATGCAGTCACTGAGCTTTTTTTCTAGGTTCGTTAGGGCCCTTGGCACACCTGCCCTGTCACAGAGAGCTAGAAAAAGGTATGAATACTCAGCAATGGCTGCTAAATTAAGGAGATGATGGAAGATCTGTAGACTGACAGTGGGTGAGAAAAAACATTGCGTATGGCAAGACCGCTAGGCCTCCATACACTTAAAGTAAAGACACAGACTCAGTTATATGGTATCTGGAACTGGCCCAGGGCAAGTGCGCCTAGCCCCTTTTATTGACAGGGTCACATGTCTTGTGACACCTATGATGGATAAGTGTGGGGTGATGGTGTAAGCCAGCTCTCAGGAATTGGCTAATACCAGCAAACAATTAGAAACACTAGAACATTGACCAGCCAGTTACTACATCTCTCCCAAACTTTATTGAAAATGGAACAACAAATCCAACCTGTGCGATAAAACAAAACAACAAAACAAAACTTCACAGAGTTCATTAGGCTGCTTTCGGACAGGATGAATAGATAGGTGCAGCTGGGAGCACCAGGCATCATGTCACTCCTCCGCCGTTTTCACAAAGACTGATCAGGGCACGAATGGCAGTGTAGATAAACTCTGGATTTCTCGCTCACCAGTTGGAATGGTCACAGCTCACCTGGGCACTGTGAATCCTGTCCTTCTGGACTCAACGTGTGGGAGTCTATATACAATGTCTATATACACTCTTTGCTGTGAGGGTGCATGTGGAGCAATAGGGAAGTCTGAGGATTATGCATTCACAAAAGACATCCTGCGTCCATGAATGGCAAGCCTCCTAAGATGGATGACATCCTAGTTCCTGTTGGCAAGTCTTCCTTTGATGCCGCAGCGCTTCCAGCTTCGCGGCAGTGGAACAATTTCTGACATCCTTCTCTCACCAGGATTCCCCTCTCATACCAGGATTCTCCTCTCATAGTCATCCCTGAGGTCCTCTTCACCAGGCTTCCATGGAACTGTGTGGTCTACGCCGTGCCGCTCTAACACTGCACTATAGGCCCATAGAGGAATCGCTACGAGTCCCATCTTCAAGTCACTCGCTCCGCCTTGAGGGTAGTTGTTTCCAGATTGGGTTACTCCTGCCATCCGGACTCTGGTGCACCGGTATTGACAGAACAGTCCTTGGGTTAGCCAGACTCCAACAGAGATCTTCATGCTTCCCCGTACCTGCTGGTGAGCTGCTGCAGACACATCTCCCATGTTGGGATTCCTCTCTCACTGGTAATCCCTGAGGCTCTTGCCCCTGGATTGCCACGGGCTGGTGTGGATTGCTCGGATCCTCTTTAGGCCCCACGACAGAGGTCACTAAGGACGTCTGAACAGGACCACAACCCAGTCTTAAGTGCAACCCCAAAGGTGGATGTTACAAATGGTCCCGCTTGCTCTCCTCCACATGCTTCAGGTTTGTTTGGTCTAGCCGAGGATTTCTGGGCGGCCAGCCTCTCATGGTGCCGAATACGTGCTTCACTCTAGATATCCACAGCTCCTGAGATGTACTAGGAGATACACTTGATTTCCATAACATTCACAGTTCTTATTTGGTAATGTGCAGTGTGCCAGGTGTCAGGTGTCTATTACACACCATTCTCTTCTTTTCTTCGAGCTCCTGTGGTGTGAACTCGTCATCTCCTCTTCTATCTGATTTAAACTTGTGGCCTTGTGCCATCTCTTTCATCATCTTCCTCTTCACGATGTGGCCTGGTGTCTTTGTGCCTTACTCTTCTTTCTTCTAACCAGGCCTCTCCATGTGATGTGCACTTCACTTGGGTCTCCCTGGCCATTTCCTACCCCTAGGACTAAGCCTTCTCCTCATCCACTAACTAGACCTCTCTTCGTGACCATCTTTTCACAACCTCTCACAGGTTTTTTTCATTCGAACTGTCACAAGTCTTCTTCCTTCGACCTCTCACAGGTCCTCTTCCTTCGACCTCTCACAGGCTTTCTTCCATCACTTGAGGAGGCAACCCTCGCGCCTCAAGGCTACTCTGATGTGATACTCTTCTGCCTGCACTCAGGCAGGTTTTGAGGGTCTGTCACACCCTGTGACAACATGGGCCCTCTTCCTTGCAGGGCTCTCAATTCCTGGCTCATGCCTGTAGCATCAGTTCCTCTGACACGGTCTTCGTGCACGTCTGATTTTTCGTGCCCTTCATCCCTCACTTTAGGTTCGCCTTCTGCTGGCGCTTTGAGCACTCGGTTCTTCCACTTGCGGTGGTGTCCTTTCGCCACGGGGGCTCATTTGCATCACGCATTCTTCTGTCCATCGTGGACTTGCTGCTGGGGCTTTGCTGCTGGGCTGTTCTTGCCATCGGTGGACTCTTGGCAGTTTCCTTAAATGGCCGCCTTGAGCTTCTTGAGGCTCACTGCATTGTCTCTTTTCCTTCAAGGTTCCTGCTCCATAGTGCTTCCACCAGCTACACCCATGTGCAGGTAGCCTTCTAAGTGCTGCCATTGCTTTCTCTCACTCTTCAAACCACTAAGCAACACCCCCTTGGCTAGTCTCTGCTGTGCTGCCTGAGGGCTATGTTCCATTATTTTCCTTGGCAGCTCGTGCCAGAGGGTACTGCCATTGCTGCAACAGGGGGCCAGGCAGCCTTCTAACCATTGTGGCCCTTTCCACTCAAAAGTGTCCTTGGCTGCTGCAATAACCACCATTGGCTAGTGGGTGGCATTGCAACGCTATTTTCTCCCTGCTACGGAAGTCCATCTCGTGATACTGTGTCTTCACTCGCGGGACCTCGCAAACACATGACTTGTCTCCTCGCATGCACAGGGGCTCCAGCAGGGTACCCTTTTCTCCAGGCGGCAGTCCAGCTGCACAATGTGAGCCCCTTATTGTGCCACACACCATGTTTATGGGACCTCCGAGCTGGGGCTCGGTGACTACCATCCACTATTGGGAGGCTATAGTCAGTTCAGGCGGCCGCAGCAACTCCCATCATGCTACTGGCCTTGCAGCTCATCTCCAACACCGACACCATGTTCCTTCCTCCCTAGGGTTCCCCATTCAGCACGCGTACCCAGCACACAGACGGCAGGCAGTGGGAAGCTCACAGGTGCTTCTGCTTTCCCTCTGCTGCTGGCTACTCCCTCTCTTTATCTGCGGGCAGGGTGCTTCTGCTACCGTGACCAGTACACATAGAGCAGGGAGAACATCACACTATCTCTCTCCTCCAGTTTTCCTCTCTCCAGACCAGATTAACCGCCAGCTCTGTGTTTATTTTCTCTAGGCTTCAGCCATCACTTACTCCCTGCGGGCCACGCTAGTCTTGCAGTAGCATCGTCACTCTTCTGGGTCGCTGCAGCTTTTCTCCCACTGAGGGCCATGCCTTCATTTTTCAGGCACAGTTCTTACTTGGGCCGCATGCCCCGCCCTGTGCGCCTCGAGTCCACCCCCACATGCGCTGGCTACTCACGGCAGATTCTTGTGGCTTGCACTGCTACCTTGCAGCCACTCTTTCTTTGCTGTCAAATGCCTCCTCACGCCACTCCTCACTCTTGCGTGCACCTCACCCGCAGCTGGCACTTCGGATGCGGGGTGGCCTCCCGATCAACTCTTACCCCAGACCTGGCACACCAACCCTACTTTTGCCGGGGGACTACCACAGCTCTGCAACACCTCCTTCACCCCACGGGCTCACCACATGCCCTGCGGGCAACCAGGCACTGCTTACAACCACTGGCAGGGGTTACCCTCAACAAGGGCTACTCTCTCTCCCTTTCCCCACATCAAGGCGGCTGCACATGTGGGTCCACCTGCTCGTCGCCAATGTAAAGTGTCGGGGCCCTAGCACCCCAAACACTTAAAGTAAAGATAGAGACTCAGTTATACAGTATCTGGAACAAGCACAGGGCACGTAAGCCCGGCCCTTTTTATTGACAGGGTCACATTTCCTCTGACACCTGTGATGGATGGGTGTGGGGTGATGGTATAAGCCAGCCCTCAGGGAGTGGATGGTACAAGCATACAATTAGAAACACTAGAACAGTGACCAGCCGGTCACTACAACAGTAGTGTCAAAATTCAGGGCACTCTTGTAGTTAAAATTGTCTAATGATCTCTCCATTATCCACTCCTTTTCTGTGTTGCCACTTTTGAGATTTAACTTGCGGAGCCTTTGTTGTCAATAGACATAAACACTAATTCAACCAAAAATATAAATAAATCTTTCAGTTTTATCCTTTGCGGTTCGATTTTGGTGAAAATAGGAGGAAGATCGCAGTGCACAGGAGCAGCACATGATCATGATGCAGCTAGATGCCTGTGGTTAATATTCGCACATTCACTTTTAGGTCTCGCCTAGCGATGGGGAGTGCATGCGCTCCTCGCTCTGCGAGGCGTCTTGTAATCGATAAGATTTCTGAAGTGAAGTTGAAGCCCCGCCCATCATTTTGATTGGCTGGCATCATCATTTATGCTAAACGCTGGCCTCCGATTGAAAATGAGGCTTCTTTGTTACCGCCCTGTCTCCTTTTGGCCCCGCCCATCCTGACTGGATCGTTTCCTTGCGGCGTGACATGGTCTCCTTCATTAATCATGTAGGCACTATGTTTTTCCAGTCGCCTTTGGCAAGGGCGGCCGCGTGTTTATTTTTGCAACGCGCTTTCACTTAAAGTGAAAGTGCGATACAAATTTAAACAATCGGCTGCCTTTGCGCAATGGTGAGAGCTTGTTTCCTTTTCTTATTGTTTCTCCCCTTCATTTTCCAGCCTCCTCCCTGTTTCCTCTGCCAGTTTCCCCTCTTGCCGCATGTCTCTCTTACTTTACCTCAGGTCTCCCTCGTCCCCCCACCCCCTCATATAGTTTACACACACGTTCCTCACCGGTTTAGGATGCTCTCTCCTAATCACACACTCACTTCGCACAGTCTCTTCAGTTCAACCCCCCTCCTCAGTGCTGTCGTTTACCCCCTCACCACATGTTCCTTTCCTCCCAAAGTCACCATACCGCCCTTCCCCTCAACAGTTCTCCTCCCCCCCACAGTCCCATGCCCATATAGGTGTGTATCCCCTGGGCACCGGTGCTGCTGAATGCCAGAGACTCACTCACAGGTGGAGGAGCCCGGCTGTGATTTTACCAAACATGGATGTGTGACAGACTCGGAGTGTGTCCTACCCCTCCCTGGTAGAGCGCCCCTGACTGGACCCGTGCACGGCGCACGTCAGCTGTCTGCAGTGGGGGGGGGGGGTGGCTGGGTGAGGCAGGAGGGTTACCGGTCCCAAGGACGGCCACTTCCACCTCAACCTTTCTCCTGCAGAGTGCGCGCGTGACTGTGACACTGAGCCGTTCTCGTGAATGTTCGTGTGTCTGTGTTTACCTCTGCGCAGGTTCCCCCATGACTTCACATTTCTGCGGAATGTTCATACATGTGCATAACGGTCTCTATCGCCAACTGTATGCCTGTCACTCCCCCTCCACAATGTCAGTCTCCCGCTCACCCGTGGTTCTGTCTCTCTCCCTGTTATTCCACTCTCCCCTAAGGTTCTTTCTGTTGTCTTCCTAATGTGCTGTTGGAACGCGTCTTTTCATCAAGTACCACGGCTCAAGCCACCCCCACACCCATGTTTATTATCTACCCACTGTGCCCTGCCTCTCTTCTCTCTGTGCTCATCCCTCTTCCTTCTTTGCACCATCTTACTCTGTGCCCTTCTTCGCCCTGTCTCTTCTTTGCCCCCTATCTATGCCTGTCTTTCTTTGGTGTCATGTTTTCTCTCTTTGTACTCTTATTTTCACCCCGTGGCTATGTCACTTCCACTGTAATCTCACTCCCCCGATCCCTCTCCCTCGGACTTGCCTATCCACCCTCTCTTTCTCCTGTACCATGCGTCTCTCTCAGTCTACACTTTTATACAGGAGGGGGGATCGGGGGTCCCTTTTTTTTTAGCAGTTTTACATACTGCGAGCCAAAGGTATTGGAGTGCTTTACATTCGCACCAGTTACAATACACAAGGACACGTTCATTTTAGTTTTTTAGGCACAGAGAGATTAAATGATTTGCCCAGAAACACAGGATGTTGCGTTGACACCGAGACTAAATGGAGCTGCCCTCTGAGTTAAAGATGCACCCTTTCCACTCTGGGGGTCTCACCAGGACTCAGCTTGTCTGCCTCCCTACCTTCCCCCACACCCAGGACTGTAAATCACTGTTGGTTCTTCCATTTTACTTCTTTCCTCCTCACCCCCCCCTTGTCCCTGTTGCTTCTTTGCTACTACCCACTCCCATTATCCCTGTTGCTTCTTCGCTATTGTCCCTGTTGATTTTTCCCTCCCACCCACCCATTGGCCCTGTTGCCTCGAATTGCCCTGTTGCCTCTTTTTCGTCCCTGTTGCCTCTTCCCTTCCAGCCATCCATTCTCCCTGTTGCCTCTTCCCTCCCACCCGCCCATTGCCCTGTTGCCTCTTTTTTGTCCCTGTTGCCTCTTCCCTCCCACTTGACCATTGTCCCTGTTGCCTCTTATTTGTCCCACCCACCCATTGTCCCTGTTGCCTCTTCCCTCCCGCACATTGTCCCTGTTGCCTCTTCCCTCCCGCCCGCCCATTGTCCCTGTTGCCTCTTCCCTCCCGCCCATTGTACCTGTTGCCACTTCCCTCCCGCCCGCCCATTGTCCCTGTTGCCTCTTCCCACCCACCCAGTGTCCCTGTTGCTTCTTAAATTGGCCCTGTTCACTCTTCCCTCCCACCCGCCCATTGTCCCTGTTGCCTCTTCCCGCCCGCCCATTGTCCATGTTGCCTCTTAATTGTCCCTGTTGCCGCTTCCCTCCCTCCCACCCTCTGTCCCTGTTGCCTCTTCCTTCCCGCCCGCACATTGTCCCTGTTGCCTCTTCCCTCCCTCCCACCCACTGTCCCTGTTGCCTCTTCCTTCCCACACACCCGTTGTCCCTGTTGCCTCTTCCCTCCCACCCGCCCATTGTCCCTGTTGCCTCCTAACTGTCCATGTTGCCTCTTCCCTCCCACCTGCCCATTGTCCCTGTTGCCTCAGAATTGTCCATGTTGCCTCTTCCCTCCCACCCGCTCATTATCCCTGTTGCCTCTAAATTTTTCCCTGTTGCCTCTTGATTGTCCCTGTTGCCTCTTCCCTTCCACCCGCCCATTGTCCCTGTTGCCTCTTCCCTCTCACCTGCCCATTGTCCCTGTTGCCTCTTCCCTCTCACCTGCCCATTCTCCCTGCTGCCTCTTCCCTCCCACCTGCCCATTGTCCCGGTTGCCTCTTCCCTCCCACCTGTCCATTGTCCCTGTTGCTTCCTTCCTCCCACTTCCCACTAGTTGTTTGTGTTGCTTCTTCGCTCCCAACTTCCCCTGGTTATGTTTTTGCTTCATCTTTCCTACCCTACTGTTGTCTGTGTTGTTTCCCGCCCACCGGCATAACAATAGACAAGCATTTGCAATGCTATAGGTCTCGCATTTACGCAAGTTTAAGCTATTGGCATTTTAAATGACACAGCCTTTTATTTATGTTTTAAAAACAAAAACAAAAATAAAAGGCATTGTTATTTGCAATGTCAACAGCTCAAACTCGCGTAAATGCGAGACCTATTACATTGCAAATGCTTGTTTTAAACTGTGTTTATCGTTTATTGTTTCTCAGCTGTCTTTTAGCCTTCTAACCTAAAACTCAGAACATGAGATAGAAGGCGAGAGCGATAGATAGGAGCTCATATGCTTGAGCAGGGTGCCCTCTGCTGGGTACTTTCCATATTACATTATGTTTTTCTTTAAATAATTTTTCTTAGCTGTCCTGTTGTGTATTTGGGCTTTTTTTTATTTTTAGCTACAGTTAAATAAGTATTTTAAGAAGCTGGAATGTATTGAAAATATGAACAAAACACACATGGTTTGTTAAAGGGCATCTTGACCGTAAGAAATATGTCAGTATGCATAAGGAGAGAGTTATGTGGATCAAAATTGAAATTTTGTCACCACTATCAAAACATTACGTTGTGTTTTGCAAGGTTGTTTAAGGAAACCGTAACTCCAGAAGCATATAATAAGATTAGAGGCAGACGGCCTAATTCACAGAAGTAACTAACACTTGTGACTAATTTACTCTTTGAGTAAGTTTACACATTTTTGCATAGGTGTAAGACAAAAGGAAGTACCATATTGGGCGTATTTGGGCTAAAGGTTGAGTGAATGTTTGATGCTCCAGTATATGTTATTATTTTCAAGATACGTGCAATGTACAAATCAATTAGTTAAAATAGTTGGATCCACATGGTAAGGCATATTTAAGAACATAGATGGTATGAGTACATCGAGAAACTTAGGTTCCACAGGATTAAAAATAATACATACCCCAAGGGGGCTTATTTACAAGCCCCTTGGGCGGGCCGTATGTCACTTTTTCCCATGTTAAATGTGACGCACTGGCAGCGTAAGGGGCTGGTAAATTAACGCCTAAGTTGTCAGCACATGATCAGCACTCATATAACATATACCAAATAATATAAACAATGCAGTGAAATAATATTTAAAATGATGGAGTACATCGTGGATCAGTCGCAATATTAAGAAATATTCAGTAACCGAACATTACTTTGTTGATGGACAGCTTAGAACATAGTTTTACATTATCGAATCAACAATTAATATAAATTTGTCACAGGCAGATTGTAGATTGGGATAAATTATTAATTATGCTTCTGCTGTACGATTGGTTCAGTAAGATTAAATATATGACACACCTAGATAGAACATGATCAATAAATATGTTCAAATTGGTATCACCAATAGAGTGAAATGATAATCAAGAGAAGAGAGTACCTTGTGGATCATGCGCAGTGTCAGCATAAAATGTGTACCCCAATATTACTTATGAATATGAATAATGAAAATTATTGAAATTATTTTATAAATTAAATCATCAATAGGATATAATCAAGATATATAAATCATAGATTGAGAAGGGTAAACAATTATGTTTGTTGCTTGAGTAGGTAAGTGTGAGTGGAAACTGTATTCTTCTCTCATTGCTAGGTGTGAACAATTTTATAGATGATGCTGGGGACAGCTGTATGTGATTTCACAGAAAAAAGATTTATGAGAAACCATTTACTCTAAACTGTTTATTGGAAATTTTCAGAATGAATGGTATTTACCTTTTCGTGGAAACCAATTCATAGAATGTCTTTTTGGTTGACATTGGCTTTAGAATGCTTAATTTTTAAGTACAAATTGCAATGGCTGCAGGCCTGACTTTCAGAAACATTTTTGTTGGAGATATTTATTTAACAGCTTTACTTCAGGGCACATTATTTCATATTTTCTCTTTTATAGTCAGACAATTACTTCAGATGCTTTTAATTCTCTGATCCATCACCACTCATAAACACCATCAATCCCTGACCCCTAAAACCACTCACCACAACTAAACTACACTCATCACTGAAAACCTAAAAGCCCTTTCTACCCTAAAATCCCATCATCCCTGAACCATAATATCACTCACTACCCCTAACTCCACCCATTACTGAACCCTAAAAACCCTTTCTATGCCTAATCCCCACCCATCCCACACCGGTTAAAAAACACCTCAGTACACCCAATCGCCACCTATCTCTTAACCCTTAGAAACCCTTACCAAACTTAAAAACCAGCCATGCATGACCTGTAAGAAATCCTCATAACACTGAATTACTCATTCCAGAACTCTAAAATCCCTTTTGTACATCTAAATTCCACCCATCCATGAAAACTTAAAACTTCTCACCATCCTACACTCATTCCCATCCTGAACCCTAAAAACTCTTCACCGCCCCAGCCCCTACCCATAATTGAACCTTAAAAACCCTCATCAATAAAATCTGCCCATCCATGAGATTTAAAACCCCTCAACATCCTTACACTCTACCCATCCCTGGTACATAAAAATACCTCATACAGCTAAACTCCAGACATCCACAACCCTAAAACCCCTCATCACCCCTACACTCCACCCATCTACGAACCATAAAAACCCCTTTCTATGCCTGAACTACAAGAATTCCTGACCTCTAAAAAACCGTCATCAACATAAACATAACCCATCGCTGAACCCAAAAATCCCACACTTGCCCTAGCCTCCATCCAAGTTTAAGGCAATTTGGTATTTTTCCTTAAAATGATCTTTCCTTTATAATGTTTCCTTTAATTTTCATTTTTTTCATTTTCATAAAATTGTCTTTCCTTAAAACTGCTTTTCCATGATTTGATTTTCTCCAATGTAGTTTCTCAGTTTTCATTTTCCATTAATTAACACACGTCAGCTGGGGACCCCTTGTTGAAGGCACTATATCAATGTTCCATTGTCTGAGGAGAGCACTCGGTTGGTGTTCTTGAGTCCTACAGCACCCAGAAACGCATCTCTGCTTTTTATTCATTCCTTGCTTAACTTTGTCAAAACACTGCTTGGCAGGGGGGAGTGCCTGACCTGAACCGTATGGAGATAAGGTTATGCTGTATGCAACTAGCCTTCCAATATGGATGGTAACGAAATGTGGTCTACTGAACTCACTATATCAAACGGCAGACTGGGCAGAGGCAGGAGTGGAGGTGTGGGCAGACGTAGTAGAAGACGCTCAGAAAGTGATGGGAGCGCACTTGGAGCAGACAAACCAGAAAATGTATGTGTTCACTGTCTGAGCTTGGTGAAGATGGTTTCTAGGAATGCGTGATTCCAATTTACCCAATTAAATTATATATGTCACACTTATTTGACCCCGGAGAGAATAGGGGAAATGTAATCAGGGTCATGAACCACATTCCTCAGGTGCATGGAAGATATTGCAGATTTTCTACATATGGTATGGACACGCCCAGTGATATCCCAATTCTGGTCAATGGGGATGCAGTGCATGTCAGACATGACCATCTGTCTTCTGCCTCTGGATCCACTACAGTGCTTATTAAATGTGTGGCCTGTTACTAAAAGGACAAAACAATTTGCCCATTCAGAGTTTGCCTCGGTCTTGTATAGCTACGACATGGCAATCCAACACTGCGCCCACACTGATGCTCCGGTGCAAAGATGTAGAAAAGTGCACAAGGGAAGAGATAGCCGATTACTCTGCCTGAAGGACCAGGGAGGGGAATGGAGAATCCCTTAAGGTCTAGGATACTTGGAGATGTTGGAACTCAAGTCGGATGCCCACTCACAACAAATGGGAAGGTAATCATACACAGTGAATGGTGTTGATTGATGGATTCAAATGTTTATAAATTATATTTTTTTCTACCTTGACTTTAATCCAGACACTGGTGTTCTAGGACTCTTAATCTTATCATGTTTTCTTGGGCACTCTCTTCCTTAGAAAATGAGTTTTTCTGTGGCCATAATTAAGTCCATACAGGTTTTGTATCGTTGATTTTGAGTGACAATTTGGTGCTTGAAGAGTGGCACTGGCGGCTTTCTTTTTTCTGTGAAGTGTGGCCTATTTTCTTTAATGTAAATAGAAAGATCCAAGAAGCTCACTGTTGCTATAAAAATGTTCTAGATCAATCTGATATTGAGATTACTTTAGTTCACTTTGCCAATATATGCCTTATGTAATGTCATGTTACCTTGCTATATGATCAGAATATCCTCGATGAATCAAACCCAGTATATTATGTGAGATGAATGTTCCTAGAAATATTCATTCAGTAGCCACTTTCGTTCAGCATGTCCTATGAAAATGCAGGCATACAAGAGCATACATTTGGATCCTATCAGAGTCTCCTGTAATTGGTGGTATATATTATGTTGAATGAAAATAAATTGTCACAAAAACAACATTCTAGCTTTTTCTGATTTACACAATTTTGTTCATGATAATTTGCAGACCTGGTACATTAGTGCTGTTGGGAGCCCTAATCCATCTTGATTTCTGATATAGGTTTTAAGACTGACCACATCCACGGTGTCCAGGAAGTAGCCCGATTGCCAATGAACATCATATAGTTTGTGTAGGATGTCCTTAGTATCCCTAACATATGAAACAAGAGGCTTTATCAGGGATGTTAGATCCAGATTAACATAGAATCCAAATCTTAAATAAACAGTTAGTACTGGAAATAATCAGTTGTCCTTGTGGTGGGAAGCCTCTCTTGTGTAGTTTTGGTAGAATTAGAGTGTAGCCAGTTTAGGGTGTTTAATTTGAAGGTATTGTTTTTCTTTAATTGTAATTAATCTGAGTACTTAATGTCCAAGTTCCTGATGGTTTTATAGGTATAATTCTGATGTAACTAGTGTAATTGAACTGTTGTTTGAGTACTTCACGAATGAAGTCATTGTGATGTTGAACCACTATGTTTCCTTCCTCATCTGAATATATTGGAGAGAAAGGTAGGAGGTGAGAGTAGTGAGTAAAGAGTAATGGGCTATTTGACAGAAAGAGAGGGGGCTGTGAGGCAGTGGGACAATTCCCAGAGATAGTAGTGGGCAACAGGACAGGGGGAGTAGCCGATGCGAAGAAAATAATTCGAAGAAAGTATGGGAAATATTAAATTTTAGATTTTAAATCTGAGGGAGCACTGATATGTGAATGTAGTATGAGATCTTAGATCTTCTTGCTATATTTCTTTATCCTTGTATGTCCCCACCCAAATTCTAATGAATAAATGTGGCTATCTAGGGTTTAGGGTATTGGTCTCCACGACTATGGGCTCAGACACAAAGAACACAAAGATATTTGCCTTGCTCCACATACATTAAAATGGCTTTCCTGTCAAGGCCAAACTCGGTCACATAGCGTTAATAAAAAAATAATAATAATAATCTTAAAATCCAGCTTGGCCGCTGGATCCTCATCAGTCTACACACAAATGCCATCTCAAAGAACATTGCTGAAATCTTCTTTACAGATTTAGAGCCAGATTTACTTTCAATTCACGCAACACAGCACAGCACAGCAAGACAAGTTGCCACGCTGCGTTGCGTGAGTTGGAGAGAGCTGAAATTCGTCATATCTACTAAGATATGCCGCTCTTCAGGTCTCTCCCTGAGCTGTTGCGCTTGTGGCTGCCTAGCGCCAACCAGGCACCCTTGCACTATAGTGTAAGGGTGCCTGCGTTACAGGCAGAATTGTTTTTGTGCAGGAAGGCACACATTCCCACACAAAAAATCCTTAAAGGGATGTCCTCTTTTGATGTGTGCTACAGAATGCAGCACACAAAGAAATAGGGAGCAACGAGGAGAAATAAAGATAACAATATGGTGCACTCCTGTGTTTTCCTTAGCACTGGTGCTAAAAATAGATGCCTAGCGGTAACACAAAAACCCTTGCGCCATAGTGCAAGGGTGTCTGTGTTGCACGGAGTGATTTAATAATGGCGATTTGTTACTTCTATGTGTGCTGCCTTATGTGGCACACATAGAAGTAGCAATTTGCTATTTTTTAATGATTCTTTTTATGCAGGAAGGAACACCTTCCTGCACCTAAACAATAATTAATGGCATTTTGCTCTTTCTATGTGTGCTGCATTCTGCAGCACACAAAGAAAAAGCAAAAACGAGGAGAAATGAAAGTATTTCATGCTATTGAATGGCATTCGTCTTTTGGCACTGCCTCAGATTTACACATCCTTGTAAATCTGGGGCAGTGTTAAAAAGAAATAGGTGTTGCTGTGGAATGCCCACAGCAACACCCATTGCATGCCCCATTCTTGCAGACACCTGTGTGAAAGGGTACCATATTTACAAAGTGGCGTTAAGCCAAAAAAGTGGCTTAGCATCACATTGTAAATATGATGCAGGGCATTGTGCCACCGGAACGTCAAAAAAAGTGACATTCCGGTGGCGTAATCCCCTTGTACATATGCCCCTAAAAGTGATGGAATCCCCATGCAAAACCTAAGTAGATCTACCCTTTAATGTGCTTGCACTTCTAAAACATGTGAGACAAACCTGAATTCACATCAAAGAAAATTCTGCTTAATAGTGTTCATACTCACAAAAATTGGGCAACCTTGCCCTATCGGAAACATAAAACCCTTGCATAAACCTGTATCACCATGCCCCGAAACCATGGGTATTTCATCCAACGCACAATTGTCAAAAGCACATTTTCTTCATATAAAATGAAATCCATTTCCATGAAAAAAAAACAATCTTTCATTTCTGAGCTGAGTTACCTGCTCATTTTATACAATGCCTTGAATAGGAACCACCTCCCCAGATGTCACCTTCTGCATTTTCAGACTCACAGTTAACCCCAGTTCTGCTTCCAGCTTCACAAGTAATGGCGAAGATTCCACTTCCAGCTACACAGCGAGAGCTCCTTGAAGATCCTGATGCTGCTCAAGATCCAGTCATCCTTTTAGAATAAGGAGCAAGACCCCCAACAGGAGCAGCTCCTGTTGCTGGCATGACAACTAGGGAAATCTATGGTCTCAAGTTCAGGTCATCAGAGAATGATACCATACCCAGAACATTAGACATGGTACGAGTGATGGTAGAGTTAGAAGATATCATTAAAGGAACTCTCGATATAGGATTCATAGATGGATATAATGAAGAAGAACTTTTCTTCCTTTGAAAAGAAATGGTTAGGCGTGATTGTGTGACACATGAGGCTCATAAGGGAATAGCAATGAATTTGGAATTGACATTTTTGAAAGAGGAACTCATGTTTATGACTGAGGACACACTTAAGAACATATAAACCCCTGGTTTGAAACTACCACTAAAGGAATTAGTCAATAATACCCAATCGTGGAGTAAGACACAGAACAACAAAGATAGATGGACATAGAAAATTAAGGAAAAGAAAAGGAATGATGGAGAAGAGGGAACATGGGAACGGAGAGTAAGCACAATTCAGTGATTCAGGATTTCCATTTGAGACAGGTACATGGATGAGTGTATGTGCATGTGCAATGGATTCATTGTGATCTTGAAACATTCACAAATCAATTCACAAAATTGAGGAAGAGTCCTGACTTATGGTGCACTCAGGTTGACCTGAAATCTTTCTTTAAAATTATGGTTCTAAAGTGATTTGTGCACTGACTGTAAATTGGTGGTACAGTGATCAAACAGTGAGCCCCCTAGGGTATCTACAACAAATGCCCCATCTCCTCTTGACATAGAGAAATATGATCAAGTGATTGCTTTTTGAAAACTAAATTTCTCCAGAAAGGGATTGATTGGCTGAAGATAACTCAGACCACAAAGGAGGCCAAAGATTCAGTGCATGCCTATTATGAGCACTTGATGCAGGTGTTTCATCAGCATACCGGCATGGAAAAACAGAGAGGAAAGCTAAGCAATTTTGTGTCTCAATTTGTTCTTGGTTTGTGCCTGGAGATGACTTCACATATTGAGCATAACGTAATCTGCTTGCAGGCTAAGTCCTTGGTCGAGATACTTCGATATGTGAAGTATTGCACTGATGAACTGGAGATGAAACAGAAAAAGATTAAGGAAAAGTAGTTCATGTTGGCACAGACAAAGGTAGCACAGAAGGGATGTCAAAATGGCCCAAATGTGGCAAATACAGTTTACAATCTTGTGCTGGTGTTGTAATGCACACAGGTGGTTATCAAGGCAGAGGACAGGTGATGCTCAATTGTAACGGTGTCCCTTGAGGTAGAGATTGTGGAGTACCAGTTGATTTAAGTACTGGAATGTACTTGGCAATCCTCAAGAGGTCCACCCTGTGTATTTTTTGCAACAAGCTGGGCCACTGGAAATGGGAGTGTAGACTTAATTCCAACAGAGTACCATGTGATGGTCAAATGCAAAAGTGATGCCAGTACAAAATTTGCAAATGCATAGACATCAGAATCCTAATATGCCCCAAGCTCTGATAATGCTGCAAAATTTGGGAAACCCAAGGTTTAATGCAATCTAGCTCCTATCCCTAATCCGAATCCCTTTGTGAGTCATGACAATTTCCATCAGTTCCTGGTCTTCGACATTTTCAGAGACTTAGGGTCTGATCAGTCACAGTGGTAGTGCCTGAGAGTAGAGTAAGATTGTGGGCTTGGCTCAGTCTTAGAGATGGACCAAATTGGGTCATTTGCGGAGGATGAGGTGAATGGCCACCAAGTGTGCTTTTAAATGAACACTGGTGCTAGCCATTCTACTAAACGGGCACTGGAAGTCCAAAACTTACCCCTCTCAGGAAAACAAGTCAAACTTGTAGATGTTGCTAATAAACATATTGTGAACCCTGCTTCAGCTAAGGTCCCTTTGAAGATGAATCCCGTTGAAGAGGACCATCAGTTTGTGGTATGTCATTTACATCCATTGCACAGGGATTTACTCTGTAAGTTAAACTGTGTGATACTGCACACCGGATAGTGTTAAACTTCAGACAGACGATGAAGATGTAGACTTTAAATTGAATAAGCAGAGATCAATTGTTGGATCATTCCTTGTGTTGACCATGGACCATGGACAATTTGCCCTCTGATTTGAAAAACCTGAAGTTTGTGAGTTTTCTGGCAAAGATTTTAGTTTAATTAAAGGTGTAAAACGAAAAAGAATCACAATAAAACTGAATGCAGAGCATCCCTGTCCGCCCCATCTCTCACTAGAGACGGTTGCTGGAATTACCCCATTGATTGAATCCATGTTAGAAGAAGGTATTTTAGAAGAGATCTTGGAAACTCCATGCAATTCACTGACAATAGGCCCCAGGATGCTTGTTTCCAGTCCATGGAGGACCTGGCTTGGCAGTCCAGGCTGGACTGTTCCCATGTGGCACAGGGTCAAGACTGATTTGCATATGGCTGGGTCCAAACTGGGGAGGCATGGTGAACAAAAAAACGATGGATTAAACCCAAATCTTTGTGACTAGAGGTGAATGTTTGCATTATTCAGCATTCCGTCCATCAATTGTTTATTTTGCATTTGTGTTTCAAGATAAGCACGTCCTAGTTAACCCCTTCGATGCTGCGCAGATTCCGCCGCTGTGCTGACGGAATCTTGCGCGGGTGTGGTCATGACGGAATGGTTCCGTCATGAGCACAGCTCAACCGTGGGTCATGACGGAACCATTCCGTCATGAGCACCGAAGGGGTTAAATATAAGAAAGTTCAGTACCGAACTGTAGGCGCAGATTGAGTGTGTATACCGAATGCATGGGTACAGATAAATGTACAATGCTTAGAGGTGTTAGTGCTGGACTGTAAGTGTGCTGTGAACAGAGACGTTTTAAGGCATGGGCAAAGGGGGCTCTGGCCCAGGGCCCCCACCTTTCTAGGGGCCCCATAATTAAGAAGCCAGGACAGTCCCAGTGGCATAACGCAAAAATTATAGGGCCACCTACACAATATGAAAAGGGGGCTCCCAGGTCTCCAATATCTCGTAAATATTTATAGGCTTTGCACTGAAAGGAAGCCCCCTGAAGGACTGGGGTCCCCTTAAAGGTTTTTTGAGCCAACAAAGAGGGTGGTTGATAATCAGACTAGAGCTGCTGAGGGCTTTTAAGATCTGAATATGGATAATAAATTCGGAATTGTTCTGAGCAGGGGGGCCCAAAATAATGTTTGGCCCAGGGCCCCCAAAATCCTTAAGATGTTCCTGGCTGTGAAAGTACATTGAGTGAGTGTCTCCAATGATAAATCATATGGAGGATCCTGGGTTCCATTGTGGGAAGCCCAGCTCTAGCTGGTGAAGACAGGAGGAATAGAGGAATCCCCCAAGACCAATTTACATACTGCTGCATTCCTTTGTGTGCTTAATTTGTAAAATATGAAGTGTAGGTGCTCAAATGTTTGTCAGAGGCCACACCTACTTTCACTGGCTCCACCCACTTCCTCCACCGGCTCCACCCACTTACTATATTAGCTCCACCCACATTTTAAACTGGCAGTGCTAAAAGTCAGATGGAATACCTGATCCGAATTTCAGCAAGGGAGCCTTCCTCATAGTAAGGTTTTGATAGGAGGTTTCCCTGCTCTGTGAAAATGTTGATACAGATTAAATCAAAAGTGTATTTAAAGCACAATTTTGGAATAAATTAGCTAAAATCACTAATGCATTGAAAAGGGACAATTTCAGTGCTCTATGTGCTGATTTGGAGAAAGGACAATACTGTGGTAGGGTATGCAATTTTTAACAGAGTATATGAGTTCAAAGATACAACTTTTACATAGCTTGTGTGGCAAAAGAAAAACAAAATGTTGTGACAACACTCTAAACAAATAAACTGAATAAAATCATGCAATACACTTGACTGAGTCAGTCACTGTCACTTCCAGTGGCCGAAGGGGTATGGGGTTATTCAGTATAGTAGAGTATTCCGTTAAAGCGATTACTTTTAGAGAAACAATTGAAAAAAGATGATTACCAATTGGGCTTGTTACTATAACTTACTCCCCTAGAGCTATATGTGCATTTATTAGACATTCAGCATAGTAAAACAAACATGGAACTATGTAGTTCTGTATCACACAGACAAGACAGAGATTAGAAAGGAGACATATATTTAAAATATGACTTTTTAATTAAAGATTTGTATCTTAACTTAAAGCTCAGAAAAATGTAATCTCCACCAAAAAGTCCTAGAGGTACCTAGGCCAAAGGAATAGGTAGTGACTGAGCAGTTTGAATTTGACCGTATTTCAAGGAAAGTCATGCTTATTAGTGCAAAATGACCATAGTGCCATACAAAATATAAACATATAAAGACAAAATAACTAAAAATTAAACATATAAATACAAATAAATACATGTTCTAAAATGAAAAACGAAAAAGCAAGTTAAGTCTTATAAAAACAAAATTAATTATATAAAATAAAACAATAAATATAACATCCAACCAAGGAAACAACAAATATAACAAAATATTAAATAAATTCACAATGTCAACAAAGTGTTATAAATGCAAATAAATAACATATATTAACTAGTACAATAATTAAATATCCAAAAAACAGAGTGAAGCCTAACTTGTTCAAAACATTGCAATGACACGTGTTTTGTCAGTTGGACAGGGCTAGCATCTATTTTTCTAGAAAAGCCCACAAACAGTGTAATCGCTTGTGCATTCCAAGTATTCCTCTTTCCTTGCTTTACTCCTAGTGTCATCAGCTGCTCTTCGTCCTTTTGCAAGCCGTGACTGAACATAGGAATGGGGTTGAATCTCTTAAATGGTGGACCAACAAGATTTAAAAACATTAAAGAAGATATTGTTTCAGTCAGCAATGATGCTCTTGTAGATGTGCATGTAAGATTCATTTGAGAAAAGCCCCGCTCACATTCTGCAGTACTGATAGCAAAAGTATATAAGGCCATCAAAAGTTCCTTGAACTGCCTTTTAATTTCTTTCCCTCCAGATTCCTTATACTCTCTTTAAGCACATATGGTTTCTCGACTGGCAATGTTGAATCTTTTACACAGAGACTCAATATCACTTTCACCATAAAGAACAGGTAGCTCATCAGGCCAGTACAGTTTGTATAAAACTTTCTCTTCGCTAATCAGTGTACCATACTCAGCCTTTGTCAGCAGAATTAGTACCTCCTATAGACAACAAACAATGTCTTAGATTTTCTGCAAGGCAATGAAAAAATTGTACCTGTTCAATGATTTTGTCAGTGGTCTTTTCTTTGTGCAGCATCACACCTTGGGATATATTTTCTTCCATGGCCTTTTTACACAGTGAGAAATGGTTCCCTTGCCTGACTACCATTGCCTTAAACACTGCTATTTGCTGACAAATAGCCCGATGAGCATCAATGATTGTAGAATGACTTTTCTGGTACTCAAGTGATAACTCTGATAACTCCTGAAGAGCATCATACATGAGGCCAAGATTAGCAAAAACTGGATAGATGATAACCGCCTTACGAGGCCGGTGCACATGTTTCGTGTTGAACTGTCACGGAACGATCATCAGCTGCACTAGTAAAATGCTTGTAGAGAACAGGATAAGCATTCCAAACAGCCGCCACTGTTCTGAAGCTTGATGCAACCCGAGTATCTAACCCGCTAACTATTCTGCAAAGCTGAATGTCAAGAGCTTATGCACATTCCTTTAGCTCCAAATGTTTTTTACCAGATGTGGCAAAAAGAGAATACAGCTTATCGAGCAAGTTTTTGAAGTAATTTGTAGCGCCAATATCTTTCATGACATCATGAACAGCAAGTTCCAGGCGATGTGCTGAGCAGTGCCAGGCTACAATATTGGGAGAGATTTTTTCTTGCAACCTCTTTACAACACCACTGTGGCGGCCAAACATCACTGAAGCTCCATCACAGGCAACTGAAACCAGGCATTTGGAGAGAATGTCCTCACTTATATTAACAGGATCTTTTTTTAGAGCTGACAGAGAACTGTTTACTATGCTGTCAGCTGACAAATCACTCAGCTCAATGAGGTCAACAAAAAGATTAGCTGGAGAGTCCATACCAGGTAGCTGCATTTGCTGGTACACAATAAAATAACTTTTCCTATTTAACGCAGTGGCTTCATCTAGTAAAAGACTCAGGGGCAAATTTACAAGAAAGTGACGCATCTGTAGAGATGCGTCACTTTCCCTGCGCCAACATGCCAAATCCTTGCGTCACCGTGAATGCGCCATATTTACAATATGGCGCACCATGGCGCAAGGATTAACAGATGCGTCAGAAATTCTGACGCATCTGTTGACAGAAGAGTCACGTATTGCTGGAGTAGTGTCGCAAGCACGACGCAAGTCCAGCAATGCTCAGGGGCACCCTATGCCTAACATGCTGAATCACTCTGTACGCCTGCGCAGGGTTTTGACGCAGCATGGACGTAAAAGTAACTCAGTGAAATCTTATAGATTTAACTTTTACGGGGCTTCCTGCGACGGAACGCCCACCCTGCATAAATTAAACCTGACGCAGGTTTAATGTGGCGCAGGGTTTCACAACATGATGCATCTCCCTAGATGCATCACGTTGTAAATGGGCCGCAATTTTTATGCTGCCGCTGCGTCACAAAAGTGACTCAACGACGGTGCAAAAGTGACGCAAGGGGCTTGTAAATCTGCCCCTCACTTTTGGGGAAAGTTCAATAATTTTGGTAAATATCTTCCTCTTCATTTCTGAGGATATGTGGCGTAGTATGTTTGAGCAAGCTACATTGGAGTGCAAAATTCGCCCCATATCCAGTCCATTTAACTGGTGGCAGTCTATCTCTGTTTCAAAACCATACACTGGCCTGTTCCGCTTTGCTTCCTTATAATCGACAGAATATTCTGGCTGTTGCTGACATTTGTACAGATTGCGCTTTTGCAGTTACTTGCAATAAAGGATCTCTTTTAGCGTTTTTCTAAGATTTGTAAAGTTGCAACATGAGCCTTGCTCCGTGCATGTTCTCCAATCTTTTTCCTCAATGACTTCTGCTGTTGTTCTGTATTGGTGCTATATGCCTTCACAGTAGACTCAGTCCATTCTTTGGACAATTTCATTCCCCTGGATTTCTCAGCACCAAGATCACGGACTTGGCGACACACAGAACAGCCAAGGTTAGGGCCTTTAACAATTAACCACGGATGCTTGTGTTGGAAATATATGATTTGGTCATGTTTCCAACCTTTAGGAAGAATGCCTTTCTTAAAAACTCTGTCTGAATGTGGTTTCAGTGATAATGTGTCAAACTGTTTGCTAGTGCTTGTTGTTTCCTCTGTCTCTGCAGCAATCTCCGCAGCATGATGCTGCTCATCTCTAAGGGGACTATCTTGTGTCTTTTCTTCTGTAGGGGTGATAACGCTGCTGCTAGTAGTGGTGTCCCCCTCATCTAGTGCCTTCGCTCGCACTTCATCATCTTCCTTGTTGGAAGTACATGGTCTTTTTTAGCAAGTTTATTAGTAGACTCCTAATCGTCTTTGGGCTTACATTTGTGAAGTAGCTTGAAATCTTCTTCTGTCCCGTGTGTGACATTCTGTGGAAGCAAATTGAAAGAAAACACGCTAGACATGTGCAAAGTCAAATGTCAATTCATCTAAGTAACATGAACAATTAATATTTATTTACAGTTTGCTCCAAAGGCATCTGTACAGATATTACCATCTATGACTGACTACAAGTACAATCCAAATGGATCCTACTTTGTCCACCCAAATTTAGGTCTTTTCCAATTCATACCCCTGCCTGTCCTGCAGCGCTCACTGGAAAGCGACACCACAGGCCTCATTTATGAGAAGTGGCGCAACGCTGTGTGAAAGCAGCGATGCGCCACATCTCAGTGCGCCCTCCTTGTGACACCAATGATGCGTCATATTTACAGTATGATGAATCATGTCGCAAGGAATGACAGATATGTCACTTTTACTGACGTATCTGTCGGCGCAAAAGTGGCGCATTGCTGGAGTTGTGTTGGAAGCATGACTCAACTCGAGCAATGTTCTTTTCATATGGGGCAAGCCCCATGTGAAAGGGCCTGCGCCAACCTTACGCCTGCCATGAGGCAGGCATAAGGTTTTGACACATTGGCGTCCTAGAAGTGGTGCAGCAAAATCTAATAGATTTCGCTGCGCCACTCCTATGACCCATTCTGCGGGGGAATGCCCACCCTGCATACATTATACCTGACGCAGGTATGATGTAGCGCAGGGGTTTACGAAGTGACGCATCGGCCTAGATGCGTCACTTTGTAAATAAGGCTCAACATTGTGCATATTTTACGCCGCAAAAAGTATTAATTAATTGACACTCAGGGCCAGACTGGGAACCCAGAGCAGCCTTGGCAAGTTTTGTTAGACCATCCCCCATACGGTGCATAGCAAGCAAGCGCAGCAAGCTTAAGGACTGCTAGAGGTGTTTGCATGGGGTGGAATTCTCCACTCAAGAACATTTTGTAAAAAGAATAACCAAAATGGTGCACAACACATTTACCATTACCTATTTGGCTGTATCAATTTTCAAAGCATAGTAAATCGTAAATGATGACCTGACATAAGCACCCAGGCCAGAAACCATGGAAATGTGTGTCACACATAAGGATCCATTCCAGGCCATAAACCATGAAAATGTCACACATAAGCACCCAGGCCAGAAATCATGGAAACGTCACACAAAGGCACCCTGGCCAGAAAGCATAACAAATGTCACACAAAGGCACTGAGGCTAGAAAGCATGAAAATGTCAAAGAAAGGCACCCAAGCCAGTAGCGCTGGAAAAATTTTCAGAGTGTTGGTGCTTCCCTTAATGTTACATCACTGAAGAAGTCATAAGATTGTGAAAAATCCAAACATCACACTAAGGACAAACATAGCAAATGAGCATTGCCCATTCCGGCGGAGGTGGTGAGAGTGTGGTTTGTTGCAGTGGAGCATTTAGAAGCCCACTGCTTGCTGAGTGGTGTTGGTGAACTCAACTGTATGAACCAAATCTTTCCACAATCGTAAACTCACCAACCCCAAGTGCCTCAACTTCCTGCTCTATTCAGTGCTGTGTTAGAATTCCTGCATATCGGCTGATGCTTTGGACAGTTGAGTAGATACCAG
Organism: Triturus cristatus; assembly: GCF_964204655.1. Taxonomy (NCBI): domain Eukaryota; kingdom Metazoa; phylum Chordata; class Amphibia; order Caudata; family Salamandridae; genus Triturus; species Triturus cristatus. The sequence continues at coordinate 879,001,349 of NC_140583.1, forward strand.
ACATTGCTAGTTGTTATTTGTTAATGATATGTATGCAGGCATAGCTCTACGAAACAGCGGTAACGATTCAAGATGACTCGGCATAAGTCTCTGAAGCATAGTAAGTGAGTCCTGTGAGGAAGACAGGTTGTATATGGACCCTAGTCCTGCCCTCACATTCGGTATGTTTACTTTGGTACCTGCAGGGCTTGGCACTTTAACTTAAGGCAATCTCAGGAATGGGCTGGCGAGGTGAGCTGGCATCCCTCGAAATGGAGAAAACTGACTTACCCAGATCCGAAAAGCAGACCCATGCCTTGCGTTAAGCAAGGCCTCAAGGGCACTTTGCAGGCAGCATGGTGGCCTGTGTTTAATGGTAAGAGTGAAATGCAAGCTATCCCGACCTTCTCTTAGAGATACTGCGCTGGCAGGCATTCTTTGTTGAGCTTCCTGAAACAGCTGTGTGTTGTAGCTACTATTAGGTGTGTATCAGTGAGGGATAGCTTTACATCTATGTTCGGGATTGAGCACCTGTGCAGACTTATTTAACACATCAAACTTACGCATTTGAATAAACTTCAATGTAATGACATTAGGGAGTAAGAAACAAAGGCCTAAATTATTATAGATAATTTGAACTACAGTTTTGTTGCAGGCCACACAAGAGAAATATTTTTTCTCCGGAGCAAAATAGAGTACATTTTCATTCTAACCTTGTTGTCCTAAAAATTAAACACATCGCTCAAAGTTATTGAACAGTCACAGACGTGTAACACCCTGTTTGGGAGCATAATGTAGCGGAGTACCCAGTATTCTTTCTCACTCTTACTTGCTTCTAGTTTTTTCTCTATATCTCACCCCCACACACCCCTGTCTACCTCTAACTCTGATTGTCTTTACTTTAATTTCTCTTTAGTCTACCTATCCCTCCCTCCACACCCTGTCTTTCTATATATCTTTCCCTCTCTCCTCACCCATCTCTTGCTCTTTCATTCCTCTTTTGGTATGTGACCTCACGGCTTTACCTCTGTCTCTCTCTCTCTGCTTCCTACCCTTTCCTCCCTACCGGCAGTTTCTAAGTTATTCTTCACCTCACCTCCCTCTTATTACCATGCTTCTGCGGCTGTTAGTAATAATGAAGTTAAGAAAGTAGAGGCATAAATAAACTTCATTAAGCCCAAGTATTTCCTTAGCAGACACATAGTGCAGTTCTGCCAACCTCCACCATAAATAAAAGCAAACAATTCTTGGGAAAAATAAATCTGCACGAGCCACTGAAGAAAGCCAATGGCACGAAAAGTCCACGGGGCTGTCTGTTTAATCAAATGCTCAGGTGGCGCACGTTATAGATTGCTTTGAAGTTTAAATTAATTTAATGGAGGACACTGCGAGGCTGATGGCGGACGCTGACTTACTCTTGTCAGTTTTTTTGCACATCATCTCCTTAATACATATTAAGGCACGGCACAATTACACATTACAAATTTACAAGCACAAACAATGGCACTACTTACTTACTGCCTGGTACAGAAAAGGCAAACAGTTTATTTAACATCCTGCTTTTCATGGGATTTATATATATATATATATGGCTCATCATGGTTTTTACACTGATCTTGGATTTATATTAATAAAACTTGCAACTGCTTACTTCTCAAATGGCAAGCAAAGGAGCCATAGGCCGTCAGGCCCGTCACCCACGGTTAGAGCTTAGGTTGGGGTTCTAATTTCCTGTCTGCACAGTCTGCGCCATCCCCGATAGTGGGCATTCCAGGACTGCGAGAGCAGCGATAGCGAGACACAGATGAGGCTGTTTTTTGTAAGCCTGCACAGATTTAGCATTTTAGACACTCTGTAGGGGAGGAATGAAGGATGTTTCGAGGGTAGGCTGGCCGGGGCCCGTTTTATGCCTGCCTGCACAGCTTTAGCATTATTAGCCACTCTGAAGCAGGGCCCAGGGAGGAATCAGTGAATGGAGGAGGACACGTTCTTCAGGGCAGGGTGGACAGGGCAGCGCAGGCCAGGCCAGTTTAACAGAACCCCGTCCGGGCCATTTTGAATTCGATTTGTCAGTATCGATTCTTGCAGTGCTCACTGTGCTGGTGCCTGGTGGTGATAAGTGTATTAACATCATGCAGATTCGTTGAGCACCACCAGAATTACTAAAGAAACAACAATGCTCTTCCTATGGAAATTCGGACCTACCCACCTACAACTACAGTTCCACACAGTATTGACAAATATACACACAGATAAACAGTGCATTGTAAACTGTGAACACAGATATATGGGCCTTGTTTAGCAGAGCATCTCAATATTATGAAGAAAGATCATGTGCCTCCTGTAGCGGAGCACGGTAATATTGTGAAGGGAGCTGCACCCACAATTCAGCAGGGCATCTAAAAAGTCCCAAACTTGAGACATCTTAGTGACACAGTCATGTTCTCATCAGCACTACCATGGCAGTACTGTAACATGGTGCACAGCACCCAGTGGAGAATCTCTTGCAACTCCATCAACGGCAGAGTGTTGTGAATGATCATGCCATGCCCAATGCATTCACAGTAATATCAGCCTGCCCTTACGTAGAATCAACAGCAATCCATGGGTGCCTTGCGCTGCCGATAGCATCCGCGCTACTGCCGTAGTGCTATAGATAACATGGGAGTCTTGCAGTCCTCTCAGCATGCACCTGAACCACCCATGACCCTCATCTCTTGTACCAATCTTTGCAGACTGTATAGACCTGAGCTATCATCAGTAGCATCAGCAGTCTCTGCACATTGCAAGCTGGGGTTCCACTTCCAGCACGTTTTCAGTAAAAAAAACTGTTTACAATGTGCCTGTGTATGGCTGGCGGCGGCTAGTACTAGGTGGCTGCCGGTCAGTGCATCTCATCATTCATGCTACTACTACCACACATTGACGTGACCTGTTGCGACCGTCACGCCACCACCAAGCTGCACATTATGCCTTCACAAAAGGTAAACAACACACAATGTTCTCTTCAATTATGAGAGAGAAGTTACTTCTTGTGACCTTATTATTCAAGATAAGGACGCGTTGATTCCAGGCAGTCAGTGAGTCACTTGAAGCAACCCAGAGAAATGCAGCTGCAGGCAGGCATCTTGTCCTGCACCCCCCGTATTATATTAAATCCCACGTTCATGCAGGAGTTTGTTCAGGGTCTGTGTTTTTTATTATCCAACTTTGTTTTAATTTAGAAAAAGAGGTGAGCTCAAAGTACACAGCTGTGTGCCTACAACCATCCTGGCCGGCAGCGAACAAAATCAAATTCCATTTTACAAAGGCCTTACAGCCTAACATATCGCATAGTTTCCCCTTCCGATTCTCTGCCTTCAGCGTATCATACTCAGGGGGCCCACCACCCCACATCCCACCCAAAGCCGCGTATGTGCCCGATGCGGGGGCGGGTAGGGCAGGTGTAGCTGGTGTTGCCCGGTAATCTCCGACACGAATCTCACAGCTGGGGGCAACCCTGTCGCTAAGCCGGGGCTGCAGCGTGCCGCGCGTGTACACAATGTGTGAGGAAGCTCATGTGTGGCGGTGTAGCGCCCCGATGTAGGCGCGCAGGGTCGGAAGGGGTTGGATAGAGGAGCGTCGCGCCACCGCGTTGGGTTATCAAGGCCCTATTAATGCACTTAACCTCTACACGTCCTGAAGGCAGGACAAACTAAGTAAACAGAAAGCGGGGGGGGGGAAGTGGCGGGGGGAAGGGGGAGGGCGGCGGGGAGGGGGAAGCAAAACGGCAGTCATCGCAGCGGTGTGGAAAGGGAAGTCCAAGTCTAGGGGACGCAGCATGTGGGGAAGCACGTCTGTACCGTGGTAGGGTCCGACCCCGGCAAGCCCCCCCGCAGCTAGGAACCCCCCAACGTCGAGGGTGTCAATGCCCCCGGCCGCGTGAGAACCTCAGAGCGCGTCTGAAATATCTCGTCATCGAACAGTTTCAAGGCCCGCAGTCTCGGCAGTTTCATTCGCGCGTGTTCTATCCTGCCCAAATGGGCCACCAAGGGGGACCAGAGGGACTTAAACCTGGTGTCTCTAAACTGAAGGCGGGCTGTAAGCAGTTCCATCGCCAGTACCTGCCAGAGACGAGTGAACCACACGTTGATGGACGGTGGCTCCGCCTTCTTCCAGTACACCGCCACCGTTTGCTTTGCAGCACCTAACATATGAAGGCTCAGGTGCCAATCGCGGCCTGTCATTGCCCTTCGCGACGTCGGCCGAAAGCCCAAAATAATCGTGAGGGGGTCCTCTGGCAGGGGGTAGCCCAGCACCTTCTTGATGTGGCTGAGGACTTCCTTCCAATAGGTAGTCAGACTCGGGCATGTCCACCAAATATGGATAAAGTCTCCTGGCGCTTGAGCACAGCGCCAGCACAGCGGGGACACCTTGGGGAACATCTTCTGCAATCGGACAGGGGTGTAGTACCACTGGGTCATCACCTTGTAGGCCGATTCCTGTTGGGGAATGCTGCGGAAGGTTTTAGGGATATCGCTCCAGAGCCTCGTCCATTGGGCGGGATTGATCTCGGAGCCCGAAAGATTCTGCCAGCGCTCTTGGTACGGGTGTAGGCCTGGCCGCTGAGAATGCTGAAGCACTTTATAGACTCGAGAGACTAGGCCCTTGTAAGAGCCAAACGTACGCGCCAAGTGTTCAAACTGGGTGAGAGGTCTCGTGGCCGCCTGCATCAGCGAAGAGCCCTGCACCCAATGCCGAAGCTGAGCGTATTGGAACTTGTCCCCCTCTGTCAGCCCAAAGTCCCTTTGGCATTGCTGGAAGGACTTGAAGGTCCCTCCCTCGAAAAGATCTCGGATTGTCCGGCAGCCACTTTCCGTCCAATTCTCGAAGTATGGCGCGCAGCAGGCCGGTGGGAACTGGGGATTGCGAGCTAGAGGGGTGTGCGGTGAGGGGAAGGTGGTGAGGCCCCTGCGGACCGCCACTTTATCCCAAATCTCTAAGACCGTCCTAGTGGGGATCGCCATATATGCACTACGGTGACGCGCCGCCCGGGGCAGCCAAGCGTGATCCTAGATCGGGCGACAGGTAACTGCCCTGTCCATGTGGAACCAAATTTTCTCGCTTTCCCACGCCCCCCACACCAGGACATAACGAAGGTGTGACGCCCAGTAGTACTCAAGTAGATTAGGACAAGCAAGGCCGCCTCTATCCCGAGGAAGCTTTAATATTTTGTTAGAGAATCGCGGCTTCTTACCTCCCCAAATAAAGGAGATCAAGTCCCTTTGTAGCCCCTGGATGTAATGTTCCGGGATGGGAGTCGGCAGGGTCTGAAACAAGTAGAGAATCTTTGGCAGCACGGACATCTTAATCGCGTTGAGGCGACCAAGCCAGGAAAGCGGCAGTGCCTTCCAGGCGCGCAAGTCGTCTAGGACAGAGCGCCTGCACTCCGGCCAATTGGCCTGCGTCCAGGTGGCTAGGTCCGGTGTCAGGTTGAGACCAAGGTATCTCACGGAGTCGTTCGCCCATTGATATGGGGTGCTCGTCCGCAACGTCGCTGCCTCCGTCTCCGGGATCGTGAGATTGAGCACCCAAGACTTGGCGTGGTTAATTTTAAGCCCGGAGGCCCGCTCATAGGTATGTAGCAACGAGTGCGCAGCTGGGAGCGAGGTTGAGGGCGAAGACAGCGTGAGGAGGAGGTCGTCAGCGAAGAGCGCAACTTTATGGTCACGTCCCCGAAGGGAGATACCCTTGACATCCGGCGACTGGCGAATGAGAATAGCTAAGGGTTCTACTACCAGGGCGAAAAGCAGAGGCGACAGGGGGCAACCCTGCCGCGTGCCCCTGCAGATGGGGAAAGGCTGTGTGAGTTGGCCATTCACGCGCACCCGGGCTGCCGGGGCAGCGTATGGGGCCATGATGCGTGCCTCCATTTTGGGTCCAATCCCTACTTTCCGCAAAACTGCTCGAAGGAACTCCCAATCTACCCGGTCGAACGCTTTTTCAGCGTCTAGGGACAACAAGCAAGCCGGGATATCCCAATGCCTGGCCTTTCCCACTATGTGGGCAATGCGACGAACATTGTCTGCCCCCTGGCGTTGGTGGATGAACCCCACCTGATCCGGGTCCACGAGGTGTGGGAGATGAGCACTAAGCCGTTTGGCAAGGATTTTAGTATAAAGTTTAAGATCCGAGTTCAACAGGGCTATGGGCCGGTATGAGGATCAGAGAGTGTGGTCCTTCCCTGGCTTTGGGATGAGGGCAATCTCAGCCATCGCCATGTCCGGGGACGGCCCTCCCGAATCCGCGAAGGAGTTAAAGAGACAGAGTAGGTAGGGTTGCAGCTGCGGCAGAAAGGCACGGAAGAATGCCACCGGTAGCCCGTCTGGTCCAGGTGTCTTGCCTAGCGGAAGATCTCCCAGGGCTCCCGCTATTTCTTCCAGCGTGATGGGCTCCTCTAGGAGCTCAGAGTGGTGTTTACTCAGCGGTTCCCATTCGCAATTACCCAGTGTCTCTGTGATCAGCGCAGGGTCTGGCGGCTCTCTCTCGTACAGGGAGGAATAGTATTCGTGGAACGCCCGAAGTTTAGCTGCCTCGGTGGTCACCCATGTACCTCCCCCTCCCTGTAACTTCGCAATGTGGGCCTTTGCCGCCCTCGCGCGCAGCCGCCGCGCTAGCACCTTTCCCACCTTATCCCCACCGATGTAAAAGCGCTGCCGGAGCGCGAGAAGTGCCCGTTCCGCCTTATTCGTCCGGTGTGCCCGTAACTGACCTCTAAGGACCGCCAGTCGCCGCTTATGGGCCGCCAAAGGGCGGGTCTGGTCCATCTTCTCCAGCGTCTGGAGTTCGCGGGTGAGTCTGGTTTCATACAGTTGGGCCTCCCGTGTCCGCGCGGCAGAGATAGCCGTGAGGGTACCCCGTATCGTGGCCTTGAAAGCATCCCATAGGAGGGGGAGGGGGGTCTCCGGCAACTCGTTGTGCTCGAAGTATTCCAAGATGGCCGTCTTTATTTCCTCCCTGTCTCTCGGGTCCCGTAGAGCATGATCTGGGAACCGCCAGCGGCGCGGACCGGGGGCGCGAGTGGAGTGCTCGTGGAGTAGCATCTCCACATGGGCATGGTCGGAGACCGAAATGCTCGAGTGCGAGACCGATATAGTGTCTGGGAGCAAAGAGTGGGAGACAAAGAGCATGTCGATGCGGGAGTAGGAGCGGTGGACGTGCGAGTAAAAAGTGAAGTCTTTCAGCCCCGGGGAGTGGTAACGCCACACATCTACCAGGGTCAGAGCAGTAAGGGATTTTTTCACAGTAGCCGACAGGGCCCCCACACCTCGAAAGCCTCCCCCACAGCGGTCTAACTCCGCGTCCCAAACCAGGTTAAAGTCCCCCCCCACTATGAGGTCCGAATCCACCGGGTCAAGATACTCCCGGATGACCCCGCGCAGAAAGGTGTCCTGCCCCTGATTAGGTGCGTAAAGATTGCAAAGCGTAAGCCTACGGTGCCCCCTCGTGAGCTCCACCCTCAGGACCCGGCCCGCAGTGTCTCTACGCACCTGTGTGTCCCCATGACAGAATCCCGCCCGGCAGAAAATAGCAACCCCCGCTGTCTTGGTGGCCGCGGAAGCCCAAAATCTGTGAGGAAAGCGCGGATGGGCCATACGACCCACATCGACCCGCAGAAGGTGCGTCTCCTGCAGGAATACTACGTCCGCCCCTTGTTGGAGCAGGTACCTCCAGATCTGATGGCGTTTGCTAGGCGAGTTAAGCCCCTGCATGTTCAAAGAGACGACCTTCCAGGTGGGTACAGTAGTCATAGACATGGGTCAGCATGTGCAGATATCCCCCCCGGCCACCCCCAGCCCCCCCACAGAGCCCCCCCGCCAGAGGGTAAGGAAATAATGAGGAAGAAAGTCAAAGAAACAAAGGCAAACGAAAGAGTTAGAGACACAAAACGGCCAACATGGCCAACAAGGACTATTCCAGTCTAGGGAGTGGCCAGGCACTTCGGCACAGGTTATCCCAGAGAAGTCACTCTCCCAGGAATAGTGGTGGGGGTCCGTCGGCACTACCGCCATTCTCCAAGTTCGAAGGAGCACCGGGCCGCCGCCCGGCATCAGGAGCTGCAGCAGCGACAACAGCGAGAATGCCGCAGTCTCTTCCCGCACCAACAGCCGGTAACCCCAGAGCGGGCCATCTCATTTACCCAAGGGAGAAGGAGCCCAAACTGCATGCCCGGAAGGCTACTAGGGAGCGGGCTCCTGTGACCCCGCCGGCGAGGATCCGGCCTCCAGCGACCGAATGTGGCGTATGATGTCTTGCTTGTCCTTCGAGGAGCGGCTAGCAGCAGGGGAGGGAGAGCGCCCCGCCCGGCGCACCCTGGACCAGCTAGGCTTAAGCGAGGCTCGAGGCCCCGCGGCACCGCGCACCGGGCTGGCTGGAGGGGAGTCCGGGATCTGGAGTAGCTGCGCGGCTTCCCTGTAGGACCGCAGCACCCGTCGTCTGGACTCCCAGTTGAAGATGAGGGCGAAGGGGTGTCCCCATTGATAGCGAATGTTAAGGTCTCGCAACTTGTCCGTAACCGGCCGGAAGGCCCGCCTGCGCCGGAGGGTCGTGGGGGCCAGGTCCTGGAACAGCTGTATCGGAGCCCCGTTGAATTTGATGTCCGTCCTGTCTCTTGTCGCCTTGATAATAGCCTCTTTTTCGACAAAGAAGTGGACCCTCGTCAGGATATCGGGAATCAACCCTGGCCTTCCGGGTGGGCCCGACACTCTGTGGGCCCTGTCCAAAGTCGGCGGAGAAGCGTCGTCATCCCCCCGGAGTTCATGCAGGAGGTCCGCCACGAAGGTCATGATATCCGCCCCCTCCACGCCAATCGGGATGCCCCTAATGCGGATGTTATTGCGGCGCCCCCTATTTTCCAAGTCCTCCTGCCTGATCTGCAGCTCCACATTCTGCTCCTCCAGGGCCGCTATCCTCTGCCACAGGCGCTCCTGGTCCTCCGAACGGGCGTCCAGGGTTTTCTCCAAGTCGTCAACCCTGTCTCCCAGCTCTCCCACATCTTTTCGGAGCTCCTTGACGCAGGCCTGGACCTCCGTGCGCAGCGAGCCGATTTCGGACTTGAGGTCCTGCATGAAGACCGCCATGAAGGACTGTGTCACTGGCTCCGCCGATCCACCGGCTCCAACCGCCTGCGAGCCCGTCGGCGCCCCTCCCGGCTTGCTCCAAAGGTCCTTTACTGTGGCATCTTTCGCGGGCGCCGATGGGTCCTTTCCTGGCTTGGTGCGCGTCATCGTGCCGTTGTACGCCGCCTCTACAGGGAGACCCCAGCCGCAAGACGGCCCGTCCACTCAGCGCCCCCGGGGGGCTAGCCAGCGCCGAAGGGTGTACAGGCCAGGTCGAGTCGCGTCCAGCGTAGGGCTGCTCCACACTCCAAGTCGCGGGCCCTGTCGCAGCGCCGCCGCGGATGTGCCTCAGGTGCAGTAGTTAACCAAGGCCTCGCGGTCCACGCCGATACGCGTCGTCCTCAGGGCACGGAAGCCACCAGGTCGCCGGGCCCACCAGATTCCGACTCAGGGCCCTCCCCACTCACACAGGCAGCAAACAGCACAGCGTCCGGCGCTCCAAGAAAGCGCGCTGTCCCCGCAGCTCAGCAACCACCCAGGGGGAGCCGGTAGCCAAGCAGTCTCACCGTCCCGGGTCCCACTGTCACCGCACCCCTCAGCCCCGCTCCTCCGTAGCGTCCAGCAGGAGGGGCGAGCTAATATCCTGGGCTCGGTCCGGCCTCCAGGCCCACGGCCGCCGCCCGCAAGGTCCAGCCAGCCCAGCCGCCTCCAGTCCAGGGCTCAGATCCAGGGCCTTAGTGACCTCCTCCGCTCTAGGCCTTCAAGCGCCCCCACTGCAGCCGTCGCCACCACACGGACAGCGCTCTCAGGGGCCCCCCAGCGTCCGGGACCACCGCTGCCAGGGCTCCCTCCGCTACTCCAGGCTTTACCCAACCAGGGTGAGCCGCCCCGCGGGCCGATGCCTCCCGCCGACCTCCTCACCTCGGGCGTAGTCCAGCGCAGCAGGATCCGGCGCTCGCATGCAGCGGCCGCAGCTTCAGCGGTGCAGGGTCCCAAAATGGCGGCCTCGCCCGCCGGAGCAGACGTCCCAGCTCCGTTGCCCTCGACCGGTACCAGGGAGTCTCGGCCCCCGCTCTCCGCCGCCTCCGATCGCCTCCAGGCCGGCCAAGCGGCCTCACAGCAGGCTCCAGCTATCGGGCAGTCCGCGGGACCCAGCAGCGTTCTCCGGCGCAGATCGCGCAAGATGGTGGCCGTCTCTTCCGCGCCCGGGAGCTCCCAGTGTCCGGCCTCCGGTGTCGCCAGTCGTGCTCCCCGAGCCCGGCACACCAGGCAGCGGCAGCCCCCTCCAGCTCCGATAGCCTCTCGCACCAGGAGAAGCCGTATACCGGCAGTCAAGTTGCTTTACGAAGCTTGTTTTAGCCGGCGGCAGCCCGGAGCCCCGACAGCTCGCGTCCTACTCCATGCTCGGCTTGGCCACGCCCCCAGGGTCTGTGTTTTGTCTGATGGATTCAGAGGATGGAGGAACGCTCTCAAAGAAAAAGCAGCGTTGGTTGGTTTGGCATGGGGCATGACGCCGCCACCCACGGGCTGCATATTCATGATCATGGTGGCATGGCGGCTACGCCACTAGTAGTTACTTAACTAATTTAACTTCTTCAGTACTGCTTAACTACTGTACAGTTACTGTTAAGTAAAACTTAAGTTACCGGTTCGTTCGTGGTGGGCCAGGGACAAACACTGACTTGTGCAGTGCACTGCCTTAAGGCTGCTGCGCAACTTTATTAACAGATTAGGCCTGCGCTGCCAGGCCCTGCCTCACCTGGTGCTGTCAGCTGTTGCATGCCAGTACTCACTGGCAGCAGCTACTCCTCAACGCCAATGCAACCGCAACGTCGTCCGGGTCATGCTGGCTGGCACTCAGATTTTCACTTAGTTGAACCAACAGTTCTTGAACCATTGAACGGCCCTGAACCACGATGACTCGGTGGTGGGGTGCGGCCGTGCGGGTATGCTGGGGCGTGGCATTGCAGTGAATGCAATCTGAAAAAATCTGCTTGCGCTGCCTGCTGCCGCGCACAGCCCCAAACCCCCCCAGATTTGTAGAACCAAAATTCAGCCCGGGCCGGCAACACCGAACTAAGGGCCACGGCCGCCACCGCCACGCCATCAACATATCAGTCAGAACTTGAATGTCAGAGATATTGAGATTCTTTCCTTCATCAATTTCCATTCTCCTCTTGGCTCACAGGCACGCCCGGAACACACTTCGCTAGGAGTGTGGGACCAGTAAGTTGAGTGGGAGTGGGACTGTGGAACTGACTCACTCAGGACTCTGTGCACTGCCTTAGGCTACTGCGCAGCTTTATTAACTGATTAGGCCTGCCAGGCCCTGCCTCACCTAGTACTGTTGCCAGTACTGGCTACTTCACATTTATTGTGTATTTTTTTCCAGTTCACGCTTTGGTATTTAACTAAATACTAAATAGTGAGCTGGAAAAAAATACACAATAAATGTGGTTCGCGAAAAAATAACTTTAAGTCTAATCAGCCTTTCAAGTGCACATGTGGTACTGTCTGAACAGTATGTTGTTGAAATGCATGACTTCCGATGACCAGACTGTTGTTCGCGCCACAACGCCACTCCCAAAATAAAAAGCGTTGCCTTGGCATGGTGATGATGATGGCATATTATTGGCATCATCGATGATGACCACTGGCTACTACTTAACTCCGTACTTAATTAATTTACCTGTACTCTTGGTGGCTGGCTGGGACACAAACTGAAACTGCACTGATTGACTGGTTCCGTTAGGCGGGCCCCTGGAGGTGCTGTTGTCTGCTAGTAACTGTTGAACAGATGACTTGCGGTGGGGTGGGGTGCGCCCATGGGGGTATGCTGGGGCATGGCAATTAGAAAAAAAGCTGCGCACGCTGCCTGCTGCCCCTGTGGCCTGCCCCTGCAGAACCAAAATCCAGATTCCAGCCCAATGATGAATTACCGAACTAAGGTCCGCGGCCGCCATCAATAAACATTTAATCCAGTGACTTCATGAATCTAACTGGCTGCTAGTCTTGCCTCAGCCTCGGCTGGCTCAGTCTCACAGCCGCAAGGCACGCAACACCACTGCTGGTCCGGGACACTTACTCGGGACTGGAGAAGGGGAGTTGGTCAAGAGAACAGCACTGTGGCTGCACCGAGGTAAAGTGATTTAATACATCAATGCAATATCCAATATGCAACCACCATGCGCAGTAGATGGGTGTGGAATATAGACACGGCCCTGATATGAAAGTGCCGGTGATAAGCACGGGAAAGCACCCGCACAAATAAAGCACTGGGGGACACACTGGACGAAAAAGGACAAGACTCCCTGTACATTTTTAAAAGACTGCTCTTTGATTCAGTGGTAGATCACAAGGAAGGGCCCTGGACACATCTTACAAAGGGAAATGGGGCTGATAAGAGAATTGTAAAGAGTAGGGCTGGGGATCTGGTATTAACCTTTTGATGGACATTGTGGCTAGCATCCAGGGGGCATATTCTCAAGGAGCTAATGCAGAGTTATCGGCACTTTATCGCAGCCAAAGTCGCGGGAAAAATAGCGCCCCATTCACAAGCTGGCGCTAACAGCCATTACCACCAGTTTTACGATGATAGCATCCTCAAAAAACATCGCCACGGATGACCCCGGCAACTATCGCTAATGAGATGGAACACCACACCTCAACATTCTCAACGACCAGCCAGATCGGCTATAAGATCTCTAAACATGCGATAAGGCGCGTTAGCAGCAGGAAATTAAGACCTGCTCTGACCTGGTGCAAAGTTGGACGACAACCGGCAGCAGACAAGGGAGCCCAGACCACAGCCACACCTGAAGAATAACAGATGCCATGGATCCACTGATCATGCAGCTCGGACCCCCAACAGGGCCACAACACCCTCCGCCACCACCCCCGGACCTACCCCCACCCCCCTCCCGGACTAATACTGAGGCAGCGCAGACATAGACAGTGACCTCATGAAAACGCACCAACCTAACAGACCCAACACCAGGGAATGTCATTGAACACCTCAGGCTCAAAAGGACAACCAGGCAATGCATCCAGACCACCATTGCCCACAGGCTGACGGTACCAACACAGCAGACAGCCAACATCCCACCTCAGACCAAGATGCTGGCTGTTCTGCATCTGTTGGCCTCTGGTACCTTCCAAACAACAACTGCCAGAGTAGGAGGAGTCTCACAGCCAGCACAATCCAAGTTCCCCACAACTGTCTTGGATGCCGTCATCAGCTTGGTACCACACTACCTATCCTTCACCCACACTGCGCAGGAACAGCTGGAGACTAACAAAGGCGTCTACCCCATAGCTGGATTCCCGCACGTGTCAGGGGGCAATTGACTGCACACTTGTCTTACTTATGCCCTCTGGCAACACTGCACACAATATCCGCTACCGAAAGCACACGTATTCCATCAATGTTCAGGCAATAGTGGACCACCGGGGATTCTACACCAACCTCGATGCCAACCACCCAGGCAGACTGAATGAGTCCTACATCTTCCAACAGTCCATCATCAACCAGCGCTTCCAGGCTGGCACCTATGGAAATGCGCTGCTTGTTGGCAAGTACCAAATTAACACACCACACACCTCAACTCCCCAATCATGCAACTCACAACACTGGGAATGCACACGTCACAAACTCACATACAACATGCCAAACAACCTGCCCACCCACCAGACACGACAGCACAACTTTCTGTGGCAACCTGGGCTAGCCATCAACATAAGCCATCAACGGCATGGCACCTCAGCCACACGATAGCAGATTGTGGGAAGAGGTGGGGACCAGGCATGAACGAAGGAGGCAAGTGACCGATGAATGAGAATGTACACAATGCCAAGTGTGGCGTGGATGCGATGGCAAGACTGCAGTATGCATACCACCCACATATCCATGTCGACATACATGGCTGGTGTTTGGAGTGTAGGGGACAGTGGACGCAACCATGTCACCCCAGCCAGTGGGGAAGATCCCGGAAATGTAGCTTGTTACGTCCCTCCCTGGAAGCGTGAGCGGAGTGGGCTGGCCCGGCGTATGCCAAGCCAGCGTAGGGGAGTGAATAAAAAGCTAGTAGCCCTGGGCGTGATTCTCTTCCGGAATGCCCAATGTCTCTGCCAGGGCGGCGCCCCTCACCCTGCCACGAAGCCGATGCCATCGCCGTAAGTGGTGTTGCCTGCGATCCTGTGCACCTGCTGCACCCTGGGCCGCAGGTCCCCGTACCAATCCTACCAGGCCCTGGGCACCCAGGCCTCCATGTACACCTGCCGACACCGGCGTGTGTCGAAGAGGGCCCACCACATGCCGGTGCAAGCTCCAATCCCAAGTGCCGTGAACCCGGCAGCCTCCTCAGACCATCACGGCCTCCGCGACACAGGCCCGCAGTACTCCCTTCTCGTTGACGTACTCCACCGGCATACACAGCGGACAAGTAGGTCACACATTTAGAACTGAGTCTTGATTACACTATGGCAGAGAACATCAATTATGGCTGAATTTATCTCACTATACTCCCTTCGATGTGTATGGCATTCCATCCACACTTGTCGTGGGCCCACGCGGACTACTGCCATCGGGCCACGCTGCGCTCGAGTCACTCGCACATGTGGGACAGAGTCTTGATTTGTCAATGGCAGAGTACATATCTTTGCACGCAAGGAGAGGTGTAGGAGGAAGACGCGTGTCAGTCAGGAGGAAAAAAGGATCATCGTTACGGAGGTGATCGAACACTACCGACAACTGCTCTGGTGTCACTGACTGTGCATTGCAAGACAACAACACATGGCTGTGGGCCCTTGCTGACCGCTGCTTCCGGCCTACACTGCGGGCGAGTAGGTCACACATTTGGGACTGAGTCTTGATCATACATTGTCCGAGTACACACATTAATGCAGCGTTTACATCACTGTACCACCCTTCGAAGGTGGTGACACCAAGTCTGTGCCTGGCATCCCAACCACACGTGTCTGTGGGCCCTTGATGACTACGCTGTCAGCCTACGCTGCGGTCCAGCAGGCCTCACGCCAATCCAATCCAGTCCATACCAGGCAGGACACATCATCGTTGCTGACTGAACACCCGCTCAGCTCTGGTGCTTTTACCTCCGTAAACCACAAGTGACACCCAAATGCCAGGTCCCCGTCATGTGTTAGAGTTCTAGGAGCAGCTCGCTGAACCGCGTTTGGCCCGCACTGACCGCTGCCTCTGGCCTACACTGCGGTTGAGTAGGTCACACATTTCGAACTCAGTATGGCTGACTTGATGTCATTGTACAGGCCTCATCGCAGACTGCATCCTCTTTCAGCTCCGGTGCCACTAACTCTGTGCCACGAGGTCCATGGACACTTTCTTGTTGAACCTTTGAACCTTGGTGGCGACTGAGTCCATGGACTGGGGGTTGTCATCACCGTCATGTCTGTAATACTGACTTTGTGGCAAAAACCAGGCAGTAGAATTCCGCTCCTCCATTTGCTGCTTCCGGACGGCTTCCACCCTCTGCATCATGCCCTGGAGGACTTCTTCCACAGTCCCCCGCAACCCTCCGCCACATTCACCTTGGACATCGATGAGGACCCGCTCAGCTCGCGTGGCCCATCTCACTGCACCGCAAGTCACTGTCCTGTGGCGGTGTGCCTGCCGCAGTGCATCTGGGGCCTCTAACTCTGTGCAGCTCAAGTCAGGGACCCTGGCTCCTCAGGTATTGGATGGCCTCTGAGACGATGGCCTTGGGGTCATCGATGCCATGTGTATGTGGCCCTGCTCTGTCCGCTGCCTCCTGCCTCAACTGCGTTCCACCAGGGCTCCCACATCAAATCAAGTCCTGACCGGCCCGGACGACGCATCACCGCAGGAGGGACACACCACCACCGTCAGGTCCACCTCCAAAGGCCAACTGCAAGAGTCGAAACAGTCGTCCGGGCAGACTGACGGAGTTGCTCACACCTTTGGTGGGTGCCATCATCTGCCTGATACCCTGCTCGGCACTCCAGGTGCCCCAACACCACTGCACTGCAACTCACGGACACTTCTGTTTGCATTTTGGGTGACCTCTGTACTAGCTCCGGGTACCTCCATGATGCTCCGCAGTTGTCTCTGTTATGCTGGTGTTATCTGTTTCCGTTTTACTGCTGTTCACTGTTCAAGATTTTGCCAGCACCAACCACTCCTTGCGGGCTGGCTTACACTCACCCCCACACTTTCAGCACAGGCGTCACTGTACATGGGGCCCTGCCAATAAAGGGGCCGGGTGCACGTGCCCATGGCCAGTTCCACGAACTATCTGCGTGTGTCCTTGTGGTCATTATGTATGCATGAGGGCCCCGGGCCCGACAACATTACATTGTGTTGTGTACAGCGGACACCAACATGTGACCGCAGGCAATGTGTTAGACCTTGGACATGTAGCTTTATCGTCACCCACTCAATTTGTTAAAGGAGTGTACTGGGCTGTAGTACGCAGGTCCAGTGTGGGTGTGTGAATGATAATTGTGTGCCTGTAGGCGTGGTTCAGTACTGGAAATGTGCATATGCATGTGTCTCTGTTACAGTGTGGGTCTCCTTTGTGTGGTGTAGGTGGTCCCTGAGGGGAATTAGACACCCATGCATGTGATCCAGTCATATTCTATGGGTTCGGACCTCACCCGCACCTGTTCGGCCACCTCCGTTTGGCATCCTAATACCTGGCATTGGAATGCCATGTGTAGCACGGTGAGGTGTTGGGAGCCAACTGTGCTGGCGGGTGCTGCCTGCTGGGTGGTCTGTGCAGGGGCTGGGTTCTCCACTATGTAGCTTGGCTACCCTGGTGGTGGGTTGTCTGGGATGTCCATGAGCTGTTGTGGGGCGGCGGTGTCGAAGGTGTGGTGGTCCTCTCTGGAATCACTGGTGAGCTGTCTGGTCTGCTCTGCTGGAGGTGTTGTTTGTCCCTCTGCAATGTGGAGGGGAGATGTATGTTGACATTGTGCTGACATGTATGTTGCTGCATTATTCTTGTTTACAGGCAGGCTGTATGACTATGTACATTGTGACTGTTTGGGAGGTGCTGTTGCAGGGATTCTGCTCATGCACAGAACTATGCGCAGGAAACCAGGACCTCAGTGAATTGTGGTGTACCAAAAACTCACCTCAGTACCCAGAACCCCTATCCGACCAGCATCAGTATCCCATTCGTTATACGTATTCTCTCGTAGGTCCCAATGTATAGACAACCCAGAACAAGCGACTTAGAGTACTCTCAGGAATGGTGGGAATCAGAAATGCCTGTTCGTTATTATTCTCATATCAGTCCATAACAAGAGTAATCAGAGACACGGTAAAGTTTAAAAGGTTTATTTTATAAACTACGTGTCCTAAGATGCAGTACTTTGGCTAACATAAGCAGACAAATGATTATAATTAAAACCATCAGCATTGTTACAATACCATAGAAAATGAAGGGAGAAATCATATTACAAATGACAGTGGAATACAGCCACCTTCCCTTCGCTAGTAGGCTAGTATTATTATACTAATAGAAGGCCTCTAGGCTTGATTGGGGAACCCCATACCGTAAAGATCAGCTTAGGTTAATCACATCACAGGATCAGCTTTGCTCTACGCCTGGAAAGGTTCTTCTCCAGAATGTGTTTCTAACGCATACAAACAGTAATATTAAAGGCTCTCGACACCCAGGTATTTGCAGCTGTGTGCATATTATGGCTAGGGAGTGGGCCGATCAACCTGAACTCAAAAACATACATTGTCTGGCGGCTCAGAGTGTTTTTTACACAATGTTCAGACCAAGGTCGCAGTGCACGTCTAGGGATGTGAACAACAGACAGTTCTCATGTGAAGAAAAGGCAAGCAAGCGGTTTTCAAATAATAACATGTCTCTGCAGTGTCGTGTGCAAAAGCAGCAAAAGTGACAAGATGGCTTCTCTAACATCTAACGCGCTTATGCTAACATAGCAATGTATGCACCTAAATCGCTGCCTTCACTACAGTGCTGGATTTTGATGTGGGACAGTGGACATTTTGGACTAGATGACGGATGTGAGGTTGTACGCGTACATTTCCTTCTCACAGTTTCCTGCTCTGTTAGATGTGGTTGGCCTGTTTCAGCGCATGAGCGCAGCTAGTTGTGTCCTCTGTTTTGCAGTGTGGGTGTTGCACTTTGTGCCACATTGTCGTCAATGTGGATGTGCTGTTATTGCTATGAGTGTGTGCTGCAGTGTGCCACGGGGATGAGGGACACGATCCAGGGTCATTGTGGGTGTGCAGTGTGTTATACATCTTTATGCATGTGTGTCATTGTGCCCATCTCCCCCTATCCCCCCAGGCCCTGGTCATTACTCACCCTGTTGATGTTGTGTCAGGTCCGCTCGAGCTGTGTCCTGACTCCCACCTCCTTGCAGCGTCTCCACACTGGTGACTGTGGCCCCCGTTTCCTCCTGCTCCTCCTGTAGCGCAGGACTCCCACCTCCTGTTGACATTGCTGCCTTCTTGTTGGTAGTGGGTTTGTGCTTGGTTTGGCTTTTCACATCATGCCAGTGCCTCTTGGCCTCCTCCATTGCCCTCCTCGACACTCCAACTGCATTCACGTTGGTCTAATTGTGTGTCAGTTGATGGTAGTGTTCTGTCACCTCCATGACACTGATCTGCTTTTCCTGCGGACTGCACCCCATCTTCCTCTTACTCTTCTCCTTCACCGACCCCGTTGTTCCTTGCTGGTGGTCTGTGGGGCTTGTGGGGTTTGCGTTAGCCTCTGCACTGGGTCCGGGTGCATCCATGGTGCTCCGCAGTTGCTTTCTTTCCCCCTTTTTTCCCATTGCTTTTATAGTGCATTTTTCTGCATGCCGCGTGGGATTTGCAGGCCTGTGGCTGGTTTTCGCTGTATTTTGTATCGTGATTGGCCTTATCGCAACTTTTTTGGGTTCATGTTTTGCATTTTTGCACCGTCGCGTTGTCTGTATCGCGGACATTTGTCGCGTTATCGTGGGCCTATCGCATGGTACCGCCGGCTTGGGAATACCACGTTACCACGCTGTTATTTTCCCGCGATAGACTGCAATGTGAAGAGTCGCGCTAAGCAACTTTTACGGTAGTTATCACACGTTCTTGAGAATATCCCCCCAGGTGTGAACTCTGGTCACTCCCATGAAATGTGTTGTGGACAGACAGCTTCGTAGTCATACCTGCTTTGGCAGACCTCTTTCATAACCAAAGATAAAAAGGAGAAGTGCCCACTTCAAAAGAAGCAGAATCTCAACATAGAACTTCAAAGACCCAGGCCCTAAATTACATTGGGAGTATAGAATGGACTATAAAGTGTGGAGTTTGAGTCCCCAAAAATGTGTCATCTGCCAAGCAGCCATGTGTGAAGGGGGAGTTCTACAACACTTATGCCTCTGACCAGAACTGGGGGCCAAGGACTGCTAATATCCCTGCTGGATGAGGAGACATCACACAGGGAACCCAAGAGCACCAGCACCTCTCTGCTTGCCAAGAACAGTGCGCCCTGTGAGGAAGAGGAGAGTGTTTCAGAGAGCAAGGTCCAGTGGTAAGCCCTAACATGAGTACTTCCTGTACGAGGTGTGAGGATTTGGCTGTGCACCGATCAGACCATAGACCATGTGCAAGACTATTTTTCGTGACCCCCGTATATCAGGAGAGAGCTTTCATAGACTGCGTATCGAGCACTCTATGAAGGGTGCCGAGCCCACACGGCCATGTTGCGGTGAACCCGTATGCCAGAGGGGAACTTAATTGAGCCAGAGTGTGAGACTTTTGTCTGCCATGTGTAGGGCGATCGCACCAAAGAGTCTGCACCCCTTAGTGAGCAATGCGGCAACCCCATATGCCAGAGGGGGCTGCCGAAATTGTTGTGGCCAACTGTATGGGTAGTGGCCCAGAAGAAAGGATTGCTACTGTGGCCAGCGGGTTTAGCCTGCCAACTGCACCTGTTTCCCAAAGGACCGCAGGATGCTGCTGAGGACATCGCACCCTTGCCAGAGCTCCAGTCGCGTGCCATAGGACCCCACATATTTTATTTGGGGATGCCTAACTTACCCTTTACGTCTGCTAAATGGGAGCAGCTTTGATCATTGGAAACCAACCGGCAGCACTGCTCAACAGGAAGACCCTGGAAGCTGAGTACTGCTATCTCCATTGCCAGCAGCCCAACTTCAACATCCAGGGTCTGGGCTTGGGAGCACCTGAGAAGAGGGCACTCACTGTATCTCCAAACACCGCCACAATGCCCATGTGGAGAAGACTGAAACCAGGTCTACGCTGACCATGGGGATTTGCAGCTGAAGGTGCTGCAGCGACATTGACACTTTTGACTGAAATCCTGAAGAGTCAAATGGGAACTTTTAAGTATGGCCTTGTATCAAGCGCATTCTTAGAGACATGCTGTGTCCGACACGGCAGACGTTAAACATCGGCTTTGGCGGGAGCTTTACCTAAACACCGGCCATTCACCTTATGATTTATTAAATGCATCCCAAAATATATGATATATATGATATGGCAAGACGCAGAAATATTGGCTTTAGTTGGAGCTTTAACTTAAACCAGCTATTAACCCTACACTTTATCGAGGGCATCCCTAGGATACGCTATGCCCGATATGGCGGCTTTAACATGGGGTTGCACACAAACATTTCTCTTGGTTGCACCATAGTTGCCACGATCCGCCCTTCCAATCGAAAACATAGAGATAAGAACTGGCATTAGTATGAAGGCACATAGATTCTGATGTAGCATAACCCGGAACTCCACCATTGGCAGGTCCTCATTTCCTTAAAGTGGCAGCACCGGGTCAGCGGTCTAGTTGCTGGACCCGGTGCAGCGCGAGTCACATTCGATGCGCATGGTGATGCGACCGCGGAGCGGGCGCACCGCTGGCGCACTGAAGGCGGGCCTAAGGCAAGCCCGTCTGTGCCTGTCCGTGCCCGGCCGGGCCCAGGGGCCAGGACCCCTGCATCATTCACCCCAGCCCAACGCTTTTACTCTAGCTCTCAGCTCAGGACACTCAATGGCACCCCAGGAAGTAAGTGTGGTCAGGTTTTCCACCCTGACAAACTCCCCATTCACTGCCCAACATGTAAGCATGTCCTTACCACACACAGGCCAGATCATACCCCCCTTAAGGCCAAATTTAGAATGCTACTTCTCAATTGCAGATCCCTGCCAAAACACACGACAGAGATCTGGATGCTTCTCAGAGACCACGACCCCGATGTAAAGTTCCTCACGGAGATCTGGCTCACAACTAGTTCAGAACCAGACATTGCACAAGCGCTTCCCCCCAGTTTTGTGCTCCAAAAATGTGATCGTCCTACGGGCAGAGGCGGTGGGATTGCCATTGTGCATAAGGAACAGCTCACCTGCCGGCCCCTGGGCAACCCTCTTGAAGACTGCGAGAATGTCCACTTCTCCAGTGAATTTTCGCCACTTCTCGCATTTACAGGCATTCTGGTCTATCGTCCCCCGGGGTTAATAGGGGCGTTTAATAAATCTCTACTCGAGGCCACGATAAATCTAGCCAGTGTGGCGGGTAATTGCACGATCCTTGGTGACTTTAACCTCCACTTCTATGATCCGCAAGCTTTTAATGCTTGCGAGCTGACCAGGGATCTCTCTTCTCTTCAAATCTCCCAAAAAGTGAGCCAAACTACTCATGTCAAAGGACACCGCCTTAACCAGGTATTCTCCAGTCTAACTGACCTTAAGGGAACTGACCCTACTCCACTACCGTGGACAGATCATTTCTTGATAAACCTTCTCTGGTCGCCGCAGACTACCAGACCTAGGACGCAACCCTCCTGGACCCGCCCTTGGAACAAGCTACCCCTAGCCAAATGGTCCCAGGAGCTGGAAAGGACCAAACCCAGCTTAAATCTCTGCCCTGTCAAAGCTAATGAGGATGTCCTCGACTGTATAGAGGAGTCTCTCAATACTGTCCTCCCAAGGATCAAGATAAAAAAAACGGCAAGGCCTCATGACGCCCAATGGTTCTCGCCAGAATTACACACCTTAAAGCAGCAATGTAAATTGAAGGAAAGAATTTGGAGGAAAGATTTCCTTCCTTCTAAAAAAAAAGATTATAGGCTAGCCATTTTTGCCTACAAAGTTGAATTAAGAAAAGCTCAAGCCTCCTACTATGAGAACAGAATTTTAGCAGCATCTATCTCACCCAAAGAAACATTTAACATTATACAAAAACTACTTACAGCTCCCTCCCCGACAATGGCCCCCGACACCTCTGGTAAACGATGCAACAAATTGGCTGAGTTTTTTATCATCCAAAGTCCAGCGTATCCTGGAATCTCTTCCATCTAAAGGGGAGGATGATAAATTCCCTCACCCTCAGACGGATGCCCCCTCAGACTCCTCTGAACACATCCTCGAGGTCTTCCCTCCCATGTCCCAGGAAACTTTCATTTCCCTGTGGGATACGGTAACGAGTGGCTCTCCAACTGACCCAGCGCCACTAAACATTTTGAAACAGGTCACCCCAATAATAGCCCCCAATGTGATACATTTGATCAACACTTCACTGGCCTCTGGAATAGTCCCCACCAAATGGAAAAGGGCAAGAGTTAAAGCGTTACTTAAAAAGCCTAATCTGGACCCGGTAGAACTGGGCAACTATCGCCCCCTTTTGACTGCCATAAGCAAGGTAACAGAGAAACACATTAACCGATCTCTTTCGGAGTTTCTTGAAAGTCACGACCTGCTCCACTCCTCTCAAACCAGGTTTCGCCCGCGCCAAAGCACCGAAACTGCTTTAGTGGCAGTAGTAGAGGAGAGTAGGAAAATCCTGGACTCAGGAGGTTCGGTGGCCATTCTACTCCTAGACCTGAGCGCCGCATTTGACACTGTGAATCATTCGATTCTGATCTGGCGACTCAGGCGCATAGGAGTGGATGGCACGGCGCTTCGCTGGCTATCCTCCTTTTTGGAGGGGAGAACCTTTCAGGTCTTTGAAGGAAACACCGTATCCACACCCACCTGTCTGCCGAGTGGTGTGCCACAGGGCTCATCACTCAGTCCAACCCTCTTTAATGTTTATATGTCCCCCCTAGCAGCCATAGTAGCTCCCTATGGAATCCGGATAATTACCTACGCCGATGACACACAATTGGTGGTTGGGCTCAATCAAGCAGATTTAACAACCTACGCCCTCTACTCCTGCTTAAATGACATCTCGAACTGGATGGACGCCTCTCAGCTCAAGCTTAATGGAGGATAAACCGAGATTATGATTCTGGGTAACACTCTCAGTTTCAATCTCAGCTTGATGTGGCCCTCTAGCATGGGTCCAGCCCCAGTCCGGAAAGCAGAAATTAAGAGCATTGGTGTATGGCTGGACCAGGACCTGAGCCTTAGGGCTCAGGCCAGGAAAACGGCAGCTCTCTGCTATGGCCTTCTTAGAATGGCTCGAAAGGTCCTGCCCCTCCTTCCCTTTGAGGCCAGGAAAGTACTGGTCCAATCATTAATACTCTCGAGACTGGACTACGGAAACGCTTTGCAGCTGGGTGCCCCCATTGCCGCAGTTAGAAAGCTCCAAACAGTACAAAACAGTGCTGCGAGACTCCTGATGGGAACTACTAATAGACTCTCAGCCAAACCGGCCCTCTGTTCCCTTCACTGGCTTCCGGTTCAGGAACGGATCAGGTTCAAGGCCTTGTGCCTAGTACCTAAGGCAAGGCTGGAACTTGTCCCACCTGTCATTTCCACCATGATTCGTCCATATAAAGCCAACCAGAATCTTCGATCAAACGATCTGTACTTGGCAGAGATCCCTAGGATCAAGATGTCTGGGAGTGGTGGTAGGCTTTTTTCCTATAATGCTTCCAAACTCTGGAATTCCTTGCCTCACCATCTCCGCAAAATCCCTGACCATCTGGCTTTTCGGAAGCAACTAAAGACCATGTTTTCCCTTAGCCTCTGTAGCTCTCTGTCTCCCCCGTGTCAGTTATTAGCGCTGGAATGCTTCCGGGTAGCCATGCGCTCTACAAATGTCTTTCTATTCTATTCTATTCTATTCTATTCTATTAACCCCACGAATCTTGATAAATTAATAGGCTATGACAACATGATGTCTTTTTTCCTATCAACCCTTAACAACAATGTTTCCTTCATTTAATAAGTGTGTGACTGTAAGTCAGCACCACCCTCCAGTGACCGCATGACCAAAAAAAACAACAGAGCGGGTAAGCATAGAGTATGAATGTAATACCTGAATAAATGCGAATCACTTTTAGTTCCACTATAACTCACCTGGGTGTACACTAAAGAATTGACTCTAGAAATGTTGAATGACACTACTCTTCAAGATATAAAATGTGACCTATAATTTTTAACATCTTGCACACATAAAGACCCCAATGCCTTGGGATAAACACAGTGATCACTGGTGTGTACCAAGGGAAGTACCCCCACTTATTTTAGACCTGAATGAGATAGGGGCTAGTTCTTGAAGGTCACCTGGTCAATAAAACCAGTATCTCAAGATATTACTAAGCACGAAGTTTGAAGTTTAACCTCTGTCATATGAATATATAAGTTAAAAAAAAATATTTCAGAAAATCCTACAAAGAAGAAATAACAAGACAGGTGAGAGCATTAGGCCTCACAAGTGCTCATAGAGTGCATGCATTAGAAGGCAGGGATAGTTTCATAAAGCTCTGACGAAGGCCGCAGACCTGATTGGGCTCTTAGAGTGGGCCGAAACATGTTGGCACAGATACAAGAGGTTTAATTGAACGATTATATTCAATATAAAACCTCAGAACAAGTTTTATTTATACACCAGGTACCCAAAGAATAAAGGAAACCTTTGGGTATACCTGTAGGTATTTTTAACAGCAAACGTTTCACCTGGATCTCTGCTTATGCAGTTAGATTTAATTTAAGAACTCCCATCTCAGTCGTTAGTTGAATCCACCCTGGTGGTATCATCCTACCTGGGTGTGGAAAGGCGCTGATGAAGAAGCATGTCATGATAAGTGAGTGGATATTTGAGAGTCAATCTTCGAGACCTGTTCTGATAAATTGTCAATGAATGGACTCCCCTAAAAACACTTTGAATATTCCAGTTGCCAGTTGTGCCTGACTAGCTGAGAGATTCATAATTTGTGCCAATAGTTAATATGGATTTGGTGTGGTACACAATTTCAGGCAGGTATGGTCTTGGAGAGGGTTCATGACATCTTCTGGTTCTCCAATCAGTAATTTGAGTTTTGTGATAAGTATCCTTGAAGCTTCACAAATGCCTGCTGAAGCATCTGCCATTAAGCGCATGGCACACAAGAGTGTAAAGGATTTGTCAACTGCTGGGAATCAGTACGCCAATTAAGTTGTTTGGTATTGTGTTTTTTGATATTGTGTCTTTAATGGACAATATTCAAATGAATTAGATAGTAATACTGCTGTGAACTTGTTGTTGACCGTTGCTGATACATGGGAATACATTGAGAGATTAGAGGAAGAAGCAAAAGAAAGTGAGCAGAAAGGAGGAATTAGAGCAGTGAAGAATAAGGACGAGTTTTGGGTTTGAGTAGATGGAAGAACAGTCCTGTCTGATAGCTTGTTGTCACCTACGGTTAGACACTTTCATGGTCCCACACACATAGGGAGGGATGCCATTGTGTGTTTGTTCAAGCAGAACTGGTTTAGCCCACATTTACGAGTGATGGTGAGAATCTTTGGTGTGTAACCTGCCAACAATCAAATGTTGGTAGAAGACAGCAGCAGTGACACAGAATTATGTAGAGAGATCAAGGGCCTTTTAATGGCTTGCAGCTTGACTTTGTTGAATTGCCCATTTGTAATGGGCTCTGCTACGTTTTGTGTGTGGTGTGTAATTTCACTGTTAAGTAGAGGCATTCCCTTACTGTAGCCAAACTATTGTAGTGAGAATTGATACCACGCTTTAGATTTCCCGTTTCTCTGGAGACAGACAGCAGAAATCATTTCAATATGAGGACCTAATGAGGCTGTAAGTCAAACTCCAAGTGGATCAGAGACTTCATTTTAGTTACCAGCCTGAAGCATCAGGGACTATCGAACAAATCAATGGGACGCTGAAATCCTATCTTGCCAAAGTGTGTGTATCTACACCCCTTAAGTGACCAGATGCACTCCCTCTTGTGCTGATGAATCTTCGTAGTGCTTCTGATTCGAGGGCAGGATTGTCCTCAAATTGAATTTTTATGGTGATGGGTGTGAGACTGCCTGATGTTCCTGCTGCTGGACTTGTTAATATTTCAGATGATGTGGTTCTTGACTACTGTGTTGGGTTCTTTTTCTCACTAAGTTGAGGCACCGATCCTTCCGAGCCAAGCTGGTGTAGAAGTGGTGGCGACAAGCACTGATTTGCAGAGTCGAACTCCTGATCAATGCAAAGGAGATGAGGGGGAGGGAAGAGTGTGCCTGAGAATCTCAAATTCAAGTTGAGACAGGTGCTGAGGCTGTGGTGACTAAACCAAGAGTAATCACTGTGAATCAAATCAGAGAAATATTAAACAGCAATTTGAATGCAAAAGAAGAACATTGCTGTGGAACAAAGAATAGAAAGGTGGCCAGAAAATGGTGAAAGGCTGAGAGCAGTTGTATCTGAGAAACTCGTACCAAAGACTGTCATTGAAGAAACCAAGTTAAGTAAACAGATTCACTTTGAAGGTGAACAGCAGGTAGTCAGGACACCAAAGGCAACATGGGTGGCTAGTCAAAGGTATTCAGCTCCCAATTGGGCTTATTTTGTTTAGATTGAACTCGCAGCAGTGTGGTGCTGTGGTGAATCTTGCTGCTTTCAGGAGAGACTCCGGGACTGCGAGGACCAGCAGCCCTTCAACACCTCCCAGCTGCGTCCTCTTCCCGCGCGCCCTTATCTGACCATTTATCCATTCCAGAGCCACCGCTGCGCGGGATGCCCGCAGACGAGCGCCGGGAGAAGCCCGGGCCAAGGGCGGGCCCGTTTAAGCCCGTTGTAGCCCGGTGGAGTCCGGACCGGGCTACCCCTCTGACATCTCGTGAGTATTATTATCTTTTGAAAGAATTGGGGGTTCTATCACGCAGCTATGCCAGCTCGTGAAAATAGGGCCAAAGTTGCAACGCAGAGTGAGAACTTAACAGGAACTTTAGATAATTTTATAACTAGAGCAAATTCGGTAATAGACCAGGGGATTACTCTAATGGAACGCCGGGTGTCACAAGATCTAGCCCTTGCAAAAAGATCTTCAATGGGTCACCTGGCAAACGCTCACACACCTGAACCTGCGCTACGAGCAAATATAAATGATGCCCTTGTGATCATTCACAGTCCCCCAACTCCGCTGCCCTTTGTGAATATTACCTCACCGGATCAATATACAGATTCAAGGGGGTCAGAGCTTATCGATGTTTTACCAACGGTTTGCGCACAGGGAAGACCAAACACACGACAGTTGAGGGCAAAACGGGAGAGAGCAATATCCAAATTAAAAAAAGGGGCAACTATTGACAACAAGGTTAGTGGGCAGGACAATGATAAAAGGACTGTCAAGAACAATATTTCAACAATTCTGCATAAGGAAAACCGGGACGCTAATAATTCGATTCTACCACCTCATCAGGGAATAACTCCCTCGCGCAAAGGCGCTGCCATGAGAAAACAACTGGCTGGGGAGGATTCTCTCCTTGATAAACTTGGTGCCCTATTAACATCTCTTCTCCAGCCATTTGAACTAAGACTCTTGCGAATGGAACAACAGCTTGGCAAGATGGAACAAACATGTACGGAGGTTGCAGACAGCTTAAAGGCAAATATGTTGCAACTAACTAAATTACAGTCAAACCAGGCACAAACAAGGGTTGTAATGCATAAACCTGCTGCCCCAGTTGCGATATCCAACTCTGTAATATCAAATGCGAAGCCAACACCACTGATGGGCATTTCTAACAATACTTTGGGGGAGGGAACCTCCGCCCAGCCTGCAAAGACTGGGCGGTCTGTTCCCGCTTTAGTCACCCCAGGGGTTCAAAGAATAGACCTTCCACCGGAATCTAGCCCGTTTGTGGTTGTTTTAACAGGGGTCCCTGAAACTAACAACTCCAGTGTGGAATCATTTGAGTCCCTAAAAAATAAAGTTGCTGATTGGCTCAATAAAATCAGACCACTACCCCCTCTCACCTCTAGTAAGATACTAATGGTTCGGAGGCTGTCTTGGGTGGGGCATAGGAAAAAAAACATAAATGGCGACTGTGTAGTGGTTAATTTTAAGGACCCGCAAATTGTAGAACATATCTGTAATTGGCGGTCTCACACCCCTGGGGCCATCATTCGACCACTCCCATTGTCATACTTCTATCCGCCAACCCAGTCTCTAAATACACAAGGGGACTAGACAATAGTAGACCATTTAGGTGGGGGGAGGTTTAATAGGGGTTGGCTTCGCCACCCTCCTCCCCCAAGTCCACTAACCATACAAAACAGGTTTAGTGGATTAGATCTTGTTGATTGACTGAATCACAATGGGGAAGCTGATTCTGCTATTGTACAAAGAAAGGGATCTTCCTATTCGGGGGCAGAGTTTGGACAAATTGAAGGAGCACCATTAGCTGGTGATTCATCTATTTCCCAAATGACTAAAGCGCATATACTGGAGCCTATTAGGGGTGTGGATGATGCTACTTTTGGCGAAAAGGCTTCTGCTTGCTCGTTTTATTCCCTCAATGACTTGTTTAGGGAACCTGTTTCAAGTGGGAGTGGATCTAATATCTCTTGTCCGGAGGAAAGAGAACAAAATATCCTCAGAGTCCTGTCCTGGAATGTGGCGGGCCTATCCAATAAACTCCCCTGCCCAGAGTGGGGTTCTTTCATTGACAAGTTCGATATTTGTCTCTTTCAAGAGACCTGGGCTAGGGTTGAGGAATCTAGGGTTGGCTACGCTACATATCATATTCCCGCCCGCTGGGAGGGTAAGGGGCGTCCATCTGGGGGGCTTACCATTTGGGTTGGGGTACACCTAGGATGTATGGTGGAGCCCATGATCACCTCCTCAGATGATGTGCAGTGTGTGATCCTAAAGTGGGTCAACTCTCACAAGCTTGCCATTGTGAATGTTTATTCACGACTGGTTGGTATAGCTAGAGAGTCAACTGCCATCGAAGAGTTGTCACTCTTTCTATATACCATCCCGAGTGACATATCTCTCTTAATAGCCGGCGATTTTAACTGCCATTTTGAGCCGCTTCGGGGAATGCCCGAGGGGGCTCTAACGGCTGAAGATGATCATTGGGCTATACCACCATGCCAATCCCCCTGCCCCAGAACTTGGTCCCCGTTAGCGGTCCAGATCACAGCACTGACCCTAAACCACTCGATTAGGGCGTGCAAGGGCCGTATCCAATCTGACATCCCCTCAGGTTGTACCTTCAATAAAAAGGGGCAGGAGTCGCATCTCGACTTTATTATGGTCGATACGCGGTCCTGGTCCAAGGTTACTGATTTAAGGGTAATATCACGGGGCGACAGCGATCATAATGCCCTTAGTTTGGAGATGGCTTTTACAGATAACAGAAGGACTACTCGGGAGGATAAGGATCACTCAAGAGACAGGACAATATTAGCAAACAACAGACGCAGAGTCAAGTGGGAAAAGCTAGTGGCGTCACCTAATAAACTAGCTAAATTATATAATCTAAGTTACTCTCTCCTCCTGGACCTAGACGTTCTAATTAATCATCCTTCACTCCCGGATTTAAATGCTAAAATCCTGGCCATTCATACTAATTTAGTGTCAGCCCTAGCGGAGGCTCTCCACCCGTGTGTCCCGAAAGGGACGAAGAGGGCCCCTCCATCGTCCTGGTATAATGCCACATGCCGTAGGGCCAAGACAGAATTGTTACAAGCACTAAAAACAGATAATAACAGACCCCACATTCTTGCAACGCGCCTCCGGTATAAAGAGGTCCAAAAACTCGCTAAACAAGAGTGGGACTATGCTCATTGGTCCGAGTTATCTGTCGCGCTGGAATTAAGGGATGCACGCAGATTTTGGTCAATTGTAGGCACGGGTTGTGGGGAACCGAAGTCTGCTATTGAACCTAACATTGATGCAAAGGTCTGGGAAGATCATTCCAAAGGCCTTTACTCATTAGCTCCAGATGTGGAGAGTAGGTTGGTAGCCACTCTTGCAAACGACCAGGATAACGATATTGAGTTTGAGGTCGAGGAGGTACTTAATGCAATTGCCAAACTCCCGGAGGCAAAAGCACCGGGATTAGATAAGCTCCCGGGTGATCTTTTCAAACATCAACCTAGAATCTGGGGTCCGTATCTCTGCATTATCTTCAATGCAACAGTGAAGGGCATGGAGGTTCCCTGTACTTGGCTGGGAGCAGAGATAGTCCCAATCTTCAAGAAGGGTTCTCCTCTGCTCCCGGTCAACTACAGGCCCATCAGCCTCATTGATGTACCACAAAAAATCTTTGCGCGGCTAATCTTAGATCGGTTGCAAGAATGGATGGAGGACCAGGATGTCCTTAGCCCATTACAGGCGGGATTTAGAAGGAACACCTCAACAACAGACCAGATTTTTCGTCTTATGACTTTATTCTGGAAAACAGCTAAGATAGAGGGTGGCAGCCTCTATATGGTCTTTGTGGACCTCCGCTCTGCCTTTGACTTAGTGCCCTGTAGGCAATTATGGGCGGTGCTCCAATGTATGGGGGTCCCGCAACAACTCTTGCAGCTGTTGATGAGATTGCACAAAGGGAACTTTGCACAGATTAGATGTGGCAGGAATGGGGCGCTGTCGGATAGGTTCCCTATTGAGTGAGGGGTCAGGCAGGGTTGTGTATTGGCACCCACCCTGTTTTGCCTCTATGTGAACGCTGTAATCCCGTATTTGAACAATATCCCCAATAATGATGCTCCATGTTTGGCAGGCAGCAGGGTACCGGCAATTATGTTTGCTGACGACACCCTGCTGCTTTCCAAGTCTCCAATGGGGATACAGCGTATATTGGACGGTTTTGAAGATTTCTGTAGAAATCAAGGTCTTGAGATCAATATTAGTAAAACAAAATTCATGATCTTTAACCCTCGAGTATCAACACGCCCAAATCCCATTCTGGGCAATGTGAGGCTCGAAAGGGTAAAGACCTTTGAGTACTTGGGGGTAACCCTGAACGAGAACCTGTCATGGGCCCCACAACAAGTTAAAGCACAATTGAAATTGGCCCAATTAGCAGGCGGAATTCTTAGGCTCTCGAATACTTCCACATACAAACCCGTCAAACCTCCCTGGAGATGTATAAGACACAGGTTAGGGTGCCAATTTTGTATGGAGGGGAACTTTGGGGTTACTCGTCTATACCTGAAATCGTAAAAGCAGAAAATAAATTTATCAGACAACTTCTGGCACTTCCACCAAGTACTCCTCTTTTTCCCTTAAGGCTGGATCTGGGGTTGAGATCAATCTCGGTAGAATTAGCCCTAAAACCACTGAGGTTCTGGCGAAGGCTCTGGACAACTCCTGAGCTCCTGCATTATAGGCAGGAACTCAAGGAAATTTTACAATCTGAGAGTGCAAAAAAAATACCGTGGCTTATGTTCGTAAAACGGGAATTACTAAGAGTGGGACTGTTTGATATGTGGCACGAGCCAGAATCTAGTTGTCATCTAGTTTCCAGGAAGCTACTTACTAAAATCTTTGTGGAGGACAATCATAATGCTGCACTCTCAGATCCTAACAGCGGTTCCCGGACCCAGCATTTCTTAACATTTAAAGATTCTTATTGCTTTGAATCATTTTTAGATGTCATTTATTCCACTGCTGCAAGGAAACTGTATCTTCTATGGAGATATGGTACTTTGCCCTTAAGAGCCTTTACTAGTAAATGGTCACCCCCTTCTATTGAGTCATGCCCAGGCTGTAGTGGTGATCTAGAACAGTGTTTCCCAAACTGTGGTCCACGGACCCCCAGGGGTCCCTGACACATTCCTAGGGGGTCCGCAGGCAGCAGTTTTGAAAGCACTGCAAAGTATCTTGTTTAATTAGCAATTTTCAAAGAACAATACAAGTGTCAAGATAACCCCAGTGATTAATGTCCCTGCTGGAGAGAGATGAGAGTTTTGTCCAGTGGCAGCTTTGACTTATCTAATGTAGCACAGAGGGTTAATATGCCTACTGCAAAGAATGTGTACCATGCATTTTAAAAACAGTATTTTATGTGCATAGCTGAGTGTGTTACTGCTTTTGTCAGAGAGATTCTTTTGTTACTGTGCAGTTCATAAGTGACAATCGTAATCTAGCACAGTGACCTATAAACTGTCATCAAACAGCTGCTTGCAAACTGCAAGGTACAAGTTAGTAACTTATGTTTTTCCCAGTCTTTCATTGTCCTGATTCTGCTAAAAAGGGGTATTTGGGTGGAAATATATTTTTATTGTTAAAGTCAATGCTAGCCTCTGTGTTATGTTCTGAATCCTGAGTTTGCGCTTCTCCAGACCAAGCACTCTTTAAAAATGCCTACCAGTATAAATGACATGTGAATTCTACACCTTGTAGTCCCCTTTGCCTTATGTAACTTTTTCTATACACTGATTTACACGTATGATTCACTGTCTCTATATGTGTGTGATGTAAAGTGCTCTGACATCCTACAATGGTATGAGAGATGCTATAAAAAAATTAAATACAGGTGACAGAGGGGCTATGGGGAGATGAGAAGCACTGTTGGAAGGTGATAGTGGGGGAATCATTGAAGACCCCCCAGAAAGATTGTCGTATTCTAGTGCATAGTCAGGTCTTCATTTACTATTCTTTAAAAGCTAATACAATTCAATACATAATGATAAATATGTTGTAGACTGCACCATTGTTTCCTAAATGTTTTGGGGGGAGAGCCTCCCAAAGCCCCCTTTGTAGTGGTCAGGCTCACTCACTGCACTTGGTGTGCACCGTATGGGGACTGGTCTGAAATCATTTGCCAGGGCTGCTTTGGATTTCCAGTCTGGCCCTGGCAGGAGCAGGAGCCTCTTACTGCGAAATAAAACCAACCATTGAAAAGTTAGTCACGGAGATGCAGCCCCAACCTTCCCATTAACTTTTTTCGTTTTTTTGCAAAATCTTTCAATATAAAATACAACAGAAGTGGCGGAGAGTGTAGTTAGCCTCCTTGGCTTAACACACTCCGCCACTTCAGAAACGCAGGGCTGCACCATATTTACAAGAATATGGTGCAGCCCTGTGTTTCCCCTGCGCAGGCGCTACACTCAACAGGGGAAGATTGTTTATGTACAGGAAGGTCCCCCTTCCTGCACATACAAAATCTTGAAATGTCGTTTTGTCACTTGTATGTGTGCTGCTTGATGCAGCACATATGGAAGTTACAAAATCTCATTTTTTTTTTTTTTAAAGACCCCCTTTTGTGCCGCTTTGTTCGCCATAAGTTGGCAGGGTATGCTCAGACGTTGAGTCCCTTGCTCACTTTGCCACTTGATTCAAGCAAGCCTGGCTGAAGACGGCTGAAATGCCAGAAACCGGTCCTAGGAAGCTTGTTTCCGGTCCAGGGAAGGCATGGCTTGGCAGTTCGGGCTGGACTGTTCCCATGAGGCACAGGGTCAGACTGATTTGCATATGGCCATGTCTGAACTGGGGTGGCAGAGTGGGCTAAAGAACGGTGATGAATCAAACCCAGATCTGTTGACTGGGTGTGAGTGTTTGATTGGTTCTGATGCTCCGTCCATCACCACCCCATTTTGTACCGCTTTGTTCGCCATAAGTTGGCAGGGTATGCTCAGACGTTGAGTCCCTTGCTCACTTTGCCACTGGATTCAAGCAAGCCTAACTGAAGACAGCTGAAATGCCAGAAACCGGTCCTAGGAAGCTTGTTTCCGGATCCAGGGAAGGCATGGCTTGGCAGTTCGTCTGGACTGTTCCCATGAGGCACAGGGTCAGACTGATTTGCATATGGCCATGTCTGAACTGGGGTGGCAGAGTGGGCTAAAGAACGGTGATGGATCAAACCCAGATCTGTTGACTGGGTGTGAGTGTTTGATTGGTTCTGATGCTCCGTCCATCATCACCCCCTTTTGTACAGCTTTGTTCGCCATAAGTTGGCAGGGTATGCTCAGACGTTGAGTCCCTTGCTCACTTTGCCACTGGATTCAAGCAAGCCTGGCTGAAGACGGCTGAAATGCCACAAACCGGTTCTAGGAAGCTTGTTTCTGGACCAGGGAAGGCATGGCTTGGCAGTTCGGGCTGGACTGTTCCCATGAGACACAGGGTCAGACTGATTTGCATATGGCCATGTCTGAACTGGGGTGGCAGAGTGGGCTAAAGAACGGTGATGGATCAAACCCAGATCTGTTGACTGGGTGTGAGTGTTTGATTGGTTCTGATGCTCCGTCCATCACCACCCCCTTTTGTACCACTTTGTTCGCAATAAGTTCAATCATAGGCATTTGTATAGCGCACTGCTCACCCGGAGGGTCTCAAGGCGCTGGGGGTGGGGGAACGCTACTGCTCGAACAGCCAGGTCTTGAGTTGCTTCCTGAAGGCGAGATGGTCTTGCGTTGTCCGGAGGTGGATGGGGATGGAGTTCCATGTCTTGGCTGCCAGGTAGGAGAAGGATCTTCCTCCGGCGGTGGCACTGCGGATGTGGGGGACGATGGCGAGAGCGAGGCTGGCGGAGCAGAGCTGGCGGGTGGGCTTGTGGAAGGTCAGGCGGCTGTTGAGGAACTTGTGGCCCAGGTCGTGGAGGGCCTTGTGTGCGTGGGTGAGGAGTCGGAACGTGATTCTTTTGTTAACGGGGAGCCAGTGCAGGTCTCTCAGGTGTCCGGAGATGTGGCTGTGTCGGGGGATGTCCAGGATGAGTCGTGCTGAGGCGTTCTGGATCCGTTGGAGTTTCTTCTGGAGTTTGGCGGCGGTGCCGGCGTAGAGGGCGTTCCCGTAGTCCAGCCGACTGGTGACGAGGGCCTGGGTGACCGTCTTCCTGGTCTCGGTGGGGATCCACCGGAAGATCTTTCGAAGCATGCGCAGGGTGTTGAAGCATGAAGACGAGACGGCGTTGACTTGTCTGGTCATCGAGAGGGAGGTGTCCAGGATGAAGCCTAGGTTGCGTGCGTGGTCTGTTGGCTTGGGGGTGGCTCCCAGGGTGGGGGGCCACCAGGAGTCATCCCAGGCGGAGGGTGATGATCCCAGGATGAGGACCTCCGTCTTGTCTGAGTTCAGTTTCAGGCGGCTGTTCTTCATCCATTCGGCGACGTCTTTCATCCCTTCGTGTAGGCTGGCTCTGGCGGCGTCCGGGTCGCTGGTGAGGGAGAGGATCAGCTGGGTGTCGTCGGCGTAGGTGATGATCTTGAGGTTGTGTTGACGTGCGATGGTTGCGAGGTGGCTCATGTAGACGTTGAAGAGGGTGGGGCTGAGCGATGACCCTTGTGGAACGCCGCAGATGACTTCGGTGGCCGCTGACCGGAACGGGGGGAGGCGGACTCTCTGGGTTCTTCCGGCGAGGAATGAGGTGATCCACTCCAGGGCCTTCTCCTGGATGCCGGTGTTGTTCAGGCGCTGTACCAGGGTGCGGTGGCAGACAGTGTTGAATGCTGCGGAGAGGTCCAAGAGGATGAGGGCCGCAGTTTCCCCGTTGTCCATTAGGGATCTGATGTCGTCTGTGGCTGCGATGAGGGCGGTCTCCGTGCTTTGGTTGGCTCGGAAGCCGGATTGCGAGTGGTCGGGGGATCCGTTGGTCTCAAAGAAGGCGGCTAGCTGTCTGTTGACGGTCTTCTCGATGACTTTGGCAGGAAACGGGAGGAGCGAGATGGGGCGGTAGTTCTTGAGGTCGGAGGGGTCTGCAGTTGGTTTTTTCAGCAGGGCACTGATCTCGGCGTGTTTCCAGCACTCTGGGAAGGTGGCGGTGTTGAAGGAGGCGTTGATGATGTCACGGAGGTGGGGTGCGATGATGTGGTCGGCCCTGTTGAAGATGTGGTGTGGGCAGGGGTCCGTAGGGGATCCGGAGTGGATGGTGTTCATTGTGCGTGTTGTGTCTTCGGTGCTGACTGGGGTCCAGGTGCGGAGGGTGGTGGTGGAGGGCATCGGTTCGGTGGTGGGGTTCGTGGTTGGTGGGCCGAAGCTGTTGTGAATGTTGGCGATCTTGTCGTGGAAGAAGGCTGCGAGGGAGTCGCAGAGGTCTTGCGAGGGAGTGATGTCATTGTTTCCGGCGTCGGGATTGGAGAGCTCTTTGACGATGCTGAAGAGTTCCTTGCTGTTGTGGGTGTTGTTGTCCAGTCGTTCCTTGAAGGCTGTCTTCTTTGTGGCACGGATCAGTTGGTGGTGTTTGCGGGTGGCGTGTTTGAGGGCCGTCATGTTGTCTGTGGTCTGGTTGGTGCGCCAGGTGTTCTCCAGGAAGCGGCAGTTCTTCTTGGAGGTGATGAGCTCGTCGGTGAACCAGGAGGCTTTCTTGCTGCCGCTTCTGCTGGGGGGGTTCTTCATCAGTGGTGCGAGGGTGTCTGCGCAGTTGGTGATCCACTGTGTGAGGTTGTTGGCGGCTTCGTTGGGGTCCGTTGAGCTGGTGGGGGGGTTCTGGCTGAGGAAGGTGGTGAGCTGGTCGCCGGTGATCTTGTTCCAGCTCCTGCGGGGGGCTTGTTGAGGGTGGTGGTGGGTCGTCGTTTTACTGAAGCTGAAGTGGACGCAGCTGTGGTCAGTCCACTGGAGATTGGTGGAGTGGCTGAAGGTGACGTATTTGCTGGATGAGAAGACTGGGTCAAGCGTGTGGCCGACGTAGTGGGTGGGGGTGGTTACCAGTTGCTTGAGTCCGAGGTTGGCCAGGTTGGCCAGCAGAGCAGTGGTGTTGCGGTCCTTGTTGTCCTCCAGGTGGAAGTTGAGGTCCCCCAGGAGGATGTAGTTGGTGGAATTGATGGCGTGCGGGCTGACTAAGTCTGTGATGTCTTCGCTGAACTGTGTGCGTGGTCCCGGTGGTCTGTAGACGAGGGTGCCTCTGAGCGTGGTCTTGGGGTCGGTGTGTATCTGGAAGTGGAGGTGTTCGGCGGAGGTGAAGGTGTCATCGGAGTTGGTCGTGATGCGGATGGTATTCTTGTGGATGATGGCGATGCCTCCTCCTGTCTGGTTGACGCGGTCCTTCCTGGTGATTTTGTAGCCTTCCGGGACGGCGATGGCGACGTCGGGCGCTGAGGAGGCGTTCATCCAGGTTTCCGTCAGGAAGGCGATGTCTGGTGCTGTCGAGCCGAGGAGGTTCCAGAGTTCGACGGCATGCCTGTGAACGGAGCGGGTGTTGAGCAGGATGCACATCAGGTGTTTGTTGCTGGGGCTCGGTTTAGCAGGTGCGGTGTTGGGTCAGAGGCCGGTGAAGTGGCAGGTCAGGCAGGTGAAGGGTCCGTGGGTGTGTCTCGGGGTGGCTCGGTAGCAGGCGGTGTTTCGGCCGGCGTTGAGTGCGTGGAGGGTTTTGGTGTCGTAGATGTGCAGGATGTGCTGGCGAGGGCGAGGACCAGGGGGTCTGGAGCTGGGCGCGGTCCAGGCGCGGACGGGCGCAGACGGGCTTACCTTTGGCGCACCTTCGGCGCTCAATCGGTGCTCCCGCTGCGCGCGTCCGCTGCGTGGTCGCTCTGGGGGCGTCATAAGTAAGGAGCCGGGAGGGAGGAGCAGCTGGGTGGCGGGAGCGGGGCGGCGAATGGAATCACAGGGGGGCGGGGCCGCAGGGAGGCAGCGGCGGGAAATTCCAAGAAGCAGTGGGCAGCGGGAAATTCCCAGGAGCAGCGGGAAATTCCCAGGAGCAGCGGGCAGCGAGCGAAGGAATCTGCAGGCAGGAGGCGGCAAAGGCAGGCAGGAGCGGCAGCAGTGAGTGGGGCGACCAAGCCCTGTGGAGGGCTGAGCGGTCACACTCTGTGGTCCCCTTAAGTAAGGAGCCGGGAGGGAGGAGCAGCTTGGTGGCGGGAGCAGGGCGGCAAATGGAATCACAGGGGGGCGGGGCCGCAGGGAGGCAGCGTCGGGAAATTCCAAGAAGCAGCGGGCAGCGGGAAATTCCCAGGAGCAGCGGGAAATTCCCAGGAGCAGCGGGCAGCGAGCGAAGGAATCTGCAGGCAGGAGGCGGCAAAGGCAGGCAGGACTGGCAGCAGTGAGTGGGGCGACCAAGCTCTGTGGAGGGCTGAGCGGTCACACTCTGTGGTCCCCTACGGTCCCCTTAAGGAAGGAGCCGAGAGAGAGGAGCAGCTGGGTGGCGGGAGCGGGGCGGCGAATGGAATCACAAGGAGGCGGGGCCGCAGGGAGGCAGCGGCGGGAAATTCCAAGAAGCAGCGGGCAGCGGGAAATTCCCAGGAGCAGCGGGAAATTCCCAGGAGCAGCGGGCAGCGAGCGAAGGAATCTGCAGACAGGAGGCGGCAAAGGCAGGCAGGAGCGGCAGCAGTGAGTGGGGCGACCAAGACCTGTGGAGGGCTGAGCGGTCACCGTTGGCAGGGTATGCTCAGACGTTGAGTCCCTTGCTCACTTTGCCACTGGATTCAAGCAAGCCTGGCTGAAGACGGCTGAAATGCCAGAAACCGGTCCTAGGAAGCTTGTTTCCGGTCAAGGGAAGGCATGGCTTGGCAGTTCGGGCTGGACTGTTCCCATGAGGCACAGGGTCAGACGGATTTGCATATGGCCATGTCTGAACTGGGGTGGCAGAGTGGGCTAAAGAACGGTGATGGATCAAACCCAGATCTGTTGACTGGGTGTGAGTGTTTGATTGGTTCTGATGCTCCGTCCATCACCACCCCCTTTTGTACCGCTTTGGATTTCCAGTCTGGCCCTGGCAGGAGCAGGAGCCTCTTACTGCGAAATAAAACCAACCATTGAAAAGTTAGTCACGGAGATGCAGCAACAACCTTCCCATTAACTTTTTTCATTTTTTTGCAAAATCTTTCAATATAAAATACAACAGAAGTGGCGGAGAGTGTAGTTAGCCTCCTTGGCTTAACACACTCCGCCACTTTGAGGTTCCGTATGAGACGGGACGGCACTTTTTGAGTGGTGACGAATATGGACGAGTGTGGTATCTATGAACCGCAAACGACGAGTATAGTGGGCGTGCGAAGTTTCGCTGTGCAACCTTGTACGGTTCGTCTCATTTTTGTGTTTGTTCATTTCGAACCCTCGGGTTCCATTTTAGACACAGCGTCCATTTTGTTTCTTGCCCTCAAGTAGCCAGCGAACGGGTTTTTGTCCGCTTCGTGACCCTGGGACTTCCAAGATAGTACGAAGGACACGTGTTTCTTTGAGGTGACTTTACGATGAGGGAAATGACACGAGTAAGGCAGATGGCCCCGCTCGAGGCTCATCTTGCCGCTCCGGTCTATTGTCTCAGTCACGCATACATTAGACACGAGGCCTTTGATCCCTATCGAGTTTCCTTTATTACCCTAACACTCTTTCCTAACCTGTTGTGCATCCTTGCCCTTTCCTCGCATTCTGTTCTTCGTCCTTCCTTAATGTGTTTATGGTTAAGAGGAAATGTGTTTATTGCGGAGGGGATATGTTTTTACAGTTGGGAACCGGCAAGGACTGTTGTAATTATGTTCCGGCCTCCTGAAACATGAATGCGACCCTTTTGAAGTTTATTGTGGGAACCGAGTTGAATCTTTGTTCACTATGTTGTGCTATGGCAAAAACGTGTATAAAAGGAGCGACCCACTTCTACGAAATTGAAGCAGTCTCCGAGAACCTACACGCTGTGTACTTCTTGTGACCTCTGTATCCCTGCAGTAAATAAACGCTGATCTCTGACGTCGCTGGAAGTGTCCCGTGTCTCTGTGTTTTGTACGCCAGAACAGGTAACCCACGAAGGTTTCAGGTGTTGTCCCCTGGCACCGCTGGGTCTTAAGAAAACCCAGTCCTTCAGTTGGCGCCCAACGTGGGGCGACATCAACGGTACCGGTCCAAAGCCCGACGATCGTGAGGAACTTCGTGTGAAATCTCCGAGGGAAGGTGCACCCCGCTTCATCGATCCAGTTGTCGAAATAAGTGGCCCGACGTCCTTTCCGCGAAGATCCCCCGCCTCCTGACGGCTGCGACGGACCGATGCCCTGACTGTCGGCCTGTTTGGCGCTTGGCGTAGTCCTTTGTACGGCGAGACGATAGACGGGCCTTCCTGGTGACGCCATTGCTCTCTCTCAGTTAAGTATTTGTGGGTCGCTCCCTGTGTTGCTTTGTTGTTTGCATGGTTCCATTGCATTTGTGGTCCTTAGTTGTTGGTTCTTAGTTGTTGGGTTTTATTTGACGATTGCAATTGCCAAAAACCGAGGGTCTTGCATTTTTGCGAGGACATCGTAATTCGATAGCCCTTGAAGTTTGTATACTTGGCTAGTGTGCACGATGCCTGGCCGTAGTACTTTGTTTGGGTTTCTCAAATGTTGCAGCATGGATTCCCGGCTGGAGGATTCTTGCCCGATACCTCCGGTTGGAACTCCGCTTTATGAGCTCTATAGTCGCCATGGTGTGGGTCCTATCGTATATAATGAATATTGGGTTCGTTATACTAAAAAGGATGGTGTCCTTAGTTGGCCACCTCATGGTAGTTTTGAGACTGCCATTTTAGATAACTTGGAAGCGAAATTGTTTAAAAAGAAAGCTAGGCCGGCTATGTTTGATTCCTTCCGGTTATGGCGGAAAGAGGCCAAGCAGAAAGAAATCAAACAGAACAAGAAAAATAAACGAGAAGGTGCCATTACGGTGATACGTAATGCAGAACAGTATCAGTTAGATAGGAATGAGAAGGAGCAAGAAGTTAGTACTCGGCTTCACCATATGTCAGTGGACAAATGCTATCCATCGCTACCTTCTGCGATCGATAAGACAGGAGAAGAATCGGTAGAAGATTCGCTTTTATCTTATTTGATGAAATCACCACCTCCTTATGCTCCTGATGTTATGGGTTTTGTTAATCCCCCTCTTCCTCAACCTGCTGTTTTGGCGGCTGCTGGTCAGCCTGCCGTTCCTCCTGTACTCCCGAATCCCCTTGGGCCACAGATCGTACATCCCCTTGGTCCGGCTTCTCTCCCTGTTGCGCCTTTCCAAGTCCCTCCTCAGCCTGTCGTTCCTGCTACTCCTGCTGCTGCGTCTACCTCTGCTGTTTCTGCCCCTATGGCTGCTACACCTTCGTCTTCTTCCTCCTCTCCTTCTGTTCGTAGTCGTCTCTTGACTGCTGTTGCTTCTCTTTATTCTCCGTTCTTTGGGCCGATACTTGGCTCGACTCTTTCGGATGTTGCTCAACGACGCAGTCAGCTTCCTGACGATAGGGAACGTGAGTCGTTGGTAAAAACGGCGCACAGATGGATTCGCAACCCTGTTAGATACACCCCACGTGTAGTGTTCGAAACATTTTCTCAGTTCAATGCGCCCACGCAACGATTTGTGTTCGAAGAATTGTGTAAGTCATTAAAAGAGGAGTGGGATGATGATATGACTGATGATATACCACCTGAGGTCTCCGAGCTACAGCTCCGGTTTGCCACGGGTGTCATCGTAGGCGATAAAGTCCGAGAAGCTTTAGAACGTTTGTTGTCATTTCGATGTACAGTGCAACCACGTGCACTGTTCAAAGACGCGACCGCGGAATGGATGGCACAACCTGGTCAGTATCCAATGCGAGAAGTTCCCCCAGTGTGGATGCCAGGTGATGCTGCTGCTAACCCTCCTGTCCAACCGCATTTCCAGAGAGTGTGGATACACCTCCCGTGGAAGCGATCGGAAGTTTTGCAAGTGAAGCAATCCCTACCTGATCCTCGTAAGAACCCTGCGGGTTATTATAAGGAGCTGTCCCAATTGGTGGATGCTACAGTTATGAACCTAGCCGATATTGATATGCTGTTCGGTAATGTGGTGCCTCAGCCGGTTTGGGCGAAAATCCGTCATGAGAATCATGTCGCCGAGTTAGGCGGTGACTGGGCTGCCCTTACAGCGGCAGATGCCCGGCAGGTCGGTGGGGCCAAACCTGAACAGGTTATTACGGCTTTGCCCCAGAGGATTATTACCCTCATGAAGACGCTTATGCCAGCGATGCGCGTCAATTGGGACAAACTATCAGCATGCAGGCAAAAGAAGGATGAAAGTGTGTCCGACTTCTTCACTAGGTTCGAAGAAGCGTTCATTGATCATAGTGGTCAGGATATGGGTTCTGAGGGTGGTCAGCGGTTGTTCGTTGACAAATTTGTATCGAATTTGTTGCCCGACTTGAGCAACAAGTTGAAGAATTCTGAGAGTGCGTGGGCTGTTTCTACCACTGCCCAAATTTTGGCTACGGCCCAATATTACGAAAATAGAGGAAAAGAAGAGAGTGAGCGTGCAGAAAAGAAAACAAAGGATCTTAAAACTAAGGTCTTGCTGCAGCAAGCTTATCCTCCGCGTCCGAATTTCAACGATACGCAGCAGTCAAATAGATCACAATTACAGTTCTCTAGACCACAGCAGCGCAATGCTTCGCCTGCGCCTCGCACTGTGCTGGGATATAATCAGTGCGCATATTGTCGTGGGGAAGGCCATTTGAAGTTTGATTGTCCGGTTCTACGTGATAGGTCCAATGGTGTGTCAGCTCGAGGAGGACGTGGTGGTCCTCAACAGGCTTCTCGTGGTAGAGGTCGCGGAGTTACTCAGAACCAGACCGAACGCTTTGCGACGTCTTCAGGTTCGCAGAATTGTTTCGATCGACGCGAATCATCGTCCGGTCGGTCTACACAGTATCATGTGGACGATCATTATGTTGAATGTGATGTTGATACGGATGGTATCTA
Source organism: Triturus cristatus (assembly GCF_964204655.1). Classification (NCBI taxonomy): domain Eukaryota; kingdom Metazoa; phylum Chordata; class Amphibia; order Caudata; family Salamandridae; genus Triturus; species Triturus cristatus. The sequence continues at coordinate 879,044,184 of NC_140583.1, forward strand.
CTAGGACAGCCGTAGACAAAGGAAGGGAGAAGTATCAGTTCCGGTTGATCAGAGAGGGCCTTATGTTGCAGTAGCCACTTTGGGCGTTGTTGAGCCTTTTCTGTTGGACACTGGTGCAGCGAAAAGTTCCATCATGCATTCTAAACTCCCTGGCGCGCCTTTGTCTGGCTTAACGAATGTTTCCGTTGGATTTTCTGGCGCCCCCGTTCGCAATCCGGTCTCTAGCCCTTTGCCCCTTACAATTGGGACTCATGAGCTGGAAGCTCCTTTGATTTTGACTACTGGTTGTGGTGAGAATCTTTTGGGCCTAGACCTGTTGAAAAGGTTACATGCGACTTTGTACTGTTCTCCTACGGGTGTGGAGCTTACGTTGGGTAAGAGCGTGATTTCCCCTATGTATTTATCAATCGACAAGCTCCCATCGGAATTGAGGTCTCTTCCAGATTCCTTGTGGGCAACAGGTCCCAATGATGTGGGCCTGTTGGATATACCACCTTATGTTGTCCAACTAAAAGTGGGTGCGCGTTTGCCACGTATACCTCAGTACCGTATCTCCCTTGATGGTGAAAGGGCACTGTTAGCGATCATTTACGATCTGATCGGCAAAGATGTTATTGAGGAGACACGAGGTAATGTGTGCAATAGCCCCGTGTTGCCTATTCTGAAACGAACGGATCCCTCCAAGCCTCCCGTGTACCGTTTAGTTATTGACCTGCGAGAGGTAAACAAAGTTGTCGTTCCGCAGTTTCCTGTGGTACCGGATATTACAGCTTTATTGACTCTGATTCCAGCCACTGCATCATGGTTCTCGGTCATTGATCTAAAGAATGCGTTCTTCAGTATTCCGATTGCTGAAGAAAGCAGAGATTTGTTCGGTTTCTCATTAGGTGGGCGTAGCTTTAGATTCAAACGCGCTCCACAGGGCTACTGTGAGAGTCCATCAATCTACAGTCAAGCTCTTAAAAGTCAACTCGATGCGTTTGTGTTACCGACTGGTGTAGCCTTGATTCAGTACGTTGATGATCTGTTAATTGCTGCTGATACTGAACAGCTTTGTCAATCTGCTACAGTGTCTCTGCTACAGCACCTTTGCGACTTACATCATAAAGTGTCACCTTCTAAATTACAATATTGTTGTCAAGAAGTAACCTACCTCGGTCACTTATTGTCAAAGGCGGGAAGAAGGTTGACCCCTGAAAGAATTGCAGCAATTGCTCGAATGACTGTGCCGACAACTCAGAGAGATGTGCGTGCCTTTTTAGGCATCACATCGTACTGCAGACAGTGGATCCCGAATTTTTCACTGCTGGCGAAACCATTGGTAGCTCTCACGTGCAAGGACGTTTCGACTCCTTTGCCTTGGACGGAGGAATGTCAGAAAAGTTTTTCTGAACTGCGTGACGCACTGTGTTCGGCTCCTGTGTTAGGTACTCCTGATTACAGTAAGCCTTTCACATTATACGTCCATGAGAGGGATGGTTGTGCGTTGAGTGTTTTAACGCAACAATTTGGTGATAAGCAGCGTCCGTGTGCATATTTTTCCTCGACCTTAGACCCAGTAGCTAGAGCGTTGCCAAGTTGTTTGAGGGCGACGGCGGCAGCTGCGGCGTCTATTCGACAGTCCGCAGGTTTGGTCATGGACAATATGCTCACAGTAATGGTTCCGCATGCAGTCGATACACTCTTGAATCGGACAAAGACTCAACATCTAACGAGTGCACGGTTGTCTGGGTATGAGCTTACCCTTTTGGCAAGTCATATTCAGATTAAGCGCTGTAACGTACTGAATCCGGCGACATTGTTGCCGATTAATATGGAATCAGATAATGTGCTGTCCCATGATTGTTATTTACGAACTGAGGAAGAAACAAAAGGTCGTGTGGACCTGAAAAACACTCCCTTGTCAGATCCCGATGGTACTTTGTATGTGGATGGCTCCTGCTTCAAGTTGCCGAATGGTGATGTGACGACTGCGTATGCTGTGGTGACATTGAGCACGGTTGTGGAAGCTGCGAGATTGAACCAGAATTCAGCACAAGCGGCAGAATTAATTGCATTAACGAGAGCGTGTGTTCTGTCGAAAGGAAAGCGTGTGAATGTGTTTACCGATAGTCAGTATGCGTTTGGTGTTGCGCACAACTTCGGAAGATTGTGGAGAGAGAGAGGATTCATGACATCGCATGGTACGAAGATCCAACATGGGCAACTAGTGAACGACCTTTTGGATGCACTTACATTGCCTAAACAAGTGGCGATTGTCAAATGTAGTGCGCACCGGAAAGTGACGGATGATGTTGGTCGTGGTAATGCATTTGCGGATGAGATTGCTAAAGAAACGGCTAAGAATCTTGCGACTCGAATGAATGTTACGAGTTCAGTAAGATGGCCGTCGGAGACTGGTATGTGTGAAAATACGGTTGAGAGTGTGAAAGAAATTCAGAATGGAGCTACTGAAGCTGAAAAAACCAAGTGGAAAGAAAGTACAGGGAAATTGGATATGCATGGATGTTGGGTTGATCTGACGGAATGTCAGAGATGGATGCTTCCAGATGCATACGTGTTAGCTGTTGTGACGATGGCTCATGGGTTGTCACATATCAGTGCGAAAGGAATATGCAAGTTCTTGTCTCCTGTGTGGAAGAATGATGGTATTGCTAAGTGTGCCGAACGAGTGGTTAAGAATTGTATGGTGTGTTTGATGCACAATCCTGGAAAAGGCACCCCCACTCCACCTGGTCATTTCGCTCCTCCTACCTGTCCCTTTGAGGTTATCCAGCTAGACTTCATCCATATGGAGAGATGCAATAACCTGAAGTACGTTTTGGTTGTGGTTTGTGCGTTCTCCAGATGGATTGAGGCCTATCCTCTCAAGGATAATACTGCCCTGTCCACAGCAAAAATCTTGTTAAAGGAATACTTCCCTAGATATGGAATGCCGCGGATTGTGTGGTCGGATAATGGAAGTGAGTTTGTGGGAAGTGTAATGCAGAGTGTGTGTAAGGGCCTTGGAATAAAGCAAAAATTCCACAGTGCCAACCATCCTCAGGCAGCGGGTTTGGTTGAAGGGTACAATGGTACCCTGAAGCTGAAACTCGCTAAGATCCAGGCTTCGACTGGCCTGTCATGGCCGGATGCCTTGCCTCTGGCTCTCCTATCGACCAGAGCGACCGTACACTCCCGAGTAGGGCTCAGCCCATATGAGATTGTGTTCGGTCGCCCTGCAAATATTTGGGGAGTCCCGAGACCTAGGGCTTTTGATAGTCTTGAATATCCAATGTTGATCGATTATTTGTATGATTTGACCACTAAACTACGATTAATTCATCAACAGGTCTTTGAAGCTCTACCGGCGCAGACAGAGGGTCCTGGACATCAGCTCCGGCCAGGTGACTGGGTAGTCACCCGCAATTTCGGTCGGAAGCGTAATCTGGAGCCAAGATTTGTTGGACCCCACTTAGTCCTATTGACGACGAGGACAGCGGTACGACTGGAGGGCCGGAAACATTGGGTCCACGCCAGTCATACAAAGAAGGTACCGATCCCCTTACCAACTGACGGTTGGGTGAGAACTGGGATTGCGGCCGAAGAGACTGAGACCCCTTCGCGTTTTGTGCCCTTCAGCGACGCTCAACTTGTGGAGGATTCGTCATTGCCAGATCCACAAGTGGAGTCATCAGTAGCAGAAAACCCAAGGTCCGACTCGTCATCTGCTTCATTGAACACTGCTGCGCCGTCTGAACAATTGTTCGTAGAGCAAACTCAACCTGGAAGAAATCGATACTTTCTTCGTTCAAGGACTTCAAGGACTAATAAAAATTGATAGTATAGTGGTTTTGACGTTACCAATGTTATGAACAATTATATCCTTTCTTTTTGAGTTTTTCCGCGTTTTCCACTGCTAAAGAGACTTGTAACAAATTTGAACCTCGTCATCTGGGTTACCGTAGGGCCGTGCGGGCACTTCTTTCTGTTTAGCAGGTTTCTGACGTTAGGTTGGTTACTTTTGTCGATTCCTGGGAATTCCTGGGGATTGATAATCGCTGCTCAGAACGAAGTGTGTCAAGAACGTCACGGACGGTTTGTAGAGGATGGCATTCTCTAAGCTGGTGGAAGAAGAAAGGGTATTGGCACAGAGATCAGAGTTATTGAGGGTTGCACGAACAAAATGTTTTCTGTTACAGGTGTTTTGGTTATTCCTAACTGTATCTATGTTATTGGTGGGCGGAGTGTATTTTGGGGTATCGCAATTCATGCCTTCTGTTTCGCCTACCTTTTCTCCTAACCTGAGTTCCCTCACTACTGTTTCCCCACATTCTTTTCATCCTTTGCCTCAACACGAACAGGCTAGACGTGCGGAATTCAGGAATAATTCTTTTGTTCAACTCCTACATCAGCATCAGTTAGTGGTGAATACTACAAATTGTTGGGTATGTGGGTTAATGCCACACACCATGGATAGGGGTATTCCGTACTTGGTCCTTCCGTACAGTTCCCAGGGTTCAGCTCGAGCATTTCAAACCATGTTCCGTAGTGCACTAGACTCCTACCCCAGTCGAGAGCCACGATCTGTCAAGTCTGGTCCTGGTCCATACTACAAGCCTCTGGCGATAGCCATAGCGGATCTGGATAGAGATGTTTTCGATCCATCACTCATTCCAGACGAAGAAGTGCAGGCTTATAAGGATCTGAGTGAGGCTGAGTATGGTACGTCAATGGGAGATAGACAGTTGAAGAGCTCACCCCCGATATGGATTGTACCGCACCTTGGTAATTTCTGCTTGCAAGGTTTGGGTCGAAATCCGAGAGCACAACTTGGGAACAGTGCTTGCACTGAAACGTATGTCCTACCGATGCTCTCTTCCCCTGTTTTTCTGACCGCCAAGGGCACCTATTTTGTGTGTTATGAGCGCGCATATACATGGTTACCCCGCGACTTCTCGGGTACCTGTTATATTGCGAATCTCTTACCTCCGACCTTCACAGTTGCTTCGGACTATCACAAAACCAGAGTCGTGAGAGGCGTAATTAGCAAAGAGGATACTGCTGGTCAAGAAGCAGGAGACTTCTTTAAGGGTTTCCTGCCGTTTTGGGGACCTATGGTCAATAGTAGGAACCTAAGACAGTTGACCCGTGTGGTGGAATCAACTGCTAATATTACTGCAAACGCCCTTGGTAATCTAACAGCGGAACTACAGGCGGATAGACTCATGACGTTACAGAACCGTATGGTCCTAGACGTTGTTCTTGCAGATCGAGGGTGTGTGTGTAAAATTATCCATTCTAGTTGTTGCGTTTTCATCCCTGACAATGCTCCGACTGTATATCAAGCCATCTCGAAGTTGCATAAGATTTCCGAGTCCATACATGTGGACGAAGGTAATTGGACGCTTCTAGGATGGTTTTGGGGCCTGATGTCAACTTGGGGTTGGAGTATTCTGATGATCGTAGGGGCTGTTGTAGCGTTTCTGTTCACGTGTTGTCTTTGTGTGCAGTGTGGTCCTGCCTTATGTGGCCTATGTGCTGCGACGTGTATAAGGCGGCCATCTGTTACCAAGGAGACATTGATGGATAGAATGATGTTTCAGCAGCATCTGAACGATCTGATGAATATCGATATAGATTCCGATCTAGACTAGTGCTTGCCTACATGAGGGCAAAAGGAGCGTCTGAGGTTCCGTATGAGACGGGACGGCACTTTTTGAGTGGTGACGAATATGGACGAGTGTGGTATCTATGAACCGCAAACGACGAGTATAGTGGGCGTGCGAAGTTTCGCTGTGCAACCTTGTACGGTTCGTCTCATTTTTGTGTTTGTTCATTTCGAACCCTCGGGTTCCATTTTAGACACAGCGTCCATTTTGTTTCTTGCCCTCAAGTAGCCAGCGAACGGGTTTTTGTCCGCTTCGTGACCCTGGGACTTCCAAGATAGTACGAAGGACACGTGTTTCTTTGAGGTGACTTTACGATGAGGGAAATGACACGAGTAAGGCAGATGGCCCCGCTCGAGGCTCATCTTGCCGCTCCGGTCTATTGTCTCAGTCACGCATACATTAGACACGAGGCCTTTGATCCCTATCGAGTTTCCTTTATTACCCTAACACTCTTTCCTAACCTGTTGTGCATCCTTGCCCTTTCCTCGCATTCTGTTCTTCGTCCTTCCTTAATGTGTTTATGGTTAAGAAGAAATGTGTTTATTGCGGAGGGGATATGTTTTTACAGTTGGGAACCGGCAAGGACTGTTGTAATTATGTTCCGGCCTCCTGAAACATGAATGCGACCCTTTTGAAGTTTATTGTGGGAACCGAGTTGAATCTTTGTTCACTATGTTGTGCTATGGCAAAAACGTGTATAAAAGGAGCGACCCACTTCTACGAAATTGAAGCAGTCTCCGAGAACCTACACGCTGTGTACTTCTTGTGACCTCTGTATCCCTGCAGTAAATAAACGCTGATCTCTGACGTCGCTGGAAGTGTCCCGTGTCTCTGTGTTTTGTACGCCAGAACAGGTAACCCACGAAGGTTTCAGGTGTTGTCCCCTGGCACCGCTGGGTCTTAAGAAAACCCAGTCCTTCAACTTCAGCAACGCAGGGCTGCACCATATTTACAAGAATATGGTGCAGCCCTGCGTTTCCCCTGCGCTGGCGCTACACTCAACAGGGGAAGATTGTTTATGTACAGGAAGGTCCCCCTTCCTGCAGATACAAAATCTTGAAATGTCGTTTTGTCACTTCTATGTGTGCTGCTTGATGCAGCACATATGGAAGTTACAAAATGTCATTTTTTTTTTTAAAGGTTGTTCCTGAACATAGACATAAGTTATAAAGGTGATGCTAGAAATTTGTGAAGCTGTGGATTCGAGTATGCATATGTGTATGTATGCATATGAGTAAAAATTCCCATCATCAACCTCAAGAGGTTAGTTTCATCATCTGGGAATGGAGGACTTGAAAGAGTACCATCTTCTACTTGGCAATTTGTAGATCTTGGTCTCTTATATGTCCCAACCAGTGGCTGGTGTATTGGTTGTTGTTGGATGATGGGAAAGTATGATAGTTGCAGTGCTCGTGAAATGTGATAGTGGGAGGGTGCTCGATAAAAATTGTCTAACAAGGCACTAAACGCATTTTATTAGATCGCTACCTTGTTGGCAATGTATAAAAACAGTGCTATAACAGTTTTAATAATATAATAACTGTGATGGAAAAAAGGGGTCTACATGTTTCTGCTAACGGGTGGAATTCACCCAAGCATTCGTCAGGACCAATTTAGCTACTGCAAAGGTGAAACAGTGCTCGAGTGAGCAGTAAAGTGAATAATACAACCTGGACCCAATCGAAGGGCCTTTGAGACTCTGTAGGAAGTAATTTTACTCCGTTAACCTACAGAGATGAAAACACAAAAAAGAGAGAGAGAAAACACAGCATGGCAAAAAACCTTTTAAAAAGTGATATTGTCAAGGTCAACGTTACAGCATTCAGTACATTTATCTGGTATGCAAATACTCTTAAATGTATTAAGACTGTGATAAGTCTGTAACAAGGTGAAAAGGGTAGAGTTTATGGCACTTACCCAATAAGTTGTGGGTGTGCACCTCACCTCACCTGGCTACTGCTCAGGTTACGGGAGGCCCCGCTCTGTAGAAAAATCAGAGGGTTCACAAGTGTTATTGCTCAGAATTTGGGCATGTTTAAACCGCTGGCGCTCGCTCCGCGAAATGCCAAAAAACGTCTAAACTCACATGATGTCATTCGTATGCTACATAATGATAAAAATCCCTACGGACTAGCCTAAGTGGTCGCTATGGTAACAATTAAAGCGAGAAACTCCGTCTGCAGCGATATAGTAAAGCAAAGCTTAGCATCTACCAAAGTGCCCGGAGAGCACGATCTGAGGTAGCGATATGCACGCTTTGTAACAGTAAACACCATAGCGACCACTTAGGCTAGTCCGTAGGGATTTTTATCATTATGTAGCATACGAATGACATCATGTGAGTTTAGACGTTTTTTGGCATTTCGCGGAGCGAGCGCCAGCGGTTTAAACATGCCCAAATTCTGAGCAATAACACTTGTGAACCCTCTGATTTTTCTACAGAGCGGGGCCTCCCGTAACCTGAGCAGTAGCCAGGTGAGGTGAGGTGCACACCCACAACTTATTGGGTAAGTGCCATAAACTCTACCCTTTTCACCTTGTTACAGACTTATCACAGTCTTAATACATTTAAGAGTATTTGCATACCAGATAAATGTACTGAATGCTGTAACGTTGACCTTGACAATATCACTTTTTAAAAGGTTTTTTGCCATGCTGTGTTTTCTCTCTCTCTTTTTTGTGTTTTCATCTCTGTAGGTTAACGGAGTAAAATTACTTCCTACAGAGTCTCAAAGGCCCTTCGATTGGGTCCAGGTTGTATTATTCACTTTACTGCTCACTCGAGCACTGTTTCACCTTTGCAGTAGCTAAATTGGTCCTGACGAATGCTTGGGTGAATTCCACCCGTTAGCAGAAACATGTAGACCCCTTTTTTCCATCACAGTTATTATATTATTAAAACTGTTATAGCACTGTTTTTATACATTGCCAACAAGGTAGCGATCTAATAAAATGCGTTTAGTGCCTTGTTAGACAATTTTTATCGAGCACCCTCCCACTATCACATTTCACGAGCACTGCAACTATCATACTTTCCCATCATCCAACAACAACCAATACACCAGCCACTGGTTGGGACATATAAGAGACCAAGATCTACAAATTGCCAAGTAGAAGATGGTACTCTTTCAAGTCCTCCATTCCCAGATGATGAAACTAACCTCTTGAGGTTGATGATGGGAATTTTTACTCATATGCATACATACACATATGCATACTCGAATCCACAGCTTCACAAATTTCTAGCATCACCTTTATAACTTATGTCTAGGTCTTCAATTGTATGAGACTCATAGTTGTTCTAGTATGTTATATTGTTGATTAGGGGATGTCACAACTATTAGAGTCTTTAAACTTTTTCCCTTTGACCCCCACTCTTTTTCGAGATATTATAAGACTGTTCCTGAACATAAACAATCCAATGCATTTTGCAAAGACGAGGAGAAATGAAGCATTTCTCCTTGTTTCGCCAAGTCAAGACCAGGTTTTCCCTGGTTTTAATTTTGGTGCTGCCTCCCAATTACGCTGCCCTTGTAAATGGGGGGCTGCGTCAAAATCAATGGGTGTTGCAGGGGAAACGCCCACCGCAACACCCACTGCCCACCCCTTTCACACTAAGCATTGGGTGAAAGGGGGTCTTATTTACAAGGCAGCGTTAAGCCACGTTAAGTGGCTTAACGCTGCCTTGCAAATAAGGCGAAGCCCCTATCGCCGCGGGAACATCTCAAAAAGTGATGTTCCCATGGTGATAGGGGCTTGTAAATATGCACCTAAAATCATTAGTAAGTTGAGTATTTGTTTTGTGTGCACGTGTGTTAATGTTTTTTGAATTACTGTTTTAATGTTTGAAATTTAAATCCTACAAATTGCTTGGGGGTCCCCAGCTTCCAGTGGTGACTCAATGGGGGGTCCTCAGGAGTCAAAAGTTTGGGAACCACTGATCTAGAAGACAAACTACATGTATTGTTTTTCTGCCCAGCGTATCGAAAATCAAGGAACTACTGGTTGCTACCAGTATGCAGGAACTTAGGAATTGCACAATGTTTTTATGCTTTTAGTATTTTAAAAACTGGCACGGAGGGGCACATTGTTTTTGCAGTTTCTAGGTTTTTGTTAGCAATGTGGACGATACGCTCTCGCTTGCTTAAAAATGAATTTTAAAGGGACTTGGTGCCTTGAAGGATTGATTGCCTCCAGTTCTACCCAGTATGAATGTTTTTACTTGATGTTTGTCTTATCTTAATGATTGTATTATTTTTATTGCAATATGTTTTGTATTCTTTTATGACAAATTGTCGAAATAAAGATTCAAGAAAGAAAGATTGAACTTGACCTGAGCGCTTAGGAACCTTGATCAACGAAAGGTGCCTGCAGAACCTCCATAAATCGGGCTAACACAGTGAAGAAATGCCTAATTTTGGACTTTTCTGATCATTCCACTGCAGGTGAACGGTACATCTAAACTGAACGTTTTGAATGTCAGAAACTCCACAGGGCCAAGGCTCTTTTGGAAGAGTAGGTCTGACACTTTAGAAGAACAAAACGTAGGGTTAGTGATAACTCGCAAAGATAACTCTAAAGATAAACATATTTATATGTGTGTGTCCGTGCGTGTGTGTGTATATATATATGTATATGTATATATATATATATATATATATATATATATATATATATATATATTACCTACTGGCGGTCGCCAGTAGGTAGTTATAGTTAGGACCACGTTTCCATAGGAAAACCTCAACATTCTATTTTGAATAACTTTGGCGCCGGTCGACGAATCCTCGCAAATTTCTCAAAATAGGTGGGGCGCTACGCTCCGCTCCTACCCTGAAAGTCTCGGGGGGATCCGTCAAGCGGGGGCTGAGATAAAAGGGGGGTCCCAAAACGCGTTTTTCCCATGCATTTTTCCATAGGACCTTTAGAACGAGCTACAGCCCGAACGGCTGAACAGAATTACTCAAAATTTGGCAGAGAGGTAGTCCCTAGGTCAAGGAAGTGCCTTTTGTAGGTTTGGTGTAAATCTGTTCAGTAGATTCTGAGAAAATAGCCTTTAAATCAATATATATATCTGAGCCCGCTTACGGTACGCTTACCGTACGCTTACGGTAAGCGTACGGTGGCGTGCGCGAGCGCGATTCTGATTGGCTCTTAGATCTTAGTAAACATTCGAATCGGCCGAAACCAGGAAGCGGCGGCCGCCATTTTGTGTATTTCACTCTGAAAAAAAAGAGTGAAAACAAGGAAAGGGGGCAATGAGGAGAGTTACAGACCCCCTAACATTTGTAAGGGGGTCAAAGAAGGACAGAAAAGTACAAAAAAAACATTTATTGATTTTAAAAAAAATCACGGGGTACGCGTACGGTAAGCTTACGGTAAGCGTACGGTAGAAAAAAAAAAAAAAAAAAATGAAAATCAGATTTAAGTGTTTAGATATTAGGGGGCTCTAAAAAGAGCCGTTGTGTTTATGAAATGATTTTTTAGTGGTACCTACAAGTAAGTACCGATGCAGAGTCTAAGGTTCAAGAGGAAGACTCTGTTCCCTTCATCATTGAAGTGCACACCATCTCCTCTATAAATGTCTTGCATGTCATAACGCAAGTTGTTGTGGTAAATGGCACCCATACCATAGTCACGGAGGAAAGCAGAAACAGATTTGTTGACGTGCTTTCTTGCTTTGTCATCGCACCGCGTGCCCACCGCGCGTGCACGGCACTAACTGCGTAAAGTGGGCGCACGGTGCGCGAAGCGCACCGTGCGCGCACGGAACGAACTGCGTTAAGTGGGCGCGCACGCCACGAATGGCGTAAAGTAACTTAGCATTTAAAAAACCGTACAAATTCACTGAAAAAAACATAGGTTTCACACACGTTATAGTTAGGAATTAGCATTTAAAAAACCTTGCAAATTCACTGAAAAAACCATAGGTTTCACACATGTTATAGTTAGCGGAAATTTTACTGATAAAAAACCAATGAAATTCCCCCGTTATAGTTAGTGCAGGCAACTATAACTCACGCGACCGCAATCTTCTGCTGATGACATATGTGTCTTTATGAAAAAAAAATATTTGTAATATATGTATAGCTAAAAATGTATGGAAGAAGACATGGGCAAATAAGTGTCTAAATACAGTATTAGCATCAGCAGAGGATTGCGGTCGCGTGAGTTATAGTTGCCTGCACTAACTATAACGGGGGAATTTCATTGGTTTTTTATCAGTAAAATTTCCGCTAACTATAACATGTGTGAAACCTATGGTTTTTTCAGTGAATTTGCAAGGTTTTTTAAATGCTAATTCCTAACTATAACGTGTGTGAAACCTATGGTTTTTTCAGTGAATATATATATATATATCCATATGAAGGAGCTCAAAGCTTGAAAGAGCCTCACGCAGCGTGTTTGCTTTCCCTTTTTATTGGCGGACTGCGGGGTAATAACACAGCTAGTTTCAGCACAATACGCCCATTATCGCCATACGCGTTTCAGGAGCCTCGTCCCTTGTTCACTGGCTAGGCATCATATATATATAAATAAGTAGCTCTGCTCGTGAATTCCCTGGATTTACATGAACAGACATGGACTCCAACTGACTTGTGCTAATAGTTTATTTTCAACAATCCGCCATTAACTAATGCCATGGAAAATCAGGTGTTAGAATGTTAAAACAAGGGAAAATACTTTTATTTCTCCAAGCACACATAGAAAAAGCAAAAACTTAGAGAAATAAAAGTATTTCTCCTCGTTTCGCCATTCTTACGCCTGCTTTTCCATGCCGTTAGTTTTTGGTGCTGCCTCAGATTTAAAGATCCTTGTAAATATGGGGCAGCGGCAAAAAGTAATGGGTGTTGCTGTGGAATGCCCACAGCAGAACCCATGGCATGCCCCTTTCATGCAGATCCCTAAGTGAAAGGATACCATATTTGCAATGTGGTGTTAAGCCACAAAAAGTGGCTTAACATCACTTTGGAAATATGGAGCAGGGCATTGTGCCACAGGAACATCATTAAAAATGACATTCCTGTGGTGCAATGCCCTTGTACATATGCCCCTGTGTGTTTTTATTGGTCTTTGTGCATTGGTAGTTGGTGGGAAGGAGTTTTTGAGTGAAATAAAATGTTTAATTGTGTGTTCTCAGAGAAGTATTTAGGCAAAACACTTTAAGACTTTGCCGGATGCAGAGCGTTCCCTACTTTGAGACTTATAATTTCTGTTCTCTTTTTTTTCTTTACATTTTTTATTGAGCAGAGTACATAAACACATAAACTACATATTTTGATTAAAATAGTTATAAAAACCATTTTATACAAAAAATACGATAGCTTCTTCTTTCCATGATAAAATTTAAGAAAAAATATGGCTGTAACAGCTAATAACATCATCAACCTGAAATAGCAATGTGCAAAACATACAATAAAGTGCAGCAGCAAGGAAAGTGCTAGTGCTTCTAAGGTGCAATAACGAAGAAAGTGCTAGTGCTTTTTTATCACAATAATTATTGCAACTTCAACATCAGTATTGAATGTTAATAACCCTCCTTTAGCTTTTCTAAATTATTAAAAAACTTTCCAATTTCTTTCAAATTTCCTAGTGGCTCCAACCCGTCTTGCGTAAGCTTCTTTGAAATTTCGTGTCCTTTTCATTTTATTAATTCACTTCAAATGAGAGGGAACCTCACTAGATTTCCAAATCTGAAGAATCAAAGAATGGGCTACAGTACAAGAAATAAACAAAGAAACTTTTTCTGCCTCTGTTAACATAATTCTGTCTCTACATAGTCCAAACAGAGCAGCCTCGGCCTCGAGCGGAACTCTCTTCCCAATTGCCTGCTCTATATCTACAAAAATTGCCTCCCAAAAGGGCTTCAATCGTGGACATGCAAAAAAAATGTGATGCCATCCACCTTCCCCATCAGCCTGGCAGCGAAAACACATATTTTCAGCTTCCGGGAATCTTTTTTCCAAAGCTGACGGAGTTAAATAGGAGAGCCAACGCGATAAGAAGGCCATCCTTTTAAAATTCGCTGCGCGTATGGATTTACTTCCTAGGTGGCATAAGGCTTCCCAATCATTAAGGGAAAAAATACATTGTGTCTCACGAACTATATTAGCCAAATGGCTCTCTATCAAGGGTACTTGGCCCTGGCGATGTAACAACCGGTACCAATTCCCTACACCACTCACTTTGGCCCCGTAGAGAGCTACCACAAGTTCATTTGGAACATCAAAAAAGCCACTAGTATTTTTTTTTTTAAATGAACAATTTGCAGATATTCAAAAAAGACAGTTTCCTGAGGCTCCCAGCCCTTGCCAATACCTCTTGCCAAGAGATCACCCTATTTTGACTTTCTCGAAACTGGAGACCAAGACTAGTACATTCTCCCAATCTTAAATATTGCAGACCGGAGGTGCCCGTCTTTTTAAAAAAGGACTGAAGTCTAAAAGAATAATCTTTTAAAGTCTTGTATCTTGTTCTCTTGGGAAGTTTGGAGGTTTTTAAAAACACTTGAGTTTGAGAACCAATTTCTTGCGTCATTTTATCAATAAAGTAGCTATCTCTAGTACATTAAGATCCCATCAAGCCAACCACCAAATCTATAAATGCGGCCTCGTAATAGGTTCTTAAATGAGGCAAAGCTAAACCCCCTTGTGCAGTAGGTAGTTGCACCACAGTCAGTTTAACCCTAGATACCTTCTTGCCCCAGACAAATTCTCTGAACAAAGTTTTTATTTCTTTAAAAAAAAGACAAATTTTTCTTAATTGGGACATTAATAAAAAGAAAAATAAGCAACGGAAGTATGGACATTTTAATTAATGAAACTCTATCCACTAACGATAGGGGGAGTAAAAGCCATTGTTCCGGAAGTCTCTTAAGTTTTTCTTTAATTCTTAAATAATTCAATTTAAACAATTGTTGGTATTGATTAGACACAAATATCCCGAGATATCTAACTAGATCTATCTTAGCGGCTTGTGCCGTCAAGCAAGTTGGAAGAAAATTTAAATCTGTATTGAGGGCAAGAACTTCAGTTTTGTTAGAATTTATTTTATAGCCGCCAATTAACTCAAAATTCCTAAATTCCCTTAAAATCATTTCAAGATTGTCTTTGTCGGGCATCAAATATAAAATAATATCGTCCGCAAAAAGTTTCAACTTTGCCATGCCAGAGATAGGGGATTGAATTGCTGCATTATTTCGCATTTTAATTACCAATGGCTCTATAAAAAAAGTAAAAAGAAATGGCGAAAGCGGACAACCCTGTCTTGTCCCACGGTTTATTTTTATACTTCCTGCTCGTTTTGAATTTATTGTTACCAGAGCTGTGGCCCCCTGATAGATGTTAGCTATCATATCAATAACTTGAAAGGGAAAGCCAAATTGACCGAGGGCGAAAAACAGAGTTCTTCAATTAACCAAGTCAAAAGCTTTCTCAGCATCACCCATTAAAATACATGCCGGAATAAGATTGGTATTAAAATAGTCCAAGGCATGTATTAAAAACTTGGTGTGGGCCGCCATAGATCTACCTGCTATAAAACCAGTCTGGTCTCTATGAATTGTTTCTTGGGAGGCAAATAAAAAACGCTCAGCCCATACTTTCATAAAAATCTTATAATCCGAATTCAAAAGACTGATGGGCCTGTAGGAATTAACATCTATAGGATCTTTATCTTATTTATCAAAGGAAACAATTATCACCTCTTTAAAAATTGCGGGAACCGAACCACCCTTTTTAATGTAATTAAATAGTTTTTTCAGGGGTGAAATTAATCAATTAAAACTTTATAAAACTCGATGGGGAAACCATCCTGCCCACATGCTTTTGCCCCAGCTGTTGCTTTAATGGATGCCAGAATCTCGGCGGGTTCCACATCAGATCCCAGTTGACTGATCCGGTTATCTGAAAGTTTAGGAATATTCATATTTGTGAAATAGTCCTGTGTCAGCTCCTCCCCCACTAGATATTTCGTAGAGTAAAGTTGGTGGAAATGTTCTCAAAAGATCTGGGGAATCTCGTCGCTATTAACAACTTCTCGACCAGTCTGGGGGTCAAGCATTTTAGATATTATGGCTGCTTCTTGTTTTTTTCTTGTAGAATTAATTAATTAATTATAATTTCTGTTCTCGAATAGACTCTAGAACGCTTATGCCTTTACCTTGCTTTAATGTAATCTTAACTTTAGAGCTTTACTGACTGATACCTGCTGTTAAAATTTCCCGATGTCATTTTAGTTACATTAGATTAACATTAGGAAATTTCCTGTAAGGAAATTAAACTGTTTCTGTTTTGCATTTAGAGCTGCTCAAGTGCTTCATGTCTGTATTTTCTAATTTATATTCTGTTTGGACTGAATAATTTACTAATTTGAGGATTATTTTGGCAAGGATTAAATGATTAAATCATTTTATAATCTGACACATCTGACAATAAACCTTTATGGTTAGAAAATACTCTTTTCTGTCATCATTGTGGAACTTCAATGGGTTTTACTGTAATTTGAATTTGTTTAGATTTGATGATACTCCCAATTTACACACCACTGGTGAAGGCGATCCACTCGACCAGTAATGCAACTGAGATTGATGATTGCACCTGAGATTAACTAGGTGTGGATATTTGCGATCTATTCCATCCATCCATCCATCCATCCATCCATCCATCCATCTATCCATTCATCCATCCATCCATTCATCCATCCATCCATCCATCCATCCATCCATCGTTTAGCATATCATGTATACTTCCATCTTGTTGCTCATCCATATATTCATGGGTCTTTCAATTTTTCCACCTATCCATCTTTCCACTCTTCCTTCCTCCATCTTTTCAACCATCTGTCCATTCTTTCACCCATTACTTACTTTCACTTACCAAACCTTTAACTTCTCAGGCTATCCTTTCACTTTACCCTCTGTTTTTCCTTTCACCCTACCATCCATCCTTTAACCCTTCCATTTTCCATTCTTTCTTCCTGCCGTATAACCTCACTCACCCCTCCTTCCTTTCATCTTTCCAACCTACCTTTCACCTGTTCTTCCTTCTTTCCTTTCATGTTTTCTTCCTTCCTTTCACCGTTTCTCCCTTTCTTTCCTTTTCCTTCGCATCTGCTCAAGTATTCCTCCTTCTTACTTAATGGTCCTTTTCTTTCACTCTCACACTTTTGGCATTTCCCCCTCTCTCCGTATCCCCCATTTTCATAATTTCTCGTTTTGTTCTCTACACTGTACACGTGAGACGAATGTCCTCAGCCCTCCGTCATTATATTCCTTAACAGTGTTATTTATGAATAAGCCTTTCTGTTTTCGGCTTTGATTTGTTATGATTTCCTGTGGAGACTTTTCATTGTTTTCCAGTGTTCTAAAAAAATGGATAGATCACGGTGAAGTTGTTGTTCTAGTGCCTATAATTTGACTATTATTTCCTTCCTTGCCCATCCCTAATGTCAGTTCTTACTTCCTCCATTCCTGCAATGAAATACATTGTCTCTATCTTTTCATTGAATTTGCTCTTGCACTTGTAATTTTTCATTATTTAGCTCACATGCCTGCCTCTCTCTCGTTTCTCACCATTGAAACTCCTCGTTCCAGTATTTCAGTCTCAGGATGTGCATGGACGGACATGTTGCACCCCAATAAGATTGAACTGCAACAGATACAATGTTAAAGTTTGGCATTCAAACACCTTTCTCGCTGATCTAGCCTTCACACACATCGTAAACAGCAACTGGCTGAAGATTTTCTAGTTAGGACATAAGATGAGATGTATATTGTGTGTTGTTTGGTGCTGTTTTATTTTAAGCCAGTGTCACGCTGCCCTATTCTTTGTCTCCAGATATCAAGAGGGGACTAAGCTAGACAATATGGCATTAGTATCTGGTCTGGGCCTATTCCTTCTCAATGGAGAGAAGTCTGCAAAGAAATGAATACGCACACTGTTAGGCACAAGATTATTGTTGACAGCAAATATCTGCTGTTGCACAAAGATGCAGCTGACCGTCCTTCAGTAAACAAAACAATTGAAGTTCCTGTAGGGTTATGCCTATGGGATTTTGTGTGTATTTGAAAGCCAGTGCAAAGACTGCAAAACACTGATTTTGAACAAACATGTAGGCCTTTGTTTATTTGAAATAATCGTGGGAACTGTGTTTCTGCCAGAAATGTGTGAGAGTTGCCCAAGGCACTTTACCTTTGTGTTCTGTGCAGCATTCACTGTTCTGATGCATTTTTAGCCTTTGGGGAAGGACGAAGCACAGCTCAATATGTTTCCTTTAAACATGGTCTCTGTGCTTTGTGGAGGTGAGTTTGCCAAATGTTAGGACTTTGACTGGCATTTTGACATAGAGGAAAAAGGTGCTCTTTATTATAAACATGATCTACTTCAGTCCCTGTTTTATTCAAACTGCTGTCTGCAGTCAAGTCTAGGAATCACACAGCAGTAGCTGCCTCTTCAAGTTTCTGGACTGTCTGCAGGTCATATACTAATTTTCAGAATTTCTGAGTGAATGTATGAAGCACAGTTTCAGCAAACTCAGCACATGGACCCCTTGCTCATGATATGGTCCTTGTTCTACTGTATGAGGGGTAGCAGCACCTATAGGCCTACTTTTCTTACCATCATAATGCATAATGTAAAAACCATGAACAGGATTGTTCCATACAGTGCTTAACAGGAGGAACATTCATTTCAGTGGTAACATTTGCACAGTGATCGTTGTTGCTTCAATCTTAATGCATGAATGCCGGGTTGTATTCTATGGAAAGTAGAATGATATGGGTTATGTTCCACGTGGGGATTCTGAGTCTAGTATTTGGTGGATGCAGCCCAATAGATGGTAGAAAGCCCATCTACTAGTGTACTAATACAAAGTATCTTCAATAATTTACCAAAGTACATTTATTACTGCATTTTCAGAAAGCGAAGCTCTGTCGCACTCTATTTGAAGGAGGAGGATGCTATGGTGGTGCCTCTTGCCCTCGCTGACACACTGCTCATAGTTCAGCTGCAAAACTACTCGCCACTATATAACAGTGTGCAGTGAACAGTAAACTGAAGCCCTAGAAGGTGTGTTACTCCCTCAAACAGGAGTGGAAGTAGGTCCAGGGAGTGCAGTGGGTCCTGGGTCCTTGTGGATGGCCAGAAGGGCATATTAGGTAGCTTACCGTTGCATGAGTGGACCATAGCCGGATCATCTAGCATAGAAATGTGCTTGGAGTACTCTACTTCTAATGCTTTGACACCAAAGTGCAGCACAATCTCGTGTTTGTTTCAGTTTCTATTGAAAATCAAACATTTCATTCAGTGGTGTATTATCAGTTATAATCAGTTTTCACTGAAAACTGGAAACCCTATTTATTACCATATGTCTGCAACTCTGCAGACAGAAGTGGCCTGTAAATAACTAAATAAAGTTTGAGTGGAACTGAGTTCACAAGTCTATACGAACCAGTGGTATCCCTGCTTAGACTACAAGGGTAGAGTTCACACTACCATTGTGAGCACACACACACACACTCACTGACCTAGGGCACTTTGCCAGCCTTTGCTTGACATAATGCAAGAGTTGGTGCAAGTTGATTCACTCTTCTATGACCTAGACAGTTCTGTAGAGCACAGAGCATCATCCAGCGTGCACTCTCTTTTGTTCTCTCTTCAGAAATGTTTGTCCATGAAAGAAACTGTGACCTAGGAGCCTTTTCCAGTGTTTGTGCCACTCACCAAGCTGTGTGCAGTTGGCCCTGGTAACAGGGCCTTCACAATGCTACAGATTATGGAAGAGCAGGTCAGCATGCAACCACTCCTGCACCCTTTCTTCTGGTCCTCATGTGATGCAGGAACTGGCACAAGTTGTATCACTTCTCTATAGCCTATCCAATTCTGCAAGACACAGAGCTTCAGGCTGGCTTTCGCCTCCTTCGCCTCCCTCTTTATCAGTCTCTAAAAAAGAGCTAATTCTATTCCATAGTATTTAAAACAACTTCCAGTCATCAAGAAGAAGTCATACGTTTCTCATGAATTTGGAATCAGTTTATATTCATTTTATGAATATTTGTTTTGAACAAAACCCCTAAATATGAGTACATCTGTATTGCTCACTCCTCAATTTCTGTCTCAACATAAGTCTAGGCCACCTTGGAATAGCCACATAATAGTCATTTTAGGTAACCACACAGCTGTTGAAGCCATAGACATTAATAAGTATTAAACTTGGTCTATGTTTATGTTTTTTTATGCTCACTTTCTGGTGGCCAAAGCGGAGCCCCTCATGTCACTGGCCACGTTTTGCTTGGTCCTTTCTTTTACAGATTGTTCCTCATTAAATTAAATAAGCAATTGGACATCTATTCTTGTAATTTATGAATTTATATTATTGAGGCATGTTTCCATTGGCAGTTTGCCGTACTTAATTCATCTGAGGTTCTGGTTGACAGTCTGATTGCTGAAAGTGGGTCTAATAAATGATGCTGTGTCACACAATGATGCAGCATCCTCGCGTCACACTACATTAGGCGCAGATGCAATGTGCTTTTGATGTGCAATGGATTCAGATAGCACCTATATAGAGCAGGTTGCAGTCATGGCTTTGTCAAAGCAGACACAGAGAGGATCCCAACAGGTGTGAACATCAGAAACATACCAAACAATAAGTAGTATGAAGGGGATTATTAGTAGGGATTTCTCCATCTACTTACTCAATGGGCACTAGTCCCTTCCCGTCTCTAACATTGGCCGGTTTATTTTGTTAACTTTGTTTTCACCATCTGTCCTTCAAGCTGCACTATTGAGCGGCCCCCAGTTGTCATGCTTTTGGGCATTACTCATTGTTAGTATTTGTGGCATCTCAAACAAGAGAGCCTTCATGGGCTGGTACCACAACTCTATAATGCTAGCTCATATGAGACGTACATTAGGGATCATTCAAGCCCTCAGTTAATTTGCATAACAGATGATCCACAGCTCCAAGTATTGATGTCATATTGTTTGAAGTTACTTCTGACTACACAGGCCCAGCTCCAATTCCTAATAGCTAAAGCTTGTAATGGAGCCAAAATATGACAGTGATGCATATCGACATCATCAGCATACAATTTAGATATATTATACATTTGCCACTCATTTGCCAGTCTAATAATCTTACTAATTTTGTTACAACCTATACTGTGTTTCAAGGGTAGGCAGGTGTCGCCAGCTTTCAGTCACCTGCAGATCATGTTTTCCCCTATCTAGGTGAGCCCTACTTTGTACATAGTTTGTCTCACCTTGTTTGCAGTGTGTTTTAACAAGTGCGGTTGCTTGAAACCATAGAGTGTATTACCAATAGGTACGTCAGGAGAAGGTTCTCCTATTTTATTATAAATAGTAAGATAAAATGGGATGTTGTTTACTATTATAATACATGTCTTTTGTTCCTCTGGTTTAGCTCTTCAGGACTCACTCCAGACGAACAGGATTATATTGACAAATAGGTCATAGATGTATCTCCACCAGATAGATGGGACAATAGGGTATTTGAGAAGGGTCTAGTAGTTTCTAATGAAAGCCCAGTGATATTGTCACAAATTTGGAAGGGCAGAAACATGTTGGCCTTTTAACAAGAGATAAGATAAATATTGTATTAAGTAATGTTCAGCCCATGTTCTTCACTCGATTTTACCCTTGTATAAGATATGAGCCAGCTTTAATAAAATTACAACTGCTATCCTATTCTTAATACAATCTTAAATTTTACACATGACCCTGCATGCATCCACAAAACACTGACTCCTAAGAAAGAGCTCTGATTCAGCCAATGTAGCACCAGTTGGTGCTGGCAAAGGAGCAGCCCTATGATGAAGTATGCAACCTAGTATGGTTGAGAGGTTTGTGTCTTTTTGAAAAACTAAATTTAGGTTGACTTCCAAAAAACAGTGTTTTCTAAGACAACAATTGAGCGAATACTGTGAATGAGGAAGTATATTTTCCTTTAAAAAAAAAAAAAGAGCCAGTTAGCATGTTATTTTTGGGATTGCTTTAAGAGGTTGTGCTCATTATGGCTTCATAAAATTCTTTCTCTCTTGATCCCTGAGGTTCAATTATGCTTTTCAGCCCAATACATATTCCTCTTAGAAAATATTACACAATGTCCTTAGACTTTATTGTAGAGCTACCCAATAGTCATAAGTGTATTGTTCTTCTTATAATTGTGGATCATTTGACCAAGATGGGATATTTTATTTCATTACCTCATGCTATCTTCAAAAGAGTTAGCCAAATCTTTGTACATATTCTGTGTTTCCTAGAACAGTTACTGAGGTGACGCTTTTGCAAAAGAAAAATCCATGTCATGCATGTGAAAAGCTTGGACATTGGAGACGTGAGTGTAAGTCTGTTTTGAATAATATGGTAAATCAGATGCAGAATGTAGATTATGCAGAGTCTCATGGGAATAACATAAGACAGACTCAACAAATGCAAGGAAAGGGAATGCACAATTCTAATGTATCACATCACAGCAAACGCAAATGCCCCAAGCTCCCATGCCTCAACAGAATGTTTAGGTACAAAGATGCAATTTGAATAAAAATTCTTACCAAAATCAGAACGTAGCACAGCAATATTTGATTGAATTGGATGACAGTGACCAAGTCCTGTTAGCATGTTGGTGTCTGAGGGGGAAGGGGACTGCGTGCTTGGTCCAGCCCTAGAGGTATACTAGAGTGGTCACAATGTGGATGGAGAAGCAGATGAGAATTCTACCTCACTCCTTGTCGACACTGATGCTACTAGCTCTACTGTAAGGACAGTAGAGGTTCCAAAGCTACTCCTTTTGGGAGAAAGTATCCAAGTTGTAGGAGTTATAAATAGAAAGTTGTCTACCCCGATTTTAGAACCAGTCACTGTAAAAATAGGACCTTTTGAGGATCATCATCAAATTGTGGTGTGTGACACAAGTCCAGTGAACTTGCTTGGACATGATTTACTTTGGAAACTGAATTGCTCAATTTGTTACACACCCAGAGGAATTGAATTTCATACCAATGATGAATATGATGTCTTCAGACTTGACCAACAGGAATCAGATGTGGAGATATATCCTCAACTGAAGTGTGAGGATTTGCCTGCAGAACTGAGATACACAGTGCACCTGAAGTCTGGGACTTTACAGATAAAGATATCAGACTAATCAAAGGTGTTGACCCAATCCAAATTACGATCAAGCCAAATGCTCGGTTCCCGAGAATTCCACAGTACAATTTGTCTCCAGATACTATTGCTGGAATCACTCCTGTGATTGAATCAGTGATTGAGCAATGGATTCTGAAGGAGATAATGGGAAGTCCATTTAAATCTCCCATTATGGGATTGCAGAAGCTGAATGGCAAGTATCACATTGAGCAGGATTTGCGCATGGTGAATGCCATTGTTGTTCCGTGTTGTCCCGTGGTACCATATCCAGCAGTGATTTTATTCTAGATTCCTTGTGAGGCAGAATGGTTTTCAATCATTGACTTGTGCCAGACATTCTTTTCTATTAGTCCATTGCATAAAGATAGCCAATTTTTATTCGCTTTCCGTTTCAGCAGTCGTGTTTTGGCAAGGTGCCACAGGGCTATATGCGAAGCACCTAAATCTTTAATCAAATCATTAAAAAGAATCTCAAATCTCTGAAAATGCTGAATCACTCAGTTTTGTTTCAATATATTGATGACCTATTAGTGGTGTCATACTATTGCCTTGCTAAATCATCTGGCAGAAAATGGACATAAAGTATCTCCGACTAAGAACAGTTTTGTAAAACTGAAGTCCTGTACTTAGAACATCACGTTGAGATAGGAGTGAGGAAAATGTTGCAGGAAAGAATCTCTGCGATTCTTAACATGAATCCTCCAACCACCTAAAAGGAAGTCCGCATGTTCTTAGGAATGGTGGACTATTGCAGACAGTGGATTCTGAATTTTTCTTTGACAGCAAAACATCTTCAGAGGTTGACACACAAAGACATGTCAGATCCAGTACTCTGGCATAACAATTGCTGACTGTCTTCACAAAGCTGCGAGAATGCCTTTGTAGGGCACCAGCTCTGGGAATGACTGATTATAATAAGTGCTTTGTGTTATTCTGCAGTAAAAGAGAAAGTTGTGCTCTTTCAGTGTTGACACAAATGCATGGAAGCAAGCGTAGGCTACTTTTCAGCGACACCTGATCCTGTTTTGGCTGCTCTGCCTAGATGCCTGCAAGTGGTTGCATCTATTTGTGTGAGTCTTGAGCAGTGTGAAAGCATTGTTATGGGTCATCCACTGACAGTATTCATGCCCTAATCAGTGGAGACACTGTTGACTCGTACGTAGTGTTTTCTGCCTAAGTTGCAGAGCTCAAAGCTCTGACAAGAGCATTTACCATTTCAGAACAGCTTTGAGTTAAACTTTACGCTGATAGTCAGTATGGCTTTGGAGTCGTACA
Organism: Triturus cristatus; assembly: GCF_964204655.1. NCBI lineage: Eukaryota > Metazoa > Chordata > Amphibia > Caudata > Salamandridae > Triturus > Triturus cristatus. The sequence continues at coordinate 879,068,278 of NC_140583.1, forward strand.
TGACTTTGGGCAATTGTGGTCACAGTGTTGGGTTCCTGACATCCTCTGGTTCACACATTCAGAGTGGAGAGTGTGTGAGGTACATTTTGCAGTCTCTACAATTGCCTGCCCAAATTGGTGTCGTGAAATGTGTTGACCATTGACAAGGTACCAACTATGTTGCAGTCGGAAGCCATTATGCAGATGACATGGCATGATATTGGGCTTTGAATGCGCACATATTTAACAAAGAGATCTTGAAAAACACATCCAATGTCACTGATTATACTTTGACATTGTCAGCTTTAGACACCTGGGAGGAGGTTAAGAAGCTGCATGATGAGGTGACGGAAGTGTAAAGGCAAGGTTGGGTGCGAGCAGGCTGTACCAAGAGGGAAAATGATGTGTGGATTTACATTGATGACAGACTGGTATTGCCTGATAGCTTGTTGACACCAACGGCAAGTAACTACTATGGTCCTGCACATGTTGGGAGAGATGCAATGATGCGTCTTTTTCAGCAGGTGTGGTACAATCCCAGATTTAGAGTATCTGCAGAGTCATTGTGCCATCGTTGTGTAATATGTCAGCAACAAAACCCAGAAAAAAAACACAGGTTGTCATGAGTCACATTGGTAAATCTACAGGACCTTTCAATCGGATGCAAATGGAATTCATAGAGATGCCCCTTGCAATGGTTTAAGATATGTGTTGTTCATTGTGTGCATTCTTTCAAAATGGGTTGAGAATTTTCCTACTCGCAGAAATGATAGTCTGTGGCAAAGTTGCTGTTATGGGTTCTGATTTTCGGCTTCTCTTGAGTCAGACAGCGAAACTCATTTTAATAATGAGGTCTTAAAAATGTTATGTGCAGCACAGCAGGTTGAGCAGAAGCTGCATTGCTGTTACCGACCAGAGGCTTCCGGGTTGATGGCGCAGATCAATGGCACACTGAAATCGAGACTGACAAACGTATGTGCTTCTACGTCTTTGAAGTGGCCGAATGGATTGCCTCTTGTGTTGATAAGTTTGAGAAGTACTCCAGATAGGAGAACAGGATTGTTGCCTCACGAAGGGATCATGGGATGTATGATGAGGCAGCCAGCTGTTCCTGCTAATGCATTTCAATATTACAGATATTCTTATATTCGACTACTGCAGTGGCCTCGCTGATGTGGTACATTCTATCACTCACCAGGTAGGAGAAGCGGCCCTTGCTGTCCAACAGGTGCAATGCCACAATCTCACTCCAGGTGACTGGGTACTAGTGGAGATACACGTGTGAAAAATATGTCTGGAACCTCGCTGGAAGGGGCCTTTCCAGCTGATCCTAGTTCCCAACTCCGCTGTCAAGTGCAGCGGTCTTCCAAACTGGGTGCACGCAGCACACACTCCCAGAGTACCAAGTGCTCCTAATAATATGAAAGCACATGTTCCTGATGTGCCAGTGGTAACAGGGAGACAGAGGGATCAGGTTAGCCAAGCTGTTGGGGACCAGCAAGCTACTGGGACAACACTTGTTTGGCCTAAGGGGTGTTCAAGAGCAACAACTGTACTCCTGAGGCACAGCCGGGAGCTCTGCTCGAAATGTTTTTAAAACTTGTGTGTTAAATTGATTTAATAATTGCGCACCTCTCCCTCACCTGCTAGTCTGGTTGGGGCACTTATCCAGAATCCCTAACACCCGTGCAGCCGATCTGAACGCTGCCACGGGGTAGGAAATCACCATCACCGCCATCAGCGAGCAAGCCTGCTCACAGGCCACGCCCACTTCATCAGGCCACGCCCACTTCCCTGGGCCACACACCCCTTGACTACGTAAAGCGCTGACGCTCAGCCTTCTCCAGATCCTGTACTCCTGAGGCACAGCCGGGAGCTCTGCTCGAAATCGAACTGTTTTTAAAACTTGTGTGTTAAATTGATTTTAATAATTGCGCACCTCTCCCTCACCTGCTAGTCTGGTTGGGGCACTTATCCAGAATCCCTAACAACCGTGCAGCCGATCTGAACGCTGCCACGGGGTAGGAAATCGCCATCACCGCCATCAGCGAGCGAGCCTGCTCACAGGCCATGCCCACTTCATCAGGCCACGCCCACTTCCCTGGGCCACACCCCCCTTGACTACTTAAAGCGCTGACGCTCAGCCTTCTCCAGATCCTGTACTCCTGAGGCACAGCCGGGAGCTCTGCTCGAAATCGAACTGTTTTTAAAACTTGTGTGTTAAATTGATTTAATAATTGCGCACCTCTCCCTCACCTGCTAGTCTGGTTGGGGCACTTATCCAGAATCCCTAACACCCGTGCAGCCGATCTGAATGCTGCCACGGGGTAGGAAATCGCCATCACCGCCATCAGCGAGCGAGCCTGCTCACAGGCCACGCCCACTTCATCAGGCCACGCCCACTTCCCTGGGCCACACCCCCCTTGACTACTTAAAGCGCTGATGCTCAGCCTTCTCCAGATCCTGTACTCCTGAGGCACAGCCGGGAGCTCTGCTCGAAATCGAACTGTTTTTAAAACTTGTGTGTTAAATTGATTTTAATAATTGCGCACCTCTCCCTCACCTGCTAGTCTGGTTGGGGCACTTATCCAGAATCCCTAACACCCGTGCAGCCGATCTGAACGCTGCCACGGGGTAGGAAATCGCCATCACCGCCATCAGCGAGCGAGCCTGCTCACAGGCCACGCCCACTACATCAGGCCACGCCCCCCACGCCCTCTCGCGGCATAAAATCATGTGCAGCACTCGGACGCGCAGCGGAGGGGCACAGTGGGCGCGCCGTCAGCGCGCCAAAGGCGCGCCAAAGGCAAGCCCGTCTGGGCCCGTCCGGGCCCGGACGGTCCCAGGCTCAGCCACTATGCCCATTTCTCTCAAGAAATGCCCTGTCTATACCCGAGATAGGCTTTTGGCCCTGAATACACTAAAACATCCCTCCTGCAATTACACCCTCATGGGCGATAATCCATTTACCGGCTGCAGTCTCTGTAATCCTCCCGGCGCAGATATTGAACGCGGTGGCCTCCAGCTAGGCCTACTCAACTGCAGGTCGCTTGTTAAACACGCCCACGAAATAAACCTCCTGATCTCAAACCATGCCATGGACATTCTGTTTCTCACTGAGACATGGCTCACCCCCAACAACGGGCCTGACATTGTCAACGCGCTCCCTCCGGGCTATCAAATCTGTTCTCTGAATAGACCGCGTGGTAGAGGAGGTGGCCTAGCCATAATATTCAAGGATTCCCTCACCTGCAGAATCTTAGATGGCAACATCAAAGACAGCGAAAGCTGCCACTTCACCATCCAAATTTCACCAGTAACATCCCTGTCGGGACTGCTTGTATATCGCCCCCCCGGCCTACTCGCCGAATTCCCCAGCAAGCTCATCGACCATGTCACTCTTGAGTCTACAACTACCTCTAACTACCTCTTGTTAGGGGATCTCAATCTTCACTTTCTGGACCCAGTCGACACTCAGGCAGCCGAATTTTTACTGGACATCTCCTCCTCTGGTCTCTGCTTAAAGAACCCACAGGTCACTCACGACAAAGGACAGCTACTTGACCCCATCTTCACAAACATTCAAGACCTTAATATCCGCGCTCACCTCCCTCTTCCCTGGACCGACCATTTCCTGGTCCCCTTCGAATGGCACATCAATATTCCTCCACCCCAACCGCCCAAAATCAGATCTCTTATCAGACGCTGGCACAAACTGGTCCCAGAAGAATGGGCAGCCAAACTTAGGGAAGATATCCCCCCTCCCTCCCAAAACACCATTACAGCCGACACTGAATTCAATACATGGCTCACCCAATCACTGGATTGCCTCCTACCGAGATCCAGCACCCTTAAATGTACCAAGAGAGTTAAACCCTCTCCCTGGTACACCCCCGAATTGAATCTCTTACGGAAGGAATGCAAGAGAAATGAACGCATATGGAGGAAAGACAAGACAGCAGACAAGAAAGGTACGTTCCGTGCTTCCATAAAAACTTACAAACGGGAGCTCCAAAAAACCAAGAGCCTATTCTACGAAGATAGAATTAAAAACTCGCCCTGCTCTGCCCAAGAAACTTTCGCTATTCTTAAAGAACTTCTTCAGGCTCCAGATCCCCCTGCAAAACCCCTGGACCCCAAAGCCGCGGAAAGTAAATGTATTCAACTGGCCACTTTTTTCAACGAGAAAATTCTAAAAATTCTCGCATCCCTACCCCCCGCCGGCCATACGGACAGGGACCCTTCTAACTCTCCCCACTGCCACAGTCATTCCACCGATGCCCCCTCACCCCTTCTCGACACCTTCGGCCCAGTATCCACAGAAGAGGTCGCCGCAACGCTGGCCACAATTAAAAGTGGCTCTCCCAGCGACCCTGCTCCGCTTCGTTTCCTGAAAAAAGTGTCCAGCACCATTATCCCTCCTCTCACGTCCCTCATCAATGTCTCCCTCACTCAGGGAGTAGTCCCTCCCAGCTGGAAAGCGGCGGTGGTCAAAGGTCTTTTGAAAAAACCTTCACTGGACCCCCAGGACCTAGCCAACTACAGGCCAATCTCCCTCCTCCCCGGAAACAGTAAAATCACGGAGAAGCTAGTGAATAAAAAACTATCACTATTTCTTGAAAGTAACAACATACTCAGGAACTCCCAGACTGGTTTCCGCCCTGGCCAGGGCACTGACACCGCCCTCCTGGCGGCAGTGGAGAAGGCCAGAAGCATTCTGGACACAGGAGGATCAGTGGCAGTGATCCTCCTGGACCTCAGTGCGGCCTTCGACACTGTAAATCACCAGATTTTAATCCAGCGGCTGAGAGACACTGGAGTAAGGGGCACGGCCTTGAAGTGGCTCATGTCTTTTCTAGATGGTCGCTCTTTCCAAGTCTGGGAGAATGACAGCCACTCTCCCGCGATCCCCCTCCGCTGTGGAGTACCGCAGGGCTCATCTCTTAGCCCTACGTTATTCAACGTTTACATGTCTCCGTTGGAGGAATTGGTCACCCCGTTCGGCGTGACGATCATCAATTACGCCGACGATACCCAGCTGGTGGTAACCCTTTCACACCCACACCAAGATCCTTCCGATCTCCACAGCTGTCTCACCGAAATCCACAGCTGGATGAACACCTCAACGCTGAAACTGAATGGGTCCAAGACCGATATCCTGCTGCTCGGACATAAAGAGCCCTCCTTGCCGCCTAACATCTGGCCCGACTGTTTAGGTGACCCCCCTGCCCCCAAGGAGGAGGTCAAGAGCCTGGGCGTATGGCTCGAAAAGGATCTGAGCTTCAGAACTCAGGCCAAAAAGACAGCAGGAATATGCTTTGGTCTCCTCAGGGCATGTAGGAAGGTCTTCCCTTTGCTTCCCGCCACTTCCCGGAAACTATTGATCCAGGGCCTCATCCTGGCAAGGTTAGATTACTACAATGCTATCTACCTGGGTGCCCCGGAAGCTACTTTTAATACCCTGCAGAGAATCCAAAACGCTGCTGCCCGACTACTCACTCACACACCAGCCAGATCTTCGGCAAAGCCAGCTTTGAAGCTCCTTCACTGGCTCCCAGTCAGAGAGAGGGTTGCTTTCAAAGCCCTCTGTCTGACCCACAAACTTCTCCATAACAAAGGCCCACCCATCCTCAATAATTTTATCATCCCCTACAAAGCGATAAGAGCTCTTCGATCTAACGGAGAGAATTTCATCACGGTTCCCAGAATAAAAAAAGCTCGGTCTGGAGGACGCCGCTTCTCGGTCCACACTGCCAAACATTGGAACAGCCTCCCTCGGAGTCTAAGAACCGAACCAAACCTCCTTCAGTTCAGGAAGGCACTGAAAACTCTTCTCTTTCCCTGATTCCTCTTCCTTCCTGCTGCTGTTCCCCCCCGAAGTCAGGTTCAAGCGCTGGGATGCTCAAGGGTTACTACGCGCTCTACAAAAACCTTAAATAAATATTGAAGGGTCACAGTCGAGAAAGTTGACTATGAGAAGTACAAACCCCAATGAAGGGCATAGTGCAGCAAGAAAGTGAGTTGTACCCAAAGACCATTGCCTCAGAGGAGGTGAGATCTTGAGAAGCTGCTTTACAGCCTGAGGAGTATCACCAACTATTCCTGAAGGCTCTGAACCATCAGATCAGAGTGACACAGATGACGAGCAAACATCCGTGAGAAAATCAAAAAGAGCATAGGTACCAAGTCAAAGGTACGGATCTCCGGAGTGGACTTATTTGGCTGCTAATGAGTGGAAATGGCAATTCTATGAGTTTTATGCTAACAAAAGATGTCCACCTGAACCTCCCTGAAGTGAATTTTAATCTGGATGTACCAACTGAAGAGCTGACACGATTTTGTCCTTAATCTACTCATTATTGAGGCTGATATGAAAGTCTTTCCTTATTTGAGAAGACTTTGAGCTTTGCCATATATTTTAGAGCCAAAACTTTGCTGAATTGCTCAAACCACTGCAGATATTTCTGATTGTTCTTTAGTAAAACAGTCTGAATCTTGAGTAGCCATGCAGTCCGAGGCTGGAAACACTTCCAATTGCAAATGTGTATATACCGTGATTTTTTATATTACTGTTTTGATGTTAATTGCAATGCTTATTCTCTTAAATCTGACACATTATGGGGCCGATTTGGATGTCGGTCGGAGTTGCCTTCGACTGACATTTCTGCGGTTTCGAAACCGATCGATCCTGGGTCGGTGGACCAAAACTGCAATTACGATGCAACTGCACATGGTATAGTCACAAACTCCCATTTCCCTATGAGAGCTTGTACGGCAGTCAGATCCTGGACGCAGCACAGGTTCCCATAGAGAAATGGGAGTTACTGTAAATCCCTGCACTGTGTGAGGCACGGTGAGGTGCCCCCTCACCCCCTGCCCACAACCGGAGGCCACAGAGAGAATGGAGCCCTGCTTGGGGCCACCAAAGTCACTTACCGACAGGCTTTCCATATTGGAGAGCCCGACATGGAAAGCCTGTCGGAAACTGACATCATAATTCCGACAGAGGAATCAAAGTCTGTTAGGGACTATGATTGGTATACGACTGGCCGGCAGGCTCCTTGAGGCGTGGATTGACCGGCCGGTTTAAACTGCGACCACCTTCTTGTAATAAGGAGGTCGGAATTTAAACAAGGATGTGGGTCGGTAAGCCTCTGACGAGCAGTCGGAGGCTACCGACTGACATTCTAATTGGTCCCTACGTTTCTGTGAAAGATTTTAAACATATTATTCGTTCTGGAACCGCTGAAAGAAATGTTTCCGATTCTTTTGACAGGAATGACAATTCTTTACATAATAATACTTTGAAAATAGATTTTAGCACAAATGTGTATGCTATTTTATTAGGCAAAGAGGTAAATACCATGGATGTTGGTGATTGCTACATTTGTATGTAAATACCTTTGTCAGCTACTGAGGGGGTACCTGCAATTGCTTACATTTAACATATGGAATTTCTTACAGTGTGTTAGCCATCCTGTTTTCTTAAATTTCAGTGCCTAGACTTTAAACCCTCATCCAGAAGCTTCAACAATTGAAACTATGGGTTACATATTTAGACCAACGCAATCTTTGGACATTGCTTATGCACTTAGAAATAACCTGACATAAATTATTGAGAACTGAAAAGAATTTTATAGATTTGATGGAAAGTATATGAGACTATGAATTTATGGGGGAATGGGGTGAGAAATAATTTAATTATATTAAGGGGTTGATTCCGATCTGGGTCGGACAGCCCTCTGAAAGCTGTTCGTAGCCTTACCTTGCGACCGACTCGTACCCGGAGCCGGTCCGTCCGGGCGATGAAGTACGATGTGCATAACTGACACAAATCCGACCGACACGTAGGCTGTTATTCAAGCTTCATTTTCCGTACGAGCCGTACCGCCGAACCGAGTCGCCCGGAAGCAGTATCCACAGCAGTTTCCGGCCGGACAAGTACAATGCGCAAATCATACGCGCCGGACGGGCGCCACATACAGCACGTCACAGCATCCAGAAAAGAAGCATATCAGGTACGATTCGCGCCAGAACACAATCCATGGCAATGAGACGGACCAGCTAGCAACAGGTACGAGACGGATCAACAAGCAGCGTGTACGAGACGAACACATCATGAATCCCATCGCGCAGGTCATACCAGTACTGTACATCTATGACCGGATCAGGAACAAACGCGGACGGCGTAGACGGTAAGTCAGACACCCATCACACAAACAAATGACACATACCCGCAAAATGTCACACACACCCAGGGGACCCATATCCTGGCCACTAGCAACAGGCCACCATAGGGGTTGCATGGCCATCACCACTACCACCCCCACTCATAGGGGACCTGTTGCCCATCACTCCTGCCACCCCCACCCATAGGGGTTCATGTTGCCCATCACTACTGCCACCCCCACCCATAGGGGTTCATGTTGCCCATCACTCCTGCCGCCCCCACTCATAGGGCTTATGTTGCCCATCACTACTGCCACCCCCACCCATAGGGGACCTGTTGCCCATCACTCCTGCCACCCCCACTTATAGGTGACCTGTTGCCCATCAGTCCTGCCACTCTCACCCATAGGGCTTCATGTTGCCCATCACTCCTGCCACCCCCACTCATAGGGCTTATGTTGCCCATCACTACTGCCATCCCCACCCATAGGGGTTCATGTTGCCCATCACTCCTGCCACCCCCACCCATAGGGTTTATGTTGCCCATCACTCCTGCCACCCCCACTCATAGGGCTTATGTTGCCCATCATTCCTGCCACCCCCACTCATAGGGGACCTGTTGCCCATCACTCCTGCCACGCCCACCCATAGGGCTTATGTTGCCCATCACTCCTGCCATACCCACTCATAGGGGACCTGTTGCCCATCACTACTGCCACCCCCAGCCACAGGGACTATGTTGCCCAGCACTCCTGCCAACCCCACCCATAGGATGGGTGATGCGCCACACATCCATCATACACCAACATTAGGTATGTCAGCAAAATGCATCCCCCCTAACATCATGACAACAGTGTGTAGTCTGTGACAAATGCCCACAACAGTGAATATGACTTCGAACATACAATGTAACTACCATCACATGTGTGAGCAAAAACTGAGTGTGGCCTACACAAGGCAAGCATCACAATAGCACTGTGTCAATGTGCACTAACACCCCCTCACTGTGTAGAACAAAAGTATTGGGTTCCAAACTGCAGCAAATATTGAGCATTGTGGTGATGGGGTCTAAAACCCCCCTCATCACAGTGACCAAAAGGTAAGTGTCATCATGGTCAAAGCTGCAAATGCCAAACAGCAAAGTAGTGGTTGTGTCCCATACCCACGGAGATGTGGTGAGGCTAACAGTGCTGTGAAAACCTAACATACTCTCGGCCATGTGCAGACAAGCACCACCCATGGGGGCTGACATTGCATACAGTGTACAATGACACAAAAGCAGAAGTGACCATCACAAAGCAGACACACATCTCGAAAATAGACACACAAATCAAAACATCCTGTGTAGACTGTAGGTGTCAGGTCACAAACTCCCATTCCATGGCAGCAATGGGACCTAACAACCAGCATGAATGTGCAGAATGATGTGATATGACTCACAGGGACAGCAGGGAAAATCACAAAAAAACATCCAGACAATGGCCCACAACAGCAATACCAATGCACTTGTGCAGATGCACAAACACAAACAGGCAACCTCACACTGCACATCTAACACAACATGTGTGTGTGTGTGTCTCAGTATCCCCAGGCAAATACACAACACATGAGGGGGGCTGAACCACAGTGAGACAGATGTGGACACATTGCCATACAAAAGTAACCCATCTTTGGGTCCCCCTTAGTGGGCAATCAGGCATTGTGAGATGAGAGGGAGCACAACAGACACATGTGACACAAGCTGGAATGAACAGCAACTAACACAGCAAGAGACTGACACACAAAAGCACCACCCCCAGGGACCATTCATTGGGGTGACACAAGCATGCATGATACGTCCACTGTGATGACAAAGGTAGATGTCGTACAAACTGTGAAACCCAGACATGTGTCCTGTGCCACAAACATACATTACACCTACACAAACACAAATCACTCAGCATGGCCCGTCATCCATGGACAAATAGTAGCTAGGGGCCCATCCATGCAAAAATTCACATCTGTCCACCCTCAACACCACACACCCTGAACTGCACCAATGTGCATCTGTGAAGCCCACATGGACAGGTGACATTGCACATGCACCCATGACAAACACAGTAATGTTGGGAGGAACTAAGGTGCACTGACTCATCACACAAGGACAGTCTACAAGCCTGGTGAATGACCAACATACTGCACAGTATGTGGTACATGGCAATGACGTCAAAGCTCCCGTAACCTTCGGAATCCCTGCCACAGTCCCAGGACAATGCAGAAGTCAAGGAGAACCACAAGGCACACATGCTGACACCTGCCAACATTGCAGCCCTGAACCAGACGAGTGGGAGCAGTCACACACACATACACATGTCTCAATCCCTGAAAGGTACCACCTAGGGACAACTACAGGATATTGCGAACAAAGAAGTGCCTTGGGGACCCCTGACTGTGTCCCATCTGCGTCTGACCACATCATCACCACTCAGAACTGACAAATCCCAATGATGAAACACCAATTAACAGTAGTGTGTCATGCACCCACACATCTGGTAGCCCAGGACAAAGATGTGGGATGAACACAGTACAACTCAGCAAGCAGCAACAACAGGAACATATCAAGGCAACACTGCCTATGTATGAAAAGGGATGTGGACACACACACACATGCTCACACAACACACACCATGGGCCCAGGCAATGTCACGGAACAACACACTTACTTGAGGGGACTCAACTCCTGTGGAAGCTCAGCTGTGCCAAACATAGTCCCAGCAGGTCTTAGTCATATCAGCAGAACACTTGGTCAGTCAGCCATCAGTTACCACCCAATGAAGGCTCTGGTCACAACAGCCTGTGTACGGGATTGTCCCTTAAGTCATCTGCACATACTCAATACATATGTCCAGCAAGTTGCACAGAGGACCCAGTTGCTCCTACACCAATGATGCCCACACCTGCAGGTCCAGTGGAGATGCGCCCACAGTCAGGGAAATAGACAAATTGGACAATGGGAAGCACATCATATGTGCATGTGTGCAAGCCACAGATGTGACCATGCAAATGAAATGTTTACATAGATGTTCACAAATTGTTAATCATGACACACCCAGATAGCTGCAAAGGATGACATGGATACCGACCAGAATAGGATACATATCTCATGGACCACATGGAGTACCTCACATCAACACCTCAGTATTCAACATTGGAAATCCAGCATTATAACTGCAAGGCCATGGTAAACATCATCAACATAATGTACAGCTAAATCAAATTCACAAGGATAAATACAAATGCTTTATTCAGCCAAATTTCAATCCAAATGCAAATGTACTTTCAAAACAATGGCCAGTCCATATCCAAATGTCAACAATGTGATTTGAGTGACAACTGTCACACGTTGCTTGCCTGCACTGGTGAGGACAGGGGACATCCACTCGGAGGGGCATACATGGGGGCAGGCCAGGCCCCACAGGGACAGGATCAGGGCTCAGCAGAAGGAGGCAGTGAAGGGGTGGTAGATGCAGGAGAGTCACTGGCAACTACAGTGGAGCTGACTGAAGTAGTGGGTGCAGTCACAACTGTCGGGCACAAGTCAGATGGAGTGGACTGGGTCCCCACTGCAGTGCCCAAGTCAGACGGGGTGGTTGTGGACTCCACTGCAGTGCCCAACTCCATGGAAGTGGAATGGGGATCAGGTGAGGTCGGCAGGACAGAGGGGGGCCACGGTCCCCACATCATTGGCACAAACAGTCTGACCGGGGGGGTGGGGGTGGAAGAGCAAGTGGTGGGGGGGAGGGCCGGAGCATTTTTGGGGATGGTGTATCTGTGGGTGGGGGAACCTGGGGCAGGGTGTGGTGGGGGAACCTTTGGAGTGGTGGCCTGGGGGATGGAGGACGAAGACTGTGTTGTGGAGCTGCGGGCGGGGGTGGGGTCTTGTTCTTCCGGCTCTTGGGGGACTTGCGGGTGGGTGCCTCAGTCTGACTGCACCTGGGGGAGGGTGTCCGGGTGTGAGGGGCACTCCCCTCTGTGTGTGGGGATTTCCTCTTCCCCTTGTAAGCTGGATCTGCTGGATCGGTGGGGAAGAGGTCAAGGTCACAGAGGAAGCGCTTCTTGGGAGATGGGGTTGCAGGTGAGGCAAGAGAAGGGGTCTTGGAGGGAGAGGTATCGGAGGACTGCGGAGTGGTTTTGGATGCCTGTGTAAGTGTTTGCAAACCATCCCCTGTGAGTGCGGTATCAGTCCCCTGAGTTTGCTTGTGTGCACGTCTAGACCTTGGTTTGGGTGTTTGTGTGCTGCCCGTGTCTGTGGGTTTGGGTGAATGTGCTGGTGTGTGTGGGCTTGGGACAGGTAGGGTGCTAGGAATCGTGGATGGGGCAGGGGTAGGAGGGGTGAGGGACTGTTGGAGGAGGGACACTGCTGCCGTTAGGGAGGAGGCCACGGACTGATTGGTCCTCTGTAGGGCAGATATGCCCGATGAAATGCCCTCCATGAACGACACCAGTTGTGTCTACAGACTGGTGTGTGCATGGAGGACACTCAGTATTAATGTATGCCCTACATGGATCTGTCGAAGCAAGTCCACAGACTCCACACTCAGGGCAGCAGGGGACACAGGGGCAGGGGGTGCGGTGCCTGGCACAAAGGAGACATGCTCCCGAACACGGGAGCCTCCACGGACCTCTGGGATGGGAGCCGATGGGAGGGTGGTGATGGTGGTGGAGGTGGCGATGGCGGTGGTGGGGACAGCCTCACTAGCTGGGGTTTGTTGGTTGCTGACACCCGCCTCCACAAGGGAGTCATCCTCTGAGCTGCTGTGGCCCTCAGCTGGGGTGGATGGTGCCGAGGACTCCTCGGTGTGGCTCCACTCGCCCTCCGTGCCACTGGGTCCCTCCAACTCCTCGCCTTCTGTCCCAGTCAGGCTCTGTGGCTCCTCCTGGTCCGTGGAGCTGTCCCCTCCTGTGGCCGTGGATGTATCTGGATTGAATTAGGAAACAAAGAACAACATCAGTCACCTGCACTGACCGCACACACCACAGTGAGTACAGCACATCACAGGGCAAGCTCTGGCATCATCAGCTGAACAATGCTCAAAGTGCTCACACTGTTTAGAATAAGCCAATTGTCAGTCTCACCATCAACCATGGCAATCATATCCCTCCTGGACTTGCACCCATATGTCTGTTGCATGTTGGATGCTAATACCCCAATGTGCAGACATGCACCACCTACACATTTATTGGACATGCAAGTGAACATGTAGGAATATGTCACTATACATACATCATATCTCTTGCCACTGACTCAGTAAAGGTGTCAGGATCAAGGGATGGCCAGAGTCTCATTTCACATGCTTGTGATGCATACCAGCAACACACACTATGATGTTCTCATGTCCTGATAGTCAACGCCACAATGGGGTGCATGGAGCACATTTGACCCCAATGCATGATCACTCATAGCAAGTTAAATGCCATGGCACTGGCATGCCTGGAAAGTCAGTCATCACTGTCTCCTGTCACAAGGGCAGGGCATCCAGACAACAACAGTATGCACTGTGTCACAATCATAGCTCATGGATAAAGCAAACTCTGCAGCTGACAATTGCACTTGTCCATCCCCTGCAAACAACATATCCAGGAGGCAGATTACCCCACATCATACAAAACAGACATATGAGTCTCTGCGAACACAAATCCCTGTACATGAGCACATCACAGTCTGCTGTGCATGAAACACAGCTGCCTGAAGTTCACAGTTGCATGCACCATTGTGCACTGTCAAGTGATCACACACCTATATGTCACACAGGTCTTGTCTCTTATAGTCACATCTCAGATGTCCTGCTGACCCTCAAACTCATGAGCACCCCAGTTGTCCTGAAAAGGAAGCCACACCACAATGACACAGAGGCAGACACCTGAAGGCACATGTCACTAAGCACAACCTGTAAGTTGATACACAGGACTGGGATTCCAGAGTGTTTCTAAATGCACTTGAGTAAGCATGACTGCCCAGGTCTACGTGAAACAGTGTATAGCCCTGGACAGTAGTCAGGTGGCTAAGCAAGTGTGACACACTTGATATACATACTCCGCAGGCCCACAATTTGGAGTGCCCTGCGGCTTTGGGTGTGTTTGAAATACCCCAGGCACATGTGGCGAGTGAGACCAGCAATTGGAACACATATCAAGGGCACACACAGATCCCCTGTCAGATCTCAGGCATTGTGTAAACAATTGACCCACCCATGAAACACACAACAGAGTCACGGTAACAGATGCTGTCCGGAACCTGAAGCATAGCTGACTGCAGGGACACCGTGCCCTAGTGACACAAGCCACAGACTGTTGGGTCCACACCTGTGGATCAGATGAGGAGGGTGCATCACACAATTGAGGGACATGAGTCCTGGACTACAAGACCTACATAATGTGGAAGTGTGACCAGGCCAAAAGACTGCAAATAGCATGTCAGACATAGTAGATAGATTAGGCATGGACTTACCCCCTCCTTGCTGCTGTCTGGCATTTAGCTGCCCATCCAGGTCCAGGAAGACCACCGCCAGAATCCTGACCATGTGGGGGGTCAGGGTCCGGTGTTCGCCCCTCCTGCGAGGAGACAACAGCTTCAGCTGGACCCTTGCGATCCTCTGGGTCCAGCCCCGAAGGTCCTGCCACCTCTTTTGGCAGTTGCGGATCCAGCGCTTGTAGACCCCCACTGATCGAACTGCCCGGGTGATGGTCAGCCAGATCTCCTGCTTCTGGTGGGCATCAACCTGTGAGGATGACAAAGTTAAAAGTCCATTAACACACATGCCCCATATTTGTGCTGCACACAGTTGGATAAACATGTTGTCATCACAAAGGAAAATGAGTTTCACAGGTAGTGCACCCATGGAAATGGACAAATGCCCTGCATGTCTGACATGTTAACATTGCCTGGGAAGTTGAAGCTTGCACAAATGCACTTTTGCTGCAGAACACCTGTTCATTGCATGTACCTACACCCTTTGGGGGATGAAAGTACTCAGTGAGTACGCTTGCCACAGGTGTACACACTGCTAGTACTGCTAGTCAGACAACATGCACAATTAGGAAGGCAGTGGACTGCACCTGCTCACCTGGTTTCCCATACAGCTTTCTGTACTGTGGAAGGAGCCCGTCCAGCAGGGCCTGGTTCTCCTCCTCAGTGAAGTCTGGGGCCCTCTCCAGAGTACGTGCCATAGCAGTAGCCAGAGGATGCAGAGACAGCAGCAGTGGTATCAGAGATGTGGTCCAGTAGCATGTAGTGCAGGCAAGTGAGCTCCCTGGGGGCCAGCCAGACTTATAACTGTGCTGAAGAGGCAGAATCTGTGCCATGTGTCCCAAGTGATAGGTCCAACACGGTTGCATTCTATGAATCTGGCCAATCCATGGAATTGTACGACTCGAATTTCCAGCGCACAACTCGTACAAGTTTTGAATCCGCATCCGTCTCCATGACAGTCCAGAGCCAATGGGTGCGCACGGCTCGGTCAACTGACTGTACAACGCGTATTTTGAAAATCCACACGCACCTGTCTCCATACTATTCAATGGCCAAGGCGTGCGCAGGGCTCAGTCGATGCCTGTACGACGCATATGTATAATAGTGACCCGCATCGGTTCTCATTGCAGTCAATGGCTAAGCGTACGCATGGCTCGGTCCTGAACTGTGCAATGCATACGCATGATAGCCACCCACATCGGTTCTCAATGCAGTCAATGGCTAAGCGTACGCACGGCTTGGTCCTGAACTGTGCAATGCGTACGCATGATAGCCACCCGCATCAGTTCTGATTGCAGTCAATGGCTAAGCGTACGCACGGCTCGGTCCTGAACTGTGCAATGCGTATGCATGATAGTTACCCGCATCGGTTCTCATTGCAGTCAATGGCTAAGCGTACGCAAGGCTCGGTCCTGAACTGTGCAATGCGTCTCTGTAGAAGTCACCCGCACCGGTTGATATTGGTGTGACTTTTTGACAGCTTCTACACACAATTACTTGCCAGGGACTCAGGTGCACACCTACCACACTACAGCATGTGCCACACTGTGTCCCATGGCATGTAAGGCTGCATTACCTCTGTGTTTGGGGGGGCACCATTTTGTTTGTTGTGTGGCACTTTTGTGCAGCCACTCCCAGGCTGTGCACGTGTTCATGGTGACAGAAGCCTTTGTGTGTTGTGCACATTACCACTGTGATGTGCAACTGTACAGTTATGGTCATGAGTCATGGACACAGTTGCAGGTTGGATATGTTTAGGACATGTCACATACACCCTGAGTCCTGGGTGTGATGGTATGTACTCACAGTGAGACCTATAGCCACAATTCCGATGTACAAGCACAGTCTGTGTGCAAGTTGTGTCTCAGATGTGGCTGATCAAATGTGCCCAATGGTAGACAGTCTCCACAGCCATGTGGTTTGTGCATCAACATTGATGTTGTGTGTGTGTCTCCGAGACGTCCATGTAGGGCCTGCAGAGACAACAGTGGCCACTACCTGTGGGACTCATGGTTGTTTTGTGGCGAGTACATGATACGCCATGTCATGCCAGTGTCCATGTGGCAATAAAGGGACCCTGGGTATCTGCATGTCAAAGAGCTGTGATGCCTCGGAGACATCAGGCCTCACTTGTCACTGTGGTGTGTGTTTGTAACGTGACAGCAGTACATGGGTACTGTGAAACAGCCCAATGATTGGCCGTTGCACTACATGGAACTTATGTAGACATGTGGACTTGAGATGTGAGGTGATGTGCATGTAGGTGACATATGTGTCCATACCCAACAGCACACACCTCAGTACATTGTGTATTGTCATGATGTATCATGTGATATTTTGTTTGGTCATAGCCACATGGGTGGATGACTCGACAATCTTTCTTTGTTCATCTCTGTACTGCAGGGCACCAGCTGTCCATAGACCGTTCCCAGACCTTGAAACCATGCAGGAACGCGACTGCATCTGACGGTACCACTTCACCAGGCCAGTGATTGAGGAGTTGGCGGAGCAGTTGGCGCCACATCTGCTACCTGGCCGGACATACCCTACAGCACTGACCCCAGAGGTGAAGGTGATGGCAGCCCTGCACTTCTTTGCTACTGGTACTTTCCAGTATACTGTGGCTACTGCTGGTGGTATGTCGCAAACTATGTTCAGTCGTGTGCTACGCGATGTCTTGGAGGGGATGTTGCCTTTCCTTGACCTGTACATCAAGTTTCCTAGCCCAGGTCAACTCACTGACATAAAGCATGCTTTTTATACACTGGGACGGATGCCGAACGTCATTGGATCTATTGATGGTACACATGTTGCCCTGGTATCACCACGGGCACATGAGCAGGCATATCGGAACAGGAAACATTTCCATTCCATCAATGCTCTGGTGGTATGTCTTGCAGACATGTGTATCACACATGTGTGTGCACGTTTCCCCGGTTCTGCGCACGATGCCTACATCATGAGGAGTAGTCGCATTGCAATGCTGATGTCACAGATGCCAGACCAGCGTGCCTGGCTTGTCGGCGTGTACTGACTGTTCACCATTGTGTGTGTTTGGCAATGTTGTATTCCACCCTCTTTCAAAACTCAGCTAATTGTTCAATTGTTTGTATGTAGGTGACTCCAGATACCCCAACATGCCTTGGTTGCTGACACACCTCAGGAACCCTGTGACACCAGATGAGAAGCGCTACAATGAGGCACATGGTCGGACCAGGAGGGTGATTGAGCGGACCTTTGGTCTCCTGAAAAGTCGCTTCCACTGCCTGGACAAGACCGGAGGGGCCCTCCCATATGACCCTTCAAAGATGTGCAAAATTATCCTTGTTTGCTGCATGCTACACAACATGGCAGTGCGGAAGAAGTTACCTCTCATTCAGGATGACGATGACCTACCTCTGCCACCTGTGGAGGATCCAGGCCAGGGCCACGATGCCAGTGATGATGATGATGAGGGTGACGTCCGCACACAGCTCATCAACAACTTCTTCACCTGAATGTGAGTTTACAGGGTTGTTATGTCAATGTATTGAGTTAGCCTGAAATGTGTTGGGGCTGCTCTGTTGCTGTTTTAGTGTGTCTGTGTGCTACTTGACTGGATGTGTGCAGTGATGTGTCCTTTCAGGTGGTCTGTACTCCACAATAGTGTCGAACTGCTAACTTGTTTCTGTGTAGGTTTCTTTTGACATGTTTTGTGCATGTGAATTGCATTTCACTCCTGTTCTGGTGTGCTTTTGACTGTGTCTTATGTCTGTCCTTCCCAGGGTACTTTGCTTGTTGTTTGGTCAACATTGACCCCCAACACCCAGAATCCAACACCAGGGTGGAAGTTGTCAATTCCCATCAAGTGATGTACCACACTCCCCTGGACTTCAATTCTCCGACTTTTTGTGACCTTGTGTCCACTGTAACATAGAATTACCTTGCAACTGTTGTGGAATAAACATGTTGCTGATGTGTAATGAACCTGTGCTACGCTTTGTTATGTGCGTTGTCTGTCTTCCCACATCTGACTGACATTTGCTTACCTCACCTGTGGGATTGTTACCACTGACTGTGGATGGGTGTGTTGTCTGTGCATTCCAATGTATTTTAGGTCAACATCATTGTGTGGGATGAGTTACATGGCCATAGTGAATATGTGTTGTGGTGCCATAGTGGTGTGTCTCCCTCACATGTGTCACATCACCATGACTCACATAACGGGGATCACATTGCTGTAGTATTTGGCATGCACTGTGTTGTTTAGCAGATCAACATCTCCATGACACATAACAAGTTGGAATCACAACAGAGGCAAGTATAGAGTACTGGTGAGTTTATTTACAAACATGTGTGAGGATAGTGCACAGGATGGTGTGTGCTGTACATTGGGTTTTGAATCCAAAGTTCACAGTAGAGTTGGAGGTATTGGTAGCTGAAATGTCCAGAGTAAAGTCCACAGTCATCTGCTACATTGGACCAACATGAACGCTCCATTTCATGTAGGCAAGTTGTGTTAGATACGACAAGGTGAACCGGTTGCGCACAAAGAACAGTTTCCAGACCAGGTTTAGAGGCCCTGGGGGATGTGCATGGACATCTGCGTCTCACTTGTCCTTCTTCGGAAGACCCCTCTTCTTCTTCGGGGGGGATCCTCAGGTGCAGGCGTCTGCGGTGCAAAGGACTCTCCGCCAGAGTCATCCTCCCTCCCTGTGGCACTGGCAGATCTTGTGGCAACAGATGTTGTGGCCACACAGTGTGGTGTGGACATGTTGCTGCTTATCTGGCAGAGGCATTGGAGTATGTCCCGATGCACTGCAGTAAGTGCATCCCACTTTGCCTCCATGCGGGCATGATGGGCAGCCTGCTCCTGTTGAATGTCCTTGAGGATCCCCACTACCTGGCCGAATCCTCCGGTGCTATCCTGGTACGCATCTATGATTGCGGGTCATCATGCAGTCCAGACCCCTCTGCAAGCCGTGCCCTCTGCCCACCACCCCTCCCAGCACCCCTAGCCACACGGGCAGGACCTGCGGCGGCATGCACAGGTGACACTGGGCCCCCTTGGGTGTTGTTACTGGTGGTGTTGTCCGTACCTTCCTGGGGGTCCTGTGTCCCTGTGCTGTTGGTATTCTATGTCCTTGGTCTGTCCGTGTTGGCATGGGGTGCCCTGTCTGTTGCTAGATGCTGGAGGCATGGGTACAGGGGTTGCAGATGTTGGTCCTGCTGGTGCTGCATGATGACTCACACCGGTGGTGCCAGGTTGTTCTTCGTCATCCGAAGTGGACAGAGACTGATCCACACCAGAGAGCTGAGGGTCCACCAGAGTCTGGGACAGCGACTCCTCTTCATTTGCTGCTGTGTCCCCAGCACCACCTGTGTTTTGAAGAGACACACAATGTAAGTTATGTTTCTACAGGCATAAATGGTTCACATACATTACATTTTCTACTGTACGTCAGGATGCGTGCCTGTACACTGCTTTGTCCAAAGTTGTCACAGACAGAGATTGATATTGTTGTGGCACATTGCCCAGCCAAAATGAAACATTTCAATGTGCATGTCAAAGTGTGTGCATGCCCAGCTCCTGTATCGATTTGGCTGTACATGGCCATTACTACTCAAGGGCCATCACGTTGCTAACACAGGTGTGCCATCCCTGTACACATTTGACCTTTAACAAGGACATATGTGCAATTCCACTGAGAATATGTTGTAAGATTGGGGCATGTGTGGTAGCAGATTTTGCTAGTCTTTGTGTGTCACATTGGTGTATTGGTACGACATGGTGACAGTCCGGTATGCCTGTGATCTCTTGGGAGAAAGTATTTTTTTACAGTGTTCCTAGTTCCCATCTCATTTCATACAAGTGACGATGTCACCATTGTTAGAATCCGGGTTCTCTGGTTGGCACAGGTAGGTACTTGTGACAAGCAGGGCACCTTTCCTCTAGTCAGGGTAAGGGGTTACACTACTAAAACAACCCCTGCTCACCCTCTAGGTAGCTTGGCGCGAGCAGACAAGGCTTATCTCAGAGCGTTATAGGTTAAGCATTTGTGAACACATACAGTAACCAAGTGACAATACTACAAATGGACACCACACAGGTATTTATATTAAAAATAAGGATTCTTTATATAGGATTATCACAAGACCATTAAACGATAAAAAATACACAATACGGTTGCTTAGTTGGTAGAAGATTGCTTAGTTTCTCTTAAGTTCTTAAATGCGACACTTTAAGTCAATGTACCTTAGATGCGACACGCAGGGCAAAGAAAGTGTTGCAGCGATGCAGATGCGTTGAAGTTCTTGGTGCAAAAGAAATAAAGAAGGGATCTTCCAGATGCGTTACGCTTCTCCGATGTTGCGAGAAGGCTCGACTCGATGCGTCAGCTACAGCGGCGTCACCCTTGACGAGATGCGACGACAGCAGCCTTGGCAGCGGCACTCTTCTCTGACGTTGCGAGACGCTTCCGCTCGATGCGATGCTGCAGCGGCAACACCCCTTCTGCGAGATGCGACGACAGCGGGTCTGACGGCGGCACGCTTCTCCGTGGATGCGAGGCGCTTTTCTGGTTGCGGTGCAATGCGACAACTACGATGGCTGCGATGGCGACACGCTTCCTCCTCGATGCGAGACTCTTCTCTCGATGCGGTGCAATGCGACAGCTACGATGGCTGCAATGGCGACACACTTCTTCGGGGTTGCGAGACACTTCCGGAATGATGCGAGACGCTTCCGCTCGATGCGATGCTGCAGCGGCGACACCTTTTGGGAGATGCGACGACAGCGGGTCCGACGGCGGCACGCTTCTCTTCCTTGCGTCGCGCTTCCAGCTCCTTGCGACACGCAGTCTCTCAGAAGGCCCAACAACAGCAGCAGCACTTCCAAAAGACTCTGGGGAGCTGGGGGTGAAGTCCACTGGTCCTGGGACTTCGTTCTGGGGGCAAGCTCAGTTCAAGCCCTTGGAGATCTTTTTAAAGCACAAGTTAAAGCAAAGTCTTTTTAGTCTTTCTCCTCTCCTTCAGCAGCAAGGCAACCACTACAGGTCAATCCCCCAGGTCAGGGACAGTACTCCTCCTACAGCTTTCCCAGTTCCTTCTCCTCTGGCAGAGGTTCTTCTTGTTTCAGCAGGATCTAATTTCTTGGGAGCAGGGTCCCAATACTTATACCCCTAATTCCTTTGTTCCTCTGGGGTTGAGGGGCCTTTGCCCAGTCCAAACCAGTTCTTGAGCACTCTGTTGACATGACTCTGCCTTTCTATTCAGGGTGCAGGGCAGAGACATCAGCCGCTCCGCAGGAGGTGGAGCCAGCATTGTGGTAGCAGAGCACAACCCTATTCAGAGCCCAGGTGTACTCCTCCCACCCATCTGACTGCCAATCTTCCTATTCACCACCAGGCTACCTAGCCCTGCCCCTCTGGGTTTCCCCAGCCCTGTCACTCCCACAACCAGACAGGCAGATACACATCATAGCAGAGGTGGGCTGAAATGGTCAAGCAAGCAAATACCAACTTTCTAAAAGTGGTATTTGCAAACACAGAATATTAAAATAAACTTTACTAAAAGGTGTATTTTTATTATTCTGCGTTCCGGGATACTAAACTCGAATCTCTACCATGATCCCTGGGTCTGATAGGATCATAGAATGTAGCCATTCTGGCCTATGGAGAACAGGTAGCCTTACAATAGTGAAAAACGAAAATGGCTGTAATTCACTATTAGGACATGCCACACACATCAGGCTTGTCCTACCTTATGCTTACAATGCACCCTGCCCTTGGGCCTACCATAGGGGTGACTGATATGAAGTTAAGGGAAGGTTTAGGGACTGGCAAGTGTGTGCACTTACCCAGTCAGCATGACAGTACCAGACTGCACGCAGGTTCTGCAATAGCAGACCTTAGATACATTTTACCAGGCCGCTTCTGTGGGTGGCACAACCAGTACTGCAAGCCCACCAGCAGCATTTGTATTTACAAGCCCTGGCACTCCTGGTGCACTTTACTGGGGTCTGACAATAAACCAAATAAGCCAATCCTGGAATCCAACCAACATATACATTTTAAATAGGGAGCACTTGCACTGTGGCCCTGGTTGGCAGTGGCACAGTGCTCTGAGCAGCTAACACCAGCAAAACACATGAGGCACAGCGACAAAAAAGTGGAAGTGAGACTCACGCCAAGGTGCCAGGTCTAACACGTGTCCCCTTCAGCTGAAAAGTGGGGAGATCTACCCTCACCCAGGGAGTTCCTCATCACTAAGGCGGAAAAATCTGGACAGACCGTCAGCATTGGCGTGATCTGTACCAGGGCGATGTTCCACTGTGAAATCCATACCCTGTAGGGAAATGGACCACCTCAACAGCTTTGGATTCTCACCCCTCATATGCATCAACCATCTGAGGGGCCTGTGGTCTGTCTGACCCAAACAGGTATGGTCTTAGCTTCTTCAGCGCCCTGACCGCAGCAAATGCCTCACGCTCAATAGCACTCCATCTCTGTTCCCTTGGAAGTAACCTCCTGCTAATAAAGGCTACAGGTTGATCTAGGCCCTCTTCATTAATCTGTGAAAGAACAGTCCCCACACCATGCTCTGAAGCGTCTGTCTGAACGATAAACTCTTTGGAGAAGTTGGGAGCCAAAAGCACGGGCGCCGTGCACATAGCAGTTTTCAGGGCCTCAAAAGATTTCTGACAGGTGTCAGTCCAGATCACCTTCCTGGGCTGCTTCCTTGAAGTCAGCGCTGTCAAGGGGGCAACAATGTTGCCATACCCCTTGACAAACCTCCTGTAGTACCTGGTGAGACCTAGGAAGGCTCTCACCTCCGTCTGGATTTTGGGCGACTCCCAATTCAGGATGGTTTCTATCTTGAGTTGAAGGGGTGCCACCTGGCCACTCCCAACTTGGTGCCCCAAGTACACCACTGAACCCTGACCGATCTGGCACTTACTCGCCTTGATCGTGGGCCTGCCCTCCGCAGCGCCATCAACACTTCCCAGAGGTCGCGCAGGTGTTCCTCCCACGTGGAGCTGAACACTGCGATGTCATCCAGGTATGCTGCACTGAACGAATCCAGCCCAACCAACACCTGGTTGACCAACCTCTGGAAGGTGGCAGGGGCATTCTTCATCCCAAAGGGCATGACCCGGAACTGGTAATGCCCGTCAGGGGTGGAAAATGCTGACCTCTCTTTGGCCCCATCGGTCAAGGCGATCTGCCAATACCCAGACGTTAGATCAAACGTGCTGAGGTAGTGGGCAGCCCCTAGCCGATCTATGAGCTCATCAGCTCTGGGGATGGGGTGTGCGTCTGTCCTGGTGACTGAATTGAGTCTTCTGTAGTCCACACAGAACCGGAGTTCGGGTGTGGCTCCCGGCGCTGCAGCCTTTGGGACCAAGACCACTGGGCTGGCCCAAGGACTGCTTGAGGACTCAATTACTCCAAGGGCAAACATCTTGAAGACCTCCTCCTTGATGCAGGCCCTTACCCTGTCAGTCACACTGTAGGCCTTGTGCCTCACAGGTGTACTATCCCCAGTGTCCACATCATGGACGCACCAATCAGTGACACCGGGAACCAGGGAAAACAGGTCAGAAAATTGTCCCAGCAGCTGGCGACAATTTTCTCCATGGCCTGGTCGCCCCCACGCTGCCCGCCTGCTCTGCCTGCCTCCTTACCTGCTGCCTGCCCGACCTCGGATCCCCGGCGCCCCAGCCGCGCAGGGCCGCCCACCAAGCCCGCATAGGTTTTCCCGCCGTTCCCTGCCATGACCCCGCCCCCCCCGCCTGCCGATTGGCCCCCGCGCTCCCCGCCTCCCAGCGGACCCTCCCTCCCGGCTCCCTTCTTAAGGGGACCCAGACCTCGGATCAGGAGCGACCACTGCGCCCTCCACGGCCTGGTCGCCCCCACGCTGCCCGCCTGCTCTGCCTGCCTCCTTACCTGCTGCCTGCCCGACCTCGTTTCCCCGGCACCCCAGCCGCCGCAGGGCCGCCCACCAAGCCCGCATAGGTTTTCCCGCCGTTCCCTGCCGCGACCCTGCCCCCCCGCCTGCCGATTGGCCCCCGCGCTCCCTGCCTCCCAGCGGACCCTCCCTCCCGGCTCCCTTCTTATGACGCCCCCTGAGCGACCGCGCAGCGGACGCGCGCAGCGGACGCGCGCAGCGGGAGCACCGATTGAGCGCCGAAGGTGCGCCAAAGGTAAGCCCGTCTGTGCCCGTCCGCGCCTGGACCGCGCCCCGTGCCAGGACCCCTGGCCCCTGCAGACCCCAGCCCACCCGCCGGACTTACGACGCCACCACCCTCAATGCACTCAACACCGGCCGAATCCCAGGATGTTACCGAGCCACCCCGAGACGCACCCACGGACCCTTCAGCTGCCACTCCTGCAAGTTCACCTGCATCCGGACCTGCACTGCACCAACACTCACCAAGCCGAACACCAGCAGCAACCACCTGAAGTGCATCCTGCTCAACACCCGCTCCGTCCACAGACACGCCATCCAACTCTGGAACCTCCTCGACACCACAGCTCCTGACGTCGCCTTCCTATCGGAAACATGGATGAACGCCTCCTCAGCGCCCGACATCGCCATCGCCATCCCAGAGGGCTACAAGATCACCCGGAGGGACCACGGCAACCAGACCGGAGGAGGCATCGCCATCATCCACAGGAACACCATCCGCATCACGACCAACACTGACGACACCCTGACAACCGCCGAACACCTGCACTTCCAGGTCCACACCGACCCCAAGACCACCCTCAGAGGCACCCTGATCTACCGACCCCCGGGACCCCGCACACCATTCAGCGAAGGCATCGCCGACTTCATCAGCCCGCACGCCCTCCCCTCCGCTGACTACATCCTCCTTGGGGACCTCAACTTCCACCTGGAGAACGACAACGACCGCAACACCACCACCCTGCTTGACAACCTCGCCAACCTCAGACTCAAGCAGCTGGTGACCACCCCCACCCACCTCGCCGGACACACACTCGACGCCGTCTTCTCATCCAGCAAGGACATCGTCTTCAGCCACGCCACCGGACTCCACTGGACGGACCACAGCTGCATCCACTTCAGCTTCAGAAGGACCACGATCCACCACCACCAGCCACAGGTTGCACGAAGAAGCTGGAACAAGATCACAGCCGACCAACTCGCCGCATCCCTGAGCCAGCACCCTCCCGCCAGCTCAGCGAACCCCAGCCAGGCTGCCGACAACCTCACGAAGTGGATCAGCAACTGCGCAGACGAACTCGCCCCTCTGAGGACCCCGCCCAGCAGACCCGGCAGCAAGAAGGCCCCTTGGTTCACCGACGAACTCAAATGCTCCAAGAAGAACTGCCGAGCCCTCGAGAAAGCCTGGAGAAGAGACCCAACACCGGACAACATGACTACCCTCCAGCTCGCCACCCGAAAGCACCATCAACTGATCCACGCCACCAAGAAAACAGCATTCAAGGAACGCCTGGACAACAACGCACACAACAGCAAGGAACTCTTCAACATCGTGAAAGAGCTCTCCAACCCCAACGCCGGAAACAACGACATCACCCCATCGCAAGACCTCTGCAACTCCCTCGCCTCGTACTTCCACAACAAGATCGCTGACATACACAACAGCTTCAGCACACAAACAACGCCCCCCACGACCGCACCAACGCCCCCCACCACCACCCTCAGCGCCTGGACACCGATCAACACCGAAAACACCATCCGCACGATGAACTCCATCCACTCCGGATCCCCAACCAACCCCTGCCCTCACCACGTCTTCAACAAGGCCGACGCTGTCATCGCACCCCACCTGCGGGACATCATCAACACCTCCTTCGACACCGCCACCTTCCCGGAGAGCTGAAAGCACGCCGATCTCAGCGCTCTACTAAAGAAACCAACAGCGGACCCCACCGAACTCAAGAACTACCGCCCCATCTCGCTCCTCCCGTTTCCAGCCAAAGTCATCGAGAAGACAGTCAACAAGCAGCTGGCCGCCTTCCTCGAGACGAACGGATCCCTCGACCCCTCACAGTCTGGCTTCCGGGCCAACCACTGCACCGAAACCGCCCTCATCGCTGCCACCGATGACATCCGAGCCCTGCTGGACAACGGAGAAACAGCGGCCCTCATCCTCCTAGACCTCTCCGCGGCATTCGACACTGTCTGCCACCGCACCCTAGTGCAGCGCCTCAACAACGTTGGAATCCAGGAGAAGGCACTGGATTGGATCATCTCCTTCCTCGTTGGAAGGACACAGAGAGTTCGCCTACCCCCGTTCAGATCTGCAGCAACAGAAGTCATCTGCGGCGTTCCCCAAGGCTCCTCGCTCAGCCCCACCCTCTTCAATGTCTACATGAGCCCCCTTGCGGCCATCGCACGCCAACACAACCTCAACATCATCTCCTACGCCGACGACACACAGCTGATCCTCTCCCTCACCAACGACCCCGCCACCGCCAGAGCCAACCTACACCAAGGGATGAAAGACGTAGCCGAATGGATGACGACCAGCCGCTTGAAACTGAACTCAGACAAGACGGAAGTCCTCATCCTGGGCTCCACGCCCTCCGCCTGGGACGACTCCTGGTGGCCCCCCGCCCTGGGCACCGCACCCAAACCAACAGACCACGCACGCAACCTGGGCTTCATCCTGGACTCCTCCCTCTCCAAGGACATACCTCCGAAGCTGGATCTCTACCCTTTAACAATCTGAAAGGACTGATCTCAGTAGTTGAGTGTGGAGTAATCCGATACACCCAAAGTCTTTCTCTAAGTGCACTCAACCATTCTCCCTTCAATTTTAACGATTCCATCACAAAGTTTTTTAACACACGATTAAATCGTTCAACTTGACCATTCTCATGGGGTTCATATAGGGAGGTGCAGATGTGTTGAATAGAACAACTTTTAAGAAACTTCTCCATCTCACTAGAGACTAACTGCACACCATTGTCTGATACCAGAGTAGAAGGGCACCCTTCCCGTGAGAAAACCTCCTTGAAGAAATTAATCACTGCACTTGTGGTTGCCTTTGCCACAAACTTGACTTCAGGCCACTTAGAATGGTAGTCAATTATAACCAAAGCAAAACGTGAATTCTCCGGCAACATGTAAAAAGGACCCGAAATATCAAAAGCCACCTTCCTCCACGGTTCTTTAGGCCATTCCACAGTTTTTAAAGGAGGAACATTAACCTTCAACATTTTGTCATTTGAAGAACAGTCATTACACTCCCTCACTGTACGATCAATTAACCTGTCCATTCCTGGCCACCAAAAATATGATCTTAACAACCGCTTCATAGAAGAGATGCCCGGGTGTGTTTTATGTGCCAAATTGAGTATCATTTCTTGAATTCCTTGTGGAGGAACACATTTCCCTGCTCTGAAGATGAAATCTCCATCGCAAAACAATTCATCAGCTACCATAAAAAATGGTAAAAGTTCTGAAGCTACATACTCCTTCCTGGGCCATCCTTCCATCACATATTTCTTGAGAGATACCCATTTGTCATCTTTAACTTGGCCTTCCTTCCAAGTTTCCTCTGTAATTTCTTTATAATCTGAAGGGAAAACGTCACTAACACTTAACACAAAATCCAACTCATTAATCCTGTTGACCCTAACATTCGTATTCTCACATGGAAGTCGTGATAAACAATCTGCTGTGACATTTTTCTTACCTGGCAAATATTCAACCGTGAAATTATACTCTTGTAACCTAGATGTTAACCGGGCTATTCTAGCTGTTGAATTCCAACCACCACCTGCTGACAATATATGGACCAATGGTTTGTGATCCGTCCTGAGCACAAATCTGCTCCCCCACACAAACATCCTGTAATGTTCCACTGCCCAAACGCATGCCAACAATTCCCTTTCGATAACTGCATACCTGCGTTCCGTTTCGTTAAGAGTTCTGGAGGAAAATGCTACATTCCACTCCTTTCCTTCATCCTTTTGTGACAGAACACTGCCCAAACCATATAAACTAGCATCTACAGTAATTATACAAGTTTTCCTCATCTTAAATGGTTTGAGTGTCGGAGCATTTACAACATCATTTTTGATAACTTGAAAAGCCTTGTTTTGTTCATCACCCCACTCAAACACAGTTTTTTGCCTTAATAGTTTCCTTAATGGTTCCATTTTAGTAGCAAAATTTTGAACAAATTTGCTATAATATTCGCACATGCCCGAAAATGACAATAGCTGTTCTTTATTCAACGGAGCCGGTGCATTTAAAATAGCATCAACATTCGATTTTTTAGGAACCAAACCATTACCAGACAAAGTGTGGCCTAAGTATTCTACTGAACTCTTAAATAACTTACACTTGTGTGCCTTGAGTGTAAGTCCAGATGTTTCTAGCCTTTTACACACTTCTGTGAGATGTAATTCATGTTCAGCCTCATCTTTTGAAAATACCAAGATGTCATCTTGGAAACATTTGACATAATTTTCAATATCTCTAAAAATCTGAAACATGACTCTCTGGAATACAGAGGCTGCTGAAGCGAGCCCAAATGGCATTCTAGCATATTGAAATAAACCAAAAGGTGTTATGAAAGCAGTATATTTTTTGGACTCTTCAGTAAGTTCAATTTGATGGTATGCAGACCTTAAGTCAAGGGTTGAAAATATTTTAGCACCATCAAACAATGAGACCAATTCATTTATATTTGGAAGTGGATGGCAGTCTATAATAATATTTGTGTTTAATGCCCTCAAATCCACACACACGCGTAATTTTTGGTCAGGTTTGCGTACCAATACAATTGGAGAAACCCATTCAGCCGATTTAATCGGTTCAATAATCTTCTCTTCCAGCAGTTCATGTAACATGTCTTTAAGTTCATCCCTGACATTAATTGGTACCCCTCGTAATCTTTGTTTGACTGGGGTAGCATTTTCTTTCAGAACTATTTTGTGTGCAAACTGTTTTAACTTTCCCAACTTTTCGCAAAAAACTTTATCAAACTTGTGTGTAATATGTAACCTACCCTTTGTAGATTCTGCTACTTGGTTTACCGTGGTGGTCATGTACATGTCTAGTTCATCGCATAAAGATACAGGATCCTTAGCACGTGGATTAAGAATGATGCCAAATTCCCACTGATCTCGCCACCCTAAAACATTTACACCTTTAGTGGCTATGTACAACTTGATATCAGCAGACCTACCTCTAAAACTTAAAATTACTTTAAAATACCCTTCCATGTCAATCTTTGATCCATCAAAACTTTCAGCTTGTATATCTGATGGCAGTATGTCATTGAGATTATAGTAATTTTGCAATTTCTCTCTAAAGTACTCCTTGCTAATAATTGTCCAAGGAGAACCTGAATCTACCATTAACTCCAACTCCGAACCTGAAATACCAAATACACATTTAGGGGACTTCATATTCTCCTTCCCCTCACCGCTAGAATGCATGATGGAAACTACAAAACCCTTCTCTAAGTCTTGAATTTCTTTAACCGAAGTAACCTTGTTGGTATCAGTATTAACTTTTGTGGTATTACGTGTCTGGTAGTTGACACGTCTGTCTCTGCAAACATTGCTGAA
Source organism: Triturus cristatus (assembly GCF_964204655.1). Lineage (NCBI taxonomy): Eukaryota > Metazoa > Chordata > Amphibia > Caudata > Salamandridae > Triturus > Triturus cristatus. The sequence goes on from NC_140583.1 coordinate 879,098,491, forward strand.
ATGTCCTGTTCTACCACATACTCTACACTCTCTATTCAATGCAGGACAACCCTGAAATGAGGCAATGTGTGTTCTACTTCCACATCTATAACAAACAAATGGACCCCCTGCCTGATCTTGTTTCCTACTTGAGTAATTGTTGTAATTAGGTTTAGGCTTTCCTTGTATATTGTTTGTGTTTTTGGGATCACTCTTTGCATTAAGTGCACAAATCTCGTCTTCAGTGGAAGATTTACTAGACTTCTGACTAACTACATCCATCCATTTCTCTGACAACTCAGTTGACTTCGCTATAGCTATGGCTTCCTCAAGCTTAGGGTCACCCATAACCCATAGTTTTTCTTGTGTTTTCTTATTCTTGACGTGCACTATAATCTGATCACGAATCATCTCATCCGTGATATTACCAAAACTACAATGTAAACTTAAAGACCTTAGTGCAGTTAGGAAGTCATCGAATGATTCGTCATCTTTTTGTGCTCTTGTATAAAATTTAAACCTGTTTAACGCAATGTTGGACGTTGGTTTAAACCTTTTCTCTAATCTGGATAAAGCTTCCATATAGACATTGATATTGTCCCCTTGACCCCCTTGAGGAATAACTTGGGGTAGAGACCTGAAAACCTCTTGGCCCTCAGAACCTAGACAGTGAAGCAAAATACTTTTCTTTCTTTCAGCCCCCATGCGTTCCCCATCTATAGCCTTCATATAATTGAAGAATTCCTCTTTCCATCTAGGCCAGGGTAATGGTGGGTCACCTTTACTTTGGAGAAATTTAGCAGGGGCTTCAAATTGCATGTTTGTTCTTGACTTGAGTAAAATATGTAAATTTGTACCTTATGAATATAGTTTAAACATGCATTCTACTACTGCTTACACTGAATTAAACATTTGACATATATCAACTCTTTAAAATATTTTGACCAACAAGTGTTGGCTAAAGTACTGAAATAAGCGTAATAAACTTGAAACAGCTTCTAAATTTCCACAGTGTAGTCTTCCCAGCGTCTTCGTAACTGAAACGGCTTAAATGTACTCTTCGTGTCTTTTTTTCCCGTTGCTAGGCAACCAATTGGACGTTTCAAGTATCCGTAGTACGTGCGTGATGATGCGCACGGTATGACGCGAATGCAAACAAAGATCCCTCTAGATGCAGGCAATGACGCGCTGTGTGACGCTGCGCCGGTGCGAGAAACGACGCGTGATGAAGGCGCGCTCTCTGCTTGAAAAATGCCCGACTCAACTGTAAGTCCTGTGTCCACTGAATAGTCTTGGTTATTTTAACACAAAAAAAAACAGTACTTGTACAGGACTTGTTGCCTTCGCCTTGTTGCTCGCAGAACACTCTTCCGCATAATACGACTTCCTCCTCTCGTCGCACAGCAATTATGTTCTCTTCCACCAAAGCGCGCAGCGACGTTATAGGATACGCTCGCTTATGTCTTGAAAAGTCTCTCCATACGCCAATTTCCGCCAATTTCTGAACAATTCGTTGAGTTCAATTAAACAGGGATGAATCCAGCAGCCTTTAAGTGCATAACACGCATAACGTGGGTAAAAATACTCCGCTCCCGTGCTGAATATGGCAGGAGTAGTTCCGCTCGTCGCCAAATTTGTTAAATATTACACCAAACCTTGTCAAATAAAGATATTTATTCCTTCAGCACGGCATAACATCCAAAGCAATCAACAGCAGATGACAAACTGATTGCCCTGGAATCTCCTGCCCCAGAAGCTCCACATGGAACTCTGGAATCCACATTTATACCAATACATGTCGCATGCCTTAAAGTGAACATACATATAAATAATAACATAGTGAAAATGTAACAGCCCCCTTGCGGCCATCGCACGCCAACACAACCTCAACATCATCTCCTACGCCGACGACACACAGCTGATCCTCTCCCTCACCAACGACCCCGCCACCGCCAGAGCCAACCTACACCAAGGGATGAAAGACGTAGCCGAATGGATGACGACCAGCCGCTTGAAACTGAACTCAGACAAGACGGAAGTCCTCATCCTGGGCTCCACGCCCTCCGCCTGGGACGACTCCTGGTGGCCCCCCGCCCTGGGCACCGCACCCAAACCAACAGACCACGCACGCAACCTGGGCTTCATCCTGGACTCCTCCCTCTCCATGACCAGACAAGTCAACACCATCTCCTCGTCTTGTTTCAACACCCTGCGCATGCTACGTAAGATCTTCCGGTGGATCCCCACCGAGACCAGGAAGACGGTCACCCAGGCCCTCGTCACCAGCTGTCTGGACTACGGCAACGCCCTCTACGCCGGAACCACCGCCAAGCTCCAGAAGAGACTCCAGCGGATCCAGAACGCCTCAGCGAGACTCATCCTCGACATCCCCAGACACAGCCACATCTCCAGACACCTGAGAGACCTGCACTGGCTCCCGGTCAACAAGAGAATTACCTTCCGGCTCCTCACCCACGCACACAAAGCCCTACACAACCAAGGCCCGAGTTACCTCAACAGCCGCCTCATCTTCTACGCTCCCAAACGCCATCTCCGATCGACCAGTCACGCCCTCGCCGCCGTCCCCCGCATCCGAAGAGCGACAACAGGAGGAAGGTCCTTCTCCCACCTGGCCGCCAAGACCTGGAACTCCCTCCGTCCCGACCTACGCCTGACCCAAGACCACCTCTCCTTCAGGAAGAAGCTCAAGACCTGGCTGTTCGAGCAGTAGCGGACCCCCCGCCCCAAGCGCCTTGAGACCCTCCGGGTGAGTAGTGCGCGTTATAAATGCCTTTGATTGATTGATTGATTGATTGATTCTGTTGCTCAGGAGTCAGGGTGGAAGAGAGGATGACATCATCCACTGACCCATCTTGCTCCTTGACTGACAGGAGGTCAGGAAGAGGCTCGGTCTCCTCCTCCATCCCAGCATCTGTCGCTAAGTGCATGCCCACTTGGGACCTCTCCAAGTGGGGCTTGAGGCGGTTGACATGTAGGACCCTTAAGGGGTTCCGAGGAGACTTCAGGTCCACCAAATAGGTAACCTGACTCTTGCGCTCCACCACCTCAAAGGGACCGGTCCACTTATCCTGGAGCACACAGGGCTCCACGGGGGCCAAGACCCATACCTTCTGTCCAGGCTGAAGCTCTACCAGAGTGGCATTCTGGTCGTACCACCGCTTCATCTCCTCCTGGCTGGCTTCCAGGTTTGCCTCAGCAAGTTCCCTGAAACGCCTAGTCTGGTTCCTGAAGACCAGCATGTAACTATATACATTCTGGGGATGTTTCCTGGGAGATTGCTCCCAGCCTTCCTTGACCAGACTTAGAGGTCCTCTCACTGGTTGTCCGTACAGAAGCTCAAAGGGACTGAACCCTAGAGACTTCTGTGGCACCTCTCTGTAAGCAAAGAGAAGGTATGGCAAGAGGACGTCCCACTTACGCCTCATGGGTCCTTCCAGGCCCATTATCATGCCTTTGAGGGTTCTGTTGAATCTCTCAACCAACCCGTTTCCTTGGGGGTGGTAAGGTGTGGTGAACTTGTAGGTTACACCGCACTCTTGCCAAAGGGATTTCATATATTTAGATATGAAATTGGTACCTCGGTCAGACACCACCTCTAGAGGGAATCCCACTCGGGAGAAAATTCCCATCAGCGCACGTCCCACCACGGGGGCCGTCACTGTCCTCAGAGGGATGGCTTCCGGGTACCGGGTGGCATGGTCCACCAGGACCAGGATGAACCTATTGCCCATCGCTGTCCTGGGGTCCAGTGGCCCTACAATGTCAATCCCCACTCACTGGAATGGGGTACCGACCACAGGGAATGGTTGGAGTGGAGCCTTCTGCTTCCTTCCACTCTTCCCACTTGCCTGGCAAGTTTGGCATGTTCTGCAGTGAGTATCTGAACTACTGCACATTTGGGGCAAAAAGAAGTGGGTGACAAGCCTTTCAAAGGTCTTGTCGTGCCCCAAATGTCCTGCTAAGGGTACATCGTGAACCAGCCCCAGTAGGAAGGCTCTGAAGCGCTGGGGTACCACCAGCACACATGCTGACCCAGGCTCAGCAACCTTAGGCTCAGAATACAGGAGGTCGTTCTCCCAGTAAATGAAATGTGTTCCGGACTGATCACCATTGGCCTGGTCTGCAGCCTGCTGCCGCATACCCACAAGAGAAGGGCATTCTTTCTGCTCCCTGCAGAACTCTTCCCTGGAGGGTCCTCCTTCTTGCTGCCAATGGGTCAGTTCAGGCAGGTCCCCCAGTTCAGCTATCTGTTCCCCTGTAGGTTCCAGGGCATCCCCCTCAAGGTCTGCTCCCTCCTGGACCGTGGGAACTTCAGGAGCAGGTTTCCCACGCCCCCTGCTCCTTCTCTTTAAGGACGGTCCCTGGGCCTCCCTCTCAGGCTCCAGGACCTCTTGAGTACCTCTACTGGCTGCCATGGACCGTGTGGTGACACACGCCCAATCCGGCATACCCAACATCTCCAGGTGAGCACTCCGCTCCACTTTAGCCCAAGGTGAGCTCTCCAGATCATTCCCTAACAGACAGTCTACAGGCATGGCGGGCCTCACAGCTACCTGAAGAGTACCAGAGACCCCCCCCCCACTGAAAGGGAACCTGAGCCACTGGGCAGTGACTCTCGGTGTTGTCGGCGGCAACAACTGGATAGAATGCTCCTGGGACAACCTGGTGACACTTGACAGCCGTCACACTGGTTCCTGTGTCTCTGAGAGCTTCAACCCTATGGCCATTTATGGTCACACACGGCCTGTATTTTTTAGTGTTCTCAGGCAGCTGGGTTTGGGGGACCACTTCACGGTCTCCTAATGAGACAAGGGACATCTCTGTGGGACCCCACCCACCTTGGACACCCATCTCCTCCCCCAGGGCTACACTAGTCACCAGCCGGGATGGAGCACCAGTGGGTGCTGGTTTACCAAACAATGAACACTTCCCATCAGAGGCAAAATGCCCCATGTTACCACACTTGTAACATCTAATGGGCCCCTTCTGAACAGGTGTACCTGTCGGGCCCCTGTCGGTTTCTGTGGTGGGGGAGGCTGAGAACCTTTCCCTTGGTTCCCTTGGGGATTACTTTGGGGCCTCTTCTGGAACTCCCTCTGTTTACCCTTGTCCCCCCCACTCATCTGCTGGGGACCCTGCCCACCTTTGGCGGAATCTCCCACTTGACCCTTGTGGACCCTGGTATTGACCCAGCGGTCAGCCTCCTCAGCAAGCTTCCTAGGGTTAGTCAGCCTACTATCAATCAGGTGCTGGCGTAGCTCAGGAAAACAATTACTAGACAAGTGCTCCCATGCCATTAAATCAAGAAGCCCTTGAAAATCATTAACTTTGCTACCCTTCACCCAACCATCCAGTGCTCTGCAAAGAAAAGTCACATATTCAACATACGTACTGTTTGGAATCTTGGTGCAACCCCTGAACCTTTGCCTATACAACTCAGGGGTCAACCCATACCTAGACATCAAAGCAGCCTTCATATGGGGATAGGAATTATAATCATCTGAAGGCAAATCCAGCAGTGTATCCCGCCCCTCACTAAGGAACCGTCCCCACAACCCCGCTCCCCAATCTTTCTCAGGGACCCGGTGGGAAGACATGGCTACCTCATAGGCCTTAAACCACTGCCCTATGTCATCATTCTTGAAGAATTCCTTAACTACATCCTTGGGTATGTACACCCTTGACTCTGTCTGCACTGACGGTGTGCTGCCACCAGAGGGAGCCTTTTCTAGACTCTGGGCTTTCAGCTCCATCTCCCTCAAAACCTTTTCATGTTCATATTGTAGCTTCTTTTCTTCCAGGGCTAACTTTCTACTCTGCATTTCCAATTCTAACTGCCCACTTAAATTGAGCTTGGCCAGCTCCAATTCATGCATCCTACACTCTTTTCTATCTGCCAGCTCCTCTGGAGATAGACTGTGGTTAGAAACACTGCTACCGGCAGGGGAAGGGGTTCTCCTTCCTCTTGAGCCCACTGGCCCATCCAGCTGCTCATCTGCATTATCATCATCCATGGTATTCCTTGCTTCTACCCAGGCCCTCAGCGCCTTGTAGAACTCTGCCTTGTTTTTACATCCAGTTGTAGAAGCTTTAAATTTCCTGCAGAAGAACTTTAGATGTTTCAACGGGTAGCTGTCCAGTTTCTCTTCTTCCCATTCCCATTCAGTATTCACAGAGACTACGGATGCTGCTTTCTCCACCATGGTTAAGTTTGGCAGTACTCAAAAATAGAAAGTCCCAAAAAGAAATCTACCAACAAGTATTGGTTGCGTTTAAGGTCTGCCCTCACTAAGTAGTGTTCACCAATCACTGTACATGAGTCACAAATGCAAGTCCAGAATCCTCACCGCTGACCACCAATGTTAGAATCCGGGTTCTCTGGTTGGCACAGGTAGGTACTTGTGACAAGCAGGGAACCTTTCCTCTAGTCAGGGTAAGGGGTTACACTACTAAAACAACCCCTGCTCACCCTCTAGGTAGCTTGGCGCGAGCAGACAAGGCTTATCTCAGAGCGTTATAGGTTAAGCATTTGTGAACACATACAGTAACCAAGTGACAACACTACAAATGGACACCACACAGGTATTTATATTAAAAATAAGGATTCTTTATATAGGATCATCACAAGACCATTAAACGATTAAAAATACACAATACGGTTGCTTAGTTGGTAGAAGATTGCTTAGTTTCTCTTAAGTTCTTAAATGCGACACTTTAAGTCAATGTACCTTAGATGCGACACGCAGGGCAACGAAAGTGTTGTAGCGATGCAGATGCGTTGAAGTTCTTGGTGCAAAAGAAATAAAGACGGGATCTTCCAGATGCGTTACGCTTCTCCGATGTTGCGAGAAGGCTCGACTCGATGCGTCAGCTACAGCGGAGTCACCCTTGACGAGATGCGACGACAGCGGCCTTGGCAGCGGCACTCTTCTCCGACGTTGCGAGACGCTTCCACTCGATGCGATGCTGCAGCGGCGAGATGCGACGACAGCGGCTCCGACGGCGGCACGCTTCTCCGTGGATGCGAGGCGCTTTTCTGGTTGCGGTGCAATGCGACAACTACGATGGCTGCGATGGTGACACGCTTCCTCCTCGATGCGAGACTCTTCTCTCGATGCGGTGCAATGCGACAGCTACGATGGCTGCGATGGCGACACGCTTCTTCGGGGTTGCGAGACACTTCCGGAATGATGCGAGACGCTTCCGCTCGATGCGATGCTGCAGCGGCGACACCCTTTGGGAGATGCGACGACAGCGGCTCCGACGGCGGCACGCTTCTCTTCCTTGCGTCGCGCTTCCAGCTCCTTGCGACACGCAGTCTCTCAGAAGGCCCAACAACAGCAGCAGGCACTTCCAAAAGACTCTGGGGAGCTGGGGGTGAAGTCCACTGGTCCTGGGACTTCGTTCAGGGGGCAAGCTCAGTTCAAGCCCTTGGAGATCTTTTTAAAGCACAAGTTGAAGCAAAGTCTTTTTAGTCTTTCTCCTCTCCTTCAGCAGCAAGGCAACCACTGCAGGTCAATCCCCCAGGTCAGGGACAGTACTCCTCCTACAGCTTTCCCAGTTCCTTCTCCTCTGGCAGAGGTTCTTCTTGTTTCAGCAGGATCTAATTTCTTGGGAGCAGGGTCCCAATACTTATACCCCTAATTCATTTGTTCCTCTGGGGTTGAGGGGCCTTTGCCCAGTCCAAACCAGTTCTTGAGCACTCTGTTGACATGACTCTGCCTTTCTATTCAGGGTGCAGGGCAGAGACATCAGCCGCTCCGCAGGAGGTGGAGCCAGCATTGTGGTAGCAGAGCACAACCCTATTCAGAGCCCAGGTGTACTCCTCCCACCCATCTGATTGCCAATCTTCCTATTCACCACCAGGCTACCTAGCCCTGCCCCTCTGGGTTTCCCCAGCCCTGTCACTCACACAACCAGACAGGCAGATACACATCATAGCAGAGGCGGGCTGAAATTGTCAAGCAAGCAAATACCAACTTTCTAAAAGTGGTATTTGCAAACACAGAATATTAAAATAAACTTTACTAAAATATGTATTTTATTATTCTGAGTTCAGGCATACTAAACTCGAATTTCTACCATGTTCCCTGGGTCTGTTAGGATCATAGAATGTAACAATTCTATCAGCCCATTCTGGCCTATGGAGAACAGGTAGCCTTACAATAGTGAAAAACGAAAATGGCTGTAATTCACTATTAGGACATGCCACACACATCAGGCTTGTCCTACCTTATGCTTACAATGCACCCTGCCCTTGGGCCTACCATAGGGGTGACTGATATGAAGTTAAGGGAAGGTTTAGGGACTGGCAAGTGTGTGCACTTACCCAGTCAGCATGACAGTACCAGACTGCACGCAGGTTCTGCAATGGCAGACCTTAGATACATTTTACCAGGCCGCTTCTGTGGGTGGCACAACCAGTGCTGCAAGCCCACCAGCAGCATTTGTATTTACAAGCCCTGGCACTCCTGGTGCACTTTACTGGGGTCTGACAATAAACCAAATAAGCCAATCCTGGAATCCAACCAACATATACATTTTAAATAGGGAGCACTTGCACTGTGACCCTGGTTGGCAGTGGCACAGTGCTCTGAGCAGCTAACACCAGCAAAACACATGAGGCACAGCGACATAAAAGTGGAAGGGAGACTCACGCCAAGGTGCCAGGTCTAACAACCATCGTTAATGAGTCTGGTGCTGAGTTTTGTACGTGCATATGTGATTTGACTTGTCAATGTTGTCCATGGTGACATGGATTGGGCAAGGAAGCACTCTGGCTTTTCAATGCTCATGACAGTGAGAGCCGGTGGTGTTTGTGTTGCGGTTTGGCTGCTGTGAGTAGCATGTCTCCTCCAATGCAGTCCAGGTTAGACTTTGTGTCTACAGTGTCTATGTCAGTGAGTGGTGTGTTGTGTGAAGGATGCATATGTTTCAGCACGATGTAGGAGTGGAATGCAGCTCACAACAGCACCGAGTGTGAATGAGACCATGCTATGGTGTCGGCTAGATTGGTGTGTCCATTCCATTTACTGTCAGATGTCCCCTGTCAATGATGTATATGTGAGTTCCTGTGTGTTTTGTGCAATATACTTTGTATGGACCTCCACACTTGTCATCTGCAAGACACACCTCCACAGCCAGGCCAGGGGGCACCCCTGGACACTGCATCCCCAGACAGTGAGTTTGAACATATGGTTGCAATGGCTGTGTGTGCAACCGTGTTTGGTTTGGCCAATGCATATGTGTGATTTTCAGCCACATCATTTCTCAGGCCCATATGTCAGACATCTTGCCCGGGCATTATATTTGTGAGTGACTGGTACCACGTGTGCAATATGTTTTAGCATAGAAGGTGTGTGTATGGCCAGCATCGGTGTTGTTTTCAAGTCAGGACCTCCTTCTCCCCCAGGCCAGTTATGCCATCATGAAGCGTGCCACCATTGCAGTGGGTGCAGGTTAACTTTCAGGATGTCAGTCAGTGCAGTCCTGGTGTTTGTTGGTGCCCAGTTCCCAGCAGGGCCTTGTGCTCCCCACAACAGAGCCCAGTGTCAGACATTTTGTCAGTCCATTCCCACTCCCTGTGAGGCGAGCATGGTTCAGTGTGAGCTTGCTGGGCCATGTGGGTGGGTGGGGAATGTCTGTGACTGCAACTCCCATCATGATTTTGGCTACACCCCCTTCCCAGAATGTCCATACATCCTTCCTTTTGACTCTGCTTCCCTGTGAGGGAGTGTGACAGCAATGGCAAGATGGCTGACTGTGCAGTCCTGGTGTTTGTTGGTGCCCAGTTCCCAGCAGGGCCATGTGCTCCCCACAACGGAGCCCAGTGTCAGACATCTTGTCAGTCCATTCCCACTCCCTGTGAGGTGAGCATGGTTCAGTGTGAGCTTGCTGGGCCATGTGGGTGGGTGGGGAATGTCTGTGACTGCAACTCTCATCATGCTTTTGGCTACACCCCCCTTCCCAGCATGCCCATACTTCCTTCCTTTGACTCTGCTTCCCTGTGAGGGAGTGTGACAGCAATGGCAAGATGGCTGACTGTGAAGATCTGGTGTTTGTTTGGCTACAAGTTCAAACAGAGTCCCTGTGCTTCACACGGCAGAACCCTGTGCGGTGTATCTTTGGGTGATATTTCACTACAGTGTGAGTCAATGCATTATACCTGGTGAGTTGTGTGGAGTTTGTGTTGAGGGGTGTGTGTGTCTACACATGCTGGTAAGTTTGGTCAGAGCTGTCAGTCCTCCTTCCCCGCCCAGCCAGACATCCCACCATGAAACGTGCTTCCATTGGAGGGCGTGCAAGTTGGCTTTCAGGATGTCAGGCAGTGGTGTCCTGCTTCTGATTTGCGCACAAGCCCTACCAGGACCTTGTGCTCCCCACAGCAGGACCCAGTGGGCATGGTTCAGAGAGGTCTTGTTGGGCCAATTGAGAGGGGGAGCATTATCTGTGACTACAAACCCTATCATGCTTTTGGATAGACTCACTTCACCTGCATACCCACTATTCCTTCCTGTCAGTCAGCTGCACTGTGAGGTAGTGTGTTTGTGGTGGCAAACTGTCTGACAGTGTTTCTTTGGCTTTGTGCCACTGCCTTGCTCTATTTGTTGGTAGGTTTGTACATGTCATGACACAGTTACAAGTCACTATGAGATGGCAGGAATTGTGTTTGTCTGACTAGCATACACATCTTGGGATGATTATCTATTGGTTACTGTCGCTTTGCTAACGGTGCATGGTTTTACTGTCCCCTTGCCACACAATATTGAGTGTATTGGTTATGTACTCACCAGGCTCTTGTATGTCTGATAGACCATGGACGCTCTCTGGTGGGTGGATGTCCCCCACCTTCTCCTCCCAGGACCTGAAGTATACTGGTTTGGTAGGAGGGCCACCACCAGTGCGCTGACTCAAGGCAACTCAATGAGTTTCTTGACCCTCCTGCGCACGTCATACCACCTGTTCTGGATATCATCCTTTGTGCGCAATATTGGTGCTTGTGCGTTCACCTTGTCCACGATCCTCACCCACATCTTTGTTTTCTGTGACATGGGGGTCTGTGGAAAAATGTACCAAACAAATGTGGCTCTACTCTGATGATCTCATCTACCAGCACTTCTAACTCACTATCTGTGAACTTTGGATTCTCCTTTGGGGGCATGGTGATGGGTGGTGGTGGTGAATGATGTGTGTGTGAGGGTGCAAGTGAGGGTGGGTGAGTGTCAGTTTTGCTAGGTGTATGGGTGAGTGCTTTTGGTGAGGTGCTAATGGTGTGTAAGTTGTGTGATGGGTGAGTTGTGAGTGTGTCTGTGGTTGCTGTCTGATGGTGTTCTCTGCTGGCTGTTGTCTTGAATTTGCAAAGGATCATGGTAGTGATTGGTGTCCTTTATATAGGTGCAGTTGTGGGTGTGTCTTTGTTCCAAGTTTAAAAAAATAAATATTTATTGACTTTGTCATTGCTTGTTTGGTCCTTTTTTGTATTTTTTCCTTTGTGTTTTCTAGGCATGAAGGAGACGTTCTTCTGACCAAGACGGATGCTGATGTTGGCTCGTGCGGGCTTCTCCGGGTCTTTCACGCTGACTTTCTTCTGTGTTTCATACGCGTCGGTCGTGGAGATCTCTATTGCTTCAGGTCCCTATTTTCTGTGCGTGTCGGTCATGCGGCTTGGGCTCCATGTGAGTCGGTCTCGTTTTACACGCATTGCATCGTACTGCGCGGATCAGACATCGCGGGTACGTGTCGGTCGGGTTCATTCCTGGTGCGTGTCGATCGGTGTGAATCACGTCCGTTTTCCGGGCGAATCACTGTTTTCCCTACGGCTCAGTCGTACGGCTTGTATTCCGTACGTGTCGGTTGTAAATCACACGCGTTGCATCGTACTGCACGGGTCGTACGGTGCCGGTCCGTGTCGGTAAGTCTCCGTTCCGGGTCCATGTCGGTCGGTACGTTTTGCGGCCGGAATCGGAATCGGCCCCTCAATGTTTTAAGTTTTTTTATTTGAATTTTGCATTTCTAGTTCTGTAGGGGGTGTTGAGGATTTATAGGGGAAGAGGGTGGGAATTAATTTAATTATATTAAATGTATTAGTTCTGTAGCGGGTTGTAGATTTATAGAGGAAAAAGCTGGGAAGAAGTTTAATTATATTTAGGGGCCGATTCCGATCCGGGTCGGAAGGGAACTGAACGCGATCCGGCCAGAAAAACTACGAGCCGTCCGCGTGTTTCCCGCCTGGCTCGTAGAGCTGTACGAGCGAGCAAGTACGATGCGAGCTACATAAAATTCACTGACCGAGTCGTTTCCGGGTCCGAACCACTCCGTACGTCTCGGTCGTAAGCTACAGTGTCGTGCAATGGATGCGATTTACGACCAAGTCAGTACGATGCTTGAGTCGGACAGCCTGTGCGAGCTGGAGTGTTCGGCTCGCAAATAGTCCGGGTGGTTGCCTTTGGGGGTCCACGTCGGATCCCCTGTCACCCGCAGCGCTACGACTCGGACACAGGGGGAGACCCAAGGGTCCCCCCAACACAGGCATGTACGGTGCAGATGGCACCGATGCGTACCCACTGTAGGGGGCGCCCATGCACGAGACATGCCCATTCAGTAAACGGGAACCCATGTATGCGTCGTACGACCGGCTCCCATTGACTTCTAAGGGAGTCCGACCGAACCGAGTCCAGCAGCATACAGCCGCATTGTACTCGTTCGGTCGGACTGCAGGACTCCGGCTCGGTCGGAAAACACTCCTAAATGCCTTCTGTGAATACCGAAAGCCTTAAAATTAGGATTTTTCTCAGTTTAGTAGTTGTAAAGTTAGGAGTCCTAACCTTAGGACTTCTAAACTGAGAAAAATCCTAATTTTAAGGCTTTCGGTATTCACAGAAGGCATTTAGGAGTCCTAAACTTAGGACTACTAAACTTAGGACTACTAAATTGAGAAAAATCTTAATTTTAAGACTGTCGGTATTCACAGAAGGCATTTAGGAGTCCTAAAGTTAGGAGTCCTAACTATACTACTACTAAACTGAGAAAAATCCTAATTTTAAGACTTTCGGTATTCACAGAAGGCATTTAGGAGTCCTAAAGTTAGGACTCCTAACTTCTGTGAATACCGAAATGACTAAGTGCCTTCTGTGAATACCGAAATGAGTAAGTGCCTTCTGTGAATACCAAAATGGTAGTAAGTTTAGGATTTTGTCTTAAGTTAGTTCTGTGAATCGGGCTCAAGGTATTGGGAAATGTTGCTTTAATTTCTTTAATAGTTTAATGTTTTAATTTATGATAGAATTTTTTTTATTTGAATATATATATATATTTATATATATATATTTTATCTTCATATAATTCTGAAGTTTAAAAATTAAATAAAGATAATAGTTAATATAACATTTTTAAGTAAATATATGTATATGTGTAAATTATTATGTTTGTGTGTTTATATTTTTTTTAATTAAGTTGATTTGTAATATTTAGCTAAAATGTATATTAAATTTAATTTATTTTGTTAAAAATAATATTAGCTTTGATTATATTTAATATATATTATTTTATTTTATATATGTTTTTAAATCTATATTTTTTACATCTATATTTTTTACCTCAATATTTTTGTACTTACCTGTTAAGGTATGGGAGTCAATATTTTTGCAGTCGATCTTTTTTTTCGATATTTAGAACATCGATGTTTGTGACATCAATATTCTATCAGTGACCCCTGCTGATATTGTCAATCAAATTTTGCAGATATCAAAAGAGCAAAAAAGGACAAGAGCTCATCTTGAAATGGAGGATGCCCAAGGAAAATTGTATGATGGAAATAAAAACTTTTGAAGACAGTAGAAGAAAGAGGTTAAAGACAACACACCATAATCTGTGATGAGATCTGTTGTGGTAGATGAGATGATGGCTTGATTCGGCCATCTGAAAGGGGGCTTGATGCAGCAAGATTATAAAAATCACAAATCACTACTCATTTACAAACTGAAAACACGAAAAGATGAAACTACACTTAGCACACGTTAGATACTACAGTGACACATGAAACAGAGACAAGTGTAGTAGGAGCACCGTAAAAGCATGTTGTAACACGTGAGATGAGGAAAACATATGTGTAAATAACATTGATACATTTAAACAGGTAGTATAAATACATTTCTAATTCATATGTTGCTTATTAATGTATATAGATAGAATTTTTTATGTTAAAGGGAAGTGGTCTAGTTATTCAAATTTGTTTTGTTGTGAATGCACCATTTAGAAAAGTCAGTGAAAAATATGTAGAAATCAAGTACAAGCTTAAAATTTTACAACGTGATACTAGAGAACCTATAGTTTAGGGGAAATTTTGAATGATTTTTGTAGAGTGAGTTTAGAAAAATAGGCACTTATATAATTGTTGCGCAAAAAATTGTGGTAGTCGACTATTCCTAATGTTAGCTATTTTCATGTAATAATGATTGGTGAAAATTCCACATATTCTTTTTATGAATTGATTTAATTTCATTATATTTGATGTTTCTCTAAAGCTCATTTCATTCAAACAAGCGCTGCTAACTTAAATGACCTTTGGGGGGCGTGGCCAAGCCTCGGACCACGATGGCCGTGCGACACTGAAGCTCCGCAATTCGATCTGGCATTTCAATAATATTTCACATATCCCTGAGGCCAACCGACATGAACTAAGCGCCGCTACATACATGGAGAGCTCCGTTGCCCAGTGAGCCCAGAAATGTGCTTATCGGGAGAGCGTAGCCTGAGACATCAGCCCCGCTGAAACAACGAGACGCGACTTCATGATGGCGACGAAGTGCTCCGGAGGTGATCGCGGCGGCGCGATGAGGCATTTCCCTTTGGCCTGAAGATCGGGACTGGGTAGGGTGGCTGAATTGCGGTTCCCTTGCAGATCGCTTTGAGACCCGGCCCGGCGGCCGCCTGGCCTCCCGCAATCCAAGGTGCATGTCCTTCCTTGCTGAAGTAAGGGTGCGTGTGGGGACAGGGCCCGCGCGTCCACACATGGCTACAGCCTTCGGGCCTCCCAACACACCTCCTAACGCGATTGCTGGGCCCGCGATCAGCTGTCTCCTGCGTCTCGCCGCCTCACGGTCCCCCTCCCCCATGCTGCCAGATATCTGATACAGACCACTTCCCCAGACCACGCCGCAACTCTAGCACCAGGTTCACGGCCTCCCTTTCCTTGCAGCATCCTGATTCCACTGGACCTCCTGCCATCGGATCTCACACCTGAGCTCCCAGCATTCCTATTTCACCGGGACCTACTGCATCCAGGACCACACCATCTTGCTGGTCTCCTGCTGATGCACTCTATCACTGACAACCCCAGTAACTACACTACGAGGGGGCACTGGCAACCGATGCCCTGCAGCTGCATCCTCGTCTAGACCTTCCCTGCTAGGTACTGACGCCTGCGGCTCCTCACCATTACTTGGCTGCCTTGGTGCCCCTATCACTATCTGTGCCCACGGCGGGCACTGAGGCATGGGCCGCAAAGATCCGCAGCAAAGGCTCCTTCCATTCAATAAGCTTACAGATACTGCCCTAGACGAATCTACCAGCATGGCGGAAGGAGGGCAAGGCGTGGCCCGCGCCGAGGACTCCTCTGGCCAAATTAGTTCACTTCTTCAGGAGATGAGAGCAGGATTCAAGGCCCTGGATGTGAGATTCGACGCATTGGATAAACCCATTGCAGATCTGGGATCAAAGATTCAAGTGCATGATAGATGCATCGACGTGGCAGAATCCCATGTATCGGACCTAGAGGATGGCAAGGCACAATCCTTAAAAAGACTTGAACGAGTAGAGCGTATTCTAAAAGATGTCACCATTAAGAATGAAGATTTGGAGGCCCGCAGTCGCCGCAACAATGCATGCATCATAAGGGTGCCGGAGTCCACTGCTACTGGTCGCATGGACACTTTTGTTGAGTCGATCCTCATTGACCTTTTTGGTAGGGACTCTTTTACCACAGGCTTTGTAGTGGAGCGCGCCCATCGATCTCTGGGGGCAAGACCGAACCCGGGCTACCTTCCCCGGCCCATCATCGCATGCCTCATGAACTTTAGGGACCGTGACACTGCTCTCTGCCTCGCCGATGAGCGTGGGGAAACCATATGGCAAGGCTCCAAACTGTCATTGTATCCCGACTTCACCATCATGGTTCAAGAGGCCTGCCGAAAGTACAATGGCGTCAAAGCCACGCTCAGAAATCTTGGCTTAAAATATGGAATGCTCTACCCTGCACGTCTGCGAGTGGAGGCCGGTGGGCGAGCCAGAATCTTCGACAACCTCAAGGAGGTTCAAGAATTTTGCAGAACCTACAAACTAAACAATCAGCGCACTGACAATGATCACAGGCCCTCTACACCCCACAGTGGCTCGGACGCCAGAATGGAACTTTTTTCTGGGTCAGGCACAGGTTGAGCTATTTGATCTGATTTGTATTGATGTGTAACACATTGGGATATAGTTTTGTCCTCCACATCATTTTAGACTGCCGATCGATTGCGACAGCGTTGCCACCTCCTATTGGTGTACACCGTAATTTGGTTTAGTTATATGCGAATGTACCTTTTCTGGGCTTTGTCCAAATATTCTATGATTCAATTGGTATTATGACTTTCTTTGGAAATCTTGGGTTTGCCTCTTTGGTTGGGTGGGGAGGCTGGGCGGGGGGTGGTTGGGGGGGTTTTGGTTTCACTTAGTTCTACATTACTATTGATACGTTTGTACACAGTCATACACAACATTGGTTCACGTTTACATACACTCTTCATGCTCCCTCTGTTCCATGAATGGCCCAGTTAGGACGAATTGACGGCCCATCCCCTTTATCACTCGTGACATGGAAAATCCGTGGCCTGAACGAAAACGACGCCACATATTACACTATTTGTTACGACATAGGGTGGACGTCGCTTTCCTGCAGGAAACCCACTTGTCCACATCAGACCCTTCCCGCTTCGCTGCTAGCTGGGGATCCCATAGATATTTTGCAAATTTCAGTAACTATGCTAGAGGCACCACTTTCCTTATTCACAAACGAGTCCCATTTAGTCTACACAAAACAGTTTGCGGTAAGGACGGCAGATACATAATAGTTGTGGGGACCTTAATGGGGCACAAAGTTGTGTGTATATGGCCCTAACAATGACACCCCTGATTTTTATTATTCCTTGCTCTCCCAACTCCTAACACTCTGCCTCATAACCTTCTTGCTTGGTGGTGACTTCAACATCGCCCCTGATCAGGCCCTAGACAGCACCTCATTAGCCCCCGATCCCAAACCACGCTCACGCAAGGCTCTCCAGTCCCTACGCGAACAGTTGGCCCTAGTGGATATTGGACGGGCAGTTAACCCAACTCATACTGACTTCACCCACTATACCAGTTGCCATAATACATGGACAAGGATTGACTATTGGCTAACTTCCCCCTGTTTTCTCGGATGGTGTCGCACACTCCAAACTCTCCCTAGAACATATTCCGACAAGTCACCGGTAGTACTGCTCCTTGAGATCCCACGACCTGAGGGCTTCGAGAGACACTGGCGCTTCCCCTGCCACACCCTAGATGATCTTTTCCAACATGAGATCCGGGAAGCAATCGAGGAATACTTTTAAATCAACACAGGCTCGGTAGACACGACCGCAATGCTCTGGGAGGGTTTTAAAGCATACATACGGGGGGTATGTGTTTCGAAACATGCTGGGGTCGTCCGCGACATACGCGCCACATTATCCCGCCAGGAACACAAATTAGTCGACTTTGATGTCAGTCTATTGCAGGCGCATGACCCGGAAGTCGAACACAAGCGGGTAGCACTGCTAGCAGAATACCGAGACACGGCTGAACGGGTGATACTATTTATGGGGAAATATCACAACATGAAGCAATACGGGGAGGGTGAACGTCCGGGTAGAGTGCTGGCACAAATGGTCAGACCTCCATATAGCAGAACGTGCGTCCCCGAATTATTGACATCTAAGCGCCACCGAATCACAGACACTATGGAAATCCAAGAGGAATTTCTCTCCCATCTGACAACACTATACACTTCCAGAATCAGTAGGGACCACACTGAACAGGAATCTTATTTATCAGAAATTGCTCTTGTCTACCTAGAGAAACATATGCAGGATTTCCTGGCTGTGTCCATTGCCGAGCCAGACGTTATCGCTGCAATAGACGCTCTGCGTCCCTCCTCCGCCCCGGGTCTAGACGGGTTCACTGGTGCGTTCTACAAGGCCTTCAAAGACTTACTAGCGCTGCAACTTCTGGAGATCTACGCTGACGCCCTGGAAAATTGGATTCTGCCGCCCACCGAGGCAGTGATCGTTCTCCTCCCCAAACCGGGTAGAGATCCGCTGCTCTGTGGCCCCTACAGGCCCCTATCCTTATTAAACTTAGATTAGAAAATTCTAGCTAAGGTCATCGCGAACCGTCTCTCCCAACTAATGGAGTTTATAATCTCACCCGCCCAATCGGGTTTTGTCCTCACCGCTCCACGTCATTCAATTTACGCACCCTATTTTACACTCTTCATAGGATAAACCCCGACGTGCCAGCAGCCGCTATTTTATTAGACACTGAAAAGGCTTTCGATTCCTTGGAATGGCCCTTTTGTATTTCCATAATGAATCGAATGGGCATGCCGACTGATTTTGTTGCTACCACCACGTTACTCTATAATAGCCCCACAGAACGCCTCCGTGTAAATGGGTCACTCTCTGAGCCATTTGTGTTATCTCGCAGCACGAGACAGGGCTGTCCGCTCTCCCCATTGTTATTTATTTTGGCAATGGACCCCCTGATTCGCCACTTTAAAAAATAACACCTACACAGAAGCCTACAATTCAACACTGGTCCTCTCTTAGTATCGTAATACGCTGACGACACCATTCTTTACGTCAGACAACCATAGGTGAACCTGGACCCCCTCATTCGTGAAATTACTTGTTTCGGCTTATTCTCTGTCCTATGCATCAACTGGCACAAATCCATGATCTTTCCCCTTACTGCCAGCACGAAACGGTGGGAACTCGAGTTTCCTCTGGAGTGGGGTGCAGACTCCTTTTAATATGTATGGGTATTCACATCCACCTTGATACTGAACAGATCATCCGCCTCAATTATGGACGGGCTGTTCACAACCTGGAAGCACAAATCGACAAATGGTTCTGACTTCCGCTTTCCATGGCAGGTCAAGCCGCCCTCATAAAGATGATTGTGCTTCCAAAATTTTTATATCTCTTCCACAACATTCCCATTACCCTTCCAAACAGATTTTTCTTGACACTCCGTTCCCATTTGATCTGATTGGTATGGGGCGACAAGCGAGCCAGGGTTCACTGGTGAGTTTTGACTCTCCCTTACGACAGAGGTGGTTATGGAGTCTCTGACCTACAACTCTATTATTTAGTTGCCCAATGCAGCTACGCCCAAGCGTGGTTTCACCCTGATGCCAGAATCCCTTACCTTTGTCCGGAATCAGATCTGGTCCTCCCGGAGACACTAGTCTCCATTCTACCCAAGGGTCTCCCTCGGGACCCTAAAGACCTTCAAACGGTCTCCACCACTAGCTGGGCATGGGAAAAACTCAGACGAGTCACGCGCACGCCTGCCCTCTATTACTTCTCCCTACCACTCCCAAATGCCAGACTTCTGCCGATCACAGAGGAGCGACTCCTACAACGCACGTTTGCTAAGTTTCACATCACTAAACTGGGCGACCTCTTCCCTGACGGGCCCGTCTTTGACTTTACTGATACATCCTGTTTCCCCGAAATCACCTACATGGATAAATTTGTGTTACTGTGGGTGCGCTCCGCCCTGCGAGCCACCTTTCCAGACTTCCCCCTGGAACCTCAATCCTTCGCCCCGCTATCACTTGTCATTGACAACATCAAAGGTGTCCATCTTATCTCCAAACTCTATACATCTTGTGCTGCTCTCCTCCCATTAAATGATGACTAAATCTGCAGGGACTGGGAGGGAGATCTAGGCAGTCCCATCACAGATGAGCAGTGGAAGGCTTGCTGTGAAGCCACGAAGAACATATTGCTTAACAACCAACACAATTTTAAATTCCTTCGCAGGATGTACATCACTCCAGCCAGACTCCACACATGTGCCATAAATGCAATGCAGCACACGCTGACTTTGCCCATGTTGCATGGACTAGCCCATATATCTACTCATTTTGGACAGATGTACACAAAATTCTGAGCAACATAGTCCACAATCCTATAAACCCACTAACCAAGATTGCCCTCCCAGGTTACGTGGCGCAATTTCCCAAAAAAGTTCCGAATTTTGCGGCCATAGGTCTGCTATTGGCCAAAAGAGAAGTAGCCATTCACTGGGGTAACAAAGCCACTCCCAAGGTCAAGCACTGGATGGAAAGTTTAGCCTCCTGTTCCATGCGAAGCAAAATATATGCGGGCACAACTCCATCTGCCTCGAGACCCAAAGACATATGGGGCCCATACAGAACCTACCTGTCAACACTGCAACGCGACCCTCCCTTGCAAACGGAACAGGGTCTGGTTCCCACCGGGGTGGGCTAGATGCACCTTCATTGCTACATCCTGTACTACACGCTCTTACTACCTGTTGCATTTATCTCATGCTTCAACTCTCAATGTTTACATAAAGAACCCCTGGAGAGACTATAACTGTGTAACAAGGCCAACTTGCCCCTTATAAGGGTTTTCTCGAGATATGCTATATAATATATTGACTTCAATGCAATTGATTGGTGTGTTCATCCTAACTTATCAAACGTAACATGTACCGTCTTTGCTATTACTCTTTCATAACTGTGTATAATCGAATGTATCATGATACTTAATGCGAAAATACTAAATAAAGTGTTGAGAAAAAAAAATTAAATGATCTTTTCAAAATGCTTTTCTCTTGTGTTGACCTTTCCCCTCATTTAAAACAATGGTTCATTTTGTGATAGTGAAATGGTGAAATGGTGCATTATTTGTTCTATATATACGTACCCCCTGACATTCTTGAATGTTTCTTCGATGTTCACAGAGAAATATTCCTATGGGAATAGAATTTTAGGTATTGCTATAAGTTTCAACTTTAATTTCTTTTCCACCAATGAGGACTTTCAAATCTCTTGTTTATCATGACTAGCGTGGGAGACCAGCTTGATGTTTTAACTATCACAGATAACATGGTGCAAATATGGACATGTGGTGGTCTTTCGATGGTGGTGTGATGTCACAGCACAATCTAAAAACTAAAAGCTAAAAACTCTATGAAAGAAGAAACCCCGAAGGAGGGGCTGCAACCACCATTCTGATTTTTCCTACTTGAGATCCAGATGCTATGCTGATCAATCTTTTACTTTGGATTGATTATCAATGCTGCAGTCAGTAGTTGATGGACTGAGACCCTCTTTACCGAACCATTTCTGTTTTTCTATTTTCATTATATTTCTAGCTCTAAGCTAATAGACTTGCCCCTAATGGACTTTAGGTCTGAACCTTTTCCCCTTTTCCATAGGACCAGACCTGTTAGAAATCTGAACTATCCTTCTGCCTTAAATGATAGTGGGACTCTGTAGCCCTGCAAACTAAATCTTATTAATAACCATTCCAGAAAGATTTGCCTAAATGTTTGATGCTTTAATGCAATCTGTGATATTCTTGACCAAAGTCCTTATGAAATTGATAATTTTAATGAATTTTAGTTCTTCAATACAATAACCAAATTAATCTAAAGGTGCCTAAGTCTGTCATTGAGTCCTATTGCTTCTTCCATTTAAACTGTGCTACTGTACTGATGTTTTATAACTAAGGCTCCCTGTTTTCCATTATTACGGATTTTTACAGATAAATACAGACAGAAAACAATGTGTATTTTTAAAAGTGGATAAATACAGAAAATTGTGCTTCTTTGAAGTGACTCTCCATGCTGTCTTTCATGAATTGTAGCCCAGCAGCTGAGCAGATGGACAGCTTTGGAAATTAAAAACCAAGATGAAATTACTTTAAATAATAGCATATTTCAACATACATTAGTGGTATAATGCTAATATTTAGTGGATGTATTGTTACGTAATATTAGGCAGCTTGAATAGCTAAATCACGACAGACATCAAAGTATGAGTTTGTGTCTATCAGTTAAATAAATACGGAAATGTACAGTTTTACAACTTCATTCATACACAAAACACAAAATAAATATGGATAAATACACATAAAATGGCTAAAAAATAAATATGGATTATAAAATACAGACGGAAATGTTAAATAAATGAATACCTTAAAACCGGGAGTCCTATTTATAACCCTCGCACTGTGCCCACTCCAGTATACATGCACTCTCCTATCCCTGTATTCCTCAGAATAAACAGCCAACATGTGTTGTGGTTATTGTGGACATTGTTGGCTGCAGTTCTATTATGAATACATGCATATACTTTGGTCATAAGTGTATGACCCCTGGTCATAAATCATCATTTGTGAACTGTCATACTTTAGTAGTCATAAATCATATACTTTGCTTGTCATAACAAATTGTTTGCCGTAAATCATTTGTACATCACAAATTTGTAAATCACACCGACAGTTCATTGATCAGTTATTTTGCAGGCTTATCACCTTTCTTCTCACTTCTGGGTCATACCATTGCTCGGTTGGTTTCCACACTCTTTGCATGTGGGGGGTAGCTTCTCCCCAGAGTTAGGTCCCAACTCGCTACCTTGTTAGTCTCATTTGTTCCCTGCTGTCCGGCGGGGTCTCGGCTGCGAGTGCCGTCTCTGTTTGCTAGTCCCTTTTTGTCAGGCAAACTCACCCTGCCATGAGTCATCCCAAAGTGGGTGTCCCTACTGCTACACACTGCCCTTTCGGTGTGTCTTCATAACCAACCATTGTACATTTACTTCTCCGCTAACCGCTTGCCTGTTGTCCAGCACTGCAACACTGCTGTTCCTTAGGTGAGAGTGGGTGGTTCAAAATCCTTGGTGCGCCGCTCCCCCCGCTCCACGATGATGAGGAGCTGCACAGGGTGAGCGACTTATAACCCCCTCCACTTTCCCGCCGCAGCTGACGGGTACGTACATCCCCCGGCCCCCCATTGGCCAGGGGGGCATGGAGCCTCTCTGGCGCCCTTAGGGTGCACCGGGCTACTCCCATTCCGCTTCTGAGCACTTCAGGGCACCCAGAACGAGATCCTTGCAGGAATCAGCATTGGTTATGGCACCGATCCTCGAGGGCCCCTTAGGGGGCCGCCTCTGCAAAATGCACTGTAGGGAGAATCAGTGCGATCTATCAGAACAACAGGTTTTTACTTTTATTCTTTGTTGCTATTGCAGAGCTTTTGGTTTGTATAGTTTTAACTCAACTTAACTTCTTCAGGAGGTTGGGTCTCCCAGTTGCTATTCCTTATTTCTACAACAAACAAATGATGGACGGAATGCTGACAATGCAGACATTCTCCCCCAGTCAAGAGATCTGGGTTAAATCCATCATTCTTTTGCATACTACGCCACCCCAGTTCAGACATGGCCATATGCAAATCAGTCTTGACCCTGTGCATCGTGGGAACAGTCCAGCCCGAACTGCCAAGCCATGTCTTCCCTGGACCGGAATCAAGCATCCTAGGACCGGTGTCTGGCTATCAGCCGTCATCAGCCAGGATAGCTTGACTCCAGTGGCGTAGTGAGCACGGGACCCACGTCTGGGCATACCCATCCCACTTAGGGCGAAAAGCGTTACAACAAACAAATGATGGACGGAATGCTGACAATGCAGACATTCTACCCCAGTCAAGAGATCTGGGTTAAATACATCGTTCCTTTGCCCACTATGCCACCCCAGTTCAGACATGGCCATATGCAAATCAGTCTTGACCCTGTGCCTCATGGGAACAGTCCAGCCCGAACTGCCAAGCCATGTCTTCCCTGGACCGGAATCAAGCATCCTAGGACCGGTTTCTGGCTATCAGCCGTCATCAGCCAGGATAGCTTGACTCCAGTGGCGTAGTGAGTACGGGACCCACGTCTGGGGATACCCATCCCACTTAGGGCGAAAAGCGTTACAACAAACAAATGGTGGACGGAATGCTGACAATGCAGACATTCTCCCCCAGTCAAGAGATCTGGGTTAAATCCATCGTTCTTTTGCCCACTACGCCACCCCAGTTCAGACATAGCCATATGCAAATCAGTCTTGACCCTGTGCCTCATGGGAATAGTCCAGCCCGAACTGCCAAGCCATGTCTTCCCTGGACCGGAATCAAGCATCCTAGGACCGGTTTCTGGCTATCAGCCGTCATCAGCCAGGATAGCTTGACTCCAGTGGCGTAGGGAGCACGGGACCCACGTCTGGGCATACCCATCCCACTTAGGGCAAAAAGCGTTACAACAAACAAATGATGGACGGAATGCTGACAATGCAGACATTCTCCCCCAGTCAAGAGATCTGGGTTAAATCCATCGTTCTTTTGCCCACTACGCCACCCCAGTTCAGACATGGCCATATGCAAATCAGTCTTGACCCTGTGCCTCATGGGAACAGTTCAGCCCGAACTGCCAAGCCATGTCTTCCCTGGACCGGAATCAAGCATCCTAGGACCGGTTTCTGGCTATCAGCCATCATCAGCCAGGATAGCTTGACTCCAGAGGCGTAGGGCCCGATTCACAGAACTAACTTAAGACAAAATCCTAAACTTACTACTTTTGGTATTCACAGAAGTTAGGATTTTGTCTTAAGTTTGTCTTAAGACAAACTTAAGACAGACTTAAGACAAACTTAAGACAGACTTAAGACAGACTTAAGACAAACTTAAGACAGACTTAAGACTGACTTAAGACAGACTTAAGTTAGGATTTTGTCTTAAGTTTGTCTTAAGTCTGTCTTAAGTCTATCTTAAGTCTGTCTTAAGTCTGTCTTAAGTCTGTCTTAAGTTTGTCTTAAGTTTGTCTTAAGTCTGTCTTAAGTCTGTCTTAAGTTTGTCTTAAGACAAACTTAAGACAAAATCCTAACTTCTGTGAATACCAAAAGTAGTAAGTTTAGGATTTTGTCTTAAGTTAGTTCTGTGAATCGGGCCCATTGTGAGCACGGGACCCACGTCTGGGCATACCCATCCCACTTAGGGCGAAAAGCGTTACAACAAACAAATGATGGACGGAATGCTGACAATGCAGACATTCTCCCCCAGTCAAGAGATCTGGGTTAAATCCATTGTTCTTTTGCCCACTATGCCACCCCAGTTCAGACATGGCCAAATGCAAATCAGTCTTGACCCTGTGCCTCATGGGAACAGTCCAGCCCGAACTGCCAAGCCATGTCTTCCCTGGACCGGAATCAAGCATCCTAGGACTGGTTTCTGGCTATCAGCCGTCATCAGCCAGGATAGTTTGACTCCAGTGGCGTAGTGAGTACGGGACCCACGTCTGGGCATACCCATCCCACTTAGGGCGAAAAGCGTTACAACAAACAAATGATGGACGGAATGCTGACAATGCAGACATTCTCCCCCAGTCAAGAGATCTGGGTTAAATCCATCGTTCTTTTGCCCACTACGCCACCCCAGTTCAGACATGGCCATATGCAAATCAGTCTTGACCCTGTGCCTCATGGGAACAGTCCAGCCCGAACTGCCAAGCCATGTCTTCCCTGGACCGGAATCAAGCATCCTAGGACCGGTTTCTGGCTATCAGCCGTCATCAGCCACGATAGCTTGACTCCAGTGGCGTAGTTAGCACGTGACCCACGTCTGGGCATACCCATCCCACTTAGGGCAAAAAGCGTTACAACAAACAAATGATGGATGGAATGCTGACAATGCAGGCATTCTCCCCCAGTCAAGAGATCTGGGTTAAATCCATCGTTCTTTTGCCCACTGCGCCACCCCAGTTCAGACATGGCCATATGCAAATCAGTCTTGACCCTGTGCCTCATGGGAACAGTCCAGCCCGAACTGCCAAGCCATGTCTTCCCTGAACCGGAATCAAGCATCCTAGGACCGGTTTCTGGCTATCAGCCGTCATCAGCCAGGATAGCTTGACTCCAGTGGCGTAGTGAGCACGGGACCCACGTCTGGGGATACCCATCCCACTTAGGGCGAAAAGCGTTACAACAAACAAATGATGGACGGAATGCTGACAATGCAGACATTCTCCCCCAGTCAAGAGATCTGGGTTAAATCCATCGTTCTTTTGCCCACTACGCCACCCCCAGTTCAGACATGGCCATATGCAAATCAGTCTTGACCCTGTGCCTCATGGGAACAGTCCAGCCCGAACTGCCAAGCCATGTCTTCCCTGGACCGGAATCAAGCATCCTAGGACCGGTTTCTGGCTATCAGCCGTCATCAGCCAGTCAGCCAGGATACCTTGACTCCAGTGGCGTAGTGAGCACGGGACCCACGTCTGGGCATACCCATCCCACTTAGGGCAAAAAGCGTTACAACAAACAAATGATGGATGGAATGCTGACAATGCAGACATTCTCCCCCAGTCAAGAGATCTGGGTTAAATACATCGTTCTTTTGCCCACTACGCCACCCCAGTTCAGACATGGCCATATGCAAATCAGTCTTGACCCTGTGCCTCATGGGAACAGTTCAGCCCGAACTGCCAAGCCATGTCTTCCCTGGACCGGAATCAAGCATCCTAGGACCGGTTTCTGGCTATCAGCCGTCATCAGCCAGGATAGCTTGACTCCAGAGGCGTAGTGAGCACGGGACCCACGTCTGGGCATACCCATCCCACTTAGGGCGAAAAGCGTTACAACAAACAAATGATGGACGGAATGCTGACAATGCAGACATTCTCCCCCAGTCAAGAGATCTGGGAAACCCCGAAACCGGTCCTAGGATGCTTGTTTCCAGTCCAGGGAGGACCTGGCTAGGCAGTTCGGGCTGGACTGTTCCCATGAGGCACAGGGTCAAGACTAATTTGCATATGGCTGGGTTCAAACTGGAACGGCATGGTGAGCAAAAAAACGATGGATTTAGGCCCAGATCTCTGTACTGGGGTGAATGTATGACATTGTTCTGCATTCTGTCCATCAATTGTTGTTTTTGCATTTGTCACCCCGAGTGGGAAGGGTATGCCCAGATGTGGGTCCCTTGCTCTCCATGCCACTGGAATCAAGCTATCCTGGCTGAAGAGGGGTGAAACCCCGAAACCGGTCGTAGGATGCTTGTTTCCAGTCCAGGGAGGACCTGGCTTGGCAGTTCAGGCTGGACTGTTCCCATGAGGTACAGGGTCAAGACTGATTTGCATATGGCTGGGTTCAAACTGGAACGGCATGGTGAGCAAAAAAACAATGGATTTAGGCCCAGATCTCTGTACTGGGGTGAATGTATGACATTGTTCTGCATTCTGTCCATCAATTGTTGTTTTTGCATTTGTCACCCCGAGTGGGAAGGGTATACCCAGACGTGGGTCCCTTGCTCTCCATGCCACTGGAATCAAGCTATCCTGGCTGAAGAGGGGTGAAACCCCGAAACCGGTCCTAGGATGCTTGTTTCCAGTCCAGGGAGGACCTGGCTTGGCAGTTCGGGCTGGACTGTTCCCATGAGGCACAGGGTCAAGACTGATTTGCATATGGCTGGGTTCAAACTGGAACGGCATGGTGAGCAAAAAAACGATGGATTTAGGCCCAGATCTCTGTACTGGGGTGAATGTATGACATTGTTCTGCATTCTGTCCATCAATTGTTGTTTTTGCATTTGTCACCCCGAGTGGGAAGGGTATGCCCAGACGTGGGTCCCTTGCTCTCCATGCCACTGGAATCAAGCTATCCTGGATGAAGAGGGGTGAAACCCCGAAACCTGTCCTAGGATGCTTGTTTCCAGTCCAGGGACGACCTGACTTGGCAGTTCGGGCTGGACTGTTCCCATGAGGCACAGGGTCAAGACTGATTTGCATATGGCTGGGTTCAAACTGGAACGGCATGGTGAGCAAAAAAACAATGGATTTAGTCCCAGATCTCTGTACTGGGTTGATTGTATGACATTGTTCTGCATTCTGTCCATCAATTGTTGTTTTTGCATTTGTCACCCAGAGTGGGAAGGGTGTGCCCAGACGTGGGTCCATGCCACTGGAATCAAGCTATCCTGGCTGAAGAGGGGTGAAACCCGGAAACCGGTCCTGGGATGCTTGTTTCCAGTCCAGGGAGGACCTGGCTTGGCAGTTCGGGCTGGACTGTTCCCATGAGGCACAGGGTCAAGACTGATTTGCATATGGCTGGGTTCAAACTGGAACAGCATGGTGAGCAAAAAAACGATGGATTTAGGCCCAGATCTCTGTACTGGGGTGAATGTATGACATTGTTCTGCATTCTGTCCATCAATTGTTGTTTTTGCATTTGTCACCCCGAGTGGGAAGGGTATGCCCAGACGTGGGCCCCTTGCTCTCCATGCCACTGGAATCAAGCTATCCTGGCTGAAGAGGGGTGAAACCCCAAAACCGGTCCTAGGATGCTTGTTTCCAGTCCAGGGAGGACCTGGCTTGGCAGTTCGGGCTGGACTGTTCCCATGAGGCACAGGGTCAAGACTGATTTGCATATGGCTGGGTTCAAACTGGAACGGCATGGTGAGCAAAAAAACAATGGATTTAGGCCCAGATCTCTGTTCTGGGGTGAATGTATGACATTGTTCTGCATTCTGTCCATCAATTGTTGTTTTTGCATTTGTCACCCCGAGTGGGAAGGGTATGCCCAGACGTGGGTCCCTTGCTCTCCATGCCACTGGAATCAAGCTATCCTGGCTGAAGAGGGGTGAAACCCCGAAACCGGTCCTAGGATGCTTGTTTCCAGTCCAGGGAGGACCTGGCTTGGCAGTTCGGGCTGGACTGTTCCCATGAGGCACAGGGTCAAGACTGATTTGCATATGGCTGGGTTCAAACTGGAACGGCATGGTGAGCAAAAAAACGATGGATTTAGGCCCAGATCTCTGTACTGGGGTGAATGTATGACATTGTTCTGCATTCTGTCCATCAATTGTTGTTTTTGCATTTGTCACCCCGAGTGGGAAGGGTATGCCCAGACGTGGGTCCCTTGCTCTCCATGCCACTGGAATCAAGCTATCCTAGCTGAAGAGGGGTGAAACCCAGAAACCGGTCCTAGGATGCTTGTTTCCAGTCCAGGGAGGACCTGGCTTGGCAGTTCAGGCTGGACTGTTCCCATGAGGCACAGGGTCAAAACTGATTTGCATATGGCTGGGTTCAAACTGGAACGGCATGGTGAGCAAAAAAACGATGGATTTAGGCCCAGATCTCTGTACTGGGGTGAATGTATGACATTGTTCTGCATTGTGTCCATCAATTGTTGTTTTTGCATTTGTCACCCCAAGTGGGAAGGGTATGCCCAGACGTGGGTCCCTTGCTCTCCATGCCACTGGAATCAAGCTATCCTGGCTGAAGAGGGGTGAAACCCCGAAACCGGTCCCAGGATGCTTGTTTCCAGTCCAGGGAGGACCTGGCTTGGCAGTTCGGGCTGGACTGTTCCCATGAGGCACAGGGTCAAGACTGATTTGCATATGGCGGGGTTCAAACTGGAACGGCATGGTGAGCAAAAAAAACGATGGATTTATGCCCAGATCTCTGTACTGAGGTGAATGTATGACATTGTTCTGCATTCTGTCCATCAATTGTTGTTTTTGCATTCTTTATTTCTACAGCATGTTTTTAAAAGGGTTATATCTACCTGATTTCAAATTTGTGAGTTGGCTGTCAATTAATGATGCTCATTGTGCAGCTAATGTGGATTTTGGCCACCCAATTTCCACCCCTACTATCGGTGTAGGAAGATAAATCAGAGGATCACTGCCTCTGTGGTAAATGGAGGTGCTGAGAATTGTTTAGTCATAGAGGGCCCAGTACGGTTAGAGTAGCAAGGAGAGTAAGTGTATTAATAACATTTGTACCACGCTTTATGCTGCAACAAATCTATGTGAAAGGCATACGAGAAAACAGTTTTCACTTAAACATGGTTCGTCAAAACGAAGCAGAGTCTGTAGTGATAACGCCGTGCCCAAGAATTCTAAGTTAAAGCAAACCACTACAGAGTCATAATTTTTCACAGGGTAACTCCACCTGAGAACTCACTGGCTTCCTACAATGACTGCAACACTACCAACAAATGATGTATATTGAGACTAAAATCTGCAATCACCCTTCATATGTGCTCCTTTTTGTGACCTTCAAAATCTGACATTCTCTACAATCCATTTTTATGGGAATGTCACCAAGTCCTCTTCTAGTTGCCACAACATTTCCATGTTGTGGCCAGCCAACTGAGGGAAGTCCCTTTGGGACCTCCACATGCACCTCAGGATTAGGGTGTGCTCACCCTGCCCACTTATACAATTTTAATTCATTTTCAGGACACAGAAGAGAAGGAAGGAGGTAGTGATTGAAATGGTAGTGGCCTACCAACTGATGGAGACTGAAGAGACAGAGAAGGAAAAACTTTTGTACACTCCTTAGAATAATACCACCCCCATATAAAGCAGCACAGGTACCAGACGCTACAGCTCAGACAGTTGCTAAAAATGGAACGGCTGCTATGACCCCTATAAAAGGTAGCGCACATCCAAGTCACACTGAGAATGTTGTCTCACCCCATGTCCACACACCTGTTGCATTGGTTACGTCACAACCATCAGATAACCGAAGTAACTTCCCCATTACAATAATCACTAGCAAGCAACAGAGTTATACCCTTTCAAATTTCCCTCTGAAATTAATAGATGTATCCAGTACATTTGATTCAGTTACCCCACAGGGAGAGGACTTTGGAACTCCTGTTACAGGAGGTGTAGCAACCATCACAACTCCACAAATTTCCCTGCAACACAAAGAATAGACTTCTCAGAGACTCAACGTCACCCAACTAACAACTGAGTTTGAAGAAACTGTAAAGGGCGATGTAGGATAAGATTTCTTAGGACATTATAACGAGAATGAGTTGCTTTAACTGAGTAAAGAGGCCACAAGGATGGAACGAGAAGCATAGGCGAGAATAGAGAAAGTGGCAGATGAATGTGGAGTTGATCAGATGCAAAGAAAGAAATTGCAAAAGATGATCAGGATGATGATGGGTGACAAGGCATTGAGATTGTTAAAACTTAAGAGATTGAAGACACTCCTGAAGGACTTGATAAAAAGCATCAGGGAGTAGGGTGATGTGAAGACATTTAGGGAGCTGTCATCTAGGAAAGAAAGCTTGAGGATAAAATGAAAGTAAGAATATATAGTGGATGATGAGGAAGAAGCCAAAGAGGGAGCAATGAAAGAATATCCTCTGAAGAAGGTCAAGAGATCTTTTTCATTTCACAAATTCTCTCCCCAGATTGAGGGAGATTCCTAACTAGTGGTAAAGCCAGACAGAGCAGATAGTGACTATCTCAAAGGTTTTGTGGGAGGATTTGGATGTGCTTTTCGAAGTGGCACTCCCAATGGATCTGTTGGCAGAATGTAAGAGAGCTGTGGATTGACCAACACAAGATCCCCCTGGAGTAGCAAACATAAATGCCCCATCACCATTGTCAAAACTAAATATGACACAGTCATTGTCCACCTTAAGACTAAAGTTCCGCAAAGGGAATGAATTGCCCAAGATTTTCCAAACATCCCAAGAGCCCAAAAAACCACTTGAAGACAGCATGAAAGGGTTTCTTGCTTCGTTTGTGCAAGGACAACAGCCAGAAATTAGCAATCAGATTATACAAGGTGTCCTCTGCTGGCAAAGCAAGCTAGTAGACAAAATACTGCAGTATCCAAAATATTGCAGTGACTTGCTAGATGTCAAATGAAGAGGGCTGAAGGAAACGTTTATGATAGCCCAGACTCATTTAGAAGAGAATGGTGGGACGAAAG
Organism: Triturus cristatus; assembly: GCF_964204655.1. Lineage (NCBI taxonomy): Eukaryota > Metazoa > Chordata > Amphibia > Caudata > Salamandridae > Triturus > Triturus cristatus. The sequence continues at coordinate 879,130,355 of NC_140583.1, forward strand.
GTTTACAAATGCCTAGTCCAGGGATAGACCTTGATCCCAGCGCAGGATTAAAAATGTAAGGAGTCTCCATGTCCTATGGAGAAAATATCCAAGGAATGGAAAGGGGGACAGAGAAGTATGCCTGGATCCAATATATAAGCTTTAAAGAAGCTTACCACCCAGTCACATTTGCAACAAGGTCGGCCCCTGGAAGCAGGAATGAAAGCTATAATCCTGAACGAGTGATGATTGATGCTCAAGTCTCAAATTTTGCGATGCAGGGAGAACTTCTAGCTGTACCAAAACTTCTTATGATGAACTTGAGAGTTCAAGAACCAGGTTTACCACCAAAATCTATTGTACCCATACAGATGCAAGGAGGAATTCGGCATTTCCAACCGAACAATCAAGCTCAGCGCATCCCATTTAAACCCCAGAATCCTTAGACTCCCATATTGCTTGGGAGTTTCACAGAATTTGAACATACCCAATGACAGTGACTGAGGGGGTTAGCGGAGTGCATGGTTGGAGCAGTCCTGGAAGTGGATAAGAGGGGCCCATATGTCAATAGAGAGGTTAACAGAAATCCTGGATCCTTTCTGATAGACACGGGTGCCACTCGCTCAACAGTTAGAATGGATGAGGTCCCAAACCTACCCTACCAGAAAAAAAGACCAAGGGGCATATCAGCAACAACCAGCGATAATTATCGCTAAGCGCACTTAGCGCTAGGATAATTATCGCTGGCTGGCGTGGATTTTTATTGCTGAGATAGCGTGCTATTAGCAACGCTTATCTCAAAAGTGATAAAAATCCTAGCGCTAACTGCCAAACGTGAGATTATCCCTGGAAACCCAGCGATAATCCCAGGAAGTTTGGCGATAGCTTGCTGATAGGGCCTCACATACTGAGCCATGATATCCACCTTTCACAGGATATCATGGCTAAGTCAGTTTCAAAGCAGGCGTAAGGAAAGTAGTGACTTTTCTTGTCGCTATGCTGCTTTGCGTGAGGCTTGATAATAGGAGAAATGTCGCTTAGCAACATTTCTCCCGTTATCCTGGAGATGAACGCCCAACTTTGCATCTCATTAGAGATGCAAAGTTGGGCGTTTGGAATTCAGGCGCTAAGGGAAGGTTTCACACGATAGTGTGACCTTGCTAATATAGCGATAAAATTATCACCGCTTTTCAGCTGAAAACGGCTGCAAAAGCGGCGATAATTTTATATCCCTGCCTTGTAGATATGCCCCCAAGTTGTTGACATCATAAATCAGCAGTGTATGATTAAGGTGACAGCCCCAGTCCCAGTGAAAATTGGGGCCATTAAAGAGCACTGTCAGTTTGTTATATGTGATTCAAGTCCTGTAAATTTGCAGAGGAGAAACTACTCAGTAAAGCCTAATTGTGTCATCATCAAAATCTTAATTCGACCAATATATTGGTCATAAAAGTACTGAAAAATTAATACAAAGATCACTATCAATAAAAAATAAACAACAATTCAGCAAATACAATCACATTTTTGAAAAATCTAAAATCACAGCAAAAAGTATATTACCTTGCATAAAATGTCCTACATTTCACTGCTGCAATGATATAGTTAAGTACAGCATTGCAAATATCTGGGGTAGCTAAAGAATATATGTATCCCAGAACCTCTTTTTGTGAGGTAAATTACTTAGCAAAAGAATTGGACATAAAAAAACTTGCCCTTAATGAACAGTACAAAGTGCAAAACAACATAAAGTGCACAGTAGATTGGTTGGAGGCGGCATCACACTGACATTTAGCAAGGGAAGCAACCCAACCAGGCCAGGGGAAAGGCGACTAAATAATTAATTGTATTTACTCTTAACATTGTCAGATAAAATCTGTGCTGAGGATTTACAAACTAAGTTATATAACATTTAGTGCCAGGAACATTAAAAATGTGCATCTAAATAATAATTGTGCATGATTTAAGAGACTTTTCTATCCTAGACTCTTCTTGTTGTGAGGCAAAAATCTTTTTGATCCATTCCTTTTTCTAAAAACCAATATCTTCAGGGGAGTTAACAAGCGCACCCAAACCAAAAGAATAAAAGACCTAATTGTGTCATATATTATACACTGCACATGGTAGGATCAGAGACTCAAGCCGCTGACACTGAGTTTAATTTGAAGGCACTGGAATCTGTAGTCAGATTATACCCAGTTTTTACTAAAGAAGACTGACAATCAGATTTAAAAGAATGGGTCAGAGAAGATGTGTTGAATTTTAAAGGAAAGAAGATTGGGTTGACCAGGGTACTATCCCCCAAAGATAATCCTTAGGTCCGAGACAGTATTTCCCCAGATGCGTCCTTACAAATTGAACCCAGAAGTCATTGCAGGCATAATACCTGTCATCGAAAGTAGGATAAAACAGGGCATTCTGAAGATGGTAATTGGGAGTCCATGTTATTCTCTGATTATGGCCTTGCAAAAAACATATAAGATATGAAAGATAGTCCCAGATTTAAGAAAAATAAACCAAATAGTTATTACAAGCTCTTCACTGGTACTGAATCCTGCTGTAATCCTATTCCAAATTCTCTCAGCAGTGGAATGGTTAATGGTCATTGACTTATGTTAGCCATTCTTTTCTTTTCCCCTTCACGAAGAGAGACAATTTCTCTTTGCTTTTCTATTCCAAGAAAGATCTCTCATCTGGTGTCAAGCTCCTTTAGGGTATGCAGCAAGCCCATCATATTTCAATCTGATACTCAAGAAGAATTTAGAGACCTTGCAGTTACTGTGTAATTCAACCCCAGTCCAGTACATTGACAACCAACAAACTACACCTTATAGGCCCTGGCTTCTTCCTCTGTGTGTGAATCTGAGCTGCAGAGGCAGTGTGGGCATAATGCACCTACTGCTGAGATATGCATGTAACCTAACTACAGGTCATACGTTCCACCCTTATTAAAAGGAACCACTTGACTAATGTACTTACTGCATGCACAGAACATATAGTCAAATATTCATGCTTCCAGTGAGATAGTTTGTTAGTTGGGTAATGGGTCTAGTAGTCACATTTGCCTGTAGTGGAACTTAAGTGGAATTAAGTGCATGGAATGATTTTCTTGAGAGCATAAGACTAATCCCAATAACCAACAACAACCACTGGAATAACCACTAACTTTCAAATACTGAGTAGTGTGCAACTAATCATAAAGATCCTAAGTCCCTCATGAGGGGTAGTGTCACTATATGAATGCAATTACAATAAAATACAATTTAAATTGAATCAATTGGACAAATACTGTTGAAAACAATGATTTCTAGAAGGAAAGTCAAGTACTGGAGTACAGATCACAATGGCAAGGCATGATCTGGTAACTGTGTGTGTGTATGAAGTGGAGGCACAAATGAACTACTTATTATGGACTGCCTATAAACATGAAATATTTAAAATCACTAAGTGCCACATGTATGTGGCTTTTTCTTGGTCGCAAACGGCCTGATCAATAGAATCAGGTGTTTGCGACTGGTTAAATGCCTTTTTATATGCACCAAACCCTAATTTGCAATTCGGTAACCTATTATCGAGTGGCAAGATCTGTTAGTGGATCGGTCCTAATAGCGACTTGCAGTGGTATGTATGAATGTTTTGCGACCACAATGCAGTCGCAAAACATTTGCTTTTTACCACCAAATTCAATTTGGTGGTAACCCATTCGCAAACGGGAAGGGGCACCTTTGTGAATATTTGTGAAAAAAAATTTCAGAGCAGGCAGGGGTCCCGCAGACCCCTGCCTTCTCTTAAAAAATGAAAAGGAATCTTTTCATTTTTCTTTTTGAAACACACCCCATTTTCCTTTTGAGGAAAACAGGCTGCATTTCCCCCCCAAAAAGTTGCCTGTGTTTTTTAGCGATTCCCAATGGGTTGCAAATTGCAACCTACCTCATGAATATTAGTAAGGTAGGTCAATTGCAACCCACTGGGAATTGCAAAGAGTGTAAAACATAGCTGTTTGCAATTTCCTATTGGCAAATCACATACATTCGCAATTAGGAAATTGCAATTGGAAATTTGGACTTCTAGGTAAAACATCATCTTGCATCTTGTAACCACTACTTTTTCCCTTCCACCGGGTACACACGCTCACACACGCACACACACACTCTCAATACACACACTCTCTCAATCGAAAACACATTTTAGTTGGTATTGTTGCAATGACTCTAGTCTGGTTAAAATATTACAGGAACAACATATATCTAGATTCTTAGAGATAGAAACTGTTGATTAGAAAAGGGATTTTTACGACATTTAAAGAAATATTTGTTCCCAAACATCAATGCATAATTATGTAAAAGTATAGTGAGGTCATATTTTTATGTTGTAGCTTGGTGCAGCAGTTGATAATTTGAAAAGGAAATGGTATCTGCTAGTACATCTGATTTATAAAAAAAGAAAATGCCCCAGCACACAGCTTGTAGATATGCTTTCAGTGGAAAGAGCTCAATTTGTGCTCCAGTTGCTTAAATTACTTAAGTACATAGCAATGGAGATATTCTATTTTGTATTATAGATATTTGCTCACTTCATGTGTTCATTAACCTAAACTATTTACTGCCCCATGTTTCCTTTGTAATCCTGTTGTCGTAAACGCGGTGTTCTCAAACTCATCACTTTCCTTCACGCTATGGGTTCAGACTCTTCTATCTTTATTTCAGACTCTTTTGTTTCTTTTATAGAAAGCGGGGATAGATAGAAGTGCTTGTTTTACCTGTTTCTGGTTCCTGTTTTAAGATACATGAGATAATTGAGTTGATACATTTACCTCCATGATTGTTTGTCATCTTACTAAGTTAATGTAAACATAAATGTCAGGAAGTATTATCATTTGTTTTCACTGTAGGAAGTACAATAATAACAACAAAAATAGACTCTTTTCAACAACCTTGTGATCAGATCCTATAAAAATCCAGACACTAAATCATGGATCAGAAAGGGACTTTGTTCCAGGACTATTGAAGATGAGAACACATCAGATTGTAAACTCGCTTTCCCTGAAAGCGTCAGTGAGGAGAGTGACCTCCACAGGCTGCTGTTAGCTTTCCAGAAGCTGCACAAAGGCAATAGCTGTTGTTGCTGTTCCCTTGCTGTTTTGAAAACAGATTTGCTGTGCAAACCGTCTCCGAAACTCAAGAGAAGGTTTATTATTTACTGATTCAGCTAGAGCTAGCATAGTGCCTAGAAGTAGAAGAATGAGGGTGTTAGCACTATAGAATTCATTCAACCATATTAGAATTTTTTGTGTTGTTTTCATTGCTTATCACCTGCGTCACTGCACTGCTTTTTATATTCTGCGTGGTACCCATTAATATTTTAAGCATTAGACTAGGGTTTTAGAATAAACATTTTAAAATGCCCATCCTCTCTCTTAGTGCTAATTGAACGTGTTATTATGTTACGAAAGATGTTCTGAAGTTCTGCTGTTGTCCCTGAACTCATCCAATGGAACTGATCATTACTAGGAAAAACTTCCTATGCAATATTGCTCAGCGGCTTGTGTATAGGTTGCTGTCCAACTGGATTTCTGATTCAGGCTAGGAAAATTACAAAGTTCTTCGTGCCAGGGGACAGAAATCCAACCCCTGCAATTCTAGGAGAGGTACCCCTAGAGAATGTATCACTGTGGGCACGGTACCAAATGTATAACTCAACCAACCGCGAATAAACATCAAGATTTGAAAGTCCAAGCAGCTGCTAAACGTGTTTATTCTAGGCACAAAGGTGTTTATCAGTAAGCAAACACCGGCATTCAGTTCCTGTCACCTCTGAAAGCTGAGAACTGTGTTATGTACACATTGAGCTGTTTGTTTTGCTTTCCAGGAACCTGGACCTCAAATTCTCCTGATAAACTGATTTCTTAGCATTTGAGGAAAACCCTGTTGAAACAGAGGGGCATATTTACAAGCCCCTATCGCCACAAGAACGTCACTTTTATTGACGTTCCTTTGGTGATAGGGGCTTCGCCTTATTTACAAGGTGGCGTTAAGCCACTTTAAGGGGCTTAACACCGCTTTGTAAATAAGGCGAAGCCCCTATCGCCACAGGAACGTCATTAAAAGTGACGTTCCTGTGGCGATAGGGGCTTCTACATATGCCCCTCTGTTTCAACAGAGTTAAAGTGTCTTAACGCCGCCTTGTAAATAAGGCACCCTTTCACGCTATACTTAGAATGAAAGGTGTGTACAATGGGTGTAGCAGTGGGCGTTCCGCCGCAACACCCATTGATTTTGACGCTGCTCCTTATTTACAAGTAAGGTATAAATGAGGCAGCACCAAAATTAAGACCAGGGAAAACCTGGTCTTAACATGGCAAAATGAGGAGAAATGCTTTATTTCTCCTCGTTTTTGCTGTTTTTATGTGTGCAACATTGTTCAACACACATAGAAACAGCAAAACCGCATGAATGATTGTTTCTGTGAGCAATCATTACAAAAATGTTGATTTGCAACTACTATGTGTGCTGCACAATGCAGCACACATAGAAGTTTCAAATCACCATTAGTGATTGTTTATTTGCAGGAAGGTATACCTTCCTGCACATAAACAATCATTCCCTCAATGCAGTCACCCTTGCACTATGGTTCAAGAGTGCCTGCGTTGGCCCTAAGCAGCTTAATTTAGCGTCAGCGCTAGGAAAAGCGTAGGGATGTGCCATTTCTTTGTAAATACGGCTCATCCCTGCGTTTTCGGAATGGCGGAGCAAGTTATGTTATGTTAATAGGAGCTTATAAAGCGCGCGGTCACCAATAGGTTTCATGGCGCTAATTGTGTGCTGTGTTGCGGCGGGATTTTTAAAAATATGCAAGATGTAAATATCAAGATGAGTCTGTCTACAAAGGACGTTTCCCCACAATGATATGCTGCAATGTACCTGGAAGGCTGGAAGGCTATTTTTTTATCACGTGCACTTTATTTCGTTTATATATATTTTTTTTTAAATACTTTAGGACTGCTGATTGTGTTATGACTGTTATTTTTGTTTCACGAAAGGAGCCTTGTGGGTTCTTTGGTGGCTTTGTCAGCAGTGCTGTGTTTCTGATTGAAATTCGGATGGGTTCTGGGTCTGGTATTGTGCTGTTTTTCACTTGACTGAACGCATGACAAGTGATCTGAGCAGAATTCACTATGTTCAGACCGCACATTCTGTTAAAAACATTCGAGTTGCATGCCTACACTTCCATTTTCAATACGTGTTTGATACGTGGTTTCAGAGGTCTTAACTAACCAAAACAGTGTGACTTTTATAGTGGCCTCAAAAGTCGAAATCGAGGGATGGACCCACATATTAGCAAGGGAAATGGACCCCCTATTCACAAGTTGTAGTCGTAAAAAACACTCGCAATTGCTGTCCAGAGCTCGCTGCACAAACCTGGGCCCCGGTGCCACTACACCTGCTGCACTATTCGTTGCTATGCCTTAATTACGCACCTGCAATACCTGCAGGAAGTCGGAACAGGAGGAGTTCACACAGAGCAAGGCCAGGACGGAAGACTTGGCCCTGTTCCAGTATTATTGTACTCGTAACAGAATTTGGCATTGCTGTCGTCTTGTCAGAGAGTTTTTTTTTTATGCCTGGTGGGGAACACGTTTAGTTGCATACACAGCACATTCCGAATCCCATCGTATTTACAACAATAAAGCTTCATGCCTCGAGCTCTGAGGCGTGGAATGGATTCGCCTGTCACCTCAATCCGGCGTTCGGTGACGTGTTTACCGGAGAGAACCAGTCACCGGCTACCTCTGTGAACACCCCTCAGGCGAGCCTGGCAGCAGTGTCCTTGACGCTGTGCTCGAGCGCGCAGCTGCTCCCCGCCTCCTCACTCCCTGTGACTTTCTATTCATGCCCTGAGTGTAGTATGACGGTGTTGCAAGCTGCTCTCCCTCCAGCAGCAGTCCTGCTGCTGCTGGCCGCTCTCCCGGCCCCGCCCGCCTGCTGCCAGGGTTGTGTAATATTTGGTATCCCCTTGAAGTCGTGTATCCCCCGCACTCCGGCTCGTTTCGGAAATAAACTCCGCCCAGGCGAGATCAGACAGAAGCAACATCTCCTCTTCGGGTGGCGTTATGGAATACAGAATTTTACGGAAAAAGAAGTGTTTTATTATTTTATATAATGAACATTTTACTAAGCTTAGTTGCCAAACACGTAACTGGCATATAAAAAAGAAATAATTGCCTTAACTGAAGGTACATTATAATTTTGTGTCATTGATATAAAAATATAGCACAAATGTCTCTTTTTGATCCACATATGTTAGGGTGCTGACGTAACCTTTGAAAGGGATGGAGTGTATGTAATAGAATGCTTGCCTTAAATTGTATTGAGCAATGTCAATGAATGGGGGGAGGTTGTGGCCTTAGGGCCAGAGCTGCCGACTTTGGAGTTGGGGAGCCAAATTCGAGCCTCGGCTCAGCTTCCTGTGATTATGGGCAAATCACTTAGGGGTATATGTACAAGGACGTGGCGGAGCACTGCGTTAGCCTCCTCGGCGTAACACCGCACTCCGCCACTTCTGAAACTAATGGCTGCACCACATTTACAAGAATGTGGTGCAGCCTTGCGTTTCCCCCTGCGGGGGTGCTGTTGAGCAACTTAGCGCCAACACAGGCACCCTTGCACCATAGTGCAAGGTTGTCTGCGTGCAGGGGAGGGAAGTTTGTTTATGTACAGGAAGAAACACCTTCCTGTACATAAACAAACCATGGCATTTTGCTTTTTCCATGTGTGCTGCACAAGGCAGCACACATGGAAAAAGCAAAAATGAGGAGAAATAATGCATTTCTCTTCGTTACGCCAACTTAAGACCAGGATTTACCTGGTCTTAATTTTGGCGCTGCCTCCTATGTACGCCACACTTTTACATAGGGGGCAGCTTCAAAATGAATGGGTGTTGAGGTGGAACGCCTACACCAACAACCACTTCACACCCCTTTCACGAAAAGCATAGCGTGAAAGGGGGCCTTATGTACAAGGCAGCGTTAAGCCACAAAACAGTGGCTTTAGGCTGCCTTGTACATGAGGCGCAGCCGCTATCGCCACCACAATGTCGGTAAAAGTGATGTTGTGGTGGCGATAGGGGCTTGTACATACGCCCCTTAATCTCCACCTGCCTACCAAGAAATGAATGTGTCCTTGTGTAACGTAACTGGTGCTCATGTAAAGCGCTCCAATACCTTTGGGTTGAGTTAGTGCTTTATAAAGCTGCAAAAAAAATAATAAACCAGAGCTCTTTTGAATGGGTTCGGGGAATTGGACTTCTTCCCCCAACATTTTTTTTAAAATGGGTCAGCGAGTGCAATTTAAAGCAATTGTTTTTACATAAATCTGCTAAAACGCCATAGGCTATGAAAGGGCCCTCGTTAAATATGTAAGCCCTTTCATGGTATGCCAAGTTAATACCACAGGAGTTGACCCCCATTTTCAAAATTTGCTATGGGGACCCCCATATGCCAAAAATAACCTCCACTGTACCAGGGCCAGAATATTGCTGTGGATGCCTCCTATAAGCCACAGATGTCTCCTTATGCCAACTATTACATGTAATATGCCATGTTACCCCCCCCCAGATGCCACAGCTGTCATGCTTCATACCAAGAATCAGATCCAGCACACCAGTGCACGCGTTTTGCCAATGGTGTCTCATACAATGAAGAACCTCCAGTATGCCTGCACCTGCCTTTTGCCATGGATGTCCCACATATCAATTATTATCTATAACACGCTAAATTCCTGTCTATTAATAATTGCCTCCAGTGTGCCAACACCAGTATTTTGCAAGGGTCAAAAGCAGACTCGCAAGCATACCACATTCTCACTCATGCTAATTTACATCCACTAACTCACACTCATCTGCACTTACTCCCCCTACTCAACTATTCTCCCCCACAAGCACTAATTTATTCTCACACTCTTGCACTCAATCTTACACTCACTCACAAATGATCACTCATTATTATGCTGCTTAACTCACAGCAACTCTCTCACACTGACTTGCACTCGCTCCATCTTTCTCACTCACCCTGACCCACTCATACTCACTTACTGACACTGAATCTCATTTATTGTCACTTCTATCAGACTCACACTTTCACTTACACATATGCTTGTACATAAACACTCCCTCTCACACAAACACACTGTCACCCGCAAGCACAAACACAACATACATTTAAAAACATTTTTTACTTACCTGATGCTCCAGTTTTAATTGCACTAATAGTAAATGATATACAATTATTCACTGTTAGCGTAATTAGAAAATGAGCTGAAAACATAGGGGCTGAAGCCGCCCCTGTCTTCTTGGCACTGGTATTTTGCCACCTCTAAGGCCAGGGGTCACAAAGGCAGTGCCAGGGGTTGTGGCGAGCAAACCAGTGGTCACGGTTGCGATGCCAGGCGACCTCTAACTGATGTCCATGTGCATACAATAGTAAAGTTGTGTAAAAATTGCATTTTACCTGTCTGCTTTACATTTTTTGCCCTGATGCCACTTAAAAAAATGCACAAACTATACAGTTTTGAATTTTTTCCTAGGAAGATATGAGCTGTTAGACCTGACATCCTTGGCGTGGGTTTTTCCCCTATCTTTTGCCTCTGCTACCTGGATTTTTTTATGCTGTGATGGATTTCGTTTTGCTGGTTTAGATGCTTTGGACACTCTGCCACTGCTAATCAGTGCCAGAGTGTAAGTGCTCCCTGTGTAAAATATCGTATTGATTGGATATACCTGATTGGCATATCTGTATCACCATGAAGTCCCTAGTAAAGTGCACTGTGTGTGCCAGGGCTGGTGATGACAGATGCTACTAGTGGGTCTGCAGCGCTGATTGCGCCACCCACCTGTGTATCCCTAAAACAGTGTCTCAGGCCTGCCGCCGCAGGCCTGCCTGCAGTCCCCGGACTGCCATGTCCTCCTGGCCAGTGTCCACACTGGCCGGGCCTAACCCTTCCCTTTTCGTACACGTCAGTCATCCCTATGGAAGGCCCAAGGTACCCCCCCTGGGCAGGGTGCAGTGTATGTAGAAGGTAGAGCATGTACTAGTGCAGGTAACATGTTCTGGTAGTGAACACCGGCCATTTTGTGTGTTCACTACTGCAAGGTTATCTTGTTCCGTAGGCTAACATGGGGGAGGCGGGTGCCAATGGCTATCCGCCTATCTTCTCATAGGAACAAGATAAGACATGAGTGTTTGATATCCCTGAGCTCAGCATTTAATAACACATCTTTTAGGAGAGGTTGTTTTTAAATCCTGAGTTGGAGAATAGTACTTTTTAGAGAGTAGCTGTTCTCTTGTCTGACCCTTCTGTGTGCCTGGGCGCGCTTGTGGATTGACTGTCTGGTTTGAGAGTGACAGGGGCTGGGGATCCCCCGGGAGGTTGGCTGAGTCAGCCCTCTGCTGAATGGCGACATTTGCAAGGAGAGTGGAGGGAGGAGAAAGCACCTGGGATTGAATAGGGCTGTGCCTGCCTGCCACTCTGCTGGCTCCACCTCCTGCTGGGCGGCTGACGACTCTGCCCCTCGCTCTGAAAAGAATGTAGAGGCCAGGAAAGCAAAGTGCTCCAGCAACACCCAGAACTGGATCAGACCGGGCTCAGGACCCACTTGCACAAAGACTTCAAAGACTTTTAGGGGTATAAGTACAAGACCCCTGACAACAGATTTTTAGATTCGACCATCGAGAGGAACCTCTGCTGAAAGACGGACCGCTGAAGAACCAAAGGAAGATTGCCGTGCTGTGTGCTCTAAAGGCTGACCTGTTCTGCTGTACAACTGAAGCTAAGGAGGAGAAGGGGTCTTGCTGTGTGCTGACCCTATCCACTTGACCAAACAAGACTTTGCTGTGTGCTGTGTCTTCAACTGAATCTCCAAGGGCCTGAGAAGAGCTGGCCTCCTGTTTCGCAACCCAGTGATAGAAAGGTTGCCAAGAACTCAAGACTCTGCTGTGTCCCACCTGCGCTGCTGTGTGCCGCAGGGACCGTGGACTGTTCTACCAAGCTTCTCAACATCTGCCGTGAGGGGGGCTGGCTGCTCTCTGTCTTGCTGGAGAATACCGCACCGATCCGGGCCTGACACCGGTTGCCGCATCAAGAAGATCGACGTGCTCATCGGCACGTGCCTTGCCGCGACCCGGAGGCCTGACGCAGATCGAGAGTCGTATTTCCCTGCTCTACGAAGCCACGCTGTGAGTGGCTGACTCCAGTGACGTCGACATCGTCACTGGGGGCTCGTCGAGGGAGTTGTGGAATCCTTGCACCGAACAGCCCGAGGAGCGCTTGTACAACGAGCGCAGCGACACTGCCGGAGCAACGTAGCTGCCTAAACATCGAGAGCCTACAAACTGATTCATTCTCAGTGAGTATCGAATCACACAAGAGACTAGAGACTATCGTCTGACGATCCCGACCAACCAAGAAAGCGAATATTGTATAAACCTGTGATGCTTGATTTCAACTGCAGAAACTAGATAAAGATATTATTTTTGATAACTCACCTGTGTGGTCTAAGTTTGTGGTGTGCGGAGGGGGGATCATTGTGGTGTCTACGTGCAAATACCTTACACATTGCCTTGGGGATAAGCCTGTCTGCTCGAGCCAAGCTACCTAGAAGGTGAGCAGGGGTTATCTACCGTGTGTGTCCTTGTACCCTGACTAGAAGCAAGGGTCCCTATTTGGTCTAAGGTGAATACCTCTGCCAACTAGAGACCCCCAGATCTAACATGAGCCTTATACAGCAAGCGCAGAGATATGATTGTTAAAAATGAATACTGAGAATTTTACACAATTTCCTTGACACCTACCAGCTTTTGATTGTTCCAGAATGTCAAACGTAAACAACCAAAGCTTTTACGAGCTGAATCCTGTTAAGTTCTTGTAAGTTATGAGAGATATCAGCCTTCACTTTTCAGTTTGCAATCAATAAAAGGTTTGTCGAGCGTGTGGCTACTCCAAGGGTGTCCTTGCGCTAAAAGATTCCCTTCACCCCACCCTAGCACAATATCCGTCCTCACTGAAAAATTCCCTTGAATAGCCAGGTTTTAAGTGATTGCCTTAAACAGTTTTCATCCCTCATTGCATGCAAATATGGTGGAAGGAGGTTCCATGCCTGTGCTAATTAATTGGAAAATGATGAGCCTCCCCACTTTTTAAACTTGTCTCTTGGTGCATGGACCAACAAGCCTTCAGAGAAGGGGAGAGTTTTAGTTGGATGATAGTGAGTGAGACTCGTAGAAAGGTGTTAGCAATGGGGCCTCTATTGGCAGTGGTTTGCACCGTGTGCAAGTGGGGACCCTCCCTCTAGTCAGGTTAAGGAAGTCACACAGTTAAGGTGACCCTTGCTCACCACCTTGATAGCTTGGCACGAGCAGTGAAAACACTACAAAAGTAGTCCACACCAGTTTAGAAAAATAGCCATTATCTATCTTAATACAACCATAAAAAAATGACAAAAATCCAACACACACAAGTCAAAATATCAGTTTTAAAAAGTTAAGCAAGTTTAGTCCATAGAAATCAATGGATGTGTTCGTTTAACCACAAAGTACCTAGGATGTGTAAAAAATCAAGGACAATGCAAGGAGCAGGGAAGGTGAGGCACAGCGATGCATCGGTTTCTTACTACACAAGGGAGGTGATGAATCAGTTTCTTACTGGCAGGCAGGGGAGGTGATGCATCGGTTCCCTCCTAGCAGAGGAGGGATGCGACAGTTCTTTACTGGTCAGTGAGGTGATGCGTCGTTTTTCAGACTCGCCACCTCAGTTCCTTACTGCGGTGTGGTGTTGATGAAAAGTCAGCATCCAGGGACGATGCGTTAAAAATCCAGATGCCTTGCATCAATGCAGGCACTGTGACGATTTCACAGCAGCGGGACAGACACTGAGTCGGAGTCAGTGCAGGTTCCATGGACGTCAGTGACACGGTGCTTGGGACTCACGCTGCATGATTTTGCTGCTGCACTGCGATGGCGAACTGGGGCCTGCGCTGAAAGCTGTGGTTGATGCTTCCAGCGGGAACCACGCTTCAGTGCAGGCAGCGGTGATGCATTAATCTTGTGCAATGATGCATCAAGAAAATATATGCTGGGAGTATATGAGTGCATTGTCTCTTTAAGATTACCAGGCCACACTTCCAAGAGCCCATGAACTGGATTTGGCACCACTTGGCAAGTCAGGACTCTCAGCAGAAGAGCCCAGGCATTGGTAGGTGAAGTCTTTGATGACCCTGAGACTCCTCAACAGGAGGCAAGCACACACAAGCCCTTGGAAAACCTTGGAAGCAGGATGTACAAAGCAAAGTCCAGTCCTTTTGCTCCCAGGACAGAAGCAGCATGCAGCAGGCCAGCACAGCATGGCAACAGGCAGAGTGGCAGCCCCTGCTACAGCATCCATTCCTTCTTCCTGGCAGAACATTCTTAGTCCAGAAGTGTTCTGATTTTGGGTTGTCAGAGGTCCAATAGTTATACCCCTTTTTGAAGGTAAACTTCAAAGGAAACTCTTTGTAGAACACAAGCCCCTACCTTTCCCTAGTCTGGCTCTAGACACACTACAGGGGAGTGGAGACAGCTCTGTGTGAGGACAGACACAGCCCTATTCAGGTGTCAGGGACAACTCCTCCCACCACAGTAGCTCAGGAAGAGCCATCAGCCTGGTGATGCCCCATCAGGATATGCAAGGCACACTTAAGCTCCCTTTGAATGACTGTCTGGAGTGAAGAGCCCAACTTTCAGCCAACCCAGACTTGTATTCTTCAGACAGACAGAGGAAATAATGCTTAAGCAAAAAAATGCACACTTTCTAAAGCTGGGATTTTCAAACTCGCAATTTACAAACCAACTTCACCAAAAGATGTGCTTTACATTGTGAGTTCAAAAACACCAAACTCCAACTCACCATCTGCTCCCAATGAGAAGTCACACTTAAAAGATATTTCAAGGCAATTACCCATTTTATCCTATGGGAGATATAGGCTTTGCAATATTAACAAACAAAATTAGTAGTATTTCACTATTAGGACATCTAAAACACAACAGCACACATCCTAACTCTTAAATACACTGCACCCTGTCCATGGGGCTGCTTGGGCCTACCATAGTGTTGACTTACATGTAGTAAAAGGGAAGGTTTGGGCTGGCAAGTGGATCTACTTGCCAGTTCGAAATAGCAGTTTAAAACTGCACACACAGGCACTGCAGTGGCAGGTCTGAGACATGTTTGCAGGGCTACTCATGTGGGTGGCAGAATCAGTGCTGCAGGCCCACTAGTAGCATTTGATTTACAGGCCCTGGGCACACCTGATGCACTTTACTGGGGACTTATTCATAAATCAAATGTGCCAATCATGGAAAAACTAATCACCAATACAATGTACACACGGGGCACTTGCACTTTAGCAATGGTCAGCAGAGGTAAAGCGCCCAGAGTCCTAAAACCAGAAAAAATTAGGTCGGACAGATACTGAAGGAAGGCAAAACGTTCAAGGATAACTCTGCAAAAAGGGCCAGGTCGAACAAAAGGTAACATGGTAAGAAGCTCTATGGGCTGGAAATAATATTTAAAACTGAATTTTCCCCCAAATGGGAAGTCAAGATTTAAATGAGGGAAAATTGATGTCTGCTTCTGAAATTTTAATAGCATCCTCACAGCTGCATTTTGAACCATCTGTAACCTCTTCAACAGGTAGGCTGGAAGACCCAAGTATAAAACACTGGCATAATCTAGTCGGGAGGTAATGAGTGCATGTATCAGCGCTTTTTGCGCCCTGGAAAGGGAGCACATAGAGACATTTCTTTACAGATTTTAGGAGCCCAAAGTGAGAACCGACTACTACACCAAGTTGTATATTACTTGGACTTGTAGTTTGTCTTTTAAGATTGATAGTATGGCTGAACAATTGCAGCAAGAAAAGTACAGTCGGGAGTAAAAGGCGGCAGCTAGATGACTTGGAGAAACTTAAGGTGCTTTGTGGACTTCAACAGTGCAATATTCAATAACGCACAGATAATCAGTACTTCTCAGACACCTGCAGGGAAAGCTACACTCAAACACAGAATAGCCACAGTCAGAGACTATTGCTACAGACAAAGATGTACTACATGGTTTCTTCAGGCACCAAGAGAAGTGCATGACAAGTTCAATCAAAAAACTTTCAAATAAAAAAAAAGAAAAGAAAAAAAAAATCCTTAGCCTAGGTCATTCTATGGATTTATTGTGGTGGATGCATCGTATGCTTAGTTTGCCCAGGGTGCCAATTACTGACAGCTAGTAAAGGACACCATTGGTTACAGCACACACTCCCATTGCTGAATAGCATTTTATATTTCTCATTTTACAAAAAATGTAAACTGGTAAATGAAACAACATGGCCATATTAGCTAAGTGAATACTGTATTAAGTTCTGCCAAATTACACCCATCCAATATCTTTATATTTTTTTTTTATTTTTTTTTTTAGTTAAATATTTTTTTATTGTAGATAAGAAAAACACAGGATTACAAGTATAAACTTAGTTGATAACGATCAAAATATAAGCATACAAGGGTATATAAAAGTAACTGCACAATAGGTGAGTTATATAGAAAAGGTTACAGAATATGTAAACATTTATATTAATGTGCCTAAAATGGTGACAATTAAAAAAAAAAAAGAAAGCATACCTTAGGAAAAATAGATAAAACTATTATACTACAGTGGTATACAAAGAGCCTGTGTAAATGTTAGAATGAATATAATACCTAAAGAGGAAGTTAATTTTTATTAGAGGAAAGAGAAAAGAGAAAAGAAAAAGAGAGGAAGCGAGAAGAAGAAGAAAGGAAAAGAGTAAGGAAGGGGAAAAAAAAGAAAGGAAGAGAAGGAGAACTAAATAATAAGGGTAGAAAGAGATTATAATGATGTTGACAGAAAAGTCGTAAAGGGTAGCCATAGTAAGTCAGATTTTATTTGTAGGTGGATGGAAGATTGAGGAATAGAGGCAATTCTATGTTCATCACATATATAGTTCCACCAATGTAAAAAGGATAATTTAGAATTGTCTTTCCAGCAGGTTAGTATAACTTTAAAAGCCACAGCAAGAAATAAATCAAATAAAGGTGATGTGGAAGTAACTTGAGCAAAATCAGGCGACATAGTGCCTAAAAATACATTATGAATATTAAATTGTATTTTGTAAGAAAAAATCAGTGTACATTTTGACCATATAGCATCCCAAAAAGCGTAAACCTTAGGACAATAGAACAATAAATGTAATAAAGAACCTTCAGCATTAAGACAAGACCAACAAGATGATGTGACAGAGTGGTTGAACTTATGTAACATAAGGGGAGTAATGACAACTCTATTATAAATAAAGTATAGGGACTGTGTGGGATTAGCAGCTTTGGAAGTCTTGAATAGTTTCTGCCAAAACTTATCCCATTGCGATAGAGACAGTGTCAAAGAGAAGTCCTGTTCCCACTCGAGTTCAACCTTAGATTTATTCCGTGTGCCAACAGGGCTAGATAAAGATTTATAGATAAAAGAGGCACTAGACATAGTATCAGTAGAAATTTGATATAGTGAATATAGTGAAGTATCAGGAATAAAGGAAGTAGAAGTTGGTAGAGAGAGGAATTTCTGTGCACACCCCTGTAGTATTGGAGCTAAAGTATCATACTGCTGAATACAGGAATCAGGTAATTGAAAAGACTCTTGCAACTGATGGAAAGAAAGAATCACATTATTGACAATCATTTGGTGTACATAAAAAAGACCCTTTTCTTTCCATTGTTTGTAGTAAAATGATTTATGACGAAACTTAATGTATTTATTAAACCAAAATGATGACGCTAGATAAGATTGATAATTATCCAAATTCTTAAAGAAGAGTGTATGTAACAAAAATTGAGAATGTTTCAAAATAGGGTATTTGGAAATAAAAGTACAATTAGTCATGTGAACAACATCTCATATTGAAAAGTCATTTAACAGTGAGCATTCAACATTAACCCATGAAGGTTTAGGTAAATCCTGATAATCTTTAGACAGAGCATAAAATTGACGAATCAGAAAGGCATTATGGTAAAAATTAAAATCAGGGAATCTTACCCCCCCCCTCATTTTTAGGACAAATCAATTTAGACAAAGCAATACGTGCATGTTTGTTATTCCAGAGAAATTTAGTGCATAACAAATTAATCTGAGAAAAATAATATTTAGGAATTTTAAATGGTAACATAGACAATATGAACAGAATCTGTGGGACAATCATCATTTTAATTGTATCAAGTCTGCCCCACCACGAGAGGAACAAAGGAGACCAGAGGTTTAACAAATTAGTAATTTTAAGTTTTAAGGCAGAAAAATTATGGGATAATGTGTCACGAATGTTGGGGGGAGAACCATATGCCAAGATATTTAATTTTTTGGGGACACCATGTGAAGTTAGTCAATTCAGACATATACCTATAACATGAAGGATTTAAGGGTAAAATCTCAGTTTTAGAGAAGTTTAATTTGTAGCCTGAAACCTTAGCGAATGATGAGATTTCCTGTAAAAAGGGGGGTAAGGTAGATACAGGATTGGACATATAAATAAGAACATCATCAGCATATGCAGACAATTTGATTTGTTGGGTCTGTAGATTAAAACCAGTAATGAGAGGGTTACTTCTAATAAGTTCCAGAAATGGCTCTAAGCATAACAAGAAAAGCAATGGTGAAAGGGGGCAGCCGTGACGCGTACCTCTTTGAAGAGAGAAATAAGGGGGAAAAAGACCATTAACAAAAATACATGCTTTTGGATTGGTATATAACAATTTAACATATGAAATAAACTTCGGACCAAAACCGAACCATTGTAATGTGTCCAAGGATAGAGCAGCTAGTGGGGATGGATATTTTTTACTAAGAGCAAGAATATTGGAAAATATTCTGGCATTATCAGAAGCCAAATGACCTTTAACAAAGCCAACTTGGTCTGGGTTAATGAGAACAGGAATAATTTTCTCTAAACGAGAAGCTAAAATTTTTGCAAACATTTTACAATCATTATTAATTAATGATATAGGACGAAAATGTTTGCAATAGGAGGGGTCTTTATCTGGTTTGGGGATTACAATAATAAGGGCTTCCAAAAAAGAACCACAGGCTTGGGAATTGGATACAAAAGAATTAAAAAGTTCTAACAATTTGGAAGCAAAAATTGAGGAGAAAGCAGAAAATAATTCAACTGAAAATCCATCAGGGCCAGGAGCCTTCGCTTTTTTCAAAGATTTAAGAGCATCAGTTAATTCTTGTAGAGAGATGTCTTCTTCAAGGGGTTTGAAAGTATCCTGGGAAGTTTTGGGCTTGGGGATATCTCGGAAAAAAGAAATAAAGTCTGCTTCAGAGGGCTTAGTAATTTCTGTATATAAGAGATTGTAGTATGATTGAAATGTGGAAATAATATCAGAATCAGATGAAAGGAGTGTATTGTTTGATTCTGAATGAATGGGGCCAATAAATTTACGTTCTGACTTAATTTTTAGATAATTTGCTAGCATTTTTCCAGCTTTGTTTTGGCCTCTGTGATATTTCGATTTAATCTTAAGGAGGATGTTACAGACATCCTTAGTGACTATTTTATTCAGGGTGGATTTAGCTTTGATTAATTCTTGTAGTGATGAGGGAGATTTAGAGGAGTAATAATTATGTTCTAGTGTTTTCAGGAGGGTTAGGGTTTCTTTATATTTAGTATGCAGTAACTTTTTCTTCTTTGAGGAATAGGCAATAGTGAAGGCTCTAAAGGATGCTTTAAAAGCGTCCCAATTATTGTGTAAGGAGGTGTCTAAAGAATTATTAAAAGTAAAGAATTCCTTAATAAAGGAGGTCGCTTCTAGAATAAAGGTACGATCTGATAAAAGGTAATTATTAAAACACCATCTGCCTTGTTTACATGTGGTGAGAGATAGGTCAATAAGGGTGGAGACAGGAGCATGGTCAGATATAAAGATAGACCCAATGTCAGATGACTGGAGACAAGGTAGCAGTGATTTGGAAACTAAAATATAATCAATACGAGATCTGGAATGGTGTACAGGTGAAAAGAAGGTAAATTCTGAGGTATCTGGGTTACACGTTTTCCATGTATCAAATAGTGGACGAGAGGAAATGGCAGATTGAAATGATTTGTGGGATTTGTCAGGTTTGAACTTGCATTTGGATTGCCTATCAGTGAACGGATCTAACCAATTATTAAAATCACCACCAACCACAATATTAGCATTGGAGATTGATAATAGTTTCAGCTTTATAGATTGCCAGAATTCAGAATCTGGTTTAACAGGACCATAAACATTGAAAAAAGTTATTTGTCTTTTATTTATGATAACCTCTGCCATTACCCATCGACCATCAGGGTCACAATCTGACGATATAATCTGTGCATTAATAGATTTATGAAACAATATAGCGACACCACCATGACGATCAGTAGCAGGAGAAAAAACAATTTGATTAACCCAATGGCGTTTAAGTTTAAGTGATTCTTTGTCATTACAGTGGGTTTCCTGTAAAAAAGCAACATGGGTATTAAGTTTAGCTAGATGAGACAATACCTTTTGACGCTTGACAGGATGACCAAGACCACGAACATTCCACAAAATCACATTAACCATAACTCTGGCTGCAGGTGCACATGAGGGAATAGGAACACAGGACTGCGGAATCGTCAAGAAAAAAGAAGGAAAGACATTGTTCAATATGGAAAAAGAAAGACCTAATATTAAAAATAAAACAGGTACAGAAAAACAGGATTAAAAATGAGGAAGAATGAGTAGAGGAGAAGAAGAGAGAAACAAAAGGAAAAGGAAAAAGAAGCAAAAGAGAAAAATAGAGACATGTAAACAGATCAAGGAATAACATCCGGATCTGTAAAGAGCGAAGAAAAATCTAAAAAAGAGGAGCATAGTGACGCCAGAGGACACGGACCACACTAATAGATATAGAGGAGTAAAGAAAAAAAGAGCCTCATGAATAGTAATATTATAAACCATCAGCAAGACGTTAAGTAAACCAATTAACTGAATTCAATGTAACAATCCATAAAAAAAAAAGAAGAATTCAAGGATTAGTATCCATTCCATGTGACGGGAGACTATGAAGATAGAGTTTAAGTTTTTCTGGATCATCAAATGAGCGTGATCGACCCTCATGCGTAATTTTGCAAAGACATGGATGAAGTATTCCATATTGGATGTTGAGACGTCTCATTTGTGGGCGTAAAGCAAGAAATTCTTTGCGACGAGCATTGGTTGCATTGGAAATATCTTGCGATATGAAGAGAGTATGATCTGACCAAATAAGACGCCTTTTAAGTCTGACAGCTTTCAAAATATGCATCAGTTCAGTAAATTCAAGAAAGAGCATAATAATTCCACGTGGTTTATTAGCGGCAGGATTTAATCGACCTAGGCGGTGTACTCTTTGAATGGTAAGAGGACCTGTTAAAGTTGTTAGATCAAGGAGCTCTGGAAGAAATTTCTGAAGAAAGGATACCATGTCAGACCCTTCAATATTTTCCGGAAGACCATAAAGGCGTAAGTTATTTCTGCGATTACGATTTTCAAGGTCCTCAGTATGAAGCTTAAGTTTATGTTCAAGGAGTGGAATTTTTGTAGAGGCATCCTGTAAATCACTAACACATTGCTCCAGATCAAAAACCTTACTTTCCATGACGATCCATCTTTCCTCAATCTGTTTCAGTTTTTCATTAGTAGCTGACATGAAGGGTTGAAGACCACAGACTTCATCCAGGATAGAGTCCAAAACAGGATTTTGAGAAGAGTGGATAGGAGAAGGCGGGTCGTTTTTATGCCGCTTAGGTTTTGTACCAGAAGTGGAAGATTTGGTAAAGTGGGAGTCAGTAGACACTGTGCTTAGCAGAAGTAATCACCAAAAAAATTGTAGCAAGGGTGAGGTGGAGCCACCAAGTGCCAGAGAGAGATCAAAGATATCCAAATCGTAGAAACAGGTCTTCCAATAAGTGAACAGGATATGAAAATGGCACCAGTAAGCAAAAATACTATATGAATACAGATCAGTGCGGAAAAAACGTGAGCGCCTTGATCTAAAATGGCGGCCACATACGCTTCTGTGAAGAAAGAATTATCGCCTGCTGAAAGATGTTGAGGCAGACACTTGGCACTTGAAAGCTGTGAGTATAAGCCTCAAAAAGGAGGACTGAGCCCTAAGATACAATGTAGAGCATATCGTTGCTTTCAGGTCTGCTTACGCACAAGTCATGACCACCAAAAAGACATTACTCACTCATCTATTCAGTGAAGTATGAGGACTGTTATAACAGCTGTCATCATGAAGGTAGTTGAAGAGTATAAAACGAGGCGGCATAGATAAAGCCCTTGCTGTTCTGCCTTATGCTGAACTCTCAAAACATGAGGAGTGATAGAAGTATGCGGAAAAACTTACATCGTTGAAGAGGTAAGCAGCAGTAACATCCCAGCATATGAAAACAGGCGCGAGCTCAGCGGCCCAAAATGGCGTCCGTTCGCGTCTCTGTGAGGCGAGAATACCCGCCGGCTCGAAGAGGATGAAATACTGCGTGAAGATAAACTTGAAAGCAGTATCCAAGCTCACTGCATCTTTACCGGCAAGAAATCACCACTCGCCGTCGAAAAAGGAGGCATACGAGGCTCAAAAATGATGTCGGAGTCCCGCGACGCAGCGGAACTCACATCGGGTCCGCCATTTCCTACGGCGCGCAAGCCACGCCCCTCCAATATCTTTTTTAAGGGATACCAAATATTACTGCTCATGCATTGCTATATCTGTCAGTTCCTACTTTTCAAAGGTTAGATTGTATCAATTGACCAGCTGGAATTGCCTTTTATTTCATAGGAGATTAAGTGTATTTTTCTACTTTTTATACCATTCCACAAGCTTTCATATCTAGTGGCATATTTATCAAATGTTCATGCAACG
This sequence comes from Triturus cristatus, assembly GCF_964204655.1. Lineage (NCBI taxonomy): Eukaryota > Metazoa > Chordata > Amphibia > Caudata > Salamandridae > Triturus > Triturus cristatus. The sequence continues at coordinate 879,153,325 of NC_140583.1, forward strand.
CAGTGCAGCAAGTTGAGTTGCTGGACCTCATTGCGCTAACAGGAGAGAGCTAAGAAGTGCAATATTTTGCAAGATATGGTGCTCTTCAGTCAGCAGTCTCCCTGCACACTTGTAACTGCCTTACACCAAAGTAGGCACACTTGCATGATGATGGAAGTGGGGTCTTTGTTTTTTGTGCAGGAAGGGATACTGTGCTGCACAAAAAGCAATCCAAAGAGTAAAATTCCTCTTCCTATGTGGATTGCAGAATGCATCACAGATAAAAAAAGGAAGTAACAAGAAGAAATAAACATATTTGTTATGCCTGTCTGTGGTAGGTGTATCGATTTCACAAAATTCCAGCTTTACAAACCTTAGTAAATCTTGAATTGTGTGAAATCCACGGGTGAATACACGGGAAGTCTCAAGCTCCACTCATGAAATGCCTCCCACTATTAAATGTAATCCAACGCAGCATGAGCTGCTGTGTTGCATTATATTTCTTTACACAAACATGCAAGGCCATGTAAATCAGGCCTTGCCTGGCTTTGTAAATCCCAAATTAGCCTTTGCCCTGTGTCACACCTTGTGCAATGCAAGAGTGACACAAAGGCTTAGTAAATGTGGGGGGTATTAAATATAATGGCCCGCATGGGTCATATTATATTTTCTATGCCCTATGTTTCAAAGGGTTAACACTCAACAGGACAGAATTTGACATGGACGTATGCTGGCTAGGTTAACACAGTATTTTTCTGGCAAATCACACCCTTTTTTGTGCTTTCCTCTATCTTTTTCAATGTGGATACTCTGAGAAGTTGAGTTGATAGTTGAGGGAGGTGTGAGCTCTTCTCCGGCAACAGCCACAATCCTTGTCAGGGTGAAACACTAAATTAACCTGTGCTTAACCCTCTGGCAGCTTGGCACAAAAGCAGTCAAGCTTAACTTAGAGGCAATGTGCAAAGTATTTATGCAATACTCAAACAGAAACAAAGTGAAAACACAATACAAAGAAAATCCAACAACAATTTCGAAAAACCAAAATGACAAAACCTAATCAGTAGAACTGAAGTTGTGAATTTTAAATTTTTTTGTAAAAGATCAAAGCACCAACCATGGACATCTAGACGTGTGAGACGGGTGCAAAGTCTAACATTATGGCCAAACGTAATGGAGCATGGTTAGGATATGGAGAGTAAATTGGGCCCAGTCTCTTTTTACCTTTGGACTTGAAAGAAATTTCAATGCAAAATGTCTGAGAAGGTATAGTTCAGCAGTGCAAGGCAGCCAGTAGTGTCTGAAGAGGAGCTGTCCTCAGTGGGGAGCCGCTGGACAAAGTTGCGTGAAGATTTCTATGTTGGGACTTAGGGCCTGATTTAGATCTTGGCGGATCTGGTCCCGCTGTCACTTTTTCAACGGCTTCACTGCCTGCCTACTTTGCGGCCCACCTGCTATATTTATATTTTGGCAGGTCCATGGACAAAATACCGTTGGGGTGCCACTGACTGTGCCAGATTTTTTCTTCCACGTTGACAGCGTCATAGGCAGAAGCAGCTTACAGCAGGAGACCAGCCAAGATTACAGCCAGCCCAAACAAGATGTATCTTTCCATCGAGGAAACTGTGCCGGGATACCTTCTACTGTGAGTTGCCGGAATTGAAGGAAATGAGTTAGAAAAGTAACTTTTTTTCTGTTTCCCACTTCTGTTTCCATCTTGAACCCCAAAGTCCAGGTCCTTCCTTTGCTGCTGCTACTTGACCACAATGCTAATCAACTCTGTTGTTGCAGGGATCTAAGGTAAGCTTCTTTTACACTTGTCTTACAATGAATCATGTGTTGACAATTGCTTTGGTATCGTGTGTTTTTAATTTTCTCTTACATGCAAGTTTTTCTTATGTGTAATGCATTAGTGTTCATTTTACAACTTATCAAGGTAAAATGAACACACCTGTATTGCTACTTAAAATAAAAATGATATTGTTGTGGTACTTGTGGGTGTTGTGCTGTGGTGTCTGTGAGTGTGCATTCAATAGTGTGTGTGTGTGTATTGTTTGTGTGCTATGCAATATGTAAAAAAGGGGCATAACATATTACCTACATTTATTTTAGAAACAAACATAACATATATGTCTATTAATACATCAATAAGTAGTACTTATCAGTCTCCACTCCATCAGGGACACACTCCATCAGCAAACCGCCGCTAGGACAAGAACAGCACAATAGGCTTAGCGCAAACCCCCTGACCCAACGTTGATGGAGTTCTGCTAGCCAGCAGAGGAGTCCACCGCATGGACGCTTACATGACGGGAAACAGTCTGTTGATGCAGATGGCAGTTCAGCCAGCCCACGTCTAAATACAGCGGGCAGGACACCGTCAGCTTAATAGAGTACTTGTATACTCCGCCGCGGAGGGACGATGGGAGTCCCACCAATATCTAAATCAGGCCCTGGGCCTCTTTTAAAAAAAATATCCAGCGTGGGAAAGCTGCAGGCTGTATCAGATGAAGGATCCAGGAAGCTGGATACTCTTGCTGAGAGGAGTCACTGAACAAGATTTGCTGCTGTGGAGAAGAACGTAGCGGAACCTACTGCAAAGTCAGTCCAACCAGCGATGCACCTTGGGCAGATCAATGAGCAGTGGAGTAGCCAGGCACTGCTTTTGCCGCCCGCAGTCGAGCTGAAGAGTTTGGGGTGGGTGCTGGCAATAAATTCTGCGCTTCCACCCCGCGGCAAATGCATGTAAAAGCAAGGAGGCGCCACCCCTAAAACTCGTGCTGCCAGGGGCGGACCGCCCCCTCCGCCTCCCATTGCTACGCCACTCTCAGTGAGCAGGTAGGTCCAGGTCTACTCATTTCACAGAACTCTTTTTGGTAGAACATTCTCTAGTTTTGTATTTAGGCTATCTGGGCACCTTTAGCACAAGGTTCAGGGACAGGATGGGTACCATTTTGAGGGTCAAGACTCACTCAGGCTGGGTTCAGGTGCGGGTTTAAAAGGGTTGGATCCTTTTCTGTCCCTGAAGCTCTGATCATGAGGCCAGCCAATTATCTCTGGGAGTCATTTTGATAGTCCTGGATTCAAGCAGAAAAGCAAGTCTCAAGAAGCTGGGCAGTAAACTGATGACATAGGGCAGGCTTCATGCTGCAGGGCAGTCCTGTTGGTGCAGAAGGGCAAGCCTCTGAAGTACACAGCAGGCCACAGGCAGTAGGACAGTACTCTGAGAGTCCTCTGAAGGTCCAAAAGAAAACTAAAGAGTAAAGTTGAGAGTCTTAGTTTTAAACCTGGATCCAGCTTTGAAGGGGAAGAAAAGTGTGGAGTCTACCCCTCCCCACAAAAGTATCTGGAATTTCCTGCCACTCTTCCATAGTCGCAGGATGTCTGGAGTCACAAAAGGCTACTGTGAATTTCTTAGTGTGGGTGCTTAGGCATGGTCTTTGAAGTATTAATGAGGCTGTGTTGGAGCGGGTAGTACAACATTTTGTATACCCCGCCCCATTTTCTGCATGTTCATATTAATCCGAATAATCTATTAATTGTAAATTTATTAATCCGTTTGAAGTGATAACTCACCAATTATATTAACTAAAGAATTACACGAGGGATTTGCATTTTGCATGGCTAAACTAATTGTAGAAAATTAGAATATTGCATGATATATGTTGCTTTTGTGACGTAATTGTAAGTTGCACCAGATGAAATCACTGGGTGAATATAAACGCTTTAAATGTTGCTATCATGCTAGATAATTACTTACACATAGGGGAATTAGTGAGGGTTTAACATTTTATTAGCCATTTCAATGTTTTAATTACGTTTTGTGTCTGTTTTACTTAAGTTGACCATTTGGGCCTAAGAAAAGATGGCTGACTGAGACACACAACGTTACTGCTACCCTTTCACGAGGTTTTGGGTGAAGTGCGCCTGCGCCACCGCCAGCAACAGTGGCCTCGTCCTGACCCCAGGCAAGATGTACCAACCAAGGTCGTACTGGGAGAGTTGCCAGGACCACAAAACAAAGGACTGTCTTTAAAACCGGAACCAGCAAGTGTGATGACTTAATCGAATAAACTATGTGAGAACTTCACCGAACGACCCCAAACCCACCAATCAGGACTGTCTAAAACTCATTCTTGACACATTTTGACATTAAAATCCTTATAAAAGTTGATAGAATAGTGAGTTGAAGCGTTCGTGCGTTCGTTCGTTCGATTTGTCTTGCTGCGAATTTCCTGACGTTATGCTGACAGAGAGGACGGTGACACTGCTGGACAGCTGTTTCCATGAATCTTTGACAGACTGAATTGCGGCCTGACTTTGATGAATTGCAGATTTTTCCACGACTTGATTGACTTAGAGGACGACTAATAGCCAGATTAGGTAAATATGATGTTCTGCGGTTTGGTCAATGATTTTCTAAAAATTGCAATTAATTAGATAAACGATGCTTTGATTATTAGACAAATGTGTTGAGTTGTATTTTGAAGAAATTAGATTAAGAGAAGAGTATAAATAAAAGAATTGAATTACCAAATACCCAAATTCAACTAACTGATTCATCGCCAAATGAGGGGAATATCACGAGTTCCGTAGTAGAGCAGAGGTAAGCGCTGTTCTCGGGAAAGACGGAATTGTTTTTGCCCTGTAGGTACACAGGGGAAACGTGTAACAATTGAAGTTGCATGATGTATTGTCTGGTTTCGATCCGGTGACATCGTCGTGTGTTGCCATTAGAAATAACTCCTGTATGAAAGAAGTGTATGGTAGTGAAGGTCACCTGTGAAGTTTTGGTCTTAGGTACCAGGAGTCCAAATGGCACTCCGATAATGCTTATCACTAGAAAGGTAATAGGTGCTCCCTAAGCTTTCTAGAAGGATAAAGTAGAGGGAAGTGCTACTTTATTAACTAATGTCATAATTCTGTAGTAGGACAGACTGTTCGCTGTTCTCGGGAAAGACAGGATTCTGTGTGAATGTACTACATTTTGTCGTGTGAAAGTGCGTGAATGTGAAGGCATTCGGGTTAATTGTGAAACTCTAGTTTTATTTCTCAGGAGCATTGGGTCTCCAACCAAGTGTCTTAATTCTGGAGAAACGGTTAGCTAATGCTTGTTAGAAGGGTAAGGTAGAGGGATGTGCTACTTTATCAACGGAAGTAATGATTCCGTAGTAGGGCAGAGGTAAGCGCTGCTCTCGGGAAAGATGGAATTCTCGTGAGAAAGGTCTATTACTCTTCCTTGGTTAGCGAAGCGGACAATGGTGGTGTTTTTGTGTTGTTACTAACAGAATTGTAAATTTGAAACAAAACTTACCGAGTGGATTTTGTAAAGGAGGGGTAGACTGGAGCAGGAGCTGCGGCTGCTGACGTCAGAACGACCGCACTGGGATTGGCCAGTCAGTCGGAAACGTAGAATGCTCCGGATTAGTGCGTTAGTGTACGCCGCGGTAGGAGTGCAGAATCACAAGGTGACGTAGACGCTCTGGATTGGTGCGCTAGTGTGAGTCGCGCTGGGATTGGAGAATTGCAAAGGTGACATAGACGCTCCGGATTGGTGCGTTAGTGTGAGCCGCGCTACGATTGGACAGAATAGCGGTACAGTTGTAAGGAGAGACTAGCGATACACGGAAGACAGGAAAATGTATTACGATCCACCAGAAAAGGAGAAAAAGTCCTGGTTCAGTAGAATTAAAAAGTGGTTTAAGAAAGACAAACCGATTGTAACTAGGGAAGGACAATTACTTCCTCCACCGAAAACCCCCGCATCCTTTATGTTTGCGAAATATGGATATCACACCTGTATTTGGTTAGACAATTGGGTCAAGTATACTGAAAAGGACGGAGTTTTGGCTTTTCCAGAACATGGTTCATTTAATTTTGCAGTTTGGAGAAACTTAAGAGAGAAAATGATGAATTTAGAACCAAGACCTAGACCAACACAATTTGAAGCATTGACAGAATGGGAATGCATGACCGAGAAAGACAGAGAAGTGGCGGAAGGTATAGATACATGTTTGGTAGGTCGTACGGGCATGAGAATCATGATGATCGAATGAGAAGATGGCGGAATGCGAGTATGACTGAGGGTTTGTTTCCCGTAAGAACTGCAGGAGAAAATGAAGGAAGAAAATGCACAGAAAAGAGACATAATGTGGAAACGAGAGGGTATGGAGTGAATGAATCAGAGGACGATGTTCTTGATGACATGTTCTATAAAAATCCACCCCCATGTCGGCCAGAACCAGAAATATTAACCCCAAGTGCCCCAATGAAAGAAACTTTACGAATCATAAAATCGGAACCAGAGTTCCAAGATTTGGGAAAAAACAATTCCATTAGAGAGGTAGAAAAGAAGTCCGGAGGTAGAATAAATGGTGAAAATTCAGCAGAACTAGCAAAGACAACCTTAGAATTAACAGAGAAAATAAGAGAATTGACCAAAAATCTGGAAGCTGTAACAGTTCCAGTGACGATAGGTCCAGTAATGCCTATTTTCGATAAACAAAAAGATGTCGAACATTGTTTAACGGTCCCTTATAAAAGCAATAAACAGGTTGAACAACCAAAGCTGAGTCAAAATGATAATCCATGGAGACAGACAATAAGTATGATTGAACCAAATGTTTCAAATAATCCGTTTGTTGGCCAGAATTGTGCAGAAAGACGTGTAACAACAGTGGAGTCAATATTAGAAACACAAAAAGATTCTGGACAAGGTAATGTAGAGAAGTCGGTAGGACCATCTACAGAGGAATTAAGTGAGTGGGTGAGAAGCTTGCAAAAGAAAGATAAAGAATCTCAGTCAATAGATGTGGCCAAACTATGAATGGTACTGGAAGAGTTAATTGTAGGAACTATCCCTACGGAGAAATTAAAAACCTACCAAGAAGAGGAATTGTTATTCCTGTGTAAAAGCATAATGTGGAGAGCAAAATGTCTCCATGAAAGATTAGAAGAAGTGGCAAATGAAATGGGTATAGATATTGAAAAGGTAAAAGCCCTACAAAAACCATATTGAATAGATTTCACTGAAAAGGACATTGAAAATATGAATACCACAGGACGAATGAGTCAGATTGAGGAAATATTTATTTTGTTGAGAAAATGGGGAGATGTGGACAATGGAAAAGTAGATGGTATCGAAAACGAGATGATGTTTCAGATAAAACATTTTCAGCTTTCCCTGTTAGAGAAAAGAGAAGGTAGTAACAGAATGCCCTATGAGAGAAATCCCAGGAGGAGAATATGTACATGTCCCATGAACTAGGCAAGATATTTTGTCATTTACAAATGACTTTCCTCGACTACGTGAAAAACCCGTCGAGTGGTATAGACAGGTGGACAGATTTGTAAAATTGTCCAAAGTATTGTGGATTGATTTAAACAGCTTGTTTGACATAATAGTACCAGCAGATCTATGGACAGAGTGCAAAATCATGATAGATTGGCCAACACAAGAATACCCAAGGGATCCAAAAACAGGGGCACCAGACCCTGAGGTAATGAAGAAATACGAACAGGTTATTTCGTTTCTGAAAAATAAGGTTCCACCTAAAGAGACAGATTGGGTGAAAATTGACAGAACACATCAGGAAAGCAACGAGTCAGTACACACATATTATGAAAGATTAATTTTGACCTTTAAACAATTTATTGGAGACTAAAATCTGAGTGAAAAGGATCTAAGTCATTTTGTATACAGATTTGTATATGGTGTACGTCCAGAAATTAGTGAGATGATAAAACAACATACTGTAGATTGGCAAAATAAGAAAATAGATGAAGTATCGAGACATGCTAAATATTTCAGTGATGAGATTGAAGCAAAACAGCGAAAATTGAAAGAAAAGGCTATGTGTGCACAAGTAAAGGTAGCGGAGAGACAGGAAGCTCTATTAGCAGAACAAGAGACTAATACAGGATCAAGACAAAAATTTAGTCCTGGGAAAGGTAAAGGAAATAAAGAGGAAGCTAAGAAGAAATTTCCGTGTCCTAATTGCGGTAGGATAGGGCATTGGAAATCCGAGTGTAAATTTCCCCCAAGTACTAACGATGAAAATGCATCATTGAATCCACAGGTGCTGAATGAGGTGAGTGGTCAACCGCAGCGATAGCAGCAGGTTGTTACCCAACAGAATCAGGTGCCAAAACCACCTTTTCCACAGAGCAAAAATTCCCAGAAGTATAGTAATGAAACGGGATTCTACAACGAAGAACAGGTAAATAAACCGCCGTGCGCTAGCGTTGCTTCGCAGTATTGGCTGCAACACGATGAGAGTGATTCAGAAGAGGGTTATTGACGGTGCCGAAGGGAGGAAGAAGAGTGCGTACTTGGCGCAACTCTAGAAGTAGACCAGACAGGCCCATTTGTAGATGGAAAGGTTAATAATGAAAATATTACTTTCCTGGTTGATACTGGTGCTACTCAATCAACTGTTAGATCAGCTGATGTTAAGAATCTTCCTCTCTCAGATGAAACGATCCAAGTAGTTGATGTATCCAGCAGACAGATTAAAACTTACCTTACAGAACCGGTGAAAGTTAGCATAGGGAAATTTCCTGAAATGCACCGCTTTGTCGTGTGCGATACCAGTCCTGTGATCTTGCTAGGTAGAGACTTATTGTGCAAAATTAACTGCACTATATTTTGTACCCCGGATGGAATAGCATTTGAAACCCCAGATGATGATGTGTTGTATAAAATGACAATGGCAAACAGGGAGAAGGAGGTTACTGAAACCTATGCTGTATTTAATCCTGATAAATTACCTAAAGAATTGAAACAGTCTGTAAAAGCAGAAGTTTGGGATTTCACAGGAGAAGATGTGGGATTAATGAGAAATGTAGATCCAGTAAAAATAACAGTAAAAGAAGGAGTAAGTTATCCAAATGTCCCTCAATATAAGCTGACACCAGAAATAATTGAAGGAGTAATTCCTGTGATTGAGAAAATGATAAAACAAGGAATCTTGAGAGAAATAATGAGTAGTCCATGTAATTCACCATTAATGGGACTGAAAAAGCCTAATGAGAAGTTCAGGATAGTACATGATCTGAGAAAGATAAACAAAATTGTTGTGTCATGGTGTCCCATTGTACCAAATCCGTCTGTGATTTTATATCAGATTCCCCATGACGCAGAATGGTACACAGTGATTGATCTGTGCCATGCTTTCTTTTCCATCCCATTGCACCATGACAGTCAGCAAATTTTTGCATTTCGTTTTGGCGAGCGTATTTTTCCTTGGTGCCTAATTCCACAGGGGTATACAGAAAGCCCCTCTATATTTAATCAGCTATTGAAGAAGTCTTTGGAAAGCCTATAAATGCCCGAAAATTCAGTATTAGTTCAATATATCGACGACCTTCTTGTGGCGTCGAAAACCAGTGAGGCTTGTGAGCTTGACACGATAGCCTTGCTGAATCATTTGGCAGATGGAGGACTTAAAGTGTCACCATCAAAATTACAATTTTGCAAGAAAGAAGTACAATATTTAGGACATCACATTGAAAAAGGACTAAGGAAAATAACGATAGACAGGATCAAGATCATAAAAAGAATGAGTCTACCCATGACCCAAAGAGAGGTGAGAATGTTTCTGGGAATGGTTGGATATTGTCGTTAATGGATTAGCAATTTTTCGTTGATAGCAAAACCTTTGGTACGACTGACAAGAAGTGATGTGAAAGATCCCATTGATTTGAACAAAGAAGAATTGGCAGCATTCAAACGATTGAGAGATGGGTTGTGTGAAGCACCTGCATTAGGTGTGCCTGACTATGAAAAGGAGTTTGAGTTGTACTGCAGTGAGAGAAATGGATGTGCGCTCTCTGTGCTAATACAGAAGCATGGAAAACTGAGGAGACCAATTGCATATTTTTCATCAGTGCTGGACCCAGTAGCTGTAGCCTTACCTGTGTGTTTGAAAGCAGTACTGCTACATGCCAAAGTTTGGAACAGAGTGAGGGAATTGTGATGGGATATCCTGTGAAAGTGTTCGTACCTCATGATGTGGCAATCCTTTTAACAAGGAGTCACACTCAGTATATGACACATAGCCGGCTGTCTAAGTATGAGAAAGTTATACTAGGTGCCACAAATGTAAGTCTTGTGAGATGTTTGAATGTGAATCCTTCAACATTACTGCCTGATGCTGAGAATGTGGAAGTCAGAGATGAAGCAGATCATGACTGTCTGGATGTACTTGATTTATGTACAAAACCTCGACCTGACATAAAAGATGTACCCCTACCAGAAAGTGATTTTGTTCTGTTTGTGGATGGGTCTTGTTTGAGAACAGATGATGGAGTGTTAAGTGCAGCCTATGCGGTATGTACAGTTGCAGCAGTGATGGAAGCATCATACCTGAAAGGAGTAAAATCAGCACAAGTAGCTGAACTTGTCGCTTTGACTAGAGCATGTAAGATTGGAAAGAGTGTGAGAGTGAATGTGATGACTGAGAGCCAGTATGGATTCGGAGTCGTACATGACTTCGGTCAAATATGGCTGCAGAGAAGCTTTTTGACATCAAGTAAAACTCCCATTAAAAATGCTGAAGTGGTTGGAAAATTGCTTTAGGCGATACAGTTGCCTAAGCAATTGGCTGTTGTGAAGTGTGCTGCCCATAGTCAAAGTGGTGATTATATTGCCACTGGTAACAAATATGCGAATGACATGGCACAATACTGTGCCCGAAATCAGAATTCAATTAATCGGGCTAAGGAAAGAGAAGTGATTTCTTGCTCTTTGATGTTTACTAACATTGTGGGAACATGGGAAGAAGTGAGACAATTACAGGAAGAAACAGGAGAAGAGGAAATGAAGCAGTGGGGAAAAATAAGATGTGCACCAAGAGAGAAAGATCAGGTGTGGGTTTATCGAGATGGAAGACCAGTCATGCCTGATAGCATGATGTCTGCAATGGCACGGATGTATCATGGACAGGGACACATAGGGAGAGATGCTATGGTCAGGTCCTTTAAACAAACCTGGTATAATGCAAAATTTAGACTTGTAGCAGAAAGTCTTTGTCAGAGATGCCTAATATATCAGCAATACAATCCAGGAAGAAAGACAGTAGTGAGTCTAGGAACAATAGGTTGAGAAAGAGGGCCTTTTACCAGAATGCAAGTAGATTTCATTGAAATGCCTCCCTTTAACAGACTGAGGTATGTTTTGGTTATGGTCTGTCTGTTTTCCAGATGGGTAGAAGCATTCCCAACCAGAAGAAATGATGGGATGACAGTGGCAAAATTGCTTTTGAGGGAATTCATCCCTAGATTTGGGTTCCCAGCGACAATTGAATCAGACCGAGGAGGACATTTTCATAATGAGATCATAAAACTGATTTGTGAAGCATTGAATGTACAACAAAAACTACATTGTGCCTACCGACCAGAGGCTTCTTGTGTGGTGGAACAGATAAATGGTACTATCAAAAACAGAAAATAAGGAAAATGTGTTTAGCCACAGGTATCAAATGGCCTGATGTCTTGCCTCTAGTACTCATGACTATTAGATCAATTCCAGATAGAACTACAGGGTTAAGCCCCCGTGAAATTATCATGGGACGAGCCATGCGGCACATGTTTATACCAGTCAACAAGCTGATGACTATAACTGATGACATGGTGTTGGAATACTGTAAGAGCCTGGCTGACGCAGTTCATTCTGTGTTTCTTCAGGTTGGAGCGGATGCCACCACCCTTGAAAAGAAGCCAGCCCATGATCTAAGCCCAGGGGACTGGGTGAGAATAAAAGTACACCGAAGAAGAAACTGTTTGGTCCCAAGGTGGGGAAAACCAAGACAAGTCATCTTGACCACAACAACAGCTGTAAAGTGTGCTGGATTGAAAAACTGGATCCATGCAAGCCATACATTGAGAATTCCAAATCCAGTAGACGGCAAGGAGAAGGAGTATTTTGATGAATCAGAATCCAGTACTGAGTCAGATGACGAAGAGCCAAAAGCCAAAGAAAACCCTGAAAGGGGGTAAGCAGAACCAAGTTTAACATTTGTCCCCAGAAGTAGTTCCCTGAGAAGAAGGTTAAAGATTTCTGATACCAGTTCAGACTCAGAAACCGAACAAGGAGCACAATGTTCCAGGAAAGAACAAGGAAAGAACAAAGAAAAAGACAGTGAAGAGACGATAAAAGAAATTAATGAAAAGGAAGTGCCAAATGAAAGATTAAGAGAAACTCCACCTGAAACAACACATTTAGATGGACAGGTGCCAGATACAGAGAGAGAGGGAAAGATTATTGCGGAAGACCCCCGAGGAGGTGTAGGGAACTCCAACATCCAGTTAGAAACAGGGACAAGTAGTCAGCAGGAAGATTGCGTGACGGAGATTCGAGGAGGGACAGAAGTAGGGAAAACAAAACAAGTGGTGGAAAAAGAAACTGTGAGAGTAAAAAGCAAGTTGAAACAGAGTCAGAGGAAAGCGAAGATGAAATACCTGAATGTCGAGTTCTAAGAAAGAGAGCTTGGAGAACTGAAAAGAACAATAAAGGGAGTAAATTGAAAAGAACTGCAAAAGACGAAGTTTGGCTGGATAAAATAAAAAGATTGAGATATCGACTGACACGAGTAAATTCACCAAAGGCTGAACAGGTGAATGAAGTGACGAGTCAGGAGAAATCAAAAGAAGAAGAAACTATTTTAGTTAAAGAAAGCAAAAGAACAAGGAAACCTAACCAGAAGTATAAATCAGCAGAATGGACGTATGTGGCCCTGCCTGAAGTAAAAGAAGAGGCGGATAGCCAAGGAAATCCAGAGGTGATTGTACCAGAAGTGGTTGAGGAAGACGAAGAATCGGAAATCCCGAGAGTTATCTTGTCCGATATTGGAGAAGAAGCGGATGTTCAGGACATTCTGTATACAGATCACGAAGGAAAAGTGAAAGATGATGAAATGCCAAACTGAATGAGATAAGAAAACTATTGATGGAAAGACAATAAAATACAGAAAAGACAAAAACTGGTAGAACCAAGTAGGTGCTTAGAGCCTCGGGTTAGAAAAACTAGTTGTGAAGTAGAAGAGGCTAAGTCAAAAGACACGGTCCATTTTAGCAAAAATGCCAAACATAGATAGTAGCAAAGGTAGATGTACATTTTTGAGGAGATGGTGTAAAATGTGTTGTTGTTGTAGTACAGGATTACTAATGCTTCTATGGAGCATACTTGCTCTCCTGATCTCATTCAAAGTTACTATAGATACACTAGAAGGACATAGTGAGAATAAAACTAATATAGAAAGGATTCAAAGGGTAGTACCGACTAGAATAGATAAAAATTATTTACATAAAGACAGGTCTATAACTGATTTTTCTAATAATGTGTTTTCAAAATTGTTGTATGAATATGTAAAGACAATGGACGTAAGGGACTGCTACGTTTGTATGCAGTTACCTGCCTCTGTATCGGAGGGAGTGACTTATCACCACCTTCCAGTAACTTATGGAATAACATGTAGTGTAATAGCTAGTCTATTTTATCAAACAGGGAAATTAGAGTATTATTTTTCAGATGTAGATACTATATTTTCACAAGTACCGGCAATTAACAAGTTAAATAAGGTAAAACCTGCAAAGGTGTTAGGTGAATTTTTCTTAGAGACTAAAGAACTAACATTAGAATATATATTTAAAAACAATTTGACTTGCAGTTTAAAGAAAGAGGAAAAGACAGTTTTTAGATATGGTTGAAGAAAGGAGACTGAAAATGCAAAGAAAAGCATCTGAAGGAAAAGTGGAGAAGACAGTCTGGGATGTAGAAATGGAAAAACATCTGAAAGGTGAAGCTAGTCCAACTATGGCTTTAGATTGGCCTCAGACAGGGAAATTGTGTATTAGAAGGAATCAAACTGCATATGATAATTATTTTGTAGGTAATAGTGAGTACCATGATACATACCGAATCATGGGTGGATGGGGATTTAAAGGTGGAAAAGATCCAGTTTTTCCTGGGTTATATTTCATTTGTGGGAACAGGGCATATTATCGTTTGCCAGACCATTGGTATGGCACATGTTATGTAGGCCTGGTTTTTCCAAAGATTTTTCATATGGATAGAGGAGAAGATGGTGTGCATAGTTTATATAGTTATTTAGCACGTAGTAAGAGAGAATCTTGAACAGAAATTGTGGGTGACATTTTTGGAGCATTGATACCAGCAGTTGGAATATCTCTGAATGCAAACAAAATTAGAAGACTTTCAAAAGTAGTGGATCGCTTGTCAACAAGCACCGCTGGAGGATTTTTATTAGTAAATACTGAAATGGTTGCCATGCGTGTTATGGTAATGCAAAATCTACTTGCCCTTGATATATTATTGGCAAAAGAGGGTGGAGTCTGTGGAATGCTGAAAGTTCAACACTGTTGTACTTACATTCCTGACGAAAGTAAAGATTTGAAAATGTATATTAAAAAAATTACAGAATTGCATGACGAAATTGCACCACTGGAGGTTGAAGGTGTTTGGGAAAAGATTGGGAAGAAATTATCAGCTATTAAAGATTTCATAGTAAAACTAGGTAGTACGTTTTTAGGTAAGATATTATTTCCATTAACATGTGTGATTTTCATAGTATTAATAATTAGATTAGGGTGTATCTGTCGTAAAAAGGATAAAAATCAGAAAAAGTTAAGAAGAGAAAATTTAAGGAGGAGAGATTAGAAACAAGAGAGAGAATTTGAAGAGATGGAATTGGAGGAGTTTAAGGAAAGCATGTATAAATCAGCAAAAAGAGAAGAAACAGGGGAAACTGAAATATGAATAAAAACAAGAAATCACTTTGAAATTCCGTAAAAGGGATACAAAATTTTGTTGGTGTGGTGATATAATCCCCAAAGGGGGGATTGATGGAGCGGGTAGTACAAAATTTTGTATACCCCCCCCATTTTCTGCATGTTCATATTAATCCGAATAATCTATGAATTGTAATATTATTAATCCGTTTGAAGTGATAACTCACCAATTATATTAACGAAAGAATTACACAAGGGATTTGCATTTTGCATGGCTAAACTAATTGTGTACTAATATATGTACACATACTAATAGTAGAAAATTAGAATATTGCATGATATATGTTGCTTTTGTGACATAATTGTAAGTTGCACCAGATGACATCACTGGGTGAATATAAACGCTTTAAATGTTGCTATCATGCTAGATAATTACTTACACATAGGGGAATTAGTGAGCCATTTCAATGTTTTAATTACGTTTTGTGTTTGTTTTACTTAAGTTGACCATTTGGGCCTAAGAAAAGATGGCTGACTGAGACACACAACGTGACTGCTACCCTTTCACGAGGTTTTGGGTGAAGTGCGCCTGGGCCACCGCCAGCAACAGTGGCCTCGTCCTGACCCCAGGCAAGATGTACCAACCAAGGTCGTACTGGGAGAGTTGCCAGAACCACAAAACAAAGGACTGTCTTTAAAACCGGAACCAGCAAGTGTGATGACTTAATCGAATAAACTATGTGAGAACTTCACCGAACGACCCCAAACCCACCAATCAGGACTGTCTAAAACTCATTCTTTTTTTTTCTTTTTTTTTTTTTTGAAACCGTTTATTACAAGACTCAAAAATATACAAATATGGGCCTACAACCTTCCGGCCGGCCGCTAGCAATGAAAGGAGCATACGATATACATTTATAAAACACATGGTGCTGCGGCTGAGCATGCACAGGAGTTAACATTGTTGCGAGCCACACTATCCAGACCCCACTATACGGTTCCATTTTAAACTTAAAGAACGACAAATACAAACAAACCCACAAGGCAATCCTCAATCGGAAATAGCAACACGTGCTCCCCTAGAGGGGGGATCCTAGCCATCCATAGGAATCTCAAGAGGGGGGAGAGATCAGAACTAGGGCTGGGTACACCTAATGCCCAGATACCGGGGGAATGAGTTGGCTAAGGGGACGGGGCCGGCGACGGATCAGGCAATAACCGTGGAGCACAGATTCCCCCGCGGTAGGCGTTCCAGGGGCCCCATACTTTCACCCATGTCCCAGGCTTACCTCTCGCCACATACACCACCTTTTCCCGAAACATGCACCAATCCATATGTTCCTTCCAGGCCGAGACAGTCGGGGGCCTCTGGGATCCCCACAGTTGGGCAATGTCACGCTTGGCAACCATATACCCCAGAGTCACCCACCACGTCTGAGGCACCGAGTAATCGGTAGGCTCCCACACATTCAACAGGCATCTCCTCGCTTCGGGCAACAGCGCCACATGCGTAACCACTCGCAGCACCTCATGCGCACCACGCCAGAACCCCTCCACCTCCGGGCACTCCCACAAGATATGCAGAAAAGTCCCCAACGCACCACACCCACGCTTACACAAACCATCCTCAGCATAGCCCATACGCAGGAGCTTTGGCCCCATCATGTAGACCCTATGGAGTATCTTGAGCTGGACGAAACGAAGGCGAGCCGGTATGGCCACCTCTTTCGGGGAGGCCGCCGCGGAGATCCAGTCCTCGTCGTCCAGCTCCAGCCCATCGGCTACCCAAGCCTCACAAAGTGCAGTCAACAAGTCTGAGCGGTCGTTGATCAGTTTTTTGTAGATCAGTGAGATCGTGCTGTCAGGGACGTGTCCATCCAGCACTCTATCCTCCAGGGTGGAACACTCCGGGATGGAGGCAACGTCCGGAAAGACGGAGCCCAGCGCATGCCGGACCTGCAAATACCGAAAGTACTCGCTGCCCTGCAACTGAAATTCCGTCTGCAGCATCTCGAACGTTTTAAATCCTCCCCTCGTCCAGAGATCCCCCACTTTGCTGATGCCTATTAAGTCCCACTTCTCAAAGCCCTTCGAGGTCCACAAGGAGCCCAACCGCTCAGACGCGTATAGTGGTGACGCCCGGGTCAAACGGTCCTTCCACCCCATAGCTGCATTGGCCGCGTGCCACACTCGCACCATGACACGCGTGGGGCCCGTTAGGCGAGCGTCGGGCGCGCTAGAGTAGAGCGCTCGATTATGGTCACCACCTGGAAGTAGCATCCTATCCATTTCAAACGCCGGGTTTAAGGCGGGCCCATATAGGCCCTGATTAATCGCAGCTAGCTGGGAGGCCCAATAGTACCGTTTAATATCCGGGAGGGCAATCCCCCCGTCATACCATGGGAGCGTCAGCTTAGCCAGGGCAATACGTGGCCTCCCGTCCCAGAACAGGCGGCGCTGCAAACTCTCCACTTCGCGGAAGTAGCGCGCTGGGACGAGGTCCATAGTGTTCTGCAACGCGTACAGGAAACGCGGCAGCGACATCATTTTAAACAATGCCGCCCGGCCGAGCGGCGAAAGCGGCAAACGCCGCCAGCGCGCGACATCCTCTTTCAGACGCTGGAGGGGGGGAAGCAAGTTCCGATCATACCGAGCCTCCGGGTCCAGAGTAATGAAGACACCCAGGTACCTAAATCCCTGCGGGGCGACCTGTATCGGACAGCCCCGCGGGAGGATAGGAGCCTCCCCGGAGAGAACATACACACACGATTTAGCCCAGTTGATGACCAGACCGGAGTTACGACCGAATGAATGCAGAACATCAACCAGTACTATGAGTGATTTACGTGGGGAAGCTAGATACAAGAGGATGTCATCAGCGTATAGGGATAGCCGGTCCTCATACTCAGGGGTCCAGCGGAGACCACGGATGGAAGGCTCCCACCGCAGCCACTCCGCCAGGGGCTCCAAGGCAAGTGCAAAGAGGAGCGGCGATAAGGGGCAGCCCTGTCGTGTGCCCCGGCCCAGCTCGAACGGAGCCGATACTCTTCCGTTCACCACCACCTGCGCCAATGGGCCCGAATACAGCAATTTGACCCAACTGATGAACCCTGGGCCAAATCCAAACTTCGCAAGCATCGCCCAGATATATGGCCATTCAAGCGTGTCAAACGCCATGGTGGCGTCTAAGGACGCCAAAATGGCCGGCTCCCGTATGAACGGGGCACGTGCGAGCACACCGTGCAAACGCCGCAGATTAAGGGCTGTGTTGCGATGGGGAATAAAGCCAGACTGGTCCTGATGAACCAAATCGCCCACCACGCCGACCAGCCGATTGGCCAGTACCTTGGCGAGAATCTTGGGCTCCGCATTCAGTAGCGAAATGATTCGATAGGATGTAACCCGGTCCCGAGGTCTCCCCTCCTTGTGGATGACCACGATTGTAGCCAGACGCTGGTCCAGCGGGAGGGAGCCCACCGAGTGTGCCGCCAGGAACATAGCCCGGAGGTGGGGTGCCAGCGTATCCGGTCGCAACTTGTACAACTCGATAGGGAGACCATTCGGACCCATGGCCTTGCCGGAAGCGACCGAGCGTATGGCGAGGGCGATCTTGTCGGAGGTGGGAGCGGCGTCCAGCGACACCCTGTCATCCCCGGAAAGGGACGGCAGCGCGATATCACTGAGCAGGGCACGGGAATCCTCTTCCGAGCAGGGAGACACCGGGGAATACACCCCACGGAAATAATCCGCGAAACAGGAGACGATTTCTTCTGGCTCAGTTACACACACACCATCCGTTTTCTCAATCAGCGGGACCACACGATTCGCTCTCTCTTTTTTGTCCAACCACGCTATAAGTTTACCAGCCTTATCACCCACATCATACAGTCGCCCCTGTTGCTCTCTACTGAGGCCCCTGGCCGCCTCCGTGAAGAGGGCCCTATAGGCCGCTTGCTTGAGTTGGAGGACATGTAATGCGGCATCCGTCACTCCACCTTCTAAATTACCCTCCAACTCGGCTATTTCAGCCTCCATCCGGGTCACCTCCTCCCGCTCGCGCCTCCGGGCGTGGGAAATAAGGGATAGGGCCTCCCCTCGGAGTACTGTCTTGAAGGCCTCCCATAGCGGTACAGCCGAAGGCACGGACCCCACATTCTCATCAAAATATCGCTGAAGGGATTTAATCAATTCAGCGCGAATGGTGGGGTCGCGCAGGTACCAAGGATTGATTGGGACCACCCTACCCTCACCCCTCGGAAAGACATCAAAGTGCAGTAGGAGCGGGGAGTGGTCCGAAATACCCCGTGGCAAATGGCGCACCTCTCCCACCCTCCCAACATAGGCCGCCGGGACAAGGACATAGTCTAGTCGTGAGAGGCTACCATGGGCGCCCGAGTGGAAAGTGTACTGCAGCTGCGTGGGGTGTTTTAAACGCCAGCAGTCCACTAATCCAAATGTATCCAAGAGGCCGGGTAGCCACGTCTGTGCCCGGGGGAGGTCCCTAGGGGGGTGACGATCCACAGTCCCAGATACCACCGCATTAAAATCCCCCCCCACAACTAAAAGCCCCCCCGGAAGGCCAAGGAGAAGGCGCCCCAGGTCCGCAAAGGTGGTCGACTGCAGCCCCGGTGGGATGTATACTGACACAAAGACAACCACTTTGCCCTCCAGTCTTCCCACCAAGACCGTGTAACGTCCCCTGTCATCGTGGAGCACCTCATCAATCTCCAACGGGAGCGAGTTCTTCACCATGATGCCCACACCCCTTGAGCCAGACGTGAAGCCCGAGTGAGCCACTAGGCGATAGCCACGCCGATTCATGGCGCAGAAGGAGTTGCCAATGAGGTGTGTCTCCTGCAGAAAGACTACATCGGGCGAGATTCGCTTCAAAAACTGCAGGACCACACCTCGTTTGATCCTGTCCCGTTTTGTGTTTGTTTTACTTAAGTTGACCATTTGGGCCTAAGAAAAGATGGCTGACTGAGACACACAACGTGACTGCTACCCTTTCACGAGGTTTTGGGTGAAGTGCGCCTGGGCCACCGCCAGCAACAGTGGCCTCGTCCTGACCCCAGGCAAGATGTACCAACCAAGGTCGTACTGGGAGAGTTGCCAGAACCACAAAACAAAGGACTGTCTTTAAAACCGGAACCAGCAAGTGTGATGACTTAATCGAATAAACTATGTGAGAACTTCACCGAACGACCCCAAACCCACCAATCAGGACTGTCTAAAACTCATTCTTTTTTTTTTTTTTTTTTTTTTTGAAACCGTTTATTACAAGACTCAAAAATATACAAATATGGGCCTACAACCTTCCGGCCGGCCGCTAGCAATGAAAGGAGCATACGATATACATTTATAAAACACATGGTGCTGCGGCTGAGCATGCACAGGAGTTAACATTGTTGCGAGCCACACTATCCAGACCCCACTATACGGTTCCATTTTAAACTTAAAGAACGACAAATACAAACAAACCCACAAGGCAATCCTCAATCGGAAATAGCAACACGTGCTCCCCTAGAGGGGGGATCCTAGCCATCCATAGGAATCTCAAGAGGGGGGAGAGATCAGAACTAGGGCTGGGTACACCTAATGCCCAGATACCGGGGGAATGAGTTGGCTAAGGGGACGGGGCCGGCGACGGATCAGGCAATAACCGTGGAGCACAGATTCCCCCGCGGTAGGCGTTCCAGGGGCCCCATACTTTCACCCATGTCCCAGGCTTACCTCTCGCCACATACACCACCTTTTCCCGAAACATGCACCAATCCATATGTTCCTTCCAGGCCGAGACAGTCGGGGGCCTCTAGGATCCCCACAGTTGGGCAATGTCACGCTTGGCAACCATATACCCCAGAGTCACCCACCACGTCTGAGGCACCGAGTAATCGGTAGGCTCCCACACATTCAACAGGCATCTCCTCGCTTCGGGCAACAGCGCCACATGCGTAACCACTCGCAGCACCTCATGCGCACCACGCCAGAACCCCTCCACCTCCGGGCACTCCCACAAGATATGCAGAAAAGTCCCCAACGCACCACACCCACGCTTACACAAACCATCCTCAGCATAGCCCATACGCAGGAGCTTTGGCCCCATCATGTAGACCCTATGGAGTATCTTGAGCTGGACGAAACGAAGGCGAGCCGGTATGGCCACCTCTTTCGGGGAGGCCGCCGCGGAGATCCAGTCCTCGTCGTCCAGCTCCAGCCCATCAGCTACCCAAGCCTCACGAAGTGCAGTCAACAAGTCTGAGCGGTCGTTGATCAGTTTTTTGTAGATCAGTGAGATCGTGCTGTCAGGGACGTGTCCATCCAGCACTCTATCCTCCAGGGGGGAACACTCCGGGATGGAGGCAACGTCCGGAAAGACGGAGCCCAGCGCATGCCGGACCTGCAAATACCGAAAGTACTCGCTGCCCTGCAACTGAAATTCCGTCTGCAGCATCTCGAACGTTTTAAATCCTCCCCTCGTCCAGAGATCCCCCACTTTGCTGATGCCTATTAAGTCCCACTTCTCAAAGCCCTTCGAGGTCCACAAGGAGCCCAACCGCTCAGACGCGTATAGTGGTGACGCCCGGGTCAAACGGTCCTTCCACCCCATAGCTGCATTGGCCGCGTGCCACACTCGCACCATGACACGCGTGGGGCCCGTTAGGCGAGCGTCGGGCGCGCTAGAGTAGAGCGCTCGATTATGGTCACCACCTGGAAGTAGCATCCTATCCATTTCAAACGCCGGGTTTAAGGCGGGCCCATATAGGCCCTGATTAATCGCAGCTAGCTGGGAGGCCCAATAGTACCGTTTAATATCCGGGAGGGCAATCCCCCCGTCATACCATGGGAGCGTCAGCTTAGCCAGGACAATACGTGGCCTCCCGTCCCAGAACAGGCGGCGCTGCAAACTCTCCACTTCGCGGAAGTAGCGCGCTGGGACGAGGTCCATAGTGTTCTGCAACGCGTACAGGAAACGCGGCAGCGACATCATTTTAAACAATGCCGCCCGGCCGAGCGGCGAAAGCGGCAAACGCCGCCAGCGCGCGACATCCTCTTTCAGACGCTGGAGGGGGGGAAGCAAGTTCCGATCATACCGAGCCTCCGGGTCCAGAGTAATGAAGACACCCAGGTACCTAAATCCCTGCGGGGCGACCTGTATCGGACAGCCCCGCGGGAGGATAGGAGCCTCCCCGGAGAGAACATACACACACGATTTAGCCCAGTTGATGACCAGACCGGAGTTACGACCGAATGAATGCAGAACATCAACCAGTACTATGAGTGATTTACGTGGGGAAGCTAGATACAAGAGGATGTCATCAGCGTATAGGGATACGCGGTCCTCATACTCAGGGGTCCAGCGGAGACCACGGATGGAAGGCTCCCACCGCAGCCACTCCGCCAGGGGCTCCAAGGCAAGTGCAAAGAGGAGCGGCGATAAGGGGCAGCCCTGTCGTGTGCCCCGGCCCAGCTCGAACGGAGCCGATACTCTTCCGTTCACCACCACCTGCGTCAATGGGCCCGAATACAGCAATTTGACCCAACTGATGAACCCTGGGCCAAATCCAAACTTCGCAAGCATCGCCCAGATATATGGCCATTCAAGCGTGTCAAACGCCATGGTGGCGTCTAAGGACGCCAAAATGGCCGGCTCCCGTATGAACGGGGCACGTGCGAGCACACCGTGCAAACGCCGCAGATTAAGGGCTGTGTTGCGATGGGGAATAAAGCCAGACTGGTCCTGATGAACCAAATCGCCCACCACGCCGACCAGCCGATTGGCCAGTACCTTGGCGAGAATCTTGGGCTCCGCATTCAGTAGCGAAATGGGTCGATAGGATGTAACCCGGTCCCGAGGTCTCCCCTCCTTGTGGATGACCACGATTGTAGCCAGACGCTGGTCCAGCGGGAGGGAGCCCACCGAGTGTGCCGCCAGGAACATAGCCCGGAGGTGGGGTGCCAGCGTATCCGGTCGCAACTTGTACAACTCGATAGGGAGACCATTCGGACCCATGGCCTTGCCGGAAGCGACCGAGCGTATGGCGAGGGCGATCTCGTCGGAGGTGGGAGCGGCGTCCAGCGACACCCTGTCATCCCCGGAAAGGGACGGCAGCGCGATATCACTGAGCAGGGCACGGGAATCCTCTTCCGAGCAGGGAGACACCGGGGAATACACCCCACGGAAATAATCCGCGAAACAGGAGACGATTTCTTCTGGCTCAGTTACACACACACCATCCGTTTTCTCAATCAGCGGGACCACACGATTCGCTCTCTCTTTTTTGTCCAACCACGCTATAAGTTTACCAGCCTTATCACCCACATCATACAGTCGCCCCTGTTGCTCTCTACTGAGGCCCCTGGCCGCCTCCGTGAAGAGGGCCCTATAGGCCGCTTGCTTGAGTTGGAGGACATGTAATGCGGCATCCGTCACTCCACCTTCTAAATTACCCTCCAACTCGGCTATTTCAGCCTCCATCCGGGTCACCTCCTCCCGCTCGCGCCTCCGGGCGTGGGAAATAAGGGATAGGGCCTCCCCTCGGAGTACTGTCTTGAAGGCCTCCCATAGCGGTACAGCCGAAGGCACGGACCCCACATTCTCATCAAAATATCGCTGAAGGGATTTAATCAATTCAGCGCGAATGGTGGGGTCGCGCAGGTACCAAGGATTGATTGGGACCACCCTACCCTCACCCCTCGGAAAGACATCAAAGTGCAGTAGGAGCGGGGAGTGGTCCGAAATACCCCGTGGCAAATGGCGCACCTCTCCCACCCTCCCAACATAGGCCGCCGGGACAAGGACATAGTCTAGTCGTGAGAGGCTACCATGGGCGCCCGAGTGGAAAGTGTACTGCAGCTGCGTGGGGTGTTTTAAACGCCAGCAGTCCACTAATCCAAATGTATCCAAGAGGCCGGGTAGCCACGTCTGTGCCCGGGGGAGGTCCCTAGGGGGGTGACGATCCACAGTCCCAGATACCACCGCATTAAAATCCCCCCCCACAACTAAAAGCCCCCCCGGAAGGCCAAGGAGAAGGCGCCCCAGGTCCGCAAAGGTGGTCGACTGCAGCCCCGGTGGGATGTATACTGACACAAAGACAACCACTTTGCCCTCCAGTCTTCCCACCAAGACCGTGTAACGTCCCCTGTCATCGTGGAGCACCTCATCAATCTCCAACGGGAGCGAGTTCTTCACCATGATGCCCACACCCCTTGAGCCAGACGTGAAGCCCGAGTGAGCCACTAGGCGATAGCCACGCCGATTCATGGCGCAGAAGGAGTTGCCAATGAGGTGTGTCTCCTGCAGAAAGACTACATCGGGCGAGATTCGCTTCAAAAACTGCAGGACCACACCTCGTTTGATCCTGTCCCCCAGTCCATTCACATTTCAAGACAACAAAGTTAATTCCCTACCCCCCATCATATACAGAAGCCATCATTCGTCCCCCGGAGAGCACTTTAGAACTAACACAAAAATACGTTTGCCTTGTGATAAAAACGAACAACACCCCATCCCTACCCACCCACCCCAACAGAACTCCCCCCTCCCTGCACCCCTGCATGAGCCCGAACAGCCCCCCCAACGTGCAGTGTGCCTGTCGCCCCATATATAGTTAAACTAACTAGACCCCCTAGAGGAGGAGGGAGAACCCCCAATAGACCCAACACAACCTCCATAGGAGGGGAACTTACAAAAAACTGACGCAGAATCGAAAGTGGCATCATTTTCGTCCAGAGTGAGGCCCAATATTAAACCCTCAGTCCTGATCCAGCGTGCCGCCTCCCCCCGCCGCCCCCCCCGCCCCCCCGATCACGATCCCCGGGCAGAGTATCCAGCCAGTCCCCGGCCGCTTCGGGACGATCCAAGAAGTGCGTGCGACCATCCACCTCCACTCGCAGCTTGGCTGGGAAGAGCATGGCGTATTTGAGGTTTAGGTCCCGAAGACGGCGTTTGACGCCTAGGAAGCTCAGTCTCTGCTTCTGGACCGCTGGGGTGAAATCAGGATAAAAATTTACCTCCATATTGTCAAGCTTGACCGGTCCATGCAGTCTGGAGGTTTGCAGGATAGCGTCTCTGTCCCGAAAATTGAAAATCCGGGCGATGAGAGGTCTCGGAGGGGCTCCGACCTTCGGCCTTCCCCCGGGAACCCTGTGGGCCCTCTCCACAGCGAAGAGTTTGCTCAGCCCCCGTGGCTGGAGATGGGTAGCAATCAGGTCCTCCACAAAGAGATCCGCCGCCGCCTCCTCGCGTCCCTCGGGCACCCCGATAATGCGGATGTTGTTCCTCCGTGCCCGACTCTCGGAGTCCTCCAGGCGTCGATCCATAAGCGCACTCGCCTGACTAAGCCGGCGCACCTCTGTTTGCAAGGCCGCCACATCTGTTGTTAGGCCCGATGCGGTGTGGGCCAAAGAATCTACTCGGTCGTTGGTTTTGGAAAGATCGGCCCTCACCAGGCCAACATCCACGAGGACCGAGTCGATCTTCTGCGCCAGTGTATCAAACCGCTGGCCCACCGAGGCCTTCATCTCGGCAATGGCTCCCATGACATCTCGCAGAGTCAGATCTGCGGGCAGGTCTGGGGCATCAGGAGGGCTCTCAGGGGACTTGCGCGGTCCATCGGGAGATCCCTTCTGGAGGGTATAGCGGTCCATACTGTTAGCCTGAGGGACGGCGCCACGCCGGGTCGATTTGGTCTTTGCCCGGTCTCCATCTTGTTTCGTGGCCATGGCCACCAGTCTCCCAGTCGCACCAGCCACGTCGTGTAGGGCAGGAAAGCAGGGCCACGAGCTCCGGGGGGGGCCCCCTCAGAGCAGCGGGGTGGATCACAGCCTGCAGGCAGGCAGGGTCTCCCAGCAAGGCCACACCAACACCAAGGGCTCCGCGACCCAACCTCGCAGAGACGACAAGGGGGTGTGAAAGCGAAAGCGAAAGTGCGGGGTACGCGAGTCGCCAGGCCCTGCCTGCCGATGTTGTTCACTTTGTCACTGGATCACCCCACAGCGAAAATCCGGGGTCCGGCGAGGGGAAGGCCGCAAACCTCAATCGGTGCTCACTCCGGTGTCCGAGGTCCGATTTGGAAGCGGGAAACGGGTGCCACCTCAGCTCAGGTTCACCAACATAGTCCCCTCATCCAGGGCAGGATAATTTCAGGATAATCGTAGGAGGTTGCGGAGGTCCTCGGGAGCCTCGCACCTACGCGGCCATCTTGGTTGCGCGCTAGGCTCCTCCCCCCCTAAAACTCATTCTTGATACATTTCGACATTAAAATCTTTATAAAAGTTGATAGAATAGTGAGATGAAGCGTTCGTGCGTTCGTTCGTTCGACTTGTCTTGCTGCGAATTTCCTGACGAAATGCTGATGGAGAGGACGGTGACACTGCTGGACAGCTGTTTCCATGAATCTTTGACAGACTGAATTGCGGCCTGACTTTGATGAAATACAGATTTTTCCACAACTTGATTGACGTAGAGGACGACTAATAGCCAGATTAGGTAAATATGATGTTCTGCGGTTTGGTTGATGATTTTCTAAAATTTGCAATTAATTAGATAAACGATGCTTTGATTAATAGACAAATGTGTTGAGTTGTTTTTTGAAGAAATTAGATTAAGAGAAGAGTATAAATAAAAGAATTGAATTACCAAATACCCAAATTCAACTAACTGATTCATCGCCTAATGAGGGGAATATCACGAGGTTTTAAATTAATAAAGGTATTCAATGTATATTAGGGTTTAGGTGAAAATATATTCCTTTCATGTCAGCGTATGGAAACTTATCCCTCCCGGAAAAAAGCAGATCAATGAAGTGTGAGTGTTGATGTTATGGGCCCCATCAATGAATGTATTGAGTTAATGTGCTATTGCGATATTTTGGTCTGTGACGAAGGGAGGATTTGACATTCGACGCTGCATCAGTTTTTCTGGTAGCAGAATGATGGTTGTTTTTGTTTTGGTTTGGTGATTAGTGCTTGTACATTGCTTATCGATTATTGATTATTGATTGGTATTGGTTTATGTATTAACACTCTATGATGAGTCGCGTCGAGTTTTATGTTGTTTGCACGGCTTCTGGGATGTAGGAAGTCAGAAGTTTGTAACAGTTCCGTAGTAGAGCAGAGGTAAGCGCTGTTCTCGGGAAAGACGGAATTGTTGTTGCCCTGTAGGTACACAGGGGAAACGTGTAACAATTGAAGTTGCACGACGCATTGTCTGGGTTCGATCCGGTGACATCGTCGTGTGTTGCCATTAGAAATAACTCCTGTATGAAAGAAGTGTATGGTAGTGAAGGTCACCTGTGAAGTTTCGGTCTTAGGTACCAGGAGTCCAAATGGCACTCCTATTAAGCTTGTCACTTATCCTGCCAGGATGGCCCATCCTGCCAACATCCAGCCCCCTATTGTGTGGCTATCTGGCAAAAATACACAAAGTCCAACTGCCACCCACACATGGCCATGTGACCTAGAAACAGATTGTAAGCACCAAATGCTGAGGAAAAGAAAATGCAAACTTTCTAAAAGTGTCATTTTTCGAATTGTGAATAAAAGAGAATTTTAAATTATATATCCTTAGACACCAAACGCGAGAGTTCTGCCTGTTCCCAAACAAAAGTTATTACTAATTGACTAAAATAAGGTTACCCAATGTTATCCTATGGGAGAGGTAGGCCTCAGAGTTGTTAAAAACAAATGTAAGAGTTTTTCACTACCAGGACATGCATAACTTAAAAGTACATGCCCAACTTTTATAAATACAATGCACTCTGCTCTATGGGTTTGTTTGGGGCCTACTTTTGGGGTGGCCTTTGTGTATTAAAAATGAAGGTTTTGACTTGCAAAGGGGTTATTTTGCCAAGTTAAATTGGCTGTTTAAAACTGCATACAGGCTGCAATGGTAGGCCTAAGACATTTTTTAAGGGGCTACTTAAGTGGGTAGCACAATAAGTGCTGCAAGTCCACTACTGTGATTTAATTTACTGTCCCTGGGTATATGGTATACCACTTAACTAGGGACCTATAAGTATATTAAATATGACAAGTAGGTGTATACCAATTTTACCATGTTTTAGGGTGTGAGCATAAGCACTTAGCACTGGTTAGCAGCGATAAAGTGTTCAGAGTTCCATGGCCAAACAAAACAAATTCACAAAAACAGGAGGGGAGAAAGCAAAAAGTTTGATTTTGACCCTGCAGAGAGGCCTAAGTCCAACAGATGCCAAATGTTATGGTTCATGCGGTGCTATAATGTATTGTATCACCTACTTTTTAATGGTTACCCTTCAGAAATGTTCCAGCTGAAACAGCCTTTTTTAAATAAGAGATTACAGTATATTTTTGCACTTTTGCTACAATTTCACAAGCTTTCACATTGCATGTCTTTTTGGATACCAAATAGAATAGCCCATGTTGGCTATAATACTTGATATCCCCTAGGTTTCATGGTTACTGGGATACAATTTGATCTGGTCTTATGTTGGTGGGGTTAAAATAGTACTTTTAAACTAAAATCACACCCATTTTCCTGGTTTTCACTATCTTTTTCCATGGGATACCAAATATTACAGCTCAGGCATTGCAATTATATCTCGTATATCCTACTGTTCAAGGGGGACCTTTAACTAAATGACTTTGCACTTTATTTGATACGATATTACTTTGTCTTTATTCACTTTTTTATATTATTGGACAAACTTTTATATCCAGCTCCTTTGGGGATACAAAATAGTATGGGCCATATGTAGTTGTAATATTTGGAATCCCCCTGAATTCAAGGGTTAATACTAACTGTGATACAATTTGGTATGGTCTGATGTTGACTAGGTGAAAATAATATTTTTCTGTCAAAGTGCACCCTTCATTGAGTTTTCCAGCAATTTTTAGGTCGAGCATGCAGACCTCTTGTATATACTTTAGTATATACTTATATGTGTATGTACTTTGTGGGCTCTGGAGATCAGCCCAAGGACTTGTCAGCTTCCGCTTAGGGACTTTTTTTTCTTTTCAACTGCCTCTATTTAACTGTCTTGATAGAAAACGACCAGTAGAGGTCAGTAAAATACCATAATTGCTTTCTGCTTAGAGACTTTATTTTTACGTTTTTTCTGGCAACTGCCTCTATTTAACTTTCTAGACAGAAAATGACCAGCAGAGGTCAGTAAAAGACCAGAATCACTTTAGTATTCTCTAGACTCCAGTCCATAGAAATTGTCTTTCCACGAGCACCAGTAGACACAAATGTTTTTTTTCGAATCTTGTATTTTCAGTGGTATGACCACCGAAGGTCCTGATTTTATATTAAAAATAGTGCTTTAGACTATACCATTTCCCGCTGAAAGGCAATATTTCTCTCCATGTGTACCCATACCTGGCATGTCACACAGTTTTGTGTTTACTTTCCCTCCATGTTAAAGAACAGTAGATGTTTCAGCACCCAGGCTAATGTGCTGCATAGCTAAATACATATAAGGTCTCAAAGGCGAGACGGATTGCATTGCAAATGCTTGTTTATTATCCGGGGTTACCAAATAGTAATGCTCCTGTATTGCTATATTATCTCATATCCCCTACAGTTCAAGGGTTACTTTTTAACAGTAGACAGTCAAAGTTGTATTTTATTTCATAAGCTATTACTTTGCCTTTACACACTTTTGAGGTTATTCCATGATTTTTCACATCCGGTTCTTGTATTATTAAATATTTTTTTGTTTGGGGTCACTAAATATTATGGCTGATGCATTGCTATAATAGATTGTATCCCTTACAGTTCGAGGATTATTTTTTAACCGCAAACCAGTTAAAGTTTCCTTATATTTCATAAGTGATTACAGGGTCTGTATACACTTTTTATATTATTCCATGAGCTTTCACATCTGGTTCTTTTGGAGGATATGAAATATAATAGCCTGCACGAGAGCTATAATATTTGGTAACCCCAGATTTCAAGTGTTAGCATTTACAGAAGTACAATTTGACATGGTATGATGGTGACTATGTGAATACAGTATTATTCTGCCAGACTTCACCTTCCCGTGTGTTTTCCATGATCTTTTGTGTATGGCGGGACTAAGAATTATGGCTTATAATTTGCTATTTTTATATTTTATCTTCTGCTTTTCAAGGGGTCCCGTTTAGTCACAGAGAAGCTGAAATTGCCTTTTATTTCATGGATATTACACTATGTTTCAATAATTTTTATATTATTCTGCAAACTTTCCCACCCTCTATTTGAAGGGAAATAAAACATAATGGTTCTATAATATTAGGTATCCCCTGGACCTTCAGGGTTAACCATTGCCAGTTTATAGTTAGACATGGTCATATGTTGGCAAGGTGAATACAGCATTTTCTTGCCAAACTGCAGCTTTCCAAGAATTTGGGAGTAATAGTTGAGCAGGGTGAGTACCCACCTCAAATAATAATCACAGTCCTTGCCAGGGTGAATCACTAAAGTCAATAAATTAACCTAAGGTCAACACCCTGGTAGCCATGACACACAGCATACAGTCTTAACTTAGAGGCAATGTGTACAGCAGTTTTACAGTAACAAAATCCCAAACCAATTTAGAACAAGCATTGGCACAGGCTATAGGTCTCACCAATGCAATAATTATTGGCTTTGTCAATACCTTGTACAGCAGCATGGATGAAAATTTGAAAACAAAAGTGCTATGACTCAGCCAGCGCTGATCACACGGGCCAGTGATTCGTTTTTTCGGTATGGGATTATTTTCTGTTTTAACAACAAAAACACATTTTCAGGAACAAATGGTAATAGCACCTTGCCAGAAATTATAACACACATTTCTGCATCAATCTTTTCAATGGGGGCAGGAAACATAGGTTGAGGGTGCCGAGCAAAGCAAAAATTAAGTAATAATAAAAAAAATGATAACTGCCACCCCTATACGGGTGCAAGGGCTGTAAACTACTTAAAGCGGTCTGAACTTATCAAAGGCAAGAAGGATCATGGCATGTCTACGATGTCTGAAACTTAAATATACATAGAAGGTCTTCTAAGAAAAAACTCACTTTTTAAATTATCTTTTCTCTGAGCTGAAGTTCACTGTGTTGGCCCTGCATAAGGACAGTGCCAAAAAGGCCATGCAGATGAGGGAGTGCAGCACCATTTGCATTGCTGTAGTATCTCAAAACCAGTTGGTGTGAATTTTGGGCGCTTTATTTTCTGGTGGGATGGAAGGGTGCTAGCAACGAAGGGGGATGGGAAGAAGGTGGGTGGAGAACAATGCAAGCAACAATGGGCCTGGGGCAGGACAGACCAGACATGCAACAACGCAGGGTGGGTGGAGTTAAAGATAGCTAAGGCTTATCTTAGGCTTTGAGGTGAGTTGAGACAATTTAGGGTTCAGGGGCAGATAGAGGTAAAGGGAGGTAAGGTTGATTTGAGGGTTCAAGAGTGAAAAGAGGTAGAGCCGGTAAGGGTAATTTTCAGGTTTAGGGGTGAGTAGAGGTATAGGGAGGTACAGCGGATTTTAGGGTTTAGGGTGGGTAGAGGCAAAGGGAGGTAACCTTTTGAAAAGGTTATCATTTGATGATGAATAAAACATCCTCTAAATTATAAGAGAAGAAACCTACAAATACGTAAATGTGATACAGCTGGAAATGTTAATTTAGAGAAGCCCATGCTGTAGAGCAGCAGCCTTAAATGAAGGGAGTGTGTTTTCAGCTTAAACACCAAATAAAGGGACAGGTGGCAAAAATGCACGGTTTCATTATTGCTAGTGGATTGTGTGCATCTTTTGCAAATATTGGAAAGCACGAGCTTCATCTGTGATGGCTCAAAGTTGTCTTGCAAGGAAAAGTTAAAAAAAAAAGTTGCACAATCTGAGTATAAGTAGTGCAGAAAAGCACTAATCAAGAAATCGATCAGAACTTGATCCATGTTCGAGGGAAGAAAACAAACACCTGGAGAAAAAGTGAAGCCCAAGTAAAGCTGACACACATCCACCAGTGAAAAGGAAGAAAATAACAGTGACAATGAAGCCTACCAATGGTTTTATTGGGCAAGCTAAAAAAAACCTTTTAGATTTTTATTCAAGAGACAACAGATTGCCTCAAGCGAAAGCACATGCACTGTTTCAGGTGAGACGTAACAATAGACCAAATTAAAAAAAATAATGACACCAAAAATACAATAATGGAAATCAGAGTAATTAATATAAAAGTTGTAATGTGAAAATAGCACCAAAAAGCATTAAGCACCAACATCAGTCATCTCGTTGCTCTTGATCAGTTACCCAGGCACAAGTTAAGGTGGATACAAAACAAGGTTTGAGCCAGTTGAACGTTTTACCTTCAGACTTCGGGCTAGATGTGGAAAAGCTTTTTGTGCACGCAAAGGGTCAGAGTCAGAGAATCAGGCCATTTGCGACTTCAAAGGGGCCTTTCCTTATACATAAATCTAAACTGTGATCGGGTAACACGTTACCGAATTTCAACTTAGGTTTGCAACCAAATATCGATTTGGTATTGAGAAAGGGCATGTTTAGGGCACTCCTCCTAAATACCAAATGAGATTGATGTGCATTAGTGTTTGTTGATCAAATTGCAGTCTCAACACATGAATCTTCAACCACCTCCTCAAGTGAGGTGGCAAGTCATATGTAAATGGGAAGGGTTCCCGAAGGGACCCTTTCCCCTTTGTGAATTTTGTCAAAAAGGTTTTTTAAGAGTAGGAAGTTGTCTCATTGACCACTGTCTACTCTTTCCTTTTTTTCTCAAACGCAACCTGTAAATTGGTTATGTTTGTTTTAAAAAGTGCTTTATTTAAAGGCAATCACAGTCATGGTGGTCTGCTGACCTCAGTAGACCACCATCACTATGATGACTATGATTCCTAGTGAATCAAAATTGGCAACCTACCTCATTAATATTTATGAGGTAGGTCGAATTGCTACCCACTAGGAATCTGTAATTTGCAAGATGACCTACTAGTACATAGGTCAGTCTGCAAATTACCAAACTGGTCACAAAACTACTGGTTGAAAATTGCGACCAGAATTTTGGGGCCAGTTCTTAGTACATCTGGCCCTTATTCTTTGCAAATAAAAGTAAAAAACACTCAGCGGGGTAAGGCTGCAGTCTGTGGCCAAAGAGGGTTATACGTTATCTGATAGCTGCAGGATGAGGTCTCAATGAAGCCATTGACTTTTTCAGGAAAGCTTTAAGGGGGAGAAGTTTGAATTTCAATCTCAGAGAAGTTCCCCTGCAAGCTGGATACTTATTGCCCCTTCGCCTGATGTAAATTTCTAACTTCAGACTTAGTCCCTTTTATGAGCTTGGCAAGGCTGCAAGCTGTAGCTGAAAAGGGCTCCATGAAGCTAGATATATTCTTTTTCAGGTCCTGCTGAATCTGATTTGTTGCTGCAGAAAAACCTGGAGCAGCTGCAACCTGATTCTTTGGCTCAGCTGCAACACACTTTGCTCAAATCGGCTTGGCAAGTTGTTCTCGGGAGGACTTTGACACCAAAGATTTCTAATTCCCAGGTTTCAGGAAAAGTTAGGAGAAGTACACTTTGACACTAGCCAAAGGTCCAAAATCTTAGGAAGAGCATTATAA
The DNA here is from genome assembly GCF_964204655.1 of Triturus cristatus. Lineage (NCBI taxonomy): Eukaryota > Metazoa > Chordata > Amphibia > Caudata > Salamandridae > Triturus > Triturus cristatus. The sequence continues at coordinate 879,186,623 of NC_140583.1, forward strand.
GGTCGAGGCAGTTGGGTCCAGGGCAGGTACAGTTGGAACTGGTCATCTGGGCAGTTGTAGAACAGGCAGCTTGTTGTGTTCCTGTAAATTGAAGAGGATGTCAGCCATATAACCCCTCAGCTTCACTTATTTGTCCTAGGTACAAGAGGAGAGCAGGGATATCCTTCTTAGGTCACAGCCAGCAGGTCCAGTCCTCTTCTGTTCTTCCACAGGTTCAGAAAGTGTTCTGAAGCGGGTACTGTGAGTGCCCCATATATGCCTGGGACCAGCCTGTGGGTGGGGGAAACCTTTGGCCACTCCCTAACCAATTGGTGTCAAAATTACCAGGGGTGACCCTACCCACTTTTGCAGCACTTCCTGTGTGTTTTATTGTAAACAATCCCACAATGCTCTACTCTAGCTAAATCCAACATGGTAGAACGCTCCTTCCCCTGATCAAAGCTGCCTGTGCCCTTCCAGAGGTGCAACTATGACTACAGAAAAACCCTCCCTTGTGGTCACTCCAAACCAGTTCCGGGAGAGCTCCACTCCCACTGGGTCAAGGGCCAGGCTGACTGGTATGACAAAGGGAGACAGGCCTAGGTGTGAGTTCCATTTGTGAGTGACAGGGTAGGTACCATTTGAAGGGCATGAAGGGGCTAGGCACATCACCCCTCACAGGCCATACTGCTCAAATCAGAAAAACATATTTTCACATCCAAGCCTTTTGTCCACTGTCTGGGAGCAATTCAAATCTCACCACAGAGTAGCCATTCAGCAGTCAGGTGACCCTGGACACGGGCAGAAAGGTGCATTTGGCTTAGGCAGAAAAATCTCAAAAAGAGAGAGAGGGACCCGAACACCAAAGGAGAAGGGTACCAAAAAGACTTTTAGTCAGACAGAAACCCCTTTGGGTAGATCCACACACGCAATCAGAACCTTATGTCACCGATATGTAGACAACGCACAAAGGGATAAGGAAACCAAGCAACAAACACAATTCTAGATAATCAGTTCCAATTTAATTTATATACGTAATAATATACACAGTGCCCACCGAAACGCGTCGATGCACTGATAAAGGAAAGTCTACTATAAATCTATGTGGACAACTGTTATCTAGAAAAGATGAATAATTCTCTTGAAATATAACAATTGATCTGTGCATGATTTAGTAGTCTTTTCTGTGATTAGGAATCAATTTCCTGCTTGTTCTCCCAATTTTATTACAATCTTATTACTGTGTTCTAGTATTCTTTGTGTGTATGTTTTTAAATTGTATTAACTATATTGGTCTACATATGGCTGTTTTAAATTGTACTTTCTGATGAATTTCTAATGCACGTTCAGTCAAGAGCAAACTGTGTATATAAGTATATAAATTAAATTGGTACTGATTATCTAGAATTGTGTTTGTTGCTTGGTTTCCTTATCCCTTTGTGCGTTGTCTACATATCGGTGACATAAGGTTCTGATTGCGAGTGTGGATTTTTGTTTATACATCTACCCAAAGGGGTTTCTGTCTAACTAAAAGTCTATTAGGCAGGAAAATGACAAGTTTCTAAAAGTGTAATTTTCAAAATAGTAATATAACATCCGACTTTATCATAAAGTTGATTTTGAAAGTATTGTTAAATTGAATCCTTGAATCTTTTTTCTAGCTGCTCCCAAATCAAAATTAAGCCTTAGAGGTTCTTCTAATGTTACATGGCCCAGTGTTTCCCTATTGAAGAGCCAGCCTTGCTACTGTGAAAAATGTCTTTGGAGGATCTTCACTGGATGGACATATTAAACATTCAATATACATGCCCTGCTTTATAAATCCCATGCACCCTGTCCTTTGGGCATTTAGGGCCTATGCATATCTGCCAATGTATACACAAAGATCACAGTGTGAGGAGGGGTGTGCCCTTGGAGGTCGCAGAGCCTCTTGCTCCCCACCAATGCACCCACCTCTTCCCAAAAACAAAACGTTTTTTTGAGGCTGTTGCTGATGTTCTGGAGTGTTCTCACACCACTTAATCGACATTGGCAGCAGATAGCCTCTAAAGAGAAGCTGGAAAGCCACTCTTTCCATTGCTTTCCAGCTTGTCTTTCCTGCCACTGCATGATTTCGACTCTCCACGGGGTGACCTTGTGAAGGGAGCCTAAATCATGTGACACACAGTGCCTACTTTAGGGGTGACTTATCAGTGCTAAAAAGAAGGTTTAAGACTAGCAAAAAGCAAAACATGGCCATTTCAATACATATATATATATAAATATAAATATTCCAGATCGCTAACAGTAAAAATAAAAATAAAAATAAATGACCACAATACTTATAGCCCCAGTGGGTCTCATTAGCCTAAACACTGTGTACTTGAATCAAGAAGTCTCCATTATTATCTTTGTACAGGTGAACATAAATATTGATCCTTATTCTTCTTGTGTTCATTTCAACACTCAATCTTTGTTTCACAAGCTGGTGGCAGTCTGCAAAAATACACATAATAGAAACAATGTCACAACTTTAGTTGAAAATCGGACCGGTTTGTATTTAAAGTTCAGATGACTCAAGGGTGCTTTTTACACACGAAAAATGTACGTTTTGTTTATCAAACATAATTACAATAGAGAACAGGCAATCTGTTGTTATTTAAACAAGAATCTTCTAGTGTATTCGTTATTTGGTGGTAAAGTCTGTTTTCACTCTTTCTCATTTGGAAACCAAAGGTCACATGACTAGTGTTACTTATTTGTTTTTCATTATTCCTGTATACTCGTGAACAAGGGACCAAGTTTCCCGAAACGCGTAGAGTTGGTGTTGCCAAATAAAACTCTGCCTTAAAAGCATTGAGTGCCGTGAAGCGTTGTTTTTCCTTTGGATTGGAGTTATTTCAATGTAGATCTGGAATATTAGGGTCTCGCTAACCCGTCACGGCCCGCCATCGTTAAGCGGCTCGAGTTGAAGCGACTTCTTTTGTTGGATAATGTGAGAAGTTGGCCTGGTATATGATGCTCACTAGTTAAAGTGATCACCCTGTACCATGCCAAGCAACCCTTATGGTGTGGTTGTAAGTCAACCTTTTCGGACTAGCTGCCCTAGTGGTAGCGTAGGCTAAGCAGTCTTTGAGGCTAAACTCGTGATGCGTGTTAAGCCAGCTGTTTTACCAAATGTAACCCCCTTTTATACCAATGAAAGGACACCACACAGATATATATTCAAAATATATATGTATTTATTTCTCAAAGTAACCCCTAGTCTCTTTATGAGCACAGGAGCACAAATCGTCAAACAAGATTATCACAGAATACACAGAAGTTGCACTTTATATGGAGAGGCCCTGGTGGCCACTCGAACCATATACTAAAATAGTGGTATAAGTACCACGAACAGAAAAGGGAAAAGGCCTAGGGCCTCTAGAATCGCTGGGCCTACAAGGAGCTAACGTCAGTTAGTGACCAGGAGGTCCACGGGTGGCGTGTGCAGAGCAAATAGTCACACGCGTGCTCCCATAGGTTTCAATGGGTGCGTAAAAAGTACAAAGTTACTGCAAACGGAATCTTCCGGATGACCTAGGAACTTAAGATTTGGAACACAGGCACTAGAGATGTAATACTACACTTGGGCACAGGAGTGCCAGCTTTACCTCACCCACAGGAAGCGGGTGCATAGGCCTCGAAGTGCGTCGGGTTTCTTCTATCTGTTCCGGGGGGCCTGTAGACAAAAGTGCTGCAGGCGGTCGGTCGGGAAGAGATGCAGTGGATCCAAGAGTGGATCGGAGATGTTGAAGACCTGTAAGCAGAGGGGACAGTGTTCACAGTCACTAGCCAGTGACCAGCGTGGCACCAGGTGGGTACCAGGCGATGTCGGGTGCAAACAGGAAGGAAGGTGTAGCTTGACTCTGCAGCCACGTGGTCCCTGAAGGTCGACGACGTCCAGGAGTCGAGTCACGAGCTGTCCCACGCAGGCTCTCGCTGTCGGCGGTGTCGGCGACTTGATCGAAGCAAACAAGCCTTGGCAAAAGCAATTGTTGTAGGCAAGGAGTTTAAGCTGATGGTTCTGACCAGCAAGGTCAGAGGAACTGCTCCTTTGGAGGGGAGCAAGGGCCAGTCTGGAGCAACCAGACCAGCGGTGTTTGTCGTAGATTTCGTCGCCAAGATGGCCACTAGCCAGCGGGCCAGCAACCGGTTAGGCGCGTCGAGTGGCAAAATGCAGAAGGGCCCCACGCAGATCGTGGAGATGCTGGAGGGCTCACCTTTGGTGCAGATGCTGCTCGAGGGTTGGGCTTCTCAGGACCCAAAGCACAACTTGGAGGGAGCCTCGGTTGTTGCACTGGTCAGCTTGTCGTAGTCGTTTCAAGATGGCTGGCTCCACGTGTCTCGGTGCCTCCACGGGTCTCCTCTTTGCAGGGACTGTGGATCGGGCGGTGAGAGGTCTGGAGGTCCAGGTCTTGTCAGTCTCTGGGCTCGGGCTCCGGCGGGAGGCGGCGGCAAAGCAGACGTTGATTCGCTGGATGGTGCTTGCGTTAGCAAGGTGGTCACTCCCTGACCACAGGGGAGATTGGCTTCAGTCCTCTGTGCGGCAGAGCGTCGAAGTTCCCGTCTTCTTCTTAGTTTCAAGTTGATTCCAGGATGTCTGAAGTCTTAGGACACAGCTCCTACCTTTATTCGGATTCTAGGGGCCGGACTACCTGCTAGGTCCCTCCCTATGGGTGGGACCAGGAAGGGGGGTGGTTACACCCCCAGTCCTTTGTCCAGCTCGCCCCAGGCCCGGGACTGGTGTGCCCCAGGACCGGTTTGAACTGGCATATGCACCGAGGCTCCTTGTGAGCCACAGGCATGTCTGGTTTCTTTCAAGCCCTACCTGACCAATACACAAAATCCTGTCTGGGGTGGTGCACGCACCTCCCCTGGCAGGAAACCCTTTGTCCACACCCCCCAAGCTGGAAGGACTCCCAGCAGCAGGAGGGCAGACTTGTGTCTGTGGTGGCAGCATCCATTTTGTGGAGCTGAGGCTATGTCTGATTTTACCCGGGTTTCAGGTACTGTACATGTCGTGTCCCTCTAGAAGGGTGGAATGCTAACCCCGTCGCCAGAATTGGCGAGGGGTTAGTATTCCAATTCGTATGACACCTTACTCGACATGTGTTGATAAAGCCAAACCAAAGATAGCATTTAACCGCGAGGTTCATAATGCACTTAAGAGTATATGGTATGACGATATCTGGAAACAGTAGAAGGAAGTTGTTCCGACCACTGCAGACAGGCTCAGCTCATGCCAGAGCACCATCTCACATGGGACCAAGCACTCTGCCTTCAGGATTGTTAAGGCCTGCCATAGGAGTGACTTATAGGTTACCAGGTGTCCCATTTAAGGTTAGGTATAGGTATACTACACCTAAGTAAGAGGTGATTACACCAACTTACCCCAGCTGAGTGATCAGCCAGTTGTGTCAGATTGTTAGGCCAAGCCTGGGGTGGCATAATACATGCTGCAGCCCTTGGCAGGCCTTGGGTACACCAATGCCCTGGGTACCTAGTGTACACTGGTACAGGGGCTGACAGGGTGATCCACTTCCAATTGGTTATGCACCTAGGGTGCATAGTTTTAATTTAGTAGAGAGAACAGCAGGCTGGGGGTCTGATTGGCAGGCCCACAGCCTCAATATGCCAAAAACCAGTGAAGCAAAAAGCAAAAATTTGGGGTGACCATAGGATAGCAGACCCTACTCTCCTACACAACCCCCCCCCAAACGCTGGGACATTAAACTAGCCTTGACCAGTCTCGTCTTCATGTCCTAAGTGGAAGTACCTGGAGAGACCATCTGCATTCCCATGGTCAGTACCTGGCCGGTGCTCCACTGTAAAGTCCATCCCCTGTAGGGAAATGGACCACCTAAGCAGTTTGGGGTTTTCACCCTTCATCTGATTTAGCCACAAGAGGGGCTTATGGTCGGTCTGAATTTTGAAGTGAGTGCCAAACAAGTATGGCCTCAGCTTCTTCAGGGCCCACACCACAGCAAAGGCCTCCCTCTCAATAGCTGACCAATTCTTCTCTCTGGGGGTCAACCTTCTGCTAATAAAAGCAATGGGTTGGTCTTGACCATCTACATTAAGTTGTGACAGCACAGCTCCCACACCCAACTCAGAAGCATCTGTTTGGACAATAAACTCTTTGGAGTAGTCAGGACTTTTCAGGATAGGTGCAGAGCACATGGCCTTCTTCAGGTCATCAAATGCCTTTTGACAGCTTACTGTCCACTGAACCTTTTTGGGCATCTTCTTGGATGTCAGATCATTAAGAGGAGTCACAATGGACCCATAGTTCTTAACAAACTTCCTGTAGTACCCAGTCAAGCCCAAGAAAGCTCAAACTTGAGTCTGGGTGGTTGGAGGGGACCAGTCCTTGATGGATTGTATCTTACTCTCCAGTGGTTGAACTTGGCCTCCACCTACAAGGTGGCCCAAATATACAACCTTACTCTGCCCTATCTGGCACTTAGTAGCCTTGATAGTGAGGCCTGCCCTCTGCAGGGCCTCAAGAGCCTTCTTCAGGTGGATCAGGTGATCCTCCCAGGTGGAGCTAAAGACAGCAATGTCATCAAGATATGCTGCACAAAAGTCATCCAACCCAGTAAGGACTTGGTTCACCAGCCTTTGGAAGGTGGCAGGTGCATTCTTCAGACCAAAGGGCATCACCACAAACTGATAATGCCCACCTGGGGTTGAGAATGCTGTTTTGGCCTTAGACTCCTCAGCTAATCTGATTTGCCAATAGCCAGCTGTTAAGTCAAATGTGCTCAAAAACTTTGCAGAAGCTAGTTTGTCTATGAGCTCATCTGCCCTTGGAATAGGGTGTGCATCTGTCCTGGTGACAGCATTGAGTCCTCTGTAATCCACACAGAACCTCATCTCTCTCTTGCCATCTTTGGTGTGAGGTTTGGGGACCAGAACCACTGGGCTAGCCCAGGGGCTCTCTGAGGGTTCAATGACACCTAATTCCAGCATTTTATGTACCTCAGCCTTTATACAGTCCCTGACGTGGTCAGGTTGTCTGTAAAGTTTGTTCTTTACAGGCAGACTGTCACCAGTGTCCACAACATGGGTACACCAGTCAGTTTGACTAGGTATCAAGGAAAACATATGTGAAAATGATTGTAGAACCTGTCTACATTCAGTCTGCTGATGGGCAGTGAGGTTGCCTCCAAGGGTCACTCCTTCAACTGAGCCATCTTCAGGGTTCTGAGACAACAGGTCTGGGAGAGGGTCACTCTCTTCCTCCTGTCCCTCATCTGTAGCCATGAGCAAGCCCATGTCTGCCCTGTCAACATATGCTTTAAGCCTGTTAACATGGAGTACCCTGTGGGGACTCCTGGGAGTTCCTAGGTCGACCAAGTAGGTGACCTCTCCCTTCTTTTCCAGGATTGTATGGGGTCCAGACCATTTGTCTTGGAGTGCTGCTGGGGCCACTGGCTCCAACACCCATACCTTCTGTCCTGGCTGAAACTCAACCAAGACAGCCTTTTGGTCATGCCAAGCTTTCTGTAAGGCCTGGCTTGCCTCAAGGTTTTTGGATGCCTTCTCCATATACTCAGCCATCCTGGAGCGGAGACCAAGTACATAGTCCACTATGTCTAGCTTAGGCTTTTTGAGAGGTAACTCCCAGCCTTCCTTCACCAAACACAGTGGGCCTCTCACAGGGTGCCCAAACAACAATTCAAAGGGGCTGTAGCCAACTCCTTTTTGTGGGACCTCTCTGTAAGCAAACAGAAGGCAGGGTAGAAGGATGTCCCATCTTCGCCTGAGCTTTTCAGGTAATCCTTTGATCATACCCTTTAGGGTCTTGTTGAATCTCTCAACAAGCCCATTGCATTGTGGGTGATAAGGGGTGGTGAACTTGTAGTTGACACCACATTCCTTCCACATAGCTGTCAAGTATCCTGACATAAAGTTGGTACCTCTGTCAGATACTACCTCCTTAGGAAACCCCACTCTGGAGAATACTCCCAGCAGGGCCCTGGCCACAACAGGTGCTGTAGTGGTCCTAAGGGGAATTGCCTCTGGATACCTGGTGGCATGATCCACTACCACCAGTATAAATCTGTGCCCAGATGCAGTGGGAGGATCCATGGGACCCACTATGTCTATTCCCACTCTTTCAAAGGGGACCCCCACCACCGGTAGTGGTATTAGGGGGGCCTTTGTTGTGCCACCTGATTTGCCACTGGCTTGGCAGGTAACACAGGAGCGACAAAACTCCTTTGTATCTTCATTCATGTGAGGCCAGTGAAAGTGAGGGACAAGTCTGTCCCAGGTCTTATTCTGGCCTAGGTGTCCTGCTAAAGGAATGTCATGGGCCAAGGTAAGAAGGAAGCCCCTAAATTGCAGAGGTATGACCAACCTCCTGGTAGCACCAGTCTTGGGGTCTCTAGCCTCTGAATAAAGGAGCCCTTCATCCCAATACACTTTATGGGTACCTTGAGCATTCCCAGCAGCCTCAGCAGCAGCCAGCTGTCTGAGGGGTTCAAGAGAGGGACAGGATAACTGAGCCTGCCTCAAGTCAGCCCTTGAAGGTCCCCCTGTCCCCAGAAACTCAACCTGATCAGGTTCAAGCTCTTCAGGGACAGTTCCTTCAGGGTCCTCTAGATCAGCTTCCTGGGAAGGCTGATCATCACTCTGAGGCAGGGGGAAGGCACAGCCTTGACCCTCCTGTTCTTCTTCTTGGTAGGTGCTTGGTCCATTGTTCCAGGATCCAAGACCTGAGGTTCAGTGAGGCACTTTTTGGCCTGTGACCTGGTCACAGCAAGGACATGTGATGATATACCTAACATCTCTGCATGAGTCCTGTACTCCACTTCTGACCATAGAGAACTCTCTAGGTCATTGCCCAACAAACATTCTACTGGGAGGTCTGCACTAACCACAACCCTTTTGAGGCCAGTTACCCCTCCCCATGAGAAGTTAACAACTGCCACACTATGTGAAGTAGTGGCATTGCTGGCATTGGTCACCAGGTAGTTCTCACCTGGTATGTACTGTCCAGGGTCCACAAAGCCTGGCGTCACCATAGTGACACTGGCACATGTGTCCCTGTAGGCTTGAGCCACTTTGTCATTAATTAAAGGAGTCTGTCTGTACTTGCCCAGGTTACTGGGGCTCACAGTCAGGGACAAATCAATGTCCCCATCACAGATCAAGACTGCCTGTGTCAGGGTTCTGTCTAAGTCAGAATCTCCTTCAGTTCCCATAGTGATTCCCACCACACCCTTTGTCTGGGGACCAACACTGCTAACAGTAGTACTGGGAGCAGGTGCCTTAGGGGCAACAGTGTTGGGGGCTCCACCCTTTTTGCAATCACTAGTCCAGTGAGTTGTATTTTTACAATGATTGCACCAGGGTTTCTTTTGACCTTCTTTCTTCTTTTTGGACTGTTGTTGGGACCCACCCTCCTTAGCAGTAGTTTGGGGCCCTGTTGAAGACTTCTGGTCTTTAGATTTCTGATCTCCACCCTTTTGGTCTGTTTTCTTCTGATCACCCCCTTGGCCCTGGTTCTGGTTCTTTTGCTTAACCCTGGTTCTGACCCATTTGTCTGCCTTCTTTCCCAATTCTTGGGGAGAGGTCAGATCAGAGTCAACCAAGTGTTGATGCAGTTGCTGGTTTTGACAGTTATTTAAAATCTGTTCTCTCATCATCAAATTATACAATCCTGTAAAATCAGATACCTTACTTCCCAGCAACCAACCCTCCAAAGCCTTAGTGGCACATTCAATGTATTCAGACCAGTCCTGAGTCTGTGTCTTTTGGGTGTCTCTGAACATTAACCTGTACTGCTCAGTGGTTAAGCCTAACCCATCAACTAGAACACTCTTCAGGACTCTGTAGTTTCTGACATCCTCTTCTCTAACAGTGAGGAGTCTGTCTCTGCCTCTTCCCTCAAAGGAGAGCCAGAGGATTGCTGCCCACTGATCTTCAGGAACCTGCTGTACTTTGCAGGCTCTCTCAAGAGCAGTTATCCACTTGTGGATGTCATCCCCACTTTTGTAGGGGGGCACAACCTTAGACAGGTTTCTATTGTCGAAAACCCTATCTTTGTCCTTAGGGACAATGCTGCCACCAGTGGGTATAGACCCACTCTCTTTATGCTGTCTAGCCTTGCTAAGTTTCTCTTCCATCAGGGCTACTTCTAGCTCCTGCTTCCTGATCCTCAGCTGAGCCTCTTGCATCTTGGCCTCATGTTCCCTCCTCTGAGGGGTGGTCATCCTTCTCCTGGAGTGACCTTGAGAGCCTCTAGAGCCATGGGAAGCATTGGAGTCACCTGAGCGATTCCTTTGCCTTCCCAGCCCTGTGTTAAGTCCACTGGGGAGATCCAGTGGGTTGAACCCACTGTCAGTCCCCAATAGCCTTGGTTTAGCTGGGCCAAGTATAACACTTGGCACTGGGCTAGTTCTCCCTTCATCCTCACTACTGTCAGTATCCTTTTCACTCTCCTCCTCTGTGGTAGGCATCCCATCTAAGGGGTGACTATTGGGAAGGGGTACTTCAGTGGCATCTTCAGAAGGGGGGCCTCCTGTTCCTGTCCCTAAGGGGGCTAACTGGGAAGCTTTCTTGAGTGCTCTCTGATTCTCATCATTCTGTAAGAGCTCTCTGAGCTCAGCAGAGTTTGGGTTCTTGGGCTGTTTAAGGCCTCTAAGAGTTGCCAAATGCCTGAGCTCATTCTGATTAAGGGTAGCAAAGCTGGTTGGTGCCCTCTGGGGGTCACTCTCGACAGAGATGGGTACAGTGGACCCCTCTGCCCCGGCCATTGCTCTTAAGTGTGGGTGGATGTGTTGCAATCTACCTACACTTGGGTTTACCTACTAAACCTATCTAGTAGTTGTAGTCAGGGTGTGCTACTCCCTTTGCTCTACAACAACTAAGTTCAGTAGAACTTAAGTATATCTAATCTTGTTTTATATGTACCTACAGGTACCTATGTGATCTTTCAATTGGTAACCAAGAGATTACAATGGTAAAACACAGCAAGCTCAAATCCAACCGCTGCTCACCAATGTGAGAAGTTGGCCTGGTATATGATGCTCACTAGTTAAAGTGATCACCCTGTACCATGCCAAGCAACCCTTATGGTGTGGTTGTAAGTCAACCTTTTCGGACTAGCTGCCCTAGTGGTAGCGTAGGCTAAGCAGTCTTTGAGGCTAAACTCGTGATGCGTGTTAAGCCAGCTGTTTTACCAAATGTAACCCCCTTTTATACCAATGAAAGGACACCACACAGATATATATTCAAAATATATATGTATTTATTTCTCAAAGTAACCCCTAGTCTCTTTATGAGCACAGGAGCACAAATCGTCAAACAAGATTATCACAGAATACACAGAAGTTGCACTTTATATGGATAGGCCCTGGTGGCCACTCGAACCATATACTAAAATAGTGGTATAAGTACCACGAACAGAAAAGGGAAAAGGCCTAGGGCCTCTAGAATCGCTGGGCCTACAAGGAGCTAACGTCAGTTAGTGACCAGGAGGTCCACGGGTGGCGTGTGCAGAGCAAATAGTCACACGCGTGCTCCCATAGGTTTCAATGGGTGCGTAAAAAGTACAAAGTTACTGCAAACGGAATCTTCCGGATGACCTAGGAACTTAAGATTTGGAACACAGGCACTAGAGATGTAATACTACACTTGGGCACAGGAGTGCCAGCTTTACCTCACCCACAGGAAGCGGGTGCATAGGCCTCGAAGTGCGTCGGGTTTCTTCTATCTGTTCCGGGGGGCCTGTAGACAAAAGTGCTGCAGGCGGTCGGTCGGGAAGAGATGCAGTGGATCCAAGAGTGGATCGGAGATGTTGAAGACCTGTAAGCAGAGGGGACAGTGTTCACAGTCACTAGCCAGTGACCAGCGTGGCACCAGGTGGGTACCAGGCGATGTCGGGTGCAAACAGGAAGGAAGGTGTAGCTTGACTCTGCAGCCACGTGGTCCCTGAAGGTCGACGACGTCCAGGAGTCGAGTCACGAGCTGTCCCACGCAGGCTCTCGCTGTCGGCGGTGTCGGCGACTTGATCGAAGCAAACAAGCCTTGGCAAAAGCAATTGTTGTAGGCAAGGAGTTTAAGCTGATGGTTCTGACCAGCAAGGTCAGAGGAACTGCTCCTTTGGAGGGGAGCAAGGGCCAGTCTGGAGCAACCAGACCAGCGGTGTTTGTCGTAGATTTCGTTGCCAAGATGGCCACTAGCCAGCGGGCCAGCAACCGGTTAGGCGCGTCGAGTGGCAAAATGCAGAAGGGCCCCACGCAGATCGTGGAGATGCTGGAGGGCTCACCTTTGGTGCAGATGCTGCTCGAGGGTTGGGCTTCTCAGGACCCAAAGCACAACTTGGAGGGAGCCTCGGTTGTTGCACTGGTCAGCTTGTCGTAGTCGTTTCAAGATGGCTGGCTCCACGTGTCTCGGTGCCTCCACGGGTCTCCTCTTTGCAGGGACTGTGGATCGGGCGGTGAGAGGTCTGGAGGTCCAGGTCTTGTCAGTCTCTGGGCTCGGGCTCCGGCGGGAGGCGGCGGCAAAGCAGACGTTGATTCGCTGGATGGTGCTTGCGTTAGCAAGGTGGTCACTCCCTGACCACAGGGGAGATTGGCTTCAGTCCTCTGTGCGGCAGAGCGTCGAAGTTCCCGTCTTCTTCTTAGTTTCAAGTTGATTCCAGGATGTCTGAAGTCTTAGGACACAGCTCCTACCTTTATTCGGATTCTAGGGGCCGGACTACCTGCTAGGTCCCTCCCTATGGGTGGGACCAGGAAGGGGGGTGGTTACACCCCCAGTCCTTTGTCCAGCTCGCCCCAGGCCCGGGACTGGTGTGCCCCAGGACCGGTTTGAACTGGCATATGCACCGAGGCTCCTTGTGAGCCACAGGCATGTCTGGTTTCTTTCAAGCCCTACCTGACCAATACACAAAATCCTGTCTGGGGTGGTGCACGCACCTCCCCTGGCAGGAAACCCTTTGTCCACACCCCCCAAGCTGGAAGGACTCCCAGCAGCAGGAGGGCAGACTTGTGTCTGTGGTGGCAGCATCCATTTTGTGGAGCTGAGGCTATGTCTGATTTTACCCGGGTTTCAGGTACTGTACATGTCGTGTCCCTCTAGAAGGGTGGAATGCTAACCCCGTCGCCAGAATTGGCGAGGGGTTAGTATTCCAATTCGTATGACACCTTACTCGACATGTGTTGATAAAGCCAAACCAAAGATAGTATTTAACCGCGAGGTTCATAATGCACTTAAGAGTATATGGTATGACGATATCTGGAAACAGTAGAAGGAAGTTGTTCCGACCACTGCAGACAGGCTCAGCTCATGCCAGAGCACCATCTCACATGGGACCAAGCACTCTGCCTTCAGGATTGTTAAGGCCTGCCATAGGAGTGACTTATAGGTTACCAGGTGTCCCATTTAAGGTTAGGTATAGGTATACTACACCTAAGTAAGAGGTGATTACACCAACTTACCCCAGCTGAGTGATCAGCCAGTTGTGTCAGATTGTTAGGCCAAGCCTGGGGTGGCATAATACATGCTGCAGCCCTTGGCAGGCCTTGGGTACACCAATGCCCTGGGTACCTAGTGTACACTGGTACAGGGGCTGACAGGGTGATCCACTTCCAATTGGTTATGCACCTAGGGTGCATAGTTTTAATTTAGTAGAGAGAACAGCAGGCTGGGGGTCTGATTGGCAGGCCCACAGCCTCAATATGCCAAAAACCAGTGAAGCAAAAAGCAAAAATTTGGGGTGACCATAGGATAGCAGACCCTACTCTCCTACAGATAAATATAAATAAATATATATATATAAACATTCACTTAAAATACAGAAGGTCACAGGGACGTTATAGTTAGGAAAAAGAAGCAAAAAAGCCTTAGCAATTCACTAAAAAGTCCAAAGGTTACAGGGTCATTATAGTTTGGTTCCGATTTTATATACACAAAACCAAAGCAATTCAGCAGTTATAGTTACGGTTATCTCAATAAACTATAACTTGTGCCCTAAAGGAACTATAACTTGCACCCCCACCATGCACAATTTTCTCATCAATAATTTTACAGCAAGTGTTGCACTGATTTTATTAGTAATATCATAGAATATGTCATGAGTGATGTAATATGTGGGGTAATTAGCAGTGCATGGCATTTTTTTTTGTTTAGTGAATTTTTAAGGTTTTTTAAATTGTATTTCCTAACTATTTCCCTGTTACCATCTATGTTTATCCGAGAATTTCTATGGTTTGTTAATGGTATTTCCTAACTATAAGTCCCTATTAACTTTGGTTTTTATTTCAGTGAATTTCCAGGTCTTTGTTTAATGCAAAGTAATATTTATTTACCATACAGAATCAAACCACCACTGTACATGGCTTTCGGCAGTGCGCGGGTGTTGCTGGCCAACTCCCCGCATGCAGCCAACCAGACACAGCACACAGCCTTTGGCCATGCGTGGCACCAGGTTGGATGCAGGGCCAGGCCTGCAGCCAAGCCCTGTGTCCAACCTACCAAAGGCAGCCAACGCAGGAGGGAGGCACACAGCCCCTGCCCTGTAAAACGCTGAATTATTTTAGGAAATGGGGAACCGGCCCCCCTCCTTGGACCATATTTGGCCCCAGGGACCACATCTCCCAAGGCCCAGCCATATTGTAAATGGTGATGAGGTGCCCGCAGCCTCCCTCCACAGGATGCTTATCACCCTGGGGATCCCATATTATAAAGGGGAGGCAGCACAACACCCCACATACCCAGGCCAATTTTAGCCCCGGGGCCTGTCTAATGTATAATTAGGTGGGGGCTGCACAACCCCTCGGGCTGATTTGAGGCCCCAGGGGCCATATCTCCCGGGGCTTGGCCATATAATAAAGGGGCAGGGAACATGCAGCCAATATTGGTCCCTGGGACCCTATCCCCCAGGACCTGGCTAATGAACATACACCCCAAACACCTGCCCACCCATTGGGACCCTCTCCCAACTCAAGCCACAATCTCCATCATGAACTCTGTGCACTCTGGAGCACCCACGGACCCCTGTCCCCACTACATCTTCAACTTCGGCAGCAAGACGATCTGCGATGAGCTCAAAAAAGTCCTGAACACCTCCATCACCTTGGCCTCCTTCCCTGAGGACTGAAAACCTGCTGAATGAGTCCCCTCCTGAAGAAACCATCTGCCTACCCAGCAAAACCGAAGAACTACCAGTCTCCCTGTTCCCCTTTCCAGTGAAGGTTCTTGAGAAGGCAATCACCCAGCAAGTCACCAAACACCTAGAACACAAGAACTTCCTGGACCCCTCTCATTCCGGAATCCGAGTGAACCACAGCACCTGATAGCAGCCATGGATGATATCAGGGTCTTCCTGGACCGCGGTGAAAATGCAGCCCACATCCTCCTGGACTTGTCAGCTACCTTCAACACCGTTTCCCATCACATCTCGATCAACAGACTCCACCTCATTGGAATCCAGGAAGATGCCCACAAATGGATTGCCTCATACCTCACTGGAAGAACCCAGAGAATCGGTCTCCCACTGTTCATCTCAAAACCACAAACAAATCATCTGTCGCATCCCCAAAGGATCATCCCTCAGGCCCCACCCTCTTCAACACATACACGACCTCCCCTGGCCAACACCAGCAGATCGCACAGACTCACCATCATCTCATACACCAACGACACCTAGCTCATTCTCTTGCTGTCGAAGGTCCCTCCACAACAGAGCCAACTTCCACAGATGTATGATGAATGTCGCCGACTGGATGAAGGAAAAATGTCTCAAGATCAACTAAGATAAGATGGAAGTCCTCATCTTTGGGACCAACATCTCGCCTACTGAACTTTGTCCATCCCACCTCCGAAAGACCAGGCACGCAACCTCTGCATCACCTTGGACAGTAAGCTATCTATGAAGAAACAGCTAAACACAGTCTAATCCGCATGCTTTCATACCCTACACATGCTCCGCAAGATCTTCAGGTGGCTCCCAGTCAACACCAGAAGGACTGTCAATAGAGGTGGGCGGTTGACTCCACTCTGCCAGTGGAATTTGCAGAGTTTTTACTACCCCACTTTCTCCTTGGAGCGTAAAGTTTCGCAAAAACTCCAACACCGGCTGCAGAGCGGAGTTTACCGGCGCTGTCCTGCACGCCCTCATCATGAGTAGTCTGGACTAAGGGAACACGAAGAGACTAAAGACAATACACAACTCAGCTGCAAGACTCATCCTTAACCACCCAGACAGACCCACATAACACCTCAACTCAAGAAGCTAAACTGGTTCCCGATCCAGGAGAGATTCCAATTCAGGATGTTGACCCACGCATATAAAGCCCTGCACAACGAAGGACCAGCATACATCAACAAACGCATAACCTTCCACCAACCAACTAAACACCTATGATCTGCCTCCCTTTTCCACGCAGACACCCCCAGATCCACTGAGGCAACAGCAGAGGACGCTCCATCTCACACCTGATGGCCAGAGCTTGGAACAGCCATTCCCCTGCACCTCAGGACCACCCCATCACTCCGGCAATTCAGGAAGGGACTCAAGACCTGGTTGTTTGAATGCATAGATCAGCAATGAAGCAAGTGGTGACTCTAGCGCCTTGAGACCCTCACGGGTGATTTGCCACGCTGTTTATATCATTGATTGATTGATTAATTGACTCTGCCCCTTGTTCTTGGGACTCGGCTGAGTCTGAGTCCCAAAATGGCTGCCAACACTTCCAGATTAAAGTGTTGGCAGCCAATCAGATCTCACAGTGAGATCTTTTGATCCGCTGAGGATTGCTTCGCTAGATATACATACATCTTTTTTCTTTTATAACTCCAAAACTACTGAATTGATTTACATCAATTCACAAAAAGGGCTCCTTCTGGACCAAGAGCTAGCTTTTCTTTCCTAAATTTGGTGTAATTCTGTCCAGGGGTTTGGGCTGTAGTCATGTCCAAAATCCCTGTGGGAAATTGCATGGGGACATTTTTGGGGGGGACCCCTTCTTTTTCTCATCCTCTGCTTGAGGTATCATCCCGAAACATTCCAGACAGCAGCTGAAGTGATTGGTGTACTCGTTTTGAAAAGTTTGTGAAGATTCATCAAACGTCGCCAAAGTTATGGGCAAAACAAAAAAAGCTTTTCTATGGAAACGAGGTCCTAACTATAACTACCCACTGGCAACCATCAGTAGGTAATATCTATATACTTTTTTTTCACTGAAAAAAGGTCAAAGTGACATCATAGTAATTGTAATATATGTTTCTTTAGATGAAAACAACTTTGAAATTCACTGAAAATACTGAAAACATAAAGTTTTAAACAAACCAACTGAAATTCACATGTTGTAGTTATATCAAGTAACTATAACTTGTGCCCTAAAGTAACAATAACTTGCAGCCTCTCCATGCACAGTGTTGTTATCTATGATGTCATTTCAAATGTCATTATGGATGGTATCAGTGCATTCTCTGAATACTTAATTAGTGATGTAACTTGAGAAGGTACAAGCAGTGCATTGGGAGGGATGCAACCTAAATCGCATTCATTTCAATAAATATAAGTATCACTCTATATACATATATAAAATGACAAAATATCTTTCTTGGAAAACTACAAAGATAAGAAGAAGAGAAGGCAGCAGACTTTTTACGTTAATATCACTGTCTTTCCCTGACTTTCCAAACAGTAAAGAGGGGGGTGAGTCAGCATTTCTAAGAAAGGAAGTAAATATTAAATAAATTAGATAAATAAAGGAAACACATCACACCAAGATTACTATCCTACTACAGGTGTAGAGTGAAACATGTGAATTGCAACTCAGCCTGGCTGCAGACATACAGTACAAAGCATCCTTTTAGATCATGTGCTTAGCTGTCCTCTGTTCTGTTGTTTTTACCAGCTGCGGTTCGTGCAGGGAACAGCGGTGAGGTGGTGGGGCCATGTAAGGGGGGATTTTAAGGGCCAATGCCAAGGGAAAATTAATTATTTAAAAGCCTCGTGCCGGTCTCTGAATCCAAACGTTACGTTTGGATTCAGAGACCGGCACGAGGCTTTTACGCTCATTGAGAGGGAAATAAAAGAATCTCTTGATCTATGAGAGATCGAGACATTATAAGCGATCTAAGGGACTGAAGCAATTCTATCTCAGCAGTTCCTTACCTGAAAAAGAAAATAGAAACGATTCAATTTATAAAGACTTCAATTGGTCTCAACTTGGCCCTAGTTAACACAGGATCACAGGCCGGCAGAAGTTTTGGTCAATCCCTAGATGACCCCACTGAATGACGTTTGTCCTTAGACACGAGTGTGCAAGGACTTTGTGAGCATCTACTTTTGTGGACGTACCGTTCAACCTAAAAGATTGTACGTATACTCCACCGGAGATTGTAATATTTGTCCTGAAGAAGGTGGTCCTTTATCTGTTGACTTCCACTGAAACGCGTCGACGCAAGGCTTAGAAGGCAGACTATAGATTGTTGCAACATCTGTTTTCCGAATAATCAAGTATTTGTATAATTGCCTAGGAGAACGGTTGATCCGGATCTTATGTCTTCCTACTCTAGTGGATAAGAAAACATCTTTCTTACATACTCTCCCCACTTTTTTACTGTTGAGTATCTATGGTATAGAACATCAATTTGTGTTTTTAACTTTTCTAACTTTGTTGTATAAATTAGGTTATTGTGTCGAAATATAGTGTTATATTTTAATAAAATACATGGATTTTATTAATGTGAAAATTTGACTTGGTCTAGACTCTGATGTCTTGTTCTGGTGACTGATTGGTTCTATATGTGAATTAGTGTGTGGAAGTGTATATGTGCCAAAAAGGGGAACTTTTCTCTTGACTACAGTCTATTTGGTGCTCTACCCCTATTTGTGGTATAGAGCCCCTCTCCTTTATTTTGTGATTATAAGTGAGCATGAACAACAAAGCATCGACATCACTGATTATGTTTGGAAATACCTGCCAGGGTAATTTCACAAAGAGTTATTTATTGTGAACACTATGCAAAATAATACTTTACTGCACAATTTCACACACTTACCTGATGGACGGATGGTAGTGGGTCTAATTGCTGCAGCCAGAAGGACTTCCGACACCCAGGATGCTGTTCTGTTTGTGTTGTTGATGATCGGCATGCTCCTGGCAGCAGCTGTAATGAAGCAACAGATCCATATTTGAGTCAAAATATTATGTGATAACATTTATAAATAGGTATTATTTGAATATGCTTTCCAAACAGTTGGAGCCACTCTTCCTTAGATGAGACAATATGATTGATTTGGTTCATAATTTATTCTTTGTATAGAAATGTCAGGTCAGACACTCATTACCCAACGTTTTATGGAGCGGTATAATATTTTAAAACATATTTGTGCAGATAGAGGTGGGTGACAACAAGTATATTTGACACACCACATACTGCTAACATGCCCCCCATGATACCGGACTATTAGCCTTATGTGAAGTTATATGTAAGTGACCTTACCAGTGTTAACCATCCGCCCACTGTGTGGTGTCTTACCATTTGTAAGATCATTCCTGGGAGCAGAAGGCCCCCACACTTGTATGGGATGGGGTGTTGACCAACGTCACAAGGCCTATCAGGATATGGGTGCATTTCCTTTGTCATTCAATAATACACGTTCAAACAACATATACTATTTAAGTTTACATGTTTAAAACAAGTAATGGTCTGTAAAAGACTTATCTGTTGGTAGTCTGATATTATGGTACAACATGGAGCACACTTCCTGTTAGAATATTTATGCACCAGTTTGTGCAGGTTGTAGTGATTGACCTGGCCTGCGACGCTGACCTCTTTCAGGTAGACTTCAGCCCCAGTAGGAGGATTCACTCAGGCTGTATGTGGAAATTAAATATAGGAGTTAACACACAAACACAACAAATGATGCTTGTGTACATATACAAACATTGCTATATAGGAAAATTAAGAGTGCAGCTACGATGGAAACAAAATCAAACTAAATTCTATGAGCCAGTTACAGGTGCAGCCCGTGCAGGTAAGAGCGGTGGGGCCTGGTTGGGGGGGATTTGACAGACGACCACGAGGGAAAATTAAATAAATAATTTTCCCTCATCGTCATCTGTCGAAATCCCCCGCACCCAGTCCCACAGCTCCTACCTGCACTGGCTGCTGCTGGCTAGTTATAAATCATATTTCAAATCACAGGTAGAGGATACACAACTGTTACTCAAGCTGAAAATGGAACTTTGAATTTGCAGTACTTAGGATTCTGGGACATGTAGTGTGATAGAAAAAAAGGAAACATACGAGTGGAAATCACTGTGACTTTTAACACAAAGTTGGAGTGCCTTTCATAGTCACAATTGCTCATGAGAAAACACACATTGACAGGCGCCCCCCGCGCCTAGAGGAGGTGCGCCCTTAGTAGCGCCACGGGACTGGGCCTCCTCCGGGGCAGAAAAGGGGGGCTGGATGAGGTGATGTCATCGGGGTGTGCTGGGAGGATATTTAAGTCCGTGCCCCGCGATCTTCAGCCTCTTTGTCCCCTTGAACCTCAGGCAAGCTGCAGGGGCTCATTGTCGACCACCCACCCACCCAGCAAGAGAGCGATGGCGGAGCGCTGACAGTTAACAACAAAAGGGCATGCACAACAATGGCGGTACAGCAACTGGATGGCTCCAGGAGGGGGTAGGAGCCACATGTGCAGAGGATAGGCGGAAGGGGGACTGACCTGCTGGTGGTCCTGGACTCTTCTCCCTAACCCACAACGTATGGACTGAGGTGAACCTTGGGGAGGCTGCCTGAGTGCAGGTACCCCGGTGGGCATGCCAGTGTGCCATGCGGGGCCCTGGTTTTCAAGTATTGCAACTGTTCGCTGTAGCGCGTCGGGGCCTGCTGGCACAATGTGCACAGCAGAGTGGGGGCTTGGTGGGCCGAGACGGCCAAGTTCAAGTGTATGGCCAAGTGCAAGAGTTCAAATGTAATGTGGTGCATATCTCCTTTACTGCCTTTGACAGGTCAAGGCCACTAAAGTGTACGGCCAAGCTCAAGTTCAAGTGAAATGTCGTGCCTATTTGCCTTGCAGCCTTTGTCATGTTAATGCCGCTAAAGAGTGATGCTTTAATAATTTTATATCCAAAAAGGATACTGTTACTCTCGTGTTGGTCACTGGTGAATTACCTGTTTCGTGAATAAAAAAGGCTACGCCATGAACAACACGCTCTGATTCTGAGAGTTCTTGGGCAATTGGGAGGAGTGAATGTCACGCTGTGCGCGTACTATTACAAATAGAAATAATCT
The DNA here is from genome assembly GCF_964204655.1 of Triturus cristatus. Classification (NCBI taxonomy): domain Eukaryota; kingdom Metazoa; phylum Chordata; class Amphibia; order Caudata; family Salamandridae; genus Triturus; species Triturus cristatus. The sequence goes on from NC_140583.1 coordinate 879,207,893, forward strand.
TTCTGCTTCATGTATTACCTGGCATCACAATACACTTGTCAGTCACAGGCAGCCAATGCAGAAGGTGTATGGACATGGTGGAGAGGATGTCCTTGTCAAGTAGGGTGAGATGGAGATGGGTTCCGGTTTGTCCACCAGGTAGAGCTCTAGCCACCTCTATCCTTGTGAAATTTTTCTTCACTCGTCTCTTCTCATTCTGCTCCAGTAATGGTCTGGACATCCTCCCCCAATGCAGTGACTCCATCTGCTAACTGCTGTCATAAGGCTACATTCTGTGCCACACTGGTTATGTGAGGGGGTAGGCAGTGTAATTAGTTTTAGTTTTGGACTACAAATCTGACTAGCATCTCTGTCTCCTCCTCTGTAAAATTATGCTTCCTTCTCAGGACAGGCAACATCTTAGCAGCAGGTAGGGCAAGGTGTATCGGGTTGGCACAGCAGGGATTGCAGTGGGAAGAGACAGAGTCTTGGATGTGGGGTGCTTTAATGTGAGTTACATTTCATAGGATTCATTATTTATTTTCACGTTATGTACGTACTAGTTAGTCAGACATGTGGTTCTCACTTTCACCACTCTAAATGCGGGACCTCTGCCTCGAGAGCCAAGGTTCCACCTTGAGTGCAGAGGTTCTGCATTGAGTGTGGAGGCTTTGCCCCTAGTGTGGAGGCTCCACACTATGGCGGTGGTTCCACCACAACAGTGGAACCTCCATAGTCGAAAAGATACTTCTCGAAAGTCCTTTTGTGAATACCAACCATTCGTAAACTCAGACTTCAGGTCTAGGTTTACCTTTGTGAATTGGGCCCTTAGAGTTCAGCCCTGTAACTAGAGTGCATCACACAGGTATGCGCTGACCCTGCATAAGGAAATAACTTTCCTGCACCAATGTCCTGTTAGCATTTAGCTTACGCTATGGGTCGAAAGAAAGTGATTGTCAAGTAAACCATGCCACAGAGTCTCCCCAAGGCTCAGCTGATCTTCTGAGTACTCCTGCATGCTGTGTCCTCAATGATCCTTAATAGCTGTCCCAGGTTGTGCAGCTCAGCTGCACAGATCCAGCTCAGGACAGTTAGTCATTTCTCCAGCAGAAGTCAGTCACTGAGTCATTCACCGATGTGTGAAACGGTATTCCTACAGCAGTCCTCTGTGTTTACTTACCCTAGAGCCTCAGCTGCTTGGATGCCTCTCCCCTGAGCAGCACCAGTCTCCCAAGCTGCCTAGTACACAGGAAGGCTGAGATTAAGTACACACACTTTGATGAAGAGACGTGATTCCTAAAGGCAGGCGTGCAATTACCAGTAGTGCCGCTGGTGCAGTTGCACCGTACTCAGGGACGTGAGGTACGAGTTACGCAATTAGTGGTTGTTTTTTTACCATCAAACAAGGTGATGGGGCAGTTCCTGTAATGCATTAAGTCCCTTGGTATCATTGCCTCATCACTGCAAGTTAAAAACTTGCAGATTAGCATTTTGCAGCAGCTGTAAAATGACATTAGGCACTCTACAACAATGAATAAACAATAGCAAGTCTTTAGCAAGTCTGTGATGTTTTAATGTTATGTTCTGTTTTTGTGCTAATGCATTAGATATTTAAAGTATAAGGATAATAAAAAGTAAACGATCCTATTCTTTGAAGGAAATGTGCATATGTTTGCAAAAAATTAAAATAAATAAATAAATGATGACCCTATTGCAAAGATAAAAATAGTATTTCAAAATTAACAATTTATGTTTTTTTGTGAATCTTGCAGCACATTATGGGCCAGATGTACGACCATACCAATTTATGAGTTGCAAATTGCGCCGTTTTGTGACTTGATATTTGCGACTCACAAATAGGAATGTACAACAGTGTCTCAGACGCTGTTGGTGATTCCTACTGGGGTGGCAAATTGCCTGCCTCATTAATATTCATGAGGCAGGTGCAATTTGCAACCTCATTAGGAATGGCTAGCACCCCAGGGATGGTGGCCTGCTGGGGTCAGCAACCACCATGTTTGTGACTGCTTTTTAAATAAAGCAGTTTTTTTTTTAATGCAGCCCGTTTAAAAAAGAAAAATGAAACATTACTGTTTAATTTTTTAAGAGTAGGCATTGGTCCGTGGGACCACTGCCTGCTCTTCAAAAATATTTTCAATTCCAGTCACAAAGGGGAAGCAGTCCCCTGGAGACCCCTTCCTGTTTGCAAGTGGGATACCACCCATTTGAAATGGGTTGTAAACTGCAAGTGATTTGCGGCTGCATTGAAGTGCGAGTCGCTAATAGGAAGGCACGCCCTTGGCACGCCACTTCCTAATAGCGAGTCGCAAACCCTATTTTGCAAGTCCATAATAGATTACCAAGTCACACAATAGTGTTTGTAAATAGGGCAGACCTACTTTGTGGTCGCAAACAGGACGATTTACCGTTTGCGAGTGCCAAAAATGGTCGTACATCTGGTCCTGTGTGTTTTAAGAAATAATTTAAATCACTAATAATCAAAGTGATTTCTTCAAAACTACTAGCATGAATTATTTAGGAGTACAAAAAATACAGAGGAAGGACCTGATGTATCAAAGGGTTTCCTACATTCTGTGTCTGTGTGGGAATGCGTTAGTTACTACACAAGGCCTTACTTGTTTGCACACCCTGCGAGCCATATTTTCGAGCAATCTAGTTCTTGCTTCTCAACGACTGTCCGTGAGAAGTTGGCCTGGTATATGCTGTCCACTAATTAAAGTGGGCACTTTGCACCAGTCCAAACGACCCTTATTGATGATTAGGTTAAAGACCACCTTTATTGAAAGCTATCCTAGTGGTAGCTATGGAGAGTAGCCGTCAGGCTAAGTCTCGAAGAAATGTAAAGCAGCTTTGTTTACCAGATTATAACCTCCTGAATGACCAAATGAAAGGAGAACACCACAAGGAATAAATAAAATATATGTATTTATTACTAAACACTCTCTACTAACCTCTTTATGAGATTAGAGAACAAGGCACACAATATTCAAGCACTAGAACGACAGTAAATCGCACAATACACAGCGGGCTCCAGGGGGAGACTGAACTATATACTAAGAAAGTGGTATAACAACCACGACTTGACTATGCACAGTGCCTACAGCATGTAGAATCACTGGGACCCCAAGGAACCACCCAAAGTAGTGACAGAGGGGACCCACAGAGGACGGGTGCAGTGCGAGAACACAGACGCGAGCTCCGTACAACTCTATGGGAAAGTTGCGGTTGGAATTTTAAAGATTAAGGACACTTAGGAGAGGACTTCAAGCAAACCCTTTGGAACATAGAAGGTTCTAAGGCCAGCACCCTTGAGAGTACCAAGGTACCCGTGTTACCTATCCCAGAGGAGCCGGGTGCATAGGGGTCAAGTGGTGTCGGAAACGCTTGTTGATTTCAATGGCGTGATGAGAAGAAGTGCTGCTGCCGGGAAGAGGAGAAGAGGCCGGTGTCATCCAAGCCTGGATTAAAGCTGAGAAGAACCTGAAAGCAGAGGGGACAGAGTCTGGGTCACTTCACAGTGACCAGGGGCACGATAGACGAATGCCCACCGTTGTCGGGTGTTTCAGGTGAGAAGTGAAGCTTGACTCTGCAGCCACGGGGACCAAGAGACGTCGACGATGACCAAAGTCTGGAGGTGAGCTGTCCTATGAAGGATGTCGAGTGCTGAGGGGTCAGTGTCCGGATTGAACACCAACAAGCCTTGGCAACTGCAACACACGCGGGCATAGAAACAATGCTTCGGTGAGGACTAGCAAGGTCCTGGGGACTCTCCAAGCAAAGGAGAGTCAGGGCACGTCTGGAGCAACCAGGAAAGCCCACTGAAAGTTAAAGCTACCTTCACAGGGACCCACAGGCTAACGGACCAGGAATCACGTAGGGACCTCGAGCTGAATCACAAAATGCCAGCCCACGGAGCACTCGTGGAGTGTAGGCCGGAAATCTTTGGTGGAATTACTGCTCAGAGTCAGGACTACAAGTAGCCCAAAGCACAGCCTCAGGAATCGTCGAAAAGCATATGCTGCTGCAAATGGACATGGTGCACAGGGGTACGGGTTGCACGGTCCCCACGAAGGATCGGGGTCTCAGGATTGCTGAGAGCACTAGTCGACCTCGGGGACACTTGGGAACCCACCTCCAGTGTTGCAGAAATCTTCGGAGTCCTCAGGAGCTCAGGAGATGCAAACCGGTCAGATGCGTTTAAGGTGCCTGCCTTGCAGGGGAGTAACTCCTTTACTCCAAGGAAGATTCTTCAGTCATCCAACGTAGTGCAGATAGTCAAAGTACTTGGTTTCTGAAGCAGAGTTTCGTCCAGGTAGATCTAAAGTCCTGTAGTCTGGGGTTCCTACTTTATACCCAAGGAAGGGGTGGGACAAACTCTGGTGACCCACCTATGGGAGGGTCAGGACAGAGGGGTGGCTACACCCATGTCCTTTGCCCAAATTTGAGCAAGAGCAGGAGCATAGGGCTCCTGCAACCGGTTTGAGCTGGACTATGCACAGGGACACCAAATGTGCCCCCAGTGCAGACATCAAAGCACTCTCAGAGTGCAACCACCCAGCCCCAATACACTAAAGCCTGTCTGAAAGGTGGTCACACCTCCCTGTGACAGGAAACCTATTGTCCAGCCTTCCCCTGCCGGAGTTCCGTCCAGCAGCAGGAGGGCAGACTAATGTCTGTGGCTGGCAGCATCCATTTTGTGATGCCAGGTTCTGTAAAGCTGGTACCAGGTGTACCTGTTTTGTCATATTTGTCCCTCTAGTAGGGTGGAATCATACCTCCACACAAGTTACTGGTGTGGAGGTATGATTCCAAGGTGTTTGACACCAAACACAACATGTTTCCATGCAGCCATTTTAAAGTTAGCATTTACCGCGAGATTATAATGCACTTAAGTATATATGGTTGGCTGCATCACAAACAACCCCGGAATATAGGTTCCGAAGGCTGCAGAGGGGCTCTGCTCATGTAGGAGCACCCTTTCACATAAAACCCAGCACCCTGCCTTCGGGATTGTTAAGGCCTGCCATAGGGGTGACTGATAGGTTTATATGTGCAGTGATATAGGACCTATATAAAACCTAGTACGGGGTGCATGCACCACCTTACACAGGCTGCTGTAGCAGACCTGTGGTGTCATTTTGAATGGTCTCCCAGGGGTGGCATAATACATGCTGCAGCCCCTGGGAGGCCTCTGGGGTACCTATGCCCTGGGTACATAGTATACCATATACTAGGGACTGATAAGTGTGCCCCAGAATCCAATCTGGAGTGTACCTAAAGTACATGAATAACCGATTTAGGGAGAAAGTAGATAAACTGGGGTCCTGATTAGCAGGATCCCAGTCAGACTAGTCAAAAAACAGCCAAACACCAGGAAAAAAGTGGGGGTAACCACGCAGTCAGAGTCCACCTTTCTACATTGTCCAAATCTGACAGTTTTGGAAACTGCAGTTTTGTCTAAGTTACCTATTATTTTTGACATTAGACACTGTGTGACCTATGAAGGTGTAACCCATTGGTGCATGAAAAAGTTCATATGTTAAGGACATATGGCAGTTTATTAGGGACATTACAGTTCTGTAAATCGACAAATGTAACAATTAAATCTTTGTTAGTGCCCCATGGCAAGTAAATAATGGAATATGATTTTAATGTGCTTTTTAAAGAAGGAACATGTAAATCCCCAAAAGTATTCAGTTCTAGGCTAGCTGCATACCAGTGAATTTTACTTGAGGCTTTTACTTGCAATTGTTGCTGAGCAATGTGAAAGAAAAGAAGAGATCAACGGCTGTCTTGTTATCTAGACAAACAATTGTAGGCCATCATATGAATGAAGGTTTCACTGCACTCCTTGTCTGCCCCAACTGAGGACCTGAGAAATGTGAGGATGTTGGCAGTTAACAATGCAGGGAGCTGCTACTCAGAGGCAAGTGTGAAATAGAAAAATCAAGACATGTTTGTCCACCCCTAGTGAGACACCCTAGTGAGTGGCATCCGCAAGGTGCGGATGCCATTCAGAGAGCACTGCGAGGAGAAGGAATAAATGTATAAAATAGAAAAAGACAATTATGGGCCTCATGACAATGTCGGGCGGCCGCAGGTTCACATTTCCGACCTAGTTATTAGGACGCGACTGCCCATAGGTCGCAAACATCCATTTTCCAATGGAAGCTTGTGCGGCGGGCAGAAAAGGTCCTCAGCACAAGCTTCCATTGGTAAATAGATGTTTCTGAACTGAACTTCGAGCTAGCACCTTAGGTGCCCCCCAAACCCCATAGTGGAGGGCCAGGGGTGATGGAGGTCCCTGTAGCTGGCCCACACTATCTCGGTCAGCGTGAACTTGCCACTTTGTTCCAGTCTGGTGTGACCAGATATCCACAGTTGGCGCTTTGTGCTTTTATGTGCGAGTTTCACCTAAATCTTAAAAATTGCATATCTTGATTTCTATTAATTGGATTTTTGTCGTCTTGGTCTTGTTTTCTTCTGAATATAATACTCTATTCCTCTAAACTGGTGTGCAGTCTTTTTGTGGTATTTTCATTGTATTACTGTGTTTTGTGTTGCACAAAAATCCTTTACACATTGCCTCTTAAGTTAAGCCTGACTGCTTTGTACCAAGCTAACAGAGGGTGAGCACAGGTAAATTTAGGTTATGTATAAGACTTACCCTCATTAGGATTGTGGTCCCTACTTGTACAGGGTGCAAACCTCTGCCAACTAGAGACCCAATTTCATGTCAGAATCTCACAATGTGAAACCAGAAAACATGGGATAAATCTAGACTTCCTTGCTTGACCACATTGTGTGATCCTAGGCAACCATTGTATTTCACCGGTATAAAACCTTTTGTGTTTGATTTAATAGAATTTATTGATGTCCCATCTGTAATAATAATCTAGGCCACATATATGGCACACATGACTTGCTTCTCAGTTCACTAATGCCATTGGCATCACGATAGTGGAGGGGAGGCATATTGTACAGTACATGTTTAAAAACTATCCATTTTAATAAATGGCTCACAGTGCAGCTAGATAATCTGGTTTGCATGGGGTGGCAATCCTTCTGAGATGCAACCTCCCCTTGGTACTCACTTAGGCCACCAGAGATCCACAAGAGCGCTTTGTGGCCCTCTTCGGAACGTGAGGAGCAGTGCTTAATTTGTGCCGGTGATTTCCGGTGCTTAGCACCGGCACTTGTTTGTCAGGGCCGGGTCTATACGCGATATTAGCTGCTGCCTGTTCACTGACTTCACACGGGTCTCCCGAGTGGCGGTGAAGAGCTGATAAGCGTTCAGCCATATTGGGACACTGTCCTCATGAGGAGGGGGGGCGGGGGCTTGGGAGGGGTCCACCATCCACATGCCTGACGCAGACACACGGTTACTGGATGAAAGGCATTAGGGGGGCCATAGGGGAATGGAGTGTTCAGCTGTGGTTCGAGGGCCGACACCACAGCTCTGCCCATCTGAAATGCTAGTATACTTTCAGAGAGTAACGAGGTGGAGGGCCCTGCGAAGGATTAAAAGATAACGTGGTGAGCAGGTGCCGAGGTGGGCTTTGTAGAAACACCTGCTGTCTTATTTAAAGAGTCACAGAGGGCCAGGGCTGTGGAAAATGTCATTCATTCAAGAATGTATATAGCGCCGCATGTAATCCAACACCTGCTTCGGAGCGCTATAAAGCAGCACAAGTCACCAAAATTAACAGCATGATTCACAGGATACAGACACACTGACATTCAGCAGGGAGTAGGTGCGTGGCACATAGGTGTGGGTAAAAAGGGGTTACTCACCCATCCCACACATCCCTAAACTTAGACTTGGATCTACTGTGTCACGTGTGCTGGGCTGACACCAACTCGTGGTTGGAAAGGCAAAGACTATTTTAATTTCTGGACATGGTGTGGGGTGGAAATGGTGCAGATTCTACCCAGGTGGTCCGTACCAGGGTTAACCCTCAACCCCACCCACCATACCTCAGATGAAGCTAACTCCCTGCGCAATCTGGGGAGGACACGTTTTTTTCACCATGCTATCCTAACCTTAAACAACAAGGGTGTGCAGTGAACGGCTCATGCGAAGTATCCCAAGACCCAAGGTGCATCGCAAACATTTACATAAACGCCACGCTGTGTGAAATATTCACCCTTGGAGTCTGCGTTTTACTTCTTTAGCCCGGCTGTGATTGTGTAAATGGTGTGTTCAACCGTGTGCGTGTTACTTTTTGTGTGAACGTTAAGATGCGCATTTATTTCGAGGTCTAATTGTGATGCACCATTTAAATATTCGTATGCACGTTTTTGCATCTGTAGGTTTCTAATTAAGCATTTGAATAACACCCAAAGTGCGAGTTTGTGTGCACATAGCCCGTGTGTTTGTGAGTGTGTATATCCGTGCACGAGTTTGTGTATGTTCCTGTAGCTGTGTGTTTTATTTTTTGGTGCGCACGTGCATCTGTTTATATTGATTTGTGCGTGTTTCTCTATATCTGTATATATTCCTTTGTGTGCTCGAGAATGCGCACCAAGGCTAGCCTGACTTCCTGTGCTTGTTTTCATCCTTGTGTGTGCATCTTTGTGCCTGTGTATTATTATTTGTGCTTTTGCATGTGACTGTTCTTAAAATATTTTAAATTGTATGTTCCGTATGCCCGCCCTAATATCAGACACACATACTGCCAGAAACCGGCGCATGGGTCCCTGCCTCAGCTTACCGGTCACTCCGATGAATCACAAAAGTGCTTCCAATGACTGCTGGCAAAATGTTATTAGTCCAGCCCCGTCTCTCCTTGACACATCCTCAAGTCTGGGTCCCGACTTGGACCAATGATCACTGTTTTCGCCCGCGGCCCGCCCCTGCATACTGCGCAGCCTCAGCACTAATTGGGCGCCGAAAACAGAAGCAGCAAGCTAAGTGTTGCGCAGAAGGCCTCCGGTAAATTAAAACTAAAAGGCAGTTTTTGTAATGTGTAACCTGCGGTTCTGGTGTCTCATTTTACTACGTTCGGTTCAGTCTGCTAATATGGGGCAGTCCGGTCCCTGCTTCAGTCAGGCAGAAGCCATGATGGTAAGATGGTTTCCAGGGGCAGTAACTCTTTCTGCAATAGGTAAGGAATAACCTTTTTTTTAATATAGAACTTAGCAACTTAGTCGTGGACTTCATTGTACTTTAAAAGCTAACTCGGTGGTGCTCATTTTATTGACTTAAAAATTAAGGCGTAGAATGAAATTATCTTATGTTGTATTCAAATCTTTGCTACTGGGCACTAACCCACTAAGCTACATCACTGGCGTGAGAGTCTGCTTGGAATGTAATTTATTTTCAAAATAGACAGAGCAGAGGACTGTGCTTGAAAAAGCATGTTTTGTGAAAGGAAGCATTCCTTTTGAATTGAGAGGAACAGGCTGGTTGTGAATTGAATTTTGTGCGGCACTTCAGAGGGATAGAGAGACATTGTCATAGGAATGTTATTGGAAGGGATATTTATAATGTATTATAACAACATACCTGTGTCTTGTACAGGATCAGCAGGCTAGCAGCACGCGTGAGGTATTTGCGCTTTTAGTATGTCTCTGTGAGAGGCACCTGTTTAAGCAATGCCGGCTCACTGCCCAGAGCGTGGGGTTGTGCAAAGCATAATATGAAGGTTGATAGTACAACTTGTCTCAGGGGGAACTGAGATCTTTTATTCAATCACTACACTTGGTGCATTTCTTCCTTCCTCCTCCTTTCGTTCCTTATTTTTTATTCCTGCTCCTTACATCCCTTCTTTAAATTTTTCTTTCTTTCTCATCCTCAACCCTTCCTTCTGCTTTTCTTTCTCCTTCCTTTCTTCTTTCTAGTCATCCATCACACATTGTTTGCTACCTTTTTCCCTCTATCCCTTCATTTCTTCCTTTGACATTCTTTTTTTTCCTCCTTTCATCTATTACTCCTTTATTTCCTCACTCCAGACCAGTACTCCCCTTCCTGCCTGCATTTGTTGCTGCCTTCTTTAATTTATTTCTTCCTTCATCCCTTCCTTTCTTTTAAACAGCACCGAACAAGCACGTTCTCTTTAAGTTGTGAAGCTGCCTCACGTCCTCAAATGACCTTTCCTAAAGCTGCATTTTGATCTTTACACCCATTCTGTAATTCAGGTTCACTTTTAAGTTGTTGTTATAGGCTTCCCATAGTTTATATTGTTATATGGATTAGTATAGCGCACCAATCACCCAAGAGGGTATCCAGGTGCTTGGGCAGTTGTGAAGGTGTGAGGTACTCGAGGTGCTTATGTGAAGAGTCAGGTCTTCAGCTTCTCGCGGAACTGAAGAAGTGAGGAGGTGGCTCTGATGTGTTGAGACTTGTAGATGTGGGTAGAGCCAATAAAGGAAGTGGGTGGAGCCAGGGAAGTGGGTGTGGCCTCCTAAAAAAATGTGAGCACCTGCACTTAATATTTTACAAATTAAGCACTGGTGAGGAGGGAATATCCTCAACTTAATGTCCATATATAATCCTACCCCTACACTCTCATAAACTCTGAGACAGACCAGCAAGGTTATCACTTTCCTGCCCTGGGTGAAACTGTGATAGGGGGCGACTTCAATGCGGACATGAAGCCTAACCTTGACTCCACAGGATCGCCCTCCAGCCCTAGGAAACTATACGCAAACACCTGGTAAACTGGGCAAACACCTTAGACATTTGTGATGTGTGGAGGGCATGGAACCCCTGAGGCACTCAATACACCCACACCTCCGCGGTGCACCACACGCAAGCACACATAGATATGATATTCATGCCGGCCCCCAGTGCAGCAGGATCAAGGAGATCATTATCCTTCCTCGAGACATCTCAGATCACTCACCTCTGCTCCTAACCCTAGGTGACCCCTCTGACATACTCCACCCCATGTGGAGGCTGAATGCTTGGTTCCTTCAAGATAAGGATTTCAAGAAGGCAGTTGAAGTGGACCTTCGACAAAACTTCCTCATTAATCATGACTCCGTCTCTTCCCCGGTCACTCGTTGGGAGGCGGGCAAGGCCACCATCTGCAGTTTTTCCAAGGGCCGACTCAAAGACAAACGTTTGGCCCAAGACAACCGGCTTGCACTCCTTGGGGTTCAAGCAACCAGTCTGGAGAGGAGCACGCCTGAAGCGGTGGATGGCCCCCAGGCGCGATAACTTGCACTATTAAGGGATGAGATCAAACAGATCTCACTAGATTCAGTTAAGCTGCTATGGAGTTCCTCCATTGCCCAGGTATATGGATGGGGAGACAAAAACGGGAGGATTTACTACACAGATTGGCATCGTACCCTTTAGCTAACTGCATAATCCCAGAAATTCGGGCTTCCCGGGTAGTCACCCACCGCACGCCTACTGCGGTAGCCCAAGCCTTCGCCGAATATTATTCCAGACTCTACTCAGCCCAGAGACCTGAGACCTCACTTTCTGATTTGTTTAATCTGGAGGGACTTCTCCTTCCCCGCCTCAACGCGGTTGAGTCCGTTGGAATTGACCTCCACATCACGCATGAAGAAATAAATGAGGCCATATGTCGAATCGCAGCTGGGAAAACACCAGACCCCGACGGTCTCCCACAGGAGTACTATGACTCCTACCAAGACATACTCGTCCCTCACCTCTCTGCTCTATTTGCAGAGGCTGTGGAGTCGGGATCATTCCCTCCAGAGACTGAAATAGCCACTGTTGTTGTCATTCCGAAAAACACAACCACCCTCACCAGCCTGCACAGACCACCGCCCAATCTCTCTCATCAATACGGAGATCAAAATCTATGCCACGATTCTGGCCCAACGTCTAAGACCATATCTCAGCAAACTGGTCCACCCGGACCAGTGTGGCTTCATGCCGGAGTAGAGTACTAGACACTGTCTCCGGCACCTCCACTTGGCCCTAGTTAACCGTCAGTCACTAACCCCCCACCAGACACTCCTCCTAATCGACTTCGAGAAGGCCTTTGATTCAGTCGATTGGCAATATTTAGATGACGTGCTAGCTGCTATGGGCCTGGGACAAACCTCCCGCAGCTTTGCCCGGGTCCTATATTCCAAACCCAGGGCAAGGGTGCTCATAAATAGGGCACTCTCTGAGGACTTCCCGATCAGGAAGGGCACGAGGCAGGGATGCCCCCTCCCACCCGTCCTCTTCTTCCTAGCGATGCAACCCTTAGCTTGCCTCGTTCGCACCGACGACCAGATTCAGGGCTGGAGGTGGAGGGGCTCCCATGAGAATAAGATTGCCCTATATGTAGACGACATCCTGCTCTTCCTTGCGGAACTGACCCAGTCCGGACCCAGATGCCTCCCAGTACTCCACACCTTTGAACAGGTCTCGGGCCTGCACCTGTACTCCGCGAAGTCGACCCTGGTACCCCCGCATCTATCAAGAGACTGTTTTGACTGGCAGTCAACTATAACCATCAGGTGGCAGTGGTTCAAATACTTGGCAATTTAGGTCGCCTCACTCCCCGAATTGGCATGATCGCTCAATAGCACCCCATTGGTCAAGAAAGCCAAAGAAGATCTCCAGAAGTGGCAAACCTTGCCGCTCCACTCTCTACGATGAATTGCCCTCTTTAAAATGATGATTCTCCCCTTATTCCTGTATAACATCCAAAATACCCCGTTCCATTTCCCCCGGGCTTGGTTCAGAGAGCTGGACAGCTTAGCTACAAAATTCCTCTGGAGTGGCACAAGACCACAAATGGCTCTCGCCCGCTGCCAGATCCCGCCCTTCAATGGGGGCAGGAGCATGACAAATCTCTACTTATATTACCTGGCAACCTGTCTACTCACCTTACACGATTGGTTCAATGGTGGCTGGTCAGACTAAGCATACAGGGTTGAACTGAGACACCTAGGACTCCCAAGCATTCAGGCAATGATGTACTGAGAACCAATATCCCAGGTCCTACCTACTGTGACTCGTGCGGTTCCCTGAACCATACCCGGTGGGAAAACAAGCTGACCCAGCAAACGCTGCTCTGGCAGTGCGCTTGGCTTAGGGATGTGGGAGAATTGGAGGGGTTCCTAAGCTGGGACCTTATTGGTATCTCGCAACTAGGCGATGTATGGGTTAGGGACCATATACGCTCATTCCAGGACATACAGACTCGACACTTGCTTTGCCCATCTCAGTTTTATAAATACTTGCAGTTACGCCACGCCCTCAGCATATACATACCAACTGGAACAACACTCCCAGAATACAGCCCCTTAGAAGCCCAGAACATGATGGGGGACCTGGGGAAGGGAGGGGTATCACAAATATATTGTTCCTTAACTAATAATGGCCCAGCCACCCTAGACTCGCCCTAGACTCGCTCAGAGACTTGGCTAGGTTCCCTAGAGGGCGACGACAGGAGAGATGCCTTGATGGCTCCCAAATGTGGTCCAATTGTACTATCTCCACACCACTGACCTTACCCTGGACCACCTTCACAGGGCAGGCCTTAAACCAAATCCACCTTGTACACGTTGTGGGTTAGAGCCAGCAGACTTTTACCATATGGTGTAGACATGTCCCCTTCTCGCCCCATACTGGGAATCACTGGAAGTCAAGCTTACTGAAGTTCTGGGCTGGGAGGTCCCGCACAAGCCTCCTCAACTTGCTTGCACGGGTCATGGACGGGTTGGACTTGTCTAGAGAAGACAAAATATTCTTGGGTACCGCCACTATGGTGGCCAAGCGAGACATTGCTGCCGCATTGAAGAATCTGATTCCCCCCAAATGGCGCAGGGGAGTGGACTGGTGTGCAGCACAGGAGAAACCACTTTACGAAGCCAGGGGGTGCCGGCCAAACACCACAAAGTATAGGGCAAATGGCTGGGCCAGATTGGGTAGAGGAGTCTCTCATCTCTTCTTTGACTAAACCTATACACAATACCGTGGGATTACGGGTTGCAATGTATGTCAATGCGCTTCAGAAATAACGGACCTTTCACTGTCTTTAACTGCATTGTGGAAATGTGCTGAACTGTTCTTGTTTTCTCAAAAACCAATAAAATTGAGTATTAAAAAACTGATTTAAAACATCATTAAATATAACTTAAGTACACATTGAGCCAATTGTATAAATTACTATATTAGCACCGCTGATGACTGGCACTCATTTAAAGCTAATAACAATCTCATCAGGGCTAAAATAAGAATACTTATGAAGCAAACCTGCTCCTCAGTTTTATTACAGAAAGAATATATTTGAGGACAGAGTGACAAATCATAGAGGCGTTTAAACATTGTAACTATTGCGGTGTGCGCTTTAAAGTGCTTGTGCCTTAAAAGTGGTTGTAAGAAGTGTTTTCTCAAGTTACTATATAAGGTGCAAAATAAGTATGAAATGCGCTGTCGTTTGTGTTGAGAAGTTATTGCATGGGCAGCCCGGAAGAGATTCAAACCAAGAGCCAGAGTTAGGGACAGCAACCAAATAATGAATTGAATTTAGCCTAAACCTAGTGAGGTAGAACCAGTGTTCTGGTTTTTCCACCCGAATTAGATACTGCTGTATCCCAGGTGTCACTCAACTTTGTGCCACCTATGTGCCCTTATACAAATAAGGGAAGCTTCTGTTATTGCTGTCCATGGTATAACTTTACAGTGCCTTAAGGAAAATTGGAGGTGTTTTATTACTAAAACCCCAAAATGTTTCCTTTCTCCATTTTCCTCTCGTGCTTTCGCTCTCACTCTCCTCACATCCTAAACTCGGATCGCATTATTTCCTTCCTATCACTGTTACTGTATCCTTCCCTTTCATCCTCTTCGCTTCGTGTTTATTTGTTTCCATTTCTTTATTTTACCCTTATATTTTCCTTTCACACTCCAGATTCCCCTTTATTGTCTCTATTTATTTTACATGGGTCTACTTGGGTGAGGCTCTGTCATAAGACAGTCGTGCTCGTAGTCAGTGCTGCTGAAGGTTAGGTAAACAAGCGAACCGAACCCGTTCCGCGCTGTAACGGTAACACCCTGGCTCGGTGTACGCAGCGATCGAGACAGTGACGGGGCACTGACAGACCGCCTCATCTCGGACGCCGCTGCTTGTGTCTGCCCGGGGCGAGGCAGGGCTGAGTTCGCCTCTCCTTGGGTGGGCGGGCCTTCGGCGGAGCCGTCAGAGCTGGCCAATAGGGAAGAGCCCCGAAGAGAGCCGTAGAGCCGGGGATACACGTTTTCCCTGGGATACCAAATATCCTCCGCGCGAGGTGAAAGGTGCTGCTGAAGTGAAGTTTCAGGAAGGTCGTGTAGTCCGCCAGCATCAGCGGCAGTAGCATAGATATGGCGGAGCCCAGCAGCGAGTCCCCGCCGCCCTGCCTGACTCCCCAGCCGCCGCCTTCGCCCCAGCCGCAGTCCCCGGCAGTGACAGCCGCCGCTGCCGGGTGGCCCATCTGCAGGGATGACTACGAGCTGCAGGAGATGATCGGTGAGTCCTGATGCACTAGGGGCGCTGCCACCTGCAGAGGCTTAGGGCCTACCGGCATCCCCGAAGCCTGAAGGGTGAGGCACTGCAGATGCATGCGCAGGCTGAGGCGCTGTGAGAAGCAGATGGCTCCCCTTGACTGGTGTCAGGTTCCTGCTTGATCAGCAGAGGACTGAGGGCATCACGACCTGCGCCGGTCCCTCCCCGGAGCCCAAGCCCTGGCTCTCGTGCATACCCCGTGATGGAAGTGATGACCTGTGCCCAGGGGCATCTGTTTGCTTGTGTAGGCGCGTTCCCTGCTTCTCTGCCGCTTGTCACTCAGCCCTACTGCTGAATGTCACCGATGGGCTGCGGTTTGCTGGTACTTTCGGTCTCTTCATTGGCTCGCAGGGGCAGCTGGGGGTGGGGGGGTCGATGCTGCACGCGCAGCAGCAGGGGCTGGGCTGACGCATCACTTTGAAGTCCTCCCTGGCGCTAGCCCGGGGTACCCTCAGGTGTACTCTTTGCCAGCAGCCTATTGCGGGGCGTCTCGCTACCTCGTGGCCAGTGCACATTTCTGCTGACGAAATGAAGGTGGCATCTTTGTGTACCCCGTTCGCAAGAGGGCGTTTGCCGACTGGTTTAAAGTTCTGGTTGCCAACTCATATGACAAACAAACGCGGTGCATTAATTTAGAAAATGTTTTCTTTAAATGAAAGGTGTATGTAAAAATAGTAAAACTTGGCACCAATCCCCCAACCTTTAATTGCGTATATATCTACACGCTCCAGTACAAGATGGTTACGTTTTTTTAAATAAAGAAGATACACAACGGAAGCCGGTTTTTGTTAAGGATTTTCATGTGACACTTGTTTTGAGTAGCGAGACGGATGTGAATTTCCTTTCTACTAGCTACTGTCATTGGTGTTTTTAGTGCTGTGTTTGGCTTCTGCTTCCAATTTTTATGTGTGTGATATAAGCCAGATCTTCATCTTTGCTTCACTCGTGGAACCCAGAATGCACTTTTGCAAATTTTTAAAACCTACCACTCTCAGTCTAAAAAACAATTAAAGTCACTCACCTCTCCTCCCTCCATCCGTTTCTGAGCCATTCCATTTTCGAAACAAAACACTACAATAAGTGATTGTCTATCAAAAAATGTATGCATATTGTATGTCTGTGTGCTCTCTCTCTCTCTCTATATATATATATTTTTGTACAAAGAATATCCGGTTCTTCCAAGTATTTACTTTATTCCTAAGGTACATAAGGGAGTCAAGCCGATTCCAGGACGCCCTATAGTATCGGCAATCAATGGAATGTTTGAGAACACCTCGAAGTACATAGATTTTTTCCTCCAGGAGTTGGTGATTAGATTGCCAAGCTATATAAGAGATACAATGGATTTCCTACATAAATTGAACGATCTCATTTTACCATCTGATGTTGTCTTAATGACTATGGACATCACAGCGTTATACACCAGTATAGCCCACGAAGATGGTTTGAATGCTGTGAAACATTTTTTGGGTGAAAGTGACATTGAGTTTTACAACCACAATAACATGTTATTGAAGATGATTCGTATATGTCTGAACAACAATATGTTTCAATTTAATAATGAGACATTTCAACAGTTGAGAGGCGTGGCGATGGGGGCATGCTTCTCTCCCAGCTATGCATGTTTACATGTAGGCTGGTGGGAGAGGCATGTCCTCATGGCCCGCCATGTGAAACAGTGGTCAAACAACATTTTGTCATGGTGGCGCTATATAGATGACGTCTTTGTTATTTGGAAGGGTACAGAAAATGAGGCATTTGAATTCGTCAAGAATATTAATGATAATGACTTGAATCTGGAATTCACAGCAGATGTGAGCACCAGTGTTGTGAATTTCTTAGATGTAACAGTTAATGTTAAGGACGGGAAATTGGAGACCAGTTTATTTCGTAAAAAGACATCGGGGAATACGGTACTGCACGCAGAGAGTTTCCACCCCCAACATACAATAAAAAGTATTCCATATGGGGAATTCCTGCGTATCCACAGAGCGTGTAGCACAACTGCAGCGCGCAACCAACACCAGCTAGATGCCAAGAACAGGCTGTTAGCACGTGGGTATGAGGAATCAAATTTAAATAAAGCAATGATTAAAGCTAATCTCAGAAATAGGGATGACCTGTTGGTAATTAAAAACACCACGAATCAGGAACCTCTAGCAGTTACCAGTACTGTCCCAGATAATGATCTGAATAAAAGTGAAATGAGACTGATTACAACCTATAGCAGACAGGCTAAAAAAATAAAGAACATAATCTGTAAGGAGTGGCCCATTGTACTGACTGACCCTACTCTGAAGGCAGTACTTCCCAACACTCCCACTGTTACATACAGACGTGCGTTCTCAATGAGGGACGAACTGGTTTCCAGTAGTCCGGAAGTATCAGTAGGTGGTACTTGGCTTACTCCCACAAAAGGATTTTTCAAATGCTCCTCCTGTAGAGCTTGTAAGTTTGGAACCAACACTTACCACTATACTACACCTTTCAGTGATAGTCCTAAACATTTAAAGGGACATAATACATGTCGCACTGATCATGTGGTGTATGTATTGCAATGTACTTGCAAACTCCAATATGTTGGGAGTACCAAACATACAGCTTACAACAGAATTCTGCAGCATTTACGTGCTATAGTCAACTCCGATCCCACGTACCCGGTAGCCAGACATTTTAAAGCTTGCCACAACAACAATCTGAGCTGTCTGAGCTACTTTATTATAGATTCAGTACCAAAACAGAAGAGAGGGGGTAATCGGGAAAGAACCTTAAGACAATTGGAGTGTAAATATATACTGGAGTTGGACACACGTATCCCAGGTGGTTTAAATAATGGGGAGGACTTGCACCATTTTCTATAAGAGTATAGGACAGTCGCACCACACTTTGAATCACTAGGGTCATCAGCTTATTCTGTACAAATGGGTTTTCTCTCGTTTTCTTTCTCTTCTACTCTCTTCGGTCCTTATACCTTCGTACATGTAGTTATATCAGATTGTGTCCTCATCTTTCATGAATTACAATGATGGGTGACTGTGACATTGTATATTTCTTTCTGTACATCTTCGATATGTGAATAGAGATTAAGGGTATTTGAGTAACTGAGCTTCCTCAGGGCCAACATGTATATATATTGTGTCTTTTGTAGTTGTACTTTTATACTATTTCAGTGTGCCACCTTTTGAGATTTTATTAGACATCAAGTGGCTGAGTATAGAGACTTTTTTACCATCTTTCCAGACTTACTTTTTAGAATGCATGTATAATAATGAATTAGGTTTATCGATTGATTTACAATGAATGCTTTACATTTGTTTGCACATCATTTTGCGGATTTGCACATTAAGCTGTATTTCCACAACTAATATGAAAATTGCCAGATTTGCACATTAACTTTGCAGATTTGCACATTTTGCTGTATTTGCACATATATTATCATCTTGCGTATTTTGCACATATATTGCGTAATTTGCACATTATCGGTAAAGATCTTTTTTATGTGCATCTCCGCTATCAGCACAATATAACAACTAGTATTTTGCATTAAGTAAACTATCCTGTTACTTTTAATCTTACCTGTATTTATTACAAGTAGATATACCTATTTTTTACATTTGCATTTCTGGATATGGTTGAACATATAAGCAAACGGGATTGGTCCCTGTATGTGCATATGAGAGTGAATCTCAGCCAAGTGGCAGTATTTTTTCCATGTCTATACGCAAATTTTTCTATGTCTATGCACAGGGTGTCACACGATATGTTTAAAAGAATCACGTTCTGATCGTGCAAATCATGTGATCAAGACCGCTGTGTCGGTCGAAACGTGTCAGAACCGAATGAAGTTTGTGAGAAAATAAACTGAGCAATTAATTCTGCACCAGCATACCTGTGTCCGTGTCTTGCAGTAGCACCGGCTGGTGCTACGAAAGGAGGATTTGATATATATAAATATATATATTTATACAAACATACATACATGTCATCGCCACCGACAGCAAGGAGACAGATGCTAGCTGGATTGACATTTTTTCAGGGTAAGAAAAAAATCCAAACTGTGTCTGGCTTCTTCCTCGGGCACAGCCAACAAGGAGCCAAACGCTGTATGGATTTGCTCTCTGATCTCAGAATAAATCCAAAGTGTGCGTGACTTCTTGATTGGGCGCAACACTGTTTGTGTGCGCTCCAACATGGAGCCAGATGTTGTTTGGATTTTTTTGTAGGCCAAGACAAAATCCAAACAGTGCCTTGTTACTTGCTGGGGCACATCCACAGAAATGATACATTTCGCAATGCTCCTTGGTGACAGTGGAGCATTGTGAAACGAATTAGCTGTGTGAAATTGAACCACAAAGTTGGGGTTGATGGAGAAGTACTAGGAACAATCCTAGTCCCCCCTTTGTTTGTTGGGTGTTAGGAGCTGAGCTGCTCCATCTGTAATCTCTCCTACATCCTCCTTCATCCCAACAGGAGAAAGTGTCTTGAGCTTGTGGGCATGACTAGTGAGGAGCTGACAGCAGTAATGCCCCCCTAGCAGCTCTATCCTGGAGGGATCTGTAAGGGGTTAGGGAATCCCTCTCAGTACCACCCGATGTATGTGTGGTATCACTAATGACATTATTTTCATATTAATAAGGCGTTCCGATTGGGCACTCTCAAATTTCTCTTCTGCACCCCCAGCACCCAAGGGGAAAACGTACCCTATAAAAACATGGGCACCAACTGGGATCCTTTAGGAATGCGTGACTTATTTATGGCACAAGGGTTTCCTAGCAACACCTTTTTTAAGGCTTATATACATAAGGGCAGTCTAGAGGGTAAACACATTTGTATTTAGCTGCTGCACATAAAAAAAGTACAGTTTAAAAAGTGATGCATCCACTTATATTGATAATTGCATGTTCCTCTTATTTAATAAACACGTATCCCCTTTTTTAATCTTTCTTATATTTCCTATTTATATCGACAAAACTTCTCCTTTTATTAGACATATCTTTCATACCAAAATATGTAATATAAAAATGCATATATTAATTCTTTGGCTGAACGTGACTGGACTCCTACGACAGCAGTGGCATGCTTTCCGTCGCAGTGCAATTACAAGTTTAGTGGTTCCATTTTGTGTTGTTTTGTTTTTACCTTCCTTGTTGACAATGTTGTCATATGAGCCGAGGGAGGGAAAATCATCTCTGTGAAGTGACTAAAAGAAAACATATAGCACATTATAAAACATAAGTAAATGAATGACTTTACATTGATTCCTACTAATCTGGATGTCATCCATTGCTTGGATTGTATTATGTGGCACAGTCTTCTCTTAAATGATCACATGACACCATCTCAGAGGGCTGCACGTTGAATGGGGACACACGCATGGACTGTGATACACCAAAATGCCAAATGCGGAAGTAACATCATATAGCCTTTGACCTTAATGATGTCACAAGAAGTGACATCAAATGTCCTTTGACCCTGTATCATCCCAAGGAGTGATGTCACATGACAATAATCTTGATGATATCACAATAATTAACATTGCTGAAGTTACATAATTCCATAATTAATTTTATATATTCTTCTAGGGAACAACAAAGACTGGGGGTTTCTTTTCCCTGTGAAAGGTTTGAAAAACATGGGCTTTACTAGTGCATTTTAATGCACAATTTTCACATAAATTGGCTAAAAAGCCATAGGCTCTAAAAAGCACTTACTAAATATTCAAGTCCTTTCATTGTGTGCCAAGCTACTTAAATCTGACAGTCCACATGAGTTCCCCCAATTATGTTTTTAAAATGTCCTATGGGTGCCCCCTTATCTCACAAATTTCATCCATTGCTAGGACCAGCATTTCTCCATGGTGGCACCTTTTGTCCAAACATTACATACAAAATGCCAGTGCCAGAATTGTCCTAATACTGATTCTCTTGCACTATGGAGGTGCCTTATGTCAAAGGTTATGTCTAATATGTCAAGGACCACATTTTGTCATGGATGGCCCAATGACCTTGCCACTGTTGTCTTCCCATATGCCAAGAATTTCCTCCATTGTGCCATCCCAAGCAATTTGTCACAGGTGCCATCTATGCCATGAATGTCTTCCAGGAAGCCAGCGCTGGCATTTTTTCATGGGTGCTCCATGCCAAATATTTACCTACAGAGTGCCAGCACTAGCATTTTGTAGAGGGTATACCATATGCATTGCCTCCAGTATTCCATTGCCAACATTTTGTCAAAGTGTGCTCTCATAAGTCAAGAAGCATGCCAGGTCCAGCAGCTAACCTGCAAGCATAACATCACTTGCTCACTTACGTTCACTAATTCACACTCATTCTATCATTAGCACTGACTTTTATTCATTCATTTTCATCTACTCTCGTGCACTCACTCTCACCCTGAGTCACTCGTTCGCACTCTCTCACTCACTTTTCTCTTACTCACTTATACTTACTCACTCATTTTGATTGACATACACACATTCACGATCCCATATACAAAAATACATGCTCATACATATACTGTATCACTCAAACTCACTCTCACCCACATGGACGCACACAACATACATTAACACCATTTTATTTTTCTTATCTAAGATGCCAGTGAAGGTCGGGATCTTTCTGCTCCACTTTTTATTACACTCATAGTGGATAATAAGCTATTATTCACTATTAATTAAATAAAAATAAGAAGAAAACGAGGTTAGAGCCTGACCCTGATAATGCAAGACACCCCTGTGTTCTTGGCACTTATTTTGCCACCTCTGAGGCCAGGGTTCGAAAAGGCAGTGCCGGGGTAGCAAAGGGCAAGCTATGGGTCGACCCATGGCACCCCCTAAATGACATCCATGGACACACCATGAATTCTCTGCACACCAAAAAAGTACTTTTTGTGTTGGCATTCATTAATGCAGAAAAGGATTTTCTCCTCTCTTGCAGTTTTTAGTCCCTATTTAAACACCTTAACAAAAGTAACTTTTTTTTGCCTTGGGGCCATATATATGAGGCTCAAAAGTAGGCATGTCTGCATTGTCCTTAAAAAAAACAACTCAAGATCAGACTAACTTTTAACTGGAGGGCAGTACATCTTTGAGAAAGAGCTGCTTTTACGTTAATTGGCCAAAGATATTGAATATGAGAAAATCTATTGTTGTTAATGCAGTGTATGTACAACGATCATTTACAACCTCATTACATTCCAAAGTAAATATGGCAAAGAGTCACACTTGTTTACTTATGACTTTTGAGGAGAACCTAATACCAGCTCCACCAGTTGCACCTAGAAAATAATTGGATAATTTATGAAGTGATGCTTGGAGAACAGACACAATGTTTATTCCTGAGAAGCCCAAAATAATTGGATGAGTGTGCTTTGAGTGGAGGGCATATGTGTGCTGTTTTATTTTTAATGTGTTTATTTGCTATATTTACAAAGAAGTGCCATGAAATAATCTCATAACATAAGAGTCATTGGACACTCATTCTAAATTTCCATTTATTATACTTGAAGAAAACCGCTAATTCTGGACACCAAAAACTGATTGCTGATGCTTTGTGAATATAAACCTTGAAAATTAAAACACAGGGTAAAGTATGAATACATGTAGAGACTGACATTTGCCCTGAGGAAATGGTGATCTTTTAGTCAAAATGCCTCAGATGATATCACGTTGGTTTAAATGCTGCCATGGAAGTAGGGTTTATTCCCTTCAGGAACTGGTTTGGTAAAACTGGAAGTGGTTTTATATGCTGATGACTTAGCCATTCTAGATGTGTGGTCTTCAATGTCCACTGAATGCATTATAATGTTAAGTATCACTAACCACAGGGTACGAAATATGAACAAAACGTAAGGTGATGGTATTTTTCATGCCCAAGGCCCATATTTTCCTGATGGTTAGGTAATCTTCCATTTGAAGTTGTCAAAGAATTGATATGCCTCGAAATAAAGTTATATGTAACCTCTCACAGGGTACACATTAAAAATACTGCTACATATGGGAAATGTGTGGCAGTAGGCCTACCTCATTTTTTTGGGGAAATGGGACATTGACTCTCTGAAGAGGGTATATGAAGGTAAAACTCTGTTAGTCTTTCTTCAGGTATCGGATTATTTTCCAAAACAAATGTTGGGACGGGTACAAGTGGTTGAGATATGTTATTTGGTTTTCATTCCGTCCCCTGTGGTAATGGGCCTCACTTAAAGCTGTAAGATATGAAATAGGTTTCATGAGTAAAGAATGCAAGGTCTGAGATGGGCCATGAGGGAGAAAGAAGAGGGGCTTTAGGCAAAAGTTAATTAAATACATGGCCTCTTAAGCCATTCTAATCCCCAGTTTCCTAGTCAACATTTATAATTTGCTGTACATTTTAATATTTAAAGGATTTAAGGATTTAGGAAGGCTGCAATGTCTCAATGTGTATTGAAAGATATATTAGAGTATGTAAAAACAAAGGTTTGGAGTGGCCTCCAATTTCTGCAACATATACATTACTGAAACTGAGCCTTATTTGGTTATGATGACTAATAGGGAGGTCTCTCATTTTTATTTCAATTTTAAATTGGACCATATCCAATTAGAATGGTCAAAGGAAGATGGCGAAAGGAGGTTGATTGAAATAAATGTGTCAGCTATGCTGGAATGTCCTTTAGGATCTACATCATGTTCTGTTGTCTACCCTTTGTTGAAAGGCCAAAATACGTCTTGTTATTTGCCATATTCTAAAAGAAATAGCATTTTAATTTATAAGATTGTCTGTTTTTTTTTTACCTCCCATAGAATGTTTACTTTTTCATTTCATTTAAAAAGCATGGTGGTGGAAGCACTTTTGGCAAAAATGAGATCCAGCCTAAGGTTAGCTACGTTATAGCAGGGGTTGAATAAAAATATACTTGACAAACTCGAAAGAAAATTGGACTGCTAGGTCTTTTTCATTTACCAACGAAATTAGGGAAAAACATCCCCGTGTCCATTAGGTGTACCCAACGCTGTGCAACTTTAGGAAAGTGTTTAAGACGCACCTCTTTTAAAGAACACTACATCACAATGCATTTACAGTCTTCAAACCAGCTACCTCTCATCACTTGTTGACCTTATGTTGAACTTTCACCTTGTACAGCGCTCCCTTCCTTTTTGGCTGCGTTCATGCTATAGAAATATCACTTACATTCATAAGTAATATATTCAAACACTTTCTCAAACTGGAGTTATATGGGTGGATGGGGGTCCTCCAATGATCAAAGCCATCAGCCTTTGCAGCATATAAACACAGTGACTGTTATCTACTGTTTGCTACACCTTACAATCTCCGTAGTGCTCCAAGCACTGTTTCTTCTTTTTGCACCTTTCAGTTTGCATTTTCTCTTTAACACTAATGTCTCTCACATCCCCACACTTTACAATTTCAGCTGTCCAGGCTTGATTTCTTGCTGCTGCATAACAGAAATATGTTTAGCAGACTGCAGGACTTTTCTCATGGTATTACTTGGGTGTCCAGGTATCATTATATTCCAGATAGCCTGTAATTTAAGACTGGAGGCTTTGGACAAGCACCCTTTTAGCTATTGCTTCGTAAAACAGTTACTCGCAGTGGCCAGATATTTTCTCTTTGCAGTATGAATGATGTAATATGTGACGTCATCAGCAGTGCATTGCGGGGGCGCAAGTTATAGTTAGTTGAACTAACTATAACCTCCGAATTTCACTGGTTTTGTACGAGTGAAATGTACAACTAACTATAACGTCCCTCCTAAAACGTATGGTTTTTTCAGTGAATTTCAAAGGTTTTTTAAATGCTAATTTCTAACTATAACGTGCCTGAAACCTATGGTTTTTTTCAGTGAATATCTGAGGTTTTTTAAATGCTAATTTCTAACTATGCCTACAGAGATAGGACATGTGCAGAAAGAAGAAGAAAGGCACAGAAAGAAGTAAGAGAAATGCAGAAAGAGGCAACAGAAGTCCAGAAAGACAAAGAATGGTGCAAAAAGAAGCAAAAGATATGCAGAAAGAACCAACAGAGGTGCAGAAAGAGGCCTTGTTGCAAAGTCATCCTGTGCCCCCAACTTTTTGCTGACGGGTACTGGTGGTAACTGACTAACCAGGCCTAGAGCCAGTGCTATGCTAAAAGACACTTAGAATACAGTGAAAACACCTGCATACACTAGGTTACACTATGGGTTGGGGTACCCCTGTGATTGGTATGACATCCCCTGTAAGGCCCTAGTGTATAATAGGGCAGGGGGATTAAAACTACCTCTAAGTCAGAGGTGCAGAAACATGGTGGTAGAGAAAGGTGTTTGGCCTCTGACCAGTGCTCAAGAATTCCGCTGTGTAGGACTTACAGGAGGTACCAGGAGGGCTTCTTGGCCCCCAGAGTCCCTCAGGAGTAAAATGGATTTCATCCCCCATCCCGTAGTCTGACAGGAGGTGCGTTTGCAGAGTGGTGGAGGAAGGGGGCATGGCCTCCGAAGACGTCTTAGCAATCCTACTGTGTGGGACTTACTGGAGGTAACAAGAGGGGTACTTAGCCCCCAAGGACATCCTTGGGGGCCAACTACCCCTCCTATTACCTCCAGTAAGTACCACACAGCAGGATTGCTAAGTTCTCATAACAGGCCACGCCCCCTTTGCCCACCATTCCCTGGCACACTCTTGGATGGGGATTGAAGTCCCCTTCACTGCTGGGGGTCCTTAGGGGCCAACTAGCCTACCTCTTACCTCCAGTAAGCCTCACATAGTGGGATTGCTGAGAGGTGGGCAGTGGCCCGCCTCCTGTCTCCACCACTCTGCAAACACGCCTCCTGGCACGCTCTTGGTTGGAGGAAGAAGAACCCTTTCCTCATGAGGGTCCCTGGGTGCCAACTAGCCCTCCTGTTAGCTCCAGTAAGCCCCATACAGCTGGATTGCTGAGAGTGATCCGAGGCCATGCCCCCTTTTTACACCACTCTGCAAACGCGCCACCTGGTGCACTGCTGCTCGGGGGATGAAGTCCACTTGTGTCCTGAGGTCCTGAGAACACAAGAATACCTCATCGCCCCACCAGCAGTGCGCCAAGAGGCGCGTTTGCAGAGTGGTGTAAAAAGGGGCATGGCCTCAGACCACCTCTCTGTGTGGCGCTTACTGGTGGGCTAGTTGGCCCCCAGGAACCCTCAGAATTCAAGGGGATTAAATTCCCCAACTTAGAACGCGCCAGGGGGTGCATTTGCAAAGTGATGCAGGGAGAGGGCGGGGCCTCCGGTGAGATGCCGGCTTTTTTAAAATTTTGTTTTTGGAAGAGGGGTTGTGTGGCCCCCCTTCCCTTAATTATTTTTGGGCCCTGGGGACGCCATCCCCAGGGCCTGAGCATTTTATTTTGTTATAAAAAAAGAAACAGAAAGGGGGCCACGTGACCCCCCTTTCCTGGGCCACTATTGGCCACGGGGACCCCATCCCCTGGGGCCTGGCCTTGTTAAAAACAATTTTTAATGTATATTTGCGAGGAGAGGTGCCACATGGCCACCCTCCCCTGGGCCATTCCCAGCCCCGGAGACCCAATCCCACGGGGCCTGGCCTAGTTTTTTTTTATTTTGCGGGAGGGGGCAGCATGGCCCCCCTCCCCTGGGCCACTTTTGGCCCGGTGAACCCCGCCCCCGATGCCGGCCCTCAAGTTGGCAACCGTGAGGGGAGCCCCAATGCCCCCACGGTCCTTGCTGGCTCCCCGCCTCCTGCCGGAGCCGGCATTGCTTTTGGACAAGGGGAGCTGCTAACATGCAGCTCCCCTTGCCCAAAAGCAATCTGCTTTGATTTTTGGAAGCGAGAGCAGGTTTCCTGCTCTCGCGTCCAAAAAGCAAAGCTGAGTTTGCTATGACAGGGCGGGAGCTGGGCTGCCGCCCTGTCATTGCAAACAGCAATGTCCCGGGGGGGGCACCCCAGGACATTGCAGGAGCCAGCCCTGCAGGGTGGGGGTCCCCAGGGCCATCAAGGGCTCCAGGAGGGGGGCTGGACGGTCCCCCTCCCTACATTTTCAAAGCCCTGGGGAGGTGGTGGTCCCCGGGGCCGGGGGGGCGCTACAGACCCCTGCATTTAAAATAGTGTATACCCTGGGGAGGTGGTGGTCCCCGGGGCAGCGTGGGGGGGCAGGAGCCCCCCTGGATTATTTCACAAGCCCCGGGGAGAAGGCGGGCCCCGGGGTTGCAGGGGGCCGCATGCCCCCCGCACATTATGTATAAAGCCCCGTGGAGTTGGCAGTTCCTGGGGCTGCGGGGCCCCCACAGGCCCCCACTATATAATTCTGCATTGCCTGCCTCCTTAAGACAGGAGCTAACCTGAGTGAACCTTTTTTTGGGAAACTTTCATGACGATTCATCAAACGACGCCAAAGTTATAAGCAAAAAAAAAATGCTCTTCCTATGGAAACTTGGTCCTAACTATAACTACCCACTGGCGACCGCCAGTAGGTTATATATATATATTACCTACTGGCGCTCGCCAGTGGGTAGTTATAGTTAGGACCAAGTTTCCATAGGAAGAGCATTTGTTTTTTTGCTTTGGCGTCGTTTGATGAATCGTCATGACATTTTCCAAACAAATTCTTTGTTCATATCAGCTCCTTTGTTGAAATTCTGGGGGTGATTCGTCAAGGGGGAGCCGAGAAAAAAGGGGGGTCCCATAACGTGTTTTCTCCATGCAATTTCCATAGGAAACTTTACACAAGGCTACAGGTCGAACGGTTGAACGGAATTACCCCAAATTTGGCAGAGAAAGGGTCTTGGTCTAGAAAGCACGCTTTTGTTTATTAGTTTTGTAGAAATATCAAAATTTACAGATATCGATATTTGGGAATTCTGCCATCTGATTGGCTGAGGCATTACGAGCACGAGCTTGCTGCTTATTGGCTGCGAGCGGTGCGAGCGGTTGCAACTAGGAAGTGTTGGCAGCCATTTTGTGATTCTGTTGAAGCAAGTAAGGGGAAAAAACGTTGAAAAAAGTAGGAAAGAGGAGGGTAGGAGCACTGTAACCTCTGTGGGGTGTTTAGGGTGTGCTATACAGGGGTGCGAAGTGAACTACTCAGCCCTACTGGTCTGAAAGTGCTGGGCTACGGAAATTAAGTGAGGTATTGCCTAGAGTCTGAAGCTGCTAAGGTGAGCTGCTGCGGGACTCGGGGATTAAAGCGTGAGCCCGAACTGTATGTCTTATGCTGTAAAGTCATGTGCCCTCTCCATTGCACCACACCTGTGGAAGTAGTGTCAGCATTTGTTTATACCTACTAGGACAAACTACTGACCCTACTGGTCTGAAAGTGCTGTGGTACGGAAAATATGTGAGGTATTGTCTAGAGTCTCATGCTGCTAAGCTGAGCTGCTGCTGGACTTGGGGGTAAAGCGTGAGTCCAAACTGTGTGTCATATGCTGTGAAGTCATGTGCTCTGGCCGCTATGCCACATCTGTGCAAGTAGTGTCAGCATGTAGTTATACCTACTCGGAGGAACTTTTGTTTCGAACACTGTAAGTTGTGTATGGTGTTTAGGGGGTGTTATACAGTGAGTGCGAAGGTAAATTTGGGCGTATCAAATCAATTTGGTATTTGTAAAGTGCAAACTACTCACTCGTACGGGTCTGATGGCGCTGGGGGCGTAAGCTGAGCTGCTGCCCGACTCAGGGATAAAGGCGCTGAACTACTGACCCCTACCGGTCTGAAAGTGCAGGGTATGGAAATTAAGTGAGGTATTGCCTAGAGTGTCATGCTGCTAAATTGAGCTGCTGCTGGACTCGGGGATTAAACCGTGAGCCCAAACTGTGTGTCCTATGCTGTGAAGTCATGTGCTCTGGGCGCTGTGCCACGCCTGTCCAAGTAGTGTCAGCAATATTTTATACGTAGTAGGAGGACGTTTTGTTTGGAACACGGTAACTTAAATATGGTGCTGGTAAGTGATCCGCAGCACTTGCAAAGGCAGTGCACCCAGGACATGCAGCAGACGTGCAAGGTATAGGTGGACGTGAATGGAGTCGACCATGTGTTCGGTATGCCCTGCTATGCGTCAGTGGCTGTGCTTGCCGTGTGCCAGTCTTGTGGATGAAATGGCACAGCTTGATGCAATGAGCCGGGTCTATGTGCAATGGGTGCAGGGCAGGGTTGTGGTGGGAGTACGTGTGAAGGCCATTTCACGCACACTAACTACGACAAAGGACTTTTGGGTGTGGGATGTCCACTCGTTCTCAAATCGGGCAGTGGGTAGTGTGGGAGACGGATGCAAATATTATCGTATCTGTCAGGGGGGCTGGCCACTTGCAAGTTCCTTCTCGGAGCAGCAGATGTGTTAGCGCAAGATAGCTCAGACAAAGAACCTTTCATCCTTACAGTAACTTCTCCAGGTGCATTCATACAGGATGTGTACAAAGGCCGGTCGTGGGTGTTGTAGGATGTGTGCGACCCTGGTCATCATGGATGAGATGCCCAGCACTTGGCACATGGGTGGGTTCACTGTGTGTTACGTTGCCAAACAGCTGCTCCTCCCTCCCTCGAGCCCCCACACTTTTGTGCGCTGCGCTGCGCTGTTGTATCCCGTGCACTCCTACGGCACATCTTTGTAATGCCTATTCGCGCATGTCCTGCGGCATTCCAATCACACCGTGACACTGTCGTTTGGAGGTGGTGCATGCCACTTTACAACATCGACTGCTGCGGCCCTTGTGGGGCCACAGCAGAACACAGAGACACACTTACTGCACTTCTTGCACAAGGACATGTGTGAGACACCCCGTTCCCTTTGCCGCTTGTGCATGCAGGAGGATGCGTGCGCAGCTTCATCTCCAGGCTTACTGCCAACGCTGAGGTGACATGGCAACATCCGCTGAAGACAGCACACTGTGATGTTGCAGGGCCCATGCCTATCATGCTAACACAATGACCACACGGACAAACTTGCTCAGATGCGGGTTCGGGGGGCATTGGCGGTCCTGGGGTTGTTGCTATGAGTGTTATGACCCTCATGGGTATCCGTGTATCATGCTCATTGACTCTATGGCACCTGTGGGTGTTCAGGTGTGGCTCTTGGCTGTGTTCCTTTTCATGCTGCAGGTAGTCGTCCTGCTTAACACCAGCAGAAAGCAGGTGTAAAATCTCTGGATGTTAACGTAGCCTATCACCGGAATTCGTTTCGCATCGCAGTTTTTGCCTTTTGTTGTGAAAGTTGTGATGTGGTTTTTTTCGTGTACAGAAAACTAAATAAACTGGGCAGTGTATCCCGTCAAGATCCAGCACCTGACCCACTATTCCCAATCAATATAAATACAATGAGATTTCCTCATTGATTTTATGTGTACACTGTAAATGCACCCACTACCACAGTGCAATTCAATAGAGGATTTTAGTATTTAGAATAAATCGCAAAGGTGCACCTCGTGTGTTTTTGCATGGGAACGCCTACTCTGCATCTCATTATCAGCACTTTAATGCGACTACAGTTGAGATAAATCTAACACACTATTCAGAAGCTGGTGCAAACTGCAGACATCAGCAGTATTCCCGCGATAACTGCCCCAAAATTTAACACCATGGTGGACACCACCAAATGACAGTAATAAGAACGAGAAAGTGTCACACAGCACTTAAGTAACAACCAAAAACGTTATTGATTTTTTTTCCCCACACTTTATTTTTTCATAAACGTATATATAAAGGATAAAGTAAATTTAACAAAATGAACACAAAACACCAAGGCGGAAGACTCCTGCTGGGACCATGAATGTCGACGACGACAGCCTGGAAAATAAAGCACAAAATAAGGACGTGTGTAATGTGCATATCAAAGGAGCGAGACACAGAGAAGGACAAAAAGCCAGAGAGAAAAAGAGAGGGAAGGAAAGAAAGGGAGTGAGAAAGGGAGAAGGGAGATAGAGAAAGAGAAGGAAAGGAAGGAAGAGAGTGAGAGAGAGAGTGAAGAGAGGGAAGTGAGAGAGAGAGAGGGATACTGCCACCCCTGCACATCCATAACCAAATAATTACCTGCTGCCAGTGGAGTGTCTACCAATGGGCACTCCACGTGCCCGTCAAAGCTCCGCGGCCTGGCAGATCTCACAGATGTCGCTGAGTCCTGAGTTATGAATGCCGGAGACCACATCAGCTTCTCCGCGGTCCGGCAGATCTCACAGATGTCGCTGAGTCCTGAGTCATCAATGGCGGAGACCACATCAGTTTTTAGTGCCGCTAACCCTGTGCAACGCAAGTCAGTGCCACGTGGTGGTAGGCCGCTGATGGCCAAACAACTTAGGTTGCGACTAACCCTGTGCAACTCAAGTCGGCGCCACGTGGTGGTAGGCCCCTGACGGCCTCATCAGCTTCGGGTGGCACTAACCCTGTGCAAGTCAAGTCTGTGCCACGTGGTAGTAGGCCCCTGACGGCCATACTGCTCAGGGTGCGACTAACCCTCTGCGCAACTCTTCATGGACTCTTTATGATTCAGACCCGTGGAGCGTCCACCATCCAGTCACCACCGGCAATAAAGGATGTGACTTTGTCGATGCATTATATTTGCGTGATCACATGGCCTGTGACGCATGTGCTGGATGGGTGTGGTGTGTGTGCAAACCTGCCCTCAGGGAGTGGCCGTGACATGTTGACAACTAGAGCACTGACCTGCACACCAACAGTGAGTACGCCTGCGTCAGGTAGCTATGTGGGGGTGGTGAAAACGTGTTTTCACAATGGATTTTCCATAGGAATCTTTAGACAAGGCTACAGATCAAACTGCTGAACGGAATTATGCCAAATTTGGTAGGGAGAAAGGTCATGGTACAGAAAGCGCGCTTTCTTGCATCGAGTAAAAATATAAAAGAAAGGTCCCGTGGGCAATTTAATATACCGGAGCTCTGTCTGTGTGAGATAACCCTTTCACGCTCCCTCTTCCCAACATCTCCACTTCGCAGCTATAGCGTTAGAAGCCAGTCCGTCAGTTTGCAGCTCTCTACCTTTGCGAGCTAGTACGCTTCTGTGCCTGTACCTCTGCGAGCTACTACGCTGCTGTTCCTTTGGGAGCGGAAGGCTCGTAGTACTGCGTCTGTGAGTCGAACGAACGGGCCGCAGTTGTCCCTCTGCGAGCCTGGGTGCAAACTGTTCATAAGTCACACTACATAAGCATTGAAAAGCTATTTTGTGATTCAGTCCCACATTACCAACATACCCCCAACAACCTTCTTGGGCCCAGAATTGTCCTTGTGCGGCTGGACAAAGAAGAATCTTAGTCATGTATAGATTTACATATAAAACATTTTATTGAAACAAAACAACAACAAATAAAACTGAAGGGAGTCTGGTGCTGTGGTCGCTGCCACGAAGTTGGGGTTACTGTCATTCAGGACTCAGGACACAGTTCCACATGTGGGATCGGCTTGTGTTGAACAGGGTTAGTGGCACCACGTGTCGCGGCTTGTGTTGAACAGGGTTAGTGGCACCACGTATCAAAAATTCATATGGCGAGCTCTGTTGCCCGCAGTGTAGACTGTTATTGAGTGTTTGTTTGCACTCGAAGATGAATTTGTTGATTGTACTAAAGCTATAACTGATATAAAAAAAAGTTCTTGAAGCAAGGAAAAAAAAGGATATTATGTAGGTTTTAGGCCTGTGTTAGTTACTTGCCTAGTGGACTCTGTAATTAATGAATCAAGAATTAATTTTAAATGTGAGCCCTACTGACCGCAGTGTAGATGTATCATGGAAAGATTAAATATGTATAGAATACACTGTCGAAGTGTATGAGCCTGTGATGCTGCTTGGTGCGGATGGGCCGCAGTGGGAGCTATTTCTCTTGCCTACTGCGTCATCTGCAATCGCGACTGTATCTGAATTGTGAGTCCTGCTGACCGCAGTGTAGGCCAGAGGTAGCGGTGAGCAAGGGCCCACAGCCACATGCATAGTTTGGTGGTCGCTGCCACGGACTTGGGGTCACTGCCATTCAGGACTCAGGACACAGTTACACATGTGGGATCGGCTCGTGTTGAAAAGGGTTAGTGGCACCACGTGTCGCCGGCCTTACATTTGGAAATATGCCTAGCAGATCAAAGGGAGTATGCTGCTGTGGTCACTGCTCGGACTTGGGGTCACTGCCACTCAGGACTCGGGACACAGTTACACTTGTGGGATCGGCTTATTTCGAACAGGATCAGTGGCACCTCGTGTTGCCGGCCTTGCATATGGAAATATGCCTAACTGCTCAAAGGGAGTATGCTGCTGTGGTCGCTGCCACAGACTTGGGGTCACTGCCATTCAGGACTCAGGACACAGTTACACATGTGGGATCGGCTTGTGTTGAACATGGTTAGTGGCACCACGTGTCACCGGCTTTGCATATGGAAATATGCCTAACTGATCAAAGGGAGTATGCTGCTGTGGTCGCTGCCACGGACTTGAGGTCACTGCTATTTAGGACTCAGGACACAGTTACACATGTGGGATCGGCTTGTGTTGAACAGGGTTAGTGGAACCACGTGTCGCGCCTTGTGTTGTACAGGGTTAGTGGCACCACTTGTCCTCGGCCTTGCATATGGAAATATGCCTAACTAATCAGAGGGAGTCTGGTGCTGTGGTCGCTGCCATGGACTTGGGGTCACTGCCATTCAGGACTCAGGACACAGTTCCACATGTGGGATCGTTCGGCTTGTGTTGAACAGGGTTAGTGGCACCATGTGTTGTGGCTGGCGTTGAATCCTGCCTAAATAAGTCCACGTGGTGATGACTTGTGGTGCAGTGAGTTAGTAGCACCTGAAGCACTCAGCGTGTGTGCACCCTGCGATGGTGCGTGGTCCGGGCGGGCCTCACTGTTAGCAATGTCTTTACATGCTTTGAAAGAATCTTCATAGCAGTCAAAATCTCCAAGTAATTCCATTTCAGTCCTCCAAGGTTTGAAGAGTTGCAGAAGAGCTAAACAGAAAAACTCTCTCTTATCTGGAGTATCACAACTTAATTTCCTGTGTTTAATCAAATTTCCTTTGGCATTCTTTAAGAAACATCCATCAGATCCAATTACAGCATATTTCCCTTCATTTATTTTTTCTGTAACATTTTTTCTAAAACTATAATGTTGCAGTATTTCATACAGACATATGTTTTCCAGGTATGGTCTTCTATTTGGATAGTATGCCAGGAACAGTAATTGAGTTATCTGCAACATATTGTATGTCCATATTTGCATTCCACATCTTCAAAATTACTGGATTGTAATCATTAATGTATTTAGATTCTTCTGTTCTTTTTATATTATAAGTATTTTTGGGTGATTTTCGAGTGATAGTATGCCTCACTGCTGACATAAAACTGTTCACTCTACCTTGCGATGACTTATGGTGCACTGAGTTAGTAGTACCTTTGGCGCTCAGCGTGTACGTACCCTGCGATGATGCGTTGTCCGGGAGAGCCACACTCGGACCAATGTCTTTTGTCTATTGAATTCAGCCTCAGTAAGGCGACGTGTCGATGTCTTGTGGTGCACTGAGTTAGTAGTACCTTTGGCGCTCAGCATGTACATACCCTGTGATGATGCGTTGTCCAGGAGGGCCGCACTCGGACCAATGTCTTTTGTCTATTGAATTCTGCCTCAGTAAGTCCACGTGGTGATGACTTGTGGTGCAGTGAGTTAGTAGCACCTGAAGCACTTAGCGTGTGTGCACCCTGCGATGATGCGTGGTCCGGGCGGGCCTCACTGTTAGCAATGTCTTTACATGCTTTGAAAGAATCTTCATAGCAGTCAAAATCTCCAAGTAATTCCATTTCAGTCCTCCAAGGTTTGAAGAGTTGCAGAAGAGCTAAACAGAAAAACTCTCTCTTATCTGGAGTATCACAACTTAATTTCCTGTGTTTAATCAAATTTCCTTTGGCATTCTTTAAGAAACATCCATCAGATTCAATTACAGCATATTTCCCTTCATTTATTTTTTCTGTAACATTTTTTCTAAAACTATAATGTTGCAGTATTTCATACAGACATATGTTTTCCAGGTATGGTCTTCTATTTGGATAGTATGCCAGGAACAGTAATTGAGTTATCTGCAACATATTGTATGTCCATATTTGCATTCCACATCTTCAAAATTACTGGATTGTAATCATTAATGTATTTCGATTCTTTTGTTCTTTTTATATTATAAGTATTTTTGGGTGATTTTCGAGTGATAGTATGCCTCACTGCTGACATAAAACTGTTCACTCTACCTTGCGATGACTTATGGTGCACTGAGTTAGTAGTACCTTTGGCGCTCAGCGTGTACGTACCCTGCGATGATGCGTTGTCCGGGAGAGCCACACTCGGACCAATGTCTTTTGTCTATTGAATTCAGCCTCAGTAAGGCGACGTGTCGATGTCTTGTGGTGCACTGAGTTAGTAGTACCTTTGGCGCTCAGCGTGTACGTACCCTGTGATGATGCGTTGTCCAGGAGGGCCGCACTCGGACCAATGTCTTTTGTCTATTGAATTCTGCCTCAGTAAGGCGACGTGTCGATGTCTTGTGGTGCACTGAGTTAGTAGTACCTTTGGCGCTCAGCATGTACGTACCCTGCGATGATGCGTTGTCCGGGAGGGCCGCACTCAGACCAATGTCTTTTGTCTATTGAATTCTGCCTCAGTAAGGCGACGTGTCGATGTCTTGTGGTGCACTGAGTTAGTAGTACCTTTGGCGCTCAGCGTGTACGTACCCTGCGATGATGCGTTGTCTGGGAGGGTCGCACTCGGACCAATGTCTTTTGTCTATTGAATTCTGCCCCTGTAAGGCCACGTGGTGATGACTTGTGGTGCACTGAGTTCGTCGCATCTGAAGTACTCAGCGTGCGCGCACCCTGCGATGATGCGTGGTCCAAGAGGGCCGCACTAGGAGCAATGTATCTGCGTACTGCACTGCGTCATCTGCAGTTCCATCTGAATTGTGAGGCCTGCTGTCCGCAGTGTAGATCGAAGGCAGTAGTCTGTACAGACATAAGTCTACGGTGCTGTGCCGCTGGGTTCGCAGGGGGCCTGTGTCGAGGAGACCCGTGGTCATGGCGGCAGCCTCGTTGCAGGGTGAGGCCCACCGCTCTGGCACAGTCGTTGGTCTTCACAGTTCACAAGTGAACCACGCCCAGAGCCCCGGCCTATTTATTCACACTCCTACACTGAAGTGGCGTACATCGGACCAGCCCACTCCGGTTACACTTATGCTTACATGGGGGGACAATACAGCTACATGACTGAGATCGTCCCTAGTGTTTGACGTAACATGGTTGGGTCCACTGTCCACAACACTACAAGCACCAGTAGTATTTGTGCACATGGAGAGGTGTGTGTTCTGCATACTGAGATGTGTCCAGCACATCACCGCTACACTTTGCATTGTGTGCATTGTTATTCATGGGTGAATTGCTTCCTTCACATATAGTTTGTTCACACCTGTCCCAATATTTAGCTATTGTGTGGCTGAGGGGCCATGCCATTTTCAGAAAGTTCGCTGTCTTGTTCTGCGCTGCCTCGGTGGTAGAGGGGGCGGTCCTGGGGGTGGTGGGGGGTGTTGTGGCATTCTTGGGTGTCGAAGCTGCTTGATCAGTAGGTCTATGACATGTGTTGGTCTTCAGATGTGGCTCTGGGCTGGGCTCCCTTTCATACTGTATGTAGTTGTTTAGTATTTAAAAAAACAAGAAGACATTAAATAATAAATATTAAAGTTACAACACTTTTTTTTCAAAACTACTGAGAAAAACATAGGTTTTATGAACATTATAATTAGAAATTAGCATTTAAAAAACCTTTGAAATTCACTGAAAAAACTTAGGTTTCAGGCTTGTTATAGTTAGAAATTAGCATTCAAAAAACCTTAGAAGTTCACTGAAAAAAACATAGGTTTCAGGGACGTTATAGTTACTTGGACATTTGACTCATATAAAGCCAGAGAATTTCACCCGTTATAGTTAGTTGAGCTAACTATAATTCGGGCGCCCGCAATGCACTGGTGATGAAGTCACATATTACATCACTCATGACATGGTCAGTGACATCACTCATGGCATCACTGACAGGCCTGGCATTGTGCTGCCCCCACCCAAGCTTGCTGCTCCTGCCTCCCCGCCACCTTACCCCTGCCCCCTCATTACAGCCCTATGTGGATGTTGTTCTGCCACTGGCCTTCCCGCCTTCTCTGAACAGTTAGCTTGCTGCCCCATCCACCTCCTCCATATTCTCTATTGTCTAAATCCATGCACTAGCCTCCTACCTCCTGCCATGCATGGTCTGATGTGCTGCCACTGCCCTCCATTTAACATGATGTCCCAGTCCACTCCTCCTGCCCTCCATTGCCCAATTCTATTCCCCATCATTGACCTCCTGCTTATCCACTGTGCTTAGCTTGCTGCCCCTACTCTTCTTCCCCCTGCCCTCCGATATCTGTGTGCATGCCCCTGCTCCATCCTTTTTGCCCACCATGTTCTATCGACCTGCCCCTCCTATCTACTCTGAGTGTTCTGTTGAGCTGCCACTCCCCTCCCACCTGCCTAGCATTGTCAGATGACTGTAACCTCTCCCTGCCACCTCCACCCTGCCCGTCCACGTTCCATGCCCCTATTCCCTTCCTCCTGTCCTCCATGGTCCATTTTAATGCCACAATCTTCTGCCCTCCCTGGTCTGTTGTGCTGCAACTGCTCCTCCTGCCTGCCCTGCGTGGTCTGTTGTGAGGCCCCTTCCCCTGAACTCTCTTGTCTGTACCCAGCTCCAACCCTTCCCTTCTATCCTCCATGGTCCTTTGTGCATGCCCCTGCCTCCTCCGTCTTGCCTATCATGGCCATTGTGCTGCCACTAACCCTCCCGCTTGCCATGCATGGTCTTCTGTGCTGCCACGCCCCCTCCCACCTTCCCTGTGTGGTCAGCTAGCTGCCCCTGACCCCCTCCCAACTTCCCTCCATGGTCTATGTGTATGCCATTATAGTCTCACTGTTGCTCTCCATGGTGTGTCTTGCTTCTGGTGCTCATCCTGCCTGATCTCCATGGTCAGCTTGCTGCTCCTGCCTTGCCCCCTTGCCCCCTGCCCTCTGTTTTCCATGTGCAGACCCTATTACCTCCCTCCGGCTTGGCTGTTCCATTGTAATGCCCCTGATCCCTCCCTCCTGCCCTTTATGGTCCGTTATGCTGCAGCTTTCTCTCCTTTCTGTCCATTATGGTCAGCTAGCTGCCTTGCCTCTTTCCCCTCTGTTCTCTGTTGTCCATGTGCATGGTCCTGTCCCCTCCCTATTGCTTCCCGTGGATTGTTGTGCTGCACTCCCGTCCCACATGCCTGTGTGGTGTATTGTGCTGCAGCAAACCCTGATGCCTCCCCTGTAAGGTCAGTTTGGTGCACCTGCCCATGCCCCACCTGTCCTCTGTTATCCGAGTTCATGTCCCTACCCCAATACCTCCTGCCTTCCATGATCCAATGTACCATACTTGCTAATATGTTGAACTTGGTAAGAGAGAAATTTTGAAAAAAATTACTGGGGTATTGATTTTCCCCATTGACTTACATTGAAAAAGAGGAGACTGTAGACAGGAGACAGATTAAATAAAGCCCATTTGGGCTTAAAAACATTGGGCGTTTCCTGGCTGAATCCGGTCTGTTGGCATGTATGGTAGTACTACCACTGCCTCTTCCTTCTGCTGCTGGTATTAAATTGCCGTAGCCTCTCTTGCCTGTCCTGCATTGCTGGTTTGTTGCCCCTGCCCCCCTTTCCACCGCCCTCCATTGTCTGTTGTGCTGCCACTGCCCTTCCTGCCGGCCCAGTGTGGTCAAATTGTTGCCTCAGCACCCTCCTACCTCCATGCCCCTGGCCTCTGCCTCCCAACAGTATCCTAATGAACAACTAGATTGCTAACATCCTATATTTATTACAAAAGTGCGGCACGCCTGACGTCATCTTGATGTAATCAAAACTGTAATACCTAGAGCATTTCCATTAGAAATTACAGAAATGAGAGGGTCTTATTTGCATCGAAATTATGGTTTGAACTCTAAAAAACTAAAATGAGGACATATTTTCTGAGTTTTCAAATAGCGACAAAGCACTTTTCAATTATTTGTTATCTTTATGTTTTTTTATCCAGTTGACCACTTGATTAAATGTTGTACTTAGGGGAGAGGATGTAGTGTTTCTTCTAGAGCTGCAGACTTTGCAACTGGGGAACCAGGTTGGAGTTTCTGCTTCAGCTGGACAATCTGTGATTCTGGTCAAATCACTTAATCTCCCCACGTTTACAACCAAAATGAATTTGTCCTTGTGTGATGCAACCAATGCTCATGTAAAGCACTCCAATATTGACCAGTCTGCACTATTTAAAACTGCAAAAAAAAAAATAGTGTTTTGCACACTTCTGTCATTGGGCTATACATGGGCTACATCTGGGTGATATTTGTGCTACATTTGGGCTCTTTTGTCTCTGGTGGCCATCTTGAGATATTTAATTGGTATGAAGATTCCTAGTTTCCTCATTTACTGCAGTCTCCCAGTAGGAAATGGTTTCAGTTTTTTACTTTGATTCCATCAAGAAGTCATTCAGATGTGTCACACATTTGCAATAAATTCTGAATGTTAGCACTCTAGTTGCTCATTAGATCACTGTAGTAAAGCTACTGCTCACCAGGGAAGTTTGCTGCTGGTATTGAAAGTGCATGTTTCAATCTGCATGTCAGAATCTTTTAATGAAATAGAGGATTGACAAGTCTCTCAAAATGTGCCCTAATTTTTATTTCTGCAGCACTAATCATAATTTCTATGGCTAAATGAATCCCTTGATTTTGTTCCTTTTTAAATTAAATGTTTTAAATGTTACCACTTTATTCCAATCAAGATGGCTTCAGGTGTGCTATACTTTTGTCATAAGTAGGACTGTTTGCGCTCTAGTTGTTCTTTAGAACACTCTGGGAGGCTGCAGTAGAACACAAAGGAATCAACTGACAGTCTCTGCCCTTGTTGGATGTACATGTTTTACTAAGAATGTCAGACTTCATTCTCAAATGACTGAGAAAGAGAATGTGAATTTACAGAAAATATGCTATCATTTTAGCTTCTAGATCACCTTCCAAACCTCTATGGGAAAAGTATGAGAAAAAAGGTTTCTCTCTCTGATATCGCGCTGCCCTCCCTTTCCAGGGAGGACAGGGTGTCGTTGGACGCCGCTCCCACCTCCGACGAGATCGCCCTCGCCATACGCTCGGTCGCTTCCGGCAAGGCCATGGGTCCGAATGGTCTCCCTATCGAGTTGTATAAGTTACGACCGGATACGCTGGCACCCCACCTCCGGGCTATGTTCCTGGCGGCACACTCGGTGGGCTCCCTCCCGCCGGACCAGCGTCTGGCTACAATTGTGGTCATCCACAAGGAGGGGAGACCTCGGGACCGGGTTACATCCTATCGGCCCATTTCGCTGCTGAATGCGGAGCCCAAGATTCTCGCTAAGGTACTGGCCAATCGGCTGGTCGGCGTGGTGGGCGATTTGGTTCATCAGGACCAGTCTGGCTTTATTCCTCATCGCAACACAGCCCTTAATCTGCGGCGTTTGCACGGTGTGCTCGCACGTCCCCCGTTTATACGGGAGCCGGCCATTTTGGCGTCCTTAGACGCCACCATGGCGTTTGACACGCTTGAATGGCCATATATCTGGGCGATGCTTGCGAAGTTTGGATTTGGCCCGGGGTTCATCAGTTGGGTCAAATTGCTATATTCGGGCCCATTGGCGCAGGTGGTGGTGAACGGAAGAGTATCGGCTCCGTTTGAGCTGGGCCGGGGCACTCGACAGGGCTGCCCCTTATCGCCGCTCCTCTTTGCACTTGCCTTGGAGCCCCTGGCGGAGTGGCTGCGGTGGGAGCCTTCCATCCGTGGTCTCCGCTGGACCCCCGAGTATGAGGACCGCGTATCCCTATACGCTGATGACATCCTTTTGTACCTAGCTTCCCCTCGTAAATCACTTATAGTACTAGTTGATGTTCTGCATTCATTCGGTCGTAACTCCGGTCTGGTCATCAACTGGGCTAAATCGTGTGTGTATGTTCTCTCTGGGGAGGCTCCTATCCTCCCGCGGGGCTGTCCGATCCAGGTCGCCCCGCAGGGATTTAGGTACCTGGGTGTCTTCATTACTCTAGACCCGGAGGCTCGGCATGATCGGAACTTGCTTCCCCCCCTCCAGCGTCTGAAAGAGGATGTCGCGCGCTGGCGGCGTTTGCCGCTTTCGCCGCTCGGCCGGGCGGCACTGTTTAAAATGATGTCGTTGCCGCGTTTCCTATACGCGTTGCAGAACACGATGGACCTCGTCCCAGCGCGCTACTTCCGCGAAGTGGAGAGTTTGCAGCGCCGCCTGTTCTGGGACGGGAGGCCACGTATTGCCCTGGCTAAGCTGACGCTCCCCTGGTATGATGGGGGGATTGCCCTCCCGGATATTAAACGGTATTATTGGGCCTCCCAGCTAGCTGC
The DNA here is from genome assembly GCF_964204655.1 of Triturus cristatus. NCBI lineage: Eukaryota > Metazoa > Chordata > Amphibia > Caudata > Salamandridae > Triturus > Triturus cristatus. The sequence continues at coordinate 879,249,773 of NC_140583.1, forward strand.
AATTAATCAGGGCCTATATGGGCCAGCCTTAAACCCGGCGTATGAAATGGATAGGTTGCTACTTCCAGGTGGTGACTATAATCGAGCGCTCTACTCTAGCGCGCCCGACGCTCGCCTAACGGGCCCCACGCGTGTCATGGTGCGAGTGTGGCACGCGGCCAATGCTGCAATGGGGTGGAAGGACCGTTTGACCCGGGCGTCACCACTATACGCATCTGAGCGGTTGGGCTCCTTGTGGACCTCGAAGGGCTTTGAGAAGTGGGATTTAATAGGCATCAGCAGAGTGGGGGATCTCTGGACGAGGGGAGGATTCAAAACGTTCGAGATGCTGCAGACGGAATTTCAGTTGCAGGGCAGCGAGTACTTTCGGTACTTGCAGGTCCGGCATGCACTGGGCTCCGTCTTTCCGGATGTTGCCTCCATCCCGGAGTGCTCCCCCCTGGAGGATAGAGTGCTGGATGGACACGTCCCTGACAGCACGATCTCACTGATCTACAAAAAACTGATCAACGATCGCTCAGACTTGCTGACTGCCCTTCGTGAGGCTTGGGTAGCCGATGGGCTGGAGCTGGACGACGAGGACTGGATCTCCGCAATGGCCTCCCCGAAAGAGGTGGCCATACCGGCTCGCCTTCGTTTCGTCCAGCTCAAGATACTCCACAGGGTCTATATGACGGGGCCAAAGCTCCTGCGTATGGGCTATGCTGAGGACGGTTTGTGTAGGCGTGGGTGTGGTGCGCTGGGGACTTTTCTGCATATCCTGTGGGAGTGCCCGCAAGTGGAGGGGTTCTGGCGAGGTGTGCATGAGGTGCTGCGAGTGGTCACGCATGTGGCGCTGTTGCCCGAAGCGAGGAGATGCCTGTTGAATGTGTGGGAGCCTACCGATTACTCGGTGCCGCAGACGTGGTGGGTGACTCTGGGGTATATGGTTGCCAAGCGTGATATTGCCCAGCTGTGGGGATCTCAGAACCCCCCGACAGTCTCGGCCTGGAAGGAACATATGGATTGGTGCATGTTTCGGGAAAAGGTGGTGTATGTGGCGAGAGGTAAGCCTGCGACATGGATGAAAGTGTGGGGCCCCTGGAACGCCTACCGCGGGGGCATCTGTGCTCCACCCCTATTGCCTGATCCGTCGCCGGCCCCGTCCCCTTAGCCAACTCATCCCCCCGGTACCTGGGCATCGGGTGTCCCCAATCCTAGTTCTGATCTCTCCCCCCCCTCTTGAGATTCCTATGGATGGCTAGAATCCCCCCTCTAGGGGAGCACGTATTGCTATTCCGATTGAGGATTGCCTTGTGGGTTTGTTTGTGTTTGTTGTGCTTTAAACTTAAAATGGAACCGTATAATGGGGTCTGCATAGTGTGGCACGCAACGATGTTATCTCCTGTAAATGCTCGGCCGCAGCACCATGTGTTTTAGAAATGTATACTGTATGCTCCTTTTATTGCTAGCGGCCGGCCGGAAGGTTGTAGGCCCATACTTGTATAATTCTTTGTGTCTTGTAATAAACGGTTTCAAAAAAAAAAAAAAGGTTTCTCTCAAACATGATTCATGATATCCCAGCAGAAGGCTTTTTCACAGGGTAAAATCACCTTAGAACACACCACAATTCATAAAATTAGTAAGGTACCATCAACAAATGATTTATAATGTAACTAACGTCTGTTGTCACCATTTATACGTTCTCCTTTTGCTGACCCTCAAAACCTACCATTCACTTCAATGCATTTCAATGTATATTGGTCCCAAGATGGCTGCCAACACTTCGTGGATGAAGTGCTGACAGCCAATCAGATCTCACGATGAGATGTGTGGTTAGGCTCCGCCCAGATATATAAATCAATTTTTCCTTCAATATAAAAAAAACCTACTGAATAGATTTACACCATTTTAAGAAAAGGGCGCTTTCTGGACCAAGAGCTACCTTTTTGCCAAATTTGGTATAATTCCGTTCAGCAGTTCGGGCTGTAGCCTTGTCTGAAATTTCCTATGGAAATTAACATGGGGAAAATGCGTTTTGGGACCCCCCTTTTTGCTTGGTCCCCGTTTGACGAATCACCATGAAACTTTCAAGACAGGAGCTGACCTCATTTGTTTTGAAAATGTTGTCGTCAAACGGCGCCAAGGATATTAGCAAAAGAAAAAACGCTTTTTGAATAGAAACAAGGTCCTAACTATAACTACCTACTGGCAATCATAGTAGGATATATATATATATATATATATATATATATATATATATATATATATATATATATATATATATATATATATATATATATATATATATATATATATATATATATATATATATATATTTCGAAACAGTCGATTCCTGGCCAAGAAAAGAATCCACACGAGCCCACTCGATCATATGAACAGCTTTATTCCTCAAAGGGCAGAAGAGGACGACGCGTTTCGACCACGTCCGTGGTCTTGGTCACATGACCATGGTCTCCATTTGCACCAGTTAAAAAGGGTAAGTGCACTTTTTTAATACATAGACATAGAAGAAATAAACAATTGGTAGTTTGTTTGTACATAATGCAACAAATTGTATAATTGTAAATTTGCAAAATTACAATTCCAGAGAAGTACAGAAAATAAACTGACAATACAATTCTTTTCATTGTTAGTTCGTGACAGTAACCAGTTGGTGAATATGCAAAGGTGTAGTTTTGCATATGTTAACATGCCATGGAGGACTAGTGCCTCTTGGTAAACTATGTGACCAAATTAGTGTGGTTTCTAAATAATATAAAAGAGATTTTTTCTTTCTCACAAAATAAGACGAAAAAATGTGATGAAGGGTCTAGTGCCCTTTAACATCTATCCAAATGTTGACTTGGAGTAGAGAGGACTCCGGTGCTCGTAATTCTATCACTGATGTGAGATACAGGAGAATTCATAGTGATGTTCCTGCATAATATCAAAGAGACAAATTAGATTAATGACATAGTTTAACACAACCATTATTCAAGGACATAGCTGTATTTTACTTTCACTGGTTACATGTGATTTTCTAAATCCTGTACATTCAATAAAATATAATCAGAAAAAAGGAAAGCGCATTTTTGTTTTTGGGGCTTTTTTTTTATATAAACAGGGGGAGAGGGATATGGGCAGGGCGTGAGTAGCCCACCAAGGTCTTTATGTTTCAGTATCAAACGGTGTCTCATTAAAGGTGGGAATAAAGTTCCTCGTCCTGATTCAGGCCATCCGGAAATTTGATGCCTGCTAGGAGGATGAAACGTGATTCAAGTTTGCGTAAAGAGGCAATACGGTTCCCTCCTCTAGTGTTGGGTTTGACTGTATCCAATCCAAAATATTTGGCTTTGGTCCAGTCGGCCCCATGTTCCTTCGAGAAGTGTCTTGCCGTGCTGTAAGTTTGGTCGCAATTCGTAATTGCTCGCCAGTGTATATATATATTCACTTAAAAAACCATAGGTTTCACACATGTTATAGTTAGCTGGGCATTTCCCTCGTAAAAAACCAATGAAATTCCCCCGTTATAGTTAGTGCAGGCAGCTATAACTCACGCGACCGCAATCCGCTGCTGATGACGTCAGATATTACATCACTGTATTTAGACACTTATTTACCCATGTCTTCTTCCATTCATCTTTAGCTATACATATATTACATTTTTTTTTTCAGAAAGACACATATGTCATCAGTGATGTAATATCTGACGTCATCAGCAGCGGATTGCGGTCGCTTGAGTTATAGTTGCCTGCACTAACTATAACGGGGGAATTTCATTGTTTTTTTACGAGGGAAATGCCCAGCTAACTATAACGTGTGAAACCTATGGTTTTTTAAGTGAATTTGCAAGGTTTTTTAAATGCTAATTCCTAACTATAACATGTGTGAAACCTATGGTTTTTTCAGTGAATTTGTACGGTTTTTTAAATGCTAAGTTATGTATTTTTTAATATATTTTTTTAAACAAAACTTTTTCACGGCGCGCGCACGGTGCGTAAAGTGTGCGCGAGGTGTGCGAAGAGCCCCGCGCGCCCACTTTACGCAGTTTGTGCCGTCCGCGCACGGTGCGCTTCGCGCACCTTGCGCGCACGGTGGGCATAGAGCGCTTCGCCCCCAAGGGACAAATACATTTTTTTTTTTTTCGAAAAATCGCGGAGTGCGCGCACGCTGCGCGAACTTCGCAGAATTTTTTCCGTTTGGGTGGTGCGCGCAGGGTGCGCGCACTTGCCGATTTTTCGAAAAAAAAAAAAATAATTTTGCCCTTGGGGGTCCTTCTGGGACCCCCTGACCACGGCTAGGGGGTCAGGAACTGTCCACCCTGCCCCCTTTTCACGTTCTCCACATTTGTTTTTCACCCCCTCAGAGTGCGAGAGACAAAATGGCGGCCGACACTTCCTGGTTTCGACCGATTCGAATGTTTACTAAGATCTAACAACCAATCAGAATTGCGCTCGCGCACGGCAAGGTGCGCGCACCCAGCGCGCACGCTGCGCGCGTACAGATATATATATTGATTTAAATGCTATTTTCTCTGGAAATACTGAGCAGATTTACACCAAACCTGCAAAAGGCACTTCATGGACCTTATGGCTACCTCTCTGCCAAATTTCACGTAATTCTGTTCAGCCGTTCGGGCGGTAGCTGCGACTAGAGTCCCTATGGAAAAATCCATGGGGAAAACGCGTTTTGGGACCCCCCCTTTTTCTCGGCCCCCGCTTGACGAATCACCCCGAGACTTTCAGGGTAGGAGCAGAGCGGAGCGCCCCATTAGTTTTGAAAATTTCGCGAGGATTCGTCAATCGGCGCCAAAGTTATTCAAAATAGAATTTTGAGATTTCCTATGGAAACTCGGTCCTAACTATAACTATCTACTGGCGACCGCCAGTAGATAATATATATATATATATATATATATATATATATATATATATATATATATATGTGTAGAAACAGTCCCTCTCTGCTCTTCACTTCAGCAGAAATGAAGGTACGGACCTCTCGCCTCCGAAGAAAATGACAAAATCCCACAACAACAAGGAGTGGGTGAAGCAGGTGGTTTAATTCCCCAAGAAATATCGGTAAATCACAGGACCAGTGTCCTCCATGACGCGTTTCGCTCCATGCAGGGAGCTTGATCACATATATATATATACCATATATGTATATGTGTGTGTGTGTATATATATATATTTGTTGTCACCAGTAGGTAGTTATGTTAGAACCTAGTTTCCATAGGAAAAGCATTTTTTGATTTGCTAATAACTTTGGCGTCGTTTGACGTACGCTCGCAATATTCTCCCCAAAAAAAGTCTATCCAGGTCAGCTCCTATCCTGAAAGTTTGGGGGTGATTTGTCAAGCGGGGCTGAGAAAAAAGGGGGTCCCAAACAGTGTTTTCTCCATGTTAATTTCCATAGGAAATTTTATTACAGGCTACAGCCCGAACTGCTGAATGGAATTACACCAAATTTGGCAAAAAGGTAGAGCTGAGAAATTCAAAAAATAAAAGGTTCGATACCTGGGGCAGCGGTGGGTTCGCGCACCCTCCCGACCACGCGCTTCACTGTGATTGGCTGCCAACACTCCAAACCAGGAAGTGTTGGCAGCCATCTTGAAGAAAATAGTCGAAAAAATATTAAAAAGGAAGAAAAGGCGGCAGGGTAGAAACATCTTTGCACCCTAGGCCTGCTCAGGGGGTCCCACAAGGCCCCCCAGGCACAATTATGTTTTAAAAACGTCTGATTGGGCGCTGGGTGCGTGAATCCAGATGCATTTTTTTTTTTAAATTAATCTGGGGCTCCCTCACTTCATTTAAATGAGCCTCAGGGTGGGCCAATTTCCGGGGGCAATGCTATAATTTTATTGCGGGGGCCTGCGGGGCCTCCACAGCCCCGGGGACCGCCACCTCCCCGGGGCTATGTAAATTAGGTGCAGGAGGTCACACACCCCTCCTGCAGCCCCGGGGACCGCCACCTCCCCGGGTCTTGTTTTGTAATTATGGGGGGGCCTCCCCCGGGGCTTTAATTAAATTTGTAGGGGGGGGCTTCGCGGGTGCCCGGAAGCCCCGGGGAACACCACCTCTCCGGGGCTTTGAAAATATATATCGCCGGATTGGGTGTCTAGAGGAGGTGTTCCTCCTCTAGACACCCGATCCGGTGGCACCCATCCAACAAACTCCGACTCCACTGCTACCAGGTCAGTTTAAAAAACAAAATTCAAGTATATTTGGCTTCCATATGGCACAAATACACAGTCCTTATCTCCACAATCTCGGACCGACGCGTTTCGGCGAAATTCCTGCTACTGGGTCACTGTGGGTTTAACATTATGCTCCTTATATTTTGTGTCCTTTTTCCATGTCATTGACCCCTGGGGGACCACTAGAGCGATACATTTCTTTGCTTATCTTGGCCATATTTCCCCACCATCAGTGATTACTTCATCACATTTGAATTTAGAAAGAACCTTCTTACATATAAACACATGAATATGTATATAGACTACTTTTTGTTATCCTTTTTTTTTCTTTTTACATATTTATACTTTTCTTGCTTTTTTTAATTACTTTTTTTAGGTTTTCTTGTGATGGACATTTGTTTTTATCCCCTCGTTTCTTATCTCTTTGTAACGCACAATTCATTATATATCATTTCATCAGAATAAGGAACAGTTAACAACATACTTAAATGGCGAAAGATTAATCAGCTCATGTATAGACAATCAAATGTATTCTTCAATGCACCTTCTATTAGCATTATGCACCTTCTATTAATGTTATGCACCAAAAACATTTTATAGAGGCGAAAAGGAGAGGAGTGACCATCCGTACTTTGATAGAATTTCACGTTATTGCTGACAAATCAGTCTTTTTTCAGTTCATATGTGTATGATGTCATAAGTGCACAAAGAGTTCTGCATCTCTGTTATGGCCTAGTGGTGTTTCTGTTCCCATTAGTAAGATCAATCGGGATTCTTGTTTCTGCAGTTCACTCTCTCAATTTCTCTCTTTTGGGTGGGCTTTGACGTGTTTGATACCCCAGTATATGAATGCACTCTGGGCAAAATAGATTAATGAGACAAATAGTTATCTCATTGTGGAATTACAGCCATGCCTCAAGTGAAACCACCCTCTTTTGGGTACTTGCCCACAGAACTCTGTGCTGTCAAACTAATTCAAAGCAGCTCCCAACTTCCCTTCTGGATGCCGATCTAAACTTCACAGCTAGTGATATTTCTTTCACCAGAGTGTGAACAATATGTATTAAAAACAATACTTCTGCTCTTTTAGCCCTCATTCATCTTTTTGCCTCCCAATAAAATATTATAAATACTGTTTCTTTCACTTTGATCAGTGGCTAGAACATGCTGGGTAATCTTTTAGGCTAGGAAATGCATAATTATTCATATAACCATCGCTGGATAAAAAGGGACACAATACCCCAGGCTTCTACTAGGTAGTATTCTGTTGTCTACAAGTTACATAGGTGAATTACAGCATGGCATTAGTGGATGGTGTTTTGCAGTACTGCTGGATTAGAAAGATGCATTCTTGTAAGTCCATACTAAGTGGGCCAATATTTCTGGCTGATAACATTGCTGAATTTCTAGAGTGTAGTACAATTGAACTTTATTAGGTGACATTTTGCAGTCTTGACATGTTGCTGCATTTTTATTGAACTAAGAAAGGAATGTCGTATAAAAAGCAAGCAAATCCTCACATGGTGTTTTACAATTTGCCTTTTAAGATGGCTCACTGAAGCAGGCTTGTGCATAGGCTCACCTCTAATAAGGGTGTGGTAAAGAATAACAAGTGAAAATCAAAATAAGTCAAAGCATCAAAGAAATGTTCCAAGTAGGCTAACTGCTACTAAACTGATCCAGCATAGATCCTCAATTCGCTGTGGTCTGCTGGTGTGCAACTGACAGCCAGAACTATTTGTTTATACCATAACAGGAAGGACCTTACTAAAGAATGACGAGCCTGCTGTCCTGGATCCCACACCGTTCTCTGCCCCTCATTGTCCCATGTTATTGTTCCACTGCTGCTTCCATACTTCGACCACTGGCTGAACCATCTTTACTGAGCTGCAAGGATGCACTGGTAAAGGCTACTAAAATATGACGTTCTGTAGTATCACTAAGTTACTTACAAAGATGCAGTTGGACAGGCCATTACTAGGTGGAGATCTAGCTAATAACATGTCTGAATTTAAATGGTGCATTACCACATGCTGTTACTAGGTGGCGTTTTGCAGTGCAGAATCCTTGATGGATTGCAAGGGTAGGTGTACCACAGTTGGCATTCTGCAGTCTGGCGGCATTACTGGGTTACTATTACACACAATAATGCTTTATAGGCATGGCTAAGCATGCAGACATTTGTATTTATTTTGTATAGTTTCTAGATATCATTTACACATAAAATACTAAGGGCCTGATCTAGAGTTTGGCAGATGGAATACTCTGCCACAAATGTTACAGGTGTCTCGTCTACAGTTTTGCAGGCGCCATTGGATATAATGCACTTATAATACAACGGAAGGGCTATCCATCACGTTTGAGATGACCTTAAAAAGTACTGAAATTGGTTCTTTATTGGTGCATTGTCTATATATTATTACAGATATTTTTGAGTATGTCAGAGTCCATATTTGTTGTATGTGTGTGGGCCTTTGGAAGCCTTATATTGTCTCAAACTGCAGGGTATCTGGTAGTCTTTTCTGTCATCCTATAATTTTCACCATACTTCCGATGTTCTTTTCCAGCTTCCTGCTGTTCTCTGACCTTTCAGTACTCCCTTCACTAGTTCCAGACCTAGTTCTTTCACTTCTGCAGCATGCTGGTCTATTCTTCAACCTAGCAAAAGGATAGTCAATCGCATAATAATCACTGTATGGAGAGGGGCTCAGTGCCGGGAGCTGTTACTTGGAGTTGCAAATATTTTGCTGAACTTTGTTTTTTCACAGTCTTTCTTTTGTGTACTCCGTAGCCCTCATTTCTTCATTAGGAAACGTAAGTGAGTTACTATTGTTTAACGTCAATATTTGGTACTAGTCTCTTTTGATTTTTGTCAGTCAGCCTTTCTGTAATTGTCTGGACTGTAGGTGCCTTAACTTCTCTCAGCTGCTGGGTATTCGGGTAGCCTTTTTTTGTCTGTTTATTGTTTTAGCTAGCTGCATTTGCATTTTTTTTATCAATTGTTTTATCTTTAAGTCTGTCAGTTTCATTGCAAAATCTCTGGTGTAGGGTTTGCGGGTTGCGTCATGTTACTGGTCTGGTGGCTCAATGGACTAATGCGTCCACTCCAGAGATCTGTGTTGGGTTTCATGATCCCAGGTGTGCATTCTGGCTTGTCCGCACAGCGTTTCATCTTTCCAAGTTCATTAAAATGAGTATCAGTAGTTTGAATGACAATAACCCTCTGTTATCTCTAAGCAGCACCATGGAACGTCTTTGCAGGTGAACATTGCGCTAAAAAAAATGCACGTTATGTATTATTTGGCACAGTGAATAAAAAAAGAATGTCTTCTTCCAAGACAACAATAATACGTTGCTTACAAATCTGTATTACTTGGGTTTCCTGATCTATCTGTGTCTACAGCCACTGGCCACAGCCTGTGTATTTGCTCATTATTTGTCTGTTTAGTGTAGTTCATATTTATTCTCATTTGGTATACTGCAAAATCGTTCTGCAGTAAGTCATCATTGATGCCTTCCAGGTAGCAGTGGGTGGAACCCACAGAGTTTCACCCAGTGAAATTCTGCGGAATAAAATGGAAACTCACCCAGTATTTATCCATGCACTCACTTACTCATTCATCCATCCTTGCACTCGCCTGCTTATCAAATCTGTTGTAATGAAGTAGTCCAGTCCAGGTGGTTTCATTATGTTGATTTATTCCAAGTAAGATGTTATACAGAAGAGCCCCACCAGAGGCAGCCTCCCTGCTGCTCAGCCCATACACCAACTGACACTCTCTCTCATCCAGCATTCCATAACCAGCTCTCACACCAACATTCCACTCCACAGACACACAGGCAGAGCAGCAGGTATAACAAAATCCTACAATTCACACTTGCCAATCAATCAAGAAACACTTTCACTTAGAAAATAGACAGATGTATTGGCTTTGCAAATGCTTTCCAAAGAATGGCAAAAATCAGACAGTAATAATACAGTTTTAATTTACATGAAATCTCTTCTGGTGGAGTGTGATGGAGGCCCAATTCCAGTTATTTTCATGCAGTATTTGGTGACCAGACCTTGCATGTCATCTTTATGGCTGTGCTCGATTTTATCTAAGAGCAAAGATCAAAGATGTGTTTGCTTAAATCCCGTTTAAATGTCAGGCACACAGCACCCCCTAGCACTGCGGGCTTTAATGTTTAATTACTTTCTAAATAACAGCCATGACATTGCAACTGTGCTATGGGCTGTAGTACAATCAATTAAAAAATGGGCCTCCCTCACTCGGGTTGGAAAGTAAATGACTGCCTCAATGTGGGTGCAGTGTCACACTCATACCTTAATACCTTACAATCATTTACCCTGCTGAACAAATAACACCAGTGTATTTAATTTCCAAAATAGATGCATAGATATTGATAGTAATTAATGCTTTTTAAGTGTATACTCTACATTTTACGATACCCGCTGAATAGTTTCAATAATTTGGTCTCCCACAACTTCCATTCACTTGTGCATTTTGTCTGCTGTAATCAAACCTATCAGTTTTTTGTCCACAGTCACCTTATTGAGTGCTAAATATGTGCCAGAAATTACAGTGGGTGGACACCAGAAATGATTTTTGAATGCTGGGGCTTACTTTTCATCATTACAGAACAAAGGAGAGAAACAGAGAAAAATGTGAAAGAAGGAAAACAAAAGTAGGAAAACAGCGAAAAAAAGGCAGAAAACAGGAATGATAAAGAACATTCAAGCGTGAAATAAAGAGGCAAGTAGTGTAATGTAGGGAAAGCAAGAGGCTTGAAGTTTAATCAAGGTTAGGCAGTCTGGGCATTTGGCATTCAGCTGTACCGGTGGTGGGCTCCTGAGAAAACCTTTTAATCTGTGCACTTACCTTTTTATTTTTATATATGAAACACTAAATGCTTGATATGTTTGCAACCAGTCCCCTGACAGGTTACCTGGCCCTCTGACGGTCTTAATGGAACAGGGCATCCAAAACTGCCCATATCTTCCAAGAGTGCACAGGAAGCAACTCCTAGGCCTAAAGGTTTTTTCCGAGCTACCAAATCTGATTTAGATAGGATAAAAACAAATAGGGCAAGGACGGTCCCTTTAGCAGTCAAATAAGCCTCTCATCAAACACTGTCATGCAATACTGATATCAACAATCTGCGACAGCAAGTTTTCATAGATTAATATTTTTTGAATCAACCTACACAACAATGGTCCTCTTAGACAAACTGTAGACACCCCTCCGGTTCTAGTGTGAGAGGAGACAGAGGTCGGGACCAGTGCATAATGCCTGCAGATTCGGCAGTAGGGGTTTGGAATACATAGACATGGACTTGCAGTGGATGGTGAGAGAGTTACAAATTCTTTATATTGTGGGAAGCACCTGTGTCCCCCAGAAAAAAAACACAAAGCCACTGGCAGAGAAAGAAGGGGAATACACAAACATGTGAGTTGTGAAAGAAGCAGTATAGAGAAACACAGTACAGAGACTGCCTTATTTCCTACCTGGCACATGCCTCCAGGGACTGTCGGCGGGACTGTAGGGCAGACAGTGGCAGCTACCATTGGTCTGCCAGTCACTGACCCCTCAGAATTTCTATCTTTCTAAGTGTACTGCCAAAATTGTATGGAGGACTGCGCAAGTAGAAAAGGATGTACGTTTTACTGTGGTTTCTTTTGTTCTTTTAGCCAACCATCCGGGCACTGTAGCCAACCATCCGGGCACTGTATTACAAACAGTGCCCAGCGGTGCAACAAGCTTGTGCACCCATTTTCTGTGCCCGAGTCACTGTAGTGTATTTTCTGTAATACAGATAGCACTAATGCACATAGAACACTGGCACTATCTCCAGTGCCTTTCTTTCCCACTATGCCCGCACCTATTATCGATGTGGGCACAGAGGCATAGAAACCGACATGAGGCTCACTGACAGTGCTCCACAAAATCATGATGTACAGTAAGTGCGCTCCCTGAGTGTGATCCTTGCAAGAGGAGAAACAGGGTGCAATGGAACCTCCCAGACATCCCCATACAGGCGGGTGCTGTCACGCACTACAACTGCCTGCAAGGGGTTCTTACTCCCCTCTTCTAAGAGCAGACAGGTGCTGCCTGGTCAGAGAAAGTCGAAGCGACTGATGCAAACTACCGCTTCATATTTCACTTATGTGCTAACCTGAAGCTTGTAAAAGGGCACACTGACCCTGTTTGTGCCCGGTGCACTTGTTTAAAGGTGCACCGCTGCCCAAACATGAACAGTGCACCTGTATTGTAATTTAGACCCTGGTGCCAGCACATCTACTGCTGTACAAACACATGACGGAGTTGCTCCTTCCTTTAAGGAGCAACTCCATCATGTTGCTAGCAATATGCGCCTGGCACCCTCTTAAACTAGATTATGCTGTTCATACCTTCAGCTGCCCTAAAGTGGAGATTTTTTTTCATTAACACTGTTGCTATGTGAGGAGGGAGTGCAACATAGTATCTGGAGAGTCTTGTGATACCCCATGGTCCTCTTTCTCGGCAAGCTCCTACATACATTACCCAGCCTTAATTAGTTGAAGAAAATCATTATTGTTTGTTTATAGTCTGATACCTATAGGAGTTCTAAAGCTTGCTCTAGAAAAAGTGTCACTTCCTTACAAATTCAAAGGCCTTGATTCATTTTCTATGACTTGTAATAATGCGGACGGATTATCTATCAAATTTGTGATGGAGTAAACCATCTGCCACACTCTAAATAATGCCTAAAATATGTCCTAGGCAGTAATCTAATAGTAGGTTTCTCAAGTTGAAGAACCTCATTAAAGACCACCACCAGCAGCTGTAATCCGTAGCAATGAGGTTGGTGACCCTCATTTGGAATTGTAGCATTAGCCATTTAATAGATTAAAAGCGTGACACTTTTTTATGTACACAAAGATTAATTCCTATTGCCTTATATTCTAGGTTCACAAAATACCTTAATCCTGGTTGATCACAAGACTAACTTTCCTGTCAGCATTATGCTGATGGTGTGCATCACCAGACAAACGTGTTTAATACTTTCCCCTCCAGCCATGCACATCACCTTCTATTTGATACCTTTACTTTTCTTAAAATTACACATTCAATGTGATTTTTTATCCAGTTCTTAAAGTCATGTTCACCTGTGGTATTCCTTAGTTTTCTTCTCATGTGATGGGATGCACTGTTCTGTCATGCCAATTTTCCAGTGCCTGACTGACTCAAGGGTAATTAGACAATTCTTGTGACGTGTTGTTGCTGTCCTTGAAATCAAGGGAATCAGATGGTTTCGCAAACTCACTGATTTACCAAGTAACTCCCCTTTATGCTTTTACTGCCATAGGGTAATGAAGTCCACCGGTCAAGTCTTAATCTTGGAGACTGATCTAGGATATAATGTCTAGTAATGACAACACATGTCCGACTCACATTTAAAATAATGTTTAGGCAGCGTTATTCTTTTAGAAAATGTTGTAGACTTTTGCTATTATAAAGGTAATACTGTGAGTAATTATATAGCATTTCCAATACTTCTGCAAAACGTATGACTTAATCTGTACCTCTTTGGTGTTCAGAATACAAGATGGGTTGTATGCAAGCATTGAGGGGTACAACAACCATGTTAAGCCTATAGCCAGATGCAGTCTTGACTTGTTCAGCATAGGTTTTGTGTTGCACAATTATCTTACAATCTCTTATGCTGTCCTCAAGTTTCCTGGCAGTCAGTCTGGTGGGAGGAGATAGGGGACTGTTATCTCCGGTATGCAGTTTAACAGAGGAAATGTGAGAGCCGACAATGACAGACCATCTTCGTGGGAGGTTGTGCTGAATTCTCGGGTGATTTTATTGTTTGAAAGAGCTGCCAACAGCACACTGTAGCTGGATTCAGTTTACAGCTTCTGCACCAGGGTCTGATAGGATCCTGAGATCTCTAGAGGAATGTAACATCTCTGCTTTGCCTAGGCTCTCTAATGTATGGGTTGTGGGTCACACCCAGTGCCATAGGTTTGGAACAGGGCCTCATAGCTTATGATAAGCCACCAAAGAAGAGGTGCTGCAACAGGTCCAAACATGTTGGCCCCATGCCAGCACAAAGTCATTGGGGATGAGTGCCTTCCTCTGGTTGTGGGGCTCCCATTGATAACAAACCACCTAACTATGATATCAGAATTGGGTCCCCCTAACTGGCCTAATGCCTGTAATTGGTGTCATTGGAGCATCATAATCCAGATGCAGGGGCTCACGGAGAGTTTTAGGCCACCAAAGTAGTTTGAAAGAGCCCCACACACACGCCTAACACCTGTGTAAAAGGTGAAAAATCGAAACAAATCAATCGCCAAATCTGATAATTTGCCTCAGACATTAACATGAAAACATACTGTAAAATGAAACGTAGTTAAAATGTGCACAACGCATCAGGCAGCCATATTCACTGGTAGGCCACTGTTAGATTTCCCTTCATTAAATAGAAGCTTTAGACATTTCTGAAACATGTACCAATGTAATTGATAGCTTGAATTTAATGTGACTTGCTTGGAATCTTCGTCATAACTGCAGAATATTCTGGTTTTATAAATAAATTATATTTCTTAAGCAACATATTCCCATTTGCACTAGGCTTGAACTTCCTATCTATCTCCCGTTCACATAATGCTGAATAGAAAATCACATCATTTAATAATACCTTTCAGGAAAAACAAAAATATGACCTAACTGGAAATCTTCAAGTAAATGTTTCTGCCATTAGTATAGTTCATTGTCACACAGTGAAACATTAAATTATGGAACAGACTCTGCATTAAGCTTCCCTGGGAACCATGGTTAATGCTTCCAGAAACACAACTGTTTGTGATTTTTTTTACATATTTGCTAATAGACTGTCGTCTTTATGTGTTTTCTGTGGGAAAGGAAGAAGGAAGCCTGCTCACCATCGAAAAATGTATTTTCATTGGACAGAAGTGACGTTACCTGCAACAATGTTCTTCATGTGTTCTTGTCTTTTATATTAGTGCGTGTTTCTAGTGAGACAGACTGCTGCTATAGGCTGCTGCTATTCCCTGCCACTTCTGAAGGTGCTGCATTTGTTTCCCTATATTTCCCTTGAGGCTTTATGTGCACAGATTGCTACTGCCACTGTATGCTGATGCTCTTTTATTGAGATGCCTGAGTCTCATGAACTGCTCTTTATTGGGGAGTTCCACTACATCATTTGATTTTGAACTTTATGCTCCTTTTGACCTCACTGTTTTCCCAAACTCTTTATGGATTCTATTAGCTTTCAATTCTAGATTTATTTAGATAGGGATTAATTCCTTTATGTAACACGCTTGACATTTTTGCATTTTAATGACTCTAACCATTTTTCTCTTGATAAATGTCTGTAAACGGATTTTATCTATTTTACTAATTGAATAGAAGGACATAATCTTATTAATCTCTTTATTAGAATAAAGATTTCCGAAATCAATCCGATGTATATTTTCAAGGAAAGTAGATATGGAGTTAGGTATAGAAAACCTTTACTTCCCTAACTTTCAATAGTTCAGTTTTGATATTTTGTCCTCAATACTTCCATGTCATGATATTATGTTTTCAATATTCAGGGGACACACCCTGCAGGGAAAAACTAAGAAACTTCTTTATGCTGGGACAAATTATTGACATCTCATGGATGGGAAAGTTTCAGGTAGAGAGCAGAAGATGGCACTCCATGCGTTTATGTGTTTAAATTATAAGAGTAGTTTGTTTTAATCTTAAGTTTTAAGGTCGGTCTAAAACTTAATGCAAATTAGTCTTTGTGTGCAGTACTTAAGAGTGTGATTTCTCTAACTTGAAACAAACACAAGAGTTAAAGTAACATTACATTCTAAATATAATATAAACCTATGACGCAGTGTCTCTCTTGCCAACTGCCTCAGGATTACTGTTCATAGGCACCTGTCTGTCACTTCTGTCTCCCTTCTACCTACCGTCTTAAGTGCTGTGGGCATCAGAAGGAGTTGGAAAGTGTTGTGTTATACAAACACCAGTGCAAAACAATACTAAGTTGCTCCTGTCAACATCAAGAGCATTAATGTCTCTGAAATAGGAGCAACCGCTTTCTTTTCACTAGTTGTCCTCCATTAAACACCAACATACTAAGATAGCAGAGGACCTACAACTAGCATGATGCAGAAGGCCAGTTTGGGTTGCTCAGGTGTCCCACATGTGCCTGGATAGCCATCTTTTTTAGATCTTGCCTGAAACAGCATGTATGCTCTGTCGTTTGGAGTAATATTGTGTCTAAAAATAAAACTCTTAAAAAGGGGCTTTTGGCCCACCCATCATATCCCATTGGTTGGCTTCACTGTCACTCCTAGTTTCTTCCTTTTGATTGGTAAGCACATGTTGGCTTCACTTCATCTACGTGTTTATGTTTTCTTGCCTGGAGCATGGACCAAGTACTGATTAATTTCTTGATTAGGGTTCTTCTCTGTTGCTTTTGCTCAGATTTAGGTACTTTTTTTAGGAGTGTGTATTGTGTGTATGTTCTTTTTACAAGCTCCTATGCTGCTCTTTTTCATTTTTTTGCTGCTTTTATGGCCCTGCATTTAGATTTTTCATCTTGGGCCTGCTGCTCCCCTCGTTTGTTTAAAACGTAACTTTCCAGTAAGACATTTTTATCCAGCCAGCCATGTCCACATCATACTCACCTTCCTTTACACCTATCCACCCCTGAGCCCCCAAGCCACCTGCACATCCTTTTACCTCTACCCACTACTGAACTCTCAGGCCATCCTCACCTCTCTTTACTGCTACCCACCCCTCTACCATCAAAACACCTTTGCCTCCCTTTACCTCTACCCACCCCTGAACTCTCAAGTCATACTCACCTCTCTTTACTTCTACCCACCCTTGAGCTCATGAGCCACCATCTCCTCTCCTCTCTTCCCCTCACCTCTACCAACTCCTTAGCCCTTAAGTCACCCACACCTCTCTTTAGTTCTACCCACCTCTGAGCCCTCAAGTATCAAGTCACCCGCCATGCTTTTTACCTCCCCATCCTTGAACCATCAAGTCACTCTCTCTTTAATTCTACCCTCTCCTGAACCTTCAAGTCACCATAACCTTCCTTCACCTCTACCCACACCGAGGCTTCAAGTCACAAACATCTCACTTTACCTCTACCCAACTGTGAAAACTCAAGTCACCCTCATCTTCTTTTATCTCTATCCACCCCTAAATCCTCACATCACCCTCATCTCCATGAGCCTCTATCCCCCGTAAACCCTCAAGTCATCCTCACCTCTCTTTACATCTACCCACCCCTTAACCCTCAAGTCACACTCACCTCCCTTTATGTTAAATCACCTCTCAACCCTCAAGTCACTCTTACCTCCTCACCTCTCTTTACCTCTACCCACCCCAAACCCTCAAGTCACCCTTCCCCTTTACTTCTATCCACCCTTGAACCCTCACGTCACCCTCTCCTCCCCATGTCTCTATCCACCCCTAAGCCCTCTAAACATCATTACCTCCTTTTACCTCAACCAACACCTCACGCTTCAAGTCACCCTCACCTTTCTTTAGCTCTACCCACACCTCAACCCTCAGTAACCATCACCTCCTTTTATGTCAAACCACTCCTCAGCCCTCAAGTCACCCTCACCTCCCTTTACCTCTACCCTCCTCTAAACTTCAAGTCACCCTCACCTCCCTTTACCTCTACCCACCTCAGCTCTCAGTCACCATGAACTACTTTTATGTCAAACCATCCCTCAAGACATCCTCACCTTCCTTTACCTCTACCCGCCCCTCAAACTCAAGTCACCCTCACCTCCCTTTACCTCTACCTCAGCCCTCAGTCACCATCACCTCCTTTTGATGTCAAATCACCCCTCATCCCTCAAATCACCCTCCCCTTCCTTTACTTCTACCCACCCCTGAGCCCTCAGGTCACCCTTATCTTCCTTTACCTCTACCCACCCCTAAACCCTCAAGTCATCCTCCCTTTACCTCTACCCACCCCTCAACTTCAAGTCACCCTCCCCTCCCTTTGCCTCTCTCCACCCACCCTCTACCTTCAAGTCACACTCGCCTCCCTTTACCTCTACCCACCCTGAACCCTCGAATCACTCTCACATCCCATTACCCAATAACCCTAAATACACCCTCAGCTCCCTTTACCTCTACCCACTCTTGAACTCTCAAGCCACCCTCAGCTCCCTTTACATCTATCCACCCTTGAGCCCTCAAGACACCCTCAGCTCCTTTTACCTTAACCCTTCCCTGAACCCTACAGTCCCCTCCACTCTTGATCCCTCAAGTCACCTTCACTTCCCTTTACCTCAACCCATCCATTAACCCTGGAAATCACTTTAAAAAAAGAAAATTATGAAAACAGTATGCTCTTCAAAGAAAATACTTTACTGCATGGTAAAGGTGCAAATACTTACCTCCATGGTAAAGACTGTGTGGTAGAGTCCTGCATGTTAAAGTCTGTGAGGTATAGGCTGTTTCCCCTCAGGCAAGACACAAATGTTTTGAGAGCTCTGTCAATTGTTCTATGCCCCTCAGTATGTTTGGTGGCACCTTTGGCTCTTTGACATTTTGCCACCCCCCACTCCCCACACTGTATATGTTATGCCTCGCCTGTGGTCACGCATGCTCTGTAGCTTGTGAGATATTTTATTTACTTAGTGGTCTTAGAGCCCATCTATTGCTTACCATTGGTTGTCTGCATCGTTAATCTAATTTCCTTACTTCTCTATGGCCAGTAAGCAGTAAGTCCCATTCTTACTTCCTCTTAGTGTGTCTATCACTATCCTGGAGGAGGGCCCATATGCTGCCTCAATTGTCCAGTGTTCTAACACTGCTCTCCGCTTTCAGAGGATCGTTTTCCCGTTTACTTGCACCTCTTCCTACCCTCACCCTGCATCGTTGCTTGTCTTACCCCCAAACTCCTCCTGCTTTATAGCTTCTCCAGTACGCCTCTCCCCTGTTGTATCTTGCCCCATCCACCCACCATCCCATTCTTGTTCGTTGCTTGCCTCCTCCTGTCCCACCAGAAAGAAAAGTGCTCAAAAGTCATGCCAACGGGTGCCTAGATGCTACAGAGATGCTAAAAGCACTGCGCTCCCTGCTCTGCATAGTCTTTTTGGTGCTATCTTCATGCTGGGCTAAAACATAGAACTTCATTCAGGTCAGACGTGAGTTAATGAAACATTTTTTTTGTGGAGGCAGAGAATAATCCCTTACTAAGAAAACAGATTACTGCCCCTCACAACCAGCACTGGCAATGTCTGAGCTATTTTCCCCCACTGATTTTCAGCCATGCTGCACAGGAGCCGCGCAGCTGTACAACATGGCTAAGGTTAACTGACCAAACCAAAAGCTCTCCCTTAGGCAAGACCTATTAACTTTGACAATGCTTGTTAAAGTATATCCCATGGTCCCTCCACATTTCTGTAAATTAACTACAGGCCCGGTTCTAAAACCGGGTCAGGTGAGCACGTTTGCTGCGTTCTGTCAGCAAGCCTGTCTTTTTAGGTCTCGCAGACCTGCGTTGCAGCGCGCATGCGCTGCTCGCTCTGCGAGGCTTATTGTAATTGAGGAGATTTCAAAAGTGGAGTTGAAGCCCCGTCCATCATTCTTATTGGCTGCCGTCATTGTTTATGCTAAACGCTGGCTTTCGATTCAAAATGAGGCTCCTTTGTTACCGCCTGTCTCCTTTATGGACGGCCCATCCGGACTGGATCTTTTGCTTGCAGTGTTATGCAGTCTCCTTTAACTAATGGGTAAGCACTTTTTTTCCTTTTCGCGTAATGGCGACAGCTTGTTTCAGTCACCTTTGGCAAGGGCGGCTGCGTGTTTATTTTTGCATCGTGCTTTCACTTAAAGTGAAAGCGCGATGCAAATATAAACAAGTGGCTGCCTTTGCACATTGGTGCAAGCTTGTTCCAGTGGTTCTGAGCAGCTGAGGCCGCCCTCTGGAGCCCTGTCTCATGGCTCTTGCTGTAGAGCAGATCCAAGAAGCGTGGAAAGATCGAGGCGCCATGAGACACCATGTTGCTGGTGCGCGCTAATACCACTGTTCGGTATAGACTGCTTCCACGTGCAGTGGATTCCCTCCACGTTAACTGCCAGGGGGTGGAAGTGTTCAGTGGCCTACAGTCGTTGTTACAGAGTGAGCAGCGGGTGTGTTGGAATCAGAGACGCAATGTTCTTTGCGCTTGGCACTGTCTGTACCCCTTTGTGTTCGGTGTACTTGTTAGCATTTCTCGGCAAGCGCAGGGCTGTCGCTTTCCCAGGAGCGTAGGATTGCTGTGGGGGCATTATGCATTAGTATAATTACCGCACATGCGAAAGATGAGGTTGGTCTCCACTTGGGAGATGTGGTGCAGTAACTGCCCTCTCACCATCACATTATGGGCCGATCTGCATCTGCCCTCACCCCCATGCCTTTTTATTCCTCTCTACCCCTGACCCTACGAGGATGTGCTTCACTAGTCCCCACCACACTCTCCATCACCCTCCACAGTTGAAATCTTCACTCCACACCTGCATTCCCCCATACAGACAAACTCTGTATGGGGGACCAGGTGAGCAGGGTCACCTCTGGTTGTGCTATGGTACTCAGAATGATCAAAAAAATCAGGCCATATCTTTCTGAGGGGTGTCTCCGCACAGTGGTGACCGCACTCATTTTATCCCGTCTTGACTATTGCAATAGTCTTTATGTTAACATGCAGTCACAACATCTACACAGACTGCAGGTTATTCAAAATGCAGCCGTTAGACTTCTGACCCTGACCCCCAGATGTGTGTCAGCTAAAAGAGATCTTAAGACACTGCATTGGCTCCCGATCCATCTGCGAGCCAGGTTCAAGGCTTCGTGTATAGTGTTCAGAGCCTTGAACGGGACAGGTCCGGAGTTTCTCAAAGACAAGTTTTCCTGGTACACTCCTTGCAGAATGCTCAGATCTACTGGAGCTAAGCTAGTGAACACTCCTTCTATCAAAAAGGTTAACTGGGGAGGTAGGAGCTTTGTTTATGGGGCCTCTAAAATCTGGAATGAGCTGCCTCTGAAGCTGAGATTGGCATCAGATCTTGGCTCCTTTAGGAAAGATCTTAAGACCTGGTTCTTCTCCCAGTTTTAGTTTCTCTCTTTAGTGCAGGCTATCATGTGCTCAGCGCCAGGACACCGCAAGGTAATCGCGCGCTTTATAAACCTCAGTAACATAACATAACATAACATAACATGCCTTCTCCACCCTACACATGCACTCCCTGCCCACCACCCTACACATGCACTCCCTGCATCCACCATACACACACACTCTCTGCTCTTAGCATCTTTTGTTAAAGCTTTATATTTTTTATTGTTTGTTTTATGTGCACGATGTTAAAGCTGCTGTGATGCAATCCCAAAGGTTATATGTCCGCTTTATTGTAAATCTTTTTGTTAACGTCACGCTTGTTTCTTGTTTGTTGTATGTCCACATCGTGTTTTTTGCAGCGCCACCTTGTTTGTTAAAGCTGCTGTAGTGGGTTTATATGCTGTTTAAAGTTATTAACTGACAGGAAGGTTGCGTGTTTTTTTGAGTAATTTGTTTTGTTGTATGGAACGGATTGTGTTTGTATATTGTTTCCATATCTAGATTTACATTTTATATTGTATAAATGTGCTTACTTTTTAAACACTGATGTCGCGTTTGTGTGTTTTGTAATTTTGTTGCTTCTGTGAAAACTTGAAACATTTATCTGCTTTGTAGCTAGGTGAATGGTAGATTAAATTTTTCGGTATGTTTATATGGTGTTAAATGTATTTCATTGGCATTGGAAAGGTTGCGTGGCTTTCTATTACATTTATTTATTTATGGCACAATCCGTCCAAACCTAAAACAAGCATTTGCAATGCAATAGGTCTCGCATTTACGCAAGTTTGAGCTATTGTCATTATAAATGACAACGCATTTTATTTATGTTTTGGTTTTTAAAACATAAATTAAAGGCATTGTCATTTACAATGCCAATGTTATAGCTTAAGCTCGTGTAAATGCGAGACCTATTGCATTGCAAATGCTTGTTGTATCTAGAGAGGGTCTTGATTCTCCACGCCAAGTCCATGTAGAATTAGCGACATTTAAATAACATGCATATCAGAGATAGCTGTGCGCCTTCTGAATGCTTGACAGTCACGGGCCTGCTAGGCTTAATTAATTATGCACTATAGTGTATTAAAATTGCAAAATGTAGATGAGAATTTAAAAAAGTTAATTTTCTAATGTGTTACTCTTTCTCTCCTATGTGGATGAGCAATTTGACCGCAGGCCTTCCTTTTTAGGTCTCGCCTGGCCCAGCGCATGCGCTGGTCTGGTGAGACTTATTGAGAGGGCTCCAAAAAGTGCTACCAGGTCAGCCTAGAGCTACAGTGCATGTGCGCGGGCGCGCGCCGCGCTTTACCGCAATTACTTTCACTTTCGCGGCCGCACGGCCGCTTCGATGTTTGATCGTGATCGCCATCGCGATCACTCTTTTCTGGGACCGTATAAGTATTTAGTTATGCAACTGTTGCATGGCTAAACACTTATAAGGTCCCAAAGGCGAGACCTATTGGCTATGCCAATGCTTGTTTCTAAAGTCGCTGACAAACTGTACTCCTGCCCCTGTTTACATTTCGCAGCGAAATTCCTGGGAGGAGCGAGCAATTACAAGGGGATTCAGACCTCAAATTCCTGATTGGCAAATGCCTTTCTGTGTTCCTGAGGGAGCCTTTCATGGTCCCACTTCTAATCCCTCGGGTACTCCACCCCAGGTGTTCACAGTACCCCGGGAATCTGTCACTCTGAGAGGTTGGCGAACTTGTGGGAGGAACAATGGGGCGCTCAGCCAGAGGCCCCAAGATCAGACACGGGTCACTCGTCTTTATTGCCATTAATCATGTTAAGCAACATGCGAAAACTGCATACAGTTCAAAACGCCGCAGTAAATATTACTATAAGTTTGGATCAGAAAGGATGTCATTTCTAGTAGTGCATTAAGTGAACTTTATTTCCGCATTTGGTCCTACGCTAGTGTTAATTCATCCAGTGATTAGAATGTCTTTGAAAAAAAGATCCTTCTGGGTCCCAATTTCTGATTGCTTGATCTCATTTGATATTTTCGTTTGTGGTTGTTTATCAGTCGGAATTTAATCATTCTTAGCAAGTTATTAAGTAGAAAGTAAAGAATGATTTGAAAAGTATGGTGCTCGCATTGTGGGCGCTACCTTGCATGCACTATAAAGAATAAAGTTATGTTGTGCCTTCTCTAGAATTTTTCAACACTTCACCATTTGAGAAGCAAGAGAACACGTTGTTTAAACATAGAGCATATCACCCGTCATCGAGTTTCAGAAATTGCCTGCTTGGCAAATGTTTACATACTCAGGTTTGTTGACATAACGTGTGCCAATAAAAACTAGGATTTCACTGCTCTTCAGTTTCCTGTAAGTCAGGGACTGCTTAAGTCTCAGTAAAAAGCATACACATACTCGAAATAGTAGAGCCAATTCACAAAGATAAATTTGGTAGAGAATGCAAGTTTAGGATCGAATTGACCCCTTGTGTGCCTACCAGGAACCCACAAAGGGACATACTGTAAGTGCGGATTTCTCCTTCACAAGTGTGAATAATTCTGCAGTAGTAAATCCCGTTGAAGGGTTGGAAAGTTGGCATTTCAAGGCAAAGTTTGCCTCTGAGGTTTGGGAATGCTCACAAACATGTATGCTTCCAAACTGTGACTTGACCAGTGCCAACCTGGAAATTATTGGCGACTCTAGCGTGTAGGGGGACAGGATGACCCCCACATTTGATGAGGGCGTAGGGAGAGTGCTTTCTCCTCGGGGTAAAAATGATTTCCTAGAGGAGAAAATAAAGAAAACCTGTGTGTGTGTGTATGTGCGTGTGTATGTAAGTGCCTGCGTGTGTGCATGTATGCGTGCGCACGCATGTGCATGCAAGGTACTCCATTCCACCTGTGATGTCTTGTCCACTATGGAGAACTCCCTACGGGTGGAATAGAACCCCTTTGGGAATAGGTCCATGGCATTTCCAGAAGTACGCCAGAAAACATGCGCCTTATGTGCCTGGTGTATTTTTCTAACTGCAGTAGAGGCCAGTCCTCTGCCAAAGTGGCGGGGCGGGCCAGAGGAGGGAGGGAGGTATTTCTGGGATAAAAAAAATGTAAATTAAAAAAACTTGCTGAACCCCGCCTCCAACTCCGCTCTCTCCCACTGCATCACACTCTTCCTGCTTATGGGCACAGGCTCCCAGACTGCACTGCGGCCAGTTCTAACGCTGCATGAAAGCAGCGTCGGTATTGGCCCGAGACCTGGCAACTTGCACTCCCAGTCAGCTGAATGTGTGGCTTTCAGTTAACAGACAGGTATCTGAGAAGATTCAACTCACTCTTGAGCTATCTAACAAGGCTATTTTACTTGCTAGGCAATGATCTGGCTACTATCAGCCTTTGAAAGTCGGTGGAATCATACTTTTTGGTCTCATTGTCAAGCAAATTCCCTGTGTTTGTGAAAAGATCCAGTTACCACGTCTTGTGATTGTGCTGTTTCTGTTTCTTAATCCAATAACTGTATGGATTATGTTTCTGTAGTGCTCCGGTTTCTTTAAAGTCTTAACAAAACTCAGAACTGGAGGGAAACTTTGTTTTAATTGTTCTTATTATCTAAATGTTTTCTGTTATTTCAGGCAATTTAGATGTTCATTGTTGTTTTGGTATTGAAGTGTTTTGTGATGACTCCTTCAGTAGTGGAAACATACCAATATAAACATTGCTGGAAGTTACTGAAAAAAACTACTAAGAAGTACATGTGAGTGATAGTTGGAAAACACACACACTGTCCATGAGAGGGACAAACACAAGCTGGGAGTAAGATGCAGGCAGATGAGAACGACAGGAAAGACAACAAATGTTAAGCAATGGGTGAGCTCCAGGGAAGGAACATTAATGAGTGCAAGTGTTATGGGAAAGGGTGGAAAAGGAGAAATGCAAAATAAGGTTTTATGTTGTGAAAACTTTCTATGTCATGTATGAGGGATTGCGGCTGAAAATACCACACTATGTGTAAGACCTTCTATCTTAGAAAGCAATATAAATTAAATGCATTTACACCCGCACCACTGTTTAAGCACAGCTTGCTCATGAACAGCTTTAACATGCAGACATGTTGTAATAAGATTATGCATCTCGAAATCACATGACATTATTTCAGCTTGCATAACATTAATGATACCTTCAGTGGCAGCCAGTAAATTACAGAGCAGATGGAACCTGACATGATTTTAAAAGGAGTACTGCTTCCATAATTACTGTGTCATTATCGTTCTTAATATATATTTACGTATGCTCGAGGTATCGTGTGACGTGCTACATAACCACAAGATGCTAGATTCACAAACAGGGAATTATGTCCTGTGATTGACATAAAACACACTGTCATGCAGAATAATAGATGAAACAAGAGTGCAGTACTACTTTCTTGCTAACAGTTTGACTGGCACCCCCACAAGCTGCTCTTACAAATATATATTCGTTAAAATGCACAACAGGCTTCATGCCTTCCTACTATATGGTTTCAGGTTCACTCTCATACACGTTGATGCCTCTGGAGGCAAATCCACCAGGAAAAACCAGTTGGAATTTGTCCCCATAAAAATGCACGGAATTCAGGAATAGTGACTTCTGCATTATTTCCCCATGGTAGCGTGTGATAATATTGTTTACAAAAAACATATTTTGGAAAAAACACTTTTTAATAACATCTTTTGCCTCTAACAAGTTTAACATTACTATCTGCAGCACAAACAACGAAATTTAGCCTAAAGGGATCTACATATAAAAACATACTTTTAAAATTAACTTGAACATACGCACAAACACACACATCTATACATATATATATATATACATATTCATACATATTTTTATTGGAATTTTCACATTTACACAACTGTAGCGTGTATATTGGCATTGCATAACACATATTATACAGCTTGTATAGTATATATGTTGAACTCTGCCTTTTATGTTGTGGTGTCCCCTTCCTTCACTTTCGCTCGGTTGTTTCTTCTGTGCGGTATACTGTAAGTAGTTAAGTAGTGTTTTATTATAGAACTATTCAACCATAAGAGACTTAGGGTAAAGAAGCCAAAGAAACAAAAATAATAAAAAAGGAAAAGGAAGGTATATTAAACTTGGAATCTCATTCTGCAGACAAAGGGGGGGTTGTTAGAACTTCTTTACGGAGTAATTAGGGGGGGTTGTTTCGAACTGTCTGGGGGGTCGTTCCCACCGATTGCTCCCAGCGCGCGTTATCTCCTGGGGGGTGGGTGGGCAGCATCTTCTTATACCACTCCATGAGTTATGTCTACCATATTTTAACCCCACATTCCTTCAGCTTAGCTGCTATTAATTAGTCCTGATCTTCAGCCTCCGCTTCCCCATTCCCCTCATCTTCACCATCTGTCCGAGGTGGACTTTCCAAACCCGTTAGCAGTTCCTTCCATTGGTCCGGTATGGGACGGTGACTTAGTCACTTTGCTTCTTCTCTCAGCAAGGCTCTGCTCTCTGCCTTCCCAATTCGTTACATCTCTTTTCAAGATGTCTATCCATGGTCCTGCATTGGATTTTCAGGACATTGCTATCCGACTTCTTGCTAAGGCCATAGCCAAATCTAGAAACCTGTTCCCCCTTTCCGCTTTGGCAGGCGAGGGAGCAGTCCTAGTAAGCATACCTCTATGGAGGTGTTCAGCTGTCGCCCTTATGTAGTGTTTATCTTTAATGTTGCTTCATTCCAGAACGGACGCAATGCAGTGCTAGCCCAAACCGTATATAGAAAATCTGCATCTTCATGGGTACATCTCGGGCATTTACGTGTATCCCCTCCATATATAATGTTGAGACGGTGTGGGGGTCATGTAGGTCATATGTGTGAAATTAAAGAGTATGTATTTCAGTCTAGAGCTGTGTGATACCCTCTTAGGAAAGACCTGAACTTTGCCCCATTCCAGATCTGTAAGCTCTCTTTTGAGGACTTGTTCCCATCTGCCGCTGAGCCTACTCAGTGGCGTGAGGGTTGCCTCCACCAGGGCTGCACAAAACCACTTCACCTGGTAACCAGCAGTGCATGCAACACTTTATGCGTCACTGGCTCCCTCATAGTGTCCCAAATGTAAGAACCAGTGCCACATATTGCAGGAACTGTCCTGGTGGGAGGCCGTTGTTTTCCAGTAGTTCCTCTAATGGGATTACTACACTGTCCTGGTAGCAGTCTCCCAATCTCTCTAGTCGAGCTTCAGTCCATGGTAGCATTTGTTCGGGTGTGACTATCGAACATGGGACTCCATGGGGCAGACCAACCAATGGAATCACCAGGGTGTAACGGCAGGGTCGCAGTCTGCTTAAATGCGCTTCGTTTCCAGCTTTGTAAGGCTGTGGTCTGTAGAAGTGTCCTGTATAGGGTCACCACTGTGGGGTCAATCAATTTAGTAAGTACTAGGGTAGGGCGGGTATTAGGTTTGGCAAAATATGTTCCTTCTGAGTTTTTTCCCTCTAACCATTGTGCAAACAATTGTAGCTGCGAGGCCAACTGGTAGAGCTCGAAGTTCAGATATAACTCCCCAAAAAATAAACAATATACCAAGTGCTTATCTCACTCTATCTATCTATCTATCTATCTATCTATCTATCTATCTATCTATCTATCTATCTATCTATCTATCTATCTATCTATCTATCTATCTATCTATCTATCTATCTATCTATCTGTCTGTCTGTCTGTCTGTCTGTCTGTCTGTCTGTCTGTCTGTCTGTCTGTCTGTCTGTCTGTCTGTCTGTCTGTCTGTCTGTCTGTCTGTCTGTCTGAATACAGTAATGGCTCAATGCATGTATGTCAGACCTGCCAGTCTTAGGGTGGTCTTTCCCCATACATTTAGCTTTCCCTCTTCCTTTTATTTAAATTTGTTTTTCTTGGCCTTGGACTGTGCACATTACCGCTGCTAACCTGCACTAAAGGGCTTGCACTCTCTCCTCTAAACATGGTATCATTGGCTTACACCCAATTGGCACATTTATTTTACTTATAAGCCCCTAGTAAAGTGGTACAACATGTATCCAGGGGCTGTAAATTAAATTTTACTACTGGGACTGCAGCACTTATTGTGCCACCCACTCAAGTAGCCCTTTAAAACTTGTCGTTTTTCACTACTGCAAGCCCTGACTCTCCTGTAGGATACCATTGGGTGACATTATCACATTTAATAAGGGATAAGAAGGTAAAATCCTCTTTAATGGTAAAGTCAGATTTAAAGTCACAATTCCTAAAATGCTACTTTTATGAATTATTGTGCAATCATGTGCAACGCTGTGCAGCTTGATTTTGGGGCGTGACGACGCACACAAGACTGCAATTATTCATGTGTGCCACTGGGGCAGAGCACATCTCAAGCTAGCACGCAAACATTCGCCTTTGAGCATCCTTAAACTTGTTGTTTACATGGAGAACAGAGGAGTGCATGCTATCACTTTTTTGCCACTTTTATGAAGTTGAGATTTTCTTGTCCAAACCGTTTGTTGCCTGCAGCCTGTGTCCTGGGTCACATGACTGTGATTAGCTTGGCAGGTGGCCTTTGTGTATTACTTCCAGACAATGAGACAAAGAAGGATGGGCTTCCCTGCCAAGATGTGTGGGGCAGAGCTGTTCCCTGCCACACTAACTTTTCAAAGGAGCTGCCACAGTACACTCACAAAGAACGTAGTACCAGCCTTTTGTCTCCCCATACCCTTTGGAGCCTGGACGAGGAGGAAGGAAATAAAAGAAATCTGTGGGGAGGGGGACTCTAGAAGTTTCTTCTACTTCAAAACTGGCACCAGCTATAAAAATAGGACCCCCAAACACACTCTTTTTTTCCCTCCTGGACCGCAGGAGGACCCACCTGCTACTTGAATCCCACTTTGTAATTCAGAGGACTGTCCTACCTCTTGAAGCCTTCTCTGTACCCCCAGAGGACTACCCTGCTGCTTGAGGCCTGTCTTGCTGCTTGATCCCAGGATTATCAGAGTGACTCCAAGGGCTAAGTGGCTAGCCTCCTGTTCTGAGCTACAGGGACAACCTTGAACCTGGGTCCTGCTTGACGTGAGTATAGTGGCACCCACTCCCTCATGTGCCCAAACAGACAAAAAACAAAACTTGGGACTTAGAATTTTCAATAAAAAGTGCTGTGAGAGCCAACAGGCGACTGGGACCTATATGCTCGCTGGTCTGCCGAGGTGCATTGGTAGTCAGCCTGACTTCGTGGTAGCTCCCGCTACGTTCTTCTCCACAGCTGCAAATACTGTTAAGTGACTACTCTTCAGGCCTTTTGGAGCTCTTGGCGACTACAGCCTGCATCTTTGTCCCGCTTGAGATTTTCGACTTCCAGAAAAGATAGTAAGTCTGAACGTCGGTATCTTCAGAGCTACTTTGCACAGCGACTCCCTACCAAAGATGTCTTCTCGTCGAACACCGACGGCTACCCTGCCCCACTGAACCTTAACTTGTCAGACATTTGTCTTCTGAAATTCTTCTAAGTCCAAAGGTAAGCATAGACTGGGCCCACTCCACCTCTTGTATCCAAACTGCACTCCATCATGGTCGACCATAGCCTTTGGACTTTGCCCCGGTCTCTCGCGACTAGATGTCCATGGTTGGCATTTTGATCTCTTAGTAACTAGCTTTTACTAAAAAACGTAAGAAATTCATTTCTCCGGTTCTCCTCATTGGGTTGTTGTCAATCTAGTGACAAATTATTTATTACATTTTGTCTCTATTTTTCTAAATTGGTATGATATTTTTCTTGTGTTATGTTGTCACTTTATCACTGTTCAAGCACTACATAAATACCTAAGACATTGCCTTTAAGTTAAGGCTGACAGCTTTTGTGCCAAGCTCGCAGAGTGTTAAGCAGAGGATAATATAATGACTTTTGGGTCTCACCCTGACAGGGATTGTTGCTTCTGCTTGAGAAGGATTCTCACCCCCTCAACCTAAAACCCAATTTCTTGCAATATAAATATAAAGAGCATTGGTAAAGCCAGTAGGTCTCACTTATTAGACATGTCGACTTTGTTTATCTTTTTTAGCCAAACTGTATAGCATCACAGCTGCTGTGTAGCATGATTATTAAACTAAAAAGTACCATGACGCAGCTGCCTCATCATTTTGTAGGCATGCGTAAGCATTTAACACTTATACGCATGCCTGAAAGATGATTTTCTTTCTTTTTATTTGGAGTTTTTGGGGGGGTAATAAAAAAGGAGCACGAAAGAGCTGTTTTAAAATACAGCACAACAGTGAAAAATACAAAATATTAGAAGGATGATCAGTTGGGGAGGGTTATCGGAGAAAAGGCAACATGGTAGGTGGTGGGAGAAGCAACAAGGTAGGCAAGGTGAGAAGCAACATGAGGGATGGAGAGGAACATCGTCTGCTGCAAGTTGTAGCACACAGACAAGAGAACACAACAGGAGTGCGGGTGTCAGAGAGCAGCCCATGGGCGAGAGAGAGTAACATGGGGGGAAGAAAAGCACACCTGTAAGATAGTGAGAAAACACACGCACTCTCATGGAGAGCTTAAACAAAAAAGAAAAAAATGTTTCTTAGAAGCAAGCAGTGGACGCATAAAAGCTAGCCAAAAATTGATTGTAAAGAAGTTATGTTCTATGAGAAAGACAAACACAAGAAAGACAAAGTGGGACACATGAAAGAAAGTGGCAAATAAGAGTAACAGTAAAGCTACCAGTAGTAATGACCTGTATGTTCTTGGTAAGCCCACAATATGCCTCTCCCAACCAGACAGCTAGTGCTTTCTGGTAAGCTCGACCTAAAATGGGAATATGGGAGGATCCACCACCCCAAAAGAAAAGGAACAGTATACATACACAGACATAAAGACATATGCACCAATAAACACGCACACATACAAAACATTAATCTTTCAAATGTTCACACATGGATACAAAACAAAGAATTTTGCATGTTGCACATCTGTGTGTGTTATGTGTGTCCACATTATACATGTATATATGTATGTATGTGTGTATGTGTGCATATAGAGAGTAATACAAGAAGAAAGATATAATACAAAAAAGCAAATTAAAATGATCTAAAGGGAGATCAAAATCTATAATAAATATTTTTGTCACAGTAACTACATAGAGCCGCATTGGCAATGCCAATAGGTCTAGCTGTAAAGGAATGTTGTATGATAATGGAAAGCATTACAAGTAAATAGAATAGAAATTATTAGGTATTTGTTTGAAAACAAAGAACTGTAGAATAATAGTGGTGTTTGTTAAAAGGTTAGGTGACAGTTGCAGCCAAGCCAGACCTAAAAATCAATGTAGGTTACTGAGTGTCCTCCTCCCATCTGTGCTGCTGCCAAAGAAGACACATACCATCAATTATCTAGTTATCCAAGACCTTTACAGTGTTACAATGTCATGTGTGTGCTCCTGAAAATTCAAGCTCATCCAGCTGCAAAAAAACTAAATGATCATAGCTGCTTGGAGGCCAAGCACTTTTTTTGTGGAACCACACAACTTCTGCCCAGTAAGAACATGCACTCCTGGCTCCCAACATGTGGGCGGAACGGGGAACAACCTTTACAACGCAACTTTTACAACGCAGTACCTTTACAACGCATTTTTTACAACGCATAATCCATTACAACGCATGACATTACAACGCATGACACTACAACGCATTTTTAAAAACTACCTTTACAACGCATTCCATTACAACGCATACTACCATTACAACGCATACCATTACAACGCATAATATTACACTACACTATCCAACACTTACCCTACTGTTGCACCCCCTGGAGTTAGAATAGTAATTTTTACCCCTATACTATCCAACACTTACCCTACTGTTGCACCCCCTGGAGTTAGAATAGTAATTTTTACCCCTAGACTATCCAACACTTACCCTACTGTTGCACCCCCTGGAGTTAGAATAGTAATTTTTACCCCTATACTATCCAACACTTATCCCACTGTTGCACCCCCTGGAGTTAGAAAAGTAACTTTTACCCCTATACTATCTAATACTTACCTTAAATGCAATTTAATATTATGCGTTGTAATGGTATGCGTTGTAAAGGTATTATGCGTTGTAATGGAAATGCGTTGTAAAGGTAGTTTTTAAAAATGCGTTGTAGTGTCATGCGTTGTAATGTCATGCGTTGTAATGGATTATGCGTTGTAAAAAATGCGTTGTAAGTGCATGCGTTGTAAAAGTGTGCGTTGTAACGTCATGCATCCGGGCGGAACCAAAGTCCCTCTCTAACGATGCTCACATAATTGTCTCGCAACAGGTGTGCTGCCAAGGCTATAAAAAACTATGTTTTTGTAAAGGATGTTTTGGAAAAGTTATTTTAGCAAAAGATGTTTTGGAAAAAGATGACATCACATTAAACCTTCCCAATGCCATAACGATCTATATTTTATCACTAATACAATCTATACTATAATATGTTGCATCAGTAATACCAGGTGCAGAAATACTGCACAACATTTCCATTAGTAGTCATACTGTAGGCGTGCGAGGGGCTCATTATAGACACACAAGGGGTGGGGGTGGGGGCGGGTCCAAAAGTGGAAATAAGAGCATTTTGCCAAAACTGGGCCACATTTTGTGACACCGACTTCGTTGTGAATGTAAATTACGGACATGTTTATTAGTTTGTTTCCATTGAGGTTGAGAACGAATTTCTGTTCTTTGAATAATCTAAATGAAATGAAATAATGTATTACACATGTTGAAATGATATCCTTCATAGCAAATACTTGCGTTTGAAGGATTACTTTTCACTTCAGTTTGTGCTTCTGGTGTAATTATGTTAGTAATGGTTGCCCATACATCGTTTAGTTCTGTTTACAATTCACTTTGCCCTCCCCTCCCGCAGGCCAAATGGTTTGGTATTTGGCTATACATCATCATCGTCATACAGAGTAAACTGCAAGGACTGGAGAATCAAATGAGGCAAAAGTCAGCGAGTATTTTCTAACACACAGAACAGCCTGGCCACCCTTACTCTACATTAGGAGTGGGCGAGGCTGGAATTTTCTTTTAACTTCACCAACTTTGAGAGTTTATGGCGATGGCTTATTTGTACAGGTGCTGGAGAAAGGTAGAGCAAAATCAACTTTCAGAAAAACAATTTCACCTAAAAAAAATTGATGTTAAGGTCTCTCCCAAAATAAGTTTTTAGGTAAATTTGCTTTCACTCATTTTTTAGGGGGAAGCTTACTGGTGAAGTTGTGTCAAAGTGAACTGCAAAAGTTGGTACCCACACCACATCCCAAGTATACATTTGTAAACTCCTGTTCAGTACCGCACTCACTTATGCCCTGTATTTGAAGTTTGTTCTTGGCACAAGTAGGTGGAAACAGCTTTAGTCTTTTCTGTGAACTAATTAAGTGTTTAAACATAACATGCCTTGATGCAGAGAATCAACTTATCTTGCATATATGCCCTGCTAAGCAATGTCAAATGTTGCAGTGTTAAAAAGTTGTATAAATATACGAGCTGACGATCGAAGCCATTGACATGGGTGAGTTAGCAGCCATTTCAAAGTACCTGGACCATGAACGTAGTCTACTACAAAACTTTGTTGCGAAAACTTGTTTTAGATGTCTGTGAGTGCAGAGAGGGGTCAGCACCAGAAGGACTCTGCAACACAAATACAGAATACAAAAATGAAAAAAACAGAACATAGACGGTAATCCTTATTGAAATGGCAAAACCCATCCTTTGTGTCCAGAACACAAAAGGTATCTTCAGACCATGTCATAGAGGTACTTTATGAATAGGTACTGTGTATTGGGGATGTCCTGTGTGCAGTTCTAGCAGAACATGACTGTAGGGGTATTGGCTAAAGGCCATGACTGAGAGTCATGACATGTGGGTTCTCCAGGCAGCACATAATTGCTGACGCTTTTCTGGACATGGTATATGGCCTTGCACATGCATAATAACCCCAAGGAATGGACCCAGGCCAAGCCCTGCTGCTTTGTGGTGAGGGATAATGGCATCTTACATGATCATAACACCAGTCCTTTGGGTTTCATTTTCCCTACATTTGAGATAATTCACCAGATGCACAAGTGAACGTAAAGCTCCCTAGAGTTACAATATTTTTAAAGTTACATTAATTTACTGTTGTGTTTAACAGGATGTATGGATCAGCAGTTTATTCATATGTGTATCATGGTACCTTTGGTCCTTTTTTAGGGAAAATATGTATTTTTCAAAACCTGGGTTTTACCCTGGGCTATTGGGTTGTAGTGTGCTCACCCTGCCCTTGCTATGACATTCTTCTGACACCGTATATGAAATCAGAAATTAAACTACTCTTAAAACATTGATGACAACATATTTGACTTTACTAATAACATCATCTATGATAAACTCACAGTTTAACATTTAAAATATTAAAATATGATTTCCACAGAGTAGGCCTGATGGTCCATTTTAAGTAAAATTCCCATTTTTATGAGAAGGCATATTATTGTAATTTCCTAGAATAAATGTATTTATTTGTGAGAGTAATTTTATGTTTTGAAATTGTTCTCAGACTAAATATTTTATTCTAGTGAATCAATGAATGATTGAAAGATTGTACAGCATTACAGCTAGTTGATCAGAGTGTCCCGGTGGTAAACAAAGGAATATTACGTACGAGAAGAGTTAGACAAATAACCAGGTCTTTTCACTTTATACAAAAGACTAAGCGATAAGATTCAGATCTGCTACTCATAAGAAGATTTTTTCACAGCTTGGTAAAACGTTGAAAAACAGACCGACCTCCAGTGCAAGCCTTTTTCACTTTAGTAACGACAACAAAACTGAGATCTGGGTATCATCTGCATATGATAATAAATGGAATGCTGATGGAGTTGATGAGATCAATTAGTGGTGATACATAAAGATTGAAAAGAGTAGAGTTAAATGATGAACCCACAGTCCAACGGCAATGGTGCAGAATGAAAAGAATGAAAAGAAGACAGATTGAGAAAGAGAGAAAAGATATGAGGCCATTCATGATAGAACCCAATCCTGAATTATAAGCATACATATGCATTTTGGCAGGAGAACATGATCTGCGGCATGAAATGCAGCACTTGCTCTGAGACGAATAAATGTAGTTTTTCCACCTAGTGATTCTGAGATAGATAAAAGTGCCAGTTTAATGGCATAGGAAGACCTGAACCCAAACTGTGATCAATCCAGCCGCTCTGACAAATTTATATTTACACAAAGAGTTAAGGAATAGTGCAGAAATTATTCAGATTTGGATTCACAGATGGCTTTTAAAACAGAGTCTTATAGAGCCTCTATCAGCTAGGAGGAACAGAGGCCATCTTTCATGATGGATTGCAGCTAAACATCAGAGCTGTAGTGACTTCATTGAAGTCCAGATGTAAAATATGGGGTGGACAGGGATCTAAGGAAGAACCAGATTTAATTTGATGGAGACGTTGTCCAATACTGGTAATGCACAATGATTCAAAGTCAGCGAGGAGGACAGCTCTTTGATCTTTAAGCTCTATTGACAATGGTAAGCCATCCTCACTCCCACTAGGGTGTAGTAGACTAAGGAATTTTGGACTTAAGCTTCCGAATTTTGCTATCAAAAAAGAGGCAAAGATAGTCACATTGCGATTGAGGCATAGTGGTAGGTAAGCTAGGAGGTGTAACAAGATTCTGAATGATTTAGAAGATTTCACTTGTACAATTGTTAGCACATGATATCTAAAACAGAAATGCGATCTAATTGGTTTTTATATTGCTTAAGTATGAATGCATATCCTGGTTTATCGTTATGAATGTGTGTAACATTTATAGCTGTGTTTAAAATTTGGAAGCCTGCTGTAAAGCAGGGTGCAGATGAGATGGATAATTTATATTGAAGTTGTTTAACTGGAGTTACAAAATCAAGGGCAAAAGCGATCCAGCTATTGCATTTGTGTACGGCAAATGATTCATTTTATACAATTCAGAGGAAGATTGTTGACCCGCGGGAAATTCTGATGGGCATGTTATTTATAGTTCTACTGGTTTTGTCCTCTGTAATGTCACCTTCCGATGTCTGTTTGCTCCACCAAGAGTGTCAGTAAGTTTAGTTCTGACATAAATTCTGACTGTTCCTCAGTGTGTTTAAGTGTTCGAAGTGATACAGCCCACCATAGAAGGAGGCAAAAGAATTGGTAATCTAAGAAGAGTTTGTTACTAGACTACCTCTGTAATTTTTATTGGCTGGGATTTTATGTTTGGATTCTGTGTCAGTAAGTGGGTTAATGGTCTGCCTGCCTTTTCTCTTTGTTCGCCCGGCCTTTGTTTGAAACAAAACAGATATAATCTGCTTTTAATGAGTAAGGGTGTTAAGGCAATTTTTAACGTTAATCACTGACCTTAGTGTGGGTTGTCTAGGTGACCTGGAGTAGTGGGATGTTATCCTTACACTTCTAATATGGTTGATCTTGGCTTTCCTTTCAGGATCACTGTGCCCCTAAAAATCTCTCCCTTATATATGCTTTTCCAGCCACTGACAGTGTCTGTGTTGATGTGACTGAACCTTCATGTTTCCATCAGGTATGCTGTCAAGTATGTTTGGACTCACTGTATGTCTTTTGGTATTTTATATCAGGATGTGTTCATCTGCTAGAGCCTCCCTATAGGGGCTTTGAGGCCCGGGTCTATCTGTAGCCTAACTGCATCAACGTCTAATAAGCTAATGGGGGTGATTGTTCATTAGAGAGTTGCTGTGGTACCAGCTCTGAATCAAAGAAATATTCTATGAATGTGTGAGTCCTATGTACACATGAGGTAAACATGTAGTCTCTTTCCGTTGGGTGGATAAGTGTTTATGTTGCAACTAAGGAGTGGTCGGTCATGACGTTCCCAAAAATCTATCTCTGTGAAACCCATCTCACATCAAATTGTCCTGATCTGTCCAGGACAGGATATAAGATCAGATTCCAGTCATCTCCCCACAGTATCTTCGAGAATAGTGAAAACATTTTTTGAGTTAGTGGGCGCCAAGGTCAAAGTTCATCTACTGAGGAAATTATTGCGTAATGACCCCTGTAGAGTCAAACTGGAAAGTATCCCAAATGGGTAAAGAGTGGAGGTAAAATGAGATGGGTTTGTTGGGTTGTGTGCTTTGTGTGCTCATGGGTAGGGACTTTGGGGGGTCATGGAAGGTGGGGTTTGTGTTTGCGGCCAAACAGGGTCCTTGTGGGAGGTCGATTATTTACTGATATGTTTTGACTCCATCTTAATTCCTATTGTCAATAGGGTTTAGGATTAAACCTGTGTGTTTGAGGATGTGTGGATCGTAGAAGATGAACCAAACCATGGCTTACCCAGGTCTTTGGCTCGGTGTGCTTTAGGCATGTGGGCAATATGCAACCAAGGTCGCTGGCTCATCACTATCTATTGTTCTTCTGTGGATATGAAAGTGTGGCTAAAAAAGGGGCTAACATCTGCCTCAGCTTCCCCATGGTGTTATCTTCCTTGGTTGTGGCCCCATTACTGTGTGTGATGTCCTACTAAAATAATCCCTCTAAATTGTTTTATTGAATTTAGGAAAAAGTACTTCCAAGCCATTTATGTTTGTGTCTGTTGTCACAAATCAGCCCCTGATCTAGAACCTAGAGTTCATAGGGTCGTGTGAAGGTGCCCTCATAACTGCAGGTCTTACATTTTAACTTCCACAAATGGATCAACAGCTTACAAGTAGTGACCTATTTCTTTCTGCACATGCATTGGGGAAAAAATGAAAAACGCATAATTCACCGATTATGTTTCTTCTTGATACTTAGAAAAATTATTTGTAAAGTGTGTTTAAGAGTCCTTGAAGGGTAATATTGATTCCTACCTGTTTCTGGGCTGTCTCAGATGCTGAGTGGTACATTAGCACTTCCGCTCTTTTCGTCTTTTCCCCTCATCCATTTAAGAGGTGATACGAGAGTCCTCTGGGGTCTGTTGTGGGTGTGAGGATGAGGCTGTTGGTTGTAATGTGTGCATTGCTGATGCGTTCATGTCCAAGACTTTTTCCAGTGAATCTGGTTCTTTGACTTCCTTGTTTTTCCCATG
Organism: Triturus cristatus; assembly: GCF_964204655.1. Classification (NCBI taxonomy): domain Eukaryota; kingdom Metazoa; phylum Chordata; class Amphibia; order Caudata; family Salamandridae; genus Triturus; species Triturus cristatus. The sequence goes on from NC_140583.1 coordinate 879,288,144, forward strand.
ATTGTAATCATCACGGTAGAAAGTTTGAGTAAACTGAAGTGTGGATGTCCCACTTTTTCAGTCTCGGTCTGAGTGCCAGGAGCTGCCTTATCTTCAGATTGGCATCAGAGAAGGAGTCTTGAGAAATGCATATTTTGAGTTCTCCATATTGGAATGTCCTGTTTTTGTTTGCTGCTATTACAGCCTGTCGAGCTTGCTGGTGTCTGAGGAAGCAAACAATTATTTGTCTTCAACCTGGTTTCAAGATGTGCATCTGAGACCTGGTTCTGTATTCTCTATGTAACTCCAGAGGTGGTTCAAAAGTCATGTTAGTAAATTCTGGGATTAATTGTGGAAGGAAGCTAATTATGGTGTCTTGTTCCATTTTAGGGGATTCCCTAAAATCTGATGTTGTCTCCTCAATTGTTGTCTTTTAGTACAGTTTTCTTATTCTGCATGTTCGACTGATTTTGCTCCAAGTCTGTTTAATAGAGCTACTCTGTCCTCTGCTACTACAAGGTGTGAGTTGAAAGACGTTCTATTATTCCTTTTAAGATTTAATTTGTTGCATTTGTTGTGTTGTCTCCAACTATCCCTTTTCTATTTTTATAGATGTAAACTCTCTCATTATAGCCTCCAGTATAACCTCATGTCTCTGTTGTAGATTGTTGCCAGGGGGCCTTCTTTGGTGTGCTGTGACGGCCACTGTGAAGAGCCATTCTCTAACTGGCTTTGGTTGGGGCTTTGGGCTATCCACCTTTCTGGCCGCCACTAGTCTTAGACAGTGCAAAAGGGAGTGCGTATTGGGATGAACCCAGTGATATTGTCACAGTGAAGACCCTCTGATGTGCAGAATAATGCTGTCTTTATTTTTGTTGCTAGGGCAAGGGCTTTCTATCAGTGTATTCTTGTGGAACGAAGCAAAGATGACAGCCAGCCTTGAATTGCTGTTGTCTTCTGTTTATGCGGTTTGAAGGGAAGGGTGTGCCCATCTGATCCTGGTTCTAAGGCAGTGAACTGACTCTGTCTGGTGCCAGAGAGGCTGCCACCCCCCTGTTGCCTCACCTTCACCCTCTCTCCAGCTCTTCGTAAGACCTCATTTGTCACCTTGTTCTGCAGTTAGGCACCTTAGTTGATGCTTCCTGGTGGCACACAGCACCTGGGTGGCAGCCGGCAGGGCCGGACTGGGAACTGAAACTGGCCATGGCAAACTGCTTGTCCGACCCCCCACCCCGAGCTGTTTGCTAGGGCCGGTTTTGGTTGATTTTGTTACAGGGTGCATCCAAGAGCCGAAACCAGTCCCCACACTGGCGGTGCCACCGGGATAATGCCTGGGGCCCGCTACGGCCAGTCCGGCCCTGGCAGCTGGCATGTACAGATCGCATTCTGCCACTGCCTGCAGTTTGGTTGCCAATTCGTTAGTGGGAGCAGCACGGGCTACCTCACACTCCTCCGCTGCATGTCACCTGAAAGGTCGGTGTTCAGCCTATTCTTTCTCTTTGTGTCAGCTGTGGGGATGGCTTTTGGGGCGTTACCGATGCAGTTTTGGGGTCTGGAGTTTGGGATACTAGATCCCGGGACCCATAGGTCCCTTGTATGTAGCCCTCACTGCAACTGTTTGGGTCATAGTGGCGGATGGGCTGGTGCAGAGCTTTAAAGGAACACCTCTGCGCTCCGGGGTGCCTGGCTCTACCTCTAGGCAAATGTGCCTGAAAAAACTTGATCGTTTTCTAAGTAACAATGTTTTTCTAGCTTTATACTCCTGACATTGTTTGATTCTTTTTCACTTTTACATCTGTCTTTCATATGCGCCATTATGTCTATTTGTGTGAATTTCTTCGTTTATTCGTTTATGGGAAGCCAATAGTTAATCATTCTAATACATAGTGAACTGTAATACTTCTTGAGATTGGATAATGTTTTTTGATGTGTTTTAATTCATGGTAACATTCGTTCTCATAAGTGGTTCCCTCAGTTGTCATTGGCACATGGTGTTTCAATTTCTCAGCAATAAAATATCTGGTAAGTGTTGTAAACATTCTGATATTTCGTAACATCCACAAGAGTCTTATTCAGCAGTGATGTTATCATATTGTCATTGGTGATATCATATGTGATATAATTTGTAAAATAATTAATTATGTCATTTGTGATGGGTTCTCTGACCATTCCCTGTACTAAGCCCCTTGTTCATCATGGTATTCCATCAGATGCCTTACACAGCACGTTCTGGGGCCACACAATCTAAATACAGAGTCTGTTTTTTTTAAAGTTTCAAGTAACAGAAGAAAAGAGAGAAAAAGTTACGTATGTTCCAAGTTTGGCTAGGCTGAAACGAAACTGTTTTTAATATATTTTACATTGATTTCTGGAATTGTTTCATAGCAAGCAACATTACATTGAGTGGTGAACCTAATAAGCACACATATTTCCAGCAAAAAACATGCATATTTGAATTTAATGTGGAAACAAAATCTGGTAGACAAAATGTGGTGGAAGTGAGGTCATAATTCCTCTTTGCATGCTTTTTTATACTTAACCCAAATCCCCATGTGATGCTTTCTCTCCTGTACCGCAGCCGTTCTACTCGCTGTCCCTTCTTAGATCTGTTTCCATGACATGTGAAGTCCTTTGTCGCACTGACAATGAGATTCTAAGTGTAGGGCCTCATTGGAAGCCCTGCACTGTCAATAGCACTTTACACTATAATGTCACAGGTATCACTGAGTCCCTGTACCACTGGGTCTGTCCAATGTCTGGCTCCCCTACACTGACCCCTTGCAGGCATTTCTGCATGCCCCCATGACACTGAGTGATGCAGCTCTTTTCAGCAGAGAATCTGGGAGGTTCGGACATTATCATGAGGAGGTTACGCTATTAAGGGTTGTACAGTGTAATGATTATAAAGCTTATGTCCAGAGATCTCACGTGGAGGCTGATAAGGCAAGTACCCTACTGGCACGCATTATTAGAGACCAGCCTCAAGGGACCCCTATAACGCAAATCCGTTCCCCGTCAGGCGAAGTGGCTGATACTCAATTATCAATAAATGAGGCATTCCGGAAATATTATAGCAGTTTGTACAGCGCCCCTCGAGACTCACAGGGACCAGAAATCCGGGGGTTTCTACAAGGAGTGAGGCTGCCGAAGCTTTCGGCAACAGACCGAGACGAACTAAGGTCCTCCATCACAACGGAGGAAATAGTTACCGCCATCTGGGCCCTGCCGCGACATAAAAGCCCGGGGCTGGACGGCCTACCGGCAGAGTTTTATTCAACCTACGCTATGGAATTGCCCCCCCCCCCCCACTTTATGGTGCTGTACACAGTGTCTGCTGAGGAAGGAGCTCTCCCCCAGACCAAAAACCAGGCACTAGTGATTTTACTGCCCAAGCCTGGGCGATATGCGGCTGACATCTCAGCGTACCGTTCCATATCGCTCCTCAACATCGAGTATAAGATTCTAAGTAAGAATTTAGCAACATGATTACTGCCCTATCTTAATGAGCTAATACATGTAGACCAATGTGGTTTTGTATGATGCAGGAGTACGGCGCAAAACGTGAGGCGGCTATATCAAATACTGTGGGCCCCCTTGGAGCGTTTCCCAAGGGCGGGCTGCCTCTCCTTAGATATGCGACAGGTATTCGACACGCTGAGTTGGGAATACATGCTTCACACCCTGGGCCTTTATGGGATACCTGCTGAATACAGCAATTGGGTTAGGTTATTGTACGCTTCCCCGACGGCTTGAGTTAGGACTGGAGGCAACATATCACAGGGGTATCGGGTTCAAAGGGGTACGAGACAAGGTTGCCCCTTGTCCCCCATGCTCTTTATACTTGCGGTCAAACCGCTTGCACACAAACTGCGCATATCAGCCCCGATTGGGGCATACCAGTAGGCCCGGTGATACACGCTGCATCGCTATACGCTGATGACATCATACTGTATTCCAGAGATTTATATAGCGGACATCCTGATGCAGCAGTGACCTTTAAGGATTTTGGGCGGGTGTCTGGGCTCCACATAAACTTTGATAAATCAGTGGCATATTTCTTCCACCACCTGGATGCCCCATGTAGGGTAGGATTCGGGAATGACGAGGACAGGTGGCTCCGGTTACGTTTAAATATCTGGGTGTGCACATATATAGAACACAGCAAGACATAGTTGATGGCAATGTGCAGAGGGCAATAAATGCACTGCGTTCTCAGATAGCGTTCTGGACCACATTGCCGTTATCAAACATGGGCCGTCTCGCCATCGCTAAGATGGTAATGCACCCTAGAGTACTGTACTATTTCACAACAATCCCGAACTTCCTCCCGGCGAAAATATTTAGGGTAATAGACTCCTTACTGATAGAACTAGTATGGGGCACGGGTAGGAGAAGAGTGGCGCTTAAGAAGTTGCAATTACCAACCACTGCTGAAGGGGTGGTAGCGCCTGACTTTATGGCTTATTGCATGGCGAGCCAGCTACATTGGCTTTCATTCTGGCTTGCGGGATGCAACCTGCAGGAGATTGGGTACACGACCAGGATATGGTCGCAAGGTAAATTGCATGTGAAACTACATAGTGAGCACCCAATTGATACTACAGACTCACCACTACTACAAATTGCGTTGAAATACTGGACTTAGGCCAATCGGTACAGTCGCTCACGTGTACCATATGCTCCAAATATCTCTTTAGTAGGACTACCTATCCCAACAGGGATAGTTACGAAGAGACAGCTACCAAGCTGAGAGACAGAGGTAGTAGCAATGGTGGGAACACTATTCCAAGAGGGTACATTAATGTCACACGCTGATTTCACGAATGCTAATGGCTTGACGGATACCTTATTCCTCTTACACGTGGGATTGTCACTCTGTTGTGAAACAATTATGGGCCCCAACTGGGCAGGAGCCACCTGTGCATGAATTTGTGCACATGCTCCATTTAATGGGCAATGGTAGACATTTAACAAAATGGCTTAATGTGGGTATAAGAGGGACAGTAACATCACCCCTTGGGACATTGCGGGTGAAATGGGAAGCAGACGTAACGGAGGGACTGTCGGACAAAGACTGGGCGAGAGCACTAGCATACCCAAAGATAGTGTCCCGCAATGCACGGTTCAAATTTATACAATTTCTGATTCTTCAGAGAGCATACTTCACCCCACATAGGCTTCACAAAATTTTCCCAGCCGCCCCCTCCCCCTGATTGCCCGCGCTGCGTTGAGTCCGATGCCGGGTTTGTGCATCTGCTATGGTCCTGTCCAGCACTATCCCATTATTGGTGGCAGATTGCGCGCATGCTTACAGAAGTTATAGGGGACAATGCTTGGAATACGGCGAGGAGCTGTTTGCTGGAATTATACCGCAAATCCAAGGGGTACAAGGTGCAGGCGCGTTTTGCCAACCTAGCGCTCTTACTAGCGAAGAGACAGGCCACCCAGCTTAGAGCTTGGAGGGAAGAAGTGATAAAATGGAGTCTCGCTGAAAGTGCTGCGATACGCAGAGAAGAACAGAGAGGACTGCGAAAAACTCCAATAGTACTGGCGTGGGATGTGTTGTGTGAGGCGTTTAAAAGCTGGGAGAAACCAACGCAGGTTTGATGTACCATGAGCGTGGCTGTAGCTGAGCGATACTGTGTCGGGGATAGATGCTGCTCATTAAAAATCCCTGAGCGCCCCAGATTGGGGGCGATTATGTTCCGAATCCTAGGTCTTGTACAGGTCTTTAAGCATCATGTTACTATTTTACTCTGCCAATGAGGCGGATATAGACAGTGCCCCCAGTTAGATAACTGCAGATGGGGGGTGGTGGGAGGGATCCAGGGTAGTTCTATTGTTTTATCAGGCATGATTACACTCTCACAATGTAAGGTAAAGATATAGACAGGAATACCGGCTATCACGTGTTGTATAAATAATGATGTATTGTTGCTGACAAATCATGCACATTATACTGTTGCACTGGCACCTTGTTAATGTATGTGTTCACTGAGTGTACGAAGACATGCCACACGATCTGAATTGTGATTTACTGTGATTATGGAATATGATTTTCTCTTATAATTGAAAAGCTTAATAAAGTTTTGTTAAAAAAAAAGAGTTGTACAGTGTAATACAAATGTTCTTGTGGCCCAACTCATGCTAGCAGATTATTTACATCTCAGTTCTAGTGTGCTTTCAGAGAGTAGACATATTAAAGTAATTACAAGCTTTCTTTCTGGCCATGTTCATGAAACATAGACTTTTCAGAATACATTTCTCTGACAATCAATATTGTATGCAGAAGCAAGAATTCCAGGCATGGCAAGATCCTGAATAGATCTTGTCAAGGTTTGGATTCAATATACGTGTTACTGAGCACAAGCTTCTGGTGGCTATGGGCTACATGGTGATAGTGCACCCATAGTATTGGTTTCAAGACACTGGCAAGTTCAGCATAGAGCCCACTCTTACACTTTCTTTGTCATGGGAGTTGACTGAGTAAACTCTAGTCTTGTCCTTATGCCTTTATCTTGGGAATGGTCAGGTCTTCACTGTGTTCCTGAATTTTAGTTGGTTATTGATGGCACTTTTTTTGGGCAAAGCAAACATCAGAGTTAGGTGCTTGTGGAGCTTCAGAGCTAGCTGATTGTACAGAAACTGAGATTCCAGCAGCTGTTTCATCTTGAAGACCAAGATGATTAGTATGATCAGTTGAGGCACCTGCCTATATCTGGAAATTCTGTTCTATGTATATCTTGTGGGCTTTACTTGCAATATGTCTACATCATATTCACTCACAAACATTTATTCAGGGTCACTCCGTACAGTCTTGTATGTGCACGAGGGCCGTATCGAAGCTGTGGCATTCCCAAGGAGACGAAGTAGGATGGGGGATCATGGCAATGGGGAAAAACATACCTTTTCCAAAGATTTCCAGAAATGATTTCTTTTGAATCTTTTTTTGTACATTTTACATTCTGTTACCTGTGGGGTATAAGATCAAAAATAGATACAGAATATTTAGTTCTTTTTAACTGCCTGAGCCCGCTACCCACACATTATTGAGACCAGACTGTCAAAACGTGGTAGTCTTTCCAGTCTCGGCAAGAGATGATCTCTATTTTGGAAGCATCAAGTTTAAGGCAATTACTTACAAGTAATTGATCAATGGCATTCAGAGAGTGTGGTAGTATTGTTATATCAATCTCATTCAGATTTTTCACTTCCAAGATGATCCTCCTTCCTCTGCATAGTTGTATTTGTGGATTTCTTCGTTGTGACATTACCTTCTTCCTTTGTTTATTGATCCATGGTATCGTCTATCGTATTTTAGATGCATAGATGTTTTGAATGGGACCACGTTATCAAAGAGACTGTAGAGGACATTGTACAACTGATTAACATCCGCAGATAGTTCTGTTCCCTGTGATTTTAATGAGTCCAGGAGAGGAAAACCTTGTATCCATTTTATGGCCTGCATTGTATGTAGCCTCAGTGACTGAGAGAGGTTGAGAGCTTCCAGATTCATTGTAGTGGTTCTTGCTTGTGGTACGCACGGTTTATTGTATCAGAATTTAAGGTGCCCAAGGATGCATATACTGGTGTGATTGATAGAGATGTCTGAGATGGTATCCAGGGGAGCGGGGAGCATCTGTGAAAGTTCCATCGTTCAGTGGTTTCCTGTATTTTAGAATGTGCAAGGATAGTAAAGCAGTAAAATAATTAAATATTACATCATTTCTACGGTCACAGCTGACATGTTCACAAATTATTTGATTCTGCCACAGATAACATAGTGACTTAGGTACACATGCATCAAGCTAAGAAATAGCGAGTCGGTATTTTAGCGATTTTCGGATATTTGTTTGATGCATGGGGAATCGCTTGAATGCGCTCGCAATTAGCTAATGGCTAATTTTGCGAGCTGTTTTTGGCTTGATGCATTTGCCAGTATATACATTTGTAGTATGATAGCGACCCTAGAAGCACCGAATAAATGCATTAGACAGAAAGGCAACTAATGTGAGTTGTGATATCAAATGTTAGATACGATATCAATGCTTGGGAACACTTTTAATTACTCTCCTATTAAGCGTTTTTGGCACACTCACAAAAGCATAGGGGTTGCAGTGCAGTGTGAGCAGACTTGGACACAGTGATTTTCTTTTTTATCAATTTCACATTTGTTTGAAGCGTAAGTTCAAATCACAGATATATAGGGATTAATTAATGTGCTTTTATATTTCAATATGGGACTAGTATATGCAAGCTTGATTTTAACATGAGGTTAAATCTTTTATTACTTGACAGTACTACTTATACTCAGTTTTAAATGTGTATAAATCTCAAATGTGTGAAATATTTGCACAGCGCTTACAGAGAGGGTCTCCTAAGGGAACGATTCAAAATACCTTGGCAACTCGTCAGGTCTTTTTTTATGCATCAGCTTCTCTTTATTCATGTTAGGGCATTACTCTATCAAAACGAATTGACCTTGTCAACATTGTATTCATGCCTGAGTTAAATATTTAGCACACGCAGAACACAAATCACGAACCTTAATTAATATGGTCTGACATCTTGCAGCACAGCATCTACCAAAAACATGCTTGATCTACCTGTACTGAATTGTGAGAAAATAACAAACAACTAGGGAACGGTACATTCTTTGCAGGTCATTGGTTACTCCATTGAAATAGAGTGGCCGCAAGGAGACATTGTGGCGCTTTATAACACTCCATAATAAATGCGAAAGTAAACAAATAAATCAAACAGTTAAAAAAAATGACAACTTTCCGTGCAGACTGCACCAGTGGACTGATCAGCATCTGGGCACAAACTCCTATTAAATCACAAATGCAGTCCCAGGCTGAATACATTAAAGAACACAGAAGAAATGACCAGCAATAACCAAGCAAACCGCAGAAATGGAGCATAGAGCAAAACTGATCACTTGAATGCATTTAGATTCAGAGGACTAGGCAGCATACTAACTCACTCTAGATTTTTACCTCATCTAGTGCCCTCACTTACAAACAACGTTTGGCGATTGTAGGGCCAGATGTATCAATATTGGGAATAGCGATTACCTAACTGCGATTCTCTGCTAATCGCAATTAGCAAATCACTATTTCTAATGTATGAAGCTCATAGTTTTATTTACCGATTCCTAGGTGGGTCGCAAATCGGCGTACCTCATGAATATTAATGAGGTAGGTTGCAATTTGCGACCCATTAGGAACTGCTAAAATATCAGGTATGGTGGCCTGCTGGGGTCAGCAAACTACCATGTCTGTGATTGCTTGTATTGACTTTTTGTTTAAACAAATTTTATTCATTTTTTGCAGGTTGAAGTACATTTTGCTTGTACAGCCTGACAGTAGTTATGCTTGTATGAGCAGCATAATTTTACAATTATACATTATTCTGTCATGGAAAATTCCATACATTTATATAGTATTCAGGACCGGGCCTGACTTAGGTTAAACCAGGCGGTCATTGGACTGTTGTCTTGCTTGCACGTCTTTTTTTTTATTTTTATTTTTTACCACAAACTTTGAGTACTGAGGACGTCATACATATACTTATGTCAATGAAAACATTTTTTGTTATTTTTTTTCTATATCAAGATGGCAATTGGCATGTACAAGTAATCAACAATCTTGCTTGTACGTCATTGCAGCTATATGGTGGTATTGATGAAAAACACAACATTTCTATAACAAAACTTACCGCGCACCTCCCCTGCTGACGTGTGCAAAAAATATAAATCTGTGCTGTCTGGTTGTTACAGGCTTGTAAACACATGGGTTTAAGTCGTTGATGGAGCCATGCATTTAGTGTTCACTGTGTTCCGATGTATAGGTTTTGGGGTACTGGTGAGTATGGAGATAGTGTTGTACATTTACCGATGTGCAGCTCCGTGGTCTGTGATTGCTTTTAAATAAAGCAATCTTTTTCTTTAATACAGCCCGTTTTCCTTAAAGGAAAATGGGGTGCGTTTGAAAAAGAAAAATGAAAAGTTGTCTTTTAATTTTTTAGGAGTAGTCACTTCCTGATTTTAAGAAACGTTTTTATGAACATCCACAAAGGGGAAGGGCCCTTCTCATTTGCGAATGGGTTACCACCTACTTGACATAGGTAGTGAAATGCGAATGATTAGCGACCGCATTTCGGTCACTAAACATTTATACATACCACTTTAATTCGGTATTATGAAGGCACGCCCTTGGCATACCTCTTCCTAATACTGAATCGTTATGTATTCGGAATTCCAAACTGAAATTCGGTAACATACCAAATCGCAGTTTGGGAATGATAAATACAAAAACGCATTTTCCTGGTCGCCAATGGCTTGATTCTACGAATCGGGCCATTTGGGACCTGAAAAATGCTTGATACATCTGGCCCGTAATCCCTGAGGTTCACAAAATCATAGGGTTTGGCACTGCAAAATGGCTTTTTTTTTATGTACAAAAGCCCTTGTGAGAAAATTTGTTTGGACTCATAAAAGGCCTTTTGCAATCCTTTCCGAATTTCAAATAGGAGGGAGCGTGATAGGGGCATCTCCCTCCTATTTCTGAATCCGAAAGGAATTCATAAGTAGTTTGCAAATTGATTTGCAATTGCAGACCACTGATGAGGTACTGACCCCTGAGTTGGGAGTAGTAACTAATTGGCAAAGGAGAAAGGGGAAATCTCCTTTGAACACCTTTTCCTATGGAAATCGTATTGGCAGACTTGGGGGTCAGAGAATGGTCCATGTGGCCAGTTCCCCCTGAAGTCTTCCAAATTTGAACCCTTTTTGTTAACGAGCACCTGTTTCTTCAAAGTACACTGGCTGTTTTTTTTTTCCTTAAGTTCAGTGTTGGGATGCACTCATAGGGGTCGTGGTCTCCTGTTCCTTGCACACTACCATCCCTTTGATTACAACCAATTATAGGGGGTTCAAATTGCGTTGAGTAGGCAATTTGTTCTAAGATACCTATGATTCTGTATTTTTTAACCAACTAATTAGTGGAATAATAGTTCATCAGACACCTAAATCCATTCTAGATTTGAATGTTTCTCTCATTAAAGACTTATTTATTCACACTTTTACTTATTTGTTATTTTTTCTTTATATATCTTGAATTTGACCCTCAACACTGTGGCACAGCGCGTTACAGGGAATAAACATGGGTAACAACCAGGGCCGGACTGGCACTTCCGGGCACCGGGCAATCCCCCGGTAGGTTGGATGGGGTGGGGGCCGGTTTTGTGGCAGGGGGCCGGTTTTGTTGTTGGGGCCGATTTGGACCCTGACGTGACCGAACAGCAAACAAGCACACAACTATCTGCATAAAATGCAGCTGTTGCCTGGTGGTGCTGCACGCTCCGTCCTTGACCAGCACTGCTAGCACTGCAGAATTATAATTTATATTTATTAAAAAATCCACTGGGTGGTGGCACTGGCTGCATGGCACCATACACGGAGTCTTCAGTCTACGCGGCGTGTCATACACCCTTAGGGTGGGGGTCGGGAGTCAGTGGACCTGGTCAGGGGTGATCATGCGCAAGCGCATTTCAATAAAAAGTGCGCATGACTGCGAGGCAGAGGAGGCCAGAGAGTGAGACGACGAGAGGCTTTAGCGGAGCCTGGAGAGGCCCTGAACCCATCATTTAATTATTTGTAGCCTGCCCCGGGCCGTGTCTGCTGGCTGCTGCCCGGCGCCCACAGGTGAGTGTTGACCCTGCTCAATCAATTAATTAATTGGCCAGGCACTGTCTTTGGGGGCGTCCCGACCGGGCCGGAATTAAAAGCAAATAAAGCCTGGTTAGGACCCGGCCCATAGATTTATTCAACGTGACAAACGCTTCCCTTTCTCAAAGTCAGATCGGGTGAATGCGCAAAGGTCTGCCATATGCCTCCCTCCATGGTTTGCTCGCTGCGGCCCCTAAGTGAATGACTTAAAGGCAAAGCATACCCTGTGGCTTAGTGATTGCACTAATTATTCGTATAGGTTGCCATATTTTCCTTCAGCAATTTCACTATCAGTCTGGTAATAGAGCTCAGTACTGGGTATGATAGAAATACCTCTTTTCGAATATAAGGCCAAATGAAATTTTAAGAACTGTTTCTATAATTGGTAGTTAAAAACCCTAATGTTATTTCAATAGAGAGTTGGAAGATCCATTAGTCATAAAAGGCATAATTTTCCACCTGGATTTGCTGGTACCTACTATCATAAACTGTGTGCAGTACAAAGGAGAGGCAGGCAATGAACAGCAAATAAAAGGAAAATGTATATTTGAAATCAGAAAACACAACAGACACACCCTTAAAGGCGTTTTTCAGACAAACACAACTTGTTGAGAAATTGTGAAACCTGTCCAAGCCAAAACATCTCTCGTTAGATTTGTGTTGGAAAGGGGGGGATGCATATACACTTCTGGCCTCTTAACTGTAGCACAGATGAGTACAGGAGCGCACGGTATCTTTTGTGTCCTTGTCAGAAGGAAAATAAGACAGGAATTGATAAGTACACATTAACGTCTGAATGTTGTCCTTGAATTCTCCACTGCTCCGCGGCATGATTAAACACTTTAAACCAACCGATTTAGCACATGGTTAAGCAGCGGATGTGGGGAGGGTAAATTGAAGTGTGACTACAACTTTGGTGGGTGCAGTCCTACTGCTGCTGATCAAATGGTGTGAGATTTCACGCTGCCCTGTTCCGAAGATTCTAATGTTGGTGCTACAGGCACTACATGTGGTGTGGCGGTGTGGTGTTTGTTGCTTATGCCACAAGAACGGTGGGATGGAAGTTAATGGATCGTTTCACGTATCATTGCTTAAAGTTTTGGTCCTGACAAAAGCCGGTGGGAGGGGGTGCTTGGACATGATATTAACTCTGACTTGAAAGAGGGTGGGGCTGTCCGTATTTGAATGTTGTCTGAGGGATGTCCACTAAAATTCTGTCATGGAATGTCAGAGGTCTATGCTACCTAATTAAGTGATGGTTGGTAGTCCAACATTGGTGTGGCATGTCTCCTAGAGACTCACTTGATGCGGTGCAATTGCCATTTGCTGGATATAGATACCTGGTGCATGCAGGATTCTCACCTTGCTCCAGGGGCACAGCCGAGGTTGTGGCCTGCCCTTAGGGTATCCTCGGATCCTTCTACGATCAGTCACAGAGCAAGGTCTTGAGTCCCTTTCTGAATTCCGAGAGAGAGGGTGTTGTTCATAGGTGGAGGAGAAGGACATTCAAGGATTTGGCGGCAACGTAGGAGAAAGAGTATCCACTGCTGTGGCTTCGACGGATGAGGCATGTGTGAGTGCGGGCGAGGGAGACAGCGCAGATGTCTAGAGGGATGGTGGTAGTTCAGGCGGTGGTTGATGCAGGCTGGTCCTTGGCTGTGGAGGGCCTTGTAGGCGTGTACCTGTAACTCCAAATGGATAAAAATCGACTTTCATGATCCCACTCCAAGGTTGTGATGCTGCAGTAGAAGGCCAACATGATGGGGTACAGATTGGTTTTGATTCATCAGAGGCTGGAATTGCAGGTTATTGAAAGAATAAGCGGTTCTTATGCAGATGCCCTGTGGAATCTTGTTAGTAGAAGGGGTTCTAATATGGTTATGGATGAGGTATAAACAGAATGGCAATGAAGAGTTTGAACAGGATGGAGTATCTCACTTCACTGGTGCGAGGACATGTTGAGAATAGATGAGAGAGGCAGTATCCCTGCTCAAATGAACACAGGTCATACTCAAGGCTTATGTATATTTTCACACTGCCAGTTGCCGGGCATAGGCTTAAAGACAACCACATACATGCAACAGGAACAGTGCAGCATTCCACCCTTTATGCTACCTTGGAAGCTTACTAATAAGGAGCAGAAAAAGAGAAGTTGGTGTGGAAACTGCTGGAAAATACCAACTGGTGGTAATTTCAGGAAGACGTGGGCTCACTGGAATCCAGGGTAGTTCTCTGAGAAGCACATAAAACAGTGCTTAGGAGTCATTTAGTATCCAATATCAGGAATAAGCGTAGAGAACACTCATTCAAAATTGGAACCCTGGAGCAGAGGTTTTAAATCTTTTGATTTCCATTGACCCCCAATGAATCGTTACTTGAAGCCGTGGACCTAATTAGTTTTATTTATAAATGACGAAGTAATATGCTACACTGGAGCATGAGAATGCATTTTTGCTCCTAATGCATGCTTTTTTTTGTCTGCATATTCCAGTACTGCTTCAAGTGATGCGCCCAATCGTCCCTATTGAATTCCGTTTGCTGTACTTGCACTGCTCCCACAAATCAAGAGAAGGCACCAACCTACTTGCCTGCTCTTCCTCCCCAGGGCTTTAGACAACCGCACAGAGTTTGCCCTCGATCAATGTGCCACCTCCCTAATTTCTTTTCAGGGGTCCTCTTTTGTTCCCTAGACAGTGTGTTTGATTCTGCCCTGAAGTCTGGCTTCAGTGAGTTCCATAGTCCAGGTCCCTGGACCCCCAGAGAGTGAGACCCACTGTAAAGGCCTGGTGGGAGATGAGGTTCCTTGCTGTTTGCAGACCTCTGCTGCTGAGCACCAACCCTTCGTGGGTGGGTAGAAAACTTTGAATGTTCTGAGATGGCCCTCCACAGCACAGACCCGAGATTGTTTGTACTTAGAGCTGTGGTTACAGGGGCCATGCTTCTCGGCACTGACTGCAGCGCAGGATGAAGCACCACTGAAGCTTCTTCCAACAATGTACTTCTCTTTCTGTGAAAGTTGGAGCCAGGCCATCAGGCGGAGCGCACTGACAGGCAGCCGCCTGCCCTGTAGGAGCCCGCCTCTACCGACTGCCTGTAATATGCCTTTTTGTCCTGTAGGAGGCCTGTAACATGCGCCCTGTAGGAGGTTGCCTCTGCCTGCAACATGCCTGTGTAACGTGCACTGGCAATGCCTGGGAAATATTCCAATCATACAAGAAATCTTGGCTCTGTATGAAAACTGACATAGATTTGAGTGAGTCACGCACACGCGGGAAACTGAAGGGATGGGTTGACATTTATTTCACATTTTATTCTCTATTTTAGATTTTGTTTTTAAATAAAGGATCTGGCCCAAGGGGCACGGGGTGCTGAATATAGCAAGGGGAGGCCAAGAGGAATGGGTATAGATGGCACACAAGGCTTACAGAGGCCTGATTTACTGACCCAGGGAGGATGGAAGGCTGAACTGGTCTTGTCAGTACTCAATCATCACAGCTAATGCCAGAGGAGAGAGTTAACTCACTCCTAGCACGGTTTTTCCATGGGCGCACCATTTAATGCGTTACACGTCACGAGGCGTCCATTGAGGGGTCCTTAGCAGTGGGTGGCGGCGACAGTAAGTGCCGGAAAATTGTAGCCTGCCCCGGGATGTGGCCCTCCCTCCCTCAGTGATGGCCGGGCCCTGCGCTTAACTCACTGAACCTCAAGGAAGGCTGAGGTTTAAATGTAAGTGATTTGATCAAAACGAGCAGAAGAGACCATTTGAAAGCGATCTATATGAAATCCGTGGCGAACCTTTGCCATAGTGTCAGGTTGAAATTTTTTCCAAGGTCAGCTCAAAAGCTGAGGGGAGAGATATTCATGTCGCTCTTGCAATTATATACCTACGTATCTGCTCATTAATGCCATTCAAACATGAATCTTGCAGGCACCAAAGACAAAGAGGTGTTCTTAGCGGTCAATGTCAAAAGTGATATGTGTTCCAATGAATGGAGTTTGTGATGTGACTGTAGAGCAGGCAGCCTGAGTCTGCTATTATAGCTGCATGGTATGGACAGCAAATGGGCAGATGTCTGCTCAGGGTCAGCAGTGTGATAAAATACCCTGATACACCATCATAGCAGGGTGCTTAATTTATGGCGGTGCTTTCCGATGCGCTGCACTGGTGCTAAATTGTCAACACTGGCTCTTATGGTAGTCTGCCAGTGCTCACAAATCCACTGTGCTGCGGTCGCGGAACCGGGCCGGGGCCTACCAGGCTTAGGGCGGAGCAAGGTGGTGGGTGGTAGCTGGCCTTTACATTTTCCACTATAATGCTGACACACATTGCCTCCTGCTGGCTTGAAGAAAAGGGGAAAGGAGCCCTTTGCTGTCACAGCACAGTGGGTTGAGTGCCTGTTCTGGAAAAAGAGATACCTGCTACTGGAATGCACCGAGTTGAAAGCGTTGGGGCCAGAAACGGCTTATATAACCTGTAGGTTACACGCCTGTTTCATGGATATGCCGAAATTGCTTTTTATTTACAACTGAAATGATTACCTATTTGCACGGTGATAATACCATGGTTTTGGTCACCCCCCCCCACTGCCCCCTCTTCTGCACACTCTCTTTCGGGAGCATATTGTTCATACTCACTGCTGAGACATGGTTAGATAAGTCTTTGTCGGCCTCAGATTCCTCCAAATTAAATTCAGGTTTGATCCGCTTTATTACATCAAAAAAGGCCATTTTTGTTGGCTCTTAGGGCTCAGTGCACTTTACCAACGCTAACCAGTGCTAAAGTGCTTGCCTTCTTTCCTTTAAACATGGTAAAATTGGCTTACACCGAATTGGGAAATTTAATTTACTTGTAAGTCCCTAGAAATGTGGTTCTACATGTACCCAGGGAATGTAAATTAAATGCTGCTAGTGGGCCTGCAACACTTATTGTGCCACCCACGTAAGTAGCCTATTTAAACATGTGTCAAGGCCAGGGCCTGTCATTGCAGTCTGCCTGTGCAGTTATAAAACTGCCATTTTGACCTGGCAAAGGGAATCTCTTGCAAGGCCTAAAAATATTCCCATTTACTACATATGTCACCAGGATATCCCCACTAGCGCAAGCCCTTTCCAATAAGGCAGGGTGCAGAGTGCAGTGCATTTAAATGGTTTGGCATATACTTTTAAGTTTTATATGTCCCGGAATAGGCAAGGCTGAATTGCTACCCTTGTTCTTTCTGTGATTCTTGAATTTTTCACAATCCCATGACTTAAGTGATTTACAGGCAATATTGATGGCAGGACCAACACTCTGAAAAGTGTTCCAGTGCCACTGGCCTGGGTGCCTTTGTGTGACGTTTCCATGCTTTCTGGCCTGGGTGCTTATGTGTGCTATTTCCATAGTTTCTGGCCTCAGTGACCTGGAGGCTCATGTCATGTGTGACATTTCCATGCTTACTGGCCTGGGTGCTTATGTGTGATGTTTCCGTGCTTTCTGACCTGGTGTGACAAGGCCTGTGTGTGACGTTTCCATAGTTTCTGGCCTCTGTGCCCTAGGTGCTAGTTATCAGCTGTTGTGACATTTTCACAGTTTCTGCCCTCAGTGCCTGGGTGCTTATGTGTGACATTTCCACAGTTTCTGGCCTCAGTGGCCTGTGTGCTCGTGTCTAATTTTGGTGCTCTCTGAAAGAATGTCTATGGGTACATATGACTGAGTGGGTAACCTGGTGTTCTTAAAGGTCATCATCTACTATTTACTGTGCTTTGAAAGTTGATACAACGGAATATGTAATGAAAAATGTACTGTAAAATTCACCTTTTTGGCCTGTCTTTTTCCCAAACCCCCCTAGTAGTGGTCGGGTTCGCTCGCTGCGCTCGCTCGCTACGCGCTGGACGGGGGCTGGTCGGCCAAAATTTGCCAGGGCTGCTCTCAGTTCCCAGTCCGGCCCTGGTAGCAACAATGTAGGGATTATTGCACAATTACAGACAGCAGACCCTTCAGGTATTGTGCAGACTCAGTTAACATATTGTGCTTAAGAGGCCTAATTACAGTGAATGGGAATACTAAAGCCATAATTCCACGTTGTGAAAACGCTTCTCTCATAGGCTCTTAGTAAGGAGAATAGCACAACTGCTTAAACTTGCAGGTAAGTAGCACTAGATTTTGTCTTCTGTCCAGTGTTGGCGGTAGGTAGAAGAGGGCTCTTCTGGTCCACCTTAAGCTGTTTTAGGGGGGCAGCATGGTGAATGTGAGTTGGGGGTTTGTTTCAGATCTTGGGAACATTTCCTGCAAATGAGCACTCTAGAGTGGACTTTGTCTTGAACATGGGTTGGCAAGACTAGTGCAAGATGAGTCCCTGAGTTGAGGTTCCATCTAAGACAGTGGGTCTCTGAAAGCTGAGATACTAGCCAGAAAATGAGTGAAAATTATGTTTCCATAGGGATAGGAAAAGATGTACTGGCACTGGCATTTCCGTGATAGGATTCCGAGATTATGCATTTTTCGATACTTCGACTTGGCAAGTGGATGCTAATATGCGATGTGATAGTGATTCTCAAACAGCTGCCATGCCGCTAGAAAACACACTGTTATGCAGAAAATGCACTGGTGTTGTGCTACTGAACACAAAGGGGACATATCTGAGAAGTG
The DNA here is from genome assembly GCF_964204655.1 of Triturus cristatus. Lineage (NCBI taxonomy): Eukaryota > Metazoa > Chordata > Amphibia > Caudata > Salamandridae > Triturus > Triturus cristatus. The sequence goes on from NC_140583.1 coordinate 879,306,482, forward strand.
CACCACATCTGCATTCTGATATTTGATGTCATTGACTTTTGTCCGCGCACGCATACAAAAAATGATTGTTTGGAAAATAGTGCGTTCCTTGCTGCAAATGGTACAAGTGTCAACCATGAAATTTATGGGGCACTTCATAACGACCATCCCATAGCCCTCCATGATAGAGATGGCCTGACACATAGCACAAGATGTTGCAGCAGTATGGTGAATCAATTCTCAAAAGATCCTATAAGCTAGCATATCCTTTTAGATAAAATATGTTAAAATATTTTAAGATAGCCAATGAATTAGCCGATAATATAACAATAACAAGTTTTGTCGTGCAGTTTACACGGAAAGTTTTCATTCAAACGGAGAACACATAAAGATCTCAGTTAATGAGCGACACGTTTGCCTGCAAGGTGTGCAGCATTTCTTAGATTTTGCGATACCTGTGATTTGCCACGGTATGCAGGTGTTTCTTTTCAACTAAAGAAGTGACAACGTGTGATGATTATCAAAGAACAGTGTGTCCACTCTCACAGCACCAATGGTAGCATTATGAGTCTGTCAATCTTCGCCATATTGGACTGCACAAACCAGCCAAAATGTTGTCTGCTTCCAAAAGCCTGACATTAGTAAAGTTTTTTGTTCAAACTGATGGCACACCGATCTGTAGTAGCCTCACATTATTTTCTGTATCGCGCCTTTGTATCCCATGTATCGCATGTAGTAGTTCAATGCTTCAATGGATAAGTACAAATCCTAGCTTAACTTCTCCTGCGAAGGTAGAGGAGCAGTGCTTAATTTGAGCAGGTGGTTTCCAGTGCTCAGCAATGGCACTTAATCCCCAACACTGGTGCTTTTCATGAGCAGCAGTTAAGGACACATTCATTTTTGGTAGGCACAGGGAGATTAAGTAATTTGCCCCGAATCACAGGATGTTGAGCACATGGCCGAGACTGGAACCTGGCACCCCAGCTCCGAAGATAGCAACTCTGCCCATTACGCCACCTCCTCTCCCCACTTTCATGGTTAGTACTTGTTTCTGTTTTAGGCGGTGCTAACAGGAGAAGTGGGCTGGTGCACGCTGCCTCCTGCCTGGAACCCCAACACTTATTTTTTTAACAAATTAACCACTATAGAGGAGGATAACAAAGATCTCTTGACTGTGTGTACTGACATTAACCATTATTTCACCAGTGTTTGACTGGTCATTCGGGAAGTCGTCACTTCCTGATGGGCCAGCTTGAAAGGCCTAGTGTGTAGGGCGTGTTTTATGGTTCTGTGGGCCATGACTGGACCAAAAATAGCAGCCTATACACTGACCCACCTGCAGTGCAAGACTGCTCGAAGGATCAGTCCAACACTGGATTTCACAAGCTTAAGTCCCTTGTGCATGAGGGGGGAATTAGTACTCAGAAGTGGCTCAAGGAGGGGCTACCCTCTCTCCATACTGACCTTCTCGTTGGCACTGTGATAGGTTAGGGTTATTTCTCTCACCAGCGCAGTTTGGAGGTAGACCAGCATGAACAGCCGAGTAAACAGTGCACACTTTAGCTAATACAAAGCGTTCCTTAGACATTGATTATTGCGCGCGCAGCTGTTCACGTCAACGCATTCTCACATTCATAGCTGTTAAACCGGTTTCTCTTGAAGCAGTTGCCTGGAATATGTTTGCACAGTTGACAGCTCAGAAGCAAAAATATTCTCAAGTGCCTACGTGGAAACACGTGCAACAAGTTCATATTAAGAGGATATTTTTCCTAGACACATTATTTATTCCTCTCTGTTTTTTTAAGCTATGAATACATATCTTTTATATACTTTTATGACTTAATTTGTCGAATAAAGCTATTTGATGATGAATACATATCTAGGTTTGGCCCAGAGATGGCTTTATATGGCTCGTCAGCCTCATGCAACCAAAAAAATCATATTTAGAAAATATATAAATCTATGCAGATAAGGAGAGGATTCTGATCAGCCCACTTACTGGCACATGCATCAACAATGCCATTTGCGATTCCTTATTAGCGAAAAATAAGGATTCGCTAATAAGGAATAGCAAAAGGCTATGCATGTAGAAATCGCTTAAAGAATAGCGATTTCTAAACATTCCTTAATTGCGACTCGCAAATTGCGAGTCGCAATTAAGGAATACCTCCCCATTCATTCCTATGGGCCTAGAGGCCCAGAGGAATGAATGGAAAGACATTCTCAATTTGCGATTCTCAATTAGAGAATCGCAAATTGCTCATGCAATTTCAAGGGTGCCAGGGTGTCAAAAGGACATCCTGTTGCACACCTGAAATCTGCATATGAGTACATCTTGCACACACACATGCCCCAAGGGCATGTGTGTGTGTGAAATGGAACTTTGAAAAATGCACTTTAGTGCATTTTTCAAAGTTTTAGCAAATTACCATGAAGTTCAACTTCATGGTAATTTGCTCCCCCTATTAGCGAAATCGCTAATATTTTTACTTTAATGCATTGCATTTAAGGAATCTCAATTTGAGATTTCTTAAATGCAATCGCAATTTAAGTAATTGCAATTTAGAGATTACTTAAATTGCAATTTTTGCTTTTGGGATGATGCATCTCAAATGCAAAAATACCGGTCGCAAAGGGGCAGATTCTGAGAATCTGCCCGTTTGCGACCGGTTTTTGCTTTGATGCATGTGGGCCTTAATTCATTGGCCTGGTCAGTTGACAGTCACATTTTATTTCCACTTTCCGGCGAATACACCACGGGGCTTTTACTCAGTAAGCCTTTTTTTCTTCCATATTGAGAGGGAAGACATTAGTCCTGTTCTCTTGGGCTTACAGGCTAACACGGCCCAATGCTCAGGTGTCAGTAATTTACTTTACTAATGATTTATTCTTTTCATTAATTAACTTTTATTTACATTTTTTATACATCCTTTTTGCGTTTAAACTATACACCTTCAGTTAGAGTTATTCATGGTTAGTAGTGCCTTCTGTTTGCATCAATGAGAATCTTAGTTTCCTGTGATATATATTAAAACTAAAAAGAGTCTCTTTTTCTGTTCCGAGTACACCTGCTTTCCACAAAGGACCCTTACTGTTCTACGGGAATTATAACTGATGCCTACAATTTTGGTTTCATTTGACATTTATATTGCAAAACTATAGGTGGCATATTTAGGTGGTGGCCCGTTTTACCTCTTCTTTTTCTTTTTTTATTGATTTTTATTTGTTGTCCTGTATTTCACTGTAAAAACTACAACAACTGTATCCATTGCATTAGCTCGCCAAAGCCCGACCTAAGGACTTTGACAGGCCAGTGCTTGTTTTTTTCATGTAAGGCTGTCTGATTCAGCATGACACGTTTTGCCTGGTGGTGATTAAAGAAGGCCTGGCCCTCCAGCTTACTGAGCATGGGAACCACTGCATGATGGGAATTCAGGATAACTTTGCTGTAGAGAAGGCAATTTGTTATGTTCTTATATAGCACTCGATGCAGATAGGAGCCGTTTCAAAGCCCTTCAACATAAACACAAGAAGAGAGAGAGGCAGAGAAGTCGGGGCAGGAATGAAATAGAATGGAGAAGAGAGCATGGGATTCGAAGCCCCTTGAAAGGACAGAAAGCTAATTACTGAGAGAATCAAAATGACAAGTAACAATCAAGAAAGGATAAAATATGTGATACCTCTTACCTGTATCAACAGTCATACCTTTGAGATCCCTCTTGAAGATCTCATCTTCAAATGTTTCAAGTTTTAGGTTACACAATTATGAAGAGCCACCGACTCACTGAAACAAGAAATAGGTACGAATTCAAGTCAGGGGCATTCTTAGCACTGCGCATAAGTGTTAGGCTAAGGGCTGCAATTATATATAATGGGAGTCTGGTGACATCAATGTTTCTTCTCCATGCATACACGCTGTCAACAAGTCCATACCAAATTACTAGGTTTCTGAATTGGACAAAATCGGTGTGTGTTCACTTTACATCAGACATATTTGTGGTTGGCATGTATCAAGACCATATATGTCTTCTCGGGCAAAGTGCATATCCATCTCATATTCTGTGTGTGCCCTAAGAGTTAGTATATATTTTGAGATGTTTGAGTTCACATATAGAACATGTCGTTTTAATGGTCCATTATGACTAGTTAGAGCACTGTATTATTATTCCCTTGCACTCTTTTGGACAATACTGCCCCATCTTCATAACAAGGCCTATCCAGCTCAGACTGAATAAAAAGAAAACAATACAGAATTTGAAAATAGATATTTCATAGTGTGATTAAGACCGCATGTTCTGGCTGGCAAATAACTTATAGTAAACATTCCATTGAAATATACCCCGGACACTGACAAGAGTGTCCACAGCCCCAGAAAAATAGGAACTATCAAATAATACAATCTGAATCTTGTCAATTTATATAAAATTGGGTCATTGTGAATAGCGTCTACCCAGTACTTATGAAGACCAGATATGCTTCTAAATGCTCATGAAGGAAATCCATGGTGTGTTTTCGCATACTTGAGAATCCCACAGAAGATCCAGGTGACTACACCCTTGTTATCTTAACTGGGGTGCACAAATGGACGGTAACAGATATCACTTTAGTTATCACTTCAACTCCTACAAATAATACATAATGCAGTGGCCAGACAAAATCTGCACATAAAGCTACAAAACCACATCACAAAGGGCCTTACAAGCCCTTCACTAGCACCGCAGCTTCAGTAGATCTACCTTCACTATCCTCTGTTGTACACAAGGCCATAAATGGTAAGGGTCCAGTATTTCTACAAGTAAAGGGCAAGAGACACCTTGCAGAGAAGAACACTTCATTCCATGCTTGCACCACAACTGCTCATACTGACTTCCAAGAAAAGGCCTGTTGATGGCACTTCCTTTTCTTTGTAAACTGCAAATCGGTGGATCTCATAACTGGCAATGGTAAAAGCCATTGACAATCACCTGGAATTCAGAAGAATGGTGAATACATATTGTTAGAAATTGGGTTTCTGGTTGGCAGAGTGTGCACCCTTTCAAAGCAGGAACCACAATCCCAGTCAGGGTAAGTCAGATACACAGCAAGAATTAACCTATGCTCATCCTCCCATAGTTTGACATAGAGCAGGCAGGCTTAACTTAAGAGGCAATGTGTAACAAACACATTTGTGCAACACATCAAACAGTTACACAGTGAAAAAAACACAAAAAGACTCCACACCGGTTTAGAACAACAGGTTATTATATTATGAACAAAACAAGACCAAAACAAGAAAAGTCCAATAAGTAGAAGTCAAGATATGGATTTTTAAAGAATAAGTGTCAAAATGGCACTTTGAAGCAAATGGTGCTTAAGGGGTTAAACAGGATCGCACTGGACCGGAACAAAGTCAAGAATTCAGTCTGCCCGTGATGGAGCACAGGCCAGTTACAGGACCTACGCAGGGCCCACTGAGAAAAGTACCGTGATCCCTTGTTGCAGAATGAAATGCAGGGCACGATTCTGCAATGCTCCTCATGCAGCTGAGGTTGTGCTGGATTTCTCCATGTAGTATGGGACTGTGGACGAAGCCTTGTTTCCGGAGTGTTGCCGTTTCAAAAGCGTTGCACCAGGTTGATTACATGCTGGAGTTGATGCAGCGATCTTCTCCATGCTGTGGTGGTAATGTGTGGATTCCTGATGCGGCAATTCTGGAGGCACTGTGGTAGTGCCGAGTTCGATGCGGCGGATCCAGACCTCTCAGCAGCGGTGAAGCATCAATACCGTTCTTGCAAAAGGCAATGTGTCGGTTCTGATTGGCGCAACCATGTCGATGTGCAGGTTCTTGTCAGATGCAGCACTTTAAACTCACTTTCAAGGGCCCTGGGCTGGATTGGCACTACTTAACAGAGCAAGACTTACACCAAGTAAAGTCCAGGTGCTGAGTTAAAGATGAAAGGTGAAGTTTGATATCCCTGAGACTTCAGCAAAAGGAGGCAAGCCGACAACCAACAACCCCTTGGAGAAACTTAGATTTAGGGATGTAGAGAGCAGGTCCAGTCCTTCTCACTGCCAGGGAAGAGGCAGCAGGCAGCAGGCCAACACAGCAAAGCAAATTAGCAGAGTGGCAGTCCCTCCTACAACACAGCAGTTCCTCTTCCTGGCAGAATGTCCTTAGTTCCAGCAATGTTCTGAGTTGGTTGGGTCAGAGGCTTAGTGCTCATACCTCCTTTGGCCTTTGAAGTAGGGATACTTCAAAGAGATGCTGTGCAGTGCACAAAACCCTGCCTTTCCTGCCCTGGATCCAGACTCACCCCAGGAGGGTATGCAATCCTTTGTGCGGGAACAGGACCCAATCCTTTCAGGTGTAGAGTGTCAGCTCCTTCCTGCCCTCCTGCTCAGGATGACCCATGAACATGCCTATGACTAGGCTGTCACACCTACCCTTCCCTTGTGTGTGGCTGTCTATAGGGAATGCAGGAAGCCAGCTGCACCTACCCCAGACTTGTATTCCAGAGACAGACAGAAAAGCTCCAAATGGTTTAAGTAAGAAAATGCCAACTTTCTAAAAGTGCCATTTTCACAACTAAAGTTGAAAAACCAACTTCACCATAAGTTGAATTTTTAAATTGTAATTCCAGAGACACTAACTTTGGTTTTCCTATATTTTACCAATTGGAAACTGCACTTATAAAATGAAGTAAGTCAGTTTCCATGTTATCCTATGGGAGAGATTACCCTTGCAGTAGTGAAAAACAAATTTAAGAGTATTTCACTACTAGGACATGTAAAACTTAAAAGTACATGTCTAGCATTTTTAATGCACTGCACCCTGTCCTTGGGTTGTCCAGGGCCTACCTTAGGGGTGACCAGTATGTAATAAAAAAGAAACGTTTGGGCTTGGCAAGTAGGTTAACTTGCCATGTTGACATGGCAGTTCAAAACTGCACACACAGGCTCTGCAGTGGCATGCCTGACACATATTTAAAGCGCTACTTTAGTGTGAGACACAATCAGTGATGCAGGCCTACTAATAGCATTTAATTTACAGGCCCTGGGCGCAGATAGTGCACTTTACTAGGAACTTAAAAGTAAATTAAATATACCAACTGTGGATAAAACAATGTTACCATGTTTTAGATAAAGAGCACGTGCACTTTAGCACTGGATAGCAGCGGTAAAGTGCTCAGAGTCCTAACAACAGAAAAAACAATGTCAGCAAAACAATCAAAAACAAGAGCTCAAAAGGCAAAAGGTTAGGGGAAGCCATGCCACGGATGCGAGGTCTAAGACAAGTCAAGAGTCAAGACATACACAATAACATACAATACTGATGAGTCTCCAGTTCCTTATTTAGCACAAGTGAGTCATATAACAAATATTCTCCAACACATCTATTAACATCAATCCACACAGGAATCAGAAGAGACTGTAAAAACATGATCAACAATGGTACTTTGTCATGAGAAAAAACATGTATTCATGATAATAAGCGCTTATTACTCATGGAAATCTTCAATAAAATAATTTCAACTGGGCAGTTTCCAACTCTATGGAAAAAGACATGTATTCTTCTCTTGCTAAAGAAACCCAACTTAGACCCCAGTGGCCCTAACAACTATCGGCCCATATCCAGATTACCTTTTCCTGCAAAAATAATTGAAAAAGCTATAAATCAGCAATTGGCCGCTTTTTTACAGCTACACTAGCCCTTGGACCACACACAGCTTGGCTTCAGGAGCTGTCACAGCATGAAAACCGTTCTATTAAAGGCCACTGAGGAAATAAGACATATCCTGGACAATGGTGGGTGTGACAAGCTTATCCCCCTAGACCTATCTGCTGCTTGCGGCACTGTCAATCACAGTCTGCTGGTTGACCGTCTCGACAGCATTGGGATCAAGGGACAGGCTTTGTCGCTTCTGAGTTCCTTACTAAGAGGAAGAGAACAGACAGTATCCCTGAAAGAATTTTAGTCAGACACTTTTGTCCTGCCATGTGGAGTCCCCAGGGATCTTCTCAACAACATCTGCTAGAACTTCCATAACTGTATGATAGCCATCAGCGACAGGATGGATCGTAACTGTTTTAAATTAAATTCCTTTAAGACAGAGGTTCTTCTCTTTGGGAAGGATACCTCCTTCTGGACACCATCTTGTTGGCCTTCAGAGTTAGGAACCCTACCATCACCAACCAGCAAGGTTAGGAATTTAGGAATCCTGATGGACAACAAACTTGCATTTGGGGACCAAGTGAATGCGACCATATCAGCATCTTTGTACACTCTTAAGATAATAAAGAAGATCTTGCCTTATATCCCCCCTACTCTACAAACAACAATAGTAACTGCCCTAGTCCTAGCCAAACTTGACTACTGCAATTGTCTGTATCTCAATTTGCGTCTGCTGTATGCCAACAAGCTCCAGGCTCTCCAAAATGCAGCAGCCAGGCTGCTGTTGGGAATCACTAAAACTGGCTCCTTGTAAAACATGGAGTGAGCTTCAAGACCCTATGTATCACCTTTAGGGCCTTACATGATTTAGGTTTTAAAGTCCTCAAAGACAGGCTTAGATGGTACTAGCGAGAGAGAGAGATAACTATGTTCTAGTACTGCTATGAATGTTGTTGGCCCTAAGTTTAGGCTTTCCGCTTGGGGTGGAAGAAGTTTCGCAGTAGGGGCCTCAAATCTTTAGCACTCCTTTACCCTGCACATTAAGTCACTCCCTGACCTATTGACCTTTAGAAGGGCTCTCAAAACGTGCTTTTTTAATCCTTAATGGGCAACTTCTCCTCCTTATCTTTGCAGCGCCTAGATGCCTCTCGTCATTGTTGCGCTATATGAAAATACCTAACATAACATAATATAACATTACTAAAGAAAGGCAATAAGATACTACCATAACACTCTGGACCAAATCTTGGAATTATTAGTTCACACATATCTCAATGCATGTTCTTCTCATGACGGAATAAAATAAATACCTGCAAGACCTCAACATGAGCTTTTTTACAGGAACAACCAGGACTTTAACCTTTGCAGGACCTGCTGCATGGTAAGCTGAATTAGATTTTTCATGATATTTGCAACAACGTCATAACTCATACTGCATGACAGGTCATGAAGCGCTCATATCTAACACATTGATATATAAATTGCAAGACAACAGTGTGATGATCTGCCTGACACACCGTAACTCTATATACATGAAAAAGTGTCTACTACAGTGACAATCCTATAGAGTTGAGTACTACCTAGCCATTCAGTGGCACGTCGGGGTTAGTAAGCTCTAGAGCAATACCATACAAATGTCCGTACTAGTACAAAACCCTGCATACAATAGCATATTAAATCACTGATATAAGTGAGGCAGCCAACCAGAAAAATGCAATATTGCAGGTCCCTGCCAATGTCCAAAAATGTAAGTTATGGAACAAAATACTCTAGAACCACTGTAACAGCCTATTGAAGGGGGTGGGAGGGGAGAGTGGATTATCACTCCGCTGCAAGAAATACTCTGGCTGTTAGGTGGATCAGGGTGGGCTCATGGGAGGGGGGGGACTTCAAGTCGCGTATTGCGGTATCCGTGTCGGATTTCACCTAGGATTAATAGTACTCAAGGCATATGAGCATGACTCCCTAAACTTTTCAACCTGTTCATTTAGATCCGACCTGTCACACAAACCTCAGGGAAGTAGAAAAGAATGGAAGTCATAAAAGCACACTAAGCCATGGTTGCTCTCTAATGAACTGATGCCTAAAAATCTTTCAAGTTTTTAAACTGTGCTTTTTATCCTTTGTGCCCAGAGCAACGTTTCCACTTTTTATCAGCTAATTTGAGGACGTCAGGAACACAAAGTCAATATGAGTGATACAAAACTGTAACCTGTACAAGGGAGTAGCCAGAATTTAAAAATAGCCCCCACTTGGAACTAAAGCACTGATGCCACCAAACATGCAAAGCAAGTGGACCCAACCCTCCATACAACAGCTTCCTTGTCTCTTCCATCCATGTATCTACCCATTCATTCTTTCACCCATCCATCTACTGATATCCACCAATTTCACCTTTATATTCTGTCATCCATTTATTATTTTATCCATCATTCAATCTTCCCCAGTCCATCTATTAATTCATTCATCCACCCAATCTGCCATTCATTCTGTCATCCATCTACCCATCCATCCTCTCTGCCATCCATCCACTCTGCCATCCATCCATCCATCCATCCATCCATCCACTATGCCATCCATCCACCCATCAATTCACTCTGCTATCCATCCTTTTAGTCTGCGATCCATCCATGCACCCATTCACTCTGCCATCCATCCATTCATCCACTCTACCATTCAGCCACCCATCCACTCTGCCATCCATCCATCCACTGCTATTCTTCCATCGATTCATCAGTTCTGCCATATAGCCATCCCCTCTGAACTTCCTTCCATCCATCATCCATCCATCCATTCTTCCATATATCCATCCAATGTGCCATTCTTCCATGCATCCATCCATCCAATGTGCCATCCAGCCATCGAACCATCCATCCATCCACTCCACCCTCCATCCACTCTTCCATCCATGCATCTACGCATTCATTCTTTCACCCATCCATCTACTGATATCCACCAATTTCACCTTTATATTCTGTAATCCATGTATTATTTTATCCATCATTCAATCTTCCCCAGTCCATCTATTAATTCATTCCTCCACCCAATCTTCCATCCATTCTGTCATCCATCAACCCATCCATCCTCTCTGCCATCCAGCCACTCTGCCATCCATCCATCCACTATGCCATCCATCCACCCATCAATTCACTCTGCTATCCATCCTTTTAATCTGCGATCCATCCATGCACCTATTCACTCTGCCATCCATCCATTCATCCACTCTACCATTCAGCCACCCACTCTGCCATCCATCCATCCACTGCTATTCATCCATCAATTCATCAGTTCTGCCATATAGCCATCCCCTATGAACTTCCTTCCATCCATCATCCATTGTAATTTGCTTTTAAAACGATAAAATTTAAAATGGAATGTTTTTTATTGGGGACTTTGTTTCTGACTTTACCTTCCTCTCCTCTTGGTACTTTTTAGGCACTAGACCCGGCGTTGTCCGTCTGTTAGCGCGGAAACGCCTGCTTTCTGGGTCAGCGCTCTAGTTCTTTTTTCACCTATTTAAACGCCGTGCTGGCATGGACGTGCAGCGTACGCGCGAAGAACCAGTCATGCTGCTTGTAATGCAGGGACTCGGTGCTATTCAAGTGAGACCTTGCGGAAGATTGGCAAAACTATGAACAACAAGGTAGGAGTACTGAGATTTGAGGGAACTACTAGTTTGATTGTTGATATCTGTTGGAGGGACGCATTGAGCTGTGGACTATTGAATGTTCGTTCCCTCCCCAAACATTTCACAGAGATCCAACTACTTATTGAGGCACACCATTTAGATGCTGTGTTTATGACTGAAAACTGGACATACCCTGATTCTGTGTTTGATTTAGGGCAGGCGTGTCCTCCGGGATATAAGATCTTCCATAAACCTAGAGGCTCTGGCAGAGGAGGGGGGGTTGGCATACTGTTTAAAGATAGCTGAAATTTTGGCCTTATGGAGGTTGATATGGTGGAGGGATTTGAGCTCCTGGGATGTTCCTTAAAAGACACGAAGGGACACCTGTTAGATGGTATAGTATGTTACAGACCCCCTGGCCCTGTTAATATGCTTCATCTGCAGGCATTGATTGCTGATATTGACAATTTGGCCCTTACACATTCAAGATTGCTTATAGTTGGAGACTTTAACATGTGGCTCAACGGTAATCTGGACACGGGATACTTTAATCTTCTCCAATCCTTTGAGAACCTTGGACTCCAGCAAGGGGTGACGGAGCCTACACACAAAGGGGGGCACATGTTTAATTTTTAGTGAGGAAAATGCCACCGGGCATATAAAGGTACTTCCGATGGAGTGGACTGACCATTTTTTGGTTAAATTCCTGACATTTATTCCTAGACGAGAAGCTCCTGCTAATGGGGAAACTAGGAGTTTTTTAAATAGGGATTGGAAGAAGGCATTCAAGAAAGTAACTTCCTCCTCAACGTTTACCATTAATAAAGCCTTAGATGTAGCCAGATCATTGGAGAACTATGTAGATTTCTGTAGTGAGATCATGGCAACTGTTAATCAAATCGCTCCTCTGAAAGCATGCAAAAGTAGAGGCAGACCTTCAGCCAGATGGTTCGATAAAATCTGAAAAATCTGAAATTGAATTGTAAACAGGCCGAAAGGAAATGGCGAAAGCATTATGTAGATGAGGATAAGATTGCATGGAAAACAGCTGTATCCTTCTATAAAAAAGCAATCTTCTTGGCCAAATCAGAATATTTTGAAAACTATTCTGAAATCATCTAACAAATCTAAATGTGTTTTTAGACTGGTCGATGAGATTGCCAATCCAAAGTGATTGCAAAATGAGATCTCAGGATCTCAGGATCTCTGCGACAGACTGGCAATATTTTTTGAGGAAAAAATCAGTACCATCATAAATTGACTTAAAACAACTATTCCAGCTGTAGCAGAAAGCCGTACTAGTGGATTGATAACCATTTCGTCTACTGATGCAGGAAAAATGTCATGTGTGGAGATGGAAGCTGGGACTGTGAACTTGAGCACTCTGGATCATTTTGAACTGTTACCAGAGAAGGAGTTTGGCGGGCTGGCTCTGCGTGTCTCTTCCGGCTCGCCACTGGACCCTCTTCCTCATAAAATCTGGAAGGAATTTGCTTCAGATCTATTTCCTAGTCTTAGAAAGATCTGTAATTATTTACTCTGCAGTGGGAGTGTGCCATCTAGCTGGAAACAGGCGGTGGTTACACCTCTTCTGAAGAAGGCTACTCTTGATCCAGCACACCCAGAAAGCTATCGACCAATCTCCCTCTTACCATACCCCGTGAAGATCCTTGAACGCTGGGTCAGCAGATCGCTGTCTGTGTTTCTGAAGAGTAATAACAAGTTGGCGGATGTCCAATTTGGTTTTCGTCCAGAGCACGAAACGGAGTCTGCTTTGGTGACCGTGATGGACGATCTTCGGTTGCTGGCAGACAAGGGACAGTCGGCAATATTAATATTGCTCGACTTGTCTGCTGCTTTCGACATGGTCAACCACAGTATTTTGCTGACCCGCCTTGAGGAGGCCTGAGTGGCAGGTACTGCTTTGGCCTGGTTCCGTTCTTATCTTTCTGGTAGGCGTCAGGCGGTGGCCCTTCTCCCGTTTCAATCTACTTTTACCATGGTGTCCCACAGGGGTCTGCTATCAGCCCAATTATGTTTAATGTATATCTTAGTCCTCTGATTGATATAATTCAGGCTCATAAGGTGAAGCTGATAAACTATGCTGATGATACCCAGATTATTTTATCTCTGGATGGCACCCAACCTTCGGCGTTGGAGGATTTTCATGCTTGTATGCGTGATATTGCGCAATGGCTACGGCTGAATTTCCTACAATTCAATTCTGAGAAAACTGAAATAGTGCACTGCGCAGTAGGGAAGGTGCCTCTACCTCTCCCCCATAATTTCTGGCCACTATGTACTCCCTCCCCTCTGGTCCCGGCCAGTACGGTCCGTAATTTGGGAGTTCTGTTTGGTGCTAATTTGACCCTGGAGGCACAGGTGAATAAAACGGCGGGGTGTTGTTTTGGGTTGATTAAAGCCTTGAGTAAGATTCTTCCATTGCTGCCTACCTCGGTCAGAGCATTAGTAGTGCAGGGCGCGATCTTAAGTCGCCTTGACTATTGTAATGCCCTGCTGCTGGACTCTCCTATATATCTGATCCAACGTTTGCAACGGGTTCAAAACATGGCGGCAAGATTGGCTCTGGCTAAACCACGAGACTCTTCTGCCTCAAAATGCTTGGCCGAGCTACACTGGCTACCAGTGTTGCAGAGAGTACAGTTTAAGCCCTTATGTATAGTGTTCAAGGCCTTGCACGGCTTTGGACCGAAACCTCTGCAAGAATAATTATCTTGGTACATCCCCACTTGACATCTCCGCTCTTCTTTGGCTCGTTTGGCGAAAGTTCCTAGGTTTAATAGGGTCAGAATGGGTGGATGTGCTTTGAGCATTGCTGCAGCAAGGCTGTGGAACGAGCTGCCACCTGATATCAGACAATGTAATTCCCTGCTGTTGTTCAGAAAAGGGATTAAGACATGTTATTTCCTAGAATTTGACTCTGTCCTTTGAGTACTGCTCATTCCCTCTGTTGCCTATCTGATCAATATTAGTCCTCTAAATTACGTATTGCAGCACCAGGGTACCCATGGGGTGTTTGTTGCGCTTAATAAATAGTATATACATACATACATATGTACATACATACATTCTTCCATCTGTCCAACCAATGTGCCATTCTTCCATGCATCCATCCATCCAATGTGCCATCCAACCACCCACTCCACCATCCATCCACTCTGCCATCCATCCATCCACTCTGCCAACCATCCATCCATCCATCTGCACTGCCATCCATCCACTCTGTCATCCACCCATCCTTCCATCCATTCACTCTGCCATCCATCCATTCACTCTGCCATCCATCCATCCACTCTGCCACCCATCGATCCATCTACTCTGCCATCTGCTCACTCTGCCATCCATCCAACCATCTACTTTGCCATCCATCCATCCACTTTGCTATGCGTCTATCTAATCTGCGATCTATCCATATAGATTCTGCCATCCATCCATCAATACACTCTACCATTCATCTACCCATCCACTATCCCATTAATCCATCCACTGCCATTCATCCATCAATCCATCAATTATGCAACCTCAACCTTGATCCACTCTGTTATCCATCAATCCACTCTGCCATCAATCCACTCGGCCATTCATCCATGCATCCACTCTGCCATCAACCCACTCTGACATCCATCCATCCATTCATTCTTCAACTCCGCCATCCATCCACCTACTCTGACATCTGGCCATTCATCCACTCTACCATCCATCCATCATCCATCCACTCTGCGATGCATTTGCTGATCTTTTCACCCAATAATCCAGCCATCTCTTTACTCTGCCATCCTTTCACGTGCCCATCCACCTATCTTCCCATCCCTTTATTCTGCCATCCTTTTGACTATCCACCCACTTCCATCCATCTATTCATGCATCAACCCATCCATCTATTTACTGTGCCACCCTTTCACCTGTCCATCCGTTTTCCAGCCATCCCTTTACTCTGCCATCCTTTCACCTGTTCATCCATCTATCCATTCACTCATGTTTTCACCCTCTCATTCATCCACACACTCATTAATCCACCTACTCATTCACCCATGCTTCCTTCTTTTCACCCTAGCTTCCAATATTGCTTCTTTCTTTCCCTGTTCTTTTTTCCCAGCTGTCTTTTAACTTGCCGCTGTTTGCTCTTCCTTTGACTCTTTTCCCAGCGTTAATGATGAGCTTTTGTCGTCCGATTTGTTGACAGAATTGGCCCCTCCCACGCAGAAGCTGTTAAAGCGGAGGGTTCGCAACGCCCCTGAACTTGTAACAACACAGTTTCTGTAACATTTACTGAACTCACCGGTCACTTGCCAGCTGCTCTGAGTTCTTGTCATACAATACACAGAGATCTCAATACATTAATAAGTATGAAGGCAACTATAAATGCTATTACCTTTGCAGCATGTTGTCCGATTACTCGTTAGTGCCCTCCACCTTCACCATACCCCAGAACCCCTCATCCAGTTCTTAACCCACCTTTTTAGTTGGTTAATCCACAGTGATTGTTGAATAATCTTACATTCCAAGTCCCTCAATTTTACTATGTTAGGCAGCTGCCTACTCACATGCATTAAAGCACCATTTTGCATATGTTTGGAAGTTCCCAGAACACCCCCAACCCCCTCAACCCTGACTCCACATGCCCATTCACATACCAGGCATCGTCAGTGACCCACACATATTTTACTGAACAAGGACCTGAGAGATGCTGATAATATTGGAGTGTCGATGATGTCTATTTATTGACGAGCATCTTGCATCAGGACATAATTCCAGCCATCGCAAGTAACTTTGCACTATTGAAACATCTCCTGTCCAATGTAAAAATGGAAAATCCAAGTAACTATAAAATATCCTACAATCACCCCACTTCTCAAGAATTCCTCTCCAGCTGATAGTAGGTGTTTACCAAGCTATTTAAATACTACCACAGCAGTACAAAGGGCTTGAGACAGAGTGTGCCTGCAAATCACCATACAGTCCTAATATCCGTTACTGCTCAGAAGACCACTGTAAACTGCTCCTGCGGTTGTGTTTATTTGCATATAGGGTAGCACTCCAGATTGGCTCGGCATGCCTCTAAAGCGCCAGGTATAGAATCTTCTGAACCTTCAAAAAATGAAATTTGCACTGGGATACCCAAAATGCGAATCTCTCCAAAGAGACTTTAAAAATAGAATCCGGCCCATCCATATTTCCAGATGCACTTGAACAACATGTAGATTCACCCCTATCTTTATGGAATAACTAGGGGCCCGGATATTTATTACAGATGAAGGAATGGTGCGTATGTCATAACAGATCCAAATAAGAAGTCGCAAAGTAAATTGGTCTCCCTTTGCTAATGCATTTTGGAGCCCGCTTTTGGCTATGTCAATGCTGGATGCTTTTCACAAAGCCAATTGCAGCAATCAGCCACCTTGAAAGTCTATTTGTTATACATCCAAGATGGCCTCTACATTACACAATTTTGCGCCTCGCGATGTGGCAGCCATCTTGAAAGTATGAAAACATTATTTTCTATACTTTCAAGATGGCTTCCACTTTGTGTCTTACCTGCTTTCCCCCTAATTTCAAGATTAAAAGAGCTGTCAAAATGAGACCAGCAAGCACCATCAAAGATACTTTGACAGCCAAACTTATGATAGAAAATATAGAAGCCTCGACTTTGTTCTTACTGCTCTGAAAAATATGACCATGCTCAATCAAATGTTGACCAATATTGACAGTCTATTCTTAAAACATTCACTAAAAACCGAACAGCTGAGCAGATTTAGAATTACATAGAATATAACAACATGCTATCTATTACTTTACCATGCTTCTGTCCCTTAATAGTGATAGTATCAACAATCATGGGCATCAGGAAGAATGTGATAGACCTAGGGAACATTGAACAGCCTGCTGCACTAATCCTCGCAGAACTCTTGTCTGCAACGCCACATTCAAAAGTGGTTCGGAATCAAGGGTTTCACTTTGACTCTGAACTCTCTTTAACCACACAGATTCAGTCAACCATCTCCCTTCTGATAACAGAAAGACTGCAAGCTATATGCCTACCCACTTGTAATGTCCAGACCGCAATATTGTATGGCTATATACCTAAATCTAATATGCACAGCTTTCCAGAAGGTCCAGCAGTTTCGAAAACAGAGCCTTTAGAATGATCTTTGGACTGAGAACATGAATCAACTTCAGATGCACACCTTCCTAGATAACCATACAGCACCTTATACAACTGAAGGTCCAGCACTTAATTAGGATTGGAATGCCAGCACAGGAAAACTCTCATAGATTTCCACAAATGATGTTACCTTGAACTTACTTAGAGAACCTGGAACTTCCGTGCCTTTCTTGGCCAAAGGATCTCTGCTACCGTTTTCGAATGGAGCATTACTCATGAGACGACATCAATAATTACATTTGATGTTCAGTCAATAAAGAGAGTTGGTGAAGATTTATTCTCTCATTTAGTAGATTAGTCGATATTTTTGTTCTTTTAGTCAAATTACTTGCAAATCGATTACAGAACTAATAAGAGATACAATTCATTAGAACAAGCATAGAAAAATAATGCAGCTTGTTCCATTGAGAGTAATGCCCCTATTCTAAACTAAAGTACCTATTCTACCCTAACAAGAACTCATAAAGAGTTCTTTCTGGAAAGGGCAAGTAGATTTCAAAACAGATTCAAATAGCTCAATGGAAGAACAAACTGGCATGTCCTGGTCAGATTACGAAATGTAAGCTGCAGCAAGCACTTTCTTTTATTAATACTTGTTCATTATGTGTATGTGGCAAAGAAAACAATATAAGTATACTGAAGTCATATGGTGTGAGGAAATAAAGAATAAATTTTCTCAGGACACAGCACATTTCACAAAACGTCAAGCCCTAGAGTTTGATTCTAACTTTTAATCACTATATTATTAAAAAAGCATTATTTTTCTTGAAGGGCCAGTGTTGAATAAATGAGCAGTGTAGCTGTTTGCAGACAAAAAATATAGTTTTTCACGTTTATATGTTAAATAAAGGCACATTTTCCTAACGTTTAACTTATTATGCATTTTCAGGTCTAATATTTAGTGCGTTTCTATTTTATTGTATTGTAGAATTTGCATAAAGGTTTTCAGCTTTATCAGGATCAAAAGCTTATAACTTCCTTTCAAGCCTTTTTCCAATTCCCCCAACCTACTACTCATTCAAAAATGCATCGATCCAGATTTGGAGGTTAATTAGTGAAAATAGCAGGTGCAAAAGTCTTCCAAAGGACGTTGGACAGATCAGCAACTTCACCAACTTTTATCAAAAGAGAAAAAAATTCCTGCTCTACCAACAATTAAGATTGTTCACAGGACTACTTTTCCGCTCCCATGCAGTCTCCTTTCCAAACTCCTCCCACTTCTTCCTGCTCTTTTTCTTCTTATTGGCCCCTTTTTTACCCTTTTCCTTTTATCCAAGCACCACAGCTGTCTTTTCCATGATTCTGAATGCCAAGATGATCTCCCGCTTGACTCTCCTATTCATTTACCTCTTGCTTGTTTTATTAATGCTTATTAACGCATCTGATTGTTATTTCTCATACAGCCATAATAGTTTACTCCCACATCTGTATACTAAATACGTATGGACATTTATGCTTGATTTGTGCACAACTTGTTGCTATGCTATACCTAGAAGCTAGACTCCTGTCGCTTGTTGCACATTACAATTATTCTGTTCAAGAATATGCTACTACTCCTACATGACAATTATGTCATGTGTGATGTTATTAGTGATGTTATTTATGGGATCATGATCGGCGCATGAGGCTGCTACAGCTGTGTAACACAGCTGTAGACATTCAGTGAGGTTGAGATTTTAAAGACAATGACCATAATGCCCAATCAAATGAAGTATATTTGGAAATGTCCTATGTCTGGAACCTGGGTGACATGGCTAAGGCTCATGTACTGAAGGATCTCCGGCATTCAAACTGCCTCCTAGCATGCTATATATTCATGAGTCTTGTGTGTTCATGTATCCTAGTCAAAACCCAGGTTGTGACAGTATGACAGCAGAAGACGTGGAGAGTGGGACAAGGCAGGATGCTGAAGATGGTGAGAGTCTCACAAAGTCAGATGTATTGCTGTGGAGCTCTTACTGAAATATTCGGTTTTAGCACCAAAAGTTGCAAGTTGGTTCCTGAAACCCTTCAGTGGTGCAATGCTGGATACTTTAGCAAGGCATGGCTCTACAAGGCTGGATACCTTCACCCCAAGATCCTGCTGATGTCCTCTTCGTGGCCACAAACTGCAGGTGGAATTAACTTAGAAGTGTTGGCCACTGCTGGCACACTGTCCTTTAACCTCAGTACCGTGCCCCCTTCCTCCTCAGAGGCTGAAACAATGACTATGGGCTTGATTTAGATTTCGGCAGATGTGTTACTCCGGCACAATGACAAAATAAGGTCTAATATTTAGTGTGTTTCTATATTATTGTATAGTAGAGTTTGATTTAGATTTCAGCAGATGTGTTACTCCGGCACAATGACAAAATAAGGTCTAATATTTAGTGTGTTTCTATATTATTGCTTATTAACGCATCTGTTTTATCTCATACAGCTATAATATTGTACTCCCACATCCGTATACTGAACATTTTTGCTTGATTTGTGCACAATGTTTTGTTTATCATAAGCTCTGCATAGAAGCTAGACTCCTGGCACTTTTGCACATTACAATTATTCACAAGAATATGTGTAATGCTCATAGAAGCCTTTACCTGCTACTCCTACATGACAATTATGTCCCTGGTGATGTTATTAGTGATGTTATTTATGGGATCATAATCTGTGCATGAGGCTGCTACATTTGTGTAGCTAAGCACAGCTTTAGACATTCAGTGAGGTTTAGATTTTGAATAATGAACATAATGCCCTATCAAATGCAGAATATTTGGAAATGTCCTATGCCCAGAACCTTGTTGACATGGCTAACACTCATGCTCCGAATGCTCTGTCAGACAAACTGCCTCCTAGTATTGTATATGATCATACCTTCACTGTGGTCACGAGTTCTGGCAAAAACCAGGTTGTGACTGTATGACAGAAGAAGACGTGCAGAGAAAGTACACATGCACACAGTCAGAGCTCTGAGTGTCTAGGCATGTGAATTGAATGTTTGTTGGGGACAATTTGAATAAAGAAGCTTTTATCTCAGCAGGCCTTTTTTCTCTCTTTGCACCACCAGCCATATATACTGACTGTCAGAAAGTGGATTATTATTTTGGGAGGTGGTACCCAAACATCGAAATAACCATTTTCTGATTACAAAAATGTTAAGTCAATCTGAGCTTATCTTCTGGTAGTATTGACACAATCAGCAGGCAGTTCAGAGAGAAAAGTGATCAAGCACTATCAAACAACACAAAAGTTAAGAACACAAGCCAAGAAAATTTCATAGTCAATTTAGGAAATTGAAGAAAAAATGTGATAAGAAAAATACATGAAAATAGATAAATTCAGATAAGGGGGAACCAGAACTTGAATGTGAAGGCTTTTAAGCCAGAACCACCAAGGAATCACAAAGCACCAATGAGAGCCCATTTTCACAATAAACTAGAAGCACAGTAAAGGAGTATGTTCAGTGGTTCAAAATGGTAAAAGTAATTCTTTGGGACGTCGCTCTTCATCTGGTAGTTAAAATCCTCCAGTGGGATAAGGCAGGATGGTGAAGATGGTGAGAGTCTCACAAAGCCAGGTACATTGCTGTTGAGCTCTTACTGGAATCTTCGGTTTTAGCACCAAAAGCTGCGAGGGGCACACTGTCCGATTCACAGCCACCAAGGTCTCTGCTGTGTGAATAGCACTTTACCCCCTTGCTCTGTTGAAAAGTTTTACATTATGATTTAGCACATTTTTTGGTTCTTGAAATCCTTCAGTAGTGCAAAGCTGTATACTTTAGCAAGGCATGGCTCTACAAGGCTGGATACCTTCACTACGAGATCCTGCTGATGCCCTCTTCATGGCCAAAAACTCCAAGTGGAATTAACTTAGAAGTGTTGCCCCCTGATGTCCTTGGTGTAACCTCAGTACCTTGTCCACTTCCTCCACAGAGGCTGAAACAATGACTATGGGACAGATTTAGATTCGAGCAGATGGGTTACTCCGTCACAATGGGGATGGATATCCCGTCTGCCGAAATATAAATCTCATATTATCGTATGTAATTTATATTTCAGCAGACAAGATATCTGTCAGCGTTGTGACAAAGTAACCCATCCGCTGAAATCTAAATCAGGCCTGGATTCCTGAAAGCCTCTTTATATTGGGAAATACACTTCTGATCTCTCTAAGAGTTCATGAGTCATCTTGCTTCTAGGCAACCAAGTCTCCATGCAGACAATACTGTCTCATGGTCCAGTGCCAAGTAGTTAGCTGGGTCTTCTTCAGAGGAGAAAGCCCTTCTGTCTTTTCTGTCTTTGTAGTAGCAACAAGAAGCCAATCCATTGTCCCTTCAAGATCAGTTCCAGTCCTTGGATGGCAGCAGGAGTCAATAGTTCTTCAGTCTACTTTCATCAGCCATCAGGCTGAATCCCCTTTCTTCTTGATTTTCTTTGCAGGTACTAGAGGGTTGTAAGGAGGGGAGAGTGAGGCGTGCTTCTTATCATTGCACTAGCCAGTGTTTGTAGGATTCCTTTCAATAAATCCTGGCAACGTTCCCATCAAAACTCCTCTCCTTTTGTAACAATTTAGTTGCCAGCCTTGTTCAAACCTACAGAGAGTCCTTCAATCAAGAAGGCATGAGATGAGCCTTCTTCTGTCTGCAAGAGCATAGCGCTCACTTTAAGATACATTTCAATTGAAGTGTGCTAACCTCATCGCTCCCCCTCCTGTAACTGGTTTCACTCCTGTTGGAAACTCGGGTAGTAATTTTAGATTTTCTCTGGGAATCAGTGGTTTCTGTTCATGAAAACTATGTTTGTGATGCACACCACAGTCCAAGGGCTATTACGGCATCAATGCCGCATCTGTTCCTGCCTGTTCCCAGAGGACTCAAACATGCAAACATGGCCAATGTCTACATCACTTCAGCTCTCTTTCTGTGTCATTGACACCTATCCTGGGATGTGTAATTAAGTTTAAGGATTGGAGCTACTAGTAAAAAAAATAATTAAAACCATTTTACTCTGCGGCAATGCAAACTACAGTTTTTCAGAAGTTGCTTTTTCTTTACACTTATCAAAAACTCTACTTTCACCATTGTATTCAGTTGTTAATAAGAAGTGGAAAGGGACTTTGAATTACTGCTCTATTTTCTCAAGCTTAATCATGAAATTCAGGCATGTTCATGGAAAAGATAGTTTTACTTACAGAGCAAAAAACTGTTTTTCGCAGTTTTTCAGTGTGGGAGAGACTTCCTAATATTTAACAGGGCCCACATTTATTTATAAACCACTCAGCCCTGTGAGTTTACAAGACACAATTAGGGATGACTTAGCTGGAATATACAATTTGGGTTTCTATGAGGCAAAGCGCTTTTCCTTCCCATGTTTTGGTGCAGTGGTTTTAAAACTAAAGCATAATACTTTCTTCTGAACCTAGACACTTTAATCATGTATTTGGGTGTTGTAAATATACACTGCATCTGACTTATGACATTTAACTTCCACGCCACTGGTGCACTCCAGTGTCAACCTACTAAAGCCTTACAGAAAAGTTAAATAAGCCAACTGGTTGTAACTAATTCAAAATACAAGTTTTAGGGGAAAAGCACAAGTGTTCTTACACTGTTAGGAATGCCGTAGCTCATGAAATTCTATAGCCATGAAAACCAAAGAGGAAAAAGCGGGGAGATCACTACAAAATAATGTTCTTTCTTGCACTGGTAAACGGACAGCCTGGGAGTATTGCACCAATGGAGAAAGGGATTAAAATGCACCAATCCGACTTAATGCAGAGAGCAGTCACCAGCAGCAGACAATTATCAGACAAAGGTGAGGGACATTATGCATCTTCATTATCTTAAACCTGATGACCACTGCCCTATAATTGCCGTACCCCATGATGCTTCTGTGCAATGCCCAGTCTGTCATACTCTCTCTTGCACTATCTCTCATAGAGTGTTGTACCTCATGTCACTGGGAATTAGAATTCATAAATAAATGTACATCTAAAGTTAAAAATATCATCGCCTGATATCAAGACTGATGGAATTTAGAGTGAAGACATCAGATTCAGTGTGACACTTAGGGGGTGAATAGGATGGCGGGCAGATCGCCACCGCCACGCCGCAAGTGGCAATCCGCCCGCCATCGCAACCTGATTTACCCCCTGACATATTAGAATGGCGGGGGGTATCGCGGCGGGCGCAAAGTTCGTCCGCCGCTTTTCCGCCTGCGGTGGCTGTTAAAGCTTTTCCATGGCGGCAATGCCGCCATTGAACGGCTGGCGAGGAATTGCTTTGGGGTCCCGTTGCAGGCCCCCACGGGGGGTAGGGGGCTGCACTTGGGGGGCACCTATGGTACCCCTCCTACATTGCCATGCACAAGGTGGTAGGCACCGCGCAGTGCCTGCCACGTTGTGCATGGCAATGCACAACATGGCACTTTGGCAATAGGCCGTTGCGCAATGCCAAAGTGCCATGTTGTGCCACAATGCCAAGAATGCGGAATGCGACCGCCAGAGTGGCGGTCGCATACTAATTAGCAGTGCGGGACGGCCGCACGTCTGGTGGCTGGTCCCAGCACCGCTAGGGTGGCGGGCGGACTAAAGTCTACCCGCCATCCGAATCACCTCCTAAGTGTCTGATTACGATACCGGTCAGACCGACTTCTGCGTGCCTGTAAGAGGTGGTTGGACCACCGCAGTCTCGAAGGGAAGCGGTCGGTTCCACTGCCGGATTACGATGTATTCTGTGCTATGACTGATCACTGACTCCAACAGCCTTTCTCCGGCCACGGAGAAAAACAGCATCCATACGGCAGTAGAGGGATCTCCGACTGCCATCCGAATTACAATGTGGGTTCCCAACGACCCAGCCATGGCAGTCCGATCGACTGTCTTGAGTCATCGCAAACGTAGGGATTTGGGGTGCACACTTACCCAAATCCGCTTCTCTCCATGGACTCCATTGAGGATCCCTTTCTCCTGGTCCCCCTACATCTGAGCAGCTTCACCCGATGATCCAGTTAAGTCCTTATGCGGTATGTATCCCCAATGACTCGACTGTGCATATTCTGCCACACTAAAGCACTCAGGTACATGGTGCACAAGGCATATCCCCACATATATCATACATGTGAGTACAATTCACATGTTTTCTGTGATTTTAAACACATTTGCAGCGACATATTCAGGGATATGGGCCCCGATGTAGATGCGCTCACTGCAGCAGCAGAGGTTGCATCAAAATATGGCAGGGGAAACTTCCCGGCCTCGTGGTCATAAAGGGCCTCCGAAAACAGCGGTTAGACATTTGGTCTGATCGGCATCATAATCAGGCCCTTAGGTTTAAACTCTCCCAACTGAAAAATTGCGAGTTATTGCTGATTGTTCACATTCACATCTGAAATTGAAAGATAATAGAGGTTCACTGTATTAGGCCCTAGTTTACTAAATTCCCTCCCTCTTGATGTCATAGAGACTTGACACTTCTTAGCATTAGAAAAAAAAACATTTAATTCCTGAAGCAAATACAGCTCAGGATTCTGGACAAGCCATTTGTAAAGTAACAGTATAGTGACAACATTAAAGTTTAAAACAAAAAAAACCACAGAAATTCAGCAGTTATAGATAGCAGCACTAACTATAACTTGCGCCCCACCATGCACTGCTAATGACCTCACATATGACATCACTCATGAAATGTTCTATGACATCATTTATGAAATAACTGATGACATATCAAATGACATCACTGATGACATCACCCAATAAATGTGTAAGTTTGTTTTATGGTTTACATAGTGGCAAGTAACTACCATATTACTTTTCTACTTAATTTTGTACAGCCTGGGAAAAGCTAATGTGTGTAAGAATTTATAAAATGCATGTGTTCCTAATGCACCATAGGTATGTAGAGGTATTAAACATTTTATAAATCTTTGTATTGCAGAGTAACTCTGTGTGCAGGTGACAGTTGACTTGTGTTCATTATGTTCAACATAAGTATTTTGGTACTGAAGAAAAGGTTTCCAGCAGCGCAGATATTTAACGTACTACATAATAAGTATTCTAAGCAGTATTGAGTTATTAGACTGAATAGTCTCAGCATGATATTCTACTTGACGTAGAAGACTGTGTGCACCAAGGACTAACCGATGTACATGTGTTTGTTTTGCTTGAGAAGATGGGCTATCTCTAAAGTTTTCACCTCAGTATGAAGGCTCCAGGTAGTATGATCTTTAGTACCTGCAGACCTTGGTTATTTTAAGAGAATAGTCGCTCTTTGGACAAGTTTTGCATAGAGTGTATACTGTGCTTTGTAGATACTTTCTACTACTCTATAGTGCAGTAGTCATGACAGTGTCACTGTCTGCAAACAGTCTGGTACAGATTAAACTCTCTCCTTGTTTACTTCTCTACTTATATGAACTTAATTTCTCAATGGAGGTTTGGTGACTGTCAGGGGTTTGATACAGATAAAAGCTGTCTCTACTAGGGCATTGTTTTGGGTAGAGACATTTAGGGCTTTATTATGAGTATGTTGGGCCTCCGGACTGCTGTACTT
Source organism: Triturus cristatus (assembly GCF_964204655.1). Taxonomy (NCBI): domain Eukaryota; kingdom Metazoa; phylum Chordata; class Amphibia; order Caudata; family Salamandridae; genus Triturus; species Triturus cristatus. The sequence goes on from NC_140583.1 coordinate 879,332,451, forward strand.
GCAATGGCGGTCTGCCCACAGTATTTTCAGTGCGGCAGTCGGATCACCACAAGATGGCCTAGTCCGCTGGGATCAAGGATCCCGCTGTGCCGGCAGTCAGTCTGCAACCGGACTTAATATGCTGCAGGTGACGGCGCTGCCAAGCATATTGCGACCTACATATCCACCACCCTTTTCATGCCCGCCATGAAAAGGGTGTTGGACATGCAGAAAAGTGGTCCCTAAAAGGTCCGCTGTCCAGATCTGGGCCAGGGGGGTGCATGCGGGTGGGCACATGTTGGGCCCCCATGTATTTGCATACCTGTTCCTGCACAGTGTGGCATGCATGCCACACCGTGCAGCAATGTGCTGCAGGCACTGTCACGGTGGCGGTCTGCTGTTAAGGCTCTCCTATGAGCCTTGTACAGCTGCTGACGTGAGACTGCCGCATCACTGGCCGCCCGCCCTGTATTCAACTCAGAATCTGGAAACAGGTGCACAATGGCCTTGGTGGTCCTCCTGTCGGCGCGGTGCCAATATATTGGTACTTACCATTAGAGGTATAGAAGCATAATATTGTGGTAAACAATATTTTCGAAACAATATTTTTTTCTAGTGATATTTTATATCACAATATAGTGTCAGCCACCATTTTTGATTTGCATCCACCACTTATAGCCTCCCATATTACATCACACATTATGTTATGTTGTATAGCGCACTGATTACTCAAGAGGTATCCAGGCACTAGAGCAAATGTGTAGGTGTGTGCTCCCCAGTGTTCTTATGCGAAGAGCCTGGTCTTCAGCTTCTTGTGAAACTCAAGAAATGAGGAGGATGCTCTGATGTGTTGAGGGAGATAGTTCCTTGTCTTGGGTATAATGTAGGAGAATGAGTGACCTCCAGTTTTGTAGATGTTGGAAATGTGTGCAAATAAGAGAGAGGCAGAGCGTTGGTTGGTGAAATTGTATGCAGCTGTTCAGATATTCCGGTCCTCTGTTGTGTAGTGCTTTGTAGGGCTGTATATGTGTGCATGAGAACTTTGAATTGGCAGCACTTGTCAATGAGGATCCAGTGAAGCTCAGCCGCGGTCGGTAGTAGGAGTAACTGCAGGGCGGTGACGTGGGGAGGGGGAGGGGCTGGGTGGGGGGTAGTAAACTATGGATTACGGAGGTTTACAGGTAAATTAAGATATAAATTAATAAAACGAATTTCGTTGCGTGCACTGCATCCCCAAATGCGATGCTGTGCACGCAACGAAATTCGTTTTATTAATTTATATGTTAACTTACCTGTAAACCTCCTTAATCCATAGTTTACTACCCCCCACCCTGCCCCTCTCCCTCCCCACGTCACTGCCCTGCAGTTACTCCTACTACCGACCGCGGTTGGTGAAGCTTCTTGAGGTGTAATGTGATGTGAGTACAGTGTGGGAGGTCGAAAATTAGTCATGCGGCGATGTTCTGGATAGTCTGTATTCTTTTTAGGAGTTGTTTGGAGAGTTTTGTCGTAGTCCATCCTGCTGGTGATTAGTGCTTGCGTGATGGTCCTTCTGGTTTTCTGAGGCAACCCTTTGAAGATCTTTTGCAGCATGCTTAGAATGTGGAAGCAGGAGGTGAACACTACATTGATTTGAGCCGTCATATTGAGCTTGTCGCCTAGGATGTTCCCTAGATTTCTTGCATTGCCTGTTGGTGTTGGAGTCCCATGCGGTCGTCTTGTTGCAGAAGACCAGTACTTCAGTCTTGTTGGGAGTTAAGCTTCAGGCAGTTGGTTCGCATCCAGTCTACTACCATGATCATGCAGTCAGTGAAGTTGGTTCTAGTGGTGGTAGTCTTGTCTGTCAGGGAGAGCATGAGTTGGGTGCCATTGACATAGGAGATGACTGTGATGTCTTGTGATTGGAATATGTTGACAAACCTTGTCATGTATATGTTGAAAAGGTTGGGGTTGAAGGATGATCCCTGTGGGACTCCGCATATCAGTTTCTTGGTCTCTGATCTGAAGGATGGCAGCCTAACCCTTTGTTTTCTTCTTTCAGGTTCAAAAGTCAGTTTATTAAGAATGCTTAAAAATAGAAATACATAATACAATGAAGTAATACAGTAAAGAAAAAAAATGGAGCAGTAGGGTGCAAGTAACAGGTTAACATGGTTTGACAAGGGAAATGTAAAAGAGAATTACGCTAGGACCATCAAAAAGGTATTACATTTCATATAAAGAATATAATGATGGTGCTAAAATAAGTAAATTAATAAATTACAGAATAAGAAAAGCCTTGGAGGTTGAGAGACTTCTTTTTGAATCGGGGTTTGAGAGAAAGAGCGCCTTGCATTGGCGTCTATGTACATAGTGACAGGTGACCATAAGTTCAAAAGTTTCATAGCAATATAAGTAGGGTGTACGAAAGCCGTATCCAATCTGTGATTATTACAAACTGCATACCACCAGACTTGGAAAGAATGTTTGGTGAAGTCTTTCCCATTTTTGGTAATTTGCTGAAAGGCCACTCCTAACAATAGGTCTACAATCTTTACATTTAAATTACAATTTTTCCAAGCAGGAGACAAGCTTCCCAAAAATAAATGAGTAATGGAGAAAGGGGTTTTGGAACCAAAGATTGAATTTATTTGAGACCAAATATTTTTACAAAAGTTATGCACATGAGGACATGTAAAAAGTAGGTGATGTAAGTCAGCAGGTGTGGAGGAACATGTCCAGGATCGAGATTGGAGTGTCTCTTGTTTCAAATTACCGGGGATCATAAAAGTCTATTGTAAATAAAAAAGAGCGTTTGTGTAGTGTTTGCTGCTCTGGATGACTTCCTCATTTTAGTCCATATTTTTTTCCACAAAAGCACTGGCCAATTGACCTCTAGGTCCCGCTCCCAAGAGAACTCTACTTTAGATTTATCTCTAACAGCATTAGAAGTGTGTAAATGAGTATAAATAATTGTGGGACAAGTGAGAAGAAGGGTGTGTATTCCATTAACTGAAGAGGAGACAGAAGGATTGGGGGTTAGGAACTGAGCATGCGCAGTGTGGATTGCCTGTGCCAGAGATTATATTTAGATTGATAGGCTGTGGTGAGATCAAAAAGTCGACTAGCTTGTGAGAAAAGCATGACCCCATCTTGTACATAGAGTTGGTGTACCCAAATGAAACCTTTATGTCTCCAAGTTTTCCAATGGAAGGGTTTACCATGAATCAATATAAGCTTATTATGCCATATTTTGGATTTAAGAAAAGAGTCAGAATCTCCAGGTAATGGTGGCGAATCTAAAATCTTGCATGTATGTTTAAGGATAGGAGTAGATAAGGATTGTGGTTAGTGGGAAAAGGATAAATATTGTTGAAATGAAAAAGGTGAAAAGTAAGAAAGTTCATAAGGGATTGTCAGTAAAAGACTCAGTGAGCCACCTTGAGGCTTGACAGAGTAAAAAAAAGATTTGTGGTATGTATAAAAATCGGGAAAGTTGACACCACCCTCCGATTTTTGCCGTGTTAATTTTTGTAATGACATGCAGGACCTCTTTTTGTTCCAGAGAAATATAGATAAAATAGAGTTTATCCTTTTAAAGTTTTTTTAAGAGGATGGGCACAGGAATATTAGAAATTATGTAGAGTATTATGGGGCTTAGCATCATCTTAATGGTGTCTAAATGGCCCACCAGGAAAGGTTTAGGGGATGCCATTTAGTAGTTAATGTGGAAATTCTCTGTATACATTCATCCATGCACATGGAAAGTGTTGTCTAGATAAAAACGGTTCCAAGGCTAAATGAAAAAGAAACGGGGATAAAGGGCAACCCTGGCGAACCCCCTTGCCAAGGTTAAAATACACAGATGTGTTGACATTCACACATACAGCTGCCTGTGGATGTGAATAAAGAACTGAAATCAAAGATATGGTTTTGGGATCAAAACCAAATCAAGTTAGTGTTTGAAAAAGATACGGCCGTTCTAATCAGTCAAACCCCTTTTTCAGCATATAAGGGCACTGCTGCTAGTGAATGAGGTAAGTGGGTGGATTTAGACAAAATGTTTTAAAAAAGCGAGTATTGTCCGAAATTATACGGGATTTAACAAATCCAGACTGTTCTGCGCCCAGTTATTGGGCAAGGTAGGATTCTAGATGTATGGCTAATGCCTTAGAAAAAAATCTTGTAGTCAATATTGACTAGCAAGATGGGTCTGTATTTTTTGCAATGTTTTAAATCTTTCCCTTCTTTAGGAATAAGAAAGCTTAGGGCGTCCAAAAAAGAACCAAAGCATTCACCTGAGTGTAAAAACAAGTCTAAAAGGTCACAGAACTTGGGGCGAAGGAGCTGTGCAAAGTGCATAAAAAACTAAATGGTGAACCAATCTGGGCCTGGAGCTTTATCTTTTTAAATTGTCGGTAAAGCAGTGAGAAGTTATTTTTGCGATAGGTCAGATTTTAAGGAAGTGAAATCAAATTGGGTATCAAAAGAGCGCTGAGTGTCTGCAAGGAACTGAGAAATGTGCACTTCTGAGGGGTAGTTCTCTGGTGTGTATAATGACTTGTAGAACAGAAGAAACTCATTTAAGATCTCGAAATCTTTAAACTTCAATGTTTGTTGCTCATTCATAATAGACTTGATAGTAAACTTATTATTTTTAACTTTCAGATAATTTGCCAACATTTTACCAGCCTTGTTCTGGCCACCATAAAACCTTGCGCTAGACTTTATTAAATAAATTGAGGCATTATCAGTAGATCCCTTATTAAATCGAAATTTGGCATTGATAAGCTCAGTTAAACAATCTTTTGATTTAGTTGAGAAGTAGGAGAGAGGAGTTGGCCTAACGGTTAGGGCGCTCAACCTCGGACCTGGGGGAACTGGGTTCGAGTCTCGGTAATGATGCTAAACATCCTGTGATTCTGGGCAAATCACTTAATCTCCCCGTGCCTAACAAAAAATGAACATGTATCCTCATGTAACGTAACTGGTTCTATGTAAAGCGCTCTGATACCTGATTGGATTTGGGTCAAGTTTGCGCTATATAAAACTCTGCAAAAAAAAAAAAGGAATGCTCCAAGTTCTTTAACCTAGCTAGGATTTCTTTGGTTTGTTTTGCGTGGGCCATTACGTTTTTTGGAAACAAAACCAGTAATAAAATCTCTAGCAGCTGCTTTAAATGCATCCCAAACAATATAGAAAGGTAGGGTATTTGGTTGATTGAAAGAAAAATAGTCATTAAAAAAGGAGACAAAAGAGGAGGTGAACGTCGGATCCAAGAGAAGTGCATTATTAAAACACCATCTTCTAGGTGTATTAGGTTTTTGCAAAATATTCAATTGAATAGAAATGGGGGCTTGATCAGATATTATTAAAGAACCAATGTCCACAGCTCTTAAAGACTGGGAGACATTATGGGATATAAAAAAAAATCTATTTGTGATTGGGTTTGATGGGCAGGAGAATATTAAGTATATTCTCTCGTAGTGGGAATGCAAAGTCTCCAAGCATCAATGAGCTTATATTGTTGAATATTTTGGACAAACATTTTATGAGCTTTGTGTGCGGTAAAGGAGTCCAACGAGCTACATGAAGGGATCGACAACTTGATGACAATCCCCTGCATGGATAAAATTATCATCAATGCCATTAGCAATTTGCTGAGCAAGGGACATCCAAAAAGAAGGAACTCCAGCACTGGCAGAGTAAACATTAAGCAAAGAACTTGCAGCATTCCCAATGAGCTGTTTTGTATAAAGCCATCTACCTTCATCATCGGAAATATGTGAGACCAGTTTAACACAAAGCGATTTATGACCAAGAGTCAAAAACCCCATTTCGTTTACCATCGCCTGGAGAGAAAAAGGCTTCCCCCACCCATACCCTTTTCAATTTTCCCACCCATACCCTTTTCAATTTTGAGGATTCATTTGTTGTAAGATGAGACTCCTGTATAAGAGCTATATCAGCTTACAATTTAGACAGACGTGATAAAACCCATTGTCGTTTTATGAGAGAATTCTAACCTCTGACATTTCAAGAGACAATCTTCATAGGCATAGCAAAAGCACAGATAAGAAAAACCATTATCCAGGCAAACCATCTATAAGTAAGAAATAAACCATATATCAACCAAACCATACAGGAAAATAATATGACAGTGGATTAAAGATGAGACACGTAAATGCAAATACAAATATAAAACATTAAATATAGAAAAGGAAAAGCAGTAGAACTGAAAAGTAGGAAGGAAAGGTGACAAAGGAGAAAAAGAAGAGAAGAAAAAGATATTAATATAAGAAAAGAGAAAACATAACTAGAAGTACCATGAAGAGGTAGTAGGGGTGAAACCACATGGAGAGATGACACACCCAAACACCACAGAACGGAGTGTGATGGGAAACCGCCTCACAAAGGAAAAAGATACAAGGCAGGTGCAGACAACAACCTTCCTGAAGCAAAGGAGAAATGGCAATTATCATAAAAAGATCACAATAGGCAATTGGAAAAAGGTATAACAAACAGTATAAGGTAATCAACCACAAATTAAATATTGAGAACACTAGAAAAATAAGAACAACTACTACCAAAGTTCGTTAACATTATGTGGTCAGGTCAGAAGTCGAAGCGCCAGAAAAGTCCATAGATTCTGATTTACAGGAATTAATGAAATTCTGCAACTTGGCTGGGTCTTCATAGTTTGTAATTTTATTCTTGTAGGTGACCTTAAAAAGGCAAGGATGGAAAAGACCATACCGGGCCCCTAAAGAGCGTAAGTCAGGTCTCATGTTGAGAAACTCCTTGTGCCTGTTCGCTGCGGCCTTGGCGTAATCCAGAGAAAAGAGCAAAGGGGAGCCAGACCATGAGACACGCTGAATAGATTTAACTGCGGTGAGGACTTTAAGCAAGTTTGTGTATTCAAGAAAATAGAGGAGGACTCCCATTGGTCTCTGTGAAGTAGACATGCTGGTCGGCTGATTTCTCAATCTGTGAGCACACTGAATATTAAGTGATGTTCCCTCTGGTAAAAGCAGCAGCTTAGGACGGAAGGATTTGAAAAATAAGAGAGGCTCAGAAGCCTCAGAACCCTCTGGCAGGCCATAAATGCGAAGTTTATTTCTTTTGTTATGATTTTCAAGGACTTTGACTTGTCTTTGAAGTGAGGAGACCTGAGATTGGAGCACTTTAACTTTAGTATCAGTAAGCCCGAACGAGGATACATTCTGTTTGACTGCTGTAAGCCGTACGTCCATCTGAGATGAGTTGTCTTTCAGAAATTGCAGCTTGGTATTTGTTTCTCCTATGAATGGATGAAGAGCACTAATCTCCTCCAGCACCATGTCTAAAGAAACGGGAGAGGTTGACTTTGGCGTGGAAGGTGGATCTTTCTTCAGATATTTTGTAGCTGCTTTCACTGCAGCCAGAGGCGTATGACTTGAGGAAGAAGAGCCCTTAATCTTAGAATTTTTATTGAAGGACTGCCTAGAACGCGATGCGGGAGGGCCCAGTTTCTTCAATCTACCTATAGGTGAAAGTAAGAGTTGAGAGTTTAGACCTCAGTTGCACCAAGGATTATTAAAAAAAGCACCCTCAAATAGGGTCATCCGAGTGTCAGAAAAAAATGGGTCCATTTCTAAAATATGAAAAATGAGGAATATGAGAAAAAACCTAATCAACGCACAGAAGCAGCCAACGTGAAAGAAAAACATAATGATAAAGCACAGTGAAGAAAGCTAGAATAAAAGTACAACCACTGCTATTCCCTTCACATGTCTGCAGTATTGTGGAGAATCAGTGTATGCATGATGGTGGTCGTTATCAGTGCTGTCCTGGGGAATTAGAACCTTCAATGCCAGCTAAACTGCAAAGCTGATGAAGTAGCCACAGGGGTCAATCTCATAGAACAAGAAGTATTAGAGAAGAATGCCCCATGGTGAGGAGTGCAGAAGAAAGGTGCTGTATTTACTCTTGCGAGGCTCCGGTGTCTTCTCACCTAAAATGGCAGCCGCAGTCAACATTGTGATGAGGCAAAGGTTCCAACCGCTGAGAGGCAGGTCACAGAGCCGTAAATGACCGCCAAACGACAACCTCAGCATTCAGGAGTGTCCGTCTTAGAGGAGGAAAGAAGCGATATGATGCGGTCCGCCTGCGCCGCTCCGAGGAGCCTCACGCGGGCACTGCCATCTTCCGGGGGTGTCAAGCCATGACTCCCTTTGTGTTCTTCTTGTGAGGAAAGAACAGATCCATTTAAGAGTGGATTCTTGTATGCCAGTCTTTTGGAGTCTTCTGTTCAGGGTGTTCTGGTGAACAGTGTTGAAGGACGTGGAGAGGTTGAGCAAGAATAAGGGCCACTGTTTCTCCCCATTCCAGGATGATTTGAATGTCGTGTGTGTCAGCAATAAGTGATGTTTCAGTTCTGTGGTTCTTCCTGAATTCTAATTGAGTGTTGTCTAGAAGATGGTAAAGTTCAGGGTGGGTTGTAAGTTGCTTGTTGATGGACTTCTCAATCACCTGGATAGGGGAGCAGGGAAATGAGTTGGAAGTTGCTGAGCCAATTTGAGTCATACGGGGTTGGCTGTGGTCTTCTTGAGAAGAGCATTAATTTCTGTAAGTGTATATTCATCCAGGCCCGGGAAAGTGGCTGACATGACGGGGGTGTTGATGATGTGGGTCAGTGTGGTGCTGATTGGTGATGTTCCCAGTTTGTAGATGTGCTTGAGATTTGAGCCCGTCATGGCCTCTGAGTGGATGGTCCACATGATTGCTGCTGTCATATCTGGTGAGGGTTGTCCATTGGGTCGGGTGGCCATTTTGGTTGGTAGTGGGTAGGCTAGCAATTAGTTATCTTACATGGGGTTAGTGTGTGAAGTTGCTGTAGATGTTTGAGATTTTGGAAGAAGTAGAATAGGTTGTTGCAGAGTTTTTGGAAGGCTGCGATGTTGTTGACAGTGGCTGAGGGCAAGGTGAAATCCTCAATGATGGAGATGTTCTCCTGTCAGCTTTTGGAGCTTATCTCAAATTTGTTGGTGATACTTTTTGAGTGCAGCCTTGTAGGTAGTACTGTCAGTGATGTGGCTGGCTCTCCATTTACTTTCTTGCTGTTTACAGTGTCATTTGATGTCTTGAAGGTCTTCTATGTACCAGCTGGGCTGCTTCTTTTAATCTAACCTACTATGCTTGTTGGGTTTGATGGGTGCAAGGGAGTCCATGCAGTTCTTGATTCACTTGTTGAAGTTGTTGATGTCCTTGTTGAGGTTGTCTCCTGGGCTAGGTTGATCTGTACTGAGAATGCTGAGCCAGTCTGCTTCTGCTATTTTGCCCCAGCTTCTGAATCAAGCTGTTCCTACCTTTTGATCTATGGAAAGCAGTCATTATAGCTGTTCTGCTTGCTAGAGTTGATTATTGTAATGGATATAAAAACCTTTCCAAAAGCTTGCTGCATAAATCACAGATTCTTCAAAACTTTTTTCTGTCACCTCTGTAGTGCTAATTTGCGCAACCGTTCAGGACACATATACAAAAAGCAAGGGTTAAAGGGATGTTATGGTTAGGTGTTGAAATAACACAAAAACTGGCATTTAAAAAAAGAAATAAAAAACATTGATATTCACTAGTTATAGTTCACTGAACTAACTATAACTTATGCCGCAACCATCCACTGCTTATTACAAGTGGATCACGATGTTTTGCTTAAAACCTTAAACATTCAAGTTTCAGGTTCCCTACATGAGATTTGTGTCATTTCGGTGTCCATTTCTTCATAAAAAGGTTCTCTATTCTTATAAATGGAAGTGGGATTTCTATTGTGTTGTGTTTTCTGCTTTTTATATATTTTGGTACTGATACATTCTTTACACATTTCTCCTAGTGTAGGTGTGCCTGCTATGTGCTACGTTTACCAAGGATTGGGCTCATTTTAAAGTTATTGAGACCCAACTGAACCTGGTAAGGAATAGTGCCATTATTACTTGGAAAGGACCACCATCCACTTCAACGAATAATCCACTTTCTCACAAGGTGGTAACCCATTCGCACACAGGAAGGGGTCCACAAGGGACTCCTTCCTCTTTCTGAATATTGACCAAACCTTTTATAGCAACAGCGCTTCATGGGACCACTACCTACTCCTAAAACAATTTGTAAAACTTTTCCTTTTTTATACACATCTCGTTCTCTTTTAAGGAACAGGGGCTTTATTAAAAAAAAAAGATTGCTTTATTTAGACATGGTGGTTTGCTGATCTCAGCAAGTCACCACCCCTGTTAAGCCAACAAATCATAGTGGATCTCAATTTGCAACCTACAAACATTATTGTTAATTAGGCAGGTTGAATTACGCCAGACTATGAATCTGTATTTTGTGAGCCGACCTATTAGTACAAATGTCAGTTTGCAAAATAATAATGCATTTGGTAAAATTAAATGCGGAAATTGCAGTACCTTTTACCAAATGTATTCTTAGTAGTTGAGGGCTCTTATGTATTATATATATTTCATATGAATAGATATTTTTGTTTTTTTATTCCATGAATGTAGGAACCCCCATTGCAGTTGACGCTCATGAAAATATAAGCTAACATCACAAAAATTTCACTACCTTGGCATCCAAGTAGAGTGAAACTGAGGACTTATTTTAGGGCAGCCTCATAAGGGCAATCAACTCACTTAAATCATAAGAAAGTTTCAGGGCCATGCTGCCTCTTTCAGTGGCGGACCATCTAGCTTTGGCTAAAATAGTCGTATTCCCCCCACCTTAATATACTACTTTGTGAACCTGCTGATGCAAGTACTGAACCGTGTGTTTCACATACTATATTCACTGCTGAGAGAATTAACCTGGGGTAGAGGTCACCACAGAGTAAGTCTTGCCAAACTCCAATTAGTGATGAACAAGAGCAGTAGGGGTTCACCAGACTTTAAGGCATATTGTATAGCTGAACAGCTGCTATAGCTGTCATATTTGTTAGCCAGACACAATTTGGAGGAAATTGGGTATACCATAGGAATGTTTAGCTAAGGACATTTGCAGAAACTGAAATGTCCTGGCTCCCCCTTATCCTCTTCTGGATCTCTCCTACTATGTACGGCCCTCGCCTACTGGAGAACAGCCGTGAGACACACTGCATCCGGACACCTTATGCACCTAATGTCCTGGTGTGTGGCCTACCCACACTTTCTGGCACATTGACAGCGAAGAAACTACGCACCTTGGAGCAGGAGGGAGTACTGACGGTAGGCTCACTGTTTGCTGATGCCTCATTATAGTCCCACTCTGATTTTGTGCACGCCCATGGGTTACCGGAAACATTATGTTCGAGGCATATGAGCTGCAGATCACACACTGAGCATAGATCGCCATCTGTTGTTGGGCCCGGATGTTTGCGCTTGTTTTTGTCATGCAAAAGTCTTTGGAAGTCACAAGATAGGTGACTCCTCCTTTGGATCATAGTGTGCATGGGCATCGGCTCCATCCCCAGATTGTTTTTTTTCCGCCATCGGGCTCGGATGTGTTTATCGCGCTCCAGTTCGGTGCCGTTACCGATCCAACTTTCAACGCAATCCTTCACCCTTTCTCCGGTATTTTTCGCGACTCCGGTCATCGACGAAGGCCTTCGGGCCTTCGAGCCTACCTAGGCCATTACATCTGGCTCATGGAAAGGACTCCTTTTAAGAAGTGTCCTCAATGTGGGTCGAAATTCCCACACACAGATCTTCATGAGGTGTGTAACCTCTGCCTTTCACCGGAGCACAAGGCCAGAGACTGTCCAGCTTTGCGCTTCTTTCCACTCCAAGAAAACCATTCGGGATTGTCGAGCTCGAAGAACAATGGCTCGATCATCGACATCCATTCCCGACGATGTCTTCCAGGAGGGCGTCGATGTACCAGAACAGGAGCCGGTCGAAGCCGATCACTCCGACGTCGAAGACATCACTCCTGGGCAGCGGGTCGTAAGTAGTGGCGTCGACCCCGACCTCCTCCACCCACCACCGAAAAAGGCTTTGGTAACACCTTCACCTCCGGGTCCAGGTGCACACCGAAACAATACTTCTCACACCACGCCTTCGGGCCCGGTAAAGAAGTCGACAACTAAGCCTTCAGGCCACTCGGGATCGAGTCAGCCTAGCATCGGTGCCAAAACCCAAACTCCGGCACCCAAAAAGAAACCCTCCTCCACCGACCACTGCCTCCACATCGACGCACTCGGCACCAAAACCAACAGGCACCGACCCCTTGACTCAGAAAAAGTTGTCGGAACCGACTAAAAAGGCACTACCGAAAACTTCACATTCTCAACCTTCGGAACCAAAAAAACCATCGGAACCGAAAAAACAACCGGTCCCGCATGCTCCTACAGAGACTAAAAAATCTCACGCTTCAAAGCTAAAAGAGCACAAATCCACCCCAGATTTGGTGCCACGCAAGCCCTTGGATCTGAAAAAGCCGGCGCCAAAACACCAGCCTCCACAAGAAGACCTTTTTAAACCGGATCCCCCCCAAAAAACTTGTCTAAAAGACCCAAAACAGGTCAACTGACTCTCAATTCCAAGAAGAGACCAATGGACACTCCTCTACTGGCTCCATCTACACCTAAAAAGAGAGACATTACAACATCTCCTCTCAGACTCCCTTCTCCACCTCCTCCACCACCTCCCCCACCACACCACTCTCCTACACCATCTCCTCCACCAGTGGACAGTGATGACACCTCTGATGACACGGGGGAGGGTGCAGATGATGAACCACTAGGGGATCCTTGTCCGCCTTCTACCCCAGACCCCTGGGACAATTACAATACACCAGATGTCCCTAATGTACCACAAGACAACATCTACCCCTCTAGTTCTTCCCCTCCAGAGGATACCATAGGTTTCACCCAGCTCGTTCACAGAGCTGCACAATATCACGGGGTTTGCTCTACATACAGACCCTGTGGAAGAGGATTTCTTAATGGACACTTTTGATACTTCATAAAAGTCCACCTACGTTCTCCCTATGTTAAAAGGGGTAATGAAACATGCACCTGAGGTGTTCAAAGATCATGTTAGGGTTAGGGTTATTAACCCCAGGATAGAGAAAAAATACAAATCTGCCCCAGCAGACCCCGTATACATTAAGGGCCAAATACCTTTGGATTCCTTAGTGGTCTCCAATGCCAGAAAGAGGGCTAACTCACAAACGTCAGGGGACGCTCCACTGCCCGACAAGGAGTCAAAACTCTTGGACGCCTCTGGTAAACGCACAGCGTCACAAGCAGCTAATATATGGCGCATTGCCAACACTCAAGCTTTGTTAGCCAGATACGATAGGGCACACTACGATGAGCTAGAGACCCTATTGCAGCAGCTTCCTGACAAATACAAAACCAGAGCCAACGACCTCATACAAGAGGGTAAGCTCATCACAAACACCTCCATTCATTGCGCTCTAGATGTGGCAGACACCGCCTCCCGAGCCATCAACACAAGTGTCCTTCTGCGTAGACATGCATGGCTACGCATTTCAGGTTTTAAACCTGAAGTACAAACTTCCATCCTTAACCAGCCATGGATCAAGAACATCTATTTGGGCCTGCCGTGGATTCATCTCTAGAAAAGATGAAATAAGACACCAACACGGCTAAATCAATGGGAGCCTTGCAATCGCAAGCTCCCAGACTTTCCTTTCGTCGCTCTTCTTACAAGGGCACCTCCAGAGGCTACTCCTCTGACAACCCCTCCACGTCCTATAAGACTCCCACCCAGACCACATTCACCAGAGGTTATCAAAGAGGAGGCTACAGAGGCAATAATAACAAAGGTAGAGGCAAGACCAACAATACTCGCTCTGCCTCCACCCCTACCCAAAGACTTCCCTCTGCTCCCCCCGGACCATTCCACTCCAGTCGGGGGAAGATTGCTACATTTCCTACCTGTCTGGAACAACATCATCATAGACAGGTGGGTGAGACAAATTGTTCACTCAGGATATTGTCTAGGACTCACCTCTAACCCCCCAAACATACCACCCAGACAGCGCCCAATGTCACCAGAACATTTATCGCTGCTAGAGCAGGAGGTAATCTCCCTCCTACAAAAACATGCAATAGAACCAGTCACCCTGCTTCAACAAAATACAGGAGTTTACTCCCTATACTTCCTCATCCCAAAGAAGGACGGCTCTCCGAGACCTATCTTAGACCTCAGACCCCTAAACCTGTACATACAATCAGACCATTTTCACATGGTCACGCTTCAACAGGTCCTTCCTCTTCTCTCACAAGGCGATTTCCTTGTCACTCACTCTAGATCTCAAGGACGCCTACTTTCATATTCCCATTCACACCTCCCACAGGAAATATCTCAGGTTTGTAGTGGATGGTCAGCACTACCAATTCAAGGTACTACCATTTGGAGTCACCACAGCACCCAGAGTATTCACCAAGTGTCTGGCGGTGGTTGCGGATCACCTAAGAAGACAGCACATCCACGTCTTCCCATACTTAGACGACTGGCTCATAAAAGCCAAGTCATACAATCAGTGTGTACATCACACTCACACCACAATCCAACTACTCCACGACTTAGGGTTTACAGTAAACCACCTCACCTACAACCGTCCCACATACAACAGTACCTCGGTGCCACAAACAACACCTCAAAAGCACTAGCATATCCCAGCCCAGCCAGGATAGCAAGCATACAAAGTCTCCTAACAAAATTTCAGCCGCAACACTCTCTTCCAGCTCGAGTGTTCATGCAGTTGATAGGGATGATGGCCTCTTGCATATTTATAGTACCTCATGCAAGACTCCAGATGCGTCCCCTGCAGGAATGTTTGGCAAGTCAGTGGACCCAGGCTCAAGGTCAGCTGACAGATCTGGTGTTGGTGGACGGTCGCACGCATCGCTCTCTGCAGTGGTGGAACACCAAAAACCTTCCAAAGGGCAACCGTTCATCGCACCCGTTCCACAGATTATGCTTATAGCGTGCGCATCGCTCTCTGGCTGGGGAGCTCATCTATTACATCACACCATGCAGTAACAAAAGTTACTCCACATCAATCACCTGGAGTTACTAGCCATATTCCTAGCCCTAAAGGCATTCCAGAAACAAATTTCAGGCAAAGCTGTCCTAGTCCGCACCAACAACATAACAGCCATGTACTACATACAGAAACAAAGCGGGACACACTCCCTACAGCTCTCTCAACTGGCGCAAAGCATATGGAGATGGGCTATTCCTCAGAACATTTTTCTCGTAGCCCAACATGTTCCGGGAGTCCAGAACAACATAGTCGATCTGTTAAGTCATCAAACGCAACAGATTCACGAGTGGGAACTTCATCCACAAGTTATTCAACCATTTTCCCAGCTGTGGGGCCAACCAGAGATAGATCTCTTCACCACACACGAAAACGCCAAATGCCCAAGCTTCGCCGCCAGATATCCACACCCATTGTCCAAAGGCAATGCTCAGTGTGTGATCTGCAGCTCATATGCCTCGAACGGAAAATGGTACTTACCAGTATGCATCTGTTCTTGGCATGTAGAGCTGCAGATCCACACACGCTCACCCGCCTCACCGGCTACCTCTATCTGTTCCAGTGCTATTTTATTTAGATACAGCATACATGGGTATCTTTTCTGTTTCTTACAAAACTCCATCATTTCCCTGCTGGCGAAAAACAATCTGGGGATGGAGCCGATGCCCATGCACACGATGATCTAAAGGAGGAGTCCCCTATCTCGTGACGTCCAAAGACTTTCCCAAGACAAAAACAAGTGCAAACATCCGGGCCCAACACCAGATGGCAATCTATGCTCAGTGTGTGGATCTGCAGCTCTACATGCCAAGAACAGATGCATACTGGTAAGTAGCATTTTCCTCTTAAAGCCAAAATCCTTAACTACGTTCACCGGCATTGGGCGCCAAATGGGAGGGTACATGAAACATATGAACTGCCACAGGTGCTACATACCATGGGATGCTTTAGACACTTGATCCGTTGGCTGCATCAGGGGCTATGGTCCCACATCATGTTTCCCTTAGCCTCCCTAAATGTCAAGAGGGAAGCAGAAATTACCCAGGAGATTACTGATACAGGATGGACTTTTCTCATGCAATATCCCAAAAAGATCTCTCGTAACTCTAGATTTAAATTCATTCAATTCTCTGTATTCCACAAGGCCTATGTCATACAACATAGAATCAATACGATGTTTCCAAAGCCTCCTCGACCTGCCCCCAGTGCCATACTCCAGACACAGAATTCATGCACATATTATGGGCCTGTCCTTCACTGTCAGATTAGTGGACTATCGTTGGGGCAGCACTCCTAGAAGTGATTGGTTATGACCATTGGTGCACACTAGAACAATGTATATATAGGCTTATATCCCAGACTTAAAAGCTCCAGAGTAGCAACATGTTTTGTAGATTTGGTCCTTCTGTTAGTAAACGGTTGTTGACCAGGCACTGGAAGTACCCACAGGTTCCCTCTGTCGTTCGATAGTGAGTAGACGCGGCACACTGGGATCTAGCTTAGAGCCTCCCCACCCCCGTCAAGAAGAGTAAATAGGGTTATGCAAAAGACCAGGAACACTGGAATGGGATGCTTTGCTAAAGGCATTCCAAGCACAAGAAGATGTGAGCGAGGGTGAGCAGTAACTACACACCTCAACCACTGTCGTAGTGGAGGCACCTGGTGATGGGTCTATGTCCCCTCTGACTTACATCTTCTTTACCATGTCCACAACACATATTCTCAGACACGTTCTGGGGAGACGCAACTTAGCCCCTATGTCAGATCATACAATAGTGCCAGGAAACAGAAACATCCATCCTTCATGCTGTACACACTAACCCACTATTCTCCATTCAAATTGCCTTGCACTTATACATCCACTTATACTTTCATAATAAGGCGATGGTGGCTAGTTGCCGGGAGAGGGATGAGGTAGGAATATTTGAAACTGCAGAAATTGAATATGCTAGTTGGGAATGATACTGAGCAGTATCCAATGTTGGAATTGTAGAGCATTGAGGTGAAATGTGTATTGCTGAGTTTCATACTGACTGTGAAATGTACCTGTGTATCAACAATAAACTTCAATAAAGTTTTTGTTAAAAAAACAGTATGATTTCAGGTATGTCACACCTGCAGAAGTGCTGCTTAGACTTAAAGCCTCCTCAAATATCTTTCCCTACAACGGGCCCTTATGGCCACATTTAAAGTATGACGTTTTTCTAGAGTATACGTATCTTGAAGTAGCGGTTTGAAAATTCCAGCAGAACAGTACACTATGTCTGACTGAATATTAACAATGTTCCTACAGAGTATAGCTGTAGCACTAGCCAGTCGATCAATAGATTGCCGAAACACTTGTGTACTTGTATCCTCGTGTCACTGATATTGTCATTGGAAATTACAGCATTTATTTATTGCTAAACAATGGTTATTAACTGGCTGTGACACCTTACTAACTATACCAGTTAGTGGCCGCAAACCCTGACTAATGGCATTTCTTGAGAAAGAAACTCTAGTGCATAATTTTCAGTTGCCCTCATATATCCGTGTTGTACTCTTAACGTTGTTTTTGACATTGTCCAACGAGAGAAGTAGTAGCTATTGCTATTGAAGTGGTTGGTGATGTAGATGTTCTTATGAAAGAATTACATTTTTGTCGGGCAGTCATGACAGGAGTAACAATAGCTTGTGTCACCACAGATACAGATGATGCTGATGTTGTACTGTTGCTGGAGTGGTTGATGTAACTGAAGCCCTTTAAAGACGTTGCAGTTATACTTACTGTAGTGTAATCCAAATTAATTGGCCCAGTGATTCATCCATTCTCCACACCTTTAACAAATTCATTGTGTCTTGAGGTGAAATTAAAGTGGGTGTAACATTAATTATTTACAATAATGTGAATTTTTGTCAGTTATTACATTTGAAAAATACAACATCAAATATTAAATCATCCTTTGAATTTTTTTCATAAAAAAATATCAACCTAATAACTCATTGTCTCAGAGGTAAAGTATAGGCTATAATGATAGTCAAACACATAATTATAACAGATGTAAACAATCACATTTAATTTAAATATAGGTTGTTTTTTAAATTTTAAAACACTGATCAACAGTAACACTTCAGGTTAAAAAATTCTTTTCTAATAATATAATTTCAATGCGTCTATAAATATGTTATTAAGGGAACCCTAAAAAGTAGCTTTTGTTACATTTAATGATTTATTAAAAACTCATACATGACAGACTGGACACAGGCAAGGAGGTATCAATAGCAGCAGAAGTAGATTGTGCCCAAAATGTGGACTTATTTAGTTGATTCATTGTTATTGATGGTGGTTCTCTGCTTCTTCCTCTAGCTGCTGAAGCTTCACATCTCTTTGAGGCCATTCTTCGTTTTGTTCTGTATCGCACATCATAGCTACATTTACATACCTCATTTGTGTTTGTACGTCTGCTAGCAGCATACACTGTTAATTCTGTCTTGTATTTGTGTCTAAATCCTCTGCTTTGTCGCATCTGACTCTGACAGGGAGGATTTACCAAATAATTTGTCTTAATCATGTACATACTCTTAAACTAATATTAATATTCCTAGTTCACTGTCATTAAACTTGCTTTTTTTTCTTCCTTTGTCTTTCTTCGCCCCAATGTGGATTCTGGCTTGCCATTTTCTTTCACCTAATGTTCAGGCCTTCTTTCCTGCTCTTTTTTGCAGTTATCAGTCAATCAAACAATCAATTTGTACTTGTAAAGTGCAGCTCGTCTCCCAAGAGGGTATCCAGGTGCTTGCTGCTGGTCTCAGTCAAAGAGCCAGGTCTTGAGCCCCTTCCTGAAGTCGTTCAGCAAGGGGGCAGTGCAGAGGTGGAGGAGGAGGGTGTTCCAGGCTTTGGTGGGAAGATGGGAGAAGGAGCGTCCTCTAGAGCGGTGTGGCGTATTTGAGACATCTGTGCGAGGGCGAGGTGTGCAGAGCTTAGGTTCCTGTGGGGCCAGGGGGAGTGCAGGCAGTGGTTCATGTAGGCAGGTTCTTGGTCGTGGAGGGCTTTGTAGATGTGGGTCCGGAGCATGAGGTGGCATCTCTTCTGGTCAGGGAGCCAGTTGAGGTTTTTCAGGTGTTATCTTGGGCAGGTTGAGAATCATTCTGGTGGCTTCATTCTGGATCGTCTGGAGTCTCTGCATGAGTTCGGTGGTGGTGCCTGCATAGAGTGAATTGCTATAGTCCAGTCGGCTTGTGCTGAGGGCCTATTTTACCGTCTTCCTAGTGCTGATGGGGAGCCTCTTGAAGATTTTTGCGGAGCATGTAGAAGCAAGCCAAGGAGACAGTTTTGACCTGACCTTTCATGGAGAGTTTGCTGTCGGGGTGAGGCCGAGGTTGCAGGCATAGTCTTTAGGCATGGGGGTGGGTCTGAGTTCCGAAGGCCACCAGGAGTTGTTCCAGAGGGCGGTGTGTTTGCTGAAGATCAGAATTGCAGTATTTTCTGTGTTGAGGTTCAGGCAGTTGTCGTTCATCCAGGCTGAGACGCTCTTCATACATTTGTGGAAGTTGGTCTTCGTCAAGGTGAGGTCGGCTGAGAGAGAGAGGACGTGCTGAGTGTCTTTGGCGTGGGAGATTATGTTAACGTCATGCGTCCTGCCGATGCCTGCCAGTGGTGTCATGTAGACGTTGAAGAGGGCTGGGCTAAGGGATGAGCTTTGGGGGATGCCGCAGATGGTGTACTTGGCTTGCGATGTGAAGGGAGGGATGCAGACTCTCGGTGCATCCCGCGAGAAAGGATGCCATCCACCTGAGCGTGTCGCCTGTGATACCAATCTGGAGTAGGCGATCAGTGTCAAAGGCTGCGGAGAGGTCAAGCAGGATCAGGGTGGTTGACTCTCATCTGTCTAGTAGGGTTCGGATGTCGTCTGTTGAGAACATAATACCGAGCTATCAACTCTGTATTACAAAAAACTGAACATTAAGGAATCGCTAAATTAAAGGAGCTGACATTGATACATAGCACTTAACAATTCCTTAATAGCAATTAATGTGACTTTTGTATAACTGACCCATTGTCCTTGAGTCCTGAAAATTAATTAAGAAATATTTAAGGGGGAAGGGTGAGGACGCCCTGACCCCAAGAGACATCTGTGGAGGACCTAAAGGGACCCCCCTCTTTATTGGCTGGCCACAATATGGACTGCATACTGTGGCAGCCATTACAAGACTTGGGATCATGATCGCCACTCAAACGTTTTCTATTGAATGCCACGTTTTGAAGGTCACAAGAAGGAGTGCATATAAGGGATGATAACAGATTTTAGTCGCAAAATTAGTCATTTGTTGGTGGTACCATACTCCTTTTAAGAATTGTGGGGTATTCTAACATGTTTTTACCTGGTGAAAAATGCTGGTCCTATTCTGGGTGTTGTTAAATCATGTTTAATGGAAAACTGTTTTCTCTCATAATTTTATCATAGAGTTCATGGAAGGTGCTACAGAAGCTTAAATAGGAGCACATTTTTCTATAAATTCACACTATTGTCCTTAGCCATGTGAGAGTAAAGTATGACATTCAGAGTAAAACAAGTACTTCCCACAGAAGCATGTCAGTTAATTCCCCAGTTTTCTACTGTAGACTCCAATAGTGTTCTAATGAACTAGAGCACATTTTGTATTTATGATAGAAGTGTGGCACACCTGAAGCTATCTTGATGGATTTAAAGCTGTGAAAATTAAAGCATTCCCTTTACAAATTAATAAAATATGGGAGTTTAATTTTGTAATAGAGATTATTGTTAGTACTCTAGCAAGCAAGAATTAGGACACATTTTCTATGAGTGCTCAAATGCATTCCTCACCCATGTCAGTAAAACATTCTGACATGCAAACTGAAACATGTACTTTCAGTACCAGCAGCAGTCTGTCACGTAACTCCCCAATGTTATACTTTAGCTTCCCCCACTGCTCTTTCAAACAACTAGAGCCCTAACATTTCTATTTATGACATATCTCAAGCCAACGTGATGGAATCAAATCTGTAAAACCTGAAGCATTTCCGATTATCGTAGAAATTAAGGTTAGTGCTCTAGTAAGACTAATATGAGGACAGGCTGGTGGCAGGGGCATTGGCAACACAATGCTCCGTGGAGGCTAGGAGTGAGCTCGCAGGGTCATGCATATGAGAACAAAGGACATGAGGGAGGGGGCAGGTGCAGCTAGCTGATGACATAGTGCAGGCCAGCATGAGCAGTGGCAGCACAATGGTCCACAGAGGGCAGAAGGGAGGGGGCAGGGGCATGATATGAAGAATGGAAGGCAGGGGAGATGGCAGGGGCAGTAAGCTGACCACAAAGGGCACATTAGCATGGGTAGCTGCAGCAAGCTGACCACAAAGAGCAGGTGGGAGGGGGTAGGAGCATGCAGATTGTGAACAGAGGGCAGACAAGAGGGGCACACGGGCAGCATACTGACCACAGGGGAGAGGTCGGCATGAACAAGGGTAGCACAGTGGACCACAGAGGAGAAGTGGAAGGAAGGAGGCAGGGTCACATGCATGGTGAATAGAGGGAAGGCAAGAGGGGCTGCAAGCTGATGATGGGGGCAGGCGGGCTGGGGCATCACAATGGACCACAAATGGCAGGAGAAAGGGGGGCACAACATGCACACAGAAAACGGTGGCCATGGAGATTTGAGGTAGGGACAGTATGCTGACAAAGAAGGGCAGGCCAATGTCAGTAGGGTCTGCAGGCTGATCACAGGGAGCAGGGATACAGACCGAAAAAAGTGTGCTGGCAGGTGGGGGTAGGGCAGAGGCAGCAAGCTGACCACAGAAGGCAAGCCAGAATGGGCATGGGTAGCAAGCTGGTCACAGGAGATAGGAGGCAGGGGTAGGGGCAGCATGATTACGATTGAGGGCACGCCAGCTTGGGCAGGGCAGTACCAGTGGACCATGGAGGAATGGTGGGAGCGAGCAGGAGAAGGTGGCACTCACTCAGAGAATGGGGGAGGAGGGAGGCAGGGGCAGCAAGCTGAACATGGAGAGCTGGCTGGCAAAGGCCGTGGCAGCCCAACAGACTACGGAGTAGCAGTGAGAGGGCTGAGGCACACATACAGAGAATGAAGGGCAGTGACAGAGGTTGAGACAAGGTCAGCAAGCTGACCCTGGAAGGTAAGCTGGCATGGGCAGTAATCTGACCATGAAGGGCAGGCAGTAGGGGGTAGAAGTACACAGACAGAGAATAAAAATAAAGTAGGGGCAGGAGAAGCCGCTAGGCCAGCACGGGCAGATACAGCTAGCTGGCCAAAGAGCACAGGTGGGATTTTGCAGGGACAGGCAGGAGAATTAAGAGACTGTAGAGCTGATTGAATATGATAAAAATAAAAGACAAATTAACTGAAAAAAACAAAAATTAAAGAGGCATTATAGTTATGTATGGTAACATGATCATCCCTTTCAATTACCAAAACTGTAATTCACTGGAAAAAGCTAATTTTAAAGTGACATTATACTTAAGTGTTGAAAAGATTTAAAAACTAACGTCTATAAATAGAAAAAACACTGCAATTCACCGGTTTTAGTTTGTTGAACTAACGCCTCACCATGCTCTGCCGATGCCTCACATATTACATGACTCATGATAAAATAAAAGACGTCGTTGATGACATCACTGATAATATAATCGAAGTTATTGCACCTCAAATTACTGTTTAAGCCTCTTGAGCATTTTAGAAAAAAAGGAGTTAGTAAGAGTGCATTCAAACATATAAGCATAGGTTGACTGTATGTGCATGAGTGCATGTCTGAAATAGTATAGTACTGGAGACAACCAACATTTAAATGCATTTAGACAAAGCAGAGAGAGTGAGCATGACTAGTGTAAGTTACTGGCATATATTGCAATTGAGGTTGTGACTTAAATCAAGGTACTGTTGCCAAATATATGTGAAAAACTGAAGGTTTTCCTAACAATACATTATACACCTGTGGATTTCAGTGCACATGCTGATTGTCATGTTGTGCTATATAAAATTGAGATTTATAATGCTCAGATATTCGTTTCCAGAGGTCCAGTGAAAATTCTGAGTCATTATACATTGTTGAAGAATGCTTGATGTATGGGTGACTCACAAACACTTTAGGTTACAGTTTGACTGTAAGTGTTATCCTAATGGTGTATAACTTTCTGCTTATTTTAGGAATATATGTAAGGTATTTTTTATACACTACAGAGTGTTGTGCATAAGACCTGGTTGTACATGCCCTATCAGTGTCTAAGCAAAAGACACACAATTGATGGACAGAATGCAGAACAAATCAAAACATTCACCCCCAGTCAAGAGATCTGGGTTAAATCCATCATTCTTTTGCTCACCATGCCACCACAGTTTAGACCTGGCCATATGCAAATCAGTCTTGACCCTGTGCCTCATGGGAACAGTCCAGCCCGAACTGCCAAGCCAGGTCCACCCCGGACCAGAAACAAGCATCCTAGGACCGGTTTCTAGGTTTCACCCCTCTTCAGCCAGGATAGCTTGATTCCAGTGGCACAGTGAGCACAGGACCCACGTCTGGGCATACCTGGCACACTTGGGGCGAGTAAGCAAAAGACACACAATTGATGGACAGAATGCAGAACAAATCAAAACATTCACCCCCAGTCAAGAGATCTGGGTTAAATCCATCATTCTTTTGCTCACCATACCACCCCAGTTTAGACCTGGCCATATGCAAATCAGTCTTAACCCTGTGCCTCATGGGAACAGTCCAGCCCAAACTGCCAAGCCAGGTTCTCCCTGGATCCGAAACAAGCATCCTATGACCGGTTTTTGGGTTTCACCCCTCTTCAGCCAGGATAGCTTGATTCCAGTGGCACAGTGAGCCCAGGACCTACGTCTGGGCATACCTGGCACACTTAGAACGAGTAAGCAAAAGACATACAATTGATGGACGAATTACAGAACAAATCAAAACATTCACTCCCAGTCAAGAGATCTGGGTTAAATCCATCATTCTTTTGCTCACCATGCCACCCCAGTTTAGACCTGGCCATATGCAAATCATTCTTGACCCTGTGCCTCATGGGAACAGTCCAGTCCGAACTGCGTAGCCAGGTCCTCCCTGGGCCAGAAACAAGCATCCTAGGACAGGTTTCGGGGTTTCACCCCTCTTCAGCCAGGATAACTTGATTCCAGTGGCACAGTGCGCCCAGGACCCATGTCTGGGCATACATGGCACACTTGGGGCGAGTAAGCAAAAGACACACAATTGATGGACAGAATGCAGAACAAATCAAAACATTCACCCCCAGTCAAGAGATCTGGGTTAAATCCATCATTCTTTTGCTCACCATGCCACCCCAGTTTAGACCTGGCCATATGCAAATCAGTCTTGACCCTGTGCCTCATGGGAACAGTCCAGCCCGAACTGCCAAGCCAGGTCCTCTCTGAACCTGAAACAAGCATCCTAGAACCGGTTTCGGGGTTTCACCCCTCTTCAGGCAGGATAGCTTGATTCCAGTGGCACAGTGAGCCCAGGACCCACGTCTGGGTATACCTGGCGCACTTAGGGCGAGTAAGCAAAAGACACACAATTGATGGACGGAAGGCAGAACAAATCAAAACATTCACCCCCAGTCAAGAGATCTGGGTTAAATCCATCATTGTTTTGCTCACCATGCCACCCCAGTTTAGACCTGGCCATATGCAAATCAGTCTTGACCCTGTGCCTCATGGGAAAAGTCCAGCCCAAATTGCCAAGCCAGGTCCTCCCTGGACCAGAAACAAGCATCCTAGGACCGGTTTCGGGGTTTCACCCCTCTTCAGCCTGGATAGCTTGATTCCAGTGGCACAGCGAGCCCAGGACCCACGTCTGGGCATACCTGGCGCACTTAGGGCGAGTAAGCAAAAGACACACAATTGATGGACGGAATGCAGAACAAATCAAAACATTCACCCCCAGTCAAGAGATCTTGGTTAAATCCATCATTCTTTTGGCTGGGTTCAAACTGGGGGCGGTGTGGTGAGCAAAAGAATGATGGATTAAACCCAGATCCTTGTGACTGGTGGGGAATGTTTTTGTATTGTCGAGCATTCCGTCCATCAATTGTTTGTTTTGCATACTATCAGTGTCTAATGCATAGATGTAAAGCAGTTGACTTATTATTCTATGTCTAACATGTGCATCTTATTAAAGTAAATAATCATCAAATACTTTACTTTGAACATTATTCAAGGTTTAATAAATTGCTGATCGCATTGAAGTCTACAGAGACATTACTGGGGCAATTCACAAATGTAATTTACACTTGTGAGTAATTTACATAGGTATGCTCATTTCTACAGAGACATTACTGGGGCAATTCACAAAGGTAATTTACGCTTGTGAGTAATTTACATGGGTATGCTTAGTCTTACATAAAGTAGTGATCATGTTACTATCTAAAGAGACATAACATTTTTACGCACTTGCATAACAGTAAAAAAAAACAGCATAATCTCTATTAAATGTGGCTGAATACTCAGACATGCTTCATGTGCTGTATTTTGCAAATGTTTAACCATTTTGCATAACAGAGGTTAGAAACAAATTGGGTCTAGTTGTACCGTGCTCAATACTTTCCAGTATGAAAAACGTGTTGCAAAGTGTCACATTTATTGGATGATATCATC
The DNA here is from genome assembly GCF_964204655.1 of Triturus cristatus. Taxonomy (NCBI): domain Eukaryota; kingdom Metazoa; phylum Chordata; class Amphibia; order Caudata; family Salamandridae; genus Triturus; species Triturus cristatus. The sequence continues at coordinate 879,358,065 of NC_140583.1, forward strand.
AGTGATCTCATAGTGATGTCATCAACTATGGCATTTCGCATGTCATTAGCGATGGAGTATGTGAGGTCATATGCACTGCATGCTGGGTGCGCAGTTTTCACGCACCAATATATTTTTGCATTTAAATCACTCTATAGCTACTTACATCAGTTCGTACGTCAGTTGATGCTTGGGCGTTTTCACAAGAATATCTTCCAATATGGAAGCCTCAAATATTCGGCGCTGACAGAGAGGATGTTTTAACAGAGCAATAATATTGGGTTATTGTCACTTCGGATAATTTAAGGGCAGCGCTAGCTCGTTTGCTGCAGTCTTTGGAACTTTGGTTTATTGAATGAACCCGTATTTTGTCCGAACTACCCTGCGGGGGCACATGAAAAGGCTGTTACCGCACGATAACGCGCTGGCAATGTTGCGGATTGCGTTGTCAGATGCACGCGGTGAGTCATCGCTCTGAGGGCGATTGATCGCGAGTTCCTGACTGTGAAAAGCAGTATTGGTTTTCGAAGAGACGGCGTCCAGCTGTGCCAGTTTACGACAGCGTCGAGTATGGGAAAGGCACAGGGTCAGTTGTGAAATGGTAATGCACTGTAAGATGAGAATGCTTGAGTCGGAATTATCGACAAATAAGCTACACAAGGGCCTAATTCACAAAGGCAAACCCGCCCTTTTGTTGTTTATAAAAATGGCCGCCCTTTTGTGTAGGCGCACTATTTTTTTGTATTCATGCAGCTGAGAGTTTAATTTTACTAACAGTAGTTGTACTACTGAGGAGAATCCGCACATACAAATAAATATAGGAGAAGCCTCCCTTTTTACCTGCGGACTCTCCGCAGCCCTAAATTATTTGTAACATTAAACTCCCAGCTGCACGAAAACCGATAAAGTAGCAAACCTACACAACAGTGTAAGTTTACCTTTTTGAATTAGACTTTACAGGTTGAATCCTTCTTTGCAAAGAACGGAGCCCCCAGTGGTCCATCAAATATTGTCATTATACAAATTCATTGATGCTTTTTAGTGGAGGCATGATAGTGACGATGCATCTTTCAATCAATCAATCAGTGACACTTGTAAAGCGCGCTACATACCCGTAGGGTCTCAAGGCGCTGGGGGGGGGGGGGGGTGCCGCTACTGCTCGAACAGCCAGGTCTTCAGCTTCTTCCTGAAGGAGAGGTGGTCTTGGGTCAGGCGCAGGTCGGACGGGAGGGAGTTCCAGGTCTTGGCGGCCAGGTAGGAGAAGGACCTTCCTCCTGTAGTTGCTCTGCGGATGCGGGGGACGGCGGCGAGGGCGTGGTTGGCTGATCGGAGGTGGCGTTTGGGAGCGTAGAAGTTGACTCGGTTGTTGAGGTAGCTCGGGCCTTGGTCGTGTAGGGCTTTGTGTGCGTGGGTGAGGAGGCGGAAGGTGATTCTCTTGTTGATGGGGAGCCAGTGAAGGTCTCTCAGATGTCCGGAGATGTGGCTGGATCGTGGGATGTCGAGGATGAGTCTGGCTGAGGCGTTTTGGATCCGCTGGAGTCTCTTCTGGAGCTTGGCGGTGGTCCCGGCGTAGAGGGCGTTGCCGTAGTCCAGTCGGCTGGTGACGAGGGCCTGGGTGACGGTCTTCCTGGTCTCTGTGGGGATCCACCAGAAGATCTTCCGTAGCATGCGTAGGATGTTGAAGCACGCCGAGGAGACGCTGTTGACTTGCCTGGTCATGGAGAGGGAGGAGTCCAGGATGAAGCCCAGGTTACGTGCATGGTCTGTCGGTTTGGGTGCGGTGCCCAGGGCGGGAGGCCACCAGGAGTCGTCCCAGGCGGAGGGAGAGGAGCCCAGGATGAGGACCTCCGTCTTGTCCGAGTTCAGTTTCAGGCGGCTGGTCGTCATCCACTCGGCTACCTCTTTCATCCCTTCGTGTAGGTTGGCTCTGGCGGCGGCGGGGTTGTTGGTCAGGGAGAGGATCAGCTGGGTGTCGTCGGCGTAGGAGATGATGCTGAGGTGGTGTTTGCGTACGATGGCCGCGAGGGGGCTCATGTAGACGTTGAAGAGGGTGGGGCTCAGGGATGATCCTTGGGGGACGCCGCAGATGACTTCGGAGGCCTCTGACTTGTAAGGTGGTAGGCGGACTCGCTGTGTTCTTCCGTCGAGGAAGGAGATGATCCATTCCAGCGCCTTGTCCTGGATTCCGATGTTGCTGAGGCGCCGTATTAGGGTGCGGTGGCAGACCGTGTCGAATGCCGCGGAGAGGTCTAGGAGGATGAGGGCCGCTGTTTCTCCATTGTCCATCAGGGCTCGGATGTCATCGGTGGCGGCGATGAGGGCGGTCTCGGTGCTGTGTTTGGCTCGGAAGCCGGACTGTGAGGGGTCGAGGGATCCGTTCGTCTCGAGGAAGGCGGCCATCTGCTTGTTGACGGTCTTCTCGATGACTTTGGCTGGAAACGGGAGAAGCGAGATGGGGCGGTAATTCTTGAGGTCGGTGGGGTCCGCTGTTGGTTTCTTGAGTAGAGCGCTGAGTTCGGCGTGTTTCCAGCTCTCGGGGAAGATGGCGGTGTCGAAGGATGTGTTGATGATGTCTCGCAGCTGGGGTGCGATGACAGCGTCGGCCTTGTTGAAGATGTGGTGGGGGCAGGGGTCGGTTGGTGATCCGGAGTGGATGGAGTTCATCGTGCGGATGGTGTCTTCTGTGCTGATCGGGGTCCAGGCGTGGAGGGTGGTGGTGGGGGGGGCTGGCTGGTCGGTCGTGGTGTGCGTTGGTTGGTTGTTGAAACTGCTGTGTATGTCCGCGATCTTGTTGTGGAAGTATGAAGCCAGGGAGTTGCAGAGGTCTTGCGAAGGGGTGATGTCGTTGTTTCCCGCGTTGGGGTTGGAAAGCTCTTTCACGATGTTGAAGAGTTCCTTGCTGTTGTGTGCGTTGTTGTCCAACCGGTCCTTGAATGCTGTTCTCTTGGCGGCGCGGATCAGCTGGTGGTGTTTCCGGGTGGCAAGTTTGTAGGAGGTCCTGTTGTCCGGTGTCGGATCCCTTTTCCAGACTTTCTCGAGGGCTCGGCAGTTCTTCTTGGAGCTCTTGAGTTCGTCGGTGAACCATGGGGCCTTCTTGCTGCCGGGTCTGCTAGGCGGGGTCCTCAGCGGGGCGAGTTCGTCCGCGCAGTTGCTGATCCACTTCGTGATGTTATCGGCGGCCTGGCTGGGGTTCGCTGAGCTGGCAGGAGGGTGTTGGCTCAGGGAGGTGGCGAGCTGGTCTGCTGTGATCTTGTTCCAGCTTCTGCGGGCGGTGTGTTGCTGGTGTTGGTGGGTCGTTGTTCTCTTGAAGGTGAAGTGGACGCAGCTGTGGTCCGTCCATTGAAGCTCTGTGGCGTGGCTGAAGTCGATGTCTGTGCTGGATGAGAAGACGGCGTCGAGTGTGTGTCCGGCGAGGTGGGTGGGGGTGGACACCAGTTGCTTGAGTCCCAGGTTGGCGAGGTTGTCGAGCAGGGTGCTGGTGTTGTGGTCGTTGTTGTTCTCCAGATGGAAGTTGAGGTCTCCCAGGAGGATGTAGTCAGCGGAGGGGAGGGCGTGCGGGCTGACGAAGTCGGCGATGTCGTCGCTGAATTGCGTGCGTGGTCCAGGGGGTCGGTAGATCAGGGTGCCTCTGAGGGTGGTGTTCGGGTTGGTGTGGATCTGGAAATGCAGGTGTTCGGCGCTGGTCAGGGTGTTGTCGGTGCTGGTCGTGAGGCGGATGGTGTTCCTGTGGATGATGGCGATGCCTCCTCCCATCTGGTTGGCGTTTCGGTCCCTCCGGACGATCTTGTAGCCCTCTGGGATAGCGATGGCGATGTCGGGAGCTGAAGAGGCGTTCATCCAGGTCTCCGTGAGGAAGGCAACGTCTGGGGCTGTGGTGTCGAGGAGGTTCCAGAGTTCGATGGCGTGTCTGTGGACGGAGCGGGTGTTGAGGAGGATGCACTTGAGGTGGGTGCTGCTGGAGTTCGACTTGGCGGGTGCTGGTGCGGGGCTGGTCCGGCTGCAGGAGAACTTGCAGGCGTGGCAGCTGAATGGTCCGTGGGTGCGTCTTGGAGTGGCTTGGTGGCATTCTGGGTGTCGGCCGGTGTTGAGAGCGGTGAGGGTGGCGGCTGAGTACGTCAGGCGGGTCGGTCGGGCTCTACGGGGGCCAGGGGTCCTGGCACTGGGCGCGGTCCAGGCGCGGACGGGCGTAGACGGGCTTACCTTTGGCGCGCCTTCGGCGCACAATCGGCGCGCCCGCTGCGCGTGACCGCTGCGCGTTCGCACGGTCGCCATTTAAGGCGAAGTGCGCGGGTGGGCGGGGCAGCTGGGAGGCGGGAGCGGGGAGGGTTACAGAAGAAAAAGGGGCGGGGACAAGCGGCGGTGGCGGGAAGGGAGGGCGGGGGGCGGAGCGGTAGGCGGACAACCAGGAAGGAGGGTACACACGATACAATACTGAACAGGCACAAAATAGCGACAAAAACGGGGAAAAGCAGAGAAAACAACAGATCAGTGAGACAAGCACAAATACCTGACAAAACAACCAAAACAAGGGGAAAAAGTGCTCGCAGCGGCGGCAGCCGGCGAACGAGGCAAAAACGAGGCAGCAGCGAGGCAAGGGGCACACGCAGCAGCTGGTGGCCGTGCGGCGCGGGGGTGTCCCACAAGTGGGTCACACTCACCTGCGTCGCACGGTCGCCATTTAAGGCCAAGTGCGCGGGTGGGCGGGGCAGCTGGGAGGCGGGAGCGGGGAGGGTTACAGAAGAAAAAGGGGCGGGGACAAGCGGCGGTGGCGGGAAGGGAGGGCGGGGGGCGGAGCGGTAGGCGGACAACCAGGAAGGAGGGTACACACGATACAATACTGAACAGGCACAAAATAGCGACAAAAACGGGGAAAAGCAGAGAAAACAACAGATCAGTGAGACAAGCACAAATACCTGACAAAACAACCAAAACAAGGGGAAAAAGTGCTCGCAGCGGCGGCAGCCGGCGAACGAGGCAAAAACGAGGCAGCAGCGAGGCAAGGGGCACACGCAGCAGCTGGTGGCCGTGCGGCGCGGGGGTTACATGTGTGATGTAAGCAAACACGTTTCAGTGTTTAGAGATGTACAATGAATAATTCGACAACGAATCTTTAATTAATATAGGGCTATAGCAAAGTGGACATTTTCTTCTATTTCCTGGGAATGGGACCGCTTGAGAAAGTATTGCATTTTAAATATCAATCTATATAAATATTGTAGAATATCTACTACCACAGCATCATCAAGGTTAATATATAAAGAAAAGTATAGATTTACTTCGTACAGACATTACATACTGACAAATATAGATTTATATTCGTAGCTTCATATATGTTTACTGTGATGACATACCTACTTACCCTCATGATATTGTGGGAGTGATAGAACAACCACTTGAGAAATCTCCCTATACTTAAATTAAGACCATTTACAGAACTTTTGTGCATTTAGATGTTGCAATTTGTAAAGTTAATATGATTAAAATAGTGTGCTAATGATTTGGGGTAAGAGCAGAAGTTAGTTTATGAGCTTCTCAAACTCTGAAATGCACTTTGACAGAAATGCAACAGGTGACATCACATTGCCACAAGATCTTCTGATTTAGGCACAAAACATATCCTTCTCATCTCAGACGTTTTAATTGCTAATCACGCAAACTTGGGTCTTTTAACTGTTTGCCAAAAAGGGTTTCTTACTCCATGAAACTGAAATTCCGAAAACAAAAAAAATCAAAGACAATGAATTAGGCCTTTTTCTGCTAGATGCCAAGTGTATGGAACAGTCTACCCAGTGATCTACGACTCATTCATAATCTATTCTATTTACTCCATTTCTAGTCTATTTATTATGTTTTATAAAGCACGAACATGACCATCACAGTATCAGCGCTGTATAACGAAAGAGCTTATGAGGGTTGCAGTACAGTTAAAAACAACTGTCACTTAAGCTACGCTGTACATTGAATTCGAAGAGCAAGGCAACACAATAGGATACAATATCAAATAGGGTGAGATGACAGTTTCAGAATAGTTGTATTAGGACACATGTTTTTCAATTGGTATGGCTTCTACTTCTTACTTGGAAAGCCTGTGAGGTGATTGCTCTCATTGAGGGTACTAGGGAGTTCCACATTTTTTAGGGTACTTGGGAGTTCCACATTTTTGGGGCGAATCGGGTAAAAGTGCGTCTGTGAGTTTTCCCTTTTTTTAAATATGGTTTTTTCTAGTATGAGGTATTTAGCACTTCTAGAATCCCTTCCCCCTTCTGAAAGATTTATTCTATTTGCCATGTATTTAGGACCAGAATTGTTTAGGGCTTTGTGTGTCATGCATGCAACCTTCAGCTGGATCCTAGCTTCAACAGGAAGCCAGTTTATGGTTCTACGCGATGGGGAGATGTGATCATAATGGCCTGTTAAAAGTCTTGCTGTTTGTCACTTTCATTGGGGTTAAGCTAGCTTTAGGTAGCCCTAGGAGTGTGGCATTCCCATATTCCAGTCTTGAGAGCACTAGAGATTGCACCACTGTTGTTTTGAGGTCTTGTAGTGGGTTTTAGTTCTTTTAGAAGGTCCAGCTTGTATGTGATCTTGCATGTTAAAATTTGAGTCTAGTGTGATACCTAGTGATATTATGGAGTCAAAGATGGTTGGGGTACAGTTTAGCGATTTGATGTTAAGAGAGTAAGGTCGAGGTCCTTGGGATCTAAGGAGTGGGGCAAAAAGAATGACTTCGGTTTTCAGCAGATTTAGTGCCAGCCAGTTCTCCTCAGGGTGTCCTCCATTCTCCGGATATCCTTTTGAGAGGAGAGTTTGATGTAGAGCTGAGTATCATCAGCGTATATGTGATTTGAGACTTTTTATTGCGTAAGTATGTGATGTTTTTGTGGAGCACCTAGCTACTCAGACAAGGCCTCCCAGTGTTAATAGCGGGAATACCTTAATGAACTTTAGGTTAGTGCTGGACTTTAGAAAAGGTCAGTTTTGAGAAGTTTTCTGAAGGTAGCTTCCGATTGTTGGAATCTGGGGACGGTGGGGAGAGCGTTCCACAGTTGTGGGGCAAGGTACGCAAAGGAGCATCTACCGCTTCTCGCTCTGCTGACCTTAGGTACCATCAGAAGTCCTTGCTTGTCGCACTGAAGAGACCTCCTTAGTACGTATGGGGAGATTCATTCCGGATGACAGGAGGGCCTTTCCCCTGCATGATCTGACGGGTGAGGGAGAGGGCCTGGAATTGAATTCTTTTTTGGACCAGCAACCAGTGCGGAGCTACTGGTGCTGGACTGGCTGATTGGTATTTGGGAATTTTATACAGGTTCCTGATTGTGGCATTCTGTACCACTTGAAGACTTTTGATGATATACTTTGGGCTTCCTATGTACACCCTGTACGACCACTCTCCTAGTACTAGTGGCAGCATGTGAGGAATTTCCTCAGAGTTCTCAGAATACTAAAACAGAACCTTGCAAGTTTTCGGGCCTGTGTGTCCGTCATAAGTTTGTCATCGAGTCGGAAGCCAAGCTTTTTACTGACTAGGCAGGCTTAAGGCTCTCTCCTAGATATTCCAGCCATGACAGGTCTGTCCACCTTGAGGAGTCGTTCCCAATCACAAGTACTTTTGTCTTTTCACCATTCAGTTTCAGGCTACTTGCAGACATCCCCCGTTTGAGGGTAGATGTTTGAGTGGCTTCAGGTGTGAGGGCCATGATAATTTGCGTATCATCTGTGTATGACACCAAAGCTAAGCTGTGTGCATGAACGATCTCTGCCAGGGGGAATGTGTAAAAATTGAAGAGTGTGGGGCTCAGAGAAGAACCCCGTGGGACCCCACTCTTGAAAGAGTGGACCGCTGAGAAGAAAGCATCTTTGCAGACTTGGAAGCTTCTGTTGTCAGGAAAGCATCCATCAACTGTATGGCTTTGCCACTGATTCTGACTTCCTTCATCCACTGAATGAGGGTTGGATGTGAGACAGTGTCGAAGGCTGCACTTAGGTCGAACATTATCATGGCAGCCGTGCCAGCTTGGTCCATAATACTCTTCTATCCTGGAGGTCAGATATAAAAACCCATTGTCCATAAACAACCTTAAATGTACAAATTTGTTCTTCCTCCTAATGTCTCTTCTCTCCTGACCTCTCTCCACTATTGTGGTTGAGTCTGCACTATAGAAATATCTCAAGGCATAAATAAATGTATAATTAAATAGACTCTAATTATTTACTGTGTTATAGAACTTAATTTCTGAAAACAAGGGCACAATTCATGAAAAAACCTAAATCAGATGTATGACTATTTCAATGAAAAACCTGTTCATGGACAACTGGCCCTCGTTGCAGGTTTCCAGGTGGGCTAGTGAGAAATACTTGTGGCTTTTCTTTTTAGGTCTGTCTACAGTAATCTTTTTTTGTCTGAATGACCTAATGTCATATATAATTCAGAAGAGCACTCTAAGATTTTGATTAAGAGTACTGCAGATGCTGATGGATAATTATAGAACCTGGTAAAATACTATACACTGGGGTTCAGAATTTAAAGGTTTGCATAATATTACCTTCATTTTCCCCTGCTGATTATTGTAGTTTGGCTTGCCCATATATTCCTGAGCAAAATAACATGGTTTAAGACTGTATCACGCATGTTAATTCTTGTGGTCAGTTAACTTTGCACTAGTCATAATTCTGACTGCTGCACAAATACCTTCGTAATACACCTAACCTAAAATAAGTGCCTACCATATCTACTTAACATACCTTACCTACAATACTTGCCATACCAGCTTATCACCTCTACTTACCATACTAGGTCTACCATATTAAAACTACCAAGTCTGTGTAGACCTCAAAGACCTACTACCATAGGCTCTTTGGATTCAGTAGCTATTACAAGTGTTCCTCACTTGCACATCTGCGTGAGCCTCACAGATCTACTAACGTAGGCTTTCTGGATTCAAAGTTATCATTGGACTAGCTATTGTTATCATCCCTATGAGTCCTGCAGACCTAATGCTGTGGGCCCTGTGAATTAGAAAGCTTTCACTACTGGTTTCTAAGTTCCACACTTACAAAGCAGGATAAGCCTATTGGATAAGTTACATCTGGTTCTGTCTATGGAAAAGCTGCCCGTGAGAAGCTACACTCCTCATTTGGATTGACAAAGATTGACCGAGTAATATCTTCTCTGAGAATTCTAAAGCTCATTTTTGAGTCCCTACAGTTGCACATTTGGAGAGCCTCATCAGCCTCCTTCTGCTGGTTCAGTGGATTCATTAGCTAATGCTACAGTTCTTCATTTAAAAAGTTTGGGGGACTCATGACTCTCCTGGTGTGTTATCCCCAAATTAATGGGGGAGTCAGAACCAGTAGATTTCCTAAACTCTAAATAAAAACTGTGATATTTCTGGAGGGAACAAAACTGGCAGGCGTCTCTTACTCTTTCCTACTGAGTTGTTCACATGTAGGTGACAGTGTTGTTAGTCAGGCAAAAGCTATAGTAGAATTGCTCATCTACAGATGGTAAGTGGACCCGCAGTCTATTCCCCATAAGCACCCTGTAATAATAACTGTATGCATACATTGTAGATGGTATTTTACACTATTCGAGTCAGCAATTATTATACATATTAGGACAAAGATTAGGTGAGCTCCAATCATATTTCTTTACACATATCTAATTAATTAGACTAAAGCCTATCTAGATCACAACAAAGGAGCCCATTAGGATGGCGGGCAGATCGCCCCCACTGGGCTGGCGGTAGCCACCGCCGGGGGGGGTGATCCACCCGCCATCCTGCCAAAAATGACCCCCGCCATATTAGGATGACTGGGGGTCCGCGGCGGATGGGAAGACCGTCTGCCACTTTTCCGCCGGTCGACTCGTCGACCGTGCGTAAAACGTGTTTAATATGGTTGCGGTGTCTGAAAGACACCGCACCATCTTCCGATGATTGCGGAGATCAGCCTGAAAGGCATGTGGTTTCTGCATTTGGGGGCTGTTGCGTGCCCCTAGGGTGTTGGGAGAGTGGGGGTGCACATTGGGGGTACCTATGGTACCCTCCAGCATTTCCATGCACAAGGTGGCAGGCACCGCGCGGTGCCTGTTACGTTGTGCATGCAAATACACAACATGCATTTTTTACATTGCGGCGGGTGCTGCTTACAGCACCGCCCGCCGCTATGTAAAAAATGCAGGATTCGCCCGCCAGTGTGCGGGCGCATCCTAATTTGAATGGCGGGACCGCCGCACCTATGGCGGGCGGTTCCTTTTGCTGTTGCGGTGCCCGCCATCGCAATAGACCCCCTAGGGGTCTAACAGCGTAATAGTATTGATCTGTAATATTATGACAAGCCATATAGAGTCCTTCAAAGTACCTTTATTGTGTCATTAGGCCTTAAGACAGAATTGTGCCTTTCAGTGTTCTTCCAGCAACCGGTCCATGTCCGTAAACCCACCCACGCACTGGAATCTTATGTACCTTTCTCATACATGGTGCTATGCAGCAAGGAGGGTCCAGCTCATGCATGGCTCCTGTTTTGTAACACAGGACAGTGAACAATGCTTCTTGTTCAAAATGCTGGAAATTATACAGAAACCTACTGCTACTTTTCTCCCTTCTCATTACAAGACAGAACTTGCAAGGTCATCTCTCCCTGTAGCCACATTTTAGTTGCGATAAGAGCATCAGTGAATGGAATTTTTTCTTCTCTGGTCTGTTTATGTCAGTCTCAGAAAAACATGGCTTTCAGATACATATTTTATTAATTGCAGAATTTGTTAGAAAACGAGAAGGACTACTTTCTTGGACCTGTAGTTTCACCATGCATTCCAACACATTTAATGCTTGAAAAAGGCCATGTTAACATACAGTCGTGAATGGTACATAACATTACAAATGCATACAAAATCATTACCACACATGCAGGATCTCTGGATTTAAAAGATATTGCTAAACTAGCTACCTTTTCGATCTGGTTGGGCCTCACAAACTTAGGGGCTAATTATGAGTTTGGCGGTCCATCGATCCTTCGAACCTGTGGTGGCGGTCCCTGAACTGCCAGACCGGTGGTCCGCCCACTGTGTTACAAATAAGGTGGTGGGACCGCCAAAGGACTGCCACAGCTGCCAGAGATCATGGATCCCACGGAGGTGGCTCAGGGGTCAGAGGCTCTAATATGCTAGTGGTGCCCCTGTGGAACTGCTGAGCATATTAGGAGTTTCCTCACTGCCACAGTTTTCATGGTGGTCAGTCCGCCATGAAAACTGTGGTGTCAGGAAACAAAGGGGGCCCTACAGTGCCCCCTGTTACCTCAAGCCATGTTGTGACAGCAGGGGGGGGGGGGCACATGTTGTGCCCCTCTGTGTGCAGTCACCCCCTTTCTTGCATGGCATGGACTTTAGAGTCCATGCCATGCAGGAACGTGCTTTAGCGCTTCCATTGCGGTGCCTTTTTAATAGGCACTGATCTGGGAATGCCATAGGACCCCTCGCCAGTCTACGAGATCACTCGTAATCTGGCGGGCGGTTGTCGAGTTTGACGGTCTTGGAGCAGGCTGTCATACCAGCGCCCCATTTCAAGACCGCCAAACTCGTAATCAGGCCCTTAGTCTGTCATCTCTGTGCATTCTAAACCTATTGCTAAGTTGCTACAATTGCACTCCTGTGTGCACCTCATAGACCTACTGGATTCAAAAGCTATCAGTAGAGTTCTTTACTTACATATCTGGGCAGGCCTCATTGTTCTAGTACTGTAAGCATTGTGGATTCTTAAGTTGTTATACCTACCATACCATACCTAACCTACTATACCTATCTACCATACTTAACCTGGCTTACCTATATGCCTTAACTCCCCTAAATATCCAACCATGCTTCACCTAATTATGCGTACCATACCTAATCTACTTCTGCTCCTAAAGTGTGTATGACCTTCTTATCATACCTACCATACCTAACCTACAATACCTTCCTAGCATATCAAGCCTGACATACCTAACTACCATACCTACCATACTTTAACAACCACAAATCACCTAATTATGATACATAACCTACCATACCCAATCTATTGCTGCGTCTGGGTGTCTTTATCCTACACCTACCCTGAGGTGGTAGTTTTGCAAAAAAGGGGAAATCTATGTTGAAATTGACAACATTGATGAGGTCATCCAACACTTTATTGTTAAATCTGGAATGTTTTGCAAAGGCTTTAACATCGGCCAGGCCACTGAAGGGTGAAACAAGGACTCTTTTAGGACGCTCGTGACCTGGTTCTATGAGCAGGAGGTCGTGGGAGCTCGGCTAACACACTTAGTAAAGTCACTCTCTCTCACCCTGCCAGAAGATTTCGCGCACGACCAACTTGCTGTTAAGCTCATTAAAAGTCCAATGGTGGGTAAAGTCACACTAAATCATATTCCCTGCATGACCTATTGTAAGTTGCTGGGCTTAAACCTGCAGCACCGAGACTGTTGGTAGTTATGTAAATTACAGGGGCCACCAGGCTCTTTGTATAATTTATTTCCGTTATCAACGGATTCTCGCAAAAGGGACAGTTCTAATTACAAACTGGTGTTGTTACCCATTTTAAAATTTTTATAGAGACAAAGTAATGATTAGGAAATTGTGAAACTTTCTCAACAGGTTATCCTGCTGGCCTCTTCAATTTTATTCAGCCCTGGGAGTATCTTGATTGACATTAAATTAAATATCTCCCGTAATGAAATGTAATACGCTAATCCACCCTTTCATCTTCTCTTTAGTTGGTAAATGTCGCAACCACATTTTTCATAAAGTTACCTTTAGTACAATGGCCTTGATTGTGCAGTTTTAATTGATTAACAGCAGTGCGCGCTGTAAGCTGGTTTTAATTTCATTTGTGACTTTTTTTGGTTTGCCCTTTAGTTTTTTGAATGAAGGACAACTAAATATGTAAACACCCTCATGTCATATACCCACTTCCTTAATTATAAACGCATAACCTTAATAATAGCCTTCATTCATAACTCGTTTTCAACCGTAGGTACTGCATCATTTCTGAAAAACATTTAAGGACGTTTGAATGAATGAATGACATGTTTCTTTGGTAGTTTCATTGAAAAGGAACTTTTTCACTATAACATAACGTGTATTTGTAAAGCGCACGTTCACCCGTGGGCGTCTTGGCGCTGAATAAAAGAGGTTTATTGCTACCCATCTCAATGGTACCATTTTAACTACCTCAGATGGATGAAAGGGTGAGTGAACCACCAGGATGTGAATCTGTGACCATGAGGTCGAACACAGGCCCTTATTGTGGACTCATTAGTCCACTAAGCCACCAGGCCCGGCTAATAAGTTCTCTATAATTCTACATTTCGCAGGGCTGCGATAATCAAAGCATCATTAACTCCAAATGTTGATCTCGTTGTCATAAAGGGGGTTGACATGCATTCTCTGCAAAAAGAAATGATTGAACAGGGTGAACAAAATTCTACATGGACAAAAATTAATATAGAATCCGGGGCTGTTTTTTTTAACAATATTATTCTAAAATCAGGCAATTTTAATTATTTAATGATTTTCAAATAACCACATTAAATACCATATAAACAACTGAAAAAATAATTTCACTGTATTGAGCAGAACTGTTGACGCTACCAAAACATGCATTGAGTATTAGTCATTGTAAAGAAGAAGATGCTATAAACAGAATTCAAGTTCACTGCTGTGGCCTGTCCATTGGCCATGAAATAAGGAACTGTAGTGAGTTGCAGACCTCCTTGCCTAATGTATATTCATGAGGTTGGTAGCACTTTGCGACTCACTATGATTGTTCAAATGGCCAGAATGGTGGCATGCACCACGCCCATGATTGGTTTTTAAATACAGAAAACTTTTTTGAAAAAGCAGTTCGATTACCTTAAAGGAAATGTGCCTGCTTTAAAAAAGTTTTCTGTTTTTTAAATTTCAGTGACAGTTCCCTGCCTTCAATTCCTGAAAATGTTACCCTTGTTCACATAGGGGAAGGGGTTCAAAGGGGATCTCGCAACATGCAGTGCAACAAAACAGTATTATACAGTCATATTTTTACATGAAGAACATTTACATTGTAGATCACGTGTATGCTGAAAGCTTTCTATTTGTTTTTGTTTATCAATGATATTGAGGAGTGGAACACGATGTGTGTTTGAGTGCAATGTGTATTAAAAATATGTTGTTTACTGTAATGGGAGGCTTATGTTTTGTCATTGGTTAATAGAATTCCTTACATTTTCTTAGAAGCTGAATGTGGGCAATCTCCCAAAGGGCATTTCTAAAAGAGCCTGGTGATGAAAGACATTGTAGATAAGGAGGACCTAGTGTGATGAAAGTATGGCAACTCCGTCTTTATACATTTTATCCAAACATAGCAAATTATGTGAATGTCACTTATTCCCAAAAATTCAAATAAAAAAATCAACCAGTTTTTTGGAACAACAGCAGTTTTGTTAATTCCATTTAGCTTTCAAGTGGTCTAAGACACAAAGTGACCTACTCATGGCAGAGGAAGTTGACATGAGGTGGCATGCGGCTGGTAGTCATTACGCACCTTAATCATTTTAAATCTCTTGGTGGCCTTTCTAATTTATAGTCATGATAATTTGCTGTGCAGTCTGTCTGCAGCTTGTATGCTGTGTTACTCTGTATACCTAAATGCTCTCAGGTGTCCTCGTTTTCATTTAAATCTTTCCCCAATATCCTTAAATTTTCCACATTATCTTATGTAATATATTTATCTACTGCCTGGTGAACATTATGAATTCTAATGTCTAAAAATAATTTAAATATATTAGATTAAATATAAATTACTTTTTTAAGATTAATTTTTAAAAAATCCAACCAAAATGAAAATGTTTATATTTACTTATATATTGAAAATTGCAAAAAGTTAGATAAAGAATACATTTTAATTATTTACATTTTTTCATAGAATTAAAGTTACATTTATGTTTAATTTAAAAAACACTGAAATATTTCATCGTAACTTAATATTTATATATCTCGCTAACAGCGGTATTATAGTTGGGACCAGGTTTCCATAAGAAATAGATTTTTTGGTTTGCTAATAATTTTGGCGCCGTTTGACGACTCTTAAGAAAACTTCCACAAAAAGGTTCATTTACCTCAGCTTCTTCCTAGAAAGTTTTGGGATGATCCATCAAGTGGCGACTCAGAACAAGCATTGGAATAGCCAATAGGTCTCGCTTTTGGAACCTTATAAGTATTTAGTTATGCAGCACAATATCCTTGGGGCAACATCAACTGTTGCATGGCTAAACACTTATAAGGTCCCAAAGGCGAGACCTATTGGCTATGCCAATGCTTGTTTTTCGTTCTTACCTGTGCCCTATATTCTTTCTGATCATTTTGTTCTGTTTGGTTGCTGTTATATATACATTTTCTTGTCATGCTGCCATGTGCAGAGACAACGGGCCCTCCTGGCAGATTGTCTTTGTTGCATGAGAGGCACAGAGGCGGAAGGGCTGCTGAGCGTTCCGGCATCTGTGTGCTGGACCAGGCGGTGATGAGGCAATTGCCAGGAGACTACACTCTGAAGCGCACCCTGTGATGTGGGCGGAGTGGTGAGATGCAGCAGGCGTAAAGGCCTGCACGGCCAGTGACGGGTGTAGAGCGGCGCAAAGCAATGATGTTGACCCAGAGGGTGGGGTGCGACTCTCACCTCCATAACCAGGCAAATGGGCAATGTGCGGTCTGCCTCAGTATGTGCTGGGTGATGTATTCTCGATTAGGCCTGCACAGCTCAAGACCAGAAGCAGGTGGATCAAATCAGGGTCAGTATAGGCGAGGATGTACAGGGTGCAGTTCCAGGGCATGTTGTCCCCGCTGGGGTGGTGTTTGGTGGTTGTTACATCTACAACGTGTGCCACCGAGCACCGAGGGTGCATGTACATAGAAGCGCCGTGTGCCTCACGGCATGTGTATTGTAGTGTAACAATTATAGAGTGCTGCTTAATACCCCTGTGCTGGGTACTGAAGCACTTGTTCTGGTACCCATTAAGAGAGATGTGTTCAATGTGTTCCCAACCGCATTTGTATCTGAGGGCACACGTATGGAGCGGATGTGTGCGTCTTCTCATTATGTGTGTTGACTATGGAAATATTAAAATTGTCATTTTTTACAGGTTTTGTTTGGCGAACATCTGTGGTATATTAGTAGCTGATTTCATTGGTAGTATAAGTTTCACTGTGGCCCTTCTCACTGAGTATCCAGACTCCTAGCAGCACAGTGACACACTTATAGCACACTTAAGATGGTTAACATCACATCACGTATTCTCTGCACTCACATACACCGGCAGGACAATGACTGCTTTTCAAGCCATTGAACGTATTTACTAATAAAAACGGGGGTGTCTCACGCCAGCAGTGATCCAGGCAGTAGCTTGCAATTAGTGAAGAGCAGAGACCTCGGTGTGAGGGGAAGCTCCGAGACTCTATGGTTCCAGTGCCACAATCAATGGAAATTGAGGTCTTCGTGATCAATTCTGGAGCTGGGATTGGACTTCAATGCATAGGAGTTGGGGGGGAGCGGGAAGGCAATGGGGTGAAAGAGAGGGATCGAAAGGATAAAGATGGGCAAGGGGAGGTGAATGTTGCTTTGGAAGATGGGAAGACATAGAAGAGAAAGCACAAGGAGTTCAAACATAATGTGCTCTTTGGTAGTTGAGGTTCCTGTGACCAGAGTTCCCGAAGTCACGTCAGGGATCAGGTGTCTGCATGTAATGAGGCAGAGGGTAGGGGCAGTGACTATCGGAAGCGACAGCGCTTACTTAGAAAATGGGAAAAGCAGGGTTGGGAGGGAGGAGTGGATCAGCACTGGGAGATTAAGTATCTCTGCAGGCACGCGGTGGAGGAGGTCACAGCAGATTAGGCGAATATGATCTCGGAGAGCAGAGGAAACAAACACCGATCTGAACATGCGCGTAGAGTGCCCCTGCTCTACCCTGCCCACATCTCCAATGAGCACGCCTGCAGAGCCCAAGAGGCAGCAACGGATCGGGAGGCTCCCAGTGAGGCTTTTCAACAAAAAACTGTAATGGAGCAGTTAGTGCTTTGAGCTGTAGAATGTAGGTGCATGCAATCTCAGAGAGCAAAGGAAACAAACTCTGATCTGAACAAGCGTGCAGAGTAGGCCCGACTCTACCACGCCCACTTCTCCAATGTGCACGCCTGCAGAGCCCTAGAGGCAGCAACGGAGCGGAAGGTCAAGGAAGGATAGCAGCACCAACATGGAAGGAGAGGGCAGGCGGGAAGGTGAAAGTTGAAAGTTGAAAAAGATTTATTAAGCGCACTATCACCGAACGGTTTCTTGGCACTGTAGACAGGAAATTGGCACCTGAAGACAGAAGAGGAAAGAAGTTTAGGAGGGGTAGGCTAGGGAGAACAAATGAGTTTTGAGTTTGGCTCGAAAAACTAGGTAGGAAGGGGTAGAGTGGATCGCAAGAGGGAGTGAATTCCAGAAAAGAGGGGCAAGAGTAGAAAATCTGATGCCACCAGATTTCTTCTTGCGAAAAAGGGGGACCTTGAGAAGAAACTGAGTGGAAGAACGAAGGTCTCTGCAGGGGACATATGCGTTAATTTTAGATCTGATAAAAGCAGGGGCAGTGCCAGAAAGAGACATGAAAGTCAAGCAGCCTATCTTGAAGAGTGAGCGTTCCCTGATGGGAAGCCAGTGCAAGGTCCATAATACTGGGGTAATGTGGCTAGATTTAGGGAGCCTATAGATAAGGCGGGCAGCTTGATTCTGGACGAGCTGCAAACAACGACATTCATAAGCAGGAATACCGACGTAAAGGGCATTGCCGAAGTCCAGATGGGACGAGATGAGTGCCAGAATAATAAGTTTAAGGGCTTCAGTTGAAAAATATCGTGAGATTTTACGGATGGTTCTAAGGGCCAGGAAGCATGAAGAAACTACAGAGCTGATCTGAGGGTGCATGGAGAGGTCTTGACTAACTTTAATGCCCAGGGTTTTAACAGAGACTGAACGTAGTGGGGGGGAACCAAAAATGGGGGGCCAAAAAGCAGAGGACCAGGGGTTGGAGGGACTACCAAAGAGAACGAACTCGGTCTTGTCAGGGTTCAATTTCAGTTGGTTGAAATTCATCCAATTGAATATGAACGTAAGAGTAGAATGCACCTTGGAAATAGAATCAGGGGAAGAGGAGAGGTTGAAAATGAGCTGGAGGTCATCGGCGTAATTAAACGCCGTGACCTCCATATCCTGTAAGGCGGCAATGAGGGGGTGAATGTAAAGGTTAAACAAAAGGGGGGATAGTGAAGAGCCCTGGGGTACTCCGCAAGTGACGGAGTTGATGGGAGCAAGAAAACTCTCAAGGCGAACAGCCTGTGTGCGGCCGGTTAAGAAAGAGGCGAGCCAGGCCAGGGCCGAACCCTGCAGGCCAGCTCCCCCGACAAGGTCGAGAAGGATGGAATGGTCGACCGTGTCGAAGGCAGCCGATAGATCGAGAAGAACTAGGGCCTGGGGGGAGTTGGTATCGGCACCGCGCCTAAGCTCATCTACTACAGAGAGAACAACAGATTCTGTAGAGTGAGCCGGTCGAAAGCCAGCCTGATTAGTTGCTAAAAGATGAAGGGCTTCAATGTGATTGGAGAGTGAAGTAGTGATGTGACTCTCCAAGATTTTGCTTAAAAGTGGCAGCAGTGAAATGGGTCTGAAGTGTGAGGGGGCGGCAGGGTCGGCACCAAGCTTTTTGAGAATAGGAATAACAGTGGCAGATTTAAATGAGTCAGGTACAATACCAAGGGCGATAGAAGTATTAAGAAGGGTAATAGGAGGGGCCAGGCAGCGGGAGAGAATATCTCTTAAGATATATGCCGGACAAAGATCGGCAGGGGAGCCCGAGGTGACTTTACCCAAAAGAGTGCGAAAGGCCTCTTCAGAAATCAGAGGAAATTGGTCAATGAAAGAGGATGGCGGAGGTGGCAAAGGACAGGTAAAGATGGCACGTGCCGAGGGAATGTTCTGTTTTATAATAGCAATCTTTTCAATGAAGAAGTTATTAAGAGCATTACGGAGAATTTGGGAAGGGATGGGCCTAGAGGCAGCTCTATCAGATGCAGAGAGTTCATGTACAATAGTGAAAATCTCCTTAGGTTTATTGACTGCCAGATGAATATTCTGAGAGAAATATTCCTGCTTAGCAGAGAGGATGGACCTTTTATACACCTGCAGAAGAGCTAGATAATGAAGCTTGGAATCAGGACAGTATTTGCGGCGCCACTGGCGCTCCGCCTGACGGAGTGCGAGTTTTTGGGATTTGAGAGTATTAGAGAACCATCTGTTGGCGTCGTGGGGGCGACAAGTTCTAATACGTCTAAGTGGAGCGACCTGATTGCAGGCTTCAGAGATCTGCTATAAAATACTTGCCCAGAAGCTGAACACGCACCCCTAATATAACACAAGCAGGAAAGAATTTAAACAAGTGGTCTTCAAAAACGAGACGGAGAGGGCGGAGCGAATGGGCGCGCGGCAGCAAAAGTGAAAGAAGCTTCAGCGAGTAGTGCACGTGCAGCAGAAGTGAAAGTGATCGCGGTCCAGATGGCGCCTTGGGCGCTGAAAGCTGGTGGTTGCGCGCGTGCACGCGTGCGTAACCGCAAGCGCTAGGCCAGCAAAAGCATGTGGTAGCATTTTGGAAACCCCACTTACTAAATGTCTCGCAGAACAAGGCATGCGCTGGCTCAGGCGAGACCTAAAAAGGGGAGTTTTCCCATAACATGTATTCCCCATGCTATTTTCTACAGGAAGCTTAGACAGAGCTACAGACAGTATGGCTGAATGAAATTACACCAAAATTGCCAGAAAGCTAGATCTTTACCCAGAAAGTCTTTTGGGAAATGAAGTTTCAAATGTTATAGTCATTTCAGGGGTGTGTGTGTGTGTGTATGTTCCATTAATTTAACTGCATTTATATTTTTTTAAGTAGAAATACATTAATTTATTTTGATAGTGTTCCTTTGGCGTACTGACCATGTGGGGTGCTGAACTTACTCTAGGTATGAGTGCTGCTGCACATTTATTGATGTTTTGGGTCCTTTTTTGCTGTAGTAACTTAAGAAGTGCAGTTTTTTGGGTAGCAGTGGGCGTACTGTTTTGTGGGTGGGTGTCTGTCCCTCCCTAAACTTCTCCTTACTCCTCTCTAAACCCCTTACATTTACAAGTAAGTATTTCCCTTTTTCCAAACTCTTCCCCGGTCCCTCCCACATGCTCTACTAAGGGGCAGATTATGATGTCGCTAGGAAGGGCTCAGGATGGGATTTGGTATTGTCGAATCTGATTGGGAATCCTTGTTTCCTACTGAATCAGTCCCTTTTCTGGACAACCAAGTATGATGCAGGCTGTCTGAATCAATTCTGAATGGGATTCAGGCAGCCCCTGTCATTCGGAGCCAAATAGTACATCCCAATGGAGACGGTTTCCGAATGAGTGAGTACAATGACGTATTTGGGCAGCTGTTCCGAATCGGTTTGACCGAGACGAAACAGCTTTCGGGAATCAGTCTTTGGGGGCCCGTTGTGGGCCCCCTTTACCCAGAGGCGACCAAATGTGGCCCATTGGTATATCCAAGGGACCCCTCTTCTCAAACATGCACAATGTGGCAGGCACCATGGGGGGCCCGCCACAGAGTTCAAGGTTTTCCCCACCCACCCCTTTTTCCAATGGAAACTTGTATTCTCGTTTGGGACACAGGCTCCCATTGATGTTAATGAGAGTTTGTCCGAACCGAGTCCGTAAGCATCCGTACACATCATAACCGGTCGGTAGGACTCCCGACTCCCCAAATACGAATAATTCGGAAAGCATTCCTAACCCGATTCAGTGGGTATACTTTCCTAACGACATTGTAATCGGCCCCTAAGGATCCGTAGCGGATCCGATTCCGATGCTTCTTTTCCGACCGATCCGTACACGGGTCCGGACGACGAAGTACGATGCGAAGATGCGCGAATTCTCCGACCGACTCGTTCCCGGTTCCGACCCGATCCGTTCGACTCTGTCGCACGCAAACCGACGCACGCAATGGACCCATGGGTCTCCCCCACACAGGCATGTATGGCATGGATGGCACCGACGCGTACCCACTGTAGGGGGCGCACTTGTTCGAGACGTACCCATTTAGTCAATGGGAGTGCATGTACGCGTCGTACAACTGGCTCCCATTGACTTCTATGGGAGGCCGACCGAACCAAGTCCGACAGCATACGTGCGCATCGTACTCGCTCTGTCGGACTGTAGAGGTCCGGCTCGGTCGGAAAACACTCCGGATCCGACTTGTTCGGAGTGCTTTCCGACCCGGATCGGAATCGGCACCTGAGTAGTAAACTTACATGTGTGAGGATCTCGCCATAGGAAAGATAGGAGAGTTGGAAGTGGAGATTTAAACTCGTAGATTTGTGAATTGCATTTTGTAGTAAGTAAGTAGTACTACTGCAGTACTACTTTAGGTGCTGCAAAATGCAGTTTATGCTCTAGATTGTTTTCATATCCTCTATCTGCCCGTAATTTGCTTTCTTTATAACAAACAGATTATGGTCTTTTGATATGTGCACTGTGTCTAAATTACCCCTTCAGTCAGTTGTAAAGGTTATATTGCAATTTTATTTTCTTCCTTTGTTCACTGAATGTCTGTCATCTGGGATTATACTTTTTGCAGGATAACATAACATGTGTATTTCTAAAGCACATGGTTACCTAGAAAGGTATCTTGGTGCTGAATATCAGATGTTTATTGTTACCCAACTAACGGTACTCATATTATCGACCTCCGAAGGATGAAAGGCTGATTAGACCTGTCGGAATTAGAACCTGTCACCATGAGCTTGAGCATAAGCTCCTACAGTGGACGGAATAGTCCACTAAGCCACCAGACCCACATACAAACCCATGTTGCGTCTGAAAAGAGTTGCCAATGTTCATTGATGAAATGGCATAGTGAATTGGTGAATAGTTTTCTTCATTATGCCCATTAATTTGACTTTGGCCCATGCCGTAACACTGGCCCATAGTTGAGAATTTACCACTGAAAAATCAGAGACAAAGAAGGCAGACTTGTGCAAATTCAATTATTTGTCATATTTGCAACAACTTTCCAGTATTTCAGAAGCAACTTAGACTAAAATACTTTTATTCGATTTCTTTGAAATTCATGAAACGGTGGGACGAACCACCTTAATACATGAATATCAAACAATTGTGATGGGTTAAAACTACAATAACCTCATTTGAATAAATAATAAAATGATGTTAAGACTGTTTCTATTCCAGCATATAGTGTCCAGCACTGCAAGGGAAGCATCCACAATCTCAGGTTCACAAAAGACTTCTTGCAATCCTACTGGTGCTGATGGACTCTGCCATCTCTGAGTCCTACCCATGCCTAATGTGCCACCCTCCAGTCCTGGACCTCAGAAATGGGTTCTGCAGCTGTTGGTCCAAAATCGACACATTGTCACCTCTGTGCCGATTGGAACCAATGCCAGTGCCCTCCAACGGAGTGCTAATCCGAGGACATCCCTGCATGGTTCGACGACGACATGGGACCTGACTGCAAGATTCGAAAATCATGCAGCACTGATCCGAGGTCTAGACTGAGAGGCTTGACAATGGCGCGGTGCCGATATGTAGATACCGCTGCAAGGCTCGACTTCAACGCATCGACCCGACTGAATGAATCAGCACCAATTCATCGAGTCTTCAACAGCGACATTTGCTCCATCCTAGGTACTTTTTCAGCGCGACCTCAAGTAACCTTTTAGCTCTATTGCCTTCTAAGCACTGTTTTGGGATTTAATCTTTCAAAATTCATATCTCAAGTTCTACTTATTGGATTTGTATCATTTTGGTCTTGCTTTACTCAGATAAATATTCCCTATTTTCCTAAATTGGCGTGGAGTCTTTTTGTTGTGTATTCACTGTGTTACTGAATTTAAGTGTTGCACAAATACTATACAGATTGCCTCTTAAAATAAGTCTGACTGCTCTGTGCCAAGCTACCAGAGGGTGAGCACAGGTTAACTTAGGTTGTGTATCTGACTTACCCTGGCTAGGATCATCGTCTCTACTTGGACAGAGTGCAAACCTCTACCAAATAGAGATCCAATTTCTAACAACACTGTGCTTATTTAAATACAGATTATTCTGCACCTATAGTACTTTATGCGAAGTGAGTCCTGTGCCAACCCATCAGGACATATGTCAACTTGCAAGTACCATTTGCTTTAAATTTTTCTTTTATAACATCTCTATTCAAGTGATGTGCATGTGCGGTATGCTGCTATTATTAGAACAGTGTATTTAAGAATAAAATTCTGTTAACTTGTATATTTTACTACTCAGCAGTTATATTTGATAGACCTTGTTCAGTCGTTAACAATAGCATGTGGCACCATTTTAATCTTGAGATACTCCTACCTCCAGCAAGTGGTGGTTTAATTTATTCTCACCAAGGTAAGGGCAGAGACTTATGACTCCTCACAGTTGAATGTGGCCAACTAGATATTCATGGGATTGAGTGTCATGGTGCCATGCTCTTCAACAGCCTATTCTTCATTATTTGAAGCAGGTCCTTCCTTTTGTACATCCTTTATCACATGCATAAACCCAGATCAGCCTCCAACTTATTGCTGTGCGGTCCTACATGTGGACGCAATACTTCAGCCAGAAGATATTTTTTTTATGATGTTCTGCTACAGTGGTCTGCAAATTATGTAATGCTTATGGATTCCAACTGTGTTTGTTCCTAGACAATTCTTTATAGCATTAAGCCCAAGTACTACAACAATTACTGCAGTAAATATTCCAGTTCTGTGCTGCTAGCAAGTCTTATTGGGGTTCAAGAATGTTATGAAGGAAAAAATAGTGCTAATCAACAAATCTGTCTCGTGGTACACTATGGGTCACATTACCCCTGCAAAAACACCTTGTAGATTAAAACTTCCCACGAAAACTTCATTTGACAAGTTTTATTCTGGTTACTATCAACCCTATCTGCCTCTTTTTGGTCCACTCCTAGATGAACAGAATAGAATTCCTATCTGTTTGCATCTCAATGACAATTTTAGACATGAATAAAGTTGTATTTTGACTTGTGATCCCTTCACTGCTAAGAGACAGACTTTGCGTTTGACATTTCCCTTTAATAAGTTGAATCATTTCATTATATTATGGACCATATCAAGTAATGTGATCACTGCAAGTGCTAATTTAAGACATGTCTTGGCCACTGTTTTTGGCTGCCTCCTGTTGTACATAGTTAAAAAGGTAGAGAAACGCTATTTTACCACCCATGATAGTGGTAAATGGTTGCATGTCATGGGACCTTTAAAGGTATGTGTTGCTTTGGATAGAAATGTACCAGCGTTATTTGACATACCTAACGTAAACAAAAGGACATAACAAACTAGCATATACAAAGTAGTTTAACCCCTTCCCCGCTCATGACGGAACCACTCCGTCATGAGCCACGGGTGCGCTGTGCTCATGACGGAGTGGTTCCGTCATGCTGCGGCCGTTGGCGGTCGCTCCTCCCACGCGGCGCTAATTCCCCGCCTGTGCGGGCGATTAGCGCAGTGGGTGGAGTCATGACGGAACCACGCCGTCATGAGCACAGCTCACCCGTGACTCATGACGGCGTGGTTCCGTCATGAGCACAGCGGCGCCGTCAACCTCCCCAAACCCCCCCAGCGCTGCGGCGGAATTCGCGCCGCAGCGAAGGGGTTAACAATACAATTAAAACATAACAGGGTACAACACAACAAACAAAACACTAAAACAGAATACACTAATACAATAGAACACAATATTGCAGTTATTATGCAGCACTAACTCACATCATCATGAAAATGATAAAACATATCACCACCACAACAAAATGCCACACAACAAATATCAACATTCTTATCCCAGATTACACCTTCAACCCCCTAATTTCGTAATAAAGTTGTAAAAGATGTTAGCACCAAGCACTGCTGAAAATTACCACCAAGGGCACGAAAAAGCGCCTCTCAAAATTGTTTTGTGACCCGGCCTTGTGTGTTTTATAGTTTTCTACTTAGAAGCCAGGTGGCTGAGTGGGAGATTCGAAAAGTATGTTCAACATCTCCCGGGATTGCTCCCCTTTCTCACATCCTATTTTATACAATGCTTCATCGCTAATGTTGTTCTGGTGTGAAAACTCAGTTCTTTCCTTTTTTATGGTTCCGTTGTTTTACCTGCAGTTCACTTCTAATTTGAAGAAAAGATGCAGCTGTGTTATTAGTATCATGATGTAACTGAAGTAGACGGGTGTACATTGTCCAGACAAGCCATATGTATAAACTCTTCCAGTGAGGGGACAGCGATGCCAAGCTCCCGCCACTGTTAACCATGGCTTTAGTCCTCTGCATATAATTTTAACTTATTTGATTTACATTTCTTCTTGTTTTAAGAGCAATTTTGGATTTGAGCTGCCAAGACTAATGCGTTAACATTATTGAATATACAACTTACATTGAGGTGGAAGTGGAAATGCCAGATCGTGCCCTTTTCCCCATTTTTAGTTATTTTCGTAAAAGGGAGGTGGCTACACGGGCACATCTGTAATAGGGAATGTCAGAAGTCTAGCTCGACAATAATTTGCTCAATTGGTCATTACTTTCTTTGCATGAGGGAGTACCACAAGCAATAAAGTTAAAGCAGAAAAGGCTTATGGTTTGAATAGCCTAAAAATAAGACTAATATATTGTTATCTCAGTTGCAAAACAGCATAGAAGGAATAGTGACTTCTGATGCAAATGAGAAAAAGATAAAACATATTCAATTTGTACTCAATCTACGAATTGAGCATACTTCTGGACAGCACAGTTCCTAATTACTGGCTACTTTGACTTACCACCGGCTTATTATGGGCTAGCGTTCGAACAAACATCCACCATTTACATCCTTGAGTTTGCCAGTTCCTCCGCTCCCTTCACAATAATAGTCTAGATTTATTCCTTCTCGGCTAGCAACCCTGGAGGCTCATATCTCTGGCTCTCAAATGGAAATCTTCCAAATCCTCTTTCTTGATGTGCCTGCACCATGGACATACCGAATATTCTCCAAAATTAGCCTTGATAGAGTCTGTGCAGGATGAAAAACGTGATGGCTGTTTTTGCTATCACCTAAGTTGTTTACTGGGTTCGCCTGTTGATATCGGCTCATATTGGCACTTCGTGGTTGAATAAGATCTTTTCACAACTACCAAACAATTATGGACACTTGTTTGATTGTTACTGTTCAACTATTTTATTGATCTATGTGTTCCAACTTGTGTTTACAGTTTCACCATACTCCTGTCTAACATTCATTGGTAGCATGGTATTTTGAGTTGTGATAGCACCAATTTCTTGTCTAGAATTTGACTGACTGCGCCCTTACTGTCTTTGCACACCAATGGGTGGGGATGCACAACATAGATTTCTCACTGCTACTATGGGAGAGCTGCACAGCAACTCAGATCCCTGCCTGGTAAAATCAAGAGAGGAAGCACTGCCTTGCTGGAGCCCATGTTTGCTCTGCAAGAGAAGTGCACTCATAAGTGCTGCACACTTTGGAACTACACCCTAAGGACTGTGCCTTGCGTTAAAAGAATTGAGTAGGGTCTTCATGAAAGCAACAGGTACAAAAGAGCTGCAAGATGTCTATTGCCTGAAACAACAAGGAGCAGAAGGACTGCCCTACTGGAACCCTGATCTTCACCCAATGGACTACACCCGCTGCACAATCTGGTACTACAGGCCTAAGGACTTTGCCTGGCTTCACAGGGATTAAGGAGTGGACTCCCTGAAAGTCACAGGTTAACAGAGCCCACCTACACCATCTCTACCTAGAAGTACCCATCTGGTGGACTTTTAAGGATTTTGTGCCAGGTGCATTGTGGGTATTGTCATCCCAACATCCCAAGCACCATCTCAGAGCTTCTAGACCCTTGGATTGGTGTTTTGGACACTTTTAACCAACATGAGGAACTTCAGGAAGAA
Source organism: Triturus cristatus (assembly GCF_964204655.1). NCBI lineage: Eukaryota > Metazoa > Chordata > Amphibia > Caudata > Salamandridae > Triturus > Triturus cristatus. The sequence goes on from NC_140583.1 coordinate 879,385,093, forward strand.
GTTCCAGAAGTTTGGAGCAACCTTTGTAAAAAGCTCCATAAGTTGACCTAGTGCCTTGTGAGAGTTATAGTTCCATGCCCCAAAAGGCAAACCAGAGCATCTGAACTCTTCGTTGGTGCTGTGGACCACTTTTCTACACCAAGAAACACTTTTGGAAGTAAGTATAAAAGTGTTACATCATGGGTGGCCTGAACAGCTCAGCTTCCGTGCTCTAAATGGGTGATTCTTGAGGGATTTTCCCCCAGCTCTCGACTTTCCATAACATAGTAACAGGCACAACAATTGACTACACCTTTGTATTACTCCCATTGTTCTACAGTGTAGCAGACTATCACATAGGAGTAACAGATCACAGTGACCACCTCCCACAAGAAATCAAATTACATATGCCAGTTACTGCCGCAATGCAACCTGTGAACGTGTCTAGCCCCGCTTACTCTATCAACAATATAAGACTTAAATATAATACCCGGGACCCAGAAAGGTTACTGGTCTTGGTGAAGAATCTCCTGCAGGAAAAACAAACGGATGAACCTGATGCACTCACAGAGCTGGGAAAGCTTCACAAAGGCATTAGATGAAGCTCACACAGCAAAAAGAGCCACAATTGAAAAGTTTAGTAGAGCTGCGACAAGGGTGTCCCTCCATCTCAAAGAATGTGTCAGTTAAGTGACTTAAGAAAGCAATAAACCAAGCAGTGCAGAAACTCCAAAGAGGGTCCTGGACTCAAAAACCCAAAGGGAACTCAGTCAATTAAAAGCAAAGCGCAAAAGACTAATCTGGCAATTTAAAAAAGAATCTGAAGAGAGCTTATGGGCTAGACTATTATTTGACAGGATTCTGGCACAAGATTAATATGCTAATAAACCCAATAACTCTAGGGATCAATTCTCATTTGACAGAAAAGAACTGTACAACTTTCCTTAAAGGTCACTTCAATAAGGAGCTTTGCAGAGACACATCTCCGACCACCAAAAAGGACCAAAAAGAGCCAGAGAGAACGTATGAAATACATACTGATCAGATACCCTCTGCAATCTCTACCAAGCAAATGTCTGAGAGAATAACCAAGGGCAGAAGAGAGGGTGCCCCAGGACCGAACGGGATTCCTTCAATCCTATTTAAATTGGACAGGGACTATCGGGCAGAAGCACTGAAACCTGTATTTGAACAAATTCTCCAGCAGAGTCAATACCAGCTTCATGGAGGGGCTCAATCATCTTTCCAATCTAAAAAAGGGCGACAGGAATAAGGCCAATAATTACAGACTGGTAGCCCTGATAGATAATGATGCCAAGTATTACACGGGGTTAATATTGAATGAACTGACAAAGTGGGCAACAGAAAACACAATTATCCCTTTGAACCAAACGGGCTTTTGTAAACATATGAGGAGTACTACTAATATATTAACCTTCTCCCTGTTGATTGACTCTGTTATAGCGGTTAAGCAGCCACTGTATGTATCCTTCATCGTTTACAGATCGGCATTTGATCGCATCACCCTGAACATACTATGGAGTAAACTTAACTAAATGGAACATTCCACCTCTTCTCCTGAGATAACTAATCCTCCTATACTCAGACACGTGGGTACAAGTAAAGATGCAGGCTAGAAATGACTTGACAAGGAAGATTCTAACCAAAATGGGGCTGAAACAGGGCTGTGTACTAGCTCCAACACTGTTCAACCTCTTTATGGCTGATCTGTCAGCAAGATTAGATAAGTATAACTCGCACTTCCCAAAGATTGAGGGGGCTTGTCCTTTCAAACCTATTATAGGCGGACAATCTTGTACTCATTAGCCATACACCAGTTGGCTTCCAACACTGCAACACAAAGTTTCTCAGAGGAGAATGGACTGAGTATAAATCTGGACAAATCTAAAGCTATGAGTTGAATCAATGGAGGGTTAAAGGAGCCTATCATTGGTACTTGGCCAAGCAACAGCTGGAAGTTGTCCAAGAATACAAATAGCTGGGGATCATTATAGATAGTAATGGAACCTTTGCAGCTCAAAAGGAGGTTATAAAAATAAAAGGCACAGCGTGCCGTGGGATTGAAAAATATAAAAAAACAAGATCGCTGGCACAAGCCTCTCATTGCTGATCCAGGTGATGCAGGCGAAACATATACCGATGATCACTTATGGGAGTGAGGCCATTAGAGGGAGAGACTCGGCCATATTAGACAGCACCATAACCAGAGCCTTGCGAATGGTGTTTCATCTGCCTAAATGTACATCTCCAGCCCAATTAAAATTTGAATTTGGCATCCAGAGGCAAGGGCTAGCCTGCAAGGGAACATACGCCAAAAGATGGTATTAAATCAAAAGAGGGGAATCCGGGACATTAAATCGCATCTTTGGCTTGAACTTTCATCTAAGGAGAAGGATGCCACTAGGATCTACCTGGAAGTCTCTCTTGCCTCTGGGAGACTTCAGGGACACATGAAAGCATTAAAAAACTGGTGAAAAAAACTGTCAAAAGAGCCTCCTTGCTGTAGGATAAAGCAACATTATCGGCAAGGATGCATGGATGGTTCACACTTCAGAGCTATACAAAAGCAATCCCTCCTCTCTACTTTGGCATTGGTTTCTCCTCCTAAAAAACACCAAGGAGAAATATGTACTATATCCTCTAGGCATACTACCTTCCGTACCTTCCGCATTCCATCTTCCACCAGCCCCTCATCCTCATTACGATGCTGGTTGTGTGGGGGAGGAGAGAGAGGACATTGTCCACCTGCTATGTATATGCAAGGAACTGTTCAACGAACTGAGAGCATTGCTGAGCCCACTCAATGTTGTAAAGTTCCTAAGAATAGTCGAACAAAGACTAAAAACTAGAGATATGTCAGAAAGACTCCTCAATTGTTAGATTGAACTAGTGAAGGCCTCATGGGAACAAATTGTAACACACCAGCAGCCACTGATAAGCACTGGCCTTAAAGAACTGAAAAGCCCACTGACTGATTTTATTGTAGACGCAACATAATTTATAACTCATAGGAATGATTTAAATCTGCATATGAATTGTTTAGATTTGCATTGGCATAAAGTAATTCATAAATTTAATTGTTGTAGGTTTGCACATAACTGCAGAACTTGCATAGTCTTAATAATCTCAATTGACCGGGCGAGGTAGTTGCTTAAAACATAGTTATTCTGTTCTACGATACCACAAAACATAGACTAGGGTTCAACCTCTGTATACAGGGGAGGGTACATTCCTTGTAGATTACCAAAATGGCTCTTTTTGTAGTTGGTATTTTTAATATGTAATGTATGCAGGGAAACATGAATCATTGAACTATTGCGAATTGCACAATCTTTAACCTGTACTATATATTTTGTTTGTGCATTATTGCAATGGTTTTAACCAACCAAGCAAGTAAAGTTACTTACTTACTTATCTCTGATTCCCTACATTAGATTTTTATCATTTTGGTGTCGATTTGTTCACAGGAATATAGCCTACGCTTATAAATTGGTTTTGGATTTATATCATGTATTGAGTTTCACTTATTTAATGTGGTGGTCATTTCAGAGCTTTACACTCCTGTCTCCTAAGTTAAGCCTGCCTGCTCTTTGCCAGCTACAAAGGGTTGAGCAAGGGAATAATTTATTGAGACTTTGAATGAGCCTTTTATTGTGTTTGTGGGCATTATTAATACTTTCCAACATTTCGTGTTCAGGGGAGAGGTGTGGTGCAGCAGCCAGGGCAGCTGACTCCAGAGCACGGGGCTCACTGTTGTATCCCTGGCTCCGGTGGCAGCTCAGCCTAGCACCATGTGACTCTGGGCAAAAGCTTGCTTAATCTTCCAGACGGCCCCCAGTGCCTTGAGACCCTTAGAGGTGATTTGTTCATGCTTTACAAATACTGGGTTTATTATTATTATTAGCAGTGAGGATAAGTACCTGTGTTTGAATTCACCATACAGTAATTAAGTGAAGATCTTTAAAAATCCTCTGAAATGGCGTAGGACAAACCTTTTGATTTTTGTTTTTGGGAAACTTGGACTAAACTGATTATTAATCCATCTTTTTGATTTTTCTAAATGTTTTCTATTTCTGTTTTGAAACGTTTTTGTGGACCACAACTAGGGATATCATGGAGCTAGATCTAGTTTACCTGAAAACACTCACCGTGGCTGAGCTTAGGGTTCAATGTAGGTCCAGGTGGCTACCTAATGGCAACAAGATCAGGAAGGCAGAGTTGATCAGGTCCCCTTAAGGCCTGGGTAGAGGTAGCTCCAGAGAGTAAAGGGAAGGATGAGCCCACCAACAACCTCTTAGAGGAGGGAGATGAGGATAACATGTCCATTAGTTCCAGTACTAGGTTCGTACTTCCAGCTACGGGAGGCTCCCTCCTCCCACCAGAAACAGAGCTGTCCTTTAAGGAGAGACAGCTGCAGGCTCAGTTAGCTTCCATAGCTCTGGAAGTGAGGAGAGAGGAAGTTGGCCCTAGATGAGAAGAAGTGGGCAAGGGGGGGAGATAGAAGAAATGGTAGCAGCAACAATGAAGAAGATGCTGAGCTATATAGGGTTGGTGGGTTTGCTCCCAGGCTTTCCAAGGGAATAGTTCCCATGTATGTAGATGGGGATGACATAAACAAAAGGCTGACTGCATATGGGAAGGGTCTTAGGATGAGAAGGGTCCACTCTAAATATTGGAGTTCTCTCCTGTAGGAGTTGATCCCAGTAGCTGGGAGGGATAGGCTCCTGTCCCTAGTAGGGGATGAGGCAGACTCCTACCCACACAGGAAGAAAGGCCTAGTCAGGAAATGTTGGCTGACCCCAGAACAGTGTGGTGAAGTTCAGGGACACCCAGAAAGTTAACACTCAGTCCTGGGTGGACTTTGTGGACATCTCAGTGAAGGCACTGCAGGACTGGATTCAAGTTAACTAAGTGAGTATTTATGAGGGACTGCACAACACAATTCTTAAGGAACACATTCTGACTCTTTGTGTAAAAGAGAAGTTATGCCAGTATGTAGTGAATTCTAAGCTGTCTGGTCCAAGGGAATGTGGGAGACAGCTGATGAGTGGGTGAGAAAAATCAGCACCAGGGGTGAGACTTCAAGAAGAGGGGGTAGGACCACAAAAGCCAAAGGAAGGAGCTGTTAAGCCCGCCACAGATACTTTCTCAGTACCCCAGAACTCTATAAAGGAAGAGAGCAGATCCCACCCCAACTCTGATAAGCAGGGGCAGGGGACCCCAGGGATGGAAATAAATAAAGTTATTGGACAACAGGGTGTGCTTTGACTGCCAGCAGTCAGGTCACTTCAGGGGTGACCCCGCCTATTCCAAGAAAGTGGTTAGCACTGGGCGGTCCAGTGTGGCCATAGAGGGGGACTCCTCAGATGAGGAGGTTAACTGAGCATTTTGTTGGGTGACAAGTCCAGATGGTAAGCTTGTGATCGCTGAGGGGGGACTAGACACTTCCACTCCAATAAGGTGAATGGAATCCCTGCTATTGGCCTGTGAGACACATGTGCCAGTCACACTATAGTGAGTCACATGTTGATGGCCCGAAACATGTATGTGCCAGTAAAAACAAGAAGAGTAAGTGTAGCCTTATGTGAGGTCACAAACAAACCTGTAGCCATAGTGCCCCTAAAGTGGGAGGGTACCCTTAACTGGTATAATGTTGTAGTCAGTGCAGATCTTCTCTTAGATTGTCTGCAGGGAAATTACTCCTGGAGGTTGGTCTGATACCATGTGGGGCAGTCACCCAGGGCGCCCCCAACCTGAAGTTCCTGGGCAGCCAGTCCCCACAGCTAGGAGGCTGGGGTAAGGAAGGAAAGGAAAAAAGAAGAGGAAAGGTTAGCCATTCTTTAAGAGAGTTCCAGTGAGCCAAGTATCTTCTCTCCTAGTAAGGGAGAAACCCAAATTTGGCACTTGTGAGACTTCACCTGACCACAAGGAAGTCCTGAGCAGTCAGGCAACTGTCAAGGCACAGGGTGCCGCCCCTGCACTGACAGAAAGGACAGTGGGCGAATGGTGTATGTCACAGGATGTTGTAGCCCCCCACTCTGAACAGCAAGTGAGGTTCCAGAAACCCACAGTTTCCCCTAAAACAGCTCAGCCACATGTCAGTGGAGAACGTAGGGTGTGGTTCTGGATTCTGACAGCTGTCAGTAGCTTCTGCTGGGTGCTTGCCTTCATGGCAGTATTGTTCCTGGCATGGGAGGCAAGACCCATGGCCAAAAGTAAGTTAGGCCTCTTGACCCTGCTGGTCAAGGTGGGGTTGCTCAAGTGTTGGATAACCTCTGTGGGTAAGCTTGGTGTTGCCCTAGCCAAGTTAGGATCAGAGGAGGTGGGCACCTCACTACAAAAACTAAAAAGGGAGGACGAAAATGAAACAGCTGTGATGAAGTTTCAGTTTTAAAAAGGGTCATGTTACTGTAGGGATGGGTCAGCTTCCCATAGGAAGTGACCTTGGCACGAGTGTTAAGGCAGAGTAGTCCTTGCAATTGTACAGCCTGTTTTTTTGCACTTTGTTCCTCGCCTGACAGACCAGGGAAACTCTCCCAGGGATTGGCTGAGTATCTTGGACTGTTGGCTGAGAGTGGGGGTTCCGTGAGAAAGCAGGACCTGTTTGCAGTGTCCCCAACTTTTTGCCCCCATTTTAACTACTAGATGCCTGTTTTCTGACTATGATTGTGCCCTGGGCTCTGCTAACAGTGCATGGTAATTAGGCATGATTATAATTAGTACCGACAACCTACCTGTAAGTCTCTAGTATATGTTAGGGCATGTAGATTTAGAGGCACAGTAGATTTAATGCACTTAACTGTTCACCACTGTGGTTCCTGCTGTAATTGTGAAAAAGCCAGCCCTGCCTTCCAGGATGATTTTAAATTGAAATTATATTCAAATTCAACTTTGGAATTAAAGATACTTCCAAAGTCTCAAATGGCCTTATTTTTAGGTCTGTGCTCTAGATGTTGCACATGTGCTGTCTAGAATTGAGACATGCTGTATCTACTGTTGTGAGCTTCAGTCCACCCGTAGGCTTACTATTTGTTGGCACCATTGTTGCTCCATTTTGCTTGCTCTCTATTTGTCAAGGGCATGCATACGCCATGCCACTTCCAGTGTTTAGCCCTGCCCGAGAGCACCGCCCAGCTTCTTTTAACTATACGCAGCGGCCATTGTACAGCTTTTTTTCGGGACTTCTTTGTGCGTGTTGTACATCCTGCCCGCAGAAGGCACTGAAAACAGTGGTGATCCTGAATTATATATCCCTGGCCGCTGTCTTCCTCCCTCACACTCCCTGTCTGCTACCTAAATATTAGTTAAGCGCCTTATTGCGCAGATGGAGTAAGGCGTTGCGCTTTCCTTCGTTGTAAAACCAAATCATGTTTGGCGGCTTCACTTTATAATAGTGGACTTGTGTTTCAGCTCTTTTTCCAGTGTATTCTGATTTTGTAGACTAATTCAGTGGCACTATTCTGCCATCTAGTATTTAGAAATAAGAGTTACAAGTAGAAAAAAATTATTGCTAGCCCGAGCGTATTTATTTACTTCGATAAACATTTCAGTAGTCTAGCTACAAATGGCTTGGTTTTCTCTCTTTCTTATCTCTCTTTCCTTGTCTACTAGCAGTTTACTTTGGCAGAGTTACTGCAGTGCAATGTGTTTTCTTTGCCTATCCGTTCTTGGGATCCCCGGCAGTGTTTGATTGCAAACTGATAAAGGCAAATTTCATGTCTGCGGTAGAGGAAATTGCCTAAAATGGATAGATTAAACCCAGTGTGTGCACCATGATTAGTGAAAGCAACGGATCGTTGAGAACTCGCCAAGCCCCATATGAAACACACTAGCAGTGCCGAGGCTTGTAAGCCATTATGCATTCCTGCTCTGCAGGCTGCATGTGAGGAGACTCGCACCGGCGCGCGCAAAATATTAAAGAAAATTAGATTTGCATTTCATCCACGACGCTAGGAAATTACTTTTTAGGCTGTGATGACCCGATAGGCTTGATCATGACTGACAAGCCAGTAGTTCTCTGGGACAACAAATTCATATGATTTATTGAGGATGGTATCCTTTGCCTTGTTTCTTACGGGTTTTTTGGGGGGGAGTTTCATTTTATCTTGCAGATAGTTGCTTTGCGTTGACTATATTCTACACATAACATGAGAGTGTTCCAAATACTTTGTGAAAAAAATGTAAAGTGGTGTGGGGAGCTGTGTACAGTAGTGCATCTATACATAGATTGGCATCACTTTGGCGCAGGCTTCTTAAACAGTACATGTGGTGACCTCACACTATCTAATAAGCACTGTCAAAGTCAATAGGTCTCAGTAATCTGAGAGCTATAGGCATTGGCAATGCTAATGCATTTCTGTATATCTATAAAAGCCCCAGAGCCATACACAAATACATTTACATTGCCAACATCTATAGCTCTTGGATTGCCAAGACCTATTGGCTTTGCCAATGCTTATTACATATAAGTTACCCCTAAGATCACCCCGCGGGTAGGGTGCCTTGTCACTATAAGCAGGGACATTATAAAAGATGTTTTATATGCCCTGGTGGGGGAAAAACTGCCAATTTAGGATTTTCACCACTGTAGCACAATGGCTCCATAGGCTAACATGGGAAAACTTTACAAAAGTGTATCAATGGAAAGAAAGGAGCCAAAAATATACTTCACAGTATCAAAATGATAGTTAAAATAAATCAGACAACTTGACACTCTTAGATGTATTATAACTATCACAGAAAATAAGTTATTGAACTTTCTTTTCTGTAAGCCAAAATTCAGCCTTCCAGCAGCCCTGCTCTGATTGGTCAGCCTCTGCCAGGCTGTCAAGCTCTATTAATGAAGTGTGACGTGGCCTGACTAGAGACAAAGGATTTTCTGTGGGAGGAGAACTGCAAGTTGCAGAGCAAAAGGCAGGATGGGTGTGAAGTAGCCAAACTGGTCTTCAAAGAGGCAATGACACTTTAGGACAGCACAGGCTCACCCCAACATCCTGCCCCCCAGCCAGACAGGAGCCCCTGCAATTAGAATGGCAGAGGGGCTTGAAGGGAAGTGTTAAGGAAACATAGCCACACTGGTGGCTTAGCCAGATCTAAGCCTCCATGAGAGTCTTTCTCCGTTTTGGATTTTGGAAGAATAATTCTTTCTAGGTCAGGAATATGCCACACTTTAGAGGAGGCGATCATACACTTGGGTGCAAATTGCATCCCATCGGTCAAGGGCACCCAGCAACTGTGAATAAATATTGGAGTGTTGACCAGCAACTTAGATCCCTGCCTGGAAAAATCAAGAGAGAGAAGGACTACTTTGCTGGAACCCCTGGTCACCCAAGATGACAGCAATCATAGAGACTACACCTGCTGCAAAGTTTGGAACTACAGCTCTAAGGACTTTGCCTTGCTTCAAAAGGATTAAGGAGGGACTCCCTCAAAGCACCAGGTACAAAAGAGCTACAAGAGATCCTTGCCTGGATTAATCAAGAGAAGAAAGATTGCTTGCTGGAACCCCTGGTCTGCACTCCAAAGGGACTGCACTCATAAGGACTGCACCTGCTGCACACTTAGGAACTACAGCCCGAAGAACTGTGCCTTGCTTCAAAAGGATTGAAGAGGGAGTCCCTAAAAGCAACATGTGCAAAAGAGCTACAAGATATCTACTGCCTGAAACAACAAAGAGAAGAAGGACTGTCCTGCTGCAACCCTGATCTGCACCAAAGGACTGCACTCTGAAGGACTGCACCTGCTGCATAATCTGGTACTACAGCCCTAAGGACTTTGCCTGGCTTCATAAGGATTAAGGAGTAGACTCCTTGGACAGTACAGGTTAACAGCCCACTTGCATCATCTCCACCAAGACGTCCCCATCCGTCCAGAGGATTTTAAGTATTTGTAAATGTAAATGTAAATTGATACTTGTATAGCGCACTACTCACCCGCTAGGGTCTCAAGGCGCTTGTACAAATACCGCTGTGGAACCCATCCTGGCTTTCCCTGTGTGGCGTCCACTCCTGGGCACCCCCAAGGTGGAGGCCAGGCATCCTTAGCATTGTGGGGGCCGTTGTGGAGATTAAGCAAGCTATTGCCCAGAGTTGCAGAGTGGGACTCTATGATTGGAATGGCACCAAGGCAAGAATTATCAGGTCCGTGGAATTTTTTTGCCCAAGACCCGCAGAGGCGGGGAATTGAACCCTGGTCCCAGGCTAGACCTCTGCATCAGGGTCTGCCGCTCTAATCATTGAGCCACACTTCTCCACGTATTTGGTTAGGTGCATTGTAGGAATTATAGTTCCAACATCCCAAGGACCATCTCAGATCTTCTAGACCCTTTTGTTGGTGTTTTGGGCACTTTGAATCCACAAGAGGAATTTCAGGAAGAAGTTCCAGAAGTTTGGGGCAACTTTTGTAAAAAGCTCCATAAGTTGACCAGGTGCATTATGGGAGTTGAAGTCCCATACACCCAAGAGGTCAAACCAGAGGACCTGACCCCTTCGCTGGTGCCGTGGACCACTTTCCTGCATCAAAAATCACTTCTGGAAGTAAGTGTAAAAGTGGTACATTGTGAGTGGCCTGAACTCTGGACTTTGACCTGGTCCTGTGCAATCTTTTTTTTTTTCAACCCTTTGAGTGCTATTTGCTTCTAAGTACTAGTTTTACTTTTAATCTTTGAAAATTCATATCTCTGGTTTCTTACATTGGAGTGCTATCATTTTGATGTCTATTTGTTCATAAAAATATAACCTGTTTTTATAAATTGGTGTTGGATTTTTTTCGTCTATTGTGTCATACTTATTTAATGTATTGGTGTTTTCAAATGCTTTACACACTTGTCTCCTAAGTTAAGCCTGCCTGCTCATTGCCATCTACCAAGGGTTGAGCAAGGGAATAATTTATTGAGACCTTGAGTGAGCCTTTTATTGTGTTTGTAGCCTTATTACTCCTGGTAGGCCCTTACTTTTTACTACTAATAAACCACTTTTCAACAAACTTGAACACATGTAATTTTGGTAGCAGACTACTTCCAGTATAGTCCTGCTTTTTAAATGAGTGATGAAAGGATCACTGCCTTTGAGGTGTACAGTAGTACAAGAGCTTGAGGCCATGTTTTCAGAGTTGCAACAGAGTACTTCATGGTACGGTTCATTGTGTGCAGAAAGAAATCCTGTACACAAGGATGTTGAGTACAAGGATCCATGGGCCATGTTATCAGTATGGTAGTAGAGTAGTGAGATGCAATACTGTCCCTTACACAGTGAATGATATGGCGAAGTGTAGGAGAGTTGACCATGAAAAGAATGAAAGGTACTATCATGTCAAGCAAGATTAACATAAAATGAGAGAGCTGACTCAAAGATCCTAAGACTCAAACTCTGATTTTGTGTTTTGCAGACAGGGTACCCCATCGCAAATGGAAAGGAGCATTATGTTCGTCTTACTCTCAGTGTGCCCACCTCATTTAGAGAAGGGCGACCGTAGGCTTTCCGTTGCCTGAGTCCTCATTTGCTCTGTTGATAGAAAGCTTCCTCAAATGGTCCAACAAAGAAGCGGCCATTGGAGGAAAGGCATTTGCCTACCCCATTGAATGTGGGTGTTGTAATGTCCTTATGTCCTTTTTCCAATCCCACACTGCCAGGTAGAACCTGTTGGTGATGAGCAGCAAAAAGCGAATAATGACCTACACAACCAGGAAGTAAACTCCCGGGGTGTGGGGGTCGTTCGTTTTTTGTTTTCAGAAATTTATATTTTAGGAGTTTCTGCAAAACAAAATAGTTTAAAACAGAGGTCTCCAACCTGTCCTTTAATAATTGCTATTTATGTTCAATAAAAACCATCCAGAGCTACTAACAAATTCTATTGGAGTTGCAATAGTGACTGCATAAGACACAATAACAGTAGCGGTCTCTCTGTGCAAGAATATCAATTGTAAGGACCTTGATGCATCAGCAATAATGTAAAAACAAATCCTTTATCAGGTTGGAATGCCTCAACATGGGTAACACAATGGCCATAGCTTCAGTTTGAAACTCTTTTTTATTTCGATCACTTGGCTTTTATGTATTATTATTGACTTTTGAATTTGTCAGGCAAAGAGGTATGATGTCTCCTCAAGCATGGAATTATCACAATTATGCCTCTCTGGTTACCACTGAGAGGAGAAATGCACTCCTTTTGGTTCTATTACAATTTGCATACAAAAAGCACTGAGATGTGTCCTGCTTTTTGCAGAAATTTTGGTTTAAAATTACAACATCATTGTATAAATGCATTTCTATTGCGTTTTGAATTTTGTATTGTACAAAGTATTCAAAATGAGCAATATTCATAATAAGGAGAATCACATTATTATATCAGTCTCAGTTTACTTTATTTCGACATTCTTGTCCACTACAAAATACAAATTGCGACATGTATCATTTAAAATAAAATAAAATTACATAAATTGATCATAGCTCTATAAAAGCAATAAACAACTGGCCAACAGTATTATATAAAAATGGCCTTAAATAAAATGTACAGTGGAACAGTAAAATACTTGCAGTGTAAATTGTGTCCATATAAACAACCACTCCTTAAATTCTCGAGGTCACCTAACCTATTAAAACCATTATATAGGGTCAATTGTCATTCACCTTCAGGGCCCTTTCCCTAATCCCCCACATTTGGCCCAAAAACTTGGCCACTGTGCATGCAAACAGGGGCCTGGCATCAGACTTCAAAATTGTCAGCACATCCCTATAGTTATTAGTTTCCAACTGTTTCCAGATTGGACACAGCCAGTTTTTCCTCGGCATCGCATACAGCAGACAAGCAAACATTAAGTGGGCTAAAGTTTCTTGGTAAAGTTTACAACAAGGGCAACAACATGTAGGTAGTAGGCTGCTATTCCATTTTCCAGTGAAGTCATGCAGGGGCAGGGTGCCACACTTTTCCCCCCCTTTTTTGCAGAGTTTTATAAAGCGCGAACTTGACCTGAATTGGGTATCATAGCGCTTTAAAAAGCACCAGTTACGTTACATGAGGACACACATTAATTTTTGGTAGACACAGGGAGATTAAGTGATTTGCCCAGAATCATAGGATGTTCAGCGTCATTGCCCCAGGTTTGAAGTCGATCGCCCTAGCCTAGGTCAACTCCTCTCCCCATAAACTGTATATATATTTTCCTGTCCCTTAAGAGTTCTTGGAGATCTGGGTAGCCCTCCTAGGATCGATACAGTTTGTGGGCCATAAAATCTAGAGTAAACTTTACCCATACACCACTGCGGAGTCCACCCTGGATTACCCACTTCCAGTAAAGTTGCTTTACTTCCCATTTCCGGGGGAGCAGGGAGGGGTCATTGACTTCCCAGATATATCCCAACCCGATGGCCGTAAACAATTCTTAACACCTTTTAGCCAGCTAATTGTGTTAGATGTATCCCTACAACTTACATCCTCTATAGCACGGATGTACAGCATTAATTCAGGGGTTGATTTAACCCTTAATCAGAACAACAAGGGACGCAACTTAGCTTTGGTGGCGATGGAATGCCTGCCCATGTCCAGCATAAGGGGATGCAGGGGGTATTCTGGGGCAGCATCCTGAAGCTCTTAAGGAATTTATGTTCTGAGCTAATAAGCTCCTTCAATTGCTCCAGACCCCATAGTTCTGACCGATACATCACAGAGCTCACCACTTTGGCATCATATACATGCAAGGCCGGCGTAGCCAGCTTAGTGAAAGATGAACGATGCTCTTTTCTGAAAACCCTCGATTAACTGCTTATGTTTCAGAATCATCTTTGTTATATGAGGTTTCCATGACAAACTCTCCGACAACTTTAGGGCTAAATGTTCAAAGTCGCTAACTCTCTCTAGCTGCATTCCCCCAAGAGAGGGCCTTCCCCTATGAGACTTGTGGGGTTCAGGGCCATAAACTTGGTTTTACTTATATTTATTGCTAAACCTTTGGCATCACAAAATTCTTCAGAGCTATTAAGAAGCCACTGTAGCCCTCCTGGGACATGGAGTCCGTCGGCCAGTTGGAGCCAGCCCGTAATCCCAAGGGGCGAGCCTTTCCGCCCTAGGGATTACAATGCACGGTTTCTGACATGGTTTCCATGCTGGCCTGTCCGACATGGAAACTATGTCGGAAACAGTGTGTGGGGGCCCCCTAGCAGTGCCCCCTTGTGAGTGCGGCCTCTGGTTGGGGGCCGAGGTGGCAACTATGGTGCCCCCTGTTGATCCCTGCACCTTGTGGCAGTTACCTTGACGTGCCTGCCGCAGAGTGCAGGGATGAACAACACCTCTCATTTCTCATTGAGCGCTTGTGTTACGGCCAGTTCTCCCAACCAGGGTTATCCACTCACTGTTCGTCCCGCCAACAGAAGCACCGTCCACCCTAGGACCTACTTAATCCAGACCTGCAGCGCAACCGTGCAGCAGGTGCACCGCTGGCGTGCCGAAGGAAAACAAAGATAAGCCTTCTGTGCCTGTCTGCACCTGGACTGTGCCCAGTGCCATGACCCCTGGCCCTCCCACCCTCCAAAGAGACACCATCGCCGAGCTCTACACCCTCACCTACGGATGCCACAAAAAAACACTGCCACTGTGCCGACCTACACTCCACTGTAGGACCTTTCACCTGTACCCACTTCACACACACCAGCCTGTCCACCAAACTTGCAATCAGACCCTTAGTGTAGAAAATTTGGGGAATATTTCATGCTCATCCAGCATTTCTCATCCCCTTCCCTACTAATTACAGTGTGGAGGCACTGCCCATGAAAGCACTGATCGCAAGCGCCTTTCTCCACTTTCAAAGAGAAACACCAAACTCCACCCCCTTTATTATATAAAGGGATCAACACCATTTTCACTTCCTGTTTCTTTTTTGTGCACCTCCATTTAGGTGTTTGTGTTTTTCTGCTTCCTGCACACAGGACCTAGGCCTGTGTGTTATTGGAAAATAAGCAGCGCATTGGCCCATTGAATAGACTTTTTTTTTAATTATGAGGGTGAGAGTGGCTCTCTAGGCAGTGCATCAGACTTCTTATTTTTTAGTCAGGGTGCCTTTGCCTCATTCTCACTGAAATTTAGATGCTAGTAGTTTTATGCAGAGCAGCGGCCCGCAGTTTAGTAAGAGTAGTATCTGCTACTTATGATAAGCGATGCATTAATCCCCAGTGGAATGCTGACCTTTGATGGAGGGAGGCGAGCACCTTAGTGTTAAATAGAAAGTTCTATCAATGTGGCAGCCCGCAATCTTCCATTTGGGACATTCACTAAAGGTAAGCTATTGGGTAGTTTTACCTGTTTATGGCACAGTGTAGAGTATGATGAAGGGATGGAGTGAACAAACAGGCAAGTGGCCTTATTTAATTGCCTGTGTTAAAGGAATGCATTTTTTTTCCGGAGTTGCCCTGTGGGATGCCTGTTTCAATACAAGAAGTCATGCTATGTGTCCTTTAGCTAGATTTTTTCCTTATGTATATTAGGTAAACACAGATTATTTAGGATATTTTGAAATAAGTCTTTTCTGCAGTATTTTTAAACTGGTCATCCCCAGATTATGATATAATTTGGGGGTCATAAAAAGGATATAGGAAATAAGGAGATAAGTATTGTGGGTAATGTCTACCTGGCAAGATGGAAAAACAACCAGCATGTCCGCTTCAGGTCTTGGATAAATCTATTTCAGAGGACCTTAATAAGCAGCAGAATGATCAGTAGGATCTATACACCCCTATTGGATCTGAATCCTCACAGTCATCCGATAATCTGTCTCTTCTTCTCTCTCATCTCCATATTATAATGATGATAAGAAGAATGAGTTTACGGTCCCATGGGGGAAATATATTCAGAAAGAAGAGATGCAGGATCTAATATCTTGTTTAGCAGTAAATCTTCTATTTCCTATTAATCAAGAGCAGCCCTCAATTAGTGAAGATTGTTTTAGGCAATTTAATAAACTAGAAGTCCTAATATTACTGATACGTTTCGCTATACAATGTGTGTTTAAAAGAGAATCGAGATGTCCTATAAAAACTTCAGTAGCTTGATTTATGAGCCGATTATACCCAGTGGCCAAGAGTGATATGGAGCTTCCAGAGCTTCCAGAAATGTTGATGGTAGTTACTGGAGCAAGCTTCTTAACTCGAAATATTTAATTTGGAGAGATGATGGACAAAAATGTAGAAGTTTTTTTGAAGAAGGCATATTCGTTGAATGAGTGACAGATTCTATTCGGTTTACACATCGCAATCCATGGTTTAGGATTTTCAGTCTCTTTCAACTTCTATCCAGAAATGTAAATATGTGGCACTATTGCTGGTGGCAATAAAAGTCCATGCAAAATATTTCTCAGATAATGCATTTGATCATTTGGAAGCATCAAGGGCCGCACGTAATTAAGGGGCTGAAAAATAGATAAAGCTCACAAGCAGTTTGGTTAGCCCCTGGATGGGGTGAAAAAATCCAGTTTACCTGTTTACTGCTTTGATTACAGTGCAACTATAATGATACTCCATGACCTTTCACCTTGGTTGCTTACTCTGGAAACAGGCCTTATAACATCACAACTCAACTGTAATAACTTATTACAGTTGGGTAGCAGCATCATTTCATTATTATGGGTGACTAGAGAAGTTATAAGTCGCCTTTAAAAACTGAATTAGAGACAGGCTTTTATATAGGCATAGCAGGCTCCCATATAGTATAATTTCTTTAAACAGTATGTGTCCTTAGCTGTACAGCTACAAATAAATTAAATCTGAAGAACATACAAAACATAAATGCCCTGCATTTCTGGTCATCCAAACCATCTTTTTTCTAAAAAAATGATCATATAATTTAAATGTAGAAATTGAGTTAAAGTAAATTGCCACCCTGTTGCCAGTTCCTTCATTGGTATCCAAAGATATCTGAACTAAAATATTACTGCCTTACTTGAGGATACAGGCTACCGACAGTGATCTCTGCGGTTGTGACTTAATTTAACAATCAAGAATGTAAATATTTCCTTTTTCTTTTTGATATAGGACTAAGATCTGATATCTTATTTAATAGAATGAATAGTTGTTTAACTTTATTTTCAAGCAAACCTAAACTCATACCCTGGTTTGGCCATTTTTCATCCAGACGCTTATAATAGGAGCGACTTTTCAAGAAGACAGAAGGTCTTGTGCAAACCCAGGGCCCTATTCACAAACTTCATTTTGTGGCACTTTTCGTAGTGCTACATTATTAGTACAAACGGTCTACAAAATGTTATTTACGGTTGGAAATTTGCCCTTCTGCAGAATCATCCCAGATTTTTTCCTTCTGTTGCAGAACCCATTTTTTGGTTGTCTATCGGAGTCTGCACACTTTACACCTACTAACCAGTTGTAAAGTTCTTGTGCCCCCCCCCCTTTAAAACATGTTAAAACTGTTATACCTCTAATTGGTACATTTAATTTACTTGTAAGTCCCTAGTATATGGTACCACATATACCCAAGGCCTGTAAATTAAATGCTACAAGTGAGCTGCAGCACTCAATAAGCCACTCATTAAAGTATTGCTGTAAACATCTCTCCAGACATGTCTCTGCAATCTAGGTGAATAGTTTAAATTGCCATTTTGACCATGCAAAATAGATGTTTTACCAGGTCTAAACCTTCTTGTAAGTCACCCCTAATGTAGGCCTTAAATGCTCATGGGACAGGGTGCATGGGTTTTAAAAAGTAGGGAATATATATTTAAAGTTTTACATATCCTTGCAGTGAAAAAGGCCCAAAGTCATTTTTCACTGTGGCTAGGATGGCTCTACCATAGACGTATACTGGTTAAAATTATTACATTTAATAAGTGCTAAATTCAGTTTAGGAGCAACTAGGAAAATGTTTCCAAGGCTCACTTTAATAGTAATTTAAAATTCAACTTAATAGTGAAGTAAAATTTAAATTTTCTATTTTGGAAATTACACTTTTAAAAAGTTGTAATTTTTCTGCCTAAAACCAAAATGCTTTCCTGCCATTGTCCACATGTCACCTGACCCTTCATGGCTCAATTGTGGTGCGATGTGTATCACTTCCAAACAGTGGACAAATGTCTCCGAGGGTCAGTGAGCTACAGCGATACAATAAGCATCCAGAAGCCTCTCACACTGCACCTGCCCAGCTGTCCTGCCATGGACCCTACTGCTGGCCTCAATTGGAATCCTAATCTCCAAGTTGTGCCCTCCCAGGTCATGGACCCTTGGCTGGTGTTAGAGTATATTCCTCCTGTCCACACTTCAAAAGCTGGAACTTAGAAACTTTTTGACAACTTTTGGCTTGGCGAACCGACGGAAACCGAGATCGCTGTTAAAGCTGCAGCGTCAATGTCAAATTGCTGGTCAGCTTGTTCATTTGCCCTGCTGAAGAAATCTGACTTCCTGAAAATGTTCAAAGTCTGAACCTGGAGGGCTGCATTGGGGCCGATGCTGAGCAGCACCGTATCGATGTTGAGGCATGCAATTCGGACTTTGGCTGCTCAGAGTTTTCTAAACTTCATTCTCAACTGCACAGGGACCCAGTTCTTCAGCAACTTGCTGTTGTGGAACCCCATTTCAGGTCCAGCTTGCAGCTTTCTCCTCCGATGACTAGTCGATGACCACTTTTTCTCCATCAAAGTTTCTGAATCAGAAGGAAAACTTTCCACCTGGATAAACATGGTTCATGTATCTGATCTGCACTTCACCACGGTCAGCCTTAACTTTTGACTTTGATCCAGTCTAGCGCAACCAGCTAACTATAATTGACACTATATGCTTTTTGGCGTTATTTTAAATTCAGTCTTTAACAATTCAATCTCTGGTCCTACTGGTTGGGTTTTTGTCATGTTGGTGTTATTGTATTTATTAAAGTATTGACAATTTTTCTAAATTGGTGTGGAATTTTTCTTATATTGTGTTTTCACTTTATTACAGTATGAGTACTGCGTTTATTAACACTTTGTCTATAAGTTAAGCCTGACTGCTTTGTGCCAGGCTACCAGAGGGATAAGCACAAGTTTATTCAGTGACTCCAGTGGTTCACCCTGATTAGGATCGAGGTTATCATTTCAAGTGGGCTCCCCCCAAACTAATACCCCAATTTCTAACTTTCACAAATTTACATGCAGAGTTTTTTCCTCAGCTTCTCCTATCATTTTGTGTGTAGAAATTTTTGCCTGTGTGCGGAATCTCTGAACATGCAATTATACATTATAAGTTTTAGTAGTAAATGTGGGAGAGCCAATGTGAGTGGCTGGAAGAATACTTACAATTTAATGGGAGGGTTTAAGAGGGAGTAAAGAGGGCTTAGGGGAGTCTCAAGGAGGGGGTTAAGGCAGGTATATGTACCCACCCACAAAAGGGTGAAGCCATTTCTATTCACAAGCTGCAGGAAAGTTAGTTCCTCAGAAATAGACCAAACCATTAGCAAATTACTCCAGCTCAGAGCTGAGGTTAGTCCAGCACTGCACATGGCCAACCACTGGTACTGCAACGCCCTCTTACAGATAATAATTTAGTTCGGGACTTAAAATAAAACACCTTAAGAAATAATGTTAAATTAAAATAAATTATTTAAAATAGGAAAAATAGGTATAATATAATGTTTAAAACATAGTTAAAAATAAAACATATGTATTATTGAGTTCTAAAATATTTATCAACTTATTACATTAAAAAATAACAATACATTTAAGTAAATTATAATTAAATTAATTGTAATTCTATTCATCACTTATAATATTTATTAAACAAGCATTTGCAATACAAATAGGTCTCGCATTTGTGAGTTAGAGCTATTGACATTGTAAATGGCACTGTTTTTTACCTACACGTTTTATTTTTGGAGTGAATGTATGTAGTGTGCAAAATCCCTTGGGAAGATCCTGCACTTCGTAATAAATATATTGAAAAAGATGCAAAGTGTGGATTGTGTCAACAATTGTTTGGCACGTACCTCATGGGTGAAGTGTCTCCACACATGCACACCGTGGTGCTTTACTAATGCGAAACTCATTAATAAAAGTAGTGCTTACAGACTAAACAATGCGATCGGGATCAGAGCATGTGAATCCGAATCCCGGCTTCTCTTTCATTTTCTAGACTATTTGACTCACTCTCCTGCGTCTTGGTTATCCTCCAAACACAAGTTTGCCAAAGGGGTGGAGAGCAGGAGGGCTTCGGGGGTACTTGAAAATGTATTCATTGCCTAGTTGTCAAAGATCGCCCGGTGCTATTAGTTAAAAGTGTGCACATTTCATTAAGTTATTAAGAGTACTTTACTCGCATCTATGTGAAAATCGACACTAAACAAAATGCCAGAATGCGTGTCAGTTTTCACAGTGCTTTAGACAGTACTGATTGCTTAGTTTCATTGCATTAATTTTTGTATTTACTCTTTTACACAGCATCCAAAGTAGGTTGCCTAACCCCAAAGCCCCGAGTTGTTAAATGACCCATAGAAGGGAGTTTTTTACAGTTGAGCAAATGTGTCCAAATGTAATTTTGGTAGTGCCATGGAATGATCAGCCAATGATGTACTCAATGAGCAGGTATTTAACTACACGTTCAAAACGTACGTTATTGTGGCTGTTGTTTGTTTGTACACAACCACCTCTCTGAATGTGTTTATTAACACAGAGCTCCATCTCCCAGACAGTGCTCACAGAGGGGCGACTAAAGCACAGAACAAAATGTATTGATTTATCCTGAGTGTGGAGGCACCTGGAAGGCTTAGGTGCCCGCCCGGAGAGGCTAGGGATCCCAGCGCTTCTACAGACTCTGCCGTGCTCCTCCGCACCAGCAGGGCACAGCTCAGAATCTGCCGCTTCTGCTAAGAATAGGTGAGGGGATGAGGTTGGGCATGCAGGAGTTGCTGGCAGATTTCCAGGTTATTGAAAGTGATGATTCTGACGTGAGGCAATGGAGACTGACTTTGTCTGTTTGTCTGCACCAGTCTTTTTCTCTACCATCCACCGGGCTCACTGTCATGTATCCATTCATCTTTCTTTGTTAGAGGTGCACGATCCAATATATTAATTAGCAGGTAGAGCCAGCAGGAGACGAGCCAAGCGTATATGAGCCAGTGGGCGAGCCGTGAAAATGATCGGCATGTTAATCATACAGTAAACATGATGTAAATGTGCGATAATGTCTCTTCAGAATTCCAAAAAGTGCATTTCTGTAGTGTGCCACCTCAGTACACAAGATTATAGCACTGAATTGAGAGGAAGTTATTAAAAGTGAGTTAAAACACTGCTGCTCCTCCCGCCCAACAACAATGCCATTTGTGAACTAAGAGGCGTCAGTTGCTATGCATACCCCGAATGTTGCCTAGAGTCTTATTATATTTAGAGTAACATTAAAATCTAGTTCATTAAACACAAGAACTTTTTGTACAGCACGCATCTTGAAATCGCATATTTCAAGGTGGCAATAATAAAGATGAAAACGGAAGTGCCGGCAGGCAAGAAAACACGAACGGGGGTGGGGGGGCGGGGAAGGGTGAGAAGTCACAGACTGAGGGAGGGGGCGGTGGGGTGGGGAGACAGGGAAGAAAATAGTGTTAGGAGTAAAGGGGCCAATAGCTGTGGAAGGATACAAATGATGAATGAGCAGGGACTCACAAGCCTCAAACCAATCGGAAGGCAGAATTTAAGAACAAAGCCAATGGGCAGAAAATGGGCGGAGCTTCCACAAAGCTTTCACACTACAGTATATACTGCATGTCTCGCAAAGCGATGGTACCGCATTTGCGGTGCAACGCTAGGCGAGACCTAAAAGAAACTAGTGTTAGGAGTAAAGGGGCCAATAGCCGTGGAAGGATACAAATGATGAATGAGGAGGGACTAACAAGTCTCAAACCAATCGGAAGGCAGCATTTAAGACAAAAGCCAATGGGCAGAGAGTGGGCGGAGCTTCCATGAATCTTCCACACCACAGTATATACCGCATACCTCGCAAAGCGATTGCAGCGCGAATGCGCTGCAACGCTAGGAGAGACCTAAAAACAATAACTTTGACTTTCGCTGGGAATTTATTTTGAATTTAATATATTAAAAATGTAATTCATAATTAATTGTGCCATAGCATGCATTTTTACTCTTCAACATTAAAAAAATATACTTTTACTGACATTTTCCAAATGTAACAAACTTTTTTATTTTCCCTATAGTTTACCATAGGGAGACTCCTCAATTAGAATAGACATTTCTGTATAAAAGAGTATAGGGAAAAGGTCCCTATATTTTATCTCTCTCCATAAAGTGAAGTATAAAGAAGATTCTAAATGTTTATTATACTTGGAAAACGTTATTAACATATTTTTATCTTAAATATTATGGTAAATTAGGGTTAATAATGTATTTTGAAGGTAAAACAATAGAAAACGTTAGGCAACAATAAATTATTTCCAAATTGAATTAATTTAAATATATTAAATGAAATTAAAATGATGTTGTTTAAATTTAAAAATAAATTCTGACTCAAAGTAAAAAAAAATGTTTTTGTATGCATTATTAATTATTAAATGTCTTGTGTAGAAATAATTACAAGTGATTTAATTATATTTTATTACATTTTAATCTAACATGATATTTTTATTTAAAAAAGGGTTGTTAAAATATTGCCTGAATAAGTAAATAATGTGCACTATTTTTAGATATTTTTTAACATTAAATTATATTTATTAAATTTGAAACGATTTGAAATAATTCAATTTAATTTGAAATGATTTCCTGTGGGTTTTGGTTTAAGCCCTTATCTTCACTGATTTCTATGAAAGGGTGTTGCAGTGCCAGTGGTTGTTTCATATGTGGGTTTGGGCTTACTGCTGTTTCGTTTTTGCAGTTGTAACTTAAACTTGTTAGTTTGGCTCCACTCTTTTTTTCAAGGTGTGAAGACGTGTAAGTCTACATATTTGAGTAACTTCTCTGAATGGTTCAACGTAGTAAAGTTACTCAAAATTGTAAGAGTAAATTATATGTGTAAATTGTTCACAAGTGTACGTTACCTTTTTGTATATACCACCTAGTTTGTACAATTAAATTCCATTAATATTTTGAAAATGCACTATGACCTCCGATTTGATGCCACTTCCTTATGCGCAGTCTCTTTTTGAAGTACTCTGCCCTAAACAATCGATTTCATTTCAACGTTAATACTTGTGAGCTTTTCCTGTTCTAAGGCGGTGTTGCAGCAAGATTTTATATTCATTTTAAAACTGTGAAAATGGTAGAATTGGAACAAATTGAGAATAGTGAGAACTGTACAGTGCATTGATCCTGTTAACAAGGATATCCTAATGTCAGTAAGAACTCTCATTTTTTGTTAGACTTGCCCTTTTTTAGGTCTCGCATAGGCAGCACATGCACTGTCTTTTCAAAACATGCTGTATCCAGAATATGGGCTTTAAGCTCCACCCATCTTCTGCCCATGTTGTTAATTGTCTCCTTTGTCTTTCGAAAATGCTTTTTCTTTGGTTAATTTGTTTAGTAGTCCCTCCTTTTCTACTGTTGTAACCTCCCATGAGGACTGCCCTGTTACATGTGACTATACGCTGTACTTTTATTGACAGTTTCTGAGCACTTTTCTGTTAATTACTTTTTCACCGTAGCTGGCATTGCAGGCACGACAGCTATGCAATTCCCCAACCGCACTTGCCCGACCCTTTGTTCGTGTAATTTCAGTCGTGTTTTCATTTTGTTTCAGTTGCTTAGCGTGCACTACTCAGTAAGAGAGCCTGCAAGCCAGCATTCTATGTTTTATTTTTGCAGTGCTGCAAACCGCGCTTCATCTTTAACATGGCGGCCACACGCCATTCTTTTTTTCAGCCCGGCTCGCCCAACTCTACTTTTAAAACGTTCTATGCTTTTTTTTGCAACGCGCCATTCCGTGATTTATCCTTAACAATTGCGGCCGTTTGCTTTTCTTTTGTTCTGTGCAACTCAACTTTTAAAACATTATCTGGTTTTATTTTGCAGCGCGACATGCCACGCTTTATCTTAGATAATGGCGGCTACATACCTCTAATTTGTTCTGCACAGCTTGGCCTACTCAACTTTTAAAACATTATATTTTTTTTTGGGTGCAGTAATTCATTCATTTCATTTCTATGTCCATTGACCCCTTCTCCTGCTGACCCATTCACTAGATCATCAGTCTCTGGCTTTCCGTTTGTCACCAGCTCACCGACCTTCCCTTTAACTTGTGTAGGGTCTTCCTGACCTGCTCCTCCGATTGGCCGGCACCTGCACCTTTAAATCCTGACTTCAGCACTCCGGTGTTGGTGACATCCTTTTTCATCACGATGTCCTTCTGTCAGGGCGATTGCATATGGGGTATTGTAGTGTGATAGTAGGGTCAGCATATGCTATGCAGTCTGCTAATCCTTCCACCGCCACCACAGGCCAGAGACTTCTTACTGGGAACCTGAGTGCACTTAATTTGCTGCGCAATATAAATCTTTTGAGTAATTCATTCATTTAATTTCTACTTGACCACCCTTCCTGCCCACCCATTCACTAGATTTTCAGTCTCTGGCTGGGTTTCTATTGTCCTTCCCTCTTTCATTCAGTCCCTTCTCCTCTCTTCATCCCTCGCTCACTCTGTTCCTCCTGTCCACCTTGCTCACAGTATTCCTGTTGCTCCTTTTACTCTGTTGTTACTTTCACCCCTCTGTTCCATTATTGCCCCTTTGTTCATCCCTTCTTTCTTCCCTCTCTTCCTCCTTGATGCCTTCTTCCTGCAACATCTCTTTTCTTTCTTCTTCCCTCGTGCCCTTTTCATCTCCCTTGCTCTCATTTCCTTCTTTCACTCACTTGCTTCATTCATTTCTCGTTACTTCCTTTCCTCTCTCATACCCTCTCTCCCATAAACCCTCTTCCCACTGTCCCCTGGGTCATACCCCTGTATTCTGCAGTGAGCAGTGCACTGACAAACAGTCCCCACGTTGCTCTGTTCCAAGCTCCGTAGCACAATGGATTTTATGTCAATATATGTAAAATCACAACTGGCAAACACAGACTGTTCATGTTAAACAGTCTAACAATCTGGCAATCCCCGGAGAACTGAGAAATGGACAGGGTTATCTTATGTTGGGTTTCTATACTTCAAAGAAACAAGATTCCATGTAACACTTTTCAGGAGCCCAGCACTTTAACTACAGGTACATCGGAAGTGCGCCACATCTCCTCTTCCCTTGGTTTGACTGACTAAGCTGACTGACCCTTCCTTACTCCCTTCCCTCAGGGTCATTGAGAGCATGCTCTGCTCTCCTTCCTTCGTATCCTTGATTGTGCCTTCCTTTCCCAGTTCCCTCAGAGTCCCTCCATTGCTTCATTGTACCTCAATGCACCCTCTTTTTTCCCTTGCTTCTATGACGTGAGCGCTAACCCCGGGAGGACAACTACACTACGCTCGTGTAGTTTGCGTAGTTTGTGCTACTTCGCACTACGCAAATTGCACGTAGCACAGTGCAAAAACGCGTAGCGTAGTTGGCATTTTCTGCTCGCTCGCGGTCCTCAATGTCAAGTTGGCGACCGCGAGCGAGCAAAATGACATTCCGGTGAGACTTTTTTTTTATTCTCGTTCGCGATCAGCAACATCAAGTTGCCGATCGAGAGCGTGGAAAATAAACCTCCCGGTGAGATTCTCAACACGGGGAGGTCAGGTTTCTCATTGTTAGTGGTCGCGTATGCTCGCGACCGCTCGCGATGAGAAATTACCAGTCTGCTTAGAGAAAGCTGCCGCTCGAGTACAAATCTACTCGAGCGGCAGAAAACGACAGCTCGCACTATGCAAGATGCTGTTTTCAATGATTGCACTGTGTGGACAAGCACTGTGCAATCATCGCAAACAGCGCACTTCGCACTTTGCGTAGTGTGAAGTGCACTTTGCGTAGCACTACTAGGCGAACTACGCCCAGGGTTAGTGAGCACACCTTTGGTGCCCCTGAGTGCATCACCCTCTCGACCTTTCTTGAGAGTTCCTGAGCGAACACTTCTCAATCCGTAACTTGACTGTATGAGTCAATACAAACCAAAGCTGCTTTACTGTACAGTTGCTGTGAAAGCTTATAATATTGTATAGCATGCACTTTTTTCTAAATGATCTCCCCACTGCAAACAAAAAACCATAACTAAAACACATTGTCAAATAGCTCTAATTTTCACAAATGTGAGATCGATTGCAATGAAAATGCTTGTTTTTTCCATGGAACTGTAATTTACTGCTTTTTACCACATCTTTTATTTGTTTGAATTTTAGGGTTCTTTTAATTTTATATGCTCTTACAATTGATGAAACTCTATTTCTTATCTTACAAACCGGAAAGAACAGGTTCTAAACAAACCCTTTAGAGAAGAGCTTTAGTCCTCACAGGTTATAGGTCAGTGTCAAATCCTGTCGAAGTTTTGGTGATTTCTACATCCAGAAATGTAATGGTGTGTTGCTGTATTACATTTCTGGATGTAGAAATCACCAAAACTTCGACAGGATTTGACATTGACCTATATCGAAAGGATACTGATAGAAATAACATTCTTCTCTTTGGGAGCTTTCACCCTCAGCCTCTCAAACAGAATCTACCGTATTCACAATTGTTAAGAGTGAAGAGGATAGTAACTAATCCCACAAGGGCAGAAGAAGAAACTAATAACATGTTATCAAGATTCAAAGCGCGTGGATACCCTGAACATGTACTAAATGAAGCCAAAAACAGGAGCTCACAACAACTCGTTCCCCGCCAGGAAAAGACCAAGAACCACATCACAGTGGTCTCCAAATATTCAATGCTGAGTACAGCATATAAAAAAAAAATTCAAAAACGTTGGTCAATTTTGAAACTCGAACAAGATTTCAATCACATCTTTGATGAAGAACCCATTTTCGCGTACAAAAGGAATAAAAACGTGGGAGAAATATTTAAACATACAGATTACCCTCAAACGCAAATCACTTTCAAAGGCAATACCCCTTGTTGGAACTGTAACAATTGCATTAACTTGATCAGAGGACCATACATCACTCACTCTATGAAAGGCTATAAAATCAAATTAAGGGTAAATGCCACATGTGATTCGACAAACGTAATATACATGCTAAAATGTCCAATTGTTCTTCTTTTGTAAATACAGTCAAACATTTACATTTTCGTATGAACAATCAGGCCTGGGTGGCTAATTAACCAAGATGCTCTGTGCCTACACTTGTGGTGCTCTACATGTCAGAAGCTTGAATCCCCAAAATGGTGACTCGACCTTCTGTTTTCCAAGTTTAACTCAAAGTCATTACAATGGGTAATTCACAGTGCTTAGAACTGGCATTCATTGTGGCATGAAAATCTGTATTAAACGATGATTATTAATTTTATGATTACTGTTACTATCACTATTACCCAGACCTACAGGAAATAACAGCTGTTGATTACCCTCACTACAGTTATAGGCCCAGTCCACAGGCAAGGGCTCATAGCAATGGTAATGAATTAGTAGCTATTATTGCCATGCAGGTATGGACAAAATGGCTTCCATTACATGTTACATGGAGTGAGTGGTCTTTCACTCCAAGAGGCCAATGTGTCCAGATTCGAATTTTCCTGGACTGGAAACAAAGGGAACAGTTTTACTGGTTGCGTCACAACCTGGCACTGGGCACTCCTCCAGCACTACTTGGGAAGCAGAGAGTGCTTGTCAACGTAGTGCTAAGCCATCACAACCCTCCCAGATGACCTCTGCTGCTGCTCACTAAATCCACCCCCCCCCCCCCCCAACCACACAGCCCCTCCACAGATAATAATAATAATATCCACATTTGTAAAGCACGAACACTCACCCATAAGGGTCTCTAGGCGCTGGGGGCCGTCGGGAAGATTAAGCAAGCTATTGCCCAGAGTCACATGGTGCTGGGCTAATCTGCCACCGGCGCCGGGGATCGAACCGTGATCCTCAGATTCCAGAGTCAGTCGCCCTGGCCGTGGCGCCGCACCTCTTCCCTGTTAAGTCCTGCTTAAGAACTACTATTAAGCTCTAAGCAATTCAGAAAAAACTGCAGATATGGGCCTAGCAACACCAGGTATAGCAGGTAATTATCCATGCCAGGGTGTTTCACTTTTATACTTACTCCATTTCTTACTCTGCCAAGGGGGATGCAAGCCCGATCAACCAGAGAAGTGTGTGCTACCGTTGTTAATGCCTATGGTTAATCGAGCTTGCTTTCACCCACAACAAACACTGGGTAAAGCCAGTGTTGGAAAGCAGGTTGTCAAAAAGTAGGTTGTCAAAAAGTAGGGTATCAATCAGCAGTCTCACTCGATAAATAAAAAGAAAGGCAGAGTTGCCCGGTTAAATAGAAAATCTTGTTTGTGTGCACCTTCCTTTGCCCGGAGCTGAGGTAAAGAGAGGGTGGGATAATCTGGATGTGATCCAGTAGCACTCCAGATAAACAGGGAGCTGGTAGCACAGAAGGTTCATTGAGCAGCCTATACCAGTAGCCTCGAAATACAGCATTCTGTTCAACTTTCAGCATTCCATTCCAGGGGCTATTTTTTTATGAATATTAACATTATTTTGGAGCACGGTATAGGTGAACTAGGTAGAAAAACGGATTATCAAAGATACTTAGTCCTAAAAAATATACTGTTGCAATGTTGATTATAGGACTAGAATGGAAGTCTTGTTCAATGGTGCATAATTTCTAAGTAATACTATGTGACTTTAATATATGTCTGCAATTTAAACAGCTGGTAAATTGCATGCTTGATTGATAAACCGGGTTTAACAATCACGTACTTTTCCAACACACAATTTTTAACACACAAGTTAGCAAGCACTGTATGTAATAAAATTGTGAATACATATTGTTAAAAACTACTAATAAGAATACAGTTCTTCATTTCATTTTTTAGATTCGGCTTAATGAATGGTGCTTACAATTTTCTTTAAAGTCATTTCTGATTAATTGTTTAGAATGCAGCCAGTGGAATTGCCAGCTTTGTGAATAGTTGAGCTAGAAGGGTATGCATCATACTTCAGATCGGATAATATAGTACCTACTGTTTACATTGGTGGTGCTCTTTAAAGAAAACCCTATCATCACAAAATTCAAACCAATTTCCCAGTAGGAGGATCACCATGTTAAAAGATTCCAAACTGCACCCCTCAAGCTCCATTACACATACTTATTACATTGGGAAATTATCTTCAGAATGATATTAGCACAGAATAATGAAAATAATAGGTGTAGCAAGCTTGGTTTATGCATCTTCTTTGTTGAAGATGACTGCTTTTAATTCCATGACACCATCTTTCTGATGGAGCGATTGCTGAAACTAGGTATAAATGCTAGAGAAAGGCCTGAACCTGCTGTCCTCTGTTTTGTCTGGTAGATCACAGATGGTCACTCTGAACCTTCCTCTCTGCCCTGTGGGGTTCCTGAGGCCTCTTCTTTCATCCCTACATTATTTAATGCGCATGTTTCCCCATTGGTCAAGCTCATTCGTTCCACTGGATTGAAGGATGTGTCATATGCCAACCACTCACAGATTATAGTGTCCTTCTCCAAAGATCCTGAAGATTTTGCAACCAATTTCAATCATGGTATGTCAACTCTAGCTGCATCGATGGGCAAAAACTGCCAGAAACTAAACAGAGATAAGGCAGAGGTCTTGTTCTTTGGTTGTCAATCTTTGGCTTGGAATAGCACTTGGTGGCCTGAGACGTTAGGTACAGCTGAAACAGTGAAGAATCTGGGATTCATCTTGGATGGCGAGGTGTCACTGAACAGTCAGGCAAATCTCACAGTAGCACCCTGCATTTGGTCGATCAAAGTGTTGAGAAAAATCTTTCCATTCATGGCCCGTCCGGTTCTTAAACAGGTTTTGCTTGCTCTGGTTACCTTAAGGATAGACCAATGTAACACACTATACCTTGAGGCTAACAAGATGACCATTGCAAAGCTACAACTGGTGCAGAATGCAGCAACAAGACTTACCCTGGACATACCTAAGTGTCAGTCACCATCTAAAGGTCTACGTACCTGCACTGGCTTTTGGCCGGGAAGAGAATTGCGTTTAAGGCTCTCTGCATTGTTCATAAAGTCCTTTACTCAGCAACCCCAGCGTATATTAAAGCAATGTTCCAATGTTAAGTACCAGCTAGAAATCTCCATTCTGCAGCACACCATGAAATTGTTCCCAGAGTCCCTAGGAGGAAGTGGGGAGGCAGAGCCTTCTCAGTTGTGGCGGCAAAGCCCTGGAACAGTCTGCCCCTATATCTTTCATCACTAAAGCTACATTTCCCTTTTAGAAAGGCACTAAACACCTGGGGGCTTATTTACAAACCCCTTGTGTCGCCGGTGCCTCACTTTTAGCATGGGAAAAAGTGACATAGTGGTGGTGCAAGGGGCTTGTGAATAAGTCCCAATGGTTTTCTACAAATAATAAAGCATAGGAGAAGGGGGAATCATTTTTTTCTCATCTTTCAGTGTCTGCCGTGCGGCCTGGCAAGACTATAGCGCCTGGACGCATATGGGCATTTGCTGCGCTTTAGAAATCCCGGTTATGGTTATAATATATCATATCATATCATGACATTGAATATAAGTAAAACTGCAATCATCATATATGTTTCTCACAAGCCTCAATGTTGTGCTGAAATTTGAGCCTAGCTGTTGTCAGTGAAATTCTATTGTGGGATGTGGGCACTGAAAAAGGATAGAAAGCTTGAACGGTATTCCTTAATCATGTTTTCGAGCAACGATATGAACCTACAAATGATATCTCGGGAATACAACTTATATCTCAGGAATCTAGGATAGCACAAAAAACTTACCACTGGGACTCCACTGTGGGTGGGTACAACTTGGAGTACTCTGCTCCCCTTAGGGGCTTTTAAGGGTAGGATTTAATAGCTGACTGCACGCAGGGGTATTTAATGGAAGGACCCCCTATGTCCTCTTCAAATAGCTACACACCTCTCTTAGTTTGCACAACCAACAATTCTTCTGTTATCCTCAACTTCATCATGCCCTCTATCCTCATATTAAGAACTTGCTGGAAGTTCCAGAGTCCAACCCCTAGAAAGATCAAATGTTGATGCATGCAAGCAAATATCTTTGATCTATCGCATCATGGTGAATAACTTTCCTGATAAATTTGATCTGTTCAGAGTAGCATGGGAAAGGAATCTTGAATCCCTGTCGGATGAAGATGGGAGGAATGCGAGGCTAGCCCTCAAGTGTTGGTCATCGCCATGCAGTTTAGATCAATACATTCGAAAATAGCACCCAGGGTTTATATCACCCCGTCAACTGTGGTTCTTTCGGAGGGTCTGCTCCCTTGATTGCCTTAGGCTTGGTAAAAAGGAGGTCATTTTCTACATATAATTTTTTCCCTGTATTTCAGAACTTTTGGCATGGGGTATTGGCAATGCTCCGAGAGGTTTTGGGTTAGCCTCGGTTAAGGAGCCTTTGATACACATCATGGAAAACCTTGACTCTAACAGATAACAAGATGTCTGTCCCTCATCTGGGGCTGGTGATGGCAAAGAGAGAGAGAGATTGCTTTAGACTGGGTAATGCGTCCTGTCCATCCCTTGGGAGATGGGCTAAATGACTGGGCCTTTGCATTCTTCTCGAGCTACCAATTTATGAGTCTAGGGGTTGTCCAGACAACCATGCTAACTTTTGGTTTGATTTGCAGGTATATAGAGGGATTGTTGCAGGAAGGGGAGAGATTTGTGGAAACCGGAATATTTTGGATATCTGTGTTGACTGGACTTGTTTCATGTTGTATGGCTGCTTCTAGCCTGCTAGGCTATTTAATGTTCTAGACATGTGCATACCTTTTTTGTAAGCATGTAAGGTGAGGGCATGGTAGTAATAAATGGGATAGTGTTGCATTTAATTATAAAACTTCAATACAATTATATTTTTAAAGAACTTGTGAATAAGGGGTCTCGTGAAGCTTCCAAGTAAACAAACCACTAACATATTCATACTGTCTTTCTACACTCTGAAAAGACTGGCGAAAATAAATAAAAGGTACAAGTATTTCTGTAGATTGTTGTAAGACAAGTAACAATGTGCACTTAAAGCTGCAATTGAGGGATAGGGAATTATTAAAATTGTATTTTATGGTTCCGTGATGAATACTTGGCGCTGAGGCATCATCTTTTGTTTAATTTGTGGTTACTTTGAGGGGCATTGTTCAGAATGGTTTTCCTTTCCATTACTGCACCTTAATGCATTCCTTCTAAAATGCGACGCACGTTTTGTTTCATTTTACGTGTAACAGATACATTAATTGTGATTTTATCGAGACAAACATGACTAATGGCAACACTTTCAACAGTGTTTCCGTGTTCGCTCTCTCTCTCTCTCTCTCTCTCTTCGTCTCTCCCATGTCTCAGTCAGTCCCTGTCTGTGCTTCTCTTCCTCTATCACTCTCTCTCTCTCTTTCAGCTGAAGGTCGTCTACCTCTGCCATTTTCACAAAAGGATTCATTTGTTTTTTTCCCCCTTTTTGGCCAGGCTAAGGTCGCAACTTCCATTTAGGAAAGAAATGCATGCTGCAGGGCCAGCTTTAGCGCTGATGGGAACCAGTGCCACAATGTTTGTTGGAATATTCAGGTAGTAGGAGTATGAGATGTGCCCAGGGGCTTTCCTCAGAATTGAGAATTTACAAAAAGAATCTAGACTACTACACTCTCCCCTGGTTATTTCCCATTTCTCCCTGGAGTTTCACCTGGACATTTCTGCTGCTTTTATCAGATGTGCAGGACTGGTGGAATGAACTATGTTCCTGTGGATCTCAAAACTTTGATGGTGTCTGACTCTACTCACTGTAAGCATAGATCTCTCTTAATGAGCCATAATTGCGTAGTGGCTTCCTTGTGAATATCACTTGCTGGCTAAAGTGCTGGCTGTGTTACCTTTAGTGGGGGTGGGGTGGGGGAGGTACTTCATTTTCCAAAGGCACTAATCGTACTAGTTACCTTATTTAGGTTTAATGCTATAGTGTTGCCTGTATGTTTGTGAAGGCTGATAAAGTATATGCTTTAATGGTAATCTTAGCTCAAGAGGGAGACGGCATGTCAGCTTATCGCCTGCAGAAAGGGACGAAGTAAAAATGTTTGAGAAGTCATGTTTCATGCTTTTCAAAGTTTAAGCAAGATAGTTAACTTCTTCTTGGAGAATGGCTCACTGCTGCTACCAGACTCTGAAACTTAAAATCTGGATTCCTTGTGCCTGTGGCTATTTCTCACCCTCTTGGGGATTTTGGATCGATTTGTGCCAGGAGGCTAGGCATACATTAAGCATATTTCAATTACTTTCCAACATGTCTACGCAGGCTTTGAGTCCTTTGTCGTGATTCTGCTTTTAGTTGTGGTGATTGATGGAATTTTGGTGGGATCCACCTCAGGGGTGACACTTACTAGGCCCACCTCTACTAACGGCCCCCTTTGCCATTCGCATTTGCCAGTCATGTAAGTATGCAACTGATGCAGTGATGAAGAGGAGACCTTGGTGTATGGCCATCTATTTCAATCCTGAATAACACTCTTAAAACTTCTGTCCGTTAAGTCCAGAAATGGTAGTCAGAACGCAGGCACAGTCTTTCATTTTCCTTTTTTCTACTCTAGTTATAAGTGCAGCTGCAAGTTCACAATGACACAATATAAGCATCCTCTGCTATGTACACATAACACTGAAACACTTTCCATATAGGTTGTTCTGCCTACACACACAACTCTCCATCCCTAAATTAACACTTTATATGCTTAAGCATCCTATTTCTCACTCTTTTGACTAGACTAAGAAACATCTGTTATTCAGCGACAAGATCCCTACGGGTGAATGTGCGCTTTGCAAATACTTATGTTATGTTAATACATTGGACGGAAGTCAGTTGTGGTTGAGTTAGAGTACTGTTCCACCAAACACTAAATTAGACACTAAGGGCCATATCATGCATATCATGCCAACTTTTCCCATAGACACAGAATGGGCAAAACCCTTTGGGGCATCTGGCCCTAAGATTCGACATTGGTGAAGCAACTCACTCAATTCCTGAACAGTCTAGCACTGGTAGTTCATGACCAACTCTACAGTTTCACGCATCATGTTCTGAAAAGAAACTTTGCTCAACCTACGTGTTGGCAAGGTTAAGCACATGTCTCCAAGAAGGAACAAGGCATACGAAGTGTGGTGGAACATGCCTGTTTTCTCTCACTCAAGGGTCATGAACTGGTTTGTTAACCAGTTGCTGGTTTCTCAAGTAAGTTGTTTGATTCACAAATTTGTATGCAAATTAAAAATAACATATTGCTGGGTAGTTAAGGTAACAACATCTTTTTCTATGGTGGTCTAGTAAAAGGAGAAATAAACTCTTAAAAGTGCAAGGCACCGGAGATCTGGGTTAAGGACACTTACTAAGGTCATGCAGTCTTCCCAGATCCCAGTGCACATATGAGGGCTGTGAAAAATCTAAATGTCTCTTTATAATACAGTGAAATAATGTTTTAGAACTATTTTGCTAAACAGCACACCCAGAATTCGCAGGTTGCAAATCTTTATAGAATACAAAAAATGTGATATATGAAACAATTTAGTGATGGATGCTGTACACATTTCATCTTGCAATTATTCCAAGAATGCTATCGTGTCTGGAGAGGAGGCTGACTGAGGCTGAATAGATGCTTGTTGCTTTGAAATATTGTGGCAAATGCAATTACCTTGTGTCTGCTGAGCTTGAAACATTGTAAATGTTTTATGAATGTGCATATATAGAATATTTCTGAGTCAACAGTGCTGCCTCAGTCAATACAACATTGTTGTTTTTCATCAATTCTGCAGTCTCACACAAACGGGCAGAGCTCCCAGATCTCAGGACCTTGAAATGTTCACTTGTGTTCATTCTCACAAGTAATGGGTAGCTCCAATCCAGCCTAATGTGCTTGAAAAAAACAAAAAACTTCACAATGTATGGCACTAGACTCCATGAATACATTCCGGCCAAAACGTGACATACACAGTGCTCCTGGTAATCAGCATGTTCATTCCTTAAGGGTCTCCAGCAGGTCGTCGCGAGCTACTAGTTTCTCCTGGGCCGCGCCTCTGAGTTACTAGCTCGGACAGGATAACATGCCTGTCAGCTGGTGTAAGAATATACAGCTGCCCAGCTGCTTTCACAACAATAAAACATTGCATGCCCCATTCTGTTTGTCCTGGGAAGCTGACTGTACTGGTCCACGAAGCCCAAACTCTTATCAATAACTTTTTCCTTTGTTCTTTCTCTCTACATTTTCTTCTTTCCTTCTAATATTCCCTATTTCTGTCTTTCTTGTGTTCTTTTTCTGTTTTATCTCCTTCCTTTCATTATCTCCTTTCCCGATTTGATTTTATCCACTTTCTTGCTTGTATTTTCTCCTTTCCTTCCTCTATTTCCCTATCACTCTTTTGATACCTTTCTCTTTCTTTCTATATTGTCTTCTTCCAGTTTACCACTTTTCTTCCCCATCTTTCTTTCTGTTTTCCTTCACTCTCTTGCTGTTTCTCTGTTTTTCTTTTCATTCTTTGTTCCTCTGCTTCTCCTTTTCTACACGTTCTCCCTTTTCACTACTTATTCCATCTCTTTCTTACTCTTTTTCTTCCACTTTTGCTCAGTGGCGTCTTCTCCGCTATGGTGGAGGAGCATCGCCCCACTGCTTCCAAGCAGTGCAAGAAGCAAAAACATAAATGATAATAACTTTTAGTTATCATCATTTTATGTTTGTGCTGCTTTGCGGGCGTCAGGTCGGCAGGGCTGCTCTCCTCTCGGAGCAGGGGAGGAGTGGATTGCGCACTCCTAAGTGCGCAATGACTGTTTAGTTGGCCCTTTCGGGCCACCCAAACCAGTCATGTGCACTTTTACCTTCTCCATGCAGGCTGCATTACATCCTGCATTGAGAACATGCCCACCCCTCCAGCCACTGGCTGAACACCGTATCACGGGGATCAGAGCAATCATAACTCTGTTCGTGAAGCCGGAAGTAGGAGAGCAGAGGCAAAGACCCGGTACCCAGGAGCAAGGTAAGTTATTTTTTTGTTTTGTTTTTTGTTATGCTCACTCCCTCCCATAATCGCGACCCCCGCATGACACTACCCCCTCAACACCCCCCCATAGCCCCCTCCCTGTGAGCCCCCCACCCACGCCCCCACCCACACCTTTCTCCCACCCCCGCGCCTGCCTCCTCCACCCACAAGCCATGCTGGCCGGCACTGCTTTTGCTCCTTTTATTTCTTTCACTTATTCTTCCCTGCTTTTTATTTTTCTTGTTTTATCTTCCTGTCTTGCTCTATCCTTATATCTTTATTTTGTTTCTTGCTTTCATTACTTTATTTGTTATTTGTCTTCCTGTTTCTTTGTTCTCTTCTTTCACTCCTTTCTCTGTTTTAGTTGTTTTCCTCTTTCCATTATTTCTTTCTCTATTCCTTTCTTGACCTCCTTTCGATCTCCCCTGCATTGTCTTGCTTTCTCTCCTTTCTCTGTGTTTGGCTCTATGTTTCGTCTTTTGTATCTGCTTTTTATCTCACTAGAAATACAGAAAGCACAGTGGTGGATATGCCATAGGTTTCTATACAGGGACCAAAATAAGGAGGAGATGGTGATAATCAATTATAAAGACTGTCCATGGGTTTGTGCTCACATAGCATAATCACTCTGCCACCGAGGAGGAAATGTCCGACCTGGAACAGAAGGCTTGTTTTAATTTCCAAATGTCTTCCAATCTTCATCAATCCTTTATAATATAAATGAAAATAAAAGGTAGCTGACACATGTTTTGTCACTTTTACTTTTTCAAGGATGCAAACAATATATATAAAGCACTCATGTCATTACGGAACTTAATGACCAGAAGGAAACTACAACAGCTCTCAAATAAAAGAGTTGATACAGAATACAGAATACAGTAAGACGTCCCAGTAATATTTAAGCCAAAATACATATTAAATGACCTAGATGACCTAAGGACATTGATCATAATGTGGAAGTACTCAGAAAAAGTGTGTGGAGTAGTTTGTACACCCAAGTAGTGTGCATACTAGTTCAACGAAAACAGAACCAAAGGGGACATGCATGACATATTATAACCAACATGTTTTCTAAGATGAAGATTGGAAGAAAGTTCTATTTACTTCATTGCCCTGAAACTTATTCTTGGGCTTACAGACTATCTGGACTCAAGTTATATGTGTACTTTGGTATTATTGTTTTTGTTCTCACATTTGTTTCTCTTTCTTTCCTCATTTCATCTTTTCCATCTATTTCTGTTCTTTCTCCCTCTTTTCTTTCTCTCTGTCTTTTTCTCTTCTCCATGTTGCTTTCTTTTTCTTTTTTGTCTTCCTTTTTCTGTCTCTTCCCCTCATCCTCCGTCTTTTTCTTTCTCTCTTTGTTACCCTTGCTTTGTGTCTCTTCTCTTTTCCTCTTCCTTTATCCTTTCTTTAATTTGCTCTTTCGCTCTTTCTTCCTCTCCTCCAAGACACAAAGACACATAGCACACAGAAGTGTCCACTTCTAAAAGTGGCCTTTCTAAAATAGTAATAATAAGTCTGCTTTCACCAATAAGCAGGATTTATCACTACTGTTCCAAACATACCAAACATGGGCGCGCTAACCCTCTCATGTCAGGAATTACCACTGAAGCATATATCAGGATATCCTCAATGCATCCCTATGAGAGGGCAGCGTCACAGCAGTGAGAAACCAAATAGGCTGTTTGTCACCACCAGAACATGCTACACAGCTAAGGCGCGGGTCCTACCCTTTACCTACACCGCACCCTGCCCATAAGGGCTAGCTAGGGCCTACCTTACGGGTGACTGATTTGTAGTAAAAGGGGAGATGCAGACATGGCAACCACTTTATATGCCACATCACAGCGGCAGTGAACTGCATTTTTAGGCCCTGCAGTGGCAGAGGCCTGGGACAGGTTTGAAAGGCTACTGCGGTGAGTGGCACTAGCAGCCCTGCAAGGCCACCAGTAGCATTTAATTTAGTGGCCTGGGTATATGGAATACCACTGTACAAGTGACTGACAGGTAAACTAAATGTACCAAATAGGTGGTGACCAATCTTATCAAGTTTACCAGAGAGAACACATGCACTTTAGCACAAATCAGCTGTGATAAAGTGCCCAGAGTCATAAAACCACCAACCACAAGCCAGAAAAAATACATGAGGAAGCAAAAAGTTCTGGGATGACCCTGCAAAAAGGACCGAGTCCAACATATACTTACCTATTTGCACTTACATTCTCGATATTTTGGCCCTCAATATTTTTGGCACATTTTATTCTGTGCACACAATATTTTTAGCGTCAATATTCTCTCAGACAGCCAGGAAATCAGAACAGCTAGGTCTTGGTCATAATCTGTAGTGCATGATGAGTCTTCTGATGCTTGTGAGGGTTAATTCATGTGTTTTACTGCATGAAAGTTGAATGGCCTTCCTACTACTAGAATCTTTTTCAATCTAGATGTACCCAAAACAATATAATGTAGAATTCCTACATTGCCACATGATTTGGATTTTTTAGAATATATCTACATTGCTCACACAATTTCAGCATTATTTAGTACTGAAATTGTACACATTCATGTGCCAATTATATACTTAAAAAGTGTCAAATGCAACAGCAAATCCCAGTTGTGGATTCATAGAGCCTAGATCTAGGGGACCCAAGAAGCATTTAACCTGTTAGAAAATTTACCAGCTCGGTGTAATTTCCCACGTGTGCAAGCAGAGGGTAAGGATACGAGCAGCATTCTTCCCATGGTAGTTTCAGGAGAGTGCCAATTGCCTGTGTTGGGAACTCCAACAAAGCCAGAACTTTGTCGATTTTTAATAACATTTGCCATCCAAACCCTTACTAGATCAACTGCATAAAAGAGAGGTCGTTTTAAGGAGTGAGGTGAGTGTTGGAAAATGCAGTTGTGGGGGAAGGATGTTTCCTCATGGAAAAAAATATATATGCACCTTAAGTGAAAGAGTTGAAATATCAAAAGCAATTTAGGTGTCTAATGCAAGGGCAAGTCTGCTTGCAGCTCTGTTTTACTTCGCCTTCCTGTGGTGGGTAGCAAGCAAGTCAGAAAGTGTGAAGCTTTTCAGTGTTGCAGGCAAAATATTATTTGGCATGTTTAGGGCGCGAACAGTAAACTGATAAAAGGCCATTCTTCTGGCTTTTGTTTTAATTTGGTGCCACCGCTGGCTGGCACTCTTGGCTTCTGCTTTTCTTTCCTTATGAAACGCCTGCCCTGGCCCCTGGGTGGTATTTAACAATGGTTCTATTTATATTGTAGGGAAAGGCGTTCATTCACAATGTCTGCATTGTAATTCATCAACTCACTACAGCACGTGCACAAGTATAAGAACCAGGGTTAATTGTGTCTGAAAAAAATGACTTTGCAAAAGACATTTGCGCACCCTCTCGGAAAAAATTCTAATTAATATAAATCAAGTCCCAGGTAAACCATATATTTCTATAAAAATGCAATACACCTGTAATGTTGCATATCCTTGGGTTTTAGCCCTGATGCATGGCAAGATTGTCTGTGATATCCACGGAAGGCAGGGTCATGGAACACTTCATTGACAGGTTTTGAACTTGAATCTGTGAGTTACAAATTGTAGCAGACAGTTTTTGGAAGAATTAAAATGTTCTCACTCTTGTCTGTGGTTTCTGTAAGTTTGATATCAAAGATTTCGGAATTGATTCCGAAATGGCTGAACCAAAGTCACGCGCCCGTTTTTCCTTGGGATCTTTGTCGTTATAGTCCTGTTTGCTTTGCCAAGTGTGTTATTGTCCCGGTTTATCGCAAAACTTGAATTAGAAATTAAGTGGCACATTAACATGTTATGCTCTAGTTTCTTGTTGATGAATGCAGGTAAGTATGAATACAGGACGGTGGTCTTTAAACGTGTTATGCTTACCCTCCCTTGAGAGAAAATATATCTGTGGGACTCCCAGGTTTCTTAATTTGCGAAAATGTTTAACAGTGAAGGTTGACGACTGTGAGTTTAGAGTTTTATAAGTTAAGTGAATTTTGAGCTAGCTTACATGATAGCATGGCACAAATGAAATGTAATGGTGCATGTCCCACACCAGCCTTCAAACAATAATTGTACAGTATATCCAAATGTATATACAGCACAGGTACACACAAGCATGCGCGCACACGCACACACACACACACCCACCAAAAGACCCACACAGAGTAAATTGAACACACACCAGTAAATTCAGCAAAGGCAGCAGCAGTGTGCAATTCACATATTCATAGATGATGTATATCGTAGCCAACAACAATGAATATGTACCAGACACATGGAACAACTATAGCGCAGCCAGCGGAATACCAAATATGTGGTGGCGCCTGTACCCAACAAAGTGCGCCCCTAAGTGTGAGGTGGGTAAGGGCATGCTTCGGTTTTCTTCCACTAGTAACTGTGGGGTGCCAGTGAAGGTATCGAAGTAAGGGTCTATTTCAAGTGCTCCTTGTACCTAACAGAGTATAGAGGAGGGAGGGATGGTTCAAACATCCACAAAGAGGACTGTAAAAGCCTGCTGCTGCTTCTACCACAGCCATCTCTCTTAGGTCCTCTCTCTTCAAAAGACCCCTCGATGCTAACCATCTTCTCCTGCTACTCCTATTACCCCACAGAGTGACAAAAATGGCCTTCATCAGTCTCCTAGCCAGCACTCAGTCAGCTGTAGGTAAATCCAGCCAGAAATGCGAGGCCCATACACACTGTGCCACTGGAACCAAGCTATACATGGCTGATGGGCCCTAATAAGGGCATAACCGGTCCTGGGTTGCTTGTGTTCCTGCTTAGGGAGGACCTGGCCTGGCAGTTCAGGCTGGACTGTTTCCACTGGAGCAGGATCAAGACTGAATCTTGACTATGGCTGGGTCCAAACTGGTCATAGTATTTAAAATAACAATGGGTTGGGATGTGGCCCAGAGGAATTAACAGTGGCTGAGAATAACTTAAGCATTCAATTCATTACATTTTTGTATACTACAGTATGTCACCCCTCTAATGACCCTCAAGTACCTCCAATCAGCTCTTAAAGTTCCTCTGCTAGTTCTAATAGTCCCTCAGATGCCCTCTGGTAAAAACTACCACCCATT
The DNA here is from genome assembly GCF_964204655.1 of Triturus cristatus. Taxonomy (NCBI): domain Eukaryota; kingdom Metazoa; phylum Chordata; class Amphibia; order Caudata; family Salamandridae; genus Triturus; species Triturus cristatus. The sequence continues at coordinate 879,426,251 of NC_140583.1, forward strand.
GGTATCTCTAACCAAGCCTCATCTGCTGACTCTCAGAGCCTCTCATCCATCCCCAGAATGTCTCTACTAAAACTTTGTCACCTTCTAAACCCCATGCTTAAGGAATCATACCATCCATTTTGAGCCATAGTAGCAGAATGCAAGTCCTTATAACATATTGTAAGAAATTGGGTTTTTGGTTGAGGGGGTTGAAACCCTTCTCAAGCAGCAACCACAAACAGCAACTAGAACAGATAAAAGGCCCCAGAGCACGATGAACCAGTATGGGTGTGCTGCGACCAAGTCAGGACCAAACACCGTTGCTTTGGATGCCTTTATGGGAAACGAACATGAGGCAGAGAGGGGCTAATGGGAAACAAACAAGAGGCAGAGAGGGGAAAATCAGGTAAGTGGCCACTCTTCCCTACAGCAGATAATGAAACAGTGCAGATTTGTCTCTTCTTTCCACATGTGATCATGGACAAGTACATGGGTTGGTAGATGAGCTTGCAACACCAACTGTACACTCAAATGCCAATCTCTGGCATTGCTGAGGTACTTGCAGCACAACATTTAATTGTCTATGGTTTCTTAAAGAATAGGGTCTGCACCAGTGCTTCATTTGTAAAAGAATAAGTACCAGGGCCTAATGTTTTGGTCAGAATCCCACGGCTGGCGCTCAAATGCCGGGGGTAATGAATACCAAGTCTGCATATTCTGAATTCCCCTCACACCTCTTTCATCCTCCCCCAGTCATTCTCTCCGTTTATCTCACTGTTTCATGCACTTTTTCATTCCTGATTTCTCTTTGTGACTGTTTTTCCATCTTTGTCTTCCTCCTTCTTTTCCACTTTTGCCTTTTTCTCTCTTGCTCTGTGTCAAAGTCTGATGAGGCAAAAGAAGTGCCAGTCCCTAAAAATGAGTGCCTGTGAGCCCTACCTGCAACCACTGGCTCAGTTTAAACACTGATCCTGACAGTGTATACATATCACCATTTAGTAGGTTTCAGTGTCTGTAGGAAATCCACATTTTCTGTGTGATCATCCCAGATTTTTCACCTTTTTTGAACCACATACTTTTTGCTGGCTTTAGAAATATTTCTTTTGCTGGCTTTAGATTGAGATATATTGTGCACTTACTCCTGCTAACCAGTAGTAGAGTGCCTGTGCTCCCCATTTGACTGATCAAATTGACATGCTCCTAATTGATATATTTAACTTGCCTATAAGTCACTAACATATGGTATAAAATGTACCCAGGCCCTTGAAGTTAAATGTCACTAGTGGATTGCACACCTCTTTTGCAATCCACTACAGGGGCAGTGCAAACATGGATTTACGCCTACCACTGTAGCTTTGTTGCAGCAATGTAAAAACAGCGGTTTGACCTGTCGAAAGAAGCCCTCTGAGGGGTAAAAATATCCTTCCTTTTAAATACTAATAAGCCACCTCCATGTAGATCTTGTAGCCCACAATGCAGATTGCGTGCTATTTAAAAGTAAGACATGTAGAAATGTAATGTTAACATGTACGTAGAATGACTACCACCGAAAAGCTATTTTTTATTGTGGCAGGCCTAGCTATCCTATGTAGAAAAGAAGAGCACTGTTGGAAGGTGGTTTATTAGTATTTGTAGGTAGGTACTTACCACTAGGTAATAAGGGCAAAATCACAATACAAGATCCACTCAAGGTCACAATAAATTATTCCTTGCTCAACCGTTTGTAGCTGGATGCAAGCAGGCAGGCTTAACTTAGGAGACAGGTGTGTAAAGCATTTAAAGACACCAATACATTAAATAAGTAAGACACAACTCACAATAAAAATCCAGCACCAATTTATCAAAATAGAAATACATTTAGGATTAAAATGACAGCAAAATGGAAAAAATCCAATGTTGTGAACCAGAGATATTATTTTTAGAATATTTAATGTTTTTTAGTGCTTAAAAGCCAAAAGAGCCAACTTCGAACACAAGGGCGCGCTAGACTGAGACAAAGTCAAAGTTTCAGGTGCGACCACAATGGAGCGCAGGTGGCATACAATGAGCGGTAGGGCCCGTTCAAGTTTTTACCTTCTTACTTGGTCTCTTTTATGGAGCTCTTTTTCTCAGTGTCGAACGGGTCTCCTTGGCAGGCTGGGTTTGGGTTAGATGTTGGCTTGCTTCATTGGGATTCCTTGGTTATGTTAAGTTATGTTAATAATGGTTTGTATAGCGCGCTGACACCGGTTCGTTTCCTGGCGCTGTAGAGACAGAGAACAGTCAGAGTTGGAAGCCTGCGGAATTAGTAGTATGCTTGTTGGTAAAGCCAGGTCTTTAGGGATTTCCTGAATAATATAAGGTTGGGGCATAGCCGGATCTCAAGGGGGAGGGCATTCCACAGACGAGGTGCCAAAGTGCCAAATCTGCAGCCGCCCGAACGTTTACGTTTAAAGGATGGAGTTTGTAAAAGGCATTGTTGGGCCGAGCGAAGGCTACGGGACGGGGCATACTTTATAATGAGTTTTGTGATGAAGGTATGGCTTTTGCAGTGGAGCGCTTTAAAGATCATGCAACTGACTTTGAAGGTACAGCATTGGGCGACCGGGAGCCAGTGAAGTGTTTTCAGAAGGGGGGTGGCAGAATGCCATCTAGGCTGGTTCAAAATCAGTCTTGCTGCCTGATTCTGCACCATCTGAAGTCGTTTCAGAAGGAACTGGGGGAGGCCCAAATATATCGAGTTAGCGTAGTCTATGTGAGAGATCACAGTTGCGATCACCACCTGTATCAGGGCTTCGTGGGTCAAAAGGCGGCGAACCTTCCGGATTTTTCTCATTTGAAAGAGGCACTTGGAGACCACCTGGCCTACTTGCGTTTTTAGAGAAAGGTCGCTGTTTAGGGTGATGCCAAGCGTCTTTGCCGAAGATGAAGGGATCGGAGCTTGACCCATTTCTGTTGGCCAATAATGTGGGCCCCAGTGTTTAGCGCTGTCCCCAGTCAGGACCAGCTCAGTTTTTCCTGGGTTCAATTTCAAATGATTTTGGTTCATCCAAGCTTGGATGAACCTCATTGTTGATTGAAAGAAGGAGATGGACGTATCTGAGTTGTCAATTGTGAATAGGAGCTGTAGGTCGTCCGCGTAGTTCAGCACCGTTACCTGTTTGTCTCTAAGAGCTTGGATTAAAGGGAAGATATAGAGGTTAAACAGGTGGGATGACAGGGACGAGCCCTCGGGTACACCACATATGATGGCTTGCTTGGTGCCCGCTAAGTTACCCAGGTGAACTGCCTGGGAACGGTCTGCTAGAAAGGACTTCAGCCAGCCGGCTGCCGTGCCCCGGATGCCAGCCTGAGAGACACGGTCGATCAAGATGGTGTGATCGACCGTGTTAAATGCGGCTGACAAATCCAGGAGCACTAGAGCCTGTGGAATGCGATTGTCTGCGCAGTCCCTAAGGGTGTCCATTACTGCCACTACCACCGCCTCTGTTGAATGGGCTGGACGAAAGCCCTTAAGAAAGAAAGGGTATGCCGTTCCTCCTGGTCAGGGGAGTATGTGTGAAATGTACACTCTACCCTAAAGTGGAGACAAAGTGAAAGATAATGTCTAGACAGCCTGAGGACTTAAAGCACGTGGTGGGTGGGGGAACCCACACTGGTGGAACTAAAACCCTCACACACCCAGGAAGCTAGGTGTCATGCTTCATCATCTGGGTTTTGCTCCTTGTCGGGTCGGCGCTGCAATTCCCGACGGGAACCCAAAGATGGGGCTCTTTAACGGAGATCTTTTGTTCCTCGCCGAAAGTTGAGTGCAAGTGAGGGCCAGGTAAGTGTAGACGTTGGTGAGTGTATTTTAAAACAGGGTTGGTTAGTCTGAATAACGAATTTATTGGGTCAGTAAACCACCCTATTAAAAACGATATGAGTGGCGGTCGTCTGGACACAGTGAGTCAAAGACTTGCTCCGCTCAACTCAGATGGTCAACATGTTTCTCGCCTAATGGTCAGGAGGATCCAACGGCAGGCAATTCAACAGGACCAATGTGGTGTGAACTATCTACAAAACGTGAGGGTGTGTAACAGGATCTTAAATTATTGTGTTTGTGCCTGGATAAATCTACCCTATGAAAGTGTGGAGAAATCTAACACTTCCGCATAGGAGTGGCCTAAAGGAAAGGGAGAAAAGAAGCATAACAGGCCAACACAGAACATTAAAATACACTTTGTCGTTTATATACATAGTAATCTGGAGCCAAAGACTCCTCGTATGCATGTCCAATATACGAAGCAAATGTGCTCGAATAGAGTGATCATGCATAAGTGGATGCAGTGTCAAACAACGTGTCAAGTGATCTAAAAAGACTTCAATCCAGGGCACCCTGAATTCTAGTAACGAGGTCTAAAAACGCTCACCTAAGGATTAAACTAGTGCCGCTCCAGTCGGTGCGTGGCGAGCCTCTTGGGATGGCGTAGTAGCCTGCTGTAATGTGTATCAAAACAAGAGACTCAACTAGGTAGGTGTATACATACAATACACCTGCTGGGTGCTAGGTGTTGTCAAGGGAACAGGTAGGTACGATCCCCCGGATCCCCGGTAACCGGGAACTACCGCTCGAGGAGCGAACCAACCCTAAGCCTTATGTGCCGTCCACGGAGGTAGGCGGCCCATATCAGCATTAGGGTCGGTCAGTCACAAAAGCAGCGGTCAACCGTCCACCAGCGTCTAGGGAATCCCAGACCGTTCGATCATTGTTATGCTCACCAGGTAGTAGTTTACTTACGGTTCTGTTGCCCAAGGGTGGTTTTGTAAACCTACCCCTGGACGAAAGCCCGCCTGATGTGGATCAAGGTAGTTTGATGTCTCTATGAAGTTGGACAGGCAGTTGGCGACATGAGCCCCCAACACCTTTGCAAGGAAGGGAAGAAGGGAGATTGGACGATAATTTGCATTGCAAGTCGGGTCTGCACCCGGTTTCTTCAGAAGGGGTATTACGATAGCTTCTTTGAATGTGAGAGGGACTAGTCCAGTGGCCAAAGAGTTGTTTAGAAGGGTACAGGCGGGAGCCGGAATAACTGATAGGCAGTCTTTCAAGATATAAGGAGGACATCTGTCAGATGGGGCGCCAGATTTTGCTCTTACCAGTAATTCCTGGAATAATTCTGGGGTGATGGGGGGGAAACTGCTAAGTAAGTCGATAGTGTTGGGGCTTGGAACAGAAAGGAGAGGACTTGAGGTTTGTGGAATACTGGCTTTGATGGCCGTGATTTCCTCTGTAAAAAAAACGTTCAGTGAATTGCAGAGAACCTGGGTCGGGGGCAAACTGGGCCGAACATTGTCAAGGTTGGTTAATTCATTAAGAATAGAAAAGATGTCCTTAGATTTATTGGTTGAGTTGGTTATACGGAAGGAAAAGTAAGCAGTTTTAGTAACTAAAATAGATTTCATGTAGTCCTTCCTGGCAGAGATGTATCGAGTTTTAGCGTCAGGGGCATAGTTGTGACGCCAACGTCGCTCAAGTTGTCGAAGGGCCAGTTTTTTTGCTTTTAAGTCAGGAGAGAACCATTTTTGGGCATCGGCGCGTCGGGCCAATTTGATCGTCTTGTATGAAGCATGGGCATCGCTGGCTGATTGCAGCCAGAGAGAGAGATTGTTTTCTGCTATATTGATATCAGGGTTGTGGGAGGGAATGGAGGTAGCAAGAGTTTGTAGGAATTCTGGCCTGTCTAGGGAATTCCAGTTCCTAGCTCTTCCACCCATAGCTGTGGCGGTGGACTTTTTAGGGGGATGGATGAGATTAAATTTGATAAGAAGATGATCTGACCATAGACACGGAAAGGTGACCGGGGTCGTAACTAGAAGAGAGTTGGTCCAGACCTGGTCCAGAATGTGGCCTTTACAGTGAGTTGGTGATCGTACATGTTGTTCGAAATTTAGATTTGTAAGAAGCTTGATTGATTCTCATCAATGACCAAAAGCTCCAGGGCTTCAGCAAGGCTAACCTGAATTTCAGGCCGGGTTGCTGTTTGACGTCGCCGGCTTGACTCTTCATTGTGAGTCTTTCAACTTATGGAGCTTTTTGGTCAAAGTACTCCAAATGATCTCAAACTTCTGGAGATGCCTCCAGAAGGCCCTTTTGGATTTTTGATGGGTCCACAACACCAGCCAAGGTTCTAGAAGCTCTACGCTGTTCTTGTAGAGTTGGGACTAAAGTTCCCTCAGTGCACCTGGCCAAATCCTTTAAAGTCTAGCAGAGGGTGGTCAGCTGGTTTCTTCTTGGTGGAAATGATGCAGGTGGAGCTCTTTTAACCTGTTGCTTTCAGGGAGTCCACTCTTTAAACTTTTAATGCAAGGCAAAGTCTGTCTTTTGCTGTAGTTCCAAAGAGTGCAGCAGGTACAGTCATTCAAAGTTCAGTCCTCTTGGTGCAGGTGAGGAGTTCCAGCAGGGCAGTCCTTCTTCTTCTTGTTTCTTCAGGCAGGGATCTGAGTTACTGGGCAGTCCTCCCATATCTATACTGGCTTCTGGGCTGGCAAGCAAGGTGGGTACCTCTTACCAATGGGTTGCAGGGTGCCACACTTCTCCTGAAGTGTGGCAAATTATTGGCACAGTTCTTTAAAAACCAAAATGGAGAAAATCTCATCTGGAGCTACCTTAAGGTCTGGCTAGCCCAACCTACAGGTGTGACTAACTTTCTCTAACACTCCCCTTCCATCCCCTCTGCTAATTCAATTACAGGGGCTCCCATCTGGCTGAGGGTACAGGAAGTGCGAGTGGGCCTGGGTCCTGTCCTAATTGCCTTTCCCTCTTTGATGACCAGTTTGCACCTCCAGCCCCCTTCAGCCTTTTGCTCTGCAGTTTGCAGATCTCCTCCCACCAAATGTCTCTTTATTTCCTTTCAGGCCACTTCACACCTCATCAGAGTAGCTTGGCCCAGCCAGTCAAAGGCTGGCCAATCAGTAGAGGCCACTCTAGAGCTGAATTTAGGCACACCAGAAAGCAAGGTCTATAACGTCTATTCTGTAATAATTATAATAAATCTGACTTTGGCAAGTTGTTGGATTTATTCTAACTATTATTGAGACATTTTGAAGTATAATTTTAGCTCAATTCTGTCAATAGTTACACTATATTAAAGTTTATTAAGCCTTCCCAGGTTAGCCTATGAAGCTAATGTACTACAATGGGGAAAAACGTAGTTGGCAGTTTTTCCCTCACCAGGGCATAAAAACATCTTTTATAATGTCCCTGCTTATAGTTACAAGGCACCCTATCCCTGGGGCTCCTGGGGGAGAATTTAGGGGGGACTTATATGTAAAAATAAGGCAGTTTAAGACTTTGGAAGTATCTTTTATTCCAAAGTCGTATTTGCATATCATTTTTAAAGTAAAAGACGCCTGCAGAACAGGGCTGCCTTTAAAATGAAAGCAGGCAACACAGCAGTGCACACTTACAAGCATTAAATCTACTTTGCTTCTTAACCTACATGCCCTCCCATATACTAGGGGCTTACAGGTAGGTTATCATACCAATTGTAATTACACCTAATTACCATATACCTTTTAAACAGAGCACTGGCCTGGGGCCTGCTTGGCAGAGCCCAGGGAACAATCAGAGTCGGTGACCATCAGTATCAGTAAAAAAATGAGAATGATCAGGGCGACAAGGATGACTTTCTCACAAGTACGTATTAAGATTATAATGCTGTGCCAGGAACGGTATTAGCTAGAAAAGTAATGATATAAATATTTTAATAGTTAATAAAAATCCAATTCAATTGTGAAGTTGGATTGATTAAAAATCATAAGCAAAGCCACTTTTTTTAAAGCTGCATTTTATCTACCTGAACTGTCAGAAGGCTAATTTGCATATTTCTCTGCCAGCTCCTGGCCAGTTACTAGCATGTGACTAGGTGTGAAATGCAGGCTGGGGGCAGTGGGCCTCCTTTTGACAGAACAGTGCGAAATCCTCCTTGGCACGTCTTCTGAGCCAGATGTAGCACTTAAAAGGGAGAGAATGGAATGCCAAGACAATTCTTTGGTATCCACTGTCTGGATGCTGATTGAGCCTGCTTTATCCTTCCAGATTTTTGTCTCTGGGTTTATTTTGGGTACAGTGGCAGGTTCAAACTGAATTTTAGTGTTAGATGTTGGAGGACACTAGGATTACCATAGTACATTTCCCACAGAGAGACATCCAGACCTCAGAGCCCAAGCTTAGTGCAGCCAAGTACTTTTTCAATTTTGGAAAATGCCCAAATTGGGTAGGGTTGATCCCAGGAGCATCTACCCAGTTGGTTAGGGCATGACATGGAGTTATTCCCACCGGCTAGCTCATGCCAGGCATAAATGTGGCATCACAAAAAGATGATGGACGGAATTCTGAACATTGTCAAACATTCACTCCCAGTCACAAATCTGGGCCTAAATCCATTGTTTTTGCTCGCCACCCTATTCGAGTTTGGACCTAGCAATATGCAAATCAGTCTTGACCCTGCTTGCCATGGGAACTGTCCAACCTGCAGTGCCAGGCCAGGGACTCCCTGGACAGGAAAACAAGCCTCCTGGGACCAGTTTCGGGGTATCACCCCTCATCAGGCTAGCTTGAATACAGTGGAGTAGCAAGCATGGGACCCATGTCTGGGCATACCCATCCCACTTAGGGGGAGAATTGAAACACAAAAAGATTATGGACAAAATGCTGAACATTGAGATTCAACACTCCTGAGGCGAGATAGCCGGGAGCTCGTTCGCATATTTTAAAAACTTGATCTTAGAAACTGTTTTTTAACAAATTTGTACTTTGCATTGTTGCACTTTCCCCCTGAGCACTCCCCCCCACCTCACCTGATCAGAATTCCCCGCGCTGCCGATCCAAGGGCTGCAGCGGGTCGGAGTTCTTGCCGCCATTCTCGGCCCGATCACAGGCCACGCCCATGTACGTAGGCCACGCCCCCTCCGCGAACCCACTTAAAAGCGAGCTGACTACAAGCCCGCAGTAGATATTCAACACTCCTGAGGCGAGATAGCCGGGAGCTCGTTCGCATATTTTAAAAACTTGATCTTAGAAACTGTTTTTTAACAAATTTGTACTTTGCATTGTTGCACTTTCCCCCTGAGCACTCCCCCCCACCTCACCTGATCAGAATTCCCCGTGCTGCCGATCCAAGGGCTGCCGCGGGTCAGAGTTCTTGCCGCCATTCTCGGCCCGATCACAGGCCACGCCCATGGATGTAGGCCACACCCCCTCCGCGAACCCACTTAAAAGCGAACTGACTACAAGCCCGCAGTAGAGATTCAATACTCCTGAGGCGAGATAGCCGGGAGCTCGTTCGCATATTTTAAAAACTTGATCTTAGAAACTGTTTTTTAACAAATTTTTACTTTGCATTGTTGCACTTTCCTCCTGAGCACTCCCCCCACCTCACCTGATCAGAATTCCCCGCGCTGCCGATCCAAGGGCTGCCGCGGGTCGGAGTTCTTGCCGCCATTCTCAGCCCGATCACAGGCCACGCCCACGGACGTAGGCCACGCCCTCTCCGCGAACCCACTTAAAAGCGAGCTGACTACAAGCCCGCAGTAGAGATTCAACACTCCTGAGGCGAGATAGCCGGGAGCTCGTTCGCATATTTTAAAAACTTGATCTTAGAAACAGTTTTTTAACAAATTTGTACTTTGCATTGTTGCACTTTCCCCCTGACCACTCCCCCCACCTCACCTGATCAGAATTCCCCGCGCTGCCGATCCAAGGGTTGCCGCGGGTCGGAGTTCTTGCCGCCATTCTCGGCCCGATCACAGGCCACGCCCACGGACGTAGGCCATGCCCCCTCCACGAACCCACTTAAAAGCGAGCTGACTACAAGCCCGCAGTAGAGATTCAACACTCCTGAGGCGAGATAGCCGGGAGCTCGTTCGCATATTTTAAAAACTTGATCTTAGAAACTGTTTTTTAACAAATTTAATTTCAAAATTAAATCAGGATCCCCCTTTGACCCCTGCCCCCCGTTGGTGCTCCATTCACTAACAGAGATTGCCAACCCACTCATTAATAGCATCATAAATTCCTCACTCAACCATGGTCTGGTCCCCGAAGAATGGAAACTCGCAGCAGTCAAACCCTTGCAAAAAAAATCACTACCGGACCCTACTACCCTCACAAACCTTCGTCCCATTTCCCTACTTCCAGCTTTCTGCAAACTTACTGAGAAAGCTGTTAATAAACAACCCACTGCTTTCTTGGAAACCAACAACATCTGGCATCCCAACCAAGCAGGTTTCAGATCCCAACATTCTACAGAATCAGCTCTAATCTTCTCCTCTGAAACCCTCCGTGCAGCACTAGATCAGGGAAAGAAAGCAGTCCTGGTTCTGTTAGACCTGTCCGCGGCGTTTGACACGGTGTCCCATACCATTCTGTTGGACCGTCTAGCCGCGGCAGTAATTGTCGGAACCGCACTGAGCTGGATAAAAAGCTTCCTTGCAAATAGAAGACAAGTGGTGGTTTTAGGACAGTACAGGTCAGAAGAAAAGTTAGTAGGCTCCGGAGTCCCTCAAGGCTCCTGCTTGAGCCCCACACTTTTCAATATATATATGGCCCCACTAATCACCCTCATCTCATCTTTTGGTATAGATACCATTGCATACGCAGATGACACGCAGCTCATTCTGGTGCTGGAGAATGACACCTGTGAAGCCGAAAAAAAGCTCCAAAACTGCCTCACCGCCACGTTCAGATGGATGAACCTAAATCATCTCAAGTGCAATACTGGGAAAACTGAAATTCTACCTTTCGGCAAAGGAAATACCTTCAACCCCTCATCGTGGTGGCCTGAGGACGCCATTGCCCCCCCAAGTACTGCCTCCTCAGTCCATAACCTAGGGATCAAATTTGACCCCTCCCTGAGCTTCAAACAGCATGCCACAGCCGTAGCAGGGACCTGCTTCGGAATTATTAAAGGGCTCAGGAAATTTTACGACCTAATTCCCATCTCCGCAAGGAAAACGGTCGTAGTAGCCCTCATCACCTCCCGCATCGACTACTGTAATAGTCTATGTGCAGGGACCAACAGAGAAGTCTGCCACAAATTACAAATGGTACAGCATGCTGCAGCCAGACTAGTGCTAGGATGGAAAAAGAGAATCCCCGCCAAAGCAGCAATGAACTTCCTACACTGGCTGCCCATCTACAAAAGGGTGCTCTTTAAAATTCTACTGATCACTTTCAGGGCTTTCAATGGAAAGGGACCCAACTACATACTGAAAATGTTCAAGCACTACAGCCCCATGCGATGCCTCAGGTCTCAAGGGGCCAATCTTCTCACCATTCCCAAATTCAGACTCACGACTAAAGGAGGAAAATCCCTGGCGGTACTAGGCTCCAAGGCCTGGAACCTTCTTCCCTCTCATCTCCGTCAAATCCCTACTGAAGCAATTTTCAGAAAGGCCCTCAAAACCTGGTTTTTCACTCTCTCCGAACAGCAATGTAAAAACCTAGTCTAGATACCTCCCCTTTCCTTCCAGATCTACTAGGATTCTTAAATCTCTTCTACAGCGCAAAGATGCTCCTTGGAGTGCAACCTGCACTTTATAAAAAGCTCATCACATCACATCATCACATCACATTGGCTGGGTCTAAATCCTTTGTTTTTTTGCTTGCCCTGACATTCCATTTCGGACCCGGCCATATAGTCCGAAATCGGTTGCTTGTTTTCCGGTCCATGGAGAACCCAACCTGGCAGTTTGGGCTGGATGTTCCCATGGGGAGCAGGGTCATGACTGATTTAAATATGACTGGGTCCAAACTGAGGTGGCATGGTGAGCAAACAGACAATGGATTTAACCTATACCTGTGACTGGGGTGAATGTTTTACAACGTTCAGCACTCCCTCCATCATCTTTTTGTGTTGCTATAAATGTGGTATCTCCAGGCATCCACTTCAAACTCTACTGGACGTGAGGAAGAACAGGAGAGGATTGGACCTGCTGCCTTTGAGCTGAAAGGAGCCCTGAGGACTGGACCTGCTCCCTCTTGTACACAGGACAAAACAGTGGACTCCAAGGGCCATAAGGCTGACATCCTGTTCAAGCTACATGTATACAACAAGCTACAAGAGGCCATTCTTGCATCTGCCTTGCTAATTAGTGGCAATTGGACCAGGACTGGATCCTGCTGTTGGCCTCTGCCTGACATCTTGTGAGTCTCTATGCGCCTCCCTTGACATCCTGGGTGGGTTTAGAAGTGTATTCTTGTGTTGGATTGGGACTTGAAAGACTGAAGTCAGAAGACAATGTTTTGACCAGGACACACCAGGCTGTTGTATCTGACTTGCATTCCTTTGCTGCCATCATTAAATTATGCCTAGGTCCCAGTCTAAAGCGAACATTGACTATCACTGGCACTTTGTGCTTTTTAAAAGTTAAAAAATGTATATCTCCGGGTCCCTAATTAGATTTTTGTAATTTAGGTGTATTTTTGTTTTTGGGATTTTATTAAATTTTTCCAATATGGTTTTATTTGTTTACATTTTTTCTATACTTTACACATTGCCCTAAGTTAAGAGTGTCTGCTCCATGTCATATTTACCATGGGGCTAAGCTCAGTTTAATTTAGTCGTTTCGAGAGTTCACACTAGAAAAGGTTGTGGTTATTTCTTGAAGTGGGCAGTCTCCTTCTACAAATAATAACCCAGTTACTTACATTTGTTTCCAGCAGTGGGTTCCAAGGATTGTGCTTTGCAGTTCCATGGAGTGATTTAGTTTAAATTAAAAATCCCTTTTTAATTTGACGGCACAAATTGACTTTTTGACATTTTAATGAGATCTGGTTAATCTAATGACTCAGAGGGTTCACCTTGACAATGGTTGTGATTATTTCTTGAAGTGGGAAATCGCCCACTCCAAATAATATTGCAATTTCTTACAGTGTCCATGCCAGATTTTGTGTTGCATCAACTGCATTCAGCGCTATATCCACAGCATAGATGACCACCTAAAGCGCGGCACTGCAACCACAGAGAACTTGACCTGTGTACAATGTCAAAAACACCAGCCTATTGCAATAGGGCTCAAGAAACTTAAAGCCCTGCCGATGACATCAAGATAAGTAAGAAATCTTGAAGTAACTATCGATTTAGACCTTTTCTTGCTACCACATGCCAACAAGGTCAAATGGAGCACCTACTGCACAGTGAAAACACTGTGATACTAACAAACGTTACAAGCTATCCTTGAACTTGGATTCTCCACGCTTGATTGTGTCAACTGCCTATATCGTGGAACCCAGAGTTTCATCATATATAAAACATAACTAATGCAAGATGCTGCTGCTAGACTCCTTTTCTACCTTCAACCAAGAGAAGGCATGACTCCAGTGCTGCATGTAACCCACTGGCTACCTGTAACAAGACATCACACTTCTCCATTCATCACACTGCTAAGCGGTGGATCCCGTAGCATGATACCAGCACCTTGGTGGTCATACACAACATGGAAACACTTTCTAGTTAGAATCCGTTGTTTGCTGCTCACAGTGGTGGACCACAAGCCTCAGCCATCTCTGTGGCAGGGAGCCGCAGGAAAACGCAGATTCCTTCTCGCGCCAGGAGGCGCTTGTTAAAAGCCCACCAGGGCTCCCGCAGTGTGGGAGCAGTTGTTGTTTGCTGCACACAGGGGCGGACCACAAGCCTCAGCCATCTCCGTGGCAGGGAGCCGCAGGAAGCTGCAGACTCCTTCTCGCTCCAGGAGGCACTTGTTAATAGTCCACCAGGGCTCCTGCAGCACAGGACGCACCTGGGAGGCACATGCCCAGACAAAGACAGGCCCAAGACCGGACCTGTCTGCGCCCGTCCGCGGCCGATCGAGGCTGTGCTGGGTGTACTCTCTTGGCGCCTGCTGGCCTCACTATTCTTTATGTGTTGAAGCGCCCAGACATCGTCAGTAGATGCCATTTGAGCCACAGGTACTGACACAAGCTACCATAGTGAGTACTCTGTTTATTGCGTACGGCTTGGTTCTTGCCCTGTTTCTTTGCCCTTGGAGGACCCTTTGCATTTGGACATAATGGGGAAGAGGAAGGTAGCCCCTGTTGATACCTTAATTGGCACGAAGCGTGTGACTTTTGATTCCTTTCTTGTGAAAGCAGTGGTGGCCATCTCCAAGGGAATAGATAGGGTAGAGAGGATGCTCTCTTTGGGCCCTGGTGGCTCATCTCTCCCACTGCCTGAAATTATAGATATGGCTAACCTAAACTCTCAGGAATCCACTTCGGGTTGCATTGTCAGCTTTAGATGCCTCTAGTCCCAGTATTCCCTCTCCCGGCTTCAACAATAACAGGGCGATTTTAGTTTCCATTCAAGGAGTGGATCCAGGGGGTTCCCCTGCGCCTAAGTGGACACGGAGAGCTAAAAATCTGAATGAGACACTAAGCAGAGGGGAGGAAGCCAAAAAATTTACCCTGACGGACACAGACGAGTTCTAGGCCCCCCTAAAGCAAAAACAATCACCGAAGTACTGACTGATCTATTGACCCAGTACTGGTATAAATTAGTCGAAAGTGTGCTGGCTATTATCAACAAAGCATCCCCGTCCGATAATCTACAGCTACAGGCTGCACGAACCGAAATGCCCCCTCCTCCTAGGCAATCCATGCAGAAGCCAGCCCCTTATAAGTAGAAAGTACATAACTGATCTTGTGGCTGATAAGTCTTTGTTGTGCTGGGTGAAGATCTGGTCTAGTGATGAGGCAGATTTTAATCGGTTAGTTATCCTGGACTGCCTCTGACTTGACCAAGCATATAAAATCCCTTGTCTAAGGAATGTTAAAGAGACCCTCACGGCCCTAGAAAGAGCAGACATCTTCCTGAGACATTATACAGTGAAGCCTCAGGACAAGAAAATAGTTAAAGAATTGTTTTTTAAAAACGGTATGTCCTTCCATGAGGGCAAGGGGCTTAGTAAACTCATGGTAAGAGGGCATGTTTTAGTTAAATCTGTCCAGGGCATGGAGATTTATCTCTCTATTCTAACTAGGGCCTATGATAACTTTTTAATTACCCGTTTTAGACTAAATCTGCTCCATCATCTATTGGCATCCCCGGCTGGCTTTGTTTTACATGTAGAGGATAGAGGTTCCTGTGTCTGCGACAATAGGTCTCCACAGGATACCCTACATTTTGTATGTTTATGTAAATATTTTTCCCATCCTATGCGATTGTTTCTTAAACCGTTTTTAAAAGAATTGAGATTTAGGCCAGCTCGTGTAGCTATTTTGTATTTGCAACTTCTGCCTAATGTTTGCACGCTTTTTATTGTAACAACCTTCCTAATATCTGCACTAAGACGAAGAAATTCTAGATGCGACTGATGGATATAAGGACTTTTGTAATTTTGCACATATTGTGATTTGTTGTTTGAAATGAATTTGTTGCTGTTTTTTTTTTATCCCTGTCTCTTTTATGGCTGCGATTATTGCCAAATAAAGATTATTATTATAATTGTTATCATCATTAGTTAGAATCAAAACAAATAATACACTCTTCCAACCATGCACCCTTAATGGTGGGGCATGCAGTCCCTGTAGGCAAGCATTTCAGCACCCCACATAGTGATAATAAGCGCTATATAAATGTTACAATACAGTACAATGCAATACAATGTGAATACCTATTTCCCAATTTCAACAAACAGAAGTTTGTTTACCAAAAGCCAACAGCTTTTACAGAGAGTTGACTCCAACATAACATCAAGAAAGAGCAACTCTGCAATCCAAACACTTTAAGACAGTATACAGTCAATCCATCCCTGCTGGTTTTTGTGCAGACTAGAGAGAGGGCTTGTGTTATCATTTTACTCCATTTTATGGAACACAGCATTTCTGGTCCTGGGCTAACCCAAACATTGTTTTTATTTGTTCTATTGCAATTCATCTGAAAGAGCTTATACAGTGCAGTGATTTGTTACATGACACGTTAGGCGTGGAAACGAACTTTCCTGGAGACATAAAGGGAAATTCTTGAAAACTGGAGCACTATAAATTTCTAAGTGTGTTGTCGTTTGCTGTCCCTCTCATTTGCTTTCATCAATCTCTAGCTCATCCATTAATATACTCATTTATCTAGCCACCTATTCACTTATTCTCACCCATTAACCCATCCGTGCACTCAGTCACTCACCCATTTCTCCATCCATGCATTCACTTATCCCTTAGTCCATTACCTCATTCTTTCATTGACTGACTCGCACAGTCAAACACTAACTCACCAATCAATAAACAATGCCTTTCATTTAAAAATAGCCAGATCTGTTGGCCTTATGTTTCATTTCAGCTTATATAGGAAAGATTTATGTATTATGGACAAGTGAATTTATACATTGAAATGGTCTTCCTGGGCATAGGAATAAGTTAACAGGTGGACAGTAGCAAACATTTCCCACACGAAGCTGAGAATCTGACACTTAACTCAGGTGGTACTTTGTGGTATTCATAGTAAACAGCAATACTGTCAGGCTTGTATTCACTTCTGGCTCCTGTTCTAAATGCTTGCTATTGTCTTAATGCCAACTAGGCAGTATCGCCCGTCACGCGATTCATGATTGAACTATTGGTTATTCAATTTCCTTTGCCCCACCCACCTCCACTAGTCCCATCCCCCATATTTTCCTTGTGAATTACTAAGGGTTTCTCTGTATGCCAGCTTTTAGAACCTAACGGGAAATATAATTATATATGTTACTTCTTTAATGCTAAGGTAACCCTTGGGCTATCTATGTAGCGCTACCTGTTTGTCAGGAAAACTCTCTCTATTTAGTGCAGTCAGTTATTTAAGGTAAACATGTTCAGCGCATAATTATGTTCTAGTGGCTTGTCTTTCATGAAGGCAGGTGAACCATCTTTACTGTGTACAGTCACATTACTGCTTATAAAGGTATATGTGTTTATTGTGATACATGGTAGTCTGCAATCCTGTATAAATACCTGCCTCGAATTTCTTTATAATACATGGGATTCTGCAAACCCTGTATTAAAAAGCAGTCACTAATTTATTCACATTCAGCGACTTCTGACTCACTCACTCACCCATTATAAAGAGATTATGTCAGAACTCAACTGGAATAACTTATTACAGTCCCATTCTGATGTCACAAAGCCTGCTGTCAGAGCCAGCAGCCAGATAAAAGGCAGGTCAGATCACAAAGCATAATTAAAGCAGCTGTTTGAAGAATGGAAATGAAATGCTGCTTTTCTTTCTTCTGCTCTGTTTTTCTAGTTTACAGTGACAAGTGCAAAGGAGATATATATGGCAGTATGTTTATTTTTTGCTCACATCAGATAATTATGAAAAGGTAGAATCTTCTGCATGTTTCTACAGATTCTGAGCTACTGTGACTTTTATTTATTTTTTAATATCAGACTTGTATTAAACTGATTGTAAGATCTTTTTGCAGCACATATCTAACAGCATTTAATTTTGCAGTAGCGATTTTTTTTAGCCCTCATATTTGCAAAAATGCTCTCTCTTTCTTATTAAAGAGCTATGTACCAAGGATTTAAGTAGTTTGAGGTAAAGTGGTTGGTGTGACCTTGTATTATATGAATAATGTACCCACTGTAGGCCTCATTCCGCTATAAGGTCATGGAACTCCTTGCTGATTTGCAATATCGTTATAATGTACGGAAGAGGGTACTTTATCCCATCTATAATTTGCGACTAGTGATGCACCCAATTACTTATTATAAAGAAATGATGTCAAAACTCAACTAATATTAACTTATTACAGTTGAGTTCTGATGTCACAATGGCTGGTGCCATCGCCAGCAGTCAGGGGAAAGGTAGGGCTGATCACAGAGGCAAATGAAAGCAGCTTTTTAAGGAACAAAACACAATTTAGCTTTTCTTTCTTTTGCTCTATCTATGTAGTCACAAGCAGAAAGGAGATAATTAAGGCCACATGTTAACTGTTGCACTCCTTAGGTATTCATAGAAGAGTTAGAATCTTTCTGCATGTTTCTACACATTCCGAGCTGCTGTGCCTTCTTTGAAAAAACTGACTTGTGTTAAAGTGATTCTAATGTATTTTTGCAACAAATGTTTAACAGCTTTTTTGATGTGTTTAATTTTGCTCTAGAGGGGTGCGCTAGATAACAAGATGGCCACAACTTAGTGAGGCTCTGCCGGCCGGAGTGTTTTATCTGCAATATATCCTAATTTGATAGGGATAGGGATATCGAGGTCTGGGGGTGCCTACATGCCTCGTGCCTTGCTGCATCAGAGAAACCTCGACTCTCTTACTGGGGAGCACATATAAGGCCGTTCGGAAAAGTGTATCTAAATGTGGCCTACGTTGCTCCTGACTTGTGAGTGGGGCCCATGCATGGAACTCCTGATGCTGCCTCGTTGCAACACGGTCATGTGCACCGCAACCAAGTGAAGGGTGATACGCTCTGGTGTAGACTGATTGCCAGTGACGATCACGACTGGACAAGTGAGGGACTTTTGGTCAGCTTGTTGCTTGCCTACTGGAAAACCAACAGAAGTGCAGCTGGGCGTGGCTGCGTTGCGGTTGAGTAAGGCAGGGGGCTGTTTGCGCAGCCCAGAGCCGAGACAGTAAATGGGTGGAACCAGCCCTGTGTGACTCCAAATGGATGCATCTGTGCTGGGTGTCGACTGAATGAGAAGTGACGCGCACCGGATGATGCACAGAGCGACTAGTGGCAATGGACAGGCTTTGTGTGTGAGTGGTTTGTGGCTGCTTACCTGCTGAGCAATCAGCTGGGTAGTCGCAAGACCCAATCCGAGTTGTGAGGAGCTGTTTGAGAAGCCCCAGTCCTGGGACAGAGAATGTGTAGAAGTCTGCCCAGTGTGGATCCCCTGGGGGTGCCCGTGTCACGATCGCCCGGCCGAATGTAAGATGCCTTGGAGCAGGAAGTTCCCCGGCTGCGAATGGATGCGAGTGGGCCACCGACTCCTGTGTGGCTCGTGTACAGTAATGGTGAATTACTGAGCTGGCTGGCCCGGTGAGTGGAGGCAGTTGGGTGAATTCCAGCGAGCTGAGAGGAACAAGAGTCTTCCTGGTCCCGCTCATCATGCCTTCCACAACGGAATGCTGAGTGCACTGGATGGTGCCCTGAGGCCTACATAAACCTATCCTAGTGGCACACTCTTAGAGCAGGTGGGAACTAGACAGTGCAAGACTGTTTTGGGACTCTGACTCCAGTCCCTGCTGGGTGGTTGAGGGTGTCTTCTCCTGTCCCCTGACCCTGCTGGCTGGCATTTGAGGGATGGTAAGCACTGTGTTGCCTGGCTGCTGCCACATTTTAGACATCTAGAGCACTTAGGCCTGCTCATAACCCCTGCGATCAATCACCCAGGGTGCTGCGGGCCTGACCTTACAACTCTTGGAGCTACCCCTTCATGCGCCCTAGATAAGGCACAAGACCACACTTGAAGAGATTTCCAGCCTGTCTGTTGGATGAGCTACTGATCTGTACATCTGAAGTGGTCGCATTGATGAGGTCTGCACATGTCCCCCCATTTGCTCTGTTCTGGGGGTGTGACAAAACCGCAAAGGTGACGGCAGAGGGCTTTGAGGTCCTTTACTGTATACGACACTGGTAGACTCCTGAGCCTCATTGAACACTACTTGGTACAGAATGGGGGAAAACAATGCTCAAGAGAATGGAGAGAGCCCATCCCTGGAGCCAGATATTTGTACAATGTTCTTCGATCTCAAACCCAGTCTGACTGCAATTGATACCAAAATCATTCTGCTGACTGACAGCTTTGATCATTTGAAAGAGAAAGTAGATGAACATGATGAGCAAACCGATCACCTTGAGCCTTGTACTTCTGATGTGCCGGATGGATAAAACTCAATCGGAGAGAAGCTGCTTCAGATGTACAAAAGAATTAAGATCTGGAGGAGCATTAGAGGAGGAATAATTTGCGCATCCTTAGTGTACCAGAATCAACAGCAATGAGTCGCTTGGAGGATTTTGTGGAAACAATGCTTCACACATTGTTTAGGGATGCACTTTTCTTATTTTCGAACGGGCGCACAGATCACTAGGACAGCAACCTCCCCCTGGTGCACCTGCCCAGCCAATAATAGTTAGGCTGTTGAACTACAAAGATTGGATTGCAGCACTGCAACTGGTAAGAGATCAGAGGATCCTCCATTACCAAGTAAACGACATATCCATCTTTAAGGATTTCACTGTTGCTGTCCAGGCTGCTAGGAGGGATTTTCTGCTAATCAAATGCTCCTTACAGAAGACGGATGCCAAGTACTCTCTTATTTACCTGCCAAGTTACGGATACTCCGATTGAGAAAGACTCACTACTTCAAGGACCCAAAGGCGGCTGCCAAATTTGTAAAAAACATTCCAAGAGCTGAGATGCAGTCACACTCCGCAGCCTGAGACACAGATTTGGGGCATCTTAGCGAAAAAGATTGAGGAGCTTTGTGATTTCTAAGTGATCGATTAGGAAGCATTGTCGGTCGACTTGAAGTGATGCCCCCCCCAAGACCTTATCCCAGTGTTGCACATCAAAGCACTGTACTCCAGCTGCTGGAATAGCAGCAATGGCATCTAAGATGGCTATGGGGAACAGCTCGTCTGGGTGGGCCCTGGCTACCTGCATTTGGGTTTTCTCCAGCCACCTGGCTGTACCCTGGCTGGGAGAAAGTTGGATCTCTGGTTCCCCATCACAGGACGGTTCCCTGGTTGTGGTCATTGGCACCTACTTCTGGGTTGAATAATGGGTGAGATGGTAATATTTTGAATGATTTGGGGGTCATAGTCAGAGGTGGGTGGTATGTCGGGGTTTTGCTGATGTTCGCAGGTATTTGGCTGCAAAATGTTTGTCTCTTCCCTTTATTGACACTCAGCATATTACTGTACGTTCTCACAACTGGTGCAATCTGCATGTATGGCGAGCGATTTCCAGCCATTTGCCCCCAATGCAGCTGATTAAGTGTGTAACGTGGAATATTCAGGTCTTAATGATAGTTGCAAACCGCAACATGTGCTTGCTTAGCTGCAGGGCCACAATATTGACTTTAGCATGCTACAGGAGTTACATCTTATTGAGAGCACTCAGGCACGCTTATGAGCGGGATAGATTGGTGAACACTATGTTGCCTATTATTCTGATTATGCCCAGGAGTGGCTATTTTAATGTGTAATGAATTATCTTGTCGTGCATACCTTGTCCTTTGTGATGAACAGGGGCGCTATGTTATGCTCTCTGGCACATTTTAGGGCCACCCTCTCCGATTGCTGTCAGTATATGGTCAAAATGTAGATAATCCCTGCTTCTTTATTGAATTTTTGGATGGAGGCTGGCGGGCTCGATGGGGCCCAGGGCACTTTTGTGATGAGGGAACTTCAGCATGCTCCTGGATCTCACAACTGACCGCTCAAGCGAATCATGGCACCCACACCCAAATGCAGCTGCACAGTTGCCCCTAATAATGACTGACAATCACCTCACTGACCTCTGGCATACTAGACATGCTGATAGCGAGGAGGGCACATGTAAAGTCACAACACACACCACATGGTCGCAGATAGATTACTGGCTGGTAACGTGCAAAATTGATGCATGGACCTCCAGAGTCGAAAATCTGCCGCGGACATTGTCCGACCATGCTCCGGTTGTTCTAGAGATGGGCCCACCAGATTGTGCTACACATGCCTTTGCGTGGTGCCTCCCATCTGGGGCTTTGCGGGACCAGGTGTTTCTGGTGGCAATCAGAACCACTATCATAGACTATTTTGAGTACAATGAATACTCAGTATCGTCACCATCTAACTTATGGGAGGCATTCAAGGTTGTGATAAAGGGGGTCTGTATAGAGAAGCAGGCAGGTGTGCTGAGAGCGCTGCGCTGTGAGCTAGCGTGCTTTGAGAAAGAGATCCGCTCCCTGGAGCTCCAATATTTTGAGAATTGCAATTCGTCCTCACTATTGGCTATCCGGGGCAAGCTAGCCGAATAGGAAGAGGTAGAACAAAGAGAAACTCACAATTTAGGGAAAGAGACCTCCTGTGCTCTGCGTTATGGTGAGGCTGATAAAGCAGGTAAGACCCTGGCCAATCTGCTGCACAAACCCTGGGCCAGCGATTACATAATCAAACTACAGGATGACCAGCTATGTGAGCATGTAGGGACTGCTGCTGTTCAGAGGGAGACGACTGCTTTTTTCTCATCCCTCTATACAATCTTGCAGTCCCCGCCGCCTCAAGACATCATACCCTATCTTGATTTGGTACAGCTGGTGTGGCTTGAAGAGGAACGTATGCAATTCTTAGATGAGCTCTTAACAGTGAAGGTGGTTGTCCAGTTTATTACTACACTACCAAGAGATAAGGCCCCTGACTTAGATAGCCTCAACCGCTGCCTTCTATAAAGAGTGCACATGGATCCTGGCCCGTATCTCCTTGCATTATATGAGGAGTCCCTTGCTGCTGGTGCTCTCCCCCCCTCCCTACAGGAGGTGCTGATTGTAACGATCCTCAAGCCTGAGTAGCTCTTGACCCCTGGTCAATGTGCAGCTCTCCTGTGTGCCGCCGTCAACTCCATCACTCTGGGACTGCGGTCCAGTTCCCCACAACCTCCAGTTGTATCCCGATGCCGCAGGTGCACCTGCTTTAGGTTGTGCTTTTCTGTATTTGTATTGCCATTGTCTGGCCTAATTATTTGGCTCAAGCTGCTTTTGTTTACTTATTTGTAATTTTGTTGCTGATCTTGCTTACTTTATTGTAATTTTGTTTTTAGTGCCATTGAGGTTTTGTTGGTTTAATTCCTGGGCTGTTCACTTCGTCCGGTTACCCCGCCCGCTCCAGCTGTTTTTCCCACTCCTGCCACTGGTCCTGATCCCCCCTCTCTGCTTCCCTGACAGCCCCTCCCACATCCCAGGACTACTTATGGAGGTCGCTTTGTGGCAGTACGCCGGAACACCGAAGGCGCACCAAAGGCAAGCCTGTCCGTGTCCGTCTGCGCCTGGACCGTGCCCAGTGCCAGACCCATGGACCCCCCACCATCCACTGCTACACCACAAAGGACCTCTTGGCAATAGACCCCAGATGCCGCAATAACAACTACTTCAAATCCTCCCCACGATCAACCAAAGGACTCTTCACCTGCCACCACTTCCACTTCTCATGCTACACAGGGTCTCCAGCCCGCACTGGACCCCACGCTGATGCGGCTCATAAGACCACGCACAGCCTGGCACCACTCCAATGCATCCTCCTCAATGCCCGTTCCCTCTGCAAACACGCCCTAGAAATCTGGGACACCATCACCACCTTCTCCCCTGAAGTAGCCTTCTTCACTGAAACGTTACTCAACCGCACCGCCACACCCAACATCTATAAGAATGACGAGCTTACACCCCTCATCAAATACCTCAACATCTGACTACAAATCAACGCCATGACCATGATTAGGGGTACCCTCACCTACAGACCACAGGGTCCCGACTAGCCTCCTGCGACGCCATCTCAAATCTCATCACCCCCCTTGCCATCGACTCCAATCACTATGTCCTTAAACCAACACCACCTCCCTCCTAGAAACCTCAACAACATCGGGCCCACACAACTAGTCACTGAACCCATACACAAAGCCGGGCACACACTAATTGCCATTTTCACCTCCAGCGATAGACACAAATTTACCTAGGTCACAGAGCTCATCTGGACCGACTACGCTATCGTCCACTTCATCTCCGTCAAAGCTCGGCATACCACCGCAAAGTACAAGTGCCACCCATAGCAGCTGGGGCAAAGTCGCCGAGACTCAATGAACTCAATCCCATAGCATCACACAAACTGAAACCTCAGCAGATCTTGACTAGGCCATCTGGAACTTTGCTGCCTGGAGCCACAAATGTGCTGACGAAATCGCCCCGCTGAAACCAGCTATAATCAGGTAAAACCAACAAATCCTCAAAGCAAGCCAGCTGGTACACCCTAGAGCTCAGAACCACCATGTGCAACTGGTACCAGCTCGAGATGCGATGGAGCGTTTCCAAGGACCCCTTCAACAGAGCCTCCCACAAAGCAGCCCTCAGCGACTACCACCTGCGCATTTAGGAAGCCAAGAGAGCAGTCATCACCAACTAAATCGACTCCGCAGCCAACCACACGAAGAAACTATTCAAAATTGTAGAGGAACTCCCCAATTTGTCTGCCACAGAGAACACCATCCACCCCTACCCTGAACTTTGAGATACCCTCTCGGACTATTTTCCCAGCACGATGGCAACCTACACAAGTAGAGACCTGGTTGACTTAAGGAGGGCCAACTATGGACACTTACTGATGTGGCTGGAGCAGCGGGTGGAGTGCTGGCTGAAACTCCAGCTGTCCCTAATGGGGAGGCTAGCCATAGCAAAGATGGTGGTTCTCCCCAAATTTCTCTATTTGTTTATCAATCTGCTGCTCCCTCTGTATTTCCACCGCCAGCTCCAGTTGCACGTGGGCAGGTGGACAACCTCGAATTGCGTGGGAGATACTGATGCTCCCAGCATGGATGGCTGGGGGCTCCAGATATGTATTTGTATTACTAGAGTGTTCAGGCGCAATTTGTACATACTGGGTCTTTCCAACCCAGTTCCAAGCACACACAACACTTAAACATGGCCACGCAGTGCTATGCCTCCTTCAAATAGCACTGTACTTGACTCCCAAACGCAGATAGACACCGTGGCTTGCACAATCTGGCTTGGAATGAACTTCAACAGTGAGCTCAGCCTAGCTACCTCTTTGCTCCCTCTGTGCCACTGCTCGGCCACCCCTCCTTCCTTATCACTCTTGACGCTGGCACCTGCACTCAGCTGCGCTCTTTGCAGCTAACGGCAATTGGAGATATATACCCCCAGCAGGCCCTGCAGAGCCCCAAGGTGACTCCATTGGACATGTTTACATAGCATCAACTGCAAGGTGCAATCTGGACACTTCATGACTCTTTCCTTGCGGCCACCCCTACATTTCAGGTGCTAAACAACTCTCACATCCCCTTCCCTGCACAGGTTGGTTACAAGGCTTTATGCTGGGATGCAGGAGACTGCGCCGGTGCACTTCCACTGCACCCACCTGGAGTGGGAGGCAGACCTGGCAGCCCCCTTACTGATAATCTGTAGAAGTTTTATTGCACTCAATCCTGGGCCCTTTCTCCTAATTATAGACTATGTGTAGTGTACTTATCTGTGTAGGTTATACCGCATCCTGTAGAAGTTACATTGAATAGGTCTAATAGAGGATGTGCAATGAGTGTGCAGCGCTGTAGCTCGTGCTGATTTCCTCCACCTTGTGTGGTACTGCCCTGGATTGCAGCACATCTGTTATGCTGTATTTGACACTCTTGAGGGTATCACTGGATACACCCTCCAGCGCTTGCCAAAAGTCGCATTATTAAGCTTTGTGAAGGATGTCCCCCACTCATGTGCAAATTGACGGCAATGCTTGTTTTGCTCCAGGTGGCGATGCTTTGTGGTCGGCGTCTGATGCCGGAAAGAGCCGAGTGCTTCGAGACGCGACCTATTGTCAGGAAAAACTGATTGCCTACTGGGAGTTGATGCCTGCAAAATCCTACCCCAAAGATATTTGGTCCCACTTAGAGTTGTTTCTAGGCAACCATGCTGGGGAGGGGAAGACGGTGGCTGCTGTAGATCATGGGGAAGATGATCCGCCGGTGATTCCAGCCTCCGTGAATCCAGTTCTCTGGTGGATAAGGCTGTTATGAGAGAAGGCTATTGGCATGCATCCTGGTGTGTACTGTGGAGATCCCCCTGTGGAGATAAGCACCTGTTTTCATTGGCTGAATGGCTATCCTGTCTCTCCTTCCCTCCCCCTTCCCCTAGTTATTTAACAGAACAGTGCTACTACTTGAGATGTAGTTGCTTGGAAAATGTTGCCTTAAGCTGCTGGAATATGAATTGACTTGTACCCTGTTCTCTTTTGTTTTTTGTCTGAAAAACTTCAATTAAATGAACGTTAAAAAAAATGTCACCAGAGATTCTATTTTTAAAACATACACTCTTTCATATGGAATAGCTATGCAACAAGAATTAAAGTGGTTTGTGGGAAACGCGTTGGTATGATCATGTATAGTAAGGAATAAATTACCCCCTGCTGTACGTGATAATGATTTTGCAAGTTTCATGGAGCTCTATAACCATATGAAGAAATTGGGCTTGCGGTCTCTCTCCTCTACATGGTCAAGGAACTCCTCAGTAACTTGCAATATCCTTATAATGTATGGCAAGGATACTTGTAACCATATATAGTACTGAGTACTTTACGTTGTGCATATATTTGCCTGCCATTATTAAGTCTCAAATCTATCTAGTAAGGTCGTTCAGTGGAATACGTTTCTACAGTTGATGTATTTGTGTGTAACCTGTAAAAAGCAAGTAATCTGTTTGATTCCTGTCATGGGCAATTAATCCTTCGACACTTACATAAAAAAAGAACTGTAATGGCAGAGCAATCCTTATGTAAAAGCACATTTTTGGAGTGTTGATACAGACTGCTTTATCTGTCACAGGCAGCATTGTCTGAGGTGGAATTTGTGTCAGCCCATTGCTCGTGAATGGTGACCAGCCACATTGAAAGTTAATTTGCTGTACGTTCAAAATGGCCTTGAAGGTACTTGATGCAATGTGTAGCTACTTGACAGTCATCTGGCCTGAAAAAACACAATTTCTATACTTTGAAGATGCATCCCACCATTTTATATCATACAGTGAGGTAGCCATATTGAAGGTATGGGCAGAGAAGTTTCTTGGTGGCTTGTCAACTTGTTTTGCTTTCCTTATGTAGGCTCCATTTTAAAAGCATTAGCAGAGCCAATAACTTCGACCTGTAACCAAAGTGAAACAGACTTGCTTTTCCAATGCTTTTCATTGTTATATAAATATATATATATATATATATATCATGCTCGGTGGGGGGTGACCAACAGGTGAGTTGCACTCGGACAAAGGGAAGGTTTTCCCCAAACAACCTTTATTTTCGAATCAGCCAGCAACCCTCGTCAGCAAATGAGACTGCAATCCTGACGCGTTTCGAGGGATTCTCTTTTTCAAAGGATGTTGCAGTCAGAAAGCGCATGATTGGCTCACCTTCAAATTTCAAGCCGCATAGCATGCCCCTGATTGGCTGCTCTGGATGAGTCTATGCTTAGCTTTATGGGAGGTGTAGTCTTTTTCTTTTCCTGGATGGATGCGCTTTCAAAGTTAGATGCAGGCTCTCACATGAGCCTCTGGCAAGCGTGGCTGGCGCATTTCATGTCCCTTGTCCCACATGTAGAGCCCCTCGTATACGAGCCCAGTGGCCTCCAGCTTCAGGAGTGGTGCAAACCCGGCGGCAGGACGGCCGCCAATATATCATGCTCGGTGGGGGGTGACCAACAGGTGAGTTGCACTCGGACAAAGGGAAGGTTTTCCCCAAACAACCTTTATTTTCGAATCAGCCAGCAACCCTCGTCAGCAAATGAGACTGCAATCCTGACGCGTTTCGAGGGATTCTCTTTTTCAAAGGATGTTGCAGTCAGAAAGCGCATGATTGGCTCACCTTCAAATTTCAAGCCGCATAGCATGCCCCTGATTGGCTGCTCTGGATGAGTCTATGCTTAGCTTTATGGGAGGTGTAGTCTTTTTCTTTTCCTGGATGGATGCGCTTTCAAAGTTAGATGCAGGCTCTCACATGAGCCTCTGGCAAGCGTGGCTGGCGCATTTCATGTCCCTTGTCCCACATGTAGAGCCCCTCGTATACGAGCCCAGTGGCCTCCAGCTTCAGGAGTGGTGCAAACCCGGCGGCAGGACGGCCGCCAATATATCATGCTCGGTGGGGGGTGACCAACAGGTGAGTTGCACTCGGACAAAGGGAAGGTTTTCCCCAAACAACCTTTATTTTCGAATCAGCCAGCAACCCTCGTCAGCAAATGAGACTGCAATCCTGACGCGTTTCGAGGGATTCTCTTTTTCAAAGGATGTTGCAGTCAGAAAGCGCATGATTGGCTCACCTTCAAATTTCAAGCCGCATAGCATGCCCCTGATTGGCTGCTCTGGATGAGTCTATGCTTAGCTTTATGGGAGGTGTAGTCTTTTTCTTTTCCTGGATGGATGCGCTTTCAAAGTTAGATGCAGGCTCTCACATGAGCCTCTGGCAAGCGTGGCTGGCGCATTTCATGTCCCTTGTCCCACATGTAGAGCCCCTCGTATACGAGCCCAGTGGCCTCCAGCTTCAGGAGTGGTGCAAACCCGGCGGCAGGACGGCCGCCAATATATCATGCTCGGTGGGGGGTGACCAACAGGTGAGTTGCACTCGGACAAAGGGAAGGTTTTCCCCAAACAACCTATATTTTCGAATCAGCCAGCAACCCTCGTCAGCAAATGAGACTGCAATCCTGACGCGTTTCGAGGGATTCTCTTTTTCAAAGGATGTTGCAGTCAGAAAGCGCATGATTGGCTCACCTTCAAATTTCAAGCCGCATAGCATGCCCCTGATTGGCTGCTCTGGATGAGTCTATGCTTAGCTTTATGGGAGGTGTAGTCTTTTTCTTTTCCTGGATGGATGCGCTTTCAAAGTTAGATGCAGGCTCTCACATGAGCCTCTGGCAAGCGTGGCTGGCGCATTTCATGTCCCTTGTCCCACATGTAGAGCCCCTCGTATACGAGCCCAGTGGCCTCCAGCTTCAGGAGTGGTGCAAACCCGGCGGCAGGACGGCCGCCAATATATCATGCTCGGTGGGGGGTGACCAACAGGTGAGTTGCACTCGGACAAAGGGAAGGTTTTCCCCAAACAACCTTTATTTTCGAATCAGCCAGCAACCCTCGTCAGCAAATGAGACTGCAATCCTGACGCGTTTCGAGGGATTCTCTTTTTCAAAGGATGTTGCAGTCAGAAAGCGCATGATTGGCTCACCTTCAAATTTCAAGCCGCATAGCATGCCCCTGATTGGCTGCTCTGGATGAGTCTATGCTTAGCTTTATGGGAGGTGTAGTCTTTTTCTTTTCCTGGATGGATGCGCTTTCAAAGTTAGATGCAGGCTCTCACATGAGCCTCTGGCAAGCGTGGCTGGCGCATTTCATGTCCCTTGTCCCACATGTAGAGCCCCTCGTATACGAGCCCAGTGGCCTCCAGCTTCAGGAGTGGTGCAAACCCGGCGGCAGGACGGCCGCCAATATATCATGCTCGGTGGGGGGTGACCAACAGGTGAGTTGCACTCGGACAAAGGGAAGGTTTTCCCCAAACAACCTTTATTTTCGAATCAGCCAGCAACCCTCGTCAGCAAATGAGACTGCAATCCTGACGCGTTTCGAGGGATTCTCTTTTTCAAAGGATGTTGCAGTCAGAAAGCGCATGATTGGCTCACCTTCAAATTTCAAGCCGCATAGCATGCCCCTGATTGGCTGCTCTGGATGAGTCTATGCTTAGCTTTATGGGAGGTGTAGTCTTTTTCTTTTCCTGGATGGATGCGCTTTCAAAGTTAGATGCAGGCTCTCACATGAGCCTCTGGCAAGCGTGGCTGGCGCATTTCATGTCCCTTGTCCCACATGTAGAGCCCCTCGTATACGAGCCCAGTGGCCTCCAGCTTCAGGAGTGGTGCAAACCCGGCGGCAGGACGGCCGCCAATATATCATGCTCGGTGGGGGGTGACCAACAGGTGAGTTGCACTCGGACAAAGGGAAGGTTTTCCCCAAACAACCTTTATTTTCGAATCAGCCAGCAACCCTCGTCAGCAAATGAGACTGCAATCCTGACGCGTTTCGAGGGATTCTCTTTTTCAAAGGATGTTGCAGTCAGAAAGCGCATGATTGGCTCACCTTCAAATTTCAAGCCGCATAGCATGCCCCTGATTGGCTGCTCTGGATGAGTCTATGCTTAGCTTTATGGGAGGTGTAGTCTTTTTCTTTTCCTGGATGGATGCGCTTTCAAAGTTAGATGCAGGCTCTCACATGAGCCTCTGGCAAGCGTGGCTGGCGCATTTCATGTCCCTTGTCCCACATGTAGAGCCCCTCGTATACGAGCCCAGTGGCCTCCAGCTTCAGGAGTGGTGCAAACCCGGCGGCAGGACGGCCGCCAATATATCATGCTCGGTGGGGGGTGACCAACAGGTGAGTTGCACTCGGACAAAGGGAAGGTTTTCCCCAAACAACCTTTATTTTCGAATCAGCCAGCAACCCTCGTCAGCAAATGAGACTGCAATCCTGACGCGTTTCGAGGGATTCTCTTTTTCAAAGGATGTTGCAGTCAGAAAGCGCATGATTGGCTCACCTTCAAATTTCAAGCCGCATAGCATGCCCCTGATTGGCTGCTCTGGATGAGTCTATGCTTAGCTTTATGGGAGGTGTAGTCTTTTTCTTTTCCTGGATGGATGCGCTTTCAAAGTTAGATGCAGGCTCTCACATGAGCCTCTGGCAAGCGTGGCTGGCGCATTTCATGTCCCTTGTCCCACATGTAGAGCCCCTCGTATACGAGCCCAGTGGCCTCCAGCTTCAGGAGTGGTGCAAACCCGGCGGCAGGACGGCCGCCAATATATCATGCTCGGTGGGGGGTGACCAACAGGTGAGTTGCACTCGGAAGCTGGAGGCCACTGGGCTCGTATACGAGGGGCTCTACATGTGGGACAAGGGACATGAAATGCGCCAGCCACGCTTGCCAGAGGCAATCATGCGCTTTCTGACTGCAACATCCTTTGAAAAAGAGAATCCCTCGAAACGCGTCAGGATTGCAGTCTCATTTGCTGACGAGGGTTGCTGGCTGATTCGAAAATAAAGGTTGTTTGGGGAAAACCTTCCCTTTGTCCGAGTGCAACTCACCTGTTGGTCACCCCCCACCGAGCATGATATATTGGCGGCCGTCCTGCCGCCGGGTTTGCACCACTCCTGAAGCTGGAGGCCACTGGGCTCGTATACGAGGGGCTCTACATGTGGGACAAGGGACATGAAATGCGCCAGCCACGCTTGCCAGAGGCTCATGTGAGAGCCTGCATCTAACTTTGAAAGCGCATCCATCCAGGAAAAGAAAAAGACTACACCTCCCATAAAGCTAAGCATAGACTCATCCAGAGCAGCCAATCAGGGGCATGCTATGCGGCTTGAAATTTGAAGGTGAGCCAATCATGCGCTTTCTGACTGCAACATCCTTTGAAAAAGAGAATCCCTCGAAACGCGTCAGGATTGCAGTCTCATTTGCTGACGAGGGTTGCTGGCTGATTCGAAAATAAAGGTTGTTTGGGGAAAACCTTCCCTTTGTCCGAGTGCAACTCACCTGTTGGTCACCCCCCACCGAGCATGATATATTGGCGGCCGTCCTGCCGCCGGGTTTGCACCACTCCTGAAGCTGGAGGCCACTGGGCTCGTATACGAGGGGCTCTACATGTGGGACAAGGGACATGAAATGCGCCAGCCACGCTTGCCAGAGGCTCATGTGAGAGCCTGCATCTAACTTTGAAAGCGCATCCATCCAGGAAAAGAAAAAGACTACACCTCCCATAAAGCTAAGCATAGACTCATCCAGAGCAGCCAATCAGGGGCATGCTATGCGGCTTGAAATTTGAAGGTGAGCCAATCATGCGCTTTCTGACTGCAACATCCTTTGAAAAAGAGAATCCCTCGAAACGCGTCAGGATTGCAGTCTCATTTGCTGACGAGGGTTGCTGGCTGATTCGAAAATAAAGGTTGTTTGGGGAAAACCTTCCCTTTGTCCGAGTGCAACTCACCTGTTGGTCACCCCCCACCGAGCATGATATATTGGCGGCCGTCCTGCCGCCGGGTTTGCACCACTCCTGAAGCTGGAGGCCACTGGGCTCGTATACGAGGGGCTCTACATGTGGGACAAGGGACATGAAATGCGCCAGCCACGCTTGCCAGAGGCTCATGTGAGAGCCTGCATCTAACTTTGAAAGCGCATCCATCCAGGAAAAGAAAAAGACTACACCTCCCATAAAGCTAAGCATAGACTCATCCAGAGCAGCCAATCAGGGGCATGCTATGCGGCTTGAAATTTGAAGGTGAGCCAATCATGCGCTTTCTGACTGCAACATCCTTTGAAAAAGAGAATCCCTCGAAACGCGTCAGGATTGCAGTCTCATTTGCTGACGAGGGTTGCTGGCTGATTCGAAAATAAAGGTTGTTTGGGGAAAACCTTCCCTTTGTCCGAGTGCAACTCACCTGTTGGTCACCCCCCACCGAGCATGATATATTGGCGGCCGTCCTGCCGCCGGGTTTGCACCACTCCTGAAGCTGGAGGCCACTGGGCTCGTATACGAGGGGCTCTACATGTGGGACAAGGGACATGAAATGCGCCAGCCACGCTTGCCAGAGGCTCATGTGAGAGCCTGCATCTAACTTTGAAAGCGCATCCATCCAGGAAAAGAAAAAGACTACACCTCCCATAAAGCTAAGCATAGACTCATCCAGAGCAGCCAATCAGGGGCATGCTATGCGGCTTGAAATTTGAAGGTGAGCCAATCATGCGCTTTCTGACTGCAACATCCTTTGAAAAAGAGAATCCCTCGAAACGCGTCAGGATTGCAGTCTCATTTGCTGACGAGGGTTGCTGGCTGATTCGAAAATAAAGGTTGTTTGGGGAAAACCTTCCCTTTGTCCGAGTGCAACTCACCTGTTGGTCACCCCCCACCGAGCATGATATATTGGCGGCCGTCCTGCCGCCGGGTTTGCACCACTCCTGAAGCTGGAGGCCACTGGGCTCGTATACGAGGGGCTCTACATGTGGGACAAGGGACATGAAATGCGCCAGCCACGCTTGCCAGAGGCTCATGTGAGAGCCTGCATCTAACTTTGAAAGCGCATCCATCCAGGAAAAGAAAAAGACTACACCTCCCATAAAGCTAAGCATAGACTCATCCAGAGCAGCCAATCAGGGGCATGCTATGCGGCTTGAAATTTGAAGGTGAGCCAATCATGCGCTTTCTGACTGCAACATCCTTTGAAAAAGAGAATCCCTCGAAACGCGTCAGGATTGCAGTCTCATTTGCTGACGAGGGTTGCTGGCTGATTCGAAAATAAAGGTTGTTTGGGGAAAACCTTCCCTTTGTCCGAGTGCAACTCACCTGTTGGTCACCCCCCACCGAGCATGATATATTGGCGGCCGTCCTGCCGCCGGGTTTGCACCACTCCTGAAGCTGGAGGCCACTGGGCTCGTATACGAGGGGCTCTACATGTGGGACAAGGGACATGAAATGCGCCAGCCACGCTTGCCAGAGGCTCATGTGAGAGCCTGCATCTAACTTTGAAAGCGCATCCATCCAGGAAAAGAAAAAGACTACACCTCCCATAAAGCTAAGCATAGACTCATCCAGAGCAGCCAATCAGGGGCATGCTATGCGGCTTGAAATTTGAAGGTGAGCCAATCATGCGCTTTCTGACTGCAACATCCTTTGAAAAAGAGAATCCCTCGAAACGCGTCAGGATTGCAGTCTCATTTGCTGACGAGGGTTGCTGGCTGATTCGAAAATAAAGGTTGTTTGGGGAAAACCTTCCCTTTGTCCGAGTGCAACTCACCTGTTGGTCACCCCCCACCGAGCATGATATATTGGCGGCCGTCCTGCCGCCGGGTTTGCACCACTCCTGAAGCTGGAGGCCACTGGGCTCGTATACGAGGGGCTCTACATGTGGGACAAGGGACATGAAATGCGCCAGCCACGCTTGCCAGAGGCTCATGTGAGAGCCTGCATCTAACTTTGAAAGCGCATCCATCCAGGAAAAGAAAAAGACTACACCTCCCATAAAGCTAAGCATAGACTCATCCAGAGCAGCCAATCAGGGGCATGCTATGCGGCTTGAAATTTGAAGGTGAGCCAATCATGCGCTTTCTGACTGCAACATCCTTTGAAAAAGAGAATCCCTCGAAACGCGTCAGGATTGCAGTCTCATTTGCTGACGAGGGTTGCTGGCTGATTCGAAAATAAAGGTTGTTTGGGGAAAACCTTCCCTTTGTCCGAGTGCAACTCACCTGTTGGTCACCCCCCACCGAGCATGATATATATATATATATATATTTTTTTTTTTTTTCAGCAAATGTGGTCCGAACTGTGGCGCGCTCTTGCTGCTGGTGCGATATGTAGGGGTAAAGACCACACACCCCTTAGAAATTGTTTAGCAATGGAGAAAAAATATCGCACTCCCAGAAGTTAAGTAAAAGCAGTTCATTTATTAAAGACATCAGCTTCATTTCCATTGTGTAACAGAGCCCCATGATGCATTTCGACTTCCGTCTTTTTCAAATGGTAATTGCTCACAGCTGTTGCACATATTGTGCTTTAATGTCTTTGAACAGGGCATTCTGGTAATTATAGTTTTTTGCTAAGTGCGTTTCAGAAAATGCCCATTTAGTGTCATTTAAACATGATAAGTTGCTTACTTCTAGGCCCGTTCTCCCCTCTCTTGTCCTGGGCCGCATCGGTGCTTTCCAACCAAAAGAAATGGCATCATCTGTGTGATGAGGCTGTCCTTTCAAAACAAAGACTCGCTAGGCAGAATTCAGGAGTCACAGACGCTCCGGTCCAAAAGTCTCCAGTGCTAAGTGCATTCCGCTGGAGATTTGTATCTCCTCGTCCACTTTGTAAGTATTCAGGCACCGGGCGCTGCCATCTGTCAAGTTTATTTTCAGCAAATGTGGTCCGAACTGTGGCGCGCTCTTGCTGCTGGTGCGATATGTAGGGGTAAAGACCGGAGCGTCTGTGACTCCTGAATTCTGCCTAGCGAGTCTTTGTTTTGAAAGGACAGCCTCATCACACAGATGATGCCATTTCTTTTGGTTGGAAAGCACCGATGCGGCCCAGGACAAGAGAGGGGAGAACGGCCCTAGAAGTAAGCAACTTATCATGTTTAAATGACACTAAATGGGCATTTTCTGAAACGCACTTAGCAAAAAACTATAATTACCAGAATGCCCTGTTCAAAGACATTAAAGCACAATATGTGCAACAGCTGTGAGCAATTACCATTTGAAAAAGACGGAAGTCGAAATGCATCATGGGGCTCTGTTACACAATGGAAATGAAGCTGATGTCTTTAATAAATGAACTGCTTTTACTTAACTTCTGGGAGTGCGATATTTTTTCTCCATTGCTAAACAATATATATATATATATATATATTACCTACTGGCGGTCGCCAGTAGGTAGTTATAGTTAGGACCCCTTTTCCATAGGAAATTCGCAACATTCTATTTTGAATAACTTTGGCGCCGGTTGACGAATCCTCGCGAATTTCTCAAAATAGGTGGGGCGCTACGCTCCGCTCCTACCCTGAAAGTCTCGGGGGGATTCGTCAAGCGGGGGCTGAGATAAAAGGGGGGTCCCAAAACGCGTTTTTCCCATGCATTTTTCCATAGGACCTTTAGACAGGGCTACAGCCCGAACGGCTGAACAGAATTACTAGAAATTTGGCAGAGAGGTAGTCCCTAGGTCAAGGAAGTGCCTTTTGTAGGTTTGGTGTAAATCTGTTCAGTAGATTCTGAGAAAATAGCCTTTAAATCAATATATATATCTGAGCCAGCTTACGGTACGCTTACCGTAAGCTTACCGTACGCGTACGGTGGCGTGCGCGAGCGCGATTCTGATTGGCTGTTAGATCTTAGTAAACATTCGAATCGGCCGAAACCAGGAAGCGGCGGCCGCCATTTTGTGTGTTTCACTCAGAAAAAAAAGAGTGAAAACAAGAAAAGGGGGCAAGGAGGAGAGTTACAGACCCCCTTACATTTGTGAGGGGGTCAAAGAAGGACAGAAAAGTACAAAGAAAACATTTATTGATTTTTAAAAAAATCACGGGGTACGCGTACGGTAAGCTTACGGTAAGCGTACGGAAGAAAAAAAAAATTAAAAAAGAAATGAAATGCAGATTTAAGAGTTTAGATATTAGGGGGCTCTAAAAAGAGCCGTTGTGTTTATGAAGTGATTTTTTAAGTGGTACCTACAAGTAAGTACCGATGCAGAGTCTAAGGTTCAAGAGGAAGACTCTGTTACCTTCATCATTGAAGTGCACACCATCTCCTCTATAAATGTCTTGCATGTCATAACGCAAGTTGTTGTGGTAAATGGCACCCATACCATAGTCACGGAGGAAAGCAGAAACAGATTTGTTGACGTGCTTTCTTGCTTTGTCAATTTGCGGACAGAAATGATTGGACCAGTTCCATTTTTGCCTTTGGCATATGTTGGAAAACACAAAGGCAGTTTTAGGGAAAAGTGAAAACAGTTGTGCAAAGGTGTCCTTCATAAGCATTTCCAGACCTACCCCAGTCAAAGTGCCTAGGTCATTGCCACCACAGTGCACTATTATGAGGTCAGGGTGTTGGATTTGCATGAAGGATTTCACCAATGGCATCAATTGGTGCCACTTTAACCCTCTCTGACCAATCCATTTAATGTCTACATTTGGCAAAGCAAGGTCTCTCACCGTACCTGTTTTCTCTGCAAACTTTTCACTCCAGAAGACATAGCTGTGCCCTACAATCCACACTGTGAACATCTTCAAAGGAGAACTGGATGCACTCAGGAGGTGTCTTTCAGTAGAATGGCAATATGAAAAGAAAGACAGTTTGGAAATGGAGGCATACATATTTTTTTCAAAACAAAAAGAACTGATTGGCTGTTTCATACCATTCTAGAATA
Organism: Triturus cristatus; assembly: GCF_964204655.1. NCBI lineage: Eukaryota > Metazoa > Chordata > Amphibia > Caudata > Salamandridae > Triturus > Triturus cristatus. The sequence goes on from NC_140583.1 coordinate 879,462,853, forward strand.
AAAACTAGGCTGTATGTGTAAATTAATAGAAGCATGTTTTGTATTGGTACAAAAAAATGTGTTACCAAAGAACAGTACTATGGATTTGCTGTTAGGTTTGAAAAGTCAAGCACTCTTGCTCTGTGGAATTGAAACATTGTGTGGCGAACTTCTGACCTAACTCCACACAGCAGTGTTCCATGAGCTGTTGCTATGGTAGCAGGCAGAAGTCAAGTTGGGGGAAGGGTACTAGGCAGAAGTCAAGTTGGGGGCAGGGTACTTTTGGAAAAGGGTTGGTTTTCAACCAATAGAAATGTGTGATTACATTTGAAAAAAAGGGGGAAGCACTGAGATTTGAAACTTACATGTATATGTGTGGAAAAATAGAGGGAAAGTTTGCCATTATCTGGTTCTGCTGAGAGGAGAGAGGTGTAGAGAACAGAGATCCTGGCTCTGATAATCTGCTGTTTGAGTGCCACATTTCTTTCACAACTAACTAATTTTAAAGGTGAGTTTAGAGTTTGAGAGGGGATGTATATGGTAAATTAAGAAATGAATAATAGAATTGGAATTCCTTTTGTAGAAGTTGTGTTTATTATTTTCTGTTTTGGGAGAAATTTAAATGTGAGGAACATGTAAAATAATATGGACTATTTTTTCATGATAAATTAAGGTGTACTGGTAAAAATAAGGAATACTTTAAGGGTTTGAGGTTGCAGTCAGTAATGCAAATACATTCAGCATCACTAAGGCTGGTTGCCCTTGCTGGAGTGTAGGCAGTCACCGAGGATACACATGGTGGTGGTCTGAAAAAGCAGTCTGGACATGTGCAATTTAAAAAATCTAAAAAGTGGATTCATAATGTGTCAGTCTGTAAAAGTGATTTTCACTTGCCAAAAAAAAAGAGCAGTAAGTGTGCATTTAAATTGGCAAAGAAATTTCGTTTTGTGACTAATGTGAAAACATGACTCTGTGTGCAAATAGGAATTACAGGCAGAGATTTATTGCGTTTTGCTCTGGTGATTTCACAGTTGCATTAGTAGGAAAAAGGGGGAGCGATTTTTTGGGGGAAGAAGCAGACTCTTAGCACACACCCAGCTGCTTGCCATGTGGAATCATGCACAGTATTTAGAAGCGAGTGGGGTTTTGAGGTTTCAGTCTGTAATGCAAATACATTCAGCATCACTAAGGCTGGTTGCCCTTGCTGGAGTGAAGGCAGTCACCGAGGATACACATGGTGGTGGTCTGAAAAAGCAGTCTGGACATGGGCTTTTTTTTAAAAATCTGAAAAGTGGTTTCATAATGTGTCAGTCTGTAAAAGTGATTTTCACTTGCCAAAAAAAAAGAGCAGTAAGTGTGCATTCAAATTGGCAAAGAAATTTCGTTTTGGGACTAATGTGAAAACATGACTCTGTGTGCAAATAGGAATTACAGGCAGAGATTTATTGCGTTTTGCTCTGGTGATTTCACAGTTGCATTAGTAGGAAAAAGGGGGAGCGATTTTTTGGGGGAAGAAGCAGACTCTTAGCACACACCCTGCTGCTTGCCATGTGGAATCATGCACAGTATTTAGAAGCGAGTGGGGTTTTGAGGTTTCAGTCTGTAATGCAAATACATTCAGCATCACTAAGGCTGGTTGCCCTTGCTGGAGTGAAGGCAGTCACCGAGGATACACATGGTGGTGGTCTGAAAAAGCAGTCTGGACATGGGCTTTTTAAAAAAAATCTGAAAAGTGGTTTCATAATGTGTCAGTCTGTAAAAGTGATTTTCACTTGCCAAAAAAAAAGAGCAGTAAGTGTGCATTTAAATTGGCAAAGAAATTTCGTTTTGGGACTAATGTGAAAACATGACTGTGTGCAAAGAGGAATTATAGGCAGAGATTTATTGCGTTTTGCTCTGGTGATTTCACAGTTGCATTAGTAGGAAAAAGGGGGAGCGATTTTTTGGGGGAAGAAGCAGACTCTTAGCACACACTCAGCTGCTTACCATGTGGAATCATGCACAGTATTTAGAAGCGAGTGGGGTTTTGAGGTTTCAGTCTGTAATGCAAATACATTCAGCATCACTAAGGCTGGTTGCCCTTGCTGGAGTGTAGGCAGTCACCGAGGATACACATGGTGGTGGTCTGAAAAAGCAGTCTGGACATGGGCTTTTTAAAAAAATATAAAAAGTGGATTCATAATGTGTCAGTCTGTAAAAGTGATTTTCACTTGCCAAAAAAAAAGAGCAGTAAGTGTGCATTTAAATTGGCAAAGAAATTTCGTTTTGTGACTAATGTGAAAACATGACTCTGTGTGCAAATAGGAATTACAGGCAGAGATTTATTGCGTTTTGCGCTGGTGATTTCACAGTTGCATTAGTAGGAAAAAGGGGGAGCGATTTTTTGGGGGAAGAAGCAGAATCTTAGCACACACCCAGCTCCTTTCCATGTATAATCATGCACAGTATTTAGAAGCGAGTGGGGTTTTGAGGTTTCAGTCTGTAATGCAAATACATTCAGCATCACTAAGGCTGGTTGCCCTTGCTGGAGTGTAGGCAGTCACCGAGGATACACATGGTGGTGGTCTGAAAAAGCAGTCTGGACATGTGCAATTAAAAAAATCTAAAAAGTGGATTCATAATGTGTCAGTCTGTAAAAGTGATTTTCACTTGCCAAAAAAAAAGAGCAGTAAGTGTGCATTTAAATTGGCAAAGAAATTTCGTTTTGGGACTAATGTGAAAACATGACTCTGTGTGCAAATAGGAATTACAGGCAGAGATTTATTGCGTTTTGCTCTGGTGATTTCACAGTTGCATTAGTAGGAAAAAGGGGGAGCGATTTTTTGGGGGAAGAAGCAGACTCTTAGCACACACCCAGCTCCTTTCCATGTATAATCATGCACAGTATTTACAAGCGAGTGGGGTTTTGAGGTTTCAGTCTGTAATGCAAATACATTCAGCATCACTAAGGCTGGTTGCCCTTGCTGGAGTGTAGGCAGTCACCGAGGATACACATGGTGGTGGTCTGAAAAAGCAGTCTGGACATGTGCAATTTAAAAAATCTAAAAAGTGGATTCATAATGTGTCAGTCTGTAAAAGTGATTTTCACTTGCCAAAAAAAAAGAGCAGTAAGTGTGCATTTAGATTGGCAAAGAAATTTCGTTTTGTGACTAATGTGAAAACATGACTCTGTGTGCAAATAGGAATTACAGGCAGAGATTTATTGCGTTTTGCTCTGGTGATTTCACAGTTGCATTAGTAGGAAAAAGGGGGAGCGATTTTTTGGGGGAAGAAGCAGACTCTTAGCACACACCCAGCTGCTTGCCATGTGGAATCATGCACAGTATTTAGAAGCGAGTGGGGTTTTGAGGTTTCAGTCTGTAATGCAAATACATTCAGCATCACTAAGGCTGGTTGCCCTTGCTGGAGTGAAGGCAGTCACCGAGGATACACATGGTGGTGGTCTGAAAAAGCAGTCTGGACATGGGCTTTTTTTAAAAAATCTGAAAAGTGGTTTCATAATGTGTCAGTCTGTAAAAGTGATTTTCACTTGCCAAAAAAAAAGAGCAGTAAGTGTGCATTCAAATTGGCAAAGAAATTTCGTTTTGGGACTAATGTGAAAACATGACTCTGTGTGCAAATAGGAATTACAGGCAGAGATTTATTGCGTTTTGCTCTGGTGATTTCACAGTTGCATTAGTAGGAAAAAGGGGGAGCGATTTTTTGGGGGAAGAAGCAGACTCTTAGCACACACCCAGCTGCTTGCCATGTGGAATCATGCACAGTATTTAGAAGCGAGTGGGGTTTTGAGGTTTCAGTCTGTAATGCAAATACATTCAGCATCACTAAGGCTGGTTGCCCTTGCTGGAGTGAAGGCAGTCACCGAGGATACACATGGTGGTGGTCTGAAAAAGCAGTCTGGACATGGGCTTTTTAAAAAAAATCTGAAAAGTGGTTTCATAATGTGTCAGTCTGTAAAAGTGATTTTCACTTGCCAAAAAAAAAGAGCAGTAAGTGTGCATTTAAATTGGCAAAGAAATTTCGTTTTGGGACTAATGTGAAAACATGACTGTGTGCAAAGAGGAATTATAGGCAGAGATTTATTGCGTTTTGCTCTGGTGATTTCACAGTTGCATTAGTAGGAAAAAGGGGGAGCGATTTTTTGGGGGAAGAAGCAGACTCTTAGCACACACTCAGCTGCTTACCATGTGGAATCATGCACAGTATTTAGAAGCGAGTGGGGTTTTGAGGTTTCAGTCTGTAATGCAAATACATTCAGCATCACTAAGGCTGGTTGCCCTTGCTGGAGTGTAGGCAGTCACCGAGGATACACATGGTGGTGGTCTGAAAAAGCAGTCTGGACATGGGCTTTTTAAAAAAATATAAAAAGTGGATTCATAATGTGTCAGTCTGTAAAAGTGATTTTCACTTGCCAAAAAAAAAGAGCAGTAAGTGTGCATTCAAATTGGCAAAGAAATTTCGTTTTGTGACTAATGTGAAAACATGACTCTGTGTGCAAATAGGAATTACAGGCAGAGATTTATTGCGTTTTGCTCTGGTGATTTCACAGTTGCATTAGTAGGAAAAAGGGGGAACGATTTTTTGGGGGAAGAAGCAGACTCTTAGCACACACCCAGCTCCTTTCCATGTATAATCATGCACAGTATTTACAAGTGAGTGGGGTTTTCAGGTTTCAGTCTGTAATGCAAATACATTCAGCATCACTAAGGCTGGTTGCCCTTGCTGGAGTGTAGGCAGTCACCGAGGATACACATGGTGGTGGTCTGAAAAAGCAGTCTGGACATGGGCTTTTTTAAAAAAATCTGAAAAGTGGTTTCATAATGTGTCAGTCTGTAAAAGTGATTTTCACTTGCCAAAAAAAAGAGCAGTAAGTGTGCATTCAAATTGGCAAAGAAATTTCGTTTTGGGACTAATGTGAAAACATGACTCTGTGTGGAAATAGGAATTACAGGCAGAGATTTATTGCGTTTTGCTCTGGTGATTTGACAGTTGCTTTAGTAGGAAAAAGGGGGAGCGATTTTTTGGGGGAAGAAGCAGACTCTTAGCACACACCCAGCTCCTTTCCATGTATAATCATGCACAGTATTTACAAGCGAGTGGGGTTTTCAGGTTTCAGTCTGTAATGCAAATACATTCAGCATCACTAAGGCTGGTTGCCCTTGCTGGAGTGTAGGCAGTCACCGAGGATACACATGGTGGTGGTCTGAAAAAGCAGTCTGGACATGGGCTTTTTTAAAAAAATCTGAAAAGTGGTTTCATAATGTGTCAGTCTGTAAAAGTGATTTTCACTTGCCAAAAAAAAAGAGCAGTAAGTGTGCTTTCAAATTGGCAAAGAAATTTCGTTTTGGGACTAATGTGAAAACATGACTCTGTGTGGAAATAGGAATTACAGGCAGAGATTTATTGCGTTTTGCTCTGGTGATTTGACAGTTGCTTTAGTAGGAAAAAGGGGGAGCGATTTTTTGGGGGAAGAAGCAGACTCTTAGCACACACCCAGCTCCTTTCCATGTATAATCATGCACAGTATTTAGAAGCGAGTGGGGTTTTGAGGTTTCAGTCTGTAATGCAAATACATTCAGCATCACTAAGGCTGGTTGCCCTTGCTGGAGTGTAGGCAGTCACCGAGGATACACATGGTGGTGGTCTGAAAAAGCAGTCTGGACATGGGCTTTTTAAAAAAACTGAAAAGTGGTTTCATAATGTGTCAGTCTGTAAAAGTGATTTTAACTTGCCAAAAAAAAAGAGCAGTAAGTGTGCATTCAAATTGGCAAAGAAATTACGTTTTGTGACTATTGTGAAAAGAAATGTAGTAATATATTTAAATAAAATAAAGGAATTTTTTTTTAGTTTTTTTCAGGTATTGCTGAAGAGCAGTGGACAAAATTTAAGATGCCTACAAAATCCAGAGTTCAAAAAACGCACAAAAAAAAACTATATTTGAAGACAACTAGAGGACCAAAGTTAGTAGAAGATGCTCATGTTGGGAAAAAGAAAAAATCTTCTGGTAAGCAAAAAAAACAATTTCTAAAAAATATATTCAAAAGAATGAAAAATGTACAAAATGTCTGTACTCGAAAGGATGTTTTCAAAAAAAAAGGAGAGGAAAAAATTGACAATTTAGTTAATGCAAATATACCTTCAGCAACTGAAAAGATTTATATAAATAGAAAAACAGCGTTTAAAGAGATACGTAGAAAAATGTTTCAGAGAAGAGTTATGTCCAATTTGATGAAGGATGTGAAGAAATATAAGAAAAAGACAAAGTTTTATAAAAGAAAAAAAGAAATAGAAGCCATTGCAGCAAAGGCATTAGAATTAAAAAGGAAACTATTCATTTTAATTTTGAATAGGATGCGTACATTAGACAAAATGGTTAATGTACTGAAATCACATAGCAAAAGGAAAAGAGTAGTGAACAGAACAAACTTTTGTAAAGTGTTTTTAGGAAAGTGGATGCATAGTTCAAGTAGTGAACCTTTTTTTAATGAAGAGAGCTATTTTCAAAGTAATAGTTTGCTGCATGCAGTTGACACCAGAGGTCGTTCTTACGAAGTAAAAAATGGTTGCATAATGGAGAAGGAGATAATGGTTCCAAGAGATGAGGTACAAGTGATGGCAGATGAGGCTATGGGGAGACGTCCTAAAGCCCCAGTGTACACTTGGAATTGTAGTAGTATTTGCACTGTGCGTCAGGAATCTATTGTCAAATTTCGAGAGTTTCTAAGAGAATATAGTAAAAAAAGTATAAAACAGAAGATTAAGGTGCTTCAAAGTCTGGATCCATGCAGAGTGAGAGAGAATACTGGTTTGCAGGGTCATTCTCTGGCTTGTCTATCTAGAAAAGTGTGCAATAGTGTTTTCCATCATTTTAGGATGCTGGCTGTTCATCATACTGAAATGAGAAAGTTTGTGAGACGGTTGTATTTTGCCAAAAGTCCAGCAATAAAGTTAAATGAATTGAATAGGGCTCTGTTCCGAGGAACGGTATCAGATGTAGAGAAGGTTGTTGATGAAATTCAGTTTTGTTACTTTGGTCCTGAACAAAACAGTGCAGAGAAGGACACAGTAAATGAGGAAGAAGTGGAAGAGAATGTAGAACCCTCTGTAAGTAACCCATTTAATGATCACATAACAAAATTTGCAATAGTCTCTAATGAAAGACCAAATTTTACTTGTATTTGTTGCCGCAGAACTCATTATAGAAAACAAACTAGGAATGTTGATCTCTACAGAAAGAGTGAAAATGAAGATAATTATAAGTGGAAGGATTTTGCCACATATATATTTCTAGAAAATTGTTTTGATTTGGGTGAAGATCAGCGTATTTGTAAATACTGTTACAACAAGTTAGAGGAAAATAGAATGCCGACCAGAGCTGTACATAATAATTTAGAATTGGATGCTATTCCTGCTGAACTTTCTGAATTAAATACATATGAGTCTATACTCATTCAATGTGTTCATCCGTTCCAGACCATAGTACGTATGGAGCCCAAAACTGGTAAATTACCTCCTTCTGATTTACTGAGAGGTTTAAAAGGAAGAGTGGTGTATTTGCCCTTGGATTTGAAAAAAAATATGGAAACTATTGATGCGGATACTTTGGAAACTGAACCATTAGTTATTCTGGTTAATGGTGTACCTACAAAGAATAAGAAGATTTGGCAGGAGCTGGTAGATGTGCGGAAAGTACAAAGGGCAAATTTGTATTTGAAAAGGAATAACAAATGGTATGAATCAATTTATATAGAAGAAGAAGAAGAAGAAGATTTACAAGAAGACACAGAAACACCAACTGGACAAATAGAAAAAGTGGACAAGTCAAAGGAAGAAGAAATTTATAAACATTTTAGCATACATCCTCTTCATTCAAAAGAAGTTATGGGAGATAATATTGATCTCTTTCAGATGAAGAAAGCAAAAGGAACTCCCGTGAGTGTATGGGAGGAGAGCTTGGAAGCTCGATGTTTTCCCCAGCTGTTTCCTAAAGGAAAAGGAGGACGATACGATGAACGTCCAGAACAGATTCCAGCTTCTGAGTATCGGACTACAAGACTATATGCTGAAGATCCCAGATTTCGACAAAGTATTCCTTATTTGTTCCATCTTTTATTTGAAAGCGACTTGTCTGCACTGTCTTATGCAGTAAATCACATTTTAAAAAGTGGAGTACATTTACAAAATGTGTCTGCTAAGGATTTTATGGAGAAAGTGCAGCACCGAGATGATCATTTGGAAACACAACTGATCAATCTGATGGCTTGTCAGCGTGGGACAAATGAATATTGGTACCGACGCCATGGTGAATTAAAATGCATGTTACGGAATTTAGGAACACCAACATGGTTCGTTACCCTAAGCTGTGCGGAGTACGCTTGGGATGATTTACTGGATTTTCTACGAGAGGCAAATTCAAACATTAAAAACATCGAATACAAGACAGCAGGAGAACTGTGCTCATTGGATCCGGTTAATGTTTGCAGATATTTCAATCATAGATTTGAGGCTATGATGTCCTTCATCTGCAATAAAAAAAATCCACCTCTAGGAGAAGTAGTGGATTTCTTTTGGAGAAAAGAGTACCAGGCAAGAGGTGCTCCTCATATTCATATGCTGTTGTGGATCAAGGATGCCCCAAAGTTTGGAACAGATACTGATGAAGCAGTGTTATCTTTCATTGAAGAATATGCAACATGTGCTATACCAAAAAGCACAGAAGAGAAAAAGCTAAAGGAGCAAGTTTTACGTTTCCAAAGTCATCGGTGTGGAAAATACTGTCGACGGAAATACAAGAGCAAAGATAAATACTACACTAAATGTCGATTTGGATTTCCTAGACCTGTTCTTTCAAATGGAAGAGTCAACAGTTTTATGTCAGCTGTGAGACACACTATCACAAGAAAATCACCTAAGAATACCTACAACCTAAAAAGAAAAGAAGAATCAAAAAATATAAATGACTACAACCCAGTCATTTTATCCATGTGGAACGCTAACATGGATATACAGTATGTAGCTGACAATTCCATTGCTGTTGCTCGATATGTAACGTCTTACATTACGAAATCAGAAAAAACAGAATTGAAGGAAATGTGGGAAGAGATTTCTCACGAGAAGACTGTCAGTAAGAAGCTGTACAGTTTCAGTTTGAAGATGTTATCGCATCGAGAAATTGGATCCTACGAATGTTCAGATAGGTTATCTTCTGCAAGTCTCTACTCGAAGTCAAGAAGAATAATTTGGGCAAGTTTAGGCCTTGCAGCAATGAGAAATCGGGTACTGAAATCTGTTGGAGAAATTGAATATTTGGCCGAGAATGACCCAGAAAGTACAGATATTTTGAAATCAAACATGTTGGACACATATTATCCCAAGAGAAGTCAACATCTGGAGAACATGTGTCTCTATGAAGTGCTGCAGAACTACATTTATTCACGGAAAGCCGCAGAAGACATCAACAATGGAAAATATAAAGTCGTTGGTGAGGAAGGATGTTTGGTGAAGCAAACAAAAGGAAGTTTGATAAATCACAGGAAGCTGAGTTGCGACACTACTGACAAAAAGGAATTTTACTACTTGGCTCTTTTACAGTTGTTTAAACCATGGCGTACAGAGGATGAACTACTGGGAGAATTTCAAAGCTATGAAGATTCTTTTAATGCTTGCAAAGACAGCATACAATGCAGTACATTCTCAAGTTATCTGCAAATGTTAAATGAAGAAATTGAACAGGAAACTACAATTGCAGCAGAAATAGCTAGAGACAGTTCTCAGGACAGCCAAAGTTCAGGAACACTCAGTCAAGATCCCCTAGGACAACCAATCGTTGAAAATGAAGCATCAATAGCCATGAATGAAGTGGAAACGGCTATGAATCAAGCTCTAGGAGAATTTATAGACTTAGAAAATTTGGAAAGACAACTGAATAAAGAGCAGCAACAAATTTATGAAGAGATCAGAAACAAAATTGATCACGGATTGCTACATGAAAAAAAAGAGTGCTCATGCACATCATTTCATCCAATCAGGATGTATGTAAGCGGACAAGCTGGAACTGGAAAAAGTTTCCTTATAAAAGTCATCAGAAGCTACCTACAGCAAAAAACAGATTCTACTTTGTCTTGTGTGGTTACTGCTCCAACTGGGTTAGCAGCATATAACATAAAAGGAATCACTTTACATCGTTTGCTAATGTTACCAGTGGAGCATGAGAACAAAATACAATACAACAAGCTAACTGGAGAAGCATCCTTGGAAGTTTCAAGAGTATTGAAGAAGATGCAAGTTCTCATTATTGATGAGGTGAGCATGGCATCAAACTTAATGCTTGCCTTTGTGCATTTAAGAATGCAGCAAATTTTGAAGACAGACTATGACATGTTATTTGGTGGAAAACACGTCATAGTTTTTGGAGATCTTTTGCAACTTACTCCAGTTAAAGGACAACCAGTGTTTAATACTGTCACACATGAAGACACGAAGAAGTCATTGGGAAGCATCGGAAATACAAATATTTGGTCCTTCTTTGAGTACAAGGAACTTACTACTAATATGAGGCAAGCAAGCGATTAAGAATATGGAAGTATTCTGAAAGATATCAGAATTGGACTACTCACAGAAGTTGGCAAAAAAGCATTACAGAGTCGGCTGCTACATAATTTATTTCCAAAGGAAGAAATAGTTGCAGAGAAAATATACAAGAACATTGCAGAAAACAAAAGTGTCATCTGCTTAATGCCAACTCTACGTGAATGCTCAATATTTAATGAGGAGCTTTTGAAATTGGAAAAGGAAGAGATCAGGAAATTGGAAGCAGTGGACAAAATTGAGGATGGAAGAATTACTGTCACAGTAACAGGCAAACTGAAAAATAAATTGGATTCACTAGAGAAGAACATCTCCAAAACAGCTGGATTAGAAAAAAATCTATATGTTTGCATGAACTGTAGAGTATTTGGATGTTGAAAAAGGTTTAGTTAATGGAGCTATGGGAAGAGTTGTGGGTTTTATTAATTATCAGAAAAAAGATGGAATTGAATGTTTAAAAATAAAATTTGATCAGATAGAAGAAGTTAAAGATATTTGTCGTTGTACAGTTCGTTTCATGCATGTGAAAGACTTATATGTACGTAGGAAGCAGTTTCCGTTTTCTCTAGCATATGCTGTAACTATTCACAAGTCTCAAGGATTGACTGTAGATTGTGCATTTGTGAACATTGGTTCAACTGTGTTCAAAGAAGGTATGGCATATGTTGCTTTATCACGAGTGAAAACATTATCTGGTTTATTCATGATAGACTTTGATGATTCAAAAGTTAGTGCTGATACAAACTGTGTAAAGGAGTATAATAGATTAAGAAGAAGCTATGCTCCTCATTTAGGTCAGTATCCTGTGTTGGAGAAACGTGTAGTTTCTCGTAAAAGAAAAAATGAGAATATCTGTAATGAAGATGTAGAGAAGAGGAAAAAAAAGAGGAGTGATGTAATTGCAAGCAAAAAGAAAAAGGAAAATGAAGAACAGGTTGTAGGATGTCATTTTGAAAATAGCTCTGGTGTCAACTGCTACGCAAATGTAGTGCTGAATATTGCATTTTATCTGGAAAGTTTGCAAGAGCAGATAATAGTAAATCAGGGAAAAAGATTCTGTTCTGAGCTGAGTCTCCTTTTTCAAAAGCTGAGTAAAGATAAAACTCAAATAGAAAGTGCTACTGAAATTAGAAAACTTTTAGATATATGTTCAGGACGAACACAGTTTTCTCAAAATGAACAGCAAGATGCACACGAATTTTTGATGTATTTTCTTCAAGTACTGGAAGAAGAAGGGGTTCCCATTGAAAATGTATTTGGTCTCTCTTATAAATGGGAACATAGTTGTGAAAACTGTTATAATATATGTGGCTCTAATGTTGATAATGAAAGGTTTATTTATTTGACATTGCCAGAGAGCAAAACAGTCACTTTTGCAAAATTAGTTAAAGATGCTAATCATAGCATGAAATGCGGTGAGTGTAAATCTGACATGTTTTCAACAATAATTTTAAAGGAATACGGACAGTATGTAATTTTAATGATGCAACGATGTAGAGCTGATGGTTCAAAATTGGATACTTTAATAAAGAAGTTTACAGGACAGCAATTATCAATTTCAGGAAAAACTTTTGTAACTGTTGCAATAATTTTCCATGATGGACCTACTGTTACTTCTGGACATTACACAGTTTATCTTAAATGTGAAAAAGGCTGGACACTGTGTAATGATTCCCAATTGATTTTCAAACAACGTTTGCCTTTTGATTTAGCAAATTCCTATCTAATCTTCCTGAAACCTAAATTTTAGAGAGACTTGGCAAGATCTGGACAAAATAATTTTACCATTTTACTGGATTACCATTGGAATTTTCAAAAAAAAAGATTTTTTAAATTATCATTTGGCCTAATGGAAAGATAACCAATTGTAATGTGGACTTTTTTAATTTTTAATAAAACTTTGAAAAACCAATAATTTAGAGAAAATCGGTAACATCTGCACAATTTAAATTTTGGAATGTTATTGGAGTGCCATTGGAAATTTTTTCAAAAAAGATTTTAAAAATTACTATTTGGCCATGCGGAAAAGTAACCAATTCTATTGTGGACTTAATAAATTATTAAAAAAAATTTCGGGAACCAAAATGTTACAGAGAATCGGTGAGATCTGGACAAATTAAACTTTAGAATTTTATTGGATTACCATTGGAAATTTAATCCCAAAAAAAATTTAAAATTACTATTTGGCCTAAAGGAAATGGAATCAGATGTATTGTGGAGTTATTTGAGATATAATATTGTGATTATACTTCTGAAACAAAAATATCAGACGGTATTTTAAAGAAATAAGTATTGTTTTTTGATGATATTTTTTTAGAATATTATGCATTTCTGTAATGTTAAGTTTAAGTGAGAAGAGATTCTGGGCTTTTTTAATACAATCTTTGAGATTGTTATTTTTTTTTTGCCCGCTGTTAAATGATGAATGCAATTGCTTTCACAATTTAAAGTGAAATGCAATATATTCTGAAAACAGCAAAAATAAGGCAAAAATATTTTTGGGTAAATATGTAAATACGTGTACTGTATTTTAAAATGTTTAAAAAATATTAATACTTTTTTCTTTTTCTTCAGATTGATATAGAAAATTTTCGAAAACTAGAACCATTTTTAAAGCAATTTTTTTTAAAAAAAACAAATGAATAAATATTTTTTTGAGTGGGTATGGTAAGTCAATAATAATAATTGTAGTGTTTCAAAGTCCTTGTAATGTGATTATTGATTTTTAGTGTTTTTTAAAAAAAAAAAAAAATTACGCGCACCGTACGCGTACGGTAAAAAAAGAAAAAAATTTTTTTTTAATAACATCTATAAAAAAAAGATGAAAGATAAGGTTGGCTCTTAAAAGAGCCGTTGTGTTCATGCAGGGAGAGAGGAAAGAAAGAATGGGAAAATTAGTCTCTGTGACAAGTGTGCTGATCTATTTTGAGGTTCACTAGGGAAACACTGGTCTCCCTATGACAAATTAGATCATGACAAGAGGCACATCGAATATCAACCCTCAGAAATCGAGGGTTAATTTCCAGAGGGCCAGCAAAAGGAGATGCTCCCCCCACAGATGAAGGGCTCACCTGACCTGCAGAAGAAGGAGTCAGCCCTGCAGATGATGGTCCAGGCTGAGCTGCTGTGGATGTGCTTGGTTGACTTTCTGAAGGGTTACCTCCAAAAAGTCGAGCATGTGTCCTTTTGTGTACATCCTTGAGGTGCCTCATCATGGTATGATTCCCAAAGGAATACTTCCTGTCAGGATTACCTCTTGAAAGTACACGCTGACACAGCTTGCAAGTCACTAAGGGTGCATTTACCTTTAGCTGGCCTTCAGGAAAAGTAAAATAATCCCATACATAAGAGGTCTTTTGTTTCCTCGCTCTCTGCCTCAAGGTAGTGCTGCTAGTGCTAGCCTCACTCTCAGAAGGGCTCTGCTGTTCTGCCATCGTATCACAAAGACAACCCAGCTCCTTCTCCTAAGGGATCACAAGCAGAAATGAGGGGAATGGGTGTGGTGTAGGAGAGTTCTAGAACTGAAAGTAGTTTCATCCAATCAAAAGTTGTGTTTCATGATCACATGACCTACCGTACGCTTACGGTACGCTTACGGTGCGCTTACGGCAAAAAGTACGCATGCGCGTAAGAAAGACACGCGCTTGCGCGCATGCGCATAACAGTCACTACCCGACACTTCCGCGTAACGTGCGCGTGTAGCGTACACGCGTACGCGTCCCACGCGGAGTACGCGCGGCTACGCAAATTGCGTAACTATACGCAAACAGCGTAGATAAATTACGGGCATTGCGTAAACCGTACGCTTACCGGAAGCTTACGGTACGCGTACTAAAAAAAAAAGGAAAAAATGTACTGCAAAAAATTTTAACATGTTTATTTTATGAAATATATTTTAAAAAACATATTAAAGAATTTTAAAAATGTAACCATAGTCTTTATAAAAGGTTAGAACATTAAATTAAAAATATGTTTAAAAAAATAGAAGAAAAAAAAAAATTAGCATTTAAAAAACCTTGCAAATTCACTGAAAAAACCATGGGTTTCACACACGTTATAGTTAGGAATTAGCATTTAAAAAACCTTGCAAATTCACTGAAAAAACCATGGGTTTCACACACGTTATAGTTAGGAATTAGCATTTAAAAAACCTTAGAAATTCACTGAAAAAACCATAGGTTTCACACACGTTATAGTTAGGAATTAGCATTTAAAAAACCTTAGAAATTCAATGAAAAAACCAAAGGTTTCACACACGTTATAGTTAGCTGGACATTTTACTCGTAAAAAACCATTGAAATTCCCCCGTTATAGTTAGTTAAGCTAACTATAACTCGCGCGCCCGCAATGCACTGCTGATGACGTCACATATTACATCACTCATGACATGGTCAGTGACATCACTCATGACATCACTGATGACATCTCAAATGACATCACTGATGACATCACTGATGACATCATCCTTGTGATAGAGTGGCAGACCTCCTCTCACCCTAATATAACCTTTGATACACACATTTATAAATAGAGACTAAACTTTTCAAAACAATGGACATACCAATACCAGTTACAACAACCTGTTCAGTAATTCTAAGATCCACATACACATCCACTCATTCACCAACAGTCCTATACAGTCACTCATACATGTACTCACTCATCATATGTACTCATACACCTATACATCCTGTTACACAATGCCACTCATCCGTAGAGTTACTCACACACATAGTCACTCATGCTAATAAAGAATAAAACATCCATTTACTTGCATATAGTTATACACACACCACCACACTTACTTCTACAAAAACTTACACATACTTAGTCTTTTAAACAATCACTTATAGAAACACATACTTATTCATACAGGAACTCTTTCAATCTCTCACTCTCACATATACTCACTTATATACACCAATAGTCACATATACTAGTTTAAAACATATGTAGTTACTCATAAAGACACTGTAGAGACAGTCATTCACTCCCTAACACACCCATACACACACTCATCCACCCATGCAGTCCTGCATACATACTATCTTCAACACATACAAACAGTGAGTCACTCATTCATGCACCTATGCACTACGTAATACCCCCCACCGAACCATACAGACACTCAGACTGATACTCAAAAAAACAACTAATAACCCATATAAACACTCATGTAGCTGCTCACCAACCCATGCAGCCACTTATACACAAAGTGAAAGACTGATACAGATATATACATATTTAAACATTACTCACTAAGCCATGTATTCACTATGATACACCTAATCAGTCAGTTACACAATCAATTTTTCAAAAACAAATCATCCATTTAGACACTTATATACCCATTTATTCTTCCATCGACCTTGAGATATACATATATAAAACATATTTAATTTTCAGAAAAACACACATTCACGGGATGATGTCATCAGTGATGTCATCAGTGATGTCATTTGAGATGTCATCGGTGATGTCATGAGTGATGTCACTGACCATGTCATGAGTGATGTAATATGTGACGTCATCAGCAGTGCATTGCGGGCGCGCGAGTTATAGTTAGCTTAACTAACTATAACGGGGGAATATATATATATATATATATTCACTTAAAAAACCATAGATTTCACACATGTTATAGTTAGCTGGACATTTCCCTCGTAAAAAAACCAATGAAATTCCCCCGTTATAGTTAGTGCAGGCAACTATAACTCACGCGACCGCAATCCTCTGCTGATGACGTCAGATATTACATCACTGTATTTAGACACCTATTTACCCATGTCGTCTTCCATTAATCTTTAGCTATACATATATTACAAATATTTATTTTTCAGAAAGACACATATGTAATCAGTGATGTAATATCTGACGTCATCAGCAGAGGATTGCAGTCGCGCACCGAGTGCCCACGATGCGTTGTGCGTGCCGTGCGTGCACAGTGCGCGCACCCCGCGCTTTTTCGAAAAAAACAAAATGTTTTTTTCATCCTTGGGGGTTCATCAGTGACCCCCTGACAAAGGCTAGGGGGTCCACCCTGCCCCCTTTTCACGTTCTCCACCTTTGTTTTTCACTGCCTCAGACTGCGAGAGACAAAATGGCGGCCAACACTTCCTGATTTCGACCGATTCGAATGTTTACTGACATCTAACAACCAATCAGAATTGCGCTCGCGCACGGTGCGCGCCTATAGATATGTATGTACTTTTAACTGCAATTTTCTCAGGAACTACTGAACAGATTGACTCCAGATATGCAAAAGGCACATCCCTGACCTGAGGACTACCTCTTTGCCAAATTTAAAGTAATTCTGTTCAGCCGTTTGGGCTGTACCTTGGACTAAAGGTCCCTATGGAAAATTGCATGGGAAAAACGCGTTTTGGGACCCCCCTTTTTTTCTCAGCCCCCGCTTGACGAATCCCCCCGAGACTTTCAGGGTAGGAGCGGAGCGGAGCGGAGCGGAGCGCCCCACCTATTTTGAAAATTTCGCGAGGATTCATTAATCGGCGCCAAAGTTATTCCAAATACCTTGGGACCCACTTGGGATTTAATTTTGAGCACGAAGCCTCGCACAACACCTATTTAGGTAACAGTAGGACTACATACCCCAGAATGCCATTGGGCATGGAGAAGTCCCATTTGGGCGGGGCAGGATATGAAAGTCCACACAGCTGCCGGGACTCTGTGTTGCAGCCAGTGAACAAGGGCGGAATGCCCGAAACATGTTTGGCGACGCTGATGGTGGGGCTGAATGTAACGTGTCTGTTGCCCACATTAAATGGAGGCACTGTTATCACCTGTGTGGCATCTTCTTGCATGGCAATTCTTTTCACGATATGAAACTGCGGCGTGCCACGCCGCGGAGATGCCCTGCCACGTACTTTGTGGACCTGTGGTGCCTGTCATTGGGGCGCCTGGAGGAGCTGATAATTGCCGAATTATGTGGGGTGCTTCATTCAGCGGACACTGTTGCGTTTCCTCACCTTGGGACCCACTTGGGATTTAATTTTGAGCACGAAGCCTCGCACAGCACCTATTTAGGTAACAGTAGGACTACATACCCCAGAATGCCTTTGGGCATGGAGAAGTCCCATTTGGGCGGGGCAGGATATGAAAGTCCACACAGCTGCCGGGACTCTGTGTTGCAGCCAGTGAACAAGGGCGGAATGCCCGAAACATGTTTGGCGACGCTGATGGTGGGGCTGAATGTAACGTGTCTGTTGCCCACATTAAATGGAGGCACTGTTATCACCTGTGTGGCATCTCCTTGCATGGCAATTCTTTTCACGATATGAAACTGCGGCGTGCCACGCCGCGGAGATGCCCTGCCACGTACTTTGTGGACCTGTGGTGCCTGTCATTGGGGCGCCTGGAGGAGCTGATAATTGGCGAATTATGTGGGGGGCTTCATTCAGCGGACACTGTTGCGTTTCCTCACCTTGGGACCCACTTGGGATTTAATTTTGAGCACGAAGCCTCGCACAGCACCTATTTAGGTAACAGTAGGACTACATACCCCAGAATGCCATTGGGCATGGAGAAGTCCCATTTGGGCGGGGTAGGATATGAAAGTCCACACAGCTGCCGGGACTCTGTGTTGCAGCCAGTGAACAAGGGCGGAATGCCCGAAACATGTTTGGCGACGCTGATGGTGGGGCTGAATGTAACGTGTCTGTTGCCCACATTAAATGGAGGCACTGTTATCACCTGTGTGGCATCTCCTTGCATGGCAATTCTTTTCACGATATGAAACTGCGGCGTGCCACGCCGTGGAGATGCCCTGCCACGTACTTTGTGGACCTGTGGTGCCTGTCATTGGGGCGCCTGGAGGAGCTGATAATTGCCGAATTATGTGGGGTGCTTCATTCAGCGGACATTGTTGCGTTTCCTCACCTTGGGACCCACTTGGGATTTAATTTTGAGCACGAAGCCTCGCACAGCACCTATTTAGGTAACAGTAGGACTACATACCCCAGAATGCCATTGGGCATGGAGAAGTCCCATTTGGGCGGGGCAGGATATGAAAGTCCACACAGCTGCCGGGACTCTGTGTTGCAGCCAGTGAACAAGGGCGGAATGCCCGAAACATGTTTGGCGACGCTGATGGTGGGGCTGAATGTAACGTGTCTGTTGCCCACATTAAATGGAGGCACTGTTATCACCTGTGTGGCATCTCCTTGCATGGCAATTCTTTTCACAATATGAAACTGCGGCGTGCCACGCCGCGGAGATGCCCTGCCACGTACTTTGTGGACCTGTGGTGCCTGTCATTGGGGCGCCTGGAGGAGCTGATAATTGCCGAATTATGTGGGGTGCTTCATTCAGCGGACACTGTTGCGTTCCCTCACCTTGGGACCCACTTGGGATTTAATTTTGAGCACGAAGCCTCGCACAGCACCTATTTAGGTAACAGTAGGACTACATACCCCAGAATGCCATTGGGCATGGAGAAGTCCCATTTGGGCGGGGCAGGATATGAAAGTCCACACAGCTGCCGGGACTCTGTGTTGCAGCCAGTGAACAAGGGCGGAATGCCCGAAACATGTTTGGCGACGCTGATGGTGGGGCTGAATGTAACGTGTCTGTTGCCCACATTAAATGGAGGCACTGTTATCACCTGTGTGGCATCTCCTTGCATGGCAATTCTTTTCACGATATATATATATATATATATATATATATATATATATATATATTCACTTAAAAAACCATAGATTTCACACATGTTATAGTTAGCTGGACATTTCCCTCGTAAAAAAACCAATGAAATTCCCCCGTTATAGTTAGTGCAGGCAACTATAACTCACGCGACCGCAATCCTCTGCTGATGACGTCAGATATTACATCACTGTATTTAGACACCTATTTACCCATGTCGTCTTCCATTAATCTTTAGCTATACATATATTACAAATATTTATTTTTCAGAAAGACACATATGTAATCAGTGATGTAATATCTGACGTCATCAGCAGAGGATTGCAGTCGCGCACCGAGTGCCCACGATGCGTTGTGCGTGCCGTGCGTGCACAGTGCGCGCACCCCGCGCTTTTTCGAAAAAAACAAAATGCTTTTTTCATCCTTGGGGGTCCATCAGTGACCCCCTGACAAAGGCTAGGGGGTCAGGAACTGTCCACCCTGCCCCCTTTTCACGTTCTCCACCTTTGTTTTTCACTGCCTCACACTGCGAGAGACAAAATGGCGGCCAACACTTCCTGATTTCGACCGATTCGAATGTTTACTGACATCTAACAACCAATCAGAATTGCACTCGCGCACGGTGCGCGCCTATAGATATGTATGTACTTTTAACTGCAATTTTCTCAGGGACTACTGAACAGATTGACTCCAGATATGCAAAAGGCACATCCCTGACCTGAGGACTACCTCTTTGCCAAATTTAAAGTAATTCTGTTCAGCCGTTTGGGCTGTACCTTGGACTAAAGGTCCCTATGGAAAATTGCATGGGAAAAACGCGTTTTGGGACCCCCCTTTTTTTCTCAGCCCCCGCTTGACGAATCCCCCCGAGACTTTCAGGGTAGGAGCGGAGCGGAGCGGAGTCGAGCGCCCCACCTATTTTGAAAATTTCGCGAGGATTCATCAATCGGCGCCAAAGTTATTCCAAATAGAATGTTGCGGATTTCCTATGGAAACACGGTCCTAACTATAACTATCTACTGGCGACCATCTAAGAATTGCATACGTTCCTCTTCAAGCCGCAACAGCTGTACCAAATCAAGATAGGGTATGATGTCATAGAGCCATTTTCAAGAAAGCGATTGGACAGACTCTCTTTATCACCCCCATTGCAGCAAACAAGAAATTATTCAGAAATTATGGATTTTTTTTATTGCAGTGTGATAGTGAAAACGCACACACAGAGCTTTGTCTTACCTAATGCCTGCATGCAAATGTAAGTCCCCAAAAGGCAGAATGCTCACTTAATTGCACAGGAATATTTAACCAAATGGCAGTAGCAGGCAGTTCAAGATGGGCCCTGCAAGCAACAAAGTTTCTTCAGTATGGGTAAACTCTTGCTCACCTAGGGAGCCTGAAAAGATAAAATGAGCCCTGATCTGTCCTAGTGTTTTACCCGGAAAGAGGAGGGGATGGAGAAGGAAAGAACTTTGAAAGTTCTTATATGAAATTTCAAGGGCATTTTACAGGCACTTAGGCTTAAGTGGTGTTGGGTAGCTCTTATTTCACAAGAATGGCATGCATCTTGATAGAATGCTCTATCCATTAACAGAAGGTCACGAGGGCCAAAGCAGAGACACAGGCTTTAGGAGCTCACTTTTCGGAAATGAGAGAAATGCCAAAAAATTGAGGTGCTCCCACCCCAACACACTGAAGGCTATCTCTCTAGTTAGAGTCAGAGGGGTACAGGCAATAGACTGGAACTTCAGCAGGCTCCACTGTCATATAAACTTGTCTATTGACCCATATGTCACAGGTCCACCTGATCACAGTGGCACTCACCCTGCCATAGTTAAAGTGGGTAACCATCACTTGTTTTTCCTCCCTACAACCTTCATGCGTGGCGGTCCTGGGTTGGGAAAACGGACAGGTCCCTGCGCGTCAGAGCAATTGCTTTTTCGTTTTCTGAAAACAAAGTCTCTCTTTGGAGTTTGTTTCTGAAAAAACAAAAAAATCTTTGATGAACCTGTGTTTAAAATATGGTGTTTCCTCAACAACTTATCATGACATTCAATGGCGCTGCCACAGTGCTGGCTCCACTGAAGGCACAGAGATCCCTTCCTGCCTGGTAAGGATCTCTAACTGTTCTGGATTGTCCTGTGTCAGTGGAGCAGAGGCGGCAGCTACGTAGCATGGTTGGCTGGCTGGCCACCCAACAGGCACTAAACTCCTTAGTGAATATCAAACACATTTTGAAGAATAAGACTAATATTTTGGGTTTCACTCAAGGGCAGATAGGATAGCCACTGAAAGTATTAATAAAAATATAGGGAGGGGTTATTACAGTTGACAATAACGCACTTATATCAAAGTACTTACCATTTAAGGGGGGGCGTGGCCAACCGGCTAACATGGCGGACGCCAGTGCTTGAGGCTCCGACCGTTACCCCCGACAACTCCTGCCAGTTCTCCTGTGGAGGGGCAGCCCTAGCCTGTGGGGCGCTGGTCGGATGTGGGGCGGCGGCGGGGACGATCCCTGAGATCCGGGAGCTGTGGGGAGCCGCTCCCAGGCGGGGTCCGCGAGAAGAGGGCGCGCGTGGCTGCCCGCGCGGCGGAGCTGACCGCTGGAGGCTGACACGACGCCGGAAGCCGGTTCGAGGACGAGCCGGGCGAGCGGAGGACGGTGAGCCAAGCGACCTGCGAGCCTCCGTGAGATTGCTGCGGGGGCAGCCGGGGGGCTCCCGGCCGGAGGCTGCAGTGCGGCGGAGGGCCTGCTGCGGTGGAGTGCTGAGGAGAGGCGGCGACTTGGGCCGCGCCGTGATGGCCTGTCGCGGCCTATGTGGAGACTGGTGGCGGTGAGGGGCGGAGCCGTGGCCTGGGGAGCACCGAGGCTCAAAGGCCTGTGCAGCCTGCATGCAGCGAGGCTCGTCGCCCGGAGTCAAGGGGACCGGTGTCGCCGGTGAGACACTTACCGGGGAAGCAGCGGAAGGAGAGCTGGGGGCCTCACTGAAGCGACGAGCGCTGAGGTCTCAGGGTGAATAGTGCGCTACTGAAGACCGTGGAACCTGCGGAGCGGCCTGCGCTGCAGCTGTGGGGAGAGCGGATGCCTGGGAGAACTGTGATTACACCTGCGATGAGAAGCGAGAGGCGGTAGCCGGCCGGCGGCACCCCGAGGCAGGTGTGCATTGGGAGAGGAGGGGCCGCCTGGGGCACAGAGGCAGAGAGGAGGTGCGACTGGGCAGGCTGACGAGCCCGGAGGCTCCGCTGTGGGACGCTCGCCGCTGGGAGCCTGTGGACTGGTGCAGGCGGTGACGGGCGCCATTTCGCGAGGGACGCCATCTTGGGAGCGACGGCGGTGGCCCCCTGAGAGCGGGGCGTCTACCGTTGTGGACAGCGGCGAAGACCCGGCGATTGGGAGGTAGGAGACCCTCTGAGTGACTGGCTGAGGCACGCTGGGTGTTGGAGTGGTGGCGTTCCGTGAGCCCGGGGGCCCAGCAAATGGCCGGCGGGCACCTGTCGGGTGTACTCGGCGACACTGGGGTGACATTGGCCTAAACACTGCCGGCGCGGCTGAGGGGAGCCAAGTGAGTTCCCGGCGGGCGCCGGTCGGGCGTACCCGGTGTGGCTGGTGAGGGACTGGTTGGTCGCAGTCGGAGCCGCTGTGGGGAGCTGCGGGAGATCCCACCGTCTGGCACATCAAGAAGACAAGGGCAGTGGTGTGCTGACCCGGGGAGAGACGCACGACGCACTGGTCCGGAAGCCCTGTTGACCCGGGGACGCCACCCCTGAGTGGACCAACGCCACCCCTGGGGGCCTGCTGCCCGCCTCCCCGCCCACCTGCCTGGGGTTGGCCGCTTGCGCTCCGGGACTGAGACAGAGCCCCCGGTTGTCGTGCAGAGAGGCGCGCCGTGAAGGAGCAGAGGCACCGACATCCGGCTGCACCCACGCCATCAGGAGACAGCCTGTGGATGCCGACTGCTCAGCAATACGCGATGGGCCGGCTCCGCGACAAAACGCAGCAGGGACAGTCACGCGTGGGGAGCTTGGACACCGCGCAGGGCCGCCCGGGGGGAGACGCGGAGCCGCAATCGGCGGCCCTGTCGGCCAAAATGGATTTCATGCTTGCGGCGGTGGAGAGACTCAACGCCAGCCTGGAACAGACGAGAGAGTCCTTAGAAACCAGGATCGACAAGGTTACCTCCAACTTTACGCTCCTACATGCGGACCATCGTAAGTTGGCGGAGAAGGTTGCGGTACAGAGCCAGACGCTTCGGGAGCTCCAGCCCGTTACCCAGAGTCATAGCGCAGCGCTGCAGAATGTGCTGGATAGGGTTAATGCGCTTGAAGACCGGGTTGATGATGCAGAAGGGCGCTCCCGTCGCAATAATATACGCGTTGTGGGACTTCCAGAGGGCGTGGAAGGTAGGAACCCAGAGCAGTACATGGAGCGCTGGCTGCAGGATCTCTTGCCGCAGGGGGTGCTGTCCCAACACTTTGTGGTGGAAAGAGCGCACAGGGTGCTGGCGCAACAGCCTAGACCCGGGGCCCGGCCCCGTCCGTTCCTCTTCAGGCTCCTGAACTACCGCGACAGGGATGCGGTATTGAGTGAAACACGCAAATCTGGGGACCCGACAGTTGGCAGTAGTCATGTTATGTTCTTCCCGGACTACACCGTGGCTGTGCAACGGCGCAGGAGCAACTACTTGGCGGTGAAGAGGCAACTTCGGGAATTGGAGTTGCCCTACTCTCTGCTGTTCCCGGCCCGTCTGCGAGTGGTGGCAAAGGAAGGGACCCGCTTCTTCGACTCCCCGGCAGACGTCTGGGACTGGCTGGAGGAGACGGGGCAGTGGACGGGGACGAGACCCGCGGGCACAGAACCTGACGGCCGCCCAGAGAGAGGACCCAGGAAGCGCAAGAGGCGGGGAGCTCGACAGCCGACGCGGACGGGACTGGTGGCGCCTAGCCCTGAGAGGATCAGAATGGAGCGGCAGGAGGTCCTCGACGTGGTGGCGATGCTGGGAACACCACACAGCGGCGACTGCATGGAGATTGGAGCGCATAGTGCTCCGGGGACCAGTGGGGCCTCGTCCCAGTCCACGGCGATCTCCGAGGAACTGGCTTTACCAGTGGTGACCCCACAGACTGCTGACTTGATTGTGTGATGGGATGCTACCGCACTACACTGGGGTGAGAATCACGTGGGGTAGGCATGCCCACACTTTTGCCCTGCAGCCGTGTACCAGGGGGAGGGGTGGGGTTCTGGGGGATCCCGCGGAAGGCGGATTAGCGCTGGAGGCACTCGGCTGCGCGAGGGCGGCTTGCTTGTGGCGCGCGCCACCGGAGGTTCTAGCGGGGAGCCCCTGCTGCTGCTCCCCACGCTCGGACAGCGCGGCAGTTCCATGTTAGATGAGATGCTGCATTCCCTTCACCTAGAGGAGACTGGGGAGGGGGAACTGTGCCAACTTGTTGATACTTCCGCGCGTACCCCATCAGGCACTATACTGACACACTGCACCGTTAATTAGCTTCTTTAAAGTTTGGACGGATGCCCCGTTGGGAATACGCCCCTTTTGTTTAACTGTTCACAGAAGTTACACTGTTCACGCGGCAGCGCATTCATATGTTACCCTGGGCCACACCGCCGCCCCCCCCCCCCCGGGTGCGAGCACTCTACTTCCAGCTGGCTTCACCGACTCTACGATGGTACACACTAACATTGTGACCTGGAATATACGGGGCATGCATACACCGTCAAAGCGCTACTCCATTTTCTCCTACTTACAACGCCACTCGGTTGGGATCGCCCTCCTGCAGGAGACACATATGTCGCAGCTAGAGCTGGGCAGGCTCTCCAGACAATGGAGAGGGCACACATATGGTACCACTTACTCGGCGCATGCGCGAGGCACCTTGATATGGGTGCGAGCGGGAGTTCCTTTCAGGTGTGAGGAGGTGGTAGTGGACGACGAGGGCAGGTACACGCTGGTGCGGGGGAAATTGAACGGGCAGGAGATGTTACTGGGTTCGATATACGCGCCCAACGTAGATCAGCCGTCCTTCCTGGGGCGCCTGACGCAGCTTCTGCACCCTTATGCGGGGCTCCCCTGGCTGCTGGGGGGGGACTTTAATATGGTACTGGATGTCCAGCTAGACAGATCCTTCCCTCCCCTGCGTGCTGCGATGGTGGACTCCAACGCTCGGGCCCTGGGGGACTGGCTCGCACACTGGGCGCTGCAGGACCTGTGGCGCACCCTCCACCCGAGGGACAGGATCTATTCTTACTACTCAGCAGTGCATGACCTGCACGTCCGGCTGTATAGGTTGGTGGGCTCCCAGTCACTGCTCCCGCTTATAGTGCGATCTGAATATCTGGGCCGAACGCACTCCGATCATAACCCCTTGTGGTTCCAGCTTAGCTGGGTGGTGGAACGGCCGCCGGTGCCCACCTGGCGGCTTCAACCGAGCGCGCTTGAGGACCCGGAGTTTCGATCCTCCCTCGGTACGGCCATTCTGGCGTACTTTGAAGCAAACGAAGGGACGGCGAGTGGTGCACTGGTGGAGTGGGAGGCCCATAAGGCGACCATCCGAGGCCACTGCCTGGGGGCCAACTGGAACATACGCAGAAGCCTCTCAGACTCCCTGACGAGCCTGGAGAATGAACTCCAGCGGTACGAGAGGGAGGGAGAAGGAGGGGGTCGGCACTCGCACAACCTGGAGGACCTCCGGGGAAAGCACGCGGACCTCCTGGAGAGGCTCCGGTGCCACAATTATGCTGCGCATACGGCCAGGACGCACACTAGGGCGGACAGGGCGGGCCGCCTCCTGGCCTGGCTAATACAGCAGGAGGACCGACGCGCCCCTATAGGAGCGATTCGCAGGGAGGATGGAGCGCTAGTCTACACGCAGCGTGAAATACATCAGGCCTTCGTTGACCACTATAAGCAACTGTACAAAGCAAAGGGAACTGGCCCCCCGCACCTTCTTGGGGACTTTCTGGCCTCCGTCCAGCTCCCTGAGGTCACGGCGGCACACAATGAGGAGCTCGCCGGGCCTCTCTCCCTGGAGGAAATCGGGGAGGCAATACAGTCAATGGCATCCGGGAAGACACCGGGGCCGGACGGCCTGCCCGCGGAGTACTACAAAGCATACCGTGAGTCCCTGGCGCCGCTACTGCGAGAGCTCTACAACAAAGCGCTGGAGGAGGAGTCGCTCCCCCCTTCTATGCGGGAGGCGTTCCTGGTCTCCCTGCCCAAGCCTGACAGAGATCACACGGCGCTGGGCTCCTACCGTCCCTTAGCGATGCTCAACGTGGATTACAAAATCCTCGCAAAAGTACTGGGAGAGAGGCTTGCGCCGGTGGTTCCTCATCTGGTGCACACCGACCAGAATAGCTTTGTCCCGGCACGGTCAACGTCGCTGAACATTAGGCGATACTTCAGGGTGGCCACAAAGGCAGTGCATAGGTGGCCCAGAGCAGGGTGCCTAATCCTGGATTTGGAGAAGGCATTTGACTGCCTGGAGTGGGGTTACCTGGCTGAGGTGTTGCTGCGAAATGGGTTGGACGGGGAATTCCTCAAGATGGTCGACCTGCTATACAGGCGCCCCACGGTTCGTGTCCGACTGGGCCCATACGTCTCGGAGGCGATACTGGTGTGCCGCGGCACCCGTCAGGGGTGCCCACTGTCCCCGCTCCTGTTTGCCCTGGCAATCGAGCCTTTGGCTGCAGCTATGCGGGCGACTCTGGGGGATGGTATACCGCTGGGGGACGCCGTCCACTACGTGTCGCTCTATGCTGATGATCTGTTGGTCTATGTTCGGGATGTGGGGCGTGTTCCGGAGGGGCTGCCACAGCTGCTGCGAACGTTCGCCGCTACCTCGGGGCTTCGTGTGAACGCAGCTAAATCCTGCCTGTACGCCTTTAGCGCCGGGATTGAAGATCCGAGATACTGTCTGGACGGCACGATGGTCCAATGGAAGGATGACACCTTCCGCTACTTGGGGATACAAATTTACCGATGCCCGGCTGACCTTTTCGACGGGAATTTGGGAAGGGCGGTCGCGGCGCTCAAGCTGCAGGTGCGCTTCTGGGGCGCGCTCCCACTGACGATTACGGGCAGGGCGGCGCTAGCTAAAATGGTCATGCTCCCCCGCCTCCTGTATTATTTTGCTAACTTGCCGATGTATATTCCCCCCGCATTTTTTGGTAAGCTTAACCAGCTGCTGCGGGAACTCATCTGGGGCACTGCCAGGCACAGGCTGGCGCTTGCGAAGCTGTTTCTGCCGACAGACAGGGGTGGTTTAGCCGCTCCTTGCTTTGAGCACTACTACCTGGCCGCTCAGCTACAATGGGTGGCCCGCTGGCTGGCTGATAGAGTCAGGGACGACACGGCCACGGAGCTGGCGCCTTACTCCCTGGAGCAGATTACCAGGTCTTTCCATCCTCTCCATAAGGTCGCGCGCCCGCTACCACTCCTTCTGGACGTGGCGTATAGGTGTTTTCGGAGGGCCTTGTTCCTCACCCGTACTGTTGTCCCGTATGCGCCGGCTATACCGTTGGAGGGCTCACCTGGTGGGGGAGGAGTGCTCACGGCCCCCATGCTGGCGGATTGGTGGGGAGCTGATGTACGCACGCTGGGGGATCTGTACCGGGAGGGCGAGCTCATAACATACGAGACCCTGGTATCGGAGGACGGGCTCCCGCCCGGTGGGTTCCTGACACACCGCTCGCTGATAGCGAGCATGACTGCAAAATGGGGGGATATGGCCACGGAACCCACCCAGCACTTGACCATGCAATATTTACATGTCATGGGGAGGGGAGGGCACCTGATCCGCTGGTTTGAGGCTTCGCTGAGGGAGCTGTCGTCCATCAGTTTGGACCGCCTCCGTGCAAAATGGGACCTGGACCTGGGGAGACCGATGGCGGACAAGGAGTGGGAAAGGATACTCAAGGGCCCGGTGCGTATACCCCGGAACATGCGGTTCCGCCAAATTCAGTTATTTATCGTGCACAGAGCTTACCTCACGCCAGAGTTAATTAACAGGTACTTCCACCGTACTGATGCAGTGTGCCCTAGATGCAGAGAGCCGGGGGCGGGTTTTTTGCACATGTTGTGGAGCTGCCCGAGGTTGGGCACCTATTGGAGAACGGTCAGTGGGCTGTTGCTGGGGAGTGTGGGTCGTACTATCCCATTCGACTGGCCCGAACACATATTGCACCACTTTAAACGATCACGAAAGGATAAGGTGACGTCCCGCTTCATGGACCTAGGGCTGGTAGTGGCGGCACGCCTCATCACGAAGCGGTGGAAAGCGCATGAACCGCCGCACGCGCAGGCTTGGAGCGCCTCACTTCAGGCATGGGCCAGGGCCGAGGGGACCGCTATCCAGAGGGAGGAAACACTGGGCCTACGGGGGGAACCCATGGCGGACCGCTGGAGGCAGTTGCTGGGGGAGCTCAGACGCTTGGGCGCGGAGGGTTGCGCGGGGTCGCAGGAGGTGGCCGACAGGGTTGGCAGGGGGTGAGGGCGGACCGGGGGCTGCTCCACTGTCGGGATGATAGGCCTCTGCCTGCTTTCCCCCAGCGCCGTGGCACCCACACTTGCATAGTGATGTTCACGGTTGAGGCGCACGCACGCACACACAAGCGCTCCCCAGGGGGGAATGGAGTGGTGGGGAGTTCATGACAGACGGGGGGGGGGGTAACGCATATGTATGTATAGCTCATGCTGCCATTGTTAGAGTTTTGTTATGTATAACCTTTGGGAATTGTGGGTAATTTGCCTGTTTACAATACCTGAACGGGGTGGGCGGCATCCGCGTACAGGCAAGGAGCCTGGCTGATTCACAGTTACTACTGTCACTTCTGATGTGACTCCCTGGAACTGCCCATGAGACTGCAGCTGGCTCCGAAGTGGGCAGCGATCACAATTTGATTTGAATGCATATCAGGATATTGTAGTTATTGACCCCGATACGGGGTGATCCCCTGCACATGCCTATGAATATCTGCTTACCTGTCATGTAAAATGCCAAAGAATGTTCTTGTTTAAACTAATAAAAACAGATTTAAAAAAAAAAAAAAAGTACTTACCATTTAAAATCAGTAATTAACAATACATTCAAATTTCGTGCAGTCATTTTTCTTTTAATCTCTTCAAACTATTAATCGAAGTACTATGAAGGTGTTTGTGTTGATGTGCAGACTACCTAATCATAGTCAATAGAAGGATCATAAGATTCAAACATCTACAGATATCTATTCCAAATATTGTTTACATGTTTCTGTCCATCCAGTACTTAATTGGAAAAGGTATGACCATCATCATATCAAGTTGCTACTAAATCTCTCTTCAGCGACAGGACTCAATGTGCCTTCTATCGTATGCAGGATACTGCACTTCTGTATCTAATTAAGAACAGAGTCACCTACATCTATTCAGCTTTCTACAATTGATAGACACCCTCTTATATGTACGGATATTCCCACCACAAGAAGACATCTAGGACACTTACTGCAAACTTTCATACATTTTACTTAACTTTAGTTTGGCAATGTACAGCGTTTGTAAGTATTGAAAATGACCATAAAACGTGTTGTTTTCAAGCTTTGTTGTTTGACCCACAAAGCTCTCAGAAGACCAGCTGCCTTTTTGTTGCCGCAGGGGGCCTGCAAATTATCCTTGGCCACATCCGCTGTTTGAAGTGCGGGGGGCAGGAACTACAGCCCCCAGCCTACATCGCAGATAGGACGCCGCCAACACTTCCTGTTCGCGCCCGGAGGTGCTTATTAGCAGTGCGGGACACATGCTGGCATAGCCTGGTCCAAGAGCAAGCCCATCAAAGCCTGTCAAAGCCCGGAAGAGGCTGGGCTGAGCCATCTCCCTTGGTTTCTGCTTCTGGCCTTGAATCTCGCCCTTGGGTCCTCCTCTCATCTAAGATATATTCGCTGGAAGGACACGTGAAGGTAAATCACTTAATAGTCTATTAAATACCAATAGCATTTGTATAATGGGGAAACGGAAGCCTACCGCAACATCAAACTCAACAGAAACAACACTTGATGGCTTTTTGCAAAAAGCAGTAGGGGCTTTAACCAAGGAGATTGAAATAGTTGAACGCAGGCTCTCCTATGCCCCCTGCTTAGCCCCATCTGCCCAAACTGACTCCCAAATTACCCCCCTGGAAATTGCAGTAGAGCAAGGACCACAACCCCCTTTATACCCCACTATAGTTATTTCAAGTCAGGGTATTTTATCTGCCCCAACTGAAGGAACTGACTCATCCACCGGTCCTGTGGAGAAACCTTCTGTAATCCAAACAGAAAAAGGAGGAAAAAGAAAGCGTATTGAAGGAGCAGGAGTTAAATCAACGAGTCATTCGCCAAGGGGGAAAAGAACTAAGAAAGCCACTTCAGTGGGCAACACCTCAAGGACATGGTTGGGAGGCGGGAGAGTAAATGTATCAACCATGTTAGATATCAATGTTAATGATAAAGTTGAGGAATTTGGCAAAGTTGTACGAGAGCGTTGAGCCCCAATTTGACTAGATTAGTCAGTATTGAACTAAAGTTAGCCG
Source organism: Triturus cristatus (assembly GCF_964204655.1). Taxonomy (NCBI): domain Eukaryota; kingdom Metazoa; phylum Chordata; class Amphibia; order Caudata; family Salamandridae; genus Triturus; species Triturus cristatus. Next base: position 879,493,636 of record NC_140583.1, read on the forward strand.
GAGTCCTAAGAGGGTTAGGTAATATCCCGGAACTCAGAAAAGAGGCTGATGATATTACCTGTCTAAGAAACTCCAAAGCAAATACTATTACTCCCAGTGCCCACTTATGCAGATTGAGTTCAACATGTGTAACATCTACTGCAAAAGAGCGTGTTCCCCTCAAATATTCCGCTTATTAATGATAGTAATAATACTCTCCCCCTAGCAAACCGAGCCCCAGTCATGGCTGGGAACACTGATAGGAAGAATACGAGTTTGGAGCATGGGGAAGGGGATATTAATCATTCTAAGCTACCCATAACAGAAAGTGCTGGTCTGTCAAAAGATCATACAGACTTAAATAGGGTTGGGCGAGAAAATAGGGGAGGGAGGGGTGCTAAGTGTGTGTTAAATTTGCCACCACAATGTACACTGTATACGTTGATCCTGAAGGGGGTTTCCAGTCTGGTAGCCGGTCAGGAAGAAACCTGTCAAATCCTTATTAATAAATCAGCTCATTAGTGCTCCCCAAAAATTTAATCAAGGATAAACTGGCTTGAAAATATTATTATGGCCAGAGGTGTCAGTTGGCTGGGTCATACACCTAAAAATGGGGGTGGGGATTTCGTTGTACTTAATTTTAATAATGCTTGGTGTGTACATCTTGCATTAACGCACTTTTAAAATTCTCAGGACGACCCCATAGTGGCCTACCCGTTGGGTTTCTTTTATCCTCCGCAATTTGAATACCCGACGAAGAAAAATTGGACGAGGATGAGCCCTGACTGACTAATTGATTGTCCCAATCTTCCTGTGGCACCGGTGACTGCAGGATTGACCACTATGGCTCAGGGGGATGGAGTATATAGATGTACTTAACAACAGGGTTGTTGTTGGTCCCCCTGAAATCTCCGCATTAAAAATCACTACTAATGTGAATAATCAGGATAATTTCCAGAATCTCCCCTGTCCAAATAATTTACTTCTAAATGACACTTTGGCTGGGGAGTCCCCTGGGCCCTCTATTACCACTGTTAAACAAAATATGAATAATGAAACCAATAGGCTGGGAAACAATGGTCAACAGAGGCCTTTCCTTAAATTAATTTCCTGGAACATAGCAGGAATTGGTTCTAAATTATCCGATGAGTCTTGGGTAACGTACATTAATGGATTTGACATCATCTGTCTCCAGGAGACATGGTACACAAAGGATATTGCACTGATTGGTTATTGTTATAGTTAATGCTACCCCTTCGTCCTCAGGGAGGGCTAAAGGTGGGTTGGCAATGTTTATTTCAGTAAAATATGAAGCCATAAAAGTCACCGTTGTTGGTACATCTCCCTGGTTTCAATTTGTTGTGATTTCCAATTTGCTGAAAACTAAGCTATTAGCGATCAATTGGTATTTAATCACAACACTTGCCAAGTTATTGAGGCTTTACAGTCAGAAATTAATATACTTTCAGAGAAGTGGCAGCCTTTGTCTATTCTTTGGGTTGGTGATTTCAATTATTCAATCTGCCCACATAGCTCTGGGAGAGACTCTTAACTCTATTATTATGGAGAATGACCTGGGCCTTATCAATGAGGTAGCTAGCAATCCCTTAATACAGTGTCTCACCTATGTGGGTTGTAGCAGGGAGAGCAATATTGATTTTATGTTTATATCATATAAGTTCCTGCAACTCATTGGTGACTTTGGGGTGGTTCCAAATAGTGCGAGCGACCATAATCCACTTACAATGACAATCAGTATAAAAAACTCAACCGGGAATGCTGTAGGTCACCAAGTTTCTTTTAATCCAAATAGGGGAGAAACACTTAGATGGAATAAAGTAAAACCTATCGAGTTTGAAGCTAAAATTGTTAGATCAAATTATGATTCCATTGTGAAGTGCCCAGCCCATGACCTGCACCCAGTTGAGATTATTCAGGAATTCCAACTAGTTTGCTCGCACGTAGCTGCAAATTTGACTAAAACAATCAAGGAGGTGGACCACCCGGAGACAAGGTGGTTTAACGCGGAATGTACAAGAGCGCACAAAATTTTCAAATCGCCACTGCATGCACACCCCTGTGACCGGGCTCAGATCAAATTTGCTAGGAGGGTCTATAAAGACACTGTGAAACAGAGGAAAGAAGAACTGAAGCGCTTAGCCTGTGACAATCTGGAAAGAGCGAGCACCCTTAAGGACTCAAAAGGGTTTTGGTAAGTCATAAATTGACCACTATTTAATGAGGAGATGGGCAGGATGGATTCCGTGATCTTGGGTAATGTCTGGGAAGCCAACTACGCGGCCATTTTTAATCCAAACGGCCGCCCACATGAGGTCACCGGGGAGGATCTTCCCCAAAACCTAACCTTGGCCTGTCACTTAAGTGCATCAATCTCAGTAGCTGAGGTTGAGGAAGCCATAATCAAAGGAGTCAATATGAAAGCCCCTGGCCCGGATGGAGTGACATTGGACCTTTTTAAAACTAATATTAACTTATGGGCCCCATTATTGACCAATGTGTTTAAGGCCGTGTTGATCGGCCCTATTCCGGCATCTTGGAAGGAGGCTATAGTAGTCCCTGTGTTTAAAAAAGGTAACAGGAGTGACCCCTCCTGCTATAGGCCAATCTCCCTTATTGATGCCACAGCGAAACTGTTGGGTAGGGTTGTCCTTGCTAGACTAGAACTCTGGGCATCAGACACAGGGGTGATTGCAAGATCACAGTATGGCTTCAGAAGAGGCATGGAAACTATCGAACAGTGCCTCAACTTGTCCCTGATCAAGTACAAGAGGACCAGGAGGGGTCCTTCATGGACTTGTCCAGCGCTTTTGATACTGTAAACCGGGATAAGTTGTGGGCACTAATGGGAAAAATGGGAGTTGAGGAATCTTTAGTTTCTCTTCTCCGCAGGTTTCACGCCTCGACATCTGTTAGTATAAGATATGGCGCCAATGGTGAAAAAACTAGGCCTATTGCATCGACAGAGGGTGTCCGGCAGGGATGCATTTTAGCGCCTTTTCTTTTTATAATTCACACCAATGGCCTTGATGCTTTCCTGGCAGAGAAAGGTCTTGACTATCCACGGATTGGGAGATCCCTGGTCCCGCTTCTCTCCTACGCGGACGATACTGTTTTAATGGCCCTAATAGCCAATGGCCTCCAAAAATCACTTGATGCATTTTCTGATTTTATGACATCACTTGATTTAAAGGTTAATTTTGGGAAATCTTATGTTATGGTCTGTGGACCTCAAACAACTAAAACCAGAAACTATGCGGATGGGCCAAAGAGGATTGATAAAATGAAAAATTGTAATTATCTAGGGAACATTTTTAATAATAAGCCGAAATGTGGTCCGCTTGTGACCACAAGGGTGCATAGTGTATGCAGGGTGGTTGAGGGACTCTTCCGCTTTGCATCCAAACTAGGGCAAAAACCGGTGACCGAGCTTGTTACACTTTATAAAGCCAAATGTGTTCCGGTGGCAACATATGGTGCAGGTGTTTGGGGGTACCATAACTGTAACCAGCTACAAATCATGGAAAATTATTGTCAGTCCCAAATGGTGCCTCCACAAATCTTTGCCATTATGAGGTGGGGCTTGACTTTTGAAGATTGTATAAATATTGCCCCCTTACTTCTATGGGCCAAAATTTGGTTATCGGAAGAGCTGTTATTTACTAGAGAGATTATTAAATATTGACTTAGCCTTGATGGTTCATTAGCTATCCCATGGCTCCGATTTGTTAGGGAAAACCGTCACAAGTTAGGCCTGGGACACTATTTTGATTGCCCAGCCAGCATCCTTGAGAACTCAAGAGGAAATATAAAAGAGGTGCATTCTGCTAGGGCAAACACGTGCCGTTCTCAGCCGGAGGTAGCAGGCCATCTCTGCTCATTCCCTGCCAAACAGCAATTTTATCTAACGTTCTCTACAAATATTCAGACCCGTTTTTACTTAACAAGGTTCCGTTTATTGACCCTGCATTTTTCTGTGGCTTTTCCGAAGCAGGTTTTGGTGCCCTGTCCTTGTGACAATTTGGCAACCCAAAGCACGTTGCACCTTACACTTTTTTGCACCCTTTACAAAGAGCCTTAGAGGAAATTTTTAGTTCCGATTCTAAACAAATTCAAGCCATGTTTTTATATTGACAGTATTAATCACTTCCGCTCTCTGGCAACCACCGATATATGTACTGGGGTTTCCAATGTTATCAAAGTTGCAATTGCTATTAGAAAACGGTACTAGTAGTTGTATCTGATCTAGATAAATTAGAATTATTATTGTACCCCCTTAAGTGCCGTGTTTAGGACTGAACATTAAGGATTTTATTCTTGTTATCACGTTTTTACAATTGATCTGAATGAATTTTTCTCATGTTGTTTGTAAATAGATCATGGTAACTATATACTGTATTACTGATTTTATGTACCTTTATGTTTTTTTTCCTGAAAACCGAATAAAGTTATTTTGACTTGACCTGGCCATAAGTCAGTTAGGTTTTAACGCAACACTTGTACATTTATCTTGAGAGTGCATGCATACCAGAGGAATTGCCTCCCTCATCACCCACCCAGTTAATTTACCTTCCCCATCACATCAGCAGTGTTCATCAGTGTACAGATTGTGTTATACGAAGGGTAGTCGGTGGACTACCAGTCTAGAGGATAAGAGATATCTTAACTGTAGGTTTTTACAGTCCTATCCTCCAACAAAGCAGTGGATATAGCTAGGGCATCCTAACAAGTGATGGGTCCTCCACTAAGGCGGAGGAGCGTCGCCCCACTATTCAAAAGGAAAAATAAAATGATTATAACGTATCACTATTATCATTTTATTTTCCATATTGCAGTCAGTGCTGGGGCAGGGCTGGACAGAGCTGGGGAGGAGTGGTGTGCACTCCCTAAGTGCCCATAAACTGTTTAGTCAGCCCTCCTGGGCCAGCCAAGCAGTTCATGCACACTTTGCATGTTCCTACCAGGCTGCATTGCACAGCGTGGTCAGGAACATGCTCAGGCTCCCTGAGTTTTTTAGGTTCAGTGAGAGCAACGCTTGGCATTTATCTATAATAATTGTCTGGTCGTCACACCATAGCTTTAAAAAAGGCATGGCTGTTTGTAGGCTCTTCATTCTGTAGCTGCACAGTAGAAATGGTTAATCAGATTCTTACCTCCTGTTGACTATTCTTGTGTCATTACTCCAAAGCCCTTATGCATCCCTCTTACCATCCTGCCACCTGTTTTACTTGTTTAGTCCAATAGTTGTCCAGTGTATGGGGGCTTGAGAGCCGACTTCCTCATACATCAGCTTCAACAGAGTACATTTATCTAGTGGACGACTGTGGGACAAAACATATTCCATTATAGTGGAGTCTAATGCCTTATACATTCGTTAATGCGTTTGTGAACACTTAGAGGAGTTTGACAAAACCATTTATTTTATTGATACTCTAGGGATGACGCAAATCTTTATAAACGCAGACAAAATGTTGCTGTTTCTGAGAGATGTACACGCAGAGTGCAAGAAGCTATGAGATTTCTGGAAAGATTTGGTGAGGTGTTTAGCCAGCCCATAGAAGACAACATATTAGCTGCACCGTTGATATAGGAACCGATAAATATAAGGTACTAAGGAGTACAGATATGCAGGCTGGCAGAAGGGATTATGAAGTCAGCAGTAACGACATTGAGGAGTAGTGTAAACGATTTCACTTCCAATCATAGGGAGGATAGCCCTCTAAAAAATAGTAGCATTGCCCTGGTTCATACTATTTCACCCCACTGCTTAATAGAATCACAAAAGGAACGTTCCAAGCCGTTAACACTGCTTAGCTAGACTTGTAGTGCAAAGGACATAGGGGGATCTCACTAAATTCCAACCCTAACGGGGGAGGACAGGCTGGCCACTCCGGACATTCAACTTTACAATCCTGTGGTGCAGATACAATGGGTTACAAGAAAAGTCTGTATTGAGGAATCACAAAACATAAAGGTAGAATTTAGTAAAGATATGTTGTACCCTAAAGGAAGCACTATGGAAAAGGAGAGACTGCTGAAGTTCTTTAGGTATAGCTGGAGGAGACGTCTGCAAATGACAGACATACAGACAACACATGTCACAAACTCCTATTTGAATGTTAATAGGTTATCAGACACGAGAGAAACTGAAGGGGCTATAGACAAGGCCCACAAAGGTTCGGTTTGAGTGGTGGGCAGGGCTCAGGTTCTCTAAAAGTAGCTGTGTGCTCTGCTATTCCTCCAATGAACTAGATCACTGTCTGAAAGAAAGTGGAGCTCAGGTCACACCTATAGATGTTAGGCTTACTTGAATGGGTATGTATGACCACAAGGTCCATGGCTGCCTAAGAGGGAAGTCAAGGAAGCCTCGAACAATGGGCCAGGTAGCTGCCAAGAGGAGGAAGAGCAAGGGGTGCTGAAAACAAGCCCCTGAAGGTATCACGGTCCAGATTAACGGGTCATCTGATGAGGCCGCCCCTGAGCCTAAAGACATGCCTGAGCTTGCTGGATGGCAGGTTGAGGGTGGGTCCATCAGGGAGGAATTCTGCAAAGTGCAGAAGGAGTGCCCAGCTCTAGAGGGCTTGAGGTGGTAAGCTGATGCTGAGACAGCAGGTGATACCTCTGGAAATCACCTTATCTATTGGGAGAATGACTTTTTTTTACAGTGAGCCTAAGTATTCTGGAACTGGTGCAGCCTGTGTACTAGTGGTCATCCAGTGTTGCATGGCCTTCCTACTGGGGTTGGCTCATGATATACCCCTAGCAGAACATCTGGAGCAGGACAAGGCCTTTGCCAGGCTTGTTCCCCACATATTTTGGGCCCAGATGATGATAGCTTCAGATACGTTTTGTAGGTCCTGTCCCACCTGTAAGCAGGAAAACAGGGAAAAAGCTAAAGGCTCCCCTGATTCCCTTGCCTGTCACTGGCACTCCCTTTGAGAGGGTTTGCATTGACATTGGAGACTCATGGACCCTAACACAAGCTTAGGCAACAGGTTCATCCTGGTCTTGGTGAACCATGCCACACAGTACCCAGAGGCCATCCCTCTGAGGTTGGGGACTGCACCTGCGGTCGATAGGGCCCTGATGGAGATTTTTACCAATGTGGCGTTCCCCAAGGAAATAGTGTCTGACAGAGGCACTAATGTCATGTCAGCATACATGTGGGATGAGTGTGGGGCAACATTCAAGTTTTACACACCTTACCACCCTCAAACCAATGGGCTTGTTGAGAGATTCAACAAGACCCTGAAGGGCATGATTATTGGCCTACCTGAGCCCATGAAGCGGAAGTGGGATGTCATCTTGCCATGCCTGCTGTTTGCCTACAGGGAAGTACCACAGATGGAGGTTAGGTTAGCCTATTTGTGCTCCTCTATGGACAAACTTTTACAGGACCTCTCAACCTTGTGATAGACCGGTGCAAGCCAGCTCCTCAGAGACCCCTCAGGACATAGCCAGCTGCATGCTGGCTCTTTGTAACTATATACAGAGCTTCTGGAAGAAGGCTAAGGACAATCTTGAGGCCAGTGAATAACATATGAAATTCTGGTATGACCAGAAGGCCACTCTGGTAGAGTTTCAGCCTGGCCAGAAAGTGTGGGTGATGAAAACTGTAGAGCCCCGTGCTCATTGGACAGGTCCATATGAGGTGTAGCAGTGGAAAAGGGGATGCCACATACCCTAGTGGGTCTCAAGACCCCTACAACCCCTTAGGAGAGCTTCACATAAACTTCCTTAAATTGCAATTTGAGAGGTCTGAAGTTACAATGCTCTTAGTGACATATGACAAAGTGGAAGAGGAGAGTGAACTTCTCCCTGACCTCCTGTCTACCTAGGAACACAATGGGTCAGTAGAGAGTGTTAATCTCTCTCCTAATCTGAGCCCAGAACAGCAGAGTGACTGTCATCAGTTGTTGGGGCAGTTTTCTTATCATTGCACGTTTGTGTACCCACGACATAGATCCTGGAGACAGTATGCCTGTGAGGAGCTACATTTACAGGTTGTTAGACAAGGGGAGAGCTAAAGTCAAAGAGGAGGCATCCAAGATGCTTGTTTTAGGGGTGATTGAATCCACCAACAGTCCCTGGTTCAGCTCTGTGGTGCTGGTACCAAAGGCTGGCCCACAGGCCACTTGTCCAGAATCTTAGGTTCTGTGCAGACGCCAGGAGACTCAATTCAGTCACCGAGACTGATGTTCACCCCATCCCCAACATGATGAGCTCAGAGACAGGCTGGGCTCTGCCTAATTATTCAGTGCCTTTGATCTTACATCAGGGTACTGGCAGGGTGGTCAGCATTCTTGATGCCAAAGAGCTATTTCCAGTTCCAAGTGATGCGCTTGGCTTAAAGAATGTACCTGCCACCTCTTAGAGGTTGATGAACAGGGTCCTGGCTGAGAAGGAGGCATTATGTGCCATCTACCTGGATAACATACCTGTCTTCAGCTCCAGTTGATAGGAAACCTGTACCACCTCCAAGAGTTGCTTCAGGACCTGCAGCAAGTGGGCTTGACTATCAAGGCCAGTAACTGCCAACTAGATCATGGTACCTTGGTGTATCTGGGCCACATGGTGGGTGGGGGGAAGGTGTATCCCCTTCTTGGCCAAGAATGAGATTTTCCTGGCCTGGCATCCCCCCAAAATACAGACTGAGGTGAGGGCCTCCCTGAGTCTCACCATATATTACAGGAGGTTTGTTAAGGGTTATGATACCATTGCTGCCCCCTTAACTGAGTGGGCTTCAAGGAAACAGCCCAAAATTATCTGGACCGAGGCCTGTCAGAAAGCCTTTGACTCCCTCAAGGAAGCCATTTGTACAACCACTCTACTCAAGGCTTCTGACTTCTCCAAGGAGATCATCATGCACGCGGACGCTTCAGAGCATGGCATAGGGACTGTCCTAGCATAGTAAAATGAGGAGGGTGTAGACCAACCTGTAGCCTTCATTAGCAGGAGCTTACTACCCATGTAGCAGAGGTGGAATGCTATTGAGAGGCAGGCCTTTGCTGTGGTCTGGGCACTGAAGAATCTGAGACTCTGCCGTTTTGGGACTCACTTCCGGGTAAGGACAAACCACAGGCCCCTCAGATGGCTCATACAAAGGAGGGTCAGAATCCCAGCTATTGAGGTGGTCTGTCTCCCTACAGGGAATGGACTCTACAGTAGAATATCATACTTGGTCAGACTATGTCACTGTTGATGGTCTCTTCAGGTTCTTCTGTTTTAGTGATAATGTTGGGTAGTTCTCCACACTTTCGGCTGGGGGACACATGCTTGAGCTGTCAGCCTTAGGGTAGTCTTCCCCCAAAAATTTGCCTTACTCCTCCATTTTTGCTAATCTCATTTTTGTTGGCCATAGGATTCTGTGCACTTTACCACTGCTAACTAGTGCCAAAGTGCTAGTGCTCTCTCCTCTAAATGTGGTAAAATTGGTTTACACCCAATTGCCATATTTAATTTACTGTTAAGTCCCTAGTAAAGTGGTACTATATGTGCTCATGGCCTGTAAATTAAATCCTACTAGTGGGCCTGCAGCACGGATTGTGCCACCCTATTAAGTAGCCCCTTTAAACATGTCTCAAGCCTGCCATGGTAGCCTATGTATGCAGTTTTAAATTAACCTTTTGCAGGGCCTAAACCCTTCTTTTTAAGACATACAAGTCACACCTATGGTAGGCCCTAAATAGCCCTTCAGGAAGCGTGCAGTGTATTTAAAAAGTTGGACATGTACTTTTAACTTTTACATTTTACTTTACCCTCGATAATTGCATTAGTAATGTCCCACATTGAATATGCCAATACTCTTTAAATGAGACTTCCTTCTGGCCTTGCGCACAGGCTGCAGATAATACAAAATCAGGCTGCCAGCCTGGCCTTTCGGCAGCCTAGATATTGCCACATCAAACTCCTGAGGAAAAAACTGCACAGCCTTTCGGTTGCTCAGAGATCCATTTTCAAAATAGGGTGCCTAATCTTTAATTCTCTCTTCGACAAAAGCCCTGCTTTCCTATCTTCCAACATTCAGTGCTATTTTCATAACCACCAGCTGAGATCAGCACATTTAAATCTGCTGACTGTTCCTAGAAATAAAAGAAAGAGAATGGTTACCATGTTAGATTTAATTAGTGATAACTTTCAATTGGGAGAAGACCGGAATGTCGAGTTTGGTGTCTAATGAATTGTAATGAAACACCCCCTTTAATGGTAAAAAAAGATTTAAGTCACAGTTCTGAAAACGCACCTCTTAAAAACTTGCCATTTTCTTGTCCCAAACATTTGGGGTCTGCAGTCTGTATCCTGGGTCACATGATTAGTTATATCTGGCAGTTGGTCCTTGTGAATTGCTCCCATGCAGTGGAATAAATGAGAATAGGTGTTGGCAGGACGGGCCATCTCTAATGTGTGATTGTAATTGTAAATTGCAAGAAGACCTGCCACTCTGTTGTCCTGTTGCCCAGCTGCTTGATTAAGAATTATTGGGCCTGCATTTTGATCCCAGGACCAACAGAGTGACTCCAACAGCTAGCTGCCTGGCCTCCTGATCAGAGCCTCAGGGACAGAAAAGACTCCAACCACCTTGTATTAAGCACCTGGACTCTTCTGTAAGCACTATGCCCCAAGTGGTGCCATCCTAGTCCTAGACCCTAGCAAGTGGGCCTGAACTTGCTTGGCCAACCTAACTGAGGTCCTGTGGGTAGAACCGACACAGCGCATTAGATCTGCTGCAGCGTGATGCAACCTTGGTGCCGGGCCTTGATTCGCAACCCGCTGTCCCCTTGGAACTGCCAATGTGCAACACATTCTCGACACAGGCCTTTACATTGCAAGCCCTTCATCAGCAGCATCGTCAGTGACCATTCAGGACTCTGCATCGCAAGCCAGCAGCTTCTTTGGAACTGCAGCTACTCGCTGCATCCTCAATGCAGGCCGTCGCATCCCAAGCCCCTCGTCGACTACATCCTTGATGACAATGCAGGACTTACCAGAAGTGTAAATGAATTGTTACCCTTGCTGTGAATTTCCCTTTAGATTATTTCTAGTGATTACATTGTGAAGTGAGACTATCCCTTTAGAACTAGTTAGGCTGTTTTCGGTGTTTCTGGTTTCCCAGTTGCTTTCACGCTAGGATTTAATTATCAGCTCTTACAATGGGAATTCATTGTTTGCACACTAATGAACATTCATGTTTTGCTCAAGCCGTGTAAATTATTGTTTAGATTGATTTGGATAAATTTGGCACCTGCACAGTTAATTTGTATAATTGTTATATATATACTATAGAATCGTGTTCAGGCTATTATCAAAACAGAATTGAATCATCATGACAAAAAAAATTCGTGCAAATGCTCCTATCTATGTTAAGTAAAATGTGTGTTATTAAAGCAAAAAACATATATTGTTTACAGAACAAATCAAGTTTAAAATCATTGCTATTTTCACAAATAGTTTTTACATTGACAGTTTTACATTTTACATTGACAGCGGTGGGAGCTAAACATCTTCAAAAGAGACTCGCTTTTTACCATCCTACTCGCGCGTTGAGGTCGGAATCTTTACTTCTTGCGGCTGTTCCGCGTGTGAAGAGGGCTCGCCTAGGGGGCCGCTCCTTCAGTCTGCTGGCCCCACAGATGTGGAATTCCTTACCGCTCCCTTTGCGGGGGGCGACTACTCTTCTTGATTTTAGGAAAGGCCTCAAAACCTGGCTGTTTTCTCAATAGGTTTGCTTGTAGCCCCGTTTCTTTTGTGCACTTTTGAACTGTTTTCTCTGTGTTGTGTTATTTTGTAACCTGTTCACCTTACCTAAAGCGCCGGGATTCTCTTTTTGAGTAACCGTTGCGCTATACAAAAAAATAAATAACATAACATAACATAACATAACATAACAAATACAATAGAGCTCTCCTTCACATTTTCCCTAAGTCACAGTTTTTGGGACAACACCTTCCTAATTTCTATTCAGTTTCACATGCATAGCTGCCTTTTTCAGTATGAAAAATTGAGGATATTTTTTAATGTTAAAGATATACTAAGGGACCGACTACGATGTCGAGCAGACCGCCACCGACAGGCCGTCAGTGACTGGTCACCCGACAGCAAGGATAGCGGACCAACCTCTGCAGTATGATGCGGTCAGTTGGAGAGCACCAGTCAGAGGAACCCACCAACCCCTCAGACAGGCTCAAGGAGCCCATTCGGGCGTCAGTCGGACTGTAATCCCTACAATGGTGTGGTGCCTGCGGAGGCATCCCCATAGCTATGTCCCCTAGAAAGTGGACCTGAACTTGCTCGGCCAACCTAACTGAGTTCCTGTGGGCAGAACCGACACAGCGCATTAGATCTGCTGCAACGTGATGAAACCTAGGTGCCGGGCCTTGATTCGCAACCCGCTGTCCCTTTGGATCTGCCAATGTGCAACGCATCCTCGACACAGGCCTTTTCATTGCAAGCCCTTCATCAACAGCATCCTTATTGACCATTCAGGACTCTTCATCGCAAGCCTGCAGCTTCTTTAGAACTGCAGCTGCTCGATGCATCCTCAATGCAGGCCTTCGCATCGCAAGCCCCTCGTCGACTACATCCTTGATGACAATGCAGGAGTCTGCATCGCAGCCCCACAACGTCTTGGAACCGCCTCTGCATGATACATCCTCAACACAAGATCTTGCAGTGCTGCACAACCAGGATTCAAGATACTTTGTTCATTGGGCCCAACTTGCTTCCTGTATTTGGCTCACTCTCCATCGCAATTGGCTGAACTTGTGACTTTGTCCTGGACTGGCGCGACACTATAATCACAGTTGGGGCTTTGTGCTTCTATGCACTATTTTCACTTACATCTTTAAAATTGCATATATCCAGTCCTACTGATTGTTTTGCTCTCAAATAATTTATTGGATTTTACTCTATTTTTGTAAATCGGTGTGGGGTTTTTCTTGTGTTGTGTTTTCACTTTATTACTGTTTGAAATGCTGCATAATTACATTTCCTCTAAGCTCAGTCTGACTGCTTTGTGCCAACATGCTAGAGGGTTAAGCAAGGTTAATTTGGCATGTGCTTTTGTTTCACCGACAAGAATTGTGGTTGCTACTTGAGCAGGGTTTCACCCCCTCAACCAGTAACCCAATTTCCAGCAGTATGGGCATGAGAAGAAGGCACCACAGAAGGAGCACTTAGCAGAGAGAGGCGTACAGCAACAATAGCATGCTTAAATGGTCATCTAAACTGTAAATCTGCCCAGCCCCACCTCCAAACCATTCCATTCCACACCTGCTCTTGCGATTTTCTCTGTCACCAACTTGTGCCAAAGCAAACAGTTATCCATGGGTGGTGCTGGAAGACACCCTCCTCTGTGCAGTGTCTGATGGGTATGGTCAACAATGGCTTAATCTTTCAGTCCCATTTCTGGAGGGTTTGTATCTTAAACCGATCTCTACTTTTAATTCCAGGTTCTGCCATGTGACTCTTACCAGATGTGTAAATGCATTTTTACCCTTGCTGTGAATTTCCCTTTAGGTTTTTCTAGTGATTACACTGTGAGGCGAGACTATCCCTTTAAAACTAGTTAGGCTGTTTTCTGTGTTTCTGTTTTCCCAGTTGCTTTCACGCTAGGATTTAATTATCAGCAGTTACAATGGAAATACATTGTTTGCGCACTAATAAATATTGATTTTTTGCTCAAGCAGTGTAAATTATTGTTTCGATTGATTTGGATAACTTTGCCACCTGCACTGTTAATTTGTAAAATTGCTTAATATATACTATAGAATCGTATTCTGGCTATTATCAAAACAGAATTGAATCACCATAACAAAATAAACTCGTATAAATGCTGCTATCTATGTTAAGTAAAATGCCTGTTATTAAAGCAAAACAAATATATTGTTTACAGAACAAATCAAGTTTAAAATCATTGCTATTTTCACAAATAGTTTTTGCATTAACAGTTTGAAATACAATAGAGCTCTTCTTCACATTTTCCGTAAGTCACAACTTTTGGGACAACACCTGCCTAATTTCTTTTCAGTTTCGCATGCATAGCAGCCTTTTTCAGTATACAAATTGAGTATATTTTTTAATGTTAATTATACACTAAGTGTCTAATTACGATGTCAGGCGGACCGACACCTACAGGCCGTCAGTGGCTGGCCGTCCGACAGCAAGTATAGCAGACCAACCACTGCATTATGATGCGGTCAGTCGGAGAGCACCAGCCAGAGGGACCCCCAACCCCTCAGACAGGCTCAAGGAGCCGTTGGGGCGTCAGTCAGACTGTAATTCCTACAATGGGGTGGTGCCTGCGGAGGCATTTCCATAGGAGTTACTATGTCCCTTTCCCCTCTGTCTTTACATGGCGGTCCAACTGCCATGTAAAGACAGATGGAAAGGGACTTTGGCAGCCCCTAGCAGAGCCCTAGACCCCTGTGGGCCTCCGCTAAGGTGCCAGGGGGGCAGATGTTGTGCCCCCACAAACATCCATGCACCATGTGCAACGCACCACATGGTGCCTGGCGCACTATGCATGGATGTTTGCAAAATGCCTTGTTCCATTGTGGCTTGTGCTTCGGTCCTTTTCCGGGACACAGCACAAGCCACAATGGAAAAATTCATTTTCCTGAGTGCCTGCACAGCAGTCGCATCGTAATTTGGCATGTGGAACAGCCAACTACATGTCAGGCAGTTCCAGTCCCGTGGCGATGGCAGTCATAGCTCCTCCAGCTCACCTCATAACTTACGCAATTTGAGCAAATGACATCTACAACCTATGCATAAATTAGATCTGTTGTGCATATTCATAAGCATTGGCACCTAGTTTATGCATGCATAATTTACACATCATATGAAAAAGTAGGGAATTATTGGTTTTCACATAAAAAAGAGTTTTATAATGTTTCTGTAATCACATTGAGGCATAACTTGTGTGATGTGTAATGCCCACATGTATATGGTTCATAGTTGTAAAATGTTACGCTTGCTTCTACTCCGGGGAACAGCCATTACAACGCGGGTTTTACCACGCGTTGTTATTACATCGCATGCGTTCCAACGCATGCGATGTTACAACGCGTGGTAAAACCACGCATACCATTACATCGCATGCGCTTTTACAACGCATGTGATGTAATGTGGCGGCTATCCAAGTCATTGTGAGGAAACTCAGGCTGTTTCCTCACAACGACGTGAAGCAAGCAGGAAGGAGGAAGCAGGATCCCACGGCGACACTGGAGAGGAGAGAGGTAAGGGGGTTTGCGCTTGGGGTGGGAGTTAATTGTTTGGGTTTAGGGTAATGTAAAAGTAGTGTTCTGTGTGGTTTTGTTTAACGTGTTAGTGTGTTTTTGTAGTGTAATGTAGTGTATTAGGGTTTAGGGTAGTGTTGTAGTGATTTAGGATAGTGTTGTAGAGTTTGTGTAGTGTAGTGATTTAGTGTTTTAGGGTTTAGGGTAGTGTAGTAGTGTTTGTGTAGTGTAGTGTTTTTTTGGGTTTAGGCCAGTGTCGTTTTTTAGGGTTTAGGGTAGAGTAGTAGTGTTTGCGTAGTGTAGTGTTTTAGGGTTTAGGGTAGTGTAGTGTTTGTGTAGTGTGGTGTTGTAAGGTTTAGGGTAGTGTAGTGTTTTAGGGTTTAGGGTAGTGTAGTAGTGTTTGTGTAGTATTTTAAGGGTAAAGGATAGTGTAGTTATTTAGGGTTTAGGGTAGAGTAGTAGTGTTTGTGTAGTGTTTTACGGTTTAGGGTAGTGTTTGTGTAGTGTAGTGGTTTAGGGTTTAAGGTAGTGTAGTAGTGTTTGCGTAGTGTAGGGTTTTAGGATTTAGGGTAGTGTAGTAGTGTTTTAGGGTTTAGGGTAATGTTGTAAAATTTGTGTAGTGTAGTGGTTTAGGGTAGTGTAGTAGATTTGAGTAGTGAAGTGCGTTAGGGATTAGGGTAGTGCTGTAGTGTGCATGTGTTGTGTTGTGTTTTAGGGTAGTGTTGGGGGGTCGTGTAGTGTAATGTAATTGTAGGGAGAGGACTGGGGCGGGGAAGGGTTGTGTAGGGGTAGGGTAGTCACTTACCTTGCAAACTAACCACGAATATAGCTTTACCACGCATGCCTTTGCGTTGTAATTAGGCCTGGGCAAAAATTTCGTTCCGTTCGCGGAAATTGCGATAATTTGACATTTTTGCGTTCCGCGGAGAGCGCGAAAATGTCAAAAATTCCGGTTTCCGCAGCTTGGCGATAATTTGTTTCTTGCTCGCGCTGTAAAATGATACATTCTCGCGCGCGCGCGATCGCCTTACCTGAATCCCTGCGTTCGCCGACAAGTTTTCTTGATCCGGTCGCGTTCTCCATGAGATGTTGTATTGTTTTTAGCCATTTGCGCTGTCTCGCGACAGTTCGCGCCCGCAGTGACGTCATGCGTCGCGCGATCACGTCTTTCTTCTCGCGATCATGCACCGCGAGAACAACTCAAAACAAGATGGCCGCGCCCGCAAGCAGCCACATGGGTAAGTTGGCGACCCGCAACCATGCAGAAAATCGCGCGAACATGCCGGAAAAAAACTTCCGCATCTTCGCGATATTTCTGCTTGTTTGCGATAATTTTAAACATTCTCGCGATAATTTGCGAAGGTTAATTCCGCAAATTCCGCCCACCCCTAGTTGTAATGGTATGCGTGGTAAAGACATATTCGTTGTAATAGTTTGCGATGTAATGGCATGCGATGTCATTGACATCGCGTAGTAATACCCGCGTTGTAATGGCATGCGTGGTATTACTATGCGATGTAATGACATACATTCTTCTACTCCTATTAAAAGAGGCTAAACACTGCACCTGCTTTATTACACCGATCCTACCATGGTGATCAATTTACAATTGACAGGGATAACTTTTCCCTGTTGCTTTAGGCATACCGATCAAATTGACAGTTTTATTGGTTGTTTGATTAAATTTTGCCCCATTTGAATCCACATAACGATTGATAGGAGCACGCTAGTGACATTCGTTAGGATTATACCCCACATCGCTGTATTACTAATTTGGGCGAGTGATTATCATGGTTTTTGGGGCTTCCTAAAGTCCTTTCCAATCCTGATGCTGACCCTAAAATAAATAACATCGCAAAAATATGATATGGATCTCAGTACTGAGACGGCTGAGTGCTGCGCCTTACTTAACACACTGATCGTCCGATGGTGTTTTATTTACAATTGGCAGAGATTACTTTCCCCTTTCCTTTCGACATCCCTATCAAATTGGTGGTTTTATGGGTAGTTTAATTCAATTGTGCTAAATTTGGATCCGCATTACGATTGATAGATTAGTGATGTTGGTCAGGAGTATCCCCTACATCGCTGCATTACTAATTTGAAAAAGGGATTAACACATTTTTTGCTGCTTCCTAAAATCCTTTTCCGTCCTGAAGATGACCCTTATGTTAGAAACTTTTACGGGGTAAAAACGTCGATAAATATATTAGTGGACTGTCTTTAATTTCATCTGGATTATGATGACACTCTGATATAGACTGCCATGTAACAAAAAATGAATCCATTTCAGTCATTTGTATATATGATTACTGTATAGCACTTGAACACTTTTAATTTACTCTTCTCCCTTTCACTGCGTAATATTATTTTTGAAGCACCTATTAATATGCAATACGGTTTTCAAAAAATGTATCTTGAATCTGATTGTTTAGAATTAACTGAATAAAAAATTATTTGATTGAATTCCTGATCAAACTAATCTAGTCATGGTTTTGTAGGGCTGCCGTGGAAGTTGAGGTTTACACTTCCCCCATTGAGACCATTGTTTTTCCTTTATACAATGTCTTGCCCTGATCCAGGGTTATTGGGCTGCCCCATTTTCTTGGAGCATCCGAGAGAGCCATCGGGCACACTAATGCCAGACTATGATAGACACACTCTGTTAACGTAAGATAATCAACCTATCCTACAACTATACTTATCAAGCATTTGCAATGCAATAGGGCTTGCATTTACGCGAGTTTAAGCTATTGGCATTGTAAATGACAATGCCTATTATTTTTGTATTGTTTTCTTAAAACATAAATAAAAGGCATTGTCATTTGCAATGCCAATAGCTTAAAATCGTGTAAATGCGAGACCTATTGCATTGCTAATGGTTGTTTTTTTTTTTTTTTTGCATAAGTTTAAAACTGAGCGCGGCGTCTCTTCAAAGACATTGTGCTCGGTTTCTTTTCTTTTTTTTTACTTAAGAACTAAGCACGGTGTCCTTGAAGTGGGCACCACACTCAGAGTTAAAGTAAAAAAAACAATTAAGCAACCGAGCGTGGTGTCCTATATATATATATGAAACTGAGTGCGGTGTCCCTAAAGCAGGTGCTGCGCTCAGCATGCAATTCATCCCAAAAGTAATTAAGTACCAAAAAAGCGGCCACCATTGTCCTGGGTGGGCGCGCTGCATTTTCAGGAAGCAGTCGCTATTGTCCCCATTAGTTAGTTACAAAATAAAATAGTGCTCACAGACTTAAAACGAAGACCATGTAACAAGCTAAGTAATAGGTCCAGTCATCATGGGCGGGAACAAATGGCGACAAGGCGGTAAAAAGGAGGGACAAACAAGCCTCATAATGAATCGAAAGCCAGCATTTACCAAGGACAATGACACCAGCCAATGAAAAATTTGGGCGGAGAGTGGGCAAGGCTTCCACAGCATACCTAAAAAGTGAACCCTAGTGGAATGAGCTCATCAAGATAACTTAAATGTGTCCCCTTATACAGGCAGATTGCAGCCTGGTTCTATAGTTTATTTCTTATGTGAAGAGCAAATTAAAAAATAACATTTAAACAAATAGATAAAACTAAAACTGATCATTTCTTTGTTGCTTTCCCACCTGCTAGATTTGTGCTTTATGTAGGCTGTACATGCCGAAACTACACAACTGTAAAACGTACTACAGATATAGTGCGCCATGAAAGTAGATATTGTACAATACACGCACAACTTGTGTGTTATTGGATACATTGCATACCTTAGAAACTGCTTTTTCTTACAAAGCACAAAGCGTTTTGTTTAGCTGAGGCTCACTAAAATCTTCATTATATTTATAGGGGCGGGCAGGAATTTGTACTGTTCCAAAGCTGAACTGTAGTTTTATTTTTCTTTCACGTCTGTGGTGCACCACCTCAGAGCATTCAATTTATTAGCACTAACACTCCAAATCGAACAAACATATATGCTTGCTGGATGATCTACAACCTAGTATTTGTAGCAGCAATCACACGATCTTTATCCGAACCATCACATTTTATCTTATGCTCTGTAAACCTTTTGTAGGTCGTCCTCTCCCCTGAAATGCAATTCTTAAGTTGTTTTATCCTTGACAATCATCTTAACTTTCAGAAGCCAATCTTGGCCATGGTCCAAAGCACCGGTCACCAAACTTTGGTACTTCCCAGATTGGAATATAGAAATTCAATTCTCTCCATACTCCCACAATTAGACAACATCTCTCCTATCTGCTGTATCCTATATTGGCGCCCATAGAACCAAGAGTCAAATTTAAGACTGCTGCATCACTGAAATAGCCCTTCAGAACTTCACACCCTACTATTTGAAAATTAATTGGATTGAACGTTATTTACCATTTTGGCCAACTAGTTGCACTTTACCTGCCCCCCCTCGAAGATACCCAAGAAGGTATGGGTGCGGATCAACTGACACCTATTCTTCAAATTCCAGATCTCAGCAGTGGGTAAAACCTCCTGTTGGATACTGAGGATGTCAAGAAAATTTCTTAACCTCCTGCCCTGTCAATCCCAGAAAACAGTAGTGCAGGCACTGATCCTCTCAAGACTGGACTACGCTAACATCCTGTACTGTGCTCTACAATTCCGTGTTACCTAGGGGTCCCAGACTACCTAATTCAGCTACTACAAATGGTACAGAACACAGGCCTCACCTTTTGTGTAAACTTCCCAACATGCCAATCTACCACTACTGTAACCAATTGCACTGGCTAGGGGTGAAAAAAAGGATTATTTTTAAAGGACTGACGGTGGCACATTCTGCCTTCTAAAGGACTGTTCCTAAATACCTGTCTAAAAAGAGTGTTGAATACTTCCCAAAGACCTTTGCGCTCAGTTTCCCCGGCTGCTGGATATTCCCTACACCAAACAGAAGAAGTAGTCTAGCCTGCTCGGATCTCCCAGCCAAGTACTAGAATGAGCTCCCTCTTCCACTCAGATGCATTCCAGAGAAGAATTTATTTCTAAAGCAACTGAAAACACATTTGTTCTAACTGTAGGATGGTTGTTATTCTCCTTTTTGACCGTGTGTCTTACCACCGGGACATTCTCGCAGTAGATGTGTGCTTTAGAAATCCATTAGGTTCCTGTGTATAGACTCGGAAATCTTTTTGGAAAACGTAAAGTCTCTGGATCCTAAAAGGGACAGAGCAGTGTTAAAACCCTTCTGCTGGAACCTCTGACTTTCAAGCAGGAAGGCTGTGTAGCCTGCTTAAAACAGGCCGTCTCTGGCATTCCAACAAGGATCTGAAACTCCCTCCTAGCAGCTCTTCGCACTACCTCTATTGCCACGTTTAAAAATGAACTCAAAATCCTCTTTTTGTGACAGACATTTTTGATAAAGCTAGGATCCCCTTTGCTGACTTGAGCTGTCGTTCCTGATACGAGTTGTTTGCTCGGTTTGCTTTCTTTTGTTGCTTATCTGTTGTTTTATAATGATTGTTATCATTAGTGTACTTCTTGTTCTCTTTTGAAGTGTTCTAATGCCCTTGGACGTTCACGCTTTAGAAAACCACAAATAAAAAAACGTAGGGTAGCGAACTCATGTCTTACCTGTCTTGAGCTTCTGCAGCACTAAAAGGGATGAGAGTAGGACAAGAACTGGTGCAGGTGCCGGAGCGCCGTCCCCATGCTGCACACAGTAGCCGCCCACTCACATAGGCTAGAGAGCCTTAAATATTAACACTGAACCATTAAAACAAACTAACACAGACGGTATGGATTATAGACTCCTTAACGTCAGACTTTGAAATAAGAACTAAAGTGGATATACTAGGTTTCACAAAACAGATAGTTTTCCCCTTCTTTTAACCCCTTCGCTGCTAGGCCTTTCCCCCCGTGCTAAGACTTTTTTGGGCTATTTGGGGTAGTTCGTGCTTAGGCCCCTGTAACGTTTTGACCACATAAGGTAGTAATGCCAAATTTGCGTCCTTTTTTTCCAACATCATGGGGATTCTTAAGGTACCTAGGGTTTGTAGATTTCCCTGGAGGGGACCCAGAAATTAGCCGAAATACAGCGAATTGTTTTTTTTTTGTGGAAAATTGGGAAGAAAGAGCTACAGTTGAAAGTGTCTGTTTTTTTCACTGCAAATGGTATCAACAAATGGGTTGTGGTGCTGAAATCATCAGCTTTCAGGGATAAGCAGACTTTTATCAGAAAACCACATTTTTTGGGCATTTTTCTGGGACATAGCCTATTATTGCTATTTTTTGTGCTTTCAACCTCCTTCCAGTTAATGGTAGAAATGGGTATGAAAGCAATAATGGATCCTGGAAAGCTATACATTTTGGAAATGTAGACAAAATTCTGAATACAGCAAGGGGTCATTTGTGTAGATCCTTCAAGGTTTCTTTATAGAAACGAATAGTTAAATATAGGGAAAATTGAAAATTAGTTGAAAAAACAGCCATTTGTGTCAACGTTTTCACCTGTAACTTCTTGTAATTATGACAGATGTTTAAAAGCAATATACCATTACATCCTCTGGACCTCTCTGGTTGTGGGGATATATAGGACTTGTAGGTTCCCCAAGAACCCCACAAACCCAGAGCCAATAACTGAGCAGCGTCTTGCAATGTTTTTTTATTTTGTACCCGGTATATAGCAATTATTCTGGGAAAATGTATTCATAGAAAATCGGTATGAAAGACACCAATGTATTTCTGAAATGGGAACAAAATATAGAGTTTAGAAACAGTAGATATTTATACATTTCCGAAATTGGGAGTACCCATACTAGCATGAGAATTATAGGTCATTTTTCAAAATGACTTCTTTTTTACACATTGTCTTTCATTTGGAAGGCATAAATGCATCGAAAATCAATAGGTAATAACAGTTGCTCTACAATTCTGTGTTACTGTAAGTCTCCCGATAAAAATTGTACCTCACTTGTGTGGGTAGGCCCAGTGCGCACAACAGGAAACGCCTCAAAAGGCAACGTGGACACGCCACATTTTCACAATGAAAAATGACCCGATTTTTTGCAAAGTGCCTAGCTGTAGTTTTTGAACCCTAGCTCTGCCAGCACCTAGGGAAACCTAGCAAACCTATACATTTTTGAAAACTAGACACCCCGGGGAATCAAGGATGGGGTGATTTGACTGACTCTCACCAGGTTCTGTCACCCAGAATCCCTTGCAAACCTAAACAATTGTAAAAAACAAAACAAATTTTCCTCACATTTCTGTAGTGGAAAGTTCTGGAATCTGCGTGGATCAGCAAAATTTCACCCACACTGCATTCCCCAACACATAAATAGCTATGGTCAGCAAATAGGGAGGGGGAGCAGGAATGCTTATGGCAGCAGTAAACGATCAATAGATAGCCTATAAGACCAGGCGCACCGGCAACTACAAACCCCCCAGCACGTACATTGCTGAGACATGTCGAAAGAGGTCAACTAAAGTTGATGACACAAGCACGGTGAAAAGGCGAACAGCAGAGGACGAAAGAATTATGAAGGAAACTAAATGGAAGACACAGCCAAAATGGCTGTTTGTTTATGCAACTTTAAAATATTACACGTTTCCACAATAGCTCTGCCGGCACCTAGGGAAAACTAGCAAACCAATACATTTTTGAAAGCTAGACACCCAGGGGAATCCAGGATGGGGTGACTTGACTGACTCTCACCAGGTTCTGTTACCCAGAATCCCTTGCAAACCTAAAAATTTGTCCCCCAAAAACTATTTCCTCACATTTCTGTGGTGGAAAGTTCTGGAACCTGCGTGGATCCACAAAATTCCACCCACCTCGCGTTCCCCAAAGTCTTCCGAGAAAAATGGTACCTCACTTGCGTGGATTGGTCAAGGACCCGTGACAGGCAATGGCCCAATACCTATTGAGGCGACATCAAACTTACCTAACACAAACCAACCTGGTTTTGCAAGGGGGGTCCCATGAGTTTTTGGCCCGGGGCTCGGCGGCCATCTAGTGAAACCTACCAAACCCACACATTTCTGGAAGTGAAACACCCGGGGAGTCCAGCGAGGTATGGCTTGCATGGGTCCCCCAACATTCTCCTACCCAGAATCCCTTGCAAACCTCAAATTTCGCTGAAAAAATCACTTTTGTCTCAAATTTCGCTGTGGGAAAGTTCTGGAATCTGCGTGGATCCACAAATTTCCTCCAACCCAGCGTTTTCCCAGGTCTCCCGATAAAAATGGTACCTCACTTGTGTGGGTAGGCATAGATGCTGCAACAGGAAATGGCCCAAATCGTACTGTGGAGACTTCAAAATTACCTATAACAAAACTACCTGGTTTTGGGGGAGCACCTGGGGTTTTGGCCCTGGGCTCGGCGGCCATCTTGGGAAATTTCCAAACCCAAACATTTCTGAAAACTAGACACCCGGGGGAGTCCACACACTGCTAGCCAAACGCCATTCCACGCAATCCGTGAGCTGATGTGGTTGCTGTGTCAGGAATGTGGGTGTGTGAAAGTGATGAGCCCCTGAATGGCGCTGTCTGCTGATGTGAGTGTTGTAATGTGCAAGACCCGCGGCTGGCAGTGTGAATGGTTTTGTATGTGTCTCACGTATGAAAGGTTTATGAATGGCCTCACAACAGCAAACAGTGCCATTCAAGGGCCCATCAATTTCACACGCCCACATTCCTGACACAGCAACCACACCAGCTCATGGATTGCGTGGACTGGCGTTTGGCTAACAGTGTGTGTAGTGACCAGCAGCACTCACACACTGCCAGCCAAGCGCCAGTCCACCCACACTGCCAGCCAAGCGCAAGTCTACCCACACTGCCAGCCAAGCACCAGTCCATGCACACCGCCAGCCAAGCACCAGTCCACGCACACCACCAGCGATGGGCCAGTCCACGCACACTGCCAGCCAAGCACCAGTCCACGCACACCACCAGCCAAGCGCCAGTCCACGCACACCGCTAGACAAGCCCCAGTCCATGCACACCACCAGCCAAGCGCCAGTTCACGCACACCGCCAGCCAAGCGCCAGTTCACGCACACCACCAGCCAAGTGCCAGCCTACACACACCGCCATCACATTTAGGATTTTTTTGTACAAAAAAGAAAACAAAAACAAGTTGCAAATAGATGCAAATCTACTAACACAAGATCTGAAACTAAATACATTACACAAATGCCAACCTTGAAACTAAACAAAAAATATAAAACAATAGAGAGCAGGCAGTTCACTTTACCACTCATGGATGCTCCCAAAAATTATTTTGCATGTGGTACATTCTAAAACAAGCAGGCACAAACAGTGCAGGGTTAGAAGGACACTCGGACAGTACATACGAGTGTCCTTCCGCGTACCTCTTCGCCAACAGACTCTACATCTCCTACTGGGAAAGTCTTTGGAGGGTGTGGGAGGAATGTGATCAGGAAAGTGGCGATCTTTCAATCTAGCCACATCCTCCACCACTGCAACTCTAGGAACACTTGCCTGTTCCACTACAACAAGGCTGCCTATTACAGACTCCTGAAACTTAGGAAAAGTCATCTTTAACTAAGGACAAGAATCCTTGAATACAACAAAAGCATTAAAGGTTGCCAAGTAGAAAAGATGGATAGCCAACTTCTCATACCAAATGTAAGCCTTACGAAGAGTAGTGTAAGGTTCCAACCTCTGATCTACTCTGTCAACACCACCCATGTGCCTATTATCGTCTAAAATGCACACAGGTTTGCGCACTTCAGCAGCCTGACTCCAAACAGTCACTGGTGAAATGCTTTCATCATGGATGGTAGTCAGCATGCAGACATCTCTCCTGTCTGAAAACTTCACAGCTAGAAGTTTCTCGCAATGCAACCCACTGCACTGTCCCCGCACAAGCTTTTGACAAACAAGTTCTTTTGGGAAACCTTTACGGTTAGAGCGGATTGTGCCACAAGCAACAGTGTCCACTTTGGCCAATTCTCTGAACATCCGCACGCCAGTGTAGAAGTTATAAATGGTGGCCTTTGTTTAAAAGTCCTCTACCAAGTTCCCACACAATTTTCTCAGTCACTCCAAAAGTGGACAGACAACCAGGGGGGTTAACCCTGGATTCCTTACCGGTGTACACCCTGAAATTAGAGACATATCCAGTCCTACTGTCACACAGCATATACAGCTTAATTCTATAGCGTGCCCTCTTACTAGGAATGTATTGCCTAAAAACCAAGCGGCCCTTGAACAAGACCAAAGACTCATCCGCTGCTATTTCTTTCCCTGGAGCATAGATCTCAGAAAATCTCAGAAAATCGATCAACAAAAAAGTGATCAATGACAGGCCGAATCTTAAAAAGACGGTCACCATCAAGGTAATCTTGTGCCAACGCTAAACCATTATCGACAAAATGCAGCATCCCAAGCAGAAGCAAATACCTAGCACGACTCACGACTGCCGGAAATATAGCCGTTGCCATCAATGGACTAGTAGACCAATATGAAGACATCGATGGCTTCCTTAGCAAGGCTATCAAAAAAGTTAAACCCAAGAACTTCTTCATCTCTTCCAGATTTGTGGGAGTCCACCGGGTAGCTCTAGAATGGGGCCTAAGGCTGGTACTGTTGTCCCCAAAAAATTGTTCGGGATACAAATTAGTCTGCTCAACAATCGCTGCCATAACACATCGTCCATAAGCAACCAAAAAAAAGTATCTGCAAAAATGTTTCTGTATTCACTCTACACCCTGGAACACCAGTAAAGTCTGGCAATGCCGGCTGCACCATGCCTGGGGCAACCCAGAGGTCATCACTTTCAACTGGAAGCCTTGCAGCCCTAGGCCGCAGCCCAGATGCCTCTTGCTGCACTATCAGATGCCTCTTGCTGCACTATCGGCACATCAATGTCCTCCTCTAAAACAGGCACTTCATCCGCACTAACAGTAGCTTCATCAGCACTGAGAGTAGCTTCATCATCCGATGATTCCATGTGGAGAGAAAACTCACTGCCTGAATCTTCCCCTCCCTCCTCTGCCTCAGATGTAGAGTCAGTCTCCGAACCATGGTCAAAAGAAGACTCAAAAAGCATACCAACAACCTGCTGAGCAGTAATCCTCTGGCTAGCCATTATTCTTACTAAGAAAGGAGACTGCACAAACAAGTCAACAACAATCAACACTGTGCAAAATAAGTTACAAAAATGTGTGCCTTAATCAGAAAGATCTATATCCTCAAAAACGATATGATTCAGTTGCAAGAGACAGCTATACTCACCAGCACCTACTCTGCAGAGAGACAGAAAAAAACAACGATATCCCACTAGAAAGAAACAAATTAAAACCAATTACTCACAAGACAACAAAGGACACGTCGAGTTCAAATGCAAAAAGTTTTTGACACTCAAAAAACAGAAGCCAAACATAGTGCTATTATTACACCATTTGCAAAAAACACATTCATGCAGAGAAATGAAAAACATTTACATTGTACAAAAGAAAGTCTCTTACCAAACACATGCAACTACACAAACAGCAGAACCACCAGTAACAAAACCACAACCTGGAACAGCCTAAAGAGCAAAAGCCTTGAACTAAAACAAAAAGGGAGAAATAAAGCATTACAATTGCAATTCACAAGGGGGTCACTTCCAATGCAATTAAAAAAAATTCCCTGGCTCTAGTGGGCTTTTCTGCCCCCCCCCCCCGGTCCAGAAATGCCAAACAAAACAGGCGATCTGTCGCGAGGGGGGGGTCAGAAAAGTCTTTAGAAAAATGATCCCCCTTAGGAAGCGACCCTTGTCCAATACATCCCTGGTGTCTAGTGGGGGCATTCCTGCTGCACGATCGCGACGCTTGCACAATCGTGCAGCAGGAATGCAATGCATGGCGACATCAGGGGAGAGGAAACACTCTAACCTCTCCCCCGATGTCTCAATGCGAACAGATCAGGCCCCCCGCCCCACTGGAGCACAAAAACTCACCCCTTCCTCTTACGGACATCTGGAAACAAATGGTTTCCAGGCGTCCAGCGCTTCCTGATGATGATGTCGGTGCACGCTGTGCGCGCTGACGTCACAGGATCACCGAGGGGGGATCGGGGGTGACAGCGGAAGCTCTTCCGCTGCCATTCCCCTTTGTGGCACGATGTTGGGCTGCCCATGGGGGGAGCGCCAGCACTTCCCCATGGTGGGTGCCATGACGGAGCGGTTCCGTCATGAGCACACGCACACCGTGGCTCATGACGGAACCACTCCGTCATGAGCACCGAAGGGGTTAACATCCGTTTAATTGTAACAGATGGAAGGTAACACAACCATAGGAATAATCCAGAGGTCACACCTACCTTTTTGAACTATTAGCATTGCCATTGAAGCACGGGAAAATAAGTACACAATGGAGAGTCATTCTTTAGGCACACATTTGTGAAGATGTATCATGTGCATGCATCACCACACATGCGTGAGCCAACAGAATGGCTTGTGCGCCGCTTCATTCGCTTGTTTTATATACTAATCCAATATGGTGCAAACCACTTGGAGTGGCAAAAAAATTAAATTTTACTTTGTGAAACCACTTTTTGGAATGAGGAGCAGCACAGAAGCAATTGGCTACTAATGAGCCGTCCAAAATAATTACAATTAAAATATTTTTGTTAAAGGACCGCTCTGGATGGGGAAGAAACGGAGGACGCTGTAGAGGGGAGTGGGGGTGAAGCAATTGGGAGTGGTTTAGGCTGGATGAGGGGGATGGATAAAATATTGATGGGTTAAAAAAATTAAAAAGCCGGTTGGGGGGAAGAGGTGTTAACAGGGAGCATATGGGGTGATAGGTGGGTAACAAGCAATTGAAGGAGGGAGCCACACAAAGAACATGGAGGTGTAGGTGTTTGGAAGGAGCAAGTACACAAGACAAAGCAAGAAGACATATGCACTTTCATGGAGTACATAAAGAAAAAGGAAAAAGTAGTTCTCAAAAGTCAACCAATCAAAAAGATGGTAAGGAAGCAATGCTCCTAAGGAGGTACAAACATAGGAAATAAGAAAGCTGTTGAATAGGAATCGAGCCAATGAGAGAGAGAAGAAGGCCAATAAATTGTAAGAAGTGAGTTGGCTCTAAGCCACTGTAAGTTTTGGTTTAACCTACAGGGGATCTGTTTGCAAACAGAAAGACCTAAAAAGAACATGAATATCACATGTATAAGTAAGTACCTTTAACTTCATGGTAGAATTGTACTGCAGATGTAAAAACAAAACTTGATTATTTCAGTATTGTGTACATTGCATGTACCTATGACTGGCTCACTTCCCTAAAATAGATGGAAATTTACTTTTGGAATAAAGCAGCAACTGATTTGGAATTCAAAGAAAACTTCTGGGAAGCTGTGACTGTTACAGTTTCCCATTAACAGATCTAATTCGTTTTCTTTTTACATTTTTTAAACTTTAATGCTATCAAATCTTTTAATATGTGCAAGTGTTCCCACAAGCAAATGTGCCTCTGACTACAACTGCACTTGCAAACTTTTATATTTTTTTCTACTCGGAAAAATGGCTGCAGAAACACCCCTTCAATTTTGTGGCATGTTCCACAATATGGATTTACTCAATCTGCTCACAGTAATATAATCATATAACACAACATACTAATAAACCATATCCAAGACGATCATGTTCCTGATAACATTTGGGAATACCAATAAACTCTTACATCTGTCCATGTTCAATTGCTAAGATAAGTATCCCCTGCCTCGAATGACCCCGACCTGCCCGTTGGTGTAAATTGGAACACAAGTACTATACACCGATCAAGTGTATGTGTAAAATAGTGCGGGCAAGAAAAAGTATTTACAAGTGTAAAATATTTATTTGTGAAGACAAACTGCTCACGAAAATGAATGTATTGGTTAACCTATATTTAAACTAATTGCACAAACACATTTACGTCTTTAGCTCATAAAGAGAGAAGTGAATAGAGTATTTAGTAGAAGTATGAATGATGTAGGACGAAAATTATATTCCTTTGAGTTTTGTTTGATGCCATATATTCTCGTAGTAAAAACACAGGGCCATATTTATCCTTATTTCGCGAAGCGCAACGCAAAGCAGCAAGAAACCTGGCTGCGCTGCATGAAAGGGCGAGAGCAGGAATGCACCATACCTGGCAAGATGTGGTGCATTCCTGCTCACTGCCTCCGCTGGCGCACAAACTGCTGCCTAGCACCAACTCAACTCATGGGTGCCTGCATTACAGACAGGATTGTTTTTGTGCAGGAAAGGACTGCACAAAAACAATCCTCTGAGGCTTTTTCCTCTTTCTATGTGTGCTGCAGAATGTAGAAAGAGGAAACCAAGGAGGAGAAATTAAGATATTTCGTGTTAGTCCTCCCCTGGGAAAGCATAGCATTCTGACTTATTCCCAGGTCTACCAGCATTGGTAAATCTGGGAATGCTTCAGAATCAATGGGTGTATATGTGGGAACAGCCAGCCATGGATCGCCTCCCTGGGGCACAGTAATGCAAAGCAGTGACTTGCACTGCCTTGCAGTACTCCAGATTTACCAAGCCATGCATCAACAAGCATTATAAAACCCAAAAGCAGTCTGTCAAAAAAGATATATTCCCTAAAACCACCACACCTATTTCTTGTTTTGTTGTTGCTTGTTTTATTATTTGTAGTGTGCCCTGCAGTGTCCTTAGTGTAGCTTAGATTTACCATTCCAAGATCAGTACCACATTAGGAAACAGCATGTTCACCATCTTGAATTGTAACAACAACGACACACTATGCAAAATACCATCCCAAGAGAGCCGCTTAGTGCAATGATTACTAAGTGGCTACTGTAGAATTGTATTGTGCCATTCCAAGATGGCAAAAGTAATGATTCTAAATGTGGCTGCTATACTAGAACATTTAAAAAAAATATTCTCTATGCACAATACCTTTCTAAAATGGTAGAGTACTGCTATGTTTAATCTATCCCTTACTTATTGCATGTTTATGTATTCACATTTTATTTTGCTTCCGCTCTTTTTAATTTTCTTTCTTATACTTTTTGAGTTGGTGTGTATGTTTTACTTTTGATCACTCAGTGGATAAATGAATGGATGTATGATGCAATAATTAACAATAGATTGCATGTATAACACGTTATTGAGTGCCTAACTCAGTGACTTAAGAAGCACTTTCAGTTATAAGTCAGATCTAATGGCATTGCCTTTGTTTATTATTGAAAATGATTCCCTCTTGTGAGAGGAACCTATTGGAAGCAACCCATACCTATAAGTTTCTGCCAAGAGGAATAGCGATAGTGACCGCGGGGCAGCATTTGATTCCAATGCCTTCTGAAGCATACCCAGATGCCTCTGTAATGATCTAACATTTCAAAGATCATCCTTTAAGTTGTAGGGGAGGAATCTTGTGAATCTTGAGCACATTGACATAACAGTATACAAAAGTCACAGGGAATATTCCTTTGGCTCACCTGTTCATGATTTGCACCAATACTGGAACATATCTTAAGTTCAATACCTTAACCAGTGTTGATACGCTAGGTAGAGTATCTAGGCAAGACAACCTTAGATTACGACCGGCATAGGGTTGTTACCAGAGCCTAAATCGGAAAACTAGGAGGATGTGCCCTTACACCTCAGAAATCCTTTTGAGGGGACCTCCAATGGACCAAGGATCCTACACACCTAAATAAATCATTCCCTTGGAGTTGGTGGGGATTACTACACAGGGAGGTCTATTCAAAGGCTGCTCCCTGATACAATTTTTTGCTCCCTAATGGGCAATTTCTACTGCATAGGGTACAGCGGAAAGATATTACATAAGAACTAGGAAGTTAAATACACCAAAATGCAGCCTCAAAAATTGCTACGTTTCCTCGTTTTAATGCGGAATGGTATTATTATATTATTATGCATGGCAGGAGCACCATTAACCACTTTGTAGGATAAGTGAGAGACAGATTTTTGGCAGGGCAATTAATAAGTCAGAATGTACCCAAAAGCAGCCATAACCCCCACAAATGGTTGCGAAATTCTCGATTTAATTATGTACAATGTAACTTTTTACACAGCATATATGATCCCCATATGGTCTGTATGCTCGAACTGACCCGTTGTGGTCAAACAGAAGCAAATGCCTGGCATATGGTATGGGTTTGTGAAGTAATTAGGAAATTTAGGGTCAAAATAACAAGTATGCTTAAAGTTGAAACTGAATAGTAACTGAATAGAGGGGAAATTCATTCAGAAAGTTACAGCCTTGCCAAGTAGCCCTAGTGATCAGATGCGGCTCCTCCGCTAAGGCAGAGGAGCATCGCCCCACTGCTGTTGTGCAGCAGTAAAAGAAAGGAAAAATAAAATGATAATCATGCAAAGTTATTATCATTGCATTTTTATGCTGCAGCAGCATGAATGCGGGGCTGCTCTGCTGACAGAGCAGGGGAAACGAGGTGGGCACACTAAAGTGCGCATGCTGCTTCGACCAGCCCTCTCGGACCGGCCAATCAGTCATGAGCACTTTAGCATGTTCTCTATGCAGGCTGTAATACAGCCTGCATGGAGAACATGCCCAGGCCCCAGTCCCCGTCTAAGTGCCAAACCACAGCGCTCAGAGCAATCACAATGCTGCATTACAGCACTGTGATTGGCTCAGGGGAGCCAGGCTGTTTCCTGTTCGTTGGAGGACACAATGTGGGACAGAGCGGCGAGGCGATAAGTGAATTTAATTTTTTTTTTTTAATAATACCTACTTACCGTCTCGATCCCCGTCACAGATCCGTGCTGGCCGCCACTAATGTGTGACTTAGAAGGTATTGTGATATACATTGTGAGGCAATTCATTGGCTGATGATTGTGTAAAGGCTTGAAGAGTGATATTCTGACTTTACTTTACACTAAAAATATTATTTTCCTCCTACCTATTAGGGAGCGGAGCCACAGCAGTGGTCCAGGCTGCCCTATGCGTGCCCAGGCAAGAGAAAGTGGCGATAAAGCGAATCAATCTTGAAAAATGCCAGACAAGCATGGATGAGCTTCTTGTGAGTATTTTGTCTATTTTCACTGGTTTCCTTGGCATTATTTTTGTACTGTGCCACCTAACAAAATATGTGGTAAATATATTCTTATTTTACGACCTATTGCTGTTCCCTCCTATGTCTGATGTTTTATTTAGCGCAATGAAAGAGACACTAAGGTAAACTCCCACTGCTGCCTATTACACCTTTACTCCTCTAAACGAAAATAAAGGCAGGCAATACTCATTATGTCTGGGTACAGAGAACTTTAGTTTGTCTAGAAGGCCTCAAGTCTTCAATCCTTCAAAAGAGTACTATAAGAAGTAGTACAGAGATAGAGTGGTGTTTAGGAAAGCTCTTTCTGCCATTGATTTTCATTTGTTTTTCATAGGTTTCCATTGCTTGGGTGGTCTGTCTATGAAAGGCATTGCATTTCAATGATGGCTAATTTGTTTCATGTGTCTTCCCATTTGGTTTTGGTGATGTGATCACCAAGTTGCTTTTTTGGTAATCTGCAAATGTGACACATAGATTGATACTCGGTCTGTAATCTTTGCGGATACACATCATTTTAATTGATGAATGACTTGTGGTTGTTTTGTGCATGGTGTCTACAGTTACATAGTATACATAGTATATTCAATAATTACCTTTTCCCTTTCATTAATTTGACTTTGCTGTCACAATTACATGCTGTTTGAGTTATGCCTTTTTCTCGTTCACAGAAGAAATATGTGCATGTACATAGGCTTTCCTAAAGATGCAACAAAATCACTAGTTCTTTGACAAAAGTATCTACTATGAAATGTTTTGCTGAATAGTTTTTTTGTTTTCATTTACCGATTACAAAGTTATCCTCTGACACCTTTCATATCCCTCTTCTTTGGGAGTGCAGTAGCTTAACACTGCTTGTGCAGTTTGTTCAGCAGAGACCCTAATCACAGCTCCATTATTGTTATAGACAAAGATGTTGTTTCGTTATGGGATTTTCTTAAAAGAGCTACCAAAGGCTACAAACACAAATGCTTTTCCTAACAAAAAGTCTCACTTATTTGCGTTTTCAAAGCTTGTTTTACATTGCACCGTTACAAAACGTTCTGTCAAATTTGGTTTGAATAGGCCAAGTGTCTATCCTTCTTTTCTGGGAAGATTTTGTGACCTGAATAATTCAGCTGTATTATTTTCATTAGTAAATCATTTTATCAACACGTTTTGGATGTTAGAAATATTTCCTTTGTTAAGTCATATGAGAACAGGTTTCCTATCCAAAAGCAGGGCTTGTGGATTTTACATCAAAAAAAGCCATTCCCTGACTTGCATAAAATCTGTGAAAAAACGCAAAGGAGGGAATTCCCATTGACTCTACTCGTTTTCTCAACATGGAACCTGAATGGTCGGACTGGCACCTGAGGAAGGTAAAAAATGTAGATCATGAAGCAGTCTACATCTTGAGTATGTTATTCCCCCAAACTGTTTTCGGAATTCGTTTTTGATGGCATTGGGACAATGTGCACTTTACCCCTGCTATCCAGTGCCAGGGCCAGTGCTAAAGTGCTTTTGTTCTCTCCCTAAAACCTTGTACAACTGGCTTTCACCTGAATGAACAGCTATACTCATGCAGGTGCACCCCCAGCCCTGCTGCTACCAGAGGACTGCCCTGCTGCTTGAAGAACTTCCTTGCTGCTGCCTGAAGGTGAACTGGGCCATCTCCTTAAACTTAGAATTAGAATCACCAGATTGACTCCAATGGCAAGTTGGCTATCCTCCTGTATCAGCTACAGGGACCTAACAAGTTCCTGAGACCTTGAACTCTGCATCTGGCCTCTGCTGGAGTGAATGCTAAACCTCCAAGTTGTTCCCCCGCAGGTTGTGGATGCTTGGAAGTGGTGTTAGAGGTGCTGCTCCTGCCTAACTCTCAATCAGTCAATCAATCAGGGTTTTGTAGAGCGTACTACTCACCCATGAGGGTCTCACGGCACTGGGGGTGGGTGTGAGTAGGTCTGTTGGAGTCATTCGAAGAGCCAGGTCTTGAGGTCCTTCCTGAATTGGTGCAGTGTCAGGCTCTGTTGAGGGTAAAGGGGAAGTTCGTTCCAGGTCTTGGCTGCGAGGTAGAGAAGGTTCTTCCATCTGCTCTGGTCCTGTAGAAGCACGGGACGGTGGCTGCGCGAGGTTTATCTTGAGGGCGTGGAAGGAGATTCGGTCGTTGAGGTATTGGGGTCCGGTGTTGTGGATAAGTCTGGCTGCAGCGTTCTGGATGGTTTGGAGTTTGTGGAGGAGTTTTCTGTTTATTCCAGCATAGAGAGTGTTGCCCTAGTCTAGTCATGCTGGTGATGAGTGCGTGAGTAACGGGTTTCCTAGAGTCAGGGGGATCCACTTACATCTTGCGAAGTTTGCGGAGGGTGTTGAAGCATGCAGAGGATATGGCATTGATCTGGAGATTCATGGTGAGTGATGAGTCGATTATGATGCCTATGTTGCGTGCATGGTCCATTTTGGTGGGTGGGTTTCCGAGGGCAGGGGGCCACCAGGTGTCGTTCCATGCAGAGGGGGTGGAGCCGAGGATGAGGACTTCTGTTTTTTCTCCAAGTTGAGCTTCATGCAGCTGTTCCTCATCCAGGTCGCGATGGCTTTCATCCCCTCTTGGAAGTTCTGCCTGGTGATGTCGGGTCCCTTAGTGAGGGAGAGGATGAGCTGGGTGTCATCGGCATAGGAGACAATGTTTAGCGTCTGGTTTCTGGAGATGGTTACGAGGGGGGCCATGTAGACGTCGAGGAGTGTGGAGCTGAGGGAGGATCCTTGGGGTACTCCGGATCTGATCTTTGTCGGTTCTGAGAGGAAGGGCAGGAGTTTTATTCACTGTGTTCTGCCTGAGAGGAAAAATCGTATCCTGTCTAAGGCCTTTCCCTGGATGCCGGCGTTGTGGAGTCTGGTGACTAGTGTGCGGTGGGAGACGGTTGCTGCTATGTCCAGGAGGATGAGGGTTGCTGTGTGGCCTTGGTCAAGGAGGGCGTTGATGTCGATGGTTGCGGCGAGGAGGGTGATCTCAGTAATGTGGTTGCTGTGGAATCCAGATTAAGAGGTGTCTAGGATGTTGGTTTCCATGAAGTGTGCTAGCTGGGTGTTGACGGTTTATTCGATGACTTTGGCTGCAAAAGGAAGCAGTGAGATGGGCCTGAAGTTCTTGATGTCCATCGGGTCTGTGGAGGGCTGCTTTAGGAGGGGGTTGACTTTGGCGCGCTTCCAGTTGTCGGGGAAAGTGGCTGTCTCGAGGGAGCAGTTGATGGTTCGGCGTAGCTTGGGTGCGATGGCAGTGGCGGCTCTGTGGAAGATGTGTGGCAGTCAGGGATCAGAAGGTGCTCCAGAGTGGATGCTCTTCATTGTCTTTAAGGTGTCTTCTGTGGTTGGAAGGGTCCAGGTGGGAAGGGTCTGTTGGGTGGTGTCATTGCGGGTGGGAGTTGAGGCGGTGCAGTGATCTTGGTCGTCAGAGTTGTCATAGAGCCTTTTGATCTTGAGGTGAAAGAAGGAGCAGAGTTTGGTGCAGAGGTATTGGGAGGGTGAGATGTCGATTGTTTTGTTTTTGGGTTTGGCGAAATCCTGTATGATGGCAAAGAGTTCCCTGGAGTTGTGGATGTTGGAGAGGATTCTGTCTTGGATGAAGCTTTTCTTGTTGATCTGATGAGTTGGTGGTCTGCTGTGGTGGCTGTCTTGTAGGCGGAGTGTGCTTCCAGGGTTTTGCTGTTTCTCCACGTCTTCCTCAGTCATCGACAGGAGCGCTTGGATTCTCAGAGATCCGTGGTGAACCAGTCGGCTTTCTTGTTGTTTCGTCTTGTGGTGTTCTGGAGAGGGTGAGAGTGTTGGCGCAGTTGGCGATCCATTGGTGGAGATTGCCTGCCGCTGTGTTGGTGTCTGTCGTAATTGAGGGTGGAGTGCAGGTGAAGAGTTCTTCGGAGACTTTGTTCCAGCTTCTGTGTGGGAGGCGGCGCGTGTGCTTGTGTGCGGTGGGTAAAGGTAAAATGAATGCAGTGGTGGTCAGTCCAGAGCAGTTCCATGGTGTGGGTGAAATTAATGTTGTGTCCTCCAGTGAAAATGGGGTCGAGTATGTGTCCGGCTGTGTGAATGGGGGTGGAGACAAGTTGCTTCAGTTCTATGTTGGCGAGGTTCTCCAGGATGGCGGTGGTGTTGGGGTCACTGTGGTTGTCCAGGTGGAAGTACAGGTCTCCAAGTAGTATGCAGTCTGTAGAGGTGAGGGCATGGGGTGCAATGTGGTCGTGTTGACGTTGGTGAAGAGAGTGCTGGGTCCGGGAGGTCTGTAGGCGAGTGTTCCACAGAGCGTCATTCTAGGGTTGGGCTGGATCTGGAAGTGGATGTTTTCCATGGGGGTGAGGCGTCGTCCGAGTTGGTGGTTGTCAATCAGAGGGAGCTCTTGTGGATGATCCTGTTCTGCTGGGTCTCTTGGTGACAGTATTTAGCTACGTGGAGCCCTCTTTGGCTACAGCTTCAGCCCTTTGAAGGGTTTCCACTTCCAAAACGTTGTGTAACTTCGAAGGTAAAAATCTTTACCGGGCTTGACATCGACCAGCTCTTCATTGTTGATGACGACCTCCTCAGATTGGAAATCCAGTTCTTCCCACTCTGGGCTTTTTTTCCAGCCATTGTTGACAGCTTCAACAAGACTTCCTCCAGTGGCACCCTGCTGATTACAACTCCCCCTCGGACACTGTCTGCTGCCTTGCCTGGCTGAACACTACCTTCTCCTGGACTTTTCTTCAAGAAAGTTTGAAGTCCGCAGGTAACCAAAGACCAAGCCCGATCCACCCCTTGCGTCTGATCCATGTTCCATCGTAGTCGTCCTTAACCTTTGGCTTTGCCCTGGTCTAGTGCGACCAGATACCTACTGTTGATTCTTCGAACCTTTAGACACTATTTTACACTCAAAACTGTAAACATTCTTAACTCCAGTTCTACTGATTGGTTTTAATTTTTTATGGTGTCATTTTATTTATTAAACTTTACCCTAATTTTCTAAATTGGTTTAGGAATTTTCTTGTGTTGTCTTTTTACTTTATTTATGATTGTGTGCTGCATAAATGCTGTACAAAGTGTCTCTAACTTAAGCCTGACTGCTTTTGTGCCAAACTATCAGAGGGTTAAGCACAGGTTAATTTAGTGACTTTTGTGATTCGCTCTGACAAGGATTGTGGTTGTTGCTTGAGTAGGGTTTTTACCCACCCTTAACCAATAAATTAATCAACAAAAAATCCTGAAAATAATTTGACATCAAATTCAATTTTTTTATTCTCCTTAGTTTTTGATTTAACTGTTTTTCTTGTTTCCTAAATGCATGCCTTCCCTCACATCCTTTTTTATTACAATGGAGTTGGTTCTGAGCAACAATGATGTCCTCAGCAAGGTGGAGCTGCATAGGCTCTGCAAGGAAAGAAGGCTGAATGTAAGAAAGAAGACCAACAAAGTGGACCTCCAAATACCCATTAGAGCCTTTGAGGAAGTCAGGAAGATGCAGGCCACACTAAAGGAACAAGAAGAGGATGACTCTGAGGATGGGGTGGTGGACTTGGGGGATAAGGAGGAGAAAAATGGAGTGCCCACCAGCCATGAGCTGCAGCAGAAGGAGAAGTAGGAGGGCCACTTGTCTACAGGAGTGAGCCCCTTCTCAGGGCAGGGAGCAGTATGTCCTCCCACAGCCTGTCTCCAGAGGAGATGGAGGACAGGAAGCATGAGAGGGAGTTCTAGCTGCACAATTTGAAAATGGAAGCAGTCAAGAGCGACGAGGAGACTGCTGAACAGAGGACCTTGTAGAAAAAAAAATATGTCCTGAAGGAGAAGAACATTCTGCTGACTCAGGAGATGAGTTAGAAGTAGCTGGACCTCAAGACAAAACAACAAACAGAGTCCAGCAGTATTGGTGGCAGTAGTAATCAGGTGTCCAGTTGAGACAGGAGGGTCCCTATCCCTAAGGACCTGATGCCTAACTTTGTTGAAGGGGATGACATCAACATGTGGTTTGAGGCTTATGACGTTGCCTTAGAAATGCACAGGGTCCCCAAAGAGGATTGCCGAGCCAGTCTTTGAAGGCACTTTGCTACTGAGGAGAGGGATTCACTAGTGGTTCTAGGAAAAGTGGATAGGTTGAAGTATGCCTTCATGAAAGTCGCACTTGTCAGGAAATTTGGCCTTGCCCCTGAGAAGTATAGCCTGAAGTTCAAGGACAGCCAGAAGCTGGCCTTGCAGTCCTGGGTAGATTATGTGGCTTAATTCTTCAAGGCACTGGATGTCTGGGTGAAGGGCAGTGATGTGAGTGATAACAATGGGTTGTACTATTTGGTTGCCAGGGAGCACGTGTACAGTAGTTGTTTTACAGAGCTACTCCAGCACCTAATAGATAGGGAGCGCAGTGATCCCAGGGAACCTTCTAAGGCAGAGGACCGCTGGCTCAGCACCATGCTACACAAGAAGGTTTCTGGGGAATGACCAAAAAGGTGGCCAGGATTCCCACCAGAAAAAAGAGGGGGGGAGATCAAAATAAAAACATAGCGCTCTCATACTCTGAGAATCCAGAGGATATGCTCTGGTACCCTGTAGTTTCCCAGCACCTTCCATAGCCTGTCCCTAAGGACCAAATCAAAGCTGACCGAAGGTAAATAAAAGCAACATATAAGTGTTCTTTCCTTAGAGTGACATGTTTCCAACACAAAGCTTTGAAACAAAAGGCCTGATCAATGGTGCTTATTATGTTCCTGAATACTGCCTGGGCATCTTCCAGCGTTACAACAAACAAATGATGGACGGAATGCTGACAATGCAGACATTCTCCCCCAGTCAAGAGATCTGGGTTAAATCCATCGTTCTTTTGCCCACTACGCCACCCCAGTTCAGACATGGCCATATGCAAATCAGTCTTGACCCTGTGCCTCATGGGAATAGTCCAGCCCGAACTGCCAAGCCATGTCTTCCCTGGACCGTAATCAAGCATCCTACGACCGGTTTCTGGCTATCAGCCGTAATCAGCCAGGATAGCTTGACTCCAGTGGCGTAGTGAGCATGGGTCCCACGTCTGGGAATACCCATCCCACTTAGGGCGAAAAGCGTTACAACAAACAAATGATGGACGGAATGCTTCCAGGACATGGTTGTCAGCTAACCAAGTTTGTAACCTAATTAGTACTTGTCTATAGAATATTTGTTGGCTGTTATCCAGTAGGCTATTAGGCCTGTAGTTTTATGGTTGGTCCCTGCCTCCCTTTTTATAAGTTGGAATAATAGTAGTGCCCTGCTAGGATGGTGGAATTTTGCTGCCTTTCATAATGGCATTACCTAGGTGATTCAGGTAAAGGGACCCAGACCTCAGGTTTAAATAAAAACAGATCTCCTGGAACACCATCCATTCCTGGCGCCTTTCCTTTCTCAATTTGTTTAAGGACATTCTCTGTTTCTCTTAAGGTAAAACAAGAGTCCCTGGGTGGTCAGGCTTTTCTCTTTTCATAGGTGGTAGGCTGAGGAGGTATTAATAAATCCACAGTCTTCTGGGGTCCAAAAGACAACCCTACTTGAGCCTCTCCTTGTAGAGAGACGTAAAGTGGCTAACCCATTTATTGGGATGAACAACAATCTCCAGGTGATTATCGATGGAATGCGTGCCTTCAGCCACTAGCTTCTGAAAGGACTCGATGTTTTTACTATCAAGTGCCTCAGTAAGGTCAGCCCATTGTCTTCACTCCCATCTCTTTTTTGCTGGTTTTGGGTGAATGCTTTTAGTGCTGCTTGTCTGGGTGACGTTGTAGTCTAAAGCTCCAGCTTGGAGGACCATCTTTTCCATCTCCTTGAGATGCTTCAGACCCTGCAGAGTTCAGGCCTAACTATCATGGCAAGCAAGTACCAGATAAGGCAAGGAGATGTGGTCTACTTGGTGCACCAAGTGGCTGTGTGCAAGGTGTAGCCCCTCATGGCCAAGATTCAGAATATTCTGACTTGGGAACCCCCCAAGATCTAGACTGATGTGAGAGCCTTCCTAAACCTCACTGGTTATTACAGGAGATTTGTCAAAGTCTATGGCACCATTGTTGCCACCTTGACAGAATTGACCTTTGAAAAGCAGTCTAAGAAGTTGATCTGGATAGTGGAATGCCAGAAAGCCTTTGACACCATGAGGGAGGTCTTGTGTACTGCACCAGTGCTCTTGGCCCCTAATTTATTGTCTAGACGGACACCTCAGAGCATGGCATAGAGCTGTGCTCTCACAGCTAAATGAAAAGGGCCTACACCTACATGTGACCTTCATTAGCAGAAGGCTACTTCCTCAGGAACAGAGATGCAATTGAAAGGGAAGACTTTGCAGTTGTCTGTGCACTGAAGAAGTTGAGACCATACTTGTTTAGGACTCACTTCCGGGTTCAGACAGACTGCAGACCCTCAGATGGCTAATGCAGATGAGGGGTCCATCATTTGAGGGTATCCATCTCCCTACACAGAATGGACTTTACTGTGGAACACCATTCTGGTAATGAACACTCCAATATAAATGGTCTTTCCAGGTTTTTATGCCTTAGGGATTAGAACTCACATGAGGGTGGGTAGTTCTACCTACTTTCTGCTGAGGGGGACACATTTTAGACCTGCCATCCTTGGTGTGGTATTCCCCAATACGTTTTACATTTACACCTCCTGTTCTGTGGATTCATTTTGTTGTGCACTTTACACCATGGTAAAACTGTCCTACTCCTGATTGGCACATTTAATTACCTTATAAGTCCTTAGCATATGGTAATATATGTATCTAGAGCTGTAAATTAAATGCCTCTAGTAGGGCTGCAGCACTCGTACCACCCACTAAAGTAGTTCTTTAAAACATGTCGTAAGCCTGCCATTGAAGTCTGTAGTGCATTTGACTGCCATTTTTACCTGGCCATAAACACCTTTTGCCAGGCAAAAACCTTTCTTTTTAATACTTGTAACCTACCCCTAAGGTAGGCCCTAGGAGCCTATAGCGTTGGGTGCATTGTATTTAAAAAGCAGGACATATGGGTTTCATAGTGAAAACATCCTAAATTCATTTTTCAATACTGTAAAGCCTATCTCTCCTATTGAATAACAGTAGGTCAGCTTATTAAAGTTATTAAGTGCAAACTGGAGATTGGGAGGCGATAAGGATATCATGCTTAGACTCAAATGAATTGTAATAAAAAATCCTCTTTAATGGTAAAGTCGGATTTTATGTCACAATTCTGAAAATGCCACTTTGAGAAAGTTAAAAGACACCCAAATGGGTGACTGTTTGATATGTTCAGCATTCCATTCATCATCTGTTCTTCTTGCATTTGTTGCCCTAAGTGGGAACGGTATGCCCAGACGTGGGCCCTGTGCTCGATACGCCACCAGACTCAAACTAACCTGGCTGAATATGGGTGATTCCCCGAAACCGGTCCCAGAATGCTTGTTTTTGGTCCAGGGAGGACCTGACCTGGTAGTTCGGCTGGACTGTTCTCATTTGGAGCAGGGTAAAGACTGATTCGCATATGGCGTTGTGTGCAAAAAAATGATAAATTAAACCCAGATCTGTGACTGGGGTGAATGTTTGATTTGTTCATCATTCCATCCATCATTTATTCTTTTTTTATTTCACAACAAAATTTTATTGTGACCTGGTCATCCAGTAGCACAATGTACAGAGTAGCAATGATGATGTAAACTCTTTGATTGTAAAATAACAATTGAAAATGAAATACAATCAAACACATTTCTCCAACAGTGTCATATATCCAAGATAAAATACAATGCATGTCTTTTTCAGCCACCCAAATTGCAAAGTTATATATTTACAGCCATGTTTATCCCCCAGCACTACCTTTTCCCACCCCATCACTAATGTAGTGATGCAGTTGGAATAGGCTCCAAGTCCAGACCCCAATAGTTTGCCCACCTCTTCTAGATCTTGGGGTGTTTCTGGGGGCATCCTCTCACTTTATATATTGGTAATTCCAAGCCCATGCAAAAATCCAGGCCCTTTTTCCATATCCCTACCCGAGGTGAGGAGGCATCTTTCCATGCTTTCGCAATGTCTCGTTTTGCCAAAGTAAGGCCCAGGAGCAATAAGTGTCACTTATATATGTTGCCCCCAATACCATCAGTAATGTAGAGCAAGACTAGCTGCGGTGAGTAGGGGACGTCCCAACCTAAAACTTCTGATAGACATGTAATTACGCCCCGCCAGAACCTAGAGTGCGCAGTGCACTGCCATACGGTATGTATAAG
The DNA here is from genome assembly GCF_964204655.1 of Triturus cristatus. Classification (NCBI taxonomy): domain Eukaryota; kingdom Metazoa; phylum Chordata; class Amphibia; order Caudata; family Salamandridae; genus Triturus; species Triturus cristatus. The sequence goes on from NC_140583.1 coordinate 879,536,093, forward strand.
GGTGCCATCAGTAGCTTAGCAGCGTAGAAAAATAGGGGATTCAATTAGACCAGCACTCCAGAGCCTATATCTAGTGTAGTAGACCCTGTGAAGGTATTTGAATTGTATGAATCGTAGTTTTGCTGCAATGGCCGCGCCACATGGGGACTCCAGTGCCTCCGCCCAATCTTCGTCGTCCAAGGGGCCCAGGTCTTCCTGCCAGGCCTCGCGCATTTTGCTAAGTGTAGTGGGGCTATTTGTCACTAGTATTCGATAAATCTTGGTGATCTTATGCTCTCCGAGTTCCCCCATAAACACTTTACCTTCTATAGGATTGAAATTGGGTATAGCTTCCTGGTGAGCAAGATATGGAGAAAAGGCATGGCGGAATTGGAGGTATTTATAAAATTGTGTCTGGGGCATTTCATATTCTTGCTGCAGTTCCTGAAAGGACATCAGGATTCGACCATGAAGAACATCCCCTACCATAGATATACCAATAGCCTCCCAGCCGGAAAAACCAGAGAGCCCCGACAGCTGAGTCAGAAGACCATTGTGCCAAGGGGGCGTTTCTTTCGTCAGCCTACCCCACCACCCCATGTGATGCAGTGACCTTCTCCAGATCATCAAAATCGCGGCCATCGCCGGAGGCAGCCCCTTCAAAGTCGAGCATCCATGTAGGATCGTGTGCAATGACATATTGCCCATCAGCCAGCGTTCAACTGCAGAAGCGGGGTCGCATTTGTCTCTATACCACCAGTCGTTAAGGATAAGAAGGTGCGAGGCCGCATAGTATACCTGGACGTCTGGCGTTGCTATGCTTCCGCAATTTGTCGACTGGAAGCATGTTTTCAATGCCACCCGGGCTGAGCCCCCACCCCAGAGGAAGTGTCTAAGGGTTGCATTTAGTTGTTTGAACCAGATGGATGATATTAGATATGGGTGATTGTGTAGTTGGTATAGTAAACGGGGCAAGGAGACCATCTTAAAGATGGCGGAACTGCCAAACAGGGAGAGTGGTAGATGCGACCAAGAGCGGATTCCGTCCATTACCTATTCTTTATGCATTTGTCGCCCTTAGTGGGAAATGTATGCCCATACATGTGTCCCATGCTCACTAGGCCACCAGACTCAAGCTAGCCTGACTGATGAGTGGTGACACCCCAAAACCAGTCACAGGATGTTGACAAATGTTCTTTTAAAAACAATATTAAACAGTATATTATATATTTAAAAAGAAATTGGAAACTGTTTTATTAAATGTTATTAATATAATTTTTATAACATTTTGAAAATGTCTTAAAATAAATATTGTAGTGTGTTAAACATATTTATATATGAATATTTTATCCAATTTTGTATGAAAAATATTTAACAAGTTATATGGATAATATTTGTATTTATTTATGATATTTTATATTATTTAGAAAAAATATGTTTTTGATTAGGATTTTATATAGATATTTGTTAACTTTTTTCATATTGTGGGGGTTATAGTAAATATTAACTTTTTACTGTGCTTTATTTTGGGTTCCTTATTTCATAGTAGTGGGGTATTGTAATTTTTCTCTTTTTAGGGCCTGATTTTGACCTTTGTAATGGGACCACCAGGCTGCAGAGTCTGCGGTCGGGAGAAAGCTGCCAAGCCGGCGGCATCCTTACCACCGCATTCTGAGTTGAATACTAGGCCAGTGGTGTGCCGGCGGCAGTCTTGTGGTGACAGCATGCTTTGGCTCACAGAGTGAGCCTGAAGGCAATGTCACTGCACTTCAGGGCCTGCACTGTCGTTCGTGCACTGTTACTATGCACCATGTCGTGCATGGCACACAGTGTGCACATGACAGTGCCTAATGGGCAAAAACGGCTGGGGGCACTGTTTGGGGCCCCCTCCTTGCCTTTTCATCGCCGTTTTCAAGTCGGTATCCCCGCCATGAAAACGTCAGAGGAAAGGCAGGTCGGAATAGGCATTGTTGTGCCTGCTTCGGCGCCGCCTTAATTCCCCACCACTTTCCACTCTGCCATGGGATCAAGGATTGGCAGTGGTGGCAGTCTTTTGTCTGTCTGACTGCCAGGGTTAGAATCAGGCAGTCGGACTGCTACCAGGGGGATTGGTCTTGGGACCGCCGTACTCGTAATTAGGCCCTTAGGGTCTGATTACGATGTCGGTCAGACCGAACATCTGACCACCGAGAACCGATTCTGACCACCGAGGCCAGGAAAGTTCCCCTCCCGTTATATTACGATGCAACCCCTGCTACTGCGGTGGTCTGCTACTGCGGAGCACATATCCCTGAATATGTCACTGCAAGTGCGTACAAACTCACAGGAAACATTTGATATGTACACACATGCATGACATATGTGGGGATATGCTGTGCGACTGATGGAGCGGGTAGTACAAAATGTTGTATACCCCCCCCCATTTCTGCATGTTCATATTAATTAGAATAATCTATTAATTGTAATAATATTAATGTGTTTGGAGTGATAATTAACCAACCCTACTAATGTATGAATTACACGTGGGATTTGCATTTTGCATGGCTAAAATAATTTGTAAACTAATATACGTACGCATACTAATGCTAGAAAAGTAGAATATTGCATGATATATGTTGCTTTTGTGATGTAATTGTAAGTCGCACCAGATGGCATCACTGGGTGAATATAAACGCTTTGAATGTCGCTATTATTTTAGATAATTACATACACATAGGAGAGTTAGTGAGGGTTTAACATTTTATTAGCTGTTTCCTTGTTTTAATTATGTTTTAGGTTTGTTTCGTTTAAGTTAACCATTTGGGCCTAAGAAAAGATGGCTGACCGAGACACACTGTAGAAATCAAAACCTAATCTGGGGCTTCACTGATACACCTGGTCCTTTTAAACCAACAAAGAAGAGATTGGCACAGAAGCTGTAATATAAAAGACATCTTTTTATTTAACCTCTAAAGAGGGAAAAATGCGTCATACAGAATTCTCAAATCACTGTAGGAGACATTTCTAAGGAGTACAGAGAACAGGGGCATTATATACCCACACAGGGGCTGAAAAAGGCAGTACAAGTACACATGAGAAGAGTTATGCACATAGATGGTCATACAGAAACTGCACAGTCAACAAGTAGGAGGAGTAATAAGTTGCTGACATCAGTTAGAACAGCCTGACAGTTCTATACTACGAACAGGTGCATTCTACTAGCTAGGCCCATCTGAGCATGTGCAAGACTCTGGGAGAGGGAAACAGCAAATGGCCAGCACATAGCTAACTAAAATGGCTGCCAAGTACAAGATGGCTTTCAGCTCACGCTAAGAGATTAATGCAATCTTCAACAACACGACGCAGATTAAAATCTTTCATTATGTTCTTAAGTTCTAATTTCATTTTAGGTAGAGAAGTAATAGTGGCCCTAGAGGTCCTATCCAAGTTTTTATCGAAAACCAAATTAAAGTCACCTCCCAAAATAATGGGGGCTTTTAGATTGAAAAGAGATGACTTTAACTTGACCAAATGTTCTAAACAATCCTGGTTAGGACCATAATAGACGGCACATGACAAGGGAAGACTATCTACCGTTAACAAGGCAGACAGCCATCTACCTGACGTGTCTGTAAGATGCTTTTCAATTCTGATTTTACTGTTTCCCCGGATTAATATCGCGACCCCTCTTGTACTTCTACTTTGGTGAGGACACAGGAGATCCTGAACCCAGCTTTGTTTCTTGAAGGCAGTCTTGCATTCTTGAGATTCCAGATGGGTCTCTTGTAGAAGACATATATGAGCCCCTGATTTTTTCAAGAATTCACAGACTCTGTTAAATTTCCTACCATCTCTCAATCCATTCACGTTCCAGCTGATTATTTTGGTTTTATTTAAAGAATTCATCATACCAGGGAATAGGTTTTTCTATACACCATACGATATGCATTAAGAAACTTATCCAGATCCAACTTAGATACTAAAAGTGTGTTAAAAGGTTTGCTTGTGCTACTTATGCTCATGCTACTCATACTACTCATCCTGCTGGCTCTATGAGAAAATATTTTTTCTTTTACCTGCCACCTTATCCCCCCCCCCACCACCACCACCACCACTCACCGCCCACCCTGAGGAACCCCCCTCGAAATCCTTGGCGATGAAGAACCGCCTTTAAGAGGCCCCGCTCCCCACTCGGAGGCCACCTCTCACTATTGTGTATACTTTCCGCTGCCAGTGACCCAATAGCCTTACTAGCATTATATTTATATGATGCCTTACAACCCCACACATTTTTTTTTTATTTATTTTATACTTTATACTTTTTTTTTCCCACATGCCCTGCGTGTATCACTAGTTAGTGTTAGTATTATTATTATGATATGCCGCTATTGTCACCGTTGGTGAGATAATCCCTGTTGAACCTCCTTCATATGAGATATAAAAGTGTCAACCTCCTGAATGGAGGAGAAGTTATGCGTCTTGTTTCTCCATACCACTCTTAATGCTGCGGGGAATTTCATCATCACCTGTGCTCCCAGGCTTCTTAAGTCGGACAGCCGAGAGCCCAATTCCCACTGTCTTTGGGCCGTAGCACTACCCACATCAGAACATATAAGATATTTAATGGAGTTGATGTGCAGTGATGTATCTTTCAAAGCCCGACCAAGAATCAGCTCCTTCACTGAGAACGAGAGAAAATTAACTAGAATCTTCCTTGGAGCCTTCCTGTCCCGATGCTGTCTAAACGGATCTCTATGGGCTCGCTGGATCTCTTTTTCAAGGTGGATATCTGGCCTATCTTTTAGCACCCCCTCTCTCAATAATTTACATATCAGGGACTTCACATCACCATTCTCTGTTCCTTCTGGAATCTTCAAGAATTTTAAATTATTCCTTCTGGCATGGATCTCTAATCTTTCGATATCAGCTTGTAGAGTCCGATTCTGCGTCTGTAAGACAGAGATGGTATCCGAATGACATTGAGAGCTTTTTGCTAGATTGACAATTTTGTTTTCGAGTACCTCTGTTCTAGTACAGATGTCATCCAATTTTGTCTCTAGGCCTGTACATTTCTCTGAAATTGCCTTCTGATTCCCTTCCGAGATTTCAAACCTAGGGAGGAATTTCGCAAACAGATCTTCACGGAGAGAAGAAAGAAGGTTCTTCAGCTGATTGTCGCCCCTAGGATGTTCCCCCGTTAGGGTTTCTCTGCAATCTCTGCAATCTCGCTACCACTGCTGCATGTATTGTCTTCACGAGAACCAGGTTCCAAGGCCCCATCTAAGCGTCCTCCAATCTCTAAACATAGTGGTGTATTACACAATTCCATATCTACATCTGTATCTGGTTCAGATAATAACGGGGTAAACTTATTTGCTAGGAGAATGGTTTCTGCATAGGGCGTCGTTGAAACATTCTGTGAAGTTTGTGGAGAAATATGATCCTGACTAGGTTGTTTAGGGGGTTCTGAGCATTTTGTAGAACTACTGAAAGGTATAGAACCCAGGGAAGCCTCCTTCTCCATTATCTTGAAATAAGATTTCAATGATGGAGTCGCTTTTACGACACTACGCCCACCTTTTCTAGCGTCGCTCGTCTTATTCTTCTCCCTCCTGTCTTTTTTCTTTTGCCTGGGTGTTTTAGGGACCACAGTAGGTTCTTGGTCCAGTGAAGACAGTTCCTTTTCAGGTAGTGAGCGTAATAGGTCTCTGTTTCTAGGAGCCAAAACGGCCCCTTTCCTTTGATTTCCAACCTCTTTCTCCGTCCTCCCTTCCGTTGAGGAGTTGCTAGACGGGGCTATTAATTCCCCCTCCTCCCGTTTTTCAATTTCTTTGGATCTGCAATTACAATGTCGGGGGTAGACTCTATAACAACAGAGTCCATCCCTATACTTTGAATGGTAGGTCGCGGATATACACACTCATCAAATAGGGCATTGCACAGGTTCTGATAACAGCGTGAGAAAATAGTAGAAAAGGTATTTATGACAGTCAGAAAGTTCTCACCTGTGGCTGTTACGATTCTGTTACAGGTCTGAGGCAGTAATACCCTTCCCTCCTTCGCCTTACCGGCCGTGTACGCTGGTCGACATTGGGACAACAATAATATACCACGCCAAGGGTAGAAGGGGGGTAGACCCGTGCAGACACTGCTGTTATCCTCCTCCACTCCCCTGCGAAGCTTCTGCAGTGACTCCTGCATCGGATTGCTCCCGAAGCCTCTCCGCGTCTCCTACCGCTCTGCTCCAGCTGCGTAGGACGTAGTGCTCCGTATACTGTCATTCGCTATTTTCTCCCCTGGGTCCAAATGCTCGCCGAAGTCTTTTCCTCTTCTCCGCCGTAGTGTGATATGTGAGAAGGGAAGAAGACAAATCCCGATAAACATAATATATAGAAGAGCAGTACGAAGATTATCAAATCCTCACCATTTCGACTTGGGTGAGGAGCTCCATACGAGGCACACGACTATCCATTAAACCGGGTGGTCATCCGGTGAGAACGATTTTAATCTACTTGATATCTGGAGGACTAGAAATACTAATTATAGAGATTATTCTTACTATAGCCATAGATATAGACATCACTCCCGGATTGATTTCTTTTTAATAGATCAGACGTTACTTCCCCAAGTAGTTTCTTCCACCTACATTCCTGCTCCACTCTCTGATCATTCGTTAGTAGAATTAACAGTCAATTTTGTAAAAAAAGTACAGCTGAGAAGGTGGACCCTTGATAGGTCGTTACTACAAATAGATGAAATAAAAACACAATTATCATCGCAGATGGAAGAGTACTTTAGGTTTAACTGTGGGTCAGCGGGTGTTCAGATTGTATGGGAGGCTTTTAAGTCCTACCTGAGGGGAATGACAACCTCACTTACGATCAAGAGAAATAGGGATAAAAGGAAAGCAGAAGCAGACTCTCTTATAAAAATTAAGTTGAAAGAACAACAATTTCAACCCGCTTCCCTAAAACAATATTACAATGCTGATGTAATATTAAACGAGTTAAACTCTTTAAAGGCAGAATATCAGTCTCAGCTTGACAAAGCCATTAAGGAGAGATGGGATGCGAGCAGATTACGTAATTTTTCTTATGGGGAGAAGTGTAGTCGTCTCCTAGCTTGGAAGGCCAGAACAGACAGAGCTAAGAATCAAATTGTGAGTTTAATTACACAAGACACAGGAATTTTGACCTACGACAACTCCGAGATTTCAAAGGAAGTTCAAAAATATATGTCTAAGATGTATGCAGACCGAGGGGATTTTTCCTCGGGAAAAGCTGAGGAGTGGCTTAACCAACTAGTCCTACCACATCTCACAGAAGCAGATAGGGCTTTTTTAAGCTCACCAATCAAAGAGGGAGAAGTATATAACCAACTAAAGAACATGGCAAAAGGTAAAGCAGCGGGACCCGACGGCCTTTCAGTAGAGATATATCAAATCAATCCAGAATCAATTGTACCAATCCTTACAATTTTATTTAATAAAATACATCTTTTTGGTGAGGCTGCGCCACAAACATGGGCTGAAGCAACAGTGACTCTAATATTAAAACCCAATAAAGACCCTCAGACCGTAGAATCCTATCGGCCGATATCGCTGTTGAATACTGACTATAAAATTTTCGCAGGTGTATTGGCAGCGAGATTGGCTAAGGATATTAAATCAGTGATTCACAGCGATCAAAGAGGCTTCATGCCGGGTAGGCAGTTGAACGAGCTTACATTCCAGGCTATTGCTGCCATAGATGTTGCGACTAATGAAATGTCTCCCTTGACCATTGTGGGCATTGATGCCGCAAAGACTTTTGACCAAGTTAGTTGGTCCTATCTTTGGGAAACATTAGCCGCATTTGGTATGCCAGTGAACTTTATAGCCTCAATTCGATCCCTATATTCCAGTCCTAAAGCTAAAATCTTAGTAAATCTCACCGATTGGGTACACATATTTCGAGGCACCAGACAGGGATGTCCCCTCTCTCCCCTTTTGTTTAATTTATATATTGAGCCTTTTGTTATTAAGTTGAGATCAGATCCGTCCTTCAAACCTTTTAAGATCGCAAGTTTGGAGCTTAAGTTTGCTCTCTATGCGGATCATCTCTTAATGTTTACTTTGAATCCAGAAGAGGCCGTCCCTAGACTTTTCCCGCGGGCAGAAGACTTTGGGACAATCTCTGGCTATAAAATAAATAGAGAAAAGACCGAGCTCATGCAGTGGAACCCGGTTAAGGAGTATCCGGCCGTTAAACCTAAGATGAGATATTTGGGAATCTATTTGGTTCAAGATATAAATCAGACATCTAAAATAAATTTTGATAGAGTCTATAAGGAAATCTGTCATCTTTTACAACGCTGGCCTGGTCTCTCGCTTAACATATTTGGCAGAGTGAACCTCATAAAAATGACTATTTTACTGAAAATCACCTTTTTATTTAACTCCATTCCGTTAACCTTCAACCCGAAAGACATAGCCAAATTACAGGGGAAAATAGGTTCATTTATTTGGAACACTAAGTCTCCAAGAATATCATGGAAAAAATTGACGAGGAAATTAAAAATTGGAGGTCTTGCCCTCCCAGATCTACTCATCTACTGTCATTCGTTCCAACTGAAAAACTTTAGACGAATGGCCGATAAGGCTGATACTACCGTTTTAGGCTCTCTATTTCAGGCGTTGTTACATAGTCTACCTCAGGGTCAGGAATACTTTCTGTTTAAATTCGGAGATCCCAGGTTTTATAAAAAAGTCAGATTAAAGATTCTAATAGCTGCCCAAAAAAATTGGGTTTTTTTCAGGAAAAAGTTGGGAATTCCCTATTATGCTCCTCAGGCCCCAATCTGGGATTCCCCCGGGACCCCCGAGTGTTTAAAGGATCAGCTAGCTCGCCCCCTGAGGTCGGCTGGTATAACACACTGGGAGATCTTTTAAAAGACACGCAGCTTATTGATTGGGATTCTCTCTATATATTGACTGAGGGTACACTTACCAGGTTTAAATATTATCAACTATCAGGTTGGTGGACAGCCCTCGCGCCAGAATCTTGTTTATCTAATCCAAGGTTTGATTTAGTAAATAGGAAAGGTACCTGGAAAGGAGAGCTGGCATTTTGGTATTGGGCTATGATGGGAGAGGAAGAAGTACCGGAGGTCGAACTCTTAAAAATATGGGGTGAGCAGGTTGACTTAGATCATAACAATCTTCAGAAACTGTGGGTAGATTCCTTCACAATGTTACATACTGTGGTTAAGCCAGCTACACTTAAAAGGAATCATCTGTTCACCCTGTATAGAGTATATATCTCGCCCAAGAAACTAGCAAGAATCACCAACCTTGAACATCGATGCCCTCGTTGTAGGTTCCCCGCCGCTGATGACACACATATGTTTGTGGATTGTCCATCTCTAGCGCACTATTGGGCTAATGTAGGCGATTTTATCGCGGCAGTATTAAATATATAATTTACTATCACTCCAAGGATAGTGTTGTTTGGGTTAGCTAAGGATTATCGACTTGGTGCCATGGACTCTAAATTTATTTTCTATGTAATGCTGTTAGCTAGGCGAGAAATATGCAGGGTGTGGAAAAACGAGAAGGCACCCACTTTTTCAGACTGTTTGAAACATATTATCTTTACATGTGAGTCCGATATCGCTTGCGATCCCTCAAGTGACGTAAAGGTATGGGCAGCTTTAATAGCTTGGCGGAACAGATGAAAGTATTCCGATGATTTCACCTGGGCACTGTTGGGGCTCAACCTCTAACATCGTCAAGGGGCCTCTCAGTGAGAGAAGGTTGGAGTGGACAGAGCAAACAGTAAAATGCTAGTGGGGTTAGACTCTTCTCTTTCTCCCCCAGGGTCTCAACATCGGAACCGTATTCCACTTATTGGGGGTAGAGGTGAGGAGGCTCCCCATCTAGATTGCCCTTCCCATCTGGTGGCATATGAGGAATAAAAAATAAAAAAAAAAGACGACGCGACTGCTACCATTTCACGAGGTTTCGGGTGAAGTGCGCCTGCGCCACCGCAAGCAACAGTGGCCTCGTCCTGACCCATGCAAGATGTACCCATCAAGGTCGTACTGGGAGAGTCGCCAAGGCTACTAAACAAAGGACTGTCTTTAAAACCGGAACCAGCAAGTGTGATGACCTAACTCAATAGACTATGTGAGAACTTTACCGAATGACCCCAAACCAGCCAATCGGGACTGCCTAAAACTGATTTTTGTTACATTTTGACATTAAAATCAATTATAAAAGATGGTAGAATAGTGAGATGATGATGCTGTTGGAGTTGGAGTTATCGCTGCTATTTCCCTGACGTTATGCTGACGGAGAGGACGGTGACACTCCTGGACAGCTGTTTCCCTGAATCTTTGACAGACTGAATCGCTGCCTGATTTTGATGAATTAAAGATTTTCACGACTTGATTGACTTAGAGGACAACTAATAGCCAGATTAGGTAAATATGATGTTCTGTGGTTTGACTAATGAATTATTAAATTTTGCAATTAATTAGATAAAAAGAATTGATGTACAGACAAATGTGTCGGGCTGTTTATTGAAGAGGTTAGAATGAGATTGAATATAAAATAGAAGAATTGAATCACTAATTATCCAACTACAACTAATTTGATCCATCGACTAAATGGAGGGAATATCTCGAGATTCTAAGTTTAATAAAGGTATTCAAGGTATATTCATGTAGAGTAGGTTCTTTAGGTGAAAAGGTATTCTTTTCATGTCAGCGAGTGGAAAACTTATCTCTCCCATAAGAGCAGATCAAATTAGAGTGAGTGTTGGTGTTATGGGCCCCACCAATGAATGTATTGAGTGAATGTGCTAGTGTGACGTTTGGTCTGTAACGAAGGGAGGATTTGACATTCTACGCTGCAACATGACCATGTACCCAATTGCTGGAGTATGGTGATCTGTGCACAGTCTAGTCAATGGGGATACATGCACCTACAGACTTACCTGCATTCCGGCACCCATAGGGTCGTAGTCTTCGGGGTTCAGCTGCAGCAGTGTAGGACCCGGAAAAAGGGGTCCATGGTGGTTTGGGTGAGTATGCACCCCAAATCCATTGTTTTCGACGACTCGAGGCAAGCAGTCGGACAGCCACGGTTGGGTCATCGGAAACCTACATCGTAATCAGGATGGCGGTTGGAGATCCCTGCACTGGCCTATAGATGCTGTTCTTCTCCAACCACCATCTTGGCGGTCAGAGAAAGGCTGTCGGAGTCTGCGGTCTTTCAGCGACTGGTTGTAGTACAGTATGCATGCATCATACTCCAGCATTTGGACTGACCGCTTCTGATTAGACCGCGACAGCCGGACCGCCTCTGACAGAGCACATAAGCCGATCCGACTAGCATCGTAACCAGGACCTTTAATGTCAAACACCTTCATTGATATGTTATATTGGATTGGGATTGGTAAATGTTGCATCTTTAGTGTGTAGCACTTTCCCAGAGGTAAGTTATATTGGACTGGGAATAGTAAATGTTGATTCTTTAGTGTCCAACACCTTCCCCAACTACTAAAGTGGGAATGGTCAATGTTGCTTCTTTTTAGCATATTAAACAGCCAAATATAGTGAAACACTACACCCACAGGTAAATCACAACGTTATAATACAAATATATGTTAATGTATGCCTGTATTTAGGGAAATCTCAACCTGTTTTTTAATTTCCCATGCTGTCTATCTGCTCAGCTGTTGTCCTGCACATAACAAAGACAGCATGGAGAGTCACCCACATTAAGCACTATTTTCCGCATTTTTCTGCTTTTAAAAATAAATACAGACAGGAAACACATTGTTTTCTGTCTATGTTTATCTGTAAAAATCAGTAAAAACTGAAAACTGGGAGCCTTAGTTATATTGGAGTGGAAATAGTAAATGTTGCCCCTTTAGTGTCCAACACCTTTCCTGACTTATTTTATATTTAACCCTTTTAGTGTCCAAAACCCTCCCTGAGATACGTTTTACTCCAGTGTGAACGGTAAATGTTGCCCCTTTAGTATCCAACACCTTCCCTGACTTGTTTAATATTGAAATGTAAATAATACATTTAACCATTTTAGAGTTCAAAACCTTCTGTGAGATATGATTTATTGCAGTGGGAATGGAAAATGTTGCCTCTTTAGTGTCCAATACCTTACCTGAGTTATGTTAGATTGGAGTGGAAATCGTATATGTTGCCCCTTTAGTGTCCAATACCTTCCTTGACTTATTTATTGTTGGAATGGGAATAGTACATTTAACCATTTTAGTGTTCAAAACCTTTGGCAAGACAAGTTTTATTGCAGTGGGAATAGTAAATGTTGCCTCTCTAGTGTCCCGCATCATCCCTGAGTTAAGTTAGAGTGCAGTGGGAATAGTAAATATTAACCCTTTAATGTCCAACACCTTCCCTGACTTGTTTTATGTTGGAATGGCAATAGTATATTTAATCCTTTTAGTGTCCGAAACCTTCCCTGAGATTACTTATTATTGCAGTGGAAATGGTCAATGTTGCTCCTTTAGTGTCCGGCACCTCCCCTTAGTTATGTTATATTGGAGTGGGAATAGTAAATGTTGCCCCTTTAATGTACAACACCTTCCCTGACTTATTTAATATTGGAATGGGAATTATATGTTTAAAAATTGTAGTGTTCAAAACCTTCTGTGAGATAAGATTTATTGCAGTGGGAATGGAAAATGTTGCCTCTTTAGTTTCCAGTACCTTACCTGGGTAAAGTTAGATTGGAGTGGCAATAGTATATGTTTCCCCTTTAGTGTCCAACACCTTCCTTGACTTGTTTATTATTGGAATGGGAATAGTACATTTAACCATTTTAGTGTTCAAAACCTTCGGTGAAACAAATTTTATTGCAGTGGGAATGGTAAATGTTGCTTCTTTAGTGTGCAGCACGTCCCCTTAGTTATGTTATTTTGGAGTCTGAATAGTAAATGCTGCACCTTTAATGTCCAACACCTTCCCTCACTTATTTTATATTAGAGTGGGAATAGTATATTTAACCCTTTTAGTATCCAAATCCTTCCCTGAGATAGGTTTTATTGTAGTGGGGATTTTTGATGGGGAACATGGCAGCGGCACGTTAGCCGCTAGCTCCCGGAGCTCCCGCACCAACCACCAATGAGGTGAAACCCGCGGAGAGAGCCGATCAGAAACCGGCCAGATGAGGAACGGAGGTTTTATCTTTCAATCACCAGCAATTTCTGCTTGAAAATCATACCTGTACTTGTTGCCAATTTAGCTGCAAGCATCTCCCCCGAGAGGAACGCAAGACGCGAGACGCGAGACGCCAGGAATGTGCAGAGAGGAGGTGGGGATACGTCTTCCTTCGCCTCCCCGTCTGCTGGAAGCCGCCCTGGAGTTTCGGAGAGGGCGCAAGGCGGCCGCGCGAGGCTTCCTTAGGGGGAATGAAAAAACAAATATTTGTGGCTTTTTTCAGCGTGTGAGGGACTTTAACGACTCTCACGAAGATCTTGCACAAGAGCAGGAGCAGGAGGAGGACGGTAATAGCGGTACGGTCGGAGAGGGAAGGGAGGTGGTTGCCGGTGATTCAGAACAAGGTACTGGAGGCGAACTGGAGGCGAGTGGGTCAGGTCCTTCATTAGCGCAACTTTCTGGTAGCTTCCAGACCCTCCAAAATGCACAAGAGTTTTTCTCCCCTGCTGCAAGCCCATCTACAGTAACTAGGAGAGCACAAAGGAAAACTTAAAAGGGGGTCACAGTGGGCAATAGGAAAGCACACATAAAAATAAGGATTAAAACTACCTCTGGTGAAGCAGATATCGGGAAGGATACCCTCGATGCCGATTCACCGCACATTTGTACTGCTGTTGGGCTTTCCCCTGGTGGAGTAGAGGCTTCTCCAACTGAAGGAGTTAAGTCGCTAAGTGGTGACTCTGCCTTCCAGGTCTATCAGGTGAAGGGGAAATCCATTAAACCTAAGAAACTAAGGACCAGGGCAATTAGCAGTGTTGTTAAAGTGACCCCGTCGCTACGCTCTTATTTTAGGATTTAGCCAGAAGTGCTGGTCATTGGTGTGCAACCTGAACCCCTGGAGCAGCACTCGGCAGATATAATTCCCCCTATAGTACCTGAATTTTCATCGGGCACAACCCCTATGGTGGCAACATTAGAACCAGGAACAGTTTTGGTCCCCCAGCAAAGTGATCTAGGGGAGCCCTCAGAGGGTAGAAGTACTCTGAGTGATGACCCTTCGGTCGGCGTTCTGAGTCAACCACAACTACAGGCATCGACAATGTTCAACAGTAGTACGGGGGAGGAACGAGAAAGGGATACTCTACTGGTGTTGCCATCATTATCTTCACCAGTAGGTCTGGAGGGCCTCTTTGCTACATTATCAGAAGATATAAAGAGAGGATTTGCAGTATCCACAGTGAACCAAGGGGAAATAAGGAATTTCTGCGAATCCCTGGAAAAAAAAGTAGACCTCATAGATTCCAGGACCGTAGCCCTTGAGAATAAAGTGGGCGAATTGAAAGAAGATCTGGGTCAGGCAAAGTCGGACATCCAACTTCTGAAGTCTGAACATTGGGACCTTAGAGATAGAGTGGAGAAGTTAGAGAACAATGCACGCAGAAACAACCTGCGTTTATTGAATGTACCTGAAGTTAGCGAAGGATCCGATATTCGCTCTTACATTGTTTCTCTACTTAAGACCTCGTTAAAGCTTGAAGACTCGGAGGAAGAACTTAGTCGGGATATACAGAGGGTACATAGGGATCCTTTTCGTAGGAACCCTAACAGGCCCAAACACAGAAAAATTCTCATCAATTTCCTTACATTCGCTTTAAAGGATAAGATTCTTAACTCTGCACAGAAATTGAAATCAGTACAGGCAAAGGAATTCTCGTTTGAGATACGGTCAGATCTCTCAAGGTGCACTTTGGAGAGACAATGGGAATTGGGCAAGAGGCTGGAAGAGTTTAAAAAGCTTGGGGCAGTAGCCAAATTGAAATTCCCGGCCTTTTTAAAGGTTATGCACAACAATAAAATGCACACCATAAGATCGGTGCAGGAAGCAGATGAGCTGCTTAATAACATCAGTAAAGGGGGGCTATAGTAGGTCTATAAGTAGGTTAATATAGTTTATCCTAGGAGTTAGGCAGGTGGGGAAGTTGTTATTTCTATCCTTTCCCATATAGAGAAATTAAAATAACTTTAGATTTTAGGTGAGAGAAGTTAAGTCATGAAGACAAGCAAGGTGGAGACCATAACTACTTAAGTCCTATGCTTCTTCCAATCGATCATGTCTGCTTTGAAGCGTAGTGCGGTTGGGCTTCTCTGTATTTTATCATCATTATTTTTTTTTTCTCCTTCTCTCGTTTTGGGTTTCTTTTTCCTTTTTTTTCTAGGGTGGCGGCTTGGCGGATTTTCTCCGGGATGCAAATGCCTGGACTCCATCTGTCCAGATAATTGGGGTATGGATTCCCAGAGGGGGGGGGACTGGGGAGGGCACTGGGTAGGGGTAGGGTTGGGGTGTAGCAGAAAAAAAACAAAAAAAATCCTCATTCTCCATTTTCTGAAGTCTGTACTTATGATAATTTTAGGATGAGAGTTTTGGAGCTGGGCTGGATTGTATGCTGGCTTTGGTTGCTCAAATTCAAACTTTTGTTTTTATGCTGAGCTCTTCAGATGATCTAATATGAGTCTCATACAGATTTTGTCCTGGAACATTAATGGTCTGCGAACTAGACCGAGAAGGGACAGGATAATACAGTATCTCCAAGATTCATCGGCTCAGGTTTTGATCATTCAGGAAACACATCTCCTGAAAGAAGAGATATTTTCTGTTCTTAAAATAAAAGATGGGTGGGTTCATATGTATGCACGAACCAGACAGCTAACATCAGAGGAGTCCTTATAATTTTTAAGAAATCAGCCAAAGCGCATGTTATACAGCAATTGGTGGACCCAGGTGGCAGATGGGTGATTGTTAGAGTCAGGATAAGGGAGACTCTGTATACTCTGGTCGGCTACTATGGACCGAATCTTGATGGCCCCTATAGTCTTAAGATCATTTTCTCTCATCTATTAGATTTTCCTGAGCCAATAATTCTAGCTGGGGACTTTAATATAGTTCTGAATCCTGTGCTGGACAAAACTCCAAATAGTAGAGCTGTGGCCCCTTTAAAATCCCGGGACTTCCTCCTGGAGGCTATGGAACAATTTATGTTATTAGTTATATGGAGAGAAAGATCAGGCTTGCAGCCAGGTGTGTCGTTTAGAAATCATAAATATCGGCACCAATCTAGAATAGATTACGTACTGATAAGTAACTCATTGAGAGAAAGAGTTAACGATATTTCATACCTGGCCAATCATCTTTCAGATCATTCAGGGGTCTTGCTATGTTTGAATGGTTCAGCAGTAGCGCCCGTTCGTACATGGTCGTTTGACCGTTCTTTACTCTCGATGGAAGAAGAAAAGGTTTTCTTATTGCAGGAAACTGAATGGTTCTTTGAAATAAATCTGGGGTCAACATCAATAACTAATGTATGGGACTCTTTTAAGGCCTTCCTACATGGCCAAATCACCAGTAGAGTGAGCTTTAGAAACAAAAGATATAAGGAGGAGATATCTTCTCTTGAGGGAAAGTTGAAAGATATAGAGGCTGAATTATCTTTTCTAGCCTCTCCTGAAATTCAGCAAGAACGGAAAACCAAATGGGATAGTTTAAAAGGGCAGTTGGAGAACATCCTTCATTCCAGGCTTATCCGTAGATGGGAGGCTAGTAAAATCGCCCACTTTGAATATGGGGAGGGTGCAGGCAAGCTTCTTACCTGGAAAGCAAAATCTGATCGGGCAAGGAATAACATTAATGAGATCATCAGCGGAAATGAAACCTTCTGCTCAAATGGGGAAATCAGCCTGGCCTTTCAGACCTACTTTCAGGAGATCTATTGTGAGGACAAAAGGCTAGATCCAGCCAGTGTTCAGAATTGGTTGGGGGATATTCCCTTTCCCTCTTTTGGACCGGAGAAACAACAATACTTGGACCAAGCTTTTACCCAAGCTGAGGTTAGAGAAGCCATCCAACGTTGTAAGACCGGGAAAGCGGCAGGCTCTGACGGCCTTCCGGCGGAGATCTATAAGATGCTGGGAGATAAGATCGTCCCCGTCCTAACACAGTTATTTAACTATGTGGTGGAGGCTGGTTTAGGGCTCCCAGCTTCATGGAATGACATTTTAATAATTCTCATATTGAAACCCGGGAAACCTCTATCAAGCTGTGGGTCATATAGACCCATCTCGCTTTTAAATGTAGACTATAAAATCTTCACCTCCATTTTGGCAGCGAGATTGGGTCTTATGGTGGGAGATGTTCTCCACATAGATCAGAAGGGTTTTGTTAGGAACCGGCAGCTTTCAGATCTCACGTATGATCTCATTGGTGCTATTGACCTTCCCTCCACATATTCCCTCCCATTAGTGGCCATGACATTGGACGCTACCAAGGCCTTCGACAGAGTAAATTGGATTTACCTGTCGGAGGTCTTGAGTAAGTTCAACTTGGGGGAAAGATTTTGTCACATGGTCCTGTTGATTTATCAGAATCCCATGGCTAGGCTATTAGTTAATGGGAATATTACAGATTCGTTTAGAATTACAAGAGGCACTAGACAGGGCTGCCCACTCTCCCCGCTTCTATTCGATCTTTACATTGAGCCATTTGCTCAACGCCTTAGGACAGATTCTAAATCCAGCCATTTAAGTATGGGGAGTGGGAGAGGAAGGTAGCCCTGTACGCCGATGATATCTTGGTTTTCTCTGCTGATTTACAGTCAGCCTTCCCAGCAGTCATTGGTTTAGCCCAGGAGTTTGGTTCTGTCTCTGGATATGAGATTAATGCCGTAATAACGGAAATTATGACTTGGAATCTAACAGAGACACAGCAGTATCACCAGCCCAGCTCCAAAATGAGATATTTGGGAGTTTATGTGGTTCAGGATATTACAAAATTGCCGAGATCAACCTTGATATAGTGGTAAAGGAATGTATAAGGCTAATGAAATCTTGGGCCATACATCCTTTGTCTATCTTGGGAAGAATTAATCTGATCAAGATGTCAATACTACCAAAGATTACATTTCTTTTTAATTGTATTCCCCTTTATTTTGAAAAATCCACGATCGACAAACTTCATAGTGAAATCAATTAATTTGTCTGGGCATCTAAATCATATAGGATTGCATGGAAAAAGCTGAGGCGGAGAAGAGAAAAGGGGGGCCTGGCATTGCCAGACCTCCAGTTGTATGCCTGGGCTTTCCAACTCTCACACTCACGCATGTTATTGAAAATGCCTGTGAATACTGGTGTCTGAGGGATGTTTTTGGCTATGCTCAGGGGTGCTAAACTGGCAGAAGAGGGCTTTTTGTTTAAATTTGGGTATCCGAAGTTTTAAAAAAAAGTTAAGCTGAAGGTTCTTCAAGGGGTAGCCAAAACTTGAGCTAAGGTGAGAGGGGCAGTGGGGCTCGATTATTTTTCCAGCTTGGCTCCCTTTTGGGATTCCCCTGGCACCCCAGAGTGCCTAAAGGATGGACTGGCAAAACCCTTGAGAGATGTGGGGCTGGCGGTTTGGGGAGACCTCCTCCTTGGAGGCGCACTCATTTCCTGGGAACATCTCCAGGATAAGGTTGGGGGAGGACTCTCCCGGTTAAAACATTATCAACTGGCAAGCTGGGTTCAATCTCGCCCACAAAAAAATGCTATGGGTTGTGGTAGCATTTTAGAACACCAGCTTGTAACTAAGCGCCCTGGGAGGAAAGAAGCCTCCGTCTGGTATCAAACCCTGTTGGAAGAAGTAGATGGCAAATTCAAGCTAGCCGAGGAATTGTGGGGGGCTCTTTACCTACACAGGACTGGGTCAAATTATGGCAGAAATCATGTAAGATTCTACATGAAGTTGTGAAACCAGCTTGGTTAAAAAGAAACCACCTGTTTACCATTCATAGGGCCTATTTTACTCCACCAGTTAGTTGTAAAAAATGTGGCCAAGTTTCTGCCTCAGATATACATATGTTTATGGAATGCCCTTCTCTTGTCACTTTCTGGGGAGAGGTCGGTGATTTTCTGACAAGTGTTTTGGGTTGTACTATCAATATGGATCTACCTCTAATAATATTTGGCCTTGCAGAAAAAATCACTGGTCTCGCTGGAGTGCTCCTTTTCTACTCTATTCTACTAGCTAGGAGGCAAATTTGTATAAAATGGACTGAATCAAGTCCTCCCACTTTTGCGGACTGGCAGTCTTCCGTTTTGGCAATCTCTAAATTGGATTTGGCCAGACGAGGAAGTGACAAGAAGAAGGCTTTCTGGATGCCTTTGCAACTTAGATGGGCGGCTCAGATGACAAAGTAAAATCGTGGAAACTTGTGTTTTTTTTGTGTGTTTGTTTTTCTCTTTGAGTCCTATGATTATGCCATTAAACTCTTTGGGCTAAGCTGTGTACTGCCAGGTATTGTGGCGGTTTTTCGGCAAAAGTCATCTTGCTCTTAGAGCTTGGTAGAAGAGGTATCTCAGTGGTTTCTTTATTGATCTCCAAGGTGTTTCTGGTACCAGTAGGCGGGGCCCCACTTCCAACAGCCTATACTCCTCAGCTCTTGAGAGAAAGTACAGACACCTAGAGAGCAATTTGAAGTGAGATTAATGGTGAATGAGGAAAAAAATAATATTTTAGTGTTCAAAACCTTCTGTGAGATAAGATTTATTGTAGTGGGAATGGAAAATGTTGCCTCTTTAGTTTCCAGTACCTTACCTGGGTAAAGTTAGATTGGAGTGGCAATAGTATATGTATATGTTGCCCCTTTAGTGTCCAACACCTTCCTTGACTTATTTGTTATTGGAATGGGAATTTTACATTTAACCATTTTAGTGTTCAAAACCTTCGGTGAGACAAATGTTATTGCAGCGGGAATGGTAAATGTTGCTTCTTTAGTGTGCAGCACGTCCCCTGAGTTATGTTATTTTGGAGTGGGAATAGTAAATGCTGCCCCTTTAATGTCCAACACCTTCCCTCACTTATTTTATATTAGAGTGGGAATAGTATATTTAACCCTTTTAGTATCCAAATCCTTCCCTGAGATATGTGTTATTGTAGTGGGAATGTTCGATGTTGCCTCTTTATTGACCAGCACCTTCCCTGATTTAAGTTAACTTAGAGTGGGAATAGTAAATGTTTCCTCTTTAGTGTCCAACACCTTCTCGGACTTGTTTTATCTTGTAGTGAATAGGAATAGTAAATGTAACCCTTTTAGTGTCCAAAACCTTCCCTGAGATATGTTTTACTGCAGTGTGAATGGTTAATATTTCCTCTTTAGTGTCCAGCACCTTTCCTCGCTTAAGTTAGATTGGAGTGGGAATAGTAGATTTTACCTCTTTAATGTCCAACACTTTCCCGGACTTATTTTAAATTGGAGTGGGAATAGTATATTTAACCCTTTTAGTGTCCAAAACCTTCCTAGAGATGTCTTATTGCGGTGGGAATGCTCAATGTTGCCTCTTTAGTGTCTAGCTCCTTCCCTGAGTTAAGTTAGATTGGAGTGGGAATAGTGTTGCCAATTTAGCGTCCAACATCTTCCCTGACTTAATTTATGTTGAAGTGAGGATAGAAAATGTAACCCTTTTTGTGTCTAAACCCTTCCTTGAGGTAAGTTGTATTGCAGTGAGAATAGTGGATTTTAACTATTTAGTGTTATAGATATGTGTTTACTTTTTGTGTAGTGAAGTGAGACTAGTATGTGTTCTGTTTGTAGCAGTAAATACTTTGCAAAAGTAGTTTTTGCATTGGTATGGTAAAATAGTGTAACTTTTGTTAGTCATTATTCTATTACATGAATCAGTATTAAAAGAACACAATACACATATAATATTTTAATATTTTTATTTTAAAGAAAAAACACTCACTGCACATTTTAAATAATTGTCATATGTATTTATTACAAAAAACAATTGTCAAACATATATCACATTTTTTAATTGTTGTTTAACAGGTACAGAAAAATAGTTTTTGAATACATTTTAAATAATATTCTTTTCATATTTCTTTTAATATTGTACAAACATATTTTACATACATTTTAATACTGTTATTTAACATAAACATTATATTAGAAATATTATATATGTTATAATATTATTTAATATGTATCTACATTTTTTGTAATACTTTTGAAACATTGTTGTACATCTCTAATATTTTATAACATTTTAAACCATTTTATTACACATTTTATAACATTGTGGCTATTTTTCCCATTGAATCCTATGGTGAGATAGTCTTTATTTACTTTTATTAGGCAGTCATTTTTTTTGTCTTCCGCTAACTAAATTTAGTAATCTATTGGTGTTATTATTGGGTCATTTGTGGAAGGAAATGTAAGTTCATTTTTCCTATTTTTAGGATGTTTGAAAGGTAGGGAACGTGTAGGAAGGTTGTGCATATGATGTGTGTGGCATGATTGCTAAGTTTATTGTGTGTTGTTTGTTTTATACTATGCTGGTGTTGCGTTGTTTTATTATGTGTTTTAGGAAGCAAAGTGATTTGTTATATTAGGTATGTGTAGTATATGTATTGCTAACTATTTTTGGGTACTTTAATATTATATATGTATACATTTGGGATTGTAGTGTTTTGTACAGGGGGGTGTTTTATCTATTTTTTGCAGGTTTCCGGGACGTTTCTAAGGGAAGTCTAATGTCCTGTTTTTGCTTTTAAATGAAATTTGAATGAATTTTTATTAAACTAATTTTTATATATAGATTTCCTTGTTTTTTGTGATTCCTGGAGTGGTTCTTTAAAAAAAACATATTTTGGGGCTTTTTTATGGAACCTACAGACCGTGTTTGGTTTTTTTTACTTACATTTGTGCAATTTTGGGGGGGCTTGTCACTATCATTTTACCTATTTTTGGGTGAATTAGTTTTATAAACTATGTGGATTTGGAGAGAGCTTTAAACTTTGGAAGAGGTGAGAACATTAAAGGGTGGGCCCTCAGCTTTCCAATGGATTGCAATCATACACTAGAGAGGGAGAACCCTAAATGATGCGTGAATGCTTATCATGTCCCAAGCTAGTGGGTAGATAGCACCCAGGTAACTTAGTGCCTGCACCATATTTTCTGGGGTCTGTATCCTATTTCCAGATATGTATGGATCTGTCAGCTGACAAATCCCTGTATTATATATATATAATATTAGGGTCCTCATCCACAGGTATCACCTGTGGCTTGCTTCATCATTGGACCCTCACTCATGCACCTAATGTGCATGAGTGGGCTCAGTACGTTTGTAAGGGGAGCTCTTTTAAGTGCGAGTGCAGGGAGTGAAAGTGAGTTAACATTACCTCTAGATCCTCTATTGATGGGTTTTATTCTATAGGGTCTAGGGCAAGAGTAAAAACAGCCAGATGTCATTTGGATATAATATTTCAGGACATATATAAGGTTGACATGTTTTAGCCGTATCTCTGCCCCATGTAGGGTCAATCGGCTTTCTTCAGGACTGACTATAATCCTGCATTTATTGGTTACACAATCAATGTTTAGTGCAAAGTAAATATTTAAGCATGCATGCAAAATGCTGACCATACATTTAGTACTCTTTCCTGATATGGTCTTTTTTATGGCTTGTTCAGTCTACAAATACCATAGGGTACTACAGGGAGAGACTGTCCATGTAGTCACACGTTCGTCAAGGGAACGAGTCCGCACACACCCTTTGTGCTTCCCTGCGTCCCTGAATGATGCTTTCATTCAGTCTAGGTAGTGAGTCAGCTCGCCCCCGTTGTGCTTCCCGGCGTCCCTGAATGTTGCTTTCATTCAGGGACACAGGGAATCACAACGGGTGCGAGTGGACTTGCTACCTTAACGAATGTGTGACTACCGGTCATTATGCCATACTTCCACGGCGTTGTTTGTTTTTGCTTGCTGTGGCAAGGTGCTGTTGTAGACATTCCACCATGGTATCTGGATTTTGGTTGGCGTCTGTGTCCTGATCTCTGCAGTCTGCCAACCCATGTATCCTCAAAATAGTCCATTAGGGGAGTAAGTTTGTCTTCATTATTTTGGTAGTATGGACTTTCAATTAGGATGTTGTAATGGTTGTCTACTTCTTTGACAGAGACGTAGGCTAGTGCAATTATTGTTTTAACTTTAAAGGCGAATTGGCCATTGATGGCTCATTCCACAATTAGGGCCTGATTACAAGTTCTGGGGTTTCAAGACCGTAGTACCCAGAGTGGCGGTCCATGACCGGTTGTCCGTGACCTAGGTGGTCCGATCGTCATATTACGAGACATGTGGTTAGATAGACAAAAGACTGCTGTCGTCCTTGCCGCAACTGCCAGCTGCATCTCACCACAGGATGAGTCTGTGTGAGGCTCGTACCGCCAGTGAAACCACAGGCTCAATTACGAGTTGCCGTCCAGCCGGCATGACTGTGGCAGTCCAACCACCACATCTGAGCAGGCAGAAAGGCAGGTATATAAGGCCGAATCTCCCTTCTACTCTCCTCTACATGTTTTCCGCCGCCATGGATCTGATCTTACACGTTGTGGTCCTGCTGTACCTGCTTGATCATGTGCAAAACCCTCAATGTCATGGATGCAACCAATGGTAAGTCATACCACTACCTGTTTCTATAGACTCCTCAGCAAAACGATGTTCCGCCATGGACCAGGCAAGGGTGTTGTGGTGGCTTGGTCTAACATATTTACTGGGACAGTGAAATGCTGGGGTTCTGGGGCACATTACATTTTGCACATGGCTGAAGAGCTCAATGTGACAGGACCTCTGAATTGAGGTATATCAGGAACAACCAATAGCATTACCGAGTTCCATTCATGTGTAGATAATGTTTAAGTGCAAGTCAGCAAAGCAAATACAGCACTAACAGCATTTCTCACACATCTAGATAATGTAGGGGTAAGGTACACACTGGAAAATTGACATATTTCCATGCAAAATTCCACAAAGGTGTGACAATTTAACACCCTCCATGTGTGGATAAGCCAATATCTAACCTCAACACTAAAAAAATATATCCAACCTACATCATAGTGAGAATTGCAACCTAAATGACTTTGACAGTGGTCAGGCCAAGCTGAAATACTTACCTCATAATGTGTCACCCATTGCAATGTCTGCCTCATTTGCTTTTCATCCCACATAGACATCTACCCAACATCTCCCCTTGTCCTGTATAACCCAAGCACTGGGTCCAAAGTCACATCATTCTAACCACATCAACTAGATCAGCAATCAGGGATAAAACAAACACAACTGTAGTCACACATCACTAGCTATACAATAACATACACACATTAGAAAAGTAATGGCAGGGCCACTGTCTGCAAAACCAGGGAAAGGTTTAATGAATGTGATTTTGTGAACCATAATATCCAACAAAGGCCAATGACCAGTCCATGTAAAATCCATGGACCACAACACAATACTGTGACAACAAACTTCTGACACTGCCAGGGAAGCTCCCCTCAAAGGGGCATCCATTGGCCATAGCAGGCACCTTGAAGATGGTACTTGTGAGGGGGGGTGGTTTGTTTAGAGAGTGGTGGGGTTAGCTTTGGGAGTGGTCTTTTTGTTTTAATTGGTTTTGGGCTGTGTTCAGTGGAGTAGAGATCTGATTTCTCAGGGGTGGAGTGGTATGTGGAAGGGATGGGTTGGGCTTTGGGAGGATTCTTTTGTCTTTTTTGGTTTTGGGCTTGGTTCAGTAGATTGGGGATCCAGTTTCTCTGGGGTGGAGTGATGTGAAAGGGATGGTTGGGCTTTGGGAGGGGTCTTTGAGACTTTGGGGGGTGGGCTCAGGTGTCACAGGGCTAAGAGCAAGGGCAAACAACACATCTTCACAGTGAAAAAGGGTAAGATGTTCGGGACAGAGTTTGGTTTGGGAGGTAGAGGAAGTGGAAATATGAGCTGTGTGTGCTGTCTGAACTGTGTGTTTCGTTGGTGTCTGTTGTGCAGGTGACTGTGAGTGTTTGTGTTTGAGTTTTTTGCCTGTGTGTTCTGTGGACATATTGGGTGTTGTGGAGGAATCTGTGTCTGTCGTTGTGGTGTCTGGGTGTATGGTTGTGGATGTGGAGGGTCTGTGTCTGTTGCTGGGGTGCCGAAGGTATGCTTGTGGAGGGGTCAGGGTCAGTTGCTGTGGTGGCTAGGGGTATGGTAGTGGGTGTGTAGGGGCCTGTTGCTGTGGTGCCTTGGATATTGTTCTGGGTGTGGAGGGGTCTGTGGCTGCTGCTGTGGTGCCTCTGGGTATGGTTGTGGGTGTGGAGGGGTCTGTATCTGTTGCTGTGGTACCTGGGGGTATGGTTGTGGGTGTGGGGGGGTTTCTGTGTCTGTTACTGTGGTGCCTGTCTGTATGGTTGTTGGGATGGAGGGGTCTGTGTCTGTTGTGGTGCCTGGTGTATGGTTGTGGGGGAGTGGGGTCTATGAATGTTGCTGTTGTGCCTGAGGATATTCTGGGGTGGTCGGAGTTGGTGAGGGGGTGAGGGGGTGAGTGTTTGCTGAGTACTTGCATGTTTCTGTTTTTTGTATGTTTTGTGTTGTGTGCAGAGCTTTTGTCTGTTGAAGTGTGTGCTTGCTTAGATGTGTGTGTGCTTGGGACAGGAATTGGATGGAATAGGGAATTTGGATGGGGAAGGGGTAGGAGGTGAGGTGGAAGGTTGGAAAGGGTCGGAAGGCTGCTGTGAGGGAGAAGGCCAGAGCCTGAAAAGATCTCTGTAGGCCAGACATTACAGTGTGAATGCCTTCCAGGTTGGCATCCATCTGTCATTTGGTTGCCTTACCCTGAATGGCATTCAGGACTGCATTCGAAATCGGGCGAAGGAAAGTGGAGATCAGCCCGAATCTGTACTCAGCAGAGCCAACAACGCCGCAGCTGAAGAGGAGGAGGGGTGCTGCGAGGCCCAAGGCGGCGGCGAACGTCTGAAGGTCGCGATTACTGGGACGGACCTCTGGAAAAATAGCCCGCTCAACATCTGCAACGGGCTCCAACGACGCGTCTGTGTACTGCCCAAGCCCTGCAAAGAGGTACGGTGAGGGAGAGTGATATCGGTACAAGATGCCTGAGCCTAAGATGGATAACATACAAAGAGCCTTGCCAATAGAGAGGCCGCTCGGAGCTGATGCTCCGTGTCTAACCCTCGCTCTGTTTACCGAAGCAGCGTCCCGCCGCATTGTGGTCCTACTCAGCCCAAGGATTCCTCCGCTTGAACACTTGCTGACTCCAAGAAACTTAACTGTGCCCTACTCGGTCTTTGCTTCGCGGCGATACGAGCCACGACATCCTGGCCTTTCTATCCTCCTTGATGGCACCCGGGGAGCTGCGAGACCGCGCCCGGTGCTGAAGGAGATGTTCCGCGTAGCCGCCTGACCGCCATTCCCTGGTTCTCCATTCCACACAGACGGAATTGAGCTTGCACTCAGGACGGGGAATCGAGTATCATGAACCAAGCCCCAGGGAGCGGATGCGTTAGACAAGATGGCGCCTTGGGACTTCGGTGACCTCCTTCGAGACGACGGTGAGTGGGGATTCCATGTAATTTCCCAATGGGCCCATAACTATCTCTGGAGGTGGACTGGACTTGCCCCTGTTACCATAGGGCTTTATCCTTTCTCTAAACAATTACTGATTCTCGGCCGCGCCTGACCCCAAGGCTGCTTTTGCATAGGGCAGGACCTTACGTCTCTCTCCAACTGGATACCTCCGCCCTGGATCATCTTGTAGTCTCCTGGTTGACCATAATCTCTATCCAGGGAACTGGCCTGTCTTTTAACAACAAAAGACTTGAACAACACTCAGCGCCTGACCCTAAAATGACTGCCACTGATCTCACATGGACAAGCCTCGTGGCTGAAAACCCCCAGCCTCTGAGCTACAGTGATCAACAACCTCGACCTACCCCTGTTCATCACCCTATGCCGGCGGAGTCCGAACCGCATGGCCGATTCCCGGTGGAGCTGCTCCGACAGCTATAGGGGAGACTGGCTCTGGCACACCGCTTTGGCCGTCACCTACCCAGCCGGTTTTCGGACATTTGTCTTGTCTTCTCCTCCGCTGCTGTCTCCTTCCTTTGGACTCCCAACTCTCCCTGATCTGTTTGGATCCTGCTTCTCGTTTTCGCTAATAACTCCTGTACTGAAGTATTCTCCCTCTTACCCCTTTACTCCACCCCCTTTCTCCTTTACGCTCCATTTATCCCTCCTCTTTGCTCCTTTCCTGTTGAGACCTAGCTGTTTGGCTGATGCCCGGTGGAGCTACGCGATAGCTAAAGAGGAGATGGGCTGTAGGCTTCCTCCTCGGCCGTCACCTACCCAGCTGGACTTTGAGCAGACTCTCCTTCGTCTCTCCATCCTATCTACCTCCCACCCCTTTTCCCCACCCCTTTACCCTTCTAAGCGCCATGTATTTTGTCTTCTACTCTCTTGAAATGTTTTTCTAGTAACTGATGTAACGTGTAACTGATGTAATTTTGTAATTTCTGTGGAACCTTATGTAAAGCGCTCTGATACCTCCGGGTCTAGCCAGCGCTATATAAAACTCTCAAAATAAATAAATAAATAAAATTCTGACTCACAGATATGGTCCTCAGAAGATCAATAGCCTCCTGACGCAGGGCAGTCGGACTAACAGTTGCAGGGGCTGAGGTGCCTGGAGCAAAGGAGGCTACCCTCTCTCAACTTGTTTGAGAGAGGGTAGCGATGGAACTGGGGGTGGCGTACAAAGATCAAGCTGATACTGATACTGTGGGGTCTGCCACCTCTCAGGAATGTCCACTGAAGGATGACTAGGATGATGACAAGCTTAAGCTGCCGTTCTCCGTGGCACTTCTCCTGGTCACTGGGTCCCTCCGTGTCTGAGGTATCATGTCTTGAACCACTTTGACCAGCTGTGTCCCCACTGACGTTGGCCCCTTCTCCGTCACTTGCCCTGGATGTCCCTGAAATGACATACAATATGGGTTTATTGCACCTGCTTTTCCACTCATGACCATCACAAATGAACAGAAAACATTGATGAAGTGCACATATCATATCAGTTTCATGGTTCAGTTTATAGGCTTGCATGCATGAATGCTACATAACCTACAAACAGTTGGGTCCACTCATGTCATAACCCCAGACAGGCTACACTCCATCCTCATGTCCATACTAGGATAGTAATCAAAAAGGATAGTATAATTTGAGATATACACAATGCTCACACAAGGCCCAGAGTCCAACAGATCTACCTGTCTCTCATACCACAATATGATGTCATGAAGGTCAAGTAAAATACCAATTTACCATTAATTAGTGTTGTAGCAGACGTGTCACTTGAAAATGCTCTGTGCACATTGATGAGACTTTGGACTCAAAATTACATTATATGTCCACTTCCTGAATAGTCTAATGAAAGCTGCACAGAAGTAGTTTAGCTATGTATCACATGTAGCATATAAAGTTGCCTGAAAACATTGAGGTGCAAACATTTGGGAGATAGTTACACCGATTTCACACAGCACAAGTCTTCATATAACCATATGAACCTCCCTAATCCTGCTTGCTACAGATGATAACTCCATTCATAGATTGTACACCTACAAGCCAATACACCTTTGAAGGTTTTAGGTGTCGCTGAATATCTATGACATGAAGATGTGGGATCACTGATGTCACAATGGCTGGCATATCACAGTACTCTTTAGTATTGCAGACTCAGATTGCCTTGTAAGGATCTGTGTGTACACTCACATATTGTCTCTACAGTTCTACATCTCACTCCTGTTTGCATGTCATCAGTCAGTGAATGAGTGCTGTGAAACATTATTGCATATGTACCATCAACTTGCAAATGCACAGTGGTCAACATGCAGGCACTAATGCAGATGACACCAGTGATGTTTTCACACTCATTTCACTATATTACCAGTACTTAACAATGGGAACTGTTGTACAGTCACTGCATGTACTGTGCACTCCATGTCATGTCACATGTAATAGGGCTACCATCACATGAGAGACAGTAGTTAGGGAACATTACTGCTCACAGAAAGAAGACAAGTTGCTTGTGTGGTGTAATTGTCACCCAGAACAACTGTTAACATGAGATGATCACTCACTTCACTCAGCCAGGTGTCTGCTCCAAAAATAAAAATTGGATGTGAACAGGACTCTGCTCTGTTCCTGGTCAGAAAGACAATAGGCACAGCACAGCAGCAGGCATCTACTACCAGACCTAAACAAACAATGATTCATCTTGTGTGTAGCACATGGGCCATCATCAATCTTGGTTTGGAAATGCCGGCCTGTAACACACAAAGTTGGCAAAGTAACATGTGTGACTTTGGCCAGGACTCACCCCCCATGTAGCTGCTGTTGGGCCTTCAACTACCCATCAAGCTCCGGGTAGGCCACCGCCAGTATGCAGGCCATTAGGGGGGTGAGGGTTCAGTGTGTGCCCTTTCCACGTTGGGAGGACTTTCCCAGCTGGACCTCTACGATCTTCCGGGTCAGTACCTCAGGGCCTCCCACCTCTTCCTGCAGTGGATGCTATGCCGGCATGTAGCACGTACTATATAGGGATTATCACACATTACTATGCTTATGCTCACACCACAAAGTACAGTGCCTCATAATCCATTACATGATTGTTGTATGTAGGTACCACTCTTTTTTACTAAACATCATAATATGGTTACACCCTGGGACTTAGAGGCACATTGTAGCCTCTGGGAATTAAAAACAAGAAGATGAGCAGAGTGAACAAACTGTATTTGAGACATTTACGTGATCCTCTTGGGAGCCATAGAACTGACCATACAGGGGAAACACCTCTTACACCAGGGTCTCCAACTCCTCTGGAGAGAAGGGATGAGCTCTCTCATCTGTTTAGCCTGGCATGATTGCTCCCAGAGGGGGCAAACAGCAGACAAAGTGGAGGAGCTGTTGATAGCAGCAGTGTCAGGAGGCAAGTGAGTTAATTTTCAAACTGCAGTGTACATGTGCACCATGTACGTGGTCATCAGCGCAGATGCACACAGTGATTGGACCTCGACCATCACTGTCACCAACGTTAGCCTATGGCTGTGTCCACTGTGGGGGCAGCCACCCACGGCGCTTTTGACTTCCTCCAGTGGCAGTCATCCCAAATGTCCTATATGCGAGGTCAGGCATCTGCCATTTTAGCGATAGGAAAGACAATAATTGTGACTGTTAAGTGCGTCACCACCACTACAAATGAGCCTTAACTGGGTTACATTTGATAGACTCCCTTCACATGTCATGTTCATGTACAATACCTCATATATGTAGTGCTTTTCCTCTGCATATCGCCAAATTGTGTACACCGCGGTTGGCGGTATTTCACATGAAATGTCATGAAAAGTTGAATATATTGCAAAATTAACTTTTCAAAATTGATGATGCATAAAGTTCTGTTACAGACATGTGAATGCCACATTGGGGATTATTGGTGGATGTTTAACAATAGAAAATGATGATGTGGAATATGTGTAATGGCTCATGAAGCTGTTATGTTTTGCCACATGACTTTTACCTTACTTTTCATATATGTTGGACACT
Source organism: Triturus cristatus (assembly GCF_964204655.1). Taxonomy (NCBI): domain Eukaryota; kingdom Metazoa; phylum Chordata; class Amphibia; order Caudata; family Salamandridae; genus Triturus; species Triturus cristatus. The sequence goes on from NC_140583.1 coordinate 879,566,668, forward strand.
GAGACCAATGTACATTTTTATTTTTACTCCTCACATAGGTACCTTGGGAAAGGGAGGAGATGGCAGTCCCCAGCGAACTGCCCATTTCCAGAACTTCAGACCATGGACGAGAGACATGTGATCCAGGAATTTTGTTTGAATAGTCAAACAATCCTGGATTTATGTTATCAGTCCATTTTGAAATGAAGGAAGCTTCTAGACGTTTCCACCCCTGAGGTACCAGATTTCCCCTTCTTCCCTGACTTGGCCCCAATTTTTCTGGGGTCGCAAAAGATTAGTGACAAAACCCTTTGTGAGAGTGCTCAGGCAGAGCCTTTATGATGCACGTGTAGTGGGGAACAGCACCCCCCCTTGTCAACTCAATGTGGCCCATCCTGCCAACACCTATCTTCCCTTTGTCAACACTGTCTGGGAGCACTGCACAAAGACAAATTGCCAGCTAAGCCTAGTTATGTACCCCAATATCAGGCTGCAGGTACCAAATGGTTAGGACAAGAAAATGCCAACTTTCTAAAAGTGGCATTTTCAGAACTGTGATAATCTGACTTTACCATTAAAGAGGGCTTTTGATCTAAATTCTTTAGACACCAAACCTGAACTGTCTATTTGCCCCCAAATGGAAGTTACAGCTTACTAAATGTAATAAGAAAAATCCAATGTTATTCTATGAAAGAGGTTGACCTTGCAGTATTGAAAAAGGAATTGTGGAGTTTTTCACTACTAGGACATATAAATACACTGCACCCTGCCCTCTTGGCTGTTCAGGGCTTACCCTAGGGGTGACTTATATGTATTAAAAAGGAAGGTTTGGGCCTGGCAAAAGTGTTATTTTGCCAGGTTGAAAAGGCAGTATAAAACTCCAGAGACAGGCTACGAAGGCATTCCTGAGACATGTTTAAAGGTCTACATAAGTGGGTGGCATAATCAGTGCCACAGTCCCACTAATAGCATTACATTTACAGGCCCTGGGCACAGGTAGTGCCATTTTACTAGTGACTTACAAGTAATTTCAATAGGCCAATTAGGTGTACGCCAATTGTACCATGTTTAAGGTGAGAGCACAAGCACTTTAGTGGTGCAGTGCACGGAGCCCTAAGGCCAGTAAAAAACGGGGTCAGCAAAACAGGAGGGTTGAAGGCAAAAGGTTAGGGGAAAACCACTCCAAGGATGCCAGGTCGAACAATATGGATGGAGCAGGCCTATAATTGAGAGTTAAAACATCAACTGAAAAGAAGACAATCATATAAAGAGAAAAGATTAGGAAAGTCTTTGGATGTATTCTGGACAATGGGGACTTTGAGAGTAATGTGTTCAGGAAGAATCAGGCAGATACGTTGAAAAAGTAATAAAGACTATAGATTGAGTAGAAGATGGAATGTTAAAGATAACATGAACAGTATCATGTTCTAGGATTTAAAGGGGATACACATACATTGAAGACTATCAGGAAAATAACGTTGTTAACTAGCAATCTTACAGATTCAAAGTGAGGTTAGGACAGCTACAATTAAAGCTGAATGGTAGAAATCAGCACGTTCAGGTACAAAGTGATGTGTCAGTTGAAAAAGTTAGCCAAGGGTTAAATTCAGCCAAAGAAGCAAGCAGAGGGAGAACAGGTAGCAGCGACAGAGGGTAAAATTACAGACAGGTTTGGCTAATAAAGGACATATGTAAGATATAAGATTGAAAGAAAGGAATCATTGAAATGATTGTTAGTAAGAAGATGTGGTGAATCTACCCTGTAATCCCACTTTACATCTGATAGGCAAGTGGAAACATGGAAACAGAAAGTCATAAAAAAGGAAAGAAAATGATATGAAGATCGATAATATTTATTTTAATTTCAATTAATCCATCATAGCACAAAAAGCGCTCTACGTTACATTTTCCATTGGATGTTTTTACTAATCATACACTATGTGAATATAAGAATGAACTCGTAACTGAATCCCCAATAACAATCAATCAGAGTCAATAGTCTACAATTGATGTTACCTCTGAAAATTCAATAGCCCCCTGCAACAATCTAACATAGTGAACAACGCCGGAAGATAATAAGCCAGCCATATAGTAGCTAGATGCCGTGTAGGCATGAGTAGTTGTATTTAAAAGTAGTTAACTGAATCATAGGCCGTGTATGATGTAAAGGAATCATCAATCTCGTGTAATTATCCACAGGAAATTATAATTACCTAATTAAGGGATGTAAACTCACTCGTCTGACTGAGCAGATAGATATAGATATTCCACGCTTAACTAACAATAGAGTCACTGGAGCGGGGACCTGTTTCACAAGGCTGATCATTACTAAGCACTCAATGCAGAAAGCCAAAGAAGAAAATTATATCACCAAAACAAAGCACGTAAACAAACAAAAGGATTGGACCAAGCACTCATCCCTGTGGAATGCCAATAGAGGGTGAGGAAGCAAAAGACATACAGATGATGGACCGAATGCAGAGCAAATCAAACATTCACCCCCAGTCAATAGATCTGTGTTAAATCCATCGTTCTTTTGCTCATAATGCCACCCCAGTTTAGACCCAGCCATATGCAAATCAGTCTTGACCCTGTGCCTCATGGGAACAGTCCAGAACGAACTGCCAAGCCAGGTCGTCCCTGGACCAGAAACAAGCATCCTGGGACCTGTTTCGTAGCATCACCCCTCATCAGCCAGTCTAGCTTGAATCCAGTGGCACAGTGAGCCCAGGACCCATGTCTGGGCAAACCCGGCACAATTAGGGCGAGAAAGCAAAAGACACAGATGATGGACGGGCATTAAACCTTAACTTAAAAGAATTGTGATGAGAAAGGCAGACATGAAATAGTGAATGAACAGACCCATATGTACGAGTGAGAAAAGAATGAAAGATGATGGCAAACGTGGAAATATACTTGATATTAAGCTTCAATGAAAACATTCTGCACGTGAAGCAGAACATTGGTGTGAGGTTTGAGTAATTATTGAAAGGGACGGAAGAGAGAGGGAGAAGGTGAAAAGTGATAAGCTTGGAATGCACAAGTTATTCGAAAATGCATAGTGATAAGGGAGGAGTGAGACAGGGTCATATTTATTCTGCAGATATTGGTCAAGAGCTGGTTGCTCAGTAAAGGAACAATAAAGGCAGTCTAAGCATGAAATACTCCAGATGACAGATGATCGAAGAGGACCAGAACCAAATGGAGGAAGATGATAAAGAACTGAGATCCAAGGGAGAAATGGTAGGAGGAGTTAAGTGGACGATCGAAAATTAAAGCAGGGACTTTAAATGAAGAGAGTAGATAGAAGTAACGAAAGGGGTATGGAAGATGTAGTTGAAGAAAGGAAGGAGCAAGAGGTGAACCGAGCAGAGGTAAGTGGCACATTCTCTGAAGAAAAATACGAGGCAAACAGAAGGATATAGTAATGAGTGGAGAAAAAGATGAAAAAACTAGTTTATTTAACGGTTAACTTTATTGGGAAGATGACGAGGAAAGAGAGAAAATATGTGTTGTAAATTTAACGCCCGTAAAAAAAGATGTGGGGATCAAACTGATAAATAATCCAGTTCAGCAAGCAACTTTTTTCCTTACTCCATTTTTGCTGAGAGAGTATGGTGGAATGCACTGCAGGAGTAATTCAACGTAGAGGTGGCTTAACAGAGGAATAGATGGCAGAAAAGGGCAAAAAGCATCTACATTGGATGTTAAGAATTTCAAATATCTGGGCTTTCTCGCGCAATACACTAAGACAAGTAGAAGTAAGAGATGAAGAGTTTAATGAAGAGAGCAGTTAGATAAGTCGAGATCAGTTTACAGAATACTTGTTAAAAATGTACAAAGGAGAGGGTACAGTAGAGAGGCGTGAAGAGGAGAATTAGCGTGAGTATAAAACAAACAGTGGTTGAAATAGAGCATGGAATAAAGCATATTACTTTCCGATTGGAGGAGAGACAAAAAGGAAAAATACCATAGGGCTCTATGGGAGGAAAAGGATGTGACAATTTCCGGGAGACCAACATGGAAGTTGAAATTATAAAGCGGAGTGAGAGGGATGGAGGGTGAGAAAATGTGTAAAGCAACAGAGTCGAGATTGTCAAGAACTGAACCGCTAAAAGGATAATATATAGTGATAACACAAGCAGTCTGTATCAGAAGAAAGAGTAGAATGGATGCTTAAAAGAAGAGGCATACAGAGAGAGGAGAAATAAAAGATGGGCACAATCATGAATGATTCTGAATACTGCTAACTCTCCCAACAAGATGTGGGGTGTGTTGTAGGTAATGAGGAGTAACTGAGTTGTTGTTTTTTGTTCAAAATTCTTTTTATTGAGCATCGAGAAAAAGTCACATTGACAGCATGAGTACAGTAGGGCGATCAGGCTCCGGGGTTGCAAAACATTCAGCTATTCAATTTGGGTTTTTTTTTTTTTGACAACAAACTTTATTGGCATTTGTAAGGACACCGGGGAATTCGTCCCCATACACGGTACCAAGATGAAGAAAAGAACAGTGAGAAGTGGCATCCTCGTTCAGCCCCCCCCTGGTCTGCAGAACATCAGACCCCCAAACCCTCCCCCCCACCCGCACATCACACCCGCCCACGGTCCAACACAGATATGCAATATTTCCTATCCGCATGAGCTCCATATTCCAATTACCCGTCCACAATGCATAGGGCCCGGGGCCCCGAAGGGGGACTCACCGGGGCTCTGATTAGCTTCTCTATTGGGTCCAATGGCACCGCACAGACAACACAATACCCCGATATCGCGCCCATCTCTTCCAGACTTTACCATGCTTACTCGGACAACCCCTTGCCAAGAATACCGCCTCTTCCGCAGACATGCAGCGATCTAGTGCTTTCTTCCAGGCCTGAACCGGGGGCGGGGCAGAAGACTTCCAATGCTGGGCAATATCTCGCTTGGCCAGCGTCAATCCCAAAAACAGGAGGTGTCGCTTATAGATGTTGCCCCCTATCTCCTCGGTACAATGCAACAGTGTTAAGCGGGGATCGGGGGGAAGCTCCCAACCCAGCACCCCCCCCAGGCAGGACAGAACCGCCGTCCAGAACGGGCGCAGCCGCCCACAGTCCCACACCGTGTGCAAGAATGTACCGTCCCCATCGCCGCAACGGAGACACGTGGGGGACCCAATTAAGTGCATGCGCCAAAGGCGGTGCCGGGTGTAATACGCCCTGTGCAGGTATTTGAATTGTATGAAGCGGTATTTGGTGGCCACCGCAGCATATCGCGGACCCGCTATAGCGTCTGCCCAGTCATCCTCCGTGAGCGCGGGGATATCGCGCTGCCACGCCTCCTTGGTATTATCTAGGGTAGTGTTCATGAAGGTTGTCAGAGTCTGATAAATCTGGCGAATTTTGTGATCCCCGAGGTCTCCCATCAACAGTCTACCCTCTAGCGGGTGGAACTCCGGCAGAGTGTCTAGGTGCTGGATGCTAGGTGCGAGGGCATGCCACAACTGGAGATATTTGTTAAACTGGGATTTATGCAGCTCAAAATCGGCCTGCAGCATCTGAAACGACTTAAGCGACACTCCCTTCATTACATCCCCCAGCGAGGAGATCCCTATCATGTCCCAATAGCGAAAGCCCTCCAGACTTGCCGTCTCCTTGAGCAGGGTACCCTGCCACAATGGGGTGGCCCGCGTAAGCCGGCCGCGCCAGCCGATAGAGATGACCGATTGCCGCCAGATCCGGATCACCGTAGCACACGCCGGGGGCAACCGGTCCAGCGAGGAACGGCTATAAAGAAAATGCAGCAGAGGCTTCTCCGCCAATGCGGCCCGGTCCAATGCGTAGGCTGGATCTGCGGGGGAGGCATACCACCAGTCATTTATGACTAGGAGATGCGCGGCCCTGTAGTATGCCTGAACGTCCGCCACCGCTATGCCCCCGCAGTAGGTAGACTGCACACACGTCGCCAAGGCCACCCTCACCGGCCCGCCATGCCAGAGGAATGAGTTCAAAAGTGCATTCAGCTGGCGGAACCACGCCTGGGGCACCTTGAAGGGGTAGTGTTGGAGATGGTACAAGAGACGCGGTAACGTCACCATCTTGAAAATGGCCGATCGGCCGTAGAGGGAGAGTGGAAGATGCGACCACACCCTAGTTTCATTGCGGACTTGGGTCAGCAGGGGCGCAATATTCAGAGTCCAAGCAAGATCCGGCGTGCGGGTGACCCGCACTCCCAGGTATGTGATATGGTCCGGGGCCAGCACTAATTGAGAGGCCCAAGCCTGGCTTCTCTGGTCACCATACAGGGGAAACAGAGTGGACTTAGCCGGGTTAGCCACGAGGCCCGACGTCTCGCCGAACACCCGCAGAATCTCAAGCACCCGGGGCCCAGAGGCCCACGGGTCCACCATAAAGAAGATGACATCATCGGCATATAGCGCGATACGATCAGAGTGGCCCGAGGGCCAGTCCATAACCCCGAAGGACCGGATCGGAGCGGGACCACGCCGCCAATGGCTCGATTGCCAACGCGAACAGCAGAGGGGACAGCGGGCACCCCTGCCGCGTCCCCCGCTTGATCGGAAATGAAGGGGAACAGGCGCCCGCCACCCTAACCGACGCCGAGATGTCCGTATACAGCAGACGCGTATATTCCAAGAATCGGGGCCCCAAGTTTACCGCCCCAAGCAGCTTGAACAGGTAGGTCCAACTAAGGGAGTCGAAGGCTTTATCAATATCCGCCTGGAGCAGAGCGGTGGGCCGATCCACGCGCCCGGCCTCGGCGATGACATTGTGAAGCCGGCGTATATTATGTCGGGTCGACCGATTGGGCATGAACCCGGATTGGTCGGGCCGGACTAGGGTAGAGATGCACGTCCGCAGCCGATCTGCCAGGACCTTCCCTAGCAGTTTCGGCTCAACGTTTAAGAGCGAGATAGGCCGATACGAGCCCGGATCCTCCGGGGGCCTGCCCGGTTTCAGAAAGACTACAATTTCAGCGTGGCGCCAGTCAAGGGGAAGAATGGCATGGTCCACTGCGTCTGCCAGAGCCGCAAGAAGGTGCGGGCCCAATGTCGTCGCACGAGGCCCGAAAAAATCACCCGGAAAACCGTTGGGTCCGGGGGCCCGGCCCGGACGCAAATTGGTCATCGCGGTGCGAAGCTCATCCAGCGTGATGGGCTCGTCCAGCGCATCCCTCTGGGCATCAGTCAAGCGTACGGGGGGAATATCAGAGAGGAACGCATCAATGAGCGCCTCGTCAAGGGGCTCTCGCTTCGCATATAAATCTTGATAATAGGCCGCAAACGTCTGCGCCACCGCCTCTGGGGAGCTGTGGAGGCTACCGTCGCCCGCACGAAGGACGCCGTACCCGCGTTATGCTGAACGTAGTCTGTGACCGCCTGGCTAAGAGCTTCACTATAGTCTGCATCCCTGAGGAGCCATGGCGACATCCGCCACCGGTACGGCGCCCTACGAGTCAGCAGGCGCAAATGTATCTGTGTCGGCGAGTGATCCGAGAGGCCTCTGGGTAGTATCGCCGCCCGAGACACCCTATGTAGATAAGTATGGGTAATGAAGATGTAGTCCAAGCGGGACATAGTGGGGTGAACCGCCGACAGGTAGGTATAACCTTGTGCCGTCGGATGCAGCGCGCGCCAGGAATCAGCCCAACCCAAGGTGGTCGCCAGTGAGTGCAAGCGGGAGTCTACGGGAGCCGCCGGTCGCCCCTGCATGCGCAGCCTATCTAACTCACCCATTGTGGCGTTCCAGTCCCCGCCCACAACACCAGGCCCCGTGGCAACCCGCCCCAGACCCGTGTTATAACTTCCACAAACGTTTGGCTAAGCGGCGGGGGCGCATACACGCTACCAAAAGTGACCGGCTCTCCACCCAGCGTCCCCGACACTATAATGAACCTCCCTCCGTCATCCACCCAGCGCCTGTCAATCTGAAAGGAAACCCTGCGATGGATTAAGAGCGCTACTCCTCGGGAACCCCTAGTGTAGCCGGAGTGCAGGACGGTGGTGTAGCCGAAGCGCGCCAAGCACGGCGCCTTGGACCCCTGAAGATGAGTTTCCTGCAACATCAGAATATCGGCGCCATATGCCTTACCCGCCCGCAGCACCGCCCCTCGCTTAATTTTGTCCAACAGGCCCGTACATTCCAGGACACCACATTCAGGACGGCCAGAGGGCCTGTGGTAGAACTCTGTGCCATAGCCAAGCAAACGACAAGCGCGGAAAAGCCCCCCTCCCGGGGGGATGAGGACCCCTTGTGGTGATGTGTGTGCGAGAACAACAACCGTCATAACAAAACAACTCCCTTCCGAACCCCGAACCCCCAACCCCCATAGCCACCCTAGCCCCCCCTATACTTCCCCAAACATGAAGTATCTGTCGCGGTGCCAATCTCCCATCGGCTCCAACTTGAGTCCAGATGTGCGACCACCAATGTATCCCCCCCATCAAGCCCTCCCTCCCACAACCAAACAAGGGACGGGCCACCATAGCCGCTATGAGTCACTGTGCACCTATTTATACGATACCAGTCCGGCAGGAGAGTGACAGTCGATGCAGCTCGTGGGCGCCACAGCTATGTAGCCGTCGCTGCCGGGGAACGAGAGCGCCAGTTGGTGCGCGACTTGTGGCGTTTGGGGCGACCATCCCCATCCTGCTGCGTCCGCCGATTGACAGTCTGAGAGGAGTCTGAGTCCAAGGCCGGAGGGGTGTGGGGCCGAGCTCCGTGGCGCTCCTCCAGCCACCCAAGGGCACTGTCCGGCGTGTCAAAGAAATGAGTTTTCTCTTGGAAGATTACGCGTAGCCTAGCCGGGAAGAGCAGGGCATAGGATAAGTTCAGGTGGCGGAGTTTCTTTTTGACCTCGACATAGGACTGCCGCTGTTGCTGGACCAGTCTAGTGTAATCAGGAAAGAGCATGATGGGGTGGGAATCATATCTCATGAGGTCTCCGTGCAAGCGGGCATGTCGCAGAAGAGCGTCTCTATCCGCATAGTTTAGAAAGCGTGCGATCACCGGTCTGGGCCGCGCGCCCGGCGGAGGTTTTTGGGTCAGTGCCCGGTGAGCTCTTTCCACCACAAAGCACGGCGATCTGTGTTCCGCTGGGAAGACCTTAAGGAGCCAATCTGTCAAAAACTGAAGCATGGACGTCCCCTCGCAATTTTCTGGAAAGCCCACCAGGCGCACGTTGTTGCGACGGGCCCGGCCTTCCGCGTCCTCCACTCTGGCGGCCAGTTCACGTGTCGTGGCCGTCAATTTGTCCACCGTGGTCTGGAGAGACGTAACACTATCTTCCACTGAGGAGACCCGGTTCTCGGCTTCGGTAATCCGTTCCACCGCCTTGCGCATGTCCTGGCGCAGAAATGAGACCTCCGACCCCACCGCGCCGATCTGGGCCTCCAGGGACGCATGGGATTTGTTAATGGCGGCCAGGAGAGTGGCCGAGTCGTGGGACAGGCCTTCGGTGGGGTCCTTGGGCGTCGGCGGCTTAGCAAAATGATCAAGGGTAGGCTGTTTGGCCGCCCCCCCTGGCGGTCTGTCCTTCCCCATACCGACGGTCACCTGCGCTCCGCCTATGAGACCAGGGAAAGGGGGCGCCCCAGCCGTCGCGTCTCAGCCCCAGTGGATGTCTGGCAGCCCCGCTCTCGATGTAGGGCCTCCCGTGAGCAGCCCGGCCCCGGCGCTCAGCCCCAGCACCCAGCGTCACCTCCCGCCGGAAGAGACGCTCCTCCGGTCGCCGCCGTAGGTCCTCCGCGGCCGCAGACCAGCACCGTCCGCTCTCCTGCCGTCTCCGGGGAGCAGCCTTGTCACCACACCTGTCGCTTCACCTTCAGGCCCACCAGGGGCCGCCGCCGTCGTCTACCACCCCAACCAGACAGGAACCGCGGCCGCCGCCGCCTCAGGCCCGATAATGGAGGCTGCCCCCCTCCACGCACTCCGCCGCGCCTCCGTCGTCACAGGCACTCCCAGATGGGGGACGGGACCGGCCCAGCAGTCGTCGCGTCCACCGGCGGATTCAGGGCAGTAGCACCAGCCCGGCACCCCGCTCCCCGGCCCCGACACCGCCACTGCCTCGTAGCCAAGGATCCCGGAGGTATCCGGGCGCTGACGTCCTCCGGCCGCAAAGCGAGACAGGCGCCGTGGAAGGCCTCAAGCCACGGCCTCGCGTGGCTGCGTTCCCCGGCCGGGGAAGGCCCCCCCCCCTCTCCGCACGCCCCACCGTCCGGGGCGACTCCGCCGCGCTTCTGGTGCTCCCAGCCGGCTCCCCCGACAAGCGCTCCTGCTGCGGTGGCACAGAGAAAGGAGAAATGAAGGATTATCGGCGGCTAGGTAGCCGAGGTGGCGGAGCTCTAGCAGGAAGCGTCCGCCATGCTCGGAACCCAAGCCACGCCCCTTCAATTTGGGTTTTAAGCTCCACTTTTCATTATTAAATAAAAAGTCGAGTGAGAGAAAGAGAGAGAGAGAATTATAAAATAAATATTGTAAAGGTGATGTTAATATAAGCAGATTAATATTTCAAAGACCAAAGTGAGCGGCACCTAAAATTGACATTTTGACATCTAGTGAATATGCGAATATGGAATCAAAGAAAACCATGAACAACTAGAAAGGCAGCAAAAGCGACTTGTACATAAAAGTAATAACACCGTAATGTACATCTGCTTTGGCCCTGCATGCTGCAGATAATAGAGGTTGCCATTATATTAGATTGTTAGGCTGATTATTCACAGAAAATATCATTTTCAGGGTGGTTTTATAAATTCATGGGAGAGAAGATTAAAGGCAGACATGATGCAAGATGGAATCTACATTGTTTTACTCGGCTGAAAAGAAAGTTATTGAAGCCATCAATATCACCTGCAACATAAGCATAAACTGGGGCAATGAGGAGGCTACTGGCTAGATAGACGACATCAATATGCTCCCTTAAAAAGAGCAAGTTAACAATAAAATTAGATAATCTTTAATTGCCTGATGATCTCTGCGGAGGGCTTTTTTACAAGCGAATTATCAAATACTTCAAAATGCTTAACATTAATATGTGACAGTGTCCTGGGTCTAGCTCTCTAGATGGCCTTCACGATGGCAGACAGTGAGATATTGTATATGATACAGATGAGCAGCACATAGTATCACAGTTAATCATAGCAGTGCAGCTCACAAAGAGGGCTGAACCTTGACTTTCATTACTGGAAAGCATGGCACTGAATTTTCAACAAGCATTTAATTTTTCTTGTTGCAATTTTTTAAAACTATTTATGAAAGTATAGAGTTGCAGGTTATAGATACAGGGTCTGTCATCCAGTTGGCACGTCCCAATGACACATTACATAAGTCGCGAACAACAAGTGGGAAACTGTGTTAATAGTCTGTGGGCACAAATGTCCAGCATTCAGAGTGGAAGATGTCCCACATTGCACTGGAAGAGCGAGAATAGAGATTGAGATAGGTATACTCTTAACTACAAATTACACACTAAAAGAACACAGGCCCTGGGGGAAGATATGACGTGCCATAACGGCTAATGTGGGCTGACTGATACCCAGAGAAAGTAGTGCATAAATGGATTCACGGAAAATTTAGAAAAAACACGTTTTTGGCCCCAGACGGGGTCCTCGTGGGACCCCACCACCAAGCCTAGGGGTTGAGGGTATTTCAACTCTGCCCCCTTATGTTTTTTTTTAACATTTTTTCTTGGGACTTAGCGGAGACCAAGTCCCAAAATGGCTGTTACCACTTCCTGGTTGAAGTGGTGGCTGCCAATGAGATCTCATTTTCAGATCTGTTGGATCCGTGGACCCTCTGTGTCTCTAGATATACATAAATCTTTTTTCTTTAATAACTCCAAAACTACTGAATGGATTTACACCAAATTGCATAAAGAGATATTTCTGGACCAAGATCTAGCTTTCTGTGAAATTTGGTGTAATTCCGTTCAGTGGTATGGTCTGGTATGGGAAAGTGAATTGGGAAAACACCTTTTGGGATCCACTTTTTCTTGCCCCCACTAGACAAATCACCCTGAAACTTTCCAGAAAGCAACTGAAGTAAGTGGCAAACTAATTTTGAAAAGTTTGTGAAGATTCGTCAACGGGGTCAACGTTCTTAGCAAAACAAAAACCGCTTTTCCTATCGAAACTAGGTCCTAACTATAACTACCTACTAGGGTTTAGTGGTGGTTAGGTGTATTGGGTGGTAAGGGTGTTTATAGGATTTAGGGGTGGGTAGGGGCATTGGACAGTAAGGGTGTTTTTTAGGGTTTAAGGGTGGGTAAGGGTATTGGGTGGTAAGGACGTTATTAAAGTTTAGAGGTGGGTAAGAGTATGGGGTGGTATGGGTGTTTTTAGGTTTTAGGGGTGGGTGAGGGTGTTGGGTGGTAGGGTTGTTTTTAGGGCTAGCGGTGGGTAGGGGTTTTGGATGTTATGGGTTATTTTAGGCTTTAGGGGTCAGGTAAGGGTATAGGGAGGGTGGTAAGGGTTTTTATGGTTTAGGGGTGGGTACGGGTATAGGGTGGTAAGGGTGTTTTTATGGTTTAGGGATGGATAGGAGAATTGCGGGAAGGGTGTATTTAGGGTTCCGCGGTGGGTAGGAATATAGGATGGTAAAGGTAATCAAAAAAATATGCATATACATATATATATATTTATGTATATATATGTGTATATATATATATCACTGAAAAAACCATAGGTTTCACACATGTTATAGTTAGCTGGACATTTCACTCGTAAAAAACCATTGAAATTCCCCCGTTATAGTTAGTTCAGCTAACTATAACTCGCGCGACTGCAATCCACTGCTGATGACGTCACATATTACATCACTGTATTCACTAAGATACTGTTAATAAGTCAGTTATACAATTAATTTTACAAAAAAAACATCCATTTAGACACTTATTTACCCATTTATTCTTCCATTAACCTTTAGATATACATATATAAAAAATATTTATTTTTCAGAAAGACACATATTCACTGGATGATGTCATCAGTGATGTCATCAGTGATGTCATTTCAGATGTCATCATGTCATGAGTGATGTCACTGACCATGTCATGAGTGATGTAATATGTGATGTCATCAGCAGTGGATTGCGGTCGCGCGAGTTATAGTTAGCTGAACTAACTATAACGGGCGAATTTCAATGGTTCTTTACGAGTGAAATGTCCAGCTAACTATAACATGTGTGAAACCTATGGTTTTTTCAGTGAATTTGCAAGGTTTTTTAAATGCTAATTCCTAACTATAACGTGTATGAAACCTATGGTTTTTTAAGTGAATTTGCAAGGTTTTTTAAATGCTAATTTCTAACTATAACATGTGTGAAACCTATGGTTTTTTTAGTGACTTTGTAAGGTTTTTTAAATGCTAATTTATGTATGTATTATTATATTTTTTATATATTTATTTTACAATAAACTACCTATGTACATAGTTATAGATTGACTGTATCCTTTAATATGGAAGGGCTCAGCTCTTTTATTTTGAATTTGGATAAAGTTGAACAGCATAGTTAATATCTTCTATAAACAGTTTAAAATGTTTTTTTTTTTAAGGGTTTTTCACCGTGCGCACACCCCGCGATTTTTTGAAAAAAAATAAAATGTTTTTTTCACCCTTCGGGGTCCTTCAGAGACCCCCTGACAAAGGCTAGGGGGTCAGGAACTCTCTACCCTGCCCCCTTTTCACGTTCTCTACCTTTCTTCTTCACTGTCACACACAAAATGGCGTCCGACACTTCCTGATTTCGACCGATTGGAATGTTGACTGACATCTAACCACCAATCAGAATTACACTCGCGCGCATGGTGCGCGCATATAGATATTTATGAACTTTTAACTGCAATTTTCTCAGGAACTACTGAACAGATTGACACCATATATGCAAAAGGCACATGCCTGACCTGAGGACTACCTCTTTGCCAAATTTCAAGTAGTTCTGTTCAGCCGTTCGGGCTGTACCTTCGACTAAAGGTCCTATTGGAAAATGCATGGGGAAAACGCGTTTTGGGACCCCTCTTTTTTCTCAGCCCCCGCTTGACGAATCACCCCGAGACTTTCAGGGTAGGAGCTGAGCGGAGCGCCCCATTAGTTTTGATAATTTCACGAAGATAAGTCAACCGGCGCCAAAGTTATTCAAAATAGAATTTTCAGATTTCCTATGGGAACTCGGTCCTAACTATAACTATCTACTGGCGACCGCCAGTAGATAATATGTATATGTATATATATATATATGTGTGTGTATATATATATTTTATTTATTTATTTACATTTATATATCAGCGCAACAGCTACCCAAAAAGGGTTTCCCGGCGCTATCTGGGAACAGCAGAGGAGAGAGAGAAACCTACTTGCTGAAAAGCCAGGCTTTGAGTGACTTACGGAACAATGGGAGATTGGGTTGAATACGGAGAGACAGAGGTAGAGCATTCCACAGTACAGGACCTAAATACGAAAAGGAACGACCACCCGTGCGGGAGAGTCTGACCTTGGGGACCTGGAATTTGGCTTGTGTAGAGGACCGAAGAGTGCGAGAAGGTACGTAGGGACAGGCTAAGTGTTGCAAATAGCGAGGGGCTCTGTCATGCTTGATACGAAACATGTAAGTCAGGGCCTTAAACATAACCCGTTTCTCGACCGAGAGCCAGTGTAGGTTCCTCAGCAAACTGGAGATATATGTAAAACAAATGCCCAAAAGCAACGAGAGGTCACTCCACGGCACTCTGACCAACTGGTTTTCAAGCCTCGCTTCCGCTTGTCTTTCTGCTCCCATAATTAGTACAAGTTGCCTCTGCCGACGCGTTTCGAGGCCATTCCGCCTTTTCATCATGGGCTGACAAGAATGCACTGATCAATCACCTCCATTTTCAGAAGCCTTAATTTAGTATAATTACCCTCAGTGGGCGTGGCAAAGTTCATTAGCACAGTGGTGTGCTGGGAGATGTAGTCCTTTGGAGGTGCGTTATTCATTAATGTCCTGTAGTAGGTTCAATGCATAAATGCCTCTGTTTACAATCCATTAAGATAACTTTAGTAGGAAGGGGAACAATAAAAAAACGAGCTTATTTGCAGTAGAGCGCCGTGCTGTACGGTATGAAATCGTTCCATTCCACAGCCTTCCACATATCCAAAGCGGTGCTCCTCATCCTACTAAAGGTAGGAAGGGCTGCCAGCATATGAATGCAGTTAAAGGAATGAAACAGCAAGGTCATTTATTCATGTGCACAGTAAGTGCACGTTATTAGAAATGAAATTAGAATTTTAACATTTTGGAAATCTGACATTGCAAGAACTGCAGAGCAGATTACAGAAGGTTTTAAATCATGCTTTCACCACGGAGGATTTGCACGCCTTATCCTTGCACCACCGGCAATTTGAATGCATGCTGGATTAACCACAAACCCAGTTGTGTGTGTGTGTGCATATATATATATATATATATATATATATATATATATATAGATATATATATATATATCAGCAAAGGTCAAGAATATGTGTGTCCTCAGTATAAACCAGAATCCACGACTCAGAAACTTTGCAAAGCATTTAATTACACGACGCGTTTCGACTGCAGCCGCAGTCTTGTTCACGTGTAAAGTGCACAACATTTCATAGGCTTAAATAACATCACATGGTCCTGTGCCCAGGAAATGTCTATACAGGGAATGAGTGGTGGCCATATTGGAATGATGAAAGGTAAAATACAATGTATAGATACAATGTGTCAATCAATACAGTCAAAGGCATAAATGCATGTGTAAATAACATGTTGCAAAAACTGAAAAATGCATCAAGCTTGATAAGGAAAAGACCAACGCTAAAAAATCTGCGCACAGTGCGATATGGAAGAAGGCATGGTCCCGTTGCTTCAGTCCGCAATACGTATGACAGACCGTCAAGTAAAAAAATGTTGCCCAAGTGGGCGTTAAAAATATCACATGGGATAGGTAAACAACCTGTGACAGCAGCCCAGTGAACTGCAGTTGGGGCACTGTAAGTTGCGTGCAAACGTGTAACTGCAACACATCATGAGCCCATGTGGGCAGGTGAGATGACGTGAAAAAGTAATTACAACAGAACAGACAAAGTATGATGGCACAGATCAGCCCCACAATGGATAACGGGCAAGTGCCAAGGTATAAAAGGGGGGGGGGAGGCTAGGGTCAGCCAAGGTGTGATTGTTCAAGTACGAACTGAGACACATAGTAAAAACAGTATGGAGAGAACGCCACCATATTGGTGCCCCGCCTGACAATACTGGAAACAGTTTACCATGTGAAGAAGTAGCCAAGTGAAGTGAGAAATGAAGAAAAGGTTGGGTGGCCTGTGCTCGTGATATCTGGTGATGTGGGTCCCTTCCTTTCCTCCTGCAAAATAAACAAGACAAATACAAGTATTAAAATGATGGACCACAACAAACAAGGGCCATTACATAAAATACAGTTCCAAATGCATTACTTTGAAAAATGGAGGTTAGAAACAGATAAATACATAGACCACACAGTAGCTGGGCAAGACGCCAAATAAAGTAGTATAGGGCCTATGGTGGAATGGGAAGCCAAAGGCAGGTGACAAACTATTCTATTTTGAGGTGTATGGCTAATTTTTCAAATTGATTCAACTCCCCCGGGATCTTGGTCTGAAAATATATTATGTATTTGGATTCTTTTTGTCAAAGTCTCAGTGTTTTATCTCCTCCTCTGGGGTCATTGCTGACCTGCTCCAAGATAAAATAGCTGAGAACTGAGGAATCGGAAAAATGTTTGGCTTGATAATGTTGGGCAACTGGATATTTAGGATCTCTGTTGGTTATTGCCCACATATGTTCAAGGATCCGTTTTTTGGCCATCAGGGTGGTACTGCCAATGTACCAAAGTCTGCAAGGGCACTCTATGACGTATATCACATACTTGGTACTGCAGGTGAGAAATTGTGTGATGGTCTTTCTCTGAGTCCCTAATGTACATTCTTTGTGAAACATGCTGTGTTTGCACACTTTGCAATGTCCACAGGGAAAGAATCCCTGTAGACTGTGTTCGCTGTTGGTTGTGTATCTGTGGAAAGCATGTCTGTGAGAAGTTGGCCTGGTATATGCTGTTCACTAGTTAAAGTGGACACCTTGCACCAGTATAATTCGACTCTTATGGTAGTAGGTTTAAGACAACCTTTTAAAGAAAGCTATCCTAGTGGTAGCTGTGGAGAGCAGCCTTCAGGCTAAGTCTTTAGAGGAATGTAAAGCAGCTTGTTTTACCTTATAATCTCTTGAATCACTAAATGAAAGGACACCACACAGGTATATATATAAAATATATATGTATTTATTACTAACAACTCTCTGCTAATCTCTTTATGAGATTAGAAGTCAAGGACATATGCACAAATCAACATTTCACAACAAGTTAAGCACAAGTATGGCTGGGGCCTTGGGGGCGTACCAGACCATATACTAAAAAAGAGACTTAGAGATAACGACTTGCAAGGGGACAAGGCCTAGGGCCTTCAGAAGTGCTGGAGCCTCACTAATCCACCCAAGGCAGGTAAGTAAAGGACCCACGGGAGACGCATGCAGTGTGAGAACACAGCCGCGGATCCCAATTGACTTCAATAGAGCAAGTTGCGATTGGAAATTTAGAGTTTTAGGATACTTTGGGAGAGTCTACAAGCAAGTCACTTACATGGTAAGTAGTTCTAGAGCCAACACCCACAGGAGCACCGTAGTGCTGGAGTTACCTCACCCAGGGAAGCCGGGTGCATAGATGTCTTTTGGTGTCGGGTCGCGGCATCATTTTCAATGGGAGTCAATGAAGACTTGCTGCTTGTGAAGACAGGAGAAGTGTCCGGTGGAATCCAAGGCTGGATACAGAAGAAGGAGGACCTGAAAGCAGAGAGGACAGTGTTCAAAATCACTTGGCAGTGACCCGGGGCAACGAAGGTGGATGCCCACAGTCGTTGGGTGATTTCAGGTGATCCATGGGTGTTTTAACTCTTCAGCCATGAGTTCCAGGAGGTGTCGACGATGACCAGGAGCTGGATTCTGCGTGGCCCACAAAGTCTGCAGCTTACTGCGGTGTTGGCGACCACATTGGAGCCAACAAGCCTTGGCAACAGCAAGTCTCATGGAAAGTGTAAAAAGTCAGCAGTGCAGACCAGCAAAGTCTGAGGGACTCACCAGTGAGGGTAAGTCAGGGCTGGCCTGGAGCAATCAGGGTAGCCCTTTGGATTTGTAGACAAGTCTCCTGAGGACCCACAAGCCAACCGGCAAGGGATCGCAAAGACGCCTCAGGAGGATTCACTCAACAGGGGCCCACGGTCACTCGGGACGGTGTAGGCCTCTGATCTTCGGTGGAAATCCTGCTGGAGGTTTGGACAACGCGTGGTCCAAAGCACAAGTTCGTAGAATGTCGTGAAGGGGTTGCACTTGAAAATAGTGCATGGTACCCATGGATTGCTGTTCCTCGTCACTCGTGGGGTCCACTTGCCTCAGCATCGCTGGGGACTCACGATGGCCTTGGAGAAGTCAGGAAATCCTCTTCCTGGGATGCAGGGACTTCGAACTCCGGCGGGAGCGCGAGGGTTTGTGACCGTTGATTGCAAGAATGGGTGCCTGCCAAGCAGGGGAGTCACTCCTTGACTCCAAGGGATATTCTTCAGTCTTCCAGAGGTAGTGGAACGTCGAAGGTCCAGGATTCTTCTTCAGAACGTCGTCCAGGGATATCTAGTTTGCAATGGCAAGGGTTCTCTAACTTATACTAGAAGGAAGGGAGGGACTAGCTCTATGACCCCACCTATGGGAGGGTCAGGGGAGTGGGTGGCTAAACCCACTTCCCTTTGTCCAGTTTTGCGCCAGAGCAGGGGCAGGTAGCCCCTGAGCCGGTTTGAACTGGTGTATGCACAGAGGAGCCTACTGCTCCCCCAGTGGAGGACTTCAAAGCACTCTAGGAGTGCACCCACCCAGCCCAATACAACAAATCCTGTCTGGGAGGTGACCACACCTCCCTGTGACAGGATGCCTATTGTTGGGCCTCCTCCACTGCGAGTTTCTTTCATCAGCAGGAGGGCAGCCCAGTGTCTGTGACTGGTGGCATCCATTTTGTGATGCCAGGGCTCTTCAGGATTCTACCGTGTTTCCACAGTGGGTACATGTCTATCCCTCTAGAAGGGTGGGATCATACTCCCACACCAGTTACTGGTGTGGGGGTATGATTCCAAAGCGTTTGACGCCAAACACAACATGTTTTGATGCAGCCATCCCAGAGTTAGCATTATAATGCACTTAAGAGTATATGGTTTGACCGCATTCACAAACAGCCCCAGAGAATATACTCTGAGAGCTGCAGAGGGGCCCTGCTTAGGCAGAGGCACCCCCTCACATGGACACCTAGCACCCTGCCCTCAGGATTCATAGGGCCTGCCTTAGGGGTGACTGATGGGTTTAAATGTGTGTTCAGGGAGAGATATAGTGAACCTATATCTCAGTGAGGAGTGCTAACACTACCTCACCCAGGCTGCAGTAGCAGGCCTGTGGTGTCAGATTTAGTCTGCTTCCCAGGGGTGGCATAATACATGCTTCAGCCCCTGGTAGGCCTGTGAAGTACCTATGTCCTTGGTACCTAAGGTACCATATACTAGGGGCTCATAAGGTACCACAGTATCCAATCACTAGTGCACCTAATATGCACTCCAAGTTGTTTAGAGAGAACAGAGAGGCTGGGGCCCTGATTAGCAGGGTCCCAGCCAGACTATAGCCAGAAACCAGTGTAAACATCAGAAAAAAAGTGGGGGTTACATAAGGTGGAGATCCTACTCTCCTACAATGTCCCTGAGGTTCCTACTTCTCCTGAACGTGATACTAGGTCTTTCTTGGATAGCCCCCCCTATGGTGTTGTCATTTTTAAGGGTATCCCAATTCTTCACTAAAATACATCTGATATTGTCAACGTCAGAGTGATATGAAAGTATAATCCTGGTACTGTCGCTTTCTGCCACATCCTCCGATGGTGCTGTGTCCATCAGGGTATCACTCCTATTGATATCGTCAACTGTATCCTTGGCTTTCTTCAATGCCCAATTGGGGTAGCCTCTTTCCCTGAATCTTTTGAGCATGGCCTGCTCTCTTGTGCAAAGGCTTCACTGGTATTACAGTTTCTCTTAGCCCTCAGCAGTTCCCAAAGGGGATGCTCCACTTGAGCATCTCTGGATTACTTCTGAGGGCATGGAGAATGCTGTTGCCGGCTGTCATTTTGCAGAATAGTGTGGTATGAATCTTGTTGCCTTTAATCTCAAGTTTAACATCCAAGTATTCCGCCTCTGAGTTACTAATGTTCTCAGACAGTCTGATGTTGCGTGCATTATTGTTCAGTCTATTGATGAAGTCTCTTGCGCCAGGCTCAGAGCCCCTCCAGACAATGAACGAGTCGTAAATGTAGCGAATCCACATAATGACCTGTTCAAAGTCCGAGAGAGGTCCAGATCAAGGAGAATCTCCTCTTCCCAGAGTCCCATGAAGAGATTAGCGAAACTTGAAGCAAAGCAAGATCCCATCGCTGTCCCGGTGGTCTGTATGAACAGCACACCATCAAATAAGAAGATGTTGTTCTTAAGACAATACTCTGTCATGTTAAGGATCATTTGGCTATGCTGCAAGAATCTGACCTGTCTCTTCATGAGAAAATGTTTGCAGGCATCCAGTCCTTGTTTGTGGTAAATTATGGTGTACAGGGAATGAACGTCTAGTACGATAAATATGAATTTGTCATCCCAGATAAGATTCTGTATCTTCACTAAAAGAATTTTTCGTTCTCTGACATAAATGGGGAGATTCATGACGTGTTCCCTGAGAAAATGGTCGATGTATTTGGACACATGTTCTGCCACACTGCCACTGCGACAATAGGTCATCCAGGTGGGTTACTGACATCTTTGTGCACTTTGGGCAAAAGGTAAAGTACAGGTAAAATAGGAAAGTCTTTTTTCAGATAACAGTACTGCTGTTATGGTACACATCATTGGTAATGGGAAGGTAGAAGTTGTTATGATTCAGTTGTTGATATTTTTAACGCCCACTTGGGCCACATTTTTTCACTTGACGGTCTCTCATACGTGTATCTATTGCGGACTAAAGCAACGGGACCATGCCTTCTTCCATATCGCAACGTGCGCGGATTTTTTAGCATTGGTCTTTTCCTTATCAAGCATGATGCACTTTTCAGTTTTTGCAACAACATGTTATTTACACATGCATTTATGCCTTTTACTGTATTGATTGACACATTGTATCTATACATTGTATTTTACCTTTCATCATTCCAATATGGACACCAGTCATTCTCTGTACAGACATTTCCTGGGGGCAGGACCATGTGATGTTATTTAAGCCTATCGAATGTTGTGCACTTTACATGTGACCAAGACTGCAGCTGCAGTCAAAACGCGTCGCGTAAGTAAATGCTTTGCAAAGTTTTTGAGCCGTGGATTCTGGTTTATCCTGAGAGCACACATATTCTTGACGTTTGCTGATTTCGATTGCTGATACGCTCTGCCAGCGAGTGTGCCACTTCTCATGGGTCTCTGTGTTACCCAGAAGGAGCTCTTTTGTTGGAATATATATATACATATATATATATATATATATATATATATATATATATATATATTCACTGAAAAAACCATAGGTTTCAGGGGTGTTATAGTTAGCTGGACTTTTCACTTGTACAAAACCATTGAAATTCCCCCGTTATAGTTAGTTCAGCTAACTATAACTCGCGCGCCCGCAATGCACTGCTGATGACGTCACATATTACATCACTCATGACATGGTCAATGACATCACTCATGACATCACTGATGACATCTCAAATGACATCACTGATGACATCACTGATGACATCATCCAGTGAATGTGTGTTTTTCTGAAAATTAAATATGTTTTATATATGTATATCTCAAGGTCGATGGAAGAATAAATGGGTATATAAATGTCTAAATGGATGATTTGTTTTTGAAAAATTGATTGTGTAACTGACTGATTAAGTGTATCATAGTGAATACATGGCTTAGTGAGTAATGTTTAAATATGTAAATATCTGTATCAGTCTCTCACTTTGTGTATAAGTGGCTGCATGGGTTGGTGAGTAGCTACATGGGTGTCTATATAGGTTATTAGTTGGTTTTTTGAGTATCAGTCTGAGTGTCTGCATGGTTCGGTGGGGGGTATTACGTAGTGCATAGGTGCATGAATGAGTGACTCACTGTTTGTATGTGTTGAACACAGCATGTGTGCAGGACTGTATGGGTGGATGAGTGTGTGTATGGGTGTGTTAGTGAGTGAATGACTGTCTCAATAGTGTCTTTATGAGTAACTACATATGTTTTAAACTAGTATATGTGACTATTGGTGTATATATGTGAGTATATGTGAGAGTGAGAGATTGAAAGAGTTCCTGTATGAATAAGTATGTGTTTCTATAAGTGATTGTTTAAAAGACTAAGTATGTGTAAGTTTCCGTAGAAGTAAGTATGGTGGTGTGTGTATAACTGTATATGCAAGTAAATGTATGTTTGATTCTTTATTAGCATGAGTGACTATGTGTGTGAGTAACTCTATGGATGAGTGGCATTGTGTAACAGGATGTATAGGTGTATGAGTACATATGATGAGTGAGTACATGTATGAGTGACTGTATAGGACTGTTGGTGAATGAGTGGATGTGTATGTGGATCTTAGAATTACTGAAGAGGTTGTTGTAACTGGTATTGGTATGTCCATTGTTTTGAAAATTTTAGTCTCTATTTTTGAATGTGTGTATCAAAGGTTATATTAGGGTGAGAGGAGGTCTGCCACTCTATCACAAGGATGATGTCATCAGTGATGTCATCAGTGATGTAATTTGAGATGTCATCAGTGATGTCATGAGTGATGTCACTGACCATGTCATGAGTGATGTAATATGTGACGTCATCAGCAGTGCATTGCGGGCGCGCGAGTTATAGTTAGCTGAACTAACTATAACGGGGGAATTTCAATGGTTTTGTACAAGTGAAAAGTCCAGCTAACTATAACACCCCTGAAACCTATGGTTTTTTCAGTGAATTTCTGAGGTTTTTTAAATGCTAATTCCTAACTATAACGTGCCTGAAACCTATGGTTTTTTTCTGTGAATTTCAAAGGTTTTTTAAATGCTAATTTCTAACTATGCCTACAGAGATAGGACATGTGAAGAAAGAAGAAAAAATGCACAGAAAGAAACAAAAGAAGTGCAGAAAGAAGCAACAGAAGTCCTCAAATACGAAGATAAGTGCAGGAAGAAGGATAACGTGCAGAAAGAACAAAAAGAAGAGCAGAAAGAAGCCTTGTTGCAAAATCATCCTGTACCCTCAACTTTTTCAGACGGATACTGGTGGTAACTGAGTCTGACTAACCAGTCCTAGAGCCAGTGCTATGTTAAAAGACACTTAGAATACAGTGAAAACACCTACATACACTAGGGAACATTATGCGTTGGGGTCCCCCTGTGATTAGCATGACCTCCTCTGTAAGCCCCTAGTATATAATAGGGCATGGGGATTAAAACTACCTCTTAAAACAGGCCACAGGGCGTTTTTGCACACGTTAACTCAGGCCCCGTCCCCTCCATTCACCACTGTGTAAACACGCCCTGTGTCCATTTTTAGTTGGGAGATTAAGTTCATTTGAATCCTGAGGGTCCCTAGGGTCCAACTAGCCCACTAGGTACCTCCAGTAAGTGCCACAGAGCTGCGTTGCAGAGAGGTGTAAAAAGTGGCACGGCCTGGACCACCTCTCTGCAATGCAGCTCAGTGGCGCTTACTGGAAGCACTTGGTGGGCTAGTTAGCCCCCAGGGGCCCTCAGTATTGAAGGGAAATTATATCCCCAATTTAAAACATGCCATAGTGCGTGTTTGCACACGTCACCTCAGGCCCCGTCCCCTCCCTTCACCACTGTGTAAACGCGCCCTGTGGCTGTTCTAAGTTGAGAGATTAAGTCCCCTTGAATCCTAAGGGTCCCTAGGGTCAAACTAGACCACTAGGTACCTCCAGTAAGCGCCACAGAGCTGCGTTGCAGAGAGGTGTAAAAAGGGGCTTGGCCTCAGAACACCTGGCTGCAGCGCAGCTCCCTGGCGCATACTGGAGATGCCTGTTGGGGGCGCGTTTGCAGAGTGCTGCACGGAGGGGGCATGGCCTCCGGCACGATGCCAGTCTTTTATTTATTTTAGTTTTTTAAGAAGGGGGGCTGTTTGGTTCCCCTTCTTATTCTAATTTATTGGCCCTGATGACCCCATCCCCCAGGGCCTGTCTCCTAATTATATTTTTTTGACCCCAATCCCCAGGGCCGGCCACTGTTTTTTATTATTTTTAAAAAATATATATTTATAGACACACCTAGGACATGCTGGACAAACCGTACGTACCTATCACCATGACGATTTGCGTGATATTCATTAAAAGGCGACTATGCATGCAATGAATCCACGTGGAATGTATTTACACCACTAGTGAAGCTCTGACATGTCTGATGCCCTACCGTGCCTAATCCTGGTTGACACCCTTGTCGTTTATTTATACAAACATGGGTAGCTATTGACGGGCACATTTAATACACATGCACACCAAGCCTTTCAAAGGGGATTCGACAAAAATTCGACCAAAACTATGCAAGAAACCCCCCTCACGGTTAATAAAACACACATCCACTGCCGGATGTGTAATACTTTTTATTTTACTCTCTGGAAAGGGGACGAACATCACTTGAGAGTCACAGCGTGCTCCTGACAGAGCCCAATGCTGTGTTACACCCACCATTGCCTGCCGAGTGCCACACACCTCTGTGTTGTATTCCACTAGCTAGTGCATATGCTATGACACTCTCTAGCCCATGTGCACTGTAACACCACCCCGTGAATATGTCATGCCACACTTGTCTTCGCACGGGTCATATTGCCCCATCTAACGTGCCTTTCTCGATGCCTATGTTATAACGCACAGTGCTATGCCATACATATTACAATCTGGGATCCATATCTTTGTCACAGTGCATATGCAACGTTACACTCCCCAGCACATATTTTATATTACAACTTTAGAGACTAGTTAGGTTACACAACACTGCCCTGTGCATATTACACTCCAAGGCGCATATCGCATAGCACGCGCTAGTGCTTGTGCTATCTCGCGCTCTCCAATGAATCTATCATTGCGCACAATGTATTGCATATTATATTTCACGCCCGGTTCATCTTATATCACACTTTTTGGTGCATAGTTTATACCATACACTATATCTAGTTTTCATTTTCAATCGTGCTCTCAGGACTATGTTCTATATAACACTGTGTTCACCTACCCTTTTCACGGGCATTACATTTTGCGATAGGGGGTGGAGGGTCAGGGGGTGTTTCTGCCAAGTGAGCCCGGAGTCACAGTCACAAACGTCCTCTTCTTCCTGAATTAAAG
Source organism: Triturus cristatus (assembly GCF_964204655.1). Classification (NCBI taxonomy): domain Eukaryota; kingdom Metazoa; phylum Chordata; class Amphibia; order Caudata; family Salamandridae; genus Triturus; species Triturus cristatus. The sequence goes on from NC_140583.1 coordinate 879,592,115, forward strand.
TGAGATTATGCTGCATACTTGTTCATATTTTAAATAGTTCGCACAGACACAATGTTTTAAAAACAATAAAGTTCCTAATACCCGCCTTCTCTGAACAGTTAGCTTGCTGCCCCATCCCCTTCCTCCCTATCCTCTGTTGTGTGAATCCATGGACTAGCCTCCTCCCTCCTGCCATGCATGGTCTGATGTGCTGCCACTGCCCTCAATTTAGTATGATGTACCAGTCCACTCCTTCTGCCCTCCATTGCCCAATTCTATGCCCCATCATTGACCTCCTGCTTAAACTCTGTGCTTAGCTTGCTGCCCCTATTCTCCTTCCCCCTGCCCTCCGATGTCTTTGTGCATGCCCCTGCTCCATCCTTTTTGCCCACCATGTCCCATGGACCTGCCACTCCTATCTACTCTGAGTGTTCTGTTGAGCTGCCACTCCCCTCCCACCTGCCTAGCATTGTCAGATGACTGTAACCTGTCCCTGCCACCTCCACCCTGCCTGTCCACATGCCATGCCCCTATCCTCTTCCTCCTGTCCTACATGGTCCATTGTACTGCCACACCCTTCTGCCCTCCCTGGTCTGTTGTGCTGCAACTGCTCCTCCTGCCTGCCCCGTGTGGTCTGTTGTGAGGTCCCTTCCCCTGAACTTTCTTGTCTGTGCACAGGTCCTGACCCTCCCTTCTATCCTCCATCGTCCTTTGTGCATGCCCCTCCACCCTCCTTCTTGCCCATCATAGCCATTGTGCTGCCACTAACCCTCCCACTTTCCATGCATGGTCTTCTGTGCTGCCATGGCCCCTCCCACCTTCCCTGTGTGGTCAGTTAGCTGCCCCTGACCCCCTCCCACCTTCCCTCCATGGTCTATGTGTATGCCATCACAGTCTCACTGTTGCTCTTCATGGTGTGTCTTGCTTCTAGTGCCCATCCTGCCTGACCTCCATGGCTATCTTGCTGCTCCTGTCCTGCCCCCTTGCCCCCAGCCCTACTCCCTCCCTCCTGGCTTGTCTGTTCCATTGTAATGCCCCTGATCCGTCCCTCCTGCCCTTTATGGTCTGTTATGTGGAGGAGTGTGGCTCAATGGTTAGAGCGGCAGACCCTGAAGCAGAGTTCTGGCCAGGGACAAGGGTTCGATTCCCGCCTCGGCGGGGCTCGGGCTCAATTTCCTCGGACCTGTCTATTCTCGCCTCGGTGCCTATTCTAATCACGGGCCCCATGCTGCAAATCTGGGCAATAGCTTGCTTAGCCTCCACACCGGCCCCAACAGCGCTAAGGATGCCTGGCTTCACCCTGGGGGCACCCAGGAGTGGACACTTCACAGGGAAAGCCAGGAAGGGTTCCACAGCGGTATGAGTATCAGCGCCAGGAAACCGCAAAGGCGACACCGCAAGGTGGCCGTCTGGTGACAGTGCGCTCTATAAGTACCTTGACATTTGTTATGCTGCAGCTTTCTCTCCTGTCTGTCCATTATGGTCAGCTAGCTACCATTGCCTCTTGCCCCTCTGTTCTCTGTTGTCCATGTGCATGGTCCTGTCCCCTCCCTCTTGCTTTCTATGGATTGTTGTGCTGCACTCCCGTCCTGCATGCCCTGTGTGGTGTATTGTGCTGCTGCAAACCCTGATGCCTGCCCTGCAGGGTCAGTTTGGTGCACCTCTCCATGTCCCTCCTGTCCTCTGTTATCCAAGTCTATGTCCCTATCCCATTTCCTTCCATGATCCAATGTACCATACTTGCGAACATTTTGAACTTGGTAAGAGGGAGATTTTGAAAAAAAACTGGGGTATTGATTTTCCCCTTTGAGTTACATTGAAAAAGAGGATATTGTAGACAGGAGACAGATCAAATAAAGCCCATTTGAGCTTAAAAACATTGGACGTTTCCTGGCTGAATCGGGTCTGTTGGCATGTATGGTTGTACTACCATTGCCTCTTCCTTCTGCCCACAATGGTCTATTACATTGCCACAGCCTTGAAGGGGGGTAGATTTTGTATCACAGGGGGCCCCTGGCCCGTTCTGTCCACACCTGAAGTATGAGACCCTTGTCCTTGCCCTGCCAGCTGCATTTGTAGGCCGTATTAAATTGACCAGCGGGTCCTGTGTTGCTATATAATTATCCTGAGACATCCTTACCACTCAGCCAGCATAAAACCCCTGTGTAGGCCCTTCTGTTCAATATGTTGGCCTCTTTGTTAAATTGACCATAGCTCTGCAATTTTAGTGTATAGCAGTCTGAAGGCAGGTCTGCGAGGCCTTCTGATCCAAACTAGTAGCCCCCACCCTACCCGAGTGCTCCGTGCTCGGTATCAAAGTTCAACATCCCCCTGAAGCTGTCGACATACAGTAGGCTGCATCCTGGACTGGTACTTGCTTCCTGGGCAGGTTTCCCGCTTTTAAGGAAGTGGCAACCGCAGAGCGTCAAGTTAGGAGAACTGAGGATATTTTATACATGAATATATTGAATTCCCGTACAATACCCATTATTTTCTGCTTGCTCTATGGAACTTACGATAAGCGATTGGCCTGAGAGACTGACCTTTTCACCCAGTCCATTGTCAGCATTAAGTGGGTAAATGACGAAATGTCTGGTAAAATCTGCAGACGAAGCTTTTGGGTAGCATACGTAGGTAGATGTAGCGTGCAAAGGAGCCCACAAAATGATATAAAAAGGGAGCACCCACAGATATCGACGGACTACCTCGCCGTCTGTATGTAGGTTAACAGGCAGTGCAGGTTTTCCCCAAGAGCTGGGAGCTCTTGTCTTCCTTTGCTTAAAATGTCTTGCTCTGCTTTGCTTGAAGTATCTTATTCTATTTTACCTATATGAAATGTCATGTTATGTTTAACCATTGTTCTCTTTACTTTTGCATTTAAAAGATTTTGTATTGTAATTGCAGGAATGCTTGCTCTAAGAGTAAACGTGAGTGTTCCTAGGTAACATTTTCCTTGGTGTAACTTGTTTCTCATGATGCATTTATAGATGTGTTTTCTCTCTCTCTCTGTCAGTACATTAATTGAGATACAGAGAATATTATGACAGCTGTATGATTATCTGGATTCTGTATTTTGTACTTTATGTCTCTATTCTGCGGTTTCTTTGAAGTTGCATCTTCTCATTAAACTGCCATTGTATTCTGCCTCCAATTCCATGTCTCATATGTCTGTTTTCTTCATTTTTGGAGCAAGCGTTCCTAGGCACCCCGGCTCAAATTAAGGTGCCCCTTTTGTCCCTGACTCACTCTCCTGCTCAGTTCTGTGGTGGCTCCCGGGGATCTGGGGACCGCCCCTAGCTTCCTTGACCCGTAATAGATCTTCCCTCCAACAGCCTCTCTTGCAAGTCCTGTATTGTTGGTTTGTTGCCCCTGCCCCCCTTTCCACTGCCCTCCATAGTCTGTTGTGCTTCCACGGCCCTTCCTGCCCGCTCAGTGTGGTTAAATTGTTGCCTTTGCACCCTCCTACCTGCCTTCAATTTTCAGAGTCCGTGCCCCTGGCCTCTGCCTCTCAACAGTATCCTAATGAACAACTAGATTGCTAACATTCTATATTTATTACAAAAGTGTGGAACGCCTGACATCATCTTGATGTAATCAAAACTGTAATACCTAGAGCATTTCCTTTAGAAATTACATATATGAGAGGGTCTTATTGGCATCAAAATTATGGTTAGTGCTCTAAAAGACTAAAATAAGGACATATTTTCTGAGTTTTCAAATAGCGACAAAGCACTTTTAAATTATTTGTTATCTTTATGTTTTTTTATCCAGTTGACCACTTGATTAAATGTTGCACTTAGGGGAGAGGATGTGGTGTTACTTCCAGAACTGCAGACTTTGCAACTGGGGAACCAGGTTGAAGTTTCTGCTTCAGCTCGACATTCTGTGATTCTGGTCAAATCACTTAGTCTCCCCATGTCTACAACCAAAATGAATTTGTTCTTGTGTGATGTAACCAATGCTCATGTAAAGCACTCCAATACCTGACAAGTCTGCACTATATAACACTGCAAAAACACAAAATAATAAGTGTTTTGCACACTTCTGTCATTGGGCTATATTTGGGCTACATCTGGGTGATTTTGGGCTACATTTGGGCTCTTTTGTCTCCGGTGGCCATCTTGGGAGATTTATTTGTTATGAAGTTTCCTAATTTCCTCATGTACTGCAGTCTCCTCAGTAGGAAATGCTTTCAGTTTTTTACTTTGATTCCATCATGAAGGTATTCAGATATGTCACACATTTGCCATAAATTCTGAATGTTAGCACTCTAGTTGCTCATTAGATCACTGAAGTAAAACTACTGCACCATGGAAGTCTGCTCCTGGTATTAAAAGTGCATGTTTCAGTCTGCATGTCAGAATTTTTTAATGAAATAGAAGAGGACTTGAGAAGCCACTCAAAATGTGCCCTCCTTTTCTTTCTTCAGCATTAATCATAATTTCTATGGCAAAATGAACCTCCTCATTGTGTTCCTTTTTAAATTAAATGTTTTAAGTGTTACCAGTTTATTCCAATCAAGATGGCTTCAGGTGTGCCATACTTTTGTCATAATGAAGACAGTAAGCGCTCTAGTTGTTTTTAAGAACATTCTGGGACATTCTGTCATTGGGCTATACTTGGGCTACATCTGGGTGATATTTGGGCTACATTTGGGCTCTTTTGTCTCTGGTGGCCATCTTGGGAGACTTATTTGTTATGAAGTTTCCTAATTTCCTCATTTACTGCAGTCTCCTCAGTAGGAAATACTTTCAGTTTTTTACTTTGATTCCATCAAGAAGGCATTCAGATGTGTCACACATTTGCCATAAATTCAGAATGTTAGCACTCTTTTTGCTCATTAGATCACTGTAGTAAAGCTACTGCTCACCAGGGAAAACTGCTGCTGGTATTGAAAGTGCATGTTTCAGTCTGCATGTCAGAATTTTTTAATGAAATAGAAGAGGATTTGAGAAGTCACTCAAAATGTGCCCTAATTTTTCTTTCTGCAGCACTAATCATACTTTTTATGGAAAAATGAACCCCCTCATTTTGTTCCTTTTTAAATTAAATGTTTTAAGAGTTACCACTTTAATCCAAGCAAGATGGCTTCAGGTGTGCCATACGTTTATCATAAGTAGGACTGTTAGCGCTCTAGTAGTTCTTTGGAACACTCTGGGAAGCTGCAGTAGAACACAAAGGAATCAACTGACAGTCTCTGCCCTTGTTGGATGTACATGTTTTACTGAGAATGTCAGACTTCATTCTCACATGACTGAGAAAGATAATGTGAATTTACAGAAAATAAGCTCTCAGTTTAGCCTATAGATCACCTTCCAAACCTCTGTGGTAAAAGCATGAGAAAATATTTTTCTCTCAATCATGATATCCCAGCAGAAGGCTTTTTCACATGGTGAAATCACCTTAGAACATACCACAATTCCTAAAATGAGTATGGTACCATCAACAAATGATTTATAATGTAACTAAAGTCTTAAAACCTTCTATTAACTGCAATGCTTTTTAATGAGGTGCTATCATGTATATTGGTCCCAAGATGGCTGCCAACACTTCTTGGATGAAGTGCTGACAGCCAATGAGATCTCAGGATGAGATGTGTGGTTAGGCTCCGCCCACATATATATATGCTTTTAAATGCTATTTTCTCAGGAAATACTGAACAGATTTACACCAGACCTGCAAAAGGCACTTCCTTGACCTTATGGCTACCTCTCTGCCAAATTTCAAGTAATTCTGTTCAGCCGTTCGGGCTGTAGCTGTGTCTAAAGGTCCTATGGAAAAATGCATGGGGAAAACGCGTTTTGGGACCCCCCTTTTTTCTCGGCCCCTGCTTGACGAATCCCCCCGAGACTTTCAGGGTAGGAGCGGAGCGTAGCGCCCCACCTATTTTGAAAATTTCGCGAGGATTCGTCGACCGGCGCCAAAGTTATTCCAAATAGAATGTTGCGGATTTCCTATGGAAACAGGGTCCTAACTATAACTACCTACTGGCGACCGCCAGTAGGTAATATATATATATATATATATATATATATATATATATATATCGCTGCTCCGTAGGTCTTGCCTGCTGCCGCACTCGTGAGCGGGTGCCCGGTCCGGCGGTGGCAAACCGCTATATATCAAGCTCCTTACTTCTCAATAAATTAGGGCCAGCACTCACGTTAGGTATAAACCATTAAGATTTATTTTACGAGACTCGATGATAACAACAAACGCGTTTCGGCGTCAGCCTTCGTCTGTGTCGACGAGCGCCGTTGTCTTGGCAACTTAAATTCAAAACAAATGCGTGCAATGGACAAAGGACTTCTGCTCGATTCCGAGCGCCATCTTGGAATATGTTATTAATCACATATCCTGCCTTGAGATAATACAACCTAAATGTAATACTCTGGTCAGATTATACAATAATTCAATCAAAGCCACAAATTAATATGCGAGTTAATTCACAAGCCATGTGTGTTAGCGCGTAAATTCAATTGAATTAAAACATGATTTCGCCCTAGATGGGCTCGCGCTATTACTTCAAACACCAGTTTGTAACTTATTAGCATATGCGTTTCAATTGTGATAGATCTAACTCATAATTAATTAGAGGAATCTATCTCAAACTTTCCGCACCTTTTGCTCACGGGATTGGGAAAGTGTGGATAATCTTTTTTTTTTATTACATTTTTACCGTACGCGTACGGTAAGCGTAATCGGCGTTTTTTAGAAAAAAATTAAAATTGAAGTTTTTGCATTGGGGGTTCTATTAGGACACCTTAATCAAGGCTAGGTGTTTAGGAGCTGTCTAACATGCCCCTTTACATGTTTTCAACCTTTGTTTTTCCTCCCCCCCTCAGAGTGCGAGAGAGAAAATGGCGGCCGCCGCTTCCTGGTTTCGACCGATTCGAATGTTTACTAAGCTGTAACAGCCAATCAGAATCGCGCTCGCGCACGGCACCGTACGCGTACGGTAAGCTTACCGTAAGCGCTCGGTAAGCGCACCGTAAGCTGCCACAGATATATATATTGATTTAAATGCTATTTTCTCAGGAACTACTGAACAGATTTACACCAGACCTACAAAAGGCACTTCCTTGACCTGTAGACTACCTCTCTGCCAAATTTCAAGTAACTCTGTTCAGCCGTTCGGGCTGTAGCTGTGTCTAAAGGTCCTATGGAAAAATGCATGGGAAAAACGCGTTTTGGGACCCCCCTTTTTTCTCAGCCCCTGCTTGACGAATCCCCCCGAGACTTTCAGGGTAGGAGCGGAGCGTAGCGCCCCATTAGTTTTGAAAATTTCGCGAGGATTCGTCGACCGGCGCCAAAGTTATTCCAAATAGAATGTTGCGGTTTTCCTATGGAAACAGGGTCCTAACGATAACTACCTACTGGCGACCGCCAGTAGGTAATATATAGATATATATAGATATATATATATATATATATATATATTATCTACTGGCGGTCGCCAGTAGATAGTTATAGTTAGGACCGAGTATTTTGAATAACTTTGGCGCCGGTTGACTTATCGTGAAATTTTCAAAACTAATGGGGCGCTCTGCTCAGCTCCTACCCTGAAAGTCTCGGGGTGATTCGTCAAGCAGGGGCTGAGAAAAAAGAGGGGTCCCAAAATACGTTTTCCCCATGCATTTTCCCATAGGACATTTAGTTGAAGGTACAGCCCGAACGGCTGAACAGAATTACATGAAATTTAGCAAAGAGATAGTCCTCAGGTCAGGCATGTGCCTTTTGCATATATGGTGTCAATCTGTTCAGTAGTTCCTGAGAAAATTGCAGTTAAAAGTACATAAATATCTATATGCGCGCACCATGCGCACCAAATGTCCGCGAGTGTAATTCTGATTGGTGGTTAGATGTCAGTCAACATTCCAATCGGTCGAAATCAGGAAGTGTCGGACGCCATTTTGTGTGTGACAGTGAAGAAGAAAGGTAGAGAACGTGAAAAGGGGGCAGGGTAGAGAGTTCCTGACCCCCTAGCCTTTGTCAGGGGGCCCCTGAAGGACCCCGAAGGGTGAAAAAAACATTTTATTTTTTTTCAAAAAATCGCCGGGTGTGCGCACGGTGAAAAACCCTTAAAAAAAAACAAAACATTTTAAACTGTTTATAGAAGATATTAACTATGCTGTTCAACTTTATCCAAATTCAAAATAAAAGAGCTGAGCCATTCGATATTAAAGGATACAGTCAATCTATAACTATATACATAGGTAGTTTATTGTAAAATAAATATATAAAAAATATAATAATACATACATAAATTAGCATTTAAAAAACCTTACAAATTCACTAAAAAAACCATAGGTTTCACACACGTTATAGTTACAAATTAGCATTTAAAAAACCTTGCAAATTCACTTAAAAAACCATAGGTTTCACACACGTTATAGTTAGGAATTAGCATTTAAAAAACCTTGCAAATTCACTGAAAAAACCATAGGTTTCACACACGTTATAGTTAGGAATTAGCATTTAAAAAACCTTGCAAATTCACTGAAAAAACCATAGGTTTCACACATGTTATAGTTAGCTGGACATTTCACTCGTACAAAACCATTGAAATTCCCCCGTTATAGTTAGTTCAGCTAACTATAACTCGCGCGACCGCAATCCACTGCTGATGACGTCACATATTACATCACTGTATTCACTAAGATACTGTTAATAAGTTAGTTATACAATTAATTTTACCAAAAAAAACATCCATTTAGACACTTATTTACCCATTTATTCTTCCATTAACCTTTAGATATACATATATAAAAAAATATTTATTTTTCAGAAAGACACATATTCACTGGGTGATGTCATCAGTGATGTCATCAATGATGTCATTTGAGATGTCATCAGTGATGTCATGAGTGATGTCACTGACCATGTCATGAGTGATGTAATATGTGACGTCATCAGCAGTGGATTGCGGTCGCGAGAGTTATAGTTAGCTGAACTAACTATAACGGGGGAATTTCAATGGTTTTGTACGAGTGAAATGTCCAGCTAACTATAACATGTGTGAAACCTATGGTTTTTTCAGTGATATATATATATGAGTGATGTATATGTGGGGTCATTCGCAGTGCATTGCAGGGGCGTAAGTTATAGTTACCTCAGGCAACTATAACTGCTGAATTTCAATGGCTTTGTACGAGTGATATCTGATCCGAACTATGACATCCCTGCAACCAAATGGCATCACTGATGGCATCATCCAGTGAGTGTAAGTTTTGTGTAAAAAAAAATTGAGAGTTAAAGATATATACTAAGCTACTGCATAAATTAAATTACAATTCTTTTTGTACTACTGATGAACGATACTGTTTCTAATATATGCCATCTGAGTAGAATTGTGACTGTATGTATCAGCGTGGGAGCGGGTGTCTGAGTGGCTGTATGGGTGTGTGAGTGCCTGTTTGGGTTAATAAATGGGTGTGTTAGTAGATGTATGGGTGAGTGAGTGCCTGTATAAGTGGCTGCATGGGTGGGTGTGTTTGAGTGACTGTATCAGTGACTGTGGTAGCTGTGTGAGTGGCTCTATGGGTGGATGAGTGTATTTGTAAACGGCTGCATGGGTGACTGAGTGGCTATGTTAATGGCTCTATGGGTGAGTGTGTGTCTAAGTGGATGTATAGGCAGCTGTGGCCCATGCAGGTAAGATCAGTGGGGCGGTGAGGCCAGGTGGGGGGAGATTTTGACAGACGATGACGAGGGAAAATTATTTATTTTATTTTCCCTCATAGTCGTCTGTCGAAATCCCACTCCAGCCCCACTGCCCCACTGCTCTTACCTGCATGGGCCGTAGCTGCATATAGGTAAGAGAGTGGCTGTTTGACTGGGTGTTTGGGTACATGAGTGGGTGTGTGAGTGGCTATTTTGCACACTAAGTATTTGTGTGAGTGGCTGTATAGATGAGTGAATGGGCGTCTGAGTGATTGCATTGATGTGTGAATGGGTATGTGAGTGGTTTTGTGAATGAGTGAAAGGATGTGTAAGTGGCAGAATAGGTGAGTGAGCAACTCTGTTTGTAGCTTTATGGGTGACTGAGTGGCTGTTGGGTGAGTGAGTGTATGAGCAGTATTGTGGGTGTGTGAGTGGCTGTAGGGATCTGTGAGTGGCTGTGTGAGTTGCTGTATGGGTGAGTGAGTGATTGTGTGAGTGGCTGTATGAGTGAAGGAGTGTGTGTACCAGTAGTTGTATGGGTCTGTGAATGGGTATGTCAGTAGTTGTGTGGGTGTGTGAGTGGGTGTATAAGAGGTTGTATGGGGATGTGAGTGGGTGTGTGAGTGGTTCTGTGAATGATGTCATCTGTGATGCCATTGGTGATGTCATTTAAGATGTCATCAATGATGTCATCAGTGATGTCACTGACCAAGTCATGAGTGATGTAATATGTGAGGTCATAAGCAGTGCATTGTGGGGGTGTAAGTTATAGTTAGCTGAGGTAGAGTGAAGTCTGTGCCTTACTATAACATCCCTGTGACCTTTGTTTTTTTCAGTGAATTTCAGCATTTAAAAAAAAACATGGGGAGAGGATGTAGCCTTACGGCTAGAGCGGTTGACCTCGAAGCTGGGGAACCGGGTTCAAGTCTCGGCAACAACGCTCAACATCCTGTGATTCTGGGCAAATCACTTCATCTCCCTGTGCCTAACAAAAATGAATGTGTCCTCATGTAATGAAACTGGTGCTCATATAAAGCGCTCTTATACCCGATGTCTCGGGTCTAGTTCGCGCTATATAAAACTCTAAAAAAATGTATTTCCTAACTGTAACCTGTAATCTTTGAGAGGGGTGTTTGTGAGTAGCTGTATAAGTAGGTGAGTGGGTGTGTGAGTGGCTGCACGAGTCTCTGAGTGGGTTTGTGGGTGTGTGAATGACTGGGTCTGTGAGTGGGTGGGTAAGTGACTGGGTGTGTACATGGCTGTGTAAGTGGGTGTCAGAGTACCTGGGTGGATCTGTGAGTGGGTGCATGAGTGTCTAAGTGGGTCTGTGAGTGGTTGTGTGAGTCTCTGAGTGAGTCTGTAAGTGGGTGCATGAGTGTCTAAGTGGGTCTGCAAGTGGTTGTGTGAGTCTCTGAGTGAGTCTGTGAGTGGGTGAGTGAGTGTCTGAAAGGGTCAGCCAGTGGGTGTGTGAATCTGAGTGGGTGGATGAGTCTCTGAATGGGTCTGTAAGTGAGTGCGTGAGTGTATGAGTGGGTCTGTGAGTGAGTGCATAAGTGTATGAGTGGGTCTGTCAGTGCATGGTAAAAAAAGCAGGGGGGCACACGGGAGCAGGTCTTTGTGCCAGCTCCCCCTGTGATGGTCCTCATGTTCAGCAAGCCTGCAGTCTGCTACCATCTGCTGCCTTCGGTTTTGTGCCACTTCTGCTCATTTTCTGCTTGTTTTTCTGCCATCTCTCTCCTTGTTCCCGCCCTCTGTTTTGCCTGTTTACTCATTCTGTCCATTATTTTGCCTCTTTCTGCTCACTCCTGACCTTTATTCTGCCTCTTGCTGCTAGTGTATGACCTTTATTCTGCCTCTTGCAGCTGGTTTCTGACCTCTATTTTGCCTCTTTCTGCTCGTTTCTGATGTTTATACTGCTTCTTTCTGCCCTTTATTATGCCTCCTTCTGTTCATTTCTGACCTTTATTATGCGTCTTTCTGCTCGTTTCTGTCATTTAGTGTGCCTCATTCTGCTCGTCTCTGACCTTTATTCTGTCTCTTGCTGCTCTTTTCTGACCTTTATTCTGCCTCTTGCTGCTCATTTCTGACCTGTATTTTGCCTCTTTCAGCTCATTTCTGACCTTTATTCTGCCTCTTTCTGCCCCCTTCCAATCTTTATTCTGCCTGTTTCTGCTTGTCTCTCACCTTTATTATGCCTCTTTCTGCTTGTTGCTGACCTTTATCTTGCCTCTTTCTGCTCCTTTCTGACCTTTATTTTGCCCTTTCTGCTTGTTTCTGACCTTTATTCTGCCTCTTTCTGCTTGTGTCTCACCTTTATCCTGTCTCTTTCTGCTCACTGCTGACCTTTATTCTGCCTCTTTTTGCTCCTTTCTCACCTTTATCTTGCCTCTTTCTGCTCATTTCTGACTTTATGTCTGCCTTTTTCTGCTCCCTTCTGACACTTCCCTGGGAGCACAAGGGGAGCATCAAGGCCCCCACAGTCCCAGCCAGCTCCCTGCCTCCTGCGGGAGCAGACATTGCTGTAACACACAGCGAGCTGCTGGAAATGCGGCTGTCTGCGTGCAGGAGCCATACTTTAATCTCTTTCTCTGCTGTCACAGTTCCCACCATGAAAAAGCAAACAGCTGTGTCCTGGGGGTGGGGACATAGCAGGAGTGGCAGTCCCCAGGAGCATTATTGGCTCCTGGAGTGGGGCCAGCAGATAATCCCCCTTACACTATGCTTGACTCTAACGCTGCAGCTAATAACTTTGATGTCTGGATTAGGTCATCAATAGACCAGCTTGTGCCTAAATTAACCAAGCAGCCCAAAAGGAACCAAATGTACTGGTATGGGACTGAGCTCAGATCTATAAAAGCTAAATGTAGGTGTCTTGAGCGACTTTGTAGGACAGACTACAGTGAGAAGCATAAAAAAGGCTATAGTTCGGCCCTGGAGGAATATAAGAAAGCCATAAAACGTGCAAAAGTTACCTACTTTACAACTAAAATTTACTAAGCTAAAAACTCCTCGAAGGAGCTTTTTAAAACAGTCACAGCCCTATCTAAACGTCCGGAGGACAGTCATTTTAAACCGGACCAGAACTTTGTGGACAAAATTTTCCAAAATAAAGTACAGGCAGTATATGATGAACTGCAGAAGTCAGTGCCAACGACAATGGAAAACAATGTCGATCCCCCGGCAGATAACTCCTCTCAGAGCAGTCTGTTAGAGTTCTCTGTTTTAGCGGCAGAGAAATCCAATGGTATACTATTATTGATAAAATCAGGCTTACCTCTGGATCCCTGCCCTCCGTCAATTTTGCACCTGGTATCTGAGCAAGTCAGCATACAAATTACCCCCCTGCTAAACGTGGTAATTAGCTCTGGTGTCTACCCTCAGCTATGGAAAAAGGCTTGCATCAGGCCGATCATTAAGAAAGCTACAATGGATCCTGCTAAGGTTAAGAATTACCGCCCGATTTCATGTCTACCATTACCAACTAAAATTCTTGAAAAAGCAATCAATTTAGAACTCATGGACTACCTGGATGGTAATCCACTTCTTGATTCCACCCAACACGGCTTCAGATCAAGACATTCCACCAAATCTGCCTTGATAATGGCGACAGAAGAAATCCGTAAACTGGTGGATGAAGGGGGCAGAGCCATCCTCATCATGCTTGACCTATCGGCAGCATTCAACACAGTTAACCATGCGGTGTTGGTGCAGCGGCTGAAGACAGTAGGGATTAGAGGGATGGCTCTAGCCCTCCTCTCATCCTTCCTGGTATCCAGGGAACAACTGATCCACTGGGAGGGTCTTAAGTCTGCAAACCTGTGCCTCCCATGTGGAGTCCCACAGGTGTCGGCTCTGTCGCCAACGCTATTCAACATCTATGTCACCCCTCTGGTCAGAATAATCAACAGCACAGCTTTAATCTGGTCTCGTATGCGGGCAACACCCAGATTGTGGTGTCGGTCTCACAGAGGGTGGACATCACAGCGGCCCAGTTCCGTAACTGTCTTAATGCAGTTATGGCTTGGATAAACACAAACTTCCTCAAACTCAATACTGAAAAGACCGAGGTTATTGAGTTTGGGAAGGGCCCCTCAGTTTGGAATCAACTCTGGTGTCCTACGGAGGCTGGGAGTTGTCCAGTTCCGGTGACCAAGGCAAAGAATCTAGGCTTTATGTTCGATAGTGATTTAAAGCTGGGGAAGCAAATCAATCAAGTAACCTCCGCCTGCTTTTTCATTTTGTAAGTTTTGTGCAAAATCTTGCAGTTCACCCCATTCACGCTAAGGAAAACGGTAATGGGAGCCCTTGTACTCTCCCGAATTGATTACGGGAATGCGCTATACTTAGGTATAGACAAAGGCCAAACTGCTAAATTACAATCACTCCAGAATGCGGCTGCCTGCGTGCTGCTCGCACTCCCCAAATATCACCCCACGTCTACCAGTATAAGACAGCTCCATTGGCTTACCATCCTGGAAAGAGTGAAATTCAAAGCCCTCTGCCTGGTGCGCAAGACGCTCTTCGGTGGCAGTGCCACAGACATTCAAAAGCTATTCTCTTGGTACCAACCTCTACGAAGCCTGAGGTCCACCAACACAGGGTTGGTTCAGGTTCCTAGAATAAATAAGGCTAGATGGGATTGTAAGAGTTTTTCACATCATGCCGCTAAGCTGTGGATCTCTTTCCCCTCACAGCTGAGACTGCAATCCAATAGGATTATCTTCAGGAAACAGGTTAAGACCTGGTTGTTTCCTAAATGCTCTAAACAAGCAAGTTTCTGGACCTGTATGATCTCACCTCAGCGCCAAGACGCCTCGGCAATCGAGCGCTTTATAAATACATCAGTCAGTCAGTCAGTCAGTCGGCCAGGCGGCTGGGGGAAGAAGTCCACTTTAGTCCTGAGGCCCTCAGGAGGCAAGGGGACCTCATCCCCCCACCAGTTGCCGTTTTTTTTTTCTTTCTATATTTTTAGGAAGGAGGACCGTGTGGAGCCCCTTCCCTGGACTGTTTTGGGCATCTGGACCCAATGCCCCGGGGCCTGACCCTTTTTTAATCCTTATTTATTTATTTTTTAAAGGGAAGGGTGCTGTACCGCCCCCCTTCCCCGCCGATTTTGGCCCTGGGGTCCCCACCCCCACCCCAATCCCCAGGGCCTGGCCTTTCTTTGTTTTATTATTATTTTTTTAATAAAGGAGTGTGTGGCTCCCCTTTCCTGGCCCAATTATGGCCCTGGGGACCCCATTTCCTGGGGCTTGGCCTCTAGGCTAGGTGCCCTAGTCACACCCAGGGCACCCATAGGGTCTGTGGAGGGGGGAGCCTGAAAGCCTCCGCGAGCCCTGCTGGCTACACACCTGCTGCAGGAGCCGCATTACTTTGGGATACTTTGCTAACATGCAGCTCCCTTGATCCCAAAGTAGTGTCAGCTTGACAGTGATAAGGGAAACAGACACTTGCTCTGCTTTCAGCCAGCGAGATAATTTCTTTGAGTGTTTGCTATGGCATGGCAGGAGCGGTGCAAACTGCAATGTCCCGGGGCTCAGCACCCCGGGACATTGCTGAAGCCAGTTCCCAGTCCCCAAGGCAATGTAGGGCTCCAAGAGGGTGGCCGCGCTGCCCCCCACCTTTGTTAATTAAGCCCTGGGGAGGTCGTGGTCCCCGGGGCTGCAGGGGCCGCGCTGCCCCATATGTAATTTAAAAAAACTTCCCCAGGCGAGGTGGCAGTCCGCCTCCCCCGGACTGCGGGGACCGCGCTGTCCCGTATGTAATTTTAAAGAACTTTCCCAGGTGAGGTGGCAGTCTTTCGAGGTTGCGCTGGGGGGCCGGAGCCCCCCCACGCATTAATATCGATAATGTGGTCACAATATTTTTTCGGGTTCAATATTTTTGTACCTGATATTTTCGCACTCAATATACTGACATAAAGCCATATTGGCAATGCGGCTTTAATAATTTTCCCTCGGCCAATAGATCTCCTTACTGGTGGCCAGTGTAAAACTCCTGCAGTGTAAAGCACGTGTTGAAGATGTGTTTTTGTCGGCTAGCCCCTCAGTGTTTAGTACTTTTAGTGCCAAGATGTTTATAAATCGATTAATAGGTAAATGAATAAACAGCACCGAATGTGAACCTGTTGCAGGATCTTTGCCCGAAGGCCCTTCCTTCCCTTTTCTAACACATGTAGGATACGAATGTATCAAAGGCTGTCAGTGATGCAAAACATAGGAAGGTTTCAGTAGACTTCCCTAAGAACCAAACAATGAGCGTAGAGAGCCATTCGTTTGGGGCTTCAACAGATAGAAGACCGATTTGTCACACCCCTTTTTTGTTTTTATTGCATTTATATGGCAGCATTCTTTTACTGTGGGAGGTGAGTCGATACATTACGATGGCATGTGAAATTGCTGTCAATGACTCGTGTATCTGTTTCCAAGATGCTTGGAAGTATTCACCCATTCTTTTGTATTTTTAATTTCTTCTACGTTTTCATCAAAACTCAATGCCATTTTTTTTGTACAACAGAGTGTTATTTTCGATATAAAATATGTTTTTATTTTATATACAATACCTTGAAATAATCATAATTTGCACAAAATGCATGGCTCTCCGCTCTGTAGATTAGGAGTTTATAAATTTGTGTATAAACCGTTTGTTTCGCAGGAGAATTAGAACAATAACAGTGGCCTACAGAGTTCCACGGACAAATATGTACATTTCCGATCTTACTGTGGTAATTCTCATTATATGCAATAATGGTTTATTTCCCTCAATGTATCAACTCTTGTGCTGTCTTGTTTCCAGAAAGAAATACAAGCCATGAGCCAGTGCAATCATCCCAATGTAGTGACTTATTACACTTCCTTTGTGGTGAAAGACGAGCTGTGGTTGGTGATGAAGTTATTAAGCGGTGGTAAGTTGTTTACCTGCTTTTACTTTCTCTGTATGATTGCCTTGTTTTGGTGCCAATACTATTGCTTTCAGTATGGACTACATCATCAGAATAAATCAACGCTATTGTGAAGTTTTGTCACTTTTATATTGGAGATGTAGGTCTTTGTCTGGAAGGAATCAAATTAAATTCCAAAGAAGATCAACAAATAAAACAATACTTTGTTTAAAACGCAGACTTCTTATAAGCCTGATCAACTTTAGAGAATATAAACACTATTAACAAAAGGAAATCCAGGTGTTGGTGTTCTGAACCTCTCTGATTAGCAACCATGCAGAGAGTAACTATGGTTAACATTATAATGTAAACATTAAAGCGCTAAAGTAATTAAAACATTATATACATCAGCTCTCTGCAGAAGGGAATTTGCTAATGGTTTAGTTTGGTTTAAGTAAGGGAGAAGGAAAATCCTGCTGATTCTTTTGGGTGGACGATCTTGACAAATCTAGAGTAACACCACCCCCTATTTGCTCAACACCTGCACAAAAGGGAAAAATCCATGGGATTGCCCTTTTATTGAGAAGTTTTGAAGGCAATTTTAAGTATTATTGACTTGCTGCAGGATGGGGAGATGACCGGCTCGTGCAGTCCTCACTTGAGTACGGTTGGTCTACAGGGTGTCTACAGGGTGTCTCCATCAGCGGTACAAACCTACATGCATGGATTGTTGGGGAGGCCTGGACTTCTTGAGCCCTAGCAAGGTGTGCTACCATATTCCTTGAAGTGATGACCCCTATGCCACCCCATTGCCATTCCTCCTCCCTACCTTTTTTCATATGGCAAGTACCACCCCCTTATTTGAACATGGAGGTGGTTATTCCACTGAGTTCTCACTTCATCCCTATCTTCTAATTGGTGCTCAAGAAAGATGTTGGATTCTAGGCAGAGGACCCAGCAGTATAGTGAACAAGCTAAGAATCTGGCACGTCAGCTGCTCTCAAACAAAGAGCTGTGATTCCTTGTTCATTCTTACCAACTCTTACACTGCATGTGATGCTGCACGTGTGCCTTTGATGCTGAGTCTCTAACCTAAGAAAGACAGAAGGTGTCAAACATTGTCACAGCCCTCCCATTGCTAAAGAAAAATAATGTGCCTTGTTTCTGAATTAGGACGTGCTATCTCAAAAGCAGAAGTGATAGCAGACACTAGGGGCCTGATTGCGACTTTGGCAGTGCGGCAACAGGTCTGCCCTGCCGCCGCACCACCAAAGCTGTGGTCAGGCTGCCCGCCTGATTAGGAGTTTCCTCCTGCCTGGCGGGCTTGTTTTTGACGTTCTCATGGCGGTGTCCTGAAAATGAGCACCACAATGGGAACACCAAAAACAGTTCCTGCATGGCATGGACTGCTAAGTCCATGCTGTGCCGGAACTGGAGTGCATGCATACAGGTGGGCACACGTTTATTTAATTGGGTACGGGTTTTAGACCTCAGGGCGGCTGAAGGGGTAGGGGTACTTTTAAGGACAGCGCGGGTACGTTTTAGGGCTCAGGGCGGGGGGACTGGGGTTGGGGTAGTTTTGGTAGTGAGCAGGATTTTAGACCTTGGGGAGGAGAAGGGGTAGTTTTAAGGGCAGGGCGGGGTAGGTTTTAGGCCTCAGAGCGGGGGTCGAGGTAGGGGGATTAGAATTTAGGGCTTAGGGTGGGGAGAAGGGACAGGGTAGTGGTAATCTCTACCACGCATATCCCTTTACTAATCATGATTTTACTATGAAATTGCATGGTAAAGTTATGCGTGGTAAATAAATGCGTTGTTTAGATGCATTTGTGGTTAGGACGGTGTTGTAGAGGCACACGTGGTTCAGCCATGCATTCCTCTGGTGGGTGGGGGGGAGGGTGTGTGGGGTGTGTGTGTGGGGTGTGTGTGTGTGGTGTGTGTGTGTGCGTGCGTGTGTGTGTGTGTGTGTGTGTGTGTGTGTGTGTGTGAACAGATGCTATTATTTCATAACATTAAAGTGGCAGCGTGCATGTCAGGCCATAGTCCTTATGCCTTTCAGCTCCATCGTGAGCCTTAATCACAGGTGAGGCCGGTTGCAATTGTTGAGTAACCACGTGACTTAAGTAGTAGCTGCAATATGTCACTACAACATCCAGTATGCCCCTGAATTTAAAGTAAAGGTTAAATACTGTCCTTGACACCACACGCATTTTTAATTTCACTTCCGAAGCTGGTGATGAAAATTAAAATAAAAGGAGTGAATGCATTTCTTAAGTCCAATTAATGTGCACTGTGCCAGATAAAAATAGTCTTTAGTAAAGCATTTGAGTCCCAAACTAAAAGACAGCAGCCACATGCTGCTTCTTTCTCCCTTACTCGCCTCAATTCGCCAAAGTACAGGTAAAATCCAACTGGTGGCATGGAGGCAAGCAAGCCAGACTCCAATGTACATAAAAGCCCAGTCAAAATGAGCAAGTATTTCTTAGGGATAGACAACAAAAAAGTCAAAGAAACTGAACTACATCAGTGTCTTTGATGCATCTAGGAATGGTATATAGAACATGAAAGGTATCATAAAATTGCTAAACACACACATTTATGAATGATACAATCTTATAAAAAATGTTTGATTTTAAAAAATACACAGAGACATACTTTGATTGTAAACCTCACCAAATATTTGCCACCTTTGTTTGCTGAATTCAATCATATTATGATCTTCCTTTTATTTGATCTCGAATTACAGTAAATATCACATCATTATAAATGATGTCAAGCAACCACATACCGTTCTATTCTTGACTTTAGATGGACAATC
Source organism: Triturus cristatus (assembly GCF_964204655.1). NCBI lineage: Eukaryota > Metazoa > Chordata > Amphibia > Caudata > Salamandridae > Triturus > Triturus cristatus. The sequence continues at coordinate 879,611,452 of NC_140583.1, forward strand.
AACCATGAAGATGTGGTCTTGAGATGTTTATTGCAACCACACCTCCAGACTAACTGTGTCCTTCTAACTTCCTGTCACTACAGACATTTATTGTACATCCTTTTATCAAGCAAATTTAATTTTGTATTTTGATGTGTTCTCCTAGTTTCTCTGTAGAATTTTGGGGTAACCTCTGTTTGTTTTATATGTAAAAGGGGCTCACCTGTCCCCAGTCCCAGCAAATGCTTTATTGTAGATGCTTTTCAGAGTTCACCACATATATTTTCACCTGTATGTAAAGTTGGTTCCAGTATAAACATGCTCTCTCTCTAGGTCACATTAGTCATATCCTCTGGACTGATACTGTAGTTCACCGGTTATTGTGATAATGTTGGACGTGGCTTCCTATGTGTGGTCTTCCCCTAACTTTTTGCCTTCCAGCCTACTGTTTTTGCTGACTTGGTTTTGCTGGCTTTAGGACTCTGTCCAATTTACCACTAGTAACCAGTGATAAACTGCTTCTCTCTCCTTTAAACATGATAACAATGGCTTACACCCAATTAGCATATTTAATTTACTACTAAGTCCCTATTAAAGTGATACTACCTGTACCCAGGGCCTGTAAATTAAATGCTACAAGCAGGCCTCCAGCACTCATTGCGCCACCAACTTAAGTAGCCTTTCAAACATGCCTCAGGCATGCCATTTCAGCCTGTGTGTGTAGTTTTAAACTGCCATTTTGATCTGGAAATGTAAACCATTTGCCAGGCCTAAAGCTTCCTATTTAATATGTATGTCACTCCTAGGGAAGGCCCAAAATAGCCATAGGGCAGGCTGCAGTGTATTTAAATAGTTGAACATGTACTTTTAAGTTTTACATGACCTGGCAGTGAAAATCTCTTAAATTAGTTTATCACTACTGTAAGGCCTATCTCTCCTGCAGGAATACATTGGGTTTACTCATTACATTTAGTAACTGATAACTTTCAATTGAGAGCAGGTAGAAATGCCGAGATTAGTGTCTAAAAAATTGTAAATTAAAACCTTCTTTAATGGTAAAGTCGGATTTTGAGTCACAATTTTGAAAATACAGCTTTTTAGAAAGTTGACATTTTCTTGTCCTAACCATTTGCTGTCTGCAGCCTGTTTTCTGCGTCCCATTACTAGGTGTAGCTGGCAGTTGGTCTTTGTGTATCACTAGCAAACAGTGAGACAAAGGCTTATAGGTGTTGGCAGGATGTGCCTTCTCTGACTTTATGAGAGGAAGGAACTGTCACCTGCCATCTTGCTGATCACAAAGGCTCTGCCTGAGCACCCTCACAAAGAGGTTGACTCTAGTCTGTTGTGACCCCAGACAATCTGGGGCCTGGATTGGGAGGCAGGAAATTCAAAGCACCTCTGGGGTGCAAACCTCAAGAATCTTCTCCTACTTCAAAGTGGGCACCAGGTATAAATATTTTACCCTCAGACCCAACTCTTCACTATACCTCTGGACCAGTGGAAGACTCAGAAGGACTGCTTTGCTGCTCTGCAAAACGGACTGCTACTCTATTGCCCTGCTGCCTGCTTCCCTACTGCCTTAGTGGACCTGCATCTTAAACCCAGGACCACTAAAGTGACTCCAAGGGTTTTTTGGATAGCCTCCTGATCAGAGCCTCATGGACAGAAAATGCTGGGTCTGATCTGAGGTGGCAAAGTGAGCTAAAGAACAATGATGGATTCAACCCTGATCTGTGACTGGGGGTGAGTGTCTGAAAAGTTTCAGCGCTCTGTCCATCATCTGCTTGTGTTTTCTTTGTTTACCCTAAATTGGCAGGGTATGCCCAGACGTGGGTCCTTTACTCACTTTGCCACTGGATTCAAGCTAGTCTGGCTGATGAGGTGTTACCCCGAAACCGGTCCCAGGATGCTTGTTTCCGATCCAGGGAAGACCTGGATTGGCAGTTCGGGCTGGACTGTTCCCATGAGGGACAGGGTCAAGACTGATTTGCATATGGCTGGGTCTGAACTGGGGTGGCTAAGTGAGCTAAAGAACGATGCTGGATACAACCCAGATCTCTGATTGGGGGTGAGTGTTTGAAACGCTTCAGCACTCCATCCATCATCTCCTTGTGTTTGCACAGAAATGCTCCAACCAGCTTGAACCCAGCACCTCGACTGTCTGCTGTGATTCCTACCCCCAGGTAGTGCCACCCCTGTCCTAGACCCTTGGAAGTGGGCCTGAAGGCGCTCTGCCAGGACAGCTCTGGTCCTTTGACCAGAACCGACGTGACATATCTCCTCACAGCTCCTGCTGAACTTCTGTTGTGCAACCCCTCCTCGACACAGGACTTCACATCACAAGCCCCTTGTTGACAGCATCATCGATGATGATACAGGAACTAAGCATCGAAGCCCCGCAGCTTCTCCTGAACCACGGGGCGCAATGCATCTGTGATGCAGGATTTTGCATTCAAGCCTCTGATCGACGGCATCCTTGACGATGATGTAAGAATCTGTATTGCAGCCCCACAGCTCCTCAGAACTGCCATTGTGCAATGCATCCTTGATGCGAAATCTTGCAATGTTCTGCAAACCAGAATATAATGTACTTTGGTTTAGCGGGCGTACCCTGGTCCCTGTATCCAGACTGCACTCCATCACGGTCACCCTGAACTTGAGACTTTGTCAGGGTCCAGCGTGACCAGATAACCACAGTTGGCTACTTTGTACTTCTAGGGCCCAATTCACAGAACTCATTTAAGACACAATCCTAAACTTACTACCATTTTGGTATTCACAGAAGGCACTTACTCATTTTGGTATTCACAGAAGGGACTTACTCATTTCGGTATTCAAAGAAGTTAGGAGTCCTAACTTTTGGACTCCTAAATGCTTTCTGTGAATACCGAAAGTCTTAAAGTTAGGATTTTTCTCAGTTTAGGAGTAGTAAAGTTAGGACTCCTAACTTTAGGACTCCTAAACTGAGAAACATCCTAACTTTAAGACTTTCGGTATTCACAGAAGGCATTTAGGAGTCCTAAAGTTAGGACTCCTAACTTTACTACTCCTAAACTGCGAAAAATCCTAACTTTAAGACTTTCGGTATTCACAGAAAGCATTTAGGAGTCCTAAAGTTAGGAGTCCTAACTTTGCTACTCCTAAACTGAGAAAAATCCTCACTTTAAGACTTTCGGTATTCACAGAAGGCATTTTAGGAGTCCTCAAGTTAGGAGTCCTAACATTACTACTCCTAAACTGCAAAAAATCCTAACTTTAAGACTTTTCGGCATTCACAGAAGGCATTTAGGAGTCCTAACTTTTCTACTCCTAAACTGAGAAAAATCCTAACTTTAAGACTTTCGGTATTCACAGAAGGCATTTAGGAGTCCTAAAGTTAGGAGTCCTAACTTTACTACTCCTAAACTGCGAAAAATCCTAACTTTAAGACTTTTCGGTATTCACAGAAGGCATTTAGGAGTCCTAAAGTTATGACTCCTAACTTCTGTGAATACCGAAATGAGTAAGTGCCTTCTGTGAATACCAAAATGAGTAAGTGCCTTCTGTGAATACCAAAATGGTAGTAAGTTTAGGATTTTGTTTTAAGTTAGTTCTGTGAACCGGGCCCTGCAACACTATTTTTACTTAAATCTTTAAAATTGCATATCTTCGATTCTACTGATTGGATTTTTTTTTTTGTGTCAAATAATTTATTATATTTTACTCTATTTTTCTAAATTGGTGTCAGATTTTTATTGTGTTGTGTTCTCAGTTTATTACTGTTTGAGGTGCTGCATAAAAACTTTACACATTTCCTCTAAGTTAAGCCTGACTGTTTTGTTCCAAGCTACCAGAGGGTTAAGCACAGGTTAGTTTGGGGTTTGATTGTGACTTCCCTCCGACTGGAACTGTGGTTTCTGTGTGAGTAAGGTTTCAACCCTTCAACCAGTAATCCAATTTCCAATAGATACAAATAATTTTTGTATCTGGTGCAGTTATTTATTCAACCACCAAAGTAAAAGCTTGAGTGAGCACATTTTTCATGGTCACATTGCCCTTACGTTTTCCTTTTATAACCTCCTCAGACATTGTTTTTCTATTGTGTGTCTTAGAATCTATTTTTGTTTCAGGGCTCATCAGTTTTTACATCTTTTTCCAACCAATTCTCTCTGTGGGCTTATCATTTGCAAAAAGAGGAAACACAGCACATCGCCCTTGATATTCATTTGGTCAAGCATAAGTTTTAAAATCAAAATGCTCTCTTTCCTTGTTTCTTCATCCGGGTAGTACTCCATTCATGGTTAAATACGAGGTGTCATTTCAAGCCAGCAACTTCTGGTAATTGACTTGATTTCCTCATATAACTTTTTGTTATAATGGAAACCGCAAGGGTTATTTATTGCGCCTTAAGGGGGGAGGGGGTTGGCTCTTGCTTTCTGACTAAGCCATTAGGAGACACAGGATTTTCACATCTGTTTACAAGGCAGATTACCAATTGTACTTTTTCTGACCTGATGATGCAAAACTGAGTACATTTCGTCCTGTTGCTAATTGCATTTTCTCACCACTTGATTAATGTGGATTCATATTCAAAGGAATGCTCCTGCAATGCTGCACAGTTCTTTTCTATCTGGGGATAAATGGGATGTTCAGCTTCTCCTATTAATCTTTTCTATGAGGAACTATATGCTCTATAGATCTGAATTTGTACAGATGTTAAAAGTGATGGGAGCCGACACTCATTATTGTGGATTGGGTCTTATTTTTCATCTTTAGCGTTAGATCCATTGCAAGAGGCAGGAAAGGCATAAAAGAGAGAAAGAATGCAGAGTAGACAGTGACAAAGAGAGATGGCTGGGATGAACATGAGCCTGCAATTGCGAGATAAAGATGCATAAAGATGAAGTTGATGGAAGAAAGAGGCATGAGATTTAATCAAGATTCCAGCATTTGCCAGCAGTGGTTGTGGACATCTCAGAAAATGTTTGGTCTCTTGCACTTATTGTTTTACAAATAAAGCACTGGAGATCTCCTTGTTATCTGATTCCTACTCAAAGTTTAGGCCTTCTGCTTGGCGCAAACTATCACCTCACTTAAGACTTAAACCCCAATGCTTGTACCCCACTATCTCTCCTCTCAGTTTACTATCCAATGGTTTTACCGAAGCATAACTGAATGGCAAAGAAATAAAGGCTAGCTTGAATCTCTGATCAACTTTATGGAATCACCCAACCATTTCCAACCCTCTTCTCGGGGAGTCTCCTGGCACCTTCGGCTGATGTCCAAGCTTTCAATCTTGCATGCATGGGTTGCATTCTCACACACTGCTACAATCACTGTCCCCCAGTCTTTGGTGTGCCACAAATTTAAGTCATATTATCTGTTCATGTGATGCATGCAATTCTGCATGAGGGAATATGTAAGACTGTGATTTAAAAAAACAAAACACATTTTTAACAAAGTATTTAGTTGTGTTGTGGTACTGGTCACTGCATCTACCCATGTAAATCTGTGGATGATCTCCGCAGTCCACAGAGGGGGTGACCTCTGCAAAGCATGGAGAACATGCTTTGAGAATCTACCTACAGGAAGCTGGCTCCAAAATCTTTATATCACACAACCACACACTATTCTTTAGTAAACAAAAATGTTTTTTTTAAGAGTTAGATAAGATATTTGTATTACTTTTCTGTGTCCTGGGAGAAACTAGCGGTAAAGTGTTGTCCTTTGCTTGTGGAGCAGATTAATTAATAACCTGCTGGTGCAGAGATCACCACTTCGCCACGGGTTCTTATCAAGTAAGGAGGAGTCAACAGTGGAGCGAAGTACAAACTATAGGTAATTTATTAAGTATTCAGAATGGGTCTCCATCCAACGAGCACCATGGAGTTACTCAAGGAAAGGAGCACACTTGAACAATAGCTACATGGGTTTTTATAGGGAAGATGACAAACAAGGAACGCCCAGAGGTAAATAGAACTTTGGAAAGAACACACAAATGAGCTAAGGCAAGAATCTTTGTGCAATTTCTACGTTTTAAGGCTGAACAACAAAATGTGGTATTCTGAGTAGACTTTACTTGAGGATTAACTATTGCCTGAAAACCTTCGAGCAAGCTGACTCTGCATGTTTACGCAGCCTACAATATCTCAACTTTAGTTTTGTGACCTAACGTTTATGCAGGTAGCGTCAGGGACAGAATCAGGCTGAAAACAGATCAAAGGTGAGTATGAATGAAGCACAGCTAAATTAAGAAAATGAGAGATTCAGATTTTAAGGTTTCACAGTCCTTCCTTTTCAGCTTTGCTGAATACATAAGGAAGGTACATATATACATTTTCATTATTTCATCAATTTCAAGTTGTATCATCATGTCTCTACTTAATTCATGAATATTAATTGGGGAAAGCTTGATACTGTTACAGGTAGCTATATAAGCTGTACATGTCACAGGGGCATGCTGAATGCAGCAACAGCAAGTGAGAAAGATGGCTCCTATAATCACTATTCCCTTTAACTATGTCCAGCCCCAAGCAGAAACAATACCTCAAAACCATTCTGACCAAATCCATGTTCCTTTTTCCTGGTGTAAATCTGCAGTTATTTGACAAAGCTTTTGTGTGGCTCAATTAACGTTAAGGGCGTTTTATGTATTTGACAGTGTGAATCCTTAAGAGAGAACAAGGTGAAGTGATAATGTTCAGATGCGGTAGAAGTAGGGGGCACTAGGCTATGAACAGGGTAATATGTTTTAAGCCTCAAAAATAGACCCAAAGAAAAATCTCAATACTAACAATAGAAAACATACAGATATCCCTATTTTTCTCTTTCTAATCCAAAACTGTCGGCTTTTAGCGGGCACCTTCCTAAAGGGCCTTAATGACCGACAACTCTACCTATTTCAACGTAATCTATATACAAATACCTATTTCAGAAGAACACCTAACACTATTCCCTATTTTGATCTTTTAAAACCAACCTGTATGTTTCTTAACCTTCCTTCCTCTTAGTGTAGTATTTATTGTTTGATTGCCAAGATAACAAAGAGTAGCGTAACGATCAGCCAGAAACAGAGCAATGTAGTCTCAATTCTCCCAAAATTTCCTCACTACACTATCAGAGAGCATTAAGTCCCAAGTGTCTTTTGCTTCAAAGCCTCACTTGCAAGCTTATGTACTGGTCCGGACGTTGGCGTTCTTGACCACCGGCAGGGGTTGCCATCTCTCCAGAGATAGTTTCTTCAATCAAAGTCTATAGTTCTTTTCGGCCCTTGGCCACACTTTGTATCAATGTCAGATTGTCCTTGATCTTGGTACACCCTATACATTTGCTGACCGCCCCATAACCACCTCAACTGGTTGCAAGACCTTCAAAGGGCAGATCTGGGGGTGCAAAATATCCTGTTGAAATGGGGTACCTTTTCCTGTGCTATAAGTATGGCACATCATGCACTTCTTGACATAGAACTCTGCCACCCTGGGAATCAGATTATTGAACCATACATGATCTGACATGGCCACTATTCCTTTAGCACTGATATGGGCTGAACTGTGGGCCATGATAACAATAACATTCACATAATAATTTGGAAGCATTCATCTTTGCTTTCCTGACAGATCTATCCAACATCCTGTTGCATCCTGGCACCTGTATTTTGTTCGTTGTTCCTTCTGTTCCTCTGTAGCTTCTTCCTGTACTTCCCTAATGAAATCTAGAGTTTGATTAAACATAGTCACTTCTGGTGTCCATCTAACTGTCCCTACAATATACATTAAACTATACTCTAAATAGGCTGATCGTTTAGCTGTTTCATTGGCAAAGGTATTTTCCTGTATTACCTCATCTACAATTTTCTTGTGGACAAAATATTTAACAATAGCTGCTCTTTTTGGTAACATCAAGGTATCCAGTATCTTTACTGTTCATTCCCCATACTGTATCTTATCACCATACAAAATAAAATAAAACCTCTTTTTTTTTCTCTTCAAAGTTATCCGAATGAGGGAGCATCTCCAAAGGTATATATATTGATATTTACAGTCAAATCTTTACTTAATTAAAAAGCTCTAGTCAAAGCTGTCAGCTTCACAAATTGCGTTGACATTTGTTGTATTTTACATAACTCAGCCACTGATTTCAAGAGAGTAACTGTATAAGCCGCTGTACTAGAGCCATCAGGTAGTTTGTAACATGCACCATCCACAGACAGTTCCCCTGGTGGATCAGATATAGGGGTATGTGTCAGGTCTACCCGTCCCTTAGTCTCCTTCTCAGTAATAAAACATGCAATCATGCTTCTCATCTTGTTGGGACTCCAAGAGGGGTGGTACAGTGGGTGGATTCAAAATGTTACAGCATTTCAGAGTGATGTTTTGGAGCAAAAAGTATCAACTCATACCCTGTTAATATCGCACTGGCCAGGTGCTGGGTATGAATAATTTTTTTAGATATCCACTAAAAGTGGTACTATAATTGTTCAAATTGTGACCTTAAATATACACTTCCGATTGCTTTATCGCAGTGGGGTCCAATGTGGAGGAGAAATATGCACATGACCTATTCCTTCTTACATGGGACCGTGCCAAGTTGCAACCATTACATGCAAAAATTTGTAATAATCAAGTTTTACCTAAAGCAGGAGCATTACATAAAGCATTTCTAAAGTGCAAAAAGACAGCTTCACACTGATTAGTCCAAAGAAAACGGCATGCATACGTGCCTTAATGTTAAGGCAAGCAGGGGGTTTGCAATTTATGAAAAATGTGGTAATAAACTCATAGATATTAGATTGAGTCAGTGGTTTCTGCAAGTTCTGCACCAATTAGATCCTATGTTGTTGTATCGTCTCACCCCCCCCCCCTTTGACACGAGAGACCTAAATAGGTAATCTTCTGTTGATAATACTGTTATTGAAAAATAGATACTTTATGTCCCAAGGATACTAAGTGATGCAATGATTTCACTGTAACTTGTTTCAAACCTTCTGCTGTATTGCTATGTCTCCAACGAGAAGCTTACCAGTGTACGGTCCAACCTGTATTTTAAAAAATAAAACTCTGGCATTCAAAACAACATCTCTTTTATATTTTCACAACTCATAAACTGATGCCTACAGAGAAAATAGGTAACATTTTAAAAATGAAATTAAAACTATTATTTCAGTTGGAGATGTTTATTACTCATTTTTATAGCTTGGTACAAAGGGTATTGTAGCTATGGTTTGCATGCACTACACATGCTGCTCTTCAGTTTAAATTGTCAAAGCCTTGCATTTTTTTTTTCATTACTGCTGAAAACCCTGCCTAATGCACCAATGTGATCACTGCTGATACTCTTGAATGGGGTGCTCATTTTACATTACTAGTAACTTTTGTCACAGAAAAGGTTGGAGACCCTTGTACTAACATTCAGTTGTTGTGAAATAGGGCTTTGAACGGGGATGTCAGAAAATCCCATAGGTGTATTAACTTTACCTGAGAAACAACAGGATATTGAGGGACTACTATCTTGTTACTTTTTTCTCAAATCAATCATAAATTGATAAACTTGTATCCTGTATTTCATCCCCCCTTTTAAGGACAGGAAGAATAGGGCTATTACATACATTAAAGGAAACTTCCTTAAAGCGAGTAAAGAAATCGGGGACGGCCTCTCCCCGTTTCTGTTTACAAGCAGTAAGGAGTGTCCAATCTATTTTCCAAGCTGGAACCATCATTTTTATATAAGTAAGTATGTTACCATGGTAGATCCAGGATGAGCTGACTAGGTTTCTGGCCAAGTTTCCTATCTCTATCAGCTGCTATAATGGCAGTCCAATCTCCTCCCAAATCAACAGCATGATCCTGTTTCCAGGTAAGTCGCCACATATCTGGTGGCAGGATCATACCCAAAAAAAAATATCGATATCCGCTATAGTCATAATACAGGAATCAATGGCTGCCTATACATGATCATAAAATCCCCTAGGATTTTGCCTTATGTCTGGTAAGGAGGCTTTTAAAGTAAGTACATCCATCCTTTTCCAGGGCGTATATATCCAATTGTATAAAAAATGGGCTCTAGCATTAGGACTATTTGGGCATCATTATCCTCATTCCCTCTTCCAGGAATGCACTGTGGTGCAGCTTCCCTCATAGGACTCTTTATTCAAGGAGAGGAAAAGAGTTCATTAAATTATCCAATTATCATTACAATAGCATTATTAATTCTATCTACAGGGAAGGCCCCTATCTGACACTGTCTATTAATTGCTCTAACGTCATCCAGGCCATTTTACCCTGTAGTCATCTCCCATTGAACCATAAGTTGATGAGAGAGCTTATTTATAAGACAAATAAGCTCACCTTCAGAAAAAATCCTGAATCTGGTTTATCATGTCTTCTACTTCTATTTCAAAATCACTTAACCAATTTAATACCATCAATCTTATCGCATCCTGACGAAACTGAGGTACAGTAGAGCGAAGAACTCGAGGGGTTAGAACAGATGCAGAAAGTACAGAATCATTAGACATTTGAAGTGCAATGGCCTGAGGTGGAGGCTCAGAGGCTTGGGATGGGGGTGCAGTGGCTTGGGTTGGGGGTGCAGTGACCTGAGTTGGAGAGGGTAAAGAGTGTACCGGTACTGGTTGAAAAATAAGGGGCTGAACAACCGCAGGCAAAGGAGATGGAACCGGGGGTACATGGGGAACAACATTCAATGGTGCAGGGGGAAGAGGTGTTAAAGGTACATATGGGGGTGGGGGTCATTCTATCAACAACCTATCAATATCTGAATCCACATCTTCTTGGTGGACCTGAACTGCTACAACTGGTCTAACTATATATTCCTTAGATATTAATAATCTATGCTGAACTTCCTTATCCTTCAATTCCTTACACTTCTGATACTCTGTTTTCCTTTCCTGTTTCTTTTGTACCTTCTCTGCTTTGAGCTGCCGCTCCATCACTTCTTTTCTCCACATATGCAAACTGTAAAACATAGCCGGCCTAACTTTCTTCAAAATCAATTGATTCTCTAAATACTCGAGTTTGTGAGGGTCCATGGTTCCCTCTAATGGCCATTATAACTGGGGGATCCCCTTTTGTATATTTGTTCCAAAACGAATTTATACATGATGGAACAAATACCATATTTGATGTACATCTCAAAATTTGGCATACCTTCTGGTGGCGCCGGCTAACTTGCTTCCAAAATGCTCTGCTTATCGCAGCAGCAACAACAAAACTTCCAAAGGGTGCTAATCACAGGCATGTTATATAAGATTTTAAAAAAACTTATAAACAGAGAGAAATAAAAAATATTCTCACATTACCTGTAAGAAAAAATGTTAGTCAAAAACAAATAGCAAGTTCCAAAACAGAGTCTAAGTTTCAAAATGCCAAACTGATCCTAGGTTTCAAAATTCCAAACAGATTCCGAACGGAGTACCAATTCTGAATGGATTACCAAACAAATACCAAGTCAAGACGGATATCAAGTCAAGCAAATACCAAACAAATCCTAACCAAATGAACAAATGAACCGGTTCAATACAGATTTACCTCATGCATAGTCTTCACCTCCCACCTGTCGATCCTTCCTGATCCAAAGAAAATCACCAACCGAAGGCCCCTGTCAAGGCTAGCAGCCGCCAGGAAGATCAGAGTTGGAGAGCAGAAAAATCACCTTGGACCATGAGCAACACTAATCTCATCAGGTGGGGCGCTTCCGCAGCGAAGTTCATCTTACCAACCTGATCTCCTTCCCTGGTCCGACTGCAAGCGCTTGATGAGGCCCTACGTTGGGCGCCAATTTGTGGAGCAGATTAATTAATAACCTGCTGGTGCAGGGATCACCACTTCGCCACGGGTTCTTATCAAGTAAGGAGGAATCAACAGTGGAGCGAAGTACAAACCATAGGTAATTTATTAAGCATTCAGAATGGGTCTCCATCCAACGAGCACCATGGAGTTACTCAAGGAGAGGAGCACACTTGTACAATAGCTACATGGGTTTTTATAGGGAAGATGACAAACAAGGAACGTCCAGAGGTAAATAGAACTTTGGAAAGAACACACAAATGAGCTAAGGCAAGAATCTGACAGCCTCTGTGTTTTGTGCAATTTCTACGTTTTAAAGCTGAACAACAAAATGTGCTATTCTGAGTAGACTTTACTTAAGGATTAACTATTTCCTGAAAACCTTCGAGCAAGCTGACTCTGCATGTTTACGCAGCCTACAATGTCTCAACTTTAGTTTTGTGACCAAATGTTTATGCAGGTAGCGTCAGGGACAGAATCAGGCTGAAAACAGATCAAAGGTGAGTATGAATGAAGCACAGCTAAATTAAGAAAATGAGAGATTCAGATTTTAAGGTTTCACATGCTATGAGGCTTGGCTGCAGTTTGCAGTCCAAGACCCACAGGAAGTAGACCTGCCAACTCTTATGGTGCCACCACGTGTCACACAATTTCAGCTTCCTTCACACAGTCACCCAGTAAAAAGTTGAAATCACTCAGCGGCAGGCAAAATGAGCTGAACATCACTGTAATCAGTGAATTTCCAACTCGTTTTCAGAGGCAGTAAGCAGCGGAGGTCCATTAAGAGTTGTGAAAACACCCAAGGACATCGGCGACAGGCTTGATGACCCTTTCTTTTTTTTTGGGAGGGGGTGTAAGGCTTGGTGAGGGGCAGAGTGCCTCTTCGGTTGCCTTGGAATAAGGCCCTACCCCCTCCTCACACAGTGACATTCAATTATAAATTGTCGGGTTTGACACAGGGATGTGGTTCATAATTAAATGTATGTCTGTCTAATTTAACATAAGGTACGGCATCACACTAGAAACATTTATTGTTTTATATGATTATCACTTCTTCCCCAAAAAGTCTGCGCTGTTTGGGATTACCCAAAGTACAAACGTTGTTCCCTCCCCACACTCCACAATTAACTCATGCTCTCGAACCACACTTCAAATGTAATCATTTCTGATGGGATTTTGCTGAAGGACTGCATTAGACAGTGCTTAATTTGAGCCAGTGGTTTCCGGTGGTGAAGTACTGGGTATTTTAGTCCCAGCGGTGCAGGGGCACACACCCTATGACTTCTGGGTTCACCCTGTTCCAGACCTACAGAAACACAGAGTCTTCTGGGTGAAGTCAAAGATTCGTTTATTGGCTGCAGACCAATTACAGGTATCCTAGAAGTACAACAGCGTGTATGTTCTCAGGAGACTGCTGAAAATCATAGGAACGGGCTTCTCCTTAAGTACAAAAAATCATGCTTCAGGCACACATTCCTTGGTTTACGATATGGCCATTACAAGTATACATTACAAACAAAAAAACAGAGTCATGATGACCATCCCACATTCCAGTTCGGCCAGCCCACAATGATTTACACAGTAAGGTTCAGATCCCACATTTGATGTCAATAGACCCCCCCAATAAACATGAGCATCTCCTGTTTTGGGAAACAAGTCATAAAGCAGGAACAAGCAGGTGTGAAAGAGATTAGCCGGAGGATTGTGTAGAATGAAAGGGTTTTATGACGGGTCAAGCCCTGATGCTAATCACAGGTGGACGGAGGAAGGGGAGCTCGTGAGACCGGTTTGACCTGGGGCAGCAGAGCCAGCTGCCCAGGTCACAGAGAAGTCAGAGGGAAAGCCCATGTACTGTGAGGCCCGTATTTACTCCATTATAGCCTATGTGAGGGCAATGACAAGATGGCCACTGCTTCCAAAATGGAACCCGCGTAGTGAAGCAGAATAACGTGTACACAGTGCATTCATAGCTAGAACGATATATAAAGCACTTGTACATGCCGCATTTACCATTTGCGGTTTGCTAATACCAAGATAGACAGGGGTAGGGCCCTGTTCCCTACGCGGTCCCAGAGATTAAAGTACGACAGACCCTCCTTTTGCCCTTACATAGGCAATCACTATACTCATCTTAATCCGAGTCCAGGTCAATGTTCACGAAGTCATGGAGATGTTGCTGTAGCATCATCCTATTACTTAGCTCGTCCCTCGATACAGGTTTCCTTACACATAAGGTAGCACAGAGGCCACATATCGCAGGAGCACACTGTATGCACAGACAGAACAGGAAAAGAATGGCTAAGATCATTCCAATGACCATCAGAACTTTCCAACCCCAGGCAGATATCAATTCCCAGAACCACCCCACCAGTGACCAGTCTCCCTTATCCACGTGTATGGATTCAGATATTTTATGGAGTTTGGAGATGGCTTGATACACTGTTGGAGCATTATCTGGTATGAAAATGCAGCAACTAGATTGGATGACCTTGCATACCCCACCGCGGTCTGCAAGAATAACGTCTAGAACCATGCGGTTCTGCAAAGTCATAAGGCGATCCGCTTGGAGCTCAGCCGTCAGATTACCAAGGGCACCAGCCGTTACATTGACAGTGGATTCAACCACACGAGTCAGCTGTCTCAGGTTCCTACTATTCACCATAGGTCCCCAAAACGGCAGGAAACCCAAAAAGAAGTCTCCCGCTTCCTGACCGGCAGTATCCTCCTTACTAATCACACCTCTCACAACTCTGGTCTTGTGATAGTCAGAGGCAGCAGTAAATGTCGGCGGTAGCAAGTTCGCAATATAACATGTGCCCGAGAAATCAGGGGGCAACCATGTATATGCTCGGTCATTACAGATGAAATATGTGCCCTTGGCAGCCAAAAACGCAGGGGAAAACTGTGACGGGAAGGTGTACGTTTCAGTACAGTCACTTCTTCCCAGTTGAGCTCTAGGATTCTGACCATTACCCTGTAAGCAGAACCGACCCATGTGGGGTACGACCCAGATTGGAGATGAGATTTTTCGCTGTCTTTCACCCAGACTAATACTATACCCCGTCGCGTTCCATCCTACATAAGGTCTCAACTCTTCTTTGGGAATGGATGAGTAGGCATCGATATCCCTACTCATATCGGCAACTCCTTTTATCAAAGCCTTATTATTGGTGATAGGTCTGATGGAACGCGGTTGGCGAGGGGAGTATGTATCTAGAGCATAGAGAAACATGGTCTGGAATGCCCATGACGATCCATTGTAACTGTACGGCAGCACCAGGTAGGGAATACCCTTGTTAATGGTATGTGGCATTAACCCACAAACCCAGCAATTGGTCGTATTCATTACCAGTTGGTGCTGGTGCAAGAGCTGGATAAACTAGTTATTTACGAACTCTGATCGTCTGGTCTGTTCGTGCTCAGGCAAAGGGTGAAAAGAGTGAGAGGAGGCAGTAGAAAGAGGTATAGGCTGTTCAGTGGGTGTAATGGGCTTTTGAGCGGAGAAAAACACAAATCCTACAATAAACATCATGATACTACACAGTGTAAAAAGGCACAAAAATACAAAACATTTACTTTTTACAATTCTACACATCCTTGCGTTAAAGTTCATTTCCTCAATCGGTCTCTCCATCTTAAAAAACTCCATCCTCTACTCGGGCCGCTCGCGGCGGATGAGTGTCTTCTGCTAAGGGGCACGCCTGTCAGTCCAGGGAAACGCCCTAGACCAACCAGAACCGTTGACCTAACGTCTTCGGCCTGTACCCCAAAGTCTTGGCACCGCGACCCTGCGGCAGAACCCGGATGGTGGTTCGAAAAACAAAAATCAAGAAAGTCTTTCAGATGGGAGAGCAAAAATGTCAAAAAGGAAATAGTAAGGAAATCTTTATTTGTCCATGGGCCTTGGTCTCAAATTATAGCGGAGACGGCCAGGTGCTGTTTGGTCTTGAAACAAAAGTTCAGGCTCAATGGTGTCCAATCGATTTGATGGTGGCACAGCTTCTTGCAGAATATTGTCACTCTCTTGGTCTGAAACTGTGTCTTTTAGGCGTGCGTCACTGAATGGTATAAAACGAGGCACAGGGTCTGTCTCAGAGTCGGCGATACCCTCCTTGACCCACTGGTCATATGGCAGAGGCAAAGGGACTACTTTGCAGTGGGTACCATGGATCCAGTGTTTCTTCCCTTTTACTCGCACCGCTGATCTTGTCGACAGGAGCACAAGGTGAGGGCCGATCCAGCGAGGCTCGTCGTTGCTCTTACGCTGGAAATTTTGGATCAGGACCCACGAGCCAGGGTTGATAGGGTGTCCAGGAGGTTCAGAAGCTTGGGGAAGAGTATCATGTACCTGTTGGTGCAAAACACGCAGTTTAACAGTCAAATCATACAGGTAATCGAGTAGTACTGGATGTTCAATCTCACTAAACTTCGTAGGCCTCGGTACACCCCATACGTTGGCCGGACGGCCAAAAACGACCTCGTAAGGGCTAAGTCCCACTCGTGAGTGTATGGTCATTCTGGTGGACAGGAGTGCTAAAGGCAGAGCGTCAGGCCATTTAAGACCGGTGCTCGCCTGGATTTTGGCCAGCTTGAGCTTTAAGGCTCCATTGTAGCGTTCTACTAATCCAGCTGATTGGGGGTGATTTGCAGCATGTAACTTCTGCTTTATCCCTAGCCCTTCACATACATTCTTCATCACTTTACCCACAAACTCACTTCCATTATCACACCACACCATTCTTGGCATTCCAAACCTAGGCAAAAATTCCTTCACAAGGGCTTTGGCTGTGGATAGGGCAGTGTTATCTTTCAGAGGATAAGCCTCTATCCATTTTGAGAAAGCACAAACAACCACCAGTACATATTTCAGGTTGTTGCACCTTTCCATGTGAATAAAGTCCAGCTGCAAAACTTCAAATGGACATGATGGGGGTGCAAAGTGACCAGCTGGAGTGGGGTTCCCCTACCAGGGTTGTACTTCAAGCATACTATGCAATTCTTGACCACATTCTCTGCACACTTGGGAATCCCAGCATTCTGCCATACTGGAGCCAACAACTTGCATATACCTTTCGTACTGATATGTGCCATTCCATGTGCCATAGTAACCACTGGAAGCACATATGCATCAGGCAACAACCATCGCCTATGTTCTGTCAGATCAATCCAACAACCATTCTCATCCAACTTACCCATACTTTCTCTCCACTTGCTTAACTCTTCCTCTGTGGCTTCAGCTTGAAGCGACTTCACACTCTCTATTGTGTTCTCACACATTCCCACATCATTAACCCATCTTGCGGGGCCTGCAACATACATTCTAGTCTTCACATTCTGTGCTGTTTCTTTCGCGGTCTCATCAGCAAACGCATTCCCACGTCCAACATCATCTGTGACTTTCCTGTGCGCACTGCATTTCATGATCGCAACTTGCAACGGTAGGGTCAGTGACTCAAGGAGATCATTCACCAACTTGCCATTCTGAATTTTAGCTCCATGCGACGTCAGGAGCCCACGCTCCTTCCACAGTCGCCCAAAATTATGAGCCACGCCAAAGGCGTACTGGCTGTCTGTGTATATATTTACTCTCATTCCTACAGACAACACACACGCTCTCGTGAGGGCAATTAATTCCGCTGCTTGGGCCGAATTATGTGGCACTCATGCAGTTTCCACGACCGTGTGTAAAGTCGTGATAGCATATGCAGCAGTCGTGTCACCATTAGGGAGTTTGAAACACGAACCATCCACCCATAAAGTGCCATCACACTCAGTCAGGGGAGTATCTTTTAGATCTACTCTCCCTTTCGTCTCTTCTTCTGTTCTGAACAGACAGTCATGTTGCTCAATCTCATCTGAGTCTGCTGGAATTGGCAACAATGTGGCTGGATTCAGCGTATTGCATCTCTTTATGTGTATGTGATTTGCTAACAGTGTGAGCTCATAGCCTGATAATCGCGCACTAGTCAAGTGTTGTGTCTTGGTTCTATTTAATAATGTGTCTACAGCATGTGGAACCATAACGATCAATGTATTGTCCATTACCAAACCGGCAGATTGTCGGATAGACATTGCTGCAGCAGCTGTCGCTCTCAGACAGCTTGGCAATGCCCTCGCTACAGGGTCCAAGGTTGATGAAAAATATGCGCATGGGCGCGGTCTGTCGCCAAAAGGCTGTGTTAACACTGACAACGCACAACCATCTTTCTCGTGAACATACAATGTAAAAGGCTTACTGTAGTCAGGGGTACCCAACACAGGAGCTGAACACAATGCATTACGCAATTCCACAAAACTTCTCTGGCACTCTTCAGACCATGGGATAGGATTCGGTGTGTCTTTGCATGTTAAGGCTAACAAAGGTTTTGCCAACAAAGAAAAACTAGGGATCCAATGCCTACAGTATGAAGTGATGCCCAAGAAAGCACGCACTTCTCTCTGTGTTTTTGGCACACTCAACTGTGCAATGGCTTGAATTCTTTCTGGGGTCAGTTTCCTTCCCTCCTTCGATAAGAGATGACCTAAGTAGGTCACTTCTTGTCGACAATATTGCAGCTTAGAGAGAGACACTTTGTGGTGGAAAGCGGATAAATGGCGCAACAGTGACAATGTGGCTTCTTTACAGATCTTTTCAGTATCCGCAGCGATCAGTAAATCGTCCACGTACTGAATCAGGATAGCGCCACTAGGTAAAACAAGTGCATCAAGCTGCGCTTTCAAAGCTTGACTGTATATGGATGGACTCTCACAGTAGCCCTGGGGAGCGCGTTTGAAGCGGAAGCTTCGGCCTCCCAGACTAAAACCAAAAATGTCTCTGCTCTCTTCTGCAATTGGGATACTAAAGAAGGCATTCTTTAAATCAATCACTGAAAACCATGCAGCAGAGGCTGGAATCATCGTTAACAAGGCAGTTATATCAGGGACAACCGGAAACTGTGGCACAACAATCATATTAACCTCTCTAAGATCAATCACAAATCTGTAAACAGGTGGCTGTGAAGGATCCTTTCGTTTTAAGACAGGTAAAATCGGACTATTGCAAACGTTGCCTCTTGTCTCTTCAATCACACCCTTATTAATCAAGTCGCTGACAATGTCTAACAATGCTTTCTGCCCTTCATTAGAGATCTTGTACTGGGGAATACGTGGCAGTCTGACATTAGCCTTTAAAGTCACCACATATGGCGGTATCTTCAAGAGGCCCACATCATTGGGACCAGTAGCCCAAAGGGCATCCGGAAGGGATGACAATTCAGGTGGCATTGTATTTTTAGACAAATACATTGGGGAAATCACTTTCTTGCCTAATGTAAGTTGTACTCCTGAAGGAGAACAATACAGTGTAGCATGCAATCTTTTCAACAAATCTAATCCCAGTAAATTCTCACCACAACCTGTTGTTAGGATCAGGGGTGCTTTCAACTCGCAAGGTCCAACAGAAAGTGACATGGGACTAGAAATCGGGTTTCTAACCGGGGTGCCAGAAAAACCTACTGAAACATTTATATCGCCAGACAAAGGTGCGCCAGGGAGTTTTGAATGCATGATTGAACTCTTTGCAGCACCAGTGTCTAGCAGAAAGGGCTCCGTTACATTTGCTGTAGTCACCTCAACATACGGTCCACTCTGATCCACTGGCACTGAAACAACTCCCTCTCTCTGTCTATGGCTGTCCTAGTAATCATTACTTTCTGCATCACCATCCTCTGCATAATAATCATTATTATAATACTGGGCCGTATTACTAGTCGCGTTAGCTTGCTGATCAAAGCTATTGATGGTACTTTGAGGCGGCAGAGGACGCGCGTTCTGGGGAGCATTTCCACGCCCTCGGCCTCTAGGAGCTTGCTGACCACCCCTACCTCTTGCGCCATACGCATTACCGTTCCGCTGCATTAATTTAGGGCAACTATATTTATAATGACCTTCCTCTTTGCAGTATGAACATTGGTTGGGACCTACAGGGACACGTGGTTGATAATACCCATTCATTTGCTGGTTGTTCTGGAATTGTTGGGGTTGGTGATAGACACCTTGGGGTTGTCTATAATTATTCTGACCTCCACGTGGCGGATAGGCCTGCTGTAAAAGGACCTTTGTCTTTAATTCCTTCGTTTTCTTCTCTGTTCTATCTTTCTCGTCCTTATCTCTATTTTCATAATACTGTGCAGTAGCCAGTATTTGCGCTGAAGAAGAAACAGCCCAAGAACTTTCTGAATCTTTAAATTTTTTACACAGGTCAGGAAGTAGATTCTGCACAAACTTATCCACAAACAACCGTTGGCCACCCTCAGTACTCATATCTTGCCCACTGTGATCAATAAACGTTTCTTCAAACCTAGTAAAGAAGTCTGACACTGTCTCATCTTTCTTCTGCTTACATGCAGATAGCTTGTCCCAATTTACGCGCATCGCAGGCATTATTGTCTTCATATACGTGATGATTCTACCAGGCAGTTCAGCTACTAAAGGTTCTGGTTTCGCGCCACCAGTTTGTCTAGCATCAGCAGCAACGATGTTAGCCCATGTATCCCCTAGTTCTGCATCGTGATCTACATTACGAATTGATCCCCATAGAGGCTGTGGAACAACATTACCAAATAACATGTCTATGTCGGCCAGATTCATAACGCATGACCCTGCCGTCTGTGACAACTCCTTATAATAACCTGCTGGGTTTTTACGGGGATCAGGCAATGACTGCTTAAGCGCTAACACCTCAGAGCGCTTCCATGGAACATGCACCCAAACACGCTGGAAATGCGCTGGCACAGCGGGATTACCGGCACCAGCTGCAACTGCTTCCTTCCATACCGGGGGAACTTCTCTCATGGGGTATTGTCGCGCTTTTACCTTTTTCCCCACAAGGACATCTTGTTCAAACAATGACTGTTGACAATCATCATTCCTGAAGGACAATACAACCGCAACTGCTTTATCTACTTCGCGGTCCACAATTATACCAGTTCCAAAATCGAACCTCACTCTACACAATTCCTGCGGGCTCGGATTTTTACCACTATCTTCCAATTCTTCACAGAGAATTTCGCACATTTTCTCAAACACATATCTCTGTTTTGGGGCATCCCACTGATGGAAAACGTTGACAACTGATTCCACATCATACAGTGAAGGGAAAACAATCCATCTACGCGCCATGTTATCTATTACCTTTTTCTCGTCAGGGTTAGGCAATTGGCTACGCAATTGCTTACGCTTTAAACCAGGAGTCGCACCAGACGAATCAAAGAGAGGAGACATTAATGTAGTAACCACATTAGCTAAGCGCTGTCGCGCTGAAGGAGAAGTTGAGGCAAAAACAGGGGGATACACGGAGGGAAGAAAGGAGGATGCAGAAACAGTTACTGGAGTGGTGCAAGGAAGAGTGTCAGAAGAGGCAGCTGCTGTATTAGGCAAAGTCGCAGGAAGTGCGGGGGCAGTTGGAAGCACAACTGGCGGCCCTTGAGAGGGCTGCGTTACATGGATAAGAGCCGGCTGCAAAGCAACTGGCGGTAGCGGCAAGGCTTGCAGTATATTGACTGGAGGTGGCATATTCACAAGCTGGGGAGGTGCCGTGGCATTCTGAGCATACGGGGGTGGCGAACTCAACAAATGTGACATCAGGGGATCTTTCTCCTTTTCTTCTAACTCATTCTGCTTAGAATGTGGTAAAGCTGGGTAACATTTGTCAATCCCTAACTTGCGCTGCCTGTGCAATTGCTCACTCATCTGCTCCTCCTCATTGTCTTTAAATTGTACAGCTGCTTGCATTACTGTCATACCTTTCTCTCTCTTATTCTTTTTCGCTAACTTAATTTCCTTCTGTTTGGCTTCCTTTCGCCATAAGCGGAAAGAGTCAAACATCGCCGGCCGGGCTTTCTTCTTAAACAATTTAATTTCCAAATTATCTAAAATATCGGTATCGAAACTACCATTTTGGGGCCATTTTAAAACACCGTCTTTCCTAGTGTAATGGATCCATACTTCGTTATATGCAATGGGGCCTACGCCATGTTTTACATAGAGCTCATAAGTTGGAGTTCCAACCGGAGGAACCGGACATGATTCCTCTAGCTGGAAATCTTTTCCACAACCCAAACAGAATAATCTACCAAATATTCCAGAACCAGGCATCTTTACTCACTAGTCTAGATCCAAACGTCAAAGGATTATCGATTACGATATTCTCGTGAATACACGAGTCCTCTGGCTTTGGCGTTTGCAAACTCCAAATCACTAATTCAAAATGATCCCGAAGGATACCAAAACAAATGGGAGACGCTCCACTTATACTTAACTGAATATTGCTGATCGATGGCGTCACCAGAAGACTCTCTCGATTGTTTCGCTCTCTCAAATTCGTCAAGGGTCCAAAACAGGTCGATTAATCAGGGCAGCAGTCCTTCGTAGCCGTCGGGACGCGGAGAACCTCGCAGAAAAGACTTTCGGACCACGTCGACATGCAGGGGTCGATGAAGTGGCGGCCTTCCTCCGGAATTTCCACACGAAGCTCCTCACGAACCTCTGGCTTGGACTGGTACCGCTGAAATCGTCCCGAGTTGGGCGCCAAACTGAAGTACTGGGTATTTTAGTCCCAGCGGTGCAGGGGCACACACCCTATGACTTCTGGGTTCACCCTGTTCCAGACCTACAGAAACACAGAGTCTTCTGGGTGAAGTCAAAGATTCGTTTATTGGCTGCAGACCAATTACAGGTATCCTAGAAGTACAACAGCGTGTATGTTCTCAGGAGACTGCTGAAAATCATAGGAACGGGCTTCTCCTTAAGTACAAAAAATCATGCTTCAGGCACACATTCCTTGGTTTACGATATGGCCATTACAAGTATACATTACAAACGAAAAAACAGAGTCATGATGACCATCCCACATTCCAGTTCGGCCAGCCCACAATGATTTACACAGTAAGGTTCAGATCCCACATTTGATGTCAATAGACCCCCCAATAAACATGAGCATCTCCTGTTTTGGGAAACAAGTCATAAAGCAGGAACAAGCAGGTGTGACCAGCACTTATTTCACAGCATCAGACATCTACCGAAGTCTCTTAGACTTCCGTAATGCAGGTATTCAGATGCAGGAGAGACACGAATGAACACCCATAGAAAAAAGTAAAAAACATACACAGTAAAGCTTTCAGTTATGAACTTCTCTATGTTATGATGCCCTTTTAAGCACATGGTTAAATTGCCTTTCCATTCTCGAGAGAGGGATTGGTAATTGTAGAAAAGATGTGCATTCTTCAACTATGTTTGTATCCTCAAAACCATTGGGGAGCACAGACAGTTGTAGTAAAAGATGCACTGAAGGTGTCAACTGTTTAGGGGTAAGACTTCACATCGTCCTCCTCTCTGATACCTCACCTTCTGTCTCCATCCCAAGGTAAGGTGAAAAGTGAAGCTCTGAAGACTGAGGTTCAGAACACACTGTTGCCAAGTGACTTTTGTTGTAATGCGCATCCAAGCTGCTGAGGCCTGCCCTGGACCTTCTTCACAGCTGCAGCATTGGTTTGTGTGGTAGCACCTGTGCAGGGACAGCTTTGCTTAGTGCTGCTGCATGCTTCCTTAAACTCTCTCTAACCTGGGCTCTCCAGATCCGAGTCATGAATGGATCATATGGCACTTTGCAGTTGCAACTCATGATATGAGTGGGCTAGGAATGGCCATACAAATTGGCCACATTTCTGAGCATATCCCAATATTTTGGGGCTCACACTGTTCATTTGTGTTTCTGAAGAATTGGGAACATCTGTAAAATTGTATCTGAAATAGATCAATAAGGCAACACTGATCAGCTCACTTAATGCAGATGCGCAGTCTCCACGAGAGTCCGCTGTTGTGCAAGCTCATCAGACAAAAATAAATTATTATTGACACCCCTAGAGCACTGGAAGAAGGCCAGTATCCTCAGCTATTGATATATGACACAGGACACCTATATAAACATAAACTGAATGCTGCTATTATTGATTCATATCCCCATGGACTCTGCCTGTCAGAAAGACCGCACCCGCCCCTTTCGTGATGTCTCAGAAGCATGTCCCGTCTCAAAGGAAGCTCAGTCACACCCTTTCCTTAGCGTTAGGCATGTCATGCCCCTAGTATCATTGTGTGTGATTGTGCCAGGTAGGTCTCTTTTCTGCCACTCGCAAAAATGAAATCGCAAGGCTAACCTATCTCACAATCTCCCTAGGCTTGACGCCATGCTAATGGGCAAAGCCTTTTTTTAAATTATTAATATTCTCATGCAGAAGGCTGAATTTTTAAATTAAAATGTTCTCTGTGATGTTTCCAGTTATAGAAATATTGTGATGCGTAAATGACAATCTACCATTCCTTAGCTTGTTCATAAATTGGTGTAGGAGGTGTTTACAATGTTTACAATGTTTACAGTAAATTGGAGCAGCCTAAGTCTGTGTACATGGATGTCGTGTGAGGCTGCAGGAGGATGGAGTGCAGCAGCATGCAAACCTCTCCCCGGTGCTCCGCCCATTTTGGCTGCTGCCTCATGCCAATCATGTGTAGGTGCAGCCATTAAAGAATTATAATCCCATCCTACCTCACACTTTATGACCTTAACATCAACCTCACACAAACTTCACCTACAATTGCATTAGCTTTACCTCAACGTTGATTCAAATTCAGTCTGCCATCTCCTTCACCTCTAATTACCTCAGCTTCATTCTTGCCCGAATCTCCACTCAGCCTAAGCTCACCACCACTACATTTCTTAATGTGAACTTCAACCTCTCCTCAATATTATCTCCACCTCAAACCCTCCCCATTTGAGACTCAACTCTACCTCACTGTCCGCATCTCAGCCCAATCTTAGATCATCCTCATGCTCAATTTTAACTTTAACTTCACCTCATCTTCATCAAAGCCTCTCCTTTCTCAGCCCCTCTCATTTGACCGTTACCGCAGCATCATCTCAACTGCACCTCACCTCCACCTCACAGTGGCATAGCGAAACTTGAGGGGGGCACCCCTGCAAAGTACATGGAGAGGGGCTCCCCACGCTTAGTACCCAGTTCGGAGCTCTTAGGCAAGTGGTCCACTGCCCATGCATAGTGCCGTAGGGGGCCCCTGGAGCTCCGGCCCCCCTGCTCCGTCGGGGCTGAGGGGGATTTTTTATGCCACTGCCACCTTAGTGTTATCTCAGTTCAACATCAAACCTGCTCATCTCAACTGCACGTCGTTGACCCCCAAACGCATTTTTCCTCAAACTTTTCTCAATCTCCTCTCAAAACCACCCATCATCACCTTTGTCTCACTGCACCTCATCCTTGCGTCAAGCTTACATCACCTTGACCTTCACTAAACCTCACAACCTTTTCTCAATGTCACCTCAAACTCAACGTCATACTATTTTCTTTAATGCAGATTATTATAATTAAGTTTCATTTCTTCCTATTTTCATTTAATGGTACTATAGATATAACAGAAGGGCTGTCTGTGGCTGTTGTGGGAGGAAGCAGCAGGACGAAGGGTGTGATTGTGTTTAACCCTTTAGGGTCCTGTTTTCTATGCTGAGTAAACAAAAGGAATTATAGATGGATGGATGTCAGTAATTCACTGAGGGGTTCCAAGTGATGCGAAATTGACAAGAACGGCCCTCAAGTTTTTTGTGCTGTCAGTTTGAACCCTGACGTGGTACACTTGACATTATTGACAACTATCCATCCGCAGTTTTATAAAATCCCCAAAATTCCACTCACCTGCTCAGATGAGCAATGCAGAGCAATAGGGATCAAGGCGGACCCATACAAAAAATAGCCTCATCGACTCCAGTACTCTTAAAATACCTGGCATCCTCCACTCACCCTTTGACCCTTATGTGAACACTTCCCTCCTGGTCCATTCCTAAAAACTGTCTTAGAGTCCTGCCACCCTCCCTCCATCACCCTCAGGAAAACCCTCCCTCCCCAGCCCCAACCTCCCTAACATCATGCCACGCTCCCAGCATTCTCCTTGCCCGGCCGGTATAAAAACAAACCTAGCGTCCAACCGATACCCCTCTCCAGCCTCTGAAGCTCCCGCCACCCTAACCCAAAACTGCGCTCTCCGCACTCACTCAGAGAACTCTTATTGTACTGCCAGCTTCTCTGTGAACGCTGCTTGTAAGTACAGCTCCTATCCCTGTGAGCGAGGATCTGTGTAGAGCCAGTTTGATCGGCGTGGTGGCGGTTACCAGTCCAAGAGCAAAATCGTTTCCCCTCACCTTCTTCAGGTCTCATGAGGCCAAAGTCACCGCAACTTAGTGCACGTGCTTCGGGGCCAAGTGCTTCAAATCTATGATATCAGAGCAGTGAAAAATCATTGGGAGAGGTTTCATATAGAAGCCGGGCATAATGTTTATGTGAATTATTTGTTTCCAAATGCCATGTGGCGCCAGAATAATCGTGGACGCTACCCAGTGGTCGGGGCCAATATATTATTGCGTCATCCCAGATTCTAGAGGGTCAGGTGCATATATTTCATGGTCCAACTTTTTAAAAGTGGGCCCAGGCTTATTATATGACGTACTCTCCCTTTACGTTTTGAATTTTTGTGAGCAGTTTAACCATTGCGCCACTGGCTCACCAGGAGGAAAGCGCGTTCTACGGGTAAAATGTAAGGCTGCCCGGGGGGGATTGCGCAGCGGCCCGCCCCTTGGAGGGCGGCCACCTTAGTGCCACAGGAAGGCACAGGGGTGGGAGGTCGAGTCCCTGGGTTAGTCCGGGGGAGACCCCAACAGATAGCTGTTTCCGGCGAGGGCGGGGAGGAGACAGGGGTACATATACTGTCTCCGCCCCCTCCTCGTCCTCTTGTCCGCTCGTTCGCCTTGCCTTGCAGGTTTTTTCTAACAATTTTACTTTGTGTTGCAGGAGGAGTTACAGGGCGATCCAGGGTCTGCACATACCAAGGGGTACATCATGCAGCTTCACAAAAAATCTACAAAAGGGTCTGAGGGGGACTAG
This sequence comes from Triturus cristatus, assembly GCF_964204655.1. Taxonomy (NCBI): domain Eukaryota; kingdom Metazoa; phylum Chordata; class Amphibia; order Caudata; family Salamandridae; genus Triturus; species Triturus cristatus. Next base: position 879,638,189 of record NC_140583.1, read on the forward strand.
TTTACAGACTACAATACCTTCAATCCCCAGAACATGTCAACATACACTAACAGAAGGTCTTAAGTCTAAAGAAAAACAAAACGCCGCATGATGCTATATATACTGTGCACACCTCTTCAAAGAATTAATGCATCACTAGGCAGGGAGATTAAGAGTCCATCAGCCCACCCTTATTGGCGGAGCTTCGTCATGTGAGACCCTAGGGGGTCAAAGTCAGGGCCCCTACACTCTCGAGCCACCCGGCTCTACTGGGTACCCGTCCCAATGATCCCCAAAGAGGAAAATCTCCTGCCAAAGTGTGCATCAATATTTCAAAGAATTCAAAGAAATGCAGTGCTATAACGTGATAGTGCTCTAAAAATAACTACGTGGTCAACAAATATGTTTATTGTGAATTGACCAGGTGTCATATCTAAAAAACCAAATTAGTCAAAAAAATATACGACTAATTCCTGACTTGGTCTCTTAAGGTCAACCTTAATCATGTGAGACCCAATGGGGATCATTGGGACGGGTACCCAGTAGAGCCGGGTGGCTCGAGAGTGTAGGGGCCCTGACTTTGACCCCCTAGGGTCTCACATGACGAAGCTCCGCCAATAAGGGTGGGCTGATGGACTCTTAATCTCCCTGCCTAGTGATGCATTAATTCTTTGAAGAGGTGTGCACAGTATATATAGCATCATGCGGCGTTTTGTTTTTCTTTAGACTTAAGACCTTCTGTTAGTGTATGTGTACATCATGCAGCAGCACCGCGGGGTGCTAAGCCAGGATACCCAGGGATGTTTTAGCGTGTCCCCTGGAAGAACGACGGCGCCCCGTTAACCGAAAGGCGGTTGTGGGTCTGAGCAACCGGGGGCTGCCATGTATGCTCCGCCCACCCATCACGGGTGGGGGCGTGTGAAGCAAGTGGACTGGTGGTCCACGGATGGGAGGGGTGGACCCTCCCAATATTTGGTATACACCAGTTGGCGTTGCCATGGTGACTCTAGGCTTATCAGACGGGCAGGCGGCATAGGGCTGGCCTGCCCTGGGATCGCCCGTAAGATAACCCACCTTGTTTGCATATTGGTTATGCTAATAAACCTGCAGCAATATTTCTCCACTTACATTACAGTGTCGTGTGTTTTATTTATGTACTTATGTACTTATGTGCTTTGTGATAACTGTTGCCGATATTGGCACTATGGCCGTCGTTCAATCTGAGTGTAAAGAGTGAAGACCCGCTGATGTTTAATACACATTTTCATTTTAGGTTCAATGCTGGATATCATAAAGCACGTCGTGAACAAAGGAGAACACAAAAACGGGGTGTTCGACGAACCCTCAATCGCGACTATACTGAAAGAGGTGCTGGAGGGGTTGGATTATCTACACCGGAACGGACAGATTCACAGGTTTGTGTGTTACTGCAGGGTTTCCATAGGGGGGCGTTTATAAACCCTCTGGGCGGTGTTATTTATGGTTTGTGCTAATGTGTGGCGACGCCCTATTCAGCACCTTTTCACATATTTGCAAGTGGGTTGTTTTTCACCATTTCTTTTGTTTTCACGAGTGCAGCAGCAAAAATCAATGTTCACATTTGACCATCAGAAACACGGATTTTACCTGTTATGAGATATTTCTCCAACAAACAAGATAAACGGTACAACATGTTCAAATGGGTTAAAGAGAGCCGTGGTGTGGCACATGAGCACTGACCGCAAAAATAACACTACACTGGAGAGCTTATGTAATGCGGCGAATCTGAGCCTTAAAAACTGTAACAATGCGTATTGTGATTTTTCACGTAATTTCTGATCATGTAACTAATGAAGCAAAACCCAGATCACTGCTTATTCATTCGGAAAGTTTTTCTGAATATTAAAGCAGCGGTTGTCCAAATGCATTTGCTATGTGTGCCTTTAAAATACCTCATTATGTGGGATTAATATGGAGCCGGATCATATAGCCTGTATGTCAAAGGTTTGAAACACAATTTGTCGGTAAAGCGGGAGCCCTGTTGTTGTTGTTCCTCCATCTCACAAAGGCCCTGGCTATGAGCAGCGCAGTGTATGGATGTTGGAACTACTGGCCCAAGATTCACAGCTCCCGACCCGGAACTGCTCCCCCCTGAACCATGAAATTGGAAGTTTTTATTTCCGGAATCACCATGCAGACCTGGAATTACCGGGTCCAAATCCACAAGGGCAGGCAGGGGGTAAAGGGAGGTGGAGGCTGTTGTGGGTCAGGTGTGGAGTGAGAGTGAGGGAGCAGGGCTGGCTGTGGGCCGAATAGGGGAGCATTGCACACTCCCTCGTCCTGTAGAAGGGGGTCAGGCAGATTTCAGGTTGCAATTGTACCTGCAGTCCCTGCCCAAGCCCGCACAGGATTTTATGAGCCAGCTCTTCAAGCAGGTAAATTGGGGCTCAGAGTTGGCCTTTGGTAATGTTGAATGTAGGAACAGCGAGAAGGCTTTGATCAGCCAAGCAGTATCCCCCTAGATAGTCCGCCATAGTATACATACAACGTGTGATTCACTCACTACTCAAAACCTCCCCACAATCTTGTCTTAAGGAGTGGCAACACAGTTTCTGGATTAGCCACCGCATAGTCCTTTATTCTCATTAACTTTGATAATTTACTCAAACATAAGCATCATTAAGAATTTCCTAAAATTAGCTGAAGGACAATGAGATGCAAACCAGAGTCAGAAGGTTACATTAGGCGAAAGACTGTATTTACATTATAAACATTGCAGCAACCATCAAGACACGTACATTGTGGTGAAAACCCATGTTCTCGTTGTGCCAGCAGGCCCCAACTTGTACCGACCCCTAAGTACCACCCAGGGCATCCCCGCAGCATTGATGGGAGACATTGATCAGCAGTCATTGGTAGCAACTTTCTCCAAACCGCCATTCCAGAGGTAACTACCACACCAGGGCACTGCACAACGCATCAGCCCCACCGTGTACCTGAGCACAGGTGCAGCCCCCAAAAGTTCTAACTCAGGCATCTCAGGTAGGACAGGAGAGTCCAGGACAACCAGCAGGTCAGTCCCCCCTCCCACCAGCACGGTGCCCAAATGAATGCTCCCCTGTCCAGGGGTCAGTCAGTCCAGAAAAAAAGTCCACTTCTGGGTATCCCCTGCTATTTTGCCTCCAGGGCAGCCGCGGCCCGTGGTGGGAGTTCCGTGGGGCGGAAACGCGGGGCGAGGGAGGGGCAGGGTGGGGGGTACTAAAAACCAGAATATGGATAATTGGAGGTAAGTAAACAATTAAATAAATAAAACGAATTTCGTAGTGCGTGCTGCATCGCATTTTGCGATGCAGGTCGTGCAGCTCTTCCGTTTATGATGCAACTAAGGGCGCTCCATCTGAGGTGCGGGTGGCATCAAACAGGTAGCCTATAATCAGCCTCTTGCAGGTGGAGATCACTGATTGACCACTGAAGGAAGCACTACTGGTGAAGCACTGTCAGTTATTGGCCAAGGGACCATCAACTTTAGCGCATTGGCTTGCCCACTTTATGTGGGGTGAATGTATGGATGCTGATTATCCTTCACGGTGCATCCATGGGGAACATGAACATTTTCAGATGGAAGATGACTCCAGGAGTGACGACCTGCTTCAATATTTTGTTTCTCTGAAACAAACACCCCACTTAGGTGATATGTTTCTGAGAAACTGGAAATAATGCCCAGCGGGCCACCATAAGGTGGCCCACCACGGGTTCTGGAGCCTCAGTTTCGCTGGCTGTGGTGTGAATCTCCCTAGCATTTTAACCTTCAGAGGCTGACGAAATAGGAAAAATTGAGTTGAAAAACCTTTTTGTAGCGTTTTTAAATCTTAATACTGCTATAGCAAGTAATAAACATGACAGCAATTGTCATAATATATGTTTTTTTATGCGTCTTTAGCAGTCGGCAGTGCAGTATGCGTATTTATGTTTAAAGTCATTCTCGGCATACATAACTTAAACAATGAACGGAGCTCAGTAAAATCCTATTTTCATTATTTTGATTGATACTGCAAACTGTGCATGCGAAATCCCTGAGTATATCATAAATGGCCACAGGTGCTTGGCGCATGCCCTGTTATAGCAGTAGGAAGGTAGGCCATTCCATACAATTACATTTCTAAGCATAAAGTTAATGTTGACGCTTAAAGAAACTTTAGTATGGACAAACATACGGTCTTTTTAATTAAAGTATCTAACCAAGCATACCATATTCAGTAATGACATAATGTTAAGAATTTCTACGGAATAATTGATTGAGATATGGTGAGTCACAAGTTCACATTTAATACTTTTAGTATGTGTATAATAATAACTTTCTTTTCATGTAGTATTTAATACCCAACTTCAACCCGTCAGTATGCACTGAAATTCCAAGATGTTGCTTTTACTCAGTTTAATGGCAGTGATTAAATCCTCCTCTGATGGATGCGAACTTGTGATTCAAACTCGAGACGTGCTGGGCACAGAAGTGAGTATTTCGCACATTTAGCCATCTCACCTGCACATAGATTGTAATTGAAATTGCATTTATATAGCGCTTACTACCCCATACGAGGCGTCAAAGCGCTTTTTCGTCGAGTAGCATGCTACTCTGGAACCCAATAAGGATTAGTGGGGAATTAGTAGAGTGAAATATGAAATTAATTTGAGCGGTGGCTATGTTAGTCTGTTATTTGGATTGAAAAGGATAGTGGAGGGATAGAAGAGGGAGGGTTTGCATTTATATAGTGCTTGCTACCCCTGATGAGGTGTTGAAGCCAGAATGCTTTGGCATGCACATATAAATGAAGATACAGAATTCAAATGAGCATATATGCAGGGGGCAGTGCTCGCTGTCCAACTAAAACATCAGAATTTGTATTACTTTACAATACACTTGAATGTAACACACCTAAAATAAAGTTTACTTAACAAAACCTTTGGTAACAATTAGTTAAATCATTATTTATGTGCCATGCCGAAAAATTTAATATTTTTAGAGTGATTCATATGTTAGGTGAAATATGACACTTTCAGGTTTGTTTTTTGAACAAAGAAACAAAATCAATTTAATGTATTGTTAGATTTAGGGTGATTTTCCCCCAAACCTTTTGTCTTCCTCCCTCCATTTTTGCTTATCTCTTTCTTGTTGGCCTTAGGACTCTGTGCACTTTATCACTGCTAACCAATGCTAAAGTGCATGTGATCACTCCTTAAAACATGGTATGGATGAATTAATGAATGGATGAATGAATAAATGGCTTATATATAGCACTTAGATACTCAATGAGTGCCTCGGCACTAAGCATCAAGAACAGGTGAAGAGGTGGCAGCATTCTCTAAAGTTTGTACATGTACGTTTTCAGTGCTTTTTTGAAAGTTGCTTCTTCAGTGATTGATCTCAGATGGCAAGGCATCTGATTTCACATGCTTGCTGCAATAACCGTGAGGGGGGAACACCTCTCCATTGTTTTTTAAAACAGGGATCTGCTAAGTAGCCAGTGTTATGAGAGCACATCGACCTCCCTGGTCTGTACTCCTTGATCCTCTCATTCAAGTAGTAGGGACCATTGTTGTGGAGGGCTTAGTGGGTCAGTGTCAGGGTTTTAAACATTATGCACTTGTGAACCTGGAGCCAGTGTAGTCTCTCTCAGAAGTGAGATACTGAAGAGTAGGCGGACGGTCATGTTCTGTACCACTTGCAGACGCTGAACTAAGTAATCTAGTAGTCCTGGGTACCGAACATTGACGTAGTCCAGCCTATATAAGATCAGCGCCCTGACCACTGTGACCAGAGATTCATGAGGAAGAAAGTTCAGGAATTTCCTGAGTATGCGCAGAATCCAAAAGCATGACTTACTACCTCCGATACTTGGGCACTAAGGGAGAGTTGTGAATCAAACATAACACCCAGATTTCTAGCCTCCGCCATAGGAGGGGTGGAGGGGGGACATTGTTGGGCCGGGCTCCGGACCATCCTGGGAGAGGGTTCAACCCAAACAGTAAGATCCCTTTTTTTCTGGATTGCATTGTAATTTGTTTACCCTGAACCAACCAAGTAGCGCCTTTATGCAGAGTGCACATGTTTCTTTTGCCCTTGCTGAGTTTCCCTCATATGTCCACAGGAGTGCATATTGTCTGCGTATGATATGACCTTAATGCCAAAGGATTCGACCAGAAATACCAATGAGTCATATATATTCATTAAAGAGAGTAGGACTCAAGGCAGAGCCCTGAGGCCCCCCCACCCCCATTTCAAAGGTTTAGCTCTGGAGGAGAAGGGCTTCATCCAGAGTACCTGCTCTCGATTCTCCAGAAAGTAGCCCAGCCAGCCCAAGGCTGATCCATTCACCCCCAGTTGTTCCAACTTATGTAGCAAAAGGCTGTGATCCACTGTGTCAAAGGCTGCTGACAGGTTTAACAGCACTAGAGCTACATTGAGTCTTGAATCAAGGCCGGTCTTAAAGGATTCAGAGACCTCTAAGAGGGCCGTCTATGTGCTGTGTCGTGCTCTGAAGCTGGATTGGGACGGGTGTAACAGCTTATTTTCCACCAGAAAAGTGGTGAGCTGTCAGTTCACCATTTATTTCAGATTCTTGGTGGCCGCTGGTGGTAGTGGGACTGGTCTGAAATTTGCGAGCACTTTAGAGCACGTGTTTGTCTTTTTGATAAAGGAGATAACGTTTACCCTCTTCCAGGTGTCTGGTACGATACCTGAATGAAGCGAAACAGAGAATAGCTCCTGGTAAGTGGGGGCAATATTATCTGCAATAGTCTACAGGGTATGTGGTGAAAAAAGGTCATCAGGGGATTCTGATCCACAATTAGCAAACAGTGTCTTCACCGTCTCCGTCTTGGATGGTAGGAAAAGCGGCAGCTTTGTTACTGCTGTAGGCCCCGCTATGTCTCCCGGTCCTGGAGCATGATCCACATTGTTAAGACCCCTCAGGTTTGCCTGAATTTTGGAGATTTTATCTTTAAAGAAGTGACTATGTCTGGAGCATAGGACTTGATTGGTGTTAGGAGGCGGGCCATCGTTTTTGGGTTCATGAAGCTAGAGAAGATCTTAAGGATCTCCTGCCCATTGTTATTGGCCTCTTTAATACATTGGGAGGAAAAAGAGCAGCGAGATCTGTTTGGTAACATTGGCTTATTTCCAGTTGGCACATTTAATTTACTTATAAGTCCCTAGTAAAGTGGTACTACATGTACCCAGGGCCTGTAAATTAAATGCTACAAGTGGGCCTGCAGCACGTATTGTGCCACCCACTTAAGCAGCCCTATCAACATGTCTCAGGCCTGCCAATTGAGCCTGACAACCTGACAAAATACTCTTTTTGCCAGGCCCAAACCTTCCTTTTTCATACATATAAGTCACCCCTGGGGTAGGCTCTGGACAGCCCAGAGGGAAGGGCGCAATGTATTTAAAAAGTTGGACATGCACTTTTAAGCTTTACACACCCTGGTAGTGAAAAACTCTTAAATTTGTTTTTCACTACTGAAAGGCCTACCTCTTCCATAAGATAACATTGAAGTTACCTTATTTCATTTAATAATCTGTAACTTCCAACTGGGATAGGTAACCAGTTCATGTTTGACATCTTTGGAATTATAACACCAAATCCTGTCTTTTGATAAAGTTGGATTTTAAATTGCAATTTTGAAAATGGCACTTTTAGAAAGTAGACATTTTCCTGTCTTAGCCATTTAGTGCCTGTAGCCTGTCTCTAGGTCACCTGGCTGGGTGTAGCTGACAGTTGTGGTTTGTGTATTCCTCTTAGACAACCACATACTAGAGAGCTTATCTGTGCATGGATGGCCTATATCTGGCAGGATGGGAGGGCAGAGCGGGGCACAGCTCTACTTACAGGTGAATAGGTTGTGTACTTTTTCCAAACAAAAGACTGCATACCCCCTGTAGTAAGCCTGGAGCCAGGGCAGGGGAGGCAGGAAACATGTGGTCTTCAAAAGGAAACCTCCATAATATATTGGACCTCAAACACCAACTCTTCAGTACACTTTTGGAACTGTGGATACTCTGCCAGGAAGAAGGACTGCTGTGCTGCTGAAAGTACTGCCACTTTGCTCGACTGTTGTCCTGCTAGGCTACGGCCATGCTGGACTGCTGCCTTGCTGTGCTGACCTGCTGCTTGTAGCTCTCTTGCCTGGGTGAGAAGGACTGGACCTGCTTCTGTTAAACCCAGGGTCCCAGAGTGACTCCAAGGGGTAGTTGGCTGGTCTCCTGACTAGATCCTTAGGGACACAAAGCTCTAGCAACCTTGAACCCAGCACCTGGACTCTGCCATCTGTGAGTCCTACCATGCCAAGTGGTGCCACCCCAATTCTGGACCCTTGGAAGTGGACCTAACTGTGCTCTGCCAGCTCATCTGTGGATCCAGCAGACCAATGCATCTCCTCTGCTGCGTGGTGCAATCCCGAGCAGAACTGACACACCGCCTCTGCTGCACGGGGTCTGTCAGTGCAAGTACTCCACATCGATTTCCCAACCTGCATCAGAATCGCTGACTGTTGCGAAGCTTTCCCGATGCAGGCCCTTGCATCACAAACCTTTCTTCGATGGCAGCCTTGAAAACAACGCAGGTTAACACATCGCAGCCTCACAGCTCATCAAAACTGATGCATTGCCTCAACCGCGTGACGCATCCTCAACTTCGGGCTTCGCATCGCAAGCACTTGTTGATGGGATCCTCGTCAACTATGCAGGACCTTGGATCGCAGCTTCACAGCATCTCGGAACCGACACATTGCACTGGCTGCGCGACACACCCTTAGCGCAAGACACTGCAACGTTCTGCAATCAGAATTTAAGGTACTCTGTTCAGCAGGCCTAACTCGGGCCCTGTAGTCAGCCCATGCTCCATCTCGGTGAACTTGAATGTATGACTTTATCCCGGTCCGGCGCGACCAGATGCCCACACAGGGCGCTTTGTGCTTTTTGGCACAATTTGTACTGAAATCTCAAAAATTGCATATCTCCAGTTCTACTGATTAGATTTTTGTTGTTTTGGTCTTGTTCTACTTATTACAATTACTCAATTTAATAAAAATCTGATGTGGGATCCTTTTGTGAGGTGTTTCCACTGTGTTACTGTTTGAAGTGTTGTTCAAATACTTTACATATTGCCTCTGAATTTAGCTTGACTGCTCTGTGCCAAGCTATCTGAGAGTTGAGCACAAGTTAAGTTGGGGTTTGCTAGTGACTTCCCACTGACAAGGATTGTAGGTCCTGCTGGAGTAGAGTTACACCCCCCTCAACCAGTTGCCCAATTTCTTACATGTATGTTCTTTGCTCCAAATGAATTGTCAATAGTTTTATAGGGTCATACCTGAAATGCATTGAAGCACTTAACTACCTCCTTCACTATAAGGAGTACAGGCAATGTTTCCATGGCAATAATGTAACCTATATTTAAACATGTATAATCATTGCCCTCATAAACCAAAAATGTGGCACCCCATCACAATGTATTTTAATTTGTAAGTATTGATAACAGAATTAAGAATACAAACCTAATATACTGACATTTTTTTTTCTGCAACACAGGGATTTGAAAGCGGGTAATATTCTCTTAGGAGAAGATGGATCAGTACAAATAGCAGGTAATGAACCCACAGCAATCTTATATAGGAAGTTATTTTATATTTTCTCTTGAAAGTCGGTGAAGCATCTATAACATTGAAAAAATGTGACCACAATAATGTACAGAATTCTACATTTGATTGTTTATTTTGTCTGTGTTTGTCAAGCTAAAACATAGACTTTACTTGGCAACTTAATTGCCGCCTTTGTTTGGTACCTTTAAAATCATTAAGGCTTTTTCTCTTTTAACTGGAGGAAAGAGTCAAACTCACAATCAAAGTTTCCACCTTGACCGTGTGTTACACATTTTCCTCTGCTGAGATGCTTTACAGAAAACCATCCTACTACTTGGGGAAGCACTTAGAAGTCGCATACGCTACGTTACCCACATTTTGGCTCTTGTAACACCTTTGTTGTATGAAGAGGTACTGAGCAAGACAGAAAAAGGAGGAGGATCTTTCAGAGCGCTGCCTTCTTCCTGCAGACACCTCCTCTAACTTTTTCTGCAAATGCCCCTTAGCAGCATTTTGCAAGCTGTAATGGGTCCTGGGAAAAATATAAATTCTAGAAATGTCTTGCCCGTTAATACATTACCAAAACGCAGACCACTGGTGTTGAGAGAAGAGGACAGTAGAAGAGACAAACAAGACCTTCAGACACAAAGCCAAAACATATCCCATTCTCTTGGCCAAACTTGCCTATTTTAGGCTTGGAAATGTTGTACTGTGCAGCCCTGCCAATTGCCACGCATCTTGTATTGGGATAACGCATTTTCAGTAATGTCCCTTCATTATCTCAATGTTTAATATTGTCATGCAAATTAAGGACTAACTCAGTTGACAAGATTAGGCTGGCATTGAACTGTGTTCTGAAGAGCTTTGCCAAGACCTACACCCGTCCGCTCTCTTTCTCTGTTACTGTTGGAGGTCTTTGGGCTAAAGCTTCACACAGCCCTCATCAAAGGTTGCCACAGTGCTGCCTGGCCCCTCCCTCACCCGTAGCATTGTAATCCACAATTTCAGCACAGATGAGGGTTCGCGCTCCTCCTGGGTATCAGCGCGGACATGAGAGAGGGGTTCCTGTCCTCCCCCTTCTCCACTACAGACGCCTGGCAAGTGGCCACCAGACTGCAAACGGTGCTACAGGCCGCTCTAGTAGATCTGGTGTCGTCCTGCAGTTGAATCCTCTCGGCTGAGAGCAGTTGAGCCAGGCCTTCGCATGTAGCCTGCCTGGACTGCCAGTGGGAGTCTATACTGAGAGCGTCACTGCTCTCCACCAAAGGTAAACTGGCTCTTGAGAAAATATGTTATCACTACACGCTGTACCTGTACATTTTAAAAGTGAAGTGTTGCTTTTTAGTATCCTAGAACACTTTTATATTAACTTATGAAGGTTACAGTTCTGCAAGAAGATATCACAAACTCTTTTCAGCATGTTTAATCAGCTGGCACCAGGAACAAATCGGACTCGCCCAGTTTTTTGGCAACAGTGAGTGTTCCTTAAGGTTTATCAGGACCTTATTGCCCTATTGTGGTTTCTGCACTCCCGGCATACCTCGAGGTCCAGCGGATGCCATGTATAGAGGCTGAGAGCACTTGCAGGGCCTGTAGCCTCTTCTGTGGTCAGCTATCTGAGTGGAGTTGCTGTTGCCGGAATAGAACAAGCTGCCTTTGATGAAGTCTGTGGTGACTGCACAGGAGAGACAGCAGGTAATAGTGGGAGGGAGCGAGTGTCACAGAGATATTTTATCTAACTTCTGGAGCCAGTAACCTGCCCTTTTGGTAAAGTTCCACTGCCTGAGCTGAGCTCTGCATTGCCCTCACTGTCTGCCGTCTGCACAAAGTTGAGTTCAGCATCAGTGAGGCTAGCTCAGTGTCCGTGCTGGGGCCTCTCCCAGATTGACATGAGCAATTGGTATAAACAGATGCTTTACTTCCATCCTAAACCACATGGTGCCTGGATGTTTGAAAACTGCCTGCTTGTACTGCGGCTTGTGCTGCGGCCTTTTTCCTGGGCCGCAGCGCAAGCCGCAGCACAAACAGACACATTCCAACTGCCATGCTGGCGGTTCTATCCTAATCGGGCAGGTGGGACAAGTGACTCATTGTCAGACGGACACCTGCCAGCAACGATGGCGGGCGGACACTCATCCAACTTCCATCATAATGAGTGCCTTCGTATTGTGCTTAGGTGTTTTGGCGTGGAGGTGGCTAAAGTCATTTTCTCCCAGCGTTCAGAAGTACCAAAGATCATCAGGCTGAGAGAAATCTATAGTGTTGCAATGATTCGGCCATCCGCACTGGGTGCAGCAACCCACGTTTTGTATTATGCTTGTTTAGACTAAGATGCATGTCCAGAAATGTTTTTCCATTTTTCTGTAACTTTGAATTATCTGCAGAGATGAAACAACGCTTCTTGTAGAGTTTTTCACATGTGTTTATGCCACAGATAACAACTATTGCACGCATATGAGATCTCTTTTCTGCCTGCACTGTACTGACTTATTTTAGGCCCCCTCTGGATCTCCAGATGTGCTTGGAACTCCGTATGTATTATGGATTAAAACTATATCTCCATGTAGAAGGAAGGATCATTGTTTCCAGACCTTCCAATATTATGAGGAAAGAAACATTGCTTCTTTGAAAACAGTCATTCAAATTCAAGGGTGCAGTTCTGCCTCTTCCTCTTCCACCAACCTGCATTATCGATGTGGTCCAACTCTGATAATCTTCCACAGAATCCTGCATTCTGCATGAGTGTCTGAAATTCTGAGGTTTATCATACATTGGGCAGGCCATTTCTAAGAGTTTCTTCATGATAGAAGCAACCATAGTTTTAGACTGAGATCTATCATGTGCCAGTTGTTAATGCTGTTATCTGGTAGGATTACTTACAGCAAGATTAGCAGTGCTGAATGGAAGAGTAAAATTGTTACACACATTGTAACTGCTAAACTGCCTTTGAGGAATAATATAGAAAGTGGTTTCCAATCACTGCCTCAGATTAAATCATGGATTATGGGGTGGCATAGATAACAGTCACTGGAATTTACTTCTGTAGCTTATTGTCAAGTTTCTTGACCAGTGTTATCATTGGTATTCCTAAGGCTATGCAAAAAGGTTGTCCTCAGTATCAAGAGGGAGAAGTATACAGCAGAAGTAGGTCATTAGGTGATCGCAGCTGCGGCCCGTGGAGGGAGTTCCGTGGGGCGGTAAGGCGGGGCGGGGGAGGGGCAGGGTGGGGAGTTCTAAAAACCGGAATATGGATAATTACATACGAATTTCGTAGTGCGCGCTGCATTGGATTTTTCAATGCAGCGCGCGCTACGAAATTCGTTTTATTTATTTAATTGTTTACTTACCTGCAATTATCCATATTCCGGTTTTTAGAACCCCCCGCCCCACCTTACCGCCCCACGGAACTCCCTCCACGGGCCGCGGCTGGGTGATCGCTATGCTTCGTGTGCTGTTCATGCAGCCAAATTCCTCCCTGTCATGAGGCACCAAAGGAGACAGCACACTCCAGTAGTTTGACCCCAAGATAAGGCCTACTGTTGCCTTACGATACTGACATCTGTTATGTTATGTTATATCTATTTAGTAAAGTGCAGCGAATTGAACGCAAAGGTGTATCTCAGAGCACGACCTCCACATCCGGTACTTTACACTCTTTGTGCCAGTTAAGGCACGAAGAGTAGGATTCACAGAACTAACTTAAGACTAAATCCTAAACTTACCACTTTTGGTATTCACAGAAGTTAGGATTTTGTCTTCAGTTTGTCTCAAGACAAACTTAAGACAGATTTAAGACAAACTTATGACAGACTTAAGACAGACTTAAGACAGACTTAAGACAAACTTAAGACAGACTTAAGACAGACTTAAGTCAGACCTAAGTTAGGATTTTGTCTTAAGTCTGTTTTACGTCTGTCTTAAGTCTGTCTTAAGTCTTTCTTAAGTTTGTCTTAAGACAAACTTAAGACAAAATCCTAACTTCTGTGAATACCAAAAGTAGTAAGTTTCGGATTTTGTCTTAAGTTAGTTCTGTGAATCGGCCCCTATGTTCTCCTCACAGGTTGTTTTTCTCCCCCACAGAAATGGTGAAATTAATGGAGAGGGATGGTCAGATGGCATAGCTGATATCAGGATAAGTAGTCATTAGATCGAGCCCTCAGTCAGCGCGCAAAGAACTGCTCTAGGGTTGATCTGTGGTAGTTCACTACTTGAGGGAAGCCCCGCCCACTTCCCCGCCAATTTTTTTCATTGGCTTGTGTCTTTGTCCTTCCTAAATGCTGCCTTCTGATTGTTTTATAGGCTTGTTATTCTCTCCTTATGACAGCCATGTCATCATTTGTATCCTTCCATGGCTACTGGCCCTTTACTTCGAGTGTTGCACAGTATGTGTTATTTAGATTGTTAGCACTATTTTTTTTAATGAGGTTCTCCCGCAGTCTGTGCCTTCTCGCCCCCCACTCGCACTCTCATTGTTTAGGCCTTCTTGCCCCCTTGCCCCCACCCGCACTCCTGTTTGCAATGCAATAGGTCTCGCGTAAATCGGAGTCCCTTTTGCATTGCAAATGCTTGTTTTTATCTGTTTCCCGGTTCCTTTACCAGCCTCTCTGTCCAATTCCTTGAGGGGTCTGAGGAACCACTTCCTGTGCAACATCCTGTCAGTGACGAAAAAAAAGAAAGGGAAAAAAAGTTCAGAAAGATGCGTAAATAAACATGTAGAAACCTCATCCGTTCACGGCTCCTAAACATTATAGGACAGTCTGAAACAGCACTGCCCAGCTCATCGAGATGGTATAAGCCTTCAGAGCTGCATCAACATGTCGAGGAGACTTGCGTGGGGTTAGACCTGGGCGGTTTTCCATGATGCTCTGTGTTGCAGTGCGTCATGGTTAGTTTGTTCATGTTGTGGGCTTCAGTCCTGTGCATTTAGCCATTCCTCTGTCAGCTGTTGCCCCTCCGCCCTGCCCTGCAGGTAGGTGTGTGTGTGTGTGTGCGCGCATTTTTACTAGCTTGTCTCCTTTTACTCTCTCTGTTCATGTCTTCTTGTTCCATAAGTTTTTAGTTCTTCGACTCGTATCATTTGTTTCATTTTGTTAAAAATGAAATGCCGACCTGTGATTTGAGATCATTGTGCCTTCACTTGTTTGCTTCCTCTGGAATTCCCACTGGGGCTTTATTTTTTATTTTATTTTTTACTTCCAAGGCAGTGGCCTTTACTCAATGCATGTTTGTGTTATCAGGGATCAGAGTGGAACAGAAATATTCAAATTGTTGGTTTTATTTTAAGCTTTTGGTTTATACAGCAGTCAACTCCATTTTGAACTGTATGTCACACATTTAAATGAAATAATTATTTTTTTAAATCTGGTGTAGAGGTCCTGATTTGGGTGTGCATTTATTGCACATTTGTCCGTGCGGGTTAAGATCAACTGACGCCAAAAATGTTGTTTACTTCTACATGAAGTGCTACTTTATAGTTCAGTTAGTTAGTGGCATGTGTGCCTCACTGTATCTGCGTGTGTTATTTTTACGGCTTTATTTCTTGTTACATAAATAGCCGATTCATAGGTGCAGGGAGTTTGACGTAATGTATGTTCCAACAGTTCCCCTGGGTAATCTGAATGAAACAAACCTTTCAAACATTGGAAGCAAGCTGTTGAATGAACAATACATGCATGTGACTGGAAAGACTTGAAGACCCTCATCTAATTCCGTGTTTCTGCCTATACGCGAAAGAGAATGCTAAAAGGAAATATAGCAAAATATGTTTAGACCCAAAAATGTGAGAAAAGGCAAAAAGAAAGGTGGCAACGGACAGAGTAAAGCCCGACCCAGGACTGTACTCCCCTTGAAATAAAGCATAAAATGACACACACACACACATCTATGACACCAGAAACAATTGAAGACAAGGCAATTTGATTAGCGAGAGCGTCTGTAAGTCCTAAACAGAACAAGCATTTGCAATGCAATAGGTCTTGCATTTACGCGAGTTTAAGCTTTTGGCATTGTAAATGACAATGCCTTTTATTTATGTTTCAAAAAAACAAATATAATAGGCATTGTCATTTACACTGCCAATAGCTTAAACTTGCGCAAATGCGAGACCTATTGCATTGCAAATGCTTGTTTTTTTCTTGTCATCGGCCCCTCTCCTAAATACTTCACTCTGAATGCCCTTTCATCTTTCAATAGATACAGTTCTACACTTGAGATGCACTCTCATTAGCAATAGCCTACCACAACCTTCTCACAGTAACACATTTCACTTTGCTTGTAGAAAGCTATGTTCCCCAAGTAACACTATTAGTGGGATATATATGCTACTTGCTGAGATAATACTGCAATGTCTACGATTTCCCACCACAGAAACAACATTCTTTAAGCATGTTGCCTTAAATGATTTTCTAGTTCACAAACCAGGGCCGTGATATACTAAGCCATTTTGTAGTTGTGCTTCCTGTAATTAACAAAATCACATGGTTTGCGACTGCAAAATGGCTTTTTGTTATGACCAAACCGCATTTTGCGATTCAGCAATTTATTATAGAATCACAAAATGGGTTTAGAAATTCTTAAATGGGCACTGTTTGTAATGGGCGAGTTTAGAGCATCCCTTCCCAATAGCTAGTTTTTAAGGTCTATTTCAGTTTTTTGTGTCCGAAATCCGGTTGCAGAACATATGAATTTACTGACATCTCATAGGAGGTGGTAACCCATTCACAAAGGGGAAAGGGTCCCTTTGGGACTCCTTTCCTTTTGTAAATGTCAAAAAAAGTGTGTTGGTGAGTAGGCAGCAATCCATGGACATCTCTCAAACAAGACAAAAAAACGCTTTTATTTTTAAGTGCAGCTCTGTTTCCTTTAAGGAAAACTGGCTGCACTAAAAACAGATTTTTTTACATTATTTAAAATTTGATCACAGACATGGTTGGTTGTATGCTGAACCCAGCAGGCCACCATCCTTGTGATGGCATCCAATCATAGAGAATTTCAATTTGTGACCTACTTTATGAATATTAATGAGATAGGTCAGATTGCAACACACAATGATTCCAAATTTTGTGAACCTAATTATTAGTACATAGGTGGGTTCACAAACTTACTTTCCATTCGCAAAACATCAGTGTACAATTTGTGACCACTATGTTCTGATTGAAATTTCATACATCAGGCCTAAGATCTTTTAATTTTCCCTCCAGACTTTTGGATCATCCCTTGATCTTTCATTTTTATGGGTTGGATGATGTTGATGCTGCTTACGCCCCTCTTCGTTTGCCCCTCTCGAACTATCCTTCATCCTTCAAATAGATTACTGTTTATGGCACATGAGTTTGACTACTTCAATCTTCTCCTTGTACTGCTACCTTTGTTTTATTTGCAATATCCCATTTACTGTAGGATTTCCAGTATTACCTTCCATGCTATGGTCATTGTTCATCCCATACGTTTGTGGAAGAAACAGCAAGTCTCCGAGGTGATGGTCCACAGATGTGGATAGATTGATTACCCATAAATTCTCCTATTCAAAATTCTCTTCCCAGGCCTTCTCCGCTTTGGCTCCAAATTCATGAAATTTTGTTACTGTGGAAAGTTAGGTTCTCTCACTGTCATGGCCTCGTTTTTTGAGTAACTGCTGGAAACAGTGCATCTGTGAGGTTACCATTTCTCTTCACCGCTGCAAATTGGTTAGTGGAGCACCCGCTTCATTTAAAAGTTCGACCATTAGAGGAGCAATATGTTAGTGATCTGCCTCATGAAAGTATCTACACAAGGCAGATCAATTGAAGAGACCGACAGGGTAGGACACAAACGTACCAATGCAGAAAAGAAAAGAGTTAAAGCCCCCTACAGCACTGTTCCATGAGCACGAGTAACGCTAGGGATGCTCTCCGCCCTGCTGCACACGCGTGGTTGATGGGATTCCCACAGACCTTTTGGATCTGTCGAGAGAGGAGGGAAGCAGACTCTGGTGTCAATGATTCCTTTTCTCTCTCCCTCAATTTTGGAATTCCTTCTGCTATTCAAGTTTGGAAAGCCCAGATCTTCAAATATGACTATCATTGCATTTTTGAAGCCTTTTCTCTGCAATCCTCAGTTAATTCGTATATGTTTTTTAATGTTGCCATTTTCTTTCTGGTTCATTTTGCTTGCTGTTATGACTTTCTTGTGAATTGTGTGTTAGGTGCCTGAGCCCTGTAACCTATTAGGGTTTAGTGCACTTAAGTAATGCCTATATTTGCAGTTTATTTTTTTCGTCTGCACTAATGCAGGCCGAAGGAAATACACAGTTTTCACGCATTCTAACTTGCACAACGACTGATGAACAATTACAAATGTGCCCTTGCTTTGCATAAAGGCATTTGGTCCGAGTGTAAAACCGGTAACTGGACATCGGACAGGAGGTGTCAAAGAGGCTCATGGAACCGTCTGTGCTCGGCCTCACTCACTGCATGGAAAGTGCACTGTTTATTGGGAGCAGACGCCCATGCCATTCACGTCCGTATACTCCATGCAGAGCACGAGCAGTGGACTGTTCAATTATAGTCCTACCTCTAAACTATGGTTAGGAATGTAATTAAAACTAGTATTGGCGTGGAAGGCCCCTTTAACGCCTTTTTTATGTCAATCAATGAGCTCGTGGGTGAAGTGCCGCGAGGCCTGCTCACATCAGCATGTTCCTGTCTCTTAACGGTAATTGATCATTAAAGTCAATGCGTATTAGAGTTGCGAGCGCGTGCCTCCTATGCCTGGAGGAGGGGCAGGGGGGCGGACGTAACATGGAAACACCGGAGTTGCGCTCTCAGGCTGGCCTTCGCTGCACAATATGTCTGACCTGTGGGCTCTGAACCAGTGCTTTAAGTGGGCCGGTACTGTCCGGTACCTGCATTTTTTTGATTTGGAAGAGAGAGTACCTGCACGTCCCAGCTCTGCTTCAAAACCTTAATGGGAGAGTGCCAGCACTTCTCAGGGCCAGAGGGGTATTCTAGATAGTGATTACCCGCACTTCTATATTTCCATTTAATGCACTGATCTGAACTTGCGGTTCCAAGTTCGTTAATGAGATTTTGCCACATATAATACTGCAGGTAAAGTGTCTGCCATGAGTGTGTTATACGAATATATAAATACAATCTTAACAGTGTAAAGAATGGCATGTTTGGAATTGTTTTCTTCTTTTTTAGTTATCGATCCTGTATCTAATGCAGATAAGATACACCTAGCTGCCAAGGTTTCATATTGCTATGTGTAACATTTTCATAATTTCAGGATAATGTTGAGTGACATTTCAACGACTATGAGTGACACTTTCTTGCGAGCAAAAAATCAAGCAATGAAGACGAGGGAAACGTATAAATATCAGAAATTAGACCTATTTGAGCAATGAGAATCTCTAAGAAGATTTTAAAACTGCTGCAAACGATCTTAAAACTGCTGCAAACGCCTGCGTGGGTGACTCATAATTATAATTAAATTATCAAAATGTCACACATAAGCTTGGCTGCTATGAAAGATGGCGGGCATCACTTTACATGACTTAGCATTTAAGACCATGCCCTTTCTCCTGTTCTGGACACCGAGTCTTCTTTACTTACATATTTCATAAAAGTAATAGGAAGTATGTGTTTTATTCTATTGCTATTTGATTGCTTCTCTTGTACATTGCTGATCATATAATAAACTGGTGAATTTTGGATGGTACAATGTATTGACGAATAAGGATAAAAAGGCGGAAAAAATGCAAATTAGGCAAAAATAAAAGATAAGGAGCATGGTGAAACAAGGAGAATAAAACAAATCACTTTTAAAGTGGTGTTTGTTGTACATGACGAGGTCACTTGGAGTGAGGTGAACAACAGAGTCAGTAAGGCTGCCACTGCAGGGGCAACCTTATTCATAAGCGAATGCTATAAGCAGGAACGTAAGGCTTGTGAAGTAACTACTAATACCAGCCTCAGAGGTCACCATTAGAAAACACTAAAAAGCGGACATCTAGAAAGCAGGTCACATGGCTCCGCTAAGAATTAACAGCAAATAGAGCAAGGACTTGTGTTTAGACTGCAGAACCACAGGACTATACAACAGGATGTGAGAGGCCCTAACACAGAGCTCAGCTGCCTCGGGCCTATACCATAAATTAATTAGAGTCAGCTGACTCGCGGACTCTGGCCGCCGCAGTCAGTAGTGGCATGGAAGCAAGATTTCTGGGCAAGCCTCAGGAGAGGCTGTGAGACACACACAGTGATCACAGCCAGGCTGGCAGTATTATTTTAAAATGTCACACCAGTAGAGTGAGCAGCCACAGTGTGATGGGCCGGCGCACCGAAGCTACATAGTTAACTAGTTAACTTGTTTGCACGAGTTAATGAACTAAGAGATCAGCGCGTACTCTGCTATAGCAAACAAACTGTTTGTCATTTTAAAAACAGACTTGCTGCATATATAGTTTTCTGTTGGATTCAGAACAAGCTTCCACGGCTCACCCTTCAGCGGAGCCTTTCATCTTCACTCCCACGCAGTCAAGACAGTCCGCCTAGGTGCCTGCTCTCTGATCTCTCTGGAAAGTCCACTGTCTGAACAAAACAGATATCGACTTTTCCAGTTGGATACTGACAGAGCTCATGACGTTTCGCTGGTTAAGGTTAATGCGAGACAATATCTTCCCAACGAGTTTCTTTCTTGCTTACATTCTGTTAATGCGGACCGCATACCAGCGATCGCGAAGCCGCGCCTTCCTCAATAGTTCCCGCTTCCTGTCAGTCAGTCAGTCAGTCAGTCAATAAAGTCTTTATTTCGATTTACAAAATCATAAAAGACAGAATACATCAATAATTAAAAGAGCTTGGGATATAATATGCGTTCCACAATCATCCAGGCTTATATAAAAAACCACAAATATATTTACATACGAGTTAAAAACATTGTTACATAAAGTGGCAAAGTTGTAAATACAAAGGATAAAAACACATTTAAAAAGCACATAAAAGATGATTATACATAAAAACACGAAAACTGTAACAGGACAGTTGTTTCCTTTTATCAGCCCGTAGTTTCCTTTTATCAGCCCTGTCAGCAGGAAGTGGCAACAACCTGACACTACTTTGAATCATGACTTCAGGCTGTCATTTAGCCACGCTATGGAGAATCTGATCTAATCCATGGTACATCTGGCATTGTAGTTCAGTTGTTACTTTCTGTGTGAGACTGCCAGCACTGCCTTAGCTCCCAGTGCCAGAGCCGGCGTCAAAGCCTACGGGAGCAAAGCTCGCGAAGTGCACCCGCCACGGGCGGTGCGCTGCCTCTACATTGGTGCTATCAGTGAAAGCTGAGTCGACACAACACAGATTGATATGCGTGACCATGCATTTCAGTGCGGTAATGCGGATTACCACACTGAAATGCGTTAGTCTCACACCCGATGCGTGATACTTGGCAGGACTGGGTACATTAGGTGTCCTTATAGAATGCAAACCCTTTTGTAAGTCCCTAGCTTTTAGTTTGTATTTGAAAATGATACATTAGCGCCATCACCTAGGCTTCAACCTGGAGGGAATTGCGTTGGAATTCTCTGGACAGTTTTATTAGGAGGACCCCACAATATGAAACAGGTTATGCTATTAAATAAATAAAATGTTTTGGAGCAAAGTCCACAGTACTCGTAAAATCTTCTAACCAGAGCTGTTTTAATTATGGCTGGCCTCCACATTTCATTCAGCCAGCTCTCGGCTGGCCGGTGAATGCCCCTTTCCTGCCCTTCTTTTTCTGTGCCAGGTGCTGAAGGACTGACATACTGACACCACATTGGCAGAAGAAAACATCTTTCCTTTCTCTAATTAAACCGGAGAGCTGATAACTTTCTCCTGTCAGACGTGCATGACATACTAGTGCCATTGTATTTATGAGAGACCAGGGCAGAAACCTGTCAAAAGATGTTTTCAATATTAGTTTAATAGTGTGTTCTGTATACTTGCCGTGCTTCGATGCATCTCAGCGCCCAGTTTGTGGTGTTCTTCTCAGATTAATCTGCCCATTGTCAGTTACTGAAAAAGCAATGTTTGTCTCCCGGGCAGCTGGCTGGAGCTCATACCGCGGATAAGGCTGCTCAAGGATGCCTGACCCTGTGCTTCAGTTTCTCTGGTATTTTATACCGTTGTATGAGGTGTTCGTGCAAAATATTAAAACAAACTCTGCCTGCTATACAGTTGCTTTACTTATCCTGTTTTGCGTATTCTAACAGCAGCAAAGTCTACATAAAGCAAGTATTACACTTTTATAAGTATATTATACTTAAATGTAATGCAAATAGTGCATACACATTTTGAGTTAGTGGGAGTATTTTCTTAGTCGACACGGAAATCTGCAAATTAGATAATCGTTAATAAGCTCTAAAAAGTACCATTAGTTTGTGAGCAGGAACGCATAAAACGTTTCCTTATTTCTACGAAATTAGAGATTGCTCTATTCTATTTAGCAGCATTACAAATTAGGTGCCACCTGGGACTTTCATAATTATTATGGGCACATTACATTTGTGGCAGCATATATTAAGAAAACGTATACAAATATTCATGATGCCTCGCATGCCTCCATCAAGACTCTAAAGGCCACCAAAGCAAGCAAAATCATCGCTAGCCTTCTCTGCCCCTCAGAGGCGCACCGCGGGTCTGTCCAGGGCTCCACAGAGATTATTAGAAGCTAGAGGCCCTGGAAGCCACCTCAAGGCCACCGACAGGCCCACATCGTGCCTGTGAGGGCCACAAAGGGCCATCTTTACATTCAAGAGTCACCAAGCCGACTGAGAAACTTTACCAAATGAGTTTTCTTTGCAAATGTGTTTTTTTCGTTTCGCTGTGCGAAGGAGACACGTGCTACACTGTGATTTTGTTCAGTTGTTATTACATAGCATGTACAGTGTGGAATAAGATGTTGTGTGAGTGCCTTAGTTGTGATTTTCCCAGTTGTTCCTTGACACTACAGATGAAGGTGTTGAGGAGGAGCTGGTGTTGGTGTCTTCTGCTCTGTTTATTTCTCAAGTGTTCACTTTTATCCAACCACATGCTCGTTTCAAGGTCCTTTGCTAGTGGGAAGGTCCATGAAATCAAAAAAACTCTCTCGGCTCTTAGCCAGCCCTTGACCTGAGGTTGCTAGAACATTGGAAGAATTCTGGCAGCCACTGAAGAAAGACCTGTTCACATAAGCCTTTGTGCCAACCATCAGCATCTCAGATGGAACAAAGAGCCCTCTGTGTCACACTAAACACCGCTGCACAACTATGCACTGCATCTCATGGTGGCAAGGACAAGGCACCATGGGCACTAATGAAAGAAAGACTAAAAGGGAGTCATGGGCCCTGATTGGGTAGTAAAAGACAGCCATGACTGGGAATCAGTGGACCCTTCACAAAACTGGGTGCGAAGCCACTGCACCTGATGCACCATTGGTGGTAGACTCCTGCGTTTCAGTGTGTTCTTTGTGTGCTCCATTCGGTATAGGTTAATGAACCTACAAATCTTTCTTGATGCCTCTGGGCAGCACTTTACCTCTTATCGATTGACATCACAACTAAGTAACATCTCTAAAAGTGTATGTAACATTTATCTGCTATACTAGCCAGTGAGTTTATAGAAAATGAAAAATAACATCAACAATGTAAGACATTTTGCAGAAGGAGCCGAAGATATTTATCTTTATGGCGTCATATTTCGTCCACAAATGTCCTACATAGGGTCAAACTGCAGAACAGAGAATGGAAAACATAAAGTGAGATGACTGCAGTTTTGAACAAAGAACCTTTTTTGGGATGAAAAATCAGCAGCACATTAACATAGATAAACATTAACACAATCATGCTTAGCATAATAACATGGTGGTCCTATTTACAGTTTCGGGACAGTGTTCCTCATTTATTACTTTTTTGTTCCAGAATCCCTAGATGATATTCCAGATTGGATTTGGATACACTGAGTGTGGCACACTCTGATCTGGAGGACGGCAGTGGGTTCAAGTGATGGGTCAAAGAAGGTAGACAGACTGGAATCTAGATAGTTCACAAGATGAATTGAGTGTAAAAGCCAATTCCTTGAATGTCAGTGGCAAGAGGATGTAACCTAACGACCAGAGCAGCCGACTTTGGAGCTGGGGAACCAGGTTCGAGCCTTGGCATTGACTCAGCATCCTGTGATTCTGGGCAAATCACTTAATCTCCCCTTGCCTACCAAAAATGAATGTGGGCTTGTGTAACGTAACTGGTGCTCATGTAAAGCACTCCAATACCTTTGGGTCGAGTTCGTGCTATATAATACCCGCTAAAACAAAATGTAGCCTGGGGTCAACTGTGGACCATTAAGTTCACTATTGTTAATTAGTATAGGGACCTGTTTTTAGCTGAGCCACCCATTTCATGACAATAGGGATGGAGGCTGTGTTCTTTGGCAAGTTACATAAGGCTCTGGTGGCATAGTTAAAACCCTTGTTCAGTGATGAGAATGAGCACTGAGAGAGGCCCACTTGCAGGCTGCTGCAGTGAACTAATTTACTGAGTTTAATTAAATTAATTAGTATCTGGGCGACTTGGACGGGAGACATGGGCATATTTTCTTATAGTTCATGCCTGATACAAATTCAGCTATGGCAGCGATAAATGATTCCTTGCACATGGAATGGAATGGTTAAAGAGAATGTCAGCGTTTCTGGCTGAGGAAGAGAAAGTCAACATGTTTGGAAAAAGTAGGTAGTACTAGGTAAATTGGTTGGTGCCCAGGAGGCAAAGCAAAGGAACTCAGTTTTGCTATCAGAACAGGGGCAGCTCCTCCACTGGAGCAGGGGAGCGTCGCCGCACTTATGTGCCCCAAAACCCCAGGATAAAAAATAAAATGGTAATTCATTACCATTTTGCTTTTTATCATCCCATCCTGAACTGTGCGTCGGGATGGGCGGGGCCTGCTCAGTAAGCAGGGAGGAGTGGTGGGCTGAGGGCTGCCTTTTGCACTTGTTTAAAATACACATGTGTCTTTGGCTGGCTGTCTAGCCACACATGAGCACTTTCACTTCAAACCTCTCAACCCAGCTGTCTTAAGACTGCTAGTTTAAGAGCAAGTGCAGGCATCCAGTACCCACGGGAGCGGCGACAGAGGCCGCTCTCACCAATCAGGGCACTGCTCACATGCTAGTTAACAGCACATGAGCAGTCCTGGATTGGTCGAGGGAGTTTGCTGGGGCCTGCACCGCAGTACCAGCAGCAAACGAGGTCGGAGTGAGGAGGACGTCGTTAGGATCGGTAGGAACATTTCTTTTTTTTTCTTTTGTTTGCCTGCCCTCAACCCTCAGTAGATGCCAGCCGCCACTGTAACAGAATGATATCATATCATATCACATCATAGCACATCTTCTGTGCAAAATGCCAATGTCTTAATCAGTCGCCATAAGGTACCAATAGTCAATTATAAGGTTTTTATCATCTTCAGATTAAGTGCCTGATTTATTTCAGGGGGGGGCGGACGACCTGCCAATCCCCCATGGGGATGGAGTAATTTACTGCGTCCACATGGTGGAGATGCCACCCGTCCAATTTATAAATGACTGCCAAGCAGGAGGTCGTTTATGAAAACATTGCCAGGAGGCGCCATCCCAGCGGATCCTGTCAATGAATCTTAATCTGTGCTACAGGGCTACGTCAGCAGGATGCAGCAGAGAGTAAATGTTTTTTCTTTACAAAAAGAAAAGTCTTCTCCCATGGATGGGGGAGCATTATAATGGTTGCACTGTTCCTTACTGTCAACTTTGACATGACGGTAAGAAACAGTAAAATATCCACCATCCTAAATTCAGATTGTGGACCTGTAGCCATTTCCCCAATGGCCCTTACACCCCAGGACCATTGGAGAAGTTTGGCCATGGAGGAGACAAATCATTCTTCTCCATGTCCAATCTTAAGGTCTCCCCGTATATAGATCAGGCTGGCAAACAACTGTGTTGGCAGGAAGGGAACTCCGTCACAGCTACGACAAAGTTAACTGCCCTCCAAGATGCAAATCAGGCCCTAAGTATTTGCTTGGCAGTTCAGGTTGGACTGTTCCCATGAGGAGCAGAGGCAAGACTGATTTGCATATGGCTGGGTCCAAACTAGGGTGACGTAGTGAGCAAAAGAACGATGGATTTAACCCAGATTTCTTGACTCGGGGTGAATGTTTAATTCATTCAGCATTCCATCCATCAATTGTTGCCTAATTATGTGCCCAACAAATCTCAAATTCCAAGTAGGACATAGAGAAACATTATGCTAAAGTACTCACATTTTCATTAAAGTGCAGTTGTTGAAGTTATAGCTATGGTCTAAGGGTGGGCGTAATGTGCGTAAGGAACCTACGCGGAGAGGCACGGAGATGAAACCAATCTCCGCACTCTCCGCATAGTTCCCTTATGCACATCCCGCCTCCCGCCTGCCTCCCGCCCTCCTCCCGCCCGCAGTCTTAAATACATTACAAAAGCAATTGTTAAGTAACCTTACCTTATCGGCGGCGTCCCCAGGCTTCGATCCTTCTCCAGCACGTCTTCTTCTGGGAACTGCACTTGAGCAGAAGCCCATGCATGTGCATTCCTGCCGAGGAATGCGCATACGCGGGCTCCCGCGCATGCGCAGTTCCCAGAAGAAGACGTGCTGGAGAAGGATCGAAGCCCGGGGACGCTGCCGATAAGGTAAGGTTACTTAACAATTGCTTTTGTAATGTATTTAAGACGGGCGAGAGGCGGGCGGCCAACTTCTGTTATGCCCAGAGTGTGCAGAGATTTGCCCTGTTTCTCCGCCTATTATCGCGGAAGGCGGAAGGGCGAATCTCCGCACATTCCGTGGGCGGAACGTAGTTGTCCGCCCACCCTTACCATGGTCCCTTCCACAAGACGATATTTATGGCCGGAAAAGGTTCCAGTAATACCTTTAATCTATGTAGAAAAGGATATCCAGCAGGAGTACCTGCTTTTATGTCATTCTATGTCGCGACTGTCTACAATTATGCAGTAGTAAACCCCAATGCATAATATCCTCTTGCATTTCTAATTTGAGCAAAAGGTAAATTATAAATAAAATGATTCAATTCCAAACATAGGCTTCAAAGAAACTATTAAGGTTCAGATTTCAGAAAACAGGTAATGCCTTTTGGTGAACTGTCACCTACCAAAGGGATTCCACCTAGCTCTATATCATCATGTCAAACCTAAAAGTACATGTTCTGCTTTTTAAATACACCACATCCTGCCTCTGGACAGCTTAGGGCCTACTCTAGCGATTACTTGTATGTATTAAAAAGGAAGGTTTAGGCCTGGCAAAAGGTTTATTTTGCTAGATCGAAAGGACAGTTGAAAACTGGACACACAGGCTGCACTGATAGGCCTGAGGCATTTTTAAAAGGCTACTTGGGTGGCGGACAATTAGTGCTGCAGGCCCACTAGTAGCATGCCTTCCTGCTTGAACTTCTTATGTATTAGTTTTGGCCAATGTCCCGCCATTGCTGCATTTCGCCCAGGAAGCCTACCAGCAACCTAAAAATAAGGTTGTTCATTGGCTTGCTGGGAAGGTTTCCCCTTTGCCAGACAGATGTTGTTTCATTAAATAAACAAGAAACGCAGATTGAGATGGATAGGCAGTGCTCCCAAATCCACTGGGGGAGATTGCGTTGTTCTTTTGTAATGCCTGCAGGGTGGGGTTCATCTTATCCAATTTGCATGCAAGCTCTACACCCCCTGATGAAATTTGTGTATTACCCCAGGCTTACTTCTACAATCCGCCGCGAGTGGGTACAGCTCGCCAAGGGGACTCTTATCAAGGTGACACCACGGAAACTGCCATTATTCATATCTCAAACTAGGGACCCACCCTTGCCCTAGTTAACCATTATCACCCCTTGAGTGGGCTGAATGATCAGGATTGACTTGGGAGGGTCCAAAAAACACTGAAACCATCAGCAGAGTTTCAACTCACAAGGTCCTTCAGGTTTTGAACTGGAACATAGAGGGTATCCGCTCTAAACTCAATTATCTAGAGTGTATTTAGACTTTAATTCCCTCTGATATTATATGTTTATAGGAGACATGGAACGTTCCAGGGGGCCTTCACCTTGAGGATTATGCTTCCTTCGCTAGCAATACTTCACTCTCACTTAGTTTGAAAGCAAGTGGGAGCCGTGTGACCTTTGTTAACTTTGTTCTGACACATGAAATGGAAATAATGCTGTGTAACTCCTCTCACGTACATGGGGTTCTCCTTTATTTTACTAATCATACTAGAGTATTATGCATAAACATGTATAATGCAATTTATGGGAAGGAGCCGATGATGTAGTGACTTCACTTGGTGCCTTTTTAAAATCCTTTTATTCCTCTCACCCTCGTAAACAGACTATTCTGATGATCACTGGAGATTTTAATCTTCACCCCTGTAGAAATTGTTATCTGTGCAATGCGATGGTCCCTTAGGTTGCTTCTCAGAATCAAGTCAATCTTAAGCACTTGGTTCAGGTGGATCTAATAAATGAGCTTTCGACAGACTACAACTTGGTTAACTTGCTGAGTGTAGGGAACCTTCTCTGTGATAACAGTGCCCGACCTTTAAAGGTCTGGCTCTCATTTACGACTATTTATATGTCTCAGATGGCTTATTTTCTTCCCCTAAAATCCTTCTCAGTGAATTGGAATCCCTATAGTGATCATAATCTCCTTTCACTGGAACAAGAAGCAGGTTGATTCACATTGTCCTTTTAGAGCCCCAGTCACCTTTAAAGACCAGGGGTGTAGGTTAAAATGGGACAAAGCCATTCCAGATTTTTTTTTCTCCGAGCTGGTTATGGCTTGTCAGTCTGAATTCCAAATCTGCCTGGATGAAGAGGCCCCTTGTGATAGTATACTGAGGACTTTTGACACAGTATGTACTCAAGCCAATTCTTCCCTTTTGAAGCCTGGATGGGTAGGACCCCCAGCCTGAGCCATTGGTTTGATAAGAATTGTACGGTGGTGCGTACGGCACTTTTAGCTTCTCTTAAAAAAATCCCCATGATCATGGGGAAGTGAAAGAGAGTTAAGTCAAATATAGAGCAGCTTTAAAACATAGGAAAATGGAATTAAGAAAGGATTTGTGGGAGGAACTCCCCACAGACAGCACCATGAAAAATAGTACTATGTTTTGGAATGTTGTCAATCATCCCTTCTTTAAAGAGGAACAGGTGTTTGTCCAGGCAGCGCTAGTCCCAAACCAGGCCTGGGAGGACCATTTTTCTGCCCAGTATCAGGGGCAGGACTCAGAAACACTGACACCACTGCTGATGCCTGGTGTTAAGTTGACACTATACTGGAGAGAGATAAGGGATGCTATTATGTACCTTCTGGTGGGCAAGGCTCCAAGTGCCAGTGGGGTCCCAGGTGATCTGTCCAAGTCCTTGGTGGACTTTTTGACCCCTCCACATTAATGCTGCTGTCAGCATCTTTTTGCCTGAGGTGCGCTGCCATTTTGTGATAGTGCCTGTATTCGAGAAGGGGTACAGGAGGGACTCGGCTTGCTACAGACTTATCTTGTTAAGTGATGTGGAAGTGAAAATCATCGGACTGGTCATTTTGAAGAGACTAACCCAGTAGGCTGACGATTATAACATATTGTCCTATCTATAATACGGGTTTAGTCCCGGCTGGGGTACTGTGGAGCAAAATGTAAATCTACACCTAGTAATAAATAATTATGTCAGGGCAAGAGGAGATCCCTACACCTTGCCTTCATGGACCTCAGATCAGTCTTTGATAAGGTTAACAGGGACAAGCTCTGGGCTGAGCTGGGGTCCATGAGGGTTGGTCTGTCTTTGGTTGTCTTTCTTAAAAACCTTCATCATGGTCTGATGGGTTCCATTAGATACGGTTGCAATGGGGAATGCACTAAGCACTTTGATTTGAAAACGGGTGTCCTGTAGGGTTGCATCCCGGCACCTTCCTTTTTGATCATGTATAGTAATTGCCTAGAGGGGGTACTTTCAGTCCATGAACTAGATGTACCAATAGCTGGGGGGAGATCCCTCCCAGCTCTTTTAAATGCAGATTATGCCGTTTTGATCACTTGCATTGCTAGTTGTCTTCAGCAGGTGCATCATCTTTTTTATCAATTTTATGGATAGTCTGGACCAACTCACCAATTTTACGAAATCTCACGTTATGGTCGTGGATCTAAACAACACCAAAAGCTCTACCTTTGTTGTGCAGGCTCAGGTTTTAGGCAAGGTGGATACTTTTACATATTTGGGGATTTTAATTGACTCAGTTTTATTTGGCCACCATTATTAAAAAAAAAACGTAGAAGGTCTCAAAGGGGCATGTGCCAGTGTCACTGATTTTTCCTCCCGACTGAGGCAAAAGATATTAAAAATTATGCTCGATGATTATAAAGCTAAATTTGCTCCTATTTCTACATTTGGTTGTGAGATCTGGGGCTACAATCATAAAGCCCTGATCCTGGTGCAGGAGAACACATATTGAAGGGGTCTTTTGGGCGTTGGGAAGGGTACGCCCTCTGAGATTTTACACAAAGAGATCTGGTTGAGTTACATTGCTGATATTATCCATCTACATCCATTTTTTACTTTGGTGTTCAGTCTGGTGAAAGGAGGAGCTCAGCCTTAACAGGCTAGTTATTCAGGATTGTCAGAATTTAGACAATAAACCTAATATTCCATGGTTGCGTTATGTGAAGGAAAATTTCAATGCCCTTGGGAGGCCTGAGCCTACCCCAGAGCCTAACCCAGAAACATTGGGAAATATGATGTTGTCTGGTTAAGGCAGGCCTTTCAATTTCGGGTGCAGCTGAGAGGGAAGGTTTTGCCTTGGCCAAACAGACATATAGTGATTCATTAGTAAGCTTTATTCAAGTTCAGTGGAATCCTAAAAGCATAAAACGCATTACAGCATAGAAATATATATATGTTAAAAACAAATACATACATCATCAAATATGACTATATAAAACACCATGACATACAATAAAAATACATTTAGACACTAACAGTAAAAAAACAATACATACATACAGGGATAAATTAAAAACATGCAGTTTTTACAATGGTCAAAAACGTTCCCGGGATTGAACCCTATCTTGTTGACAGGCCATCAACAGCGTTTATTAACTTTTTTCAGCTGGGCATATTTCATGTGCTGCTTTTTCCTGACGGCTCCTGTTTCAGGAATGCAGACTTGCCACCATGTATTTGTGACCAGGTCTCCACTTGGGACACCTTGCACTTTGTACATATCTGCCCTATTTTTAAGACCTTGCATCATACGTTTTTGCGACCACTCCTTTTAACTTTGGACATTAAACAGGCTAGACCCACTTTATTATATCTACAGCTTTTAGCGACACCCAAATTATGTTTTCACGTGTCTAAAAACCTGTCTGGAGTTTTTAGCACTAATCACTGGGCCCCACCTCCCTGTTTTTTCTTTTATCTAGTCCATATTGTTATTTAGATGGTCTTTCATCTGGGATGTGGTAATACCGTGATGTTTGTTAATGAGCTTTTTCTGATGTGTTTTCATTCTGTATGTCTGTATATGTTTAATTGTCTTTAATTGTTTTGCTCATATTTATACCCTTGTAACACTTGATGCTGTGTTTTTATCTTTGTATGCTTGTATGAAATTAGTTTTGCAAAATTGCATATAGTCTTTGACCTTGACCACTAGTAGAATTTAATTCATAGGCCTTTGATACATGCAGTACCACTTTACTAGGGACTTGTAAGTAAATTAAATGTGTCAATGAGGTGTAAGTCAAAGTAGCCATGTTTTAGGGAGTGAGCACAGGTGCTTTGGCACTGGTAGCCATGGTAAAGTGCACAGAGACCTAAGGCCAACAAAAAAGAGATCAGCGAAAAATAGAGGGGTAAAGAAAAAGGTTTGGGGGAAGGCAACCCTTAAGCTAATTGGTCTAACACCACTTACCCCCATCTCTCCTTAGCACAAGCAAAAATAATATTAACCATTGGCTACATTGGTGACAGCTTAGTCAGCTCTTTCTGTTATGCTCAGGAAAGGCACATATCAATTAATGCACCTCTATTTGCCTGTTTACATTACACTTGTTTCAGTTGTTGTTGCAAGGCCATTTTGCAAGAGGGGTTCCCCACATGGAGGTGCATGGGCTTCTGAGGGGAATCCCCTCTTCTGGTATGGCCTTCACAACCTAATATTATGTGGGTCCAGAGGAACACCACTGTGGGACAGAGGGAGCCACAGCATCCCCTCCCTGGCTGTACTTTCTTCACTGTTCATTGTCAGTGGTGTCATTTGGACATATAGACAGAGCTTGAAACTGGAGCAAGATAGCATCCATAAGAAAAGTACCATGCATATTTTGTAGGTTGAAGGTTATTTCTATATCCACTGAGTGAAATTTACAAAAGCAAGGACCTACTATTTCACAGAATAAGGAAAGGAAATCAAGAACTTTAAAACTTGATGGCTGATTATGGATCTAATCTTGAATGGAGAAAGACTGTTGAGGTGCAGAAAGGGCAAACTAAAAGCAGGACTTGAACTGAGTGTTTTAATTCTCACAATCTTTTGTACAATAACATTTATTCATTATTTGATATTCTTAGCAATACAGTTTTATTTGTTACTGTTTTAGCTACTAGATGACAAGCAGCACACTCGCTGGACAAGCATATTGACAGTTACAATTTACATAGTCTCCTTAATACTGCTATGTAATTTTTTATGTGGCCAAATGTAGGCAGTGGAATGAAGGTGTCTGTAAGAAAGTGAATTATTAATTGTTCAGAGCCTGTGTGCCCACCCAGGGGTATGAATATGGTAATGAGCACTCACACCCGGTTTTGGGGATAGCTTTCCTCCCACTGCGTTTGGTGCCAGCTTGACTTGGGGGACAAAGGCAGGTACTCTCCAGGCATCGCTCTTGACAGTGCAGAGCCTTTTTAAGTTAATGACGTTCCTGGGCCCACCCTAACTTGTCTTCCTGCCAGGGAAAGAAAAACGCCTCCCCACACCCAGCTGCTCTGGGAGAAATTTTCACACCTCTTTTTAAGGCCATGCAAACAGGGCATTTTCTCACAGCAGCCATACATTTATCATAGAATTGTCACTGGTTTTCAGCTGCACTTAGTGTATTGGAGATGATCAATTGGTAACCAATTGTTGAAGGAAATCAAATATACAAGTGAGCATAAATTACATAAGTGTTAGCACAATAATGTATGTCCTGCTGTAGCTATTTCAGTTTATTTTAGTTGGCATAGAATCTTTTTTACTCTAGACTTATGCAACATACAGCAGTAGTACACGATTGTCATGACAACATGTCTGGCTTTATGTGTTAATACATTTCCTATAATTCCAATGTGACTGGTAACAGCAGTTAGCAGCCTCATTCGAATTGCAAGGTTGGTGGGAACATTAAGGACCTCTTTTATATCACCTATAAATCAGACTGATTTGCATATGGCCATGTCTGAACTGGGGTGGTGGAGTGAGCTAAAGAATGATGATGGATTAAACCCAGATCAGTTGACTGGGGGTGAGTGTTTGATTTGCTCAAGCGCTCTGTCCATCATCCCCTTTGGTTATTGCTTTGTTCACCCTAAGTTGGCAGGGTATGCCCAGACGCGGGTCCCTTGCTCACTTTGCCACTGGATTCAAGATAGCCTAGCTGATGAGGGTTATGAACCCGAAACCGGTCCCAGGATGCTTGTTTCCGGTCCAGGGAAGACATGGCTTGGCAGTTCAGGCTGGACTGTTCCCATGAGGCACATGGTCAGACTGATTTGCATATGGCCATGTCTAAACTGGGGTGGTGGAGTGAGCTAAAGAAGGATGATGGATTAAACCCAGATCAGTTGACTGGGGGTGAGTGTTTGATTTGCTCAAACGCTCTGTCCATCATCCCCTTTGGTATCGCTTTGTTCGCCCTAAGTTGGCAGGGTATGCCCAGACGTGGGTCCCTTGCTCACTTTGCCACTGGATTCAAGATAGCCTGGCTGATGAGGGTTATGAACCCGAAACCGGTCCCAGGATGCTTGTTTCCGGTCCAGGGAAGACATGGCTTGGCAGTTCAGGCTGGACTGTTCCCATGAGGCACAGGGTCAGACTGATTTGCATATGGCCATGTCTAAACTGGGGTGGTGGAGTGAGCTAAAGAATGATGATGGATTAAACCCAGATCAATTGACTGGGGGGTTAGTGTTTGATTTGCTCAAACGCTCCGTCCATCATCCCCTTTGGTATCGCCTGGTAACAGGAGTTAGCAGCCTCATTCGAATTGCAAGGTTGGTGGGAACATCAAGGACCTCTTTTATATCACCTATACATTTTAGCCAATGAAAGCAGCCAAAATCTACAGGTGAAACTCCAGGTATGAAGGAGGAATAACAACAGAATTCCATTAGAATTGCTGATTCTAAGCTAATAATTCATTTGTAGGCTCCGCTGTGGCCAGAGTTACTAGTAAATTTAGGTTTAGTAACTCCGGGGAGGGGTGAAGTTCCTGCGTAACATATAACACATTATATGAAAAAATTGCCAACCACATTCGTGTATGTGTCTTTACGTTAAAGTCAGACGCACTATATTTTTCAATGGTTGTTTTCAATAGCAACCGGACAATAGTTCCAAATGGGATTAGACAGGACACATAAATTATCTAGATTTCAGTTTAGGCAACTGAAAGCTATCTCTTTATCATTTGGAATAAATCATTTTAGCACAAGGTATCGCTCTGCTGATGCTCTGCACAGACACAGACACCATGAAATTGAAAGAGTGGACAGAATAGAGATGAAAAGGACTGTATTGATGTTTCTA
The DNA here is from genome assembly GCF_964204655.1 of Triturus cristatus. Taxonomy (NCBI): domain Eukaryota; kingdom Metazoa; phylum Chordata; class Amphibia; order Caudata; family Salamandridae; genus Triturus; species Triturus cristatus. The sequence goes on from NC_140583.1 coordinate 879,672,623, forward strand.
CAAAGGCAAACACTAGCTAATTACTACCAAATGCTGTTACATTTATCAACTTTACATTTCCACGGCGTCCATTGTAAACATATATTGCACTCTCAGGTTTACTCGCCGTTCTTCCACTTCGACTTAGTCTCCAGAGGGATTAACCAAAGTGGGAAGATGATTGCTCTGATAATACACTTCATAAGTGGAAAAGTTCTTTGCAATGTATGACGGATTTAATACACGGAAGAAACCATGCAAGTCCTGTAGTCACTACTGACGTGGAGTGTGGTCCTTTGGGGGAACGCTTTCCCCCTCGCACTCCATACAGTATGAGAAAACCTTAGGGTGGTGCAATGCTTACTTTGTAAAAAACAAAAGCAGGTCCCTCTGCTACTTGCACTACCCATTGCCCCTCCCATCTCTGCCGATGACAGTACCAACACAACTACTATCACACTCCTACAGGTGTGACAATTCAGACTATTCCAGGCTCCCAAAGCCATAAGAATGGCTTGGGCCGCACTTATTAGCCATTTTTAGTGTATGTTACATTAAAAAGCAACTGTTGTTGTGCTCATCTGTAAATTAGACAGACAGCGCATGTTAGAAATGGGTTTTTTGGTTGGCTAGGGTATGCACCTGAGCCAGGCAGAACCAAGCACTCGAGGCACGGCAAGTAAGTTACCAACCAAAGATAACCTATGCTCACCCACTGGTAGCTTGGTGCAGAGCAGGCAGGCTTATCATCAAAGGCAATGAGTAAAATGTTTACACAACATAGTCATACAAAAACACACTGAACATACCACAAAAGGGACCCCACACAGGATTATATAACAATATAGAGAGAGTATATTGTACATAAAACATGGCCAAAACTACATGAATCATAAAAACTGCACATATTAGGCAAATACTGAAATCGGACTTGTTATCCTAATAATGCAAGAATCAAAACCATATGCATTATAATGTGAGTGCATGTAATGCCAGTGTAGGGTAGGGAAAACACCTAAAACCACTTGAGCACACCAGTAACAGTAAGGAAACATGAATCCAGAAACACCCGCCCACCTATCTGGGTTACGGTAATCTCTAGAAGCCTAATTGAAATGAGTGCCTTTGCCACTTTCACAATTGTCACGTATAACAGTGAATGTACTTGTAAATTTCCCACTGTTGTCCTGTAGAAACAAGGTTAAAACTAAAGAAATGTAGTGAATACTATACACATGATGCACTTCATAAAAAGGTCACATCAAATGCAAATTTACCCATAGGTCACCAAAGCAACCGTGCTTCTACTACACCAATTGCGGTAATGTTCAGGCAACTTTCTTTATTATGGCACGTTCCTGATGTCGAGGACTGCAGGTATGTCTTAGGAATGGTACCACCGGGAGGGCAATCAAAAATTAAAGAGAGCAGCGGGGAAACATCGTGGAATCTCCCATGTGCAGAGGAGGGTAATGCATCTTCCCGCAAGTGCACAGTGCAGATGGCAAATCCCCAGAGTATTCCTCCTTTGTGAATGTAGAACCGTCTACACAGGAAGCGTGGAATGGCTACTAAGCTTCCCCGGGGTCAGACTCACCCTCAGCACTCCTCTGGCCCAGAAGATGTCAGCGGGCTCCCCGAAGGGGTCTGCGTGGTCGCTTTGGTGTCTACGCTGATCCAGGGGGTTGGGCAGGCCAGAATAAGCCTCGCAGGGCAGGTCCACCCCTTGTTGGACAATGCATCTGGGGAAGACAACGCTAGGGGGTCCATTTCTCAGCCCAAGGCACTTGATTCTCTCGGAAGCACCGACCTTGGTATCCCTCCAAACCACGCTAAGTTCAGGGGAATACTGTCAGTAGTAATGAAGCGCTCAACATGCGCTAATGTAGGCCAGGAATCCTCACCACAACTACTCATTACAGCACACAGCTAGTTGGAATGAGGTGCTCAACACACACTCACTTGGAAGGAAAGGAGCATTCTATCACAGCTCCTAATCAGAGTGCCACTGGGGAGCTCACAACGCTACCTACTGAGGAAATCTTTTGGGATGTTCCTCAGATTACTAAACCGGGGTGGGGCAAGCAAATCGCCCTCAGAAAACAGTAGATGCAGGGCACAAAGAGAGGTAGCATTCAGCAGGCCAGTACATAAGGCAGTTTAGCAAAATGGTGGTTTCTCCTTGCAGCACAACAGTCCTTTAGCAGTGTACAGATTGTAGAGCTAGCTACGTCTGGTTGCAAGTCCTATGCAGTATCTGGTTAGACCTGAGTCAGGGAGTTGCAGGCTGCAGGGCAACAACCAGACAAGCAGTCCAGATGAGTTCTTTAAGCAGAGCAGCAGTCCTTCTGACAGAGGTTCAGTTCCGGGTCCAAAAGTGCTTTCCCATCATGGGGTCAGCACTTCTGTACTTATACTCATAAATGTATTTGGTGTAGGGGGTGAGTTCACAAGAAACCTTAGAAGTGCACAACACTCCCTTTCAACCCAGCCCTGGCTCCAGACACCAGTAGGGGGTAAGATAGCCTTTTGTGTGAGGGCAGGACACAACCTATACACATGTAAAGTGTGAAAGCATTCTCCTTTTCTTAGCCCAGGAAGACCATCAGTATGCAGATGAATGCAGATGTACACATGTCACACTCAGCCCTTGCTGTGGTGTGGCTGTCTGGAAAGTATGCACAAAGTGTAGCTGTCTCCCAGGCCCAGACGTGGATTGGAGTCAAGCCGCAAAGCACGAAGATTCATAAGAACAGAAAAATGCCCACTTTCTAAAAGTGACATTTCTAAAAAAGTAATGTAAAATCCAACTGCACCAATCAGCAGGATTCGTCACTACCATTCTAAACACACCAAACATGGCAACACCACTCCTTTCTGATCAGGAATTACCACTTAAGAGTATATGAGGGAATTCCCAATGCTAGCTTATGAGAGGAGTAGGTTTCACAGCAGTGGGAAACAAAATAGGCTATGTGTCACTATCAGGGCGTGTCACACACATAAAGGCACATGTCCTATCTTTTACTTAGACAGCACCCTGCCAATAGGGCTACCTAGGGTCCACCTTATTGGTGACATATGAGTAGTACAATAGGGCTACCTAGGGCCCACCTTATTGGTGACATATGAGTAGTAAAAGGGTAATTTAGGGCTTGGAAAGAAGTTTTTTCAATGGCAAGTTAAAGTGGCAGTAAATTACGCATGCAGTCCCTGCAATGGCAGGCCTGAGAAAGGTTTGAAAGGCTACGTCTGTGGGTGGCACAAGCAGTGCTGCAAGCCCACTAGTAGCATTTAATTTACAGGTCCTGGGTATATGGTATACCGCTGTACCATGGAATCACAAGTAAATCAAATATGTCAAACAGGTGAATATGAATCATACCATGTTTAGAGCACATGCACTTTAACACTTATTTACAGTGGTAAAGTGCCCAGAGTCCTACAGCCAACAAAAAGAAGGTAAAACAAATAGGTGGAGGAAGACAAAAGGTTTGGAGATAACTGTGTGGCAGACTGTCATAAGTGACAATTAAGTGCTGGTGATGAGCACCGGAAACCACCAGCTCAAATTAAGCACTGGGGTGGTGCCATCACCGTTTATATACAGTAAAATATGCTGTTATGCCCACTATATGTTCAGTCTCCTTTGCTTCTACTCAAGGTGTCAACATTGGTTAATGCCTTCGACAGGAGTGTTAACCAATCATAGTTAATAGATCTCCTTTTCTTCACAGTTCCTGTTTCTCTCCAGGTGCTGCTGTGGACAGAAAAGATGGTCTCCCTTCCATGTCACAGCGTGCCTCCTCCACCGCTTGCCATGGTGCAAGCAAGCACAGTCAAGCACAGAAGTAGAGAATAATATGTGTTTAGTTTATTCTACTTCTGTGATTGGTGAGGTGTACTTTTAGCAAGCAAGGCGTGGAGCTGGCATAGGAAGAGGCAGAGGAAGGAGAGGGCATTTCTCTTTGTGGGCCCAATAGGAGAGCAACAGGTTGGTATCCTGGCACGGTTGAGAATGCATTTTAGTTTGCAATAGAAAATGGTCACTGTTGAGAGTTAGTGAACATTTTGTCCGTATGGAAATTATGTGAAATTTTGAGAAAATTACTTTGTGCTATCTTGTCTGAAAACTGAATGCAAGGACATTCCAAGCGTTTTCAAGTCAAACGAGAAACCCGCAAGGGGATTGACTTGAGGAGAAAATGTCTCATGTGAGACGCAATGTGCTCGAACTAGTTTCACAAGATTTTTTTCTGCTCCAGATAGTCATCATCAGCAAATAATTCTGCTAGTGTAGGCATTCCCTTCTCCTTTTGAAAAGCGGATATAACAACACAATTTGTAACACATTTGTAAAACTGTGACCTAAAGGGATAAAAGCATTAAAGCAATACACAACTTTAACACTCCTGTACTACTTCTGCATAGTCACCACACGAGGGTAGTGTTTGCTTAAAAATATGTGTTGTTTTACTGTTTATACAACCGCGTGTGGAACCGATACGAGTAGACGACCTGCATCAAGCTTCCAGAACAAACACATATATACCTGCCTATTGAACAAGAACTACCTTTTATAACCAGTTTTACAATCAGCAGTTAAATGATAGGCAATAATTAAAATAATCATTATAATGTGTTACATGTAGGTCTCATATTCTTACAGCCTACGTAAGCATTGCTAAATTATTGGACACATAAGTCACATGTGGAAAAATAGCAATAAACACAATGACTAAGAAAACAGCTTATTATTAATCATAAAGCTAGCTATATTTAGAATTTGGTATGCAAATGTATCTTTATATAATGCATGGAATTCTGCAATTCCTGTGTTAATGTACGTCTCTAAAATCGGCGGCTTGTGAACTCGACATTAATAAAGTTATTGCAATCGAGTTCTGATGTCATAATACATACTGCCAGAGCCAGCAGCCAAGTGAAAGGCGGGTCAGGTTCTCGGAGCACCTGTTTAAAGCATCCTAATGCAGTTGCTTTTCTTTCTTCTGCTCTATTTGTCTATCTTACAGTGACTAGCAGAAAGAACATGATTATTTTTTGAATGCCTTAAATAATTGTAATAAAGTTAGAATCTTTCATTAGATTTCAACTTAATCGAAACTAGTGGCTTTGAACTGTTTCTAATATCCGTTTGCAACAAATCTTAGGTTTTTATGTGTTTAATCTTGCTGTAAAAGTTCTGTTTATTATTCATATTTGCAGACATGCTCTCTCTTTCTAAAAGAGCTACGTACCAAGGTTTTACGTGGTTTGTTTATTGGAAAGGTGATGGCGTGACTATGTATTATATGGGTTAAAGTACCCCCCTGTGTTACATTATAAGGATATTACAAGCCACCTCAGAGTTCCATAACCTTATATGGGAACTCAGCCTTCTGCCTCGTTCCACTATATGGTTATGGAACTTCTCAGTAACTTGCAATATCCTTATAATGTACATCAGGGGCAGAGGCGAAACTCGAGTCAAATTTCGAGAGGGGGCTAATAAAAAATTTCGGGGTGGGGGGGCTAATTTTTCCACCTGTAGGCAGAGTGGAGATGCAGGGGCTCCAAGAAGGGGTAAAAAACAACAAAGCCTCATTAACATGCAAATGGCATTTTAAAGACCTGTGAAGTACTCGGGTGCAGCTGTGCGTGTGCCCGGGAAGCTGTCTCAGCTGGGCTGACACACACGATGGGGGGGGGGGGGCTGAAGCCCTTTGAGGCCAATGGTCTGGTCAGGGGTTACTTGATTTCTTGTATAGTAATTATAGAGGGTAATCCATCTCTAAAACAATCTGCTCCCTTTACAATGCCAGTGTTTGCACTCCACAGTTGGGAGTACAGGGTAGCACCTGAAACAGTCCTCTTGTATGCTCTCTGACATGGCTTCCCTAATAAGGACCTAGAGGAGCGCCATCTCCCTTTCAGTTATTTACGACTTCTTTTGGCTCCTTAAATACAATTCAAGGCCCTCATTAGAAAGTGACCCATAATAATGCCAAATTGGGTGGAAACAAGACTTTGCATTTAAATCGATCTTACGAGTTCCATTGTAGCACAGCATGCATTAATACAGCGTGCAAAATTCCGCATTGGTTTCCGGGAACATATACCGAGGGTCAAACCTGTGCAGTTTTGCTCCCTGAAAAAGTCCTGGAATGACAAAATGGCATTCAGAAATCGGCGCTGTAATACAAATTTCATTACTCGCATTTCCTACTAACTAGGGGCAGATTTACAACAAAGTAACGCAGCACGGTGCAGCAAGTCATTTTGCTGCGCCGTGCTGCGTTAGTTTGGAAAGCACAGAGATGCGACATATTTACAAGAATATGTCGCATCTCTGTGCTTCCCCTGCACTTCCCCTGCAGCCATGCGTCTGTGCAGGCACACTTGCACCATGGTGCAAGGATGCCTGCGTCGTGGGGAGATTGTTTTTGTGCAGGAAGGGACACCTTCCTGCACAAAAACAATCACAAGAGGCTTTTTCCTCTTAAATGCATGCTGTAGAATGCAGCACGCATTGAAAGAGGTAAAAACTAGGAGAAATGAAAACATTTCTCCTCGTTGCGCCTCGCTACGCCATCTCTAGGGTGGCGTAGCATTCACACGCATCTCCAGATTTATGATTTCTCCTAAATCTGGAGATGTGTCTTGTTCCATGGGTGTTGCGTGGGAACACCCACAGCAACACCCATGGAACGCCCCTTCCACGCACAGTGCTGCGTGTGAAGGGGCCATATTTACGAGGAGAGGAAAAGTCACGCAGGGTGGCTTTTCCTCTCCTTGTAAATATGGAGGAGCCCCTGCGCCACCAGTACGTAACGGAAAGTGACGTAGTGGTGGCACAGGGGGCTTGTAAATCTGCCCCCTAGTGTTTAATTTGAGCCAGCGGTTTCCACTGCTCTGCACCGGCACTTGCTCGACACCGGCACTTAATTGTCATCACCACATTAATGAATGACACTCTGCCACATGGTGGCGCAACTCATCTAATTTAGAGATGAGCAGAACAACGGTTGTTCATGAATACAATATACATGAAAAATACTGATAACTGCCTGCCCAGCCATTCCTTTAGCTTTGGGGGCCTGGAATAATCTGAACTGTCTCACTTGCAGGCGAGAGAGATGGTTAGTAGTTGTTTTGGCTCCGCCATTGGCAGCGATGACGGGGCAATGGGTAGTGCAAGCTGCAATAGCCTCCTGGTCAGGGCCCAGCACTTTTTTTTACAAACTAACCACTGCTACTAACCCGTAAGGCAATCATCCATTGATACCTCAATCTAGCACTATGGATGTCCCCGGTATGCTATGGCACTCACGACTGAGTTCCTGAGATTCCATTCTGGATTGAAGCATGGGAAAGTTGACATGTATGTGATAGAGAATAGTGAGTCAAGAACTACAAACACGGATACAGGTCCGCGGATATCCAAGGTGTAATAACATAATCTAATGCTGGTGCCTCTGTTTTTAGATCGACTGGTACAGTAAGATGCTGTGGCCGTGGGAAGTGAGAGGCGGATTCCCCATAGTACCAGGGCTTCAGTAGCCAAGGACATAGGGTGCCAAGTGAGGAGCGAGGGGTAAACCTTCAGAAACTCTTGCCTCTGTCTTTGTGAGACTGCAGAAGCAAACCAGTAGGCCATTGTTTATCCTTCCTCCTGTCATGGCTCACACTGTGACTGTCACTGGATGACAGCTGTTGCCAGGTGTGTGAAGGCTGATGTACGCAATTGTCATTTATCTACAATACCACGAGCAAGATGTGGAAGGGGAAAGATTTAAAGCGCTATATGGTAGTTTTAATCACCTTCTGTCTTGCAAAAGGTGTTTTCTTTAAAAATTATTTCTGATCTAAGAGGAAAGAACAGTTTAATAACCTACTATTTTACCAAAGAGAGCTAGTCTGCCATTAGTACCCTGTAAGGAATATTGGGAGCTGGCCAGCCAATCAGACTGTTCCCTGTGTGTGCTGTTGCTAGTGATACAGGCCCGCTCAGGCAGCATCTCTAGGTTGCCGGCTCCAGGCCCCTCTGGAGTGCCCTGCCCAAGAGTTTCTGCACCTCCACGACCCTGACTCCCTTTGTTAATGTCTGGACCAATGATCGGTCTAAGTGATCTGCTGTAAAGTTGCACGAGCACAGCTCTAGCTCTCTTTCAGCTTAAGCCACTCTCTCTGCCATGTTTCAAGTAAGCAGGAAATAAACCTCCTTGGAGGGAGGCTTTGATCAGATAAAAAACATGGCACCAGTGAGAGGAACAATTCCTTGACCGGTAATGTTATAGGTAGGAAGGGATGTCTGATGCTTTAATCCAGGGTTCTCCAAAGTCGGTCTTGGAGCGCCGGATCCATGACAGATTTTTTGCATATCCCCATTTAGATAAATGTAGTTATGCTAAAAATGGATCCGGCCCTCCAGGACGGACTTTGTAGAGCCATGCTTTAGTCTCTGTGATGAGTCGTCTTCTTTATTCAGATGTATATGCCCGATTCTGCAACGTTACATACTAGTTGTAGTGGAAAATGAAAGGTGATAGACTGAGCTTTGGGGTGCCTTGATTATATACTCATGAATCTTACATCCCTTTACTTGAAGAAGGAGATGATTGCAGAGCTGAGATGAAGGCGCACGTTCATTTGAAATGTTATTAGGAATGGCTATATCTCTGGAATTAAAATCATCGCTTGTCATATTAGAGGCAATAAGAAAGCCAGAAACTTAGAAACCTTTTTTGGCTCTTTTCATAGCTTTGTGGTAAGTGTGTGTGCGCCCTTTACATTTAGTTTTGGCAGCCTCTGAATTGAATTTTCTCCATGCTTAATTCCAACTGGCATTCCATATTTTTCATTTCAGTTGCTTCAAAGTTGCATTTCTTCAATGCCGTTTTAGCTGATTTGTGGGATTTCCAATAAGTTATCCCAAGGTGGTTAATGTCATAGGTTTCCAGAAAGTTGTTGTGTTCTAAAACTGTGTGGCAGCTAAAAAAGCGTTGATGAGTCCCACTTTATATCAGGTTCCAGAAGTGATTTTCACAGATTTTAAAAAATGTCCTCTGTGACTGATGGCTGACCTTGGGTATGCCGAGAACTGTGCCAGTGCCACAAGTTCTGAGGACTCCCCAGAGTTTACATGCATCTAGGTGAAGGTGTGCTCCTTTTTTTTTTTTTTTTTTTTTTTTTTTTTTTTCCTTCGTCTCTCAGGCAGTGTGTTGCTGGACTCTACTGTCAGCAAATGGTTAGGTGTGCCTACCGCTGAGACTGCACTGGTGTCTTGTAAAGCAGTCACCTGGTTGAGTGTCCCGCAAAGTGCATAGCGTACCAGGTATGAAGTGCAGCGAGGGGAGTGCAAAGAATGTCAACCATGGGTAGCTTCTTTATGGGTCAAATAGACTCCATGAGTTTCAGGAAAGGGGCAGGGACAAGCTTTATACACTGCCTTTTCAAAGATGATGGCCTATCCGTCGAAACCATCTGAGCTCCCCAATCCAAGATAAAGCGTCATTTGTGAGTTCACCTCATGTTCGATTCATATATAAGGATCCTTCTCCAAGTGATGGAGGTGTCGAAACACATTTGTTTCCTTACTTTTTGTGGTGTTATTCTCACCTCTGCTACTTTTTTTACTTCTGATTTTGCTTCTAGCATTAGTAACTTTTACTGGATCTACTCCTGGAGTATTTTGCTCAGCATATTTCTCTTCTGTGTTGTCAAACGTTTGCTGATAGCTTCAGTTTTAGTCTTCATCTTCAATCAAGAGCTACAACCTTTGACCCTTTATGTTTTTTTCATCCATTCTGTGACGTTCCTAAGGAGATACTTGACACATTTCACATGTACTGTTCAGTGTAGGATGGCATAGTGGCTACCAAGAGGAGTCAACCTTTCCTTGGGCAATCAAGAATGGGAATCAACAACCTTTCTCTGCCTCCAGTCCTTGGCAAAGACAAGGGGTGAGATGACGCCACCTTCTTCCTTGTAAAGATCACTGACTGCATGGTGGATTGCAAGACAGCCTTACATCCTGTTTTGCAGTTTGTGCATCCTCCTACCAGCTACTTCCTGTTACTTCCATAAGTAGGAGCTGGAGCCTGCAATAACCTGTGTCACCATTGCTCAGCACGTATCGTCCATACGTTCACGACCCTCTTGTTAGCTGTTTTTTTCTGCAGCAATTTCCCTGATTGCAACGTTTCTGCAGTATTGTGCTATAACTTGTCCTATCTTGCTATGGTCTGAGGGTTGGTGTATATCCTACTTTCTTTCTCTTTTCACCAGTGAATCATTTATCTACACCACTTGGCTTTTTTAAGGATTCTATGCCCTGAGGGCTTTTTAATCCAAGACTATGGCATCATTGAGAGTTTGGGGGGCAGGTGCGCTGTATTCCATTCCACCAGGGCAAGAGATCATGTATTGTGCAGCACTGGTGGACTACAGCCTGCCATATTTAAAGATCTCCATATACCTGGAATAAATCTCTTTAACTTCAGAGAAGCCATTGCGGCCTCTCTGAAGGCACTACAAGTGTGGAAAGCGGACTCCATGTTTTATGCAATCCCCCGCAAACTAAGAACATTTTTAATTTTGGAAAACTTACTGCCAGAGTGGAAAAAAAACAAAAGTCCTAATGACCCTGACACCCTCTGAGCCTTTTCTCAGGGTGTGAGGATATTTCAATTTTTTTCTGTTTGAGACAGCCATGCCTTTTCTTTCTGTTCCCAACATTAAAAAAGAAATACATCAGAAGGGCTGCGCTAATTGGGTGCACAGTCTCAAAAACTTAGACCAATGACCCAATATGTGGGGCCACTATTCCAAAGTTTCCACCAGAGGACCTAGTAGGGGCTCCCCCAGTGGAAACATGATGGGTCACCCAACTCTAAATAGAGGGGCAAACCTACAGGTTAATGGACAGGGTACCCTGCCATGTTTTTGGTGCACTACCCTGTCTGCCAAATTCTAAATACCCCCTATGTTCCTTCCTAAATATATCTGTTGCTTCCACTGGGCAATGCCTGATATTAAACTGCAAAGTGGATACAGGAAGGAGTGACTGTTACCTATGGAAAATTCAGAAAAAGAAGATGTGACGATTGCGTTCAGCTATTGACATATTGCTGTGACGTAAGGTGTCATAAATGGCTGACAGATCAAGCAGCACAAGAAGTGCTGCTTTCTCCTGAGCCATGATTTCCAGTAGTCACTCTCATATATCTCTGTGCTCTCCAGTGGCGGCTTTTACAGAACGGGGGCAGGGGTGGAAAAAAAAATATAACACTGACCTCTGCACAGCCGCCGTTTCTCCTCCATTGTCTCTCCTCCACTTCTCTTCCTGACTCCCTGAAGCAGGAAGCACACAGACTCCCCTAAACCAATCACAACGCTGCTGTCACCAGCATGACAGCAGCGTTGTGATTGGTCTGAGTCGCCTGGTTCGATGCTCAAACAGTGAGTTGAAGCCTGTGCATGTTCTACACCCAGGCGGCTGTGCAATACAGCCAGGTGGAGAACATGATAAGTGTGCATCACTGTTAGGCCGACCCAAGACGGCCAGACTAACCGCCATGCGCAGATTGACATTTTCCCAACGCAAGAGGCCATTCTCTTCCAGACATTTTGTTAACTGACCCCCATTGCCAGGGCGTTTGCGAGGGAGAGCATCTTAGCTGCAGGTCTATCTAACGTGGTCAGTCAGATTTAGAGAACCTTTTATGTTTTTCCCCCTGCTCTTTAACCTTATACTTTTAATCACTCTTAACAACACGATTTTCCCTGTATTCTGTCTGGGTTTTGTTTTTGTACCTTTCCTAGCCTCTTTAATCGCATAACCCTTAGGGATTTTGTATCCCCTCTCTTTCAGACTGTTACCCCACCACGTGCCCTCTGCTCTTCCTGCAGCATGTGTCACTTTAGTGTATTTGGTATATACTCTGTATCAGTCCCTCAATCCTCTACCCACGTGTTTAGCCGCAGCTTTTTTATTCTATCTTCCTTCCTCCAACCTCAACCTATCTCACATGAGAGTTCTTCCTACTGGGATGCCCCCGCCTCATTCCTACCTTCACCAGCAGTATGTGACTGCTGTAACATTATATAAATCCACCGCCTGTCCTGGGCCTGTTTTTTTTTTTTTTTACAAAACATTAAATTAACTCCTTTTCTACAAGTTGTTAATTTCAACTTGGTTAGGCTCACGTTTACCCAGAATACATTTTAATCAGAATTGTTCCCTGAAAAAAAGCTTTTTTATGTCTCGCCTACGCAGTGCGCCTGCGCTGCTTGGAGGGGACCTCTTGGAATCGATCAGCTTGTTTGCCCAAAAACGTGCACGCTTTGCATTGCTTTCAATTGCAACGCGTGCACGTTTGGCGTTTCCCTTGCAGGAGCGAGCTTTGGCGACATCTGTTTGTAATTATCGAGCTCGCTCCCGCAAGGTAAATGTTTTGTGTCCCTGCTCTCGGCCGTACTCCCCCTACCCCTCCCAGTTGTTTATTATTGTAGGTGGCCACTCCCCTTCCTGTTTGCGATGCTCAACGGGGCCGTTATCTTTAAGCGCTTGTTACATTTAGATGGCGCAAGGAATCTTTGCCTGTTGCTTTCGCTCGCGGCAGGGGTTGAAAGAGCTTCTTCCGTTAAAATCAGACTTTCAGAGTCGGAATGACCAGGGAGGTTAGACGATGTTTTTTTTCAGAATCCCATGACTGTCTTGTTCTTTTATGCAGATTTCTATAGCGCGAACTCTACCTGAAGGTATTGGAGCGCTTTACATGAGCTCCGGTTACGTTACACAAAGGCACATTCAGGCACGGGAAGATTATGTGATCGGCAGGCAGGGCTGCTCGAGAGGAGCGCTTGAGGCAGGCTGGCACGGTGTTTTTTTTTTTAATGCAGATTTCTATAGCGCAAACTCTACCTGAAGGTATTGGAGCGCTTTACATGAGCTCCGGTTGCGTTACACAAGGGCACATTCAGGCACAGGGAGATTATGTGATCGACAGGCAGGGCTGCTCTGGGGGAGCGCTTGAGGCAGGCTGGCACGGTGTTTTATGTATTTTTTTATGCAGAATTCTATAGCGCAAACTCTACCTGAAGGTATTGGAGCGCTTTACATGAGCTCCGGTTACGTTACACAAGGGCACATTCAGTCACGGGGAGATTATGTGATTGGCAGGCAGGGCTGCTTGGGGGGAGCGCTTGAGGCAGGCTGGCTCGGTGTTTTATGTATTTTTTATGCAGAATTCTATAGCGCAAACTCTACCTGAAGGTATTGGAGCGCTTTACATGAGCTCCGGTTACGTTACACAAGGGCACATTCAGTCACGGGGAGATTATGTGATCGGCAGGCAGGGCTGCTCGGGAGGAGCGCTTGAGGCAGGCTGGCACTGTGGTTTTTTTTTCAATGCAGATTTCTATAGCGCGCACTCTACCTTAAGGTATTGGAGCGCTTTACATGAGCTCCGGTTACGTTACACAAGGGCACATTCAGGCACGGGGAGATTATGTGATCGGCAGGCAGGGTTGCTCGGGAGGAGTGCTTGAGGCAGGCTGGCATGGTGTGTTTTTTAATGCAGATTTCTATAGCGCAAACTCTACCTGAAGGTATTGGGGCGCTTTATATGAGCTCCGGTTACGTTACACAAGGGCACATTCAGACACGGGGAGATTATGTGATCGGCAGGCAGGGCTGCTCAGAAGGAGCGCTTTAGGCAGCCTGCCACAGTGTTTTTTTAATGCAGATTTCTATAGCGCGAACTCTAGCTGAAGGTATTGGAGCACTTTACATGAGCTCCAGTTCCGTTACACAAGGGCACATTCAGGCATGGGGAGATTATGTGTTCGGCAGGCAGGGCTGCTCTGGAGGAGCGCTTTAGGCAGCCTGGCACTGTGTTTTTTGTTTTTTATGTATGGCGCCGCCCCTAACTCCTTTGGAGACCTCATCTCCAGACCTTCTTCGTGACACTGGAATCCCCTCTAATTCTCAGACGTGAACAGCATGGGACTTGCCTCAATTTGGGACCTTCATGCCACAGCTTAAGATCATCAGTGCACAACTTAGCCTCCCCAAGTTGATGCGCTTAACTTTTTTTATTAGTTGCTTCTCTTTTCGACCTCGTTGTTCGCGTCTCCTGTTCCTGACTTATATTTGAAAACTAAGTTGTGTGTCCCGTATATTGTGTAGAATCTGCATTCAGGACCTGGACACTGTAACTGTGACCAATAGGAACAAGCATTAAAAACGCAATAGGTCTTGCCTTTCATTAAGTTAAAGCCATTTGCTTTGCTATACAATACCATTAGCAAAGCAAATGGCTTTAACTTAATCAAAGGCGAGACCTATTGCATTTTCAATGCTTGTTTCTGTGTCTTGTTCATTGGGATGGCAATCTTTGCTTTAGTAGTGCTGCAAAACGATGTGTGCATATTCCCTGCCACAGTTTCCTATTCTAGTAGTTCAATGTTTTTCTGATGGGAAAATGAGCAGCATTTTGTATAGCATTTTTATTATTATTTTGTTTCACAATCTATTCATATTTGTAATAAATTTTAATGTTGTTTTCCTGTCAAAGCACACCAAAACGTTATTGCTGTTATATTTTTCAGATTTTGGTGTGAGCTCATTCTTAGCTACTGGGGGCGATGTTACCCGAAATAAAGTAAGGAAAACATTCGTAGGCACGCCATGTTGGATGGCTCCTGAAGTTATGGAACAGGTAATATTTGTGGCTGTTCTGTGCCTACATTTAAAGGATTCAAGATGTTATTGCGATTAAAAAACAAGATTTCCATTGCAAATGCTATACACCTTTTTAATTTGATATATCTGTATTGCCTTAATTTAAAGAAAGCAGTGGTACAATATGAATGACGTGCAAATGTATTTCACTGAATAGTAACAGATTAATTTTAAAGCATAAAGACCGACAGGCAGTTATGTGGAATTCACCCTACAAAGGCATAGTTATATAATGTAAATTCAACAATACTAGAAATTGTAACTCCTGCTACTTTAAGTGTGGAAAGTGTGATTTTATTTTCCCCTTACATTTACATGAATTACAAGCAAAGTGATGGAAACCAAAGACCTATCTTGTAGAACATCTCACACTTGATAATAGTAGGCACTCGAACATCTCTGCCGTCAATCGTCATTCACATTGCTCACTTTGATTACAGTTCACTGATAATCTCTCACAGGTATGCTCTTGCCCTCTTAAATTTGATTATGTTAACATTTTATAGTACTTTATGTTGGGGAAAGAAGCATTTGTTTTGTATGGCTATCTGTGGGTTATTTGGCTATTCAGAGCTATTTAGAAATGTGAGGTTGTTTGTGAAGCTTGTGATTTGAATCATCATTGTAAATGAGGGAACCTAGTCCATATGCTTAATAGAAAATTCAATAGTATATGAAAATGAAACTAAAACTTCATATAAATCCCCCATAAATTGTAGAGTTTATGTGACTTGTGCTCGATAGATAACTGATGGAGTTAATAAAATCCCTAAGAACTTATGAACAGTTCTCATTATCGCTTTCTAAAGAAATGTACAGCTTATCACTTATTAGATTGTTTCATGCATCACCAAACTGTGTTTCCACTACCCCAATAATATGCCATGCTCTCAGAAATGTGCTTATGAATCTGGGATGGAGTGATCCCTAACATTTTAATAAATTACAATCTAGTTAAACCAAAACACCACTCTTAGAGAATCTCTGATCAACCCTAGGTAGTTAAGCACAGCACAAGAAATAAGACATTCCCAGAGTAGTGCATGTTTAGTTGAAGCAATAAAAACAATTATAAAGTGAAGCACACACACACAATAATACTCACAAGCCATTTTAGAAAAAGAGAGAAATTATACTGAGCAAAAAGACACCGACATCATTAAAATCATATAAGGGGAACAGGAGATGTGCATTTTTAAAGGTTTATAGCAAAAGTGCCTAGAAAATGCAAAGCCCCATTGAGAAACAACAGTTAGTGATTGGCTGGGACCATGACATTATTTCATTCTGACTCCAATGGCGTGGATGTAAGATACACCAAGTGGGTCATCTTGGTCAAGGTTTGTATCACAGGATTTAGTCTCTGAAACAGAAGTCAAAATTCTTCAGTAAGTCAAAACCCAAGACTGCGGCTGACGAGGGTACCTTCAAATCAAATATATCATCAATAAGTTCCCTCAGAAGCCATTGGTTTTGCTTCCAAAATTTCTGAGCAGAACTTCATAGCTTCCAAGGTCGCTTTGTCACTGGGATGGATTTTCCACCTCACCATGGTTCAAGGTTAGATTCTCTTTTGTCAAAATCCTTCAGCAGTGTAAGGCTGGTAGCTGTTGCTGGGCAGGGCTCCACAAGGCCTGACAACTTTATGGCGATGTCCCGCTGAACTCATTTTCTGTGTGGTATAAAGATGCCAGACCTATCCTGTGCACTTGACAGTGACAGTAGATTTTTTCCTACCCAATCATGGCTACTTTCTCACCCTATACATACCTCCATTTGGAACACTTTCTCTGTGTTCTACTTTAAACATTCACTGAACCCTTAATTTCAGGCTGACTGTATCCCTCTTCACTCGCAAGGCTGTTAGCAACACCATCACTAGATTGGATATCCTCACCCATGTCATGGTAAGATCTGGTTCTTCCGCCTCCTCCTAGGTTTGGTACCAACGGGCCTAGTTGGTTCTGGGACTCAGTGGGAGCAGATCCTGCCATCCCCATTTGGAATCTTTAAGTCAAATGAAGAAGTATTAAGGCTGTCCTTTGTTCTGCCAGCTGCCCTGCACTCCTCTTTGATAGCTAATATCTGCTAAGTGGGCAGTTGTTGACAATGCATTTGCCTTCATGGTTCCAGATGCAAGGCTACTGTCCACTTTCAAGGAGAGTAATCAACTCCAGCCGGGAATGGGTTTCGACCTTTGGATGGTCGATGAGTGACAGAATTGTTTTTAAGCCTGTTCTGGCTTACCAAGAGTACATTTTTATAAAGTTACTTTTCCAGTAAAGGTACCAACCATCTTATTTCATCAATAAATCAGATTTTTTAAGCTAATGGGAATATAACTTTGAATTAATTTCATAGCAGTTTCCTAAGTAAATATGTCAAATATTTTATAACATTCACGCTTGCCACCTATTTCCAGCGTATAGTGTGCCACTTTGTATAAATTTGGCACACTGCTCAATTGGTTACTAGGCACACTTTAGGGGTGACTTATTAAGATGTTAAAAGAGGTTTTCGTACATGGTGAGGGCACTTTCCTTGCCTTGTGCTACTGCTGAGCCTTTAAACTGCAGCCTAGTCAGTGACAGTGGTGCTCCAGGCAGCCATATATTTTTGTGTTACATGTTGGTAGTTTAAATACACACTGCATCTCATATAAGACAATTAGCTTTCACACTAGTGGTGCAATTTCTCTGCCATCTGCCAGGGCATTTCAGCAAAGTTGCGCAGGGCAATTGGGTGAAATCAATGTTTCCAAAGTCATTTTAGTGCAAGAGCACCAACACTGTGCCACTGAATGGCTAATCTTAATGACCTAATTATGATCCCAACAAATAATACTAAAGTCAGAAAAATCCTTGGCAGCTTCATCTTGCATTGGGAAGATATCTGAAGCTCAGTCATTTATCATCTACGCACATGCCTTACTAATAACGACTTCACGCAATATAATGGGCAAACGTAGACCTTGTATTGTCTGTAGAAGTTGTTCTCAAGGTAAATCCTCACATTACTTTGATTTGATCTGATGTCATCTTAATACCATTCACATTCACATCTTCCAAAGAAGGCTTAAAGGACAACCCGGAAGGTTACATCACTTGCTTTCTTATACTTTTTAACTGTGAATTGAATGAAGGATGTTCTAGCTCCCCAAAAACTGAAAAATAGTGAAAATGAAAAACTCAGTACTATGATTCTCAAAAGATCTAAATAAAACAATGAAATACATCAGAACAAGTGGATGGTAAATGAGACTAAACCATTCTGCATGCAACCTGGAAACCCCCCACGAGGAGAACTATAGATATTAAAAACAAATCTTCAACATAAAAGCCACATTTGTAAGATAAGAGGTTAACCTTGTGAAGAGCCATTGCAAAAGATTATTGGAAAGGGTGAATCAGACCACCAGACCACTTGCAATATCCAAAATACTCAATTCAACTGCAAACTGACAAGTTCCCTGAATTTGTCAAAGACAAAGCACACAATATAGAACTTGCATACATTACACACTGCACAACCAGCACAAAATAGAATAAAGCATGTTCCTAGCACAGAAAGATAACACAATCTCGAATATCCATTACATTCACAAGAATAAATCCCTTCTTGCAATTCCATGATACTACTCCAGCCTCTTTTCTCAAAAACATTAAGACCGCGATATAATCTTTCTGACTTAACCAATCATAGATTTCCTTCCTGTAATTAATCTGGATTTTATTTGTCTCATAGGACTGAGACATAGTTAGTGGTCACAACCAACAATGTTAGATACTGCTGGATGGAGACTCTTGAGCCATGCTGATCTTGCTGGACTTCTGCAAAGCTTTTGACACAGTCTCATGTGTCATCATGTTATCGCCTTGCATTCATAGACGTCGGAGAATAGGTCTTGGACTGGTTCCATCTTTATACGTAGTCATCTTTAGGCAGTATCATTAGCCCCATTCCTCTTGACTTTCAAAGAAATCTCTTGTGGTGTACCTCAGGACTCAGCTTTGAGCCCTATATTGGTTAATATCTAGGTGACCGCATTAGCTGCCCTGATTTGGGACTTTTTAAAGAGTTAGTTATGCATATGCTGTTGCCATCCAGCTCATCCTGGATGGCATTTTACAAATTCTGTTTTAGAACTTCATGTGGTATTGCTTATTTGATGGATGAAAATTATCTCCTCTTGGTCTTCAGCAAATTCTTCTAGCTGGCACTCCTTTTGGAAGCCCACCAAATGGGCACATCCCTCCAACCCAGTAACTAAGTCTGAAATTTAGGCATGATTTTTGTCACAGATCTCTCTTTCGTGGAGAATATTGACAAACTAATTTCAATCAATCAGGGGTTTATGAAGCACACTACTCACCCATGAGGGTCTCAAGGCGCTGGGGGCAGCTCTGGATCAGTTGAAGAGCCAGGTCTTGAGGCTCTTCCTGAAAGTTTGCAGAGTGGGGGAAGTGTCTGATGTCGACTGGGAGCTCGTTCCAGGTCCTTGCTGCGACGTAGGCGAAGGTTCTTCTGCCTGCTCTGGTTCTGCGGATGCGCGGGGTCTCTGCCAGGGCAAGGTCGACGGAGCGGAGATTCTTTTTGTGTATGTAGAAGGAGACTCTTTCATTGAGGTATTTGGGTCTGATGTTGTGGAGGGATTTGTAGGCGTGGGTGAGTAGCTTGAAGGTTACTCTCTTCTTGATGGGGAGCCAGTGGAAGTCTTGTAGGTGCTGGGTCATGTACTCGTGTTGAGGGGTTCCGAGGACGAGTCTGGCTGTGGTGTTCTGAATGGTTTGGAGCTTGTGTAGCAGGGTTTTGTTGATTCTGGCATAGAGGGCGTTACCATAGTCCAGTCTGCTGGTTATGAGTGCGTGGGTGATGGTCTTTCTGCATTCGGGGGGGGGGGAATCCACTGGAAGGTCTTGCGGAGGGAGTTGAAGCAGGTGGAGGCGACGGCGTAGATCTGGCAAGTCATGGTGAGGGCATTTACATCTGTATTTTTACGCTTGAGTTCTCATGAATATCATTCCTATTCTCCTTTTTGAATTTTGGAAAACGGTAGTCCAGACTTCGAATTTATCTCCACTAGAACGAATGCACAACATTTCTACCTATCTCAGGTCTCCTCATTAGTTATCTACTTAAGCCTTCTGCCTGTGCCACAAAGCCCCCAATGCCTCATTACCTAGTTATCTGCAAAGGCTTCTTATCCACTACACGCCTGCTATATATTTTCTCTCTTAATTTGCCGAGCTAATAATACTTCCGAGATTTATTTGGACTAGTCTAGGTGTGTGCACCATCTCACTGCTAAAGCATTGAGCTCCCTTCATTTTTTGTATTCACTTAGTAGATTTTCCTGCTTCTGTCAGCATTTCAAAACTCATTAATTGTCATCCTTCAAAGCTGTATAGCTTCCTAATAAATCAGCATTGGGTATCTGGACACTCTGTACCTGGCAATCCTTTGCTACACAAATAATCTACTGATTCAATCAATCAGTCATTTTGAAATTGCAGCCATTTTAAATGGGGTGTTTCCCCTCACATTCCAGTGTGTTCATGTGTCATTCGTTCTCTGGATGATTCACGATTTAACAATCTCAATGCAGAAAATGTCCATCAAGTCATGCCACGTCGAGCCCGGCTATTGCTGTTTCGAGAAGCTTGTGATATAGAAAAATTTACAATAATGACAAGCATGCTTTCTTTAGGTAAATCAGAAGAAACTATATATTCAATGCATGCATCTCCATTGTAATACGTGGACTCTTCACTGTCCGTGTTGTTTGGAAATTAAACGTCTTAGGAAGCAGGATAACATACGTGCTGACTCCAGGATTGCCTACAAAAAAGATGAGCATCTTGGGAGGGCAGCCAAGCCCCCTGCCTCAAGACTGCTTCTCAAACTCTTTTTATATATTACCCGTGATCTCCTAAACAGCATGCCAATATACAAAACTAAAGAGTAATTTAATTCACGCTCAACTAATACTAATAACCTTCATTTAAATGTGTAGAATACCGTGCCACTATTGAAGTACCTAAAGTTACCAAAATGTGTCACAAACAACTGTAATAATTAGCACGAAGTCTTTAAAAAGGCCCTAATTGTTATCTCAAATGCCAAACAAATTACTCTACAATATAAAACGACGCACCACAAAGAAACCTGGAAATTGCTACACAGTAATACCACCAACTACAAAAAATTAGCACCACAAAGAACTATACTGACTATCACAAATTATCCTAAAATTACCACCTGGGTAGTCAAATGTACCAGAAAGAACCATATATTCTTACAGAAAATACTACAAAAAGTACTACAAATTTATCAGAACAAACTCTACTAATTAACATGCCCCCAACACGACGTATTTGTTATCTCAAAACCAAACAAACTACCCTACCAATTACCATGAATGACGGCAGAGTACCTTTATATGACTACAATGTATAATCTCAGGGCACATAAAATGAAACAGAAATAACTCTACTAAATATCACAAACTGTCCTAAAATTACCTTGTATGTAGTACACCTTGCCAAAAACCACTATATAATCTTACAGAAAATATTACCATAAACCACCAAAAATTTGTACAAAATACCACACAATGTCCTACAACAAATTTAAACACAATAACAACACAATCCAACACAAAGTACTACTACCTCTCCTAAACCTTCCTGCTAATTATCACAAATCTCTGCAGAATATTTTACTAATCACAGGAAGTTTCCTTGCTAGACACAAAAAGTAACACAGGCTACCATATGCCACAAACCACTCCAAACAGCCATACCTATTTATTTTATTTTCAAATATTTCATTGAGTTTCAAGGTAAAGTTTCAAAACACACCCCAACGATTTTCAACCCTTCTCCCACTTCCCACCCCCTATTAGGCATCACATGTTAACCAAAGAGTCACCTTTTCCCAAGATCTCACACAGGTCTCTGAGTATTAGTCATTGGCCTCCCCCTCCCGCGTCTATAGTCTGTGGCCTGATGTCCCAGTCCCATTGATCTCCTGGGGCAAATGGCACCTCGAGCTATCCCTTAGGACAGGTAGTTGCCACTCCCTTAGTGTCTCACTCCATGTCCTCGCTTTGACCTTCCACACTCCCCAGAATATTTTTAACTTATTGGGACAGGCCTGTGCCTAGTAGGTTTGTTCTTCCGCTGTCATACACCAGTCCATGTACGTTCCCAATCCTCCACCCTTGGATCACGCCTAGCAACCATTATAGCCATGTTGCAGAATAGATGGGTATATTTGTCCAATTATTATTCACCTCAGATGTCTCGCATTATTTTTTTTCGCATAAGTTTGAGTGTATTGTCTTTGATCCCAGGCACCCTATTCCCTACACCCACCCAGAAGGGCCGGCGCTCAGGACACTTCCATATTGTGTGAATCAATGTGCCCACCATCAAGCAGCCTCTCTAGTAACTTTCGGATGGGCACCTACTGAGAGCAATGTGCTGTGCACTCGTGTAGTATGCCCTGTGAAGTATTTTGCGTTGGACCAGCCTAAAGTTAACGCAGATTGACACTTTCCAAGGGTATCGATGGACTTCTCCCAACGTGTCATCCTCAGGCCTGCCTAGGTCTCCTTCTCACCTCTCTCTTAGGGCTTGGAGTGGCAGGGTACTGTTGGCCAACAGAGTGTTGTTCACTGGCACGATGAAGTGTGTATGTAGAGGGATGTAAAGCACTCAAAACTCCAGAGGGGTCTCATCTGGGATTTCCTCTGTTTGGCCTATGCTTCCTTTAATGAGGTGTCGATTTTAAATATAGTACAGGTATTGACTCCCCACCAATTCATGTTCCATCTGAAATGTTTCAGAGGGGATCTGGCCTCTTGTATTCCATATGTCTCCAAGCTTCGAGAGCCCCAGATGATCCCATTTGGTCCCCCCTCAACGCCTTGTTGTGGTGCCAGTGCATCCGCCTCCCAGAGGGGATTTTCCAGTGTGAGAACCCCTACCATCTGATACTCTTTTTGGCCCTTCTCAAAGTATTGACCACCATGGCTATGGGAAGGGGGAGGTGCATCAAATGCCCATTACCATTAAGTTGCTTGATAGAATTCCCCGGTGCCATTGCTTTCTGATCTACCACCAAAGATGGTTCCCTCTGCTCCGCAACTACCAGTTGTTGACCACCAGTAGCTGTGCTGCCCAGTAGTACACCCGAAGGCCCAGGAGAGTAGTACCCTAATCGAACACCTTTCTGATCTACGGCCTACATCAATATCCTAGGGGCCACGCCATCCCACAACAGCAAACTTGTTGTGGCCACCACTTGCTGGAAGAAATCATCTGGGACCTCAAAAAAGGAATTCTGGAGGGCGTATAGGAATTTGGGTAGGGAAATCATTTTAAAAAGTGCTGCATGCCCTAGCAGAGACAGTGGCAGTTTTATGCTATCGACCCATGCCTCTCCTATATTCTCCCATCAACCTGCCTAGGTTATTGCCATAAGATAACTGGTGATCTTGGGTGATATATATGCCCAGATAACTGAAATCCGGCTCCTCAACTGGGATCGAACAGCTCCAGTTATCGCTGGTCCCCATCCCATGAGCATGTAGTGACAAGATTTTCCCCATTTTATGCGTAGCCCACAGTAGGAACCAAACACATCAAAAATCTCCAGAATCCTATCAATGGATCTTTCTGGCTAGGCCAAGTATAGTAGGATGTCATCTGCATACAACGAGATTACAGGCTCCCATTCATGTTCTCAGTGGAGGCCGTGCACCAGGGCATCTCTGCGAATCAAACTCACCACTGGCTCCATGGATATTGCAAAGACAACTTGGGATAGCGAGCAGCCTTGCCTTATCTCCCTCTTCAATGCAAAGCTACCAAGAGTGCACTGTTAACCCTCACACAGGCTGTGGTGCCGGTGTATAGTAACAGAACCAGGCATGAAAGAAGGGGCCAAATCCGATTTTCTCCAGGAGAGCCATGAGTTAAGGGCATTCCAACAAATCAAACGCCTTGGCTGCATCTAGTTCCAGCAGCATCGCTGACTCCTGTAAGCATCTCTCACGGGCCAAACATCCGCAGAGGCATCTGAGATTATGTCTGGGAGACCTGTATGACATAATGCCTCATTGGTCTTCAGCCATGTTAGTATGTACCACCGGCAACAGGTGAATCGCCAAGACTTTCGCCAGGACCTTGGAGAGATATTGGCTGATGAGAGGAGCATGACTCTGGGGGTTTGCTTTGCTTATGGATGAAAACTATGTCTCCTTGGCAAAGATCTGCGGGCAGTATCCTTTGGGATCGTGCCTCTATATACATTGTGTTGTGCGGTTTCACCACCAGCTGTTTCACATAGTGAAAGAATTCTGTTGGGAATCCATTGGGGCCCGGTGACTTCCCCCTTCAACTGCACTAGTGCTTCCACTATTTCCCCCTCTTGCAGTTCCCCATCAAGGGATTTTGCTGCCCCCTGCCACCCACCACCAGCCCTCTTCCTTCTGAGACAACCACGCCAGCGGCTTTCCACCCTTATTCTCAGCTTCATACAATCTGAGTTGTTTAGCCGAGAATAGGGATCTGGCTTCCTGGTGAGCCACCTTCCGATAGGCATCTCTTGCGACACGCAAGATGGGTCAATTCCTCATTGAGGCGCCGTACGTATTGGGATTTTCAGTTCAGCAACTGCTTTTCTTTCTCTTTGCTGGCTCGCTCCCTTTCCTGATTACCCATCATATGCGCTATCAGGTGACCTCGCATCACTGGTTTTATAGGCCTCTCAAATTACAATCCCCAATGATACCGAGCCTCTGTGACATCTTGAGCTGGAATCCAGGGGTGCAACCTCCACCCTCAGCCTGCAAGCCTTACTGGGCTCTTGACGCACATTGTCAGCAGAACGTGGTCCAAAACACCCGTCACCCCCTGGGCAGTATCGCATTTTCCTGCATCTGCCTAATTGCCCCGCTGGGGCAAGGAAGTAGTGAATTCAGGACACTGATTGCATTGCTTTGGCCACGTAGGAGACTGACTGTCTCTGGGATATGTAGCTCGCCATGGGTCTTCTAGCCCCAATGACCCCAGAAAATTCCTCAATCTGGCATAGTCACTAGGACTCTTCCAAGCCTTAATCAGTACGTCCAGTCCCCCACCCAGAACAAGATTCAGATCTCCTCCCACCAGAAAAATTGCTTCGGGGTCTGAAGTAATCTACCTCAACATCTTGTCCAGTCCCTGTGACTGAAGGCCTGGGGGAAAATACCAGGATGCCACAAACAATTTCTCCCCCTGCCATGTGCCCCCCGTAGCCGCCCAACAGCCTGAGAATCGAATCAACCCATGTCTCTGACACCTGGTAAGGAAGGGATTTGCGGGCTAGGATACAGGTATCCCCGGAGCCCATCATGAAGTCCAAATGGGCTAATAATGTGTATCTACCTTTTCTCAAGAAAGAACATTTATTACCCAACAAGTAGGTTTCCTGTAGCAGAACTATTTCAGGTGTGTGTCTATTCAGATATCCCTCATTTAAGCTATTCGCCCATACGATTCACGTTCCAGGATAAGAACATGAGGGCCGGCCCTCCTGAACTATGGATATGACGTGACTCCGCTGTGTGCGTCCCCATATTCTCCTCGTCTAAACTCATGGTAGACGTTTGACCTGTGGTCCCAATTGTGTGCCTCCCTCCCGGTCTTTCCCAAACTGACCACCCCAAACCTCTCTTCAATTCCCTAATCCACCCTATTTCCTTGCGCTGTGAGGATATAACTTTCCACCCCCCAATGCTTGATGTACGTATAGCCCATCCCCCAACGTGTTATACATCACCCTGGTGATTCTGCAGTTCTGCGTTCCCACATTGCGTCATCAAGCCTTCCCATCCACCATTCCGTTCACCATTTATCTTTGTGAACCCCACAAGCTTGGGCTCGGGCTCTGACTGGTCCCTGGATTGGTCTCTCACACAGTTTTGGCTGCCATCATGGGTTTCACTATGGGTGAGGATTGCTCCACCTTCCCATCACCAGAAAGCTTGTCACTGTCCCTCGAGTCCATGGAGGCCATCGCCAAGGCAGACAACTTGTTTCTGGTGGACCAAGTTTGTCAGTCCTGTACCTCCTGGACCACCCTTGAGCGTTCCCTCAGTGCTTGATCTTTTGTGGGAGCCCCTTTGCCCCATCGCCTGGCAGAACAATGGAATCTCTGCTCTCGTCACTCCGGGTTGCCTCCCCGGTCCGTCGACCCGGGTAGCCCTGGCACTCCAATCAGTCCCCGGCTTCAGCAGCGAAAGCAAAGAAGGATGCTTCCCTCTCCACTGTGATGTGTAGTTTGGCGGGGAAGAGTAGAGTGTATTTCAGGTTCAGACCTCTCAGGTGCTGTTTCACTTTTAGGAGCATTTCCCTTTGTTGCTGAACTGTTGCGATATAGTCTGGGAAGATGTTGACCGGCTTGTCCTTGTCCTGCCAGGGGCCCCTCGCACGTGCCTCTTTGAGAATAGGGTCCCGGTCTCTAAAGTTAGCAGTCTAGCAATTTTTGGCCTGGAGGGGGCCCCCGGCAGGGACAGCCTCCCCAGGACTCTGTGGGCTCACTTTACAGTAAACATGTCGTAAACCTTACCATCGTACACCTCCTTCTCGAGCCACTGCTCCATGAACAGATCCATGCTGTTGCCCTCAGCCTGCTGTAGAAGCCCAGTGTCGCTTGATTTCCAACTGCATCTGCTGAATTTTGTGCAGTGTGGTCTTTGACCGAAGGAGCAATGTCTGTTAAGAAAAATTTCACCTCTTCTACTCTTGCTGTCAACTTACGACTCTACCCGCAAGAGGCCCTCGTCCTGAGCTACTCTCTCTATTTTCTCATCCAGTGCCACTTTTGTTTCGCGGATAGCAGCCAGGATTATATTGGTGTGTGCTTCGACTGACGATCCCCCGTGGCTGTCCGGGGGTCTCGGCCCCCTGTGTTATCTTGGCCTGTCTTGGGTATACCATGGTCTTTGAGTGATCTCCAGCCAGGCTGCCACTGCTCAGCACAGCGCATGAAGAATCCTCTCCCAGTCTCGCACGGCAAGTAGGAGCCCCCTTTTTGCACCCCTTGCGGTGACTGGGGCAGGTGCCAGATAATCTGCACCCCCCCGGTGCACCACTGAGTGGCAGCCTGTGTTTCCCAATGTCCACTCACAGAATTACCTCTGGTCCCTCTTCTAACAGGATCAGCCAGCTCATCACCTCTGGCTCCAATCAAGCTGTAGGATACTCCCAGCCTAAATCTATCATGTATAGCCCCAGTTTTACAGGCAGGTTCCCCAGTATTAGATCACCTTCCCTGGGGATGTTCATCCTCCATTGCTGCCCCCCACCAGGGTCAACAGTCCTCAGCAATGGTGCCTCAGTACGCTCTTTGCTGTGTCTCCTTTGGGTCAAGGAACTGGCAAGCTGATCTCGGCTGCGCCCTGCCACTCTTTCCTCTCCAAGTGTGCCTGCGCGTCCAAACAGGCCCAACCATTGCCCCCAGCCAGGGGGAAGATACTTCTGGTGCATTGCATCACAGTCTGTGGTCCAATGTCTGGGATGCTATGTTGTGCGGTTGCCATACTATCCTTGTGGCACCACCCCCATAGCCTCTGTGCCCA
Organism: Triturus cristatus; assembly: GCF_964204655.1. Lineage (NCBI taxonomy): Eukaryota > Metazoa > Chordata > Amphibia > Caudata > Salamandridae > Triturus > Triturus cristatus. The sequence continues at coordinate 879,699,976 of NC_140583.1, forward strand.
GTTTCTAATCATCGAGGGGGATCCACCCCAAGCTATCTCAGTGGGCTGAGAAGGGCTGTTGCACATTTCACGCCTGCATCCCACCGACATCCATCGCTCAGAGTGGGCCTTTTCAGCGCATGGTGGCCTCTCTTCCCTGCTGCACTGGATGTCCGATTGGGGTCTCCGGATGAGAATGGCAGACACCCCTTTTCTACCACCTTCACCTCACTCCTGTAGCACTCAGACCGCAGCCCCTCTGGGATATATTCCCACACTACCGCCGCATGGCTGCCTCATAGCACTGGAGGGACGTCACAGCTTTTATGGGTCCAGGGACTATCGCTCCTTTCACGGCTGCTCCCCACCTGCTGCCTAGAGCGGGCCTTTTCTACTCATGGTGGCCGCTTCTTCCTGCTGCATATTCGATGTCCGACTGGGATCTCTGGATCGGGAGGGCAGACACTCCTCCTCTGCTGCCTCAACCTCGCCGACGGAACATTCAGACCGCGGCCCCTCGGCCTTTGGGCATATCCCCACATCGCTGCTTTGTGGCACTGCCTCCCGTGCCCTCGGGCCCTCTCTTATCAGCCGGAGGGGGGATCAGCCCCGCACTATCAGGAGGCCACGCTTGCCTATTGCGCCGGGGTCACTTCGGGATTCTGAGGGTTAGAGGGCCTGGCGATGCAAAGCTCAGCAAGGAGCGACTGCTGCCATTGAGCTCCTGCCACACACACCCAGCTATACCCGTTTATAACAGTGTACTACATGCTTAGCCACTAGATGTTACAAAATATCACAAATAGTCCATAGTAACTAAGACATACCACAAAATAATACCACAGACTAATGCAAATAACCCAAACAACATTTGTATTCATGTCACTGTTCAGCAATGTAGCAAAAACCTCAATACAATGCAAGAAACATCTGTAAAGTAGACTAAATACCAGAGAGGACTACATGCGACCTGAAGACAAATTACCACTAGTTATCACAAAATCTTATCCACTTACATTTTTTTAGGTTTCATGTTACAACAATATTTTGAATTCAGGGCCCCGTTAGTCACAAAAACTGATAATTTATAATTACATATGCTCCCTTAAAATTGACTAGCAATATTCCTTAATTAATAATGTGATGACTTTCGTATCTGTCAAATTACAACAATGTTTTTGTATATTATTATTAACTTAAACAAAGAGTGCAATAAATCATCTCTAACTTCCAACAGAATAAATTCATGAGCATTTTGTTTCTGTGATGCATACACTTTTGCGTGATTACCAAACTGACTTACTGTTGAAATTTTAGGTCAGAGGATATGACTTTAAAGCTGACATCTGGAGTTTTGGGATAACTGCCATTGAATTAGCAACTGGTTCTGCTCCGTATCACAAGTATCCTCCCATGAAGGTATGATCATTTGAGTATGTGCAATTGGCATCCACTCATTTTCAAAGCACCTCTTTTGAATGATCACTCTGATATAAGTACAGAAGTCTCACAAATGTTAGTATTTTTTTCTAAAGATGAGCAGAATGTGTGAAATTCATTCAGAACGATTATTGTGGACTATGAAAATCGGTATTTGCATATACCTTTGCATGTAACTCCACAATTTAGTAGAGGATCTTAGAAATTCCTGGTGATTTTAAGCATTTAAGTGTGAAGAGTTGCCCTTGCACCCCCAAACACCTCAGCGCTAAGCCCTTTGTAGGTTGAGGCTACCAGCCGGTTGCAAAAGACCTGTTGTCAGCTTTCCAAGGTCTTACAGTAGGCCTAAAGCCTGCCATTACTTACCTTTGGTAAGCTTTATTGTCACTCTCATTTGCTTGCTTCTTATTTGGTGGCTTGTCTTGCCCTTCCCCTTTACTTGTGTCCTTCCTCTACTCACTTTTAGGTAACTACTTTTTTCTTTTTGTTTAAGCACTGCATAGAAGTGCACCTGCTTTGTGACTGCCTCCCTCATGTGCTTCTCACCTCCCGCTCTGTGTTAATGTCTCTTGCCTGTTTGCTGGTTTCCCCTACGCAACTGCCTCGCTCGTGTGCTTATCTTCCCCCTTCTGATCTGTGTTGTTGCCTCTCATCTCTGTGCTTTTCTCCCTGTACTGCACTGTTTCCATTTGCTTCTCCCCACCCATGCCACGCCCCTTGTTCCTCTCTCTCACCCATGTGCTTCTATGGTATTCTATCTCACTTGTGCTTTTTCCCCTCACTCTTCATGTGCTGCTTTTCTCCTGCATCCTAACCGCTCATCTGTTACCCCATCACACTCCCAAAACCACCGGCCCTTTTTCATTAATTGTCCGATGGCACACGCATGTGTTCTGATGCATGTGCGCATCATTAGAATGACGTGCTTGCCATCTCAAAGGCTAGACCTGTTATCTTTGCCAATGCTTGTTTTAATTAGAGACAGTGCATGCTTACCCCTTTGAGATTTTTACATTCTTCTTGCTTTCTTAAACGGAGCGAGATTATTTGTTTTTCACAGTGTCCTGTTTTTCCTTGTTTTTCACCAGTATTTTATTCCAGGTTTCTAAAAGATACCTGCATTCTCAATCACTGAATTCAAATTTGTAAATACAATTCAGAAAAGTGTTGTAATTTCTAGATACCCTATTTCTATTTGTGTTAATTTTCGATATCTTGCGAAGGTTTTTGGGGCGTGCATAACACTGGTCATCTGCGTGGCACGTATATGTGAGGCCGTCCCTCAAATACCTAGCCACGTTAAATACTGAGGGAGAGTGGTTTGAGCAGAAAATGCTTCTAGGCTGAGGCACATACCAGTTTAAGACATGTTGTCCTCAAACCAATTGTTTACAAGAAACAAGCATTGGCATAGCCAATAGGTCTCGCTTTTGGGACCTTATAAGTGTTTAGCTTTCAATGGTTGATGTTGCACCAAGGATATTGTGCTGCATAATTAAATACTTATTAGGTCCCAAAGGCGAGACCTTTTGACTATGCCAATGCTTGTTTAAGCAGGCAAGCAGCAACAGAAGGTGTAGGAAGTATATGTGTAAATGTTGTCTTATTAAAAGGGAAGGTGTTTTTTTACCATTTCGTGTGCAAGGAATCAATAAAACAATGCAAACAGACAATTCAATTCATGTTGTCTTCATGAAATAAACGTTCACAAGTTAATAGTAGCTTTGATAGACTGGAAGCAAGAAGTCCTTAAAAGAATCTTGCGATTTCCTGTTATCATTTTATAATTTTTTTCATTGTAGTTGGGCATCCCAAAGGCTGCTAGAAACGTGTGAACACACTATGACATAGTGATCCGACCCTCACTCATATTTTCCTATGTAAAGAAGCATTGACAGCGCCAATAAGTCAGGCATCAATGTGCTAATGTGTGTAACATTGACATGCATAGATTCTAATTGCATGCTTTAGCAGAGGGATATCAAGTGCTAATACAGCAGTGGCTTTGGCGATTCCAGATTTTTAAGATAACTGCTGACTGTGCAAATGATTTCCATTTAATTTATATATTAGTTTATCTATTGTGAATATACAAAGCATCTAACCTGGACCTGTGTTGGCGCAGTGGCTCTGCCTATGCTTGTTACATGAAGACACCCCCCCCATGCTTCAGAGATAAGGTTGCCAATGCGTGATAACGAATAAACACAAGTTAAACCCGATTTTATAAACCAGTGTGAACACAGAAGCAAATGGCGTTCACTAGAGGGCATACCACTTTGTGGACCTGCAGGGACAAGATCAAACTAGTCTTAAACTAGGCATTAATCCTCATGCAAGCAATGCACACGAGTTAATTGACCAAAAATAAGGGTGATGATAAAAAAAGGCAACAGCGACAATGGGGATCAGAGGAACCCTTACTGAAATCGGACCTGGTGCTAATGCACATCCTGCACTAAAGCTACGTCCGGTTATCACTAGAAGAACAATATCTTCCCAGAAATAATGCAGAACTAATAAATAATAACTGGCACCCAAGCGGACATTGTGCATTACCAGTGTGCAAACGAAATAAAAACATTATTAATAAAAAGCAGCCTTACTTGTCAGTGGCCTCGTAGGCTGGCAATATCTGATTTTGCAGCGCTGTCGCTCTCTTCTTCTGCGGAAAAGGGTTTAATATGGTGGCGGTGTCTGCTAGACACCGCCATCCATATTAGTATGCAGGCGGACAGCAACCTTTGCCATGGAAAGGCATGTGGAGTTCACAATTGGGGGCCTGTTGCGGGCCCCAGGAAGTTAGGGGGAGCGGAGGGTGCACATGGGGGGTACCTATGGTATCCCCCTGCATTTGCATGCACAATGCGGCAGGCACTGCGCGGTGCCTGCCACTTTGTGCATGCAAATGCACAACATGCATTTTTACCATTGCGGCTGGTGCTGCTGAAAGCACCGCCCGCCGCAATGTTAAAAATGCGTGATGCGCCCGCCAGTGTGGCGGGCACATCCTAAACTCTCCCACGGAACCGCCGCACATATGGCGGGCGGTCCTGTTCTCCGTAGGGATGGCGGGCAAACTCATCCTAATGATGCCCATAGTGTGTAAACAGAGTGTGAGGCCTGTTCCTGACTACAAAAGGTCCTGCGCCTGTCCTCTCACCTGGAGAGGTTCACCAAGCTTGACCTCAGTACTAACACTGGACTAATGTCCTAGTCATGAATATAGTGCCTGGAGCGGTTTTGGTAATTTGCCCTAGAAAAGATGATTAATAGTTTGACCAGACCTTTTTATCTATGTAATTCAGCTTAAGGCATGTTAGGTCATTTATGTAGACTTCTGCTTCTATGTGCATGCCCAAACTCTAGTGCTGCCATTCCAAGTGTGTGTTAAGTGTGATTGTGTGTGTAGCAAATGTAAAATATGCTTGATATGGGTAAGCGATAATAATGGTGGCTAGTGGGATCTGTTTTGGAAACATCTGGCATGGCTTAGCACAAGATGGAAGGGTAAGGGCTGTGCTCAGTGACAGTGTAAGTGCATTGCTTGCATTTCTGTAGCTGAAAGGGAAGACCCAGACTGTGAAGTGTGGCATTCTTTGAGCGTTTTGGCTAGCAAGAGGATGCTGTTTAGTCTTCCTGAGCACTGCCATTTGATGGATGGTTCAGGTGAGTTGTGGGATTGCAGACTCAATTGTGAAAGGTGAGAAAGTCTCTAGGCGATTCATGTCCTTTTTGCTTTCCCTGATTACTTCTTTATTTTGGCTTATAACAGACAAGTGAGGAAAACTCACACATCTGTTGTAGGTCCTCCACAATGGAGACAACCCCAATTCTACCAAAAGTGTGAAGACTCACTTTTCACAAAGGCTGCATCTGGAGAACAGCCTGGAAACAACCTTTAAAGAAGATCCAACCAAAGCCAGTTCCACAGTTTGAAACAGAGGACCACAATTTCCTGTTCATAAGTTGAGTATAAAAGTGGGAATATCCCCTCCCACTTTATTCCAGGTTTCAAGGCCTTTATCATCAAGTAAAGGAGTGCTCTACAGAGTACTCAGGGCTGGTGTCTGCCTAGATGTGAGGAGACATCACAGAAAGTCTGTTTTTCCTGCTTGAAGAGCTGTGACCCTGCCCGGAAGTGCTTAAACACTGGCCTGCTGCTGAGAGAGGGAAGTAACATGCCTGGTCCTGCAGGAGGAGAGACTGTTTAGGAAGGAGCAAGGTGCAGTATGTCCTCGCTGGTTGTGGGGCACTCAGAAGTATGTAGACTCCACAAGAATGACTTGGAGGAACTCTGGTATCTGTGGGTCCCACTAAACTTTCAATCCGGTTCCTGGCAATAACCACATCATCACTATAGCTTGACTACAGATGGTCAGTGGGGGCTGCAATTGTCTGACCACAGAGGGCCAATCAGGGCTGCTTCTGACAAATTCATTAGGCCTGGATGGGAGCTGCGACTGCCATTTCCAGAAGGCTGGGGATTCATTGTTTGCTGAGAGGCCTGACGGGGCATCAGTGACAGAATACAGTAGGCCTGGATAAGGGCTGCAGCTTCCAATTGCTGAGGGTCTTCGGGGACTACACCCAGCTCTGGTCCAGTAAAGACTGCATCCCTTTAGGATTGCAAATCACATGACCCGTGGGCTGCCCCTGTGACAGCAGAACTGCACAATCAAGACTGCCATTGTCAGATCTTTAGCCTCATCCTCGCAAGACCAGGTGCTGTTACATCTGAAGGATAGGTCTTACAGAAGGTGGGCTCACCTCCATGAAAAGGGCGTGGACAGGCAGGTCCTAATTAGCTTGGCGGTGCCACAGCAGCACCTCCAGCTTATTAATGCTCCTGACTGCTGCAGACCGCTGTGGGATCCTGGATACCCGGCAGATGCAGCGTTCATATGGCGTTCTGACTGTCACACTCATAACACTGCTGCTGGGCCTGTAGTGTGGCAGTAGTCGGACCACCACCGCGAGTACGGTGGTCCTACGGACTGCCGCAATCGAAATAAGGCCCTTAAGCTGAAAAGGTGAAGGGCCACCTGGATTGGAACCAGCTCTATTCCAGTGGTATTTTCAGTGTAAAACAAAACTTTCTATTTGCCATTTGATAGATGAAAATTCAGTTACCTGGTCTGCCCATATTACTGTGAACACCAGCTGGACATCTAAAATAACTGCCGGATCACAGAGTCGTCGATTTACCTCAGAAGATCTCCCCATTTTTTAAAGTTCTGTTTCAAGTCCTCCTGAGCTTAAACTTTTGGTATTGTCTGTTACCAATATATTGCACATTCTAACATTCTTACAAAAACCTAAATAACAGGAAATACCCCTATTGAGAGATTGACCTTTCTCAACAATGCCTAGCTCTGACTTAAATGTGACCTTTTTACTGTGAAGGAAAATCTATATCAGGGGTCTCCAGTCTTTTCTATAACAGCCACTTTTGCTCAATGAAAATCCTCCTGAGCTACTAACAAATTTCATCCATGTACAGTATTGACCACACCCATTAACAACTCACTAGTGACCATTAAAACATTTAAAGCTGGATTACAAGCAGAAATGTCAGGAAAAGCATTATTAGGATGCAATGTTTCCACATGAGTAATGAATTAACACCCGAAGCAGGCAGCACCCTCTGGCACAAATGTCAGAACCAAGGCAGTGTCCCCCCTTACTAATTTTAAATTACCATTCAACTATCGTCTTTAAATATGTTTAGTAAATGTAGCCATTTTGGGGCTTGTTACGATGTTGGTCGGAGTTGCCTCCGACCGACACCCTCTTGGACTCGGGACCGACCGACCTGAGGTCAGCTGTTCTGACACTGTTCGGTAGGATTCCCACTGTTCTCTATGGAAGCTTGTGTTATTAAACCGACTAGGTTCACTGACATAATATCGAACCCAGAAATATCGTTCAACAGAAATATTGGGTCAAAAATGTCCAGCACAAAAATATTGTTTTCCTATGCACATACAGGTAAGTACAAAAATATTGAGAAAAATATGCTTTTACACAAATATCGAAGAAATATGGACAATACATATCTTTTTTTAACATATATATAGAAAAAAGTAGTAAATCCTAAATATTGTATTATATAACATTAATATAATGTAAATTAAATATGCTTAAGTAATATTTAAAAATATGTTTAAAAAATATACACATATGTATTTATCTTTTACCACTTCCGGTTCACCACTGCCTCATCAGAAAGACGACACCGCAAATCAAAGGTAGGGTTCCAAACGTTTATTTTGTTAGAAAGGCTGCAATGTATCTATGTACGTTTATATAGACATATATCATGTAAAACTATTTTAAAAATATTATTTATAATATATATTATAATTTTCTAATTTGTTTATAATTTACTATTATAAAAAGCATATGTGCAAAAACATTTTAAATATTGTAAAATAAATAATAACCAAACAATAAACAAAAATACATTTTACTAAAAGTATCTTCAAAATGACATGCATTTATATAAATAAAAAATATAAAATTGAATACACATGCACATAATAATAATGTATACCTAATTTAAAAAAACATTTAAGCTCTAGGGATAATAAATACATTAATTCCTCTCCAATACATACAAAAGTAGGGAAAGTGTTGGACTCAGGAAGGGTACAATTTACTATTCCCACTTCAGTCTGTGCAACAGTAGGGAAAGCATTAAACTCAGGAGGGGGTAAACTTTACTGTTCGCACTCCAGTCTGTGCAACAGTAGGGAAGCGTAGGACTCAGCAGGGGTACCATTTACTATTTCCACTCCAGTCTGTGTAACAGTAGAGAAAGTGTTGGACTCATGGGGGGTAACATTTAATATTTCCACTCCAGTGTGTATAACAGTTGGGAAAGCGTTGGACTGAGGAGGGGTAAAATGTACTATTCCCATTGCAGTCTGTGCAACAGTAGGGAAAACGGACTCAGGATGGGTAAAATTTACTAATCCCACTCCAGGCTGTGCAATAGTGGAGAAAGCATTGGACTGAGGAGGAGTAGAATTGACTATTCCCCTTCAGTCTTTGCAACACTAGGGAAAGCATTGGACTCAGGAATGGGCACAATCTACTGTTCCCACTCCAGTCTGTGCAACAGTATGGAAAGCATAGAACTCAGGAGAGATCAAATTTAATATTACCACTCCAGTCTGTGCAACAGTAGGTAATGCATTGGACTCAGGAAGGGGAAAATCTGCTATTCCCACTCCGGCCTGTGCAACAGTAGGGAATATGTGGACCTCAGGAGGGGTAACATCTAATATTCATACACCACTCTGTGCAACAGTAGGGAGAGTGTTGCCTCAGGTGGGGTAAAATCTACTATTCCCCCTCCTTTCAGTTCAACAGTAGGGAAAGCATTGGACACCAAGAGGTAAAAATAACTATTCCCACTCTATTCTGTGCAACAATAGAGAGAGAGTAGTTCACTTCATACAAATAAAGGATTTTAACAACTCTATTGAATATCCCAAAATATAAAATTCTAAATATAAAAATGACATTTCTATATATTAAGAAAAAGTAAACAAATTAAATAATTATTGCAGTTTTTATTAACTATTTACTAATAAAACAAAAATTATTCCTTCAATTAAAGTACCACACTATATTCCCACAAACATAGCAGCCAACAATTAAAATGTAATTGAAATACATAAAGTATATTACAATTAACATGTTAAGTAATGAATAAAACGAGTTTTAATAAATTAATAAATAATTTTAAAAGTATTATTATTGAAATAATTTCCCACCCTATTCCTCTACAAACCAAACAACACACACTTAAAATATAACATAACAAATTTGATAATTTCACAATTTACATAATTATAAATTAATTAATAAAAACAATTATCAATAAATTATTTAATTAACTCCCCACCCACTACCCCAACAAACCCGGCAACCCAACCCTGAAATATAACTTAAACAATACCTTAATTACACAATTTGAATAATCAATTAAATAATTATTATTCATTTAAAATTCTTTATCAATTAAAATTAATAAACTTTCCACCCATTACCGCTACAAATCACACAACCTGCACCTAAAAACAACCAATGACTTGCATAATTTACATAAATAATCATCTATTAAATAATTATTATTAGTTCAAAAATATTAAATAATTTAAATTAATTAACTTCCCTCCCTTTCACCCTACAAACCCCACAACCCGCACCTAAATTACAACTCAAACAAATAAATTAATTACACAAGTAAGATAATTAATCAATTAAATAATTACTATTAAATAAAAATATCTATTAATTCATTATAATTAATTTACTTCCCACCCTGGACCCCTACCAACCCCACAACCCGCTACAAAACAAAAAATTACAATTAACAATTACATTAAATTTGGAAAAAACTAAAACTGTACAATGAATATTTAAAAACATTAACAATAATGAGACAAACAATTTATAACATGTACAAGTAAAACATATACAAAAATATATACAGATAATTAAAAAATGATATTCCTTACAACAATATTTTTGTAAATGATATTAACAACATATATATTTTTACATCGATATTACTTGCACTAAAAATAAAAGTTTTGTCAACATTTTTAACTTGATATTTTGTCCGAATTCCGTACAAACATGTACAAATGCTTCACATAGACAGAATCTGTTTCAAATCCCCAGGCTTCACCATCACATGCTATGGATGCTCACCATAACGCATAGGATGCCTATAATATTCCAATAATGTTGACCATTATATCAGGCACCACTGTGCAAAAGCTAGACACTACAACAGCAGCCATGTTGCTCACAAAACGCCAGACATTATTATGCCAGAGGCAGCCATCATTATGTCAGGGTTGGCCAATCAGTTATGCCTGCAGTTTTTTAATTGATTTCTTCCAGTGTGCACAACTAGACTAACAATACCCAAAATATGACATTTGATGACAATAATAATAATAAACGTTATTTGCTTGATTATTAAAATGTTAAACTATTGCAATCAAATAATAAAGAAGAAGCAAAGCCAGTGCATCTGCTGCAACAAGAAAGAAAACACAGAGAAAAAGGAAAAAGGAAAGAAATTAAAATCTTTCGGCCTGATTAAGAGTCTGAGGGTCTTCTGACCGCCAGACTCGCGGAGGCGCTGTAGTGGCGATCCACCGTTGGCTGTATTACAACTTCTAAAGTCGTTGTGGTAGTGGACCGTCGACTGGTGGCGGTGCAGGCACGCCACAATGCAATATGCTAAGGGGGACTGGCGCAGTCCGCTCAGCATATTACGAGTTTCTGGACTGCCAGCCTTTATATGGCAGAGCCCCGTCATGAAAAGGCTGGTGGTTTAGTAACAAAAGGGGCCCTTCAGGGCCCCATGACCCCCCCTTATCGATACATTCAGGGTGGGGCGCAGCATGTGCCCCCCTGTCTGTACACCCACAAAGTTCCAGCATGGCATGGATGTCCACGTTCATGCCGTGCTGGAACTTTTATGGTGTTCCCATTGGGGTGCCTGTTTTCCAGGCACCACCATGGGAACAGTTTTAACTTGTAATGCGGTTGGTGGTGCTTGCGCGGCTTTGGCGCAGCGAAGGCGGCATTGCCCCATCGCCGCTGTGCCAAAGTTATAGTCAGGCCCTTTGTGACTGCTTAAAAAACACCAAGATCTAAAATGCCATGCACCAGCATTAATTAAAGGACTATAAAAAGCTAAAATATAATTCATCAGTAATTGTCCACCACAAGGTGCAACAAAAGGCGAATGCTAAAGTGCCATATTTCTGTTTAGGGCGATGTGCACCAAAAAGATGTGATCCCCTTGCCGATTCTATTCCGCGCACCGGGAGGATTAAACATCCATGCTTTCATTGTAATACAAAAGCTAAAGTGGACTACAGACACAGCAAGTTCATTATAACACTGTTGCTGCAGTTCAGTTCATCCGGCATTATCAAAGTTCTGGTCCACCAAGTGATGGGGGCTGTATAATGTGCAGCATAGGTTGGAAGTGAGATGGCCGCAGGTTGTTGGTTTGATCATTGATGCTGCTGAACAGCAGAAATTTAAAAAAATGCATGTTTCCACTTTTCAATTTGATTAACAGATCTGAGTGGGAGACTTCATGCACATTCAAGGACCTAGTGGTCTTCACAGACTCAGGTTCCTCTTTTTGATTGATTGTGCAAATTGTATGATGTGCATGAAATCTGTCAATTTTGACCATCCAGGCCTTTCTGCCCTGAAGTGGGTAACAAATCATGGAGGTGGCTAGTATGCTGACTCCATTGTGTTTCCTCAAATTTTAGTTATGGACTGTTTAATGAGTAACTCCGCTCTTAAAAGAAATTTCGCAACACGCCATGGTTTGTGGTGTCAAATCTTTCATACAGAACAGGATTTCTTGGTGACAAGAACTAATGCCATTTGAAATAAAGATTTTTTTGAGGTAGATTTCGCGCCAAGGCAAATACATAGAATATGAAGAAAGTGTTCCCATGGATATTGACAAAGCCTACATTCCTTGTTCTCTATTGGTTGGTGTAATTTTGAGAGAGCATCGATTGTGCAGCACTTTTTTTTACATATAATTTCTTAAAGTATTGTTAATATGAGTTTGCACAATCGGTGCCCAGTAGGTGTTATTGGTCATCCATACATGATTGCGCAACCTGTATTTGGCTTTGTCTTCACATCAGGAAAACTGATTAATTTGTTTTATTCAATGCTTGCTTGAACTACTGGTGGGGTAAGTTAGTATGCCACACCTGTTCGGCTTCCAGATGCTTTTATTGACACCACTATTTTCCTCAACCTAATGTTTGCATTCGGGGGCACATTTGAGACTATTCCTTGCCATTAAAATGTGTTTTTGCCTGCCTCAGTAACGATGCATATATGATGAATGACCCTTCTTGTACCAGTTCTTGGTCCTAGAGGCCAAACTCCAGTCTAATCTGCGGCAGTGAGGCGTTTTGCTGCAAGTGGAAGATGAGGTGGAAAACTTTGCTCTGTGCCATATTGAAAAAACTAGCAAATTGTCTAGGAAAGATTTCAAAGCCTTATGTCAGTGTTGGTAGAAACGTTGCCTTTATCGCTGTTAGCAGTGGCTGCTAAGTTGAACTTAGTAATGTAAGTGCCAGGGACTAACATACTGCAATTTGTGATGCCACCCTTGCTTTCATGGGACCAGCGTTCTTGCAGCCATATACCTAGATACTTATAGTTTCCACTTCTACCCACCGGACTTTTCCTACAGTACCAGCTCTTCTTCTTAATTATCCTTTCGCCAAAGATTACTACCTTCGTTTTCTCAAAGTTTATGGTCAACTCATTAGTTGAGCAATATTGATGCAAAGAGGTTTGCAAACCTATGCCCAAAAGGTTAAATAAGACAACATCATCTGCATATAATGCAGGCATTTGTTGTTGGACTAACTTGGGTGGATGGAAGCGTGTGTAATCTAGTTTGGCACTGAAATATGCTAAGTATAAGTTAAATAAAGTCGGGGCCAACACACAGCCTTGTTTTATACCTCTGTCTAAATGAATTCTAGATGTTAATTCCTTGTTACAACCAAAGGCAACCCTGGGTCAGTTGTCGGAGTATAAGAGCTGTATTCCTCTTAGCAGGGTCGTAGGCATGTTTCATTTGACTAATGATCTCCAGCGGCATCTTCTGTTGACTTAATCAAATACTTTAGGAAGGTCTACAAAGCAGGTATATAAGGATACTTGTTTTCTTGTGTATTACTCTGCAAGCATAGCCAGAGCTGTCAAGTTATTGATTGTGCTCGAGGCCGGGTGGAAGCCATTTTGGTTTATGGGTATTAAATTTGTTTTTGCTGCCGAGGATTCTAGTTCCTCAAGTAGCAGGCCTGCCAATATTTTTTCATCAATATCGAGGAGTGTGATAATGTGGTGATTGTCACATATGGGTCTTTCTTGTAGATAGCATTTAAAATAGACCCTTTAAATGTGGCTGGAACCCTGTTTTCTGATGGGCAGGTGTTGTATATTCTACCTAGATGTCTACTCCTGAACTCTCAATCAATTTGTAAATCAAGCTGCGGGCAGGCCATGAGGGCATCATGCTAATGCTCGTGCAGGCCCCCGCTCTAGTTGGTTAATGATGGACCATAGTGGCTTGCTACTCTTTGCCATTGTATCCTCCACTAATCTTAACCACTCCTGATCCATCTAGGCTTGCTTGGCCTCCAATATCGCCTTTTGGTACATTTTCTTTTTTCATGGAACAATTTGGGGTAGGCTTCTGCTGTATATAGAGACTTCAGGTTTCCAGCTTCTTTATTAATGTGCTGCCTCTGTTGCCTTAAGGCCTGTGTGAACCATTTTTTCTTATATATCCCCTACTCCATTGCGGTGGACCCAGCTGTTCTGTCAGTGATCCCTGCATAGTCTCCCATTTGGTGATCAGATGTAATTATTTCCCTTGAATAGTTGGTAAACTTGCTTTCCATTTATCGTAATTTTTCAGAAAAATGTTGGACCATCTTATTGGCTGCCAGTGGCGAGTGGCTGCCTGGGCCTTGTGAACCAAGATTTTCCATGCAGTCCGTGCTCTGGTTATTGTTTTATATTTTCGTAATCTGTGGATGATGATCACTCTCACTTCTGACCTCTATATGAAAGTTCTGAGTTATCATGGAATATAGAGGAAGATGTGAAGGTATAATCCAAGGTCGGCCAAGAAGTCTTTGACTTATGTTTCACTGCCGTTGGGGTATCTGAGGGAGTTTTGTCGCTGAGGGCTCTCAGCCTCAGTGCCTCCAGGACATGCAGGAGCCTGTGGTCACTTTTGTTAATGTTCATAAATTGCGATACCTGTATTGGAATTCCTGACTTCATTTCTCAGACCCTTTCTCTGGTTATTCTCATGTGATAGTTTTCCAGGGTTAAATTGAAATTTCCAGTAATAATCCACAGTATGTCTCCGTGGGAAGCTTGTAATTCCATTAGTTTGTTCTCTGTGGCTGTGATTAGATTTTGTTTCTGAATGGTACTAGGATTTATGTAAATATTGTGAGTGAGGGTACCTGTTTCCTGAGTTCCAGTTCGTAATTATTATTGCCTGCATGAGGTTGATCTTTAGATTTTGATTTCTTACAGTAAAAATGTTGCTATTTGGTATGTAGATTGATTAGCCACCTTTCGGGGGTCCTTTGGTCTTTGCCTTCTCTGCCAGATTTGTAATTTCCACATAGCCTGGAGGTGTGTTTGCGGCTTCACGCCAGGTTGCTTAGTCAGATGATGTCAAAGGTGCGCAGAAATTGTTCCAAGCTTGTGCCCTTGGCCAGTTTGCTGGTCCCTGCTATATTCCATGAAATACATTTAGAAATTGAAGAAATTGATTCGGTGTTTCTTTGAATTAGCAGAGTTCTTCCCGGAATTGATGCTTGGAGTTCAGCTCCTTTTCTACCGGTGGTGTCAGGACTGTAGCTGACAATCTACTGGCTAGTTCATTCTCTCATATTGTGGGATGGGAATCATGCAGTGTCATGTACCTGAATGGCCAGGGCCAAACGCAATGGTCAACTCGCTTGTGGGCCTGGAAAAGTCGGGCGTCACACCCTTAGCATAGTGTAGGATTGAGCCCTTATTTTCAAGCCAGTTGTCTGCAGGAGAGCCCCTTCCATCCCTTTCCTTTCTCCCTAGCGGGTTTAAAACTGATGGATATTTTTCAATCTTGTTTTTCATCAGCTCGATGCCCCAGTCATCAAGCATTATTGCCTTGATCCCCAGTGACGGCAAGATTTGGGGATTGCAGAAGCGCACCTCCATGCTCTCATTTTAATTGCCGGTTTTGGGGTTTTATGAAGACTACATATTCCAGATGCTTGTTCTTTATATGCTCTAAGCCCTGGATTGCGTTGCATATCTTTACTATATTGCCCCTGTTGAGGATGTTCCCGGGGACCTGCAAGGTGTGACTCAGGCAAAAGATAAGACTTTTTGCTCTCTTGTACTTTGTTGCATCAGTTGGAAATTCCAGCATGTAGTATGGACGTTATTGGAGCACATAAATGATTCCTCCCTTACGCCCCATCAGGCATTGAAGTGTTGGTTGCCGCTCCAGTGTTTTGTACTGCATTGCCTCTGACTCATTACCTCTAGGACTTCACAGGGAGTTGGAGCCATAGGGTCTCCTAGAGGTCTTGTGGGAGGGCACCAAGGGTCTGAACTGGTATGGTGGGGTCAGGGTGCTCTGGCCACTTTTCACCTCCCAGTACTCCTCATATTGGGGTCAACCCTGTGACTCTGGTTGGCTGTGAAGACTGATCTGATGCCAGGTGCTGCTCTCAGGGGGGAGTTTGCTGTTTACATTTTCTTGGTTTCCAAGGACTAGCCTGTCTGCTTTGTCTTCTGTTACCAGTACGACTTGAGCCGACTTCGGGGGCATACTGTTGATGGCCTGTTTTGTATGTTGCAGGGCCTTCTCTGACTGGCCCGCCATATCGTTGTTGATCCCTTGAAGTTCTCCTGTTTGGTGGAGCTCTTTGAGCTATGGACCTTGGTTTGCCCTCCTAACTTGCTTGATTCCCATTATTTCAAGCATGTTTTTGTTATTTCTTGATAGAACAAGTTTGAAAGGCCGTTCTTCCGAGCTATCATAGGAATTTGTACTTTCCATTGATGAGAGTGATTCTTAGTTTGATTTTTCCTTGGTATGTATTTCTTCATCTAATTTTTCCAGTGGTTAATTATAGCTGTATTAGTTTCCTTGAGGCCCATATTTTGACTCCCTACTGTATTTTAACTGTTCCGATTTGTGTTTTAGTTCTGCTACCATTGTAGACATGTTTCTCTGTAGCTCCGTGAGTTTATCCAGGATGTCATTGCTTGGGCATGCTCGTACTTCTGTCCCAGCCTCTGTCTCTACCTGAGTCTGTTCCCTCTTGAACAGCGAATTCAAATTGTCCAGTTATTATCTATTACCGTTGTGAAAGTAGCCAGCATCTGCAGAGTGGAGATATGAATATCTAGTTTATCTGTTTTTTAAACTGCTGGCTAGTTATGGCTTTTATAGTATTAAAGATTCCCCTTCCTGTCATAGATGATATATTAGCTGTAGCTCCTGGATCCATCCTTTGTGTTTTTCCAGATTCCTGTTGTGTGATTGGAGGAATGCGTTTAGATTTTTCCTCTGGGCTGTCAGATTGTCCAATCACATTCTTTAAGGGTTGAACCTTGTCCTGGGTAAGAACTGGGGTGTCCTAATTAAACACTTCCTCCAGTTCCTCAAGGTCGGGTTAGTCTTTCCAGCTGGCCTTCTCCAGTTCATTCAAGGCTGACCTTGACGTTCCTAATTTCTTGCTCACATCAACACCTTTTTCTGTTGTCCAGCTTTGTGGCCAGGGTCCGGCTGCTTCCATGAGGTTTTGTTTGCAGACCTTTATGACTGTAGAAGGTGACAGTGTGTGGTCTCCTTTAGGCAAGCTGGTGTTCTGCTCCGGTTGGCTTGTTTGTGGTTTTGTAGGTAAGGGTCCTGCTTGCTGTAATAAATATGGCATTAACTCTTAGGCTGGCTTCAGTGGAGGTAGTCCATCCCGGGCTAAGTTCAGGGTGATTGCGCTATCACTATGAGATCTCCAGTTCAGTTGCTGTCCTAAGGTATCCACTTTCTGCTGGGTGTTTACTCTAATGTTGTAAAATAGTCTTGTATCAGTCTGCCACCCTCAGTCCCGTTCCGAGACTCACTGTATGAGATTGTTGACATTTCTGCTCCTTCATTGTACGTTTCTGCTGTCTTTGAGCTTTTGAGTTGTAACTTGTCCCCCTTCATGTGACTTCCTTATTTATTCTGCATGTCCTTTTTTTCATTACGTTTTGCGTCCTGTCATGGGCCATATGGAGGAGCGAGCTCTGTGTCCTCAAACTACCCCACTCTGATGGGGTGAGGGGTGGGCCGTGAGGCTGCTGTGCGGGGTTCATTCACCTACTTTGTACCTAGTACCGAACTAACTATTTCAGTCCTTCTTTCACCAGCCCCGCAATGAAGGCACACACTTTAATGATTATGCTAAACAATGATAGTGTCATTTCAGATGGGTTTCTTCGAGATGGTTACTGGATGGAGGATGGAACCAACCGGTCCTCTGCACATGAGCACTAAATCCGGATTACCTTTTTTTTCTGAGCCTCAGGAGTTTCGGAGGAACTTCCCCCAACCTTCTGGGGCCTTTTTTCTCAATGTAATGACGATCACTTGCATGGCACGCTGATGTGTATATACATTAAAAAAAAAGTGAAAAGAGCCGATCAGCCCATTCCACGTTCACTGCCTATGTGCATGAGGGGCTATCTCGGCCCCCAAGCACGTCGGTAGATGGGAGAGGTATCATTGGGAAGGCTTGGGTATCGCCACAGGAGTGCGAACCCCAAGCAGTGATCCACCACTAGACAACAGGGAGGGGGGAGCAGCCCCTTGGGGAAAGGCTTTTGCTCCCCACTGTATATTATGGCATATTTAGTCTTTCCGACCCCCTTGGGGGCAGAAAGCGCACTTGATACCAAGGATTCTTTTTTTTTAATACTGGGAGAAAAGTGATGGATCACCGCACCGGCACAAATTTCCTCCTACCCAGTGTTCCCCTAGATCTCCTGATAAAAATTATACCTCACTTGTGTGGGTGCCCAAAGCAGAGTAGCCTAAAAACATATTTGAAAAACTGCCCTTATGGACAATTTTTGGTTGCCCCCTCAGTTTATCATTTTATACGTTTTAAGGCTGAATCTTCTTTTTGACACCCACAGATAGGGTATCATTTTTATTGGGAAACAGAGGGGAACACTTGGTGGTAGAAAATTTGTGCTGGCACACTGATCCCACACAATAATGTGAGGAAAATTAGATCTTTTAGCTACATTTGAGGTCTGCAGGGGATTCTGGGTAAGAAAACGTTAGGTGATCCACGCAGGCCACACCTCCTTGGACTCCCACATGTATCTAGTTTTCAGAAATGTCTGGGTTTGGAAGGTTTACTTAGATGTCCACTAAGCCTAGGAACAAATACCCAGGTGCCCGCCTATCTATCACAAAACAACCTGGTTTTGCAAGGGGGGCCCCTGCATGTTTAGTCTTTGGCTCGGCGGCCATCTAGGAAAACCTACCCAACCCAGACATTTCTGAAAACTAGACACCCAGGGGAGTCCAGGGAGGTGTGGCTTGAGTTGGTCCCCTAAGGTTTTCTAGCCCAGAATTCCCTGCAAACCTAAAATTTTGCTAACAAAATCATATTTTTCTCACATTTCTGCGTAGAAAAGTTGTGGGATCACCGGATCGACACTGATTTCCTACCACCCAGTGTTCCCTCAGGTCTCACCATAAAAATGGTGGCTCACTTGTGTGGGTTGGTCAATTGCCTTTGACAGGAAAGGGCCCAAAATCTATTGGTGGGACATCAAAATTATCTGTCACAAAATGACTGGGTTTTGCAAGGTGTTTTCGGTGGTGGGCTCTGTGGCCATTTAAGGA
Organism: Triturus cristatus; assembly: GCF_964204655.1. Lineage (NCBI taxonomy): Eukaryota > Metazoa > Chordata > Amphibia > Caudata > Salamandridae > Triturus > Triturus cristatus. The sequence continues at coordinate 879,718,904 of NC_140583.1, forward strand.
CACCTACCAAACCCAGACATTTTTAACAAGTAGACACCCAGGGGAGTCCAAGGGTGAGTAAAAGTGTGAGGAAAATCTGTTTTTTTGACAATGTGTGAGGTTTGCAAGGAATTCTGGATAACAGAACCTAGTTAAAGTCAACCCATACCGGATTCCCCTAGGTGTCTAGTGTTAAAAAATGCAAAAGACACACAATTGATGGACGGAATGCAGAACAAATCAAAACATTCACCCCCAGTCAAGAGATCTGGGTTAAATCCATCATTCTTTTGCTCACCGTGCCACCCCGGTTTAGACCTGGCCATGTTCAAATCAGTCTTGACCCTGTGTCTCATGGGAACAGTCCAGCCCGAACTGCCAAGCCAGGTCCTCCCTAGACCAGAAACAAGCATCTTAGGACCGGTTTTGGGGTTTCATCCCTCTTCAGCCAGGATAGCTTGATTCCAGAGTAACAGTGAGCCCAGGACCCATGTCTGGGAGTACCTGGCGCACTTAGGGCGAGAAAGCAAAAGACACACAATTAATGGACGGAATGCAGAACAAATCAAAACATTCCCCCCAGTCAAGAGATCTGCGTTAAAAAATGTACAGGTTTGCTAGGATTCCCTAGGTTCCTACTGAGTTAGGGTCTAAAATCCACTGATAAACACATTTCTAAAAAAAAGGGTTAGTTTTCACTTGAAAAATGGATGTGTCCATGCTGCGTATTGGGCCATTTCCTGTCTCGGGCACTTGGCCTACCCATGCATGTGAGGTACCATTTTTATCAGGAGATTTGGGAGAATGCTATGTGGGTGGAATTTTGTGGCTCCCCACAGATTCCAGAACTTTCCATCACAGAAATGTGATGAAAATTTGATTTTTTGACAGAGTCTGAGGTTTGCAAGGGATTCTGGGTATCGTAACCTGATACGAGCTACACAAGCCACCCCATCCTGGACTGCTCTGGGTGTCTAGTTTTCAAAAGTCTACAGGTTTGCTAAGTTTCCCTAGGTGCTGGCTGAGCTAGGGTCTAAAATCCACAGCTAGTCACATTGCAAAAAAATGGTCAGTTTCCAATGAAAAAATGTGATGTGTCCACGTTGCGTTTTGGGTCGTTTCCTGTCACGGTTACTAGGACTACCCCTACAAGTGAGGTACCATAAATAGTGGGAGACTTAGGGAAATGTAGAATAGTAGGACAAGTGATAATACCAATTGACTTTCTATACATTTCTGCCAGTATGTAAAAAAAGATGTAATTTTGAAAAGTTTCCTCTAATTGACATAGTAGTATGGGTACCCACAAATTTGTAAATGTGCAAATAACCACTGCTTCTAAATTCAATTTGTTGTTCCCATTTTAGAAATACATAGGTTTCCATGATATCTATTTTTCGCTCATTATATTTTTACCAAATGATTTGTTGTATAAATGATACATAATGAAAAACCCTTTCAAGGCACAGCTCAGTTATTGGCCCTGGGTACGTAGGGTTCTTGGTGATCCCACAAGTCCTATATATCCACGCAACCTGAAGGATCAAGCGGACGTAACAGTATATTGCTCTTAAAAATCTACCTTACGTAGAAGAAGTTCCAGGTGAAACTGGAGGCACAAACGGCTGTTTTCTTCAACTCAATGTCAGTGTTATTTTATTTCAACTGTTACTTCCTACAGGAAGGCCTTGAAGGATCTACACAAATGACCTCTTGCTGAATTCAGAATGTTGTCTTATTCTCAGAAATGTAACCCTCTCCAGTATCCATTATTGGTTTCACACCCATTTCTACCATCAACTGGAAGAAGGTAGAAAGCACAAAAAGTAGGAAAACTAGGTTAGGCCCCACTAACATGCTACAACTGTGTAGAAATTGTTGGTTTTCTGACAAAGTCTGCCTGTCGCGCAATAAACAGACCACGCTGAAGTCTTAAGCGTAAAAGGCCATTTATCAGGACCAGGCTGCACAACATAATCAATACCAAATAACAGCAACAACAATAAACAAACCCCTCAACAACAACTCTTCACACCATCATTCTCTTCACTCGCTCCAAACTCACTTCTCCTACCACTCCATGACCCATTCCGTTCTTCATCAATTTCCACAGATCTCCTAGCATCCTCCCCGGTGTCACCTGGCATTCCACTCATGCCTCCAGCTCCCCCCTCCATCATTCACTCTTCCTCCCCGAGGGATGGGTGTGCCCGCTATTGACTCCCCCACCCCTCCAAAGTATCGCCAACCCTGCAGCTCATCTTAAACTGGCACGCTCCGCCAACCCTACTCCCGAACCCTAGTAACTGCAGGGTGGGTGGCTTTTGCTAAACTGTCCCTCCCCAATGGTGCCGAGAATGCAGGAAGAGGAAGTTGCCTTCCTCCCCTGCATTCTTATACCCACCCCTAAACCCCACCCCTTGACCCTGCCTGGTCCTCCACTGTGCGAAAGACCCCGGGGGAAGACTAGTTTGCGACTGGGCTTCCCCCGGGGCCCACCATTGCGCAATAAACAGACCAAGCTGATGTCTTAAGCGTAAAAGGCAATGTATTAGGACCAGGCTGCACAACATAATCAATACCAAATAACAGCAACAACAATAAACAAACTCCTCAACAACAACTCTTCATCCCTTAATTCTCTTCACCCGCTCTGAACTCACTTCTCCTACCACTCCATGACCCGTTCCGTTCTTCATCCATTTCTACAGATCTCCTAGCATCCTCCCTGGTGTCACCTGGCATTCCACTCATGCCTCCAGCTCCCCCCCAATTATTCACTCTCCCCCCCCGAGGGATGGGTGCACCCGCTATTGACTCCCCCACGCCTCCAAAGTATCGCCAACCAGGGAACCCCCTTTAGGGCGGTTACCTGACCCCCCCAGATCCAAACTGTGCATCTTTCGCCCCCACCTGCTCAAGCATTCCTGTGACACCAAATCACCTCATTCCACAACTTGGTAACCACGTCTCTCATCTCCATCATGTAGTAAGCATTCCCCAATCTCGAAAGATGCACTCCGTCATCCCTAAACAGTGATGGTTCCTCCAGTCGCAGTCCAGCATGAGCAATGACTTGAATCTCTTTTTCCCCGCAGAAAACCTGCATCCCTCTGAGCTTCCTTCATGCTTTTTCCACAGCCCCGTGTTTGATTGCACCCCTCCAAACTTTACGAAGAACAAATTCAGTCCAGGCAATGCATGTCCCTGCCAACCTGTGTTTCAAAACCTCCAAGTCTCTTTGCATCAGCTGTAAGAGCGCCAAACCCGACAGCCGAACCAAATCGTTCTCACCTAAGTGGATTATCAACAGATCAGGGAATCCTCTCTGGGGGACCATCTTCGTGAGCCAGGGCAATAGTGCCCCCCATCGCATCCCCCCTTTACCCCACCAATGCACCTCATGCACCTCATGTCGTTGTCCTTTTATTCCCAGGTTACAGCCGTACACCTGTTGCTCTGCATATTTGGAGGCCGAATACACAAACGAATGCCCCACAATCCAAGTGACCGTCTTGGCCCCCGGTCCGCCCGCGCAACCTACGATAGAAAAATACGTTAGTAACACAGCCTAGAACAGTACACACCAAACCCCCCCACCCGCCAAACCCCGTGCCATGACTAGCCCTTCATTTATGAACATACCGCTCACAGCACCTAGATTTCAACCGTCCAATCTGCCGAATCCTATCCCAGGACCAACCCAGCCGTGCTGCCGCCGCCCCAATACGGAAGGAATGCGTCCCAAAACCCGCCGGGTCCAGATCCAACCGCTTCAATGCCATGCGCAGAATCGCCAATAACTGCCCCGCCGTCACCTTCGCCCCGTGACAAAACATTTCACCAGTTCCTGCTCGTGTGGACAAGAGAAAGGTCCGCCATTTAGCCACCGGGCACACAACCCCACAACTAGTCTCACACAGCCAGACCCACTTGCCACTCCCCAACTGATCCGTCTTAGACTGCCCCAACCAAATCCCCAGATGACTCGCATCCAACCTGACCTCCTTGTACCTCCTGCCACACACCTTGCACGTTCCAAGCAGCTCAGAGACCCTAAAAGCCCCAAAAAACATCCATATCATGCACAAGCGGAAGACCCGAACCTCAAAAACATCATAACAACAAAGCGGCAAAACATCAACCAATCTGACCAATAAATCAAACGTAATCGCTTCCCGCAACACACTGCCCCCCTCCGTTTCCTACCCCAAACTCTGAGCACCCTACTTATAATCACATCTTTCGTAGGGTCAAAACCAAAAAACAAACAACAGTAGAAGGACACTCCTGCCAATTTTCCTGAAATCATTGCACACGTCAACCCTTTGTTAATGCAATGTAATACAAACTGCAACACCCCTTGTTCCACAATTGAATGATCGCCGACAGCAGGATCCCCACACCATCCCATAAAGGAGCCAAACTCCGCCCATGCCAGTCTGTAGGTCCGTCTTGTAGTATAAGCGATAGAGTTCTCCACCAGGCCTATTACCCTCACTCCCCCAAGGCCCAGATGCCGGCTGGCAACTTGGTCTTGAACCGATCCACTCCTGGTGCCAATCGCCGGAACCTCTGCCACTGCGAACAAGATAACGCATCCGAAATGTCATTATTCGCCCCAGGGACATGCTTGGCTCTAAAAACCACATTCAATCTCAAACATTTCAGCATGAAACTCCGCAGCAAACGCAGCACTCTCAGATCCCTTGCCCTCTGTCGGTTGACCAACTCGACCACGGTCATGTTGTCCACATGGAACGGTACTGACCTGTTCTGAAACTCAGACCCCCACACCTCAAGAGCCACCAACAAAGGAAAAAATTCCAGAAACGCAATGCTCCTCCTCTGTTGCACCCAATGAGCCGGCCAATCCTCAGCGCACCACCTGCCATCCCAGAAAATCCAAAAGCCTGCTGACCCGGCTGCATCAGAGTAAATTTGCACTTGCCAAACCAACCGTTTGTCCTCAAAATCCAGTGACACCCCATTGAAATCAGTCATGAACGTCAGCCATGTCCTCAAATCCGCCCGGACCCCCATGGAAATCTGGACCCTGTGGTGTGGTAAAATTGCCCCCGACATGACCATGCCGAGCCGTCTGCAGAACGTCCGTCCAGCCCTCACCACCCTGCATGCGAAGTTCAGGAAACCCAGCAGTTGCACCACCCTCAACGCGATCCTCTTTTCCCCAATCGCCCACAAGAGGCACGCCCGTATCTCCGCCACTTTTGCATCAGGGAGTCGAGCTATCCAGTGAATGGAGTCCAGCTCAATTCCCAGGAATGTCAGGCTACAGCTAGGTCCAGCTGTTTTCTCGGGCGCCAAGGGGACTCCAAAACACTGTGACATCGTCTGGAATTGCGACAGGGCCCTGCCACAATCCCCAGAATGGGCCTTCCCCAGAAAGAGGAAATCGTCCAGATAGCGAGTAAAGTCCCGATGTCCGCTGATCTGTGTAAAAGCCCACTGCAAGAATGTGCTAAACATCTCGAACAGCTCGCAGAGGAGATCGCACACCCCATGGGCAAAAACTTGTCCACGTAGATGGCCCCCGCAAACTGCATCCCCAGTAGGCAGAAATCCGCGGGGTGTATTGGCAGCAGGCGTTAAAGCAGATTTTACGTCACACTTTGCCAGTTCCGCCCCCGGCCCACACACCCTCACTAGGCGGATCACATCATCCACCGATGCATAGAGCACCCTTGAATCCGCTTCTGCGATGAAATCATTCACCAACTGCCCTTCCGGCCATGATAGGTGATGTATCATGCAAAACTCACCCTTTACCTTCTTAGGCACCACGCCCAATCGTGAAACGGGCCCGCTATCCTGCCTTCATCTACCTCTTTCTGCAATTTAGCCGCCACCACTCCCGGCAACTCCTAGGCTGATTTCAGATTGTCTGCCCACCTCCGCACCCTAGGTCCCTGATAGCCCATTAAAACCCTCCGTGAAACCCCACTGAATATTCAAAGCCGCCTCCCTGTCCAGGTAACACAAGAGCCACGGGGCCATCGCCTCCACCTTAACCGGTGTAGGCGCCATTCTGTCCAGTCTGTCCCCTTCCTTTCGCGTTTCGCCACTACTCAGAAGGTGTGACCAAGGTAAAGCATTGGGTAAGGGCGTTCCGCCCCCCCACATTTAGAGCACTCATGCTTGAACTTGCACGGGTACCCGGAGCAGTAGCCCCTGTTGTAACTCCAACATGCACCGGTGTTGTTGCTGCCTGGCTTAGCGGGCTGACCAGCGGGTCCTGAACCGGTGGCACTCTCCCCCGCCCCACTGTGGGCAGGACGCGGCGGAAAAGACCGCTACGTGACCGGCCGTGTGAGTAGACGCCAAGGAGTGCGTGGATGCCATCCACTGCATCCATAATTCCTGATCCACCTCCCCCCAGTGCTTGTCTGGGTTCACGCTAACCCTGGCTCTGAACTCCTCATCGTAGTTCAGCCAAGCAAACCCCCCAAATTGCATCTGGGCCTTTCTAATGATATCCATATACTTCAGTAGCGTTATGGCCCTATCCAGGTGCTTCTCGCAGTAAATACTAGCGTAAATGAGAAACGCCGAAGTCCAGTTTTCACCGGAACCCTGGACCTTCTAGTCATCTCCCACTCCTCCTCCTTAGATCCCTCTTTCGCTTGCACCTCCCTGTGTAATAACTTAAACATGTCCACATACTCGTGTTTCCAGATTCTATTCTTTATCTTTTCCGACAGATGTGATCCCAGGGGCGTGGCCAGCCCCATGTAGGGCAACTTTTTCTTGTGCTTGTCCTCGGTCTTCTCCCCCTTGTTGTCCTTCACCCTCCACCGTGTCCATCTGAACCCCCGCCATAGATACCTTCTTAACCCCTTCTGGTTTGTCACCCCATGTATGTCTGTCCTTCATCAACCTATCAACATCCCGCACAGACCCCTCGCCCAAACCTACCGACCGGCAAGCCTTCTTCCTACCACCTTTAGGCCCTCCATCCCAGGCTGCCCACCATGTCCCCTCACCTGACAATGACGAGTGCGCCTCTCCGGACCGCCCTCTGGAGCTGTTGGCCTTGGTTGTCTCGAACTTCGCCTTGCCCTTCGTTGATTTAGGCTCCTGCAAAACATCAACTCCACTGTTGCTCTGTACTCCCCCTTCCTGTCATCGTCATCCCTCTCCTCCCCCTCTTCCAGCTCCTCACTCTCCTCATCATAATCCAACTCCACGTCAGGCTCCAAATCCACAGGCACCCACAACACATCTCTCACCGCTCTCTTCACACCCTTACTGTTTGTAACACTCAACACACCCCCGCTTGCCACACATGCCGCCGTTGCCTGCTCCCGCGCCAGAGGGACCCCCCTGCTGCTTCTAGCCGGCGTCCTGGGGACGTCTTGCGCCCTACCATGCCACCCCGCACTCCACTGACCTCTGCCGGCTTGGATCCCCCCAACCCCAAGGTCGCTCTAACCTGGGTGGGCCGCAGCACCATCAGGCCTCAAAGCCATCCTTACCGTCCCTACCTTAGGTTGCCGCCCCTTACTGCTGCTCCTCCCCCCTCCTGCCCTTGTCTACCAGCTCCCTCTCCTCCTGTTCAGCCCACCACTCCTCCTCTGAAGTGGGCCTGGGAGGCCCCTCTGCCTCCTCCTCCCATACTGCCCCCACCCTGGCCGCATTCAGCTCTGCCTGACGCTCCTCTGCCTGCTGCACCAATAGTCACTGCTCCCTGATCCTGTCCTCCCATGCCAATGCTTCCCAGCGGGGAAGGAGGGGTGGACAGTAGCCCAGGGTCCCCTTACCAGGCTGCAACCCCCCAGACACCGGTGTCACAGCCTGGCTGGGGTCCCCCCTCCCACCCTCCAACCTGTCAACTTCCCCATGGACCTCAACCACTCCCCCTCACTGGTACTGGGGTACCCACTCGTGATCCTTTAGCAAGGTCAAGGGTAGCGTCCTCCCATTCCCCATGCCATCCCCCTTCAACACTGTGATTCCTCCCCAACAGTCGCCCCAACGCTGAGTCCCCATGCCCCCCCACCTCCTCCAGAAAATCGCCTCACACCTGTGGCAAAATATCAGCTTCCGGGCCTGGTAGCAACCCCCCAGGAACCACCCCTCCCTGGGCATGCACACCGCTCTGCAGCAGCAGTTCTCCAGCAGGCGCCAGCAAGATCAGAGGCCCCGTCGCCTCCCCCTCCCGAAACAGTAATTGTGGGAAATTGACCTGCGGATGCAGGCTCCGACGCTGGCCTCCGTGGTCCGTGGCCAGGCTCTCTCTTGGTCACAGCCCTCCCACGCACACCTCTTCCCGGCGGCGGCGGCTCTTCAATACAGACTACAACCGCTGCCGCCACACCCGCAGAGGCTGCCCGCGGGGCACGCGACATCCCTACCCACGCCTTCCCCAGAACACCAGGCCGGAGGAGATCATCCCGCCCAGCTTGGCCCAGCAACAACAAGGCCTCTCCTACCTCCTCCACCGAGACAGCCATACCGCCGCAACACGCCCCGCCGACCCGAAACCACCAGCCAGTGGCTCTGCGCTTCAGGAAGTGAAAGCAATCCGCGTTCGTTAACGGCCACAAACGCCTGCCTGACCGCTCCTAAACTCCCTACACTACCCCCTTTGCTAAACTGTCCCTCCCAATGGTGCCGAGAATGCAGGAAGAGGAAGTTGCCTTTCTCCTATGCATTCTTATACCCACCCCTAAACCCCACCCCTTGACCCTGCCTGGTCCTCCCCTGCGCAAAAGACCCCGGGGGAAAACTAGTCTGCTTCCCCCGGGGCCCACCATTCCTGAAAGCTGTGAAGATTGTGATTTTAGCAACACAAACCCTTTGTTGATACAATTTGCAGGAGAAATTCAGACACTTTCTTCTGCAGTACTTTGTTCCCATTTGTCCCACAAAAACAAAATGTAGCTGTATTTTTGCCAGTAGTGGCTCATGGAGGGAGTGCTGCGGGGCGGTCAGCCGGGGCTGGGGAGGAGCAGGGTGGGGGGTAGTAAACTACGGAATCCGGCTGAACGGAGGTAAGTAAATAAATAAATAAATAAAACAAATTTCATTGCGCTCGCTGCATCGCATTTGGCAATGCAGCGCGCACAATGAAATTTGTGTTATTTATTTATTTGTTTACTTACCTCTGTTCGGCCATATGCCGTAGTTTACTACCCCCTGCCCTGCTCCTCCCCCGCCCCGCCTCACCGCCCCCCAGCACTCCCTCCACGAGCCGCTACTGATTTTGGCAAATTTCTCAGTTCCCTCCAGGGGAATCCACAAACCCTGGGTACCTTTCAGAATCCCTGAGTTGTTGTAAAAAAAGGACACAAAATTGATGTGGATGCTCTATGTGAATAAAAAGTTACGGACCCCAAGCGCAAACTATGCCGAATAGCTAAAAAAAAGGCTTAGCACGGGGGGGGCAGTTGAGGCCTAGGAGCGCAGGGGTTAAAGTTTGTTGTCCAGCGCACACCCGCAAGATTGTCACATAGTTTGCCTTAATAAATCCTCTACTTTGCAGACAAGTCTAACATTTGATGTGTTTTTGAACACACAGCAAATGTGACAAAATAAAAGCAAAGGGTCCTCATTAATGGCATTTTGGCGTAGGGCAGCGCAGCAAGGCACCTTGCTGCACTGCCCTATGCCAAACTGAAAGGGCATGAATGCGCCATATTTAAGCAATACGGTGCATTCCTGCCCTTTTCGCCTGTGCTGACGCCATTTTGGCAGCATAGCGTCAACGTAGCCATCCTTGCACCATTGTGCAAGGGTGCCTTCATTGCAGGCGTTTTCCTCTTTCTATATGCGCTGCAGAATACAGCACACATGGAAAGAGGAAAAAACAAGAAGAAATTAACACATTTCTCTCCTAGTTATGCCTCAACTCGGAAGGCGTCTGGATTTGTAAATATGAGGCTGCATCATATTCCATGCGTGTTGCATGGGAAAACCCACCACAGTGCCCATGGAGCACCTCCTGGGCGCAGAGTAAGGCGCCGCAGCTATTTGCGCAGCATCGCCTCCATCATGATTTATGAGGCCACTCAAAGCCATGCTCATTCACCTTCGTAACTCCAGCATGATTATTTTGGGGATGCTGCAACATCCCCCCAAAGCCCTCACTTCCAGCGCCTATGGTAGTGTAGTGCCACAACACTCATAATCAGTACCTCTTTCTCCAAGACAGCAGAACTCCAATATTGTAAATAATTAGTGCACCTTCTAGAGAGAGCAAGTTAAAAGGTCACGGTGGCTATGAGTAATAAACTTTATTTCTCGACCAATGAACAAACAAAAACACAATCAATCTTCTTTGTTTTGCTTCTCGCTTCTTTTAAATTAGGTCGCTCAAATGACATACTGTTTTGTACGAGTGCAGATAAGGAGAAATTGATTTGTAAAAGAATTTCCAGCGTGTCTTGTTAATTTTAACTTGCGCGTTCGAACATGTGGCAAACTGGGTGTCTCCTACACTAAAATGCCAAATCTACGCGCTTTTTTAAACTTTCCAAAAGCGGCGCTTCATTGCAAAATCTAACGACATATGGTTATTTTTAGGACCCAATAGCGGGAACATTTTTTTTCTCTCCTTTTGCATGTGCATTATAAAAGCGTGTTTTCTTCCCTCTTAGGCACCACTCTTTTTCTTCCTTTCATATTGCTCACGACGTAGTTTCCCACCTTCCCTCAAGGTTTCATTATCGTGTCATCTCACAATCCAAGCGCTCATATTAGAAAGTCAGGAGGCAGCATAATACAACCTGTCAATCAAAGAACATATGCTATTGGGCGAGGAAGGGAAAAAGAAAAACAGCCACCGCTCATCACAGCAGGATGTTGGAAACATGAAGATAAAAAACAGTAGGAAAAAAGGGCATTTTCTAAAATACCGATATCAATTAAATAGGTACGAATCTGATGAGAACATGTTACACGCAATTAAATCAAGACGAGGAACTCTAGTAAGATAACAATCAACATAGATTTAGAATTCGAAATATCTGAAGAACTTCTTTTTAATTAAATGTACACTTTCTTGATGCTGGGATGTGTCATTTGCTGTAATCTTTTACCAGATTGATAATGTTGTGGGAATACGTTGCTCAGGGATAAAATGGAATTTCTGATATCCAGTGCGCCAGTTTCTTATTTTGAATTCCCACAGATGTCTAAATATAAACTTCATTAATGTTTTAACTCGGAAGCGTGTCAGAGGTCAGGTGAATCTGTCTAATATAATCTGAGTTTACTAAAGTGGTTTACAGCTCGAGAGGACGGACTTTCCCAAGATACTTCTATCCAGGACAGAGGTGTGTGTGTATCATGCACACTGCATTAATCAAAAACCGAGATTACCTGTTCCCAGTGGTTAGCTGTGACGTGACCCACCTCCACGTTAGGAAAATAAGTGGCAGCCCTTTGAGAGAGCTACTGCCCGCGCAGGGCTAACAGGCCTCCCTTCAGGGGAGTAGCCAGAACAAAAATACCCCCCACCAGGCGCGCAACACCCATTGGCTTCAGCCCCCCCCCCCTCATGTGTGTCAGCCCGGCCAGTGGCGTCACTAGGGTTGGTGTCACCCGGTGCGGGTAACTCATGGTGTCACCCCCTCACGACTTACCGCATGGACCGAGTCCGCTCCGAGTCCGCTAGCCTACAAGCCCTAGATTAGATTATATCTACTTGCAAACAGTCACCAGTATACAACGGATCAATTCTGTGTGTATACAGAGCATGTGGAGAGTTATTTGAAAGTAAGAGCGATGTCTGGATGTAAGTGCAAACCCTCAAATTCCAACAGGCCAGGTTTTAACACAAGTACTTCCAGGCCCGATTATCCACTTTTCTACCATCCCTCTCCTCTGCACCTTATCTCACAGCTGACCTTCGGGCCCCAGCCCCATATCAGTCCCATCCAGCTCTACTTTCATTATTCCCGTAAAAAACATTAGAAAATCACCTTCAAACTTAAAACATTAAATATAGCAGTAAATATAATTAGCACGCACTTTAAAATATGTTCCACAGTTGCCCTAATGACCTGATTTCTAATTAAATAAACACAGAAAGGCAATAACAGGGCCGGTTTTATCGCTAGTATGTAATTCCGTCTACAGGGAATGTCACATGAGCCAATGAGGATTACAAGATGTAGGAAACACATGGCATCCATACTGGTGGGCAGTAAATTTAAAGAGGGTTTGGGCTGGGGAAGCACAAACTCAGGATTTAAAGCATACCGTAGTGGTTGGGGCTTGGCTTTACTAATAAAAATGTATATCGGCCCAAACTCTTTTTAGCAACATTAAAATAATGAAAGACTGGGGAATTTCTAACTTTATAGTAACACAAGAAAAAGTGAAGTTCTAACTATACCATTCATGTTTGTCTGCAGGTCTTTGATGACAGTTCATAGCCACTGTCCTATATTAGGATTATAACTTTTGAACTGCAAGTAACACAAGAACCTCTGTGACAAAGGCATTAACCCACTGAGCTATCCAAATAAAATACAGTTTATCTGCATTTCAAAACTACCAACAGGCAAAGGACTGCTCTCCAGCAGGATCATTAATCACCAGTTCTCTGGACATGTTTTATTGTTGCCTTGCATCCATGGCCATGATAACGATGTGCCTTGCTGGGCCTGTGCAGATTTTTAAAATAAAAACAAACAGTAACACATTCTCTGACCTACTCCTTGTGTCACAGCCTGATCTGATAAGCAGCTGCAGGAGTCAGGAAAGGTGAATCAGAATAAACAAACTCATTTTCTCAAATGCTGAACAAAAATGGAAATATCCACGCAGCAACACAGGACGGTAGGCAAAAGTTACTCGGTGTCAATTTCAAATAAAGCATTTGTTCCCTTCTTTCCCATGCCCCTATTGTACTTGCACACACAGCCAGCCCACCCGAGCCCAGGCCCAATAACGCATACGCATCTCCCAGAATATGAAGAAAAACAACGCCAGCACTGAATAGGCAATGAATACGCAATACTTTAGGCCACTGACTCACTGTGGGTGTGTGTGTGTGTGTGTTTACATAGAGAGAGAGAGGGTTCGTTTTTCAAAACAGAAACATGTCTTCCAAATGGGACGTAAAGTTTGTTTCTCGTCACATCCCACAGTGTTCCCCCAGAACGCCCTTTGGTTTGATCTACACGGTGCTCAAGCATACATCCCAGCTGAAGTAAAAGAGCCTTCATTCCACCTTGTAAACAACTTAGGGAGAGATCTTGCACACTCCCCCAAAATCCTTCTCAGGCACCCCACCGCGCTGATCAGCGTGTGCCTCCGAGTCACCCATCAAAACCCCCTCCGAGGCGCTTGCAGCCTCGGGTCTCCCGTGCACACTCCGCACGGCCTCGAGGCGCCCGTGTGTGTGAAAAGCTCGTCTCCACTCGGGCCAGCCTCTGGCCTCTGCGCCCGTCCATCCCTTGGAAACCGTGCACGGGGGAAGGTCCGCCCGGCTTCCGCCTCCCCTGCTGTGAACGGGTTTTGCAATTCACGACGATGCTGCTGCCCCCTGGGACTGACACTTGTCGATAAGCGGATAGAAGCACGCAAGGGCGCACACTGCGCTATCCACCCGAAGGATACTTTTTGTAACATCGCCTGATTGAAGGCCGAAGCTGAATGGACTAGAACCACGGCGGATGGCTTCTTGGAAAGAGCTCTTTTCTCTCTTTTCTGCAACTTCAACCGTGGTTGAGTCAGACAGCTGTAACAACTCTTGAGGGGTCAGGGTGGAGGAAAAGTGTGGGGGAAGGGTGCGTGGGAGGCGGAGAGGCGGGATGGGGAGCTTCGCTGTCCTTATTTTTCAGATTGTACAGCCAGCCTCATCTTCAAACAGTCTGAATCCGGGACGAGTCTACTGTAGCAAGCCCTGGCACAGACAGGCCATTTCCGAAAGGGAGTCAACAAAACCGAGTGCGAGAGGCTGGGGTTTTCAGTGTCCGCAAACTACATAAAATAGTAGGAATATATTACTTTAGAAAAAAAGGGTGAAAAAAGCTTCTGACAGACTTCATATTTTTTTTTACTTTTTCGCGCACCCAGAAAAAAAACTCTACTCTTCTCCAATTTAGTTAATAGGAGAGATTGATGGCCTTTCCTAGCTCCTACAACTCCCAACTCACGAGCAAGGCACATACACCTTGGACTACTTCCTGTAATCTAGCGCTGAGAAGTGGCTTCTGTGCACAAGCAAGCATTACACAAACATATTTAATTACGATATAATACTGATAGAGAATAGGTGCAACTAGAGACCGCACATTTTGCATAGTTTGCGAGTTAGGAGGAGGCCGGGAAATGAAGAGAGTTGTTGGGCCTTCACCAGAGAGAGCTCAGCCTTAGAAGGAGAGAGCCAAGCTACAACTAGAGAGCACGCACAATCTCTGTGTCAAAACGAGGCCAGCCAATGGGTGGACTTAACGGGCCTGCCGCCTGCGGCAGACACAGTTGTATCTGCTGAGTTGGTGGCAGACAGGGTCGGGGGGGGGGACTACCTCGGTCGGCCTTAAACCAGACTCCGCTCCTTGCTGGAATAAAATTAAATTATAGTGGCGACCTGACTGACCTGAGACGAGACCTCCAGTCCTCACCTCCTCGTCCCTCGTCGTGAAGTGAACTCGTGATGCCAAGTCACACGCACCAATGCGCATGCGAGATTCGGATTCCGGACCGGGACCCGTATTAAACAACATCGCCGACTGCATCCCTCTAGTGACGACGTCACTGCCAGGGTGCGCAGACGCGGCGGAGGAGGAGACAATGCGCGCTGCGCACAGGCACCTCCTGCTGAATAGTAAGGTTAGGTTGCGACGCGTCGTCGTTGCATTTCTTCTGGATTTAATTTTGCTTGCACGGTTTGCTTGCACCACACCACACCGACCGGACCGGCCCTTTGGTGTCACCCCCCGTGAGGGTGTCACCCGATGCGGTCCGCACCCCCCGCACCCCTCTAGTGACGCCACTGAGCCCGGCTGAGACAGCCTCGCGGGCTGCCGTCCGTCTAATTGCAGCCGGACCCGAGTACTTCACCCCTTCTTACAGCCACTCTGCCTATGGCTGGAAGACTTAGCCCCCCCCCGAAATCTTTTTCAGCCCCCCCAGAAATTTTGGCTCTAGTTGCCCACCTGCCCCCCACTTTGACCACCATCCAGCAGCAGCCGGTGCATGTAAGCACGGTGGGGCGGACAGGGGAGGAAGTCGATAGAAGACGGAATAGGGAAAATTAAATAAATAAATAAATCCAATTTCGGCGGTCGATTTCCCTCACTGCGGCGCCTCACCGCGATTGCCTGCACTGGCCGCTGCTGCCCCCATCCAGAATCGCTGCGAGCGTGAGTTTCTCTCAATAGGGGCTATCCTTTCATATTTCCTATCTTTTCTATTTTCACTACCATCTATGAGCACTCCTTCTCTCTAATACTCCTTTTCCTCTCTCCATCCCTTCCCATGTCTCCCTTCTCTTAGTCTCTCTTCATTTTACACCCTCCTCCTTTTGTCTTACCGTCCCTTTCTCCTCACCTCACCTCTCCCGCCTGCCTCCTTCCTGTTTCATACTACCTTTTCTTTTCATCTCCCCTTTCTTGTCTTGCTCAAACTTTGACTTCCAGTCACACGTTTGTCTCTTTCCTCATCTCTCATCCATCTCTCTAGTTTAATTTCTCTCTTCTCACCTCTATTTTTTTTCCTCTGCCCATCTCTTTCTCTCGATTACAACCCTCCTTTTGGCGTTGTTCTTTCTTCTCACATTCTGCTTCCCTTTTCTCTCTTCCTGTCTCTCTATCCTCCCTTCAAGACAGTTGAATTAACTTGAACTAATTTTGACCAGTGTGGTACCTCTGATTTGTGACAATTGTTTACAAATGTGGACTAAAATGTAATCTTTGATAGCTATAAACGAGACAAAAATGACGTTTGGTATTCTTCTTCCATAAGGGACAAGAGTAATATGAATACCCTGTGTTGAAAAATTACTCTTCAAAGTGCAAATGGTATTTCAACACTTTCTATAGAGAGCTTTATGCATTTCTGGTGTTAAAAAAGTAAATGACATCGTTTCTACAGTGTTAAAAGCTTGGTAGTAAGGCCTTAGCCAGTCCTCGGTATGTGGCGGTCTCCTCATGCTACCACCTCATTCAGTTTAAGTACCTCCACCAGATGTATTACACCAGCTACCGGTTATGGAAGATGGGAGCTATCCAGTCCCCTCAGTGCCTTCGTTGCACCAGTGAAGAGGGCTGTTTCCTCCATACGGTATGGAGCTGTACGGGGATACAACCATTCTGGACTCGGGTGACATCCTGTCTAGGCCAGGTGCTGGCATGGACCATCCCACTCGACCCCAGACTATTGCTCCTTCATAGCACTGACGCGATTGGTGGGAATCGCTATAATCAACTCCTACTGTTCTTGGCCAAACCCTCGCTAAAAGAGATATAGTGCAGCAATGGAGGGCAACTTCCCCACCTAGTATAGCGGGGTGGAAAAAGGCTATGGATAGGTGTAAGGGGGCCAAAATTGCAGTCTTTTATGCGGAGGAATGCCGAGAGAAGCACAGAAAAATCTGGTCCCGCTGGACGACTTATAGGGGCATAGATCCCACTGGGGGACAGACGGGTCATTTTCTTCTATCATGGTCTGACAAAACAAACTGTTAATAGACACGTTTTTAACAACATGCAATTGAGACTCTTTGGGTGGGGTCGGCGTAATTTGTTACCTTTCTGCGTGGTGTTCTGGGGGCCAAGATGTTTTTGAATGTTAAAACCAGGTACTGTATGTTTTCTACACCATATGTAATGTTCTTTACAGGGCTTTGCCCACTTTGTACCTTCCAAAACGAATACAATTTGTTGTGAAAAACAAAAGCTTGGTAGTAAAAGCAGATTTCGGTTTTATTCTCCCTTCTTTTTTTTCAAATGATTAATTTCATAAGATAGTTTCATTACCTAGAAAAAGAAGAAATATTTTGAGTTTAAAGGAAGCAGGTTTAAAGTATGTAGGCCAATACTCCCACTTGGATAAAACACTCCAGCAGATGCATATCATTAAAGCAGAGGAGGGAGAGAAAGGCAGTTATGGCCTTGCTCGCTCTCCTGTTAAACACAACTTCTTTCAAACAGGGGTGCTGGAACACTTTAAAAAAATCCAAGCATCCCACAAAGAACAAGCAATGCAAATGTGCCTTGCTCATTCAGCAGGAGAGTAGTAAGGGTCTGGTATGTAGCTGGTGATGTGTTTTGGATCACAATGTCAACAAGCATTGGCACAGCATCACTCAGTGCTTCTTACACTTTTTAAATGCAACGGCTCAGCATGCTGCACAGCAGCCACACTTCTCTACTGCACAGCTTAGAAACATTGGCAAAGTCAATAGCTCTACCTAAACACTTATAAGGCCCCCCAATGCATAGCCAATAGGTCTCGCTTTTGGGACCTTATAAGTGTTTAGCCATGCAACACTTGATGTTGTTTAGTCAAGGATATTGTGCTGGATAACTAAAGACTTATAATGTCCTAAAGGCGAGACCTATCGCCTATGCATTGGGGGGCCTTATAAGTGTTTAGGTAAAGCTATTGACTTTGCCAATGTTTCTAAGCTGTGCAGTAGAGAAGTGTGGCTGCTGTGCAGCATGCTGAGACGTTGTATTTACAAAGTGTAAGAAGCACTGAGTGATGCTGTGCGGGCCCTGAGTTATGCTGTGGTGGCATTGAGTGATGCTGTGGTGGCGTTGAGTGAGGCTGTGGTGGTGCTGAGTGTTGCTGTGGTAGCGTAGAGCGATGCTGTGGTGGTGCTGAGTGATGCTGTTGTGGTGCAGAGTGATGCTGTGGTGGTGCTGAGTGTTGCTGTGGTGGCATGGAGCGATGCTGTGGTGGCACTGAGTGATGCTGTTGTGGCCTTGAGCGATATTGTTGTGGGCTTTAGTGACGCTGTGGTGGTGCTGAGTGTTGCTGTAGTTGCGCTGATTGATATTGTGGTGGTGCTGATTGATGTTATGGTGGTGCTGAGTGATGCTGTGGTGGTGCTGAGTGATGCTGTGGTGGCGCTGAGTGATGCTGTGGTAGCACATAGTGATGCCGTGGTGGTACTGAGTGATGCTGTGGTGGTGCTGAGTGATGCTGTGGTGTTCCTGAGTGATGCTGTGGTGGTGCTGAGTGATGCTGTGATGACGTTGAGTGATGCTGTGGTAGCACATAGTGATGCTGTGGTATTCCTGAGTGATGCTGTGGTGTTCCTGAGTGATGTTGTCGTGGTGCTGAGTGATGCTGTGGTGTTCTTGAGTGATGCTATGATGGTGCTCAGTGATGCTGTGGTGGCACTGAGTAATGCTGTGGTAGTGCATATTGATGCTGTGGTGTTCCTGAGTTATGCTGTGGTGGTGCTGAGTGATGCTGTGGTGGTGCTGAGTGATGCTGTGGTTAAGGTGAGTGATGCTGTGGTTAAGGTGAGTGATGCTGTGGTGGCCCTGAGTGATGTTGTGGTGGCCCTGAGTGATGTTGTGGTGGTGCGGACTGATGCTGTGGTGGTGCTGTGGTGCTGCTGAGTGATGCTGTGGTGGTGCTGAATGATGCTGTGCTGGTGCTGAGTGATGCTGTGGTGTGGCTGAGTGATGCTGTGGTGGTGCTGAGTGATGCTGTGGTTGACCTGAGTGATGATGTGGTGGACCTGAGTGATGCTCTGGTGGACCTGAGTGATGCTGTGGTGGTGCTGATTGATGCTGTGGTGGTGCTGAGCAATATTGGTGTGTCCCTGAGTTATGCTGTGGTGGTGTTGAGTGATGCTGTGGTGAAGGTGAGTGATGCTGTGGTGGCCCTGAGTGATGCTGTTGTGGTGCTGAGTGATGCTGTGGTGGTGCTGAGTGATGATGTGGTGGTGCTGACTGATGCTGTGGTGGTGCTGAGTGATGCTGTGGTGGTGCTGAGTGATGCTGTGGCGGTGCTGAGTGATGCTGTGGCGATGCTGAGTTATGCTGTGGCAGTGCTGAGTGATGCTGTGGCGGCGATGAGTGATGCTGTGCAGCGATGAATGATGCTGTGGTAGTGCATAGTGATGATGTGGTAGCGCATAGTGATGCTGTGGTGGTGCGGAGTGATGCTGTGGTGGTGCTGAGTGATGCTGTGGTGCGCTGAGTGATGCTGTGGTGGCGCTGAGTGATACTGTGGTAGCGCATAGTGATGCTGTGGTATTCCTGAGTGATGCTGTGGTTGCGCTGAGTGATGCTGTGGTAACGCATAGTGATGCTGTTGTGTTCCTGAGTGATGTGAGGGGCGTTGAAGCGCAAATAAAGCTGAAATAAATAAAGCATGTTTGGATGTGAGGGCGATCTGGGTGTGGTGGAAAGGGGCAATGAGGTGACAGGGGGAGTGAATATGAAAACACACTGTTGAATGCTGAAAGTGTTGCCCTGTCTGATTGCAACGCTGAGGCTACGACAGATGTGTGACTGCGTGGCAGGATGACACATTTAGCAACATACGAACATATACTCTGTATCTTAGAACATAATGAATTACTTTATGACACAAAGCCAAGCAAGAGATTAGCGGTGATAATTCCAGAACCTATGCTTCTGGGAATCTACAAATCTCACACCTGTTGCCTGGCCTTACGAAATAGGCAGTAGAAGAGTGCCTTGGCTATCTAAGACTCAAAATCAGTGAAAACGTGAATAAGGGCCTTAAAAACCTGGGACGTCTAATGGAGATCAGCAGAAATATAGATGTTGCTGAAGTGAAAGGTAGAGGAACTGGAGTCCAAAGTCGAAATATGCACACATGCTAAGTAACACGTCTGTAGAACAGTAGTAACATTCGAGCTGGTGTAAATTACAGAAATCAAATATGAAGACCAGTGAGATCCTTCGAGCATAGAGAATATCAGTATTCAAGATCAGGAAGAGTGGCAGAAAGGAGGTGGTAGAAGGTCTCTTTATATGGATGTTTTTAACATTCGAGCTGATGGAAATTACAGAAATCAAATATGAAGATCCATGAGATCCTACGAGCATAGAGAATATCAGTATTTGAGATCAGGAAGAGTGGCAGAAAGGAGGTGGTAGAAGGTCACTTTAAATGGATGTTTTCTGCAGTTAAGGGGGTAGTGAGAGCAGACAGCAAGGGGGTGGAGGAGGCTTAATGAGCCATGACTGAAAGGCAGATGGCGGCTGCGCGCGTGCACGCTCACGTGCACCCAAGCTTTAGGCCACCAAAAACCTCTGGTGGCACTTTTAAAAGCCATTTACTAAATGTCTCGAAGAGACAGCATGCGCTGTCTCAGGCTAGACCTAAAAACCGATGATGCAACATCAGGAGTCTGGTTAGTCTGAGGAATGAGGATGTGGAAGACTTTGTGCAGCCAGGATAAAGGGGGACTACCCAGATTCAATTTAACAAGGCCTGCTTGGCTCGAAAGGTCACCATCAGTTTGGCCCACCCTAACTAACAGATGAGATCTTTCTTTACCATCCCTCCTAGAGGCTCTAGGCAGCTCTGTGCCCATGTGTTTTGATAGAAAGGGGTATGTCATTCTGCATACAGGTGGCTAAAACACATAATAATGTCCACGTTGCTTTATCGTCAGTGTCATTACCTTCAGGACATTGCTTAAGAAGCAGATATTCCTCTAGCTTCTAGACAGGACTTCACTGGACCCAATGCCTAGAGACCTTTTGGTCGTTGAATTGTACATATTTATCAAGAATCAGTCACTAGTGATTGAAACCGTATAGTGTGGTGTTTAACCCCTTCGCCGCGGCAGGAATTCCGCCGCGGCGCTGGGGGTGGTTTGGGGCAGTGCGGTGGCGCTGTGCTCGTGACGGAACCGCTCCGTCACGAGCCACGGTTGAGCTGTGCCGTTGACGGAGTGGTTCCGTCACGTCTCTGCCCACTGCGCTAATCGCCCGCACAGGCGGGGAATTAGCGCCGCGTGGGCGGAGTGGCGGCCAACGGCCGCAGCATGACGGAACCACTCCGTCATGAGCACAGCGCAACCGTGGCTCATGACGGAGTGGTTCCGTCATGAGCAGGGAAGGGGTTAAAACCTGTCCAGTTCAAAATGCGCAGCACATAGGATCTTCAGTCTCTCAGTGCTATTGATTTGGGTGGTCATACTATGTGAGCGTGAAAGAGGATATATTATGTTCAAAATAACTAAATCAAGACTACGAGTCCCAGAATGCACTTGTGTGGCAAGCGAACGATTGAGGACTGGAACAAGGTAAATCTGTCGCAATTACTCCAATCGCAAGCTTGTGTTCAGCTGCTGTGCTCGTGCAGTATCACAGCAGTGCACTGGTGCCTTCTTTCCGTGCACATCAGACTCCACCGCCAGAACACTGCTGCCACCAAAGCCACTGATTACTCCTGACGCTAGTAATATCACTCTTGGAATTCAGCATTGTCAGGAGCAGAATAGAGCGTCACAGCAAACTCTTCTTAAATTGTGCCTTATGGTATGTCTAGCTCTTCTGTGCTCTCTATCACTCCTGAAATGTAGTATTAAGCCTGGAACACTACAGGAGTAAGTCCCATCTACTCACAGCTAAATCTTGGTGAATCAGACTCCGGAATTTGTATCTATCAGCCCCTCAGTGCTGATTGATACACTGTCCGTGGCTTGTATGCCCCTAAAATAATCTCGGAGGCTTTTGGAAGTTTGTGTTTTGTTGCAAGCAGCATTCATTTGATCAAATCTACAAGGGCTGGAATGTCGTTGGCCAAACCAAAGCCACAAATCGGTTTTAGCCTACGACCGACCGCTGTTCAATCTGAAACAGATGAGGCGGCCTTCACAGCACTTTCTGTCTTGTTTGCTGCAAACTTGTCCTCACTAATTTGTGTTATAACTATATGAAATATTGCAGGAGTTAAATGGGATTTTCACATGCATGATGCCAGTTTGTTCTTTTCCATTGCTAAGGTGTGTTTTTCACCTCTTGACCAGCCCCTGTTGTGAGAAATCGTAGTGTCGAGATCCCATTACCTGATTTATGCTATTTTTGGCATTCTCAAAGAAGATTATTTGATACTTGATACAAAACCCGATAGAATTAGGTGTGTTATAAAGCTTTAATCTCCAAACCGCAGGGTCGGATTTGTAAGGAAAAGCATCCAGATTTCCTCGAGCCAGCCTTGAAACAAGCATTGGCTCAAGGAGAACATCAAAGCGTCCGTGCGGCCGCGAAAGTGAAAATGATCGCTATTGCGATCAAACATCAAAGCGGAAAGTGAAAGTGATTGCGATCAAGTGCGGCGCGTGCCCGCACACATGCACTGTAGCTCTAGGCTGGCCATGGTAGCACTTTTTTGAGCCCTCACAAAAAGTCTCGCCAGACTAGCGCATGCGCTGGGTCAGGCGAGACATAAAAATACATTATTAAAGCATTTTGTTGAAGCACACACATTTTTACAGACAGCACATTCACCATTGAATTGGCCACTTTGCCATACAGATATTTCACTCATAAAACTATATAGTGCAGAAATTATGTGTGGAAATTGTTTTTTTTAGTAAATTTTTGTAATTTATGCAATACCAAGTCATTTATTTGTCTCAAACCTATTAAAATCTATTTCCATCACATTTTCAATATCAAAAACACTTATTTGGGCTTTCTTGACTGCTAATACATTCTGCAATAGATATCCAGTTCTTTATTGGTATTTAAATTGTATTGTGTGCTTGAAAAAAATGACACCTAACAGCCTTTCCTTTCAGATCAGTACAGTTGTCAAATAATTCACTTTGACAAATTCTCTCGTTTTGCAGTCAAAGAATAGTAAACACCGAGCTGGACCTGAAAACAATAAAGATCAGTTTGTCAGATGACACTGATTGACATTTTGACCTCTGTCTCTACATCTACAGCTAATGTGATAAAATATCACTAATGCAGCTTTGGAACTGCAGGGCTGTACGCTCCTACTTCCAGTGTGCGCCTATGGGTTAAAACAGAGCAATGAAGTCGACGATGCAAGCCGAGACCCAGTAAGATGCCCTGAACTTTGTCTCGATGTCTATCTAGGATGACAGGGCAACCCTTGGAGGCCCTCTGGAGGTCATAGTTCTTCACAGGCAGGCCTCCACAAAGAGGAACAGGCCTGCAGATTACAACCCCCAAAAAGCTAATGCACTTCAACGAGCAGGAAGCCAGCTAAACTCGGCTTCACGCAAAGTACTCTGTGGGTCCAGAAGCATCTTCCCCGCCCCCGTTCCAGCTGCTGGTGCAGAGGGTTCACAAAGCCACTGCCTCCCTTTGTCTACCACTCTACCGTGCTCCGGATAGAGGCGTGGCCTCTGCTGGGGCCACAGATATGACGCAACAGTTGCAATGGGGCTCTTGTTAATCTGGGCCCCCGCCTCAGCTCCCTCTATATATTGGGCCCCCGCCTACAAGACTGCCTTCAGAGCAGCACTGCCGGCCCGCGACATCCTCACTATTGGGTGTGGAGGCCCCGTCACCTGCACACAGCCTCCAATTTGGTCTTTCTTGGCCCCATCTACTGCCTCCAGTGAGCACACCGAGGTCCTTATCTTCCGGGAGCTCCAGCTCCTAATCCCTCTGCATCGGGGGCCCCTGCCTGCAGACATACATCCCTAATCGTCCGAGCAGCAGAAATCTCACACACCTGGGGGGTCCTTAACAAGTTGGACCTGGGCCGGCATTGCTAGCACCTTGAGGCCGACACCCGGTATCTGAGGGGGGCTACACTACCATCGGGCCACAGACCATCTGCCTCGCCCTGCCTGCTCAGCTCCCCACAACTCCTGGTGCACCTCTCTCCCTCAGTGGCCCAGATACCTCTCTTGTGCTCTTAGGACCTTGGGGCCCCCCTTCAGATGAAGCCAGACCTCTTTATAGATTGAGGGGCCGTAACCTGCACTTGCCATTCAGACCTCTCTCTCAATGTATGGGGGCTCTGGCTGCACTACTGAACCCCTGCCACCTGGACTTCCACCAGCAGCCTCATGCACAATGCCTGCAGTGGACTGAAACTGATATGCCTCACTGGGATCATGGGGGCGCCTTTGCCCCAATTCTTTCCTCCTCTCCCAGGCTTTCTGGGTGAATAGCTCCGGTCTACATCTTCCCCCCTTCCGAACTGGACCACAGTGCACAAGACCTCCTGAAGACTCTGAGGTACTGTTTTTGTTGATTGGGGCAAAGGACAGACAGGAAGCTCCCCATTCTCCCTGCTGGGATACCATCACTCTTTGCTCTGCCTTACTCCCACTGGACTGAAGTGTCTCTTGCCAGACCCCCTCCTGTATTGCCAGTGAGGGCATTCTACTCACCGATTACCCTTTAACCAATCTGCTCTGCTCCAGGTCCGCTCCTTCTGGATATTACCCTGCTTTGGCCCGAAGTTCCGACCTAGCCTTCTCCTCTCCACCCCCTGAGAGGTACAACTCTTCACCAGCTAGGGTTGCCTTAACTGCTCCCCCCACCATATGGAAGGCTAATAAACACCTCCTCTTGTTAGAAGCTGTGGAGGGGAAACAATCACAGACTGGTATGGATGCAGATTCCCCTCCTGATGCGGCCCTGGACTTTATACTGAGACAGCTCGGAACTCTGTAGATTGCGCTCTCAGAAGTAGCGTACAACGTGTCCAAGACCCCGGCAAACACGCAGAGCATTCGTTGAGATATTGCCTCCTTTAATGCCAGGCTTACTGGAGCCGAAACTCACCTTGACCAGTTTAAGGACAAGATAGCAGCTTCAATAGACTGGGAGCAAGATCATTGGCACCTCCAGCGGAAAATTGTGCAGCCGGAAGACCGCTCTCACAGAGGGAACATCCAGATCTCTGGGGTGCCAAAACAACTCGAGGGCTATGACATCATGGGCTACCTGGCTAGCTTCCTTCCTACCCTTATGATGAGCCTGTCCTTCAGCCCTCCCCCTTTGGAGGAGCCACATGATTCCTCAACACCAAATGATAGCCCAAGGTAAAGCACTGCATTCTTTCTGCAACACCAACAAGCCTGCCAAGTGATACAAGTGACAAGGAAACATGGTCCTTTCCAGCACGATGGGCACAAGGATCTTCCTGTCTTAGGACTTCTCTCCAGAGACACAGGCCGTTCGCAGATGCTTCCTTCAGCTTTGCCTTCATCATCGCCTTCGTGACATTAGGTATGGCCTCCTAGACCCTACAGTCATATTCATTACACTGCACTGCACTGATGGGAATTTGCAGATGATGAAATAATGAAAGAGAATCACTGTTAAGGGATCAGCTATCAATAGCGTGTAAAATGTGTTATGGTTAACCAATGAAATAGAAGCAGAAAAGAGGAAAGGAGAAAGAGGAACCAGATGTAAAACGATTTTGAAGATCTTGAAAGAGAGCGCATGAGTAAAAAGGTGCAGTGGGAGAGAGAGGGCTGGAGGGATTGACAAAATACGCAAGAGACAACAAAGATATTGCAATAAAAAAAGTGAGAAACCACGGGTGGTGGAAGGGACTAAATGATACAGGTAGAGGATCATGCGTGGGTTTCTGGCCTCAGGAAAGCCCTTTCCTTTGTTGGCAGGGTGTGCTGCGTCAGGAAATAGTCACCACTGGCAGATTAAACTTTACCTCTGGTGAAGTCAGATAACATCATCACAATACTAAACGACAGTATCAACTTCTGGAACAAACTTTTTCAAAGCCGAACTCGTTCTTATTGAAACAGTCATGGTGCTGTGTACAAGCATGGGTCAGGAATATCGAATGGGGGGATATTATTATACTTAAACATCACAGCCGAAAAATGGAGCACAAAAAATATAGGCAATTAAGTATGCATAGGTTTTCTATATCTAACGCCACATATATGTACCTTGGCAATATAGAAATTGGGTTAAAAATAGTAAATCTGTTCTTACCTATAGGCTGTTACCTTTCAATATTTGGTTCTCAATATTTTGGCCATGATATTAAGGTATCACTATATTCCCTATTCAATATTGCAGACGTAAGCCCTGTGTACATATGTTATCAAATGTGATACAATTTCATGGCATGGCTTGCTAACAATGTGAATAACATAGCAGAGCAAGATTTTGATCGTCAGTCTGGACACAGCACTCTAGTTATACACCAATATTGCCCTAAACTAGCTGCGCATTTCCCTTTGAAGATTGTGGCACACATCATTAAAATAGTGCATACATTGTTAAAATGGATCTGTGCCCACGAGCAACACAAATGTTGTGAAATTACTACATGCTGAAAAGTAAAACAGCAACTCAGTCTCTTTGCATTAAACAAGTAAGGTGGTTTATGCTGGCAGATAATGTATATAGCACACCCTGCCTTCCCACACACAAAACCCGGCTAGTAAAATCGCCTTCAGAGGAGACTGCTGTGAATCCAGGCCCCTGTCCCCCGTATTCGGACCCTTCCTGAGAGACAAAGGAGTATTAAATACTCTCCCTGCGAGGCAACATCCTCCCCTTCCTATTGCCAGTCTACCTCCCCCTCCCCGAATCCAGCAAAGGCCCCATGCACACATTTACCGTCTGCTCATAACACGTGGTAGATGTGCGCATATTGAAACCCTTCGAAATTGCCCTACAATTCTTTGCAGAAGACTGCCTGTTAAACCTGGGTCTGCAAAAGTATTTCCCATTCTGCTGGGTTTAGTTCGTAATCAGTAGATGTGTGTGGCGATAAAACCAGAAATGGAAAGTTCAGCCACTCGGTTTCTCCGGGCATATATGTGCCTCCCTTTATTATCAGAGCCCCTGTACACCTCAATTTTCAGCATATCAGTTGGTGAGCAGCTACATTCCTTTCTCAGTTCTCTTTTAGAAGGACATAGGAGACAGCCAGTAAGTCTCGTTACCCATTGGGTGATTTGAAGTATCGCACTCTTATTTTAATTTTATTTTATTTGGGTTATTTATGCAGCCTGACGTAGGGCACTGCAGGATGTGTAGCTAGCATATGAGGGGACATGGACATACAGGTACATTTTCAATGAGAACTAAGGACGATAAGAGAGTACAAAAACAAATGAGAAAAGAAAACCTGCATCACTGTGGCATAATGTGGGAGAGGCAGGAGACACAGACTAGGATGGTACCATTTACAAGCTCTCTTGAAATACACCAAGGAATGTGCAGGTCAAGCTGGGGGTTGGAGGTGCATAAAAAGGCCGTTTCAGTTTCAGTGTCTGTGCCAGTGCAGAGACAGCCTGTTCTTGTGTGCATTCTTTGGGAATCTATTGTATTTCTTTTTTATGTTTGAAAAGCTTTATTCAAGGAAATGTTAATACAAAGATATTAGCATAGACTTAAGAAATAAGCAAACATGAGTAAAATAGCATTAAGCAAGCTAATATCATAAAGAAATGAGCAAAAGTCTTTTTTAACAGTTTTTTAAGGAGAAATGGGAAAAAAGGGAAGGAGAAGGAAGGATGGAAAAAAAAAGGAGAGAAAGGGGAAATGGTAATAACAGATTATGAGAAAATAAAAGTATGTCCAAAACGCAGGTGCTGTAAGCAAAATAACAATCAAATAACTTAGAAGAACAACTATATCAGTAAGTAAATCATGTAATATTGATGTAATAAAAAAAGGAGGTAATTTCCTCAAGGCGGTTCAAAATTCTCCGAAGTGGTACGTGATACATTCTTCCGAACCATCCGGTCTAAATATAAGGTAAGAGGTAACCAGAAGAGATCCCTATTGTGTGAAGGATTACAAGAGGAGGCAAAAGCAGTATCAAGTCTATGAAAGTGACAGAGAGAATTCCACCAATAACGTGTAGAGAGCTTTGTGAGGGATTTCCAGTTAGAGGAGATGTGTTGAAAAGCCAGAGCAAGCATAAGGTCAAAAAGACCGCGAGAGTGCAGACGAAGATCTAAAGCATCAGATAAACTGCCTAGAAAAAGGGTAGAAATTGAATACTGAGAGGATAGCGTGAAAATACAAGAGATATATAGCCAAACATTACTCCAGAATAGAGAGACAGGAGGACATAAAAATAAAAGATGAAAGAGGTTAGCGTTGGGGGCAGAACACGTTCAACAATTAGACTGCGAAGAAGAAGAAAAACGAGATAGAGAAAGTGGAGAGAAATATAATCAGTGGTACAGGTAAAACAAAGATTGGGTGAGAGAAGCAGAGCGAGAGATTTTCAAAGATCTGGACCAGAGCTAGGGCAACGGACCAGACACAACCCAAGTCCGCCTCCCAAGAGAGTTCCAGTTTAGATTTAAGGCGATCTGGATTAGGGGATGAAAAGAATTTATAAATGAGAGAGGCTTTGGGGAGGGTTGAAAGAATTTGGAGGAGAGAAGCTTGGGAAGCAGAGGAAGAGGAAGAAGGAAGAGAATAAAAAATATCAAGGATAAGTGTAATCAGAGTAACAAACTTTTGCAAAAAGGAACGAGGACAGCGAAAGGACATCTGAAATTGGGGAAAGGAACAAGGAGACACTCCGTCAAAAAACTGGTTAACCCATATGATGCCCTTAGACCTCCAAGAATTCCAAAAAATGGGTCTATTATTTATAAGGATGAGCGAGTTATACCAGACCGTTGAACCCAGAAAAGATTCCCGAGTGGTAGGTGTAGAAGTGAAAAGAGGCTTTAAAAGAGAAGAAGTATGTTTAAATAAAGGAAATGACATATGTGGAGCCTTGGCAGAAAAACGTATAAACTCTCCAAAAGAAAAAGGAAGCAACAGTGCTTGTTCAATGTGAAGCCAAAGAGGAGCCAAAGGAGAAGGAGCTGTCGCAAGCCATCTGGACGCCTGACGAAGAGAGAATGACTTATGGTAGAGACAAAAGTCTGGAAAGTTTACACCGCCATTGGACTTGGGTTTACGGAGCTGTGTTAAAGAGATTCTGGCTTTCTTTTTGTTTCAAAGAAATCTTGACAAACAAGAATCAATGCGTTTAAAATAAATTGCGGGGATGTGAACGGGTAACATGGACAAAGTGTAAATTAAAATGGGAGCTATCATCATCTTAATTGAGTCCAATCGCCCCCACCAAGAGAGAAAGAGGGGGTTCCATGAGGAAAATAATCGTTCAATACGAGATAAAACCGTAGACATGTTTAGGGTAATTGAAGAGGAAATAGAGTTGGAAAACCATACTCCTAAATATTTAATTTTAGAGCTATTCCAAGCAAATCCAGTAGAGGAAAAGGCATGAGGGGTGCAGAATTTTGTAAGAGGAAGAATTTCAGTTTTATCCGAATTGATTTTATATCCCGAGACCAGTGAAAAAGAAGCAAGCTCAGACAGTAGAGAAGGAATAGAAGTTTCTGGAGCAGAGATGAATAGAAGAATATCATCTGCATACGCAGAAAGCTTCAACTGCCCATCTCCATAAGGGAAACCAAAAATAGAGGTATTGTTACGGATAGAGGACAAGAAGGGTTCAAGGGCGAGAACAAAAAGTAAAGGGGATAAGGGGCAACCTTGACGAACACCACGTTGAAGAGGAAAATATGAGGAAACCTGACCATTGACCAAAACCGAAGCTTTAGGAGAAGAATACAGCAAAGAAATAAGAGAAATGAAATGGGGACCAAAACCATGCCAACGCAATGAAGCAAATAGAAAAGACCAATCAACTCTATCAAAGGCCTTCTCCGCGTCAACAGAAATAGCCGCTAAGGGAATAGAAAGAGAAGAAACCTTATTCAAAACATTAAGGAAGAGGCGAGAGTTATCAGAGGTAAGCCGGCCTTTAACAAAACCACACTGCTCTTTACCAATGAGATGGGGCATTAGAGGATCTAAGCGTAAATCCAGTAGTTTAGCAAACAGCTTATAGTCCACATTGACTAAAGAAATCGTGCAAAAATTCTTGCAGAATTTGGGATCACGACCATCCTTGGGAATAAGACATATGGTGGCTTCTTGAAACGTACCTTCTGCCTTACCCAACAGACAAAACGATTGAAAGAGAGAAAGGAGTTTGGGAAGTAGAAGGTCAGAAAAGTGTAAATAAAATTTAACTGAAAAACCATCAGGGCCTGGAATTTTGCCCTTGGTGAGAGTATCCAAAGCCGCAGAGAGCTCATGTAAAGATAGATCAACTTCCAGATCCGGGAAACTAAGATGGGACGTCGAGGGTTTAGGAAGGTTATCAAAAAAAGCTTGGACAAGAGAGGGAGAAGGAGAAGATTCCGGTGTGTAAAGAGTACGATAAAATAACTGAAACTGGTCCAGAATATCCTGAGATTTATGCAGTAAAGTGTAATCTGAAGAGTCAATAAAAGAGCGTTCCTTGCGTGACTTAAGATAATTAGCTAGAAGTTTCCCTGTCCTGTTACGACCGCCATAGTAACGAGCACTGCTACGAAGAAGCATCGACGAAGCATTATCCGTAGTAGACTTATTAAACTCTAGCTTGGCCCGAATAAGTTCGGGAGAGACAGAATTATTAGGAGAAGAGTAGAACTTATGCTCCAAAGATTTAATGTGGGTTAAAGTAGACTTCTGCTTCTGAAGAAAATGTTTCTTCTTCTTGGAGACAAAATCAATAACAAACCCGCGAGCCGTAGCTTTAAAAGAGTCCCAGAGAAGATGGGGGGAGATATTAGAAACATCATTTAACAGGAAGAAATCAGTAGCAAAAGAACGAAAAGAAGAGGAGAAAAAAGGATCAATAAGAAGAGAATTGTTAAATCGCCAGTGAGAGGGTTTGGGATGCGGAGGAAGGAGATCAAGGTCCCTTACAATAGGAGCATGGTCCGAAATGAGTATAGGTTCAATAGAAGAAGATAGCAGGGTTTGTGATAAGGAAAGAGAAAGAAAAATATAGTTGAGGCGAGAGAAAGATGAATGAGGAGGAGAGAAAAAGGAAAAATCAAGAGAGTCAGGGTGTGAGAGTCTCCAAGAGTCAGTAAGACATGCTTGAGAAATGGTATCTAAAAATTGTTTGTGAGGTAGGAACCGGACCGCTGATTTACGGTCAAGAATGGGGTCTACAATCTGGTTACAGTCACCACCTAGAATGAAGAAGTCATCTTTATGTTGAATACATTTGCTCGTAATTAAGGGCCAGAAAAGTAAGTCAGGTTGTGTAGGGCCATATACTTTAAACACAGTCAGAGGAATAGAATTAATTGATAACTTAGCTAATATCCACCTACCATCAGAATCTATTTCCTGTAGTAAAACCTTATATTTTAACTTTTTATGACACAAAATAACAACACCATTCTTCTTATTAATAGAAGGAGAAAATAAAACCGTACCCACCCATCCGCGCCTTAACTTGAGAGATTCAGCCTCAGAGAGGTGAGTCTCTTGTAAGAGAACTATGTCAGGGCTATATGAAGCGAGGTGGGAAAGAATCCTCTGACGTTTAATGGGGTTATTAAAGCCTTTAACATTCCAGGAAATTACTCTGAATTTAAACCCTGGAGAACATTAATAGGAACAATACCTACAGCAACAGATAAAAAGAAAGAAAATATCAAAAAGTGGAAAAGACTAGAAGTTAGATAAAAGGGCTGAAGTAAGATAAAGGAGAAGAAAAAAAAATAGAAGGTCCAAAACTAAAACATAACCAACAAAAAAAGAGGTCAATAAGACAAACAGAGAAAGAATGAAAGGAAGTAATAAGAAGAACAGATACAAAGGGAAGAGAGAGGAAGGGTAAAAAGAGATAAATACAAGAAGAGACAGTACAAATCCAAAAAGGACGACTGAAAATGACATACCTGAAGGGGACATGAAGAGGATAAAAGGGCAATGGAGGGACAAAACAAGAATGACCATCCGGAACCAGGAGACCAGACCACACCGGGACGAGAGCTGAAGAGGACGAACCATGTAAGGGGATAGAGGAGCACACCAGTCACTCTAGATAAGAAAAATAAATATAAGGAATGCTTATATTGACACGACTAACCACTAAAAAATTTAAAGATGACATTAAAAACGGAATATAAACGAGAATTTAAATGAAAGAAAACCAGCAAAGGTAGCAACAGACAGTGAAAGGTGTCATAATAGAAATTCTGAAATATTGGTCAAAGACAATTTAACAGTATAATGAACGAAGGCAATGTAAAAACCTTGTCAGAAAAAACCTGCAAGAAAAAAGTAGAGTTAAACATTCAACCACAAACAGAAGCAGAAGTATCCATGCCGGTGTTAGACTGAATGTGAATAAAAATTTTAAGTTCAGCAGGATCTCGAAAAGTCCAAGTCTGATTTTGATGAGTGACTTTGAAGGTGCAGGGGTGGAATAAGCCATATCTGGCACCAAGAGAGCGTAGAGGGGTACGAAGGCTCAAAAACTCTTTCCTTCTTGCTGCGGTAACCGTAGAAACATCTTGAGTAAGGAAAACCCTCTGGCCCAACCAGGAAACTTGGCGTTTGGATCGAGCCGCAGAGAGGACTAGAAGTAGATCTGTGAATTTCAGAAAAAGAATAATGACTCCTCGAGGCTTAGTTGAAGTGGATGAACGAGGACCAAGTCGATGAGCCCTTTGGATAGTGAGAGAGGTGGTTGCAGGCATGTCCAAAAGTTTCAGAAGGAAGGAGGAGAAAAATGAGACAGGGTCATCACTTTCCAAGGACTCAGGTAAACCATAAATGCGTAGGTTATTCCTCCTGTTTCTATTTTCCAAATCCTCAGTGTGCTGCTGGAGGGCAAGAACGGACTTTTCCAGTGAAGAGATACGTTGAGAGTTAATTTGGATCTCTGAAATCTGTTGCTCCACGGAAGACACTCTATTTTCCATAGTCGACCATTTCATTTCAAAAAGCTGCATTTTATTGTTGGTCTCCTCAACAAACGGTCGGAGAGCATGAATCTCTTCCAAGAGAAGTTCCATGGAGATGGGAGACGACGATTTGTCTGTAGGAGGAGAGTCGTGTTTCAAGAGCTTGGATGATGTGGTAGGAGGAGAGGACTTACTTGAAGGTGGCTGGGATGAGGAAGGGCGATTAGGGGCAGGTGACGCCATTTGATCCGTAGTAGAAGAAGAGTCAGTTAGTGAGGAAGATGAAAATGGTGCAGAACCTTTTGAGGGCACAAAAATGAACTTCGGGTTGCGTAGTTTGCCCAT
The DNA here is from genome assembly GCF_964204655.1 of Triturus cristatus. Lineage (NCBI taxonomy): Eukaryota > Metazoa > Chordata > Amphibia > Caudata > Salamandridae > Triturus > Triturus cristatus. The sequence goes on from NC_140583.1 coordinate 879,751,923, forward strand.
AGATATGTGAGCGGACAGACTGTATAGTAGATGAAGGGAATAATGTAACACAGGTCCAGGCACAGTCGTGACTAGATGATAGAGGTCTCCACTAGCAATAGACAGGTTGAGTAGACAGGAGCCACAATATGAGAAAAGAAGATGCGCAGCTGAGACAGATACAAGTATGAATATGAAAGAGCCACTCCAGATTTATGTATCAACTCTGCGTAAACATATCCTAAATATGAAAATTGAGGAGGCGTAATACAGCAGAACAGTAAGACTTTCGCAGGAGTTGTCCCCCAATGGTAATTGAGGAAAGACCTGTTGGAAAACCAAGAACCATCAGAAGAAGCAAGGAGGCAGTGCAGAAATCAAAATGAGCACTAAAAGATCCGCCCAGGCGGAATGGAGCACAGGAACCAGGTGGCCTTCTTAATCGGAGTCAGAGACATGCTTCTGATAAAGTGAGTCAAAAGACAGGTGATTTAGTTGATATCCTCCACACCGTTTCAACTGCACTGCGCCTCGGTGAAATACAAAATAGTGTTATTACTATGAGGTTCTTACTGGTTTCCAACCAAATCCATAGAGACTCCCAGTGCTTCAATAAAGAACATGAAGCTCCAGAGGAGCTGATACCAGGAAAAGCATTGTATGGTGTCTAATGACATATTCCCCTATCATATCTACCAGTAGTAACTCATTCCAGGTTGGTGACAAAACAACATTGCCCAATAGCAGGTATAGCTCCGTTTGAGGCCCGTTTGACAAGTAAAGTAAGCTCTGTGGTGCCTCAGGAGATTTACACAAACGCCACAGCAAAAGAGTCCATGCAGTAAAATCTATCGCTATGTGCCCACAATGTCCAATAATCAGATTAGTTCACCTCTCAGGAACATCAGAGCAGACGGGGAGGACTCAGGGAGAAAGCAAGGAGCCGCAGCAGAAGTGTTCCACTGAAGCGCGCTGGCATCGTGAGAGCGACGCGAAGGAAACAAAATGGCGGACGCGCTGAGGCGTTTAGAAAATACGCCGAAAATGAAGCATTCTTCAATAAATAAGCGTGCTCCCAGACCTCATCAGGTGCGCCTCACATTCCGACCTTGAATACTGCCGTGGAAGTCGGTAAAGGAGTAGAAAAAACCTCCGTAAAACATGTAGGTTCGCCCCGGTACGGCGGAGCTCCGGATTCAAGTGGCCATCCCCATCGGCGTCCAAGCCACGCCCTCAATCTATTGTATTTCTAATCTAGCCAGGGACATGCACACAGTAGAGTGGGTGCCATTCACAAGCGTTTAAGAATATTTGATGCAGTGCACCATGTGATGGCAATTTAAGTATTCCAATTATTTATTGTCCAATCCCCATGTACGTTGAGATCTGAATTTCCTATCCCTAAGCATTTCCTCCCCCGAAGCATTTCCTCCCTTCTGGTCCACAACAACATTTTCCTCACTGCCCAAAATGATCTCACTTTAGCTTTGAAAAATGTGTTGGTAAGGAGGCATTTAAGACAAGTCTAATTCTTTCCCAATAAATGCATCTTAAAAGAAGCATTGGTAATGCATCAGTTTCGCCTGTGATTAATAAGGAGCTCTAAACAATGGGTAATTAGCAAGAACACACAAGCAGTGATCGCTTTACACTACAACAAAGCGTCGATCCATTCAGAAGGCAATGATGCAATTAGCTCATGAAAAGCCTATTATGCTTTCATGAGCAGTGAGGGCCTGCTTGTAGATGAGCGGGCTCTGAGGGCCAACTCTCTCCCTCTGTAGTGAAACCTAAAAAAAGATTTTATCTGAATAGCAAAGTCTTGCTGGCACATAATGTCCACACACATACTGTGCAATCCTAGACATGTTAAGTGCTCGAGGAGTGTTCAAAATTTACTAGGCTTCAACTATCTGTCCTGTATTTAAAACTAACTTTTATGCCTTTACAAGGACAGGCCGATTGTGTGTTCATTGCAAATGAGCAGGAAGTTTTTTTTCATCTGGGAACATGCAGACATTTCTGCCAAAATATACCGACTGTATACCGAATATTCCAGGCAAATGCAACCGGGCAGCCTGCTTAATGAAAGGTTAATTCATGTAAACTCAACCCGTAAAATAACAGAAGGACCAAATTAATAAAAGACCTTCAAGTTGTCTGCTTAACAAAAGCTTGGAGCTCAGGGTTCTCAACTCTCATATGCCACAGACAATGGCAAGCAGAGGATAAGTATGGAATAGGACTCATTACCATACGTGACTAATACGTAATCGAGAAGGTTCTGCTACAAAAACCTTTATTGTGCATTAATTTCACACCTGTACCTCCTCCACACAGAGCTATAAGACACTGCAGTTCATTTAAATAATTGATATATTTTCAGGACCCCCAACACAATACACTGGTTTATAGCTGTAAATGTACTACGTTTCCTGAACCATGCTCAACTCCATGGCCATCTTTTCATCCATGCACACAAACAGCATGTTTTAAAGAATAGTTGGTTCCAACTTTAAGCACAATTATAATGTAAGCAGTAGAAAAAGTTGTGCCAAACTGAAAAGGCATATTAACTGTAGTGAACAAGAAAGTCATGGTCTGTGCCACTGAATGCGCAAAATAAAATAATTAAACTTTGAGACTTTGCGGTGGGCGGGTGCAGGACTGAAAGCGAGGCTAGGATGATGCGTTCCGAGCCTCCTGTAGTAATAAATTAAAGTAAATAAAAACAGAGCTGCAGAGTAAACACAAAAACTGCATTCAAATAACAAACATTAAAGCCATGGTCTGTGCCACTGAACATGCAAAATAAAAAAATGCTTTGAGGCTTTTTGGAGGCTTTGTGGAGGGCGGGGCTCCTGGCTGAAACCGAGGCTTGGAGCATGATGCGTTCCAAGCCTTGTGTAATAATAAATGAAATAAAGAATAAACTGAGCCTATATTTGTGCATAAAATGCGTGCAATCAGGGGAAGAATGATTATGTAAATGCGCTGTGCATGGGAGATTAGGTGAACAAGAACAGCACAAGCGCTGTGCAGAGAAAACATTTACAAAAGTGCCCCAAAAGCGGATCGAAACAATACTTCGGCAGTGTGAAGCTAATAAGAGAAGCATAAAAGAGGAACCTTGAGAAAACAGGAAATAGTGAGCTACAGCCAATAGAAACAGAGGAAAAGTAAGTGGCAAGAACAGGAACCATTGAAAAGCAATGAAAAGAAGGGGGCGGAATGTAAGCCCCTTTTAAGATATATTTAATACTAAAGATAAAAAAGATTTCACAAGCACAGCGAAAACTCTGTATAAAATATAAGCACCAGCAGTGTGGGCCTTAATGGTGCCCTAGTGTATAGTTATGGCTATCTACTAGTCAGGTCTGCTCTACTTTTCATGACCCACTGCTTAGAAGCCACAGTCCCCAAACCACAATTTCAAAAATTGAAAAGGAGCGTGAATTGTTACATATCAGTGTGGCAAAACCTATGAGTGAGTCGGATTTATTCTAGGGTTCAAAGTACTGGATCACATGAGAAAATAGCGCAACCCAAGATAGGAGGGGAACCTAGGTAAGTTAAGTTGTATAGGAAAACAAAGGTTCCCCTTAAAAAGAGCAGCATGAGTTTTGCAAGAAATATATTTAAAACACAAATCTCATTTGTGCACAGTTGAGGACTTATAGAGCACATAAAGCAATTTTGAAATGTATATTGGGTGCAATGTAACACACCATCCATGAGTTTTAAGACATGATACAGTAGAACAAGCATTGGCATAGCCAATAGGTCTCGCCTTTGGGACCTTATAAGATAAATTAAAGGCATTGTTATTTAAATAAATAAAATGAATAAACCTTGATTATCCATTAATCTGAAAAAATGCCCTGCATTCTAAGCTTTATTACTTTGCAGTGTGGTAAAAACAACGCACAACATGATCTTAAATATTTGTTTTCAAGAATGCATGTGCGGGTGTCCAACCTCAAACTTCTCAGCATCCTCCTGATGCTACAACTTTAGGACTAAAGTATTTTTCAACAATATTCATGGTCGTATTTGCACCACCATATTAAAAGCGAAACTTCGAATTCCAGAACGCTACCTGCTGTAGGGCAGAAAATGTAACACGTGGCCTATGGACACTTAGTAGTTGTGATTTGCAAGGTTAAAACTCTGCATAGAGCTGCCAGTCTATTAGTGCCGCTCATGGGTGAATGGTGGCAAAATGCTACTTAACAAGTTATTCCTCTGCCACTAAAACGCAGATTCGCATAGCCGTTGTATATGTTCCTCGGCTCCTGTTCGACCTTCCAGTCTGTGTGTAGCTTCCTTCTAAACCATCAAAACATTTGACAAAGGACGGATACACAGAAAGGATGGTGCGAACGGGGGGAAGTTTATACTACAACTCAGAAATGGACACAAGTTGTCAGGCTGCGTTGCCGCTGAGGAAACAAAAACGGGACTTTGAGAGATACCCATAGAAGCCCACAGTGTTCTAAATAAAGGCCAATAGCGCTGCGCCTGAATATGACCATTTAGGCAATGCATCCGAATCATGCCTACACAGCGGCCATTTCGTAATAGTAATGTTTGTCATTCATTGTAGGAAACAAAATGTGAAAATACAAGTAAAACAAAACTAACTGGTTTAGAACCACATAAATGTTCTATGTATTCCAAATTGCCAAATGTTTATCACCTTAAATATATCGAAAGACCCAAGATCGATTTAAAACAATGTTGGTTGGTTTACCCCTGAGTTCTCTCACCGCACCATGTGTAAGTAGCGTTATAGTGCAAGAAATATCTTCGGAAATAGTCGCTCTCTTTCGTCTAAGCATTAAAAAGGCACTTGACATTTCTCTATTCTTCGGACTTCTGAGGTGCGATCAGTAAATATTTGCACCCACGGACCAACACATTACTCATATTATGAATACTGCAAAAGGATAAGCGATAATAATAAGCGCAGCTAATCTAAGATGCCGACTTGCGTGCTGTTGTAGTTTTAGTCATAACAAGGGATTAACCAAGCATCCCAACTATTTTAGGCTGCTCCTTTTCTTTTTTCGTGTTAACTGTAGTTTCGTTTACAAGAGGAGGCGAGGAGGAGAGATGCCAGATGGTGCAAAGCTAGAAAAAAAACAAGCCAGCGAGTGGTAACACCACTCCCGATCCATCAAGAGAAGCGCTTTATGTTTATGGTCGCCTAATTTGTACAAAGAAAAGCGCTAGCACAAAACCTGCAATTTTGCACACTACTGGCTTTTCGACCGCAAATACTAACAGTACATCAGGGCCCAAGTTTTAGGGTAAAAAGATCAGCGCTCAAGTTATCTATCACCTATGTACTTATAACTGAAAAGCTATGTCAATAAACGATTTTAAAATGGACAGAGAAAGAAATTATACAAAAATATCCCTATTTCATTTGAGAGGTGGCTTTTTGTTTGGCTGTTTGGTGTATTCCTAAATGAAGCTTGAATGGGCCAGAGGCAGAGCAGCAGAAAGGGGTGTCCTATGCTAGCGCCAGGTGTGCATGAGGACAGCGGGCCGAGTGGAATGCGCTCGGGGCAGGGATAGGTCAGAACCGGCAGAGGCCGCTTTTTCCATGATGCACTGCTTTATTGTGGCCGGTAGATCTGGGAGATGAACTGCGCTAGCACGGACTGATCTCTGTCTGGCCAAGGGAAGGGACGTGCACCAGGAGCAGGACAGGACACGGGCAGAAGGCACAAAGCAGCGCCCGCAGGGAGTCCGCACTCATCCGCCAAGTGAGACATTTATATTTATCAATATATAAATGAGTAGCACGGTGGTAGAGATACGTTCTTAACATTGATACATGCACGTACAAATTGCAGATAAAAACCAGCAGATGGGAGATTCATGTATAAAATACCAGTGTGTGCACACGGCAATAGCTCTACCAGGCAATGTGCTATACAAATGGCAGTTACATCTAACATGAAGCACCGGTAGGGGGACACCACAGCAGGACAGGTGAAACAACTGCACTTACCAGGGGCCCAACTTTGATTAAGACCGGCATCATTGCTGCGGACCGCTTCGTCTATCGGAGGCAGGATAGAATGAGCGTCGCCTGGGACCCACCTACAAATCTAAGAGGAAGTGGCAATTTAAAGGTACAGGCCACAAAGCGTGTCAGGCAGCAGGCAGGACAAAAGCAATTACAGAAAACAGTGCCCGGCCGAGCAGGCACAAAGTGAACGCAAAGCCTTTGAAATACAAAACCAAACAGATGGCACACAGTGCGCCCCTGCTCGTAACCGCAAGCCGTAGGCCGTGGGCGGATACAAGGTGGGACATGCATCCGCCTTTGCCCAATTGCGTGCTGTCTTTTTTAGAAAGACACACGCAAAGACCAATTAAAATAATGCACAAAAAAACACGTGCGTGTGGAAAGCCCAGAGTGATTCTAAGAGGTCATTTTCCTAGTGCAGCGCATGTGCGCTGCACTAGGCACGACCTAAAAAGGGTGCAGTGATAAAGTACTCAATGTAAATGAAATGTGAAACGGCGAAAGTGTCTAAAAAATGTCATTATTAAAAGCAGTTGATCCTCAGAGTAGACATGATTTTTTTTAAAGTTTTGGAAGCTCACTCTGTACATTTACCTTCATGCCTTCAGGGCTCCATTTTCACTTGATTTCCAACAAGTATAAGGCAACACGATTTACCTCTAAGCAGGCCACCTTTAGAGAATATCACCTCTTAATTACATAGGAGAATGTTGTTTTGTTCACATGCAACTTTATATACACATCAAATGCATTCGATATTTTTCTCTGTCCTGATGATGACCCCATAATTATTGCACAGGGTCAAAACATCGACTCCTTACAAGTACATGTCATTGTTTTTCGGTACAGACCCTTAAATAAATTCAACACTTTCGCTTTAGCACATTTCATCTACACTGAGCACTTTATCACTGCGCCTTATTTCACTTCTAACAGGTCTTGATGTCTTAAAATTGCTTTGTGCGCACTGTGATTACTACATTGCACACAAATGAGTTGTGTTTTTTAATATAAACCACTCAGAAATCACTCAGCGGTTATAAAGGGGAAGCCCTGCTTTCCATTTACGACCTACAAATACTGGGAGCAGTTTCTCATAAGAGCTAATAAAGGTCGTGGCCGTGAAATGGAAGCAGTGGTTCGTTGTTTAATGAGATTAGATGTATTGAAGTGGGCATGGGTAAAACGCAGACCGAGTGTACTGTATGGCCACAGTTTACATTAATATTCATATTTCATTACTGCATATATTTCATTGCTACATATATCTGCATTGAACTATGCAATTTAGATTATTATGATTGTTTTCCTTGCAGCTATTCTGTGGTTAATTCACTTTTGGAATTGTTCCATAAAATGTCCCAGCCTTTAGCAAATTAAAACACGATAAAAGGCAGATTGAAATTCATATGCTCATGGGCCGACACAATGAGCCCCCAGGCTCTTGTTGAAGTGCAAGGAAATTGTTATTATATTGTAAATCATTTATTGCCGTACAATATGCTAAAAACTGTGCATGAGGAACCACGATCCTGCAGGAGCTTTTATTAATTCCATGCTAGGTGTTTGACCATAATCTTCTCTATATTTGTGTGAAGATAAGCAGTATTTATTGCGCTGCTGATTGTAGGCGGTGCGCACTCATGCTCATTTTCTGGGGCCTGACATGTATTTCATCGTTAGACCTTGTCCTCGAGAATGAAAGGCAGCAAGGGAGGTAAGAAGGAAGAAGAGACAGGTAGGAAAACAAGGATAAAGGGTCAAAAGAAGAGGTGAAAAGGAACTTGTAGGCATGAGATAACAGGACAGGCAGTGGTGCATGGTGCAGGAAGAAAAAGGCATGAAGTGAAATCTAAACTGGGGTGCCTTGCAATTAGAAGTCGCGGCATTCAGCAGCAGCCCAAATGAAACACTAAAAATATGTTCAGATGGAGTGGCATAGCTAGACCTATTGCTGCCTGTGGTGGTCCCTGCGTTTGCGGCTCCGCAACGGCTGCAGATAAGAGCGGGGGAGGGGGAATGTTGGCGATCCTGCATTTGCAGCCCGCGATGGCCACAGCAGGAGCGTAACACAGGCCCCTACATCCCCCGCGGTGCGGGGGGGGGGGGCCCAAGTTCCAGGGGGCCCCCTCAGCACAAAGCTCCGGCCCGGGAGCTCCTGATTGAGCCCCAAGGGGGCCCCTCCACATACCTTGCATGGGGGCTCTCTCAAGTTTTGTTACGCCACTGGGCCTCAGAGAAGGAGGTGGGGTGGGAGCGGGACACTGCCCGCAAACTCATGCTGCCCGGGGCATACTGCCCCCCCTTGCTACGCCACAGCTATACATAAATGATTTCTTGCACACTGGCACCAGATTGAGAACAGTGTAGTACCTAACAGACATTGGTGCTCCCCGCTGGACCTGCCTCTCCTAGTAAGAATTGAGACAAGAGTACAGAAGGCAAGAGTTAAACATTTCTGGTAAAAACATCAGACATGGATCTCTATTTTAAGGCTTACTTAAAGAATTAAAGTACAGAAATGTATAAGCTGGGCCATTAGGTTTAAATCAAATAGCATTAGTTTCAATTAAAAATACAGCAAAACTCAATCGAGCTCTGGTCAATATCCAGCGCAGATTTGATTTCAAAGAGTGGGGGAAGGGACTACTTCCTTACATACAGAAATATCACACTTTTATAGGGCTTTAGACAAAAGATTTAAACATTTACTACATTAGTGCATGTTTCACATGCTCACAACCAATAGGAATAATGCAATAGCAACAGTTTGGTAAAGAAATACATTCGAGGATTCTCTCACTATTTCAATACATGGAGCTCTAGTCTTCACAGCCTCTGCTCTCAGCACATGAAATGTAGCTATTCAGTCTGTGACTCCTACTCTGTCCTTGGGAAAGTACACTCTCCTCATGTAGTCAAGGGAAATACTTTCTCAGCTAGTAAAGTCTGCTAGTTTTATTATGACACAGGATAAACAGTAGCTAGAGTCAAGTGTTAGACTACAGCGTCACAGTAAAAATGGATGACAAGGCCTACATTTTCCTTGGTTTAGCTCCTGCCTACATTCTTGCATTATAAGCATTAAAGCTCAGGCAATCTGCTCCCACACACTTAGGTGATACTTCATTTCATCTCGACTGCATTTCATCAAAACACATTATGGCTGTGAGAGAACTATAGACAGACAATATTAAGTAGGCCTTCCAAAACTTACATAGATTTCAGGTTGCCTCCTTTCTTATCCTAGCAAAGGGTAGAGTGTCATGATTTTCCTGCATTCATGGCTATTTTATGCTCACCTACTTAAAATAAAAAATGTATGAAATTATATTCCAAAATCCAAGCTGCACAGAATTCTTGAAAAACTATTTTCACAATCAAGTACAGTGCCTTTGCCCAAGCTATAAAAAGACTGTAAACTGCTACTCATATAAATTGATAACTTGTACAACTCTATTTCACATTTTGTATATCAAGTATTCTGTTGTACTCAGTTGAGTGTAAATACATGTACTTGGTGTAAATTACAGATAATTTCCACTCAGTACTAAAGATAACGCTGAACACACTGTCAACTGCACAAAAAGCAACATTTCTGAGGGTGGGCTTGTTATTCCCTTCCCCAAACCAGTATGCTGGCCCCTATCTTGGGGATCACTTCAGTCAGCGCTCTAGTGGCTAACATATTTCCTTATGTGCCAACCCCGAGCTACCTATATATTGCTGCACACAGGGTGACTGCCCAGCAGGTGTACACAGTGGGCAGATCTTTTTCAGGTCAAAGGCAAGTTCATCTGCGATCATTCTTGCCTCAAATGGGCCTAGAGCCCAGATCCCTGGCCCTTCTGCCTCAGGTCCAATCTCACCAAGAACATCTTCAAATCATTCCTAAAGACTCCACAGTAAGCACCATCTCTTCTGTGTCACAAAAACCATGTTCATCACGCACATGTAGTTTCATGAGGCTTCAGGCCTGATATCACCCAGGCTGCTTCTATGTGCTATAAATTATTCATGTTGATTGCACTTTCAGAACTGACGATGGGATTGCAATCATTTTTGAACAAATTCTTCATGTTATTCTCACATCAGTTGTACTTTGTGGCTCTGAAGTACTTCCATTTGCTAGAACTATCACCACCACCATTTTAGGCTCTGTCCTTTTGATTGATCATGCCCCTGTATCTTTTACCATGATCCTGATTGATGTCTCTGAGATCTGTGCCTTGCGTATTTCTAAAACACCTCACTTCAGGCTACTAAATGACCTTCATCTCTTGCTCAATATTTCTAATCTACTGGAGTGTGGCTCTTTTCTAGGCTTATGTCAGGCCCTTGGCATGACTCAATATGTTAGTTTGGCCACATATTCAGACAGACACATTTTAGGGCCTTTTTCTCTTCACTTTTTCTGAGAGAACTTTTTTTTTTATCCTGAACATATTGCTTGAACTGTTCCTTGCTGTATTCCTCTCACTCTTTCTTTCATACACTAGCAGTTGCTCACATTGCGTTCCAATGTCCTCTTTACTCTCATTGGGCAAGGCTTATACCCAGCTCGTTTGCTCTTAGTTCTGAGACAATTAAAAATGACAATAATATCTCTACCTATTTGAATAACTATGATGAGCTATCATTACCGCATTAGAATCTCTTACTCCTCTGATGCCTATACAGGCTTCATGTTGTTCTTCTTCTGCTTTTGGTCTTCTAGGCACTTGCAGGGATCACGTGTTTCTTAAGGGATTTAGAAAAGACAGTAGTGAGTCAGCTATGATACAGCTGCCAATGCAAAATACATTGTTGCCATAAAGAACTACAACAGAGCCTTCCATCAGGCCCCCAGATCCTATTATACTCCCTCTATTTGTTTCTGCGGCAAATTCAGCTAGGGAAGTCGTTGTTATTGTTAAAAGGATATTTTCTCCGACCTGCTCGAACAGTACTGTGAAGACAACTATGGAATTATATTTTGGGATTTTTCTCAGTTTAAAAGTGTTATCATTTGTACTGACTTCCCTACTATTGCACCTAATGAACAGCTAGTGTCTGACACAAGAGCCCAAGATCATCTATCAAACTTGCTGAGACCCAGGAAATTCTCCTAAGTGCTCTTTTTCTTAATTCCTGCTTCTTACTCTTAGCGCTACCACGGAGCTGCTAACTTCGCTTTGTTTTTGCTCTAGATCCCTGTCCTCCTCTTGTGACATACTATTGACCAGATGTGGCCAGTTGTTACAGATTTATGTAATGCATTCTTAAACACTGACTCAGTTTCTATCACTTGGAAGAAGCCCTTGATTATTCCATTTTTCTTTGAAAAACCTTTGCCTTATGCTTCTGAGCTACCACATTCTCACCCTGTTTCACTCTTCTTCCTTCCAAATAAACTTCAACAAAAGACGTGAACCTCCACTTGTCTTTCAATCTTGTAACCAGCTCTCTCTTGACTCCAATCCATCAGGATTCAGACCTTTTCACTATACTGAGTCGGCATTGCTGTCAGGTTCCCTGATTCTTGACAATCTGTTGGGAGAGTTCAACACTGGGAATCATTCCATCCTAATCAAGTGTTTCGTAGACTGTGGTATTCAAGAGAGTGCTTTGCACTGGCTGAAATCCTTCCTTGCAGACCACTGCCAGGCTGTCAATTTGCCATCCTTTCAATCCAACTTTCTTCATCTTTTCTGTGGTGTATGTACCCCCAAGGGCCTTCTTTGAGTCTTGCTATTCTGAATGTTTGTTTTGCGTTGCTGGCCCAGGTCATAGCTTGGTAGGGCATGTCTCTAATGGTCTATGCAGGTATTACCCATATCAACTTGTATGTGGATCATTCCCCATTCCTTGCACAGTCCAATTTTCAACCTTACCTTCTCAAAGTGGCCAATTAAAGCTCAATACACAAAAACTTGAAATCTTGATCATTGACTGTTTGTCCAATATTTGGGCCCCTTCCTACATCTGCTGTTAAAATTGTGTTTATTTCGACTCCCAGGTAACTTTTACAGCTTTTATTATCAAAGTCTACTTCAGTTGCATTTTCTATATTAGAATGTAGAGGAAAATCATACATCTTCTTACGATCATTGCAGAAAGACAGCTGCTTTAGCTGTTATATTCTCTGTGCTCCACTGTGTTAGCTCTCTATATTAGAACTTTCTAACTATTTTCAGCATTTTTGCTTCTGGTTCAGAATTATACCACTAAGCTTCTTCTTGATCTTCCTCAACCCTCTCCCTACATGTTAGAAATGGGGGTCTCTAGTTGGCAGAGGTAGGTACCTTTGTCCAAGTAGGGATCTTTCTTCCTAGTCAGGGTAAGGGAGATACACAGCTAAAATAACCCCTGCTCACCATGTTGGTAGCTTGACATGAGCAGACAGGCTTATGTCAGAGGCAGTGCGTAAAGCATTTGTGAACACATAGAGTGACACAGTGACAACACTACAAATGGACACCACACCAGTTTAGAAACATAAGTAATCTTTATCTAAACTAAAACAAGACCAAACAACAAAAATCCACAAACAGTAATAAAAATATGATTCTCAAAAGGCAGAAACAGTTCAGTTCCAATAAAATGTGAGATGTGACACTTTTACACAAAGGGAAATATTATCGAAAACGGCGATAACATTATCGCCGGTTTAGCGGCAGGAAACTGCCGCTAAACCGGCGATAAGGGGCTTGATAATAGGCCCTTGTGAATTCCAATAGAAGCCCAGGTTTGATATCCTTGACACCAGAACCTGGGCTTCTATTGGAATTCTCAAGGGCATTTTATCAAGCCTCTTATCGCCGCTTTAGCGGCAGTTTCCTGTCGCTAAACCGGCGACAATGTTATCGCCGTTCTTGATAATATGACCCAAAGTACCTTGGATACGTCAAAAAGTGCAAGCAAAAAGGGTGGCAGGGAAGATGATATGTCTGTTCCTTACACTCAGGGAAGGTGATGTGTTGGTTCCTCGCTCCGGGGGAGGTGGTGCATCGATTCCTTACTGCTGAGCAGCCGGAAGGGGGTGATGCGTCAGTTTCTTACTGCATCCCCCAACGATGAGACAGACTTGATCCGGTGCGATGCGTAGGCTCTTCTCCAACCAGGCCTGCGTCAGAATCAATGTGGTGCTCTCGGACGTCAGAGATCAGTGCACCGGATTCGTCGCATGACAGACAATTCAGCCGTGAGCAGGCGCTGCGTATATTTTTCGGCGGCGGCAATGTGTCGGAAATTTTCTCTTGCATCGCTGGGATGCGTCAGAAACAGGTGATGCGTCTATTTTTACAGTTCCTGCACTTTCCAGTCCCAAAACAACCTCCAGAGGTCAAGAACACTGGCAGGCACCTCTCAGTATGCCAGAACTCCCATCAAAGGAGTTCATGGGGGACTGGGGTGAAGTCTTTGCGTCCCTGAGACTTCAGAATAGGAGGCAAGCTCAATTCAAGCCCATGGAGATAGTCCTCAAGCAGGGGACACAGCAAACAGCAAAGTCCTTTCTCCTTTCCTTGGCAGCAAGTAGCCACTGCAGGCCAACTCCAGACAGCAAACAGCACAGAGGCATAAATCCTACTCAGCTTTTCCAGCTCTTCTCCTTGGCAAAGGTTCCTCTTGATTCCCAGAAGTGATCTAAAAGTCTTAGGTCTGGACCCTCTTTTTATACAGTAAATCTGTTTGTTCACTAGTGTAGAGAAGCTCTTTGCCCAGCCAAAAACAGTTCTGTCCTCTCTGGTGCAGCTTCTTGGCAGGAGGTGGAGACAGCATTGTGGAAGGCAGGCCAGGCCCATTCAGGTGAAAGGCAATGTCATCCCCCTACTCTAAATGCAGCCCAGGTCTATTTAGCCCAGCCCTGACTCATCCAGACTCTCTGGAGCCACTGGACATCTCCAGCCCCTGTCACTCCAAAGCCAGACAGTCAATACACATCCTAGCAGAGGCACTCTGGATGGCTAAGCAAGAAAATACCTACTACCTAAAAGTGGTATTTTCAAACACAGAATGTGACAATCACCCTCACTAAAAGATACATTTTAACATTCTGAGTTCAGGCATACTAAACTTTATTTTCCTACCTTGTTCCAAGGGGTAGTTATGCTTATAAGATGTTATAAGCATACCCCCCCCCCATTCTATCCTATTGGAACAGATAGCCTTGCAATAGTGAAAAAAAAATTGGCAGTATTTCACTATTAGGACAAACACCAGTGCATGTCCTACCTTTCCCATACACTGCACCCTGCCCACAGTGGTACCTTGGGCCTACTTTAGGGGTGACTAACATGTAAGAAAAGGGAAGGTTATGGCCTGGCAAGTAGGTACACTTGCCAAGTCGACATGGGAGTGCTAAACTGCGCACAGACACTGCAGTGGCAGATCTGAGTTACATTTACGGGCTGCTTATGTGTGCAGCACAGTCAGTCCTGCAGGCTCCCTAGCAGCATTTGATTTCTAGGCCCTGGGCACACACAGTGCACTGTACTAGGGACTGACTAGTAGATCAAATTAGCCAATTATGGAAACACCAATCCATAACAACAATATACAAAGGGAACACTTGCACTTTGGCACTGAACAGCAGTGGCAACGTGCCCAAAGCATCTAGCCAGCAAAATGAAGTCCAAAACACAGCAAAAACACAGGAAGCAAAGGAAAAATACAGGGGACATCTATGCCAAGGATGCCAGGTCTGACACATGTTCTCTCCAGCTGAAATATGGGGAGAACTACCCACCCTCGTGGGAGTTCTCTTCACTAAGATGGAAAAATCTGGACAGACTATCAGCATTGGCGTGTTCTGTACCAGGGCGGTGTTCCACCATGAAGTTCATCCCCTGTAGGGAAATGGACCACCTCAACAACTTTGGGTTCTCACTCCTCATCTGCATCAACCATCTGAGGGGCCTGTGGGTGGTCTGAACTCTGAAGTGAGTACCAAACAAGTAGGGCCTCAGCTTCTTCAGCACCCAGACCGCTGCCAAAGCCTCACGCTCAATCGCACTCCACCTCTGTTCCCTTGGAAGAAACCTCCTACTAATGAAGGCTACGGGTTGGTCTAAGCGCTCCTCATTTAGCTGTGAGAGCACAGCCCCCACACCATGCTCTGAAGCATCTGTCTG
The DNA here is from genome assembly GCF_964204655.1 of Triturus cristatus. NCBI lineage: Eukaryota > Metazoa > Chordata > Amphibia > Caudata > Salamandridae > Triturus > Triturus cristatus. The sequence goes on from NC_140583.1 coordinate 879,767,058, forward strand.
CTCCACGAATTCCTGTGAGAAGTTGGGTACCTTGAGTACGGGCGCCGTGCACATGGCAGACTTCAGGGTATCAAAAGCTTTTTGGCAGGCGTCAGTCCAGTACACTTTCCTGGGCTGCTTCCTGGAAGTCATCTCTGTCAAGGCGGCGATATTGGAGCCATAACCCTTGACGAATCTCCTGTAATACCAGGTAAGTCCTAAGAAGGCTCTTACCTCTGTCTGGGTTTTGGGGGTTTTTCCAAGCCAGGATGGTATCAATCATGGGCTGTAGGGGCGCCACTTGGCCGCTCCCTACCTTGTGTCCCAAGTACACCAGTGAACCCTGCCCAATCTGGCACTTGCTTGCCATGATCGGGAGGCCTGCCCTCTGCAGAGCCTTCAACATTACCCAGAGGTGGTGCAGATGTTCCTCCCAGGTGGCACTGAACACTGCGAGGTCATCCAGGTAGATGGCACTGCAATCCTCCAGTCCAGCCAACACCTGGTTGACCAACCTCTGAACATGGCAGGGGCATTCTTCAATCCAAAGGGCATCACCCGGAATTGGTAGTGCCCCTCTGGCATTGAAAATGCTGACCTCTCCTTTGCCCCATCAGTTAAGGCAATCTGCCAGTACCCAGATGTTAAGTCAAACCTACTGAGGTACTTGGCAGCTCCCAAAAGATCTATGAGCTCATCAGCTCTGGGGATGGGGTGTGCATCAGTCCTGGCGACTGAATTGAGCCCGCGGTAGTCCACACAGAACCGGAGATCTGGCGTGGCACTGGGTGCGGTAGCCTTTGAGACCAAGACCACTGTGCTTGCCCAAGGGCTGTTTGAAAGCTCAATCACCCCTAGCGCTAACATCTTTGAGACCTCCTCCTTGATGCAAGCCTTTACCCTGTCAGTCACTTTGTGTAAATGTTGTGCTTCACAGGAGGACTGTCCCCAGTGTCCATATCAAGGGCACACCATTGAGTGGCACCGGGGGTCAGGGAGAACAGAGCAGCAAACTGTCCCAACAATTGGCGGCAGTCACTCTTCCATTCAGGGATCAGGGCGGGGAGAGTGTTACACCGCCCACTGACCCATCATGTTCCTTAGCAGACAGGAGGTCAGGAAGAGGCTCTGTCTCCTCCTCCATGCCAGAATCAGTCGCTAGGATGAGGCCCACTTCAGACTTCAGATCCACGCCATCTGCCACACTATACTTGTGAACAATGGGTAATAAGAGTGTCACAGTTGCCAGAGTTGGAGCCAGAGCACAGTCACCCAAGTTTGGGTTGGCTGGATCCAGAGAGAGTGTGTGCTTTAATTTAATGATCAGCCCAGGAGCTGAGTAGAGCAGGGGTTGGAATCAGAGCTGAGACCCACTTCCGAGCCTGCCTGGTATGCATCTTTGTGTGTGCATGGATGTGTGCACATTTATGCGTGGTTCTGTCTACATGTTTGTTTAGCATTGTGTTTCTCCTGGATAAACAGGGTTGCTGCCTGTTTGTCAAGGACCACCAAAAGTATGTTGCTTCTCATCATACTGGGTTCTTGTTGGGTCATTTGTGTCCATTACTGCCATAGTAGTGGCTGTGACATCACAATTGTCATCTTTGGCATATTTTAGGCATTCTTCCTTTAGTTGTGCATACTGGAACAAATCACTGACATATTTTGAGCATGGCTGACCGAACGTTGGCCACCCCTTACATAATGGTGTCTGTCTGTAGCAAAATAATGGACAAAACTTTGATTTGTGATCATCCTGACTGGTATGGTATCCAACCAATACACTGTGGTACCTGATATAATGGTGATCATTATTGAAATATTAAAGGCATCCTTGGTGTTTTGGTAAACATCCTTGGTAAAAGATCGCAAAGCCTGGAGGTTTGAAGCAGAATCTGTTCATGTGAAGCATTTTTACATGTAAGTACTCGATGAACATGACATGCTGGTGTTTGGAGACCACATATATGCAACCTGGCATATTGAAGTACATTCTGGCCATGTGAATCATTTCTATATGTACGTACTTCATGAACATGACAAGCTGATGTTTGGGGACCACATATATACTAAAAAATCAAACCTGTTTTATTGAAGGCAAAAATGATGACTCCTTCTGAAAATAAATTTCTAAAATCGAGTTTGTTAGCTCAAATAGAAGAAGTATTTGATAGGAAAATATTTATATTCAGAAAGCAATATGCTGATAAGGACAAAATGGTTATATATTCAAAACATATTTAAAGTACATAGTTAAAATATACTTCTAGATGAGTTGGGAACTGGAATCACAAGGGTGAGGAGGTAATGAAGGGAGGTAGGTATACACCACAGGATACTCAGCGTTCTCCCGGGGTCTGCTGATTTGTGTTACACCAGGAGTCCCCTTTCAGGATACCTCTGCCCACATTGATAGGGAGGGCAGATATGTATTGGTCCAGGAAATATTGGATGGCATACAGTAGTGTTGGGCAGCATATATTCTCGAAACGCTGGCCAAACAATATTTCTTGATACACTGTCCAAGGTGTTGGTACAGGAAGCAATACTGGCCAAGCTACTGAGAGGGGATTTGAGGTGTGTTTTGGGCATAGATCAGGAAGTATCAACTACATGACTTACCCATTATTAAATTAGCACAAGACCTCGGCTATTGAGCAATACACTGAGAGCTACATGATATATGGCGGGTTAGCTGTGATACGATATGATAAAATGCGCGGCACGCTAGTGGACTCCATAAGGGACTAATGCCATCATAACCTACAGTCCACAGCCCACCTCTTCACAGAGTGGGAATTATTTAAGATTGTCATACAAGGTTGGAGCATGCAACAATCCCTTGAGGTACATAAATAATCATTGAAGCGAGAATTCCTCACAGCAGAGGTAGAATTGCATCGCCTCCAGTGGGATTCTATATTTGACCCCCAAGGTGGTGACCCTCCTTGAATGGAAATGTGATCAACACCGCAAGCACCAGCACCAGTTGGAGTCACATACCAGCAAGGACTACCTATACACGATGCACACTGAGGAAGGCAGGGTGGGTGGACTGCTAACCTGGTTGGCCCAAACAGGTGCAGGACCTTAACACAGCTTAGGACCTAGGAGGGAGGCATAGTGCAAACTCAGTTGAATATACATGGGTCTTAACTTGACACTAGCAAAAACAGTATCGACCCCGCATTGATGCTGTGGCAATCGACATCAAGGTCTTCCTTAACCAATCGCCACTGCAATGACTGCCATCACTGCCAAGAGGGAACAGGGAGACCCAGGGAGGGCCTATTATGGAGGCAGAAATCACCGGGATCCTGGGTGACCTGGCCAGGGAGGGTAACACTGGGTTCCAATGGTTTCCTAGTGGAGTTAAACCAAGAATGCACTTCACTTCTAGTCCCTCACCTGGCAGTGATGTATGCAGAGGCCTATGACAGAAGACTTGTTCCAGACACGGCTAGGGTGGGGCACTTGGTCTCAATCATTAAGCCCCATACAGATCTTACTGATGTAGCCTCACATAGACCACTGTCTATGTTGAATTTCGATTATAAGATTCTTAGCAAAATCCTGGCAGACGGGCTACGTCCATTTATTGGCACTTTGATCCACAATGACTAAAATGGTTTCATCTTAAACTGAAACTCCTTCCATAATATATTCTGACTGTTCCAGGTAATGGACGAGACCACCTGGAAGCCTACCCGAATGCAGTGTCATCTCTATTGATTTCCATAGGGCCTTTGACTCAGTATACTGGACGTACCTCATTCCGTTCATGCACTGGATGATGCTAAGTTCATGCTACGTTGGTGCTACATGCAAAGTGGTTGGCCATCTCCACCTTCTTGTTCAACTTGATGATCATTTTGAATTTTTATTTCCTTTTATTTATGTTTGTCTTTAATTATTTTTGTATTTTGTTTATTCCTGGATACACTCTACCATTTATTATTGCTTCCAGTTATTAAAAAAACCAAAAAATATATAAAATAAAAGTGTCTTAATCAAATTTGAGCATTAATATTGGCATTTAATTTGCGATTTGCGACTTAAATCTCCCAGGTTGCGTGTGTTACAATAATGCAAGAAGGATGCATAATTTATGTATTTTGTAGCCATGCTGAAAGTAATAAAGTGACAACATGGCTGTGCACAACTTGCCACCACTACATTCACTGAATTTAATTGGACTAGCGATAAACCTGTTTTGAACTGCTTGCTATGCTGCAAATGGAGTTCCCATTCAATTTCCTGATTTAGTGCTTACTGGCTATTATGTGTTCAAGGACTGCTGAACTTTTAGTGAAGTATTCAAAATATGCTGTAATGACTTGCCATTATTTGATATTTACATTGCTTTTCAATGTATGCATATCTTTTATGCTTCTTTGATTGTTACAATTTATCACGCATGCTAAATTTGGACTTGAAAACTATATAATAAGTGATCGCTTCATGCAGTATCGCACCCAGATCCCATGGCTCCTGAGATCCCATGGCTCCTACCCAGTCCTCATTCAGGGAGAAAAGATAGAGGGAGAGTAGGAGAGGAAGTCTGAGAATATGAAGTCAGCCTAGCAACAGTCACTCTATGTCCTTGGCGTTAACGCAAAAGAGAAACTTCACATACCTCGAATCCATTGGAGTAATTGATCAAAAAGGTATTGGTATTTAGTTGCCTATAGCAACTTACAACTGTACTCTCACCTCTTTCTAGAAGGTACATTTATATTGAGAAAAAAAGACGTTTAATTCACTGTAGCTTTCCTCACTGCGACTCCATTTTCTCAACAAGTCAACATTTCTAAAAATGAGAGCTATCATTACATCCGACTTACAAAGAAAAATAAATGCATATTATTCTCTTGTAGACATTGATATATTTAAAGGAAGTGTGCTTTAGTGCTTCCAATAGCTATAATCAGTGCTTTAAACTTGTTGTCAGATCTCCGCTTTCAACAAATAAAGCAGTAATTATTTCCTGGGAGGTGGGAGCTAATGCATTGTCTGTGCAGTTATTTTGGAAGTTATTGGAGGAAATGTCTTATATGTAGCTTTGTCAGCCAAATTTAGTATTTTTCAATGATGTGGGTGGTGGGACTATGCACATCCTTCAAATTCTGCTTCATAAATTCCATCCTTACCATAATATCCACAGTTGCTCCTGTGGTCTGTCTTTTGCTGTGGCAAGCTTCAGAGTTTATAATTGTATTTTGACCCCTACCTCTTTCCCAATAGTACCCACAAAAATGAGGACTTGATAAAATATCCCTAGGTTTCACTATTATTTCTTGGAGCCATCACACTTCTCCTACAGCATCTGTTAAGTTTGCAGACTATTTGTTTATCATTGGAGAGTTCATTGGCATAACCCTTTAGCAGAAGCATTAAAATAACATAGCTTCAACTGCTTTCCCATATGGGCCCATATCATGATGGGCTTAGCTGCCGCAAAGCAAAGCGGAGTGCCTGTTGTATGCCCTTCAGTATGGAAAGTGAATTAATTTAACCCTGTAATGGAGTAAACATGACTACATGTCCCAGACGTGAAAGGAAAAAGCTGGACTGGAGCAGCTCATCATGAATGGACCTGGGGAAATTGGCATAGTTGTCAATATATATTTCTCTGAGGTGGCGCTTTATTTTCAGACAGTACATCTCAGAAATCGAAAGATACTGTTTCCGAACTTTACCACCTAATACTAACTAATAAAAATATTGGGTTAAATTAATTCACCTTATGCACTGCAGGTGCATAAAATAAACACTTGGCTCTGTGCTACGCCAGCAAAGGCCATCATGATACCGCTCCATGGACTACCATGTAAGAGACTGATTCCCTCCTCCCTCCCTCCCCCAAGGCATGGAGGTTTAAAGCAGATTCTGGCCATGGGAATCATTTCTATATGTAATTACTTCATGAACATGACAAGCTGGTGTTTGGGGAACACATATATACAAAAAAATTAAACCTGTTTTTTAAAGGCAAAAATTATGGTTCATTCTGAAAATAAATTTCAAAAATAGAGTATGTTGGCCCAAAATAGAAGAGGTGTTTGATGGGAAAATATTCATATTCAGAATTTAATGTGCAGATAAAGACAGAATAGTTGTATTTTCAAAACATATTTAAAGCTGATAGTTGAATTATAATTCAAGATGAGTTGGGAACAGGAATCCCAAGGCTGAGGAGGTGATAAATGGGGCAGATATATGCAGCAGGATACTCAGCGTTCGCCCGGGTGGGTTACAACTGGGGTCGCCTTTCAGGGGACCTCTACCCACATTGATAGGGAGGGCAGATATGTATTGGTCCAGGGAATATTGGACAGCATACAGGTAGTGTTGAGCAGCATAAGTGCTCGAAGTGCTTGCCAAACACAATTTCTTGATACACTGTCCGAGGTGTTGGTACAGGAAGCACAACTATCTAAGCTACTGGGAGGGGACTACACCTGTGTTTTGGACATAAATCTTGAACAAACAACACTCGACTTACCCATTACTAAATTTGCAGAATACCTTGGCCATTCAGCCACACACTGGGAGCTACATGATAAATGGCCGGTTAGATATCCAGACCACCAGGAATACTCCTTCTATTCCCTAGTGAGTTATCTCCATGTGAGATTAGACATGTTCTTGGGCACCCATGCTCTATGAGAAACCTCTATGTCTATAGAATACTTGGCCGCACCATCGCAAACTGCAACCTGCTACTCTTACACCTATGGTGGGGCCGATGCGAGGTGCCAATACTGACATGGAGGATCCATCCTCAACTCCTACAGGACCCCATGATGCTTGACACACTAGCAGACTTCACAAGGGACTAATTCCATCATAACCAACAGTCAACGATCCACCTCTTCACTGAGTAGGAGGCCTCTAAGATTGTCATACAAGGTTGGTGCATGCAACAATTGCTTGGGGTACGATGCCCTTTGAAGCGAGAACTCCTCACAACAGAGGAAGAATTGCGCCACCTAAAGTGGAATGCTTTATCTGACCCCAGGGTGGGGAGCCTTCTTGAACAGAAACATGATCAACACCATTAGCTCCAGCACCAGCTGGGGGCACATACAAGCAGGCACTACCTACACACCATGCACATTAAGGGAGGCAGGGTGGATTGACCTGATTGGTCTGATCGGCGAACAGGTGCAGGCCCAAAACACAGCTTAGGACCTAGGAGGGTGGTGTGGTGCAAACTCAATTGAATATACATTGGTCTTTACTTGACACTAGCGAGAACAGTATCAATCCCACGTCAATGCTGTGGTGATGGACATCAAGGCCTTCCTTAACCAATCACCACAGCCGTGCCTGCCAAGAGAGAATAGAGTCACCCAGGGCGAGCCTATCACAGAGGCAGAAATTGGGGGGACCTTAGGGACCTGGCTAGGAGGATAACACCGGTTACTGATGGTTTCCCAGTGGAGTTTTACCAAAAATGCACTTCACTTCTAGTCCCTCACCTGGCAGTGATGTATGCAGAGGCCTATGACAGAAGACTTCACCCAGACACGGCTATGGAGGGGCTCCTGGTCTCAATCCCCAAGTCCCATACATATCCCACTGATGTAGCCTCATATAGACCACTGTATATGTTCTATCTAGATTAAAAGATTCTTAAATCCTGGAGGGCCAGCTATGTCCTTTGATCCACAAGGACCAAAATGGTTTTATCCCAAACCGCAAAACCTTCCTTAATATGTTCCAGCTGTTCTGGGTGCTAAAAGAGACAACCCAGAAGCCTACCGGAATGCAGCATCATCTCTTTTGATCTCCACAAGGCCTTTGAATCCGTACACTGGCCGTACCTCATTGCGGTCATGCGCCAGATGATGGTACCTTAGTGCTGCATGCAAAATAGTTGAACAGCTCTAGTTATTCGTTAAATTTGATTACCATTTTTTTCTTTTCTTTTCTTTTATTTATGTTTGTCATCAATTATTTTTTGTATTTTTTAGATTTCTGGATACACTCCACCAACCTTTTACTTTTTCGTCCAATTAATAAAACAAAAAGAAAAAAATGTAAAAGTATAGTAATCAATTATGAGCATTAATATTGGCCTTTTATTTGCGATTTCAGTCTTAAATCTCGCAGGTTGCGTGATTTACAGTAATACAAGAAGGATGCATATTTTTTTTTAGTTTGTAGCCATGCTGAAAGTAATAAAGGGGCAACATACCTTTGCACAATTTTCCACCAATACATTCATTGAATTTATTTGGACTAGCGATAAAACTTTTTTGAACTGCCTGCTATGCTGCAAATGGAGTTCCCATTCAATTTCCTGATTTAGTGCTTACTGGCTATTATGTGTTCAAGGACTGCTGAACTTTTAGTGAAATATTCAAAATGTGCTGTGACAACTTGCCATTATTTGATATTTAAATTGTTTTACAATGTATGCATATCTTTGATGTTTCTTAGATTGTTACAATCTATTAAGCATGCCAAATTTTTACTTGTAAAATGTATAATAAGTGATTGTTTCATGCAGTATCACCCCCAAATCGCATGGCTCCTATCCAGTCCTCATTCTGGGAGAAACAATAGAGGTAGAGTAGGAGACGAAGTCTGAGAATAAGGGGGCAAATTAACAAGCCAGGCGATAAAATTATCGCCGCTTTAGCGGTAGAAAACTGCCGCTAAAACGGCGATAATGGGCTTGATAATATGCTCTATGGAATTCCAATTGAAACCCATGTTAAATGTGAAGGACGTCTAACATGGGCTTCAATTGGAATTCCATAGAGCATATTATCAAGCTCATTATCGCCGCTTTAGCGGCAGTTTCCTGGCGCTAAAGCGGCGATAATTTTATCGCCTGGCTTGTTAATATGCCCCTAAGTCACCCCAGTAATATTCACTCCAAGCCCTTGGTGTTAACGCAAAAAGAGAAATTTCACATACCTCGAATCCATTGAAGTAATTGATAAAAAACATAAGGAGTATTAAGCTGCCTATATCAACTTACTCTCACCTCTTTCTAGAAGGTACATTTATAATAAAAAAAAACAAGGGGCTTCATCTACTAGAAAATGATGCGGTCCTGCAAGACATTTAGCTGCACCCTGCTGTGTCATTTTCAAATCACATGTCCTGCCACACAATTGGCTGAAATGCACCAGTGCAGGCACCCTTGCGTCATTTTGCAAGGGTACCTACACTGCGGGGATGATTGTTTTCGTGCAGGAAGGGACACTTTTCTGCATTAAAAACAATGAGTAATGGTGTTTTCCTTTTTTTATGTGTACTGCAGAATGCAGCACGCATTGAAAAAGGAAAAAAACGAGGAGAAATAAAAGTATTTCTAATTTTTGTGCCATTCCAATGTTTCCCCTGGGGAGGCATAGAATTCTGATGCAGTCCCAGTTTTACAAAATGTTGTAAATCTGGGCATGTGTCTGGATCCTTGGATGTTGCGTGGCATCACCCACAGCAACACCCATGGAACAACCTTTTCACGCATAGTAATGCGTGAAAGCGGCCCATATTTACAAGGCCATGAAAATCCAAGTAGGTTAACTTTACGTGACCTTGGAAATATCGGCAAACCAATTGTGCCGCCAGTGCGTCAAAAGAAATGACGTATCTGCGGCGCAATAGGCTTTTAAGTAGCCACAAGATGTTTAATTCACTGTAGCTTTCCTCACTGAGACTCCATTTTCTCGACAAGTCGACATTTCTTAAAATCTTTACAACCGACTTAGAAAGAAACTAAATGCATATTGATCTCTTGTAGACCATGATATATATAAAGAAAGTGTGTTTTAGTGCTTCCAATAGCTATAATCAGTGCTTTAAACGGGTCTTGTTGTCAGATCTCCGCTTTCAACAGATAAAGCAGTAATTATTTGCTGCTAATGCATTGTCTGCACAGTTATTTTGGAGGTTATTGGAGGAAATGTCTTATTTGTAGCTTCTTCAGCCAAACTGAGCATTTTTCAATGATGTAGGTAGTGGGACGGTGCACATCCTGTAAATTCTGCTTCATAAATTCCATCCTTACCTTAACATCCACAGTTGCTCCTATGATTTGTCTTTTGCTATGTCAAGCTCCAGGAGCTTATATTTGTTTTATGACCCCTACCTCTCCCTCAGTAGTACCCACAAACAAATGGATGACTTGATAAAATATCCCTAATGATCATTACGGCTTTCTTTGAGTCATCACTCTGCTCCTATGGCAATTGTTAAGCTTACTGACAATTTTTTATCAGTGGAGAGTTCAATGGCATAACCCTTTTTGCAGAGGCATGACAATAACATGCTTCAGCTGCTCTCCCATATGGGTCCGTATCCAGTGGCGGCTCCTCCGCTAAGGTGGAGGAGCATTGCCCCACTGCGCAAAAGGAAAAATAAAATGACAATAGCGTATCGTTATTATCATTTTATTTTTCATATTGCAGTCCATGGCCTCGTTCAATGTGATGCAGGCGCGGCTGGCCAGAGCAGTGGAGGAGTGGTTTGCACTCCCTAAGTGCGCTTGACTGCTTGTCAGGCCCTTTTGGGCCAGCCAAACAGTTCATACGCACTTGGCATGTTCCCCTCCAGGCTGTTATGCACAGCCTGGTGGGGAACATGCACAGGCTCCCTGTCCCCAGCTTAGCGCTGAACCATGGTGCTCAGATCACTCACAACACCGTATTGCAGCGTTGTAATTGGTTTGGGGAGTATGGGAGTCTGGCTGCATCCTGTTGATACCTGCTCCCGGGAATATAGACTGGAAGCAGGAAGATGAAGAGGACGGGTGAGAGGCAGTGGCCGGCTGTTCCAAGGTAAGTGTTTGTTTTTTTCTTATTACCCCCGCCCACCACCTCCGTCTGGTAGCAGCTGCTACTGCCTGGGTCATAATGGGCTTAGCTGGTGCAGCACAGAGCGGAGTACCTGTTTCATACACCTTCAGTGTGGAAAGTAAATTAATTTAACCCTATAATGGAATAAACAAGTCTATAAGTCCCAGTTGTCAGTGGATAAGCTGGACTGGAGCAGCTCATCATGCATGGACCTGGGAAACCTGGCATATTTGTTGATATTTCTCTGAGTTTATGCTTTATTTGCAGAAAGCACATCTCAGAGAAATGGAAAGATAAAGTTTCCGAACTTTACTATCTGAAATTAACTGATAAAAATATTGAGTTAAATCAATTCACTTTATAGGCATTTGGCTCTGTGGTACGCTAGCAAAGCCCATAATAATACGGCTGCATGGACTACAATGCGAGAGACTCTGATTCCCTCATCCCCGCCCCCCCCAAAACAATTTTTATTCTGAAGCAGGGATGGAGATCATTCATGGCCTGGAGGCTACCATTAAATATCAAATAGAAACAGAACAATGCAAAGTACAGGAGAATGAAGACGATAATATTGAATTGATAAATTAATTAATTAAGTAATAAAGATTGCACACTTTCGGGAAGAGGAGGATGATCTCTAAAACGTTATTCCATTGTAAAGTAATATGATTATTCTTTAGTATCTATAAAATTCATTAAAGTGTGAATGTCTGGAGGTGAAATATTGAATGTAATAGAAAAGCACGAACTGGTTATAGCAGGGTAAATTATTTTTGTGTTATACTATATCCGTGATATGAGGGTCATTTTGGGTGCAAAAAGCAGCTTATGTTTTTCTGAGTCATTCCAGCACCCAGGTGCCACCAAGGATAGACACACAGTAAATTAAATCTTGCCTATAAAGAGACACCCCACAACATTTACCACAGTATTCTATCTCTATCAGAACTTGCAAGAACCTTGTAGCTTTCCCAGGTACATTTGTGTGTATGTTACTCCATATACATTGTGTTGAAGAAAACGTATCAAATCTACTTGATGAAATTTGCGTGCAACAGTTAAGTTATTTGAGTACATTTATAGCCTCGCATTGAGAATAGAAGAGGTTTGCGCCATTGTTTACGACATCACCTAGTAGGGTCTAGTTTCAAGTAAACTTGGGTCATATTCTAATGAAAAGTGACTGTTTCCCTTCTATCTGAACCCCCAGTTTATGAGCCATTTTCATGTGATCCCATTTTAAATGTTAAAGGACATCCTAGCTCAAGGAAAGGCTGCCGATTGCTTTCTGCCACTCAATTAGATTTTCTACTCGAGTGGCAGCTTTCTCAACGTGAATGGTCTCAACGTGCCGTGCCTGCCCACAATGAGATTTCTCGCAGGGAGGTGTTCTAGCACCCAAAATTCACACCAGGGGACGCAAATTCATGCTCTCACTTGAAAACTTAACGTTGGTGAGCCACACGTGAGAAAAAAACTCCACCACGTGGCAGTTGGCATGGTTTTGCCAGAACTCGAAATTTCAAGCGGAATGCGGAGTGGTCAAAACTCTGCGAACTCTGCCGAACTGAATTTTTTGCCCACCCCTAGTGGTAACCTGTTGGACTTGGCCCTTCTTGCAGGGTCATCCCTAAACTTTTTGCCTTCCTCCTAACCTTTTTTTCTAACATGGTGTTGGGGTTTTAGGACTCTGGGCATTTTTGCTATTTTAGGAATTCCACTTTTAGAAGTTGGCATTTCTGTGTGCTGTGTGCCTGGCTGCATGTCTGTTTCTAGAAGTGACCGGGGCTGGTGAGGAGTGGGTGGCTCCAGGGAGGCAGGGTCAGGTTGAGTGGGAGGTCTGCAACTAGAGTAGTGGGCGGAGGAATCCCCTGTCCCTGAATAGGTCTGTACCTGCCCTGTACAATGCTAGCTCTGCCCCCTACTAACACTTCTCCCAGTGCCAGTTGAGACTGGAACTTCCAAGACCCTTCCAGAAACCCCTACCCCCTAGACCCTTCCAGAAGCTTCTGCCCCCTTCTAGACGCAGGGCAGAGAGGTCTATAAATACAGGGGCTGTGACCCCATTTGGGTTGTTGTGCTTGTGTTGACTTGGAGGGGACACTCTGCCAGGAGGAACCGTCGTGGGACCCTGCGTGCTGGCCCCTGTGCCCAACTTTGCCCCTCTGCCTTCTACAGGACCTGGAAGAGACTCTGCAGGAGTAAAGGCTGCTGTACTGGAAGGAGGGCCTCTTTGCTGTGCTTGACTGTTCCTAGGAACTGCTGCTCTGCCTAGTGTGCTGTCCCCCGGTCTGCTGACCCTGCCCATCCTTGCCTCTACATCTTGGAACTAGTGCTTTGTGAACGCTGCAACTCTATTCTATACTCTGGGATTGTTGCCAAACTCTGCCTGCTTTCTAGCGCCTCGTGAGCGCTACAATTGTGCCCCTGGGGGAAGAGAAAGGAGCTGGTGTCCTGCAGCGCGCTGCTGAGGAATCGACTGCCACGAGGGAATCCCCGGCGTGTGGGATTCCCCCTGCATATTTAAACAGCGGGTGCCCACCCCGCATTTCTGCACATTTTTTTTGCTCGCGGGTGCCCACCCCGCATTCCGCAGCCTCTCGCGGGTGCCCAACCCGCATTTTCGGTGTATTTCATTTACGGGAGCTTAACCCGCATTGTGTGCATTCAGGCGGGTGCCCACCCCGCAATTGTTTTATTTGAAAGCGGGTGCCCATCCCGCTAATCACCGCAGCAGCCCGAGCCGCCGAAAGCACCAAGGAGCGGGTGCCCACAGTGCATTTTGCAGCCTTTGCGGGTGACCACCCCGCATTTTCACGTATTTCTGGGTTAGCGGTTGCCCGCTCTGCGTTTCGGCAGCAAGATCACCGCCGGGACCCGGTCTGACAGAAGAAGCCCCAACCTGGAAGCCAGGCAGAGTCCGTCTGCTTGGGGGGGGGCGGGCCGGAACCAGGAAGTTGCCATGTTCCGGGCGGGCGCTCCCTTGAGCTGGTGGGAGCCCCATGCATGCACCCAAGAAGACTGAAGCAAGGAGGAAGCTGTTGCCGGTGGACGGGCGGGGCTCCCATGCGTGGAGAGAGCCCCGCGAAGCTGCCCAGAGAGGTCCTGACCGAGCAGGGGACTGCCGAGGCACATACCGGTGCCTGTCCCCTGCTGGAGGAAGTCCGGTGACCAGGGGGAGCAGCGCGAGGAGTCCCCAGCAGCCCTGGTGAGTGAAACTGCACAGAGGGCATTGTGGCGCTCCCGGAGGCATCGGGGCACCAAAGCTGATTTCTGGTGCGGTTCCAACTTGGTTAGTGCTTCGTGGGCTGCACAGTGCGCCGCAGGTGTGGGCCGCGGCAACATTTTTCTTCTTTTGGGGGCACAACTATTCTCAGAGTGCCAGAGTAGGGGCTCCCCTGGTGCCGTGGCGCCATTTGTGAATTCACACAGCTGCGCCGCAGGCACGGGCAGCTGCAACGTTTTGGGGCACTTTTAATTTCAGAGTCCAGAAGAGGGACTCCAACTTGGCCAGTGACTTGTGGGCCTCATTATGCACAGCTGCGCCGCACAAGAGCGGACGGCTGCAACATTTGGGCATATTTTTAATTTCAGAGTCCCAGAGAGGGGCTCCAACGTGACAGTACTAGTTTTACTCTACCCAGCTGCCCCACAGGACAGTGGGCAGCTGCAACGTTGGGCAGGATGTTGTTTTTAAAATCCCAGTGGGGGCATTTTTTATTACCGAGTCCCAGAGGGGGATCTCCAACTTGTCCAGTACTGATTTAATCTCCACAGCTGCGCAGCAGGAGCGGGCAGCTACAACGTGGGCATTCCTTCTTAGAGAGTCCCAGAGTGGGGCTCCCCAGGCGCGGTGGCGCCAAAGGCTAATTTGCAGTGTTGGGGGTATTTGTAATGTGCACAGCTTTTCCCTAATGTTTCCACTGCGATTTGGGGCATGATGTACATGATGTTGCCATGATGGCTGCATAATGTGTTTTGAAGTCTAATGATGATGCCTAATATCATGCTGTGATGTTCTAGGTTCATGCCTGATTACGTTTTTATGCCTCATGCTCATGTGTCCCATGCCTAAGGTCATGTTATGAACTGCTAAGGTTATGCCGGCGCTAGCGTGTTCATGCTAATGGGATTTATGCTAAGGTGATATAGTGCTAGGTTCATCCATTTACCAGTAGCTACTGGCTGTTATTACTGGTTGTTTTACATTTATTCCATGTGCTGGTACTTTTGTGATGGTTCTGGCAGCGACCCTATTGGCGCTACCTTGTATATAGTACCCTGTAAATTGTGACCTGGTGCCAGTTGACACAGTGTATATATCTGTGACTGTAATTCTAATGTGTTTGTATAATACAAAGGCTATTTTTATAAAACCTT
Source organism: Triturus cristatus (assembly GCF_964204655.1). Taxonomy (NCBI): domain Eukaryota; kingdom Metazoa; phylum Chordata; class Amphibia; order Caudata; family Salamandridae; genus Triturus; species Triturus cristatus. The sequence continues at coordinate 879,782,237 of NC_140583.1, forward strand.
GTGTGGAGTCTCTTTTGTAGTGTGCCTAGCGTGTCGCCGCCGTGTGTGTGTGTTGCGCAAACGCTTTACACATTGCCTCTGGGATAGGCCTGACTGCTCGTGCTAAGCTACCAAGGGGGTGAGCAGGGGTTATCCTCAGGGTGTACCTCCCTTGCCCTGTCTAGAACGGGGGTTTCTGCCTGGCTTTGGCACAGGCCCTAGCCTACCGGGAAACCCTGTTTCTAACATAACCATTTGTTGCAGTACTTGGTTTGGGGCAGTCTAGAATGGCACTGGAACATTGTCACTCAAGGCCACTGTCCTGAGGAAGGACAGGCATGGATATTCTTCATGGAGAAATCTGGAGTAATAAATGCATTAATTAATGAGGGATTTGCAGCCATAAATCTACTTTTACAGCTAAAACAATATTAATAAACAGGGCCTGATATTGATTTATTTAATCATTTACCCTAAATGAAACGTTCACTTTACTTGTGACCTTGCTGTAGCTCATCCTGAAAAATACGTACATCATCTATTGATGGTATAATTAACTATTCCAATAAACATACAAAATTTACGAAGTATCTAAAAATTGGGCTTAATGAGTAGAGTAGAGGTGGCATCTTGTCCTGTAATAGTAAGCAAATACATGCTGTGCTTCTTCTCTGCCACCTGCCTTGTGCCTGTTATTTTAGATAGGGAAAGTAGCAGTTATGCTGTACTTGCACAGTATGTTATAAAGCTTTGTAAACACCCTGCAACTATCTAACAACCAAAGCAATGGCCATTATTAATAGGAGGAGTGGTGAGTGCAAAGGGTTGGGTCACAGGGCAGAACAGGGAGGATGCAGGGTCCTAAAGGATAATGGGGGTACAAATGGTAGCATCAAGATTGGAAGATCTAGAGTGCAAGGGAAAATACAGAGTGTAAGACAGAGTAAAATGAAAAGCAGGCAATACAGTGTGTGAATATACTGACCCATATAGAACAGGTAAACAAGTACAATAAAGGCATCCGCAGTGTAACCTGCTGGTGAAATCCGTATATACAGATAAAAGGTACCATTTATGTTTAGCCATGTGATCATCTCTCTCTCTGTCTCTCTCTCTCTCTCTCACACACACAAACACACACACACACGCAAGCACGCACACACACACATAATGAAATATCACAAGATCGTAAGCATTTCAAGCTACTCTCCTGCATGCTCCCTTCACCCAAATACACCAATCAATGCACGGTGGAGGGTACCAGCCTTGTTCATGGGCTCATGACATGGGCCCACCTTAGCAAGGCACAATGATTCTCAGTGGACTCATATAGGCTTTGGATGTGTCTATTTCCGGAGACGACTCCCTTCTGTGGGACGATGAGTTGCAAGACATGGCGCACAGGTGAGATGTGTGAGAAAATCCAGCCGCTGTGGGTTGAAACGGCAGTGAAACAGGCACTGTGTCGATTTCCACAGCCGCAGACAGGTGATGCATTGATTCCTTCAGCTGCACAGTTGGACCTGCATCAAAGTCTGAGTGGGGGTCGGTCGTCAGAGCCTCTGTGCTTAGGTCTCAGGCTGTGGCAGTTCTTCAGGGCGTGAACAGGCTCTGCGTCAAGTTTTCAACCACTGCGATGCGTTGGTTTTTCGACTGCATGACCAGCTTGCGGCGGGAAAAGTGGCATTCAGAGGTCGATGCATAGAATTCTTGAGTCTTGATACAGCAGAACCAGCTCTAAGGGCCCAGAACTGGAATTGGCACCGATTGCCAGGTCAGAACTCCCAGCAGTGGAGTTCAGCGATGCTGTAGATTTAGTCTTTGATGGTAAGCACACACAAGCCCTTGGAGAACCTTGGTAAAGCAGGCTACAAGCAAGCAGAGTCCAGTTCTTCCACTGCCCACAGACAGAAGCAGCAACTGCAGGCCAACCCAGCAAAGCAACACACAGCAAATGGGTAGTACTCCTCCTGACAGCTCTTCAGCTTTTCCTCTTGGGAGGGTTTTCAGTCCAGAAGTGTTCTAACAATGTGAGGTTACAGGTCCAGGACATATACACCTTTTGGCCTTTGAAGTAGGCACACTTCAAAGAAAAGTCCTCAATACCCTGCCTTGCCCTTCCTTGGCTCCAGACACACTACAGGGTGGTGGAGACAGCACTGTGAGAGGCCAGGCAGAGCCCTATTCAGGTGTCAGTGACAACTCCTCCCAACACTCTAGCTCATGAAGGCCCATCAGCCTCGCGATGGGTCATCAAGATATGCACGGCACACGTCAGCTTCCATTGTGTGACTGTTTGCGAGTGAATGCACAAACAGCCCGTCAGTATAAACCAGACGAAGCTTCCACAGGCAGGCAGAGACACAGAGTGGTAAAGCAAGGAAATGGCCACTTTCAAAAAGTCAATGAAACAACACGAATGTGGAGACTGATGTCCTTTCTTACATCACTCACTCCTGAGATCACACACATGTTATGATCAACAGCAATTTATTACTTTTTTTCTGTTTACTTTTTCTTTTGATCTGCACTTTTTTCAAAACATGTTTCAAGAAATCATTTTATCAACACTCATTTGGACAAACTTGACAATAACCACAAAGGAGGACATCAATTACATATACAAATATAAATAGAGACAACAAATAAATCATTATATTCTTCACAACGAACTACAATTGTACAGAAAAAAGTATACAGAAAAAATATTAATAGAACGGCTTAGGTTCTGTTGTTTTCAGAAATCAATTTGTACATAGCCCACAAAATGTCTAATTGTATAAAGCATACATATTTCTGAGTGGGCTAACACCAAACAGTGCCAATATTGGGCTCCGAGTGAAAACACAAGTCCATCAAAAATATAATTTGTTCGGAGCAGCAGTAATACAGTATGGAAACACTTGCTTGGATAAAAAATGTTGAGGCATTTCAGACCCCTTTATATTGACTATTGGGGTTCTGCTCAGGACTCAGAATGTTAGAACGCTGAAAGAAAACACATACATAAGAAAAACTTTTTACTAATCGAACATTCTACTATCAACTATCCATACAGTATCATACATTCATCAGCTCTAAATTACCTTTATTATCTGCGTTGTCTTAACTGGACCAAAGATTAGTTCCCCACCAATTTGAAAAATGGCAGACACCTACATTGAACAAATTGGGTAGTCACGCTACACTGTATAAGCATTAGGTCTATGTCCAAATGAAATTAAAAAAAGCACTCAAGTTTGTCTGAAAAAAAAGAGATCCCCCTCTTAGGGCCACATCATTCCTATTCACATCTCCAATATCCTACAACCAAGAAATCCAATTAACACTGAACTCTCAATGCCAACTTATTCCAAACTGCTTGAGGCAATCCGATAGTTAAAGATCGCAAACCATCGATTTGTAAACTTAGACAATCTTGTACACGGCAATTATGCTATAACCGAGTTATAATTTGACTAATCCAGTAGAAGTGGTTGTACTTACCTTTTCCCACACACCAGTCAGTGTTATGATTTGGGAACGAATCACAAGTGTATGAATCGTTACCCGAAACGTGCCCTTTCTGTGTTACTTGAACTGGCATTACGTATGCCGGAAATCCTGTTTGTTCTAATCTCTCCGTACAAAAATGGAACAATAAAGATTATTTTTTATTTAAAAAGCAAATCCAAAAAGAAGTTTAAATTGAACAGCCACTGCACTGTATCTAATCAGCTTTTACACTAGTGGAGACTTAGGTAGACGTGAATGTCGAACAGAAAGAACTTTCTATGGAACCAAATTGGCTCATTGTTTTTGGGCACATAGAATGTGAAATGGTGCCAAGGCCGATCCATTGATTTCTGGGAGATTAATCATTTACATTATGAGATGAGGCTTGTAAAGTAAGAAAAATGTTGAGAAATGTTTCCCTTTAAAAAGTTAATCCAAGGTAAAAGTCATCATATTTTTGCTAAAATTCAGTCATAGTTTCATTAGAAATGTTGCAGTTCAGTCAGCACATCAATGACAGTGTTAAATTTGACAATTAAGTATGCTTTCCGTTGAATTAAACTTATTTCCGGGTCTCCTTGATGCTCTGTCTGGATTACTGACAATACTGTCCATTTAAAGTCAAATTCCAAGTGTTTTGTATCCAGCCAGTGGTTGGCTAAAGGGGCAGTGTGAACTTTCTTACCGATCCTGGATTTGTGCTGGGTTATACGTTGACGCACTTCTTGATTAGTTTTCACCATATACAGTTTATTGCATGGACAAATGATTCCATACACCACGTTTTTGGATTTGCAATCCGAAAAAGTGTTGTGTTTCCAAGGGATGTTTTTACGAACAAAAACTGTCCACTTCAGACAACGTGGATAATAAAGGTAATTTAGAGAGGAGGAATGTATGATACTGTATAGATAGTTGATAGCAGAATATTCAGTTAATAAAAAGTTTTTCTTATATATGTTTTTTCTTTAAGTGTTCTAGAGTCCTGAGGAAAACCCGATAGTTAATATAAAGGGGTCCAAAACGCGTAGACATTTTTTATCCAAACACATTTTTCTATACTGTAATACTGCTGCTCCGAACAAATTATATTTTTTTAAAGACTTGTGATTTCACTTAAAGCCCAATATTGGCACTATTTGGTGTTATCCCACTCAGAAATATGTATGCTTTATACAAATAAAGACATTTTGTGGGCTATGTACAAATTGATTTTAAAAAAAAACAGAACCTAGGCCATTCTATCAGTTTTTTCTGTATAACGTTTTCTGTATAATTGTAGTTTGTTGTGAAGAATATAACAATTTATCTGTTGCCTCTATTTATATTTGTATATGTAATCGAGGTCCTCCTTTGTGTGTATTGTCAAGTTTGTCCAAATGAGTGTTGATAAATTGATTTCTTGAAACACGTTTTGAAAAAGTGCAGATCAAAAGAAAAAGTAAACAGAAAAAGTAATAAATTGCTGTTGATCAGAACATGGTGTGATCTCAGGAGCGAGTGATGTATGAAAGGACATCATTCTTTGCATTTGTGTTGTTTCAGTAATTATTAGGGCCTAGCCAGACTGATTATGGACCGAACACTGTGGTGCCGATCACGATCCGGTAAAAAATTTCCCCGTACGACTCGTATCCGGTCTTTTTACCGTACAAATCGTACAAGTGCCGTACAAACTGCCAATTACGATTCGCATGGGAAAAAGACCATACGAATCGCATTGGGAATCATTCCCCACACGTCCTCGGGTCGGAAAATGTGTCCGACACGTCCCCGGACGATTTACCGTACAAATGTGAAAAGTGAAGTCCGACCGCGGAATCACGATCCATCCCGTGCGTCAGAAGTTACAACCGTATGGAAATAACACCGTCCGCACCGAACACCCATAGCAACCATGAAGACATGTGCCCGCATACGCGCCGACCCCCCCCCAGCCCCCGTATGTATGCGCTGACCCCCCCCAGCCCCCGTATGTATGCGCCAACCCCCCCCAGCCCCCGTATGTACGTGTCGAACCCCCGTGTATTTATACACCCGTGTACGTTCGAGTCGTACCCCCACCCGTGTATGTACACCCGTGTACGTGTCGTACCCCCGTGTATGTACACCCGTGTACGTGTCGTACCCCCGTGTATGTACACCCGTGTACGTTCGAGTCGTACCCCCACCCGTGTATGTACACCCGTGTACGTGTCGTACCCCGTGTATGTACACCCGTGTACGTGTCGTACCCCCGTATATGTACACCCATGTACGTTCGAGTCGTACCCCCACCCGTGTATGTACACCCGTGTACGTGTCGTACCCCCCTGTGTATGTACACCCGTGTACGTGTCGTACCCCCTGTGTATATACACCCGTGTACATTCGAGTCGTACCCCCACCCGTGTATGTACACCCGTGTACGTGTCATACCCCCCATGTATGTACACCCGTGTACGTTCGAGTCGTACTCCCACCCGTGTATGTACACCCGTGTACGTGTCGTACCCCCGTGTATGTACACCCGTGTACGTTCGAGTCGTACCCCCACCCGTGTATGTACACCCGTGTATGTGTCGTACCCCCGTGTATGTACACCCGTGTACGTGTCGTACCCCCGTGTATGTACACCCATGTACGTTCGAGTCGTACCCCCACCCGTGTATGTACACCCGTGTACGTGTCGTACCCCCCCATGTATGTACACCCGTGTACGTGTCGTACCCCCCGTGTATGTACACCCGTGTACGTGTCCTACCCCCCGTGTATCTACACCCGTGTACGTGTCGTACCCCCGTGTACGTGTCATACCCCCCATGTATGTACACCCGTGTACGTGTCGTACCCCCCGTGTATGTACACCCGTGTACGTGTCGTACCCCCGTCTATGTACACCCGTGTACGTTCGAGTCGTACCCCCACCCGTGTATGTACACCCGTGTACGTGTCGTACCCCCGTGTATGTACACCCGTGTACGTGTCGTACCCCCGTGTATGTACACCCGTGTACGTGTCCTACCCCCCCTGTATGTACACCCGTGTACGTGTCCTACCCCCCCCTGTATGTACACCCCTGTACGTGTCGTACCCCCCCATGTATGTACACCCGTGTACGTGTCGTACCCCTGTGTATGTACACCCATGTACGTGTCGTACCCCCCGTGTATGTACACCCGTGTACGTGTCCTACCCCCCCTGTATCTACACCCGTGTACGTTAGAGTCGTACCCCCACCCGCGTATTCATGGAGCGTACCCCCACCACAACATTCTAAGTACGGAGCGCACCCCAGACCCCAACATCACAACCGCATGTACGAGTCGTACCAAGCCACACACAAGGACAGCACTGTACAACAAAATGGCCCATGTACACACCGTACACACACTAAAAACGCACGTACACAACCAGGACAAACCCAAACGACACAAGAATACACCATTCGAAATGGCACAAAGCCACTAAACATGTCCAACAACCACTAAAACAACACATTCACTGACCTGCAACTGCCAAAAACAAACAGAGGCCCAAAACACCACCACTCCTGATAACACACCCACCCAAAGTTCAAACACAGCCACATCCACCAATGGACCAATAAAAAGGGCCCACACACACAAACCATGAGCCTTTGCAACAGACTCACTGCTGCCAGACCCCACAGACAACCTACAGCACCATACTAGAAGCATTACCACACCTTACACTTGCACACCTTCACACACACACCTTCACAAACACCCCCTCATCACATTCACACACACACCTGCACAACCACACCCACACACCCACAACCATCCACACACCCCCCCCCCACCATCCACACCCACACCCCTCACCATGCCCACTAACAAGAATCCAAAGTTCACTAGCCGAGAGTTGGAGGTCCTTGTCGATGAAATCCTCAGAGTCGAGCCACACCTCTTTGGAACATTGCTCAGACAGACCAGCATTTCGGCAAAAACAGCCATGTGGCAGACCATCGTCGATGCTGTGAATGCTGTTGCGGACACCGGAAGGAACAAGCAGGAATGCCAAGCCAGGTGGTACGATCTGCGGAGGAGGGTCCGAGCCAAGATGACGGATGAACACAACCAGGCCAACGTCACTGGAGGAGGGCCGTCCCGCAGACCCGTACACTACCATCCCTGGGAGGAGAGGGTGATGGCCATACTGCCGGTGGAGGCAGTCGAAGGATTAGGAGGACTCCGAGACCCGGGTGAGTACACAAACAACGCACCTCACATGGGGGGAACGTCATCCACAACCAAACTCACAAACAGGCACGCAACCACCCCAAGCTATCGCATGACTCAACCACACTCCATGAACACGCACATGCCACTGGCGCCACCATGCCCCATGCACCCAGCTGGACAATGTCAAGTCACAGGCCACAGAAGACACCAACACATGACACGGTAACCCGGATGGCGGGAGGGTGGGCCCCAAAAATCACATAGTGCAACTCAGAAGCAAACAACAATGCCCTCTGCCCATATGGTCTAGGTCACAGCCAGACAAACAGTGTGTCCCCACACAGGAAAGACTTGCCAGCAAATGCCGGACGCCTTGCATTAACACATGGGGGTGAAGGCACGTTTTTGCACATGACAGCAGCTAATTAACAGGCAACACTGTAAAAGAGTGGCAGCACACACCACCACAGCAGCAGCGCAGACACAGACACTACACCCAATGGGTGCCTGGAGATCAGAAACAAACTCACAGCAACAATCCAAGGACCATTCAAAGAACTGCTAACAGTGTGTGCCCAGGAAGCTGGGCTGAGGTGACAGAGGGTGACACACAGAGGGAGGGAGAGGGGGACAGAGAGGGAGGGAGACACAGGAAGACGGACAGAGGGAGGAGGCCGACACACAGAGGGAGGGAGAGGGGGACAGAGAGGGAGGGAGACACAGGGAGACGGACAGAGGGAGGAGGCCGACACACAGAGGGAGGGAGAGGGGGACAGAGAGGGAGGGACACACAGGGAGACGGACAGAGGGAGGAGGCCGACACACAGAGGGAGGGAGAGGGGGACAGAGAGGGAGGGAGACACAGGGAGACGGACAGAGGGAGGAGGCTGACACACAGAGGGAGGGAGAGGGGCACAGAGAGGGAGGGAGACAAAGGGAGAGCAAATCAGCCTTATGGTGTGTGGGAATGTCTGCTCGTCAGCAGGTGGACTGCGTGCATGTAGACAAGGGTGACCAGTGCCAGCACTCCCTCTCTCCTCCATGGCAAAACACAGGGCCATGTCACAACCTGTGCATGAGCACAACGACAGCTACCTGCATCATTGAAGTGTGTGGAACAACTTCATGTGCCCACGTACAGTGCAACACGGAAGGCGCCAATGCACGGCTCGCCACACCTGCCCACTCCACTGCTGACTGCAGTCACACTTGACGCAGCAAGTAAGACTGTGCCACACATAGTTAAAGTCGCCAAAGCTGTGCCCAAGGGACATACCCATGCACAAGTGCACTGTGAGTGGAATGCAAGACAGATCCAAATTCCCAGAGGAAATGTGCCAACTTTGAAACTAATGAAACATGGATGTTGCATGGAACAAAATTAACATTGTCTCTCTCACACACAGGTCAACGTCGTGGTTCACCCCCCAACACTGGGGGGGAAGACTCACAGGACCCGGCTCTGCGGGAGGCCGATCCCACCGGCAGCGACGACTCTCACCACTCTGCGGACGACCCCGACTAATCTGGCCCCTCTGGTGTCCAACGACCTGCAGCACCTGCGTCAGGTACAACGGGGCCAACCACCACCCCCACTCCTGCCACATCCCAGGAGACACCCAGGATCCCTGCCCCACCACCACAAAGCAGCCAGTCTGTCCAGGAGGGACAAGGTTCTCCGGGCACCCAGGAGGAGGCAGGCAACACCGCAAATGCCATCCCTCAGGGGTCCCGGAGACCCGATGTGCCCACAACGGCAGGCCAGGTGCAAGTGGGCAGGGGTGGTGGGAGTGGAGGACGGCGGAGGCGCCAGCCTGACCAGTTGGCTGGGGAACCGGTGTATTCCCATGTCCGAAACATCCTGGACACATACCGGCAGGACACCACGGGCATGGCCCAGGTTGTGTCCACCCTCAACGATATGAAGGGGACCCTTGATGAGATCAAGACCCAGCAGGCCCAGCAACATGCGGAGCAACATGCCTGTCTACTGCAACACCAACGGAGGATGGAGGACAGACCGGCTGAGCTCGTGACGGTGTTCACGGGAATTCACAGTACACTCCGTCGGATGGCCGACAACATGGGCAACCCTCCCTGTGCCAGAAGGCGTAGAACATCACCACCCACAGGGAGGGATCAGGAGGAGGAGGAGGAAACATCCGATGGAGCATCCCAAACATCGTCACGGCCTACTTCTGAGGGTCCCCGCAGGAGGGCGGGTCGTCCACGGAAAAGACCGTGAGGGTCGGCGCTACAGCACCATCTCCCAGGACACCTGGCCTGGCACCTGGCCCACTGGAGCAACAGCAGCACAGCATCAAAAGACATTCTCTGCCACATGGACTTGCTGGTCACTGTCTGACCAGCAAGACCAATGTTGACAAAGACTGTGGCATGGACTCTGAGGATTTCAAATGGCAAGGACACCAACTCCCCTAGTGAACTTTGGATTCCACACACCCGGAAAGCCCCTCATGTCAACCCACCCCCCTCCCCCCCCAAAATAAAAAGTCACACCATGAAGAGAAGATGCCTACTGGTTGCATTATTTACCTTACATGTGTCTTGTAAAGTCTAACCATGCCTGAGTTCTCATTTGACTTCAACCATCCACACCCTGGGGCCTGAGTCTGGCACCGGACACACATGGGTCACATTGTATTAGGCAAGACAGACATGGAGCACCATACACACCCGTGATGGGCCCAACCAGCTGAGGGGGGGGGCCGCACAACCGTGCCGACAGACATATTGAGTACAGCGACTGCCATGCGCAGAGGTCAGGGATCATGTGGAGTGTCCTGGGGGGCACCCAGGTATGTGTGGACAAGTGGCAGAACCATGTCCTGCAAGCTTGAGTCAGGTGGATGCAGAGAATGGTGGCCTGGCCAACGTTGGATGCATGGGGATGGCACATGTCACAATACCCACACAGTCATGGACATCATGCACAATACACAGTCTAATCCCACACAAACAGCTTGCATCTTGCTACTCTACACATAGACACATAGCCACTATCACGGAAAACCATGCCAGATATGCCGGATGCACCGTGGCAACACACCAGCATTGACTGAGAAGAGGCACCTTGGAGGCATAGGGACACCTTTATTAGTCATGTATTCGGGATTGTAGAGGCAATTCGAAGTACACATGAACAGTTCATGTGGAGTAACATGTGGGTCCAACACTGGCACCCCCCTTCTGCAGCACAAATGCGTGATAGCCATGGAACTGGCACACAAGTGTCGGCTAACAGCTAAACACCCCCAGCTGCTCACGGAGAGCCTGCCATACACCATTGATCCGCTAATGTGGAAGTCCCACAGCATGTCAAGCCAATGCAAACTGTATGTGTCCGAGGGCAGTGTTACACACATTGATGCCATCATCACATTCCACAATCCCATCACTGATGACTGTCAACAAGTCTGACCATCTATTCAGGTGTACCCAGCTGCATGTAATGTGTACCATGGTGATGCAACATGTCTGCAGAGGAACCAAACATCGACAGGGGCAGTGTGCATACATCGTGAACAACTGCCACACCCAATACACCCCTGATGCATCCCTTACCCTAAGGAGACTTCCAAAGGTGTCCGTGCCTGTAACGCTGAGTCAGCACACGATGACGTGTCCATGAGGAATAGCAGTTCCACAACAATGCAACCAGCAGACGGCATGCGCAAGTACCTGGGGAAGAGAGACACACAAGAAGTCAGCCACAAAAAGCACAGCCACTTGCATGTGCATGTACTCGACACATGTATGGATGACAACATGCTAGGTCACAATTATGACTGGGGAAATACAACCATCACTGGCACCATCACTCCAGTGACACACCCACACACACCTCTGACTCACGTGCCATACATGCAGGTGGACACACACATCGCAACACATGCCACACGGGGACCAATGCGTGCACACTCAGACACTGGTACTCACCACTAAGCAAAGAAGTCGCGTATGAGCCGAGTCCGGATGTCCTCTTGCGGCTCCACATCCTCCACATCACTAGCCCCATTGCCAAGCCCTTCGTCCTCCACGGGTGGATGGTCCTGGTCATCTTGATCCAGGATGAGTGGCACAGCTTTCTCAACTGCCATGTTGTGCTGCATGCAGCAGACCATGAAGATTTTGCAGACCTTCGCCGGGGCATATGGGAGGGTGCCGCCGGTCTTGTGGAGGCATCTGAATCGGCTCTTCAGGAGGCCAAACGTCCTCTCTATAACTCGCCTTGTCCGGCCATGGGCGGTGTTGTAGCGGAGCTGGGCCGGCGTGATGGGGTTGCGGAGAGGTGTGATCAGCCATGGCATGTTGGGATAGCCAGTGTCCCCTACATGGAAAGCACATGGACATAAGCAGGACAGGAGAAGCGGTCGTGCTGGAAGTCTACGCAAAATACAGGACAGACAGACTGTACCCACCAACAACACATGCTCGTTCGTTGCGCAGCTGCGTCATCATTTCAGGCACCCTGCTACACCTCATGATGTAGGCATCGTGTGCTGATCCTGGAAAACGAGCACAGACATGTGAAATCACCATGTTGGACAGACACACCACAAGGGCATTGATGGAGTGGTAGTGCTTGCGATTCCGGTACGCTACCTCCTGTGCCTGTGGTGGTACCAAAGCCACATGTGTCCCATCTATGGACCCAATGACATGGGGCATCCCTCCCAGGGCATAGAATCCACGCTTGACCCCAGTCAGCATTTCAGGGGTAGGAAAATGGATGAAGTCATCTAGGTGAACCAACATGGCCTCTAAGAAATCATGCAGCACACGGCAGAACATGCTCTGGGACATGCCACCAACATGAGCTATGGTATTTTGAAAGGTACCCGTGGCTAGAAAATGTAGGGCTGCCATTACCTTCAGCTTGGGTGTCAGTGCCGTAGGATACCTATGCAGCGGTTGCAGGTGTGTTGCCAGTCTCGCCGTCAAATCCAGAATCAACCGTTGGGGGAAGCGGTAGCACCGGATACAGTCATTCTCCCGCATGGCAGCCAAGTCCGGAATTGGTCGGGGAAGAGGCGGCGCTCTGCAGTAATTTGGAAGTGACAAGGAAGAGTGAGTGCACCACAACAACAATTAATTTGTACTGAGCACATGTTAATCTGTCTATACACATATGCTACATACGGAGTCAGGTATGTGCCACATGCCCTGGACACGTATGGCTGCCAGGTGACACTCCTACCAAGACCCAGCTACACACGGAGATTGTGAACCTCCACATGCCATGGCATGGGATTAGCTGTGTCCCAGTGCAAGTGAACAGCCAGACGCAAGACAGGAGTGACATACATCCACACATCAGCAGAAGTAGGATGTCGATTGCAGAGACTGGTAGCGGAACACTAGAGCCACAGGTCACATGACATTACACTAGGACAGCCCACATACCTTGCCATGAAGGTGTACATGTCATGACTCACCACACATTCATAGAGAGGATGTAGACATGTCCTTGTTACGCTACTCCGTGTCCCATGCATACATACGCACCTCACATCCGATACCACTTGTGGCATGGTGTGCGGAACAGTGTGCAATGTCAATCTACACACAGACACATGTTGGTTGCTGCAACAGCTGCAGCTTTTGAGGGAGCTCCAACATCAACCTAATGGGAACCCCCCACACATACATGACATAGTCACATCATGCACCGTGGGTAGTGACATGTCAGGTGTGGTAACCCCTGTACCGGGCCTCAGGGGACACTTCCGTGTGTTGGTGTCCGTGCCATGCCAGTGACGCTCATCACAAGTGTGCAGTACGACATGCACACATGTCAAAGGAGTCAAGGGCATGCCTGGCACACATTGCACCGTCACACATTACATGTGTACACATCTCATCATACATTTGGTGCCTTCTCGACTCAGGAGTAATGTGCCACATCACAGCCTTTCACACCTGTGCCCCACACATGTAGTACTGCGCAGACAATGCCTTGATGTCCATCCATGGACAAGTATGTCAGCCCTATTCCTTCCTGTGTGCTGCCTGTCACCACTGTGATGTGTGAAAACCACCGTGCTGCTGCTAAGAGGGCCTGTGTACGTTCCCATATCACTATGGGAGTGCTGCCGTATGTGTACCCATAGTGATGGTGAGCGTACAGGCATGTGTATGGTCAGTAAGTACGCATACGCAAGAACACCCATACTGGTACGGCCCGTACACGCGTGCGTACGTTCACTATCACTATGGGTATCCTCGCGTATGCGTACTCGCAGTGGTACGGCCCGTACACACGCCTGTACGTTCACTATCACCATGGGTGTCCTCGCGTATGCGTACTCGTAGTGGTACGGCCCGTACACACGCCTGTACGCTCACTATCACTATGAGTACGCATACGCAAGAACACCCATAGTGAGACGGACCGTACACACGCCTGTACGCGCACTATCACTATGGGTGTCCTCGCGTATGCGTACTCGTAGTGGTACGGCCCGTACACACGCCTGTATGCTCACTATCACTATGAGTACGCATACGCGAGAACACCCATAGTGAGACGGACCGTACACACGCCTGTACGCGCACTATCACTATGGGTGTCCTCGCGTATGCGTACTCGTAGTGGTACGGCCCGTACACACGCCTGTACGCTCACTATCACTACGAGTACGCATACGCGAGGACACCCATGGTGATAGTGAGCGTACAGGCGTGTGTACGGTCCGTCTCACTATGGGTGTTCTCGCGTATGCATACTCATAGTGGTACGGACCGTACACACGCCTGTACGGGCCGTTGCTATGCATTTGGGGTGCCCTAGGGCCCTGGAATGCACCGTACCTGTGTGTGAAGCTCAAATTTACATAGGGGATACATGAGGGACAAGTATTAAGGCCTACATGCATGCTGGTTGTCATGGAGACCAAGTTTTAAGTTTGAATTTGTTCTGGAAGGTGCACAGCAGAAGTCAGTTGGAATGAATCTACTTTGTTGCAATGTGTTTGTGGGGTTGACATCATGCTGAAGAAAAAAACACAATAAAAACCCACTGACTGTGCTAGGTTTGAAGGGATTGGAGGAAACATAGGATGCAAATGTGAGTGACCAATCACTCTGTACTCCTGTGCATGAAACAGGACAGCAAGGCAGATATAAGGCAGCCAGGTCCCATGAGGGATCACTTGCCTGCACATATTTCTATTCTACCACACTGCTGCTGCTCCTGATTCCCTGGAACCATGTCAAGGTCTGTGGAGAGGTCACAGCCATTCACCCTGGAGGAGAACCTGGCATTGCTGGATGTGATCCTCCCACAGTACCCCCTGCTGTATGGGCGACCAGGGTATCAGGTGAGTGCAGAGGCTACTTGCACAGACTGTGTCCCTTTTTTGTGACTGTGACTTCTGCCATTGTGTCCAGGTGTGACACACATGCTATGTACTGTAGGGAGGGTCCCAGGGGGGGGAATGCCTGATGTCTCCCAGCCAGTGCCCAGAGTCAGGAGGGGTGGGTGCAGAGTCCTCCCAGCAGTGCCCAGAGTCAGGAGGGGTGGGTGCAGAGTCCTCCCAGCAGTGCCCAGAGACAGGAGGGGTGGGTGCAGAGTCCTCCCAGCAGTGCCCAGACATAGGAGGGGTGGGTGCCTATCACTCCCAGCAGTGCCCAGACACAGGAGGGGTGGGTGCAGAGTCCTCCCAGCAGTGCCCAGTCACAAGAGGGGTGGGTGCAGAGTCCTCCCAGCAGTGCCCAGACAGAGGAGGGGTGGGTGTGATGCACAGTGTGAGCCTTGATAATTGATTGTGTCTTTGCCCTCATTCCACATGTGTACTTTCACTGGCACGTACTGCTTTTGCCCTTCCCCAGAGGAGTATGTCCCTATGGCAAAGGTGCAATGCGTTGGCTGCATGACATGCCTTGTTGTAACCAGCTAATTTGTTCTCATATGTGTCTCTGTGACATGTTGCAGGTGTATTGATGTAGTGTCACTTGTTCATCCTCACAGGTAGGCGCCTCTGCCAAGGAGCAGATCTGGCTGACCGCCGTCAGTGCCGTGAGGAGTGCGGATGGTCGCAAGCGGCGCCTGTCCCAGGTGAGGAAACGCTGGCAGGATATCCGGTGCTGGACGCGGAGGATCGCACGGGTCCTGCTGGGGGACTCACCTGAGAGCCATAAGAACCGCGGGCACCGCCGTCTCTCCCACATCCACAAGCGTGTGCTGGCGGTGGTATTTCCAGACTTGGACAGGCGCTTACAGGAGATGCAGCAGCAGGAAGGGGGTAGGTACATGTGTGTTTGTTGTGTTTCACCAGCATTTGTAAGTGCACTGTTCCATGGATACACTGCCAGGGTTTAATGGTGCTGTGCAGATCCTGTTACCCACAGTATTGCAGTGCTCTCCTGCCTCCCTTCCCCTCGTTGCAATGTGTTCCCTGGTCTGTGTGTAGTCACTCCGTCACAAGGTTATGTAGCCTGGAACCTTCTCCACGTGTACAATGCCTGCAGCATCATGTGTGGGGGTGGTGTGTAACAGGTTTTGGGACCTTGCCTGTGCCCTGTCCTGTTCTGGTCTTGTGGGTTCCATGTCAGTTGGCACTAATGCTGAGTCCAGACATGGGAGTTAGTCTCTCAAGTGTGAGGCCTTACAGCACGCATGTCCTATGTGGTGGCCTGTGACATGATGTGCATGAGTGTGCGGTACGCATAGTGCGGGGATGGTAGCGTGTGTTGCAGTCATTCCCGTTCAGGAGCATGGAGTTGTGTGGCCACTACTGTCCCCAGGGGCATATTTTCCTAGGTATCATGTGTGTAATCCGAATATGTCGACAATCTCTGTGTCTACAGCATAGGTTGTGCTCTGTGCCATTGTCCCCTGGCCAAATGTATATTGACGTGAAATGTAGTACAAGTGTCCACTGTACAGCCTGACCTGATTTTCCTTGTTCATACTCACGATGGACATTGCCTGTGTGTCTTGTTACAATCATCTGATGATGCCCATTTGTACATGATTATTTGGACAGGCGCACCTTGGGTATTTTGTGTGCAATCTTGAATTGTAGCATCCCATGTGTATTTCACCCAGACTAAGAGATGTAAGTGCTTCCTGTGTCTCCAAATAATTGTCTCATGTAGGGGGTGGGTGGTGCGGGCATGGCCTTCATGTCACAACCTGATATCTCCTTGCTAGGACTGGCCAGTGTGTGATGTTTGTCTGGACATGCACTCAAGGTGCAGTAAGCCAGTCATGGTGGGCATGTTTTCAGTATAACCTATGCTGCATGTGCCTCTTGTTCTTGGATATGGTCCCTGCTCATCCCTATTTCCTGCCACGCTGTGTGGTGCAGATGCAGTGCTGGATTGTCCCCAGGGCCTTGCTCCTCAGTCAAAATTCCATTCCATCTCATTTGATATTGTGTCATGCTCTCCATAGTTTTTCAGTGGCATGGTGGGTCAAACAACGGTGTCTTGCATGCCCTACATATGTACCTTGTTTTGTAGATGTAACTCTTCTTTTGTTTCAGGCTATGCACTGTAACCTATGTAGATTGGACTCATGTGACATATGTATACAGGTGTATGATTATTTTCTGTCTCTTCACCCTGCCCACAGCATCGTCGGGGGACACAGAGGGAGACATGGGCACAGACGGAGCAGAGGGACCGAGCACCAGTGCCAGCGGTGACATCGGGGCTGGCACATCAAGTGGGACTGAGGCAGAGGAGAGTGAAGCCGGGGACCTGTCGACTGGCACAACAGAGTATGAAGCTGACGGGTCCGAGGATGATCTCTCCGAGTGGGCGGAGGCTGCACCAGCAGCTGACAGTGGCACTACATATCGCCCCGCCCCCTCCATTGCCATCAGCCGCCTCCCACTTGCTCGTGTCCCTTCCCAAATGTGCCCGGTCACCACATGTCTCCTTCCTGCCAGGCACCGCACCCCCTGCCCCTGTCTCCACTGCTGCCGCCAATGCCGAGTCTGTGGACATCCAGCGGCAGTTGCAGATTGGTCAGGCTGCGATCCTTAATGTCCTCCATAGCCACAGCCAGGTCCTCAACAACATGGAGGCATACTTGGAGGGCATTCATTCATCGCAGGCTGACCAACGCAGCTTGCTGAGGTCGATAGACTCGACACTGACTGCAGCAGTGGGTCTCCTGCAGCGCTACGTCCCACCCCCTACCCCTGCCCCATCCACACTTCCCACTCCCATGCCTGTCCCACGTACACCCAGACGTCAGCATGCACCCACCACAACACACACAGGCACCACACCAGCAGGGAAGGTCCACCGCACACCTCCTGACATGCACACACAGGGTGGAAGTCTGCATTCCACCAAATCCACTCCCTCCAAATCCCCTTCCCTCAGCTCTCCTGGCCACATCTCCCCCAAAGACTCCTTTATGGCCACTCTGTCCCTGAGCCCCACAGTGACACCACCACGCAAGCGGTCAAGGAAGTCCCCGGTCAGGGTGGTTGAGTCCCCCCGCCCGTCCACACCCTCCCCCAGTGGCGCTGCGACCCATCCCTCTGACCCCTCCCCCTCCTTGGGGCTCCTTCGGGTGCAGGGGATTCCCTGGAGGACCTTGCTAAGGTGTGCAGCGAGATCCTGTCCTCCGCCTTTGGCCCTGCCCCACTCCCTGTGGTGGAGTCCTCCATCCCTGCACCCACGACGCCTACCCTTCACCCTCCTGTCCCTGCGGTGCCTGGTTCTTCCCCCCCCACATGATGCCCTCACCCCTGTGGAAGACGACGGAATGTAACTGTGCAGGCAAGCTAGGGGACACGCATCCCACTGTGTCCCCCATCCAGCTGTGACTTCTGGACTGCCCTATGGGCTTTGTAAATATTGAACTTCCTACAAACAAGATTTTTTGGTTCATGCTGAATAAAGCAATTTTTTTTTTCCCTTGGAACACTACTGCTTTGCTGGTATTGCTGTTGGTGGGGCTGCTACATGGTTTTGGGTGGTGTTCATGTGTTGGGTGTGTGGGAAATGTAGTAGTGTGCTGGTCATAGGGGGGACCCTGGGATCTGTGTGCCATCACACGGTGTTAGCTAGATTTCTGTGTTCATGTAAGCAGTTGCTGCATGGTGAAATTGTCCAAAGGTGTATTCCTTCCTCTGTGTACCCTGACATCTTCCCTGCAGGGTGTTCCCAATATTTAGCGCTGAGCTGTGTGTACATTAGCTGGGTGTGTGACGGACTCCTTCAACTTTGCACATGCATGCTGAGCGATGTCTCCACCTGCATCATTCGTGGCATCCTTGGTAGTCATTGTACTTGTGTATGTGGACTATTGACATGACTTCATGTGGACATGTTTTCTTTTCTGCGCTATGCATGCGTATACTCCCAGCCTCGCACACATGTGTTACATGTACTGCAGGGTCTTTGTGCACCTGACTGAAATTTGTGGGCATGGTATCTGTGGCTACTCCACCCTTTGCGTTCCATGGGCACTGCTGTGAGTGATAGGCACCCACCCCTCCTGTCTCTGGGCACTGCTGGGAGGACTCTGCACACACTCCTCCTGTGTCTGGGCACTGCTGGGAGGACTCTGCACCCACCCCTCCTATGTCTGGGCACTGCTGGGAGTGATAGGCACCCACCCCTCCTGTGTCTGGGCACTGCTGGGAGGACTCTGCACCCACCCCTCCTATGTCTGGGCACTGCTGGGAGGACTCTGCTCCCACCCCTCCTGTGTCTGGGCACTGCTGGGAGTGATAGGCACCCACCCCTCCTGCGTCTGGGCACTTCTGGGAGTGATAGGCACACACCCCTCCTATTTAACAATATGTACGCTTAGAACATACACGTGTGTGGGTTTGCTCCATGGGGGTACGGTTCGTACTTACACTGTTGGGGTGGGAGTAGGCTCCATACGTACGCGGGTGGGGTAGGGGTCGTACTTACACTGTTGGGGTGGGAGTACGCTCCATACGTACGCGGGTGGGGTACGGGTTGTACTTACACTGTTGGGGTGGTGGTACGGTACGTACATACACTGTTGGGGTTGGGGTACGCTCCATGCATACGAGGTGAGGGTACGGGTCGTACTTACACTGTTGGAGTGGGGGGTACGCTCCATGCATACGCGGGTGAGGGTACGGGTCGTACTTACACTGTTGGGGTGGGGGGTACGCTCCATATGTACGCGGGTGAGGGTACGGGTCATACATACACGGTTGGGGTGGGGGTACGCTCCATGCATACGCGGGTGGGGGTACGGTCCGTAAATATCCGTACCCACGCTATGGAATGCTTGTGCGGGCCGTACCCAGGTCTTTGCCACGTGGGTACAGCCGTCCCGCCATTGTTGGGGTGACGTAGGTGTGGGCGTGGTACGACTCGTACCCACGCTCTTAAGGCGTGGGTACGGGACGTACCTGTATAGTTGTGTTGCCTGTTCGCGTCGTCAGGCACTTCCGTTGTGGCGGACGCTGACTTTGCTGGACACGCCCCCACCCCCTCGTAGTGACCAGGGCATGGGGGTCAGGTATGTCCAGGGCATGTGTGCTGTGTGACTTTGGTGGTGGTTTTGTGGCCTGCCCCTGGTCCTGCCCCCCCCCTTTCCCTCCCTCCCTTAGTTGTTCTGACCTTCTGCGGCGTCTGCGTCAGAACCTGTAGGTTCGGGTCCATGTCTGTCCGTCGCGTACAGGTCCTCCTTGTTCGCGTCGTCCTGATTTCCCGGCAGTTTTTGGCAGACGGAAAATATTGTCCGTGCGGGATGACGTCGGTGCGAATCGTAATTCCTGGTTCGTGAATGGCAGGCTGCGTGCGTCCCGACGTCACGTCGGCGCTTTCCCGGATCGCATTTGTATGTTTATTTTCATCGGTCGGGGTTTTGTACGATTCGTACGGAAATTGAGTTTCCATGCGAATCGTAATTCCATGTTTGTATATTTTGACGACCGGGTACGCGTCGGACGGAGAATATGCTCCGTCCGACGGTTCGTACCCGGTTTTTGCAGGATCGTGATCGGCACCTGAGTAGTTTGATTTATTCACTTTCTAAAAGTGGCCTTTTCAAACACACAATTTAAAAACCACCTTCACTAAAAGATGTATTTTTAAATCCTGAGCTCAGGGAGCCCAAACTCCAGAGCTCTATCTTTTCCCAATTAAAGGTTCTACTTGTAAAATGTTACAAGGCAGCTCCGATGTTAACCTATTGAAGAGATAGTCCTTCCAATAGTGAAAAACGAAATTGGCAGTATTTCATTATCAGGATGTGTAAAACACATCAGTACATGTCCTACCTTTCACAAACACTGTACCCTGCCCGTGGGGCTACCTTGGGCCTATTTTAGGGATGCCTTACATGTACTAAAAGGGAAGGTTTGGGGCTGACAAGTGGGTGCACTTGCCAGATCGACATGGCAGTTTAAAACTGCACTTGCAGACACTACAGTAACATACCTGAGACATGTTTGCAGGGCTACTCATGTGGATGGCACAATCAGTGCTGCGGGTCCACTAGCAGATTTTTTTTACAGGTCCTGGGCACACACAGTGCCCTTTACTAGGGACCTACCAGTAAATCAAATGTGCCTATCATGGATAACCAATCATAATCACAATTTATACAGGGAGCATTTGTACTTTAGCACTGATCAGCAGTGGTAATGTGCCCAGAGTTAAAAAACCAGCAAAAACAATGTCCAAAATACAGTCAAAAATACAGGAGGTAGAGGCAAAAAGACAGGGGAAACCATGCCAAGGATGCCAGGTCTAACAGACCTGTTTCTGAGTATCACCCCTTATCAGCCAGTCTAGCTTGAATCATAGTGAGCATGGGACCCACGTCTGGGCATATTCTTCCCACTTTAGGAGAATATAGCAACACATTCGGCCCCATCCACAGATCTGGGTTAAATCCATTGTTTTGTGCTCACCATGCCACCCCAGATTATGCAGCTATATTCAAGTTAGCTTAGCAGATGAGGGGTGATACCTCAAAAACGGTCCCAGGAAGCTTGTTTTCCGGATTTAACCCAGATCTGTAACTAGGGGTAAATGTTTGACAATGTTCAGCATTCCGTCCATCATCTTTTTGTGTTACTATAGTCACCCTAACTGGTAAGGGTAGGCCCAGAAGTTGATCCCATTCTTGCTATGCCACTGGATTCAAGCTAGTCTGGCTGACAAGGGGTGATACCCTGAAACCGGTCCCAGGATGC
Organism: Triturus cristatus; assembly: GCF_964204655.1. Classification (NCBI taxonomy): domain Eukaryota; kingdom Metazoa; phylum Chordata; class Amphibia; order Caudata; family Salamandridae; genus Triturus; species Triturus cristatus. Next base: position 879,804,075 of record NC_140583.1, read on the forward strand.
TTATTTTCTGGTCCAGGGAGGACCTGGCCTGACAGTTCAGGCTGGACTGTTCCCATGGAGAGTAGGGTCAAGACTGATTTGCATATGACTGGGTCCAAACTGGGGTGGATTTAACCCAGATCTGTGTCTGGGGGTAAATGTTTGACAATGTTCATTATTCTGTACATCATCTTTGTTTGTTGCTACCCTCGAAAACACATGCACTGCCATGGAGTGATCAAAGATACCATTGAACTCAGTGGAAGGATGCAATACAGACTGATTCCAGTGAGGTTCTATCGAAGTCATTGGATTAAGTCCTTCTTTTTTAGTGCTCACAATCCTCCAGCATGGAAATATTGGAAGCTGTATCTAACAAAGTCCTGTCGAAGCTGGACATCTTTGATGCAAGGTCTTGCTAAAGCTCCAGAGGTCTTGGAACTGCAAAAATGCCCCAAGTTCCAACTTTTCAGATTTTATAGAGCCATTCCACTTGTCACTTCTAAGGCTTCCTTATGAGCAAGGCCTCACTCTAACTGACCAACAGGGTACAATACAGCCCAACCTTTTACTGGTCAGCTAGTCACTTAAGAAGAAAGACTTCTTGTTCCTTGTGTCCCAGTAGCCACACAGCTGGTCACCAGAGTTAGAGTCTATTTTTAGCAGGTTTGGGTCCTCAGATCTCCACACAGATCACATAAAACCAGTCCAGTCCTCTTCTGTTCTTCCACAGCTCAGATGTGTTCTGATAATTTGAATGAAGTGCTACTTTTGTAATATTCACTAGCCTGTAGGTGTGGGTGGCACCTGGATGCTCCTTTACCAATGTAAATAAAGTTCCTAGAGGCAGACCTTCTTATTTTTGCAGCACATCTTCTTTGCCTTACTGCAAATTGTCCCACACTGCACTATACTGTTTAAAATTCAACATGGCACCACCCTTCTTCTCTTGGAGGCTGCTTATTTGATATCCTATGTTGTGGTTAGAGAAATGAGCAGTCCCCTCTTTAATAAGCCCTGGGGGTTCACGCCTGCAGACATGCAGTCATTGAGTGCATGAAATCAGCCAACATGGCACTCATTGCAGGCTTTCAAAAAAATTCTTGGTGCTGTTTGTTAAACAGAGCTAGGCTGTACGCTGTATCATTTAGAACTTGATGCATCACCTAACGGCGTTCAGATCAGACCTAATTCAAGAAACTTCATTGTTGCTGTGTATCAACTGATGGATAGACCTGCAATGTGAATCGACTGTCTTATTCCTTGAGCTACATTTATTGTTATCTGCAATGAGGCATGATTTTTCTTGAGGTGCTGACAAGGTTTTAACAGTGAGTTTGCTCCCTAGCTTAACAAGCTTTTAGATTGTACAGCACAACGACCAGCTTTTTTTAGGTTTCAAATTGCTGCTTGCACACACTTTGCAGTTTGACGTTTGCACACAACCTATTGATATTTATACGAGTTTAGATACGGACGTCTGGTGGAGACTACATAGAAGCATGGTCATGTTGCTCTTTAAATCCTATCTTTACAAAAATTATATATGTGAAAATTGTATTTTATGCTGTGGTGTTGCAGGTAGTAGGGCTTTGTAATTCATTGTTTTCTGCCTTGTAATGATTTTAATTAACTCTGCATGGTGAAAAAGTAAATAAGTAACTACCCTACACTGGTACTAGAATCAGCTAGTTACAGATGGCCCAGGAAACAAAAGCTTTTTTTCCCTAGTTTCCCTTGGCATATAACTCTGAATGAACAGGCCTCACCCATTTCCCTTTCAAGCTAATAAAGTTCTTGAACCGTCCCTAGCTGCCTTTCCTGACCTGATAGGAATCACATCCTGGCACCCACATCTTCCTGCCAAAAATGGCCTAATCCATTGTTTCTGCTCTTCGAGCAGTTTTCACCCCCTATTAAGGGGAAGCACTGGCAGGGCCCATCTGCTGGCAGACTAATGCTTATTAGCCTACTGGACGTACAACAGACGAAGTGTTATTTTTTAAAGGTTACGTTTCCTAAGTATTTATCAAAATGCATCTTTACCATCCATTGATGTGGTTTATTAATAAACATTATAATTAGTGGTTGCATCTTTCCTATTGCTGAACCCAAACCAAAGATAATAGAATTATTGTTTTATCTAATCGTTAGTTTTTCTCATAGAAGCAGCTACAGCCTTGTGGAGTAAAACAATAACTTTTGTGGCTAGTTACTGTGTGTAAATGCTAACACTAAATTCTTGCATATACCACTTTTAAATAGTAGGCACGCCACTATGTTGGCTACAAGGCCTACTTAGGTGTGCCTTAAAAATAAAAAATAAATATTAATATTTAAAAGTAGGGATCTTCACTGTCAAACAGGGTTATTTTGACAGGCTCACCTGAAGCAGCAGCAGTCGGGTTACAGAGGTAGGCCTCAAGACATGTTTTTTTTATGATCCTAGTGGAATGTACACTATATGCTGCAGTTCAGAGGTGCCAATTAACATGTGCATGCCTGTGGTATATTATCCTGCCCCTAATACCATGGCCTTTCTAGAAAATGAACTATGCCAATGGGGGATTAGCCAATTTTATCATGTTTAGGGGTCAGAGCACATACACTGTGGCCTAGGCAGTAGAGCCCCAATATGCAAAGCTAAAAAACAAGAAATACCAGTCTGCAAAGATGGGGTAATCACACAAAAAGAAGATTTTCTCTCAATTTGTTTAAAATAGAAATAAACATTAAGAAACATCCCTATATTCTTTCTTAGTGAGATCTTCGCAATTGTGCTAGAAGTTACTAGTGGTAACTTTCCACTCATAAATCCTCCTACACAAAAGAGTAGATTTATACCTAGGTGCAATAGTAGGTATGGAAGTGAATACATTTACACGTGTACATTTCCATTTCTAAATAGGTCCTCAAAGTTGTAAATGCTGCAGAAAGGCAAGTTCCTTCCAGCTGGCTTGACCTAAAAAAACACATGCAAACACACATTGTATTCTGTTCTTTCTGATACGTGATAGTACCAGCCCATTTAAAACATTGTTCCATCCTCATTCGCAGCAAAAATAGTTATCTTATTTTGCCGAACAACACCACACTAAGCAATGATACAATCCCAAATATAAGACCGTTGACATCGATTTTCCAGGTTAAAATCATAAATTCTTTCTTCTCCTGCCCTCTAAATCAGGATACAACACATACACTATACTGAAAATGTTTTTTTGCGTACAATTTGATTTATTTTTGTGTTCGGTCCTAGGTGTTAATGTTGACCTTGCAGAATGATCCTCCTACTTTGGAGACAGGTGTGGAAGACAAAGAAATGATGAGAAAGTATGGTAAATCATTTAGGAAATTAATTTCACTATGTCTTCAAAAAGATCCATCAAAGAGGTAAGTCAATTCTGTGGGTTATTATGTTTATTTAGAAGGTTTAAAGAAGGCAATTGTATTCAAAACTACTCCAAATCAGGACGAAATGTTGCAGTCTACATGCAAAAGGCTAAAATATTTTGTCACTTTTAATGTGCATATACTGAAATGTGTCAATAATGCTTTTGCAGAAGTGTCTTTTTATTTATGATTCTAATGCATCATAACACAACATGCTAACAAAGTGATATAATTTCCCCACAATCCAATCCCACTACCCACTCTAGAAATTACCTGTACGTTTTACAGGAAAAAATGAAATAGAAGTACAAACATAAAGATGGATGGACTCAAACATACTCTTCCAGACTAACATCACACGATTAGGCCTTCCAATCTGCTAAAGGAAGCTGATTCAGCTCCCCTGCCCATATTTTTGTATGTTTTAGGCGACAGCCCCTAGCTTTATATGCTGACCCTGTGCCACCACACACATCTCCATGCCTCTATACCATTCTACAGCATACAATAAATGGGGCAGTGGAACCTCTACAATATCTTGCTATGTCTCTCTTAGCAAGTAATAGACTATTAAATGCAGATCCTCTCCAAGCCCAATCTCCACACTCATAAGCCATAATTGCAAGCAGGATGAGTCCGGGATTGACAGCCTGCAGCCTCCCATGGACTGGTGCAAGAACATTGTGCATTCTTGACCAATACTCCTGGATCAGTGGCATCTAAGGCACTAGTGCCTGAGGTTGTTGCCTCCTCATCTGGGATTGTACCTCTCTTTCTGGATTTAGTGCCGCAATGTCTCCTGCATCTTTGATCATGAGCCGACTTCTTACTGCCTCAGGTGATGCGTCCTCTCCTGAGTCTCCCCTCCTTATAGTTGACAATTTACATTCCTCCACCCATTCCCAGGCACTCCCAGGGGTGTAAAAAAAGAAGGACTTCCCAACATGCATGACTTTCAATTTATCTGGAAATAGTAGCATGTATTTCAGTTGCATGGCCCTTGGTGACCCAACACAGCACTTTCACAGCTGTTGCACACATGCAGTGTAGTCTGGAAAAATTGACACTTTGGCATTGGTGGATTAAAGCTCTGGGATCTGATGTGCAAATCTCAGGATAAGATCCTTGTCAAGATAACTCAGTATTTGCACAGTTATCAGCACCCAGGGGTGACTTTAAAGTCTGTGATATGGGGGCTCTCTCCAAGATAAAGCAAGGGAAAATATCGGATCTGGGATCCATGATCTGAACCACTCCAGGAAGAATTGTTCCATCTTAGTGCTCTTTGCACCCTCAGGTACCCCAATCCCTCTCAAGTTGCTATGCCGGGACCAGCTGTCCACGTCCTCAGCTGTTCTCTCCAGATTCACCAAAATCCCACAAAAGGGTTGCACATCTTTCACAAGCGATTGAACGTAATCTTCGACCTCTGAGATGCACGTTTGTGCCTCAGTAGTGCTGTCTGCTAGGATTCTGAGATCTTTTCTGTGGAGCGAGACGTTGGTGCCCTCTCTTCCTATTTGAAGCTCCTGCCCCTCCCCGGACTCTGATGGCTTGTAGGAGTGTTGCCGGATAGGGTTTTCCATTGGGATTGCCAATTAGGTGCATCGCCATCTCTATTGGCTGGTTCTGTTGGGTGCCCCCCGTCCTTTGCCTTTTCCCCATGTTGGAATAGGAATATGAGGTCCAAGTCTTGTTTTGAAAACCTCATCCCTGGCCTCAACATCCCAGAAGGGCCAGAATAATGTTACTGTTCAATCACCACTGTACGGCTGCCATCTCATCCGGTTCTATCCCCCCAGGCAGGCCACTACTCCAAGGGCAAAGGGAGCAAAAGGAAGTGACTCAGGTGGCCTCTTCTCTGCGAAAAGGTGTTGAAGGCAGGCAGTTGGGCACAGCGGGCTCCAAGGAAGATTAAGTCGATATGGGGGCCCATCCTTCTGCACAGTAATATCAAGGCTTGCAGGAGCAGCGCAAAATCTACATCCTTCACTGGTCATATTTCTACAGTCACTCCTTGTATCCCAGAGAGCACACCCTTCACAGCCCTCAAAAATAGCCTTACAGACGTGATACTGCAATATCACAAACTTGAGCTTTGACAGGCAGAATCGGGGTGCGATGAGACCAGAGGTGGCAGGTCCTCCGCATTACCATATGGGTCATGCTGGTTCCAGCACAACTGCACCAGCCTTAATGAAGCCATCCAGACAGTGCAGAACGTTTCCCGCAGTGTTATCAGCAAAGCAAAGTTTTTACCTTGGCTATGGGCTCCACAGATCCCCTATTAGCTTGTCCATTAGAATCCAGTGCCAGGTGGGTTGGACAGTCCCCTCATACTCACCAGCCAACAGCTAAGTTAGGTTGCGAGTCCACCTCTGCCAAGTGACCTCACCCACCCAGCCTTCAGGCTATCCCAGCTCATCTTCGTGGCCCTCCCCTCCAAATCTCCAACCAGGAATATAACCACCTGCTGGATCACCGTGGATGCTCCCTCAGCCCGCCAGTCACTCTAGGATGTGCCCTCCTTCAGGTTGTAACAGCAACTTTCAACATCAGTTTCAGGGGAGCACCAGGGCAATGGAATTGGTATGGACAGCGGTAAGCCACCCATCAGATTTCAATGTAGCCACTTGGGTAGCGTTATGAAGGTTTATAGTGTGCCTTGCCGCGGTGCTCTAAAAGAGTGTGGCTGCCATGTTGTGGTGCAATCCCCATCCAGAAGTGCTTTTTTAATAAATTAGTGATCTCCACATAGAGAAATGTAGGCCTAGCACTTTATCAACTGTAACACTCAATTAAAAGAGTATGTGATATATTATAGAGAATCTTCTGGTGCAATATCAGCAAAGAGATCCAATTCTTTTGGCCCGGATTACAAGTTGCCTGTGGATCATGAGTTACATTATCCGCAGTGTAGAATCACCTGCCAGGTTCTTTCTGGCATGTTTAATCTTGATTCAGGGAAGTTTTTTCTCTCATTTCCCAACCCCTAAGCAGGTGGTAAGTGAGAGCTGGGGAGGTACAGTGGGCTGCTGTATGAGTGCCCTGTGGCAGGATAGGAGGTGGGTTCTGCTGCACAAGCTACTCATGGAGGGGTGAGGTTGGAACAGGCCTGAGCCTGTGGTCGTTTCCTACCACAGAGCCCCACTGGTTTTAATATGTGCTTCGCTTTTCACCAGGTAAAACTGGGTTAGGCCACTGAGAATAGGCCAGACTGGTATCTAAAAGGGGAGTACTGCTCCACCCAGTGGTGGAGACTTTCATGGCCGAATTTTGCAGTAGTGCATGTCATTATTATGAACTTGGCCCCTTCATATTAGTCAGAGGAATGGCTCTTCCTCTACCGACCAATTAAAGATAGAAGTTCCTAATTTGCTGTGGATGTTCCTGTGGAATATTAAATATTTCATTTCTTCTGAGCCATGTAATTCAGAATACACTCATTTGCTCTATCACATATTCTAAGGCAAATCAAAAGGTGAAACAGGTTTGACGGATCTCCCTGAATGTTTGTACCTCTGGCATGCCTATCAGTAGAAAGTACAATCTATAGGAGTAGTATTAATCTTCTCTGAGTGCTTTAGGAAAGGGGAGGCTCAGCAGGGCAATGTGTCTATTTCGGCATGGATCCTCGCTCATGGGTGTTCTACTTTGTATCCAAGTAGAGTACTTAACTCTCTGCAACTATATCTAGTCAGGCAGTTTTGTCTAGCTTGTCCTAGACAGTTTGCTATGTTTATGGGCATAGCAAATGATTTTCTCTCTCTGTGCACATACTTAACTCACTATGGAAAATGAGCAAAATATGTGGCTGTGGCACCACAACCACATATTTACAGTAGACTGCGAGATAATAATTTAGATATTTTGCTGCCATCAAACATTGATTTACTTACCTGGCTCTGTCTAAAGTATACTCCAGTTCTTTGTCTGTATTTATAGAAATATTAACTTCTTCACTCTGTCCCTAACAGCAATAAATGGAAGTGAGCCAACAGGATGGGAGTGCAAGATGAGAAATTTCAGCACTAATTTGAATCTTAATTTGGAAGACACATGTTTTTCTCCTAAATCATGTGGGAATGTATATTTAATTTAGGCAGGAGGTTTATTGTTATTATCTTCAGGAATGCAGTGCCCGCTGTGCCAGTTTTATTACTGGTAGGCAGTTTTTCCTTGGCAGATATCATGTTTGAAGGCTGCAAAGCTTGCACAATTCTTTTTCCTATGGCATACTATTTATGTGTTCTGAATCACATCTTTTGATGATTATTTAAGGTTGCAAGTGGCTATATAAAATCATGTAATTCTCTAGACATCAACTTTGGTTTCCTAGGGACAATAGTAAGTAAGAGTGAACATAAGAAATGTATATATGCAGAGTAGATGATTGAGTTTGGTAGATATGATACGCTTGTATTTTGGTTTTGTCTGTATGCACATGTTTCTGGGATCCAATGCTAAGAGAAGCAAAGTTTCTCTTAAATCTCTGAATATACAGATGCCTGTACCTTTGTCACAAGTTAGCAGGAGGTAGGAGAGTAAAAACATATACCACAGGAAACACCCAGGAATACCAATGCCCTTAGGTTGGGCATTCAGGCAGTTTAACTTTTGTGTTGGTGGGATATGGGAAAATCACCAAAAAAGATGATTTGGTAAATTTGGTGACTTTTTTTTTTAATCTTAAAGAAGGTGATTTTATTGACCCTTTGCTGCAACAGGGAATTAATCCAACTACACCAAAGGGCTATGAAGGGCAGCCGTTGGACTGTACTTTTTGCTATGTTACCAGTTCCTCTTTCCAGGATTAAAGTACTACGTCATGCCTTCCTCAGTGCCCAATTGTGAGAAATTAGTTGTTAGTTGAGGGGGTGTGCGAGCCCTTCTCAAGCAACAGCCACAACCTTTGTCAGGATGAGCCACAATTAACCTGTTCTTAACCCTATGGTAGCGGAGCACAAAAACAGTCAGGCTTAACTTAAAGGCAATGTATAAAGCATTTATGTAGCACACAACCAGTAATAAAGTGTAGACACAGCACAAAAAATCCCACACCAATTTAGAAAAACAGAGTAAAATGTAGTAAACTATTTCACAACAAAAAAACAAAAATCCAATCAGTAGAACCAGAGTTAGGAATAAGAAATCGTTAAAGTTTAAAGTGAAAAATAGTGCCTAAAAATATCAAAACGCGAACTGCAGACATTTAGGCGCACAAGACCGGGGTATGTCAAATGTTATAACCAACTGCGATGGAGCGCATTTCGGATGCATGAAGTGTATTGGGCCCAGTCTCTGCTTAGGTAAAGTTCTGGTATTCAGGGTGGAGGCGTCATCTGGGAGCTGCTGGATGAGGTTGCGGTGAAGAGGTTGACTGACAATACACCTTGGGCATATCGACGAGCAGATAGGTACTGATCTCTTCCCAGTGCACTTTATGGCTGAACATTTTCTAAGGACTCAGTTGTGGATTTCTCTGTGGGAACTTTTAGCACTGCTTCCAAGGGCCCAGGACTGGAGGGACACCACTTGGAGGGTCTGGATTCACTCAGGCTTAATCTAGGTGTGGGTTAAAAATGGCTGTGCCAACAAAAACGAATTCAGCAAGGACAGGGGGGAGGAGACAAAACATTTGGGAGAAGACAACCCTAAGGCTGACAGATTTAACACCCATGATGGCCCTAAGCAGTTCTGCCCCAACCATCTGAGTCCTCCTGAGGTACTGTCTCACCCTTGCCACTCCTCCTTCTTTGCCCCGTCTTAGACCTGAGGAGTGTTGGTTACTGCCTGCAGAGAATGATTTCCTGATTCAGGATAGCCTGCTTACAGGACATCCTGTGGTAAGATATATTGACTTGTAGTGGGCTGTGCTGTCTTCCTTTACATGTGTCTAAACGTTTTCTTCTCACCCATGACCCTATTCAAGACTGAGTAATCCTAGCCACAGCACAGCATTCAAAGTGGCTATGTCTTCTCAGGTGACAGTGGTAAGCTTAGTTGACTTTCATGGTGTCCTACATTATACTCACTTGAAAAGCAGATACTTAGAATAAATCTCCAAACTAGAGGCTTTGAAGCTGTTTTTAATTGAATTGGAGCTTCATACCTGTGGGTGTGTGTGTGCGCGTGTGTGCGCGTGTGTGTGTGTGCGTGTGTTTGCACACAGGTGCGTGCGCTTGTGCATGTGTATATATAAAAATGCTAATTGCTGCACCAAGTGTGGCGAGGGAGCGGGTTGGCTGGTAAGGCACAGTCTGATATGAATTGCACTGAGTCTGGAAGAGAGTCATGAACTGACAGAGATATGCATTGATGATTGCACAACATGGTACTCTCTGAAGCAAGGGTTTTCATCAGGAGTCTCTAACAGGTCGATTGCATGCTGCCATTAGCTTGCAGGCTGCCTCTGAGTACCTTGTACATGGTAATTGCCTGTCAGCTGGTTTGAGAATATGCAGCTGTCCGCCAGCTAAGGTGGGATTTAAAACTACTGTGTGCTGGAACCTGACAATGCAGGACCAAAGGCTGGTATAGCTCTGTACAATGAATATTGGGCCAGAAGCACAAAGGTTTTAACAATTGCAAATGCTTTAATTTGGCATTTTCAACAGTCAACATGCTTTTTTCCCCTTATGTAATAATCCCATTATAGGAGTCAGAAAAGTTTTACCGACTCCTAAAATGGGAGTCCAAATATATACCAATTCGGTATCTGGAAGAGGCATATTGTAGATGTTCCCTCTATATAATGAATCAGTATCGGAGTCAGAGTTTTCCATCTGAAATTCGCTCTCAAAACATTGACATTTTACTGATGCCTTAAAGCAGTTGGTAATGCATTTGCAAAGGCAAAGGGTCCCCTCAGGACCACTTCCACTTTATAAATGTAAACATTTTTTTCCTGCTCCACTTGCGGGCTACTAGTCATTTGGCCAACAAAAGGCCCAGTGCTATAAATTTCCTATACAGAATCTTAACATATCCCAAGATGCCTAAGCACGAGTCTGCAGTGAGCACACTTCCAGTCATCATGGCCATGGTTGAGAAAATCTCCCAGTATTTATAAATTGCAGGACAGGCCAAAGGTAGGTGGAGGAATCCTCCACCTCTGCTTCATAAGCATCAGTCATCCTCCCTTAGGGCATATCTATGTAGTTTGTTAGGGGTATTGGAAGCCCGCTGCAGCAATTAATAGTGTATAATACCAAGCTCACTGCTAGATGACGCTTGATCAGTTTGCATACAGCCATATCTCCTGTAGGAAAGTGGGTACTGATTCTTATGGTTACCCCCACTTTTTACTTGATGTTACACTGTTTTTGACTAGTCTGACTGGGATCCTGCTAATCAGGACCCCAGTCTATCTGCTTTCTCCTTAAAGTGTTATGCATGTAATTTGGTACACTCCAGATTGGATACTGGGGTACCCCTGCCATTCCCTAGTATATGGTACACATGTACCCAGGGATAGGTACCCCCATAAGCCTCCCATGGGCTAAAGCATGTATTATGCCACCCATGAGAGGCCATGCAAAATGGAACTACAGGTCTGCCGTTGCAGCCTGTGTAAGATGGTGCATGCACCACTTACACTTAAAACCTATAAGTCACCCCTATAGCAGGCCTTAACAATCCTGAAGGCAGGGTGCTGGGTTTTACATGAGAGGGTGCCCCTGCATGAGCGGAGCCCCTCTTTAGCCTTCGGAGACCATTCTCCCGGGTTGTCTGTGACACAGCCTGACATATAGATAGAGGTGCATTATAACCTCGCGGTAAATGCTATCTCGAAAACGGCTTAAACACAAAATGCTGTGTTTGGTTTCAAACACCTTGGAATCATACCTCCAAACCAGTAACCAGGGTGTGAGGTATGATTCCACTCTCCAGAAACAAGCTTCGTGGGTCCCTGGTCTTCCCTATACCAGCCTTCTTGACCCGGAAAGCACAAATGGATGCTGCCGACCAGAGACACATTTCTGCCCTCCTGCTGCTGAGCCAAGCTCGAGCAGAAGAAGGTAGCACAATAGGCATCCTGTCACAGGGAGGTGTGACCACCTCCCAGACAGGATTTAGTGTATTGGATCTGGGTAGGTGCACTTTCAAAGTGCCTGAAAGTCTGCACGAGGGTCACATTTGGTGTCCCTGTTCATAGTCCAGCTCAAACCAGTTTTGGGAGCCATTGGCTCCTGCTCTGGCGCGAAACTGGACAAAGGACATGGGTATACCACCCCCCTGTCCTGACCTTCCCATGGGAGGGTCCCCTGAATCTGTCCAACCCTCTCCAGTGGGTACAAAAGGGCTTACCTGGCTGTAGGACCCCAGATTCCATGTGGACAAGTTTTTGAACAAGAAATCACTGACCTTCGACCGTCTGGACACTCGGGACTTCGACTGGGCCCGACTTCGTCTCCCTCTCTGTATGGTGCCCGTGCACCATACAGGCTCCGTGCAGGACCTGTGGAGCATCAAAGACAACTGAAGTATCTCCCTTGGGGTGAAAGACTCCCCTGCATTCGCAGGCACTGTAACACAACTGACCAGTATGCTGATCCTGAGCTCCTGCGGACTCTGAAGGCTCCAGCAATACAGGAGATTCCTTTAGTTTCCTTGAGGTCGAGCTGCTTCCTCACCAAGTTTGAGGCAAGTATCCCTCATGGGGACTGCATAGCCCGAACCCCAGTGCACCGCGTACTTTTACAGTTGCATATGCTTGTTAGCATTCCCCAAGTTCGTGCATTGAGCTGTCAATAACCGCAACCTCTGCGCACATTTCGTACCAAGGTCTTCAGCCTCCAAGCATTCTGTGCCCTAGGTCCATTTGAGGGACAATCTTGACTTTCTTGGGTGCCCCTGGTTGCTCCAGGCCTGGCCTGACTCCCCTTGCTGTGGTGAGTCCTATGGTCTTTGCTGGGCCAGACCGTAACCTTTCTTGACTTTCTTCGTGGGTTGCCGTTGCCAAGACTTGTTGGTACTCCCGCCGGACACCGACCCCTCAGCACTTGACATCCTTCATGGGGCTGCTTGTATCCGACTCCTGGTCATCCTCGACATCTCCTGGTCCCTGCACCTGTAGAGTCAAGGTCTCCTTCTTCGCACCTGAAGCACCCGACATCGGTGGTCATTTGTCTACCGAGCCCCTGGTCACACTTGAGTGACCCAGACTCTGTCCCCTCTGCTTTCCGGTTCCTTCCATCAAGAATCCACCAGCGGATTCCACTGGACACTTTTCTTCTTCCCAGCAGTGGCATTTCTTTGAAGACTCCCATTGAGATGACACCCTTCAGACCTATTATACGGATACAATGGTTCTGTCGGGGAATTACAATTGCTTTGGGATGTTCACAATATAAATGCATTACATGTAACATGTATCCATGATTTAGGAAAAGCAATGACAACACCCAAGCAATACTTTTGAATCGATATTTTTAAGAAAGAATAATGAATAATTAGGGCTACAAAAATACAATTGACAGAAATGTGAAGAAGAAGTGACATGTAAAGGTGAATACAAACGATACACTTAATACACTTAATATAACAAACACGATTGGGTAGAAGTAATTTTTGGAAGATTGAGTCCATATACTTGATCACATACGCATCCTGTTCATGTATGAATTGGTTTTGGAACTGAGACGTTGTGTGGACTCATGGTGTACGTCGACGTTTCGACCCTATGTTAGGCGCAAAATTTTAAAAAAAGCGTCACGGCGGGTCTTCCTCGGGACGAAGGGGTAGAAGTGTAGCCTATGGGGTAGAAAGGAACTTCTTTAAGGGTGTGTACTTGTCATTACAAGTAGTTAAATAAGTGTTCAGTAAGTAATTAATGCTTACCCTGCGCAAAAATCAATCACTGCGCGTGCATTGGGCTTCTAATTAACGAAGGTCGGTATGAATTGACCTAAAGGATAATATCAAAAGTGTGGTAGTTTCAGAAACTGGCCTTATCAAGAAAGCCAAGGTTAATAAACACAGTGTGTGTGCTAGATTATATAAATGCAATAAAGGTGAAATAGCTTCAAAAAGCTGTTAGTTGAGATGAAGCTCAGACGACTAAATCGGACTTGGTTCGAGTAAAAAAAGGCATGCAGTGCATTTAAAGGCTCCGTGTATGGACATAAAAAGGGATTCAGAGTGCTCCCCGGACAAAAGATTATATCTGGTGTTCAAAGGTCAAGTATTCTATTTCAAGGCTACACGCTCAAGGGTTAAATACACATACCTCCAGAGTGACACGGGTCATGAAAGTCTGGGAGGGTTGCCAGGTGATTAAATCCTTTAAAGCCAGTCGAGTAATTTTACTGTAACGAAAATGAAGGGGTTTAAAAAGGGTGTCTGTTTAAATGATTAAGGAGGGTCAAGGCTAGAGACTTCGCACTTACCATGATCTGGTGAAAAAGCATCTCTCCAGCTCTCAGTCCGAAGCAGTACTGAGGCGAGAGAAGGGAAACTGTTTATATGCGCCAGTAAACGTGCCACAGACGTGCACGTTCACCCATGACGATGCAAAAAGTGTCACTGGCTACACCTGTGTAATTGCAAGGGATGTGATGTAAAAAGAAAGGCGCGTGAAAACCTGAGTCAAGGGATGTGCTGAAAATCATGTGTGCTGAAAAACACAGGTATAACACAAGTTGATTACGTATGATAAAAGTTAGCACAATAATCATGTTTTGGTGCTGGGTAGACACAGAAGAACTGAATTGCAGCCGATTATTTGGTTTAAACAAATATAAAAAGTCCTCGCTGGGCTGAAACTTCTGTTTGGCATCAATTATCAGCAAGTGAATAAATCATGTTATAGTGCTGGGTAAACCAATTATTTAAACAAATTATAAATGCCTCGCTAGGCTGAAAAGAACGAGATAACATTTCTGTTTAGCATCAAAGAATGTGACATATTTTCCAACACGAAACATCAAGTTGCAGCAAGTAAAAAGATCATAGTTTGGTGCTGGGTAAACAAGGAGGAATTAAATTAAATTAAAGCCAACTATTTAAACAATTATAAAATACTGGCTAGGCAAAAGCGAACGAGATAACATTTCTGTTTGGCATCCAAGGATGTGACACCTATAATATCTTAAGGAGGAATTAAAACAGATTGAAAAGCATTCTTATTCAAGCAAAGGCAAGAGATGTAATATGTGCGTTTTCAGGGTACCTTTGAACAGAAAAATAAATGACATGTATTTAAATTGTGTGTAAAAAAATGGAGGAATTTTTTACACTAATGTGATGAGGGTAAATTATCAAGAGGAAAAACATATGCACATTGAGTTATATAGAACGGTTGGACAACAAACATTAAATCCTTTGTAAAAAGGTTCTACAGTTTTGTCATTTGTTTATATGTCTCCTCCTGTTCGTTTAATCCATTTTTAACTGAGTCTAGCAGATGAATCCATCTGCACTCTTTGAAGTTGAGTGTTTGCAGTATGCTCCCACCCCTGGGATGAAGTGTGGCCTTTTCAATTACCCACCATTGTAGGTCGTCAGCAGTGTGTTTATTTGTGGTGAAGTGGTCAACCAATGGTGCTCCTTGTACGTTACATCTGATTCTACTCTGATGTTGTAGAATCCTGATCTTTACTTTTTGGGTTGTCTGACCGACGTAGATTTTTCCACAAGGGCATTTGATGGCATAAATCACATTGTGACTATTACAGTTACTATGATGTTGTAAGTGATATGTTTTGCCCAGGTGTTGAAAAGTCATACCTGTTAATGTAGTTGCACAGGCCTTGCACGTGCTACACTTGAAATGTCCAATTAATGGTGGTAAATTAAATTGTTGTCTCAGGTCTTGTGGTTTCTTGGTTTCGAGGAAAGAGCTTACTACATAGTCTTTGATGTTTTTGGCTCGTTTAAAAGCAAACATGGGCTTCTCCTGTATTCCAATCTCAGTACTTATTAAATTCCAATATTTAAGTAGTACCTTCTTTATTTCGTGACTGCGTGTGTTGAAGGTGGTCACACAAACCAGTTTTTGAATATCTTCTGTGTGTGGTTGTATTTCCAGAAGAGTTTCTCTGGGTCGGTACCATGCTCTTTTTCGTGAGCGATTTAACAGTCCCTTAGGGTAGCCACGGTCCCTCAGCTTTTTTATGAGGATGTCTGTTTCTTTGTAGAAGTCACTTCTTTTGGAGCAGTTCCGCCGTAGTCTAAGAAATTGGCCATACGGTAAATTATCCCTGAGACTTCTTGGATGATGTGAATTATATTTCAGGGTGGTATTTCGTGCAGTGGGTTTGGTGTAAAGGGTGGTGAATAGTCTTCCGTCCTCATTTTGTATTGTTATATCCAAGAAGTCAATGGTTTGATTATTGTGGGACATGGTGAACTGTATGTCATTGCTGCGTTCATTGAGCCATATTTTGAATTCTAGTAGGCTTTGTTCACTCCCTGTCCATACCATAAGCACGTCATCGATATAACGCTTCCAGATTGAAATGTTGTTTAGGTAGGGATTGGTCGAATCGTAGAGAAACATGTCCTCGTATTCATCCATGTACAGATTGGCTAAGCTAGGAGCGAATCCGGCTCCCATGGCCACGCCTTTACATTGCACGTAGTAGTTGTTTTGGAAAATGAAATAGTTCTTTTTCATTGCGATTTCAAGTAGATCTACCAAGAACTCAGTTGGGATCCAGACAGGTGTTGGTCGTTTATCCAGTGTCCTCTTTATAACTTGAATGGCATGTTCTTGGGGGATACTGGTGTACAATGAAGACACATCAAGGGTAGCTAGAAATTGAGTTTCCTTATCATAGGGTTGATTTTCCATTATTTGTATTGTATGCATGGTATCTCGGAGGAAGGAGCGAGTTTCCATTACAAATGGTTGGAGAAAACTGTCCAAAAACTGATTGAGGGGCTCGAGGATTGATCCACAACCTGATACAATGGGTCGACCAGGTGGATTGTGTAAATCCTTGTGAATTTTTGGCAGAGTGTATATGGTCGGTATTCTAGGGTCCTTTTTGTTTAGAAAATTATACTCGTCTTGGGACAGAAAGCCTTCTGTCAAACCTCGTTGGGTGAGTGTTTTGATGAGTGCACTAATTTCCATGGTGGGGTTTTTTGTTATTCTTTGGTAGCTTTCAGTGCAGCTCAATTGTTTTTCGATTTCTGTAATATAGGCTTCAGTGTTTTGTATTACTACGGCACCACCCTTGTCGGCTGCTTTGATCACAATTGAAGTATTTTTATTCAACGAGTGTAATGCCTCTTTCTCATCTTTGGATATGTTGTATTTAATGTATTTCTTTTTGTTGAGGAGATCCATTATTTCTTCCATTACGATTTTTTCATATGCCAGGATCTTTTCACTCATCTGATATGTAGCTGGTAGGAATGTTGAAGCTGGCCTAAATTCCGTGGCTGATGTGCGTTTGGTCCAATTTTCATTATTCCTGAAGTGGTATTTGAGGCGTATTTTACGGAAGAATTGTTGGAGTTCAAGTTTGATATTAAAGTTGTTAGGAGTGGTGGTTGGAATGAATGATAGACCTTTACAAAGTATATTGTATTCACTTTGTGTCAAAATGTGGTTAGAGATGTTAATTATGGGATCATTGGAGTTACTTTGCGTAGATGGTTCATGTCTAGTTGTTTCAGGTGTCGTTTCTGTGGTGTTAGTATTTCCTGGTAACGATGAGTCTTCACGGTCATCAATGGAATATCCATGATATTCAACATTTCTTGATAAGGCCAGTTTCTGAAACTACCACACTTTTGATATTATCCTTTAGGTCAATTCATACCGACCTTCGTTAATTAGAAGCCCAATGCACGCGCAGTGATTGATTTTTGCGCAGGGTAAGCATTAATTACTTACTGAACACTTATTTAACTACTTGTAATGACAAGTACACACCCTTAAAGAAGTTCCTTTCTACCCCATAGGCTACACTTCTACCCCTTCGTCCCGAGGAAGACCCGCCGTGACGCTTTTTTTAAAATTTTGCGCCTAACATAGGGTCGAAACGTCGACGTACACCATGAGTCCACACAACGTCTCAGTTCCAAAACCAATTCATACATGAACAGGATGCGTATGTGATCAAGTATATGGACTCAATCTTCCAAAAATTACTTCTACCCAATCGTGTTTGTTATATTAAGTGTATTAAGTGTATCGTTTGTATTCACCTTTACATGTCACTTCTTCTTCACATTTCTGTCAATTGTATTTTTGTAGCCCTAATTATTCATTATTCTTTCTTAAAAATATCGATTCAAAAGTATTGCTTGGGTGTTGTCATTGCTTTTCCTAAATCATGGATACATGTTACATGTAATGCATTTATATTGTGAACATCCCAAAGCAATTGTAATTCCCCGACAGAACCATTGTATCCGTATAATACATATACCCAGGTTCTGAGGGACACAGGGTTACCCCATTATTTTGTATAAATAAACCCTTCAGACCTATGCACCCAGCTTCCCTGGGATAGGTAACTCTGGTACTTCGGTATCAAAGGGTGGGGTGGCTCTCCAACCTTCTATGTTTCAAAGGGTTTCCTCATAAACCACTGGGAAGGGTCCTTTAACTTTAAAATTGCATCCGCGACTCTCCTATTGAATTGTACGTAGCACGCGGCCGTGTTCTCACATTGCACCCGTCCTCCTTGGGGTCCCAACGTACTCACCTGGGTTGGTTCCTTGGGGTCCCAGTGATTCTACACATTCTAGACATTGTCTGGACTGTAGTCGTGGTTCTTATACCACCATTTTAGTATATGTTTTGGTCTCTCCCTAGAGCCCACTGTGTATTAGTGCTACTTACGATTGTTTCTGTGCTACAGTATTGTGTGCTTTGTGTTTATCTGCATGTATCAGATACTGTGAGGTATGTAAGTCGTTATAATAATAAATATGTATTCTTATAACTACTGTGTGGTTCTCCTCTCATTCAACCAATACAATTAGGTTGCATTCTGGTAAAACAAGCTGCTTAACATTCCTTCAAGACTAAGCCTGAAGGCTGCTCCCCACAGCTACCACTTGAATAGCTTTCTAAGGTTATCTTTGACCTCTTAAATCACCATAAGTGTTGTTTGGACTGGTACAGGGTGCCCACTTTAATTAGTGAGGCAATGATAACAGGAGTGGAACCTGTTAACGCAGGTGAGACCGGGTAATTAGTATAACAATGTTACAATGTTTGTGAAAAGTTGGCCTGGTATATGCTGTCCACTAATTAAAGTGTAACAATGTCTCAACTGGGGATCATTTAGCATGGAAAGTCAGAAAAAATAGCATACATCATAGAAACCATTAATACATCATAGAAATGAAGCGTCCTCAGGACGCTTCATTCGTCCACTGGCATCATTCACCGGATCTCTTCCGCTTCATGCCATAAAGTTACCGGCCAGCCCGCAATGCTTCTACACGCGGACCGAACTCCGACAAACTAACTTCCGTGGCTTTACTAAGATTGCTACAACTGTTCATGCTCCTGGATTCACCCTCCCTCTGTTGAACGCTCAGCTGCCCCGCGATTGATTCCTGCGCTGACTTACCTTCTGGACCCCTTGCCTTTTCTGGACCTCTGACAGCCTAAATTGTTTGTCTCTTATGCGGCTTCCAGCACTATACTTTTAAATTACGTGACCATTTGTCCTGATGATGACCTGAAATTAATCATGTTGAAACGCCGTCGACTACCCAGCACAGAACCTTGGCGCTGTAGTGGTCAATTTACTTTACCCAATTTACAAACAAATTTGTAAATACTTGTCTCTTTATTGACCACTATCTGTTATATTTTCCCGCCGTTCACGCTGTTTTAACATTTTGTGTCACTGCGCCGTCACTTGTCACTAGCACGCCCAGTGCCCACTTGTGTATTATGGTCACCATACACTTCAATTGTACAGTAGTGCTGTTATAACTACCTGCAATTACTAAAAACCTTAATTTCTTTCCTTCCTTGTGGTCTCCCTTTGTTCTCTTTCCCTGGTTTCTATGATGTATGCTATTTTTTCTAACTGTCCATGCTAAATGATCCCCCGTTGAGACATTGTTACATTGTTACACTTTAATTAGTGGACAGCATATACCAGGCCAACTTTTCACATTGGTGTGCAGCAGATGGGATTCAAGCCTGCATTGTTTTACAAGATAAATCTTTGTATTGATTAAGTGAAAACCACTAAGTACTAGGTACATATAATACTAGCTTAGCATAAGTAAGTTCTACTGAGCTTAGGGTTGGGTAAGTCAAAGGTCTAGCACACCCTTTCTCCAACCTCAGAGAGTTTAGTTCCTACTAGGTTAGGTAGGTGCAACACATCGCCACACTTAGTATGTCTTCTAAAGGAGATGCCAGTGGCTCGCTGCCCTCTAGATACAGTGAGCTTTCATTCCAAGAATTTAAAACTCTGTGTGCCTTTCAAAAGCTGAAGACAGGGAGAACTGCAAACACCCACTGCTTCCTAGAGGCCTTACTGCTTGATGGTCTTAGGAAGACCCCTGGGTCAGATGAACTGGAGAAAGTGGGTGGGGCAGGGAATGAGGACAGGTCAGGAGCTGACATCTTTTATGACCTAGAATCAAACCTTGGCCAGGAGGAACAAGATGGTTCCCACCTGGACAACTCAGATCTTCATGGAGATGATAAAAAGGCCAAGAGGGCCCTCTCTTTACCCCTCCTGGAAGAGTGCAGAGTTTACCAAGGAGATTTAGATCTCCCTGTGCTGAGTCACATCACTCAGGACAGTCTGTAGGGACCTCTGTATCTAGCAAGAGGAAACACTCTTATGCCAGGGAGTAAGAATTTCTGGAACTTGAGAAAGCTAAGCTTAGGCTCAGGCAACAGCATTTGGCTCTGGATAAAGAGCCCCTATAAGTCCAGAGAGCTAGACAAAGATTGGGACTAGAGTCCCATGGTGGCAGCGACAGTGTCCCTAGAGTTAAGGAACATTCTTTTGACACTAGGAACCTGAGCACGATTGTCCCTCCATACCATGTTGGGGATGACATCCATAAATGGATAACTGCTTTAGAGAGGGCCTGTAAAGTTCAGAGGGTTCCTCAAGAGCAGAGGGCAGCTATCTTGTGGCTCTCCTTTGCTGACAACGGTAGAGATAAGCTCCTCACTGTTAGAGAAGAGGATGCTGACAATTACTCAGTTCTGAAGAGTGCTCTCATTGATGGGTTTTGCCTAACCACCGAACAGTATAGGATTAAGTTCAGAGACACCCAGAAGGCACAGAATCAGGACTGGATAGACATTGTGGATAGTGCCATCAAGGCTCAGGGAGGCTGGTGCTTGGCAGCAAAGTGAATGATTTCAAGGGATTGTACAATTTGATTATGAGGGAGCAGATCCTTAATAATTGCCAAAATCAGTTGTTGCATCAATACCTGGTTGACTCTGATCTAAGTTCTCCCCAAGAATTGGGAAATAAGGCAGATAGGTGGGTCAGAACCAGGATGAAGCAGAGAAACCAGAACAGTGGTGGTGACCAAAAGAAGCATGATGCTAAAACTTTAGATAAGTGGGGGACAAAGGTAAAGATGACAAGTCTTCAGCAGGGTCCCAAAAATCTGCATCTGGGGGGGAGTCACAATCCAACAAAGGGAAAGGCAAAAATAAACCTTGGTGCTACTTATGTAAAGAAAACACCAATTGGAGAAAAGATGCCAACTGTCCAAAGTCCAAGGATTCAACTTTAACCACCACTGCCCCTAAGGCAACTGCTCCCGCTAGTACAGTTTCAAGTGGTGGTCCAGGGAAAAAGGGAATAGTAGGGTTAACCTTGGGCTCTGAGAAGGGTTCTGGCTTAGTCAGAACACCAGCTCAGGATGTGCTTGTCTGTGATGGTGGCATGGATATTGCCACCTTATTTGTCAGTCCCAGTGACCTGGGCAAACACAGACAACAGCCTTTGATTAATGGTAAGGAGGCCATGGCATTCAGGGACACAGGACCAAGTGTCACTATGGTGACAAAAGATCTTGTGGACCCTGAACAGATCAATCTTGGTGAGATATGCCAAGTGACCAATGCTAACAATGTCAGGACTGATCATTCCTTGGCAGTTGTTAATTTCAGTTGGGGAGGGGTAACTGACCCAAAGAAAGTTGTGGTTAGCTCAGACCTTCCAGTGGAATGCTTAGTGGACAATTATTTGGAGACTTCAGCCTGGGCTGAAGTGGAATTAAGGACTCATGCAGCAATGTTGGGCATCTCTGCAGATGTGTTTGCTGTGACCAGCTCACAGGCCAAACTGATGTCTACTGAACAGGCCCTAGATTTTGAAAGAATGTATCAGGTTCCTTCCAAGAGAAGGAGCCGGAGGGGTAAGTCTGTGTCTTCCCCCCAGGCTCAGACAGAGGATCTCTTGAAGGAACTGTCTTGGATGAACTGGAACCTGACCAGGTTGAGTTCTTGAGCACAGGGGGCCTTTCCAGGGCAGATCTGAGTCAGGAGCAGCAAATCTGCCCCTCTCTTGAACCCTTCAGACAACAAGCTGCTGCTGAGGCTGCAGGGAGTGTCAGTGTGTCCCACAGGATCTATTGGGATAAGGGACTCCTGTACTCGGAGGGTAGAGACCCCAAACCTGGTGCCACCAGGAGGTTAGTCATACCTCTGATGTTTAGGGGCTTCCTACTCACCTTGGCACATGACATTCCCTTAGCAGGACACCTAGGCCAAAGTAAGACTTGGGACAGGCTTGTCCCTCACTTTCACTGGCCTCACATGTCAGAGGACACCAAGGGGTTTTGTCGCTCCTATACTACCTGTCAAGCCAGTGGTAAGTCAGGTGGTACCACAAAGGCCCCCCTAATACCACTACCTTTGGTGGGGGTTCCCTTTGAAAGGATTGGGATTGACATAATTGGTCCCATGAACCCTCCAACAGCATCTGGGCACAGCTACATTCTAGTGGTGGTGGACGATGCCACTAGGTACCCAGAGCCCTAGGTACCTTAGAACCACCACAGCCCCCCTGTGGTGGCAGGGCCCTCCTGGGATTTTTTTCCAGAGTGGGTTTCCCTAAGGAGGTCTGAACTGACAGAGGTACAAACTTCATGTCTAGTTAAATCACTGCAATGTGGAAGGAGTGTAGAGTGAATTACAAATTCACCACACCTTATCACCCACAACACAATGGGTTGGTTGAAAGGTTCAACAAAACCCTAAAGGGCATGATCATGGGCGTCCCAGAAAAGCCTGGGCAAAATTGGGATGTCCTGTTGCCCTGCCTTCTCTTTGCCTACAGAGAGGTCCCGCAAAAGGGGGTTGGCTACAGCCATTTTGAACTTTTGTTTGGGCATCCAGTTAGGGGTCCCTTGTGTTTGGTAAAGGAGGGGTGGGAGTTACCTCTCAAACCTCCCAAGCAAGACATAGTGGACTATGTACTTGGTCTCCGCCCCAGGATGGCTGAGTACATGAAGGAGGCCAGCAAAACCCTTGAGGCAAGTCAAGAATTGCAAAAAGCTTGGCATGACCAAAAGGCTGTACTGACTGTGTAGCAGCCAGGACAGAAGGTATGGGTGTTGAAGCCTGTGGCCCCAGCAGCTCTCCAAGACAAGTGGAGTGGACCCCATACCATATTTGAGCAGAAAGGAGAGGTCACCTACCTGGTGGACCTTGGAACTCCCAGGAGCCCCCACAGGGTGCTCCATGTAAACACGCTCAAACCCTATGTAGACAGGGCAGACATGGGCTTGCTCATAGCTACTGATGAGGGACAGAAGGAAGACAGTGACCCACTCCCTGATCTTCTCTCACAGAACCCTGATGATGGCTCAGTTGATGGTGTATCCTTGGCAGGGAGCCACACAGAGCAACAGCAGATTGATTGCACAAAAGTCCTCAATCAATACAGACACATGTTTTCTTTGACTCCTAGTCAGACCACTTGGTGTACCCATGAAGTGGGCACAGGTAAGAGCCTACTTGTTAAAAATAAGATGTTCAGGCAGCCTGACCATGTCAGATATTGCATCAGAACTGAGGTCCAAAAGATGCTGGAATTGGGAGTGATTGAACCCTCAGATAGCCCTTGGGCTAGTCCAGTGGTCCTGGTACCCAAACCTCATACCCAAGGTGGTAAGAGAGAAATGAGGTTTTGTGTGGACTATAGGGGGCCCAATGCAGTCACTAGGACTGATGATCACCCTATTCCTAGGGCAGATGAACTCATTGATACCTTGGCCTCAGCCAAGTTCTTGAACACATTTGACCTTACTGCTGGATATTGCCAAATCAGACTAGCTGAGGATGTCAAACCAAAAACAGCATTTTCAACCCCTTGTGGGCATTATCAATTTATTGTGATGCCCTTGACTTGAAGAATGCACCTGCCATATTCCAAAGTGTGGTGAACAAAAGTCCTTACAGGCCTGGAAGCCTATAGTGCAGCATATCTGGATAATATAGCTGTATTTAGCCCCACCTGGGAGGATCACCTGGTCCTCTTTAAGAATGTTTTGGAGGCTCTTCAGAAAGCAGGCCCCACTATAAAGGCCACCAAGTGCCAGATAGGGCAGAGTAAGGTTGTGTACCTGGGCCACCTTGTGGGTGGAGGCCAGGTTCAACTATTGCAGAGCAAAATCTAGACCATCATGGACTGGGTTGCTCCCAGTACCCAGACTCAGGTCAGAGCTTTCTTGGACCAATACAACGAGGGGAACCCCTGTAACGTGAATGGAGGTAGAGATTCAGGGGGAAAAGCAAAATGAATACAAAGAAAGGGTCTCTACCTATAATTTTCAAAACGTACAATGTATCGTTTTTAAATAAATCAACACTAGGACTAAGACAAAAGGAAAGAGCAAGTAATTAAATCAAAACATGATCAGAAAACAAATTTATAGGTGTAATAATTTTTTAATTTTTTAAATTAGATCAATTTCAAACAAATGAATTCAGTGCATAGACTGATGAATAATTAATACAAAAGAATTTTCAGAATAACAATAAAGATACTAAGCAAGGTCCCAGGCGTGCTCAAATACTCAACAACTTACACATTCATACCGAAATCAATCCACAACATCAGCACTCAAAAACACACATTCGCATATATAAAAAGAATACTCAATTAATAAACAGGGCTCAATATGTACACAAAATCATATGAACATTCAAAATCGTATTAGGCGACATATGTTCAAATTTGAGGAATTAGAACTTGGGTGGGCCACATGTAGACGCCGACGCGCGTTTCGGTGAAAGCACCGAAATGTTGGTGCCACCTTCCTCAGGGCGGACAGAACCAAGGTCTTAATATAAGTATGTGCTGGGACCTATCAAAGAGTAATAATAATATTATATTAGGTACTTTAATAACATTGCTTATATAAGTCAAAAAAACATATATTAACCAAGGTCATTAGTCATAGGTGTTGACAAGACAACTGGCGATAATTAGAGTTGTTGATCCCTACGCAGAGGGATAATTAATAAAAAGCGAGTACACTAGATAAACCACAACACATAATCAAAAGAAAATGTTCATTTTCCAGAGAAAGAAAAGGCGGGGAGGGAGAGCTGAAAAGAGGGGGGATGAAAAAGGGGGAGGGGAAAGAAAAAGGAGAGAGAGAGGGGAAGAGAAAGAAAGAGGGGCATCAGGGGTCATTTGCGCTCACCTGTGAAATCACATACAAGATAAATGCCGGGTAGCTCAGGTAGGGGTCAATCAAAGCGTTAGCTGGAATGCTTCTACCAAAAGAGACATACAAAAAGAGAACAAAATCAAGAAAGAAAACAACAAAATTGTGCGCATAGGCCTTAGGGGATTCAAGCTGTCGGAGCGGGTCATTATGGTGAAGATTCAAAGGGTCTACAGTCTTTAAGTACGGTGCAATAGATATGTAAATAAACAATGCGATTTTATAAAGCTGAAAAAACTGCATCTAGGCTTCAGGGAGCGAGGCAAAATTAAAAAGTGAAATTAGAGCTTTCTTGGGCCTGACTGGGTACTACAGAAGATTTGTGAGGGAGTATGGGTCTATAGTGACTCCCTTGAATGATCTTACATCAAAGAGAATGCCCCAAAATGTTTAGTGGACAGTTAGCTGTCATAAGGCATTTGATGACCTCAAGAAGGCCATGTGCACTGCTCTCAGTCTGCAAAATCCTGACTATTACAAACAATTAATTGTCCAAACAGATGCATCTGAGTTGAGGGTACGGGCTGTGTTGTCACAACTTAATGCAGAGGGTCTGGATCAACCAGTAGCTTTTATTAGCAGAAGGTTGACCCCCATACATAAACGTTGGTCAGCTATTGAGAGGGAAGCCTTTGTTTTGCTGTGGTTTGGGCTCCGAAGAAGCTTAGGCCATAATTGTTTGGCAGTCACTTCATTGTTCAGACAGACTATAAACCCCTCTTATGGCTAAAACAGATGAAGGGTGAAAACCCCAAACTTCTGAGGTGGTCCATTTCCCTACAGGGGATGGACTATACAGTGGAACATAGACCTGGGAGTGACCATGCCAATGTAGATGAACTCTCCTGATATTTCCACTTTTGAAAATAAAGACTCAACTGGACAAGGTTAGTCTCATCTCCTTACGTTTGGGGAGGTTGTGTACGAAAGTAGGATCTGCTTCTTATGGTTACACCCACTTTTTGCTTGATGTTACACTGTTTTTGACTAGTCTGACTGAGATCCTGCTAATCAGGACCCCAGTCTATCTGCTAAAATGTTATGCCTGTACTTCGGTACACTCCAGATTCGATACTGGGGTACCCTTGTCAGTCCCTAGTATATGGTACAGATGTACCCAGGGCATAGGTACCACAGAGGCCTCCCATGGGCTGAAGCATGTAGTATGCCACCCATGAGAGGCCATGCAAAATGGAACTACAGGTCTGCCATTGCAGCCTGTGTAAGATGGTGCATCCACCACTTACTATAGATATAGGTTTACTTAATCTATAGGTCACTACACTTAAAACCTAAAGTTCACCTCTATAGCAGGCCTTAACAATCCTGAAGGCAGGGCGCTGGGTTTTACGTGAGAGGGTGCCCCTGCATGAGCAGAGCCCATCTGCAGCCTTCGGAGATCATTCTCCCTGGTTGTCTGTGACACAGCCAGACATATAGGTAGAGGTGCATTATAACCTCGGAGGTAAATGCTATGTCGAAAATGGCTGAAACAAAACATGTCATGTTTGGTATCAAACACCTTCGAATCATACCTCCACACCATTAACCGGTGTGGGAGGTATGATACCACCCTCCAGAAGCAAGCGTTGTGGGTCCCTGGTCTTCTTGACCCAGACATCACAAAATGGTTTCTGCTGCCCAGAGACACATTTCTGCCCTCCTGCTGCTGAGCCAAGCTCGAGCAGAGAAAAGCTGAACAATAGACATCCTGTCACAGGGAGGTGTGACCACCTCCCAGACAGAATTTAATGTATTGGAGCTGGGTGGGTGCACTTCAAAAGTGCCTGAAAGTCTGCACGAGGGGTACATTTGTTGTCCCTGTGCATAGTCCAGCTCAAACCAGTTCTTGGAGCCGTTGGCTCTTGCTCTGGTGCATAACTGGACAAGGAACATGGATGTAACCAGCCCCCTGTTCTGACCCTCCCCTGGGAGTGTTCCCTGAATCTGTCCAACCCTCTCCCGTGGGTACAAAAGGGCTTACCTGGCTGTAGGACCCTAGATTCCACATGGACAAGATTCTGAATAAGAAACCATTGACCGTCGACTGTCTGGACACTCTGGACTTCGACTGGGCCCACCTTCGTCTCCCTCTCCATCCAAAGCAATGTCTGTGCCCGTGCACCATACAGGCTCCATGCAGGACCTGTGGAGCATCAAGGACAACTGAAGTATCTCCCTTGGGGTGAAGGAGTCGCTCTCCTGCATTCGCAGGCACCGTAATGCATCTGAACGGTCTGCTGAGCCTGACTTCTGCGGACTCCGAAGGTTCCAGCAACACAGGAGGTGGATTCCCATGTTCCTTGAGGTCGAGCTGCCTCCTTACCAAGTTTTGAGGCCAGTATCCCTCGTGGGGACCGCATAACCCGAACCCCTGTGCACCGCATACTTTTGCAATTGCATATGCTTGTTAGCGTTCCCCAACTTCGTGCATTGGGCTGATGATAGCCCCAATGCCTGCGCACATTTTGTACCAAGGACTTCGGCCTCCACGTACTCTATGACCTGCAAGCTGTTGTTTGGTTGCTCCAGGCCTGCCCTGACTTCCCTTGCTGTGGTGAGTCCTCTGGTCCTTGCTGGGCCAGACCGTAACCTTTCTTGTCCTTCTTCGTGGGTTGCCATTGCCAAGGCTTGTTGGTGCTCCCGCCGGACACCGACCCCTCAGCACTCGACATCCTTTGTGGGACAGCTTGTATCCGGTTCCTGGTCATCCTCGACGTCTCCTTGTCCTTGCAGCTGTAGAGTCAAGGTCTCCTTCTTCGCATCTGAAGCACCCGACATCGGTGGGCATTCGTCTACAGAGCCCCTGGTCACTCCTGAGTGACCCAGACTCTGTCCCCTCTGCTTTCAGGTTCCTTCCATCAAGAATCCACCTGCAGATTTCACTTCATTTTCTTCTTTCCAGCAGTGGCATTTCTTCGAAGACTCCCAATGTGAACGACGGCGGTTTCCGTGCCACTTCAGATCTAGGCACCCGGCTTACTCGGGATAGGTAACTCTGGTACTTCTGTATCCACAGGTGAGGTGGCTCTCCAACCTTCTATATTCCAAAGGGTTTCCTCATAATCCACTTTAAAATTGCAACCACGACTCCCCCATTGAATTGTACATAGCACTCGGTCGTGTTCTCACACTGCACACGTCCTCTGTGGGGTTCCAATTTACTCACCTGGGGTGGTTACTGGGGGTCCCAGCGATTCTACACATTCTAGACATTGTCTGGACTGGAGTTGTGGTTCTTATACCACTATTTTAGTATATGGCTTGGTCTCCCCCTGGAAGCCCACTGTGTATTAGTCCTACTTACGATTGTTTCTGTGCTACAGTATTTTGTGCTTTCTGT
Source organism: Triturus cristatus (assembly GCF_964204655.1). NCBI lineage: Eukaryota > Metazoa > Chordata > Amphibia > Caudata > Salamandridae > Triturus > Triturus cristatus. The sequence goes on from NC_140583.1 coordinate 879,832,438, forward strand.
TTATCTGTGTGTAGCAGATACTGTGAGGTATTTAAGGTGTTATAATAATAAATATATATTCTTACACCTACTGTGTGGTTCTCCTTTCATTTAACCAATACAATAAGGTTGAATTCTGGTAAAACAAGCTACTTATCATTCCTTCAAGACTAAGCCTGAAGGCTGCTCTTCACAGCTACCACTTGGATAGCTTTCCAAGGTTATCTTTGACCTCTTAAATCACCATAAGGGTTGTTTGTACTGGTGCAAGGTGCCCACTTTAATTAGTGGACAGTACGAGGCCAGCTTCTCACATCTCCCATACCTCACCCTGAATTACATGACATAGCTCCTCCTCCCAGCTCTTCCTAGCTCCCAGAGCCAGGACTTGAATCTCCTCTTGAGATTAGTATGTGTGGTGTCAAGTGTGGTGAATACAGGTGGCTCGTCGGGGAACTTATAGGTCCTAATCCTATAGTTGCTTATATTGCGATTCTACATGAAAGCCACCTGGGGGTACTTTGGCTATCCGCAAAAAATTCTGCTAACGGCAAAAAGGTGCATTGCCTAAATAGGTCACCACAGTTTTGCAGACCTCTCTCTTGCAATTGGGACTGCCCTAATCTCTCATGCATGGCCGGTAATAGTAGGAAATTAAGGCTTTCACTCGGTTTTCATATCGATAGCATGATCTCATCTGAATAAAGTCAATTTTTATTTTATTTTTTATTATGGAACTCCAATGAAGGTCCACACAAATACACAAATGACATACACTATATAGAACACACAATTCTTCAAAAGGGCATCAATAGATTAAATGTACAATACAAAATACAGTTTCTGTAGCCTAGATGCCATTGGCTCCATTGCTATATCAAACAAAAGCGGTGAGAAGGGACCACCCTATCTGCTGCCTCGCACCAGTGTGAATGGCTGACACTTGTCTGTTTATAAGGACTCTCGCTATGGTTTGTTGAATGATATCCATACAATCCCAGAAAGGGAGGATGAACTCCCATTTTTTCAAGGATAGAAAATAGGAAGTCCCATTCCAGGGTTCAGCATCTGCACTATTGCAAACAGGATGTGCAAATTGTGTGTTGTGGAGCACAGCAGAACAAACCCTGATTGATCCGGCCTAACCCACTGCGGTACGGGGAATGTAGATTGGCTGGCTACCAATTTTGCTCATGTTTTGACATCACAATTAAACAGCATTAGCAGCCAGTAGGAAGAAGAGGGGCTTGCACAGCATTAGGAGCATGATGATCACTGCCTCCAGCCTGGTCTTCAGTAGTGTTCCCTTTTGTCGGGTTCTTTAAATAGCACTAATAGCTTGGGGCCTAATTGCTTAGCGTAACTCTAATCTAATTCTCCCGGGATAACTCCCATTTCCGGCGCGTTAAAGGTAGGTAACGAGCCTACAACTGTTGAGATCGCATCAAGTGTAAAAGGCTAGTCCAGGAAATGCTTGTACCCATCACTTAGAGTGCTTGGGGCCACCGTATCAAGATATGTCACAAGTGGTTCCTTGGGCGCCAAACCAGTCAAGGTGTAAAGCACCATGTAGTAATCTAAGAATACATTTAGGGTGCCTGCAGGATTGCGACACGTCCCAACCTGTATGTTTTTTTTATCTCTCATATCGTTATTGGTTCTTGGGTGCTTAATCAGTGTGGCTAGTGCCTTCTCAGGCCTCTCTCTCTCTCCATAGCTTTTGACCTGTGCATATCTGCCCCTGAATTTTCATTCCCATTCAGCCTTGGCTTTTGTTCAAATTTGTTCTAAGGTGTCACTGCGCCCTCCCTCCACCAGACCAGTATCAGTTCCAGGGCCTTGAGTTCACCCTCTAAATGGGCTAGATCTCTATGCAGGAAGTGCAGATTTTCACTATGTTTAGCTATACTATTGCTCCAAATGGTGACTTTGAAGGTTTTCCAGACAGTGCAAAGCAAGTCTAGCATCCCCTCATTCTTTGCAAAGAATTCAGCTATTTTCCTCTGCAGCTCATCCACAGCAATTTGTTACGGAGATTGACATATTTTTTTTCTTTTCTCCTGGTGAGAGATCCACAATCTAGCCGGATAGAGCATTGCACATTAGATGTTCACTTGCTGGAGGTTTCGTTTAACACCAGTTAATTTATGTCTCGCTTCCTGTATGACAATCATAAAGTCCAGCAATAGGGATTCTGATTTCCCTTCAAGTATTAGAGTTTGTTTCTCTCTGGTCATGCAAATGGCATGTCCCTAAAGTTGAGGAGGCGGGCCTAGCTGGTGTTCCAGGTGGCAGTCTGTTAGCTAAAGTCCTATGGGTTTTCTCTACCACTTGTAGAGATGTCTGCTCCAGAGAGGGTTAGCAGCATCCGTTATACATTCTTGTCCATTCTGCCCATGTTTTTTATATTCAGGCACCCGCCGTAGAGCTAGAGGGTTCAGTTTAATTTGCCCTCAAGTTCTTCCGTGCATCAAATTGGAGCTACCACCCTTCCTCCCCATCTCCAGTTTAGGTGTTTCTCAGCGCTGCGTATCGTGATGGGTCACCAGTAGGGGCACAATTATGGTTGGTGGGTTACATAATCAGGCCTTCATCCAAACAGTTTGTTATATCCTGCTAATGCTAATGCATTGCCTGTCTACCACCACTGGTGGTAGACAGGCAATAGGGGAGGCCGGTGCAGTATCCCATCAGTGTTTCGCTAATGCCAGTAAGGTTGGTCCCGCCTCACACGCTCCTCAATTCTCCCTCAAGGACTAGGAGAAGGGGAGGGGGGTGCAGACCAAATATCCCCGGGAGCAGTTCCAAGTAAGAGACATGCAACTGAGGTGACAGAGACTGTTATCCCTCTTGATGATCAGGAATACTGACCCTGTACATGGACCCTAGAGGATAGTGCCAATCAGAAGGCGGGTCCCCTCACACCAAGGTCGGCCTTCAGGTCCCCAAGTAGTCCCCTAACACTCACCAGGCTCATCACAAAGTCGGGAGTACCTAATGGGATCCTATATGTCTTAGTCCAGACACCCCAGCTACAGCAGGTTTGCCCAAGTATGCTCTCCGCTCTCATTCCACTTAGCCATCGGGCCAGAACACACCTGCAGGCCGCCTCACCTCCTCTCTCCTCGCCAGGCCAGACAGGCTAAGCCCGGCCTAACTCAGCTCCAAGTTTGCTGGGCCCAATCAAACATGGCAGGTCCAGACTCTCGCTCTGTAGGCCTCACACTATCAAGGAGCCTGTCTGGCCAAAACTCAACTCCCAGCCCTCTACAGCCTCACACAAACAGCCAACAGTATGGAGACAGTTCACTGACCCCCCCTTGGCGTGCAGATGACGTCAGATTGTTTCCTCCAACCGCTGGAGCCTCACTGAAGCAATGCCATCTTGCGCGGCCACTCTCTTGCTCCCCTTCTACAAAAAATATTGACGAGCGGACAGTGGTCCAGGGAACCACTGCCAATTCTTATATAAACAAAAAAAAGTAAACATGTCTTTTTAAATGCAATACTGTTTCCTTTAAGGAAAATGGGTTGTATTAGAAAACTGTTTACTTTATTAAAGGCATCACAGACGTAGTGGACTGGTGACCCATGCAGGCCACCATCTCTCTAATTGCTTCCAATATCTGTGAATCACAGTTTCGACCAATCTTAATAACATTCATGAGATAGCTCGGATTCCAACCCTCTACGATTCACATTTGTATGAACTGACCTGTTAGTACACAGGCTGGTTCTCAGAAATCTGACCTGTACACAGTTTACGACCAGATATTGATACATTTGGCCGTTGGTCTCTTTCTTTGTTTCTTGCACTTATTCTCTTTTCTTTCATTCTTCCTCTCCATTCTCTTTTCCCCCTCCTCTCCATTTTACTTCCCAATTTCTCTAAATTTTCCTTTTCCTCTCCTTCCTCTTTCTTTATTCCTCTCCATTGTCTTTCCATTTTTATTTCCATTTCCTCTTCTCATCCTCTCTATCCTCTTTCCCTCTTCCTCTCAATGTTCCTCTTCCTCTCCATTTTCTTTCACTCTTTCTCTCTTCCCTCCACTCTGTTTCACTCTTTCTTTCCATTTCCATTCAGTCTTCCTCACCATTTTCTTCACAATTTCTCTTCACTCTTCCTCTCCCCTTCTCCATGTTCCTTCCTTCATCCTTTCTTCCTCTCTATTTTCTTACCCTCTTCTCCATTCTTTTCCCTCTTTCTCTTCATTCTATGGTGGAAATAAGCTGACTGCCACAAATCATTATTGAAATGTGTTCACAGAAATGAAGTTTGAGCAAGCAGAAGTGTGCACATGAAAATGTTTTTGCTTATGTATACACCCAGTGTGTGTAGAGCTCATCTAGCCTTGTACACACATGTGTAGATGCCATTCAGTGCATGGAGAGCCATTGATGCCTTCTTCACTGATCTTTGCACTCTTTTGTGCTCTAACTAGTGTATACAGAACCAGCAGATAGAATGCTGTATAAAGCCTTCCCATTCTATGGCATGCTGCTGTAGCTACATTATATTTTACAACAATGTATCATTGAGATTACCTGAATAGACAATTCGGAACAATTACTGCAACTTCAGGATGTATAATTTATTATATAATGTTACGTTAATTGTTTGAATTGTTCTGTACTGCCTGTGCAGTCTACCTCGATGAAACATTTTTGCTGTTATTATTTGTATGCTCAGGTTTCACAGACATCTACAGAGCAGCTCATGTTGATTTATTTATTTTTATTTTCCTTTAGTGTAGCTACATTGGGTTGTTACACACCGAAATGCATTGGTAGAAGCGGGGGAGTAATCAGTGGTGTTTGTGGTGTTTTCTACAAAAAAGCTGGTAGTCACAAATAGTGATAGATGTGAGAATTGAATGTAGTCTCCATAGATACCTATGCAAGCACAAGGTGAAGATTTTGCATGCGACACAGTGTGCATAGAGCCCATGTGGCCCACAACACATCCAGTGGTATATACTACCCAATGTATGGAGAAGCGCCACACAATGCATAGTAGATGTTTCTCAGCATGTGAAGATTCGATTTCCCCAGAAGAACACTGAATGTTGCACATAGTAGACTGAATGTGGGACATCAGAATACTGCAACTGGGAAAGACTGGTGTTTTCTTTTCAGTTCTCATATCACCTTCTGATGTTTCCTTCATCATACGTTAGGTGAAGTACATACTGCAGACATACATGCAGGATGTTGTTCTAACCTATTTTATATCTGAACACATGCTTTGATATTACACATGAGCCTTCTTGTTCGTATGATCCCAAAAATAATATGTCTTTGTAGGTGTAATCATGGGACTCAGGCCAGTACCGAGGAAGTTCTTTAGAACCTCACATTTTTATACGAGTAACAAACTTAATCTAAGGCACAGATAGATTTCACTTACTATACCAATTCATTTACCAAAGGTGGGGGCAATGAAACCCATTTTTACAAATTTCTCATCTTGCCAGAAGCATCAAATAAATTAGGCTTTTTTATCATTCATTGGCAGTATTTCACCCATGCAATTTCTATAATCCCAAAAATAACCAGATGAAGGCTTACCTCTATATTTTGGTCAAATATCCCGGTTATTGTTTTCCTTAGATCTGTTCAAATCAAATCAATAAAACTTTATTTGGCTTTAAGGTTAAAACCCTAAAAGTCATACGGCCTATGTTATACCGTAAAAGAGACTACAAATTGACGAGTGCTATAAAATCCAGGTGAACTATACACATGTAAAAAACATAAGTTACAATACAGATATTATTTACAATTTGTATTTAGTCTGATGGTGAACCGTAGAAAATTTAGAGTGTACAAAACGGTATCACTAGAAAGAAGTTGTAAGATCTGTTTAAAAATTGTTCAAATTAGGACAAGTAATGAACATAAGTATGTTGTTAGCTTCTACCTCCCCACATTTCCTGCAATGATGTCCCGATTGATCTCCCATTCACATTAATTTCTCCAGAGTCAAAAATATTCTGTGAAGGAATGACTCCTTCTAAGTGCAGCAGGTTTCACAGTGCAATATAAAGTATGTAAGAATACTTGCCATACATTTTCTGATTCTGACTCCGTTGATAAGTAGCCTTCTCAAACACTAACTGGGAGTCTCAGACTGCTATCTGCTGCATCACAGGTTCCATGGAACCATTATGAAACTTCTTTTTTCTTTGCCAAATTATTTCCTAGATCTAGTTCCAACTGACCAAGTTCCTCTCAAGTCCATTCTTGAGTTGCAAACCAAAATGCCAGTTGGTTATATCTAAAGCTAAAAAAGATGACTTTTGTTTCTTCATTTAGGAAATTTCAGGTGCATAGTCTTGCTCCTTCTGGTAACTATCCCCAACTAATGATGGCTATTTCTCCCAATAGAGTACTTAACCAATCTTTTATGCAACCAGGCATTACCAGAAAGTCTATTATTGGAGCCATAAACCACCGTATGAACTGCCTAGCTTAATCCTAACTGTGAGCAATACTCTTAACGCTTGTTAATAGCACCTCTAACCTTAATTTTAAAACTATTTTGGAGATACAAACGTATAAATACAGTTCTCGCTACTTATACTATATAACATTGCTTGAAATAAACAACCTATGCTAGATTGTTCTGGCTGGCAATTCTTAGGTTGAAAAGGCCAACAAAACTGTTGAAAATCTGGCAGAAAAAGGAAGCAAGATTATAGGATAGGCAAAAAGAATTAGAGGAAGGGATACTATAAAGAGCATTGGGATAGAGGGAGTGTGATGGAGATATATGTCAAAAAGGTGAGGGAGCTAAAGCTTAAGTGAAGTGGCTGGAAGCCAAATGCAGGAGATGGCAAAAGGAGACATAACAATTGAAAAGAGAGAAAGGGACATCAGTAATGAAGTAATCATAGTTGTTAATTTGGCTGAGACATCGCTGATAAGGGATGATGTAGAATTATTGAGTAGGGAATGTAGATATATATTATCTGACAGCGAAAACAAAAGTGTCCCTATTAGGAAAAAAACAGAGTAAGTGAAATTTACAATCTCACAATACAGATGCAAAAGAACAGGCATCTTCTTTTTCTTCTGTGACAACACATATTTCTAGCAATGTATACCTTAAATGCTTTATTGGCATTGTGGTTGCTTCATGCATAAGTTAGGTTCTTCAACACAATATCATGGAAAAAAATATTTCTGACAAAAATATTGTGTTAAAAATATTCTACAATGTTGTGTTCCTATATTTATAATGGCAATGAGAAAACTATTGAAAAAATAATGTGGGCAGTAATATCATCCAAAGATAAAAATACAGTTTTTCTAAAATACATACAGTTTAAAGTAGTAAATGTTAAATATTATAATATATAAAATGTATAGAATGTAAAGTAAATACATTCCAATTCCACTAATTATTTAATACTATATATACATATTTATATAAAGTAAATATATATATATATATATATATATATATATATATATATATATGTATATATATATATATATATATATATATATATATATATAAAGTAATGAATCATATTTATTCTACATATTAATATGATTTTTATTAAATATTTTAAATTTAGTAGTTTAAATGCATATATATCAGCAGAAAGTGATGCACTTTGGAGGGGTTATATTTTCTATTCCCACTCCAATTAAAAGAACAGTAGGGAAAGTTTTAGACTTCGAAAGGGTTAGGTTTATTATTTCCACTCCAGTCTAACCAATAGTGGGAAAAGTGTTGAATTTCAGAGGGGCAATGATTGTGCAAAATTTGATAGTAACTTTTCAGTCTGATGTGTCATTCATGTTCACAATGACAATGTATGTTGTATTCTATGTGATGTGTGTTGTACTGTTGTCACTGTTAATTCATGTGTGTAATGTTTGTGAATAAGCATACACATGTGTGTGATCCTGCGTGTCATGGTTCTAATATTGATACATGAGCAAACTTAATGAAAAACCCTTTGCATGGGTGGTATGTGGAGCTGTTATCTTTTTTTTCTAATATTTCCATAAATATCATTTAATTGTCATCCTATTTACTACTATTATTACAACTAATAGTCTACAGCAGCGGATGCCAAGCCTCCTTAGTAATGGTCTCAAAAAGTGCCTTTATGCTACGCTGTGCAAATTACAGATAAACATGAAGTGCAATAGTGATGCGCTGAATGATTATCACTGGTGTAGGAGGAAACTAAGTGCCACTCGGAATCAGAAAAATGTTTAAAGAAAAAGGACCAATAAATCGTCCCTGCCCTGAAGCGGAAAAGAAGAGACCGCTCCCATCTTGACAATTTCATCGACAAGTATAGTGGGGAAACGTCTGTGTATAAAAAGCTATAAAAGTGCAACATCGATGGTTTGGATAATTCATGTTTCAGCCTAATGTTTGCACTGTGGTCCTTAAACGATTTTTTTCACCTCCGTCCTAGTGTTTTTGGGGATGTGACTGGGTTCGGTAAGCTATCAAGCTATACAGAGGGCTCCAAAAGTATCCTGTATGTAGCTCAACCAGGGTATAGAGTGGGCCCTATCCAGCATCATAAAGTCAGATATAATATCCCTGCAGAGTTTAGAGGCGGGGTTCAACCATACGCTGACCCATAATAAAAAAGGTGCCAGTTGGATCTTGTCCTCAATAAAACCCTTATTTAATTTGAGATGAGTAATAAGACTGGGGGCGGATGGAGGGGTAACCTCTGTCTGGAGGGAACCGCATTTGCTGAAACCCCATACTCCAGCGCCAAAGGTAGCTGCACTAATGCCTTGTAAATTATAGACTTTCAAAGGAGGAAAAACTGATCCCCTGATTTGCGGTCTAATAAGGTTTCAGATTGCACCTGCAGTTTTGTTTAGCCCTGTTGAATTAAAATTGTGTCCAAAATAAGGAAAATTATTTACAGTCATCAGAGCATGCCCATTAATACTGATTGTTTTTAAAGTTAAATTTACCCGGACCACATGACATAATATGGTACTTAGAGTAATTTGTAGTTAAATTCAAGTTGTGCATAAAGGAAGCAAAGCAATCCACCTGATGTCTCAGTGCTTTTGGGGTGAGGGCTACATTGCAGCGTCATCAGCATAAAATAAAGCAGGACTGGGAGATCCTACAAGTCCAGGTATGTCTGTGTGGGAATAAGACAAACGTGGTGCTAGTCCGTTAATATATAAAATAAACAATAAGGGTGCCAGAATACAATCCTGTCTCACTCCAGTCTTTATAGGGAATTTAGGAGAAAGCTCCCCAAGAGAATGTATACGAACCAAGGCTGTAAGATCAGAATGCAGGCAATAAAGAAAATTCACCAAGGGGGGTCCACGCCTTGGTCCAGCAACATTAATCAGAGTTTGGTTCTGCTCACTGAATCAAAGGCGTTGGATAGGTCCCTAAAAGCTAAATAAATAAGGGAACACTTGGCCTTAGAATATTTGAAAATGGTCAAAGCCAGATTCAGGCATTGTTCGTTGGTTCCTAATTTTGGCTGAAATCAAAATTGAAAAGGGAAAAGTTTGTCCTTATCAACTGCCTACTCGACCAAACGGTCATAAATGGCTCTGCCGATGATTTTAATTGTGCTATTGATGAGGGAAATAGGTCAATAGCACTTGGGCGACATACAATTACGCTTTTTAAATATGGGGAATATTGTTGCGATGGACCATGAAGGAAGAATAATAGTAGATAATGAGAAGTTGAACATGTTCGTAATAAGAGGTCCCCAAATCTCGGGCATAGATTTCAACAACTCCATCGGTACCCCGTCTGGACATGAAGCTTCCCCACTCTTACTATGGTGAATGGCTGACTCAATTTCCTCCTAGGTTAACAAAAAAGAGTCCACTGTCCACTAAGGAGAGTAGCTGACAAATTTGGCTCATCTTCAGTGTGATACATGGAAGCAAATTTGGTAATCCAGTCCATGCCCGAAATATTATTTTGCAGTGGGGGGTTAATAGAGCAGTTCCTTGAACTGATTAATTTTATTGTGTCCCAAAAGGTTTTGCTATCCTTTCCTCATGACGGCCCGGGTGCCCTAAAAGTTCCCAGTCTTGTTTGTATACTTCCTTCCTCCTATTAGTAAGTGCAATTTTATATTCAATGCGAGCCAGGAAAATATTGTTTTTTATTGTGGGGCGGGAATTTAAGGCTTTCCTCAGCTTCCTGTTTGCCAGGGAACGGATCCCGTCAAACCATCTTGGGTCTGAATTTCAGCTGCAAATTGTTTAGAGCATGGAGTCCCTGATTGTGAGGATTAGCCTATTATAGTGGGAGGCCATAGATCTCTCTACACTATCAAATAAGCAGTAAAGGAATTTGTTTAGGTGTGACTTGAGCAGAGTAACTATTGACTCTTTTGGGTTTTTCATACGCCAGACTAATCAAAGGCCATCCGAGGAATGATGCCTGATAGTAGCTGAGTTACTGCTATGGGCAAGGTGCTTGAGCGGTAGAAACATGTGAGCGCTCTGAGCATTATGATCTCCCTAATCTGTGGGCAAAATCTCACATTTGGAAAACCACAATAAAAAATCGGGGGTGACAAACTTATAATCAATGAGGGAAGTTCTCCCCCTCCTCTAAATGACATCATCGTATTAGCAGCTCCTCCTAAAATTTCAAGTAAGTCAACCAGGCCGTTGGCCTTAAGGTGTTTATAAAATACTGTGCGTCTTGCGTAGTTTAAAGCCTATTGGTGTCAAAGTCTTGCAGCCTGTTACCCTGTTCTAATCTTGGCATTAAAATCACCACTAAGAAAAAAGTAAACTTGGGATGCTCGGTTGGTAGCCTTGGATTGGAGTAGGGATATAACATTAAATAGACTATTATAATGTGCACAGCTAACATTAGTAAAATGATTATTATATAGGTTTATCAAATAAAAGGTCATATTAGTCAAAAAAGGTAGAGGAACTTGATTTAATCTGTAAGACCCCGACCTGAAGGCTCAAACTGATCCAGGTAGCTAAGCCTCTGGCTGTGTGGCCATGGGTGGAGGGAATAGCGGGACCTGAGTAATAAGCATAGCCCTCAAAATACAGTGCGTCAATGAGCCAAGTCTCCTGCAGCAGGATTAAATCAAACTTGGATACAAAAGCCTTCCAGTCATGGTTATTAATCTTTCCTTTAAGGTCTGCAACATTTCAACTGAGGATAGAAAGTGGTCTGTAGTGTGAAAGTGGGGTGTGAGTTGTAATTGCTGTTGTCCTTAAGGACGAAATGGGCAGTTGTTGTTAATGTTGCACTGCTATTCATAGGTGAGATACACGGGGAGGCACAAGTTGTATGTGCAGCTTTTATCTCAAGCCTACGCATGACTATGTATGTGGTTCCACCTATGAAGAAACTGTCAAACTATGCAATGGCCGCTACGTAAGTCATGTACTAAAAATCTGTGCAAGGGCAAAATGACCCATGTGGCACATTGGAGTCCCTATGTAGTAGTCCGGAGATGTAAGTGCTGAACTTTTGCCTGCACACACATGAAAGGGGGTGTATGCATGGGGCTATGTGAGTTATTGCATGAGTAGCATATGCATCTAAAGCCCATATCCCACATGTCAGTGACAGTGTGGACATTTGTGGGCACACAGACCATTACAATTAGTGATAGTGGTATGGCTTGTCACCATGCAGGGCTTGGTAAGTTCTCTGACTTTTAGATGACAATATGTCCACTTAAATGTCTCCAAATCTACAGTATGCAACAAGACAGTGTAGCTTGTGCATTGCATTTGGAGTACAGATGCAACTCTGTGACATAGGCAACGTTGGATAGTTAGCATTCGTCAATGTTCACAGAGCTTAATATCTGATTGTCCCATTTTGAAAAACGTTATGCTTTGCATATGTTGACTGTAGTTGTGTGAGTGTGTTTCCATGTGCATCCTATGTGGAATACTGTAATGTACTCCTGATTAAGTTGAATCAACTGGTAGGCACAAGGATGAGATCAAACACATGGCAAGCATCAGGAGTGGCACACACATGGTTGGGGCCCAACATCTATGTGACTAAAACAAGTTATTAGTTGCTCCCAATGGTGCCCCATCTGCATCTTGTAGTTGCCATGCACTAAATAATTTATGGTACCGGATGATGTAATAGTTTGTGTCATAAGGCAGACCGTATTCCACAAAAACGATACAGCCCTGAGGAAGTTGCGAGCCATATCCCCCCTAGTGACGAAACACGTGTTGGCTGGAGCAACTGGAATGAGCATTAAACCTACAACAATACATTAATATTCATTGTTTTGTTATAATCTGTTTTGCACCATTAATGTGTATAAAGAGGTCATATATGTGTGCTAGGGCTTGTTAGCATTTTGTCAAGGATTTCTTAGGGATCTAGATTGCAGGGTACTGGATGATTACCCCCTCCTTGAGCACCATAACCTAAAAAGTCAAGCACTGTGAAACACAGACAGTTACTAGAGAACGCCACTACCACATAGGGCATAATCATCCCACATAGTATCTAACTATGGTTTTTGAATTTGTTACTAGAAACACATGTCCGGATAACAAGATGACAAGATGTGCACAATGGTCATATATGTGTGCTAGGGCTTGTTAGCAAAAGTCAAAAACCATTGTCATGGTATCTGTGCTATTGCCTCTTACAATATATGCTACAGATTGCTGGACGACATTATATTGGAAATGGTTATGAGCCCTGTGCTTATCTATCCTCTATTACGGTCCCCTATGGTGGCACACCACTTGCACACTGTCACATGGTCCCTGAACATTAGCTGTTTGTAATTATATTGCGGTCTACATTGTTATTGGCTGGAAAGGGGTAGCACATTGTCCATGGTATACATTTTTTAAATTAGAAAAATTAATGATGTACTTTGTAGTGACCTACCTTACTTCACACCTATTAGGTATTGCAATGTGATGCAGGCTTATTTCCCATTACAATGTAGACATGAAATGGGCATGTGCTCCGCCATAGCATCATGATATATACTGGTTCATGTGGCCCACACTGGCTCAGTTAGTGTCAACATGTTCGACTTGTTAACTATATGTTGGGGCCACAGCAACAATGTAAGCACATTGGAATTCAACACAAGACCAATTTGACAATGTTCTCCTACTTGATTGAGTGCCTTGTGGTCTGTCGTGTGTTTGAGATGTACTTTCCAATACGCAGGCTATTCCCAGAGGTCCCATTATTGAAACGCTGATTGATGCCTTTTTGCTGCAAGATGTAAGAGTCATGCGCAATGCCAGGGTAATTTGCAAGTACATTTATGAATAAGTCAGATAGCCCACAATTGCCAGCACATTCATTGAATAGGTTTGTTTCCTGTTGTAGTATATGTGTGTGGTTTCCACAGGAGGCACAAGTTGTACATGTGTGCAGTCCATTGCCCCCAACACATGCAGGGATCCTGCTATGGCATAAAAGGTCCTGTTGGTCTTACACAGTATTGGAGAAGCTTGGTACTGTGGCATGAGGCTTATGATGGCATCCAGGACGTTGAGGAGGAACCTGGAGAAGGATGCCTGGGATACTCCTGCCACTCTGGCTGTTTGGAAAGTTCCAGATGTCATTATGTGGAGAACAGCAAGTAGCTTGGCCTGCTGGGGGATGTTGGTGCAGTGATGGAATGTGGGCTCCAGCCTTGGTGCAATCTGGTTCAGGGTAGGACAATGGACCCCCCACTTGAGTCTGTAATGAGCTATTACCGCCTCTTGCCTGAGGTCAATGAGGGTGATTCTCTGACTGTATGACAGCTCCCTTCTCCTGCATTACCTCTGTGGTGGTGGTGGTGGTGGTAGTGGTCTCCTTGGTGTTCCTAGCTGCAATAGCAGAAGATCCATGGCATATTTGAGCTTGCCAAGGATGATTTGGGTCTGTTCTAATTCAGAATTCTGATGAACAGTTGGCAATATATTTTGTTATTGGCTTGGTTTTATCAACACTAAGAAGAATATATGGAAATGGATGAATCAATTTTATGCTACTTATCACCCTGGCAAAAAGGACATGACTTTGCCAGAAGCCGAGTATCATGTCATAAAGGTGATGACTAATAGTCAGCAAATAGGTCATAGTGATTTCTTATTGCACCCGCTCCAAACTATTATATATGGGAGAACATTCGCTGTTTGAGATTGCAAGGCCTCGCCTCGAAAGATACACAATAACTGGTGATGTAAGAAATTGAGTGGACCATGTTGAAATATTATATTATCACCAGAATCTAAATATATTTTATGAAATCTCACTATGAAAATTTACAGAAACTAATATGTTTAAATGTAGAAATATCGTACCATCATAAAGCAACACTCCCTATAAAGTAAAAATCTATTTCTCTGCACAAATCAGAAGTGTTATCAGTTTTATACGGAGAGAGTGAGTGTATTTAGGTTTTACGATACAGCAGAAAAGAGAACACGTTTTAAAGTTCAATTAGAATATCAAAGCAATCTATTGGCAGGCTTTCACAAAACCACAGGCTATCAACTCAGATTTTAATGCAGCAATCATAAAAATAGTAGAACACAACCTCCCACTGAAACATGTCTGTTCTCTTGAGTGTCTTCCAACCACTGGTTCAAAGCAGAAAGTGCCAGTTAATGGTGTAGTCTTATAGTATCCTTGATGTTTTCACTTCCCTCCCTTCTAAAAAGAATCCAGTCTGAGTCACTACTTGTACTAATTAAGTGCTGGATCATGCATGAATGTGTGTAATATGTCAACGAGATAATTTAATGAAACCAATCTACTGTACAGCATCTCCAAGGATCAATTTGATAAAAAGGTAGTTCACAATTTAATATGAGGAACATGAATGCTGTCACAGCACACACCTTGGTAATATGGGGCTGGAATGAGGAGAAGAAATATAATCTGAGAGACGATGGGTCCCCTTGGAAAAGACAGCGGCCAAACTTTAATGTAGGACTAAATCACTTATACACTGGCCTGGAGTAAATTTTTTGCAAAAATATAAATTAGCTCACCTTGTTTGTTCTACAGGCCTTTGTTAGGACAGAAATATGCCCTGCATAGTATACAGTCATGTTCCCCTTCTCTGAGTTCCCGACTGTTTATCTCTTGTTCTTTTTATTTTGGGCATGCCGTCATCCAAATATAGAGCACAAAACAATGAACCCGGCTCCGTACTACCGTACACTCCTACTACTCATGGAGTACCCAACAGTCAACTCTTTTATCTGTCCGAATTGAATTTTTATTAGACCATTCCTGTTTCTTATTAATTTAAAAATTGATCACAACTATTTTTTGGACTGAAAAAGAAACACAGACTTATCAACTTCACACATGAACTTACACGTATATACAATTTACATTAACATACACTAAAAGACAAAAATGGACTTAGACACTGTGAAAAAATTATTGGCAACAGCTTGCAACATGACAAAATCAGCAAATGAATTCATACATTAATCTGATGTAAAACACATTTTTAGGAAAATTTACATCCTATACAATTTTTTTTAATAAACATGAAAATATCCAATGTTATGAACCACATGTGTTATTCCAACTCCAGCATCAAAAGAGTGTCTGAATAGTTTATCAATCCTTTATCCAATAATTTCCTTCAATGCTCACTGCATTCAGAATTAACTAAATGCCTCCCAAAATGCCAATGCGTTTCAAGACCCAGGCGAATAGTACTGGGACTATCATCAGGGCTTCATATAAATGGACCGGATATTCTGTTTTCTAGAGATGGAGTGGCTGCTCCAGCTCGTTTGCTCCAAGAGTTTTTGGCTTTTCTGCCACTGGACTAGTTTATGTTACTGCCTACGAGGCTCCCTTAACACTTTGCCAGTATGAATTTCTGTACTGCAGAGTTTGGGCAGGACTGAGTTCTTTGAAGACTCTTTATTTTTACCACTTCTTCACCAATTCAAAACTCTGAATGTAATGGACTTTCCTTTTGCTCAAATACGGGTGTGCTTTTCCTCACAGGTATTATTTTTCACTCAAAAACGAAAAGGAATATTCAACTCGTGCACCATGCTGGTTGTGACTCAACTCGGCATCTCAAAACCCAAAGATAAGCATGTGTGCAGAGAACAACACCTTTCCCTGTGTATGAGAGTTCCTGGTCTTGTTCTGTACACTAAAGCAGTGCAACAAGTGTGCCTTCATTCATGACAGAGGGCTACGGTTCCTGATATGGGTTTAGTACATAAGCCATGGTGGCAGCAAACTGTCTTTTAAGGATCCATAGTGTGTCCAGACTTTTTGTACTGGGACGATGGAACAAAGGCCTACCAGCCCACCCATGTGAAGTTCTCACTCTATGCACTTGACCAGTTCTTTACGCTAACATCCCAAATGGTTGTTAAACTTGTTGGTGTGTGTGGCCTGTGTGGCACATGTATGATATGTATGTGTGGGGCAGAGTATAGACTACTGTAGAATCCATTTTAGATGCCCCTGGCCTAGCTTTGCTCTGGATGGAAGGTTAGTGCTGTGCTCCCAGAGAGTAGACATGTTTTATTTACATTCATGCAGCTGGAGGTAGAAGACCTAGACACTGAAGAGAGGTGAGTAGAGACAGGGCTCCTATATATATATATATATATATATATATATATATATATATATATATATATATATATTTATATATATATATATATTCACTTAAAAAACCATAGGTTTCACACACGTTATAGTTAGCTGGACATTTCACTCGTAAAAAAACCAATGAAATTCCCCCGTTATAGTTAGTGCAGGCAACTATAACTCATGCGACCGCAATCCTCTGCTGATGACGTCAGATATTACATCACTGTATTTAGACACTTATTTACCCATGTCTTCTTCCATTAATCTTTAGGTACACATATATTACAAATATTTATTTTTCATAAAGACACATATGTCATCAGTGATGTAATATCTGACGTCATCAGCAGAGGATTGCGGTCGCTTGAGTTATAGTTGCCTGCACTAACTATAACGGGGGAATTTCATTGGTTTTTTACGAGTGAAATGTCCAGCTAACTATAACGTGTGTGAAACCTATGGTTTTTTAAGTGAATTTGCAAGGTTTTTTAAATGCTAATTCGTAACTATAACGTGTGTGAAACCTATGGTTTTTTCAGTGAATTTGTACGGTTTTTTAAATGCTAAGTTATGTATTTATTTATTTATTATTATTTTTCAGGTTTTTCACCGTGCGCGCACCGTGCGCGTACGATGCGCTTCGTGCACCGCACACGCGCTGTGGGCTCTCGGCGCGCTGTGGGCTCTCGTGTGCCGTGCGCACACCCCGCGATTTAAAAAAATAAAAACATTGTTTTTTTTGCCCTTGGGGGTCCTTCTGTGCCCCCCTGACCAAGGCTAGGGGTCAGGAACTGTCCACTCTGCCCCCTTTTCACGTTCTCCACCTTTTTTTTTCACCCCCTCAGACTGCGAGAGACAAAATGGCGTCCGACACTTCTTGGTTTCGACCGATTCGAATGTTTACCGACATCTAACAACCACTCAGAATTGCGCTCGCGCACGGCAGGGTGCACGCACCGTGCGCGCACCGTGTGCGCGCGTATAGATATTGATATGCTTTTAAATGCTATTTTCTCAGGAAATACTGAACAGATTTACACCAGACCTGCAAAAGGCACTTCCTTGACCTTATGGCTACCAGTCTGCCAAATTTCACGTAATTCTGTTCAGCCGTTCGGGCTGTAGCTGCGGAAAAATGCATGGGGAAAACGCGTTTTGGGACCCCCCTTTTTCTCGGCCCCCGCTTGACGAATCACCCCGAGACTTTCAGGGTAGGAGCTGAACGGAGCGCCCCATTAGTTTTGAAAATTTCGCGAGGATTCGTAAACCGGCGCCAAAGTTATTCAAAATAGAATTTTGAGATTTCCTATGGAAACTAGGTTGTAACTATAACTATCTACTGGCAACTGCCAGTAGATAATATATATATATATATATATATATTTATATATATATATATATCTATATCTATAGCCGGAGTGGCCGTAGCGGCCGTAGCGCCACCGGGCAATCCCCCGGTGCGTCGCGTTTTTGTTACAGGGCCGTTTTTGCAGCATAGCTGCAAAATCGGCCCTGTAACAAAATCGGCTGAAAACTGGCCCTGGGAAAGAGCTCGACAGGATGAGGGCCGGCCGAGCACTTAGCCAGGGCCGGTTGTGGTTCCCAGTCAGGCCCTGGGTGGGAGTGCATATGTTGTTATAAAAAGGTGAAAAGGGAGTAAGTCTTTAAATGGAGCCTTTCCTGTTGTCTTTCCCTGATTACTCTTTTAGTTTAAGCACCTGGCTTATGACAGCCAGATGCTGAAACCTCACACTTCACTGTGCCTTTGTTGTGGGTGCTCCAGGTTGGACTGAACCCTGCCTTACTGTGAATAGCATCACTCTACACAAAGGCTGTGTATGGAGAACAGCCGAAAAATGCCACTTGAAAGAACCACCTAAGCAGTTCTACTGCATAAAATAGTGAATCCACTTTCCCTGTCTGAAAGTTGTTTATAAAAGTGGAACCCAAAGCACCTCATTTGGTTCCAGTGGCATGTCATCTATAACCATAGAAGGAAGTGTGCCGCAGGGTACTCAGGGGGCAGTTGTGAAACTAGGACTGGTATGTGTCTGACAGCTAGTCTCCCAGAGATGGAAATTCACCTGAAGTCTGAATCTTTTTCTGGGGAGGCTGTGTACATGACCTAAAGCACCTGTAAAACTGTCTGACTGCCTGCCTGATTAGAGATGGAGGGAAGGAGTCTGCCGGAAGAGACTATACAGGAAGTGATGAGGTCCAGTGGGACTTTGCTGCCTGTGTGGTGTTCAGAAGAAGCAGACTCAATGAAAGTTATTTGGGAACAACCTCAAGCTTGAGAGTACCACTAACTTTCACTGTGGTTCCTTGTGGGACCGGTGACCCCATAATTTCATGATTGCCAAAGGCCCATTTGGTGCTGTATTTGCGTGACCACTAGTGGACTTTGTGAAGGGTGACATCTGCTGAATTGCTGAAGGTCCAGTAAGGGTGCATCTGCTCAAGTGCTGGATTATCCAATCGGCAGAAGATATTTCTTGAACAGTAAATTGTAACTCCAACTTTTGTATGTGTTGCACAGTATACATTGTGTCCTTTCTTGACATGATAGTTTGTTGTTTTGTTAAGTTGTAAGTTAAAACAAGCTAGTAGCAATAAGGTGTCCACTGTATTGTGACCAGAAAAATACACAAAGGTCTGTGCAAATGTTTTTGAACTACCCCATGGTGGTGTAGGTCAGTTTTCCCATTGTGTATAATTAAATACTGTACATGGATTACTTGCTTTATGCAAGAAGTGGTGACCATAATGCTGAAAACAGAACATGTCATCATAATTATTCGGTCCATCATACATATCATCAGAGTTAAAACAGTGGAATACTCTAGATCTTCTAGCATGTCATGCACTGCTTCAATGGCTCAGTCATCAGAGATAGTACTAGGGGTGATAATGTCTTTCAATGAAATGTGAAATACATATGGTATTTGCAAAAGTTCAGTTGGACCAAATATATCATACGATACTCTATCCTAAACAGCAGAAATGTTCACCTGGGAAAGATTTCTTTGCACTTTGTGTGATGAAGAATGTGTCAGTATAGATGATGTAATTGTGCTGATTAAGAGGCATGACTTCATTAAGCAGAGGGTATTCATTTTTGTATTGCAGGTAAGCTTGTGTCTGTAGTGTAGAGTCTAATCTGTAGTCTACATCTGTTGTGGTGAAAGACTTAGCCAATGTACCCACCTTGAATATAATGCTTTTGTTTTTGGAACGCTGGCTTTTGTGACAGCCTCTAAAGCTGTCATCAGAGTCCTGAAAATTATTTGTTTCCCCTAGGCCAATGCTCTCTCTCACACCATAGCAGTCTTTACCGCCATCATTTTCTGCTGGTGCAGAATGCATTTCAGCATTGGTGTATAAATGTGATTTATATCCAATTGTACAGTGTCACCTTCATTGAATGTAACATGTATACCCGAATAACCACGCAATTATACGAATCACCAGGTTTGCCGTGTTTAAACATGTGTAAGTGTTTTGAATCTTGCATGTCAGATTGTACTGAATGTAAGATCTGTGTGTGTTCAGTTGTCTAGTGTGTGCTTAAAAAGTCTGGACGAATCAAGTCATAGAATGGTTTAACTCATTCTGTGTAATCTGGAATGTATGTTCTGCCACAATATAGGAATCCCAATATGGGTTGATGTTTCTTCAATGTGTTTGGTGGCTGTAGGAGTGCACACTTCTCTAAGAAGTGCTGAGTAGTTCTTTAGCCTTCACTTGACAGCTCATATCCTAAGACTCGAACATTGAGATGGTTATTTTTGATTTCTTATAATTAAATTTGTAGTCCATGTGAGCAAATCCTAAAACTATGTGATCTACTCTTCTGAAGTGTATAGAAAGGTCATCATCCTTCCAAAAAATGTAATCAACATAGGACAATGTCTGGTGGTCAAATTCTTGAAGAAGTTCTGTGACCCGTGCTGAGAGCAGCCCAGGGCTGTTCTTATACCCTTGAGGTACGCGACAGAACTGTTTCTGAGAACCGAGGGGACTGAATGCTGTCAAATACCCGCTTACAGGCTCTATATTGTGGCAGAAAACTCCATTCAAGATGTCCAATGTGGGTTTGTATTTCTTTCACACTATGTTGTTAATTAGTGCCCCGATATGCTTGTTTTGTACAGCAAATGTTCGTGTAACTGTGTTCAGATGTCTGTAATCTAAAACTAAATGACATGAATGGTCTGGTTTCATTAATGGAAAGAAAGCATTATTCATAGGGGTGGTGCAACTTTCTATTACATCTTAGTATTCAAGTTGCGTGAGTATCTCTCTAACTTGCTTTTTAGCCTCATGTTTAATGGGGTATTATCTTTGAGGTTGCGGGGCTAACCTCACAGGTATTACATGATAAGGGAAACCGTCATCCCACCCCACATGAGTGTGCTATAACGTAGGAGTTAGCTTTAAAAGCCTACTCCTTGGCATATGATTGTTTTACTAAGTCTAGAACGAGGTTGGAGAAGGTAGGTAAAATTACAGTTTCTCCCTCTGGGTAATCCATCACAAATTTAGGTGGCCAACCCTTTTCAGCCAAAAGAATATTGTTACCAAATGAGTACATTAATATATCTCAGTACGTCCCCCTTGAATTGGAGTTGCATTTCATATAAACTATGCAGGTCACTCACCCTCGTATCCAGTGTCTCCACCTGGATATATCCACTCAATGCTACTGCCACCAGACAATCCATCAGGTTCCAGCAAACTATTGTACCTTCTGCTGCGCTGTCCAGCATGGTCAGAGCCAACTCTGTGCTCAGAAGCAGTATCCTCAATATCTGTGGCATGCTTGACTTTCAGTCCAGCTACCTTCTTCTTTTTGAATTGAGGCTTTGACTGTTTAGGCTTGTCTTCCTTTTTTATTATGTAGTCAGAAGAGCGTTGTGAGTACTTCTTTGGTTTCACATACTCCTCTGATCTGCGCTCTGACCCTCCACTTCTCTCTGAGCGTTTTTTGGATGAATCCTGAAAGGAATGAGATGAATGTGTATGAGTATCCTGATACCTGTCAGGCGTTCTAATTTTATCACGGTTATGCAGATTGTAACGCTTTTCAGTGGCCTCCTGTTGAGGAGATCCACCCCTTACTAAGGCTTTTCTTTATTTTTCATACTATCTCACTTCTTCTTAGGAGACTTGAGCACCTGCTTTGCATTATCCTTTTCAGAATTGCAGATAATTTGTGGTTTACGAGGTCTGGCTTCCAAATTATTTGGCCTATCATTGCATGGGTTTCCTCAATAATTTTAGGTAACCCGTTCTTCTGTTCTCTTGGAATAAAGTTAGTGAGTCATTGTCGTACCGCAAGCGCTGCTGCTTTCCCTTTAATCTTACTCAACATTATGGCTTATGCTGCAGCAACATTGTCCATCAGTTTCATCCCCAAATCCAGGGCATGGGTGGCCCATACTCATTTTGGACCTGTTTAGGCACCTCTAGTAAAACAGCCAATGAGGGTGTACCATGAGTTCGTGTATATACTATATCAAAAACTGTATCCCCTGTGGTGCTGTCCTCCACTGTGTTTTTCCTGGGGCCCTGTATGGGGAAACACTGCCTCAAGCTGACTTGTTTTTTGTGAAGTCCAAAATGGTATTTCCTCCCATCTAATGGGAATCTTACCCATGACTGCATTGATCTTTTGTGGGCTTATGGCAGGTGTAGCCAATTTTGGTTGTGCAGCTTAGCAGCCCTCAAAGGATTTACTGTCATTGTTTGCATAATAAACTGTGTAAGACTTCTATAAATCATGGCCAGATTTGTGTATAATCTGCGCAATTTTGGTGCTATCATGTTTTCTATGTTTGGATGTGGTGTGTAACCAGGTAATAGTAGCCATGTCGCTCCCTCATTACTGAGGGAACTAGTCAAACTTCTTCTATAGCGTGTGGTAGGGTGCCTTCAAACCGGTTTTGATGTTCTTGGTAAACTAATGGTATTTCTAAAGCTTTGTAAGCTGTATAGTTATTTGAAGCGTCAGTTGCAGTGTAAGAGTGAAACAATCTTGTTCGGTCGTTTACCGTTGGGAATGTAACCCATGAATAGAATATCTCTTTCCTAAATGCACTGTGAGCATCAACCACAAAGGTAATGTCCACACCCTCAAGTGAGAGATCATGTGGGAGCAGCTTCTGAGTAACTGCATGGCTGCATTTTTCAGGTATGTTTAGTGCTGCTGGCTCAGCCATAAGAATATGTCAAATTCAGGAAGGGTAACCACCTACAGCCAATACATAGGATTTACCTACTCAGATAAGAAGGATTTTTCCCTAACATCACTGACATCTCGGGTTAAATAGGTGAGATGGGGTCTTTGGGTACACAAAAGAAATCAACTCAGGTGATCCATTAGAAAAGAATCCAAGCTAGAACGATGGCGGCGCCATGTCGTATGGCTTATAGCTCCTGGTAAAACTGTGCATTTGCTTGACAACATAAAAATCAGGATAGTGCAGACTTATTCTGTGCGTACCCTCAGGACATGTTGGCCTGTAGTCCCTGCTATCTCACAGTGCACCATCTGCACTTCAAACCCAATCATGTAATAGATATATTATGCCCCTCCTCTGAACATGAAAACCCTGACTCCCCAAGGAAATCATGGTATCGATCTGGAACCCGCTCGATTGGTTACTCATACATACCCAAAGAAATACACCAGAAATACTTAGAAAGGCATTTCAATATTTATTGAAGAATTGTGGTTCTTGTATAAATTTTGTGCACTGTGATAATCAGTAGAATGAAACAGATTAGCGTAATTAGCATTATGATAATAGTGATAGCATCAGTGTGCTATAACAGTGAATATATGCTGACAAATAAGTACTATTTTATAGTATACTCCAAACTAGCGCTTCATAACCTAGTCTACCTAGGTAGGGTGTTCTGCCAAATCCTTGCCGGTGGTCTAACTTCCCATTACTTGTGAGTAATGGTATCAGGACGTCTGTCTTGTTCTTAAGCTGGACATCTTTCTTCGCAGAGATAAACAGGAATCAGCTGGGTTGGAAGTCCGTCATGCAGCAACCTCGCAGTGTCAGTGAAATACTCAAATGCCCAAACAAGGAAGCAATGCTTTATATATATATATATTAACAATACCCCTGGTGCAATGCCAAAGCCCCAGTCAGACTGCTATTGTTTATCCTATTGAGACAGCTTTATCGCCTACTGGGCAACTATATGCAACAACAAATGAAATGAACTTTATCCGTTGTACAGAATGTTCAAGGTGTCTTGCTGCGTGTGCGTACAAAGTAGAAATGTAAGCAGTGCAGTTTCAGAGAGTATTATCTTTCAAGACACATAAGCAAATGTATAGCAAAAGTCACTGTGTAAGAAAGAAGGCAACTTAAGAAACATGAGCATGTAAAATTATGGTGTTTCTAACATGGCCTATCCTAATGACGAGGCACCAGGCACAAACCATCTGGAGCCCTATTCTCCAACTGCATTTTTTAAATATTAAAACAGACAGCCTGGCCTCTTGTTTCTCCAGGAAGATAACAAGGCAACACCGCTAGGTAGCACTGAAAATCATTCTTTTCAATTTACCTTTACATGCTACTTCGTGGATAACAAGCCTAAGCGAAGCTCTGCAAAAACTTTGGCTTTTGGCCCTACAAAAGCTTCCTACATGCCCGAATCGGTGGTTTTCAGGGGAGAAATGAGCCAAGCAGAAATAATGTCATGCACAGTTGGAAGAGTGTGTGCAAAGACACATCTTGTGACAATATTTAAAGTGGATGACAACATTTACTGAACAGTGAACTACACAATCAGTATTATTTTCTCACTGACTTTGCTCCTCCACCACATACCAATAATAAAGATGCTATTATTTTGTATTCAAGTTTAAGTTGGGGGCTGTGCATAGCTCGCCCTTCCTTCCTGCCAGTGATGGCCCACCCAGGCACAACTAAGCTCTCTATTGTGCGTCTGTCTAGGAGGAATACCCAAACGTAGCTGTCCACTACACCCAGTTATGTGACCCAGGGACAGACTACAGGCACTAATTGGCTAAACCAGAAAAATTCCAACTTTCTAAATGTGGCATTTTCAAAATTGTAATTTAAAATACAACTTTACCATGAGAGAGGATGTTTCATTACAATTCCCAAGACACCGAACATATACTGGTTACCTTCTCTTATTTGAAACTTACAGCATATTAAATGTGATAAGGTAATTCCAATGTTATCCTAATGGAAAAGTAGGCTTAGCAGTAGTCAAAAACACATTTCAATAGTTTTTAACTACCAGGACATGTAAAACTTTAAATTACGTGTCCTACTTTTTAAAATATATTGCACCCTGCTCTGAGGGCTATCTAGGGCCTCCACTAAAGGTGACTTATATGTATAAAAAGGAAAATTTGGGCCTGGAATAAGGTTTGGTTTAACCAATAAATATGTTAGAGTGCACTCCAATCATATTTGCAGGCTATAATACATGACTGTGCTGTGACGGTTTGAGCATGTACTCCTCCTTGGATAATAAGCATGGTTTCTAACATTCAGATCGTATCCTTTTTAGGTTCTTGGTATTTTTATAAGAAGACAATTGACTTGTGTTGTCATAGAAAAAAAACATATTTATTGGTTACATCCTTGTTGTTCCAGAAGTAATGTTTTTTTTATTCTGGGGGTGCAATAGCCGACACATGTCAATCCCTCGTCAAGGCGAGCTCACCCTGACGAGGGATTGACCCGGGACCGACTTGCTGCTGGTGAAATTTCAGCATTTATTGTATTTTAATTGAGGACGATTGCATTGTTTCCAAAGGAAATTGTTCTTTGACCTTCTGAACAATTAATATGCTTTGAGAAAGCCCTGGTCTGATTGACCATCCAGGGCGAAACACGCGTCAGCTGTTGCACCCCCAGAGTACAAAAAACATTACTTCTAGAACAACAAGGATGTAAACAATAAATAAATGTTTTCTCTACATCAAAACAAGTCAATTGGCTTCTAGAAATACCAAGAACCTAAAAAGGATACGATCTGAATCTTAGAAACCATGCTTTTTATCTAAGGAGGAGTACATTTTCAAACCCTCACTGCAAAGCTATAGACACAAGGCTGGAAAGGTCCAGTGCTTCGAGCTAAGCTCCTCCATCGACTACTCACCCATTTAGGCAATTTCATCCAGGACCAGGATCCCTGGACCTTCTCTGCAACTTTGAATATAATACATGACTGTTCCTCCTGGTAGTCTGCACCCAACCTTAAGATTCGTGAAAAATGCAATTCCATTTTGGAGGCTACTTTGAAACATCGAGTGGTGCAAAGGGCATCAGAGAGAGCCATATACATATCATCCAGATCATTAACCATTTTTTCTGGAGTACTGTTTCATGCACAAATTAGGTTGAAACTTTATTTCAGGAGTCAATTGCATTATTGTTTGTTTCTCATGTTTGTTATTATGTTGCCGTTTTTTTTATTTCTCTCTCAGGGTTTTAATATTGGTCCAATGTTTATTTGACAGCGATTTTTTATTCTTTTGCAGCTTTGTTTGAAGGTTTGGGAGCATAATGGGCACGTTAGGTAGTGTTTCACCTATATCTTTTCTTTTCTTGGATGCTTTTGGACCGCTCACGGTCACATGGTTTGGTTTGAATTACACAAGTTTGGAAGGAAGGGTTTTCACCTGTGAAGTTTCACAGAGCGTGTTGATATTCAGCTCACTTGGTGCACAATCTTGATGGTTTCTTGGATGTCGGAAAGGGCAGATTAAGACTTCTTATTTGGTCACATTGTGAGTTTAATAATTTCTGTTATGGTGATGTACATTTTAAGTTTGGTTTGTCTTCTATGGAGCAACAGCACATGTTTATTTTTTTTTAATTTTACTTTGGCAGCATGTTTTGGTGTTTGTATGAGTATAATGACTACATGAAATGCACGTTTTACATATTTTTATTGGTTGTTTCATGTTTTTGGCTAAGAGACGTTTGATGGTTACTGATGGGTGTTGTGTCATGCTTTCGAAGTAAGCCTGAATAGGCATTTCTTCTGCTTTGGAAGTTTGGAACCAAGTTGCCGCTGTTTGATCTCCGAAATTACTGAAGAAATTTAAATAACATTGACTATAATGGATACATGGATTATATTGTCATCTTGTTTCCGATTATTTGGCTAGTTGAGTGCCTTGGTTTAGGAAAACACAATCAGTGCTGCAGGGCTAATACTAGCATTCAATTTACAGGCCCTGAGCACAGGTAGGCCACTCTACTAGGGACTTACAAGTAAATTAACTCTGTCAATTGGGTATAAGCCAATGTTACCATGTTTTAAGGAGTGAGCACATGCACTTTAGTTCTGCTTAGCAGAGATAAAGTGCACAGAGTCCTAAGGCAAGCAAAAATGAGATCAGAAAAATCTGGAGGGGGAACGCATAATGTTTGTGGGAAGTCCACCCTATGTCTAACATGTCTAACACGTAGGTATACCTTTTCACCCTTTCAATGAGCACTGGTTATGTTAACCATTTAAATTTCACACGTTCAGATGAGAAGCAAAAACCATTACTTTGCTTTTAATTGCATGTATTTGTTGAGAGGGTTTTAGAGAATAAAAAACTTAAATAATGTGGACGGACCCACTATGTGTATGCTATTAAATCACTTTGAGTAGTAAGAACATGGACCCATTAGGTGTTATTAAAAGACCCCTCACACACCAACCTGGTTGGTGTCATGCTTCATTATTGGGGTACCAACCGGGCGGCCGAGTGCCTCCCGGTTGTGCTACGATGCCTGATTGCAGCGAAGCAGGTGTTGTGCATAAATGTGGTGTGAGGTGAATTATTTACAGGTAAAAATATCTCTGAGGATCCTTGCCTATGACTTTAATAATGGCGGCTCAGGATATGGTTAAAAACAATATGTGTAGTGCAACTAATCTGGGATTATTACCATGAGTTGACTATGTGTGGCGGTCTACATGTTTCAGCCCGTAAAAAAAGTGAAAAGGGCTTTCTTCAGGACCAGGTGAGTGAATAGTGAGTGGCAAAGGTGAATAGTGCCACGTGAAACCTTTTGTAATACCTACACACGCGCTAAGGTGTGTGGTAAAAAATGTCGGCGTACTCACTGACACTTGAAAAATACAATGTATGGCATATTAGGCGGGAAAATCGGGGCTCGGGGGGAGGGTTGTTCATCCAAGAACCGATTTGGTCTTGGTGGTCCCTCCGCTGCAAACCTATCTCGGTCCCTCGTAGTCCCGGCTGGTTTTAGAGAATAGCCATGTAATTCTTGGAGACCATGTTGGAGATTGGCGATTGATTATGATTACTTAGGCATCTGTGTACAGTAAGGTATATAACTAATGTCTAATCATCATAAGAGGGAGGTTTCATCCTCTTTTAAATTTTGCAGGACAATCACAGATATACAGGGAAGATTCATCAGGATTACCGCCTAACAGTGGGGAAAGTTCCCAAATCACCACTGAAGCCTTTTCTCTCCAATCAGGAACCAATGCACAAGAGAGGGCAGGGACACAATTGACCTATAGATCATTTGTCTCGGGAATATGTGTTAAATACTACTTGCTCCTAATGGACTACCCCAACTGATATTC
Organism: Triturus cristatus; assembly: GCF_964204655.1. Classification (NCBI taxonomy): domain Eukaryota; kingdom Metazoa; phylum Chordata; class Amphibia; order Caudata; family Salamandridae; genus Triturus; species Triturus cristatus. The sequence continues at coordinate 879,860,627 of NC_140583.1, forward strand.
TGAAGCTTTCCCCATATACGATACTAAAATGGTGAACATTGCCAACATAATGGTAGAGATGTTCTTGAGAGTGGAATTTTCCAATGAGAATCTAATAGCTCAAAGAACATACTCCGTGTGTCAATTTATGCAATAACTGTGCAAGATCCTAATAGAAGCATTCACCAAACTAGGGTATGCCTGTCTCATGCTGATGGTATACTTGAACAATAGAACCGACTATAAACAAAATAACGTAGTTCAGCTCTCCAGCGAAGTGAAAATGTTTGACACAGTATTATCATTGATGCAGGTTTCTGTTCTTAATTCTTCTCACTATTCCACTGGTAGAAGGAAAATATCAAAATTATACCCATAAATGTAACACATGAATGAGAAGAAACATAAACTTTCCATCCCTTAATAAATACTGACAACCTGCAGGCACTTCTTTAAATGTACCATCCTAAAAATGCAATAGTGTGATTGAATAAGCAACCAACAAAAAGGGAATTAGTAAAGCTACTGAAGAAATTTGTAACAGTTTCATCTAAGAGTGCTGTGAAACACTGCTTAGTACAATTTCACATCATGACTGAACCCAATGTTCAAATTAAATAAATGAAGCATAGGACATTCAAAGTAGGTTAATTAGCTGTCCATCAAGACCTGGAAGACATAGTTAATTTACATCTCTGTTGGACTAGGTTCTTCAGAGTATATAGTTTCAGGGGCTCCTGACCTCTCTGAAGAGGGAAAGCTCAAGACCCCAAACAATCTGCTCTTGCAATACCAAGTCTGAAACAGAAAGTGGGTGCTACCTAGCTCTCCTTGAGCCTCTATTTAGAAAAGTGTGAATAGTCAATGCTTTAATCAAGGGAACCTGTTGTAGTGATTATACTTTTGGACCCACTTTGGTTCTTCCTTAGTTTTACGTATTAGCTGTTTTAGCCTGTCACTGCTTTTCACAGACACACATAATACTTTTGTTTTGTTACATGATGCTTTTTAGAACTACGCTGTACATATTGTTATTCCATGAAACTTCTTGTGATGCAGTCTGAACATTTTGTGCAAGGTCAAACAGCATGGTGCACTCTTTTCTTGTGCCTGGCCAGCAATATCTCCTAACATTTTTAGACATAGCATGATAGCACAGCTGCAGTTTTCTAACAACGTAGTAGTTATCATATAAACCGTGTCTTACCCCCTTGTGGGGGGGGGGGGGGCAAAGAGGAGAATTCCAGCAGAGAGACCGGTCCTTGAACAGAGGCAGCAACCTTACGTAAACTGAGTTTACATCTATGAAGTGGGCCACCTAACTACACACGGCAGGTATGGGGTCTATTGCTAATCTGAGAGATCACTAATATATCCCTGTGCTCACATAGTGAGGGTAGGCCTAGATAGATATATATGTTACCATGGTTGGGTTGTTCATTGTATACAGCTTGCTATAATGCTGATTAGGTTGCTCAGTTCGATTTGTTTACATATTGCAGCACACCTGCTTCAAAATAGACTACAATAGTTTCAATAAATATATTGTGAACTTTCTTTGTGTTTTTCTTTTGTTTATTATGGACATGCATTAGTGAGCAATGAAAGGTGATCTATTTCCATGGTTCCCTTGGGGACTAGAGGTTCATGTTCTAGCTTGCCGAAATCACCTGGTACTCTGGAAAGGCTACGAGTTTAGGAGCGGCCCTGTGAGTCAGTCAGATTTGGCCCTGCAGGTATTGACATGGAAGAGAGACTTAGAGGCAGATGTACCAAAGGGTTTTACCCATTCTGTGTCTATAGGAAAATGTGTTCATACATATGGCCTTTAGTCCCTACATTCTGATGTCCTGTTATCCCAAGGCATAGTTTTACTTCCAGCAGAATCCATGCATCAGTGTCAGGTGTTTCTGGGCACAGTACAGGATAATTATAGCATTTGCAATGAGTAGGAATTTTCAGCCAAGTTGAGAAATTTCACAGTAGAAACAAATCAAATAGTGGAAACACACGAAACACAATACACAACTTAATGAGGGAGGTCAGAAAGCACCTCCCTTGCATACCACTAGGCATCCTGAAACTATACATAAGCTTCCACCAGTCACGATGTGAGCGGAGGTAGACCAATTTGGGGTCACCCCTCTTATCATACTTCAAAAGGGTGCCCTGATGAGTTCCAATGTGCTATTTGAGGAGCATCACAAGATTAGGGTCCTAATAAAACTCTGCAAATTGCTGTAACACTATTTATAGATATAGATGTCATTTAGAGTTTGCAAAGCAGGAGCATCACTGTAATTTGTCAGTACTCCCACCTGCCAAACTCAAAATTGCCTTGCCCCATTCAGAGGTGGCAGAACTTCAGGATTTCCAATGGCAGATTTTCAGTCAGCTTCTTTGACCTGACCGCCCGCCAGTCAGATCATTAAAATGATTCCAATGAAAATACATTTATTTTCAGACGTTGTGTAGAGTGATATTAATGTAAATAAAATCAAATTCTGCATTCAGCATAATGATGTCAATGTTGGTAATAGTTTTGCAGCAGCACAGTCAGTACAGCTATCCGAAAACTAGTGCCAAAGACAGTAGAGCTACCATCACCTTTAGCACACCATTCAATTAATTCTCTATTCATGACAACTTCCCCACCAAACCACCCTGCCCAGGAGGCGACACACGAAGAAATTGGAATAAAATTGAGAAATCTTCTTTTCTCGCTTCACTTGCTGAATCTCTCCCCCTGCCAACCTTCCATCAACCAGGCTGACCCACAACTTACTAGCTGGTTATTATCTGCCAGCAGCAAATTTGCGCCCCCCAGAAAAATCCACGCCACCCGTCGCCACGATGCCCAGAAGTGGTTTTCCTCAGAGCTGAAAAATCAGAAAGTAGCACTTCGGCAATTGGAGAGAAAATGGAGACACAACTATTTACCCAAAGACAAAAGCCTCTACATAAACACCATGAAAACTTACAAAAAATCCATCTTGACTGCCAAGGCAGCATACTTTTCCTCAAAAATCCTGTCTGCAAACAATCGCACGAAAGAGATCTTCTCCATAGTAAATGAACTTTCTAACCCTGATAGGATTATAATCAACATGACCCCTCCCAAAACTTCTGCAATTCCTTGAACTCTTTCTTTATTGACAAAATCATAAAAATAAAGTCCAGTATTCCATCTTGCAAAATCTGGACCCTAGTATATCCACCACTCAAATTCACAGTATCTTTTCTCAATTCCCTAAAATTCTTGAGCCTACCTTTGCGGACCTACTCTCTAAAATGAAAACGGGCTCCCCCACTGACTGTTGCCCTCCCAGTATGCTGAAAGAAATGTTTTCTACCCTACCCAGTCCTGCCCTTAATCTCCTGAATGAATCATTATCCCAGGGTTTCGTCCCTGCCACCTTCAAGGAGGCAATTGTTATCCCCTTTTGAAGAAGGCAGGTGCAGATCCGCAAACGTTGGCAAACTATCGACCAATCTCTCTTCTCCCCTACTTAGTGAAGGTCTTAGAAGCTCACATCACGAAATGTCTCACTGACTTTCTGGAAGAATCTGAATTCCTTGACTCTCATTAAGCAGGGTTCCGCCCAGCCCACTCCACCGAGGCGGTGATCCTCACAGTGCTAGACACTCTCCGTGACAAAGTCGATGGCGGCTCCCCGCAGGCCCTTGTCCTGCTGGATCTCTCCGCAGCCTTCGACACGGTCGACCATAACCTTCTGGTCGACTGTGTCACTCCTCTCCTGAAGAAACTTCATTGGCTACCTGTTGTCCAGCGCTGCACCTTCAAGGTCGGGTGCCTTATTTTTAAGTCACTCAATGGGAAAAGTCCTACATTTGTGAACAACCTTATCAACATGTACGTTCCCACGCAAAATCTTTGCTCAGCACATAAGTCACTCCTTTCCACCCCATCTTTTAAATTAAAGCGTACCGGTGGCACCAGGCTTCCCATGCTCTGGAACTCTCTTTCCTCCGAAATACGCCTCTGCACCAACCTCCTCACTTTCAGGGGCCTTCTTAAAACCTGGCTCTTCCGTCAGGCTTTCTAATCTGCGCATCTGAACCTGAAACCTCCCCGGTGTACGCGTGCTTTACAAATTCATTTTAACATTAACATTCAATTGCTCTATTGATTTCTTGTGCAGTGCAGTGTCCTTCAGCCCAGCCACTTGTTGTGACCGAGTGACTGTGGGGGGCTATTGGTGGCATCTTTCCAGGTGAAAAAGAATTTATGGGTTTAAATCTTTCCTAGGCCTGTTACCCGAGAATTTAGCCTAAACCTGTAAAGTAAAACAGCTGTTAAATATTTTGTATTTATATACGAAAATGCTAGCCATTTGGAATTTTCTTCATCTAGTAGCTGAGATTGATGCTATATTTGATCTCTTTCAGAAAAATGTTAAAGACATTGCTCTTTTCCTTAAAGTTTCTCCCCTACTAGCAGATACTGCCTATTAGCACCAAGAGACCTTTGGGTGAAAGTAAACTACCAATAACATAAACATTAACATAAATAATAATCAGCATTTATAGATGAAAAGTACATTGTAATTTAGCCTGACATAAATGAAACCAGATGTAGCTGGAAAAACAATAATAGAAGAATACACTTTATCTTACATTAACTTGAGATGCAAAGGATAATTTAAGTAACTAAACAGAGGTAGGCAGAAAATGAACAAAAAAAGTGAAACATAAAAAGTATACTGGTGCCAGTATTACAGTAGGCTTTGACAGAAGCAGAGCAAAAAACACATGACGACATACAATTGTGTATGCCACTTTTGGGGAATTTGTGCTCTGTATATTCTGCACATTCTGCACATCATGCATAGTTCTTCTCAGTACTAGAAACTGGGTATAGATATTACACCTTTCCATTTGCTTGAGCCCGGTCTCTATTGTGGCCAGTTGTGGCATATGAAGCTGTCAGGGCTCTCTGCCCCAAGTTGTATAAACAAGTGAAGGAGTATTCCTACACCTGCCAATTGCTCTTTTTAATCCTGGTTGTAAATTCTAAAGATAATTCTTCAAAGAACAGGATCAATTATTTGTGGGCCAAAAATATGTGGAACTGTTTACCAAACAAATATACCTTTCTTTTTACCTTTATGTAAGAATATCATTCAGTCAGCTTGAGAGACTGTAAAACATTACTGTAGGGAATCTGCCTTATAAGCATGACCCCCCTGGACTTTTCACCTTTTCCTTGACCTTATATTACTGATATTAGGACTCTGTGTACAGTCGCACTGTGTTTCAGTGCCACGCTTAACGCACTCTGGCTCTAAAATTGTTTGCTTGAAATTGGTTGCACCCAAATAGTTTCTATAACTTTTCTGTAAGACCATAGCAACTGATGCACATGGCATTAATGTTCATTATCATTTGTGGGTTGCCATGTGTACTTACACCACTTATAGATTTTTTGTTTGCCATATTGCAAGCCTTGAAAAATCTAGTCACCCACTTGCTATGGTGAGTCAGGTCAAGCTACATTTAGAACGGACCTACTTTACATTCCGGTGAGTTGACAAAAACAGGTATTCTGTTCAGTCAGAAAGAGAAGGAGCAATAAAGATGCCTTTAAATCTTGTTTTTATCTTGTCATATTTGCCCTATGTTCATGTGACGGAGGTTGGAAGTCAGTTTACAATTTATTTTCCTTCTCTTACTCCAGAGTTCCAGGATTTTGTAAAGCAAGCTGTCTGACCTGTTGTACAAAGTGTAATATGAAAGGCTGTAGGGTATCAGATTTTTCCTAAAACACATTTAAATAGATAATATGTCAACTTTACAGATTTTTTAAAATATATTTCAGTAGTTGTGAAAGCCCATTTTTAGTAATTCTTTGTGATAAACTAGCACAACGTTTGCTCCCAGCAGGCGGGAGCTTTAAAAATGCTCCTGCCAGCTGGCATCAGACTTGTATTCTGTTTCCCTGCCTGCGCTGACGCGGGCAAGGCAACAGACTATCATATTGCTCCTGCCCAAAGGATGCAGTATAAAAAAATTCTCCCTCTGGACGGAAGCAATTCCAGCTCCCGCCCCATGCAGGGAGCCAGCTGGGGCCACAGGGGGCCTGGGAATCCCCCCATGGCCCCCAACGTGTGCTTGGTGGGTGCCCCAGAATGGGAACTGGGGGGCCCACCTTTAAATAATGTGGGCCATGAGGAATGGGGTCCGCAGGGCCCTTAAATGCTCAGGGAAGGGTGCCATGAGCCCCCTTCCCTTTTAGTTAAAGTTCGGCCACCATGTAATGGGGTCCTTGGCCTAAATAGGCTCAGGGAGGGGAGGCATGAGTCCCCTCCCTTTTTAATTACTTGGCTCCAGGAATGGGGTCGCCAGTGCATAATAAGGCTCGGGGAGGGTGACCACACACACCTCACTCGTTTTTAATATAATATGGCACTAGGAATGTGTTCCGCGAGGCCTACTAAGGACTGGGGAGAGGGCCCCCCTCCCTTTTTTAAAAATAGAACGCCCTGCGGGATGGGGTCTCCGTGCCTAATAAGGCTTAGGCAGGGGAGCTATGCAGCACCTCTCCTGTTTTTTGTTGTATTTGATGCTGGGGGTCCCTCTGGCCTATTAGAGCTCAGAGAGGAGTGATGTCATAAATGATGTCATAGAGCTTTTCATGAGTGATGTAATATGTGAGGTCATAGGCAGTGCATTGCGGGGGCATAAGTTATAGTTACCTCTGCTAACTATAACTAGGGAATTATTCTTTTTTTTTTCAAAACATTAATGTTGTCACTGACATATGCACCTAACTATAATTTACTTTAACATTTGTTTTTGTCAGTGAATTTCTAAGGTTTGAAATAAAAAAGATATTTTTATCACACCTAACTATAATGTTACTTTAACCTTTGTTTTTTTTCTTGTCACCTCACTCGCCACACTACATTAACTATAACGCACCCCTTCTCCATGCACTAGCTATACCCTTGGATATTACATAATTTATAGCACGTGAAATCATTACATTCATTAAAACACTTATGACATCTGAAATTATATTATTTTCCAGAACACAGAACATGGTATAGTGGTGAGGTATAGTCAATGTAGCGTGGCAAGTGAGCTGAAAAGACTGTACGGAGGTGCACAAGTGATAATAATTTAAAGGTAGTGCATAAGGATAAATGGTTTTAACCTTTGTTTTTTTCGTAACTTTCAAGGCCAGGGTTGTATATAAGCTCCTTTTTTATTTATTCTATATATTAACAAACTGGAATCAGTTTTAACAGAATCCCCTCTGGTCGACCAATCCCCGCTCTGCTATACACAGATGATACTGTTTTAATTGCGTGGACTGCCGGGGGTTACACTGTCTTTTAGATTTATTCATTGAATTTATGGGCAACCTGGACCTCACTACAAACATTTCTAAATCACACGTGATGATGATTGGCCCTTACAAGACCAAAACTATTAAATTTGTGGTGGAGTATCACCATATCAGTCAGGTGGACAATTTATATTATCTGGGTGTCCTATTCGACTCCTATCTTACTTGACACTCATTGATTAACCATAAAGTACTGTCTTTTATCATGGCTAATGATAGTATAGCAGATTTCTCCCACAGGGTAGAAGGCACCCATTTGAAGACAGTTTTGAATATTTTCAAAGCCAAAATCTAATCCTATAGTCAGATATGGTTGTGGGATCTGGGCAGTGGGGCTATTGCCCCAGTTCAAACAGCTGAAAACAAGTTCCTCAGGGGGCTTCTAAGGGTTCCAAAAAGTACACCCGCTAAGGTAGTTCATGAATAGTTGGGTATGGACTATGTCACTGATTTCATGCGTCTTCATACTCTGTTACTATGGCTTACAATCTGGATGATGGGCGAGCTGACACTTAACAGACTAATTGTTCATGATTGCATCAACTTGGACAATTTTTTTTCATGGATCCCTCAGTTACATTATGTTTTAACCACCCTGACAATCTTACGGAGACCTGAGCTGAATTCTGAGCCAAATGTAATTGTTAAATCTGACCAAACATGGGTGAAACAAGTGTTTAAAGATAGGATGGTACCAGATCGTGAGGCATTAGCTCTGAACAAACAGTATGCCATGCAAGACTGGTGAAAACTGTGACTGGTATAGAACCTTACCTTGCATTGATTATGTCCAGGTATCACCAATTATTTGTTAACTCTTTTAAGGCTTAATCTATATCCATGGATTATGTTTTCTAACTTTGTCTGCCATGAAGACTCTAACATGCCTATATGTGAGTGTGACAATACTTCTTTAAGCAATATTTGCATATAGTTATAATTTGTCCCAGGTAATGGTGTTCTGCGTCATCAATGTATATGGCCCCTTTTGTTGTCCAGTGAATTTCAACCAAGTGTGAGCTGCGTTATTGTATTAGCAATTTTTAACTACCCGTTCAGTATGTTATTTTTCTCATGATATCTTTCTGGTGTTTTAAAGCAAGCTAAACTGTGATTTTTTTATTGATACAATTGTGTATCTAATGTAATTTACTGTGTTACTTTTATGATTGTATTTTTTTAAATCAAATAAAGTTTATATTGATTAATTAATTGATTGGGAATATCAAGGGTTTTTATAATGTTAGTAACAAATTTGTAATACTCATCCAATATAGTCTTGTGGAGTGGCATGTTCTTAAGTGGAGCATTGTACAATATACTGGCGGATAGTGTTGCAAAGTGTACTGTGGTACAGTATATTGTGGTATGGTGGAGTGGAGTATAATGGAATGAGGTATACAAGGGTGGGGTACACTGGAATTGCATACAGCAGAGTGGCATAGAGTAGAGTGGCATAGAGTGGAGTGGCGTAGAGTGAACTCAGATACAATCTAGTAGCCTATATTGAAGTGGCATAGATTGCAGTGGCACAAAGTGTAGTGGTAGACAGTGGTATAGCATAGAGTGGAGAGTGCTAAAGTGGAGCTACGTCTTGTAAATATCGTATAGTGTATTTGCATAAACTGTACTGGTGCACAGTGGAGTGCTATACACTAGAGTGTTGTACAATGTAGGGGCATATATTGGAATATTGTTTACTGAAATAGTGTACAGTGGAGTGGCGTACAGTTGAGTGCAGATCCGTGGAGTGATGTAAACTAGAAAAGCCTACACTGGAGTGGGGTACAGTGGAGTGCCTTACAGTGGAGTTGGGTACAGTTGAGCTGTGTACAGTGGGCTTGTGTAAAGTGGAGTGAGGTACAGTGTAGTGTTGTAAAGTAAAATTGCTTAAAGTAGAGCAGGGTACATTGGAGTGCCTTACAGTGCAATAGTTCAGAGCGGAATAGCGTACACTACAGTGGGGTACACTGTAATAGGGTACAGTGCAATAGCATATAATGTAGTGGCATAACATGTGCTGCGATACAGTGGAGTAGCATAGAATTAAGTAGTGTATAGTGTAATAATGTTGAGTTTAGTGGTGTTAAGTTTTCAAACGTACATTGGAGAGGCATATTGTGGAGTAGGGTACAGTAGAGTGTTGTACAATTCAATTCAATAGGGTTAATTATAGAAGTGTAAATCTATTGACATACATTGAAGTGTGGTTTACAAGAATGACACAGAATGTATTCCTGTGAAGTAAAATAGCATACAGTGGATTATGGTGCAGCCCGGTGGCCTATACTGCATTTCATTACAATGGAGTATAGTAGAGGGATGTAGCATACACTGGAATAGCGTACACTTTTGTAGTGTATCATCAACTGGGTCATAGCCTTCAGTGGAATAGCATAAAATGGGGTTACGTGCAATGTAATAGCATACAGTTGTGAGCAGTACAGTTTAGAAGCATACAGTAAACTGGAATACATTAAAGTGTAATTGAATGCAGTGTGGAACTGTATCATAGCATTGCGTATAGTGGTGTAGATTGAAGTGGCATTCAGTTAAGCTGGGTGGAGTAGAGTGGAGCAACATACAGTGAATTAGCATACAATGTAGTGGTGCACACTATAGTGTCATAAACTGGAGCAGCATACTCTATACATCGTACAGTGGAGTAGGGTAAAATCAACAGTTGTACAGTGAAGTGGCGTAAATGAAGGTGGAAAATAAAGAAAGGTACCTTTAAAAGGTGTGAAAAAATGTCAATGTTATATCTCTGAAATATATATTATAATATGGAAATGTTTAAGTGTCCCAGGACATGCTTAAATCCAGTGTATTTATGATATACTTTTGTAGTTCACATATAGCAAAAACAGATAGTGCAGGTAAGTAGTGTAACTATTTTATAACGTTTAATGTATTTAAATGTTGTGTGATCTGTTGCTGCTCTATCTTAACAAAATGTGGAGATATTTCACTGTACTACCATGGTACATAGTAATGACAGGTCATTAGCTGATTGGCAGGTAGGTTGTTTTTAGGTACACTTTGCCCATGTTCCTCCTAATGCAGGTACGTCTTAGGTTTGGTATTTTTTCCCTACCTATTACCACTTTACTAAAGTGGTATTAGGTAGTGCAAAATATTTATACAATTCTATTTATTTGTTTTAAAAAATCCGAACTAGCGTGGTACTACTGCCGTACCCCCAAAAGGTTTTCTACAGTTACCATTTTTGTTTATAAATTCCTATATATTTTTATTGTGCAATATTTTGTAATCAACACACTCCTCCTCAGACGTTTTTCAGCATATTTAAATTGGTGAAAAATAGAAAATACACTGGAGTACAGTATATTTATAAAATATAGTGTCTTATAGTGTAATTCCAATTCTGAATTTTTAATAAGCAATTTCTTTTTTACTGTAGCAGTACCGTAATGCTAAAGTGGTAAGAGGTATGGAAAAATACCAAACCTTATACCTAGATTGCAATGCGTAATGCAGAACACCTGGAAACTTGAGCTGAAAACAACATGGCTGCCTTTAACTTTTGCAATGGCAGTCATTAGCCAATCAGGTAAAGACTTGTCATCGTTATATACCTCAGTAATACTGTGGAATTACAGTGGCCACAGATGTCACTACGATAAAACCACCTAAAACGTGTAAAGTACTTACCCTACTTACCTGCACAACCCCACAGACTCATCTGCGCACCATTATCTATAATGCTGCCAAATTTCATCAAACTCCGGCTGACGATTTTAGCGCTACATGAAATACTGAAGCCTATGAAACATGCATTGGATTTTATGCCAGCTTTGGGACCCCCTTTTTTCTTTGCACCCTCTTGACCAAACACTGTAAAGCTTTCCGTACTCCGACAATGAAACCGGTGCACCAGCTCTGCAAAGTTTCATGGACGTGCGTCAAAAGGATGCAACGTTATTAAGAAACAAGATCAAACAAATCCCTATCTCTGGTGACCCTAATTAAGATTGCTTCTTACAGACATTTGTTAGGCAGAAAGAGGCGACGTGTTTCAACTTGACAGAGTCTTGTTTACACAAACATCCTTACAAATTTTAATCCACATACAAAAAAAATAAATCGAAAACAGACTCAAAACCATATCTGTAAAAACACCCAAGTGCACAAACGATGAGGATAGATCCAAAATTCAACAATAATGAGCTTTGTGGTATTCAATAAAATCTATTAGTCAACCAAGGTAATTGCCACCACATTCCATCCTAGTTATTAATTCAGTGATAGAGAAGAAAAACTTTGAGGTCATTAATGTTGCCTATCTTAGATCTTGGTTATACATTTCAACTCAGGAAACTCACAGCTATAGTAGCCACAATCCTATCTTAAAGTGTTTTTAATTAAACCAGATGGCAAATACATTCATAATTCAAATCCAAACTTTACATATATGCTTTGTGACAAAAAGCATATGGTTTAACATCATAATCTCAAGCCAAAATTTAAGTAAATTGGTAGTTGTAATGGTAATCAGTTTACAGTATAGTCGTCAAAGTCTTATTAATAAACGCTTTAATCTATTATGAAAATCTATGGGCAGTATCTGCAGTTCTTAAGTTATATTATACCTAATTGAATCCATTAATACTATAGCAGTCAGGATCCAATCAACCACACCTTTATCTTGTCATAATAAGATTACTATAGTTGCCAGGATTTGTTAATTACTACTATAACTTGTCATAATGGAAATCCATATACAATTCATAAATAATAATCATACGAGTAATGCAGTGTATTAAAAAAAACTTTGTCTAGAAACCACTCACAATAATATTAAAGAAATAATAAAGAAAATGTAATGGTGCATTAGTCCTAAAATGCATTATGTTCAACTCATTAGAAAGAAGCATTACCCAAATTTAACCAAGATATGACCCAATGTGTACTCACGTTCCTTCATCTATCCTCATATATAAGTACCTATTCACTGTGTATATTTTCACAATGTGAAAGAAGTCAAATATCCTTACAACCTGATGAGAAATTGTATATCAATGGATAAAGTATGTGTCATAAAAACCATACCTAGTAATACCACCAGCAAACAATTGTTGAAAACATCATATATATAGATTAAGAATCAAACTTGGAGGCTCTCTGTCTATACCTAATCAATCAACTACAGTTGGTTCAAAATACAGTTGTCTGCCTTGTGACTCTGACGCCTAGCAGAGAATATATTTTACCAGTTTTGTGTGACCGGCACTCTTTTAAGGCCATACTAATTGTAAACAGGGTTTTACATCACACATTTCCTGAGATGCTTCAAATGTTTTTTTTTTATATTTGCACACACCCTTTTTACACCCTATACCCAATTTCCTGCTGTGAGCCCAAGTGCAATGACAAGGATGGTCAGCTTTGACAACAGAGTTTTCTCTGTTGCCTCTACAAAAAATGGAATTCTCTCTCAACCCAACTCCATGCTGAACCTAATCTCATGTTTTTCACAAAGCCTTGAAAGTCTGGTATTTTCAAACTTTAATTCGCCTTGACAGTGCTATTTTATTTTTAGAGAATTCTATTCCAACTTCTAATTTTCCTTATGCCACATATCTTAAATATCTCTTACTTTTTTATCGTCATTTATAAACGCAACACTCCTTTCATTTATTTGAGTTTTATGTTAGATTTTCTGTTGGGCTAGATAACAGTAATGGTTTTTATCTTTTTCCTTAAGTGCCAAGTAGCTTCTGTGTATGTTGCGCTACATATGAAATTGACCATTGAAAATGTTTTAAGATGACACATCATGTGCTTAAGCTCACACAGTCAGATTCCAAAAATGCCTGTGATGAGCTGGAGGGTGCTGCAGGCTGACCAAGATGCACAATTTGGCTTGTTTGCAATGAATCATGTTTGGCTGGTGCATGGCTACCAGATGCCATCAGTGAAGAATGTGCCATCTTCAGAAAGAGACGAAGTTTACCACATGCATATACATGCTTTCATTTTGGTCAAGGTCAGTTTAGGCATGGAATGTAACGATTTAATTTTTTCCATGTTTTTACTCTGACGAGGTGCCAATGTCCATCAAAGTGGTAATCAGTAAACTGTGTACAATAACTTTGCTCTTTTGGTACTGCTTCTGTATCCAAAGATTTTTCAGCTATGAAAAATATTATATGGATGTGCCCTTAATCTTCCTTGTCATCAAAGGCTTACTCATTCTGAGTTGTCTGGTCATCAGCGTACTGCACATAATTCAAACTTTATCCATGCATCGAGGGGCTGCTTTGGACGGAGATGTTTGGATTGGAGTGGCACACTTTGGAGGAACTATTGAGTTTTCTGTATGCTGATCAAATTACACATTTTGTGTTGCAAACAGAGCCCTATGGGAGTTTATCACATGGCCTCTCCTTATGGGCATCCACCCCAGGCTGGTTGATAGCTAAACTTGCTCACTGCCCCTGTCAAGTTCAATTTTGATGTTCCCATGTTCATTGCTCTGGCTTCAGAAATGTGTATGAACTCCCCAGAATGACCATGTTCTTCATGGACATCCAAATATCCCTCTGTAGCAATCTCCTCAGTTCACAGAATGGCGGCCTCTATGATGTGAATTCATATCTCCTCTTCCTGGGTTGTGAGTACACAGATAGGTACCTTTGTACCTTGCTTAGCCCTAATAAACCATTCATTGTCAGTATTGGACTGGTGTCTGATTTGGATGTATTGCATGCATAGCCAGCATCATCTTATATCCGTCAGCTTGGTCAGCAGCAATGATTTGGAGAAACAGTTTGTGATTATTTTTCTCCCTGAGGCGCAATGCTATTGAACTCCTAGTTTTGTCTGTTTCATTGATGACAGGAATATAGTCTTTCAGTCTTGCCACCCAGTCCCCACCTAGGTGTGATGGAAGAAGGGGAGGGCATCAAATCAGAAAGAAACATGGCGGCAGTGTAGTAGTCCTCCACTCTGTGGCAGAAGTTTTGGACACAAGCACTGAGACTTTGCACAGAAATAATTGCAATAACACAGTGGAATGGACAAAGAAAACGTAATGCCACATGTATGTTTAGTGCACAGCTCTTCAATACTGTGCCATCAGAACACTCATAACGTCGAGGAAGATAGAGACAATGTCCATTTGCATCTAAGTTGCTCCATGCAGCAACCCTGTCATTCAGCCAGAGGTTGTAAGGAAGGGACAAACAGCTGTATATGGCCCTCCCAAACATACCCTCTGAGATATGCCCAATGCCTAAAACACACACCACAGAAATGCAGTAGAAACAGCATACCAATATGTTCACCACAGAGTGTGAAGAGCAGTGGTTGTTGCACCAGATCAGGCACAAGGACAATACTGTGAAGCACCGCAGAAGTTGTCTCAACTGCGATCACCACTGAGCAGCAGGACAGCATGTGCCAAGCCCTGGCTGAGTGTGGAGGCATCTGGAGAGAGGCCTAAGGATGAACTGTAGCACAGCAGCAGAACTCAGCAAAATACTTTATTCCCTGTATTCAATGTTGGGCATACACCACATCCACCCCTTCAGGACCGCCAAATAACTGAGACATGTCCTGTAGAAAAAGCTCATTAGAGAGCGGTGTCTTTGCTCCTTTCCTTTATTGTGTTTGCACCACAATTTAATACAGTTGAGACCATTCATGTTGCAGCCCACTCTCAGCCCTTACGGTTAACAAAAAGCTTTATCTACCAGTGTCTTTATTCTTCTTCCTGCAAACCCCTGCACTCCATCAAAAATATAATTTTAAATGTTATGACTTAGGGCCTTACAATGAGTTTGGCAGTCCTGTGGACCACCATAACGGTGGAAACAGTCCGAGCATGGAGATCTCGGCGGACCAACTGCGGTATTATGAGTTGGGCAGATTGGCTATGGGAAGACTGCCAAGTCTGCCAGGAGACCGCCGACCGACGGGGGAGTTGCACTGCTGTGCGTATTACATGTTGCCTGTTCCACGAGTTGACCGCAGCATCCCTGTCTCCTGGTCCCCTTTTCACAGTGGGTTCTTCACTCCGACGATTTCGACCCTCCGTGCAGCGATATATAGGTGAGTCTTTTTCGTACCATATACCCATTGCAGTACTACCCACATATGGGCGTAAGCCCGGTAATGAGGATATGGTATTTTGGAAAAAGTACTAACCACCAGCGCACAATCCCTGTCTCCACACCACCAGACCGATGGTCAACTCGTAATTTGGACCGCTGGCGTGGTGGACTGCTGCCTGCGTCGGGGGTTCTACGCCAGTTGGACTGCTAAACACGTAATAAGGCCCTTGATCATTTACATGACAGTTTTAAGGAACTGAAATCTAACTCTTATGTCTTTCAGGATTTGGAATGATTTAGTCTAGATTCTGTAAATCACTATTGTGTCCCTCTTCACTCTTTAACATATCTACTACTCGCCCTTCCCACCCACACCATCATTTCAATATCCCTTGTTGTCTAAGGGGCCGAAATTCACCAATAAATAAATGAAAAATCCTTTAACAAGTTTTAAGACAATAGGACAGGTTTACCTGGTTATCCAAGCCTGACGAAGAGTCACATTTTCAGCAGATTCAGTGTTTGTTTTTTTATTAAATAATTTAAAATCTGAGATTTTGTATTTGTGTGCCTTCGTGTATTAGCCTTTAAAAACAAAGTCCTTGAATTAATTTGACTTTCAGCCAGTGGAAACAATTGCCTTCTTATGTTGTGCCTTTGGTTTTATTGTACAACTTATCTTCCCTAAATGTGACAGTTTGTTTGTTTTCCGCATCAGACACTGACATGCTTTGCTTTATAGAACACTCATTTTTCCTGGTCTTTTCTTTTCATTGCACCTTTAACCTTATTAACAGCATTACCCTTGTTAGAGTTAGAGTTGAAGGTTAGTCATTTATTTCTGTCATTTGTGGCTCAAAAAACTAATGGGATCAAGTGAATGAAATGTCAGGAACACAGTAATTAAGAAAAACTGCGGTGTGTGGGCCAGGAGAAAACAATGTTGTTATATAAATCTTAAGACAGCTTTGACATTATGCCTTAAGACGCATTGGTCCTTGCTGTGTAACAAGATTGCTAAGTCTTTCATGACTTTTCTCATTACTCTGAATTCTCAGAGCCTCACAGAGATTTTATGAGCAACCTTGGGAATCTAATTGGGAAACTTTACTAGACCACATAGATAGGGATTTAAAAGATTTGTATGTGCTGCTATGAAAATGCAGACCCATATTGAAGTAGGAAAACACTTGTAAATATTGTTATATTTCATAAATATGACTGCAGCATAAAATCTGCTGTCGTTGTACAACACATAACAATTTGTAACATGTTTGCTCAGCGAATACTAGCAGCAAAGGCACTCTACTAGAGTTTCAAAATGATTACAATGTTTTTCAAAGCCTTTAACATGATAAATTAAGATATGAATTGAAGTGCTTTGAGCAGGATAGCCAATCGGGTTCCTCAAAATGCAATTTCTCTCCTAGATCACAGTTCTTTGAAAGCACTGCTCTTGAGAAGCAACAATACTGGTAGATAATGAAAAGGAATGGAAAGAAATAAATTAGAGAGGAACGAGTGACTGTGTTAGCATATTCACATTTTAATATTATGGTTTATTGATTTGTTGTCATAAATAGGGAATTAGAAAACTGCAACTTCCAGTTAAGTTAGACCTGTACAAAATAGGTCCAGCAGGGCCAAATCTGTCCTAGATCTTCATGATAACCATTGTTCATAAATGGTGTACATTTGAATTAAATGTATGTATATATACACTGAATTTGAATGAATATGTTTTATTTGATAGTTATTTTAAACCATTACTAAACAAAAAGACAAATGACTATAATCTCCACATCTCACATTTATGGCCAGTAAATGCATAGTTACTTAGGCCCAAATCGTGCACGTAAGTACACAGCTAATTCTGAACTCCGATTTCAATGCCTTTCCGGCCCTGCCTTACAGAAAGGAAACACTTGGTTAGGACATTTTTATAATGGAGGAACAATTTCGCTATAAAGATGGGACTAAACGCTAAAAGTCAGATCATTTACCCCAGACATGATTAGCACTTAACTAATCCAAAATGGTCGCACACTGCTGACCTACCTGCGTGTTACCCCAAAGAACTGTGGTCCCTGTAGTCAGCGTCGGCGAGTACACCTATGCTCGTGTCATGAGTGCAAGTGTGAATAGCGTGTGCCATCCCTGGACACGTGTTTCGAGGTTGTTGCCTCTCGTCAGCAGGGAGTAGGAAAGAGTGCAGGGTTGCTGTGTAGGCTGCTAAAATCATTATCAGGTATGTACCTCTCGTAGCAACGCAGGTGCGTAACCTAAGCCCGTCGGCTTCCCGGCTCAAAGAGCCACTAAATAACTAATCCAAAATGGTCGCACACTGCTGACCTACCTGCGTGTTACCCCAAAGAACTGTGGTCCCTGTAGTCAGCGTCGGCGAGTACACCTATGCTCGTGTCATGAGTGCAAGTGTGAATAGCGTGTGCCATCCCTGGACACGTGTTTCGAGGTTGTTGCCTCTTGTCAGCAGGGAGTAGGAAAGAGTGCAGGGTTGCTGTGTAGGCTGCTAAAATCATTATCAGGTATGTACCTCTCGTAGCAACGCAGGTGCGTAACCTAAGCCCGTCGGCTTCCCGGCTCAAAGAGCCACTAAATAACTAATCCAAAATGGTCGCACACTGCTGACCTACCTGCGTGTTACCCCAAAGAACTGTGGTCCCTGTAGTCAGCGTCGGCGAGTACACCTATGCTCGTGTCATGAGTGCAAGTGTGAATAGCGTGTGCCATCCCTGGACACGTGTTTCGAGGTTGTTGCCTCTCGTCAGCAGGGAGTAGGAAAGAGTGCAGGGTTGCTGTGTAGGCTGCTAAAATCATTATCAGGTATGTACCTCTCGTAGCAACGCAGGTGCGTAACCTAAGCCCGTCGGCTTCCCGGCTCAAAGAGCCACTAAATAACTAATCCAGGCTGACGAGCCTTGAGTCTGCACCTGCGCGCCAGGAGAGGTACCCGCCGTCGCCACTACATTTCCCACAGTCCTTTGGGGCAACTTGCTGGTGTGACGAGCGGTGTGCGACCTACTTTTCCTTAATTTAAACGGCTTCCTTAAGCTAACGGGCTGACGAGCCTTGAGTCTGCACCTGCGCGCCAGGAGAGGTACTTGACCTGCTTTTAATTACATTTGGCAGTCCACGCGGCACCCCTTTACATTGACCTGCTCCCTGCTGACGAGAGGCAACTACCTCGAAACACGTGTCCAGGGATGGCTAACGCATACACATACTGTTCTATTTACATTCTGTGGCATAGGCGTACCCGCCGTCGCCACTACATTTCCCACAGTCCTTTGGGGCAACTTGCTGGTGTGACGAGCGGTGTGCGACCTACTTTTCCTTAATTTAAACGGCTTCCTTAAGCTAACGGGCTGACGAGCCTTGAGTCTGCACCTGCGCGCCAGGAGAGGTACTTGACCTGCTTTTAATTACATTTGGCAGTCCACGCGGCACCCCTTTACATTGACCTGCTCCCTGCTGACGAGAGGCAACTACCTCGAAACACGTGTCCAGGGATGGCTAACGCATACACATACTGTTCTATTTACATTCTGTGGCATAGGCGTACCCGCCGTCGCCACTACATTTCCCACAGTCCTTTGGGGCAACTTGCTGGTGTGACGAGCGGTGTGCGACCTACTTTTCCATGATTAGCACTTAACTCCAACTATTTGACGAACCATAACAGCTCGCCTCAGCAACAGCACGTTGTTTGCACCCATATTCTATTGTTTTCACATTTGCTTCATTTTTTTTCACTAACGTTTATACATTTGACAAAACTTGTTGTCAGATGTATTTCATAACCCCTCGGGCAATAAATGGCTACCTGATGTTACATGCGAACCTGAGAAGATTTAATGGATCACAAAACCATCTTTTGGGCCCTGGTAACAATGTCGGGCTGGCACAAAAGATGTAAGTAGTTGCACAATCTACAGGAGTGCAAGACCTGTGTCAAAGACGAAGGCAGGAAATTAGACATTGATAGTAATCCAAATCGGAGTGTAATCAGCTTTAGTTTATATCTTGCTGGGAATGTTGCTCTATGTTATTGTTGTCTGCAGATTTGCTTTTATGAATGTATTACTATCCAAACTTAAGAACCAAAGGCAACATTGCCTTCAGGGTAACAAATTACTCTTAGAGCTTTAGTTGCTCTGGGATTCATTCATTTCATTTCATAAGGCTTTATTCGGAGCAAAAAATAATGTTTATATAAGCACATACATAGTAAAGATTGATGGCATTACAGATCATCACAGTAGTCAACAAATAATTAATAAACAAACATATGAAACAAAACAAGGGGAGAATAAAATAGTTAAAAACTCATGCTTTTCCTGATATAAATAGCTTTTAGTAAAAATATTGCAGTAAAAAAACAAATATCAGCATGATGCAGATTAAAAAGCAATTTAAAAGAATCATGAAGTGTCCTAACACCAAATTTTTTAAAAATAGGTTTTAAAAAAGCTACACGTAAATTCCCATACAATGGGCACATCAAAAGAAAGTGCATCGTGCTTTGTGCTGTCAAATTGTCACAGGGGCAGGGACCGACAGGCTGTTTATTCACAGAAGGGAAAGCGACCAATTTATGCACCATCCCCATTCTGAGTCTAGTTAAGACAAACTTGTGGGAAACTCTGTTCACCATGGTGAGATACGGCTGGTAACCCTTTAATTCGTTCATAGTGTTATATTGCACACAGGTAGATAGAGTGCCATAATTACCAATCCTATTCTCAGATTTACTCAGCAGAAAAATATGCTTCATTTCTGACTTCGAGATTACTGCGGCCCCATATCTATCAGTTTTGATATCGATGCCATAAATCTCCTGGAAACTGTTGACAATATACTTAATCCATGGTATCTTTAAATGATTGTCAGCAGTGAGGCAGTCATTGATAATGGCTCTATTTAGTGACGTCTCCTCTTTAAGCCAAATTGACCGCCACAACAATAATGGCCTAAGGAGAATCAAATCATTTAAAAAAAGGGATACCAAGTTCACTATGGACTAAGTCATTTGAGGCAGATTTGGGTAGGTTCAGCAGTTTTTTCAAAAAGACATTCTCCTCCACCTGTAGGCACCCAGCCGTAGTGAAGCCCCAGATCCCTGCCCCATAAAGCGCAGTAGAGAGGCAACGTGACTGGAAAATCTTGAGCATATCGCTTATTCGTTTATCACCTAATTTAGTTGCAAAGGTGAACACCCCATTAGAGCTTCTAGCCATCTTGGCTCTAACACTGGTGTGCTTATTAGCCCAACTATAATTCTTAGAAAAAACAATTCCAAGATAGCTGAAATTATCAACTAGTTTAACCCTGTGTTGATCAATATAATAAGAATGAGGCTTATTCTTTCCGCGACCACATTCCATGGTATAGGTTTTGGTTTTGTTAATCACAAGCTTTCTAGATGTAATAAACTGTGAAAACCTATCCATTAGGCGTTGGAGACCTATCGGGGTCCTGGACAATAAAACGGCATCGTCCGCATAGAGTAGAACCGGTACATTAATGTTATTAACTCTGGGTGCGTCGGCCGCTACTGACTGTAGGACACAGTCCACTTCGTTTATGAAAAGGGTAAAAAGCAGGGGGGCAAGAACACAACCCTGCCTTATGCCCCTGCCAATCCGAAATTTGGTGGTACACTCCCCATTTGAACCGTACCTAACACTAGTTCGGAGTTTTTCATA
Organism: Triturus cristatus; assembly: GCF_964204655.1. Lineage (NCBI taxonomy): Eukaryota > Metazoa > Chordata > Amphibia > Caudata > Salamandridae > Triturus > Triturus cristatus. Next base: position 879,881,782 of record NC_140583.1, read on the forward strand.
AAGACGGGCCAGGAAAAAGATGATACGCTCAGGGGCCCCCATTTCGATCAGCTTAGCCCAGAGAATAGCATGATCCATCAGATCGAAGGCGCTACTTAAATCTGCAAAGCAGAGATAAATAGAGCCCTTTCTAGCCTGGGTATATTTCCCAATTATAAGTTCAAGATTCAAGCATTGCTCGATCGTCCCACGGCCCTTTCTGAAACCATACTGGCAATTTGCCAGGATGCCATTGGTTTCTGCCCATTCTTCCAGCCTTACCAGGAGTACCCTACTCATTATTTTTACAGAGGAGTCCAACAGGGAAATGGGGCGGTAATTCTTTACATCCCCCCTGTCGCCTTTCTTATAAATAGGTATGATAATTGATTCCTCCCAAGTTGGGGGCACCCCAAGGCAGACTGCGGCATTAAAAACCTTAACCAATATAGGTCCCCAAATCTCTGGTATAAATTTGTAGATATCAATGGGCACTCCATCAGGGCCCTGGGCCTTACCACCTTTACTTGTGGTAATACTATCTAGAACCTCCGTGATACTAATATTCAGGGGCGCTATAGGCCAGCAACCATTTTGGTTGAGCAAAACATTACCTGTATCGAAAATAGTAGAAAAATGGGAAACCCAAGAGTCCATACTAACCATTGAGGTTAATTCCGGAGCCTTCTCATCTTTTAAAAAGGGGCAATTAACCGTAGCCCAGAATAATGAACAATCTTTCAGTTCAGCAGCCTGTGACAATTTATCCCAGGCCTCTTGTTGTAATTCTATCTTCCTGCGCTTAACAGTGTTCTTATAATAAAGTCTGAGCTGACACACCTGGTCCCTATCTCTAGGTTTAATTGCCAGAGCATCTTTAAGCTCTTTAAGAGTGCAGGTACAGGCACGGTCAAACCAACCCCTTGGTTGTTTAGACTTACCCTCACTTAATTTTGTAAATTTTCGGGCTATTATAGTGTTGATTCGGACGAAGTGTTGGACAAGATCGGCAGTGACGTCATCCTGCACAAGGATCTCCGTAATTTCAGGTAAGCAACTATTAATAATAAAATAGGACGTCATTTCCTATTTGTCACCTTTCCATCTTAACCTAATACCATTCGGTCTATGTGGTTCGATATTATCTATAGTCTCTTGTATGGATACAGGTTTTTTGTTCCACAGGACAGCCTCTACAACAATACAATTATGATCGCTAAGCATGATATCCACGACCTTAGGTGCCAAACTCAATGGGACAAGACTTGTAGACATACAAATAAAATCAATAACTGTGTTTGCCCCCCTCCCTGTAAATGTCGGGATACTCTCATCTTGATCGTTCTTTTCATTAACCAATATTTCCATGTCAAGGGCCGCTAGGAGATAATTCAAGGAGTCCCCATATTTATTATGAGGAAAATGAAGATCCACGTCCCCAAAGCGGTTGGTAATCCCACACAAACTATGACTTGAGAGGGGGCAAACAACAGTATTAAAATCCCCTGCAAAAATAAATTCAAAAACAACATTAGAATCATTGACAATATCTTCAATTGCACTACTCAGAGCATCTACCACCAAATACCTACTGCTATCAAAAATATTATTATAAAAATTAATTAAAAGAATATTTCTTCCATCCTTCTCTGAAAGCCATACAATCTGTGAGTGGGCTCCCACTAGAACATGTTTCTTAACAATAATGGGGATTTGGATGGAAATGGATGCAGTTGCAGGTAACTGGTAAGAAACAAGACCATTATAACCTGAACATTTTTTACACCATGTTTCTTGGAAGCAGCAAATGTCAAAGAGGTTAATAAACTCTGACCACCCCAAGCTAGTTTCTTTTGAGGCTAGACCAGCAATATTCCAGCTTACCAAAAAGCTACTTATGGAACCAGAAGATGTTTCGATGCCTTCAACCAGGGGGGAAATGCTTGGGCTCAAGCTGGGATTGTCAACTACATGAGATACTCCTTTATCCCCCTCAATATCGTCTGCAGAACTGATTAACGTGCAGACGTAAAGGGGAGTACTAACATTTTCAGACGTCCCAGGAGTATTTCCTTCTAGCGCCACCCCACTGAGTGCTAATCCATCTTCGCAGGGTGCCACATCAGGAACCAGTCAGTCATTACAGTCTAGATCACTCAAACATTGAAACCGATTAGATGTAACTACCTCAGACCTATTGAACACATTAGAGGCACTGCCACTACCCCTTTTAAAAACATTAGAGGGTTTACTAATAACATGTTGATAGAAAAACCCCAGTGGTCTTGAGTAAAATACCCTGTTCATTCGAGGATCGAGAGGTGGCTCTAAGCAGAGTGGTGGTAGCTAGTTGTGGGTCGTTAAAATTGACGATCACACAATCGCCACCATTGCTTTTGGGAGAGTTCCCTATCCAATTCTCTCTAGTAGTAGATAAGATTTGATGAGACAATGCTACTGGGTACCCACACTCTCGATTTAACCAAGCCACCGTTTTGTTCTTAAGGGACTCATGGGTTTCTGGATTACTACAGGACCCATTGACCTGAAGTGGTGGAACATTAGTCAGAACCACCACATATGGTGCACATTCCGGGGGTAAATTAGGTCTAGGATGGCCATAACTTTTAGTCTTATCGACAATATTCCCTGACTTATCCACCACGGTGGATGTAAGAGGTGTATTTGGACCCACCGCTAAGTTCGGTATGGCTGTAGTATTAGGGCAAGGATCCTCGTTATTAAGAGTTTTCGGTTCTGGTGCCTTTACCATTAATGGGTCCTTTGTATTAAGCTTGGTCCCTGGGTGGGAGTTTTAAAACCCGCCCAGCCTCTTAATTTCTTCTGAAAGAGTATCAAGTTTATCCATTAAAGGAAAAATGATCTTATCAAGTTCCATATCTATTATACTGACCAAAAACTCTAATTGCTTAGAATCTAATTTAACTTGGGTGTTTTCAGTTTCTATGACTGGATCACTCACTATGCACTTAGATGGGGGGTCTAATCTTTTTTTGTTATGGTTCCCCCCCGTTTTGAAATAGTTGGCCTACCAACGCCCTTCCCTGATCTTAGCACTCTCTGTGCTCTCGGAACCGGAGAGCATAAAACCAATGGTACTTGGGGTGGATCTGACATAGTCGATATAGACTCTGGTTCTGGTTCTGGAACGGACTCTGGTTCTGGGACGGAAACCATACTAGATGGTTCGAGGCATTTTGAATTGTCACTGCCACCCCCGGGTAAGATAGGCAAAGAGGTGGGTGGATTAGGAGTATTAGAAAGAGGATCCAAAGTACACCCCCGGCCTAAGGAAAGTCGACGTTCTTTGTTAATTTTATCCACTACTTTCACAAGGTAATTGTCAAGGGTGGCTATATTGGATCGCACAATCTCCTTAGTAGCTGTTGACATGGTTAATACACTTAATAAACAATCAAAAAAGTAATAAAACTACGCACTCTGAATAGCCTTGATCTGGATCAACCAGAATCTCTATATCACTAACATAATAAACCAATACACGACAAGTATCTGTCCGTGTTAAGAATTAAATAATTCCTGGTGCACTTGTCCACTGGCCCAGCCCAGCCACGGCCAGCCCCGGACGGCCACAGACGGCCCGCGAGGCGGAAGCCCAGCAGCTGTTTATAGAGCCTCCAGGCGCGAAAGTACACGGGGCGGATTCCTCTTCCGCCGCAGAGGATGCTGGGGGGTGTAGTCTCCTCTCCTCACAGCGGCCGCGGTGACATGGCGGCAGCGGGAGGGAGACAGTCAGCAGGCACAACGATCCTTTCCAGGGCAAGCAGGTAAGGTGACAGCTACCAACACACCAGGAGAATAAGGGCGCCCGCTCTGCCAGAAGCCCAGCAGCTGTTTATAGCGCCTCCAGGCGCGAAAGTACACGGGGCGGCTTCCTCTTCCGCCGCAGAGGATGCTGGGGGGTGTAGTCTCCTCTCCTCACAGCGGCCGCGGTGAGATGGCGGCAGCGGGAGGGAGACGGTCAGCAGGCACAACGATCCTTTCCAGGGCAAGCAGGTAAGGTGACAGTACCAACACACCAGGAGAATAAGGGCGCTTTCAAATGTACGTTTTCAACACTGCTCAATGGCCTGCTGCACCTCGGGACTAAGATGCAATACAGCCTCCAGGTCATCCACCACCTGCAACTCTTCCTCCTCCAAGTGCCAAGTCACAAAAGGAAAAAACCCTGACTGCTCATATCTTGTTTTCCCCTCCGTTTTGCTTCTCACCTTGCTGTTCAGCCAGCCGCGGCCAACGAGGGAATCTCTCCTTTCAAAAACCGGAATCTCGCCCCAGCCGCTGTAAACCGCTCCGAACCTTGATTCCTTCGCTGCAGCCTCAGTGGGAAAACACCGGGTCAGCCAACCGTCCAAAGCAAGTCGGGCCCTCCTCGATTAAGCAGCCAGCCCCCGACGCCGCCCGGGTCTCTCAGCACCGGTAAACAAGCCTGCCGAGCGAAGCAACCACAGCAGGGGCCGACACCACAGTCAGGACCGGAGCAACGCGCCCCTCTCTTCCTTGCAGCCTGCAGCACCCAAGGCACAGAGCAAGCCGCAGCTGCTGAGAAATCCGCTTCTCCCCAACCCTCACGCCATCATCAATCCTCTCCAACGGTCAGAGCTTCCAGGTACGGGGCGGGGCGATGAGACTCCTGAGCAGAGTGGGGCGAGGCAGCAGGAGGAACGCTGGGATTCATTCACAAACTGAATTTAATGCATAATGTGCTATTCACAAACATGTGGGCAGAGTTCTTTGCCTCTCCTATCTTTCATGTGCAGAGATCTCTGCCAAGGTGGTGGAAATCTCTGCCCGAGTAGGTATACATTCATGTAGAAAATATGGGAGGAATAAGCACGAGTGGCTAGAAAAACAAGCATTTGCAATGCAAATAGGTCTCGCATTTATGAGTTAGAGCTATTGACATTTTAAATGGCAATGTTTTTTACCGACACGTATTATTTTTGGAGTGAATGTATGTAGTGTGCAAAATCCCTTGAAAAGATCCCTTGAAAAGATCCTGCACTTCATAATATATATATTGAAAAAGACGCAATGTGTGGATTGTGTCAAAAATTGCTTGGCACGTACCTCATGGGTGAAGTGTTTCCACACATGCACATCGTGGTGCTTTACTAATGCGAAACTCATTAATAATCGATCGAGATCGGAGCATGTGAATCTGAAAACTGGCTTCTCTTTCAATTTCTAGACTATTTGACTCACTCTCCTGCGTCTGAAGTACTGGGTATTTTAGACCCAGCGGTGCAGGGGCACACACCCTATGACTTCTGGGTTCACCCTGTTCCAGACCTACAGAAACACAGAGTCTTCTGGGTGAAGTCAAAGATTCGTTTATTGGCTGCAGACCAATTACAGGTATCCTAGAAGTACAACAGCGTGTATGTTCTCAGGAGACTGCTGAAAATCATAGGAACGGGCTTCTCCTTAAATACAAAATATCATGCTTCAGGCACACATTCCTTGGTTTACGATATGGCCATTACAAGTATACATTACAAACGAAAAAGCAGAGTCATGATGACCATCCCACATTCCAGTTCGGCCAGCCCACAATGATTTACTCAGTAAGGTTCAGATCCCACATTTGATGTCAATAGACCCCCCAATAAACATGAGCATCTCCTGTTTTGGGAAACAAGTCATAAAGCAGGAACAAGCAGGTGTGAAAGAGATTAGCCGGAGGATTGTGTAGAATGAAAGGGTTTTATGACGGGTCAAGCCCTGATGCTAATCACAGGTGGACGGAGGAAGGGGAGCTCGTGAGACCGGTTTGACCTGGGGCAGCAGAGCCAGCTGCCCAGGTCACAGAGAAGTCAGAGGGAAAGCCCATGTACTGTGAGGCCCGTATTTACTCCATTATAGCCTATGTGAGGGCAATGACAAGATGGCCACTGCTTCCAAAATGGAACCCGCGTAGTTGAAGCAGAATAACGTGTACACAGTGCATTCATAGCTAGAACGATATATAAAGCACTCGTACATGCCGCATTTACCATTTGCGGTTTGTTAATACCAAGATAGACAGGGGTAGGGCCCTGTCCCCTACGCGGTCCCGAATATTAAAGTACGACAGACCCTCCTTTTGCCCTTACATAGGCAATCACTATACTCATCTTAATCCGAGTCCAGGTCAATGTTCACAAAGTCATGGAGATGTTGCTGTAGCATCATCCTATTACTTAGTTCGTCCCTCGATACAGGTTTCCTTACACATAAGGTAGCACAGAGGCCACATATCGCAGGAGCACACTGTATGCACAGACAGAACAGGAAAAGAATGGCTAAGATCATTCCAATGACCATCAGAACTTTCCAACCCCAGGCAGATATCAATTCCCAGAACCACCCCACCAGTGACCAATCTCCCTTATCCACGTGTATGGATTCAGATATTTTATGGAGTTTGGAGATGGCTTGATACACTGTTGGAGCATTATCTGGTATGAAAATGCAGCAACTGGATTGGATGACCTTGCATACCCCACCGCGGTCTGCAAGAATAACGTCTAGAACCATGCGGTTCTGTAAAGTCATAAGGCGATCCGCTTGGAGCTCAGCCGTCAGATTACCAAGGGCACCAGCCGTTACATTAACAGTGGATTCAACCACACGAGTCAGCTGTCTCAGGTTCCTACTATTGACCATAGGTCCCCAAAACGGCAGGAAACCCAAAAAGAAGTCTCCCGCTTCCTGACCGGCAGTATCCTCCTTACTAATCACACCTCTCACAACTCTGGTCTTGTGATAGTCAGAGGCAGCAGTAAATGTCGGCGGTAGCAAGTTCGCAATATAACATGTGCCCGAGAAATCAGGGGGCAGCCATGTATATGCTCGGTCATTACAGATAAAATATGTGCCCTTGGCAGCCAAAAACGCAGGGGAAAACTGTGACGGGAAGGTGTACGTTTCCGTACAGTCACTTCTTCCCAGTTGAGCTCTAGGATTCTGACCATTACCCTGTAAGCAGAACCGACCCATGTGGGGTACGACCCAGATTGGAGATGAGATTTTTCGCTGTCTTTCACCCAGACTAATACTATACCCCGTCGCGTTCCATCCTACATAAGGTCTCAGCTCTTCTTTGGGAATGGATGAGTATGCATCGATATCCCTACTCATATCAGCAACTCCTTTTATCAAAGCCTTATTATTGGTGATAGGTCTAATGGAACGCGGTTGGCGAGGGGAATATGTATCTAGAGCATAGAGAAACATGGTCTGGAATGCCCATGACGATCCATTGTAACTATACGGCAGCACCAGGTAGGGAATACCCTTGTTAATGGTATGTGGCATTAACCCACACCCAGCAATTGGTCGTATTCATTACCAGTTGGTGCTGGTGCAAGAGCTGGATAAACGAGTTATTTACGAACTCCGATCGTCTGGTCTGTTCGTGCTCAGGCAAAGGGTGAAAAGAGTGAGAGGAGGCAGTAGAAAGAGGTATAGGCTGTTCAGTGGGTGTAATGGGCTTTTGAGCGGAGAAAAACACAAATCCTACAATAAACATCATGATACTACACAGTGTAAAAAGGCACAAAAAGACAAAACATTTACTTTTTACAATTCTACACATCCTTGCGTTAAAGTTCATTTCCTCAATCGGTCTCTCCATCTTAAAAAACTCCATCCTCTACTCGGGCCACTCGCGGTGGATGAGTGTCTTCTGCTAAGGGGCACGCCTGTCAGTCCAGGGAAACGCCCTAGACCAACCAGAACCGTTGACCTAGCGTCTTCGGCCTGTACCCCAAAGTCTTGGCACCGCGACCCTGCGGCAGAACCCGGATGGTGGTTCGAAAAACAAAAATCAAGAAAGTCTTTCAGATGGGAGAGCAAAAAATGTCAAAAAGGAAATAGTAAGGAAACCTTTATTTGTCCATGGGCCTTGGTCTCAAATTATAGCGGAGACGGCCAGGTACTGTTTGGTCTTGAAACAAAAGTTCAGGCTCAGTGGTGTCCAGTCGATTTGATGGGGGCACAGCTTCCTGCAGAATATTGTCACTCTCTTGGTCTGAAACTGTGTCTTTTAGGCGTGCGTCACTAAATGGTACAAAACGAGGTACAGTGTCTGTCTCAGAGTCGGCGATACCCTCCTTGACCCACTGGTCATATGGCAGAGGCAAGGGGACTACTTTGCAGTGGGTACCATGGATCCAGTGTTTCTTCCCTTTTACTCGCACCGCTGACCTTGTCGACAGGAATACAAGGTGAGGGCCGATCCAGCGAGGCTCGTCGTTGCTCTTACGCTGGAAATTTCGGATCAGGACCCACGAGCCAGGGTTGATAGGGTGTCCAGGAGGTTCAGAAGCTTGGGGAAGAGTATCATGTACCTGTTGGTGCAAAACACGCAGTTTAACAGTCAAATCATACAGGTAATCGAGTAGTACTGGATGTTCAATCTCACTGAACTTCGTAGGCCTCGGTACACCCCATACGTTGGCCGGACGGCCAAAAACAACCTCGTAAGGGCTAAGTCCCACTCGTGAGTGTATGGTCATTCTGGTGGACAGGAGTGCTAAAGGCAGAGCGTCAGGCCATTTAAGACCGGTGCTCGCCTGAATTTTGGCCCGCTTGAGCTTTAAGGCTCCATTGTAGCGTTCTACTAATCCAGCTGATTGGGGGTGATTTGCAGCATGGAACTTCTGCTTTATCCCTAGCCCTTCACATACATTCTTCATCACTTTACCCACGAACTCACTCCCATTATCACACCACACCATTCTTGGCATCCCAAACCTAGGGAAAAATTCCTTCACAAGGGCTTTGGCTGTGGATAGGGCAGTGTTATCTTTCAGAGGATAAGCCTCTATCCATTTTGAGAAAGCACAAACAACCACCAGTACATATTTCAGGTTGTTGCATCTTTCCATGTGAATAAAGTCCAGCTGCAAAACTTCAAATGGACATGATGGGGGTGCAAAGTGACCAGCTGGTGTTGGGGTACCCCTACCAGGGTTATACTTCAGACATACCATGCAATTCTTGACCACATTCTCTGCACACTTGGGAATCCCAGCATTCTGCCATACAGGAGCCAACAACTTGCATATACCTTTCGTACTGATATGTGCCATTCCATGTGCCATAGTAACCACTGGAAGCACATATGCATCAGGCAACAACCATCGCCTATGTTCTGTCAGATCAATCCAACAACCATTCTCATCCAACTTACCCATACTTTCTCTCCACTTGCTTAACTCTTCCTCTGTGGCTTCAGCTTGAAGCGACTTCACACTCTCTATTGTGTTCTCACACATTCCCACATCATTAACCCATCTTGCGGGGCCTGCAACATACATTCTAATCTTCACATTCTGTGCTGTTTCTTTCGCGGTCTCATCAGCAAACGCATTCCCACGTCCAACATCATCTGTGACTTTCCTGTGCGCACTGCATTTCATGATCGCAACTTGCAACGGTAAGGTCAGTGACTCAAGGAGATCATTCACCAACTTGCCATTCTGAATTTTAGCTCCATGCGACGTCAGGAACCCACGCTCCTTCCACAAACGCCCAAAATTATGAGCCACGCCAAAGGCGTACTGGCTATCTGTGTATATATTCACTCTCATTCCTTCAGACAACACACATGCTCTCGTGAGGGCGATTAATTCCGCTGCTTGGGCCGAATTATGTGGCACTCGTGCAGTTTCCACGACCGTGTGCAAAGTCGTGATAGCATATGCAGCAGTCGTGTCACCATTAGGGAGCTTGAAACAGGAACCATCCACCCATAAAGTGCCATCACACTCAGTCAGGGGAGTATCTTTTAGATCTACTCTCCCTTTCGTCTCTTCTTCTGTTCTGAACAAACAGTCATGTTGCTCAATCTCATCTGAGTCTGCTGGAATTGGCAACAATGTAGCTGGATTCAGCGTATTGCATCTTTTTATGTGTATGTGATTTGCTAACAGTGTAAGCTCATAACCTGATAATCGCGCACTAGTCAAGTGTTGTGTCTTGGTTCTATTTAATAATGTGTCTACAGCGTGTGGAACCATAACAATCAATGTATTGTCCATTACCAAACCAGCAGATTGTCGGATAGACATCGCTGCAGCAGCTGTCGCTCTCAGACAGCTTGGCAATGCCCTCGCTACAGGGTCCAAGGTTGATGAAAAATATGCGCATGGGCGCGGTCTGTCGCCAAAAGGCTGTGTTAACATTGACAACGCACAACCATCTTTCTCGTGAACATACAATGTAAAAGGCTTACTGTAGTCAGGGGTACCCAACACAGGTGCTGAACATAATGCATTACGCAATTCCACAAAACTTCTCTGGCACTCTTCAGACCATGGGATAGGATTCGGTGTGTCTTTGCATGTTAAGGCTACTAAAGGTTTTGCCAACAAAGAAAAACTAGGGATCCAATGCCTACAGTATGAAGTGATGCCCAAGAAAGCACGCACTTCTCTCTGTGTTTTCGGCACACTCAACTGTGCAATGGCTTGAATTCTTTCTGGGGTCAGTTTCCTTCCCTCCTTAAGAGATGACCTAAGTAGGTCACTTCTTGTCAACAATATTGCAGCTTAGAGAGAGACACCTTGTGATGGAAAGCGGATAAATGGCGCAACAGTGACAATGTGGCTTCTTTACAAATCTTTTCAGTATCCGCAGCGATTAGTAAATCGTCCACGTACTGAATCAGGATAGCGCCACTAGGTAAAACAAGTGCATCAAGCTGCGCTTTCAAAGCCTGACTGTATATTGAAGGACTCTCACAGTAGCCCTGGGGAGCGCGTTTGAAGCGGAAGCTTCGGCCTCCCAGACTAAAACCAAAAATGTCTCTGCTCTCTTCTGCAATTGGGATACTAAAGAAGGCATTCTTTAAATCAATCACTGAAAACCATGCAGCAGAGGCTGGAATCATCGTTAACAAGGCAGTTATATCGGGGACAACCGGAAACTGTGGCACAACAATCTTATTAACCTCTCTAAGATCAATCACAAATCTGTAAATAGGTGGCTGTGAAGGATCCGTTCGTTTTAAGACAGGTAAAATCGGACTATTGCAAACGTTGCCTCTTGTCTCTTCAATCACACCCTTATTAATCAAGTCGCTGACAATGTCTAACAATGCTTTCTGGCCTTCATTAGAGATCTTGTACTGGGGAATACGTGGCAGTCTGACATTAGCCTTTAGGGTCACCACATATGGCGGTATCTCCAAGAGGCCCACATCATTGGGACCAGTAGCCCAAAGGGCATCCGGAAGGGATGACAATTCAGGTGGCATTGTATTCTTAGACAAATACATTGGGGAAATCACCTGCTTGCCTAATGTAAGTTGTACTCCTGACGGTGAACAATACAGTGTAGCATGCAATCTTTTCAACAAATCTAATCCCAGTAAATTCTCACCACAACCTGTTGTTAGAATCAGGGGTGCTTTCAGCTCGCAAGGTCCAACAGAAAGTGACATGGGACTAGAAATCGGGTTCCTAACTGGGGCGCCAGAAAAACCTACCGAAACATTTATATCACCAGACAAAGGTGCGCCAGGGAGTTTTGAATGCATGATTGAACTCTTTGCAGCACCAGTGTCTAGCAGAAAAGGCTCCGTTACATTTGCTGTAGTCACCTCAACATACGGTCCACTCTGATCCACTGGCACTGAAACAACTCCCTCTCTCTGTCTATGGCTGTCCTAGTAATCATTATTTTCTGCATCACCGTCCTCTGCATAATAATCATTATTATAATACTGAGCCGTACTACTAGTCGCGTTAGCTTGCTGATCAAAGCTATTGATGGTACTTTGAGGCGGCAGAGGACGCGCGTTCTGGGGAACACTTCCACGCCCTCTGCCTCTAGGAGCTTGCTGACCACCCCTTCCTCTGGCGCCATACGCATTACCGTTCCGCTGCATCAATTTAGGGCAACTGTATTTAAAATGACCTTCCTCTTTGCAGTATGAACATTGGTTGGGACCTACAGGGACACGTGGTTGATAATACCCGTTCATTTGCTGGTTGTTCTGAAACTGTTGGGGTTGGTGATAGACACCTTGGGGTTGCCTATAATTATTCTGACCTCCACGTGGCGGATAGGCCTGCTGTAAAAGGACCTTTGTCTTTAATTCCTTCGTTTTCTTCTCTGTTCTATCTTTCTCGTCCTTATCTCTGTTTTCATAATACTGTGAAGTAGCCAGTATTTGCGCTGAAGAAGAAACAGCCCAAGAACTTTCTGAATCTTTTAACTTTTTACACAGGTCAGGAAGTAAATTCTGCACAAACTTATCCACAAACAGCCGTTGGCCACCCTCAGTACTCATATCCTGCCTACTGTGGTCAATAAATGTTTCTTCAAACCTAGTAAAGAAGTCTGACACTGTCTCATCTTTCTTCTGCTTGCATGCAGATAACTTGTCCCAATTTACGCGCATCGCAGGCATTATTGTCTTCATATACGTAATGATTCTACCAGGCAGTTCAGCTACTAAAGGTTCTGGTTTCGCACCACCAGTTTGTCTAGCATCAGCAGCAACAATGTTAGCCCATGTATCCCCTAGTTCTGCATCGTGATCTACATTACGAATTGACCCCCATAGAGGCTGTGGAACAACATTACCAAACAACATGTCTATGTCGGCCAGATTCATAACGCATGACCCTGCCGTCTGCGACAACTCTTTATAATAACCTGCTGGGTTTTTACGGAGATCAGGCAAGGACTGCTTAAGCGCTAACACCTCAGAGCGCTTCCATAGAACATGCACCCAAACACGCTGGAAATGCGCTGCCACAGCGGGGTTACCACCGGCAGCTGCAACCGCTTCCTTCCATACCGGGGGAACTTCTCTCATAGGGTATTGTCGCGCTTTTACCTTTTTCCCCACAAGGACATCTTGTTCAAACAATGACTGTTGGCAATCATCATTCCTAAAGGACAATACAACCGCAACTGCTTTATCTACTCCGCGGTCCACAATTATACCAGTTCCAAAATCGAACCTCACTCTACACAACTCCTGCGGGTTCGGATTTTTACCACTATCCTCCAATTCCTCACAGAGAATTTCGCACATTTTCTCAAACACATATCTCTGTTTCGGGGCATCCCACTGATGGAAAACGTTGACAACTGATTCCACATCATACAGTGAAGGGAAAACAATCCATCTACGCGCCATGTTATCTATTACCTTTTTCTCGTCAGGGTTAGGCAATTGACTGCGCAATTGCTTACGCTGTAAACCAGGAGTCGCACCAGATGACTCAAAGAGAGGAGACATTAATGTAGTAACCACATTAGCTAAGCGCTGTCGCGCTGAAGGAGAAGCTGAGGCGAAAACAGGGGGAAAAACAGAGGGAAGAAAAGAGGATGTAGAAACAGGTACTGGAGTGGTGCAAGGAAGAGTGTCAGGGGAGGCAGCTGCTGAATTAGGCAAAGTCGCAGAAAGTGTGGGGGCAGTTGGAAGCACAACTGGCGGCCCTTGAGAGGGCTGCGCTACATGGATAAGAGCCGGCTGCAAAGCAACTGGCGGTTGCGGCAAGGCTTGCAGTATATTCACTGGAGGTGGCATATTCACAAGCTGGGGAGGTGCCGTGGCATTTTGAGCAACTCAACAAATGTGACATCAGGGGATCTTTCTCCTTTTCTTCCAACTCATTCTGCTTAGAATGTGGTAAAGCTGGGTAACATTTGTCAATCCCTAACTTGCGCTGCCTATGCAATTGCTCACTCATCTGCTCCTCCTCATTGTCCTTAAATCGTACAGCTGCTTGCATTACTGTCATACCTTTCTCTCTCTTATTCTTTTTCGCTAACTTAATTTCCTTTTGTTTGGCTTCCTTTCGCCATAAGCGGAAAGAGTCAAACATCGCCGGCCGGGCTTTCTTCTTAAACAATTTAATTTCCAGATTATCTAAAATATCGGTATCGAAACTACCATTTTGGGGCCATTTTAAAACACCGTCTTTCCTGGTGTAGTGGATCCATACTTCGTTATATGCAATGGGGCCTACGCCATGCTTTACATAGAGCTCATAAGTTGGAGTTCCAACCGGAGGGACCGGGCATGATTCCTCCAGCTGGAAATCTTTTCCACAACCCAAACAGAATAATCTACCAAATATTCTAGAACCAGGCATCTTTGCTCACTAGTCTAGATCCAAACGTCAAAGGATTATCAATTACGATAGTCTCGTGAATACACGAGTCCTCTGGCTTTGGCGTTTGCAAACTCCAAAGTACCAATTCAAACGATCCCGAAGGATACCAAAACAAATGGGAGACGCTCCACTTATACTTAACTGAATATTGCTGATCGATGGCGTCACCAGAAGACCCTCTCGATTGTTTCGCTCTCTCAGATTCGTCAAGGGTCCAAAACAGGTCGATTAATCAGGGCAGCAGTCCTTCGTAGCCGTCGGGACGCGGAGAACCTCGCAGAAAAGACTTTCGGACCACGTCGACATGCAGGGGTCGATGAAGTGGCGGCCTTCCTCCGGAATTTCCACACGAAGCTCCTCACGAACCTCTGGCTTGGACTGGTACCGCTGAAATCGTCCCGAGTTGGGCGCCAAACTGAAGTACTGGGTATTTTAGACCCAGCGGTGCAGGGGCACACACCCTATGACTTCTGGGTTCACCCTGTTCCAGACCTACAGAAACACAGAGTCTTCTGGGTGAAGTCAAAGATTCGTTTATTGGCTGCAGACCAATTACAGGTATCCTAGAAGTACAACAGCGTGTATGTTCTCAGGAGACTGCTGAAAATCATAGGAACGGGCTTCTCCTTAAATACAAAATATCATGCTTCAGGCACACATTCCTTGGTTTACGATATGGCCATTACAAGTATACATTACAAACGAAAAAGCAGAGTCATGATGACCATCCCACATTCCAGTTCGGCCAGCCCACAATGATTTACTCAGTAAGGTTCAGATCCCACATTTGATGTCAATAGACCCCCCAATAAACATGAGCATCTCCTGTTTTGGGAAACAAGTCATAAAGCAGGAACAAGCAGGTGTGAAAGAGATTAGCCGGAGGATTGTGTAGAATGAAAGGGTTTTATGACGGGTCAAGCCCTGATGCTAATCACAGGTGGACGGAGGAAGGGGAGCTCGTGAGACCGGTTTGACCTGGGGCAGCAGAGCCAGCTGCCCAGGTCACAGAGAAGTCAGAGGGAAAGCCCATGTACTGTGAGGCCCGTATTTACTCCATTATAGCCTATGTGAGGGCAATGACAAGATGGCCACTGCTTCCAAAATGGAACCCGCGTAGTTGAAGCAGAATAACGTGTACACAGTGCATTCATAGCTAGAACGATATATAAAGCACTCGTACATGCCGCATTTACCATTTGCGGTTTGTTAATACCAAGATAGACAGGGGTAGGGCCCTGTCCCCTACGCGGTCCCGAATATTAAAGTACGACACGTCTTGGTTATCCCCCAAACACTGGAAGGCAATGAAGTTTGCCAAGGGGGCAGTGGGCAGGGGGGCTTCGGGGGTAAATGAAAATGTATTCATCGCCTAGTTGTCAAAGGTCGCCCGGTGCTATTCGTTAAAAGTGGGCAGATTTCATTAACATATTAAGAGTACTTTACTCGCATCTATGAGAAAATCGACATTAACTAAACAAAATGCCTGAATGCGTGTCATTTTTCACAGTGTTTTAGACAGTACTGGTTGCTTAGTTTCATTGCATTAATTTTTGTATTTACTCTTTTACACAGCATCCAAAGTAGGTTACCTAACCCCAAAGCCCCGAGTTTAAATGATCCATAGAAGGGAGTGTTTTACAGTTGAGCAAATGTGTCCAAATGTAATTTTGGTAGTGCCATGGAATGGTCAGCCAATGAGGTACTCGATGAGCAGGTATTTAACTACACGTTCAAAACATATGGTATTGTGGCTGTTGTTTGTTTGTACACAACCACTTCTCTGAATACGTATATTAACACCAAGCTTCATCTACCAGACAGTGCTCAGAGGGGCAACTAAAGCACAGAACAAAATTTATTCATTTATCCTGAGTGTGAAGGTACCCGGAAGGGCTAGGTGCCTGCCCGGAGAGGCTTGGGATCCCAGCACTTCTACAGACTCAGCCATGCTTCTCTGCACCAGCAGGCAGGGCACAGCTCAGAATCTGCCGCTTCTGCTAAGAATAGGTGAGGGGGATGAGGTTGGGGCATGCGGGAGTTGCCATCAAATTTCCAGGTTATTGAAAGTGATGTTTCTGACATGAGGCAATGAAGACTAACTTTGTCTGTTTGTCTGCACCAGTCTATTTCTCTACCATCTACCGGGTTCACTGTCATGTATCCATTAATATCTCTTTGTTAGAGGTGCGCGAGCCAATATATTAATTAACAGGTAGAGCCAGCCGGAGACGAGCCAAGCGTATACGAGCCAGTGGGCGAGCCGTGAAAATGATCGGCATGTTAATGATACAGTAAACATGATGTAAATGTGCGATAATGTCTCTTCAGAATTCAAAAAGTGCATTTCTTTAGCGCATCACCTCAGTACACAAGATTATAGCACTGAATTGAGAAGAAGTTATTAAAAGTGCTCGTTTTAAGCATGAGTTAAAACACTGCCGCTCCTCCTGCCCGACAACAAGGCAATTTGTGAACTAAGAGGCGTCAGTTGCCATGCATACCGCGAATGTTGCCTAGAGTCTTATTATATTTAGAGTAACATTAAAATCTAGTTCATTAAACATGAGAAGTTTTAGTACAGCACGCATCTTGAACTTGCATATTTCAAGGTGGCAATAATAAAGATGAAAACGGAAGTGCTGGCAGGCAAGAAAACACGAGCGGGAGTGAGGGGGAGGGTGAGAAGTCACAGCCTGAGGGAGGGGGCGGTGGGGTGGAGTGGGGAGACACAGAATAAAATAGTGTTAGGAGTAAAGGGGCCAATAGCCGTGGAAGGATCCAAATGATGAATGAGGAGGGACTAACAAGCCTCAAACCAATCGGAAGGCAGCATTTAAGACAAAAGCCAATGGGCAGAGAGTGGGTGGAGCTTCCACGAACCTTCCACACTAAAGTATATGCTGCATGCCTCCGAAAGCGATGGCAGCTTATTCGCGCTGCAACGCTAGGCGAGACATAATGAGAAATAAATCCTCCTAAATGGGGAGCGGGTTTAGGAAAACATAGGAAGGGGTTTTGGGATGGACAAGCTAATACACCCACAAAAGAGTGAGACCATTGCTAGTCAGAAACTACACTTCTGAAGTTACTACAGCCCTAAAAGGTGTCCTAAATGGGACTGCAATATCATTTTTAGTAGCGAGAGGTTAAATGTCTCAAGAAACTGATGCCCAGCGTGCATGTGATCAAAGCAACGCTGCAACAAAGGAGAATGTTGTTGTTAAGGTATTTTCTAACAGTGGCAGCACACTCGCACTTTCACCAAGTGAAAGGAACAATGTCCTGATTGCTCTTTTTTCCTGTTTTGCCATCCGAGCCATGTGCAGAGGCCACATTTTAAGACCTGCATTCAGCATCGTTAGCAAGCAGGATTGACAGTTCACGCCACGAGCTGAAAACAAGGTAGGGAAGAAAAAGGTCATGTTGTTTCTTGACCTTAACTGCAGCGGCCCAGACCAAACACAAAATGTCTCATATATTTCTGCACCACCCAGCACGCATCTGTCAAGGTCGGTCTTCACATCAGGATTCCTCATCAACCGAACGCTAAAGGAGGGAATAATCTTTCCCCAAAAGTAAGGCATCCCTGCTGCTTTTGTAACTTCTAGTGTCACCTAGAAGTAGTAGCCATAAGCTAATTATGCACCCATGTTTTTCCAATTTTTAACCTCTCCAGAAGTCATTTACTAAAAGCTGAATACCACACCTGCCTGGTACGGACCATTGACTGTAATTATCTCCACCGGGGAGATACCTTTTGAGCCTTGACCTATATGATCTTAAAACTTACGCCATGTGAATTCTTAGGGCTACCTGTCTAAATACTGATAATTGTATGACAAAGAGGTTTTAGAGTCAAAGTATGAAATATAGTTCTTGTCTTTTGTTTTATATGTAGTGTCGCCATGAGATTTTGTAAGCCCTGAGGAAAAACTTCACTAACTAAGTATCAGGCTCACAGAGAAGGTTGAAACGCGATGCCTTAACAAAACGTGCATTGAAGGCACATGCATCCTCACAAAGGCCAATAGCAGCCAAAGGACAGAAACTAGGAGGATTCAAACCTCTCACACAACTGAATAAGGGTGAAATATTGTGCACCAACCACAAAGGCCCCCCTGCTGTACATGTGGCAATAATAAAGAACACTGATGTGTATCCTCTTTTGATAGAATTTATGTTGGACACTTATTTTTTTTATATGGATATAGGTGATTTATGTAAATATGTAATGTATATGTTTGACAGTCACATCACTTATTCAAGTGTTGAGTCAATTGTCCTTGTATTGTGTATGTCAGTGGGAATATACCAAAAATACGATACAATTAAACCAGATACCTGTGGACAGACTATATGCCTACAAGAAACAACAATGTGTTGTGTTTTGATTATGTCTACTTCATTATGTCTTGACCTAAATATATTCTATATATGTTTGGAGTGCAGGTACAGATGTGTGAGGATATCTAACTAAGCGTTTGAATAATAGGTAACATGTGGTTGCAAGAGCAGGTGCATAATGGTAACACTGCTTAAGTTACTTTGCAATAAATTCATGGTATAAGTGGTCCCACTTTGTATATTGAGGGGCTGTTTTACAAGCCCTTTATGCTGCTGTTTCATCACTTTTTCCCATATAAAAAGTGACGCACCAGCGACGCAAAGGGCTTGTATATAAGCCCCTGACTGCTAACGGATCCTGCTTCCTACTCCCTTAATAGGATCACTCCCTGCCACGTTAGACACACTTTAAACAAGCATTTGCAATGCAATAGGTCTTTCATTTACGTGAGTTTGAGCTATTGACATTGCAAATGACAATGCCTTCTATTTTTGTTTCAGTTTATAAAAAATAAATAAACGGCATTGTTATTTACAATGCCAATAACTTACACTTGCGTAAATGCGAGACCTATTGCATTGCAAGCGCTTGTCCTTTCTGTGCTGCTCCTGGCAGTGGGGCGACTGGGGCCACTGCTAACAGGCCTCCTGTCAGCTTCAAGAATTCCGGCCATCCTGGTTTGTTACTGGCATGTTCCATTATTTTGATATGCTGTTTTCGTCAAAGATATTTATAGTGAAGGTTGGTTCTGGCTGTTAAAGCGTCCTTAAATAGCAATCTTATAGTTACGTACTTAAAGAAAAACCTCTGCAATACCCTTGCTATTAAAAAATACTTTAAAAAAACTCTGGCTTTAATTACAGACACTCGTGAACCAAGGTTAGCATGATAAGAAAACAATACAAATTTGACAGTACTGAAAGTAATAAACGAACAAATTCAGCAATGTGTGTGTTCTCTCAGGCAATTATGCTCAACAGTCGAGAAAGCTGTGATTTGTCATTTATTACATTCAAATGTTTCCTTGGTTGACTCGTATATTATTTAGTGTCATATACGTCTTCAAGATTTGCAATAAACTGTTGCTCAAGATGTTACGTATAGGATATAGAAATACCAAACACGCACATTAAAAACATGGAATTGTCTTAAGAAATTTAACATTTGGAAGATTTATATATTCATCACTTGGCGGCAGTGTTGCACCACTGAACTTATTTTATTTATCGTACTTTGTAGTGAAAAACGGTCCTGCATTATTGAAAAAGTCTTTTTTGACAAGCAGTCATGGTCTTACTGTTTTTTGATCCATGAAGTGTAGAATGACAGTTTACGACTGCGCTAAATTTACAAGATATATAACCTTTGTACCGCGATTGTAGCATCCATGAAAACATGTCACAGTAGAGCCCCTCCCACAGATGGCTGCATGCTGCAGTTTGCCCACACCTGACCCATCCCTCGCCCGCGTCGACGTTCCCAGTCAGATGATCCTACCAATGAAAGGGAGCCGGGCGCACGTGCCCTCACTCCCGATAGTACGTAGCTGGAGTGGAGCGTCAGAGTCGTTTCTAGCACCGCATGGCCTGTGCCTCACTTGACAACCCAGTAATCCATAATTCAAGCATCTTCACTCAGATTGTTTTCTTATGCCCAGGGGTTGAAGTTGAACATTGATACCACCAACATCATTGTAGTTCCTGCCAGATCTGTTCATAACTGCCAAGATTTCATTTTACTTTTGTCTGACATTTTCTTATGCGTCACATTTAAGGCATTGAGTGACAGGTTGTTGCGAGAACAAATAAGTAGTTATGGTAATTAGATATTTGTACAAAATGCCCCCTTTTGACATTTTAATGTCTAGAAATGACATCACTACTACCCACCTTCCCTGAATGGAAAGTGCTCATGCCTAAAAAGCCCGGTCCGGCTGATGGTGTCAGACTGTCAGTGTAATTGGTAAAAGAACCAGTGGTGCGCGAGCACCACAGATGAGCAGGGCTGGGAATCGAAACTAGTGGTGCGCGCGCACCACAGGGGAGCGGGGGCGAGGGAGCGCGGCAGTGGCAGTGAGGCGAACGCGCACTGCTGCGCGTGCTAGACACGCACGGGAATGGACGGAGCAAAGGCAGGACATGCGCCCGCTTTTGCCCAATTGCGTGCCTTATTTTTGTTAAAAAAACACACGAAACTCAATGGCAGCCGGGGAAAGCCTGATCACACGCATGAGCATGTGGTCAGCTTTCAGAACCCTGTACAAGAGGTCTCGCGCTGCGCGAGCAGTTCTGCACACTGCAACGCTAGGTGAGACCTAAAAAGTTGTTTTTTTCTTGTCCTATCCATTTGTAGCATGTATCCTTGGTCACAAGACTAGGTGTAGCTGGCAGTTGGTCTTTGTTGATTGCTCCCATGCAGAGAGACAAAGGGGAAGTGGGTGTTGGCAGGGTGCACCATTTCTGACTTGATGTGGGGGGAGCTGTCACTTACCACACTCACACATCACAAAGGCTCTGCCTGAGCACTCTCACAACAGGGTTTTGACGCTAGTCTTTTGTGACCCCAGGCAAGCTGGAACCAGGGCAGGGAGATAGGAAATTCCCTTACTTCAAACTGGGCACCAGGTATAAATAATGGACTCTCAGACTCAAATCGTTAATACACCTCTGGACCTGTGGAAAACCCGGAACAACTATTGTGCTGCTCTGCAAGAAGTACTGCTACTCTGCTGCTCTACTGCCTGAGTGAAAGGACTGGACCTGCATCTTGATCTTAGAACCACCAGAGTGACTCCAAGGGCTAGCTGGCTGGCCTCCTGATCAGAGCCTCAGGGACAGTAAAGCCTCCAATCACCTTGAATGCAGTACCTGGACTCTGTCTGCTGTGAGTCCTACCCCCAATATGGTGCCTCCCCAGTCCTGGACCCTTGGAAGTGAGCCTTAAGGTGCTCTGCCAGCCCAGCTGTGGTCCTGTGGGCAGACACCCTGTAACATCATTAATATGGCATACGAAAGAGCTAGGAACAATACCCTTGACGTGTTACTGGAACATAAACCACAAGAGCTATCCAACACACTCACCTGTGTGTCAACCTTTACTCCTAGCTCTGACAAGTTCAAAACAATTATCAATAAACAAAGGAACATCCTTAATTGTGGTTCACTTAACTTAGAACAGCCCCATTTTGCATTCAAACACACTAAAAAACTCAAGAATATGCTAGTCCACACCAGGCCATTGATAAAAAAAGGCAACACACATGGGCGCTGCTATCGATTGCTGGTAATTTAACCTGCGGGAAATGCAATGTTTGCAGTTTGACAAAAGAATCCAGAGAATTTGTACGAGATGATGGTAAAATTGGTCTCTAACAAAACATACTAATTGGAATACAAAGAATTGTATCTTTATATTTACATGTCCTTGCAAATTGAGGTACGTAGGGATGACTAGGTCAGTAAAGATACGCATCAGTGAACATAGGAGTGGGATCAGACATAAAAGAAACATAGCAAAGATGAGTCCTCACTTCCTGGAAATGAACCCCAGCGCTGATGATATGTAGTGGACTATCAATGATCCCCATTTGCGGAACTCCCCCTCAATGACTGTGTCTTCGTCAGTATTGCATATAATATTTACACATATGTAGTTGACAGGACAATACATGTAGGATTAACCACAAAAGAAGTGGGTTGCCTAACAGAAACACTGAGTCTGAGCACCAGATTGAGATCAGAAGCTACCTACTACTGGTTACGTTGGGCCTTTCAAAACAAGGAGGCCATCCATAATGAAAGAGGATGCCTCCCACACATTATTGTGTCATGCTTCATCCTAGGCATCCTCTCCCCACCCTGGTAAGATGGTACTACCAGGGTGGATTCAACCTCCGCAAAGACTTGGCGGTAGGAGGGAGTTCTTACATAAAACTTGCAGGATAAGGTTGGGATCCAGTTCAATTAAAGGTTCCTCAGTTATCACCTTTATTAGTGCCCTAGGTACACTAAAATCAATTCAATTAATGGAATCTTAGAGAGTGATAACTCTAGTCCATCTTTAAAATTACCAACATGTTTCTGCCTATATTGTATAGTGTAATCAGTATGGGGCATTCTTCAGGGTTTAGTGGATCCCTATCCAGATAGTACACATTTGTCAGAAAGCACGCCACTCAGTAACACCTACTGCTCTCCGCGCCGCTGGTACCTGTAGTAGGTAGCTGCTGATCCCAATCTAGGGCTCAAACTCGGTGTTCCTGTTAGGCAACCCACTTCTTTTGTGGTTAGTTTTGTCTTGTTGGGAGGAGAGTAGGGTTGCATTTTTCCTCCCCGCTCTCTCTTTGTGATTACCCCAATACATGCAGCATGACATGTCCTTGAAATGTTTTTTGTTGAGTGGTGCTTTACAATATCCACACAGGGGCGCCCTATCACCTTTTATTTTTATACCATGGCCGGACTGGGAACACATACCAGCCCTGGCAATTCAACTGGACTGGCCAGGGGCGAGGGGGCTGTGCTAGTGAGAAGCAGAGCTGCCGCTTTAGCACAGCTGGCAGCCGCTTTAGCACCACTGTTGCTGCTTTTGTTAGAGGGGGCCGATATTGCTGACAACTTCACTTCTCACCCTCTGAGGCGGAAGCCGGAGGTCTCTCAACGCTATCCCTGAATTGCTTTTCCAACAGATTACTTGCTGTGTGATTAGCGCTCTTTTAGACTCGCTCCTCGAGTATTTGTTTTGTATTTTAACCACGCTGTATTTTTAAGCGTTTCTGCTCGCTGGCAACTTGCCTACCTTTCCTGATCTCCCTCTACCACCTGGGCCGCTCTCAGCTGAGTATTGACGCTGAGAGCCGGTCCCGGGGAGGCGAGGGATCACAGCGGCCATCTTGGGTGTGGGGGACGCACTCACGCGCTCTAGCTGCCCTTAAAAGAGGGCTTAGGTCAGCGTCTCCTGACAACTTCACTTCTCACCCTCTGAGGCGGAAGCCGGAGGTCTCTCAACGCTATCCCTGAATTGCTTTTCCAACAGATTACTTGCTGTGTGATTAGCGCTCTTTTAGACTCGCTCCTCGAGTATTTGTTTTGTATTTTAACCACGCTGTATTTTTAAGCGTTTCTGCTCGCTGGCAACTTGCCTACCTTTCCTGATCTCCCTCTACCACCTGGGCCGCTCTCAGCTGAGTATTGACGCTGAGAGCCGGTCCCGGGGAGGCGAGGGATCACAGCGGCCATCTTGGGTGTGGGGGACGCACTCACGCGCTCTAGCTGCCCTTAAAAGAGGGCTTAGGTCAGCGTCTCCTGACAACTTCACTTCTCACCCTCTGAGGCGGAAGCCGGAGGTCTCTCAACGCTATCCCTGAATTGCTTTTCCAACAGATTACTTGCTGTGTGATTAGCGCTCTTTTAGACTCGCTCCTCGAGTATTTGTTTTGTATTTTAACCACGCTGTATTTTTAAGCGTTTCTGCTCGCTGGCAACTTGCCTACCTTTCCTGATCTCCCTCTACCACCTGGGCCGCTCTCAGCTGAGTATTGACGCTGAGAGCCGGTCCCGGGGAGGCGAGGGATCACAGCGGCCATCTTGGGTGTGGGGGACGCACTCACGCGCTCTAGCTGCCCTTAAAATACGGACAGGTCTCTCCGCGTAGCGGACGCGTTTGCGGACGCGCCGGATGCCCGCCGGAGTCACGCCAGAGTCCAGCCCGTCTGCGCCCGTCCGCGCTGAGGACGGGCTGCAGGTCGGGCTGGACCCATCTCTCACTCTTGCGAGTTGTGGCTCTTCCGGACGTTATTCCCATTCCGACCTCCTGGCCCTCCGTCCCGTGTCCCTGCCTTGCTCCCACCGTTTCTCCCCTGAGGGGATCTTGCATTCCCACAGGTGCTGGGCTTGCTCGGCCTCCCTCAAATTCTCGAAGGATGTCGCCCCCTCTGCACCCCTCCCGTGCATACAGCCTGTCCAACTGCGGAAATCTGGCTTTCTAATAAATGCTCGCTCTCTGATCAAGCATAATGTTGCATTTCACGACTTCGTCGACAGTCGACAACCAGACTGGGTATTCATTACGGAGACCTGGGCCTCTGACTCCTCCGGACATGATTTACTTATGGCTATACCTGACGGCTATGCCCTTCACAGGCAGGACAGACAACTATGCAGAGGGGGTGGCATCGCCATTCTTGTTAAAACTCCCTCTCTCTGTGTGATCAAACCTATACCTCTACCCCTATCTCGTGTGGAAGCACTCTATTTTTGCATCACCCCATCTCCCTCAATTTCTTTCTCTGGGATCCTTATTTACAGACCTCCTGGCACCAGGGCCAGCTTTCCTTCTGAACTTATGACCATTCTTGAACCATATATCGGAAAAACAGCCTTTACCATCTTGGGTGATTTTAATTTTCACTTAGATGAGACCAACTCTAAAGACACTATCTCTCTCGTTGAAACCCTCAAAGCGTGTGACTTCATCCAGCACGTAAATAGTCCTACACATAAGGCAGGACATATTCTTGATGGTTTATTCTCCAACGACGACAGGCTTTCCACTGGCGCTCCTCTACAGGTGGCCTGGTCCGATCATTTTGCTGTACCATTTGATCTTGACATCCCCGGCACCTGTTCCTCCAATCACAATACCACTCCCTTTATTCTCAGGAGAAACTTAAGGAATATCTCAGATGACACTATTGCCCCTCTGATCTCCACTTCCGAACTTCTAGATGTCACGGATGCTTCAGAGGCAGCCCAGTCTCTGACTGACTCCATCTCCAAAGCAGTTGAAAATCTCGCCCCCTCATCCCTGTGCTATGTAGCACGCCTCAAACCTACTGCACCCTGGTTCTCTGACCAGCTCAGACTTATGAGACAGGGCTGCAGGAGTAGTGAAAGGAAGTGGAGGAAATCCTGGGACTTAAAAGATAGAGAGGCTCATAAATCCGCACTACGTGCCTACAAATACCAAGTGATAATCAAGAAACAGGAATATTTTTCAAATCTGACCAGCTCTCTCTCTTCTTCAAGAGATCTCTTCAAAATCGCTGACTCTTTATGTTCCCTGCAACTTCCCGATCCAGTAGTCAGCTCCCAACAACTCTGTAACGATATTTCAGACTTCTTTCACAACAAAATACATGACATTCACGTCTCTCTCGAATCCCACCGTCTTGCTCTTGACCATAACACTCCCCCTCTCATATCCAATCTTGATGCACTAGGCAAGGACCCTCCTCGCCTACTCACAACCTTTCCCTCCCTATCCCTTGAATCTCTGAATTCACTTCTTGACAAAATTAAATCGGCCTCCCCCCTTGATCCGATACCCCTTAAGAAACTGAAAGAGTGTAGAATCCACCTCTCTCCTCTTCTGCTTAACGTCTTAAATAAGGCCATCGCTCAAGGCTCTTTCCCTTCTATTTGGAAGAAGGCAATAGTCAAACCGCTACTTAAGAAGCCGACTTTGGACCCGGCCATGCTGAAAAATTTTCGGCCCATTTCGCTTCTTCCTGCACCCGCGAAGTTGCTTGAGTCGCATTTGAATTTCCATCTATCTGCCTTTCTCGAATCTTCTGAATACCTGGATAACACTCAGCACGGTTTCAGAAAACACCACAGCACAGAGTCCGCCCTTACCTATGTGGTCGATAACATCCGACGCAAGGTGGACTCTGGCCAAACCACGGTCCTAGTTCTGTTGGACCTCACGGCCGCTTTCGACACCCTCTCCCCCGCCATCTTGTCATCTCGGCTAAGGGAGACGGGTGTCACTGGATCGGCCTTGAGTCTCCTAAATTCCTTCCTGACCGAAAGGGAACAGAGAGTGATGCTTGGGAACCACCTCTCCCCTGCCAAGTCTCTGCAATGTGGGGTGCCACAAGGGTCGGCCTTAAGTCCGACCCTTTTTAACATCTATGTGGCCCCCCTTGCAAGACTTATTAAATCTCAGGGGATGGAGGTGGTATCCTATGCAGACGACACGCAGATTATGGTCTCTCTTGCTCACACCTCGGTTAGTACATCTGCCGCCAGCTTCAGGGTTTGCATGCAGTATGTGGCAGACTGGATGACTATAAATTCCCTGAAGCTGAATGGTGAAAAAACCGAGGTGTTGATATTTGGGAAGAACCAGAATCTGTGGTCGAGCGAGTGGTGGCCCTCTTCTCTTGGCATCTGCCCCACCCCCTCCCTATCTGCCAGAAATCTGGGAGTGATATTTGACACCTCACTCTCTATGTCCCTGCAAGTCAACAGGACCGTTGCTACCTGCTGTGGTGTGATCCGGGTACTCAACAAAATCCGTGGGTACCTTTCCCCCCAGGCGCGTAAACAGGTTGCAGTCGCCCTGGTGGGTTCGAGACTGGATTACTGCAACTCCCTTTATATGGAAGTCAACAAAGGGCTGATCCACCGTTTGCAGACTCTTCAGAACTCTGCAGCACGCTTTGTTTTGAATCTCCCCAAAGCCTCCTCTGCCACCTTAGCCAGGAAAGAGCTTCATTGGCTTCCGGTACAGCACAGAATCGCCTTCAAAATCCTCTGTCTCACCCACAGAGCATTGATGGATGGTCCTGCCAGTGCCATTGGCTCTCTTCTCTCGCGCTATGTCCCCTCAAGAAACCTGCGCTCTGCGGGACTCTGTCAACTAGCTGTCCCCCGCATCAAATTTGTCAGATGGGGAGCCAGAGCCTTTTCCGTCGTCGCTCCGCAATTGTGGAACTCCCTCCCCATGGAGATAAAAACTCTCCCTTCCATCGACTCTTTCAAAAAGGCTCTAAAAACGTATTTCTTTAAGAAGGCCTACTCATGATTAAATAGGACTAAGTAGGGTCTTAAGTTGCTGTATTTAATCTAGGCGCCTTGACGCCCACTGGGCTAAGTACGCGCGATACAAGAAACTCCTCATCACTCCTCATCATCTGCAAAACCGGACCCCAATAACAAAACTGGCCCCTATCGCTTGAAAACCAGCCCCCACCCTTCTGGCTCACCCAGATAACGCCCGGTGCCCACTACGGGCAGTCTGACCCTGCCCTATACCTATTTCTATGCTAAATCAAAGCTAACTTCTCCCAACATGGTGCAGAGGTTGAGCCATTGTTCTCGAGCCACTTGGCATTCTTTTGCCTGGTCATGATTAAGTAAGCATGTCTATGATGCATCTACATGCCACACTGACTGCTGGGTATTAATACAACACGCCATGTACACTAGCATGTTTAGGATTGTGGAGATATGGTAAAAGGTGGGCATTGTCCACGAATGTGTTCATAAGTAATTGACAGGCTTTTCAGGTACAGACACGATGCACATTGGGAATGTAATGTATTTATTGATACGATTATCGTCCTGTTCGGAAACTAACAGTAAGTGGTTTTCACGATCCCGTGAGTCCTAGGTGTCTAATTTGAGAGGGATTTAGGTTAGAAAAATCCTGTATTTTACACAATATTTTGCACAAATATTTAGCGCTTTACTGTTGGTTTCATGGGGATTTGGTATGGTGTCCATCCATGGCTCTGGCAACACCATGGTGCAATTTGTATGGTGGGAGATATATGTTGGCTGACTGGTCAACCTTTTTCACACAAAAAAGACTGTATTGTTCACTTGCATGAGATATTTCTCTTCCACACTTATGTGTATGTTGTATTTTTTTAGGTTGCTTTTATGTTATGGATTATCTCTGCAAATGTCAAGAGGTGGAACTTATTTCTAAACACATAATTGGTGTTTTTTTAACTGTGGGTGTATTCCTCAAATTGAGTTAGGGTCCTATAATATGTAGAATAGGTTATTAGGGTCCTAATGAATTGCCTTAGATCTTCAGACTTCAGAAATATGTTGACCACTCATAGAGAATAATAAGGAACATTATTTCCCTACATATTCCACTCTGTATTTATTCATTAACAAGGACCTCCAAAATGAAAATAATTTCAGTGGGTTACCTTATGTAATTTTAATATCACTTTTTCACCAGTCTACTCCTCCACAATCAGCTTCTCACCTATTTTAAACGTCACCATTGGTCAAGTGAGTAAAAGAACTCCAGCAAAGAGCTCTTTCTTAGGGCCCATTGGGCATTGCAGCGATGGCTCAACCAGGAGCTGCCCGCTGATGAAGCATGCCACCCTTTGTTGGTGGGTTTGGGCTTTTGCTCCAAATTATAAACATTTCCACAGATCATTGTTTCACTCAGGGGCAATAGTTGTGTTTACCTGGAGTGTGGATAGGAACAGCATACTCTGAGTATAAACAGAGAAGAAGCCATATTTAGGAGCAGTGTTAATAGGAAGAAAATATTGTATCTTTATTGCAGCAGGAAAACACGTCTCTTAGACTACATACACTTCACTTTGTAAGGACTATGGTAAGATGGACCTAGACAAGGAGTAATGATGATTCAACTGGAAGTGTGATTCTGGTTCATAAAACAAAACACAACTTGAAGTACATTTTCTGGCTGCGACATCTTGCTTCCTAGCTTGTAACTGAGGAGATGCCATGCAATGCCGTTGACTTTAAAATATAAGCATGTATGTGCTTTTGGGGACCTACATCCAGAATTGGCTTTGTGTCTTTTCCTCGCTCTTATGTCCTGATCATAACTTTACAGTAGCTATATTCTGTTTGCAGCCCTGCCAAGTGTCACACATCATGCTTTTAACTAATGCATTATAATGCCTATTCCGACATCAATGCATGGGTATAAAATGTCCCGCTATTCAGTAGAGCCCAACTCTGAATATCTCTGCTGTGTGTGCCACAGGCACCCAGGGTATAAGGCAGGCCTAGGTTACAAGAGAGGTGATTGTGTTGTTGTCATGTATGCAGAGTGATTTCAGCCTGGGCCCGGCTCGTTTACTTTGCCTAGCCCACAGCTTTGCATTGTCACATGACATCCGACCCGCTGTGCTAGAACTGGGCAGGACAGTGCAGTGTTCAGATTGGTCTCAGTTTTACGTCATCAGTGGGGTGGCTGGTCACATGGTTTGTGCGGCTCCTGTTGCTGGCAGTGAGACCCTTTTCAGGGAGTTTAGGTATTTCTCTACCTGGTTGTCAGCTGTGCTATCCACACAGACAGTGGGTCGCTTTGCGGACCGAGATTTATATATGGTCATCACGGTCGCATTCTGGCAGCCATGTATAGGTATGAAGACAGGGTCTCCTGATCGGTGCTGCAGCGCACTTCTTTGCAGGTATGCTGCTTCCAGGTCTGGAACCTGAACTACTGCATGATCCAACCATCAGTGCCTCACGGACTGACACTGATAATACTGAGGCCCTGACATCAGAGCACAGTGAGTGCAGCAGGCACCACTGACTGCCGGGACAGTCCAGTCACAGGCACTTGTCTGAGGCATGCCTGGAAATCAGAGAAACATAATAGGCATTTGTACCTATTATAACATTAAATATTATAGTTTGGTTCAATTCTTCTGTAATAATGTTTTTAATATAGCATGTCTGCAAAGTTGGTTTGCTCTAAAACTCTTTAGAAAACATTAGACTTTTCATGCATTTCCATGTTGTATTTTTTGCTGAAGGTTTAAATTTCAAGGCATAAACAATATTGAATTCTGATCCCCACTTTGTTAAGTCCTGTATTTACTTGACAATACCGGCCAGGTGGCAGCCGTAGTTCTGGGCGGTGTATCTTGTGTTTTTCCTCTTTCTTAGTACTTGCCAGGAGTCTATCTTGTACACAGCAGTCAATTCAGAATAAAAGTTCTCCCAGAAGGGACCAGGTAGCATTTGTGCCAGTCATCACATGAAGGCCAGGCTCTTCCTGGAAATGTCTATAGAGTGATCACTTGCAATAGGTTAATGACTTTTAATTTCACAGGTTTTGCAGCAGTATCAAAGCCTTTTTATTGCTTTTCGTTGTGTAAAAAGCACTTTGTTTCTGTTTTATATCTTTTTACATGGACTTCAGTGCTTGTTGAGAAAGTGTCTCGAAATGTCACACATTTGGCCTCAGAGTGTCACTCAGAGACTCATTGAAACCATTGAAATGTCACACACATAATCTTAAAACTTGGCAGCTATGTGTATGAGCCGTGATGGTGCTGTGTAGTTTATGGAGGAACAGAGCTTTATTTACCGCCATTAATAATAACATTGTCTTAGGGCCTGATTACGATCTTGGCAGACAGGGTTACTCTGTCACAAACAAAATTACAATTCCGTTATATCCTATGGAACTACCGGGCAGGATATGAGTATCCTATCCTCCAAGATAATAATCAGGCCTGCCACACCACGCGCTATTTTAGTAATGACTTGAGTATCTTGCACGCTTTCTCTCAATCAACAGCATTGTTGTTTCTAATCCGATGTATTTTTGAAATTTCAGGCCCGCGGCAGCAGAACTTTTAAAATGCAAATTCTTCCAGAAAGCTAAGGTAAAACCCTTAAAAGCTCTGAAAGAAAACATATGAGATTTGCTTGAAATCTAATCATTCTGTTCTAATGTTTTATATTCAGGCCAGCCTCTTCTTTGTTTTCTAGAACAGAGAATATTTAATTGAAAAGCTACTAACTAGAACACCAAATGTGGAACAGAGAGGGAAGAAGGTAAGACATTTTGCACCTTCAACACGTGCATACATTGATAGGATACTTACAAACTCAACGCATTCAATTTCCAAAATGTGAAAATATTAACCCATTCACTGCATTTCATCAAGTTGTTGAATGTTATAAGAAGTAAATTGAATTTAATCACATTTAAAATATTATATTCCTCTAAAGATGATTCATTTAGAAAGTGTATTGCTTATAAGTAGTTGGAAATCCTGTGTCCAGACACGCATAATTCAAAGGCAAACTTGCCTTATTCACAATGCAGATCACTTGTCATGGATGCCAAGTAGCCTCGCCCTATGTGTTACTCATTTAGCCAGTTGAATTACCATTTCATTTTATATTTTGTTTGAAGAGTTAATAAAATCCATCAACAAATCATTACATTTACATTTTTATAAGATTGTAAAACTTATAGTATGAATATTTACATTCAACTGCCACATTCTCACATGGTGTTGGCCCTAGCACTAGCCAGGTCTGGTGGCTTAGTGGACTAATGCATCCACTATATGAATCTGTGTTTGACCTCATGGGTCCACTCAGCCTTTCATTCATCTGAAGTCGATAAAATGAGTACCATTGAGTTGAGTAACAATAAATATCTGTTATTCAGTGACAAGATGCCCTAGTGGACTTGCACTTTACAGGTCCACATGTTAAGGTCATATCTTAGTCATCAAAAGGTGCACCATTGGATTAAATGGCCCTAATACCCAGTGCTTATGGTTGAGCCCTTATCATTATAAGTGTACATTCTCCCACCGGGAACTGCCTGCCCTTCACATTAATTATTAGGTTAATTGCTATAGCTGCGTGTTTCTAATGCTGTCAGTTGGCCCGTAACCATGTCTATAAGTTAGTGTTTCTAAGTAGAGTAAAGGACCCTCACTTATTACCATATGTCTGGTGATTGATTCGTGAAACACATTGTTGGTTTAAAAAGTGATCAGAGTTCATAGACTGTTAGGCCCTTGCAGTGTGTTGTAATCGGTGGGCCATGCTGTGTTTTGTTTATACGTGAATCAAGGGGCGATTTATGAAACCCTCAGCTCAATGAAGGACAACTGGAGCAACCGTCAGTAAAATATGCATTGCCCTTCACATAGCCTTGATGCTGGTCCTGTATAAATCTTAAAATTAGATAAAACGTCAACCATTTTAACATCCTAGAGGTTGAATGTGTTTAGGTATATCTACCCTGGTTTTTCCCCTTTGAACACTCTGATGAAATTATTATTGTTTGTTTACCCTCTCGATGTGGACATCTCTTCCTTTTTTGTTTTTTGTTTATTCTGTCTGCACTCAATATATGCTTGATTGACTTATTGCCTGTTAGGGTTGAAAGGGAGGGGGGGTCAATAACAAGTTTGCGGATTTTGTATACAATTTTTATGATTACTTTTGTATTAGATTCTTTTTATAATAATATACTTTCTCCTGTAGATTAATTCTTAGGATATATTGGATTTAGATAGTGAAATATATGATTTATATAATTGTTTTTGTCCACGGGGCACTTGTACTTAGCAAGAATCGGGCGTCAAGTGTGTTGAATATTGGACACAGACTTTTTCTACCATTGTTTCTGAAATTGTCCTTTCTGCAGGGTCACCCCAAAACCTTTTACCAGTGCTAAAGTGCACATGCTCTGTAGTTAAAACATGGTAACATTGCCTTATCCACAACTGGCATATTTAATTTACTTACAAGTACCTAGAAAAGTGTGCTATATGTGCCCAGGGCCTATACATTAAATACTACTAGTGGGCCTGCAGCACCGATTGTGCCACCCACTTCAGCAGTCCTTTAAACATGGCTTAGACCAGCCACTGTAGAGCCTGTGTGTGCAGTTTAAACTGCCATTTCGACCCTGCAAGTTAACTTACTTGCCAGGACCAAACCTTTCCTTTTATTACGTCCAAGTCACACTGAATGTAGGCCCTAGGCAGCTCTATGGGCAGGGTGCAGTGTATTTAAAAGGTAGGGCATATACTTTTGAATTTTACATGTCCTGATAGTGAAAAACCTCTACATTCGTATTTCACTACTACAATTCCTCTATCTCCCATTGGTTAACATTTGGATTACCTTAAAACACCTTTTAAGTGTAATTTCCATTTGGGAAAAGTTAGAGATTTGGAGTTGTATGTCTCGGGACTCACAATTTAAAATCACAAGCTATGGTGAAGTCGGATTTTAAATTGTAAGTCTGAAAATGACACTTTTAGAAAGTTGGCATTTTCTTACTTTAGCCATCCTGTGCCTTTGTCTGTCTCTAAATACACATCTGAGCTGGGTGGCAGCCAGGCTTTGTGCATTCCCTCTAGGCAATCACCCAAAGGGAGCTGGGGTGTGATGTTTGCATCCTGATGGTCCATCACCAGGTTGATAGGTCTTCCTGATGTAAATTGGAAGAGAGGAGTTGACGCTTGCACCTGAATAGGGCTGTGCCTGCCACACACAAAGAGCTGCATAACCTCTTGTAGGGAGTCTGTATCCAGAGCAGGAAAGGCAGTGACCTTGTGATCTTCAAAGGCCTCTTTCAGTCTCCCCACTTCAAAAGCACATTTGAGTATATGTACTTTACCCCTGACACCACCAAGTCAGAACTCTACTGAAACCAAGGACATTCTGCCTGGGAGAAGAGCTGCTGCACTGTATGAGGGACTGCCACTTTGCTAATTGCATTGCTGTGTTGGTCTGCTTCCTGCTGATTGCTGTACAAGGGACCGCCACTTTGCCACCTGTGCTACTGTGTTGGCCTGCTGCCTGCTGTTTCTTGCCCGGGAGTCAGAAGAATTGTACCTGCTCTCTACATCTTTGAACCCAAGATTCTCCAAGGGTTTGCTGGCTTGCTTCCTATTCACAGACGTCTCGAGGCCACAGAAGACTTCTTGCAACTCTGCTGGTGCTGCTGCTGGCCATCTGTGAGTCCTACCCTTACCTGTGGTCAGTGGCAGCTGTTGACATTTGAAAGTGGGGGGCGTAAAAGTTTTGGAGGAGAGGTTGATCGGCATCCGAGTGCTTCAGTGTGTTGGAAGACTGGGGTCAGTGTCTATAATGTAGTACTCTATTCCCATTTGTGACGGGAGGAAACAACATTGCTGTAATTGTGTGTGCACATCTCTGCACCTACCGTATAAGGGGAATTGAAATGAAGTACTTGGCGAAAGTTCCTAGATAAACACCTCCTTTAGTTATTGTGTACATGTATGACAGTTTCCTAAACATGCGTAACATAGGGGTAACTTTGCATAAATAGAGTTTTTATTCAAATACCTGATGCTGTGTGCCAGCCAGATGGCAAGGTAAGTGAAGAAACATGTCGCACCAAACAGCATCATTCAAAACATACTTGGCTGCACCGCAGCCTGCATCTGCATATTCACTGCCAAGCCTTTTTAATTTGTATATTTTTTATATTAGGATTCGCATACCTAATTGAATTACCTTGAGGCCCCTGCCAACCTCTGCATCTCTCTTCATCTCAAGTTGAAAGTGTTGTTCTTCAAAAGTGTAATTAGCGCTTTAATGCTGAGCTCTTCCTGCTCAAACTGCCATTTTCATGGCGTCCCCTGGCCCATAAAAAAGCTGCTTTCCTCAGCTTATGTTATGGTAACAGATCTTTACCAACCCCCAAGGCATCCTAGATTCAGATCTCATAGCATTTGAGTTTAAAACGAACGGAAAGACCAAATGACCCAACCAAATATTAGGAGCAAATGTATCAAAACTTAGACAGATGACGGAAGATGACAGCTGAGT
This sequence comes from Triturus cristatus, assembly GCF_964204655.1. NCBI lineage: Eukaryota > Metazoa > Chordata > Amphibia > Caudata > Salamandridae > Triturus > Triturus cristatus. The sequence continues at coordinate 879,916,629 of NC_140583.1, forward strand.
GAATCTACAGGATGCTGTAGCTTTCTGCCATCACATCGAAATAAAGAACTTGTCTTGAAACCATAATTAGTCCCTTTAAAAAACTTTCAAATCAGCTCAGAGCATGAGGGCATGACGAGAATGTGGCCATGGTGGCTTTTATGGAAGGGTCATGGTAGTCCACCCAGCACCTGTGTGCCATTCCGGCTCTGATCAAGAGAATACAAATGTATTATCATATTCTGGAGATCCCAGCCGCTGTGCAAAAAGTCCCTGGCAACACTCATGCAGTTTAATCCACGAATTAGTTCATGTAAATCTGCTAAACTCCATGTTTAAGTGCCTGCCTTGCCTTTTTCCACTGTGAATATTCACATTCGGCACACTTTCGTTTCTTGTACATTTTACAGATCGCGCTCAATAAGAGGCTTATCGCTGCACCACTTTAACACCCTTTAGCAAACTGTATCTAATTTTAATTTCATACTGCAGCATGTGCAAGGGGGTGCGCAATATTTCATTTGCATTTATTTGTTTTAATTACGAGCATCCTCGGCGGTAAAAGGTCTCTCGAATATACACTTTATTGAGATGGAAAATTGCATAATAAAAATGTCGTAGGTGAATTCCAAAGTTCCTGAGAGGTCCCCGAGAAAGAATCCTTTTTAAGAACGCCTGACTGTCACCTTTCTGCCCCCTCCAGATGAGGGGCCTCTTTTCCTGTGTTTGTTCAGTCCGTCTTCAAAGGTCTGCTAGTGTTTCTGCTGATGATTATCACTACTTATCCTGCAGGGGACAAGGATTCCTCGAGCCAGGAATGTCTTCTCTTAAACTGATGCTGCCCCACTACCTAGTTGGTAACGCATTTTAAAGGCCTAGGACGGAGTATTTCCCCCTTAGGTCAGGATTAGCACGCTTAACATGCAGTTGCGGTCGGCATGACGGGTGGGTGGGGGGATTGCGTGGGGGGATTGCGCGTGATGGGGTAGGGAGGGAGGCGGGAGGGGTTTACATTTTTTTTTTTAAACGTACCTTCCCCCAGGTCCCGCATTTTCGTTTTCCTGCTGCCTCAGCTCTCGAGGCTCTCTTCAGACAGGTGCCTGCGTCTCGGTCTCAGCCAATCCAGACGCTGCTCCAGCAGCGCCAGGATTAGCTTGAGCAGTAGTAGTGCGCAATTTCTGTTTAGGGCTTAAAACATTTTGTGAGCAGCCCGAACATGCGCACTAGGCTGCTCATTAGAAGAGCGCCATGGAACATTTTCACCGGATCCTGCATGGGTCCTGTAGGCAGCCTGAACTTTGCATTCACTCCGGCCTAGTGCGACCTCAAGTAACCTTTTAGCGCTATTGACTTCTAAGCACTGTTTTTTAATGTAATCTTTAAAAATTCATATCCCAACTTCTGTTTGGATTTTTGTCATGTCATTCTGGTCTTGTATTACTCAGATAAATATCCTCTGTCTAAGTTGGTGTGGAAGCTTTTTTGTGGTGTTTTTTACTGTGTAGCTGTAATTTAAGTGTTGCACAAATGCTTTACGCATTGCCTCTGAAGTGAAGCCTGACTGCTCTGTGACAGCCTACCAGATGGTGAGCACAGGTTAATTTAGGTTGAGTATCTGACTTACCCTGACTAGGATTGTGGCCCCAACTTGAACAGGGTAAAAACTTCTGGCAACTAGAGACCCAACCTCTAACACTATGGACCCGATTCCGATATAGCTTGGAAGGGCTCCGAACGGGATCCGTAGCGAGCGAGTTCGATTCGTAGCCCCGGTTTCCGAACGACTCGTACTGCTGTACCTGTGAGCAAGTACGATGTGAATATCGCCTCGCGATCTGAGTGACTCATACCTGTCAGCCAAGCCCTCCGGATGACTACAACATGGTCGACTCAAGCAGCGCAATGGGTTCTATTTCCAAATGACCAAGTACCATGCATGAGTTGATCAGCCAGATCGAGTGGGAGCCTCCGACTCAAAAAAGCTCTGGGAAGCGTACTTCGGGGGGCCTTAGAAGGCCCCCCTACACCCGGGCCCTCCAAATTGGTCACTAGAGGGTGCCTATGGGCCCCCCCGACACGAGCATGCACCGTGTGGCGGGAACCATGGGGTGCCCGCCACAGGGTGTACGCTTATCCCCACCCACCCATTTTCTGCAGTGGGAGCCTGTGTAGGCGTCTGTACGCAGGCTCCCATAGACTTCAATGGAAGTCCGAGTAAATCGAGTCTGTATGCTTAAGGACGCGTTGTACTCGCTCACTCGGACGCCCGTAGCATGTTTTGTCCGGAAAGTCCTCCAGATCCGAGCCCTACGGAGGACTTTCCAGACGGGATCGGAATCGGGCCCAAAGTCTAAGGTGAATGAATGTATGCATAAAAAGTATATGAACTAGTCTGACCTTGAACAATTTCAACTTGTAGACACACAGACCCACACTTGCTAAAGCTGTATGTTAGTGTCACCCACATGTGATGCAAATAGTGCAAACAGCAGCGACGGATTTACTTTCATGCACAAAGGTTGTTTTTTTCTGAGAGTGGGCAGTCGTGCAGCACCAACATGGCTTTCACTAACCTCCTGGTGTGTCTGGAGCTGAACAGTGCAAAAGCCATGGTTTTTAGCTCCATGCCAGATCTACTAAATTAACGTGACCTGGCTTTGCACTAAATGCTAACATCAAGTGGACTGATAACAGTCAAGGGATTAAGTTGTGTATCGCCTGATATACCAGCAAGTAACATGTCTGATCTACAGTAAAGCACACATCTAACACTTATAACCTATTCGTGGTGGTTACATTTAAGAATTTTGCAATTGAGGGTGTACATCTTGTGCAAATCCCATGCTAGACACTGCTGGTGTGCCTTTCCTCCATAGTGCAAGGCTGAGCATCGAATAGAACAGTCAGCTGCTGATGATGTCATTTGTTGGGCAACTCTTGCTAAATCTATAATATATTTTGCCCTTCGCGCAATGCAGCGATGCAATTTTTCAGGCATTGCACAATTGGGTGAAGCACAGCAAATCTCTCCATTTTTGGCAGCCTCAGATTTCCACGACGGACCAGATTCCTTTAGGTTTTACAAATTTAATTTGTACCCAATACTTTTTATTATATAATAGCTGGGAGTATCCCTTAACGAAAACTTTGATGAAAAAACATAAATGTCAAAGACATCTCAAAGGTGCTTCTGCTGTGTGAGATCAAACCTTTCTCACTGGATATAACCTGTCTTCCTAGATTCTGCAGTTGGATCACTTTGTTGCTTCGTTATTTGAATTCCATGCATTAATGGGAAGAGTTCAAATGAATCTAAAGTGTAGTCTGATTCTACACTCCTGTGAGATAAAACGTGATGAAAGAAATTGGGATTTCTGAGAGGCATCTTTCATAAATCAAAACCCCCCAATTGTACAATGGGTTGACTACAGGCGCGGCAAGTTGATCTCTCCTTTGAGCCAGTATTGATTTTTTTGTAATGTTCCAGGTCTTGTCTTGCCTGCAGCACACTTCATTCATGAAATAAAATTATTATACCAGGAACTAATCCATGGTAAATGGCATTACAATTAGCTCAGGCTATGCAGTGTTTCTATAAACATCTTTTACTAATAGTTAAACTTATAATGGGTGACCACTTATAGTGGGTTGAGGTACATATTTGCTCAAATTAATTTGTTACATTTCCCCTTGTGGCATATGTTGAAGCTGGTTCTGATTATCAAAAAGGAGAACAGTGAGGCCTGGCAATCAAAAACAGTTTAAATTTAATTAAACAATAATGACCAGGAATAGCAGCCACACCTCTTACAGTTGTGCCTTGGAATTCCATTTGCATTAGGTAAATTCCTTGCTTTATACTGTATAGTGTGGGTAATAAAATGAAGCTCGTCCCTCTTTGTGCTGGAAATACTGGTACAGTGGGTCATAAATGAGTGTTTAGTTGCTTGATCTCACTCTGATAGAAGGGGCCATAAATACCTACGGTAGGTCACATTCTGAGATGGTCCAGGTGGCCAGGTTTTTCAGGCGTGTTATCTAGGGAGTTATACTAGGCATTGTGTGGGCTTTATCTGATGAATGCAACTGAACGGTTGCTCTGACTAAAGCGGAGCTATAACCCTGTTCCTCTGGAAATAAAAGGCTTTGTACTTACCAGCTGGAGGAGTGCTTCTCTATTGCTTGGGTAATTTGGGTGAAGATATATACACGGCAGGTCCAGCCATGAGAGTTCGCACCGCACTTTGACACCGAAAGGGATCATCAGACCTGAACTGATCAGGACTTTAAGTACGGCACAGCTGGCTCCAGAAACAGTGGAACAAGATTACAGCTCTGAGGCCCACTGGAGGGCTGTTATTAGTCCACGAAATCATTTTAAATGCACACAACCATTAGAGGTTTAAAAATAGGCATGGAACTACACTACAAGTTCCGGCGTGCATCAGAACAGAATCTATTAAGAATGGCACACTAGAGGCCTTTAAATTTGAATGAAGCACACAGGGAACTGTGGGAGCCTGAAGAATGCAAGTGCTTTGAAACCACCTGTGAAAAAAGAGCGTGAACGCTCTGAAACGCGTTAGGCAAATGGACATTAAAGCAGAGCTGTAACCCTGTTCCTTTGGAAATAAAAGGCTTTGTACTTAACAGCTTAAGGAGTGCGTCTCTATTGCTTGGGCAATTTGGGTGAAGATATATATATATATATTACCCACTGGCGGTCGCCAGTAGGTAGTTATAGTTAGGACCTAGTTTCTATAGGAAAATACTTTTTTCTTTTCCCAATAACTTTGGCGCCGGTTAACGAATCTTTGGGAAATTACTAGTGACCCGCTCTGGTCAGCTCCTGTCTTGAAAGTTTCGGGGTGAATAGTCAAGCAAGGGCCGAGAAAAAAACGGGTCCCAAAATGCGTTTTACCCATGTTAATTTCCATAGGAAACTTTAGACAAAGCTTCAGCCCGAATTGCTGAACGGAATTACACCAAATTTAGCAAAAATGTAGGTCTTGGTTCAGAAAGAGCCCTTTATAGGTCTCGCCTAGGCAGCGCATGCGCTGTCTCGTTGAGACATGCAGTATATGCTTTAGTGAGGGAGTCTCCGCCTTCATTTTCCTATTTGTTTTTGAGTGTGTCTTTCAAAATATACTACTTACTATTGGCTAATAGAGTTCCAAGTCCCTCCTTTTTTCCTGTTGTGCACGCCTATGGCTATTGGCCCCTTTACTTGTATTAGTCCACTTTTTGTTGGTCTGTTGTTTTGGGGAGATCTCTTTTTTTAATGTGTCTTGCTTTTTGACAGAGTTGAAATGTTTCAGCCCGAGTGTGTTTCCCGGGATTTATTTTACTTCGAGGCAAGCGCTGATATTGACAGACTTTGTGTGTTTCCTGTACTTCGAGGCAAGCGTGCACGTATATTTTTTTTTTCTTGTTAATTTAAAGTTTTTGCTAATAATTGCATACGTTTATTTGCAATTTAAAGTATTTGCTAATAATTGCGTAAGTTGAGCCGACACCAAGGCTCGAACACTGGTCCCCAGCTCTCGAGTCGGCAGCTCTCACCGCTGAACCATAACCTCTCCCTCCGAGAGCAGTATTCATTTTAATTGCTTGTTTGTTGTGTTATTCATGGGTGAATTTGCACTCCTTCTTTGTCTTGCGTGCTGCTGACGTGGTGTAAACTATAATCTGTGACTCAAAAATGTAATTAGTAAGACTCCACAAATGGTATTAAAAAGGACTTTCCTGTGCATACTTTACAAAAAAAAAAAACTTGGTGAGATCTGTGACTCAAAAATTGAATTACTAAGACTCCACACATGGTATTAAAAAAGTACTTTCCTGTGCATACTTTACGCAAAAAAAAACTTGGTGACCTGTTTGTTTGTCAAATCGGTAAATCAGACCTACTACATTCCAATATGGCCGCCTTGCTCATCTCTCTTTCATGCTCCACGTTGAGCCTCTTCTAGAACACCCAGATTACTTCAGTTGGTGACCCGTGCAGGAGGAGAGCATGGCGGCAATCACAGGAGTCCTGGGACATGAGACTCAGCTGTGGACATCGATCCTACAAAGACAGAGACGAGGTCAGTGAAAAGGCAACACAGCAGGCAGGCGCAGCCCTGTCATTTACATAATTCTTGCAACACGCATTTCGTCTTCTGGACTGTCCAAACTGTGAGGGACCTTTAGCTGTCGTGACAATCTGCGATAGAAAACTTTATATTAGGTTTGGATACACAATAAGCTTGCGATGTTCTGGAGTAGTAACCCTGCAATGTTCATACGTTCGACTTCCTTATAAACTCAATGGATTAACTAGGGAGCTATCCCTAAATGTAGCTGTTGTGGCAGGGGTTATCAAGCTAATTGCACTACTGCAGTCTGCTTTGATTCACATTTGCGAATTGATAACTTCAAACATTTGCTGTAGCATAATGTTACCACATAACTCTAGTCTATGTCACCGTGGACTCGGCCCTCCAGTCCTGGGGTTTTAGATGATATAATCATGAATATTCAGTATTCTTGTAGTGGTTCGCCTTTATTGACCATGTGGACCTGAAAAAACAGGAGAAGAGCAGTTTCGCACTAGAGCACTGTGTTAATGGTGATATGCTATCATCTAGTAATCGTGCTCAAGCCACCTGTGCATTTTTGACTACTGTTGAGGCAAAGGAAGCGCCTCAACATCTAGTGGAAAATGTGGTCCATGTAATTAAAGGCGTGGCTTAAAAAGACTTCGGCTTAAAATCTGTGCCTCGCATAGTGTGCAGCACGACCGGTATTTTTTGCTGCTTCTGTCATTGCATCCAGATATATCACATAAGTAACATTACACCTGCAGCAAGCCAGGACTTTAGGCTTTGCCAGTGGTTGTTAATTGCATAGGATAAGTAAGCAACAACTACGGCTTCGTTGTATAGAATATTGAAAATGCTCAGTTCTGCAATGATGAGATTGTGAAAGAACTATAGCGAGTCTCTTTGGAGTTACATCACAGGCAGTGAAGCGTGGTACTGCTGCAGAGTTAAGATTTTTTTTCTCCGAGGGTGATGGCAAAAATGAGAGCCCGATAGGGACCGGCTTTAGCACCTGCTTTTTAGAACTGCCGGTGCTGAGCCCACTTAAAGCCCTGGAACCAGGTTCACCCGATTATTGCTGGGTCTCGTCCCCAGGCACAGGCGCAAACCCATAGAAACTAGGTGACGTGGTTGGTCCTGATTACCTATGGAAAGACCAGGCTCCTTCAGACTCCTGGGATGCACATAGCTCACTTATTTGTTAATTATCCTAGACGATGCAAACTAATATTACTCCACAGAAATAGCTGTCCCCTTCCTATTATGAGTGGGTCTTATTTTTCGGTGAAAGAATATAGACAGACTGTTACTTGCACACACATATAATATACATTGTCATATACAAATCACGCATTCTTGCCTATCCACTAATTTGCCACTTCAAAACAGCTCATGTTTGATGTGATGCAAGTGCCTACATTAAAAAATAGATGTATTAATAAATATTCATTTATACATTCCTTGCAGTCGTCCTTAATAGAATGCAACAATTTATTTAACAAGGTAGGCACACTTCTGGTACCATTCCGTATTCATGGATGTCATCAAATTAATATTAGTGATGATGTTAACACGTTCACATGGTAATTCACCAGGAGACTCTCCATCTGCTTTTAGCATGTGTGTCCTTCGGTAGTGACCTCAGATCCAGGTTGGACGGCAAAGCTCCTCATTTAAATTGGGCAAGTGAATCTTGACACTGTGCCCATCGCAATTAAAGGGACCTTTCTGATAATAGTTGGCTAACAGCGAGATGTTGCTATTTTGCACAGAGATACGCCATTCAGTAGTTCTTTTTACCAGTAGAAGATCTAGTGTTGTTCCTGCTTGATCTGTAGTGTGTTCAAAGCATGCAAAGTTTTATTGGTGTTCCTATTCGTGTTGAAGCTTCCATATTGCAGCACCCAGGATAATCTGCTGCATGGCTAAATACTTATTTTTTTAGTGGTTCGTTTTTGCATGCAGGCTGCTGTCTAGCTAAAAGGGCACTGACACAATACATTCTCTGGCTCTGCCTTGACTTCAAATGCCACAAAGCTTTGAGCGAGCTGCGCAGACTGAAACATCTGCACAGTGTGCTCTTTGCTTTTTAGGCAACATGGAGTGTGGAGCCGAGTAGCAGAGTGAATTGAAAGTAAGCGAGAAGGCTCAAAGACAATGCGAGGGAAGATAGGGAGCAGAAGAACAGACAAGTCATGCAGAGCTTGACAACTGTTTGCCCATTGCCACACTAAAACAGTCACAAGCTCTCCCATCTGGAAACATCATTTCTTACAAGAACATCAGTCAAGAATTCCAGGTTCTCTGCCTCTAATGAAAGTACATTGAGTTCACATTGTGCAAAATTTTTCGCAAGTCCATTTTCTATGTTAACGGCTAAACCCGAATGAGAAGTCTGGTGTTTCCTCTGCTCTCCGTCCGGGGTAACCTATCTATTTGGCTCCTCTCCCCACCCTAGGCACCAGAGCCAGCCCTCCTCACCATGGAGGAGCTTCAAATGTTCTGGCTCGGTAAAGTGGGGAACCGGGTCCCCAAGGAGACCCCTGCTGCTGTTTTCCTGGCCCAGCAGAAGAGCATGATGGCAGGAATCAACAACAACAAGGGTTTCAGTATACTGGAGAGATGCCTAACTCCTTGACTGTCCATCTTCACACCCTTCCTCTATATCTTAAAATCCTAAGATCCCTTTGCATTCCAAAACTAATAAACCTTCCATGTACTACCTACTAGTCCCTTCTCACCTATATCCACTGACCGCACATCTTGCCCCTCCCCTTTCAAATAACCTCCTGACCCACTGGTACACCCTGACCACTAATTATTACAATCCACTCACCTGCTCCCACATTCCAGAACTCCTCCGCTAATATAACCATGCCCATTATGCAACCCCTCCTTGTTTGTCATTTCAACCTCTCTCTACCCAAGAACACACCTGTCCACCGGCTTATAATGCAGTATTTCTTTCACAGATTATTTATTTCTTCTGCTTCCTATACAAGTTCTTTCCAAGTTGTCAGAGGGTGTCTTCCAGAACTGCAATGCCACTACATGTGCCTCCCACAAAATCCGACCAAAGCCAGCATGCCACAAACTCAGCAAAAGACATTGCAATTTACAATGCCAATAGCTCAAACTCAAGCAAAAGCAAGACCAATTTGCATTGCAAATGCTTGTTTTAAATGGTGTAAATCCGTTCAGTAGTTCATGAGAAATAAAAACAAAAAGAAAACTTTCGATATCTGGGAGGAGCCTAACCCCTGAGCATGAGCCTGGCTCTAATTGGCTGCCAACACTTCAAACCAGGAAGTGTTGGTAGCCATTTTGTGCCTTGCATCGAGTAAAAATCAATGCAACTGCCACCAACAGCAGCAGTTTGGGTTAGTTTGCAAAGTAATGAAGATATTATTTATGGAGTGCTTCTACTTGAAGATGCATGTACTGAAAGCAGAAAAGGGGGATGGCTGCGGCGATCGTTTACAACGTGTGCTAAGTTCTGCCTGTAGACGCAGGCACGGAGTGGCAGAGGCGCGGACTGCTGAAAAAACGCAGTCGGGACATCGGAGTGTGCCTGGGGTGATAAACGCTGTTGGTGTGAGGAGCCCTAGGTCCGAGATCATATGCGGTCTCTTGTTTTGGACTGGGTCGGCCCCGGGAGTGCTCAGCTGTACCCCGCTGTTTGGAGCCTGCGGAACAGGGGGCGGCGGCAGCTGTTTACACAGCTGTGTGTTTGTGCTGCCGTGGCTCCTGTGCCCTGCAGTCATCGCAGCTGACTGGGACCCCTGCGACATGCCGTGCTCAGCTGGAGGATGCGGCTGCTCCTCTAGCTTGAGATTTGGAGAGACGCGCTGACAAAAGGACACCCTTGGAAACCCCTAGGGAGCAGATGAGTATATCGTAGCAGAGTATTAGGCGCCCGGCGGAAATTTGATTATCAAAACATAAGGGGCTATACTTGTAAGCTGCATGCTGCTAATAATGCATTTTTCCATAGACCCAGAATGGACCTCCCCCCCTCGCTTAAATTGCACGAGTGGACTCTGAAGATCGGTTTTGTTTATTGCTATCTAAGCATAGCGCTCCGCCCTAGCAGGAACCGGTCATTGCGGCATCCAATGCTGACGCTGAGGAGCCGTGTCAGGCCTTTCTTGAGGGGTATGCGACTAACCCTGATATGTGCTTTGCCATGAGGAAATGATAGCAGTGAGGGCACAGCCTTCAGAACTCAGCCCAAAAGCCACCACACACAGGCCATGATGCCGTATTTCTTTTTCCTGACTGGAACAAGGTAACAATAGGGTGCTGCTGGAAACTCTTTGGTGTCTTCTAGGCACCCCATCCCTCTTCATTCGGGTTCTGATATTCGGAAGGAGACTTTCTCGACCGGGAAATAAAACCGCACAGCGAGTGAAGCGCTTGCTGATACATACCGGATCTGTATGTAGCTTACAGTTCATAGGCTCAGCGCTGGGCAGAGCCGGCTCTGCCTTTCATCCTTCTGAGGTGCCTAAACTGAGCACCATTGTGCTCGGTCTCAGTAACACCTGCTATTTATTTACACACAAAACAGCACGTCTGTGATAGGAAGCGCTATGCATAAGAACATAGCTTGCGGCTCCTTTAAGCAGTACTGGGTTTTATTGTGCTGGAAGACAGGAGCAGTCGCATTAGCGTAGCTCTGGTTGCAAATACACGCTGTTGTGTACACAATACAGTACATGGCGTGGCTTCTGCTGTGCACACATTGTTCTGTTTGCGGCACGCCTCTCGGATGTGCAGATGTGGAAGGGAGTGAGTTCATAGGGTGACTGTTACTTGTATGGGAAGCAGGGCTTCAACTCACTGCTGTGCACGCTAACCTTTCTGGAAGGGAAACTTTATTTTCAGGTAGTTCTGGTCTCATTGCTCCATCACTGAAGTTTTAGTGGGAAAGTCCCACCGGATACCCCCCACGCCCACTGTTGTCATAATAATAGGCTGTTCGTGCCTAATTAAAATGAATATGTCCTCATGATGTAACGCAACTTGTGCTCGTGTAAAGCGCTCTAATACCCGATACTTTCAGGTCAAGATCGTGCTATATAAAACTCCGTAAATAAAAAGAACTAACCACTATCCTAGTGTTATGCCCGATATCGTCATCCTGTAGTGAGTCGTGACTCTTTAGGCCAACGTCAATGTCCACACTGGGATTTTTGAGCCAGTGCTTACCCTGTTAAAAGTAAGACTACAAATCCCAGAATGCAATGCACAGTTGGCCGTAAACCCAGGATTGGTTGAAGGTGTTCCACAACATGGAATCACAGTGTGAGGGTGAATTTGGAGCCGGGCATTGATGGAGCTGAGTGTGGTGCATGGATGTGAGGGGGCTGAGTATAGAGAGGGGCAGTGCGAGTGCTGAGACCGGAGCAGGGCAGGAGGAGCTGAGACTGGACCAGAGGATGAGGAAGGCTCATATTGAAGCAGGGCAGTGAAGAGTTAAGTGTGGAGCTGAGCTGAGGTGTGAGGGGCTGAGTATGGAACCGGACTGTGAGAAGGCAGTGAGGGCTCTGAGGCTGGACCAGGAGCAAGGAATGCTCAGACTGAAGAGCAGGAAAGTGGGGGGGGGGCTGAGAATGGCACAGGGCAGTGACTGGGCTGAGTATGGGGCAGGTCAGTCAGAGGCAGAGCCTGTACCAGGGGAGCAAGGAGGGCTTAGACTCAAGAGGGGCAGTAGTGAGGTTGTGAGTGTGGAGTTCAGTTGTAAGGGGAGAGTGTGCAGCAGGGCAGTGAGGGGCATAGTCTTGAACATGGCAGTGAGGGGTCAGAGTATTAAACAAGGTTGTGATGGGTGAGCGTGGAGCAGGGCAGTAGTTTTGAAGCGGCTTGGAAGTAAGGGGGCAAAGCTTTAGTTGGTCACTAGTTGGTCATTGAGGGGCACTTTGTCGGTACAGTGAGGGTGAACACACAGCAGGACAATGGATAGGTGCTAGCATAGTCAACAATGGCAGTGTGGGTGGTGGCTGGGCTCAATGTAAATGTGCTTAAACTAGTTAAATCATTTGCCACAGTGTGTACGGAGGGCTTGGAGCACACGAACGGGGGGGGCCTGAAGATGGGTAGTGAGAGAGCAGAGTGTAGACTAGGGCAGTATGTTCTGCAGATCTGTTGCCTCTTTCTGCACCCCTCTTTTCTCTTTCTGCACCTCTTGCCTCTTTCTGTACCCCTCTTCCCTCTTTCTGCTCCTCTCTTGCCTCTTTCTGCACCTCTCTTGCCTCTGTCTGCACACCTGTTCCCTCCTTCTGTACCCCTTTTGCCTCTTTCTGCAACTCTCTTACCTCTTTATGCAGTTCTCTTGCCTCCTTCTGCACCTCACCTGCCTCTTTCTGCACTACTATTGCCTATTTCTGCACCTCTCTTGCTTCTTTCTGCACCCCTGCTGTCTCTTTCTGCACCCCTGTTGTCTCTTTCTGCACTCGTCTTCTCTCTTTCTGCACCTCTCTTTCTTCTTTCTGCACTTTTCATGCTTCTTTCTGCACCTTTCTTGCTCCTTTCTCTACCCTTCTTTCCTTTTTGCATCACTCTTGCCTCTTTCTGCTGTTCTCGTGACATTTTCTGCACCTCTATTGCCTCTTTCTGCACCTCACTTGCCTCTTTGTGCACTTCTCTTGCTTCTTTCCACACCTCTGCTGCTTCTTTCAGCAATTCTCTTGCTTCTTTCTACATTTCTCTTGATTGTTTTTACACCTCTCTTGCGTCTTTCCGCACCTCTGTTGCCTCTTTCTTCACCTCACTTGTTTCTTTCTGCACCCCTCTTGCCTATTTTTGCACCTCTTTTTTCTCTTTCTGCACCTCTCTTGTATCTTTCTGCACCCCATTCCCTCTTCTGTACTTCTCTTGCATCTTTCTGCACCCCTGTTCCCTCTTTTTGTACCTCACTTGCTCTTTCTTCACCTTTCTTGCCTCTTTCTTCACCTCACTTGGCTCTTTATGCACTTTTCTTGCTTCTTTACACACCTCTGTTGCTTCTTTTAGCAATTCTCTTGCTTCTTTCTGCACTTCTCTTGCATGTTTCCTCATTTCTCTTGTGTCTTTCTACACCTCTGTTGCCTCTTTCTGCTCCCTTCTTGCCTATTTTGCACCACTTTTTTCTATTTCTTCACCTCTCTTGCTTCTTTCTGCAACCCTGTTGTCTCTTTCTGCACCCCTGTTGTCTCTTTCTGTACTCGTCGTCCCTCTTTCTGCACCTCTCTTGATTCTTTCTGCACCCTTTTTCCCTTTTTTGCATCCCTCTTGCCTCTTTCTGCTGTTTTCTTGCCATTTTAAGCACCTCTCTTGCCTCTTTCTGCACGTCACTTGCCTCTTTCTGCAATTCTCTTGCTTCTTTCCACACCTCTGTTGCTTCTTTCAGCATTTCTCTTGCCTCTTTCTGCATGTCTCTTGCTTGTTTCTGCACCTCTGTTGCGTCTTTCTGCACCTCTGTTGCCTGTTTCTGCACTTTATTTGCTTCTTTCTACACCCCTCTTGCCTTTTTTTGCACCCTTTTTTTTTCTCTTTCTGCACCTCTCTGGTGTCTTTCTGTACGCCTGTTGCTTCTTTCTGCACTTCTCTTGCTCTTTCTGCACCATTTGCGCCTCTTTCAGCACCTCTGTTGCTTCTATTTGCACTTCTCTTCCTTCTTTCTGTACCAATCCTGCCTCTTTTTGTACTTGTCTTGCCTCTTTGTGTACCTCTCCTACTTTTTTCTGCACCCCTCTTGCCTCTTTTTGCACCTCTGTTGGTTCTTTCTGCACTGCTCTTGATTCTTTCTGCACCTCTTTTGCAAATTTTTGTATCCCTCTTGCCTATTTCTGTACCCCTCTTCTGTCTTTCTGTACCTCTCTTGACTCTGTCTGCACACCTGTTCCCTCTTTCTGCACCCTTTTGCCTGTTTCTGTACCTCTCTTGCCTCTTTCTGCAGTTTTCGTGCCTCTTTCTGCAGTTCTCTTGCCTCTTTCTGCACCCCTCTTGCCTCTTTCTGCAACCCTCTTCCCTCTTTCTGTACCTCTCTTGCCTCTTTTTACACCCTTGTTCCATTTCTGCACCTGTTTGTGCACCTCTCGTGCCTATGTCTGCACCTCTGTTGCATCTTTCAGCATTTCTCTTGCTTCTTTCTCCGATTTTCTTCCTCTTTCTGCACATGTCCTACCTTTGTAGGCATAGTTAGAAATTAGCATTTAAAAAACCCTTGAAATTCACTGAAAAAAACATAGGTTTCAGGGACGTTATAGTTAGAAATTAGCATTTTAAAAAACCTTAGAAATTCATTGAGAAAACCAAAGGTTTCAGGGACGTTATAGTTAGTTGGATATTTCATTTGTACAAAACCAGAGAAATTCGGCCGTTATAGTTAGTTCAGCTAACTATAATTTGTGCCCCGCAATGCACTGCTGATGACATCACATATTACATCATTCATGACATGGTCAGTGACATCACTGATGATATCTCAAATGACATCACTGTTGACATCATCCAGGTGATAATCTGATGCATAGACACACCATACCAGTTAGTACATACCCACTCACTAATTCCTAGATACACCAATACCAGTTAGTACATACCCACTCACTAATTTCTAGGTCTACACACACATCCACTCATTCACCCATACTATCACTCATAGATGCAGTCAACCATCAATACAGCATTATCATATGCACTCACATATCTATACAAACACTCACACATCGCCACTCATCCATAGAGTTACTCGCACACCTAGTCAGTCATGCAAAGAATCAATCACACTCCTATTTACTCACCTATACAGTTATATACACATCACCTCACTTATTCAAACATATACTAACACATACTTACCCTCTTATACAATAACTAATACAAGCACACACTGATCCAGCCACTCTCACAATCACTCACTCTCATATATAGTCATTTATACACTCCAACACTCACATATATTACCTTTCACATATGCAGTTACTCACACATGTACCACTGAGGCATCCATTCACTCACCAACACACCCATACACACACTCCCCCACCCATAAAGCCCTTCACAGATGCACTCTTGAAACCATACACTCAGTGAATTATGCACTCACACATCTATGCACAGAGTCACACCCCCACCCACCCACACAGACACTCAGGCAGCCATACAGATACTCAAACAACCAATGAATAACCCATATAAATCCTCATTTAGCTACTCACCAACCCACGCAACCCCTTACACACCAACTGACAAACTAAACACCGTGAATGTCTGTATCAGTCACATTCAGTAAGACACATATAATCAGTCACTTATACAGTCAGTCACGCACCTACTAAATCATCCATCCAGACACTTATACACCCACTCATTCTTCAATACACCTTGGCAAATATATATAACACATATTTAAACTTTACAGAAACACACAGTCACTGGATGATGTCATCAGTGATGTCATTTGAGATGTCATCAGTTATGTCATCAGTGATGTCACTGACCGTGTCATGAATGATGTAATATGTGACGTTATCAGCAGTGCATTTCGGGGGTGCAAGTTATAGTTAGCTGAACTAACTATAACGGCCGAATTTCTCTGGTTTTGTGTGAGTAAAATATCCAACTAACTATAACGTCCCTAAAACCTGTGGTTTTTTTAGTGAATATATTTCGATTTGCCAATATCTTTGGCGCCGTTTGACGGATCTTCGCAAAATGTTCAAAACTAATGAGGCGCTCTGGTCAGCTCCTGTCTTGAAAGTTTCGGGGTGATTCATTAAGCGGGAGCCGAGAAAAAAGGGAGGTCCAAAAACGTGTTTTCCCCATGTTAATTTCCATAGGGAAAATTGGAACAGACTACAGCCGAACTGTTGAACGGAATTACACCAAATTTGGCAAAAGGTAGGTCTTGGTTCAGAAAGAGACATTTTTGTTAAATGGTGTAAATCCATTCATTAGTTTCAGAGAAATTAGAAAAAGAAGAATATCGATATCTGAGCACCAAGGAGGGTTCACGAAACCTCCCGGGCAAGAGCATCACTCTGATTGGCTGCCAAGACTCCAAACCTGGAAGTGTTGGCAGCCATCTTATGACTCGGTAACCGAGTCACAAGAAATAAAAAAAAAAAACATGAAAAAGAAGAAAGAGGGGCAGGGTAGAATCACCCTGACCCCTAGGCCTGCTCAGGGGGTCCCACAAGGACCCCCCAGGACCAAAAAAAGCATATTTGTTTTTTAAAAATGGCAGAATTCGCTTTGGGGTCACAAATCCTTCTGCGAAAATAAAAAAAAATGAAGCGTCGGTTCCCACGCTTCGTTTTCTAAAAGCCCCTGGGTGGGCCCGGTCCTGGGGGAAATCATTCATTTATTTGCGGGGGCCCGTGGGACCGTGGGGGCATTCGGGCTCCCCCCATGGTCCCCAATGGAGAGACCAGGCCTCGGGGATGGGTTCCCCGGGCCCCTATAATTAAAAAAACAAAAAAACACGGAAAGACCGGCCCCGGGGAATCGGGTCCCTAGGGCCATAACTGGCCTGAGGAGGGGTGCCACGCGGCCCCCTTCCCCCCCAAAAAAGCATTGTTTTAAAAAAGGCTGCCAGGCACTGGGGGATGGGGTCCCCGGGGCAAAAAGTGGCCCAGGGAAGGGGGGCCACGCAGACCCCTCCCATAACAGACTAAATACAAAAAAAAGGAACCAGCAACTCGCCGGAGGCCCCGCCCCCTCCCTGCAGCACTCTGCAAACGTGCCCCCTGGCGCGTTCTAAGTTGGGGGATTAAGTCCCCTTGAATGCTGAGGGTCCCTGGAGGCCACCTAACCTACCAATTACCTTCAGTAAGCACCACAGAACTGCATTGCAGGGAGGTGGCCTGTTGCCACGCCCCTTTTTACACCTAAGCAAACCTTACTTGGTGCTCAGATATCGCTATTTTTCTTTTTCTAATTTCTCTGAAACTACTGAACAGATATACAGCATTTAACAAAAAGGTTGCTTTCTGAACCAAGACCTACCTTTTTGCCAAATTTAGTGTAATTCCGTTCAACAGTTCCCTATGGAAATTAGCAAACGTCCACTTATTGTTTGTGTATTTGCAGTTTTATATAGTGCAGACTTGTCAGGTATTGGAGTGCTTTACATGAGTATTGGTTACATCACACAAGATCAAATTCATTTTGGTTGTAGACGTGGGGAGATTAAGTGATTTGACCAGAATCACAGAATGTTGAGCTGAAGCAGAAACTCCAACCTGGTTCCCCAGTTGCAAATTCTGCAGCTTTGGAAGTAACACCACATCCTCTCCCCTAGGTGCAACATTTAATCAAGTGGTCAACTGGATAAAAAAACATAAAGATTACAAATAATTTAAAAGTTCTTTGTCGCTATTTGAAAACTCAGAATATGTCCTCATTTTAGTTTTTTAGAGCACTAACCATAATTTTGATTCAAATAAGACCCTCGCATATATGTAATTTCTAAAGGAAATGCTCTAGGTATTACAGTTTTGATTACATCAAGATGACGTGAGGCGTTCCACACTTTTGTAATAAATATAGAATGTTAGCAATCTAGTCGTTCATTGGGATCCTGTTGAGAGGCAAATGCCAGGGGCACGGACTCTGAAAATTGAAGGCAGGTATGAGAGTGCAGAGGCAACAATTTGACCACACTGGGCAGGCAGGAAGGCAGTGGCAGCACAACAGACTATGGAGGGCAGTGGAAAGGGGGGCAGGGGAAACAAACCAACAACAAACAGGACTGGCAAGAGAGGCTGTGGCAATATAATAGACCATTGTGGGCAGAAGGAAGAGGCAGTGGTAGTACAACCATACATGCCAACAGACCCGTTTCAGCCAGGAAACGTCCAATGTTTTTAAGCTCAAATGGGCTTAATTTGATCTGTTTCCTGTCTACAATCTCCTCTTTTTCAATGTAACTCAAAGGGGAAAATCAATACCCCAGTTTTTTTTTCAAAAGCTCTCTCTTACCAAGTTCAAAATGTTTGCAAGTATGGGACATTGGATCATGGTAGGCAGGAGGAATTGGGGTAGGGACACGGACTCGGATAACAGAGGACAGGAGGGACATGGAGAGGTGCACCAAACTGACCCTACAGGGCAGGCATCAGGGTTTGCAGCAGCACAATACACCACACAGGGCATGCGGGACAGGAGTGCAGCACAACAATCCATAGAAAGCAATAGGGAGAGGACAGGACCATGCACATGGACAACAGAGAACAGAGGTGAAAGAGGCAATGGCAGCTAGCTGACCATTACGGACAGACAGGAGAGAAAGCTGCAGCATAACAGACCATAAAGTGCAGGAGGGACGGATCAGGGGCATTACAATGGAACAGACAAGCCAGGAGGGAGGGAATAGGGGTCTGCACATGGAAACAGAGGGCTGGGGGCAAGGGGGCAGGGCAGGAGCAGCAAGATGACCATGGAGGTCAGGCAGGATGGGCACTAGAAACAAGACACACCATGGAGAGCAACAATGAGACTATGATGGCATACACACAGACCATGGAGGAAAGGTGGGAGGGGGTCAGGGGCAGCTAGCTGACCACACAGGGAAGGTGGGAGGGGCCATGGCAGCACAGAAGACCATGCATGGCAAGCGAGAGTGTTAGTGGCAGCACAATGGCTATGATGGGCAAGAAGGAGGGTGCAGGGACATGCACTAAGGACCATGGAGGATAGAAGAGAGTGTCAGGACCTGGGCACAGACAAGAGAGTTCAGGGGAAGGGGCCTCACAACAGACCGTGCGGGGCAGGCAGTAGGAGCAGTTGCAGCCAGGGAGGGCAGAAGGGTGTGGCAGTAAAATGGACCATGGAGGACAGGAGAAAGGGGATAGGGGCATGGCATGTGGACAGGCAGGGTGGAGGTGGCAGGGACAGGTTACAGTCATCTGACAATGCTAGGCAGGTGGGAGGGGAGTGGCAGCTCAACAGAACACTCAGAGTAGATAGGAGTGGCAGGTCCATGGAACATGGGGGGCAAAAAGGATGGAGCAGGGGCATGTACAAAGACATCGGAGGGCAGGGGGAAGGAGAATAGGGGCAGCAAGCTAAGCACAGAGGCTAAGCAGGAGGTCAATGATGGGCCATAGAATTGGGCAATGGAGGGCAGGAGGAGTGGACTGGTACATCATGCTAAATGGAGGGCAGTGGCAGCACATTAGACCATGCATGGCAGGAGGGAGGAGGCTAGTCCATGGATTCAGACAACAGAGGCTAGGGAGGAGGGGGATGGGGCAGCAAGCTAACTGTTCAGAGAAGGTGAGTATTAGGAACTTTATTGTTTTCAAAATGTGTGTCTGTGTGAACTACTTAAAATATGAACAAGTATGCAGCATAATCTCACTTTTATTCAGGAAGAAGAGGACGTTTGTGACTGTGACTCCGGGCTCACTTGGCAGAAACACCCCCTGACCCTCCACCCCCATCGCAAAATGTAATGCCTGTGAAAAGGGTAGGTGGACGCAGTGTTATATAGAACATAGTCCTGAGAGCACGATTGAAAATCAAAACTAGATATAGTATATGGTATAAACTATGCACCAAAAAGTGTGATATAAGATGAACCGGGGCGTGAAATATAATATGCAATACATTGTACGCAATGACAGATTCATTGGAGAGCGCGAGATAGCACAGGCACTAGCTCGTGCTATGCGATATGCGCCTTGGAGTGTAATATGCACAGGGCAGTGTTGTGTAACCTAACTAGTCTCTAAAGTTGTAATATAAAATATGTGCTGGGCAGTGTAACGTTGCATATACACTGTGACAAAGATATAGATCCCAGATTGTAATATGTATGGCATAGCGCTGTGCGTTATAACATAGGCATCGAGGAAGGCATGTTAGATGAGGCAATATAACCCGTGCGAAGGCAAGTGTGGCATGACATATTCACGGGGTGGTGATACAGTGCACATGGGCTAGAGAGTGTCATAGCATACGCACTAGCTGGTGGAATACAAAACAGAGGTGTGTGGCACTCAGCGGGCACTGGTGGGTGTAACACAGCATTCGGCTCAGCCAGGAGCACGCTGTGACTCTCAAGTGAGGTTTGTCTCCTTTCCAGAGAGTAAAATAAAAAGTATTACACATCCGGTGGTGGATGTGTGTTTTATTAACCGTGAGGGGGGTTTCTTGCATAGTTTGGTCGAATTTTTGTCGAATCCCCTTTGAATGGCTTGGTGTGCGTGTGTATTAAATGTGCCCGTCAATAGCTACCCAGCCCTCCTTCTTAAAAAAATAAAATATAAATAAAAGACCGGCATCGCACCGGAGGCCACGCCCCCTCCTTGCAGCACTCTGAAAACGTGATCCCTGGCCAGTTGTAAGTTTGGGAATTAATTCCCCTTCAATACTGAGGGTCCCTGAGGGCCAACTACCCCAACAGGTATCTCCAGTATGCGCCAGGGAGTTTCGTTGCAGACAGGTGTTCTGAGGCCATGCCCCTTTTTACACCTCTATGCAACGCAGCTCTGTGGCGCTTACTAGAGGTAGCTACTGGGCTAGTTTGACCCTAGGGACCCTTAGGATTCAAGGGGACTTAATCTCTCAACCTAGAACGGCCACAGGGCGCGTTTACACAGTGGTGAAGGGAGGGGATGGGACCTGAGGTGACGTGTGCAAACACGCCCTGTGGCGCGTTTTAAGTTGGGGAAATAATTCCCTTTCAATCCTGAGGGACCCTGGGGGCCAACTAGCCCACCAGGTGCTTCCAGTAAGCGCCACTGCTCTGTGTTGCAGAGAGGTGGTGGAGGCCATGCCCCTTTTAACACATCTCCGCAATGGCGCTTACTGGACGTACCTAGTGGGCTATTTTGCACCTAGGGACCCTCAGGATTCAAGGGGACTTAATCTCCCAACTTAAAAAACGGCCACAGGGCGTGTTTACACAGTGGGAAAGGGAGGGGACAGGGCCTGAGGTGACGTGTGCAAACACGCCCTATGGCGCGTTTTAAGTTGGGGAAATAATTCCCCTTCAATCCTGAGGGTCCCTGGGGGCTAACTAGCTCACCAGGTGCTTCCAGTAAGCGCCAGTGAGCTGCGTTGCAGAGAGGTGGTCCAGGCCAAGCCACTTTTTACACCTCTCTGCAACGCAGCTCTGTGGCGCTTACTGGAGGTACCTAGTGGGCTAGTTGGACCCTAAGGACCCTCAGGATTCAAATGAACTTAATCATCGAACTAAAAACGGCCACAGGACATGTTTACACAGTGGTGAAGGGAGGGAACGGGGCCTCAGTTAACATGTGCAAACAAGCCCTGTGGCGTGTTTTAAGTTGGGGAAATAATTCCCCTTCAATCCTGAGGACCCCTGGGGGCCAACTAGCCCACCAGGTGCTTCCAGTAAGCGCCACTGCGCTGCGTTGTAGAGAGGTGGTCTAGGCCGTGCCCCTTTTTACATCTCTCTGCAACGCAGCTCTGTGGCGCTTACTGGAGGTACCTAGTGGACCATAGGGACCCTCAGGATTCAAGGAGACGTAATCTCCAAACTTAAAACGGCCATAGGGCGTGTTTACACAGTGGGGAAGGGAGGGAACGGGGCCTGAGGTGACGTGTGCAAACACGCCCTGTGGCGTGTTTTAAGAGGTAGTTTTAATCCCCTGCCCTATTATATACTAGGGGCTTACAGAGGAGGTCATGCTAGTCACAGGGGGACCCCAACGCATAGTGTTCCCTAGTGTATGTAGGTGTTTTCACTGTATTCTGAGTGTCTTTTAACATAGCACTGGCTCTAGGACTGGTTAGTCAGACTCAGTTACCACCAGTATCCGTCTGAAAAAGTTGAGGGTACAGGATGATTTTGCAACTAGGCTTCTTTCTGCTCTTCTGTTTGTTCTTTCTGCACATTATCCTTCTTCCTGCACTTTTCTTCTTCTTTGAGGACTTCTGTTGCTTCTTTCTGCATTTCTTTTTTTTCTTTCTGTGCGTTTTTTCTTCTTTCTTCACATGTCCTATCTCTGTAGGCATAGTTAGAAATTAGCATTTTAAAAACCTTTGAAATTCACTGAAAAAACCATAGGTTTCAGGCACGTTATAGTTAGGAATTAGCATTTAAAAAACCTTAGAAATTCACTGAAAAAACCATAGGTTTCAGGGGTGTTAGTTAGCTGGACTTTTCACTCGTACAAAACCATTGAAATTCCCCCGTTATAGTTAGTTCAGCTAACTATAACTCGCGCGCCCGCAATGCACTGCTGATGACGCCACATATTACATCACTCATGACATGGTCAGTGACATCACTCATGACATCACTGATGACATCTCAAATGACATCACTGATGACATCACTGATGCCATCATCCTTGTGATAGAGTGGCAGACCTCCTCTCCCCCTAATATAACCTTTGATGCACACATTCAAAAATAGAAACTAAAATTTTCAAAACAATGGACATACCAATACCAGTTACAACAACATATTCAGTAATTCTAAGATCCACATACACATCCACTCATTCATCAACAGTCCTATACAGACACTCATACATGTACTCACTCATCATATGTACTCATACACCTATACAGCCTGTTACACAATGCCACTCATCCATAGAGTTACTTACACATATTGTCACTCATGCTAATAAAGAATCAAACATCCATTTACTTGCATATACAGTTATACACACACCACCACACTTACTTCTACAGAAACGTACACATACTTAGTCTTTTAATAAATAACTTATAGAAACACATACTTTTTCATACAGGAACTCTTTCAATCTCTCACTCTCACATATACTCACTTATATACACCAATAGTCACATATACTTGTTTACAACATATGTAGTTACTCATAAAGACACTATTGAGACACTCACTAACACACCCATGCACACACTCATCCACCCATACAGTCCTGCACACATGCTGTCGTCAACACATACAAACAGTGAGTCACTCATTCATGCACCTATGCACTACGTAATACCCCCACCGAACCATACAGACACTCAGACACTCATACTGATACTCAAAAAACCAACTAATAACCTATATAGACACTCATGTAGCTACTCACCAACCCATGCAGCCACTTATACACAAAGTGAGAGACTGATACAGATATTTGCATATTTAATAATTACTCACTAAGCCATGTATTCACTAAGATACACTTAATCAGTCAGTTATACAATCAATTTTTCAAAAACAAATCATCCATTTAGACACTTAAATACCCATTTATTCTTCCATCGACCTTGAGATATACATAAAACATATGTAATTTTCAGAAAAACACACATTCACTGGATGATGTCATCATTGATGTCATCAATGATGTCATTTGAGATGTCATCAGTGATGTCATCAGTGATGTCACTGACCATGTCATGAGTGATGTAATATGTGACGTCATCAGCAGTGCATTGCAGGCGCGTGAGTTATAGTTAGCTGAACTAACTATAACGGGGGAATTTCAATGGTTTTGTACGAGTGAAAAGTCCAGCTAACTATAACGCCCCTGAAACCTATGGTTTTTTCAGTGAATATATATATATATATATTCACTGAAAAAAACACTGCTGAAAGTGTATTCCTGACTGGGAGCCTGCTTGCATGATGTCAATTAAAATGAAGGAAGCTTGCATACTTCTCGTGGCCTCATTTCAAATGTTTTCCTGTTTTTGTTGGATATAATGACGGCCGGCCCAGTCGTGAAAGAGGCCCACCTCTGTTGCGGGTCCGTGTCTAAACCAGATGCTGTCAGACGAAGGAAGAAGGAGCTGACGTTTACAGGGGATGCCAGTCTCGTGCTTCAATTGACACCAACAAAGCAGGGCAGTGTCCCGCCACGATTGCATTTCAACCCACTTGGGGTTTTATATGTGTCATTACTGAAGGAAAAGATAGCGCACCCATTTGGGAACACTTTTCACGCACTACTGATCCCAGAAGGCCATGGCAGTGGCCACGCCCACCTGGGCAGGGACTCATTATTCAAAGGTGCGCAAATATTGGGCTTTCTTTTTTCCACAAGACAAACGCTGCTGAAGAAGGGACATTCCCGAAACATGTTTGGCATGTTATTTTAGTGAAAGTGTATTCCTGACTGGGAGCCTGCTTGCATATGTCAATCAAAATGAAGGAAGCTTACTTACTTCTCTTGGCCTCATTTCGAATGGGTTCCTGTTTTTGTTGGATATAATGACGGCCGGCCCGGTCGTGAAACAGGCCCACCTCTGTTGCGGGTCCGTGTCTAAACCAGATGGTGTCAGACGAAGGAAGAAGGAGCTGACGTTTACAGGGGATGCCAGTCTCGTGCTTCAATTGACACCAACAAAGCAGGGCAGTCTCCCGCCACGATTGCATTTCAACCCACTTGGGGTTTTATATGTGTCTTTACTGACATGATATATTATATATATATATATATATATATAAAATATATATGTATATATATATATTCACTGAAAAAACCATAGGTTTCACACATGTTATAGTTAGCTGTACATTTTACTGATAAAAAACCAATGAAATTCCCCCGTTATAGTTACTGTAGGCAACTATAACTCACGCGACCATAATCCTCTGCTGATGCTAATACTGTATTTAGACACTTATTTGCCCATGTCTTCTTCCATTACATTTTAGCTATACATATATTACAAATATTTTTTTTTCATAAAGACACATATGTCATCAGCAGAGGATTACGGTCGCGTGAGTTATAGTTGCCTACAGTAACTATAACGGGGGAATTTCATTGGTTTTTTATCAGTAAAATGTACAGCTAACTATAACATGTGTGAAACCTATGGTTTTTTCAGTGAATTTGCAAGGTTTTTTAAATGCTAATTCCTAACTATAACGTGTGTGAAACCTATGGTTTTTTCAGTGAATTTGTACGGTTTTTTAAATGCTAACTTTGCGCCATTCGTGGCATGCGCGCCCACTTAACGCAGTTCGTTCCGTGCGCGCACGGTGCGCTTCGCGCACCGTGCGCGCACAGTGAGCACGCGGTGCGCTTCGCGCACCGCGCGCCCACTTTACGCAGTTAGTGCCATGCACGCACGGTGGTCACGCGGTGCGCTGCGCGCACCGCGTGCCCACATTATGCGAGATGGGCCATGTACGCACGATGCGCTTCGCGCACCGTGTGCACATGGGGGACATATTATGCGCATCGTTGTGAAATGTTTTGTTTATTAATTTCAATTATTTCATAAGCCATGCACAAATGGTGCCCGAACGGGTGGGGAGAGTGTGGATACTTTTTTAAAAAAAAAAAATTTTTACCGTACGCGTATGGTAAGCGTAATCGGCGACTTTCCGAAAAAAAATAAAAAATTTTTTTTGGCCTTGTGGGTTGTTTGGGGGCCCGTATATCATTGCTGGGTGATTATTATTTCAATATACTGCCCCTTTACCCATTTTTGGGCTTCATTTATGCTGCCCTACTCAGAGTGCGAGAGAGAAAATGGCGGCCGCCGCTTCCTGGTTTCGGCCGATTCGAATGTTTACTAAGATCTAAGAGCCAATCAGAATCGCGCTCGCGCACGTCACCGTACGCGTACGGTAAGCGCACCGTAAGCGCACCGTCAGCTGGCTCAGATATCTATATTGATTTAAAGGCTATTTTCTCAGAATCTACTGAACAGATTTACACCAAACCTACAAAAGGCACTTCCTTGACCTGAGGACTACCTCTCTGCCAAATTTCAAGTAATTCTGTTCAGCCGTTCGGGCTGTAGCTGTGTCTAAAGGTCCTATGGAAAAATGCATGGGAAAAACGCGTTTTGGGACCCCCCTTTTATCTCAGCCCCCGCTTGAAGAAACCCCCCGAGACTTTCAGGGTATGAGCGGAGCGGAGCGCCCCACCTATTTTGAAAAATTCGCGAGGATTCGTGGACCGGCGCAAACGTTATTCAAAATAGAATGTTGCGGATTTCCTATGGAAACAGGGTCCTAACTATAACTACCTACTGGCGACCGCCAGTAGGTAATATATATATATATATATATATATATATATATATATATATATATATATATATATATATATATATATATAATATATATATATATATATATATCTCAAAACTCCTGAATGCCCACAGGCAGAAGTGCACTCTACAGCGTCTCGCACAATGGCGTTGTTCAGGTAAAGTAAGGATTGCAGTTCTCTTGTCGACCATTAAAAAGCCTGATGTGTTTCTGAGCTGATAGCTCGTCTTCAGAGGCTTCGACAAAAGGATTGTGTGCGTGACACGCCCATAAATACTTATGTTTGCCCTCCAATGGGCTACACAGCTGTGTTTGTGCGCAATGTTCTCTGGACCTTGTAGTCCGTGTCAAGTAAATTAATCCTGAATGGATACACAATAATTTAAAACTGTCATTAAAAACCCTGAAATGGGCCTCAGAAGCTTGTCCTCACACATAATCCCACAGGGCACTGGTTCCTTTGCGTGGCTCAGAAAGATCTTGGGCCCCAGGACCCCCATACATCTCGGGGTAGTGCGCTTTTTACGGCGGGGCTGCCGCATGTAATCTCAAAGCTCCTGAATGCCCACAGGCAGAAGCACACTCTCCAGCGTCTCGCACAATGGCGTTGTTCAGGTATGGTAGGGATTCATCTCCCGATGAGATTGCAGATCTCTTGTCGACCATTAAAAAGCCTGAAGCGGTTCTGAGCTGATAGCTCGTCTTCAGAGGCTTCGACAAAAGGATTGTGTGCATGACACGCCCATAAATACTTATGTTTGCCCTCCAATGGGCTACACAGCTGTGTTTGTGCGCAATGTTCTCTGGGCCTTGTAGTCTGTGTCATGTAAATTAATCCTGGATGGATACACAATAATTCAAAACTGTCATAAAAAGCCATGAAATGGCCTCAGAAGCTTGTCCTCACATATAATCTACAGGGCGCTGGTTCCTTTGCGTGGCTCAGAAAGATCTCGGGCTCCAGGACCTCCGTACATCTCGGGGTGGTGCGCTTTTTATGGCTGGGCTGCCGCATGTAATCTCAAAGCTCCTGAATGCCCACAGGCAGAAGCGCACTCTCCAGCATCGTGCACAATGGCGTTGTTCAGGTAAGGTAGGGATTGGTCTCCCGATGAGATTGCAGTTCTCTTGTCGACCATTAAAAAGTCTGAGGCGTTTCTGACCTGATAGCTCATCTTCAGAGGCTTCGACAAAAGGATTGTGTGCGTGACACGCCCATAAATACTTATGTTTGCCCTCCAATGGGCTGGGCAGCTGTGTTTGTGCGCAATGTTCTCTGGGCCTTGTAGTCCGTGTCACGTAAATTAATCCTTAATGGATACACAATAATTCAAAACTGTCATTAAAAGCCCTGAATGGGCCTCGGAAGTGTGTCCTCACACATAATCCCACAGGGCGCTGTTTCCTTTACGTGGCTCAGAAAGATCTTGGGCCCAGGACCCGTACATCTCGGGGTAGTGCGCTTTTTACGGCTGGGCTGCCGCATGTAATCTCAAAGCTCCTGAATGCCCACAGGCAGAAGCGCACTCTCCAGTGTCTCGCACAATGGCGTTGTTCAGGTAATGTAGAGATTTGTCTCGCGATGAGATAGCAGTTCTCTTGTCGACCATTAAAAAGCCTGATGAGTTTCTGAGCTGATAGCTCGTCTTCCGAGGCTTCGACAAAAGGATTGTGTGAGTGACACGCCATTAAATACTTATGTTTGCCCTCCAATGGGCTACACAGCTGTGTTTGTGCGCAATGTTCTCTGGGCCTTGTAGTCCGTGTCATGTAAAATAATCCTGGATGGATACACAATAATTCAAAACTGTCATTAAAAGCCCTGAATGGGAAATTGTTAAGGCACTGTGCAGCCTCAAGGGAGTAGCACCGGCTCCATATATGTATGTGTGTGTGTGTGTGTGTGTGTGTGTGTGCGTGTGTGTGTGTGTGTGTGTGTGTGTGTATATATATATATTCACTGAAAAAACCATAGGTTTCAGGGATGTTATAGTTAGTTGGACATTTCCCTTGTACAAAACCAGAGAAATTCCACCGTTATAGTTAGTTCAGCTAACTATAACTCGCGCCCCCATAATGCACTGCTGATGACGTCACATATTACATCATTCATGACATGGTCAGTGCCATCACTGATGACATCACTGATGACATCACTGATGACATCTCAAATTACATCACTGATGAAATCTGATGCACCTCCTCACACCTGAATATAACCTTTGATACACCCACTCTAAAATACAGACTACCAAGCTGACAAGGACTGAATCACAAAATGCCTGCCAACAGTTCCTAGTTTCAACAGTTCACACCCAGGCTCGCAGAGGGAGAGCTGCGGCCCGTGGGCTCTACTCACAGAGGCAGAGCTATGGGCCGTCCGCTCACAAAGGCACAGCAGCGTACTGGCTCACAGAGGTAGAGCGCTGCGGGCGGACGGACTGGCTTCTAAAGGCATAGCTGTGAGCTGGTGATCTGGGGAAAGGGAGCGTGAAAGGGGTATCTCGCACATACAGAGCTCTGGTATATTAAATTGCCCATGGGACCCTTGTTTTATTTTCACTCGATGCGAGGCACAAGATGGCTGCTAACACTTCCTGGTTTGAAGGGTTAGCAGCCAATCAGAGGCAAGCTTGTGCTCGGTAGTTAGGCTCCGCCCAGATATATATATATTTTTTCCTTTCATATTTCAAAAACAACTGAACAGATTTACACCATTTCAAGAATAGCGTGTTTTCTGGACCAAGACCGTTCTCCCTGCCAAATTTGGCGTAATTCTGTTCAGCAGCTTGACCTGTAGCCTTGTCTAAAGTTTCCTATGGAAATTGCATGGAGAAAAAACACGTTTTGGGACCCCCCTTTTTTCTCAGCCCCCCCTTGACGAATCACCCCCAAACTTTCAAGATAGGAGCTGATCTGAAAAGATGAACTTTTGGACAATTTCCTAAAGATTCATCAAACGACGCCAAAGCTATAAGCACATCAAAAAATGCTTTTCCTATGGAAACTAGGTTCTAACTAGAACTATCTACTGGCGACCGCCAGTGGATAAAAAAAAAAAAAATATATATATATATATATATATATATATATACATACATATATGTGTGTGTGAGTACATATATATGTATGTATGTATATATATTCATACATACATACATATGTATATACATACATACATACATACATACATACATATATATATGTATATATATATTCTGCTCCAATTTCCCCCTTTGATGCCAAACTTGCTGCGGGTGCTACTGTAGAGTGAGGGTGGAACTCACAAATTACATCCTGCTCAAAGAAGTAAGCGATACAGAGCACTCACGGAGTATGCAGTTTAGTCCTTTAATCTTAAGCAAACTCATTTAAGCAGTGTGTCTTCCTTAGTGCTTCTTGATTGCACACACAGTTCGTACCTTAAAATACATAATTTTCACGTGCTTTTCTGTAGTTAACAGTGACATAGGACCGGGCATTTTCACTTGGAATGTCCCTCATTGTGGTCGCCATAATGGCACATTGTTTTTACTCTTGTTCCCAATGGCAGCCTTTCGTATTCCTCCTTTCACATTACCAAATGAAGGTTAAGTGCCTCCCTAACCATCAGTCCTTTATAGGCAACAAAACACTTTTGGCATATCGATTTTGGTGGCATCCTCGTTACTTTAGTGGCTCTGTCATGTAGCTTCAGATATATATTTCTTGACTTGGCCCTCTATGCAGGGTCACCCTCAGACATTTTTTCCTGCGCCTCTCCTGTTTTTTTGAGTTTGGTTTTGTTGCTATTAGAACTCTGTGCACTTTAACTCTGCTAACCAGTGCTAAAGTGGTTGTGCTCTCTTCCAAAAATACGGTTAAATGGAATTATATATATATATATGTATATATATATATATATATATATATATATATATATATATATATATATATATATATAAATTATATATTTACACACACATATATATATATATATATATTAATTATTTAAGTATGAGTTTAATTTAAAAAATCAATTAAACATTTGTTAAAAAACATAAAAAGTATTTAAATCATAATTTTTAACCAAGTTTACTAAACATCAAATAAAAGTGTTAGTGATGGTCTATAATTATTAAATTTTTTTGTTTACAAAATTATATTTATACATTAAATTATTATATGTAAAGTATTCTATTGTATTTTGATTTAATGTGATTAGCTAATGTGCTGTAACATTTTATTTTATTATTCCAAAGTTAATGTATAAAGCTGTAAATTCTTTTACATTTATATTACACAATATTTAAAAAAAACTTTATTAAATTTGCCTATACTTTCTCATACAGAGATTCCCACCCTCACGGTGGAGATCTCCACAGTAGGTGAAAAGTTGATAATATTAACTTTACACCCATAAATTCTAATGGTAAATAGCAAAAAAGTAAAGAGATACACATAGGTGTAGGAGTAAATATACACATTAGTAAATCTACACATGTATATTTACCTTTGTGATTCGGAGCCAAAAGGTATTTACCTCATTATGTACACCATCATGTCCCCTTGACTTCTTCTTACAGATGGCCGAAGTAACATGCTTTCTGATTTTCTGTAAGTGATTTTCATTGCTCCTTCCTATTGAAGCATGCTAAAGTTAATAGAGGGGAATGCGTGTTTGCTCCCTCGTATGAGAAAAATATTTATAAAAATAACTGAAGGTAACGAATTTGAAGTTTAATGGACTACAAACTGGTTTTGGTTGCATTATTTCTTATTGAACCATAACCAAATGGACCAGCATCACATTTTGCTAGATTGGTATTACATATTTAGTGTGAACGATCACTGTGTTAAGATAGGTCTAGCTATGGGATTTAGCTTAGTATCACAAATCTCAGTCCTCCCAACCATGATTCCATGTGCCTAACAAGGAGGTCCATGGTGCAACTAGGCCTGCTCTTCTTTTTATAGATTTTATCCGTACTTGAGTGGGAATGATTGATGGTATCTTCATCCATTTCCACCTTCTGTGAAGCCTTATCTTTCCCAACATCTCTTTTAAGATGCTTTGAGGTCACCTGTTCAAAGACCAGACAAACTTTCTTTGAGGTATGCAGCAACTTCCAGGGTAGAGGGACAATCTAATTTCAACCAATTTTTTTCGATACTCAAATCTTATTGTAATTTATTGTAGAGACAGCTAAAATGGGTGAAAGTTCGCTATACTCTTTGTGGATGACTACATCTTAGAGACTCTGGGCCCGATTACGATGCAGTTCGGAAATCATTCCAACCGAATCAGTTTGGGAATGGTTTCCGACTGACTCAGATTGGGAGAGTCCGACCGACCGATTACGATGCATCCGGATGCTTCCAGATACGATTCGGTTGGACTCCCATTGATTTCAACGGGAGCCTATGTTTTGACCGAATGCATAGGCTACCATTGAAGAAAGGGGTGGCTGGGGAAAATCGTGCACCCTGTGGCGGTCACCCTCTGGTGCCTGCCACACTGTGCATGGCTGGTAAGGGGTGGCCCATGGGTACCCCCACAGGCCCGATTGGGAAGGTTCTGCGTGCAGGGGGGCCCGCTATGGTTCCCCAAAGTCTAATTCCGACTGCCAATTCGAGTCGGACGGCACGATTCGGAAAGGCTGCCTGAATCCAGCATCGTAATCGGTCGTTCGGAAATGCGGGCCGTAGAGACGTACAAGTCTGCTCCGCACGGCTCAGTCATTCTGAATGCCGTTGGGTTCGCATTAGGATATTCGTACCGCCGAACTCGCATTGTAGTCGGTCTTTTGGAAACCTTTCCGAATTTGTCGGAAAGACACGCTCCCGATCTAATTCGGACAGAGCAAATGCCGTTAGGAGGCCTTCCAAACTCCATTGTAACCGGCCCCTTAGTGTCTTGCTCAGGACTAGCAATTTCATGAACTTTGGTTGAATTAGTAACGTTTAACAACTTTGAGCCCAAATTGAAATTGCTTAGTAATGAGGTTATTACAATCTTAAATAATAGACTTTATAAGAACAGGGAGGGTTCTTCATGTCCCATTAATAGGGAAGAATTCACAATTATCTTTTTAATTCTCCGTTTTAACCCTTAGCAAGTCATTCACATTACATTATTAAGCATCTCTTGTTTTGCTTCGATGGTTTTATATATATATATCTATATATATATCTATTGATGTATATATATATATAGAGATATCTATATCTATATCTATATATATATAGAGAGAGAGACAGAAAGACCCATATATATATGTATATATATATATATATATATATACATATATATATATATATATATATTTATATAAATATTCCCAGCGAGTGACCAAATACAAGGTCACCAATTGAGGCGCACACTGACACCGTAAGTTATTTTCAAAATGTATTCAGTTACTCGAGTAGATGGACAGACGCGTTTCGGCTGTGCCTTCCTCAATGTCACAAAATTCATTTGAAAGCGATGTAACTTTATAACGGAGTAGCATTCACAAAATCATAAAGAATCAAGAGAGGACTCGTAGTTCATAGAAAGGGCAACATAAATGAGGGACCATGTTTAACAAATCAACATAGCGGCCATATTAGAAGGTATCTTACATTTTTCATCATTTAACCATTTGATGCAATGATGCTATATTATTCCCAAAATCTAATCAGTTATGAAAGTAAAATTGTATATACATCAACTTATACTCAATTAATTTAGACCATGAATAAATATTACGGTCAAAACATATATAATCTATGCCACATGATTTTTGCAAATTGTTTGGTCAATTGCCATATATAGGCAGTAACATCATATAAGGCCTATAACGGTCGCTCTGTTCAATTATGCCCTGAATGGGCTTATTTGATCACATTTTAATTCTCTTTTTTTCTTATTTTTTTGCCTGGGGACCTAACTACTTATCTTCTGATTCTATTATTATTAGTCCAGGGGTGTAGTAAAATTTATCATCACTATTCAATGTGGACCCAAAGCTCCTCATCATTGTTCAGACCCCGTGGACCTTTGGTTTGCATTTCAATAACATAATGGGATTCAAGTTTTTGCAATGCTCTAACTCTGTCACCTCCTCTTTCTTTTTTTGTGACCTGATCTAGACAAAATAATTTAAGCAAATTGGCATTCGATTTATGTTGTTCTTCGAAATGCCTTGCCACAGGATATGCTGCATCATGATTTTTTATGGCACGCATATGTTCCAGTAGCCTTTTCTTTGTGGGATGAATCGTGCTTCCCACATATTTCCTATTGCAGGGGCATATAAGACAGTAAACTGTATAATCTGAGTTGCAGTTAATCAATTTGTTGATCTTATGCATTTTCTTCCTCTCTGGTACTGGAAATTCTTTCACCTTGCTGCTATTCCTGCATGTCTTGCAAGACATGCAGGGATAGAAACCGGTAATCATGTCTTTTTTCCTTGCTGATTTAGAAAAATGACTTCTTACCAGTTGGTCTTTTAGTGCTGGACCTCTCCTATAGGTGATAAGGGGGGATTGTGAAATGAATGTGCCTATGACATGATCTGTTTTAAAACTTTCCAATTCCTTCAAAATATTTGAAACAACTCAGTGGACCCTGTTGAGTATTCCGTTATCATCCTTACTTGTCCTGTCACTTCAATTTTTTTGTTGTTATCATCATCTGTAGTGGATATAAGATTTTCCCTCACTATCTGTTTCATTTTTTCTCTGGCTTTTGTAAGAGTTCCTTTCGTATAGCCTCTTTTTGTAAAGCGCTCAAGAGCTTTTTCATTTTCTGTTTTAAAATCTTCATTGAGTGAACAATTTCGTCTCAATCTAATTATTTTCCCATAAGGGATTCCATTGATCACACTTTTGGGGTGGAAAATGTTCGTGTGTAATATACTATTTCCCACTGTGGGCTTTCTGTATAGTGTAGTTTCAATCCTGTTGTTTTTTATGAACACCATTAGGTCTAGATAGGGTACAGTACTATTACTTAGACATTCAGTAAATTTCAAATTGACCTCATTATTATTCAGCTCTATAATGTACTCTCTGGCCTCTTCCATTGACCCTCCCCATATAATGAAGAGGTCGTCAATGTATCTTGACCATAGGATCACTTTGTCTAACCAGATGTCATTTCTCCTCGCCCAGGCCACGTGCTTCTCCCACCAGCCAATGAACAAGTTTGCATAACTGGGGGCGAAGCACGTGCCCATCGCGGTACCCTGACGTTGTAAAAATAATATTGTTTTCCAGGCAGTATGTAATCAGTTCAATTAACATAACGTTATGCTCAAAATATTTTAGCTCTCTCTTTTATAGAAAAAACTCCACAGCCTCTACACCTTTGCGATGGTCTATGCTCGTATTGAGGCTCGGTATGTCCAGGGTCAATAGTAACATATCTGGTTCCCACTCTATGTTGGCAATTATTATCAAAAAATCTTTAGTGTCCTTAACATAAGAGCAGAGGTCAATCACTAGTGGTTTAAAAAAACAGTCAATGTAGATAGATGTATTTTCAAGTAAGCTGTTCTTGGATGATACAATTGGCCTTTCTGGTGGGTTCGAAGCACTCTTATGAACTTTTGGGAGATGATAAAAGGTGGGTAGTTCTGGGGACTCACAGTAGATACATTTAAAATCATACTCCTTTAATATTCCTTTATCTCTCCATTTCTTTTCCAGTTTATGAAACTCCTGGGTACTTTTTCAATAATTGTCTTTAGTAGTTACAGTGTAGCAGTGAGTATCTGCTAATTGTCTCCGTGCCTCTTTCAAGTAAGTCAGTTTGTCCATAATGACAATGTTTCCTCCTTTATCAGAAGCTTTTATTACGAGATTGTCATCATCGCCCAGGTCTTTTAAAATGTTCTTTTGTTGAGTTGTCAAATTTTCTTTTGTCAAGTTTGGACCTGTCGGCTGCATTTTTCTGAGGTACACTGTGACCCGATCTTGAAACATATCAATGGCATCATGTGCCATCTGTGGGATGAAGCGGGAAGGTTTTTTAAAGTGCTTGTTACTCCCTTTTGAGTAATTCATATTTCTTCTAAGAGGTCAATTGTCCCTGTTGGGTCATTTTGGCTGCTACTCAATTTCAATTCCAATTCTCTCATTGCTCGTAGAGCATGCAGTTCTGTACCAATTAATGCGCTACTTTCCTCCATGTTAGTGACGTTAGCTTCCTCTTGTGATTTTTTTGGATACATTGTGTGTATTTTGAGCAGCTTCAGTTTTCGAGTGAATCTATAGAGATCTATTCGAGCCTGTGTATAGTTAAATGGGGTGGTCGGACAGAAAGTAAGGCCCAGCCCCAGGACCTTAATCACTTCTGATGATATAGGTCTGCTGGAGAGATTAATTACTGTTTTTTTCTTTCTCTCTATTTCATCTTCTAGTTCCATTTTTCACCCCATTTGCTCCTTGTTCGACGTCCTATTGGTGATGAATCCTTTCCCCCTCCTTCCCCGTCAGGTTTTTCGCTTCTTCTTTCTGGGGGATGTGTCCTTGCTGCTGGGCGCTGCTTTGCCTCTCTTAGCAGTTGGTATTCGTGAAAAAAAGTGGTAGTTGTAACTTTCACACCTTGTGTGTTTTTCTCCTTTCCTCTCCCAATGTGTTCCCCCTCCAATAGCTCCACTTCAGATTCCGACGTCTCACGTGATGATGTACCGGCTGTTTTTTGGAGCATCAACTGCTTTCTTGGCATGCCACGTTAGGATCCGGCCTGACTCATAGTCTTCTTCATCTCATAAAAACTTATGTTTGCTTTCTATGTTTTATTACGCCCTCATAATCCACTAATCGCTTTTTCATGCGTTGTTGTAAATCTTCTCTTAACTTGCTGTCTTTATCCAAAGCTATCAGAGCTTGTATTTCTTTGATCTCCTCCAATAATTTCTGCCTATCACTCCAGGTGTACTTAATGAGGATCTTGACCATTCCTTTCGCTGACACCGCTGTATACTCTGCCCATTCTTGTAGCAGTAGAGGGTCAGGATGCTCGTATAAAAAAAAAAAAATATATACATACATACGGCGCCAAAGTTATTCAAAATAGAATTTTCAGATTTCCTATGGAAACACGGTCCTAACTATAACTATCTACTGGCGACCGCCAGTAGATAATATATAAATATATATATATATATATATATATATATATATATATCTAAAACCTGTTTGTAATAAATCTACCTGAATGGCCATTTTCTGCGATTGCTAGGACAACATGTTTGCTGTGGTTTCCAAAGCTGAAGAATTTGCATTTCTATTTTGGGAGATAACGTTATCATTGAGTCCCAGGGCACGCCTACTCCAGGTGTATCTTGTGTTATTGGTGAAATATTTCAACTATTTGCTATTTCAACCTTCGGATGTAGATTAATCACTTAACTGTTCAAAGTTATTCACCTCTGCTGCGTAGGGAGAATCAGCTGCTGTCAATTTGATGCTGAAAAAGTTAGTAATAATGGTTGGGATAATCACTTAACATCTTTAGCCAATGCAGAGACCACCTTATGCAGTGTTCTCACCAAACGATTTATTTTCTTTCACAGTACCATTGCAGCGATGGGCAAGAGGATTTTGATTTAAGTTTGCGATAAAAAGAGAGCCAAGTTGTTCTAGGCTGTGTCCTCCCAGAGAAACTCACAGGCCCATAAACTCTAGCCTTCCCGGCTGACTGCGCAATGGTGATGTTCTTTGCGCCCTTCACATGCAATGCCCTTGGGTTGCTTATGTCACTGTCACACGCACATATCTGGCATCTTATAAAGGCTTGTCCTCGGTCTTGGCCAATGAACCTCATTGTGGGCGAATGACTCCTCCCTTTTCACCGTTCCTCTACAGCCTGATGTGTTACTGTTTTTTTACATCAAATTATTGATACTTCATTTTCAAAATTTAACACAACTTAGCAATCGCCATTTTCAGAGATGAAGTTGAAACCTATGGACGGTTTGTAATTTAGCAGTTTTTGTGATAATTGAATAATTAAAACCAGTTGTAGACACTCTGATATTAATCCTATTTCAGTTATATTTTCCCCTTATCTATCTATGGAAATCTTGGTCATATTATTTGTAGGGCGCTGGAATACAAAAACAGTTCAGCAATTGATAATTTGCAGTGAGCTTTCCTTTAGGTGTAAATACAGGGTGTGGAATGAGAGGGGGCTGAGCTATGTAACTGGGGCCGAGCATGGACATGAAAGCATAGGTCACCATTGCCGTGAGGTAGCGAGCACTGTTGGAGGATTGGAAGAGGGATGGAACAACAGTCTCTGAAGCTGGAAAAAGCAAATACTGCGATGTAGTCATGTAGCTGTAGATGGACGGGAAGGAGGCCTGATTTAGAGTCGGGGACTGCGATTAGCATGGCTGTAGACGGGCAGAAGAGAGACGAGGCCATATAGATGATGGGGAACTTAAGTGGGAAGGCATGGCTTACCGACGTGTAGTATTGTATTCCATTGCGTATAGTGCTTTCTCCATCGTATGAATGATGAAGGAATTCGAAGGTAAGATGAATAACTGCAGAAGCTGAAGGAGCACTTAGGGCAAAAGATGTGCATCACCGCAACTGACCACAGTGGCACCACTGACTACTCCTGCTGAACACCTGCTCCAGGTTCCTCCAGCCACCTGCATGGCTCAAGATCTATACCAGTTTGAATGCAAGAGAAGATGTAGAGGAGTGTGCTCTATTTACATCAGTATGAGCACAATAATAGAATCTCCACACCAAAAGTAAGAGAGTGTAAAGCAGTCACAGCCGTTGCAGACATGTTCTCCAAAAATATTTTTGCAAAAGATCCATTTTGAGTAAAGTACAGTGAACATAGCTGGTTCAACGTTTCGAGATTCTGAGTTCTGTAATGCCGGCATCTTGAACGTGGAATTATGAAATTCACATTTTAAGCCCGATTAACAAAGGGTTTTTTTTGAGTAGGTGTGACTTACTATCGTAGTACTCCTGGCTAAATTCTGGAATTTAGGAATAAGCGGAGAGTACTACAGAACAATATTTTTGTGAATCAAGCCCCTTTTTAAAAAAATCATGGTTCTAAATAACTACCACCGAAAAGAGGCCACCAATGGTTAATATTTTGCATTCTATCGTTTTAGCCTAAACTGGGTACATTCTACTCTTAATTTGGAATAGAAGATCAGAGCAAATTAGCTGCGGGAAATATTAATGTAGTCATAGATGATTAAGTTAGCCTAGAGACTTGAAGACCTGCTTTGGTCTGCAGAAGGATACCGTTTTGTTACAGATCAATCATAGCTGGTTTCTCATAAATGTTTTATTAGTAAGTAATCAAAAATAGACAGAAAGATCAATCCCTCTGAAGATACGTTTCAAAAACCACGAGATGAATATTAAGCTTAATGACCTATATGCAACCTCTTCCAGAGGAAAATAGTGAGTACGTCTATCTCTGCAAATTTGTTCAGCTTTGTTAAACACCAGTCAGGTTTTATCTGCTAACCTTTTAAGTGATTTTTGAAAAAATCCACAGATAAATTCCGTATAAGATTTAGCGAAACTAAAAGGGATAGCCGACTCTAAAAGCAGAGGTTTTATAGGGATCAATAGCCCTATCACAAACATTAATTTCATGACCAGAGTATGAGCAATAAGTACTCAACCGGAAATTCAAAGGTCTGACAATTGACTCATTCCTAAAGTTGTGCATGAGTCTTTTATCATCAGCACCTTTTCAGTCATTAAAGTGAGGCTGATCCAAGTGGTACAGCTACTGAACCATGTGTTCCTCATCAGTAGATAAATACACTTTTCAGACTGAAGGGCCCTTTATTTGTCTTCTCTTAATATTGATGCTGCGGATAACGGTAGTTACAGAGGTATGACATCCATGGATCCATCGATCTTTAGTTTCAACTGCTTTCAGCTGCTGCCATCTCTGACATTTCATAGAAAAATGAGAAATGTCAAGAGTATAAGACTTAGAAGTCTCAGTTCCACTGGTAATTCTGCCTTTCTCGGTGAAATCACAGGGTGGAACCTTTGATTCACAATAGTTGCATATAACTTTGGTATCAGTAACTCCAGGGATACAGACTGAAGAGGGCCAAGTCCGGGCCACTCATCATGAGTGTCACAGTAATAAAATTCTTCTGATCGGTAGTTGCTCATGAAATTTTACAAAAGTTGAAAAATACTCCAAATTGTAATTCTTCTAACAATTCTGTTGAAGCTCTGAAAGGACCCATGCTAAGGTGTTGCTGCTTACAAAAGTGCTAATAGGGGTAGAGTAAACATTGTTATTGAAATTAGCATAATTGATAGAAGCACAACAAAAGGACTGTGCACTAACCAATTTTAGGAACAAAAATAAACCAGCATTGGCAAAGCCAATAGGTCTGGCTGTTTCAAAAGTCAATATGCCTCTTTAGTGTTTGGCTAGTCTTTGTGGTTGTACAGGTGACGAACACGGAACTTACCATGATCCAATAGTTGGATATCTCATGATGTAATTGAGAAACAGATTGGAAATGGAAGAGGGGTGAAGAGTAGCTACGTCTTACACAAAAGACACACATTATTTCCAGATTACCTAATGGCCCCTTACGCGGAATGCAGGCACTGTAGTGAGCAGGACAGAGGATGCCGGTGGCCACCTCTTGAGGACCGTGAGACTAGGCTATGATTTTACCGGGGTACTAGCGCCCCAGTGCCAGCATTGTTTTTGGGGCAGCACCTCTGCAGCCACGTGACAGCAGCAGGAGGTGAAGACCGTGGCTTACAGGCTGATCTTGCAACACAGTGCCTGACTCCGTGGTGCGGCCTGGAGCGCAGCAGGTGACCTTAGAAGAGAGGCCGTCAGAGTAGCCTTGCACATGGATTCATATCCTGCAGAGGGGTGGTGGTAAGTGAGAAGTCCGTTCCTAGCTGTGCTGTATGGTGAGGCATGGGGAAGGGACCCACATGGTGTTATCGGCAGTGCTGGTGCCTGAGCTGCACCTTAGCCCCCAACAGTGACTACGGCTGTGGGGAAGAG
Source organism: Triturus cristatus (assembly GCF_964204655.1). Lineage (NCBI taxonomy): Eukaryota > Metazoa > Chordata > Amphibia > Caudata > Salamandridae > Triturus > Triturus cristatus. Next base: position 879,956,668 of record NC_140583.1, read on the forward strand.
TAGAATGGAGGCAGCAGTGGCCCACTCCCTCACCCTTTGGAGACAGCGGGCAGTGGAGTTACTAGACTGGAGGCATTGACACCACCTGACTGCTTCTATTGCAAGGGACTATGGGGCCTGATATCACGAGCAGCAGGAAGAGACCTGCACAACAAATCACCGCCAAAGTTGTGAGGCCCCATTGTGGAATCCCAGGTGAGGGGCTATTCTGCAGGTGCCCCAATCTCCCTGTTAAGGAAGGGACTCTGAGCAGCAGGCTGTGGACCTGCCTGTGGGGTTGCTTATTGAAATCACCGGTCTTCCATTTCCCCCCTCTCTACAGGGCTTCCCAGCGACAACACAGGACAGAGGTGCCTGCACTGATCCATGCTTATGATTGAACCCTGCCCCAAATGATTGACGGGGTGACTACTGTGCCCTCTGTAAGTGACCTTCACGTTTGACATTAGCTCTTACCTTTTGCCCCCATTCTTCATCACTAAAAGCCATTTGCGATCTTCCTACAAGATGGTAATGCCCAAGAGTGGCAGACCGCCACTGTTGGACTCAGACGAGGGACCGGGTGCTTCTACGACATCCACACCAGGGCTGGGCATCATGGCCCAACTGGAGGAGACTTTGGATCAGCACTCAGAACAGTTCGCCAAAATCTTGCATGCTATCCAAGATACTAAATCTACACTAGAGGTCAAATTAGACTCTGTATCCTCTGAGGTGTCCCTCTTGCAAGCTGACCGGCGGAATTATCCTCATGGATGGATGACACGTATTCGGCCTTCACTATGATGCATCCCTCTTTCAAAGACATACAGTCACAGGTGCAACTACTGCAAGCAGATGTAAAGCGCATGCCGCTGCGATCGGAGGACACAGAGGGCAGGTCCCGCCGCAACAAAGTTCACCTTGTGAAACTGTCAGAAAGTGTAAAAGGACCTAACATGGAAGTGTTCCTTGAGTAATGGCTAATGATAATTGCGTTTGCAGGAAGGATTCCCAAATTATTTTCTATTGAGCGGCCCATCGGATCTCAGGAAACCCCCCTGACTGGGTGCAGCCTCACACCTGTTGTTCGCCCACCTGCTGAACTATTGCAACAGGGATGTGATACTTCAGGCCTCTGGCTCTTAGGGCCCATGGCACTATGAGGGAGCTGAAGTAATGGAATACACTTTTAAATGACAGAGCTACAGTGCTGTTGCAGCTCCTAGGTGGGGGTTAAACAGCAACTTTGTCAGATGGGTCTGAAAAATTCATTCCCAGGTCGCTTGCAAGTGGTGGCAGGAGAAGCCACCCATTTCTTCCAGACACTTGAGGAGGCAAGGTCCTCGATCCTTATGAGGGGGGCCTGCCCTGCCTGGGGCAACTCAACCTGGTGAGGGCTGGGAAGATCAAAGAGACAAAGAACAATTGATGGACAGAATGGTGCACAATGTCAAACATTCACCTCAGTACAGAGATCTGGGCCTAAATCCATCGTTTTGTTGCTCCCCATGCCATTCCAGTTCAGACCCAGCCATTTGTAAATCAGTCTTTTAAAAAAAAAAAATCTTTGTATTGAACAAGCTCAAAAGACAGTACATTTGTCAATAAGTATGCAAGTATATCGCTAGATCAATTCAAGTCCTTAACACTTCATCTGGTAGGTGGAAGTTAATCTGTTTCCCAAAGCATAAAACCAGCAATATCACTACAAGAGACTCTGCTAGAAGCCTGAAATGTGCATACACAATTGGCATCTCAGACTTTGCCTATTGGTGAACTCTATGACGTGTATTTCGGATCGCATTATGTCCCCCTGTATCTGCGCCATGGTGCCCAAATCTTCTCCCATTTCTTATCACATCCCCTGCTCTTATACACAATTTCTTCTGCTCTCTGGCACCAGTCTACATCTCTCTCCCACTCAGTCACTGACGGGGGTTGGGGCGTGCCCCAGTTTCTGACGATATTTTGTTGTGCGATACCTGCCGCCAGCCAAAGACTGACATATCTGGATCTCTCTGCTTTCCCCTCTGATCATCCAAAGGAGCCATTTGGCGTCCATTGGGACCTCTGTTCCCGACACTTTTGCCATTATTGTCATGACTCTTTGCCAAAACTGTGCAACCTTGGGGCGCTCCCATAGAATATGGAAAAAGGAGCCTTCCCGGTGGCAGCCTCTAATGCAGAGCGTTGTTGGTCTCCTCCCCCATTTAAATAAGAGTGTGCATGGGTAGTATGTGCGGTGTAATACCTTAAGCTGCACCTGCCTAAATCTTGTACGGATTGCTATTTCTCTGGGACTTTGTAGTGTCTCTTTCCATTCCTCGTTGTCTATATTGCCTAGGTTGTCAGTCCAAGCCACCTGGAGGGCCACCAGGGGGTCTGGCATATGATACATGAGTTTACGATAAATTGTTGAAGTCGCTTTTTCTGGGATAGGGTCTGCCAGGAGTCTATCCTACAAGGGGGAGTGGTCTGGGAGGGTTGTGCCTCGCTGTATGTGCCTCTGAAGGGCGTTTGTGAATCTTGGATAGGGAAATCTTTGAGCTGGAGTCAGGCTGTATTCTTCTTGTAGATCCTCAATGGGAAGAGGAGCACCGTTTCTCCACATGTCTCCCAGATGCTCGATGCCTTTTGTCTGCCAGCCCAAAAATCCCGCTAGGGTCGCCACTTCTTTCAGCTGGTCACCGACCCACAGGGGCGTCATGCTAGTTAATTTGCCCTTTCATCCCAGAAGTCTGTTTGCCTCCCCCTAGCATGCCACCACAGTCTCAGTGTCACTCTACCTCTTGGGGTGTGCTTTCTTGGCATATAAAAGTGATTTGCAGCTCCTCCCGGCATTGCGTCTCTGTCTACCCTGTAGGCTAGCTCTCCCTTGTCTGCATAAACCCAGTCATTTACAACCAGTAGCTGCGAGGCCCAATAATATAGCTTAATGTCTGGGACGGCAAGGCTGCCATCGTAAACCCCTTTCTGCAGTTTATGTAGTGCTATTCTGGGTGAACCACCCTGCCATAACAATGTCCGGACTTCTTAAGCCACGTACCTGAAGATTGTTGGGGTGACTGGGTACATGATATTCTTCAGGATATATAAAGGCGTGGCAGGGTCACCATATTGTACAGTGCAGCTCTGACAATAAGGGACAGCGGCAAGGTGCGCCAGTGCTCCTCGTCTGTTTGAAGTCTGTCTAGTTAGGGGGGGGGGGGGGGGTAAGGTTTCTCCTAAGAAACAACTGTTGATCTCGGGTAATATGAACACCCAGGTACTTAAACCCGTCAGTCGCGATTGGAGTTACACACCTCGCCGGCAGCCGCAGAGGAGGGACCTACTTAGGAAAGACCACTGACTTAGCCCAGTTTATGAAGAATCCCGAATAGCTTCTAAACAATTCAAAGATATGCAGTATCCGTACTATGGAGTAGTATGGCCTTGAGAGGTATAGGATTATATCGTCAACATACAATGATATCTGCTCTTCCCAGTCCCCCAACGTTTCAATGTCCCAGATCATAGGGTCCGTCCTAATCCAGTGCACCAATGGCTCTAATGTTAAGGCAAACAGCAGTGGTGATAGGAGACAGGCCTGTCTTGTACCCCCTTCGCACCTGAAACGGACTAGACAGCGCTCCTTTAACTCGTACTCGAGCCAGCGGGCCCTGATAGAGCAATCTCACCCAACTATAGAAGGCCGGGCCGAAGCCCAGCTTGGTGAGCAAGGCGAACAAGAACGGCCACTCTATACTGTCAAAGGCCATTAAGACGTCTAGCGCCATTAGTGCCGTCTGCTGAGAGGTGGCATCTTTTGTCAAGTGGAGTACTCCATAAAGTCTCCGCAGATTATGACGAGTACTACTCCTGGGCATAAAGCCCGATTGATCTACATGGATTATTGAAGTTATGACCAACACTAGTCTTCTGGCCAAGACCTTTGCCAAGACCTTTGCGTCTACATTGAGCAATGAGATTGGCATTGGTCTGGAGGCTTGCCCGTCTTATGTATGACCACAATGGTCGCAATTCCTCTCGGATCTTGTGCACACTGGTGCATATACGCTTTCATAGTAGGAGGCGAAGGTCTCTGCTTTTTTTACACTGGATGTCTGAAGTGCCCCAGTTTTGTCTCGTACACTGACCACCCACGATCATTCCCTGTCTCGCTTTTCAAGCCAGGCCAGTAGCCTGGAGGCCTTGTCACCCTCATCATACAGACGGTTCTGCGTAGCCAGGGTGTATGCCCGTGCCTCACCATCTGCCAGAGCACGCAGCTCGCGCTGGCACTGGCGCAGAGCTAACTCATGCTGTATGCAAATCAGTCTTGACCCTGTTCCCCATGGGAACAGTCCAGCCTGAACTGCCAGTCCAGGTTCTCCCTGGGCTGGAAATATGCATCTGTGGACCGGTTTTGGGGCATCACCCCTCATCTGCCTGGCCTGCTTGACTCCAGTGTCATGGACAGCAAAGAGACGCACTCGATGCCCCAGACATCAACCCACCATGGAGTAGACTGGATCGTAGAGGACGAGAGCGGTGGCAGATGTCCTGATCCCCAGACAGGACTCATACACAGCCCTGAAACCTGATCAGTCCTCACATGTTGACTCCAGTTACAAAACAGCTCGGGAGTGTTGGCAGAGGATGGTTCCTGCGAATTCGACACTGCCCCCCCCCCCACAAGAAGCAGACGACATCACCTGAGGATCACAGAAATTAATGTGGGGTGTGTGACTGTTGGGCGGGTACAGTGGGGAAGATGTCTCTGGGAGTTTCGACTCTCAGGATTTCATGACTTGTGTGTGGGGAGTTGGGAGCCACATGGGTGAGTCCAGCCATCGGGGACCCACCGGAACATGATACATCACAATGGCGGCCCGCTTCTTCTTGTTTCCACCTGGGACATAATTAAAAAGTTTCTAGATGCCTATTTGTTTGGGTGTTGTTGATCTAATGTTATATAGCACCATATTTCTAGAATAAACTTCCTGTGTCCATTCAATTATGCTAAATTTAAAAAAAATCATGGCTCATTAATGTTTTTCCCTACACTTCTGGTGACCACTCATGCCTACCAGCGCCGAGATGCTGCTCTGAAAGTGAGTCATGCACGATAAAAAGTTTCAATAAAATAACATAATGTTGCAGGCAGTTTACGCTGCAGATGGTTGGCCTGGATGAGGGGTGTGGGATTGTTTCAGACGGGGAGTTACATCAAAGGAGTTTTGCAGGCACACAGCTTATTATGTGGGGGCAGGCGAGACAAGGTGACACCCGTAGTGAAACTGCATGGGAGGTGTGGATGAGGGCAGACTTAATGGGAGAAGCTAACAAAGTATCGACCCCCACTTATCTCCTCCTGAACTGGAATGTCAGAGGTATGGCCACACCACACAAGAAGCGGGCTGCATACTCCCCCCTCACTCTTCTCTGCATACACATTGCACTCCTGCAGGAAACTCAGTGGAGAATCTCCAAAGTTTATGGTACGACCTACTAAGCCTTCTCATGGGATGTGTTGGTCTGGATCACCCCAGGGGGTCGTTATGTGGTGCATGCCCAGTGGATGGACCAAGATGGCAATAAATGCGCCCAATGACCGTCACACAGACTTTTTGTCCAAACTCTCCCTGCGCTGTCGCTGCAGCCCATGGCACCCTGTGTTTGGACAGGCAGCTACAATTGCATTCTAGATGTGGAGCTTGATCGGTCAGTATGGCCGATGGAGGGGACCGTGAGCCAGCAGGCTAGATCCCACATTGCACCCGGACAGCTCGAATTGTTTTCACCAATGTTTTTACCAGTCTGGACTGAACATTACAGCCTGGATGATTAGAAAAAAACAGCCAATTGGCAACCGTAAATGATGGTCGCAGAATAATTTTTGTTTAAAAGTTTCTTAAGACCATGCTGCTATAGTTGTAGTACATAGCTCAATATGAAAGAAATTTCCTTTTTTTTAAATAACATAATTCGGACTGGATTCCTGTTTGTGTTACTTATTTGAATGCCTCTGTCTGAACGGTGTATTTTGCAAGCTTTGAAGGAAAGACAATAAAGATGCTTCAACCTCTTAGAGATATAACTTAATTTCTTATTTTTTTTATTTGGAAACAGGTTGAAACAGGTTGAAGAATGACCTTCAAAGGAGAAAAACAGTAGGCAGGGAAGTCAGTCAGTGGAGACTGGACTGGCCAGTGTGTCACTAACAGTGGTGGCTCCTCGCTAAGGCAGAGGAACGTCGCCCCACTGACTTCAAAAGGAAAAATAAAATGATAACAACTATCGTTATTATTCATTTTATTTTTCCTGTTGAAGTGAGTGGCTCTCGGGGCTGGGCAAGGCTGGCCAGAGCAGTTAGAGTTATGGTTTGCCCTCCTTAAGTGTGCAAAACTGCTTAGCAGGCCCTTCTGGGGCCGGCCAAACACTCCTGCACACTTTGCATCTTCCCCACCAGGCTGCATTACATAGCCTGGTGAGGAACATGCAAAACATCCCAGTCCCCGTCTTAGCGCCATGCTTCGGCACTCAGACCAATTACAGCACTACATTGCAGCGTTGTGCTTGGCACTGAGAGTCTGGGAGCCCGGGTGCTTCCTGCTCCTTTCTGCAGACGGCTGAAAAAGAGGACACAGAAAAAGTGGTGGCCGACCGGCCCAGGCAAGTGTTACATCCCGCCCCCCCTCTCCCCCCGTGCCACCACTCCTGATCGGTAGCAGCCGCTACTGGTCACTAACTAACGTACCCTGTGGGCTGCAGGCAACAGGGCTGCTTTAATAGCTGGATGAGCTGCCGTGACCCAGGCACATCACCATAGTTCCACTCTAGCCACGGTCTTGTGCAGTGTGGGGCTGGTTTGAACATTTTTTGCCAGGACTGATTTTGGTTTTCTTCCCATCCCATAGGTCAGTAAAAAGTTTCAGTAGTTATGTAGTTATTAGGGGCTGAGGCACAAAATGGAGATTAGAAATATGTATGAAGGGTTGGATTTTGCGCATAATGTGGTACAGTATTTAATGGATTCACTTGATACGCATGACATCGTTTGTAATTAGAGCTTTGGGTTACTAGGCATCTGCGCTTTGCATATATGCATTCGGTCAGCAAAGACCTCATCTGTGCACTGAAAGTAGTAATTAAAGCATGTTCTGATTAAATCAGTATCCAAATCAAGTATCAATGAGCTTGATCATCAGTTCTAGTCATGTCCTTCCCCCATTTCACATCGCTTAGTGACAGTGAAAAATGTGCCACCATTACAGAGTCCCCTTTTAATGAATATCCTACATCATCAAAGACGTTCAGGGGATATCATTGTCATTTCTGAAAAAAGTTCCAGAACTGCCCATTTTAAAACAATGCCTAGGACCTCAATTAGAAGTCATTTACATCAGTGAAAATATATTCTATATGGACTCCTCTTGATTAGAAATCTATTACATATATTTATTCTTCTTTGGGTTTGGCATCAAAAAGTGAATTCTTTGTATAGTTAAATGGAATAACACAAAATTATATGGGGTCAAATATTGCGTGCTGTATGTAATAGGGAGAGTGCAAGTCAAAGAACAGTTTTGTGACCAGTTAGAAAACCTTTATAAAGTCACAGAACTCGGAGGTGACTTACAAGCAATATCTTTACAACATTTAGACCATCAGTCAGTTGTGATTTTGTTCTGATGGGGCTGGAATGACTTACGTTCTCACTTGGGATTATGAGATCTGGAGCACCTCCACAGAACCATTGCTTCTCACCCACAACTGAGGCTGCTGAAAGGATAAAGGAGCATATTTACAATCCTCTCTAGATACCGGAGCGTCACCTTTTGTGACTCTCCGGTGGCATAGTGGCATTTCCCATATATACATGGTGGTGCTAAGCCACTTAACGTTGTCTAAAACCACCTTGTAAATATGCCCCTTTTCACTGAAGTCCTCTGTGGTAAAGGTGCATGAAATGGATGTTGCAGTGGGCGTTCCACTGCAACACCCATTGCTTTTTGATGCTGCCCCAGATTTGGCTGAGGAAGCGCCAAAAACTAAGGCCAGGGAATACCTGGTTGTAGAATGATACAAGGAGAAGTTTTTTGCTCTTTCTAAGTAAGAGCAAATTACCTTTATTGATTGCTTATGTGCAGGAAGGTGTCCATTCCTAAACATAAACAATTGCCCCTGCAGCACAGGCACTCTTGCAACATGGCAGCAGGGTGCCTGTGATTGTGCTGGGCATTGTTTTTGCCCCTGTGCTAGGGGAAACACAGGGGTGTGCCATATTCGCATCCCTTGCGTTCTAAAAAGGGTCGGAGTGTGGCGTTGACAAGTTTGGCGTAGGTCTGTGCTCTGAAATTGTTTTGTAAATATGCCCCAAAGTCTCCTGGTGAAATTCTGTTATGAAATGGAGAATTACCTACGGAACGAGGTCCAGTATTTTTTTCTTTGCCGTGTTTTACTAATTTCTGAGGGGTCCCAACTTATTATCTCTCAGTTACTGTATGCCCTGGGTTATTGGCCCTCCCAATATCAGTAATTCTAGGGGAGGGCCAGTGCTTAATTTGTAAAAGAATGAGTGTTGGTGGCTTAAGTGTTTCTTACATACATGTCAATCCTCCTAATTCAGGTGGAAGACTTCCTCTTTCAAGGCTATTCTCCTGCCTCCCTATTCCTGCTTGCAAAAACCCTATTCTTCTGTGGGCTTCAGCTGACAGGGACTGGTCTTGTGTGACTCGGATTATGCACTGCCAGTCACTTGCTCCTGCGGGCCAGTTCCCCACATTTTTGTAAAACCCTCTCTGCCTGCCATAGCGCCTTCTCCGTGCTCCTAACAGATAATGACAAAACGTATATTAGTATTTCTGATACCCTGGTGCCAGTGCAGCGGATTCTGGTGTTGCCAAATATCAAAGCTGTCTAGGCTTAAATCCATCTCATGCCACTTTCCTCCTCTGCTTTTCACTCCTTACCTCTTTAACTCTGTTCTGTAGTTTCTTTTTCATCCCTGCTTTCTCCCTTTATCACTGTTCCTTCATCTTTCTCTTCTTCCTTCTTTCCCTCTCTTCTGCCTCTATCTATCTTGTTCTGTGTGTGTGATCATGAAAAGTAAGTCCTGGTCCCCTAAAGTGTGCGGCTGTGGACCCACCTGCTAGCCTGCTCAAATTAGGCACAGGGTTGGGGGTGCCGCCGATCTCTTTGCCAGGGCCGGTTTTTGGCCGATTTTGTTACAGGGCCAATTGTGCAGCTATGCTGCAAAAACGGCCCTGTAACAAAAACGGCCGCCGGGGGCCCAAAACAGGCCCCCATCTGTGCGGCCCACCGTGGAATTGCCCGGTGCCCGCTACGGCCAGTCCGGCCCTGGGTATGGTGGTGTTACATTTTAGAATGAACACAAAAAAAACGGGATGTCGGAAATTGGAACTTAGCTAAGGGAGAAAAAACAGACTTACGTTCAGGTGGAGTGGAAATGTCTACTGATGGGAAAGAAACATTTCTTTCTATAGTCCCCTCACCCACCAGGGTTTCCCCTTGGTGACATGCTTCATCATAGGGGTCCTCTCAACCCCTAAACTTTATTTCTATATCCTGTCCTAATGGAAAGATATACTTAAGAGATATGTTACAAATTACTCACATTCTATCCTGTGGGGCAGGTAGCTTTTCAATAGTGAAAAACAAAATTTGCAGTATTTCACTATCACGACATGTCACACACACCAGTACATGCCCTACCTTTCACATATACAGCACCCTGTCCATGTGGGTACCTTGGGCCTACCATAGGGGTGTCTTGCAGGGGGCGTGGCCAAGACATCAAGTATGACGGACGTGTGAGCTTGGAGCTCCGTCCCGGTCCACCATTAATCCTGTCCCAACCAACAGCATCCACTGACACTGAGGCGCACAAACTGACCCCCCACAACACCACACAGTGGTGGGGCATAGTGGTGGTTCATAATGAAGAAGGACGTAAGAAGGATTTGGAGTGGAGGCGAGAAGGCTGATGCCCAGGAGCGAATGGCCTGAAATCAGCCCAAGGTTCGGGGGGCGCGAGTAGGACGACCCTTGCCGAGAGCGACACTGGCTCATAAGCCACAGTTACAAGTAAGAACTATCGGCCCCAGGCCCAAGGGAAGCAGTGTAGCCCGCTCACAGTTACGTGCTGTGGGCCGTGGGGGAGAAGTCGCTGGGCCGGCTGCGCGCAGTATCTGCCTGATGCTCCCGGGGCCGACTACGTGACCTGAGGGGGAAGCAAAGGGCAGTGAAGGCAGCCGGCAAGAAGGCCCCCCCCCAACAGAAAGGGCCCGGAGTACCACCTGAGAAGTGTCAGCAGTAAAAAAAAAAGCAGCTGCTTGCATGGTGACGCCTTACCTTGCATTGCCGGACAAACAGCGCATAGAGTGCGGGGGACTCCGAGGGGGCCCCGTTTGCATTTGAGATGATGTCTAGAGCTTTGAGAGACAGTTCCTACTCAAGGCAGCTTAGAGGCAGCCGACTTGCTGTGCACCCTGCTGCACGCGAGGCATGCTGCACCTGAGCGGCGCCAAGAAAAGGAGACAGCTGCAGGCCAGGGATGGAGTGGGCCATGCGTAGTTTTGGGCACAGACAAAACTATGCAACAGAGCAGGGCGCAGCCCGTACCACCCCAGACCGCAAAGCCAACAAAGGATAGTTGAGGCCAAGCGCGAGGCCCTGAGAAAAGCCAAATGATCCCGCTGCGGGAGAAAATACGGAGCACAACAAACACCGGATATCCAGAGCGGGGGCGGATAATGCTCCATTTCCCCGTCAACCGTGGCAAGGCTTGGAGGCCTGGGCAAGGTTAGCCTTATCTCCTTTCATTTGGGGGGGGTTATGTAGGAAGGTGGAATCTGACTATATGGTTGCCCCCACTTTTTTCCTGGTGTTTGAATGGTTTTTGACTAGTCTGGCTGGGATCCTGCTATCCAGGACCCCAGCCTATTTGCTTACTCCCTTAAATGATTGGTGTGCATATTAGATGCACTAGTGTTTGGATACTGTGGTACCTTATGAGCCCCTAGTATATGGTACCTTAGGTACCTAGGGCATTGGTACTTCACAGGCCTACCAGGGGCTGCAGCATGTATTATGCCACCCCTGGGAAGCATTCACAATCTGACACCACAGGCCTGCTACTGCAGCCTGTGTGAGGTAGTGTTAGCACTCCTCACTGAGGTATAGGTTCCTATATCTCACCATACACACACATATAAACCTATCAGTCACCCCTATGGTAGGCCCTATCAATCCCAAGGGCAGGGTGCTTGGTTTACTATGTGAGGGGGTGCTTCTGCCTGAGCAGGACCCCTCTGCAGCTGGCAGAGTCTATTCTCTGCTGCTGTTTGTGGATGCGGTTAAACCATATACTCTTAAGTGCATTATAACCTCGCGGTAAATGCTAACTTTGTAATGACTGCATCAAAACATGTCGTGTTTGGTGTCAAACAACTTGGAATCCTACCCCCACACCAGTAACTGGTATGGGAGTAGGATCCCACCCTTCTAGAGGGGACGACATGTACACACTGTACTACACGGTAGAAATAATCTAGAGCCCTGGCATCACAAAATGGATGCCACCAGCACAGACACCGGGCTGCTCTCCTGCTGCTGACCGAAACTCGCAGTGGAGGGAGCCCAACAAAGGGTTTCCTGTCACAGGGAGGTGTCACCACCTCCCAGACAGGATTTAGTGTATTGGAGCTGGGTGGGTGCACTCTTAGAGTGCTTTGAAGTCCCGCACTGAGGGAGCAGTAGGCTCCTCTGTGCATATGCCAGCTCAAACCGGTTCAGGGGCTACCTGCCCCTGCTCTGGCGCGAAACTGGACAAAGGGAAGTGGGTGTAACCACCCACTACCCTGATCCTCCTAGAGGAGTGGTCATAGAGCTAGTCCCTCCCCTATCTTCACTATAAGATACCAAGCATTGCCAATGCAATTCAGATTACACCTGTACGACGCTCTACAAAGAAGAATCCTGGCCCTTCGACGTTCCGCTATCTCTGGAAGACTGAAGAATCTCCCTTGGAGTCAAGGAGTGACTCCCCTGCTTGGCAGGCACCAAAACTCTCTACAACGGTTGCAAACTTTACCACTCCTGCCGGAGCCAGAAGTCCCTGCGTCCCCTGAAGTGGATTTCCTGACCTCTCGATGGCCATTTTGAGTCCCCAGCGAAGCTGTGGCATCTGGACCCCACGAGTGATGAGGAACAGCAATACCAGGGAACCGTGCACTGATTTCGAGTGCAAGCCCTAATCTACATCCAACAAAGTTGTGCTTTGGACCATTTGTTGTCCAAGTCCTGAGCAGGTCTAGTACCAAAGATCGCGGCCTACCCCGTCCCGAGTGACTGTGGGCTGTTGTTAAACTTTTCCTGCAAAGGCGTCTTCATGGTTGCTTGCCCATTGGCTAGTAACTCACCTGAAAACTTCCACATCGACTTCAAGGGCTCGCCTGGTTGCTCTGGGCCTGCCCTCACTTACCCTTGCTGGGTAAATCCATCAGACCTTGCTGGTCTGCACCATTGCCAATCTTCACTCCACACGAGACTTGCGGTTGCCAAGGCTTGTTGGCTTCAATCTGGGTGCCGACACCGTCGACAGCTGCAAACGTTGTGGGACCTCCCGAATCCAGCTGCTGGTCATCATCGGACCTTCCTGGACCTCGTGAGCGAAGAGACAAAACACCATCAATGACCTGAAGAGACGCAACAGCTGTGGTCATCCATCTTGCTGGCCACCGGTCACTGGCAAGTGACTCTGAACTCTGTCCCCTCAATTTCTAGGTCTTCTGCAACTCCAATCCATCTTCGGATTCGAACGGACACCTCTCCAGTCGTCACAAGCAGCAAGTCTTCAGTGTTCTCCATTGAAAACAGCATCGCGACCCGACACGAAAGGACACCTATGCACCCGGCTTCCCTGGGTGAGGTAACTCGTGCACTCCGGTGCCCAAGTGTGTGTTGGCTCTCGAAATACTTACCCTGTAAGTTGCTTGCCTGTTGACTTTTGCAAAATGCCCACAAACCGCGACATTTGCCATTGAAATGTATTGGAAACCCGCGTGTGTGTTTAGACACTGCACGCGTCTCCTGTGGGCTGGCTCCTTACATGCTAACACTGCAGAAGTGATTCCCAAGGCCCTAGGCCTCTTCCTTTTGCAAGTCGAGTTTGTTATACCATTTTTTTAGTATATGGTCTGGTACGCCCCTAGGGCTACAGCTATATTTGTGCTTATTGAGAACTGTTGATCTTTTGAATGTTTACCTGGCTCTAATCTCATAAAGAGATTAGTAGAGTATATTTAGAAATAAATACATATATATTTGATATATATACCTGTGTGGTGTCTTTTCGTTTGGTAATTCAAGAGATTATAAGGTAAAACAAGCTGCTTTACATTCCTCAGAGACTTAGCCTGAAGGCTGCTCTCCACAGCTACCACTAGGATAGCTTTCTTTAAAGGTTGTCTTAAACCTATCTACCACAAGAGTCGAATTGGACTGGTGCAAGGTGGCCACTATAACTAGTGACCAGCATATGCCAGGCCAACTTCTTACAATGGGCTCACCTCCAGAGTGACAATCTTAGAACATAGAGCTGAAGACGTGGAAGGCCGTAGCTGAAGAAATAACATAAGAGTCATAGGTGTCCAAGAAAATGCAGAAAGAACAGACATGGTGGCCTATCTGGGAAAATGGCTGCACTTGGTGGTTGCTCTGAAACACCTCTCACAATTCTTCACGCTATAGAGGGCATCCTGGCTCGTCCCCAGCTCCAGGAAGACCTTCCCACCCTGTGATAGCAAGACTCCTCCACTATAGGGATCGTGACACTATATTACAACAAGCATGCACTCATGGCCCCTACATAGTGGAGAACAGCAAAGTGTCAATATTTCCAGACTTCACAGCCAAGGCTCAGACCCGACAAGCATCTTTCCTAGAAGGCAAAAGAGCCCTCTGAGAGGCAGGGATACAATATTCTCGAATGTTTCCCGCAAAACTTAGGATCATTTTATATGGTGCAACGCACTTCTGCGATTCCCTGTAAGAGACCTGGTCCTGGCTAGAAGCATACAATGCAGGCACACTCCTACTTAGAAAGAAACAGGGCACTCAGACATTGAATCATCCTACCAGGCAGAGGCAAAAGCGACCACAGAGAAAGACTCAATTGCAGAAACGCACGTACTCACAAACTGAACAAGACAAACAAGCAACGCTACAATCTGTAGCACAACTCATATCATCCCACAATCGCGACCGAGACACAGATGCATCTACTGGATCCAAATACGCAACCTTTGAGTCTGGAGACTCAATCAGAAGCAACCCCTCACTGCCCAAATTCACCCTACGGTCAGCAGATGATGATGTTTCGACCTGCTAACCCCAAGACTACACCATGACAGGGATACTAATGGATTCCACAAAGCAGGTCTAAAACGGAAATTAGGGACCTATGTGATTGGCCATGTCGGCACCATAGTGGGGGGCATCAAGAATCCTTGGAGAACAGCCGACTTGATGACGTCCAGCAGAGATGGACCGGGATGAGGACCAGATGCTACATTAACACGATTACGCCCCCCCCCCCAGCAGAATGTTCTGCCTGATGTGTTAGAGGCAGCATTCTACTTTAGTATATTGTTTTGTTTACAGGTTTGAGCGATTAGCGGGTGCGCTGTTCCCCCTGGGTAGGGCAGTTGGGTTTTAGAACCTTCAAATGAGCACTCAGGGTCTAGGCATAGTCTTACCCTGTTACAGAGGTTAGGTTATAACATAAGAATCACATGGCGGTTACAAACACAAATATTAAGGGGATAAAAGTCTTATTATGGAATGTCAGGGGCATGGGCTCACCCGCAAAACGCCACAACATATGCAGTTATATTTAGCGTAGAGGAGTCGTATTTACTAATGCTCCAAGGAACACATCTAACAGCAGAAGAGGGGCAGCTACTCCATAGGCGATGGAGGGGGTAATTGTTTGCGACAACGTACTTGCTCCCGGGTTGCATTCGTTTGGATACGTCCGGGGATCCCCTTCGGAAGCAACACAAACATACGTAGACCCCCAAGGGCCGATACGTGATTGTTAAAGGCAGGCTTCTGGGCAAAGAGATAACAGTTGGTAGCATCTACCCTCCTAACCAGGACCAACTACAATTCCATTACAAGCAATCTGATCCACTAGCGGGGGTTGCTGCACATGACCTAATACGGGGGGGGGGGGCGACTATATCTGTGTGGCGGATGTAGGCATTGACAGGTCCACCCCCCCATTGCCCGGAACAATAGCAAGCACAAACATGAACGGCCTTCGTGACTGGATGGGACATTGGGAATTGGTCGACATATGGCTGCCACATCATGAATACACACCGAATTACTCATACTACTCCCCATTATACTGCCTGCAAACTAGGTTGTGAGAAGTTATGTCGAAGGGGAGCACTCCTTGATAAACTGGTTCTTGTTCTCTGAATTATTGCAGATTGGCCCCTGATGAAGGAACCAGCTGGTTCCGAAATGCATTGGGGGGTAACTTTATGCATGTTGTTATTAATTTGTTAATGTCAAAAACTTTATTTGTAAGTTTATCTATGTATATAGCACAACAATGATTGCAAAGTGTCACCATGTTTAAAGCTGATTGTATGGCTCACTGATAAGTATGCTAGAAACAGCATTGTTGAAAATGGTACACATCTATACAAAGTGCTAGTTGTAACTTTGAAAAATAAAAGTACAACGTGTGTAAAAACAATATAGTGTCGGAGTAGACACTTTGTGAATAGTGCACAGCTACACACAGGACCTCATCCTGTCCTTAACCAGTCTGCAAACTAGGTTGGACATCTTCCTCTGCTCAATGCACCTGAGCCGGGCGGTAACTGATAGAGAGTCCCTGATGCAGGTTGGAGGGGAGCCTTACACTTCCATCCACTCTTGCCTGGCAAGTCTGACAAGATCTACAATATGTGCCAATGTGCCTCTGCATTTGGGCCAGGAAAAGTGGGTAACAAGCCTGTGATAGGTCTTGTCGCACCCCAAATGTTCTGCTAAAGGCACGTCATGAGCCAGACCCAGTTGGAAGGTCCTGTACCACCAGCACATGGGCTGCCCCGGGCTCAGCAAGCTTAGGCTCACTATAGAGGAGATCATTCTCCCAATAAATCAAATGTGATCCAGACGGACCTTCTGCTGCCTGGTCTGCAGCCTGTTGCCGCAAACCAACAAGAGTGGGGCACTCCATCTGCACCTTCCAGAACTCTTCTCTGGAGGGACCTCCTTCCTGCTGCCAATGGGTCAGCTCAGGCAGGTCTCCCAGTTTGCCAACTTGCTTCCCTATAGGTTCCAGAGCATCCTCCTCAGGGTCTGCCTCCTCCTGGACCGTGGGAACGTTTGAGGTGGGTCTACCACACCCCCTGACCCTTCTCATTCTGGAAGGTACCTGGGCCACTGTTTCAAGCTAACGGTCCTCTTGAGTACCCCTATTGGCTGCCATTGGCTGAGTGGTCACACAGGCCCATTCGGGCAGACCCAACATCTTTAAATGAGCCTTGCGCAACACTTCCTTTCAAGGCGAACTCTCCAGGTCATTGCCAAGCAGGCAGTCAACAGGCATGGACGGACTTACAATGACCTTCAAGGAACCTGATACCCCCACCCACTCAAGGGAAACGTGCGCCACCTTACACAGGCGCTCAGAGTTGTCTGCAGCAACAACAGGGTGAAGTACATTGGGGATGACCTGCTCTTCAGACACCCATTGACACTTTACAGATGTCACACTGGCTTCTGTGTCTCTCAGAGCCTCCACTCTCCTCCCATTGATGGTTACCCACTGCAGGTACTTTTTGGTGTTATCCGGCAGGCAGGTTTCCTGGACCATCTCTCTATCTCCTATGAGATAAGGGTCATTACAGCTGGCTCCCCTCCCTCATTAGGAAACAACTCCTCCCCCAGCACTACACTAACTAAACCCGGTGACGGTGCACCAGTGGGTGCTGGTGGTGCTTTGGGGCCCTTGGGATCATTCTGCATGTGACCCTCCTGACTACATGCATAACACTTATGGGAACCCCGGTTGTCTGGCCTAACCTTAGGAGGCCTTGGCACCGTAGAACTGGGGAGGTGGCACTCTTTACCCTGGAAATTATTTTGGGGCCCTTTAGTGAACTCCTTTTGATTACCCTTGCCCCCCTCACTCTTCTGCTGGGGACCCAGCCCACCTTTGGCTGGGTTTCTCACATATCCCTTGTGTACCATGGTACTTGTCCTGTGGTCCGCCTCGTGAGCAGACTTTCTGGGGTCGGTCAGCTTACCGTCCTGGCACAGCTCTGGAACACAGACTACTCAAGTGCTCCCAACCAATCAGATTGTACAACCCCTGGTAATCAGTTACCTTGCTGCCCTTTATCCAACCACCCAGTGCTCTGCAATAAAGGTTCACACACTCAACCCACGTATTGTATTAAAGCTTCTTAAAAAGACCTAAACGTTTCCCGGTACAGCTCCGGTGTGAGGCCATACCCGAGGCATAAAGCCTCCTTCATATTGGGGTAGATCAGGGCACCCATCTCCACCAAAGGTGTCAGGGTGTTCCTCCCATTGGCCTCAAAGTGTCCCAACAGGCCCACCCCCCAATTCTTCTCAGGGGCCTCATTCAGAAGCAGTACTGCCGGATAAGATGCAAACCAAGCATAAATATCTTCCCCTTCTTGAAATTCAGTACTAGGTCCTTGGGAATGTAAACCTTACCCCCTTGCACTGGCTGTACGCTGCCACTATTTGTACTGGACTCCGCCTGTTTGGCCTTGATGTCCAGTTCTCTCATGCGCAACTCATGTGCCAAGATCAATTTCTTTTCCTCAAAGGCTCGAGCATTCTTGCTCCCCTCTTCCTTGGTCTGTAGCCTCAAGACCTCCAACTCATGATCCCTGGCCCATCGTCTCTCCTCCCTTCCCTCTGGAGCAGTGATAGCACCATAAATGGACACCACACCAGTTTAGGGAAAAAAAGTATCTTTATCTAATCTCAACAAGACCAAAATGACAAAAATCCAGCATACAGGTAATAAGATATGACTTCAGAACAGTTATTGCAAAAATAAATCTTGTAGAAAACAAATAGCTCCACCTGGGAATACTGCGATGTTGTGACAGCAATAAATCCAAAGTACGGCGCTGACCGCAAAGAATGCGGCGTTCGGCACGGAGTCACACAGACCCCCAAACAAACAGTACCCTGGACACGAAGTCTATGAAGATGCACGGTGTCGTGGAGGTGAGGCGTCAGTTCCGAGGTCGAGGCCGGCTCCCTTGCTGTCAAGGGGGAGGCGAGGCATCATGTCCGCAAGGAGGTGATGTGTCGAATCCAGGAGAGGGGAAGTCGGCTGCATTAGCGGTGAGATGTCAGTTCTGTTGACAATGCGAAGTCGGCGAGTTTGTGGAGTCACCCTTGGCTTTTATCGGTGCTGCGATAACAGGTTGCAGGTGCTGGCGATGACGGAGTCGGTGCGAGTGCTGGTGTTGGGAAATGCTGATAACTGCAGGCGTTGAAGGGCGGCAGAGCTGCGGTGCAGGCCAGGTGGGGCATCGTTCACTTCACAAGTGGTGGCCCTGCCCTCGGTGCAGGTCGTGGCATCACAGTGGCGTTGCTGACTGCATAGGAGACAGGTTTTCTTCTTTCTCCTATTTTTCTTCCAACTCTCAACAGCAGGAACTACCTCCAGAGTCTCAAAACTGGAATAGGTACCTCCTAGCAGGTCAGAACCCCCAGCAATAGAGTTCAGGAGAGCTGGAGGGGAAATCCTGGTATCCCTGAGACTTCAGAACAGGAGGCCAGCATACTCAGCCCCTTCGCAATTCTTCAAGCATTTTCACAGCAAAGTTCCAGTCTTTGTCCTTTCATTGGCAGAAACAGCAACTGCAGGCCATCCCCACACAGCACACAGCAAAGGGGCAGTACTCCTCCTCACAGATCTTCAGTTATTATCTTTCACAAAGGTTCCTCTTGAGTCCAGAAGAGATTTTAAGTTCTGGGGCTTAAGGTCTACTACTTATACCCCATTTTGACTTTGTTCTCTTTGTGCAAAACCATATTTACTAAAAGATGTGTTATTAAATTCTGAGTTCAGGGAGCCTAAACTTTATTTCTCTATCTTGTCCCAATGGTAAGTTATACTTGTAAGATGTTGCAAAGTATCTCCCATTCTATCCAATGTGCAGATAGCCTTTCAATAGTGACAAAACAAATTGGCATTATTTCACTATCAGGACATGACACACACCCTAGTACATGTCCTATCTTTCACATATATTGCAGCCTGACCTTGGGGGTAGCCACAACTGAGGCTCACAGGGTCCCTCTTACCTCTGGGCCCCGGTGTTACTTCACCTTTTTTTGCACTGATAGCTCCGCAGCTGCTGCACATTCTCCTCTTTGCCCAGTGCCAACATCGTGACCTGCCCGTGTTACCTTCATTGGACTCGGCCCGGAGCCATTATAGGTTCTCTTCTAAGGCCCAGTGGTGCCGGACTGAGGCTGACCCTCCAGTCATTCTACCGTTCAAGTCGCCATAGTATGCTGCCACATACCTTTGTTTCTACTGGAGGCCAATATTTGGGGCATGTTATACTACACAAAGAACGCCGTGTTCCTTTCTACTGGCGACCGATTTCGTGTACCACACCAAGCGCATTTTCATCAATTCGAGCTTACCCTGAGTTCTCCAACATTCAGCTGTAATGTCCTTCTCCGCGAACTCTCGCAGACCCTCAGACAAAGCAGGCCTCAGACATTGCATGGTATATAAACTAGCTGATAATGGCACCCTTCCCTGCATGGCAATAATGCTCTCTGAGAGAACGGCGCCATTAAAGACCTCGGGTCCAAAAACGTACCCACTGAAGCTTAGCCGTCAGAATTGTACGTCCCTGGCGAGACTCGAGTCTGCTTCCCCACCACGGCTCTACTGCTCTAGCCCATAACTTTAAACGCAGTGACTAAGGTTTCCTTCCATAAAGTTTCACCACCACAGAGGGCAGACACACGCGGGAAGCAGTCTGTGGTCGTGTCTGCGCAGACTCGAATCTTTGGCTTCCCGCCTGCCACACCCCTTTCCCAACTCATCACAGGGTGGGTCTCACCACGCCCTGTAATGAGTTGGAAAAGGGCTGGGTGACAAGCTCTTCACTTTCTGATTGACATGGAGGGTCAGCAATTCCGGGCTTGGACTTAAAACACCCGGGGCTAACTTTGCCTCCACTCCATCATGGGGTGGAGACTGGGCCCTGAAGCTAGGTCTTTGCCGACCTGATGACATCACAGCTTTCAGGGCTGTGAGGTTGTCAGCCGGGAAAACACTTCGGCTTCTTTGGGCCTGCAAGGGGAGCATGCAAGGGGAGAGTCACGTGACATGCCTCCACAACGAACCGCCACTGTCACGGCGGCGGTAATATGGAGACTAATATTTAGATAGAAGACATTCAAAAATAAAAACTAAACAGATATTTTTTTTAATTAAATAAAATATGATGAGCATCAGCATTGAGCACATTGGTAACGGGGGCAGAGCCCGGACGCCCTCGGGGAGAAACCGCCACTGCTGCTTCCTCTTCTTCAACCAGCCAAAGGTAGGCAAAGAACTACAAATCATACTTGTCACAAGGCTTTTTCATATACCGCGCTCTCTGTGTTCTTCTGTCCCGATCTTTGCTCTGCTTTAATGATCTACATTGACATGGTCTTAGGGCAGCATACAGTGGTACACTCTCAACCACTTATTTATCAGTCTGTGTGTAATGGTGGACTGTATGTCAGACAGTCATTTCCTATAAGTTTCTCTGCATAAATGCCTGCCTGTTTGTTGATTTATGTGCTTGGCTGGTGTGCACTCGCATGGTATGATGCTTCTTCTTCAAATTTGTATGCAGGTGTTGTTTTTGCCACTGTGCTCATGAATTTTATGTGTCTGAATGCCTATGTCCATGCACTCTTCAAAAGTAAAATTAATAGCTTTGTCAAAGCTTGTGCAAATAGCGCCCAGCACCACAGTTATGCAGTTTCAAATTTAAAGTGCTGTGAATGACTGCTGTTTATATTAACCAATGCATTAATACTCAAATTATTAACCTCAGAAAGATTAAAGCCTGAAGCCCTGTCTAGGATTTCAATGAGTGGCTTGCAGTTCATTGCAGTCCCGAAATGCCGCAAGGCATACCTCTTCGTAGAAATAGAAATAACAGCAGAAGTCTGGCTGTATCATGGGGATGGTCTGCTCAAATATAATTTTAATAATTAAGGAGACCTATCATGAATTCGCTCACTTTGAATATATTTTCAGTGAAGATTCTGCACTGCAAGGCACAGTACAGATTACTCTAGAGCAGTGAACTTCAAACCTTTTAATGCTGCTGCCCACAAGTGGAAAAAAAATCATCAGGTTTCCCCCTCAGTTTTATCACAGTTCTTCTATTAAATTGGGACTGTATATATTTCTAGACCTATTAAGCATTGCAATTAATTTATGTTACAGTTTTAAAAATGCAATCAAATACATGATTGCCAAACATATTATTCTGGTCAGGCAGGCCTTAAGTGTAAAAGTTTCCACAGTGTGATTATTAGAAATGGGGTGGGGGTTTAGCCCCTTCCTTTTAGACACATATTTCGAGCTAGGATATAAATAACAAAAGATGTTAGTGATGACCCATTAAAGAGTGGCTTACAGCTGCTCATTTTTTCCCACTTAAAACAAAGCACTGTTATCAGCATAATGCTTCTTTTGGCCAGAACCTGGCGAAACTTCAACCCCACACCCCTCCATCCCCCTGTTATCACTTGAGGCACCCCTAGCCCCCCCCCCAGTCTGAAGACCTCTACTCCAGAGTCAGGCTGCCATCCTGATTGCACTCCTGCCTCCCTGTACTGTGCCACCCAAACAATCCTTGAAGCTTTGGGGGCCGGGAACAGTTTGAATTGACACACTTGTAGCATTGTGATGGTTAGTAGTTGTGTAAGTTATGTCATTTGCAGTGCTGGCAGTGTCAATGTGTGGTGCAAACTGTGGTGTCCTCATCACGAGGTGAATGAGTACTATGACTGTGGACCATAGTACTCATTCACATTCCATACAAGTTTCGCACCACACTACACCTTCACATCTCCTCTCATGCATGCTCCCAGATCTCACAAACTCAAATAAATAATAAACTAAAAAAATTTAAAACTCGTTTGTGAAGTATACTAGACAACTTGGTTTGTAAATGCACAATTCTTTATTGTCTGGAGCCACATTGAACACATACTTGTACCTTCAAGTACAGTGCTCTAATCAGTAATTACATTCCAATACAGAATACAACATATTGCCTGGCAACTATAACAGGAAGGAACACAACACATCCCCTTCCTTACACAAAAAAAGGAAACTTATAACTAATTTGAACAAAAATATAAAACAAAGGTTAGAAAATCAGTATACCTAAACCATTACCTCCTATTTAGAGTTGAAGGCACTTATACCCTCATGTACTTAATCCTCCATCCATTTCGGTGGTCTTCTCATCCTCTACATCTTACCCTCTATACCATTCCTAGGTACTTCCTCCTGTCCTTCCACACCAACATGCTGACTGTTAATGTAATCCACAATCTTTCCACTCTTGCCAACCCACTATCCATTAATGGATCATTATCTTCCAATTGGTTGTCCATTACCCCTTCACCTCCACCAGCAACCATCTCTTCACACAACCTATCTCCACACAAATTCTCTTTACTCACCTTAGCATCTGAATCCGATTCCAAACATTACAAATCTTCATCAAAACCTGATGTGGGGATTTTTTCCCACAACTCCTTAGCGCCCAGAGTTACATGCTGCATATTCCAAACTTTTCCTCGCCTCACTCTTACAGCATTGTGGAGTATTTCCACCACTTCCTCTGGCTCCCAAAAATTACTCTTACCTTTTTTTTACTTTACAATGCTTCTTAATACAAACCCAATTTCCCACAGCAACACTTACTGGCTTCACACCGTGCTTTGTATCATAATATTCCTTTACTCTCGTCTGGCGTTCCATCAATATACTCCGAACAGACTCTTAGGACCAGTGTTGAACTCCAGAATCACATAACCTAACAGGATTAAACTTGGGCCTAGGTTTCTTCCCTCTCATTATCACAGAAGGGGACAATCCAGTATACTCAGTCCTTGTCACTCTGTACGCCCAGATAGCCATGTGCAATTGTACTTCCCAATCAAGCTTGTTACAACAAGCTGACTGAATGACGCCTTTAATTACTCCATTAAACTTTTTCATAACTCAATTCCCGCTAGGATTGTTCAGGGCCATAGTTCAGTGAATTACCCCTATTTTCTTAAAATAATCCATGGCAGCATTCGACGTGAATTGTACTTTGTTATCACTTAGAATGGAATTGGGTAACCCTTCCGACACAAAAGCTTAATCCAGAAATTCGAGTACCGTGGTAGTATTAATTTCTTCAACAACCTTTACTATTGGCCACCTTGAAAATAAATCCATGAGTAAAGTAACATATTTTTGATCAATGCCAACAGGACCTAACAAATCGATGGCAACTGAGTCCCAATTAAATTTTGGAGGCTAACTTTCTAACATGGGTGGGCGCAATGTCTGTAGCGTTTTTTCTGCATCAACACAATTAGTACAACTTCTCACAAACCTCTCTACTAACATGTCAACACCCGGCCACCCAAAAAAATCTCTTACAACCCTCTTCGTTCTTACGATTCCAAAATGTCCCTCATGGCAAAACACTGTGACGTTCACCTTCCGACGCAACACCTCTCATCGTTCCCTGGGTATGACTAGGGATTTTAGATTGTAAGGACAACTGTCCGAGGAGTCGGCTGAGCAAGAGGGCACTCAAGCTGCATGTCTCTCAATTTAATTTGGTGCTTCCAGCGGAATTACATTTCTCAACTTATTCCTGCGAAGCGTCATTCTTAACAATTTGGCGACGATTACTTCTGCGCTGGAGTACCAAGAACGTACGCTTGAGGGAGCACCGCATGTTTATTTTATGCCGTGGAGGACTTCCTCATCTTTATTTACATTACATTACTGAGCTTTCTCCTCGAGGACTTGGATAACCTCAAATCTACATTGGGAACCGTTTTAGTGCACCTTGCCATCCTAAATCTACGTTGAATACATTCAACTGCAATGAAGGGTTCGTGTTTACCTTCAAATCCGCGAGCCGCTCAACTGTTTCCGAACCTTACTGCCTGCCTCGCTCCATTGTGAACTTCGCAGTCTTCCTCACTCCTCCTAATGACGTCTGCACATGTCCTTGTGTAACGTGTGATGCTGCAGCAACATGCGCATCCTGGCAACCTGCTAACGACGTACGAAGATACACACCGTAACTAGAATCCACGCCGTGGTATCGCGCATATCCTAGCATCCTTCCGACCGTTGTGAGAAATTCTCCACTTTACAAGGTTTCCTCTAAAGACGCGTCCGTCTTGTATTGTATTACAGAAACAGCAGTGTTTAACCTCGACCATCTGTTACTTCATTACAGACGCTATAGTTGTGGATTTATCTCATTACAGACGCTACTGTTGTGAATTCAGACTTCGTTTCTGTATACATTTGCAACGTACCGTATATATTTACTTGTTCCTTTCTTCCTTCTGTTCATTCTCATGGATACCACACGCTGGCACGCACAGCCCTTATTTAGATTGTTTTTTTTTAAAGCGTGTCTGTTCATAGCTGTTACGCACAGCTATCCATTCTCATTACATCATTCATACAATCATTATCTTATTTACACAATAATCTGCATTTTTTTTTACTCTGAGGTTTTAATTTCTTTTTGTAAAATATAAATAATAACGAGTACACATAATTACTCATTAACTCCTCCACAAGCATTTTTGCCAGCTGGTGGAGAGCACTGCATGAAATAGCCAAACTGGAAATCTTATTTTCAAAATTACCTCAATACCATTGACTTGGAAGGCAAAATGCAACTAGAACAAAAGAAACACATTCTATTGGGCCTATGGGTTTGAAAATATTTGAACAATTACCAAACATTTTAGGTGTAGGTGATATTACTGTTTTTGATGCGTCTGATTCTGCGTTTGATAAATATTTTGTCCTAATGTATGTATCGGTGTTGTTAGATACAAATGTTTTAAAAGGAAACAGAAACAGAATGATAATGAAAGTGTGGATGAATATGTAGCAGCTTTATGCACACTTTCCCTAGATTGTAATTTGAAAGATTGCAAGAACAGTTCATTAGGGATCAAGTTGTCATGCATGTGAATTATCCAGCAATTCAAGGTAGACTTTGGATTAATGGTGATGCTGACTTATCTGACATCGTAGCTATTGTAAGAAAGGCTGAAATATCAAGCCGCAGTTTGAAGGAGGTTAAAGGTGAAGTTGCTGATAAACAAGATGTTATAGTGGGCAAGATAAAAAACAAGGAAAGGAATTACGTTCCAACTGATAAAACTAATGACAAAGAGAAAGTTGGGAAAAGCTTTAGGTATCAACTGAACAAAAAGAAGGAAGTTTTAAGATGCTATCGTTGTAACAGTGAATCACATTTGGCACACAGTAAATCTTGTCCTGCACTTAAAGTGAAATGTTCTAGTTGTGGAAAAATTGGTCATTACACTAAAGTGTTCAGGTCTAAGAAAACATCTAAAATTAAGTATGTTGTGAAAAGCGAAGATTCTGATGTTGAAGAACGAGTCAATAGGGTTTTTCATCCAAAAGACTCATTTTTATTGATGGTTAATGATGGTGGCTCTAGGAAAAAATCTATGTGTTTAATGAAAATTGGTGGTGTCGAAATCAACATCTATGTTGATGAGGAGTGTGGAGAAACAACTTTGTAAAACATATCAGTGAAAAATTGTTACCTACAAACATTAGGTCAACAAGTTTCTCTGGTGAAAAGATCGATATGCTAGGTTACAGGTTGTTACTTTTCAGATTTAAGAATACGGAGAGTCAAGAGAATTTGTACATTGCAAAGAAGGGACCATCAGTATTAGGGTGGCATGATCAGGGCAACCTTGGAATGATTTAAAATCCCAATGGCTCTGAACCAGTTATGTTCGTAGATGACAGAGAAGGGATAGGCACATTAATGCTATGACAATTTCCAAATATATTTTCAGGTAAAATTGGCAATCTTACAAATTTGAACATTGCATTATTCTTAAGGAAACTGCTCAACCAAAAATTCAAATGGCCAGAAACATTCCATTGTTATTGAAGGATGAGGTACAAATGGAGTTGGATAAATTATTAAGGCAGGTATTGTTGAGGAAATTGAAGCAGCGGAATGGTTATCTCCGGTGGTGATTGCCAGACGGAGTAATGGCAAAATAAGGTTATGCATTGACTTACGCTATCTAAAAACTAACATTTTTATTGACAAATTTCCATTACCAAAAATATCAGAGATGCTTTCCTCAGTGGATGGTGCTAGTTGGTTTACTTCCCTAGGTTTATCTGCTGCATATCATCAAATTTCATTACAAGATGATTGCAAAAAATACACTGCATTCATCACACCCATGGGGTGTTTTCAGTACAAGAGGATACCTTTTGGGTTGGCGTCTGCAGCTGCAGTTTCTCAGAGATTGATGCACCAACTATTTGGTAAAATCAAAAATGTTGAATGCTTTCAAGATGACATCTTAGTGTATGCCAAATCCAAAGAAGAGCATGATTAAACACTAAGGGCCTCATGTAGGTAGCCAAATACCGGTCGGTAACGGCCGATTTTCGGTAAATATGCCGTTACCGACCGGTAGTCAGACAAGTGAGATGTAGGAGTCCAAAAACCAATTTTCGGTAAATATGAGGCGGTAAATACCGATTCATATTTACCGAATTCCAAAATACCGAATCAGAGTTACCGAATACATAATTAACGAATCGGTAAATATGAAGTGGTAAATATGAAGTGGTAAAAATGAAAATGACATGTAGGAGCACTCGGTAATTAAGAAATCCAAGAAAATCGGTAAATTAGAGTCGGTAATTAACACGGAGTGAAAGCAGGTGGTAACCATCAACAATGCATATTAGCAATCCCAAAATGCTACAGCGTGGACAACATGGCCGCTATGTACGTCATTGCAAGGCGCCTACGTCTACAGGCAGCAGGACTGAGGGCGTGGCGACGGGAGGAACAAATCTACAGACAGCGCATCACACTATTCCAGCTGACTGATGCAGAGATACATGAGAGGTACAGGCTAGACCCCGAAACCATCATGGACTTAATCAGGGACCTACAGCCACTCCTGGACCATCCAATAAGAAGGGCGCACGCCATACCCCCACATGTGCAGGTGCTCTGCAGCCTACATCTGCTGGCATCCGGCAGTTATCAGGTGGTGATAGCTGCGGTGGGTGGGGTATCCCAGAGTTGCCTGTCACGTTTCTTCAGGAAGTTCCTGGATGCCATGATGCAGAGAATGCACCACTACATAAGCTTCCCAAACACACAGGCTGCACTGCAGAAAACAAAAACAGACTTTTATCACATGGCACAGTTCCCCCATGTCATCGGCTGTATTGATGGTACACACATCCCAATCTGTCCACCAGCTGATACAGAGCACATCTACAGGAACAGGAAGTCCACCCACTCCATCAATGTGCAGGTGATCTGTGATGCAGGGAACATCATCACAGATATTGTTGCAAAGTTTCCTGGGAGCACCCACGACTCTTACATCTTCCAGAATAGTGGGATCTACACACGACTGAGTGCCGGAGAATTCGGAGAGGGATACCTGCTAGGTAAGTAACAGTGACGCCCCTTGAAACCTGCAAATCATAGTGTATAGAGGCATGTTACTGATGGTTCCCTTTTACTCATCCAGGCGACAGTGCATATGCATGCCGGTCATTCATCCTCACTCCCTACCTACACCCAGCAACCCAGAGTGAGAGACGATACAACGTGGCACACAAAACAACACGCAATGTGGTGGAGCGCACGTTTGGACTACTGAAGAGCAGGTTCCGCTGCCTGCACAAGAGCGGAGGCGCACGCCAGTACAAACCCATCACCTGCTGCAAGATTATTGCCACTTGTGCAATGCTGCACAACCTTGCCACGAAAAAAGGTACAGATGTGGAACTGACATATTTTGAGGACAACGAGGATGAGTCAGGCCAGCCAGAGGGCAACGCAGCTAGAGTGCCAACTGCAATCGATGGGAGAGAGAGACGGGCAGATATCACATGCAACTATTTCTGAGTAAGTAAGGGGACACAGCGAGTTGTGAGAAGTCCTGACGTAGTTTTAATGTGGCACCACGCCATGAACACATGAACAGGCCAATCTGGCAATATACCATCTATACAAGGAGTATGTCCAGGGTTACGTCACCCAATGGGAAGTGGCTAAGCAGGGCTACATCAATGTTTGCGCATACGCGCTGCAGTGGTGGATTGCACGGCCTGTGCATCCTCACTAGAGCCAACCCCAAGCCGCCTGCTGCTCCTGCGTGCTTCTGGGACGGGGGGTGTGATGCTGCTGCTGGTGTCGATGCTCTCCGCAGCATCACCTGCAGCAGTTGTCGACGCCTGACTAGTCAATAGCACCCCTAGTGCACTTGTCACCTGCACCATCCCCCGAGACAGGTCGCTGCAGCACTGTGTTAGGCCCTCCTGCATCGTCACAGAGCGCCGGCACAGTAGAGAAGTCGCAGTTGCCAGACGGTTGAGTGCCCTGCTGGTAGTGTCCCTTCTCTGGCGTTCCCGGCGCCGTGCTTCGATGTCAGCATCTAATTTGCTGCACAACTGCTGGATTGACTGGGACATGTCCCGAATGCCCGCAGCCATGCCGCTAATGTTGGTGTCCATGTTGACTAATGTTGTCGTCATCACCCGCATGTGCCTCTGGACTGACATGACTGCCTTTGATTGCAGGCGCTGTTGCTTCAACATTTGGCCCTCGAGCCCCAAGAAGACACCATGGCCGTCAGTGGGTGCTGGTGGACTCTGGACACGCGACCTGCGGCGCCCTCTTGCTTCCGTCTGTGCTGCCTGTGAGGTGTGGGGCACAGTGGCATGGCTCCCTTCCTGGAACCTGGTGAGTTCTTCAGGGCCCATGCTGTCGTCTGACGAGGTGTCTAAGGCTCGTAGCCTGGCTGCTGGACGCCTCCTCATTCTCACACCTGCAAGCGGAGATGTGGCCGGTGAATCGAACATGAGTGGCGATGCTGGCTCTGGTGGTGGTGATGCTGGCTCTCGGTGAGGTGATGCTGGCTCTGTGTGCGGCGAGGCTGGCTGTGTTGGTGGTGCGGCTGCCAGTGGGCCTGCTCCCTGGTCTGAACTGGTGCTGGCTAGAGGTGATTTATGTGGCCGGTGTGCCGTCTCTCCTGCAGCATGCCCTGTCCTGCATGATGTCACATCTGTGGACAGAAATACAACATTGGCTCAGTGTCCCCGAAGGGCTGCATTGCAAGCGTCACAATAAATCATTTCACATTCCAATATGTCCCCTGTCTCCTTGTGCCTCGAGTGCGTGACATGCCTTGTTGCCCTGTAACATTTACGTCATGGTTAGTGTTGCCCTGACTACATCTCCCGGAATGCATTGCCTGTCTGCACTGACACGTGTGGACTGCAGTGTGATTCTCGTTTCACAATGGGGGATGTGGGATAGGGGTAGGGGGGGCTTCATTGCTGTGCTTTCGTCTTACCTTGGTGTGTTGCGGCTCTGGCAGAGCTGTCGGCGTCCCCAAGACCCACGACGCTCTCTTGCTCGATTGTGGCCGCCACCAGCTCCTCCAGTTCGGTGAGGGCAGGTGCCCTGTTGGTTCCACCTCCGGTCTGGCTGGCCTCCTTCTGGATGTCGCCCATCTTCCTCTTGGTTACAATCCGGAGGTCATACCAGCGCTTTTTGAGGACCTCAATGTCCCTGTGGGTCACTCCCACAGCATTGACCTGCGCCTGGATGGCCAGCCATATGTTGCGCTTTTCAGCCTCAGGCACTTGCAGGGATTGCCTTCCAAACAGCTTCTGGTGCTGCTTCACCACCTCCTCCACCAGCACCTGGAGTTCCTTGGGGCTAAATTTCAGCTTCCTCCTCCTTTCCCCTCCGTCTTTCTGTGTTCTCTGGCTGGACATGCTGTTCGTTTACCCGCTCGCACATGCAACGGCTCCCTGCCTCTCCTCTGCACTCCAAGCTTCTCCAGGGTCGGCTAATTATGTACACCTGCCTGGGTGTGGCCACTTCGGCTAATTATGTACACCTGCCGGGGTGTGGGCACTTTCTGGTTGGGTGGGCTGTCGTTGCACTGGATTAGCTGTTTCGTCAAGTCATGTGATTTGATTTACCGAATCCGTACATACCGAATCGGTATTTTCCGATTCGGTACATACCACCTCGGTATTTACCGATTCGGTGAATAACACCTCGGTATTTACCGAATCGGTAAATACCACCTCGGTATTTACCGATTCGGTGAATTCCGAATCGTGATTACCGAATGTTACCGAATCGGTAACTGTTACCGAATTTTTACCTACATATAACTTACCGATTCTAATTTACCGATTCGGTACGGCTCGGTATTTAAGAACCGGTAAAATTTATTTACCTACATGAGGCCCTAAATGCTGTATTAGAAATATTGAATGATAGGAACCTTATTGTTGAGTTTTCCAAATGCAAGTTTGCGAAGAGTTCAGTCTCTTACCTAGGGCATGTTTTGAGCACGGATGGTATTTCACCTAAAGCAGAATTAATTGAAGCCATTATCAAAGCACCAGCTCTTTCTAACAAGGAGGAGTTGAAATCCTTTTTAGGACTCGCGGAGTTTTACTCCAAGTTTGTTAGGGGATTTTCTAGCAAAATCTATAAAGTAAGGCAATTGCTGAAACAAAGGAGTCATTTTTGTTGGGCTTCTTGGTGCCCTCAGGGATTCGAACAAATCAAAAAAGACATTGCCAATGCTTTTTCCTTAAGAAATTTTGATCCTAAACTTGATAATATTGTCACAGTAGATGCAAGTAATAAAGGTTTAGGTGTTGTGCTGATACAGAAGGATTCCAAGGAACTTGAAAGGACCATTGCTTTTGCATCCAGGGCCTTGCCGCCTCGAAAAGAAAAATGTTCTGTAATAGAAAAGGAGACTTTGGCATGTGTTTGGGCTCTAGAACGTTTTAGACCGTTCGTATGGGGTAAAGCATGTGTGGTGAGGACTGATCACAAACCTCTTGTCAAGTTACTAACTACTGAGGCCAGGATGTCCATGAGACTCCAGAATTTGATTTATACTGTTGAATATGTTCCTGGAAAAAGCAATGTTACTGCTGACTTTCTTTCCAGAATGCCTTTGGATATAGAAGTAAGTGAAGTGTCTGAATGGGAAGATTTTAGAATATATATATTTTTGATCAAGGTATAATATGTATTAAGAAAGAAGAATGAATTGAACAATGTGCTCATGACATTGTTTTAGTGAAACTGGGGGAGTATATTAAATATGGCTGGCCAAGTAAATCTTACCTTACTGAAGAGCTAAGGCAGTTTTGGGAGGGAAGAAGTGAATTGGTGGTTGATGATAACATAACTAAAAGGGAGGAAAGAGTAATTCCTCCCAAGAATCATAAGAAGACGATGGTCATCCTATGTCATGAAGGACATTTGGGTATTGTTAAAACTAAACAGAAAGTTAAACAGTGGTTTTGGTGGCCTGGATTAGACTTATTTGTAGAAAGATATGTGAGAAATTGTATTGCTTTTGCTAATTCAGACAAGTCATTAAGAACATTGAAACCTTGCATGTGTGAACCAATTGTTCCCAATGGTCCTTGGGAAACTTTAGCTATAGACATCACAGGTCCCATTGGAGAGAACCATAAGTTTGTTATTGCCTTAATTTATATTTTCTCCAGATGGCCTGTCATTAAAATTGTTGAAAGAGTAGATTCTGATGCTGTTTTAGAATTTTTAGATGAAGTTTTTCTCAACTAGGGTATTCCTAAACTTGTAATTAGTGATAATGGAATACAATTTGTTTCTGGTAAGGCACAGGATTATTTTGCCAAAGTGGGCATTAAACATAAGACTACGTCCCTTTACAACCCCAGTGATAATCGCATGATAGAACGCTTCAACAGGGTGATTAAGAATGCTGTACAACTGGCCATGAAGATCAAGGAAAACGGAGAAATTCAAGTTGTGAAGGCGGTTTTGGCGTACAGAATTTCTGTTCATAATGCTTAAGTTGTTTCACCTTTGTGGTCATGAGAGGCAGGGAAGCTAGAACGAAAGGTAGTCCAGATTGGCTTTTACATCCTGTCAATAACATTATTTCCATGGAAGAAATTTGAAAGAAAATTGTGAACACTCATTTGAAGTACAAGGAGCAGTATGATTTGAAAATTCATTCCAAAGATATTTAAAATGGAAGTAGGCATGTTGGTAAAAGTGAGGAAACCTGGTAAAGTTAAGAAGGGCGAAAGTCAATTTTCGGAACCATTAACTGTTGTTAAGGTTTTATACAATGCTGTGACGTTGAGTGATGGCAAGGTTTGGCACTTAAAAATAATTGATGTTGTCAATCAAGGCTTACTAAGGGATCATGAGTTTCCTAAGAATATGGACTTTTTGGGTGATGATGACATTTGTGGAAACAGTGAAATTAATAATACGGAAACAATGTAGTTGGAGGAAATGAAGCAAGTGTGTTAAGAAGGGAAGGAGAAGAAGTGAGAGATCTCCCGAGTTTGGCAAACGTGTAAGGAGCAAACTCAAATGGTTATCAAATTATGAATGTGATCTAGATGCAGAATAGTACTGCATTCATTTAATTCCTTTTGTTGTTAGAGTATTCTTTTTTTTTATTATTGTTTATTTTGTAAAGGGGGTAAATGTGTTATGTGCTAATTTTGCATGAATGCATTTCCTCGTGCCGTTCCCTGGTTACGACTAGGGATTCTAGATTTAAGGACAACTGTCCGAGGAGTCGGCGGAGAAATAAGGCACTCAAGCTGTATGTCTCCCACTTTAATTTGGTGCTTCAAGCGGAATTAAACTTCTCAACTTATAACTGCAAAGCATCATTCTTTACAGTTTTGTCTGCAACAACACAATTAGTACAACTTCTCACAAACCTCTCTACTTCCATAACAACACCAGGTCATCAAAATAAATCTCTTACAACACTTTTCGTTCTTACAATTCCAAAATGTCTCTCATGGCACAACGCTGTGACATTCACCTTCCAATGCAACACCTCTCATCCGAACAAGAGAGTGGTGAAGGAGCTTGGATCTCTTCGAACATGCCAGTTCCTTCAAAGAAAAACAACACTACACGCGATGATGGAGGTGAACGTTGCTTGAGCGTTGAAGGTAAACAATGTTAACGCTCAGCAACGCAAATGTCAAATTTAATTAAAAACTCACAGTTACTGAATGCTCGCTTCACTCGCTTCGATCATGATACTTTACGGTGTCCTTAAATTCTTTTGTACAGCCACATTTGTCCAACATGTGTTAAACTTGAACATTACTCCAGACCCATCCAAAATAACTTGAATATACAAATTGCAGCTACTGGTGTCCTTCTTGATGTGTGTGCTCTCTTCCTCGTAGCACCACAGCAATCCTTGTAGGGTGTGTTCACCTCAAAACGGAACTCTACAATTCAGCCTTTTCCCAGATGGCCGAACCCCAGTGCAATTTGTATCTCCACAGGCATACTTGCGTCAGGCGGCTCCAGACACTCGTCACCAAGTTTGTTAAGTATGCAAGACAACTTGGTTTATAAATGCACAAATCTTTATTGTCTGTAGCCACGGCGAATGGTACTTGCACCTTCAAGTACAGTGCTCCAACCAGTAATGACATTCTAATACAGAATACAACATATTGCCTAGCAACTATAAAAGGAAGGAACAACATCCTCACACAGAACGTGCGGAGTACGTGGCCATAAACGGGATTCAGAGACAGGCAGATACAGACATTGATGAAACACAAGGAAAGACATGATTTGCGAATAAATAAATAATACATCTCCTTGGAGAGGATTACCCAGTAAACCAAAGGTACTGTAGCAATTACAGACATTTCATAAAAATTTTGAGCAAAACATATGAATCGAGCTAGATAGAAACTGTGAGACGACATAAAAAGTTGTGGAATAGTGAGCAGCATGTAACATAACATAAGACTTACAAGGGTCTTAGGACATGCAACACAGCCTGGACCACCAGCCTTGGCAGTGTTGGCTACATATGAGGGAGTTAATGTGCTCTCTTTAGTGCCCCTTTCCTTCTAGCAGTGATGTATCAGTGATACTCGAACACCAAAGCTTTGACATTACTTTACATGTATTTATTCCAAAAAAGGGTAATGTTTTTCTATCTTCGGGTTTGTCCGGATGAGCCTAGAATCATATAATCGTTGCTGCTCAGTTGCCTGATAAATATTCTCAACCCCAAAAAGCCACCTAGCCCATGGGATTGGTCACTGGAACCACATTATAGAGCTCCTGTGCTGTACACCACCCTTGGTGATAGTACATGCATGGGCAGAGCAGAGAAAAACAACAACTCTGTAACATTAAGGGTTAAAAGTATAGAAAGTGTCCGACTTCCAGGCGCACTGGGCAAAAGTATTCCATGCTTCAGCTAGTCTCCTGACTAAAAAACAAATACAGTCAATTAGGAAGAAGACAAGCCCGGATCATGCCTTTACGGCAACTTCCTCTGGTTGTTTTGCTGGTCAGTTGTTCCTAGCTCACAGCAGCAGCTGTCAGGCTGTGAGTGCCCATGTAGTAGCAAAGCCACTGGCCCGGGTAACCGGGTGACAATTGATGCTGCTCAGTAGGATACTGGGACTGCAGGAGAGTGGACATTACACCTGTGCCCCAATAGTCATCACACAGTGACATCCTGAGTAGGAAGGTGGCAGTGCATGCTGTGACATGTGCCAAATCCAGGCACATTTGTATTGCATTGTATTGGATAATTAGGGCTCTTGAGTTTATGGATTTTAGTTTCTTGACATTTCAGCATGTATTTACCAATATTATTTGCTAATTCTATTTGTGTTTATGCCTATTTAGTTTGGGTTTTGTGAAACACAACCTCAAAGTGGTATATTTTCACATT
This sequence comes from Triturus cristatus, assembly GCF_964204655.1. Taxonomy (NCBI): domain Eukaryota; kingdom Metazoa; phylum Chordata; class Amphibia; order Caudata; family Salamandridae; genus Triturus; species Triturus cristatus. The sequence continues at coordinate 879,991,840 of NC_140583.1, forward strand.
TATTTAACATATAAATGTAGACTTATGACTGCATGCTTGACAGGTTCAGTTATATGAATACCCATAGGTGATAAAGAATACATTCATATATAATCATCAACTTTGTGCACATAAACAACCTTATCAGTAAACGTTCTTCCTTTTTAACTCCTTTACCTGTGGTTGGGATGGAAAAGTCCCTTGCATGGTGATGGATGTGTACCCCTGCGCTGTGTTCCCCAACAATAATGATATCTGGATCCCTGATGCTGACTTTTCTTATGGACAGACACAAATCATGTGTGCACCACGACATAGGCATGTCTCCTGGATTGCAATCTGTTTGGGCCAGGAGGGTCACCCAAAGCACTAGCACTGCCCTCATAGTGGTGAAAGGCTGCTGTCTTTGCCCGGAGTTAAGCAGCACAGGCGCAGCGCTGGCAGCCCTACTGTGTAGTGATCAGTGGGTGTGAACAGGTCTATTTACCCTGTGTCACTGGAGTGTAGCCTACAAACTCATTCCACATCTTAAAGTTCCCCTGCTGTGTACTTAACTCACCCTTGGCCCACATCTTTCCGGTGTGTAGTGGTGCACAGTGTGCGTGTGTTATACAGTTCCTGGACATAAAGTACCTGTGAATGGTACAATGCATGGAAGATTCTGGGAGACCGGGGGCTAACTGGAGCAACATGAGGAGGCAGAAGAATCCCCCCAGGCAGATTTGTGGATTGCTGCATTCCTGTGAACTGGGTGGGATACACTGGAGGAAGGGAGAGCTGCGCTTTTCCGTAGACTTCAAAGGGTGCTGTTTGATTCACTGGGAAGGGCTTGGGCACAGCTCAAGAAGGAGATGGGGTGATAAGAGAATCATAAAGAGCAGGGCTGAGGCCCTTTGGTAATCTTTTATTACACATATACCTGTGGCTGACATCCAGGTGTGAACTTCTAGTTACTTCCATGGCCTGTGATGTTGGGCTATCAGATGTGGAGTCTCTCCTGCTGTGACAGACTGCTTTCTGGAGGAAGGTCAGGGCAGGGGAGAGCAGAGGGCACTTCAAAAGGAAGCAGACCCCCAACATAAACTTCAAAGACTCCTCAGTGTAGGAGCCGCCACTGCAGCTCCATGCACCCCTCAGAATTTTAGGACTCTGGGCCCATCTCGCCCATTCTAAAAAACGGCCCTGACACTATATAAAAACTGCAAATAAAACAATAAAAAGCATGCGTAGTAAACTATTCCGGTAAGGCTGCTGTGGGCATGAAGTGCACGAAAGGTGTCACAAAGAATGACAAACACAGACATACTGCAGTAACCGTAACATCGAAGCAAGAGTCTGCCGCACAGTCGTGATGGATGACGCCATCTGAGAATAACCCGTGCTTGGCTCAGCGCCTGCCTTTTGCTTTTCAAGTTCTATTTTTCCTCCATAGTCTCTAGTGTGCCTTCCCCTTCCCAGGGACATCTGAAGGATTTTGGGGGGCCCGGTTTGGAACAGCTTTGAATTTGTGACCCAGTAACAGCTCTTTCATGCCTCTTTGTCCAGGTCACTGAATGCACAGGCACACTCCTCCAAATTCTAAAAGCGTTTACATCTAATATTCAGGAACAGTAACGTGTGGTTTTGTAATATTTTCACACAGAAGCAGCGTACTAAGATTAATGCAAATAATCTCTGTGACACCCTCCCATTTCTGATATGAGAGGGCCTGTTTTGATCTAAAAGAAACTTTTTTTTTTTTTTTTTTTTTTTTTTTTTATATCCAACTTTGTTTTTATTTAGAAAAAGAGGTGAGCTCAAAGTACACAGCTGTGTGCCTACAACCATCCTGGCCGGCAGCGAACGAAATCAAATTCCATTTAATAAAGGCCTTACAGCATAACATATCACATATTTTCCCCTTCCGGTTCTCTGCCTTCAGCGTATCATACCCAGAGCGCCCACCACCTCATATCCTACCTAAAGCCGCGTATGCGCCCGCTGGGGGGGCGGGTAGGGCAAGTGTAGCTGGTGTTGTACGGCAATCTCCGACACGGATCCCACAGCTGGGGGCCACCCAGCCGCTAGGCCGGGGCTGCTGCGTGCCGCGTGTGTACACAATGTGTTGGGTAGCTCATGTATGGTGGTGTAGTGTCCCGATGTAAGCGCGTAAAGTCGGAAGGGGTTGGATGGAGGAGCGTCGCGCCACCGCATTAGGTTATCAAGGCCCTATTACCGCACTTAACCTCTACACGTCCTGAAGACAGGACAAACTAAGTAAACAGAGAGCGGGGGGGGAATGTGGCGGGGGGAGGGGGAGGGCGGCGGAGAAGGGGAAGCAGAACGGCAGGCACCGCAGCGGGGTGGAAAGGGAAGTCCAAGTCTAGGGGACGCAGCCTGTGGGGAAGCATGTCTGCACCGTGGTAGGGTCCGACCCCGGCAAGCCCACCCGCAGCTAGAGACCCCCCAATGTCGAGGGTGTCAATGCCACCGGCCGTGTGAGAACCTCGGAGCGCGTCAGGGAGATCTCGTCGTCAAACAGTTTCAAGGCCCGCAGTCTCGGCGGTTTCATTCGCGCGTGTTCTATCCTGCCCAAATGGTCCACCAAGGGAGACCAGAGGGTCTTAAACCTGGTATCTCTAAACTGAAGGCGGGCTGTAAGCAGTTCCATCGCCAAAACCTGCCAAAGACGAGCGAACCACACGTTGATGGACGGTGGCTCCGCCTTCTTCCAGTACACCGCCACCGTTTGTTTTGCAGCACCTAGCATATGAAGGCTCAGGTGCCAATCACGGCCTGTCATTGCCCTTCGCGACGTCGGCCGAAGGCCCAAAATAATCGTGAGGGGGTCCTCTGGCAGGGGGTAGCCCAGCACCCTCTTGATGTGGCTGAGGACTTCCTTCCAATAGGTAGTCAGACTCGGGCATGTCCACCAAATATGGATAAAGTCTCCTGGCGCTTGAGTACAGCGCCAGCACAGCGGGGACACCTTGGGGAACATCTTCTGCAGTCGGACAGGGGTGTAGTACCACTGGGTCATCACCTTGTAGGCCGATTCCTGTTGGGGAATGCTGCGGAAGGTTTTAGGGATATCGCTCCAGAGCCTCGTCTACTGGGCGGGATTAATCCCGGAGCCCGAAAGATTCTGCCATCGCTCTTGGTACGGGTGTAGGCCTGGCCGCTGAGAATGCTGGAGCACTTTATAGACTCGAGAGACTAGGCCCTTGTATGAGCCAAACGTGCGCGCCAAGTGTTCAAACTGGGTGAGAGGTCTCGTGGCCGCCTGCATCAGCGAAGAGCCCTGCACCCAATGCCGAAGCTGTGCGTATTGGAACTTGTCCCCGTCTGTCAGCCCAAAGTCCCTTTGGCATTGCTGGAAGGATTTGAAGGTCCCTCCCTCGAAAAGATCTCGGATCGTCCGGCAGCCACTTTCCGTCCAGTTCTCAAAGTATGGCGCGCAGCAGGCCGGCGGGAACTGGGGGTTGCGAGCTAAAGGGGTGTGCGGTGAGGGGAAGGTGGTGAGGCCCCTGCGGACCGCCACCTTATCCCAAATCTCTAAGACCGTCCTAGTGGGGATCGCCATATACGCACTACGGTGACGCGCCGCCCGGGGCAGCCAAGCGTGATCCCAAATCGGGCGACAGGTAACTGCCCTGTCCATGTGGAACCAAATTTTCTCGCTTTCCCACGCCCCCCACTCCAGGACATAACGGAGGTGTGACGCCCAGTAGTAATCAAGTAAATTAGGACAAGCAAGGCCGCCTCTATCCCGAGGGAGCTTTAGTATTTTGTTAGAGAATCGCGGCTTCTTACCTCCCCAAATAAAGGAAATCAAGTCCCTTTGTAGCCCCTGGATGTAATGTTCCGGGATGGGAGTCGGCAGGGTCTGAAACAAGTAGAGAATCTTTGGCAGCACGGACATCTTAATTGCATTGAGGCGACCAAGCCAGGAAAGCGGCAGTGCCTTCCAGGTGCGCAAGTCATCCAGGACAGAGCGCCTGCACTCCGGCCAATTGGCCTGCGTCCAGGTGGCTAGGTCCGGCGTCAGGTTGAGACCAAGGTATCTCACAGAGTCGCTCGCCCATTGATATGGGGTGCTCGTCCGCAACGCCGCCGCCTCCGCCTCCGGGATCGTGAGATTGAGCACCCAAGACTTGGCGTGGTTAATTTTAAGCCCGGAGGCCCGCTCGTAGGTACGTAGCAGCGATTGCGCGGCTGGGAGCGAGGTTGAGGGCGCAGACAGCGTGAGGAGGAGGTCGTCAGCGAAGAGCGCAACCTTATGGTCACGTCCCCGAAGGGAGATACCCTTGACATCCGGCGACTGGCGAATGAGAATAGCTAAGGGCTCTGCTACCAGGGCGAAGAGCAGAGGCGATAGGGGGCAACCCTGCCGCGTGCCCCTGCAGATGGGGAAAGGCTGTGTAAGTTGGCCATTCACACGCACCCGGGCTGCCGGGGCAGCGTATGGGGCCATGATGCGTGCTTCCATTTTGGGCCCAATCCCTACTTTCCGTAAAACTGCTCGAAGGATCTCCCAATCTACCCGGTCGAACGCTTTTTCAGCGTCTAGGGACAACAGGCAAGCCGGGATATCCCAATGCCTGGCCTTTCCCACTATGTGGGCAATGCGACGAACATTGTCTGCCCCCTGGCGTTGGTGGATGAACCCCACCTGATCCGGGTCCACGAGGTGCGGGAGATGAACACTAAGCCGTTTGGCAAGGATTTTAGTATATAGTTTAAGATCCGTGTTCAACAGGGCTATGGGCCGGTATGAGGAGCAGAGGGTGTGGTCCTTCCCTGGCTTTGGGATGAGGGCAATCTCAGCCATCGCCATGTCCGGGGATGGCCCTCCCGAATCTGCGAAGGAGTTAAAGAGACGGAGAAGGTAGGGTTGCAGCTGTGGCAGAAAGGCACGGAAGAACGCCACCGGTAGCCCGTCTGGCCCAGGTGTCTTGCCTAGCGGAAGATCTCCCAGGGCTCCCGCTATTTCTTCCAGCGTAATGGGCTCCTCTAAGAGCTCGGAGTGATGTTTACTCAGCGGCTCCCATTCACATTTACCCAGGGTCTCTGTGATCAATGCAGGGTCCGGTGGGTCTCTCTCGTATAGGGAGGAATAGTATTCATGGAACGCCCGAAGTTTCGCTGCTTCAGTGGTCACCCATGCACCTCCCCCCCCCTGTAACTTCGCGATGTGGGCCTTGGCCGCCCTCGCGCGCAACCGCCGCGCTAGCACCTTTCCCACCTTATCCCCGCCGATATAAAAGCGCTGACGGAGCGCAAGAAGTGCCCGTTCCGCCTTATTCGTCCGGTGTGCCCGTAACTGACCCCTAAGGACCGCCAGCCGCCGCTTATGGGCCGCCAATGGGCGGGTCTGGTCCATCTTCTCCAGCGTCTGGAGTTCGCGGGTGAGTCTGGTTTCATACAGTTGGGCCTCCCGCGTCCGCGCGGCAGAGATAGCCGTGAGGGTACCCCGTATCGTGGCCTTGAAAGCATCCCATAGGAGGGGGAGGGGAGTCTCCGGCAACTCGTTGTGCTCGAAGTATTCCAAGATGGCCGTCTTTATTTCCTCCCTGTCTCCCGGGTCCCGTAGAGCATGATCCGGGAACCGCCAGCGGCGCGGACCGGAGGCGCGAGTGGAGCGCTCGTGGAGTAACATCTCCACATGGGCATGATCGGAGACCGAAATGCTCGAGTGCGAGACCGATATAGTGTCTGGGAGCAAAGAGTGGGAGACAAAGAGCATGTCGATGCGGGAGTAGGAGCGGTGTGCGTGTGAGTAAAAGGTGAAGTCTTTCAGCCCCGGGGAGTGGTAACGCCACACATCTACCAAGGTCAGAGCAGTAAGGGATTTTTTCACAGTAGCCGACAGGGCCCCCACGCCACGGAAGCCTCCCCCACAGCGATCTAGCTCCGCGTCCCAAACCAGATTAAAGTCCCCCCCCACTATGAGGTCCGAATCCACCGGGTCAAGATACTCCCGGATGACCCCGCGCAGGAAGGCGTCCTGCCCCTGATTGGGTGCATAAAGATTGCAGAGCGTAAGCCTACGGTGCCCCCTCGTGAGCTCCACCCTCAGGACCCGACCCGCAGCGTCTCTACGCACCTGTGTGTCCCCATGACAGAATCCCGCCCGGCAGAAAATAGCAACCCCCGCTGTCTTGGTGGCCGCGGAAGCCCAAAATCTATGAGGAAAGCGCGGATGGGCCATGCGACCCACATCAGCCCGCAGAAGGTGCGTCTCCTGCAGGAATACTACGTCCGCCCCCTGTTGGAGCAGATACCTCCAGATCTGATGGCGTTTGCTAGGCGAGTTAAGCCGCTGCACATTCAAAGAGACGACCTTCCAGGAGGGTACAGTAGTCATAGACATGGGTCAGCATGTGCAGATGTCCCCCCTGCCACCCCCAGCCCCCACACAGAGCCCCCCCGCCAGAGGGTTAGGAAATAATGAGGGAGAAAGTCAAAGAAACAGGAGCAAACGAAAGAACTAGAGTCACAAAACGGCCAACATGGCCAACAAGGACTATTCCAGTCTAGGGAGTGGCCAGGCACTTCGGCACAGGCTATCCCAGAGATGTCACTCTCCCAGGAATAGTGGTGGGGGTCCGTCGGCACTACCGCCATTCTCCAAGTTCGAAGGAGCCCCGGGCCGCCGCCCGGCATCAGGAGCTGCAGCAGCGATCACAGCGAGAGGGCCACAATCTCTTCCCGCACCAACAGCCGGTAGCCCCAGAGCGGGCCATCTCATTTTCCCAAGGAAGAAGGAGCCCGAATTGCATGCCCGGAAGTCCACTAGGGAGCGGGCTCCTGTGACCCCGCCGGCGAAGATCCGGCCTCCAGGGACCGAATGTGGCGTATGATGTCTTGCTTGTCCTTCGAGGAGCGACTAGCAGCAGGGGAGGAAGAGCGCCCCGCCCGGCGCACCCTGGACCAGCTAGGCTTAAGCGAGGCACGAGACCCCGCGGCACCGCGCACCGGGCTGGCCGGAGGGGAGTCCGGGATCTGGAGTAGCTGCGCGGCCTCCCTGTAGGACCGCAGCACCCGTCGTCTGGACTCCCAGTTGAAGATGAGGGCGAAGGGGTGTCCCCATTGATAGCGAATGTTAAGGTCTCGCAACTTGTCCGTAACCGGCCGGAAGGCCCGCCTGTGCCGGAGGGTCGTGGGGGCCAGGTCCTGGAACAGCTGGATCGTAGCCCCGTTGAATTTGATGTCCGTCCTGTCTCTGGTCGCCTTGATAATAGCCTCCTTTTCGACAAAGTAGTGGACCCGCGTCAGGATATCGGGAAGCAAACCTGGCCTCCCGGGTGGGCCCGACACTCTGTGGGCCCTGTCCAGAGTCGGCGGAGAGGCGTCATCATCCCCCCGGAGTTCATGCAGAAGGTCCGCCACAAAGGTCATGATGTCTGCCCCCTCCGCGCCAATCGGGACGCCCCTAATGCGAATGTTATTGCGGCGCCCCCTATTTTCCAAGTCCTCCTGCCTGATCTGCAGCTCCACATTCTGCTCCTCCAGGGCCGCTATCCTCTGCCACAGGCGTTCCTGGTCCTCCGAACGAGCGTCCAGGGTCTTCTCCATGTCGTCGACCCTGTCTCCCAGCTCCCCCACATCTTTTCGGAGCTCCTTGACGCAGGCCTGGACCTCCGGGCGCAGCGAGCCGATTTCGGACTTGAGGTCCTGCATGAAGAGCGCCATGAAGGACTGTGTCACTGGCTCCGCCGACCCACCAGCCCCTACCGTCTGCGAGCCCGTCGGCGCCCCTCCAGGCTTGTTCCAAAGGTCCTTTACTGTGGCATCTTTCGTGGGCGTCGATGAGTCTTTTCCCGGCTTGGTGCGCGTCATTATGCAGTTATACGCCGCCTCTACAGGGAGACCCCAGCCGCAAGGCGGCCCGTCCACTCAGCGCCCCCGGAGGGCCAGCCAGCGCCGAAGGGTGTGCAAGCCAGGTCGAGTCACGTCCAGCGTAGGGCTGTTCCACACTCCAAGTCGCGGGCCCTGTCGCAGCGCCGCAGCGGATGTGCCTCAGGTGCAGTAGTTGACCAAGGCCTCGCGGCCCACACCGATATGAGTCGCCCTCAGGGCACGGACGCCGCCAGGTCGCCGGGCCCACCAGACTCCGACCCAGGGCCCTCCCCAGTCCCGCAGGCAGCAAACAGCACAGCGTCCGGCGCTCCAAGAAGCGCGCTGTCCCCGCAGCTCAGCAACCACTTAGGGGGGGTCCGGTAGCCAAGCAGTCCCACTGTCCCAGGTCCCGCTGACGCCGCGTCTCTCAGCCCCGCTCTTCCGTAGTGTCCAGCAGGGGGGGCGAGCTAGTATCCCGGGCCCAGTCCGGCCTCCAGGCCCACGGCCACAGCCCGCGAGGACCGACCAGCCAGGCCGCCTCCGGCCCAGGGCTCAAATTCAGGGCTGTAGTGACCTCCCCCGCTCTAGGCCTCCAAGCGCTCCCACCGCAGCCGCCGCCACCACAAGGACAGCGCTCTCAGGGACACTCCAGCGCCCGGGCCCACCGCTGCCAGGGCTCCCCCCGTTACTTCAGGCTTTACACAGTCAGGGTGAGCTGCCCCGCGGGCCGATGCCTCCCGCCGACCTCCTCACCTCAGGCGAAGTCCAGCGCAGCAGGGTCCGGCGCTCGCTTGCAGAGGCCGCAGCTTCAGCGGTGCAGGGTCCCAAAATGGCGGCCTCGCCCACCGGAGCAGACGTCCCAGCGCCGCTGCCCTCGACCGGTACCAGGGAGTCTCAGCCCCCGCTCTCCGACACCTCCGAGCACCTCCAGGCCGGCCAAACGGTCCTCTCGGCAGGCTCAAGCTCCCGGGCAGTCCACGGGACCCAGCAGTGCTCCCCAGCGCAGATCGCGCAAAATGGCGGCCGTCTCCTCCGCGCCCGGGAGCGCCCAGCGTCCAGCCTCCGGTGCCGCCAGCCGCACTCCCCGAGCCCGTCTCACTAGGCAGCGGCAGTCCCCTCCAGTTCCGCCAGCCTCTCGCACCCAGGGGAGGCCGTATACCGGCCGTCAAAGTGCCCTAAAAAGCTTGTTTTAGCCGGCGGCAGCCCGGAGCCCCAGCAGCTCGCGTCCTACTCCATGCTCGGCTTGGCCACGCCTAAAAGAAACTTTTTAAGGGTGTTGCATGAAACACAAACACAACATTTCTCTTCAAAATGTCTGTAATTGACTCACACATCACTTACATCAAAAATAAATGACACGAAAATGGTATTTAATAACATCTGTTTAAGAATTATTCAAGGTCATCAGGACAAGACTGCAGAACAGAGCTTGCTCTATCCAAGGCCCCCCTGAAAGGTTGGGGCTCTGAACCAAAGCCCACTTTGCCCATGCCTCTGCTCCTTTCGGTGCCCCCCTGCTAGATGAGCACACATGGCATGACCACATAACCCTTTGTACAGAAACGATTAGGAGGCCTGTCAGTTTTATGGAGGAGAGAGGGGGTAGGCAGCCAGAGTTACAGAGTGGCCTGGCCCTCGTCACACCCCACCCCCACGTGACTACCGCTCTTCGCACAGGTGAACATCTGTTTTATGCGCTTGCATTGTCTTAGTTCCAAACTGCATCGCAGAGCAGCGGACCAACGTAAACCCAAAAATAAGCCCGGAGCCACATGATGGTACACAACACTTGCACTTTATCAGAACTTAAAGCCTCACGAACAATGGCTTTCTTTTTAAATGTTATTTAATTGTAATGCAATGGTTTTAACTACCTTAATAAACTTGTAAACTGCATTTAACCCAATATTTCTCTGATCTATAGCATGGTTCGGGTTGCTTCTTATTATATCCAAGCTGTGTTACCTGAAAGGCATGCTCTAACTCGGGGAATCATTGGGTTAATGGATTGCACCATCACCAGCTCAAGCACATAAAATCAGGTGCTGTGCTCTCCCAACGCATCTGTTCATGATACCTACAGCTCCAGGCATTTGTAGACGTATGTCAACTGTGTGAGTGGAGGTTTGAGCCCTATATGTGAAAGTGGAAGTTGTTCCATATTCTAGATGTAAGGCTGGAGTGGGCCTGTTTTGAGATTTGTATTTCCTATTTATTTCTTCAGTTCTATTCTTGTGATGTCCTGGCTCCGCCCACGCTTGTTTAGTAGTGTTTACTTGTCTTTAAACTATTCTAGCACTAACTTTCTCACTAATGTCAACTGTGTGCTGTTATATCTAAATCAGCGGAATCTAGAGCAGGGATCTCCAACCTTTTCTGGAACAAGAGCTACTTATGTACAATGAAATTGATAAGGAGCAACTAATATTATTGGTGTTGTATTGGTGGCCGCACCAGGCAAGAATACATTAGTGGCTGCTAGCAGCGTGAAAAGGTTTTGTCACTTTCGAATGCCTTTAAATGGATAATGCATAACCCAGTGCCCCCGGCACCAAGGTTGTGGAGTTAATAATATGGCTGAAAGTGCCACATGATGTTTCACTCTAATATCATCTTTCAATTCATTTTAGAAATGTAGCCATTTTTCTCCAAACATGAGTTTATGAGCTCTAAATAATCCACACATTTTCATCTGGAATACAAACTCTCAATTTTAATTTTCTTATAGTAATTTAGCCAAGCAAAATCTTCTAATTTAGTAGGCTGGGCTGCACCCAGGAGAACTACTTGCATGTGGCTGGGCAGCTACTTTCTATTAGCTCTCGAGCTACTCTTTGGAGCGCCTGATCTATAGAATATAATTCAAGTTGTGTTTTTAAGTACAAAATACAAATCTTGTCCAGTAGATGGCAGTATTGGACCTCACTGAGCTGTTACAATGCATAAAAGTCGAAAACAAGGAAGCCTACTGCAATATCGTATAATTCACAAAGAATTCGTAAATACACCCCGCCTCTGAATTTGAGGATCCAATTAGGAAACTATAGTGGTATTTACTTTTTTGAAATTAACAGAAGCCGCATTTGGTTTAAGCGTGATTAATTTCAGTTATCTAGTCCTATTAAGTAGAGTGCTTAGACAACCAGGACAGATGTGCACAGCCCTTTCCGATACGAGGATACGACTGACGACGTCAGTGAGTACATTTCCCATAGATTCAGTTCTCTCCCGAGCGAAAAGACCAATGGTCAGGAATGAGATTACGGAAGATTTAACGTTTTCTATTTAAAATAATGTGGTCTACATTATAAATTAAATGTAAAATTGTATTACTGCACTGTAAAGATGCGCCCTTAAGCACTAGCAAAAGCTTTACAGCAAAGAAATAATTTCACATTTAAATCTAAGTACACAGCAAACCGTGCATACTGTGGGGCTTATTTACAACAGACCTGCGCTGCCGGAGCATCACTTTTTTTGACACGCGGGTTGCGCATGAATCTCAATCATATCTATGAGGCGTCGCAAAGCCACCATGCGTGGCTTTGCATGGCCACATAGATGTTGTAGTGAGGTGGTATGGCGCGGCCAGAGTATAGATATGGAGGCAAGGCAAGGCAGCGCAAGGCTCTGTGTTGCCTTACTCTGCATCAATGAGGCGTTCCATGGGCGTCAGGGCCGGACTGGGCACCGAAACCGGCTCTGGCAAACTGCTCGGCCGGGCCCCCTGGAGAGGCGGGGGGGGGGGGTGCAGCTGAGCTGTTTGCTCAAGCCAGTTTCGTGATTTTGTTACAGGGTGCCATTATTGAAGGCCCCCTGTAACACAAACGGCCTCCCAGAGGGCAAAAACCGGCTCCCACCCTAGCGGCCCACCGGGGAAACGCCCGGTGCCCGCTACAGCCAGTCCGGCCCTGATGGGCGTTCCCACACAACACCCATAGATTTTGATGCTGCCCCAGATTTACAAAATCATGTAAAAACCTTACACCTCCCCAGAGCAGGCGTAATGAAGAGAAGTTTTTTCATTTCTCCTCCTCTTTCCGTGTGTGCTCCCTTCTGCAGCACACGCAGAAATAGGAAAACTCTTATAGAGATTGTTTTTGTGCAGGAAGGCATCCCTTCCTGCGCAAAAACAATCCTGCCTGCAATGGAGACACCCGTGCACCATGGCGCAAGGGTGCCTATATTGGCGCTAGGCAGAAAATTGTGCGCCAGCCCAGAGGTAAAGGACAGGAATGTACCATATTTCATAAATACAGTGCCTTTCTGCTCTTTCACATTGGCATAGGGCAGTGCAGCAAGAAGACTTGCGGTGCTGTTTTATGCCAATTCCTTGTAAATAAGGCCCTATGGGGCATATTTTCAAAGAAATGACGCAGTGCTGCGCTGCTAGCAGTTTAGTAGTGCTACGCTGAATCAGTTAAAAAAAACAAGGATGTGCCGTATTCACAAAAATGGATTCATCCCTGTGTTTTCGCTTGCACCGGCGCTCAAAAATCTACCTGGCTCCAACGCAGACACCCTTGCGTCATGGTGCAAGGGTGCCTGCACTGCAGGGATGATTGTATATGTGCATGAAGGGGCATCTCCTTGCACATAAATAATCATTAAATGTGATTTGCTCGTTCTATGTGTGCTGCAACAGCGCACGTAGAAAGAGCAAAAAATGAGGAGAAATAAAAGTATTCACTTCATTGTGCCACTCGAACGCCTGCTTTTCAATGGCATTCGTTTTTGGACTTCCTCAGATTTACAGATTCTTGTAAATCTGGGGCAGTGTCAAAAAGCAATGGGTGTTGTGGTGGAACATTGTGCGCCCCTTTGACGCAGAAAACTGCGTGAAGGGGTACAATATTTACAATGCAGCGTTAAGTCAGGAAAAGTGGCTTAGCACTGCATTGTAAATATGAAGCAGGGCATTGGGCCACCAGAGTGTTGTAAAAAGTGACACTCCGGTGGTGCAATTCCCTTGTACATATGCCACTATGTGTGTGAATTTTGGGCATATTTACCAATTTTCACACAATTTAGCGAAACCAGTAAAGTTGCTTTGCTGTGTTGTGGGAAATCGAGAGAGCAGATATGCAACATAATTACTAAGATATGGCACACATCTGCTCTTTCCTAGTACTGGCACAGTTTGGGGCATATTTATGAGGTGTTTGCATCATGCTTACACCACGCAACGTGGTACATACACAACCCTCTCAGTCATATATATGGAGCCACGCAAAGCCACTTTGCGTGGCTTTGAATGGCTTCACAAATATTGAGTAATGCAAAACAGTGCAAATCGCTGTGGTGCCTTACTCTGCGTAAGGGAGGTGTTCGGTATTGCGGTGGGTGTTCCCATGCAACTTCCATGGTTTTTTACTTTTCCCAGATTTTCAAGGACTTGTGAACCTGGGAATGTGTCAAAATCTTCCGCTTCCCAATGTGAGGCGTAACAAGGAGAAATATCTTTATTTCTCCTTGTTTTTTCCTCTTTCTATGTGTGCTGCATTCTTCAGCACACATAGATAAAGGACAGCACCTCTATGGATTGTTTTTGTGCAGGAAGGTGCCCTGGTAACGCAGGCAAACTTGCACCATGGTGCAAGGGTGCATGCATTGGTGCTAGGCTCTCGAGACAGCACCAGCACAGGGGGAAAGGACAGAAATGCACCATATTGGATAAATACGATGCATTCTTGCCCTTCCCCTGTGACGCAAGGCAGCGCAGAAATGTACGCCACAATTCCGGTAAATATGCCCCTTTGTCTTGCATAGCGCAAATGCAGTCACCCTTGCGTCATGCCGCAAGGGTGCCTGTGTTACAGGCAGAATTGTTTTTAGTTTAGGAAGGAATACCTTCCAGCACAAAAACAATCCAAAGAGAGATTTTACTTTTTCTATGCATAGAAAGAGCTTATAATGAGCAGAAAAAAATATTTTTCTCCTCGTTATGCCATCCTCTGGGATGCATACTGATTGGACGCAATCCTATGTTTATAAAAACGGTTAGAAATCTGGAATTGGGTCAAATCCATGGGTTGAGGCACAGGAATGTGAATACTCCACCCACGGAATGCCTACCAGCTTGAAATGTAATGCAACACAGTGCAACCACTATGTTGAATTACATTTCTTACCAAGCTCACGCAAGGTGGCGCAAATAGTCCCTTTTTTAACTTTGGACTTAATGAAGCCTTTGAGTTGTCTTTGGTTCACCTTGCATGATGCAAGCACAGTGCAAAGGCTTAGTAAATCTGGGCCCTAATTTCCAACTCATTGTGTTACTTTAGACTTACAGAGCATCTCTAAATGAAGTTTTAGATCCCATTTTTATTCAAATTGTTATTTGCGAATCATAATGCTGTCAATGTGACTAATGATTTCCAAGGGGAGAAGGACAAGATCTCCTATTAGGTCTGTCAGTGCAATCTGTGCTTGGCCAGTGCTTTTAGATACACAAGGTGACCACTAGAAAACAAATTGGACTGCTTCCAATTTTTCTCTTAGAGATGGCTTTATGTGGACAACTTTATTTGAACTGCTGCCTTCTTGCCTCAAAGCAACATGTTAATCAGGTTTTGTATTGTGACCCTTTTCATGAGTCACTTATATTGAAAAAGCCAAAGTATGAACCCAGCATGGCTTAATCTTGCAGCCTTCCATCCCATTTTTGTATTTGCTTGCTGGGATTCACAGCAGGCAATATATTTTCCTGCATAATACACAATAGGAAAATCCAACCACTTCCTGAAAATCCGTTGGATTAAAAAATCGAAAACCCTCAATCAGACCTTGAGGAACGATATTCTGACCCATTTATGAGCCATAGTTTTTTTGCATTTGGACCACCTGGCTTTAGAATCTGCTGTGAGTGAGTCTTAAGGAATCTCACTTACTGGACTATCTGGTCAAATGGACTTGAGTGCTAATGAGTAGCACTCATCTGTAACATCCTCTCCAGCCCGGGTATTCGACAATGACTACACCACACATGGAGCTTAGTATAACACATCTTTATTCTTCTGCGGGTAACCACAAACTAAACATTCTAAACCTGCATTTACTTCACTACACTCTAACGCTTACTTCACAGTTCTACTGAGTCCATATGGAGCCATAAGGGTTCCTTAATTTCAAACTCACACAACACTACATCCCCCCCTCTTTTAAATATATATATATTTTTTACAAAAATGTACAATTAGAGATTTTCAATGAGCCTTCGTGGTGCTTGGATCACACGTCCAGTTTTGTCTTCGAACCCTTGCGACAGGCAGTTAAATGTCTATGAGTGGCATTGGTGATGGAGAAACAGCACCAGTTAGGGGTTCTTCATTTGTCCTTTCAGACCCGGTCTCTACAATGACATCAGTGCCTAACGAGCAATGAGCTACATTTTGTAAATGTGAGAGTCTTGCATAGTAGGCTTCCCAGGACGTTGGGTAGTCACCATGTGTCCTTTGTTGGTCATAACATGAAACGGTTCAGCATGGAAAGGAGCATGAGACTTTCATTTTCCATGCTGACGAATAAGCACTCGATCTCCTCTAGTGAAAGTGACATATTTTGCATGTTGCCGCTTGCCCTCAGAGGCTTTCATATTCCTTTTACAATCCAAGCCTTTCAAGCATGTTTCTTTCTCGGTATTCGCTTTTCTGTTGGTCCATTGAGGTAACTTGGTCTTCATGGCTTTCCCAAACATCAAGGTTGCAGAGTTTTCAGCCATGGCGGAGTGAAGAGTCGAGTGGTAAACTCAAATAATTGAATTTAAGACAGCTTTGAAGTCGAGCTTCTCTAGTACAGCACACTTAATGGCTTTCTTTACAGTATTCATGAAACGTTCAACAAGGCCTTTGGCTTGTGGCCAAAGAGGGGTGCTCTTATGATGCTTCACATTAAGATAACTGAGAGAGTCTCAGAATTCTCAACTGTTGAAAGGTGGGCCGTTGTCAGACTTTAAAACCACAGGAACACCCCAGGTCAGGAATATGCTGTCTAATCTCTCAATGACACGTTCTTGAGGGATAGATGAGAGATCTTCAATCAATGGAAAACTGGAGTATTTCTCAACGACCCTCATTCGGGGGATGTCCGTTGTCAAGAGAACCAAAGAAGTACTTTAAAATTCTTTCCCGTGCATACGTTTGGCAAGTCTGACATGTTTAGCGGATGTTGGGTAGTTTTCGATGACAGGCAATTGAATTGATGACAGTCCTTTAATACTCTTTCAACTCTCTCATCGAGATGTGGAAACTAGACTCGGTCTCAGAGAGCCTGTTTGGTTGCAACAATTCAGCTATGTCCTTCTTGGGCCACTTCAATTATCTGTTGTCACAGACTCTCCAGAATGACAATTCTCAAACCTCTCAGGATAATGCCTTCCTGAATAATGGGCAGTTCAATTTTGACAATCTTAAACTTTTGATATTCACTGTCACTGGTAAGAGGTCGAGGGTGCTAGAACCAGGCTGATGTGTAATAACGTCTTTCAGTTTCAGCATGTCACTCTCTTGGCTTGTGGCAGTGGCAATCTGTTCCAACGAAATGGCAGCTGAGGTGCTTGATTTCACTATGAAATTTATGTAGTCTCCAGCCATCTTAGAAGAGATGCAATACATTGTAGAGGCACGCATAAGAAGAAGTCGGCGGGATTCAAATCTTTCCCTGGATGATGCACAGTGGTATATTTGTACTCTTGTAATCGCAGACCCCCAACGTTCAATGTGAGGAGGCATTTTTGCTTTTAGATTGCCAAAGATAGTCAACAATGCTTGATGATTGGTCACAAGCGTGAAAGGCTTTCCGTACAAGAATACATTTACATACATTAAAATTTTCACAAGCCCACACCACTGCTAAGCTTTCTTCCTCTGGTTGCGAATAAGCATGTTAGGTTTGAGACAAACTTCGGCTTGCATACGCCACAGTACATCTTTGAGTATTTGGGTGTCTGCTCTGCTGTCCACTATGTGAGAAACCCATGGAGTTAGACAAGTGGAACGCTCAATGAAATCATGTTTGAGTAACGGTTGAAGTTCATTTTCACCAGCTACCTGTACATGAAAAGCATTTTGTGTGTGGCTTTGACCAAGAGGATGGATGTCCTCATTATTGTGCAATTGAATTTTCATTGTCTTGAGTTTTCCCAAACCGTGAAACAGCGAAAGCAATTGACTTACTATTTTATGATGAGCATTCATGCTATAGTTCATGGATATCAGTCCCATATCAGCAGCTGTGGTGAAGCTGAGTAAACAGGCACTTGAAGTTTTACCCTGACGTACATGAATGGGTGCTTGTACTTTTGTTTTCTTATGCTTCCTCGTTGCTACAAATGAACCTTGACTGTTTAGGGGCATCGATGCAGCACACGTATACACTTTATTTTCCAATGGCGTATGTCGGGGCAGTGGAGGCAGTTCATTATATTTCTTCTCAGGCATAATACTTATTGACACAGCACTATCAATAATGAAAAGTATTGAACAATCATTGACCTTTGGTGTGATCTTCAGACAATGTTGGAATGACTTTAGTGCTTTGTCGTGTTGATTTCTCTTGGACTGGTGTTTTCCTCAGAGGCGGCCAGTCTAACATGCACATGCGTTGCTGAGCTAAATATCAACATAGCACAACCATCTTCTACACTTTTACTTGATAATGATACGGAAGAGATGTTTGATGATGATTTCGATCAACTTTGTTTGGTGTCGATTTGCCTCAGCTGATATGGTCGCTTGGCCTTATAGGCGTGCATGAAGGTTGCTTCTGGAACATTCGGGCAGCCATTTTGTCTTTGCACCATGGCACACTTAATGTTTCCTTGGCACACCATCACAAAATGGTTCTTCTTTCCGCAACCTTTGCAGATCTGCCCAACGGCGGGGCATTTACCTTTGTGTGAAAGCGAAAATCCACATCTGAAGCACAACTTTATTTTCTGTGGAGAATTCACTTGGTGTCCTGGTGTCCGTTGGCCTTATGCTTTGGCTTATTTCTCACATTCATGATTGACTCAGTCTGGGCACCTCCGGCCTCCATGTCAGCAGCTTGTCAGTCAGCACACTCTTCAGCTCTGGTAGCCATGAGAACTCGCTCCAGACTAAGGGCTGTATTATGAGTTTGTCTGTCCTCCTGTGGGACTGCTACTGCTCACAAGAGGACTGTTACTGTAATCCAGGGTGGGCAGGCGGCAGCAGTGGTTCGTGCAGTTAAGCGCAGTGGGGCGGTGGAGCAGGGAGGGGTAGGAGGGATGTCGACAGATGACGGAAGGGGAATTATTTAATTTTCCCTATTCTGTCGACTTCACAACCCTCCCACCCGTTCATGGGTTACTGGTCTATTTTACTCATTCCAAGTGGTAAGTTGGTACACCAGTACTACTTGCGGGCCAACTGAATTCTACTGGGTGTGATCAAGCTTAGCTTTTAATACAGCAATGGTAGAGAGGCTGATTGGAAACAAGTAGATGGAAAACAGAGAACCCATTTGTAGACCTGTCCTGGGTTCCAGGATTTAAACTCCCTTATGGCTTTCTCTGCACTCTTCATTGTGATTGTAAATTGAGGTGCAAGAGAGAGGATGCTTTGAAAGAACACTTGCTTTTCTCATCCTTTGTAGCAATCAATGAATCTTTGAATTTGTGATTTAGTATGAATCTCTGAGGAGCATTCTTCTGGTTAATTTTCTAAAATTGCAGAGTAACTACATTGTTCTCATCCGTCAAAAGCTGTCCCGTGGGGCTTATATTCCAATCCTTCATATCTCTATTCCCAACCTTAACCTACGTTAGCAGTATGCAGAAGCTCATCTTAAAAACCACTGCCACCCTTCACAGAACAAGAGGGCCCCTGACCAGCATTGAGAAGTCCCCAACGGATATGTAACTGGAGAATAACATCTGGATATGTTTTGATTTGATTCCTTCACAGATCTCAATACTGAATAATCAACATTAATGGTGATCAATAATATTCTCTATATCTTTGATGAAGGCCACCCCTGCCTATTGTATTTAACCACGGTACAATGTACACTTCTAATTTCCTCTGCACGCCAGGATGAAAAAATTTGATGGGCATGAAAAGCACAGTAAAGACATGGTTTTATTCTTATCTCTGAAAATCCTCCCATCTGATGAAAACTGCTAATTTATTTTCCAATCCCACCCTCATCTTCTGTGGTGTCCCTCAGTTTTAATCTCACCACTCATTATATTCAATCTCTATTTTTGAACCTTTGTATGAGTGTCTTAACAGTCATGACACCTCCTTTCATCAATTTTTAGATGACACCAATTTTATTACAGATTTATTTCAAATTGAACTCCCCTGAATACATATAGTAGATACAAACCACAGTATATAGCATTCACAAACTTTCAAGCAAAAGCATCTAAAAGGCAATGCTTTCAAGAATGTTTTTTTTGTCCTTTGCCTTGTTTTGACTAAACAACTAATCTTATTAGTTCGTAATCTTTACAATTTGCAGGTATCAATCCCAAATTGGTTACTTCTGTGAAATCCCTGAGTTTCTTTCTTGATTTAAGCCTAAACCTCAAAAGTCATGTCTAGGTAATACTAAACCCATCCATATCCTATCTTCATTATAAAGTTAGGAGGTTACAGCAGATCCCGACGCCCTTGGTAGAACTGCAAAATGATTATAGTGCTGCCCTCCTCTTCAGCCTCCCAAAAAATAGACTTGCAGCACTTCAAGCTGAAGTAAATAGTGCTGCTGGGTTTCAGACAAGAAGTGAACTACATCACTCCTGCACTTGCCCATCTCTAAATGGTTCCAGATCGAGGCATGCTGGTTAATGCAAACTGCCCAAGTAGCTCTCCCAGAAGCTATCCATATCTGAAACTTCTTGCACTCTGTGCTGCAAAGGCAGGAGGAGTGCTCTCCCTACTCCACTTTAAAAAGAAAAAGAATAAATGCTTTGAAAATCCTCAAGTGGAAATGCTGTCAAAATCTGAAACAAGTGATGCCTTCAACTCATGAATGCGCCATCCTTTCAGTGTTTAAATCTCTTCTAAAGAACACGTTCCTTAAGGAAACAGCTACACTTGTCTGCCTGAGAGAAGTTGGCCTAACGGCTAGGGCGCTCGACCTCGGACCTGGGGGATCTTGGATCGAGTCTCAGTAATGACGCTAAATCTTCCTGTGATTCTGGGCCAATCACTTCATCTGTGCCGTGCCTATCAAAAAATGAATGTGTGTCCTCATGTAACGTAACTGGTGCCATGTAAAGCGCTCTGATACCTGATTGGATTCAGGTCAAGTTCGCGCTATAAAAATATCTGCTAAAAAATTGTGTGCAGCGATTCTCTGCACTCCAAACTCTGGGTGGGCCTGGTTCCTTGTCACTCTCTTTTGAATCTTTTAGATCACTCCCTCACTTTATATTTATCACAAAGATGTCCCTTACTTGATCTACTTCACTTTCAATCCAACTTACCTCCCTATACGCATATGTAGCGATACAGTATGTCTTTTTAATGTCAATGAGAGCAAAGCCTTCTTTCTGTCGTTGAACACCTTCCTTCGTCAATCTGCCAGTGTTTACGCCCAAAATGTGACCGCTATGCTATTTCCATAAATGTATTGTACCTCTTACTATATACCGCTTTGATACCCAGCTTCAAACCGCTTTCAAATGCTACAGTTGCTATTCCACATACCCTGTTGTAATTATAGCATATAAGATGGCTTGGTCGGTCAATGTATGACTATAGTGCAGTCTGAAACCCAGTTGGGTCGATTCTGTGCTTTATAAGCCAATATCTACATGATTGAAGCAAATAAACATCCTATGCAGACTCTAGGAATGAATCTAGTTCATGTTTATCTGTGGCAAGAGTTGTCACATGGGGTGTGCAGCCAGTGCTCTTTGCCCCAAGACTCGCACTTTTTGTAGTTCCACTTTTCCTATCGCAACATCTTTTTAATAATAAAACAGCTGGCCTGCCTTGTTCCTTCTTAGTGCAGCGAACACAGCAACATCACTAAGTGGTGCCACATATCATGTTTGCACTTAATCCCCTAGAGTATCCCTCTGCCTTATTCTGAGCTGCTTCTTGTTTCAGAAACACAAGAGAAATATCACAAAAGATTTGGCCCCTTGCCTCGACCAGACTTTCTTACGTGCCTATGAGACTCCGTATGTGTAGAGAATAAAATGCTCTTTCGATTTTTTCCCTTTTCGAGCACACTCCTGCTTGAACTTCTCACAGTTCGGTGTCAGAAGAGCTCCTTTTGTGAAATGAAGCAGTCTTCACCGCTTTGTTGAATTTCGTAAAAATTCAAATACTGAGCAACTGAGTTCAGTCAGTTCATTCCTGTTCGAAAGCCGTGCATTCTCCATGGGACCCAATGGGTTCTTGGGCTTCTGTTACCATTGTATTAGTGCTTTAAATGGGCAGGCACTGTCCGGTACTGAGTTCTAGCACTTTTCCGATTTGAAAAGGAAAGTTCCTGCACTTTTAAATTCCGCTGCAATACATGGAAGAGTACTGGCACTTCACAACAGCAAATAGGTACTCTAAATAGAGCACCAGTTCTGTGTTTCCATTTTAAGCACTGTACGTTATAAAAAGATCTCCCTTTCCTTCATGCTATTCAATTATGTGGCTGAATTCTCAGGCAGGCGCAGTTCACAAACTTCCCTGCACACATTTTTGCGATTTCTATTGCATCCTCAGTAATATTGGTAATAAAAACTCTTGTAGAATCTTTTAGAAATGTCTTGTTGCTTTTCCTAAATATATAATCAGATAAAATACTACTGATTTTCCTTTGTAAATGCAAACCCTGCATTTTGCAAGAAAATATGATCACTGCCCGGTGGTAAATTATGTTTGTCATACATTGTAAGAATTTAAACTGAGTTTCCGAAACCAATGAACCATGCGCCTTTCTTTATATACTGGGCCACCTGAAGCTTGCTGCTTCAAAATCGCGGTGGGAGATTATCTTCCTCGTGCAACTGTTCCGTACTCCATTTTATATTTAGGCATGTTCATTTCTTCATGTTCTAAAACATAAATTCTTTAAAGCCCGCAAAGCCGCAAAAGTTCAAAAGGTCAAATTCGAAGCAACATCTGTGTCAGGCGCGTGTGTTATGCTGCCTGGAGAGATGTGTAGGGTGGGGAGGGATCTGCGGAGCAACAGAAGTAAATGTTCAGCTTCAGTCAAGCACACGCACATGTAGAAACGAGGGGGTGTGTAGGGCACCTCCTTTCAGCACAACAAGGTATGTTGTGCGCAGCAGCATATAACACCATGTTGTCTTGAGTGGGTGAAAGATGCTCGTTTATTTTTTAAGTTGTTGTCAATCTGAACCTCCTTGGATGAAGTTAATCCTATATGTAATGGCTTCCCCGATGAGCCTTATTGTGGGTGAAAACGAGCATGTGATGAGGGATGAAATGAACCCACATCTGATAGTTGTCTCACAGTTTAATTATCTCACAAATGACACCGAGCCCTGGTGTGTTATCACATTTCACACTACGGTGCACCTTTAGCTGAATGAGGCCAGCTTGATGCCATTCATTAGGCTGCCTTTATTTTGTCCCAGCTGTGACACCATGCATTGGCAGGTCTGTTTATCTGTTAGAAATGTTGAACATAGGAGCTAAGGTAGAAACTCCTCAAGGCTCAGGAGGAGTGAGTGGAGGAAAGGAGGGACGAACACCTCGGCAGGGTGCAGCGAGTGAGCTTGGCGGAGCAGTAGAGGCACTGCGAGTGGAGTGCAGAGACAGACAGGCCTACAGGTGTCTTTGGAAATTCCCTGAAAGTCCTCTGTCATTGAAAGCCCAGGTGGAACACCAAGGAGGTGACAGGATAAAAAGCAAGGATCAACGACAGGTTGTCTTCTATTCTGTGTGATCTAGCTGTCACTGAGTGCAGGTTATCAAACAGAACTTGAAAGGGACAGGCTTCTCTGCTGGATGTTTTCCCCTTATGACATGGAACAGTCCAACATCCATAGTGGTAAATAACCTAAATCACTGTTAACCAAGCGTACTCATTTCATCCACCTCTGAAAGATGTAAAGCAGAGTCCCCACTACCAGGATTTCAACATGTAAACTCTCGAGCAGATGCATCAAATCACTGATTTACAAGAAGGATATGGATGTCAATTAGGAGTTACCAGGGGTAGCAGTTGCCCCCCAAGGTCAGCACGTTGCTATGTCTTACTTATAATTGGAACCCTTGATTTCTGGGGTCATACAGGCCGTAGCAGTAACTCTAACATTGCCAGTTTTTCTTCCAGTAGTTTCTTATATTTGCCCATCTCTGTCCCCACAATAGCAAATTGGAAACTGCGGCCAAGCGAATAATATGAAAAGGGATCAGCCTGTGATGACATAGTGCGTCAGGTCACTTCAACAGCTCCTAGCATGGACAAGCCACACCAAAAGAATTTCTCTTGGGCCTCTAGTTTTAAAGAATGCCCTGGGATGGTAGAGTTCAGTCATTGCTGCTCTACCCTGGGCCAAATGCCGCTGCCAGAGAGAGGAAAATGAGTGGTTTTGGACATAGTTTTGACATGGGAAAGAAAACATACTGGGAATCAAGCAAGCCACGCTAACATAGATTTTCTTTTGTCTGCAGTTTTTAGAGATGCCCAGGTTTTGTAGGGTCCCCTGTGCACTGGCTGAACCAGAAAATACTGTAACCATCCACCATGACAAGAAAGAGGAAATTGGGATTCTCTGGGTGTAGTTTAGACAGACAGGCCAGCAGAGAGGGGCATGCATGCCTACTTTTTGGAGCAGAAAGACTGTCTGGTGCCCAAGAATGGGGCCTGATGCCAGGCCATCACCCCACCCTTTTTCTCATTTGTTTCTATGGTATTCTGGAGGGCAGATTGGTGGTTAATGCACCCCCATCAGCCTGCCCCGAGGGGGACATCAAAACTTTCCGGGGCCTGGGGACTTAGCAGGCTGACCAATTCTAGGACCAAGTGGCTCTCCGCCCCAAACATTTTTAAATTGTTTTTGTTCTGGTGGCCTTGGGTCTAGCTGACCTGGGTATTCAGATTGAGTGGTTTGTTTCTTGATTACCCATACCAGGAGATCAGAAAGCTTACTGACTACCAGAAATCAAAGTAAGATACTAAATGGGTTGTGAGCTTTCATGTTCTGACACTGGGCTACAGCTTCATTCCCGGCACAAGAGGGTCTTTATGATCCATTAAGGAGGTATGGGAAGGTTAATCTACAATGTTCCTACTTTGTGGAGGCATAAATCTCACTAGGCACTTTGGGCCTTTTGTGTAAGATTACAATTGTCTGCTACCCACAAAGATATTTTACTAGTAGTATCTTTACGACTGCAGAGTCTCTGCTGAGGACTGCCCTATCTTTTTATGTGTGGAGATTCCGCAGTTGAAAGATACTGCTAGCAAAATACTTTTGTGAGTAGCAAACAATTGTAAGCTCACACAAAAGTCTAAATTTACCTTTGTGAATCAGGCCCCAAGCATTAGAGTGCAAAATGGGATTAGTATGGGGCGCCCACCCATCTTAGCATTAGGTCCCACCTTCGGTCACCTGATTGTCTTTTTGAAGGGGAGGGAGGATCAATCAATCAATCAATCAATCAGGGAATTGTGAAAAGCGCTACTCACCCTTAGGGGTCTCAAGGCGCTGGAGGTGGGGAGCAGCTCCGGTCAGTCGAAAAGCCAGGTCTTGAGGGTCTTCCTGAAGATGTGAAGAGTGGGGGCGAGTCTGATGTTGATCGGGAGCTCGTTCCAAGTCTTTGCCGCGATGTAGGAGAAGGCTTTTCTACCCGTTCTGGCTCTGCAGATGAGCGAGTTTTCGGCAAGGTCGGCGAATCGGAGGTTTCTCTTGGGTACGTGGAAGGAGATTCTTTCATTGAGATATTTGGCCCGGTGTTGATAAGGTATTTGTAGGCATTGGTGAGTATCTTGAAGGTTACTCTCATCTCGACGGGAAGCCAGTGTAGGTGTCACAGGTGTTGGGTGATGTGTTTGTGTCGAGGACGTGTCTGGCTGCGGTGATCTGTATGGTGTGGAGCTTGCAGAGCAGAGATTTGTTGATCCCGGCATAGAGGACGTTTCCTTAGTCCAGTCTGCTGGTTATGAGTGCGTGCGTGACGGTCTTTCTTGATTCGGGAGGGGGGGATCCATTTGAAGGTCTTGCGGAGGATGCAGATGGTGTGGAAGCAGGTGGAGGTGACGGAGTTGATCTGTTGGTTCATGGTGAGGGAGGAGTCGAGAATAATGCCAAGGTTCTAGGCGTGGACCGTGGGGGTTGGAGGCCTGCCGATGGTGGTGGGTCACCAGGTGTTGTCCCTTCTCCGAGTTAAACTTCAGGCAGCTGCTGCTCATTCAGGACGCAACGTCCTTCATTCCTTCCTGGAAGCTGAGTCTGGTGATGAGAAGGTCCTTAGTGAGGGAGAGGATGAGCTGGGTGTGGTCGGTGTAGGATACTATGCTGAGTCCATGCTGTCTGACGATGGCGGTCAGGGGGGCCATGTAGATGTTGAAGATAACGAGATTATCAAGATAAGAGGCTTTTCTATGCCTCTTCCCACCCCCTCCTTTACTCACTGACTTCTCCTTCTCATTGATGCTTTTGCTAATCTGCCTGGATCATAATGAATACATTGCTGTGTAAACAAAAAAGCCATCTTTAACTAGTGGTTTTGACTGCCAATGCTCTGCCTAGTATTACGTGTTTATTGCATGTATAGCAGTAGCACATTACTGCACTCATTTCCTAACTTTAAATCCACCCACTGAGGCATCCATTTACTTTTCATGTTCTGTGATGTTATTTTTCATGTAAAACTATATCTCATGAACCAATACCAGTGCCCCAAAATACTTCCCCCCAAAAACATAAGACGTCGGAATAGTCACCATGCCTGCTCAGTTTATTAATGTAGCCTTATTCACTGTTTCTCTTATGGAAATCAATACTTGCATTCAACTTTTTTTAAAAGGCAGTCTTACCCCTGACCCTTCCTTGATTCCCAGCATCTGCAGAAGCCATCATTACGACAGAGAAAATACATGCCTATGGGGAGTGTTTTCCCAATTCTAGCTAGCATCTTTGTGATAGCAAATACTATTTTGTAACACTGGAGATATTGTTACAGTGTTGTATGGGGTATTCAGGGAAAAATGAATAGATCAATAATAACTCATTATGAAGACAACTATGTGCTTTTATGCCAAAGCACTCCAAAACATAACAAGAAGGTTATAACAATGTTTTTGAGAGAGGTAAACTAATGAGCGATTTAGAGGTACCTTTTTTCGATATATTTTAGCTGTTAGTATTAGCACGTGTAAAATGCAGTACTCAATATTGGTCAAGATAAAACACAATGATGAACTCAAACAAAAACCATAGCAATGTATAAGAATACCACCCAGATTCACATCTAAACTGCTATGCATAATTTACCCATGCATAAGAAGGAAAATAACATGAATTCTTGAAATTCTTCTAAATTACATTTATGCCTGTATGTGAACAATGCATGTTCTAGTTTACATGCCTATTTGTTTCCCTCTGTGAATCAACACCAGTGTTTAGTCTTTAAAATTTAGGTTGTTGGAGAAATTATACAATTATCTAAATGTGTGACTCCAAAACGTATTTGACAATGCCAGGAACAAGTTAGCTGCATTGATAATTAGGAATACAGCTATTAAGTAATGGATTTGTATCCCGCCTCGTGTGGTTGTAGACGCCTTACTAAAGTTTCAGACAAGTCATGGATAAAGTGTTGGGTGCCTTAATATTGTGATAATCGATGCGCCACAAGAGTTAGTGGGAAACAAGGACTCTCAGAATGCATTTACCATGTTAATAGTCTCCTCAGCCATCAATTAGTCTTTGAAATGTGTGTATGTTTCCTTGGACCTTTAGGGTGGTGTGGATACACCACTTCTAACCAAGTTTCATATCACACCATTCTGTTCTCACTTTGCTTTTTCCTTTCACAGTTGGGGGTTCCCCGAGTGGGTGGGGTTGGTTTCTCATCCTGATGGGGGTTGTTGTGGGTGGTGATGGGGGGATTCTTTGGGTGATGTTGCCTCTCCCTCGAGGCGTGTTGTTGTTTTCTTTATTTTTCTTCTCTGACCTACTTTGTACTGTGCTGCCTGATATACTACTCTTTGTACTGCACACCATATATTTAATTTAATTTAATTTAATTGTGGGTTTATATAGCGCTAGAATCGACTCCCGGAGGAGTATCTCTGCGCTTCGACCGCTGTGGAACCCGTCCTGGCTCACCCTGAGAGATGGTCCCTAATGGGTATCTCTAAGGTGCGACCAAGCATCCCCGGCGGTCTGGGGGGGCCGTTGTGAAGATGAGGCAAGCTAATGCCCAGAGTTGCCGAGTGTGGTCCCTGACGGGAGTAGGCACCGAGGCGAGAATTATCGAGCCCGCTGACCCTGGTCCACGACCCTGCCGCGTCGGGAATCGAACCCTGGTCCCGGGCCGTCCTCTGCTTATGGGTCTGCCGCCTCTAACCAGTGAGCCACACCTCTCCACATTCTTACATTTCTCAGGTTCCTCTGTTGCACACGGCCCTATCCGGCATTCTCCTTCCTGGCACAGCTTTATGACGGCAACCACACTCTGGACTTGGAATGTCCATGGCCTGAACGATTATCGAAAGGCCCACCTCGTACATGCGCACCTCATTCATCACAAAGTCGACATATGTTTCCTCTAGGAAACTCATCTGCTCCCCGCAACCGCCTCCAGGTTCCACTGCCGACACTGGGACGAAATCCACTCCTCCTTCTATTCTAGCTACTCCCGAGGGGTGTCTATCCTTTTACGTAGAGGGCTCCCCTGGCGCACCGCCAAGGCCATTACCGATTCGGGGGCGCTTTGTCATCCTGCTTGGTACCCTTTTAGCCCAGCCCTTGATCCTCACTGCGATTTATGGCCCTAATTCTGATGACCCCAACTTCCTTGCGCAGGTATGGTGACACATATCCTCCTTGGGCCCCGCTGCATTGCTGTGGGCGGGTGATTTTAACATTACACCCTCAGCCACTCTGGACCGCTCTGGGCCCCGCGCTTTGCACCCATGCTCCACCTCCCTTCTGCGTTCCATCCTGGCCGACAATTCTCTGTTGGACGCTTGGCGCCATACTCATCCAGACGTGCGCGAGGCACCTGCGTTAGAGGCACTTCCGGCTGCTGGTCCCGCGTGGACCTTTAGATCACCACTCGCGATGCATATGCATTGGTCACATCGGTTGAGCACATGGCGCGCACCCTCTCGGACCACGCACCCGTAAGTCTCAGTCTGGTCCCCGTGCATGACCCAAAGCGGATGTTTGCTTGGCGCCTGCCCCCCAACGTGCTTCACGACTCGGTGTTCTGCGCCAAAATCCAAAATGTAATAGAGAACCATTTCGAACTTAATGCCGGCTCAGTGGACTCCCCCTCCACACTGTGGGAAGGCTTCAAGGTGATGGTTAGGGGCGAATGCATCTCCAAGCAGTCGGGTGTCCTACGCTCTATCTGTGGCACTCTTAAGCGTCTGGAGGGAGAAATTAGGGCCCTTGATTCTCAGCATTCGGCTAGCCCCCATCCCGACACCCTTGCACATCTCTGAGGTAAACTCTCAGAATTCAAACAAGAAGCTGAAAGGGAACTCTCATTTTTGGGCAGGGAGGCGAGGGCGTGTCGCTATGGCGAAGGGTGACCGTCCGGTAAGACTCTAGCCAATCTTCTACGACGACCTCATGCTGCCTCCTACATCACGGCACTGCAGGACAGAGGTCCGGAACGCACAACCTCTCCCACTGAGGTCATTTCACGAGTCACCACCTTTTACACTCAACTTTATACCGCCGGGCCCACTCCTTCCCGCGACCTTCTAGACCAGTACTTCAACACTCGTGAGCTCCTCTGGCTGAGCAATGGTCATCGGGAATACCTCGATGAACCCTTCTCTAAGAAAGAGATTCTAGCTGCTATCAATATTCTGCCTGGGGATAAGGTTCCCGGCTTCGACGGTCTGCCTACTTCTTTCTATAAAATATTTGCGCCCCTCCTCTTCCCGCATCTTGCTGCCATGTCAAATGACTCCTTTGACTCAGGTCATTTCCCCCCCCCCTCACTTCTTGAGGCCCTATTGACGCTGCTTTTAAAACCAGACAAATCACTTATCAATACCGTCAATAAGATCTTCGCCAAGCTCCTGGCCTCCTACCTTCTGCCCCTCATGCCCCTGATTGCTCACCCGGATCAGTCCGGATATATCCCCGGGCGCGCAACGTTGCATAACCACCGCACAATACTTGCTGTACTCCATCAGATCAACCTCGCTCTACTGGCCAGGGCGGCTCTTTTAGATTCCACCAAGGCATTTGATACTCTCGAATGGCCCTTCCTTTTTTATCTCCTTCTCTGTCTTGGCTTCAGGCCGATTTACCTGCACAAAGTTCATCTCCTCTACGCCCTCCCGGTCGCCCAACTCCGTATCAATGGTCAGATTTCAGAACCCATTCGAGTCTCGAGGGGCACTAGGCAGGGATGCCCACTCTCGCCTATGCTTTTTGCTGTGGCCATGGAGCTCCTTGCAGCCAGGCTCAGACAGCACCACACTCAGAGGGGCCTAGGCTTTGTGGCTCGAGCCCTGGTTGTCTCAATGTCATGCTCTATGTCCGCCATCCACAGGAGAACCTTGGCCCCATGGTCCGTGAGGTGGTGCGATTCAGGGGTCTATCCGGCATCTAGGTTAATTGGAGCAAGTCTATTCTATTCCCCTTGATGGATGCCACTATCCCCTTCACCCCCGATTACCCTTTCGTGTGGGCATCGGGGCCCACCAGATACCTTGGTGTCGGCTCAGTCGGAATGTGGATGAACTTTGGAGAGCCAATTTTGGCTGGGCGGTTGACTGGCTGGAGACCAAGATTCACCTTTGGCGGCACCTACCTTTATCCCTGGCGGGGCGTATCGCCATCGATAAGATGGTAGTGCTCCCAAAATTTCTTTATTTATTTCTGAATGTGCCCGTCCCTCTCACAGCTCAAATTTTTCACACTCTCTGTTCCGTCATCATCTCCCTTGTTTGGGCCAGGCGCCAGCCCAGAATCGCGTATGACATCCTCATGCTTCCCCTTGCGTGCGGTGGGATGGGTACCCCGGATTTGAAATTATAAGCTCTCAGTGCCCAGGTTAGCTTTCTTCATTTCTGGTTACATCCAACGCCGTTCCAGCCTCACGTGGCGGTCGAAGCCGACCTGGCTGCCCCCTTGCCTCTACTGCGATCTTCGCCCCTGCCACACCACCACGTGGAGAAATCGACACGGTGGAGACCCTGTGCTGGGCTTGGGATGGTCTTTGCAAATATTCAGACTCGGGCCTGCTCTCTGCTGGTGCCATGCCTGTTGCATACCACAAGGCTTTCCCCTCACTGCACATGGCAGGAATGGCGAAGCGGGTGGCTGGCATGGGTCTGACCACCGTATCTGACCTATACCCCAGAAACAATTTCTTATCGCTTCCGGCTGGGTCTGGCCCTATGGACACATTGCTATATTACCAACTTAGAGCGTCCTGTTGGGATTTGCATTCCACGTTCCCGCAATCCCCTCCTTCGATGCCGTCGACCTGACATACACCTCTTCCTCTCCTCATAGACTGGATTCTAGGCTCTATGTCACCACGCTAGCGGCCTCCTCTATCCCTGCTGATCGCGCCCGCATGCCTGGAGTGAGGACTTAGGCATTGATCTTTCTCAAGGGGACTGGCTGTACTGTTGAAAGCAGACTAAATGCCTGTCTCCTAACTACCGCCTGCGCCTTATCCATTTTAAATACTTACACCAGCTGTACCGTTGCCCCGCTCAGTTATTCAGAACGGGGCTCGTCCCTAGTGATAGATGTCGCAGGGGCTCATTCCCCGCGGCTGACTTCTCTCATCTAGCTTGGCTGTATCCTCTGGTCTCTACATACTGGCGTGACGTGTGCACCATAATTACAGAGATAACGTCCTCGGCTGTTTTGCCAGATCCCCTGACCTGCCTACTCGGTTTGGTGAGAAAATGTCCTGATGCGTCCCGCCGTCTCACGGCTATGCTCCTCATTCTCGCACGCCGTGGAGTTGCTATACATTGGGGTCGGAGGCCCGCACCCAAGGCAAGTACATGGCTCAAAGATGCTGCGCAGTGTCAGACGCTTCTTTCAGAATTTTGGGAACTAACGCCGGCTACTGGTCAACCGTGCTATATATGGAACCCTCTTGTTGCGCACCTCCTCTCCCGGAATGCCTCCCCCTCTGCGTCCTCTCCCACGCTCCCTGCCAGCTCCCCGACCGCGGCGGTCACTGGTGCTGGTCCATAGGTATCCCCCCTCCTTCCTCTGCCCGCTGTTGTCCTCCCACGGCCCCCAAGCCCCCATTTCGCCCCACCTGGTGCCTCATGCTGCCCTCCCATGCTCCGCATTCAGCTATTGTGCCTCTCATTCCACGATGTGCCGCTCTTGTATCAGTGCCTCCATGCCGTTTATTATCGATTCGATGTTTCTATTCCCTTCTGTCATGTGTTGCAGCACGATTTCTCATATTGTAACCTGATGTGCATGATATTCAATAAAGGTCTTTGAAAACTTTTTTTTTTTTAAAGTTTCATATCACCCCATTCTAGTGCCTTACATACTCGTGATTCAAAATAGTCTTGGTTTTCATTGGCAAAGGGAATCTGGTTGCAGTACTTGCTGGGAAGAAATGCTGGTGACACACGGCCAATGTTTGTGATGCAGATGGAGTTTGGATGACAGATTCCATACAATAATTTCTCAACAGCACCTGTTCATGGAAGAGGCAGAGCATGCTGGCCCTGAATGAGACAGTGACTGATATTGTGGTGATGGAGTCAGCAAACTTAGAAACGTCTCCTTTTGATTGTCCACTGTGCTATGCCCTCCACCAATGATGTATCCCTAATTCTCATGTGGGACATTGTGTTCAAACTTAGGTTTTTAGTTTGAACACAACGTTCCACTTAAAAAAATAAGCATCAGCAGTCAGAAAAATCCTGTAATTACCATATTCTACTGCGAAAACATCACCCATATCAGAATGCCAAACATAGAGTGTATGTTATTTAAGTCACCATGCTCTTCAAGCTAGACTATTTCAGCTCACTGTAGCCAACAGAGCAGTAATGTAACGGCACAAGGCTATTGAGAAAGGCTTTTCAAAGAAAACATTTTACTCACACCCTTTCGATTCAGTTTACGAAAGTCCAAGGAAATCGAGGCCTTAATTATAAATAAGAGATTGAGTCCATTTTGGGTTTAAATGCCTGTTTGTGTTCGAAATATTTGTTTGCAAGATTGTTTAGAAAAAATTTTGTCTGAGAGAAATATTGTTTCCAAAATATAGTTTAGAAAAATATCTTCCCATTGGGTGTAGATTTTTTTATTAATAACTCCAATGGGCAGCATTTTAGTATGGGTGAGCGGAACTTGTCGAGTTTCACTCTGTAGAATTCCGCATAGTTACATAAAAACTCTATGGGATTCTGCAGAGTTTTTCAAGTGCTCGTGCTGAGTTTTTGTGCTGGAGCTGCTCCCGTTCTGTAAAATCAGCACGAACAGCAAGATGCGTAGGACAAGAGGTCACTGCTTCTTTCTGCCGCTTAAGTAGATTTTCTACTCGAGCTGCAGCTTTCTCAACGCGAGCGGCAGCTTTCTCAACACAAGTGGTAGAGACCTACCGCAACCACCTGCGTTGAGAAATCACAATGGAAGGCGGTCTAGCACCGGATTTTCTCATTCGTGCTCACCAACTTAATGCTGGCAAGCCACATGGAAGAAATTTCCACCACGCTGCAGTTAGCAGAGTTTTTCTAAAACTTTGCGCTCTGCTTGGAGAGCTGAGTGAGCAAAACTCTGCGAACTCTGCCGTTGGAGCGGAGTTTACCACCCACCTCTATGTGTTTGTAAACAATGTTTAAGATATGATGTTTCTGTCAGACGATATTTTAGTTACCATATTCTAGTTTCATCTACCGGAAATGAGATTCCAAGTGGAGTGATATTTGCCCATATTCTAATTGCACATTTACTGATTACCCTTGTGCAAGATGTATGACATAGGCTACTTGCCCACAGGATTATGGCAGGTAAAGCCTGGAGAGAATGTTGTTAATAAATAAAGCACAATTCTGTTTTGAATGCTGTGGAACATGTTCCATCATGCGCAAATCGGAATTTTATGCTATCTGTAAAAAAAAATCATAAACCAGTAAAGGGTACAAAAATTGTACATCACAAATAGCACGTGCAAATACTGCTCGACTTGGAATACCTGTTCAGGGTGAACAATAATAACTTTGGCTGTGGTGGGAGTGACGTTCTAGATCAACCTTCCTTCAGAGTAATACAAATTCACTTTAAATCTGGGAAGCTGTTAAACACTGACATATTTTCCAAACTATTTAGCTAGGCTCCGTTCCTATCATCGAGAACCATGTAAAGTTTAGTGTATTGGCGTCTACGAATAAAGAATATTACACCTAGGTGCCAGTATTTTCATCTTATCATCATCACAATTCTAAAAATCTATAACATGTATGTTGTAATTCAGGAGCTATTACTTGGCTAAGTTAACAATAGATCCTGAAAAAAGAAACAAGATGAAGAAAACACAGGATGCTATCGAACAACAGTAAAGAATCTATATATACAGCAAGACGCCCAAAAGTCCTGGGTCTCTGTCTAGTCTAGTATCCAAGATGCATAAAGTGCTATCCTGTAACATGATACGTCAGCAAACTACCATGCTCACAAAGAGAGTTAACATGGTTGCAACTTACTTACTTTAATCTTTATTTCGACTCCATAGAGTCATAAAAGAACAAAAGAAAAATATACAGTCAAATAATAACAGAAAACAAGCACCCAGGGTAAAGGAAAAGTTACATCGACTGCAAATAATATAATAGGTCAGGAACATAGACTTCATAGATACAATTATATTTCATAATGTCAAAAGAGTTCTTCTAATGTTCCATACAGCGGCTAAATACTTGGTAACAGCAAAAACAGTGGGAGGGGATAGGTCAGATTTCAGCAAGCAATAAGCATCCAAATGATTCCTAAAACCCCAATTTTTACAAATAGGAATAATCCACTTTTTCCTGGGTTTCATATAAAATGGACAAAAAAACATTAAATGAATATTATTTTCCAGCTCATTTATACAAGCTGGACAATTTTTAGAAGTGGGTGGGTGCCAGCGACTAGTAAGGGCTCTAATAGGTAATGCATTGTGTCGCCATTGCAGGAATAGTTTCCTAAGACCAATGGGGTTAATATCGTCCAAAACTGTCTCCAACATATAATAATCCTTCACTATTAGGAAGGAGGTAGACATGGGCCCCAAAGTGGTCATTGTTGATAAAAGAGTCATATTACGGTCGTAGTACAAGGCAACCAAATTTTTTCGGGATATAGTACTACATGCCTCTTGAGGATTTGTCCAAAGAGGGAGTAGACCCATCACCGAAAGCTCCTCCTTAATATACTTAAGCCAAGAGATATTACGTAGAGCTGGGTGTTGATGTATCTCCCTGAATTCATGGATGCAACTCTATTTAGAGACACTGAAGAAAAAAACACAAAATAAAACAAAACAAAAAAGTAGTAGTAGTTTATCCTATCTCTTCAACAAAAGTACACACTTGTAGGTTAAAATATAAGATTGGAATTTTCTGATCAGCTATGTTGTTCTAAAGTGTGTGAATTATTCCCATCTAACAGCTGTAATTTTGCTGTATGAAAGCCAGTGATTGGCTGTTTCCCGAACTGTAATGCAAATACCATTTGTGCATAAAACTCATTGTGGTCTGAGTTCCCAGTCTGGTCCAGTAATTTCCCATAGGGCTCCCATATTTGTCTAAAGACGCTCAAATTATCATTCATTATAATCACTATCATCTTTCATATGATACTACTCTCATCATCTCCAGTACCCATTTACCTCCAGATGGTACTGATGTTTGTCTCCAGTGATGCAGTGTGCATGTTTTAGCTAAAGCTAACCATCTATAAGTGTGACTCGTTCCTCCAACTGAAAGTATTTTGTGATGACTAACTAAGTGGGTCCTTTTGGAATGATGACCTTACTAACAGTTGTCAATATATTCTAGACTGTCGTCCAATATGTTAAGATGATCGGCCAATGTCATAGGATATGAATCAATTGACATCTACTTTGTACGCATCTCCAGCACGCGGCGTGGGGCAATAGGTTAGCTGTAAGGAGAATCTATGCATTCTCTCATGTTCCTAACAAGCAGATACCTTATAGAGGACCAATGTTCTTCTGTGTAGTCTTTCTGCAATTGTGTAGACAGTGTAATCCAGTATTTTTCTCTGCGTCTTTGTCGAAGTAGTTCTCTATAAGTGTCCCACAGAGGTACAATACCAGTTCCTTTCCTTGATGCCTAATCTCTAAGTATTTTAAGAATGGGCATTTCATTAGATTTGTTGTCAGCTCCCAGTTGACACCGAATGCAATGCACTAGTTGTGGAATCTGCCTTATGTGATTCAAGGTGAGATTCCATTCCAAATTCATCAAAAGGAAGGTTTTAATAGACCCAATCTCTTTTATATTATCATTCTTCTGTCTTTCCACGTCTCCTAGAATACCATGGCTCCATCTATGATGAGCCCTAAATTGTGCCATAAAGGGGCCAACAAATGTAGTCATGGACTCAGTCCTAACATCTCATGTACCAATTTCCACGTCTCTCCCATTGCTTTGATTACGGCATTGGTAGACTGAATTTTGTAGACTGGTAATGTTGAATATGTGCTGCTCTAATTCCACCCATATTAGTCTGTGCTTTGATGGTATCAGAAAGTTTCCCAGTTGCGATAGTTGGTGCACTTGATAATAAGATTATATGGCCCTCATTATGAGTGGCTCTGCAAATGGACTGGTTTTTCCCACCACCCCCTGAGCTACTGGTACCCCCGGTATCTCCTGCTCCAGTGCTGGGTAAAATCCAGCCCATTACAATTTGGACCCTGAGGGTTCACTGAGAAATGAGGAATTACCAGGGAAACTGGTAATCCCAGGTCCAATTCCCCCATTAATTCTTCAATTTGGGGTGGATATTTACATTGATATTTTTCCTGCTTTAGCAGCTGGAATCTAGAAATGACAGTTAAGAGATCGGCGGTGTGTCCATCGATCTCATAATACGGATGGGGCCGGTAATTGCTGCTACTGTCCCCATCAGAATTAAGAGGCCACTCGTAATAAGGGCCATTGTTGGGCGACCCATTTCCCCCAGCAGTGTGTTAATGTTAACATTCAACCTGTCTACCTTGAAATTTGAATGAAGCTTCCCCCACTGAAAATTCTTGATGTTAGCCATTATATTCCTCAGAACATGTCTACATATCTAAAGCGATAACATGGCAAGAACATAATTAGGTGAGATATTTCAACCACTTTAATGGAGTGCACCTGCTCCCATAAGGACAGATCCAATTGTGCCCACATTGCAAAGTAGCTTATTATCTTGTTAATGAGTGGACTATTGATGAGAATTCTAAACCACTTTAAGCCTTTGGGTACTTATGTTATATTGTGTCCACAGACACTTGCAATGGTCATGTGTGCAGACATGAGTAGAACCTCACTATTGCTCTAGTTCACTTTGCAGCAACTGACATTTTTGAAAGAGTCTGACAGTGAGAATGTTATCATAAAAGAGAGGTTTCTGAGTTTAATAAAGTCAATGGGATCACTGACTAAATATAGAAGGTCAAAATATCGACCTACAAAAATATCGCAGCAAAAATATCGAAGACAAGAATATCGACATCCTATCTACATTATGGTAAGCACAAAAATATCGGAAAAAAATATCGTGGTGAAAAATATCATTGTTAAAAATATCGTTTTTATTTAAGTTAAAAAAATAATGTAAAATAAAGTAAATAATAAATATAATTAAAATGAACATAGTTAAAAATATTTTAAAATGCTTAAAAATGTATAAGTAATATATATATAATTTAAACATACATTGAACAAATACATATAATATATAATATATTCTTACTTATTAATATGTTTTAATATTTATTTTAATAACTTATAAATGTTTTTTTTTTATAAATTATAAATACATCTATACACATAAAACAATAATATAAATAAAAATTAAATAACTATATTTAACAAATTTAAACAATGACAATTATTTTTAATCTTTTTAAAAATAATTATACAGTACATTAGCTAAAATAATACAAAAAATATTAGATTGCGGAGAAAATCAAATTACTATTCCAACTCCAGGGACTGCAACAATAGAAAAAGTGCTGGATAGCGTAGGGGTAAAAATTTGTATTCCCATTCCAGTGAATGCAACAGTAGGGAAAGTGTTGGATAGCGTAGGGGTAAAAATTACTATTCCCACCCCAGTGAGTGCAACAGTAGGGAAAATGTTGGATAGCGCAGGGGTAAAAATTACTATTCCCACTCCAGTGAGTGCAACAGTAGGGAAAGTGTTGGATAGCGTGGGGGTAAAAATTACTATTCCCACTCCAGTGAGTGCAACAGTAGGGAAAGTGTTGGATAGCGCAGGGGTAAAAAAAGTGTTGGATAGCGTAGGGGTAAAAATTACTATTCCCACTCCAGTGAGTGCAACAGTAGGGAAAAGGTAGGATAGCGTAAATGTTAAATTAACATACTCACAAATTAATTGTATTTTTAAAATAAATAACATATTAATAATTTATTTAACAAAATAATTATTAATAAATACCTATTAAATTAAATTATTATTTACTTAAATAACATGTAATTACTTCCCACCCTATTCCTCTATAAACACACAATGCTTTACACATAAAAAATAACACAATTAATGAAATTATCAATTAATCAATTAATAAAAAATTATTACCTATTAATAATTAATTGATAATAAATTAATTAACAATAACAATAAATAAATATTATTTAATAAATGAATTATCATTAATATACTTTGAAATGAACCAATTAATAGAAATTAATTACCAGTTATTAATTAATTAACAATAAATTAATAATCAATAACAATAAAAAACACATATTAACTAATTAATTATATTTAGATTACTTCCCACCCTATTCCCCTATAAACTCACAACCCGCTACACATTAAAAATAACAATTAATTTAATTGCCAATTAATCAATTAATTAAAATTAATTACTAAATAAATAATTTACAACAAATTAATTAACAATAACAATAAATAAAAATAAAGACATTATTTATAATTAATTTAATTATAAATAAACCAGCTACTAAAAATTAATTACCAATTAATAATTAATTAACAATAAATTAACAATCAATAACAATAAATACAAACATATTAATTAATTAATTATAATTGAATTACTTCCCACCCTATTCCCCTATAAACCCACAACCCGCTCTGATACTAAAACGCAAAATTTACTTGAACTCGATATTAGTGTAGATCGATATTTGAACTTCGATATTTTGACTGAACACCAACTCAATAGTAATATCATTTGCACACAGAGTATATTTAACTTATCTCTTATTGTTGTGTCTATTCCATGTTCCACTGATGAACTGTATAATGCTGATGCCAGAGGCTCAAAGGACAATAAAAAAAGACAGGGGGACAGTGGACATCCTTGGTGTGTTCCTCTTTTGATAACTGTGTACTTTGACCAGTACCCTCCACAATTAATTTCTATTGTGTGGTATACAAGCCCTATTAGATGAAAGTAAATACACACTGAAATCACTTTGTTCAGTCTCAATGATGGGGCCTTTATCTGCGTATTTACATACAGGTTGATCAAATAAATAGGGCAGTTGCAATTAAAGTCCATTGGCTACTTACCCTCCTTAGGATTAGGGAAAATTATGACTTTATTGGATATAGGCCCTGGCTAGCTTGTAGCTTCGACTTCCATAAAAGCTGCATGAAGCATTGGGACAAACAATAACTGATCAAATTTGTAATACTCTCCCAGAAAGCCATCTTCGCCCGTATCCTTCAAAATGGGCAGACACTTTATAACATCCATTATTTTTATACTGATATTCCACTCTATTGAAGCTTCCTACCCTCTTGTGAGAGTGTTGCATGGCTTACATTATTCAGAAAGGCTTCCTTACGTGCAATGGTGTCAGCATTGTGTGAGTTGTATAATGTTTTATGAAACCTGGCAAATGTTTCTGAAATATTTGTTGGGTGCAGCATTACAGTCCCATCAGATTTGTGGATGGCGGGTGTCACCATTTGTTCCTCCATTTGTCTTAATTGAACAGTGAGAAGCCTCACCACCTTTTCTCCTGATTCAGAGTTTATTTTCTGAAAGTTCATCAATATTTTTCTTTGCAGTTTGAGGTCTGATAATGGTATTAAACTTGAGTTTGTTAACTTCCAGTTTTTGACATCCTAGATGGGCTGGCTTTCTATTGTATGCTAGAGTGAGTGTCTGAATGTCGGTCTCTAGTTGGTACCTTTATAAGAATGGCCTTCCTCTTGGCCACTGCGGTGTCTTGCATCAGGGAGCTTCTGATAGTTGTTCTTTCTGTTGCCCACAAGCTTTGAGTGGATGGATCCAAGCCCTTTAATTCCTTTTAAATATCTGGGCTTATATTTCTGGTGACTGGTAACCTCCAGTACATCTGGGGTAGATTTCAAAGACGTATGTCCAGTACGAGTGGTCAGTCAATCCTCCCACTACGATTACAGTATGGACTACCTCTCTGTATAGGGCTCCTCACTTCAGGGAGTAAGTAGTGCGTGGGGTGAAAATGTGTACCTGTGAGTAAAAGGTGAAGTCCAGTTTAGTGGAGTGGAAATGTGCCGAATGTCTCTTAATCCATGATCCATCGTGAGATCTTGGAGAAGTGCCCTATCAACCTTATTGTGTCTGTCAATAAATCCTGTTAGGTCAGTAATTGTGTGAGTAGCTATTTTCCAACCTCCTCCCACTATTAGGGGAGTGTGAGAGAACGAAAGTGTTCTTTTGTTCCCACTATAAAAGTGGAATTCAGTGTTTCCTTTTTAGTAATGCCAAATCTACCCCCTGAATAATTCAATGTTTTTGAGTACTCTGTTGGTACAAATTGTTTAAATAAAATCACCACAATTTCTGGGGTATTTTGGCATGTCTGCCACATTTTTGGTTGAGGGAGAAATGTAACTACTGCTACTAGGTCTTCCTTCATTGTCTCTATTAAGGTTATTCAATACCATTTTGGATACATGAGTCTCCTGTATTATTACAATGTCAGTCCCTTTCCTTCAGAGATAATGTTTATATATAATGGGTCATTTCATTGACATATATGGAGACTTTTTG
The DNA here is from genome assembly GCF_964204655.1 of Triturus cristatus. Classification (NCBI taxonomy): domain Eukaryota; kingdom Metazoa; phylum Chordata; class Amphibia; order Caudata; family Salamandridae; genus Triturus; species Triturus cristatus. Next base: position 880,032,027 of record NC_140583.1, read on the forward strand.
TAGAGGTCTGGAGTGTTGTGCTTCTAAGGGCATCACTACTTCTAGTTGAAATCAGACCTCCTGTGAGTCAGCTACCAATCAAACCACAGGAAGGATTGAGCAGAGAGTTAGAGGAAGTGGCTGTCTAGTGGAAATTGGCACTATGAATGATATAGAGATAAAGAGGAATAAGAACATAAAGAAAAGAAAGGGGGATAGGAAAGGAAATCCTCAGTAAGACAAAGAAAATGAAAACTTGGGGGCTGATTCCAATCCGGGTCGGAAAGCACTCCGACCGAGCCAGATCCGGAGTGTGTTCCGACCGAGCCAGAGCCCTGCAGTCCAACCGAGCGAGTACGATGCGGCTGTATGCTGTCGGACTCGGTTCGGTCAGACTCCCATAGAAGTCAATGGGAGCCGGTCGTACGATGCATACATGCGCACCCATTGACTGAATGGGTACGTCTCGAACAAGTGCACCCCCTACAGTGGGTATGCGTCGGTGCCATCCGCGCCATACATGCTGTGTTGGGGAGACCCATAGGTCTCCCCCTGTGTCCGAGTCGTAGGGCTGCGGGTGTCAGGGGGTCCGACGTGGACCCCCGAAGTTCGACTCAGACGTGAGTCCCATGTTCTCCATGCCACTGGAATCAAGCTATCCTGGCTGAAGAGGGGTGAAACCCCGAAACCGGTCCTAGGATGCTTGTTTCCAGTCCAGGGAGGACCTGGCCTGGCAGCTCAGGCTGGACAGTTCCCATGGGGCACAGGGTCAAGACTGATTTGCATATGGCTGGGTCCAAACTGGAATGGCATGGTGAGCAAAAAAACGATGGATTTAGGCCCAGATCTCTGTACTGGGGTGAATGTATGACATTGTTCTGCATTCTTTCCATCAACAGTTCTTTTTGCATTTGTCACCCCGAGTGGGATGGGTATGCTCAGACGTGAGTCCCGTGCTCTCCATGCCACTGGAATAAAGCTATCCTGGCTGAAGAGGGGTGAAACCCCGAAACCGGTCCTAGGATGCTTGTTTCCAGTCCAGGGAGGACCTGGCCTGGCAGTTCGGGCTGAACTGTTCCCATGGGGCACAGGGTCAAGACTGATTTGCATATGGCTGGGTCCAAACTGGAGTGGCATAGTGAGCAAAAAACGATGGATTTAGGCCCAGATCTCTGTACTGGGATGAATGTATGACATTGTTCTGCATTCTGTCCATCAACAGTTCTTTTTGCGGTGTGAAAAGGAGCATGTCATGCACAGTGCCTGCCACCTGGCACAGGGACATGTCGGGTAGCCCCCCAGTGCACCCACACACACCCCCAACCCAATGGGCCCCCAGAGACATTCTCCGCATGCCTTTCCATGGCGGTTCCACCTCAGCGGAAAGGCTGGCTACTGCCGGCATCATAATTGTGCCGGCGGTGCTTGGCCCTGATCCGCAACAATTGCAGAGGTCCAGCTCCGCCTGCCAAGCAATCGGGTGGACTGCAACTGGGGGAAAAGTGGTGAGCGGAAAATCACACCGCGGCGGTCACGACTGCGATGCTAATCGGACCGGCGGTTTTCTGGGTTTCGATGGCGGGCAGATGGCCATCGGGGTTGCACAGCCAGACCAGCGGTTGCACCGCCAGACCCGCGGCGGCCATCCACCTGCCATCCTAATAGACCCCAAAGTGTCACTCTTGTGATCATCTGGTTAGCCCAACCTAAAAGTTACCTTCTTAAGTCTGGCGCAAAAAGTTCCATTTGCATTGGAGGAGGCCATGAGGTGTAGGCTGAGTATCACTTGTTGTTATCACTGTAGCGTTAAGACCATGTCAGCCGTTGCAGGCAGTCTCATTGTAGCTTGGTGTTTGCAGTCATCGCGAGCATCGGAATCTCTGTGTGAACAGGCTGTTTGCGGTCGTGAGGAGCCTTTTGGGGAACAGGACTCACTCCAGCAGAGGCGAGAGGCAGGGCTCAGGCAAGTCCAGTTGTAGCAGGTCACCTGGGCAGTTGCAGGGAGGCCTCTGAGGCTTGTTGTGTCCCAGTAGCTCACAGTGAAGGACAGCCAACTGGCCCTTAGAGACACTCTGAGTAGCCTGGGGGCAAGGTAAGCAATTCCAGTCTTCATTGTTCAGACAGCAAGGCAGAATTTCAAGCAGTTGGGTAGTTCTCTGGCAGCAGAGCAGTTCTTCTGAATGTTCCACAGGTCCGGGAGTGTTCTAAGAAGTGGCGGTCCCATATTTATACCTGGCTCCAGCCTTTGGGTGGTGGGGGGACTCTTTGTCCTATTCCCCACAAAGGGGTCCGGAAAGTTCTTTCCCTGGTCAATGCACTAAAATGTCTGATGTGACAAAATACAGGGCAAGCCTAGGATCAGGTTGCTTTGTGTGTGCTGTAGGCAAAGCCCTTTGAAGTCTAAGTGAGGTTGGGTACAGCTTCTCTCCAGCCATTCTGTTAGAGTGGCCCAACCTGTCAACACCTAAACTACCTTTCTCTCCCTGTCTGCAAGCAATACATAAACCACAACATCAGAGCCATTTATGTGACCTAAAAGAGTTGCAGAAAGACACAGTTGGCTGGGGCAAGAAAATGGCAACTTCCTAAATGTAGCATTTTCAGAATTCTGACTTAAAATCTGAATTTACCATTAAAGAAGATTTTAAACTACAATTAATTTGAGTGTAAACAAAATATCCCTATCTGAAGTTATTAAATGTAATAAGATAACCCAATGTTAGACAATGGGAAAGACAGGTCTTATAATAGTGAAAAATGACTTTATGAGTTTTTCACTGCTTAGACATGTGAAACTTCACACATATGACCTACCTTTTAAATGCTGTGCACCATACTCTATGATTCTTTAGAGCCTACCTCAGAGGTGATTTATAAGTATTGAAAAGGAAGGTTTAGGCCTGGCAAAATTATTATTTTGCAAGGTAAAACTGGCAGTTAAAACTTCTCGTGGAGTTCTCACGAGTGTCCTCGATTTCCAATTTATTACTTATTCTGGATCCAAAATGAGCACATGGATCGGTGACTCTTTGCAGACCCAACTATGATTGTCCATCCTCACTTTTCATGGGATCTGTTTGTTGCATTTTATTCCAGTTTAACTAGACTCTTCTCCGTGTCTTTCATTAAGGTCACATCTCAATGCACAGATTCATTGTCTGCTCATCTACCATGATGTCTGGGCATAGTGAGGGCTGCAGAGTATTCGTGCATTAAGTTGTTTTTCCTCTTTGTTAAGCACGAGGGTCTCTCACCAGCAGTTGTTGAGGGTGCATCACTACCCCAAGTGTATAGCCTTTCACACATGGTCACTTCAGAATCCAGTGTTGGGTTTAGGTTCTGATTGCTGCCGCTCCTCCCAGTCGTTATATTCACTCTAGCATCGCATCATTGCTTAGTGTGCACTTTCCTGCCCCACTCCCAGCACTGCTGTTGATAGCATCTCGCCCTAGCCTCATTTTCCTGCCTCCGCCTGGCTGCAGCCAAGATTAGATATTGTTATGAACTATCACTGGGTTGGGGAACCTATTATGTTATTGGATCACAGTCGGCCACTCCCGTTCCATGGTGTCTTTGATACTGCCTCATGTTGTTTGCATTATGGGTGAGGGATGAGTAGGGGTACTCAGTACTGCTGTGAACATGCATTTTCCACAGGAATTTGCCCATACCTTTCGTTATTGCCAGGAGCCTGATCACTTTGTCTGTTACACCAAGGGCCTAATTATGAGTCTGGCAGTCCTAGGACAGCCAGACTCGCGGGGCGTGGAGGTGGCAATCTAGCCATCGCCGCACCGGTGGTCTGACCATCCCATTATGAGTTGGGAGGTCGGACCACCATTGCACCGCCACAGCCGCCGTTCCCTGGTGGTGGCTCGGGGACAGGGCCTCAGTAATTTGCTGATGGTTCCGCTGTGGCACTGCCATGCATATTATGAGTTTCAGGTCTGCACGTGATGTAATAGAGGTCTTTCCTCCATGAAAAGGGTGGCGATCCTGAAACATAGGTGGTCCTACAGGGCCCCCTGTTGCCTATCGCAATTAGGCCCAAATTAGATTTTGAAACTACTGGTGCCCATTCATCAACTTTGCAGATGTGTCTGTGGAGCAGTTTCACAGGGTGGCTAACTTCAGTGCCGTCAAGCACTGACACCTCCTGTGTCATAGTTCTTGACAGTTCGTTCCAATCCTGCATATTTTACTATGTATGATGTTGTACATGGGGAAACACATGAGATGAATACCCCAGCCTGAACAACTTCCTACCCCCGGACGGACTGACCAGCTAAATTCTACCAAAATCCAATCCCACTCCTGGTGCCTACTGCACCAACCCCTCCCCTGAACACCGCTACCTCCACTCCGTCCCCCCGCACCGACCGCGTGCTCTCCATGCCCCCTTCAACCATTAGCAAAAGAGACAGCACAAGTGAGGCTCCCCAACCCCCTGTGGCCCGAAACCTTCCTCCTCCCGCCTCACTCTGCCCCCCTCAACAAACAACCAGCGCCGCCAACCCGCAATCTAAGCCGCCCATTTTCCTCTCGCTTCCCACACGCAAGCTGAGGGCTTCAAATTCTCGACGTAAACCCTCTCACCCCTTGCCCATGACTCCCCAAAGAGACAACACTGACAAAGGGAACACCAAAACCCACTTTATCAATTACAAGCTTCCGCCGTCTCGAGACTTCCCTCCACAGAACACCCCCTACCGGGGAGATGGCGCTACGTCTCGTCCTGCTAGAAAGCCAACTAAAAAAGGTATTACTAGGCCTCAAAGAAATCCCAATGAACCTCTCCTCACACTGTAGACCCAGCCAACATCCGCACCCGACCCCCACCACTACCAACAATAAACGCCTAAGGCCCTCCAGGGCTCCATGGCCCTGTTGGAACACAACCCCACTCCTTGACCCGGCACAAGACCCAGAAGAACAAGACCTGCAATGTCCATGTGTGAAGCTTTAGATCTTGCCTCCTCTTATGTTACTTCCCCAACTGCCACCCCCAACCTACATATCCAGGTCATCACTGGAGTTAGAAGAGATCGCTCTCCACCCAGATCTCCAAGACCACCAGCATGCCTCACGATCATTCCGAGGGCCTCCCCAGCGAAGAAACTCAAAAACGGAGAGTCTAGCACCAAGTGCATGCTTATTAACTGCAGATCAGCCATCAAACATGCCACAGAGCTGGCTGAAACCATCCTGACCCATGACATAGACATCACGTTCATCACCGAAACTTGGCTTAACGAGTTCTCCTCTTCAATCATGGACATGCTTGTTCCCCCAGGCTTTGTAATCATCAACAAAGACAGAAATATCCACCGCGGAGGGGGCATAGGAATCATACACAAGAATACCATCTCTGTGACGGAAACTGAAGCCCTCAAGTACAACACTTTTGAATGTCTTACCGCCAACATCAAGACGAGGGAAAACAAAACACTATCCTGCCATCTCCTCTACCATCCGCCAAGCAACAACACTTCATTTGGAGAACACCTATCAGATCTGATATCTAACTGTGCACTCCGGGACGCCAGTAACCTAATTCTAGGAGACCTTCACTGGAATGAAGAAAACCACCTGTTGATTCATAACTTGAACGAACTCCTACATAACAACAACCTCACCCAACACTGCTCAGAGGAAACCCACAACAAAGGATCAAAACTGGATGCCATCATTGCCCAACCTGACACAGTCACGATCGACTGCACCATGCCCGTCGACTGGTCTGACCATCACATCATCCTATTCCACATCAACCAATTGATCCTATTCAAACCCCCAATCAGGATCAACCCCACTGGGTAAGAAATCTAAAGCAGATTCCCATGGACGTTTTGGAAGAAAGGATAAGCTCTCTCCTCCCCATCTCTTCTGGCGACCTATCCACTACAGAACTCACCTCTCACTACAACTCCAAATAGCCCTCTTAAAACAAAAAAGAGCCAGGGCCACTCCCTCCAGATCCTAGTTCAACACAGACATAAACGCCGAAAGACTACTCAGAGCAGCAGAAAGACTCTGGCAGAACAATCCGTCCCCAATCCTCCTGGACCAACTCAAATCAACACGCAAGAAGTACAAAAACCACATCAAGCTCGAAAAAATTTCCTTCTTTCGCAATGCCCTTAAAAACGCTAAAAACAGTCCCACAGACCTCTTCACTCTCATCAGGCAACAAACTTCCAAGCCCCCCGTATCCACAACACAGGCCTCTAATGCCCTGTGTGAGAACTTTGCCAACTTCTTCAACAACAAAATCTCCAAGATTGAGCTCTCCCTGGACATCAACCACATCCTTGTCCATAGGAGCCCGGCCCCAGGAGAAGATTGCAACACACCCAATCACCCCCTAACCAGTGGGACTCATTCAACCCCGTTTCAGAAATAGAGATAGTCAATCTGATCTCCACCTCTCAACCCTCCTCACACGCCTTGGACCCTATTCCTGCCCAACTGGCCAAAAAGCTAAAACTCTTCCTAGCAGCGCTCTGGACCAGGATCATAAACAGCTCCCTGAGCTCCGGAGTCATTCCGGACTGCCTCAAAGTTGGCCAAGTCACGCCATTACTGAAAGAAGCAGGCTTGGACACCAATGATTTGAGCAACTACAGACCCGTCTCCAATCTCCCTCTCCTGGCCAAAACTTTGGAAAAGTGTGTTCTCCTTCAACTGACTCAACGCATGGACAGCATCAACCTCCTGGACCCCCACCAATCGGGCTTCAGAAAAGGGTGCAGCACAGAGACAGCGATCCTTAATATCATGGATGATATACACAAGTCCCTCGATACAGACCAATGCTCCCTACTCATCCTCCTGGACCTATCAGCAGCCTTCGATTTGGTGGACCACCAACTACTCATTAAGGTACTCCAAGAGAGGCTAGGGGCTGAAGAGGTGGTCTTACACTGGTTCGGCTCCTTTCTACAGAATCGCTCTCAAAGAGTCAAAATCAACAACTTCACGTCGGACCTTCACCCTGTTAGCAGAGGCGTCCCCCAAAGATCAGTCCTCTCCCCGCAACTTTTCAACATATACATGGAGCCCCTCACCACTATACTCATAAGATCCAACATTCCCTTCCACCTTTATACAGACGACACCCAGATCTATCTGGAAACCTCCTCCATTGAAGACATCCAGAGACTCAACGACACTCTTAGAGAAGTCCAACACTGGCTCTCATTAAACCACTTGGAATTGAATCAAGCCAAAACAGAAATCCATCTAATTTCCAACAAAACGGAGAACCCCCAAGTCGCAGAATGGCTAAAAGCAATTGATGCTCTCAACTACAATCTCTCCTGGCCGACTCCGTCAAATCGCTGGGAATCACCCTGGACCCTAAACTACGCATAGACAAACACATCACGAACACTGCACCTTCCTCAACCTGAAATTACTCAACAAGATAAACCCCTTCATCCCGACCAATGACCTCAAACAAGCGACACAATCCTTGGTACTTTCCAGATTAGACTACGGCTCACTGGCACTGCAAAATCACACCTAGCTCCCCTCTGATCAACTCCTAATGCAGCTGTAAGAGTGGTCACCGGAGTAAAAAAATATGACCACATCTCGCCTGTACTCAGAGAGTTGAAATGGCACCCAGTTGAAATGCGTGCCAATTTCAGAACTGCCTACCTCAATCACAAAGCCCTCCACACAGGGAAACCAGTCTACCTGGCCTCCAAACTCACAAAGGCCGGTCAGACAAGGAGCCTCAGGAGCTCCAACACTCTACTCCTCATCCTGTCGAAAACCCGCAAACAAAAATCCGCAGCCCGATCCTTCTCTGGAAATGTGCCCAAAATCTGGAACTCCATTCCAGTTCATATCAGGACCATCCCCACCTTTCTAAAATTCAAAAGGCATCTCAAAGACCACTTCCTCAAGCGTATTCTCCTAAATTGATAGATTGCCCCCAAAACTCACAAGGGTGCACACTATTGCACAATGACACTTTGAAACTAAGACCTCTACCTCACTGCTAGCCCGACTTCTTCCCATTATCCCTCCGTTCGGAAGGATGCGCGGCTTGTACTACTGTGCTCACTATTACGAGACTATGCAACTTCCCGGCCTCTAGCGTTATACAACGTGCAAAGTCTTCTACTGCACCTTGAGGCATCCTGTTTACTACTGCTATAATATGTGTTATCCTCTTTACAAAGTGTTGTAAAGCTCTCCAATACCTTAGGGTCTGGCTAGCGCATTATAAAACTCCTAAATAAATAATAAATAAATAAATACTCGGTTTGTTTCACTTTCAATCAATACATCTGCTTTGGTTATATGACATTATATGAAGGTCGTTAATCTTCATCTACAATATTATTGCTTCCACTTCATCGAGCTTATATTTACTAATAACTCCACTCATGGTTACCTTGGCAGGCAACTATGTTTAGAATTAAGAACAGTACTGATATAATTACTTTATAGTGTAGTGGTAGATCGATTCAGGGGATACAAGATTATTGTCATGCAATTTATTGCATATGATATAGTGACCATCCGCGCCCCTACCAATGTCACACCTTCAGAAAGTGGCTTCCACAGAACAGGCGTACACCATTAATGAATTCCCCTAGTGGAGGTTAATTTCGCAGTGGCACTCTGTCAGTGTCTGCATTAATCGCTCACTCAGCCCCACATCGGTTATGTTCGTTAGTGCTTCTAAGGCCGTCGATGTTTAATAAGTGAGGAGGCTGTTTGAATTACTTGCACTGCTGGTGAGGATGGGGGCATTTAAACGAAAAGTGCATTTGGTTATCAGAAAGCATGATTGGGAAACTGCATTTAATCTGATTCGGTTTCTGGACTAGCATCCATCATTTAACCAGCTCACTGCTGCTTCCTTGGCTACCGTAGGAGGAGGGAAAGAGGTACAAAGCGGCAACTGCAGGAGAGCGATTTAATTAGCGCCGCCACGGCGAGCCAGTCAGGCATTAAATTGTAACTACAGCTTGGGGCAGAAAAACATCCTGAAGCTGTTTTGGAGTCAGTAACAGTCGAACATTCTGCGCCATTTGGTGCCCTTCTTCTGCACACCCGGGACCTCCACCAGTGACGTGGCATCTGATCTAACTTTACTGTTGGGTTCGTGGTTTTCTTTGTCAGACATTTTGTCTCAAGGCTGAAATAAGCCCCGCAGATATAGTTAACGTTTCTTTCAGTGCGGCTCTCTACAAAAGAGAGGTTTTGACGGCTGAAAGCCACAGTGAGAATATATTTGCCAGAAGCAGCAGACAGCTCACCGCGGGTCCCTCTGCTCTGCTGGGTTATTCTAGTTTGATCTTCAAAAAGCCCTGGGTTACAGAATTGAAGTTGTTACGGGTCAAGGTCGCGTCTGCACTGGAGACCCCAGCCAATTGCAGATCCGAGAGAAAATTGGCCCTTTTATTTATCTTATTTGTTAATTATGTATGCTGTAGTTTACCGGACTGTTTACCGCACGGTAAAGCACAGAAGCCAATGACCATTGAAGACGATTGCGCTAGAGATACATTTGCATATTTTTAAAGCACTTCGGGCCTCATTTATACATTATAGCTAAAGGCCTTATTTCAAGCTATGCATGATCATGGGCGCACACTGTGCACCCGAAAATTACCGTACTGTACAGACAGTACAGTTATTAGCAGGTGCGCAACTTGAACCTGAGTTCAATTTGCAAAATTCAGAATTGGGATTCATGCGCTAATTGCTCTTTTCACCGAGTCTGACGTGCACAAACCGGCATTTCCAGTTATGTGAGACTAAGCCCCCATTTTATGCTGCATGCTGGACCCGCTGTACCTGCCTCATAATGGCATAAAACTCAGAATGCAAAACGAAACAGAACTGAATTAACTTTTTATGCATTATATTGTTGTCTTCACCCCATAGGGGGTCACACCTTGTTCTGGTAGCTGCCATTATTAAACAGACAGATAATATGCATATAAAGGTGAATGTGAGGTAATCCTGATCACTTTTAATTTACGCATCCCCATCCTGCTGGTCTATCCTCTGCCTGATTTGCCTATTGTCAGCCATCTAAGATGTAAGGATGCATTGGTTTGCTAACTCCTAATTATACTAAGATAGGTATAGTTTCTCCATGTACCCTAGCTTGTCATTGATTCGGCAGTCGAAATTCAGCCCTTTAGCCTCTCTCCTTAGCAACCAGTCAACGTGTCTCACCACCCCCCTCCCCAGCAACCTTCAGCAACAATAGTGCAAGGGAAGGAATAACTCGTAGTTGCTGCTGCTTTGCTACTGAAATATGTAAAAAAAAATATCCACTGGAGAAGCATAAGGAAGCAAGTTATCTATCTATCCTTCCTTTCTTTTTTTTTTATTTATTATGCGCATATCCAGAAAAATTAAATACAAATACATACAGATACATTACGTCAAGGAAATGACAGTTTGCAGAGGAAAAAAATAGAAAAAAATTGTATTTCCAAAATTATCAATTATAATAATGCATACAGGGGCACAACTAATTCATCCTCGCATCTCTACTCCAATCGGCGATATATGCCCAGATCTTCCTACCCCTAATTTTTGCCTGTCTGCCTCTACAGGCATATATAGACATCTCTAGTTTATATATCCCAAGGAGCCTAGTGAGCCACAAATGAAAGGTTGGTGAGTCCTGATCTTTCCATCTTGTGGCCAATAATAACCTGTAGACTGCTGCCCCAAAGAACATACCATTTTTTGTTCGGTATTAAGACCCAGCGTACTGTCATGGCCAAGAATCAGCAAGGTCGGAGTTAATTCTGGTCTAAAACCAAACAATAATTCCCAGAAACCCGACAAGCCTTCTTTAAGTAGGGCCAGTTTGTCGCAACCATAAAACATATGTACCAAGGTGGCGGGTCCAGCCCCACATCTAGGACATTTGTCGTCGGCCCTCATCCCCCATTGATAAAGTTTAGCAGGGGTAAAGTATAAATTAAATATCGTTTTATATATTTGAGCTTTTAAATTCGATGTTAAAAAAATTTCAGCTGTTAAGGAAAGGCTCATGTAGATATCCACATCGGGGTTACTAAGATTAGATGCCCAAGTTGCTTCAGTTTTTTCCAGGTCATCAGGGCTTTTATCGATGAGTATTTTATAAAAATCCCTAATTCTACTCATTTCCCTGGTTACCATTTCTAATAGCAGAATCTCCTCCAATGTAATCTTTGGCTTCCGTGTAATAAGGACGTTCTTAATCTGGAGAAATTTAAAATATTGGTTATCAAGAAAACCAAACACCCGCTGTATTCTAGGGAATTGAGCCTCTTGGACCCCCCCACAGAAGTCACCTATTGTGCGTATCCCATATTATTCCCACTTTTTCTCCATATCATCGTTCGCCAAGTAGGGCAGCAGTGATGAATGCCATAGAGGGGTGTATCTAGAGAATCTTTGAATACCCATAGCCTTGGAGACCTGCTTCCAGATTTTCCATGAGCCATAAATTACTTTGAACTGCACCTTTTTAAAATAGCTAGGTTCCAATTGTCTCAATAACAACCCGGAGGCTTCCTTCCCCATCGAGAGTTCATAAATTGTAGGTATATTTGTTCCCTATGCTGATTCCTTATTGTTATTCACCGATAAGAGAGTGGTCATTTATTTTATTTTTATTTATTTTAGCGATTTCTAAAGCGCCTGGTGACCCAAGGGCATCCCCGCGCTATGTAACTTGAAATCCTAGTGAGGGGGAGAGAGGGGGGAAGGCGACCGAAGGGTGTTATTTAGGAAACAGATGGGTCTTTAGTTTTTTGCGAAAAGCAAGGTAGTTGGATTCTAGTCTGAGGGCGCGAGGGAGTGCGTTCCAGCCCTTAGCCGCTTGAACGGAGAATTGTCGACCTCCTGTGCGGGTTCTTTTGAATCTGGGGGTGCTGACTAAATTCTCATTTTGAGATCGTAGGGATCTGGTTGCTGTGTAAGGTGTGATCATTTTACTAAGGATCGCTGGACCAGATCCGTTGTAAAGCTTGTGTGTAGTACACATTGCTTTAAAGTGCACCCTTTGGCGCACGGGGAGCCAGTGCAGGGCTTTGAGGGCTGGCTTGGCGGACATTCTGGAGGGAGTGTTAGTAATCATGCGTGCTGCCGCGTTCTGTGTCCGCTGGAGTTTCGTGATAGTAGACTCGGGGGCTCCCAAGTAGACCAGGTTGCTGTAGTCCAGGCGGGACAGCACTAGTCCCTGGATAAGGAGCTTCCTGGACATAGGTGGGAGTAAGGGCAGGATTTTACGGGTCGTGCGCATAAGCCCGAAGCATGTGCCCGAGGTTTTGGTTGCTTGGGTTTTCATCGTGAGCTGTGGCTCAAGCCACACCCCGAGTGTCTTGATTTCGCGTTTTGGGGGGGGAATTTCTCCGAACACATCGGGCCATAGTGTAGGAGGGATAGTTGTCCATTGCTTGCCAAGTAGCATTACTTCTGTCTTTGTCCCATTCAATTTTAGTGATGAGTCATTCATCCAGTTGTGGATACCTATGAGGCAGTTAGTCAAATTTTCAGGATGGTCGATCAACTGGGACAAGGAGACGACTAGTTGGGTGTCGTCAGCGTAACTCACCATTTTTGTGTTAAATGGTGTTACCACGTCCTCGAGGGGGGCCATATAGACATTAAAAAGCGTCGGGCTCAGGGAAGAGCCCTGGGGGACGCCGCTGGTGAGTGGGAGGGTGGATGAGTGATGGTTATCGTCCCACACTTGAAAAGTGCGTCCTGTAAGAAAGGATTCGATCCATTTGATTGCTGTCCCGGTAAGTCCTGCATTCGCCAGTCTATGCAGAAAGACACGGTGGTTGACCGTGTCAAAGGCTGCACTTAGATCCAGGAGGATCACTGCCACTGATCCTCCTGAATCCAGTAAGCCCCTTGCCTCTTCAATGACTGCGAGGAGTGCGGTGTCCGTTCCATGGCCCGGGCGAAATCCGGTTTGGGATTGTCGGAGCAGGTTATTAGTTTCAAGGAACTGGGATAGTTGGAAGTTTACCAGTTTCTCAGTGACTTTGCTAATGCCAGGGAGTAGGGATATTGGTCTGTAGTTGGACAGGTCCGATGGATCTAGCTGAGGTTTTTTTAAGAGTGCTTTGACCACAGCACTCTTCCAGCTGTCGGGAACAGTTCCGTGGGCGAACGAGCAGTTGATGAGATCCGTGATGGTAGGTACAATTACTGAGGCTACGGTCTTGAGGAACCTGATAGGGGCTGGGTCCAAGGGTGATCCACTTTTCATTTTTATTAGGGTTCGCTCAACCTCTAGGGGGGTGACAGGTCGGAATGTCTGTAGCGTGGGGCGACAGATGCTTTTAGTCTGTTCGAGGGGAGTACGGCTTTCCGTGAGGCTGGGGGAGCTGGGGAGTGGGAGGGAGGCCAGGATGCGGGTGATTTTATCGTTGAAGAAGTTCGCTAGCTCATTACTTCTGTCAACTTTGGGGGTGTTGGAGGGGGAGGTGGTGGGGACCTTGATCAGCTCTTTGACGATTAAAAAGGATTCTCGGGCTGAATTAGATGCTTCTTGTATTCGCGTATCATAGTATGAAGCTTTAGCTGATTTAATGGCCTCTTTATAGAGTTTGACCGTAGACTGGTAGGCTTCTTTGTTGGCATGTTGCCAATTTTTTCTCCAGAGTCGTTCGGCTTTTTTGCAGTTTTTACGAAGTATTCTTAGATCTGCGGAATACCATGGTGCTGAGCCATGTTTGCCGTTTTTGTCTTTGCGTGGGAGTACTAGGTCTAGGGAGGCGGTAATCCAGTCCCTGAATCTTCTGTCTGCCGTAGTTGGATCTCCAGCGTGAGCAGGGATGTTTTTTTCGAGGGTCTTAGCCCATTCATCCGTGGGGAGTCTGGACCAGGTCCTGTCCTTACTGAAGGTGGGGGGTATTCGGTTTTTCCTGAAGGTTCCAGGTAATTGGAAGGGGACAAGAAAATGGTCTGTCCAAGGGAGGGGAAGGGCCTCCTTCGCTAGCATCAAGGGCGAGCTGGTAAACACAGGGTCTAATAGGTGGCCCTTGGTGTGGGTGGCTCCGGAGTTTAATAGGCGGATGTCAAAAGCCGCTAGGTCTTGAATCAGATCATTGGCTACCGAGTCGGCCAGATCTTCTAGGTGGATGTTCAGGTCCCCAACTATCATATAGTTTGATAGGGAGTGGGCCTGAGTTGTGACTAGGTCTAGAAGAGAGCAGGTGAAGGGGCCTGGGAGGCCAGGGGGGCGGTAAACAAGGAGTCCTGTTAGAGAAATGGTTGGGTTGAGTGTAACGGTAAAATGCAGACTTTCTGCGTCGGTAATCTGTGCGTCGTGGGTTTTGCAGTGGAGGTGTTCTCGATGGATGATAGCTACACCGCCTCCTCTACCTAGAGGGCGGGGTAGGGATTGGATACAGTAGCCCTGTGGTGTTGCTAGTACCATGTCTGATTGCGAGTGAGGGCCGAGCCACGTTTCCGTGAGGAAGAGTATATCAATTTCATGATCTTCTATGATGTCGGTAATCTGTGTCGCATGTTTTGGAAGTGACCGACAGTTTAGAGAGGCAAGGTTAAGGATGGCGGGTTTGATAGGTTTAGTGGGGAGCGTGAGCTGGACTGGCTTGCATAAGGAGCAGCAAGTGAAAGGTCCCTTGAGATCATGGGTGTAATCACAGGAGGGTGGGGGGGGTCTGAGGCTCAGTAGTTCTCTGCGAGAGTACCTTATGTTAGGGTAAGATGAATTGGGCAGGAGTTCTGGCCCTAGGCCCGGTCGTGCGCGGCGGGCGCAGACGGGCTTGGCTTTGGCGCGCAAACGGCGCTCCCGCTGCGCTCGTCCGCTGCGCTGGTATGGCCGGCCCATATGTAGTCTGTGTGGGTGGGTGTGGCCTCGCAGTGGGCGTGGCTACCGCCTTGGGCGTTCCCTGAGTCAGCGCTGATCGCTGTGTCAGGTGTGGTCGGGGAGGGCTGTGAGAGCGCGTTTCGGGTCGGCGCTTCCAAGCAGGTGAGCTCTAAGATATATTTTTTAAAATAAACACAAGAGAACAGTGCAGTTTTAAAAAATCAGTGGGAACACAGTCCTCCGGCTTCCGCCTCAGAGGATACACAAGTCAGAAGTCCAGTCCGCTTGTGATTCGCGTATTTTATAGTCTCTGTGGGTGGGCGTGGCCTCACAGTGGGCGTGGCTACCGCCTTGGGCGTTCCCTGAGTCAGCGCTGATCGCTGTGTCAGGTGTGGTCGGGGAGGGCTGTGAGAGCGCGTTTCGGGTCGGCGCTTCCAAGCAGGTGAGCTCTAAGATATATTTTTTAAAATAAACACAAGAGAACAGTGCAGTTTTAAAAAATCAGTGGGAACACAGTCCTCCGGCTTCCGCCTCAGAGGATACACAAGTCAGAAGTCCAGTCCGCTTGTGATTCGCGTATTTTATAGTCTCTGTGGGTGGGCGTGGCCTCGCAGTGGGCGTGGCTACCGCCTTGGGCGTTCCCTGAGTCAGCGCTGATCGCTGTGTCAGGTGTGGTCGGGGAGGGCTGTGAGAGCGCGTTTCGGGTCTGGAATGAAAGGGCTACCCAATAATACTTCATGATATTAGGAACTGCTAGGCCTCCCCTTTCCTGGGGCTGTGTTAAATATTTGAGGCTTCTTCTAATCTTCCCGTATTGCCATATGAACTTAGAGAAAGTTGTTTCCAATATCTTCAATAAGTTATCGTCAACTGCTAGTGGTATAGAACGAAACAGATACAATATTTTCGGCAATATAGACATTTTTAAATAGTTCCCCCTCCCAATGATAGATAGGTGCAGCCCGTTAACCCTCCTTAAGTCATTCTCGATATTTTTAATCAAAGGTATAAAATTGATTTTTGTAATTTCATCTACCTTGGCGCTTATTCGAACTCCAAGGTAGACTGCTGAAGTTGCTCTCCTGGAGTCGATAAAATCGAGGTTGTCTGTACATACTACTATTGTTTTCCCAGAATTTAAGGCGTACCCAGAAAAACGACCAAAGGCCTCGGCAATCTCCCCAATTACCTCAATCGACTCAACAGGATCGGGAGTGAGGACCGCAATGTCGTCGGCGTACGCCAAAACTTTTGTCTCGAATCCACCCGTAATTATTGGTGCAATACGTCTGGACTGCAGCAATTTATCAACTAATGGGTTGATATATAGGGCAAATAAAATTGGGGAACAGGGACAACCCTGTCTAGTCCCTCTTGATATTTTGATATTGCCTGATACCCCCCCCAGTAGTTGTAATCGAGCTATTGGCTGGTGATACATTGCCTTAATAGCCTTTACTAGGTGCGGACCAATACCGTTCTGTTCTAGTATCAACCATAAGAACTCCCACGACACCCGATCGAAGGCCTTTTCGGCATCAAGAAGGATCATAGCCATCTGGGCCCACCATCCCGGACGTAATGTCGAAAAGAGAAACAACTCTACGAGTGTGGTCCATTGTTCCTTTGCCAGGGATAAACCTATGCTGCCATGGGGAGACCAGATGTTCTATGACCCGCCCTAGCCTAATGGCCAAGATTTTTTAATAGATTTTAATATCTGAGTTTATCAAGGAGATCGGGCGGTAGGACGATGGATTATCCAACGGTTTCCCTTTCTTAGGAAAGGTGACAATAGTGGTCTCTTTCCAAGACTCGGGGTGGATCCACTATATTGTACACCCTTAAACAAGTCTAAAATCAGAGGTGTAATGGATGATCCCAAGATTTTATAAACCTCAAGGGGTATACAATCGGGGCCTGCCGCCTTTCCCGATGCCAGCGTTGACAATGCAAGTTCAACTTCTTCAACTGTAATTTCCGCCTCTAGCTCCTCTCACATGGATCCGGCCATCCTTTCGCCAAGAATAGTGCCTGGGAACAACCCTGCCATACCTTGGGAGACCGCTTCTTGAGTTTTATTAATGTCATCTTGATAGAGAGCCTGATAGTATTTTTGAAACTCCCTAATTATGTCTTCCGGATCAGTATAGGCTTGACCCTCGATTTTAATCAATGATATGGCACTTAATGCTGTCTTCTGCCTAGTGCGTAGCGCTAACCTCCGACCGACTTGTTCTCCAGTTTCGTAAACATTATTACGGTGCGACTGATATTCCTCAGCTAATTTCTGATTTAACCTCTGCTTTCAGTGCGATAATTCGATACTGAGTTAGATCTCCCTCCAGTCCCTGTGCTATCTGCGTAATGTACTCTTCTTCAGCCCTGGCTAGGTCTTGCATCATTTGTTGTTTTTTTAATTCCTGCAGCTTTCTAGACCTAGTAACGAAAGAGATGGTCTCGCCACGAAGGGCAGCCTTAAAAGTGTCCCACACCACCCCCCTACTAGCACTAAACCTATTTATATTGAAAACTTCCTGTGCCCACTTTTTCATATGAGTGATATATTCACTCTTCACAAGAAGTTTCCGATCGAAAGTCCACCTACTCCGTGGTTTTTTAAAGCTAGCTATTTCGAGCTCTAAAATCAGGGGATAATGATTAGAAATTATTTTAGGAAGTTTCTTGATCCTGGCTTGCACGGCGTGATCCCTTGTGCTGAAAAAATAATCAATCCTGACGTATTTTTGATGTGGACAAGAGAAATACGTATACCCAGGATTGTCAGGGGGCTTTGAAGTCCAGATATCTACCAGGCCATGACTAGTTTTTAAAGAGTTAAATGCCCTATAAACTCTGGGCTTCCAAGCCGTGTATACCCCTGGCCCGTAGTCCAAAGAAATATTCAAATCCCCACAAAAAATCAAAGGGGTTGGCCAGATAGCAAGCTCCACTTCTAGCTCCTCAAATATCTGAGGATCATCCTGGTTAGAGCCATAGACTGCACAGAGCACGCCGCCCATAGCTAGTTCGATAATTGCCCATCTACCCAGTGTATCCACTAATTTCCGTTTAGCCATTCCCATAGTAGTTTTTGCTAGAATAGCCACCCCCGTATATTAGATGTCTGGGTAGTACATGCCAGCAGATTATATCCTGTTATTCTTAGAACTTCTCCTTTCCCCCACGGAATGTGTGTCTCCTGTAAACATATTATATCAGTAGGTTTCAGTCTAATAAGTTCAGCATATCTTGCCCTCTTAGCCCGGTCGTTCAACCCTGCAATATTCCATGAACAGATAGTTATCTTCCCCATCTTAGATTAGAGCCATGATCCTGAAGTCCTCCGCAAAACCTTCTCAACCTCATTCCATCATTAAACACTTGCATCCCCTTACACCAGTGATTTATCCCTCTTATTTGTCCCCATGCTTTATAATGATTTCTGGATATGCTTTTTCCCCCCACCCCTTTTATCCCTCCACCTTCTCCTCCCCCCTCTTAGTCCCCCACCCCAGCTCCCCCCCTCTCCAATTAGGGCAAACAGACTCAATCCTGAGTCTGAGCGTGATGGATATGCTGCACAGCTGAGTGCTAGGGCCCTTATTCTAGAAACTGTAGATAAATGCTGCCTCAGCCAAAATTCCCAGCTCTTTAATCCCTCACCATAGTGCTCCCAAACAAATACTACAAACTGAGACCACAATTGTAGATTACTTTTTCCCATTAATTTTATCTACGATCTTTAGCTGGGTAGTCCATCCAGGTACTCTCTGGCCTTTATTTCAGACATAAAAAACCTTGTTTGGCCATCAAAAATCCCTTTTAAGCGAGCTGGATTGTTTAAAAAGGCTTGAGCCTTTTTATCCTGAAACGGTTTGATAAGCTGCCGTAGTCGCCACCGCCTTTCGACAGTGGAATGACAAAAGTCCGGGCGGACGAAATAAGAGCTCTCGTTGCGGGATCTTTTAGAGTCAGGCCACGCTTTTTCAAACACTGCCTGGCGTAACAGAAAATTACCGAAATAGACTAGGATGAGCCGGGGTAGAGCTCCTGTCTTTATAGGCAGTTTCTGGGCAAATGGGACCCGATGAGCACGCTGGATCTCCAGAGCCCAGTTCCAGCAGGTAAGCTCAGGTAGGGAGTCTCGCAGCAGGTCAACCACAAAAGAGCGTATATTTGCTCCCTCGATCCCCTCGGGAATCCCAAGAATCCACAGATTAGATCTCCGTTGGAAATTTTCGAACTCCTCCAGTTTCCATCTAACATCCACTAACTGTGCCTCATGAGATCCCACCATCGCTTGAGTTGAGGCAGCGTCAGATTCCGTGGTGACTATACTAGACTCAAGGTCTGTTAGGCGTTCCCCAAATGAGCTGCAGGTTTTCGTAAGATTTCGAACGACTCCCTGCATTTTACGCATGGCCAACTGAGCCTTGCAACTATCTTGGCGAGTTTCCTCACGATGTATGGAGATAGCCTGAAAAATAGTCTCTAGAGTTGGAGGGGTTGGCTCAGATAAAGCAGGGGCCGAGCTTAGGGTTAGACAGTTGGTTCGTTGGAGTATAGTCCCAGGCAAGCTCCTTGCCGCCACTCTTCCTTTTTTTTCTCTCAACAGTGTTACATTTGGGACCCTATCCTTCGTTTCAATGCGATTTTTACAAGGTCATCTTACTTTGTAGCTGCGGTTGCTACACGACTACAAAAACAATGAAAGGATTTTTTTTTCTATACTGTTAGACTGAATGGTGTTAAAATCATGGAGCTTCTCAACAAAAATATGGCCCACAAGCACACACTGCTGGCATTACCTTTCAAATTATTAGTCCTCTCTTTTAAACCCTAAGCATATTACACATATTCTTTAATGTCAAATGTCATGTTTATATGCATGTAGGTTTATGCTTATCTCTTTTGCTGAACACAAAAATACTTTCAAAGGTACAAAAATGGGCACCCCCAGTCTTATACGGACATGCTTGCATTGTCTCAAATCACACTTATACAATTTTATGCCCTAATCCAAAATGCTGAAAAAACACAAGTTAACATTGAGGATGTGAGTGTAAGGTTCTTTATTTAACCTTTTATCCTAAAAGAAGCTGAATTGGCTCCTCCCAGTTTAATAAACGATATTTGTACCCATGCCATTTCTAGCATCAAACTTATGAGGATGCACGGGTGGGTTAGCTTGTGCAGAATTTAAACACTGGACTACCTGGTTATGGGCAGGCTTGGATTCCAAGTCTCTCCATGCTGTGTGGGACGGCTTCCATCAGTCCAGCCCTTTGTAGGTATGACTACAAATTCCAAAGTATAAATTGCAAAAAGGTCTGAGATGGGTGAAGGTCTTTCATTGGTCCACTAGGCAGCTACTCACAGATCAGTGAACGCGGAGGAAAACTCACTGACCAACTCTGAAAGCTTTTTTGATGGGTCTTTAACCCTGTTCTGTTTTAAAGTGCCGCAGCAGTGATGGTGGGATTGGGGGTGCGGAAATCTGGCTATTAATACTTTTTGGATAGGGGAGGAGACGGGAGTCTGGGCGGATCTTGCCCTTTAGAGCCGATATTACACTTATAAATCGATTCTGGGGTCCAAATCTACCTGTATCGAAGCACTGACCTCTCTTGCGATCCTGGTAATATCGACCATGCTTCATGGCACTTGCTGTTTCATTAAAATGCGCACCTACAGTCTAATCTATAGCTGGCCATGCATATACTAATGGCAGCAAAGAGAAAAACACAACAAAGGAATTTTCATCCAAGTGATATATATGTTATGTTGAATCACATGTTGAAAAAAACAGAAGCAAAGCCGGATCATATCTATTTTCCAGATGGAAAACTAGTTTGGGGTGTTTGAACGGCTACTGCATATGGGAAGTTCGAAAAAACATAAATTGAGTTTGCTTGAACTGGACTCACAGCTGGAATGTAGGGAGGGCCTCAGCTACGATTAGATGTCTCCTGAATGTGTATGGGAGACCTAAAATATTCCAAGCTCCCTGGTAAGGCAAAGTAGCCCTCAAGAGTGGGAACGGTGTGACCCTCACCCATCGGCGCTGGAAGTAGGGGTGTGGAGGGTGCTGCGGCCCCCACAATAACAATGCAGGAATTCGAAAGGTGAACGAGCATTAAATATGACATTACATTTTGATTTTAACTTGTCACATTTGCTGTGTGTTCAGAGACAGAGGTCAAATTTCTGGCTAGACTTCTGACAAATAACCGCCTATTCTTTGAACAAGGATATTGGCGTTTATATCTCTTTCTCTGAATACAAAGTGAGAGAATTTTCTGAAGTGATCTGTGATAATCTTGCTGGTGTGAAAGGAAATGTTGTAGGGTGACATTTTTTTCTACGCACCACGCATTTGAAATGCTTATAAATTAACCATACAAATATTTCAAAATAAGTAAGCAGCTAGTTAAACATAAATTAGGCCCTTTTTTTGTAATTCTGAAGTGTAATAGAAACAAAGATTTTAATAGGTCAAAAGAAATCAAGACTCTTTACTTGCTGATTCTCACATGATAATTATTCTCCAAACCCCAGTTTCCACACGTTCACTGTATAGTAAAACTGTGTGTCTGTGAAAATTAAGTGGTCATTTCAATTGAAAATGTGCTGTTTGTAAATGACCCAGAGCTATCACACTATGATTTAGTAAAACATTTGTGATAGTTTGCTCCTGAATGCAACTACATACTACACCCTTACCACTTTATTGCTGAATGGACGTGGTTCATTTGTGTTACTAGTTCCTTGTGTGATGCTTGGATTTTTCAGAATCCCTGAGTTCAAGGATGTAACATTGATCGTAGCACCCACTTACTGAAAATTGTTCCAGCACCACTGCCCTCAGCGGAAGCAGACTGCAATTTCTGTTCACATAAAAATTACCATTGAATGTCCGAAGGTGCCCACTGAGCAAGGAGTAATAAAGCTGCTGTTACATTTTCTAACATGTCAGAACCGCTCTATGTTTAATTTCTGCTTAATGAAAACTTTTAAAATGTATTTTGGTAGTCTGCTTTTCTAAAGTCAAAACCTCATTGTCTTTTCCTGAAATAGATAAATTCATAAAATGGACAAGGTATCTCGTATCGTACTTATAAGTAGGGCTCCCGGTTTTATGGTATTCATTTTTTTTGCCATTTCCGTCTGTATTTATCCATATTTATTTTTTGCAAATTTTATCTGTCTTATATCCATATTTATTTTGTTTTTTTGGGAAAAATTTAATGAAATTAGTATATTTCCACATTTATTTAACCGATAAATATGCACTCATGCTTGAATGTCTTGCAGGTTTCAAGGCTGTGAACGGTGCACCTATAGGAAAATATGCAAATTTCAGTATCACCTTTGTGCATATCTACTGCTGTTAAAGCCTCTGTACTAAAATTCCTTTCTTTTTTAACCCCATCATCTATCAATCCACACATCTATTGGCTTGGCAGTCATGGGAGACAGTTTTTAGAATTACTCAAAAAGCAACCCAATTTCCGTTTCTATCCACGTTTAAAAAGATATACAGACAAGAAAATGTATGTTTTCTGTCTGACATCAGTAAAAATCAGTAAAAACTGAAAACAGGGAGCCTTACTTATAAGCCAGTCATCATGATGTTCCATGGCCAACTAGAGGAATGAGGCAGCAGAGGTTATGGAGTGCTTGGGGACTCATTTAAACTATGACAGGTGGACCATCCCCTCGGCAGAGACATTGGCCACTGTTAACCTGGCAGAGACCCACCTGCCTGGTGGAGATCTCTGTAGTTTCGCTAGTACAGCTGGTACATAGAAGGCAGTTGTGTTTGCTGAGCAAGCAATAGCTTGTTAAAAATTATTGGCCTTGAAGCACAGGGAGGTTCTCCTTGGGTTTTATGGCCATTTCCGTGTTCAGGACAAAATGGCAGACCCGACATGGAGATCCTAAGTAGAGCGGTGGTGTGGTCATTGTGATCTGTTTCCCCAGTGGCATATGGGCTACCAGGTCAAAGGCTGATAGAGCCAGCTGGTGCAGAGCCAGTGGAAACAGGCCGGCTTTCCCCATCTGTAAACAGAACAAGGGAACCATGATGTTGGCAGACGGAGGATACATCAATTTTGGAATGAGACCCTTAACTTCTTGCTTTCTCCTATGAAACTGATACTTAAGACGCATATATGTCAAATACATTATTAGTCATGTAAAAACAAATATGCCAATTTTCATCTTGTAATCGTTGTAAAATATAATTTAAGCAATTGCTGTTGCCTGCTTACTGCACACTTACATTTGCTGGGCTTGTACCAATCGAGTAACAATTCAAGCAGTTTGGTTGACATGCTATACAACTCACTAAAAGATATACTACTAAACACCAGGCCCCAATAATCAGTCAGACTTTAGTCTGCTGATTAGAAATCTAGAAAACCATGCCCCAGACTACAGACCTGGTCTGCTATGGCATACCAATGGGAGATTGTGTTGTTCCACCCTTATAATTCCATAAATAGGACAAAAAATGAACAGCTGTGCATTCACTTTGTTCCTGCATCCTTACTTTCACCGGTTCTCTAGCAGAGGAGGAACACATGAAGATATTTAAAATGTAATACTTTTTGGAAAAAAGGGGGGACAAGCTCACGGTAGCAGTACAAACAACCACTTGCAGCACATGAATGCTCAACAGTTACAGTTTAAAAATTAAGTAATAGAGGGGTCGATTATGTTGGCGGGCGGATCGCCACCGCCCGCATGACGGTGGCGATCTGGCCGCCAACATTCACCGCCCGCCTCCCATTTCCCCCTGCCACCTTACCATGGCGGGGGACCCCGGCGGACGGGTAGACCTTTCGCCGGTTTTCCGCAGGTTGACTTGTTGACCGGGCGGAAATAGTGTTTCATACGGTGGCGTATCTGCAAGACACCGCCATCCAAATTACGATGCAGGCGGTCACTCTTCTTTCCATGGCGGCATTGCTGCCATGGAAAGGCTCGCAGACTTTGCTGTTGGGGGCCCATAGCGGGCCCCCAGGGTGTTGGGGGTAGGGGGTGCACAAGGGGGGTACCTATGGTACCCCCCCAGCATTTGCATGCACGAGGGGGCAGGCACCGCGCTGTACCTGTCACGTTGTGCATTCAAATGCACAACATGCATTTTTTACCTTGCGGCAGGTGCTGCTTGCAGCACCGCCCGCCGCAATGTAAAAAATGCGGGATACACCCGCCAGTGTGGCGGACCCATCCCAATGCCAACTGTTGAACCGCTGCACCTATGGTGGGCGGTCCCTTTAGCCGTTGCGGTGCCATCGCAATAGACCCCAATGTCTTGTTGATGCTACTGCATGTCCCCAACTATGCCCTAGCGTAAAAAAACATGCCACGGTTCCCCTCTGCTTTTTTCTAAATCTTCGTTGCTGTTCCTAACCCCCTCCAGAACACTGATTTTGCAGTCATACTACACATTAGGATTACATTGCTATTATCGCCTAGATGTGAGGGATGCTCGGTGGCCCCAGTAGAGTCTGTTCCATGTTTTTAAATGTAATTTTGCATTCACATGACAGATTTTGCTTTATATTCTTAATGTATTATGTATAATTCGGAATGGTGATAGATTTTTACATGGTAGATTTTGTTATATATTTTTAATATATTATGTATCATTGTGAATGGTGACAGATTTTTTATATTGTCGTTTTTAATCTTCCGTGTATTATTGTGAAATCCAAAGATTTGCAGTTATATGCTGAATCAGCAATAGCTTTGTGTGTTTAAATGTATATGGTATATGTGAATGCTAAGATAAATAATAAATGAAACAAAGACATTTTTAAATAATGTTAGAGTTTACCTATACACGTTTTGTAAAAAGCCTTCAGTGGATTTTCATTTCCATCTTTATTTCAGAAGAGTCAAAAGTGGGTTCTTGGGGATTAGGGTGCACAAAAGGGATCTGTAATTGTTTATGTGTATACTATCCTGTTCCATTTGGCAATATAGTGTGACTCTCCTTTTCTTTGGAGTTCAACTACTTTACATCTTACAAAGACCCTCAAGTATGGGATGATAATAAAAATATCCATCCCAACACATCCCTCCACTTCTCTCTCCCTCCAACCATGCCAGCTCAGGGCCATGACTATACAGATAATCTCAGATTGGACAGCCCAGTGCAATAACCAGCTAAGCAGACTATATCATATGAAATACCATAAATTGACATACAGAGCTGTTCAAATCGGTAAACGGCGTTTACTTAGCATGCGTTACTTCGCATGCCATTACTACGCGGACGTTAGTACGCACGCGTTGTTACTTAAAAAACCTTTACTACGCAAGTCGGAACAGCGACTTGCGTTAGGGGGGGAAGGTGTTGGATTTAAAATCCAACACCTTCCCTAGTGTCTGCATAGACTGGAGTTGGAATAGTAAATTATACTATTCCAACATCCAGCACCCCCTACTGCAATTCGTTGTTCCGAATTGCGTAGGAAAGGAATGCGAACTAAAAACGCGGTCGTACTAACGACCGCGTAGTAATGGCATGCGTACTAAACGCATGCGAAGTAACGTTGTATATTCATTCAAATCTACCAGTATACTGAAAACCATCAAACTGCGCATTTGTTCTTCTTACTTCATCATCCAACACACTGCTACGCATTGCGTCCCACAACACAGTAACAGCACCTCAGTGGTTTTCACAGACGATATCGAAACAATCAAAAGAAAGACAACATTTTTCCAACTACACACCCTACTCCGTGTAGTGTGCTACTCATGTAGGCAAGTGCTTCAGCGCCCCACCTAGAGGTAGCAAGCACTATATAAATATTGCAATCCAATACAATACAGGTAAAGATCTTTGTGGGACAGTTTGTCCTAACTTTTAATCCTGTTTTGGAATTGAATGGAATTTGCTCTTTAAAGGAATAAGCGGCCCACAAGTGACCAAGAATGAAGTGGGAAGTAAAACCTCCTGCACATAACATTGCATCGTTTTTTCCACACAAGTTATCATTTTATTGTAAAAACTGGAAATAAGTGTTCAAGGTTGTTTTTGTACCCATTATTACTGCATTTAGAAATATATTGCTATGTTGTTCTGACTGCTCAGGAGGTAAAGCAGTGCTAAAAAGGAGTGAAAGCAACTAGTGCTGAAATTGGAATCAGTACTTGTGGCAAAAGGAGGGTCACTTTTTTGTGCGAGTTTTTTCACTAGCACCAAACTCTAAATGATATTGAATCAAGTATTGTATTTGCCCTGTGTTTTGCTGTCGAATACTATCAGAAAATTATAGTGTACAAATAGCAAGCATTACTGTCTTATCTATCTATCTATCTATCTATCTATCTATCTATCTATCTATCTATCTATCTATCTATCTATCTATCTATCTATCTATCTATCTATCTATCTATCTATCTATCTATCTATCTATCTATCTATCTGTCAGCCAAGACTTGGACAGTGAAGTTGGTAGATTTCAGCTGAATATCTGTGAAGTGGATCTTCCCTTAGATCTTACTTCCATATGTGTGCTTGAAGAAACAAGGCGCATGACATGAGCTGTCAATCAAAGAGATTAGGTCGGGCACTGAACAGCATGAAACTGCTCAGCAGGAGTTAGGGGATGAGAGCAGAAATGAAAATGGGAGCCACAGCAGGTCAGAAACAGAGCTCTTTAAAAATGGGTGGTTCAGAAACACGCAGTGTCTTCATGCAGAATGTCAGCCATAAACTGGTTACAGTTACTTGTAGCTTCAATACTGTTTTTGCACGTGCAACACACCGGTATGTGATTTTAGTTTTTCATAGCAAAGGTAATAGTCCATGGTTTCCATTTCAAATATTGTGATATGAAGCGTTAAGCCTGGCTAGAACAGGACTTGGTTTGTGCTCACCTGTGTGCTACAATGCAAGTTTATATTATTTGCGTTGTCAATATAAAAAGCTTACAAAGAGTTGAATCCCGACTTTGATTTCAGAATATGCATAATGCACGTTTATCGTATTCTTTTTCAAATACACATTCACTTGTTTGTAACTTTTTTGTCTGGTCTTATCCAAACACTTTCTATTTTACAAAAATTAAATCTCTCTCTCTCTCCCTCTCTCTCTCTCTGTCCATATATATATGTGTGTGTATCTATATGTGTATATATAAAATCACTTAAAAAATCATAGGTTTCACACATGTTATAGTTAGGTGGATATTTCACTCGTAAAAAACCAATGAAATTCCCCCGTTATAGTTAGTTCAGATAACTATAACTCGCGCGCCCGCAATCCACTGCTCATGACGTCACATATTACATCACTCATGACATGGTCAGTGGCATCACTCATGACATCACTGATGACATCATCCTTGTGATAGAGTGGCGGTCGCGCGAGTTATAGTTATCTGAACTAACTATAACGGGGGAATTTCATTGTTTTTTTACCAGTGAAATATCCACCTAACTATAACATGTGTGAAACCTATGGTTTTTTAAGTGAATTTGCAAGGTTTTTTAAATGCTAATTCCTAACTATAACGTGTGTGAAACCTATGGTTTTTTCAGTGAATTTGTACGGTTTTTTAAATGCTAATTTATTTATGTATTATTATTGTTTTTATATATTTATTTTACAATAAACTCCGTATTAAAAATGTTTTTTTTTCTTTTTGGTTTTTACCGTGCGCGCACGGTGCGCGCCCCCCGCGATTTAAAAAAAAAAACCCCAAAAATCTTTTTTTTTTGTTTTTTTACCGTGCGCGCACGGTGCGCGCACCCCCGCGATTTAAAAAAAAAATATATATTTTTTTTTCTGCCTTCGGGGTCCTTCAGGGACCCCCTGACAAAGGCTAGGGGGTCAGGAACTCTCTACCCTGCCCCCTTTTCACGTTCGCCACCTTCCTTTTTCACTCTCGCACTGAAAACAAACAAAATGGCGGCCGACACTTCCTGATTTCGACCGATTCGAACGTTGACTAACATGTAACCACCAATCAGAATTATGCTCGCGCACGTTAGGGTGCTCGCAAGGTGCTCGCACGGTGCGCGCACGCTGCGCGCACCCTGCGCGCGTATAGGTATTGATATGCTTTTAAATGCTATTTTCTCAGGAAATACTGAACAGATTTACACCAGACCTGCAAAAGGCACTTCCTTGACCTTATGGCTACCTCTCTGCCAAATTTCAAGTAATTCTGTTCAGCCGTTCGGGCTGTAGCTGCGTCTAAAGGTCCTATGGAAAAATGCATGGGGAAAACGCGTTTTGGGACCCCCCTTTTTTCTCGGCCCCCGCTTGACGAATCACCCCGAGACTTTCAGGGTAGGAGCTGAACGGAGCGCCCCATTAGTTTTGAAAATTTCGCGAGGATTCGTCAACCGGCGCCAAAGTTATTTAAAATAGAAGTTTGAGATTTCCTATGGAAACACGGTCCTAACTATAACTATCTACTGGCGACCGCCAGTAGATAATATATATATATTTGTATAAGCAAATGCGAAGAGGGAGAAGGCTGTATTACCGCACCTGACAAGTGAATAGTGTCGTTCAGTATAAGCTTGAATAGTGCAAAGAACCAAGGAACACTTCCCTCTGAGCTCCTTAGGTCAGGACAAAAGTCCTTTTCAAAACATACATGCAAATAGGTTCAGCACTATTTAAAGAGAGTCCATAATATTTAAAGGAATTTCCAAGAAGTCACTTTGATTTTCTTAATAATTCTTCTCTTTATTACATCATATCACAGGTATGAAGTGTCACAGTCTCGATAGCAAAAGAAAGCCATAGCCGACGCGTTTCGTCTCCTACAAGGAAACTTCTTCAGGGCAAAAAAGAATTATTGCATAGAATTACATCAATTAAAGGAAACGTTATGTAGAGACCTTCAGTAAATATGGGAAAATACCCAATTGATATGTGTTTCTCTGAGTGTGGTGACAGAAACACTCGTGAAATAATTAAATGTTGGGGCGAAAGCTGCTTAAAGTCTTCCACTAAACTCAGTACCAGAGCGGCATGGTAGCCCGTACTCTTCTCGTGGTGGTCTCGTGCGAATGAGACCACCACGAGAAGAGTACGGGCTACCATTCCGCTCTGGTACTGAGTTTAGTGGAAGACTTTAAGCAGCTTTCGCCCCAACATTTAATTATTTCACGAGTGTTTCTGTCACCACACTCAGAGAAACACATATCAATTGGGTATTTTCCCATATTTACTGAAGGTCTCTACATAACGTTTCCTTTAATTGATGTAATTCTATGCAATAATTCTTTTTTGCCCTGAAGAAGTTTCCTTGTAGGAGACGAAACGCGTCGGCTATGGCTTTCTTTTGCTATCGAGACTGTGACACTTCATACCTGTGATATAATGTAATAAAGAGAAGAATTATTAAGAAAATCAAAGTGACTTCTTGGAAATTCCTTTAAATATTATGGACTCTCTTTAAATAGTGCTGAACCTATTTGCATGTAAATATATATATATTTATATATATATATATATATATATATATATATATATATATATTTACAAATGCCTTGAAAAACCAGGGATGATGACGCCGTGTGCTGGCTAAATTTAATTTATTGTCAGTCAGCCGGTTGAACGCGTTTCGCCTGACCTGCAGGCTTAATCACCAACAATTGTTACAAAATGATTCAACCATTTTAAATGTTTTTGCTCGTGAAAGGTCAAGTGCTATGACTACAAACTAAGTGCATTGGAAGCAAGACTTTTAGTTTCCAAGCTTACAAAAACGCTACACTCTAAAAATTAATCGACAATTATACAATATTATAAAATACTGTCACTTGATGATGAATGTAGCGCTCATCAGACATATTGCAATTACTCCTAAAAAATACATTTTTTGCAAATCATTTTCGTATTAGAGACCACATCATTTGAACAATTTTAACAATGTCTTCTACCTAAATATCCAGGCAGAAAAGACCAACAGGATCTTCGTAACCTCTTTAATAGCGTTACAAGTCGATTGCGCAAAATTAAACGTGCATTCAACTTAGCGCCCGGCTATCTCAGACCAAAAATATATATCATTTATTATTACACCCCAGTGGGTTATGTTGGCAAACGGAGATCCATATGTCTCGTGCTCAATATGTCTAGTATTCAATAACATTACACCCCAGTGGGCATTATTTGCTTACTCAGAACAAGTCTTATATTTCCAATAAAATGTGAAAAAAAAGAAAAAATAACAAAGCAAAAAATGGTTAAAAACAGATCGAGGAGGGTGCATGCTGGTACTGATTTTCATTATACTCAAGCATACTAGTGCTTACAAATGTGTAATCAAATCTTCTTCCATGTTCAACCCTGTTGGGGTATGTGTGTTGAGTGCCAGAATATAACAAGACTCAAGTTTTCTCAGTTTTTTCTCTTGATTACCCCCTCTGGCATTTGACGGTATGCAATCGATTACAAAATGCGATAAGCCTTGCTCATTTTTCTCATGATGTGACTCATAGTGGCGTGCCACTGGATACGTCCTATCCCCATTCCGTATTGCCCTTAGGTGCTACAGCACCCTTTTATGGACCGGATGGATTGTGCTGCCGACATACCTCATGCCACAAGGGCATTGAAGTACGTAGACAGCATAATCTGTTTTGCAGCAGTAATATCCTTTGATCTTTTTTACTCTTTTCGAAAGACCAAAAGAATAGGTAGCAGTATTTTTGCCATTGCTGCAGGCCTTGCAGTTGCTGCACTTCACAAAACCTTCTTGTCTTTTCAGCCAAGTGCTTGCTTGACTACTCTGTTGTTTATTAGTTATCATATTAGTAACTAACATCTGTTTAAAAGAGAGTGCTTTTCTGAATGTAATCGCCGTTTTTTTCTGGACAAGTTTACCTAAAAGCGGGTCATTGCGAATTAGATGTCAATGTTTGGAAAGTATACTCCTCACTTTACCATGGTGCTTATTAAAGGAGGTAATCATTCTTATTTGATTATTTTTCGGCTGTTGTCGATTGGTCTTACTACAACTGTCATTGAAAGAATATCCTCTCTGGTTCTTTTCTTAGCCCTTACAATGGCATTTTGGATATTCTCCTCTGTGTAACCTCTTGCTCTAAAGCGATTTTGTAAACAGGTAAGTTCTTTATTAGACACTTCATCTTCACTGCAATTACGTATTGTCCATAAGCTCTTCCCATAAGGGATGCTTTTAATGAGGCTTTTAGGATGAAAACTTGTTGCGTGAAGCAATGTGTTACTTGATGTGGGTTTCCTGTATAACTTAGTATGGACTTTTGACTATTTAATATAGATTGTTAGGTCCAGGAAGTTCACAGAGGTATTGCTGACTGTGCTTGTAAACTTTAAATTGAGATCATTGACTTGCAATTTATCAATAAAATTATGTGCTGACACTTCAGTCCCTTTCCATATAATGAAAAGGTCGTCAATGTAACGACTCCAATGCAACACATTTTCCTCCCATTCTACCTGATAGTTGACCCGGACCACCTGCTCCTCCCATCAGCCCATATGCAAATTAGCATAGCTGGGGGCGAAGCAGGTGCCCATAGCTGTACCGCAGATCTGATGATACAGCTCATCATTGAAGAGGAAGAAATAGTTTTTTAAACAGATGGAGATCATAGATAGCAGCATCTGTGTGTGCAACCATAGTTTAATCAAGTGGTTACCCAAAAAATGTTTGGTGGCTTTTAGGCCGTCCTCATGCGTAATGCTGGTGTACAAGGTGGAAACATCAATTGTTACCAGCAGTAGGTCTTCTTCCCAAGGAAGATCATAGACTTTTTTTAGGAAATCTCCCGTATCTTGATTGTAAGCGGGGAGTGCTTGTACTAAGGGACGCAAAAAAGAATCTATGAATTTGGAAGTATTTTCAAAAGCCCCCCCAATTGCAGAGATGATCGGATGTCCTGGGGGGTTCTCAATGCTTTTGTGTACCTTCTGAGTTACATAAAATACTGGCACAATGGGGTTAGCAACTTTTAAAAAGGCTAGTTCCTCTCGTGTGATCAAACATTGGTTGTACCATGCATTCAATTGTTCATTAAACAACCTAAAACTACTATGCATATTTTTTTCCGTGATTTTGGCGTAGTTACTCCGATTATTCAGTTGTTTATAGGCTTCAGTGAGGTAACTAGACTTATCCCACAAAACAACATTCCAACCCTTATCCGCATTACGAACTACGCAATTGTCATTCGCTAGTTTAGAGACCAACGCAGAATATTCTTTTTCATGCTTAGACAAAATTTTATGTTTCATGCTTGTGCATTTCTCTAAATTCTTTAAGTGATTAATTACTAACTCATTATACACATCAACTGAATCTTTGGAGGTTAACGGTATAAATCTAGAGGTAAGTTTGAAGTTTTTGGGAGCACTACCGCCAATGTCAACTTCCTGCTGCCTTGCCACATCCTGTGCCTGGCTGGCAGATATTTGTGTATCTCCAGACTCAAAAAGAAAATATGTTCCCCCAGAGATGTTCTCATTGATGACAGTTTCACTCACATTGTCCATACGTCTTAAATTGAGTAAAAGGTCCATATCACCCACTGATAGACTTCCTGGGTGTGTGTCTTCCAACGATACACTTTTTAGTGCCAATGTTTCTTCAGAGTAACTATGCAAAAATCACGGAAAAAACTATGCATAGTAGTTTTAGGTTGTTTAATGAACAATTGCATGCATGGTACAACCAATGTTTGATCACGCGAGAGGAACTACCTTTTTTAAAAGTTGATAACACCGTTGTGCCAGTATTTTATCTAATTCCGAAGGCACACAAAAGCATTGAGAACCTCCCAGGACGTCCGATCATCTCTGCAATTGGGGGGGCTTTTGAAAATACTTCCAAATTCATAGATTCTTTTTTGCATCCCTTAGTACAAGCACTCCTGCTTACATTCAAGATACGGGAGATTTCCTAAAAAAATTCTATGATCTTCCTTGTGAAGAAGACCTACTTCTGGTAACAATTGATGTTTCCACCTTGTATACCAGCCTTATGCATGAGGACAGCTTAAAAGCCACCAAACATTTTTGGGGTAACCGCCCGATTAAACTATGGTCGCACACACAGATGCTGCTATCTATGATCTCCATCTGTTTAAAAAACAATTTCTTCCTCTTCAGTGATGAGCTGTACCACCAGATCTGTGGTACAGCTATGGGCACCTGCTTCACCCCAGCTATGCTAATTTCCATATGGGATGGTGGGAGGAGCAGGTGGTCCGGGTCAACTATCAGGTAGAATGGGAGGAAAATGTGTTGCATTGGAGTCGTTATATTGACGACCTTTTCATTATTTTTTTTTATTATTATTATCTTTATTGAGCACTGCAAATTGTTCACAAGTGTACACTACAAGTAATATGCGTTTTGGAGACATTACAAAAGTGCAACTTGGCATAAGTCATATCCGCCCATCATTACCATTCAGACTTAAAGCAATAGGAGCTTACAGGAAGTACAACAGTTCTTACAGCAGAAGTGCACAAATTGCAATCTCAGACAGCTAGTATCGATTCTAATACACGCTATCCAGTGCAGTACCCATTCCCCCCCCCCCCCCAAATGAACCCTCCCTAAACAATACCCCAACCAAACAGGGAACCAAAATGCTGCTTTATAGACTAAACACCACGCTGATGTACCTACGTACGGTGTGTGTCAGGGAGAAGAGCCCCGAGGGGGGGGAAGGAGGAAGGGGCGGACAGGGGACAGGGGAACAAGGAGGGGAGCAAAGGGAAGGTGGGATGGATGGGGAGGTAGGGAGCAAGAAACCCATCCGGGGGAGAGGGAAGTGAAAGTGAAAGGGCAGCACCCCGGTAGAGCATGAACGGTCACAAGTCCACCTCCCTCTGCCCCACTGTACCACTCTCCTGCAAACTGTATTGTGATACCGCTGGGTCAACTTCCTCCCCTGCCTTAAATTGTTCTACTAAGTGTGCCCAGTCCAGAGCAATCGGTCGCTTCCGCTGTTCTCTATTCTCCTCTCGGTATAAAGACTCCCTTTCAGATACCGCCCATCTACCCACCTCCTCACGCCAAGCGCCCACCCGCGGTGCTAGGGTAGACTTCCAGCGTTTTGTTATCATACGTTTTGCCAATATTAGAGCCAACCCTGCAAATCTGCGCATCAACTTTTCTTTTTTAGGGAGAGGGAATAAACCTAAGAGGCAGGCCTCAATAGTGTCCCATGGTGTGCGCTCCGTCACCACCTCCAGTCCCCGAATAACCTCTGACCAAAATCCCGAAGCCGTGGAAAATAACATTTCATATGTAAGAAATCAGCTTCAGGTGCCTTGCAGCGCGGACATGCCGTGGATGCCGTGGGGAATCGATGACCTTTTCATTATATGGAAAGGGACTGAAGAGTCAGCACATAATTTTATTGATACATTGCAAGTCAATGATCTCAATTTAAAGTTTACAAGCACAGTCAGCAATACCTCTGTGAACTTCCTGGACCTAACAATCTATATTAAAGAATCAAAAGTCCATACTAAGTTATACAGGAAACCCACATCAAGTAACACATTGCTTCACGCAACAAGTTTTCATCCTTATAGCCTCATTAAAAGCATCCCTTATGGGGAGAGCTTAAGGACAATACGTAATTGCAGTGAAGATGAAGTGTCTAATAAAGAACTTACCTGTTTACAAAACCGCTTTAGAGCAAGAGGTTACACAGAGGTGAATATCCAAAATGCCATTGTAAGGGCTAAGAAAAGAACCAGAGAGGATATTCTTTTCAATGACAGTCGTAGTAAGACCAATCGACAACAGCCTAAAAATCATCAAATAAGAATGATTACCTCCTTTAATAAGCACCATGGTAAAGTGAAGAGTATACTTTCCAAACATTGGCATCTAATTCACAATGACCCGCTTTTAGGTAAACTTGTCCACGGCGATTACATTCAGAAAAGCACGCGCTTTTAAACAGATGTTAGTTACTAATATGATAACTAAGAAACAACAGAGTAGTCAAGCAAGCACTTGGCTGAAAAGAAAAGAAGGTTATGTGAAGTGCAGCAAGTGCAAGGCCTGCAGCTATGGCAAAAATACTGTTACCTATTCTTTGGGTCTTTCGAAAAGAGTAAAAAAGATCAAAGGATATTACTGCTGCAAAACAGATTATGCTGTCTACGTACTTCAATGCCCTTGTGGCATGAGGTACGTCGGCAGCACAATCCATCCAGTCCATAAAAGGGTGCTGCAGCACCTAAGGGCAATACGGAATGGGGATAGGACGTATCCAGTGGCACGCCACTTTGAGTCACATCATGAGAAAAATGAGCAAGGCTTATCGTATTTTGTGATTGATTGCATACCGTCAAATGCCAGAGGGGGTAATCAAGAGAAAAAATGGAGAAAACTTGAGTCTTGTTATATTCTGGCACTCAACACACCTACCCCAACAGGGCTGAACATGGAAGAAGATTTGATTACACATTTGTAAGCACTAGTATGCTTGAGTATAATGAAAATCAGTACCAGCATGCACCCTCCTCGATCTGTTTTTAACCATTTTTTGCATTGTTATTTTTACTTTTTTTTCACATTTTATTGGAAATATAAGACTTGTTCTGAGTAAGCAAACAATGCCCACTGGGGCGTAATGTTATTGAATACTAGACATATTGAGCACAAGACATATGGATCTCCATTTGCCAACTTTACCCACTGGGGTGTAATAATAAATAACATATATTTTTGGTCTGAGATAGCCGGTTGAATGCACGTTTAATTTAGGGCAATCGAATTAGTAACGCTATTAAAGAGGTTAGCAGTTACGAAGATCCTGTTGGTCTTTTCTGCCTGGATATTTAGTTAGAAGACGTTGTTGAAATTGTTAAAATGATGTGGTCTCTAATACGAGAATGATTTGCAAAAAATGTATTTTTTTAGGAATAATTGCAATATGTCTGATAAGCGCTACATTCATCATCAAGTGACAGTATTTTATAATATTGTATAATTGTCGATGAACTTTTAGAGTGTAGCGTTTTTGTAAGCTTGGAAACTACAAGTCTTGCTTCCAATGCACTTAGTTTGTAGTCATAACACGTGACCTTTCACGAGCACAAACATTTAAAATGGTTGAATCATTTTGTAACAATTGTTGGTGATTAAGCCTGCAGGTCAGGCGAAATGCGTTCAACCGGCTGACTGACAATAAATGAAATTTAGCCAGCACACGGTGTCGTCATCCCTGGTTTTTCAAGGCATTTGTAAATTTTATGCGGACTTTGCTAGGGTAGTCCACGTTCGACGACGCACCCTCTGATTAGGAGAAGCGGCGGCAGCCACCGAAGCGCGTAGGAGAATAAAAAAATAAATAAAATAAATAAATATATATACAAAACTCACCACACTAAAATTTCCGGATGAGCCCACCCTTGATTTTTTTTTTACTTCTGTCGTGGTGATTCTGTAGTACAACTAGGATACAACGTTTACATACCTATTGTGCAGAGTTAATAAGTCACAAAATTCTTTGCGTTTTATACCTTTTTAAAAATGTTTGTCTCTTGCTGTGCATCATTCCTCACTGCCTAATTTTGATTGAATGGTGCAATCAACTTTTTGAAGAAATTGAAGTTGGCCCCCGGTGATTACCTCTAGAGGTGTTGGGTCTGGGCAGGGAGTATGCCTATGTTGATGATGCAACCTTCACCTAAACCTGCACTGCACACCACCCCTACAGACTAAAGCCCACCCAACACTAAGTTAGCACTTTGGTCAGTATGTTACCTGCTTACCTGTTCATCTACATCACTACCTCTTGCTAACAATGAACTAAGTACCCTATGCCATGCAGCTAAACATAAGTTCTTACAATGCTCAATCTGCACCGCTCTCTGCCCCCTACAATACCAAGGCCATACACCATCATATATGTTACAGTGTACACTCTTCACAATTGCACCAGACTCTAATTATTCCCTACAACACAACCTTCCCAAAAGACACCCCTCATAACCTACAACCCACCTACACTCTACTTACATTATGTCATACATCAACACCTACATCCTTAACCTGTTTGGCTTCCTTCATCTTCACTCCCACAGACTACTAACTACACTAATCCTACACTGCTATATTTTACCTAGGCCCTATACACATATGCCTTACTTCCTAAACCAGCACCTACACACCACACAACCATATGTGTAATTTACCAACAACTACACCACCCACAGTATCCTGAAGTGGGACTATAACCTTAAGCCTATGCCAATACCTCTACCACCACCATGCGCATGCACCCTTCATGTACACCTGCTACAGCCACCTCACTCTTGCTCTTCAGGGTGCACAAACTACATCCTTCACTCTAAACCATCCACAACCTTCAACACATCACCAAGTGTACTGTAAAAGCTCAACTTGCACTACCTGGCTCACCCTGTATCAAACATACACTATCCCTACACACATCCTGAGTGCTCCATCTGTGGTTATATCTAGATCCTTGTTAACAAATTGTGGTCATGGGCGAATATGAATCATGCATGTGCACCATGATCTAGGCCTGTCTCAGAGATTAGAGTCTGGTTAGTCCAGGAGGGATGCACAATGCATTACCCTCGAAGTGGTGCTGGGCTACAGCCTTTACCATAAGCTAAGTGCCTAAGCACAGTGGTAGCAGCGTACCGTTTATAGATTTCGCCTGCTTGTCAAAACTATTGTTTTTAATATATATCTTAAAAGAGGCTCACATCCCACCACATAACTATCCTGGCTTTTCATTGGTTTCTGTGATAGCCATTAACTTTTCTCAATTTCTTTTTGTTGTAGCATATTTTCCTGTAGTTACCAATGCTTGTTCCTGGTCTGCTTCTCTTATCAGTTTCCCGTAGCCAAAATACTGTTAAAATCTGCTTTGGTGGAACTATTTTTTCAAAACGTTTTGTGTCTTGCTGCACGCATTTCAAGTTCTCAATGCAACTCCTTTCATACTTTATAGATGTGCCTCGTCAGTTTCTGCTTCATCGCACTGACAGCCTGACTTTGATATGGCTGGTCGTTGGCTTTTTAGATTTTGCCTGCACAGCGCTTGTGCTGTGCTTGAGAACTCTATTGTTTTTAATATAAACTTGAAAGAGACTTACATCCAGCCTCCTCTCTTTCCTGTCTTCTCATTAGTTCCTGTGCGTGCCACTTACCTTTTCTCCATTTCTATTGGCTGTAGCATATTTTACTGCATTTACCAATGCATGTTCCTTGTCTGCTTCTCTTATCAGTATCCAATGCCAAAATGCTGTTAACATCCACTTTTCATAAAGTTTTGCCTTTTACTATTGCAGCATATTTATGTAACAATGGAGAGATTAAGTGTTTTGAGTAGAATCACAGGATGATGCGCAGCACTGTCGAGACTCAAACCGGGATTCCATGTTCTCAAGTCAGCAGCTCTGGCCACTGTACCACATCCTCTCCACATCCTCTCCTCTCCCGTGTTATCTGTGAGAGAGCTCTTCCCATCTCCCGGACGATGATTAATGAACACTGCTTTATTCATTACATAGGCGAAACCGATGCATTACCAATGCTTGTTTATAAGTAAATAATGGATGGATCATGAGTCCCTGGTTGGTAATGGCGCTTCCCCTTTCAGTGTCTAATACGTGCAAATTATCTGTAGGTGCTCAAGGGAAGAGGGGTCACCCACCCCTCCCAATTCGTAATCCCTAGGGATCACACACAATGCAGATACAGTACCCGAGCACACATATATTATCAAATACTGGTTATTATCATATAACAATTTCGTAGTGGTTGCACTTTAATTTTCTTTCTTCCGTTGGTCCAGCCAACACGTGTTTCATTGCCCAGTAGTACCCGCGCCTTCCTCAGGGCTTATGAATATAAAGTGATGAAGGTTGCGACCTTGTGACTGGTTATAATTCTGTCCCGGCCAGACAGGCAGGGAATAAAATGAGTTCGTCAGGAAAGGGTGTGTCCTGTGCATAAAAAATCGTTGCAGTCGTCGCTTCCGTGCAGTCCAAGTTCAGTATAGGGCACTTTTGTGCTTCGGCATGTGTGCACGTCAAACTCTCGGTCCCCAATGTGGCCACTCCACAGCCACATTGGGGACTGAGAGTTTGATTTTTTATGCACAGGACACACCCTTTCCTAACAAACTCAATGTATTCCCTGCCTGTCTGGCCGGGACGGAATTATAACCAGTCACAAGGTTGAAACCTTCATCACTTCATATTCATTAGCCCTGAGGAAGTCGCGGGTACTCCCGGGCGATGAAACACGTGTTGGATGGACCAACGAAAGAAAGAAAATTAAAGTGCAATCACTACAAAATTGTCCTGTTTCATATTGTTATATGATAATAACCAGTATTTGATATTATATGTGTGCTCGGGTACGGTATCTGCTTGTTTAATAAGTAATCAGTATTATGGCCAGGCCAGCTGTGCCATGGGAGTGAGGCCTACTGGCCCAATCAACTGATGTTCCGTAGTTATGGGCTTAGCTTCCCTTTGGCCTCCTTCAGGATGGATGGAGGGCCAGAAAAGTGAGTACATTACACAACGGGGTGTTGCGTATGTGTGCCTGTGGTAACAGTGCATGGAAATTTGCACACATCTTTGTCTTGCTTTTATTTATGTGTGCCTGTGGCAGCTGTACATGGAAAGCTACAGGTGCTAAGTTCTAAGGATGCACGGGTGCCTGAGAGTGGTAAAGTGCATGAGGTCCATGGGTCCAGAATGGGAACCCCAGGACTGGCTGGAGAAACAAGTGTAAGTAGAGAATTCCTCTCAAACAGATTTGTGAATTGCAGCTTTCCTATATAAGATAGGTAGGACATACAATGGATAAAGGAAGAACAAGGCTTGTATATTCCAAAGGGATTCTTTGATTCTGAAAGAGTTCACTGTCCCTGGGGAGCCTGGCCACATCATAAAAAGAAAATAGGGCTGTTAAGAGAATCATAAAAAATAAGGTTTAAAATCTTTGGTAAACCGTTGATGCACATCTCAATGAGGCTGACATCTAGGTGTGAACCTCTAGTCAGTCCCATGACCTGTGTTTGGGGTTAACAAGATTGGAGAATTTCCTGCTGTGATAGACTTCAAGGTAGTCGGCCCTCAGAATGTAAACTTCATAGGACAAGAAACTAAATCAGAATTGTGCCTGGAAATGGATTGTAAAAAAGGGAGCTTGATAATCCCACATTGCCAAAGTAAAGCTTCACATCAGCATGGAGAAACTCAGCACAAGTCCTGCCTGTAGTGATTGGGAATGGGACTAAGGATATACCAGTCTCCCAAGATGGGTTAAGGGGCTTCATCCAAGAGAATCAAGAACACTTACCTGGAGAACCAGCTTCTTCCTGACCAAGACCAATCTACCATGTGAGGAAAAGGAGTTCACCTGGAGGGAGAGAGGTCCAGTGGGGTTCCTGGTGAGTGAATCCTTGGAGCGGAGTGTGAAATTTAGGTCCAGTAGGACAAGCACACCAATCAGGCTACCTTCCTCTGTGCACCATTGCTACCCCCTTATTGGTTGCTGTTTGCAATTCCCGTGGGCCAGGTGGGGTGCCACAGAGAATATTGAGAGCCATCACCCTGATGCATCACTGTAATGAGAGCAGGGCAGTCGCTGTGTGCAGTGCTGAGATCTGATTGGGCCGTCACCCTGTGTGCCAGTGTTTCTGATACCCTGAATGACTGGAGGGGTGCCGTAGTGAAGCGGAATGGCTGTCAGCCTGGGACAGGCAGCATGCAGCTGTGAAGAAGGAGTGGACCATGATCTGTGATGGAGAACAGTGGTTTAACTACCCAAATCTAGGAACATGCCAAGACCTGCCTTTGGATTAAGGAAGATGTACTGTGTGACCATAGATGCGCAGTGGAAGCCTGCCTCCCCGACCGCAAGATCCCTATCTCTGCTCAGGTGCACGTTCAGACACTCCATCCCGACATTCCAACAAGAGTGGGTAAGACTGAATACTGGGGGAACTTGTTCTGACTTATGTGCTATGGTACAGGGACACTTTGACTTTTGTCAATACATTGTGGAACTACTAAGACTTGATCTCGCTAGCAGGTCCTAGCTTGGATGTCACCTTTCGTAACTGGGAAAATAGCAACAAACCTTAGACGGGAAGGTAGTACTTGAGAAGCTTATCCCAGGAACCCTAACGGACCTGGCTAGAAAAGACTGTGTATATTATTTGTGTTTTGATGTATTGTAATTTGCGTTTGTACATAAATACTGCCTTTAAAATAAAAGCAAGTATTTGACTGATCATTCATTTATTCAGGATTGCTGGATGTACTCTCAGTTGTGAGCCTTTCTTCGCTCTACACCTACCTCCTGAAGAAACACTGGGCTACTCGACCCGCGCTACCACTGAGAGTCACGTGCTCAAGGGTACTTGCCCCAGTTGTTCAGCGCTAATAGTAAGTCGGGCCCCAGGACATCTGGACTAAAATGATTTATCCACCATGGTTCTGCCAATTAGCCCCGGGACTCTCTGAATGGGGTTCAGACAGTCATCCAAATGAAATTCATGTGTGTGGCCTGGCCGTGTATGTAAGAATACTGTTATTCTTAGCTGACACATGTTTCGCTATGGTTGTAAAACCAGTGAAATTTATCGTGGCATGCAAAATCAGGTGATTGCCTGAAATTCACCAGTTATTTTTAACTGAAGAAACTATAACTCACACCACTGCCATGCACAGGGTTGCCATTAATGATGTAATTTCAGATGTCATTAGTGATGTTATCACTGATGTCATAGAACATTTCATGGGTGTTTTAATATGTGGGGTTATAAGCATTGGATGGTGAGGGCGTAAGTTATAGTTACTTCAGTTTACTCTAACTGGTAAATGTAAGTGGTATTTAGAGTTTAAAACATTTAACTAATATTTTCACCTAAATGTAACTTCTCTTTAACCTTTGTTTTTTTCCAGTGAATTTCTGAGGTTTAAAAAATAAAATTTAGTCTATAATGGGGTGTTTTTTAAAGTTAGGCAGACCTATTGGCTTGGTCAAAGGGGCCAAGCACCAACATATAAAAGGCAGCCCTATTGGCTTTATCAAAACGTCACCACAAAAAATGTACCAATAACAGGAATCCATCACACATGACAATGCATAAAAATATTGTCACAAATATTTTAAATACATTTTTTATTCAAAACAAACATAAACGTGTTTGAGTTTTTCTTTAAAATGATACATGCCACAAAATGCATCCATAGGACCAACCACAAGAGTGCCTCACACTCCACCTGAACAGCATACTACTCCAGTTCTGAGTGCTTTAGAAAATGAGGATAAGCTTTCCTTGGGTCATGTATTCAATTACCCAGGAGACTTACTGATAAGGTCAGCTCCTATGTGCTGGCTTTATCAGTTCACCATGGGTGTCTGAGCCATTTTTAATTAAATGTCCTTTTAATGTAGACGAGGTGGAAACACCGTTGGCAACAGCCATAAATGGTAGTCAGCCTACCATGCAATGTTGGATTGGCCAATAGTTTGGGAGTTTGCATTTAGGCGGTCTCAGACAGTTCTAGGCATCACACTTTAGATGTATTTTACACGGTTATTTTACTTATGGGCCCTCATTACATTGTTGGTGCCAAACCCATTTCAACTGCAAACTCTAAAGTCGCCCAGTATTTGCCAATGCGCTAACTGCACATTTGCTTTTTACCCACGTAAATATAGCCCACCCTAAAGTACATGCCCACAAGTTTTAGCAGAGGAAGCCTTGTTGACAATCAGTACACATGCCAAATTATTCACCATGGAAAATGCTTGGAATTTTACATCAGGGTAGGCAAGTAGCTCTTGTGCAAGTAGCGTTAAATGTGTGATCCTGTGGGGCATAGTTAGGACGGCTAGGGAACATGGCACCTGATGAGGAGACTCGTGGCATATATCCGGAGCTTTCAGGGCTTGAAAAGGGCACTGAGAGGCTGCGGAGTGTCTAATGCAGCGGTTGGTGTATTGGACAGCTTGGAATCTGTACATCCCATCCAGATTAACGCCAAGGCAGCGATGGTCCTGCGACCGGCTCAGTTCGGCTGTGGTGTTGAAGTCTCTGGAGAACTGCAGAGTGCAGTAGGCCCACATTCCAGGTGAGGGAGCTGGCCACTACCCATATAACAGGTCAAACCTAAGAAGAATGTTCACCGGGAGTAGGTGAGGACGCAAAAGCCAGGCAGCAGTTCAGGTCTGAGTGGAGCCCCTGAAGAGAGCTGCAGGCTCTGGTGGGTGCAGCTGTGATGCTACGTGGGAGGCATGCATCATACTCCTTGCTGGCCTGCCTCTTCCACACCTACAGTGAGTCCCAGTGGGGGCATGGATGAGGGACTACAAGAAGGCAAAGCGCTATACATAAGGCACGCAACATGTGGCTGGTGACCCCCCCACTCATCATCCATTGTGCTTCCTGGGCAGATAACAGAACACCAGACTAACATATAGAGGGCATGCACTGATAGGCTGGTGGCCCTCATTTTCCTCCCCCAGCCCCTTGCTGTCGCAAATTCCACAGGGAGACCAACCGACTCGTGGCCCATAGGGACATTGTAGTTTTTCACTAACTTCGCATGAGCGTGTTGCAGCTTGCCTGCTGCTTTTGCTCACGTTACTACACAACTTTATTTTTGCAGCATTTCCATGACTACTTTCACATGAGAACTCATCCCTGTGTTCACACTCTGCATGTTCCTTGGATTTTAACTGAACATTATGTGCAAGGTCGCACAACAATGCCCCTTGTTCTGGCCAGACCTTAGCCCTTAGACAGAACATACCGATACAGCTGTTGTTTGGACAACTAACTTTGGTTTTTAGTGGCGTACACAAATTAGGTGAGACACACTTGGAGAGGGACCTTTCCAGGGAGAATAGCGAGATAGCACCTGTGATGTAAATCTACCATCTATAGGCTAAGGTATGGGGTCTGCGGACAAAGCCCAGAGATCTCCTAATATATATAATAATACTGCTTCTCATCATGGGAAGGGAGAATAGGCTCCTCTGTCTTTTTATGATGACATCTCCCTTCATGATTTATGGATCATCTGTAAGGGTGGGCGACAATTTCCGTTCCGCTCGCGGAAATTGCGAAAATTCGACATTTTCGCGTTCCGCGCGGAACGCGAAAATGTCGAAACTTCCGTGATCCACGAGGGAACGGAAATTGTCGCCCACCCTTACCGCCAACCCATTGCTTTCCCTTCAAGGACACTCTATGTCTCCGGGCCGTTGGTGCCCTTAAGGGGCGTACGCTCTGACGCACTGAGAGCGCCGCGACGTCACTGGAATATTTTATTCCGTCTCCGGGTGATGCTGCGCACCAGTCTTTCGGCTCGTGACGACCCAGCCAGCAGAGCGAGGCAGAAGCGATGCGCTCATCCTACAGTCCAGCCATGAAGATCTGGACCTCCGAGCATGTCTTTGAGTGAGTCCGAGGGGGGAGTAGGGAGCCGGTTGTCAGGAAGGAGAGTTTCTGTCCGCCGGTCCTCTCTCCCGGCTTGACATGGCCGCTGCAGGCGAGTTTCAAGGTATAGGGGGTCGCGATGTGCAGCTTTGCGGCAGAGACTAGGCGGCCAAACCCTGGGGCTCTCTCTGGCTGCCTATAGGAGGCCCCAGTGCGCACGGGGAACGCGAGTGAGGTTCAGGCTGGTAGACATCTGGAGTCCATTAGAATAACAAGTAGCTGACTCAGAAAATTAGA
Source organism: Triturus cristatus (assembly GCF_964204655.1). Lineage (NCBI taxonomy): Eukaryota > Metazoa > Chordata > Amphibia > Caudata > Salamandridae > Triturus > Triturus cristatus. The sequence continues at coordinate 880,076,577 of NC_140583.1, forward strand.
AAATTTTAAATGTAAACATGGCATATCGGTTTTGCATGTTGCAGCCGTTGGGCCGTTATCTGTGCTGTTCTGTAACTAGTCTACTTTCACCATAAATAGACTTGCTACGCTGCAGTGGTTGTTGAATGAGTTTAACAGGAAGGGCACTCACGTAGGTCATCGTGCCCACAGTGACCTGTGATAAAGCGGTCTTTGGGTCGGCCGTTCAGGGGTCACACAATAACATGTTGATTGGAGCTCAGTGGCTTAAAAGCCTGCCGCTGACATCTGCTGTCACCTGAATGTCACGAGTGCGAATCCAATTCTTTTTTCGACATCAGTATATTAATATAGTACGCAGCAGTAATGAGTAATGTCTTCCAACTAGGTTTCCTGCATTTACATGCATGTTCCCTAACACGGTGGTAATGGAATGCGCCTTGAGGCTGCTGCATTTGTTACCGTACAATGAATAAACTTGATTGGTATTTTCCATCACAGAATAAGAAGCAAAGTCCTCACACTCTTGCGCTTCTTGTGTGATGAAGCGCATTCAAGCTTAAGTGTTATTTCTTGCGTTTTTTCACTCAGGTGTGGGCTTCATATTCTGAATTGAATCGCACAGTTTAAAGTGTTGACAACTGATTTAGAATTGAGGTCTGCTGGATTTACCGTAAATGCTCCCGCCCACATTTCAATTGGGTGAGGTGTTACAGACACACATGGTCCCTGGAGACAACTATTCTGGCCCTTTACGCAGCTGTAGTGTAGGAAAAGCACTATACATTTACCCAACGAGGTAGCACTTACTGATTAGCCAGTAGAAAGTACTCCAGTTGAGTAGAGGTATTGCACAAAACGGATAAATATGCAGCGCAGGATTCATTCTTGCACGATGCTCCTGTCACAAAAATTAAACCTCAACAGGAAGCACTTAGTCTTATACTGAATTTGACCTTCAACTCGGGCACCTGCTTTATTTATATCTGTAAGTCTTACAGATATAAAGCAGGTGCCCGAGTTGAAGGTCAAATTCAGTAATGTATGAATCAGCACAAAATCTCCGCGATCACGCAAAATTTCGCGTGATCGCAGAGATTTTTTGCTGTTTCGCGATATTTTGCGAAAGGCACTTTTGCAAATTTTGCCCACCGTGATATGCTGACTATATTTGTACTCTGCATTTTTCTACTTGTCGTGGCACGTATACTGCATGTTAAGGCACGTTAGTTAAAATAAATAATTTAAACTGTTTCGTATCTCTGTCAGATCTTATTGTGGACGAGTACAAGAGTGCGAGCGTAAGGGTGAGTCTTGTTACCGCGATTCCTGAGAGATCTGGGAGTGTTGTGTTCTGGGCTGTCTAATCATTTGTTTCTCTGTGAGTGAGTAGGAGAGCAAGTGAGACACTATAGCTAGTTGGTCCTGGGCTCGTGGGCACTAAGGTGATAGGAAGACCCAGTCCCTATACACTAAGGTCTCATAATCCTGTGCATGGTTCTGTGTTTGCGCATAATCCCTGCAACAATACTGGACCATCACAAGAGTCCAAGACAGGAACCTCTTACCAAAGGGGGAAGGAGGCAGGGCTCTAGACTGGTGCCCCAGACTTATAGAGCTGCTTCAAGCCATCTAGGACTCATGGGTGTCCATGGAAACCAAAATAGATACCATGGCACTCAATGTCATTCTAATCCGAGCAGACATGGGTAAGAGCACGGATCATGTAACCACGGTGGATGTGACTCTGACAGATAATACCGTGTCCATTAAATTGCTCACTGCAGAGGTGCACCAGATCAAGGACATATCCAGGCAACTGCACCTACATGCTGAGGATGTGGAGGGCAGATCCCACTGTAATAACATGCAATTTGTAGTTGCACCTGCGAGAGTCAAAGAAATTAATGTGGAATAATTCATCAAGGTTGTCCACAAATTTTCTGTTCTCGCACTTTGCAGTTGTAGGTGCCTACCGGGTGCCCGGCACGCCGCTCAAGCCGGGAGCAAGTCCGATGCCGGATTTCTGCACTTTAAAGACCGAGATGCGGTTCTGCGGACAGCAAGGCAGAAAGGTCCACTATTGTTTGAAAATCAAAGTCATGATATTTCCTGACTTTACCCGAGAGGTTCAAGTGCAAAGACATTCTTTTGATAATGTCAAATAAGAGCTCAGGAGATGAAACCTGCAATACTCAATGCAATTCCCGCTCAAACTATGATCTTCGATAATGGGAAGTCAATGTACTGTTTGTCCCTGGAAGAGGCTTGGGACTTCTTGGAGGGATGGCACCGACGAAAGACAATGGGGGACCTAGGCGTGAACCGCACCTAGTACAGAGACAGGACCAGAGACAATGAAACAGCTACAGGGGACTAACATGTGGAGCCATGCTGCAGCTGCAGAAGTCTGGGACAGGGCTGGACCGGAGGCAATTTGACCTTACCGAATCCTGGTACTCCCTCTACCAGGAGTGTAAGACTGGTGAACACCAAGAGTTAAACAGTTAATTAGTTGTGGATGGGAGGGCGGGAGACACCACAGGCAATGGGGAGACAAGTAGTTTCAAAATTGCAGCCTAGGGGAGTGTGGTTGCGTAATTAGGGGGATTTCAGACATTTCAGCGTTTATACGCGGTAGATACAGTGCAGGACAATCTCAAATTAGATCATATGCTGCACACATGGCGACGGATTCCGACATCAGTTGACAGGGGCCAAGGATTATTTTCCGGAATGTGAATAGATTGGGTAACAGACTTAGAAGAGGGGTGGTGTCCAGATTCTTCCTTTGACACAGCCTAGACATTGTATTACTACAAGAGACATATCTCTGCCTTCTTAGGTAGGGGTCGCTATACTGCCTTGGTGCACACAGGGTTCATCTCAGGCTCCCTGGGAGTGTGCATATTCGTGAAAAGGTCTATCCCACTCAAAGTTACAAAGGCATGGGCTGACTCTATTGGGTGTTTCGTGGCACTTGAAGGGAAGGATGAAGCGGGGAACTAGATGAACTGGTGTCATGATACTTTCCGTCAGGTCTGCAGACACAGATGCTTCAGAAACTGGGGACATGGCTGGTGCAGATTGCACAAGCTTTCCCTGTCATAAGCGGGGACCTGAATCTTACCATGTTGGGGGGGACCTGGACAGGCTCGTACGAGGGGGATTTTATTAATGAAGAGATATGCTGTGGCTTGCTTTAGTTCCTTAGGATAACAACTCTTCTGTAAGAAAGCATTAACTATACACATAACATCTTGTGCAAGAACACTCAAGTGAACATTAGGTAAGATTTCAAGATAAACATCTCTTCGAGAACTTGAATGTCATAGTAAAGACACTCAACCTATGAGGCCTCACTGAATATATGAGTAAAATTGGAAAATCCATCTGTGCACGGATGGATTAATGAAAAAAGTCACCATGTTACATGTACATTTTTCTCTGATTTTTATTAAAATATTTCGAATTTTGAACACTGTGTTAGACCTGGCATCCTTGGCGTGGTTTACCCATGTCTTTTTGCCTCTACGTCCTGTATTTCTGACTGTGTGCTGGACTTTGTTTAGCTAGTTTCGATACTCTGGGCACTGTACAACTGCTGATCAGGTCTAAAGTGCAAGTACTCCCAGTGTAAATTGTAATTCTTATATGTTATACATAATTGGCATATTTGATTTACTGGCAAGTCCCGAGCAAAGTACACTTGGTGTGCCCAGGTCCTGTAAATCAAATGCTACTAGTGGTCCTGCAGCACTGGTTCTGCCACCCACATGCGTAGTCCTGTAACTTGTCTCAGGCCTGCCATTGCAGTGTCTGTGAGTGCAGTTTTAAACTGCCATGTCGACCTGCACATGCACCCACTTGCTAGGCTCTAACCTTTACTACATGTAAGGCATCCCTCAGTTAGGCCCATGTACCGCCATGGGCAGGTTGTGGTGTATGTGGATGGGATGATATGTACTGGTGTGTTTTACATGACCAGAAAGTGAAATACTGGCAATTTCATTTTTCACTATCGCAAGGACTAGCTCTCTTATAGGATATCATTGGAGCTGCCTTGTAAAATTTTACAATTTTAACTTTAAATTGGGAACAGCTAGAGATTTGGAGTTAGGGCTCTTTGAGCTCAGAATTTAAAAACACTTATTTTAGTACATTTGTTTTTTTAAATTGTGTGTTTGGAAATGCTGCTTTTAGAAAGTGGGCATTTTTCTTGATTAACCATCATGTGTGCCTCCGCCTACCTGTGGAATCAACATCTGGTTTAGACTGGTAGGGGCCTGTTTATGCATTCACTCCAGACAGTCACTCAAAAGGACTTGAGGTGTGCCCTGCATATCCTGATGACCCAAGAGCAGGCGGATGGCTCTTCCTTAGAGTGGTGGGAGGAGCTGTCACCTGCACCCAAATATGGCTCTGCCTATACTCTCCAATGTTGTCTCCCCCCCTGGACTGTGTCTGTTGCCAAGGCCAGGCAAGGCAGGAACTTTCAAACCAAATAGACTTCAAAGGCCAAAAGCGGTATAAGTATTGGTCCTAAAATACCAGACTTTTAGAACACTTCTGGATCAAGAGGACCCTGCTAAGAAGAAGAGCTGAAGAGCTGTCAGGAAGAGCACAGCCCCTTTGCTGTGTGTTGCTTTGCTGGGTTGGCCTGCAGTTGCTGCTTCTGTCAGTGGGCAGTGGAAAGGACTGGACTTTTACTTTGCTGTATCTTGTTTGAGAAGGTTCTCCATGGACTTAAAGTAGAGCTTGCCTTCTGTAAAGAAGTCTCAGGGACACAAAGACTTCACCTGCAACATCCTTGAACTCCACTGCTGGGAGTTCTGACCTGCCTTGTGGTGCCAATTCAGTTCTGAGATCTTGGAGGTTGTTCCCGCTGCAAAAAGCATTAGAAGACATCAAAATTGACGCATTGCGCGTCCCGCACCTGTTTTTTTGATGCAGTACCACAGCGCAGGAGAAATTTCTATGCACTGCCACCGTGCGGCCAAAGAAATCAACCCATTGGTCGTCAGCAGCCAAAGAAACAGCCAAAGCCTGAGTTCAGCGCACTATGTCTCCGAAGTCCAAGACCCTGGCACTGACTCTGATGCAGGCCCTGCTGTGTGGCTAAAAGAATCAACACATCATGGGAACGCGGCTAAAGAAACCGACGCAGCGCCTGTTGGCCACCACCGCATAGATCGCCAGCACATCCAGATTTCTATGTATTGCACATGTGTGACAGTTTTTACAACTCATCATCCGCAGAATAGAACTTTCTTGGATTTTGACGCATCGCTTCCCCCTACAGTCCGGATTGAATGCAACACTTCTCCTTTGTGCAGCAGAACTGACGTATCGCCTCCCCGTTGACTCAGTAACTGATGTAGTGCTGTGTTTTCTGACACTTCCCTCCTCTGCAGCTGTTTTGCCTTGTGGATTCTGACGCATTTGAGGTACTTTGTATAAAATCACCACATCCATAGAGTTCTATGGACGGACTTGCTTTAAAACGTTTAAAAGTCATAAGTCATATTTTGAGTTGTGTATGGTGGATTTTTGTCGTTTTGATTTAGATAAAGATACTTTATTTTGTAAACTGTTGTGGTGTCTATTTGTAGTGTTTTGACTGTGTTACTGTGTCTATGTAGAAACAGTTTACACATTGCCTCTGAGATAGGCATGACTGCTTGTGCCAAGCTACCAAGGGGGATGAGCAGGGGTTATCTTGGGTGTGTAATCTCCTTATCCTGACTAGAAGGAAAGGTTCCTACTTGGACAGGGTGCATATCACTGCCAACTAGATCCCCCCTTTCTAACACCCTCAAACCTACTGCATAGTATAAAAGTCTTTGAAAGGACATACTTTATTTAGCAAGCTTATTTAAAGCTCAGAGCTTGGACAGCCATGCAATGGCCACAAGCCCATTAGCTGATAACAGCCCACCATTTCTTGAAATCCCCCTCCAGCTTGAAGGGGCTTTCTGTGGTAAAAAAAATGTATGCTCCGAGTTCATGGCTGCACTTTCATCACCCTTGAATGTCAGGCTTGCTGTCAAGCTTTTTTGTCGACTTGGCAGTCTCTTGCATTTCAGAAACAGACACTTAAAGCATGTTTTTTTTTGCTGGAAAGTCATTAAGAATCACCCTTTTGCAGACGGACTTTTTTGTCCTTTTTCTCTGGGACATTTTAATATTTTGCTTTCATTGCCTTACCTAGAAGGGAAAATCAGTGATGGTCACCCAATCGTTTAGCCCAGATGTGAATCGGGTTTTTTGTTGTACAGAACTTCGGGTCACAGTGGTTCCTCCACCTCTAAATGGGGTGGTGGAACTGCAAGGTTGGCACACGGATCATTCATTGTTTTTCTGATTGTTGATACCTTGGATCTGCCAAACACCAAATGGCCAATAAGTTACTAGAGGCAAAGACCACCAGAACTACTGGATTGCTCAGTATCCAATGTCCTTTCTTCTATTGCATTGCTTAGACATGCAGCAAACAGAGCATTAGAGTTTCCTGGGATCTATTTTATCCACACTCCCTGTAATCAAATTCCCACTCCAATGCTTTCATCTCTGATGTGGGAAAACCATGATAAAAATACCTTCATTCCAGTATTTTCCAGAGTTTCAGATGTTGTTTTTTCTTTTTATCTTTTACAGCACAGGTTTTTAAAAGATCTGGTTTATTTTATCATAGCTGCAGGTCTCAAACGGACCTTTTGTGATCACCTGGCATGAGGGCAGCAGCTTGCCACCTGCACTAGAAACAACATTAGTCTCTGTCATATGGGCCCATATTTATCATGGGTTTGCGTTGCCCTTGTGCCTCTCAAGGGGGCACAAGGGTGACGCAAAACCTTGAATGATATTTACCAAGCCATCGGAGGCCCTCCTTGTGTGGCCCTGCGTATTCTGGTGTATGTGAAGTTAAGCAAGGCAGACCAAATCATTGCCTTGCATTACCCCAGGGGGAGTCAATCCATGGGTGGAGCGTGGGTGTTTCCACGTATGCGCCCATCTATTGTGGTGCATACCCAGATTTACCACTAGCGGCACACCTAGGGATACGTCAAAATGCTGCGCCTCCCCTGGGCAGAAATAAGAAGTAGAAACACGCTCTGCAGAAAGAGAAACATGCTTTTGAGGATTGCTTTTGTTCAGAAAGGTGCCCTTTCCTGCACAAAAACAATCCTGGCTACAATGCAGGCATCCTTGCACCATGAATGGTTCAATGGTGCCTGTGTTGGTGCTGGGCAGCAGTTTGTGTACCAGTGCAGGAAGAGAGCAGGAATGCGCCGTATAAAGTTAAAAATGACGCATCCCTGCCGTCTCCCTTTCATGCAGCACAAGGCAGCAAGGTGGTTTGCTGCTTTGCATGTAAATTTCATAAATGTGCCCATTGGTTTTAACCTAAGTTTAAATAACTGTGCATTGCCCCCAGCTAATAATCCATTGTTTGAGAAAATGTTACTGTTGCCAATCATTTCACCATGTTTACCAGTTTAACAATTCTTTAAGAGCCGACCTTCATTTTCATCTCCACCCAAGCAGTTTTATAGTATTTAGGTTTTCATTAAAACCTTCACAAACAATTCCAAATGGCTTTTCCCCGTGATATTTGTATGTCGGCTTTCGGCAGCTGTGCCCGGCTTGGCGCCGGCTTGCCATCTGCAGCTGAATGCAGCTTGTGTGGAAACAATGTGCGGCGCAGCTTGAGGCTCGTGACCGAGGTGACGCTGTAAACATTCCATACAATTCCTGCGCTTAGTCACCTCAAGTACATGTTTTTAAGGCTCACTTTGCTTTACCAAGCAGGGTGAAGGTTGTCATTATGATGTTTTTGGTGGCTGTAAGTCGTGTTTGCCTCCCACACATCAGAGAAAATACTGAGTAGCGTTGATTTCACCTCTGTTTGATTGCTTGAAATATGTGTGTTGAAATGTTTCTATTTTGTTGGTTCTCAGAAACATTTATGATCAATTAACAAATAGAAACACGTTATTCACTTGCGTTTTATGCTTTCGCGATCCCACCATATGAATAGCCCTTTACTGTCAGTATAAACAAGCACTAGCAAAGCCAATAGGTCATGCCTATGCAAGAGCTATTGACTTTGCCAATATGTCAGCGTGGCTAAAAGGTAGCCGTAGAATAGAGTGGAGAGTTGCAAAGTAGAGTGTGAAGGAGTAGAGTGGAGTGTTATGGAGTGGTGAGGGGAGTCATGGAGTGGCATGGTGTGGCTTAGAATTGAGTGGTGTGGAGTGAAGTGGACTGTCATGGAGTAGTGTAGAGTGTTGTTGAGTGCAGTGGAGGGAGTCGAGTGTCATAGAGTGGTAAGGCATAGTGTGGAGTGGGGTGGCGTAGAGTAGAGTAGAGTGGAATAGATGGAATTTCAGATAGTGAAGTAGAGTGTTACAGAATACAGTAGCGTAGAGTGATATGGCTAGAGTGGAATGGTGCAGAGTATAGAATGCAAGGTAGTGTGCAGTGGCGTAGAGTGCATTTGTATCGAGTAGAGTGTAGTGGCATATAGTGCACTGGCATAAAGTGCAGTAGAATAGAGTGTAGTGGCATAGAGTAGAGTGACATAGAGTTCAGTGACAGAGAGTGCTGTGTTGCAGAGTAGACTGTTGTAGAGTTGTGTGGTGTATAGGAGAATGGCGTAGAGTGCAGCGGCATAGAGTGCAGTGGCGTGGAGTAAAGTGGTGCAGAGTAGAGTGGCATAGATAGCAGTGGTATAGAGTACAGTAGTGCAGGGTAGAAACAGTGCTGTAGAGTGCAGCGAAGCAGAATGCAATGGTGTAGAGTGCAGTGGTGTAAAGTGTTGCAGAGTAGAGTGCAGTGGTGCAGAGTAGATTGGCACAGAGTGCATTGGTTTTGAGTAAAGTGGTGTGGAGTGCATTGGCATAGAGTGTAAAGTTGAGTGGCACTGAGTGCAGTGGCATAGAGTAGATTGTTTCAGAGTAGAATGAACTGGCATAGAGTGGAGTAGTGCAGTGTAGAGTGCAGTGACATACAGTAGAGTGGTGTAGAGTGCAATGGTGCAGAGTAGATTTGAGTGACATAGAGTGGATTGGCATAGAGAGCACTGGCGTACAATGGAGTGGTACAGAGTAGAGTTAGTTGGAATAGAATGCAGTGGCATCGAGTGCAGTGTTGGAGAGTAGGGTGAAGTGGTGCTGAGTAGAGTGAAGTGGCATAGACTGGAGTGGTGTAAAGTAGAGTGGGGTAGCGTACATTGGCCCAGAGTAGAGTGGTGCAGAGTAGAGTAGAGAGGTGTAGAGTGGAGTGGTGCAGAGTAGACTGCAGTGATGCAGTGTGGTGTGGGGTAGAGTGGACTTCCATAGTGTTAAGTGGTGCAGTGTAGAATGCAGTGGCGTGGAGTGGTGCAAAGTAGAGTGGAGGGGAGTGGGGTAACGTGGAGTACGCATGGTGCAGTATTGCACTGCTTTTACAGACATCTCTTCAATTGAAATTGCTATTACATTTGCACAGACATACAGTTTTACTGATAAAAGTATGCAGCGCACAAACACTGTATGGAAATGTCAGCACCTATTGTATTGATTTATTTTTATCGTATGAAAAAAATTGTTTCCACCATGCTGCAGGGTTACCAAAAAATGTGTTTTGTTTGTGCTTTCCTAATTCTGATATATTCTGAAATATCTGCACACTTCATTACGCACATTTACATTTTGTTGTGTGCTAGAACAGCCTTCCTCCAGCACACTCCAGTACTCAGCATGATTTTCACATAAAACCTATCACTTTGAAGTCAGAGAAAGAAAAGTAAACACCAATCTCACTGGAGCACAGAGTCTGGCATTTGACCTCTGTCTCTGAATGCACAGCAAATGTGACAAGATAGGAACAATATTTAAAGGCATGTTTACAGAAAGGGTGCCTTGGGAGATGATACAGTAAATTAGGTATGGACCACGGAAGTGACAAACTCAAGCTGGACAGCCTACAACAGATAAAGCCAGCAAATAGAAAGCAAGCAACTGTCAGTTAAAAATCACAAAGTCAGGGGTAAGCCATGAGAGGAATCCATTCCCAGGGAAGCTTTCTGATGTCCCCAAGATGTTGCTAGCAAACCAGACAGCTGTGTTGTCTGGTACGCTTTGACCTAAAAATCTTTTTTCTCTTTTTAGATTTCTTCTGCTGACTCTCGCCATGTATTCCAGTTATTCCACGTTTTCCCCTGTTATGTTTCCTCATTTTTTCCTGTTCCCTTTTGTTGCTCCACCTCTAGTGAATTACTATTTTCCCCGACTAGTTAGAAGGTGAGTGTGGTGTCTAACCGACTCTTGGTCTGTGAACACACGTCATTAAATGCAGAGTGAATATCACCCATCTTAGAAGACTCCCAAAATGACCTCTGCGTAGTTCCATCAAGACAACACTGGCAGAACTAGAGCCAGCAGTCATATGTCGCTTGCAAGAACCCATGCTTTTCGTTTTCTTTACTCTTTCTTTGCACTGTCCTCCATTTCTTTGCTTGTTTTGCCTCTTCTGTTTTCATTTGTATCTCTGTTCAAGGGGGGATGTCTCTGGATCAACCTTTTCGCGTCCCTTTATACATATCCGGTGTGTTGGACTGACGCCCCGACAGCCTGTCTGTCACTGCGCGGTTCATACAAACCCCTGATTCATTGAACAGGTTCACTGACACTGCAGAGAGTGACTGTAATCAAAGCAGTCAACATGACGTATGTTGCCAGCTGCCTGTCGAAAACATATCTTTCACGGAACACTGGGAGGATGTAGGAAACTGACATGTTTTTTAATTATGTCTTGACTAGATGGCGGCGGGGGGAGTAATTTGGGACTATTGCATTTTATTGCCACTGGTGAATTATACCGAATTTTAGAAACCAGTATTAAAGTCACAGTAATAGGGTGTTTCCATAACAGCAGATTTAAGAAAGACAAGGGGGAATTATTGCCTCGGCCTTGTGGTGGAAACACTGAAAGGTATTTTGTTTATCCTTTCCCATTCGGACTGGAGTAGCAGTGGCATTCTAATAGAAAACAGACCTAGCATCAAAGAACAGCGAAAAAAAAACACACCACAATTGAATCCACCACCCACCATATTAACAACATACCCAATAAGCCATATTCTTGCAGGTCTGATAAGCAAATTCATCATTTTGTCGTTCCATAATAGTAACTCTGAACAATTTCCAGAGAAATGTCACCGCTTCTGTTTAACCACAGCCGACGGAAGCACCCACGCACCACAACTATACAGGAGAAGCCTAGTTTTGCAGTCTTCAGATAATTAATTAGTCACCATGCAAGTCATTTCCATTGTTAAGACGTGTGCTGGGCTGAGAACCAAAATTAGCCCTGGAATGTCTTCAACTCCTCTGAAATATTCAGAAGTAGCGAATATTGTAGCAGTCTTCCAGGAAAGCTGACACTTTTCTCGAGTCGAGCCCTGCCTGGTTGCTCTTAAGGATATCAGATCCCAAATGTATGGCCAGGAAGGTCCAGTATCACTTACATATTGTCCCAATCCCAAATGTTTGAGGGTTTTAAATTATATTGTTGTGATATTGTCTTCTGTTGAGATGTTATAGACAGAGAACAGCCGCTCGTGATCATCTTGGGCATTGGACGTTTGAAAAGGTTAAAGGCCACCATGAGAAATGGAACAAGCACCTTTGTGGTGTATTCGAAAGGTCAGAGGAGCACCTGAAATTCTTGATGTGCTTTTTGGCGAACATACACATTGCAGGCTTATAGTAATCCTCTGCTACAACCCACAGTCCTGGTTTTATTTGATCAGCTGTAAGATTTGATCAGGTAAACAAAGCGCTAAAGGTTATTTTCGGTGCTAATTTCTTAACAAATCTGGAAGTTGGAGGAGGCCGAGCATCTCTTTGCGCGGCACACTTTGTCAATTTTCCAGCAAGCTTGATTTTGATATTAATACACCGTCCTTGGTAATAGTGCGCGATCCCTTAGAGCCACACGGTCGTGATTAGCAATTGCCTTTTACTCTTAAAATAGAATTTCAATTGCCTGTTGACTTTTTTGATCATTAAATTTTAACGTCAAGAAAGAGGGAAAGACTTTTTGAGGGGAACTGTCTCACTCATTTTTATTGGTATTACAGCGCTGCTCCTCATCCATTACATGAGACCATCATATTTGTAATTTTTGAATTCTGTGTTCAGAATGTTTAATTCAGAAAACAGATTATATTCTGATTCTTGGTTTATCATCACATTTTTGAGCGTACATTCATCTTTGACCTTTTAAATATTTTGCACTGATCCATACCACAGAGCATGTCCTCCACATTGTGATACTATTATATCCCTGTACTGAATGATAAACAATCAGCTGAAGAGGGCTGGAACACACTATATTCTTGTAGCCTGTTGCAAGCATTTGCAATTCAATAGGTCTCGCATTTGCAAGACTTTGAGTTATTGGCATTGTAAATTACACTGCCTTTTATTTATGTGTTTTGAACATCTGCAAATGGTGCGTAAACACGCACTTTGTACTTATAGTCCTTGTTTACAAGAAGCAAGGCTGGCAGTAAAAAAGTCACATTTGCTGGCAGCCTTGCTTTTTATAAGCAAGTACTATAAGTACAAAGTAAGTGTTTACACATCATTTGCAGGTTGTTAAAAACATAAATAAAAGGCATTGTTATTTACAATGGCAATAGATCAAACGCTCATAAATGCGATACCTATTGCATTGCAAATACTTGTGGTTGGAAGTACTGAAGGGATTTTGGGTGTAACTAACACTCTGTAGTCTGCTTCGCCCTGAGCTTCTACCCTGCTACCTTCAGATCAGATTAGTAGTATTAACAATGACGGCGAACTAAATAGAGGTACGTTCATAAAAGCACCAAAACAAACTCAATGTGCAGGTTTGAGTACAGCCAAATTACATGGGGGAACTTAGCACATGGCGAATTGTCAACAAAAGAGGTGTAAAGAGGGAAAAAGACAATTAAAGGGAAAGAAACACAATGGCAGATAAAACAAGACCTGGCTGGGCTAATGTTAAGAAAGGTGCCCTCCACATAAAGACCAGCCCACCAGACACTACAAACACAGATTGTATGTATGACTAGTGCACACTACGGCCTGGAGGCTCTGAGCTCACTGTCTGATACTGTAACCAAGTGCAGACTTGTGGAACAAGAGAGCGGAGTTTGGATCCTAGCTTCCACGCCACACCAAATTCTGCTTTATTACCCAGTGCCCCCGTTTACATGAGTTGGAGGAGCAAAAGGAAGAGAAAATGGGCTGCCGCCACCAGCCCCGCCTCACCTCTAACTCCACAGACTGGCAACCTCCAGTCCATTCGTATCCATGACTGAGCAGGAGAGTGACACTGGGTACGGTGGTCGAATATAACAGTTTTGTTTACTGTGTTCACGGAAGCATAGGACCCTGCTCTTAAACTTTAACCACCGTGAGAATGATCAGGCCGGAAACCTGTGGTATGGCACCCAGTACGGCTGCGAACATAGGAGCTTGACAGGGGGGCAGGGGCAGCCCATCCATGGCAAAAGAAAATTCATTACGGTTGGGGAAGCGGGAGAGAGGGTCACCCCAGGACCCATAAAAAGCCACTGCACACAAAAATGTAAAAAAAAATGTAAAATCCTTTATGGTTAATGAAGTGCCTCTTACTGGGGGTGAGTCAGGGGGCTATGTGGCTAGGGCTCAGTGGCGTGCTGTGCATGAGGGCGAGCCGCGCATAAGAAAAGAAATGCGAGGCAGCCATTGTTGACCCCGATTCATGCAACGCTGTTGAAAACAAAAGCACATGTTTAAAAAACACAAGTGCAAGTGGTAGTCGTAACCTACGCACAAGAAAGTTAATGCCGCTGCTGCAATTGTTAAAGTTGTAGCGCGGCGCAACTATTTTCATTAAAACAAGGAAGAGGGCAGAGAGTACAAGTGATGCGCGTGCGCGCGCCACAGGCAGACATCAGTTTTGCATTATCGGGCAGGATAATGCAAAACAGAATTGGGCCGTGCGGGTAACAGACACCAATAGGCCATGGGCGGGGCAAATGCGGGACATGCGCCCGCATTTGCCCAATTGCATGTTGTCTTTGTTAGAAAGATGCACGCAACGCCCAATAGCCTGTAACAATAACACAACCACACGCACGAGCATGTGGTCAGCTTTCTGAAGTCCCTAAATGAGGTCTCTCTCTGCGAAACAGTGCTGCTCACTGCAACGCTAGGTGCGAGACCTAAAAAGGGTGAAATGGAAAGACAGCCATTGGAATGTTGGCGCAGAAGCTTATACCAGCCATTATTTACCCTGAGCCACTTCATTACTTTAGTAGAGGTCGCAGCATTCCAGTGTTCTAATCACCTTTTAGAACATTGGAATGTTGAGCTCTCGCTGAGAACAATGGAACAGCAGCGGCCTATAAGACTTGAAATAGGCCAGCTGTTCTCAACATTACAATGTCCTAATGAACACTCTCAGCCTTCTCTCCTTCCCCCAGCCTCCCCAAATTATATGGATTGGGCCGGGTATTGTATCTTCCTTCTTCCCCCTTCAGTTAAACATAGAACCATACGATTGGAAGGTTATTGAATCTTTTTTTTTTTTAGTCCTCGGTCGCCATTAGATAAACCCAGAGCAAATCAGATTCCCCGCGGCCCCCCACTTAATTGGCACCAACTGGAGAGCTCTGTATCTAAATGGATGCACTTTACACAGAACCTTCCTTTTGGTCTGTTCTGTATCTCTCTGGGCACCTCGCAGAACAACCAGAGGGGTGAAGTAATTCAGTGTAGAGGCATAATCATTGGACTGATTCCCCCTGACGATCAAAAAGTACCCAGCCATTCCTCACATGGGGCCCAAAAATCTTTTTTCTTGCTCTTCTTTTCTAATAAGGCTCTATCAAGCTTCATCGTGTATTGAATAGAAAGTAACCACTCTAGAAGCATCAGAGATATACTTTTAACACAAAATTTACAGATTTCTCTCAGTGCGAGTAAAATTCAATAAAAAACATAACTTGTTTTCCTCCAGCGACATTGACTCATAATATGGAGACAACCCCAAAAATACCAAAATTGTGCTCAGCTGGATACCCGGCTCAAACATAGCTTCCATACCTCTACTTACAGCGGTACAAAAATGATGTAACATTGGACAAGTTAAAAACATATGGACATCATCTGATTTAGCATGGAAACATTTTGGAGTAGGACCCTTCCTGAATTTGGATAGAGTTAAGGGAGACCAGTACACCCTGTGGAGACAAAAGATATGGTTTCTCCTTAGGTTTGGCAGCTTGAACTGTAGTATACAAGGTGTTATAAGATACTTGCCATGAGTCTTCTGCATAGGCCCCAGGCAAGCACTCTCCCCACAGCTCCGATGGAAGTTTAAATTCGCCCTCTGCCAAGTCTAGCCACCTCTTTCTTTTTCGCGATTTGTTTTTCTCAGGGTCTTCTCCATTTCGTTAGTCACGCCAACTGTTGTACCAACAGCTTGATGCCAGCTCTTAATTTGCATATACTTAAATTTAGATAATCCATTATCCGTAAGTGTACTCAAAGCATCCCAGGAAAGCAAAGAACCCTTCGGTACAAGTTGTTCCCAACGTAATATTCCATCTATTTTCAAGGGGGTTACCAGAGAGTCCTTAGTCCATTCAGGCGAGCCTGGAGCATCACAGATGGGTGCCAATGCACTGTAATAACTGATCTGTAATAATTCCCTAACTGTAGACCATGTAGAGGCTAGACCATTTAAAATCTTTAGGCGAACCTTTTAAAAAAAATCTTGGGTCACCAAATTTATATATTTATATAAGCCCTGGTCCCCTCCCTTTAAATCTAGCAGCATCTCCTTAAACATTGTACATATGTCTGAGCTGTCTGGTACATTCATGAGCATTTTCCCGGCCCTCAATAGGAATACCCACACATAAAAAACTAAATCTGGCAGGCACAGCCCTCCCTTGTTTTTCTTTCTGCGTAATTTCTTCCATGATATCCTAATACCTTTCGAGGCCCATATAAAACTGCTTATTTTTGCCCGGAGTTTTTTCAAACCCTCTTTTTTAAATGCCAAGGGGATGTTTTGTAGTAAAAAAAACTCAGTTTGGGTGGAACCATCATTTTTACTAAATTAACTCTACCTATTAATGTTAGAGGTAGATAAGCCCAGCTCGTTAAAGAAGTATGTATTTCTTTGCTAATTTTGTAGAAATTTCTATCAGTAATATCTTCAATATTGTGTGTAATCATTATGCCCAGATACCTTATCACTTTTTTTGTTGGATGGACCTTTGTGTCTAGGTTGCAGGCCATACACTCAGTCTTTGCCGCATTGATTTCATAACCAGAAACCTGACCAAACTGTTGTGCTTCCTTGTAGATTATTGGAATTGCAGTACTTAAATCTGATGTAAATACCATCCATGATATCCTAATACCTTTCGAGGCCCATATAAAACTGCTTATTTTTGCCCGGAGTTTTTTCAAACCCTCTTTTTTAAATGCCAAGGGGATGTTTTGTAGTAAAAAACTCAGTTTAGGTGGAACCATCATTTTTACTAAATTAACTCTACCTATTAATGTTAGAGGTAGATAAGCCCAGCTCGTTAAAGAAGTATGTATTTCTTTGCTAATTTTGTAGAAATTTCTATCAGTAATATCTTCAATATTGTGTGTAATCATTATGCCCAGATACCTT
Organism: Triturus cristatus; assembly: GCF_964204655.1. NCBI lineage: Eukaryota > Metazoa > Chordata > Amphibia > Caudata > Salamandridae > Triturus > Triturus cristatus. The sequence goes on from NC_140583.1 coordinate 880,093,272, forward strand.
ATTACTTTTTTTGTTGGATGGACCTTTGTGTCTAGGTTGCAGGCCATACACTCAGTCTTTGCCGCATTGATTTCATAACCAGAAACCTGACTGAACTGTTGTTCTTCCTTGTAGATTATTGGAATTGCAGTACTTAAATCTGATGTAAATACCATCAGAACATCGGCGTATAGAGCCACCTTCCTTTCCCAGTTCTTAAATTTAAATGGGAGTATTCCGGAATGTCTTCTAATCTTTTCAGCTACGGGCTCAATATATAGGTTAAAAAGCAACGGGGATTACGGGCTACCCTGCCTTGGGCCCCTACAGATTTTAATTGGAGCAAATAGGTTCCTGTTCACTAGGATTATGGCTATAGGAGTTTGATAGATCAGAGTAACTGTCCTACAAAAGTTTTCCCCTAGATTACATAATCTCAGTATATACTTTAGGTAGGCCCAGTTAACTCTGTCAAAAGCCTTTGTAGCATCCAACGTTATAACAGACAGTGGTGTTTTATAAAGAGTTGTTAAATCGATTGCCCCAAACAAATTATAAGTAAGATCTCAAATTTCTCTCCCCCAAACGAAGCATTTTTGATCCTTGTGCAGTAGCCCCTCTATCACTCCATTCAACCTCTCTGCCAAAATCTTTGCAAAGATCTTATCATCAAGATTTAGCAAAGAGATTGGTCGATATGACTCACATGAGCGAGGTCACTTTAAAGGCTTAAGAATCAAAGCTACTGTAGCTTCATTCCAAGATAGCGGCATATTCCCGCCCTTTTAAAAAATATATGAAAATAACTTCACCATAACGGGAATAAGTGCTTCCATTAGCTCTTTATATAGTTCCACAGGCAGACCATCTGGTCCTGCAGCTTTCACAGATTTTCCAGCTACTAATGCTTTCTTGATTTCATTACTTGTTATTGGACTATTCATGTTATGAGATTGATCCTCAGTGATTTTGTTTGGGAGATCTTGTCACAGCCAGGCCCTAATTTCTTCCTCCTCGACAATCAGATTGGCTCGATATACCTCTTCAAAATGTTTTTGAAAAGCCTCTTCAATTTCTACAGGGCTCTTAAGTAAACTCCCTGAGATTATGTGTCCTCTCAAAAAAGCTTTATACGTTTCCCAGACAACTATTGGGGCAGTATCTATATTGGTTAAAAAAAAGCTTTTGTCTCCACAATTAACTTCTCAATTACATCTTGCTCCAAAAGAATAGCACGATCTAGGGTCCATCTTCTATGGACAGACTTTGCTGGCACTTTGACAGATAAAGCTACTGCTGAGTGATCCGAGAGATGTTCCCCCAAATGTTTTATATCCTGCACCCATGTCTTCAAATCTAGACTCAGCAAGAAAAGATATAACCTGGACTTGTGGCCATATTTCTTGTTATGAAAAGTATTCCCTCTCCTCTTCCCCATTTTATCTCTCCATACATCAAACCATGCTAACTGCTTCATAGCGCTTTTAATCGTGGATCACATTTTAGAATTCTGAATTGCTCTACTTTTCAATGACATATCCATGATCTATCCAACACAGGATCAAAGACCACATTAAAGTCGCCAGCCAAAATTAACGAATCTGCAAACTTTAACAGTTCAGAAAGCAAATCTCTGAAGGGAGTAGGATTTATATTGTGATTCTGGCAATCTTAATGATCCTCATTCTACTCTAAAACCTTTAGCTGACACTTTCAGCTGACAGTGACGGAGAAGACTTCGTGTTATGTAGAGCTTCTACTTAACTTCCCGCTTCCTCTATACCCCCTGAAATAGACTGCAAACAATTTTCAGCTTCCTTAACCCGCCTAAATGAATGCATTATACTGTTAAACATCACTTTAAGCATGGCAGGAAATTTAAGGTGTGCTGTTGCACCATGCTTTCTGAGGGGTTCTAATAACTTCTGCAGCTCCCACTGCCTGGTTGCTGTAATTGATGAGACATCAGATCGTATTTGGAAGGTTATACCTTCTGCATTTAACAAATTCATCTTGAGAGACTTATTGAGAATTTCATCCTTCAAGTTATATGTTAAAAAATGGACTTGGGTTTTTCTAGGTCTAGTTTTTTTTGGGTTCAGCCTAAATGGGTCGCTATGTACCTTCTGTATGTCAGCCATGAGAGCTTGCTCTGAAAATTCGTTGTGGGTAGCTTGTTTGATTAATTCAACTACTTACTCTTTAAGGTTGCTGCCCTCGGCCCCTCAGGAATTTTAAGCAAGCAAATGTTGTTCCTCCTTTGGGAATTTTCAAGAGACTCCAGCTTGCCCTGAAAGCCCATTTCCCTCTCTTTTAATAAAGTTATATTTCTTGCATTTTCATCCGAGTGGGAAGCTAGCTCTGCTACAGTAAGCTCCAATGCTGTGGTCCTGGCTGCAAGAGAATCCAGTTTGTCTTCCAACTTTTCGCATGACACTTTGATATCAGCTTGATTCCTTTCTGAAATCACAAATCTATCTCTAACTTCTTTTGTCAGTGTTTGCAATAGATCAAAGACTGATCGAGGTGGGGACTGGTCTACAGCATCCCCTGTTTGGGCTGCCAGTGTCTCTGACTCAGAAGCAGTTTCCCCAGATTGACCCGTCTGGTTCTCACTTGCCGCTGATTCAGAAAATGTATCCCCAGATTGAACCATCTGGTTCTCACCGAGAGAATCCAAGTCTCTCGGTTTAGTCATATCTGAGACTTTGTCTCCTTCGTCAGCCATTACCAAATCCCTTGAGACCTCTCCTTCTATTGACCCCAGCTCGCTTGCAAGTGGTTTAAACCTGTTCGGGCTTAGTATGTCTTCTGAAAATTCAGATACTTTCCTGGGGTTACTAACAGGCTTAGAGCCTATTGGTTTTAGTATTAGGGTGCTGGGTGCAACCTTAAAATAACTCCTCAATGAGGGGGTAAGTTTAGGATTATGTTGATTCTGGGAGGGATTTTATTTTTTTGACTTTCTATTTTAACAGGTAACCCATTCTCCAGTTGTTGCCTTATTTTGAGAAGGTAACATTTGATGTGTCTTTTCGCTGATTGAGCCCCCTGTTTTTGAGTGCTGTCACTAATTTGCAGATCAACGATGGACGGGTTCAAGCTTGCACTTCTCAATGCGTACCTAGTTTGTCCCCCAACTTAATCCCTGTGTGTCTTCTGCCTATTTCACTCTCCAGAGTCAACAGAGCCCCCTCCGTCATGCAAACACCTCCTTCATTCACCACGTTTGATTTCGCTTCACTGCTCGCTCTTAACCTGCGCTCAATAATGGTGTTCTCCGTCGCCTTCTCTACCAGACTCTGGGGGACTTCCTGCTTTTGCTGTAGCACAGGAGCAGCGCAAGTGCTGCCCCTGCCTCTCCTGCCCTGGATGGGAAGCCTCGCGGTGACCTTCTATCCGCGTCCCAGCTCGCGGGCTGCACGGGACCAGAGCGACTCCTGCCTCCCCTGAGGTCCCGGAAGCTGCCACTCTGCAGCTGCCGGCTTCTTCGATCCAACCGGACCCGCCACCTCCACATCACACCAAAGGAGCAAGAAAGAGCAATCCAGAAACTCACGCAGGACCACTGACAAAAACACAGAAACCGAAGCTCAGCCCCAGATCCAAAGCCAAGCGAGGCGTCACCAACCACGACTACCACCAGTAACTGCATTAACTACACTGTTTCCTTCTCGTATCCGCTATGCTGCTGTACTTGCTATTTGCTATTTTGCCATTACAAACCCGATTTTTAACACTACCCCTAGATGTATGCCCCCATCTCGCTCCCGACTCACAGCAGCCTCCGAGACCAACTACTTGCTGGCCGCTATGTTTTCCCCAGGCACAATCAAGGTTATTGAATCTTGAAGGTAGATTTTTGGGAGATGATGTAGATTGCGACCATGATGAAGGCTGAGGCTGGGGTGTCATGAAATAAAGGGATTGTCTCCTATGAAGGGCCTCCAACCTTTTTATACAATTTCACACTGGCTCCGAAGATGATTTAACTTATCCACATCTCAACACGCTGAGTTCCAGTCTTGGACAGTTCGAAATACACCACTTGGAACCAAGGTGATGTTTAAAGTGTATTTTGAAAAATCAAATGTTAGGTAACAAATGATGCACGCTTGACTCTTCTGAGAATTTTGTTATTGTCTAAGAGGCGTTTCTACGCATCTTGAACGTCAGCATCCCAAGACGTGACAGTAACTGATATTGGCAGGTGCCCATGTTTGCTATAGAGATACGTTCTGTTCCTGACAGCAAATGGTTGTCTAAATTGGTGCAAAACAGAACTCAAACAACCTCATACTCCATTGAAAGGCAGCCAAAGAGAGAAATTATTTCCATTTTAGGCTTATAAGCAGACAGCCAGCAATATATGGAAATCATTGATATTAGTTCATGGAATAAGAAAATCAAAGCTGAACAAGACATATGAGCCCTGATGAAGTTCGATTGATTTTGAACGAAAGACGTTAGCTGGATGCTTGGTTACTGGAGTGTATATTTTAAAATGGAATAAAGAAAGGAACAACTTTTTCTATAAAATGACTAATAGATTTGTTGACTTTTCCTTTCGGGTGCACCATTCCATTCTGTTTTGAGTTTTCCGGAACAACTTTATTCAAGGTTGTTGGGGGTGGTTATTTGTGTTTTGCTGTATTCTTCAAGCCCGCAATGTTTTGTGAAGTTCGAGGTTTGTGGCTTTCAACATTCGTTTTTTTTTCTCAACTTGCTCTACCTCTTTCTCCTTCTGTCTTGTCATTGTTGGGTTGGGCAGTGGGAGTAAGGCATGATAGGGTCATGCATAATTCCTTTTCTGTATTATCTCCTCCTTTTTCTGTGGATAATAATGTGAGTTATCTATTCTTGTGTATTATTGATAGATTGCTTGATGACTGGATCACAGGAAGTGTGTCATTTGTAGTTATTTTTTATGTTACTATAGCAGACAATGGCTGTGAACATTTCATGCCCTGGATAAGCAGGATGTGGAAGGGGATTTTAGTGTGGCACTCCAGTTGTTTTTATGATATTGTTATCACTATTTATTGTATATATTTTAAAACTTTATAATTCCACATTTAATCACACACCACTATACATATGTATATACAAAGTAAACTTGAATTCACAGAACATTCATAAAATCTTCATACCGTGTTTAAAACATCAATAATTAACAGATGAGGCTTTGCTATATGTTCAGTACAAATGTAAGCATATGTCTGCAATATCCCTAATTTTGTTTTAAGGTTTTGGTTATTTTTCTTTTTGCTATGTGTGGTTTGAGCTGTTGTTGTTCTTGATTGTCTGAGTTTTTTACTTTTGGTTATGGTAGTTATGGGCCATGATGACTTTGGAAGGAGAGGGATGGAACAGTGTCTTATGTATCCTTAACATTACTTTCTAAGGCTGATATGAGTATGGGAGTCTGTGGAAGGTTGTGGGGATACACCCACACATTTTTCACAATTTTTTGGTGGGTGCTGTGAGTTCTGAAGAGATTACGAAAATGTGCATCTTTTTTTGCTGTGTGCCATATGAGACAATAGCTGATTAGAAGAGTCGTAGCTATCTATTCTAAAGTTCCTCTTGCTGGGCTTAGGTACTTAACAAATCTCGACCACTGTGCCTTGTTAGGGGACCTATTTCAAGAGAACATACACTAATGACTAGTCTTGTAATGTGTCAGAACTTTTTTTTTGTTTTGCATTTGCAAAACCTATTCTTAGAGATATCCCTCTAAATTATTTCCTCTTGTCTAAAGGTAGAACCAAACGTAGCAACTGAATATAGCACAAATGATGAAATAATCATGAAAGTGGCCAGTGTCAGCACATCCAATTAGATTGCCAAAGTGAATGAGTCATTTTGGAGATCACAGATTCCTCATTCTTCATGAGAAGAAAGTTGTGCACCTGCTGCACCCAGTATTAGCTGTAAAAGAGTAGATAGTGCTTGATCCCCCGACAAACCATAGCAATTTTTCAATAAGAAAATAATGGCTCCCATGTCTGGAACTGCTGTGACAGAGGCAGTCATGTACAACGCAAGAGAGTCACAGGAAACTAAAGGCCTGATCTTGAGTTCAGTGGATGGGTTACTCATCACAATATTCCGCCCGCCGTTTTACAAGTGCCACTCAAAATAATGCACTTGTAAAACAGTAGATGGACTATCGGTCACTTTTGTGATGGAGTAACCTGTAAACAGCACTCGAAATCAGGCCCTAAATCTTTAGAAGTCACAAAAGCTTCTTTTACTTCTTATGATTAGTTAAATTGAGAAAGGAGAAGAGACCATAGTGCAGTCTACTGGCCAAGCTACCTCATGATCTACAATTCAACAATGTGTACACGGGAAACAGCCATCAACTTCTAGCCCTCAATTCTAGGCCAACTGACTCCGGTGCCACCAAACAACCAGTTCAGTCTGCACCTCCAGATCAAACACATACTATGTCTGGAATTTGTTTGTCCTTCATAAGACCACTTACATATTACAGTCTGTAGCACCTACAACAAAACGTGTGATGTGGGAAGCTGGAGAGAAACCTTGGATTGAGTGTCAGTGGAATAACTTGAAATGCAAACATCCATGCCCATGGCAAGCAGCCTAGTTCAGAGCAAGTGGGACTGTCTGGTGATTCAGCTTCCACATCCACAGAGCTTTTGGTTGATGAAGAAGATGATTGTGGTGCACAAATGTGTACATTAATAGTAGATGTCAGGACTCTAACATTGCACCTAGAATACCTGCAACCTCAGACTAGTGTAGGATGGCACTCCTACATCGGCATAACAGAGTCTATAGGCTTAAACAAAACTAATTGTGGCAGTGGCAAAAAATAAACCATATTAAGGCTCTCTTCAGGAAGGAAACAAATTACAGCCAAATCAAACTAACAACGGCAGAGTGGGAGTCCCTTGGTTTAATCTGGTCCTGTAATGGGCACTAGGTCCAGCCACACAAGTGGCACAACGTTTTTCTTGGCACAAGTGGGTAACGCTGGGTGGTAGGAATTTTGTGGATTCCTGCATCTTCCAGAAGTTTCCATCACAGAAAGGTAAGTAGAATGCGTGATTTTAGGCAAAGTTTGAGGTTTGCAGGGCAGTGTGGGTAAGAAAACTTGGTGATATCTTTAATCCCCACATTCAACGAGACTCATTCATTAACTTCACTGTTATTGTGGCTTGATGCAATTTATTTACAGTTTAAAAATCTGCCAGCTTTGTTCTTCCCTATTGGTAAATTCATATTGAGTATCCTAGTAATGAGTAAGCGTGACCTTAGTAATAAAGTAATAGTCAGTCTTCCCTAGGATACACTCTTGCCTTAAGGAAACAATATTGATTTTGTTCAAGCTCTCTAATTACCCTGCAATACCATCCCATACACAGGTTTACTTTATTGCCAAACACATGGCACAAAAAGTATCCTAATCTTCAGTGCCTTTCCCACTTCTCTCTGCTAGTTTCATACCACTCTCCAGTCCATCCTCTGCCAACCTTCACCTCCTAACTGTAATCAAGATACCTTGTGCCTCTTCTAGAGTGACATGTTTAACTGCTTGACCACTGCTGCTGCAACGTATACTTTCTCAAACCTAGAGTTTCTAATTCCCTGCTGGAGCTCTAAAGATCACTGAAGCTCCAGTTTTAGGTATTTTCTAGCGGCGGGCGGAACTCATGGAGTTTTACTCCGAGGAATTCCACGGACTTGCTTAAAAACTCAGCGAAATTCTTGGAATTCCACCCGCCAACATGAAGTGGACTATGGCATTATGCAACATAACGTTAAGTGTAATAGGATAATATGAACATACATCATAAGATGTCGATGCATCATATAAGTAAATAAATTGGCATAACTGCGTAGCATAACACAACCTCACATAATGTGCAGTGCTTGTGCCTTTTTGCATGAAGCCTGTGCTGTTTGCAAACAATGCCACTGGCGGGGAGGCGAGGCAGGAAAGCTGCCACCACTGTGTGAGCATCAGGAGGGGGAGTCCCTAGTGGAGGGTTCACCGACACAACATCGACCTCAGAAATATTGATGTAAAAAATATTGATGTAAAAATATAGAATACAAAAATATCGACTCCCTATACTTAAACAGGTAAATACAAAATTAACCCCAGGCGGAGAACTCCGCTCCACCAGCGGAGTGTGGGGAGATTTGCTTCAAATCTCCACACACTCCGCAGCGGAGTGGAGTTGGCCAGTCCCCGCCTCCACCACCCTATTAACAAGTAATTCAACATTAATTAAAAATAAATTAAAAACCACTTACCTGTACTGCGGCGTCCCTGGGCTGCCCTCCTCCTCTTCCTCGCCGTATCGGTAATCCTTGAGAAAACTGCGCATGCGCACACCCACGCATGCTCAGTTTTCTCAAGGATTACCAATACGGCGAGGAAGAGGAGGGCAGCCCGGGGACGCCGCAGTACAGAGGTAAGTGGTTTTAAATTTACTTTTAATTAATGTTGAATTACTTTTTAATGGGGGGGTGGAGGCGGGTGGCATAGTGGAGCAGAGCGGAGTTCCACGGAGTTTGTTCGCAACTCCGTGGACCTCCGCGTAGCACCGCTACGCCCACTACACCCAGGGTTATACAAAATATCGAAAAAATATATTGATGTAAAAAATATAGTTGAACAAAATATCGATTTTTCTATATATATATATATATATATACCATTAAATAAATATTAAATATATTAAATAATAAAATTCATTTTAACAAATATAACAAATAAACCTAATTTAAAAAAGTTAAACACACATACATAATAATTAATGTATCAATTCCAATCCTGAAATATTTCATCCACAAATAATCACTGCATTGAGAAACAACATCATTAGATGGCTCAATCGACTCAACCTCCCCAAATAGAATCTGTTCTCTGGGTTTCTCATTAGCTTTGGTTATGGCACACTTGATCATCTGTGCTTTATATCCTCTTTCCCTGAATCTTTGATTGGCTTCAGCTTGACATTGAAAGAAATCACTTTCCAAACTGCATATTCTACGCAATTGAAGCATCTCCCCAGAGGAGATGCTATCAGTCAGGTGCTTTGGGTGGAAACTTGATGCATGGAGTGTGGAATTCCCTGCAGTGGATTTACGGTATACTTTAGAGTTAATTGTATCATTGTTAACATAGATTAATAAATCAAGGAACTCAATAGCAGTGGCACTGATTTTGGCAGTAAATTCCAAATTCATCTCATTCTCATTTAGATTAGTCACAAATTCCACTGCACTCTCCTCGGTCCCTTTCCAACCAACAAATACTTTGTCAATAAAACGCAGCCAAATTATAATGTGCTCTTCCAACTCTCTTTGATATTTTAACCTGAGAACCCGCTCCTCCCACCAGCCCACGTGCAAACACGCGTAGCTGGGGGAGAAGCAAGCTCCCATAGCCACACCCCTGAGATGCTTAAAAATCTAATTGCCAAACATAAAAAAATTGTCATTCAAGAACCAATCAATCCTGGCTAAAATCATTTTGTTAAGGTTATGAAGTTGTATTGGTCTATTTTTGAGAAAATGTTCACATGCTCTCAGTCCATCCTTATGTTGAATGCTTGTATAAAGAGACTTAGGCATCTATTAGGATGTAGGGTGAATCACCACTGCCCGCATGGCGGTGGCGATCCGCCCTACATCATACCCTGCCCGCCACCCATTTCCCCCGCCATATTAGTATAGCGGGGGGACCCCGGCGGACGGGAAGACCGTCCGCCGGTTTTCCGCCGGTCGACCAGTTGACCGGGTGGAAAAGGGGCTGAATATGGTGGCGGTGTCTGCTAGACACCGCCATCAATATTAGCATGGGCAGCGGTGCATGGCTTTCCATGGCGAGACCCCGCCATGGAAAGCCATATGGAGTCTGCTTTCGGGGGCCCTTTGCGGGCCCCCAGGGTATTGTGGGAGTGGGGGGTGCACATGGGGGGTACCTATAGTACCCCCTACATTGTCATGGACAAGGTGGCAGGCACAGCATGGTGCCTGTCACCTTGTGCATGACAATGCACAACGTGCATTCTCAGCAATGCTGGGAATAGAGGATCACACCGCCACGGTGGCATCCTAATCGCCGGTGCGGGACCGCCGCACCACTGGCGGCCGGTCCCAGCACCGCTAGTGTGTCCGCCCGCCATCCTAATAGGCCCCTTAATGTCCAACAAAATGAATCTATATGCATTAGACCTGGATAGTTCGTTCACTTTCTTGAGAAAATCTCCAGTATCCCTTAAATATGAAGGCATCTTGACCACAAACTCTTGGACGAAGTAATCAACATACTGGGAAATATTTTCAAAGAGGCGCTTCCGGGCTGAAATAATTGGACGTCTGGATACCGGTGTTGTTCCTTCATGTACTTTTGGTATAAAATAAAGTACTGGCATCATAGGAAAATCATTATTTAAAAATTGGAATTCCCCCTTGGGCAATCATTCTTCATGTTTCCACTTTATCAGATCATGTTTCAGATTGCTTTTGATCCTCTTTACTTCCTGCATGTTTGATTTCCTATAGCAAGTTTGGTCATCCATGTGTCTGTGGGCTTCCTCAAGATAAACAATTCTTGGCCACAGAACGATGTTGCCACCTTTGTCTGACTTGTTTATAACTACCTGATTGTTCTTCTGTAGTTTCCGTATTAAGGCAAAGTATTGATTTTCTTGGTGTTTATATTTTTCAGTCTCTGTTCAGTTCTATGATGAAGCCCCTTTAGCTCTTCCACTATTACATCATTGAACGTACCAATTGAGTCCCGCCGCATCATAGGAGTAAATGTAGAATGTGGTCTAAAAGGACTTTTGATTAGGCCTGGGCGGTAAATTCCGTTCCGCTCGCGGAATTTGCGGAATTTTGGTAATTTCGCGTTCCGCGGAGAACGCGAAATTGCCCAAAAAGCTGCTTTCCGCGACTTCGTGAAATTTTTTGCTTGTTCGCGTTCTCAATATGCGTGTTCGCGAGATATTTCACCCCGAGCACGCAAACAGCGATCGCGAACAGGAAAAAAGTATCGCGAACAAGCAATTCCGCGTGTTCGCGGAATTTCTGCGTGTTCGCGGAGATTTTTTACCGTTTCGCGGAGATTTGCGTAACGCGATTACGCAAATTCCGCCCACCCCTACTTTTGATGGAATCTGATATAACAATCTCTTGGTCATTCATAATTTGTTGAGTTGATCTAAATGTTGTCACATTATCAGTTTCAGATTGTAAGTTATGTAAAGTGCATAAAGTCTGGATGTCTGATGCTTGTAAATTAGTTATAGCTGTTTCATGCTCAGAAGTTGACTTACTGGAACATTTACTCACTTGTTTTTGTTTTAATTTCCTTATGAACTTAAAGATATCAATTTGAGTGCGACTATAATTAAACTGCTCTCTGGACAGTACGTTAATCCCAAAGACAGTAGTTGAATCTCTGCCTGACTCAATGTGATATCAGATAAGTTCACCACAGTTTTGTCGTGTTCTCTACTTGTGCCGCCAATTGTTGGCTTGATGTTTCTGGTTGTTTGAACTGCCTACATTTTCTCCTTTGCCCTCGTTTCTTATTTCGTCTTTGCCTTGCTTCTAATTGGGAGGTTGAGGGTGAAGCATTTGCTGCCAATCGCGGCATAAAAAATCAAGTTCTTCAGCCAGAGTTAAATTGCCCAATGTAACTTCACTGCGTCCTGCTACGCATCTCCCATTTCCCATCTTCTGAATCAGTCTCACTCTCCAAGGCTGAACTGATATCCGACATAGACGCAGTATTGACATTTTGAGTATTTATTTTATCAGTTTGATCGGCTATGTTACAATTCATAAACCTTTGTTGTTTCACTGAATCAAACTTTTTGGAAAATGTAAAGATCTGTCCTGTTTCATAGTCGGTTTTGTCACAAGCAAATATGTACACTTTTCTCCTTTTGGTTACTTCTTCTTGCTTCTTTAATCTTTCAGCTATTGCTCACGACCTTTCAAGATAGAATCCTTTTGTTTGGATTTATCTAATTCTATATTGATGTGTTCAATTTCTTTCATCAATGCCACTCTGTTGATTTCAGCATACTTAATGAGGATTACAATTAATTTCATTGAGGCATCTAAAGTGCTCTCAGCCCACTCCTTGAGCATCAGAGGGTTGGGATTTTCGAAACTTTTTTTATTTTTTTTAAGGTTTTTCACCGTGCGCGTACGCTATGCGTACTCCGCGATTTTTCGCAAAAAATTTAAAGGAAATTTTGGCCCTTGGGGGTCCTTCTGGGACCCCCTGACAAAGGCTAGGGGGTCAGGAACTGTCCACCCTGCCCCCTTTTCACGTTCTCCACCTTTGTTTTTCACCCCCTCAGACTGCGAGAGACAAAATGGCGGCCGACACTTCCTGGTTTCGACCGATTCGAATGTTTACTAAGATCTAACAACCAATCAGAATCACGCTCGCGCACGGCAGCGTGCGCGTACGGTAAGTTTACCGTACGCGCACGGAGCGCGCTTATAGATATATATATTCACTGAAAAAACCATGGGTTTCACACACGTTATAGTTAGGAATTAGCATTTAAAAAACCTTTGAAATTCACTGAAAAAACCATGGGTCTCACACACGTTATAGTTAGGAATTAGCATTTAAAAAACCTTAGAAATTCAATGAAAAAACCAAAGGTTTCACACATGTTATAGTTAGCTGGACATCTCACTCGTAAAAAACCAATGAAATTCCCCCGTTATAGTTAGTTCAGCTAACTATAACTCGCGCGCCCGCAATGCACTACTGATGACGTCACATATTACATCACTCATGACATGGTCAGTGACATCACTCATGACATCACTGATGACATCTCAAATGACATCACTGATGACATCATCCAGTGAATGTGTGTTTTTCTGAAAATTAAAAAAGTTTAATATATGTATATCTCAAGGTCGATGGAAGAATAAATGAGTATATAGGTGTCTAAATTGATGATTTGTTTTTTAAAAATTGATTGTGTAACTGACTGATTAAGTGTATCTTTATGAATACATGGCTAAGTGAGTAATGTTTAAATTAGTAAATACCTATATCAGTCTCTCACTTTGTATATAAGTGGCTGCATGGGTTGGTGAGTAGCTACATGAGTGTCTATATAGGTTATTAGTTGGTTTTTTGAGTATCAGTATGAGTGTGTGAGTGTCTTCATGGTTCGGTGGGGGTTATTATGTAGTGCATAGGTGCATGAATGAGTGACTCACTGTTTGTATGTGTTGAAGACAGCATGTGTGCAGGACTGTATGGGTGGATGAGTGTGTGCATGGGTGTGTTAGTGAGTGAATGACTGTCTCAATAGTGTCTTCATAAGTAACTACATATATTTTAAACTAGTATATGTGACTATTGGTGTTTATAAGTGAGTATATGTGAGAGTGAGAGATTGGTAGACTTCCTGTATGAATAAGTATGTGTTTCTATAAGTGATTGTTTAAAAGACTAAGTATGTGTAAGTTTCTGTAAAAGTAAGTGTGGTGGTGTGTGTATAACTGTATATGCAAGTAAATGGATGTTTGATTCTTTATTAGCATGAGTGACTATGTGTGAGTAACTCTATGGATGAGTGGCATTGTGTTACAGGATGTTTAGGTGTATGAGTACATATGATGTGTGAGTACATGTATGAGTGACTGTATAGGATTGTTGGTGGATGAGTGGATGTGTATGTGGATCTTAGAATTACTGAATAGGTTGTTGTAACTGTTATTGGTATGTCCATTTTTTTGAAAATTTTAGTCTCTATTTTTGAATGTTTGTATCAAAGGTTATATTAGGGTGAGAGGAGGTGTACCACTCTGTCACAAGGATAATGTCATCAGTGATGTCATTTGAGATGTCATCAGTGATGTCATGAGTGATGTCACTGACCATGTCATGAGTGATGTAATATGTGACGTCATCAGTAGTGCATTGCGGGCGCGCGAGTTATAGTTAGCTGAACTAACTATAACGGGGGAATTTCATTGGTTTTTTACGAGTGAGATGTCCAGCTAACTATAACATGTGTGAAACCTTTGGTTTTTTCATTGAATTTCTAAGGTTTTTTAAATGCTAATTCCTAACTATAACGTGTGTGAAACCCATGGTTTTTTCAGTGAATTTCAAAGGTTTTTTAAATGCTAATTCCTAACTATAACGTGTGTGAAACCCATGGTTTTTTCAGTGAATTTGCAAGGTTTTTGAAATGCTAATTTTTTTTTTTTCTTCTTTTTTTTTTACATATTTTTATTTTAATTTTCTATCCTTTTTTAAAGACTATGGTTAAATTTTTAAAATTCTACAATATGTTTTTTTTAAACATTTTTTATAAAATAAACAGGTAAAATGTATTAGCAATACATTTTTTCCTTTTTTTAAAAATTTTTTAGTGCGCGTACGGTAAGCTCACGGTAAGCGTACGGTTTACGCAATATCCGTAATTTATCTACGCTGTTTGCGTATAGTTACGCAATTTGCGTAGCCGCGCGTACTCCGCGTGGGGCGCGTACGCGTGTACGCTACACGCGCACGTTACGCGGAAGTGTCGGGGAGTGACTGTTATGCGCATGCGCGCGAGCGCGTGTCTTTTTTACGCGCATGCGTACTTTTGCCGTAAGCGTACCGTAAGCGTACGGTAGGTCATGTGATCATGAAACACAACTTTTGATTGGTTGAAACTACTTTCAGTTCTAGAACTCTCCTACACCACACCCATTCCCCTCATTTCTGCTTGTGATCCCTTAGGAGAAGGAGCTGGGTTGTCTTTGTGATATGATGGCAGAACAGCAGAGCTCTTCTGAGAGTGAGGCTAGCAGCACTACCTTGAGGCAGAGAGCGAGGAAACAAAAGACCTCTTACGTATGGGAGTATTTTACTTTTCCAGAAGGCCAGCAAAAGGTAAATGCACCCTTAGTGACTTGCAAGCTGTGTAAGCGTGTACTTTCAAGAGGGAATCCTGACAGGAAGTATTCCTTTGGGAATCACACCATGATGAGACACCTTATGGATGTACACAGAAGGACACATGCTCGACTTACTGAAGGTAACCCTTCAGTAAATCAACCAAGCACATCCACAGCAGCTCAGCCTGGACCATCATCTGCAGGGCCGAGTCCTTCTTCTGCAGGTTAGGTGAGCCCTTCATCTGTGGGGGGAGCATCTCCTTTTTCTGGTCCTCTGGAAATTAACCCTCGGTTTGCGAGGGTTGAAGTACGGTGCGCCACTTGTCATGATCTAATTACTTATAGGGAGACCAGTATTTCCCTAGTGAACTGTAAAATAGATCAGCACACTTGTCGTACCGTCTAATATTCCCAATCTTTCTTTCCTCTGTCCCTGCATGAACACAACAGCTCTTTTAAGAGCCAACCTTACCTTTCATCTATTTTTTATATATTTTTTTAAAAACTTTTTTTGGTTTTTTTTTTACCGTACGCGTACGGTACACGTAATTTTTTTTTTTTTTTTAAAAAACACTAAAAATCAATTATCACATTACAAGGTCCTTGAGAGACTACAATTAAAAACTGAAAATGTGATTGTAGAGATGTGGAAAAAAGGGACCATGACATTATTGACTTACCATACCCACTCAAAAAAAGATTTATTCATTTAATTTTTTTTTTAATTGCTTTAAAAATGGTTCTAGTTTTCGAAAATTTTCTATCTCAATCTGAAGAAAAAGAAAAAAGTATTAATATTTAATAAAACATTTAATAATACAGTACACATATTTACATATTTTTCAAAAAATATTTTTGCCTTTTTTTTGCTGTTTTCAGAAAATATTGCATTTCACTATAACTTGTGAAAGCAATTGCATTCATCATTTAACAGCAGGCAAAAAAAAAATTAACAATCTCAAAGATTGTTTTAAAAAAGCCCACAATCTCTTTTTGCATAAACATAACTTTATAGAAATGCATAATATTCTTAAAAAATATCATCTAATATCAATACTTATTTCTTTAAAATACCGTCTGATATTTTTGTTTCAGAAGTATAATCACAATAATATATCTCAAATAACTCCACAATACATCTGGTTCCATTTCCTTTAGGCCAAATAGTAATTTTAAAATTCTTTTTTTGTTTAATTTCCAATGGTAATCCAATAAAAATCTAAAGTTTAAATTGTACAGATGTCACCGATTCTCTGTAACATTTTGGTTTCCGAAAGATTAATTAATAATTAAATAAGTCCACAATAGAATTGTTTACTTTTCCACATGGCCAAATAGTAATTTTAAAAATCTTTTTTGAAAAAATTTCCAATGGCAATCCAATAACATTCCAAAATTTAAATTGTGCAGATGTTACCGATTTTTTTCTAAATTTTTGGTTTTCCAAAGTTTCCTTAAAAAATGGAAAAATTCCACATTACAATTGGTTACCTTTCCATTAGGCCAAATGATAATTTGTTAAATCTTTTTATTTGTAAATTCCAAATGGTAATCCAATAAAATGGTAAAATTGTTTTGTCCAGATGTTGCCAAATCTCTCTAAAATTTAGGTTTCAGGAAGATTAGATAGGAATTTGCTAAATCAAAAGGCAAACGTTGCTTAAAAATCAATTGGGAATCATTACACAGTGTCCAGCCTTTTTCACATTTAAGATAAACTGTGTAATGACCAGACGTTACAGTAGGTCCATCATGGAAAATTATTGCAACTGTTACAAAAGTTTTTCCTGAAATTGATAATTGCTGTCCTGTAAACTTCTTTATTAAAGTATCCAATTTTGAACCATCAGCTCTACATCGTTGCATCATTAAAATTACATACTGTCTGTATTCCTTTAAAATTAATGTTGAAAACATGTCAGATTTACACTCACCGCATTGCATGCTATGATTAGCATCTTTAACTAATTTAGCAAAAGTGACTGTTTTACTCTCTGGCAATGTTAAATAAATAAACCTTTCAGAATCAACATTAGAGCCACATATATTATAACAGTTTTCACAACTATGTTCCCATTTATAAGAGAGACCACATAAATTTTCAATGGGAACCCCTTCTTCTTCCAGTACCTGAAGAAAATAAATCAAGAATTCCTGTGCGTCTTGCTGTACATTTTGAGAAAACTGTGTTCGTCCTGAACATACATCTAAAACTTTTCTAATTTCAGTAGCACTTTCTATTTGAGTTTTATCATTACTCAGCTTTTCAAAAAGGAGACTCAGCACAGAACAGAATCTTTTTCCCTGATTTACTATTATCTGCTCTTGCAAACTTTCCAGATAAAAAGCAACATTCAGCACTACATTAGCGTAGCAGTTGACACCAGAGCTATTTTCAAAATAACATCCTACAACCTGTTCTTCATTTTCCTTATTCTTTTTGCTTGCAATTACATCACTCCTCTTTTTTTTCCTCCTCTCTACATCTTCATTACAGATATTCTCATTTCTCCTTTTACGAGAAACTACACGTTTCTCCAACACAGGATACTGACCTAAATGAGGAGCATAGCTTCTTCTTAATCTATTATACTCCTTTACACAATTTGTATCAGCACTAACTTTTGAATCATCAAAGTCTATCATGAATAAACCTGATAATGTTTTCACTCGTGACAAAGCAACATATGCCATACCTTCTTTGAACACAGTTGAACCAATGTCCACAAATGCACAATCTACAGTCAATCCTTGAGACTTGTGAATAGTTACAGCATATGCTAGCGAAAACGGAAACTGCTTCCTACGTACATATAAGTCTTTCACAAGCATGAAACGAACTGAACAACGACAAATGTCTTTAACTTCTTCTATCTGATCAAATTTTATTTTTAAACATTCAATTCCATCTTTTTTCTGATAATTAATAAAACCCACAACTCTTCCCATAGCTCCATTAACTAAACCTTTTTCAACATCCAAATTTCTCCTTAAAAATACTCTACAGTTCATGCAAACATATAGATTTTTTTCTAATCCAGCTGTTTTGGAAATGTTCTTCTCTAGTGAATCCAATTTATTTTTCAGTGTGCCTGTTAATGTGACAGTAATTCTTCCATCCTCAATTTTGTCCACTGCTTCCAATTTCCTGATATCTTCCTTTTCCAATTTCAAAAGCTCCTCATTGAATATTGAGCATTCACGTAGAGTTGGCATTAAGCAGATGACACTTTTGTTTTCTGCAATGTTCTTGTATATCTTCTCTGCAACTATTTCTTCCTTTGGAAATAAATTATGTAGCAGCCGACTCTGTAATGCTTTTTTGCCAGCTTCTGTGAGTAGTCCAATCCTGATATCTTTCAGAATACTTCCATATTCTTCATTGTTTGCTTGCCTCATATTAGTTGTAAGTTCCTTGTACTCAAAGAAGGACCAAATATTTGTATTACCGATGCTTCCCAATGACTTCTTCGTGTCTTCATGTGTCACAGTATTAAACACTGGTTGTCCTTTAACTGGAGTAAGTTGCAAAAGATCTCCAAAAACTATGACGTGTTTTCCTCCAAATAACACGTCATAGTCTGTCTTCAGAATTTGCTGCATTCTTAAATGCACAAAGGCAAGCATTAAGTTTGATACCATGCTCACCTCATCAATAATGAGAACTTGCATCTTCTTCAATACTCTTGAAACTTCCAAGCATGCTTCTCCAGTTAGCTTGTTGTATTGTATTTTGTTCTCATGCTCCACTGGTAACATTAGCAAACGATGTAAAGTGATTCCTTTTATGTTATATGCTGCTAACCCAGTTGGAGCAGTAACCACACAAGACAAAGTAGAATCCGTTTTTTGCTGTAGGTAGCTTCTGATGACTTTTATTAGGAAACTTTTTCCAGTTCCAGCTTGTCCGCTTACATACATCCTGATTGGATGAAATGATGTGCATGAGCACTCTTTTTTTTCATGTAGAAATCCGTGATCAATTTTTTTTCTGATCTCTTCATAAATTTGTTGCTGCTCTTCGTTCAGTTGTCTTTCCAAATTTTGTAAGTCTATAAATTCTCCTTGAGCTTGATTCATAGCCGTTTCCACTTCATTCATGGCTATTGATGCTTCATTTTCAACAATTGGTTGTCCTAGGGGATCTTGACTGAGTGTTCCTGAACTTTGGCTGTCCTGAGAACTGTCTCTAGCTATTTCTGCTGCAATTGTAGTTTCCTGTTCAATTTCTTCATTTAACATTTGCAGATAAGTTGTGAATGTATTGCATTGTATGCTGTCTTTGCAAGCATTAAAAGAATCTTCATAGCTTTGAAATTCTCCCAGTAGTTCATCCTCTGTACGCCATGGTTTAAACAGCTGTAAAAGAGCCAAGTAATAAAATTCCTTTTTGTCAGTAGTGTCGCAACTCAGCTTCCGGTGATTTATCAAACTTCCTTTTGTTTGCTTCACCAAACATCCTTCCTCACCAATGACTTTATATTTTCCATTGTTGATGTCTTCTGCGGCTTTCCGTGAATAAATGTAGTTCTGCAGCACTTCATAGAGACACATGTTCTCCAGATGATGACTTCTCTTGGGATAATATGTGTCCAACATGTTTGATTTCAAAATATCTGTACTTTCTGGGTCATTCTCGGCCAAATATTCAATTTCTCCAACAGATTTCAGTACCCGATTTCTCATTGCTGCAAGGCCTAAACTTGCCCAAATTATTCTTCTTGATTTCGAGTAGAGACTTGCAGAAGATAACCTATCTGAACATTCGTAGGATCCAATTTCTCGATGCGATAACATCTTCAAACTGAAACTGTACAGCTTCTTACTGACAGTTTTCTCGTGAGAAATCTCTTCCCACATTTCCTTCAATTCTGTTTTTTCTGATTTCGTAATGTAAGACGTTACATATCGAGCAACAGCAATGGAATTGTCAGCTACATACTGTATATCCATGTTAGCGTTCCACATGGATAAAATCACTGGGTTGTAGTCATTTATATTTTTTGATTCTTCTTTTCTTTTAAGGTTGTAGGTATTCTTAGGTGATTTTCTTGTGATAGTATGTCTCACAGATGACATAAAACTGTTAACTCTTCCATTTGAAAGAACAGGTCTAGGAAATCCAAATCGACATTTAGTGTAGTATTTATCTTTGCTCTTGTATTTCCGTCGACAGTATTTTCCACACCGATGACTTTGGAAACGTAAAACTTGCTCCTTTAACTTTTTCTCTTCTGTGCTTTTTGGTATAGCACATGTTGCATATTCTTCAATGTAAGATAACACTGCTTCATCAGTATCTGTTCCAAACTTTGGGGCATCCTTGATCCACAACAGCATATGAATATGAGGAGCACCTCTTGCCTGGTACTCTTTTCTCCAAAAGAAATCCACTACTTCTCCTAGAGGTGGATTTTTTTTATTGCAGATGAAGGACATCATAGCCTCAAATCTATGATTGAAATATCTGCAAACATTAACCGGATCCAATGAGCACAGTTCTCCTGCTGTCTTGTATTCGATGTTTTTAATGTTTGAATTTGCCTCTCGTAGAAAATCCAGTAAATCATCCCAAGCGTACTCCGCACAGCTTAGGGTAACGAACCATGTTGGTGTTCCTAAATTCCGTAACATGCATTTTAATTCACCATGGCGTCGGTACCAATATTCATTTGTCCCACGCTGACAAGCCATCAGATTGATCAGTTGTGTTTTCAAATGATCATCTCGGTGCTGCACTTTCTCCATAAAATCCTTAGCAGACACATTTTGCAAATGTACTCCACTTTTTAAAATGTGATTTACTGCATAAGACAATGCAGACAAGTCGCTTTCAAATAAAAGATGGAACAAATAAGGAATACTTTGTCGAAATCTGGGATCTTCAGCATATAGTCTTGTAGTCCAATACTCAGAAGCTGGAATCTGTTCCGGACTTTCATCGTATCGTCCTCCTTTTCCTTTAGGAAACAGCTGGGGAAAACATCGAGCTTCCAAGCTCTCCTCCCATACACTCACGGGAGTTCCTTTTGCTTTCTTCATCTGAAATAGATCAATATTGTCTCCCATAACTTCTTTTGAATGAAGAGGATGTATGCTAAAATGTTCATAAATTTCTTCTTCCTTTGACTTGTCCACTTTTTCAATTCGTCCAGTTGGTGTTTCTGTGTCTTCTTGTAAATCTTCTTCTTCTTCTTCTTCTATATAAATTGATTCATACCATTTGTTATTCCTTTTCAAATACAAATTTGCTCTTTGTACTTTCCGTACATCTACCAGCTCCTACCAAATCTTCTTATTCTTTGTAGGTACACCATTAACCAGAATAATTAATGGTTCAGTTTCCAAAGTATCCGCATCAATAGTTTCCATATTTTTTTTCAAATCCAAGGGCAAATACACCACTCTACCTTTTAAACCTCTCAGTAAATCTGAAGGAGGTAATTTACCAGTTTTGGGCTCCATACGTACTATGGTCTGGAACGGATGAACACATTGAATGAGTATAGACTCATATGTATTTAATTCAGAAAGTTCAGCAGGAATAGCATCCAATTCTAAATTATTATGTACAGCTCTGGTCGGCATTCTATTTTCCTCTAACTTGTTGTAACAGTATTTACAAATACGCTGAACTTCACCCAATTCAAAACAATTTTCAAGAAATATATATGTGGCAAAATCCTTCCACTTATAATTATCTTCATTTTCACTCTTTCTGTAGAGATCAACATACCTGGTTTGTTTTCTATAATGAGTTCTGCGGCAACAAATACAAGTAATATTTGGTCTTTCATTAGAGATTATTGCAAATTTTGTTATGTAATCATTAAATGTCTTACTTACAGAGGGTTCTACATTCTCTTCCACTTCTTCCTCATTTACTGTGTCCTTCTCTGCACTGTTTTGTTCAGGACCAAAGTAACAAAACTGAATTTCATCAACAACCTTCTCTACATCCGATACCGTTCCACGGAACAGAGCCCTATTCAATTCATCTAACTTTATTGCTGGACTTTTAGCAAAATACAACCGTCTCACAAACTTTCTCATTTCAGTATGATGAACAGCCAGCATCCTAAAATGATGGAAAACACTATTACACACTTTTCTAGATAGACAAGCCAGAGAATGACCCTGCAAACCAGTATTCTCTCTCACTCTGCATGGATCCAAACTTTGAAGCACCTTAATCTTCTGTTTTACTCTTTTTTTGCTATATTCTCTTAGAAACTCACAAAATTTATCAATAGATTCCTGACGCACAGTGCAAATACTACTACAATTCCAAGTGTACACTGGGGCTTTAGGACGTCTCCCCATAGCCTCATCCGCCATCACTTGTACCTCATCTCTTGGAACCATTATCTCCTTCTCCATTATGCAACCATTTTTCACTTCATAAGCACGACCTCTGGTGTCAACTGCATGCAGCAAACTATTACTTTGAAAATAACTCTCTTCATTAAAAAAAGGTTCACTACTTGAACTATGCATCCATTTTCCTAAAAACACTTTAGAAAAGTTTGTTCTGTTCACTACTCTTTTCCTTTTGCTATGTGATTTCAGTACATTAACCATTTTGTCTAATGTACGCATCCTATTCAAAATTAAAATGAATAGTTTCCTTTTTAATTCTAATGCCTTTGCTGCAATGGCTTCAATTTCTTTTTTTACTCTTATAAAACTTAGCCTTTTGCTTATATTTCTTCACATCCTTTATCAAATTGGACATAACTCTTCTCTGAAACATTTTTCTACGTATCTCTTGAAACGCTGTTTTTCTGTTTAAGTTAATCTTTTTAGTTGCAGAAGGTATATTTGCATTAACTAAATTCTCAATTTTTTCCTGTGCTTTTCGATTGAAATCATTCTTTCCAGTACAGACATTTTGTAAATTTTTCCTTTTTTTGAATATGTTTTTTAGAAAACTTTTTGTCTGCTTACCAGAAGATTTTTTCTTTTTCCCAACATGAGCATCTTCAACTAACTTAGGTCCTCCAGTTGTCTTCAAATATAGGTTTTTTTTGTGGTCTTTTTTTACTCTGGATTTTGTAGGCATCTTAAATTTTGTTCACTGCTCTTCAGCAATACCTGAAAAAAACTAAAAAAAAATTCCTTTATTTTATTTAAATATATTACTACATTTGTTTTCACATTAGTCACAAAACAAAACTTCTTTGCCAATTTGAAAGCACACTTACTGCTCTTTTTTTTGGCAAGTGATAATCACTTTTACAGACTGACACATTATGAATCCACTTTTCAGATTTTTTAAAAAGCACATGTCCAAACTGCTTTTTCAGACCATCACCATTTGTAACCTGGGTGACTGCCTACACTCCAGCAAGGGCAACCAGCCTTAGTGATGCTGAATGTATTTGCATTACTGACTGAAACCTCAAACCCCACTCGCTTGTGAATACTGTGCATGATTCCACATGGTAAGCAGCTGGGTGTGTGCTAAGAGTCTGCTTCTGCACCAAAAAATGGCTCCCCCTTTCCTTCTAATGCAACTGTGAAATCACCAGAGCAATACGCAATAAATCTCTGCCTGTAATTCCTATTTGCACACAGAGTCATGTTTTCACATTAGTCACAAAACGAAATTTCTTTGCCAATTTGAAAGCACACTTACTGCTCTTTTTTTTGGCAAGTGATAAACACTTTTACAGACTGACACATTATGAATCCACTTTTCAGATTTTTTAAAAAGTACATGTCCAAACTGCTTTTTCAGACCAGCACCATTTGTAACCTGGGTGACTGCCTACACTCCAGCAAGGGCAAACAGCCTTAGTGATGCTGAATGTATTTGCATTACTGACTGAAACCTCAAACCCCACTCGCTTGTGAATACTGTCCATGATTCCACATGGTAAGCAGCTGGGTGTGTGCTAAGAGTCTGCTTCTGCACCAAAAAATGGCTCCCCCTTTCCATCTAATGCAACTGTGAAATCACCAGAGCAATACGCAATAAATCTCTGTCTGTAATTCCTATTTGCACACAGAGTCATGTTTTCACATTAGGCCCTTAAACGAAATTTCTTTGCCAATTTGAAAGCACACTTACTGCTCTTTTTTTTGGCAAGTGATAAACACTTTTACAGACTGACACATTATGAATCCACTTTTCAGATTTTTTAAAAAGCACATATCCAAACTGCTTTTTCAGACCAGCACCATTTGTAACCTGGGTGACTGCCTACACTCCAGCAAGGGCAACCAGCCTTAGTGATGCTGAATGTATTTCCATTACTGACTGAAACCTCAAACCCCACTCGCTTGTGAATACTGTCCATGATTCCACATGGTAAGCAGCTGGCTGTGTGCTAAGAGTCTGCTTCTGCACCAAAAAATGGCTCCCCCTTTCCATCTAATGCAACTGTGAAATCACCAGAGCAATACGCAATAAATCTCTGCCTGTAATTCCTATTTGCACACAGAGTCATGTTTTCACATTAGGCCCTTAAACGAAATTTCTTTGCCAATTTGAAAGCACACTTACTGCTCTTTTTTTTGGCAAGTGATAAACACTTTTACAGACTGACACATTATGAATCCACTTTTCAGATTTTTTAAAAAGCACATATCCAAACTGCTTTTTCAGACCAGCACCATTTGTAACCTGGGTGACTGCCTACACTCCAGCAAGGGCAACCAGCCTTAGTGATGCTGAATGTATTTCCATTACTGACTGAAACCTCAAACCCCACTCGCTTGTGAATACTGTCCATGATTCCACATGGTAAGCAGCTGGCTGTGTGCTAAGAGTCTGCTTCTGCACCAAAAAATGGCTCCCCCTTTCCATCTAATGCAACTGTGAAATCACCAGAGCAATACGCAATAAATCTCTGCCTGTAATTCCTATTTGCACACAGAGTCATGTTTTCACATTAGTCACAAAACGAAATTTCTTTGCCAATTTGAAAGCACACTTACTGCTCTTTTTTTGGCAAGTGATAAACACTTTTACAGACTGACACATTATGAATCCACTTTTCAGATTTTTTACAAAGCACATGTCCAAACTGCTTTTTCAGACCAGCACCATTTGTAACCTGGGTGACTGCCTACACTCCAGCAAGGGCAACCAGCCTTAGTGATGCTGAATGTATTTGCATTACTGACTGAAACCTCAAACCCCACTCGCTTGTGAATACTGTGCATGATTCCACATGGTAAGCAGCTGGCTGTGTGCTAAGAGTCTGCTTCTGCACCAAAAAATGGCTCCCCCTTTCCATCTAATGCAACTGTGAAATCACCAGAGCAATACGCAATAAATCTCTGCCTGTAATTCCTATTTGCACACAGAGTCATGTTTTCACATTAGTCACAAAACGAAATTTCTTTGCCAATTTGAAAGCACACTTACTGCTCTTTTTTTTGGCAAGTGATAAACACTTTTACAGACTGACACATTATGAATCCACTTTTCAGATTTTTTAAAAAGCACATATCCAAACTGCTTTTTCAGACCAGCACCATTTGTAACCTGGGTGACTGCCTACACTCCAGCAAGGGCAACCAGCCTTAGTGATGCTGAATGTATTTCCATTACTGACTGAAACCTCAAACCCCACTCGCTTGTGAATACTGTCCATGATTCCACATGGTAAGCAGCTGGCTGTGTGCTAAGAGTCTGCTTCTGCACCAAAAAATGGCTCCCCCTTTCCATCTAATGCAACTGTGAAATCACCAGAGCAATACACAATAAATCTCTGCCTGTAATTCCTATTTGCACACAGAGTCATGCTTTCACATTAGTCACAAAACGAAATTTCTTTGCCAATTTGAAAGCACACTTACTGCTCTTTTTTTTAGCAAGTGATAAACACTTTTACAGACTGAAACATTATGAATCCACTTTTCAGATTTTTTAAAAAGCACATATCCAAACTGCTTTTTCAGACCAGCACCATTTGTAACCTGGGTGACTGCCTACACTCCCGCAAGGGCAACCAGCCTTAGTGATGCTGAATGTATTTCCATTACTGACTGAAACCTCAAACCCCACTCGCTTGTGAATACTGTCCATGATTCCACATGGTAAGCAGCTGGCTGTGTGCTAAGAGTCTGCTTCTGCACCAAAAAAAGGCTCCCCCTTTCCATCTAATGCAACTGTGAAATCACCAGAGCAATACGCAATAAATCTCTGCCTGTAATTCCTATTTGCACACAGAGTCATGTTTTCACATTAGTCACAAAACGAAATTTCTTTGCCAATTTGAAAGCACACTTACTGCTCTTTTTTTTGGCAAGTGATAAACACTTTTACAGACTGACACATTATGAATCCACTTTTCAGATTTTTTAAAAAGCACATGTCCAAACTGCTTTTTCAGACCAGCACCATTTGTAACCTGGGTGACTGCCTACACTCCAGCAAGGGCAACCAGCTTTAGTGATGCTGAATGTATTTGCATTACTGACTGAAACCTCAAACCCCACTCGCTTGTGAATACTGTGCATGATTCCACATGGTAAGCAGCTGGCTGTGTGCTAAGAGTCTGCTTCTGCACCAAAAAATGGCTCCCCCTTTCCATCTAATGCAACTGTGAAATCACCAGAGCAATACGCAATAAATCTCTGCCTGTAATTCCTATTTGCACACAGAGTCATGTTTTCACATTAGTCACAAAACGAAATTTCTTTGCCAATTTGAAAGCACACTTACTGCTCTTTTTTTTGGCAAGTGATAAACACTTTTACAGACTGACACATTATGAATCCACTTTTCAGATTTTTTAAAAAGCACATGTCCAAACTGCTTTTTCAGACCAGCACCATTTGTAACCTGGGTGACTGCCTACACTCCAGCAAGGGCAACCAGCCTTAGTGATGCTGAATGTATTTGCATTACTGACTGAAACCTCAAACCCCACTCGCTTGTGAATACTGTGCATGATTCCACATAGTAAGCAGCTGGGTGTGTGCTAAGAGTCTGCTTCTGCACCAAAAAATGGCTCCCCCTTTCCATCTAATGCAACTGTGAAATCACCAGAGTAATACGCAATAAATCTCTGCCTATAATTCCTCTTTGCACACAGAGTCATGTTTTCACATTAGTCACAAAACGAAATTTCTTTGCCAATTTGAAAGCACACTTACTGCTCTTTTTTTTGGCAAGTGATAAACACTTTTACAGACTGACACATTATGAATCCACTTTTCAGATTTTTTAAAAAGCACATGTCCAAACTGCTTTTTCAGACCAGCACCATTTGTAACCTGGGTGACTGCCTACACTCCAGCAAGGGCAAACAGCCTTAGTGATGCTGAATGTATTTGCATTACTGAGTCCAACCTCAAACCCTTAAACTATTCTTTTTTTATACCAGTACACCTTAATTTATTGTGAAAACATAGTCCATATTTCTCCCAAAACAGAAAATAATAAACACAACTTCAACAAAAAGAATTGCATTTCTATTATTCATTTCTTAATTTACCATATACATCCCCTCTCAAACTCTAAACTCACCTTTAAAATTAGTTAGTTGTGAAAGAAATGTGGCACTCAAACAGCAGATTATCAGAGCCAGGATCTCTGTTCTTTACACCTCTCTCCTCTCAGCAGAACCAGATAATGGCAAACTTTCCCTCTCTTTTTCCACATATATACATGTTAATTTCAAATCTCAGTGCTTCCCCCTTTTTTTCAAATGTAATCACACATTTCTATTGGTTGAAAACCAACCCTTTTCCAAAAGTACCCTTCCCCCAACTTGACTTCTGCCTAGTACCCTTCCCCCAACTTGACTTCTGCCTGCTACCATAGCAACAGCTCATGGAACACTGCTGTGTGGAGTTAGGTCAGAAGTTCGCCAAACAATGTTTCAATTCCACAGAGCAAGAGTGCTTGACTTTTCAAACCTAACAGCAAATCCATAGTACTGTTCTTTGGTAACACATTTTTCTGTACCAATACAAAACATGCTTCTATTAATTTACACATACAGCCTAGTTTTTATTCTAGAATGGTATGAAACCGCCAATCAGTTCTTTTTTTTATGAAAAAAATATGTATGCCTCCATTTCCAAACTGTCTTTCATTTCTTTTTACCATTCTACTGAATTACACCTCCTGAGTGCATCCAGTTCTCCTTTGAAGATGTTCACAGTGTGGATTGTAGGGCACAGCTATGTCTTCTGGAGTGAAAAGTTTTCAGAGAAAACAGGTATGGTGAGAGACCTTGCTTTGCCAAATGTAGACATTAAATGGATTGGTCAGAGAGGGTTAAAGTGGCACCAATTGATGCCATTGGTGAAATCCTTCATGCAAAACCAACACCCTGACCTCATAATAGTGCACTGTGGTGGCAATGACCTAGGCACTTTGACTGGGGTAGGTCTGGAAATGCTTATGAAGGACACCTTTGCACAACTGTTTTCACTTTTCCCTAAAACTGCCTTTGTGTTTTCTAACATATGCCAAAGGCAAAAATGGAACTGGTCCAATCATTTCTGTCCGCAGATTGACAAAGCAAGAAAGCACGTCAACAAATCTGTTTCTGCTTTCCTCCGTGACTATGGTATGGGTTCCATTTACCACAACAACTTGCGTTACGACATGCAAGACATTTATAGAGGAGATGGTGTACACTTCAATGATGAAGGGAACAGAGTCTTCCTCTTGAACCTTAGACTCTGCATCGGTACTTACTTGTAGGTACCACTAAAAAATCACTTCATAAACACAACGGCTCTTTTTAGAGCCCCCTAATATCTAAACACTTAAATCTGCATTTCATTTCATTTTTTTTTTTTTTTCTACCGTACACTTACCGTACGCGTACACCGTGATTTTTTTTAAAATCAATAAATGTTTTCTTTGTACTTTTCTGGCCTTCTTTGACCCCCTTACAAATTTTAGGGGGTCTGTAACTCTCCTCCTTGCCCCCTTTTCTTGTTATCACTCTTTTTTTTCTGAGTGAAACACACAAAATGGCGGCCGCCGCTTCCTGGTTTCGACCGATTCGAATGTTTACTAAGATCTAAGAGCCAATCAGAATCGCGCTCGCGCACGCCACCGTACGCGTACGGTAAGCGTACCGTAAGCGCACCGTAAGCTGGCTCAGATATATATATTGATTTAAAGGCTATTTTCTCAGAATCTACTGAACAGATTTACACCAAACCTACAAAAGGCACTTCCTTGACCTGAGGACTACCTCTCTGCCAAATTTCTAGTAATTCTGTTCAGACGTTCGGGCTGTAGCCCTGTCTAAAGGTCCTATGGAAAAATGCATGGGAAAAACGCGTTTTGGGACCCCCCTTTTATCTCAGCCCCCGCTTGACGAATCCCCCCGAGACTTTCAGGGTCGGAGCGGAGCGTAGCGCCCCACCTATTTAGAAAAATTTGCGAGGATTCGTCGACCGGCGCCAAAGTTATTCAAAATAGAATTGTGCGGATTTCCTATGGAAACGTGGTCCTAACTATAACTACCTACTGGCGACCGCCAGTAGGTAATATGCTTTTAAATGCTATTTTCTCAGGAAATACTGAACAGATTTACACCAGACCTGCAAAAGGCACATCCCTGACCTGAGGACTACCTCTCTGCCAAATTTCAAGTAATTGTGTTCAGCCGTTCGGGCTGTAGCTTGGACTAAAGGTCCTATGGAAAATGCATGGGGAAAACGCGTTTTGGGACCCCCCCTTTTTCTCAGCCCCCACTTGACGAATCCCCCCGAGACTTTCAGGGAAGGAGCGGAGCGGAGCGCCCCACCTATTTTGAAAATGTCACGAGGATTCGTCAACCGGCGCCAAAGTTATTCCAAATAGAATGTTGCGGATTTCCTATGGAAACACGATCCTAACTATAACTATCTACTGGCGACTGCCAGTAGATAATATATATATATATATATATATATATATATATATATATATATATATATATATATATATATATATATATATATATATATATATATATATATACTTTAAACAATTAATAAACTATTAATTTTAATTTATATTATAATTTTAAGATTATATAAAAATACTATTCCCACTCCTTAAATGTAACAGTAGGGAAAGTGTTGGATAGCGGAGGGGTAAAACTTACTATTCCCACTCCAATGAGTGCAACAGTAGGGAAAGTGGTGGATAGCGGAGGAGTGAAAATGACTATTCCCACTTCAGTGAGTGCAATACTAGAGAAAGTGTTGGATAGCGGAGGGATAAAACTTACTATTCCAACTTCGGTCAGTGCAACTGTAGGGAAAGTGCTGGATAGCGGAAGGGTAAGAATTACTATCCCACTCCAGTGAGTGTAACAGGAGGGAAAGTGTTGGATAGTGGAGGGGTAAAAATTACTATTTCCACTCCAGTAAGTGTAAGAGTAGGGAAAGTGTTGGATAGCAGAGATATAAAAATTACTATTCCCACTCCAATGAGTGCAACAGTAAGGAAAGTATTGGTTAGTAGATGGGTAAAAAATTATATTTCCACTCCAATGAGTGCAACAGTAGGGAAAGTATTGGATAGCGGAGGGCTGAAAAATTACTATTACCACTCCAGTGAGTGCAATAGTAGAGAAAGTGTTGGTTAGCGGAGGGATAAAATGTACTATTCCAACTCCAGTGAGTGCAACAGTAGGGAAAGTGTTGGTTAGCAAAGGGATAAAATGTACTATTCCCACTCCAGTGAGTGCAACAGAAGGAAAAGTGTTGGATAGCAGAGGGATCAAATTTACTATTCCCACTCACGTCAGTGCAACAGTAGGGAAAGTGTTGGATAGCGGAGGGATAACATTTACTATTCCCACTCCAGTCAGTTCAAAATTAAAAACAAACAAAATATTTAAAAAACAATCTGAATAAATATTTTAAAAATCTTAATAAATAAATATATAAAATGTTAAACATTAAAATACAAATGTATTTAATATTAAAAATAAAAAACTAAAATCATATTATAATGTTAATTACATATAACAAATACCTACAAATGATATATACAATAAAATAAAAATAAACTTCAGACAAATATTTTTAACTAGAAATATTTACAAACAAAAACATTTAGGGGTCGATTCCGATCCTGGATTTTTTTTCCCGTACGACCCGTATCCGTATTTTTTTACGTACGAATCGTACAAGGCCCGTACAAACGGCGAAGTACGATTTGTACGTGAAAAATACATACGAATCGCCTCGGTAAAAGTCTTCGAGACGTCCCCGGACAGTTTTACATACAAATCGTAAAACTGAAGTCCGAGCGCACAAGTACGATCCGTACCGCCCGTCCGAAAACACAAGCGCATGGAAAAGGCTCCGTACGGAGCGAACTTTGTACGAGCCCTACCCCGAGTACACTTGTGCCCGGGTTACGAGTCGTACGGCCCCCCCAGCCCTCCACCCCTCCCGTGTACGTCCGCACC
This sequence comes from Triturus cristatus, assembly GCF_964204655.1. Lineage (NCBI taxonomy): Eukaryota > Metazoa > Chordata > Amphibia > Caudata > Salamandridae > Triturus > Triturus cristatus. The sequence continues at coordinate 880,124,567 of NC_140583.1, forward strand.
GTACCCCCCACCCCCCGTATGTATGGACCGTACCCCCAACCCCCCGTATGTACAGACCGTACCCCCCACACGCGTATGTCCGCACCGTACCCCAGGCTACCCCAATCCTCGTGTATGTACGGTCCGTACATAGGCGAGGATTGGGGTACGCCTGGGGTACGGTGCAGACATACGGGGGGTGGGGGGTACGGTCCGTACATACTGGGGGTACGGTCCATACATACGGGTGGTGGGGGTACGGTCCGTACATATGCAATGTTGGGGTACGCACCGTACATGATGACACGTACGATGTGGGTGATGGCGTGTACGTCGTGTAGCGGGCCCCCTTTTCCTCGTGCATCGCAGCGTACTTAGCTTTTCTGGCACTTTTTCTGCTGTAGGTACAAATCGTACTTGCTGGTCCGTAAAACGCTGCCTGACTCCGTGCGGACGTCGCGTACGCGCTGTCCAGGATCAGAATTATATGTATTTTTTAGCCGTACGGTGTTTTTTACGATTCGTACGGAAATGGTATTTCTGTACGAATCGTACTTGCTGATTTGTACGGTGGAATTCCCGGGTACGAGTCGTACGGAGAAAACCCTCCGTACGACCATTTGTACCCGGGTTTTACAGGATCGGATTCGGCACCTAATTATTACATAAATGTATTTATTTTATTTCCTACCCTATAACGCCACACAATTCACAACCCACATCGAAATAAAAAAAGTACTTCCATAATTAACATAATTAATTACCAATTAAAGAAATATTATTAATAAACAAAATGAATAAAAATGTATTAACTACCCACACTTTAACCCTATAATCCCAACAAACCACAGCTAAAATTAAACTGTAAAAAAAACTTAATTACACAACTAAAACTTATTTTCAATTAAAAAGCTACTACTATTAAACAACTAATTATAAAGAGAGTAAAATGTGTTTAATCCCCACCCTTTACCCCTTTGAAAGTAAAAACCACACACAAAAAAATAATTTCCCTAATTAAGTATCAATAAATTAATATTAATTAACAACTAATGATTAATTAGTTAAACACAAATTACTTCATACCCTTTACCACTATAAAACTCACAACCAACACTTAAAATCTATAAACAATTTCCATATTTAATTTACAGTTAATTAATTAACATTAATTAACATCTACTTATTAATTAATTAAACATAAATTGTTTCCCACTCTTTACCCCTATAAACCCCACAACCGGCACTTAAAATTAATTATACAGTTCCCATAATTAATTTTCAATAAATTAATTTATAGCAATTACCAACTAATTATTAATTATTCAAAAATAAATTACTTCCCATCGTTTACCCTTATAAACCCCCAAATGCACACCTAAAATTTGTTACACATTTACGATCATTAATTACCAGTTCATCAATGAATATTAATTAAGAACCAATTATTAATTAATTCATAATAAATAACTTCACACAATTAATACTATAAAATCTAAATTAAATAAATATGAATAAATAAAAAATATTGATTTATTATAATTAAATTACTTCCCGCCCTATTCCCTGATAAACCCACAACCTGCTACAGAACTAAAAAACACAAAATTCAATTCAAATAAAATTAATAACTACTAAACATTTGACACATATATTAAAAAATATAAACAATTCTTAATCAAAAAAATACATCACATACATTTAAAATATATTCTAAAATACATAACACTGAATAAACAATCGATATTTTAAACAACTATATTTTTGCAAACTATATTAATGACTTCTATATTTTTAAAATCGATATTTCTTACCTTAAATCAATATTTTGACCACAATATTCTTGCTGTCGATATTTCTCACTCACGATATTTAGGACTCGATATTTCTCTAGGTCGACATTTAAAACTCAATATTTTGTCTGCACACCCTAGTGGAGGATGACATTCCTCCCTGTTAGGGAGCGGGGGCACTGGGTGTGGGAGAGGAGGTTTACAAGCTCGCAGATCCTCTTATGGTTATCCTCATTAATTTTGTGACTGCTGCTGTGTTTCATTCATATGCGGGGAGGAATGGGACGGTCCCTGATGCCTGCCCTGAACCCCTCTCAAGCATTGTACATAAGGATCAGGGGCAGAACAAATATAGAGATGCTTCCGTCGGGCTCTCTTTACCTGCCCACATCCCTGCCTGCACTCAAGTGTTTCATGCCAGGCAAGAGCAATTTATCCAGCCCGGTGCATTTTGGTAAATGTAGTTCTGCATTTCCCAGGATACAAGTCGCAGAAAGCAACATAAAACCTGGACTGGCTAATGTGCAGTGCTAATGTGCAGTGCACGTCCTGAATGACTGTGCTAGACTTGCTTCCCCAGCTCTGTCTTTGCTCCCGCAGCGCTATGGTTGAATACCCGAGTGATGGACGGAACGCAGAACAAATCAAAACATTCACCCCCAGTCAAGAGATCTGGGTTAAATCCATCATTCTTTTGCTCACCATGCCACCCCAGTTTAGACCTGGCCATATGCAAATCAGTCTTGACCCTGTGCCTCATGGGAACAGTCCAGCCCGAACTGCCAAGTCAGGTCCTCCCTGGAAAGGAAACAAGCATCATAGGACCGGTTTCGGGGTTTCACCCCTCTTCAGCCAGGATAGCTTGAATCCAGTGGCACAGTGAGCCCGGGACCCACATCTGGGCATACCTGGCACACTTAGGGCGAGAAAGCAAAAGACACATGGTTGATGGACGGAATGCAGAAAAAAATCAAAACATACACCCACAGTCAAGAGATCTGGGTTAAATCCATCATTCTTTTGCTCACCATGCCATATGCAAATCAGTCTTGACCCTGTGCCTCATGGGAACAGTCCAGCCCGAACTGCCAAGTCAGGTCCACCCTGGAAAGGAAACAATCATCCTAGGACCGGTTTCGGGGTTTCACCCCTCTTCAGCCAGGATAGCTTGAATCCAGTGGCACAGTGAGTCCGAGACCCAGGTCTGGGCATACCCGGCGCACTTAGGGCGAGAAAGCAAAGACACACGGTTGATGGACGGAATGCAGAACAAATCAAAACATTCACCCCCAGTCAAGAGATCTGGGTTAAATCCATCATTCTTTTGCTCACCATGACACCACAGTTTAGACCTGGCCATATGCAAATCAGTCTTGACCCTGTGCCTCATGGGAACAGTCCAGCCCGAACTGCCAAGCCTCCCTGGACCGGAAACAAGCATCCTAGGACCGGTTTCGGGGATTCACCCCTCTTCAGCCAGGATAGCTTGAATTCAGTGGCACAGTGAGCTTGGGACCCACGTCTGGACATACCCAGCGCACATAGGGTGAGAAAGCAAAAGACACTCGGTTGATGGACGGAATGCAGAACAAATCAAAACATTCACCCCCAGTCAAGAGATCTGGGTTAAATCCATCATTCTTTTGCTCACCATGCCACCCCAGTTTAGACCTGGCCATATGCAAATCAGTCTTGACCCTGTGCCTCATGGGAACAGTCCAGCCCGAACTGCCAAGCCAGGTGTTCCCTGGACCGGAAACAAGCATCCTAGGACCGGTTTCGGGGTTTCACCCCTCTTCAGCCAGGATAGCTTGAATCCAGTGGCACAGTGAGCCCGGGACCCACGTCTGGGCATACCCGGCGCACTTAGGGCGAGAAAGCAAAAGACACATGGTTGATGGACGGAATGCAGAACAAATCAAAACATTCACTCCCAGTCAAGAGATCTGGGTTAAATCCATCATTCTTTTGCTCACCATGCCACCATAGTTTAGACCTGGCCATATGCAAAGCAGTCTTGACCCTGTGCCTCATGGGAACAGTCCAGCCCGAACTACCAAGCCTCCCTGGACCGGAAACAAGCATCCTAGGACCGGTACCGGGGATTCACCCCTCTTCAGCCAGGATAGCTTGAATCCAGTGGCACAGTGAGCCCGGGACCCACGTCTGGGCATACCCGGCACACTTAGGGCGAGAAAGCAAAAGACACACGGTTGATGGACGGAATGCAGAACAAATCAAAACATTCACCCCCAGTCAAGAGATCTGGGTTAAATCCATCATTCTTTTGCTCACCATGCCACCCCAGTTTTGACCTGGCTATATGCAAATCAGTCTTGACCCTGTGCCACATGGGAACAGTCCAGCCCGAACTGCCAAGCCAGGTCCTCCCTGGACCGGAAACAAGCATCCTAGGACCGTTTTCTGGGTTTCACCCCTCTTCAGCCTGGATAGCTTGAATCCAGTGGCACAGTGAGCCCGGGACCCACGTCTGGGCATACCCGGCGCACTTAGGGCGAGAATGCAAAAGACACACGGTTGATGGACGGAATGCAGAACAAATCAAAACATTCACCCCCAGTCAAGAGATCTGGGTTAAATCCATCATTCTTTTGCTCACCATGCCACCCCAGTTTAGACCTGGCTATATGCAAATCAGTCTTGACCGTGTGCCTCATGAGAACAGCCCAGCCTGAACTGCCAAGCCAGGTCCTCCCTGGACCGGAAACAAGCATCCTAGGACCGGTTTCGGGGTTTCACCCCTCTTCAGCCAGGATAGCTTGAATCCAGTGGCACAGTGAGCCCGGGACCCACGTCTGGGCATATCTGGCGCACTTAGGGTAAGAAAGCCAAAGACACTCGGTTGATGGACAGAATGCAGAACAAATCAAAACATTCACCCCCAGTCAAGAGATCTGGGTTAAATCCATCATTCTTTTGCTCACCATGCCACCCCAGTTTAGACCTGGCCATATGCAAATCAGTCTTGACCCTGTGCCTCATGGGAACAGTCCAGTCCGAACTACCAAGCCAGGTCCTCCCTGGACTGGAAACAAGCATCCTAGGACCGTTTTCAGGGTTTCACCCCTCTTCAGCCAGGATAGCTTGAATCCAGTGGCACAGTGAGCCCGGGACCCACGTCTTGGCATACCCGGCGCACTTTGGGCGAGAAAGCAGAAGCCACACGGTTGATGGATGGAATGCAGAACAAATCAAAACATTCACCCCCAATACTTGAGTCTGCCTTTGGCCATCTTGTGTTTTGTTATAGACGTTCCTGAAGGAGGCCTACAGCAAGGGAAGAAGTCTGAGCCCTCAGTGGTGTTTATATGAGGGGGGTATTTATTGTGTGCCCTCTGCCAATCCATCTCTAACTGAGTGAGCTTTAATGAGATCGTGTCAACACTGAATAAGCCACTTCATTACACCTCAGTATCCATAAAAAAGGGCACGTGCGCTTGCTCGAACTCCAACAAGGAATAACATGCCCAGGAACACGGCAACTCAGAAGCATGCCCAGAGCAGTATTCGGAATTATAGCAGACAAAACACACGGGCAGAGAAATGGCTGCATTATTAACCAGAATAAAATTCTGTACACTTTCACATACCTGCCAACTCACATATTGCCACTGTGTGACACGCGATGTCGCTCCCATCACACGGTCTCTGGGTGAGGAGCCAATATCACACGGGGCAGAAAAAATGCGCTGAAAACCACTGTAAACAGTGGTTTTCAGGTTGTTTTCCAAGGCTTTGAACTGCTGACCTCCATTAAGGGGTGTGAAAATACCCCAGGACATCAGCAAGCTTTTTGTTCGAAGGGGGAGAAGATTTGGGGCCGGGTGGGTTTCAAAAGTGCTTCTTCTCAGCACGAGGCCCGCCCCTTCATGGCCTGCCCCCCCTCACATGGTGTGATTGTTCTTCAAGTTAGCAGGTATGCTTTCATTCATCTGCCAAACACGTCCCTGCTACGTTCAACAGTGGCATCTCATTTACAAACATCCTTTCAAATAGCCTTCAACGAGTCGAGCAGGTGAGGAGGCTTGTAAAGCTAACCATGTGACAAGGGGAATTTACAAGTCATCTAGAAGAAACACGAAGGCTCAACACCAAATATTAAACCCAGCAGAAAGCCCCAAAGATCCACTATATTATGCAAAATGCATACCAGCACTATGAAAAATCCGTACAGATGTGAACCGCTCCATGCTGCTCACTTGGCATGGAGAGGCAAGGGAGTCCACTCCGGACAAGTGATCAACAACTACTATCAGTCGGCTCAGGAGTAGGCCTGGGCTAAATTTCCGTACCACTCGCGGAAATTGCGATAATTTGACATTTTCGCGTTCCGCGGAGAGCGCGAAAATGTCAAAATTTCCGCATTCCGCAGCTTAGCGATAATTTGTTTCTTGCTCGCGCTGTAAAATAATAAATTTGCGCGCGCTCGATCGCCTTACCTGAATCCCCGCGTTCGCCGACAAGTTTTCCTGATCCGGTCGCGTTCTCCACGAGATGTTGGATTGTTGGTAGCCATTTGCGCTGTCTCGCGACAGTTCGCACCCGCAGTAATGTCATTGGTCGCGCGATCACATCTTTCTTCTCGCGATCATGCACCGCGAGAAGAGTGAAAACAAGATGGCCGCGCCCACGAGCAACCGCATGGGTAAGTTGGCGAGCCGCGACCACGCAGAAAATACCGCGAACGGGCGGGAAAAAAACTTCCGCATCTTCGCGATATTTCCGCGTGTTTGCGGAGATTTTTAACATTTTCGCGATAATTTGCGAAAGTCACTTTCGCAAATTCCGCCCACCCCTACTCAGGAGTCAGGACTCCGAAAGGGATCAATTAAATATACACATGTGCAATCTCTCTGTTCCAAAATGTGCTGACTTAACAATCACAATCTGTTATAAGATGAAGACTGACTCAAATTCAACCTAGAAATAATGGCAGTAGCGGGCAACAAACTATCCTCATAAAACGTCATTTAATAATTCAATTTTTAAACTTCTTTATGGATATGGGAATTCAGTGGTGAATCTGATTAATTCACCGACGGATACACATGCAAATAGTGGGCTTTTGGTTAGCTTTCTGAATTTAGGATCTCTGCACAGCTCATAGTATTGGAATTTTTGATAGTGCCTACTAGATTGTATGGCAGGCTTTGGCGAAGCCGAAAGCTTTCCAGCATGACTGCTATGATGCATGTAGATGGAACCTTGATAGTCATAATGGAGTATTATTTGTTATGCTTCCATGATGACCGTAATGTGCAGGGCCCGACTTACCGTAGCAGGCACTGAGTGTTTCCCCGGTGGGCCGGAAGGGTGGGGGCCGGTTTTTGACCGGTGGGGGGCGGTTTTGTTACTGGGGGCTGTAACAAAAGCGCATGCAGCAGCAGTGTGTCCCCCCCTCCCCACAATGCCCCCGGGCCTGTCAGACATAATGCTAGGGATGGTTTGCATGTCCCAGTCCAGCCCTAGTCATGTGGCATCTAGAAGCAGCATAAAATCCATCTTCGAAGATGGAAAATACCATTCTTCTATTGTTGTTTGCCGATATTGGCTTTGCCAATGTTTGTAACACAAACTTACAACCATTGCTTTTTCTGAAATATTTTTGACTTAATTTAAGTTTTTCCTCGCACTGCAATAAAAATATTACATTGTTGAGGGTTCAATAAATATACCTATATTTTATGACAATATAGAGGTCACAAGTTTGAATCCTGGCATAGCCAATAGAGCCTTCCATCCTCCCTAGATGAGTAAAATTGAGCAACATCAAATTGAATACCTCTAAATTAGGTAATAGTAACACTTGTCATGTCCAGTGCTTAGAAGGAACTGAAGGGCTGTATAAAAACAAGTTAATATTTCCTATTCATATTGCTGAGCTGCTTCTGTGACTTGGCTTTCATGGTCATTTTTAGGTCTCGCTGAGTCAGCGCATGCGCTGCTCTGTGAGAAATTTAGTGTGTGGGTTTTCAAGGTGCTGCCACAGGCTTTTGGTGGCCTAGCGCTTGCGTTCACGCGAGCGTGAATGAGCACAGCCGCCCTGTGGGTTTCTGTCAAGGCTCATTAAGCCTTGCGTGCCTCAATGACCTTTCACTTTCATGCTTGTTAAACATCCTGCGAGGCATCAAGGTGACTTCTTACAGTACCAGTACTACACACAACACACTCCAATAACAGTGGGAAGATGTTGTTTCTTTATCTCATCAGGTTAGTAAAACAGGCATCCTTCCTCCCTGGGGCACTGTTCTGAATTAAGCCACGCACTCTTGTCAGACATTCCTTTCCGATTAGAGGCTGTATTCTCGAAAACAATCTCGACCTTTGTTTTCTTTTAGAAACACTGTCCGCAAGGATGGTGACCTCTCTTCTCTGATCTCGGTCTTGATGACAATCTTGTCCTGCTGGTGGTGGGGGGAGAGGCAATGTAGAGATGGCGCTGGTATTAACTGGATTTTCATGCCATGTCTTTGTTTTTTAATATAGGTGTTACAGTGAAACTCTTTTGTATATGTAAAAGCTAATTTAGTTAATTTCTGAATAATCGATGCTCCTATGGTGTATCTAGGCTCCCTGGCAGTGTACAGTGACTTAGCCTAAGATGATACCTCTGTTGTGTTCTTTTGCTGGGGCCTAGGTATGTGTGTGGTCCACTGCACCCAGAATATGAACCTCACCTCCCAGCACCTCACCTTTCTTAAAAATAACAGTAAAAAGGTATTTTTACATAATTATGTGACTCATGGATTCGATGCCATTTAGAAGGCCTGTGTCGTTCATTGCACTAGGTAAGTTTTATTTCAGTTGTCTCCGAGTTAAAACAAGACAGGATATGATTATAGAGTGATTTAATAATAAATGATTGCAGTATTGGTCACGTTTTATAGTGCCCGCATCTAGGCATTATCTGGGGGAAGAGCCTTTAACGTTGAGGTCAGAATACATGTAGAATAGCTCATTTGTTTTGGTTTCTTTAGTAAAACGTGCAGCGTTAAGGGGTTTCACTGCTGTTACCCACTTAATATTTGTACAGTCATGCTGATGCCCCACCAACTCAGGGTACTAATGCCGAGCGGGCTCCACTCTCTAATTCCATGCTTTAATTAAAGACAACAGGGGACATTTTGCCAATTTTACACAATTTCAACCCATTAGTTTTAAATACTTTTAATAACAAAGCGCATTCATTTGTTGATGCTGACAGCGCTTGCATTTTTATTGGAATTCTGGGGCAGTTTCATCATTTGGAAATCAAAAGGCATTTTTAAGAGGTTAACACTGGATACCTGGTGAGGTTTGGGAGGTGGAGGGCTGTGTCGACAGTGCTTAAAGCCCTCAGATTATAGTTGCTGTGCCTGATATAATCCTTAAATAGTTCTCCAGGAAAACCAATGCCTCCATAGCAGAGATGCTGCATGGCAACATCTCAGTGCCTTTGGGGTCATATATATTACAGCGACCTCTGCCTCTATTTACAAATGACAGAAAAGTTACAAAAGTAATTAAATATGCGCTTACAAAACCCAGAATTAGACCTGTGGCTATAATCCGGCCTGTGACAGCATCCTCCAGACCAGAGCATGAAGATAACCGAACAGTGTTGCAATGTCATACTAATGGCAAGACATGCAATCGTCAAGTCTCTGTCATTTAACACAATATAGTGACAGTTTATGATGCAAGCTAGAAAATGATTGGTGTCAAAGTAGATCATAACTGTGTTATGCTGTCCCAGCTACACAATTTTCATTTATACCTCAAATGTCCGTATATGTGAAGTAAATTCTACCTCCAACAAAAATGAGGTAGAATTTGGGGCAAACTTTTAACTTAAAGAGTGTTGTCACTGTCATAAATGCAAAAGACACAGGTCACTGCAAATATTTACTGTATATGTAACATAAAGGTATTTCTCACAGCCGTAACGAAGTTGCAGAGGGAGGACTATTACAACATATGGATATAACATTTAACAGTATGACTACCCTGATTGTCACAGGTTTGGAGTATAAGAAGAAGTCCATTGTTACCCCTTTTCCCCATTTTCCTACTTTGGAGAGTCTCTAGTTTATAACTATACATGGCAATGGCGTCCCCTTTTATGCAACTGCTAGACGTCCACACACCAGAAGGAACATAGGGACCCATTTCTAGTTTTACAGCTAACATGACTTGCAATCCTACTCTTGCAGCTTATTGTTCCTCATTTCAAGATCAAGCCTTTAAGTCCCAGCATTCAAGGTGATTTAAGCTAAGAAGCCAGAACTGCTTTGGGTCTCACCAATGGTGTGGGGCTACTTGGCTGCTGTTGAAGGTTTTTCCAGTTCCCATTTTTGAGAGACTCTTGTGTTTAGTAATGGACTTGAAACCCACCCATAGCTTACCATTCGTTGGCATAATTCTCGCTCTTTTGTTCTGCCCTCTCATTAGGCAGCACATGTTCATATTTCTTCAGAGTGTAAAGAAAACTTCTGCCTGAAAGTGTTCGCTTTATAATTTGTATAGTCCATCGTCTCAGAGGCAGCTAGAGGCAGCGAATAAATGCAACCTCCCCCACACGTGCCAAGCCACTGTCCTTCTGGTCCATGCATAGGTTATTCTTTATCTTTCCTACAAGGCACTTCACTCGAGATTTTGAAGGTGCTATGGATGGGCAGATCCGGTGACGGACGTACCTCACCACTTACTAATATCCACTTCATTCATTGTCCCAGGTGTAGACACAGAGGCGCCTTATACAGCCTCCATTCCCCCCCCCCCCCCAACTCCTGGGTCACAAAGTTGTGATTCCAACGCTATGGAATGCTCAGCAGCCTTCATCTGCAACATTTGTTTTCATTCATTTTTGTAAACTTCATTTCATTTCTTTTTTATTTCTTAAAAAATCTATTGTCTGTAATGGTACAGCCTGACAGGGCACGCGGGTTTGCTACAGGCTGTGGGCGCTGCATGTTAGTGGCCAACAGTATTTACATATATAGTGTATGGACAAGTGTCTGCGTGGAAATTAACAAAAGCATAATAATAACACAGAAACGACAACCAAAACAATAGTGCTATTAATATCAACTATCCATCCATTCACCGCACCCATCCATTCATTTATCTACTCATCTTTCATCCATCATTCTGCCGTCCATCCACTTGTACAGCACTAATCTAGCCCCGATGCACAGCCACCCTCCTATGTCCTTCCACCCATGGCCTTTACCCTTCCACACTGCCTCTCCTCGCATCTCTTCAGTATTGACAGTCACAAACAGTGCGCCGCACAGGCTGTGATAGCCTAAAGCGTGCTGGGCGAGGGCATGCTCGAGATCATGCTCTTGTGGCGCAAATGCGGCTGGGCAGGTACTTCCTGCGTAGAGCTGTATTTTCATGCGTTTACTTCCGGAGTGGCAAGCGCCTTTTCTAGGGCAAGTCTTATTTTCCCTAGCCAATCGTGAGATTGATGGCACTGTACACTCAACCAGTCTTCCCTAACACAGTCGCTTCTTCTGTCGACTAAGAATAAGGACGCTGTTTTAAACGTGTCAACGCTTAAACAACACCTCTAAGTACAGACAAGGACATCTCTTTAATAATCGCTTTTAAGGTCCCAAAGGCGAGACCTATTGGCTATGCCAATGCTTGTTGATTTTATTTACTGGCTCCTCATCTTTCTTGGTCACTACAGCCTTGTTCAATCAGGTCCTGGACATTTTCTGAATTTTCTATTCAAGCACTGGCATTTGACAAATGCTCTCCAAGGACTCTTTTGCTTCTCTGCCGTAGTTTTATAATTGGAAAGAAGTTAGAGGAACTGATTACAATCTGAATTTCTGTTGCGGCGGATGATTATCACGCTGGGTTGCCTGCAGTCTCTTGCCTCTCTGTCAAAATGCTTACAGTGTATTTTTTTTCAAGAATAGCCTGATGGTATTTTGTTTTGCTCAAGTAGGCTGAGGAGAGCCCTGGAAGAAAGCAGCATGACGCCATATTCTGAAAAAGAGCAAGATGGTAGCTGAAGGGTACTTGGTCTTTTATTTAGTACCTGTTGTAGTTGCTGGGTGTGCCTGTCGGCTTCTCGCTGTTATATTCACGCGCCTCTGCCCTGCAGAATCTTTTGTTTGCAAGCCTTATTGTTTTCCAAACATTAGTGCATTGTGTTGCTATGTTGTATATGCTGTACCTTGAGTTTTACTAAAGAATAAAACCTTTTTCAGTAATTATGTAGGGTTCACCAGCCTGCTTGCTGCATTTTCATTTGTGGATTTTTTTTTTTTTTTTTGTAAACTTTATCTATCTTTTGTAGACAAATCAACAAGAAGATCTCCATTTGTGGATTTACCTTGTAAATGTATCCGTTGTATTAAAAAATGTGCATTATAGATTTTTAGAAGATTACAATATTACTTGTATGAACCATTGTCACTGACGTTTACAGCAAGGATGTGACCGAGGTAGTTTAATTTTTGCTACAAAACCTTTCCGGTCCATGCCATGTAAGAAAACAAGAATAAAAATGTAATTGATTAATAAGAATACCACAAATGCTATTATTTCTACAAAATAAAGATGATAATTATAATGATGATGATGATGGTAATGAGACTTCTTATCAACTTCAAAAGGTTATTGAAACTAACAGGCAATTAAGTACATTACAGACTGCCTTGAGACCTGGTAAGAATCTGTCAGGTGTCGCAATTGCTTTACGTGAAAAAAGAGTGTCTAGAATATATCACAAATGTATGCAGATCGATGTATGGTCTGGAAAGCTAGTTAAACAATATGCACAACATAAATGAAACGTGACCCTATATCTGACCAATGTTTAACACCCGCATGGTACAATCCGAATAGACACACACAACATAACCATTATATATTTTGTATATTCAAAATCAAATATCCAAATAATATGCACTATTTTCTTCATATATGACTTTCATAAACACACAAATGTTAAACACAACATGACTTAGTGAAAAAGTGACACAAAGTACAAAAGTGCTTGACACTACACAATACAAAAAAAAAATGTACATGAAACAAATAAAGAGATGTCCATCCTTCTTGTATCACCTCCATATCACAGCTTTGGTGGTTGGACTGCCATTGCACCACCGCAGCCACCAGGGAACCATTGTTCTCTGGCAGTGGTGCGCCGGTCAGGGCCTCAGTAATATGCTGGTAGTGCCACTGCGGCACCACCATGCATATTAAGAGTTTCAGGACTGCCAGCATGTCATGGAGGTCTTTACTCCATGACAAAGTTGGCGGTCCTGAAAGAAAGGAGTCCCTAAAGGGTTCCCTGTTGGCCATTTGCATGGGGATGCAAATGTGTCCCCATGTGTATGCACCCCAGTTCATGCATGGCATGGACGTTTCAATCCATGCCGTGTAGGAACATTTTTGGGCGTTCCCATTGTGTTGCCAATTTTTAGAGGCACCGCAGTGGGACTGCCAAAAACGTCCACCAGACACAAGTAAACTCGTAATCTGGTGGGCAGCGGGCACACGGGTTCGGCATAAACAGGCCATTACTATTACCTCACTGACGTAAGCAACAGTGGGGAAAGTGTTGAAATGTGGAGGGGTTAGATTTCTATTCCCACTCCAACCTGCGTGACAATAGGGAAAGTATTGGACATTAAATCAGTCAGATTTATTATTCACAGCCTAACATAACCAACAGTAGGGAAAGTTCTGGAATTTTGAAGGGGTTAGAACTACCATTCCCATTGCACCATAAGCAAAAGTAGGGTAAACAATACACTTTAAAAAGCTCAGAATACATTTTCCTATCCTAAATTAATACAAATATAAATTACATTAATATGAAATAAACACATATTAGACATATATTCCATAAACATATTACTAAATTTATTTAACATTATATAATATATGTACTTGAAAATGAAAAGCAGTAAATCAACATCTACAATTATACATACAATTTATACTTAAAAATTATATCCATTACAAATTAGAAAAATAGATTTAAAATACTCTAAAATCCCAACAACCACAACAACAATTAAATTAATAACAGAAAAAAGTAATACACATTATTTTAAAATGCAAAACTAATATATTATTAAATATTATTTAAAAAACTGCATACATATACAATTATTAATATCGAGATTATTAAAACAATGAAATAATTAACACAATAATTTTTCCAATTAACATTACCACAGTGTTAAACGTATCTATGAAATATCAGTATAAATTGACATAATTAACTATCTAACAAATGAAAGCATAAAAAGTATAAGCAATTAAAAAATAAATATTTAAAAAACGCCCCACCCCTGCAAACCCAACAAACTGCCAAAATATTACCATTAAAAAAACGTAAAATATATTCCCAAATAAAAAGAAACAATAACTGCATTTAAAAAATGGATATAAACAAGATATTTTTGCCTTCTATATTTTCTCCCAAAATATTTTTGAAATCACAATATATTTGACACAATATTTGTGGCTCTTGATATTTTAGAAACAATATTTTGGCGGAATACCATCTCCCCAGGACATTAGTAGCTTTTTTTTCTTCCTTTTTTGGAGTGAGAGGAAGGGAGGGGCTAGAAGTGGCTAACAAGCAGTGCTCATCACAGAACCCCTCATAGTCCCATGCGCTGAACCTTCTCACAGGGTGAATACAAATTTACCTATTGACAGGTCCGTGTTTGGACTAAACAACAGTGAGATTGAAGAGGTAGAATCATTCCTGTCCAACTGCCGTCAAAAAAATTACACTTTATTCTACTTGATCAGCAGCAAAATCTGTCAGTTGGCCAGTTACGGAAGGCTCCATATACCTAATTTCTGTACTGTTGAACATGTACATGGCCCACTTGGCATATGCATTACAAAATATGGGCAATCAGTTGTATATGTAAGCTGATGATACGCAATTATGTTTAATTTGAATTCAAGAACTGTAAAAGCCAACAACCCAGGTGTCAAAGAAACAAAGACAGGAGTAAACCCGTTAACCCAGGTGAGACCGGGTAGAGTTTATAACAACACAACAATGTCTCAACTGGAAGTCATTCAAAAAAGGCAGTTAGAATAATAGTATGAATCACACGCAAGGGAGAATGAAGAAAGGGAGATCACAACGAAATTGGTAAGGAAAAAATATCTACAAATATTAATATCTTTTCCTTACCAATTCCGTTGTGGTCTCCCTTTCTTCATACTCTCTTCGTGTGATTCATACAATTATTCTATCTGCCTTTTTTGAATGACTTCCAGTTGAAACAAACCAGGTGTCAGCAAATGCAGAAAGTACTATGATTTGTTCACCTGTGGATGGTAGGGACTTCCACCCAGCGCTGAACTGTTGATTACCAAAAGTGGCATAGACAAATGGAAACCCAGGTTTTGGCTAGAGGTTATGGGGCCTCCACCTTCTTCATGAAACACTGGAAAGAAGATTGTTATTCTGAATGCAAATTTAACATTTGAACTTCATGTAACAAAAGTTGCCATTGGTTGTTTCTGGCAACTTAAACTCTTTCAAAAAACTCAATCTATTATTCCAGTCGGTCACCAGAAACAAATTCTAACAACCTTTATTCAATCATGTCAGAATTATGCATATCCTTGTTCTTTAATTTGAAGATTCCAACTGACCCAATGTGCCTTGTTGTTAATTGTTTGGCTAAGGACCTCAGAGTCATCATCTGGGTCAGGCAAAGGAAGCAAAAGCAGTCCTGGCAAAAATGCTCAAACCAGCCCCTCTTCTTTCGTCCCCTTCCACTATCTATTACAGTCTATCCATTCATTCTCTTTCTCTCCTTTCTTCTTCTCTCTATCTGATCAATTTCTCCCCACCTTACCCATCCCTCCCTCCCTTTCTCTTTTTCTTGAAGCCTTACCCTGCTCGCTGTAATTAACCTTGTGGAGGTGGGGAAAGTGACAGTGGCGCCAGGAGTGGCTCTCGGCTTTCAAAAACGGCCTCCAAGGTCCCAGCCCACCCAAGAAACGCCTGGTGAAATAAAAGGCTTGTCCAGCCCTGCACATCATCCCTGTTCCCTTGCAGCTCTACTGGGTATTGTTTGAGCTAAGGATTCCATTTAAGGCCCAGTGAATGTTTCCAAGGTTCTTCATGGGCATGCCCTTGACTTCGGTGGCAAATTTCTTCTTGATGTGCCAAAAATATTGACTACCTCATATGGGAAGAGAGCCTTCCCCGTTGCAACAACAAAGGAGTGGAATATTATACCTACAGAACCACGTGCACAAACCTGCTTGCCCAGTTCAAAAAACATCTGAAAATCTGTATTTTCAAGTTGGCTTTTAATCTGTTTATTTACTAAACATATTTTTGCGTTATTTCCTTTCAATGTTTAATGATTTCTGCAAGCGCCAAGAAGCTACGTGGATCACTGTACTTAAGAAGTATCCGTAACATATCAAAATAGCATAATTTTCACTGACATAACATAGTATAACATAGCATTATATAACATAATGTTAATATGCTCCTAACTGATATACACTCTGTTTTAGAAACAGTAAATCAAAAGTAATAGTAAATTAAATACCAAATGTAAAAAAACAGGAGCACCTTGAAAATAATACCACAGTTATACATTAGTGATGATACACATTTTAGGCGTATGTATTATAGCAAATGTCTAATACAGTAAAGTGGGTGTTTTTGTAATGGTTGCAGAGACGATTACATGAATCTAAATATAAAAAGGGTGTGAAATGTATGGCTTAGGTTCACTGAAGTAAAACAAATGTAACCAGGGCTGCTGTGGTTTATATCTCATCGAGCAGTGATTCGCTTATTTTTTTTAATACGCAGGGTTCGTTAATTATCACACACCAGCTAACTTGGCTGCCAATTGAGTTAATTTCCCAAACGTTATCATGAGGTAAAATTGCTGTTAGCATTGTACATTGTTTGACATGAGGTCAATATTCTCCTTCCAGAACCAGAGAGGAATTTCTAGTGAAATTTGTATGGGGTATATTTTGTCTCACATCAAATAACTTGATTTGCCATTTGTTATTGCCGCATGCTGGATAACCTTTGGAAAGAAAAGGCAGCATGGCAGACATTTTGAAAACAGCAGTTTAGTGTTCCTATCCAATTAGCCTGTGCTGAATTGTTCAGTGTCCAAGATATCCCTGACACTCTGCACTGCTCTTTCTTTCACAGTACAAATCACTAGCTCACTTGGTGTGTTTTGATCCAGGCTGCCCCAGGATCTTTTTCTATTTCTCTTGCGGCGGCTCTACGTACCATGCAGAGATGAACCAGGAACCAATTTACCAGGTGTTCCCTCAGAGATCAAATGGGCTTCTAAAGTTAATAGTGTTCGTTTGAAAAGAGGAATATAACATTGTTCAGTGTTTCGCCAGCAGCTTCCTAGAAATGTACTGTCCAGCTTAATTCAGATTAGGCAACATTTGATCTGCTTTATTGGCGAGTAGTCATTTCATGTCAACAATAGCTATGGACTTATGTATGACACAGACAATATTGTCTTATTTTGCAGGTTAGAAGGTTGCCGGGCTCCAGCGGTCATCTCCATAAGACTGAAGATGGCGACTGGGAGTGGAGCGACGAAGAAATGGATGAAAAAATTGAAGAATTCAAAGAGGAATTTTCCCAAGAGCAGGTATTTACTTCTAAGTGCATTTAGTCTTATGCTGACCACGGGAACATTTCAGAGAGTGTCTTATAGAGTTTTGTCAGATGTGCCTTTTGTTTCTATGTAATTGCATTTCTGTTTCCTCTGTTTGAAATTCAAGAAAAAGTTCAAAGCAACGAAAAGTAGAATGTTACTTTGGAGTCAGCCGATCACTATAAGGACTTTGCGTCGATGCAAGTGCTATTCCCCTACTTGTGGATGTAGTTTGTTTTACAGCTACAATTTCTAGAAATGGTTAAGTTGCACTTGTAAAGTGGTTTACTTGGGCACTATATTTATCTGAGCTTAGTACAATATGCTGGAGTATATCTTCCAGCAAGTGTTGGGAGCGGGTGCATTAAGGTGAGCAAGCCATGGAAAGTTTGGGGACACCAACAAACATATTTTTGGGCATTTAGCTACATGTCCACAACCAATTCCCACCCTAGCAATGTTCAAAGATTTACTCTTGCACATTTATCTAGCCCTTGTTGCATGCTAACTTGTACAACATGTACATTTGTACTTGCAGAAAGCCTCTTCACATACATATAATTAAAAGATGTCAAACTTTTCCAGGAAAGCTCCTGGAAATATGCAGGTGTCTCAGGTATCAAGGAGTATTTTTTTAAACAAAGACTCCTAAAATTTGCAAATGTTACCTATGCAATGTCATAAACCTGCATATTTTTCCTTTGAGAATTGACAATCAATTCCATGGCTCATTCATGTCATTTACTTGTTCTCTTCTTAAAGGGCAGGTGTATATTCTTGTCCATTGTGGGAATGGGGATTGGGTTGAAATATTCCCAAAATTGGAAGGGCAATGAAGAAATATTTTCCTCATCGTGAAAAGAGAAATATTTTTAAAGTACAAATGCACTGTAGTATCACCTGTGCTCATGCATATGGGAATATGTTACACCAGGTACATTCCTGCATTTAAAAATGCGTTTGTATGTTCATACATTAAATCAATAAAAGAAGTACTTCTGGAAGCATTTGATTCACAAAGTTTTTCTCTCATAATCCTAGACTCTATTGAAAGTACCCGAAAATTCTAAATGTTCTCTAAATGTAGAAGGAACCCTATAGGACTTTTTTCCGAATCTGGCTCCTCAGGTTGGCTACTCGGTGACCTGTTGTAAACTAATTTTTGCAGATTTAATTTCCTCATCTCTTTTCTCTGTTAAAACAGTTTTTAGTATTATACACCTTTAGCCATAAGGCAATAAGTGTGCTTAGGAAATTATATAAAGACAGGGTTTGCGATTTCAGTGTTGTTTTTTGCAGTTTCTGATGGAGGTTTTTCAGTGTTTCCCAATTTCTGTAAATCAGTGTTTAACACTGTTTAAACATTTCAGCGCCACAAATATTAGCCAGTCCCAGTGCCATTCCAGTGTTTAAATGTATTTGAAAATAGCATTTTTATTGTCCTGAAGCCACCTCTAATGTGAGATGATGAACATATGATTTTTAGGTTGAGCCTAGGCAGTGGATGCTCTGTCTCTTTGAGACATGCTGTGTTTACTGTGTGAGATTACAGCCCCCCCATTGCCTTTTTATGCCTCACTTCAATTGTTCTTCAAAAAGTATTCTTAGCTAGTGTTTAATCCTTCTTCAATGTCCTGTCCTTGTCATTTGTAACCTCCCACGGAGCAGCGCCTAGCTTACCGTATCTTTACGTTGTCGTCTTTACATGTTGTTTTTCTGGAACTCTTTTTTTCATTCACTCACTATGCTTCGAGCTCCATTGCGGTATGTTGTTCCTGTTCCAGTGCGGCACCTCAGCTCGTCATCGACACTGCAATGATTCCTATTCGAGTCAAAAAACTGTTCTGCCATATTATGCACAGGTCTTTCTGTAGAACCTCCCACATGGAGCTGCCTACATGAAGCTCATTGTTAGTTTTTCATCAAATCCCTGGGATTTTGTTTGTGCCATTGCTTAAATTGTGTTCTCAATTCACTTGTTACGGCGAAGTTGAGAGTAAGCAACATTGCATGTCCCATTTCCGCTTGTAAAAAGCAACACGTGTTGACAGTCTCCCGGATCCGTGAGGATGGGCAGCCCAGTGCCTCACAACCATGACGGGATGTAGTGAGAAAAAAAGAGGGCGATATTAATTTCGCTTCCTTTCTATATCCAAGGGGCATATCATCAAGGCGAGGCGATACAATTATCGCCGCTTTAGCGTCCGTTTTCGGACGAAAAGTGGCGATAATTTTATCGCTTTATCAGCAAGGTCACGCTATTGCGTGAATCCTTGCCTTAGCGCCCTTTCCCGTAACGCCCACCTTTGCATCTCTAATGAGATGCAAAGTTGAAATTCCTGACCAAAATAACTGGAGAAATGTCGCTAACCGACATTTCTCCAATTATCAATGGGCACGCTAACAAGCATAGCGATAAGAAAAGTAGTGCTAACCTTGGTTATCGCTACTTTCCTTACGCCTGCTTTTAGTTTGACTTAGCCATGATATCCAATGGAAGGTGGATATCATGGTTAAGTATGCCCTGCCCTATCAACAAGCTATCGCCAAACGTTGTGCGATTATCGCTGGATTTTCAGCGATAATCGCACATTTGACAGCTTGCGCCAGGAATTTTATCGCTTTTGAGATAAGCGTTGCTGATAGCACGCTATCTCAGCGATAAAATTCTGCGATAGCCGGCGATAATTATTCTAGCGCTAAGTGCGCTTAGCGATAATTATCGCCGGTTGTTGCTGATATGCCCCTAAGTTTTTTAATAGAAATTTTATATAGCGCGTTAATGGCCGGTAAACAACGTTTACCCCGCAACTTTTTCCCCGCTTGGAATCACAACGCGGTCGTTACAATGACCGCGTTGTGATTCTGCATACCATTACTCCGCAAGTCGGAAGAACGACTTGCGGAGGGGGGGGAGGTGTTGGATTTAAAATCCAACACCTTCCCTAGTGTCCGCACACACTGGAGTTGGAATAGTAAATTATACTATTCCAACATCCAGTGCCCTCCCTCCGCAAGTCGTTGTTCCGACTTGCGGTGTAATGGTATGCGGAATCACAACGCGGTCGTTGTAACGACCGCGTTGTGATTCCAAGCGGGGAAAAAGACGGCGGAATAACGTCGTACATTCTAATGGCCCAGTGGCACCACAGTATGCAATTACATTACGCCACTGTTTTTCTTTAAAATGTGAAGATTAAGTGAGTTGCCCCAGATTACAGGAGATTTAGCCACTGAGGCATATCATAACTCTATATGGGCACCTTTCTCGCTGTGCATTTGTCCCACCCTATTTTCGGCTGGTTGTATTTTCTCTGAGGGACATACGCTGAATTCAGGACATTCTTGCTCTCACCATTTGCCAATATGGTGGCTCTCACCAGAAGACTGAAAGAGGTCAGTGTCAACCTTGTTTCACACTGCAAATGCATTCACACAGCTACTTCAAAGCCTGGTTTACTTACTTATCAAAGACGTAAAGAACACAATACAGTTGGTCTTGATCAGGCGCTCAACACCCATTGGACTCAAAGGGCTTCAGCCCCCCCGTTGTGTGTGGCAGCCCGGGATGAGACAGCTTCCCGGGAACACACACAGCCGCACCCGAGCACTTCACAGGTCTTTAAAAGACCATTTGCATGTTAATGAGGTCTCGTTGTTGTTTCACCCCTTCTAAGAGCCCCTGCAGCTCCACTCTGCCTATTGCTTAAAGATTAGCCCCCCCCCCCCCCTCCCCGCGAAATTTGGCTCTAGTTGCGCCTCTGGTCTTGATCAACTAATGTATTAATTTGCTGTGTTTTACATTGCGCATTGTCTATAATTCCAGACAGGTTTATACAATCAGTTAAGGCATCTGGGGGAGGTGGGGGAAGGGGGTTGCCAGATTTATTGTACACCCGCTTCTTCTTTTGCCTACTGCTAAGCTAGGCGTATGGACGACAAGAGTTAATATCGTGGACAGAAAGGAAATGCTGTGATGCAAGAGCTATTAATAAAGATGGCTTAGAAGAAATGAATATTCCGGCCCTCGTTTTTTCCTGGTTGGTAATCTAAATTTGTGTGTAAACAAAAGGTACTCGTATCACTGATATCGTTTGTGAAATTGCGTACCGTAATACTTGTAATTGAAGCCCAATTAGATTCACTCCCAGAATTGAGCAGGGTCTCTTAACCGGATTGCTGCTCAGTTGAAGACTTCGACCCTCATTACAAATGCCTGTGAATGCTGATGTGCAGTGCACGGTACCAGGAGTTACTGGGCTTATCGAGATTATATGTTTTTTTATTTTTCACGCATTGATTTTGAATGCTCAAAACACTCAAAATTTCCATGTGAAACTCTAGGGAATAATATCCAAGAATTGGAACAGAAACACTTATTCCTGCAAATTATTCCCTCAAAGCATGTTATACCAGTTATTTCCTCACACCTCGACTGGGCCCACCTGTAATGTTGGCCATGATTAAACAACTTGATTATCAAAATCTTATAATAAGTAGAAAAATGTCTGTGCACTTGAGGATTATTTGATGGAGCGTCCCATTCAGGTAGGAGCGGTGTGGGGGGGACGAGGTGAAGGTAGGAGTCGAAAGACGATGACGACGAGGTAAAGTAAAAAAAAGGAAAACACTTACCATGCGCTTGCGATGCAGCGAGGGAAAGGTAAGTTTATTTTTTATTTTTTATTTACCTTTCCCTCCTCCTCGTCTATCAACACCCTTCCCCCAAACCACTCCCATACCCCACAGCTCTTACCTGCATGGGCCACTCCTGATTATTTGAGAGCGTTCTAGTGCAATTAAATAAGAAAAACCTGTCTCCATAACCTTTTTCTTCAACTTTTCAACTCTGAAATGAATCCTGGTTAGTTGAAAATTATGAACCCTGACTGTTGCATTTATTTAGGGAAGATTGCACACAAATGTTTAATATTCTGACATAAGTACCAGGAGGTCCCCAGAGCATGAAGCTTGCAAAGGAGATGTTGCTGTTTGCGAAGGCTACCAACACAAAATGCTAGGGTCTATTCACAATAGCATTTATGAATATGGGAATTACTGCTAATGGAGGGATGAAAAAGTATCTGTTAATAAAAAATAAGTCCAGGTCCCCCCAAAAATATGTTTTGGAGCCATCACCTGCAACCACTGGAATATATTAATGACTGGTTGCAGCAGAAACTCCTTTGTTGTCATGGTATAAAAGCAGAGGCAGAGGCATGTAGCCTGCAGCGAAGGCAAAAAAGATTATAATAGACACTTTTCCCTTCATTTATTGTGTCAAAGGCAGCTCTGTCATAAAAGGATTGGAAATACAACACCCTAACACTGGGTAAAAATTCAACATCAAATACACGTTCACCTGTGATACCAGTAACTGCTTTTATCTTCCGAAATGTCCCTCGGAAAAATATATGTGAACAGAATGGAACGCAAAATCCCCAAAACACTGCTATACAAACGTGAATGCAGCATAAGAAAAAAGTCTGACCTGTCATTCTGTGCAAACACTTTAATCAAATGCACCGTAAGCTTAGATACGTTTTCAGGTTGGGGAAAAAATCAAGCAAAACGACCATAATAAAATTATCCTATAAAGGAAAACATTATGTTTAAAAAAATCTTTCCAGCATAAAGACTAAAGTATTGAAATGTTCCTTTGTCTATTAATCTTGTTTACTTTTTCTTTTACTTTGTTCTTTGAACTCAATCAAGTTGTTACTGCTTGTTTATTTCTTCTTTACATGTACTTTCCCCCTTTCAACACGGCTGACATTTTTCTTCTCTTCCAAACTTCAACTTTTCAGTATCTCTGGCTTTTCCAACAAGCATAAGTAATGCAATGCACCACCCCGACCTAGTTCGCTGGACAGACAATGCAGTGCTACCATGACATTCACTTGCTTCAACTTACAGGTTTTCCCCACCACAGTTGATGTCTTGTGCCAGTACACGTTTGGCCTTGTCCAGGCAAGCCTGCAATCTAGCGACACAGTACCTTCTGCTTTCTTATACCTCTGCTTTTTAGGTCTCACCTAGGCAGAGCTTATGCTGTCTCTTGGAGACATGCTGTATCTAATTTGTGGGCTTCAAGCATGCCCATCATTTTCAATTTGTTCATTTGTGTGCCATTTGAAAATTCTGACTTTTCAGTGGTGCATTGGTTTTCTTTGTCCCTCCTTTTATATTTGGTTCCCTCTCATGGAGCTTAGACCTATTGCATGTAGTCATACCCTCCTGTCTATTTATTTTAGCTTTGGCATGCAATTTTTTTTGTCTCTACTGTTTTCATAATGGTGTGTTTTTGAGCTTTTCAATCTAAGCGCTCTCAGCTGATGGAATTTTCATTTTCCAACCAGAAGGTAGCGTGTGTGCATGTGTTAACAAACTTTGTTTTATTATATTATTTTGGAGAGCACACAGCTATTTTATTAGCACAGCACCCACATCACAGACGTTGCGTTTCATTTTATTGTCTTTTTTATCAAGGAGATAGCCTGTCGTATTTTGGAGGTGGCACAGATTTTATTTTGTTTAATTACTTTATTTTAGATTTCACACAACATTTATTTGATTAGTACAGCGCCTGCTTCAGGGCTGCCACACATTATGTTTCAGCATGGCAGCCACTTCAGGAAGCCGCGTGCATAACTTTTTAACTAAATATCTGCTTTTATATCATGGCTTTACAGGCAAATGAAGATGCCGATCTGTGGGAATGAATGTAGATGACTCTGTTGTGTTTATTGGTTGGGCTTATGGAATGAAACTCAGCCGACTTGGAGGCTGTCCCCTCTCTCCTGTGAATTTTACAAAGCATGTGACTGAAGTTTCTAGTTAATAGCAACTCTTTGATCATTACTTCAAAAACATGTCCCAGTATAACAGCGACCAGTCAATAACAGGGTGAAACGTGTCTGCTGTAGTTGAAGATTTCAGAGGGATGCTTGTCTTTGGTTGACAGTGTTGGTTATTTAGTAACATTCTCAGCAACCCTCACCCACATCATTGCTTGCCTGCCCCACCACCCTCACCACCCCCACCACTCCTCCCGTCCCTCTCTCCTAGTCACTGCCACCCCCACCACTCCTCCCGTCCCTCTCTCCTAGTCACTGATTGTTTTTACTAGCAGGGTCCACTCATGTGGTGGCTTTCAGATTCTGCGACTATTGACAAAACTGAACTTGTGCCTAGCTCACCTTAATAAGGTACAAGATTTGTTTTTGTCTTGGACACGTATGGACTAAGGCAGTTTTTATTTTGATGCCCTTTGTTCATTTTACTAAGCCAACAGTGTTGAAAAATAGTTTCTTGCTTGAAAAAACACTGTTTCAGACAAATGTTTAGATCATATATATGTGTTTTTTATACTTTTGGAGACAGCCCACATGTGTTAGTTCATTGAATACATTATTTCACACTGTATCACGTCATTGGTGTTTTTTCCAAATGCACATATTAGTGAGGCACGAGTGACTTGGGGTGGCCTAGAATTATGTTGCCTCAGGTGGCTGACCTGCAGTTTGTTTGGTGTTACACGGTGGCCTCCAGCCCAGAGTTAGTGAGAGATAGCTCTGCATCCACCGAAGCATACAATCGGGCACCCGCTTGCACAAAGGTGAAAATTGCTGTGTATTCCCCAGTGACAGCTACAACCATTGTATCACAGTTATGCTGGAACTTTTTCTGGTGCTGTGTGTGTGCAAGTCAGGTCCCAGGCGGTTGGCCTTTAACGTACTCCCTTTCATAATCAGACTGGACTTTCCTTTCATGAAAGCACCTCAGCGACCGATGGGTTATATTTCTGAAGCGTGCACGCGTCTGTGCTGATCATCAAGTTACACCAGCTATGAGGCCTCTCGACTGTGCCTAGTCAGAGCTAGGTGAAACCGAAACTTGGGTAAGGGGGTCCAAACACACCAAGCAGCTTACGTTTGTTCATTTGTGCAAAAGCGGTGCACTTGACGCTGTCAAATACGATATCTTTTGCCAAAATGTGTCATTGTATTTCTATAGCGCCATGAGTAGGCGCTGTTTGGAGGAAATTTAATAAAAAACTAGTTGTTCGCCTCCCCAGTCCACCTCTCTTAAACACCTTTAATTGTTTACTTCCTCTCATAATCCATTGTCTTTATGTATTTACGATTCCAGGTAAACTCTCGTTTTGAGCGTTCAACTGTGTTTGCTTTCTTTGTGCTCATTTGCTCCACACGTTTTTACCAATACTCTCCGGCAGAAGCTCATTTAAGGTTCCAGTGGAACAGTAACCACTGTACAAGATTTACAAGAGTACATGCGT
The DNA here is from genome assembly GCF_964204655.1 of Triturus cristatus. NCBI lineage: Eukaryota > Metazoa > Chordata > Amphibia > Caudata > Salamandridae > Triturus > Triturus cristatus. The sequence continues at coordinate 880,150,306 of NC_140583.1, forward strand.
TTTCCACATGTGCCCCTCGTTTTCATTCATGTTATCCCATCTTTCTGATGGCGTACTACATAAAATTGTCTCATATTACACATGCTCACTTTCATGTGTCTTCTATATGTGTTGCAGTGTTTTATGCTGAGATACACCATTGACACCTAAAGAAAATATACAGCGTAGGTTTGCAGAACAAGCTTTCTTTGTATTTGTAGTACACTAGTTGAACAACAAAGTGAAGACGTAGAACTAAAAGAATGCATGATCAAATGTCATGTTATGTATTTTGCTGTAGGAGTTATAGCTCAATTCGAGCACAAATAAACTTTCAGAAAAGGAATTAATGGGAATCTAGAAGCAAATGTAAAATATTGATATTTAGAGATGGTTACAAGCGCGAGTTAAATGTATGGGTATGAAATGATTTATCAAGAATGCTGCTGCTGATTATGTTATGTTATAAAATTTGTAAAGCGCAACTGTTACCCGCAGGTGTCCTGGCGCTATAGAAGAAGTCCCTCCTTCGGTTAAGTCGGATATCAACAATACCATTAGAGCGCGAATAGCCAGGTTTTCAGTGCCTTCCTAAAACTAAGATGATTTGAAATGTCTCTGAGGTATCGTGGTAGAGCATTCCAAGCCTTAGTTGCTCCAACTAAGAAGCTTTGTCCTCCCCAGTTAGTTTTTTTGGCCAGAGGAGTTGAGGCCAATTTTGCCTCAGCAGAACGTAACGTTTTTCTGGGTGCATACCACCAAATGTGCTTAGTCAGGTAAGAAGGCCCCTTGCCCTGGAGTGACCTGTGCACGATACACATGGCTTTAAACAGTATACGTTTTTTCACTGGAAGCCTGTGTAGTTTTTTGATTTCAGACGAGATAGCAGCATATTTTGGAATCCCTGAGACAAGTCGAGCGGCTGCATTTTGTAGTAATTGGAGTTTTTTTAGTAGCCCTTCCCGAATATTTAGATAAAGGCTATTACAATAGTCCAATTTTGACAGGGCAAGGGCTGAGACCACAAATCTTTGACTCTCTTTGGGTAGCAGGGGCAGGATTTTTTTACATGACCTCAAAGTAAATGAGGTGGCAGAAACTACCGCTTTGACTTGTTCTTTATAGGACAGCTGGTTATCTATCAGTATCCCCAGGTTTTTTACTTTCCTACTAGGCGACGGAAGTGGTCCCAATGAATCTGGCCACCATTCTGGGGTCCAGAGTTATGTTATGTTATGTTAACCGAATTTGTATAGTGCACAGCTGCCCCAGCAAAGGGGCGTCCCGGCGCTTAAAACAAGAAATCGGCACACAGACAGCCCAGTGGGCAGGCGGAGCAGAGCCTAAACGCTCAGAGAAAACAGTAAGGTCTTAATGGCCCTCCTGAAGACCAGGAGATCATCAATGGCCCGAATGTGGACAGGAAGGGAGTTCCAGAGCTTGGCAGCAAGCACACTAAAGGAGCGGCCACCTGCCCTAGCCTTTTTGAAGCGTGGAACTAAAGCCAGGTGGGACCCAGAAGATCTCAAAGTACGCGAAGGTGCATACGGCAGAATAAGATGTTCCAAAATCTGAGGGGAAGAGTGTTTCAGAATTTTGAACAAGAGGCAAAGAGATTTAAACTTGATCCTCTGGGATACAGGAAGCCAGTGGAGTCCATAGATGGTTTTTTTGGCCGAGCAAAATCTCGGCAGGCCAACCAGAGCCCTGGCGGCAGCGTTTTGAACTCGCTGAAGTCTACAGAGTTCAGCCTGATTGACTCCAAGTAAGAGAGAGCTCGCATAGTCCAATTGAGACAGTATAGTAGCCTGTACAATAAGCTGTCTGGTTGGGGCATCAAAGAATTTAAAAATAGATCTGAGCCTACGGAGAGTACCGAAGCATGTGGCAGCGATTTTCTTAGTATGGGAAACAAAACTAAGTTTGGAATCTAGCCACATGCCTAAATTCTTTACCTCAAGAACTGGGAGAGGGGTAGGGCCAAGCTCAGAAGGCCACCAGTGATCACCCCAGAGGTGACTCTGCTTGCCGATAATAAGCACCTCCGTTTTTTTTGCATTCAATTGTAAACAATTTTCAGTCAACCAGCAAGCCACTGATCTAATTCCCTCACGAAACTTAGCAGCCTCTGTATCAGAAACCCCACTTATGGCAACCGCCAGCTGAGTGTCGTCAGCATAGGACACCAAGGTCAGATTGCATCGCTTGGCGACCTCAGCCAGCGGCTGGACATAGATATTGAAGAGTGTGGGGCTCAGAGCCGATCCTTGCGGAACGCCCTGAGTAATAGAGTGGGGTTTAGACTGATAGGCGAGGTAGGCGAGGTAGCAACCCTGAAGGTACGACCAGATAGAAACGATCGAAACCATTCAAGTGCCACATGCTCGACACCAACCTCAACCAAACGCTGTAATAGAATTGCGTGGGAAATGGTGTCGAATGCGGCACTGAGATCTAAAAGCACCAGGGCTACCGTTTGGCCTAATTCCACCAAAGTTCGTATATGCTCGACCATGGAAAGAAGCGCAGTCTCAGTACTATGGCCAGAGCGAAAGCCATTCTGGGTAGGATCGAAGATATTGGCAGAATGGATGTGGTTGCAGAGAGTAGTATTAACATGAGCCTCAGTCAATTTTGCCACCCAAGCAAGGAGAGAGATGGGGCGATAATTCTCAAATTTTTGAGGATCTAATGTAGGTTTTTTTAGTATGGAGATCACCTGCACTTGTTTCCAACTGTCCGGAACGGAGCCAGATGTCAAGGACAGATTGACCAAATCCCGTAGCGGAGGAAAGCAAAGTGTCGCTGATTCTCTAAACTGGAGAGGGCGTAGAGGATCCATAGGAGAACCTGATTTAACTTTCGTCGCGATTTTAGTAAATTCCTCCATCGAAAGCTCAGGAAAAGAGCATAAAGACAGAGTAGTTTTCTGGCCAGAATCCAATTTCTCCAGAGGCACAGATGGAGCAGGAAACGAGCGGTAGATGGCCTCCACCTTTTCTACAAAGAAGGTTGCCAGGCCTTCACAGTGAGAGGCCGAACAGACATTCGCAACTGGGGATCTACTGGCTGTCAGATCCTTAAGCACCCTAAATATTAGTTTGGTGGGATTGTTACTACTATTAATTTCATGAGAGAAAAAGGCAGCACGAGCTTTACAGATCGCCTTGTGATAGATTTTTAGCCTGGCCTGATACACAAGTTTTTTTTCAGGCAAATAAGACTTACGCCAGGCTCTTCTGCTTGTTTGCAGGATTTTCTGTAAAGCCGAAGTGAATCATCAAACCAAGGATTAGGTTCTGCGCGGCGATGTTTGCTCTCGCTTATAGGGATCAGACTATCTAAGGCTCCCGTCAGCCAGTTACGGAAATGATCATAGCCCGCCTCAACATCCGTAAAGGAGTCCAACGGGTGTAAGCTAAGGAGCCGATGAAAATCCGCTAACTTTAGCTTTTTCCAAGGGTGTTTGAAAGATACAGGCACAGCTACTCTAAGAGGAGAATCCTCGATCAAAAGGTGTAGTTCTATAAGATAATGGTCAGTCCAAACCATAGGCCTTGGGGATAGCACTTTCACCATGGATAGATTAGTGAAAAAAGGATCTAAAATATGCCCACCAATATGAGTACAATGTGTGATTAACTGAGATAGCTGAAGGGCTTCCAAATCAGCAAGAATACTATTAGTTGCGGGAGAGTGCAGGGCATCAAAATGGAGATTTAGATCCCCAATGATGCTAAAGTTAGCCGTCTTTAAAGCTAAAGCACTGACGACTTCAGGCAAGGCCGATCTAAATGCCGCATCAGGCCCTGGAGGCCGATAAATGAGTAAACCAGAGAAGGTAAAATGAGGACTAACAGAAATACGGAAATAGGCACATTCGCAGCCAACTATATCCAAAGGCGTCCATAGGCATGTGTAACAAGACTTGACCACAGCCGCAGTGCCCCCACCACGTGAACCACGGTTATGTGTATATATCACGTACTCCGAAGGAAGAGCAAGATTGATCGCGACTAGGGCTTCATCATGCAACCATGTCTCTGACATAAATAAAATGTCTGGGCTTTCCTCCGTAAGAAAAGTGTAAATATCCATATGGTATTTAACCAAGGATCTCACATTGAGATGACAGATCTTACAGTCATGGGAAACCTGTGGGATCGTTGGTGGTGGATTAGAATACACTAAGCACTCAGGAGGGCTAGCCCTATGGCCACTAATGAGACCAGGAGAAGTAAGCCTAAAGGCACACCCCGGACACTGATAAGGGCCGGAGTGAGATTGTAAGCATACCTGAGTACAGTGCGACGAATCTTAAAACCTGAGTAACTCCTTCCGTGAATACATTCGGAACGGGCACAGGGGCCTGCCTCGACCACTGACTCGGCGCGGACGAGCGCAGACGGGCAGGACTCTGGCGCGACTCCGGCGCAGGGAAGGCGCTCCCGCTGCGCGTCACCGCTGTGCTCTGAAAGGGCTGGCTTAAGTAGAGTGGCAGCGCCGAGTCTACACCACTAGGACGTTAAGATGGCGCCCAAGGAGCGTCACAACAGCTCCCCAATTCAAAATGGCCACTGATTCCAATCGACAGACCCCAGGGACGGGACCCGCTCTAGCAGCGGTGACACAACCGATTATGGTGCGGGTAAGAGGACGACCCCCTAGTAGTAAAAGCGAGGAAAACTAAATAAGCAGATAACTAAAATACAAAACGCAGGTAGTTTTAAAAATATAAAATATGCGAAGCGCAGTTACAGCAAAGCGGAGCGCGCGAGTGCACTGCTACACCGTTACACTGCTGCACTGGTAACCAGATTAACTTGACAGGGCTGACCCCCTGAAAGCATCGCCTTAGGTAGAGTGGCAGCGCCGAATCTGCACCACTAGGACGCTAAGATGGCGCCCAAGGAGCGTCACAACAGCTCCCCAATCCAAAATGGCCGCTGATTCCAATCGACAGACCCCAGGGATGGGACCCGCTCTAGCAGCGGTGACACAACCGATTATGGTGCGGGTAAGAGGACGACCCCCTAGTAGTAAAAGCAGGGAAAACTAAATAAGCAGATAACTAAAATACAAAATGCAGGTAGTTTTAAAAATATAAAATATGCGAAGCGCGCTTACAGCAAAGCAGAGCGCGCGAGTGCACTGCTACACCGTTACACTGCTGCACTGGTAACCAGATTAACTTGACAGGGCTGACCCCCTGAAAGCATCGACTTAAGTAGAGTGGCAGCGCCGAGTCTGCACCACTAGGACGCTAAGATGGCGCCCAAGGAGCGTCACAACAGCTCCCCAATCCAAAATGGCCGCTGATTCCAATCGACAGACCCCAGGGACGCGACCCGCTCTAGCAGCGGTGACACAACCGATTATGGTGCGGGTAAGAGGACGACCCCCTAGTAGTAAAAGCAAGGAAAACTAAATAAGCAGATAACTAAAATACAAAACGCAGGTAGTTTTAAAAATATAAAATATGCGAAGCGCGCTTACAGCAAAGCGGAGCGCGAGAGTGCACTGCTACACCGTTACACTGCTGCACTGGTAACCAGATTAACTTGACAGAGGTTTAAATCATTACCAAAAAGGACCACCTCAGTTTTGTTGGAATTCAACTTAAGGCAATTTTGAGCCATCCAATTACCAACCTCCGTCATACAGTCTTTAAACCCAGAGATAATATTCTGGTGTTCCCCCAGGAGCAGAGACACCACAATCTGGGTATCATCTGCATAAGAAGTAAGATAGAACCCGAAGGATTCTACCAAAGGGGCCAACCGTTTTACGTAAATATTGAAAAGTGTTGGACGGATGGAAGAACCCTGTGGAACCCCACAGGGAAAAGAGAAGGGTTTAGCGGAGAAATCTCCCAGAGTAACAGTTTGTACTCTATCTTCCAAGAAAGATTTAATAAGATTCCAGGCATTGCCTTTGACTCCAATTTCATCTAGACGGTCCATCAATAACCCATGATGGACCGTATCAAAGGCTGCTGATAGATCCAACATGATCAGAGCCGCTTTTCCTCCTTGGTCCAGTATGGCTCTGATCTCCTCAGTAGATTTAAGGAGCGCCGATTCGGTGCTGTGTCCTGCCCGGAAGCCATATTGAGTAGGATCCAACACGTGGCCTGCTTCCAAAAAACTACTGAGTTGAGTGTTCATAATCTTTTCCACAATGTTAGCAGGCAGCGGGAGCCTAGATATAGGCCTAAAATTATTAGGATCATTGGTGTTCAAATGAGGTTTTTTTAAAAGTGGAAAGATGGATGCTGATTTCCAAGCTATGGGGAAATGGCCTTTTTCGAACATAGAGTTAATCATGGATGCTAGGAATGCCGTAACTCGTTCCTGTGCTAGTTTCAATACTGAAGTGGGACAGGGGTCCAGAGGAGATCCTGATCTAATTTTATCCAGCAATTTTCCAACTTCAGAGACTGTAATGGGTGTAAGATTGAGTAGCTGATCCAATGAATTATTTAAACTATTTTGATCTGTCAGCCTAAGTGGGGAATTTTTTAGGGGAATGTGAAAAAGTAGGAAAGATAGCATTAACCTTATCAAGAAGGTGATTGGCTATCTTATCACAAAGATCTTGGGTACATTTTATAGGGGGGGGGAACTGGGTGAGCCAGCGTCATTACTGTTTTGAACAATTCTTTGGAAGAGCTTTTTGCATCATTGATTTTAAGAGCAAAAAAATCTTGTTTAGTTTTGAAAAGAAGTTTCTTATATTCGTTCAAACATTCTTTGTATAATTCTTTTTCTTTTTCATCATAATTCCTTCGCCAGAGTTTTTTTTCTCTGAGTTCCGGCGAATACCAAGGGGACGTTGGTCGCTTTCTAGTGTTACAGTATTTTTTTTTGGGGGCCAATTTGTTACTGGCGGCTTCGAGCCAGTTAAAATAGCATATAGCGGCATCATCTAAATTGGTAGGGAGAGTAGGAAAAGTATCAGCTAATAGATTATTTAAGTCTTTTTCCCTTACCTTGCTCCAAGGTCAGTTTACCCGATATTTAGTCATGCCTTGTATTAGGTTCGGTGAGGGAGAGGTAACCGTGAATATCACTGCGTTATGGTCGGACCAGGTTACTGGATAAGTGTCAATAAAGCTAACCTGTTCATTGTTAGAGACTATTCCATCCAGGGTATGACCCGCATTGTGTGTGGCACCCGAGACCAACTGTTTCAGATCAATTGTATTCATGAGATCAATTAATTTACTAGTATCTGGATCTTCCTCTACTTCTAGATGAAAATTCAAATCCCCTAATATCGTGTAAGACCTTGTACCTAGTTCATTCTCGACCCAGCTACCAGCTTGGGTTATGAACTGAGATTTAGGACCAGGAGGCCGATTATCGACCGGAAATGTGATTATAGAAATGTTCCTACCTTAAATGCAAATACTGTACATCCTGACAAATGTGGAGCCTATACTAAGTGTGTAAACTCATCTAAAGGTATGTATACTATGTCATAGAAAATATCTAAAATATGCAATTGAATATGCGATTCAACTTAACATTTCTGCATTACTCAATAAAGTTTGTGTTAGAAAAAAACATCAAGAATGCTTGTATGTAAATGTGGCAAGTGGTACTGCGGAGGACCGCAACATGAGAGCTTTTCTTGTTCCTCCTGTGTATTGTTTTCCATAGTTCATTTCTGCCCCGAATGATGACAGCTATAGAATGACCTCTGTGTATATTTTTTCATCCTTTCTTTACAAAGCTGCTCCAAGTGCATGTTTTATCTTTTGGATCCATGGCCCCCCATATGCAAAATAAAAGCAGGGGCGTAGCTCCAGGGGGTGTTTGGGGTGTGGCAGCACCCCTAATAAATGTGTGTAGTTGGGTCCAGGGGCCTCCAGTTGGCCTAACAGTGTCTGTGGCCAGGTTTCCACTCAGATTAGCAGCCCTCATAGCATGCACACACACACACAATGAAACTTGACAGAGCTTGTCTACACCGACCCCTCATCTTCCCTCTCACACAAAACAGGCCAAAAATAAAAAATAACTCCAATGGCTCTTATGTGGTGCAGAGAAGCCTTTTAAATTGTGTGAAACATAACACCACACAATTCCACACTACACAATTCACTGCCACACAATTTAACACCACCCAACATAATTACACTGCACATAATACCGTTCAACGCAACATGATTCAATTCCACATAATTACACTCAACTCAATACCACATAAATACACCAGAGATAAAACCACTCTATGCCACATAACAACAATCCACATAAATACACACCACACCATGCCACTTAATTACAATCAGCATACTCTCACACAACGCCACACAGTTTCATGCCACATAATATAACTACACACATTTCCATTGCATACCACATAATTCTACACCAAACCACATAATTCAACTCAACAACAAAATATACAACAAACTACATGAATCTAATATACACCACGAATTCCACATCATACCACAAAAATCAACAGCACACCACATACTTAAACTCCACTACATATCCACTCCACAACACAAAATACTGTCTCACTCAATTTCACTCCATACACACAATCCCACTCCACATAATTCCGGTGCACTCAATACCACATAATTGCTATCCACATAATTCAACTTCACACCATGCCACATAATTCCATTACTTAAATCCACTCCACACCACACAATTCCATGCTACACAATTCCACAACTAACAATTACAATCCGACCCACATAATTCCACTCCACACCACATACATCCACTCCATGACACATGGGTAAAAGACATTATCATTTACAACGTCAATAGCTCTAACACGTGCAAAAGCGAGACCTGTTGCCGTTGCCAATGCTTGTTACTTGCTTTTTGTTAATAGCACTCACAGACAATGAAAAAAATATCCTTGCTGCATGAGAAGACGAAGAGCTGTAGAAATATAATTGATCTCCTGTTCGGCAGCTCTTCTATTTGTTGGTGAGGTGAAGGTCACAAGTCACCATTTTGGTGAAATGGACTAATAATAAGAATGCTGCACCTTGCATATTTGTTTACTACATCTAGAGGTATAGCTAATACGCTGGATATGTAATTTTCAGGCTTTACCAATAAGAAGTCTATTTCTTTTGTTTAATTATGTTGACCAAAGGTCAGTCAGCTATCGTAGGACAGATTCCTAGAATTAAAGATCAATATTTTTCACAGCAGGATGTGAACTGGCTGGTTGAATCGATGCCAAAGTCAAGGAAAATATGATGAGCTCAGCTACGAGGTAAAGCTAAACAATCATACGCTCTCTTCTAACCTGTTAGGAGTCCCCCACTGAGATTCCTGATGACGTCAACAGAGTTGGACTCAACTTTGTAGAAGTAGCAGGGCTGTTCAGCAGTGTTGTAGGCTGCAAGCTGTTCCTCACATTGAAGACAGGGGGCATTGAAGGGCCGATGGATGTGGTGACGAGAAGGATTATGCTCCTTTTGGACTTTTTTGTAATGAAGAACGTGTTATGGTTAGTGCAGACGTCTTGTGTTCATTGAATGTCAGCTAGGGTGAGAACAATTTGTGTAGTACTGAGTATCGAATAGGGCCAGATGTTCAAAGCATTTTTCCAGTGGCAAATGGCGAATTGGGCCATTTACACCCAGAAAATTCCTTTTTCAAATGTACAAATGCAAAATGCTACCCAAATTGTGGGCTACACGTATTCATTTTTGCGGGCCATTGCGACTGCAAAAGTGCTTTTTGTGCTGTACAAATACCAATTTGTGATTCAGTTAATTGGTATTCGGTATCTGGAAGGGGCATTTAGAGTGCTTCCCTTCCTAATACCGAATTGTAATGGTATGTACAAATGTTTTCATAACAGAACGCGGTCGCAAAAGATATGCAATTTACTGCTAATTGAAAGTTGGTGGTAACCCATTCGCCAATGGTAGGGAGTCCCCAAGGGACGCTTTCCTCTTTGCGAATGTTTGTAAAAATAATTTTTAAGAGCAGGTAGTAGTCCAAGGGACACTGCCTGCTCTTAATAATTCAAACTTTATAGTTTCATTTTTTTTGTGAATCCATACCATTTTCCTTTGAGGAAAATGGACTGCCTTTTAAAAAAATTATTGCTTTATTTAAAAGCAATCACAGACATAGTGGTCTGCTGACCTCAGCAGGCCACCATCCCTGTGATGGCTGTGATTCCTATTGGGTCGTAAACTGTGACCTACTTCATTAATATTCAGGAGGTAGGTAGATTTGCGACCCACAAGGAATCCCTAAATGAAACACACTGTGGTTCATACATTAGGAATACCGATTTTCTATTTGCTATTCATAGAGAATCGCAATTAGGAAATCGGTATTCCAAATCTTTGTACATCTGGCTCCTAGTTTTTTGCCTTCATTTCAATAAAACGACAGCTGGAAAGTTTAATCCTTTTTAATGGGAAGTAATGTGCTTTACCCCAGAAGCACAAATGATATTTTTAACCAGTGTACATATATTTCTTACTGCCTAGGACTTGATCACTAGAAGAAATCCTGCCATTCTACTTCATTGTTACAAAGGTTACAATGAGCATGAGAAGGTAATCAGTTGTTGAAGCTGCTGAAAAAACAGAAATGTTCTCTTTAGTAATCCTAGGACCTTTTTAGAACATCTGACCCTCCAATGCAATTGGGCCATGATTCAAACTGGACTGCTGAGAATATTGTCAAGTCAAGCAATAACAATTTGACAAACTACGTTCAATTTGTAATGAACCTGTTTTGTCTCCTCATAACATGTCCCCCCAAGTCTCCTTACCTGGTATTTGTAGCTTCCATTGTGGTGGAGAGCTAATTGTATCACTATTCACACCCGCTAAACAATATGTAGGCCCCATGGGAGTTAAGAGCTGACTGCATCATGACTCACAGCAAAGAACCATATGTAGGACTGCTGGACCCCAAATCAGTAAGTCATGGCCTCTGTGGCGGTGTGACTGTGGACATAATTTGGATTGCACCCACCATCCCTGTTCAGTATATGGGCCTGACAGGATTCCAAGCTGAACCAGTATTGCTAGGAGTGGATGTGTTGAGGCAGGAGAGAGCAGCAGGTCATGAAAAGAAAGAGGGATATTGAGGGACTTAGTGGCTTTTAACCCCTTCGCTGCTAGGCTTTTTCCCCCCTGTGCTAAGCCTTTTTTTGGCTATTTGAGGTAGTTCGCGCTTAGGCCCCTGTAACTTTTTGACCACATAAGGTATCCACGAAAAATTTGCGTCCTTTTCTTCCAACATCCTCGGGATTTGAAAGGTACCCAGGGTTTGTGGATTCTCCTGGAGAGGATGAAAGCAATAATGGATCCTGGAAAGCTATACATTTTAGTAAAGCAGACAAAATTCTGAATTAAGCAAGGGGTCATTTGTGTAGATCCTTCAACGTTTCTTTATAGAAACTAACAGTTAAATACAGGAAAAATTTAAAATTATTTGAAAAAAAACAGCCTTTTGTGTCAACGTTTTCACATGTAACTTCTTCTAATTATGACAGCTCTTTAAAAGCAATATATCGTTACATCCGCGGGAAATTACTGGTTGTGCGGATATATAGGACTTGTAGGTTCATCAAGAACCCGACGAACCCAGAGCCAAAAACTGAGCAGCGACTTGCAATGGTTTTTTATTATGTACCGGGTATATAGCAATTATTCTGGGAAAATGTATACATGGAAAAATTGGTATGAAAGACACCTATGTATTTCTGAAATGGGAACAAAATATAGAGTTTAGAAACAGTAGATATTTGCACATTTCCGAAATTGGGAATATTCATACTAGCATGAGAATTATTAGTAATTTTTCAAAATGACTTCTTTTTTACACATTTTCTTTCATTTGGAAGGCAGAAATGCATTGAAAGTCTATAGGTAATAACAGTTGCTTTACAAATCTGAATTACCCTAAGTCTTCCGATAAAAATGGTACCTCACTTGTGAGGGTAGGCATAGTGCCCATGACAGGAAACGGCTCAAAACGCAACGTGAACACACCACATTTTCACAATGAAAAATGTCCCTGTTTTTTTCAAAGTGTCTAGCTATCGTTTTTGAACCCTAGCTCTGCCGGCACCTTGGGAAACCTAGCAAACCTATACATTTTTGAAAACAAGACACCCAGGGGAATCCAGGATTGGTACTTTCCCAAGATGGCCGCCGAGCCCAGGGCAAAAAACTCACGGGACCCCCTTGCAAAACCAGGTTGGTTTGTGATAGGTAATTTTGTTGTCGCCTCAATAGGTTTTGGGCCCTTGCCTGTCGCGAGCCCTTGACCCACCCATGCAAGTGAGGTACCATTTTTATCGGGAGACCTGGAGGAATGCTGGGTGGGAGGAAATTTGTGGATCCACGCAGATTCCAGAACTTTCCCACACAGAAATTTGAGAAAAAAGTGAATTTTTCAGCAAAATTTGAGGTTTGCAGGGGATTCTGGGTAGGAGAATGTTGGGGGACCCACGCAAGCCATACCTCCCTGGACTCCCCCGGTGTCTAGTTTCCAGAAATGTGTGGGTTTGGTAAGTTTCCCTAGATGGCCGCCGAGCCCAGGGCATAAAACTCATGGGACCCCCCTTGCAAAACCAGGTTGGTTTGTGATAGGTAATTTTGATGTTGCCTCAATAGGTTTAGGGACCTTGCCTGCCGCGGGTCCTTGACCCACCCAGGCAAGTGAGGTGCCATTTTGCTCGGGAGGCCTGGGGAAACACTGGGTGGGAGGAAGTTTGTGGATCCACGCAGATTCCAGACCTTTCACACACAGAAATTTGAGACAAAATCGATATTTTTCAGCGAAATTTGAGGTTTGCAGGGGATTCAGGGTAGGAGAATGTTGGGGGACCCACGCAAGCCATACCTCACTGGACTCCTCCGGGTGTCTAGTTTCCAGAAATGTGTGGATTTGGTAGGTTTCCCTAGATGGCCTCCAAGTCCTGGGCCAAAAATCCATGGGACCCCCCTTGCAAAACAAGGGGGCATATTATCAAGCACGGCGTTAAAATTATCGCCGCTTTAGCGGCAGAAAACTGCCGCTAAAACGGTGATAATGGGCTTGATAATATGCCGCAGAGAATTCCAATAGAAGCCCATGTTGACACCAGAACATGGGCTTCCATGGGAATTCTCTGCGGCATATTATCAAGCCCATTATCGCCGCTTTAGCGGCAGTTTTCTGCCGCTAAAGCGGCGATAATTTTAACGCTGTTTATTGATAATATGCCCCTTCGATGGTTTGTGATAGGTAATTTTTATGTCGCATCAATAGGTTTTGGGCCCTTACCTGCCGTGGATACTTGGCCCACCCAAACAAGTGAGGTACCATTTCTATTGGGATACTTGGAGAAATGCTGGGGGGTTTGAAATTTGGTGTTACTTTCTGCAGTGTGAACATTTGAGCACAATAATGCAAGGAAAATGTCACAGTCACATTTTGAGGTTTGCAGGACATTGTGGGTAGGAAAACTTGTTGGGATCCACAAGAGAGATATCACCATGTACTCCCATGGGTGTTTAGTTTACGACAAAATGTACAGTTGGTAGGTTATTGTTAGATGAAATGTACACCTTGGCAGAGAGACTAAAAAGACAAAGATTACTGCACAGCCATCTATTGCTCAAGCACACACACATACTGGTTGGATTTGGCATGAGGGTGAGTGATGGTTCAGTATATAAAAAAAATGTAACAAGCGATTTCACAAAAATAAAATGCACTGTCAATAATTGAAAGGACAAAAAACTGAACCAATGACTCGCAGCTTGTGAGCTGTAAAGCCACCTCAAGGCACCGACTGCTTTACAGGCCATTCACACACCTTTCATACATGATACACACAAGACCATTCACACCACCAGGCACAAAACCAACACATTACAACATTCACAAAAAGGGACAAGGTACACCCTGCTTGACAAAAGCAGAAAATATATTTTTTTCTACACAACCACCTATTCCTCAAGCACACATACATACTGGTTGGATTTGGCACAAGGGTGAGTGATGGTTCAGTTTATATAGTTTTAACCAGATATTTCACAAAAAAGAAATGCACTGTTAATAATTGAAAGGACGAGAAACTGAACCATTTACTCACAGCTCGTGAGCTGTAAAGCCACGACAAGGCACCAACCACTTTACAGGCCATTCATACACCTTTCATACGTGTAACACATACAAAACCATTCACACCGCCAGCTGCGGGCCCAGCACATTACAACACTCACACCAGCAGACAGCGCCATTCAAGGGCCCATCACTTTCACACTCCCATATTCCCGACACAGCAACCACACCAGTTCACGGATTGCGTGGAGTGGCGTTTGGCTAGCAGTGTGTGTAGTGACCAGCAGCTAGTCACTACTCACACACCGCCAGCCAAGCGCCAGTCCACGTACACCGCCAGCCGAGCACCAGTCCACGTACACCACCAGCCAAGTGCCAGTCGAAACACACCACCAGCAAAGTGCCAGTCCAAACACACCACCAGCCAAGCGCCAGTCCAAACACACCGCCAGCCAAGCGCCAGTCCAAACACACCGCCAGCCAAGCGCCAGTCCAAACACACTTCCAGCCAAGCCCTGTCCAAACACACCGCCAGACAAGCGCCACTCCACGCACACCGCCAGCCAAGTGCCTGTCCACGCACACCACCAGCCAAGCGCCAGTCCAAACACACCACCAGCCAAGCGCCAGTCCAAACACACCACCAGCCAATTGCCAGTCCACACACACCGCTAGCCAATCGCCACTCCACGCACACCGCCATCACATTTAGGATTTTTTTATACAAACAAGAAAACACAAACAAATTGCAAATAGATACAAATCTACTAACACAAAATCTGAAACGAAATACACTACACAAATGCCAACCTTGAAAATTAACAAAAAAAATTACAATAGAGACCAGGCAGTTCACTTTACCACTCATGGATGCTCCCAATTTCTTTTTTGCGTGTTTTACATTCTAAAACAAGCAGGCACACACAGCCCAGGGTTAGAAGGACATTCGGGGCAGTACATACGAGTCTCCTTCCGCGTACCTCTTCGTCATCAGACTCTACACCTCCTACTGCGAAAGTCTTTTGAGGGTGTGGGAGGAATGTGATCAGGAAAGTGGCGATCTTTCAATCTAGCCACATCCTCCACCACTCCAATTCTAGGAACACTTTCCTGTTCCACTATAACAAGGCTGCCTATTACAGACTCCTGAAACTTAGCAAAAGTCATCTTTGACTCAGGACAAGAATCCTTGAAAACAACAAAAGCATTAAAGGTTGCCAAGTGGAAAAGATGGATAGCCAACTTCTTATACCAAATGTAAGCCTTGCGAAGAGCAGCGTAAGGTTCCATCCTCTAATCTACTCTGTCAACACCACCCATGTGCCTATTATAGTCTAAAATGCACACAGGTTTGCACGCTTCAGCAACCTGACCCCAAACAGTCACAGGTGAAGTGCTTTCATCATGGATGGTAGTCAGCATGTAGACATCTCTCCTGTCTGAAAACTTCCCAGCTAGAAGTTCCTCACAACGCAACGCACTGCACTGTCCCCGCACAAGCTTTTGACAAGCCAGTTCTTTTGGGAAACCTTTACGGTTAGAGCGGATTGTGCCACAAGCAACAGTGTCCACTTTGGCCAATTCCCTGAACAATCGCACACCTGTGTAGAAGTTATCTACATATAAATGGTGACCTTTGTTAAAAAGTCCTCTACCGAGTTCCCACACAATTTTCTCAGTCACTCCAAAAGTGGACGGACAACCAGGGGGGTTAATCCTGGATTCCTTACCAGTGTACACCCTGAAATTAGAGACATATCCAGTCCTACTGTCACACAGCATATACAGCTTAATTCCATAGCGTGCCCTCTTACTAGGAATGTATTGCCTAAAAACCAAGCGGCCCTTGAACAAGACCAAAGACTCATCCACTGCTATTTCTTTCCCTGGAGAATAGATCAACAAAGTGATCAATGACAGGCCGAATCTTAAAAAGACGGTCACAATCAGGGTGATCTCGTGCCAACGCTAAACCATTATCGACAAAATGCAGCATCCAAAGCAGAAGCAAATACCTATCACGACTCATGACTGCCGGAAATATATCTGTTGCCATCAAGGGACTAGTAGACCAATATGAAGACATTGATGGCTTCCTTAGCAAGCCCATCAAAAAAGTTAAACCCAAGAACTTCTTCATCTCTTCCAGATTTGTGGGAGTCCACCGGGTATCTCTAGAATGGGGCTTAAGGCTGGCACTGTTGTCCCTCAAAAACTGTTCGGCATACAAATTAGTCTGTTCAACAATCTCTACCAAAAACACATCATCCATAAACAACTGAAAAAAATGTATCGGCAAAAAGTTTTCTGTATTCACTCTACACCCTGGAACACCAGTAAAGTCTGGCAATGCCGGCTGCACCATGCCTGGGGCAACCCAGAGGTCATTACTTCCAACTGGAAGCCTTGCAGCCCCAGGCTGCAACCCAGATGCCTCTTCCCGCACTATACCAACGGTAAGCCTTGCAGCCCAGATGCCTTTTCGGCACATCAATGTCCTCTTCTAACACAGGCACTTCATCAGCACTGAGAGTAGCTTCATCATCCGATGATGCCATGTGGAGAGAAAACTCACTGCCTGAATCTTCCCCTCCCACCTCTGCTTCAGAATCAGAGTCAGTCTCTGAACCATGGTCAGAGGAAGACTCAAAAAGCATACCAACAACCTGCTGAGCAGTAATCCTGCGGCTAGAAGAAAGGAGACTGCACATACAAGTCAACAACAACCAACACTGTGCAAAATAAGTAAGTAAAAAAATGTGTGCCTTTATCACAAAGATCTATATACACAAAAACTATACAATTCAGTTGCAAGAGACCGCTACATTCACCAGCACCTACTCTGCAGAGACAGCAAAAACGATATCCCACTAGAAAGAAAAAAAACAAAACCAATTACTTACAAAACAACAAAATACAAATCGAGCACAAATGCAAAACGTTTTTGACACTCAAAAAACAGAAGCCAACATATTGCAATTATTACACCATTTGCAAAAAAACACATTCATGCAGAGAAATGAAAAACATTTACATTGTACAAAAAAAAAGTCTCTTACCAAACACATGCAACTACACAAACAGCAGAACCACCAGTAACGAAACCACAACCTGGAACAGCCTAAAGAGCAAAAGCCTTTAACTAGAACAAAAAGGTAGAAATAAAGCATTTCAATTGCAATTCACAAGAAATAAAACAATTAACATTATTACACGCTATGTCACTACCAGAAAGGGGGCAGAAAGGCCAAATAAACGGCCAGTCTTTAAAATTATTTAGGCCCATAAGGAAGCGACCCTTGCTCAGCTCAACCTTGGCCTACATCAGTATAGATGTGGGAAGGCAGCTCATGCATGTGTGAGTGCTCCGCAATGGTATGTTCATGAGCCAGTGTATGCTACTCTACATGAAGACAGTGCATGCAGTTTTGAGTGCTCCACATTAGTGTGTATGAGAGCCAGTGCACGCTACAATACATGGATACATCGCATGCATGCTTATAGGCATCACGCTGGTATGTACGTGTGCCAGGAAGCGATACAGTACGTAAAAGGCTACACGTGTGTGTCCGTGCAGCGCTGAGAATGCATGCGTGCCTGTGACTAGTACAGTGCATGAGGGCCTGTGGCTAACATATCGGG
The DNA here is from genome assembly GCF_964204655.1 of Triturus cristatus. Classification (NCBI taxonomy): domain Eukaryota; kingdom Metazoa; phylum Chordata; class Amphibia; order Caudata; family Salamandridae; genus Triturus; species Triturus cristatus. Next base: position 880,167,996 of record NC_140583.1, read on the forward strand.
CACCCCAGGGCTTGTTGAGGGAACATGTGGAGGTGGAGGAGCCCCCCTGGAAAAATTTGTGGATATCTGCATTCCTGCGAGCTGGATGGGATACACACAGGAGGATGGTAGAGCCAGGCTTGTCATTACATTTCAAAATCGTTCTTTGATTCTGATACAGGTCACTGGTGCAAGGATAATGGAAATACCTCCGGAAGGAGATGGGTTGGATAAGGGAATTATAAAGAGTAGGGTGGGGTCTTTTAACCCTTTGATGCACATATGGCTGAAGTTGACTCCCAGGAGTGATCCTCTTTACATTCCCACAGCCTGTGTTTGGGGCTATCAAATTTGGAAACAGATTATGAAAAGGGGAACTTGAGGCTCCCATATTGTCAAACTGAAGCTGCACATCAGAGAAGCTCAGCATGAGTTGTGACCAGGACTGGGGACTGTGGCTCTGCCAGTCTTCCATGCTGGGTGAGGTGCCATCACACAGATTAATCAAGAACATTTGCTTGGAGCATAGAGCACCAACTTCTTCCTGACCCAAGACCAGAGGACCCTGTGAGTAGAAGGAGATCTTGTATGTGCCTCTTGTGACCCGCATATGCCATGTGGGGGCCATGGTGAAGAGTAAAGACAATCACCATGATGCAGTGATATACCGAAAACAGGGCTGCTGCCCTGGGTAGCGCTGCAACCTGGGAGGGCCCGTCAGCCTATGTGCTCTGAAACAAACCCCGTATGTCAGGAGGGGGCCAATGTGGAAGTGGTAGTGCCTTCCCCCCTTGAACCAGCATTCAACCAAGAAGGAGAAGTGGGTCACGATTTTTGAAGCAAAGAACAACGATTGAACTCCCTAAATCCAGGAACACCCAAGACCTGCCACCGGATGCACAGAGAGACTTACTGCATGACCGGAGGAGCACTGTGGACATCTGTCCCCTCTACTGCAGCATCCCGACTTCTTTTCACTCCTGGGTCGCAGGCATGCTCCCAGGGTACTAATCGCTGTATCAGTGAGAGGGTGTAGGACTGACTTCCGGACCATTGGGCCCTGGCAGAACTTGTTCTGTCTGGCATAATATAGCATGTGGAAACTTTGACTTTCACTAAGCCATCATAGAACTTTAGAGACATGAACTCACTAGCAGGCCCTATCTTGGGATTTGCCACACCAAAATGGGGAATAACCATGATCCTAAAAGGGATAGTGGGGCTCGAGAGCAACCTGGGTAATACTAGCATGCTTACCTTATAAAGACTGTGTATATTGTTTGTTTTGGTCTGAGCCATATTGTACTTTGTGTTAGTAGATACATACTCCTTTCATAAAAGCAAGTATTGGGCTGGACAATTAATTATTGGGATTGCTGGGTGTACTTTGAATTATCAGCCTGTGTTCTCCCTACACCTAACTCCTCTCTGAGAAGCCATGGATGACTCGTCCCACTCTATTGCTGAGAGTCAGATGCTGAAGGAGTACTTGCCCCAGTTGCTCGAGGGCCATAGTAAGGTGGCCCAGTAAAACCTACTTGCCCGGTGGCCGTCTGAAATACTTTCTGACAAATGTCATGATTCAGGGAGTTGATAGGGTTATGTTGAATACTTTCATACACTAGCCTAACTGGACTGACCAGGATTATTACTCACAGAAGTTTGATACACTTTTGCAGCCCCCAGCTAAACCATTGTGTATATATTCATTTAACAATCATTCTGAAAGTTTCCTTAGTCATGGCTTTAACATCTACATTTAAAGCTATAATTATTATATAAACTAACATTGTGTCATATACCACTGCATTTCTGTATCTGAAATATAATTGATAAAACTTTTAGATATTATCACAGAGCCTTCCAAATGTCCTGATGTTTATAGTGCATTAGCATTGGGGTAACTAAAACATAATTATGTTTCTATGTGGTAGCATTTATAAAGTTAAAACTTGCCTTGTACATAAAAAGCCAAAGACATTGTATAGGAAGAAGCACGTATCTACATGGGGCCCATGGCCAGTCAGATACCATGCACAAGCGGTAATGGGTTTTGCATGGTTTTTTTCACATTAACGTGTGGGAGCAGAGAGAGTGTGAGTTCTGGTACTTTGTCCTACAGCATACCCACAATTTCCATGCTCTCTGATTTACATTTGTTTGGGTTTTCAATAGAGTTTGTCATTCATTCTTCACTGATCATAGAGCTTATCATTTGGTTTTTGAAAATCAAACTGTTCTTTGGCACTTTGTTTTCAGTTTCCAATTACTCTTCTGTAATTTGTGCATCATTCTCATTCTACACAATGACTTGCATCTCCCTAAAATGAATTAGAGTTGGATTGTTTGGTCCCTCTGATGAGAGAGAACTCTGACTGGCATGTCACAGTTTGCAGCCACTCATGTTGTTTCCTGCAAAGATAATCATATTGAAATGCAAGGAATTTGCTCTACCTGAGTGGTAGTATTTACAGTTATGCACATATTTATTTTCTTTGTCATTACAAAATAGTTAATCACTTTTTTTTAGACATTTTCTGTTAGACCTGTCGGCTTAGGGTTTATTTCCCCCAAACTTTTTGACTCTCTCCTCCATTTTACTGAACATATTTCTGTTGGCCTGAGAACTCTGTGCACTTTACCACTGCTAAGCAGTGCTTCAAAGCTTCTGCTCCCTCCCCTAAAACATGATTAAATTGACTTACACCCAATTAGCATATTTAATTTACTACTAAATCCCTTGTATAGTGGTATACCATATACCAAGGGCCTGTAAACTAAATTCTTCTAGTGGGCCTGCAGCACTTACTGTACCACCCAGTTAAATAGCACCTTTACATATATACAAGGTCTGCCACTGCAGTTTCAATGCAGTGTTAAACTGCCATGTCGACTTATCACTTAAACCACCTTGCCAAGACTTAAGTTCCCCTTTTATTACATATAGGTCACCCCTAAGGTAAGCCCTGAGTACTGTGCGATTAAATTCCACAGATAAGCGCTGACGGGGTCTAATCCACTTCTTGTATCCATATTTTTCGACTAGATGTCCGTGGTTAGCAGCTTGATCTTTTAGATGCTAACTTTAAAGATTCATTACTCCGGTTTTACTGATTGGATTGTTGCCATTTTGGTGTCAAATAATTTATTAAAATATACTCTGTTTGTCTACATCAGTTTGGGGTTTTCTTATTTGTGTTTTCACTTTATTACTGTATGTGTGTTGCATAAATACTTTGCACATTGCCTCAGGGTTATGCATAGTTAAATTTAGTGATTTTTTGTGGTTCACCCTGCAAATTATTGTGACTGTGGCTTGACCAGGGCTAACACACCAGTCAACCAACAACCCAATTTCTCACAGTTTCTATTCAACAAAACAAAAAATGAATGTTTGAATACTTGGGAGGATTTTCACCAATTTACCTTTCTGATTGTCAGCTTCTAATTTATTTATTGATCATGCTTTATCTCTGATTATTTAATCAACAGTTTGATATTTTGGGCTGAACTTTCAAATGATATTTAATTTCCTCATAGGATTAATGATATCTGAAGATCTTCTGGTGCTATTTTTCTATTTGTTGATTTTCTTTGAATTAAAGTTTACATTTTTGTATGATTGCTCTTCTACTGTGTTAGTGCCAACATTCCTTTGTCATTACGGCCCATGATTTCATGTTTAAATGTGAAGCTGCTTCCATTTTCAAAATTTCTTGTCCAAGTGTTTGATCCATGATGATCAAAATGCCTTTCTTTGTATGAATAGCTTCTTAAGTTAAAGCTACAATCTGAGGGAGTATCACAACAAAAAGAAAATTGGTAATAAATTAGATAAAGAACATATAAACGTCACAGTTGTCAATAATCCCACAAATTTCCCTGCACAGATGAAATATTGTTTCAATGAATAGTCTACACTTGGGAGCTTAAGAGTGACATCATGGTCCTTTGTCAGCCTCCCTGCTCTTCTACTCACATATAATTGACATTTAAGATGGGATCTGCATTCTACTTGGATTTCATCATACAAGTCGCTTTAAAATCAAAACATTTCTTAAGCTGTTTATTTGTTTCAATCCTTTCTCAATCTTTAAGTTTGATTGCAAGAGTATTGAACCTGTGGCTAGCAGTCATTGTTAACAACAGAAAAGAAAAGTGTAGTGATGGTAATGATGATAAATCCACGTAGGTTCTTGTAATGATAAGTATTTATTGCGTAGGATGGTACAAGGTGGTAATTATGAGTAAGAAGGTAAATCCAAGGTAAGAAAGAAAACCCCACCAGGAGCTGTCTCCTTCCAGCTCAGTCCCAGGCTCCCAACTGACTCCAGCTCAGAACCAACATTCTAAATATGTCATCATGCATAAACACATTCCAAATGATGACATCAGTGAACATGCTGGAAAGCCAACACTACACATCTTCCCCTTTTATACATTTTGCAATTGCAACCAAAACAGATGTGAACAAAGCAATTACAAATAATAACAATGAATGAGTGAAAGAAAAGTAGGAACGAAAAGAAGGAACATGAATGAGGGAAAGCATAAATATAAGAAACGTTGAACACAAATGGAGATAAATGAAGAAAGAATTAAGCTGAGAAGATTTGAGAGAAGTAATAAAGGAGGCAAATAAAGTAAGGAAAAATAGGAAAGAGAACACATCTTCTCCTTAAAGGACAAAATGAAGGAAAAATACAAAGGTGGAAAAAATAAGAAAGAGAACACATCCTCTCTTCAAAGGACAAAGAGAAAGAGATAATATATAGGTGGACACTGATCACAAACGTTGAGAGTAACACAAAATACACCAATTGGCCAGACTGGAGAAATTGCGAACCAACAAACGAAAAAGTGAAAGGTAGGACCACAAAGTATAAATAAGAATAAAAGAAGTGCTCCACAGGAGAAACAAATAGAAACTCCAGTAATAATAAGAAGAAGGTGAAAATTAACACCTAACAAGAGCACGAACAGAAAAAAATCTCAGTTGCCAGTTGAGAATCTGGCATGTTAAACACATAAAAGCATTAAGAACACTAAATGCACAGAACATTTAAAAACTCATGAGTAATAAATATGCTAATAACTATATTTCATGTAACGTACGTCTACGCACAAGAAAAATATTTTGAATAATACAACTTTTGCGCAAAAGGAGAAATATTAAAAATCATAGAGCTCTAATATAATAGGTAAGCAGTACTGAACCTTAAAAGTTGACGTCAGAATATAACATTAGAAACCGGTTTATGTAGACAAAGAACGTCCACTCATAAAGAATACAGAAATATTATTCAATTAATTAAGTAACTTCAATAACAGAACTGCGTCTTGGATCATAAAGATGAAATTAAAACAACGCATTTATACCTAGTGCATATAGTAATCATAGAAATGGTATTAAATCATAGAAGGAAATATGAGCATTGAATCATAAATGAAATTACAATCAAGCATAAAATCAAGCCAAATTTACGTAAATTTTACATAATTGATAATTATACTTGATAATTATACTTGTTTTGCTAGGAAAAAGCATCACACCATAACACTAGTTCAAATAACGTACCTTACATCAAATAAGGTTGAAATAGAAGATGGTGAGTGAACTCTCACCTACAATGTAATAATTAATTGTAAAACAATAAACTAAAATAAGTAAAGTTGTCACCGTTGTCAATAAGTAGGAAGAAAATAATAAACTAACATAAATAAAGTTGTCACCGTTGTCAATGTGCTCAGAAATGGATGTAAAAGGCTGTGCGAATCAGCGCAGAGGATTCACAGTTAAAAACTCAGCACAATTACATTTATCAATCAACTTGCAGACGGGAAAAACGCTGAATTTGCCATAATTAAATAAATAAATAATAAATGGTGTGCATGTCACCGAAAAGTGGAAAACATGCATGTCGTTTTTGATCAAGTACTGTTCAACTACGAAGTGTAGATAGAGGAAAACAGTACCTGCGTTGAAATAGGAAGATCAGCTGAGGCACTTCCTTAATTATGTATTGTGAAGAAAATCGGGAACTCATAAGGTCATGACAAGAAACCACATTTCGGAGAAAAATGCGCTGAAATTGATGAGGGCGCGTCAGATAGGTGCGCGTGACCACTTAATAGAGAATAAATTAAAAAAAAATGTTGACTGGAGGTCGTGAAATATGGAGAAATGTTGAATAAACTTTAGGATGTGCCAAATTAAAGATGGCGGCACGCTTTTTACGTTATGCAGGATGGTTGAAGGCAGGAAAATACACCAAAAGCCACGGCGCAGCATTATTGACGTTGAAGGAGGGTCATATCATACGAAGAACAATGGAGAATCGTCGGGCTTTTGTGAGGCTGCACGCGCTGGATGAACACGCAGTGTGTTAAGACAAGCCTCATTTGAATTGACAGGATTCGGTTCAACTGCCGATTTGTAAAAGCAAGTAAAAATCCCAAACGCTTGAATCCAATTAATTTTGATGAATAAAGCAAAGAATGGTCAATATTTTCCACAATGGTTAAAAGTCTCGTGTGAAACGCTGCAGAAAGGAAGCAGGGAATCATGAAACACGGCAAAATGGCTTTTGCTTCAAACGGGAAAACGGGAGTTAAATCACACGCAGAATGAAACATTGTAGGCTTAGAAATCAATTGCTGCCTTAGTTTGAAATAAAGCACTTCGGTATTTCAGGAAGTGTAGCAGTGACTGGCAGGTCAGGAAGAAGACGACCAATAGAGTGGGATGGTCACTGGTGGGGTTTTTTAGCGTGCCAGTATGCTTAAAGATACGTAGAATAATCAGAGAAAAGTTCTTTACCTTGAATGTCAAAAGCCATTGAAGTAATAAGCAGATGTGCCCAAAACGTCGCCAAAATTGTAGTGATGGTAATGATGATAAATCCACATAGGTTCTTGTAATGATAAGTATTTATTGCGTAGGATGGTACAAGGTGGTAATTATGAGTAAGAAGGTAAATCCAAGGTAAGAAAGAAAACCCCACCAGGAGCTGTCTCCTTCCAGCTCAGTCCCAGGTTCCCAACTGACTCCAGCTCAGAACCAACATTCTAAATATGTCATCATGCATAAACACATTCCAAATGATGACATCAGTGAACATGCTGGAAAGCCAACACTACACAAAGTCAGGAGCAGGCTACTGTTGTTCCTTGTAGTACTTGTAATAAAACAATTATAATGCCCCGAGCATCATCAAAGGTTGATCTATGCATTTAATTTGCCCTGTTGCATTCTACCAAGAAAATGAAATTGTTAGAATAACACTTTTGTTTAAAATTGATGACTTAGATCACAAAGCCCAAAAGCAAATGCTATATATATATATATATATATATATATATATATATATATATATATTCACTGAAAAAACCAAAGGTTTCAGGGGTGTTATAGTTAGCTGGACTTTTTACTCGTACAAAACTATTGATATTCCCCCGTTATAGTTAGTTCAGCTAACTATAACTCGCGCGCCCGCAATGCACTGCTGATGATGTCACATATTACATCACTCATGACATGGTCAGTGACATCACTCATGACATCACTGATGACATCTCAAATGACATCACTGATGACATCATCCAGTGAATTTGTGTTTTTCTGAAAATTACATATGTTTTATATATGTACATCTCAAGGTCGATGGAAGAATAAAGTGTCTAAATGGATGATTTGTTTTTGAAAAATTGATTGTATAACTGACTGATTAAGTGTATCTTAGTGAATACATGGCTTAGTGAGTAATGTTTAAATATGTAAATATCTGTATCAGTCTCTCACTTTGTGTAAGTGGCTGCATGGGTTGGTGAGTAGCTACATGAGTGTCTATATAGGTTATTAGTTGGTTTTTTGAGTATCAGTATGAGTGTCTGAGTGTCTGTATGGTTCGGTGGGGGGGGTGTTACGTAGTGTATAGGTGCATGAATGAGTGACTCACTGTTTGTATGTGTTGAAGACAGCATGTGTGCAGGACTGTATGGGTGGGTGAGTATGTGCATGGGTGTGTTAGTGAGTGAATGACTGTCTCAATAGTGTCTTTATGAGTAACTACAAATGTCTTAAACTAGTATATGTGACTATTGGTGTATATAAGTGAGTATATATGAGAGTGAGAGATTGAAAGAGTTCCTGTATGAATACGTATGTGTTTCTATAAGTGATTGTTTAAAAGACTAAGTATGTGTAAGTTTCTGTAGAAATAAGTGTGGTGGTGTGTGTATAACTGTATATGCAAGTAAATGGCTGCCCCGTAATATCCCCTTTTTCTTCCTTTTTTTGGCAAGTGGGAGAGGAAATTATCGCTGTAATAAATTATCCATTGATTCCTTGGGTTATTTAAATATATCATTTCGATTATGAGATAATGCCGACATGCTGTTGAGGCTATGGTCGATTATATGAAACTGTCTCTGGAATAGAGTTGGGGTACATTACCCATAATATACAATTATATGAAATTGTCTCTTGAATAGAGTTGGGGTACATTACCCGTAATTTATTTTAGCACTATAGTACCAGGTGGGTACCTTACCCTAGCACCCTAAGACTTCCCGTTCTATTAAGTATAAGGATAACAATTAATAAGTTGTGTCACATCCAGGAGATATTGCACCGTAACATGGATAACCTGTACTGTGACCTGTCCTGACCTAATCCAAATGTTTATGATTTATGATGAACGTCTATATAGTGCAGCAGTAATTGTCACTATGTGAATATGTCATTGTGTGTACTCTGGGTACCTTTACCAGGCGCATGTATGAATTTGTGTTATCAGTGAGACATCGTATCAATATGTCAATGGACAGTATTATAATTTTACATGGTCGGATGAATTTGAAAATAATTGTATGAATATCATCATAATCATTAGTATGCTTTAGACATTATCATGGATTGTTTCAAATCACAAATAACATACACAAATGAAATGTTTGACCGCGATAGTAATTCTTCACTATCTATCATTTAAGGTACTCTGGGTACCTTCACCAGGTGCATACATATTAATTTGTGCTATCAGTGAGACATCATAGAATATGTCAATTGATAATTTTCCTTTGTTTGATGGACTTGTAAATATTGTATGAATATTATCAGAATCATTAATATGCTTTATCATGGATTGTTTAAAATCACGAAAACGTACACAAATGAAATGTTTGATCGCGATAGTATTTCTTCACTATCCATCAACCTTGACCTGTATTTCTAGGGGAATTTGGGCACGGGTCACTAACTTGACAAAGGCTTCGCCGAAACGCGTAGTTCTGTTCGTTTGAAACAATAATAAACTTATTGTTTTGTCCTGGGTGTGCCGCTGGATTATTTACTGAGATTTCTCGGATTATATCCACACAAAGATACAAAAAACGGAGTTGCGACTGAGGCTGGCACCGGCGTCGATAGGAAGGAGAGCGGAGGTTCGCAACAATCTTTTCGTAAACAACAAAATTGGAACTGCTCCCGCCGCTTCGAAAATCATCGCGTTACTAAGGGTAAGCGAGCATCTGTGGGAACAGGCGGGGAGGCATCGTTAATTCGCACCGGAGGGTGGGTCTTGTGATAGTTTCCCTGTCCTGTTTTTCCCTGATCTTGCTGACGCTACCGGAATAGTAACTAATTGGAAGCAGACGCAGCACCCGCGTGGATTTATCGCGCTGGATGCCGTAGGACACGTTGAGCATTGACTTTCTATCTATTTAAATATGAACGAGTGGGAGACACAAAGAAGGAATGAGGCGCTATCCCTATTTGATGAAGGTCTAGATGATATCACTATCCCATCTACAACTGGCATTGGTGGTAATACAGCGGAGTTTACTTTAAAGCAGAAATTATTTCAACTTGAAAAATTATCGAAAAGAGAAATAAATAAATGGTGGGAAATTACCTCACTAACAAACTATATAGAAGTGAATAGAGTGCCCAGAGAACTCAGAATTGCCATAATTCCAACCTATGAGAACCCGAAACCGGAACTGTTGAAGGAATGGTCGTCGTTTATGGCTAAAACATGCAAAGGCATGTTAGAAATGCTGGTCAAGTACGCCAAAATTGATTTGGAGACTATAAGAAAAGAATTATCAGAACTCAGAAAGGAACTTGAGAAATTGAACACCGATAAAGTAGTTATTGATTTTCAAAAACAACTGATTGATAAATTAAAGACCTACGAAGACACCATAAAAGCTAAAAAACAGAGAAAATTCCTACGTGACAAAAAGGATTATGCTGATGGTCGTATCCTAACATACGCGAAACGTTTTGATTGGGCACAAAGGAACTTACAAACTATCCAACGGCAAAGGCAACAAGAACTGGTATCAACGGGCTCCAGCTCAGAATTAAGTTCGGATACAGAAGCTCAAAACATCCCTTTAGGAGCACGTCCCCTAACCTTCTTGCACGAGTTTCAAATTCTGAAACAGAGGAAGGACCAGGAAGAAAGACCGCAAATCAAGAGAGGAAGGGGAAGAGGAAGAGGCGCAAAAAGAGGTGTGTGTATAACTGTATATGCAAGTAAATGGCTGTTTGATTCATTATTAGCATGAGTGACTATGTGTGTGAGTAACTATGGATGAGTGGCGTTGTGTAACAGGATGTATAGGTGTATGAGTACATATGATGAGTGAGTACATGTATGAGTGACTGTATAGGACTGTTGGTGAATGAGTGGATGTGTATGTGGATCTTAGAATTACTGAATAGGTTGTTGTAACTGGTATGGGTATGTCCATTGTTTTAAAAATGTTAGTTTCTATTTTTGAATGTGTGTATCAAAGGTTATATTAGGGGGAGAGGAGGTCTGCCACTCTATCACAAGGATGATGTCATCAGTGATGTCATTTGAGATGTCATCAGTGATGTCATGAGTGATGTCACTGACCATGTCATGAGTGATGTAATATGTGACGTCATCAGCAGTGCATTGCGGGCGCGCGAGTTATAGTTAGCTGAACTAACTATAACGGGGGAATTTCAATAGTTTTGTACGAGTGAAAAGTCCAGCAATCTATAACGCCCCTGAAACCTATGTTTTTTCAGTGAATTTCTAAGGTTTTTTAAATGCTAATTCCTAACTATAACATGCCTCAAACCTATGGATTTTTCATTGAATTTCAAAGGTTTTTTAAATGCTAATTTCTAACTATGCCTACAGAGATAGGACATGTGAAGAAAGAAGAAAAAATGCACAGAAAGAAAAAAAAGAAATGCAGAAAGAAGCAACAGAAGTCCTCAAAGACGAAGAAAATTGCAGGAAGAAGGATAATGTGCAGAGAGAACAAACAGAAGAGCAGAAAGAAGCCTTGTTGCAAAATCATCCTGTACCCTCAACTTTTTCAGACGGATACTGGTGGTAACTGAGTCTGACTAACCAGTCCTAGAGCCAGTGCTATGTTAAAAGACACTCAGAATACAGTGAAAACACCTACATACACTAGGGAACACTATGTGTTGGGGTCCCCCTGTGATTAGCATGACCTCCTCTGTAAGCCCCTGGTATATAATAGGGCATGGGATTAAAACTACCTCTTAAAATGCACCACAGGGCGTGTTTGCACATGTCACCTCAGGCCCCGTCCCCTCCCTTCCCCACTGTGTAAACACGCCCTGTGGCCATTTTGAGTTGGGAGACTAAGTCCCCTTGAATCCTGACATTCATTTGAATCCTGAGGGTCCCTAGGGTCCAACTAGCCCACTAGGTACCTCCAGTAAGCGCCACAGAGCTGCGTTGCAGAGAGGTGTAAAAAGTGGACCGCCTGGACCACCTCTCTGCAACGCAGCTCAGTGGCGCTTACTGGAAGCACCTGGTGGGCTAGTTAGCCCCCAGGGGCCCTCAGGATTGAAGGGGAATTATTTCCCCAACTTAAAACGCACCACAGGGTGTGTTTGCACACGTCACCTCAGGCCCCGTCCCCTCCCTTCCCCACTATGTAAACACGCCCTGTGGCCATTTTTTAAGTTGGGAGATTAAGTCCCCTTGAATCCTGAGGGTCCATAGGGGCAAAATAGCCCACTAGGTACGTCCAGTAAGCGCAATTGCAGAGAGGTGTAAAAAGGGGCACGGCCTGCACCACCTCTCTGCAGCGCAGAGCAGTGGCGCTTACTGGAAGCACCTGGTGGGCTAGTTGGCCCCCAGGGTCCCTCAGGATTGAAAGGGAATTATTTCCCCAACTTAAAACGCGCCACAGGGCGTGTTTGCACACGTCACCTCATGCCCCGTCCCCTCCCTTCACCACTGTGTAAACGCACCCTGTGGCCATTCTAAGTTGAGAGATTAAGTCCCCTTGAATCCTAAAGGTCCCTAGGGTCAAACTAGCCCACTAGGTACCTCAAGTAAGCGCCACAGAGCTGCGTTGCATAGAGGTGTATAAAGGGGCGTGGCCTCAGAACACCTGTCTGCAACGCAGCTCCCTGGCGCATACTGGAGATACCTGTTGGGCTAGTTGACCCTCAGGGACCCTCAATATTGAAGGGGAATTAATTCCCCAACTTACAACTGGCCAGGGGGTGCATTTGCAGAGTGCTGCAAGGAGGGGCGTGGCCCCCGGCGCAAAGCCGGTCTTTTATTTTTTTAATTTTTTTAAGAAGGAGGGCTCTGTGGCCCCCCTTCTTTTTCTAATTTATTGGCCCTGGGGGATGCACCCTAATTTTTTTTGTTGGCCCTCCCAAGGCCTTAATCGGCCCCGGGGACCCCAACCCCCGGGTCATGGGCTTTTTTTTTTTATTCTTTAGGAGGGGGGCTGCGTTGCCCCCCTCCTAAGCCACTTATGGCCCCGGGGACCCCATCCCCCGGGGCCGGCCTTTGTTTTTTATTATTTAAAAACCTATATATATTTATAGCAACACCTAGGACATGCTGGACAAACCGTATGTACCTATCACCATGACGATTTGCGTGATATTCATTAAAAGGCGACTATGTATACAATGAATCTACGTGGAATGTATTTACACCGCTAGTGAAGCTCTGACGTGTCTGACGCCCTACCGTGCCTAATCCCGGCGCCCCCGCCGGTGGGTACTCTCCAAGTATACACCCTTGTTGTTAATTTATACAAACATGGGTAGCTATTGACGGGCACATTTAATACACACGCACACCAAGCCATTCAAAGGGGATTCGACAAAAATTCGACCGAACGGTTAATGAAACACACATCCACCGCTGGATGTGTAAAACTTTTTATTTTACTTTCTGGAAAGGAGACAAACCTCACTTGAGAGTCACACCTACCCTTTTCTCGGGCATTACATTTTGCGATGGGGTGTGGAGGGTCAGGGGGTGTTTTTGCCAAGTGAGCCCAGAGTCACAGTCAAAAACGTCCTCTTCTTCCTGAAAAAAAGTGATATTATGCTGCATACTTGTTCATATTTAAGTATTTCGCACAGAGACACATTTTAGAAACAATAAAGTTCCTAATACCCACCTTCTCTGAACAGTTAGTTTGCTGCCCCATCCACCTCCTCCCTATCCTATGTTGTCTGAATCCATGGACTAGCCTCCTCCCTCCTCCCATGTATGGTCTGATGTGCTGCCACTGCCCTCCATTTAGCATGATGTACCAGTCCACTCCTCCTGCCCTCCATTGCCCATTTCCATGGCCCATCTTTGACCTCCTGCTTAGCCTCTGTGCTTAGCTTACTGCCCCTATTCTCCTCCCCCCTGCCCTCCGATGTCTTTGTGCATGCCCCTGCTCCATCCTTTTTGCCCACCATGTTGCATGGACCTGCCACTCCTATCTACTCTGAGTGTTCTGTTGAGCTGCCACTCCCCTCCCACCTGCCTAGCATTGTCAGATGACTGTAAACTGTCCCTGTCACCTCCAACCTGCCTGTCCACACGCCATGCCCCTATCCTCTTCCTCCTGTCCACAATGGTCCATTTTACTGCCACACCTTCAACCCTCCCTGGTCTGTTGTGCTGCAACTGCTCCTCCTGCCTGCCCCATGCGGTCTGTTGTGAGGCCCCTTCCCCTGAACTCTCTTGTCTGTGCCCAGGTCCTGACCCTCCCTTCTATCCTCCATGGTCCTTTGTGCATGCCCCTGCACCCTCGTTCTTGCCCATCATCGCCATTGTGCTGCCGCTAACCCTCACGCTTGCCATGCATGGTCTTCTGTGCTGCCATGGCCCCTCCCACCTTCCCTGTGTGGTCAGCTAGCTGCCCCTGGCCCCCTCCCACCTTCCCTCCATGGTCTGTGTGTATGCCATCATAGTCTCATTGTTGCTCTCCATGGTGTGTCTTGTTTCTAGTGCCCATCCTGCCTGACCTCCATGGTCATCTTGCTGCTCCTACCCTGCCCCATTGCCCCCAGCCCTCTGTTTCCATGTGCAGACCCCTATTCCCTGCCTCCTGGCTTGTCTGTTCCATTGTAATGCCCCTGATCCGTCCCTCCTGCCCTTCATGGTCTGTTATGCTGCAGCATTCTCTCCTGTCTGTCCATTATGGTCCGCTAGCTACCATTGCCTCTTTCCCCTCTGTTCTCTGTTGTCCATGTGCATGGTCCTGTCCCCTCCCTATTGCTTTCTATGGATTGTCGTGCTGCACTCCTGTCCTGCATGCCCTGTGTGGTGTATTGTTCTGCTGCAAACCCTGATGCCTGCCCTGTAGGGTCAGTTTGGTGCACCTCTCCATGTCCCTCCTGTCCTCTGTTATCCAAGTCCATGTCCCTACCCCAATTCCTTCTGCCTACCATGATCCAATGTACCATACTTGCGAACATTTTGAAGTTGGTAAGAGGGAGATTTTGAAAAAAAACTGGGGTATTGATTTTCCCCTTTGAGTTACATTGAAAAAGAGGAGATTGTAGACAGGAGACAGATCAAATAAAGCCCATTTGAGCTTAAAAACATTGGACGTTTCCTGGCTGAAACGGGTCTGTTGGCATGTACGGTTGTACTACCACTGCCTCTTCCTTCTGCCCACAGCCTCTCTTGCCAGTCCTGTGTTGTTGGTTTGTTGCCCCTGCCCCCCTTTCCACTGCCCTCCATAGTCTGTTGTGCTGCCACTGCCCTTCCTGCCTGCCCAGTGTGGTCAAATTGTTGCCTCTGCACTCTCCTACCTGCCTTCAATTTTCAGAGTCCGTGCCCCTGGCCTCTGCCTCTCAACAGTATCCCAATGAACAACTAGATTGCTAACATTCTATATTTATTACAAAAGTGTGGAATGCCTGACGTCATCTTGATGTAATCAAAACTGTAATACCTAGAGCATTTCCTTTAGAAATTACATATATGAGAGGGTCTTATTTGCATCACAATTATGGTTAGTGCTCTAAAAAACTAAAATATGGACCTATTTTCTGAGTTTTCAAATAGCGACAAAGAACTTTTAAATTATTTGTAATTTTTATGTTTTTTTATCTAGTTGACCACTTGATTAAATGTTGCACCTAGGGGAGAGGATGTGGTGTTACTTCCAGAGCTGCAGACTTTGCAACTGGGGAACCAGGTTGGAGTTTCTGCTTCAGCTCAACATTCTGTGATTCTGGTCAAATCACTTAATCTCCCCATGTCTACAACCAAGATGAATTTTATCTTGTGTGATGTAACCAATGCTCATGTAAAGCACTCCAATACCTGACAAGTCTGCAATAGATAAAACTGCAAATACACAAAAAAATAAGGGTTTGGCACACTTCTGTCATTGGGCTATATGTCGGCTACATCTGGATGATATTTGTGCTGCATTTGGGCTCTTTTGTCTCTAGTGACAATCTTGGGAGATTTATTTGTTATGAAGTTTCCTAATTTCCTCATTTACTGCAGTCTCCTCAGTAGGAAATGCTTTCAGTTTTTTACTTTCATTCCATCAAGAAGGTATTCAGATATGTCACACATTTGCCATAAATTCTGAATGTTAGCACTCTAGTTGCTTATTAGATCACTGTAGTAAAGCTACTACTCACCACGGAAGTCTGCTGCTGGTATTAAAAGTGCATGTTTCAGTCTGCATATCAGAATTTTTTAATGAAATAGAAGAGGGTTTGAGAAGTCACTCAAAATGTGCCTTCATTTTTCTTTCTTCAGCACTAATCATAATTTCTATGGCAAAATGAAACCCCATCATTGTGTTCCTTTTTAAATTAAATGTTTTAAGTGTTACCAGTTTATTCCAATCAAGATGGCTTCCGGTGTGCCATACTTTTGTCATAAATAAGACAGTAAGCGCTCTAGTTGTTCTTAAGAACACTCTGGGACATTCTGCCATTGGGCTATACTTGGGCTACATCTGGGTGATATTTGGGCTACATTTGGGCTCTTCTTTCTCTGGTGGCCATCTTGGGAGATTTATTTGTTATGAAGTTTCCTAATTTTCTCATTTACTGCAGTCTCCTCAGTAGGAAACACTTTCAGTTTTTTATTTTGGTTCCATCAAGAAGGCATTCAGATGTGTCACACATTTGCCATAAATTCTGAATTTAGCACTCTAGTTGCTCATTAGATCGCTGTAGTAAAGCTACTGCTCACCAGGGAAGTCTGCTGCTGGTATTCAAAGTGCATGTTTCAGTCTGCATGTCAGAATTTGTTTATGAAATAGAAGAGGATTTGAGAAGTCAAAATGTGCCCTAATTTTTCTTTCTGCAGCACTAATCATAATTTCTATGGCAAAATGAACCCCCTCAATTTGTTCCTTTGTAAATTAAATGTTTTAATTGTTACCACTTTATTCCAATCAAGATGGCTTCAGGTGTGCCATACTTTTGTCATAAGTAAGATTGTCAGCGCTCTAGTTGTTCGCTAGAACACTCTGGGACATTCTGTCATTGGGCTATACTTGGGCTACATCTCGGTGATATTTGGGCTACATGTGGGCTCTTTTGTCTCTGGTGGCCATTTTGGGAGACTTATATTGTTATGAAGTTTCCTAATTTCCTCATTTACTACAGTCTCCTCAGTAGGAAATACTTTCAGTTTTTTACTTTGATTCTATCAAGAAGGCATTCAGATGTGTCACACATTTGCCATAAATTCAGAATGTTAGCACTCTAGTTGCTTATTAGATCACTGTAGTACAGCTACTGCTCACCAGGGAAGTCTGCTCCTGGTATTGAAAGTGCATGTTTCAGTCTGCATGTCAGAATTTTTTAATGAAATAGAAGAGGATTTGAGAAGTCACGCAAAATGTGCCCTCATTTTTCTTTCTGCAGCACTAATCTTACTTTCTATGGCAAAATGAACCCCCTCATTTTGTTCCTTTTTAAATTAAATGTTTTAAGAGTTACCACTTTATTCCAATCAAGATGGCTTCAGGTGTGCAATACGTTTGTCATAAGTAGGACTGTTAGCACTCTAGTTGTTCTTTAGAACACTCTGGAAAGCTGCAGTAGAACACAAAGGAATCAACTGACAGTCTCTGTCCTTGCTGGATGTACATGTTTTACTGAGAATGTCAGGCTTCATTCTCACATGACTGAGAAAGATAATGTGAATTTACAGAAAATATGCTCTCAGTTTAGCTTATAGATCACCTTCCAAACCTCTGTGGGAAAAGCATGAGAAAATAGTTTTCTCTCAAACATGATTCATGATATCACAGCAGAAGGCATTTTGACATGGTAAAATCACCTTAGAATACACCACAATTCCTAAAATGAGTATGGTACCATCAACAAATAATTTATAATGTAACTAAAGTCTTAAAACCTTCTATTAACTGCAATGCTTTTTAATGAGATGCTATCATGTATATTGGTCCCAAGATGGCTGCCAACACCTCTTGGATGAAGTACTGACAGCCAATCAGATCTCACGATGAGATGTGTGGTTAGGCTCCACCCAGATATATCTATCTTTTTAACTCTAATTTTCTCAGGAACTACTGAACGGACTTACACCATTTAAGCAAAAGGCACGAGTCTGAACTGAGGACTACCTCTTTGCCAAATGTGGTGTAATTCCGTTCAGCAGTTCGGGCTGTAGCTGCGTCAACAGGTCCTATGGGAAAATGATAGGAGCGGAGCTGGCCAAAAGTTTGGGAAATTTTGCGAAGATTCGTCAATCGGCGCCAACGTTCTTCCAAATAGAATGTAGGTAATATATATACTTCCAACGCTTCCAACGCGGTGACGGACACCGCATACAGTCCAGGCTCTCGGTACACAACAGATACCAGCACTCACGGGAACAGTGTTCTGAATATCTGAATATTTTATTTCAGAACTTCACAGCAAAACGCGTTTTGGCTACCGCCTTTGTCAATTGCAACCGGCGTCGACTTTCAGTGAACATAAATACATGCCTTGTCTCATAAACAACAACAGAGGACTTGCTTCAGTCCCACAATGGCAGCCATTACTAAACATGCAAGTTGTTTTACATTTGAATTTGTGCATTGAACAATCACGCCCTGCATGGGCATTCGTAATAATTAACGAATATAAACTTATAATTGAAGCCTGAATGGGTATTTTCTTATGCTGCCACTGACTTAATGCATTGTTTAGGACAAAAGAAATATATATACATATAACAGAACAGATATCTGGTACATAGAGATTTATAACTATAAATGAACAGCCATCTCTTCCCCACTGTTCAAGCCTAGTGGCATCTTGGTCTGGGTATCAATGATATACCTCGATTCGAGTCTTCTTAATTGCAACTGTCTATCACCCCCTCTGATATTGAGTGGCACATGGTCCATACAGAAAAAACTTAACAACTCTCTGTTACTCTGATGGAATGATTCAAAATGTCTTGCCACCGGGTACGATACATCCTTATTGTTAATGGCCCTTAGGTGTTCCAGAATACGCACCTTCGTGGGGTGTATAGTGCTCCCTATGTAACGCAAGCCACAAGGGCAGACTAAACAGTATACAGTGAAACTAGTGTTGCAGTTCATCAGCTTATTAATTTTCCTGGGATGATCTAAACCAGGTACATTGTAGTGTGTGACCTTTTTGCTGTTTTTGCACGCTTTATATTTGAGACAAGCATAGAAACCTGTTACCTTTCCAAATGGTGATGTCTTACTCTCTTTGCTGCAGTGACTCTGGACTAAGTCATCCCGCAGTGTTTTGGCCCTTCTAAATGTTAAGAGTGGTGTTTTTGGCATATCTTTACCTATTATAGGATCTGATTTCACAATATGCCAGTTTTTCCTCATTATCTTTCTAATATCATGAGCATCTTCCGAATAATCAATTATTATTCTGAATTTGTTATCGCTCTCTTTCTTTTGTTTCTTCTTATGATCTTGATCTTTGATCAATTCAGTTCTGGATTTCACTTCCACTTTTCTGACCGCTTCATCAAGAATATCCTTATGATAGCCTCTCATCCTGAATCTTTCTACACTTTCTTTAGCTGCGAGTTGATAATCGCTGTCCCTTGTGCAGTTCCGCTTGATTCTAAGTAGTTCGCCATAAGGAATACTAGTTATTGTTTTTATGAGATCCACAATCCTGAAGCAATCCCAGTCACGGGCGCGAAAACAGGTACGGACCACACGATGAGAAAAAAGGTTTTCTTTTTATTGTTGCAGATAAAAAACGTTGCTGTGCAAAAAATCTTACAAGCAAGTGCCCAGCCTGACGCGTTTCGACTGCCCCACGGCAGTCTTGATCACATATATATATGTATGTATATATATATATATATATATTTATATATATATATATATATTTATATATTTTGTTTTAAGCTGAAAAAAACAAAGGTTACAGGAATGTTATAGTGAGGCTCACATTTCACTCATTTAAAACCAGAGAAATGCAGCAGTTGTAGATACCTGAACTAACTAAAACGTATGCCCCCGCAGTGCACGTCTTATGACCTCACATATTACATTGCTCATGACATGGTCAGTGACAACACTGATGACTTTACTGGTAACATCATCCAGTAAATTTAAGGGTGATACTATTTCTGATACATGTTATCTGAGTGATTGTGAGACTGTGTGAATCTGTCTGTGAGTGGCTGTCTCAGTGGCTGTATAGGTGTGTGGATGCATATCTTAATGGCTGTACGAGTGTGTGAGTGGGAGTTGCTGTATTGATGTGTTTGTGGGTATGTGAATAGCTGAATAGGTATGTGAGTGGCTGTATGGATGTGTTAGTGAGCTTGGGAGTGGCTCTATGGGTGAGTGGGTGAGTTATTGGCTGTATTGGATAGTGAGCGGGTGTGTGAGTGTCTGTATGGGTGAGTCAGTGGCCATTTCAGTGGCTGCATAGGTGTGTGAATGGGTGTATGAGTAGTTGTATGGGTGACTTAGTGACTGTGTGAGTGGCTGTATAGGTAAGGCGGTAGGTGTGTGAGTGGTTGTATGGGTTACTGAGTAGTTGTTTTGAGTGTGTCTATTGATAAGCAAGCAGGTGGAGTGCCTGTATTGGAGACTGAATGTGAATGTGAGTAGGTGTAAGAGTAAATGTGTGGGTATGTTAGTGGTTACATGGATGTGTGAATGAGTATGTAAGTGATTGTGTTAGTGCTTAAGTGTCTGTATGGGTAATTTGTGTTGATATGTGAGTTACTGGGTGAGTAAGTGTGTATGTGAGTGGCTCTATGGGCAAATGAGTGGGTGTGTGACTGGTTGTATGAGTGAGTAAGTAACTGTGAGCAAGGATCTATGGGAGAGTATGGGGTTGTCTCAGTGATTGTTTAGGTGACTGAGTACGTATTATTATCTGTAAGAGTGAATGGGTATGTGAGCATCTGTATGGGTGAGTGACTGGTTGTGTTAGTGTCTGTATGAGTGAGTGGGTATGTGAGTGAGTGACTCTATGCATGCGTGAGTGCATGGATGAATATTTGTATGGGTTTGTGATTTGTTATATGAGTGATTGTGTGGGAGTTAGAGTGAGTGTATGAGAGGTGGTGGGGTTGTGAGTGGGTGTGTGAGTGGTTCTGTGGATGATGTCATCAGTGATGTAATTCGAGATGTCATGAGTGATGTCACTGACCATGTCATGAGTGATGTAGTTTGTGAGGTCATAAGCAGTGCATTGCCGAGGCATAAGTTGGAGTTAGCACAGGAAGCTATAACTGCTGATTTTTGTACGAGTGAGCCTAACTATAATGCCCCTGCAACCTTTGTTTGTTTTCAGTGAATTTCTACGTATTTTAAAAATTCTATTTCCCAACTATAACATCCCTGTGACCTTTTCCAAGGTTTTTTAAATTGTCGTTTCCTCTAATGGTTGGATTTTTCAGTGAATTTGTAAGGTTTTGTGTGAGTTTTTGTGTTGCATTTATTGGTAATTGTATTTTTATTAAAATTTTAAGAATATGTTTTAATACTTTTTTTAGTTTCTTAATACTTTTTTATTATTTGGGTTAATTAAAATGTTTATTTCTATTACTATTTTTAATTGTGTGTGTTTGCTGTTTGTTTTGTATTTTTTTTCTTGAAAATATTTTTTAATTGTCTTTTTAATAAACAAATTGGGACGTTTCTGAATTTGCAGGTGAGTGATATCCTATTGTTTTTTTCCTTACATTTTTGGGGAACTACAGATCTCCCATGGTACCTTAACCCAGTCTAGCCGCAATAGCAAAATAGTTTTGTATTGCGATCACATGATCGGAATCTATCCGTGGTGTCCGATTCACATATTTGCCGATATTTAAAAAATTTGTATTCTTTAAATAAAACTCACTAATATGCAACGTGCAATTAGTGTAGGTATTTTTGAAGTCAACCACTTTGATATCTATTTTACTGTATGTGTAGTTGCTTGGTGTATAGGTTTTTGCAGAACCGCAAATCTGCCAAAGGGCACCGCAGATCCACGCTTTTGCATGGCAAAACGTGCTCATTTCTTTGACCACATAGGTATCACACCTTATTCTGAATGAAACTCCACCCAGCACATTTCATTTGTATTTGAACAGTAAAGTAGAAGGATATAGAGATTGATAACTGCTGATTTTTAAGTTTTTACTTTGTGTTATTTGGATGTGTGTTGGAATGGTTGCCACAACACCATCAGTACAGGAATAAGATCCTGTTGTTCAGGAGGAAGATGAAGAGGTTGATGCAGGATCCCCTACAAAACAAAGTGACGTATTGAGATTCTTTGTAATCCTTTCAGGCGAGAAGAAAGTGTCTGCAAAGATACTAAAGTGTACTATCTGTGGAAAGGAGATGTCCCGAGGAACATCTAAAAAATACAGTTTCAATGTGGAAGCATTTGAAGAACATTCACGAGAAGTCATATCACTGAATGATGCATGAGAAAGAAGCTAATGCTCATGGTTCCACTTCTACGTCAAGTGTACTTGGAGCTTCAAATTCAATTACAATAAAAGTGGCAGCTAATTGTCCTAAC
The DNA here is from genome assembly GCF_964204655.1 of Triturus cristatus. Lineage (NCBI taxonomy): Eukaryota > Metazoa > Chordata > Amphibia > Caudata > Salamandridae > Triturus > Triturus cristatus. The sequence continues at coordinate 880,190,278 of NC_140583.1, forward strand.
TTGGCTCATTTGACCACCCACTGTTTGCACTGCCACATGCCGGTTGGTTTCAACACTACATCTGTAGCTGAATATTTGCATTCAGTCAACACTCATCCTTGTTAATTGTTTTTTTGCGTTATACCATCCAGAAATTTTTACTGTCATTTTTCAGACAGAAAAATGTTTGTTTGCTTTCAAATACTTTAACTATAGTTTTGTACTATGTTTTTTTTGATACATTCGTTTTATAAGGAAAAAGAAAACAATATATAAAATAAGGTTCTATTTACAACGACACCAAGATATCCAAAAAGAGCTGTGTTTCTGCTTTTATTCCTTTTTCATAAATATAGTGTATAAGTGTGTGCATGGGTGGGTTAGGGTATGCATCAGTGTGTGTCTGGGTTTCTCAGTGAATGCTCAAGTGTGTTCCTGGGTGTGTCAATGTATGCATCATTGTGTACCTGGGTGTGTCAGTCAATGCTTAAGTGTGTTCCTGGGTGTGTCAGTGTATATGTCAGTGTATGCCTGGGTGTATCAGTGTATGAATGAGTGTGTTCCAGCATGTTTCAGTGCATATGTCAGTGGGTGTCTGTGTGTGTTAGTGTATGCTTAAGTGTGTTATTGGGTGTGTCAGTGTATGCATAACTGTGTGCCTCAGTGTGCTAGTGTATGCACGACTTTATGTCAGGCTGTGTCAGCATATGCATGAGTGTGTGCATGGGTGTGTCAGTGTATACATTGTTGTATGCCTGTGTGTGTCACTGTATGCACAACTGTGTGCCTGGATGTGTCAGTGCATGCATGAGTGTGTGCCTCAGTGTGTCAGTGTAAGCATGAGTGTGTGCCTGAATGTGTCAGTGTGTGGACCAGTGTGTGCCTGGGTGTATCAGTGTATGAATCAGTGAATGCCTGGGTGTCTCAGTGTATGCCTAAGTGTGTGCCCGGGTGTGTCAGTGTGTGCATCAATGTGTCCCTGGATGTGTGTTAGTGTCTGTATTGTTGTATGCCTTGCTGTGTCTGTGTATGCCCTAATGTAGGGAAGGTGGTTCAGTATATGCATCAGTGTGTGCCTGGGTGTGTCAGTGTATGCATGACTGTGTGCTTGAGTGTTTGAGAGTATGTGTCAGTGTTTGCCTGGGTGTGTCAGTATATGCATGAGTGTGTGCATAAGTGTGTCAGTATATTTATTTTATTTTATTTATTGAGTTTCATAAAGCGCAAACTTGACCCGAGGGCATCAGAGGGCTTCACAGAGTTAGCAGCATATACTTGAGATACATTTGGAGTAAATGCAGATACATAGTGATAGAAAGTGATAAGGTTTGAAATTACATAAGTCGAAATATAGAAGATACATTTGGGGTACAAATAGATACATGGTGACATTATGTGACGAGGTGTACAAGGACATTGTAGGAAGATTGCAGATACAATTTTTAGGTAGTTACTGTATACAAAATACATATCACATTGCAGAGTACAGCTGCCATTGTACAAAATTACCAGTGAGGTAAAATAATAACAGCAAAACACATAGTATCAATAAATATGACAAAACAGGCTGAACAGAAGTAAAAACAGGTGTTGTAGGTCTAAGGTAGCTGGAGTAAGGGCTCTTGTGAATTGGGGGAACTAGAGGCACAGATTTCCCCGGGCTAGTGGTGCACAGATTTATTTTGAGGGAAAGAAGAGGGAGCCCGCAGGCTATGCAGGAGTTTTAAGGTGGGTTTAGGTATGTGTTGAGAAGTAGAAGCTTTAGTTTCTTCTTGAAGTGAGGGAAAAGTTGATTTTCCAATAGGTCCCGGGGCAGAGAGTTCCAGATTTTTGGCGCATTTCTGGAGAAGGAGTGGCTGCGTGGTTTCTCTCTCTTAAATTTGGAGAGACCAAGAGTAGTCTGTTTGAGCTTCGTAGTGGTTTCTTTCAGGCAACGTTTGGTTTATTCATGAGGTAGATTGGCTTTATACTGTATGTTATGCAGGCAGTTTTTAGGATGGCCATTGCCTCGATTGGAAGTCAGTTGAGTTGCTTGAGGGTGGGAGTGATGTGATCAAAGAGCCTTTTCCATGATACAAGTATAGCTGCAGCATGGAGAGTGGCTTTCAGTGGGGCTAGGTAAGATTTTGGAGTGTCCCTAACCATTGCGTTGCCATTGTCTAGCTTGGGTAAGACTAAGGATTGCACAACTGTCTTTAGGTCTTCGCTGGAGATGAAGAGTTTGACTTTTTTAATATTTTTTCAGCGTGTAGAATGGATGTATGAGAATACAACGAGGGCCATTTCAACGCGGTCTGGTAGATCGCGGTTTTCACTTCGCAAGTCGTTACATCGACTTGCGCTGGAGGGGCGCTGGATTTAGGAATAGTGTATATTACTATCTCCAACTCCAGTCTACATACAGTAGGGAAGGTGTTGGAAACAGTAATTTACACTATTCCTTAGTCTACAGCGCTCTCCAGTGAAAGCCTTTGTATCGACTTGCGTAGTGAAAACCACGATGTATTTGTACCACGTTGAAATGGATGCGTGGTAAACAATGTCTCCTGTGTAGAATGTGCTTTTTGCAGAGGCATTGATATGGTTTTCACGCTTAGATGGGAGTCGTGTGTAATCCCCAGGAATTTAACATATATGGAGATGGACAGTTTGCAGTTAAAAGCCATGAGGTTGTCGAGTCAGCATTCTATGGGAAGGGAATTTTCTTTGGGATGGATGAGAAGGAATTCAGTTTTGCCGGGGTTGAGTTTGAAGTGGTTGCTGGTCAACCAGGCTTGAACTGCGAGGAGAGTGTTATTTAGGTGCTGGATGTCTTTGATTGATGATATTTTCTTGTAGAGTTGGGTGTCATCTGCATATAGATGGTAGTCTATTCTAGCTTGCCTCAGGATCATTGCAAGGGGTTCAACATAGAGGTTTTCTAGTGTGGGAGACAGAATTGACCCTTGAGGGACTCCTTGGGATACTGGTGTTGTTTTTGAGGTGGAGTTGTTGAGTTTGATTAGCTGCGAGTGTTGGCTTAGAAAGGAGGAAAACCACTGAAGGACAGTCCCGTTGATGCTCAAGCCAGATAATCGTCCAAACTCCTCTAGCATGGATCCGGCTCCTCTCAAGCCGTCTCCCTGATCGCGGAAAAAAATGAGTAAGTCATCCGCATAGAGTACTATACGATGGTGCTGTCTACCAACAGTCAAACTGTTCTATGACTGCCCAGTGCGGGCGGAGGCCGCTAGAGGCTCCATAGGGAGAGTGAACAACAGCGGAGACAGGGGACATCCCTGTCGTGTACCTCATTCCATAAACACAAAAGGAGCACAAGGGGTTATACAGTCAGGTCGCCCCCCACTCAACAGTCTACAAACACAAGTGGATCTGACCAATTCTGAACAATTAGATATATTCTAAAGACATCTGAGGAGTTTATAGAAAATGTCAAAACTTCCTCCAAGGCAAGGCACATCACCAATAGCCTAGTGTCTAATTGTTCCATTTAAAAAAAGGAAACAGCAATACACCACATATCACATGAAAGAAAAAAAAATTGAAATGTTTTTGTGTCCACACCGAATTTGTGAAAAGGTGTGAGAAAAGTAAGAAAGTACCTCACGGTAGTAACACCAAGGGGGGCTTGCTGGTTGGTACTCACTAGCTCACCCACTTATCATCATCAGTCACTTTCTTACCCAAAAGGAAAGAACAATGTGTGCTTCTTCATAGAATTCTCAGAGGTGAGAAAAAGGAAAGAAACAGTGAAAAAAACGTGTGTAAATTCACTATCAGTGCTTGTGTCACTAAATTGCCCGTTGGTCCCCGTGAGAAAAGAAATGCAATTCTCAAATTTAAAATGAGGTGAAACTCACTTGCTAAATAATTTTATTTGGTTCCGGGAGTGTCCTCAATTAAAAAAATTGTTTATTTTAAGCCATTAAGTTTAGGAAAAGATTATAGCAACCTTGAAAGGAAAGTACCACTCGTTTACCAGGTGTATATCTATATAGATTGACTAATATCAATTCATAAGTGCAGCTCCAACAAATTGAGATATTTTTAAAATCATTTATTGAATATTTTCATAAAAAATAGTTAATGATAATATACAAAAGTATTTTTTTCAACTTATATCATTAATTCCAACTGATTGAGGATACAATACAACACATCTATACACATAAGAAAATTGATACAACACATCTATACATATAAGAAAATTGATACTAAATTCAAATCAAATTTGATGAAAACAAAGCGGTGGAGTGAGACTACGCGCGTTTCAGCAAAGAATGCCTTCATCAGGACACCGTCTTATTGCAGTGTCGCTCTATGAGATAGAAATAATAATTATGCATAAAAGTAGGAAATAAATATACATATTGGAGGAGCATACATGATCATATTTACATGTAATTTTTGTTAGAAACACCTGGAAACTAGTGTCTATTATATACAACATAACTGCACTTTATATAGACACATATTTACAACAATTACTAAGTAAAGTTCAAGCAGACCAATTTAGTATTACTAAACATAAATGCCAACAGAACAGATAATTACTTAACGAATCAGTTAAGTAATTCAAGACAGACTCCAAACATCACCAAACAGTATATAATCGAATAATACTTTTTGTACATCATTATATATCACAACGGAAGAAGAGATTAGAAAATAGGTGGAGCAAGAGAATAAATGAGTAAATAAAAGAAAACAAGTAAAGAATGAAATACTAACTAGTGGATTCAATAGAAATTTTCATTGCCTATTTTACTTTGTACAATTTTAGGGTGTCAAAGCCAATATAGTGTTCTAAATTTGGTTTCTATAATTTCATAACAGTTAGAGATTTATAAATACCTGGTTGTATATAATAAGTACCAATGATGTGCCCAGTTTCTGTAGATGTTATTAATTTATAATCGTACTTACTTAATTGCTATCAAGTAACATTTTTTAGATTGGAGGATGCGGTACCAACATCTCTTTTTGTCCAGTAGCTTGTGTATACTGCAAGGAATTTATATCCTAAAAGGAAAATGTTTGAATGTTTTAATCATTACTGAATAACTATTTAATGAACAGTAAGAATGGCCTTATTACTGAACTTACTGTGAAAAACTAGAACGAAGGCTTAGAGTAAAGTAGGCCCAAGGTTAAAAACAAGCTGGTAGTTGAAGAAAATCCGGAAAAAGAAGATCTTATCTGTAAAGCAATAACCTTTAGTCAGTAAAGTAATGCTAAGTTCAACTACTCCGACTATTCACAAATCGCTGTCACTCTACATTATTAGCCCTAAAGAGACGAATAAGGAGATTTTTATGAAAAACATTTTGGAGGCTGCGGCTGTGAACATACGTCTATCGCAGATCATTATTCATTGTAACTCTAATGGAGAGGCATGAGAATGGTTTCTCCATGTTTACTTATGATATGAGGATAGCTGATCTATTTTGTCAAGATGGACGGGGAAAAATACGAATAATTCTGGAAAATAGATGCTTAAATACATCATTAACTCGCATAAAATGCTAATAGCTCGTTGTTTAAATCAAAAAATGAAATCAGATTGACTACCTAGGATATTTGCCAAAAACAGTCAGTACTTACTGAAAACAATAAAGGATAATGGTTTTAGAAAAGTTGTTATGAACGGGCGTACTGTCACGAAATTTGTCGGTCTCTGTGGAAAGAGATGCAAAGGAATTTATATAGAGTATTATACTCTTCAGTAACAATATTCCTTAATTCAGATAAATGTTCAATTGTATTGAAAAAAGATCGCTCAGCCAATTATTGTCATTTCCGTGCTTGGGTCATAATATAATATAAAATTACAAGGCTGTTATAGCAAAGATTTCGACAATTACGTAAAGCTACGATGTAATAGTCAATGAGGACCCAATCAGATAACGCTGTATCTCAACCTAATATATTGGAGCTGTCGGACTCAATGTTGTCCTGACATGGGGTATTGTATAAACCATGTCTACAGTTCGCGTAGGTAATAGTCACAAAAGTTCAGCCAGCCTGAAACTACTATAAAGGGATCAGCCTCAGTATACTTACTGAGAGTGTAGTAAATCCGCTTTTATTCCAGATGATTCTGACTTGTATGCGGGTATATTCTCTGATGGAATAATATCTAAAAAAGATAAGACCAGGCGAACGACATTATAGCTATAATCTCTATATTTAAGAAAAAGACTGCCTTCTTTTTAGAAAAAGTAACTTATATTCAAAGTCTCACCTGGTGGATAGAGTAACGCCGTATATCAAGGGGGGCCTGATTCAAAAAAGAGCTTCGCTGGTCAGCTGGCGATCGAATTGATGGCTGCAAACCATAGAGTTGACCGCTAATATTTAAATACCATTGAGTTGGCGCGCAAATTAGACCATGTGATAACGTGAGCCTATGGGGAACACGATATCAGGTCCACCGTTTTGAAGTCAGGCAAGTAAAAAGTGAATAAATTTTTTAGAGAGAATATAAGCGCCAATTATCATATCTGAACTGAACATGATTTTTAAATGTATTCTTTGTAATGATGTTATTTTAAGCCATTTTCACAAGCGAAAAGCTGACATGTTTCGTTGCCGCCTATTTATGCAACTTCATCAGGGCTGCCAGTATTCACCTCACTTGTAACTCACACCGGACCTGTGGTTGTATGACATTAAAAAGAAGAACGTGCCAAATGTAAAAACCACCATAGTTTCAAATAAATTTAAGGGTTGTCTCAAAACTGCTCTATAGTGTGCATAATTACTGAGTGGTTGCTGTCATCCCGCATACCTGCAACCCACTCCTCAGGGAATCACGAGCCAACCGGTCGTGTATCCCGGTGATGACGGCGATCAACAGTATCACCTAAAAATACACATATATTAAATATAGCTCAAATTACAAAAATCAGATGCATTCATTATGTGACCCTGTTTAAGGCTTTCTCAAGTGTATTGCCATAATTTTTATTCACCGTTTTCCGTTCTTGCAAAGTTAAAACCCACTTTGCCATGACTACTAGACCCCATCGTGATCCTGTGTGCCTCATCCGCAACTTCAGGCAACAACTGTCAAGCCCAACTTTACAGACAGAAGGAACTACGAGAGCTTGAACAAAGGAAACGTCCCCATCCTTACCCCTGCACTCAAGACCAACACCCGCATTCAGACCCTTACCACTACCGCGTAAAGCTGGCAACTTCATGCTCCATCCAGAAGATCTCCTAGGGACGTGAGCATCTAGAATTTAAACAACGCCCTTACCATTGGATTCTCGTGTGCCGGAAATCACCTCCCCGGTTTACTTCCTGGCCCCATCAGGTTGCGTTGTTACACGGCGGCCATATTGGAGTGGAGTTAAGTTACACGCTCACCATAGGGATGCCTGCTATATTTCAAACCATTCATGTAAACCCACTTATTTTGAGCCTATATAGTTCTTCAAAGTGTTTAATCACAGCAGGTTTTTTCAAAGGGTAATCGAAGTACTTATAAATTCTATTTTTACAATACTGATTCTTTTCTCAAGTGTGAAATCCTTTTACTATTTCAATACTTGGATACTCATATACTGGAGGGGAATTAATGAAAAAGAAGGGCACAGATGTTCATTATACCCTACATTTTCTTGTTACCACTACTGATTACTTTTTCAAATATGTAATCCTTTTCAATACTTTGGTTTTTGCATAGCCGTATGCTAAAGTGGGCTTGAAAGAAGTAGGGGAATAGATGTAGAGTATACCCTGCATGAAGGTGCTAGAAACTCTACCGCAGACGCCTTATCATATCAATGAAAGAACCTCATGGGTGGTTATTGTTATTTTCACAAATCTTACAGACAATTATGGATATAAACCTTGGCTAATATCTCTGGGCTATCTGGACCCCCCCAATGACCCAAGACATGCCCATGACTGCATAAGGGGGAACAATGGTCCAGGGTTGGCCTCAGTAGGTCCGTCGCCACAGATGCATTGACTGCAGTGCGCCGGCCGGGATGGTGTTTAACTCGCCACCTTCACCCTGATTCAATTTCGAAATTGGCCAAGCAACTTAACTTAACTCAAGTGCACTAGTGAAACAACAAGGACTGCTCGCTGGCCCCCAGAAGTGCCCACGACTCGCCCAGCACCCGTATTACATTTAACACAGACTTCACTTCAAGCGCAGCAACCGGTAGGAAGCAACCATGACTTCATCCTGCGCCAGATAATCCAGCACAAATAACTCGAGCCCCTATATGTTCCCAGAGTTCACGCTTGCTCCGGCTGGAAGTAGCATCACCTTGACGCCACTTTGGACATTACCCCAATCTACGCAGCCTCCCTACGCATGAGGCTTGACTGCACTACTAAAGTGACTATGGCTCCACTCTCCCCATGGATAGTGACACCCTATTGAGATTTCAGATTGCTCACTATATAAAAGATCGAAACGCCGTTGACCCTTACAACAGGAACCCCTTCTATTGTACATACTCATGTGGAGTTCCAATCTTGTTGTCAATGTGATGTTATGTTTTTAGTTCACCCTCACATTGTCACATTATGCACCTTTCACTTTATGTGAGCACCTGATAATAACTTTAAGTACAAAATTCATACCAGTGTAAAATAAACCTTCTATTTTACACACTATATATGTTTCCCTACGTCCTTGCTCCCTTGACGATTAATTGTCTAGTATAAATTGAATTCTCACTGTCTCTTGGGGATTTCTTGCTCTGGACCCACTGATGCCAAACCTGAACCATTTTTCTCTCTAAACATACTCTAACCCCAGGTTCACATTTCGGGTTACCATTGTTCTTCTACACTACCTGACTGCATCAGGGCTTTATTGTCTGCCAATTTTCTTCCATTCAATGGAGTCATTCAGGCCTACGTGGTCCGCTTTCTCTGAAAAAATCCACCTTGCCTCCTTCCTGGCTAAAATACTGTCAATATTATGTGTTTCGCCCATCACCCTCTCTAGCACAGTCCACTTCAGGTCCCTGAAGTTGTGTTTCCTTTTCTGAAAATGTTGGACAAGGCGAGTTGTCAGTTTCCCTGCTTTAAGGGTAATCAGATGTTCTTAGAAGCGCACCTTGACTTTACGTGATGCGAGTCCAATATAGTGCAAACCACATGTGCACGTAAGCCTATAAATTACATGTGTGGTATTGCAATTGCTGAATTTATTTAAATACCACACTTTCCCACTCATGAGTAAAACACTTTTAGTGGCTTGCGTAAGTCACACAATGAACACCCACCACACAGGTAATGTCCAGTTGGCAAACTCAATTCCTGTTGCGATAGACTAGGACGAGTCTGGACCAATTTGTCTTTAAGATTCGGGGCTCGTCTGAAGGCAAATCAGAGGGGCGGCATCTTCTTCTCCCCTGTGTCTAATAATGACCAGTGCTTCCTTATTATGTCTAACTTTTGTAGACAGTGGATCAAACGTCATGACCACAGGTAAACACTCATTCTTGTGCTTAACATTCCTCTCTCGGAGCTCTAAGTCCCGGAGACTTTGTTCAGCCTGCTGGAATTCCCCCAGTAATGTCTGTTTGACACCCTTTGACTCAGCCACACAGTAGCCCCGGAGATCTGCCTTGAAGGTGCGCCATTCTATCAATGAGGAGGAAGCTGTGGCCGTGTTATCATTGAAATACTGTGTTATTTTGGCACAAATTGTCTCACAGAAGACCTGATCTTCCGGTGGCTCAGGCTTAAGTCTCCATGTAGATATCGAGGGGCGAGGGTGAGTCCTCTGTAAATGGGTTAAAACAGGATTGTGATCAGATATAGTGCGGGAGAGGTATTCAATAGTGTGTACCAAACTATGGATATCTGGCGTGCAGACAAATAGATCTAGGTGAACATGTACCTCGTGGAGTCCAGGGAAGAAGGAATAATCTTGTTCCATTGGATGTAGCTTTCTCCATGTATCAATGAGTCCCCATTGCTGTTGCCAGTCTCTGAATGCCCTGGCTTTACGGACCGTCTGGGAGTCAGGAAGGGGAGGATGTGAGTGATCCAGCTCTGATACACAATTGAAATCTCCGCCTATTATGGTGGAAGTAATCAGGTATGGTGCTAGCTGTCGCAATAGAGCATGCAAGAACGTGGTCTGCTCATTGTTCATGACGTATATGCTTACTATAGTTGTATCCCTTCCTTTGAGTCGCCCTCCTACAGCTACAAATCTACCCTCCGGGTCTACCAGTTTGTCTGTCATCTGAAAAGGGGCCTGCCCTTTAATCCAGATTAAGACCCCCCCAGCATAAACTGAGAATGTTGTGTAATATGCCTGGCCCAACCAGTGGCGCTGCAATGCTATACCCTCCCTGGCCATCAAATGTGTCTCCTGTCGCAATGCTAATTAGGCCTCTCTCATTCCCCGGATGTTCCAACATAAACATTTATATACTCACTGTCCCGCCATGACTAACCTCAGGTAAGGAGCTCTACAATGTCTCCCACTTATCCCCCCCTTGGAGGCCCCCTGTATGCAATACAAACATACTGTACATTTCTGCATGACTCATGAACTCCCAGTATCTCCAACAAAACCCAATATGCCAACTCCCCCTCCCCAGGACAAGTAGACTAGGACCACCCATCCAAACCAACAAAACACTAGTCATGAGAGTTCGTCCACGCCTTAGACTCTCTCCTACTCTCATATGATCTGGCACTTCCCTCCACCCCATCAAACTTGCATATAATTGAATCAATCTCTACTGATCCCTTCAGGAAACCTAGGCCAAACTCAAGATTTTTAAATGTGAACAACCTCACAATAGTTACCCCCACTCTACCTCCACCAACGGAAACCCCTGTTAGTCTCAAATACATGCTCCTAACCTGCAGATCGGCTGTTGAACATGCTGCTGATATTGCAGATCTCACCCTTGTCCAGGATCTTGACCTTGTAATGTTGACCGAAACCTGGCTAAATGACTCAGCCACTCCGATCCTGGACTTTCTAATGCCTTCCAACTTTGATATCATTAGGTTGGACAGAACTAGTGGTCACGGGGGAGGCATCGCTTGCTTACATCGTAGTAATCTAATAGTGAAAGTCATTCATACCGACCTCCTGCCCTCTTGTGAATACCTATGCATTGAAGTGACGCATCACCCATGCAAACTGCACACATTCTACCACCCCCCTTGCGACAACCTTCCCTTCACAGAACAGATCATGGACATTATTTCAGACAATGCGGATTGCCAGGGCACTCAGATCTTCCTGGGTGATTTCTGCCAAAACTGTAATGATGTAAACGATGTGCTGGTCAATAGCCTTAAATCCTTCCTACTTGACCTTAAAGATATCCAAATATGTGACAGCCCTATGCATATCAAAGGAGCCATGTTAGATCTTGTCATTGGTAAGCCCAACTCATTCCGCCTGGAGTCGATCCTCCTATGTGACTCGACAGACTACTATTGCATCACCTTCCTTTTCCTTGAAACGGTAAGAGCAAGCAGATCCCAACCTAAGAACCCAAAACAGTTGAAAAGATGATTACGGAACATCAACTCGCAAGACCTGATGGAGCTCTGTGATAACATCTTGCCCCGCCCCATGAACAAGATGAACATGTCTGATGTCCATGACCTGACGGCCCACTATAAGCACGCAATGCTTAATGTACTTGACTCAGTGGCACCACTTCAGCTTAAAAGATTGTCTGCTAAACTCTCAAAAACATGGTTCAATGATAGTCTTAATGCCGAGAAAAGAAATTTAAGACTTGCAGGAAGTGGCGATCTTATCCCTCCGTTGAACATCTTTGTCACCTGAGATCATTGCGAAGCATATACAATAAATGCATCAGATGCTCGAAGGCCACCCTCTTTAGAACTCAACTAGATCAAGCAAAAAAACGCCTGAAAAATCTGTTCGAACTCATCAAGTCCCAATCCAATAATCATTCTAACCTCTCGGCTCTGGATCAAGGGACACTGCCGAACTGTGAAAAAATTGCTGTTTTCTTCAGGGGTAAGACTACCAAGATCGAGTCTGAACTACGCTCGGCCCATAATTACCTCTCGAGTGGTCCGCTGAACACCCCTCATGCCCCTCAGAGTCGAATATCACTGAACCTATACAGCCCTTCCACTCCAAAAACAATGCATCTTGTAGTCTGTTCCAAACCATGGATGAACCCACTATTCGCAAAATGTTGTTGACCTTGAAACCTTCCAATCACTACAACGACTCTCTGCCATCGAACCTGTTCCCGGAAGTGAGATCCGCCTTACTAACACTCTGGACGACGATCGTCTATGCTTCTCTTATGCAAGGTGCTATTCTGGATTGCCTTAAATCAGGTCAGGTTACCCCGATCCTAAAGAAACCAAATGCGGAACCCACGGACCTTCTTAACTTTTGTCCAATCACTAACATCCCCAACTTGGCAAAACTCTTGGAGAAATGTGTGCTCGCCCAACTTTGTCATCACATCGACCATTTCCAACTCCTGGACCAATGCCAATCTGGTTTCCGCCCAGGTCATAGCACAGAGTTGGCGCTAACATCGTAGATGATGCGCTTAGAATGCTGGATCACAATGAGTCGTGCATACTGATCCTTCTGGACCTTTCATCAGCATTTGACACTGTTAGAATAGATCCTAAAGTTTCAAGGTGGACCAATCCCTATCCCACCCTGCACCAGTCACCTTGGAGGTTCTAAAAGGTTCAGCATTGTCCTCCATGCTCTTTAACCTGTTCATGGAGCCTCTGACAGAAATTCTAAAATCATCCAGCATTCCCTATCATATGTATGCGGACGATACCCAACTATACCTGAAGATCACCTCCCCCGAAGACATTCAGTCCCTCAACTCAGTCCTGATGGAAACACAAAGCTGATTGACATGCAATCACCTGAAGCTTAATGCTCTTAAAACGGAATTCCTACTGATCTCATTCCACAATCAATCCCTTGTCATGGAACAATGGATGAATCAGCTGACTGCTCTAAAACTGCAGAACGCACCTCGTGGACTCGGCATCATCTCTGGGTATCATTCTAGACAAAAGCCTGAACATGCAGAAGCACATCAGTTCCCTTACCAAAGGAGCTAACTTCCAACTCAGCTTACTTAGGAAACTCAAACCCTTCCTCCCTGCTCATGACCTCAAGGTTGCAGTACACGCATTAGTGATCTCAAAGCTGGACTATGGTAGTGCAACACTTTGCGGCCTGCCAAGAGTGAGGACGGCTCCTCTTAGGGCTACCCTCAATTCTGCTGCTAGGCTCTTAACTGGCACAAAAAAATACAACCACATCTCTCGGGACTGCGTGAACTGAATTGGCTTCCCTATGAAGCTCGGATACAGTTAAAAATTGCATGCATGGCTCACAAAGCCATCTACTTCAATACCCGGCTGCACCTAGCACAGAAACTGGAACTCTCTTGTAATTCTAGAGCCTCCAGTAGTGCCAGCACCCTTTTGCTTAAACCTCAAAAATTCAAGAAAAAAAAACCTATAACCGAGCCGTCTCAGGGATGGCTCCGAGGATCTGGAACTCCCTTCCCCCGAAGTCAGGGTGAAACCTTCTACTGTCTTGTTAAAAAAAGAGGTCAAAGGGCTCCTGATGAAGAAATTTCTGCCTTACCCTGGCACCTTCATCGGATTCTGGGTCCATACCCATTGACTCTGGCCCAGCCACCTGGTTCATGATTTGGTCGGACAATTCTAGACTGTGATTTTGCCTCTTGGTGTGTTTACTTTTCCCTCACGAGATTGTTGTACAATTTTAGACTTTGATTTTGTTGCTTTGTTTATTCCGTTGTGTATGCTTATACCCTTGTGGTGCATAATCTGTATTATACCCTTGTGATGCATAATCTGTAAAGCGCTCTGATACCCTTGGTGGTCATGTTCGCGCTATATAAATCTTTCAAAATAAATAAATACATTCTAACTCTCCTTCATTTGCTTGAGAATATCTTTTAGGGACCACCAAGGGTTTCCTACCTCGGTACACTACTTCCTGGTTCACCGCGGTTGGTGCTGTTTGTGTGGAGGAAGTCTTTTATTTGCTCAGGCCTCTCACTTGTGGTTGCAGACTCCTGCAGGGCCAGGCAGATCTACACAGGGGGGCTCGGTGTCCCATGAGCCCCACGCCTCTCCACGCGCTCAAGGAGTGCCAGCAGTCCCCGGAGCGGGGTATCACATCAGCACTACACCTCTCACTTGTGGTTGCAGACTCCTGCAGGGCCGGGTAAATCTACATGGGGGACTCGGTGTCCCGTGAGCCTCTGCGCCTCTCCAGGTGCTCAAGGAGGGCCAGCAGTCCCGCAGCGCGGGACACGTGCAGGGACGTGCCCTGGCAAAGCCCGGGCCAAGGACGGGCCCGTCCATGCCTGTCGGAGTCCAGAGGAGGCTGGGCTGTGCCCCCCTCTAACATGGGCTTTCCTGAATTTTCACTTGGTTTTACAGGGTCCAGCTGTTACTATAGGGAAACAAAAGTCCAAATCATCTGATCAAGGGACAGAGGCTGTCAACACTTTGGACTCTTTTCTCCTGAGAGCTGCTGATCAAACGAAATTGAGAGGGCCGAAAGAAGGCTATCTGGAGGAGAGGTGAGCTTAATGAATCCACAACTACTCCCAGTACTAGATGACATCTCGAGTAGAGTAGTTGCTAACCCCTCGGCTCCAATTGGTGATCCGGGATTGGATTCTCAACCTCTAGCAAGCAGCACCGGTAATCATGAGTCACCTAATGAGCCTTTGGTGAAAAAGAAGAGGAGTGGTAGGTCCCATAGATTCGCTAAATCGAACACTGTGTTGGAAAGGATCCCCCTTTAATGATTTCATCTGAGATTGAGACTGAGACTGTGAGAACTACCATAGCTCTGTAGCAAACTATCTCTCATCTTTTGCAACACCTAATGGACAGACTGAACCGAATTGAAGCTAGGTTAGCTCTACTCAACAGGCAGGGGTGTAGTCTACCTGTAAGACGCCAGAGTTCTTGTTGGTTAACACATTTAAAGATCCTCCCATTGTCACCTCTCACCCTGCAGTAAGTACTGAGCATCTATTGGCTCCACCTTACATTCAGGAGGACAGGGACTCATACTCTAGGGGAGGGCTTAGTAGTACCCACATGCAGTTGTAGACCCAGCCACCTGGTCTGAGCAATACCTCTAATTTGCTATCCTAAGGGCTAGATGACATGTGTAATGGTCATGGGAATGCTATTACAAATAATCAGGGCACCCACCCCACTAACCCTGAACCTCAGACTCGACTGGCTACATACACATCTAGTGCTACCATTACATCTAGACTTAGACAGGATTTACTTGGGGAGGGGCATAAAGGTGACTAATTACAGAATATGCCTAATTTTTACCTCCCCCGGCTGCCTGCCCATATGTGATCATTCTAGCAAACACCCCGCAATTGCAATATGCTCAGTTAGAATCCACACACCAATTGATGAATAAATTGTTACATTCAATTTAAAAGTATGTTGATGCTTACGAATGCTCCAACTTAGCAAGCCATATTATTATGGTTAGAAGACTCCATTGGGTGGGCAACTCCTCTAAAACAATCGGGGGAGGTTGTATTGTAATCAAATTTCACAACCCACGCCTTGTAAAACACCTTCTGGACATACTCCCTAATGGCCCTATGGCGTCAAGACATTTATGCTTTTCCACTGTGTGCTTTTATAGACCGTAAGGTCTCATGTCCTTCGGTATAGGGCTCGATAATAATTCTGCGCCCCTCTGCTTAGCTGCCCCAGAAAGACTACATCACATAGTAGCCCTACCATTGGCTAATACATTTGCTGTCTTGGAAGGGCTTGATACTTGTGATTGACAGGTGGTTTGTAAGTTGGGCCAGCACACCCAGCATAGTGAGGATCAGCAGGTGGCGTACCCTATATCAGTTAACTTACCATTAAATCAGAACAGTGATCTGATTAAATCAATACGTTGGAATATTGCGGGCCTGAGATCTAAACGGGATAATGAAGATTGGACTAGGATCATTCAACGATACGATCTAGTATGTCTGCAAGAAATGTTGTCCACATTGATGGTTTTTGCTCCATTCAAACTCCTGGAACCCCTTCAAGATCAGGGCAAGGAAGAAGGGGATTACTGACCCTAATCAGAAACACATTATGTGTAAAAAAAATTAGGACTGATGAGGAGTCCTCTTAGTACGATCTTTTAGTTTGCAGTGGGCTTGGAGCAGAGGCCATGTTGCTAATTAATTTTTATCATAATAACTTTGAGGGCAAAATGTCCCAGGTAATTGAGTCACTAGAGTGTGCAATCGATAAGGCAATAAAGATCCATCATAACCAAGTGAATTTAGTCTGGCTGGGCAATTCAGCACTCATAGTTGTAGTAGCTATGCGGCTTGATTGACGAAGAAGGCGTGGTACCATTAAATGTTTCCCACACCACATATGGCAATGAATTGAATAGGCTTTTGACTATAAGAAACTTGGTAATGCTTCACCCAATTGATGAATCCATGGGTACCTTGGTAAAATCCTTTGGAGACACAATCAATGGTACTACCATAGGTTACCTGTTAGTCGCGTTGCCCTTAAAAATATTTTTTAATCAGATAGAAACATTTGTTACAGACCTTAGTGACCATGCTGCGATTACTTTCGAAATATTTTGGAAAGGTTGTTTTAAATCATCTGATAGGAGAATTCCAGCACCAACCATAGCGAGAAGGAATGGTATAGTCCTTATATGGGCTAAGATAAATAAAACTGTATTAATACCTAAAATAGTTGGGCACACACGACAGGAATTATGGACCTGCCTAGATTTCTATAATGAACCATCAGACATAGTCCAGGCATTTGTTTTATGCTGAATGCAGTGGAAAGCAACTTCCGGGCCTCTAAGAGGAAGCATCAAACCTCGGCCCCTCGTTGGTTTGATGATAGTTGCACCAAGGCACTCAGTAAATTAAGATAGGCATTTGTTACTTACCTCTGTTCCCAATATAAGGAAAGTAGGAGGTGTAGACTTAAAAGAGGATGTTTGGGATAAACTACAACACGCGGCATTTAAAAAAGACTCAAAATAATTTTTGGGCCATAATTAATACACCATTCCTGAACCAAGATATAGGGCCAACTCTAGATGCTCATGTGGGAGAGGATGCTTGGGTCAAATATATTGGGGTCAGTTTCAGGAAGGGAAATTTTAACTGTTGATGCTCTGACCATGGACCCATACACCCCTATTATTTTTTCTATGGCAGATGTAAAAATTGGTCTGAGTATCATGAAGGGTGTGGACGAAAACATAATAATTTTTATACACCAATTATACTCTCAATCCTTGGCGTGTGTCATATATGGTAGCCAGGGGGTATGTACCTGGTCATTTCCTATTCTTAGGGGTGTCAGACAGGGGTGTATCCTGGCTCCCCTTTTGTTCTCACTTTACACTAATGGTGTAGAATCTGCACTGGATCAATTTGTAGCCGAAGTCCCCTTGGTAAATAAAAAACGCAATCCCATACTGCTATATGCAGACGACGCCGTACTGATAGCCAGGACTGGTCTAGCACAACAAAGGCTCATTTATAGCTATGTGTCCTATGTGGCTTTGTTAGACCTCCGGGTTAATGAAGCTAAAACCTACATTTTAATTACAGGGAAGTGACCTAAAAGATTACCCGCTTTTAATATTGCTTCCTGTAGTGTCGAAATCACAAATACTTTTTTATATATGGGTGTTTGCTTAACAGTTCGGGTACATGGTCAAACATGATAATGAATAGAGGTAACGCATTAGAAAAGAGCATCATGGCTATATTTTCTATCATGAAAAAATTAGGTACTAAGCCACTGCAACCAATCCAAAAGATATATGCTGCAAAAGCTATTGCATCAGCTACATGTGGGGCAGGGATTTGGGGATTAACGAAGGCTGATGTATTACAAAGATTAGAAAATGGTTTTTATAAGAAAGTGTTATCCCTTCCCAAAAGCCGTTCAAATTTGAACATGCACCAAGAGTTGAATGTTCCATAAATTTCAGATTTGATATCCTGTGCCTCGGCACTACTATGGCATTCTATTTTGTGGAAGGACACGGTCGGATTAAACCAAAACATCATTAGGGATTGTTTAACGCTTGAACAGACCTATAAGGTATCATGGCTTCAATATGTTAAAGAAACACTGTCAATATTGGGCTTTGAATCCCTCTATAGTGATCCACTTGTGTGTCAGTCAATTTCCAAAGCTGAAATTAAATCTTGCCATAGTTTGCACTGGGAAAATAAAAGATATGCACAAAATTGTGTCACAACCACAGTAGCTATATACCTGGGGCTTCCCACAATTCCTGATGAAGCAAATTCATATGTATTTTTCGTAACAAATATCTGGCATCGATATGCACTGGTGCGATTTAGGATAAATCTTATCCTGTGCATGCATGGTTTTCCGGCTGGTGTGTATTCAATTAATGATCTGCCACTTTGTTCATGTGATGCTACCTCCCCTTAATCAAATTTGCACTTCATATTCTTTTGTACATTTTATAGGTATGAACGTAAAAAGTATATTTTTCCCCACTTGAGGAAATCTAGCTTCGAACAATGTCGCCCAGCTCTGACCTTTTTACAAATGCTCCCTGACCCTTACGTATGCTTCTCTCTTGCATCCTACTTATGTTTGGCTTTATCAACTAGGAGATCAATTGCCTTTTAACTCTATTTTAAATGGACTTGGCATTTTTGCACATTATATTGTGATTTGGAGGAATTTAGTATAGTGTAACAGAGGGTTTTTTAGCTTCAGTTTTTTACCTATGGTTTTTATCTGTGTTTACCTATTTTTAAATCTATTGGAACTGTAACGTATGATTGAATATGTATTTTATGATGTAATGTACTTTTATGATCTTATTCTCGAAGATCGAATAAAGTTAAATTGACTGACTGATTGGCAGTCTAGCATTTTCCTTCACGTCACGTCAGGCCAGCTATATCTTGCTGATGCCAGCGCTGACACTCAGCGGCCACGGCGACCGCCCACCAAAGGCAAGCCCCTCTGCACCCCTCCACACAGAACGTCACCAGGAGCCAGAACCCCTGCCCCTTTTATATCAGAGAAAAGGTACGCTCAAACAATTGTATACTCCCCAGAACAGTATTAGACTACTTGCTAAATGTTAAGGCCTCCTGCTGTGATTTTATCCTCCTAGCTCTGGACACTCCTGTTGCTTCCTTAAAATGCAGATTTCAAACCCTGTCCTCCATTGAAGGTCTAACTCCTCTAGATTTAATAGTAACAAAAAAAATATCTTGACAGCCATTCCTACAGGCACACTAAGGCCTTCCCTCCAAGACATCAACACTCCCTTTCATAGCTTAAACTGCTTTCTCATCAATGGTAGATCCCTGCCTGAACATGCTGTGGAACCTTAGGATCTGCTCACTCTTTCTTCTTTTGAGATTGGATTCCTTACAGAAACTTGACTTACTTTCACATTCATCCCTTCCATCACACTTGCTTTACCAGTCAACTTTAAAATACTTACATTAGACAGCCAAGGTTGGGGTGGTATTGCTATTATTTTTAAAGAGAAGAATAAGGTCTCAATAGTCAACACTATCTCAGAGGACTCACAGTCTTCTGATCTCTGCTAAATCGGGCTCCTCAATAGATTTCTGCCCGCCCAGAATTATGGCAAACCTTGCACACAAATTGGCCCCTCAAATTTTCTCCTTATTTAATCTGTCCATTACTAAGGGAAAAGTCCATTTAGATTGGAAGTTGGCTTTGATCAGCCTTCCAAAAACAGGCCAATTTTTTTTCAACTGACCTTACTAAGTACCGGCCAATCTCGCTCCTCGCTCTGCTGGCTTCCCAGTCGGCTTTAGACCGCTTAACAATACAGAGACAGCTCTGCTAGCGGTCACTGACCATATCAAATGCTCCTTGATGCAAATGTACCCACAATGCCGGTTCTGCTAGACCTGTCAGCAGCATTTGATACAGTTTCTCAGTCGTGGCTTCTTGACAGAATACAAGAGATCAGGATTCATGTTACGGCTCTGCAATGGTTAGCTGACTTCCTGTCAAATAGGACCCAAAAGGTCATTCTGTGCCCTTATAAGTCTAGATCTATGTCATTAGACAGTGGAGTCCTCCAGGGCTCCTCTCTCAGCCCTACGCTTTTTCACATGTATATGGCCAACCTTGCCAAAATTGTCAGAGATTTTGGCTTTGGGATTGTTTCATATGCTGACGATATGCAGCTGCTCTTCTCCTTTGAGAACAATCTGTCCAAATCAAAAGCATCTTTCTCCGCTGGATGAAAGCCATTGCAATCTGGATGTCAGAAAACAGATTCCAGCCTAACACCACAGAAACTGAAATTATATTATTCAGACAGACCCAACTTCTTTGGTTGCCTGATTGGTGGCCATCAGAACTGGTTGTGGCCCCTGTACCCAAATTAGTGGTAAAAACCTGGGAGTCCACCCGGACCAATCCCTTTCTATGAAAGAACAAACATCAGCTATCACAGGTTCTTGCTTTCACATGCTGCGTTTGCGCAGAAGCGTCTTTCCTTTACTACCACTCTCCACACGGAAAACACTTGTCCAGGCGCTGGTTATCAGACATCTGGACTATGTCATTTCTCTTTTGGTCTCCATGAATAAGAAATTGCTCTCTAAGCTTCAGGTAGTTCAGAACACCGCTGCACGTCTTGTACGTCTGCTGTCTAACTCATAAGGCACTCCATGGACAAGGGCCCATATATTTATCCTCCCTTTACACCCTTTCTGGACTTTTAAAATCACATGAAAAGGCCTGGCTCAAGGTCCCTAGGTTCAGAAAGGCCAGGTCAGGCTGAAAATCGTTCTCCTTCCTTGCCCCTCATCTTTGGAATCAACTGCCACTGCAACTACGCATCTGTGAAAATCACTCCCATTTCAGTAATGCTCTTAAGACCCACCTATTTTAAGGATGACTTATTTTTTTCCTGTTTTCTGTCATCTTGGTCTCGCGTCGAGATACCCCTTTGGAGTGATTCGAGCGCGTAATAAATTAGAATAACATAACATAGCACGCTATAAACTAGAAGTGGGTGTGGTTAATGAGCTCCCTTAGCAATCAAACTCTCACCCAGTGTGCTCTAAAGGATAATAAAACTCTAGCTCATTGCTCAGTTACTCGTGTATTGTTCAGGTGCCTTCAATGTGACATAGGGAGATCACTGTATCATTCTGAGCACCCAACACAGTACCATTGTCTCGTAGAGCTCATATGGTGTAATTTGCTGTTTTCGGCGTCACGTTGGGTAGCTCGAAGCCCGGAGAAAGACCACTGACTCATTGTCAGTGAAATTGCTCTCCCACCACCGCAGCTCCACCATCAAGTGAGGCCCTCCTGTGCCCCTGCACTCTCAAGTGTTGGTGTTCAAGGCCCTCCTCCACTTGCAGGTTATACCTGAGCCTCATCCCTGGTGGTCCAGTGGACCTCTGTCTCCTTCTCTCGCTCCACTTTTCCTCTCCGTTTCACTCATTTTTTTACCCTCATTTCAAGCTCTCCCTTTCACTCTCCTTCTATCCCTTTCATCCACTTTTCTTTCACTTTTCTGCTTTATTCTCCTTTTATTCCACTCTTTTCCCTGGTGGTCCAGTGGACTTCTGTCTCCTTCTCTCGCTCCGCTTTTCCTCTCCATTTTCAGCTGTCCAGCCCTCCCCGACCCCTACTTAATGGTGGCCGCACAAAGTGGGCACGTCACTGGCGTGCCAAAGGTGCACCAAAGGCAAGCCCGTCTGCACCCGTCCGCGACCCGACCGCAACCAGCACCAGGAACCCTGGACCTCCGAACCACCAATGCTACGACCCAGGGCACTCCACGCACTCAACCCAGGCCGCAACAACAACTGCAAGCTAGCATCACCAGCCAACACCCATGGACCCTTCTGCTGTCACCGTTGCCGGCACACCTGCAACACCACCAGGGACACTGACCCAGCACAACCCACCCGCAAGAACACACCCGAACCGAAGACCCTGCAATGCATCCTCCTCAACGTCAGATCACTCCACAAACACGCCACCGAAATCTGGGACCTCCTCGACAGCACCAACCCGGATGTAGCATTCTTCACCGAAACCTGGACCAAAACCACCTCGGGGCCAGACATCGCCATCGCCATTCCCCAAGGATACAAGATCTCCAGGAAGGACCGTCCCAACCGCCCAGGAGGAGGAATCGTCATCGTCCACAAATCCACCCTCCGCCTGAGCACACTCCCCGATGAGCCTACAGACCTGTTGGAACACCTTCACTTCAAGATACTGGCCAGCCCTACCACCACCCTCTGGGACCCTCATCTACCGACCCCCTGGACCCCGCGGACTATTTTCCAACTCCATCACGGACATCATCTCCCCGCATGAGGCACAGGGTCAAGACTGATTTGCATATGGCCATGTCTGAACTGGGGTGGCGTGGTGAGCAAAATAACGATGGATTAAACCCAGATCTGTGACTGGGGGGTGAATGTTTTGCCAATGTGCAACATTCCGTCCATCATCTTGTGTGTTTTGCTGTTCACCCTATGTGGGAAGGGTATGCCCAGACGTGGGTCCCGTGCTCACTACGCCACTGGAGTCAAGCTATCCTGGCTGAAGAGGGGTGAAACCCCGAAACCGGTCCTAGGATGCTTGATTCCAGTCCAGGGAAGACATGGCTTGGCAGTTCGGGCTGGACTGTTCCCATGCGGCACAGGGTCAAGACTGATTAGCATATGGCCATGTCTGAACTGGGGTGGCATGGTGAGCAAAATAAAGATGGATTAAACCCAGATCTGTGACTGGGGGTGAATGTTTTGCCAATGTGACACATTCCGTCCATCATCTTGTGTGTTTTGCTGATCATCTCCCTGCATGCCATCGCATCCACCAACTACATCCTGCTGAAAGACCTCAACTTCCATCTCGACAACCAACTGGACCCCAACACCACATCCCTCCTGGACAACCTCCACAACATTGGACTCTGCCAGATCGTGATCGAACCTCATGCACTCAGCAGAACACACCCTCGACCCCCTCTTCACAACAGAAAATACCATCACTTTCAGCCACACCACCGAACTCCCATGGATAGACCACCGATGTGTCCACTTCACCTTCAGAACAACCACCATCCACAGACACCAGCACCTGCTCCCACGAAGAAACTGGACCACAATCACCGACGACCAACTAACCTCTTCACTCAACAACTCCACCCCAACCATCGCGGAGGACGAGGACCCCAACACTGCAGCCCAAACTCTGCACAGATGGATCTCCGATAGCCCCAACACCATAGCCCCCCTCAAGAAAAACAACAACACTCATGCCAAGAAGGCCAGATGGTTTACCACTGAACTTCGAGAGTCCAGACGCACCTGCCGCCACCCTGAAAAGGCCTGGAGGAACTCCAAATCCACAGAGGCCCACAACGACTTCAGAGCAGCCACCAACGCCCGCCACCAACTCATCAGAAAAATGAGAAAAAAAGCAATTGAAGACAGAATCTCCACACACGTGCACAACAGCAAAGAACTCTTCAGCATCATCAAGGAGTTAGCCCAAGCCACCAGCGAGTCTATTGACATCCCTCCCTCACAAGACCTCTGCAACA
Organism: Triturus cristatus; assembly: GCF_964204655.1. Taxonomy (NCBI): domain Eukaryota; kingdom Metazoa; phylum Chordata; class Amphibia; order Caudata; family Salamandridae; genus Triturus; species Triturus cristatus. Next base: position 880,213,934 of record NC_140583.1, read on the forward strand.
AACTCAGCACCTTATTCCACCTCAAAATCAAGAAGATTTACGACAACTTCAGCGAAGACAATCAACACACTGAACCCTCACCAGCCACCCCCGACACCCTGAAGCCAACGATTGACAACTGGACAGCTCTCTCCACCGAAGACACACTGAAGACTATGAAGTCAATCCACTCCAGGGCCCCCACGGAGACCCGGCCCTCACCACATCTTCAACAGAGCTGCCGACACCATCACACCCATGCTCTGCCACACCATCATCCGCTCCCTGATGAACTCCTCGTTCCCCGATGACTGGAAACAAGCCGAGGTCAACCCCCTCCCGAAGAAGCCCTCGACGGACCCCAAGGACTTCAAGAACTACAGACCCATCTCCCAGCTCTCGTTCCCAGTGAAAGTCATTGAGAAAGCCATCAACAGCCAACTCGCCACCTTCATCGAAGAGCACAACATCCTCAACTCCTCCCAATCCGGCTTCAGAAAAAACCACAGCACAGAAACCACCCTCCTTGCCGCAACAAACAACATCCACTCCCTACTGGACAGAGGAGAAACTATAGCCCTCATCCTCCTCGACCTCTCAGCGGCATATGACACAGTCTCTCTCTGCACCCTAATACGCAGACTCAACAACACAGGGATCCGGGAGAATGCCCTCGTCTGGATTCACTCCTTCCTCTTTGGCAGAACACAGTGGGTCAGACTCCCCCCTTTCCTCTCAGACCCTACACCAACCACCTGTGGAGCCCTCCAGGGGTCCTCCCTAAGCCCCACGCTCTTCAATGTCTAAATGGCTCTGCCCGCGCTCATTATCAGAACCTATGGACTCAACATTGTGTCATACACCCAACTCATCTTCTCCTTATCCAACAAACCCAACATAGCCAGAGGCAACTTTCAAGAAGGCATAGCTGTCGCCAAATGGATGAAAAGCAGCTGCCTACAACTCAACACCGACAAAACAGAAGTACTCATCATGGGCCCAAACCCGATGCCTGGAATGACACCTGGTGGCTCCCCATCCTCGGAAGCTCACCCACCACCACGGACCACACATGCAACCTTGGAATCATCCTGGACGCCGAGTTCAGAATGAACCGCCAGATCAACTCCGTCGCATTATTTTTCAAATGGATCCACCTCGTGCACAGTAAGACCGTCACTCACGCCCTCGTCACCAGCAGACTCGACTACGGCAGCACACTCTATGCCGGAATAAACAAAAACCTCACCTGCAAGCTACAAACCATCCAGCACACCACCGCAATCCTGGTCCTCAACCTGCCAAGACACTGCCACATCTCCCAGCACCTGCGCACACTCCACTGGCTCCCCATCGAGGCTAGAATCACCTTCAAGATTCTCACCCACGCACACAAGGCCCTCCACGACACCATAACAGCGGACTCAAATTCCACGCACCCCAAAGGACCCTACGATCAGCCCAGCTCTCCTACGCCATGGTCCCCTCACCAGAGAGACCAGCTCGGGAGTCCACTCCTTCTCCTTCCTCGCAGCCAGAGCCTGGAACGCCCTTCCGCTCCACCTCAGACAGACAACATTGCTCCCCATCTTTGCGAGAAACCTCAAAACCTGGCTCTTTGACAGACCCCCTCCTTGATGGACTGGAACCTGCACCCCTCCCCCCAATGCCTTGAGACCCTTACGGGTGAGTAGTCGCACTTAACAAACACCTGATTGATTGATTGATTGATTGAAACTCGAGTTCTTTGAAGCGCTCGAGCAGTGATCCGATTCCGAGCCCTGAATGGGAGGGCTAAACCCCGATGATGGAGATCTCATCTCTCTCCCACTCATCTTGGCCACCATTCCATCGCCCTCTGCTTTCCGAACGGAACTTCTGCCTTTGAAGGGACAGCAGGGCCGCAGAGCAAACTTTTATGTTGAGCTCTGGTGCGACTTGTCTGCTGGTGTTGGGGGCTTTGGGGAGGCCCCTGGTCACATCGAGATTCCTACCAGTCCCAGACGTCCTGTGGTGAATGTATGAAGTGTGTTTCCTCTGAAATCATTACTTTTAGCTTTGTGTGGACTAGCATTACATATTTGAATTCCAGCTGCCGCAGTTTCTTCTTGGCCACCTGGAACAATGCTCTCTGTCTCTGTACCTCTCTAGAGAAGTCAGGGATAATCCATACCACAGCATCCATACCAACTCGCAGCTCCTCCATTCGCTGGGCTTGTGCCAGAATATGGTTGCAATCTTTATAGTATAGCAGTCTAGCCACCACTGTTCTTGGGGTAGTCCCGGGCTGTGGTGTTCTCGAAGGGACTCGGTTATCCCTTCCAGTGCAAAAAAGGTATAGTGTGCAGCCAGTACTCAATGAATGTCATCACATTGGCGCCCTCCACCTTCTCAGGCAATCCCACTACCTAGATGTTGTTGCAACGGGAGCGATTTTCTGTATCCTCTACCCGCATTTCAAGAGTACAGACCTTCAACTCAACCAACGTCAATTGTTCCTTCAGTACAGTAATCTATGGTGGGTGCTCTTCAAGGGTTCGCTTATTCTTTGTTACTCTCTCCGCGAGTCATTTATGATCGTCTTGTAAGAGACTTAGGTCAATGTTAATAGTGTCTATTTTAGATTCTTGTCCCTTCGCGGAGTTGTTCTCCAATTTGTCCGGTGGGTCTGCTCCACTGGCAGGGTCTTGGTCACGCTTGCTGTACAATTTGCCCATGACTCCAAAAGGCAGGTCATTTTCACACAGCGTTTTCTCTGCACACTCCAGTATACAAAGCACAGATCAAAGTACCACTCTCGCCAGTGCACAGGGCAGGAGTCACTCCTCTCCATCCCGTCAGCAAGGCAGTTCAGCAGGAAGCGGGAGCCGCAAGCGCATTGTACTGGGGCACTATCAGCGGTAGTATCCCTATCAGCAGCAGCAGGAGTCCAAGCTCCATTACTGGTGCAAAACAGTTCCCCGGGCGTGGGATATTGCACGCACTCAAAGCGGAAGCCTTAGTCGCAGTCAGGGCAGATCTCACAAACTCAGCGATAGCTTGGTCCTATTGATGTCTCCGGGTACCCTGGCACCTCGTCCACTCACTGACATGAGGCCTCGAGTGCAATCTCAGGGTGAGAGATAGTCTCCTTTTCCCCTCATAAGTGCAAGGGAGTCTCCCACATGGGAAAGTGCGGGGCACCATCGGAAGTCAAGTCATGCTCCCAGTTGCTTCAAGGTCAAGTGATAGCCTGGGCAAACATCAGTGCTGGTCGGCAGCCGATAGGCAGCCAGAGCCTCAATGAAGGTGACTAATGGGGCCTCAGTTCAAAATAGAGGAGACAGGCATCAATCAGTCCCTGACTCAGGTGCCCCTCCCACCGCTGTAAGGTCCTCGTCGATGGGGCCCCTCTGCAAAGCCAGTTCCTCCTGGCTGACTGCCATCAGAGCTCCTCGCCCTCCACAGCTCTAGCCGATCCGAGCGGACTATGCCATTTTGTCTTCAGGCCTCACAGGCGCATTCCACTCCCCTGTAACCCCTTTGCCATCATTCACAGTATTTTCAGTCATTGCTATGGTTGCTGCAGTATCTGGCCTATGCAGACAAGGTGGCAGTGCTCCAGAGGTGGCCTCATGAAGTCAGGTTGGCACTGGGTGTGGGTCAGCCGAGCGGAACTCTGAGCAACACTGCTCACTCCATTGGTGTCAGGCCACGACTGCCTCTCTTAGTTACTCTATGGATCTGTAAATATGTATGTAACCGACCTTATGGATCCCTTATTGACTGTGTTACTTGGTACTGGGGTATGTTACTGTGTGTGTAACTGCCTCCCATAATACTGGATACATAACAGCTGTATGTGTGTGACAGTGCATGTTTAAGTGTCTCTGTCACTGTATGAGAAGATTTTTTAGTGTCTCTTTTTATATGTAAATATATAACTTGCTGTATAGGTTGGATATTAGATTGGATCTATAACTGGATATATGGGTCTGCTAGTGTGCATATAACTGAATCAAACTTAGAAAGCATCTCTTATTTTTTAAGCACATAGCTCCCAGTCTTATAGCCGACGTACAGCCTATCTCAGAAGTTATATGTAGTAAAACAGGAATTGAATGCCTAGCAATATGTTCTGATTTTGGATTGAGCCTACCAGGACAGCTGCATACACATGCTGTACTGTAACAGACCTGAAACATCTTTAAACGTTTACTTTACTGCGGAGATGACTTGTTAGTGCCAGTTTTTTAGGGCACAGGTAACTGACTAGCTCAGTGCTTATGAGGGTGTGTTATTGTATATGTAAGTAAGCTTGTTGGTTTCCCAGTGCATACGTAACTGAGTGTTTCTCTGCTTGTGCATTTATGGAAATAGCTAAATCCCTTAATTTTTTTAATCTTTCCAAATTTTCATTCTGATGTTCTAATTGCTATGCTATTCTTTATTTGCTTCATAAACTCTCTTTTTTTATACTCTTTTAGTTTTTCAAAACATCCTGCTCACTCCGAACCCCTTTATTATCTACTCATTCACTATCTACCTAGTATTTCTTTGTGCTACAGTTTAATTAATATCTCTGTTAAATATGATTATTGGACTCTTTTTCTCTTTCTCAGTATGAGTTTAATTTTCTGTATGCACAAATTTCACAAAACACCAAACACAAGAATGGTACACCACTCTCATGTGAGGGAACCATTAAAGGCAACCTTTTCAACTGTGCTTTCAAGGTTACACACGCTATGGAAAAATAACAACATGGCTTTCATATTTTTAAAATAGTACAGCTCTTCTGAATGGTCATGATTGTTAACCTTTTCTTGCTCTACTTGAAAGAAAGCACAATTTGGTAGGGGTTTTCAATGGCGTTCAGCACGTCCCCATCCATGTAACTTATTGGTGGATCTGCGGATCCACCCGGTAATCAAAAATATTTTTGGTAAACTGCTCCTAAACAGTTTCACTTAGACAACACTTCGGATTCATGCCTAAATATGGACCCAAATACACCTCATTCCCTATTTCTTGTACTACCAGTCTAGTTTCACCTTTACATTGTTGGTTTTACCGACCCTTCCTCCATGCTCCTGTAGGTCTGTTGCTAGGGTGACCAACATTGTAACATACTCTGCTAACAGTAGGTCACAAGTTCAGAACACTTTCTCGACAAGCATGCTAACTCGGTAACCACTGTAGCAGGAGTGATTAAGTATTTGGAGTTAGTGCCATATCTGATACTCTATTACGTTTTATTAATATCAGAAAATCCAATCACACATCTCCTTACGTCTTTGTCAATAATACAACCTCATTTTAACCACTATCATATTTATAGAAGCCAATCAAATTTCTTGTTTTACATTTTTGTGGCAAGGCATCTTTTTAACTGAATGAATTGTGCCATAGCTATGTGTTTTGGGAAAGAGAGTCTGCTAGAAACTGAAATATTGACAAGGACCTGGGTTTGCCTAATATGGATATTACTTGGGTTGGCTAAAGAGGCTTAAAGTGGCATCAGTTGCTTCCATTGGTTGAAAGCGTTATGGATTGCCAACATCCAGACCTCATGATTGTGCACTGTGGTGGCAATGACCTGGGCACTCTTACTGGGGTAGGATTGGTAATGCTAATGATACCATTGGAAAAATAATGCCACTTTTACCTCACTTTGCCTTGGTGTTTTCCAACATATGCCAGAGGCAGAAATAGAAGTGGTCATCTTCAGTCTGTCCACAGATAGACAAAGCTAGGAAACATCAATAAAGCTGTTTCAGTATTTCTGAGAGACCATAACATGGGCTCTATCTACAGTAATAACTTGCACTTTGACATGTATGATATTTACAGAGCTGATGGAGTGCATTTTACAGGTAAAGTCAACATGGTGTTCCTGAACAATTTGAAAGACTGCATCCTATTTTATGTGTAGTGATGACATATACATAGAAAACACAAAGGCTCTTTTCAGAGCCACCTTATTATCCAAACACAATAGGTAAATGTATTTAGTACCTAGTTTCCATAGAAAGTGTTGTATTTTTTTTGCCAATAAGTTTGGCGCCCTTTAATGAATCTTCACAAAATTTTCAAAACTAATTTAACGCATGCTTCAGCTGCTGTCTGGAAGGTTTTGGGGAGATTCATCAAGTGGGGGCCAAGAAAAAAGGGGGTCCTTAAATGCGTTTTCCCCAAGTTAATTCCCATGAGGACTTTAGACATCGTTACAGCTCAAACTGAACGGAATAGCACTACATTTGGCAGAAAGGTAGATCTTGGTCCTGAAAGAGTGTAATTTGGTGTAAATAAGTTCAGTAGTTTTGGAGTTATTAAAGTACAAAGATGTATTCATGTCTAGAGACATTGATCAGCCGTGAATCCGCCATGGATCGTTGTGGATCCGCCATGGATCCTCGTGGATCCAGGCAGATTTGCGGAAACACGCATCAACAGCAATGCTGTGATTGGCTGGCTGCAATCTTAGAGAAAAGTTGTGGCTGCCATTTTGTGCATCTAGATATGGTTCCCTGGGGGGAAATAAAAAGTAGAAGTGATAGAAGGCTGTGAGGGACCCCTGTTGAGCAAGAAATTGTCAAATTCTTTTTTTTACCACATGGGTGGATTTAGGTAGATTTGTGTATCCAGACCCCATTTTTAAAAAAAACATACACCCACTCACAGACCCACACATTCACTCACACGCTGACACTCACTAACACACTGACACCCACTCACACACACACACAACCATTCACACACCCACTCAAACACCTATACAGCTATTCACACACCCACTCACAGACCCACAAAACTACTCACACACCCGCTCACAGACCCACACAGCCACTCACACACCCACTCACACAGTCCCACAACCACTTATACACCCACACAACCACTCACACACCCACACAACCACTCATACACCCAAACAGTTACTCACACACCCAGAAAATTGCTCACACACCCACTCAGAGACCAAAACAAAGGTTACAGGGACATTATAGTTAGATTCAGGTTTTACTCACACAAAACCATAGAAATTTAGCAGCTATAGTTATCTCAAGTAATTATAACTCATTGCCTAAGTAAACTATAACTCATGCCCTCGTCATGCACTGCTAATTACCCCAAATATTACGTCACTGATGACATCTTCAATGACTTCATTGATAATATCACTGTAACATTTGCAGTGAAATTATTCATGAGAAAACTGTGCATGGCGGGGTCGCGAGTTATGTTACCTTTAACGGCACAAGTTATAGTTACTTGAGATAACTACAATTATAGCTGCTGAATTTTAATGATTTTGTGTGTGTAAAATCTGAATCTAAATATAATGTTTCTGTAACCTTTGTTTTTTTTCTGTGAATTTTCAAGGATTTTATAATTCTATTTCCTAACCATAACGGCCCGTAATCTTTGTTTTTTTCAATGAATACATATATGTATATATATCTATCATATTTGAATTGGCATGAATTATGAGTGTCAAATCTATACTAATGTTTACTCTTTTTTCAGAGGCAGAGAGTAATTGATGGCAATGAAAACTCATCAGAGGTAAGCTATTTCCAATGTGTCAAACTCTGCTGATTTTAACAAATGGTGAATAGGAACTCTGTATGTATATTCTCTCCTAACATTTCATTACCATGTCTATATAGCTTACCAACTTTGGCTCTGAGAACTGCATCAAGCCCGAACAGTATACCTTGACCGGATGAGGTGCAGACCATATGATGGAGCATGCTACCTCAGTCCAATTAAAAGAAATATCACAAATGCATAGTTCCACTGGTTGCCTGAGTAAACAACAAATTCTTCTAGTATTCAACACTATCATGGGGTTCGCTATAAGATGACAGTATTTCTAATGTGCCAGTCACAATTTCCTCTCTTTTACTCAAGTAGAGGTAAGACATGGTAGTGAAAGCAGAGCAACAGCAGTGAAGGTGGTTGCATGTGGCAGAGAGGCTGGCAGCATTTTGCTTGCAAAGGTGACATGATGAGGATGTACATATATGAGAGAAGTTCACTTACACTTTTCTTAAGGCAGTTATGAGCTAGAGCAATCTAAGTTTCATATTTTTCAGGTGTGTGGTTGTGGCAGTCACAGGAGTGAAACATACCTGGCCACCTTGTAGGGATCTGTGTGATACCGATCCTAGTTGGAGTAGCATGTGATAACATTACAAACATTTATTTTCAGAAACATATTTTTACAATAACATTGTTTTCCCATAACATCTTAGCCCAAATTATTCATTGCATTCATTGCATTCTTTTGCACAAAAAAACGAAATTTAGCTAAAAATCTTGTATTTGTAATTTGGCAAAAACAGTTTCAAAATGTATACTTTAATAACTTTCCCTAGAGAACATGTTGCAGCAAATTTAAAACATATGAACATTTTTGAATGGCAAATGGGCATCGAAGAATAAGTAGATAAAATAAAAGGGATAAGGATACTTATATTTAGGAATGATTTTATATATATATATATTCACTGAAAAAACCATAGGTTTCACACAAGTTATAGTTAGCTGTACATTTCACTCGTAAAAAACCAATGAAATTCCCCCGTTATAGTTAGTGCAGGCAACTATAACTCACGCGACCGCAATCCTCTGCTGATGCTAATACTGTATTTAGACACTTATTTGTCTTCTTCCATTAAATTTAGCTATACATATATTACAAATATTTTTTTTTCATAAAGACACATATGTCATCAGCAGAGGATTGCGGTCGCGTGAGTTATAGTTGCCTGCACTAACTATAACGGGGGAATTTCATTGGTTTTTTACGAGTGAAATGTACAGCTAACTATAACTTGTGTGAAACCTATGGTTTTTTCAGTGAATTTGCAAGGTTTTTTAAATGCTAATTCCTAACTATGACGTGTGTGAAAACTATGGTTTTTTCAGTGAATTTGTAAGTTTTTTTAAATGCTAAGTTACTTTACGCCATTCGTGGCGTGCGCGCCCAGTTAACGCAGTTCGTTCCGTGCGCGCGCGGTGCGCTTTGCGCACCGCGCGCCCACTTTACGCAGTTAGTGCCGTGCACGCACGGTGGTCACGCGGTGCGCTGCGCGCACCGCGTGCCCACGTTACGCGGGATGGGCCATGTACGCACGATGCGCTTCGCGCACCGTGCGCACATGGGGGACATATTATGCGCTTCGTTGTGAAAGGTATTCATTTGTAGTTTCCATATATAAATTTGCCATGCACAAATGGTGCCCTTCGGGAACAATTTGCACACGGGGTGGGGAAAGTGTGGATCATTTTTTTTTTTTTTTAATAATATTACCCGTACGCGTACGGTAAGCGTAATCGGCGATTTTTCGAAAAAAATTAAAATAGTTTTTTTGGCCTTGGGGGTTGTTGGGGGACACCTATATCGATGCTGGGTGGTTAAGAACTGAATATACTGCCCCTTTAGATGTTTTTTGACTTTGTTTATGCTGCCCCCCTCAGAGTGCGAGAGAGAAAATGGCGGCCGCCGCTTCCTGGTTTCGACCGATTCGAATGTTTACTTAGATCGCACAGCCAATCAGAATCGCGCTCGCGCACGTCACCGTACGCGTACAGTAAGCGCACCGTGAGCGCACCGTAAGCTGGCTCAGATATATATATTGATTTAAAGGCTATTTTCTCAGAATCTACTGAACAGATTTACACCAAACCTACAAAAGGCACTTCCTTGACCTGTAGACTACCTCTCTGCCAAATTTCAAGGAACTCTGTTCAGCCGTTCGGGCTGTAGCTGTGTCTAAAGGTCCTATGGAAAAATGCATGGGAAAAACGCGTTTTGGGACCCCCCTTTTATCTCAGCCCCCACTTGACGAATCCCCCCGAGACTTTCAGGGTAGGAGCGGAACGTAGCGCCCCACCTATTTTGAAAATTTCGCGAGGATTCGTCGACCGGCGCCAAAGTTATTCAAAATAGAATGTTGCGGTTTTCCTATGGAAACAGGGTCCTAACTATAACTACCTACTGGCGACCGCCAGTAGGTAATATATATATATATATATATATATATATATATATATATTATATATATATATGTATATATATATATATAAATTCACTGAAAAAACCATAGGTTTCAGACATGTTATAGTTAGCGGAAATTTTACTGATAAAAAAACAATGAAATTCCCCCGTTATAGTTAGTGCAGGCAACTATAACTCACGCGACCGCAATCTTCTGCTGATGCTAATACTGTATTTAGACACTTATTTGCCCATGTCTTCTTCCATAAATTTTTAGCTATACATATATTAGAAATATTTTTTTTTCATAAAGACACATATGTCATCAGCAGAAGATTGCGGTCGCGTGAGTTATAGTTGCCTGCACTAACTATAACGGGGGAATTTCATTGGTTTTTTATCAGTAAAATTTCCGCTAACTATAACATGTCTGAAACCTATGGTTTTTTCAGTGAATTTGCAAGGTTTTTTAAATGCTAATTCCTAACTATAACGTGTGTGAAACCTATGGTTTTTTCAGTGAATTTGTACGGTTTTTTAAATGCTAAGTTACTTTACGCCATTCGTGGCGTGCACGCCCACTGAACGCAGTTCGTTCCGTGCGCGCACGGTGCGCTTCGCGCACCGTGCGCGCACGGTGAGCACGCGGTGAGCTTCGCGCACCGCGCGCCCACTTTACGCAGTTAGTGCCATACACGCAAGGTGGGCACGCAGTGCGCTACGCGCACCGCGTGCCCACGTTACGCACCGTGCGCACATGGAGGACATATTATGCGCTTCCTTGTGATAGGTAATCTGTTAAATTTAATTTGTAAGTGATGACAATAATATGCCATGCACAGAGAGTGTTTTTTTTTTTATTAAAATTTTTAGCGTAAGCGCACCGTACGCGTACGGTAAGCGTAATCGGCGAAATTTTCAAAAAATAAAAATTTACCGTTTTTGGCCTTTGAGGACTCAACTAACATGGCTATGTGCATGGGCGCTGTCTAAACAGCCCCTTTATATGTTTTTTGCCTTTATTTACAGCCCCCCCCTCAGAGTGCGAGAGAGAAAATGGCGGCCGCCGCTTCCTGGTTTCGACCGATTCGAATGTTTACTTAGATGTAACAGCCAATCAGAATCGCGCTCGCGCACGCCACCGTACGCATACGGTAAGCTTACGGTAAGCGTACCGTAAGCTGGCTCAGATATATATATTGATTTAAAGGCTATTTTCTCAGAATCTACTGAACAGATTTACACCAAACCTACAAAAGGCACTTCCTTGACCTGAGGACTACCTCTCTGCCAAATTTCTAGTAATTCTGTTCAGCCGTTCGGGCTGTAGCCCTGTCTAAAGGTCCTATGGAAAAATGCATGGGAAAAACGCGTTTTGGGACCCCCCTTTTATCTCAGCCCCCGCTTGACGAATCCCCCCGAGACTTTCAGGGTAGGAGCGGAGCGTAGCGCCCCACCTATTTTGAGAAATTCGCGAGGATTTGTCGACCGGCGCCAAAGTTATTCAAAATAGAATGTTGCGGATTTCCTATGGAAAAGGGGTCCTAACTATAACTACCTACTGGCGACCGCCAGTAGGTAATATATATATATTATCTACTGGCGGTCGCCAGTAGATAGTTATAGTTAGGACCCTGTTTCCATAGGAAAACCGCAACATTCTATTTTGAATAACTTTGGCGCCGGTCGACGAATCCTCGCGAAATTTTCAAAACTAATGGGGCGCTACGGTCCGCTCCTACCCTGAAAGTCTCGGGGGGATTCGTTAAGCGGGGGCTGAGAAAAAAGGGGGGTCCCAAAACGCGTTTTCCCCATGCATTTTTCCATAGGACCTTTAGACACAGCTACAGCCCGAACGGCTGAACAGAGTTACTTGAAATTTGGCAGAGAGGTAGTCTACAGGTCAAGGAAGTGCCTTTTGTAGGTCTGGTGTAAATCTGTTCAGTAGTTCCAGAGAAAATAGCATTTAAATCAATATATATATCTGTGGCAGCTTACGGTGCGCTTACCGTGCGCTTATGGTAAGCTTACCGTACGCGTACGGTGACGTGCGCGAGCGCGATTCTGATTGGCTGTTCGATCTTAGTAAACATTCGAATCGGTCGAAACCAGGAAGTGTCGTCCGCCATTTTCTCTCTCGCACTCTGAGGGGGGGAGGAAAAACAAAGCTGGATAACACGAAAAGGGGCAAGCTAGACAGCTCCTAACCACATAGCCATGGTTAGGGTGTCCCAAAAGAACCCCGATTACGCTTACCGTACGCGTACGGTAAAAAATAAATAAAAAAAAAAACAATATCCACAATTGCCCCACCCCATGTGCAAAATGCGCCCGAAGGGCACCTTTTGTGCATGGCTTATTTGATAATTGAACAAATAATAGATAACCTTTCACAACGAAGCGCATAATATGTCCGTGTGCGGACGGTGCGCGAAGCGCAACGTGCGTACATGGCCCATCCAGCGTAACGTGGGCACGCAGTGCGCGTAGCGCACCGCGTGCCCACCGTGCGTGCACGCCACTAACTGCGTAAAGTGGGCGCGCGGTGCGCGAAGCGCACCGTGCGCGCACGGAACGAACTGCATGACGTGGGCGCGCACGCCACGAACGGCGTAAAGTAACGTAGCATTTAAAAAACCGTACAAATTCACTGAAAAAACCATAGGTTTCACACACGTTATAGTTAGGAATTAGCATTTAAAAAACCTTGCAAATTCAATGAAAAAACCATAGGTTTCACACATGTTACAGTTAGCTGGACATTTCACTCGTAAAAAACCATTGAAATTCCCCCGTTATAGTTAGTGCAGGCAACTATAACTCACGCGACCGCAATCCTCTGCTGATGACATATGTGTCTTTATGAAAAAAAAATATTTGTAATATATGCATAGCTAAAATTTAATGGAAGAAGACATGGGCAAATAAGTGTCTAAATACAGTATTAGCATCAGCAGAGGATTGCGGTCGCGTGAGTTATAGTTGCCTGCACTAACTATAACGGGGGAATTTCAATGGTTTTTTACGAGTGAAATGTCCAGCTAACTGTAACATGTGTGAAACCTATGGTTTTTTCATTGAATTTGCAAGGTTTTTTAAATGCTAATTCCTAACTATAACGTGTGTGAAACCTATGGTTTTTTCAGTGAATATATATATATATATGAAGAAACCACAGTCCTGAAGCAAAATATCTTTGCAAAAACAGGTACAGACCACAGCGTATCGTTGGATTATCCGTTCTTTATTGCAATGTCCCACAGCATGACGCGTTTCGACTAGGTCACCCCAGTCTTGATCACATGACTTGCCAGGACCCAAAATGTGAATAAATAGTCACTTCCTGAGAGAGTAATCCCTCCCATTACTCAATAAAGCTCAACAACAGACTGTATATCTAGTCTTGTTTCTAAATAGATTTTCTTCACTGACAATAATCACTATTCAAATATATAAAAACAATTCTATATGAAAAAAGCAATCATATATTTTTGAATATTCTTAAACAAGATAATTATTCCAAGTTAATACTTTCCATAGTACATCTTATTAGCGTAACATCCTGCTAATTAACAATATCGGCTGATGCCTATAAAATAATTGCTTATATGTCAGAAAACCGCAAGATTGTTACCACATAGAATCAGTATGTCGAAGGAGCTAACAGAGCGTCTACTAGTGACTGTGCAAAAAATCGTAAATAAAGTGCTAGTGCAAACAAAGTGATTTGACAATAATATATATACTATTATTGCATAGTTACATACTATTGTCAATGTAAGCATTATAAATCGGTCGTGTTGAGCCTATATAATATAATCTTTTATCAACATGTCATATGCATAAATGCACATTTACCGAACTTAACTCTCATCAATGTATAGTAAAAATTATATAACCCTTTCAAAAAACCATCATTTCTTAGAGATTTAATTTCCAATGGATCAGCTATAGCAACCTTCACATATTTGATAGTGCAATTACAGATATAAAGGGCAAAACCACATATAATACAGAAACTTTCGGAGATTTGGGTGTGCAAATACGCAATAGTGCAAATGAGCAGTAATGTCTGGTCAATGATTCAGTTTATACCAGATTATAAAGAGGTGCAAGGATTGCAGTAAATGAAATTCGAGAATGAATACAATTTAACTAGAAATTTAACACTGCCTAACAACAGTTCCAACATTAAAAACCCCTTTAGACACCAAGTTAAAACCGATAAAATCTGGAAAAAACAAGGTATAATCAGGGATAAAAACCAAACTAAAATCAATCAGACAAAATATTTAAATTGTCAGAAAGATATATTAGTGCTTCTATATTGGTCACTGTTTTAGTTGTAGGAGACAGGTAATGGGGGGAGTCAATGCAAATTAATTAAAAATGGTATTATAAAAAATTATGTAAATCTTCCCTTGTATTCAAGCCGTTAGGCATCTTAGTATCCAATTGTAAAATGTATTGTGATTCTAATTGCCTTAATTTCTTTTCCCTATTGCCTCCTCTTATTGACCTTGGTATCGCATCAATTACAAAATAGCTGATGTCATTTAAATTGGTATTATGTACCAGTTTAAAATGTCTAGCAACAGGGTAGCTGGGGTCGGAGTTTACTATTGCTCGTAGATGTTGTAAAATACGTGTGTATACTTGCAGCTTAGTACTGCCTACGTATTGTAGATGACAAGAACATTCCAATACGTAGACTGCAATTTCAGTTTTACAAGTAAACATTCCATTGATCTTAATTGGAATATTTGCAAAGGCATCAGAAAACTAAATGTTATTTACCCCAAACTTGCAAGCTCTACAAGAGCTGCACTTAACCCTTTCCTGTTGGAGAACCAGTGTGTAGATGTTAGAACTTCAGGGCTTGTCTTGACTAATGCGTTCCTCATGGACGGTGCCCTCCTAAAAGTAATAGAGGGCATTTCCGGTGATAAAGGAGAAAGAGTGATGTCAGTTTTAAGTATTGACCAGTTTTTCTTGATAATACTTCTGACCTGTTTTTCGTGTCGACTATATGTAGTTATTATTCTGACTACCTCTTCACTTTTTTGATTTTTATCCTTTTTACCCAATATAGAGGGTATAGTACTAGCATCAACACTGGGTTTATCAAGCATACTGCTAGAATTATTGGCTTTGTACAATGCAGTTTGTAGCTCCTTAAGTTTATATCCTCGCACTAAAAATCTTTGTAGTGAGTCTGCTTGGCATTGCTCAAGATCAATATCAGAATTGCAGATTCTCTTAATCCTTAAAAATTCCCCATACGGAATACTTTTTATCAGGTGTCGGGGGTGACAACTGTTGGCATGCAGTATCGAGTTCCCTGCTGTACTTTTTCTGTGAAGTTTCGTTTGAATATTTGTATTATCAATGTATAACCCCACGTCAAGAAACTCAACTCTTTCCCTGCTGATGGTGGCAGTAAACTCTAAGTTTAGATCATTCTTATTGATGTTTTATATATATATATATATATTAAAAACATTTAACAATAGTGACTTGGGGAGTTTGGGGGGTATATGCCACAAAAAATAAAAATTACGACCATATAAACATTATAAAAATAAAATCATATCTAAAATTAAAAGGTGGTTGGGGGCTATTGTCTAACTACAAATATGTAAACATAATAAAACCATAAACATTCCATTGTGCACATACACACCCATGTGTGTGTGTCTGTGTGCGTCTTTGTGAATAAATACAGTTTTTCGTACAAAAAACGAAATTTAAATAGAAGGATGTTAAATCTGAAATGTATGCAAAGATGCTTTGGTCAAAATAATACACTACATAAAAAACCAAACAAAATATTATAGTGAAAGATGTTTTTGAAAGCTATTTTGGAGAAGTGATGTTTGCAAAATATGTTTTGAAATACGATGCTATCAGATGGCACCCTGGTAGGGACCCTGTCACAGCTTAAGATGGAGCTGCTGCAGCTCTCGCATGTAATTCAGCACTCATGAGGATTGTAGAAAGAAAAGGTAGATGGTGTAAACATGCACAGCTCGTTTGTGAGTAGGAAGGCTATATCATTTCAAAAGTCACATTTCGAATTAAGAAGCTCAGCAGTCACTCTATCATTTAGTTTCTCAATGGCAAACATGAAATAAATCAAACTCCTCTACGTAATGGCACACCCAGTTTTCCCTCTCATTTCTCCAATCGATCTATAACATTTTGTCTGATTATTACTGCATTCTTATCATTGTGAAGGATGATGTAAAGTTCTCTGTACACTGAAACAAAGTTGAAACAAATAGATGTGAGTAGTTTCCAGGATACTACTTCTTTATACCCTTTTAAAAGGCATGTTTTAGGTTGTATGCACCAGAAAAGATTTGATTGACGTTCACTTTCATTCTCATTCTCATTGACGAAAACAACTGAATTGGCTTTTTTAAATGTGTTCACCATAAACTCTTGTCATTTGTAATTGTGCCATTACATATTCTGATTGAAATGTTAAGATTTTATTGTTATCATTTCCCTGTTCCATTGAAGCGTGTAGTTCCAAAATATTAAGAATGTAATCATGACAAGATTGCAGAGTCAGAGGAGCATGAACCCTGGCTCTTTGCATCATTGTTTTTTTGTGTTATATTGATACCTTACTCCCAGATCTTCATTTTGCACACATCCCAATAGAATAGCAAAGAGTTTTTTGATGTCAAGATGCATGAAGTTCTCTCCTGGGGGACACAATATGTGGGGGTAAGCAGGCAAAAAATGTGTGGATTCCTTTTTAACTCCGATAAGAAACTGCTCTCAACCACAGCAAAAACTGTTAAAAAGAACGATATCAGCTTGGCATGAAACTACTTAAAGGTGTCACTTAGCATTGTTTCATGTTAAATAAGAGTACTCATTTTTGAGACATTTATTTTCCAGAAAGGTTTCATCTGAGCTTTCAAGGGTGAGATGATAGATATATCTTGAGAAGAAACCCTGAATATCAATTTTAAAAAATAAGTTTGCCATAGACACGGGAGCTTCGTTTGGGATCAGCAAATATAGTCACTCTGATTGTCAGGCCATCACATAACTATTTTGGTTGTGGCCATCATTACCTGGCATGATGCACCAAGCACTGTGCTGGAAATAATAAGAAATAGGCTTCATGGGGCTCATTAAAATCATTTATAGAAAGTACATTTCATCTTGGTAGTTTCATATCTAGGACACTCCCCAAGTTCTGCAGATTCGCCGAATGGTCTCAGGATTCATGAATCTCAACAAATATTTAAATAAATCAATTCTGGGCACCTCAGCTTCATAAGATGAATAGCTGTGAACAATGGGAGTGGGGTGCAGGGTTTGGCATTAGGCCATGTGGCAACCTACAGGGGTTGACCACCTACAGTGGGTTGTAGAAATGATTAGGCCATAGGCAGATGTTGGGCACCCAAGGACAGGGGTGCTTTATAGATGTTTGATGTATTACATCATGAAAAAAACAACAATATATTCAAACAACAAAAAACATTTATAATTGTGTTATGGTTATCTTTGGTCATAACACCTAAGTATATGTTAAACAAAAAAATCTGAAATTAATTTACACAGTTAAAGTGCAGCTATTGGTATCAAATATAACCAAAATCCCCCTGAATTTCCCCAGTTATGGTAAATTGCAAATACTTTCACACACACCTGCCATGTAAACCATAACTCACATACTGAATACAGTGCTTATGACCTCACTACATATATAGCACTAAATAAGAGGACTTCACAATACATCTTTAATTTTCAACACATACACAAAGATTAGAACGCATCCATAACAATATCATTCATGATGTTATCTTCAAAATATTGTTGGGTTTTATCAAGACAAGATTAAATCCATACAGCAGTAAAATTAATCTGTGACCAACAGTATTGCAATCCAATTGATTAATTCAAGGATTATACAAATATTTTATCAGGCATTTAGATTAAGCATACAGTACCAAGTCTTAAGGCATGTTGAGTGGACCAATTCACAACTAATAACCTCATATATATTAACTGGCAGATGGGTCAACATGCGTATGCAAGAATGCTCATGCTAATGGCATTTTCAGTTTCACCATTTTATACATAAAAGGGTCATGGAAGGGCCACCAATTGTAGTGCAGGGCTAATGCACAGCTTGTCTAAATGGATCTGCATGCTTTATCAAATTAAATCCTAAAGACTTCACCACTAATGTCAGTTCAGGATTGCATATAATCATTTGTAGTATTTCTACAAAATATCATTCTATCTCCCCATGAGAAGAGCATATATACTTACCTTCCCCTTAATTCTTACTATGCGAAGGACCTAACCTTCTATATCAGCCTACTATTCTAATCTCTTGTTCTTTGCTTGTGCCCTAGTTCCCCAGGAAATCTCCAGGCCTGCTACATATATCTTTGCCTTTGTTTCCCAATGTTTTCTTCTTCAATTGAGGGAACAGACTAAGAGGCATATTTCAGTCAGGAGGAATGTCAGCCTATTGTCTACTCCAGTGTACCCATTAGATTTCCCCAGTAATCAATCCTCAGTCACATTCGGACCAAATTGTAGACATCAGCCTCTGCAATGCCGCTCCTAGTCAAGTTTCAAGCCAATGAAAGGGTACATGTGAACAATCTCTGCAAGGTCATTTACATTCTGTGTAGAAAATGGAATTGCTGCAATATAAAGCAGGCGTTCCTGTGTGTGCAGTAGGACTGAATTCCAGTTATGTTCAGTTAGTTCCTCATGTTTTGTAAACGTCTTTGAGATTGGTTTTATATTTGGTAAGGTGTGCTTTATAAAAATGGTTATTGCTTTTGTTCTGGTACCTAGGGTGAATAACAATGGCAAAACACAGAACACACATAGTTTACGGGTACTGTTGCACCCTCGGACTAAATGGAGGGAGCCATCTAATCTACGAAAATGTAGGAAATGTCCTTGGGAGATTTCAAGATTCCCTGACGGATCATGAAAATTCATCAACATGCCCATTTCATATAGATTGCACAGTGTCAGAATACCGTAGTCCTCCTCACATTAAGTATTGAGTACTGCTATGACGCCGCCGGGTGGAAAGGCAGCATCGAAATGCTTCCTATGCAAGCATTGTACCCAGCAGTGCCTCACCACTTTAAAAGATTGTCAGCTATCTCTGCCTTCACTGAGATGCAAGTGGTAGACCCATCAAGTCAGCTGAATGGAGCTCTGCAGTTCTGGGGGTTGCAAATAGCCTGAGAGAGTCACAGCAAAGCATCTGTTCACCAATTGCTGATATGCTGCAAAATAATGCAGTTCATAATCCAGGGTTATCAACCCTCCTTCTGATCAGGCAAGTTGGAGGTTTCATAGTGACAACCTATGACTGGTGTTATTCCATACTAAAGATAACAATAAGGCTTTTATTTCTTTAAAAAATATCCCTGGTTTTAAAACATGATGAAAAAAATGTAGCAGGATACCCTTTTTCAACAATTTTATCCTGCTTATGGGTGTGATCGTGAGCATATTCCAGAAGGTGTGAGGACGACTAAACAAGAGACAGAAGCTAATACTTTGTCAGGAAAATAAAATAGACTTATGATGTTCCGTGATGTATTTTGACCATGCACAACTCATCGGCACTGCCAAATCTACTACGTGATCTGATTATATGTATGTAAGGCCAGTAATATCTATGGAGGATAACAAATAGTGAACAGCCATCAAACCCACCCTCTGCATACAACTCAAAGATATAACAGTGAAACCCTGATTTATATCTGCCCGCAGTGTTAAGAGTTATCATGAGGTTTGGTGGGTGGGGCATGGCTTGACGCCGATGTAGACGGGAGCGGACCGTGGAGCTCTGTCCTAGGAATCCGCCATAATCCTGAGCCCCTGGCCCCACTACTTGGTCGAGGGAACGATAGTGGAAGTACCTGGGAGAAGCAACTATAGGGCTGGGAGGTCCTGTGCCGCAGACTTCGAGGAAACGGGACTGGTTGCAGGAGGGCCTCGGAAGGCAGCAGACAAAATGGGGGCTGCATCACAAAACAAGCGTTGAGGCTGGGAACCTGTGGGCAGAAGACGCGATGGGATCGGCCCTTTTTGGGACAACGCAGAAGCAGGGCAGCCCGAAATAGTACCTCTAGCACTCGCTGCCACCCAGAGGAGTGCTAGCAGGTGTCAGCGGAAAGGCAGCGCCAGCAATAAGGGGTAGTGAGTGACGACCCTGGCAGCGCTGGGGCAGCCGAGTAGAGGAGCAGAGGTGGTGTAGGTACGGCAGAAACAGAAGGCAGCATGGGACGTATTGGGCAATTGAACCCAGAGGGAATCGCCAGGCACCCAGACATCCCAAGGTCATTGAGAGCAGGAGGAGCGGGGCAAGCTGTGACGGGAGGGAGAACCCGAGTAGAGCCCTGAGCAGAGTGGTGGTGCAGGGCCTGCAAAACCTCGGGCCCTATCTACCAGGGCTAGGTGCCTGGAAGAGAGAGCGGAGACCACGCTGAAAGATACAAAGGGTAAGGCTGATTGCAGACCAGGGAAGTGGTGAACCGGCGAGAGGAGGCCTGAGTGCTGATAGGGAGCCTACTCTCAGAGTGAGAAGCAGCCGGTAAGAGGGACTGTTGAGAAGCACCCCGAGACCCACATTGGCAGCTGCAAGTCGGCATAGCAGGATGATCCGAGAAGAAGAGAGCGTGGAGGGAAGTGAGAAATCCCTCCACCAGCCAGAGACACAGACAGGGGAAGTGTAACTGCCAGAGAATCTGCTGACATCGGACAGGCCAGTGCAAGGGCAGAGAGAAGTGTGAAAGAGGAGAGCTAACTGCTGGATGAACCAGAGTGAGCCTCAGGCATTAGAGAAGGTAGGGCCTGATAGGGCCAGAAAGGGTACAGCCTACGGAGCATAGAGACGGGCAGCTGGGCAAACGTCCCCTGCTCCTGTCCTGAGCCTTTAGGCCAGCTGAGAAGCATCCAGCACTGGAGCCCCTACCGGACCAAGGGGAACCAGAGACAGTGTTGCATGATCTGTAGAGTGGGCTGGATGGATCAGGACGACTCCAGACATTAGAGACAAGCACTGAGGGGAGAGCTCGGCTGAAACCGAGAAAGATAGGAAGCAGCAAGGGGCTGCTGGCCCCTGCATACCCGGCGTCCACCCTACAGGGAGGTCAGGCTGCAGGCAAAAATGGGGAAAGTGCCAAAGAGGAGAGGACAAGGCACCCTCACTATGGAAGGTGGGAGCACCCAGATGGATGAGGAGGACGATAGCCCTGACACAGGGAGAGATGCCTGTGTTATGTGCCTCACGCTGGCAGATATCATGGAGGTGATCACAGACTCTCGAGAAGCACTGGAAACAAAGATTGATGCCATTGGCACTGACCTCAGTCCCCTGAAAGATGACCACGACCGTCTAGCGGAGAGAGTAACAAGCACTGAACGAACAATCGTGGACCTTCCAACAGAGGTAACAGAGCTGCAGACATCCCTCATAGACATTGAAGCTAAGGTCCGGATCCTGGAAGTGAGGGCAGAGGACAGTGAAGGGAGATCACGCAGAAATAACTTGCACACAGACAGAATACCAGAGAAGGAGGAAGGAAACAACATGGTTGAGTTTCTGGAGGATTGGTTCAAAAGAAAAGTGGTTCCGGAGGTGCTTTCACCATTCTATGCCCTAGAGAGGGCACATAGAGTCCCATCCAGGGTACCAGACTGGGGACTCTGCCAAGGCCAATATTGGCTCGCCTGCTCCATTTCACAGACCGAGACCACATCCTCAAGCAGGCCTGACAGAAAAATAACTTGCAAATTGGGAATAGCAAAGTAATGGTGTTCCCCGACTTTACTAGAGAGGTTCAGAGGCAGAGGACCATGTTCCTGGTGGTGAAAAAGAAGCTGCGACTGCTGCAGCTCCCATACGCAATGCTGTTCCAAGCTCAGATGAGGGTGGCTGGCCCGACAGGAGTGAAGTTCTTTCAGATGCCACAGGAGGCCTGGGAATGGCTGGACTCTGGACCAGGGCGTGATTCGAGGAGAAGCTCCCCGGGGTCGACGGCAGCGAAGAGAGATGTCGGTCATGGCAAAGCAAGGGCACCGTCCTCAACAGAAGCCGAGCTGAACGGTGAAAGGCCCTCAAAGCGGTGGCGGAGCTCAGCCAGTCGGGCTCCAGCCCTAGATCAACTCAGAGTGACCGAGAGAATGGACGATCGGATTGTTCTCCAACAACTAGTGCTGCAGAGGACTCGGAGAGAGAGCTCAAGAAAGTAATGCCTAACACAGCTGACAAACTTGTCTAAGCAGGAACTAAAAATAAAATGAACTGCAGGCTCGAGTAGACTATATCCTTTTTGATGATGCTATAGAAAAGAGGGGAGGGCTTCAAACAGAATCAGCAGGAGGAATGTGGGCGGGGTTTGGGGCAGAGAATAACCACAGAGACATTGGGAGATTCTAGATGGAGGGGTTCCTGGGTCTTGGCGACAGACACCACAACCACAAAGCCAGAAGAAACGTTGAGGTGTTTGGATGGGAGCGGGACCACTTCTACCTGTCCTGGGGAGGGGGAGTTGGGGAGTTTGTTTGTTTCAGGGGTTTCACTTATTGGTCAGGTGTGTCCGGGTTAAGAAATCAGACAGGGAGCTTTTAACAGCAACTCAATGGGACCCGCCATAGACATCAAATGCATCTCCTGGAATGTGCGAGGCATGCACTCCATGAAAAAGCTCCACAAGGTTCATGAATTCTTAGTGCGTAGAGGCGCAAAAGTTGCAATGCTGCATTAGACACATATAAATGCGAAGGAAGGGGATGCGCTGCAAATTCGATGGAGGGGCCAGGTGTACTATACAAACTATTCAGCTTTCGCCAGAGGGGTGCTAATCTGGGTAAAACCAGGAGTCCCTTTTCAGTGTACTAAGCAAATAATAGACCCAGAGGGGCGGTATGTGGTCTTAATGGTTAGGCTTGATTGGAAGGATGTGACAATTGGGAGTATCTATGGTCCAAATACGGATCAGGCTTCGTTACTGGTGGCTCTTTCTAGAACATTACCTCGGGCGTTGACTGGCTCTGTGATTTTGGGCAGGGACTATAACTGTGTTCGCAGAACAGCAGAGGCAAGGAGGAACTGGCAACTTCATTGGGGGCTGATGGATTCCTGGAGGGCACATCATCCGGGGGACAGGGACTACTCTTTCTTTTCACACCTGCATGAGCTACATGTCAGGTTAGATGCCATACTATGCACTCCAGATGTTCATGAATGTGTGCAGACTAGTGAGTATCTGGCACGGACGATTTCAGACCACAATCCACTTCTGATTGGGCTTGGATGGTCTAGGACAATGGCCGAGCATCCCCACGTGGTGCAGCAGGCCAGGGGCATTAGAGGACCAGGTATATCAAGCAACAATTCACACAGCCATTGGGTAATACCTTGACGAACATGCTAGAACTGCCTCGAACCCTATAGCAGAGTGGGAGTCCTTTAAAGTAGTACTCAGGGGTAGGTGCATCTCCAAAATGGTGGGAGTGTGGAGGACCCTCATGAGGGACACTCTATTAGCAGAACCGCACCTTCGAGACATTGAGAGAGAAATGCCAGAGAATGTAGACAAACCGGAGGAGATGCTGACAGCCATAGAAACGGTAGCGGAACATGTAGAGCTGCTTTGACTACAAGAATTATATTATACGGGCTTATGCAGAATGAGATAGACCAGGGGCCCTACTAGCATGGCTGGCAAATCCAGCCAAAAGGGGGTCTGTTATTCTAGAGATGAGGGTCGAGCAGGGGGAAGTCCAGTATTGTTAGCAAGACATTAATAAAATATTCTGTGAATACTACACTGACTTATATAAAAGTAGAGTATCCTCCATGGCTACAGAGCTAGATGACTTCATGAGAGACGTCAAGCTGCTGACAATTCAAGAGGAAGAAGCAGAGGCATTAGGGAGGGAGATAGAGCTGTGCAAAGTGAAAAGCGCTATTAAGGCCATGGCTAGAAACAAAACGCCAGTGATGGAAGGGTTCCCTGTCGAATTTTACACCACATATGCAGACCTTTTGGGACCCCATGTAGTAGAAATGTATAACCAAGCAAAACAAGCGGGGATGCTGCCATGGTCCACAAGGGAGGCTCCGATAGTCCTGTTGCTTAAACCAGGGAAGCAGGCATTTGACAAAACAGTGAACAGACCCCTATCTATGCTCAACCTTGATTATAAAATTCTGAGCAAGATGCTGGCTGCGCGACTGCTACCACATATGTTGAACCTAATACACCAGGACCAAGCAAGGTTCATACCAACTTGGAACATGGCGATGAATGTGCGGAGACTGCTGCGAATGCTAGATGCAGATACTTACTGCAGGGGGTCGGCTGCCATCTTTGCAGTGGATAAAGAGTAGGCATTTGTCAGCCTTGAACGGCCGTACTT
This sequence comes from Triturus cristatus, assembly GCF_964204655.1. NCBI lineage: Eukaryota > Metazoa > Chordata > Amphibia > Caudata > Salamandridae > Triturus > Triturus cristatus. Next base: position 880,238,337 of record NC_140583.1, read on the forward strand.
GTTCCGGGTGATGCGTGAATTCAGATTGGGACCCGAGTTTGTGGCATGGACGGCCTTGCTATATACTGAGTCTAAGGACAGAGTTAGGACCGGCAGGCTCATATCGGATAGTTACGGGGTGGAAAGGGGAACACGGCAGGGGTGTCCTTATCACCCCTGCTGTTCACCCTGGCTATGGAGCCACAGGCTTCTAGTGTCAGGACAGGAAACTCGTGCCAGGGGCTGGAGGTATTAGGATGAACCCTTCATATAGTGCTGTATGCAGATGACTTGCTACTGTTCCTGAGGAACACGGGGGAAGATCTTGATGGAGCCAGGGAATTGCTACTGGCACTAGAGAGAGTGGCAGGCCTTAAGGTAAACTGGAGGAAGTCGTGCCTGGGAAAAGCCGCAGACGGTAGATGGCGTAGAATAGGGAAGCAGATGCCTCCCAAACTTAGGGTCCAAATCTACCATGATCAGGCAGACCTCTTAGAAGGCAAAGTGGGAAAAGTCCTAAGGGGGGTGAAGGCCAGCTTCGATTTTTGGGGGGCGCTCACCTTATCAGTGACTGGCAGGATATCGCTCCTGAAGATGGTGATGCTCCCGAGGCTCTTATATTTCTTTGGGTACTGCCGGTCTGGATCCCAGCATCTCCGGACAATGGTGATGGAGTTCCTTTGGGGCACAGGGAGGCGCAGGGTGGCACTGATGACACTAATGAGACCAGATGGGGGGTTATTAGTGCCATACTTTGAGTATTACTACATAGCAGCACAGTTGCAATGCCTCACGAAATTGAATGCGGATCAGATAAGGGGGATCACACAACAGGTTGACGGAAGGCCAAGCCTGAATCTCCTCTCATGAGTAGTGTTACGGCTGCACATTAGGGAAAGAGAAAGCACTACAGAATTAAGAGTGGCTCGCAAATGTTGGGCTAAAAGTTTACAGAGGGCCAAAACCAAGTACCCGTATGCTCTAGATATTCCATAAGCTGTTTGTATGGCACTGCCACATAGGGTAGACTGGCGAGGCCTGGAGACATGGATGGCGGCAGGGGAACCACAGTTGGGATACTATATGAGTAAGAAAACCTACTGCTCTTCAATGACTTCAGGGAGAGATATGAGGTGCTGAGGGGAGACCTTCTATTACACACTGCCTTCACAGCCGCAATACGTAAACAATGGGGGGGAAGACTATCCAAATCTCCTCTGTCAGAGGGATGCCAATTTGTGGTATCTGCGGCGGGTACATTTAAAGTGGTCACTTGTCTATACAAGAGACTCAGTCTGGAGACACTCCCTGCCCTTAATAATTTACAACCGCGATGGGTAGAAGACCAGGGGGACCCCATAGAGGAGAAAGCATGGGGAAATTGGTAGAACAAGCCAGGAAGATCACTAGAAACACTAGATTTCAATTAGTGAACTTCTACGTCCTTCACAGGGCATACCTCACCCCAGGGCGCATTAACTGATACTTTAACACAATAACAGTGGTTTGTCGCCGCTGTGGAGAGGAGGGTGAGGAGTTTCTCCATATGTTCTGAAGCTGTCCAGAAATAGGGAGCTTCTGGAGAGAGGTGACTGCAATTCCGTCAGAGGTAACATAGAAAGAAGTGGTCACAGCACCAGGATACTGCCTTTTGCACTGGTTCACCCACACCTCTAAGAATAAAATAACAATTACATTTCAGGACCTGGGTCTTATATTGGCAAAAAGGGACATCACCAGCCACTGGAAGGCGCAAGGAGGCCCCCACACAGATAGGTAGGTGGAAGAGGGAGTTCATACGATGGCTACAGGAGGCCAGAAGAACCGGAAGTGAGAAATTGTTAGACGCAGGCAGAGCATGAGAAGCATTGGTGTCACTCCTGGGGCAGCCAGAAGCTGCATTAGAGGAAGAGCAGCAGGAGACCGAGCCCAGAAGCAGCCAGATGTAGCTGCCTAGAGGTGGGGAAATAGAGACAGCGGGTTTGGGAGTCTTGTCCAGGTATCAGGAACCTGGAGGGAGAGCAGAGAATAGGGCCTCTTGGTTGAGGCTCCAGGTGATGAGGCCCGAGAGGGAACTAGGGCACACAATTTAAGACAAGCCTGGCTGGTGGGGGGAGGAAATGGGAGGGATTTGTTGCCCTTTGGCATGAAGCAGGCAAAGGCAGAATATAACAAATAGTTTGTTACCTCTCAGAAGCTGATAATGTCAAAAGATTTCATGCATAGGATAGGATAGAGGTTTATAGAGCGCTGGAATGCCGTGGCGTCTTGGCGCTATGTGTGAACAGGAGGGGATTAAGATGTAAAACTGGAGAATTAAGTTTCAGTATCGAGGAAACAGCCAGGTCTTCAGCGTTTTCCTAAACAGCAACCGATTCAGTTGGAGTCACATGCATGAAGGCATTTGATTCCATAACTTTGCTGCGCAGAATGATAAACTCTGACCACCCCAACTTGCTCTACGGATTTTAGGGGTGTGGATAAGGCCTGTGTTTGTAGATCTGAGATTTCTAGATGGAGAGTACCATGAGAACACCTTCTGAATATCCACTGCCCCTCCACCATAAAGAGCTTTGTGCACGAAACAGAGGGCCTTGAATTCTACTCGTTGCCGGACAGGGAGCCAGTGGAGAGATCTTATGCCCGCCAAAGTAGAATGGTCTTTGGGGATATGTAATAACAATCATGCCGCAGCATTTTGCAGTGATTGCAATTTCCTGATCTGGGACTTATCAGTGCCCATGAAAAGCGCGTAACAGTAATCTAATTTCAAAAGCAGGAGCGCTACTACGACAGTTTTTTGGAGTTCCCCTGGGATGAAGGGAAAAATCTTCCGTAAACACTTTAGTAAGAAGAAACAAGAGGAGGTCAGACAATTGACCTTGGCTGAGAAATCAAGCTGCTAATCAAAGATCACTCCTAGGTTCCTGACCTTCTCGGTGGGGCAAGGGCAGTCACCTGCCTCTGTCGGCCACCAGGTTTTATTCCACAGTGAAAGGCCATTGCCAAACTCCAGTACCTCAGTCTTATCGGTGTCAATCTTAAGAAAGTTCTGACTCATCCAGCACATAATTTCTGTCAGACATGTATGAAAGCTTTTGGCAATTGTCTCTGGTTGGTTAGACACAGAAATTTCAAGCTGGGAATCATCAGCGTACAAAACCAAAGTAAAGCCATGCTTTTTAATGAGTCTGGCCAGGGGGGTAACATATGAGTTAAAAAGCGCTGGGGACAAGGCCGAACCGTTCGGTACTCATGAAAGAAGTCGGACTGTAAACTATCCCAATGTATGGTCTGCTCCCTTGCTTCTAGGAAACAGGAGAGAAGGGCCAGAGCTGTATCCCCAATTCCCACGTCCCTTAACGGCTGCACTAACACCATGTTATTCACGGTGTCAAATGCTGCTGACAGGTCCAAGAGAATGAGAACAGCTCTGCCCCCCACCATCACTTTTCATATCTCCGCTGTTGCCATTATCATGGCCGTCTCAGTAGACGGGGTTAGTCATATCAAATCTGGACTCAGACATAATGTGAAACTGTTCGATAGGGAATGAGATGGGTAATGAGTCATGAAGATTGGAATGTACTGCAATGCCAGCTATGTAACAAATGTATCCATACTGCTGCCTGTATGTTGCCATGAGTAAAGGATTAATAAAATCTGTTTTAAAAAAAAAAAGAAATTGTGAGGTTTGGTCAAAGAGAACCCTTAACTCTACTCTGACAAGCAAGGCCAATAAATAACTGGACCTTTTTCCTACCCTATGCATCATGGACATATACATACTGTCATCTAGACAGCGTAAAGTCTCCATCATTTAGCATGTGAGTGTCTAAAAAGAAAATCCTCTGTAGTGCAAGGAACTACCTGTTCTTGGTCACACAATTTGGTTTTCTCTATGCCATATGACATCCAAATACAGTGTCTGGATATGTTATGTTAATTAAATTTCTTAAGCGCAACAGTTACCCTAGGGTGTCCTGGCGCTGAGCACTGCCTATTGAGTTGCTGAGGTGTAAGGTGACTATGTGGTGAAAAGCCACGTTTTCAGAACCTTCCTGAAAGAGAGGAGCTCGTTGAGTTTTTGAGGTGGAATGGTAGTTCATTCCACGCCCTTGAGGCACATGTAATAAAGCTCCCACCACCCCAGTTCACTTTTTTGACTGGGGGAACGATCACTCTTTTTGTTCCCATGGAGTTAAGAGTCCTTCTGGGAACATACCATTGGAACCGCTTTTTCAGATGGTCGTGGCCCACTCCCTTGAGGGCCTTAAAAACAGTGCAGAGGGCTTTAAATTGAGTCCGTTGTTTAATTGGGAGCCAGTGTACTTGTTTTAATTTTTTCTTAACCAAGACAAACTTAGGTGTCCCAGTCAACAATCTGGCTGCCACATTTTGCACGAGTCTGTCTAGGTGTTTTCTTTGGATATTCAGATAAAGACTGTTGCAGTAGTCTAACTGTGACATAATAAGTGCCGTGACCACTGTCCTGAGACTGTCGGTAGAAAATACTTTATTTTCCTTATGATTCTAAGAAGAAAATAACTCACTGAGACAACCCCACTTATCTGGTCCCCGAAAGTGAGTCTGTTGTCCACTGTAACCCCCAGGTTCATTACTTTCTTTCGGTTCGGGGAGGGTCCCCAACTCTTCCGGCCACCAGTTAGGCGTCCAGAGGTTCATGTTGTTACCAAGTATAATGACCTCCGTTTTGCTCGAGTTGATATCACAACCTTAAAAGTGTCTGTTAGACCAGATATTCTTGATGGGATATTCTCAGAATATTTTGCCTTCAATGTGTGATGTTTTCTGAATTTGTTTTTCTTGACTTTAATCTGTGCACTTTCCCACTACTAACCAGTGCAAAGTGCTTGTCCTCTCTCCCTAAAACAAGGTAGAATTGGTGTATACCCAATTGTCATATTTAATTTACCTTTAAGTCCCTAGTAAAGTGGTACTACCTGTGCCCAGGGCCTGTAATTAAATGCTACTTGTGGGCCTGCATCAGTGATTGTGCCACCCACCCCCCCCAAGTAGCACTTTAAACATGCCTCAGGCCTGCCATTGCATCCTGTGTGTGCAGTTTTTAAACTGCCTTGTCGGCCTTGCAAAATAAACCTGTTGCCAGACCCAAATCTTCATTTTAATATATGAAAGTCATCCCTAGGGTAGCTCAAACGGCAAGGTGCAATGTATTTAAAAAGAAGGACAAGTACACTTAAGTTTTACATGTCCTAGTTGTGAAAAACTCTAAAAATTCATTTTTGCAACTACAATAGCTACCTCTCACAGGGGATAACATTGGAGTTATCTTATTTCATTTAATAAGCTTTATTTCCATATGGGAACAGGTAACAAGTTCAAGTTTAATTACAATTTTGAAAATGCTATTTTTAGAAAGTTGACATTTTCCTGCCTTAGCAATTTAGTGCCTGTAGCCTGTCTCGGGGTGGCACAACTGGGTGTAATTGACAGTTAGGCTTTGTGTACTCCTCATAGACAGCCACACACAATATGGAGCTTAGGTGTTCCTGGATGGGCCATTAATGGCAGGATGGGAAGAAGCAGCTGGGGACAGACCCAGTTACACTTGAACAATCTGTGTTCTGCCTCCACACAAAGGCCTGCATACCCCCGTAGTTAGTCAGGAGCCAACAAAAGGAATGCAGGGCACCTGTGCGCTTCAAAGGCATGCCTGTAGAAGCTTCTTCCTACTTCCAGGGCACATCTGGGTATTAATACTGGACCTCAGAAACCAACTTTTCAGTATGCTCCTGGAGCTGTGGCTACTCTGCCAGGAAGAAGGACTGCTGTGCTTATGAAAAGATTGCCACTCTGCTGGGCTGCTGCTCTGAAGGACTGCTGCCCTCTTGCCTGGACGAAAAGGATAGGATCTGCATCTGTTGAAACCAGGACCCCAGAGTGGCTCCAAGGGCTAGTTGGCTGGTCTCCTGATTTGAGCCTCAGGGACAAAAGGCCTCAACAACCTTGACTCCAACATCTGGACACTGCAGTCTGTGAGTCTACCCTGCCCTTTGGTGCCACCCCAGTCGTGGACCTTTGGAAGTGGGCCTAAGGTGCTCTGCCAGCCTCTGTGAAGGCAGTTTATCTGACGCATCACCTCTGCTGAACGGCAGAACCCCCTAGCAGAACCGATGCGCCGCTGCTGCTGCGTGGATCGAACCCATTGCAAAGACATCGCCTTCACTGCCCTCAACCACTTCAGAACCACCTCTGCACAATGCATCTTCGGTGCAGGCAAACGTATCCCTCATCGACGGCAGCCTCCACAACGATGTCGGGCTATGCTTTGCAGCCTCACAGCTCCTCAGAACAAACGCATTGTCCCAATGGCACAATGCATTCTGAATGCCGGACTTTGCATCCCAAGCCTTTATCGATGAGATTCTCGATGATGACGCAGGACCTTGCATTGCAGTCTTGCTGCACGTTGAAACCGATGCATTACTACAGCTGCACAATGAGTCTTCATCACAGATCCTCGCAGTGCTCCGCAAACCAGGATTTAAGGTGCTTTTTTCAGCAGACCTAACTGGATCCCTGTAGCCAGCCTGTGCTCCATCGTGGTCTACCTGAACTTGTGACTTTGTCCCGGTCCAGCACATCCAAATATTTGTCTCCGTCGAGGAAGCCAGTGGGACTTAAGATTTGTGTTGCCATGCATCTGCACATGACACGAGATGCATTTCACTGGGCCGGTTTCAGTGTTGGACTTCGCTGATGTCAAAGAAGCAACCAGTGCAAGGACTTGTGATGAGATGTATCAGTGTAGAGCACGAGCTGCGTCACGTTGTGCCAGAGTCAATGGTGGGCTGCGTTGCGCTGCTTCAAGATGTGTGAAGGTGTGTTGATGTAAAAAAAGGAAAACATACTATGTCCCTGTTTTTTTTTTTTTTTTAATGTATTTATTGGCATTTTCTTAATTGCAGTACAAAAACAGTATTCAGCATTGGAGCACATAAGCTTTTTCATTATTGCGTCAACATTATATTCAATTAGCTGTGGCAAACGGGCAAATAGCAGTACTGTGGTCCTAGCTATCACTGTGGGCCCTTTCACTTCCCCCACCCGGCACGCCTCCGTGGGAGATGATTGTGAGTCAGTGAGCGTGAGTCCATAGTGTGTGAGCCACGCTTCTATATTTTCCAGAACTTTTTAGGGCAGCTCCGTGTTTTATAAGTCGTTTTCTCCCCCAACATATACATATCCATACTTTTCCTCCACTCGGCCAGGGATGGACATGGCACAGCCCCCCATGCTCTCGCCAGGTCGCGCTTCGCCACCACCAATCCTAGCTGAAGTAAGGTTAACTTTGTTCTGAGGAGATCAATTTCCATGGATATTCCTAGCAGAATAGACAGGGGACTCAGCGGAATCGTCTCCTAAAAGATAGCTCCCAACTCCTCCAACAGGGTTTCCCAGTACATTTGAATCCGGGAACACTCCCAAACCTTGTGGAAAATGTACCCTCTGTTGAGTTACATCGCAAACAGTTGGGTGTTTCCGCCCTCCCTATGCGGTGCATTCGAGCTCTATCATAATATGCTCTTTGTAGGTATTTGATTTGAATCAATCTAAGTCGTGATTTGATGGCCACCTCCCGGGGATGCATCAACGCAATTTCCCAATTCGGATCCTCCATATCTCCCAAGTCTAGCTCCCATTTCACCCTCAACTTCTGCAGGGAGTCTGGCTTATTGCTGATTATTGTTCTATATGTCCAGGTAACTGCCTTTCCCCGATCTCCCATCAGGAGTCACCCCTCTAAAGGTGCGTATTCAGGGATTTCACTGGTATCTATGTGTTGTGCTCGCCACACGTGTGCCAGCTGTAAGTACTTATAGCGTTGGGTTTGATTCATGTCATACTCAATTTGGAAATGTGAGAAAGTAACCAGCCCCTTACAATACAATATATCCATAAGTTGTGAGATGCCCAGCAGATCTCATTTCCAGAAACCTCGCAGTTTCGTGATTTCTTAAAGCCGATTTCCCACCCAGAGCGGGGTTTCCCTGGTCACCCGACCAACCCATTTCATCTGCCTTTCTGCCTTTTTCCATGCTGCTATAACGATCTGTGTGGCTGGTAGGAGCTGTGCGTAGCCCCTCCCCCCATAGATGTAGTGTGTGTATGGGGGCCTGGCAAATTGTGTATGTTCAAGTGCATATGTGGGGTGATCCCACTCCACATGTTCCCATTCATTCACAACAATTAGATGAGTTGCCCAATAATATGCCCGAAGGTCAGGTAGGGAAATGCCGCCATTATATTGGTTGCGTTGCAAGGTCGCCAGCGCTATCCTCGGTGGTCTCCCGTCCCAAAGAAATGTCCGCAATGTGTCGTCAATTTTAGTGAACACCTCATCTGGTATTAGCTGATAAGTGTTTTGCAGCACATACAAGAATTTCGGAAGTACTATCATTTTGTATAGTGCTGCCCTGCCTAGCAACGTCAGCGGCAAGGACTTCCATCTCTCCACATCCGCGCAAAACTCCCTGAGCACCCTATAGAGATTGCGATTCAGCGCCACTGCTGTGTTCGTTTTGACATAAATCCCCAAGTATGTTATACCCTCTGGGGTTAAATGAAGTCGGCTTGGGCAGGCACTATATCCACCGCTCGTGTCTATCGGATAAAGACACGATTTTTCCCAGTTTATTTTATATCCCGCATGCGCGCTGTAGGTTTCACAACTATCCATAATATTAGGGAGCGTAGTTTTCGGGTTTGTGACATACATTAATATGTCATCGGCATATAGCGAGATTCGCTCGTCCAATTGCTTATTCTCTCTACTCCGGAATCCCATTATATCTGAGTGTGCTAGGATTACACAAGCGGGTGGCTCCAGCACCAGAGCACAGAGTAGAGGGGATAGGGGGCATCTCTGTCGAGTACCCCTACCTATTGAGAATTTCCGTGACACCACCCCATTAACTCTGGTCCTGGCCAGGGGTTTCTCATAAAGAATGGCTATCCATTGCCTGAATACCGGGTCGAACCCGAACTCCTCCAAAGCGGACAGAAGAAAGGGCCAATGAACTGTGTCGAATGCCTTTTCGGCATCAAGGGACAAGATGAGATGTGGGTCCTCCCTTTTAATCACCACCTTTAACCAGTTGTGCAATCTCCGATGGTTGAGCCTCGTTGAGCTCTTTGGCATAAAGCCAGACTGGTCTCGATGGATAAGACCAGTAATTACCGCGGTGAGCCTGTTGGCTAATATTCTGACCAATATTTTGATCACCATGTTGATAAGGGATATAGGGCGGTACGAGCTACACTTCTGTGGTGGTCTGTCCTTCTTGGGAAGTACCACAATCGTGGCCATCCGCAGGTCTCTGGGGAGAGTGCCCACCTCGTGTGCCTCCAAATATAGTTGGAGGAGGTGGGGGCTAAGCAGCGTCACGTTTTGCTTAAAAAATTCAGGAGGGAGCCCATTAGGGCCCGGGACCTTCGCAGTTTTCAACTGGCCAAAGGCTGCTACGATTTCCTCCTCCGCAATCTTGTCGTCTAATGTCTGTGACTCGGTAGCTGTCAATTTAGGGAACTGTATTGTCTGAAGATAGGCCTGGATCTGAGGCGGCTCTGCCAGAGCACGTTGCGTGTAGAAGGTCTCATAATATTCAGCAAATGCGTTAGCTATTGCAAGGGGAGTTACATGGGTCTGACCGTCCTCCGTCTGTATCTGAGCCCCCCACCTACTGTAGAGCTCTTGTCTGCTAAGCCATGCAAGCAATCTACCTGTCTTGTCACCTGCGTCGTACAGACGTTGGTGCATGGCTTGTAGCACGTGTTGCACGTCCTTTTTAGCCAGAGCAAAGTATTCCTGTCGAAGGAGCTGCAAGCTGCGCAGCAAGGAAGGATCATTTCTCGCAGTAGGTTTTGTTTCCATCTGCAATAGTCGGGATTCAAGCCCTGCAATGTCCTCATTTTCTTTACGTTTTTTATGGGCTATAATGTTCTGGGCCCTATCTTGCAGTACAGGTTTGTGCCTCCCATACGGTGATGGCGGATTCCACTGACCCCACATTTTCCTTAAAATATAGTTCCGTGTCCACCCTGATTTCCTTAGCAACCTGTGGGTCCCTGAGGTCCCACGGGTTGAGCTTCCATTCCCCAGCCTGGCATTGTGTACGTGTACCCGCTGTGAGCCACAAGGGCGAGTAATCCGAAAGGCCTCTCGCCAGGTATTCTACCTTTTGTATCTCTCCTAATTCTCCCACTGGGACCAGTATGTAATCTATCCGTGAAAAGGCTTTGTGGGTGCCTGAGTAAAAGGAATAAGCTCTAGTTTGGGAATGTTGCCTACGCCATATGTCCATGAGTGTCAGTGTGTCTGCAAACCGTTTGGGCGGAGTCTCTTTAGGGCCTCCCGCTGGGACAGTCGTAAGGTCCAGCGTGGGGTCCATTACATCATTAAAGTCTCCCCCGATAATGTGTATGTCAGAGCATGCTTCCAGCAGGATGGCTGCGAGCTTCTCCAGCGTTTGTCTTTGTGACCTGGGGGGTGCATATACACTGATAAAAGTCATGTTTCGTCTGTCCCACACTCCCTTAACCGCGACATATGCACCACTGGGATCTATCCATGTGCGCTCTATTCTGAAAGGTGGACTTTTCCAGATTAGTATTGCCACACCCCTCGCCCCGGTGGAGAACCCGGCGTGGGCTAGTGTCTTGTATGCTCCTCGGCCTAAAAACCCGCAATGTGTGCCCTTTAAGTGTGTCTCCTGCAGAAGGATGACATCTGGCTTCAATTGTTTGAAATATGCTGCCACCAGTCCCCTCTTATCCTTATTCCCCATCTCATTCACATTCCAGGAGAGGACCGAGTACGTCCCTTGATTAGGTGTAGCCATCCCGGTGATGTGATGTGCCCGTCCCGTTATCAAGACCGCCTTCCCCACCCCACTGCCGCTGTTTCTGTAGTCTCAATGCCTGTTTTCTTACTATTATGTCACGTAATTGTGTAAGAGCCCCAACCCCCCCATCCCGCCCCCCACACCCACCCAGTATCCAACTGACTGCCCCTCGGGTTAACAGGACCAACTGTGTCGTGATAAGATTGGAGAGGTCTGTCGCCCACCCCCCAGACCTGCCTCCTCAAGCTGCTCCCTGTTCCTCCTGCTCCCCCCTCCTCGGATCTAATGGCCTTAACTAGGCTACCCGCAGGTTGGGCCCTCGAGCTGCTGTTATCAAAGATTAGCTAATAGGCAGGAGGTCCCCACTCAAAATGAAAACAATTCAAACAATCCCAACCTGGAAGAAAAAGAGGGTAAAAACAGAAAGGGAAAAGGGGGTTAGAGGGAAAGAGAAAGGGAAATATAAGGGAGAGTACAGCAAGGGAAACAGAACACGTGGGGTGACGTGTGAAGTCCTCTGCCGGTCTGCTGTCCCTGCCACTCTCCAGTCCGATTACCGCTCATAATTCTTCTTTGTCTGCATGCTGGGTCTGAGTGTCCGTGCCACTCTCAGTGCCTGCCTCTCCCGGATTTTCCAAGAGATTGATGTTTTGCAACAATGGTTGACCTTTCTCTGAATCCATTGTAATGTCCTGATCAGTGCAGTCCGCCGAACGCTGTGCATCAAGTTCCTCCATCTGCTCCATGCCTCTAGGTCTATCTGTACGATGTATGCTTTCAGAGTCTGAGGCTCGTGGCGTGGGCCCTGCCACTCTCCTGCTCGTATATGGCTTCGGCCTAAGTGTTGCGCTCGGGGCAGTCTCAGTGTTCCTGCATTTAGGGTGTTGTGATCTAGGTCTATTACTGTGTGTTGACGGGGCTTTCCCAGAGAGGGGTTCCAAACCCCTGTCGCTCTCAGGAGAGGGGGCTTCTCCAGCCAATGCCAGGCCTCCTCTGGAGTATTAAAAAACAGTGTCTTGGCTTGATAGATCACCTTAAGTTTGGCAGGAAAGAGGAGCATGTACGTGATTTGCAACTGTCGTAGTTTATCTTTCACAGAATCAAACGTTTTGCGTTGTTTCTGTACCTCTCGGGAGTAGTCCGGAAACACCATGATCTTTGTATTATCCCCTTTTTGGCGGAATACTCTGAGGAGAGGTTTCTGTCCTGGTAGTTAAGGAACGGCGCGATCAGCGGGCATGGCGGGGATCCCGTTGGAGGTCGGGTCCCCGGTATTCTGTGTGCTCTCTCTGTAATGAAGCATGGCAAAAAGTGGGCATCTGGGAATGAATCTAGCAGCCACTTGCACAGGAAGGCACCCGCGTCTGCTCCCTCAATGGCCTCCGAAAAGCCAAGAAAGCGAAGCTTGTTTCTTCGGGCTCAATTTTCCGCATCATTTACTCTCCAGAGCACATCTTTCATTCCTGCCGTTAGGACCGTAACCTCACACCGAAGTGTATGAGTGGTGTCCTCAACTTCTGATATACGGTGCTCCGCTTGCGTAACTTTCTTAGAGACTTTCCGCAGGTCCTGGCGGAGCAAGTGAACGTCAATTTTGATTTAATCAATCTTACCCTCCAACACCTCTCTGGTGGACTGGATCGCCTGAAGGATGACATTATTATCTGCTGCATCCGCTGCGACGGAGGCGGGGGGGGTCCATCACAGGCAATGGTTTGGCAAATTTTCCATCTTTCCTTGTCGCTGTGGTTTGGGGTCCTTGTCCCGCGCCATCTGTTGCCATCACCCGTGTGGGCAGCAAGAAGACTGTATCTAAAGAACCGCGGGGCCACCCCCCTCCGCAAGCCGTTCAACCTTTGCATCCCTCTCCGCGTGTGGCCAGCCCAGCGATGGTGCTCTGCAAGAACTTTCCTCCCGAGAGGAGGTCACGAGCCTCACCTAGATCTTGGGTGATGGGGGAGTTCAATCTCCACAGGGCAATCGTGTTGCTGATGCACCACTTCGATGGCCGTCACCCCCACTCTATGTTCGCCTTCCGTAAGGTAAGATCGTTGTTTCGGTCTTCCAGGTCACTTACGGCTCCTACTCCATCCCACCGGGATTTACACGTCGGGCCCAGGTGATGTGTCATCAGCGGGTCCCCGCGCGTCCCCCACAGCATCAGGCACCTCAATGTACAACCCCCATGGTCAGGCAGTGTACCCCTGCGGCGCTTTTATCCAATTTTACCTCTTCCCAAGCACGATGGGGTGGCTCCAGCAGGCCTCAGACACTTCTTTGTAGTGCCCCCGACCCCACACCGGCTCACCTGATCTCAGCACAAATCTGGGCCCCTCCTCACGGCCACACCCAACCCGATGCAGCCGGCCTCCTTTCCTTGTCCGAGAGCCAATCTACCGCCACGTGGGCAACCAAGCAGTGCAGCAGCTCCTCGGTATCCCCGGGTCTCCGGCGGTTGTTCTCTAGTTGGTGCCAGAGGCTCCCCCAGGCCACCACCTCAGCAACAGTGCAGCCAGGTCCTCGGGTACACAGGGGCACACCAATCACGGCTCCGCCAGTCCTCCCGCCTATCACTCTCTCCGGTGGGCAGAAAACACAATTGCCGGTGCCGGTGCCGGCATCACCCTGTATTCACTCTCAGCTCGAGGGCAGCCCGCAGCCCCCCTGCGATGCCTCCTTCACTGCTCGTAGCTCAGACCGCCGTCATTTTGACCGCAGCTCGGTCTCTGCTTCTCGTTGCAGTTCTGGCCATTACTGGCCATTAACAAACCAATCTGGGCACAGAAAATGTCTTCCGGCACTCATCCCATAGGTTTGGACACAGGATCATATGGGTGAGCAGAGGATTAAAGCAGGATCACTTCTCGGCCATCGGAGCTCCGGTCGGACACGTCTAGTCCGCCATGCTGCTGGCCATTCCCCCTGTCCCTGTGTCTTTGAACAGGGACCAGCCAACTGACCCTCAGAGCTTTACTGATGTTCTTGGTCCACTCAGGCAGGCTAGATTCAGCAGGGCAGCTCACAGCAACAGAAGAGTCCTAGTGCAGCAACAGCAGACTTTGGCAGCAAAGCGGTTCTTGGTCAGATAGCATGTCAGCAGAGTAGATTTCAAAGCTGGGCAGCCCTTCTTCCTGGCAAAGTCCACAGAAGTGATATGAACAGTTGGATTTGAGAGTCCAAAATATATACCTGGTGCCAGCTTTGAAATAGTTGAAGTTTCTGGAGGTTTCTACCCCCAGAGATGTTTGGAATTTCCTGCCTTCCTGCCGTAGCCCTAGCTTGTCTTGAGGCATAAAAGACTAGTGTGAAACCCTTTGTGAGTCTTTGTGATGTGCAAGTTTGGTAGGTGACAGCTCCGCCTCCCTACCTAGTCAGGGATAGTCCATCCTGACACACTCATTTCCTTTTTGTCTCACTGTCTGGGAGCAATCCACAAAGGACAACTGCCAGCAACACTTAGTCATGTGACCCACTATAATGGCTGCAATCACCAAATGGTTTGGACAAGAAAATTTAATTTTTTTTAAAGTGACATTGTCAGAATTGTGACTTAAAATCGGACTTTACCATTATAGAGGGTTTTAAATTACAATTCCATAGACTCCAAACTCGACACTCTGATCTACTCACAATTGAAAGTTATCACTTATTCACTGTAATACGGTAACCCAATGTTATCCTATGAGAGAGGTTGGCCTTGCAGTGGTGAAAAGTGCATTTAAGAGTTTTTTACAACCAGGACATGTAAAAGCTAAAAGTACTTGTCCAACTTTTTAAACACACTGCACCCTGTCCTGCTTTACTAGGGACTTACAATAAAATTAAATGTTCTAATTGGGTGTAAGCCAATTTTACAATGTTTAAGGGAGTGCGGAAACACACTTTAGCACTGGTTAGCACTGGTTAGCACTGGTAAAGTACAAAGGGTCCTAAAACGAGATCAGCAAAAATGAAGGAGTAAGGAAAAGCCTTTTGGAGAAGACCACCCTAAGGATGACAGACCAACAGTTCTGATTTTTAAATGAAGAGAAACCATAGCAAAGACCAACCATAGCAGGTAGAGGTGATAATGCAGGTTTGTGTTATGATGTAATGATTAGTAATGTCACTGTTGTCAGCTCATAAATATGCAATACATTTTATTGCCATATAAGATTTTGTGCATTGAAATAATCCTAGTGTATGCCCTTTCTCCGTTGCTTTGAAAATGTATTTTCACTTATGGCAGTACATTCTGACCCATGGTACAGGGTACCCTGGCCCCCTGTCTCTTGTGGTGGTTTACCCACCCTAAGGCCAAAATAAAGAAAACCATTTTGGTGCCATGGATACTGCGTAGTCTTGCAGGACCCAGCGAGACCTCACCTTGAGGTCCTGCATCACTACCGGCCCTCCTGTGTTATCCCACGTGGTACCACATGACCATACAAGAATTAAAACGTAAAGGCCTTTCATGCCAAGAGAACGGTCATTTCTGGGAGATTATATGTTGGGTGGAAAGCAGCAGGTGGTTAGTAATCTCTGGGTAGTTTGGGGACATGGAACCCCACACTGCGCATGGCCTGGGCTGCTCACGAGGAGTTGGCTACAGGGCTGGCCTTCTGTGATGCATGCCAGGGGGGGAGTAGCCCCCCGTACGTGTTGGGCACAAGGCCTACCCACAGGACAGGTCTTGCTTTCAGCCCCCTACTGTGCACTATTAAATTAAGTGCTCAGTGAGGAAGTTGGGTGAATATTATCAATCAAAATTCAGAAATTCACTATGAAAACAATGGTTACATTGACGTTATAATTAATTATGTTAAAAATAGCTTGCTTTTTGTTAAAAAACAAATCACTAAAAAAATTAAATTGAAGATATATAGAGTTAGGTGTTGTAATAATATAAATACTAACGTTTTAAAACCAAAAGAAACCTCTAAAATTCCCCAATTATAGTTTACTGAGCTAACTATAACTTGCGCCCTGCCATGCCCTGCTTGTGATTTCATATATTACGTCGCTCATGATATTTGAAATGCCATCATTAATAACATCATTGATGGCACCTCAAATTACATAATTGATGACATCACTGATCCTACAGTGAAGACACAGACAGGAACAGGTGCTTTAGGTCAGCTGTCTTCATGCTTTCGTCTGTTCAACTGTCATTCACAATTTGTATCTTTACATGTTTTTATATTTGTGTACATGTATTTTTGAGGGGCAGTGAGTCAGAATTAATATCTTGCTGTACTAAAGCTTTTTTCTTTCCGTTCTTTATCTTTTTAACAATTGTTTTGTTATTATTGTGTGTTTAAAGTTTCACTTAACAATACAATACTTCAAAGCCAAAGATAACTTTGCTTTGCATCGAAAGAAGTATTCTTTCCTGTGATGCGCATTAAACCTATAAATGTGTGCCCGTACCTTTTCGAAGCATCGAAACGGTTCTATTAAAATTGGATGCAAAGGTTAGGGTTTCTATGTTAACAAACTATATATATATATATATATATGATCATGCTCGCAGAGGCGGTAGAAACGTGACAGTGGTGGGCATTATGTCCGAACAATCTCTTGAGTAATTGTGCTGATCATTAAATATGCACTAGCACTTCAATTTGGTGTGCTCCTGATTTCGATTTCCTAACGGATGTTCCTCAAGAGGTCCTTGCCAAACGATCCCCGCTCACTTTTTGCGGGGTTGGAACTGTTTTTGGACATATATATATATATATATATATATATATATATATATTCACTGAAAAAACCATAGGTTTCAGGGGTGTTATAGTTAGCTGGACTTTTCACTTGTACAAAACCATTGAAATTCCCCCGTTATAGTTAGTTCAGCTAACTATAACTCGCGCGCCCGCAATGCACTGCTGATGACGTCACATATTACATCACTCATGACATGGTCAGTGACATCACTCATGACATCACTGATGACATCTCAAATGACATCACTGATGACATCATCCAGTGAATGTGTGTTATTCTGAAAATTAAATATGTTTTATATATGTATATCTCAAGGTCGATGGAAGAATAAATGGGTATATAAGTGTCTAAATAGATGATTTGTTTTTGAAAAATTGATTGTGTAACTGACTGATTAAGTGTATCATAGTGAATACATGGCTTAGTGAGTAATGTTTAAATATGTAAATATCTGTATCAGTCTCTCACTTTGTGTATAAGTGGCTGCATGGGTTGGTGAGTAGCTACATGGGTGTCTATATAGGTTATTAGTTGGTTTTTTGAGTATCAGTCTGAGTGTCTGCATGGTTCGGTGGGGGGTATTACGTAGTGCATAGGTGCATGAATGAGTGACTCACTGTTTGTATGTGTTGAACACAGTATGTGTGCAGGACTGTATGGGTGGATGAGTGTGTGTATGGGTGTGTTAGTGAGTGAATGACTGTCTCAATAGTGTCTTTATGAGTAACTACATATGTTTTAAACTAGTATATGTGACTATTGGTGTATATATGTGAGTATATGTGAGAGTGAGAGATTGAAAGAGTTCCTGTATGAATAAGTATGTGTTTCTATAAGTGATTGTTTAAAAGACTAAGTATGTGTAAGTTTCCGTAGAAGTAAGTGTGGTGGTGTGTGTATAACTGTATATGCAAGTAAATGTATGTTTGATTCTTTATTAGCATGAGTGACTATGTGTGTGAGTAACTCTATGGATGAGTGGCATTGTGTAACAGGATGTATAGGTGTATGAGTACATATGATGAGTGAGTACATGTATGAGTGACTGTATTGGACTGTTGGTGAATGAGTGGATGTGTATGTGGATCTTAGAATTACTGAAGAGGTTGTTGTAACTGGTATTGGTATGTCCATTGTTTTGAAAATTGTAGTCTCTATTTTTGAATGTGTGTATCAAAGGTTATATTAGGGTGAGAGGAGGTCTGCCACTCTATCACAAGGATGATGTCATCAGTGATGTCATCAGTGATGTCATTTGAGATGTCATCAGTGATGTCATGAGTGATGTCACTGACCATGTCATGAGTGATGTGATATGTGACGTCATCAGCAGTGCATTGCGGGCGCGCGAGTTATAGTTAGCTGAACTAACTATAACGGGGGAATTTCAATGGTTTTGTACAAGTGAAAAGTCCAGCTAACTATAACACCCCTGAAACCTATGGTTTTTTCAGTGAATTTCTGAGGTTTTTTAAATGCTAATTCCTAACTATAACGTGCCTGAAACCTATGGTTTTTTCTGTTAATTTCAAAGGTTTTTTAAATGCTAATTTCTAACTATGCCTACAGAGATAGGACATGTGAAGAAAGAAGAAAAAATGCACAGAAAGAAACAAAAGAAGTGCAGAAAGAAGCAACAGAAGTCCTCAAATACGAAGATAAGTGCAGGAAGAAGGATAACGTGCAGAAAGAACAAAAAGAAGAGCAGAAAGAAGCCTTGTTGCAAAATCATCCTGTACCCTCAACTTTTTCAGACGGATACTGGTGGTAACTGAGTCTGACTAACCAGTCCTAGAGCCAGTGCTATGTTAAAAGACACTTAGAATACAGTGAAAACACCTACATACACTAGGGAACATTATGCGTTGGGGTCCCCCTGTGATTAGCCTTACCTCCTCTATAAGCCCCTAGTATATAATAGGGCATGGGGATTAAAACTACCTCTAAAACAGGCCACAGGGCGTTTTTGCACACGTTAACTCAGGCCCCGTCCCCTCCTTTCACCATTGTGTAAACACGCCCTGTGTCCGTTTTTAGTTGGGAGATTAAGTTCATTTGAGTCCTGAGGGTCCCTAGGGTCCAACTAGCCCACTAGGTACCTCCAGTAAGTGCCACAGAGCTGCGTTGCAGAGAGGTGTAAAAAGTGGCACGGCCTGGACCACCTCTCTGCAATGCAGCTCAGTGGCGCTTACTGGAAGCACTTGGTGGGCTAGTTAGCCCCCAGGGGCCCTCAGTATTGAAGGGAAATTATATCCCCAATTTAAAACGTGCCATGGTGCGTGTTTGCACACGTCACCTCAGGCCCCGTCCCCTCCCTTCACCACTGTGTAAACGCACCCTGTGGCTGTTCTAAGTTGAGAGATTAAGTCCCCTTGAATCCTAAGGGTCCCTAGGGTCACACTAGACCACTAGGTACCTCCAGTAAGCGCCACAGAGCTGCGTTGCAGAGAGGTGTAAAAAGGGGCTTGGCCTCAGAACACCTGTCTGCAGCGCAGCTCCCTGGCGCATACTGGAGATGCCTGTTGGTGGCGCGTTTGCAGAGTGCTGCATGGAGGGGGCATGGCCTCCGGGACGATGCCAGTCTTTTATTTATTTTATTTTTTTAAGAAGGGGGGCTGTGTGGTTCCCCTTCTTATTCTAATTTATTGGCCCTGATGACCCCATCCCCCAGGGCCTGTCTCCTAATTATATTTTTTTGACCCCAATCCCCAGGGCCGGCCACTGTTTTTTATTATTTTTAAAAAATATATATTTATAGACACACCTAGGACATGCTGGACAAACCGTACGTACCTATCACCATGACGATTTGCGTGATATTCATTAAAAGGCGACTATGCATGCAATTAATCCACGTGGAATGTATTTACACCACTAGTGAAGCTCTGACATGTCTGATGCTCTACCGTGCCTAATCCCGGTAGACACCCTTGTCGTTTATTTATACAAACATGGGTAGCTATTGACGGGCACATTTAATACACATGCACACCAAGCCATTCAAAGGGGATTCGACAAAAATTCGACCAAAACTATGCAAGAAACCCCCCTCACAGTTAATAAAACACACATCCACTGCCGGATGTGTAATACTTTTTATTTTACTCTCTGGAAAGGGGACGAACATCACTTGCGAGTCACAGCGCGCTCCTGACAGAGCCCAATGCTGTGTTACACCCACCATTGCCTGCCGAGTGCCACACACCTCTGTATTGTATTCCACTAGCTAGTGCATATGCTATGACACTCTCTAGCCCATGTGCACTGTAACGCCACCCCGTGAAAATGTCATGCCACACTTGTCTTCGCACGGGTTATATTGCCCCATCTAACGTGCCTTCCTCGATGCCTATGTTATAACGCACAGTGCTGTGCCATACATATTACAATTTGGGATCCATATCTTTGTCACAGTGCATATGCAACGTTACACTACCCAGCACATATTTTATATTACAACTTTAGAGACTAGTTAGGTTACACAACACTGCCCTGTGCATATTACACTCCAAGGCGCATATCGCATAGCACGCGCTAGTGCCTGTGCTATCTCGCGCTCTCCAATGAATCTGTCATTGCGCACAATGTATTGCATATTATATTTCACGCCTGGTTCATCTTATATCACACTTTTTGGTGCATAGTTTATACCATACACTATATCTAGTTTTCATTTTCAATCGTGCTCTCAGGACTATGTTCTATATAACACTGTGTTCACCTACCCTTTTCACGGGCATTACATTTTGCGATAGGGGGTGGAGGGTCAGGGGGTGTTTTTGCCAAGTGAGCCCGGAGTCACAGTCACTAACGTCTTCTTCTTCCTGAATAAAAGTGAGATTATGCTGCATACTTGTTCATATTTTAAGTAGTTTGCACAGACAAAATGTTTTAAAAACAATAAAGTTTCTAATACCCGCCTTCTCTGAACAGTTAGCTTGCTGCCCCATCCCCCTCCTCCCTATCCTCTGTTGTGTGAATCCATGGACTAGCCTCCTCCCTCCTGCCATGCATGGTCTGATGTGCTGCCACTGCCCTCAATTTAGTATGATGTACCAGTCCACTCCTCCTGCCCTCCATTGCCCAATTCTATGCCCCATCATTGACCTCCTGCTTAAACTCTGTGCTTAGCTTGCTGCCCCTATTCTCCTTCCCCCTGCCCTCCGATGTCTTTGTGCATGCCCCTGCTCCATCCTTTTTGCCCACCATGTCCCATGGACCTGCCACTCCTATCTACTCTGAGTGTTCTGTTGAGCTGCCACTCCCCTCCCACCTGCCTAGCATTGTCAGATGACTGTAACCTGTCCCTGCCACCTCCACCCTGCCTGTCCACATGCCATGCCTCTATCCTCTTCCTCCTGTCCTACATGGTCCATTGTACTGCCACACCCTTCTGCCCTCCCTGGTCTGTTGTGCTGCAACTGCTCCTCCTGCCTGCCCCGTGTGGTCTGCTGTGAGGCCCCTTCCCCTGAACTTTCTTGTCTGTGCACAGGTCCTGACCCTCCCTTCTATCCTCCATCGTCCTTTGTGCATGCCCCTGCACCCTCCTTCTTGCCCATCATAGCCATTGTGCTGCCACTAACCCTCCCACTTGCCATGCATGGTCTTCTGTGCTGCCATGGCCCCTCCCACCTTCCCTGTGTGGTCAGTTAGCTGCCCCTGACCCCCTCCCACCTTCCCTCCATGGTCTGTGTGTATGCCATCACAGTCTCTCTGTTGCTCTTCATGTTGTGTCTTGCTTCTAGTGCCCATCCTCCCTGACCTCCATGGCTATCTTGCTGCTCCTGCCCTGCCCCCTTGCCCCCAGCCCTCTGTTTACATGTGCAGACCCCTACTCCCTCCCTCCTGGCTTGTCTGTTCCATTGTAATGCCCCTGATCCGTCCCTCCTGCCCTTTATGGTCTGTTATGCTGCAGCCTTCTCTCCTGTCTGTCCATTATGGTCAGCTAGCTACCATTGCCTCTTGCCCCTCTGTTCTCTGTTGTCCATGTGCATGGTCCTGTCCCCTCCCTCTTGCTTTCTATGGATTGTTGTGCTGCACTCCCGTCCTGCATGACCTGTGTGGTGTATTGTGCTGCTGCAAACCCTGATGCCTGCCCTGCAGGGTCAGTTTGGTGCACCTCTCCATGTCTCTCCTGTCCTCTGTTATCCAAGTCCATGTCCCTATCCAATTTCCTTTCATGATCCAATGTACCATACTTGCGAACATTTTGAACTTGGTAAGAGGGAGATTTTGAAAAAAAACTGGATTATTGATTTTCCCCTTTGAGTTACATTGAAAAAGAGGATATTGTAGAAAGGAGACAGATCAAATAAAGCCCATTTGAGCTTAAAAACATTGGACGTTTCCTGGCTGTATCGGGTCTGTTGGCATGTATGGTTGTACTACCATTGCCTCTTCCTTCTGCCCACAATGGTCTTTTACATTGCCACAGCCTTGAAGGAGGGTAGATTTTGTATCACAGGGGGCCCCTGGCCCGTTCTGTCCACACCTGAAGTATGAGACCCTTGTCCTTGCCCTGCCAGCCGCATTTGTAGGCCGTATTAAATTGACCAGCGGGTCCTGTGTTGCTATATAATTATCCTGAGACATCCTTACCACTCAGCCAGCATAAAACCCCTGTGTAGGCCCTTCTGTTCAATATGTAGGCCTCTTTGTTAAATTGACCATAGCTCTGCAATTTTAGTGTATAGCAGTCTGAAGGCAGGTCTGCGAGGCCTTCTGCTCCAAACTAGTAGCCCCCACCCTACCCGAGTGCTCCGTGCTCGGTATCAAAGTTCAACATCCCCCTGAAGCTGTCGACATACAGTAGGCTGCATCCTGGACTGGTACTTGCTTCCTGGGCAGGTTTCCCGCTTTTAAGGAAGTGGCAACCGCAGAGCGTCAAGTTAGGAGAACTGAGGAGATTTTATACATGAATATATTGAATTCCTGTAGAATACCCATTATTTTCTGCTTGCTCTATGGAACTTACGATAAGCGATTGGCCTAAGAGACTGACCTTTTCACCCAGTCCATTGTCAGCATTAAGTGGGTAAATGACGAAATGTCTGGTAAAATCTGCAGACGAAGCTTTTGGGTAGCATACGTAGGTAGATGTAGCGTGCAAAGGAGCCCACAAAATGATATAAAAAGGGAGCACCCACAGATATCGACGGACAACCTCGCCGTCTGTATGTAGGTTAACAGGCTGTGCAGGTTTTCCCCAAGAACTGGGAGCTCTTGTCTTCCTTTGCTTAAAATGTCTTGCTCTGCTTTGCTTGAAGTATCTTATTCTATTTTACCTATATGAAATGTCATGTTATTTTTTAACCATTGTTCTCTTTACTTTTGCATTTAAAAGATGTTGTATTGTAATTGCAGGAATGCTTGCTCTAAGAGTAAATGTGAGTGTCCCTAGGTAACATTTTCCTTGGTGTAACTTGTTTCTCATGATGCATTTATAGATGTGTTTTCTCTCTCTCTCTGTCAGTCCATTAATTGAGATACAGAGAATATCATGACAGCTGTATGATTATCTGGATTCTGTATTTTGTACTTTATGTCTCTATTCTGCGGTTTCTTTGAAGTTGCATCTTCTCATTAAACTGCCATTGTATTCTGCCTCCAATTCCATGTCTCATATGTCTGTTTTCTTCATTTTTGGAGCAAGCGTTCCTAGGCACCCCGGCTCAAATTAAGGTGCCCCTTTTGTCCATGACTCACTCTCCTGCTCAGTTCTGTGGTGGCTCCCGGGGCTCTGGGGACCGCCCCTAGCTTCCTTGACCCGTAATAGATCTTCCCTCCAACAGCCTCTCTTGCAAGTCCTGTATTGTTGGTTTGTTGCCCCTGCCCCCCTTTCCACTGCCCTCCATAGTCTGTTGTGCTTCCACGGCCCTTCCTGCCTGCTCAGTGTGGTTAAATTGTTGCCTTTGCACCCTCCTACCTGCCTTCAATTTTCAGAGTCCGTGCCCCTGGCCTCTGCCTCTCAACAGTATCCTAATGAACAACTAGATTGCTAACATTCTATATTTATTACAAAAGTGTGGAACGCCTGACATCATCTTAATGTAATCAAAACTGTAATACCTAGAGCATTCCTTTAGAAATTACATATATGAGAGGGTCTTATTGGCTTCAAAATTATGGTTAGTGCTCTAAAAGACTAAAATAAGGACATATTTTCTGAGTTTTCAAATAGCGACAAAGCACTTTTAAATTATTTGTTATCTTTATGTTTTTTTATCTAGTTGACAACTTGATTAAATGTTGCACTTAGGGGAGAGGATGTGGTGTTACTTCCAGAACTGCAGACTTTGCAACTGGGGAACCAGGTTGAAGTTTCTGCTTCAGCTCGACATTCTGTGATTCTGGTCAAATCACTTAGTCTCCCCATGTCTACAACCAAAATGAATTTGTTCTTGTGTGATGTAACCAATGCTCATGTAAAGCACTCCAATACCTGACAAGTCTGCACTATATAACACTGCAAAAACACAAAATAATAAGTGTTTTGCACACTTCTGTCATTGGGCTATATTTGGGCTATATCTGGGTGATTTTGGGCTACATTTGGGCTCTTTTGTCTCCGGTGGCCATCTTGGGAGATTTATTTGTTATGAAGTTTCCTAATTTCCTCATGTACTGCAGTCTCCTCAGTCGGAAATGCTTTCAGTTTTTTACTTTGATTCCATCATGAAGGTATTCAGATATGTCACACATTTGCCATAAATTCTGAATGTTAGCACTCTAGTTGCTCATTAGATCACTGTAGTAAAACTACTGTTCACCATGGAAGTCTGCTCCTGGTATTAAAAGTGCATGTTTCAGTCTGCATGTCAGAATTTTTTAATGAAATAGAAGAGGATTTGAGAAGTCACTCAAAATGTGCCCTCATTTTCTTTCTTCAGCATTAATCATAATTTCTATGGCAAAAAGAACCCCCTCATTGTGTTCCTTTTTAAATTAAATGTTTTAAGTGTTACCAGTTTATTCCAATCAAGATGGCTTCAGGTGTGCCATACTTTTGTCATAATGAAGACAGTAAGTGCTCTAGTTGTTTTAAAGAACATTCTTGGACATTCTGTCATTGGGCTATACTTGGGCTACATCTGGGTGATATTTGGGCTACATTTGGGCTCTTTTGTCTCTGGTGGCCATCTTGGGAGACTTATTTGTTATGAAGTTTCCTAATTTCCTCATTTACTGCAGTCTCCTCAGTAGGAAATACTTTCAGTTTTTTACTTTGATTCCATCAAGAAGGCATTCAAATGTGTCACACATTTGCCATAAAATCAGAATGTTAGCACTCTTTTTGCTCATTAGATCACTGTAGTAAAGCTACTGCTCACCAGGGAAAACTGCTGCTGGTATTGAAAGTGCATGTTTCAGTCTGCATGTCAGAATTTTTTAATGAAATAGAAGAGGATTTGAGAAGTCACTCAAAATGTGCCCTAATTTTTCTTTCTGCAGCACTAATCATACTTTTTATGGAAAAATGAACCCCCTCATTTTGTTCCTTTTTAAATTAAATGTTTTAAGAGTTACCACTTTAATCCAAGCAAGATGGCTTCAGGTGTGCCATACATTTATCATAAGTAGGACGGTTAGCGCTCTAGTAGTTCTTTGGAACACTCTGGAAAGCTGCAGTAGAACACAAAGGAATCAACTGACAGTCTCTGCCCTTGTTGAATGTACATGTTTTACTGAGAATGTCAGACTTCATTCTCACATGACTGAGAAAGATAATGTGAATTTACAGAAAATAAGCTCTCAGTTTAGCTTATAGATCACCTTCCAAACCTCTGTGGTAAAAGCATGAGAAAATATTTTTCTCTCAATCATGATATCCCAGCAGAAGGCTTTTTCACATGGTGAAATCACCTTAGAACATACCACAATTCCTAAAATGAGTATGGTACCATCAACAAATGATTTATAATGTAACTAAAGTCTTAAAACCTTCTATTAACTGCAATGCTTTTTAATGAGGTGCTATCATGTATATTGGTCCCAAGATGGCTGCCAACACTTCTTGGATGAAGTGCTGACAGCCAATCAGATCTCAGGATGAGATGTGTGGTTAGGCTCCGCCCACATATATATATTGATTTAAATGCTATTTTCTCAGGAACTACTGAACAGATTTACACCAGACCTACAAAAGGCACTTCCTTGACCTGAGGACTACCTCTCTGCCAAATTTCAAGTAACTCTGTTCAGCCGTTCGGGCTGTAGCTGTGTCTAAAGGTCCTATGGAAAAATGCATGTGAAAAACGCATTTTGGGACCCCCCTTTTTTCTCAGCCCCCGCTTGACGAATCCCCCCGAGACTTTCAGGGTAGGAGCGGAGCGTAGCGCCCCACCTATTTTGAAAATTTCGCGAGGATTCATCGACCGGCGCCAAAGTTATTCCAAATAGAATGTTGCGGATTTCCTATGGAAACAGGGTCCTAACTATAACTATCTACTGGCGACCGCCAGTAGATAATATATATATATATATATATATATATATATATATATATATATATATATATATATAGTACCTACTGGCGGTAGTTATAGTTAGGACCAAGTTTCCAGCTGAAGAATATTTTTTGTTTTGCTTATAACTTTGGTGTCGTTTGATGAATCTTCATGACATTTTCCAAACTAATTCTTTGTTCATATCAGCTTCTATGTGGGTAGTTTGGGGGTGATTT
This sequence comes from Triturus cristatus, assembly GCF_964204655.1. Taxonomy (NCBI): domain Eukaryota; kingdom Metazoa; phylum Chordata; class Amphibia; order Caudata; family Salamandridae; genus Triturus; species Triturus cristatus. The sequence continues at coordinate 880,264,596 of NC_140583.1, forward strand.
GTCAAGGGGGGTCCCAAAACATGTTTTCTCCATGTTAATTTCCATAGGAAATTTTAGACAAGGCTACAGGTCGAACGGGTGAACGGAATTGCCCCAAATTTGGCAGGGAGAAGGGTCTTGGTCTAGAAAGCACACTTTTGTTTATTTGGTGTAAATCTGTTCAGTAGTTTTGGAGAAATATCAAAATTTACAGATATCAATATTTGGGAATTCTGCCATCTGATTGGCTGAGGCGTTACGACCACGAGCTTGCTGCTTATTGGCTGTGAGCGCTGTGAGCGGTTGCAACTAGGAAGTGTTGGCTGCCATTTTGTGATTCCATTGAAGCGAGTAAGGGGGAAAAGGGGCAAAAAGAGTAGGAACCAGGAGGATAGGAGCACTGTAACCTCTGTGGGGGAGTGCGATGCGAAGTAGTCACTCCTACCGGACTACAAGTGCGGTGTTGCTCAGAGTGACATGGTGGTGAGATGAGATGCTGCTACAGTCGGATATGAAACCTAAAGCCTAAACCGGGAGGTTATTGCTGTAAAGTGATGTGCTCTGGTGTTTGTAGGATACCTGTGGACGTAGTGTTAGTAGGTGTTTATACCATACAGGGAGTGGGAAGCGAACTACTGAGCTCTACTGTGTGTTTATACTATACCTGAAGTGGGAAGCAAAGTACTACACCTACCGGTGTAAAGACTCGGGGATCAAACCGAGCTGATTGTTGTAAAGTGATGGGCTGTGAGCGCTGTAGCATACTGGCCGCTGTGGTATAACTGTAAGTAGTGTTAGTATGCGTTTATACTATACAGGGAGTGGGAAGCGAACTACTCATCCCTACTGGTCTGAAGACTCGGGGATTAAACCGTGAGCTCATTGCTGTAAAGTGATGTGCTCTGTGCACTATTTCAATGTAAGTCATAGTACAATGTTAGTATGTAATAATACTGTAATGTCAGTATGTAATGTTAGAATGTAGGACTGTCATGAGGGGAATCTTGGGTAGTTTGTACACGGTGCTGGAGAAGACGGATGCCTTGGTGTCTAGTCCTGTTGGTGGCTATTTAAGCTGTCTTCTTTTGCTGCAATAAATCTACTTATCGGATCCACTGCTGTCTTCCTGTTCACTACATAAATTTGGTGATGAGCGGGAGAAGGTGAAAAGAAGGCAGCACTCACCGAAATTTTGCGCTTGCTTGCGTTGTGCTGAAGACCCGATTTCTTGGTGAATCTGTTTCTACTCATCCCAGGGTCGTGTGCTGAAGACCTGTTTTCTTGGTGAATCTGTTTCTACTCATCCCAGGGTCGTCGGCTGATCGAACTATGTGATCCTACCTCTGGTAGGATTTATATTTTTGGATTTTGGGCTTCCTCTGCCTCTTCACTACACTCTAGTTGCTGTACCACACGTGTGCGAGTAGTGTTAGTATGCGTTTATACTAATTCTGTAGTTATGCATTAAACAAAGCATCATGGTCCCATGGAGCGCCACCTCCCAGGCGCAGGTCATACAATGTCCCGGGGTGTGCAAGCGCGGGACATTTATGTTTGCTATTACCGGGCGGGAGCATTGTTTGCACCCTGTGATAGTAAATTCTTGTTTGCCTCGTTGAAGCAAGAGGATGAAAACCTCGTATCGTTTCAATAAAGGGGCACCGGATGGTAAAAATGGAGGAAAAGAAAATGAAGCGGGGTCTCAGCCGTTAATTTAAATGAGCCCACTGGCGGGTAATGTTCCGGGGCCAATCCTACTATTATATTGCGGGGTCTCTGCAGCACTGGGGATCTTGATCTCACATGTAAATTAGGAGCAGGAGGGCACAGAGACGTTTCGCAGACTAGGGGATCGGCACCTCCCCGGGTATTATTTACGAATTGTTCGGGGGGCTTCGAGGCCAACTCAAGACCGGGGATCGGCAACCTTCGGGGCTTTATTTAAATATGCAGGGTGGGCCTCGCCAGTCCTTGAAGCCTCGGTGGCCCTAGGCAGTGCGTTATTGGTTCTGAAATCACAAGGGCAGTACTCATGGTGTTATAAAGTGATACACTCATAGAACTCTTGCCATTGTACAATTACCGAGGCTTCATTTATGTAATAGTCTGTTGGTTTATATTTGGTAGGTGCACCGGAAAATTAAACAAAATTTCCCTTATAACCTACTATCAACCGCCGATTTTCACAATAAACTACAGACAAGTGTTGTCAGAAAAAGAAGACCCATACACTCAGTTATTTATTGGTAAAAAAAGAACTTTTATTAACACAACACAAATAAATGTAAATGTAAGTTTATTAGAACAACAGTAAAACATTAAAGAAGTGGGTGGGACTCCTCTGGAAGCAGTGTACAAAACCCGCAAGACAAAAAAGAAACATAAGTATGTGTGCCTTGCCTAAGAGAAAAAAACTGGTAGTGAGAATGAATGGAGGAAAGTGAGAATGGGACAGAGAGTGAGTGTGTGGAAGGGAGAAGGGGAGGGAGAGTGAAAAGAACAGAGGGAGGAGGAGACAGAGGGCCGGCCTACTGCACCCAGCCCTCACTGTTCACCTCCCGGCACCCGTGTGTCTGGGATGCTGGGGTCCGCGAGAAAGAGTGCGGTCCAGCAAGTTCTTAAAATGAAACAGAGATATGAATGAGGCCAGAGATTACATTATTATCTATGGCAACATCGCTTGCCTACACCTGTGCACCCAGGCTGCTGCACCCCAGCCCCTTTCTCCACACTGTGCTCAATTGCAACTCCTGCACGCCGAGGCTTGACTGCTCACCTGCCACAACCGGTGTGTCCAAGCATGTGCCGGTGCGAGCTCCAACTCCGGGGTGCCACTATCTGGCCCAGCAGGTCTCCGGTCGGGGACGGTGTCTTGATACCACGGTGGAAGGCGTCAGAATGCCCAGGGTATCATCACAGGGTGAGCTCCCGCTCCGCCCATTTTGGCTCCACTAACCCAGTGTTTGAAAAGGGAGAAAATATATAATGTTGGAAACGTCTTGAGGTAAATGAAGGTTTCTTTCAACGTTAATAGAGAACACCAGTTGAGTGCATCCTTCCTTCTTGAAGTACGATCTTTGAACTGTTAGTGGTAATTGTGGTGCAAAGAGGAGTTGGAATACACAAGGTTAAATAATATATTATGCCAACGTTCACATACAAAGGAACAGAGTGCATGGTAGAAGCGTAATGTGGGCGTGTAATGCAGTGGCGCAAGCCTGTGTGCATGTACACTTAGTAATCAGCTCACTACAGTGCCCCAAAACCCAACGCCACGTGTCTGTAGGGCAGCGCTGCCTGCTGGCTCAGGCCTACAGTACGGTCCAGCAGGTCCTTAAAATGAGACAGATGTGACTGAACGAGGTCAGAGATCACATCGGTGCGCAGGGTAACATCGGTTGTTCACACCTTTGCACACAGGTTAATGCACCACACCCCTCCGAAGCACTGCGCTCAACACAAGTCTCTAGGGCAGCGCTGCCCGCTGGCTCAGGCCTACAGTACAGTCCAGCAGGTCCTTAAAATGAGACAGACATGTGACTGAATGAGGTCAGAGAACACATTATTAAGCAGGGCAATATCGCATGTTTGTACCTGCGCATCCAGGCTGATGCACCCCACCCCTCCCGCAGCATTGCGCTCAATTGCAGCCCCTGTGCACCCAGGCCCCACTGCTCACCTGCTGTCATTGTTGTGTGTCCAAACACAACGGGATGCAGGGTTCACAATTCAGGTGCAGTGTTGATTGCGACGATGGTGTACGCCTTATGGATCCCTTTTTTTATTGTGCATTGTGATATGCAAGGTGGATGCGGCCATATCACCTGAGGCAGTGTAGAAGAACTGGGACATGTGGCGTCGTCGTTATCCTATTTATACGTACGCAAAGTGGGCTGAGCTTGCGTACGCCAGGCGAGCGTAGGGGTGTGAATAATAGTTCCGGGGACCTAGGCGTTGTTCAGTTCCTGCCTATTTATGTGTGTTTCTGTTGCAGTTTTGACATCGCAGAATGCGCAATTTAAATTAATGTAGCATGTACCGGGAGGGCGGCAACTATCACTACTGAGATGCTGTTCGAAAACATTGAATGGCCAACATTACATGTCGTTGTCAAAGTTGTGGATATGCGCAGACACTCATGTCAATGGTGTGTGGTATTATTGAAAGTGTTGCTATCGCAAAGCTCACACATGTGAATGTGCTCGGATGGAGGGAGGATCAGCAGTGAGGCCACGTCATAAATAGTGATAACGTTCATTAAAGTCAAGCAATGCATGCCAAAAGTGAATCTAAAATTTTCACATATGACACACTACTATACTGGTAAAGCCTGACAACAGAGAATACAGCAATACAAATGTACACATTACTGTTTACTGTTTGTCATGTGATCTAGGATGTGCACTCTGCCCATGGCTGATGATACCCCTTCGGGCCAGCAATACCTAGGCCGAAAGGCAGCACAATAATGTGCAAACACACACACCAGGGGCATCGTGTAACACACATTTGATTTTTGATGTAACGTTTGAAATGCATGGCCATCACACCTGGATGGCTAATGTACAGACCATGAATATTGATCAAGATGATTGTTGCATGTTGTGTGTAGTAGAAGATATGTGACCACAGCAAAAAAACTTTTCAAAAAAGCTCTTTAAGCAGAAGGGGTGTGTCTCATCAAACGCTGTAGAGAGAATGACTAAAATGGGTCGGGTCCTCCAACTGTTACAATGGGAAATGTTATGAACTAATCAAATGTTTTTTTTAAGGTCACATGGCAATCGCGCATCGAGGGCGCCAGGAGGCCCCACCCGACAAGAATTTGAGAAAATATATTTATCATAATATAAGTTTATTACAGTTAGAAATATAAAAATGTTTAAAATATTTTAGATTCTCGCTTGCTCTCATATACAGTTTAAAGTTATTTAGATATAGTTTTGAGACATTAAAAAAAAAGAAGGAATGGCGTACCCAGCACGACACCATACGTCTATGATGTAACACAGGGCCTGGCAGTGTGCACTCATCGCATACGCAACGTGCAGCGGGCGCGACCCCATACATACATGACGTAACGCGTGGCTTGGTACTGCGTACCCGTCGGATACCTATGCAGCAGCTGGTGCAAACTCATACGTATATGATGTTACACGGGACGCGGTGCCACGAACCCGTCAGATTCGAAATGCGCATCCTTTACGAGTTTAGCAATATGGCGGGTAGGATTCGTGTGGTGATGGAGCTTGGTATGGGAGTGCAGTTTTCTCCAAAGAAAAATATATATATGAAAAATATTTAAACTTTACAGAAACACACATTCACTGGATGATGTCATCAGTGATGTCATGAGTGATGTCATTTGAGATGTCATCAGTGATGTCATGAGTGATGTCACTGCCAATGTCATGAGTGATGTAATATGTGCTATCATCAGCAGTGCATTGCAGGCGCGTAAGTTATAGTTAGCTCAACTAACTATAACAGGCGAATTTCTCTGGTTTTATATGAGTCAAATGTCCAACTAACTATAACGTCCCTGAAACCTATGTTTTTTTTGTGAATATATATATATATGCTATGTTTAGGCAGCACACATTTTCCTTCTTTTTCTACTTTTTATTTTTATGACATATATTTCACTAACGAAAGAACATTGCAGTAGTTTGCCAATAATATATCTGTCTTGACTTTGTCAATGTTTGTTTCTATCACTACTTAGGTTGCACTAGGCCAACTTCATATAAACAAAATATAGCAAATTCGGCCCATCAAATCATATTGATCTGTTTTGATGCTCTGCTGCCTTTTTTGGCTGTTTTGTGCTGTGCCAACCCTACACACATACCAGAATTGTGACTTTGATTTTGAGAAAATCATGATGACATATTTGCGAACCAGTTTTCCTTACCACATTTTGTACTGAATCTATTGATTCTTTTCCACCAGACTTCCATTAATGCGAATGATATTCCTGGACAGATACAGCACCTAAGTGTTCAAGATTCCCAGGTAAGCATAAAGTGTTAACTCTATACATACCTAGAACAATAGATACATAATCATTATGACAATATTAACATTTAAATGTAGCACGATGCTCTGTTGATGTCCTGCTGGCATTCGTGTTATGTATTCAAAATATTGTCATAACTTGATTCAAAATATTGTCATAACTTGAACAAATGTTAAGAAATTGCATTTCTTCCTCATTAAATACAAAGTTTAAAGTATTATTATGCTTTTCAAGTCATTCCAAAATATAATTCTTTGGTTCTGAAAGGGAATGTGAGGGGCAACAACTGGAAGTTAAAACTAGCAGATGCGTTGGTATTGCACTATAAATATCTTGGAGTTGGACATCGTTACCTAATCAGCGAGATAACCATAAAGAGAAATATTAAGATGGCGTGTGGCACATTTTTCTCCACTGCAGTCAAAACCAGAAAACTTCAGCCAAATACCTTGCTTTGCAGGCATCTTATTGTTTTCCCTCATCCATGTGTCAGGCACATAACTCAGTTCAAGAATCCGGTTTTAAATGGCAAAGAAAGATGGAAAGTTTGAATCTGACCGTATTTTCGCATTCACGCATTCACTTCCTTCCATTTACCCTCCGAGTACCTTTTCATTCAAAATCGAAAGCCCACTATGCTTTTAGGCTTCAAGAAACATGACATGTTGCAAATTATGTCTCACTTGACATGGTACAAATGGAATTTTTTCCAACTGAATGCTGTGGGGAGTTGCACTTGATTTATGGTATTTCATCTCATAAATACAGCTATGTCAATTTCTGTGAGTGTTATACAAATACTGACTTTAAGTGATGGGGTGGACGTCTCAGTTTGACATGTTGATACTTATTAAATTGTTGCCATGGTGTTTGTGCACTAGCACTGAATGACAGAAAGTGACTGTCACGGTCTCAGTTCAGCCTCAGTCTCCAGGCATAGTAAACTAGTCAAGTTTCCCTGTGTTCCTCTCTCTTGAACGACATCCATATTTTGAATTATGAAGCTTTTGCAAATGGCGTTCAAAGCTCTATCAGCTGCGGCCCCTTCATTGGGGCATAGGAGCGCTGCCCCCCTACCACCACCCTCTAATAAAACGATATTAAGACAGGTTTTAAACCTGTTTTATTTTAATCCCCTGGACCCAGCCCCAGGACTCTGACAAGTCTAGGGGGTGGGTCCAGGGGATGACACTGCTGGTGGGGGAGTGGAAGTGCACTCCTTTCACTGAGCATGAGGGTTAGGGCGACCAAGCCCTCCTGCACAGTGAAGCCCTCTCCAGCCCCAGCTGCATTGCTGGGGCTCGAGAGAGCAGGCACAGGTTTCCTGTCTGCCTGGGAGCAGAAGTTGCCATCATTCAGGCCAATCCCAACGCTGCTTTCGTGCAGCATCGGGATTGGCTGCAGTGCAGTCTGGGAGCCTCTGCTTGGAAGCAGAAAGCGTGTGACGCGGCGGTAGATGGTGGTGTTGGCGGCGGCATTCAGGTTAGTTTTTTAATTTTAATATTTTTATTCCCTAAACACCCCCCTTCCCTCCCTACCTTCATCCTCCTCTGGCCTGCCGTGCCATTTTGGCATGTTTTTCATAATTTTCTGTTTCAAGGAAAATAGAAAACACTGCATCTCGAGAATCCCCCAACCGATATTGGGATCTTCAAATAACTGATAGCTGTTTTTCTTCTCATTTCAGACAAGGCGAACTTAATTTGCAATGTGCTCAAAGTGTTAACCTTGGCCCCGAAGTTACCACAGTATGCACGTGGTCAATTTGTTTTTTGCATTTTCTGGATGGGTGTGGTCTGCTAGGTTACCACCACAGCTCCTCCCCTGACCCAGTTGCACAGAAACAATTTTCTGATTACAGAGCGGGTGATGAGACCTGCAGTTTAAATTGTACTGTTAGGGCTCTGTATCCTTCCAATTATGAGTCAAGGTGCTGAACCTCACTTTTAGAAAATGTCTACATAACTCTGAACATTGAGGGTCATATTTACCAACGAGTCATGCAACGCAGTGCAGCAAGACAACTTGCTGCAATGCGTGATGACAGGAAGAGAGTAGGAATGTGCCATGTCTACTAATATATGGTACAGTCCTCCTCTCTCCTTGTGCTGGCACACAGAGTGCAGCCTAGCACAAACACAGCACCCTTACACCATGGGGAAGGGCACCTGAGTTATAGCCAGGAGTGTGTTTTTTTCATCAAGAAACACCTTCCTGCACAAAAACAATTTGAGGTTTTTTCCTCTTTATATGTGTGGTGCAGAATGCAGCAAACGTAGCAAGAGGAAAAACAAACAGAAATAAATATATTTCTATTTGTTACGCCTCACTTGGGAAGGCATAGCATTTTGACACATTCCCAGGTTTACTTTTGTTTGTAAATCTGGGAATGCACCAAAAACCATGAGTTGATGCCTGAGAACACCCATGCCTCACCCATGGAACGCATTCCCAGGGCAGAGTATCTCAAGGCAGCGACTTGTGCTGCCTTGTGTTACTCCAGATTTACTATGTCACACAAAGCCACGCACGGTGGTTCTGCGTGGCATAGTAAATCTCACTTTAGGGTTTGCCTCCCCTTGCGTGGCACAATGGAGATGCAGGCCCTTAGTAAATCTGGCCTTGAATGTGCCCAGTAAGCCCAGGAGGAGGCAACATATGTGAGGAATGTACAATCCTGGTGTCACTGGCTCCACGCATTTATTCTTTTGGCTCCACCCACATCCTCATCTGGCACTGCTGAAATCCTGATGTAATACCCAATCTAAATTCCTATCTTGGTAATATGATGGTTGACAGGAAACACATGCTGGTTTTTTAGCTCCTTGGGAAAGATAGCTCAATAAAATGGAGGCAAAACAACAAGAGAATGGATGTCATGACTTTTGGAACCAAAGTTAATGAACTATTTTTGACCATGAAAGGCCTGCCTATACAATAATGCTGAAATTACTGTCTTCTTCTGTTATATTTTGTGTCTCCTCCGCTTGATTTTCAAATAACACCTTAAACTGCGCCAGTCCAGCCTATTAGTAAAACACAGTACCACAACTTACTCACTACTCAGTTCTGTTGCTCAGAGAATTTAGGGAATTCGCCACTGATTTATGTACAGTTTGTTGCCAAAGGACATATGACATTATAGAGCCCACTATGAAGGCATCTGTCACATGAATAATAAATTGGACTCTGCTAGATGCACAGTATGCACCTCTTTGACATATGCACGACCTGTAAACTAATGTATACACATAATTCAGTCCTGTAATATTCCCAGTATGCACATCTAAAACCTCTGATTACATCCATATATCAGGTCTCCAAAATGCGCATATAATATAGGCTCATGTAAAATGTAATGTCACAGATATGCCTATAGCTTACAATGCAAAACCTTTGTATATGCACAGTATGTAATGCTGTGGTATCTGAAAATTACACTCTTCAGGTGTGCAAATGACTTAAGCATTACATCGCATATAATGAATGCATGCAAACTGCATATGCCCGAGTCAGAAATGTCGACCTGTGAAGAATTCTATTTGGACCACTCACCCTGCACTCATACAGGCACAGCGCTTACCCTGCACTCATACAAGCACAGTGCTCACCCTGCACTCATAAAGGCACTCATACAGGCACACATGTCCCCGTGCACTCATACAGGCACATTACTCTCCCCACACTCATACAGGCACAGTCCTCACCCTGCACCCATACAGGCACAGTGCTCACCCTGCACTCATACAGGCACACCATTCACCCTGTACTCATACAGGTACGCCACTCAGCCTGCAGCCACCCAGGAACACCACTCAGCCTGCAGTTGTACAGGCCCACCACTCACCCTGAAGTCATACAGGCACACTGCTCACCCTGCACTCATACAGGCACACCACTCGCTCTGCACTCATACAGGCACACCAGTCACCCTGCACTCATACAGGCACAGTGCTCACCCTGCACTCATACAGCTCACCTTGCACTCATACAGGCACAGTGCTCACCCTGCACGCATACAGGCACACCAGTCACCCTGTACTCATACAGGCACACCAGTCTCTGTGCACACAAACAGGCACAGTGCTCACCCTTCTCTCATTCAAGCACAGTGCACTGATACAGCTCACCCTCCACTCATACAGGCACAGTGCTCACCCTGCACTCATACAGGCACACCAGTCACCCTGTACTCATACAGGCACACCAGTCCCCGTGCACACAAACAGGCACAGTGCTCACCCTTCACTCATACAAACACAGTGCTCACCCTGCACTCATACAGGCACACCACTCACCCTGCACTGATACAGGCACACCACTCACTCGCACTCATACAGACACACTGCTCACATACTATACTATAGAATGACAGGCCATGCCATATAACACTATAAAATGATAGGCCATTGCATACCACACCACAACATATCACACCACTAAACAACACAAAAACACTGACAAAGTCCATATAAACAAGACCTATTGATGTCAGTTCCTCTCAGTTAGTGGCGTCTTGACCAATAGAAGCTGAAAGACCTGTGACATTCCATACAAGGAGGTAGTTGTGAGAGAATTAACAGTGCCAACATTCACTAACACATTTCTCCTTGTTGCCAATTCCTTTGTGGTAGAAGAGTAAAAAAAAAAGTATCAGTTAATTGGTCAGGCTGCTTATGGTGAGGCTACCCCATTTTCATTGCCACACCTTTACCACCCAAATGTATGGCTTCCAGGAGTAACGCTTTTTCGGTTTCAGCACTGGTTAAATTGTTGTTACATTGTCCAGAGTAGTGATACTCAAAGTATGGCCCGGGGGCCGCATGCGGCCCTCCTGACATTTACAGGCGGCCCCCTGGCCCTGGGCAGCAGCCGCATCACTGGGCTGCTGTTTAATCGACTCAGTACTAACATGAAAACATTTTTTTTAAATATAGCATGTACTTATTTAAAGGTTAATTGCAGTTAGAGAAAGGAAGTAAATAGGTCCTTAACTTTAGGAACACCTTCATTTTAAAAGACTGCAAACGAGTAAAAATACGATGGTCTTTTTAAAATTCAAAAACTGTATTTCATTGACCTGTAGAACCATTTCACCTTAGTAAATCAAATTATAGTAGGGCATTCAGAAGTATTGTTTTAATGCGATGGCTTGCAAACATGAATTTAGAAACGTTCATGCTCCCTTCCCCCACCCTGACAACAATGCCATTACTGATTACATCCAAGCACATGAGATGGTTTTGAACAGCACCCATCCTGAAGTCACTTATTTCGAATTCCTCTTATATGTGACAATGAAGAAAAAGGAGGGAAATTGAAATAAAACAATTTCACAGGGTCACTCAATTTGGTCAAGTGGAGAAGCCGGGATTCATCCAAGGTTTTCTGGGTTCACATTGCACAATTGAGTTCAGCCTCTTAATATATATGCTTTGCTTCCCCTACACTGACTTTACAACCCCCGCTGGCATCAGTGCAGCCCTCGGTCACACCAAAGACCAAACTTTACGGCCCCCGGGAAAATGTTTGTGAGTACCCATGATCCAGAGCAAGCAGCTTTTCGAGCTCTGCCCTTATTTATGTTTGACAAACAATGTATCCACTGCTGAAAATTGGTCAACTTTTGAACTTTGCTAAATTGTTCTCTTCCGCAGATAATGACGTTTTTCGCAGGGACAATTTACATCTAAAATGTTGTTTGCAAGAAACATTTCTGAAACAAAGTAACCTTTTGTTACAGATATTTTCTCCTACCATTTTCAGTGTATTTCTCCACAACTTGCTCCTTTTTTCTGAACTTGCTCCTTTTTTCTGACACTTTTGTGGATCTGGCTGGAGAGCAAATTTGGAGCAAGGTGACCCCAACTGCACCCCTCCCCCTGAATAACAACCCTGCCTACCCCCACATAACTAATCCTCATTTTAAACAAAGGTCCCAATCCTCTCCTGGAGGTTTCATACGGGTTCCCCTCCCTCATCCCAGGCCCCAGGGCAGTGCAGTGGTTCACCCCCTCAACTTACTATCAGCCCCCACCAGGTCCTTGCACCCCTGTAGTGCCTCACTCAGCACTAGGGTAAGGTAGCGCCCCCTATGGGCATCAACTCCAGTGCCTTCGCCTCCAGCCCCTGGTAGAGCTTTAACCTCTTCAAGGAGAGAGCTGGCCGGTCCCGGGTGTTGGGCCAGGGCCCATTATCATGGCCTTCCACCTCCCAGTGTTCCATGCCTCGAAGTGGTGGTAATACCCAAAACCGAAAGTGAAAGCTGCCCTGGAGGGTCAGGTGGGAACCGCCCCCCCGCACCCCCCCCGGGGGACGTTCCCCATCATAGCGACCATGGAAGCCCTGGAGAAAGGAGCAGAGCGGGGCAGCTAGGGCCTAAGGAGGGCCTAGGGGCCCCGTGGCACGTAAGACAGCAGGGACCTGAAATGGGCCCAGAACCGAGGGTTCCCGAAGGCCACTCCTCCACCAGCTCCAGCTGAGTCGCCATCCTGATGACACAACACTGCCTTGTGCCTCAAAGTCTCGTCCAGGCTCACACATGCACAGCTGCATCCACTTTCACAGTGCTAAAAAAAAACAAGTTTCAGGTTATGTACTGCCTGAAACTAAGCACCACAGAGCCTTTCATGAAAGTAACTCTGTTGTTTTTTCTTCTTTTACTGTTAGTGAGGCAGCCCCTTAATAGCAGCTGCCCTGTGTAGACCTGACCCTGAGAAATAAGTGCTGGTGCTAAGCACCGGAAACCACTGGCACAAATAAAGCACTGGTCACAGCCTGGAGTGAAAAAGCAATTTTGTAAATGTCTTGCTGACATTTAGTGTAATTAGTCAGCTATTAAAAAACATGTGCCTCTTTGGTCAACATAGGATACTTAAATGTCCCCTTTCCTCCATTTTTAAGCCTGTAACCACTAATGAGCTACGAGTCCTGTAAGTTGCCTATGTTGACATTCTCTTATATGTGTGTAGAAGGCTTTGCAAGCATATCAGTAGATATTTAGGTGTAACAAGTATATAATACTGACAGACATAATCAAGGCAAGACTACTAAAAGAGTATTGAAGAATAACTTGCCTCATATGCATAGCAAAGAAGCAGTTTGGTAACACTAGAGGAAGTATTACAACTACAAGTAGCAGGCTGTAATTAAAAACAATTAAGAATCCATGCTGTTGGTAGTATGAAAAAGAGATGACATAATTCCAGAGGCTTATTGCTACAGGAACTACGAGTCGCCTATTCATCACCCAGAGTAAGTGCTATCTGGATGAATTTTGTTACCGTATTGTATGAAAGCTGTGAGTAATGAGAAGCAAATGTAGGGTAGCATCTAGTGCAAAACAGATATCTAACTGTTTTGATTTTGTAAAGTCTCTAGATTGGAGAGACCAATAGGTTAGTCCTCTATGGCCTTTAAATTTGTGTAGGGTGATGAACAGCAGACATGTTGTTTGGTCTTAATGCAACTGCCACTAACACTCCGAGAGATAAAAAAGCTAATTAAAGCTAATTAAAGAGAGATGTTTGCTGGCACCCTAACCACATTTGAAAAGAGGAAACATAGCAGAATATGAAGAGCCTGGATTAAAGTTAGGACTTCCAAGAGTTCTTCATTCACTGGGAGAGTACTGTGCATGTACATGGTTAACAAGGCATATATTATTGACTCCATTTGTGTGTAACCTATACATATTTGATTTTCTGGCTGATTGTAAAACGAAAGGAGTATTCCACCTAAACTAGTTGAGGAGTGCATTCCCGCTTGGTTGTATGTGGGCCACACCATCATACTGGGTTGACCACCAGTTGGCCAACAAACAGTACTCCCTGTTTAGAAGCATAATTAAACTGTAACTTTAAACATACAGATGTAAACTGTAAATCAGATTTAAACTGTAAGATCGTTCACCATACTGATGATATTGACTGATAGGGGATTAAGAGGAACACTTATAATGGTACATACATATGTACATTTCTTGGGGTCTCTGATAGATGAAATGTTAAATAATCACCACTGACAAAAAGAGGCAGCAACTACCACTGCGAAAATGTGGTTGCATTTTAATCATAACTCCTGTACATCCTCTAAAGATGTCTTTATAAGGGCAAGATTAGTCTTGCTTTGTTTTCTCAGCATTTATGGCCAACCCATTGATAGTGCAAAACAGGTTGAATCTTTCTAATAGTAGTTCCAAGCCTTTCAGGGTTTTTTTTTTTCACCAGGAGGGTATCCTCCACAAATAACAGTGCCGGGATCTTTACACCTTTCAGAACCGGGTAATCGTTTACACTTTCCATAAGAAAATCGACGCACCTGTTAATGAAAAGTAGAAAAAGTGTTGGGAAAAGAACAATTCTTTGCCTGATACCCTTGTCAACTGGAATGTGGTCTGTTAATTTGCCTTTAAGGCCCCATCTTACTTGGGCATAATTTCTGGTGTGGAGCTGGACAATAATTTCTAGTAGCGCAGGAGGGATACCCATGTCCCTCAAAGCTGCCCAGAGTTTATCTTTGGGAAACATATCGAAGGCGGCCTTGAGGTCCACAAATGCTACGTAGAGGCTCCATCTATTGAGGTATGATATTCCACCTCAGCATCAAGAACCTAAAGACTTTTTCTGATGTTATTATTTTTGGGCAAACTCTTGCCTGGAAAAGGGGACAATATATTACTATCCTCCAGCCAAGTGTTTAAATGGCCCAGGATTCTTTTGCAAAAGATCTTCTGGACTATATCAGGCTTATTATCTGCTAATTTGCCGGAACCGATCTCACGCCTTTCTTATGACTGTTTCTTCTCCCTTCCAGGAATCGGGGATAGGTGCTCCTGCTGCAATGGCGTTACAGATACAATTTAAATATGCTGAACAGATCTCTAGTGCAAATTTAAGCAAACCTTTAGAATCTTGTCTGTCCCAGGGGCCTTTTCAACTTTCAATTCAGAGATAGCCTTGTATCTCTGCCAGGGTAAATACCAATTTATCATTTGGGAACTCTTGCCAGGGCCTGGGAGAATTTCAACCCATGCTAGATTGGTCCTCAAACAGCAGCTCCTGAGAAGGCAGATTCCGCTCGGTATTGGATAGCTTGCCCTTGCCATAAAGAAAATGAAAATGGGCCACCCAGTTAATAGGTAGGATGTTAGCCTCGGGTCTCATTATATCCGACTTGCATTCATGGCTAAGTATGTGTCAGAACATGGCTTGATTTTTTGTTTGAATGGCTTCTAAGGCATCCCCCCATATTAGGAAATCCCAGGCTCCTCTTGGCATTTTTAAGGGTTGCTTTGTACCTGATACTTGCTTCCTCGATTATGGGTTGTTGGCCATTTTTGATAGATCTAACCAGGTAGGTTCTAGCCTCTCTACACTCTTTATTATACCAAGAGTGATTATTATAATGCCTATGGTTGGCATGTGCTATAGTCTTGGTAAAACAAATACTCCTGAGTGCGGTGAAACAATCGCCGTGGGGCTCTGTTATGTCCAGGAGAGTAAGACTGTGATCACTCCTTGATGCCAAAAAGGGCTCTAAACAGATACATATTTAGCTTAGAACATCAGGATTAGAAGCAATATTATTCCATCTGACTTTTCTCCTATTGCTGGTGTAGCTAAGGCACCTTTGGGCAGATCTTTAGCCAAATCTGCTGGAACAATGCTGCCCTCGAGTTAAAAACAGGGGAAAGTTGTTGCTTTCATATTTGTTCCGATCCTCATATCAATCCACGCAGGCCACGAGCAGAGGTCTAAGAGAAAGCAGTCAATGTTGCTTCTATAGAGTCCCCTTCTAAATGTAGACTGCCTCTCTAGGTCCGAAGGGGTATGGCTGTTACAAGTTCTAAACTGACGTGAGAGGGAAAGATCTATCAATTGTAAAGCAACCTTGGGGGTGGCAGGGATACAACCTTCTTGCTGCTGGGGAATGTCATGATGGCCATCTTCATCGCTAGCTATATCGCCCCCAATTATAATAGCGGTATATCTACTAGGAACAGGTAGGCATTCTCTCAGGTTGATTAGAACCTCCAAGTCTATGGCTGCTGGAGTTTTCCTATTGTATACATAATACAAAAATGTATATTTGCCTTCCCAC
Organism: Triturus cristatus; assembly: GCF_964204655.1. Taxonomy (NCBI): domain Eukaryota; kingdom Metazoa; phylum Chordata; class Amphibia; order Caudata; family Salamandridae; genus Triturus; species Triturus cristatus. Next base: position 880,280,695 of record NC_140583.1, read on the forward strand.
GGGCCAAGTTGCAGCCCCAAGATGTCCTTAGAGTTAATGCTTAGATGTTTCACCTGGCACCCTAACATAATGCTGACCCATATTGTAAGGCCCTTCGAAGCTCTGTCGGGGAGAGTCTTCTGTGGTGGGTTGAAAAGGCTTTTAAAACCATGCCTATCAGAAGCCGTTAAGTCCAAAGTCTATTGAAACATGATAATATCAGCCTTGTCAATGAAAGCCCACCAGTCCATTTGAGGCTGTTTGCCCTTTAGGCCGGCATTGTTCCAAGATATTATTGTCAGGTAATGAGCCCCCTGTAAATTCGTTGATTGTGCCCCCATGCAGGGTGAGGTCAGTGTTGGCAGGAACCCAACCTGAAGAGCACCAGAGAGTGTCTCAGCATTATCTAGATCAGAGTAAGAAATGATAACAAGCTGAGACAGTTCATTTTGTGGTTCAAGTAATGGGACTGTCTTAGGCCCCAGTTAATCTAACTCATTAATATTACTTAAAGCAGAAAACCTGTTACTCAGTGCAAGCTGTGATGAAAAATGACATTGATTATAAGATCTCAATTGGGCATCTGATGCGTTGGGTTTATGGAAATATCCTATTGGGAGAGACCATATGTTTGTGTTAATTTGTCCAAATGTCTTCTGCGATCTCAGCAAGTTTCTTACAGATTCAGCACAATACAGTCCTCGACTATTTATTTTTTTGTAACCGGTCCACCCAACCCACGCTTTGCGCCATTATTTTATCATTTATACTTGCAGGGTTGAAATGATTATGTTTAGTAAGCCAGCATTTAACTTACAGGCCCTGGGAACATGGTATACCACTTTACAAGGGACTTACAGTAACTTAAATATGTCAACTAGGTATACACCAGTTTCACACATGTTTAGAGAAGAAGCACATGCACTTTAGCACTGATTAGCAGTGGGTAAGTGCTCAGAGTCCTAAGGCAACAAAAAAGACACATCAAAAAGTGGAGATAAAAAGCAGAAAGTGTGGGGGAAGACCACCCTAAGGATGCTAAGTCTAACAGATGACTGCCACGTTTCTCCTTGTTGCCAATTTCATTGTGGCTGAGTTTTTAAAAACAAATTTACATGTTGTGACCCAGATTTTGAGTCGGGGTTGTGTCACTTTCTTGTCACAACTCCAAGACAAAATCTAATTTGTTAAATATTGTAATGTGCTCAAATATACTCATGATAGACCTGCTAAACATAGTGTTAGGTCTTAAGATCTGATGTCCTATTTTGTGATGTCACTTCCTGTGAGGTCATGGGTTGACATGCCACTTCTTGTAATGCCACGTGTGATTTCACGCACCGTGAAGTCACGTGCTGGGATGTCACGCACCATGATGTCACTTGCATACTGCCTAACATAGTTAGTCCAACCACTTCTGTTTTTTGGTACTTGTGCCCTGACACTAGTCGAGTACAGAATTAATTCAAATGATGATCGCCAAACAAAATTGAGTTATGTTCAAATCACTTAGAACAGCAATAGGAAGGATGTGCCAAAAAGTCTAGCATAATTTTGGTTCCCCCATCTCCCTGACCACCTTCCTAACAAGACTGCTAGTAATTACCGTAAAAAACAACATGTACTAGGTATCTGTTGACTTGTTTTTGTGGAATTGCACCGAATTCCGTTTTAGTGTGCTTTATTTTGCTACAGTGCCTTTGAAACTGAACGTGTTACATGTGTTTCTTTACAGACACAACCAACCGAGGGTCAGAACTGCGAGGGTTCATCTGCGTTGAACCTGGTTTTACGACTGAGGTAATGATTACAGCTCATTCAGTAGTGTCGTGTCGCGTGTTTGTCTTGTTTCCCTTTCTCATGCCCTACTAACATTAGGATGCATAAAACACAATTGTTAAACACTGGAACTGCCCAGCGTGGCCAGTTTAAGATTAGTAACTCCAACATAATGCCGATCATAATTGGCCAGTGAGAGGCGGGAAAGGCGTTGTCCGAAAATGGATGTAACTTGGGGCTAACGGCTTTCTTCATTAAGCTTCCCTTCCTCTCCTTGTGCGACTCGCAGCGAGGGATTTTTAATGAATTCCCTTCACACTTCAGCAGTCAGTCTGTGGCAGAAATAAACCGTAAATGCATATTACAAGTTGCATGCGCAGGGCATTTCTCACTGGCAGGCTTGATCAGCTACTATGGGAAAATGACAGACATTTTTTTCCCCTGCGAGAACACGACCGGAGCTTTCGAGACAGGGAGAGAGAGTGATTCTCAGCCCAGTTGGTATCTGGTGACAGAAATTCCGTCATTAGATCTGAGAAATGCGTGTTTAGCACCGTGTGAGCGCTTCATGCTCGACAGAATGGGTTTCTAGAACATGGTAGCTTAAAGGTTCCTTTGTACGCGTGTCGTTTTGATCGTAAACGCGGCGTTCTTTGTCTAGGATACGTGTGCATCCGTCTCATGCAAATGAAGAGCTGATGAATTAGCCTCGCCAGTGACATCATCGTCTGTTGCCATGGGGAAGGATGTGGCTTGAGAGATGATGTGCCAGAGAATAGTGCAGGAAAATGTACTTTTTTTTCTTCTTTTGACGCGAATTTATTGCACTACTGCTTGGTGATAATGGTGGAATTCTTAATGAAGAAGTCACCCTGCAGGCTTTGTTTACATAATGACTTGCACAAATAATTAGTGAAGTGCGGGCTTGCTGAAGATATTGGATCCATTGTGTTCTGCCATGCAGTCTAACAGTAGCATATTATCAACAGCTATTCAATTATTTTGTAAATTTGCTGCTCAATACCTTTGTATTTGGGGTGGTTTTCAGACGTTTCTTGGTAATGCTGGGTCTTAAAGGGGCACTCCCACGTGCTTGATTTTGGAATCACACTTCCCTACTTGAACTCCTAGGAACTTTTATTTTTATAGATAGTCTAGAAGTTGGTGGTGAGATCTCCATCTTAGATGTCTTTCTGCAGTGCACTACCTGGGGGTAAATGCTCAGTAATTATGGGAACAAACAAAAATCTTCCTGTTTTCCTCCATTTTTAAGGCAAAACATATAACAGGTGCTATTTATCACAGTCATTAAATTCCAAACTTGGTGGTGTTAGATTTTATTTGGTGTGATGAATGCCAAAATATGTGCCTTAGCAAAGTTAAAGTATTAACTTACTGCTTTATGAAATTGCCAAGTACAAACTAAGTAATCACTGTAAACATTTTTGCTGTATGCTTTGCATCACTTTTGTAAACCGACTGTGTGTGTTACATAAAATGATGCATGGTGGTTGTGCATAGCTCACCTTTGATGTGCAGGCAAAGCAACCACTCAATAAAAATAAATTATGATGTTTTCAGATTTTTATTAAGCCATAAAATATAAAATGTGTGGTGCACAGTAAAACGTTAAACTGAAGATGACACAAACTACATTCATTATTTAACGATGATGTTTTCAATAAGTCAATTGTTTTAACAAGGGGTGTGCAAAAATGACATACTTTCCCTTTGATTATTTAAGTAACTGTTGGAAATGGGGGTCTCTAGTTGGCAGAGGTAGGTACCTTTGACTGAAGAGGGACCCTTGCTTCTAGTCATGGTAAGGGGGATACACACTTTAGATAACCCCTTCCCACCCCCTTGGTAGCTTGGCATGAGCAGACAGGCTTATCCCAAAGGCAATGTGTAAAGTATTGGTTCCAACACTCACAGTAACACAGTGAAAACACCACAAATGGACACCACCACACCAGTTTAGAAAAATAAAATATCTTTATCTAAACTAAACAAGACCAAAACGAAACAAATCCAACATAAAAAAACTCAGGAGAATGTCTTTAAAAAGGTTGTTGCAAAAATAAACTTGTAGATGATCAAATGCGACACTCAGTCTCAAAGTACCTGGGATGCGTAACGCAAAACAACCAAAAGGGGCACAGAGAAGGCGACGCGCCGGTTCTTCCTGCGCTCCGGTTCCGATGCGACAAGATGGCGCCTTGATGCATTGCGATGATACCCTGCGATGCAACAAAATGGAGTCGTTGTTGCAATGAGACAATGTAGAGGTGAGGCGTGCACGCCCGCCGGCCATGCGGCGAATTCGGTGATTTTCTGAGCCGCAACAGGCCCTGCGACATGCTTCCAGCTCCCAACAGCAAAATGGCCTCACACACAGTTACAAGCCCTTCTGGCAGACTGGAACTCCCAGCAAGGAAGTTCAGGGAGTTGGGGTGAAGTCCTTTTGTGCCTGGGACTTCAGAAACAGGAGGCCAGCTCTTCTCAGGCCCTTGGAGACTTTTATTCAGATGGACACAGCACACAGCAAAGTCCTTCTTCAAGCAGGGGACACAGCACACAGCAAATTCCTTTAGATCTCTCCTTAGTAGAAACAGCAAACTGCAGGCCAACCCCAGACACACAGCAAGGGCAGTACTTCTCCTCAGTCTTTTCAGCTGATCTTCTTTGGCAGGGATTCCTCTTGATCACAAAGTAGCAGTCTGGCTAACAGGGGTTTCAGCTCTGATATGTATACCCCCAAAGTCTTTGTTCTTCATCTGTGAGGGGTCCTAGACCCAGTCCAAACCAGTTCTGGGTGCACTCTGCCAGTCCACATCTTCTTCCTTTGTGAGTGTGGGCCAGGGCCATCAGACACACCGCAGGGGGTGGAGTCAGCATTGTGGAAGGCAGGCACAGCCCTATTCAGGCCCAGGTGCTACCCCTCCCACCACTTCAAATGCAGATATGTCTATTCAGCCTAGTGCCGACTCACCTTGCCTCCTGGAGCCACCCCAGCCCCTGTCACTCACAAACCAGACAGTCAATTCACAAACAGGCAGAGGCACACAGAAAGGTTGAACAAGAAAATAGACACTTTCTAAAAGTGCTATTTCCAAACACTGAATTTAAAAACCATCCTCCCTAAAAGATGTGTTATTAAATTCTGAGTTTAGGGATACCAGATTCCAAATTTCTATCTTGCTTCTATGGAAAGATATGTAGGTAAACATGTTACAGAGCATTCCCGATTCTGTCCTATGATGCAAGATAGCCGTTCAATAGTAAAAAGCGAAGTTGGCAGTATTTCACTATTATGACATGTTACCCAGAGTAGTACATGTCCTACCTTTCACATACACTACACCCTGCCCAGTGGGGTACCTTGGGCCTACCATAGGGGTGTCCTATGTGTAAGAAAAAGGGAAGGGACAGGCCTGGCAAGTGTGGACACTGGCCAGGTCAACATGGCAGTTAACAAACTGCGCACAGGCACTGCGGTGGCAGGCCTGAGACACCATCTAAGGGCTACTCCGGTGGGTGGCACAATCAGTGCTGCATGCCCACTAGTAGCATTTGAATCACCAGCCCTGGCACACTCTGTGCACTTTACTAGGGACCTACTGATGAAACAAATATGCCAATCATGGATAACCAATCATAATTACAATTTACACAGCGAGCATATGCACTTTAGCACTGATCAGCAGTGGTAAAGTGCACAGAGTTCTATAGCCAACAACCACAGGTCAGGAAAAACAAAGGAGGAAGAAGCAAAACATTTTGGGATAACCCTGCAACAAGGGCCATTTCCAACAGTAACATTTTGGTGAAATTATTTGAACCACAAATCTGGCATTTAGTGTTAGTTGTTAGTATGAGATGAGTTCACATGTCAATTATGTACAGGAGGATGCATTTTGTGCACAAAAAACTGCGCTTCATCACACATAACATGGCCAGCAGCTGCTGAAGTTCTGTTCAATCAAGTTGTTCCCATGCTCCTGCAATAAGATTCGTCCCAGAACACATGGAAAATTAGGCGATGTGACATAATGGTGTAATTTTGGGCATTTTACGTAATGTTAAATGCTGGAAATTACGCAAGATAACGTTGGAATTACATAAATCTCACCCGGACCTAGTTGTACCAGAAATGGAGCATTAATGGAGCACTCGCACACGGGTTTATTTCTATTATTTTCTTTTGTTGACTCCCTTGAGTCCTTTCTTTTTTGACCAAAGGAGACCTAAACCTTGAAAGGAAGTTTGCATTTATCTTTTTGATATCATCATTATCAATTTCCTCCAAAAGGTTGGTCCCACTGGAGGTTGTAGAGTATCTGACCGGCAACACACAAACACCACTTCCCCCTCACACGAAAAGAATCTCAGGTGTGCAAAGGCCTGACATGAATTCAGTAATATGTCATTGTACCTGCCTTATCACTACACGATGGCGGTTGGGCTAAACGAGCCACATTGTTTTGGGCGCATTCTCCTCTCATTGCCGGTTCTACTAATTTGATTTTTGTTGTTTTGGAGTCAAGTAATTCATTACAATTTACTCTAACCACAGGTAGGTTCCATCAGGTTTGGCCTGCATTATTTTAAGGGGGGGGTTGGATGAGTTAAGTACATCGATAATTGCTTGGTGTAATACACTCTGCATACCCTAGAATGTGATCCCTGGGGACATAGGTGTTTGCACAACGATCAGTAAAAAGTTGGGGCAAATCAAAGCCTTAGAAAAGGTAATCAGATTCACTGTAATTACCTATTTACTGTAATTAAGTAATCACTTATAGAATTTTGTGCAGCTACTTCTGAAAACAAGGGCTGCCTGTGTTCCTTTTCTCTTTTCATTGATCATATTGGCATAATGGCTTTTTGGGATTTAGGTAGCGAGGAACAAGATATTTGATTTACTCCTTTATACAGTTCCTGGTGCTAGGAATCCAATCTTGCCAGATAAAGAGTATGACTACCTCGTTATATATAGGGTTAAATTGATTTAATGTTGCAGTAGGATATCTACACATTCTAATTGGAGGAGTATGAAGTTCGGATGTGAAATGATTTGCAACTCTGCAAATTGAAGTCACACTTTTTTTAACTGAGAAGGACAACTTTTGTGGAGCTTTGCATCAGCCAGAAACTATTCCTGTTACAAGGAACAACAAGTTAGAGCTTTTGGTGTTGCAAATGACAATATTTTTACTTATATTTTTTTGTTTGCATTGGAGTGGATGTATGTTGTTTGTAGTGGAATTAAGTGGTTAGATTTGGAATTGTTGTGTAAATTGTGTGGGGTTGAATTGTGTGGTGTGTAGTGTATTCGTGTAGTGGAATTATGTGGTCTGGTGAATAGATAGGGGTAAGAATAGTATAGAATAGATGGAAAGAAAGATTGAAAGGGATAGGTAGTTTGTGCATGAAGTGGGGAATGAACTCCAGACAGAGTAGCAGAAACAGCATGTGAGAAAGAGAGGAAGAACAGGAGAGAAGGTTATAGTGGCATAAAGAGGCTGTGCTTGTGTACGCAGAAGACACCAAAAGAAGAGGAGAGTGTGTGTTCAAGGTCTGGAATTTTTGAATAGATATGGTAAAGAAACAGTGCTGAAAGACCTGAAGTGAACCAATATGAGAAATGCTGGGTCAGTGCATAAGGGGGCGAGAGAGTGGTGTGAAAGAGAGAGAAAAAAAGTAAGTAGTGAGAGGGGCACCAGTGGGGGACGTGAGAGGTGGACCTGTATCAGTACGAGGATATACATGAAGGTAGCACATGTGAGCAGGTAGTTAAGAGAGGAGACAGGCAGTGTGAGGGATGGATGTGAGGGGGCAGTGTAATTGTGAGATGAAAGAGGTAGTGGCAGTTTGAGGGAGAGATGAGAGGTGCAGTGTGTGTGTGTGTGTGTGTGTGAGAGAGATGATAGGGTTTGTAGAAGTGCAGTGTAGAAATGGGTTGTCTTCTGCAGTTTTGTAGTCATAATTCCTAATACTCAGCATTGTGATGGAGAAACACCACCCGGGGTTTCCACTGCAATAACGCATCAGTGCAATTCTGCCAACAGCCACACACACGGAGTTACACATAGGTGTGTGGCAGGAATATGATGCAAGCTCTCGTACCTGCTTGTTAATAAAACCACACGCTGGAGTGTCTGGAACAGTAATGCATCACTGGAATTCAAGTGTACTGGTAGCCACAAATATGGAACTAGAAGCAGGTGTGCAGCAGGAATGCATTATCGCCACTCACACCTAGCGGTTAAGAACAGCCGCCCGCAGGTGCGTCGGTGGCATTAACGCACCACTGCAGTTATTAACCGTTAGTGTTTAGAACCCCGTTGGACTTACCCACATTCAAATATCGTGCATTTGATGCAGCCTTCTGGTGAGAGATAACATGTACACGTCCCCCTCTAGCTGCCTTGGCTGGTCCCTTCTCTGTAAAATCTGATTCTCTACCAGTCAACGACGGCTGAAGGGCAGAGTATGCATTAATTTTCCTAGACACCTCACACTATTTTGACACTGCTTTTTCCCCTCCTTGAACGTGGTGAGAGAAGGCGTGACTATGACTAATCCCCACACAATTCATATTGTTTGAGGAAACCATCATTTCAGTAAGCGTGGCAACTAACTGAATGGCCAGTGAGCAAGATGCCGCAAAGCAATGAGGCACCTACCTTACTTCAATTTTTGTTCCTATTTGTAGATATGCCGGGTCACTGCTCGTCTTCTTCCCAGTGCAGTCTCTGCTTCACTCAGCTCGGCAGCAGTGCTGAATCCTGCTACCGTTTATAGCCTGGCTGCCGACTGGGCTATTCTGGCCAAGCCTCTGTTACAGACCTTTGTCTCATTGGTTCCGGGGATTTGCACACCCTTACCACTTGCAACTACGGCTGGCCCTGCTGCCCCAAAGCAGCTGCTTGTCATGCAGCCGACTAACTGCAGCTGCATCCCGAGGACAGCCTGGTGAGCTGCTACAGCAGCAGCGGAGGCTACAACCTGTTCTAGGATGGAGGGTTATGAGTTCTGGGTCAGGTCATCAACCACATCAGCAGGGGGTGTTAATGTAGCCACAGGAAAGTCATAGCGTGTGCAGGAGGTCTGCCCTGTGCAAAACAAAAGAAAGGTGTGTAGTCGCCATGCTTTGAAGATTAGGCACGCCATGCCACACTGACCAGGGCATAGCGTGTGCTGGAGTGCCGCACTGTGTAAAACAAAAGAAAGGTGCGCAGTCACCATGCTTAAGGATAACGCCTGGCATGCTGCACTGATCAGGGCATAGCGCATGCAGGAGTGCTGCACCGTGCACAATAAAAGAAAGGAGCACGGTCACCATGCTTAAGGATAACACATGCTACGCAAACAAATGACGGACGGAATGCTGAATAAATCATGCATTCACCCCAGTCAAGCGATCTGGGTTAAATCCATTGTTCTTTTGCTCACCATGCCACCCCAGTTAAGACCCAGTCATATCCAAATCAGTTATGACCCTGTTCCTCATGGGAACAGTCCAGCCCAAACTGCCAAGCCAGGTCCTCCCTGGACCGCAAACAAGCATCCTATGGCCGTTTTCAGGGTATTACCCCTCATCCAGTGGCATAGTGAGCAATGGACCCACGTCTGGGCATACCCGTCCCATGTAGGGCGAAAAGTGCTACGCAAACAAATGATGAACCGAATGCTGAATAAATCATGCATTCACCCTTAGTCAAGAGATCTAGGTTAAATCCATTGTTCTTTTGCTCACCATGCCACCCCAGCTTAGACCCAGCCATATGCAAATCATTCTTGACCCTGCTCCTTGCAATTGAGTTACACCTTCCTGTTATGGCCAGGGAAAGGGATGGAATACACTTCATTCTAACACAAAGAGGGATTATATAATTCTGTGGAGAAAAAAAATATTTCGGCCCAACTGTATTAAGTATGGCATTATCAAAACACCAGTTCTGAACACCAGTTACCCACTGCTCTAAAGTTATATTAGTGAAAAACTGGACGCTGAAGCTGTTGCTCTTGAGATGCTTAATGATGATGATGCAATACTTCTCCCAGGTCTTCGGGTACCTAAGGGAGGCAGTGAAAAGGAGGCAGGGGAAAGGAGGCAGTGGAAAGGAGGCAGTGGAAAGGTGCTCCCCATTCCTCCTGCTTTTTCTTGCATCTTCCTCCGTTGAATGGTGAGTGCATCTGGCACTCTGACACCCTTAGATGCAATGTTTCGCATCAGGTACGGTTCTCTATTTACCCATTTTTGACACGGAATTTCAGTCCACGCTGCAAGCAGTCTGTAAAAAAAGTTATTTTAATTTCTTAAGTGACTTTGTTTGAGGGATTTCCTTTTTCCTGTGTTTTGTATTTTTATGATGGAACAACTTCAATTTTGTGCTACTGTTACTATCAACAACTAGATACCCTTTTTTAGACTACATACAGAAAGGAAACATTGCTGCTTAGAAGCGGTGCATAATCTCAAGGAACATAATTTTATTGGGAGACTGTTTTACTACTTTCCACATTGAAGTGCCACCAGACTGGATAGTTATCAAAGAAGACGGTATTCGGACTGTAAAGAAACAGATGGGGAACATAGGATTTCTTGGGAGCTTTCATGATGTCTTTTATAATGTCAGTGGTGAGCTGATACTTTGTGTGACCGGTTAGATCAACAGTACTGTAATTTCTGACTTTGTCTGCAGTTTAAAAAAAATGAAGTAAAGGCTAGTGTTATTACTGCCTGAAACACTGATTTTTCCTTTAAATACTTCTAGGGAAGCAGTGGGAATTGAGCCTTATTTCCCTGTGTTTTATTTGCAGAGACAGCTAAATGTTAAAAGGAAAAATGCAGAGGTCTGCCACAGAAGATGACTATGAAGCTATGCAATTGTGTTGTTTCTTAGTGAAATTGGTTGGAAGTCAACACTTTCATGTCTGATTCAGTCACTGAGAGGGTGTGTTGTATGCACAGGCTAATGATGCAATGTATTACTGGTGTTCTAGGGGAATAACCAAAGAAAAGAGTGTTTCTGTATGGGTGTACGAAGAATCAGACCCTGTTCCTTTTAAGTGAAGAACACAATCCTCTGGGGCTGCACCCCAGATGACTTCAGGGATGCAATCAATTATCAGCAATGTGATTCTTCAACCTGTTCACTTGATGCCATTTTACACGAGCACATCCTTTGAATACACAAACTGTGTCCTTTTTCTTCCAGGTTTTGGCACAATAGTTTCAAGGAATGCGCTGTCCACAAACCCTTTTAAGTTGTAAAACATTTCAGTTTTTAAAACATATTGATATTTTGCCAGACACATTTCTATATATAACATAACATAAGACTGATATACTGTCCCTCATCTTATGTGACACTCCCTGTTGACATCCACAGTTCATGTGCTTATTTGACCTTGTTATCGACTGAAACATCAGTTTGACAATTAACGTCAGCATAATTCTTTCTTGTGGTTGTCCTGTGGAGCTCATTCTTAATTATTGCTTTAATAATGCATGGGAGTCTGCAATCCCTGTATAGAAGCCCATGTCTTGTTTCCTTATTATAGTTGAGTTGTGACGGCCCTAGTCAGCTGTAATAACAAAATGGTGCAGCTGGTTAACTGTTATACGCTATTACAGTTGAGTTGTGATGTCATAATGCCTGCTGCCAGAAGTCAAGGTGAAAGAGCATCATTACAGCTGCCGGTTAAATAAGAAAAAGTATTACAGGCTTTTCTTTGTTCTGTTTTCTTTCTACAAAGAACGGTGATCAACAGAAATTAAATTTGCAGCAAGTTTATTTTTTGCATCAAGGTCATTACAAATACAGGAGAGATATCATTTCTCTGCATGTTTCCATACGTTCTGAGCAAAATCACTTTTAAAATCTAATTTACATCAAACAGATTCTAGGAATTTCGCACTGCATATTCTGTTTTAGTCTTCATGCCTGCAACATACTATATCTTTCATATGAAAGATCAAGAAGAGATTTCAGTGGTTTATGGAAAGTATGAGAGTGCGACCAGGTATTATAAAAAATGTAAACACCCTCTGTGACAGATTAAAAGAATATTGCAACCCACTTTGGAGATCCTTGGCCTTGTAAGGAAATTCAGCCTTCCTCCTCCCAGATGTTCAAGGAATGTGAACAGCAGTGGATCTTCAAAATTTCAAGCCATACTGTCGGCCTCAACGATGATATACCATGGGCCACCCTTAACAATACATGATTCACCCCACATACATGAGATGTCCTGATGGAGCCAATATCATGATCTCACCAGCTTACATTAAGGTGATTTCCTTATAACACCAATAATAACACCAATAGTCATGTAGCTTTCTAGATCTCATTAGGCAAGACCCACTGACTTAATTTACCGACCTTTCGCCTTTTAAGACTCTGATATACCATGGGCCACCCTTGACTATACATGATTCACCTCACATATATGAGATGTCCTGATGGAGTCAATATCGTGGTCTTGCCAGCTTATATAGAGGTGATTTTCTGATGACACCACAAATAATAACAATAGTCCTGTATCTTTTTAGATTTCATTAGGCAAGACCCACTGGCTTAAACTACCTACCTTACGCCTTTTAAGACTCTGAGGCTGCTTTACACTACCCTCGCGTCACCACATCAGTTACTTGCTAGCAATTTTTATTGCAATATATAACCCGCTGAGTCACTTCCCAGCGCGTGTTTCCGTGACGTTTGTTTTGCATGCATACCCCTTCTGTGGGACATTATCGATCTTTGTCCCTTCCGCGCACTGATCGCGCAATAAAGTTTGCTGTCAGTCTCAAGATGGCCGCACAAGTTCGCGGTCTAGTCGTTTGCTCCCGTGCGTTTGAGCACTTCCTTTATCTTGCACACACCCCTGACGGCTTGCTACGGAAGCCTGAGCCTCGATAGGATCTCGGTTGTGCGCTCGCCCCAACTCTGTAAGTACAATGCGTGTCCAGGGCGGTAACAGTGTACGGCAGTCTGTAGGGTACTCACTGCTCTCCCTCAACTTTTTCAGGGCGAGCCCTCTACGGCCTCCAGGCGAACCCGTACAGCATTTTCTGTTCCCCAGTGGGTGAGTCTCCCCACATGGGCCCCGTAGCCATCGGCACTTGCTTTTTAAATCTGCTTCAAAATCACTCGCTGCTCTAATTTTGAGGGCAGCGTTGTTATACGTATTTTGGCCTTCCCCCTTGTCTACTATGTTCACAAATGATCTCATAGAGCTGGGGACGACAGTGCACTTTAACTATAACTTGCCCGGCCACATATCGCGATCGCATGCCATATAGCACTTCATGAAGCATTTCATAGCATTTGGCACATATGGTGGTTGCACAGTATTACGTATCTGGTAACACCTATGCGATGCAGCACGATCTCCTCCTGACTTTTGTGTGAGCACCCATTTAAACTGGCTAAGATGAATCAAATTAGATGCACGGTTACCCACAGGAGCCAAACAGCACCCAATTCAAATGCTGAAATTGTCATGTGTCTGTGTTGTCCTTCTCTTTCTTCTTTTTTCTTTTAGGTACCGCAACAGCGGGTCCACTCCTCTTAGGGACCCAATGGAATTGCTTGGTGATGTACTTATAATTTTTCAATCACCACTTATGTAGTAGAGTTTATATTTTGGAGCACATTCTCACCTGGTCCTGATGAATTGCCACCGACCCGTATGGGCATAGAGCAAGAAACATGTCGACCTTTCTACTTCCCTGGGGAGCATTATAATCCCTCGGGGGTCACCGATTTTACTTAGGCTGGTATACCACCAGAATAAAATGGTTCATTGATTGGCAATACCATACCTATTTTAACCCACTTCACTATCACTCACTACACTTGTTGCACCTACCCCCACGCACCCATACGGCTGTCTCTAAAAAGATCTCCGATAAAGAGCCCCTTTGCGGGAGCCCGTCGGGCATTGCAGCGCCGGCCCGACGAGGAGCACAGCCCTATGATGAAGCATGACACCTTGCTAGGTGTGTGAGGGTATTCTATAGAGACTAATCGCTCTCCTCCCTCCCTTACCCTCCCCTCTCCCAGAGGAACTGCACTCCTGGTTTTGTTCTCAGTTCCTCCTTTGGCCACATGGCTGCCCTGCAGGTATTGAGGCACGGCCATTGGGTGCATTGGAAAGAGCACTTGCTGCACAGTTGTGGTCGGTGTCAGGGTTTAAAAACTGTGTTTTGACAATTCAGTGGGCCAGTAACTCTTAGAGCACAAATTTGTATTGACGTGTTTCCTGAGCCACACTAATCAATTCAGACGTTTGCCTTGGATCATTCATGAAATTATTTCCCGTCATTCCTTTTTAATTAGAAATTTACCCCTGTGCCCATATGCATTTCGGGACATGTTCTTCATAAAGGGCATTGGTTGTACATTAAATCATGTCCTCAAAATTTGGCGGTTCAAACGTTGCAAAAACTTAGATGGAATAAAATGTTGCTTGGTTTACTGATTTTGGTTTTCCGTCTTATATTCTTTTCATGAAAATCTAAAACGTTGGTTGCATCTGACTTTTGTGCATGTGGAGATCACTTGGCAACAGAGGCATAGCTATAAATAGTGCACCAAGTGCAGTGGCACCAGAGCCCAGTGGTGGTAAATCCCCACTGCAAATAATTTCTGGCTGTCTCACTATCCATCACTGAAGGGGGGAGGGGAGGGTGGGCTTGCACTAGGGCCAGTGACACCCTTGCTACACCACTGCTCAGCATTTTGTTGTGGAGAGGTTATTGCAAGTTTCGAAATGCATAGGTTTGAAGACAGGTTCAACCAAAGCTTAACTTGTAAAGGAATACGTGGCGGTGCCAAAGCTCTGCGCTAATAAATGTCGGCGGTACGAATGCCAAAGCTGCAAGGTCTTGAATACACCTCATGCCTCTTAAATCCACTACCAGACACACCCTCCCCAGTTAGCTCACTCGTGCACGTTCCTGCTTTCCCCCTTTGTGACGGGTTTTCCCTCTTTCTCTTCCTTTCTCATTCCCCTTTGTGTGTTTTTATCTCTCTTGCACTCATTAAAAGTCTGATAAGGAAAAATAAGTGCCGGACCCTAAACATGCTGGTGCTCCCCACCGGCAACCCCCGCTCAAATTAAGCACTAGTGCAATCAAGACCCTTGTTGGAAGCCACACCTCCAAAATGGACGGGGGGCCATGACCTGTGACATATAACTAAAGGTCATAGATCTAGGCAAGATGGCGCGCTTCCTTTAACACAAACTAAAATTAAGTGTCATATTTTATCTTTTTTAAACCATAAATTGTGCACTCGTTGTAACCTTAACTGCCACCAGAAAATGTTTTTCCATTAATTATGCCTTTGTATTTTCTGGTTCTTTGCTAATCAGGTACCATGCTTAGGCACGCTTTAACTTTAATTTCCTGCTGTATTAACAACCCGCCTTTGCTGTGCTAAACTAGTCGTAATGGGAGATGTGTAATGAGCTGCTCAGCGGGGAGGATGCAAAGGAAATAGTTTAAGTCCTTCTAGAAATGGATTAAGATAGGGATCCGGCGAGAATTCCTTCCATTCACCTCGGAACAATGTGTGCTGAATTCAGAGTGTTTTCGAGCTTATCAGCGAAATAATCACTTCTGCTTCAAGGATAAAATATTCCTTCTGGAACCACATCGAGGTCATTGGACCACCGTGCCTGAATGGCATAGAAGCTGTATGTGCAAGCGCTGGAAGACATAGAGGTGGTACATGGTTTAAAATAGGAAAAGGCATTCTGAAATATAGAAATATGTTCATCTGCTAGACGTTTTTGGTTAAACACGAAGGGGCATATTTACAAACAAATGTCGGAGCGCAGAGCTGCGCCAAATTTGGCAACGCCGCGCTCCGACATTTTGATAACGCAGGTATGCGCCCTATTCACAAGACGATGGCACACCCTGTGTTTCCCATAGCGCTGGTGTAAAAAAAGCTGCAGGGAGGATTGTTTATGTGCAGGACGATAATAATAACAATATTGGAGATTTGCTCGTTCCTTGTGTGCTGTTGAATGCAGCACACATGGAAAGAGCAACAAACAAGGAGAAATTAATAATTTCTCCTCGTATCTCCATTAGAATACCTGGTATTCCATGGCATTTGTTTTTTGCGCTGCCTCAGCCTTGTAAATCTGGGGCAGCGTCAAAAAGCAATGGATGTTGGAATGGAATGCTCAGAGCAACACCCATTGCAGGCGCATTGGCTGTAGCGGACTGCGGCAGAATGGGGCATATTTACAAGGTGGTGTTAAGCCACGGTAAGTGGCTTAGCGCCACCATATAAATAAGGCACTATGCCCCCAGAGCATCAAAAAAAAGTGGCACTCCGGTGAAGTAGAGGCTTGTATATATGCCCCAGCTGTCCTTTGTTAAGTGTGCCCAACCTTTGAAATACAGCTTGTTAAACTTTTTAAAAGCGGCAATAGCCATTCAACCACTACCTTTTCTGTTGTGATTATGTCATTATATTGCTGTTCATTTTCGCAGGAAACTAAGAATAATTATTACATTTAATTTATTGGTAGTGAATTTATTTACAGTGTACCTGATGGATGTACTGTAACTATGTTACTGTCTAAGAGTGTTTTAGCTGCATATTATGTGAACTTTAATATTTTCGTTTAAATTGCAATTCACTAACTTGCTTAGAGTCGCTTTCAAGTCTACCTTCCCGCGGTGATCTCAGTTGCCCATCCAGACACCCACAATTAAAATTGCTACCATATTTTGAATGTGGCCTACTTCAGCGGATACCAGTTCAGTTATCGGTTCCGAAACTTTAAACACCGCTGTTGTTGATCTAAAATTAGCAGCTTGGGAGAGGTGGTCTTGAACCGTAGCCTCATGATTGCGACACCCTAGTCCTTGTCCTGGCCTTACTTACGAGGATGCCCCACCCTCTAGACCCCCCTTTCTTTAGTGTGATTAACATTACCTTTTGTACTCCCTTATTGGAGGGGCCATAAAGGGCACACAACCTATATGCCACCTGATTGATAGTACTCCACAGCTGAAGTTGCTGACCAATAAGGAAAGGCCGGATTTAATAAGGTGTATTGCGAGCAAGGGGCGAATCAGTGTAAGGGAATTAATGGTACATAATGGAAGCATTTCTCCTTCAGCCCCCTTTACCAGTGTCCTGATACATGAGGATACACCAGGGGAGACTCAGCAGTTTCGAAAAGGTCCCTGTTAGAAAGGGTCAAGCACCAAGCAATTTGCTGCATTGCCAGGTACCTTTAAAGAAGACCCCCACAGCATGCAAGGTAGAAGTCAGGACACCATTACCAAAGGGCAAACAGTTGTGAGATCACAGATCTAACCTGTAGTGGGCCATGCAAGTAAAATGCTTAGTCAGTGTAGCTGCCTGGAAAATGTCTGCTATGGGAACATCATTGACCTCCACCCAAGAGGCCATGGGCCTTTTGTGCCCAAACTCTGGACTTTATCCGGGAGAGCCCTTCCAGAAATACCGTAGGCCAAGGAAGAAGTTTTCAGCCATTGCATTGTAGTCTGGAGAGATTGCTGCAGTCCCTGGTGAGATGCACTAAATATTGTAATTATAACTATCACAATGATCACAAATCCATTGCCATATCGCATCAAAGGCACAGTGAGGTTCAAATAAAGGGTAACCACCCTGCAGACAAGCAGATGCCAGGCCATCTCTTGGGTCAAAATAGTATAAAGGGAGCACATTTGTGCTGTCAAAATAAAACTTAGCTGCTACCCACCTCAGAAAGGAAGCCCCGAGCAAACCTAAGGACTATCTGGTCTGAAACAATTTGGACAACAGAGGACTAACAAACCAAAGAACTTGTTGAAGTAAGATAGTGTAGCATGCCAAACATAAGTTCTTGGATTAGTAAATAAAGTATTAACATGAAAAGAAGAGTTACCTCCACTTGGAGCGCAGAGTTCGGCAAAATCTCCGCCACTCACTGCGCAGCAAAGTTTAACCACGCCCACCCCTAATGATGACATCATCACTGTTGGCCATTCTACTTTAGTGAAGTTTTCTTAACTTTCTTAATATTTAGGATTCGCCATGGCTTATTTTTTAGCCATGTTAATATGAGTTGGACATTTTGCTTGCAGAATGTCAACATTATTGTTTTCTTTGTAAAAGCCTCAGCACGTAGTGTTCTGACATCATACACATGTTTATTAAATATATGGGCACATACCAGCAAGCAAAATTATACAAAGACAACAGTTGGCTGGCCTAAAGACTCAGGAGTGACCTGGGGCAAGTTGAGATTACTGCACAGCTGGATATAAACAAAACTGAAAAGCTCTTGGTCCTGTGTCAGCCACTGTCCACCAATTATTGCAGAAATCAGATGGTTGGGGACAAGTCAACTTTTTCATTCATTATGAATATTTTTATGTGAACGGAAGCCAGCTCATCATGGAGTAAGTATGAATACTAACATGGCTTTGAAGCACCGTCGCTGGTCATTACGCTCCATTTATAGGCGTAATATTTGCTAAAGCCTTGCAGCTTGCTTTCTGAACATGCAGGCCATTATATTTGCCCCAAGGTCGGCATAGGTTTTTTAATGAGCCTACTTTAATATTGCAGATTAGCAAGAAATCTTTTTAAAAAATGAAAAAGGGATGAAAAATAGAAAATCCTTCAGTAGTCTTCTGTGGAGCGGAGAAGCTGTGGGTTCAGTAGTCAGAAAGCAAGTTACTAAGAAGACCCGTGTTTTGTACATCACGGAATATCCTGTGATTGCCTGGAAAAAAGTGACCAGCCCCGAAAATACCAGTCTCCTGTCATATGGCTCATACTTTCCCAGTAAAACTGTGCATTTGTTGAACAACATAAATGTCAAAATTGTGCAAGACTGATTCTACACACACTGTCAGGATATGTTGGCCTTAGTCCTGCTAGCACACAGTGCACCAACTGTACTCCTAACCAGGTAAGGTAATAGGCGGAATGTGCAACCTCAGATCATGACAACCCTGACTTCCCAAGTAAATTGTGCTAACATATCTAGAACCTTTCTGTTTGGTTACTCATGCATACCCAAAGAGATACACAAGAAACACACAACATGGTGTTTCAATATTAATTGAAGCATTATGATTCTTGTGTAAAACACGTGGGCTGCAATAATCAACAGAAGAAAGCAGAATAGTGTGACAGCATGACAGTATGGTGTGAAGGAGATAAACAATACAACCATTGTGCCGTTACATAGAATATGTGCTCGCAAATGAGTACTATTATATTTTGTACTCCTATCTAGCTCTACCTATTCTAGGGTGCCTAGAGTGGGTGATTCTGCCACAATCCCTGTAGGGTGATTTAACTCCCCTGTTACCTGTGGGTAAGTGTCATCAGGGAGCCCGTCTTGGTGGAGAGCTAGGCTTCATCCCTCGCAGTTTTTTGCACTGACTTTTTACTCTTGTTCTCCTCTCTTGAAGTCTGTTCTTTTTTTTAATGCTTACTCATTATTCTTGAGCCGTTCTCCTTCTCTCCTTGTGCTCTTGCCACATTCATAATTACGACAAATGCATAGTATGACAAAGTATTACTCAAATTTGGAGCGGTTTCAGCTTGTAAGGGAGAGTGGTGGCAAATAACTTTCTGTTTTGTTGTCAGTTTATTTTTCCAATTAGTGATTTCCTTTATAAATGTTTATTTGTGTTGGTGTAATGTGTACGCGATCTCAGACATGACCGAATGTTGCTGATTCTTGGATTGAGTTTCCGGAGCACAGAAGCTCTTCTTCATGCACTATGAAATATGAGTCTGCTTACCATTTCGTTTATGAGAAGAATAATTGCCAACAAAGTTAGTTCTGCTTCCAGGTTTTGTAGTAAATTGAAGAGCCACTCCATTTAAATGTTCTCTTGTTATGTCAGCTGCTTCACGTATGTGTCTAGTGGAGGATAAAGCGGCATTAAGGAAAAGGGCACACGGCTGGTTTGTCCTACAGAGCTACTCCAGAGGTTCTCCTTAACCCTATTTAGGCTCTGGCTTTACGAGAGCACCAAAGGAGAAGTCCCTTCACTTGCGGCTGGGCATCCTTCCATCACTGTTTCATTTGCTCCCTTGGAAACGTGCACAAATAACAAATAACTGCCGATTATGTGGAGAATCAAAAGAGGACATGTTACATCTATTATGCATATGCTGGAGATTAAACGAGGAACGAAGACAGATATTAAAACCTGCCCTGAAAAGATTGGGGATAAGAACTTGCATGCAGGCAGTGAAAGCATGTTTTGAAGGTGGGGATGTTCAGCTAATCTATTGACTGGTCCAATTTATACGCAAAGCAGGAAAAATACTAAAATCCAAATCCTAGACAACCGGATGGGCCACCAGACTAGGCACTTAAGAGTCAGCAACTGATACGCTAGCAACCAAGAGAACCTGTACCCACTTGCCTTCGCTACTGGGAGCCTTACGTAAGACCTTGCGGTGCCTGAATGCGTGATACAGGAGGAAAAATTTAGAAACTGCGGGTTCTGCATACTGTCCACAACCCCGCTTTGCAATGCACTGCAGTTTTAAACTCTTCACCTCTAACAGACCCCTTTAAACCACGTCAGAACGTCGCTCTGGTTCTTGAAACTGTATATGCTGGCACACACTAAGGGTTTAAATTTGGACAATTTCACTAACACCGTTTTACTTAGGCCAAATCAAAGGTATGGCTTTAATATATGAAATAATTTGATATGATGTTTTACAGTTGTAATCGTTTTAAGTAATCATGCAAATAAAGATATTGGTTGGTGTCTGAAATGCATTTTTTTGAACAAACAGTTGAATAAATGCTTCATGTAAAATTGTAAAAAATAGTTATATGAGAAAGCCCTCACTTGCCTTCATGGAGTTACTGGTAAAAGAATATTTTAAGGTGCCAAATATTTTTGCCTTAAAATATTTTTGCATGTAATTTTTGTGCTTAGGAAATTTGAAATGTATGTACATTGCATTTTGCACAGGTCAGACATTAGAGCTGCTGGTGCTACTGTTCCACAATTCCTGGAGACATCTCTTTTCAGTCTCATTGAGGCCGGAAATATTTTTCTCCAGTTTGAAACTGGAAGTATTTCTGAAAGCATTGTGATCACCATAAGCAAAAATGACGATACATTTGAAATTAGACAAAAACATTAATTTACTCAAAATAACCAGCTGTCCATTCCCACTGACGAGGAAGGCCTTTGGTTCATATATACAGTTAAATCTTTAATTGATGTCTAGACCGTAAACAACTACAGATAATAATGTTTCATAGAACATCAGACTCGATGCCTCAAAAGGGACCCAACTCACAAAAGTGAAACTAGACGTTTGGTCTAAATTTAGACCAAATGTCTAAGTTTACGACTTTTAGAATTCACAAAGGGCATTTATGAGTACTATCTTACTTCCAGACTCGGGGAGAATCTCTCCATCCCCTTCTATAAGTGGGCTGCAGCACTCATTGTGCCACTTCCTTATGTAGCACTGTAAAACATGTGTTAGAAATGGGATTCCTGGTTGACTAAGGTATGCTCCCAGGCCAGGCAGGAACCACCACACTAGTTAAGGTAAGCTAGATACACACTAAAAGATAACCTGTGCTCACCATCTGCTAACTTGGCACAAAGCAGTCACACTTATCTAAAGATGCAATGTGTAAAGTATTTGTGCAACACACACAGAGTAACACAATGAATACACCACAAAATACACCACAGCAAGACCAAAACGACAAAAGTTGAGATATTGAATTTTAAAGGAATAAATGCCGTGATGCACTTAGATGCAAGTAGCTCTAAAAAGGTTACTTTAGGTCGTGTTGGACATGGGCAAAGTCAAAGCTCGGGTCAACCGCGATGGATCGCCGGCCAGCTACAGGACTCACACAGGCCCTGGTGAATAAAGTACCTTTCCTGGTCGCAAACAACAAGATGCGTCGATCTTCTTCATGCAGTGAAGGCCAGTTCTGAAGACAGGTGCTTGAGCCGAGAGGCATTGAGCAATGTGCTGAGGGGATGTGTCGATCTCACCAAGCTGCAGCAGTGGCGATACGCTGTACAATGAGTTGATCTCTGCAGGCAAAGCGCTGGTTCCAATGCGATGAACAGATTTTATTCCTGCCATCGGGTCGATGCGCCGGTTCTGTTACACACAGACAGGAAATGCATCAAAATCTGTGCTACAAGTATCTGAGCCACTTAAAGTGGGCCAGGCACAGGAAGAGGCATAGAGACTTTGATACCCCTGAGTCTCAAGCAACAGTAGGTAAGTCAATAAGCCCATGGATATCACATAGAGGGAAGGTAGAGTCCAGCTCTCCTTCAGCAGAGTCAGAGAGCAGCTGGCAGCAGGACAACAAACGTAAACGGTAAGCAGTCCAGTTGAGCCCCTTAAGCAGCACAACAGTTAATTTAGCTGAGTTTTAGTTACAATTCCAGTAGTGTCTGATCTTAGGGGGTCAGAGACCCAGTACTTATACCCAAAAGTGCCTTTAATGTGGGGGGTGACTTCAAAGCAGCCCTTTTAACCCAGTCCTGTCTGCAAGCCATCTGTGGGAAGTAGTCAGTTCTATGTGTGGAGCAGGACACAACCTATTCAAGTGAAGTGTCCCTCCCTTCGATCCTGCACAGGCAAGGCCATCAGAACGCAGATGTATGTAGATGTGTGCTCACACACACCAAACCTTCCTGTGTTGTGGCTGTCTAGAGGGAATGCACAAAGTGCAGCTGTCACCCACCCCAGATATGTATTAGAAACAGGCTGCCAGGTATACAGAGCATTACATGAAGAGAAATGTCCTCTTTCAAAAAGTGGCATTTCTAAAACAGTAAAGTTAATTCCAACTTCACCAGAAAGGAGGGTTTATCATTACCATTCAAACATATGAAACATGAAAAAGCTTCTCCTCTCAGATCAGGATTACAGCTTAAAAGTGTATTAAGGAATTCCCAGTGCTAGCCTATGAGAGGAATAGGCCTCGCAGTAGTGAAAAACAAAATGGGCTGTGTGTCACTACCAGGACATGTAAAACATAAAGGTACATGTCCTGCCTTTTTCTTACATAGCACACTGCCCTTATGGTTAATTAGCGCCTACGTTTGAGGTGACGTATATGTAATAAAAGTGGAATTTAAGGTTTGACAATTTGTTTTAAATGCCATGTCGAAGTAGCAGTAAACTGCACACACAGGCCCTACAATGGCAGGCCTGGGACAGGTTTGAAAGGCTACGTCAGTGAGTGGCACAATTAGTCCAGGCTCTGGGTATATGGTATACCACTTTGCAAGGGACTTACAAGTACAACAAATATGTCAATCAGGTATACACCAATTTCATCATGTTTAGGGGAAAAGCACATACAGTTTAGCAGTAGTTAGCAGTGGCAAGGTGTTCAGAGTCATAATGCCAGCAAAAAGAATCTGCAAAAACAGGAGGTAAAAGGCACAAAACGTATGGGGAAAACCACCCTAAGGATGAGAGGTCCAACAACATGTCTCTAACCTGCAACTGCGGCCTGTAGTGCAGTTTCAAAACTGCCATGTCAACGTGGCAAAATAAACCTTTTGCCAAACCTAAACCTTCCTTTAAATATTTATAAATGACCTCTAAGGTATGCCTTAAAGGCTTATGGAGCAGGGTGCCTTGTATTTAAAAAGTGCTGTATAAACACTTTAAACATTACCCTTAAGTTAAGCCTGCCTACTCTGCGCCAAGTACCAGATGGTTGAGCACAGTTTTATTTAGTGACTTTTGTGATGCACCCTGACATGGCCTGTGATTATTATTTGAGGTGGGTTCTAATCCCCCTCAACTAATACTTAAATTTCTTGAATGATGAAAATGGTGTCTGTAAGGACGGAGACTTGTTTTGTTGGGCACAGGAGCTTGTTTTTTCCAAACCTCTGAGTGGGCGTGGGATTTGCAGATCCTACTCTAGGATTTGCAAATTCAGCTTTGCAGAACCTGCACATGGGCAGACATGAGTATATGCATCTTGCAATGGGTTTGCAACCATTTTACCATGAGGCTTGTGTTGGGTTTGTAGCCCCCTAGCTTTAGAGGAAGTTTTCTGCCACTAAAACGGCGATAATTTTAATGCCGTTTCTTGATAATATGCCCCTTGGTTGGCTGTGAGACTCTGCATTTCATGACACCGCCCCTCATGACACCATCCCCTTTCTGCTGATATACATCAGTGCTATATATAGCACTGAGGGCTCTGCCGGGCCTTGGGTTTGTCACTGTTTCTAGCACAATTCTAGCGCAGTTGCTATATTTTCTAATTAACAGGAGAACCTTAAATTATTTTTATTTCATTTTGCTGCGTGCCAGAACTCGTTCATCGCGCTACACATTTACAATGTGCATGAATGCAAATTTATTGCAGGATGTAAATTAATACTGCATATGTAGAACAAGAAATGGTAATCAGGATGTAGTGGCCTATATGCACTAACATTTATTTTGCGAATTTTACGGGTTTAATCCATACACACATTTTTGCTAAAACCACATTATGTCATAGATGCAAAATGGAGTGCGTGATGCTGCAATCTAATGTTGTAAACGGATTTTAACTGCAGGTTGCATTTATGTTTGTAGATCACGAAGCGAGAAAATAATCAATATCAAATGGACTTCTACTCCTGTGTGTTAATTAAAAAAATACGACATTGCCTGTACAAAACTGGCCCTTGCTGTGCCTTAAAGCTCGCTATTAATGCCTCTGTAATGCTTTTGTTTATGATATTACGTAATCAATGCAGCCCCACAGACCATATCATAAAATACTGGCTACATATTTTTTCTGCCATATGTTTAAAAGTTGAACACATTTAGCCTTAATAAGCCATACTTCATTAGGTTTTAATGATTGCATTCAATCGTTTCAGGAACTCGAGAAAGGAACTTAATGACATTCGATTTGAATTTACACCGGGAAGAGGTAAGTTTTAATTGAAATGAATCTTTTATGGCTTTAGAAATAGAAAATAAGGCCGCGTTAGCTATATGGCTAATAAACTGCACTTTCAGCCGTTTGTAACAAACATAGCACACGTGCGAATGAAATTGGGATTGGACTCTTCACAAAACTGCTGCTGTTCACTCCATTAATTAAGGGAGGGGATTTACTGGCGGAATTATTCTAACAGTGCATCTTGTGACTATATGAGCACGTTGCACTCCATAGATCAAACAACAAGCGACTTGTCTTCTTGCCACCCTTTTGTGTTTTGTGTTTGTATTTGCTTCGCTCGGCTGGAACCACAGTGCTCGCTTAGCCTTTGCCAGTGATCGGCTGTGTTTGCTAACACTGCAGACTGGGCAGAGCGCTGAGCAGATGTGGCCCAGTAACTGCTGCCAGTCATATTTAGTAAAGTATTTACGGTGATTTGTGAGAACGCTGAAATCAGAGCTTGCCTGTACGAGCTAAGGCATTTATAGTGGCTTTAATTTATCATGGCTCAGAATAGAGCAGTTCAGTGCAGCTCTGTAGGAACCGAGGGAAAAAGAACAATTGATGGACGGAATGCTGAACAATGTCAAACACTCACCCCCAGTGCAGAGACCTGGGCCTAAATGCATAGTTTTTTTTCTCACCATGCCATTCCAGTTTGGACCCAGCCATATGCAAATCAGTCTTGACCCTGCTCCGTGGGAACAGTCCAGCCCAAACGGTCTTGTGTGGACCGGAAACAAGTATCCTGGGGGCTTCGAGGTATCACTCCTCATCAGCTAGGCTAGTTTGACTCCGGTGTCACAGTCAGCCTGGGACCCACGTCTGGGCATACCCATCCCACTTAGGGCGCCAAAAGCAAAAAGAACAATTGATGGACAGAATGCTGAACAATGTCAAACATTCACCCCCAGTGTAGAGATCTGGGCCTAAATCCATGGTTTCTTTGCTATGAATGCCATTCCAGTTTGGACCCAGCCATATGCAGACCAGTCTTGACCCTGCTCCCCATGGGAACAGTCCAGTCCGAACTTCCAGGCCAGGTCCTCCCTGGACTGGAAACAGGCACCCTGAGACCAGTTTTGGGGTATCACCCCTTATCAGCCATGCTAGATGGAACAGGACAGTGTCAATGATGTTGAATAACAAGCAGACTGGGAACCTGTGTTCAGTAGAACCGGCTTCTCACTACTCATGACCTGGCTTTCATAGGCGGAAAAAAAGAGCTATGTGCCCTAATGCAACTATGTAAAATGGCTCCTTCTGTTGGCTGATATAAGGCAGACATTTTTGATGCAGAGAAGGGTCCAATTGAACCTCTTGATAGCTCCATCTCCTCTCCAGCTGCTTCTTTAGGTCAAGATGCCTATGCATTATATGCCTGCAGCAGAGGACATGCCACCATGCCTTGATGGACAATGCAATCCTTCCCACACCTGTGTCCGACACTTATTCCCATTTATTATAGGATTGAAGCTCAATAGTAATCTGTTCTGTACCCAAATGTTGTCGGTGAGATACTTAGAAGCATCAGTAGAGTCACATTGGTTTTGACATCTTTGGCTGTATGGCTTCCAATTTTCATTTATAACTGTTTTAAGGTTGCTGATAAAATATGATCGCATTGTGCACCAGAGCATGTTCGAAATAGTGTACATCCCAAGGGTGTGAAATCAGGATGGCAAAGATTTGTGAGAAGCTGAAGTACACAGGACCAAGCTAACATTCTGTGCTGCTCCTAACTTCTACGAAGTATGATTTTACGGACAGCCCCGGTTTCTTGAAATACCCAGTCTTGTAATACAGTATGTACAGAAAGAAGAGTAAACTCAAACAATAGGCCAGACTGAATAGACAAAAGATAAGGAGAAAATAAAAGTTTTGCAGAAAAAAAGACACTAATGAAAGTTGCAAGAATTTTTATATGGTTCAGGAAGTAGGAGGGTGGATTTAAAAGAGAAAAGCATTGAAAACAGTGCAGTGCGTGTGGAAGTCGAAGTCTATATGAAAGAAGCACAACAGGTCTAAAGCTAGCAGTAGAAGTAGATCATAGTGTGCCAAGTATGTGGGAATGTTGGGGAATTTAATGGCAAAAGAGCAGGTATAAAATGCAATCCACGTTTTCTTATCTTCCAAAACAATCACATAAGTCCTTATCACGTGGAGCACAGCAACACCCTCTTATTTGGCTTGCCCCTTTTCGGTAACTTGGCTGACCACTAAGTTTAACTCTGTAAGGAATGTTGAAGGCAGCAGGATGTAGCACTCACAATCCAAAATAATTAAGAAATTAATATGGTCCAGAAAAAGCTATTTATTAAGATGAATACAACTAAAAGATCAGATGTGAAAATAAAATGATGCTAAATAACAACCAACTTAATTATGCTGTAAAACAGTGGTTCTTAACCTGTGGTCCTGGAACCCCAGGGAGGTCAGCAAAGCTTACTCGGGGGTAACACTACTGCTTAAGGAATTGAATAATATTCATAGATTAATTAAATTGCTATAAATATCTACAGTGAGATCCATTGTCTTGGACTGGCTGATTGTGTGTTTGTTACGAAAAAAATTAGCTCAAGTAAGATCTGCCAGTTAAAACATGAACATCGAGGAACTGCATGGCGGTATTGGCCTCCAACGTTAAAATGCTGGTCTTCCCCAGATGATCCTTTTGTGAGGGCTAGAGAGTCTTAATGCTATGATTAAATTATGAACTGGAGCGTACCCCCACCCGTGTATGTACGGACCGTACCCACACCCCACCAGTGTATGTACGGACCGTACCCCCACCCGTGCATGTACGGACGGTACCCCCACCCGTGTATGCATGGAGCGTACCAACTCCCCACCCGTGTATGTACGGACCTTACCCACACCCCACTAGTGTATGTATGGAGCGCACCCCCACCCGTGTATGTACGGACCGTACCCCCACCCGTGTATGCATGGAGCGTACCAACTCCCCACCCGTGTATGTATGGAGCGTACCCCCACCCGTGTATGTACGGACCGTACCCACTAGGGGTGGGCGGAATTTGCGGAATTAACCTTCGCAAATTATCGCGAAAATGTTTAAAATTATCGCAAACAAGCGGAAATATCGCGAAGATGCGGAAGTTTTTTTCCGGCATGTTCGCGAGATTTTCTGCATGGTTGCGGGTCGCCAACTTACCCATGTGGTTGCTTGCGGGCGCGGCCATCTTGTTTTGAGTTGTTCTCGCGGTGCATGATCGCGAGAAGAAAGACGTGATCGCGCGACGCATGACGTCACTGCGGGCGCGAACTGTCGCGAGACAGCGCAAATGGCTAAAAACAATACAACATCTCATGGAGAACGCGACCGGATCAAGAAAACTTGTCGGCGAACGCAGGGATTCAGGTAAGGCGATCGCGCGCGCGCGAGAATGTATTATTTTACAGCGCGAGCAAGAAACAAATTATCGCCAAGCTGCGGAAACCGGAATTTTTTACATTTTCGCGCTCTCCGCGGAACGCGAAAATGTCAAATTATCGCAATTTCCGCGAACGGAACGAAATTTTTGCCCAGGCCTAGTACCCACACCCCACCAGTGTATGTACGGACCCTACACCCAGCACCCCCTGTATGTACGGTGCGAAACACCACCACCGATGGGCGGTGCGGACCAACACCCTGCCCGTGTTCGTACGCACCCTACCCCAGGCCCACACACCAGCACCCTCACCCAACATTGCGCATGTACGAGTCGTACTAAGCCATAGCAAAGGACAGCACTGTACAACAACATGGCCCATGTACGCACCGTACAGACGCAAAAAACACTCGTACTGAACCAGGACAAACCAAAAAAACACAAGGAGAGTCAATTCGATGCACACAACACCACAAAACATATCCAACAAGGCCAAATACATCCTATACACTGACCTGCAACTGACAAACAGCTAAACAGAGGCCCAAACTACTACCACTCCTTATAACACACCCACCCAAAGTTCAAACACAGCCACACCCACAAATGGACCAATAAAAAGGCCCAGCACACACAAACCATGATCCTTTGCAACAGATCCCCTAGTGCCAGACCACAGAGACAACGCACTGCACCATACTACATACATCAATACACCTTACACTTGCACTCCTTCACACAACCACCATCACAAACACACCCTCATCACATTCACACACACACACCTGCACAACCACACTCACACACCCACAACCATCCACACCCACACCCCCACAACCATCCACACCCACACCCCACACCATGCCCACTAACAAGAATCCAAAGTTCACAAAGGAGGAGCTGGAGGTCCTTGTCGACGAAATCGTCAGAGTCGAGCCACAGCTCTTTGTAACATTGGTCAGACGGACCAGCATAGCTGAAAAAATCTGCCATGTGGGAGAGGATAGTCAATTCTGTGAATGCTGTTGGGTCCACCAGAAGGACCAGGCATGAGTGCCAAGCCAGGTGGTACGATCTGCGGAGGACGGTCCGCCGCAAAATGACGGACGACCACAACCAGGCCAACATCACTGGAGGAGGTCCGGCCCGCAGACCGGTACACTACCATCCCTGGGAGGAGAAGGTGATGGCCACGCTGCCGCCGGTGGGAGTAGACAGACTAGAAGGAGTCCGAGAGCCTGGTGAGTACACAAACAACTCACCTCACATGGGGGGAACGCCATATACAACCCAAATACCAATCATGCACGCAACCCCCCCAAAGCCTGCACCGTACACAACCACACTCCAAAAACACACACATGCCACTAGCGCCTCCATGCCCCATGCCCCAAGCAAGGCCATGCCAAGTCACAGGCCACACAAAACACCAACACAAGACAGGATGTCCCCGATGCCGGGAGGGTGGGCCTCAAAACTAACATAGAGCAACTCTGAAGCACACAACAATGCCCTCAGCCCATATGGCTTAGGGCACAGCCATACAAACAGTGTGTCCCCACACAGTACTGTTTTTCCTGCTAATGGTGGCCGCGTTGCAGGACGACATGGGTATGAAGGCACAATTTGCACATAACAGCAGCTAATGAAGACGCATCACTCTGAAAGAGTGTCAGCACACACCGCCACAGCAGCAGCGCAGACTCAGACACTCCACCCAATGGGTGCCCGCAGAGAAGAAACAAACCCACATGAACAAGCCAATGGACTTTGAAAGACCTGCAAACTGTGTGTGCCCAGGAAGCTGGGCTGAGGTGACAGAGGGTGACACACAGAGGGAGGGAGAGGGGCAGAGAGAGGGACAGAGACAGAGGTGGACACAGGGAGACAGACAGAGGGAGGGAGGAGGCTGACAGAGGGAGGGAGAAAGGGAGACAGAGGGAGACGGACAGTGGGAGGAGGCTGACAGAGAGAGGGAGGGAGAAAGGGAGACGTACAGAGGGAGGAGGCTGACAGAGGGAGGGAGAAAGGGAGACAGAGGGAGACGGACAGTGGGAGGAGGCTGACAGAGGGAGGGAGAAAGGGAGACAGAGGGAGACCAAATCACCCTTGGGTGGTGTGGCCATGTCCGCTCGTCAGCAGGTGGACTGTGTGCATGTAGACAAGGTTTGGAAGTGCGTGAACCCCCCCTTCAACCTTTGATAAACACTGGGCCATGTGTCAATCTGTGCACGAGTACATCCGTGCTGCAGGCACAAACAGAACCTTACACCCAGTATACCCACCCACTGTGTTTGTCATAACCCTGTCACAAATGGTTAAGTTACCTACCTGCATTCTCAAATTGCATGGAAAAAACACCATTTGGCCACGTACAGTGCAACACGTAAGGCGGCTATGCATGGCTTGCAACGCCCGCTCACTACACTGCTGACTGCGTTCCCAAAAGATGCATCAACTAAGATTGTGTCACAAATAGGTAAAGTGTCGAAAGCTGTGGCCAAGGGACATACCCATGCACAAGTGCACTGTGAGAGGAATGCTAGCCAAATCCAACCACCCAGAGGAACTGTGCCTAATCAAAAATGAATGAACATGGATGTCGCATGTAACACAATTAACACTGTCTCTCTCACACACAGGTCGACGTCGTCGATCTCCCCCCAACACTGGGGGGGAAGACTCACAGGACCAGGCTCTGCATGAAGAGGACCCCACCGGCAGCGACGACTCTCACCACTCCGTGGATGACCCAGACCAACCTGGCCCCTCTGGTGTCCAACCACCTGCAGCACCTGCGTCAGGTACAACTGTGCCAACCACCACCCCCATTCCTGCCACATCCCAGGAGACACCCAGGAGCCCTGCCCGCACACAACAACACAGCCAGTCTGTCCACGAGGGACAAGGCGCTCCGGGCAACCAGGAGGAGGCAGGCGACACCGCAAATGCCATCCCTCAGGGGTCCCGGAGACCCGATGTGCCCACAACGGCAGGCCAGGCGCAAGTGGGCAGGGGTGGTGGGAGTGGAGGACGGCGGAGGCGCGAACCTGACCAGTTGGCTCAGGAACCGGTAATGTCACACGACCACAACATCCTGGACACATACCGGCGTGACTCCAGAGGCATCGACCAGGTAGTGGAGACCCTCAATGAGATGAAGACCCTGCAGGTCGAGCATCATGCCAGTCATCTACAACACCATGGACGGATGGAGGCAAGACTGGCTGAGCTCCTGGCAGTGCACAGGGACGTGAGCCAATCACTCCGTCAGATCGCCCAAAGCCTGGCAAACCCTCCCTGTGCCACCAGGCGTAGACCAGCACCAGAAACAGGGAGGGAGGAGGAGGAGGATTCATCTGACGGCGCGTCCCTAGCATCGTCAAGGCCTGCTTCTGAGGGTCCCCGCAGGAAGGTGGGTCGTCCACGCAAAAGAACGTGAGAGTCAGCGGAACATCACCATCTCCCAGGTCACCTGGCCCTCTGGCCCAACAGCAGCACAGCAGCAAATGACATTCTCTGCCACATGGCCTTGCTGGTCACTGTCTGACCGATGTTGACAAAGACTGTGGCACAGACTCTGATGACTTTCAATGGCAGGATACCAACTCCCCCTGTGATCTTTGGATTCTACACTCCCGCCAAGCACCTCTTGTCACCCCCCCCAAACACGTACCCCAGCACTAATAAAATTCATCACAATCACAAGATGATGCGGTCATTTGGCATTATTCCACTACATGTGTGTGTTGTAAAGTCAAACCATGCCTGATTTCAGAAGTAACTCCAAACATCCATACCCTGGGGTCTGAGTCTGGCACAGGACACACATGGGTCACAATGTACCATCCAAGACAGACATGGAGCACCATACTCACCCGTGATGGGCCCAACCAGCTGAGGGGGTGCCCGCACAACTGTGCCTACGGACCTATTTAGAAGAGCAACAGTCATGCGCAGAGGTCAGGGATCATGTGGAGTGTCCTGGGGTGGGAGTCCCCGGTATGTGTAGACACGTGGCAGAACCATGTCCTGCATGCTTGAGTCAGGTGGATGTGGAGAATGGTGGGCCAGCCAAGGTTGGATGCATGGAGATGGCACAATTGGGTGTTGGATCACAGTGCCACAAGGTTGTGGGCTGCATCCTGAGTGTGTGCGTGGATTGAGAAGGTCATCCTGCAGCTGGCAGTGATCCACTCCCCCCATCTCTGTTGGACGTTGATGTAGCCTAGTCGCCGGATGTAGTAGCAGAGCTGTGCAGATGCACCCTGGATGTGGACAAGTATCATGGGATTTCTAACGCACATGTCCGTAGAGTGCAGGGTAGGATTAGACATGGATGTCGTTGTTGACCTGGGGGAACTGGGGATCTTGTGCATAATGCAGAGTGTGCTGCCGCATGACGCATAGATGCTGTTGATCAGCATAGCACATGTCAGCAAGCAATCCATGATGAACACCAGCTCGTTTGCGTGGACACTGGGTGTCCTTGCTGCAGGGCCTGCAGCAGCATGCGCCATGTCAAGAAAACAATGCCACAAATAGCACACAAAGACAAGGATCTCAGTAAGGAACTATGCAAAAGGTGTATGTCAAGGAAGGAATGTCTGGTTCAACATGGCACACACAATGGATTCACATGCAGCACAGTGGCCGTCGTGGAGACTGACATGCCACAATACCTACACACCCATGGACATCATGCACAATACAGAATCTAATCCCTGACAAACAGCTTGCATCTTGCTACTCTACACATAGACTCATATGCACCATCTCTGAGAACAATGCCAGAAATGCCACATGCACAGTGGCAACAGACCACCATTGACAGAGATGAGGCACCTTGGAGGCAGAGGGACACCTTTATAACTCATGTGTGTCGGAATGCTAATGCAACTCTGTCAACACATACACAGGTCATGTGGATGAACACGTGGGACCAACACTGGCACCCCCCTTACCACCACAGATGCTGGAAATCCATGGCACTAGCACACAAGTGACAGGTTACAGCTAAACACCCCCTGCTGCTCACGGAGAGGCTGCTATACACCATTGAGCCCCTAATGGGGAATTCACACACCATGTCAACCCGGTGCAACCCGTATGTTTCCGAGGGCAGTGTTACACACATTGATGGCATCATCACAATCCACAATCCCATTACAGATGACTGTCACCAAGTCTGACCATTAATTCAGGTGAATTCAGCTCCATGTCATGTGCCCCATGGTGATTCTACATGAATGTAAAGTATCCAAACATGAACAGGAGCAGTGCACACACATTCAAAACAAATACCACTCCCAAAAAGCCGTGCTGCATCCCTTACCCTAAGGAGATTTTCAAACTTGTCCATGCATGTAACGCTGATTCAGCACATTTTGCTGTGTTCATGAGGAATAGCAGGAGCACAACAATGCCACCAGCAGACAGCATGCACAAGTACCTGTGGATGAGAGACACACCAGAAGTCAGCCAAAAGAAGCACATCCGCATGCATGTGCATGTACTCGACAAGTATAAGGTTGTCAACATGCTAGGTGACAATGATGACTCTGGAAAAACATTCTTCTATTGCACCCTCACTCGAGTGACACATCCAAACACACCTCTGACTCACTTGGCAGACATGCAGATGGACACACACATTGAAACACATGCCACACATGGCCCAATGCGTGCACACTCAGACACTGGAACTCACCACTAAGCAAAGAAGTTGCATATGAGCCGACTCCGGATGTCCTCTACTGCCTCCTCCTCCTCCACATCACTTGCCTCGTGACCAAGCCCTTCATCCTCCATGGGTGGATAGTCCTGCTCATCTGGATCCAGGATGAGTGGCACAGCTTTCTCCACTGCCATGTTGTGCAGCATGCAGCACACGAGGAATATCTTGCAGACCTTCACCAGTGCATATGGGAGTGCGCCACCAGTCTTGTGAAGGCAACGGAATCGGCTCTTCAGGAGGCCAAATGTCCTCTCTATCACTCGCCTGGTCCGCCCTTGGGCGTTGTTGTAGCGGTGATCGGCAGCCGTGCTGGGATTGCGGAGAGGCGTGATCAGCCATGGCATGTTGGGATAGCCAGCATCCCCTACATGGAAACATCATGGACAAGAGTGGGTCAGGAGAAGCAGTAAGACAGGAAGATGACGTTAAATACAGGACTGCCAGAGTATACCCACCAACAATACATGCTCGTTCGTTGCGCAGCTGCAGCATCATTTCAGGCACCCTGCTACGCCTCATGATGTAGGCATCGTGTGCTGATCCTGGAAAACAAGCACAGACATGTGAAATCACCATGTTGGCAAGACACACCACAAGGGCATTAATGGAGTGGTAATGTTTGCGGTTCCTATACGCTACCTCCTGTGCCTGTGGTGGTACCAAAGCCACATGTGTTCCATCTATGGACCCAATGACATGGGGCATCCCTCCCAGGGCATAGAACTCACGCTTGACACCTGTCAACTGCTCAGGAGTTGGGAATTTTATGAACTCATCCAGGTGATCCAACATGGCCTCTAAAAAATCATGCAGAACATGGCTGAACATGGTTTGGGACATGCCACCGACATGGGCAATGGTATGTTGAAAGGTACCCGTGGCAAAGAAATGTAGGGCTGCCATCACCTTCATCTTGGGTGTCAGTGCAGTAGGATACCTGTGTAGCGGTTGGAGGTGTGGTGCCAGCCGTGTCGTCAAGTCCTCAATCAAACGTTGGGGGAAGCGGTAGCGGCATATACAGTCATGTTCCCTCAGGTCAGCCAAGTCCGGAATTGCTCGAGGGAGAGGCGGAGCCCTGCAGTGAATTAGAAGGGACAACAAAGAGTGAGTACAGTACACCACCAATGTCAATGTACAGAGCACATGCCCAACAGGCAATACACATATGCTACATACAGAGTCAGGTCTGTGCAATATGCCCTGGGCACGTATGCCAGGCATGTGACACTCCTACCAAGAGCCAGCTACAAACGTTGATTCTCAACCTCAATATGCCATGCCATGAAACTAGCTGTGGGCCAGTGTAAGTGAGCAGGCAGACGCATTACAGGAGTTACAGACATCCAAAAGAAGGATGTTTATTGTACAGACAGGTTGCGGAACACTAGAGGCACAGGTCACATGTCATAGCAAAAGGACAGACCACACACCTTGCCATGAAGGATTACATGTCAAGACTGATCACACATACATTGAGAGTATGCAGATATGTCCTTGTTTTGAAACTCCGTGTCGATGCATACATACACACCTTACGTCGGATTACACATGTGTGCTGGTGTGCTTAACAGTGTGCCATGCCCATCTACACGCAGACACATGTTGGTTGCAGCAACTGCAGATGCATTTGACCAAACACCTACAGCAAACCTATGGGAACACATGACACACACATGACATAGTTACAGCGTGCAATGCGGGCATTCACTTGTCAGGGGTAACATTCCATGTACCTGGCATCAGGGGACATTTGCGGGTGTCGGTGACTGTGCCATGCCAGTGACGCATGGCTCACCAAGTCTGTACTACATGCACACATGTCAAAGGAGTGAAGGGGATGTGTGGCACATAGGGCACCATCACACGTGACATGTGTACACAGCTCATCATACTTTAATTAGCTTCACACCTCAGGAGTATAGTGCCACATCACAGCCTGACCCACCTGTGCCAGACACATGTGGTACTGCACAGACAATGCCTTGATGTCCAGCCTTGGCCAGGTATGACAGCTCAATTCCTTCCTGTGTGCTACCTGTCACCACTGTCAGGTGTGAAACGCACCGTACATACGCTCTGAGGGCGTGTGTAGGGTCCCTATCACTATGGGATTGCTGGCTGTTGGAGGGAGGACCACCGGAGAGTCAGGGGGCCCACTCCGGGGCACCTTCCTACCGCAAAGTTATAGCCGAGTGCCGCTGAGAAGCCTCCTAGGAGAGGTCTTTCTCCTATGATCGTACTAGGCCCAGTAACACCACCACACAGGACTCCGTATCAGTTGCTTATCTAGGTACTTTATCAATAGTAGCACATTCGAAATATTTACAGGGGGATCGAGAGATCCAGAAAGTGTCTCAATGTCTTTGTAGGGACAGGGTAGCGGGACAGTCTTAGTACCAGCCTGGTACAGGGAAGCTCTGCGCCAGACCTTGCGTTAGGCCGAAGGTGGCTCCGGGGATCGGAGCGGCAGGTGCTGGTCTCAAAGCAGCTCGGACGTGGAGAGCCGCGACGGTGTCTGCAGGGCTCGGGTGGTAGTTCCGCTTGGGTCGAGCCGCGACACAGTCAGCAGGGCTCCGGTGGTAGGTCCGCTTCGGTCGAGCCGCGACGAGGTCAGCCGGGCTCTGATGGCAAATTCAACAAGGTCGGGCCGCGACAGCGTCAGCAGGGCCCCAAAGGTTCGTGAAGGTCTTTAAGCATGGTGGAGTCGTGACGTAGTCAGCAGGGCTCAGAGCGTGGTTCCAGGATGAGTCTTTCTCCGTAGGGTCAGCCGCGATCCGATCAGCAGGGCTCTTGACTCCGGGATACAACTGCTGTCCTGTTGCAGGGTCGCCCCAGATATAGGTCTGGAGCCCTTTGATGTCCGGACACTTGCGCCCGGGGGGCGGAGAGGCCGGGTCGGGAGCGGCCAGATGCTCAGCAGGAGAGGCGCCAGGCCCAGGAGAGCTGTGGGGCGATCGCACCTAGGTGTGGAAGGACGGTTGGGGGTCCCATCGATACTGCCCTCCGCCGGGAGTGGGGAAGTGTTCACGTGGTACCCCCTGGCCAGTTGTTGGTGCCTTGATGTCGGGGCTTGCTGGGGCCGAGGCCGGGTTGAGCGGGGTCACGTAGGCTGGTGCGCAGAGTCACGTACAATACAAAATGGAGGAGCCCCGAGGTGCATGGGACCTCGTGCGGCTTGGCGAGGGGGAACAGGACCACGCCACGAGGCCGGCTCCAACACTGGCGAATGCGTACGCCACAGTGATACGGACCGTACACGCGTGTGTAGGGTCCCTATCACTATGGGAGTGATGGCGTATGCGTACGCCACAGTGATACGGACCGTACACACGTGTGTAGGGTCCCTATCACTATGGGAGTGCTGGCGTATGCGTACGCCACAGTGATACGGACCGTACACGCGTGTGTAGAATCCCTATCACTATGGGAGTGCTGGCAAATGCATACGCCATAGTGATATGGACCGTACACGCGTGTGTAGGGTCCCTATCACTATGGGAGTGCTGGCGTATGCGTACGCCACAGTGATACGGACCGTACACGTGTGTGTAGGGTCCCTATCACTATGGCGTACGCATTCGCCAGCACTCCCATAGTGATAGGGACCCTACAAACGCGTGTACGGTCCGTATCACTATGGGGTACGCATTCGCCAGCACTTCCATAGTGATAGGGACCCTACACACGCGTGTACGGTCCGTATCACTATGGTGTACGCATTCGCCAGCACTCTCATAGTGATAGGGACCCTACACACGCGTGTATGGTTCGTATGACTGTGGCGTACGCATTCGCCAGCACTCCCATAGTGATAGGGACCCTACACACGTGTGTACGGTCCGTATCACTTTGGCATACGCATTCGCCAGCACTCCCATAGTGATAGGGACCCTACACACGCGTGTACGGTCCGTATCACTATGGCGTACGCATTCGCCAGCACTCCCATAGTGATAGGGACCCTACACACTGCATTTGGGGTGCCCTAGG
Organism: Triturus cristatus; assembly: GCF_964204655.1. Taxonomy (NCBI): domain Eukaryota; kingdom Metazoa; phylum Chordata; class Amphibia; order Caudata; family Salamandridae; genus Triturus; species Triturus cristatus. The sequence continues at coordinate 880,318,564 of NC_140583.1, forward strand.
GCCATGGAACGGACCGTACCTGTGTGTAAATCTTGAAATAACATAGGGGACACATGAGGGACAAGTATAAGGGCCTAAATGCATGCTGGTTGTCATGGAGACCGAGTTTAAAGTTTGTATTATTGCATCAGGTGGCCAGCAGAAGTCGGATTGAAAAGATATACTTTGTTGCAAAGTGGTTGTTGACTTGACATCATGCTCAATTTTTAAACCATGCAAAGCCACTCACTGGGGTAGGTTTACAGGGATTGGAGGAAACGTAGGATGCTAATGTGACTGACCAATCACTCTGTACTCCTGTGAATGAAACAGGCCAGCAAGGCAGATATAAGGCAGCCAGGTCCCATGAGAGAGCACTTGCCTGCACATCCTTTCATTCCACAACACTGCTGCTGCTCGTGATTCCTCTGGCACCATGTCCAGGTCTGTGGAGAGGGCCCAGCCATTCACCATGGAGGAGAACATTGCGTTGGTGGATGTGATCCTCCCACAGTACACCATGCTGTATGGTCGACCAGGGGAGCAGGTGAGTGCAGACTCCACTAGCTTAGACTGTGCCCCTGTTTTGTGACTGTGACTTCTGGCATTGTGTCCCTGTGTGACAGACATGCAATGTTGTTTGGAGTGGGTCACAGGGTGGGGAAGGCCTCATGTCTCCCATGCAGAGCATGCTGTGGTTCCTGTGTGCACTCCTCACTTGCATTGTGCCTACTGTGACAATCAATGCATGGTGCATGCCACATTCTGCCTGGCTACTCCTCCTGGGAATGTTGTTGCTACAGTCCTGATGTGATTCTGTGGTCCCCCCAGTGTGACAGGTGACAGTACCCATAGATGTGTGTTTGTTTAGTGTACCTGTGCTGTGAGTGTACAAATGATGTGTTCGTCCCCTGGACATTGGTGTGTGTGTAAGTCCCCTGTCATGTGGGTGAGTGCATATGGGGAGTGTTGCACAACAGCTGCATGAGGGATGGATATACCCTGCCCATGTGATGTGAGCAGGGAGCAGTGCTGTGTGACTGCGGTGCTGAGCCAGCCCCACACCTGTGACACCCCCAGTCTAGTGGCACATGGGCAGAGTGAGGTTTGTACCCGCAGTTGGCAATGGCAGGTGATTGTCCTGTGCCTGTGTGTGTCTGTGTACTCTGCTGAGGTAGCGTCAGTGGGCTGGGACATGTGACTGCTTTGAGGTGTTGTACATAATCCTTGTGTAGCTTGTGATGCACAGTGTGATCCAGGATCATTGATTGTGTGGCACCCCTCATGCCACCTGTGTACTTTCAATGCCACGTAGTGCATTTTGCCTTCCACAGTGGATTATGTCCCTATGACAAACGTGCAATGACTTGCCTGCATACCATGGCCTGTTCAAAGAAGACAATTTGTTAATATGTGTGTCTCTGTGTCATTGCTCAGGTGAATTAAAGTATTCTCACTTTTGCATCCTCACAGGTAGGCGTCCATGCCAAGGGGGAGATATGGAAGCAAGCCGTCAGTGCCGTGAGGAATATGGAGGGTCGGAAGCGGCGCCTAGCTCAGGTGAGGAAATGCTGGCAGGATATCCGGTGCTGGACGAGGAGGATTGCACGGGTCCTGCTGGGGGACTCACCTGAGAGCCGGAAGAACCGTGGGCACCGGCATCTGACCCACATCCAGAAGCGTGTGCTGGCGGTGGTCTTCCCCGACTTGGATAGGCGCTTACTGGAGAAGCAGCAGCAGGAAGGGGGTAGGTACATGTGTGTTTGTTGTGTGTCACCAGCTTTTGGAAGTGCGCAGTTGCATGGATACACTGCCAGGGTTTACATGTGCAGTGCATAACCAGTTCCCCAAAGTAAACCGGTGCTGTTCTTCCTCCCTTCCCCTCCTTGCCATGTGTTCCCTGGTCTGTGTGTAGTCACTCTTGCACAAGGTAATCTAGGCTGGCAGTTAATCCAAGTACCCAATGCTTGCAGCATCATGTGTGGGGGTGGAGTGTGACAGGTTTTGGTACCTTGGCTGTGCCCCGGCCAGTTCAGTCACTGTGGGGTCCATGTCAGTTGGCACTCATGCTGAGGCTCAACATAGGAGTGTGTCTTTAAAGTGTACTGCCTTCCAGCATGCATGTCCAATGTTGTGCCCTCTGACATGATGTCCATGAGTGGGATTAATGCATAGTGCAGGGATGGTTGCTTCAGTTGCAGTCATATCCATCCAGGACCATGGAGGTGTGTGGCCACTACCGTGCCCTGGGGCACCATTTCCTAGGTATCATGTGTGTCATCCAACTATGTGGACATTTTCTGTGTCTTCGGCATAGGTTGGGCTCTGTGGCATTGTACCCTGGCCTCATCTGTATTGACTTAAACTGTGCTACATGTGTCCACTGTACAGTGTGACCCAATTTTGCTTGTGCATACTCAAGTGGGCAGTGCCTGTGTGTCTTGGAACGACAATCTGATGATGGTTGATTGTCAATGATATATGTGGACAGGCGCACCAGGGGTAGTTTGTGTACAATCAGGATTTAGTGCAGGCCATGTGTTTTTATCCCAGAGTAAGAGGTGTAAGTACTTCCTCTGTCACAATCACATTGTCTCAGGTAGGGGGTGCTTTGTGCGGGCAAGGCCTACATGTCCAAATCTGAAGTCTCCCGGCTAGGTCTGGCCTGTGTGTGATGTTTGTCTGGACATACACTCAAGGTGCAGTTACCCAGTCATGTTGTGCATGTTTTTATGTAATGGCTTTGCAGCATGTGCAAAAAGTTAATAGACATGGTTCCTGCTCATCCCTTTTTTGTCAACGCTGTGTGGTACAGATGCTGTGCACGATTGTCCCCAGAGCCTGGCTCCTCTGTCCTATTTGATAACAAGTAATTTGCTGTTGGGTCATGCTCTCCATTGTTTCTCAGTGGCATGGTGGGTCAACCAGCTGGGTGTTGCAGGGCCTACATATGTACATTGTGTTGTAGATGTTACTCATGTTGCTTTTCAGGCTATGCACTGTGACCTATGTCGATTTGACTCATGTGACATATGTATACAGGTGTCTGATCATTTCCTGACTCTTCACCTTGCCCACAGCAATGTCGGGGGACTCCGAGGGAGACACTGGCACGGACCGTGAGGAGGGAGCAGGCACCAGTGGCAGCAGTGCTGTCTTGTCTGGCACATCGAGTGGCACGGAGGCCGAGGGGAGTGACGCGGAGGACCTGTCCAGTTACACCACCGACTATGACGCTGACGGGTCCGAGGCTGAGCTCCCAGAGGGGGCGGAGGCTGCTCCCACAGCTGACAGCAGCACTCGATCTCTACCCGCCCCCTCGATTCCCATCACTGGCCTCCCACTTGCTCTGGTCCCTTCCCGCCGTGCTAGGTCACCACGTGTCTCCTTCTTGCCAGGCACCGCACCCCCTGTCCCTGTCTCCACTGCTGCCGCCAATGCTGAGTCTGTGGACATCCTGCGCCAGTTGCAGGTTGGTCAGACTGCGATGCTTAATGTCCTCCATGGCCACACACGAGTGCTCACCCAGATGGAGGCATACATGGAGGGCATCTTAGCTGCGCAGTCTGACCAACGCCAGTTGCTGAGGTCCATTGACTCGACACTGACTGCAGCAGTGGGTCTCCTGCAGCGCTACGTCCCCCCCTACCCCTGCACCATCCACACTTCCCACTCCCATGCCTGTCCAAAGCACACCCAGACGTAGCCATGCACGCACCCCACCAGACACAGGCACCACACCACCAGGGAAGGCCAAGCGCACACCTCCTCTCACGCACACACAGGGGGAAGTAGGCACACCCACTGGGTCGGGGGGCAAACGGAAGACACGCAGCCACAGTGGGAGTCCACATTCATCCCAACCCACTACCTCCAAATCCACTCACCTCAGCTCTCCTGCCCAGGATTCCACCAAAGACTCCTTCATGGCCGCTCTGTCCCTGAGCCCCAAAGTGACACCACCCCGCAAGCGGTCAAAGGAGTCCCCGGTCAGGGTGGTTGTGTCCCCCCCTGTCCACACCCTCCCCCAGTAGCGCTGCGACCCATCCCTCCGACCCCCCCCCCTCCTTGGGGCCTGTGGTTCCTTCGGGTGCAGGGGAGATGCTGGGGGACCTTGCAACCGTGTGCAGCGCCATTCTGACCTCCACCTTTGGCGCTGCCCCACCCCCTGTGGTGGAGTCCTCCGTCCCTGCACCCACAACACCTACCCTTGCCCCTCCAGTCCCTGCGGTGCCTGGTCCTCCCCCCCCACATGATGCCCCCCCTTCTGTGGATGAAATGGACATGAACTGTGCAGGCAAGTTAGGGGACACACGTCCCGATGTGTACCCCCCCAGGACTTTGATGATGGCGTGACCCATGGGCCTTGTGAATAGTGGACATTTATAACAATTTATTTTGACTGCTGAATAAAGCATTTTGTTTTTCTTTTGCACACTACTGCTTTTCTGGTATTGCTGTTGGTGGTGCTGCTCCATGTTTGGGGTGGGGATAATGTGTTAGGTGTCTGGCAAATGTAGTGGTGTGCTGCTCATGGGATGGACCCTGGTATCTGTGTGCCATCACGAGGTATTTGCGAATTAACTTTGTTCATGTATGCTCTTACTGCGTGGTGACATTGTCCCAAGGTGTGTCCCTTCCTCTGTGGACCCTGACATCTTCCCTGCAGGGTGTTTCCTAAATGTTGTGCTGAGCTGTGTCTACATATCCTTGGTGTGTGACGGATCCGTTCTACTTTGGCCATGCATGCTGGGCAATGTCTCCACTCGCATCATTTGTGGCATCCTTGGTGGTCACTGTACTTGTGTGTGGAGTATATTGAAGTTACTTCATGTGGACATGTTCCCTTTTACACACTATGCATGTGTGTACTCCCAGCCTCGCACACATGTTACGTGTTCTGCAGGGTCTTTGAGCATCTGACTGACAATTGTGGGCATTGTATCTGTGGGTACTGCACCCTTTTTTTCCATGGGCACTGCTGGGAGGACTCTGCACCCACCCCTCCTGCGTCTGGGCACTGCTGGGAGTGATAGGCACATACCCCTCCTGTGTCTGGGCACTGCTGGGAGGACTCTGCAACCACCCCTCCTACGTCTGGGCACTGCTGGGAGGGCTCTGCACACACCCCTCCTGTGTCTGGGCACTGCTGGGAGGACTCTGCACACACCCCTCCTGTGTCTGGGCACTGCTGGGAGGACTCTGCAACCACCCCTCCTGCGTCTGGGCACTGCTGGGAGTGATAGGCACACACCCCTCCTGTGTCTGGGCACTGCTGGGAGGACTCTGCAACCACCCCTCCTGCGTCTGGGCACTGCTGGGAGGACTCTGCACCCACCCCTCCTATGTCTGGGAACTGCTGGGAGGACTCTGCACACACCCCTCCTGTGTCTGGGAACTGCTGGGAGGACTCTGCACACACCCCTCCTGTGTCTGGGCACTGCTGGGAGGACTCTGCACACACCCCTCCTGCTTCTGGGCACTGCTGGGAGGACTCTGCAACCACCCCTCCTGCGTCTGAGCACTGCTTGGAGGACTCTGCACACACCCCTCCTGCGTCTGGGCACTGCTGGGAGTGATAGGCACAAACCCTCTTGTGTCTGGGCACTGCTGGGAGTGATAGGCACAAACCCTCTTGTGTCTGGGCACTGCTGGGAGGACTCTGCACACACCCCTCCTGTGTCTGGGCACTGCTGGGAGGACTCTGCACACACCCCTCCTGTGTCTGGGCACTGCTGGGAGGACTCTGCAACCACCCCTACTGCGTCTGGGCACTACTGGGAGGACTCTGCACCCACCCCTCCTGCGTCTGGGCACTGCTGGGAGTGATAGGCACACACCCCTCCTGTGTCTGGGCACTGCTGGGAGGACTCTGCAACCACCCCTCCTGCGTCTGGGCACTGCTGGGAGGACTCTGCACCTACCCCTCCTGTGTCTGGGCACTGCTGGGAGGACTCTGCAACCACCCCTCCTGCGTCTGGGCACTGCTGGGAGGACTCTGCACACACCCCTCCTGTGTCTGGGCACTGCTGGGAGGACTCTGCAACCACCCCTCCTGCGTCTGGGCACTGCTGGGAGGACTCTGCACACACCCCTCCTGTGTCTGGGCACTGCTGGGAGGACTCTGCACACACCCCTCCTGCGTCTGGGCACTGCTGGGAGTGATAGGCACACACCCTCCTGTGTCTGGGCACTGCTGGGAGGACTATGCACACACCCCTCCTGTGTCTGGGCACTGCTGGGAGGACTCTGCAACCACCCCTCCTGTGTCTGGGCACTGCTGGGAGGACTCTGCACACACCCCTCCTGTGTCTGGGCACTGCTGGGAGGACTCTGCAACCACCCCTCCTGCGTCTGGGCCCTACTGGGAGGACTCTGCACCCACCCCTCCTGCGTCTGGGCACTGCTGGGAGTGATAGGCACACACCCCTCCTGTGTCTGGGCACTGCTGGGAGGACTCTACAACCACCCCTCCTGCGTCTGGGCACTGCTAGGAGGACTCTGCACACACCCCTCCTGTGTCTGGGCACTGCTGGGAGGACTCTGCACACACCCCTCCTGCGTCTGGGCGCTGCTGGGAGTGATAGGCACACACCCCTCCTGTGTCTGGGCACTGCTGGGAGGACTCTGCAACCACCCCTCCTGCGTCTGGGCACTGCTGGGAGGACTCTGCACACACCCCTCCTGTGTCTGGGCACTGCTGGGAGGACTCTGCACCCACCCTCCTGTGTCTGGGCACTGCTGGGAGGACTCTGCAACCACCCCTCCTGCGTCTGGGCACTGCTGGGAGTGATAGGCACACACCCCTCCTGTGTCTGGGCACTGCTGGGAGGACTCTGCAACCACCCCTCCTGCGTCTGGGCACTGCTGGGAGGACTCTGCACACACCCCTCCTGTGTCTGGGCACTGCTGGGAGGACTCTGCACACACCCCTCCTGTGTTTGGGCACTGCTGGAAGGACTCTGCACACACCCCTCCTGCGTCTGGGCACTGCTGGGAGTGATAGGCACACACCCCTCCTGTGTCTGGGCACTGCTGGGAGGACTCTGCAACCACCCCTCCTGCGTCTGGGCACTGCTGGGAGGACTCTGCACACACCCCTCCTGTGTCTGGGCACTGCTGGGAGGACTCTGCACACACCCCTCCTGTGTTTGGGCACTGCTGGAAGGACTCTGCACACACCCCTCCTGTGTCTGGGCACTGCTGGGAGGACTCTGCAACCACCCCTCCTGCGTCTGGGCACTGCTGGGAGGACTCTGCACCTACCCCTCCTGTGTCTGGGCACTGCTGGGAGGACTCTGCAACCACCCCTCCTGCGTCTGGGCACTGCTGGGAGGACTCTGCACACACCCCTCCTGTGTCTGGGCACTGCTGGGAGGACTCTGCAACCACCCCTCCTGCGTCTGGGCACTGCTGCGAGTGATAGGCACACACCCCTCCTGTGTCTGGGCACTGCTGGGAGGACTCTGCAACCACCCCTCCTGCGTCTGGGCACTGCTGGGAGGACTCTGCACACACCCCTCCTGTGTCTGGGCACTGCTGGGAGGACTCTGCACCCACCCTCCTGTGTCTGGGCACTGCTGGGAGGACTCTGCACACACCTCCTTCCTTATCAAACAGCGGTTCATTCACAACACTCCAAATCCTGGCACTGTTCCGCAGAGTACCAGAGTCGGTCAGCTCTTTCCAAGCATCTTCCTGCAGGGCTCCCTTGTGTTTGGCCAGGGCTAGCTTATATTCCCTACGACAGCCACGGATCTCGGATTGGATTCTCGGTCTTGCTGCCAGAGCTTCCCTCAACCGTTTAGCTGATTTGGAGCAGCTGGCATCAAACCATCTGGGGCCCTGTGAGACAGTGCCTCTAGCCGGAGCACTTAACAATTCCCACACTGTTTGCGCTATTACCTCATAGGCGCCAAGGATCTCGTTGGGAGTGGACCTCTCAGATGTGCATAATTTTAATTCCTGGGCACAAGATGTTTTCACCGTATTGAAAAAACGAACGGGAGACACCTGGGACCATTTTAGTCTGCGCTTCCCATTAGTTGCTTTCAGGGTACCCCTAATCAAAATCTCCCCCGTTTTTATCAAAAGCGGGCCCGACATATAGACTGATACAGGGTTATGGTCACTGAATTCACTAACTACAATGTTAAAACCACTACAAAAGGATTGTAGCGGCGAAGAAATTAAAATAAAGTCAATTAATGATCCTTTTCCAGTTCCTTTGAACGTCGGTACAGGGAACTTGGTATGAGGGTCAGTTAAGGACATTGTGACCATTAGATCTAGTTCATTTAGCATATTGTTTAACAGTTCCCCTTGAAGATGGTGTTCAAAATGAAAGCCCCTCATACGGGGACAACCCAACTCCAAGATGCAGGATGATGAGGGGTCGCCGCAAGGGTGTATATTGAAATCACCAGAAATCAAAAAGTTACAAAATCTGTGGCCCATGGTTTGTTTTATCATTGCACCCAGATTGGTGATATTGCAGACCTCATGCGGGCAAGCCGTCGAGTTATAAAAGTTAAAGATTCCCCATCTAGTGTCCCCTCTACTTACTGACAATGCCAGAATTCCTAAATACGTAGATGGGGTCACCTGCAACTTACAGTCAACGGCCACCGAAATGTAAGTGACTAGGCCCCCCCTAGGTCTACCACTTGCCGATGGAGTGGCCGGGACAAAAAATGCCTTGTAGCCTTCCAAAAAAAGGTCACAGTCCACCGACCATGTTTCTTGTAATCAAATTATAGTGTATTGCTTCACGTAACATACCCACCGAGGGTCGAGGAACTTATTAGCCAGCCCAGAAATGTTCCAAGATAAAAAGTTATTAAGCCTCACTGATGTATGGCACACAGCTGCTGCCCCTAAAGCCTGAAGAGGAGTAACTGATAATGATCCAGGGGACACAGGGGCCTTGAGTTAATCGCAGTTCTCCAAGCCGGATAAGGCTGTGAATCTGTTATCTGTCACCAATGTGTGGGTGCCACATAACAGCCCATCCAAAGCAGGAGCTAAATGGGCTAAGGCGAAAGGCTGTTGCCTAGGAGCTGGATTATTTAACCAACCTCCTCGTTGGCGCACGCTATGGCCATTATCCAGCATTTCCCTGTGGGGAGCAGACTTATAAAAATAACCCAAGGATAAAGCCTTAATAACAGATCTGGTAAGTGAAGTGAGGCTAATATCCCTGGATAAAATGCGCCCAGCAGTAAACGGGTTGTCAAAATTTACGATAACACAGTCACCAGGGTCCAATTTACGTGAGGTCCCTATCCAACTAACCCTACGTGCCATAAGAATATTTTTATATACACAGTGACCCATGGTGGTATTTGTTTCTCAGCTGTGCGTAATCTTCCGTTGCCCCAATAGGGAGAGGGGGTACCTTCCCCAGTACAACTAAGTAAGGGTTGATTCCGGTGGAAGATCTATGATCGGAAGATTCAATGGCTGGTTTTCCCTGCCCACTGGCCCCCTCTCCCTATGGGTCATGGGAGATCCTACTCTGCTCGTGGACTGACATAAGGTGGCCGGAATATCTGAACCTCTAAACCTGGTGCCAATAAGGCTATTCTTGTCTTGTGCCTCACCAGTTGCTCCAAACCTTACAGTAGACCCACCCCCTGCTCCTTCCCCCACAACTCTTTTGCCCCTTATGACTGTGTCATCTATGCATGTGGGAGGACTAGCTGGGGGCATAACTGGAGGATTACATCCAAAAGTCCCCTCCAGCTTGGCCAACCTAGCTTCTATCACACTTATTTTTTGAAACATAGGGTCTAGTAAAGTGGATAGCATAGTTTCTAGCCTACTCCAAAAATTCCCCTCCTTGATGTTATCAAATAGCTGCTCTGGTGTAAACTGGTTCATAGAGGTGGGGTTACCCTCATTAACAACATTAGTGGAGAGGACAGATGGTGCTTCCCACCAGGGGTGCCCTGTGCTGGTTGTTTTTTAGATTTAGTATACCCACGTCCCTTTTTTTCTATAGGGAGGGATTCATTAATACAATCTAATTTAGGCTTAGCCTACTGCCCTCTAGTAGTTACTTTAATTTTCATAGGAGTAGGTTCATGCTCCTGAGAGGAGCATGAGCCAGGATTTAACATTATAGCTGTAGGTGCAGATGGGGGCGGGCTAAGCCTAACTAAAGATGCATCCTGGTTTAGTGCCGGTAAAGAGTCGGAGAATGCAGGGGTTAAGGAAAGTCTACCTATCGGGAGTGTGGATCAAGAGATAACCTTCGTTCTGTCAATTGGATTTCATGAATGAGGGCGGATTCAGCCCTCAAGAGGAAGGTGTCTAGTGTACCAACCACACTTTTCCCTGGGTTTGTTTTCCACTTACTCATTATTATCAGGCTTGGGGGACTCTAGGAGAAATACACCGGACCCAAAAAAAAAAAAAAAAGCAAAATTTGGTAGTATTGGCCTAATTACTATATGCAATATATAGACTACAAAATACAAGGTATGATGTACAAAATGCAATGTGCAAGGTACAATTAAAAATTAAAATTACAGCACAGATTATTAAAATAACATACACGAAACACCGCAAGGCCTTAGTTGTGCTCCTCGCAAAGTACAAAGTGCGTTTTAGCAGCAACAATTTAAAATAGTTAAACAATAAACGGCGCTAAAGTGCAAGATGCAATGCAAAATCCAGGCACAAGGGACAGAGTCTCTAGTCCAGTCAGTCTCGCAAGGACAGGATAAGTGGGTAGCGGAGTAGTCACACCTTGTCATCAAGGAAGGTGCATTGGGGATATACAAGAGTCAAAACGTTACCCTACCTACCAGTCAGGTAAAATGAATGGTACCACATAAAAAGAGGAACAACAGTACCTGTATAAAGAGCCTTGATACTGGTGAAAAGGGGGGTGGCCCGGTCCTGCCTCTTCCTGACAATGACGGGCAAGGACGGGCCCGCCCTTGGCCCAGGCTTCCTGGGCACGCGCTGCTGGAGGGCCGCTGTGCTGTTGTCGCCCCCCGGCGCAGTAATGCAGTGACGTGGATGCCGGATGCCGAGCCACACCCTCTGGGAGTTGTAGTCTGGTGCCTCGTAGGGCCGTCATCTCACAGCCGGTAAATCAGGGATTCTGCCGACTTCCTCGTGTCAGCAACAGGAGCTCTTCTGACCTGCAGCCGGCCTGGTTGCCTCGATCCCCTTTTTGATAGTCTTGTGGCCTGGAGGGAAGAATACTTGAATTCAGGCCAGTTCCATCCAATCGTGGGAATTGGTGCAATAAATCCACATAAGGAAGGCAAAAAAACATAAATTGTCCAATTCCCAATAGGGCCAAATAACACCTTCTCCAAATGGAAAACATGGGGAATAAGACAATACGGAACCAAAAACCCCCAGAAGTTATAAAAAGGAAGAGGTGACCTTGTTGATTACAGGCTTGGGACTTACTCTGTGAAATCGTCCAAGAAACCTATAACGACGAGGATAAGTTAACAAAATACAGGAAATAGAACCAAGGGGAGATGGAAGCGCAAACACGTTTCCCAACCTGTACTCTCCCTAATGTAAGCAAAAATCCCATAAAAAACAATATCCAGAAAAAACGAAGAGGGAAAAGCGATATATGTTAGTATCAGAAAGGCAAGGAGCACGCCTGGGATGCCGTCGGCGAAGACCTTCCGGTGAGAAGGAGTCAATCAGGGGCTGACGGGGGGCTGTAGAGGCACACTCAGAACATCCGCTTCAACAAGAGGGCGGTCCGCCACAATCCCCGGACGCGCCGCACCTCAGCCGTCCAGGCCGCCCCGGGGGGTCCGGACACTCACCTTCCCTGTATGGTGACCCAGGGGCTCCAGCCGGTCGAAGGTGCTGCACCGAGAGTCACAGCCTCGATGCTCGCATCATAGAGTGGGTGTCAGGACAACCAGAGCAAGGAGGCCGCGCCCACGCAAAGCTACACAGTCCCCCACAATGTTTGCTCTCAGCTCCTGTCAGTATTTTAGAACCCCCAGGCTCCACACCAGGATCGGACGATACACCCAGTATTCCGCCGTTGCTGGAGGGAAGTAATTATCGAAGAGCAGCCCTAGACGTCCACAAAAATTTGAGTTACAACGGGTCCCGCGGAGCTCCTTCAAGGTGCGATGAGGTTTTTGATGTATTTTTATAATATTTTGAGTATGTACACTTTGATGGTACTTGGTTACCAAATAAAGTATTTTACTATATCACTATATTAATAGTTATTATCAAGGGTTGCACATATTCTGTTATGAATGGTGTTTAAATCTAACATCTCTCATTGATATTCAGTGTGATCTACAATGCCAGCAATATCAAACTTATTGTTAGAGGAAGGTGAGCAAGCAAGCATTTAGCAGAGGACAATGCATTCCATACAACTATACAGTCACATGCTAACAATGTAATACAAGAATACACACCTATTTATCTTACCTCTTTTTATTTTGAGTACCACAACATCATGAAATCCAATATTTGTACGTAAGTATGGAGTTACTCTTTGTAACTCTACATGTTTGTACCTCAAAGATATTTATATCCCAAGTTTAAGTGGAGAGCAGCTCCTGTATAGAAAACCCTACAACACCAGTGACACTCTTAATCTGCTCATCTCAAATGTCTATTTTTGTAGGTTTTAAGCATAGGATTAGTTTAGTGCCTTCCACGCCGAGCTAGAAAAGGGCAACGTTTTTTGCCATTTCTAAGCAAATTCTTTCAGCATATGATTAGCACAGCACCCTCCAAACAGAGCTGAAAAATAACAAAAACCTTTCACCACTCCCGGCACAGTATTACAGATATGGATTGGTAAAATACAATCCAAGCCAACCTAGAATGAATAAAAGTAATCCCTGACATGTGTTTCAATACCAAAATAGCTCTTAATTGACTTTTAGCTTTGTCCCGACAGAAGGGAGCAGCCAAGAAAATTCAAAACAATGCCCTTTCAGGCTTAGAGTGCAGCATAATTTATGCAAACAAAAACACAGGGAACTGTGGGTGGTTTCCAAGTTACGGTAGAGAGCAGCTCCTGTATAGAGCATCCTACAGCACAAGCAACACTTTGAATCTGCTCACCTCAAATGTCTGTATTTCTAGCAAAGATTGTAAGCATAGGATTAGCACAGTGCCATGCACACTGAGCTAGAAAGGCACAAAGTATTTCGACATTTCTACAGCAAAGTCTTTAAGCATAGGATTAGCATAGTGCTTTCCATGTCAATCTGTAAAATGACTTATATTATCAATATACATATATATACAGTAAAGAATAGTACATTTTTACTTACCAATATATTCTTACATTCAATGTATTATGATATAACAATAGTCTAGTAGAAAACCAATAAAAATATTGTGCATTTGTACCACTTTTCAGTTGCAATGAATTGTAATTTGAAAATCAAGTTCTAAGTTCTTCTATGCATAGAACTGATTTATATGAAAGCTGACCATGTGTTAGTAAGAGGGCACTGATATCTACATTAATTTATCTGTGATCTGATGGTATAAAGAAACACAGAATCAACCTTTATCAGTAGCATATACAGCAAGGCACTTATTCAGCTCGGAGGTAATCATATGTTTACAGCTGAGATCTGCAAAAAAAATGCAACAAATATTGCAAAGCTGAAAAAGCTAAAGTGAACACATTAGGTTTAAAACAGTGAATGGTTCTTAACAAGAGGTTACACACCGGTTGAAAGCTGCCTGTTATAAAATTTAAAATGCATGCAATCCTTTCAAGAAAATATGATTACTTTGAATGTATTTCTTCTTCAATTTAATTTTATGAATTGAACAAGTGGCCCAAGTTAAAAGGCATATTACATTCACCTTGTAAAGTAGTGTTTTCCAAAGGTGTCATAGAAAAGAAATTGTGAAAAGAAAATATGTCCTTTAAATAGCCTAGAGGCTTAGTGTCCCTTTGCTTGAACCAATACTACATCAGCCACTTGAAGGGAAGGGTTTTCAAGCAAAAAAGCTAAATAAACATTTTAAGGTTATTAATTAATTGTAGAAAAAGGTTTTTTTTCAACCCTATGTAACTCAAGTCTAATGGATTCTATGCAGGGGTTTTTGATATTTAAAGCAAATGCTCTCAATGTAAATTGCAGGAAGGTTGGCACAATGCACATTTCATAGTAGTATTATATGAGTAAGAGCATAATAACTCTTTTCACAATGCTATGAAAACAGTGGTAGGTAAATCTTTATTTTTTGCTGTGTTCCACTATGGGCATCTTGTATTTTGATCTGTGCAATGGCTGCAGCCTCCCGGCCAGGTCTTGCCACATGTCCTCTGTCTTTAAGGGTAGACTTGTTTCCATATTGTCACTCTGATAAGACATCTGGCTGTGTTCAGACCCCCAGTGCTGCTGCACAGATTACTGGTATAAACAGTAAAATACATATTAATCCCACCTGCTTCTAAAGACCACAGTATCATTTTGAACTGAATGCTTTCTTAACAATACCAGTGTATGATATCCCATTCACTCTATAAAATGGAATGGGAAATTGCCTTGGTAATTTTTCTTTGGAACATGATGTCAAAAACGAATGTGATGTTTGTACATCTCCAGGGCTGCCCAGGGGTGAGGTTAAACTCATATTATCTATTACACCTGTAGCAATTATAAAATACTAATATATTCCAAACTAAGCTCAGCGGTAGTGCAGTCTAAAAAAGAATAAGTATGATTATCACGTATTACACTCAGTTTACACTTTTTGATGGCTACTCTCTAGCTACCACTTTTAAGAACTTGCCATGCAATACCTCAGATGTGACTGACAAAATTGGGAGGGACTCACAAGTGTTGAAAGCTTTGACTTGTTAGATTCAGTAGTACTATTCAGAAGGGAGCAAGTCAATGCGGTCTCAGGAGGGAATCTGAGTCAAGGTTTATTTCTTGGGAGGAGGTTTCCTTTGAAAGTCACAGGATTCAATTAGAAAACTCAGAGAAAGAGATGGGGAAGAGCTGAGGTCTGCATGCCATTTTTGATTGTGATGGATTGAACTCTGGGAAAGTAAATGTGTCATTTGTCTAGTAAGAAGCCTACACATGTTGTTAATATTAGCTAGGTTTCATCATCACTGACTTACTGATTTACCCTTTGAACCATCCTGCTTGACCCATTTAAAGGAGAGAATTTGCCTGGATTTAAAAAGGAGAAAAGTCTACGCTACATGATGCACTAAAAAATTCTTGACTGTCTGCCAGAGACTATTTGAGGGAGGTGTCTCTTGCTCTTCCTATTTCATCTGCTTCTGGACTTCTACGTCAGGACTGGAGATGCCAATCTGCTGCTAATCCACAGGGCAAAGCAGGAACAAGGTTCAACCAGGGCAGCCTCCCTGCCTTCGGGTAGCATCCCTCCTATTGTTGGAGAGTCTACCTTTTCATAGAAAAAGGAAGCTGCTCCTTGCCTGGAAGAATTCCAGTGTACCATTTGGAAGTAAACTGTTGTAGGGTCCCTGTAACTGGAAGAAATAGATTTGTGTTTGAGGGGTAGTTGTTCCAGAAATTGTGGAAAATATAGGACTTTGTTAAGAAAAAACTAACATGGAGAACTGGGGCCATTTGTCAAGTGGCCCTGAAAAAGAAGGGACCTTGGTAGCTTCATCTTTGTGGTTGTTCTTGCTCAGAACCTTTTTGTGGGATTTCATTTCTGACCTTTGAAGTTCATGTAGCTACAAACTGAAAATGCCCTTTGATGCGAGGCTTCTTTTTACTCAGCATCAGTTTTGATCAGGTGCTGCCCGGTACTGTGATGCGAAGTCCCAAGTCGAGTTACATTACACTGTGACAGTTTCAATGAGGGTGCTGCTCAGATACTGCATGGCGCTATTATACAAGGTCCTTCATTGAGTTACGTTGCACTGCATCTGCATCTGCAGTGCACTGCATCGGTTCCGATGTGGCAGCCGATCAGCCCTGTGAAGGGCAGTGAAGCAAGTTCATGCATGGAGCTGTGTTGCGCTGTGTCAGATTTGAGGGGGCCCACTGTTAGGCAGGGGGAGTACACTCTGAAGTCAGCCAAAGGTCCAGGACCATGGCGGCATCTCTCGGGGTTTAGGACACACTCCAGGCAGAAGCCACGAGTAGGACTCAGGCAGGTCCAGATGCAGGTCCAGCCAAGCCCTGTACAGTATGGGCTGAACCGGTCCCATTGGATCAGGGTTTTAGCATTCTAGGACTGTGTTTGTATGAATGAAAGAATGTAGAGTGTGGGGACATTCTAGTTTAGTATTTACATGTTAGCTGTGTTCTATAAGTTCAGTTGATGCTGGACCTGGATGTTGCCTGACCAATGGATGGGATTCTCTTCACCTACTTCCACCTCGAGCTGATTTTGCACTTTATTACAAAGGTCAAGACTGATTAGCATATGTCTGGGTCCAAACTGATGTGGCATGATGTGCATAATAACGATGGACTGTGATGCGGCCCGAGGAATTACCAGTAGCTGAGATTAATTCAAACATTCCATCACTTTTTTTTATACTTTAGTGGAAGGGGAATGCTCAGTCATGGGTCCCATGCACACTGCACACTGTGTAACTAAATCCAAGCTACAACTGGCCGATGAGCCCTAACGAAGATGAAAACGGTCCATGTTACTTATGTTCCGGTTCAGGGAAGACCTGGCATTTCGGGCTGGATGTTCCCGCTGGAGCATGGTAAAGACTGATTTGCATATGGCTGGGTCCAGTCTGAAGTGGCATGCTGTGCAAAATAACAATGGACTGGGATGTGGCCCGGGAGTAGTTACCAGCGGCTAAGATTAATTCAAGCATTCCAACCATCACTGTTTTGTAAACTTTTTAAAATTGCCATTTTAAGAATTGTAACTTCAAATCTGACTTTACCAGTAAAGACGATTTAAAATTACAGTTTATTTGAGTCTAAACAACATATCTCTATCTACTCCCGATCCAAGTTAGCACTTATTAAATGTAATAAGGTAACCGAGTGTTAGTAAACAGTAGTGATAGGCCTTGCGATAGTGAAAAAGGACTTACTTGTAAATACCATTAACTCTACCCTAGTAGTTGTTGGCGCCTACCTTAGGGGTGATTTATAATTATTGAAAAGAAATGTTTAGGTCTTTCAAAAGGTTTATTTTGCCAGTTCGAATTGCCTAGAGGCATGTAAAGTGCTACTTTAGTGGGAGGCCCAATGAGCACTTCAGGCCCTCTAATAGAATTTAATTTACAGGCCCTGAGTACATGTAGTACCGTCTACTAGGGACTTAGAAGTAAATTAAATGTGTCAATTAGGTGTAGTCTAATTTTACCATGCTTCAAGGAGATGGCACAAGCACTTTAGCACTGGTTAGCGGTGGTAAAGTGAACAGACTCCTAAAGCCAACAAAAATGAATTCAGCAAAATAAGAGTGCTGAAGGGAAACAAGTTTGGTGACTAGCATCCAAAGGTAACAAAGAAGGGTACAAAGTTCCTCATGTACAGTGACGGAGAAGAGCGAGTAACAAATTTATCACAGGTGGTCAAAACTATAAAAGACCACCCAGATGAAGGCAAGGGAAATTCCTTTAATTTGAACTAGTGCTCTCACACACCCAGCAAGCTAGGTGTCATGCTTCATCATATGAGCACTGCCCCTCGTCAAGTCGGCGCTGCAATCCTTGACGGGCTCCCGAAATCGGGGCTCTTTGTCGGGGATCTTTTGTTCCTGCCGAGGGTGCTTGGGGGTGAGGGGCCTAGTGTAAGAAGATGTAGCAGAAAAGTGGAATTTAAAACGGGTCAGTTGGTCCTACTTCAACTTTATTCCAAAGGTCAACTACCCTATTAAAAATGTGTAGAGTGGCTAATTTGCTAGGAATAAGGTATCTAGACAAGAGCTCTACTCTATGTGATCAACATGTTTCATGCCGCTGGAGTCAGGAGGATCAGGGCAATTCATCAGGATCAAAATACTACTGTCTACAAAATTATTCGTGGTAAGGTGATTACTACATACCACTTCTTAAGGTTTGTTCCTACAATGGTTGCTACTATTGTTAGCAACGGTGCTGGCGGTTAAAAAGGAACCCAGTTGGGTCCGACGTGAATGCACGTTCAAGAAAGCGACCTACCCAAACCGCCAGGAACCGGGGTGTCAGGTCTAACGGTGTCAGGTCTAACACTCTTCTTACAGGAACACTCCTTTCAGCATGACCAATGTTCAATTTCTATCTAACTTCCACTCAACTGTAATCACGTATGACTTAGCGAAAGAGACTAACTTTGTTCTTGTTAACGCAAACACACACCTCCTTGTGTCTGCTTTGTTTGCCCTAAGTTGGCAGGTTATGCCCAGATGTGGGTCCCTTGCTCACTTTGCCACTGGATTCAAGCTAGCCTGGCTGATGAGGGGTGTTACCCCGAAACCGGTCCCATCTCGTTGTGTTTGCTATGTTCTGGTTAACTGCATAAATGGCACTTTGTCATTTTTCGCTTTTTTTTACCTTTTCAATAGGTCAAAATTAAATCTGTTTTTCAATGTTTTTCTGTGAGGTGTTCCTTTTTTCTGTTTATAACTTTGGATCTCTATATCTGATTTTCTTCATTTTGATGACACGTTCCTTAATTGTTTCTTTTTAATTCTAACATTGTTGCAACCTTTAAAGGTATTTATTTCTTAACTATATTATTGCACACACAAATGTCCTACTTGCATTTTCACTGAAGATGGCCATGCTGCTTGAACCAAGATACCAAGGTGAGCTTTGGATTCCTCGCATAAGCCAATTTACCATTGTGGACCAAATTGTGAGAGCTCAGATGCAGCTCACACCAAATCTGTAACCTCTCTCAATATTGCCTAACCCTGTAATTCCCTGCAGTGCTCATAGTAATATGCCATCTAGTAGGTAAGACTAATAGTGACATATCATGCATTAACATTTATCTCAAAAGTTTTAGATCTATTTTATAATGAAATATAAACTGATGGATCAATTTATTGTGGTGTTTCTACGTAATATATACTGCATGGCTGCCAGTCAAAAGGCTTTGGATGGTGGCAGTAGGTGTTCAATGTTTGACGATGCGGTGTGAAGCACTAGGAGGCATGGCGGTGTTGTTTTATGAGGGTTTTTAATTAATCTGTTTTGTACCTGCTGTATTGTAAGACAGCTTGGAGCGTTTCACTGGGCCCCTTTGCGTTGCTCTTTTCGATCCTCTATAGGACGACTTGCAGCTCTTACTCCTATATCATGTCAGTGAATTGCACACAACCGTTTTTCAGACTTTCTTCTTTAAGTAATTTTTACTCTCAGTGCAATTTCAATATCCACAATAATTATCCTGGACAGTTTTAAAAGACAAATTGCAATAGCAGTCATTTTAGAGTAAAACTTGCTTCACTCATCAGGTGACCACCTTGTTCCAGGTGATTACAGACACTTAATGTGTTCTCAGTGGTTCAGTCTTGTTTTCTTTTCACCAAACTATATCACCAACAAGCAAATATTTGTAGGTCAAAATCTCAGAAGTGGAGACTGTGGGGCTTACTTACAAGCCCCTAGCGCCACCCGTACGTCACTTTTTCCATGTTTAAAATGATGCAAAAATGGCACAAGAGACTTGTAAATATGCCCCAGTGTACATAAAAGACTTGGAGTGAGGCTTTTTTAGCGTTATTGCAGGCTTTTATGGTGCTGATGTGTGCCCTTCACTGCTCCAAGAGATTAAGAAAATGTAACTTGGGTGCTCGAAATTGCATAGCAATGCCTGTAATGGCATTAACAAATACTATATTTGAGCAAGTCATGTTAATGAAGTGCCTTGAACAAGAATTTGTTAATATTTTAACCCGTTCAGCGTTTCTTTTAATTTACTGACTATTTAAAAATATTTGTAAGACGAAGATCATCTGATCACTTGGGGTCATATGTATCAAGCCTTTTTCCCATTTGCAAACGGGCAGATACTCAGAATCTGCCCGCTTGCGAATGGGAAAAGCCTTTTGGGATGTATCATCCCAAAAGGCCATCGCAAAATAGAGAATCGCAAAATTTGTGATTCTTTATTTTGCGAATGCAACTAAGGAATTGCAAATTGCGATTCCTTAAATGCAATTCTGGAAGCACCAGAAATGTGCTATTTGGCCTTAAGGAATTGCAAATTAACACCAACTTCAAGTTGATGGTAATTTGCGATTATCTTTAAAAAAGCACTTTTTTGATTTTTTAAAAGTGCCATATGTCGAACATACATGCCCTTAGGGCATGTATGTGCGCAAAATGTGCACAAATGCATATTTCGGGGGTGCAACAGGATGTCCTTTTGGCACCCTTGCAACCTTGAAACTGCATTCTCAATTTGCGATTCTCTAATTGGTAATCGCAAATTGAGAATGTCTTCCCATTCATTTGTATGGGCCTCCTAGCCCATAGGAATGAATGGGAAGGTATTCCTTATTTGCGAATCTCAATTTGCGATTCGCCAATAAGGAATATGTAGGATTCGCAAAATTTTTAGCTAATCCTACATACATTGCATTTTGCAATTCTCTAATTGCGATTCGCTAAAAATCGCAATTTGAGAATCTCAAAACTCTTTTTTGATACATATGGCCCATAGACTTGTTTATAGTCCGAGATGTTTAGTGTGCATTTTGTGTATTTCAGTTTATCGTTTTGTCCCTAAACGATGTTCCTTTCATGTTTAAACAGACACAGCTGATGGCGTTTCTCAAGAGTTGTTTTCCGCAGGCCTTGTCGATGGTCATGATGTAGTAATAGGTAAGTTTTGAATAGAATTTAAAATGTTTTGATGTTGTTCGTACTACACAAAAATTAAAAAGGAGAATTATTATGGCCACATAATAATATATTTCTTCATGCTCAATATTGTTGCTTAATGAAGTAGTTTTAACAGGAACGGCAACATCATTTGTATTTTATCCTATGTTCTCTCTTGATAATTGACATTCTTTTAGAACTGGTGAACCAGGTTTGAATCTTGGCCTTGGCACAGCATCCTGTGATTCCTTGCAAATCACTTAATTTCCCCAGTGCCTAAAACCCAAGCAAAAATTTATAATTTGTCTCATCTGTTGTAATCCTTGGACCAAATTTTTCACTATATAAAACTGTGAAAAAAAGATACCTCTCTCTTCATTGAGATCAAATATACAGTCCATTCTGACCAGACACTTTAAACTGGGTAGCCTTGTGTCATCAGGTGTTTGAGAGAAAGATTTCAGAGATAGTCTCCTATAAATTGTGCTCCTCAGAAGAATCAAACTAGCTACAACAAATGAAGGCAAATGACAGTTTCCCACACAGGAAGAGTCAGGCAATATTATCATAGGAGCCACAACCGTAATCACTTTAAACTTGGTCAGGGATAAAAGGAAACTGCCTTCATAGCGATCTCCTAGTGAATGGCTGCAAGTAAGCAGGTCTCTTCCATGCATCTCTCTGTCTTGTTACTCTACAGATTATTGGGGTGGCACCCTGTAAATTTCCTAAGTGGCAAATGGAAGCTGCTATCGTCAAGTTTAAGTTCATTGACAGATCGAACATCATGTTTCATCCTCTAAAAGATTTTCAATACATATCAAAAAATAAATAAAGCAAATCTCATTACAATTAAAGCAAGTTAAAAACAGTCCTACAAAAGTATAAAACAAAAAAACATTGGCTAGAAACATTTAACTGGCAAATCACTGCACATGCTCATCAGAATGCGATTTGCACAAACCATTTCATACCATTACAAAAATGCACATTAAAAAGCTCTTAAGCAGAATTAATCGTAGTTAATCGAGCAACTACTTTAAGTCTCATTGACCATGCAGGCAAGAGACTTCAGATACTGCGGTCACTACCACGCTGGCGGAATCACTTTTACAAATTCTGAAAGTATAAGTGCGATGTGACATCCCCAATAAACGACACTAAGGAACAATCCACCTGGCCCTAGGTCTAATATAATATGGGCATAAAAATAGCAAATGCTCTACAGTCTCATCAGAGAGCACGCATACCTGGCACAAGGTGGGCTTTCATACACAAAAGGAGCTAAGGAGCTGCAGATGGACTAAACCAAGAGCGCCCTCCACTCAAAGAGCCAATACCAACAACAAAGCCCTTGATACTTGTCACACCCAACAAAAATTATATAAAAGTGTATATAGGACAGCACCCTCCAGCACGTCTCATTTACAGGGTGAGGTCAAGCTCCAGTAACAATTCAGAGTCAGACCCTGTGCGCAGGTGTGATACTTTTTCCGAGCCTGGTGCTAAGGGACCTACAAATCAAGAATTCATAAAAATGTGCATAGGAAGTGCCTCAGCCTTGGGCACACTCTTATGTTTTAAAAAAGAGCCTTTTTCAACTGCCTGTAGAACTAGACGATTGATTCTGGGCATTAGCTCTCCCCTAGTATCTAGTTTTAACAACACAAGCTGCATAAAGCTTAATGGAGGAAGGCTATTCCCAGAATATACCTAAACATAGATCGGAAAGTGATTTCATAACATAGGCAAGCCACTTGATCATATTATTGCTGTGTAGGTTAAGAATATACGCAAGGCCTTATCTATAGTTCCTCAACAGCCCATTTGCGGACCCAATAAGGTAATGGCTCTAATAAAGTCACTGCAATAACAGGTTTAAGATCTAGGTCCAATCTAGGGGGAACTAAAGGGGTACCTCTTCCAACGCCTGTATAAGCTCTTATAAAATGATTCACATTGGTCCCCTAGGAACCCATAGGACAGTGTCCCCATAACTCTGTGCCATACATCGCTGCACTCCTACGTTGGGCTTTATTAATATCCATAGCTAGAATAATTGGATACCAGGATGCCTTTTTTGCAAGTCTAACAATGGGCGTAGCTCTATGGGTTAAGAAGGGTGAACTTTTTTAAATCTGTAAGGCCCATGATCCTCAGTCAGCAAAAAGGATCCCCAGGTAATCAAACTTCTTAGCTCTTTCCAACACTTCCTGCCCCAGGTTAATGATTCCCATCACACTTTTCCTCTTGCCGTAAGTTGTCTACTTGGTTTTTAGTCCATTGATTTCAAGGCTGTGCAACAAACAAAATATGTTACATCTGTCAGTAATGGTTTGCAAATCAGACCTAGTTTTAGCAAACAGAAAGCTATCCTCCGTAAAGAAGAGGGCTGGAATTTACACCCACCTAGCATAGGGGAATCATTGGCACAATTGCTCAGGGAGTGGACACAGTTATTAATATACAAATGGAAAAGAGTGGGGGCCATCAATCACCAACTCACTTATCACCTTGAAGGAAACAACCTACTCAACGTCTCCCAGTCCGGCTTTTGCTCCAACCACAGCACAGAGACCACTCTGATAGCCGCAACCAACAACATCAGATCAATCCTCAACCATGGTGAGACAGCAGCCCTGATCCTCCTTAACCTCTCAGAGTTTTTCAACAATGTATCTCACCACATCCTAATTACCAGACTCAAACATACTGGCCTCAAAGGAAACAACCTCAAGTGAATCATCTCCTTCCTCACAGGATGCACAAAGAGAATTCGCCTCCCATGCCTCATCTCTTAACCCAAATGCGTCATTTGCAGCGTCCCCTAAGGATCCTCCCTCAGCCCCACCCTCTTTAACATCTACATGATGCCTTTGACCAACATCATCCGCACCCATGGACTAAAAATCATCTCATACGCTGATGACACCCAACTAATCCTCTCTCCCACGGCACAAATCCTGAGTAATTCCATACGGTTCATAAGTTGCATTTAGGTCACCTGCCAGCATAAAATAATGGCACTTAGAATACAAGTCTAAGATCTCATCCAAAATATGGAGAGTTGGAAACTCATTCCAGTTACCAAATCTCTGGTTGCAGATGTTAATAAACAGAAGAGGGATTCCTTTGGTAGGGATAGTGATTAAACCTTTTATATCTAATTTTATAGTGTGCATGAATGCTGAGGCATCTTGCCACTAGCGTCCCAAAAGAAAAAGGAAAAGCTATATAGAATCTACTAAGTAAGAGAGGAAAAGAGCCACATTTTTAGCAGTTTCCTAAAGTGTCTCCGATTCGGTTGCGATCTCAAAGAGAGGGGTACAGCGTTCCAAAGCTTGCATGCCAAAAAAGAGAAACTTCTTCCTCTCCAACTAGCTTTGTGAATTCTTGGAATGGCCACTAATTTAGCTGCACCAGATCTTAGATTGCGATTAGGGGCATACTACACAGAGATCTTTTGAAAATAGAGAGGGCCCGATGTGTGATGTGTTTGTGAACCAAACACAAAGCTTTAAATTTTGCACTCTCACAAGTATGAAGCCAGTGAAAGTCAGAAATACCCTGCAAAATAGAGCTGAATTTGGGAATTTTCAGAAGCAGATGAGCTGCAGCATTTTGCAAGGATTGAAGCTTCAGTTGCAAGCAGTTTTGAATTCCTAAATGGAGTGCATTGTAATAATGAATTTTAGAAAGAATGAGGGCAACTATGACCATTTTTTGAAGATCTAAACAGATAAGTAGAAACACTTTTTGCTGAACTCTAAATAGGTAGAAGCAGGAAGATGTAAAATTATTTATTCATCAAAGATAACCTCCAGATTCTTCACTTTCTGAGCTGGACAAGATTAGAGGGCCACCATGAGGTGTTCCAGAATGAGATGTTATTTCCAAAGAGGAGCAGCTCCGTTTTCTCAAAATTAAATTTGAGACAGTTTTATTGACAGTTCAGCATCCTTCCAGCAACCAGTCCACGTGTTGAACCCACCCCTACCACCAGCATTTTATGCCTTTCTCTTACATGGTGCTCTGTGGTGCAAGAAGGGTCAGTTTGTGGTAAGTTCCTCTTTTTCTACATATAACAGTTAAGGTTATCAAGTACCATATATACACAGAAGCCTACTGCTATGGCATCTCTTCTCCTTCGTTCAAAATCGAACATACAAGGTTAGTTTTTCTAGTAGCCACATTTTACCTTCTATGGTTATTAAAGAGCTTCAGAGAACGAAAATTCCATTCACCATTATTTAATGTAAGCCTCACAAACATAATAATTTAGCTCATATTTTGACTGCACGCATTGACTGAATTACTTATTAGAAAATAAGCAGACCTCTCTCCTTAGAATTACCACACATGCTCCAGTGCATTTGATGCTCACAGCGTGACCATGCTAATATAGAGCAATCACTGTGTTGTATGCAACCTATTAAACCACTTACACAACAAAGGGAAGAGAGGTAATGCACCTGAATCGTCCTCCTTCAACTATGTCAATACACAGAACATAAAGGTCCGATTTCTCGTAGTTATATGTCTGATCAATCAAAACGGAGTGATTTCTGGGAAATGTAAGGCCCTCACCCACATTTAAAATGTGGCATGCTTTATCACTGGGCTTCTCACACCTTGGGCCCGGTTGAGACCAAAGTCGGCTCCACAGCTCTAGGTGAGTGGGAGGTTTGATTTTAAAAAGACATACAATGTGGAGTGTATCTTCCACACAAATTACCAAGGAAGTGTTGAACTATTGTAATACACTAGAAAAATGTAAAACAAACCACTTAAATATTTGATTTCCAACTTAGCTTCTGTATATGAACGGGTGCTTGCTGTCCCCCAGAGGCATGTCCTCCAAATCACAATGTTTTGCCCATCAGCATTGCTCTCTCTTGTGAGGACCGCCTGGCCATTACTACTCCAAGGGACCAGTGTTGCTCACTCTACCATGGTGTTCCTTCCAATACTGCTTGTCTTAACCTGCTTACCTGTACGTCTTACATCAGTGTGTCCGTGTCGCTTCAAATACTGGTATGTGCAACACCCATCTCAATAGTTGCAAAAGGAGCCTGAGCGCTCCAGCCAGTCAATACCTGTTTACCTTGCATTGTGCATCACTCAGTCATTGTCTCTTCTTATGTTAGTGTGTATTGCAGCCATCTTGGTGGTTGACAGTTGGTAAATCGATTGCACATTAGGACATTTCGGAGCATATTTACAAGCCCCTATTCAATCAATCAATCAATCAAGCCATTTATAAAGCGCACTACTCACCCAGAGGGTCTCAAGGCGCTGGGGGGGGGATGGGGGGGGGGGGGGTTCCGCTACTGCTCGAACAGCCAGGTCTTGAGCTTCTTTCTGAAGGAGAGGTGGTCTTGGGTCAGGTGCAGGTCGGTCGGGAGGGAGTTCCAGGACTTGGCGGCCAGGTAGGAGAAGGACCTTCCTCCTGTTGTCGCTCTTCGGATGCGGGGGACGGCGGAGAGGGCGTGGCTGGCTGATCGGAGATGGCGTTTGGGAGCGTAGAAGTTGAGGCGGTTGTTGAGGTAGCTCGGGCCTTGGTCGTGTAGGGCTTTGTGTGCGTGGGTGAGGAGGCGGAAGGTGATTCTCTTGTTGACGGGGAGCCAGTGCAGGTCTCTCAGACGTCCGGAGATGTGGCTGCTTCGGGGGATGTCGAGGATGAGTCTGGCTGAGGCGTTCTGTATCCGCTGGAGTCTCTTCTGGAGCTTGGCGGTGGTTCCGGCGTAGAGGGCGTTGCCGTAGTCCAGTCGGCTGGTGACAAGGGCCTGGGTGACCGTCTTCCTGGTCTCGGTGGGGATCCACCGGAAGATCTTCCGTAGCATGCGCAGGATGTTGAAACAGGACGAGGAGACGGCGTTGACTTGTCTGGTCATGGAGAGGGAGGAGTCCAGGATGAAGCCCAGGTTTCGTGCGTGGTCTGTCGGTTTGGGTGCGGTGCCCAGGGCGGGGGGCCACCAGGAGTCGTCCCAGGCGGAGGGCGAGGAGCCCAGGATGAGGACTTCCGTCTTGTCTGAGTTCAGTTTCAGGCGGCTGGTCATCATCCACTCGGCTACGTCTTTCATCCCTTCGTGGAGGTTGGCTTTGGCGGTGGCGGGGTCGTTGGTCAGGGAGAGGATCAGCTGGGTGTCGTCGGCGTAGGAGATGATGTTGAGGTTGTGTTGGCGTGCGATGGCCGCAAGGGGGCTCATGTAGACGTTGAAGAGGGTGGGGCTGAGTGAGGATCCTTGGGGGACGCCGCAGATGACTTCGGTGGCCTCTGACTTGTACGGTGGTAGGCGGACTCTCTGTGTCCTTCCGTCGAGGAAGGAGATGATCCATTCCAGTGCCTGCTCCTGGATTCCGACGTTGCTGAGGCGCTGCACTAGGGTGCGGTGGCAGACAGTGTCGAATGCCGCGGAGAGGTCTAGGAGGATGAGGGCCGCTGTTTCTCCGTTGTCCAGCAGGGCTCGGATGTCATCGGTGGCAGCGATGAGGGCGGTCTCGGTGCTGTGGTTGGCTCGGAAGCCAGACTGTGAAGGGTCGAGGGATCCATTCGTCTCGAGGAAGGCGGCCAGCTGCTTGTTGACGGTCTTCTCGATGACTTTGGCTGGAAACGGGAGGAGCGAGATGGGGCGGTAATTCTTGAGTTCGGTGGGGTCCGCTGTTGGTTTCTTTAGTAGAGCGCTGAGTTCGGCGTGCTTCCAGCTCTCAGGGAAGGTGGCGGTGTCGAAGGAGGTGTTGATGATGTCTCGCAGGTGGGGTGCGATGACAGCGTCGGCCTTGTTGAATACGTGGTGAGGGCAGGGGTCGGTCGGAGATCCGGAGTGGATAGAGTTCATCGTGTGGATGGTGTCTTCTGTGTTGATCGGGGTCCAGGCGCTGAGGGTGGTGGTGGGGGGCGTTGGTGCGGTCGTGGGGGGCGTTGTTTGTGGGGTGAAGCTGTTGTGTATGTCAGCGATCTTGTTGTGGAAGTAGGAGGCGAGGGAGTTGCAGAGGTCTTGCGATGGGGTGATGTCGTTGTTTCCGGCGTTGGGGTTGGAGAGCTCTTTCACGATGTTGAAGAGTTCCTTGCAGTTGTGTGCATTGTTGTCCAGTCGGTCCTTGAATGCAGTTTTCTTGGTGGCGTGGATTAGTTGATGGTGCTTCCGGGTGGCGAGCTTGAGGGTGGTCATGTTGTCCGGTGTTGGCTCCCTTCTCCAGGCTTTCTCGAGGGCTCGGCAGTTCTTTTTGGAGCTCTTGAGTTCGTCGGTGAACCATGGGGCCTTCTTGCTGCCGGGTCTGTTGGGCGGGGTCCTCAGTGGGGCGAGTTCGTCCGCGCAGGTGCTGATCCACTTCGTGAGGTTGTCGGCGGCCTGGCTAGGGTTCGCTGAGCTGGCTGGAGGGTGCTGTCTCAGGGAGGCGGCGAGCTGGTCGGCTGAGATCTTGTTCCAGCTTCTACGAGCCTCCTGTTGCTGGTGGTGGTGGATCGTGGTTCTTCTGAAGGTGAAGTGGACGCAGCTGTGGTCCGTCCAGTGGAGTCCAGTGGCGTGGCTGAAGGCGATGTCTTTGCTGGATGAGAAGATGGCGTCGAGTGTGTGTCCGGCGAGGTGGGTGGGGGTGGACACCAGCTGCTTGAGTTCGAGGTTGGCGAGGTTGTCAAGCAGGGTGGTGGTGTTGCGGTCGTTGTTGTTCTCCAGGTGGAAGTTGATGTCCCCCAGGAGGATGTAGTCAGCGGAGGGGAGGGCGTGCGGAATGATGAAGTCGGCGATGTCTTCGCTGAATGTTGTGCGTGGTCCCGGGGGTCGGTAGATCAGGGTGCCTCTGAGGGTGGTCTTGGGGTCGGTGTGGATCTGGAAGTGTAGGTGTTCGGCGGTAGTCAGGGTGTCGTCGGTGTTGGTCGTGATGCGGATGGTGTTCTTGTGGACGATGGCGATGCCTCCTCCAGTCTGGTTGTTGCGGTCTCTCCGGGTGATCTTGTATCCCTCTGGGATGGCGATGGCGATGTCGGGCGCTGAGGAGTCGTTCATCCAGGTTTCCGTGAGGAAGGCAACGTCTGGAGATGTGGTGTCGAGGAGGTTCCAGAGTTCGATGGCGTGTCTGTGGATGGAGCGGGTGTTGAGCAGGATGCACTTGAGGTGGTTGCTGCTGGTGTTCGGCTTGGCGGGTGCTGGTACGGGGCAGGTCCGGATGCAGGTGAACTTGCAGGCGAGGCAGCTGAAGGGTCCGTGGGTGCGTCTCGGGGTGGCTTGGTAGCATCCCGGGGTTCGGCCGGTGTTGAGTGCGTTGAGGGTGGCGGCGTCGTACGTCCGGCGGGTGGGGTGGGGTCCTCGGGGGCCAGGGGTTCGGGCGCTGGGCGCGGGCCAGGCGCGGACGGGCGCAGACGGGCTTACCTTTGGCGCACCTTCGGCGCACAATCGGCATGCACGCTGCGCGTGCACGCTGCGCGTTGGCCACTCTGCCATATGAGGAGAGTGGGGGGGCGGAGCGAGGGAGGGGCAGCTGGGAGGGGGAGCGGGGTGGCGAATGGGGAGTGCGTGCGAGGGGAGGGGGCGGGGCCGCAGGGGGGCAGCGGCGGGGAGGTGGCAGGAAACGCGGCCGGGGCTGGGCGAGGGGGGGGGGAGCCCAGGGGCTCGGTAAACGGCGGGAACGATCGGCGGCGAAGCAAGCTGGTGGCAGGGGGCACAGACAGGAGATCCGCAGACCAAGCGGATCCAGCGGTCAGGGCACGGCAGAGGGCGCAGGGCCCAGCACAGGGCAGAGGTGGCACCAGGGGACGGGCTCACTCGCGGGGAGTGTGCTCGGGGGGTGACCTGTCCGGGGACAGAGGTCACACCTCTGTCCCCTATTGCTACTACAACGCCACTTTTCTCGATGTTGTGGTGGCGATAGGGGCTTTGCCTTATTCACAAGGCGGCCTTGTGAATAAGGCACCCATTCAGGCTATACTTAGCGTGAAACATGCCGGCAATGGGTGTTGTTGCGAGCGATTCACCCAACACCCATTGATCTTCACACTGCCCTATATTTACAAGGGTGGCATAAATATGGGGCAGCGCCAAAATTAAGACCAGGGAAAACCTCGTCTTACCCTGGCGCAATGAGGAGTAATGTTTAATTTCTCCTCGTTTTTGCTGTTTCCATGTGTGCTGCGTTGGGCAGCACACAAAGAAACAGCAAAATGCCATTGATTGTTTATGTGCAAGAAGGTGTCCCTTCCTGCCAATAAGCAATCATTAAAAAAATGCTGTTTTGCAACTTCAATGTGTACTGCATTAAGCAGCACATATAGAAGTTTCAAATTGCCATTCTGGTTTGCTTATGTGAAGGAAGGAATACCTTCCTGTACATAACCAATCATTCCCCTCAACGCAGGCACCCTTTCACTATGGTGCAAGGGTGCCTGGGTTGGTGCTAGGCAGATAAATTAGCGCCAGCACAGGGAGAAAGGCAAGGCTGCACCGTGTCCTTGTAAATAAAGTGCAGACCTGCGTTTCAGAGGTGGCGGAGTGCTACGTTAAGCCAAGGCAGCTAATGCTGCGCTCCGCCACTTCCTTGTAAATATGCCCCTTCATCTATTGGACCACTAGCGCCATGCCAATATGTAACGAGGCGATGCCTCAGTCACCTATATATAATTTTATAATTTCAGCAATAGGTTTTGCTCTGGAACTTGCAATGGCTATGCTAATGAGTGGATTAAACCAATAGGCCGCGTAAAGGGTCATCTTCATACTTTACCCACATCTGTGCCAGTTAACCAGCTTGTATAGATAAGCAACAAAGTACTACAACAGATGCCTCAATCCAAAGGGCTCAAGTGTCTCGACTTATGTAACTTATTTTTCAAAATTTCTAGCTTAATCTATAAATTCTATTTTGTTCACCACACATGTCATTGCCCTACTTAATGCTAATGACGTTAATAATCAATGCAAATCCAGTAGTCAACTAAACTGTGTCACCCCGATAATAAATGCTTCTCCTATGTACAATGTGAAGTCCAATAGAACTTACCACCAGTCATAAAATGTGCGTAAGTTTACTGCCTCCCTTGCGTGCCGGATTGATTGTTATTTCAACAGGGGGTGGTGCTAATGTTGCTTAGAACACAGCAGGCTATAATATGGAGTCTCTAAGATTACTAGGGACACTAGAAATTATATTAAAACCAACAGAGGTCCTACTCTTGAGATCCAGAAGGAGATCAAAAAGGAAATTGACATGGGCCCAAGAAGGGTTCGATCACAGAAAGAGGGGTGATTTTTTTTTTTTAACTCAGACCAACCCATTGAATCTGTATGTACAGGAACCAATCACAACATATCATATTAGTGACTAGCACAACACCTTTACTCCAAAAATTTAAAAATAAAATGCATCCATTCAGCTTCTTTCACTCTTCTTGTCGTGTCAATATTACAGAGTTACTGTTATCACCAAGAGCTAGCCAACAGCATTCTACTCCTTTCTTGTTTTGGGTAAGTCAACAAGCATCACTTTAAAAACTGATAAATTATTAACTAAACACATTCTAATAGAAGAATATAACTCACTAAAAGATTGTTCTTGTTTTTAATTGTTAAAGTAATTTTAATCGTTTTCAATCATACTCGTGTAGGTGGTACAATTTGGGCTGTAGTACTACCTGAGATTTGTTTGGACAGTGCTAGTGGTTGAGGAATTTATGTCATCAACTGCACCGAAGGTCATGATCCACAGCTGGTAAGACAACTTTTTCTAGATTCATCTGTATTAAATATTTTGTGGTGGTGCTCAAGTGGGCATGGCTGCTGAAGCACCCCCTTACCTGTTGTAGTCAGCACTAGAGGCTGCTCATGCAGACTTTTGTGCCTAGTCGTTGAGGGGGTTCCGGTGGCCTTGATGCTAGTAATCATACTACTAGTGGTCTTGATACCAAAGATGGAAAAATCAGTGGCACTGGTGGTGTTCCCTCTGACCTGGGAAATGCCACCATTTTGCCTGTGATACTGATAACTTCTTTGCAGGTCACAATCCCCTTAACCAGCATTATTAATATTAGGGTCCTACAAGTGATTGGCCTAAGCATCCATGTCACAGGACGTGATCCCTGGAGCTACTGACCTATCGGCGGTCCCGGAGCCTCATTGCCCTGACACTCCTAGACTCTAGACCTGCTTGTAGACAGAGCACATCCCAGAGCTCCTCGGGGCTGGTTTAGCCCCCATGGGTGATGTAAGGAGAGGAAAAACAGCTTTGGCCACTACTTTGCAGCTTCCGAGAAGATGGCCCCCATCTGGAGGCGGGCGTGGCCTAAGAGAGGCGTGAGGCGACCAGGAGATCTCATCTATATTATAACTGAGGACCGACGTGTGCAGCGGCTGGGGAGACATGGTCCGCGTCTCCACACCTCCCCACCTCCTTTCCTCCCACCACTCCCTCGCAACTCCCCCTGACTGTGGCAGTGTTCATTAAAGAGGGCAACACAGCACAGAAGATTGCGGAGCTGGCCGGGCTCCGAGGACAGCTACGTGGGCGGAGTGGCCAGATCATGGTCTGGAAGGTACCTCATCACGGGGCTTATGCCACCAGGGTGAGGCAATTTGACCTGGGGGCTCACCTTTGTGCTACTTGGTGGAGCCTCTGGGTCAGTGACCACGCAGAGGGAATGGTGCAGGTCCGTGTGCTGCAGTGGAGTTGAAGTCATAGCTGTGCGTTCGCAGTGCGGCCCAGGAGAATGTGTGAGCCAGCCCTGTTGGAATCAGCTTGTGAAGCAAGACATACCTTGTATATGGCATTGTGAGACTGTATCCATTTTCGACGAGCGACAATGCTGGGGGAAACTAGCACAAACATACAGCTGAGACTGACAAAGGAGGAGGCCCTCAGGGATTATCGCCATGGACGGATAACCCCCATGGCGAGACACCGTATTATCGGGGGCCTCCCCCGGGGGTGATTTCCCTTTGGTTCACACTGCACCTCAGTGGTGCAGGACCTGTGCAAGGTGAGACTTTGGGAGCATACCTGGGACGTGGGCGTGCACTTGCTCCCCTTTGCAGTGAAGTGCTAACCTGTGTGGCAGTGGGGGACCACCTGCTGTCGACCTTTGCCGTTCCAGCGTGGATTACGATGCTGAGGACATGTGGGGTAGTGAAAGGCGCACAGTTTTGGGGTGTATGGACATATGTTTTCCTTACCTTTCTGACAGATATGGCCGTAAGCAGACACAGATGCCCGGCATGGAACGCAACTAAAAGTGGATGGTGAAGTGGGTACAGTGACAGACAATCCACGCTGTAATGTTTGCTCGGAACACTGTGAAAATTGTATTGCCTTAGGCGGTGTCTGAGGCAGCTCAGAACTTGTGTTGTCCCACACCGACTGCATACATTCATGCAGGATATATACGAGACTGGATTCGGTGACACACAGGATATGGTTTGCCCAAGTAGCTAAAGGGGGTTCCCACAGACATCGGTACGGGAGTCCCTGAGACAGCTACATCTGCAAAGAGTGAGGACAGGGCCTCCTTCGCCATGCACACAGTGACTATCCTGCAAGCTATCAAAGATACAAAGTCATCCCTGTAAACTCGATTAGCCTCAGTGGTGGGTGAGTAGGACTCCTGAGACAGGAGCACAGGAAATTGATGGATCTAGTTAAGGAGTCAGAAGATCAATTGAGCACTGACTTACCACAGGTCAAGAATCTAACCCAGAAATACTTGGCCATGGAGAGGGAGGTGAAGCAACTGGCTAGTAGGCTGGAGGATGGGGAGGGCAGGCCCCACCACCATACTGTCAGAATAGTAGGTGTGCTGGAGAAATTGGAGGGACCGAACATTGAAATTTTTGTGGAGGAATGGTTAGACAAAGCAGTTCAGCAGGGCACACTCTCCCACTTCTTGGTGGAACAGGTGCACAGGGTTCCCTTTGCCCCACCATTGCCCAGGGCAAAGCCCTGTCCAATCATTGCAAAACTGATTAACTTTAAAGACAGGGATGTTATTCATCAGGCAGCAAGGAAACACCGCCCATGGAGGATAGATGGGAATGAGGTGCGCCTGTACGCAGAGTACACCAATTTAGTCCACCAGCAGCATGGGGCGTAAGATAAAGATGAGTTTGGTGCTTCGGGCCCTTAACAGGTCTAAACCAGATGTCATATATCTCCAGGAATCACACCTCATGGGAGTTCAGCATTGCAGTATAGGAGAGGGAAGGTAGAGACTGGTGGGGTATGCACAACACACATCGAGATGAGTGATGATTCTGCGCACCCATTTCATGTCAGATGCCCTTGGGCAGATACATATGGCTGTTACACGGCGATCTTGGGTGACCCTGAGGGGGAAATAGTGTTGCTCGCAGATGGGGTCACTCCTCACGCCGCTCGGCTCCTCCTCAGTGCGCGTGTCCCCCTCTGCTGCCGCTGCCGTGGTGAGTCCGCCTCCGGCGTGCCCCCTGTACTGCTGCCTGCTCTGTGCTGACTGATTGTACTTTTGTTAACTCGGTGAGTGTCCTTCTGTTTTTGCTCCTTTTTGCCCCCATTTGTGCTTGTTTTTCAGGTCTGTCTTGCGCTCCTTAGCGCTCCTGCTACTTGTGCCCCTCGCTCCTTGCCTCCCTCACGCCTCGCTTCCCGCCGCTGCCCCCCTGTGGCCCCGCCCACTTTTCTTTCCGTTACCCACCGCTGCCTCCCTGCAGCCCCGCCCCCTTCCTCCGGTAGCCACCCATTGGCCGCCCCGCTCCCGCTTCCCAGCTGCTCCTCCCTCCCACTTAGCCTTTTATGGAGGATGCCGCGTGGAAGCCGAAGGCGCGCCAAAGGCAAGCCCATCTGCGCCCGCCCGCGACTGGACAGCGCCAAACGCCAGGATCCCTGGACCCCGTGCCACTCGCAACGCCAGACTCCGGTATGACACCAGCACCCTCAATGCCCTCAATACCGGCAGCAACAATCACTGCTTCCAGGCTGCCCCGAAACGCACCCACGGACCCTTCTCGTGCCACACCTGCAGCTTCTCCTGCGACAGAACCACCAAGCCCCCAATTACCGGATCCAACCACCTCCGCTGCATACTCCTCAACACCCGCTCTGCACGCAAACACGCCGTCGAGCTCTGGGACCTACTCGACACAACAGCCCCGGACGTAGCCTTCCTGACCGAGACCTGGTGGAATGACTCCTCCGCACCCGACATCGCCATAGCCATCCCAGACGGTTACAAGTTATCCCGCAGAGACCGCACCCACGAACTCGGAGGAGGAATAGCCATCGTCCACAAATCCACACTTCAGGTCCACACCCTCGCAGACGACCATCTCGACTCCGCCAAACACATCCACTTCCGGATCCACACCGACCCCAACACCACCCTCAGAGGAACACTCATCTACAGACCCCCCAGACCCCGAGCCCCATTCAGCGACTCCATCGCCGACCTCGCCAGCACCCACGCACTCGCCTCTACAGACAACATCCTCCTAGGGGACCTGAACTACCACCTCGAGAACAACAACGACTCCAACTCCGCCACCCTGATCGACAACCTCGGACTCCGAAAACTCTTCACCGTACCCACCCACACCACCGGCCACACGCTCGACCCCATCTTCTCAACAAGCCCCTACGTCACCTTCAACCACACCACCGAGCTTCACTGGACCGACCACCGATGCATCCACTTCACATTCAAGAAGCCAACCACGCACCACCGCACCCAACAGCTGCCCCGCCGCTGCTGGGGCAAAGTCACAGAGGACCAGCTGACCTCCATCCTCGTTCTGAACCCTCCTGGCGACCCCACCAACCCAGACACTGCCGCCCGGAAACTCAGACAATGGATCGAAGACTGTGCCACCACTCTCGCCCCGCTAAAGAAACCACCCATCAACCATCCCATCAAAAAGGCCGCCTGGTTCACTGAGGAACTCCGGACCTCCAAACACACATGTCGGAAGCTGGCAAAGGCTTGGCTCCATGAGCGCACTTCGGACAACCACACTGCCCTCAAGGACGCCACCCGCAGACATCACCAGCTCATCAGAACAACCAAAAGATCCTCCTTCAAAACCCGCCTGGACAATAACGCACACGACTGCAAATAACTCTTCAGCATCGTAAAGGAACTCTTGAACCCCAGCGCCAACACCAACGACATCCCACCCTCGCAAGAACTATGCGACTCATTGGCCACTTTCTTTCACCGCAAGATCATCGACATCCACGACAGCTTCAACGTTCCGACTACCCCGACCTCGACAGACCCCACTTCGAACAACACCAACCTACTGACCTCATGGGCCCACGTAAGCATCACCGAAACACGCAAGATCATGAACTCCATCCACTCGGGATCTCCAGCAGACCCCTGCCCACACCACGTGCTCAACAAAGCAGACGCTACCATCGCACCCCAACTACGGAAGGTCATCAACATCTCCTTCTTCTCAGCGACATTCCCAGAAAGCTGGAAACACGCCAAAATCAACGCCCTCCTCAAGAAGCCCAAGGTGGACCCCAAAGACCTAAAAAACTTCCGGCCCATCTCCCTGCTCCCCTTCCCGGCAAAGGTCATCGAGAAGATCGCCAACATACAGCTGACCCGCCACCTTGAAGACAACAAGATCCTAGACCCATCGCAATCAGGATTCAGACGGAACCACAGCACCGAAACAGCCCTCATCGCCGCCACAGACGACATCCGACGCCAACTAGACAACAAGGAAACCTCTGCCCTCATCCTCCTGGACCTGTCTGCCGCCTTCGACACGGTCTGCCACCGCACGCTAAGAGCGCGCCTCCAAGAAGCCAGAATCTGGGAGAAAGCCCTGGACTGGACATCCTCCTTCCTCACTGGCAGAACCCAGAGAGTCCGCCTCCCACCCTACAGAGCAGAAGCTACCGACCTCATCTGCGGCGTTCCCCAGGGCTCATCCCTCAGCCCGACGCTGTTCAACATCTACATGGCCCCCCTCGCACAAGTGACCCGCCAACACGACCTGAACATCATCTCCTACACTGACGACACCCAGCTCATCCTCTCGCTCACCAAGGACCCGCTCACCGCCAAAACCAACCTCCACGAGGGTATGAAGGCCGTCGCCGAGTGGATGAGGAACAGCCGCCTGAAGCTGAACTCGGACAAGACAGAAGTCCTCATCCTTGGCCCATGTGCATCTGCCTGGGATGACACGTGGAGGCCGACTGCACTAGGAACAGCCCCGACACCCACGGACCACGCACGCAACTTGGAATTCATCCTTGACTCCTCCCTCTCCATGTCCAAGCTGGTCAACGCCGTCTCCTGCTCCTGCTTCAACACCCTCCGCATGCTCCGCAGGATCTACAAGTGGATCCCGATCGAAACCAGAAGAACGGTGACCCAAGCCCTCGTCAGCAGCCGGCTGGACTACGGCAACGCACTCTACGCCGGAATCCCCACCAAACACCTACAACGACTACACCGCATCCAGAATGCCTCGGCCCGCCTGATCCTCGACCTCCCCCGCTGCAACCACATCACCCCTCACCTGAGAGACCTGCACTAGCTCCCCATCAAAAAGAGGATCACCTTCAAACTCCTCACCCATGCACACAAAGCGCTCCACAACTCTGGACCAGCGTACCTGAACAGCAGACTCCACTTCTACACCCCCGCCCGCCAGCTCCGTTCTGCAAGCCTCGCCCTCGCCGCCGTCCCCCAAACCCAACGAAGCACCTTTGGAGGCAGATCCTTCTCCTTCCTTGCGGCCAAGACCTGGAACACCCTCCCAACCCACCTACGGCAGACCCAGGACCTGCTCGCCTTCAGGAGGCTCCTCAAGACCTGGCTCTTCGAGCGGTAGCAGCAGCCCCCCCCCCCCCCCTTTTAGCACCTTGAGACCCTCACGGGTGTGTAGCGCGCTCTATAAATTCTGTGATTGATTGATTGATTGATCAGTATCTATGCCCTCCCCCCTCCTGGGACTCGGATATGTTACGGAAAGTTGGGAAACATCCTGTTGAAGGACCCTCCAGAACTGGTCATTCTCGGTGGGGATTTTAATTTGATGTTGGACACAAATGCAGACAGAATGAGCACTAGGGCTGAAGGTGAAGTGACAAAGGGAAAACTCATGGGCATTGTACAGGCCCTAGGGTTGTGCAATATTTGAAATAATCTCCATACTCTAGAGAAAGGATATCCCTTTCATTCCAGGGTGCACAAAATGCATTTGAGACTAGATTATTTCCTAAAACTGGGTGAATCTCTCCCCAGATTTATGATACATATTTAGCTAGGGGCGTCAGCAACCATTCACCTTTGCGAGTGACGCTGAATACTAAGGTGTTGAGACCCAAGGGAATGTGGAAAAGGGAAACACGGTGCCTCTCCAACATACAAGAAGTTAAACACTTAGCTACTTCGAAGCAAAAAAGGACTCCGTGATAAGCTCAGTGTCTCTCTGGGAAGCCTGCAATGTCATGCTCAGGGGCGTCGTAAGTGCAGCATAAGTTGGGGATGGAAAGGAGAGACATGCCAGGCTGGCTACCTTGGATAGGAAATTGACACAACTGGAGAGGAGGTATGGGGAGACAAAAGCCCCCTCCAGTAAGACAACCATGAATTTGAAGAGGGCTGAGTATCAGACAGTAGCCAATTATGAGGCAAAAGTGACCTACCTGGCAAACCAAAAGAGAATATATGAAGGAGGGAAAAGACAGGTAAACTGCTTGCATGAGTCAGCAGTAAAGAGAGGAATAGTATGTTAGTCAGGGGAATAGGAATGGACTCTGGCCTTATAGTGAAAGAGAGCTGTGAGATAGCAGAAGAATTTGCCAGACATCTTGAAACTTTTTATGCTTCCCATCTGTGGGCTCAGGAAGTATTAGCTTTCATTACTGACTGCCCTATGAGAAGATTAGGAGAGGACCACATAGGAGAATTGGAGGCGGACATTACATTGGAGGCAATCACCTCTGCAATGGGCCATATGCAATCCAGGAAGGCTAAGTAGATGGACTATGGCCCCTCTTATACGCAACCTTTGTGGCGGTGTTCCAGAAGGGAGAGCCACTGGATGAGATGCGCTTGGCAACATTGGTGCTCATCCGGAAGGCAGGGAAAGCTGCAGATAGATGTAACTCCTATCGTCCCTTTTCATGATTTAGCATTCATATTAAGGTCCTGGCTAAACTCCTGGTGACCAGACTGAGGGCAGTTGTAACAGAGCTTGTGCATCCTGACTAGAATGGCTTTATGCTTGGTCGGTAAACAAGGCTGAACTTGAGGCGATTACATAATAGCTTGGCAGCTGCCGGAATGTCGCTGGCTGGCAGGGTAATCCTATCACTGGACGCAAATAAGACCTTTTATATAGTGGAATGGACATACCTCTTCAAGGTAATGTCTAAAATGGAATTTTGCCCCAAATGTTTCTAGTGGGTCAAATTGCTATATGATCGACCTCGAGCAAGAGTGCAAATTAATGGCTACACCTCTCGGGAGTTAAAAGTGTCAAGGGGCACGTACCAAGGATGGACATTTTGACTGATGTTGTTTGCCTGGCTACCGAAGCACTGGTGGAGTGGGTGTGGGTAGATGCACAGGTGTGGGGCTGGCCAGGAGGAGATGTAAGTGAAGAGAGCAGAGCACTATATGCTGATGATATTTTACTCTACCTAACGAATGTGACTCAACACTAAATAGGTCACGGGATATTTTTTGCTTATTTAGGGATCACTTGGGATTTGCCATTAATTGGGATAAATCACTATTGTTTCCAGTGGAGCAATGGATACAGAGAGAGGAATTGGCCCAGCCACT
Source organism: Triturus cristatus (assembly GCF_964204655.1). Lineage (NCBI taxonomy): Eukaryota > Metazoa > Chordata > Amphibia > Caudata > Salamandridae > Triturus > Triturus cristatus. The sequence continues at coordinate 880,358,070 of NC_140583.1, forward strand.
ATGAATAGAACTCACACAGTTCAAATATCTGAAGTTCTGGATAGGAACTATGGAGCAAATCTGAGTCTTCTGATCCAAACATTGGAGCAAGATGTAAAGCATTAGCAGTCATAGCCGCTCTCGCTATTTGGAAAGGCACCAATGTTTAACATCGTGGTGCTCCCGAGGTTTCTGTAAGTACTCCAGAGCAGCCCTTACAAAACCCTGGATGTATTTTTCACACAAGTGGACACTTTGGTGTTAACAATGCTCTGGATTGGTGGTCAGCCTCGGATAGCCATGAGAATCCTTCAAAGATCTAAGTATGAAGGGGGTATTGCACTACCAAATGGGCAAAATATCACCAAGCGTAAGTGAGTGTGGTAAAAGAATGGGTATACACAAATTGGACTAACTCTGCGTTTTGTCAAGATAGGCTGGGGATGGGGAGTAACAGCTATTTACACACCCTATATGGGGGCATATTCATATTGGCACACAGAGTATGCCCTGCGATTAAAGTAGTGGTGGATACCTGGAAGAGGCTAACTAGAGAAATGGGAGGGCATTACATTAAGACTCGTGGCTCTATGAGGTTTTCAGAGCTGAGATAATATTGGTCTAATAATAGACGTCTGGGATGCAAATGGGGTGGTTCCCTTTGCCGTGCTGCAGCGGGAATACCGCATATCCGAGACGGAATGGTTGCTCTATGGTCAGTTTTGGCACACCCTTTGGGAATTCGTCTCTCAGGAGGACGAAATTAAGAGATCCCCCTATTAGAAAGTAGGCTCTAGGATGGGCAGATGGGCAAGAAGTTGATATCATTGACGTATGGGACAGTGATAAGAAACACACATGCCCCATTACTGAAACTCCAGAATACCTGGGAACAGGACTTGGAGGAACTGGAGAAGGATAACTGTCAGAATGCTTGGGAGTTCCTTGCAATGGTAGCAATAAAAGTGAGTTTCCGTTTGATCCAGCTCAAGATCCTACTCCGCGCCTACTATACACGCATCCTATTATATAGGATTGTTAGGACAGGGGATGCAAACTGTCTGGGGAGTGCAGGCTGGAAGGAACCTTCCTACACAACCTCTGTAGTTGCCCCCCCATGCAACCTTTTTTTGAAGCAGTTGGATAATCCTTGGAAGGGCAACGGGGCTTCTCTTGGAGCTGCAGCAAACTCTGACGTTGCTGGGGCTATGGGGCCCAACAGTACCAGACAATTGTAGTCAACCTTGGTTGTATGGTGGCCAAAAGAGATATAGCACACAAATGGGGATCTGGAGTGCCCCCCACATTCCAGACCTGGGAGCTAGACATGGAATTCTGCAGAATGATGGAGAAGGAGAGACGGTGCATGAGGAAATTTATCAAAATATGGATAGGATGGGACATGACTGTGAGTTGTGAGGGGGATCAAAGGAGGTGCCAATTCACCACGGACAGAGGAAAGGCACAATAGTCGATTGGATGGCCCTTCTTAATTACCTTCTGTAATTGGATAGAGTAGCAACTGAACTCTACTGAATCCATAGTTAGTATCCAACTCTTGGGACGAAATGGGGTGGGTGAATGTTGTGATTGTCATGTTGTTGTATTTGTTGCATCGCAAAATCAATAAAAATATATATTTATAAATGTATATATTAGGGCCCTACTTAGAGATTCAATAGCTTTTTAAAATTTTGCCTCAACCACAATAGTGCTTAATCTAGATATTCGCTTTGCTTCCATTCTCTCTTTTGAGCCCTTGAAACTCTTTTAAGTAAAGCTGCATTTTGTCTCACAAGGAAAACATTCCTCTGAGAATACCTTGCATCACAACATTTTTTGTGTCTATTCTCTGCATATCAGGCAGCACTTTCTCTTTAAAATGAAATGTTCTGTGTGTATAAACAGTTGGAGATTTAAGAATACCTGTGCAACTGGCCCTGTCGCTATAAGTCAATTTGATTCATTGATTCACATACATGCCTATAATTGACAAATCATTTTTTTTAGAGAAAGATACTTCTGATTCTTTTTGCAGGCTCTGTTCTCATAGCTACCATTTGTAATTAGAAAACAAGCCCTGCCCCTCCCCCCCACACACATGCACACACGTGTGTTTGTGCTGAAGTCAGGCAACAATAGTTTCTTTAACTTTGTATCAGGCAAATTATTACTTTAGTTACGATTCTCTTCAGTTCTCCTATCCACCATTTGTAATTCTAATGCTAGCCATGTTGTGCACTCTGAAGTGTGTGAGCGTAGAAAAACACACACATTTGCACAGGCACCACACACACACAAACGCACGCACGCACAGAACTCTACAAACATACTGGCGCACATTTATTTGCTTGATTTTAATGGTAACATATCGCCTGCCAGAAGGCTAGCTGAAACTCTCTGAATATGAATTCCTGAAGGAAGTGAAAAAGGAGCATACTTAATACAGTAATGCGAAAGGAGGCGAGACGCAATACCGAAGAACAGATGGCAGAGTCTCAGACAGATTAGGTAGTGGCCATGAAAGTTATGTTCTGTGACAACAATCCTGAAGACAGTTTTTAAAGATAAAGCCCGGAGGAACGCTGTCTTGAAAACACAGAATATATGGCTCAAAATTTAGGTGCGCTGATTAAAGTAGAACTTGATGTAAGGAAGCATTGGTAAATGCAATAGGTTTCGACTATGTGATTAATGATAAGCAGTGGTGGGTCCTGCACTAAGGCGGAGGAGCATCGCCCCACTGCTCCACAGCAGGAAATATAAACTGATAATAACTTGCGTTATTATCATTTTAAGTTTCCTTCTGCTGAGGCAGCTTTTTGGATGGGCAGGGCGGCTCCGAGGACAGAGGAGCAGGGGAGCAGGGGAGGAGTGGTTTGACTACTCCCAAGTGCACATGACTGTTTGGTCAGCCCTCTCGGGCCACCCAAAACAGTCATGGGCAGTTCCCATATTGTAATGCAGCCTGCATGGAGAACATCCCCAGGCCCGAGTCCCTGGCTGAGTGCCGATCCACGACGCTCAGACCACTCACAATGCTACATTATACAGCATTGTGATTGGTGTTTTAAAAAACATTTCTCTGATATTGCCCTGCTCACCACCCGAGCCCGATAGCAACCGCTACTGATAATAAGCAGTTTTTTGCTGTAAGGTTTAGCTTGGTGAGCAGTTGTGCAACATAAATGACTGAAACTCCGTTAAAGTGTTATGACTTGTAAAATGAGAAAGGCAATATATTGTGCTGCCACCAGTAAAACCCATTCTTAAAGTACTTCAATGCCTTGTCAAGGTAGTAAGAGCAGCTATATAAATACAATACAATACAATACAACAGCAGTTCCAGAGCAGCACAGACCATTTTCTGTACATGCAAAGCTACAAGAAGTTTGCTTACGAGTGAAAGACTGGAGCCCCGCCCCACCCCAATCATCAACATACCACAGCATAACCCAAACCAGAGAGCAACAACATAGCATAATGGAATTGTTGTGCTGTTTAATATTGTGTTGCTTTGCTTGTGTGTTGATACATTTTCTCTTTCTGTGGTGTGATATCTTTTATGCAGTGTTGGTTTGTTGATCTGTTGTGGTGTATTATTGATTTGTTGTTGCGTTCCGTTAGGTTGAAGCTTTGTTGTGTTGATGTGTTTTGCTGCACTGTATTGTGTTGGTTTGGTGTACTATGTTGTCATTGTAGTGTGTTCTGGAGGTGTGTTTATGCTGTTATATTGTGTCGTATTGATCACACGTTATTGTAGTGTAATCATTTGTAACTTTGTGATGTTTTGCGTTGATAGAAAAATATATATACATTTATATACATACATACATATATATATATATATATATTACCTACTGGCAGTTATAGTTAGGACCTATTTTCCATAGGAAATCTGCAACATTCTATTTGGAATAACGTTGGCGCCGATTGATGAATCTTCGCGAAATTTGCCAAACTTTTGGCCAGCTCCGGTCCGCTCCTATCCTGAAAATTTCACGGTGATTCGTCAAGCGGGGGCCGAGAAAAACGGGGGGTCCCAAAACACGCTTTCCCCATGCATTTTCCCATAGGACCTGTTGACCATAGGTTTCAGGGGCGTAATAGTTAGCTGGACTTTTCACTCGTACAAAACCATTGAAATTCCTCTGTTATAGTTAGTTCAGCTAACTATAACTTGCGCGCCCGCAATGCACTGCTGATGACGTCACATATTACATCACTCATGACATGGTCAGTGACATCACTCATGACATCACTGATGACATCTCAAATGACATCACTGATGACATCATCCTTGTGATAGAGTGGCAGACCTCCTCTTCCCCTAATATAACCTTTGATACACACATTCAAAAATAGAAACTAAAATGTTCAAAACAATGGACATACCAATACCAGTTACAACAACCTATTCAGTAATTCTAAGATCCACATACACATCTACTCATTCACCAACAGTCCTATACAGTCACTCATACATGTACTCACTCATCATATGTACTCATACACCTATACATCCTGTTACACAACACCGCTCATCCATAGAGTTACTCACACACATAGTCACTCATGCTAATAAAGAATCAAACATCCATTTACTTGCATATACAGTTATACACACACCACCACACTTACTTCTACATAAACGTACACATACTTAGTCTTTTAAACAATCACTTATAGAAACACATACTTATTCATACAGGAACTCTTTCAATCTCTCACTCTCACATATACTCTGTTATATACACCAATAGTCACATATACTAGTTTAAAACATATGTAGTTACTCATAAAGGCACTATTGAGACAGGCATTCACTCACTAACACACCCATGCACACACTCATCCACCCATACAGTCCTGCACACATGCTGTCTTCAACACATGCAAACAGTGAGTCACTCATTCATGCACCTATGCACTACGTAATACCCCCACCAAACCATACAGACACTCATACTGATATTCAAAATACCAACTAATAACCTATATAGACACCCATGTAGCTACTCACCAACCCATGCAGCCACTTATACACAAAGTGAGAGACTGATACAGATATTTACATATTTAAACATTAGTCACTAAGCAATGTATTCACTAAGATACACTTAATCAGTCAGTTATACAATCAATTTTTCAACAACAAATCATCCATTTAGACACTTATATATCCATTTACTCTTCCATCGACCTTGAGATATACATATATAAAACATATGTAATTTTCAGAAAAACACACATTCACCGGATGATGTCATCAGTGATGTCATTTGAGATGTCATGAGTGATGTCATGAGTGATGTCACTGACCATGTCATGAGTGATGTAATATGTGACGTCATCAGCAGTGCATTGCGGGTGCGCGAGTTATAGTTAGCTGAACTAACTATAACGGGGGAATTTCAATGGTTTTGTACGAGTGAAAAGTCCAGCTAACTATAACTCCCCTGAAATCTATGGTTTTTTCAGTGAATATATATATATACATATATATATATATATATATATATATATATATATATATATATGTATATATATATATTCACTGAAAAAACCATAGGTTTCACGCATGTTATAGTTAGTTATAGTTACATCACTATATTCACTATATTCAGTAAGATACTGTTAATAAGTCAGTTATACAATTAATTTTACAAAGAAAACCATCCATTTAGACACTTATTTAACCGTTTATTCTACCATTAACCTTTAGATATACATATATAAAAAATATTTATTTTACAGAAAGACACATATTCTCTGGATGATGTCATGTGATGTAATATGTGACGTCATCAGCAGTGGATTGCGGTCGCGCGAGTTATAGTTACGTGAACTAACTATAACGGGGGAATTTCAATGGTTTTTTACTATAACATGTGTGAAACCTATGGTTTTTTCAGTGAATTTGCAAGGTTTTTTAAATGCTAATTCCTAACTATAACGTGTGTGAAACCTATGGTTTTTTAAGTGAATTTGCAAGGTTTTTTAAATGCTAATTCCTAACTATAACATGTGTGAAACCTATGGTTTTTTTAGTGAATTTGTAAGGTTTTTTTAAATGCTAATTTATATATGTATTATTATATTTTTTTATATATTTATTTTACAATAAACTACCTATGTATATAGTTATAGATTGACTGTATCCTGTAATATGGAATGGCTCAGCTTTTTTTTTTAATTTGGATAAAGTTGAACAGCATAGTTAATATCTTCTATAAACTTATAAACAGTTTAAATTGGTTTTTTTAAGGGTTTTTCACCGTGCGCGCACCCCGCGATTTTTTAAAAAAAAAAAAAATGTTTTTTTCACCCTTCGGGGTCCTTCAGGGACCCCCTGACTAAGGCTAGGGGGTCAGGAACTCTCTACCCTGCCCCCTTTTCACGTTCCCCACCTTTCTTTTTCATTGCCACACACAAAATGGCATCTGACACTTCCTGATTTCGACCGATTCGAATGTTGACTGACATCTAACCACCAATCAGAATTACGCTCACACATGGCACTGTGCCTATAGATATTTATGTACTTTTAACTGCAATTTTCTCAGGAACTACTGAACAGATTGACAGCATATATGCAAAAGGCACATGCCTGACCTGAGGACTACCTCTTTGCCAAATTTCAAGTAATTCTGTTCAGCCGTTCGGGCTGTACATTCGACTAAAGGTCCTACGGGAAAATGCATGGGGAAAACGCGTTTGGGACCCCCCTTTTTTCTCAGCCCCCGCTTGACGAATCACCGAGACTTTCAGGTTAGGAGCTGAGCGGAGCGCCCCATTAGTTTTGAAAATTTCGCGAGGATTCGTCAACCGGCGCCAAAGTTATTCAAAATAGAATTTTCAGATTTCCTATGGGAACTCGGTCCTAACTATAACTATCTACTGGCGACCGCCAGTAGATAATATATATATATATATATATATATATATATATATATTTTTATATATATATATATATACAGGTTTATCTTTTACTTTCCTTTTATTATTATGCCATCAGTGATCAACACAAACATGCCAGACATCATAACAGGACATGTAACCCTAAAAGGATCACTGCAAGATGCCCAGAACATGTAGAACACTAAAAATTAATAAAAAAGTTAACTTATTGTAATTAGCACTTCCTTCTCCATAAATACACTGTACAATCATTTCAAAGAGCCGGGTAATTTTTAGCAATTAAATATAGTGAAAACTATAATGAATATGAAAAACAAGTCAGTTAACGTAAACAGTATGCAATTGCCGCATAGGGTATTGGCTATTCTACACAACACCCCCTGCAAGTGTTAGTGGACACATAGCAAACATGCTAGAGTTTCACAGACAAGTTAAACTAGTGCAATCCAAATGGAAGCTCACTCCAAACTGAAGAGTCAGGTTCTCGAGAGCAGTACAAACCCTGCAGCCTGAGTGCTTGTGGAAGCAGGAGGCTGGAGAAGGAAAAAGCTTTATTGGTAGAGAGATCATTGAACACGGATGAGGCCCCACCACAGCTTAGCTCTGGGGTTCACAATGAGCTTGAAACCTCATCTGAAGCAGGGGTTTAATCAGGGGCTAGTGATGAACCTGCTTGGCAACCTATTGGTGGCAACAGAAGTGGAAATAGCAACTCTGCATAGTCATCAGTTGCCTTGTGCAAGAAGTTAGAGCGAGAGCCATAGTGGCAGACACCTACAGCCTCAAACGTACAGCATAGGGTTTAGTGTGTCTAAGCATCATCTTCAGTGGCATGTGTGAAGTGCTAATGAGCTCCATAAGGGCAGCTGCCTTGGGACTGGAACATTTGACAAAGACCAGCATGCTTCTTGGTTCAAGGGTATAGACGGCGAATAGGTTGCGGTGCCTGACATTCATCAGGCTGTGGATAAAGGGAGAGCAAAGGCCATAGGGGCAGAAGCCCAAGGAGTGGAAGGAGTGGCATAGCTCAGACTTGTATTTTGGGTGCTGTCTTGGGAAATGGAGTTCATGCAGACCATGAGCAAATCAGAACCGGTTTTCATAGCTGTAGGTGCCACTCTCGGTGTAACAGCTGCAAAGCTCCATTTTGTAGTGTACGTATGGGGGCTGAGTGGCCAGAGTGTGGGTTGCTGGTTCCGGCACAGGGAAGAGTGAAGTAGGAATGGTGTTGGCAGAGTCTTCACAACATGAAGATTCTCACCCCTGGCAGCACAGACAATAGATAAAGTATCAAAGTGTCACCACAGAAGCCCTGGCATGCGTTACTCCCCTCCTCCTCTGTAATGAATGTGACTTCTCACCAATAAGCCACACCCAAACCACTCTGAAGGCAAATATACCACTGCACCTTTAAATAATACACTTTAAGCAACACTCCCTAAAGACAAGGAAAGGACGCAGCACTCCCTTTAGGCGAGGCAAGAAAACAAATTCAGGTGCATTTATAGTAACTCACACTTTGCGCAGCACTCCCTAAAGATGAGGAAAAGACGCAGCACTCCCTTTACGCGAGGAAAGAAAACAGATTCAGGTGCATTTAAAATAACTCACACTTTGAGCAGCACTCCCTAAAGACGAGGAAAAGACGTAGCACTCCCTTTAGGCGAGGCAAGAAAACAAATTCAGGTGCATTTAAAATAACTCACACAAGTTTATTAATGCAACATTTTAGAACAGTAGGCCAAATATATCAGTAAATGCAGATTCCCAAGTATCAAATGACTCAAATGAATAATTAGAATAAAATGCAGTATATACAAGTAGCAAAGAGTAGAAAATATATACAAAATGGTTAGGAACACCTCACTGATCGATTAAGCAACATCCTTGCCAACTCAAGCTGGGAGAGCCCTTCACCAGCCCAGGAAGGAGTTCGATCAGGACTCAAATTCCGTCACCTCCACAGCAATACGTCTATTCTGTGGCGAACTTCCACTGGCCCTCGAAGGTTCCCAGCTTAAATACCATTACTAAACATAAGACAAAGCTTTTAGAAAACCTCTGCCCATTCTCATGAGAAAGAACCAAGCTGGCTGTACCAGTCTGCGTCAAGGCCAAGATGGAGGCTGGCCAAGCTCCCGTATTTTGACTTCGAAGCAGAGTTGCACATTCCACAGATAATATCTAGTTCACTCTGGTCAGTGAAGAGCGAAAAACAAGTGTGGAGCAGAAACATGCCCTCCCCACTTTGCAGCTACGTGCGAGCACAGAAAACGGCGTCAGTTCAGAAGATGGAGTTAGTAAAAAGGATGACATGAGGCCATGTCACAGCCAATAGTAAGCACTTCATAATTCTCATAACCCAAACAACTTGCAAGCACTGCTGTGCACGCACAAAAGCTGAAGCAAGGCAAAGTCAGAAAACAAGATGACATGAGGCCATGTCAAAGCCAATGGTAAGACCTTCATAATTCTCACCAATGTACAACACAATGCACATTTCTGCACAACTGCTTATAGCATCACATACTTTATCTCTCAATAGACAACACCGAGCACATGTGTGCACCACCGCTCACAACACTGCACTTCGAAACCAAAAAGTACATTCCACACCTCCCTCTCCCGCTTTCATATGCACATCCCATACCTTCTATTCTTGGCAAGACTGTTCTACTCCGTGACAGCTCCCAATGAAAGACAACAAGATTACAAGAGAGAAGAAAAGCAGTCACATGCAGGACCGTCTCATATATTCAGGCTAGGGTAAAATAACACACTAAAGTCAGTTAAAGTAATGGTAGTCGAAGGTCATCACAGGGTTTCAAACCACAAGAGTGCCTCTATCACTACACTTCTCCATAGTACAGTTCTAGATCACCAAATCTTGTATCATGCACCCTCTGTGAGGTGTCCTTCTCTCCTCTTCTGTTGTTGAAGTGTATATATATATATATGTATATGTGTATATATAACAATGTTGAAATCCCAATCACCAAGTCCCTAACTTGCAGAACGGATCATGCCATCTATGTATTGGAGTGCCCCTGTGGACTCAGATATGTAGGGAGTACTATCCTTCAGGGACACAAGAGGGTACTTCAACAGTTAAGAGCAATTAAAAATCTTGGTCCGTCATACCCAGTTGCAAGACATTTTGAGGATCAACACAAATCAGATCCCACCTTATTAAAATATTTTTTGATAGACAGTGTTGGAAAACCACACTCCCACTCTGAAAGGGTGGTGGTGGTCTACCGGACACACTGTGGTAGCTTGGCTCGAGTGGTCAGGAATCAGGCTCCGTGCTAAGCATACAACATACCCAAACAATAACCATGCGTGCATCCGTTCCAAAAACGACTCTACACCGTAAAAATTATGAAAATATCTTTCTTTATCTGCTTTTTCTCTTAGTTGCTGATTGGAGAAAATAAATAACAATCACAATATACAAACGTTTTAGAAAGTGCAGGACAAATAAATACTGGCTTAATGATTCAATAAATAGGGGTGATCATAAATACTGAAGGCATAAATAAAAGTGCAATACAGACAGGCAATTAAATATTCCGAGGCAATAAATACTGTAACCAATAAATATTGTGCATCAATAAATACTGTGGACCAATAAATACAGTGGAACAATAAATAGGTTAAATACAATAAATACAATGCCCCTAATAAATACTTAAAAGCTGACAGTGACGCTCATGGAATCAGATCACTTTTGAATTCCTAAGGGCTGATTTGGCCCAGGCACAGCTTGTGGGGATGTGGAAGGCTTGGGGGTGTCTACTCCCTGGCTTGGTCAAGGCTGAGGCCTAAACTGAGGTAGATAAAGGGGTGAAATACCAGAGACCTGGCTCTCTCTCTCCACACAACTTCTCTAGATTAGTCCCAGTTCACCCCTGGCACAGTCAGGTTGGTTCCAGCACCTCCCTAGCCCCTTAGAGCAGTCTCTCAGGTCTCCACAGGGCCTTAGGCGCCCTCTACTCCACTTACTGCCCTTTTTCTGATGCTCCGACGCCGCTGGAGTCGGGTCGATGCCGTGAGGCGGTTCCAGCTCGATGTCGGCGGCCTCGGCACAATGTCAGTTCTTTGACGACGCCGGCGGCGGCTCCGGTCTCGACGTCAGCGGCCTCGGTTCGATCTCGGCCTCCGATTCGATGGCGTCGGGCAGTCTTACTCGATGTCGACTTCGGGCGGCTCCGGTCCGATGGCGACCTCGGCTTCGATGACGTCGGCCGGCCTTGCCTCGATGTCGACTTCCGGCGGCTCCGGAGTGCGATCCTCACTCCCGACCTCCGGTGCTCCTCACAGGGTTCCGGCGACTCCGGAGTGCGACCTCCACTCCCGACCTCCGGCACGATTCTCACAGGTTCCGGCGACTCCGGAGTGCGATCCTCACTCCCGACCTCCGTTACCCTTCACCTCGGTCTCCGACGACTCCGGAGGGCGGACTTCACTCCTCCGATGACGCCGCTCACTCGACCTCGGGTGACTTCCTCCTCGACCTCTGGTATTCCTCACGACCTCTGACGGCGCCCTCTCTCGACCTCTGGCGGCTCCGGGTACGACGTCTGCTTTTCCAGTCAGCGCCGCTTCTCCACCTCGGGCTCCAGGTCTTAGGCTACTCGACGTCGGACTTCAGGGAAACCAGCTTCCAGGTCAGGATCTTGCTGTTCTCTTGTTTCTAAGGCCTGTTCCTGCTGTCCAGGTCCTCAGGATGGTTTTTCTGACTTCTTCCCACACAGGGCTCCAGGCTGGGCTCCGTCAGTAGGGACTAGTATCAAGGGTGGGTTTATGGACCCCACTCCAGGCACAAGTTTCCACCCCTGCTGCTTCACTCCTTCCTCCTTCACGTTTGTGCTGCTCACTCTTCACCAGTCAGGTGCCAACTGCCAACTCCAACTGCCAACTCTCTCTCTTAGCTTCCCAACATTCTAAACCGCCTCCAACTGTCACAGGGTTCTGGAATGTTCTGGAAGGTGCTAGCAGGTTCCAGTGGATGCTGGTGATGTCACAGGTGGCCACCATTTTGTGCTCCAGGCCCTCAGACAGAAGTTTCAGGGGTAGCTAAAATGGCTCCCTGAATCTGCAGCAACACGAAAAAGTCTGGTGGTTCCCAAAAAGGAAAAATTCAAACAGGGTTTGAGGCAAAAGTGGGACAAAATAAATAATGATGAGGAGGGACCACCCAAAGGGCTGACAGGTCTAACACGCGTCCCCCCCAGCTGAAAGTGGGGAGAGCTACCCAACCCCTTGGGAGTTCTCATCACTAAGGCGGAAATACCTTGAGAGACCGTCTGCATTGGCGTGGTCCACTCCAGGCCGATGTTCCACCTGAAAGTCCATTCCCTGTAGGGAAATAGACCACCTCAACAACTTGGGATTCTCCCCCTTCATTTGCATCAGCCAACGAAGAGGTCTGTGGTCGGTCTGAACCAGGAAGTGTGAGCCAAACAGGTATGGCCGCAACTTCTTCAGAGCCCATACCACTGCAAAGGCTTCACGCTCTATTGCACTCCACTTCTGTTCCCTGGGAAGTAGTCTCCGGGATAGGAAGACCACGGGTTGATCCAGACCCTCTTCGTTGAGTTGCGATAACACTGCCCCAATGCCATGTTCTGATGCATCTGTCTGGACAATGAACTCCTTGGAAAAGTCTGGGGCCCTTAAGACCGGGGCCTCGCACATGGCTTTCTTCAATCTCTCAAAGGCTTGCTGACAAGCCTCCGTCCAGACTACCCGTCGAGGTTGTTTCTTGGACGTGAGCTCCGTGAGGGGGGCTACGATGGTACCGTACCCCTTCACGAAGCGGCGGTAATATCCCGTGAGGCCCAAAAATGCTCGGACCTCAGTCTGAGTCTTGGGGGGTTCCCAGGCCATGATGGCCTCGATCTTTGCCTGGAGGGGTTGCACCGCTCCCCTACCCACCAAGTGTCCAAGGTACACTACCGACCCTTGCCCGATCTGGCACTTGCTGGCCTTGATCGTCAATCCAGCTTGTCTCAGGGCCTGGAGAACAGCTTGCAGGTGACGCAAGTGATCCTCCCAGCTGTTACTGAAGACGGCTATGTCATCCAGATAAGCAGCAGAGAAACTCTCCATTCCGGTGAGGATCTGGTTTACCAGGCGCTGAAACGTGGCAGGTGCGTTCTTGAGCCCAAAGGGCATCACACAGAACTGGTAGTGGCCATTGGGCGTGGAGAAGGCTGACCTTTCCCTTGCTCCATCAGTCAAAGAGATCTGCCAGTACCCTGAAGTAAGGTCAAAAGTACTTAGATATTGGGCAGCTCCCAGCCGGTCAATCAATTCATCCGCCCTAGGGATCGGATGAGCATCAGTTTTGGTCACTGAATTCAGTCCCCGATAGTCCACACAGAACCTCAGTTCTGGTTGGGCACCCGGTGGTGCAGCTTTTGGTACTAACACCACCGGACTGGACCAGGGGCTGCTAGAAGGTTCGATCACTCCTAGCTCCAGCATCTTAGTGACTTCACTATGAATGCTGGCCTTCACCTTGTCTGACATCCGGTAGATCTTGGACTTCACAGGTGGGCTGTCTCCTGTGTCCACGTCATGGACGCACAGGTGAGTCCTACCCGGGACAAGGGAGAACAACGAGGAGTACTGCCCCAGGACCTGGCGACAGTCCTCCTGCTGTTCAGGAGTTAGAGATGGGGAGAGAATCACTCCCTCCACCGACCCATCCTTCTCTTGAGACGCAAACAGATCAGGGAGAGGCTCGCTTTCCACGTCCTCTCCTCCGTCAGTCACCATCATCAAGATGACTTCAGGCCTCTCGTGGTGGGGTTTGAGGCGGTTGGCATGCAGCACCCGCAGGGGCTGACGAGGGGTCTTCAGGTCCACCAAGTAGGTAGCCTTACCCTTCTTCTCCAACACCTCAAAGGGTCCTGACCAGCGATCCTGGAGGGCACTAAGCTCTCCCGGTTCGATCACCCACACCTTCTGGCCAGGCTCCAACTCCACCGGGTGAGCATTGTGGTCATACCACGCCTTCATCACTGCTTGGCTGGCTTCCAAGTTGTCAGAAGCTTGCTTCCACAACTTAGCCATTTGGCTCCGGAAGGCCAGCATGTAGCTCACCACATCCTGGGGAAGCTTTCTGGGAGTTCTTTCCCATCCGTCTCTCACCAGGTTGAGAGGTCCACGTACAGGGTGCCCATACAGAAGCTCGAAGGGGCTGAAGCCCACTCCCTTCTGTGGCACTTCCCTGTAAGAAAAAAGTAAACAGGGTAGGAGGACGTCCCATTTCCTCCGCAGGCTTTCAGGCAGACTTCTGATCATGCCCTTCAAGGTTTTGTTAAACCTCTCCACCAGACCATTGGTCTGGGGGTGGTAAGGAGTGGTGAACCGGTATGTCACTCCACACTCCTTCCACATGGCCCGCATGTACGCTGACATGAAGTTGGTCCCCCTGTCGGACACAACTTCCTTGGGAAAACCCACTCGGGTAAAGATTCCCATCAGGGCCCTAGCCACAACAGGTGCTGTTATGGTCCTCAGAGGTATTGCCTCTGGGTACCGTGTGGCATGATCCACCAGAACCAGGATAAACCTGTGACCAGCTGTAGTCGGCGGATCTAACGGACCCACAATGTCGATGCCCACCCTTTCAAAGGGGGTGCTAACGACAGGAAGTGGTTCCAGGGGAGCTTTCAGCTTCACCCCTGTTTTCCCACTGGCTTGGCAAGACACACATGTCCGGCAGTAGGTATCGGACGACACTTTCATCTGAGGCCAATAAAAGTGTGGGACAAGACGGGCGAAGGTCTTGTCTTGCCCCAGGTGTCCTGCCAATGGTATCTCGTGAGCCAACTCCAGAAGGAAGGCTCGATAACGTTGAGGGACTACCAAGGCTCGTGACGATCCATGTAGGGGTGCCTTGGGTTCACTGTAGAGGAGGCCATCCTCCCAGTAAACACTGTAGTTCCCTTCAACGTTCCCTGCTGCCTGGGCTTCGGCCTGTCGCCTCAGCCCCTCAAGGGTAGGGCACTCCCTCTGGCCCTGGCAGAATTCCTCCCTGGACGGGCCTCCCTCCACGTGCCACTCGGCCGGGATGGGTAGGTCCTCCAGGTTGGTAACGTCCCCCACCGCAGACTCCTGGTCCACCAACTCCGGTGGCCTATCCGTCCTACGGGGTGGGGACGCCGAGGCAGGCTCCTCCTGTCCTCGGTTCTTCCCTTGACTGGCAGCTGGCTGGGCCTTTGTTCCAGGCTCCAGCCAAAACGAACTCCCTCTCTGGGTAGTCGCGGACCTTGTGCTAACTCAGGCCCAATCAGGTGTACCCAGCATCTCAGTGTGAGTCCGGTATTCCACCTCCTTCCAAGCGTTGTGCTCCATGTCATTCCCCAGCAGACAATCGACTGGCACGGCAGGGCTTACGGCAACTCGAAGTGAACCTGCAACCCCCCCCCATTCAAAGGGAACCTCGGCCACGGGATAGTGGCCTGTTCTGCCGTCAGCCATCGCGGCTGGGTGGAGTACATCGGGAATTACCTGCTCTGGAGACACCAGTTGGCTACGCACCATAGTCATACTGGCTCCTGTGTCTCTCAGAGCCTCCCCTCTTTGGCCGTTGATGGTGACCCACTGCCCATACTTTGCGGTATTTGCGGGCACCTGGATCTTAGGAACCATCTCCCGTTCTCCCAGGGACACTAAAGTGACACCCGCCCACTCCCTTCCCTTAGTTAAGGGCATCTCCTCCCCGAGCACTACACTAGCTACTCCGGGGGTCTTTCCTCCAATGGGAGGGGGTGGTCGTTTCAGGCACTTCGGATCTCCTTTATAGTGTCCAACGCCACCGCACTCGTAGCAATGGACAACCCTTGGCTGCTGACTCTGGCCAGGATTAGGGTTTCTGGGTGGGTTAGCCCTAGGGGTGAATCCTGTTCCCTTCCCTTGGAAGTTATTTTGGGGGCCTTTGGAGAACTCCTTCTTCTTTTCCCCTCCCTCTTTCTTCTGAGGGGCGCCCTGTCCGGCCTTTTGAGTATCCCCTCCAGTCCCCCTTGTGGACACCCGGGTACTAGCCCAAATGTCCGCCTCCTCAGCAAGCTTCCGGGGACTGGTCAGCTTGCTATCCACCAGGTGTTGCCGCAGTTCAGGGAAACATTTCTCGAGCAGGTGTTCCTTCAGTACTAGGTCAAACAACCCCTCGTAGTTCCTCACTTCACTGCCCTGAATCCAACCTTCCAGTGCCTTCTTTGCATAGTCCAGGAAGTCCACCCAATTCTGTGTGCCCAGTTTGTGACTACCCCTGAACTTCTGTCTGTACTTTTCAGGTGTTAGTCCAAACTTCCTTATGAGCGCCAGTTTCATGGTGGGGTAGTGGGTCTGCTCATCCTCTTCGAGGGCCAATAAAGCATCCCTACCAGCTGGAGGCATGTACTTGTACAATCCACCTCCCCAGTACTTCTCTGGAACCCCATGGGCCCTCAGTGAGACCTCATAGGCCGCTAGCCACTTGGCGATATCGTCGCCCACTCCATAGCTAGCTACTATGTCCTTTGGCAGGTATGGTTTATGTTCCCTGGTGATCTCTTGGGTTTGGCTGCCACCATTAGGAACAGGTTGTGCCCCGATTCTCAAGATCTGAAGATCTATTTCTTTCAGTCGCAATTCATGGGCCATCCTCTGCTCCTCCTTCTCCTTCTCCTGCCTTGCTAGGTCCCATGTGAGCTGTCTTTTCTCCCTCCGGTCTGTTAGCTCCACTTCAGACAAGCCACCGCTAGAGGCACTGCTGCCCTTCCTAGAAATGGTTCTGGGCCCTGCTGACAGGTTCCCCACCTCAGGTTGGTACATCTCAGCCCCCTCAGGGTCAGGCTCTCCATCCCTGTCTTCCTCCTCAGCCTTGCTTTCTCGGCGTGCCTCCCCCCAAGCCCTTAAGCTGGTTTGGAGTGCACCCTTCTTTGCTCCTGGGGGACAGTACACCCCCTCCCGCTGGCAAAACTCCCTGAGTTGGGCCACAGTGTACGTTTCTAGATTTTCTAGTACAAACTCCATCTTGCCCACTCAGGTTAGAGGACAGGTTTTTGTGCAGTAACTATGCAGGGGGGTACCTTTAATAATACCTCCTCCCACCACCAGAGTAAATTTGGAAAAAACAAAAACCCACAATTAGGAAGGCCGCTCTTGAGAAAACTCCCGGTGTAGGCCTATGGACTACCCACAGTTATTGTTGAGTATGCGTAGGCACAGCTCTATCCCACCACTGAACACCAATTTATGTTGGAAAACCACACTCCCACTCTGAAAGGGTGGTGGTGGTCTACCGGACACACTGTGGTAGCTTGGCTCGAGTGGTCAGGAATCAGGCTCCGTGCTAAGCATACAACATACCCAAACAATAACCATGCGTGCATCCGTTCCAAAAACGACTCTACACCGTAAAAATTATGAAAATATCTTTCTTTTTCTGCTTTTTCTCTTAGTTGCTGATTGGAGAAAATAAATAACAATCACAATATACAAACGTTTTAGAAAGTGCAGGACAAATAAATACTGGCTTAATGATTCAATAAATAGGGGTGATCATAAATACTGAAGGCATAAATAAAAGTGCAATACAGACAGGCAATTAAATATTCCGAGGCAATAAATACTGTAACCAATAAATATTGTGCATCAATAAATACTGTGGACCAATAAATACAGTGGAACAATAAATAGGTTAAATACAATAAATACAATGCCCCTAATAAATACTTAAAAGCTGACAGCGACGCTCATGGAATCAGATCACTTTTGAATTCCTAAGGGCTGATTTGGCCCAGGCACAGCTTGTGGGGATGTGGAAGGCTTGGGGGTGTCTACTCCCTGGCTTGGTCAAGGCTGAGGCCTAAACTGAGGTAGATAAAGGGGGGAAATACCAGAGACCTGGCTCTCTCTCTCCACACAACTTCTCTAGATTAGTCCCAGTTCACCCCTGGCACAGTCAGGTTGGTTCCAGCACCTCCCTAGCCCCTTAGAGCAGTCTCTCAGGTCTCCACAGGGCCTTAGGCGCCCTCTACTCCACTTACTGCCCTTTTTCTGATGCTCCGACGCCGCTGGAGTCGGGTCGATGCCGTGAGGCGGTTCCAGCTCGATGTCGGCGGCCTCGGCACAATGTCAGTTCTTTGACGACGCCGGCGGCGGCTCCGGTCTCGACGTCAGCGGCCTCGGTTCGATCTCGGCCTCCGATTCGATGGCGTCGGGCAGTCTTACTCGATGTCGACTTCGGGCGGCTCCGGTCCGATGGCGACCTCGGCTTCGATGACGTCGGCCGGCCTTGCCTCGATGTCGACTTCCGGCGGCTCCGGAGTGCGATCCTCACTCCCGACCTCCGGTGCTCCTCACAGGGTTCCGGCGACTCCGGAGTGCGACCTCCACTCCCGACCTCCGGCACGATTCTCACAGGTTCCGGCGACTCCGGAGTGCGATCCTCACTCCCGACCTCCGTTACCCTTCACCTCGGTCTCCGACGACTCCGGAGGGCGGACTTCACTCCTCCGATGACGCCGCTCACTCGACCTCGGGTGACTTCCTCCTCGACCTCTGGTATTCCTCACGACCTCTGACGGCGCCCTCTCTCGACCTCTGGCGGCTCCGGGTACGACGTCTGCTTTTCCAGTCAGCGCCGCTTCTCCACCTCGGGCTCCAGGTCTTAGGCTACTCGACGTCGGACTTCAGGGAAACCAGCTTCCAGGTCAGGATCTTGCTGTTCTCTTGTTTCTAAGGCCTGTTCCTGCTGTCCAGGTCCTCAGGATGGTTTTTCTGACTTCTTCCCACACAGGGCTCCAGGCTGGGCTCCGTCAGTAGGGACTAGTATCAAGGGTGGGTTTATGGACCCCACTCCAGGCACAAGTTTCCACCCCTGCTGCTTCACTCCTTCCTCCTTCACGTTTGTGCTGCTCACTCTTCACCAGTCAGGTGCCAACTGCCAACTCCAACTGCCAACTCTCTCTCTTAGCTTCCCAACATTCTAAACCGCCTCCAACTGTCACAGGGTTCTGGAATGTTCTGGAAGGTGCTAGCAGGTTCCAGTGGATGCTGGTGATGTCACAGGTGGCCACCATTTTGTGCTCCAGGCCCTCAGACAGAAGTTTCAGGGGTAGCTAAAATGGCTCCCTGAATCTGCAGCAACACGAAAAAGTCTGGTGGTTCCCAAAAAGGAAAAATTCAAACAGGGTTTGAGGCAAAAGTGGGACAAAATAAATAATGATGAGGAGGGACCACCCAAAGGGCTGACAGGTCTAACAGACAGCATTCCACACAAGAAAATAGGAGGTGACCGAGTGAGAGCCCTCAGACAACTTGAGACCAGATATATCTTAAATTTAGATACTAAGGGCCCGATTCACAGAACTAACTTAAGACAAAATCCTAAACTTACTACCATTTTGGTATTCACAGAAGGCACTTACTCATTTTGGTATTCACAGAAGGCACTTACTCATTTCGGTATTCACAGAAGTTAGGAGTCCTAACTTTAGGACTCCTAAATACCTTCTGTGAATACCAAAAGTCTTAAAATTAGGATTTTTCTCAGTTTAGTAGTAGTATAGTTAGGACTCCTAACTTTAGGACTCCTAAATACCTTCTGTGAATACCAAAAGTCTTAAAATTAGGATTTTTCTCAATTTAGTAGTCCTAAGTTTAGACTTAGGACTACTAAATTGAGAAAAATCCTAAGGCCACACTGTATATATTTTATCTATTCACATACACATCGGGTTTTTAGTACATGCATTTTTAAGATATTTTGGGAATAACAACAAGTTTTAGCACTATGCACTTTAAAAATATTTTGTGCTTGCACTATTTTACATGCAATTAGCGAGGAGAATGTTGGTAGGCACGAGTTTATAAAATGTTTAGATTGTGTTCTTCTATTTTAGACTCAAACGATAACAAGGTATTTATACCTGGACGTTGCCTTGGTATTTTTCCAAACAGGGTTTTAGCAAATCAGTGATATTTTATGTTTTTTAATCTTACTTATTGTAATGAGGTTGATTTTACACATATCTGATTTGCAGGAAAACACATATATACATATTTTTATCAATGTATACTAATTGATTTGTTTTTATAAATATTCTATCGAGTATTGTGAAACAATTCCGCAATTTGCACATTGAACCAGTTGTGAGGTGAAACAAAAATCAATCTCAAATGTTTCCTCCATGTCTATGATCCGACAAAACCTTGCATGCATGTCACTTTAAGAAAATGCCCCAAAAAGAATGTAATTTAAAGACACCTCGTGATGTATGAGCGCGTCATGTGATCAAGGTCCTTCAGGGATCGAAACGCGTCATGCTGGTCGTGGAAAGCTGTGGCTGAATAAATCTTAACAGCATTACGAACTTTGTGGTCTACGCTCTGTTCTTTAGCAGAAAAAAACGGCAGCTGCTTACGGAGATAAAATGGCATATATATATATATATATGTTCCAAATCACCAATACTTGAAAGTAAAGGATGACGACGCCGTGTCTTGCAAAATACAAAATTTAATGCTCAGCTGTTGGACGCATTTCGCCTGTCCCGCAGGCTTGTTCACCAACCGTTTACAATAAATTTTGCCACCATTTTAAGACACTTACAACGTGTCACGTGCACAAGAACTACAAATGCAGTGTATTCGACAACAGACTAGTAGTTTTTTCACATATATGTCAATTCGAAGTTTAACAATCTCTTAGCTTGATTATTTAAGAATCATTATTGATCCGAAAATTAAAAATAAAACTAAGTACCAAAAGAGCATCGAGCAAGTTGATGCAGGAAGACAAATTACGCGCTGTCATTCATTATAAACCTTGTAATACTTGGTAATGTACCTGTCAAATGCTAATTGCATTTTTACTGCAAAACAATGCCGTGTTCTTTTGTCACATTATTATCAATGATGTTTGATATTAATCAAGACTGGTGTGTTGCCCAAGTGGGCCAAAATCTCCAAATTATTGAATACATCTGCAAATGTTACATTATATAACAGTGCTCCCAAAATAAAAATAAAACAACTAAGAAAAGTGCTAATGTAAGAAATTGTTAAAAAGTGGTTAAAAAACGGGAAGGAAATTGGCTGCACTTATACATTCAACCTAAATGGGTATACAGGTCTTCCTCAATATTAAATCCTGTCGGGGTCTTGCAATTTAATTTTATTATATAAGAAGATTCTAGTCTTCTCAGTTGTTTTTCTTTGTTACCCCCTCTTTTGCTGCTCTTGACCGCATCGATTACAAAGTATGTCAAGCCTGTTATACTTTTGTTATGAAAGCGTTCAAAATGTCGCGCCACAGGGTACGATTTGTCACCATTTTTAATCGCTCTCAAATGCTGCAAAACACGTTTGTGCACAGGCAGGATTGTGCTGCCCACGTATCTCAGGCCACAAGGGCACTGAAGTACATAGACCGCAAAATCTGTCTTGCATGTGTAATATCCTTTGATTTTAAATATCTTGTCGGCAAAGCCTGATGTATATCTGGAGGTGTTCGTGCCATGAATACAGGCTTTACATTTTGTACATTTCACAAAACCTTCTTTTTTAGTGAGCCACATGGTGGCAACTGTCTTGGTAGGCGGAGTTTTTAAAACATTGCTAACTAGCATTTGTTTGAAACTCTTCGCTTTCCTAAATGTTATTAGTGGTTGTTTCGTTACTAATTTACTTAGTGTTGGTTCACTATAGATCAAATGCCAGTGTTTGGTCAAGATGCTTCTTATTTTCTTATGCTGGACATTGTAAGTTGTTATCATCCTGCACTCATTTTTATTTTTATTGACATTCTCCAGTTTTTTCTTTGTATTGCTTTTGTTAAAAAGAATGTCTTCCCTTGTCCTTCTTTTTGCTTTCATTATGGCCGACCTTATGCACTCCTCAGAGTATCCTCTGGCCAGAAAACGCGACCGCAGTATAGATAGTTCTTTATCACAACTCTCTTGATTACTGCAGTTGCGCATAGTTCTTAGGGCTTCTCCGTACGGGATACTTTTAATCAGATTTTGGGGATGGAAGCTTTTGGCATGTAGCAAAGTATTGCCAGCCGTAGGCTTCCGGTATAGGGTAGTTTCCAGTTTATCATTGTTGATGAAAATAGACAGATCTAGAAAATTCACGTTGGTTTTACTGATGGTACTGGTGAATTTGAGATTTAGATCATTATTTTGTATTCTGTCAATAAATGCCACCAAAGATTCTTCACTGCCCTTCCTATGCGCAACTGCAGTAATCAAGAGAGTTGTGATAAAGAACTATCTATACTGCGGTCGCGTTTTCTGGCCAGAGGATACTCTGAGGAGTGCATAAGGTCGGCCATAATGAAAGCAAAAAGAAGGACAAGGGAAGACATTCTTTTTAACAAAAGCAATACAAAGAAAAAACTGGAGAATGTCAATAAAAATAAAAATGAGTGCAGGATGATAACAACTTACAATGTCCAGCATAAGAAAATAAGAAGCATCTTGACCAAACACTGGCATTTGATCTATAGTGAACCAACACTAAGTAAATTAGTAACGAAACAA
The DNA here is from genome assembly GCF_964204655.1 of Triturus cristatus. NCBI lineage: Eukaryota > Metazoa > Chordata > Amphibia > Caudata > Salamandridae > Triturus > Triturus cristatus. Next base: position 880,380,518 of record NC_140583.1, read on the forward strand.
CCACTAATAACATTTAGGAAAGCGAAGAGTTTCAAACAAATGCTAGTTAGCAATGTTTTAAAAACTCCGCCTACCAAGACAGTTGCCACCATGTGGCTCACTAAAAAAGAAGGTTTTGTGAAATGTACAAAATGTAAAGCCTGTATTCATGGCACGAACACCTCCAGATATACATCAGGCTTTGCCGACAAGATATTTAAAATCAAAGGATATTACACATGCAAGACAGATTTTGCGGTCTATGTACTTCAGTGCCCTTGTGGCCTGAGATACGTGGGCAGCACAATCCTGCCTGTGCACAAACGTGTTTTGCAGCATTTGAGAGCGATTAAAAATGGTGACAAATCGTACCCTGTGGCGCGACATTTTGAACGCTTTCATAACAAAAGTATAACAGGCTTGACATACTTTGTAATCGATGCGGTCAAGAGCAGCAAAAGAGGGGGTAACAAAGAAAAACAACTGAGAAGACTAGAATCTTCTTATATAATAAAATTAAATTGCAAGACCCCGACAGGACTTAATATTGAGGAAGACCTGTATACCCATTTAGGTTGAATGTATAAGTGCAGCCAATTTCCTTCCCGTTTTTTAACCACTTTTTAACCATTTCTTACATTAGCACTTTTCTTAGTTGTTTTATTTTTATTTTGGGAGCACTGTTATATAATGTAACATTTGCAGATGTATTCAATAATTTGGAGATTTTGGCCCACTTGGGCAACACACCAGTCTTGATTAATATCAAACATCATTGATAATAATGTGACAAAAGAACACGGCATTGTTTTGCAGTAAAAATGCAATTAGCATTTGACAGGTACATTACCAAGTATTACGAGGTTTATAATGAATGACAGCGCGTAATTTGTCTTCCTGCATCAACTTGCTCGATGCTCTTTTGGTACTTAGTTTTATTTTTAATTTTCGGATCAATAATGATTCTTAAATAATCAAGCTAAGAGATTGTTAAACTTCGAATTGACATATATGTGAAAAAACTACTAGTCTGTTGTCGAATACACTGCATTTGTAGTTCTTGTGCACGTGACACGTTGTAAGTGTCTTAAAATGGTGGCAAACTTGATTGTAAACGGTTGGTGAACAAGCCTGCGGGACAGGCGAAACGCGTCCAACAGCTGAGCATTAAATTTTGTATTTTGCAAGACACGGCGTCGTCATCCTTTACTTTCAAGTATTGGTGATTTGGAGCATTTCATACGGATCGAGCCCGGATGATCCGGACGGACGACGCGCCCTTTGTTCAGGTGGTGCGGTGATTGTTAACCGAGCAAGAAAAGTTGGATATATATATATATATGTATATATATTACCTACTGGCAGTCGCCAGTAGGTAGTTATAGTTAGGACCTATTTTCCATAGGAAATCCGCAACATTCAAATTAGAGTTAAAAAGATAGATATATCTGGGCGGAGCCTAACCACACATCTCATCGTGAGATCTGATTGGCTGTCAGTACTTCATCCAAGAAGTGTTGGCAGCCATCTTGGGACCAATATACATGATAGCACCTAATTAAAAAGCATTGCAGTTAGAAGGTTTTAAGACTTTAGTTACATTATAAATAATTTGCTGATGGTACCATACTCATTTTAGGAATTGTGGTGTGTTCTAAGGTGATTTTACCATGTGAAAAAGCCTTCTGCTGTGATATCATGAATCATGTTTGAGAGAAAACTATTTTCTCATGCTTTTCCCACAGAGGTTTGGAAGGTGATCTATAAGCTAAACTGAGAGCATATTTTCTGTTAGTTCACATTATCTTTCTCAGTCATGTGAGAATGAAGTCTGACATTCTCAGTAAAACATGTACATCCAACAAGGGCAGAGACTGTCAGTTGATTCCTTTGTGTTCTATTGCAGCTTTCCAGAGTGTTCTAAAGAACAACTAGAGCGCTAACAGTCCTACTTATGACAAACGTATTGCACACCTGAAGCCATCTTGATTGGAATAAAGTGGTAACTCTTAAAACATTTAATTTAAAAAGGAACAAATTGAGGAGGTTCATTTTGCCATAGAAAGTATGATTAGTGCTGCAGAAAGAAAAATTAGGGCATATTTTGAGTGACTTCTCAAATCCTCTTCTATTTCATTAAAAAATTCTGACATGCAGACTGAAACATGCACTTTCAATACCAGCAGCAGACTTCCCTGGTGAGCAGTAGATTTACTACAGTGATCTAATAAGCAACTAGAGTGCTAACATTCTGAATTTATGGCAAATGTGAGACACATCTGAATGCCTTCTTGATGGAATCAAAATAAAAAACTGAAAGTATTTCCTACTGAGGAGACTGTAGTAAATGAGGAAATTAGGATACTTCATAACAAATAAGTCTCCCAAAATGGCCACCAGAGACAAAAGAGCCCAAATGTAGCCCAAATATCACCCAGATGTAGCCCAAGTATAGCCCAATGACAGAATGTCCCAGAGTGTTCTAACGAACAACTAGAGCGCTAACAGACTTACTTATGACAAACGTATGGCACACCTGAAGCCATCTTGATTGGAATAAAGTGGTAACACTTAAAACATTTAATTTACAAAAGGAACAACATGATTCATCATTTTGCCATATAAATTATGATTAGTGCTGCAGAAAGAAAAATTAGGGGACATTTTCACTTCTCAAATCCTCTTCTATTTCATAAAAAAATTCTGACATGCAGACTGAAACATGCACTTTTAATACCCGCAGCAGACTTCCGTGGCGAGCAGTAGCTTTACTACAGTGATCTAATGAGCAACTACAGTGCTAACATTCAGAATTTATGGCAAATGTGTGACACATCTGAATGCCTTCTTGATGGAACGAAAGTAAAAAACTGAAAGTATTTCCTACTGAGGAGACTGCAGTAAATGAGGAAATTAGCAAACTTCATAACCAATAAATCTCCCAAGATGGCCACCAGTGACAAAAGAGCCCAAATGCAGCACAAATATCACCCATATGTAGCCCACATGTAGCCCAATGACAGAAGTGTGCAAAAGAGTTATTTTTTGTGTATTTGCAGTTTTATATAGTGCAGACTTGTCAGGTATTGGAGTGCTTTACATGAGCATTGGTTACATCCCACAAGATCAAATTCATTTTAGTTGTAGACATGGGGAGATTAAGTGATTTGACCAGAATCACAGAATGTTGAGCTGAAGCAGAAACTCAAACCTGGTTGCCCAGTTGCAAAGTCTGCAGCTCTGGAAGTAACACCACATCCTCTCCCCTAGGTGCAACATTTAATCAAGTAGTCAACTGGATAAAAAAACATAAAGATTACAAATAATTTAAAAGTTCTTTGTCGCTATTTGAAAACTCAGAATATATTTCCTCATTTTAGTTTTTTAGAGCACTAACCATAATTTTGATGCAAATAAGACCCTCTCATATATGTAATTTATAAAGGAAATGCTCTAGGTATTACAGTTTTGATTACATCAAGATGACGTCAGGCGTTCCACACTTTTGTAATAAATATAGAATGTTAGCAATCTAGTTGTTCATTGGGATACTGTTGAGAGGCAGAGGTCAGGGGCACGGACTCTGAAAATTGAAGGCAGGTTGGAGAGTGCAGAGGCAACAATTTGACCACACTGGGCAGGCAGGAAGGGCAGTGGAAGCACAACAGACTATGGAGGGCAGTGGAAAGGGGGGCAGGGGCAACAAACCAACAATACAGGACTGGCAAGAGAGGCTGTGGCAATATAATAGACCATTGTGGGCAGAAGGAAGAGGCAGTGGTAGTACAACCATACATGCCAACAGACCCGTTTCAGCCAGGAAACGTCCAATGTTTTTAAGCTCAAATGGGCTTTATTTGATCTGTCTCCTGTCTACAATCTCCTCTTTTTAATGTAACTCAAAGGAGAAAATCAATACCCCAGTTTTTTTCACAATCTCTCTCATACCAAGTTCAATATGTTCGCAAGTATGATACATTGGATCATGGTAGGCAGGAGGAATTGGGGTAGGGACATGGACTCGGATAACAGAGGACAGGAGGGACATGGAGAGGTGCACCAAACTGACCCTACAGGGCAGGCATCAGGGTTTGCAGCAGCACAATACACCACACAGGGCATGCAGGACGGGAGTGCAGCACAACAATCCATAGAAAGCAATAGGGAGGGGACAGGACAATACACATGGACAACAGAGAACAGAGGGGAAAGAGGCAATGGTAGCTAGCTGACCATAATGGAGAGACAGGAGAGAAAGCTGCAGCATAACAGACCATAAAGGGGAGGAGGGACGGATCAGGGGCATTACAATGGAACAGACAGGCCAGGAGGGAGGGAATAGAGGTCTGCACATGGAAACAGAAGGCTGGGGGCAAGGGGGCAGGGCAGGAGCAGCAAGATGACCATGGAGGTCAGGCATGATGGGCACTAGAAACAAGACACACCATGGACAGCAACAATGAGACTATGATAGCATACACACAGACCATGGAGGGAAGGTGGGAGGGGGTCAGGGGCAGCTAGCTGACCACACAAGGAAGGTGGGAGGGGCCATGGCAGCACAGAAGACCATGCATGGCAAGCGGGAGGGTTAGTGGCAGCACAATGGCAATGATGGGTAAGAAGGAGGGTGCAGGTGCATGCACAAAGGACCACGGAGGATAGAAGGGAGGGTCAGGACCTGGGCACAGACAAGAGAGTTCAGGGGAAGGGGCCTCACAACAGACCGCGCGGGGCAGGCAGGAGGAGCAGTTGTAGCACAACAGACCAGGGAGGGCAGAAGGGTGTGGCAGTAAAATGGACCATGGAGGACAGGAGGAAGGGGATAGGGGCATAGCCTGTGGACAGGCAGGGTGGAGGTGGCAGGGACAGGTTACAGTCATCTGACAATGCTAGGCAGGTGGGAGGGGAGTGGCAGATCAACAGAACACTCAGAGTAGATAGGAGTGGCAGGTCCATGGAACATGGTGGGCAAAAAGGATGGAGCAGGGGCATGCACAAAGATATCGGAGGGCAGGGGGAAGGAGAATAGGAGCAGCAAGCTAAGCACAGAGGCTAAGCAGGAGGTCAATGATGGGCCATAGAATTGGGCAATGGAGGGCAGGAGGAGTGGACTGCTACATCATGCTAAATGGAGGGCAGTGACAGCACATCAGACCATGCATGGCAAGAGGGAGGAGGCTAGTCCATGGATTCAGACAACAGAGGATAGGGAAGAGGTGGATGGGGCAGCAAGCTAACTGTTCAGAGAAGGTGGGTGTTAGGAACTTTATTGTTTTTAAAATGTGTTTCTGTGCGAACTACTTAAAATATGAACAAGTATGCAGCATGATCTCACTTTTATTCATGAAGAAGAGAACGTTTGTGACTGTGACTCCGGGCTCACTTGGCAGAAACACCCCCTGACCCTCCACCCCCCATCGCAAAATGTAATACCCGTGAAAAGGGTAGGTGGATGCAGTGTTATATAGAACATAGTCCTGAGAGCACGATTAAAAATGAAAACTAGATAAAGTATATGGTATAAACTATGCACCAAAAAGTGTGATATAAGATCAACCGGGACGTGAAATATAATATGCAATACATTGTGCGCAATGACAGATTCATTGGAGAGCGCGAGATAGCACAGGTACTAGCGCATGCTATGCGATATGCGCCTTGGAGTGTAATATGCACAGGTCAGTGTTGTGTAACCTAACTAGTCTCTAAAGTTGTAATATAAAATATGTGCTGGGGAGTGTAACGTTGCATGTGCACTGTGACAAAGATATGGATCCCAGATTGTAATATGTATGGCATAGCGCTGTGCGTTATAACATAGGAATCAAGGAAGGCACGTTAGATGGGGCAATATAACCCGTGCGAAGGCAAGTGTGGCATGACATTCACGGGGTGGTGTTACAGTGCACATGGGCTAGAGAGTGTCATAGCATACGCACTAGCTGGTGGAATACAACACAGAGGTGTGTGGCACTCGGCGGGCACTGGTGGGTGTAACACAGCATTGGGCTCAGCCAGGAGCACGCTGTGACTCTCAAGTGAGGTTCGTCTCCTTTCCAGAGAGTAAAATAAAAAGTATTACACATCCGGCGGTGGATGTGTGTTTTATTAACCGTGAGGGGGGTTTCGAATTTTTATCGAATCCCCTTCAAATGGCTTGGTGTGCGTGTGTATTAAATGTGCCCGTCAATAGCTACCCATGTTTGTATAAATAAACGACAAGGGTGTCTACTTGGAGAGTACCCACCGTCGGGGGCGCCGGGATTAGGCATGGTAGGGCATCAGACACGTCAGAGCTTCACTAGCGGTGAAAATACATTCCACGTGGATTCATTGTATGCATAGTCGCCTTTTTATGAATATCACGCAAATCGTCATGGTGATAGGTACATACGGTTTGTCCAGCATGTCCTAGGTGTTTCTATAAATATATATTTTAAAAAAATAATTAAAAAAAAGGCCGGCCCCGGGGGATGGGGTCCGCCATAAGTGGCCTATGGAGGGGGGCAAAGCAACCCCCCTCCTGAAGAATAAAAAACAAGAAAAGACCATTACCCGGGGGTTGGGGTCCCCGGGGCCGATTAAGGCCTTGGGAGGGCCAAATTAATTTTTTTCAACAAAAAGAATTAGGGTGCAGGCCCTGGGGGAAGGGTCCCCAGGGCCAATAAATTAGAAACAGAAGGGGGGGCCATACAGCCCTCCTTCTTAAAAAATAAAATAAATAAAAGACCGGCATCGCGCCGGATGCCACGCCCCCTCCTTGCAGCACTCTGCAAACGCGCCCCCTGGCCAGTTGTAAGTTGGGGAATTAATTCCCCTTCAATACTGAGGGCCAACTAGCCCAACAGGTATCTCCAGTATGCGCCAGGGAGCTGCGTTGCAGACAGGTGTTCTGAGGCCACGCCCCTTTTTACACCTCTCTTCAACGCAGCTCTGTGGTGCTTACTGGAGGTACCTAGTGGGCTAGTTTGACCCTAGGGACCCTTAGGATTCAAGGGGACTCAATCTCTCAACTTAGAACGGCCACAGGGTGCGTTTACACAGTGGTGAAGGGAGAGGACTGGGCCTGAGGTGACGTGTGCAAACACGCCCTGTGGCACGTTTTAAGTTTGGGATATAATTCCCTTTCAATCCTGAGGGACCCTGGGGGCCAACTAGCCCACCAGATGCTTAAAGTAAGCGCCACTGCTCTGCGTTGCAGAGAGGTGGTGCAGGCCGTGCCCCTTTTTACACCTCTCTGCAATGGCGCTTACTGAACATACCTAGTGGGCTATTTTGCCCCTAGGGACCCTCAGGATTCAAAGGGACTTAATCTCCTAACTTAAAAAATGGCCACAGGGCGTGTTTACACAGTGGGGAAGGGAGGGGTTGGGTCCTGAGGTGACGTTGGACCATAGGGACCCTCAGGATTCAAATGAACTTTATCTCCCAACTAAAAAGGGCCACAGGTCGTGTTTACACAGTGGTGAAGGGATGGGACGGAGCCTGAGTTAACGTGTGCAAACAAGCCCTGTGGCGCGTTTTAAGTTGGGGAAATAATTCCCCTTCAATCCTGAATCAGGGCGTGTTTGCACACATCACCTCAGGCCCCGTCCCCTCCCTTCCCCACTGTGTAAACACGCCCTGTGGCCGTTTTAAGTTGGGAGATTAAGTCCCCTTGAATCCTGAGGGTCCCTAGGGTCCAACTAGACCACTAGGTACCTCCAGTAAGCACCACAGAGCTGCATTGCAGAGAGATGTAAAAAGGGGCACGGCCTAGACCACCTCTCTGCAACGCAGCGCTGTGGCGCTTACTGGAAGCACCTGGTGGGCTAGTTGGCCCCCAGGGTCCCTCAGGATTGAAGGGGAATTATTTCCCCAACTTAAAATGCGCCACAGGGCTTGTTTGCACACATTAACTCAGGCCCCGTCCCCTCCCTTCACCACTGTGTGAAAATGCTTTGTGGCCGTTTTTAGTTGGGAGATTAAGTTCATTTGAATCCTGAGGGTCCCTAGGGTCCAACTAGCCCACTAGGTACCTCCAGTAAGCGCACAGAGCTGCGCTGCAGAGAGGTGTAAAAAGTGGCAAGGCCTGGACCACCTCTCTGCAACGCAGCTCAGTGGCGCTTACTGGAAGCACCTGGTGGGCTAGTTAGCCCCCAGGGGCCCTCAGGATTGAAAGGGAATTATTTCCCCAACTTAAAACGCGCCACAGGGCGTGTTTCACATGTCACCTCAGGCCCCGTCCCCTGGCCGTTCTAAGTTGAAACATTAATTCCCCTTGAATCCTAAGGATCCCTAGGGTCAAACTAGCCCACTAGGTACCTCCAGTAAGCGCCACAGAGCTGCGTTGCATAGAGGTGTAAAAACGGGCATGGCCTCAGAACACCTGTCTGCAACGCAGCTCCCTGGCACATACTGGAGATACCTGTTGGGCTAGTTGGCCCTCAGGGACCCTCAGTATTGAAGAGGAATTAATTCCCCAACTTACAACTGGCCAGGGGGCGCATTTGCAGAGTGCTGCAAGGAGGGGGCGTGGCCTCCGGCGCGATGCTGGTCTTTTGTTTATTTTATTTTTTTAAGAAGGAGGGCTGTGTGGGAGGGTTAGGGTGTAGGGACTGCACCCTAATTTTTTTGTTGAAAAAAAATAAATTTGGCCCTCCCAAGGCCTTAATCGGCCCCGGGGACCCCAACCCCCTGGTCATGGCCTTTTTTTTTTTTATTCTTTAGGAGGGGGACTGCATTGCCCCCCTCCTCAGGCCACTTATGGCCCCGGGGACCCCATCCCCCTTGGCCGGCCTTTGTTTTTTATTATTTTTAAAAAATATATATTTATAGAAACACCTAGGACATGCTGGACAAACCGTATGTACCTATCACCATGACGATTTGCATGATATTCATTAAAAGGCGACTATGCATGCAATGAATCCACGTGGAATGTATTTCCACCGCTAGTGAAGCTCTGACGTGTCTGACGCCCTACCGTGCCTAATCCCGGCGGCCCCGTGGGTGGGTAATCTCCAATTAGACACCCTTGTTGTTTATTTATACAAACATGGGTAGCTATTGACGGGCACATTTAATACACATGCACACCAAGCCATTCAAAGGGGACTCGACAAAAATTCGACCAAACTATGCAAGAAAGCCCCCTCACGGTTAATAAAACACACATCCACCGCTGTATGTGTAATACTTTTTATTTTACTCTCTGGAAAGGAGACGAACCTCACTTGAGAGTCACAGCGTGCTCCTGGCTGAGCCCAATGCTGTGTTACACCCACCAGTGCCCGCTGAGTGCCACACACCTCTGTGTTGTATTCCACCAGCTAGTGCGTATGCTATGACACTCTCTAGCCCATGTGCACTGTATCACCACCCCGTGAATATGTCATGCCACACTTGCCTTCGCACGGGTTATATTGCCTCATCTAACATGTCTTCCTCGATGCCTATGTTATAACGCACAGCGCTATGCCATACATATTACAATCTGGGATCGATATCTTTGTCACAGTGCATATGAAACGTTACACTCCCCAGCACATAATTTATATTACAACCTTAGAGACTAGTTAGGTTACACAACACTGCCCTGTGCATATTACACTCCAAGGCGCATATTGCATAGCACGCGCTAGTGCCTGTGCTATCTCACGCTCTCCAATGAATCTGTCATTGCGCACAATGTATCGCATATTATATTTCACGTCCCGGTTCATCTTATATCACACTTTTTGGTGCATAGTTTATACTATATACTATATCTAGTTATCATTTTCAATTGTGCTCTCAGGACTATGTTCTATATAACACTGCGTCCACCTACCCTTTTCACGGGCATTACATTTTGTGATGGGGGGTGTTTCTGCCAAGTGAGCCCGGAGTCACAGTCACAAACGTCCTCTTCTTCCTGAATAAAAGTGAGATTATGCTGCATACTTGTTCATATTTTAAGTAGTTCGCACAGACACACTTTTTAAAAACAATAAAGTTCCTAATACCCACCTTCTCTGAACAGTTAGCTTGCTGCCCCATCCACCTCCTCCCTATCATCTGTTGTCTGAATCCATGGACTAGCCTCCTCCCTCCTGCCATGCATGGTCTGATGTGCTGCCACTGCCCTCCATTTAGCATGACGTACCAGTCCACTCCTCCTGCCCTCCATTGCCCAATTCTATGGACCATCATTGACCTCCTGCTTAGCCTCTGTGCTTAGCTTGCTGCCCCTATTCTCCTTCCCCCTGCTCTCCGATATCTTTGTGCATACTCCTGCTCCATCCTTCTTGCCCACCATGTTCCATGGCCCTGCCACTCCTATCAAGTCTGAGTGTTCTGTTGAGCTGCCACTCCCCTCCCACCTGCCTAGCATTGTCAGATGACTGTAACCTGTCCCTGCCACCTCCACCCTGCCTGTCCACATGCCATGCCCCTATCCCCTTCCTCCTGTCCTCCATGGTCCATTTTACTGCCACACCCTTCTGCCCTCCCTAGCCTGTTGTGCTGCAACTGCTCCTCCTGCCTGCCCCGCGCGGTCTGTTGTGAGACCCCTTCCCCTGTACTCTCTTGTCTCTGCCCAGGTCCTGACCCTCCCTTCTATCCTCTGTGGTCCTTTGTGCATGCCCCTGCACCCTCCTTCTTGCCCATCATAGCCATTGTGCTGCCACTAACCTTCCGCTTGCCATGCATGGTCTTCTGTGCTGCCATGGCCCCTCCCACCTTCCCTCTCTGGTCAGCTAGCTGCCCCTGACCCCCTCCCACCTTCCCTCCATGGTCTGTGTGTATGCCATCATAGTCTCAGTGTTGCTCTCCATGGTGTGTCTTGTTTCTAGTGCCCATCCTGCCTGACCTCCATGGTCATCTTGCTGATCCTGCCCTGCCCCCTTACCCCCAGCCCTCTGTTTCCATGTGCAGACCCCTATTCCCTCCCTCCTGGCTTGTCTGTTCCATTGTAATGCCCCTGATCCGTCCCTCCTGCCCTTTATGGTCTGTTATGCTGCAGCTTTCTCTCCTGTCTGTCCATTATGGTGAGCTAGCTACCATTGCCTCTTTCCCCTCTGTTCTCTGTTGTCCATATGCATGGTCCTGTCCCCTCCCTATTGCTTTCTATGGATTGTTGTGCTGCACTCCCATCCCGCATTCCCTTTGTGGTGTATTGTGCTGCTGCAAACCCTGATGCCTGCCCTGTAGGGTCGGTTTGGTGCACCTCTCCATGTCCCTCCTGTCCTCTGTTATCCGAGTCCATTTCCCTACCCCAATTCCTCCCGCCTACCATGATCCAATGTACCATACTTGCGATCATTTTGAACTTTGTAAGAGGGAGATTTTGAAAAAAAACTGGGGTATTGATTTTCCCCTTTGAGTTACATTGAAAAAGAGGAGATTGTAGAGAGGAGACAGATCAAATAAAGCCCATTTGAGCTTAAAAACATTGGATGTTTCCTGGCTGAATCGGGTCTGTTGGCATGTATGGTTGTACCACCACTGCCTCTTACTTCTGCCCACAATGGTCTATTATATTGCCACAGCCTCTCTTGCCAGTCCTGTATTGTTGGTTTGTTGCCCCTGCCCCCCTTTCCACTGCCCTCCATAGTCTGCTGTGCTGCCACTGCCCTTCCTGCCTGCCCAGTGTGGTCAAATTGTTGCCTCTGCACTCGCCTACCTGCCTTCAATTTTCAGAGTCCTTGCCCCTGGCCTCTGCCTCTCAACAGTATACCAATGAACAACTAGATTGCTAACATTCTATATTTATTACAAAAGTGTGGAACACCTGACGTCATCTTGATGTAATCAAAACTTTAATACCTAGAGCATTTCCTTTAGAAATTACATATATGAGAGGGTCTTATTTGCATCAAAATTATGGTTAGTGCTCTAAAAAACTAAAATGAGGACATATTATCTGAGTTTTCAAATAGCGACAAAGAACTTTTAAATTATTTGTAATCTTTACGTTTTTTTATCCAGTTGACCACTTGATTAAATGTTGCACCTAGGGGAGAGGATGTGGTGTTACTTCCAGAGCTGCAGACTTTGCAACTGGGGAACCAGGTTGGAGTTTCTGCTTCAGCTCAACATTCTGTGATTCTGGTCAAATCACTTAATCTCCCCATGTCTACAACCACAATGAATTTGATCTTGTGTGATGTAACCAATGCTCATGTAAAGCCCTCCAATACCTGACAAGTCTGAACTATATAAAACTGCAAATACACAAAAAATAAGTGTTTTGCACACTTCTGTCATTGGGCTACATGTGGGCTACATATGGGTGATATTTGTGCTGCATTTGGCTCTTTTGTCTCTGGTGGCCATCTTGGGAGATTTATTTGTTATGCAGTTTCCTAATTTCCTCATTTACTGCAGTCTCCTCAGTAGGAAATGCTTTCAGGTTTTTTACTTTGATTCCATCAAGAAGGTATTCAGATATACATTTGCCATAAATTCTGAATGTTAGCACTCTAGTTGCTCATTAGATCACTGTAGTAAAGCTACTGCTCACCACGGAAGTCTGCTGCTGGTATTAAAAGTGCATGTTTCAGTCTGCATATCAGAATTTTTTAATGAAATAGAAGTGGATTTGAGAAGTCACTCAAAATGTGCCCTAATTTTTCTTTCTTCAGCACTAATCATAATTTCTATGGCAAAATTAACCCCCTCATTGTGTTCCTTTTAAAATTAAATGTTTTAAGTTTTATCAGTTTATTCCAATCAAGATGGTTTCAGGTGTGCCATACCTTTGTCATAAGTAAGACAGCAAGCGCTCTAGTTGTTCTGAAGAACACTTTGGGACATTCTGTCATTGGGCTATACTTGGGCTACATCTGGGTGATATTTGAGCTACATTTGGACACTTTTGTCTCTGGTGGCTGTTGGAAACAGCCCACTCCCACTCCGCAGGGTGGTGGTGGACTCCCCGAACACACTGTGGTAGCTTGGCTCGAGTGGTCAGGAAACAGGCACCGTGCTAAGCATACAATATACCCAAACAATAACCATGCGTGCATCCGTTCCAAAAACGACTCTACACCGTAAAAATTATGAAAATATTCTTCTTTATCTTTTTCTCTCAGTTGCTGATTGGAAAAATAAATAAGTCAATCACAATATACAAATTTTAAATAGTGCAGGTCAAATAAATACTGTCTGGAGATTCAATAAATAGGGGTGATCATAAATATAAAGGACATAAATAACAGTGCAGGTAATACAGGCAATTAAATATTCTGAGGCAATAAATACTGTCACCAATAAATATTGTACACCAACAAGCCCTGTGGACCAATAAATATAGTGAAGCAATAAATATGTAAAAACTCAATAAATACAGTGCCCCCAATAAATAATTAAAAGTATACAGCAACACTCATGTAATCAGATCACTTTTCAATTCTTAAGGGCTGATTTGGCCCAGGCACAGCTTGTAGGGTTGTGGAAGGCTTGAGGGGTACTACTCCCTGGCTGGGACAAGGCTGAGGCCTAAACTGAGGTAGATCAAGGGGGGAATACCAGTGCCCTGGCTTTCTCTCTCCACACAACCTCTCTAGGTTAGTCCCAATTCACCCCTGGCACAGTCAGGTTGGTTCCAGCACCTCCCTAGCCCCTTAGAGCAGTCTCTCAGGTCTCCACAGGGCCTTAGGCGCCCTCTACTCCACTTACTGCCCTTTTTCTGTTGTTCCGACGCCGCTGGAGTCGTGTCGATGCCGTGAGGCGGTTCCGGTTCGGTCTCGGCGGCCTCGGCACAATGTCAGTTCTAGACGACGCCGGTAGGCGGTTCCGGTCCGATGTCGGCGGCCTCGGTTCGATCTCGACCTCCGATTCGACGGCGTCGGGCAGTCTCTACTCGGTGTCGACTTCGGGCGGCTCCGGTCCGATGGCGCTCTCGGATTCGATGACGTCGGCCGGCCTGGCCTCGATGTCGACTTCCGGCGACTCCGGGGTGCGATCCTCACCCCCGACCTCCGGTGCTCCTCCTCTCAGGTTCCGGGCGACTCCGGAGTGCGATCCTCACTCCCGACCTCCGGTACACTTCACCTCGGTCTCCGACGACTCCGGAGGGCGGACTTCACTCCTCCGATGACGCCGCTCACTCGACCTCGGTTAACTTCCTCCTCGACCTTTGGTATTCCTCACGACCTCCGTCGGCGCCCTCTCACGACCTCAGGCGGCTCCGGGTACGACGTCTGCTTCTTCAGTCAGCGCCGCTTCTCCACCTCGGGCTCCAGGTCTTAGGCTACTCGACGCCGGACTCCAGGGAAACCAGTTTCCAGGTCAGGATCTTGCTGCTTTCTGCTTCTAAGGCCTGTTCCTGCTGTCCAGGTCCTTAGGATGAGTTTTTCTGGCTTCTTCCCACACAGGGCTACAGGCTGGGATCCATCAGTAGGGACAAGTATCAAGGGTGGGTTTATGGACCCCACTCCAGGCACAAGTTTCCACCCCTGCTGCTTCACTCCTTCCTCCTTCACTGTTGTGCTGCTCTCTCTTCACCAGTCAGGTGCCAACTGCCAGCTCCAACTGCCAACTCTCTGTCTTAGCTTCCCAACATTCTAAACCGCCTCCAACGGTCACAGAGTTCTGGAATGTTCTGGAAGGTGCTGGTAGGTTCCAGTGGATGCTGGTGATGTCACAGGTGGCCACCATTTTGTGCTTCAGGCCCTCAGACAGAAGTTTCAGGGGTAGGTAAAATGGCTCCCTGAATCTGTAGCAACACGAAAAAGTCTGGTGGTTCCCAAAAAGGAAAAATTCAAACAGGGTTTGAGGCAAAAGTGGGACAAAATAAATAATGATGAGGAGGGACCACCCAAAGGGCTGACAGGTCTAACACGCGTCCCCCCCAGCTGAAAGTGGGGAGAGCTACCCAACCCCTTGGGAGTTCTCATCACTAAGGCGGAAATACCTTGAGAGACCGTCTGCATTGGCGTGGTCCACTCCAGGCCGATGTTCCACCTGAAAGTCCATCCCCTGTAGGGAAATAGACCACCTCAACAACTTGGGATTCTCCCCCTTCATTTGCATCAGCCAACGAAGGGGTCTGTGGTCGGTCTGAACTAGGAAGTGCGAGCCAAACAAGTATGGCCGCAACTTCTTCAGAGCCCATACCACTGCAAAGGCTTCACGCTCTATTGCACTCCACTTCTGTTCCCTGGGAAGTAGTCTCCGGGATAGGAAGACCACGGGTTGATCCAGACCCTCTTCGTTGAGCTGCGATAACACTGCCCCAATGCCATGTTCTGATGCCTCTGTCTGGACAATGAACTCCTTGGAAAAGTCTGGGGCCCTTAAGACCGGGGCCTCGCACATGGCTTTCTTCAATCTCTCAAAGGCTTGCTGACAAGCCTCCGTCCAGACTACCCGTCGAGGTTGTTTCTTGGACGTGAGCTCCGTGAGGGGGGCTACGATGGTACCGTACCCCTTCACGAAGCGGCGGTAATATCCCGTGAGGCCCAAAAATGCTCGGACCTCAGTCTGAGTCTTGGGGGGTTCCCAGGCCATGATGGCCTCGATCTTTGCCTGGAGGGGTTGCACCGCTCCCCTACCCACCAAGTGTCCAAGGTACACTACCGACCCTTGCCCGATCTGGCACTTGCTGGCCTTGATCGTCAATCCAGCTTGTCTCAGGGCCTGGAGAACAGCTTGCAGGTGACGCAAGTGATCCTCCCAGCTGTTACTGAAGACGGCTATGTCATCCAGATAAGCAGCAGAGAAACTCTCCATTCCGGTGAGGATCTGGTTTACCAGGCGCTGAAACGTGGCAGGTGCGTTCTTGAGCCCAAAGGGCATCACACAGAACTGGTAGTGGCCATTGGGCGTGGAGAAGGCTGACCTTTCCCTTGCTCCATCAGTCAAAGAGATCTGCCAGTACCCTGAAGTAAGGTCAAAGGTACTTAGATATTGGGCAGCTCCCAGCCGGTCAATCAATTCATCCGCCCTAGGGATCGGATGAGCATCAGTTTTGGTCACTGAATTCAGTCCCCGATAGTCCACACAGAACCTCAGTTCTGGTTGGGCACCCGGTGGTGCAGCTTTTGGTACTAACACCACCGGACTGGACCAGGGGCTGCTAGAAGGTTCGATCACTCCTAGCTCCAGCATCTTAGTGACTTCACTGTGAATGCTGGCCTTCACCTTGTCTGACATCCGGTAGATCTTGGACTTCACAGGTGGGCTGTCTCCTGTGTCCACGTCATGGACGCACAGGTGAGTCCTACCCGGGACAAGGGAGAACAACGAGGAGTACTGCCCCAGGACCTGGCGACAGTCCTCCTGCTGTTCAGGAGTTAGAGATGGGGAGAGAATCACTCCCTCCACCGACCCATCCTTCTCTTGAGACGCAAACAGATCAGGGAGAGGCTCGCTTTCCACGTCCTCCCCTCCGTCAGTCACCATCATCAAGATGACTTCGGGCCTCTCGTGGTGGGGTTTGAGGCGGTTGGCATGCAGCACCCGCAGGGGCTGACGAGGGGTCTTCAGGTCCACCAAGTAGGTAGCCTTACCCTTCTTCTCCAACACCTCAAAGGGTCCTGACCAGCGATCCTGGAGGGCACTAAGCTCTCCCGGTTCGATCACCCACACCTTCTGGCCAGGCTCCAACTCCACCGGGTGAGCGTTGTGGTCATACCACGCCTTCATCACGGCTTGGCTGGCTTCCAAGTTGTCAGAAGCTTGCTTCCACAACTTAGCCATTTGGCTCCGGAAGGCCAGCATATAGCTCACCACATCCTGGGGAAGCTTTCTGGGAGTTCTTTCCCATCCGTCTCTCACCAGGTTGAGAGGTCCACGTACAGGGTGCCCATACAGAAGCTCGAAGGGGCTGAAGCCCACTCCCTTCTGTGGCACTTCCCTGTAGGAAAAAAGTAAACAGGGTAGGAGGACGTCCCATTTCCTCCGCAGGCTTTCAGGCAGACTTCTGATCATGCCCTTCAAGGTTTTATTAAACCTCTCCACCAGACCATTGGTCTGGGGGTGGTAAGGAGTTGTGAACCGGTAGGTCACTCCACACTCCTTCCACATCGCCCGCATATACGCTGACATGAAGTTGGGCCCCCTGTCGGACACAACTTCCTTGGGAAAACCCACTCGGGTAAAGATTCCCATCAGGGCCCTAGCCACAACAGGTGCTGTTATGGTCCTCAGAGGTATTGCCTCTGGGTACCGTGTGGCATGATCCACCAGGACCAGGATAAACCTGTGACCAGCTGATGTTGGCGGATCTAACGGACCCACAATGTCGATGCCCACCCTTTCAAAGGGGGTGCTAACGACAGGAAGTGGTTCCAGGGGAGCTTTCAGCTTCACCCCTGTTTTCCCACTGGCTTGGCAAGACACACAGGTCCGGCAGTAGGTATCGGACGACACTTTCATCTGAGGCCAATAAAAGTGTGGGACCAGACGGGCGAAGGTCTTGTCTTGCCCCAGGTGTCCTGCCAATGGTATCTCGTGAGCCAACTCCAGAAGGAAGGCTCGATAACGTTGAGGGACTACCAAGGCTCGCGACGATCCATGTAGGGGTGCCTTGGGTTCACTGTAGAGGAGGCCATCCTCCCAGTAAACACTGTAGTTCCCTTCAACGTTCCCTGCTGCCTGGGCTTCGGCCTGTCGCCTCAGCCCCTCAAGGGTAGGGCACTCCCTCTGGCCCTGGCAGAATTCCTCCCTGGACGGGCCTCCCTCCACGTGCCACTCGGCCGGGATGGGTAGGTCCTCCAGGTTGGTAACGTCCCCCACCGCAGACTCCTGGTCCACCACCTCCGGTGGCCTATCCGTCCTACGGGGTGGGGACGCCGAGGCAGGCTCCTCCTGTCCTCGGTTCTTCCCTTGACTGGCAGCTGGCTGGGCCTTTGTTCCAGGCTCCAGCCGAAATGAACTCCCTCTTCGGGTAGTCGCGGACCTTGTGCTAACACAGGCCCAGTCAGGTGTACCCAGCATCTCGGTGTGAGTCCGGTATTCCACCTCCTTCCAAGCGTTGTGCTCCATATCATTCCCCAGCAGACAATCGACTGGCAGGGCAGGGCTTACGGCAACTCGAAGTGAACCTGCAACCCCCCCCCATTCAAAGGGAACCTCGGCCACTGGATAGTGGCCTGTTCTGCCGTCAGCCATCGCGGCTGGGTGGAGTACATCGGGAATTACCTGCTCTGGAGACACCAGTTGGCTACGCACCATAGTCATACTGGCTCCTGTGTCTCTCAGAGCCTCCCCTCTTTGGCCGTTGATGGTGACCCACTGCCCATACTTTGCGGTATTTGCGGGCACCTGGATCTTAGGAACCATCTCCCGTTCTCCCAGGGACACTAAAGTGACACCCGCCCACTCCCTTCCCTTAGTTAAGGGCATCTCCTCCCCGAGCACTGCACTAGCTACTCCGGGGGTCTTTCCTCCAGTGGGAGGGGGTGGTCGTTTCTGGCACTTCGGATCTCCTTTATAGTGTCCAACGCCACCGCACTCATAGCAATGGACAACCCTTGGCTGCTGACTCTGGCCAGGATTAGGGTTTCTGGGCGGGTTAGCCTTAGGGGTGAATCCTGTTCCCTTCCCTTGGAAGTTATTTTGGGGGCCTTTGGAGAACTCCTTTTTCTTTTCCCCTCCCTCTTTCTTCTGGGGGGCGCCCTGTCCGGCCTTTTGTGTATCCCCTCCAGTCCCCCTTGTGGACACCCGGGTACTAGCCCAAATGTCCGCCTCCTCAGCAAGCTTCCGGGGACTGGTCAGCTTGCTATCCACCAGGTGTTGCCGCAGTTCAGGGAAACATTTCTCGAGCAGGTGTTCCTTCAGTACTAGGTCAAACAACTCCTCGTAGTTCCTCACTTCACTGCCCTGAATCCAACCTTCCATTGCCTTCTTCGCATAGTCCAGGAAGTCCACCCAATTCTGCGTGCCCAGCTTGTGACTACCCCTGAACTTCTGTCTGTACTTTTCAGGTGTTAGTCCAAACTTTCTGATGAGCGCCAGTTTCATGGTGGGGTAGTGGGTTTGCTCATCCTCTTCGAGGGCCAATAAAGCATCCCTACCAGCTGGAGGCATGTACTTATACAATCCCCCTCCCCAGTACTTCTCTGGTACCCCATGGGCCCTCAACGAGACCTCATAGGCTGCTAGCCACTTGGCGATATCATCACCCACCCCATAGCTAGCCACTATGTCCTTTGGCAGGTATGGTTTAGATTCCCTGGTGATCTCTTGGGTTTGGCTGCCACCATTAGGAACAGGTTGTGCCCCGATTCTCAAGATCTGAAGATCTATTTCTTTCAGTCGCAATTCATGGGCCATCCTCTGCTCCTCCTTCTCCTTTTCCAGCCTTGCTAAGTCCCATGTGAGCTGTCTTTTCTCCCTCCGGTCTGTTAGCTCCACTTCAGACAAGCCACCGCTAGAGGCACTGCTGCCCTTCCTAGAAATGGTTCTGGGCCCTGCTGACAGGTTCCCCACCTCAGGTTGGTACATCTCAGCCCCCTCGGTGTCAGGCTCTCTATCCCTGTCCTCCTCCTCAGCCTTGCTTTCTCGGCGTGCCTCCCCCCAAGCCCTTAAGCTGGTTTGGAGTGCACCCTTCTTTGCTCCTGGGGGACAGTACACCCCCTCCCGCTGGCAAAACTCCCTGAGTTGGGCCACCGTGTACGTTTCTAGATTTTCTAGTACAAACTCCATCTCGCCCACTCAGGTTAGAGGACAGGTTTTTGTGCAGTAACTATGCAGGGGGGTACCTTTAATAATACCTCCTCCCACCACCAGAGTAAATTTGGAAAAAACAAAAACCCACAATTAGGAAGGCCGCTCTTGAGAAAACTCCCGGTGTAGGCCTATGGACTACCCACAGTTATTGTTGAGTATGCGTAGGCACAGCTCGATCCCACCACTGAACACCAATTTATGTTGGAAACAGCCCACTCCCACTCCGCAGGGTGGTGGTGGACTCCCCGAACACACTGTGGTAGCTTGGCTCGAGTGGTCAGGAAACAGGCACCGTGCTAAGCATACAATATACCCAAACAATAACCATGCGTGCATCCGTTCCAAAAACGACTCTACACCGTAAAAATTATGAAAATATTCTTCTTTATCTTTTTCTCTCAGTTGCTGATTGGAAAAATAAATAAGTCAATCACAATATACAAATTTTAAATAGTGCAGGTCAAATAAATACTGTCTGGAGATTCAATAAATAGGGGTGATCATAAATATAAAGGACATAAATAACAGTGCAGGTAATACAGGCAATTAAATATTCTGAGGCAATAAATACTGTCACCAATAAATATTGTACACCAACAAGCCCTGTGGACCAATAAATATAGTGAAGCAATAAATATGTAAAAACTCAATAAATACAGTGCCCCCAATAAATAATTAAAAGTATACAGCAACACTCATGTAATCAGATCACTTTTCAATTCTTAAGGGCTGATTTGGCCCAGGCACAGCTTGTAGGGTTGTGGAAGGCTTGAGGGGTACTACTCCCTGGCTGGGACAAGGCTGAGGCCTAAACTGAGGTAGATCAAGGGGGGAATACCAGTGCCCTGGCTTTCTCTCTCCACACAACCTCTCTAGGTTAGTCCCAATTCACCCCTGGCACAGTCAGGTTGGTTCCAGCACCTCCCTAGCCCCTTAGAGCAGTCTCTCAGGTCTCCACAGGGCCTTAGGCGCCCTCTACTCCACTTACTGCCCTTTTTCTGTTGTTCCGACGCCGCTGGAGTCGTGTCGATGCCGTGAGGCGGTTCCGGTTCGGTCTCGGCGGCCTCGGCACAATGTCAGTTCTAGACGACGCCGGTAGGCGGTTCCGGTCCGATGTCGGCGGCCTCGGTTCGATCTCGACCTCCGATTCGACGGCGTCGGGCAGTCTCTACTCGGTGTCGACTTCGGGCGGCTCCGGTCCGATGGCGCTCTCGGATTCGATGACGTCGGCCGGCCTGGCCTCGATGTCGACTTCCGGCGACTCCGGGGTGCGATCCTCACCCCCGACCTCCGGTGCTCCTCCTCTCAGGTTCCGGGCGACTCCGGAGTGCGATCCTCACTCCCGACCTCCGGTACACTTCACCTCGGTCTCCGACGACTCCGGAGGGCGGACTTCACTCCTCCGATGACGCCGCTCACTCGACCTCGGTTAACTTCCTCCTCGACCTTTGGTATTCCTCACGACCTCCGTCGGCGCCCTCTCACGACCTCAGGCGGCTCCGGGTACGACGTCTGCTTCTTCAGTCAGCGCCGCTTCTCCACCTCGGGCTCCAGGTCTTAGGCTACTCGACGCCGGACTCCAGGGAAACCAGTTTCCAGGTCAGGATCTTGCTGCTTTCTGCTTCTAAGGCCTGTTCCTGCTGTCCAGGTCCTTAGGATGAGTTTTTCTGGCTTCTTCCCACACAGGGCTACAGGCTGGGATCCATCAGTAGGGACAAGTATCAAGGGTGGGTTTATGGACCCCACTCCAGGCACAAGTTTCCACCCCTGCTGCTTCACTCCTTCCTCCTTCACTGTTGTGCTGCTCTCTCTTCACCAGTCAGGTGCCAACTGCCAGCTCCAACTGCCAACTCTCTGTCTTAGCTTCCCAACATTCTAAACCGCCTCCAACGGTCACAGAGTTCTGGAATGTTCTGGAAGGTGCTGGTAGGTTCCAGTGGATGCTGGTGATGTCACAGGTGGCCACCATTTTGTGCTTCAGGCCCTCAGACAGAAGTTTCAGGGGTAGGTAAAATGGCTCCCTGAATCTGTAGCAACACGAAAAAGTCTGGTGGTTCCCAAAAAGGAAAAATTCAAACAGGGTTTGAGGCAAAAGTGGGACAAAATAAATAATGATGAGGAGGGACCACCCAAAGGGCTGACAGGTCTAACAGTGGCCATCTTGGGAGATTTTTTTGTTATGAAGTTTCCTAATTTCCTCATTTACTGCAGTCTACTCAGTAGGAAATACTTTCAGTTTTTTACTTTGGTTCCATCAAGAAGGCATTCAGATGTGTCACACATTTGCCATAAATTCTGAATGTTAGCACTCTAGGTGCTCATTAGATCACTGTAGTAAAGCTACTGCTCACCAGGGAAGTCTGCTGCTGGTATTCAAAGTGCATGTTTCAGTCTGCATGTCAGATTTTTTTTTTAAATAGAAGAGGATTTGAGAAGTCAAAATGTGCCCTAATTTTCTTTCTGCAGCACTAATCATAGGTTCTATGGCAAAATGAACCCCCTCATTTTGTTCCTTTTTAAATTAAATGTTTTAAGAGTTACCACTTTATTCCAATCAAGATGGCTTCAGGTGTGCAATATGTTTGTCATAAGTAGGACTGTTAGCGCTCTAGTTGTTCTTTAGAACACTCTGGGAAGCTGCAGTAGAACACAAAGGAATCAACTGACAGTCTCTGCCCTTGTTGGATGTACATGTTTTACTGAGAATGTCAGACTTCATTCTCACATGACTGAGAAAGATAATGTGAATTTACAGAAAATATGCTCTCATTTTAGCTTATAGATCACCTTCCAAACCTCTGTGGGAAAAGCATGAGAAAATAGTTTTCTCTCAAACATGATTCATGATATCACAGCAGAAGGGTTTTTCACATGGTAAAATCACCTTAGAACACACCACAATTCCTAAAATGAGTATGGTACCATCAACAAATGATTTATAATGTAACTAAAGTCTTAAAACCTTCTATTAACTGCAATGCTTTTTAATGAGGTGCCATCATGTATATTGGTCCCAAGATGGCTGCCAGCACTTCTTGGATGAAGTACTGACAGCCAATCAGATCTCACGATGAGATGTGTGGTTAGGCTCCACCCAGATATATCTATCTTTTTAACTCTAATTTGCTCAGGAACTACTGATCGGATTTACACAATTTAAGTAAAAGGCATGAGTCTGAACTGAGGACTACCTCTTTGCCAAATTTGGTGTAATTCCGTTTAGCAGTTCGGGCTGTAGCTGCGTCAACAGGTCCTATGGGAAAATGCATGGGAAAAACGTGTTATGGGACCCCCCTTTTTTCTCAGCCCCCGCTTGATGAATCACCGTGAACTTTTCAGGATAGGAGCGGACCGGAGCTGGCCAAAAGTTTGGAAAATTTCGCGAAGATTCGTCAATCGGCGCCAACGTTATTCCAAATAGAATGTTGCGGATTTCCTATGGAAAATAGGTCCTAACTATAACTACCTACTGGCGACTGCCAGTAAGTAAAAGATATTTTTAAATATATATAAATATATATGCGCCTCGACGACAGGCACCTACGTATGCTACAACACCTCTTAGTGTTCCAAGGCAGACAGGCGAGCACTCCGGAGCATGTGTATCAGCAAAATATGTAATGAGCAGCACAAAAACGTACATACATGTTCAGCAGTAAACTGCCTTTGCAAATGTAGTTTGCGCAATTAAGATTATATTGTTTATAGTCACATGATCGTGATGATGTAGAGAACATAATGAACATAAAAGTGACAAGCTCGGGTGTTCCAATATCATTCCTTAAACCAAAGTAGATGGCAACACACAATACTTAATAATAATGTAAATAAACATTCTGATCAAAGCCATGCACCGTTAAAATCACAGTACTCACGGCTAAGGAAGATCTTGGCTACGGTAAAAGACCAAAAACCTAGTAACGACGTATATGGGTAAACAAGTAAATACATTGCTCCAAGCTATCATGCCCCAGTGGGCTGGGAAATAAACATTACATTTTCAATTGTTCACTGTGAAAATAAAATATAACAAACAGCTGAGGAGTCAGAGGAAGAAACAGGTAAAGGAAAAGGTGAAAGCGTCAGAGAAAAACAATACGTCCTGTACCATAAAGTGAAGGCCACAGGCACCAGCCAAAGACCAGAGAGACCCCCCTCAATGTCCACAGTTTAGCAGCCCCGCCCATGATGGATGACCCAGCAACTAAATACTTGTTTCAGAGATGCCAGGCTGAGCTAACAGAGGAAAAACTATTTTGTTTTGCGACACAGGATTGAAACTGTCTCATTGTGCCGGGTCACCATAGCAATTTTGTCACCCAGGCCTGCCAAAAGGCTAAATTGCTTTGCAGGCAGAGTGGCAATGCAGAGATTAAGCGCTATGCACAAGGTTGCTTTTTGAAGTGCCTCATGAACCCCTGATTGTCATTGAAGTGGTGTGTGGGAGGAGGGAAAAGGGGGGAGCAACATGAGGGACGGAGACGAACTGTAGAGAGCCATGCACTTGGCAGAAAGTAAAAACAATCACATAGAAAGCTTCAAACAAAGTCTCATAAAGTGGATTAAATCAGTACTTAGGCCATGGGAGACTGTTAAGAGAAATACAAAGGCACAACAGAAACTAGTAGGGCACAGCCAATAGAAACGGAGGGAAAATAAGTGGCAAACACAGAACCCATTAAAAAGCAAGGGTGGGATGTAAGCCCCTTTTAAGATTTATATTAAATACAACAGATTTCATAATGCAGGGGATATCAGATAAACGATTGTATTGTAATGCATCCATTACCTTTCTATAACATTAAAACAAATGCATTTTATTTCATTTAGCGCAAAAAGAAATTGAATTGGATGTATTGCATCCTACCGAGTTTTCATGATATTTTGATGTACGGTAAAATCATTTTAGGAGACATTTGAGAAATGAACAGCATAAGAACAGTGCTTATTATAGTATAGGAAATCAAAAAGATGATCTGTGCAATTCTCAGACTAATCTAAGCCACTGTTAATCAATCCGGGTTGCCTTGCTGTTGATACAGCCTGAGTAATAACTAGTGACTGAGATTACATCAAGCTTTTCACTCATCATGTATTATTCTCCTCAGTGCGACACTCTCAAGTACAATGTGTGTGCCCAGATGTAGGTCCTGAGCTCACTGTTTCTTGGGTCGGCTGGCAGACTTGCACTGCGGCAAGGAGAGCTTGGTTGTTGCCCTTCTATGCCTGAAGTGCTGCCCAGGCAAGCAGAGTTGTCATTTGTCCAACAAAAAAATGTTGCTGACATCAGAGCTGTGGACAGACAGGAGACTTGGCTCTGTGTGCATGAAATACACAGGTTTGCAGTTCAGCGTCTATTTTACAGACATCTCTCAGACTTGTCACGGTGCCTCATTAATCAGAAGGGAATGTCACAGAGCGTTTGGTGCGTGCTACCATCTTGGGCGGAGTGCATGTAACTGAGCCCAGCTACCGGCACCCACTCAGTGTCTCACAGCACAAGGCTGGTACGCACTGTAAGTGCCTACAAGGCTTCCTGGTTTCACTTTGGCTCACCAAGAGTGGTTGTAGTATGTCACCCCGGGACATCTGGGTAAGTGCTGCCTGCTGCGCTCCAACTCTGAACATCGAATTACCCAGTACAGCATTTCAATGTTTCGGCCATAGCTCCGAAAGCCTGCCACAGCGTTTGACATGTAACTAAGAAGTGTTAACATTTGACCAGACTGCCCTGCATAAAACAACCGTTTTTGTGTATTCCCAGAAGTGCAAGCCTTAACAGCTTTTTCCAGTAACTGAACTGTGATTGCCAGTGCAGCTAAACCATTGTTTACATAAGTGTGGCATTTTAAGGATTTATTAGAAAGTATTATGAATTAAGAAAGGGCTGTTGTGGCCACTCTATGCTGTGGCACCTAAGTGGTAGTGTTTGGTGATTTACACACCTTTGGGAAGTATGGATCACAGTGATCTGCACACCTTAATTCCTACTATGGTGATTTGCTCACCTTGGGAAGTGTGGATCACTGTGATCTGCACACATCCACTCAAACTAATGAGGTGACTTTGTCGTAGGGGCATAATTGGTGGATTTGTAACTGTTTGGGGGCCATGATGGTATCCATTGTGCATTATTGTGAGGA
This sequence comes from Triturus cristatus, assembly GCF_964204655.1. Lineage (NCBI taxonomy): Eukaryota > Metazoa > Chordata > Amphibia > Caudata > Salamandridae > Triturus > Triturus cristatus. The sequence goes on from NC_140583.1 coordinate 880,406,281, forward strand.
GCTTTCACAATGCAACTGAATGTGATTCCCCCACCTGCATTTCTAGCATCTCCTGGCTCTCCTCCTGTAAGCTGGGAGCAATGGAAAGAAGGGCTTGAATCTATTTGGAAGCCATAGACGGAGATGTATTTACTCATAATGAAGACATTTGCTATATTGCGTAGTTCATTGGGGACAGAGGGGAGAAAGGTATTAAAACATTTACCAGTGTCAACTGTGTTGAGGGAAGGCGCCAGCCATTGAAGTGTTGGACTTAAGGTTTAAAAAAATTTCATAATTGAACAACAAACATTTTATAGGCTACATCAACTTCAAAATGAATCTGTAGAAAACTTTGTGAGTGACATAAGGGTACTGGCACCCACTTGTGACTTTAAAATGTTAGAGGATGAAATTATTCATGATCAAAATATGGAGAAATCCAACAGCAAAAAAGTGCAGGAAAAGATGTTGGCTGTGAAAAGCCTGGCACTGGCAAAAGCAATTGAGATTGGTAGTCAAATTGAGTCAACAACAAAAGTTTATAGAACAAATATCCATATCTTTGCAAGTGCATGTTCTGTAGGTTGGCGATAAATCTAGGAAAAAGTGGTTGTGAAATTATGATAGGAAAACGTCATTAGAGTGCTACAGGTGCAGCAGTAAAAAACATTTAGTAAATTCTCCCAACTCTCCTAATAGTCCTGCTGTAGAAAAAATGTATCGAAAATGAAAAAATAGGACATTTCATGAATGTTTGCAAAGCACAATAGGTTAAAGAATCTAAGCCTGCAAAGACTGTAAACACAGTAGGGTGTAGTCAAGACCTTACATGTCAAACGGATTCCGATGAGTATAGTGTTGCATTCATGGTCGATAGTGAGCGGCAGATAGAGGGCAAGATGTCAAATGAAATGGGAGAGGTATCTCTTGTGTATGAGCCTGCCATTAAGAATTCTCAGTGCCTAGTGGGCATCAACGGGGTCAGTATTAGCATGATGGCTGATTCAGGCTCTTTCCACTTTGTTAGGACTGGAGGAATGGAAAAAATTGCGGAATGTTCTCCTAAGAAAATCAAAAGTGAGACCCTTGGCGTACGGAGGTAAACCCATTAATGTGATGGGTGAGTGTGATGCCGTATTAAAACTTCAAAGGGAGTGTGACATAAGGCATAGCATATCTGTCCATGGAAGCTTTTGTTTAGTTGGTTAGACCAAAGAAATATGAGGATTGTGTTGGATCCCAATGGCCCAGAACAAGTTGTATTAAAGAAAGAAAATATGAGTATGATGACTGTGGGAAAGTGTGCAAGAACGGATGCCTTTCTGGAAGTGTTTGGCAATGAGTTAGGAAAGATTAAAGGGTTCACGCATCAAATCCACTTGAAAGCAGGTGATGAACTGGTGGTACACAAGGCCAGACATGTTCCTATTGCCATGAAGGAGGAGTTAAGCAGCAAACTTAAAAAGTTAAGTGCTCAAGGAATAATCGAGCCAATTGTGAGCTCGAAATAGCTATCTTTGGTATTACTGGCTAGGAAGGACAATGGAACATTGAGGATTTGTATTGATCTGGGAGACTTAAATGAGAGGATATACATCTCCTACCAAACATTACTGAGATGTTAACCACCCTGAAGGGGGTGAAGATTTTTGTGATATTCGACATGTCCTCTGCCTACCATTAAATCTCATTGCATCGGGATTCCCATCACTTAACATCGTTTGTGACCAATGATGTGGCTTTTAGTTTTAAGCCAAAGTCTTTCAGCTTGGCTTGTCCTTCATCCGTGTTCCAGCGAGTAATTGAAGCCATGTCTAAAGGGATTGCTAAAGTAAGGTGTTTCCAGGCTGATATACAAATTTTTGGAGCTAATGAAAGATCACAGGATAAAACCTTAGTGTTGGTTTTGTCCATTCTGAAGGAAAGAGTGGTGACATACAGTGTCCGCTAAAGAGGTGGAGCCGAAAGAAATTTTAGTGAAGGCCATTTAAGAGTTCCCTGCACCACAAAATAAAGATCAGTGATGTTCTTTTTCTGGCATACTAAAGTTGTATGCATGTTTTGTGCCTAAATTCGCAGAAAGGACAAAAATAATGAGTTTGTTCTTGAAGAAAAGTGAAAGGTTTGTATGGAGTGAGGATGTGGAAAAGGAGTTCGATCTGGTTAAGGAGCTGACTCTTTTCATTTCAAACCTTTTGATGCCCATGACCTGTGCATCAGTGTTACGGATGCTAGTCAGTACAGACTGGGAGCAGTGTTGATGCAATCATGGGATGGGAAGGATGAAGTGGTGGCATCTGTCTCACGTGGCCTTTGTGGAGCTGAGAGCACGTATTAAGTGATCAAGTGGGAAGCGTTAGCTTGTTGATGGGGAGTGGACCACTTTAGAAAATATTTATGGGGACTGGAGGTTACACTATTATTGGATCATAAGCCGTTGGTTAATTTATTCACCACCTAGGGAGCCTGCAAAGCAACAGAATTGCCAAATGGCATTACAGGTTGCAAGAGTTTCAGTTCATATTAGAGTATATTCCAGGGATGAAAAATGTATTTGAGGACTGTTTGTCATGCGTGCCTTTCCATGCACATGGAAATCTGAATGAGGCTATGTATGTATGTGTCTTGTAAAGCGTACTGCTGCCCTGAGGCGTCGTGGCGCTGTAGACCGCTGGGGAACCCGTCCTGGCTATCCCTGTGAGATGGTCCCTCCTGGGTATCTCCAAGGTGAAACCAGGCATCCCCGGCGAATGTGGGGGGCCGTTGTGGAGATGAGGCAAGTTAATGCCCAGAGTTGCCGAGTGTGTTCCTGGTTAGAGTAGGTACCGAGGCGAGAATTATCGAGTCCGTTTTGACCCTGGTCCACAACCCTGCCGCGTCGGGAATTGAACCCTGGTCCCTGGCCGATTCTCTGCTTGCAGATCTGCCGCCTCTAACCAGTGAGCCACACCTCCAGGAGGATGATTTTGTGTTGTAGCGTGCACATCAGCTGATGAAGAGGGCTGCATTGATGAGGAAGAATGGAGAAAAGGAGCGAGGCAGGATGAGGTGTTGCAATAGCTCATATCATGTTTAAACAAAGATTAGGGCAAAGGAAAAATACATGACTTTGTGAAGGTTTTCAAAGAGGTCTTTGTAGAATTGAGTGTCTTTAATGGAATTTTGAGACATGCTAATTTGTCGGTGGTGCCTCAAGGAGTGTGCACAAAGGTATTAAAATTGGTGCATGAGTGTCAAGTAGGGATAGAGAGGTGGAGCACTGGGTGAGAGATTGTGTAGTGTGCATTGTCAGTGACAAGTCCCGGGACAAGGTGCCAAGTCCTGTGGAGGCAGTTCTGGTACCAGAAAAAATGTGGATTAAACTAGGTATGGACATCATTGGGCCCATGAACATGCTCTGGGAGGGTGGGAGGTACGGCATTGTGTTAATGGATTATAATTCTCATTGGCCAAAGTGAAGTTTGTGAGAGGAGTCAATACAATGGAAGTTGTAAAGTTTTTGCACACGTTGTTCTTGAGGGAAGGAGTTCCAACTGAGTTGGTGATGGACAATGAAGTACAATTTATGTCAGATGATTTTAGGAGGTTTATGAATCATTTAGGGGTAAAGCATGTGACTACCTTGTACCATCCCTGGAGCAATGGTCTTGTGGAGAGGTGCAACAGAGTCATTAATGATAATGTGCAATTGTCTTTAGTCAATGGTATGGATTAGATCAGGGAACTGGAGGACTTGTGGGTAATGCACATCAGCCCACATTTAGTTTCTGGGATGTCACCTTTTGCTTTGCTCAAAGGAAGGTTGGCTGCAACTAAATTGGTGTGTCCATGGATGAACAGTTTGGAGGTGACAAGTGAGAAAATGACACAAGTTAAAGAAACGCATGAAGCTGCGCAAAGAAGATATGTAGCTGCGAAAGCGGATTAGCAGGTGGTGGTCAATGTAGGAGATTGGATCAGAGTCAGGTTGCCTGGAATAGTTGCCAAGGGGCATACAAAATATTCTGACCCTAAAAAAGTGATAAAAGTGGTGTGTATGAAGAGGAGTGTGGTCATGCTTGAGGATGGCAAATGGTGGAATAAAGAAAATCTGTCTGTACAAAATTGTCTGAGTAAAACGGGGAGGGTAAACATGGATACCCAGGTTGTAAGAGTTTAAAAAATACCTGAGCCATGCATCAGTCCAAAAATATTGGAGCCATGAACAAGAGCTGTTACGGAGAACAAAAAGCCATACACGAGAATCTCTATGGAAAGAAAACCATCTGTGTGGCCACACGACTATGTATCATGAAATCTTTATTGTATTTTGTTTTATGCTATGATTTGTTTCGAAGAATAAAAGTTTTTGTATATTTTGTATAAGGGGAAGATGTGTTGGTTTAGCTGGCTGGATTTGGACGGAAGGTTTGGTATGTGGAGTACTGGAAGACTTCAGTGCAGGGGGAATGTGGAATGTGTTCTTTGAATATAGGCTGCCCTGACGGTTGTACTTTCCTTTAGTGGCATAAACTTACTTGTTTCTGTGTTACACAACTCATGTGTCATCATTATAGGGGACCTTTCACTTGTCCACTGGAATCAAGCAAAATATTTAATTGATGAGGCCTAAGTAAGAAAAACAAGTCTGGGGTTCCATGTGGCCCAATCTAGAGGGACTTGGCTTGGCAATTCTCGTTGGACTGTTCCTATTGAATCAGGATGGAGACTGATTTGCACATGAAGAGTCTTTGCCAGGAATGGTATAGTAGGAAAACAATTATGGACTGGACTGTGGCCCCAAATAGCAACCAGTGACTGAGTTGAATTCAGACATTCCACCCACCACCTTTTTGCTTTTTTTAACAAATTAGCATAATCCAGCCTTTCAGATCCCATTTGCTATGTTTCTCCTATTGCTTGGATGAGGCAGTCTTATTTGCATGCTGAAGCATCAGTTGTTGTATGACTTCTCACCTTACCCTTTGCATTTGAATTTTCCACATGCTTCATAGAATGCAGGGGGATCTTCACGATTCAAGATGACACAATTTTTCATCTCAAGGTTCCTAGTGCGTCAGTGACTTTGCTCATAACTATAACTCAGAATCACTCAGAGGGAAATATTTCTATTTTGGATGACAAGCAATCTATTCCACATATGACTCCACTTCACTCTTGGTTGATAGTGTCTTTCGGTATACATCACAGAGTTGCTCAATGTACAGACACATATGTAAATAATCAAGTAATTTTGCTTGATAATAGAGATCTGTTTCTAATGTTTTCTCGTTTACATTTTCATTCCGTTGAATAAGTTGTAAAATATAATCTTATTAATACTGCATCTAAAGTACATGATTACATATTTCTGTTGTAAAACACACCATGTTTTGTCATGCCTTTTACAAAAACACCTGAATTATTGATAGCTAAATCAAACCCTTTGACGTTTTCTTTCTAATACAGCATTACTAAAAAAAAAAAAAGATATAGAAATTATAAGACAAAAATGTATCTGACCTAGTAAAAATGGTCTCTTCTGTGGTTATGATGAAACCTATGATTGGTATCTGAAGATGAATAGTGGAGATTCAGAGTGTGAAGCATTGACGAGAGCAGTTCCTTCACAATCCGTAGTGTCACAACTATGTTCAGAACAATATGGTGATTGGTGAGACCTACTGGGTAAGACTTTAAAGAGCATAGGAAAAATATAATAACCACACCAAGAAGTAATGAGTTTAGAAATTTGGTTTTGTGGGAACGTTTAAGACCCATGTAGATAACATTTGAAATAATACACCATTGGTCTAGTTATTTCAATGTAAATATGTTACTTATTGACAAGTATAGATTTCCAAGTATTTACCGGGAATGTGGGGTGTTTCAGTCCTGGTGTATGAATTATACATGGAATTTTGTTGAAGATCTTCTAAAACCCTGAAAAACTATCGCACAACCTAAGCCTTTGGTGTAATTTTCAGGCATTAATGGAATATGTTATTGAATAAAGGTCCTAAACACTAACTTTAAGTGAAGAGGGGTTGGTGCTGGTGGGGTAGTATGTGGAAATGTGCACAAAATGGTCCCTCACACACATGAATGGTAGTATTGAAATCTGCAAAGAAATTGTGCTGTGCATAATAGTGTATTTGTTCGCAGGACCTTAGCTGGTAGTGGTTTTAATTTCAATTAGTTACAGATTCGTAGTTCTTATTATTTATATAGCTTTTTGATCAAAGTATTTTACAGTGTTGGCTGGTAATTCAAGCAGGGGGTGTGCCACCCACGTGCTCACCCACCTACATTACACACTAACTCAAACCTATGTATTCACAAGTGTGAACACATGCACCCACCATTCATAAGCACATACAGAGGCACACACCCATTCTCTACACACTTCCATTTATACATATACACAAACATGCACACGTGCACCAAACATTAAAATAAATTTTACCAGGCGGCAGCGGTGATTTTGGGTGGCAGGAGGGAAGACTTGTGGTTCCTGGAGGGTTAGGACTGGCATCTCCTTGCATTGGCTGACCTTTTTATGGGTCAGCCAATGGGAGGAGACAGAAGTCCTCCATTTGTCACATTGTGGGATGAATTCAGTGAGACTGCTGTGACCAGCATCACTGGTGGTCAATCATCCCTGGGTACTTCAGAGCTTAAAACTAAAGCTTACAGGTCCAAGTCTATCCATGGCTGGCTCCTCGCCATGAGGGGAGTACTTTCAAGTGCTCTGCTGGGCTGAGGAGGTCGTACCCACAGGGCTGTGGAATCTTCACCCTGGCAAAGATCAGCGCAGGCTGCCAGATGCCGGCGTAGTGAGCACATGTACAGTGCCTTGCTGCCTGACTTGAACATGAAGAGTGTCTGTCAGGCTGACCTTTTCACAGCCTGGCAGACACTCTTCATGTTTGCAAAAAGGTGGGGGTTGGGCCCCTCCACCCTTAAAGACGAGCAGCTGCTGGTATCTGAAAGTGTACTCTAAAGAATGCAATTTGGCAATATATTTTTCTATATCAGGGGGCACCTTTTCAAGCCAGAACATGACTGTTGTTTTCCTGCTTCATGAGATGCAGACACTGGGCATATAATAGGATATTGGCTGGTCATCCTCCCCAAGTGCACATCTCTAGAACACTAAGCAGGCTGAAACATAATCAGCCTGCTATTTTGTTTAATTGTTATGATTTTTTTCATTACCTATGTGCTTTGATCACGCCTTTCTGGAACCTGTCAAATTACCAATCAATATGTGTAAGCCTGCAGCCCTGGCAGTAGTGCTGGAGGCATACACTGTGTCCAAGAGAGCCAGAGGTTCTTGATGCTATTTCTCTACAGGAAAGTAGTCTTCTAACCTAGTGCTTTCCTCGTGCTCTGTTCACCCACCCTCCAGACTTGGACTGAGGCAGGAGTGAATGAAAAAGCCATTGTGCAACCACAGAATAACTAAAATCCAGTGGCAGATTTCTTTGCAGGAATGACCGTCAATAGTCCTAATGGCTAAACCTTTCGTCATCATAGAACATGATAGAGCATGCTCTGTAATAGATTACTGAACCTGATCTGAGAGATTCCATATAAAATGGACAAGCCATAAAATACTATGAAAGGAAAAACTGAACAAAACAATTGAACTTTATCTTGAAATTTATGTCTTGATAAATAAGAGACTAAACCTACTAAAAGCTCATTATTAAGGTGTGACCCTTCTAGAAACCTTTAATAAAAGACCACACATCCTTGTCCAGATTGAGCAGTGTGAAGAACATGGTGCACTGAACACAAAGCTGCACTACTCACTCATTGAGTATGCTCAAACCCTACAACAACCTCCCTGCACCCCACCTGCAAAAAAATCCCTCTCTCACAGGTCACCCCGATTTCCGATACACCATTGACTGTTCTTCCTACCTGAAGCATGAAGATGTTTACTAGGGTTCCAGGCTGGCTCCATTGCAATTGGTGATTGCTAGGAAACCAAACTCAGTGTGGACATTTAACTAATTGCCGGTGACTGAGCCCTGAAAACATACAACAATAGCACAAACAACTTGGACATGTTGTTGTAAAGCGTTTACTGAACGTTTTCTCCCTGCATATGTGGCCCATTATACTCTTTTCCTAACCTGGACTGCCATGCTGCATATGGTGGCTGCTAAAAGGGGAAAAGAGTGGGAACTGTTAGCTGGTGGTAGGCTTCAAGGTCAAGGCTTTAGGTCAAGTGGAGGCAGCTGAGGCTCTGCCTGTGTAAACCCAGTCCTTCACCTGACTCCTGAGAGAACTGGGAGAGCCGTGAGTTTGACGGGATGGGAACACTGCTGCTTAGTGCAATTAGTCTTAACTATGTTACGGAGGAGAGAAAAACTGAACAAAATGATCAGAAGAAAGGTGTGTATTAAAAATTCAATTTTATAATCAAAATTCAAAAGGGTACTTTACATAGCAGCAATTGATCATGAAGTGAAAGAAAATAATTGAATCATTCAAGTCTTCACATTGATAATTAGTCAAACACTTTTTCACAAAATCATAAACAGTTGGTTCATTGGAAAACAGTGTGAAGTCGACGTTTCGGTCTTTACAGTTTCTTTTATAAGACCATCCTCAGGACTAAATGATTTAAAATGATGACCCCTTGCATGGCATATTAATTTCTTTAGCCAATGGGAATAATCAAAGAGCCGTGTAGGCGAGTCTTTCGTTAGTTTTCGAACGAGGAATCAATCGTTTCTCATGTGAGTAACGTTGTGCGCAGTTTCAAGTGAATCTGTGAACTTGTTTAAGAAAAATTCAATCGTCTCAGATTTCAATAAAGGTGTAGACGCTCTCAATTTAATCTGGCGTCTAGAACGGAAAGCGAAGCACGTCAAGTCTTGTACGCAGCGAGCGCAGCAGGGCCGGACTGGGAATCAAAACCGGTCCTGGCAAAGTGCTCGGCCGGCCCCCGGGGGGTTGTGGGTGCCGCCGAGCTCTTTGCCAGGGCCGGTTTTCGGCCGATTTTGTTACAGGGCCCAGTTTGCAGCTATGCTGCAAAAACGGCCCTGTAACAAAAACGGCCCCCAGGGGCCCAAAACCGGCCCCCACCCGTGCGGCGCACCGGGAAATTGCCCGGTGCCCGCTATGGCCAGTCCGGCCCTGGCACGCAGGAGAATGGCTATAAAGTTTCCAGATTCAATCCGTTTCCTGGGAAATTTTCACAAGTGGCGGAATCTACGGCTCAATAGAGTATCCACCAGAAAGATTGTTATTAAAGATGTGTATCTTGTTCCTCTATGCAATTATTTTTTTGTTATTTTTGTGCTTGTGCATGCAATCGGTGCTTCAAAGCTTTGGAAGAGTAGTGTGAAGGGGCGGTCTTAATAACTGTGCAGTACTCTGTTGCTTTGTTGCTAGGTCTGAAATGCATATATATTATTTTATTTGTGTTTTTTGTAAAGCACTCCTTTATCCAGAATTGGACACAAATCTTAATTAAAACATGGAAAGCTTATTTGACTTCCTCCATGTTGAAATCTGCAACTTAACAGTTCAGTCTGGTGCACCTTCTCATTAGTCTTTCTGACAGCACACTGCTCATTGTTACTGCAGGCAATGCTTGCAGTTTGTGAAAGCAGCTGGGTGGAAACTTGCTATTCCTGTAATCACATTATGAAATTGTGGCCAGGAAACAGAGCAAATGCCAGTGGCTTCAAATGCACAGTATCTGCTTGTTCAGCATACTGCTAGGAAGAAACGAGAGGCAGGACCCCTTGGCAGCTATGCAGCGCCATTTTTCGAAATATTACTACTAGAGTATTGTTTATTATTTAGATGCTTAGCTTAACAACGAAAGCGGCCTGTTACAATTGTATATTTATTAAAAGCTCACAAGAACGTTTTAGCTCTTAAAAAACGATTGTATCCTTATTTATTGTTATTTTTTAAATTAAGTAGAATTGGCCCAGATGTACTAAAGCATTTTGCAGTCTCTGAACCTGCGATTTTCAAACTCACGGAGTTTCTGACCACAATATAGTGTTTCAAATGTACTGAATCACTTTTGCAATTTGGCAAAACCTTTCCAAATCACAAAAGGGGTTTGTGCCTGATTCTGAATTACCATTAAGACGAGGCATGAAATGGTTTCTAGTGGTTTGTGATTGCAATTATTGTCGCAAACCATTGAAAAGTTACCAACACCTTAAAGGAGGTGGTAAGTTGTTTACAAAGGGGAACTTTACATGCTCCTAGTAGTGTCTTGTGGTGTGTGTGACTGCCTGAATATATTTTTCAGTTGTTGCCAGGGCCGTTTGAATTTCCCTAGTAGGAGTGTCCTGTGTAATCAAAGAGTGAAGGTTATCCTCATAAAGATCAGATATCAATAAAGCAGGGGCTTGTATAGCGCAGCTACTCGCCTGTAAGGGTCTCAAGGCACTAGGGGGGGGGGGTCTGCTGTTCCTTGTGGGTGTCTTGTGATATGTCTTCTCCGTGCTTAGTTTGTAAACCAATACGTGTCAGGGCTCTTGTCAGGAGGCCACTGCAGCTTGCACCAAACTTTGCCCCTTCCATGCTGCCAGTGATAGTAATAGCTTAACTGATAACCATCACACTCCTACAAGGGTGACAATTCTGACCTTTTTCAGGCCTCCAAAGCTGGATGAATGGCTTGGAAGGCAGATAATAGTCATTTTTAATGTACATTGATTTAAGAAATACCTGTTGTTGTAGTCATCTCTAAATTAGCCAGACAACATCACCTTGTTGCAAACTGTCACAAGCGCCAGTGTTGACAATTAAGTGCAGTGCTGAGCACCGTAAACCACCAGCTCAAATTAAGCACTGGGTCTTCTCCTTTGTTTAAGGTATGCCTAATGACAGTAAAAGGAAACAATAAGAGAAAGTTTTTATTGCAAGACTCACGGTGTAATATAAGTGTGAGGGTGACTCATTAAGGTAGAATCCGTTCAAAAGTTGAGTATCTGGAATGGTACCCAAATCAAATGTTGGGCTTTTCTTATGGATTGGCATCTAGTCTCTGTTTACACCCTTGCAAGAGCTCCGATAAAGGATGCAAAGATTCTAGGGAATCTTTCTTACCCTGAGAATTGAAAAGTCTGTAGAATCGAAATTATGGAGGTATCTACTTATGCGTCCTGCAAAGTACAGGAGCGCCTAGGAGCCTACCCATAATTTTCAAAGTAAGTTACCTCTCAAAAAGGAGTGCACAGACTGAGCCTTGACGTCAGCCTCCCTGGAGGTATGAGGTCCTTCTATAATAGATAGTGGGTGCCATGTCACTGATTTTGCTTCAGCCAGAAGCTTGCCCCGGGATACTGCTGCATTACCTGCTTGCTGGCTGCCTGGGATATCTGTTGAAGTGTTGTGGATACCTTTGGATTCAAGCTCAATGCCATGGTCTGTTGAAGCAAAAACACGGTCCCAAAAAATCGTCAACCCTTGAAGTGCAGAACTTGTTTTAGCATTTTGAACATCTTCTACTTATGTGCATTGATCCATCACCACAGTGCTCCTTAAAGGAGAAAGAACATCATCACTGAGATCCTTGACGAATTCTAATTTGTTATTCTTCAGCATTTCAAAAATGTGGTAGTTGAACTCATTCAAACACTGAGAGCTTATGCAGGACACATAGCTTTGTTAAAGGCTATAGGAGGTATATAGGCCAGCAGGCTGTAACTTCACTGGGGTGAGAGTCACCTCTTTCAGACACCCAGCAGCAGCCCCCTGCGATATTTTTAGATGATGAGCCATTCTTGTCTGCTCATCATGTAATCTTGTATCCCATAAACACATTTGTAGGAAACATTGTTTTCATTATCCAGCAGGGTCCATGCGCTGTGCCTGCCACTCAGAGGGGGGAATAAAGTAAATTGAAAGGCCCTTCCCAAATAGTACAGGTCTACTAACATTAACTCTGCAGACGTGGTGGATGGGCCTCAAGCCCAAGGTTTCTGACAGTGAAGACATCTGAGGATCTGCTATCAAAAACCTTGCAGGTCCCACACCATTGAGTAAGGTGGGAACCGAAGGTTTGGCTGAGAAGGAGCTTTACCAATTTAGAGCTGTTCTCCCATTCTGCTAGACGCTAATTGAGAGGAAGTAACTGAAGGAGATCTGGATGATGACAACTGGCACACCCAGTTCTGGGGTGACAGAGACAGAAACCTAGATGGAAATGGAATATCTGGTGCTGTATGCGATGAACGGGGAGCAGCTTCAGTAATGATCCTGTTGCTCTGGATGACCCATTTAAGCCCTCCCTGCCCCCTCAAAGCCAACATGTAGTGGAAGTTTGACAGGGAGCTTGCCTATATAGAACTACATATAGGGCCCACCTAGGAAGCTGAAAAAAAGGTTTACCTGGTTCATCCCGGAACCAATCTAGCAGTAAACAGAATAGCAGCAATAAGTGTATCCACACAATCCAGACTAGACTAAAGTGTATGCTAAATTATAGAAATACAATTCTCACAGAAATTAGCGGTTATTGCCCAGAGTTTTGAGCAAAAGATCACAATCTTACAAAGACTTGAAGCAATGTTCAGATTCATATTTATAGCATTTGGCGTTGTGTTCATACATGTACTCACTGAGCATTATTGAGAAGCAGATGTGGCCTAACAGCTACAGCTGCTGACTTTGGAACTGAGGAACCATGTTCAAATCCTAATTTAGAATCAACATCCTGTGATTCTGGCAAAATCTCAAAGACACAAAGCAATGCATAAATCTATAAATAATTTGGTTCTGTTGTTAAGTAAAAGTATTTTAAAAAATGCAGTACTCTGACTCTTTGAGTGGTTAGGAGCAGCTAATTTAGTTTTGTACAGAACGGTGTGACTGAAGGTCGCTTACAACTGGTATTGACACATGTGCTGGTGTTTTCCATATCTGTTTTCCTTTAAACCTCAATAACAAAGAAACATTAATTTACTTCAACATCTACTCATTAAAGAATATGGCAGACAAAGTTCACAGCTGAAGAACACACAGCTAAAACCACCAGTGGCTCATGACTTTATGAACCCAGCTATTCACTCACAAGCAGACTCATTCACACTGACATAAAGTCAAAAGACTTGCAGATTATTGATGGACCAGTAATCTTTCAAGGGGATGAAATATTCCATCAGCCCATTAGACATAAACAACCTATGTGCTCATGCCATTCAGTGGTGGTTGGTATCGATACCGCACTAGAACACATGACAAGATGGCAAAGAGAAATCTGAATAAATAAAGGCAAATGAAACAGTACCATTGCAACTCTTAAGACAGCAATATATAATTTGAACAAAACTATTGAGTTCAGATGTAGTAACCTAACTAAGAAGTCTAGTTTTGAGTGGTCAAAGGAGCAGTGAAATCATATTGGAATTTATAAAAAGAAATATGGGCTACCTCAGATATATTTCTGATTTGAAAAAGTCCCCTCACGTTTGTTAGCATATATCTCCTTGTTCTCTTCTATGAAATTGCACCCTGTGCTGCAGGAGCACTCAAGCACTGCACTGAAATACAATATTTGCCTCTATATTCTAACAGGTTTTGATTAGAATGATTGAACTCACAAATGTTTTAGATTAATTTCATTTACACATATCTAGTGGCTGTTCGTTAGGATAATGTATTTGCTGGATGGACCGCAGCTTTTAGAATTTAGATATACCTAGGTTCACCTGTGTCATTGAGGGTACTGTGGTAAATAAAAATTCCTTTACCGGGACTGAATTTGATACAGAAACATTATAAAATAGCTCAGTAAAATGAGAGGCAGAATCCGTGATATTAGAGTTTCGGAATGGGCTTTATTCCAATAAACGATTATAATCGGATGCCTCAAGTTCCATCACCACGGGGGTTCAGGAAGTGAAGTACATACTTTATTGACAAGAAGTAACTTTTATAGTACATACATCATAATGAAGTGAATACAGTAGGCGTAACAATTGATAAGGACATTGACGTTTGGTTTGCGTAACCGAAAATGGGTGTAATAATGAGTAAAAAGGAACATGATTGGTTATGACGTAATACATAGGTGGATCTATAAGATAATACTTGGTATTGATGCGCGCGCAGCAGCATGACGTGTAATTGACGTGTAACTAGGGGGTGACGGGGACTTGACATTTAGCTCTACATGTGGAGACAAGAAGTCTGGGGGGTCAAGTCAACCTAATCCCAAATCATATCTAACATCCTATGTTTAAAGAACTATGTTATCCATAAAAGAAGGACTCTCGGACAGAATCTATTCTATACTGACTGTGCGTGCGTGTACAAGCGTCTAAGTGTCTACACTGAATGCGAGGGGGTAGGAATATTCCATGGTAACAGGGCTATGAATTACTTGCATGAGGACAGAGAAGTTGGGCCTTTTTGCTTGGTAACTGGAAGAATGTTTACTTAAACTACTAGGCAGGAATGCATCGGCTGAGGGGGAAGCAGATAATTCGAAGGTGAAATACAGTTCTTGGCAGAGAGTAGGCTGATGTCAGGCTTCGTGAGCCGCGCAGAGAATGAGACAAAGTTCATGGTCACAGATGCAGGCTCGGGCTGGAGCTTTCAGAGGCAGAAGGCAAGAGGAGTTTTTGATGACAGAATCAGGGCCTACTTGCCTGGACTGAAAAATGGCATAAGTGAACCATATAAAGCCGATGGCTTTTCATACTTAGGAATGGAATATCCGGCCTATTCATGGCGGATCTGACAGAGGACATGTTGACGGTGGACGCACATGCGTTTGCGTCTTTATAACTGGAACTGGAGGGAACATACATGTACTTGTGACATGCACATGGAACCGTTGGGGTCCAAGATAGGGGACATAACTGACCAGAAAAATCCATATTTCCACATTCCCTCCTTGTCCCCTACTTGCCCTTCAAGAGATATCAATCTTCATCAATCCATTGATCTGTTCATATAGCATCATTTGTTCTTCTTTCTTCTTCCGGGATCTTGAATGAAAATCTTGATGTGGAATGCACGATGTGGCACACAGACCACAAATCGCTGGTCCACATTGTAGACATAGACAGCAACTGAATAGTATGAGAAGGCCAATACCTAGGAAGGATAAAACTCTCCATCCCCAGGCTGATACCGCATTCCAAAACCAACTGGACCAAGTCCAAGTGCCTGGGTTCTGGTGTATCTGGCTTACAATCTTATGAAGGCGAGTGATGGCTTTATATACAGATGGCGAATTTTCTGGTATGAATACGCAGCAACTTGATCCGATGACCCTACAAGCTCCGCCCCTATCAGCCAGGATGACGTCAAGGACAAGACGATTTTGAAGCACAACAATCCGCATAGCAGACTGCTCTTCCGTTAAATTGCCTAAGGCGGAAATAGTCTCATTCACTACTGCTTCAAGGGTTCTAGTTAATCTACGTATCAGCTTACTATTAGTAACAGTACCTATATAGGGAAAGATGCCCTTATTAAAATCTACATACTTGTCCCATGCCGTCTCAGTGTAATCGACAATGGGGAGATCTCTCCGTTCTCTGTTGTGTACTAAATGAATATTTCTGTAATAATCAGGAGGAGCTAGGAAAACAGGTGGCAAAAGGAATGCAATGTAGCAGGTACCATCCCAATCTGGAGGTAGACGCATATATGCAGTCTGACCACATATAAAGTAGGAGTGGCGGGAAGCTCTAAATGAAGATTTTCCTTGATCACTGAATTCTACCATAGTAGTGCATTTACTATGGCCCATATGTATGGAACCAACCTTTCTTACACATAATTCACCCCTCGCTGGGAATACTGACATGGTGGGTAAGACTAGTTCAATTTCAGATACGACATTTAGAATCATGAGATTAGGTGTAAAATTGCCTAATCCATATACTTCATTTTCTAGATCAGTTCCTGTTCTTTTGGGGCGACCCTCCTTGTCAGGGTAACAGACCTTGAGTAAAGCTAGGTTCAGATTTCCCCATACCCAATGATCTTGGTAAACTGCTGTGTCTGAGTCTATGGAATTAATTAAGCTAAACCATGCTCCACAGGAGCCATTATGTGTAAATGGATGTGGAAAGAAAGGCAGGACTCCTTCATAATTCTGATAGGGAGGGAGTCGGCCACACACCCAACAATTAGTAGCATTACTAGTCTGATGGGAATGATGTAACATACTAATGAAAGTGTTATTGCGCAGCGCAAGTCTATAAGACAATTCATGCGGAGGTAAGTCACTAAAAGAATGTTCAGCAGCAACATTATAAACATGTCTAGAAATAGGGTAATATATGTGCAACAACATACTTGTAATAATTATTAAAAGACTCAATAAAAACAAAATTAATAATGTCACTATGCAGTGGCTACGCAGTGATTTACAATACGCCTGTCGTTTCAACATCTTTCGGGTATTTTCTCTACTCAGGTCCAAGGGATACATGTCAGAGACAATTCAACCGCTTCACCTTGGAGAGGACTTAAACAATCAAATTGCTCGACTGGTTGGGCCTAAGCTTTAGTTTGTAATTTTCAGATTTGTTAGGTTCAACAAAAGGGAGTTTTGTATCAGTCTGTGAGGGAGTGCAGGGCACAATGTCTATATCCGAAGATAGTCCATGAAATTTCTTGATGTGGCTTGAATGAATCCAGCCCTTGCGGCCCTCGATCTTCACGGCTGTTCTTGTGGTCAACAGGACCAACTTGGGTGCTTTCCACCTGGGCTCCAGCTGAGTCTTTCGGTCGAAATTCCTCACAAAGACAAGATTACCCGGAACAACGTCATGGGGTTTCACCTCAGTGTTGTCGGGAAAGGCTGCAGCTACCTGTGAACGAGAAGATTGTAGTGCAGACATCAAGGAAGCCAAGTAATCTGTCAGCATATTACAGTCAATATCAGTTATTTTGCGTGGTATAGGCGTCCCCCACATATTCGGTGGTCTACCGAAGATCACCTCATACGGGGATAGCCCTGTTCGTGAATGTGCTACCATTCTCATGTAAAAGAGTGCAACTGGTAACGCTACTACCCAGTCGACACCTTTCTCTCTGCATATTTTGGACATTCTAATTTTCAGTATCTGGTTATGTCTTTCTACGAGACCTGCTGCCTCGGGGTGTCGGACACAGTGGAATTTCCACTGATATCCTAACAGAAGTGAAACGTGTTTCATTAATTCGGATGAGAACGGCTGGCCGTTATCTGAGTAGACAGCACGTGGTAAACCGTACCGTGGGAAGAATTCTCGAACTAACTGTTTGGCAGTAGTCGGGGCAGTGTAATCTGAAACCGGGTATGCCTCCGTCCAACGGGACAGAGCGCAGACAACTACGAGAACATATTTGAATCCTCTGCATCGTTCCATCTGGATATAATCCATCTGGAGTACTTCAAAAGGATGATTAGGGGTATGAAATCCACCCTGTTCTACGGGAACGCTTTTTCCTGGGTTGAACTGACAACAGATCATACAGGTACGGACCTTTTGTTTTGCTGCTGCTCGTAAATGTTTATTGAACCAAATGTGTTGAATGCTGTCTAGCATAGCTTTTTCTCCTAAATGTGCTGGACTATGTATAGTGTTAATTATGACTTGGACCATTGAATCAGGAAGGAACCATACAGACCTTTCCTTCATCATCCATCCTTGGTCCGTTTGGATCCCTCCTAATTCAGTCCATTTCTTTATTTCGTCTGGTGTAGCATGTGTCTGTATGTCAATTACGTCAAGAGTAGGATCTTTAACTGTCATACAATGTGTCGGTGTCGGGACTATTGTCTTTGTCATATCGGGGGTTTGAGTTTGAGCAGTCAGTTTAGCTGTTCTGTCGGCTAGATCATTGCCTTGGGAAATGATATCAGTAACCTTTGTATGGGCCTTACATTTCATAATTGATATTTTAGTGGGTAGATGTATTGCATCTAATAATGCATGAATGAGGGGTCCGTGCTGAATGTGGGCACCGTGGGAAGTTAAATAACCTCTCTCTCGCCACAGCACGCCGAAGTCATGTACAACTCCGAATGCATAACGTGAGTCAGTGTATATGTTGACTTTTTTATTTATGGCTTGAATACAGGCTTGTGTCAGAGCGATAAGTTCTGCGGCTTGAGCTGACAAAGTATTTATACGATTAGTTTCAATGACTTCAGTATCTGTTGTGACTGCGTAGGCGGCTACTAACTCTCCTGTACTTGTTCTCATGCATGAACCATCTACATACAAGGTCAGGTCTGGATCTGACAATGGGACATCGGTTAAGTCTTGTCTGGGTTTTGTTGTTATTGTAATAACTTCAATACAGTCATGGGCTAGTGGGTCTGTTCCGACTACTGGTAAAAGTGTGGCAGGATTCAATGTGTTACAGCGTCTGATTTCTATATGTGGCTGAAACAATGTAAGCTCGTATCCTGTAAGTCGCGCTACAGTCAAGTGTTGTGTTTGCGTTCTATTTACAAGAACCTCTACTGCATGTGGTACTTGAACTGTCAATGGATGTCCCAACACTATGGCATCACTTTGTCTGATTGCTAAAGCTGTTGCTGCTACTGATTTTAGGCGTGCAGGCAAAGCCTGAGCTACGGGATCTAATGTACTAGAAAAATAAGCACATGGTTTGTGTGCTCCTGCTTGTTCCTGTGTGAGTACTGACAAGGCCGTACCTTCGCGTTCTGTAACAAAGAGTGTAAACTGTTTTCTGTAACATGGCGTTGCTAAAACGGGTGCTTGACATAAAGCTTTCTTTAAGCTTTCAAAAGCTTGTGTGTGTTCCTGAGTCCAAGGGAGAACAGTCGGTGTGGCTGCCTCCTGTGTTGTCAATTGAATGAGTGGTTTTGCTAGAAATGCATACTGAGGGATCCACTGTCTACAATATGAAGTGAGGCCTATGAAAGCCCGCACCTCCTTCTGTGTCTTGGGTATTGACATGTTAGCAATTAACTGAATGCGGTCTGGTGTAAGCTGCCTTCCCTCCTTGGACAGCGAGTGTCCAAGATAAATAACTCGCTGGACACAGAATTGCAGCTTAGAAGGGGACACCTTGTGCCCTTTTTCGGCTAGAAATTGTAAAACTGTCAGTGATGCTTTTTCACATTCGGGTTCGCTTCTAGCGGTGATCAGCAGATCATCGACATATTGAAGCAGAGCAGTGTTAACTGGCATGTGGATACTGTCAAGTTCTCGTTTCAGTGCTTGGCTATAGATGCTGGGGCTTTCTGTAAATCCTTGAGGTGCGCGGGAGAATTTAAAGCTACGCCCATTTAAACTAAATCCGAACAAATATTGACTTTCCGGATCTATTGGGACGCTGAAAAAGGCATTCTTGAGATCGATTACAGTGAAGAATGTCGCTTCGGAATCAATAGCTGTCAGTAATGACGAGATATCTGGGACCACAGGGAATTGTGGCACAATACATTTGTTTAACTCGCGCAGATCAATAACCAATCGATATACTGGCGGAGCTGTAGGATCTGTTCGTTTAAGAATCGGAATTATCGGTGAATTACATACATTGGAGTCTGTTTCTACAACTACTCCTTGGGCAATAAGCTCGTCAACGATTTGTAGTAAAGCCGTTACAGCATCTGGTGGTAACTTGTATTGTCGCATTCGTGGTAGCACCACTCCTGCCTTTAGTGTGACTCGATATGGTGTAATATTCATGCAACCAACATCAGTAGGGCCTTGTGCCCATAGATGTGTAGGTAAAGTCTGCAGTCGGGGATCCATGTCTCTAGATACATAGTGACCTTTAAAATCACGTAAAAACAACCTTACTCCTTCCGGAAAACAACATATTATGGCTCCTAGGGCTTTCAACGTTTTTATTCCTAACAAGTTTTCTGGACATGATTTAGTAAGCAATAAATCTGTAGTTCGGGTCAAAGGTCCTATCGTAAGTGGCAGAGGTTGTGACACTTCATTAACAATAGGTTTTCCTGAAAAACCAAGGGAAATATTCTGTGAGCCTGAGAGGGGTGCCCCTGGAACTTCACTACGTTTTATGGTCGTTCGACTTGCCCCTGTATCGAGTAGAAATTTTCTATCTTGGCCTAATAATTCACTATGTACATAAGGTCCTTCTTGGTCTACTGGGATTTCAATAAGGGGTAAGTCAACTTCCCTCTCTAGGCTTGTTCATGCGTAACGCTGATACTCGGGATATTCATACTGTGCGGTCTGATACATTTGTCGTGTTGTTGTCTGTGTGGCAGCAGCAGGCAACGGTGGTGCAGCTGGCACAAACTGTATTGGCTGTTGTGCGGCTGGCATGGCCTGGGCATGCTGCGTAGCTCCTTGTTCATTCTGATCTTGTCTAAGTGGCCGTGATCTTTCTTGTGTTTTACCTATGGCGATATTATGTTTTAAAACTGGACAATCGTGTACGTAATGGCCTGGCTTTTTACAATAATTGCATGTCCCTTTTACAGGTCCTGCTGAATCGGAATGTGTCATACCCTTTTTATGTCCTTCAGCTGGAACTGTCTGGGAAACTAGCATTTTCATTTTCGTGTCTTTCATGCGTCTGTGTTCATGTTCTTGTTCCTCTTTAATTCTATTGTGGTGGTACTGTAACATTTGTAACATTTGTGTTGGAGTGTTACCTTGCCAGGTACTCTCGAATTTTAATACTCTATTCTTTACTGGGGGCAGAGCATTTTCTACTAATTTTGTTACAAACAGATGTGGGTATGATTCGCTACTTGCTTTTATGCCACTATTTATACCAAAACATTTTTCAAATCGGGCATAGTAATCACTAGTGTCTTCATCTTGCTTCTGCTTACAGGCTGAAATTGTACCCCAATCTTCCTTTTTCGTAGTTAATAAACGTGGCAGTACCTGTACTAGTAGACCTGGTAGTGCTTTAGTTTTGTCCCCAAGCCCCGAACCTGGACCTCGGGCCCTTTCTTCTGCTTCTAATGCTGACCATTCTATCTTTTGATCACCTACCTCCCACTCTTTTTCCTTGAGTTTCTCATAAATGCCAGCAGGCATCAACACCTTTAATATTGTCATAATGTCGGGGTAGGTATACTCTCCCATGAGTAACATGTCTTTAATTTCTCGGTGAAAACCCGCTGGGTCTTTGTCATGACTGGGTACCACTTTCTTCATTTCTAACAATTCTATTTTCGATATGGGCGTATATACAAATACGCGTTTAAACTGATTGTCCTCACCCTTTATTGGGTGCACTTCTCGTAAGGGATTCTGTCTATCTATGTGATACGTAGTTCTTTCCTTGATGGACAATGGAACATGTTCTGAACATACAAAAAGAATATACTGCTTTCTTGATTCTAGAATTTCTTTAATTAATTCAGTACCTGGACCTCTCCATTTATTCATAAGTAATTCAGTCAGTATGTCAGGCAAGGGACCAGGGTCCGAATGCTGACTCCGATATAGTATAATGAGTTGTTGAATCATATAAATCCCAGCTAACCTTTGTTCATCTGGGGTAAGATTCAAAAATGTGCGTACTACTGTATCATCACTATATTTTCCGGGACTGTCCACCCAATGGACAGCTGCCCTGGCTAAATCTTGTTCATCCATAGAATCGAGGAAATGATAACCCCTTCGTTCTCGGAGTAGTTTGTCGGCGGTTTGGAACGAATGCTCGTTAGACCTTATATTAATTATAGGTATTTGAAAATTCCTGTTATTATCTGGACATATCGGATGTATTGAGTCAGTCTGATATCTAGTCTGATTCTTATTACAAGATCTTCCTTTACCTACATAGGCTATGGTGTCCGACTGTCCTGTGGGCAGTCCTGACCCTTCTTCCTCGTTTTGTTCGAACTCGTCTACCTCTAATCGCTCTTCGTGTAGGCGTTCTATTTCTTTACGGATCTTTCGGCACATGGCTATTATACAGTTTTGTTTATCATGTCTCCCTTCCGATATATTCTGGCTCCATCTTGTAAGAATTTTCATTGCTTCCGGGTCTACCCCCGGTCGGTCTTGATTTCTGATCACACAGTTTATGAGGAAACGTAACAGTTCCCCCTGTATCTCTACTTTCTGGTATTCCATAGCTCTGTAAATACATTCTGGATCTCGCCCCGTTTGGACAAAATGATATATATTATCTAGATGCGCAGTCATTCCTGGTAACTTCGCTAAATACACTGCGGCTCGTCTGATACGCAATGATGCTAGGGTCATTTCGTCCTCTTTTCCAGGCACCGGGTCATATCTACAATCTATAAGAAGTTCCTTAAGCGCACGGGCACTAAGGAGTTTGGGTGTACGTGAATGCGCTGCCTCTTGAAAAGTAAGTTTATTTATTCTGGGTGGCGTAGAAAAGATATTGGTAGCTCCTCCCGCGGCCCCATCTGGGGCGTCGGGTGTAAAAGGATTCGTCGAACGTGACACAGCAACTATAGGTGTGGACACAGCCATAGAAGTAGCTGTAGGAACGGATACAGAAGCAGATGTGCTTGCCGGAACTTGTGACTCGATTTGTTGCTGTAGGGATACGGGCACTGGATCTTGGCGTTGAACCTCCCTGGTATGCGGTCTACGTGGGGCGGAATTAGCATACTCGGGAGCTGCGTCATCTAAATATGAGGAAAGAAAAACATCTTCTGCGGTTCTAGGATGCCCCTTAGGATGTACCTTGATTGGGAATAATGGGGGTGGCAAGTCTTTCGGTATCTCTGGAGTAGCCTTAGGTAATCCTTCGGCCAGAAGGGGATACATACCATTCATAAGGGCATTTCTTTGTCTGTCTACTTGTTCTGATTTCACTCGGATACCTTCCTCAATTAATAGATTCTCTCGAACTTTATTGGAATTCTCTTTACTCTTCTCTTCCTGTCTACGTGCTTTTTCTGTTCGTCTATGTGATTCTTTACGCCATAATTCAACGGCGTCTTTCTGTGACTGTCTGACTTTCCTTTTCCATAACTCTTCCTCGACTTTCATGATGCACTCTGCATCCCAGGTCCCCGCTGTGGGCCACCTCTGACTTTCTGGTAATCCCTTGGTATAGTCTACCCATAAATCAAGAAATAATATAGCGTCTAAGCCATGTTTGTGATACATAAAGTGCCCTGGAGTGTCCCTAGGAGGAATAGGGACTGCTTCTTCGAGAACCCCTTTTCTGGTAGTGATCTGTCTTAATTTCGAAAAGAGCGGCATATTGAGAACTGACCTTATACTTGATTTTGACCTGATACTTGAATTTGAACAGACTTAATACAATAAACACGATAATGAACAGTCATTCATACCACGATATTCAGAACATACTTAAACACTTTAAACATTTAACATTAAACCATTAACTGAAACAACAATGATGATCG
Source organism: Triturus cristatus (assembly GCF_964204655.1). NCBI lineage: Eukaryota > Metazoa > Chordata > Amphibia > Caudata > Salamandridae > Triturus > Triturus cristatus. Next base: position 880,429,562 of record NC_140583.1, read on the forward strand.
TCTGCATAACTAATCACCAAGCTTAATTCTCGACAATAACTAGACAATAACTAGACACTTCGGAATACTTCGGAATACTTGATATACTGCTAAACAGTACAGATACACTGCTAAAACAGTGCAGACCGGATTTGTGTACCCAAACCCGTCTTGACCGGCACAACCTATGTGCACGTCAGAAATGCCTCCCCAGCAATGGTACTCACCGGGTAGCTTCGGAAACGGAAGGCCTCAGTAACTTGAACTTGAACCGGACCGGACTCGACTCGACTCGACTCGTCGGACACTGGGCTTGACTTCGGACTGGTGGGTCTCTGTATACCTCGGATCTTGCTCTCTCAGCTAGGCTCTGGTCGGGATACTTCGCACTTCTCACCGCCTCGTCTGGGTGTTGATCGCAGTCTCAGTCGCCCCCGCTTGACCGGAGGGAGATACAGGAAATCCTGCTGGTACGCGTTATTGTCCGTCCAGCTGTGGCAGGAGACCGGGCCTGCAACGCACCGCCGGCGCGTGAGATGAGAAAGTGTCCCTGTTCGGGCGCCATCATGTGGTAAATAAAAATTCCTTTACCGGGACTGAATTTGATACAGAAACATTATAAAATAGCTCAGTAAAATGAGAGGCAGAATCCGTGATATTAGAGTTTCGGAATGGGCTTTATTCCAATAAACGATTATAATCGGATGCCTCAAGTTCCATCACCACGGGGGTTCAGGAAGTGAAGTACATACTTTATTGACAAGAAGTAACTTTTATAGTACATACATCATAATGAAGTGAATACAGTAGGCGTAACAATTGATAAGGACATTGACGTTTGGTTTGCGTAACCGAAAATGGGTGTAATAATGAGTAAAAAGGAACATGATTGGTTATGACGTAATACATAGGTGGATCTATAAGATAATACTTGGTATTGATGCGCGCGCAGCAGCATGACGTGTAATTGACGTGTAACTAGGGGGTGACGGGGACTTGACATTTAGCTCTACATGTGGAGACAAGAAGTCTGGGGGGTCAAGTCAACCTAATCCCAAATCATATCTAACATCCTATGTTTAAAGAACTATGTTATCCATAAAAGAAGGACTCTCGGACAGAATCTATTCTATACTGACTGTGCGTGCGTGTACAAGCGTCTAAGTGTCTACACTGAATGCGAGGGGGTAGGAATATTCCATGGTAACAGGGCTATGAATTACTTGCATGAGGACAGAGAAGTTGGGCCTTTTTGCTTGGTAACTGGAAGAATGTTTACTTAAACTACTAGGCAGGAATGCATCGGCTGAGGGGGAAGCAGATAATTCGAAGGTGAAATACAGTTCTTGGCAGAGAGTAGGCTGATGTCAGGCTTCGTGAGCCGCGCAGAGAATGAGACAAAGTTCATGGTCACAGATGCAGGCTCGGGCTGGAGCTTTCAGAGGCAGAAGGCAAGAGGAGTTTTTGATGACAGAATCAGGGCCTACTTGCCTGGACTGAAAAATGGCATAAGTGAACCATATAAAGCCGATGGCTTTTCATACTTAGGAATGGAATATCCGGCCTATTCATGGCGGATCTGACAGAGGACATGTTGACGGTGGACGCACATGCGTTTGCGTCTTTATAACTGGAACTGGAGGGAACATACATGTACTTGTGACATGCACATGGAACCGTTGGGGTCCAAGATAGGGGACATAACTGACCAGAAAAATCCATATTTCCACAGTACCCCTATTCTTTTTTAATCTTGGATTAGGGGCCATGCCCCAATAAAATCTAGAGTAGCTATGTATTAATGTGTTCCTGCTGTTTTTTACTTTTCAACGATGGATAACAGTGACATTTTCCTGCAGCTTGTGTTTATATAGGCATCAGTAGAGCATGTTTGCTGCACCCGCCCGGTCAGCATTGAATGGTAAGGGTATTAAGAAACCAGAGCACCAGAGTCTGTGAGGCTGAAAAAACTCCCTCAGGCTGATATGGCAGAGCATGGACGGGGGCCATGTAGGTAGCCATATCCAGAGGTCGAAGGAAGCCACAAGATGGAGGGACATGAGTCACTGTCAAGCGCGACCAGAAAGTGATGCTATATGTTTTTAAGCACTAGAAAATGTTTATTGTTTAAGAATTCATATCTCCAGTTCCCTACATTGGATTTGTGTTGTTTTGGTTTCTCTTTGTTCATAAAATTATCATCTATAGTTATACATTGGTGTTGGATTTTTATTGTGTGTTGTGTCTTAGTCATTTAAAGTATTGGTGTTTTTAAATGCTTTACCCACCTGTCTCTTACATTTTACCTACCTGCTCGTTGCCAGCTACCAAGGATTGAGCAAGGGAATCATTTATAGAGACCTGGACTGACCTTTTTATTGTGTTTTGGCCTTATAGCTAGTGGTAACTCACTCCTTATTACTACTAATAATCCACTTTCCAACAGTGGGCCTCTGTTTTAAAAAGTCTGGCCAAAAGGAGTGAGGGCCCTTAACCTGAGGCAGATCTGCATCTGACATCTCAGATCTCCGCACTCTCCTTAACATACTTATTTCATCTAAAGTGCCAGCGGTATTCTTCTGTGCCCCCCTTTTGAAGGCAGGCATTCTGCAGTTACTGATGTCATCGGCTTGTGGATGGATTAGAGTAATAAACTTTATCTTGGCCTGAAAAAGGCTTATTTGTGTTCTTCAGGTAGTACAGAACTCTACAACTCAAACTCATAAGTTTTCACTAGCAGAGAAGAGCATAATCTGAGCAAGCGTCATTAGTTTGCTGTTGACATTTGCATTCATTTCAGTGCACTACAGAATGTGCAGAGGTCCTTTGTAAAAAATAAAAGTTGTACCACCAGTCCTGTCGTGAACTCCTCTAACCAAGGTTTACTTTTAGTCAGTGCTGGAATGAAGAGGGATCTAGCCGTATCCTGGTTCCGGCAGCCATTACTGAGCTGGATTGGGCATCCGCCTGGCCTTGGCAAAATACACAGTTTTTCCCGGTGTAATTTGCCAACACCTGGACTCTATTCAGCAGCGCCTGCATGTTGTGAGATTTCTGTTTGTAGCAGCAACATGCAGGCGGCGAGGGGGCTTTCCTAACATAGATTTCCAGCTGGGCATAAAACAAAGGTCACATTTAAAGGTCCTTGCGTGGTATAATCCTGGCTGGGAGCTAACTGGAGCCTAACACCTAGATGCTAATCCAATCAATGGGGAAACAAAGGCACGCAGAATGTTATCACTCACAAGGACTTAAAAGAAACTACAATGTGAATGAAAGCTTTTGACTTTGTTCAATCCCTGTATATAAGAGATAAATTTGCACTGCAAGAAGGTCAGATGTATCGGTTTTTATGAGCATCTATACGAGTAACATTTTAAGTGGGACTATTTTTTTTAATTTAAAGCTTGTATAGCACTCCTATCCCAATGTTGGATGATTGTGTATATGAATGTATAATATTGTATTAGACAATGAGAGTTTCAAGGTTTAGGAGTCACACATTCTTTTCTGGTAGGGATTTTATGTGAGAGTTCATGGCCAAGAGAAACAAAATCAGGATTTAAACTGTAACACAGTGATTGGGATTGTTTGTACTAATAAGACTTTATTACTACCAAAAGAAACCATTTTAGCAAACTTATAATACCACAAAAATTGAGTAAAACTATAATGTTCTAAACCCGTGCCTTGCAGTCTGCAGGCAGGTCCTTGATACTGGTTCATACCTTACTGTGCTATATTGGGAGGGATGTTTATGAACTGCAAATAATAAAGGATCTCTGTGTCAAAAGCAGTAACCCATTTAACTATCTACATAAAATAAAAAAGTAATCTGCATGTTACCCAATGTGTTTCTACACGAGAAACAGTAACCCTCTGTGCTACTTTATGTGTCAAAGATGTGACTAGAAAAACACAGATGTCTGCAGCAAGTGCATTAACCACCAGAGCTATTTTACCATTATCATTATTCCCTGAGATTTGCTAGGCAAACAAAGCTCTCTGTAGCAGGTGCTTAAATCACATAAGATATTTTAAAATGCAACCTTTGCCACCAGTTTACCCAGAACAGGCGCACATCTCACGTTTCTCCTCGTTGCCGATTTCTTTGTGGCAGAGTTCTTCAAAAAGTAAACGTATAAATTGACTGAAACTGCTTTTCATGACTTCACCCCCTTTTTGTTGCCACAGAAAAATAATCTGAAGACGTAAGCATACTTGGCACACTTATGGTTGGAAAGGCATAGCATCCACAGGCTTACCCACCTGCAAACTGAACCTCCCTAACAGAATAAGCTGCTGCCTGTGTATGAAGCGCTGTATATTTGTATGAGATTTTTAATTATTTATTTAAATAAATGCAACTATAAGAAAAGGTAATCTAGGAAATACGGTAGGGTCAAGAGTCACACATGCTCTCTTTGTTCTTGCTAACTACAGAAATGGCCTGTGCATTAAATAATTAATTTAATTCGGCAAGCTACACTGAAAGCGTTCTTACAGGGGTTCCCTTCAGGTTTAATGCCGTTTCGGTGCAAGTCTGCAAATGACTGCTCCTAACAATTAGGTCTTGTAAAGAATGTGTCAGCTCAAAGAAAAATGCTTTAAAACATGTTTTACCTTATCTCCCAATCACCTTGTAAAAACATTTATGCTCCTCAGAAAGACTGCTGCACAGTGATAATCTGGTGGATAACTAAACGTTCAACAGCTCTGCCCGTGTTTATTTTAACTTATTGCCTATTTGCCTTTTGGACTAAACAGAAATATCATCTTCTAGCCCCCCCCAAAGATATCAACATGTCTCAGATGTTGAGTGATAGGATATTCTCCACCACTGCTAGTGATTCTTACCAGCAAAATCAATATTGAGTTTGCAAACATGCAAACTTACATGCTTGCTTCATCATTGGCCTAAAGCGACCGTACTTTTATAACACTGATTTTACTGTTCTAGGTCCTGACCAAACAAAGGAATTAAATTACCTTGTATGAATAAGACCATTTATAGATGAGCTGTCTCCCACCTTTCCAGTCTACGAATACTGTACCAGCTGTTCAGGTGCCGAAGGCAGCTGTCACAATAAACTTGCCATTCACATGGCAAGATACTAATGTTGTGGGAGTGTGTTAGACCTGTCAGTCTTAGGGTGGACTTTTTGCCTTGACTCATCCTAATTTTGCTGATCTTGTCTTTGCTGGCCTTAGGACTCTGCACACTTTACTACTGCTTACCAATGTTAAAGAGCTTGTGCTCTCAGCTCATAACATGGAATTAGATGAAACCCAATTGCCACATTTAATTTACTTGTAAGTCCCTAGTAGAGTGGTAACGTATGTACCCAGGTCCTGCAAATTAAATACTACTAGTGGTTCTGTAGCAGTGATTGTGCCACCCACTTAAGTAGCCCTCTAAATAGGCCCCAGGCCTGCCACTGAAGCCTACATGTGCAGTTGTAAACCGCCATTTTGACCTGACAAGATAAACCACTTGCCAGGCTCAAACCTTCCCTTTTAGATATAAGTCACCCATAAGGTAGGCCGTACAGAGCCCAGAGGGCAGAGCACAGTGTATTCAAAATGTTGGACATGTACATTTAAGTTTTACATGTTCTGGTAGTAAAAAACTCCTAAGTTTGTTTTTCACTACTGCGAGGCCTAGCTCTCCCATAGGATAACATTGGAGATACCTTATTACTTAAGCTGTAATTTCCAATAGGGAGCAGGCAGACAGATCGAATTTAGTGTCTAATGATTTATCATTAAAAGCCCTCTTTAAAAGTAAAGTCAGATTTTTAATCACAATTCTGAAATTGCCACTTTTAGAAATATGGCATTTTCTTGTCCCATCCATCTGGTGTCTGATGCTGGTATCCTGGGTCACATGAAAAGGTGCAGTTGGCAGTTGGTCTTTGTGTTTTGTTGCTAAACATTGAGACAAAGGGGAGCTAGGTGTTGGCAGGATGGGTCACTCTGAGTTAAGATGGGGAGGAGCTGTCACCTACCAAACTTGCACATCAAAAAGGCCCTGCTTAGGCACTCTCACAAAGGGTTTGGCATTAGTCTGGGACCAGGGCAAGGAGGCAGGAAATTTCAAGCACTTCTGGGGGTGGAATCCTGTGGAAGCTTCTCCCAATTCAATGTCGGCCCCAGGCACAAATATTGGATCTCAGACACTAACTCTTCAGTACATCTCTAGACCTTGGGACTCTTGACAGGAAGAAGGACTGCTGTGCTGCCATTTTGAATGACTGCTGCCCTTGTGTGGTGACATGCTGCCCTCTTGACTGGGTGAAAAGGACTAAATCCATTGCTAAATCTAGGACCCCAGAGTGACTGGAAAGGGCTAATTGTCTGGCCTCCTGATCAGAAGCCTCAGGGACATAACAGTATTCCCACAACTTCAAAACCAAGACCAGGAATCTGACATCTGCGAGCCCTACCCAGTCAAGTGGTTCCAATGCAATCCTGGGCCCTTGGAATTGGGCCCAAATGTTATGTTATGTTATGTTAATAACTTTTATTAGGCGCACAGCTGCCCCAGCAAAGGGGCATCCTGGCGCCTGATCAGGTACACAACACAACAGGTCAAGGCTGAAAAAGAGAGAGATCAAATAACAGAGGCAAACAGATGTGTTTTAATGGCGCGTCTAAAAAGAGTCAAGCTATTTAGGGCGCGAATGTGTAAAGGAAGGGAATTCCATAAATCAACCGCCAGGACACGAAAAGAGCGACCTCCCATCCTACTCAGCCTGAACCTAGGCTTAGTCGCCAGATGGTAAGATTCAGACCTGAGAGACCGCGTGGGGACGTATGGAGAAATAAGGCCCGCCAAAGCAGGGGGAGAGGAAAGCTTCAAGATCTTAAATGTCAGACAGAGAGCCTTAAATTTGATTCTCTGTCTGACCGGAAGCCAGTGAAGGGAGGTCAGAACAGCAGAGACAGAGCCTCGTCTTGGAAGGCCAACAATGGCCCGTGCAGCAGCGTTCTGCACCCTCTGAAGCCTAGTCGCCTCAGCCTGGTTGACTCCAAGTAGCAAGGCACTCCCGTAATCCAGCCGGGAAAGAATAGAGGCCTGAACCACCAGTTGCCGAGTGGGGGGGGTCAAAGAATTTGAGGACTGGCCTCAGCCCTCGCAGAATACCAAAACAGGTAGCTGCTGTCTTCTTTGTATGGCTGGTATAAGAAAGATTAGAGTCCAGCCATACCCCCAGATTTTTAACTTCGGCCGCTGGAATGGGGGACACCCCCAGTTCAGAAGGCCACCACTGGTCTCCCCAAAGTTCCGCCTGCTTCCCCACAACCAGGACCTCGGTTTTCTTAGCATTAAGCTGTAGGCAGTTGCTACGCATCCAGCTAGCCACAGCTATAAGTCCTGCACGGAACCTGGGCGCAGTCACCTCAGGGTCCCCACTGAGTGTCACCGCCAGCTGCGTATCGTCGGCATACGATGTCATGGTAAGGCCACATTGCCTGACGACAGCGGCCAACGGTTTCACATACAAGTTGAACAATGTGGGGCTTAAAGCAGAGCCCTGAGGGACTCCCAGTTCCAAAGAATGGAAAGAGGACTGGCCAGGTGGAATGGCTACTTTGAAAAACCGGTCCGAGAGGAAGGAGCGGAACCACTCAAGAGCCTTCCCCTCAATACCCACTTCCTCCAAGCGCCGCATCAAAATGTCATGTGCCAGACCATCTGTGGACCCAGCAGAATCAACACATCCCCCTGTGGCGCTGCACTACCCCGAGCATAACTGACACATCACCTCTGCTGTGTGGACTATCCTTGCACAAGGATGTTGTATCGCTCTCGCAGCCTGCAGCTTCTTTGGAACCAGCCGGTGCATAACACATCCTTGATGAGGGACTTCACATCAAAGCCCCCTTGTCGATGACCTCCTCGATGATGACGTAGTACCTTGCCTCACAGCTCCTTGGAACCGACATTGTGTGACGCATCTCTGAGCAGGACCTCACATCACCTTGGCTGTGTGACGCATCCTCGATGCTGGACTCCGCAACAGTCCGTCACAAAGATTTAAGGCACTCTTCTTCAGCAGGCCTTACTGGTTCACTGTAGCCGGCCCATGCTCTATTGCGGTTGGCATGAACTTGTGCGTTTGTCCTGGTCTATCCCAACCATATATATTTTTGGTGCAATTTTCACTTAAATCTTTAAAATTGCATATCTCCAGTTCCACTGATTGGATTTTTGTCATTTGTTCTTAAATTATTTAATACTTTACTTCATTTTTGTAAATTGGTGTGGGATTTTTCTTGTGTTGGTTTCACTTTATTACTATTTGAATTACTGCATAAATACTTTACACATTGCCTCTAAGTTATGCCTAACTGCTCTGTGCCTAACTACAAGGGGGTTGATCACAGGTCAAGTTGGGACTTGCTTGTAACTTTTCCCTGATAAGATTGAGGTTGCTGCTTGAGTAGGTTTTCACCCTCTTCATCCGGTAACCGATATTTCCTACAATGTGGAACATTAAATGTACAACACTGGTTATGCAGCAAGCCTCTTGTTGCCTTTGTTATTGAAGGCGATTTGCTGACATCTAGATAATTACCTTAGATGTTTATGTACTGAGTGAACTCAGAACTTTACCCGACCAACCTGTTTTTAACAAGTGTTGTTACTAGGTTGGGGGGGCAGTGCCCCTCCTGTTACTGTCCTGGCCCTCACTCCCCTTCTGCGCCACCACCAACAACAACCTGAAAAAACAGATACTGCCCTCTCACCCTGGGAAGAGAGATGTTGTTACTGTTCACATTTCAAGCTTTACTTATTGTTGCATTCCCTAAGAGAATATGCTTTTTCAGGACGGTGTGTTCCTGTAGTTCATGGAACATATTACTCATTTATAGTGTGTAGTGAAAAGAGTCACTCTATGTAGCTCTGTAAGTTGAAGTTGTGGGTGGACAACGAAAGACAACTTTGGCGTTCAGACTGAATGCAGCATAGTACCACAAGGGGTTTGAAATACATGCTCATTCAATCAATGAACTCTATGCAGAGCACACTGAGCAATGGTCAGGTATGCCAACTGTAATTTGATTATATGCAAAAGTGTGTGAAGGAGTGTTAGACCTGTCATCCTTATGGTGGTCCTTCCCCAAACGTTTTGGCTGCTTACCTCCTCTTTTTGCTGATACTTTTTGTTGGTCTTAGGACTCTGAGCACTTTACTACTGCTGACCAGTACTAAAGTGCATCTGCTTTTCCCATAAACATGGTAACATTGGTGTACATACAACTGGAATATTTAGTTTACTTATAAGTCCCTTGTAAAGTGATGTACCATATACCCAGGGCTTATAAATTAAATGCTACTAGTGGGATTACAGCCCGGATTGTGCCATCCACACAAGAAGCTTTTCAAACCTGTCTCAGGCCTGCCACTGCAGGGTCTGTGTATGCAGATTACTGCTACTTCGACCTGGCATTTAAAACCCTTTGCCATGTCTTTAACTCCTCTTTTGTTACACATACGTCATCCCTTAGGCAAGCCCTAGGTAGCCCATAGTGCAGGGTGCTGTGTAAGTAAAAGGAAGGCATGTCCTTTTAAGTTTTGCTTGTCCTGGTAGTGACAAACACCCAAATGTGTTTCTCAGTTCTGTGAGGCCTCCGCCTCTCATAGTTTAACATTGAAAATTCCTTAATAAACTTTTAAGCTGTAATCACTGGTTAGAAAGGAACTGTTGCATCATGTTTTATATCATTGGAATGATTAAATGTTTTAAGTGTTACCACTTTATTCCAATCAAGATGGCATCAGGTGTGCCATACTTTTGTCATAAGTAAGACTGTTAGCGCTCTAGTTGTTCTTTAAAACACTCTGGGATATTCTGTCATTGGGCTATACTTGGGCTACATCTCGGTGATATGTGTGCTTTATTTGGGTTCTTTTGTCTCTGGTGGCCATCTTGGGAAACTTATTTGTTTTGAAGTTTCCTAATTTCCTCATTTACAACAGTCTCCTCAGTAGGAAATACTTTCAGGTTTTTTACTTTCATTCCATCAAGAAGGCATTCAGATGTGTCACACATTTGCCATGAATTTGGAATGTTAGCACTCTAGTTGCTCATTAGATCACTGTAGTAAAGCTACTGCTCATCAGGGAAGTCTGCTGCTGGTATTGAAAGTGCATGTTTCAGTCTGCATGTCAGAATTTTTTAATGAAATAGAAGAGGATTTGAGAAGTCACTCAAAATATGCCCTAATTTTCTTTTTTCCGCACTAATCATAATTTCTATGGCAAAATGAACCTCCTCATTGTTTTCCTTTTAAATTAAACTACTCACTCTCTACTTCTCACTCGCTACTACTTTTTACTACTCACTCTCTACTACTCTCTCTCTACTACTCTCTATTACTCTCTACTACTACTCTCTACTACTCACTCTCTACTACTCACTCTCTACTACTCTCTACTACTCACTCTAATGATCTCTACTACTCTCTACCACTCACTCTCTACTACTCTACTACTCACTCTCTACTACTCTCTACTACTCTCTCTCTACTACTCCCTCTCTACTACTCACTCTACCACTCTCTACTACTCACTCTCTACTACTCACTCTCTCCTACTCACTCTCTACTACTCTCTACTACTCACTCTACTACTCACTCTCTACTACTCTCTACTACTCTCTCTGCTACTCACTCTCTACTACTCTCTACTACTCACTCTCTACTACTCACTCTCAACTACTCTACTACTCTCTACTACTATCTCTACTACTCACTCTCTACTATTCACTCTCTTCTACTCACTCTACTACTCACTCTACTACTCACTCTCTACTACTCACTCTACTACTCACTCTTTACTACTCACTCTCTACTACTCTCTACTACTCTCTACTACTCACTCTCTACTACTCTCTCTCTACTATTCTCTACTACTCACTCTCTACTACTCACTCTCAAATACGCACTCTCTACTACTCTCTACTACTCACTCTCTACTACTCTCTACTACTCACTCTACTACTCACTCTTTACTACTCTCTACTACTCTCTACTTCTCACTCTCTACTACTCTCTACTACTCACTCTCTACTACTCATTCTACTACTCTCTCCTACTCACTCTCTGCTACTCTCTCTACTACTCTCTCTCTACTCTCTACTCTCTATTACTCATCCTCTACTCTCTACCTCTCTACCTCTCTCTTCCTCTCTCTCTACTACTCTCTACCGCTCTACCTCTACCTCTCTACCTCTACGTCTCTGCCTCTACACCTCTACCTCTCTCTACCTCTCTCTACACGCACACATATGCACATATATGCATATGCATGCATATATATGTATGTGTATATATATATTCACTTAAAAAACCATAGGTTTCACACATGTTATAGTTAGCTGTACATTTCACTCGTAAAAAACCAATGAAATTCCACGTTATAGTTAGATCAGGTAACTATAACTTGCGTGCCCACAATAAACTGCTGATGACGTCACATATTACATCACTCATGACATGGTCAGTGACATCACTCTTCACATCAATGATGACATCTGAAATGACACATTGTGGATTGCGGTCGCGCAAGTTATAGTTACCTGATCTAACTATAACGTGGAATTTCATTGGTTTTTTACGAGTGAAATGTACAGCTAACTATAACATGTGTGAAACCTATGGTTTTTTAAGTGAATTTGCAAGGTTTTTTAAATGCTAATTCCTAACTATAACGTGTGTGAAACCTATGGTTCTTTCAGTGAATTTGTACGTTTTTTTAAATGCTAAGTTATGTATTTATTTTTTATTTGTTTTTCTGGTTTTTCACCGTGCGCACACCCTACGCGCACGGTGCGCTTCGCGCACCGCGCGCTGTGGGCACTCGGTGCGCTTCGCGCAACGAGCGCCCACGTTGCGCAGTTCATAGCGTGCGCGCCTCGCCTTTTTTTACACAGTACCAATTTTTTTTTCTCTCTTGCGGGTCCTTCAATTTATTTAATAAATGTGATTGTTAATTGGTTTTTTTGAAACATTTTTTTTTTGCCGTGCGCGTACGGTAAGCTTACTGTATGCGCACTCCGCGATTTTTTTTAAAAATTATTAAATGTATTTTTCGTACTTTTTGGTCCTTCGTGGACCCCCTGACAAACGCTAGGGGGTCTGCAACTCTCTTCGTTGCCCCCTTTTCACGTTATCCACCTTTGTTTTTCAGTGCGAGAGACAGAAAATGGCGGCCGACACTTTCTGATTTCGACCGATTCGAATGTTTACAGTCATGTAACCACCAATCAGAATTGAGCTCGCGCACGGCACCGTACGCGTACGGTAAGCTTACCGTAAGCGCACGAAGCGCGCTTACAGATATATATATTGATTTAAATGCTATTTTCTCAGGACCTACTGAACAGATTTACACCAGACCTACAAAAGGCACATCCTTGACCTGCGGACTACCTCTCTGCCAAATTACAAGTAATTCTGTTCAGCCGTTCGGGCTGTAGCTCGGACTAAAGGTCCTATGGAAAAATGCATGGGGAAAACGCGTTTTGGGACCCCCCCTTTTTCTCAGCCCCTGCTTGACGTATCACCCCGAGACTTTCAGGGTAGGAGCTGAACGGAGCACCCCATTAGTTTTGAACATTTCGCGAGGATTCGTCAACCGGCGCCAAAGTTATTCAAAATAGAATTTTGAGATTTCCTATGGAAACACGGTCCTAACTATAACTATCTACTGGCGACCGCCAGTAGATAATATACATACATATATAAACATATATATAATCTGCATATCTATATCAATACAAATATAAATGCATGCATACATATACATATATGCATGTTATGTACATGAAATTTTGAAAAATACTAATAAAAGCAAAGCTAAAAAGCCACCTAATTACAAACAGAATTGCTTTAACTTAAACGAGGGCGAGACCTATTGCATGTTCAATGCTTGTTTACTTTGATTCTATCAAGAAGGCATTCAGATGTGTCACACATTTTCCATAAATTCTGAATGGTAGCACTCTAGTTGCTCATTAGATCACTGTAGTAAAGCTACTGCTCACCAGGGAAGTATGCTGCTGGTATTCAAAGTGCATGTTTCAGTCTGCATGTCAGAATTTTTTAATGAAATGGAAGAGGATTTGAGAAGTCAAAATGTGCCCTAATCTTTCTTTCTGCAGCACTAATCATAATTTCTATGGCAAAATGAACCCCCTCATTTTGTTCCTTTGCAAATTAAATGTTTTAAGTGTTACCACTTTATTCCAATCAAGATGGCATCAGGTGTGCCATACTTTTGTCATAAGTAAGACTGTTAGCGCTCTAGTTGTTCTTTAAAACACTCTGGGATATTCTGTCATTGGGCTATACTTGGGCTACATCTCTGTGATATTTGTGCTTTATTTGGGTTCTTTTGTCTCTGGTGGCCATCTTGGGAGACTTATTTGTTTTGAAGTTGCCTAATTTCCTCATTTACAACAGTCTCCTCAGTAGGAAATACTTTCAGGTTTTTTACTTTCATTCCATCAAGAAGGCATTCAGATGTGTCACACATTTGCCATGAATTTGGAATGTTAGCACTCTAGTTGCTTATTAGATCACTGTAGTAAAGCTACTGCTCATCAGGGAAGTCTGCTGCTGGTATTGAAAGTGCATGTTTCAGTTTGCATGTCAGAATTTTTTAATGAAATAGAAGAGGATTTGAGAAGTCACTCAAAATATGCCCTAATTTTCTTTTTTCCGCACTAATCATAATTTCTATGGCAAAATGAACCTCCTCGTTGTTTTCCTTTTAAATTAAACTACTCACTCTCTACTACTCACTCGCTACTACTTTCTACTACTCACTCTCTACTACTCTCTCTCTACTACTCTCTATTACTCTCTACTACTACTCTCTACTACTCACTCTCTACTACTCACTCTCTACTACTCTCTACTACTCACTCTACTGATCTCTACTACTCTCTGCCACTCACTCTCTACTACTCTACTACTCACTCTCTACTACTCTCTACTACTCTCTCTCTACTACTCCCTCTCTACTACTCACTCTACTACTCTCTACTACTCACTCTCTACTACTCACTCTCTACTACTCGCTCTCTACTACTCTCTACTACTCACTCTACTACTCACTCTCTACTACTCTACTACTCTCTCTGCTACTCACTCTCTACTACTCTCTACTACTCACTCTCTACTACTCACTCTCAACTACTCTACTACTCTCTACTACTCTCTCTACTACTCACTCTCTACTATTCACTCTCTTCTACTCACTCTACTACTCACTCTACTACTCACTCTACTACTCACTCTACTACTCACTCTTTACTACTCACTCTCTACTACTCTCTCTCTACTACTCTCTATTACTCTCTACTACTACTCTCTACTACTCACTCTCTACTACTCACTCTCTACTACTCTCTACTACTCACTCTACTGATCTCTACTACTCTCTACCACTCACTCTCTACTACTCTACTACTCACTCTCTACTACTCTCTACTACTCTCTCTCTACTACTCCCTCTCTACTACTCACTCTACTACTCTCTACTACTCACTCTCTACTACTCACTCTCTCCTACTCACTCTCTACTACTCTCTACTACTCACTCTACTACTTACTCTCTACTACTCTCTACTACTCTCTCTGCTACTCACTCTCTACTACTCTCTACTACTCACTCTCTACTACTCACTCTCAACTACTCTACTACTCTCTACTACTCTCTCTACTACTCACTCTCTACTATTCACTCTCTTCTACTCACTCTACTACTCACTCTACTACTCACTCTCTACTACTCACTCTACTACTCACTCTTTACTATTCACTCTCTACTACTCTCTACTACTCACTCTCTACTACTCTCTCTCTACTATTCTCTACTACTCACTCTCTACTACTCACTCTCTAATACGCACTCTCTACTACTCTCTACTACTCACTCTCTACTACTCTCTACTACTCACTCTACTACTCACTCTTTACTACTCTCTACTACTCTCTACTTCTCACTCTCTACTACTCACTCTCTACTACTCATTCTACTACTCTCTCCTACTCACTCTCTGCTACTCTCTCTACTACTCTCTACTACTCTCTCTCTACTCTCTACTCTCTATTACTCATCCTCTACTCTCTACCTCTCTACCTCTCTCTACCTCTCTCTCTACTACTCTCTACCGCTCTACCTCTACCTCTCTACTTCTACGTCTCTGCCTCTACACCTCTACCTCTCTCTACCTCTCTCTACACGCACACATATGCACATATATGCATATGCATTCATATATATGTATGTGTATATATATATACATACATATATAAACATATATATAATCTGCATATCTATATAAATACAAATATAAATGCCTGCATACATATACATATATGCATGTTATGTACATGAAATTTTGAAAAATACTAATAAAAGCAAAGCTAACAAGCCACCTAATTACAAACAGAATTGCTTTAACTTAAACGAGAGCGAGACCTATTGCATTTTCAATGCTTGTTTACTTTGGTTCCATCAAGAAGTTCCTCATTAGATCACTGTAGTAAAGCTACTGCTCACTAGGGAAGTCTGCTGCTGGTACTCAAAGAGCATGTTTTAGTCTGCATGTCAGAACTTTTTAATGAAATAGAAGAGGATTTGAGAAGTCAAAATGTGCCCTAATTTTTCTTTCTGCAGCACTAATCATAATTTCTATGACAAAATGAACCCTCTCATTTTGTTCCTTTGCAAATTAAATGTTTTAAGTGTTACCACTTTATTCCAATCAAGATGGCTTCAGGTGTGCCATACTTTTGTCATAAGTAAGACTGTTAGCGCTCTAGTTGTTCTTTAAAACACTCTGGGATTTCTGTCATTGGGCTATACTTGGGCTACATCTCGGTGATATTTGTGCTACATTTGGGCTCTTTTGTCTCTGGTGGCCATCTTGGGAGACTTGTTATGAAGTTTCCTAATTTCCTCATTTACTACAGTCTCCTCAGTAGGCATACTGTCAGTTTTTTACTTTGATTCAATGAAGAAGGCATTCAGGTGTGTCACACATTTGCCATAAATTCAGAATGTTAAGACTCTAGTTGCTCATTAGATCACTGTAGTAAAGCTACTGCTCACCAGGGAAGTCTACTGCTGGTATTGAAAGTGCATGTTTCAGTCTGCATGTCAGAATTCTATAATGAAATAGGAGAGGATTTGAGAAGTCACTCAAAATGTGCCCTAATTTTTCTTTCTGCAGCACTAATCATACATTCTATGGCAACATGAACCCCCTCATTTTGTTCCTTTTTAAATTAAATGTTTTAAGAGTTACCACTTTATTCCAATCAAGATGGCTTCAGGTGTGCCATATGTTTATCATAAGTAGGGGTGTTAGCGCTCTAGTTGTTCTTTGGAACACTCTGGGAAGCTGCAGTAGAACACAAAGGAATCAACAGACAGTCTCTGCCCTTGTTGGATGTACATGTTTTACTGAGAATGTCAGACTTCATTCTCACATGACTAAGAAAGGTAATGTGAATTTACAGAAAATATGCTCTCAGTTTAGCTTATAGATCACCTTCCAAACCTCTGTGGGAAAAGCATGTGAAAATAGTTTTCTCTCAAACATGATTCATGATATCCCAGCAGAAGGCTTTTTCACATGGTAAAATCACCTTAGAACATACCACAATTCCTAAAAGGAGTATGGTACCATCAACAAATGATTTATAATGTAACTAAAGTCTTAAAACCTTCTATTAACTGTAATGCTTTTTAATGAGGTGCTATCATGTATATTGGTCCCAAGATGGCTGCCAACAGTTCTTGGATGAAGTGCTGACAGCCAATCAGATCTCACGATGAGATGAGTGGTTAGGCTCTGCCCAGATATATATGTGATTTTACTTTTGATTTTCTCAGGAACTACTGAACGGATTTACACCATTTAAGCAAAAGGCACGACTCTGAACCAAGGTCTACCTTTCTGCCAAATTTGGTGTAATTCCGTTCAGCAGTTCGGGCTGTAGCTGCATCAAGAGATCCTATGGGAAATTGCATGGGGAAAAGGCGTTTACGGACCCCCCTTTTTTCTCAGCCCCTGCTTAATGAATCACCACGAAACTTTCAGGATAGGAGCGGACCGGAGCTGGCCAAAAGTTTTGAAAATTTTGCGAAGATTCATCAACCGGCGCCAGACTTATTGGGAATAGAATGTTGCGGATTTCCTATGGAAAATAGGTCCTAACTATAACTACCTACTGGCGACTGCCAGTAGGTAATATATATAGCACAATTTTCATGATCACTGTTAAAGGTGGGCGTGCTAGTTTAGTCTGTGGGCCTTTTTGTGCCCCCCTAAAGATTAAGTCTAAAGACACCACTAGGTTATATTGACGTGCTGCCAGTTCTGTGTTCACAGTGGTTAATTGCAGTGTTTAATTTGAGCCGGTGGTTTCTTGGCACAGCCACTTAATTTTCAACACTGGTGCTTGTGACAGTCTGCCACACGGCAGCGCTGTCTGGATAATTTAGAGACTGCCACAACAGTTAAATATTAATTTAACATACATTAAAAATTACCATTACCTTCTTCCCATGCCATTGGTATATCTTTGGGGGCCTGAGATAGTTCGAATTATCAGACATGTAGGAGTGTGATGGTTAGTAGTTGTGTTGTTACTATAATTGGCAGCATGGCAGGAGCAATGTGTGGTGCAAGCTGCAGTGGAAACCTCTTTGAATAGATTTTTTATCTAGGATAGCAATGAGGGGAATGGTGCAGGCTAAAGCGTGCTTACTTCTAAAACAATTAGTGCATCAGTACACAGCTTAGTCTGTCACTCAGGAGGATTCTGCAAAATAATTAGAGCATCCTATGCCTATTACAGACTAATAATTGACAAGTGTGCAATTTGCATCAGACATACTGAGTTATTTAACTAATATGCTGGCAGAACATTTAAATAACATTGAAGCGACAAGGCAAATTTGACAGACATGAGCCATATTTGAAAATGTCTTCATAAGCAATTCACTTACCTCCCTGGCAGCATTCTGCATGTCTTGTCATTGATCTTTAAAGAGGATTGTCACATTCAGAGATGCTCAGTTATTTGAGCATGACAAAATGTGGCCTACTAAAGGAAAATAACTATTGATTTGCTCATCACATGTTGGGAAGAATGTTCCCTAAAGCGAGTTCATGTTTTGGATAAAGGTGTTGCGTGTTTTTGTGGGCAATGTGAATAACTAGAACTATTTGTAGTGAGCTACACTGAGAAACCATGCAACATTATAATTGATGTTTAGTGTACCATTTGGGAAGCAAAACAATCCTCAAATGTAGTATTTTCTGAAAAGAAATTTACAATTTTGATCTAAACGAAGCAAAGCACATACCGTATTCACCCAAAATGCAAGAGTCAGGGTAAGAATAAAACATAAATAGGAGAGAGAGGACATCACATTTAGACCGGACAACAACTGTCTTGAAACAGTGGACAACAAGGTGTCAGAATAGACTGTATTTTGTTATTATATTTTATATTACACTTTTTACAGTGCATTTTATCATAGTTTATTGGGCTGTTAGAGCTATATGCAATTTACAGATTTTCCTACAGTAGACCTCCATTGCAAGTGTTTCAAGCCCGACCACCTGCCTGCTTATGCTTTATGAGTGTTGTCTGCAAGATGCGTTGATCCCAAGGGGATGCTTGGTTGGATTAGCCATGTCTACTATCTATATAGATATGTGGTATTTCCATAGCAAGATCCTTGTACAGGGTCCAAGACAAGCACAAAGTCAACATGTGGTGGAAGTGGTAGCTGGTTTGTGGATGGTTAAAACATTATCATGTAGTGTTTTTTAAAGAGCAGCATTCTTCAAATCTTTCCAAAATTGGAGCAGCGTTGGGATGGTCTTGATGGACACCTGGATGTTGTTCCAGATCCTGGTTGCATAGATGATAAGACTTTCTCTTTATTTATTTTTTACTTTTTTACACTTACTTTGGTGTATGCAAATGTCCTGATTGTGGGTGTGCTTAGAATACCCAGAGATGATGAGAATGTCTGCAAAATAAGCAAAAGTGCTAGATACGATGACTTTGTAAATGATGTAGTCGGCTTTGAAGATGGTGTGGGTTGACAAGTGGAGTCAATGGAATTAAGGAGGATGGGGGTGATATGTTAAAATTCCTTCAGGTATTGGAAGAGATGTCCCGTGAGGATTAGGAACTTAGGATGCCCTTAAGGAATAACCATGTGGAGTCATGGAGGCACAGGGTAAGGGTGTTACCATCATCCAGATGTAAGAGTATGAGGTCTTATACATCAATTCTGCAGTCATAATTTAGAAGAATCAGTTTCAATTTCATTAGATGAGAAACCTGAAAACAGTCTTTGTGTTTTTGGCGATGTGTTCCTTCAAGGTGAGGTTTGTGGCCACCTTGAATCCAAATTGCCTGGCATTCAGACAAAGTTGGGTCTTGAAGACCTCAAAGTTCATGTTGCTGAATTAGTTTTATACTGTTTCTTGTCTGTTGTTCTTAGCAAATACCAGGATGGAGTTGAGAATGGGATTAAGGTAGGTGCTGCATATCCAGGTTTGGATGATGTGCAGCCAATGTTTGAGATATTGGATGGCTAAAAGAATGGAAACTTTCAAGAAGAGTTATGTAGTATCAGAAAGTCAGGCCTTGCAGCCTTTTACCCTACCCATGTGAGTATGATTGGTGATTCTTGTGTTTAAGATGCTCTGTTGTTTGTATAGGACTGTGGTATCAATCAATCAATCAAGGGTTTGTTAAGCACAGTTACTCACCCTGAAGGGTCTCAAGGTGCTGGTGAAAGAGCTCGGCTCCTAGGCGCATATGGAGGATGGTCGGAAGCCAAGTGGGTCAGACACCTTCCCTGGCCTTTCAGGGTACGTGCGGTGCCGGATGCTCATGGTGATTCGCCGAAGAGTCAGGTCTTGAGGTCCTTCAGAAATTTGTGTGTCTGGCGGAGATGGAAAGGGAGAGTGTTTCAGGCCTTTGCCGTGAGGAAGGAGAAGGAATGACCTCCTGTTCTGGTCTTCTTGACGCGTGGTACCGTGGCAAGGGAAAGCTGGGCTGAGCGGAGGGATCTTTGGGGTGTGTGGAACAAGAGGTGGTGGTTTATGTAGGTGGGGCCGGTGTTGTGGAGGGCTTTGAGGGCATGGGTGAGAAGCTTGAAGGTGAATCTCTTCTCGATGGGGAGCCAGTGTAGTGCCCGCAGGTGCTGGGAGATGTGGCAATTTCACAGTAGGTTAAAGACTAGTCTGGCGGCGGTGTTCTGAATGTTCTGGAGTTTGCAGGAAAGTCTCATGCTGATCCTGGCGTAGAGTGCATTGCCGTAGTGCAGTCTGCTGCTGATGAGGGTGTGGGTGATGGTTTTTCTGTGTTCGAAGGAGATGCAGTTGAAAGTTTTACGTAGGAAACAGAGGGTGTGAAAACAGGAAGAGGCGGCGGCGTTGATCTGGTGGTCCATTTTGAGTTCGGAGTCCAGGATAATTCCGAGGTTGCGTGCATGGTCCGCAGGTGGGGGTGGATTCCCGAGGGCTGGGGGCCACTAGTTGTCGTTACAGGCATCGGGATGTGGGTCTATGATGAGTACTTCGGTTTTGTCTGTTCAGTTGTAGGCAGCTGTTCTTCATCCACCTGGTGACTGCTTCCATTCCTTCTTGAAAGTTGTGTTTCGAGATGTTGGGTATGTTGGATAGTGAGAGGATGAGTTGTGTGTCGTCTGCATACGATACGATGTTAAGTCTGTGTGATCTGACGATGGAAGCGAGTGGGGCCATGTAGACGTGGGGCTGATGGAGGATCCTTTGAGGACTCCGCAGGTGGTTGTTGTGGGCTCTTAGATGAAGGGAGGAAGTCAGACCCACTGCCTTCTGCCAGAGAGGAATGAGGTGATCAAGTTGAGGGCTTTGTTCCGGATTTCTACATTGTGGAGCCTGCGGGCTAGGGTGCAGTGTGAGACTGTGCCGAAGGCTGCGGAGAGGTCCAGGAGGATGCGGGCCACCGTCTCTCCTCTGTCGAGGAGGGAGCGAATGTCGTCTGTCGCGGCGATGAGGGCAGTCTCTGTGCTGTGGTTCCTCCTGAAGCCTGATTGGGAGGAGTCGAGGATGTTGTTCTCGTCGATGAAGGAGGCGAGTTGGCTGTTTTTCAGTGACTTTCGGTATAGATTTACCAAGTGTGTTCTTTTGAGTAGAAAGCATTAGGTTGGGTTATATGTTCAGTAATAAGTCATGTTAGTGATTGTGTAGCACATATTGTCCCTGTAGGCTACTTTAAGGTACTCCTGGCAGAAGGAATGGGATTGAGGGAGCACAAGAGGAATGATACGACTACAAAGGATGCATGGTATGCTCTGCCTCAGCTCTACCTTCTTCTACAACTGTCATGCTTAGGGATATGCTGACTGCCATAATTAGGAATTAGAAAGTGGACATTTAAATTCAAATTCTTCCCACCCGAGAAAGAAGTAATGATAGATATCTTCTAAAGTAGTCCTGTACATATGATCTGAAAATGTCTCAGATTGCTCTTGAGCTACAATTTTAGATATATGCCTATAACTACCCAAGAGTCAGGTCATTGGAAAGATACCAAATACTATCAGCACCACTATATTACAACCGTATGTGTTACAGTGGCCACAGCGTAACATATTAGTGCTTAACAAAACACAACAAATAACGTGAAAGGAGCCACCATCAGAAAAAGGGAATGCATGTACTTCACTATCTTAAAGCATGGTAATCTTTACATACATAAGAGTTTTTCCTAACTATTAGGTAACACCCGATTCTTTCAACCAAAGAGACAATGTAATATTTCTCCACACTTTTCTGCAGTGGGGGCTAGGACTTATAGAAGGGAGCGGGGTGTACAGGACACAAGCACAAACATAAACACTATGTCACACCCATCCATTCACACACATGCACACACACCCACACATCCATTTAGAACACACACTCCCCCAAATATTTATGCAATCACACTTACCTGCGCAACTCTGCCTCAGAGGTTTCAAGTGGGTTTGATCTGCTCCCTTCCCTCACCCGTCACAGAGTGGAATGGGGTCAGTGAGACTGGTAACCCCACCCCACTCTGTGACGAGGTGTCAGTGATTGACACTGGGCCTGGGCACTTCAGGGATTAGAACTGAAGCTCCGAGGTCCAAAGCAATCAGTGACGCTCCCTCTCATCACGAGGAAGAGGAACTTTGCCAGGCTGGATAGGACACGCCCACTGGAGCTATGACATCTTCAGACTGGCGAAGTTCAGCTTAGACAGCCAGGAGCCTGTTCATTTAGCGCATGTTTTACTCCTATCTAAGTGACCAGAAAATAAAGAGTGTCTGTCAGGCTGACCTTTCCTCGGACTGACAGACACTCTTCTTTTTGTGCAAAAGGTGAGGAGGCATGTCCCCTTTGCCCATTAGGACGGGCCATGGCTGCTTTTCTGACCTACAGCTCCATGCTTAGACAAAAAAGCAGCTTCAAATTCTGTAATATAATGGGAAAAGTGTTGAATCAGCGGCAACCCGTAGACGATCAGCATCATTTTGCTGAAGTTTTCTTTCCTGACAGTGCTATCTTCTTCGTACTGTTCTGTGCTACTGCAAGTAGATCAAATTAACTAAAGTCAGGGTTTTCACAAGATAAGCTGTAAGAATGAGCTTCTTTTCCATGGGGGCCATATGATACATTTGTCCTTATACTGCCCTTTAGAACTGTACATTTTTGGCTAGGAAAAGGAATCCTTTTGTTTCAGTGTTCTTAGTAAAAGAACTACGTTAGCATCACAAGTGTTGGTACTTAACGTGAAGCCAGGAATTCTAGTACCTAGAAGAATGCCAATTAGGAGTAGTTAAAGATAGCAGCTGCTACCCCTGGCTCTGCTGCCCATGGAATTTTCCATGTTAGACAGGGTCTCTGAAGTCATGAATACAACAATAGAAACAGAAAGGCAATGGATCTCTTAAAGACCGGTTTACTTTCCATAATATCCACTCTTTGCCCTTCCTCTAGCCCATCAATATCAAATAGGAAGTTGTTGAGGGGCTCAGAGTAGTACCAAGGACTAACTGTGTGAATACTCATTACGATGACATATTGGGTGAAATGACAGCTAGTCTTTCACTTTGCCCTTTCATTTTTTAATAAGTGTCACCATGGAAAATGCTAATCATTATTATCCTAACATGTCTTTCATAGTCAATAGTCAATAGTTAATATAACAGCTTACGTTTATCTTTTTCACGGTGTGCTTCAAACTGCATTATAATCAAATTTGGATCAGCACCACCAGAAACAAATCAACTGGCTATCAGGACATCCACTTTAACTAATACCATTTTAAAAAGAGTTATCTCCTAACTAGTATTCCACAACCATTACTGAAGTTCAAAAGAGCAGAGGAAATCTAAAAGACAATATTTCTCTGTTATACAAAAATAAGAAGATTTCCCTCAGATACCTCTCAGCTCCTCCTAAAGTTGATTTACTCCTAGCTGTAGCCACCTCTCCTATCACTTGTTGACTTTATGCATGTCTTTGACCCTGTACGGTTGTAAGACAGAATATCGAGAACAACATTATAGAATGACATGAATATTGTGTCAAAAATATTGTCTACAAAAATATTGTTTATGTACTTACATTGTGAAGTACAAAAATTAATATAGATTTATAAGTAATGTATTTAAATATAAAATTAGTAAAAGATAATATACTTTAAAAAAAAAAATATATATATATAGCATCCAGGGCAAATAATTACAAACCAATCAGAGTAGTCTGAAAATTAAAAGGCTCACCCAGACCAGCTTGTGTGAAGCCTATTCCTTTATTTTCATAGCCTGAAATGGAGAATTGACATCTCTCTCTCTCTCTCTCTCTCTCTCTCTCTCTCTCTCTCTATATATATATATATATATATATATATATATATATATTACTAGCTGACCGTGTTTCCATAGGAAGAAGATTTTTTAACTTGACTATACCTTTGGCGTCGTTTGATAAATCTTCATCGTTTTCCTCCAAAAAGTGTGTTGGTGATTCTTGTTGCGGATGAAAGGTTTCGGGGCAATCTGTCAAACAGGGGTTGAGAAAAAAGGGGGTAGGTGTGTTTCCCATGTTAATTCCCAAAGGAGTTTTTAACGTGATTACTGCCGGAACCATTCGATGGAATCACACCAAATTTGGCAGAATGGTAGATTTAGTTACGGTTTCAGTTATTTGGTGTTAATCCGTTCATTTGTGGTCGAGAAATTAAAGGTATCAAAATTCATATATCTGAGAGCATGATGACTTCACAAATAATAACAAGCTTGTGCAGAGATCTGCATAGCTCTGATTGGCCGCCAAAACCTCAACCAGCAAGTGTTGGCAGCCATCTTTGGATTTGGTTCAGCTGAGTTCCAAAAAAAGCATTAGAAAAGAAAAGAGGGCAGGGTATGAATACCTTGACCCTCAAGCCTTGGTCGAGACCCCGACAATTGCAAATTTATGAAATTTGCAGCAAAAAATTAAAATAAAATAAGCATTGGCTCCTGTGCTTGTTTTGAAAGGCCCCCGGGTGGCCTAGGTCCCGGGGGCATTTTATTTTAAAAGGAGGGGGCGCACGTGGCGCCCCTCCTGAGGCTCTTTGAGCCCCGGAGACCATGACCTCACTGGGGCTTTAGTTCAAATGGTTGAGGATAGTCGCACGGACCTCCTTTGTGGGCTTCTAGAAGCCCCATACCACCACCTCCCCAGGGCAATAATAACAATTTGCAGAGGGCTGCACAGACACCCCAGACACTGGGGACCATCACCTTCCTGATGCCTAAATAATATATAATACTGGGAGGGAAGTCACACAGCTCCCCTCCTGGCCCATATACCTCCAGGGGGCCGATCCCTACACAGAGAAGGAGGGAGGCCACCCGGCCTCCTTCCTCTAAACATTAATAGCTCTGGGGACAACCAGCCCCCAGGGCCGCCTCCTGCTGTTCTCCTGTGTGCCCACCCCAGGACATAGCTGTTTGCCTTTGCTTAGCAAGAGCTGACAGCGGCCGCCAAGCAAAAGCAAACACTCAAGTTCCAGAGGGCAGGAGATGTCAAAGTTCTCCCACCCGTTAGAAGCGAAGGTTTCAACTCTTTTCCTGCCCACAGACATGGGGGCAGGGAGAGAGATGAAATGATTGCTCTTGCACACAGAGAGCTTAATTTCCAACATCTCCCTGTGTGCACTTGCAATGCTGGATCCCACAGAAGGGGGGCCTTGAGGCTCCCCCGGCAGTCTCCATCCTTCACACTGGGTGCCCTGACTGGGACCAGGGTACCCAGGAATACATGGCCAGGGCCCTGGGGATTGGCTCCGCCCAGGGAGGTAGCCAGCGTGGCTCCTCCCCCTCATTGGTTAAGTCTGGGCCTCAGGAGATGGGGTCCTTGTGGCCATATGTGGCTGGGGAAGTGGGCCACATGATCCCCCTCACACTTATAAGAATGTAGCGGACATGGGAAAGCTGTCAGGTGAATCCCTGCTTACGCTTGTTGACTTCTGGGCATAACCTGTTTTATTTTAAAATTCTATTTTATTCCTTACCTTAACGTGCGTGCTGGTTTCAATCAGCAATTAAGTTTTAGCATGTGCCTTTTTTTTATTTGCTCTTCTGCTTCTGTTGCTTTCTCAGGGTTTTTCCTGGCAGCGCTTTAACTCCTCAGTTCCCCCAGGGGCTCTCCAGTCAGCCACAGGATTTCCCGATTGCGTGGACCAGTTCCCAGCCCGCATACGCTTCCAGGTCAGGGCATTTAAATGCCAGTGCAATCCCGGGCGCACAGTGAATGCGCGCCACTGGTGCGCAAAAGTCTATCCCGTCTGTGCCCATCCGTGCCTGGACAGAGCCAGGGGCCAGGCACTCTGCCCGGTCCTCTCCAGGTAATAGGGTGAATAAGGCCAGAACCTACACAAGGGCAGACATCCTGGAGTTAAATCCCAACTGCCGTTTTACGAAATGCCCTGTCATACTGGACCCCTCTTTGAGAGGTCAAGCGCACTGACCATCATTGTAACCTCAGACTTACCAATGGTTTGGCGTCTGGGTCCAGCCCCTACACAGCGCTCAGAGCAATGGGGACTGATAAGTCCAGCGTTAGGACTAATATTTTCCTTGGTCATAAATCCATGACTATTAAAGGGGCACTGCTGAATGCCCGGTCCATGACTAAACACAAAACAGAAATAGCATTAAGCATCCAGACTCACAATCTGGACTGTCTCTTTATCACAAACCTACAGACTCTAGTTTCCATCCTAAACGTTTGATAACAAATTTGCCATATTCTCAATTTATTCGGATTCGGAGGATTTGCTCAGACCTGGAAGTCTGTATTAACAAATTACAAGAATATCAACAACGGTTTCAGGCACGTGGTTATCCTGATGAGATTTTACAAGATTGTCTCAATAAAGCATTGTCTAAACCACGTCAAGAATTATTTCTAAAGAAAAATACGCAAACAGAGAAAAGATTAGTATTTGTGTCCAGATACTCTACTGTATCCCAAACAATTAAAAAAAAATCATAAACAATCAATGGGAACTATTACAGAATGAAAAAGACTTCAATGGACTATTTTTGGAAAAACCCTTGTTTGCCTAAACTAAAGGAAAAAATTTACGAGCATTATTATCGTCACCCAGAATAACCCATAGTGTTGAGGAACAGTTGGGTACCAAAAAATGCAACAGCTGCATCCATTGTAATAATGTCATAGTTGGTCAGACATTAACCCATCCATTGTCAGGTACTAAAATCAGACTTAAACATATGAGTGATTGTAACTCTTCTAATGTGATCTACTGCATCAAGTGCCCATGCGGCAAAGCTTACGTGGGTAAAACTGAACGGAAGCATAAAGTCCGAATAACAGAACACAAAAGCAAGATTAGAAATAAAAGCACTACATCCAGTTTAGCTACCCACTGGGATGACTCCAAACATACAATATCCCAACTACGGTTTCAAATAATTGAAAGACTGATTGTTCGCCCAGGCATGGATGTTACAAAAATACTATTACAAAGGGAGATATTTTGGATCAAACAATTAAATACCATGGTTCCTACAGGTCTTATTGACCGGTTTGATATTAGTTGTTTTCTGTAATGCTTTATCCATCTGTTAGTATCACCATTGCTCAGCTTGTAAATACACTCACGTACATGGTGATGGCGCTTCACTAACATTTTAATCACCTTTCATTCCTTGAGCCAGATCATCATTTTTTACCACATGTTCCAGTTTCGAACATCATTGTCATCCTATTTTTCTTTTCTTTTTTTCTTACATTATTTTATCCAACCGTTTTCTCATTTGGTTGTTTATATCTTTGTTTACACTTGCGTATACTTTCCCATTTCCGATATTTTATTCTCCCGTTCACAGGTTACAGTGTTTCAATCTTTATTACGATTGTTGATCTGGGACCTTTTTTTCCCTTCCTCTACCCTGCACTGGCACTATTATACCTAACAATTACATATCCATATTTTTGCATTTTTATACCGTTTTTTAGGTCTCGCCTGGTGAATGCAGCGCAAAGCGCTGCGGCCGCCAGCGAAATCTATTGTTGCTGACTTGCCTTGGAAGTGGGACAGGAGATGGGCACGCGCAAGGCTTTTGGCGGAATTGAGCCTGTGTACGCGCACGTGAACACGCACGTCCACACACGCGATGTGCACATCTCTTGTCCCCCTTCCGACCACATGCCAGCCCCGTTTGAGCGGCCCGCTTCAAGACGGGGCCGCTCAGAATGTCAAAAGGACTCTTTGCCAAAAGGACACTGTGCCTCAATCAGGCACCAACAATAGCCCACACGGAGCCCCCCATCCCTTCTTCACTCACCGGGCTGCTCTTCTGGGGGGGGGCTCCTCTTCGCGGCTGCAGCACTTCTCTTGCGGGGCTTCCCTGCACTCCAGGGAGCCCCGCGCTGCCGTGGGCAGCCTCGGCCGCCGCAGTCTTCACCCGGTCCCCCTCCTGGGACCCGGGACTTTTATCCACGCCGGCCGCCACCGCGGGGCTCTCCCTTCAGCATGGGAGCCCGCGTTAGCACAGCACGCCGGTTTCTCTTTTTGCCGCAGCAGGCCCCGCCCACGTCCCCGGGCAAGGGCGCCTGTCTTCCGATTTTTTAGCGTCCAGGACTGAAGACTAGAAGTTAACAAGCATTTGCAATGCCATAGGTCTCGCATTGACGCGAGTTTGAACTATTGACATTTGCAAATAAAAATGAATTTTATTTTTGTTTTCTTTTTAAAAACATAAATAAAAGGCATTGTTATTTACAATGTCAGTATCTCAAACTCGCGTCAATGCGAGACCTATTGCATTGCAAATGCTTGTCTTTTCATAGTGTTCGTTTCTTAGTATATGTATTTATTCACATTGATTCTTCTACATATTTTCTACATATTTTCTTCATTAGCTTTTCCTTTATACATTGTTATGACCGGTCCGGTCTTCATTTTTTATCTCCATTTCAAGATGGCCGCCACATTCCTTTTCTGAGTCCTTCTTCAATTGCAATTTTTTAGGCACGCATATAGCCGCGGTTTTCACTTGGGCGTTTCATCAGATTAACCACTCCTTTATCGTGTACAAGTTACTCGCGTTTATACACCGATTATTGGTGAGTATTTTTCGGAACATCCGCACTCTTTGGTTTACAATTGGCTTTTTCCTAATCCTCTTTTTATATATGTCTTGCACTCCTTTTGCCCACAGTGACTCTTCGGGGTCCTAAAGTATTACCGTTTTTGAATACAGCGTTCATTGACTTCACCGTTTCAACGCCTATCGGGGTGAGTCACGTTCTGCTAACAATTATCTAGTAGACTTGCTTCTTGATGTTTCCTTTAAAGCTGATGTCTACATATGTTCATTTTTCCTCAGCAATTTGAAACCTCATTGGTTACATACAGACTCAAGGTGAGCCTATACACATTTCCTCGTACGATCACGTCTACACCTCCTTAGCATTGTTTTCTATTCTTCCTTTTTCGTTTTTTGCCTTTCATTTCTCATTCAGTTCATGTTCATACTTAAAAGCAATTAAGGCATCACTATACTTGCAGCAGTTTCCCCGACTTTTATTTACTTTTCTTCACTTGTCTTAACACACCTTCATTCAGTAACTAACTACACACTGTCCTTTCAAGATAGCGATTCAGTTTATATTATTTTACTTGAGGCACCAAGCACATTACTAATCATACAAGTGGTAGCTAACCTTATTAGCATCAAATGAAAATGAAGGTTTAACAAAGCCTTATACCAGTTATGAACTGGGACCCCCATGTTGTCTTCCTTGAAAAAGAAACAATGAACAGGAGTGCACCCGTTATCCCAGCAGAGATCGGGCAATAGTTATAACAAAACAACAACGTCTCAACTGGGTATCATTTAAAAAAAACAAGTTTTTTAGTGATAAAAATCACAGAGGGAGGGGGGAAGGAAAAAGGGGAGACCACAAGAAAAATAGAAAGAAAGTATATATTGTAGGTAGTTTTTACAGCACTACAGTACAATAAAAGTGCAAATGACCAAAAACACACAAAGGTGAGCACTGAGCGTGCTAGTGATAGTGAACGGCGCAGTGACACGATGGGTGAAAAACAGCGTGAACGGCGCAAATTAATATAATAACAATGTGGTCAAAGAAGGAATAATTATATACAATTTGCTATGTACAAAAAAATCTTTTTCAATGACCACAGACAAGCCAAAAGTTATTTGCTGGGATCTGTTGACGGCGTTTCAACCTGGTTAATTTCAGGCCATCATCAGGACAATGGTCATAATTATAACGTGTGCTGGGCGTAGTACAACTAAAGTACAGGGAATCCTTAGAAAATGAAGGAAAAACTGATATAGATCGACGTGTGATCAGGCATTAAGGCACAACATCCGGAGTATTGGTATTGGCCAGGCGTAATAAGGGTCCAGGACTCGGAGATAGAGATCGAATCTTGTCAGTTGTTCACGCAAAGGATCCAAAAAATGACGATCCAGAATACGGGGAATAAATCCAGGGAGGAGAGACGGAGGGACGAGTGAAGCGTCCGTGCTTTTTATTATTTGGTGTAAATCCGTTCAGTAGTTTTTGAGAATTTAGGGTTTAAAAACTATGTGTATATCTGGATGGTTGGATCCACAAGGGGCTCCTAAGATTCTCGCAGGAGCCCCCATTTAAAAATAGAGTGTTCCTATTGACCCAGGGAGCTTTTTTTCCTTTGGGCCTGTTTGCTTCTGTGAGAGTTTGACTCCTGGCTTTGAATGACTGCCAGCAACATGAAAACAATGTTGGTGACAGCCATTACAGGATTCGAGGACTTAGTCCTCTGTCTTGCACTTGTACAAAAAAAAATATTATAAGGGGTCAGCGTAGGGATATCCTGCCCTGTGGGTTTTTACGACTATTCAGTGGGATCCGGAAAAAAAACAAAATGGGGCTTCATTGTTTACCTTAGGGGAGGGGGTGTGCAGCCCCCTGACCTGAGCCATATTCAGCCTTGATGACCCCATCCAATAAATTAAATATTATGGGGGAGGGAATGCTTGGCCTCCCTCCCCTACTCATATTTGGGCCCTGGGACTACTTCCCTAGGGGCTCAAAATGTTTCTTAGGGCTAGGGGAGCCACGCAGTAAGTTATGCACTAGACATTCACTCAACGAGGAAGCACTCACTAATTAAATAGTAGAAATTACATGATTTATCTAGCCCTAATATTTAAATTTTGGGCCTAAGGATGGGGTCTCCACAGCCTAATTAGGCTCAGGGAGGGGGTCCATGCACCGCCTCTCTTTATTAATTACTCGCCCTCTCCCTTTCATTTACATTTTATGCCCCTGGCAATAAGGTCCACTGGTACCTGATTTGGCTCAGGGCCCCCTCTCCTTTTTAATTGGCCCCGGGTAATGGGATCTCCGGTGTCAGGTAAGGCTCAGGGAGGAGGGCCTTGCAGACCCTCTTCCCCCCTTTTTTCTATATTTCCCCTAAAATTGAGCATCCTGGCACTAGCTAAGCAGCAGCTATGATCCTTGATTTTGGCCCTGAGTGGATCCATTAAATGAGAGTATAACAAAGAGCATCATGTGTTCGAAAAAACCCGGTCTTCAAGGATTTTTTAAATGCAGCTTCCGGATCCAAAAACAGAGGTGAGATTTCCACCTCAAGTTTTTAATCTGAAGGATGAAGTCTCAAGGAAATTTGCATTTGAAGATCTCAATGTTCTCAAGGTCTTGTAATGGCTAAATCTGACTGTAAGGTATTTTGGGCCCGTCACCTTGATCGCTCTGAAAACTAGCAACAAGATGTTAAACAGAATTCTTTTATGAATTGGAAACCAATTTAGTCTTTTTAATGCGGCTTATGCTGAGCTCCGTTTAGGGAACTGTAGCATCAATTTGGCTGCTGTGTGTTGGACGATCTGAAGTTTGTGAATTAACTGTTTAGAGCAGCCTGCATACAGATTGTTGCAGTAATCGAATCACGACGTAATGAGGGCAAATGCTACAGTTTTCCTTGTGGTAAGTGGGATAAATTGAAATCATTTTTCAAGAGATCTAATCAGATTCAAACACATCCCAGCTACCGCTACGGCTTGAGGATGGAAGCAGAGTTCACTGTCAAATTTGATCCCCAAATTCTTTGCTACCTTAACCGTGTCTGTTGGAGAGGGAACTGAGTTAGGCCACCAGCGTATAGTAGAAAAGATACTGATTTTGGCCCTGGGGGTGGTGTATGCAGGACCCAAAAAGGCGCCAGAAAGGGGGGCTTTGCAGCCCGCCCCTTTTTATTGTATTTGGTCTTGGGGATATGGTCCCGGGGGTCTATTAAGACTCGGGGGAGGGGGCTGCTCACCCTCCTTCCCTTTTTAATTGTATTTGGGCCCTGGGGATAGGGTGCCCTTGCCTTTTTATTGGAACTGGCTCTGGAGGAGTGGGGCAAATTAATGGTATGGAGGGGCGGCATGTCCGTGCCCTATAATAGATATGATTTGGCCCCAGGTGATGGGGTCCCTGGGTCCCAAGGGCAACCCTATGCTGCGCTTGCCAAAGGCTGTGCACGGTGTGTGGTTTGTATCCTGGGGGGTGTTTGGCCACAGGGTCTGGCAGCAGGCCAAGTGCTGTAGGCAAGCCATTGCTGTGAACGGTCAAAGTCTGCACAGCATGGTGTCGGCTGCCTGTGGGGAGTTGGAAGCAGGGCCTGCGTGCAAAACTAACCTCACGCACAACCAAAGGCTGTCCATGGCAGGAAGTTGGATGCAGGGCCCCATGGCCAACCCCACAACGTGCGCCATTAAATGTCTTGCGCAGCTTGGGGTTGGCTGCCTACAGGGCTTTGACTGCCTCCGGGTAGGTTGGCCACATGGCCTGGCTGCATGCTAGGCCCTGTTCCCTCCTGTGCACGGCAGGGTGTTGGCTTTACGTATGGTAATAAAATATTACTTAATGTTAAAAAACATAGAAATTCACTGAAAAAAACAAAGGTGAAAGCAAAGTTATAGTTGGGTGTAATGAAAGGATGTCAGTGATAACATTAACGTATTGAACTCACAAAAGCACAGAAATTCACCAGTTTCTAGTTAGCAGAGCTAACTATAATTTGCGCCCCGCCATGCACTGTTTATGACCTCACATATTGCATCACTCATGGCATGTTCTATGACATCACTGATGGCATCTCAAAGTACATCTCAAATGACATCACTGGTTGCATCATACAATGAGTGTGTTAGTTTGTTTCATAGTTTGCATAGTGGCAGGTAGCTACCATATTAATTTTCTACCAAAGTTTGTAAAGCCTTTGTTCTTCTAATCGATGTAACTGTTTACAAAACGCATGTGCTTTTATTGTATCGTAGGTGTGTAGTGGTATTGAACACGTTATTAATTGTTTAGTAACAAAGTAGTCAGTTTTATTCAAAAGGAGAAGCTTGTAGATTACACCCACAGAATTTAAAGTAGATTGTAGCAAATGCAGTTCTTTCAAAGTTGGTGGGATGTGCTTCACTTTTTTTTCCGTTGGTGATTACTCATGCCACCTTTGCAGTTTTATATAGTGCACACTTGGGCCAACAACGTTTGAGGGCTTTACAAGAGAACCGGACTACTTACACATTTTTAGGTAATGGAAAATCAAGGGATTTTCCCAGAAGTACATCATGTTGATTCAAGTGCAGGATTTGACATTGGTTCCACGGTTAGAAGGCGGGCAGCCCTAGCCACTGGGCAACATGCCCTCCCCATCACTTTGAGACAGATTACAGAATGAGACATACATCTACATTGCTAACAAGACATATGGGAGTGCTTTGCTTTAATGATTAAACCCAGCTTTAGGCACGCAATCCTGATTTTAGCTGGTGCAGTGTGGGATACGTATGATTTTCTTGAAAATAATGTATAAGGATATATTATTTTGTATACTTCATGAATATTTTTTTGTTTTGCAAATAGTCTCTACCGGATTATTCTTTTTTTCTTCCTCATGGATCCAGTTCTCAGTTCTCACAATGCATTGTGGAGCTCAGGGCTGGGTCAAGGTAAAGAAGGGCCTATTTCAGGTCAATGCATGGGGCTCGCTGAATGAATTTGAGCCACTACATTCCAGTGACAGGTGTACACTACCGATAAAAAGATGTACAATACCATTAAAATACTGGAAAAGACGGCAAAAACAACCCATTAATTAGTAGTGCAGTGTGAGCCCCTGGGGAGGTGAACAAAGTGAACGCTCCCAGGCTGCCTTCAGCAGAAGCAGAGCTGCCAAGTGTTCACATTGCGTATGTGTCAGATTTGCATGGTTTCAGTGTATTTGTAAGTGACATTCAACTGTCGAATGTGTGACACTTAAGTGACATAAGGAAGTCCATGGAGAGTGACAAAGATCAGAGACTACCTCCTTTCGTGCAATGAGAAAGTTTAAAAAGATCTTGCTGCAAAACCCTGGAATGGAAGGTCACCAACCTACAGCCCCTTTCTAAGATGATCGTACTGTAAAACAATTGTACACCATGATATTATTCAATGAACAAGTCTTAAAGATGCAGTATTTAACTAAAGGGTACGGATACATGTAAATTCACAAGAACAGACATATTAGATGTTACAGATTGTACTTAGCAATGTATTATAATATAAGCAATGTACACTTGCCTAAGAAATGTGGCCAGCCTACCTGCCACACCACTATTAGCGGGAGTCACGTGACGCTTCCTGGTTACAAACAGATATTCTTTTACAGTGGTAATGTAAGAGTGTTACAAGCCGAGTTCTGGAGCACTTCCTTTGAATGGACACTTATTAAAACAAGCATTTGCAATACAATAGGTCTCGCATTTGTGAAAGCTAGAGCTCTTGGTGTTAAAAATGGCAATGTTTTTTACTTTTTTTTTGTATGTAGTGTAATGATGATATTTGCACAGCACTATTGTTATTCATATGACGTCATTGCGCTGGAGAACCTGAAAATTGGAAATATGTTATAAGGGAGGGGAGACGAGTAATATGATGGTTGGAGAAAAAAAGTAACAACAATGGAATTATATTCTCCTGAAGCCACAATGTTTTTAAAGAGGACTATGTATTTTATAAACAAGACACATAATCTACAACCTACTGGATAATCTTAGAGTATAACAACAAATACATAGCAGCTTAAACGAAGGCAAAAAATAAAGCACAACACATGGTGCTGGACACTGGCATGTTCTCTCCGAAGTTTAATATGTCACTGTACAGTTGGTGATTGTGTAATTTAAGTATTAAAGTGGTACTATCGAGGTTAATATTTTCCGCAGCCAGTAGTTGTTGTCACAGTTATTGTTTTTAGTAAAGTTCTCTAAACAACCCCCTGGGCCTTTTATGTGCATTAGAAAAACCTTCATAATAAACATAGATGCACAGATTTAAAGAAACACACATACACAGACACAAACGCACACATAGACAGGCACACATTTGGAAACAGCCACCTGCAGCTGCATACACAGCTAGATGCAGCCATATACGTACACATACATATAGTCATGCACACATACGCATGCAGGCATGAGCACATATAAACATAGACACACACGCGCACATAGCTATGCACATAAGGAAGTATGCACATTCATACACAGCTTTCCCAAGAGGAGATATATTTACGCACTGACACACGCATGCACATATATACAAGCATACACTCACAGGCATTCCTAAATACCTACACATATGTGCACACTTAGAAACACATGCACATATAAATGCATACACTCTTTCTTTTGTCTCACCCATGCTTGGATTGCATGAACAGTTAAACTCTTTACGGTGGGCAACTGAACTGAACCACACCTTCTTGGGAAAACATCACTTCCAGAGCTTTTTATGTGGCTTGAGTCCTGTAATCAGTGTTTTTCCAGTTAAAGAGTGGAGCCAGGTGCCAGCCCCTGCGGGTTTCGCAGGGAGGTAGACAACTTGTTATAGTGGGTTAACTAGGGGCAGTGAGGGGTGGCGTCACTTAGAATTGAGGGGAGCAGTTATGAGGTGTTACTGCTGGGCTCTTTTATGGCAGTACCAAATAAGTAGTTCCAACCGGTGCAGTGTGCTACCTATTTAGGCAAGCGCTTCAGCGCCCCACATGGGATAGTAAGTCCTTAGCTTAAATCATTGAGCCACCTTGCTGAAAAAAAATTGAATGGCTGAAGGAAAGAGAACAGACAGCCATTGGCGAGAGATGCAATTTGAAGAGAGAGGGAGCAACAGAGAGAAAATAGGAGGCAGAGGGAGGGACTTGAGAACGTAGAGATGAAAAGTGAGGAAAAATGTGTAGAAGAGCAAAATACGATGGAGACTGCGGATCTGGGAGAACCCCCCCCCCCCAATTACATACTGCATCAGCTGGCTAGGTGGGTCGAGGTGACAAAGCCCCTTTCCCACATCCCTATGCCAAGGAAACCTCATCTGAGTTTGCCGCTTCTGCTTTTTGTGAGGGCCTCTGTTTGCATGCTCAGAGGCTGCACCAGAAAACAGGGAAGGAGTTTATTGATGTGCAGCCAGGGCCACCGCCTCCTCAGCACTGTGGAGGCCACAGCCTGGGCACAGCGAGCCACAGAGGTGGCAAGTGAAAGCCCAGGGGAGGGAGGGACATGAAGGAAGCACCAAAGTGGCATAGGGCTGGCAAAGTGTGAGGAGGGTAAACCTTCCACCTAGGAAAAGCGAGAGTTGCAGCAGAAACTGACACAAGACTGCTGTTTTTTTAAATATAAGAGTGGGCGCCCTACACCATTAGCAGTAGCAGATGCGCTCTGACCGCAGGAAGTCACCAAACCTAAGCAAGCACCGCAGCAGCCATCTTCGGACAGAGCTTGGAACAGAGCATTTACTTTTATTATTAAGTATGTTATTAACTAAATTGAGAAAAGGAGTAAGTAAGAATTATAGAAATAGTAAGTGTAATCGTGAACGCGCACCCTGCATAAAGAAACAAAAGCAGGCAGCAGCCACAGTAAATTGAAAGCGCGCCGTGTAGAAGGAAGCACCCATACCTAAACTGAAAGTGTGCCATGCATAAACAAACAAAAGAGGGCGGCAGCTATTCTAAAGTGAAAGTGTGCCGTGTGACACACTGGTATGAAACTAGATGAAAAAAGCGGGCGCCAGCTATACTAAAGTGACAGTGTGCCATGCCACACGCTGGTATGAAATTATATGAAAAAAGCGGCGGAAGCTATCGTAAAGTGAAAGTGCTTCATTCCACACACTAATAGGAAATTAAATGAACAAGTAGTCCCCAAAGAACACACACCACTTACGAGTGTAAGGCGACTGTAATTGGCCAGTGCTCCTCGTGTAAAACTGGAAATTATGTATCCAAGCCCTAACCAGTCTTACACTATTTACAGTGATTACAGCAAGTCTTGCAGACAGTGCATGCGCGCTGATGCTCGACCTAAAAAATGTTTACACTAGGTACAATATGACAACTGCGTGGTACTTAAAAAAACTTTGTTTTATAACAAACACTTGATCTGTATACACAACTTTCGGTAGCCAAAATTATACTTCGTGTAATGCAATTTTAAAATACTAGCTTGCATATTAACAATTCTTTCAGTTGTAGGCCGATACTCGTAGCACTATAAAACAGAAGTCACTATTGTATTCCCCGGTACACCAACCAGGATTCAATTGTGCTTCTCAACACAATGATCTGCAGTGATTCTAATAATTGACCTTTAATAACGTAAAAGAGTGCATTTGCCATCAATTGCTTTAAAATGTAAGTTAACCTAATGAATGACCAACAAAATAGTTATAGAATATTTTGTTTTTTAATACCATGTCTTTCACCCCTTTGCACCTACATGCTATCAGACATTGCCCTCCAAATGCACTGAATTTCAGTACTAGCTGTGCAGAACTCTCTTATAACGGTGCCATAGAAGTGCATCCTGACTCACTGCAGCCAGGATGAGACCGAGAACGTTTTTGGCTGGGCTAGGCATGAGTCCACGGAGCTGTAACAGTTTGGTGAAATGGGGGGATGTCGCCGGGCTGGGCAGGCCTGCTTGTGCTTTTCGTGTCCTTGCACCTTATGCAACAGGGTGTTTCATTGAGGTTGCTCAGGTCTTTCTGCACTGCTTTCCTGATTGCTGTGGCACCACGCTTGCAGACTCACCTCTGGTCTTGTGCCGGTTGTCAGATTGAGTGATAGTCCTGTCTAAAGTGACTCGCTGCTGGGCTAGCCATCAATGGTACTTTTAAATGTGCTTTTTTTTCCTCCTAAGGAACTGCGACCCCCCTGACACCAACACAGATGACTGGAGGGCAGGTTAGGGCTAACAGCCACTATTTGGTCTGAGTTGTGTTGTTGCATTTATCAAGCTTGGCGGCAGCTGCAAAATCATGTCCGGGCAGCTGAAGGCGGGAGGGTTGGGAGATCTGTGTGATCCTCAGTCTCTTCTGCTGTGGTGGTGAAAACATCCTGCTGCGCCCGCTACGCTCGACCTCCACAGTCAACTGTGAGGGTCATCTCACAGCAGCAGCTGGTTGGGCAGGCACAGGACAGGAAAGCGATTTCAGAACTGCTGCCTCCTGGGCCAGTCAACTGCAGCATGCACCCATAAACACCTTGAGAAAACTAAAACCCTTCCTGCCCGAAAAGGACTTCAAACTGGCAGTTCAAGCACTAGTTATTCCAAGAGTGGAATATGGGAGTGTGTCTCTTTGCGGCCTTTCCAGATCCACAACAGCCCATCTAAGAGCTTCAATCAACGCAGCCGCTAAACTCATTACCGGCTCCAAAAAAAACTCTCACATCTCCCCAAACCTCAGATCCCTTAACTGGCTCCCTTTCAAAGCCAGAATTCATCTAAAAATTGCATGCCTGACTCATAGAGCCATTCATCATAACACTCCCAGCTATCTAGCTCAGAAAATGGTGCTCTCATGTGGTAACAGATCCTCTAGAAGTGCCAGTAACCTTTTACTGAAACTACAAAGATTCAGCAAGAAGAAAACATACAACCGTACCTTCTCGGGGATGGCGCCCAGGATCTGGAATGCATTGCCCTCTGAAACCAGACTAAATCCTTCTATTGAAGCGTTTAAAAAAGAAGTCAAATCTCTTCTCATGGCTAAATTCACTTGAGCCAGGCTTATATGTGTCTATACGACCCTGGATTTGTATGGAATTCTATGCCTGTTATGATTTGCCTATATACCTATACGACCCTGGATTTTTATGGAACTCTATGTTAGTTAGAATTTGCCTCTGTATCTCCTCCATTTACTTTGTAAAGCACTCTGATACCCGCAAGGGTCTTGTTCGCGCTATATAAAACCTTTAAAAAATAAATAAATAAAAAATAGTACAAGCATATCTCTTATATGCAGGGGCTGAAAATAGTCAAAAGCAGGCCTCTCTTAAGTATTTGCAAAGTAATAGCAAGATGTGAGCCTTTGTTTCCCCTCCATTGCATTTGCATCTAGGTGTGAGGCTCCAGATAGCTCCCAGCTAGGATACTCAAACAGAAGAAGGCCTGATGGTCCATTAACCTCAGCTGGAATTTAAATAACAAAGTCCCCTCGCTGCCTGCAAATTGCTGCTTAGAATGAAAGCAGATAATGTATGAGTGCTGCTGAATGTGTTCCTGTGTCTGAAAATGTTATCAGGACGAATTCAGTATATTTCTGTGGGACCTGACTTCTTGGCAGGGTGGGCGGTGTCAACCTTATGAAAAGAGCAGGTAGATGCCGTCTACTTGTGTGTGCCCTCAACTTGTGTTATGGTTTCACTGCATATGACCATAGCAACATTTCCAACCCAGAGTCAATTGCCTGGGGCTGCCAGCAGCGCAGAGCTGAGCTGAAATGCGCTGGCTGCTGTTCAATTATATTTTCACAGCGAGCACGCATCATTTGCTCACATGAAGTTGGGGGGCGGTAGAGCATGACCAATGCTTTTTAGTGTGGTTATGCGGACACCAAAACAAAAATTGGTTAGTCTAACCCCACTTCACAGTATTTGGCAAAACTGGCTTAAGCTGCAGACTCCAAGTTATCTTCATTATGCGGAAGGGGCCCACCAAGGGAGCTGGGGCTCCTTGCGATCAAAAGCATCATAATGCTCTGACGTCGCCTCTGGTAGATTATTTTGAGTTATCGGTCATGTTTAAACTAAACACTCTCCGTC
Source organism: Triturus cristatus (assembly GCF_964204655.1). NCBI lineage: Eukaryota > Metazoa > Chordata > Amphibia > Caudata > Salamandridae > Triturus > Triturus cristatus. The sequence goes on from NC_140583.1 coordinate 880,469,303, forward strand.
TTCTTCTATTTCTATTTAGTCTGATTTATTCCCAAATTCACAAACATTTGGTCATAGATATTTTTTATATGGTTAGCTGTTGTTGTGACCCACTTTGGTTCTCCATTTTAATTTTACATTTTACAAGTTTTTTCCGACATCACTTTAGGAATATTATTTTACATGTTTATGCTTGCAAAATATTATTCTGAGAAGATGGTGTACATAGTGATCGTTTTTAGAAAGCATTTCTCGCTATTTAATCTGTACTCTCTGTTTAAGGATAGGAACACAGAACAAGATATCCTAGTGCTTGTGTTGCCTGTTCAGAGACAGCGTCTAACATCTAGACATACCACTGCATCAGAGCTGTACCTCTGACACAGTGTGGTTTTTATTATATAAATGGTACACTGCCGTTTATAGGTCAGAGGAGCACTCCAGTCAAGACTGTCCTGGAACTAACCCTGTGTTCGACATGCAGCTCTGCTGATGCTTATCTTCCATCCTACAGAGAATTCCACTTCAGGCTGATTCCCTGGCTCAGTTATCCATTTATGACGCTCGGGCTCACCTTCGAGATCGGGCAGAGGGTAAACCCACTATGCTCTCAGAGAAGGGTTAGTGATAGGTAGAAATATATAGAAATCAGACTGCCATGGTTGAACAGTTCATTCTTTTTATCACATTCATATTGTTGGTTACATTACTTTGTTTTATCTGCCTAAAAATTGCAGCTTATTCTTTCTATGCAAGATTATGATTGTTTCAAAAAATGTATTAAAATCTTTATTTGGATCAATGAAAGGGGTAGGCTCTTTTTCCACAATCCCCTCGGGGATTCAAGTGTCACCTGCCTCCCTAGAGGTTCAGGAGAGGTACTGTGAGCTAACTAAGAATATGGCTGACAGTCTCTGATGGTGTAGATGGACTTAGTCCCTACATTATGAAGTTCTGTCATCCTAATACGCAGTACTACCTTTTAAATGGGAACTGTATAACACTGTCAGATTCAAATTGTCAAAACAAGGGCCCACACATAAGTACATAAAGGCATCCTTGTGTTCCTCTTATCATCATAATCACAACTTGAGTGAACAGGCATATGCATGTTGCTCTGTAAACGTGCTCTTGTAACTGGCCTTTTAGCATTGAAATATCTTAACCTTTAAGCCAGTCATTCAGAATTTGTAGGTCCATTTTGGATAATCAGTGCTTTTCACACTTTGCTCATCATATTGAATACCATAAAGTATAATGGGGTAAACCTTAGGTCCCGCAATATAAACTTCAGTCATTTCTGTTGGGTGCGAACAATTACTTAGTAGAAGTGTTTACTTACCAACCGTATTTGTCCTAAATGACACTGGATGTCAAAAGAATGGTCTAATCATTAATCTAGACACAAAAAAAGGTCAAAACACACCGGAAGTGAAACATCAGTTTCTTAAAAAAATTGTATGTATTATTTATAATAGTTGAGTTCATATATGGCTGTCACATACATAAATGATAACACAAACATAAAAAAGAACAAAGTGACTTTAGCAAAACGAGTGACATAAGGTGCATATGTGCTTATTGAGGATAACTAAAAAAATACATAAATTAGATACACATATATAAATATACATAAAATAAAACCGTCCCTCATAAGGCACAGAAGTTCTATCGACACCCTTTGGACTGCCTTCCTCTTGGTAAAAGGGGTGAAGAGATTAGGGACATGAGCAGATAGAAGAAGCATTGGCGTTTTGAACCAGAAGGTATGCATGATTAAATAAACGTTACAGCGGGTCTTCCTCAGGACTGGAGTATGAAATGTAAGCAGCCTATTCAAAAATACTCTTCCAAGCCTGGATGGAGTATGGGAACATGTGGGAAAGAATCTTATCTCATGTGAAGAATAAATCTCCTTTGGCTGAGCCGGAATTACTGATGTCCGAAAGGTGATTGGAGAAAGAAAGAGATGAATTCTAAGTAATGCTTGGGCTGATTTGGTAATTAAGAGCTGGGAATTATTTGACGGTCAAATCGATCAAGGATAATTCGAAAGGTATGGACTGAATTAAGCAATCACAGGCAAAATTGACCCTGTTTTACAAGAATAGAGAATTCCACCGTCCGGTTGGAATCTCAGTGGAGCTCCGGCAGCAAATGCCAAAGTTCCTTTTTATGTTTGTGTTACCATTTATGTATGTGACAGCCATATACAAACTCAACTATTATAAATAATACATTCACTTTTTGAAAGAAACTGATGTTTCGCTTCCGTTCTGTTATGATCTGTTCTGATATCATAGTGAATAGACAGCTATGCAGTGTAGGACATGTTCATTATCAAACTTTAGCAGTGATAGTAAAACAGACGTTATTTTGATAAGATATGTATTTTGCTTTTGTTTCTGGATGCGCTTTTTACAAATCAATTTGCTATAATCCTTCTGACATTATTACCAGCTTGTGTAAAGGTGATGTAGGTCCTCATTCACAAAGTCCTTTGCACAAGTAAAACCAGATTATGAGCAAAGATTGTTCATATCAAGAGTGCAAGGCACTCGCAAAAATAACATGAGACTATTTTCCCTACGATGGAGTTATTTTGTGAGTGAGTAAATACCATCAAGGGGTGGGGAGTGGACGCTCTGAGACAAGATTCTGGTGTAAAGATTTATACCACTCAAAGATTTAAGGGCTTCTGGGTACTTTCAAACTTCTGTGTAAATATCTGCAATATAGCCTGTAGGCCAAAACGCACTATGGTGAACTGGGTTTGATGAATCCAAGATGCTCCTGGTGATTTTTCCTTATGGAGGCATAGTGTTCACCATCTTGTAGATCGATAGATTTCATGTAATCCAACGTTTATGTCTTTGAATTACTTTTTTAAGAGTCTCCATTTTGAGACAGAGATTAGGAATCCATACATTCAGAAGTTTCAGGTCCAATACAAGCCTGATCTTTCTATTGACTTTCAGAACCACAAATATTATGGAATATGTTGGACTTGACCCTCTCTGCAGGGTCATCCTGAACCTTTTTGCCTTCTAGCTCCTGTTTTCTGAAATGTTTTTGTTGGCATTTAGGACTCTGTGCACTTTACCACTGCTAACCAGTTCTAAAATGCTTGGGCTCTACCTTTTAAGCATGGTGAAATTGGCTTACACCCAGTTGGCACATTTCATTTACTTGTATGTCCCTAGTAAAGTGGGACTAAATGTAGCCAGGGCCTTTAAATTAAATGCTGCTAGTAGGCATGCAGCACTGATTGTGCCATCCACTTATGTAGCCTTTTAAACATGTCTCTGGCCTGCCATTGAAGCCTGTGTTTGAAGTTGCAAACTGCTATTTCGACATAGCAAAATAAACCTCTTGTCAGGCCTAAGCCTTTATTTTTAACATATATAAATCACCCCTAGAAAAGTCTCTATGTAGCCAATAGGGCAGGGGGGCAGTGTACCTTTAACCTTTACATGTCCTGGTAGTGAAACACTCTTAGAAAAACATTGGGTTATCCTATTACATTTAAGTGATAACTTTCAATCGGGAGCAGGTAGGAATATCAAGTTTGGTGTCTATAGAATTGTCAATTAAAACCCTCTTCAATTGTTAAGTTAACATTTAAGTCACAATTCTGAAAATGCCTCAGAGTCAACTCTGCAGTACACCTTTGGACCTGTGGAGGAGTTAGAAGGACTGCTCTGCTGCTCTTGAAGAAGGGCTGCTACTCTGTTGCCAAGCTGCCCTGCTGCCTGAGTGAAGAACTGGACCAACATCTTGAACCCAGGACCACCAGAGTGACTCCAAGGGCCAGGTGGCTTGCTTCTTCGGCTTTTTTTTTTGTTGCAGTTTTATATAGTGCAAACTCGACCCGAAGGTATTGGAGCGCTTTACACGAGAAGCGATTACGTTACACAAGGACACGTTAATTTTTTTATTTTTGGTAGGCACGAGGAGATTAAGTGATTTGCCCAGAATCTCAGGATGTGGACACGACCCGCGGCTCGAACCTTGGTTTCCAGCACCAAGGTAGGCAGCTCTAGTCGTCAGACCATATCCTCTCCCCCCTTCTTGATCAGAGCATCAGGGACAGTACAGGCTCCACCCACCTTGAACCCAGCACCTGGATTCTGCCAGTTGTGAGTCTTCTCCACCCATGTGGTGCTATCCCAGTCCTGGACCCTTGGAAGTGGGCCAGAAGATGTTCTGCCAGCCCATCTGTGGTCACAGCAGAACTGACGCAGTGCAATGCATCGCCTTGCAGGACTCTGCATTGAAACCACTACATGGCGCATTCCTGATGCAGGATCTCATATCGCAAGCCCTCGGAATGGCTGCGTCACGCATCCCCAACATGAGACTCCACATCGCAGCACATAGCCCCTTGGAAACCTTGCTGTGTGATGCATCTACACACAGGACAGTGCATTGTCACCGCAGCTCCTCGAAGCTTCTGCCTGCATGTACCTTGCTTCGTCACTGCAGCTTCTTGAAATCCCTGCAGAACAACATATATTCATGCACTTACCCTGCATCACCTCAGTTACGCGAAGCATCCTTGATGCAGGATTTTGCATCGCTCCCAACCAGGATTTAAGGTACTTTTGTTCAGCAGGCCTAACTTGTTCACTGTAGCCGGCCCACTTTCCATTGTGGCCACCTGACCATGTCCTGGTCTGGTGTTACACGATAACCACAGTTAGCGCTTTTTGCATCTAGGCACTATTTTTACTTAATACTTTGAAATTGCATTTCTCTGGTTCTGCTGATTGACTTTTTGTCATTTTTTTCTGAAATAATGTATTTAATGTAACTTTATTTTCCTTAATAGGTGTTGAATTTTTCATTTATGGTACTTTCACTTTATTGCTGTTTGAAGTGCTGCATAAATACTTTACAAATTGCATCTAAGTTAAGCCTGACTGCTTGTGCCAAGCTAGCAGAGCATAGGTTAATTTGGGGTTTGCTTGTGACTTCACGCTGCTTGAAAAGGGTATCACCACATGCAACCAGGAACCCTGTATATTAGAAGCCTTCTCCCTATTTTGTTGGAGGGACTGAAACCAGCGTTTTCTTGCAAACCAATTCCGAATTCATCTTGCAGAACTTTGTGCTTTCTTGGATATCTGGGCCAGGGGAGAGAGGTCACTGAAGATTTAACGCATACAAGTGAATTCAATGCTTTATATACCTTAGGCAAGAGATAGTGCTGTTGAGTCCCAGAATAATTGACAGCAAAAAATCTTGAACTGGCTCAAACAGTCCCCATTAATTTTTCTTGTAAAAGAATGCCTGTATAATCAGGAATGCTGATTCTTGGAGAATAAAGGCTGGAAAATAGAATTTTCACCTTGTGACCAAAATACTGATGGGGCTTCCAGACAACCTGTTAAATAATCCTCATTTTTTTATAACAACATTTTTATTATTTCATGAGAAAACAACACCTACAGGAAACGTTCGTACTACTGCATTGTTGTCATTTTATACATAATGCCTTACATCTATGGCCTTATTAGTACTTTTTTTAATAAACTTTTGATTACTCCATTTGTTGTCAAGTCAATAATGTCCCTGTAAACATTTTAAGTGTGTACCGAAAAACTCAAGGTTTTCTTGGGTGAAAAGGGTGTTTTCGATCTCTCCTGTAATATATTTCCATGTTAGACCTACCTGTATAGCATTTTTCCTGAGGTCAATAGTTCTTTTCACCGATTACTCATTCATCCTTTGTCTTGCTGCTATTTTATTTTGGGGAGGCCTGGGGGGTGTACATATAACTCTTTGTTCCCTCCCTCAGTCCATAATAAGGTTGTTACCTTCTGTGTTCTCTCCAGCAAATTCATTTTGTATCCTGTCCAATGCCTTTTGTCATCCCTTCTTCATTTACCGACATTGCCTCCTAGAGCAGCCACCACCTGCTCTGTGCAGTAAATCTGTGTTCCTTGGTCTAGAATAGTGACAGTTTCCTAATTTAGCCAATTTCTGCCTGGGGATTTATCACTATACTGCAATGTTTGATGAAGAGGGAAGGAGCTTGACTTATTTCAATTTTTGTTTAGTCTGAAATTCTCGATTAATCTGCACAGGACGGTGACTTCCCCTTCTGCCTCTATCTGTCATCTTCTAAAGCAGTGTTCCCCACATTGTGAGCCGCAAGCGGATTTTCAGTGGTTTGTGAAAGTCCAAGCAATAAATAAAAATGACTTTATATTCCATATTTATTTTGACACATTTGCTGCGCTTCAATGACAGAGGTCAAATGTCAGGCTATGTCTTCGACAAATTGTTGCTATTTTTTTAGGTTGAGCATCAGCACACATGTGCTGTCTGCAAGACCTGCTGTGATCACTCTACGGAGTGTGATCCCGCTTCTTGCTTGCCATTGGTTCACTCCAGCTTGCTTTTCTTTCCTGGCTCCTTATTGGCTGATGCTCCCCATACATCATTCCATGCCAACTACAGTTTACTTACGCTGTAGGTGGTTATTGTGTTCCTTTAGGGACTACTTTGTTTTATTTCCTGCTGCCTGTGCTGTTGCCACACACATAGCATTTTTGTACACGGACGCCGTGCTACGTTATAGCAAGGAGCCTGCTTTCATGTCTATTTTTTTATATCTATGGTGGACGCCTTTTGGGCCGCCATGCACCTAAACTTTATATAAATGGACACCACGCTTTATGTTGCAGCACGGTGCCCGTTTTCCTACCTAATAGTATGCTTTACAATCTTGAAAACGCTGATGCAAGGGCCCCCGCCTCTCGAGCGGCACACTGGAAGAACACTCACTTAATAGGAGCGTAATCTCAGCGCTTTGAATTGTAACCACACAGAGGGCTAGCTATTGAGACATTTATATTTACATGAAAACAGCGTCCACTGTGGGACTCTTTTCAGAAAAATCAGCAATCCTCTACCCACCGTTTGGGGAATCCACCATTAAATGTATTTATTATGAAACACCAAGTGGTACCTACACATTTTGGTATTTTTTCACACAAAAACAGGTGTCAAAAAACTGCTGACGATGGTTTCCGTGGTTATTTTTTTGGATTATTTTTCAGAGTTATATATGCAGATAATTATTTAGTTAATAAGATAAGTGCAAGAGACGCAGTGCTTCAGTGTGAGAAACAAATACAATTCATACACATAAGACACACAAAAAGCAAATATTTCATTTGCACATGTGTATATCACATCACAACATGTGAACCAAATTTTAATTAAAACAACCAGGAGAAACAAATGTCGATGTTTTGACCCCCGTTGAATCTTGTGGTCTCTTCAGGACATAGTTGTCTGACTTAATACCTGTAAGGTATGAGAGGACAGAAACCAAAACCAATCGTCAGTCTGTGTCCACTTAATGCTCAGGGTGTAGGTGTACAGTTATAGCGTCACCCTTCCCTAATGTACTATAGCTAAATAGCCACTGTCCTCTTTTCAGTGTGTATACCAGTCTAGGGAAATCTGGCTAAAATCACCTGCAGTCAATATCACTTGATAATCGCAATTTCAAATCACCAACACTTCCATAGGGCATGAGTCAATCTGACTATGCATGATTCAGAAGGAGTCAAACATTGTATATTTTACTGTCTGTACTATAGAGTACTTGTGTCACTCATAATAAGGCATGCACTGTGTCCCTGGGCTGTCATGCATCACAATGACTGCTAGTGAAGAGTGCATATCCTGTACATGCAAATATTTTATGTACATCATATGGGAGCCACACAAACCTGTGTGCTATCAGATGAATCCGATCACGCATAGTGAGAACATGCACTTCCTATTGTCTTCAGTCTGACTTGATATCAGCAGGTAATCAATGCCCTATATCGTCACTGTTCCCGGTTCCTCCAAAAAAGTTCAATATGAGGCGTTCATTTCCCAGTATTCGTCTAAAACAAACAAGGCTGATGAGTGCCTTTGGCACAGCTACCCAAACGTGAGGTGCCCCTCATATAGTGACATGGACGGCGGGTTTTATATTTCCAATCCCCTATAAGAGGGACAGCATAGTTATATTCAAGGCATACGTACAAAAGCGAATCACGCGTATCCTTATGTGCTCTTTAAATATTGTAATTACCCACACTCTCAGGTCCTGGTGTTTTGGACTCTGACTGAGCGTCTTAAGCATGAACTGAAAATACATATTTATCCTTCATTATGACATCTGGAAATAGATGTAATCTTGCTTGATTCCACCATGAAACTATCTGTCTATTTACTAGGAAGCGCTTAACGTTATGAGCAAAAATCCATCTCCATTTCTCGTTAGTAATGAGCAGTCCGGCCGAATACAACTGGTAAATGACACATCTTTATCTGTCCTGTGTCTACAGGGGCTAGAATGCTAACCCCAGTCACCATCTTAGGACAGTCTGTGCCGCCGAATTAAGTGTCAGTCACTGTGAAACCCATTGAATCTTCGTGTCAGCCAATATCTACATAATAATTTTAAAGTGGGTGGTGGACCCCCAATCCTCACCATTCCTAATCCCATCCCATCAGTGTCTAGGCGTCCTGGTGAGCTCAACCCCCCATATAAATCAGGAGTGTGTACCTCTTCAACCAGGTATGTCTGAGTGTTGGAACACAGCCCTACTGGGGTAGCAGCGTCCCTTAGTCTGCAAGGCCAAAGGTTCTGTATAGCAAGTTAATATACAGGAATAATGGAAAGGTGTCTTAGTTCATCTACATCGTTCAGCCCAGTACATGTATCTCAGCAGTCATATTGTTTCCAATCAGATTCAGTTTTCCTTGGCTTCTTATAAATTCCTACTGCCTTTGGTTGCAATTTCTATGTCTGCTGCATTTTGTTGCTGGATCGCAGCAGCGGAGAGCCTAGGCAGTATGAGTGCCTGTCTATGGACCCCAGAACATGCCACCCCAAAAAACCCTCCATGACTTGAATTAGAAAAGGAGGTCTTTACTGAGTTGAATTTCAGTTCTCTATGGAACAGAAAAGCAAAGCTTCTGACCCTGAAAAAGTATGTGAAGGAGTACCCCCTTCTAACTTGACTCTGTTTGCCATTTGTGGACTCAAATAATGTGATGAACTGTTTCTGTTGCCCACCCAGCAAAGGCAACAGCTCTAAAGGAATCCAAGGCCACATCAGTCAGATACTCCACCTGATGTTTGATTAGCTAAATAACATCAGTGCATTCCTGCTCATCCAGCATCATCTAAAATAAAGTTTGAAAATCTGTCATTTACGACTTTGCCACATAAGCCATGTGTACACCAGCGCTCAATGAGAGACTAGGCCCTTCACAGGCTGTTTTCAAAGCTGTGGCTACTTTCCCACCCAGAATCTGTGAGAGTAATTCCTTCTGCAACCATAGATACCCCCACACCAAATTGTGTGACACAGAATTCACAGGACTAGAATGCAACACTCTCTGTACTTCTCCATAAATGGGATACATTTTTGCCATACATTTAGACATAATACCCTTCTCATGGTTTTTTGACTCAATAAAATAACATTCTTTATGAATTTCTGAGTTGCAAACTGTAAAATGGATCTAACCCCATATCCATCAAACATATCCTCTCCATAACTTTCTTTCTCTGCCAAATAATGAAGCCCAACATTCTCACAGTCATGAGTCAATACTGCCTTTACAATCAATCAATCAATCAATCAATCAATCAATCAATCAATCAATCAAATTGATTTGTATAGCAGAGCTAATCACCCAAGAAGGTATCCAGGTGCTTGCAGGTTCCGAGGTACTCAGCCAAATAGCCAGGTCTTGAGGCACGTTTCGGAATTCTGGTAGAGAAGGGAAGATCCGGAACTGTGGGTTGGAGGCCATTCATGTCTTCATTGTGAGTTAGGATGCTTCTGTTGATGCGTGGAGTGTGGGCATGCAAGAGGGAGGGGAGCATAGTTGTCAAGATGGTTGGTGAATGGAATCGCAGGCTGTTATTGAAGTGGCTCTGTCGTAGGCTATCTAGGGCCTTGTATGCGTGGGTCAACAGCTTGATCTGGCATCTCTTCTGTACTGGGAGCCAGTGGAGTTCTTTGAGGTGAGGGGTGATGTGGGTCCACCCGGGGAGGTCAAGGACAAGTCTGGCTGTGGCTTTCTGAATGGTCTGTAGTCTCTGGAGGCGGTGTGCAGCGATTCCCGAGTAGAGAGCGTTGCTGTAGTCCAGTGTGCTGGTGATGAGGGCTTGTGTGATGGTGTTTGTAGTGTTCAGGGGGGCCATTTGAAGATCTTTCATAGTATATGCAAAGTAAAGAAGCAGGCAGAGGAGACTGCATTGATCTGGGACTTCATGGTAAGCTTGCTGTAGAGGGTGATACCTCAGTTTCTGGCATGGTCCGATGGGGTGGATGCTGGTCATAATTCAGCAGGACAACTGGAAGCGCTCCAGGGAGTGTTGTTGTTGCCAAAGATTAGTACTTCAGTGTTATCAGTGTTGAGTTTCTGGCAATTGTTTTTTATCTAGTTGGTGATGCTCGTCATGCACCTGTGGAACCTGGTTCTGGTGGTGGTGGGGACCTTGGAGGGGGAGAGGATGTGTTGAGTATCATCTGCATATGATATGATGTTGAGTCTAAGGGATCTGATGATGTTTGCCAGGGGTGTCATATTGGTGTTTAAGAGAGTGGGGCAGAGGCCTGAGGAACACCTCAGATGATTTCCTTGGATTCAGAGGGGAAAGGTGGTTGGTGGATGTTCTGTGTTCTTCCATTGATGAATGAGGCGATCCATTACAGAGCTTCCCTATGCATGCCGATGCGGTGTAGCCTAGCGATCAGTGTGTTGTGGGATACGGTGTCAAAAACTGCTGAGAGGTGGAGGAGGATCAGGGCTGCCATCACTCCTCGGTCGAGGACGGCTCAGATGTCATCGATGGCCGTGATCATGGTGGTTGAGGTGCTGCGATTGCTGCAGCATCTGGACTGGGAGAAGTTGAGAAGATGTTTCTGATTAGGATGTTTGGTGAGTTGTTTGATGGTGGCTTTCTCCAGGACAATGGCTAGAAAAGGGAGTAGGGAGAACGGGCAGTAGTTATTGGATAGTTTACTTGATCCGTTATCAAAAATCTTGACTGTACCTTAGAGTGTTATATCTCATTGGTATCAAGAAAAAGAGTAGCCTCAGTATCTCTGGTCAGCTGCTACTGCTTTTGTAACTGCCTGGACTTTATCAGCTGAAAAGAGGAGTTCTACTGGAGAATGGAATCTGTGCCTTCTATCTGGAGGTTGGTAGGGAGAGCGTGGCCTGGAAGGAGTACAACGACTCCAGCTGACTCATATATACACTTAAAGATACTTCGGGCCCGATTCACAGAATTAACTTAAGACAAAATCATAAACTTACTACTTTTGTTATTCACAGAATGCACTTACTACTTTTGGTATTCACAGAATGCACTTACTACTTTTGGTATTCACAGAATGGATTTACGACTACTAACTTTACGTCCGCACTCGGGCCGGAAATTCCGGCCCGGAGGCGGAGCTTCCGGCCCAGAGGCGGGGCTTCCGGGCCGGAGGCGGAGCTTCCTGCCCGGAGGTGGGGATTACGGCCAGTGGCAGAGATTTAGCCATGGCCAAAATCTCCACCTCTGGGCCGGAAGCTCCACCTCTGGCCCGGAATCTCCGCCTCCGGCCCGGAATCTCCGCCTCCGGCCCGGAAGCCCCGCCTCCGGCCCGGAAGCTCCGCCTCCGGGCCGGAATTTACGGCCCGAGTGCGGACGTAAAGTTAGTAGTCGTAAATCCATTCTGTGAATACCAAAAGTAGTAAGTGCATTCTGTGAATACCAAAAGCAGTAAGTGCATTCTGTGAATACCAAAATGGTAGTAAGTTTAGGATTTTGTCTTAAGTTAGTTCTGTGAATCGGGCCCTATCTCACCAATGCCCACATTCAGAATTAGCAACATACACCAAAGCGTTTGACACTCACCATGTGGCCAGAATCACTGCATCAAATAACTGCCATAGTGAGAATCACAGTTACAAACCATTTTGCAGGCAACTGGAACACTTCAGTTACGACTCTTCCTAGATGCTGTCTGAATACCACATCAATCGTCAGAACCCTCTTGACCATGTTGAGCATGAAAAAGGTGTGCTTTGGAGGAAAAAACAAGTGAGACTGGCAGCGTTCACAACTGGCACCCACCTCTGCTGTGACCACATTGCCTGAATTTCCTGTCTGTTGAAGGGTAGAAATAACAAACAGAAATTATGTGAATGGCCTCGCAGATTATGAGTCCAAAGGGTTTGAACCCTGGAAGAACAAAGATGACTGCTCTGTGAAGAAGGTATGGGATTTAGAGTCTATTTAGGGAGGCAGATGCTTCAGATATGTCAATAAGAGAACAGGGAGGATGGAACATGGTAACATGGTGGTAGCATATAGTAGAAATTTCAATTCTGCTATTTATTATGAGACATACATTGGTTTGTATTGTATTATCGTAAATAATTGATTTACATGTTGTAAGAAATTGGGTTATGATTTGCGGTGGGTGACTAACCACTAACCCTGGGCGTAGTTCGCGAAGTAGCACTACGCGAAGCTACGCAAAGTGCACTTCGCATTACGCGAGCTACGCGTAGCACTTCGCGAACTGCGTAGTACCCTGTTCGCACTGTGCAAGATGCCGTTTTCAATGATTGCACAGTGCGGAAAAGCATCCGGCACGGTGCAATCATTGAAAACGGCATCTTGCACAGTGCGAGCTGTAGTTTTCTGCCGCTCGAGTAGATTTTTACACGAGCGGCAGCTTTCTCACTGGTACTGGACTGGTAGTTTCTCATCACGAGCGGTCGCCAGCATACGCGACCACTCGCAATGAGAAACCTGAACTCCCCGCGTTGAGAATCTCGCCGGGATGTTTATTTTCTAAGCTCGCGATCGGCAACCTGATGTTGCTGATCGCGACCAAGGAAAAAGTCTCACCGGGATGTCATTTTGCTTGCTCGCGGTCGCCAACTTGATGTTGAGGACCGTGAGCAAGCAAAAAATGACAGCTGCACTACGCAACGCTACGCTTTGCATGTTTTCACTGTGCTACGTGCAATTCGCATAGTGCGAAGTAGGGTAAACTTCGCAAACTACGCGAGTGTAGCGTAGTGCTTTGCCCAGGCTTACTAACCACCTCAAAGAACAATCACACGCCTTGTCAGGGTGAACCCTCAAAGTCACTAAATTAACCTTAGCTCAACCCCCTGGTAGCTATATCACCCAGCGTATATGCTTAACTTAAGGCAATGTTTAAAGTATTTATGCAGTACCGAAATAGTAATAAAGTCAAAATGCAAAACAATAAAATTCTCAATCCAAATTAGAAGCATAGAGTAAAATGTGATAAACAAGATGACACCAGAATTACAAAAACTCAATAAGGGGAATTAGTGATATGAATTTTTAAAGTTTTAAGTAGGAATATCACCAAAAAACACAAACCTCAAATTATAGTCAATGGTTGCGATAGACCAGGAACCAGGCACAGTTTGAGGCTGACCGCAATAGAGTGAGGGTTGGATAAATCAATTAAGTTTGCCCTGACCAAAGGTTTTTTCTTCTGACGTAGTCCTTTAAGTCCCAATCTACCACAAGAGTATGCTTCTAAAGCTTCCTCAGGGAGGCACTTAGAGACTCAGAGGATGCCAGGAACAGGCCAACAGCAGGGTCCAGTGCAGGTCCAGTTGCTACTAGTCAGTTGGGTTCTTCCAGGAAAGTGCCTCTTGTAGCTTGTTTTTATCCCTGTAGCTTGAAAAGGACATCAGCCTTATGATCCTTGAAGTACACTTTTTTTTCTTTAGTACGTGAGGGAGTATTTCCAGTTCTTAAGGGCTTCTCTCAGGTCACAGGCAGCAGGCCAAGTCCTTTTCTGATATTCCATAGGTCAAGGAAGTGTTTTGAAGTGGGTCCCTGGAGGTGCTGCATTTATGCCTGGCACTAGCTAGTGGGTGAGAATGACTCCTGGGCATGCCCTAAGCAACAGGGTAGGCATTCCCAGAGCCATCACATTTTCAAGTTGAGTAAAGTCTTTGGCCACACTAAACTTGGGGTCTGAGGGCTGTGTGTGTGTGTGTGTGTGTGTGTGTGTATGTAAGAGAGAGAGACTGGTGTACTATGGCAATACTAGTGTAGTCCCTCATCTAACACTAACTAGTTTGTGGCAGCCACCGTACCCTGAAGAAACCAAGAGACAGAAGTTTAGTAAGACAAAGGTTTTATAGCTACTAGGCAGGGGACCCAAAAGAATAGTCTTGGCATCCTGTTATCTCCCATTTTAAGTGAGCCCCAAGGGTTATTTGTAAATGCAGCAGACTTGGCAAGCAGGATTTTACACTCACGCATAATTTGTCTCTGTAGTGTCAAAAGGGATGCTCACAGCCCTTACAATGCATATATAGGGAGGTTCGGAGGAGCCATCTGTGCTCATTCAGGTCAGCGTGATGTTTGTTCCTGGGAGGCATTTCACACCTATTCACATTTATTGAGTGCTAATAAGTAGCTGGGAGAAGCTAGAGACTCAATGCAAATTAGCTTACAAGAACTTCAGGCAGGGAAAAGGTAACTTTCTAAAAGTTACTTTTCCTTAATATTCAGTAAAATTGCAGCTTCACCACTGAATTGGAATTTTATTAGCTTTCAAAAATAGTTGTTTAATTATTTTTCAAGCTGGTCCATTCCCGAAATACAGTAGTAGTATCTTAATCTGCACCCTGGTTTTCTATATAGAAAGTTAGGCCTGCCACAATGAAAAATGCTTTTGGGTGCTAGTCACTGCATGGACACGTAAACAATACATTTCCACATGGCCCACTTTTAAATACTATGCACCCTGCATTGTGGGCTACAGCGCCTAAATAGGGTTTACTTATTCATATTTAAAAGCGAGGTTTTTAACTGTAAAAAAAGTTTAGTTTGACAGATCAGATTGCAGTTTTTGCACTGCTGCTGTCTGGCTACAATCGAACGCCTGAAGCCATGTTTGCACTGCCACTGTAGTGGATTGCACAATAGATTCTGCAGTCCACTAGGGGCATTTAACTTCCAGGTCCTGGGTACACATTGAACCTTCTACTAGGGACTTTGTAAAATACCAACAAGGAGTATGTAAATTTGGTCATGTTTAACAAGGAGCACAACCACTTTACTACTGGCTAGCAAGGGTAAAGTGCACAGAGTTATAAAAATATAGGCTCCAGCAAAGCCGAAAAAATCCAAGGTGACCACACAGAAAAGGCGGATTTCCTACTATGTTGTAATGAAAAGCAAACAAGTGCAGAACTCACAAAAACACGAACCTTTGAAGAAAGTTTTCTTTAGTTCTTTAGTTCTTGATTTAATTCCAGACCCACACACACACACGGATTTCACAAGCAAAATCAAAGCCTAAGAAATTATTGCTAGATAAAAGCACAGAAAATATGTGCTAATGAGCATTCTTACTGCGTTTCATCCAAAAAGATGCTCCCAGATTAGACAACTTTTGTTCATAAATTGTTCCTACTCATGAATGCGGGAAATCTAGTTTGCAACTGTCATGTTTGTCTTTGAAATCTTTAACCTTTGATTAGACTTCCCTCTGAGAGTTTTGATGTGTCTACATTCAACGAGTTATGATCCTTCTCCAAGGACACAATATTAGGAAAATCAAATATTTTTGTATGCTTAGTTGAACACATTTTATTTGTTTGTGGTTACGTTCAGCACCCCATATTTTGTATGGCTTGTGCAATTTACATGGCGTAGTCATTTGATCGCCTGTGTACTTGTGTGCTGCTCTGATTTACATGAAATTTTCACTCTTGAAGTATGAATTGTCATGGCTCAAGAGAGGTTTGAGACCTGCAAATAAAAGAATTTCAGCACCTAACCCTGATCCAAACTATTTTCCAGATCCATGGGTAATACAAACCATCAGCAATACTGATCAGAACAACTATGAAATCTGAACAGATTTCTCTTATCAAGGAAAACTGTACTGGCTGCCTACCATGTTATGTTTAACCCCTTCCCCGCTCATGACGGAACCGCTCCGTCATGAGCCACGGTTGCCGTGTGCTCATGACGGAGCGGTTCCGTCATGCCGCGACCGTTGGCGGCTGCTCCGCCCACGCAGCGCTGTTTCCCCGCCTGTGCGGGGGGACAAGGCAACTGGGCGGAGTCATGACGGAACCGCTCCGTCATGAGCACAGCTCAACCGTGGCTCATGACGGAGTGGCTCCGTCATGAGCACAGCGCCACCGCGCTGCCCCCCCACACCTCCCAGCGCTGCGGCGGAATTCCCGCCGCAGCGAAGGAGTTAATATTAAAATGTATCTCCATAAAATATTATAGGATGTCCTCCTGTCTCTAAATTCTGTCCGAGATCAAATGTCATGACTTTCTCAGGACTTAGACTTAGGTCAACTTGTTTGGCAAAACATACAGCTTTTTGAAAGTTTTACAAATTCCCAAAACAGCGTTTTTCTATCCTTTTTTCCCTTTTTCCCAGTGTATGACTATAGGTACCCATGTTAGAAGGCTCAAGAGGCATTATCTGGGCAATATAAAAGTATGTAAAACAGCCACATTTTGGAGGCTTCTTTCTCACCTAGCACAAGACTATGTTTCTGGAGGAGATATTTACAACAGCTATCATTGAGTGTACTCTTTATAAGGACACGCACACCACGCGGTCCTTAGATATAGAGTGTGTGTTTTATGTTTTATGTACGTATGTCTTTGTATTGTCCCATTAGGCCAACATAACACAGCACCTAGCACCTTACAATACGGATAAAGATAAGAACAATATATCACAAAAATATATCACTTTTTCTTTACAAGTCACCACCACATATTGTGCAGGGTGGTTGTCTTATGTATTTTTAACTGTGTTTTTTTATTCCCCCAGAATCTATCCTGCAAATATACCTACTGGGGTATAGTATACTGTGCATGATCATTTTTTGCACCACTTTATATAGATCTTATCTAAATACACATTTATTTTTTTCATTTGAGTGTAGAAGGTATCTCTTCTAGGTCCTGATGAGAAGCCAGGGGAGGGCTTCGAAACATGTTGACAGAAGGAGAGACTGCTCATTGAGGCATAGTATCTCCATTTCATCCCCATTTTTAATGATACCAGCTCAAAGGAACATTAAAAATTATATTTTCCACCGAGCCAGGTATCTTTTAACTCTTCACCAATTCACTCACTTCTGACCCTTCCACTCACACTCCTACACTACACATAGTTTTGTTTCCAAAATCAGTGCTCCCGCGTAGTCGTAGGTCGTAGCACGCCCCGTCCCGCAGCGGGATGTGAACGCCCCAATGATGAAGCATGCCACCTAGGGTCCTTTTGGTTGGTGAGGGGTATTTAAACAAAGCTGTGTGCTTTCCACCAATACAGTTGACACACGTAGTCTGGGGAACACTTTTTCATTTTCCCTTTGTTTTGTGACTGGTAAAGGAATCTCACCTCACAGCGAAGGAGGGACTAGCACTGCAGCGTATATAGAGGTCAGGCTTTTTACACCACATACTCCACCTATGCCAGAGAAGTCTTGACATGGATTAGGGTGGGAGTATCTTTCCAACACATTGATACTTTAACTGATTCAGAGGTCAGGTACCTGTGGTGCGAGGTCGCCTAACAGGCCGAGTCATATCTATTGTAAACATGTATGGTCCAAACACAGATCAAAGTGCCTTCTTTGAAAACATATTGTGCCCACTTGCATCCCACTTAATACTCTCAACCATATTGGGGGGACTTTAATTGCGTAGCAGATGTCCAACTAGATAGATCTCACTCTCCAATGCGTGACTCTCAAACAGTGTGAACGGTCTCAGCCTTTAGGGCCTGGGAGTAACACTGGGGGCTAGTTGATTTCTGGAGGAAAACACACCCATAAGAACAGGACTACTTTTTCTTGTCTGGACTCCATGAAGTCTACGTTCACTTAGACACTTTCCTTTGCACCCCGGACATCCATAGCTTAGTGCAATCTGTTAAATTTCTGGCCCGTACAGTATCTGATCACAACCCTGCCCTCCTACACCTGCAGTGGATCCAGCCTAGGCCGTTGTGCCATACTTGGAGATTCTAGCCAGAGCCACTGGAGAACCAGGTTTTATGGGAAGTGATCAGAGACAAAATAATCAAATACTTTAACGACAATGATGGCACAGCCTCCTCTCCCCAAGTGGAGCTAGATGCTTTTAAGGCAGTCATGCATGGTCAGTGCATAGTGGAGTGGAAGGGGATTAATCACACCATATTGAGGGAGGTGCTAACTGCTGAACAAGTCCTACTGGATATAGAAATTCCCAGGCCAGGATGCCCGGAATTAAAACCTGACCCCCTAGAGGCTAAAGAGACTGTATCAGCCTAAACAGAACTCCTTTCATGCTTCAATTTAAAAAAAATTAGGACCAAACGCATGCAGAGTGAGACAAGTTGGGATCCATCCTAGCATGGCTGGCCGATTTGACTAAACGTTCTCCCCAAAAGTCGAACTCGAGGTTAGGGAAAGAGACCGAATATACTCACAGGATGGGATTAATTACCTCTTCACTCAACACTATTCAACTCCATATAGGAGATATGATCGGCTATTAAAAATATGGCCCACAACAAGACTCCAGGAACAGATGGATTCCTGGCTGAATGTTATGATGCCTACTCCACAGAATAACACCCAGATTAGCTGCCTTGTATTCTGCAGACACAAAGTCTTTACCGGACACCACTAGGGAAGCGCTCATCCTCCCCATCCTGAAGCAAGGGAAGCCGGCACATGATCACAAAGCATATAGGCCAATCTCAATGTTAAATATCGACTATAAAATATTATACAGAATACTGGCAAGCAGATTACTGCCCCACATGCGCACATTGATTCACCCAGACCAGTCGGGATTTATACCAGGCCGCAACGCAGCCATAAACATCAAAAGACTGTTGGCCATACTGGATGCTGAGGACTGTGATCAGGCGAATGCAACAGTGCTCGCTGTTGATATGGAGAAGGGATTTGACAGCTTAGAATGGTATTATCTCTGTGAGGTACTGTTACTGGGTCTAGGAGGGAACTGCCTGGATGGACAAAACTACTGTACACAAATCTGACTGCTAGATTTCACACAGCAAAAACCATATCAAATCCTTCTGTGGATCATCTAAAAGTCGGTAAGGAGCTCATATAATACAAAAATCAAGATTGCTAAGGCCGACTACTTCAGATCCCAACTTACTCAAGCCTCAAATCGCCCTATGAAACTTTTCGAAATAGTCAAATAACAATCAGCGAAAGCACCCAACCACCTTGTCTCAGGAAACGACTCGCCTTCATACGAGGAAATGGTTGCTTTCTTTACGGAGAAATCTAAACTCATCAGCATCGACCTAGAATCTAAGAAGGCCTTTCTTCCATCTTATGACTTTGCGGCTCATCCTGCCCTCTCTTAGAGGTTAAAGCCTCTTAGTGCTAGCACCAAGAACAAGGCCAACTGGGGCTCTTTCACTCCCCTCAGTGAAAATTAAATCTACAAAACCCTTCTTAGTATCAATCCTTCTAACCACTACAGCGACCCAGTGCCATCGTCTGTCTTCAAAGAAATCAAGGATGCCTTCATTCCCTTTTGGACAAAGATTGTCAACGCCTCTCTATCACAAGGCAAGATCCCCGATTCTCTAAAAGCAGCTCAGGTATCACCCATTCTTAAAAAACCTAATGCTGATAGATCTGATCTCAACAACTTTCGTCCCATCTCCAACATCCCCACTCTGGATAAGCTCCTTGAAAAATGCGTGCAATCGCAACTCTGCACGCACATTGAGAGGTTCAAACTCTTGGATCAACATCAATCTGGTTTACTGAGCGGTCACAGCATGCAATCAGCGCTCACTCACATTATGGATGATATTTTAAAAATGTTAGACCATAACGAATCTTGCCTCTTAATCCTCCTTGACCTTTCCTCAGCATTCGACACAGTTAGTCATGACAACCTCTTAGACATTTTGGAACACAGGATGGGCATTTCCGGGCTGGTATTGCAATGGTTCTTGTACTTTCTTCACAATAGATCCCAAAGAGTCAAAGTGGATCAATCCCTATCCCAGCCTTCTGCGGTCTCCATGGGGGTCCCTCAAGGGTCTGCCTTTTCTCCCATACTCTTTAACATTTCCCTAGCAAATGCTCTAACCTCCATGAACATTCTTTTTCATATGTATGCGGACAACACGCAACTTTATCTAAAAAGCACCCCCTCTGAAGACTTCTCCTCACTCAACTCCATCTTAAAAAATACACAAAATTGACTAACTGAGAACCACTTCCTACTCAACACTGCCAAAACTGAATTCCTTCTCATATCTCCTCCTAATCATAACCCCAAGATAGACCACTGAATGAAACTCCTCACTGCCTTCAACTGCTCCTCTCATATCATTGACTCAGCCAAATCTCTCGGAATCACCCTGGACTCGCACTTGAATATGAGGAATCATATCAGCAAGATGTACAAGGGTGCTAAACACCAAATGAGGATTCTTAGGAATCTAAAACCATTCTTCCCGCAAGCAGACCTCAAGCAGGTGGTTCAGCGCTTGTCCTGCCGAGCCTAGACTACGGTAGCGATACGTTCTGTGGCCTCCCCCAAATACACCTTGGCCCCACTCAGGGCCTCCTTGAATCCCGCTGCTAGACTGATTACGGGGACAAAATGTAATGAACACATACCTCCAGCACTAAGATCTCTAAATTGGTTACCTCACGAAGCAAGAGTACAGCAAAAGATTGCTTTTTTGACGCATAAAGCCATCCATTTCAAAACCCTCGGTTACCTGGCTCAAAAACTTGTACTATCAGGAGGTGGTAGATCATCAAGAAGTTCAAATTCTCTGAAGTTCTATCCGACAATCGTTCTCTCTCTCACGGCATACTTTCTCACCTATTGTAAATAATATTGGATTAGTAATGCAACTTTACAAAGCAACCTGCACTGATTGCCAGCGACCGCTGTGGCGCTTCCGGACACAATGGGATGAGTGTTTGGGAATTCCTATCACTGCCAAGGACTGGGATATTATTCTGGAATGAGTGCCGAAAATCTCCAGGAATGTGCGTTTCAAATTAATTAATTACTATGTGCTGCACAGATCGTACCTTACCTCAGACATGATTAGAAGATACTTTTACATAGCTGAGGCAGCCTGTCCCAGATGCGGGGAGGGGGAAGCACATATCCTTCATATGTTCTGAGCATGCCCTTCGCTAAACACCTTTTGGGAAGCGATAACGACTACGCTTGTGACTGTCATAGAGAGGGAGGTTCCCTGTTCCCAAAGTCACTACATACTTGGGCCGTTCCCACATACACCTAAAACTAAAGTTACAAGCACATTTCAAGACCTGCTATATCATGGCTAAGCTCGAAATTGCACAGCATTGGAAGTCAGTGGGAGGGCCCCGAATAACCACATGGAGAAGAGAAATGGAAAACTGGGCGAACTACAAGAGGCTGGATGTCGAATGGGCACACTAGAGGCAGTGAGGGGTTGGGAAGCACTGGTAGACAGTTTTACTACTCCGGGATCTGACACCCTTTGGCCTATGAAGTGGGGTCACGGAGCTTGAACCCACAACGGGATGCACTCAGCCCTCATTGACACTCGAAGGGCCCCCTGATGCTTGCATGAACTGCCATGCATGGCAAAGAGAATAACATGCATTATTCTACATTTTTCCCTAGAGTATGCAGACATATTACTCTTCACTTTTGATTCTGTGATGTTGTATTGACTCATGGGGGTCAGGGGGAGGGAAGTGTTTGATGACTTAGGGGTCCAGGACACATAAGTGCTTTATTGTTTTTTTGCAGTGTATTTAACTATGTACTTTGCACTACCTTGTTTTGATGCACTGTCTGTAAAACCCTAACAAAGTTTGTATTAAAAATAAAAAAGGTGTTTTTAATAGGTCTATGTTAGAGAATGTGTAGATCTGTATACTAGGATCTCATCTGTGTTTAGTGATAGTCCTGTTGTTTGGAAGTTCATCCATATATCACCTGCGTGTGTCAACATGTTTCATCCCTTGCTTTTTAAGGGGTGATAATCAGGACATGAGCAGGGGCCTAGGTAGTAAAATAGGAACATATTACACATACATTAAACTTTAAATTGGTGTATTTAATACATTCACATTTAATAAGAGTGACTTGAAAGATCAGATCATTATACACTTCATGGAAGTGCAACTACGTTGTAGCATTTCTGTCATTTACCTGTATTAACATCAAAGCAAGCAGGGAGATACCTTTTGATATCAATAAAATTATGTATATAATATAGTAAACATACTTTGAGCCAGACTCCGTCCATTAATCTGTGGTTGGGGTCATTTACATTTTTCTTCCACCCACTCCAGCATGCAATAAGGGGCAATGAATCAGCCCACTTCAGCCAATGGCTGACTTTATTATGAGTTACAACATGGTGCTCTTTCAGAAGGAATACATCGTCACGCAAACTAGTTCCCTTCAGTGCCATAGAGTACTATTGTATTTCATTCTGCAGGACATTGGGGTCACATCCTTAGCAATAGATAATTAACCCTTCTTCAGTTGTATGTTGTTATATAGCATTACAGCCCACTGCCCAGACCATGCTGGTTGTTAAAAGCCCTAAATCTTAGGTAAAGGCCTGAGTCACAATTGAGGCCAAGCTGCAAGAGAGGACTTATGATGAGGGGGTGGGCCTTTAACAACCAGTCTTGCACAATTCAGAAGTTCTATTAGAGCAGACCAGACCACCCACTGAAGGTAGAATGTTCTACATTAAAAAGGTAAAAACAGAAAGACCAGCATTAACATGCTGGAACAAAAGGTCTTTACCAGCCATTTATTTGTCCTGATCTACTCAATTGCCTTCAATGGAGCTCTCAACATTTCAGTGTTCTACCACTACTTTGCTCTTGACTGTGTAACTACTTGTCATGATTTATAGCAAGTTCTTCATTAAAAAGAATCTTAGAAATTAAAACTTCCTTCACAAAGTAAGACAAATGTGTTTGTCAATTTCCATACAAAAACTCGCTGATTTCCTAATGGTGCCTTCATTGTCTTTGTATCCAGAACCAGCTTTAGCTCTGGTCTCGCCCAGTGCAACAGTGATTTTTGGCACCCCCATGACCTCCTTCTCGGATTCCCTCACTACTACCCAGCGAAAGTGCCCCTGATCTCAACATAGCCCCTCTCTCACATACTTTTCATGTGTTTTAAAGTGCTGGTAAAGGCTAGCTTTTCTAATCCACTCAGCTATCCACATAAAATACAGATCTGTTCTTTGCAGCAAGCATATTAACCCTCTGTGCTACTTTATGGCAAGTCACTACTGCCACTAGACAAAACTCAGATCTCTCTCTCTCTATCAGGAACATTAATTCAAAAAGTTATCTTGACATTTTTATTGCTGCCTGAAAGCTGGACCCACAAGGAACGCTGCAGCAGGTGATTTTAAATCCTAAGTTATTATTAAACACAGCGCCCCCCTGAGGTCAGTGCTCCTATTCCATACCCCTTCTAGCGCCAAGTGCGGCCGCACCGGTTGCACCGACCTACAGCCAGCCCTTGTTATATACTTCGTTAAAATGTTCTTTTTCACACTGTTGGTGTTTTTGTACACCTAAGCCTCCTTATGTAATTTCACCCTTTTCAAGAGCTTTAAGCTACTTTGTGATTATAAAGATACGTTCATGCGACAGTGTGGTGCATTTTCAAAAGTAATACAAACTCTAGTCAGGCCAATTGATATTTATCAGAAAGTTTGAACTGCCTTGGACTGCAAATAACTGTGCTGAGGGAATCTCTCTGAAGACGGTGGCCTGAAGGAAATGACTGACTGGCCTACTTTGTCGGCAGTATGTTTATGTCAGCTCTTCTAGCTGTGGTATTGTGCAAAAATACCTCATGGGGACAAATAACTCTACTTCTAACTATACAGTGTGGATAAAATGAGATTTATAAAAGATTGTTACTGGCGACAGATGTTTTTATTGCTGATATACAAACAACAAAAGGTTTCCTTAGTTGACGTTGATAGAAAAGTGGAACCTGAACTCAGGACCCTGTAGAGAGCTTTGTGTCTTTTTTTGATGAGCCAGCAAAACATTACTCACTTTTATCCCCACTCTTCTTGAAGCAATTAGCAAGCATTCTCTTTCTATTGACAATATTTGTATTTCAGATTTTTTTATTAGAAGGTGTTAGTTAGCGTAGGCTTTGCATAGGTACAAAGACTTTGTATCCATATTTTACTGCAAAAGTCCAATAATAAAGACAAAAGTGTTAATAAAAACATACAGTGTGCAGAGATTGTGGAGACTCGAATGTACTTATGAAAATTAAGCAAAGAATTGTGAGTTATATGGGTTGTAAGTTATTAATCTTATATAGAACAGTTTGTACTATGGACTTTGGGAACTGATAGAGATGGTTTAATTTTTAAAAGACTTAGGAAAAGAGAAGGATTTGTGGAAGATAGATAAGGAAGAGTAAGGAAAGTAAGACACTGTAAGAGAGGTAGCTCTGGGATGGTGGGCTGATGGCACTTAACATCTCATTGTAGTAGTTTGTGAATAAGCAACTACGTGCAACGACATCATGAAATAAACGCAATTACTTGGGGGAGTTAGTTAGCATCATCAGATTGAGTGAGTAGTAGGATTTATTATACCTGGGTGGAGTTACCGGAGTTCTGCTACACGGCAGAGTTCGTTTGGTCATGCCGTTTGCGTCGAATTTTCATCGCCGGGTGTTTGTCCCCACTGTAAAATCAGCGCGAATGGCACCATGTGCAGCGCAAGAGTATGCTGCTTCTTTTCTGCCACTCGAGTAGATTTTATCCTCGAGCGGCAGCTTTCTCAACGCGGGCGGTCACGACCATCCGTGACCGCCAGCGTTGAGAAAGTTAACTGCCCGCGATGAGAAATCTCTCTGGGAGGTGAATTTTCCTTGCTCGCCAGCTTGATGTGGAGTGCAGAAAACTATGGAAAAAAATGCGAATGGAGCGGAGTTCACTGCACAGGCCTAAGTAGTATATAAGTAGTCAATAGCATGTGAAAGAACAGCCATCACTCTTTGCTTGTGCGTATTTCAGGTCAAAAAGCCCCTCGCTCCCATGTGTCTTCTGTTTACCCACCTCATTCAATATTCACCTCTCTTCGATTAAAAACTTGTGGGAATTAGTCGCAGAGAAGGTAAAGTTTGGGAGGAGGGGATCACATAGGCACAAAGCAGGCTTCAAGCTAACACATTGCTAAGAACCTCTTGACCAAATTCAACCTATTTTCAGATGAAAACATAAATACTTATAACAGCATTTAGGGTTACCAATATGACTTTTCTTTTCCCAGGCTGGAGACATGCCACAGGAAAGATACATGTAACTCGATACCTCCAGTGGTATGAGCATTGATACCATTGCACTGATTCAATAACATATTTATGAGTACGTCAAATAGTACTACAGAAGTACTCTTTTATGCTCTTATACCAGGTCTTTTGTAATTAGGCCTCGAAATGTCCAACTCACTATTAGCAAAAGTGCAAATAGGGCATAGTCCTTTCTAATTGTACTAATATAGGAGTATCATCACCATTAATCAGTCTTTATTTGTTTAAAAACCATAAAAGGACCATGATTAAAAACATTACATGAATACAAATTTACATTAAACTATTTACAAAGTCATTCTATCTCTTAACCTAATAGTGGCAAACAGGAAACGGCTGATCATCATACAAACAAGAGCGCTATTTAAAAGTTGTCGAAAAACAAAAGAAGATTAACATTGAACAAAGTTTAAGTCTTTTAAAATGGGTCCCAAATATATAATTCTGGTGACAAATAATATTTACAGAAAAAGAAAAAGTGCATAGCATTCTGACAGGAAATATTGTCTCATGGCCAAAATGTATACTCTCCCGCAATGCCCACCTTTTGCGCAAAAAATTTGTATTATGAATAAGGCCTATTGTGAACCGTGTATGTAACTACCTTTTCCGGGTGTCCAAGACATTTTATGAATAGGGTTTCTTGGACAGCATGGGTTTTATAAAGATCTGGCATCTGACAGATGTTTATATGACTTGAAAGATTTCTTAGTAAGTTTCCTGTACTGTGCTCCCTGATAACCTCGGATGTAGTGAAAAGATCAGGTCTACTTTCCTCAAGTTGCAGAGGACTACGGCCCATATGCCAGCTCAGTAATATTCCAGAGAAGCACACTTATAATGTTTTACAAGGCAAGCATTTGGGGTAAAGATTTTTCCAAAGTCTTAAAGTCAGTGGCGGCTGGCACTAATTGGGGTTGGCGGGGGGGGGAGAAAGAAAAAAAAATACACCTACCCATTGTCTCTCCATGTCTCTTTCAGCTGAAACGGAAGCAGAAAGCACACAGGCTCCCCTAAGCCAATCGTGATTGTGCTGAGCGCCGTGGTTGCATATGATTGTAGCCATTGCCAATGGGTCGCAAATTGCAACCTGCCTCATGAATATTGATGAGGCAGGTCCATTTGCAAGCCATGTGTCTCAGTACATTTGATTTTGCGAGTCTCTAATTGTTAGTCACAAAAATCACAATTAGAGACTCACAAAATCAAATGGTTGTACATTTGGCCCATTGTCTTTTTTTTTCAGAAACGAAACTCTGTTTTGAGGGTTTGTTCCTAAAAGACAAAAAAATGCTGAAGACTTTAATGATATTGAGGCCCAGCTGGCGTTTCAATTTAGCTGAATGTGTTCCTTGCAAACTCCTAATATGGAAGGCATGGCCTCTACCATCAAAGCAGTTTGATAGCCCTTCTGTGACACTCCTAATTATCTCTTTTATATGTACAGCAACATGGTGTAATTGTTTTAGGCATAAATCATTGTATCAGCATGCTGAGCACAGAAAGGTAGGGCTTATTGTTGACACAAATGCACTGGAGGAGTGAGCTTTGATGTAGGCCATAAATCTCAATCAGAATATAGGAAAGACAAAATATTTAGGGTTTAGAATCAAGATGAAAGGACTCCCTATAATAAGTGATCTACTAACTACCCACTCTCGTGTTAAACTCCTGTGGATGATCATTATATAAAGTGTAAGGAAGCGGTCTGCAACCCCTGGAAATCTCTAATATTTTTGGCATTTTAAACTTTAGTATTTGAATCCCTAATAGTGTCTTTTCAGCTGTAACCTCTAGTTAGAATACTTTTGAGCTGTGAACTCCAGTTCCCACATTTTAAAATGAGATCAGTTGTTGTGAAGCTGGAGTAAGAGGCTCTGTACAGGTTGAATGTAAATGTGTGCACAGAAAGTGAAGAAAACTTTTGACTGACTCCTATTGTCATCTACAAACAGGGAGCAATATGATAGATGTCCAAGACTAAAGTGGCCCAAGATACACAGAAAAGATTTGCCACATGTACACAGTGTAGAGAGAGCATGCATGGGTACCCTGGTGCCAGGGGAATTCACAGCTACTTAGAAAAAACATATTTGACTGGCCAATTCATCTTGGGAGGCCATTTGGTGGTAGGTCCACCAGGAGGCCTTGGTGCTGGAATTACTTTCTTGGAGGTGGGGGAACCACTAACCCAATGTTCACCACCCAAAAAGCCCCAGACCTGTGTTCTACAGCCCAAGCACTATAATGCTGTTCTCCTCCTCGAACCACTGCATGGACTGCATACTTGAAGAGTGAGCGGCTGTCGTCTCTTGCTTTCCCTGTTCAGTATGAAGTGTACTGGACAGATTTCACATTCGTGTGGCTAGCAGATGGTCCTAAGAAATGTAAGGTACATAGCTAGTGGACCATAATAACAATGTGAAAGATATGAAAAAAGAATGATTTTCTATACTTGCCACAGTTTAATTTAGGAATTATGTTGCAGGGTTGAGGAGCACATCATAAGCACCTGGGGCTTTGCAAATTTGCATATTTCTCTGCGTGGACCCCAGAAAAGCCGGGTCCATCACAAACTGCTGTGCCAGCTTTTTGTTGTTTTCCTGCAGCCACAATGAGGCCACTCAAACCCCCCCGCCCCCCACCTGACCCAGCCTCATGACAAGCAAAGCATATAATGCACCCTCTGACAAGCACAGGACTTTTCTGGACCCCCCTTTACAGCAAAGCCAAGTGCGAGTACATATACTACCACAAGCGACCAGACATATCCACACTAGTGAGTCATGTTGCAAGCACACATGGCAGCTATTTTGTATTCACCTATCTAATGTGGTTGATGACCAAGTTAAAACAAAGTCAGAAAAGTGTGCAAAAATCTAATCGAGTGGGCCTATAACATTTTGCAGCTTCTGGCTCTTTGCAAAAAAAACTCTATAAATAAATAATTACTATTAAAAAATGATGAAAGTGAGGCACAAAGCTTCTGGAAGCATGGAGGGTGTAGAAGTAGAGAGTTGGAGGCACACAATAAAGAACATGAAAGGAGGCACAAGTGCAAATAAAGGATTTTATTTATTTTTTTACGAGGAACTTGCCACATTTTCCTGCTGCTGGGTCTTAGTAAAAATGTGTGCAATAAATAATGCAGCATGGGGAGTGGGGTAGAGAAGTAACAATATAGGCATGAGCAATGAAACACCTTTACTCCCATATATAAATTCAGACACAAGAAAGAGTCACATCAAACTAGCTGTGGAAGGATACAAATCATATAATCAGAACACTTGGTCCCAAAATACTTCTGAATCGAAGGAATACAAGAATACATAGAAACGTCATTGAATCAAAAGCAAACGACTGAAATAGAGAACAAAGCCATCAAATTATGTGCAAGGTACTGGACAAAAGCCCAATCTTAGTTTGTGTTATATATTGAAAACTATAGGTCTTACTAACAGACATCTAAAGTTCTCTATAATTTGACGTATTAAGTTGCAGTGCAGACAGAATATCGAGTTTTAAATATTGACATACACAAATATCGAGTTGGAAATATCGTCAGCAAGAATATCGTGGTCAAGAATATTGACTTTATGGTAAGAAATATTGTTTTTGAAAATATCGAAGTTAGAAATATCGTTTGCAAAAATATAGTTGTTTAAAATATAGATTTTTAAATGAGTTATGTATTTTAGTATGTATTTTAAGAGTTTGTGATTTATTTTTTGGACAAGTAATGCTTTTTTTAATATATGTGTTAAATTTTCAGTAGTTATTAATTTTATGTTAATTAAATTTAGTTTTTTTTACTTCTGTAGCGGGTTGCGGGTTTATTGGAGAACAGGGTAGGAAGTCATTTAATTAATAATAAATTAATACATAATTGTTATTATTATGTATTTAATTTAGAATTTGTAGTGTTAATTGTGGGAATACATTATTATTAGTTAATTATTACTTGCTTGTTAATTTGTATTAATTAATTAATTGGTAATTATGTTAATTGTGTTATTTTTTTAGGAATGGGTTGTGGGTTAATAGGGGAATATGGTGGGAAGAAATGTATTTATAATTAATTAATAATTAATTTTTAATAATGGTAATTAATTAATTAAAAAATACATATGGCCATTGTGTAATTAATTTGAGATGTGAGTTGCGGGTTTTTAGTGGTAAAGGTTGGGAAGTAAATGTTTTTAAATTAATTAAAAAGTTGTTCTTAATTGATATTGATTTAATTATGTAAAATGAGTTACGGAAATTGTGTAATGATTTTTAGGTGTGTGTTGTGGTGTTTATTGAGGTAGAGGGTGGAAAGCATTTTAGGTTTCATTAATTAACATGCAATTGCCATTATATTCATTCATTAATTGATAAACATATATGGAAATTGATTATATTTATTTTGAGTGTGGATTTTGGTTTTATGGGGTAACGTTTGGTGAGTAAATTAATTTTCATCTGTTTTAATTTGTTTTTTAATTAATAATATTTGTTTATTTGGTAATTAATTATGTTAATTATGGAAGTACACTTTTTAAGAAATTTAGATGTGGGTTGTGAATTGTGTAGGCATGGGCTAAAATTTCGTTCCGTTCGCGGAAATTGCGATAATTTGACATTTTCGCGTTCCGCGGAAAGTGCGAAATTGTCAAAATTTCCGCATTCCGCAGCTTAGCGATAATTTGGTTCTTGCTCGCGCTGTAAAATATTACATTTTCGCGCGCGCGCGATCGCCTTACCTGAATCCCTGCGTTCGCCAACAAGTTTTCTTGATCCGGTCGCGTTCTCCATGAGATGTTGTATTGTTTTTAGCCATTTGCACTGTCTCGCGACAGTTCGCGCCCGCAGTGACATCATGCGTCGCGCGATCACGTCTTTCTTCTCGCGATCATGCACCGCGAGACAACTGAAAACAAGATGGCCGCCCGCGAGCAACAACATGGGTAAGTTGGCGAGCCGCAACCATGCAGAAAATCTCGCGAACATGCGGGAAAAAAACTTCCGCATCTTCGCGATATTTCCACGTGTTTGCGATAATTTTTAACATTTTCGCGATAATTTGCGAAAGTGGATTTCGCAAATTCCGCCCACCCCTAATTGTGTGGTGTTATAGGGTAGGAAATAAAAAGTATTAAATTTATGTAACAATTAATGTTTTTGATTACAATTAATTTCTATAAAATCTTTCTAGGAAATTTTAATATTATAATATGTTTTTATCTTTTGCAATTAATAATATTTTTATATGTGTTTTCTTTTTTTGTTTTTTAACATTCTTTGTATTGTAGTTGATATTTTGTTTGTTTTTCATTTTGAATTGACCTCAGTGTGAATCGTAATTTTTACCGTTATCCAAAACTTTCCCTACGGTTGCACTCACTGGAGAGGAAATAGTAATTTTTACCCCTCCGGGGAATTTCGCAAAGGAATTCGTTTTATTTATTTAAATGTGTACTTACCTCCGTTCATCCATATTCCGGTGCTTACATTTCCCACCCTGCCCCTCCCCCGCCCCGCCTCACTGCCTCACCGAAATCCCTCCACGGACCGCTACTGTTTCCAGTGCTGGACTTATACGGATAGCCTAATGTATTCTGGGAATTGTATACTTGATTTGCTTCAATTGAACCAATAAGACTAACGTACCTAAAAGCAATGATTTGGTGTTGAAAAGTTCATGCATGGCGTCATTTTATTTTGCACCGGGTTTGTGATTCAGTGAACTAATGCATTCACCCCAGCGATGTGTGTTTAACCTCATTGTCAAAGTGAACAAGTATATTGCTTCTAACAAAGGAAGAAAGAGAAAAAATTGCCCAGCACTACTTCTCAGTTCCCCGTTTTCCTTCCAGGGAATATCATAAATTGTGTCCTGTACTGAGAAAAATACAACTTTCTACTGACTTAGTTCATTGAACATATTTTCTTGCATGTTCACAAAATTCATCTTCATCATGTTAATGCTTCAAATTCATGCAATAATCGTCTTCCAAAAATACAAGGAGATACAGCCAAGCCTTCATACAAAATTCTTCTTTGACAGTGAACAAGTACTTTAAAAACAAACGTTATGTCTGTGTTCTCATCCCGTGATAATGATTGCACTCTGTTTGTGTGGTATGTTTCTGTATGTTGTGTTTCTCTGGCCTCTTTGTCTATGTATATGATTATAGAAAATGTATGATGCCGCAAATTGTATATATTGTTTAAATTGTGAAATAAAATGAAAAATGTGAGGCAATTGCTATTCGGGTTTGAATATTGAAAGCATTGTAAATGAGTTTCTATTACTTTCTAATTAGCAAAGGAGCAAGTAAATGATTCCTTTGGGAGCATTCTTTCTATTAGACAAAAATTAGCGTCGTACTTTTTAATTTCAATTTAGATGTAGATGTGTGCTGTCTGAGTTGGGCTGAGCACATAGCCAATCTGGCCCTTAGAACTATGACCTCCTCGGGGTTCTAGTTAAATTCAATTACGAGTATTGATGCTACTCTGTGACCCTTCTGACTGATTATAGAGGCAACATAATGCTGTAGGGTTCAATAGGGCCCACAAACAAGTCTCCATTTTAGTTACACGTATTAACTTAAGGTCTTTTTCTAAACTGTGACGTTTTACATGCGTTGCACTTACACAATAGAATACTTTAACAAAATATTATCATTTTGTCGATAAACCACATAATACATACAAAGACTCAACCCGCAATGAGGGTAACATTGAGTAACATGAGTAGTACGTTGATATAGTAGGAAGGGCCATTAGATTCAGAACATATCCCAACAACACAAGTGAGTCATTGGAATAAAGGGGGAAGGAGGGGTGGGGGAGTTGTGACCGAAGAATGTCCTCATTTTAACATAACAGTGTGTGTACAATTATGACAAAAACATTCGGTGGCACATAGATGTACACTGTAACATCACAGGTTAGTCCGGGCTAGCGGCCTTCAGAGACAATAAATATGTACAAGGAGGCTGCCAAATGTCCTTAGGATGTTAAATGGGGGGCTGAAATGTAGCACAGATCTCACTGGCGGTATCACAAGAGATCACACTGCTCAGCCCAGCAACAGCGGTTGGGGCAAGTTTACTGCCACAATGTAGTGCAATCTCACGCTTTGCCAATAGTGAAGCAACTGCTGTGAACCTGCAGACTCCTTTAAGGATATCTTTACCATAACCAAGCAGGGCCAGGAGTGGGTCAAAGGCAAGCTCTGACCCTATCATCAAGGAGAGATGGGAGAATACAGCACGCCAGAAGCCCGCTATGTGACTACATGTGCTTGTCAGGTGAGCGAAGTCGGGGTCATGGGCTTGGCAGTTGGGATAATTGGCACGTCTTCAAGAATTGAGCCTCGCTAGTGCACTAGGTGTGGTATATGCTCTACGGAGAAACTTATGTATGAGTTTGTGTCTGTGATTTGCAGAGATGAGTTGAGTTTGATTGGAACAGTAGTACCAGATCGTGTCAGTCAGAGGACTTCCAAGTTCATGTTCCCAAGTCTCCCTAAGTTTCTCATCTTTTGGGGGCTAGAGGCCTAGGCTGACGCAATAGAGTTTTAGAACTCGCTTCATCCCCTCATTGTCTGTTATTACCAATGTTAATGGGATGCACTCCTCTGGGGCCAACGGGTATGAGGGAATCTGGGCCCGCAGCGTGCTGTGCCGCAGGAAAAAAAGGTCCATGTGAGTGGTATATGTAAACATAGGATCATCGGCATGTGAGAGGGCATGTCCATCTGGGAACAAGTCTCCGAACATGTGTAAGTTGTGCAGCACCAAAGAGCTCAGGACTAGCTTCTCCTGAGTGATTGGGAGCCATTGGTTGTCCACCACTGGCAGAGCAGGGAAATAGAGGAGTCCCCCCGCCCAAAGCAGTTGATGGAGTTTTCTCTACACCCAACAGGTAGTGGAGAGCATTTGTATATCAGTATGATCCTACAGTGGGCCCTTTGGGAGAAGAGAACGCAGGGGCAACGGCTTTGTCTGGTCATGCTCTGGTTTGGCATTTAGGAGGTACGTGTCAGTGTGGTACAAGTGGTCTGCAAAGTGGCACTGCAAGGCCACATAGTACAGTTGGAGATTGGGCACACCAAACCCCTGTGATCATAGGGGAGTAATGATGAAGAGAAACGGGGATGAGGGCAGCTTTATCTGGTCCTCCTGGAAATGTCAAAGGAGGAGGTAACGGAACCATTGACCCGAATATGGGCCATACCAGCTTGATGAAGCCTCACGGCACCCCCAGTTTATGCAGCGTTGCACGCAGGAAGGGAGATTCTAGCAGGGCCACTGTAGCAGGTACACTCGGGGATACTCTATTCAGCACCGAGAGCACAGTGTGCAAATATAGCAAGGTGGAGCACTGAGGTACAAAGCCTGACAGCTTGGGTGTGGTTATTTGATCTAGCAGCAGAGATAGCGTATTTGTGATAATGTTGGCATGTATTTTGTTGTCGGAGTTTAGTAATAACAATAGGTGATATGAAGCACATCTTCGTGGATTTTTACCAGGCTTCAACAACAGGGTAATCACCACCTCCTGCAGCGTGCAGGAGAGAACGCCAGAGTTCAGGGATTCATTATACATCACTGTAGGACTTGGCCTTTTTGGCTAAAGTTCCCTAAACTTTTTGCTTTCCCCCTAGATCGTTTTCTTGACATAGAGTTGCCAATTTAGATGCTTTGGGTACTTTGCCACTGCTGATCAGTGTCAAAGTACAAGGGTTCCCTGTGTAAAGTGTAATGGTGATTGATTGGCCATGATTGGTATGTTTGCCTTACTAGTAAAGTCCCTAGTGATGTGCACTGTGTGTGCAAGGGCTAGTAATGCAAAGGCGCGAAGAGAAGGGAACTCAGACCTTCAGTGTAGG
Source organism: Triturus cristatus (assembly GCF_964204655.1). Classification (NCBI taxonomy): domain Eukaryota; kingdom Metazoa; phylum Chordata; class Amphibia; order Caudata; family Salamandridae; genus Triturus; species Triturus cristatus. Next base: position 880,503,616 of record NC_140583.1, read on the forward strand.
GCCAGCGTGCAGTTTGCTAAGTTAGCATGTTGTCCTGATAAGTGCAGCCACTTGTCAGGCCTTACTTTCCCTTTTGCATACACAGTGGGCACCCCTGTGGTAGGTCCCGGGTAACCCCTGGGAAGGGTGCAGTGTAAGTAAAAGGCAGGACATATACTGAGGTGTGTGTTATGCCCTGACAGGGAAAAACACTCCATTTCATTTTTCACTGGTAAAGGCCATCCTGCCCATTGGACAGAATGGGGAGGCTGGGTATTGTATCTGTTAGCCTAGTTTCCTATACGTTTAAAATGGAGAGGTGAAGTTTAGTATGTATGCACTCACAGTGTCATAACACATCTTTCTATGAAAGTGGTTTTGTCACTCTGTGTTCCGAAACTTTTAGAAAGTGGCTGAGTTTTGTGCTTTAAGCATTTCTGTGTATCTCTGCTGAATGTGGATTGACCATCTGGATCTGAGAGGTGCGAGGAGCTGGGAGAGGTCTTGACCCAGGGAGGCATTAAGATGGCACCAGGCTGCCCTGCATCTGGAGAGTATGGAGAGGAGAAGCCGGGAGGTGAAAAGGCCTGGGCTGGTGCTATAAACCAATTGACCCATCTCCAGCTGAGTGATTAAGGATCCAGACCCCTAGTATCAAAGGGAGAAAGATGACGATGGGAGGGAGACACCCAGAACTGATTTAGGGAGGGGTCAGGGACCCCTGAGCACAAAAAACTTCAGAGAGATGAAGGGGTATAACTAAGAGAACTGAAACCCCTAGCATTTGGTGTAGTGTTGAATGGCAAAATGGATAGGTCGAGTCTGCAAAGGCTTTGGCCTCTTTTGTGATCAAGAAGAACCTCTACCAAAGAAGGAGTTGCTGAAGAGACTGCTGGATAGGACTTACCCTTGCTTTGTGATCTGGGTCTGGCCTGCAGTTTGTAGATTTTACTAAGGAAGAGACTGAATGGACATTGCAGTGGGTGGTGTCCCCCTCTTCTTGAGCAGGACTGTGCTTTGTGCTCCGTCCTGAACCCCAAAGGCCCGAGGGGAGCTGGCTCCTTGTTTGGAAACATAGGAACATAAAGGTTTCCGGAGAAGTCCCAAGCAATGCCGTGTGCGTGTGCTTTTGCAGCTTGAGCCCCTCAGAAGTCGTGCCTTGTGATCGTGGGCACACAAGAGTAAACTGAGTCGCGGATGCGCAAGGAGCATGTCGTGGTGCAGCCGAGGGGTTGGTGAGGAGCGCCTGGTCATTGTGTGCACCGGGCGAGAAAGTGAAGCTCAGATGCGCAGGAAACATGTTGTGGTGCAGCCGAGGCGTTGGTGAGGAGTGCCTGATCATTGTGTGCGCCGGAAGGAGAGAGGAGACTCGGATGCACAAGGAGCATGTCGTGGTGCAGCTGAGGCGTTGGTGAGGAGTGCGTGGTCGTTGTGTGCACCGGAAGTAGAAGAAGTGAGTCTCGGACGCGCATGGTGCGTGTCGTGGTGCAAGTTGAGGTGTGGGTGAAGAGCACCTGGTCTTTGTGTGCACCAGGAGAAGAACTAAGTCTTGGACGTGCATGGTGCGTGTCGTGGTGCAAGCTGAGGCATTGGTGAAGAGCGCCTGGCCATCGTGTGCACCGGTAGAAGAGGTGAGACTGGGATGCGCAGGATGCGTGTCATGGTGCAAGCTGATGCTTTGATGAAGAGTGCCTGGTCATTGTGTGCACCCGGAGAAGAGGTGAAACTCGGACGCGCAGGGTGAGTGTCTTGGTGCAAGCTGAGGCGTTGGTGAAGAGCGCCTGGTTATCATGTGCACCAGAGAAGAGGCGAGTCTCAGACGCACGGAGTGCGTGTCGCGGTGCAACCACAGGCGCTGGTGAGTGCCTGGGTGGTGTGAGCACCGAAATCGAAGTAGGTCTCCACAGTGCTAAGGGTGGTGCTCGGTGTCTACTGAGACCGCCGGAAAGAGGGTCAGGTCATCGGCCCCACAGAGTGAGGCCGTAGCAGCCCAGACTGGCAGCCCCGGAGGAGCTGAGCTGCCGCCCAAGCTCGCCGTGTCTTTTTGATGGAGTTCTGGATCAAGGCCCAAGTTGCTGAAGGAGAGGAGAGTGGGGCCGCGCTCCCCAGGTAACGTGGATCACCACCTGGGGTGGGGTACGCTCCGGAGGAACACTCTCTCGGCCTCCCGCTTCAGTCAGCTGCGCAAGCCTGTTGCTTCGGCTCGGATCTTGGCAAGTGCTGACCCAAGGAGGGGCAGTACTGGGGCTGGTACTTTTGTGTCATCATTGATCCATGATTGGGGGAAACTGTTAACGCAGCACCTAAACTGTCGTATTACACTTTGCATTACTGCTGCTCACGAACTATCGAACTGTCGTATGATGCCTGACCTTAATTGTGCCTGACGAACTACATGCTGGGTGCGCTATGCACAGCGTTATTTTTCCCTTGTAGAGTACATGATTGTAACGTGGTGCATTGCATTATTTCTTCATCGCATAGTCCAGGATTATTACGTGGCGCCTTGCATTGTTTTTCCATTGCGCAAGTACATGACTGTAGCGTGACACGTTGCTTTATTTCTTCCTTGCACAGGGCATGCTGGTAGTGATACGCATTGCATTATTCCTTCTGTTGCAAAGTACATGATTGTGACGCTACGTATGGCATTGTTTCTCTAGTGCACAGTACAGTGGTATATCGTTACTCATTGCAGTATTTCTTTTCTTTTGCAACGTGTGTGATTCTAGCAATACAACCTGCCTAACCTTTTGGGAACAGTTAGAAGTAAACTTAACTGTTCGTTAGAAGCGGTGGTTGGGATTAGAACCTACCAATCCACCTGAAAGAACACTACCCATTATTATATGTTGGTTTTGGAGCGTGTGGTCATATTGTATATCTTCTTATATAAAGATTATACTTGTTTTATAAAAACCTGTGTGGCGTCTATTTGTGCTGACATCAGTGGGTTGCTGCGAGTGTGGTTGCACATACTGTACACTTGTGCCTTGGAGATAAGCCTGGCTGCTCATGCCAAGCTACTAAGGGGGTAAGCAGGGCTATCTCAGACGGTGTCCTTACTTAGCCTAACGTTGAAACGAGGGGTCCGGATCTCGCACCTGGCAATAGCAGTGTGGGACAGGGACTCCCGCCTCCAGCATTTGGTGACGGCGGTGAGGGCCAAGGACCCCCACTTCCAACAATCACCAATAGGTGTGGTGCAAGTAGATGCTTGAAGGTTTTTTAAAAGACCCCAGTTAGCACATCAAGGCCGAAGGGCTTGGACCCGTCAAGGGAATCGATCACCTGTACTATCTCATCACATGAGATTGGCTCACTGAGGAATTGCCTCTGGGCATCTGTGATCCATACCATTTCAATTTCCGAGAAATATTCAGTCAGAGCTGCTCCATCTTGGGTTGCGCAAGAGGTGTACAAGTTTGTGCAATATCGAAGGAGTTCTGCAAGAATGCCATTGGTCACGGTCACCCATTCCCCGTACATTGCAAGGAGCCCCGGAATGTAACTTAGCAAGCAGGAGTATCTGGCAAATGTAGGTCCCAATTGCTCAACCTCCCCATAGTGCGGGCCCTAGTATAGTTCCCCAAATAGGATGCCTTAAGCTTAGCTAATTTACAATATTCGTCTAAGAGTGCACCTCGATAATGGAGCTGTGGCCCATTGCGTTGTTGGGTTTCTGCTCGATTAATATCCGTCAGTTTGGCTTCCAAGCGGGCTAAACCATAGCGCAAATCTCTCAGTACTCCAGCATAATTGGATATATGGAGCCCTCGAATATAAGTTTTAAAGGCCTCCCACAGGGTGGCTTGTTTGGACACAGAACCTGCATTGAGTTTAAAGTGCTCCACTACAGTATCACATAACTTGGAACAGAACACTTCGTCGTGAAGCGCGGTGCATAGGAAGCGCCATTGCCATTCAAAGCTGCGTCCAAACAGGATCTTGAAAACTATTAGGACTGGGATGTGGTCAGAGAGCGTGTGTGGGAAGTGGACCACACTGTCCAGCCATGGAGCCACTTTTGCTGAGACTAGCCAAAAATCTATATGGGTCAATGTGTTGTGGGGTGCAGAGTAAAATGTGTATCCGGGAGTCGTGGCATGCAGGTGGCGCCAGGTATCTTTGATGATAAAATCGTCATAGATGCCTTTGAGCACCCGTAACGAGCGAGGTTTTCAACTAGGCATCGTGATGTCCAGTGAGGGCCCAAGGATCATTTTAAAGCCACCCCTCATAATAATGTGATCTAATTCAATATGTCTTAAAAGGGATCAAAGGCTTTGAGAGAATTCTGGGGAGCCTACGTTTGGAGCGTATGTTAACTAGCAACAATCGCTGGCCCATTAAGGTACCGGCCACCACCACGTACCTGCCCTTGTCATCATGGAAGCTGGTAGTGGGGTGAAAGGAGAGACTCTAATGTAGTAAGGTGCACACCCCTCTGGAGTAAGTGCTGTAGCTCGAAAACTATGGGGGCTCCAGGTGGATACAAAGGTTGGGGAAGTCTTTGGGGGAGATGCATCTCCTGTAAAAATGTAAATTTTGTGCCATGCAGGGCAATGAAATTTAGTACTTGCCTGAATATTCATCGATTGTTGAGGTCTCTAATATTCCACAAGACGAACGTGAGTTTGGCCACAGACCCCCCTAAGTGGGTGAGTCATCATGCTATGAGTGTGTGGTACGTCGGTATCGGCCCATGTTAGTGGCTCCTTCCTGCAGGGTAATTCTACTGACATACAACAAAAATCAGAACTACAAACACTCTCCCACCCACACTGGGTGCTGATCTGCCCAGTGAATCCCCGAACAAAATAACTAAACCCCAAAATAGCATCAATCCCAACAGTCTCCAGGGTGGTGTACGCATAATGGGGTGGGTAACACTGCAGCAAAGAAGCCACATGGTCATGTGTGTCTTAATCGTGAGGGTGAACGAATGGGTCACACAATGGTCCTGACATGCAGACAAAGGAGGGATGCAAGACTGGGTAGAGCTGCAACACATCATATAAGATGCTGCCGGGGGGGTGAATATCATGAGTAGGCGTAGAGTTATTGAATAGGATGACCATCTGTCCATGTTGTAGCGGGGAGGAGATTGTTCTTTTGCATACTGTTTCAGAAGGCAACTGTGCCAGCTGGTGACTCAAACACATAGGCCTTACCGTTAAGATCGATGTGGAGACGGATGGACAGTGTAGAGAATAACATATTTCAGGCCTAGTGTCCCCAGCATAGTCTTGGCATCCACAAATTTGCACCGTAGAAGAAGGAGAGAGTAGCGTCTTTGTTTGAGTTTTAGGCCTTGCTCACGAGACAGTTGAAGTGTGGTATCTCAGAGTAGATGGGTAATAATAGGGCCCAGAGGGTCGCTGGGAGAAAGTCATGGGCCAAGAGACCAGTGCATGCACTCTACCACAAAGCTTCAAGTTCTGGTAATCAAGAACCTCAGAAAGTAGTTCTGTATCCGTGGATTCCGCCATCCCCAGTATAAGGAGGTTATTGCAGCAGACCTGGCCTCCAAATCTTCATTTTTAATTACCTCAGTTTTTAGAAGATGCTCGAACTTCTCAAGCCGCTTGCTAACAGTCCCTGCATCATCTTCCATGCTAGATATTCGCTCCTCCCCACCATCTAATCTGACATTCTTGTGGTCTAAGCTTTCCCCCATGCGGTAGAGCCTGTTCGTGAGTGTGGCAACGCAGGCACTGATAGAATGGAAGCCCATTTGAAGCTCCACCATGGTGGCCTCAGCGCCAGACATCTGGCCTTATTCAGGGGGGCCCAGTCGCTACAGCCCCCACTTCTGCCGGGGTCTCCTGCTGGTTGGGGGATCGGGTCGCTCGAATGGTAACTTACGCTGCTTGGGGTCACCCTGCAAAATAGTTCACTCCACACTGCTCGCAGCAGTACAACAGCATTCAAGTGTGGGGAGAAAGATGCTGATCACGTGGTTGAACTAGACTGCGTGCTTGCCTCCAGGCGGCCACCAGTGCACAGGGTATCATATAAAGCTGAGTCCAGGCAAGTCTGTCAGGCCCGCAATCAAGTGAGGGGCTGCTGTTCCTGGTTGCTAGTGTCAGTACTGCTGTGGATGAGCAATCACATGTTCAGGGCCTGTTGGGACCTGCGCATCGGTCCTTCGCAATAATGGCTTTATATCCCAGGTGAGATCACAGCGGGGGTCAAAGGATTGAGCATGCCCCCACTCATAGCTCCAGGTCACAGGCACCTCAAACGAATGATGATGTTGCTTTGGGAGGCAGAATGTGGTCCTTTAGGCCTGTGCAGGGACACAGAGCGAGCCTTACCTCTAGGCCATGCTCTGGCGCATCTGGCAGCTCTTCCAGGCTGCCACTCTGGCACTGATGGTCACAGCAGCCCTTTGATGTTGTGATTGGCACTCACACCCTGGTCCTCTCTCACCACACTGAGGGGCGTCATCAAGAGAGTGACAAAGGCGCAAGCAGCCCAAAGGAGCCTATCAGCCCCAGTCCTAAGGATTGCCGGCGGCCCCTGTCATTGCAGGGCCTCTGAGGTGGGTGCTGGACAGCCGAGCATGCTAGCAGTCTGGCACTTGAAATCCCGCCGTCTCATGCCACAGTGGTCAGGGTGTACGGGCTGTATTTCCGATGGGCTTGGAGGGGAAAACAACCAAATCACAGTACTCAGGGGCCGCATTCGCTGGAGCTTCATGGCTGAGTGGCCATCTTGGAAACCGGCGTGGCCACGCCCCCTACACAATATTACACATAGAATTTATTCTGCTTGCTGCACATTTCTTAGTAAGAATTTTATCATGTCATTTATACACTCTGTCCAAGGCTAAGGAACACTGAAAGCAATGCCCTTGTATTTGCTTGTCCGGTTAGAGACCGTTCTGAGTCGCAAAACAATTACATGGGTACTGCACCTCTGACACAGTGATATTGGAACAGTTATTTTATTATATACACCACATCTGAGCCAAACTTAGCAGAGGAGCACTTCTGGAATGTGTCCCTGCTGACTCTAATCTCCATCCTGCAAAGGACGATAGCCTGCTCTACACCAGATCAGCTTCCTGATACATCATGCACAGATATGAATGGTTGGGTTGTCCCAACAGATCTGGCAGAGTGTGCTCCCACTATTCTGTCTGTAGTGTAGGTGTTATTAGATAGGAGTATAAATATAAATATAATTTGAACATTGGAATGTTTGGAGCTACATTGAAAACAATGGAGTGCTCCGGGCTTCTAATGCGCAGTAGAAGCCCGGACCTCCAACATTCCAATGTTGTTGTTCACAGCTGTTGCTGTGAACAAAGGCCTCATGGATCCCCAGGGCATTTAAATCCCCTTGGGCTCCGTGAGGCCTTTGTTTTATTTGTTTAAACATTCTACCCTCTAGTGGTGTAATGTTCTAATTGCCTTATAACCCTCCGTAGCTGGGCTATACCGACATTAAAGCCCTGCTCCCTTGTATAATATAGCCTTACAGCCCGCCATTGCTCGGGCCTGTAATGCTGAAGCAGGACTTTAATGACTGCTGTAGCCCGCTATGGCGGGCTGTAAGGCTATATTATAATCACACTGAATGGTTGAACTGTTTATCTTTTTCATCATTCTTGTAATGCTGGTTACAATGCTTTGTTTCATCCTATTGATAATTGCAGCTAAAGCCAATTACACAAGGATACAGTTGCTTCAATAAATGTTTGAAAAACCAATTTGTATCATTCTTATGTCTCCCTTTGGGCATGCCTGAGTAACCACAAAATGTAGATCTGTTCCCACGATTTCCTTGGAGAATTAGATTGGTCATGTTCTGAGGTTGCAGGTACAATTTGGTACCCTCGAAGGTTAGGGGTTCATATGGTGCACTGTGAGCTAACTATGAATTAGGCCAACATACTTTGATGATATGTGTGGACTTAGTCCGTACATTCTGACATTTAGAATGTCCTGATGCACAGTTCTACTTGATTCGTAGGAACCATATGACAATATCCCTTCTATAGAACAGTAATGTATAAGGTGCTCGGAATGCACTGGAGAGTTGTTGTTTAAAACTCATTCAAAAACTTCCACGCAGTATGATGGTTCAGGCAATCAGATGTGTAGTTAATCTAGCTTAATGATCAGATATGATATTTGCACTTATATTTGTAGTCATGGTTAGACCAGCCAACTGTGAATGCTGTAGAATAGAGGTTCATAACCTGTGGTTTAGGGACCCCTGGGAGTCCATAAAGCATACTCAGGGGGCTGCGACTGTTTAGAAAATTACATAATATTAACTGATTAATAAAGTGTATATAAATAAAAAAGAAAAATGTAAAGTTCAACATTTTAAAACATTATGGAAATGTGAAGGAATCTGAAATTAGAAGTTAAAAATGAATTTAGGCACCTCCGATTGATTCATGAAATAGTGCAAGCGCATCAAACAGAATACAGGATGAACACAGAGTGGCCTCAATTACATTTTTCAAAATCACCCAACTTCCCAGTAAAATAATTTCTATTTTTCATATTTGTGAATGAAATAAATTATTTCAACATATTTAAATAGTTTTGATGCATAATTGTTTTTGAATTTTTTGTGTATTGTTTTGAAGTTCGAGTCATCAAAAATGGTGACGCCGTGGCCCCCGGCTTCCAATATTGTCACAATCGGGGCACCAGATTCCCTTAATGATGCAGTGGGGGGGGGTCCCCTGGCTTCCAGTAATTATTACGTGGGGGTCCATAGAAGTCAAAATGTTCGGAGCCACTGCTGTAGAAGGTTAAACCAAGATATTTGTATTAGCTCACAGTCTCTACTCTTTTACCAATTAGTTGCCAGAGCAATTTGATCTGCTTTTTCCCAAACATTGCTTCACTTATTATTCAGCAGCCATCATTAAGAAATATCTCAATTCCGCTGGAAAGATACCCAGCAAGTGAAAGAATATGGGCCTTAGTGAATCACATACATTTATATAATAAAAACGATGCATGTTACACTTCGCACGATAGAGTCATGCGATCTGTTTCCATTGAAACAGGTATTGATAGGGCCTGTTCTCAGGTGTCTATTAGAAAGAATTTTGAGTGCTTTACGGAGAAAACCTTTGTCTCGCTTAATTTATTATCTTTAAGTAATGAAGAAATGTCTGTGTATTTATCGTTTATTCAATAATCGCTTGAGAACAGAGATTCTGAAATATCAATGTGGTCTCAACCCTTATTTTTAACCCCGGGGCTTTCAAGTAAGGATGAAAAATAATGGTGGGAACTGTCAATGTACTTTCAGCTATAAATGTTTGTATCGCTATATATCAATTGAATGACCTTCGTTTTTTACTGTGCGTCTAAAATGATGCGTCACACATTTTTTTTTCCTGCAAAATTTCGCGGAATTCCATAAAAATATGTCAAAGTAATACTTTTAAAGCAAAATGTGCCTTACCAGTATTTCTCATTACTTTTTTTTCATGTCAGCGTGTACGTCGGGTACAAAACATCTTGCCAGAGAATGGCAGGAGACTGGTTTGAGAAAAAATGTATATGGCGACATTTTTATCCTTGAACGCGTCTCTCGTGCAAGAATCACATGAAATGCACAATTTAAATCCATTTCTGGAATAACATTAATGTTGCCAGATTAATTCAAATTTATCACAGGCTTACTCGAAATATTTATTTATTTATTTATTAACAGGACACTGTCATGATACGAGTCTTATGATAATCATAACCTTTTTAGATCTGGCATTGACCTTGACCACTATTTAACCTCTGTAAAAAGCGCTGTTTGACCTTCTAATTATGTTTTATAGTCAATTGAATAATTTATTGTTTTTAGTTTGATAGATTATTTTTGTCAAATTGCACTTTATCTTCACTACTACTACTACTACTACTACTACCAGGGCAGGTGGGTGGATGCTGAAACGCCAGGGTCAGTGCTTAAGTCTGCAATTCAAATTCAGCTGTTTTCAACTGAAGATTACTTTTTGTGACTTTATGTATGTCATATCCTGTATGGGTGTGCACCGTGTTAGCAGCACTGCACTATTCCAACCAGTAAACATCTGGTCCAAAAATAATGAGGTCCTCATTTTTAGTCGTCCCTTAATTTTGAGGGGGCTCGTAACAGTATCTATCAACCCATTGATAGTTCGTATTCAGCTCAAACACAGCTGATAATTTGTATTCCACCTGGACATTTCACCGGCTTTGTCTCCCGGTAGAATACTGGGGAAACACACACAGACGTACGTACAATAATTTAGACTTCCCAGGTTTGCTGGAACCACTAGTAATAGACAGTCAGAGCTGTCTTCTGGCCTTGGCCTACTTCAGGTGGGGAGATTAACAGTAGATTACCCCCAGGCCCCTCCAGTCCTCATTCCATTCTTTACTTATGGAGATGAGCATCTCCCTGACAGAAAAAAGAACAGTGGAATGCTAGGTCCCCTAACCCCACCCCCTCTCACTGGGAGTACTTAACCATTAATTACCCAGCATTCTGCCTGTTCTCTTTTCTGTCTTGCAATAGGAATGGGTTGAGGTGCTGGGTGTTATTCGCCAGCTTCTAGTCCCTGTGTGGTTGCTGGGCGATCCTGGAGGGGGTGGTTTTGGGGTGCCTGTCTGTTTGTTGCTGAGTTTCTGCTCCTCCTTCTGGTCCCTGTCTGGCTGCTTGGCTGTCCTGGACGGAGTTATTCTTGGGTGGCTCCCGGCCTGCTGGGCTTGCTGGGAGGTACGGATGTTGTCGTACGGTCCTTTGCGGCTGATGCACCGGTCCTCCTGATCATTTCTGGGTTCCAGTGGACACGTCTTCCTGGTGGCTGGGCCGGTGGAAGACGTGCTGCAGTGGCTGAATTGCTGCTCGGGGCTGTACTGTTGGAGGCCCCTGGAATGCCTGGCAGCCAGTGTGGTCCTGGATGTCCTGCTGCCAGGTGCTTGGGCTGGTGGTGCATGCCTGGGCTGGCTGATGGGGGTGCTGTCAAGGCATACGTTGTGGTATGGTGTATACTGGCCTCCGGGGTGAGTACTGCATTGCGTTTTTTTCACTCATTCTGCTGTTGTATGGCGGCTGTGCCTCAGTGCATTTTGTGTTCAGTTCTTCCATTATCATTGCATATGCATATGCTTGCGTGATTTCTGTTGTGTTCTCCAACCCGAGTTGGGGGTAGGGATCTTTGTTTCGTTTTGTTTTGCTCACTTTCACAGTCCTGGCTCTCTGCTCTGGCTTGGCGTGGCGTCTGCCCTTGGGTGGCTGACTTCTCAGGGGCTGTGCTGGTGTTGCCTCTGGGGTGTCTGGAGACCGGAATAATTGTTTGCCTGCTGCCCAGGTGCTGTGACTGCTGGTGCGTGCCTGGGCTGGCTGGTGGGGCATTGATGTTGAGGACAGTGTGGGCTGGAGTCTGCCAGTCTAGGGGGTGTGTACTGCGTTGCGGTTTTCCCCTGCTTTTTTCGCTGCTTTTCTTGGTTTCGTTCACGCTCGGGGACCCTATTTTTTCCCCTGTGCCGGGCTGTGCATCTTCTCTGGCCTTGTTTTGCATTTGCCCTTGGGAAGCGGATAGCTTAGAGGCTGTGCTCTGTGTGCCCCTGGTGCTTCTGGTTGCCGTTGGGCTGGTTTTGGCTTTGCTCTGGTGTTCTGGATTTACCCGTCCCCGGTTGAGTATGTGTGGCACTTTTTCTTCCCCCTTCTTTCTGCTTTGGGCTGCTTTGGGTCTGGGGCTTTTGTGTTTGGTGTGTCATGGAGTCTGTGTTTTGAGTTGCAGAGTTTCTACCTCCTGTGTCACTGGTCTATCTGTGGCTGGGTTTGGGCCCTGACTTTCCACCTGGGGCTTGGTCTTGCTGTTTGGGCTTGGTCCATTGGGATTCCTGTTCACCTTCCTGCTTGTTTTTTCTGGCCGGTGCATTGTGGATCCGGGGCTGGTATTTTTATCTTGTGGCCCTGCTGGTGCTGGGTCAGGTTGGGTCTGGTTTGTGCCCGGTCCCTCTTCCGGTCTCTGCCCTCTTGGTGGGTTGTGTGCATGTGTTCCCTCCGGGCTTGTTCTTCTGTGGGTGGTTGTGCCACCATGGGTCTTCCGTTCTACTTTTGGGGCATTGGCTCTACTTCTGTTTGACATGGTCTCGCTGTGACTTTGCTAGTTCCCCAGTTGGCCTGGACCGGTTGGGTTGGTGGTGCCTTCTCTGCCCTTGTCTCCTGGTTAAGGCCTTCCTGGTTGTGGAAGGGGGGCTTGCCTTTGGGGGGTTCCGGCACTGGCTGTTGGGACCTCAGTGCCTTGGGGGTTGTCTTTTGGGTGTCTGCCTGTGGCCTTTTTTTGGCACCCTTTCACTGGTTACATTGTGCCTTGCTTGAGTGCGGGTCTTTCGGCCACTAGTGATCAGCCGTTCTGTGCCTGGGGTAGCTGGGGACCGAGCCGGCCTCCTTGCCCTTTCCTCTGGCCTCTACTTTGCGCCTGCCTTCACCTGGGGCTTGCTGGACCATGGCATTGGCGTGCCGGTGCGGGTTGCTTTGCTTCCGCCCTGGCTTCCTGCCACTTTTCTTTTGTGGCCCTGTTGTGGCTGGTTCCAGCATCTTTTTCACTGCCCTCGGTGGTTGGAGTTTTGGGGTTGTGGCTGTGGGCCCTGTGGCGCTCCTTCCGGGCCTGTGGGGGCACCATGTCGGTGGCCTCCTGTCTTTGCTGGTGTGTCTGTTGTTCAGTCAGCTGGCTTCTCAGGGGCCTGTGGGGACGTCTTCGGGGGTTGGGCTGTTTGCCGCACTTGTTTATATTTGGTGGAGTGGTTGCTTTGGCCTCTCAGGGGCTTCATCTTTGGGCTTGGTGTCTCTGTGTTTTGACTCCTCTCCGGCTTTGGCTTTGTTGGTTTTTGCCTTGTCGCCTTCATGGCTGGCTCCCTTACACTTGGTGGTTGGGGTCGTTGGGGCCTGGGTGTCCTGCTGGCCATTTTTTCTGTGGCTGACTGCCTCCTTGGTGCCACTGGTGCCTTCTGCTTCTGAAGTGCTGGTTCTTCTGCTCCTTGGTTGTGTCCCAGTTGGCCTGCCCCTGGCTTCCTGGTGTGTCTGGTCGCCTTGGGACTTCTTTCGTGGGGGCCTCCTTCTGTTGTGGGCAGTTTCTGGTGCTTCCTTGGCAGGTACTCCTCCTTCTTAGTTGGCTTGGGGGTGTACCTGGTGTAAGTTGGCTGCCCTCGGGGTAGCAGTGCCGTGGTTTGGCTGTTTTTTTATTTGCCTTGGCCATCCCGTGCTTGTTTTGAGGGGTGCAACCCTGTTGTTTGATTGACAGCGTTCCTCCTGCCTGTGTTGTCCTGTGGTTCTCCCTTTTGCTTCACTTGGGCTGCTGCTTTTAGATGTGGTGTCCTGGGTGTTCAGAAGGCCTGGTATCTGGATTTGGTATACTCCATAAGTAAGAAATGAAAAAAGAACTGGAGGGACCTGGGGGTAATGCCCTATTATTTACCGGTAATCGTCATCACTCCTGGTCCCGTTGTCCTCGTCCCATTCCTTATTACCCTCCCTCCCTGATATCTGGCCTTCCTGTTGGTGGCTTGGTAGCTCAGGAGGAATGCTGGGAAAGTACTGGTTAAGTACTCCCACTGGGAAGGGGTGGGGTTAGGGGTCCCAGCATTTCTCTGTTCTTTTTTCTGTCAGGAATATGGTCATCTCCATAAGTAAGGAATGGGACGAGGACAACGGGACCAGGAGTAATGAAGATTACCGGTAAGTGTTGGGGCATTACAGCCTATAATGAGGGCCTGGGTGCAGAAATATGGCTTGGTATTTTCTATACTGCAGGACACAGAAAAAAAATTGCAATTCTGGGACCACTACTTGTATTTACAGAGTGGTATAAGAAATTCTGGGGGCATTATTTCCAGATTACACCAAACTCACGCTATGGGGCCTTAAAAGGCTTAGAAGTCTCTGACCCCTTCCCAATTTTTAGGGGCTAAACAGGGCTTTCCCCTCTCCCCCCTCCACTTTACTCTTGTTATAGAGCCACTGGCAAGACTTAATTGCTGAGCTGCACAGGTTCAGGGCTGAAGGTGGGAGATCAGCTACGAGGATCAGATCGCTTTATATGTGGATGACGTTCTCCTATTCCTTTCTGACCCACAGATGATTTGCCCATGCTGCCGCCGTACTCTTCAACTCGATTAGGAGGCCTCTGGCCTACGGTCAAATCATGCCAAATCGGTACTGGTTCCACTCTACCCTTCCCAGGAGTGTATCTTGTGGCAGACATCCATTCCTGTGTGGCGCTTGACATTTTGTCACCTGGAGATCCAGGTTATTCTCCTCCCCGAAATGGAATGGGTCATCAATTTTACAACCAATCAATGAAATGCGGAGGGTTGCACTCTATAAAATGATGATTCTGCTGTGATTTCTGTACCTGTTTCAGAATTTCCAGTGTGCAATGCAACCTTTGCTGGTTCAAGGAAATGGACTCCTCTGAGATAAATCCAGGCCATGAATTGCTCTAACCAAAATGCCAAACGCGAGGAGGAATGGGTTTGACTGTTAGAGGAGGAAGATTGGTGAGACACCAGAATGGCTCCCTGCACCATAATAGTCTCCTCTAAGTTGTGTCTCATACAAACATAGTACCTTCACCATAAATACTTTACTCCCAGCCACCGACAGCAAGTGCTTCTTTTTCCTAGCCCTACATGTTTCAGGTGCCTCCATGCCCCGGTAGACTTCTAAAATATGGTATTAAAGTGTCCTTTAATTATCAGCTACTGGGGTGAGGTGACCTGGATGCTATCATAGGTGTTCACCTGGGAGGTGGAGATGTCCCCAATAGCCTTTCTCCTTGAGATTTTTGAGGGGGTACGGGATATGAAAGCCAACCAGGCACTGATTGGGTTGGCCACCTTGGTTTCAAAACGACATGTAACCTGGGGATGGAACTCACCCACGTCACCCCTGCTACCCCAGGGATGACGGGGTGTTGACTGGTGTGTGCAACAAGAGAGCCCGGTGCATGAGGCCTGGGGCTGCCTAAACAAACACACCAAGTTTTGTAGTAAAAGGTGGGACCACTTTGGGCTTGACATGCTATAGTACAACTGTTAGGTGCGCTTTCGCGTGGGCTTTGACGATGTTATCTTATCTCATGATGAAGGATGTAATCTGAGACTTGAATATTGTATTGCAGTGGTGGCCACGACTGGCGATTTGCTACATATGTTTTTACATGTGCAAAAATCTATAAATTTGGTTATATAAAAAAGGCTTATACAATTTTGCAGATTGCTTGGCTTCCATCCGACAAATAAATGACACTGGCTAAAAAATATAGCTGCACCTGCTGACTTGATTGCTCTAGGCTTGTTAGAACATATTCATTTGAATGGGAAAGTTCCGCACTTTCTTCCCATTCAGTTCTCAGATATCTTCCTTCCTCTAGAATGCAATTTCAAAATTCAAAGAGGTACAAGAAAGGCTACGCTCTCTCTCTCTTATCTGTCTTTCTGTGGAATACAATTTCCATTTTAGTTATACGCTCTTGCTGTCCTCAAATTAGACAGGCACCTATCTTTCTAAGCTATTATCTCCATGAGACCATCTATTTAATACAGGTTCCCTCAAGAAATACCAACAAATATAACTTCTCCTCACATCGATACAGCAGCTAAAGGCCGATCTTTCAAAGCTATTTTTTTTAAGTTGGTAAGCAATCAATTCTATCATGAACAGATGTTGTGTGTTTTAAACTACTATTTCTTTACCAGTAAAAACGATTATTTACATGATTTATTTTCATACAAAAGCAGGTCCTGCAAGTTTCGTCTTTATTTCCAATGAATCTATTAATTAGGAAAGTTGGTTAATTCTCTATTCGCAATTCAGCACTTACAAATTGTATTTACAGCTTTTCTATACACTCATTTGAAAAAGGATACGTTTCTAACACCTCTTAATGACAAGACCCACACACATTTTCATTTGTTGTGTAACCACCCTGTACAAGATCTTCTCAAAGTATTTTGTGCTTGTTTTTTGCCGGGATCGCCCTCGTTTTTCTGATCATCAAAGCAAGTGCTACGACCACAAACTCATGTCCATTTACATGACCACGTCACCCTGGAACATCATATTAAAGCTGTAGCTCAGTTTTAAATTTCATAATGCAGATCAACTTTGAATTAAATGTAAGACACTTTCTATAGTAAGACTTCCTGGTACACCTGTTGACAACTTCAAAACCATTTGTTATTTGCATTTCCTTAACTATAATTCCATAATTTAAGCTCCATTCGTGGGTTAATATGTTGCAGCTTAAATAATCGGTGTTCTTTAGGGTGGCTTTAGTAAACGTCTTTAAACTGCAGTTCTTTTAAAGTGAAGATATTTTTTTATTTCCTTGAATGTGTTCCCACAAGCTCGTATTTATATTTTTGACGTTAGATACCATTGTATATTTCTTCGCAATTATACAGCAGAGCATCAACCATAAAAAATTAAGTAATTACACGATTAGTGCTTGAGGAATTGCAAATTATTTTGTCACGCTTTGACATATGTTTGCATGTTCTGTAATTAATAGAGGTTTAAGTAGCCCTTAGCTTTGCAGGTAGTGCCAGAGCTGTCCTTGATATTTCCAATATTTCCACCAAAAACACCAAAACATCACATCTACACCCATCTCCTCATGGAATGGGGAAGGGAGAGATCTTTTTGCTGAAAGAAAAATTGCGGAACTATCTTTTTGTGTCTACATACTCTAGGCAAAATAGTAAACGAGAGTGGTATTGTTTTGGTGTCTCTTTCCATCCTCAAAGTGTTGTTGGGCTATATCGGTTTACACAAATTAACATGTTATCCTCTGCAGGTGTTCAAGGAAAACCCTACCAAGTATTTTGATATTCGAAATTCCATTTAAATTGTTTGTTTAACTGTTTTTCTATTTTCAAACCGTGTGTTTCTGTCTTCTGCGGATTTGATAAAGAGTCCTTAAGTGTGTCTGCTGCCTATGAATTCAAAGTGCATCCCTTGACAGTGGTTAGTGCTAACGTAAAAAAGGCCTACTCATTATAAGGCGGCAGTAAACGTGCATATCCCTGAGCCTTTTGCATTTGGGTCTGTTATTAAACTCTATATAGGAACATGTTCCCTTTAATTAAAAATAAATGTCAGGTATCTTGGTTTAGAGCATAGAACTCTCTACACATACCCCAGTGCTTAATTTGAGCTGGTGTTTGCTGGTGGTGCCCAGCAGCACTCATTTTTGGGGGCCAACACTATTTTCCTCATCGATTTTGACCGCGAGCAAGTGAAGTAAAAACACACAAAAGAGAAAGAAGGCAGAAAAGAAAGATGTAGAAACTGACACAAGGGTTTTATTTTTAAAGCCTAATAAAGTTTATTGATGATGATGACACAAAGGGACAAAGCAGGAACTAGCAAGAAGTGAGATAAAAGGGCAGCAGCAGGGCCGGACTGGGAACCAAAACCGGCCCTGGCAAAGTGCTCGGCCGGCCCCCCGGGGCTTGGGGGTGCCGCCGAGCTCTTTGCCAGGGCCGGTTTTCGGCCGATTTTGTTACAGGGCCGATTTTGCAGCTATGCTGCAAAAACGGCCCTGTAACAAAAATGGCCCCCAGGGGCCCAAAACCGGCCCCCACCCGTGCGGCGCACCGGGGGATTGCCCGGTGCCCGCTACGGCCAGTCCGGGCCTGGGCAGCAGTGTCTGGTAGTGGATTAAATAGGCCTGTGGTGAATTTTAGATCCAATATCTAATTTGCCCTCAAAACATCAATGGCTTCTTTTTATTGTTTGAGTGCCCACCCCCAAATGGCTAGGACGGTGAATGCTCCACCTCAGCCCTCCAGCCACAGCCTGTTCACTGTATTCAGACTTTCCTGAAGATTGGGGGGCATTCTTTGGCACTCCTGCCTATATGTCAGCAAAGATTTCTAGAAAGAAATGCGAGTGATGGAGAGTATGTCATGCCACTGTGGAATGGAGGACTGGTTGCCTTTTTTTCCTATCTTAAGACAAGCCTCCAAAGCTGGGAGACTTCTTCAAGACAAACCAAGCTAATGTGTAAAGTATGTATGCAGCACACAAACAGTGATAAAGTGAAAACACAACTCAAGAAAAATCCCACATCAATTTAGAAAATAGTGTACATTTTTATAAATTATTTGATACCACAATGACACAAATCTAATCAGTGGAACCGGAGTTATGATTTTTTAACGTTTAAGGCAAAAACTAGTGCTTAAAAGATAAAAGCACTACCGCGGACAACTACACACATGAGATTGGGTTAAATTAAAAAATATGGCTGATCACAATGAAGCACGAGTCAGATACATGAAGTGAATTGGACCCAGTCGGCTCTTATCTTCGGATTCAAAAGATATTTTGACAAAAAGTCTCTGAGAAGGTAGAAGTTCAGTGGGCAAGGCTACATGTGGTGTCCAAGGAGAAGCCATCGTCGGCAGATAGCCTCGGGATGATGTGGTGAAGATTTCTACGTTAAGACCTAGTCTCTTTTTCTGACGTCGAAAATCTCCAGCGGGACAAAGTTAGAGGCTTTAACCGACGACAGATCCAAGAAGGTGGATGTTCCTTTGATGAGGGACACTGAGCAGGATTTTCTGCTGCGGAGAAGAACATAGCAGAAGCTGCCCTGAAATCAGGCTGACCGGCGATGCACTTTGGGCGGATAGACAAGCAGGTTAATCCCGGTCTCCTCTCGGTTCTTGGAGCAGTTTATAGCCAAATATGTTGAAGACTCAAATTTTGGATTTTGGCTATCTGGGCACCTTCAACACCTCCACCAAAGGACTGGAGGGGCACCATTTGGGTGGTTACGACTCACTCTAGGTCCTGGTGCGGGTGGGAGATGGTTGGAGCCTTTTCTTTCCCTGAGGCTCTGATCAGGAGCCCTTGGAGTCACTCTGGTAGTCCTAGGTTCAAGAATTAGAACAGGGCTCAAGCAGCAGGGCTGGCCTCTGAGGGTTCAATGCAGGCTCCAGACAGCAAAGCACTCTTTACAGGTGCAGCAGAGCAGTCTTGAGGAGTACACAGCAGGCCACAGCAGCAGGCAGTCCTCTGAGAGTCCTTCCGCAGGTCCAGAAAGTGAATTGAAGAGTTGGTGTGAGAGTCCTATTTTTATATCTTGTGCCTTCAAAAGTTTCTTGAGAATTCTCTTTGAAGTGCTTTAAGTTTCCTGCTTCCCCCTGCCCTGGTTTCAAACTGACTGCATGAACAATTCAGGGTTGACAAGTCCTTTCTGGGAAGGCAGAGCATAGCCTATTTATTTGCAAGTGGGGCTGTGCCCAGTTCCGCCTCCCCATCCTGCCAGTGATGGCCCATTCAGGCACACCTAATCCCTCTATTGTGTGACTGTCTGGGAGAAAGAAAGTCCAACTTCCATCCTCACCCAGTCATGTGACCCGGAAAAGGACCAAATAGCTAGGGCAGGAAATGACCAACTTTTTATAAGTGGCATTTTCAAAATTGTAACTTAAAATCTCACTTTACCATTTGAGGGGAGTTTTAATTACAGTTTCTCAGATAACAAACATGAAATGTTCACCTGTTCTTAATCAAAAGTTAGCACTTAATAAATGTGATAAGGCAACCCAATGTTGTCCTAGGGGAGAGATGGACCTAACAGTAGTAAAAAATTAATTTAGGAGTTTTTCACTACCAGGACAAGTAAAATTTAAAAGCACATGTCCAACCTTTTGATTACAATGCAACCTGCCCAATGGGCTACCTAGGGCCTACCTTAGGGGTGACCTATATGCAATAAAAGGGGAGTGTAAGGCTTGACAAAGGGGTATGGTGCCAAAGTCGAATTGGCAGTTCAAAACTACTCTCAAGCAGCAATGGCAGGCCCTGAAAATGTTAAGAGGCTACTTAAGTGGGTGGCAGAGTAAGTGCCGGAGGACCTTTAGTAACATTTAATTTATAGGCCCTGAGTACATGTAGTACCACTTTACTAGGGACCTACAAATCAATTAAAGGTGCCAATCAGGTGTAGGCACACTGTGTTACTGGAACCAAACTGTACCTGGCTGATGAACCCATAACTAGGGAAAATCCGGTCGTGGGTTGCTTGTGTTCTGGTTCAGGGGGGACCTGGCTTCGCCTTTCAGACTGGACTGTTCCGATTGGAGCAGGGTCAAGACAGATTTTTTATATTTCTGGGTCCAAATTGAGGTAACGTCTGCAAAACAATGATGGACTGGGATGCAGCCGGAGCAATTATCAGTGTCTGAGATTAATTCAAGCATTCAATCCATCACTTTTTATTGTACTTAAATCTTTTTGTGCGCTTTAGTCTGTTGCCCTAAATGGGACAAGTATACCCAGACATGGATGCTGGTCACACTGTCACTGGAGCCAAGTGGTACCCGGCTAAAAAGCCCATAACTAGGGTGGAACTGGTCCTGGGTTGCTTATGTTCCAGTTCAGGGAGGACCTTACTTGGCAGTTCGGGCTGGACTGTTCTGACTGGAGCAGAGTCAAGACTGATTTGCATATAGCTGGGTACAAACTGAGGTGACGTGTGAAAAATACTGATGGATACGGATTTGGCTTTGAGTAATTACCAGTGCCTGAGCTTAATTGAAGCATTCCATCCATCACTTTTTTGTGTACTTTAGCGTGTCAACATAAGTGGTATGGGTTGCCCAGATGTTGGTCCCGTGCACACTGTGTCACTGGAACCAAGCTGTACCTGGCTGATGAGCCCATAACGAAAGCAAAACTGTTCCTTGGTTGGTTAATTCCAACTGGCAGTGGAGCCCAGATGAAGAATCAGGGCGTTGCTCATTATCGCTGCATTCCTTTACCTAAGGGTTGCAGGGGCAACACCTACACCAGCAGAGTCGGGATCAAGATCAGCGCATCACACTCAAGCCCCACCTTCCTTTCACCACACGTTGCCAGGGCAACTACGACACAGAGTGGAAACCAACACGGGTCTCTGAGGCCGAGGCCGACAACCTCGCCAGCGAAAGGTACTGTGTGCATCTGGGACCTGTGAGGTTCCTTTAGTCACCCATGCCCTATCGGGGGTCGGGTGAAATCCCTTAATTGCACTGGTCCTGAGGGACCTGCAGAGTTCCTCGGTTCTGGTGTCTGTTAGATCCCGTGGCACGCAGGATCTTTGAGGAGACAAATCCATCAATCTCTGCCTGGGATCTGTGCCAGTGAAACCTACTAATTATGTTTGATTTAAACACTGTGGTTATCATTATACTTTGCAAAGTGCATATCTTGAGATTCCTAAATGGGATGTTTGTAATTTTGGTCTTGTTTTAAACAGTAAAGCATATACTATTTTACCAACTCTGTGTGGAGTCTTGTTTTGCTTTGTTTTCATTGTATTACTGTGTGTTGTGTTGCTCAAATACTTTACACATTGCCTCTTCAGTTTAGCCTGACTGCTTTGTGCCGAGCTACAACAGGGTTTGCACAGATACATTCTTAGTGTGTACTTCACTTACTCTCACTAGTGTAGTGGTTCCTGCCTGGCCTGTGTGTATACCTCAGCTAACCAGGAACCCCATTTCTAACAATTGGCATTCCACATAACACACAAAGAATGTTAGAGCTTTACAATGGCATTGTAACCATAAACTTCCTTCATCCTGAAAGAGGCGAGCATATGATGATTTGTAGCAGGGTGCACGAGGTGATGTGCACCGTGGATCACAGTGATTTGTACCTGGGATCAAGGTATAAGAAAGGGAGAGCCTTGCTAGATCATAGGGTGCGTGAACAGCGTGATGTAAGTGGAGAAAGTTTCTGCTAGCAATAGGACCACAGCCATCCCTGCACTCACTTAGCATCTTACTAATCCTCTGATCCATCTACCTACTAACCCAATTCATACATCCATACTCTCATTTATTTACCCATCTGTTCACAATACATCTCTAATCCATACAGACACTTATCTTTTCATCAATCCACTCACCATCTTTCACTCATTGATTTTTTTAATGCACTCCCTCTTATATCTATTCATCTACGTTTCTACTCACCAGTATTGTGAACCACTCATCACAAATTACTAGTGGATGAAGAATCAATTAGATATTCTGTAAAAGCCAGACTTTGTCACTGAATACCATTCTAGAGTGCCTGTGTATTTTAATGCATAATTGTAATAGTTGGTGTAAATATATTAAATCAGGCCTATGGAGAGCAACCAAAGTTTTCTATTGTTTTCTGTTTACACAATGCATAGTTAATGCAGCCTTTCATGGATCATTGCCTACTTCAGGATATCACTGGACTTGACTTCCAGAACGGTTGAGATTGAAGACTGCACTCTACTGCCATCAAGAGTATGTATCAGGGCCAGACGGGCCTTTTATTCCAGTGAGCATCTCTCTGGTGGGCTGGAGACCTAGGTGGCAGTTTTGAGAGCTCAGTCACTTCTGGTGCCTCTGTCACATTCCCCAGCTACCGGAGGTTAATTGCAGCAGGCACAGGGAGCTGTGCACTCAATATCGAACAACAATAATGGTGGGACAGAATCTTGAGGATAAAATATAGAAACAAATATTGACCATAAAGTAAGTTTAAATTGTCTACACCTACCTCCACATGTATGTACATAAATGTGGACTTAGGAATGAGAAATCTATACTTCCCAATATGCACTTACCTTTCGATATTTTTCCCTCAATATTATTGTATCACAATATTACTGGTGTCAGTCTCCAGTAGTAAAACCACTGGGGAGACTTCAAGAAAAAGATAAAGGGAGGAATGGAGGAGGAAGGTAGGAGAAAGTTGTTAAAGAGCAAGAAGAGAGGAGAGAAAGAAAGACAATGGATGGATGTATGAAAAGAGAGAGATTGCATGAAAAGACAAGGGTGGCATGAGACTATGGTTATGTAGGGTACTGAATTATTTCCTAAATGACCTTCCAGCTACACATATTGTTAATTGTAGCACCTCCATCCAGTGTCAGTCACATAGCAATCAAAATGTTAGTTAACCAAAGCCACTTTTCACGCTGCTGATTTCCCTAATCCTGCCTCCGTGACAAGTCAAAAAGATGCTCTCCACCACATTCTAAATGTATCGACCTTCAAAACTAAAATATCATCTAGAACATGGGTGTAGATTTGCATTACAAAAGGGGGTGGTGATGGACGGAGCATCAGAACCAATCAAACACTCACACCCAGTCTGGGTTTGATCCATCACCGTTCTTTAGCCCACTCTGCCACCCCAGTTCAGACATGGCCATATGCAAATCAGTCTGACCCTGTGCCTCATGGGAACAGTCCAGCCCGAACTGCCAAGCCATGCCTTCCCTGGACCGGAAACAAGCTTCCTAGGACCGGTTTCTGGCATTTCAGCCGTCTTCAGCCAGGCTTGCTTGAATCCAGTGGCAAAGTGAGCAAGGGACTCACGTCTGAGCATACCCTGCCAACTTATGGCGAACAAAGCGGTACAAAAGGGGGTGGTGATGGACGGAGCATCAGAACCAATCAAACACTCACAGCCAGTCAACAGATCTGGGTTTGATCCATCACCGTTCTTTAGCCCACTCTGCCACCCCAGTTCAGACATGCCCATATGCAAATCAGTCTGACCCTGTGCCTCATGGGAACAGTCCAGCCCGAACTGCCAAGCCATGCCTTCCCTGGACCGGAAACAAGCTTCCTAGGACCGGTTTCTGGCATTTCAGCCGTCTTCAGCCAGGCTTGCTTGAATCCAGTGGCAAAGTGAGCAAGGGACTCACGTCTGAGCATACCCTGCCAACTTATGGCGAACAAAGCGGTACAAAAGGGGGTGGTGATGGATTGAGCATCAGAACCAATCAAACACTCACACCCAGTCAACAGATCTGGGTTTGATCCATCACCGTTCTTTAGCCCACTCTGCCACCCCAGTTCAGACATGGCCATATGCAAATCAGTCTGACCCTGTGCCTCATGGGAACAGAAAGCATAGAGCTCAGTATAGAGACCTGAGGAACTCATATACTTAAAGACCTACTACATGAGGCCAGGTTACCTATATGTACTGTGGTTGTACGGTTCATTAGTTTTTGAAACAGTCCAGGGCTTTCCCCCTGACTCCCACCTACCAGAGCCGTTGTTCTAAAATGCTATGGGAGATGGTGTTGAAAGCAGCTGACAAATCCAAAAGGACCAGCATGGCTGATTCTCTATTATCCAGGGCCAACCTGATATTATGAACCACCTCTTCCACTGCTGTTTCTGTACTATGTGCCGACCGAAACCCTGATTGCGATGGAGCTAGCAAACCGTGATTTTCCAAATGGGCAATGAGTTGTTTATTTACCAGGGATTCAAGCACCTTTCCGAAATAAGGCAGCAGCGAGATGGGACGATAGTTCCCAGGTACCCTCGGATCTGAAGTTGACTTTTTCAGAATTCGCTTGACTTGTGCCGTTTTCCATCTAATCGGGACCACGGCTTGGTCTAGTGACATGTTGAATATCTCTGTAAGTTTGATTATTAAAAGAGGTGCTATATTTATGCAGGCACGGGGTGGGAAGAGGGTCAGCTGGGGAGCCTGATTTGATCTTTGCTAAGGCTACGGAGACTTCTTCTTGAGTAACAGCCTTAAATTCCAACAGTAAAGGCAGAGTAAGATGGCTATTGATGGCAGGGTGAGAGTCCACATTGTTGATGTCATGTTGAGGAAAAGACATATATATAACTTTGACCTTTTCGTCAAAAAAGGAAGACAATGTGTCAGCCCAGTCTTGTGTGGGGGTATCAATGTGCTGGTCGGTGTGAGGGGTGGTAAGCTCCTTCAAAATTTTAAAGAGCTCTTTATTGGAGTTTGCGGCATTGTTAATCCTGTCTGTCAAATACAGCTTTTTGGCCTGTGTAATATTATTTAGGTAAGTACGGTGGATCTGGTTGTATTTTCTACGGTCCTCAATTGTCTTAGTTTTCCTCCATTGATGTTCAGCAGTCTTACTGGACTGTTTGTCAATTGTTTAATGCTGATGTACACCACTTCGACTCTTTAGTCCTGATCTTGACCCTTGACAAAGGTGCCACTGTATTCAGAGTCAGTGTGATTGCGTCTTCAAAAGCTGTGGCTCCCTGATCAATGTTTTCTGTGTAAGACACAGACTGGAAGTTGAAATGATCTGAGAATATTGCTTGGGTGACTCTACACCAGGGCCTGATCCAGGTGGAGTCATTATTATGGCAGTTATTCGAGACATCGATGGGTATACAAAATGGTATTAAATTGTGATCTGACCAGAGTAGAGGTAAAGGTTGCTCTACTATAAGTTTAGTTGAGTTAGTGAATAGCAGATCCAGAGTGTGGCCAGTCTGATGGGTAGGTCCCACCACCATCTGCACCAGTCCCAGTGTCTCCAGAGTCATTACTAATTGATTTGTGTTGGGGTCCGATAATTGGTCTGTGTTAGACCTGTCAGCCCTTTGGGTGGTCCCTCCTCATCATTATTTATTTTGTCCCACTTTTGCCTCAACCCCTGTTTGAATTTTTCCTTTTTGGGAACCACCAGACTTTTTTTAGTGTTGCTGCAGATTCAGGGAGCCATTTTAGCTACCCCTGAAACTTCTGTCTGAGGGCCTGGAGCACAAAATGGTGGCCACCTGTGACATCACCAGCATCCACTGGAACCTACCAGCACCTTCCAGAACATTCCAGGAGATTCCAGAACTCTGTGACAGTTGGAGACCGTTTAGAATGTTGGGAGGATAAGAGAGGCAGTTGGCAGTTGGAGCTGGCAGTTGGCACCTGACTGGTGAAGAGAGAGGAGCACAACCGTGAAGGAGGAAGGAGTGAAGCAGCAGGGGTGGAAACTTGTGCCTGGAGTGGGGTCCATAAACCCACCCTTGATACTTGTCCCTACTGATGGATCCCAGCCTATAGCCCTGTGTGGGAAGAAGACAAAGGAAACTTATCCTAAGGACCTGGACAGCAGGAACAGGCCTTAGAACCAAGAAAACAGCAAGATTCTGACCTGAGAACTGGTTTCCCTGGAGTCCGGCGTCGAGTAGCCTGAAGACCTGGAGCCCGAGGTGGAGAAGCGGCGCTGACTGAAGTAGCAGACGTCGTACCCGGAGCCGCCTGAGGTCGTGAGAGGGCGCCGACGGAGGTCGTGAGGAATGCCAGAGGTCGAGGAGGAAGTGAACCGAGGTCGAGCGAGCGGCGTCATCGGAGGAGTGAAGTCCGCCCTCCGGAGTCGTCGGAGACCGAGGTAGAGGAGCACCGGAGGTCGGGAGTGAGGATCGCACTCCGGAGTCGCCCGGAACCTGTGTGGAGGAGCACCGGAGGTCGGGGGTGAGGATCGCACCCCGAAGTCGCCGGAAGTCGACATCGAGGCCAGGCCGGCCGACGTCATCGGAGCCGAGAGCGCCATCGGACCGGAGCCGCCCGAAGTCGACATCGTGAAGAGACTGCCCGACGCCGTCGAATCGGAGGTCGAGATCGAACCGAGGCCGCCGACATCGGACCGGAACCGCCTACCGGCGTCGTCAAAGAACTGACATTGTGCCGAGGCCGCCGAGACCGAACCGGAACCGCCTCACGGCGTCGACACGACTCCAGCGGCGTCGGAACATCAGAAAAAGGGCAGTAAGTGGAGTAGAGGGCGCCTAAGGCCCTGTGGAGACCTGAGAGACTGCTCTAAGGGGCTAGGGAGGTGCTGAAACCAACCTGACTGTGCAAGGGGTGAACTGGGACTAACCTAGAGAGGTTGTGTGGAGAGAGAAAGCCAGGGCACTGGTATACCCCCCTTGGATCTACCTCAGATTAGGCCTCAGCCTTGTCCCAGCCAGGGAGTAGCCCCCCTCAAGCCTTCCACAACCCTACAAGCTGTGCCTGGGCCATATCAGCCCTTAAGAATTGAAGTGTCATCTGATTATATGAGGGTTGCGGTATACTTTTAATTATTTATTGGGGATACTGTATTTATTGAGTTTTTACCTATTTATTGCTTCACTATATTTATAGGTCCACAGGACTTGATGGTGTACAATATTTATTGGTACAGTATTTATTGCCTCAAAGTATTTAATTGTCTGTATATATTGCACTTGTATTTATGCCCTGTTATTTATGATCACCCCTATTTATTTCATCAAACAGCCAGTATTTATTTGACCTGCACTATTTAAATTTGTATATTGTGATTGTCTTATTTATTTTTCCAATCAGCAACTAAGAGAAAAAGATAAAGAAAGAATATTTTCATAATTTTTACGGTGTAGAGTCGTTTTTGGAACGGATGCACGCATGGTTATTGTATGGGTATATTGTATGCTTAGCACTGTGCCTGTTTCCTGACCACTCGACCCAAGCTACCACAGTGTGTTCGGGGAGTCCACCACCACCCTGCGGAGTGGGAGTGGTTTTCCAACATAAATTGGTGTTCAGTGGTGGGATAGAGCTGTGCCTACATATACTCAACAATAACTGTGGGTAGTCCATAGGCCTACACCGGGAGTTTTCTCACAGCGGCCTTCCTAATTGTGGGTTTTTGTTTTTTCCAAATTTACTCTGGTGGTGGGAGGAGGTATTATTAAAGGTACCCCCCTGCATTGTTACTGCACAAAACCTGTCCTCTAACCTGAGTGGGCAAGATGGAATTTGTACTGGAAGACTTAGACACGTACACTGTGGCCCAACTCAGGGAGTTTTGCCAGCGGGAGGGGGTGTACTGTCCCCCAGGAGCAAAGAAGGGTGCACTCCAAACCAGCTTAAGGGCTTGGGGGGAGGCACGCCGAGAAAGCAAGGCTGAGGAGGAAGACAGGGATGGAGAGCCTGACCCCGAGGGGGCTGAGATGTACCAACCTGAGGTGGGGAACCTGTCAGCAGGGCCCAGGACACTTTCTAGGAAGGGCAGCACTGTCTCTAGCGGGGGCTTATCCAGCGTGGAGTTAGCAGATCGGAGAGAGAAAAGACAGCTCACATGGGATTTAGCAAAGCTGGAGAAGGAGAAGGAGGAACAGAGGTTGGCTCATGAGACGGAGAAAGAGAGGATGGCTCATGAGATAAGACTGAAAGAGATAGAGCTTCAGATCCTAAGAATTGGGGCACCAACTGTTCCTAATGGTGGCAGCCAAACCCAAGAGTCCACCAGGGAACCCAAACCTTACCTGCCAAAGGACATAGTAGCTAGCTATGGGGCGGGTGACGACATCGCCAAGTGGCTAGCAGCCTATGAGGTCTCGTTGAGGGCCCATGGGGTTCCAGTGAAGTACTGGGGAGGGGGATTGTATAAGTACATGCCTCCAGCTGGTAGGGATGCTTTATTGGCCCTCGAAGAGGATGAGCAGACCCACTACCCCACCATGAAACTGGCGCTCATCAGAAAGTTTGGACTAACACCTGAAAAGTACAGACAGAAGTTCAGGGGTAGTCACAAACTGGGCACACAGAATTGGGTGGACTTCCTGGACTATGCAAAGAAGGCACTGGAAGGTTGGATTCAGGGCAGTGAAGTAAGGAACTACGAGGAGCTGTTTGACCTAGTACTGAAGGAACACCTACTCGAGAAATGTTTCCCTGAACTGCGGCAACACCTGGTGGATAGCAAGCTGACCAGCCCCCGGAAGCTTGCTGAGGAGGCGGACATTTGGGCTAGTACCCGGGTGTCCACAAGGGGGACTGGAGGGGATACTCAAAAGGCCGGACAGGGCGCCCCCCAGAAGAAAGAGGGAGGGGAAAAGAAAAAGGAGTTCTCCAAAGGCCCCCAAAATAACTTCCAAGGGAAGGGAACAGGATTCACCTCTAAGGCTAACCCACCCAGAAACCCTAATCCTGGCCAGAGTCAGCAGCCAAGGGTTGTCCATTGCTACGAGTGCGGTGGCGTTGGACACTATAAAGGAGATCCGAAGTGTCAGAAACGATCACCCCCTCCCACTGGAGGAAAGCCCCCCGGAGTAGCTAGTGTAGTGCTCGGGGAGGAGATGCCCTTAACTAAGGGAAGGGAGTGGGCGGGTGTCACTTTAGTGTCCCTGGGAGAACGGGAGATGGTTCCTAAGATCCAGGTGCCCGCAAATACCGCAAAGTATGGGCAGTGGATCACCATCAACGGCCAAAGAGGGGAGGCTCTGAGAGACACAGGAGCCAGTATGACTATGGTGCGTAGCCAACTGGTGTCTCCAGAGCAGGTAATTCCCGATGTACTCCACCCAGCCGCGATGGCTGACGGCAGAACAGGTCACTATCCAGTGGCCGAGGTTCCCTTTGAATGGGGGGGGGTTGCAGGTTCACTTCGAGTTGCCGTAAGCCCTGCCGTGCCAGTCGATTGTCTGCTGGGCAATGACATGGAGCACAACGCTTGGAAGGAGGTGGAATACCGGACTCACACCGAGATGCTGGGTACACCTGACTGGGCCTGTGTTAGCACACGGTCCGAGACTACCCGAAGAGGGAGTTCATTCCGGCTGGAGCCTGGAACAAAGGCCCAGCCAGCTGCCAGTCAAGGGAAGAACCGAGGACAGGAGGAGCCTGCCTCGGCGTCTCCACCCCGTAGGACGGATAGGCCACCGGAGGTGGTGGACCAGGAGTCTGCGGAGGGGGACGTTACCAACCTGGAGGACCTACCCATCCCGGCCGAGTGGCACGTGGAGGGAGGCCCGTCCAGGGAGGAGTTCTGCCAGGGCCAGAGGGAGTGCCCTACCCTTGAGGGGCTGAGGCGACAGGCCGAAGCCCAGGCAGCAGGGAACGTTGAAGGGAACTACAGTGTTTACTGGGAGGATGGCCTCCTCTACAGTGAACCCAAGGCACCCCTACATGGATCGTCACGAGCCTTGGTAGTTCCTCAACGTTATCGAGCCTTCCTTTTGGAGTTGGCTCACGAGATACCATTGGCAGGACACCTGGGGCAAGACAAGACCTTCGCCCGTCTTGTCCCACACTTTTATTGGCCTCAGATGAAAGTGTCGTCCGATACCTACTGCCGGACATGTGTGTCTTGCCAAGCCAGTGGGAAAACAGGGGTGAAGCTGAAAGCTCCCCTGGAACCACTTCCTGTCGTTAGCACCCCCTTTGAAAGGGTGGGCATCGACATTGTGGGTCCATTAGATCCGCCAACTACAGCTGGTCACAGGTTTATCCTGGTTCTGGTGGATCATGCCACACGGTACCCAGAGGCAATACCTCTGAGGACCATAACAGCACCTGTTGTGGCAAGGGCCCTGATGGGAATCTTTACCCGAGTGGGTTTTCCCAAGGAAGTTGTGTCCGACAGGGGGACCAACTTCATGTCAGCATATATGCGGGCAATGTGGAAGGAGTGTGGAGTGACCTACCGGTTCACGACTCCTTACCACCCCCAGACCAATGGTCTGGTGGAGAGGTTTAATAAAACCTTGAAAGGCATGATCAGAAGTCTGCCTGAAAGCCTGCGGAGGAAATGGGACGTCCTCCTACCCTGTTTACTTTTTTCATACAGGGAAGTGCCACAGAAGGGAGTGGGCTTCAGCCCCTTCGAGCTTCTGTATGGGCACCCTGTACGCGGACCTCTTAACCTGGTGAGAGACGGATGGGAAAGAACTCCCAGAAAGCTTCCCCAGGATGTGGTGAGCTACATGCTGGCCTTCCGGAGCCAAATGGCTAAGTTGTGGAAGCAAGCTTCTGACAACTTGGAAGCCAGCCAAGCAGTGATGAAGGCGTGGTATGACCACAACGCTCACCCGGTGGAGTTGGAGCCTGGCCAGAAGGTGTGGGTGATCGAACCAGGAGAGCTTAGTGCCCTTCAGGATCGCTGGTCAGGACCCTTTGAGGTGTTGGAGAAGAAGGGTAAGGCTACCTACTTGGTGGACCTGAAGACCCCTCGTCAGCCCCTGCGGGTGCTGCATGCCAACCGCCTCAAACCCCACCACGAGAGGCCCGAAGTCATCTTGATGATGGTGACTGACGGAGGAGAGGACGTGGAAAGCGAGCCTCTCCCTGATCTGTTTGCGTCTCAAGAAAAGGATGGGTCGGTGGAGGGAGTGATTCTCTCCCCATCTCTAACTCCTGAACAGCAGGAGGACTGTCGCCAGGTCTTGGGGCAGTACTCTTCGTTGTTCTCCCTTGTCCCAGGTAGGACTCACCTGTGCGTCCATGACGTGGACACAGGAGACAGCCCACCTGTGAAGTCCAAGATCTACCGGATGTCAGACAAGGTGAAGGCCAGCATTCATAGTGAGGTCACTAAGATGCTGGAGCTAGGAGTGATTGAACCTTCTAGCAGCCCCTGGTCCAGTCCGGTGGTGTTAGTACCAAAAGCTGCACCACCGGGTGCCCAACCAGAACTGAGGTTCTGTGTGGACTACCGGGGACTGAATTCAGTGACAAAAACTGATGCTCATCCGATCCCTAGGGCGGATGAATTGATTGACCGGCTGGGAGCTGCCCAATATCTAAGTACCTTTGACCTTACTTCGGGGTACTGGCAGATCTCTTTGACTGATGGAGCAAGGGAAAGGTCAGCCTTCTCCACGCCCAATGGCCACTACCAGTTCTGTGTGATGCCCTTTGGGCTCAAGAACGCACCTGCCACGTTTCAGCGCCTGGTAAACCAGATCCTCACCGGAATGGAGAGTTTCTCTGCTGCTTATCTGGATGACATAGCCGTCTTCAGTAACAGCTGGGAGGATCACTTGCGTCACCTGCAAGCTGTTCTCCAGGCCCTGAGACAAGCTGGATTGACGATCAAGGCCAGCAAGTGCCAGATCGGGCAGGGGTCGGTAGTGTACCTTGGACACTTGGTGGGTAGGGGAGCGGTGCAACCCCTCCAGGCAAAGATCGAGGCCATCATGGCCTGGGAACCCCCCAAGACACAGACTGAGGTCCGAGCATTTTTGGGCCTCACGGGATATTACCGCCGCTTCGTGAAGGGGTACGGTACCATCGTAGCCCCCCTCACGGAGCTCACGTCCAAGAAACAAC
Source organism: Triturus cristatus (assembly GCF_964204655.1). NCBI lineage: Eukaryota > Metazoa > Chordata > Amphibia > Caudata > Salamandridae > Triturus > Triturus cristatus. The sequence continues at coordinate 880,535,473 of NC_140583.1, forward strand.
CTCGACGGGTAGTCTGGACGGAGGCTTGTCAGCAAGCCTTTGAGAAATTGAAGAAAGCCATGTGCGAGGCCCCGGTCTTAAGGGCCCCAGACTTTTCCAAGAAGTTCATTGTCCAGACAGATGCATCAGAACATGGCATTGGGGCAGTGTTATCGCAACTCAACGAAGAGGGTCTGGATCAACCCGTGGTCTTCCTATCCCGGAGACTACTTCCCAGGGAACAGAAGTGGAGTGCAATAGAGCGTGAAGCCTTTGCAGTGGTATGGGCTCTGAAGAAGTTGCGGCCATACCTGTTTGGCTCGCACTTCCTAGTTCAGACCGACCACCGACCCCTTTGTTGGCTGATGCAAATGAAGGGGGAGAATCCCAAGTTGTTGAGGTGGTCTATTTCCCTACAGGGGATGGACTTTCAGGTGGAACATCGGCCTGGAGTGGACCACGCCAATGCAGACGGTCTCTCAAGGTATTTCCGCCTTAGTGATGAGAACTCCCAAGGGGTTGGGTAGCTCTCCCCACTTTCAGCTGGGGGGGACGCGTGTTAGACCTGTCAGCCCTTTGGGTGGTCCCTCCTCATCATTATTTATTTTGTCCCACTTTTGCCTCAACCCCTGTTTGAATTTTTCCTTTTTGGGAACCACCAGACTTTTTTTAGTGTTGCTGCAGATTCAGGGAGCCATTTTAGCTACCCCTGAAACTTCTGTCTGAGGGCCTGGAGCACAAAATGGTGGCCACCTGTGACATCACCAGCATCCACTGGAACCTACCAGCACCTTCCAGAACATTCCAGGAGATTCCAGAACTCTGTGACAGTTGGAGACCGTTTAGAATGTTGGGAGGATAAGAGAGGCAGTTGGCAGTTGGAGCTGGCAGTTGGCACCTGACTGGTGAAGAGAGAGGAGCACAACCGTGAAGGAGGAAGGAGTGAAGCAGCAGGGGTGGAAACTTGTGCCTGGAGTGGGGTCCATAAACCCACCCTTGATACTTGTCCCTACTGATGGATCCCAGCCTATAGCCCTGTGTGGGAAGAAGACAAAGGAAACTTATCCTAAGGACCTGGACAGCAGGAACAGGCCTTAGAACCAAGAAAACAGCAAGATTCTGACCTGAGAACTGGTTTCCCTGGAGTCCGGCGTCGAGTAGCCTGAAGACCTGGAGCCCGAGGTGGAGAAGCGGCGCTGACTGAAGTAGCAGACGTCGTACCCGGAGCCGCCTGAGGTCGTGAGAGGGCGCCGACGGAGGTCGTGAGGAATACCAGAGGTCGAGGAGGAAGTGAACCGAGGTCGAGCGAGCGGCGTCATCGGAGGAGTGAAGTCCGCCCTCCGGAGTCGTCGGAGACCGAGGTAGAGGAGCACCGGAGGTCGGGAGTGAGGATCGCACTCCGGAGTCGCCCGGAACCTGTGTGGAGGAGCACCGGAGGTCGGGGGTGAGGATCGCACCCCGGAGTCGCCGGAAGTCGACATCGAGGCCAGGCCGGCCGACGTCATCGGAGCCGAGAGCGCCATCGGACCGGAGCCGCCCGAAGTCGACATCGTGAAGAGACTGCCCGACGCCGTCGAATCGGAGGTCGAGATCGAACCGAGGCCGCCGACATCGGACCGGAACCGCCTACCGGCGTCGTCAAAGAACTGACATTGTGCCGAGGCCGCCGAGACCAAACCGGAACCGCCTCACGGCGTCGACACGACTCCAGCGGCGTCGGAACATCAGAAAAAGGGCAGTAAGTGGAGTAGAGGGCGCCTAAGGCCCTGTGGAGACCTGAGAGACTGCTCTAAGGGGCTAGGGAGGTGCTGAAACCAACCTGACTGTGCAAGGGGTGAACTGGGACTAACCTAGAGAGGTTGTGTGGAGAGAGAAAGCCAGGGCACTGGTATACCCCCCTTGGATCTACCTCAGATTAGGCCTCAGCCTTGTCCCAGCCAGGGAGTAGCCCCCCTCAAGCCTTCCACAACCCTACAAGCTGTGCCTGGGCCATATCAGCCCTTAAGAATTGAAGTGTCATCTGATTATATGAGGGTTGCGGTATACTTTTAATTATTTATTGGGGATACTGTATTTATTGAGTTTTTACCTATTTATTGCTTCACTATATTTATAGGTCCACAGGACTTGATGGTGTACAATATTTATTGGTACAGTATTTATTGCCTCAAAGTATTTAATTGTCTGTATATATTGCACTTGTATTTATGCCCTGTTATTTATGATCACCCCTATTTATTTCATCAAACAGCCAGTATTTATTTGACCTGCACTATTTAAATTTGTATATTGTGATTGTCTTATTTATTTTTCCAATCAGCAACTAAGAGAAAAAGATATAGAAAGAATATTTTCATAATTTTTACGGTGTAGAGTCGTTTTTGGAACGGATGCACGCATGGTTATTGTATGGGTATATTGTATGCTTAGCACTGTGCCTGTTTCCTGACCACTCGAGCCAAGCTACCACAGTGTGTTCGGGGAGTCCACCACCACCCTGCGGAGTGGGAGTGGTTTTCCAACAGTCTGCTTGATAATTAAAATCACCGATCAAGATAAAATTATCTGCGGCTAATACATGTGGGTCAATTAGTTTGAGTAAATGATTTACAAAATAATTTTTTGACATGGGGTCTATAAACTAAGGACCCTCTCCATGTTTCGGCTGATTGAGCTGCGATTTTAAAAATAAGAACTTCCACTTTTGGAGGTATTGAGGTGGAAATGCGGTGGCCACATCAGGGGAAGCCTTGTCATGAAGCCATGTTTCTGCTATGAAACAAATGTCTGTTTTTTCAAGGTCCAGAAGACTCCATAATTCCAGTACATGCTTAGGAATCAATCGAGCATTAAGATAAAGCCCACCTATTTGTTGAGGGGTATCACAGGTATCTCTTATTTTGTTTACATGGGGAGCAATAGGAGTCAAGGGTTCTTTGTCGATGATCTGGGCGCCAGACGTGGGAGAAACAAAATACACCTCAGTTTCTGATAATGTCCTTGGTTTCTTGGTGATAGGAGGTATGTTTAGTGACTTTAGCTCTTCACTGGTGTAGCGCTGTGTGGCCATATTGGGTAGTCCTGGCTTCAATGTCCTTACCTATTGCAACTTGGATAAAAATGGCAGGGATCCTGGCGGCGGTCTGGCACGGACGGGCGTGGACAGGCGCAGACGGGCGCAGACGGGCGCAGACGGGCTTGCCTTTGGCGCACCACCGGCGCGCCGCTGCGCGCATCAGCACCCCTTCCTGCTTTAATTAGGCAGGAGGGGAGGATGTGAGTGAACACTAGACTGCCGACCCAGCCGGTGAAACCGGAAGTGTGAAAAAAAAGCCCCTAGTCCCTCCGGTCAAATGGCACAAACCGCGGCGGACCGGGGACAGACAGCACTCACAATAGAAATGTGAAGAGTGAAGGTCCCAGTCAAAGCGTGCTTCTTAAAGTAGCGTTTGTTTCCAGACAGAGTGTGCCAGTATGTAAAATCAAATCAAATAGAAGTTAAAAGTTAAGTTTCAAGTTTTTAAAAAAGATTGTGAACATGCTTAAGCTGAAATAGCTCTCTAACTTTTTTTAAATTGAAAGGGTGCACAGGGCTCTGGCGGTGGTCCCTCTCCCTGGGGCACCACCTAGGGCAATATTAGCTCTTCTGTTCAATTATTGCGACAGAGAGGTCATACGGCAACATGTGCGCATGCAAAACCCTCTAGATATGGGGATGAAGAAATACTCATTTTTCCAGACTATACCCCTGGGATGCAAGACCTCCGCAAGTATGTTATGCCAGGTAAAAAGAAATTGAGGGAGTGCAATTAAACACTGTCTGATGTTTCCCACAAGGCTCAGAATCCAGTACATTAGTTGAGTCCACTTTTACGTATCACCACTGGAGGCCATGCACTGGCTTGACTCCCTTGGACATGACCACAACTCACAATCCCCCACATGGAGGGGGACTCGGAATAGCTCAGTGCATTACTCTAGAAGGAACAGGAGGACTCCAGTACCATCAAGCAAGGGCCCACAAACTTCCTCTGAACGCTGGATCCATGTCAGCCCTGATGGAACTCTGAAATCTGCCACACTGGATACCAATGATCAAAACTCCTTTTTGCAAATCTAAGTCGTACCTGATATCCTGAATGACAGCACGGAGAATCTGGATTGGATTGTAGGGCCTGATTGAAGATGATTGATGAACGAGACAGGAGGTGCAGGGCTCTGTTGGCCCTGGAGCTCTGGCACAGGGCCACTTATACCAGACTGCTCTGGCACCCAAGGAGGGTCATATGGGTACAGAGCGGATAAATGTCACTTTTTTGAACTACTGTAACTAATGCCTTTCCTTTGCAGGTGGATTGACCTCCTAGAGGGCTGTCACTTTTTTCAAATACACAAGGATCCATTATGCTATTCATATGTGAAATGTTTACTTCGTTCCACAGCTGGGGGTGGCCGAGAGCCTGACCTCTCGTAGTTCGCTGAGGGCCAGATCTGGCCTCACAGTCTGCCCAGGTTACAGTACCTTGGGCTGTGATTACACCTAGATTTCTTTAAGTTCATACTAGTTGCAGTAGGACGTGAGGGCTGTGGGGCCGTGAGCGGTACCAATTTGGCCTTTCGTTGTGCCAGACGGAGTCCTGTATACTCTGTCTATGGGTGAGAGGATGAATGGGAAGTTTGAGGGAACATTACAACCAGTTGTCGTGTTACCCAGTGGTGCTCCATACACAACAAGTCACTATCATATACAGTGAAAGTCAAGGTCCATTAGGTGGGCCCTGATATTTGGGAAATAAGTTCAAGTTCCTCACTGGGAACGTACGAGGCTGAAATGACCCGAAAAGCTCCATATAATGCATATCTATTTAAAAAGGTACAGCATTTCAGTTGCATTACTGTAAGAAATGCATTTATGGGGAGTTTGTATTGGTAGCCTAAGGTCAAATGTACACCACTTCCTATTCTGGATGTGCACGAGGGGTCCTTATATGGATAGCCTCTGGGTCCCTTTTTGGATGATGCATGTTTGTGCAGATCCAGAGGGGAGGTATGTTATTTTTATTTGTACCCTTGACGTCCACAAAATATGCCTCCTCAATGTGTATGCATCCAGGGGCATATTTATGAGCCCCTTTGCATTGGTCTTGCACCACGGAACATGTTGCAAAAGTAACTTAAACGTAAAATGAGATTTATGAAGGCACCTTACTTGGCCCTGTGTGGCTTCACAAATCTCTAGTAATGTAACACAGCACAAATCATGCCATTGAATTACTCTGCACCAGGGAGGCATTTCCAAGGGTGTTGCATGGGTGTTCCCATGCAACATCCACTGATTTTGACACATTCCCAGATTTACAAGAACAGGTAAACCTGGGAATGTGCCAAAAAGATACACCTCCCCAGAAGAGGCGCAACGAGGAGTAATATATTTTTTTTCTCTCTGTTTTTTCCTCTTTCTATGTGTGCGGCATCCTTCAGCACAGAAAGAGGAAACGGCCTCTAAGGACTGCTTATATGCAGCAAGGTGCCACTTCCTGCACAAAAAAATCCTGCCTACAACCCAGGCCAAAACGGCACCCACAGAAGGCAAAAGGACAGGAATTAACTGTATTGGATAAACTTGGCGCATTTGTGCCCTTTCGCTGTTACATATGGAAGTGCAGCAAGGTGACTTGGCGTGCTTCCCTGCGCCACAAAGTCATAAATATGCCCCCCAATGCAGACAGTGCTGATATCTTTGGGATGGTGTTATTGGCGGCTCAGGAGCACATGACAACTGAGGTTATCCTAGTTGGTGACCTTCACTATGCTGTAGATGGGAACGTTGAAAGTTTCCCCAAGACAGGGCACCAAGCCGAATATGATGGAAACCCTCAAACAGTCGATGGCAAGCATAGGGCTGGTGGATATATGGCGGATCTGGCACCCATGTACACTTGCATACTCCTGTAATGCTCCAGACACCAGCACTCATAGTAGATTGGACTATTTTCTGAGACAGGCAGAAGCTGCACAGAGAGTGATGGACACAGCTAATCTGGCTAGATACTTGTCTGACTACAAGCCTCTTCTGATCACATACTCTTTGGCTAGACCGGTGACCCGAGTGCTGCTGTGAGGAATGAAAGTAGAGGCCCTATCAGACCCGGTGTTTGCCGGGGTGGATTCCTTAACTGACTACTTTGCGCTCAACTGGGGTAGTACACCACATAATGCGGTGCAGTGGAATGCAATGAAAGTGGTGTTGAGAGGAGTGTATAAGCTACTTCTTTAGGTATACGTCAAACTTTAGAGAGTGACATGATGCTCCAGGAAGGGAAACTAGCAGCAAAGGACAGGAATGGGGAAGATCCAAACAGTGCCTACATGCTCTATGGGACCAGTTGGAGAAACATGTGCGAGACTCCTACAGCCAGAGATTACACATGGAGGGAGATAGGGCAGGGCATATGCTGGCCAAGTTGATCAAAACTGAGAACTTCACACAGCCCATTCTGTCTATTAGGGATAAGACAGGACCTGAAATCTATACCCATCAGTCTATAAAAGATGTGTTTGTGGAGCAACTCCAAGGGATGTATACTCCATCCCGGCTGGACACAGAAACCTTGGTCATTAACTACATGGCTGCACTGCCACTGACACAGCTTAGTGAGGTGGGGCATGCAGAGCTTGAGGCACCACTGACTAAACAGGAGATCCTGTGGACGATAGGCTCTCTTAAGACTGCTAAGGGTCAGAGGAGAGACTGACTCCCAGCTGAACTAGAGGCCTTGGAGAGAGGAGTGCCCCGGACTCCATGAGAGAGGCCCTCGTTGTTTTGGTGGCAAGGCCTTTGCATTCTACTGTTTACCACCCCCTCTCAATGTTAAATGTGGATCACAAAATACTCAGCCATGTCCTGGTAGTGTGCTTACTCAAGATCTCCTGAAGCAGCTCTACGTGAACCAATCAGAGTTTATTCCATGCAGGAAAACACTCTTTAATCTGCGGGGCTTAGCGCATATACTGCATGCCTCTTGCCTGGAAAAAGATCAATTTGTGCTGGCCTTTCTGGATAGAGAACAGACCTTCGACTCTGAAGGATGGAAATATGTCTGGACAATGCTGGAGAGATTGGGATTAGGGCCCAGATACGTCCAATGGATAAAGCTGCTTTAAACACACAATCAATAGCACCTGTGAGAACTGGGAAATATGTCTCTGACGAGATACTACTCCAAAGGGGCATGCAACAGCGGTGCCCATTGCACATCCCCTCCCCCTGCTGTTTGCCCTGGGGATGGAGCCTGTGGCATGTCGGCTTCTTTAGGTGCTGCATGGCTGGGAGATCCCTGTAGGCTTGACAGTTCATGTTGTGTCTCTCTATGCGAATGACACAATGAATGTCCTGATTCTCCAAAGTGCCATGAAAAAGTTTGGGGATGTATCGGGCTACATGCTATCCATTCAAAATCTGACCTGTTCCCACTTAGGCAGGTGCATGGGGTAGCCTGGGAATCGCTTCTGGAGGGAGGGCTGCCCTGGAAAACAGAGTGTTCGCTACATTGGTCTCCACATTGCATAAGGGGCACAGCATTGTCATGCTCTGAACCTGGGGTGGGTCATCAGTAATCTCCGTCCTTCCATTAAGTTCTGGAATACCTCAAAACTCTCCCAGATAGGGAAAATAGTCCTGATCAAAATGGTAGTGCTACTGCACTCTTTGTATGTGTTCCAGGGCACAAAGTGCTAAATTCAGCGTCCGGTGTTCGGCAAATTGGATCAGCTGTTGGTGGAGCTTCTCTGGAGAGGGAAAAGATGCAGAGTGGGATTGTCCACACTTAAACTGGGATGGAAAGGGGGTTGGAACTACCATACCCAAACTATACTCTTTAGAAGCCTAGTTGCGGCACGAAGTTCATTGTCTAGATCAGGGGAGTACTGGGAAAAGACTCTCCTTGCTGATACGTATGGTAATTGAAGTCTGGGGGCCCTTCTGATGACAGGAAAAAGAGTGCCTGAGACCCACGCCAACAATGGTCACCACGTTATCTATGGCATGGAGCAGAAACTAATCACACATTTATATCAGACTCTGTGCGCTGATAAGTCAGTGGCGCCCCTGAAGGTTGAGGATGCTTGCCAGCAGTTTTGCGTTATCAATGTTACAGATAAGTAATGGACCAGAGTACACGGTGGAGTGCGGGAAGTGTCGATCAATGCATGCTTTAAGCTTATACAGTACAATATCATACATATTGCTTACCTTTTCCTCACACAGCTACACACTTTGGGGCAGATTTATGTTTCCTGGCGCATCCCTGCAAATCAGCAGGGATGCGCCAGGAAAGATGCGTCATGCAAGTTTACCCTTGCGCCACCACAGATGCGCCGCATTTACAATGCAGCGCATCGTGGCGGAAGGATAAACAGATGCGTGACGCATCTGATGGCATAAGGGCGGCGCATTGCTGGAGTCGTGTCGCAAGCACGACGCAACTCCAGCAATGCTCAGGGGCTGCCCATACCTAACATGCTGTATCATGCCTTACGCCTGCTTCAAGCAGGCGCAGGGTTTTGACGCAGCAGCGTCTGAAAAAGGACTCAGTGAAATCTTGTAGATTTCACTGCGTCACTTTTCCGAGGCTTTTTCCGACGGAACGGCCACCCTGCATACATTAAACCCGACGCAGGTTTAATGTAGCGCAGGGCTTTACAACGTGACGCATCTCCTTGTAAATAAGGCGCAACGTGGTGCATGGTTTACGCCGCCGCTGCGTCACAGAAGTGACGCAACGGCGGCGTAAATGTCTCGCAAGGGGCTTGTAAATCTGCCCCTTGATACCCAGCAAGGGACCTGGAGTGAGTGTCATGTAAGACTGTAATGACAGACTTTTTTCATATGTTGTGGTGCTCCCCTATACTTACGTAATTCTGGGTAGAGATGTTAGAACAGCTCAACAGGGCTGTGGGCTGGATGGTCTGACTCACGATAAACAATGCCTACTGGGTCTGCTCCTTGACAAAAAGCACAGGATGTGGGGGGTGGTGCTAGGTTGTTTTCGTTTTCTCATTTTTTTACAGTTTAAGGGATTTATGATGTTTCCAGCCGACCCTGTACTAGGTGGTTCCTTTTAACTCGACTTGTCATGATGCACTGCAGTGAATTTGTTGATATTGTGATTGTATTTACATGACTGATTGTAACAGTATCTGTGGTTTATTTGGCCTTGTACTCTTAAGAAATGGCAATAAAAATATCTAAAAATTAAATCATGGGTCACCACTTCGCCTTCTGATATATTAATGCAATGAACAAATTAAGCTGTTTGTAGCCCTTATGCGTGTTATATAGCATTATCACTTTTTGCCGGTGCTTCACAACAAAGATTTCTGTAATATTAATGTGTAGCAATAAGCCATTAATTGTTCAAATCAGTCCCATATGCATTTTTAATGATTCCACTGGAGATACCTGATCTTTGTTGAGCTATTTGAAAATATTAGAGGCTCCCTAACTTGGCTATGTGATACTGAGGTTTTAAATTGTTTTTCAATGTTTCTATTTTGTTTACTAATAATGATTATTAACATTTTCTTTAATAAATGAATACATATTTAGGCTGAATTGATATAAAGGCAGTTAACTTAAATTTTGTATGACGAGTAGAAATATATGACGAGTAGAAATATATTTATTAATGTGTTTTAATTATGCCACATTTTCATGGCAAACACCATTTTAGACAAGATGGGTGCCACCTCTGTCACTCACTGTTCTTCCCCCTTACACACATCTTCTCCCCACAGGCTCCACAGAGCACAGTCAAGCTGATGTGTAGTGGTTTATTTCCATTAATATGAATACATTTATTTTAATGAAAGTGTCCCTGTTCTCTGTGTGATGCCCGTGATCAGTGGTCTATTCAGTCACTGAAAGTTCCATTGTTCCAATGTTTCATCTTAGTTAGAACATCTCCGAACGAAATTAGCATAGAGGATGAGGAATACGTTTTTCAGAAATGGGATGGTGCTTATGTGCTAAGGTTTATTCTTGTGTTTTGATTTGCTAAAGTAATGATACTTTTGCTCACACCACAATGATCTTGTAGTTTTCCTAATTTGTTATGCAAGAAATGTGTATGAGAACCCCTAGATTTTGGAGGTGAGCCAGAAGATTTTCCTATTCTACTAGGGATGCTGACCGACTTCCTTATGATTTTCCAGCTCATTTGGCACTTAGAATTATTTACGATTTTGTTATACTCTGCATAATGTTGCATCTGAGAACCTTCATGGCATTGACTCTACGTCGCTTAATTTGAATTTTGTAATAAAACCCATGAATTTTATTGATCAAGAAGTTAATTATTGAGTGGAACCCATTACTACATAGACCGGTTTTACTCTTCTTATTGATGTTTAGGGGGTGCCTTGATGCTCCATTCAATCTGTGGGAGTACCAGATGAGGTAGATTTTTGGGGTGTCTACATTTTTAGGGTATGATTTTGCTACCACACAGAAAGGCTGGTTTGTTTCTGTCTTCAACCTCCTTTTTATGCCTCACTATCAGTCAGAAGAAGCTGTCTGGTTGCAAAAGACCCCTTATTTCTAGGGTGCCAGGGTTATTAAGATTTTTAGTATAAAATACAAAAATTGCTTGCTTTGCGGCTCCGAAACATGGCAGCCATTCTGCAAAGTTTCAGTGCTTTCAGAGGAGCCGACTTGGCAGCAGCTCACCTGAAGGCATGTAGATCTACAATGGGCCAGCCAAAATCGCTCAATATGGGGGTGGTGGGGGGAGGTAGTCCAGCCAGGGTGATGGAGGTGATGACCTGTCACGAAGGCAGCTGTTTGCCCCACTCAAAATTAGGGGTGTGTGAATTCCTTTTTTAGTATAACATGCATTCTTGAGTCCATTTTGGACACACGGAGGCATTTCGTGCTAATACATCAGAGGCATTTCTTTTGTGTTGAAATTTTTTATTGGTTTTAAAATGAGAATACATCAGAGGCATTTCGTGCTAATACAATTTTGCAAAAAACACAAGTCCCTCAAAAACAGCCACTCAGAAACTGGTCATTTATGTTGTTACCTGGTGTTTGTGCTACATTTTTGCAACGAATAGTGCATAGTTATGTGACATGACATAGTAGTGTAAATTTGGAAATTTTGCCGAACAAGTGTAATTTGAGATTACAGAAATTATGCAGGAGTACATCAGCATAACAGAAATTTCACACTGGTTTACTCAAAATGAGGCCATATATGTGTACTTCTTGGTGGTAATAACTGTTGCAAGACAGATAAAGTGTTTCTAGCCAGATGTAAAAGTTTGTAGTAGACTTAAGACAAATAATTATCTTTTTCTTGAAATAAAGGAATAATTTTATGACTTTTTAAAACAGTGTTTAAAACTGACTTTATGTGCATTGCTGCTTATTTGCTGCTTGCAGAAATATATAACCTCTCTCTGCTGTAGCAAGTTCCTTTTTACCAGAATATGTATGAGCCAATGGTGACTTGAAAAAATGTTAAGCAGAGAAAATATTTACAATATGAAACATAGTGTAGCACATCTATCAAATAGAAAATGATTACAAGGGACTTGATAACATAAAAAAAAGATAATTAAAAAAAAACTTCTTAGTTTAATGCATCTGATGAAGATGAAACTATTTGCCCCAGATAATTCTCCAGGCGAAGTGCCAAATAATTATCCTGCAGAGTAAATTTCCTCTTTGATATAAATACACTTTGAAAACGTCTTCTTTATTGCGGCAAATCTAGCTTCTTATAGATGTTGGATGAATTTAAACTGCTGTTCGTCATGTATTTTCCGGCAAAGAACACGAGTGAAAGAGGGTCGCTCTCTGTAAGCATTTGATGAACTGATAAATACATCTCCACATTATTTCTCGCATGGAATTATGGTACACAATCTGAATAGCAAATGCTTGTGCATATTCAGTCGAAAAGTAACCAACATAATGGGTAATAGCGTTCTATCAACACATGTAGAAACATATATCTTGAATTAGTGTATTCAATTGTTTCAGTACACTGGCCACGTGCAGTTTGTTAAGTCGTGGGACGTGTATTTCTGTGCCCAGTGGTCACGTGGTGCAATTAATTTAAAAGTACCTGGGCGTGATTATTGCTAACCTCTACACTTATGAATAAGGCATTACTGCCAAAACGCGTCAGGAAAGAGGGGGTTTTAAACATACAGCCACGATATGGTGAAAATAAACGTGGTGGTGTGACTGTGAATTGGTTCATGTAACTTTCTTTGTTTTTTTTACTTACTGTGATGCTCAGTCCCAGTCAACAGAGGCCTCCCTTCAGGGTAAGGGGGCCTCCAACGATGGAGAAACGTTTGCAGCAAAAATACGCCGCACCCCTGCATTTCGCCTAGCCCAGGCACTAAAAAAGCTGCCTAGCGCCAGCGGAGGCAACCTATCAACATTTTGTGAGGGTGTCTATGCTGCAAGGGCGATTGGTTATGTGCAGGAAGGGATTGTTTATGTGCAGGAAGGGACACTTTCCTAAACATAAAAATTTTTAGCAGGCTATTTGCTGTTTCTATGTGTGCTGCAAAATGCAGCACAGGTAGAAAGAGCAAAAAACAAGTAGAAATGTAACATTTCTCCTGGTATCGCCTGTTTAAGACCTGGTATTTCCTGGTCTTATTTTTGGCGCTGGCCTATGCCTTGTAAATATGGGGTAGCGTAAAAAAGCAATGTGTATTGCGGCAGAAGGCCCACTGCAACACCCATTGCATGCCTCTTTCACGCTGAGTGCTGCGTGAATAGGGGCATTATTTACAAGGCGACATTAAGCCACAATACGTGGCTTAACGCTCCCTTGTAAATAAGGTGAAGAACTTAACACCACTAGAGCGTTGCAAAAAGTGACTCTCTGGTGGCGTTAACTCCTTGCAAATATGCCTCCTAGTTTTAGACGCTTTCAGACAGTCCTCTGCATCTATTGGCTTGTTATTTTGTTATTCACGTTTTTCCTCCACCCAATAGAGCATGCAGCATGGGGTAATGGGTCAGTCCACTTCAAGCATTGGCGAACTTCACTGTGAGTGAAGGTATTTCACTCTGTCACAAGGAGCACTTCCAGACTCAAACTATTTGCATTAAGTGCCAGGGACTACTGTGGAAATGAGTGGTTTTTGAGGAGAAAAATATATTTTTGCTTTTAGCTATTTATTTTTAGATTGATGAAGGCCCAGCAGCCCAAACAGGTGGTCAGACCGGAGCCTGTGAATTCCAACAAACTTGCAAGTTATTTGGCATTCGCGGTTTACAAGTGGACCACTATTTGGTCGGCCACTATAATTTTTATATACATAATAGGTGCTTACTGGATAAAAAAAATATGATATACAAATAAGGCATGCAAGTGGTTGATTTACAACTGCCCATCAAGCATTTTTGTAATTTCATTTTTGTTGAGAAGGTATGTATATATATATATATATATATATATATATATATATATATATATGGTTACAGGGATGATAGTATTAGGAAATAGGACTCGTTATAGTTAGGTTGAGATTTTACACACACAAAACAATAGAAATTCAGCAGTTATAGTTATCGCATGTATCCATAACTATAGCTTGCACTCTTACACTCTTGCACTAGACCCTTGTGTTGGTTGCTTAGGGGTAGCAAAATGTACAATGCAAAATGAATTGTTTTCTGCTCTATTGGTATGTAGGAACCACAATCCTCCCTTGTGCAACAGCAAAACACACTCCACGAATGGATCAATTTTAAGAACTGTGAGAAGGTGAGTAACAATTCAGAGTCATGTGCACCAGGTGGCTAGAGACAGGGTGTTAGAATTGGGGCTCTCTAGTTGGCAGTGGTTTACACCCAGTCCAAATAAATACCCTTCCTTCTAGTCAGGATGCTTAAAGTACACACCTAAGATTGCCTGTGCTCAGCCTCCAGTAGCTTGGCACAAAGCAGTCAGGCTAAACTACAGAGGCAGTGTGTAAAGCATTTGTATATAACCCACAGTAACACAGTGAAAACACCACAAATGGACTCCACACGAGTTGAGACAAATAAGTATCCTTATCTAAAGCAAACAAGACCAAAACAACAGAAATCATACAGGTTTCAAAATATGTCTTTTAGAAGATCAAAACAGTTCTGTCCATAGGAAACTATGGATGTGTCACTTTTAGCACAAAGTACCTGGGATGCATCAAAATCATGAGCGAAAACAGCCATAGGGAAGGTGATGCGTCGGTTCCTTATTCGCAGGGTAGGTAATGTGTCGGTTCCATGCTCCAGGGGCGGTGATGCGTAGGTTCCTTACTGCTAACGCAGGGGAGGTGATGATTCGGTTCTGTACTCGAGAGGAGGTGATGCGTTGGTTTCTTACTGTGCAGGGAGGTGATGCATCAGTTTCTTACTGCAGCGCCAGCATTCTTGTCGATTCAGTGCACAGGTGCGATGTGTGGAAAGTCCGGACAAGCTGAGGGCGATGCAATGGCGACAAACCAGGTGATGGGTCAATTTTTCCAGCCGCTGACCATCAATCCGTCTTGCCACCCAGCAGGGCCTGCATCAGAGACGGTGTGATGATCTTGGATGTCGGAGATAAGTGCATGGGACCCGGCGTGCGGCGCCTTTGATTTTGGGGCTGTGCATCAGGAATGTCTCCCTCAAGGCGGTGATATGTCAGAAAATTCAGCTACAAGGAGGGAGAAGTGGTGATTTCCTTCAGATGTTTAGTTCTTGACAGCTTCCTGTAGCAGGAACAACCTCCAGAGGCCCACAACAGGGATAGGAACCTCCTGGCAGGTCGGACTTCCCAGCATTGGAGTTGCAGGAAGCTGTGGGGGAAACCTTCAGAAAGTCTCTCTTGCTCAGTAAAACCATTATGTCCTTCATGGTCCAGCTTCACTACAGGAGGTGGAGACAGCCTTGAGCAGGGCAGAAACAGTCTATACAGGTGCTAGTGAAAACTCCTATCACCACTCTAAATGCATAAAGGTCTATTCAGCCTGACTATGAGTCACCCAGGAAAGGCAGGACACACCTCAACCCCCCTTGTGACTGTCTAGAGTGAATGCACATCCCCAGCTCCTGTCACTCCAAAACCAGATGGTGAGTACACAAATTGGTAGAGGCACACAGAATGGTTAAACAAGAAAATGCACTCTTTCTAAAAGTGCCATTTTCAAACACACCATTTTAAAAAACCCTTTACTTAAAGGTGTGTTATTAAATTTTGAGTTCAGAGAGTCTAAACTCCAAATGTCGACCTGTTCCCAATTGAAAGTTACACGTGTAAAATGTTACAGTGTAGCTCCAATGATAGCCTATGGAAGAGCTAGTCCTTGCAAAATTGAAAAACTAAATACACAGTATTTCACTATCAGTACATGTAAAACACGCCAGTAAATGTCCTACCTTTCACATACACTGCACCCTGCCCACAGGGCTCCCTTGGGCCTACCTTAGGGGTGTTTTACATGTAAGGAAAGGGAAGTTAGGGCCTGGCAAGTGAGTGCAATTGCCAGGTCGACATGGCAGTTTAAAACTGTGCATGCAGAATCTTTAGTGGCGCGTCTGAGACACATTTACAGGGTTACTCATGTGGGTGGCACAACCAGTGCTGCAAGCCCATTAGTAGCATTTGATTTACAAGCCCTGGCACACTCAGTGCACTTCACTAGGGAATCATGGATAACCATCACTAGGGAATCATGGATAACCAATCAGAATCACAATTTATACAGGAAGCACTTGCACTTTGGCATTGATCAGCAGTGGCAAAGTGCCCAAATTACCTCAACCAGCAAAAACAAAGTCCAGCACTCAACCAAAAATACATGAGACAGAGGCAATAAGTCAGTGGAAACCATGCCAAGGATACCAGGTCTAACACAGGGAGTTATTTTTTTTTCATTGTGCTCCTGATGCTTTCCTAGATGACAAGAGATTTTAATTGCTATATGAAATTCATGATGGACGTGGTGGGCCTCAAATGTAGAAATGCTGTTCTAGATCCTAAATGCATAAATTGAAAAGGTTGGTTTTCTGCTTGCTTTGTTCATACATTTATCCATTTTGAGTCTTGCAAAGTCTTGAATCCTTGTGCAGCCTTGACGTTCTGCGATTGCATCTTTTAGACCATACTGGCTAGAATTAACCAGGTCTTGAACATTATGCATCTGTAGAACAAAAGCTCAAGCTGGTCAATCCGAGGGGGAGCAATGTGATTGTATTTCTCAAGAATTTTTGCGTTGGGCAGCAACATGTATCACTATCCAGACGAGTGGACGAGGATTTGTACAATAGTTCTGAAGTCTGGGTCCAGGGGGTGAGTGGGTAGGATTTAATTCCATATAGAGCTGAAAGCTACCAGAAAACTGCGTCTTTGTTTTGGGATACATCCCATGAGGTTGCTGTTCATGGTGGATCTGTGTGATTTCACATTCAATGAGCTTTTGGGGTAAATATGTGCAGTATTATGTTAGTCAATCATACATCTGATCTTTTTTGATGATTTTGTTGATGAGAATGAATTGTACTATAGTTGGCCCCAGTTTGAGATAAGCTTTTGTATCCAGTCTGGAATAAGTATGAGTCAATCCTTGAGCCAGTTCATGTTTTGTTTGAGCAGTTGAATTACATATCTCAGGCATATTGGTAGAGTTTTCGCTAATGGTTGGGAAAGTGGGTTCGAAGGTACTTGGTGTCGAGGGTAAAGATGAGAGTGAAACTTTGCAGTGCTCCACAATTAACTGATAGTTATGCTGTTCATCGACAGAAGTTGGTGTCCCTATGGAAGAAGGGAGGGGGGTAATTGGATTGTGGTATATTTGATTCGATTTAAGATCTTTATTTGGTTTGAGATGGAACCATAAAAGTGCAAATAACAGTTCATAGACCACAGAGGAAAGGTTCTTGTCATATCAGTGTTACATCTGACATAGAGAGTGCAAAATATGACACAGTTCGTTGAGAATATTTTAAAACTCTTAGGCTAAAGAAGTCAATCTAAAATATCAAATGTAAAGTACAGAATCTAAGCTAAGGTAGCAAATTGCAAACAGTAAAAATAGAATAAAAGCAGGACATCCCCACAGTTCCTAATATATTCCTATGCTCATCAGCTATAACAAAACAACAGCAAAGACTAACATTTGCAAAATGTGGAGCCAGCCAATTAATTATAAAGTGCAAAATGCAATTTAGTAAGTTTAGATCCGTCCTCTAGAGGCTTGAAAAGGGTCTTTGCAGTTTAGTGCGTTGATGTAGGGTTGATTAAAACTTGTTAGCAGGTAGTAAGTTGCCATATTTAGGCGACCCCTGGTTTGCCCCTAGCCTCTATAAAATCAAAATGCTCTCTCTAGGGGCCCACTATGTCAATATTAAAGAAAGTTGCAAAGCACCTGAACATCACTCTCAGACAATGACTGTGGCACTGTGAGTCTTGAGTCCCACTAGATCATGCTGGGGCCTTCCCAGCAAAAGAACAATATGACTAGTCTATCAAGCTGTTGCCCCACAGTGGGGTCTAAACCCTCAGTGGAAGTAGATAAAGGTTTGAGCCATCAGGAAGTCACATACAAATATATGATTAATGAGATGCAGTAGGCTTAATACACTGTCTAATTTATGTGTTTTAAATTTGTAGAAAACCCTGACGAAGGGCCGGACAAAAGGCTCGAAATGCATTGGGTAAATTAGATCAACGATTGTCGATAAACTTATGCACACTTTCGTGGTGCAGGATAAGGCCTGGACTGGCATTTCTGCACCGTTAAGAGTATAGTGAAGATGTAAGCGCCTCTCTTGTGACATGAGAATGATACATTTTTGGATTACAATGAGAAAATAAAAACTGGTGAAATATGGTGAACATTGTGGCATCTTTAATATGCATGTAAAACCAAGCTGTGCATCCGGATTGGAGTGGCGTTTCGCTTCAAGCATTTGCATATTTCATAACAGCGTGGCTTAGGGCTGACCACGTTTCTGGGTAGCACGCGGATCTTGAGATGAAGTGATTGCAAAGGGAAGAGTTCAAAATATGAAGAAATCGGTGTGCACTTCGTCGCTCCAATAATGAATAAAATGCTTGCACTAACATACTGGAGATAATTTTTGTCATTAGGGTGGTCAACCATGACATACGGGGAGGCCGGCAACCATGAAAAAATACTAGTCTTAACATATTAATGGTAACTTTCAGCATATTGGTCACTGGTGGTATATGGATGAAGACAACTGCAAAATTCTGAAACTGGCATTTTGTGTCTAATTCTTGGCATGACATATGGGACTCCTACAGTGCTGCCAGGTCCTGACATACTGGAGGTAATTTTTGTCAAATGGGTGACCCATCATAGATGGATTTCGTCAAATGGAAACCAGCCTATTGTATGTAATTCTATGCATATGGGGGCACCTGAGGCATATGTGGGGAATCCATGATATAATCCTAAACTTTGATAATGTGGATTAATATTAGGATAAGTAAGTACTTACTGCACGTTTTTAAAAAGAATTGAGTCAACTCATCAATAGCTTTGGGCTTCATCAACGTGAGACACCATTAAAGTACTTCTATATGTAATGAAACCTGTTTCAGAACTCATGGCTTTTGAGGAAATGTATGAGGGTCTTAAAAATGCATTATTTGACACCATTTCTTTCAAATGTTTCTTGGGAAGAGAACCACATTTTGAGCTCTCTAGGAGAAATTGGGCCAGCTTGCTTTAATCGCTCGCTGGAATTCAAGGGTGTATATTACAACCCACCATTTTCAAAGATCACCATTGTGATTCCCTATTCCAAGTCCACATTATCTTCAAGGACCCCCTCCGGTTCACAGTGCCACATGAGAAGCCAGGACATTAAGAGGCTGAAAACTGAGAAATGCAAGAAAGAAAAACCAAAGGCATGCCTCATTGTAAATGATCATAATTGTTCAGTACAAGTCTCCCTCATACAACAGAAACTGTACAGGAAGCAAAAAGAATTATAAGCCTCCACTAAAAAACAGATGCAGTACAAAAAGAAAGGAGCAATGCAAGCCTCCCTCACAAACAAAGAAAAGCACAACCAAGGATGGAAGGAGGAAGACATGCCTCTGTCACAAAATTGATTCAACATGAGAAGCAAGGAGCAGGAGAACCACCCATCATAAAGAAGATGCATCATGGGATGCATGGGCACGACAAATCCTTCCTCACAAAACATGATGGTATAAGCAACAGCTGCACTTATATTAGATGTAGCAAGCATCAGTGCATGCCCTTCCATAACAGAGACAGAGTGGGCACAATTGTACACATTGGTATAGGGCTACTCAAGGGTGTACATATACTATTCCCCGGTGTCATGTGCTAATCTTGAAATTGGATAATTAAACTGCAACACCTTCCATACTTATAGTCAATGTTGCATTGGTGCATTGGAATATGGACTTTAAAACAAATGCTTAAGATGAATGTCTGACCGTGTTTCTTTGTGAGCATTTCTAGGTGGGTTTCAGGCCTAACGGAAAGATCTAACATGTATATGTTAAAGAATATTTATTCTAATATTGTGTGCAGTTAGCATCATACTGTGAGCCGGACCTACCCTTTTAATACAGTAGTCATGCAAAGTTGTTATTGTGTCTTTTAAATTAGGAAGTAAAAACACTTACAGACGTTGTCATAATCTGAATATGCAGGTCATCTAGGAACTGGAACTGAACTTCATTAGACTCCACCAGTACCTCTCCGTGAGGCCAGGAAAAGCCTCACAGAGGTCCCTGCACAGCCGGGATGAGCGGTGCACTTGACTCTGTGCCCTGTGCCAGCATGCCTGTAGACTTTCTTCAAAGATTTCTAGCATCCAGTACCTAAACGGCAACAATGCTGCTTTCAGGGACTCCACCTGTGTGCTTTCCCCCAGGAGGCACAATTAGCAATAAAGGGTGACGAGGCATCCGGATTTTCAACTGTTGGGAAGTTCCAATGCTGCCGTGGCCCTGTTCAAATCCTGAGAGGCCTTACAGTACAAACAGCAATAATGTTGCAAGTTTTTTCATGCTTTCAGCTCGGTGGAAAAGAGGCTTCCACGAGCTGTTCTTTTTGAAGCATTCACACGCACAAGGGGCATGAGCGGCCCCCCTTGAATAGTGAAGCCTGGGGGCCCGCGCACCGCGGGGACTGCGGGGTCCTGCGTTACGCCCCTGGTATGGCCACAGTCTATGCTTTAGCTACATTGGGTGAATTCTTAGATTTACCTGGGATTGGAAAGCACACAGATTTGCTAGAGATTTTAGGAGTGCGTAATTTGAGCTTGTGGTTTCCGGTGCTCGGCACCAGTACTTAATTGTAAACACCAGGGCTTGTAACAGTCTGCAACATAGTGGTGCTGTCTGTCTAATTTAAAGATGACCACAATAACAGTTGTTTATTAATTCAATATACATTAAAAATGACTATTCACAGTTAGCCAAGCCATTCTTACAGCTTTTGGGACCTGGAATAGACTGAATTGCCACAATAGTAGGTCTGTGATGATTAGTAAGTGTGTTGGTACTGCCATTGGCAGCACTGGGAGGGGCAAGGGCAATGTGTCGTGCAAGCTGCAGTGGCCTCCTAACGAGGGCGCTAGGACTTACTTTTTGCAAATTACACACTGGATATTATTGAGGGTTGGTCCAGGTATGTTCAGGAAATTTGGTTTTAGAGATATCATATTCTTCTCTAGAAGGCGATTGACTTGGATTGCAGGGAGATTTAATTTAACACAACGCTAAACAATTTGGAATATATTGGACTACACTATTCACACATGTCCAGTTCTACACACATATTTTTTCACTGTGCATTTCTACCACTAGCCTTGAGTATTAATCTAACTTGCTGTTGAAAGCTTAGCTAACTAATTATGGAGCCAGGATTTATTATGTTTAATTATTTAAGCGCTAGTTAAACTACCTGCCACCACCCAGTCACCTCCTTGACGCTCTCTCAGAGTTTTAAGGAATCCCAAAAAGCATCTCTGAAGGTGACTCAGCACACTTTTAAAGACTTATGGTCTCATTTAATGTTAGACAGAGTGAGAGCCCCTCAATAAAGCCACAGGTCTCCTGGCCCACCAAACTTGTATTTTGCCTACCTCATGTGGTAGGAGTATGTGCCATGTTTCCAGAAGCAGTATCTTAGCTAGATCAGCCATTGGAAATCTTTGTCCAGCAGCCTGTCCTCCAGGGGGCTGTTGGTCAATATACATTGGTATGCCTAAATTGGTTATGGTGGTGCTTTAGTCCTACATTTGCCCTGCTTGGGACTGAAAGACAACTCTGTGGGCATGAGAAACCATAAGATTTTACACCCCAAGTGCCACCTAAATAACACCCCAATTGGTGGGTGTATTGAGCATGGTGTTAAACCTCAATTTAGTTAAGCAATATGTCCCAAGATCAGGCACTAAATAGCATATCAAAAATACAGTTAATTAAGGAAGGACAGACGTAATAAGTGAGTTCTAGGATGGAATTAGGACATTTAGGAAGATGTGCCACAAAGATGCAAAATATGCTATCCACTAATTGTAAGTCCAGATGTATAAAGTCATTGCCATGAAGACAACTGGGCAATACAGAACTATTGGCAAAGTCAAGAATTATTCTAAATCGCAATTTAGAAGCAAAATCAATAAGAAATCAGACAGCATCTATAGTAGCATCGGAAAGTCATCTGTCTCACCCATAAATGTGAGTGTTTATATAGGAAATCTTTTCATGGACTAACACTGAAAATGCAGATTCATCATGGTTTAAGCAAAAGAATTGTCATTTCAGCAAATCTGAGCATCAACATGAACAGTGTCAGATTGCCTTACGACCTAAGCTCTATCCCACGCCATCAATATTGATTCAGCCCCCTCTATGCTAGTGTCATCTGGAGATGGCAGAACAAATTAGTTACAAAAAACAGTGAACTATTGTGAATGAATGCAGTACAGCAAGCAATCGGAAGAAAGCTTGATGGTCAAAACATTACTGAGCCTTTTAGATAGACTTCTTTGAAAATGTCATTTGTAAATAAACAAACATGGCTTGCATGAATAGGTGCAGGAGAAATAATAAACCCCCAATGTGCAGGGTGAGACGTCAATTTTTTACTTCAATTTTTAACAAGATGGTGCACAGGCCTAGCTGAGGCTTGCATAAGCTGGGAAAATGCCCATCACCAGGTCCTAGCAAAATCGATTCAAAGGCAATAACATCATATAAATGCACCCATGTAAATGTGAATGTAGATCTGTATTCTGCACATTGTTAATAGTACATGTTTTTTTAAATACACAAAAAAACACCACACGCCAGGCGGGTGGGGATCTCATATTATGGTAGCTGGTCCTCTGCCAGGGGAGTTGTAGCCAAGGTCTCTACCGACCTGTTGACCTTGGGAGCCTTCCTGTGAAGTCAAAATGACCTCCTTGTTTGCTGATAACAAAGAGCATGTCATCTTCTCGCATCCTAGCTGTGAGCCAGAACTGCACTCACGCACACCCAAATGCCACGGGTCCCGGAGGATGTGCCTGTCCTTCAAAAGTGGCAGTAATAACATACAAACTCTGGCACCTTGTCACCAAACGTCTGCCTCGCCGCCACAAAGTGTTTTAAGCTCGTCAGTGCTTGATAAACACGTGGTTATTCAGGCACAGCTTAAATGGCTTACGCAGTACAGTGTTTGAGATGAACAACGCCCAGGCGCCTACAGACTCTCATTAGGTAGAAATATAGGAAGCCATTTCTATTTGTAAACTCCGATTGCTCCAAGTAATGCAGTGCTTCCTTCTGCACCCTCTGTTCATTGCTCTAAATTAAGGGAAATTTAGTCACTGCGAAACCCATTTAATTTCTAATTCGTGTCCATAAATCAGCGAGGATTTCAGCCATCTCGGGGTGTCACAGGTTGTCCATTACAAGCCAGACACACATGCTGCAAATTGGAATTGATGTCCTCTTAAGCGGCCATCCACATAGAGCTGGACGCCTTCCATCTCCGTCGCCAGTGAGGTCAGCGCGAGTGATGGACGATGCGGCGAGGGCTTCATAATTGGTGAGGGACCACGGCGCATTTGCCAGCAGCAAAATTGAAATATTCATGCTGCTGCTGAAGAACATTTTTCGTCCACTATTAAAATATTGCAGAATGGGATTGTGCTGGGAGCAACGTCAGTGCCGATTCTCTGAGAAATTTCCGATGTCTTTGGCATTCAAACCATGCTTTCTACATCCAGGCACGATTTATGTTAGTTCGCCCATTCGCCAATCTAGTAGACTCACTATACATCTTCGCCCCTGGACCACAGACGGACGCATCTGTATGGGCACGAGGGCGAGTCTCCAACACCTGAGAGCTGCCACTAAACATACAAAGGTTTGACTGAAGCTTACTGTTTCTGCAGCTGCTGATCCTGTCCTAATGTAAGCTAACAGTGACAGCACTGAAGGAGATGTGAAGTATACATTGGTGGCTCGGACGCCCGGCTCGGACGCCCAGCACGGCCTGTTACACGTTCACACCTCTCCTATTTTTTTGATAAGAGTCATAGTGCCAATATCGGCCACACTGACCAGCCCTCACGCAGCAACATACAGGTAACATAAATAATCAGACAAGACAACTTTTTGGTGGAGAAAATTGCTGCAGGTTTATTAGCATACCAAATATGCCAACATGGTGGGTTATCTTATAGGCGATCCAAAGGCGAGCCGCCCCTCGCGGCCTACCACCTGATGGGCCAACTTGCATCTCGCGGCCTACCACCTGATGGGCCAACTTACATCGTGGCCTTAGCCAATTGGTGCTTAGCGGTTGTGTTGAGGGGATAGCCCCTCCTACTTCCGGTGAACTGTTGGCCCACCTCCTTACTCACACACCCCCCCTACTTCCTCCTTACTCACACACCCCCCCTACGAGGGGCGGAGCATTCAAGTGACCCCTGGTTGTACAGCTGGGAAAGCAGACCACAGTCCCCATCACTGATGGAGTACACTGCTGCTGTGACCCGAGCCGGCCTGCTAGCCAATTGCATTGTTGCTCTTTCATTGAAAGATTACGATTGGCTGACAGGCTTCAATCCGTCCTCACACAGCATCTGAGAACGTCATGCGCCCTTCAAAACGGGGACAACCACCACGTGGCTGTTATAAAAGTTGTTTGGTGACTGGCTGTGTTATACCATCTCTCACTGTTATTCATGCACTGTGAGCGCAGGGCTGATGGCAGTGACATCAGCAGCACCGCCTGCAGTGCCAGTCTAGTGCAGACTGCAGACTGCAGGAGCAGTGTGAGTGGTAGGCACTATGGACTCTATCTGTGCTGTGCTCACGACTCACTTTTCTAAATTTCTGTTCCAGTTATTTAAAATGATTAGTTTCGCTTTACCACATTTGAGATGAAATTAGATTTGTAAAGGTCACTGGATGGTGATAAAAGGTTACCACTGTGTCTGGAATGCCTCAAATATTGCAACCCTTAATTATTCGTTTTTGCAGCAGTAAACAATCCAAATGCCTCGTTTCAGACTCGGGGCCAGCGATCTGTGTCAGTACACAATTATATTGACAAAAAACGAAAAGCTTCATTTTCAGACAAAAAGAGAAACCTCGTTTATTGAAAAATAAATGTACATCAGCTCATAAGGAACAGACATGAACCCCGGACGCTTGAAATGTTCTCAGTCGTCCTATCAGTTTAATGTACCCTGACAATCATCTATCCAAACTAACCTCAGAAGAGGGGTCGCGATGGAGGAATTTCTGACATGTTTCACTCAAATGTCTAATTGGACCCCAACCTTCTCTCCTAGTAAGTTGTAGTCTCCTGGGTCAAGCCCTCTGAAGTAATCAAAAATAAAAAACACTGCACTTTATAAAGCCTTAAAAAATATGTTAATGCATACATTAAAAAACATAGCAGGACTGTACAATAAAGGACATTATAGCAGTTGAATAATGGCAGCCATTCGGAAACTGGTTCTGAAGGCTGCCTCTTGCAGGTAGCGTGTTTCTTTTGCCTGCTGCTAGACTCGAAATGTTCATTCTTAATGATGTTTTTGTACTGAGTGTCTTGTGAACTGAATTCCTTATAGAGGTTCCTAATGATGCAAGGGAACCGAAACAAAATACGTCAACACGATTAGATCACAAGGCCTGGTGTAGGGGCCAAGTAATTCAAACCCAGATTTACCTATGCAGAATTCAATAACTTCCCCACTAGACAATGTAATCTCCTTGGGAGGGAGGGGCGCAGCACAGAAAATTGACCACTTGCTTTGTGAAAAAGACTGATTTATTGAAATAGGTGCACATCACAAATTTTCCTGGCAAACTGCCTCACAAAACTAAAACCTCGCTATACATCCAGTGAACTAGCCCCTTTCCCCACCCCCACCCCTGTGCCCCACAATTTACCCATCCAGCAGCTAACTCATTAAACTGTATTACATTTCAACATTTCCAACTTTCTATGTTCCATAAATCCTATGACTATATGTATGAACCTATAAGTAACCAACTGTCCTAAACTGAACCTTGAACTACCTGCCTCCCCTCCCCTTGTACATGGTTCCCCAACTGCCAATGCCAACCAACTCCTGCCAACTCTGGGCAAACCTTTCATGCCCCTGCTGCCCAGAACGGGGGGGGGGGGGTTGGGAACCTAGCCCCCTTTTTTGCCCTGCCTGCCTCTTTTCTTTGTGGTGGTTGACCTGATCGCCTAACGCCTAATATAAAGCCTTAGCCAATACTTCTCTAATCTTCAACAAGTAGAAGTTCATTCCAATCCAAACAGATGTGCCCCATTTCCCCTGAAGAACCCTGTGGTCCCCAATTTAATGTCCGAATGACAAAGCTGACCAAAATCGATCTCACTAAAAAAAGGGGCATCTCCCTATTCAACTTCCTCTGAGCCCTATCTATTGCAGTTGGCTTGCAGGTCCCTCTCCAAGACCACCACTGAACAAACTCTGTTCGTAAAACATAACACCCTGCCCAATGTTCTTTAATCTCCAAGAAGTCCCTTTTCATATTTCTCAACAACACAACCCCTTTCTGTTTGGCTAGACCATTCTCCCCAAAGTGAGAAAGCAACACATCTGGGCACCTTTCCCCCACCAACATGCCATTTAATGGCCGTAATAGGGCCCTCCGAAGCATTCCCCACTTTCCTCTCTGTGTAACCCTAAAGAGATGGTAATTGAAAACCAAGTTAGACCCCAAACCCATGTGGCGAACCTGGATAGCTGCCCACTTGATGAAAAAATGGCCCACAACCGAAATATCCACTTCCTCAACTGCTGGGCCCACTTCTGCACCTGGAAAGAAACAAACAAGCAGTAAGCTATTCACCAAGCTGCACCTGCCATGCATTCCTCATCCCCAGAGCCCGCACTTAGCACCTTTAGCACTCTTACGACCAGCGGCCCAGCTTCTGTGATATCTTCACGCACCCGAACTCCCTTTCGTGCTTCTGATGCTGCCCCAGTACAAAAAGAGTGTGTGCCTTATTGTACTGCCTGCGCTCACAGCCAAACCAAGTCTTTCGCTGCAACGCTAGCAGATGACAGCCCGTTACTTTTCCCCTGGTGTTGTGCAAAAACACAGCAAGACACCAGCGCAAACTCCATGCTACTGGACAAGAGCATGGTGAACCCATTGTGTTTAAGCTGACCCTCTTCCTCTGCGGTATTTGATCAGTTTTGGAGCAGCTAAGCCATACCTCCCATCTACTTGTCATATTATCAATGTCCTCTAACCTAACTCCACCCATACCCCTACCCCCTAACAATTCTGAACCCTATGAAAGCTCCAAAAAACATCCACACCAGAAGTGTTGAAAAATAAGAAAATCTCTTTTGCGTCCCTACACACCACAGGCAATTTCTGCAACAGTTTGGCAAGCAAGTGCCAAAACAAAGGCTTTCTAGCCCGCTCCCTCTGGCCCCGCTCCCACACCCAGCCTTTCAGTATCCTGCACTCCAACTCACCTGCCGATGGAGGGTAAACCCATAATAGCTTTTCCATAAAGGCCAGTCCTACTGACTTCCCAGCAATGGTAACCCTCGATAAACCCTTGTCTACTAGGTCCAAGATATATTGGATCACATCATTCACTCGTAAATGACCTTCCTCCCTGCACTGCACCCCAGATGCTAGGAATTTGTTTCATGCCTGAACATATGCACTCCGCTTCGATTCTGTGATGGACCCTACCACTACTTGTACCATTCTGCGTTGCCTACCGACCACAACTTTTCTGGCATGGGCGCTGGGTCTCTGTCTGCGACCTTGGATCATCCACAGAATCTCCTCCACTGTGAATGAGACAAAGCATGTGCAATGTCATTGTCCACCCCGGGCATATGTTGCACCCTGAAAGAGATGTCATAGGGTAGGCAGCCCAACACAAAAATCCATAGCAGCTTCAGGACCTGCGTGTCCCTAGCAGACTGTATGTTCACTAGCCTCCGCTACTAACATTGTCAACTCGAACGACGATTTTCCTGTTTGCTAGCTCTGTGCCCCATGATGTCACTGCTGCATCCCAAAAATGTGCATGTCTCAGTTCACATCCTTCCCCCTTGCCAAAGGGATGCCATTGAAAGAGAGCAAGAAAACACATCACATTTGCAGGTCCTTTTTGACCGCTGCCGAAAGACTGACATGGTGATGAGGTAGTAAAATCCCAAGTAACACCCACCCCAACCAACTGCAAAAGGTTCTCCCTGCCTGTACCACCCTGTATTCGAAGTTGAGGTGACCCAACAGGACCTGAATCTCCCTCACTTTTACCTTTTCACTCTCCAGCATGTCATTTAACAGTGTCAGCATTTTCTCCTTTTTCTCCTGCAATAGTCTGCCCTCCTTCCATTTGGAATCAATGTAAATGCCCAAGAATGATAACACTGTTTGCGGACCCACTATTTATTCTGGTGCCAATGGCACCCCTAGTTCACCCATGAGATGTTAGATCTTGTAACCTTGCTAGGAGAGCCTGGCAGTCTGCTGAACTGGGTGCCCCTACTATAAAGAAATCATCCAAATAGTGTTTTACCAGCTGATGGCCCGTATGCAATGTGAACAGCCATTGCAAAAAGGAGCTGAAACATTCAAACAGAGCTCATGAAATGGAGCATTGCATTGGTAAAACATTGGCCACGTACCACTTTCCTTCAAATTGTAAACCCAATAGCTTGAAATCATCAGGGTGCACTGGAAGCAGCCAAAAAGCGGACTTCACATCAAATTTGGCCATCAACGCTTTCGGGCCTGCCATCACTACCAGCCACATGGCCATATCTACTGAAGGGTAGGATACGGAAGCCATTTTTTATCCAATTAAATCATTCACTGACCCACCTACCGGCCAGCAGAAATGCTGTATCAAACTAAAATGGGCCCTCTGTTTCTTTGGCACCACTCCAATGGGAGATACGATTAGATCTGCAATTGGCTAATCATGAAAAGTTCCTGCCATCCTCTCCGCTGAGACCTCTTTCTGCAATTTCTCTCACACCATATGTTTGTGCTCCTTGGCCAAGCGCAAATTGTCTGCCCACCTCCGCATCTGAGGACCCATGTACCCCAAGCGAAAACCCCAACAAAATCTCTCCCATAACAACTTTGCCTCTTCTTATCGCCCATAAAACCATAGCCTATACTCCGACCTATCAAGGTTAACTGGAGTACGAGCCTTTTGCACCAAATCCCTGGGCCCCCCTTTGTGCCTCGGGGATCTGAGAATTGCCACTGATGCCCTCCTTGGCTACCCCCATACTGCTGCCACTCTCCTGTACCCTGGCCTTGGTATCCACTCCCAGCCCGTAACCTTTAACTGTTGGGTGTCGTCCTGAACATTTCAAGCACTCATGGTGGAATTTGCAATATTCTCGAGTGCACATTCCCTTGTTAAAATCCCAGCAGGTGCCCCCTGTCCCAAGTTGTGCATTTGGTGCCCCCCACACATCCCCGGGTGGGATGTCCTTCAAAGGAGCGGTACAATATAGGCAGGCCACTCGCTGTAACAATGGCCTTCCCCAGTTTCGCTGCCCCAAGGTTTGCTGCCATGGATCGAATCCTGTGTCCCCCATTTTGCCTTTAGATCCCAAGCCAGCCGTGCCCTAAATTCTTCTTTGTATTGGGCCCAGTCATGTCCCCCACCCGTGAGTTGGGCTTTCCGTTCTACATCCATGTATTTAAACAACGCTACACATCACTCTTGGTATTTCTCACGGTATAGACTTTGCCAACTCATATTCCTCCTCTTTCGAACCCTCTTTAGAGCACACCTCTCTGTGGAGGAGTTTAAGCATCTCCACATACTCCCCCTTCCAAGTGCGCTCTTTAGTAGCTAACATGAGATGAGCCCCTAGTGGCTCAGTCATGCCCGTACAGGGTAACTTTTTTTATCTTAAGCTCCCTGCTTTCATGTCCTATCTTCTTATCACCTGCCTCTTCTGACCCCCTGCTACCTGCTCCAGTGCCCGCGCCCACCTCCTTTTTGTTTGTATCACTGCACTGCACCAGGGCACTGCCCAGCTCCTCAGTGCCCACTCCCACATCCGTCACATACCTCCCCTTATGCAGCCTTTCCCCCTTTCCTCCCGGCAAGCCGCTTGTGGATGCCATATGTGGTGTCCATAATGTGTCCTTGCTCTTACCTGGCACCGAGGTCGGTGCCTGTGCTGTTGCAGTCAGCCCCACAAGTGTCCTCTCCTCCTTTGATCACCTATGCAGCCTTTCCTTGTGCAGCTGCAACACACTAAGCACTTGGTTAGTGGACCCCTACCACCATTAAGCTCTTCATCATGCACGTCCCCTTCCTCTAGGCTATCCTCCTCATAGTCCAGTATTGTAACCCCTGGTGGGTCCTTCTCATTGCCCTATCTTCGGACTGCCCCCATATCCTGCTTAGAAGGCACTTCAAGTGTTGCAGCCGTAGTGTGACTTGAGGCACCCGGGGACTGAATTAACCCGTCCCTACCGCTCCGCCGGCACTACTCGCCCGTCTGCCATCTCACGTGCACCAGAGGCCATCCTAGACCTACCAGCTGCTGCAGCCAAGAAGGAATCTCCCGCCAACGTCAGGTGAACCCCATTGGGCCTAGCCCTCTTTTCCCTTCAGTTTTGACAAGCCGCACCCAGCTCTACTGAGTCTAGAACTCTGGGCTGCTCCTGAACCTGCAAAAAAGATGACAGGACTGGTGTGCTAGTGTCCTGAGCCTGGCCTGACAAGTTCCTCAAACCCAAAAAAGGCTCTATCCACTCCTGGTGTCCTCTCTCATCCCGAGGCAAATCTCCCTCTCTCCCCACTGTCCCTCTGCAAGCCTCTGTGGATGTGGCCCCTCTACACCCCATTGGAAGGACCCACCCCACTCCATCTGTGCATCATCTTGTGCCACCGTGTCCAAGCATCCCCCCACACAGCCTCTTCCCAGTGCTCAAACATATCCAGTCCTCTCAGTCAGCTGTGTTTGCTGCCGGGCTGAGTTACCTCATTCCCTAACCCCCTCACCCCACCCGCCCCCTCACATTACTCAAGGCAGGCTGCCCACTCCTCGCAGCCTGCTGGCTGTCCTCTATGCTCATTGCCACCATTGGGCCATCCACCTGCGGCAGCCATGCCTGCCAACGCCTGCATAGATGATTGGGCCACAACAACCGCCACCTCTCAGCCTACCACAAGGTCCAGCCTCCCAGCTTCATACAGGAGCCGAATCGCCTCCAACACATGAGCATCGCTGGACATTATGAAATACAGTAGGCAAAAAGTACTGAAAGCACCACTACCACTACCTTAACTGCCTGAGGAAAAGAGACACAGATATGCACCCTGCCACCAGCCACCAGGCCACCTGAACCTAAAATGGAGGCAGGGAGCCCAACCTAACCCCTTACACATAGATTGGGCTATAATTGAGCTACGTATGCAGCCTAAATCCAAATGGTAGTCACTGGACTGCACCACCCTTTCAATATGCACGAGGACCAGACTTCCCAATGGTCAGCTGCCCCACAAAACTCCCTTGTCCCTTTCTCCTCACGTTTCTTTACCCAGTGAAGTAAATTTATTTTGTAGTTTGTGATGTAAAATGTTAAATAAAATGCACAGGATTGCCCAGCCGTTTTCAAACTCACTCACTCAAGTTTTTATTTTCGCACATCCCGATTTTAAGTCTTTCAGCATTGCATTGCATGTGCATCTTTATTAATTGAACAGCTCCTCTTTACTTGAATGTATATTGGACCGGGCGTTCTATGATAAAACAAACCAGTAGGGGCACAGTTACATCTTTAAAGCATACCACAATTGTCGAATTCCTGGCGGGGTTGTAAAGTAGTGTGCTGTTTCCATAATCTAAGTTTTGTAAAGTTCATGGTTTTCACCTTTCGCGATTTCCCAGTTTATCTTCACTGCTGCAAAGTCTTGTTTTTTGGCAAAGCATGTTGATTGTCAACTCAATTCAATATTCCTTTCACTCTGATGGGGCTACTCAAGAAATCAAGCCAGAAAGTGTATGTTGAATATTTTATGCAATCTTACCTTTATGGAGCTCTTCTGAGAACAAAGGCAAAAGTGTGCAGACACACAAGGTTTTTTAATACACGATGGTATTCCACAAAGTAAGTATTGTTTGCTGCAAAATATATTATATGTAAAACATTTTGTTAGTTTTGAGTAGGGATGCACGTGGCAATTTTTTTCTTTTCAAAAGGTGAGCTTTTCAAGTGAATGTGGCAACAACAAATCTTTGCAAGCTTTAGTAAGTAATGTGTATTCCACAGACTCAATAAAGTTGCAAAGCAGCCTAAGTGCAACTTTATGCAAAGTATACCCACCATGAGTGAAAAAGCTCACCACACATATGTATTAATTTAACAGAAACATTTAATATTAATGAGGATCCTGAAGAATAGGAGCATGTTCTTGAGAAATCATGCTTACTGGATAGTCCCACTCTCTTTAACATTTATGTCTGACCTCTTGGAGATATTGTTGAAACATTTGGTCTGTAGCTGGTATTATGCAGATGACATGCAGCTGATTTTGTCATTGCCCTCCAATTAAGAGGGGGCCCCTTCTTTTTAGGAACCAGGTGGCATCAGTGGTGCATTGAATGAATTAGAATTGCTTAAAGTTAAAGGTTAATGAAACCGGGGCCATAACCTTTGGGAAACACTCTTCAAACTGGGGCCTCCACTGGTGGGCTGAGATATTAAGACAGCCTTCTATTCCTAAGCCCACTGTAAAATGTTTGAGAATTTGGATAGAAAATTCCCTATCATTTGAACCCCACATTTGGGCAGTGACCTCTAGTTGTTTGGGCCTGCTTATAAGCCTAAAGAAATTTCTCTGGGAATTTATTTTTTCTGTTGATAGTACGTTTATTCAGTCCCTGAAACTTTTGCGTTTAGAATACTGTAACATTCTGTACCTGTGTATTGCCAAGTATTCCAGGAATAAACTGTAAAGTATTCCAAATCCTGCCGCAAGGCTGCTCTGCGATGTGCCTACATTTCATACTGTTTCCAAGCAGTTCTGCACATTACATGGGCTTCCTGTGGAGAAACGTATTCTATGTGTAAGGCTATGTGTGTCTCTCATCAAGTCATGAGCAAAGCTGGTCCATCTAGTCTCAGTCCTCTATTAATACCCTACCATACCTCCAGATGTCTTAGATAATGGGAACTTCATGTGGGCTAAAGTGCAGTACCCTGTGAGATTTTGCATGTCATGGGTTGTCCAGTTGATGCACGTGGAGAGAGAGCCTCCGATTTGGTCTGTTCCAAAGAATTCTATTATGTTATATTACATTATAAAGCAAGCACATTTTCCTATGTGTCATTTTCTATGTGAAATGATTTCAGCAGCAGTTTAAATGCATTCTAAGGTGCAATTCTAATATAGTTGGTAAATCAAAATTTGATTTTTAAAGTCATTTCCCACAGAAGCATCTAAAGAGTTTATTCAAAAGCAGTAGACAAATGGAATACTACTAACTAGGAGGCACAATGCACAAGCCTAGTGATGCAATTATAACTTATAAAGATCAGAGGATACATTTAAGGATATTGTTTTTGTCACGTTTTCAGGGCAACTGTTGTGAGAAGATCCTGATGGATCACTACATAAGTCATGTGAAGAAAGCAGTCAAAAAAATTAATAAAAACTTTCATGTAAAGTGTCAGGCGGTAGGGTATTTAAAATGTTTACTTTTAGGGCAGGAAGAGGTTTTTCATACTCTGTGTTTGAGTACTGAAGGAATTCGATCTTAGAATAAAAAATGTACTAAAGTTGGATGTAGCTCATGACACAATCGATACTACTTATGCAGTTCTGCCCACAGTGTAAAAATTTCCTTGGACGGGTCAAGAGCTATTGTAATGTTGACAACAAAGTGTGCTGAATATGTATTTACCAATAATATTATTTAAAATTTGTAGCTTCTGACCTGGCAATACCAGGTTGTTTTGGTAGTAGCATCATATGGTTGCATTGGGCATACTACACTCCTTATACATTTTTGCTTCCATCGTTGGGGGATTGATTCACTTACCAATGTCTTATATTTGAGTCTGATCTCTTTAGTAAGACTCTGCATGTAAACAATGAGGGAGAGGTAGTTATTAAATTATGATTCAGTCCATTCTAGTCACAAAATTGTTGAATTTGGGACTGTGTGCCCGATTTGCTAAAGAATGTGCTGTTTGAAAACCCTGTACAAAATAATTGGGCTTGCAAAATGACAACTCACAACGTCCATTTTGCAACTTAGTAAAGTGTTTGCAAATTGCAAAACAGGTTTGCTTACTGTAAGGAAGTTGTTTATTAATTGGAGTGGATTGAGACCCACCACACGTGATAAAGGCATTATTGTGGTATTTCCAGTGAAATGTTTCTGTAATTTAAACATGAGCTCAACCCTTGTTAGCTAGGCCACTGAGCAGACAGACTTTATTGAGAAACAAAATGTAAAGCTGTTAGTGATGGCAAAATAATTAAAAAGACAAAAACACAACTCAATCAGCATCTCAACGTTCTCCAATTTTGCTATAATTTTACTAATGCGACTTTTGTTGATGATGCTAAAACCAGGTGGGATGTCTTTATGGCATATGGGTGCTGAAAGTAAATCAAAAATGTTGAATGATTTTTGTTCATGGACCTAGCATTGAAGAGTATGCATTTTAGTTGTGTTTCGCCCCTTTTGGTGTCATGGTACTTTCAGGGAGAATGCTTTGTATAGGAGGAGGAACAGGGGCATAGGGAATTTTTGTGTGGGTGAGTTGAGGAGTAATCTGCTTCCATCTTGGGAAGGACATGGAGGGAAGTTTGTGGGTTAGAGAATTTTGAGGTTTCAGGGGAGTGTCCATGTGTGTGGGCTGGAAGGTTATGGTGTTGTAGCTGTGTTGTCTGAAAGAGTGAATGGGGTATAGTGGGTTCTGAGGGAAAGGTGCTGCCTTGGTGATTTTTCTTCTGTATTGCATAGTTTTTGACATTTTCAGATGTCAGGCATTCTCTTAGGTTGTTCATCTCCTATCATTGGTCTGCTCCAAACAAACTGTTCTCCAACCCCATTTTTCTTCAGCCTCATTTCCTACATCTGATGCTTGTGGTCGTTTGAAAGCATGCTTTGCCACAAGGATAGGAATTCCCCCTTGTGGAGGTAAGGGAGCACCAGTATTTTTTTAAACCCATGTAAGCATTAGTTTACACTTTTAGACCATCACTTTAGATTCTTTGTGCTGTATGCTTATATTCAAGTGTGTAGGGGTACTGGCTTTAGGCTCCTCCTGTTCAGTTTGGTCAACAATTGATGTGAAACCCATTAACTTGAACTGTAGTTTTGGTCAAGACCATTTCCTACATGTGGCACTCTCAATGTTGCTCCTGTTTAAATTAAAAGCATCAACAAGCCGCAAACGGTAATAACTGTGAGATGTATTTAGAAACTAGAGATGTTAGAATTTGAATAAGGCCCCGAAAACTTGTAATTAAGCGTAAAAATTACAAAGCTTTTTTAAAGGAGCGTAAGCTCCCATGACCTACTGGGCAATAAAATCTTATTAACAATAAGAACATTTGTCTGCCAGTGTGCTATATCACCCATTATACACTAGTAGACACAGCAGGTTAGTGTGCGTCCACATTGTGATTCATTTGAATGGGAGACATGCCATACAGAGGTTCCCTGCCAGCACTATTATTACTATTGGATCATCTGTCATATGATCTAATTCTCCTTGTAGGAATCCCAAGTTTGACATAGCAATCTGTGCAAGGTTCAAGTTCCAGGAGAAATAGCTGATTCCCAAAGATAGGTGGGCAGGCCATGTAGCTGGCGTGGAACCTCATTTCTACTGCCCCATCATGCAGCATTATTCTCGTCTTTGTTAATGGGAGCCAGAGCAAGCATAGCATCACTGAGCCATTTTATCGGCCAAGGCCAAATAACTTTTTTAACTTTCAAGTAGTTGAGGAGAGATGAGCTCACTTGTCCATCAGCTGTCATTTAGCAACAAGACAGAAAATCGCTGCATTCACCCAGGTGGAAAGATGTTTGCGAATAGTAGAGAGTTATTTTGAAATTAGCAGATGTAAGTTTATTTTTAATAAGCATTGCGAATGCCAAAAAGGTTTGGTTTTAATGTGCTAATACATGCAGCTTTAACACATTTGAGGAAGTAAAATGGGATGCAGCTAACAACAGTAGACAGACAGGGCTATAATTATAAAGTAGTCTCTCATGTGGTTCCAGGCAAGCAATCGAGTGAAAGTGGAAAGATAGATGCTAATAGCCAATAGCTTAGGTGGAGAGATTAATACTCCACTGGACTGTGCCAAGACATGATAGACAAATCTCTAGTCAATGGCTGAAAGAGGCTGGTTAAGGAATGCAGTGGTTGAAAAGGGTGTTCCCAAGCCTACTGTATCAATAATGTAAGCAGTCGGTGTATTTGACAGCTGCCATGTAGTATGCAAGGAATAATGTAATCCAGATGAAGTGAGGAAAACTCAGGTTTGGTTTATTCAATACACAGGACCCACGACCTCCAGCCACAGCAGCAGAGCAATCAGTGAGCCAAAGGTTCCAATACACAAGAACACTTCAACAATCTACATTCTAAATATGACATAACAGCTTAAAGAAATACACTCATATATTGTAATATGTTACCACACATTATACCCCCCCTTTTTTTAATAAACAGAAAATAAATTAATAACACGTAATCTCTGGAGTGAATGGGAGCTGATCTTACTCTAGAACTACATCTAATCAAGTTGTCTTCGTCACCTTAGAGCGTGCAGCACGATTTATGGTGGTTGGATTATCACCTCTGTCCAAGTTAGTACAAGAAGCATTTACATCACCAATTTGCAAACTTTTATTACAAACTGAATGAGTCAAAGTATCAAGATTGAACCAATCGCTTCTTTCCTTCTCTCTTGTAGAACTAACTTTTTGTAAAATTATTTTAGCTTATTCTCCGGTCAACACTAAGGCATTTCTATTCCACCATCCCTTATTCTGTAATAAAACAGCCATCCTAGTTATTTACAAAACTTACACTGGCTCTGAAAACTTTGATGGTCCTTTACTGATTCTAATAGGTTTTTTGATTAAAACCCAATCACCAATATTCAGAACACCTTCTTTGACATGCATTCTTTTATCATAATTACGTTTATAGATATCTTGTTTTTCTTTAACATGTTCCCGTACACTTTGTAAGTTAATATTGTGAGATAGCTCAACCTTTTCCAATAACCATGTTGGACTAAGAACAGAAATAGGTTTTCTCCCTCTTTAAAATGTAAGTATTCAGCTACATCTAAGGTATTGGCAACTGCTGTCTGCACACCATCTTTTATTAAATGATTAGCCCTTTCTACTAGACCATTGGAAGCTGGACTATACAATGGTGCAAGAATCTGTTTAACGTCATGTTTATCCAAAAATTTAGTGAACTCTTCAGAAATAAAATGAGACCCATTGTCCGTAACAATTTCCTTCACCCTACCTTCAATACAAAACAAATGCTTCAAGAACGAAACCACAGAAGCTGAATCCGCACTTTTGACAAAAGAAAAATACAACCACTTTGAAAAGTAGTCAATGGCAACTATAAGAAATCTTTTGTCACCTTTAAAAACATTGAACGGACCCGTGAAGTCAAGACCTATTTTTTCCCATGCATTTTTTGGCCAACTCACCGGACGTAAAGGAACTGTGGTTGTTTTCCAGTGTTTGTCAGAACATAAACATTCAGCACATGTTTCTACAAATCTTTTAACTTGGCCATCTATACTAGGCCACCAATACATTTGTTTTATTTTCTTTGTAGTTGTAGTAATACCCAGATGTCCATCATGAGCCAAAGAAATAATTTTAGTTCTAAGATAGGGGTGGGCGGAATTTGCGAAATTCACTATCGCAAATTATCGCGAAAATGTTAAAAATCTCCGCAAACACGTGGAAATATCGCGAAGATGCGGAAGTTTTTTTCCCGCCCGTTTGCGGTATTTTCTGCATGGTCGCGGCTCGCCAACTTACCCATGCGGTTGCTCGCGGGCGCGGCCATCTTGTTTTCACTTGTCTCGCGGTGCATGATCGCGAGAAGAAAGACGTGACCGCGCGACGAATGACATTACTGCGGGCGCGAACTGTCACGAGACAGCGCAAATGGCTACCAACAATCCAACATCTCGTGGAGAACGCGACCGGATCGGGAAAACTTGTCGGCGAACGCGAGGATTCAGGTAAGGCGATCGCGCGCACGCGAGAATGTATTATTTTACAGCGTGAGCAAGCAAAAAAATTCCGGTAAAATGCGGATTGCGGAAATTTTGACATTTTCGCGCTCTCCGCGGAACGCAAAAATGTCAAATTATTGCAATTTCCGCGAGCGGAACGGAATTTTAGCCCAGGCCTATTCTAAGACTCACAGGAGGAACAAACAAATCTTGCCTAACTAAGATTTCATTAACTAAAGATAATTCTGAAGCACCTTGGGAACAAATTCTTAAGTCTGTAGACATACTCCTGTTACAAGGCCAACCTTCAATGAGAAAGCTCTTTACCTGAATCATATTATCATCTTTCTCACAACTTTCAAGCCATTCCCTTTCAGAAATTTAAATTGTTCATTTATATCATTAACTGTAAAAACATATTCCAAATCAGTTTTCTCATTACAGTTAACACAGTCATCTTCTACAGGTAACTATGATAAACAATCTGCTCTAACATTTTTGCCTCCTGGTATGTATTTTAAGTCAAAATTGAATTCTTGTAGTCTTGCTAATAACCCGAATCTAGTAGAAGCCTTATTAGAACAACTATCCCCTAACATATATATTAAGGGCTCATGATCGATATGCAATTGAAATTTAGTTCCCCAAATGTACATTTTGAATTTCTTAGAAGCTCATGAACATGCAAGAGCTTCACGCATGATGGTACTATAAGTTTTTTTCCGCATCATTAGGAGTGTGTGACGCAAACGCAACAGTGCACTCCTGACCATTCACGATTTGGCTTAATACTGCGCCAAGACCTTTAGCACTCGCCTCCACTGTGATAATACATTTCTCACCATGAGTAAACAGCTTAATAGCCTAAGCAGTTATAATTAACTTTTTGACTAAAAGCAAAGCATTTTGACATTCATCAGACCAGACATACATGGCATTTTTCTTCAAAAGATTTCTCAATGGTTGAACAATGATAGCATAGCCCTGAGCAAATCTTGCATAATATTCACTTAAACCCAGAAAGGCTCTAAGTAAATCCTTATCAGTAGGAATTGGTGCATCATTAATACCTTTCAACAACGAAACCTTAGGTTTAATGCCTTCCTTAGAAATATTATGGGCCAAATAATTGACTTCTTGATAAATAAACTTTTCTTTTGTCAATATTGGTAGTCATTCCTAGAGAACCCAATTTGCTCAGAACCTTCTCTAACAAGGTTATGTGTTGATCTAAACTCTCAGTGTGAATTAAAATTTCATCCACTAATGTTTGAAATACGCTGGCAGTGGATGCCAAACCAAATGGCATACGCTTTCACATATATACACCAAAAGGTGTCACAAATGTTGTAAGAGGTTGGGAATCTTCAGCTAAGGGAATTTGATGGTACGCTGAGCATAAATCAATAGTAGAAAAATATTTACTTCCTCCTAATCTGGCCAACATTTCATGAAGAGGATGGCAGTCCACAAGAATATTTCTATTGAGAACCCTCAAATCCGCACATAGGCGTATATCGCCAGAACTCTTCCGTGCAACGACCGCAGCTGAAACCCGCTCTGAAGATTCTACTTGCTGAATAATACCTTGAGTACACATATCATCTAATCATTTTTAAGGTCCTCTCTAGCGGAAAGAGGAACAGGTTTTACCTTTTGAATTACAGGAGTGACATTACTCTTCAATTTAATAGTAAGTTGACATCCTTTAACAACTCCAATCTTTTTTAAAACACTTCAGAAAATATAGAACACAAGTTTTTTATAATCCCTTCATATATATTGGTCTCTTGAACAGCTAACACTGGCATATCACCCAATGTAACTGGTTCAGGGTGCCCAGGTCTGAGTATAATACCTAGTTTAGCTTGATCTTGCCACTCAAGTATATCACGTCCATTAACTGCAACGTACATTTTAGTAAAGATGTTCCTTCCTTTAAATACAATGCTGTCATCAAAATAACCCTTCATGATTATATCATACTCACCATATGCTTTAGGATTTATAGTAGTAGACTTCAGTAGTTTCCCAGACCAAAACTTGATGAACGTGTTTTCCGCTAGGATTCTAATGGGAGACCCTGAATCAGCCATAATACCAATGTTAATCACACCAATTTGTACTTCATAAATGGGACCTTTGCACCTTTTTTCAGAATCACCTAAAGCATTAACCTCAACAGATAATGAAACATTACTAATTGCCTCGGAAATAATGTCATTTTCAACATCAAGTTGACTAACTTTAAATTTTGTTTTGTTAGAATTACATACAGTGTAAAAATGCCCAATTTATTTGCAATTGTTGCATCTTTTTCCTTGAGCAGGCCAATTAGGATAATTGCCCATATGAAATCTTGATCCACACCTGTAGCATGCTCCTCCAACCCTCTTTTCGCTTGTTTTCCTAGATATGTTCTTGTCTGAAATAAGATTAACATCAGCATCACTAATATTAGATACTGCAGCTACTTGTACTACTTTTGAATTATCTGAAGAAATTGTAGTGGAAGATTCAGTTAAAATTTATTTTAGATGAGACAACAGAACGTTGAATACTCCTGGCTATATCCATAACTTCTTCAAGAGATGGATTCTTGCACGTTAAAATACGTTCTTGAATCTTCTTATTGAAACAATTAAATACTAATTGATCTCGTAAAGCAGTATCTAACTAATTACTAAATACACATTTTGATGCTATAACACGTAATACTGCTAAATATTCTTCAATAGACTCTTCAGACGTCTGTTTGCGTTTAAAAAACGTATGTCTCTCAACCATAACAGATGGTTCATCAACGTATTGTTTACCAATACGTGCTAAACCTTCCTTGAAAACATCCCAAGTTCCATCTCTAGCAGGTGCAGGAAAAAGTGGTAAAGCATCGAAAATTTCTTGTCCAGCGCTGCCTAAATGGTTGAATAACAAAGCTTTTTTCCTTCAAGGTGAACATTTGCTGGCATCTATGGCTTCAAGATAATTTTCAAATACTCTAAACCATTTATGCCACAGTGTTAATGGTTTACCAGCAATCTCATGAAATAGAGGAGGTTGCATTACAGTATTAGCAGAAGCCATGACAAAGAATCAATATGTGCCTGTCACAGAATATACAACAAGCACAATGTCCAAAAACAAAGAAAAGGAATAAATAAAATATTACTTGTAGAAGTTGAACTGAAGAGAAGAGGAAAACCGTTGATAAGCAAGTTCTTGTCAAAAACTGTTGAAGTAAACTGTTCCAGTAATTGATTACGAAGAGAACAACGTGAAAATACAACTTGTAATGAAAACTTTCCCAATCGGTAAAGATGGCCACCAAACGTGCTCGACGTGCTCCCTAAGGTGAGTTGAGGTTGTTGTGGCAACGTTTGGTAGCGTGATGACGTGCAAGTTTTACACTCTGACTTGTATTCAAAGAAAGGAACACGCCATGCGATTGCTGCAGTCAGCCAACAATGAACATCCTCTTGAGCGCTGAATAGGTAAGCGCAAGAATAATGTTTGAATGATGCGCTAAGAAGCACTCGTTATGGCTTTAAAGAACACGTTGGCAGTTGACTAAATAAGTAACTGCCATAGAAAATAAAAATATACTTTACCACAATGCTCCGCAGAAAGTCGAACAGCAGGAATCTCCACGTTGATAAAAACGTCTTTGTGTCTTTCAATTCCTTTTCAATTTCCTGTGCTCGTCTTTTGTTTTTCGCTTTCTTTGGTGTGGCAAAATAGAGATAGATTCAAAGCAGATAAATGACACGTCAGTGGGTCCAATCAATCAAGAAAATCGTCGCCATAAAATGTAGTATGCAAGGAATAATGAAATCCAGATGAAGTGAGGAAAACTCAGGTTTGGTTTATTCTATACACAGGACCCACAACCTCCAGCCACAGCAGCAGAGCAATCAATGGGCCAAAGGTTCCAATACACCAAAACACTTTA
Organism: Triturus cristatus; assembly: GCF_964204655.1. NCBI lineage: Eukaryota > Metazoa > Chordata > Amphibia > Caudata > Salamandridae > Triturus > Triturus cristatus. The sequence continues at coordinate 880,577,210 of NC_140583.1, forward strand.
ACAGTCTACATTCTAAATATGACATAACAGCTTAAAGAAATACACTCACATATCGTAATACGTTACCACACATTACACCTGTCCAAACCCAGACCTCAAAATCAGAATTCCGTTGAGGGGTGGTTTTTTTTTTTTTCCGTCTTTTTTTAGTCCTCATTTGCCATTAACCCTCCTATAGGGATCACCAGCCACCTAGTGTGTCGCGAGCTGGGAGAACAACTCAGGATCTCAAGTCAACTCGCATACCAGGACACAATTCACAGAATAGCGGAAGGTAACTCCATGGTGAGGGAAGCTAGTTAGCTTAATTACTCGATCGAAGAATCTGTTCAACCTGGTGGGGCGAATCGTTGAACCATGAGACCGGCATTCAAGATCCAAAGAGTAACCAAGGCTTAATCATAGGACCCGGGGAAAAAAAAAAGAAAAAAGAAAAAAGAACAAAAAGAAAAAAAAAAAAACCCTGGCGTTCCTATGACCAGTTTAACAGAAGGTCGTAAAAGGCCACATTGAGGGGTGTTTTGTTTAAAAACGTAGGCCTTCCCACCTCAAAGGTTCATCCTTTGCCTGCAAAAGAGATATTTTAATGTGAACGATGTATTACATTTTCGAACAAGTATGGCTGTCTAAATATTTTTTGTTAAGTAAGCACTCAGGCCCAGAGTCACTAAAAAGTCACACAGCGCACCAAGGCAACTTATTGCACTGCATCGAATGCAAAGGGCAGGAATGCGCCATATATTTTAAGATATGGTGCATTCCTGCTGCTCCTCTGCACTTGCGCACCAAGTTCTGCCTAGCGCCAATATTGGCACCTTTGCACCACGGTGAAAGGGTGCCTGCATTACTGGCGGGATTGTTTTTGTGCATGAAAGAACACCTTTCTTCACACAAACAATCCTTATAGGCATTTTCCTCTTTCTATGAGTCCTGCAGAATGCAGCACACGCACAAAGAGCACATAGCAAGGAAAAATAAACATATTTCTCCTTGTTATGCCTCTCTTGAGAAGGCATACCATTTTGAGGCATTCCCAGGTGTACTATTTGTAGTAAATCTGGGCAAGCACTAAAATCCATGGGTGGTTGCATGGGAATGCCCACACTCCACCCGCGGAACACCTTTCCAACGCAGAGTAACATAATGCAGTGACTTGTGCTGCCTTGCATCGCCTTATGTCACCTTGCGGCACACAAGGGCAATGCAACGCAAGCCCTTAATAAATCAGCCCTCAGTCTATTGGATAGCGGCGGAAAAGGCCCTCAAACGATACAGCAATTCACATTTTTCAAGGAAGACTAACCCCAACATTTGCATTCCATTGATTCTAACTCCAGTTCCCTTTATGGACACAATCCATAGAAGAGTGAAACTGCACCCTGGTGGCTTCCATAACACTCTTCGTTCTCTGTTAGCTGACAAAAATCATTTCTACAGTACATACTTTTAGCTGAACAGCTGCAGCATAATTTGTTCATTGCACTTCAGTAATGACCTGTTTGTCGCACCCTATTACAGTGTAGAGTAAAATCCGAAAACAACCATTCTTCAAAGAGAGACAGCTGGAGGCAACATCGTGGTTTATTTGCATCTTTGATGTGGTTTGAATAATTGAGTATTTACGCTGCACATAGAGAAATACGGTAATAAGGGATTATGTGCAACAACGCTGCATGCTATTTAACAGACTTGTTTATGTACTCCTATTACAGATTTTGTTATCTTTGTTTTGCAGTTGCTGCTAATTTGCAGAAAATGGTGGATGATCCCCTGACATTCAAATCATTGACATTTAAGCTGGTAAGTAAGACTATTCATGGCAAAGGAAAAGAGGGGTTTGATGATGCAATTACATCCTTTAGATCACAAATCTGTTTTCATGTTTATCTTTTGCCCTCCATCACTCTTTGCGCTTACCATTCGTGCACTAGACAGCTCGATACGGTAGAAGGTCTTTTGAGGCAAGAGCGAGGTAGGCCCTGAACTCTTGACGATTCACTGAAATAAAGAAGTGTCTATGCATCTTCATCTTCCAGCTGCATAGAGCCTTGCATGATAGCACTGCCTCTCAAGAGTTCTGAATTATTTGTCATTTTGGTCTTAAACTGGGAAAGTTTTCCCCCCACAACTGAAAGCTATTAAAATCTCACTGGATATTACAGTGATGGTCATTGGAGTCAGCTGATTGGGGCCTAGTGTCAACGCAGACACCCTTGCGCTATGGTGCAAGGGTGCCATTGTTGCAGGCAGGATTGTTTTTGTGCAGGAAGGAGGGGCCTTTTCTTCATTCTACGTGTGCCGCAGAATCATATATAAAGATATTTCTCTTCATTGTTCCTCTAGCGGAATGCGTACAATGTTGCTGCATTCCCAGGTATACTTGTCTTGATAATTTGGGAATGTTCCAAAATACATGGGTGAACGCCGATTCTCCACCCCAGGTAACATCTTCCTATCGCAGAGTAATGCAATGCAACGACTTGCCCTTCCTTCCATTACTCCAGATTTACCATACCATGCAGGGTCATGCTAGGTGCCTTGCGAGGCTTGGTAAATCTGACTTACATTTTGCATTGCCATAGCATCACCCTGCATGACGCAAGAGCAACACAATCTTTTGATAAATCTGGGCCTAGGTTGGCATTTATTTAGAGGGTCATCTTGTATCCTCTCACTTCATATTTGCTCATCTAGAAGGAAGTGGTACCCAGTATGTGGTCAGGGTAACCTTTTGGTCTGCACTCTATAGTCAGGACATCTCTACCTCGTTTGAGAAATATGCCTTCTCTCTTTGTCTTACAGAGGGGCTCAGTTAGCATTTTTAGTTTTTCTTTATTTGATCTTTCTAATGATTGTTGTGCTTCAGTGATGACTTCAGAAGGTCTGTAGTGGCTGATTTTTGTAGGTGTCTGTCTGCTGGTCGTTTGCATGCATAGTTCTTCGCATTGGTTATATTCTGACCTGCATTACATTCCTGGTTACTCGATGCCTGCATACTTTGGCTGTGACATAAATCCCTTTAAAGTAGTCACTTGTAGAAAACCTTTTTCTCACTAGTTATGTTTTCTTCTTTATTGTTCTCAATCAAAAATCCCATCTCCTTCATAGACCATTCCATCATTTGCTCCACTTGTCTTGAGTGCATACTCCTTCATTTTTAGTTTCATTTTTGCCATATTTGCATATTTCTTCTCTCTTCAGATATATTTTCTCAGAAAGATGTGTTGCACAAATCTCTCCAAGTCTCACCACATGTAGCTACTGACTACTGGTGCTGTGTTTAGTCTCATGTGGTTCCATGGTCATTTCTGACAGTGTTTGCTCAATCGCTGTAATTTCTTAATTACTTCAGCGCAAGTTACTACCTTACATTACTCTGCCCTTGGAAGGCTTCCATTGGTGGAGCGTAGGTGTTCCCTTACATCCACCCATGGATTTTGGCACATTCCCAGATTTACAGATTCTGGTAAACCTGGGAATGCGTCAAAATGCTGTGCCTTCCCAGGGGAGGGGCAACAAGGAGAAATATCTTTACTTCTCCTCGTTTGATGACAGGGAGAATAAGAGAAGTGCCTCATAGGATTGTTTTGTGCAGGAAGGTATGCCTTCCTGCACAAAATCAAATCTGCCTGCAACAAAGACACCCTTGTACCATGGTGCAAGGGTACCTGTGTTTGCACTGGGAAGCAGATTGTGCACCAGTAAAGTCAGAGAGTAGGAATGAGCCATATCATGAAAGATATGGTACATTTCTGCCCTTTCTCGCAGCACTGCAAGTTGTCTTGCTGTGTTGCATTTTCATGAAAGAATTATAAATCTGCCCTCAAGTGAGAATGAAGTAATCGTGACTAGGTGAAGGAGTCAAAAGATTCGAACTGGCGAGTAGCCTTTCCTGGCCACCAAAATCAAAATTTTCCTATTTGGAGCTTTACCATCAAAACCCAACGACTTCTCAGAGGCTTTGTTCAACAGAACAGAACAGAACAGAACAGTCTGCTGCCTTGTCGCAATGAAGGCGTTGGGCTTCCTTTTTGAGGCTAATTGCCAAGGTAATTCCTCTGACTGGGTCAAAACTGGTCCCTGTATCTGACCCGTGTTACATCACAGTTGACCTAAAATGATGTGTAGGTCCTGGTCTAACGCAATCAATTGACCGCAGTTGGCACTTATCACTTTTGGTGGTATTTCTATTAAAACTTCCAAAAGTTCATATATCCAGTTTCCCTTATTGAGTTTTGTCGTTTTAGTGTCATTTTATTTATTAAAATATGCTCTAATTGTTTTAGAATGTGTTTTGGGATTTTTATTGTGTTGTGAATTAGTTTATTACTGTTTCGGTACTACATAAATACTTTAGCCATTGCCTCTAAGTTAAGCCTCTCTGCTCTGTGCCATACTACCAGAGGGTTGAGCTCAGGCACATTTTGTGACTTTAGTGGTTCACCCTGACATGGGTTCTGGGCCTCATTTATGAGACTCCTTGCGCCTCCGGAACGTCCATTTTTGTGACGTTCCCTGGTGCAGAAGCCTGTATGATATTTATCAGGCAGCACTAAGCCACTTTTTTGGCTCATTGCTGCCTGATAAATATCAGTCCCTTTAACGCAGTTTTCTGCGTAGAAGGGCCTGCAATGAGTGTTGCTGGGGCTGTTCCCAGCAACATCCATGACTTTTTTTATACTGCCCCAGATTCACAAGAAATTTTAAATTTGCGGCAGCGCCAAAAACTTCGCCTACCCAAGGGAGGAACAACGAGGAGAAATCTCTTTATTTCTCCTCATTTCGCCTCTTGTGATTATTTTTGTACAGGAAGGTTTCCCTTCCTGTACAAAAATAATCATCCTTGCAACACAGGCACCCTTGCACCATGGTGCAAAGGTGCCAGCCTTGGCGCACGGCAGCCTATTGTGCGCCGGCGCAAGGGGAAAAGGACAGGAATGCGCTGTACCTGATAGATACGGCGCATTCCTGCCCTTTTCATTTGCTGTAGGTCAGTGCAGCAGGAAGGCCTGCTGCGCTGCCCTATGGCAGAACCTCATAAATGAGGCCCCCTATTTGTTGCTCAAGGTGGCTAGTCTCTAACCTTCACTAACAACCCAGTTTCTTACATTCGTGACTGCAGTAGGATCCAGGACTTGTGTTTTACGGCACCATGCACTGATTTATGTTGAAATTGCAAAAATGGACTTTCTGGATTCTGGCTTTTGATTTTGATTGGGTCATTTTCAATTTTCCCTAAACTCACTCTTTCCCTCCATTTTTGCACCTGGAGCTCTTGGTAACATGGAGGTGGATCTGAAAAACATGGAGAGCCTCAAAAATGTAGATCTAAGAAATATGTGCATGGAAAATGTGCTAAGGCTGAGCAGAAACTCTAAGAAGGACAACTGTATCATCCTCAGGCTGTGAGAAGAAGTCAGGCTGCTACAATCCACCCCATAGTGACATCCAGAGCAGGACGTTTTGTATCAGTCTACACTATCAGTCTACACTTTGTCCCAATCAGAACTGGAGGACATACAGGTAAAGAGGGCTTTGAGATTACAGCGGGGTGCCCTAGTCTTGGAGGAAAAATGTTGCTTATTAAGTGCTTTGCTGGCCAATGACAGGAACCAGCTCAAGATAGGCTTGAGGGCAGGAGGGCCTATGCGTCCAGTGATAATGGTGGCAGCAACAATGTAGTGCCTAGGAGAGGTAAAATAGTCCACATCATCAAAGACCTGGTGCCTAGCTGTGTAGTGGGAGATGGCATAGATAAGTGAAAAGAATTTATGACTATAGCCCCAGAGAAAGACAGAAGGGTTAGTCTCGGGAAGCGCATGCCTGTTGCTGGGAAGGATACCTTATTGGCCGTAGAAGTAGCTGACCAGATAAAGTATGTCCAGATGAAGGAAGTCCTTATAGGTACGTTTGGTCTGGCCCCTGTAAAGTATCGTTTGAAGTTCAGAGGTAGTCTGAAGCAATCACACCAGTCATGGGCTCATCTAGTAAGGCACCGGATGATTGGGTGAGGGACAGCAGCATAAAAGATTACAATGGGCTGTGCAATCTGACTATTGGAGAGCACATTTTGAGTAATTGTTTTACAGATTTGCACCAGCATCTGCTAGACACCAGGCTACCTGTGCCCAGAGAGCTTGGAAAAGTAGCTGATCTCTGGCTCAGCACCAGGGTGTTAAAGAAGGTACCTATGGTGGAGGGCACAAAAAAGGTGAACCGGGTCACCACCAGAAAAAGAAAGAGGGAATCAGAGATAACCAAACGGTGTTCTCTAAAGGCCCTCAAAAGTATTCCATTGGAAGGGAGTCCCATTCCTCTTCAGACCACAAGAAGGGAGGTTTTAGAGGGAAGTACCCACAGGGTACTAAGGAGCCAGGTTATGTGTCTGCCTGCAGTCAAGGTACAAGAGGGGACATTACCATTTGCCCCAAAACAAATCCCCCCTCCACTGGTTGGCCTACATCAGGACTTTCTAGTGTAGTCCTGGGGGAGAAGATTGCCCCAGTTATCTTTGGAACTAGTGCATATGTACCATAGTGTCCCTGGTTGACAAACAGATAGCACTCCAAGCCCATATGCCTAATAACACTAACACATGCAAGCAGGCAGTGGCTTTCCATCAATGAGCAGAGGTTGGAGGCTCTGCAAGACACAGGAGCCAGCATGACAACCGTCAGGTGTCATCTGGTGTCTGCAGAGTAGGATGTCATTATGTACTCCACCAAGTAGTTCTTCTTTGGTCTTTCCTCCAGTTTTGGCATGATCTGAGGTTCAGTCATTTACACTACTCCCCAGGAGGGCAGAAGTCTGTCCGGTGGCCAGAAACCGTGTAATGCTACTGGACCAACTGGCCTACAGAGTGGCAACTTTCTAAAAATTGCCTTTCCATAAAAGTGAGATTAAATTCAACTTGTGCATCAAGTTGGGTTTAATGCCAGGATTAATTTGATACCTCGAAGTACCCATTTTGGTAGTCCCATTCAGGAGTTAGCCGGGCTGAGGTGTCAGCCGGTAACTCTGCTTTAGCCAATTGGGCTACTAACGTCTCCACAGCAAAATCGTCAATTTGGAAGTTTTGCTGCCAGGATATATATTAAAAGCATATGTCCTACTTAATATTATGCAGCTCCCTCTCCAGGGCTCCATAGACCTTACTTAGGGGTACTTACATATATTGTTAAGGGAAGTGGGGGCTCTATCTTTTATTTAAATGGCAAAGTCAAACTAGCAGTTTAAAACTGACCTTCCAGGCCCCAGTGGTTAGGCTGGGTACCATTTTGTACTTGGTCACAAACAGGGTGGCACAACTAGTGGCAAAGCCCTGGCGGACACTCTGTTTGACATGCCCTGGGTACTCTTAGGACCATATATTAGGGACCTATAGGTAAGCCAGCTTATAGCAATTGGGGATAGCCAATTCAACATATACTTGGAAAGAGTTAGAACACTGACACTGAGATCTGGTTAGCAGTCCTCAGTGCACTTTCAGAATCAAAACACCAGCAGCATCAGTCCAAAACTTTGGGGGCATGATCATTCAAAAATAGGCATGTCTTTACACTGTTTTAATATTTGATCTGTGGTGGGGTGGGGTCTTTGGCTTTCTTAAAGTAGCTGCATGTCTAGCTATGCCTGTAGACTGTCTGCTGGGGAATGACTTGTAGCAAACAATCTGGAGAGAGGTAGGGCTCTGGTCACGTGTTGGGATTCCCTGAATGGGTGCTCATGACAACACTGTCCATGGTAGCCTCTTAGGGGAGTCAGAAGGACATGGAAACAGTGGGCCGGGTTCCCACCAAGAAGAGAGAGGACAGGAGGTGTGAGAAACCAGCCTTGAAGATTCCCATGGTCTGGGATGAGTTCAATCCTGAGGGGGGGGGGGCTGGTATCTACATGGGAGGATGTATCAGCCCTAAGAGACCTGTGTGAGCTGGCTGGGTGCAGTGTGGAGGATGATCGTCCTAGGCAGAGATCTGCAAGGTGCAGTAGGAGGGCCCCACTCTCAAAAGCCTTAAGCGATATGCAGAGGGACAGAAAAATGGCAACCCTTCTGGGGCAGGCCAATCCTTTTGATAGCCTTATCACCAACTTTAAGTGGCTGCACATGATGTTCAAGTGTCATGTGTACTGCAGGTCCTGTGAGACTTGCTATGCCATTGGCAAGTTAGGTTGGAAGCACAAGGCTGCCCTCTTGAACACACTTTGACATGGTTGATGTAGACATTGTTGGGCCTCTAGATCCCAAGACACCCCCAGGGCACAAGTTTATCTTGGTGTTGGTGAACCATGCCACTCTGAACTTTGAGGTTGTACCCCAGAGGACAGTGACTGTACCTGTAGTGGCCAGGGCAATGATGGGGCTATTTTCCCACATGGGATCCCCTATGGAGTTGGTTTGTGATAGAGGCATGAACTTCAAGCCAGCGTACATGCTTTCTGAGTGCTTGGGATCTCAATAATACAATGATTTTTTTTTTTTAATACATATATTATTGGGAAGTTCGCTTTTAGATACATTTAAGGGTAGTTTTAAACATTTTTTAAACTATCCACTGGCTTTTTTAGATCGCTTTTTAGGTATCGACCCTTAGTATGAGTAGCGGGTGTTATATTCCCAAGTCAGGCCCATGCAGCGAAGCAGATTATTTCTTACATTGTCTTCACAAATAGCATTTCCAGCTGTGACCTTTGGCAAACATTTGCACTCATGACAATGTTGGATTAATTTCTCCGAAACTAAACTTGTTTTTACATCTAGCTTCGCACAACATTTTCACAATGCCCTGAACATCATGTACAAAGTCTCATTTTGCACTACATACCAATGTCATCACTATCTTCATCCATGGGGCGAGAGGGCTATCTATATATCCATAACATCACTAATCTATGCCCACATCATAAGGCTGCTTTCTGTTATAAAAGATGAGCATCCCAATAGGTTAGCAGAGGAGGTACTTCCGCTGACACCGAGGGTCCTTACATGCTGAGGAATCACCACGCAGCTGTCTGACATCTCGTGAGGGGTGTCCAGTTTGTGACCAAGACGAGGTCCTTTACTCTGTCCCATCAGGAAATGGGATTGGATCGTCCCTTGGGGGATTCTTGGCTCTACACCTACACACACTCTTGGTACACTTAGAGTAGGGTCCGCATAGTAGGAGTATGATAGCTTACTGCTTGTTTAAATGCCTGCATTGTTTAGCACCATGGTAGAACTTCATCTACTATTTACGCTTTTGGTGCTTGTAATCACGTTTATCTGCTTCTGTCTACTAATCATTTCAGCAAACGTATTTTATGCAAGAATAACTGAGGTTCAATAAATATTATTGAAAACGTCCCACTGTGTATTCTCTGTATATTTCTCTGAGATTAAGTGAGCCTAAGTGACTGATCAAAAAGATTCTGGATGGTTTCCACGATCCCTGAGGGGTCAGGGTTGTCATGTTCAGTGGTTGCCAGAAACCATTCACTCCCTGGTAGGTTGGCGGGGGCTTATGGTGGCACAGTGAGCTAGCTGGTCTATAGGCCAACATATCCTATGGGGTTGTCTGGAATCAGTCTTGACACCAAACCCGTAGTTTATGTTGTCCAAACAATGCGCAGATCCTACGGATCAGTAGGAACTACACAACGCCATGTGAGATAAGTGTGGGATGCCCTACACTATACCATTCCCAAACCAATGGGCCTATCTGAACCCCTGGGAACTAAGTAGAATGCCCTATTACCATGCCGACTGTTTGCCTGCTTGGAGGTACTACAGAAAGGAGTGAATTTCCACCCCACTAGGTCTTGTGAAAGAGGAATGGGAGAAAGCCTCTTGCCCTTCACAAACAGTGGACAAGGACCGATGAGATCAAGGAAAAGAAGACTTTGGTCACCTACTTGGTGGACTCCAGACACCCCTTAAGGCTCCTGCATATCAAAAGGTTACAGTTACTCTTTGAGAGGTCATAGATCACCATTATCATAGTGACCGATGGTAGGGAGGCCGAGGAGAGTGAACCCCCACCCAGGTCTCCTCTCATACAAGGGGCAAGATGCTTCAATGGAGTAGTCCTCACCCTCACTTTGACAGAAGATTGGCAAAGGGAATGTCACCAGTTGTTGGGGCAATTCACTTCTCTATTCAAACTGACCCTAGGGCTCTCCAAATGGTTTAACCATTACCTTGACAAAGGGGACAGCATGCCTGCCAAAAACAAAATTTATAAGCTATCTGATGAATTAAGCCAGCATTAGGGATGAGATGTTCAAGATGTGGGAGATGGGGTGACAGTGCTCTTATGTTTTGCCTGTTCCAGTACAATGATCTTGGTACCAAAGGCTGACCCACCAGGCACCACCCTAGAACTGCAGTTCTGTGTGAACTACAGTAGATTCAATTCAGTCATCAAGACTGATGCACTTCCCATACCCAGAGCTAATGAGCTTATTGATAAGTTAGGGGCTACAAAGATCCACAGTATCTTGAACTTGACATCATGGTATTGGCAGATTGCCCTAACTGAAAGTTAAAAGGAGAGTCTGGATTCACCACCCCTGAGTGACATTTCCAGTTTACAGTAATTCCCTTTGGGTTAAAGAATGTCCCTTCCACCTTCCAAAAGTTGGGCAACCCAGTTCTGGCTGGTTAGAAGGAATTCAGTGCTTCCTAGCTAGACAACATTGCAGACTGCAGCTCCAGCTGGGAAGACCATCTGAAGGAAGTGCGTCATGGCCTGCAGCAGACAGGCCTGACTAGGAAGGCCAGTAAGTGCCAGACAGAGAAGGGCTCTGTTGTGTTTTTGGGCCACCAAGTGGGGTGGATAAGTAGGGGGAGGATACATACAGCCTCCCATACCCAAGATTCAAATCATACTGCCATGGGAGCCTCCCAAAACAAGTAAGAACATTTCTGAGCCTTACTGGGTATTACTGGAGGTTTGCGAAGGGAATATGGAACCATTGCTGCCTCCCTGACTGAACTGACTTTCACCAAGTAGCCCAGGAAATTTAGCTGGACATAGGTGCTTGAGTAATCATTTGACACTCTGAAGGAGTCCATGTACCAGTACTCATGGCACCGGACTTCAAAAGTAATTTGTTGAGCAGGCAGATGCTTCAGAGCTGAGAATTAGGACTGTTCTCTCACAGCTGAATGAGATGGTGCTAGACTAACCCATAGCCATTTCAGCAGGAATCTACTACCCAGGGAGCACATGTGGAGTTCAATTGAACTAGAAGAATTTGCAGCAGCGTGGGTCCTTATGAAACTTAGGTAATACCTGTTTGGGGCTCATTTACACATTCAAACAGACCACAAGTTTCTCAGATCGCTGGTGCAAATGCAGGGTAAGAATCCTAATTTGTTGAGGTGATCCTTCTTCCTTCAGGGTATGGACCTCATGGTTAAACACCACCCTGGGACTGACCATGTCAATGCTGTTGGTCTTTCACAGTTTCTCTCTCTTAGCATTGAGAACTCCTCACCTTCTGCTTGCAGAGTCCCATGTTGCAAATTACCATATTTTTGTGGTGTGTAGCCCAGATTCGTGCCCTATCTCTTCTTGCTGGCTGTCGAACTCTGTGAACTTTTAACATTGTTGAATTGGGCTAACCTTAATTGAGATATTTATCTTAATCTATAGTACCTAATACATGATACATGCTATGTTATATTATAAATTTATACAGCGCACAAATACCAAATGATGTCTTGGCGCTAGCAGACAAGAAGCGAGCAGGAGCACTATTCAACAAACAGCCAGGTCTTAATGGCTTTCCTGAACAATGTCAAGGAGTGAGGATTTCTGATGGTAAGAGGGAGGGAATTCCAGAGCCTTGTAGTTTGATTTAAAAAATCTCTGAGAAAGTATCACTTTTGCCCCTTGTTATCGAAGGCATCTGTTTGGAGAGTACCAATGGAGTGACCGCTTCAAGAACTGAGGACCGGTTCCGTGTAGTGCCTTATATGTGATACACAGAGTTTTGAACTTGATACAACTTTTAATTGGCAGCCAATCCAGTCTCCGAAGGTGTTTTCCCATGGACTGAAATTTGGGAAACCCCAGGAGGAGCCTTGCAGCCGCATTTTGGATCATCTGGAGCCTGCGTAATTGCTTCATGGGTATACCGAGATATAACGCATTACAATAAACCATTTTGGAAAGGACTAAGGATGTAACTAGAGTTTTCCTACTTTCTGTTGGAATCAGAGGTAGGATTTTCTTGATCGCTTTAAGAATGAAGACACTTGATGATGAAACTGCCTTGACTTGGACTTCAAAGTCCAGTCTCTGATCTAGCATCAATCAATCAATCAATCAATCAATCAATCAATCATTTGTAAAGCGCACTACATACCCGCGAGGGTCTCAAGGCGCTGGGGGGGGGCGCTACTGATCGAACAACCAGGTCTTCAGCATCCTCCTGAAGGTCAGCAGGTCTTGGGTCTATCGTAGACTCAGTGGGAGGGTGTTCCATGTCTTGGCGGCGAGGTGTGTGAAGGATCTCCCACCGGTGGTTGTTCTTCGGATGTGCAGGACGGTGGCAAATGAGAGGTTGGCGAAGCGTAGCTGGCATTTGGGGATGTAGAAGGAGAGCCGCCTGTTGAGGTAGGCTGGGCTGGTCTTGTGGAGTGTCTTGTGTGTGGATGAGGAGTTTGACGGATATCCTCTTGCTGACGGGGAGCCAGTGCAGGTCCCTCAGGTGGGGGGTGATATGGCCGTGGCATGGTACATAGAGGCTCAGTCGTGCCGAGGCGTTGTGGATGCGTTGTAGTCGCTTGATGAGCTTGGTCGGGGCTCCCGCATTGAGGGCATTACCGTAGAGTCTGTCTGCTGACGAGGGCCTGGGTGACTGTCTTTCTTGTATTTGTCGGGATCCATCTGTAGATCTTGCAGAGCATGCGGAGGGTGTTGAAGCAGGAGGAGGAGACGGCGTTGATTTTTGGCTTTAGGGACTGGGATTGGTGCTGTTCCCAGGTCATCTGGCCACCAAATCTGAGACCAGGAGGGGAATAATTACCCAACAGTATCACCTCAGTTTTCCCGGACTTTAGCTTAAGGCAGTGCAAACTCATCCATGAGCTGACTGCTGTCATGCAGTTCCTATTGCAGGGTGCAAACAGTCACCCTTGCGTAAAGGTGCAAAAAGTCACCCATTTATTAGAAAGGAAAGACAAAGGAAGAAAGCAGAGGTCCTAGGTGATGGGTGCCACTAGTGAAGTGAAGGAACACATTTAGTCCTCTTTTGCCCTCACACACCCCAAGGAGTGATTCATCATCGGGCGTTTGCTTCTTCTTTTTTATGTAACTGATGTGCACACAATGGTGGCACATCATGTGGCATTAAGTTGTTACTGATGCTCACTTCTGTGGTCTATTATGTTTTTTCTTCCTAGGTATCGACTAGGAGCGGTATACACCATGCAGCTGCAGCCAGATTATAGGTATACAGGCTCACTGCCCGCCCTGATTGATTTAGAGGGTATTTTAATTGGTTTTGTTTCACGTGCACTTTAATTTTATAGTTTTGGTCCTGAAGAAGCGCCAATAACCATTAAGGCGACGCAGGCGCGAAACATGTCGACCTATGACCTTTTTGACACCCAGGCATAGTGTGCCGCAGGGGCAAGATTTTACACAGCAGTTAAGTCTGCGAAGGGTATACAATCTAAACATTTGCTGCATGTTTACCCTCCATTAACCGATTCATCACTATGCATGCACTTTTGTCACCTTCATCGGACGCCCACCCCACACACCCACTTGCACCAAGAAAAGATCTCCGACAAAGAGACCCTTCGGGGGACCCGTAGGGATTTGCAGCGCCGGCCCTACGAGGAGCAAACGCCAGATGATGAAGCATGACACTCCTTGGGGTGTGTGAGGGCAACAGAGGACTAAACGTGTTCCTTCACTTCACTAGTGGCCCCCATCACCGATGACCTCTGCTTTCTTCCTTTGTCTTTCCTTTCTAATAAATAGGTGACTTTTTGCACCTTTACGCAAGGGTGACTGTTTGCACCCTGCAATAGGAACAGTGTCCTTTTTCTGGTTTTGATATTGGCATATGGAGCATGGACACTGGACCTTTATTAGCTCCTGGGTCCCCCCTCTTTTTTGTGATAAATGCTGTCATGCAGTCCCTAAATCTTTTTACTGGTGGTTGGGTATTTTTACTGATGGATATCACGATTTGGGTGTCATCCGGGTAGGATGTTAGTGCCATCCCAATAGATCTTATTAATAATGCCAGTTCGGAAACATATATATTAAAGAGCGTAGGACTTAAAGACGAACCCTGTGGAACTCCACATGGGAGTGTGAAGGACGGGGAGGTGAAATTACCAAGGGCAACTGGTTGTATCCTATCGGCTAGAAAGGAGGAGACCAATGCCAATGCCTTTCCAGAAATTCCAAGATAATTCAGATGGTTAAGCAGCGTCTTATGGTCTACCGTGTTGAAGGCCGCCAACAGGTCAAGCAAGACAAGAGCCGCAGCTCCCCCTGCTTCCATTTCTGCTCTTTTTTCCTCGGTGGCCTATATTAGGGCTGTTTCAGTGCTATGTTCTGCCCTAAAACCAAATTGGGACTCATACAGCAAGTTATGCTCATATAGATATGATGTGAGCTGGATGTTCATAACTTTTTATGCCAATTTAGCTAGAACTGGAAGACTCGAGATAGGCCTATAGTTTCCTGGGTCAAGTGCATCCAGTTTGGATTTTTTCAGAAGGGGTTGAATCGAGGCCCTCTTCCAAATAGAGGGAAAGACACCTTCTGTGAACATCGAGTTTAAAATGGAGGTTAGACTTAGTCCAAGGATCTCAGGGGCTTGTTTAAATACCATAGGAGGGAGAGGATCATGGGGAGAGCCTGATCTTATTTTTAAAATATGAGTAATTATCTCATCAACGGTTACTGCTCTGAATTCTGCGAAGATGGGGGCACTCGGGTGCTGTGACCTTATGGTATTATGGGTATCCTAATTTGCCCCATTGTCAAAGGTGGTGAAGATTTGTTCCACTTTGTTTTGAAAGTGCGGTGCACATGCTTTACAGAATTCCTGAGAATTATCATTCCCCTTTCTTTCGGGGGATGTAGACAATTTAGTTACCACCTGAAAGAGCTCATTGGAGGAGTTTTCTGCCTCCTTAATTTGCTTAGAGAAATAGGAACCCTTGGTATACCCATGGGCTGTAAGTCAAGCACCACCAGAGGACTGCAGCACCTATTGTGCCATCCATTGCAAAGGAAATGCAAATCTTGTATTTTGGCCTACCATTGTAGCCTGAGTGGAGCAATTTTTAAACTGCAATTCAAACTGCCGAAATAAACCCATTTGAGAGGTGTAAACCGGTTTTGAGTACTTATTAGTTATCCCTAAGAAGGCCTTATAGCCCATAAGGCACGGTGCATGGTATTTAAAAGTATGATATGTAGAAACATAATGTTAAGCATGTCCTGACAGTGACTAGCCCTAAAAGCTATTTCTATTATAACAAGCCTGGCTGTCCATAGAGAAACACTGGGATGTAATATTACATTTAATATTGCTATCTTCGATTTGGAAACAGGTAGATGTTTCATTCTTGGACTCTTTGTAATATTTATTAAAATCCCAATTCACTATTGAAGTCTGATTTTTTGAATAAATATTAAGGAAAAGGGTACTTTTAGAAAGTTTCCTTTTTATCTCTCTCTCTGAATCATCTGTGGGCTAATTTGCTTTAGCCTCCAGCTACAGCCCTCGGAGTGCTCAAACAATGACATTGTCATATGCCACCTGCATGGGCACTTTCTTAGTGGCCTCAGTCAGCCAGGCCCCATAAGGGGTTTGAAGTGAACACAAGAAAGGGTCACTCATTTCCCTTGCCACACATCTGGCTCAACACACTAGCTCTGCACAAGGGGAGAAGGGTAGGGTAACACATGGGGATCTTTACTTCATTGGTTAGGGAGGTGCCAGGAGTCTCCCCCATTCATCAGCTGGTGCTTGGCATAAATGTGGCATTCCTAGTACCCTCAGAACTCTACTGGACATGATGAACATCAAAAGAAGACTGAACCTGCTTTCTGAGATCTGAGAAGAACCCTGAAGGACTGGGCCTGTCCCCTCTCTTGTACCCAGGACAAGGAAGAGGATTCCATGGGTAAAAATGGTGACCTGCAATTCACTCTAAAGGGACACAACATGCTTTTCTAAAGATTCCCATCTGACCAGTTCCAACTGACCATACTCTGGACACTGCTGTTGGGCTGTGCTGGAGTGAGTCATGACCCATAAGTGCTGTTGCTGAGGGTCCAGAACCCTTGATTGGGTCTGAGTGGTCTTCTCTTACTGCCACCAAAACATATGACATGGAAAACCTTTGGTTCCAAGACCTCCGAAGGACCAGGACAAGCCTGCCAAGCAGATCTGGCTAAGGTGTGTTGCTGCTGAGCTGAAGATACAGGTTTTTCTTGCTCTGAACTTTTCAGCTGCAGCAAATGCAATTCATCAGGACCCTGTGGTGAAGGTATCTGACTGTGAGAACCACTCTCCAGCTACAGCCTGTTGCTTTGCCCAGCTCGAGGAACCTGAGCTCCAATAAAGTGACTTTCGGCCAGATTTACTAACATTTTGTCTCTTACTTACTTAATGGGGCGTAAAATCTTTTTTCCTCCTCATTAGTTCCTATTTCTATGTGTACGGCATTCTGCAGCATACATAGAAAGAGGAAAATACCTCCAGGGATAGTTTTTGTGCAGGAAGGTATTCCTTCCTGCACAAAAACACTCCTTCTTGTAACACAGGCATCCTTGCACCATGGTGCAAGTATGCCTACATTGGCGCTAGACTGCTTGCAGTGCACCACTACTATTGAGAGCAGCAGTGTGCCATATCTTAGTAGCCCTTGTTGGGAGAAGAAGTCGGGCTAAAAATAAAAATGTACCCGACAATCCCCAAGTTCTTCCACTGGATCATGGTAGAAAAAAAAGAATAAATGACAACCAGGTTAGGTTAGGGCCTGGGGGTTGATGCTTTGTTTTTTTTAGGGGAGGGGTATGCTGTCCCCCCTCCTTGAGCCTTCCTTAGTCGAAGAATCCCCATTCCCATGGGCTGCTTTTTAATCCAGCAAGAGCTGTGGGGTCTTGGGGCTCTTCCCACAGCCCACAAAGTTAAAAGAGTGTGTGGGTGCCAGAGGTGTGTGACTCACCAAATAATGGAATGAAATTAAAGAATGTATTCACTGATCCGGCTAGGGACACCCCATAATTACCTAGGACAGTTCAGAATTATATATCTTCTTGCTGATGGTGTTCCTAGAATGGGCCGGGGCAATACCAAACGTTTTTTTAATGCAAGCAACATTAAAAGGCCTATATTTACTAAGGGTCTTGCTATGCCATTGCGTCTTTCAAGGCAATGCAAGTCCTAAGTCAGATTTACTTTGCCACACAGAGCCAGCTTGCGTGGCTTTGCAAGGCACAGTAAATCTGAAGTAACTCAAGGCTGCGCAAGTTGCTGCCTTGGATTACTCTGGGTGGGGAAGGCATTCCATGGTGGAGCCGGGTGATTCCCAAGCATGTACCCATGGTTCTAGGCGCATTCCCAGATTTACTAACACTAGTAAACTTCGCAGGTGAGGCGTAACAAGGAGAAATATGTTTATTTCTCCATGTTTTTCCTCTTTCACACATAGAAAAGTTGAAGGGACACCTTCCTGCACAAAAATAATCCTGCCTGTAACACAGGTACCCTTGCGCCATGGTGCCTGCATTGACACTTGAGAGCCATAAGTGCGCTAGTGCAGAGAGAGACAGGAGGAATGCACCAAATGTTAGTAATTATGGTGCATTCCTGCTCTCTCCATTTGAAGCAGCATTGCAAGTTGTTTTGCTGCATTGCGCTACATCAAATCTGGGCCTCAGACTCATGGGTCATTGAATCCATGACCCCAGCAGAGCTTACCATAATTTTTAAACCATTCATAGCAGAAGTTCTGTGCTCTTCAACTGGGGTGCAGGGCCCCGTTGTGGTGGGTTCTATGGCTACACTTTGTTGCCTGAAAATAGTGTAAGAAAAAATCAAAGACATGTTTTGTGTTTTTATTGATAATGTTTTTTTTAAATCAAGACATCCCTTTTGTTAAACATTCCAATGTGTGAATTTATAAAATATACATTTGATTTCAATTATTGGTGACTTTTTGACAAAAACAATAGATTTGCCTTATATATGTTGATGTGCTGGCCTCTTGATTAAAGCCAGTAGACCTACTGACCGATTGATAGAGCAATAGTTCAGCCTTATTCAAAATGACACCCTTTATATTGTTACAAAACACAATCACACAGTCAGCTGTGCACGCCTGACCCCGCAATTTGCATGGCCAAATGCCTTGTGCTGCAGGGGATAGGGCACCTATAGGGTTGAGTGCAGGGCTTGCTTGAGACCAGGTCCTGCACCTATCCCCACACCACACACAGCCAAAAAAGATTTATTAACTCGAAGCTACCTAGGGCCAAAACAAATTTGGGTCCCTCAACTAGTTGGTACGCAAAAATCTGAAGTACTATGGCATATGGCATACACACAAAAGTCTGGAAGGAGGGAAATGGAAAATACAACTGTGAAGGGATTATTCCAGATTATACACCTGGGTACAAAAGTAGCATGGGGTCACAATGTAGATGCTGAACTATATGTGCAGCACTGATTCTACAAGCTGCCACATATTTATAGGAGTATTTCTTAAGGCCTCCTAGTTAAAAAACCAAAACCACAAATCATTCGACTCATTTATCCCTTCATAAACATTGGAAATTATGAAAGAGAAATTTACAATTAGGATTGGGAGATATGTACAATATCATCATCTATATCATCTATATCTCCTGTTTCAGACATACCTTAGATAAATTAAATGCCCATGATGGTTTATTCCCATTGTATTTTCAACAAGCACCCACTAATCACATAGAAGGTTCATGCTAAAACAGGTACTTTGCAGGAACGTGCTTGCTAAGCTTCAAAGAATTCCGAAATTGAGTATGTCTTAATGCTTTCTTTTTTTTTATGTGTGATGTGCTGTTTATGGATGCAAATCAAAAATGCTAAGCATCAACAAAACATATAATAGACTTTGAGAAAAAAATAAACCAAGATATTGCATGCATGGAAGTGATAAGTAGCAATGAAGAGTCCACAATATTTATTCAATGGATGAAAAAGTTATAAGCTGTAGAGCAACACACACTAACCTGTGAAACTTGGGGCCCGATTCACAGAACTAACTGAAGACAAAATCCTAACCTTACTACCATTTTGGTATTTACAGAAGGCACTTACTCATTTCAGTATTCACAAAAGTTAGGAGTCCTAACTTTAGGACTCCTAAATGCCTTCTGTGAATACCGAAAGTCCTAAAGTTAGGAGTCCTAACTTTACTACTCCTAAACTGAATAAAATCCTAACTTTAAGACTTTCGGTATTCACAGAAGGCATTTAGGAGTCCTAAAGTTAGGAGTCCTAACTTTACTACTCCTAAACTGAGAAAAATCCTAATTTTAAGACTTTCGGTATTCACAGAAGGCATTTAGGAGTCCTAAAGTTAGGAGTCCTAGCTTTACTACTCCTAAACTGAGAAAAATCCTAACTTTCAGACTTTTGGTATTCACAGAAGGCATTTAGGAGCCCTAAAGTTAGGAGTCCTAACTTTACTACTCCTAAACTGAGAAAAATCCTAACTTTAAGACTTTCGGTATTCACACAAGGCATTTAGGAGCCCTAAAGTTAGGAGTCCTAACTTCTGTGAATACCAAAATAAATAAGTGCCTTCTGTTAATACCAAAATGAGTAAGTGCCTTCTGTGAATACCAAAATGGTAGTAAGTTTAGGATTTTGTCTTAAGTTAGTTCTGTGAATCGGGCCCTGTGTCTTTATATTGGCTTTCCAATGGCGTTGTCAGCCACCTAGTTTAGCGAATCATGATCAGAGGTCTAGTTGTTTATAATAGAAAGAAAAAAGGGACTATGCACTTGGAAAATATAATAGCAGCAGCCGTTTGGAGGACACCGTAGTGCATTGGAAGACTGCAAAGCTGGAAAGTGTTAGCCACGTTTTGGACTTAATTTATTTACTTCTTGAATTGGATATATGTTTGTGTCAATCATTACGTGCCACCTCTCCCTATTGCTGCATATCACTGTTTGAAGGAGGTCAAGATTTTACGGAGTTTTATATATTACGAACTTGACCCGAAGGTATCGGGTATCAGAGCGCTTTACATAGCACCAGTTGCGTTACATGAGAACACATTCATTTTTGTTAGGCACGGGGAGATTAAGGGATTTGCCCAGAATCACAGGATGTTCAGCGTCATTGCCGAGACTCGAACCCAGTTCCCCAGATTCAAGGCCGACCACCCTAGCCGTTAGGTCAACTCCTCTTAATAAACATAATTAGGAACTGAGTTTTGGTTCTGACTCAAAGATACAAAATCACTGAAATTTGCATGTTTACCAGCTGCACACAATACGCTCCACAACTTGCGCCACCTTCCATATTTTTCTCTTGATTCCTCTTTTCCCTGTTTCTGTACTGTATGCAAATCTGCAAATTTCGCTGGTTTTGCATGTTTGAGCCAAAAACGTAACTTTTTAACTGTGATTTGTGCAGTAAATATAAATTGTTTTAGAGATGTACTTATTTTTCAATACCACCAGCACATGGTGTTCAGAGGTTGGTGTTAAAAGAAGTTTGGGTGCAGGGCCTGGCCAGAGGTCAAAACCTCTGGCCAGTCCCCTCTGACCATTGTAGAAAACCTGAGATGTGAGAGTTCACTGCCCACAGACGTTTTACCACCTCTAAGTTAAGAGCTGACAAATTGTTGCCTATGTCCGGGTGGTATGCTTCTGTCCTGCCACATCCTTTTCTTCAACTACATGATGATATTGGTAACATTTTCACTGTGTCTTCTCATGCCTTACCTGTTCTGTGTGGACATAAATCAACTTGCTGCTGCCTATGTTAAACTTGTCTGATGGTTGATAAATGTATTTACTGCAGTGTCGCTGCATTATGGAAGCTGAATGTATTGTGAAGCTTCCAATTCTGCTGCTTACACCTTACATGTTCTGTGTGCTATTGAAGTTTACACTTCTGCTACCAATGGATTACCTGTAAATTGTGAGAGAAGCTTGGATTACTGGTGCCTGTCTTGTATCTATGGAGTGGCCCATTCACAAAATGCATAAAGTAGTATTGCAGTAATCATGTACTAGAAAATTATGTTTACTAAACAGCAGATGGAGATCCTCCCCACCCTATCCTTTAATCCCCTCCTTCCACACTACCACCTTTTATCTTTTCTGTGTGGTTATTTCTACATTAAAAACACTTGTGTTTTAGTAGAAATTGCAGGCCAGACAAGAGGCTGTAAAATTGGGTTAATTGAATACAAAATGGGAGGAGTTTAGGGAAAAGTAAGGAGGGTTTGAGGAGGGAAAGGCTACTACAAACACCTACCCACAAACTAATTAACTCCTTGCTGTTCAAAAACTATGCTTCAAAAGTTATTTCAGCCAAAAAGGTGACAAAAAGTAGCAAATGTTCTCCAATTTGTCTTGAGCACTGACCCATGCATGGCCACTCACAGGTACTGCAACACCCTCCCAAATAATGCAGGATGGGGCTTAAAATAACATCTCATAGAAATTGTTAAATAAATGCAATTATTTCCACTTAAAAAATACTTTTCGAACATGAAAATATATATATATATTGCCAGTAGGTAGTTATAGTTAGGACCACGTTTCCATAGGAAATCCGCAACATTCTATTTTGAATAACTTTGGCGCCGGTCGACGAATCCTCGCGATATATATATATATATATATATATATATATATATATATATATATATATATATATATATATATATATATATATATATATATATATATATATATATATATATATATATATATATATATATATATATATATATATATTCAGCAAAACTTCCTCCCAAAGTAGGAAAGCCGACGCCGTGTCTTGTGCTCAAAATTTTTTCTTTATTAAGTCAGCTAAAAACGTTGTACGCGTTTCGCTTGTCCCGCAAGCTTGTTCACCAACATTTCACATAAAGATTTCCACCATTTAAAGTGCTCAGTGCATGCGCAGTGCGTATAGAACTACTAAACCATAAAAAGTAACAACAGACTCGTAGTTCCAAGTTTACCAAGACTGCTGGGGAAATCAGAAAAAATGATCCTTCATGCATTTCATGTTAATACACTCAATCTGTCCTTATCATTGGAATTGAAACAATTCAGTAAACAAAGTATTTACAATTATTGTATACAATACAAATTCCAAGGAAAGAGACTACTCATTGACTGAATAGGCTGATGTGAGTATAAGCGTTATTCATCAGCGCACGTTATGCCCTAGTGGGCCAATACAGAATTTCTGTAATAGTTACAAAAGTAATACTCACAACCCATATTCATACGCAATTAAGCCCAAGTAGGCAAATAGCAAATTGTTAAGCCCCAAATTCATTTATTTCAGTCTACTTCTTTAACCAAGTCTGTATAACTATAGTAAGTGCAAATAATAATAATACCACAACACTTTAAAGAAATTACAATTACAAAAACATTCTGAAAATTATTGATACAAGGAGAGGGAGTAATACCGCTATAACTCTAAAGGTGTGTATGAAAGTCTTCTTCCATATTAAGACCTTCAGGGATTTTGGTATTGAGCCCAATAATATAATTGGATTCTAGTCTCCTCAATTCCCCACCTCTCTCACTGGCTGGGACTGCATCGATTACATAGTACTCAAGTCCTTTGGTATTTCTGTCATGGAATTGATCAAAGTGTCTTGCCACGGGGTAGGTCTTATCCCCATTTTTGATGGCCCTCAAATGCTGTAACACACGCTTGTGTACGGGGAGTATTGTACTACCAACATACCGTAAGCCACACGGGCACCGGAGTACGTACACAGCAAAATCCGAT
The DNA here is from genome assembly GCF_964204655.1 of Triturus cristatus. NCBI lineage: Eukaryota > Metazoa > Chordata > Amphibia > Caudata > Salamandridae > Triturus > Triturus cristatus. The sequence continues at coordinate 880,600,217 of NC_140583.1, forward strand.
TTGCAGGAGTAATAACCCTTGATTTTGATCACATCTGGTGAAAGGCCTCCCACAAAGCTAGAGGTATTTTTACCATGGACACATGCCTTACACTTAGCACACTTAATAAAACCCTCTTTTCTGCTAAGACAACTTTGAGTGTTTTTTCCTTTCGTCATCGGAAGCATATTATTGACCAGAGATTGCTTGAGTGATTTGGCCTTTCTAAAGGTTATCAATGGCCTACGACCCACAGATTTTTTAAGAATGGGATCGTTCACAATGATATGCCAATGTTTTTGCAAGATTTTCCGTAGACTGCCTTCTTGTGTATTGAAACTAGCGATCAGTCTACACCTGCTTTCACTGTCACTTTCTGGCATCTCAAGTCTGTTGTGACGACTAAATAGAATTTCTTCTCTCGATTTTTTATGGGCCTTCCAAATCGCTGTATCCACCCATTCTCTGGGATAGCCTCTGGCTGCAAATCGAGCCTTCAGACATGCTAGTTCTGCGCTAAGATCTTCATTATTGCTACAATTTCTCATAGCTCTAAGGCATTCGCCATAAGGAATACTCCTCACTAAGTTGTTAGGATGGAAGCTGGTCGCATGTAATAGAGTATTCCCATCTATGTCCTTGCGGTAGAGTTTTGTTTCCAATTTATCACCTACAGTATAAACAGTCAAGTCCAAAAAATTTACACTGACTGTACTGAGTTCATTGGTCAATTTCAAGTTAAGATCATTGTCCTGCAATCCATTAACAAAATCACGTGCACTTTCTTGAGTGCCCTTCCATACAACAAAGAGGTCATCAATGTACCGGCTCCAAAGCACTACACTGTCCTGCCACTCCCTAGGGAACCGAGCTTGGACCACCTGCTCCTCCCACCAGCCCATATGCAAATTCGCATAGCTGGGGGCGAAGCAGGTGCCCATCGCAGTCCCGCACACTTGGTGAAACAATTCTCCATTGAATAAAAAGTAATTGTTATCAAGACAAGTTTTGGTCATTGTTAATAACATCTGGGTGTGGTGCCATAGCTGCAACGGCCTAACACCCAGATAATGTTTGACTGCATTAAGGCCATCAACATGTCTAATACTCGTATATAGAGTTGTTGCATCAATGGTCATCAATACGTAATCCACCTCCCAAGGTATATCATAGATCTTCCGTAGAAAATCACCCGCATCTTGTATAAAAGACGGGAGTTTTCTAACCAAGGGATTTAAAAAAGAATCAACATATTTCGAAGTGTTCTCCAGTGCACTGGAGATGGCCGAAATAATAGGCCGGCCCGGGGTATTCTCAAGGCTCTTATGTACTTTCGGTATTAAATAGAAAACAGGTGTCACTGGATTATTGATCTTCAAAAACAACATTTCTGTACTGATGACGTCACATATTACATCACTCTTAAACTCACCTGATTTCACCATTTGTCTTCTGTGGCATTGCAACAATCTGCACTATATTCTTCACGATTATTTCTTTATTCCGGCTTGCTAAAACACTCCATTCGAGTCTTCAGACCGGTAGGGGTGAGTAGTTTGCTTCCCACTTCTGCTATAGTCTAAACCCATACTAACACCACTTTCACAGCTATGCTACAACGGCCAGTATGCTACAGCGCCCAGAGCACATCAGTTTACAGCAATCAGCTCACGGTTTCATCCCCGAGTGTACCGGCACCTCACCTCAGCACCATCTCACTGTGGGCAAAACAGCACTTTCACACTGGTAGGGGTGAATACTTTGCTTCACACTCCCTGTATAGCACACCCTACCTACCCCACAGAGCTCACAGCGCTATAGTCTAAACACCACTTGCACAGGTATGCTACAGCAGCCAGTATGCTACAGTGCCCAGAGCACATCAGTTTACAGCAATCAGCTCACGGTTTCATCCCCGAGTGTACCAGCACCTCACCTCAGCACCATCTCACTCTGGGCAAAACAGCACTTTCACACCGGTAAGGATGAATACTTCGCCTCACACTCCCTGTATAGCACACCCTAACCACCCCTCAGAGCTCACAGCGCTCCTACCCTCCTCTTTCCTACTTTTTTCGCCCTATTTTCCCCTTACTCGCTTCAACGGAATCACATAATGGCTGCACTTCCTAGTTGCAACCGTTCGCAGCCAATAACCACCAAGGTCGTGCTCGTAACGCCTTAGCCAATCAGATGGCCGAATTCCCAAATATCGATATCTGTAAATTTCGATATTTCTCCAAAACTACTGAATGGATTCACACCAAATAAACAAAAGCATGCTTTGCAGACCAAGACCCTTCTCCCTGCCAAATTTGGGGTAATTCCGTCCACCCGTTCGACCTGTAGACTTATCTAAAGTTTCCTATGGAAATTGCATGGAGAAAACACGTTTTGGGAACCCCCTTTCCTCGCCCCCCCCTTGACGAATCACCCCCAAACTTTCAGCATAGGAGCTGATATGAACAAAGAATTAGTTTGGAAACTTTCATGAAGATTCATCAACCGATGCCAAAGTTATAAGCAAAACAAACAAAACAATGATCTTCCTATGCAAACTTGGTCCTAACTATAACTACCTACTGGCAACCGCCAGTAGATTATATATATATATATATGTATATATATATATATATATATATATATATATATATATATATATATATATATATATATATATATATATATATATATATATATATATATATATTACCTACTGGCGGTCGCCAGTAGGTAGTTATAGTTAGGACCCTGTTTCCATAGGAAAACCGCAACATTCTATTTGGAATAACTTTGGCGCCGGTCGACGAATCCTCGCGAAATTTTCAAAACTAATGGGGCGCTACGCTCCGCTCCTACCCTGAAAGTCTCGGGGGGATTCGTCAAGCGGGGGCTGAGATAAAAGGGGGGTCCCAAAACGCGTTTTTCCCATGCATTTTTCCATAGGACCTTTAGACACAGCTACAGCCCGAACGGCTGAACAGAGTTCCTTGAAATTTGGCAGAGAGGTAGTCTACAGGTCAAGGAAGTGCCTTTTGTAGGTTTGGTGTAAATCTGTTCAGTAGATTCTGAGAAAATAGCCTTTAAATCAATATATATATCTGAGCCAGCTTACGGTGTGCTTACGGTGCGCTTACCGTACGCGCACGCCGCCGTGCGCGAGCGCGATTCTGATTGGCTGTTAGATCTTAGTAAACATTCGAATCGGTCGAAACCAGGAAGCGGCGGCCGCCATTTTCTCTCTCGCAGTCTGAGAGGGGGTTAAAAAACAAAGGCCAAAAACATGTAAAGGGGCTGTTTAGACAGCTCCTAAGCACCCAGCCATGTTGAGGGAGTCCTCATAGACCCCCCAAGGCCAAAAACGGAATTTTAATTTTTTCGATAATTTCGCCGATTACGCTTACCGTACGCGTACGGTAAAAATGAATATAAAAAAAAAAAATATCCATACTCTCCCCACCCCATATGCAAATGGTGCCCGAAGGGCACCATTTTCGCATGGCATATAACAGATGTGAAAAATTAAAATATTACCTTTCACAATGAAGCGCATCATATGTCCTCCATGTGCGCACGGTGCGCGAAGCGCATCGTGCGTACATGGCCCATCTAGCGTAACGTGGGCACGCGGTGCGCGCACGGAACGAACTGCGTTAAGTGGGCGCGCACGCCACGAATGGCGTAAAGTAACTTAGCATTTAAAAAACCGTACAAATTCACTGAAAAAACCATAGGTTTTACACATGTTATAGTTAGGAATTAGCATTTAAAAAACCTTGCAAATTCAGTGAAAAAACCATAGGTTTCACACATGTTATAGTTAGCTGGACATTTCACTCGTAAAAAACCAATAAAATTCCCCCGTTATAGTTAGTGCAGGCAACTATAACTCACGCGACCGCAATCCTCTGCTGATGACATATGTGTCTTTATGAAAAAAAAATATTTGTAATATATGTATAGCTAAAATTTAATGGAAGAAGACATGGGCAAATAAGTGTCTAAATACAGTATTAGCATCAGCAGAGGATTGCGGTCGCGTGAGTTATAGTTGCATGCACTAACTATAACGGGGGAATTTCATTGGTTTTTTACGAGTGAAATGTCCAGCTAACTATAACATGTGTGAAACCTATGGTTTTTTCACTGAATATATATATATATATCCCACACAAAAAGGTTGCCCCAAAGGATCAACGGCTTGTGATGCTTGAAAACAAAGACAGCATTTCTCCCCGCACTTTTACATTCCGAGATCCCGCCCATGCCTCCCCGAAAGCGCTGGACTCATCATGGCGTCAACGCAGGCCCGCTTCACTGGCGGCGGGCTTCTTTCCGCGGCTGGGCACAGCCGCTAATATACCACACAAAAAGGTTGCCCCAAAGGAAAGAGCCTCCGGCAGATGAATGTAACAATCTTTTAATGGGCACAACTTGCACACGAGCAGCAGCAGAGATGGCAACATCAGCAAATAGTCCAGGCCAGATGGGTTTCGGGAACCAAGTTCCCTTCCTCAATGGCTTGTGATGCTTGAAAACAATGACAGCGTTTCTCTTCGCACTTTTCAATTCCGAGATCCCGTAACCATACTCATGGAATTCTGGTTCTCATAGTGTGGGAACTTATTACTCAAGTGAGTCCATCTTGAATTCAAAAGTTAAAAGCAATGTTCTTTCCAAGTGGATTGATGCGCATTTTGCTTACACTGCTCGCTCCACTTTCCAGTTGTTGCTTGTTGAATACTTTTTGGGGAGGCAGTATTCAACATACCCTGCCCCCTTTTCATGTTTTTATCTTTGTTTCACCCTTTTTCTTGTGACTTGGTTACTGAGTCACAAGATGGCTGCCAACAGTTCCTGGTTTGGTGTCAAGGTCAGGTTGCGGTCTCCTCAGAAACAGATGCCTTATCCTCAAATCCCCCACACTACAGCCAGCAACAGTTGTTAGGAAATGCTGCTACCAAATCCAACGCGGGGGAAAGGGGAATGGGAAGACAAAGAGAGACTGCCTCAGGTTCTAGCCCTTCTTCATAGGTTCTTCACTGGGACCTGTAAGGAAACCTTCTATTACCTTTTCTAACCAGAGGAAGTACCACTCTCTTATTTATGCTTGTAAGTATTGATGGATTGGAAGAACTTTTGTCAACACTAGCATAACAATAGTTGCTGTTTTTTTGGTGATAAACTCAATTAATATCAATACTTGTGGTATTAATGAATTTCTCAAAGAAAAAAGGTTGTTAAATAGATGTCTTCCTATGAGGTCTTTTCATCTAGGTTTCTGCCTCATATGTTTATTTCTTATGGAATTCTTTTTCTTAATATTTTGTAGTCTTGTTCAAAATGTCCAAAAGGATTGATAACAATTCTTGAAATACACTCTCCACTAGTCTATTGTATTTAGCTCTATATAAAATTTAGTAGACTTCCTCTACTCTGTGGTGAGCTGGGGCGTTTAACTCTGGAACACTTTAACTCTCTGGGAGGTGCGATAAAAAGCAGGCGAAATCGTGCACAATAACACTTCAATGCGCCTTACTTGAAAGTTAGAGATTGCCTCTCTTCACTGAAGCTTATCTCTCACCACACTCCAATCAAAAGACGACGACTCTCTTCTTGACTAAACTTCTTCGTCCGGTCAAGAAATATGTATAGCAGCTACGAAGGGAAAAAAAACATGAATTTGACACCAAGAACAACCAGCAATGGTATCGCGGACTTTAACTAAGGCGCTGCGTGGACGCTGAAAATAATCTTCAACAAACGCGGGAGAATGTCCTGTGAGGGAATCTGACAGCGTACTCGAAACACACTGTTCCTGACAGGTTTTCAGTTGAAGTGCGCTGCGTGTAGCTCATGCAGGCGCATTGTTTCCCGCTAGAGGGTCTCGAGTCTCAAAGACTAGACTGAGAACCCAAGCAGGAAGTAGACCGCGGGTGCTGATCTCCTTGGTGATTAGATATTCTCGTCTTGTAAAAAACTGATCTCAGCACAGCTTTCCAGATGGGACCCAACCAACGCCAATGTGGGTATTTTCTCATGTATCGCATTCCATTGCTCGTATTAAACAAGCATTGGCACAAACAAGGGGGTTCTTGACAGTACCCACCTCCAAGAAGTGTCCCTTCCAGTTGGGCTTCATTGGATTGGCTTTATGGAATGCTCATATAAGTCTTGGAGCATGAACATTACAGTAAGGCTCCCACAACTTCTTCCAATCCACCAGATAATACAGCTTGCACTTGCTAATCTTTGAGTCTAAGATTTTACTAACTTCATATTCCTCAACTGAATCGACTAACACTGGTTTTGGTGTACTTGAAGTGCGCAAATCTAGTGGACTTCTCTTTAACAAAGAATTTTTAAATAAGGAGGAAGGTACAGCTTAACTGTTACTGGATTTATTATGTGATCCACTGCAAAAGGACCAAGAAATCTGGGTTGAAATTTTCAATTTTCTTTCAGCTTCAGATTTTTGGTTGACAACCACACCTTGTCTCCAACCTTAAAAATGGGGGCCTCTCTCCTTCTCTTGTCAGCCTGTTTTTTTATAAGAGCTTTTAGCCTTGACTAAATGTTCATTTGCTTTAAATAGAGTGTCTTGTATTTCTTTCACAAACTCCTCTACCGCTGGAACTGACTTTTCTTTCTTGTCTAAAATCAAACTGGGGTGTCTACCATAGTTCATGTAAAAAGGTGTGAACCCTGTTGAAGAATGTTTGGCATTATTATATGCAAACTCTGCGGCCCAGACTAGTTCAGACCATTCCAATTTTTGGTCCAGCAAATAGAGTCTTAAATACTGTTCCAACTCTTGATTTACTCTTTCCGTCTGTCCATCAGTCTCTGGATAGAAACTGGTGGAGTAACGGGTGTCAATTCCTAATGTCTTAGTAAATGCCCTCCAAAAGTGTGAAACAAACTGTGATCCCCAGTCTGACACTAGAACCTTTGGAATTCCATGCAATCTCACCACGTGTTGTGAAAATAACTATGCTAGCTGTGATGCTCAGGGTATACCTTTCAACTGAACAAAATGCGCCATTTTAGAAAATGTGTCTACCAAAACCGGGATGGTGTTAAACCCTTGACTTCTAGGAAGATCTACAATTAGGTCCATTGAGACTGTGTGCCAAGGATGGGGGGGGGGGGTTTGACATGAGCAGACCTTGAGGAGCTAAACAATCAGATTTTCCCCTCTAGGCATCGCTCGCAGGTGGAAACATACTGTCTTATCTGAGATCGCATCTCTGGCCTCCAAAAATGTCGCTCTACCAATTCTGAGGTCTTCAGCATCCCTTTATGACCAGCAAGCAATCCATCATGAAAGGACTTAAGCACCTTTTCTTGGAGTTCTTTTGTAGGAAGATACAGTCTGTTATTCTGATAAGGAAGACCTTCTTGGATCTCTCTTTTTGGTAACTCTCTGGCCCATTTTAGCATTTCCTCTTCCGACATTGCGTTCTTGATCTCCAGTTTTAAATTGGAATTTGAAATTGCTGTGATAATTGTTTCTGCAGGAATTATTGGCTGTTTCAGTTTGTGACCGGGACCTGTAACAAAGCACAAACAATTATTGTCACCCTCCCTAACTGATGTTAACTAATTCTTTTTTATCTGTGACCTAAACCTTCTATTACCTTTTCTAACCAGAGGATGTACCACTCTCTTTTTTAGGCTTGTAAGTATTGATGGATTGGAAGAACTAATGTCAACACTAGCATAACGATTGTTGCTGTTTTTTTGGTGGTAAACTCAATTAATATCAATACTTGTGATATTAATGAATTTCTCCAAAAATATATGTCTTCCTATGAGGTCTTTTCATCTAGGTTTCTGCCTCATATGTTTATTTCTCATAGAAGTCTTTTTCTTAATATTTTGTAGTCTTGTTCAAAATGTTCAAAAGGAATCATAACAAGTCTTGAAATACACTCTCCACTAGTCGATTGTCTTTAGCTCTATAAAAAATGTAGCAGACTTCCCCTACTCTGTGGTGAGCTGGGGCATTTAACTCTGGAACACTTTAACTCTCTGGAAGGCGCTATAAAAAGCAGGTGAAATTGTGCACAATAACAGTTCAATGTGCCTTATTTGAAAGTTAGAGATTGCCTCGCTTCACTGAAGCTTATCTCTCACCATACTCCGATCAAAAGACGACGACTCTCTTCTTGACTAAACTTCTTCGTCCGCTCAAGAAATATGTATAGGAGGTACGAAGGAAAAAAAAGAAACATGAATTTGACACCAAGAACAACCAGCAATGGTATCGCGGACTTTAACTAAGGCGCTGCGTGGACGCTGAAAATACTCTTCAACAAACGCGGGAGAATATCCTGTGAGGGAATCTGACAGCGCACTCGAAACACAGCTGTTCCTGACAGGTTTTCAGTTGAAGTGCGCTGCGCGTATCTCGCGCAGCCACATTGTTCTCACTAGAGGGTCTCGAGTCTCAAAGACTAGACCAAGAACCCAAGCAGGAGGTAGACCGTGGGTTCTGATCTTCTTGGCAATTAGATATTCTCGTCTTGTACAAAACTGATCTCAGCAGAGCTTTCCAAACGGGACCCAACCAACGCCAATGTGGGTATTTTCTCATGTATCGCATTTCCCTTGCACGTATTAGACAAGCATTGGCACAAACAAGGGGGGGTCTTGACATTTGGAGTGTTGGCAGCCAATCAGAGTGAAGCTCATTCCCGGGAGGGTTCGCGAACCCTCCTCGGTGCTCAGATATCGATATTTTTTCTTTTTCTACATTCTCAGGAACTACTGAATGGATTTACACCATTTAACAAAAAGGACTCTTTATGAACCAAGACCTACCTTTTTGCCAAATTTGGTGTAATTCCAATCAGCAGTTCGGGCTGTAGCTTTGTCTAAAGTTTCTTATGGAAATTAACATGGGGAAAACGCGTTTTGGGACTCCCCTTTTTTCTCGGCCCCCACTTGACGAATCACCCCGAAACTTTCAAGACAGAAGCTGACCGGAACGGGCCACTTGTTTTGAAACTTTTGCGAAGAATCATCAAACGATGCCAAAGTTATTGGGAAAAAAATGCTTTTTGAATAGAAACGAGGTCCTTACTATAACTAGCTACTTGCGACCGCCAATAGGTAATATGTGTGTATATATATATATATATATTCACTGAAAAAACCATAGGTTTCACACATGTTATAGTTAGGGATTAGCATTTAAAAAACCTTGCAAATTCACTGAAAAAACCATAGGTTTCACACATGTTATAGTTAGGAATTAGCATTTAAAAAACCTTGCAAATTCAGTGAAAAAACCATAGGTTTCACACACGTTATAGTTAGCTGGACATTTCACTCGTAAAAAACCAATGACATTTTCCCGTTATAGTTAGTTAAGCTAACTATAACTCGCGCGCCCGCAATGCACTGCTGATGACGTCACATATTACATCACTCATGACATGGTCAGTGACATCACTCATGACATCACTGATGACATCTCAAATGACATCACTGATGACATCACTGATGACATCATCCAGTGAATGTGTGTTTTTCTGAAAATTAAATATGTTTTATATATGTATATCTCAAGGTCGATGGAAGAATAAATGGGTATATAAGTGTCTAAATGGATGATTTTTTTGGTGTAAAATTGATTGTGTAACTGACTGATTAAGTGTATCTTAGTGAATACACGGGTTAGTGAGTAATGTTTAAATATGTAAATATCTGTATCAGTCTCTCACTTTGTGTATAAGTGGCTGCATGGGTTGGTGAGTAGCTACATGAGTGTCTATATAGGTTATTAGTTGGTTTTTTGAGTATCAGTATCTATATGGTTCGGTGGGGGGGTATTATGTAGTGCATAGGTGCATGAATGAGTGACTCACTGTTTGTATTTGTTGAAGACAGCATATGTGTAGGACTGTATGGGTGGAAGAGTGTGTGTATGGGTGTGTTAGTGAGTGAATGGCTGTCTCAATAGTGTCTTTATGAGTAACTACATATGTTTTAAACTAGTATATGTGACTATTGGTGTATATAAGTGAGTATATGTGAGAGTGAGAGATTGAAAGAGTTCCTGTATGAATAAGTATGTGTTTCTATAAGTGATTGTTTAAAAGACTAAGTATGTGTAAGTTTCTGTAGAAGTAAGTGTGGTGGTGTGTGTATAACTGTATATGCAAGTAAATGTATGTTTCTTTCTTTTTTTCATGAGTGACTATGTGTGTCAGTAACTCTGTGGATGAGTGGCATTGTGTAACAGGATGTATTGGTGTATGAGTACATATGTTGTGTGAGTACACGAATGAGTGACTGTACAGGACTGTTGGTGAATGAGGGGATGTTTATGTGGTTCTTAGAATTATTGAAGAGGTTGTTGTAATTGGTATTGGTATGTCCATTTTTTTGAAAATTTCAGTCTCTATTTTTGAATGTGTGTATCAAAGGTTATATTAGGGTGAGAGGACATCTGCCACTCCATCACATGGATGATGTCATCAGTGATGTCATCAGTGATGTCATTTGAGATGTCATCAGTGATGTCATGAGTGATGTCACTGACCATGTCATGAGTGATGTAATATGTGACGTCATCAGCAGTGCATTGCGGGCGCGCGAGTTATAGTTAGCTTAACTAACTATAACGGGAAAATGTCATTGGTTTTTTACGAGTGAAATGTCCAGCTAACTATAACGTGTGTGAAACCTATGGTTTTTTCACTGAATTTGCAAGGTTTTTTAAATGCTAATTCCTAACTATAACATGTGTGAAACCAATGGTTTTTTCAGTGAATTTGCAAGGTTTTTTAAATGCTAATCCCTAACTATAACATGTGTGAAACCTATGGTTTTTTCAGTGAATTTGCAAGGTTTTTTAAATGCTAATTTCTAACTATAACGTGTGTGAATCCCATGGTTTTTTCAGCGAATTTGCAAGGTTTTTTAAATGCTAATTCTTACCTATAACATATGTGATTCCCATATTTTTTTTTATTGATTTTGTATGATTTTTTTATTATAAATTCTTATCTTAAATGTGTTTTTTTTTTTAAAAAAACAAGTTTTTTTTAAACTTTTTATTCTCTTAAAACACTATGTTTTTTTTAAAAAAAAAATGCAATATATCAAGTTTTCTCTTTTTTTTTTACCAAACAGGTAAGATATATTAGTATAACATAGAAAATATTTTATTTTTTTTTTTTTTTTTTTTTTAGTGCGCGTACGGTAAGCGTACGGTAAGCGTACGGTTTACGCAATGTTTGTAATTTATCTACTCTGTTTGCGTATAGTTACGCAATTTGCGTAGCCGCGCGTACTGTGCGTGGGCGAGTAGGCGTGTACGCTACACGCGCACGTTACGCGGAAGTGTTGTAGAGTGACTGTTTTGCGCATGCGCGCGAGTGCGTGTCTTTTTTACGCGCATGCGCACTTTTACCGTAAGCGCACCGTAAGCGTAACGTAAGCGTAACGTACGCGCACGGTGGGTCATGTGATCATGAAACACAACTTTTGATTGGTTGAAACTACTTTCAGTTCTAGAACTCTCCTACACCACACCCATTCCCCTCATTTCTGCTTGTGATCCCTTAGGAGAAGGAGCTGACTTGTCTTTGTGATACGATGGCAGAACAGCACTCTTCTGCTGAGAGTGAGGCTAGCAGCACCACCATCAGGCAGAGAAGGAGGAAACAGAAGGGCTCTTTCATATGGGAGTATTGCAGTTTTCCAGAGGGTGAGAAAAAAGTCAATGCTGCCTTGGTGACTTGCAAGCTGTGCCAGCGTGTACTTTCGCGAGGTAATCCCAACAAGAAGTATTCCTTTGGGAATCACATTATGTTGAGACACCTTGAGGATGTGCATCCTAGGACACATGCACGACATACTAGGGGCAACCCTTCAGTAAGTCGAGCAAGCACATCCACAGCAGCTCAGCCGAGTCCTTCTTCGGAAGCTCAGCAGAGCCCTTCATCTGTGGGGGCACATTCACCTTTTTCTGAACCTCTGGAAATGAACCCTCGGTTTGGTAGGGTTACTATGCGGTGTTCATTTTGCCATGATCTAATTGTTCACAGGGAGACCAGTGTTTCCCTCATTAACAACAGAATAGATCAGCACAAATGTCCAACCAGCTAATGTTCCCATACATCCTTTCCTCTGTCCCTGCATGAACACAATGGCTCTTTTAAGAGCCAACCTTACCTCTCAACTTTTTTTTATTTTTTCTTTAAAACTTTTTTTTTTTTTACCGTACTTAAGCGTATTTTTTTTTTTTTTTTAAAAACACTAAAAATCAATTACCACATCTCAAGATCCTTGAGGAATTAATAACTAAATACTAAAAATCTGTTTGAGGAAAAGTGAAGAAAGGGACCTTCTAATTTCTCAGTTACCTGTCCCACCCAACAATTTAATTTTTAATTAAAATGTAATTGAAATTACTTGAAAAAATGGTTGGGTTTTTTTGAAAATTTTCTTTCACAATCTGAAAAAAAAGAAAAAAGTATTAATATTTAATAAATCAATATATTACACAGTACACGTATTTACATGTTTTTCCCCAAAAATGTTTTGCCTTTTTTTTGCTGTTTTCAGAATATATTGCATTTCACTATAAATTGTGAAAGCAATTGCATTCATCATTTAACAGCGGGCAAAAAAAAAATAACAATCTCAAAGATTGTATAAAAAAAGCCCAGAATCTCTTTTAACTTAAACATAACATTATAGAAATGCATAATATTCTAAAAAAATATCAACTAATATCAATACTTATTTCTTTAAAATACCGTCTGACATTTTTGTTTCAGAAGTATAATCACAAAAATATATCTCAAATAACTCCACAATACATCTGGTTCCATTTCCTTTAGGCCAAATAGTAATTTTAAAATTCTTTTTTGATTAAATTTCCAATGGTAATCCAATAAAATTCTAAAGTTTAAATTGTACAGATCTCACCGATTCTCTGTAACATTTTGGTTTCCGAAAGATTAATTAATAATTAAATAAGTCCACAATACAATTGTTTACCTTTCCTCATGGCCAAATAGTAATTTTAAAAATCTTTTTTGAATAAATTTCCAATGGCAATCCAATAACATTCCAAAATTTAAATTGTGCAGATGTTACCGATTTTGTCTAAATTTTTGGTTTTCCAAAGTTTCATTAAAAATTTAAAAAGTCCACATTACAATTGGTTACCTTTCCATTAGGCCAAATGATAATTTGAAAAATCATTTTTTTTGAAAATTCCAATGGTAATCCAATAAAATGGTAAAATTGTTTTGTACACATCTTGCCAAGTCTCTCTAAAATTTAGGTTTCAGGAAGATTAGATAGGAATTTGCTAAATCAAAAGGCAAACGTTGCTTGAAAATCAATTGGGAATCATTACACAGTGTCCAGCCTTTTTCACATTTAAGATAAACTGTGTAATGTCCAGAAGTAAAAGTAGGTCCTTCATGGAAAATTATTGCAACTGTTACAAAAGTTTTTCCTGAAATTGATAATTGCTGTCCTGTAAACTTCTTTATTAAAGTATCCAATTTTGAACCATCAGCTTTACATCTTTGCATCATTAAAATTACATATTGTCCGTATTCCTTTAAAAGTAACGTTGAAAACATTTCAGATTGACACTCACTGCATTCCATGTTATGATTAGCATCTTTAACTAATTTAGCAAAAGTGACTGTTTTACTTTCTGGCAATGTTAAATAAATAAACCTTTCAGAATCAACATTAGAGCCACATGTATTATAACAGTTTTCACAACTATGTTCCCATTTATAAGAGAGACCAAACAAATTTTTAATGGGAACCCCTTCTTCTTCCAGTACCTGAAGAAAAAACATCAAGAATTCCTGTGCGTCTTGCTGTATATTTTGAGAAAACTGTGTTCGTCCTGAACATACATCTAAAAGTTTTCTAATTTCAGTAGCACTTTCTATTTGAGTTTTATCATTACTCAGCTTTTGAAAAAGGAGACTCAACTCAGAACAGAATCTTTTTCTCTGATTTACTATTATCTGCTCTTGCACACTTTCCAGATAAAATGCAACATTCAGCACTACATTAGCGTAGCAGTTGACACCAGAGCTATTTTCAAAATGACATCCTACAACCTCTTCTTCATTTTCCTTTTTCTTTTTGCTTGCAATTACATCACTCCTCTTTTTTTTCCTCCTCTCTACATCTTCATTACAGATATTCTCATTTCTCCTTTTACGAGAAACTACACGTTTCTCCAACACAGGATACTGACCTAAATGAGGAGCATAGGTTCTTCTTAATCTATTATACTCCTTTACACAATTTGTATCAGCACTAACTTTTGAGTCATCAAAGTCTATCATGAATAAACCAGATAATGTTTTCACTCGTGACAAAGCTACATAAACCATACCTTCTTTGAACACAGTTGAACCAATGTTCACAAAAGCACAATCTACAGTCAATCCTTGAGACTTGTGAATAGTTACAGCATATGCTAGCGAAAATGGAAACTGCTTCCTACGTACATATAAGTCTTTCACAAGCATGAAACGAACTGAACAACGACAAATGTCTTTAACTTCTTCTATCTGATCAAATTTTATTTTTAAACATTCAATTCCATCTTTTTTCTGATAATTAATAAAACCCACAACTCTTCCCATAGCTCCATTAACTAAACCTTTTTCAACATCCAAATTTCTCCTTAAAAATACTCTACAGTTCATGCAAACATATAGATTTTTTTCTAATCCAGCTGTTTTGGAAATGTTCTTCTCTAGTGAATCCAATTTATTTTTCAGTGTGCCTGTTAATGTGATAGTAATTCTTCCATCCTCAATTTTGTCCACTGCTTCCAATTTCCTGATATCTTCCTTTTCCAATTTTAAAAGCTCCTCATTGAATATTGAGCATTCATGTAGAGTTGGCATTAAGCAAATGACACTTTTCTTTTCTGCAATGTTCTTGTATATCTTCTCTGCAACTATTTCTTCCTTTGGAAATAAATTATGTAGCAGCCGACTCTGTAATGCTTTTTTGCCAACTTCTGTGAGTAGTCCAATTCTGATATCTTTCAGAATACTTCCATATTCTTCATCGTTTGCTTGCCTCATATTAGTAGTAAGTTCCTTGTACTCAAAGAAGGACCAAATATTTGCATTACCAATGCTTCCCAATGATTTCTTTGTGTCTTCATGTGTCACAGTATTAAACACTGGTTGTCCTTTAACTGGAGTAAGCTGTAGAAGATCCCCAAAAACTATGACATGTTTTCCACCAAATAACACGTCATAGTCTGTCCTTAGAATTTGCTGCATTCTTAAATGCACAAAGGCAAGCATTAAGTTTGATACCATGCTTACCTCATCAATAATGAGAACTTGCATCTTCTTCAATACTCTTGAAACTTCCAAGCATGCTTCTCCAGTTAGCTTGTTGTATTGTATTTTGTTCTCATGCTCCACTGGTAACATTAGCAAACGATGTAAGGTGATTCCTTTTATGTTATATGCTGCTAACCCAGTTGGAGCAGTAACCACACAAGACAAAGTAGAATCCGTTTTTTGCTGTAGGTAGCTTCTGATGACTTTTATTAGGAAACTTTTTCCAGTTCCAGCTTGTCCGCTTACATACATCCTGATTGGATGAAATGATGTGCATGAGCACTCTTTTTTTTCATGTAGAAATCCGTGATCAATTTTGCTTCTGATCTCTTCATAAATTTGTTGCTGCTCTTCATTCAGTTGTCTTTCCAAATTTTGTAAGTCTATAAATTCTTCTTGAGCTTGATTCATAGCCGTTTCCACTTCATTCATGGCTATTGATGCTTCATTTTCAACGATTGGTTGTCCTAGGGGATCTTGACTGAGTGTTCCTGAACTTTGGCTGTCTTGAGAACTGTCTCTAGCTACTTCAGCTGCAATTGTAGTTTCCTGTTCAATTTCTTCATTTAACATTTGCAGATAAGTTGAGAATGTACTGCATTGTATGCTGTCTTTGCAAGCATTAAAAGAATCTTCATAGCTTTGAAATTCTCCCAGTAGTTCATCCTCTGTACGCCATGGTTTAAACAGCTGTAAAAGAGCCAAGTAGTAAAATTCCTTTTTGTCAGTAGTGTCGCAACTCAGCTTCCTGTGATTTATCAAACTTCCTTTTGTTTGCTTCACCAAACATCCTTCCTCACCAATGACTTTATATTTTCCATTGTTGATGTCTTCTGCGGCTTTCCGTGAATAAATGTAGTTCTGCAGCACTTCATAGAGACACATGTTCTCCAGATGATGACTTCTTTTTGGATAATATGTGTCCAACATGTTTGATTTCAAAATATCTGTACTTTCTGGGTCATTCTCGGCCAAATATTCAATTTCTCCAACAGATTTCAGTACCCGATTTCTCATTGCTGCAAGGCCTAAACTTGCCCAAATTATTCTTCTTGATTTCGAGTAGAGACTTGCAGAAGATAACCTATCTGAACATTCGTAGGATCCAATTTCTCGATGCGATAACATCTTTAAACTGAAACTGTACAGCTTCTTACTGACAGTCTTCTCGTGAGAAATCTCTTCCCACATTTCTTTTAATTCAGTTTTTTCAGATTTAGTAATGTAAGACGTTACATATCGAGCAACAGCAATGGAATTGTCAGCTACATACTGTATATCCATGTTAGCATTCCACATGGATAAAATGACTGGGTTGTAGTCATTTATATTTTTTGATTCTTCTTTTCTTTTTAGGTTGTAGGTATTCTTAGGTGATTTTCTTGTGATAGTATGTCTCACAGATGACATAAAACTGTTTACTCTTCCATTTGAAAGAACAGGTCTAGGAAATCCAAATCGACATTTAGTGTAGTATTTTTCTTTGCTCTTGTATTTCCGTCGACAGTATTTTCCACACCGATGACTTTGGAAACGTAAAACTTGCTCCTTTAACTTTTTCTCTTCTGTGCTTTTTGGTATAGCACATGTTGCATATTCTTCAATGTAAGATAACACTGCTTCATCAGCATCTGTTCCAAACTTTGGGGCATCCTTGATCCACAACAGCATATGAATATGAGGAGCACCTCTTGCCTGGTACTCTTTTCTCCAAAAGAAATCCACTACTTCTCCAAGAGGTGGATTTTTTTTATTGCAGATGAAGGACATCATAGCCTCAAATCTATGATTGAAATATCTGCAAACATTAACCGGATCCAATGAGCACAGTTCTCCTGCTGTCTTGTATTCGATGTTTTTAATGTTTGAATTTGCCTCTCGTAGAAAATCCAGTAAATCATCCCAAGCGTACTCAGCACAGCTTAGGGTAAGGAACCATGTTGGTGTTCCTAAATTCCGTAACATGCATTTTAATTCGCCATGGCGTCGGTACCAATATTCATTTGTCCCACGCTGACAAGCCATCAGATTGATCAGTTGTGTTTCCAAATGATCATCTCGGTGCTGCACTTTCTCCATAAAATCCTTAGCAGACACATTTTGTAAATGTACTCCACTTTTTAAAATGTGATTTACTGCATAAGACAGTGCAGACAAGTCGCTTTCAAATAAAAGATGGAACAAATAAGGAATACTTTGTCGAAATCTGGGATCTTCAGCATATAGTCTTGTAGTCCGATACTCAGACGCTGGAATCTGTTCTGGACGTTCATCGTATCGTCCTCCTTTTCCTTTAGGAAACAGCTGGGGAAAACATCGAGCTTCCAAGCTCTCCTCCCATACACTCACGGGAGTTCCTTTTGCTTTCTTCATCTGAAACAGATCAATATTGTCTCCCATAACTTCTTTTGAATGAAGAGGATGTATGCTAAAATGTTCATAAATTTCTTCTTCCTTTGACTTGTCCACTTTTTCAATTTGTCCAGTTGATGTTTCTGTGTCTTCTTGTAAATCTTCTTCTTCTTCTTCTATATAAATTGATTCATACCATTTGTTATTCCTTTTCAAATACAAATTTGCTCTTTGTACTTTCCGTACATCTACCAGCTCCTGCCAAATCTTCTTATTCTTTGTAGGTACACCATTAACCAGAATAACTAATGGTTCAGTTTCCAAAGTATCCGCATCAATAGTTTCCATATTTTTTTTCAAATCCAAGGGCAAATACACCACTCTACCTTTTAAACCTCTCGGTAAATCTGAAGGAGGTAATTTACCAGTTTTGGGCTCCATACGTACTATGGTCTGGAACGGATGAACACATTGAATAAGTATAGACTCATATGTATTTAATTCAGAAAGTTCAGCAGGAATAGCATCCAATTCTAAATTATTATGTACAGCTCTGGTCGGCATTCTATTTTCCTCTAACTTGTTGTAACAGTATTTACAAATACGCTGATCTTCACCCAATTCAAAACAATTTTCTAGAAATATATATGTGGCAAAATCTTTCCACTTATAATTATCTTCATTTTCACTCTTTCTGTAGAGATCAACATTCCTAGTTTGTTTTCTATAATGAGTTCTGCGGCAACAAATACAAGTAATATTTGGTCTTTCATTAGAGATTTTGTTATGTGATCATTAAATGTCTTACTTACAGAGGGTTCTACATTCTCTTCCACTTCTTCCTCATTTACTGTGTCCTTTTCTGCACTGTTTTGTTCAGGACCAAAGTAACAAAACTGAATTTCATCAACAACCTTCTCTACATCTGATACCGATCCACGGAACAGAGCCCTATTCAATTCTTCTAACTTTATTGCTGGACTTTTAGCAAAATACAACCGTCTCACAAACTTTCTCATTTCAGTATGATGAACAGCCAGCATCCTAAAATGATGGAAAACACTATTACACACTTTTCTAGATAGACAAGCCAGAGAATGACCCTGCAAACCAGTATTCTCTCTCACTCTGCATGGATCTAGACTTTGAAGCACCTTAATCTTCTGTTTTACACTTTTTTTACTATATTCTCTTAGAAACTCACGAAATTCATCAATAGATTCCTGACGCACAGTGCAAATACTACTACAATTCCAAGTGTACACTGGGGCTTTAGGACGTCTCCCCATAGCCTCATCCGCCATCACTTGTACCTCATCTCTTGGAACCATTATCTCCTTCTCCATTATGCAACCATTTTTCACTTCATAAGCACGACCTCTGGTGTCAACTGCATGCAGCAAACTATTACTTTGAAAATAACTCTCTTCATTAAAAAAAGGTTCACTACTTGAACTATGCATCCATTTTCCTAAAAACACTTTACAAAAGTTTGTTCTGTTCACTACTCTTTTCCTTTTGCTTTGTGATTTCAGTACATTAACCATTTTATCTAATGTACGCATCCTATTCAAAATTAAAATGAATAGTTTCCTTTTTAATTCTAATGCCTTTGCTGCAATGGCTTCAATTTCTTTTTTTCTCTTGTAATATTTTGCCTTTTGCTTATATTTCTTCACATCCTTTATCAAATTGGACATAACTCTTCTCTGAAACATTTTTCTACGTATCTCTTTAAACGCTGTTTTTCTGTTTAAGTTAATCTTTGTTGTTGCAGAAGGTATATTTGCATTAACTAAATTCTCAATTTTTTCCTGTTTTTTTCTATTGAAAACATTCTTTCCAGTACAGACATTTTGTACATTTTTCCTTTTTTTGAAGATGTTCTTTAAAAAATCTTTTGTCTGCTTACCAGAAGACTTTCTCTTTTTCGCAACATGAGCATCTCCAACTAAGTTAGGTCCTCCAGTTGTCTTCAAATATAGGTTTTTTTTGTGGTCATTCTTTAGTCTGGATTTTGTAGGCATCTTAAATTTTGTTCACTGCTCTTTAGCAATACCTGAAAAAAACTTAAAAAAAATTCCTTTATTTTATTTAAATATATTACTACATTTTTTATGATCTTTTCAAATCTTAAAATACTATGTACCCCTTTCCTACAAGTGAAAATCACAATAACACCATCACAAATTAAATATCTAAAAACAATTCCTGTGTGCACACAGAGTCATGGTTTGAAATTAGGCAGAAAACGAAATTTCTTTGCCAATTGCAAAGCATACTTTCTACTACTTTTTTGGCAAGTGATAAGTACTTTTACAGTCTGACACATTTTGAATCCACTTTTCAGATTATGAAAACAGCACATGTCCAAACAGCTTTTTCAGACCAGCAACATGTGTAACCTGGGTGACTGACTACACTCCAGCAAGGGCAACCAGCCTTAGTGATGCTGAATGTATTTGCATTACTGATTAAAACCTCAAACCCCACTCGGTTGTGAATACTGTGCTTGATTCCACAGGATAAGCAGCTGGTTGTGTGCTAAGAGTCTGCTTCTGCATAAAAAAATAACACCCCCTTTCCATCTATTGCAAATGTAAAATCACCAGAGCAATACCAAACACCTTTCTGAGACCAGCAACATGTGTAACCTGGGTGAGTGACTACACTCCAGCAAGGGCAACCAGCCTTACTGATGCTGAATGTATTTGCATTACTGACTGAAACCTCAAACCCCACTCAGTTGTGAATACTGTGCATGATTCCACAGGATAACCAGCTGGCTGTGTGCTAAGAGTCTGCTTCTGCATACAAAAAAATGGCTCCCCCTTTCCATCTAATACAAATGTAAAATCACCAGAGCAATACGCAATAAATCTCTGCCTGTAATTCCTATTTACACACAGAGTCATGTTTTCACATTAGTCACAAAACGAAATTTCTTTGCCAATTTGAAAGCACACTTACTACTCTTTTTTTTGGCAAGTGATAAACACTTTTACAGACTGACACATTATGAATCCACTTTTCAGATTCTGATAAAAGCACATGTCCAAACTGCTTTTTCAGACCAGCACCATGTGTAACCTGGGTGACTGACTACACTCCAGCAAGGGCAACCAGCCTTAGTGATGCTGAATGTATTTGCATTACTGACTGAAACCTCAAACCCCACTCGGTTGTGAATACTGTGCATGATTCCACAGGATAACAAGCTGGCTGTGTGCTAAGAGTCTGCTTCTGCATACAAAAAAATGGCTCCCCCTTTCCATCTAATACAAATGTAAAATCACCAGAGCAATACGCAATAAATCTCTGCCTGTAATTCCTATTTACACACAGTCATGTTTTCACATTAGTCACAAAACGAAATTTCTTTGCCAATTTGAAAGCACACTTACTACTCTTTTTTTTGGCAAGTGATAAACACTTTTACAGACTGACATATTTTGAATCCACTTTTCAGATTCTTAAAAAAGCACATGTCCAAACTGCTTTTTCAGACCAGCACCATGTGTAACCTGGGTGACTGACTACACTCCAGCAAGGGCAACCAGCCTTAGTGATGCTGAAAGTATTTGCATTACTGACTGAAACCTCAAACCCCACTCGGTTGTAAATACTATGCATGATTCCACAGGATAAGCAGCTGGCTGTGTGCTAAGAGTCTGCTTCTGCATACAAAAAAATGGCTCCCCCTTTACATCTAATACAAATGTAAAATCACCAGAGCAATACGCAATAAATCTCTGCCTGTAATTCCTATTTGCACACAGAGTCATGTTTTCACAATAGTCACAAAACGAAATTTCTTTGCCAATTTGAAAGCACACTTACTACTCTTTTTTTTGGCAAGTGATAAACACTTTTACAGACTGACACATTATGAATCCACTTTTCAGATTCTGATAAAAGCACATGTCCAAACTGCTTTTTCAGACCAGCACCATGTGTAACCTGGGTGACTGACTACACTCCAGCAAGGGCAACCAGCCTTAGTGATGCTGAATGTATTTGCATTACTGACTGAAACCTCAAACCCCACTCGGTTGTGAATACTGTGCATGATTCCACAGGATAAGCAGCTGGCTGTGTGCTAAGAGTCTGCTTCTGCATACAAAAAAATGGCTCCCCCTTTACATCTAATGCAAATGTAAAATCACCGGAGCAATACGCAATAAATCTCTGCCTGTAATTCCTATTTACACACAGAGTCATGTTTTCACATTAGTCACAAAACGAAAATTCTTTGCCAATTTGAAAGCAGACTTACTACTCTCTTTTTTGGCAAGTGATAAACACTTTTACAGACTGACACATTATGAATCCACTTTTCAGATTCTGATAAAAGCACATGTCCAAACTGCTTTTTCAGACCAGCACCATGTGTAACCTGGGTGACTGACTACACTCCAGCAAGGGCAACCAGCCTTAGTGATGCTGAATGTATTTGCATTACTGACTGAAACCTCAAACCCCACTCGGTTGTGAATACTGTGCATGATTCCACAGGATAACCAGCTGGCTGTGTGCTAAGAGTCTGCTTCTGCATACAAAAAAATGGCTCCCCCTTTACATCTAATGCAAATGTAAAATCACCAGAGCAATACGCAATAAATCTCTGCCTGTAATTCCTATTTGCACACAGAGTCATGTTTTCACAATAGTCACAAAACGAAATTTCTTTGCCAATTTGAAAGCACACTTACTACTCTTTTTTTTGGCAAGTGATAAACACTTTTACAGACTGACACATTATGAATCCACTTTTCAGATTCTGATAAAAGCACATGTCCAAACTCCTTTTTCAGACCAGCACCATGTGTAACCTGGGTGACTGACTACACTCCAGCAAGGGCAACCAGCCTTAGTGATGCTGAATGTATTTGCATTACTGACTGAAACCTCAAACCCCACTCGGTTGTGAATACTGTGCATGATTCCACAGGATAAGCAGCTGGCTGTGTGCTAAGAGTCTGCTTCTGCATACAAAAAAATGGCTCCCCCTTTACATCTAATGCAAATGTAAAATCACTGGAGCAATACGCAATAAATCTCTGCCTGTAATTCCTATTTACACACAGAGTCATGTTTTCACATTAGTCACAAAACGAAATTTCTTTGCCAATTTGAAAGCACACTTACTACTCTTTTTTTTGGCAAGTGATAAACACTTTTACAGACTGACATATTTTGAATCCACTTTTCAGATTCTTAAAAAAGCACATGTCCAAACTGCTTTTTCAGACCAGCACCATGTGTAACCTGGGTGACTGACTACACTCCAGCAAGGGCAACCAGCCTTAGTGATGCTGAAAGTATTTGCATTACTGACTGAAACCTCAAACCCCACTCGGTTGTAAATACTATGCATGATTCCACAGGATAAGCAGCTGGCTGTGTGCTAAGAGTCTGCTTCTGCATACAAAAAAATGGCTCCCCCTTTACATCTAATGCAAATGTAAAATCACCAGAGCAATACGCAATACATCTCTGCCTGTAATTCCTATTTGCACACAGAGTCATGTTTTCACATTAGTCACAAAACGAAATTTCTTTGCCAATTTGAAAGCACACTTACTACTCTTTTTTTTGGCAAGTGATAAACACTTTTACAGACTGACACATTATGAATCCACTTTTCAGATTCTGATAAAAGCACATGTCCAAACTGCTTTTTCAGACCAGCACCATGTGTAACCTGGGTGACTGACTACACTCCAGCAAGGGCAACTAGCCTTAGTAATGCTGAATGTATTTGCATTACTAACTGAAACCTCAAACCCCACTCGGTTGTGAATACTATCCATGATTCCACAGGATAAGCAGCTGGCTGTGTGCTAAGAGTCTGCTTCTGCATACAAAAAAATGGCCCCCCCTTTCCATCTAATACAAATGTAAAATCACCAGAGCAATACCAAACAGCTTTCTGAGACCAGCAACATGTGTAACCTGGGGGACTCACTACATTCCAGCAAGGGCAACCAGCCTCACTGATGCTGAATGTATTTGCATTACTGAGTGCAACCTCAAACCCTTAAAGTATTCCTTATTTTTACCAGTACACCTTAAATTTTCGTGAAAACATAGTCCATATTATTTTACATGTTCCTCACATTTAAATTTCTCCCAAAACAGAAAATAATAAACACAACTTCAACAAAAGGAATTCCAATTCTATTATTCATTTCTTAATTTACCATATACATCCCCTCTCAAACTCTAAACTCACCTTTAAAATTAGTTAATTGTAAAAGAAATGTGGCACTCAAACAGCAGATTATCAGAGCCAGGATCTCTGTTCTCTACACCTCTCTCCTCTCAGCAGAACCAGATAATGGCAAAGTTTCCCTCTCTTTTTCCACACATATACATGTAAGTTTCAAATCTCAGTGCTTCCCCCTTTTTTTCAAATGTAATCACACATTGCTATTGGTTGAAAAACAACCCTTTTCCAAAAGTACCCTTCCCCCAACTTGACTTCTGCCTAGTACCCTTCCCCCAACTTGACTTCTGCCTGCTACCATAGCAACAGCTCTTGAAGCACTGCTGTGTAGAGTCAGGTCAGAAGTTCACCAAACAATGTTTCATTTCCAAAGAGCAGGAGTGCTTGACTTTTCAAACCTAACAGCAAATCCATAGTACTGTTCTTTGGTAACACATTTTTCTGTACCAATACAAATCATGCTTCTATAAATTGACACACACAGCCTAATTTTTAGTGTAGAATGGTATGAAACAGCCAATCAGTTTAAAAAAAAAAATATGTATGCCTCCATTTCCAAACTGTCTTTCATTTCTTTTTACCATTCTACTGAATTACACCTCCTGAGTGCATCCAGTTCTCCTTTGAAGATGTTCACAGTGTGGATTGTAGGGCACAGCTATGTCTTCTGGAGTGAAAAGTATGCAGAGAAAACAGATATGGTGAGAGACCTTGCTTTACCAAATGTAGACATTAAATGGATTGGTCAGAGAGGGTTAAAGTGGCACCAATTGATGCCATTGGTGAAATCCTTCATGCAAATCCAACAACCTGACCTCATAATAGTGCACTGTGGTGGCAATGACCTAGGCACTTTGACTGGGGTAGGTCTGGAAATGCTTATGAAGGAGACCTTTGCACAACTGTTTTCACTTTTCCCTAAAACTGCCTTTGTGTTTTCTAACATATGCCAAAGGCAAAAATGGAACTGGTCCAATCATTTTTGTCCGCAGATTGACAAAGCAAGAAAGCACGTCAACAAATCTGTTTCTGCTTTCCTCCGAGACTATGGTATGGGTTCCATTTACCACAACAACTTGCGTTACGACATGCAAGACATTTATAGAGGAGATGGTGTGCACTTCAATGATGAAGGGAACAGAGTCTTCCGCTTGAACCTTAGACTCTGCATCGGTACTTACTTGTAGGTACCACTAAAAAATCACTTCATAAACACAACGTCTCTTTATAGAGCCCCCTAATATCTAAACACTTAAATCTGAATTTTATTTCTCTTTTTATTTATTTTTCTACCGTACGCGTACGGTAAGCTTACCGTAAGCTTACCGTACGCGTACCCCGCGATTTTTTTTAAAAATTAATATATGTTTTTTTTGTACTTTTCTGTCCTTCTTTGACCCCCTTTCAAATGTTAGGGGGTCTGTAACTCTCCTCCTTGCCCCCTTTTCAAGTTATCACCCTTTTTTTTTCTGTGTGAAACACACAAAATGGCGGCCGCCGCTTCCTGGTTTTGACCGATTCGAATGTTTACTAAGATCTAACAGCCAATAAGAATCGCGCTCGCGCACGTCACCGTACGCGTACGGTAAGCTTACCGTAAGCGCACGGTAAGCGCACCGTAAGCTGTCACAGATATATATATTGATTTAAATGCTATTTTCTCAGAATCTACTGAACAGATTTACACCAAAAGGCACTTCAAGTAATTCTGTTCAGCCGTTCGGGCTGTAGCTGTTTCTAAAGGTCCTATGGAAAAATGCATGGGAAAAACGCGTTTTGGGACCCCCCTTTTATCTCAGCCCCCGCTTGACGAATCCCCCCGAGACTTTCAGGGTAGGAGCGTAGCGTAGCGCCCCACCTATTTTGAAAATTTCGCGAGGATTCGTCGACCGGCGCCAAAGTTATTCCAAATAGAATGTTGCGGATTTTCTATGGAAACAGGGTCCTAACTATAACTACCAACTGGCGACCGCCAGTAGGTAATATACATATATATATATCTATATATATATATATATATATAGATATATATATATGTATATATATATATATATATATACACACACAAATGTATTTCATGACTTTAAAAATTAATAATAAACCTAATTTAGAATTTAAATTAAACTTTTAAACTTTTGTTAAAAAAATCTAAATCCCCTAATTTTCATTCTGTATATAGTGTTTAACAACACATCATTCATGTTAAA
The DNA here is from genome assembly GCF_964204655.1 of Triturus cristatus. Taxonomy (NCBI): domain Eukaryota; kingdom Metazoa; phylum Chordata; class Amphibia; order Caudata; family Salamandridae; genus Triturus; species Triturus cristatus. The sequence goes on from NC_140583.1 coordinate 880,626,352, forward strand.
AATAAGCCCATTACTGGAGTGACTTTTTTTTGTTTAAAATATTCTTGATATAATTTATAAATTGAATAAACATTTTTATTAATTATTTATTAATTATTTTGTCAATATTTAATTTAATGGGACAATATGCTGTAGTATTTTAATAGTTATTGCTTTATATTTTATATTACGTTATTTTTAATAGTTTTTCAACGGAATATCCACTTTAATATTTTTTCCTGTAGTAGCCCATGGAGGGATCTGGTACGGTGGCGAACTAGTAACTAATAAAAATTACGAATAGTAACTAATAGTAACTTTACTCTCATACATCCTGTTGTAGAAGATTCCATTATGAGTCAGAGATGGTCTACACCTACTCAGTCACCACTTAGGTGTAAATCTACACTCAGAAACCATGAGTAGCAAAATAAATGCAGTTTTATACATAGGTGAAGTAGTAGATCTGCACAAAGATCAAAGATACAACTACATGTGTAAATTTACCTTTTTGAATCATGTCCTTGGTGTGTATAAGGTATGTCTGTGGTGATTCTGGCCATACATTGCCTATTCCACTTGTTAGTGATGCTGGCACTGCTGATGTCTGTGCTGTAATCATATGCTTGTCGTAGGTGCATGGCTGCACTTCTTTCTGTGCATATACTATTACCTGTGATTTTTTTTTCTTTTTGTGTGTGACTTTAACATAGAGGTCTGGAGGTTTAAAAATAAGAATCAATTTCTGACAGTGTTTTTTTGTATTCTTCCAGGCCTCTGGTTGTGATGCAACTGAAATACCAGACGAGGTCAAGCTAATTGGATTTGCCCAGTTGAGTCTGACCTGATGTCTCACGTTTCACAAGCTGCATAATCTGGTTGTGGAGAGGTCAGCTGCACTGAGAAGGGGAAAAGACAACGCACACTAAATCCTGCTTAGTATTTTAGCAAGTTACAAAGTCAGAGCAAGAAACAACCGCAGCTGCTACTCAGAAACATGATAACGATTTCTTACCATTCCACTGGGAGCATTCCAAATCAAAACAGAAAGAAGCTGGGTTCTTACATGAGGGCGTTTTATTTATTGGTTGCAAACGTGTTTGAGATCTGAAATATATTTCTTCCTTTATGATACATTTCAGATCAGTGTATCGGTATGTCGGCTTTATGCTATTGCCTCTTCTGTGCATTATTTAGAAAATATTCTAATTATGATAGACAAGATGTATTAGCCAAATCGAAATTCTAATTTTAAATTGATTGTTGAATTTTATTTTCATATATATATTTATGCATTAAATAGCCTACCTATAACAAGTGAGACATTATATGCTGCTTACAATCTGTCCTTTAACAACAAATATTTCTAGATTATTTGCCATCTTTAGCTTTGGAAAAGAGACAATTACGCATTAGATAGTTTCATTTTGTTTAGGCATTTCAAATTATAGCCCTACTGATGAATGTCTAGAATGTTGAAGGTGCCTTGAACACATTAACTTGTAAGACTGTGCCTGAGGATACTTACTAGGAGAGGATCATAACTTCGAATTTCAAGTTTAGCACAATAAACCGTGTCCGTTTTTGGGGCATCTATTTGCTTGAATACAGAAAATGTTACCATTAAGCTAGTCTGCTTTGTGTACCATTCTTGTAACCCTTAAATGGCATGAACGAACCAAAGGAAAGTTGACAAGCAAAATCCCAGGTGTACTTGAAGTTATTAAAAGATATAAGGATGACATGCAAAGCCATAATAAAGTAAAAAGACTTTGTGCAATGCCTACACGTTTTTGTAATATCTGAGAATCAAAAATAACAATTGAAGGAGACTTTACTTTCGGCAATCTTGTGAAATCAAACCCATGAAATGAATAAACATTATTGGACTAAGGGCCTCAACTGTCCCCCTTCTTTATTTCGTGTTCCATCGTGATCAATACAGTAATAGGCCGAGGAAGAGTGAATTTGGTCAACGACTCATAGATTGACTATTCTACTTGCTATGGACAAACTGCCATCTCTCTGTTCACTTTGGTAAGGAAACGTCCAGTAAATTGCCAAATAAATAACAAACAGAGAAGATTTAGAATACTTAGTAGCAAAAAGAGAAACATCATTGTGAAAAAATGTAACATCGGTCTCATCTTTTTTAATCACCGTATTTGATTTTCAGAGCACTACCCTTCGTTTGATAGTACTAAAACTTAATTGAGTAAGGCAGATCAGAACTCCACCACAAATCAGCATGACTTCTGCCCACCACCCTCGCAGTTTCCATGTCACATTTAGAGGTGCGGAACAGCTGATGTGTGCTGGTGAAGCCCCTACTGGCTGTATTGACACACAATTATCGGTAGCGACCGTTGCAGCACAGAGCTGTTAATGTTAGAGTATTGGGGGTATATTCACAAGAAGCCGGCAGAGTGCTGTGTTACACTAAAATTGGTAACACTGCGCTCCGACAGTTTCAAAACACAGGGATGCGTCGTATTCACAAGAATGCAGCACACCCCTGCGTTACCCCTACTGCTGGTGCTAAAAAGCTGCCTAGCGCCAGCTCAGGCACCCTAGAGCCATTTTGCTAGTGTGCCTGCGCTGCAGGGACAATTGTTTATGTGCAGGAAGGGACACCTTCCTACACATAAACGATTATAGGTGATTTGCTCTATCTAAGTGTGCTGTAGAATGCAGCACATGTGGAAAAAGCAAAATACGAGAAGAAATAAAAAAAAAATCCTTGTATCGTCTGCTTAAGATCAGGTATTCCCTGGTAGTGTTTTTGGTGCAGCCCCATACCTTCTAAATATGGGGCAGCATCAAAAAACAATTTGTGTTGCTGCGCAATGCCCACTGCAACACCCATTGCATGCCCCTTTCACGCTAAGTGCTGCATGAATAGGGGCATTATTTACAAGGCATTGAGAGGCTTAACACCGCCTTGTCAATATGGCGAAGGATTTAACACCACCCTGAATAGGGCAGTGCAGTTGATGCGGATGTCCCTTGGCACAGGTCACTATGTGAGACTGCGTAGACCCAGGCAGGAATAATAAACAACTACTCCAGAGGTAAGAAGAAAGCTCCCTTACAATCAGAATAGTTTTATTCTATTTAACAAATAAATATTGTCTTTGCGCGTTTGCTTGTGAAATAGAAAATAATTCAGAGTGCTCTGGCTGCCTGCCCAGCATTTAGTTTTGATGAAAATGACTTTTGCTGCAACCGCAAATGAACCATCAGTTAAACAATCCCTATCAGTCTGATGCAGACGCCACAATACAGTGGACAGTCCTTCACCAGGAAAGTGGCGATGAGTGCCTCCTCACATCCAGCAGCCTAGCAAACCACCTGCCAAGGTCTAAATGATCCTCTAAGACTCTTTACAACCGTCGTCCCTTGAAATGAGTGAGGAAGAGAGTTGTCTATATTTCTTTATCTTTTAAGACCTACTAAGTGCTGTCCAGATTTCACTTATCCACAAGGAAATCAGTGATAGGCAGATTTGCTATATTAATAACTGTCGGAGCAAAATGAGCAGACCAGGACGACAAACAATAAAGTAGTAAAACTATACTCGGATATTCAAATCTAAATCCGGCTGTGATTTTAATACTTTCTGCTATTCACAAATTCTGATTGGAATCTGCATCTGGTGCATCTTTCCTTGCGGATTCTATGGAAAATCATGTGATTTTCCAATCAGGAATATCTATTCCCTCCGGAAAGGGTTTTCCCTAGCACAGAACTCTACAGGGCATATTTACAAGCCCCTATCACCACCACAACTTCCCTTTTCGTGACGGTGTGATGGCGATGGGGGCCTCGCCTTCTTTACAAGGCAGCATTAAACCCTGCCTTGTAAATAAGGCACCTTTTCTCACTGTATTTAGCGTGAAAGGAGAGGGCAGTGGGTGCTGTGGTAGGCATTTCACTGCAAAACCTGTTGATTTTGACGCTGCCCCCTATTTACTAGGGCAGTGTAAATAGGAGGCAGCGCCAAAATTAACACCAGGGAAAACCTGGTATTAAACAGGCAAAGCGAGGAGAAATGCTTTATTTCTCCTCATTTTACTGTTTCCATGTGTGCTGCCTTGGCGACCTTCCTGCACATAAACAATCTTCTCCTCAACACAGGCTCCCTTGCACTATGGTACAAGTTAGCACCAACGCAGGGGGAAATGAAGGGCTGCACCGTATTCTAGTAAATATGGTGCAACCCTGCGTTTCTAAAGGGACTAAGCGTGTCGTTAGCCTTCCTGGCTTAACGACACGCTTCGCCACTTTATTGTAAATATTCCCCTATATGCATTTGGGAGGCTGGGAGAGAGGAATCTATCCTCCTGGACAATTATTTTTGTTTTTTGTTTTCTTCTTTGTATGGAGAATAATTTTCCCCATGGAGGAATCCCTTCCCCAATGAATCCATCAAATTTGGGGTTAATTGATTTTCATTATCTCCCTGGTAAGGGAGTTAAAACACCCTTGGCGTAATTAAAATAGGACTATTTCAAGGCTGGAAAGGAAAATGTCAGGCATTTGTGAATTTCCACAACATATTTGTTTCTGGGCGTTCACAAACCTACAAGGCAAACCAAGCCTTGAATCACCGAGGAACACCCCATATACCACCCCTTGAGTGGGATATAGGTGCCTAAATCTCCATACTGCTTGTGGAGATCAGCTTGTGCCTTCCAAAAATCACTTTGTCATTTCCTGGCAGGCATAAATGAGGTACATTTGGGATATACTTGGGTGATTCTAATATTAGTGGTAAACAAGTAGCCATGGCTTAGCTCAAAGAAGGCAGGGTGGGGTTGTTTGCGGGTACAGTACAATACAGTAATTACACAACCTAATAGAGGTGTGAATACAGCACTAGAGATGTGAGGAATTTTTGAAGACACGGATGTCTCAATGCATGGATATTTTACAGTGAAAATGAACAAGTTGTAAAGTGGACTCACCTCAAACATAAACAATAACATTTTAATGTATTGATAAGACAGTCATAAAACCATGGTCACTGGAGGAAAAAAACTGTATATCCTTTTCAATCATTCCCTGGCCCCAACAACAGGAGCACTTCTGAAAGTTAGGAAACACTAAATAAGAAACACAAAAGAAGCAACCCATTAACTAAATTGTATTGATTCGTATTTACTTTATTGCAGCATCTTTCTTAAAGCACATGTAGAATGGCTCATACAATTTTGTACTGTGTTTGCTTCACTAAAGTGACCCAAACCAGCATAAACATTTTTTTTTTGTTATTTATTTTCCAGCGCAAAAATTACCTAAAAGTAATGCACAGTAGTGCCAAGTGCTGCTTTGCATTACTTGGCGTCAAGGGGCCGTTACATGGGCATTCCCTTGCAACCACCCATACTTTTTTCTGCAAAACCCTATCTACTAAAAATTTGAGAAAAGATTAATTTGAAAGCAGATGTTAAAAGGCGAAATGTTTTAATTACTCCCTTTTTTTCCGACTTTGCATGTGTGCTGCACTCTACAGTACACATACAAAGTAGGAAAAGTTTTAAAAGTTGTCTAGGCATAGTATTTTGTACAGTAAGGCAACCATTCTAGTACAAAACCTATGCTAGACTCATGCACACACCTATGCACACCTAAACATATGTGAAGGGTGCTCAGCAGCAAAATTCTGAAGAGAGGAGGAGAGAGCCACATCTCTGTATATATGTAGTGCTCGCCTGCTCTTTCCCTGTCAGGCATATCAGTGCAGCATTTTGTGGCTGCTGCGCTGTGTTGGGTGGCACTTTGATAGATTTGGCCTATTGTTTGTAAACATATGACCTTCCGGTCACTACCAGGTCATGTACCCCGTCTTGTAACATTGAGGATTGTGATGTGATTCTCCCACTAAAATTGGTAAGAGTGTACTGGATTTGCAAATAATAAAACAGTGATACACTAACTCCCCAATTACGAATTTGTCAGTGTGGGAGTGGGCCGCCACACCACCTCCCCGCTACCACACCACCAAGCAGGGCCGCCTGCTACATTACGAGTTTCCACAGGGTCTGGCATGTGGTCTTTTGACGTTCCCACTGCAGTACCTTTCAAAAGGGCACTGCAGTGGGAGCGCCAAAGCTCGTTCCTGCACGGACCGAAATGCACAACATTGTGTATTTCATTCCGTGAAGGAACTGGGGTGCACACATATAGGGGGTGCAACATGTGCTCCCCTGCATGCACCCCCTGCACAGAGGCACAAGGGTCCCTGTAAGGGTCCCCAGAGTTACCTCACTGTCACCCTTTTCATGCCAGGCTCACCGCCGTAGATAGGGCCACAGTGAGGGAACTTATAATATGCTTGGCAGTGCCTCACCAGCACCATCAACCATATTGCAGCCTCACCCACCAGCGCCACCGACCGGGATAACGGATCCCTGACGTTATGGTGGTCCTATAACAGTCTGACCGCCTTATTGTTAACACACCTCCACCATGGATTTGGTGGTCTGATGGACTCCCGAACTCGTAATCAGGCCCTAAGTCTGCAAATAAATTTTTTTAAGTGTGTTTTTTAGTACAGGACAACCATATAACTGTGTGGTAATATAAATATGTCTCATGATTAAGGCTTAGAGGGTATCAATACCCACACATATGGTTATCATGCAACCTAAGAGACTTAGAAGCTCAGTGTCAGCAACTTCACATGCAGGAGGGACAACCTTGGCGACAAAGGGTCAAAGACTTAACTACAGGCAAGTGTGTGAGCCCACCAGCACTAAAGCACACACACTAGGACCACTCGGGGTCTTTTGATTTGGCTGCCATTCAGGCCAACTGTATGGGCAATCTCTCAAACAAGGCAAAGACAGAAGATCATGAAAGGAATAGAAATTGGTGCAGCGAGGGACCTGGATTTCCAGGCAGTGTCACCATTCATCACACCTGCCCCTTCAGCTGTGGTTCATGAGAAAGCCATTCACCAGTGTCCCGTCTACTGTGAAGTGCGGGGATGCGTTTCTGGAGGAGTCTGACACCAGGTGACACAACAATACACATCATTGAATTCCCACTTGAGGGGGCTATAACCCTCTAATCAATGCACTGTCATCAAATGTTCAAGCATCATGATATTTCAATATAACCAATCACCTCCTCCATTAAAAGGCAATAAGCAAGGGCAAGAATGAACAATCAGTGTCTCCAAATACCTACAAAGGGTAACTCCACACAGCTGCCCACACACAACTCAGGCAAGGCTAGGCTAGGTGGAGGCAAATTGTCCTGTGAGGACAATAGGTTTTACATATGTCAGTGTACTCTGATTGGCCTTTACAACAATCAGTCATGAACATTCAGTGGCCGACAGCAAGCTGTAGCAGACACATTCCACATTTTCATCTTTTCTCTGGCTACTGATTTTGCCTACTAACATACAACTAATCTACACATATGTACATTTCTACATTACCTCATGGCCTGCATGATCTCCACTTGTGTGGCTATGACCCTTCTCACATACACCTCACAGTACATGCTCATCTCTCAAAACTATCATACACACACAAGTATGTCATAAGCACGCTCTGGGCCATCTAGATGGAAAAGTATGTCTGCCCCACATGATCAAGCATTGTACTCAAACTCTTCCAACTTGATTCTTGATTGCCCTTCTTACATCTACACCTACATTCAAATAACAACTCTTTCATCACTACGTACACAACACCTCTCACATACATGACATGCACACAATGTACTGTGGTCATCACCACAGCAGACGTCAAACGTAACATTTCAAATGGACCATTCTCATCACCAGTTGCTCCCTTAGTAATGTCTAGGACTGCACTCATATCACAAAGTGCAGCATCACGGTACACTCTGACATGCTCACTTAACACATCAACACATCTCACAACAAGACACTTAAATTGCTCAGTGAATATGTCCTCAGCCATTTGCATATAAACGTACACACATCATACTCTGTTTAAGTTCTACAGATTGTCATTTCTAAAACGAATGCATCCACAGATTCAAACACAGCATACATCAACTATACAACACCTCATATGTTACTGTTCAGCACCCTAATTTTCACAACTGGTGCATACCGTTGCATACACGTATCCACTTTGTTACAAATGACAAGTTTAACCATGTCTCACTGTGGCCCTGTCACATCCACATATGACTTCCAGTATCCATACCACAATTGAATTAGGCACATTAACAACCATCTTCACTCATTGGAACTGCCATGTTACAGTCATCTCTCACACTAGTGACACAGACCACAGTTCTCATCTCCTGCCAGAATCAAACCTTGTTTCCCATGTCATACCCTTATCACATCTACCTATTCCTACCATAACTTGCACAGGAGTTAACTAGTCTAACAGGCTCACATATTCTGATTCACACTGTTGTATGTTTAAACACTCACTTAGGGTGAATGTGGATATCTCACGTCTCCTACACTAGATCAGCCTATGAACTTAACTCATACCTTACACTATCTGACAATCACTAAATTAGTACTGCCACCAAGACGTATGAAGCTCCACTCCATCTAAAAATTAGAAGGGCAAGTCACTCTCACCTTTACCCTTGTTTAAGCAAGCACATATAACATGAACCTTGGTTAACACATCTGCAGCTAGGCCTCACATTAAAAAAACACATCCTCTGCTGTGGGCGAACTAAGAGCATGGATGTGACATTGGCTACTGTTGCATTTGCACAGTAGATGGATGCACCTCACTCCTGTGCGCTCACTGTCCACTTAGCTTACCACATGTAGCACTGGTGGGCAATCCAACAGACATAACAACACTCCTAGTTCAGCTCTGTGTGATCTGGAACTGCATCAATCATTGCTTAAAGGGACCCCATTGTCAGTCATCCACAAATGAGAAAATAGGCAAAATTCACATGCACAACGGTGACTGGTGTGTGGTTGTGAATATGAAATCTAAGCTTGGACAGATAAAAAAAATCTATACTCCTGATGTTCCAAAACAAACAGCAAGAGGGCATGAATGACATATGAAGTAGAAAGCAATGGAGTATTGAGACAACACACACCTTGCGTATCATGATCCCATGCAGAAATTGGAGCCCTTGGAGTAATAACGGTCTGAAACCTGTTAGGAGAATACTGCTCACCTTACACTCATAGTGGGCTCAGGGAATGTATCAGATGAGTACACAGCCATGACGGGTATTTGACTACAGTAGCATGCCACCTGTGGCAAGGTTGTCATTGCCAATAGTCTAGCAGATCTAAAGAAGACACAGACATGGGTCCACCAATATCAAGACACATACATGTATTGTATCATTACTTTGTGTACAAGGGTGTGTCCAAAGTCACTACCATGTAGTCAAACTCCATATGTACCCAGATGTATCGATCAGACACATCACAAACATATGCAGCATGTTCCTCCTAAACTGTTGCACTTTGAAACACTTGCACTATATTGACATATGAAAGCATGACCCATGTGCAATTGTGAGGTAATAAAGGAAAGTTTTGTGACTTGATGTCACACTCATAGCCAAAACTGACGTGAACAATGACACCGAGCAAATGTAGACACAAAAATCTTGAATACATACTCTCAAAGTGCTCATACTACATGGACCATATGCAAACCATGCCATACTAACATCGTTGTATACTTACACTACTAATTGAACATGTTTACAGTTTTTTTTAAAAGTGATTGTTATTCATTTCAATAAAGTAACATCAGTAACATCTGCAGGACGATTCAATATTGCTTTTAACATTGTAAAATAGCAATAAAATCAAATGGCATAGGTAGGGCATAGGAGACACTCATTTAAGTGGCATTTAGTGTCCATTTTGCTGGCAGGTTTGCTGCTTCACTCTGCAGCACCGCACAGCTGAACGCAATCAAAATATAACAAAAGTACCAGAGAGAGAATCAGTCATTGTTCCTCAAATCCAGGTCTACTGTGAATTGCATACATTTGCAGAGTAAATTATAAACTTGAACAAGAGAAACACAACAAAGAATAAAGATTAAAAAAACTATTGATGAGTGAAAAGAAAAAGAGAATGAGAACCGATCTCTACATGGAAGTATCATCGTAAATACGTTTGGCGGTCTGGCGCAATAATAGGTAACGTATGTATAATCATAGGGGTGTAACGGGCCGTGTGCTGACATATGCCTCAAGGGTAACAATTGGAGGGGGATGTAGGCGTGTGGGGGGAGAAGCAGAGAAAAGGCTAAGCCAAAGCCAGAGCCATGCACTATCGCAAGTGCAAGCAAAGTTAGGACCACCCCTTGAGTGGGATATAGGTGCCTAAATCTCCATACTGCTTGTGGAGATCAGCTTGTGCCTTCCAAAAATCCCTTTGTCATTTCCTGGCAGGCATAAATGAGGTACATTTGGGATATACTTGGGTGATTCTAATATTAGTGGTAAACAAGTAGCCATGGCTTAGCTCAAAGAAGTCAGGGCTGGGTTGTTTGCGGGTACAGTACAATACAGTAAATACACAACCTAATAGAGGTGTGAATACAGCACTAGAGATGTGAGAAATTTTTGAAGACACGGATGTCTCAATGCATGGATATTTTACAGTGAAAATTAAACAAGTTGTAAAGTGGACTCACCTCAAACATAAACAATAACATTTTAATGTATTGATAAGACAGTCATAAAACCATGGTCACTGGAGGAAAAAAACTGTATATCCTTTTCAATCATTCCCTGGCCCCAACAACAGGAGCACTTCTGAAAGTTAGGAAACACTAAATAAGAAACACAAAAGAAGCAACCCATTAACTAAATTGTATTGATTCGTATTTACTTTATTGCAGCGTCTTTCTTAAAGCACAGGTAGAATGGCTCATACAATTTTGTACTGTGTTTGCTTCACTAAAGTGACCCAAACCAGCATAAACATTTTTTTTTTTGTTATTTATTTTCCAGCGCAAAAATTACCTAAAAGTAATGCACAGTAGTGCCAAGTGCTGCTTTACATTACTTGGCGTCAAGGGGCCGTTACATGGGCATTCCCTTGCAACCACCCATACTTTTTTCTGCAAAACCCTATCTACCAAAAATTTGAGAAAATATAAATTTGAAAGCAGATGTTAAAAGGCGAAATGTTTTAATTACTCTCTTTTTTTCCGACTTTGCATGTGTGCTGCACTCTACAGTACACATACAAAGTAGGAAAAGTTTTAAAAGTTGTCTAGGCATAGTATTTTGTACAGTAAGGCAACCATTCTAGTACAAAACCTATGCTAGACTCATGCACACACCTATGCACTATGGCGCAAACATATGTGAAGGGTGCTCAGCAGCAAAATTCTGAAGAGAGGAGGAGAGAGCCACATCTCTGTATATATGTAGTGCTCGCCTGCTCTTTTCCTGTCAGGCAAATCAGTGCAGCATTTTGTGGCTGCTGCGCTGTGTTGGGTGGCACTTTGATAGATTTGGCCTATTGTTTGTAAACATATGACCTTCCGGTCACTACCAGGTCATGTACCCCGTCCTGTAACATTGAGGATTGTGATGTGATTCTCCCACTAAAATTGGTAAGAGTGTACTGGATTTGCAAATAATAAAACAGTGATACACTAACTCCCCAATGACGAATTTGTCAGTGTGGGAGTGGGCCGCCACACCACCTCCCCGCTACCACACCACCAAGCAGGGCCGCCTGCTACATTACGAGTTTCCACAGGGTCTGGCATGTGGTCTTTTGACGTTCCCACTGCAGTACCTTTCAAAAGGGCACTGCAGTGGGAGCGCCAAAGCTCGTTCCTGCACGGACCGAAATGCACAACATTGTGTATTTCATTCCGTGAAGGAACTGGGGTGCACACATATAGGGGGTGCAACATGTGCTCCCCTGCATGCACCCCCTGCACAGAGGCACAAGGGTCCCTGTAAGGGTCCCCAGAGTTACCTCACTGTCACCCTTTTCATGCCAGGCTCACCGCCGTAGATAGGGCCACAGTGAGGGAACTTATAATATGCTTGGCAGTGCCTCACCAGCACCATCAACCATATTGCAGCCTCACCCACCAGCGCCACCGACCGGGATAACGGATCCCTGACGTTATGGTGGTCCTATAACAGTCTGACCGCCTTATTGTTAACACACCTCCACCATGGATTTGGTGGTCTGATGGACTCCCGAACTCGTAATCAGGCCCTAAGTCTGCAAATAAATTTTTTTAAGGGTGTTTTTTAGTACAGGACAACCATATAACTGTGTGGTAATATAAATATGTCTCATGATTAAGGCTTAGAGGGTATCAATACCTACACATATGGTTATCATGCAACCTGGTAGACTTAGAAGCTCAGTGTCAGCAACTTCACATGCAGGAGGGACAACCTTGGCGACAAAAGGGTCAAAGACTTAACTACAGGCAAGTGTGTGAGCCCACCAGCACTAAAGCACACACACTAGGACCACTCGGGGTCTTTTGATTTGGCTGCCATTCAGGCCAACTGTATGGGCAATCTCTCAAACAAGGCAAAGACAGAAGATCATGAAAGGAATAGAAATTGGTGCAGCGAGGGACCTGGATTTCCAGGCAGTGTCACCATTCATCACACCTGCCCCTTCAGCTGTGGTTCATGAGAAAGCCATTCACCAGTGTCCCGTCTACTGTGAAGTGCGGGGATGCGTTTCTGGAGGAGTCTGACACCAGGTGACACAACAATACACATCATTGAATTCCCACTTGAGGGGGCTATAACCCTCTAATCAATGCACTGTCATCAAATGTTCAAGCATCATGATATTTCAATATAACCAATCACCTCCTCCATTAAAAGGCAATAAGCAAGGGCAAGAATGAACAATCAGTGTCTCCAAATACCTACAAAGGGTAACTCCACACAGCTGCCCACACACAACTCAGGCAAGGCTAGGCTAGGTGGAGGCAAATTGTCCTGTGAGGACAATAGGTTTTACATATGTCAGTGTACTCTGATTGGCCTTTACAACAATCAGTCATGAACATTCAGTGGCCGACAGCAAGCTGTAGCAGACACATTCCACATTTTCATCTTTTCTCTGGCTACTGATTTTGCCTACTAACATACAACTAATCTACACATATGTACATTTCTACATTACCTCATGGCCTGCATGATCTCCACTTGTGTGGCTATGACCCTTCTCACATACACCTCACAGTACATGCTCATCTCTCAAAACTATCATACACACACAAGTATGTCATAAGCACGCTCTGGGCCATCTAGATGGAAAAGTATGTCTGCCCCACATGATCAAGCATTGTACTCAAACTCTTCCAACTTGATTCTTGATTGCCCTTCTTACATCTACACCTACATTCAAATAACAACTCTTTCATCACTACGTACACAACACCTCTCACATACATGACATGCACACAATGTACTGTGGTCATCACCACAGCAGACGTCAAACGTAACATTTCAAATGGACCATTCTCATCACCAGTTGCTCCCTTAGTAATGTCTAGGACTGCACTCATATCACAAAGTGCAGCATCACGGTACACTCTGACATGCTCACTTAACACATCAACACATCTCACAACAAGACACTTAAATTGCTCAGTGAATATGTCCTCAGCCATTTGCATATAAACGTACACACATCATACTCTGTTTAAGTTCTACAGATTGTCATTTCTAAAACGAATGCATCCACAGATTCAAACACAGCATACATCAACTATACAACACCTCATATGTTACTGTTCAGCACCCTAATTTTCACAACTGGTGCATACCGTTGCATACACGTATCCACTTTGTTACAAATGACAAGTTTAACCATGTCTCACTGTGGCCCTGTCACATCCACATATGACTTCCAGTATCCATACCACAATTGAATTAGGCACATTAACAACCATCTTCACTCATTGGAACTGCCATGTTACAGTCATCTCTCACACTAGTGACACAGACCACAGTTCTCATCTCCTGCCAGAATCAAACCTTGTTTCCCATGTCATACCCTTATCACATCTACCTATTCCTACCATAACTTGCACAGGAGTTAACCAGTCTAACAGGCTCACATATTCTGATTCACACTGTTGTATGTTTAAACACTCACTTAGGGTGAATGTGGATATCTCACGTCTCCTACACTAGATCAGCCTATGAACTTAACTCATACCTTACACTATCTGACAATCACTAAATTAGTACTGCCACCAAGACGTATGAAGCTCCACTCCATCTAAAAATTAGAAGGGCAAGTCACTCTCACCTTTACCCTTGTTTAAGCAAGCACATATAACATGAACCTTGGTTAACACATCTGCAGCTAGGCCTCACATTAAAAAAACACATCCTCTGCTGTGGGCGAACTAAGAGCATGGATGTGACATTGGCTACTGTTGCATTTGCACAGTAGATGGATGCACCTCACTCCTGTGCGCTCACTGTCCACTTAGCTTACCACATGTAGCACTGGTGGGCAATCCAACAGACATAACAACACTCCTAGTTCAGCTCTGTGTGATCTGGAACTGCATCAATCATTGCTTAAAGGGACCCCATTGTCAGTCATCCACAAATGACAAAATAGACAAAATTCACATGCACAACGGTGACTGGTGTGTGGTTGTGAATATGAAATCTAAGCTTGGACAGATAAAAAAAATCTATACTCCTGATGTTCCAAAACAAACAGCAAGAGGGCATGAATGACATATGAAGTAGAAAGCAATGGAGTATTGAGACAACACACACCTTGCGTATCATGATCCCATGCAGAAATTGGAGCCCTTGGAGTAATAACGGTCTGAAACCTGTTAGGAGAATACTGCTCACCTTACACTCATAGTGGGCTCAGGGAATGTATCAGATGAGTACACAGCCATGACGGGTATTTGACTACAGTAGCATGCCACCTGTGGCAAGGTTGTCATTGCCAATAGTCTACCAGATCTAAAGAAGACACAGACATGGGTCCACCAATATCAAGACACATACATGTATTGTATCATTACTTTGTGTACAAGGGTGTGTCCAAAGTCACTACCATGTAGTCAAACTCCATATGTACCCAGATGTATCGATCAGACACATCACAAACATATGCAGCATGTTCCTCCTAAACTGTTGCACTTTGAAACACTTGCACTATATTGACATATGAAAGCATGACCCATGTGCAATTGTGAGGTAATAAAGGAAAGTTTTGTGACTTGATGTCACACTCATAGCCAAAACTGACGTGAACAATGACACCGAGCAAATGTAGACACAAAAATCTTGAATACATACTCTCAAAGTGCTCATACTACATGGACCATATGCAAACCATGCCATACTAACATCGTTGTATACTTACACTACTAATTGAACATGTTTACAGTTTTTTTTAAAAGTGATTGTTATTCATTTCAATAAAGTAACATCAGTAACATCTGCAGGACGATTCAATATTGCTTTTAACATTGTAAAATAGCAATAAAATCAAATGGCATAGGTAGGGCATAGGAGACACTCATTTAAGTGGCATTTAGTGTCCATTTTGCTGGCAGGTTTGCTGCTTCACTCTGCAGCACCGCACAGCTGAACGCAATCAAAATATAACAAAAGTACCAGAGAGAGAATCAGTCATTGTTCCTCAAATCCAGGTCTACTGTGAATTGCATACATTTGCAGAGTAAATTATAAACTTGAACAAGAGAAACACAACAAAGAATAAAGTTTAAAAAAACTATTGATGAGTGAAAAGAAAAAGAGAATGAGAACCGATCTCTACATGGAAGTATCATCGTAAATACGTTTGGCGGTCTGGCGCAATAATAGGTAACGTATGTATAATCATAGGGGTGTAACGGGCCGTGTGCTGACATATGCCTCAAGGGTAACAATTGGAGGGGGATGTAGGCGTGTGGGGGGAGAAGCAGAGAAAAGGCTAAGCCAAAGCCAGAGCCATGCACTATCGCAAGTGCAAGCAAAGTTAGGACCACCCCTTGAGTGGGATATAGGTGCCTAAATCTCCATACTGCTTGTGGAGATCAGCTTGTGCCTTCCAAAAATCCCTTTGTCATTTCCTGGCAGGCATAAATGAGGTACATTTGGGATATACTTGGGTGATTCTAATATTAGTGGTAAACAAGTAGCCATGGCTTAGCTCAAAGAAGTCAGGGCGGGGTTGTTTGCGGGTACAGTACAATACAGTAAATACACAACCTAATAGAGGTGTGAATACAGCACTAGAGATGTGAGAAATTTTTGAAGACACGGATGTCTCAATGCATGAATATTTTACAGTGAAAATTAAACAAGTTGTAAAGTGGACTCACCTCAAACATAAACAATAACATTTTAATGTATTGATAAGACAGTCATAAAACCATGGTCACTGGAGGAAAAAAACTGTATATCCTTTTCAATCATTCCCTGGCCCCAACAACAGGAGCACTTCTGAAAGTTAGGAAACACTAAATAAGAAACACAAAAGAAGCAACCCATTAACTAAATTGTATTGATTCGTATTTACTTTATTGCAGCGTCTTTCTTAAAGCACAGGTAGAATGGCTCATACAATTTTGTACTGTGTTTGCTTCACTAAAGTGACCCAAACCAGCATAAACATTTTTTTTTTTGTTATTTATTTTCCAGCGCAAAAATTACCTAAAAGTAATGCACAGTAGTGCCAAGTGCTGCTTTACATTACTTGGCGTCAAGGGGCCGTTACATGGGCATTCCCTTGCAACCACCCATACTTTTTTCTGCAAAACCCTATCTACCAAAAATTTGAGAAAATATAAATTTGAAAGCAGATGTTAAAAGGCGAAATGTTTTAATTACTCCCTTTTTTTCCGACTTTGCATGTGTGCTGCACTCTACAGTACACATACAAAGTAGGAAAAGTTTTAAAAGTTGTCTAGGCATAGTATTTTTTACAGTAAGGCAACCATTCTAGTACAAAACCTATGCTAGACTCATGCACACACCTATGCACTATGGCGCAAACATATGTGAAGGGTGCTCAGCAGCAAAATTCTGAAGAGAGGAGGAGAGAGCCACATCTCTGTATATATGTAGTGCTCGCCTGCTCTTTTCCTGTCAGGCAAATCAGTGCAGCATTTTGTGGCTGCTGCGCTGTGTTGGGTGGCACTTTGATAGATTTGGCCTATTGTTTGTAAACATATGACCTTCCGGTCACTACCAGGTCATGTACCCCGTCCTGTAACATTGAGGATTGTGATGTGATTCTCCCACTAAAATTGGTAAGAGTCTACTGGATTTGCAAATAATAAAACAGTGATACACTAACTCCCCAATGACGAATTTGTCAGTGTGGGAGTGGGCCGCCACACCACCTCCCCGCTACCACACCACCAAGCAGGGCCGCCTGCTACATTACGAGTTTCCACAGGGTCTGGCATGTGGTCTTTTGACGTTCCCACTGCAGTACCTTTCAAAAGGGCACTGCAGTGGGAGCGCCAAAGCTCGTTCCTGCACGGACCGAAATGCACAACATTGTGTATTTCATTCCGTGAAGGAACTGGGGTGCACACATATAGGGGGTGCAACATGTGCTCCCCTGCATGCACCCCCTGCACAGAGGCACAAGGGTCCCTGTAAGGGTCCCCAGAGTTACCTCACTGTCACCCTTTTCATGCCAGGCTCACCGCCGTAGATAGGGCCACAGTGAGGGAACTTATAATATGCTTGGCAGTGCCTCACCAGCACCATCAACCATATTGCAGCCTCACCCACCAGCGCCACCGACCGGGATAACGGATCCCTGACGTTATGGTGGTCCTATAACAGTCTGACCGCCTTATTGTTAACACACCTCCACCATGGATTTGGTGGTCTGATGGACTCCCGAACTCGTAATCAGGCCCTAAGTCTGCAAATAAATTTTTTTAAGTGTGTTTTTTAGTACAGGACAACCATATAAATGTGTGGTAATATAAATATGTCTCATGATTAAGGCTTAGAGGGTATCAATACCTACACATATGGTTATCATGCAACCTGGTAGACTTAGAAGCTCAGTGTCAGCAACTTCACATGCAGGAGGGACAACCTTGGCGACAAAAGGGTCAAAGACTTAACTACAGGCAAGTGTGTGAGCCCACCAGCACTAAAGCACACACACTAGGACCACTCGGGGTCTTTTGATTTGGCTGCCATTCAGGCCAACTGTATGGGCAATCTCTCAAACAAGGCAAAGACAGAAGATCATGAAAGGAATAGAAATTGGTGCAGTGAGGGACCTGGATTTCCAGGCAGTGTCACCATTCATCACACCTGCCCCTTCAGCTGTGGTTCATGAGAAAGCCATTCACCAGTGTCCCGTCTACTGTGAAGTGCGGGGATGCGTTTCTGGAGGAGTCTGACACCAGGTGACACAACAATACACATCATTGAATTCCCACTTGAGGGGGCTATAACCCTCTAATCAATGCACTGTCATCAAATGTTCAAGCATCATGATATTTCAATATAACCAATCACCTCCTCCATTAAAAGGCAATAAGCAAGGGCAAGAATGAACAATCAGTGTCTCCAAATACCTACAAAGGGTAACTCCACACAGCTGCCCACACACAACTCAGGCAAGGCTAGGCTAGGTGGAGGCAAATTGTCCTGTGAGGACAATAGGTTTTACATATGTCAGTGTACTCTGATTGGCCTTTACAACAATCAGTCATGAACATTCAGTGGCCGACAGCAAGCTGTAGCAGACACATTCCACATTTTCATCTTTTCTCTGGCTACTGATTTTGCCTACTAACATACAACTAATCTACACATATGTACATTTCTACATTACCTCATGGCCTGCATGATCTCCACTTGTGTGGCTATGACCCTTCTCACATACACCTCACAGTACATGCTCATCTCTCAAAACTATCATACACACACAAGTATGTCATAAGCACGCTCTGGGCCATCTAGATGGAAAAGTATGTCTGCCCCACATGATCAAGCATTGTACTCAAACTCTTCCAACTTGATTCTTGATTGCCCTTCTTACATCTACACCTACATTCAAATAACAACTCTTTCATCACTACGTACACAACACCTCTCACATACATGACATGCACACAATGTACTGTGGTCATCACCACAGCAGACGTCAAACGTAACATTTCAAATGGACCATTCTCATCACCAGTTGCTCCCTTAGTAATGTCTAGGACTGCACTCATATCACAAAGTGCAGCATCACGGTACACTCTGACATGCTCACTTAACACATCAACACATCTCACAACAAGACACTTAAATTGCTCAGTGAATATGTCCTCAGCCATTTGCATATAAACGTACACACATCATACTCTGTTTAAGTTCTACAGATTGTCATTTCTAAAACGAATGCATCCACAGATTCAAACACAGCATACATCAACTATACAACACCTCATATGTTACTGTTCAGCACCCTAATTTTCACAACTGGTGCATACCGTTGCATACACGTATCCACTTTGTTACAAATGACAAGTTTAACCATGTCTCACTGTGGCCCTGTCACATCCACATATGACTTCCAGTATCCATACCACAATTGAATTAGGCACATTAACAACCATCTTCACTCATTGGAACTGCCATGTTACAGTCATCTCTCACACTAGTGACACAGACCACAGTTCTCATCTCCTGCCAGAATCAAACCTTGTTTCCCATGTCATACCCTTATCACATCTACCTATTCCTACCATAACTTGCACAGGAGTTAACCAGTCTAACAGGCTCACATATTCTGATTCACACTGTTGTATGTTTAAACACTCACTTAGGGTGAATGTGGATATCTCACGTCTCCTACACTAGATCAGCCTATGAACTTAACTCATACCTTACACTATCTGACAATCACTAAATTAGTACTGCCACCAAGACGTATGAAGCTCCACTCCATCTAAAAATTAGAAGGGCAAGTCACTCTCACCTTTACCCTTGTTTAAGCAAGCACATATAACATGAACCTTGGTTAACACATCTGCAGCTAGGCCTCACATTAAAAAAACACATCCTCTGCTGTGGGCGAACTAAGAGCATGGATGTGACATTGGCTACTGTTGCATTTGCACAGTAGATGGATGCACCTCACTCCTGTGCGCTCACTGTCCACTTAGCTTACCACATGTAGCACTGGTGGGCAATCCAACAGACATAACAACACTCCTAGTTCAGCTCTGTGTGATCTGGAACTGCATCAATCATTGCTTAAAGGGACCCCATTGTCAGTCATCCACAAATGACAAAATAGACAAAATTCACATGCACAACGGTGACTGGTGTGTGGTTGTGAATATGAAATCTAAGCTTGGACAGATAAAAAAAATCTATACTCCTGATGTTCCAAAACAAACAGCAAGAGGGCATGAATGACATATGAAGTAGAAAGCAATGGAGTATTGAGACAACACACACCTTGCGTATCATGATCCCATGCAGAAATTGGAGCCCTTGGAGTAATAACGGTCTGAAACCTGTTAGGAGAATACTGCTCACCTTACACTCATAGTGGGCTCAGGGAATGTATCAGATGAGTACACAGCCATGACGGGTATTTGACTACAGTAGCATGCCACCTGTGGCAAGGTTGTCATTGCCAATAGTCTACCAGATCTAAAGAAGACACAGACATGGGTCCACCAATATCAAGACACATACATGTATTGTATCATTACTTTGTGTACAAGGGTGTGTCCAAAGTCACTACCATGTAGTCAAACTCCATATGTACCCAGATGTATCGATCAGACACATCACAAACATATGCAGCATGTTCCTCCTAAACTGTTGCACTTTGAAACACTTGCACTATATTGACATATGAAAGCATGACCCATGTGCAATTGTGAGGTAATAAAGGAAAGTTTTGTGACTTGATGTCACACTCATAGCCAAAACTGACGTGAACAATGACACCGAGCAAATGTAGACACAAAAATCTTGAATACATACTCTCAAAGTGCTCATACTACATGGACCATATGCAAACCATGCCATACTAACATCGTTGTATACTTACACTACTAATTGAACATCTTTACAGTTTTTTTTAAAAGTGATTGTTATTCATTTCAATAAAGTAACATCAGTAACATCTGCAGGACGATTCAATATTGCTTTTAACATTGTAAAATAGCAATAAAATCAAATGGCATAGGTAGGGCATAGGAGACACTCATTTAAGTGGCATTTAGTGTCCATTTTGCTGGCAGGTTTGCTGCTTCACTCTGCAGCACCGCACAGCTGAACGCAATCAAAATATAACAAAAGTACCAGAGAGAGAATCAGTCATTGTTCCTCAAATCCAGGTCTACTGTGAATTGCATACATTTGCAGAGTAAATTATAAACTTGAACAAGAGAAACACAACAAAGAATAAAGATTAAAAAAACTATTGATGAGTGAAAAGAAAAAGAGAATGAGAACCGATCTCTACATGGAAGTATCATCGTAAATACGTTTGGCGGTCTGGCGCAATAATAGGTAACGTATGTATAATCATAGGGGTGTAACGGGCCGTGTGCTGACATATGCCTCAAGGGTAACAATTGGAGGGGGATGTAGGCGTGTGGGGGGAGAAGCAGAGAAAAGGCTAAGCCAAAGCCAGAGCCATGCACTATCGCAAGTGCAAGCAAAGTTAGGACCACCCCTTGAGTGGGATATAGGTGCCTAAATCTCCATACTGCTTGTGGAGATCAGCTTGTGCCTTCCAAAAATCCCTTTGTCATTTCCTGGCAGGCATAAATGAGGTACATTTGGGATATACTTGGGTGATTCTAATATTAGTGGTAAACAAGTAGCCATGGCTTAGCTCAAAGAAGTCAGGGCGGGGTTGTTTGCGGGTACAGTACAATACAGTAAATACACAACCTAATAGAGGTGTGAATACAGCACTAGAGATGTGAGAAATTTTTGAAGACACGGATGTCTCAATGCATGAATATTTTACAGTGAAAATTAAACAAGTTGTAAAGTGGACTCACCTCAAACATAAACAATAACATTTTAATGTATTGATAAGACAGTCATAAAACCATGGTCACTGGAGGAAAAAAACTGTATATCCTTTTCAATCATTCCCTGGCCCCAACAACAGGAGCACTTCTGAAAGTTAGGAAACACTAAATAAGAAACACAAAAGAAGCAACCCATTAACTAAATTGTATTGATTCGTATTTACTTTATTGCAGCGTCTTTCTTAAAGCACAGGTAGAATGGCTCATACAATTTTGTACTGTGTTTGCTTCACTAAAGTGACCCAAACCAGCATAAACATTTTTTTTTTTGTTATTTATTTTCCAGCGCAAAAATTACCTAAAAGTAATGCACAGTAGTGCCAAGTGCTGCTTTACATTACTTGGCGTCAAGGGGCCGTTACATGGGCATTCCCTTGCAACCACCCATACTTTTTTCTGCAAAACCCTATCTACCAAAAATTTGAGAAAATATAAATTTGAAAGCAGATGTTAAAAGGCGAAATGTTTTAATTACTCCCTTTTTTTCCGACTTTGCATGTGTGCTGCACTCTACAGTACACATACAAAGTAGGAAAAGTTTTAAAAGTTGTCTAGGCATAGTATTTTGTACAGTAAGGCAACCATTCTAGTACAAAACCTATGCTAGACTCATGCACACACCTATGCACTATGGCGCAAACATATGTGAAGGGTGCTCAGCAGCAAAATTCTGAAGAGAGGAGGAGAGAGCCACATCTCTGTATATATGTAGTGCTCGCCTGCTCTTTTCCTGTCAGGCAAATCAGTGCAGCATTTTGTGGCTGCTGCGCTGTGTTGGGTGGCACTTTGATAGATTTGGCCTATTGTTTGTAAACATATGACCTTCCGGTCACTACCAGGTCATGTACCCCGTCCTGTAACATTGAGGATTGTGATGTGATTCTCCCACTAAAATTGGTAAGAGTGTACTGGATTTGCAAATAATAAAACAGTGATACACTAACTCCCCAATGACGAATTTGTCAGTGTGGGAGTGGGCCGCCACACCACCTCCCCGCTACCACACCACCAAGCAGGGCCGCCTGCTACATTACGAGTTTCCACAGGGTCTGGCATGTGGTCTTTTGACGTTCCCACTGCAGTACCTTTCAAAAGGGCACTGCAGTGGGAGCGCCAAAGCTCGTTCCTGCACGGACCGAAATGCACAACATTGTGTATTTCATTCCGTGAAGGAACTGGGGTGCACACATATAGGGGGTGCAACATGTGCTCCCCTGCATGCACCCCCTGCACAGAGGCACAAGGGTCCCTGTAAGGGTCCCCAGAGTTACCTCACTGTCACCCTTTTCATGCCAGGCTCACCGCCGTAGATAGGGCCACAGTGAGGGAACTTATAATATGCTTGGCAGTGCCTCACCAGCACCATCAACCATATTGCAGCCTCACCCACCAGCGCCACCGACCGGGATAACGGATCCCTGACGTTATGGTGGTCCTATAACAGTCTGACCGCCTTATTGTTAACACACCTCCACCATGGATTTGGTGGTCTGATGGACTCCCGAACTCGTAATCAGGCCCTAAGTCTGCAAATACATTTTTTTAAGTGTGTTTTTTAGTACAGGACAACCATATAACTGTGTGGTAATATAAATATGTCTCATGATTAAGGCTTAGAGGGTATCAATACCTACACATATGGTTATCATGCAACCTGGTAGACTTAGAAGCTCAGTGTCAGCAACTTCACATGCAGGAGGGACAACCTTGGCGACAAAAGGGTCAAAGACTTAACTACAGGCAAGTGTGTGAGCCCACCAGCACTAAAGCACACACACTAGGACCACTCGGGGTCTTTTGATTTGGCTGCCATTCAGGCCAACTGTATGGGCAATCTCTCAAACAAGGCAAAGACAGAAGATCATGAAAGGAATAGAAATTGGTGCAGCGAGGGACCTGGATTTCCAGGCAGTGTCACCATTCATCACACCTGCCCCTTCAGCTGTGGTTCATGAGAAAGCCATTCACCAGTGTCCCGTCTACTGTGAAGTGCGGGGATGCGTTTCTGGAGGAGTCTGACACCAGGTGACACAACAATACACATCATTGAATTCCCACTTGAGGGGGCTATAACCCTCTAATCAATGCACTGTCATCAAATGTTCAAGCATCATGATATTTCAATATAACCAATCACCTCCTCCATTAAAAGGCAATAAGCAAGGGCAAGAATGAACAATCAGTGTCTCCAAATACCTACAAAGGGTAACTCCACACAGCTGCCCACACACAACTCAGGCAAGGCTAGGCTAGGTGGAGGCAAATTGTCCTGTGAGGACAATAGGTTTTACATATGTCAGTGTACTCTGATTGGCCTTTACAACAATCAGTCATGAACATTCAGTGGCCGACAGCAAGCTGTAGCAGACACATTCCACATTTTCATCTTTTCTCTGGCTACTGATTTTGCCTACTAACATACAACTAATCTACACATATGTACATTTCTACATTACCTCATGGCCTGCATGATCTCCACTTGTGTGGCTATGACCCTTCTCACATACACCTCACAGTACATGCTCATCTCTCAAAACTATCATACACACACAAGTATGTCATAAGCACGCTCTGGGCCATCTAGATGGAAAAGTATGTCTGCCCCACATGATCAAGCATTGTACTCAAACTCTTCCAACTTGATTCTTGATTGCCCTTCTTACATCTACACCTACATTCAAATAACAACTCTTTCATCACTACGTACACAACACCTCTCACATACATGACATGCACACAATGTACTGTGGTCATCACCACAGCAGACGTCAAACGTAACATTTCAAATGGACCATTCTCATCACCAGTTGCTCCCTTAGTAATGTCTAGGACTGCACTCATATCACAAAGTGCAGCATCACGGTACACTCTGACATGCTCACTTAACACATCAACACATCTCACAACAAGACACTTAAATTGCTCAGTGAATATGTCCTCAGCCATTTGCATATAAACGTACACACATCATACTCTGTTTAAGTTCTACAGATTGTCATTTCTAAAACGAATGCATCCACAGATTCAAACACAGCATACATCAACTATACAACACCTCATATGTTACTGTTCAGCACCCTAATTTTCACAACTGGTGCATACCGTTGCATACACGTATCCACTTTGTTACAAATGACAAGTTTAACCATGTCTCACTGTGGCCCTGTCACATCCACATATGACTTCCAGTATCCATACCACAATTGAATTAGGCACATTAACAACCATCTTCACTCATTGGAACTGCCATGTTACAGTCATCTCTCACACTAGTGACACAGACCACAGTTCTCATCTCCTGCCAGAATCAAACCTTGTTTCCCATGTCATACCCTTATCACATCTACCTATTCCTACCATAACTTGCACAGGAGTTAACCAGTCTAACAGGCTCACATATTCTGATTCACACTGTTGTATGTTTAAACACTCACTTAGGGTGAATGTGGATATCTCACGTCTCCTACACTAGATCAGCCTATGAACTTAACTCATACCTTACACTATCTGACAATCACTAAATTAGTACTGCCACCAAGACGTATGAAGCTCCACTCCATCTAAAAATTAGAAGGGCAAGTCACTCTCACCTTTACCCTTGTTTAAGCAAGCACATATAACATGAACCTTGGTTAACACATCTGCAGCTAGGCCTCACATTAAAAAAACACATCCTCTGCTGTGGGCGAACTAAGAGCATGGATGTGACATTGGCTACTGTTGCATTTGCACAGTAGATGGATGCACCTCACTCCTGTGCGCTCACTGTCCACTTAGCTTACCACATGTAGCACTGGTGGGCAATCCAACAGACATAACAACACTCCTAGTTCAGCTCTGTGTGATCTGGAACTGCATCAATCATTGCTTAAAGGGACCCCATTGTCAGTCATCCACAAATGACAAAATAGACAAAATTCACATGCACAACGGTGACTGGTGTGTGGTTGTGAATATGAAATCTAAGCTTGGACAGATAAAAAAAATCTATACTCCTGATGTTCCAAAACAAACAGCAAGAGGGCATGAATGACATATGAAGTAGAAAGCAATGGAGTATTGAGACAACACACACCTTGCGTATCATGATCCCATGCAGAAATTGGAGCCCTTGGAGTAATAACGGTCTGAAACCTGTTAGGAGAATACTGCTCACCTTACACTCATAGTGGGCTCAGGGAATGTATCAGATGAGTACACAGCCATGACGGGTATTTGACTACAGTAGCATGCCACCTGTGGCAAGGTTGTCATTGCCAATAGTCTACCAGATCTAAAGAAGACACAGACATGGGTCCACCAATATCAAGACACATACATGTATTGTATCATTACTTTGTGTACAAGGGTGTGTCCAAAGTCACTACCATGTAGTCAAACTCCATATGTACCCAGATGTATCGATCAGACACATCACAAACATATGCAGCATGTTCCTCCTAAACTGTTGCACTTTGAAACACTTGCACTATATTGACATATGAAAGCATGACCCATGTGCAATTGTGAGGTAATAAAGGAAAGTTTTGTGACTTGATGTCACACTCATAGCCAAAACTGACGTGAACAATGACACCGAGCAAATGTAGACACAAAAATCTTGAATACATACTCTCAAAGTGCTCATACTACATGGACCATATGCAAACCATGCCATACTAACATCGTTGTATACTTACACTACTAATTGAACATGTTTACAGTTTTTTTTAAAAGCGATTGTTATTCATTTCAATAAAGTAACATCAGTAACATCTGCAGGACGATTCAATATTGCTTTTAACATTGTAAAATAGCAATAAAATCAAATGGCATAGGTAGGGCATAGGAGACACTCATTTAAGTGGCATTTAGTGTCCATTTTGCTGGCAGGTTTGCTGCTTCACTCTGCAGCACCGCACAGCTGAACGCAATCAAAATATAACAAAAGTACCAGAGAGAGAATCAGTCATTGTTCCTCAAATCCAGGTCTACTGTGAATTGCATACATTTGCAGAGTAAATTATAAACTTGAACAAGAGAAACACAACAAAGAATAAAGATTAAAAAAACTATTGATGAGTGAAAAGAAAAAGAGAATGAGAACCGATCTCTACATGGAAGTATCATCGTAAATACGTTTGGCGGTCTGGCGCAATAATAGGTAACGTATGTATAATCATAGGGGTGTAACGGGCCGTGTGCTGACATATGCCTCAAGGGTAACAATTGGAGGGGGATGTAGGCGTGTGGGGGGAGAAGCAGAGAAAAGGCTAAGCCAAAGCCAGAGCCATGCACTATCGCAAGTGCAAGCAAAGTTAGGACCACCCCTTGAGTGGGATATAGGTGCCTAAATCTCCATACTGCTTGTGGAGATCAGCTTGTGCCTTCCAAAAATCCCTTTGTCATTTCCTGGCAGGCATAAATGAGGTACATTTGGGATATACTTGGGTGATTCTAATATTAGTGGTAAACAAGTAGCCATGGCTTAGCTCAAAGAAGTCAGGGCGGGGTTGTTTGCGGGTACAGTACAATACAGTAAATACACAACCTAATAGAGGTGTGAATACAGCACTAGAGATGTGAGAAATTTTTGAAGACACGGATGTCTCAATGCATGAATATTTTACAGTGAAAATTAAACAAGTTGTAAAGTGGACTCACCTCAAACATAAACAATAACATTTTAATGTATTGATAAGACAGTCATAAAACCATGGTCACTGGAGGAAAAAAACTGTATATCCTTTTCAATCATTCCCTGGCCCCAACAACAGGAGCACTTCTGAAAGTTAGGAAACACTAAATAAGAAACACAAAAGAAGCAACCCATTAACTAAATTGTATTGATTCGTATTTACTTTATTGCAGCGTCTTTCTTAAAGCACAGGTAGAATGGCTCATACAATTTTGTACTGTGTTTGCTTCACTAAAGTGACCCAAACCAGCATAAACATTTTTTTTTTTGTTATTTATTTTCCAGCGCAAAAATTACCTAAAAGTAATGCACAGTAGTGCCAAGTGCTGCTTTACATTACTTGGCGTCAAGGGGCCGTTACATGGGCATTCCCTTGCAACCACCCATACTTTTTTCTGCAAAACCCTATCTACCAAAAATTTGAGAAAATATAAATTTGAAAGCAGATGTTAAAAGGCGAAATGTTTTAATTACTCCCTTTTTTTCCGACTTTGCATGTGTGCTGCACTCTACAGTACACATACAAAGTAGGAAAAGTTTTAAAAGTTGTCTAGGCATAGTATTTTGTACAGTAAGGCAACCATTCTAGTACAAAACCTATGCTAGACTCATGCACACACCTATGCACTATGGCGCAAACATATGTGAAGGGTGCTCAGCAGCAAAATTCTGAAGAGAGGAGGAGAGAGCCACATCTCTGTATATATGTAGTGCTCGCCTGCTCTTTTCCTGTCAGGCAAATCAGTGCAGCATTTTGTGGCTGCTGCGCTGTGTTGGGTGGCACTTTGATAGATTTGGCCTATTGTTTGTAAACATATGACCTTCCGGTCACTACCAGGTCATGTACCCCGTCCTGTAACATTGAGGATTGTGATGTGATTCTCCCACTAAAATTGGTAAGAGTGTACTGGATTTGCAAATAATAAAACAGTGATACACTAACTCCCCAATGACGAATTTGTCAGTGTGGGAGTGGGCCGCCACACCACCTCCCCGCTACCACACCACCAAGCAGGGCCGCCTGCTACATTACGAGTTTCCACAGGGTCTGGCATGTGGTCTTTTGACGTTCCCACTGCAGTACCTTTCAAAAGGGCACTGCAGTGGGAGCGCCAAAGCTCGTTCCTGCACGGACCGAAATGCACAACATTGTGTATTTCATTCCGTGAAGGAACTGGGGTGCACACATATAGGGGGTGCAACATGTGCTCCCCTGCATGCACCCCCTGCACAGAGGCACAAGGGTCCCTGTAAGGGTCCCCAGAGTTACCTCACTGTCACCCTTTTCATGCCAGGCTCACCGCCGTAGATAGGGCCACAGTGAGGGAACTTATAATATGCTTGGCAGTGCCTCACCAGCACCATCAACCATATTGCAGCCTCACCCACCAGCGCCACCGACCGGGATAACGGATCCCTGACGTTATGGTGGTCCTATAACAGTCTGACCGCCTTATTGTTAACACACCTCCACCATGGATTTGGTGGTCTGATGGACTCCCGAACTCGTAATCAGGCCCTAAGTCTGCAAATAAATTTTTTTAAGTGTGTTTTTTAGTACAGGACAACCATATAACTGTGTGGTAATATAAATATGTCTCATGATTAAGGCTTAGAGGGTATCAATACCTACACATATGGTTATCATGCAACCTGGTAGACTTAGAAGCTCAGTGTCAGCAACTTCACATGCAGGAGGGACAACCTTGGCGACAAAAGGGTCAAAGACTTAACTACAGGCAAGTGTGTGAGCCCACCAGCACTAAAGCACACACACTAGGACCACTCGGGGTCTTTTGATTTGGCTGCCATTCAGGCCAACTGTATGGGCAATCTCTCAAACAAGGCAAAGACAGAAGATCATGAAAGGAATAGAAATTGGTGCAGTGAGGGACCTGGATTTCCAGGCAGTGTCACCATTCATCACACCTGCCCCTTCAGCTGTGGTTCATGAGAAAGCCATTCACCAGTGTCCCGTCTACTGTGAAGTGCGGGGATGCGTTTCTGGAGGAGTCTGACACCAGGTGACACAACAATACACATCATTGAATTCCCACTTGAGGGGGCTATAACCCTCTAATCAATGCACTGTCATCAAATGTTCAAGCATCATGATATTTCAATATAACCAATCACCTCCTCCATTAAAAGGCAATAAGCAAGGGCAAGAATGAACAATCAGTGTCTCCAAATACCTACAAAGGGTAACTCCACACAGCTGCCCACACACAACTCAGGCAAGGCTAGGCTAGGTGGAGGCAAATTGTCCTGTGAGGACAATAGGTTTTACATATGTCAGTGTACTCTGATTGGCCTTTACAACAATCAGTCATGAACATTCAGTGGCCGACAGCAAGCTGTAGCAGACACATTCCACATTTTCATCTTTTCTCTGGCTACTGATTTTGCCTACTAACATACAACTAATCTACACATATGTACATTTCTACATTACCTCATGGCCTGCATGATCTCCACTTGTGTGGCTATGACCCTTCTCACATACACCTCACAGTACATGCTCATCTCTCAAAACTATCATACACACACAAGTATGTCATAAGCACGCTCTGGGCCATCTAGATGGAAAAGTATGTCTGCCCCACATGATCAAGCATTGTACTCAAACTCTTCCAACTTGATTCTTGATTGCCCTTCTTACATCTACACCTACATTCAAATAACAACTCTTTCATCACTACGTACACAACACCTCTCACATACATGACATGCACACAATGTACTGTGGTCATCACCACAGCAGACGTCAAACGTAACATTTCAAATGGACCATTCTCATCACCAGTTGCTCCCTTAGTAATGTCTAGGACTGCACTAATATCACAAAGTGCAGCATCACGGTACACTCTGACATGCTCACTTAACACATCAACACATCTCACAACAAGACACTTAAATTGCTCAGTGAATATGTCCTCAGCCATTTGCATATAAACGTACACACATCATACTCTGTTTAAGTTCTACAGATTGTCATTTCTAAAACGAATGCATCCACAGATTCAAACACAGCATACATCAACTATACAACACCTCATATGTTACTGTTCAGCACCCTAATTTTCACAACTGGTGCATACCGTTGCATACACGTATCCACTTTGTTACAAATGACAAGTTTAACCATGTCTCACTGTGGCCCTGTCACATCCACATATGACTTCCAGTATCCATACCACAATTGAATTAGGCACATTAACAACCATCTTCACTCATTGGAACTGCCATGTTACAGTCATCTCTCACACTAGTGACACAGACCACAGTTCTCATCTCCTGCCAGAATCAAACCTTGTTTCCCATGTCATACCCTTATCACATCTACCTATTCCTACTATAACTTGCACAGGAGTTAACCAGTCTAACAGGCTCACATATTCTGATTCACACTGTTGTATGTTTAAACACTCACTTAGGGTGAATGTGGATATCTCACGTCTCCTACACTAGATCAGCCTATGAACTTAACTCATACCTTACACTATCTGACAATCACTAAATTAGTACTGCCACCAAGACGTATGAAGCTCCACTCCATCTAAAAATTAGAAGGGCAAGTCACTCTCACCTTTACCCTTGTTTAAGCAAGCACATATAACATGAACCTTGGTTAACACATCTGCAGCTAGGCCTCACATTAAAAAAACACATCCTCTGCTGTGGGCGAACTAAGAGCATGGATGTGACATTGGCTACTGTTGCATTTGCACAGTAGATGGATGCACCTCACTCCTGTGCGCTCACTGTCCACTTAGCTTACCACATGTAGCACTGGTGGGCAATCCAACAGACATAACAACACTCCTAGTTCAGCTCTGTGTGATCTGGAACTGCATCAATCATTGCTTAAAGGGACCCCATTGTCAGTCATCCACAAATGACAAAATAGACAAAATTCACATGCACAACGGTGACTGGTGTGTGGTTGTGAATATGAAATCTAAGCTTGGACAGATAAAAAAAATCTATACTCCTGATGTTCCAAAACAAACAGCAAGAGGGCATGAATGACATATGAAGTAGAAAGCAATGGAGTATTGAGACAACACACACCTTGCGTATCATGATCCCATGCAGAAATTGGAGCCCTTGGAGTAATAACGGTCTGAAACCTGTTAGGAGAATACTGCTCACCTTACACTCATAGTGGGCTCAGGGAATGTATCAGATGAGTACACAGCCATGACGGGTATTTGACTACAGTAGCATGCCACCTGTGGCAAGGTTGTCATTGCCAATAGTCTACCAGATCTAAAGAAGACACAGACATGGGTCCACCAATATCAAGACACATACATGTATTGTATCATTACTTTGTGTACAAGGGTGTGTCCAAAGTCACTACCATGTAGTCAAACTCCATATGTACCCAGATGTATCGATCAGACACATCACAAACATATGCAGCATGTTCCTCCTAAACTGTTGCACTTTGAAACACTTGCACTATATTGACATATGAAAGCATGACCCATGTGCAATTGTGAGGTAATAAAGGAAAGTTTTGTGACTTGATGTCACACTCATAGCCAAAACTGACGTGAACAATGACACCGAGCAAATGTAGACACAAAAATCTTGAATACATACTCTCAAAGTGCTCATACTACATGGACCATATGCAAACCATGCCATACTAACATCGTTGTATACTTACACTACTAATTGAACATGTTTACAGTTTTTTTTAAAAGTGATTGTTATTCATTTCAATAAAGTAACATCAGTAACATCTGCAGGACGATTCAATATTGCTTTTAACATTGTAAAATAGCAATAAAATCAAATGGCATAGGTAGGGCATAGGAGACACTCATTTAAGTGGCATTTAGTGTCCATTTTGCTGGCAGGTTTGCTGCTTCACTCTGCAGCACCGCACAGCTGAACGCAATCAAAATATAACAAAAGTACCAGAGAGAGAATCAGTCATTGTTCCTCAAATCCAGGTCTACTGTGAATTGCATACATTTGCAGAGTAAATTATAAACTTGAACAAGAGAAACACAACAAAGAATAAAGATTAAAAAAACTATTGATGAGTGAAAAGAAAAAGAGAATGAGAACCGATCTCTACATGGAAGTATCATCGTAAATACGTTTGGCGGTCTGGCGCAATAATAGGTAACGTATGTATAATCATAGGGGTGTAACGGGCCGTGTGCTGACATATGCCTCAAGGGTAACAATTGGAGGGGGATGTAGGCGTGTGGGGGGAGAAGCAGAGAAAAGGCTAAGCCAAAGCCAGAGCCATGCACTATCGCAAGTGCAAGCAAAGTTAGGACCACCCCTTGAGTGGGATATAGGTGCCTAAATCTCCATACTGCTTGTGGAGATCAGCTTGTGCCTTCCAAAAATCCCTTTATCATTTCCTGGCAGGCATAAATGAGGTACATTTGGGATATACTTGGGTGATTCTAATATTAGTGGTAAACAAGTAGCCATGGCTTAGCTCAAAGAAGTCAGGGCGGGGTTGTTTGCGGGTACAGTACAATACAGTAAATACACAACCTAATAGAGGTGTGAATACAGCACTAGAGATGTGAGAAATTTTTGAAGACACGGATGTCTCAATGCATGGATATTTTACAGTGAAAATTAACAAGTTGTAAAGTGGACTCACCTCAAACATAAACAATAACATTTTAATGTATTGATAAGACAGTCATAAAACCATGGTCACTGGAGGAAAAAAACTGTATATCCTTTTCAATCATTCCCTGGCCCCAACAACAGGAGCACTTCTGAAAGTTAGGAAACACTAAATAAGAAACACAAAAGAAGCAACCCATTAACTAAATTGTATTGATTCGTATTTACTTTATTGCAGCGTCTTTCTTAAAGCACAGGTAGAATGGCTCATACAATTTTGTACTGTGTTTGCTTCACTAAAGTGACCCAAACCAGCATAAACATTTTTTTTTTTGTTATTTATTTTCCAGCGCAAAAATTACCTAAAAGTAATGCACAGTAGTGCCAAGTGCTGCTTTACATTACTTGGCGTCAAGGGGCCGTTACATGGGCATTCCCTTGCAACCACCCATACTTTTTTCTGCAAAACCCTATCTACCAAAAATTTGAGAAAATATAAATTTGAAAGCAGATGTTAAAAGGCGAAATGTTTTAATTACTCCCTTTTTTTCCGACTTTGCATGTGTGCTGCACTCTACAGTACACATACAAAGTAGGAAAAGTTTTAAAAGTTGTCTAGGCATAGTATTTTGTACAGTAAGGCAACCATTCTAGTACAAAACCTATGCTAGACTCATGCACACACCTATGCACTATGGCGCAAACATATGTGAAGGGTGCTCAGCAGCAAAATTCTGAAGAGAGGAGGAGAGAGCCACATCTCTGTATATATGTAGTGCTCGCCTGCTCTTTTCCTGTCAGGCAAATCAGTGCAGCATTTTGTGGCTGCTGCGCTGTGTTGGGTGGCACTTTGATAGATTTGGCCTATTGTTTGTAAACATATGACCTTCCGGTCACTACCAGGTCATGTACCCCGTCCTGTAACATTGAGGATTGTGATGTGATTCTCCCACTAAAATTGGTAAGAGTGTACTGGATTTGCAAATAATAAAACAGTGATACACTAACTCCCCAATGACGAATTTGTCAGTGTGGGAGTGGGCCGCCACACCACCTCCCCGCTACCACACCACCAAGCAGGGCCGCCTGCTACATTACGAGTTTCCACAGGGTCTGGCATGTGGTCTTTTGACGTTCCCACTGCAGTACCTTTCAAAAGGGCACTGCAGTGGGAGCGCCAAAGCTCGTTCCTGCATGGACCGAAATGCACAACATTGTGTATTTCATTCCGTGAAGGAACTGGGGTGCACACATATAGGGGGTGCAACATGTGCTCCCCTGCATGCACCCCCTGCACAGAGGCACAAGGGTCCCTGTAAGGGTCCCCAGAGTTACCTCACTGTCACCCTTTTCATGCCAGGCTCACCGCCGTAGATAGGGCCACAGTGAGGGAACTTATAATATGCTTGGCAGTGCCTCACCAGCACCATCAACCATATTGCAGCCTCACCCACCAGCGCCACCGACCGGGATAACGGATCCCTGACGTTATGGTGGTCCTATAACAGTCTGACCGCCTTATTGTTAACACACCTCCACCATGGATTTGGTGGTCTGATGGACTCCCGAACTCGTAATCAGGCCCTAAGTCTGCAAATAAATTTTTTTAAGTGTGTTTTTTAGTACAGGACAACCATATAACTGTGTGGTAATATAAATATGTCTCATGATTAAGGCTTAGAGGGTATCAATACCCACACATATGGTTATCATGCAACCTAAGAGACTTAGAAGCTCAGTGTCAGCAACTTCACATGCAGGAGGGACAACCTTGGCGACAAAAGGGTCAAAGACTTAACTACAGGCAAGTGTGTGAGCCCACCAGCACTAAAGCACACACACTAGGACCACTCGGGGTCTTTTGATTTGGCTGCCATTCAGGCCAACTGTATGGGCAATCTCTCAAACAAGGCAAAGACAGAAGATTATGAAAGGAATAGAAATTGGTGCAGCGAGGGACCTGGATTTCCAGGCAGTGTCACCATTCATCACACCTGCCCCTTCAGCTGTGGTTCATGAGAAAGCCATTCACCAGTGTCCCGTCTACTGTGAAGTGCGGGGAAGCGTTTCTGGAGCAGTCTGACACCAGGTGACACAACAATACACATCATTGAATTCCCACTTGAGGGGGCTATAACCCTCTAATCAATGCACTGTCATCCAATGTTCAAGCATCATGATATTTCAATATAACCAATCACCTCCTCCATTAAAAGGCAATAAGCAAGGGCAAGAATGAACAATCAGTGTCTCCAAATACCTACAAAGGGTAACTCCACACAGCTGCCCACACACAACTCAGACAAGGCTAGGCTAGGTGGAGGCAAATTGTCCTGTGAGGACAATAGGTTTTACATATGTCAGTGTACTCTGATTGGCCTTTACAACAATCAGTCATGAACATTCAGTGGCCGACAGCAAGCTGTAGCAGACACATTCCACATCTTCATCTTCATCTTTTCTCTGGCTACTGATTTTGCCTACTAACATACAACTAATCTACACATATGTACATTTCTACATTACCTCATGGCCTGCATGATCTCCACTTGTGTGGCTATGACCCTTCTCACATACACCTCACAGTACATGCTCATCTCTGAAAACTATCATACACACACAAGTATGTCATAAGCCCGCTCTGGGCCATCTAGATGGAAAAGTATGTCTGCCCCACATGATCAAGCATTGTACTCAAACTCTTCCAACTTGATTCTTGATTGCCCTTCTTACATCTACACCTACATTCAAATAACTCTTTCATCACTACGTACACAACACCTCTCACATACATGACATGCACACAATGTACTGTGGTCATCACCACAGCAGACGTCAAACGTAACATTTCAAATGGACCATTCTCATCACCAGTTGCTTCCTTAGTAATGTCTAGGACTGTACTCATATCACAAAGTGCAGCATCACGGTACACTCTGACATGCTCACTTAACACATCAACACATCTCACAACAAGACACTTAAATTGCTCAGTGAATATGTCCTCAGCCATTTGCATATAAACGTACACACATCATACTCTGTTTAAGTTCTACAGATTGTCATTTCTAAAACGAATGCATCCACAGATTCAAACACAGCATACATCAACTATACAACACCTCATATGTTACTGTTCAGCACCCTAATTTTCACAACTGGTGCATACCGTTGCATACACGTATCCACTTTGTTACAAATGACAAGTTTAACCATGTCTCACTGTGGCCCTGTCACATCCACATATGACTTCCAGTATCCATACCACAATTGAATTAGGCACATTAACAACCATCTTCACTCATTGGAACTGCCATGTTACAGTCATCTCTCACACTAGTGACACAGACCACAGTTCTCATCTCCTGCCAGAATCAAACCTTGTTTCCCATGTCATACCCTTATCACATCTACCTATTCCTACCATAACTTGCACAGGAGTTAACCAGTCTAACAGGCTCACATATTCTGATTCACACTGTTGTATGTTTAAACACTCACTTAGGGTGAATGTGGATATCTCACGTCTCCTACACTAGATCAGCCTATGAACTTAACTCATACCTTACACTATCTGACAATCACTAAATTAGTACTGCCACCAAGACGTATGAAGCTCCACTCCATCTAAAAATTAGAAGGGCAAGTCACTCTCACCTTTACCCTTGTTTAAGCAAGCACATATAACATGAACCTTGGTTAACACATCTGCAGCTAGGCCTCACATTAAA
Organism: Triturus cristatus; assembly: GCF_964204655.1. NCBI lineage: Eukaryota > Metazoa > Chordata > Amphibia > Caudata > Salamandridae > Triturus > Triturus cristatus. Next base: position 880,663,371 of record NC_140583.1, read on the forward strand.
AAAACACATCCTCTGCTGTGGGCGAACTAAGAGCATGGATGTGACATTGGCTACTGTTGCATTTGCACAGTAGATGGATGCACCTCACTCCTGTGCGCTCACTGTCCACTTAGCTTACCACATGTAGCATTGGTGGGCAATCCAACAGACATAACAACACTCCTAGTTCAGCTCTGTGTGATCTGGAACTGCATCAATCATTGCTTAAAGGGACCCCATTGTCAGTCATCCACAAATGACAAAATAGACAAAATTCACATGCACAACGGTGACTGGTGTGTGGTTGTGAATATGAAATCTAAGCTTGGACAGATAAAAAAAATCTATACTCCTGATGTTCCAAAACAAACAGCAAGAGGGCATGAATGACATATGAAGTAGAAAGCAATGGAGTATTGAGACAACACACACCTTGCGTATCATGATCCCATGCAGAAATTGGAGCCCTTGGAGTAATAACGGTCTGAAACCTGTTAGGAGAATACTGCTCACCTTACACTCATAGTGGGCTCAGGGAATGTATCAGATGAGTACACAGCCATGATGGGTATTTGACTACAGTAGCATGCCACCTGTGGCAAGGTTGTCATTGCCAATAGTCTACCAGATCTAAAGAAGACACAGACATGGGTCCACCAATATCAAGACACATACATGTATTGTATCATTACTTTGTGTACAAGGGTGTGTCCAAAGTCACTACCATGTAGTCAAACTCCATATGTACCCAGATGTATCGATCAGACACATCACAAACATATGCAGCATGTTCCTCCTAAACTGTTGCACTTTGAAACACTTGCACTATATTGACATATGAAAGCATGACCCATGTGCAATTGTGAGGTAATAAAGGAAAGTTTTGTGACTTGATGTCACACTCATAGCCAAAACTGACGTGAACAACGACACCGAGCAAATGTAGACACAAAAATCTTGAATACATACTCTCAAAGTGCTCATACTACATGGACCATATGCAAACCATGCCATACTAACATCGTTGTATACTTACACTACTAATTGAACATGTTTACAGTTTTTTTTAAAAGTGATTGTTATTCATTTCAATAAAGTAACATCAGTAACATCTGCAGGACGATTCAATATTGCTTTTAACATTGTAAAATAGCAATAAAATCAAATGGCATAGGTAGGGCATAGGAGACACTCATTTAAGTGGCATTTAGTGTCCATTTTGCTGGCAGGTTTGCTGCTTCACTCTGCAGCACCGCACAGCTGAACGCAATCAAAATATAACAAAAGTACCAGAGAGAGAATCAGTCATTGTTCCTCAAATCCAGGTCTACTGTGAATTGCATACATTTGCAGAGTAAATTATAAACTTGAACAAGAGAAACACAACAAAGAATAAAGATTAAAAAAACTATTGATGAGTGAAAAGAAAAAGAGAATGAGAACCGATCTCTACATGGAAGTATCATCGTAAATACGTTTGGCGGTCTGGCGCAATAATAGGTAACGTATGTATAATCATAGGGGTGTAACGGGCCGTGTGCTGACATATGCCTCAATGGTAACAATTGGAGGGGGATGTAGGCGTGTGGGGGGAGAAGCAGAGAAAAGGCTAAGCCAAAGCCAGAGCCATGCACTATCGCAAGTGCAAGCAAAGTTAGGACCACCCCTTGAGTGGGATATAGGTGCCTAAATCTCCATACTGCTTGTGGAGATCAGCTTGTGCCTTCCAAAAATCCCTTTGTCATTTCCTGGCAGGCATAAATGAGGTACATTTGGGATATACTTGGGTGATTCTAATATTAGTGGTAAACAAGTAGCCATGGCTTAGCTCAAAGAAGTCAGGGCGGGGTTGTTTGCGGGTACAGTACAATACAGTAAATACACAACCTAATAGAGGTGTGAATACAGCACTAGAGATGTGAGAAATTTTTGAAGACACGGATGTCTCAATGCATGGATATTTTACAGTGAAAATTAACAAGTTGTAAAGTGGACTCACCTCAAACATAAACAATAACATTTTAATGTATTGATAAGACAGTCATAAAACCATGGTCACTGGAGGAAAAAAACTGTATATCCTTTTCAATCATTCCCTGGCCCCAACAACAGGAGCACTTCTGAAAGTTAGGAAACACTAAATAAGAAACACAAAAGAAGCAACCCATTAACTAAATTGTATTGATTCGTATTTACTTTATTGCAGCGTCTTTCTTAAAGCACAGGTAGAATGGCTCATACAATTTTGTACTGTGTTTGCTTCACTAAAGTGACCCAAACCAGCATAAACATTTTTTTTTTTGTTATTTATTTTCCAGCGCAAAAATTACCTAAAAGTAATGCACAGTAGTGCCAAGTGCTGCTTTACATTACTTGGCGTCAAGGGGCCGTTACATGGGCATTCCCTTGCAACCACCCATACTTTTTTCTGCAAAACCCTATCTACCAAAAATTTGAGAAAATATAAATTTGAAAGCAGATGTTAAAAGGCGAAATGTTTTAATTACTCCCTTTTTTTCCGACTTTGCATGTGTGCTGCACTCTACAGTACACATACAAAGTAGGAAAAGTTTTAAAAGTTGTCTAGGCATAGTATTTTGTACAGTAAGGCAACCATTCTAGTACAAAACCTATGCTAGACTCATGCACACACCTATGCACTATGGCGCAAACATATGTGAAGGGTGCTCAGCAGCAAAATTCTGAAGAGAAGAGGAGAGAGCCACATCTCTGTATATATGTAGTGCTCGCCTGCTCTTTTCCTGTCAGGCAAATCAGTGCAGCATTTTGTGGCTGCTGCGCTGTGTTGGGTGGCACTTTGATAGATTTGGCCTATTGTTTGTAAACATATGACCTTCCGGTCACTACCAGGTCATGTACCCCGTCCTGTAACATTGAGGATTGTGATGTGATTCTCCCACTAAAATTGGTAAGAGTGTACTGGATTTGCAAATAATAAAACAGTGATACACTAACTTCCCAATGACGAATTTGTCAGTGTGGGAGTGGGCCGCCACACCACCTCCCCGCTACCACACCACCAAGCAGGGCCGCCTGCTACATTACGAGTTTCCACAGGGTCTGGCATGTGGTCTTTTGACGTTCCCACTGCAGTACCTTTCAAAAGGGCACTGCAGTGGGAGCGCCAAAGCTCGTTCCTGCACGGACCGAAATGCACAACATTGTGTATTTCATTCCGTGAAGGAACTGGGGTGCACACATATAGGGGGTGCAACATGTGCTCCCCTGCATGCACCCCCTGCACAGAGGCACAAGGGTCCCTGTAAGGGTCCCCAGAGTTACCTCCCTGTCACCCTTTTCATGCCAGGCTCACCGCCGTAGATAGGGCCACAGTGAGGGAACTTATAATATGCTTGGCAGTGCCTCACCAGCACCATCAACCATATTGCAGCCTCACCCACCAGCGCCACCGACCGGGATAACGGATCCCTGACGTTATGGTGGTCCTATAACAGTCTGACCGCCTTATTGTTAACACACCTCCACCATGGATTTGGTGGTCTGATGGACTCCCGAACTCGTAATCAGGCCCTAAGTCTGCAAATACATTTTTTTAAGTGTGTTTTTTAGTACAGGACAACCATATAACTGTGTGGTAATATAAATATGTCTCATGATTAAGGCTTAGAGGGTATCAATACCTACACATATGGTTATCATGCAACCTGGTAGACTTAGAAGCTCAGTGTCAGCAACTTCACATGCAGGAGGGACAACCTTGGCGACAAAAGGGTCAAAGACTTAACTACAGGCAAGTGTGTGAGCCCACCAGCACTAAAGCACACACACTAGGACCACTCGGGGTCTTTTCATTTGGCTGCCATTCAGGCCAACTGTATGGGCAATCTCTCAAACAAGGCAAAGACAGAAGATCATGAAAGGAATAGAAATTGGTGCAGCGAGGGACCTGGATTTCCAGGCAGTGTCACCATTCATCACACCTGCCCCTTCAGCTGTGGTTCATGAGAAAGCCATTCACCAGTGTCCCGTCTACTGTGAAGTGCGGGGAAGCGTTTCTGGAGCAGTCTGACACCAGGTGACACAACAATACACATCATTGAATTCCCACTTGAGGGGACTATAACCCTCTAATCAATGCACTGTCATCCAATGTTCAAGCATCATGATATTTCAATATAACCAATCACCTCCTCCATTAAAAGGCAATAAGCAAGGGCAAGAATGAACAATCAGTGTCTCCAAATACCTACAAAGGGTAACTCCACACAGCTGCCCACACACAACTCAGACAAGGCTAGGCTAGGTGGAGGCAAATTGTCCTGTGAGGACAATAGGTTTTACATATGTCAGTGTACTCTGATTGGCCTTTACAACAATCAGTCATGAACATTCAGTGGCCGACAGCAAGCTGTAGCAGACACATTCCACATCTTCATCTTCATCTTTTCTCTGGCTACTGATTTTGCCTACTAACATACAACTAATCTACACATATGTACATTTCTACATTACCTCATGGCCTGCATGATCTCCACTTGTGTGGCTATGACCCTTCTCACATACACCTCACAGTACATGCTCATCTCTGAAAACTATCATACACACACAAGTATGTCATAAGCCCGCTCTGGGCCATCTAGATGGAAAAGTATGTCTGCCCCACATGATCAAGCATTGTACTCAAACTCTTCCAACTTGATTCTTGATTGCCCTTCTTACATCTACACCTACATTCAAATAACTCTTTCATCACTACGTACACAACACCTCTCACATACATGACATGCACACAATGTACTGTGGTCATCACCACAGCAGACGTCAAACGTAACATTTCAAATGGACCATTCTCATCACCAGTTGCTTCCTTAATAATGTCTAGGACTGTACTCATATCACAAAGTGCAGCATCACGGTACACTCTGACATGCTCACTTAACACATCAACACATCTCACAACAAGACACTTAAATTGCTCAGTGAATATGTCCTCAGCCATTTGCATATAAACGTACACACATCATACTCTGCTTAAGTTCTACAGATTGTCATTTCTAAAACAAATGCATCCACAGATTCAAACACAGCATACATCAACTATACAACACCTCATATGTTACTGTTCAGCACCCTAATTTTCACAACTGGTGCATACTGTTGCATACACGTATCCACTTTGTTACAAATGACAAGTTTAACCATGTCTCACTGTGGCCCTGTCACATCCACATATGACTTCCAGTTTCCATACCACAATTGAATTAGGCACATTAACAACCATCTTCACTCATTGGAACTGCCATGTTACAGTCATCTCTCACACTAGTGACAAAGACCACAGTTCTCATCTCCTGCCAGAATCAAACCTTGTTTCCCATGTCATACCCTTATCACATCTACCTATTCCTACCATAACTTGCACAGGAGTTAACCAGTCTAACAGGCTCACATATTCTGATTCACACTGTTGTATGTTTAAACACTCACTTAGGGTGAATGTGGATATCTCACGTCTCCTACACTAGATCAGCCTATGAACTTAACTCATACCTTACACTATCTGACAATCACTAAATTAGTACTGCCACCAAGACGTATGAAGCTCCACTCCATCTAAAAATTAGAAGGACAAGTCACTCTCACCTTTACCCTTGTTTAAGCAAGCACATATAACATGAACCTTGGTTAACACATCTGCAGCTAGGCCTCACATTAAAAAAACACATCCTCTGCTGTGGGCGAACTAAGAGCATGGATGTGACATTGGCTACTGTTGCATTTGCACAGTAGATGGATGCACCTCACTCCTGTGCGCTCACTGTCCACTTGGCTTACCACATGTAGCACTGGTGGGCAATCCAACAGACATAACATCACTCCTAGTTCAGCTCTGTGTGATCTGGAACTGCATCAATCATTGCTTAAAGGGACCCCATTGTCAGTCATCCACAAATGACAAAATACACAAAATTCACATGCACAACGGTGACTGGTGTGTGGTTGTGAATATGAAATCTAAGCTTGGACAGATACAAAAAATCTATACTCCTGATGTTCCAAAACAAACAGCAAGAGGGCATGAATGACATATGAAGTAGAAAGCAATGGAGTATTGAGACAACACACGCCTTGCGTATCATGATACCATGCAGAAATTGGAGCCTTTGGAGTAATAACGGTCTGAAACCTGTTAGGAGAATACTGCTCACCTTACACTCATAGTGGGCTCAGGGAATGTATCAGATGAGTACACAGCCATGACGGGAATTTGCCTACAGTAGCATGCCACCTGTGGCAAGGTTGTCATTGCCAATAGTCTACCAGATCTAAAGAAGACACAGACATGGGTCCACCAATATCAAGACACATACATGTATTGTATCATTACTTTGTGTACAAGGGTGTGTCCAAAGTCACTACCATGTAGTCAAACTCCATATGTACCCAGATGTATCGATCAGACACATCACAAACATATGCAGCATGTTCCTCCTAAACTGTTGCACTTTGAAACACTTGCACTATATTGACATATGAAAGCATGACCCATGTGCAATTGTGAGGTAATAAAGGAAAGGTTTGTGACTTGATGTCACACTCATAGCCAAAACTGACGTGAACAATGACACCCAGCAAATGTAGACACACAAATCTTGAATACATACTCTCAAAGTGCTCATACTACATGGACCATATGCAAACCATGCCATACTAGCATCGTTGTATACTTACACTACTAATTGTACATGTTTACAGTGATTTTTATTCATTTCAATAAAGTAACATCAGTAACATCTGCAGGACGATTCAATATTGCTTTTAACATTGTAAAATAGCAATAAAATCAAATGGCATAGGTAGGGCATAGGAGACACTCATTTAAGTGGCATTTAGTGTCCATTTTGCTGGCTGGTTTGCTGCTTCACTCCGCAGCACCGCACTGCTGAATGCAATCAAAATATAACAAAAGTACCAGAGAGAGAATCAGTCATTGTTCCTCAAATCCAGGTCTACTGTGAATTGCATACATTTGCAGAGTAAATTATAAACTTGAACAAGAGAAACACAACAAAGAATAAAGATTAAAAAAACTATTGATGAGTGAAAAGAAAAAGAGAATGAGAACCGATCTCTACCTGGTAGTATCATCATAAATACGTTTGGCGGTCTGGCGCAATAATAGGTAACGTATGTATAATCATAGGGGTGTAACGGGCCGTGTGCTGACATATGCCTCAAAGGTAACAATTGGAGAGGGATGTAGGCGTGTGGGGGGAGAAGCAGAGAAAAGGGTAAGCCAAAGCCAGTGCCATGCACTACCGCAAGTGCAAGCAAAGTTCGGAAGGAGGGGTGTCCGCAGAGAGTTTAGTTTCGACCACTGATAAATATTCCTGCCATTGTATAGAGATTTGCTTTGCGGGGGACTGACGCCCGCACTGCTGTCTCTTGTTGATTTGTACGTTCCGAGACCAATGCATTGATCTTGGGACCTGTTTGTGCCTTCCAGGTCATGGCAATTTTGCGCGTGGCCAAGCCTAGAGCGAGATCCAAAAATGTGTTCAGATTCTTACAGGACGAATTGCGCCTCGTGACTCCCAACAGGAAGTGGAGAGGTTTCACCTCTACCCGTGCGTCTGCCGCTTCTGCGAGCACAGTGGCCACTTCCGACCAATTGTTTGAATGGGAGCGCAGGTCCATACCATATGTGTAAAAGTGGCTCCCTGATCTCGACATCTGGGGCATATGTCCAGGGCAGTAGTGTACATGTGTGCCAGTCTGTGGGGAGTGAGTATTGTGTGGTGAAGATAATTAAGTTGAGTATATTTTACCCTGGCGTTGGTCGAAATAATTTTGGGGTGGTTAAGATATTGCAGCCACTGCATGTCAGTCACGGTTGTAGAAAGTTCACTATCCCAGTACGCACGTAGCGTCGCCAATGCAGGAGGATCGTCCAATCTGATGAAAGTGTATATGGCTGCTATGGCTCGTCGGCCACGGCCTTGTGTGAGCAGTGTGTGAAGTAGGTGTGAAGTGATAGGCTCAGCCCGATCAGTGTTCTATGCTTGCAAGGATTTGTGTGTCAACAAGGCATGCAGTAGAAAGGAGACCCATGGTAATCCATATGTATCTACTAATTCCCTAAACATTTGTTGTTGTGAGCCCGCATACATGTCCCCCCATGTGTCCAGCCTGCTCTCCTTCTACACCCCCAGCTCTGGGCGTCCATGACAGGAGTATGTGTCTGGGAGAAGTTCTAAAGGCAGGCTGGGAGCGTAAGGCGTAGGATGACTCCTGGGCTTCACATATCTAGTCCAGTGCCATCTGGCCACTATCATTAATAAGTTACCTCGCCGCTTCTGGGTCGGGGTAGTCATTCCCGACAGCCACTTCAGGAGTGTCGGGGAGAATCAGGACACGTTTCCAGTGGTCATCTGAGCAAGGTTGCTTTTGGCTAGCCACCACATTGGCCATTGCAGTTGAGCTGCAGCATAATAGCGTTCATAGTTTGGAGCGCCCAGGCCACCCTCCAACAATGGCAGGTATAATTTATGGAACGCCACTCTGGCCTGTGAATTTCCCCACATCAGAGATACTAATAGTGACTCCAGATCCCAGAAGATTCTGCAAGGTAGGCGGTATGGGAGTGTGAAGAAAATATACAAGAGACGGGGGAGGACTAACATCTTGGATATGGCCACCCAGCCCATCGGGGACAGAGGAAGACCCATCCAGAACGGGAGGGTTGATCGGGCACGCGTTATAGCCCGACCGATATTCCCATCAACCGTCTCTGACTCTTGGTGGTAAATCTGGACTCCCAGGTATTTAAAAGTGTCGAATGCCCACTTCAACTGACTAGTTGGCGCTGTTTGCCTTTGTGTCGGTGACATTGGTGTCATTGGAAATACCACGACTTAGTCCAATTAACCTAAAGTCTGGAGATGTGAGCGTGTGCATTTAAGAGGGCCATAATCGATTGCAATATCTCGACCTTGCCGTGCAAGTATATTAACGCGTCGTCCGTGTATAATTACATGATGTGCCTTCGTTGATCTACCCATAGACCCCAGTCTCTAACCCATTCTAGTAATTTGCATGCCAATGGCTCCATGGCCAAGGTAAAAAGGATCGGCAACAAGGGGCAGCCCTCTCGTGTTCACCTCGCTATCGAGAAAAGCAGTGAGAAGGTGCGGCCTGTCTTCACCCTAGCTTGTGGCCTAGTGTACAGCAGCCTAATCCATCTAAAGAAATTAGGGCCAATGCCAAACCCCGCCAGTGTCGTCTCAAGGTATGTCCAACTTAAGGAATCAAATTATTTTTCTACGTCTAGAGACGCAACCCAAGGTTGCTCCTCCTCATTTCGGGCTCAATCCAGTAGTGTGAACAGCCAAGGTAGATTCAGCCCCGTGTTGCGGTCTGGAATAAAGCCATTTTGGTCCTCATGGACCAGCAGGGGAACAGTGGTGATTAACCTATCCGCTAATAATTTCCCCAGGACTTTATAATCTACATTCAGCATCAATAGGGGTCGATATAAGGTCATTTGGAGGGGGTCTCGACCCGGTTTGGGTAGAATAACCCACGTCGCCTCCCTCATAGTGGGAGGTAACTCACCTGCCTCAAAGGCCTCAGTGTACACCTTGGGCAGCCTCCTAGGCACTAGCTGCGTGGAAAAGGTGGAATAAAATTCCGCTGGCCAACCATCTGTCCCCGGTGTCTTGCCCGTTGCCAACTGTCTAATTGCGTCTGTGATCTCGTCAAGTGCAATAGAATCTTCTAAAACATCATATTGAGCTGGGGTGACCTGAGGGAGCTGAATTCCCGCTAGGAATTCCTGAATGGAGGTAGGGTCTTGTGTGGTCGGAGCCGTGTACAACGTTGTATAATTGTCATAAAATGACTGATTAATGGCAGCCTGCAAGTTCACCAGGATCCCATCATTCGTGTATATGGCAGTAATAGAGGGCTGGGCAGTGTCAGATCATAGTAGCCACGCCAGGAGCCTCCCCGCCTTATTTCCCTCCCTATGTCTACGCACCAAATACATTCTATAATCTAAGGCACATAAGTCATTCATTGCGCTCCTATATGCTAAGCGATCCTGGGCGAATGAGGGGCCAATCTGGGGATCAGTTGGGAGACGCTGCTCGCAACTCTGGATTGTTAATTCGTGCGTTGTAAGCGTGTCAGTCAGTGTTTGCATGCACCATATGTGGTCTTAATGGCGTGCCCTCTGAGGAGAGACTTAAAGGCGACCCATTCTACTCCTGATGAAGAAGCAGTCCCCTCTTTCTCCCTAAAGTAAGATGTGATGGACTCTAGGAGGGTGACCCAGTAAGAAGAGTCGGCTAGTGCTTCCCCGGGCAGGCGCCAAGTAGAGATCTCGGGATGCTTGACACGCCAAGTCAGGGTCAGTTGTAGCGGGGCATGATCGGAGAGCGCGCGCGCCAAATAAGCAGCATGTACTACACTTTGGAGAGCGTTGTCCAAGCAAACCACGTCTATCCATGTGTATAGATCATGTAGTGCCGGGTAATGGGAGTTAATGCGTGTCTGCAACCTGTGCCATATGTCATGGACCTGTGTGTTAGACACCCATTCCGACAGATGTTGTGCCAGTTTAATGGCTTGTGCCCCAACAAGAGGGGGCGGGAATGATCTAAATGAAGATTCCGTACCCAATTAAAATCGCCTCCCCAATACGTTGGGATTGTGGGGTCTGAAATCAGTGATGCTGTGAGTGTTTGTAAAAAGCTGGACTGTCCCGAATTCTGAGCATAAAGGGTGTGGTGAGCAAAAGAATGATGGATTTAACCCAGATCCTTGTGACTGGGGTGAATGTTTGCATTGTCCTGCATTCCGTCCATCAATTGTTTCTTTTGCATGTGTTGCCTTAAGTGGGAAGGGTATGCCCAGACGTGGGTCCCGTGCTCACTACGCCACTGGATTCAAGCTAGCCTGGCTGAAGAAGGGTGATGCCCTGAAACCGGTCCCAGGATGCTTGTTTCCGGTCCAGGGTGGACCTGGCCTGGCAGTTCGGGCTGGACTGTTCCCACACGGAACAGGGTCAAGACTGATTTGCATATGGTTGGGTCCAAACTGGGGTGGTGTGGTGAGCAAAAGAATGATGCATTAAACCCAGATCCTTGTGACTGGGGGTGAATGTTTGCATTGTCCGGCATACCATCCATCAATTGTTTCTTTTGCATTTGCCCCCCTACATCCATGGCACTGTCTCCTCTGCTGGCCAGTGCTGATGCTGTGAACAAAAAAAAACAAATTCACATAAGTAGCGCTGGGGGTACGCACTGTGCATACACGGGTGGGAGTACGAATCGAACGTACAGGGGTGTACATACATGGGGGAGTACGACACGTACAGGGGTGTACATACATGGGGGAGTACGACACGTACAGGGGTGTACATACACGGGGGAGTACGACACGTACAGGGGTGTACATACACGGGGGGTTCAACACGTACAGGGGTGTACATACACGGGGGAGTACGACACGTACAGGGGTGTACATACACGGGTGGGGGTACAACTCAAACGTACGGGGGCTGGGTGGGTGTTCGGCGCGTATGCGGGCACATGTCTCCATGTTTGCTATGGGTGTTCGGTGCGGACAGTGTTTTTTCCATACGGTTGTAACATCGGACGCACGGGATGGATCGTGATTCCTCGGTCGGACTTCACTTTTCACGTTTGTACGGTAATTCGTCCGTGGACGTGTCGGACACATTTTCCGACCCGAGGACGTGTACATACACGGGGGGTTCAACACGTACAGGGGTGTACATACACGGGGGAGTACGACACGTACAGGGGTGTACATACACGGGTGGGGGTACAACTCAAACGTACGGGGGCTGGGTGGGTGTTCGGCGCGTATGCGGGCACATGTCTCCATGTTTGCTATGGGTGTTCGGTGCGGACAGTGTTTTTTCCATACGGTTGTAACATCGGACGCACGGGATGGATCGTGATTCCTCGGTCGGACTTCACTTTTCACGTTTGTACGGTAATTCGTCCGTGGACGTGTCGGACACATTTTCCGACCCGAGGACGTGTGGGGAATTCTTCCCAATGCGATTCGTATGGTCTTTTTCCCATGCGAATCGTAATTGGCAGTTTGTACGGCACTTGTACGATTCGTACGGTAAAAAGACCAGATACGAGTCGTACGGGGAATTTTTTTACCGGATCGTGATCGGCACCTGTGTGTATCATGTGTCCCACATATCTGTCATTTTATGATGCTATTGTGAGTACCTTTCAACCATGTAATTGTTGTCACAAACCTATCTCTCGACTTCTTTGGTGGGGGGTTGTGAAGTATGTGATGCTTGATCACATGAACAGTGACAGACAGCAGAGACGTTTTCCAGTACAGCACTCTAATTGCTGTGTCACCATACCTTGGTAACATGTCTCGGAAGGGTACTAATGCTGTTATATGTATCTAGGGTCAGCCTTTTTCATAGAAATGTGTATTTTCAATGTTCTGTACCATTATTGTGTTCAGATTTCATGTTCAGTTTGTGTCAATGCATGTTGCTTCACACATTGTAAACTAACACCAACTCTGTTTACACTCTACAAATAGGTATTGCAGGCCCTTCCCTGTCCTCCAGACCATGGAAGAATGGGATACCATCAGAAGATACTGTTTTACCAGGCCAAATATTGTGGAGTTGTCTGAGCAGTTGGCCCCGCATTTGCAGCCTGGGCGTTGAGGCGTCTTAATGTGCTCAGTTCTAAGGGTGCAGCTATACTCGACATGGTTCCGCTGGGGGCGGCTGCAACCGATGTAGCGAAACAAGGCGTGAGTCTGTGTCGGCCGCGGTGAAAGCTTGCAATGAATGCAGGAGTTAACTGCGCTCTTATAACTGAGCACATTAAGACGCCTCAACCGGACACGCAATCACCACCAGATGCTGGTCACAACCATACTCTTTTGCTAATACTGCGGTGATTGAGTCCAACGTTGCCCCTCCCTCCTTCTCATTTTGACTTCTAGGATCCAGCGGTTTCCCCTCTATCCTTTCAACTGTACCGCTTGTCGTTACATCCGCTGGCACACCCAACGGGTGCCCCTCAGGCTGTTCTTTCACTACAGCCCATCTTCACTGATCCATTCAGCACGTCAAATAAATTGTAACCCGGTCCTGATGATGACCTGAAGGGTTATCAGCTCGAAACGCGTACGACTTCCTAGCGCAATTGTTCGGCGCACCTCTACCATATGGTCTCTGAATCTATATACTCATTGTATATTGTTTTACTATGAATTTGGACCATTTATAATTGTGTAAATATTGGTTTCTTTTATTTCTTTTTTGCGCCGTTGTTTCGCTGGTTTTCACATGTCACTTTGCTCCGTTCACTTTTCTCACAAGCACAATTGTGCACAAGTTGCACGGGTTACATGATCATTTAATGTAATACAGTGCTACTACCTTAAACTTGCAAATGTTATGCATTCTCTTTAAGAAGAGCCTTCAAATACTACCTGTTAAGACATTGTTTTTTTGTAACACACACTAGTTACCCAGGTCTCTACTGCGTTTATGGGTTACCTCCTGTTGCTTGTTCCTGCCAAATCATGCTCAGCCATGTTCTTCAAGATGTGTTGTAGGCCTTATTACATTTCCTGGACTTCTACATTATGTTTGCGACACCTGGACAGTTGACAGACAACAAGGGGGAATTCTATGACTTTGGACTGATACCACATGTCATTGACTCAATTGATGGCACCCATGTTGCTTTGATATCACCACAAGCCAATGGGCAGACTTACAGAAACCGCAAACATTACCACTCAATCAATGTCCAGGTGGTATGTCTGGCTGACATGATGATCTCCGACGTCTGTGCACGTTTCCCTGGATCTGCCCATGACGCGTGCATCATGAGGAATAGTGTCATCCCCCAGTTGATGTCTCAGCTGCAACCTGAGCGTGCCTGACTTGTTAGTAGGTGATGTATGTTTATGTTGGGGTGTGTGTTGAATGTATGTCAGATAGTGTTCTGTTGTCAGACAATTGAAGTCTTTTCTGTGTTTAATGTAGGAGACTCTGGATACCGCAACTTGCCTTGGTCGCTGACAGCACTCCGTAACCCTGTCACCCTTGCAGATGTTCCGTTTAATGAGGCACATGGTAGGACCAGGAGAGTGGTGGAGTGGACTTTTGGCCTACTTAAGACCCAATTCCGCTCCCTGGATCGTACAGGAGGAGCCCTCCAATATGCACCAGTGAAGGTATGTAAAATCATCACAGATTGCTACATGTTCTACAACCTGGCTATAAGGAATGAGATACCTCTTACACAGGATGACTGAGACCAGTAGCCACCAGCGAGGGGCAATCCAGGACTGGGACATGTTGCCAGTGGTGATGAGGAGGGCTTGGATTTTCGAAGACAGCTCATCCACAACCTTTTCACATGAGTGTAAATATGCAATGAGAGGAGGTGATAAAGCCCAATTGTTGGTTTGTGTATTGCTGGTGTACAAAGTGTATGTATGCATGTGAGAGTATGTTAATTAACATGATTTTTTCCCAAAATCTGGTTCAATTAAGTTTGTATATTAACAGGTCCAGTGTTAACATGAATCCTAGCTAGTTTACACAAATTTTGTGCTTTTGATGAAACTCTCTTGTAAAATTTGCCAGCTGATTCATGAGTTCCTGGCTCTGTTCTATGTTTCTCCTTATCAGGGTACTTTGCCTTGTCGTCTGCAGACTTGTGACCTCCCCGACGCATGATGCAGTGACATTTTCCAAATTGAACTGTATTGGAATTCCCTGACATGCACTTACTGCAGATGTTTTCACACATCCAAATATTAGTTAGAAAACAAGGCGAACACCCTAAATATCGATTCAGAAATATCGACTGCCCAGAATATCGAATTCAAAATATAGAGTGGACAGAATATCGAATTATCAAAATATAGATAGGTCAGAATATCGAAATTGCGGTACGAAATATCGATTTCCATAATATAGAATTTAAAAATATAGAATTCGATAATATCGAATTTTAAAATATAGATTACCATAATATCGAATTTAAAAATATAGATATCTATAATATCGATTTTTTTTTTAGTGTTATGTATGGTAGTATATGTGTTAAAATTATGTATTATTTTTGTAATGAATGTTTAATTTATTTAAACTAATGAATGTTATGTAATTTAATTTTTGCGTAATTTAATTCCGTAGCGGGTTGTGGGTTTATAGGGGAATAGGGTGGGAAGTAATTTAATTATGGTTAATTAATTATTAATTGTATTTATATGTTTTGATAATTAATTGATTGATAATTAATTATTAATTGGTAATTCATTTTTATTAATTGGTAATTCATTTATATTAATTGATTAATTGATAATTATGTTAATTGTATTTTTTATTATTAGAAGCGGGTTGTGGGTTTGTAGGGGAATTGGGTGGGAAGTAATTTAATTGTAATAAAGTAAATATATTTTTATTTATTTATGTGTATTGATAATTAATTATTAATTGGTAATTAATTTGTATTAATGGGCAAATAATTTGTATGAATTGCTAATTAATTTTTATTAATTGCAAAATTATTTTTATTAATTGATTAATTGATAATAATGTTAATTGTATTTTTTATTATTGGGAGTGGGTTGTGGGTTTATAGGGGAATTGGATGGGAAGTAAATTAATTGTAATAAAGTAAATATTAATTTTTTTATTTATGTGTATTGATAATTGATAATTGATTATTAATTGGTAATTCATTTGTATTAATTGGTAATACATTTTTATAAATTGCTAAATAATTGTTTTCAATGGTAATTAATTGTTATTAATTGGTAATTATTTTTAATTAACTTTTTATTGATATTGATAATTAATGTAATCTTATTTTAAAATTAAATCATTACTTTCCCTACTTTTGCACTCTCAGGAGTGGGAAAAGTATTTTTTACCCTCCCGCTATCCAACTCTTTCCCTACTGTTGAACTCACTGGAGTGGGAATAGTAATTTTTACTCTCCTGCTACCCAACGCTTTCCCTACTGTTACACTCTTTGGAGTGGGAATAGTAATTTTTACCCCTACACTATCCAGCGTTTTCCCTACTGTTGCATTCACTGGAGTGGGAATAGTAATTTGTACCCCTACGCTATCCAACGCTTTCCCTACTGTTGCACTCACTGGTGTGGGAATAGTAATTTTTCCCTTCCCGCTATCCAACGCTTTCCCTACTGTTGCACTCTCTGGAGTGGGAATAGTAAATTTTATCCTCCCGCTATCCAACGCCTTCCCTACTGTTGCACTCTTGGAGCGGGAATAGTCATTTTTACCCCTACGCTATCCAACGTTTTCCCTACTGTTGCACTCACTGGAGTGGGAATAGTAATTGTTACCCCTACGCTATCCAACGCTTTCCCTACTGTTGCACTCATTGGAGTGGGAATAGTAAATTTTATCCTCCCGCTATCCAACGCTTTCTGTGCTGTTGCCCTCTCTGGAGTGGGAATAGTAATTTTTACCCCTACGCTATCCAATGCTTTCCCTACTGTTGCACTCACTGGAGTGGGAATAGTCATTTTTCCCTTCCCGCTATCCAACGCTTTCCCTACTGTTGCACTCTCTGGAGTGGGAATAGTAAATTTTATCCTCCCGCTATCCAACGCTTTCCCTACTGTTGCACTCTTTGGAGTGGGAATAGTAAATTTTATCCTCCCGCTATCCAACGCCTTCCCTACTGTTGCACTCTTTGGAGTGGGAATAGTAATTTTTACCCCTACGCTATCCAACGTTTTCCCTACTGTTGCACTCAATGGAGTGGGAATAGTAATTTTTATCCCTACGCTATCCAACGCTTTCTCTACTGTTGCACTCATTGGAGTGGGAATAGTAATTTTTCTCTTCCTGCTATCCAATGCTTTCTGTACTGTTGCACTCTCTGGAGTGGGAATAGAAATTTTTACCCTTACGCTATCCAATGCTTTCCCTACTGTTGGAGTCACTGGAGTGGGAATAGTAATTTTTCCCTTCCCGCTATCTAACGCTTTCCCGACTGTTGCACTCTCTGGAGTGGGAATAGTAAATTTTATCCTCCTGCTATCCAAAGCTTTCCCTACTGTTGCACTCTTTGGAGTGGGAATAGTCATTTTTACCCCTACGCTATCCAACGTTTTCCCTACTGTTGAACTCACTGGAGTGGGAATAGTAATTTTTACCCCTACGCTATCCAACGCTTTCTCTACTGTTGCACTCTTTGGAGCGGGAATAGTCATTTTTACCCCTACGCTATCCAACGTTTTCCCTACTGTTGCACTCACTGGAGTGGGAATAGTAATTTTTACCCCTACGCTATCCAACGCTTTCTCTACTGTTGCACTCATTGGAGTGGGAATAATAATTTTTCTCTTCCTGCTATCCAATGCTTTCTGTACTGTTGCCCTCTCTGGAGTGGGAATAGTAATTTTTATCCCTACGCTATCCAATGCTTTCCCTACTGTTGGAGTCACTGGAGTGGGAATAGTAATTTTTCCCTTCCTGCTATCCAACACTTTCCCTACTGTTGCACTCTCTGGAGTGGGAATAGTAAATTTTATCCTCCCGCTATCCAACGCTTTCCCTACTGTTGCACTCTTTGGAGTGGGAATAGTAAATTTTATCCTCCCGCTATCCAACACCTTCCCTACTGTTGCACTCTTTGGAGTGGGAATAGTAATTTTTACCCCTACGCTATCCAACGTTTTCCCTACTGTTGCACTCACTGGAGTGGGAATAGTAATTTTTACCCCTACGCTATCCAACGCTTTCTCTACTGTTGCACTCATTGGAGTGGGAATAGTAATTTTTCTCTTCCTGCTATCCAATGCTTTCTGTACTGTTGCCCTCTCTGGAGTGGGAATAGTAATTTTTATCCCTACGCTATCCAATGCTTTCCCTACTGTTGGAGTTACTGGAGTGGGAATAGTAATTTTTCCCTTCCTGCTATCCAACGCTTTCCCTACTGTTGCACTCTCTGGAGTGGGAATAGTAAATTTTATCCTCCCGCTATCCAACGCTTTCCCTACTGTTGCACTCTTTGGAGTGGGAATAGTAAATTTTATCCTCCCGCTATCCAACACCTTCCCTACTGTTGCACTCTTTGGAGTGGGAATAGTAATTTTTACCCCTACGCTATCCAACGTTTTCCCTACTGTTGCACTCACTGGAGTGGGAATAGTAATTTTTACCCCTACGCTATCCAACGCTTTCTCTACTGTTGCACTATTTGGAGTGGGAATAGTAATTTTTACCCCTACGCTATCCAACGTTTTCCCTACTGTTGCACTCAATGGAGTGGGAATAGTAATTTTTACCCCTACGCTATCCAACGCTTTCTCTACTGTTGCACTCATTGGAGTGGGAATAGTAATTTTTCTCTTCCTGCTATCCAATGCTTTCTGTACTGTTGCACTCTCTGGAGTGGGAATAGAAATTTTTACCCTTACGCTATCCAATGCTTTCCCTACTGTTGCACTCTTTGGAGTGGGAATAGTAAATTTTATCCTCCCGCTATCCAACACCTTCCCTACTGTTGAACTCACTGGAGTGGGAATAGTAATTTTTACCCCTACGCTATCCAACGCTTTCTCTACTGTTGCACTCTTTGGAGCGGGAATAGTAATTTTTACCCCTACGCTATCCAACGTTTTCCCTACTGTTGCACTCACTGGAGTGGGAATAGTAATTTTTACCCCTACGCTATCCAACGCTTTCTCTACTGTTGCACTCATTGGAGTGGGAATAATAATTTTTCTCTTCCTGCTATCCAATGCTTTCTGTACTGTTGCCCTCTCTGGAGTGGGAATAGTAATTTTTATCCCTACGCTATCCAATGCTTTCCCTACTGTTGGAGTCACTGGAGTGGGAATAGTAATTTTTCCCTTCCTGCTATCCAACGCTTTCCCTACTGTTGCACTCTCTGGAGTGGGAATAGTAAATTTTATCCTCCCGCTATCCAACGCTTTCCCTACTGTTGCACTCTTTGGAGTGGGAATAGTAAATTTTATCCTCCCGCTATCCAACACCTTCCCTACTGTTGCACTCTTTGGAGTGGGAATAGTAATTTTTACCCCTACGCTATCCAACGTTTTCCCTACTGTTGCACTCACTGGAGTGGGAATAGTAATTTTTACCCCTACGCTATCCAACGCTTTCTCTACTGTTGCACTCATTGGAGTGGGAATAGTAATTTTTCTCTTCCTGCTATCCAATGCTTTCTGTACTGTTGCACTCTCTGGAGTGGGAATAGTAATTTTTACCCCTACGCTATCCAATGCTTTCCCTACTGTTGGAGTCACTGGAGTGGGAATAGTAATTTTTCCCTTCCCGCTATCCAACGCTTTCCCTACTGTTGCACTCTCTGGAGTGGGAATAGTGAATTTTATCCTCCCGCTATCCAACGCTTTCCCTACTGTTGCACTCTTTGGAGTGGGAATAGTAAATTTTATCCTCCCGCTATCCAACGCCTTCCCTACTGTTGCACTCTTTGGAGTGGGAATAGTAATTTTTACCCCTACGCTATTCAACGTTTTCCCTACTGTTGCACTCTCTGGAGTGGGAATAGTAATTTTTACCCCTACGCTATCCAATGCTTTCCCTACTGTTGGAGTCACTGGAGTGGGAATAGTCATTTTTCCCTTCCCGCTATCCAACGCTTTCCCGACTGTTGCACTCTCTGGAGTGGGAATAGTAAATTTTATCCTCCCGCTATCCAACGCTTTCCCTACTGTTGCACTCTCTGGAGTGGGAATAGTAAATTTTATCCTCCCGCTATCCAACGCCTTCCCTACTGTTGCACTCTTTGGAGCGGGAATAGTCATTTTTACCCCTACGCTATCCAACGTTTTCTCTACTGTTGCACTCACTGGAGTGGGAATAGTAATTGTTACCCCTACGCTATCCAACGCTTTCCCTACTGTTGCACTCATTGGAGTGGGAATAGTAAATTTTATCCTCCCGCTATCCAACGCTTTCTGTGCTGTTGCCCTCTCTGGAGTGGGAATAGTAATTTTTACCCCTACGCTATCCAATGCTTTCCCTACTGTTGGAGTCACTGGAGTGGGAATAGTCATTTTTCCCTTCCCGCTATCCAACGCTTTCCCTACTGTTGCACTCTCTGGAGTGGGAATAGTAAATTTTATCCTCCCGCTATCCAACGCTTTCCCTACTGTTGCACTCTTTGGAGTTGGAATAGTAAATTTTATCCTCCCGCTATCCAACGCCTTCCCTACTGTTGCACTCTTTGGAGTGGGAATAGTAATTTTTACCCCTACGCTATCCAACGTTTTCCCTACTGTTGCACTCAATGGAGTGGGAATAGTAATTTTTATCCCTACGCTATCCAACGCTTTCTCTACTGTTGCACTCATTGGAGTGGGAATAGTAATTTTTCTCTTCCTGCTATCCAATGCTTTCTGTACTGTTGCACTCTCTGGAGTGGGAATAGAAATTTTTACCCTTACGCTATCCAATGCTTTCCCTACTGTTGGAGTCACTGGAGTGGGAATAGTAATTTTTCCCTTCCCGCTATCTAACGCTTTCCCGACTGTTGCACTCTCTGGAGTGGGAATAGTAAATTTTATCCTCCTGCTATCCAAAGCTTTCCCTACTGTTGCACTCTTTGGAGTGGGAATAGTCATTTTTACCCCTACGCTATCCAACGTTTTCCCTACTGTTGAACTCACTGGAGTGGGAATAGTAATTTTTACCCCTACGCTATCCAACGCTTTCTCTACTGTTGCACTCTTTGGAGCGGGAATAGTCATTTTTACCCCTACGCTATCCAACGTTTTCCCTACTGTTGCACTCACTGGAGTGGGAATAGTAATTTTTACCCCTACGCTATCCAACGCTTTCTCTACTGTTGCACTCATTGGAGTGGGAATAATAATTTTTCTCTTCCTGCTATCCAATGCTTTCTGTACTGTTGCCCTCTCTGGAGTGGGAATAGTAATTTTTATCCCTACGCTATCCAATGCTTTCCCTACTGTTGGAGTCACTGGAGTGGGAATAGTAATTTTTCCCTTCCTGCTATCCAACGCTTTCCCTACTGTTGCACTCTCTGGAGTGGGAATAGTAAATTTTATCCTCCCGCTATCCAACGCTTTCCCTACTGTTGCACTCTTTGGAGTGGGAATAGTAAATTTTATCCTCCCGCTATCCAACACCTTCCCTACTGTTGCACTCTTTGGAGTGGGAATAGTAATTTTTACCCCTACGCTATCCAACGTTTTCCCTACTGTTGCACTCACTGGAGTGGGAATAGTAATTTTTACCCCTACGCTATCCAACACTTTCTCTACTGTTGCACTCATTGGAGTGGGAATAGTAATTTTTCTCTTCCTGCTATCCAATGCTTTCTGTACTGTTGCCCTCTCTGGAGTGGGAATAGTAATTTTTATCCCTACGCTATCCAATGCTTTCCCTACTGTTGGAGTTACTGGAGTGGGAATAGTAATTTTTCCCTTCCTGCTATCCAACGCTTTCCCTACTGTTGCACTCTCTGGAGTGGGAATAGTAAATTCTATCCTCCCGCTATCCAACGCTTTCCCTACTGTTGCACTCTTTGGAGTGGGAATAGTAAATTTTATCCTCCCGCTATCCAACACCTTCCCTACTGTTGCACTCTTTGGAGTGGGAATAGTAATTTTTACCCCTACGCTATCCAACGTTTTCCCTACTGTTGCACTCACTGGAGTGGGAATAGTAATTTTTACCCCTACGCTATCCAACGCTTTCTCTACTGTTGCACTATTTGGAGTGGGAATAGTAATTTTTACCCCTACGCTATCCAACGTTTTCCCTACTGTTGCACTCAATGGAGTGGGAATAGTAATTTTTACCCCTACGCTATCCAACGCTTTCTCTACTGTTGCACTCATTGGAGTGGGAATAGTAATTTTTCTCTTCCTGCTATCCAATGCTTTCTGTACTGTTGCACTCTCTGGAGTGGGAATAGAAATTTTTACCCTTACGCTATCCAATGCTTTCCCTACTGTTGCACTCTTTGGAGTGGGAATAGTAAATTTTATCCTCCCGCTATCCAACACCTTCCCTACTGTTGAACTCACTGGAGTGGGAATAGTAATTTTTACCCCTACGCTATCCAACGCTTTCTCTACTGTTGCACTCTTTGGAGCGGGAATAGTCATTTTTACCCCTACGCTATCCAACGTTTTCCCTACTGTTGCACTCACTGGAGTGGGAATAGTAATTTTTACCCCTACGCTATCCAACACTTTCTCTACTGTTGCACTCATTGGAGTGGGAATAATAATTTTTCTCTTCCTGCTATCCAATGCTTTCTGTACTGTTGCCCTCTCTGGAGTGGGAATAGTAATTTTTATCCCTACGCTATCCAATGCTTTCCCTACTGTTGGAGTCACTGGAGTGGGAATAGTAATTTTTCCCTTCCTGCTATCCAACGCTTTCCCTACTGTTGCACTCTCTGGAGTGGGAATAGTAAATTTTATCCTCCCGCTATCCAACGCTTTCCCTACTGTTGCACTCTTTGGAGTGGGAATAGTAAATTTTATCCTCCCGCTATCCAACACCTTCCCTACTGTTGCACTCTTTGGAGTGGGAATAGTAATTTTTACCCCTACGCTATCCAACGTTTTCCCTACTGTTGCACTCACTGGAGTGGGAATAGTAATTTTTACCCCTACGCTATCCAACGCTTTCTCTACTGTTGCACTCATTGGAGTGGGAATAGTAATTTTTCTCTTCCTGCTATCCAATGCTTTCTGTACTGTTGCACTCTCTGGAGTGGGAATAGTAATTTTTACCCCTACGCTATCCAATGCTTTCCCTACTGTTGGAGTCACTGGAGTGGGAATAGTAATTTTTCCCTTCCCGCTATCCAACGCTTTCCCTACTGTTGCACTCTCTGGAGTGGGAATAGTGAATTTTATCCTCCCGCTATCCAACGCTTTCCCTACTGTTGCACTCTTTGGAGTGGGAATAGTAAATTTTATCCTCCCGCTATCCAACGCCTTCCCTACTGTTGCACTCTTTGGAGTGGGAATAGTAATTTTTACCCCTACGCTATTCAACGTTTTCCCTACTGTTGCACTCTCTGGAGTGGGAATAGTAATTTTTACCCCTACGCTATCCAATGCTTTCCCTACTGTTGGAGTCACTGGAGTGGGAATAGTAATTTTTCCCTTCCCGCTATCCAACGCTTTCCCGACTGTTGCACTCTCTGGAGTGGGAATAGTAAATTTTATCCTCCCGCTATCCAACGCTTTCCCTACTGTTGCACTCTTTGGAGTGGGAATAGTAATTTTTACCCCTACGCTATCCAACGTTTTCCCTACTGTTGAACTCACTGGAGTGGGAATAGTAATTTTTACCCCTACGCTATCCAACGCTTTCCCTACTGTTGCACTCATTGGAGTGGGAATAGTATTTTTTCTCTTCCTGCTATCCAATGCTTTCTGTACTGTTGCACTCTCTGGAGTGGGAATAGTAATTTTTACCCCTACGCTATCCAATGCTTTCCCTACTGTTGGAGTCACTGGAGTGGGAATAGTAATTTTTCCCTTCCCGCTATCCAACGATTTCCCTACTGTTGCACTCTCTGGAGTGGGAATAGTAATTTTAACTCTCCCGCTAGCCAATGCTTTCCCTACTGTTGCACTCTTTGGAGTGGGAATAGCAATTTTTACCCCTACGCTATCCAACGTTTTCCCTACTGTTGCACTCACTGGAGTGGGAATAGTAATTTTTACCCCTACGCTATCCAACGCTTTCCCTACTGTTGCACTCACTGGATTGGGAATAGTAATTTTTCCATTCCCGCTATCCAACGCTTTTCCTACTGTTGCACTCTCTGGAGTGGGAATAGTAATTTTTACCCTCCCGCTATCCAACGCTTTCCCTACTGTTGCACTCTCTGGAGTGGGAATAGTAATTTTTACCCCTATGCTATCCAACGCTTTCCCTACTGTTGCACTCACTGGAGTGGGAATAGTAATTTTTACCCCTACGCTATCCAACGTTTTCCCTACTGTTGCACTCACTGGAGTGGGAATAGTCATTTTTACGCTCTCACTATCCAACAAAAGCTCTACTTTTTTTATATTACTTTTATTATGTTTACATTTTAAGCTTTTTTATATTATATTATGTATGTTTTATTTAATTGTTTTTAATATTTAATTACTTTTATATTATTTGTAATACATTAAAAAAATTCGATATTTTAGCTAACTATATTTTAACATTCTATATTTTGGAATCGATATTTTAGTACTTACCTGTTTGTAGATGGGGAGTTGATATTCTGTCCTTCTATATTTTGGCGTCGATATTTTGGGCATTCTATATTATGTCCCTCGATATTTAGTCACTGAACCAGAAAACAAAACATGTTCCATGATGATCTGGTTTGCTGACAATGATTGTTGATTGTGCTTGCAAATGGAGCTAGTTTTTTAAGGCAATAGACTTCCATTGAATCTGTACCATGTCCGACGGGTTGTGTGATCACCTGTTTGTGTCTATCTATCATGCTGCGACAAGGTACATTTACTCACAACCCAGTAATTAAATGTATTAAGGTGCCGATTACGATCCTGGAAAAACCGGGTACGAACCGTCGGTCGGAGCGTTTGCTCCGTCCGACTCGTACCCGGTTGTAAAACTTTACAAACATGGAAGTACGATTCGCACGGAAACACCATTTCCGTACGAATCGTAAAAAACACCGTCCGACGAAAATATACATACGAATGTGATCCGGGAATGCCCTGACGTGACGTCGGGACGCTGTCAGGCAGCGTTTCACGACCCAGGAAGTACGATTCGAACCGACAGCAGTCCGGACGGCAATATTTTTACGGCACCCAAAAAGTGCCGGAAAAGCGAAGTACGCCGCAAAACGACCAGAATAGGGGGCCCGGTATGCGCCGTACCCCCCCCCAGCCCCCGTGAGTACGCGCCGTACCCCCCCCAGCCCCCATGAGTACGCGGCGAACCCCCCATGTATGTACACCCCTGTACGTGTCGAACCCCCCCGTGTATGTACACCCCTGTATGTGTCGAACCCCCATGTATGTACACCCCTGTACGTGTCGAACCCCCCTGTGTATGTACACCCCTGTACGTGTCGAACCCCCGTGTATGTACACCCCTGTACGTTCGAGTCGTACCCCCACCCGTGTATGTACGGTGCGTACCCCCAGCGTGTAGCGCTGGGGGTACGCACCGTACATACACGGGTGGGGGTACGACTCGAACGTACAGGGGTGTACATACACAGGGGGGTTCTACACGTACAGGGGTGTACATACACGGGGGGTTCGACACGTACAGGGGTGTACATACACGGGGGGTACGACACGTACAGGGGTGTACATACACGGGGGGTTCGACACATATAGGGGTGTACATACACGGGGGGTTTGACACATACAGGGGTGTACATACACGGGGGGCTCGACACGTACAGGGGTGTACATACACAGGGGGTTCGACACGTACAGGGGTGTACATACACGGGGGGTTTGACACGTACAGGGGTGTACATAAACGGGGGGTCCGACACGTACAGGGGTGTACATACACGGGGGTTCGGCGCGTACTCACGGGGGCTGGGGGGGTACGGCGCGTACTCACGGGGGCTGGGGGGGTGGGTCGGCGCGTATGTGGGCACATGTCTCCATGGTTGCAATGGGAGTTCGGTGAGGACGGGGTTTTTACCATACGGTTGTGACATCGGACGCACAGGATGAATCGTACTTGCGCGGTCGGACTTCACTTTTCACGTTTGTACGGTAAATCGTCCGGGGAGGTGTCGGACACATTTTCCGACCCGAGGACGTGTGGGGAATTATTCCCAATGCGACTCGTATGGACTTTTTCCCATGCGAATCGTACTTGGCAGTTTGTACGGCACTTGTACGATTCGTACGGTAAAAAGACTGGATACGAGTCGTACGGGGAATTTTTTTACAGGATCGTAATCGGCACCTTAGTGTTGTTACCAATGTTGTTGACACTTTCTTCATTGTGGTTTTGTGCGTCATTTCATTTTGGACATATCGGATTAAAAGTCACAACATGAGCTAGTATTTTGTGCAAAGTGATTTATTTTCGTGTATGACTTGATGAAATCATTCTAGACCATGGTGGAGTGCTCAACAAAAAACCACAAAACAAAGTGCAGATAGGAATTGGTAGTGTTTGTAGATGAAGTATTTCAAAGTAGATCCAAAGTTATTTGAGTCCATAGTCCAACTTAGACCCTCCAGACAATGTGGGCCAGTTCAATGACAGTCAACAAAATGAACGCTCTCCACACAATGGAGGATATCAGGAGCAGGTTGGCACTTCCTGGCAGTGATGCATAGCCATCTGTCTCTCAAGGATTCTTCTTCGGATGACCCTTCCCACATTTTGTGCGGGGACCCTCAGGTGCAGGCAGCGGCGGTGCAGGGGGCTCTCCGCCACAGTCCACATCCCTCCCTGTGGCTGGTGCAGATGTTGATGCACCGGATGTTGTGGGCACAGATGGAGGTGTGGATATGTTGGTGGCAATCTAGTGGAGGCAGGTGAGAATGTCCCTGTGCACCGCAGTCAGGCCATCAATTTTGGTGGTGTACATGTCCATTTTCTCATAGTGAGCTGACTGTTGCTGTTGCATGGTCCTGTGAATCCCAAAAACCTGGCCAAAATCTCTGGTGCAACCCTCACATGCGTGGAGTATTCTGGATATGTGTGGGTGATCTTCATCAGCAGCACCAGCTGCATGTTGGCCCCGGTCCCCACATCCCCTCCCACCACGCCTACCCACCCGAGCAGACATAGTTGGTGTTGGCCCAGTCAACACTGAGCCTCCTTCATCGTTAACAGTGATGTTGTTGTCTGCCAACTCCAGAATGCCCTGTGTTGCTGTGCTGTCAATGGTGGCTGGGGCTGCTGTGGCTGTGAGGGTAGGGGTCAGCTGGGTGATGTCAGCTGATGCAGGAGTGGTTGCAGAGGATCCTGAGGTAGCCGCTGCTGGTGCTTTGCGGTGACCCACACCTGATGTGCCAGGTCGTTCCTCAACATCTGAAAATGGTTGAGTGACCTCAACGCCAGAGAGCTCCTGGTCGACCAGAGTCTGGGACAAGCTGTCCTGATTGGCTCCTGGGGTGTTCCCAGCTTGCCTTGTGGGTACATAAAAGACACAATGATTGATGTGAATGTAAACTGCCCCTCAAATCATATACATTACATCGGCTACTGCACCAAATGATGAGTTAATGTACATAGATTGCCCTCCTTCATCCATGATGTAGGCCTATGTTTTGGGGGTATAATGAAATTCAGACAAGATGGGGATTATTGAACATGTCCAGCTATTGACATCAATAGGCATGGTGTGTTTAGTCAACATTACATACCCAAAGACATTTGCTGGTTTGTGAGACCCTGTGAATGGCATACGTGGGTTGTTGTTGTTCACATCTTTACTTTCACGGTGAAACATGTACTCTTTCTCTCCCAATGTATGAATTTTTGTGGCCAGGGTACTGGGCTTAGTTCATGTCTTTAGCAGTCACCTTGGTGTGTCTGCCTACACAGTGTGTTAATCTTCCCAGATATTTTTGGAAAGGGCAAGTGAGGTGCTTCTTGTTCTCATATCATTCTACACATGTGTATGGCTGTGAGTAGCAAAATGTGTGACTGCTTAGCTTAGTGCCTACCCAGATCATGTATTTTGCACATTGACTCCGTAGTCAGATGAATTCTCAAACTCGGCTTTCTGCCATTTTGTGTCAATGAAATTTGATAAACTGCAGTTTGAACTTGTGCTCTAATTGTGAAACTCACACTCCTCCTCCCACCCAGCCCCAGAAGGCCACCATGAAGAGTGTTGTCCAGACAAAATTGGTAAGTGTACTTGCAAGATATTTTTCACTGGTGGCTGGTATTTGTAGCCCAGAGGCAAAGGTGGTAGTTGTGAAAGGTTCAGACATCAGTCCACAGTGTCAGCCATCTTCCTAGTACACACACCCTCATTGTCAGGTAGCCATAGGCCCAGATGAGCTGTTTAGTTTGTGTGGGAGGATGAGTGTTTTCAATGGCCATATCTCCCATCAGGCCCTGGACTACACACACTCTTTCCACCATGTACAACAGCGCCCCTGGAACAATGTTTTCATGATAGTTAGTGGATATGTACTGACATAGCTGGCTGACACTGGTGCATGGTGTTTGTAGCACAAGGACCTGTTGGTAGTTAAGGAAAAGTCAGAGACCAGTGTCCAGGGTCATGCATCCAGCTAGTACATTTATGAGACACTGTGGGTTAGCCTAGTTCCTGTTGTGGTGTTTGTGGTGGGTGGGACGTAGAATGTTAGACAGAGCCTGATGTGAGTTGTAGCCATTACAAATTCTCCTCCTCTCACCCAGCCCAGCTAACTCCTGTGAGACTATGGCTAACTATCAGTGAGGAGAAGAGTGCTAGCAAAGAAGCTGACACTGGTGCATGGTGTGAAACTTGAATCCAAATCCCAACAAGGCCTTCTGCCCCAAAACCCATGCGACAGTGCCAGCCATCTTGCTAGTGCACTTCCATTCACTGTCAGGTAGCTATAGGCCCACATAAATTGGGTGGAGGAGTGTTTGCCATTACACTAACTCCAATCAGGCTCTATCCGACACACATTCTTTCCACCCTGAGAAAACTGATCACATGGCAGTATGGTTTCATGACATTGTTGGAAATGTATTATCAGGATGGGTGATATGTGCCTGGTGTCTGAGCTGGCCACAAATCACATTAGTTCTTTGTTGTCCACACACCAGTCCCCAGAGTCAGCAATCTTGGCAGCACATTGCCACTCACTGTCAGGAAAGCAGAGTCCCAGGTAAGCTATTGGTGATGGGTAGGAAGTTGTGTGTATGACAGTGCCTGATAGCAGTTGTAGTGACAGCAAACACTGCGTCCCCCAACCAGCAGACAGCTCACCTGGGCCAATGGCTACCTGACAGTCAATGGAAGTGTACTAACAAGATGGCTAACAAAGTTGCATGGTGTTTGGGGCACAGGGCCTTGATGGGAGATCCAAACCAGTCATCGGTGTCAGTCACCTTGCCAGTACAGCTCCGCTCACTGTGAGGTAACCATCGGCCCAGAGGAGTTAGCAGGGCTGTTTGGGAGGATGAGTATTTGCATCCTCCCAAATATTAACTCTACTTACCTGACAGTGAGTGGGAATGTACTTGCAAGATGTCTGTCATTGATGACTGGTGCCTAATTGTCCACACCTCCCAGCAAGGTGAAGTTGTCCAGACACCAGTCCAGTGTCAGCCATTTTGTAAGTAAATTGCCACACTCTATCAGGTAAGCGTGCTTCCTGGCTGTCTATTTGTGCAGGGTGGAAGGAGGAGTATTTGCACTGACTTCAAGTCTTACCATGCCCTTTCCTCCACACACCTTGCCAGGCAGCTCAAACAGCACACCTAAAACTATGCAGTCCCTGAGAGTTAATAGAAATGTACTGTGAAGATGTCTGACACTGGGGCCTAGTGTTTGTGGCACACGGCCATGATGGTATTTGCCTTCTAGTTCAACACCATTCCACTGTATCAGCCATCTTTCATATACACTTCCCCACACGGTCAGGTAGCCATTGGCAAAGATGAGCTATTTGGGATGTGTGCGAGGAGGAGTTTTTACTGTCACTGCAACTCACATCAGGCATGGATTCCCACACACACCTTCCCACACAGCTCATACAGCACACCAGAGAGAGTGATGTACTGATGAGTAGTCTACTCTCAAGATGTCTGGCAGGTGTGCCTGTTGTCTGAGTAGATCACAACTCCCATCATGGCCTTGTGCTCTAAACTGCAGTCCTCAGTGTCAGCCATCTTGCCAGTACATTTCGAGTCACCAACAGGGACAGCATCATCCCAGTTGTGCTGTTTGAGCTAGGTGGGAAGGTGTGTGTGTGACAGAGCCTGATGGGTGATGTAGTCAGTGCAAACACTCCTCTTCTCAGGCAGACCAACCAGATCACAAGGGAGTATGCTGCCCTGACAATGTGGGAAGTGTACATGAAAGATGTCTGACAGTGGTGCATACTGTTTGAGTTGCCTACAACTCCCATGAGGCCTTGTGCTACAGACACCATGCAGCAGTGTCAGCCATCTTGCCAGTACATTTCCACTCACTGTCAGGCAAGCATGGTTCCAGGTGTGCCTGTTGGTCTGTGTGGGAGCAGGAGTGTTTGCTGTGACTGCAACTCCCATCAAGCCTGTGCCCACACCCACCTTCCCAGCCATCCCAACCAGCCTACCTGTGACTCAGCTTTCCTGAGAGTATGTTTAACTGTGCTGGCAAGAGGCTGACTGTGGTGCATGCTGTTTGAGTTGACTACAACTCCCATGGAGGCATTGTGCTCCAGACACCATGCAGCAGTGTCAGCCATTTTGCCAGTACATTTCCACTCACTGTCAGGCAAGCATGCTCCAGGTGGGCCTGTTGGTCTGTGTGGGAGGAGGAGTGTTTGCTGTGACTACAACTCCCATCAAGCCTACCCACCTTCCCAGCCATCCCAACCAGCCTACCTGTGACTCAGCTTTCCTGCAAGTGTGTGTGACTGTGCTGGCAAGATGGCTGACAGTGGGACATGCTGTTTGAGTTGACTGCTATTCCCATGAAGGCCTTGTGCTCCAGACACCATGCAGCAGTGTCAGCCATCTTGCCAGTACATTTTCACTCACTGTCAGGCAAGCATGGTTCCTGCTGGGCCTGTTGGTCTGTGTGGGAGGTGGAGTGTTTGCTGTGAGTACAACTCTCATCAAGCCTGTGCCCACACCCACCTTCCCAGCCATCACAACCAGCCTACCTGTGACTCAGCTTTCCTGAGAGTGTGTGTAACTGTGCTGGCAAGATGGCTGATGCTGGTGACTGGTGTTTGGAGCACAAAGCCTTGCTGTGAGTTTGTAAGTAGTATGTACATGGTAGTAATTTAATAACTCTAAATTTTCATTACAGGTATTTTGTTTGTCAATATGGCATAACATCACCTGCTCATTTACTCTAGTTTTTGGAAAGTTTGAAAACAGTCATTTGTATCACTGTATCCTTGACAGTGATGTCTATGGAAGTGTAATTGTTAACAAAATTGGAATGTGCCGTAAGTACTCACTAGACTCTGGTGCTTCTGTGATTCCATGGACGCCCTATGGCGGCAGGATGTCACACACCTTTTCCTCCCAGGAAGTGTAGTGCATGGGTGGTGCAGGATGACTCTTTGTGTGTTCTCTGGCCATCAGTTTTTTTACCCTCCTTCGCACATCGTAGTACCTGTTCCTGACATCATCCACTGTGTGCAGGCAAGGTGCTTGAAAATTCCCCTTGTTGACTATCCTGCCCCACATCCTATTTCTCTGGGACAGGGGGGTCTGTTGGACTTGGTTCCCAAATAACTGTAGCTCTACTCTGAGCATTTCATCTAGAAGCACTTACAACTCCTTATCTGTGAACCTTTGCTGCTTCCTTGGGGCCATGGTGGGTGTGAGTGTGAATGTGAGGGTGACTGTGAAGGTGAGGGTGGATATGTAAAAGAATGTGTGTTTGAAATAATTTTTTGAAAAAATCTGTGCAAGTTTTGTGATGGGTGAAGTGTGAGTGTGTGAGGCAGAGAGGCAGAGAGCAGGGAATGTGGACAGACTCCTGATGCCTGGCAGCAGTTGTGTTAGAGCAAAGGACCATTGTCATGTGTGTGGTCCTTTTTATAGGTGGATTGGTGGGTGTTGCAATTTTTTTTGGCATTGTCAATGCTTGTTTTTACTGTTTTTTACATTTTCCAATTGCCATTGGTAACACAAACAGACACAGTTCAATAATCCACTTTGGATGCATCGGGGTTAACCGAGTCTGATTCCTAACAGAAGTACTATTCTTCAGCATTTCCGAACGAGTCGGTCGCATCAGGCTTATTCCCGGACAAATCGGTCGGATGGATTGGTGGGGTTTAACATGCATTGCATTGTGATCCATCATTCGGACAGCTCATGGTTGGGTTGTTCGGAAAGCATTCTGTAACAGATTTGGTAGGAATGCTTTCCTAATGAGATTGTAATCGGCCCCTAATTGTTAGCTCCAAAGATATGTGCAGCATTTAGTTCCATGTACTGAAAACACCATAGCAGACTCCATCCAAGTCTTCAAAAGAGTTCAACAAGCTGAAGTGGCGCTCCAGCTTAAAAGTCCAAGACCTGACATTTTTGCAGCAGCCCACTGCCATTTAGCACTTTAAACCCTTTGCAGTTTAAGTGTGCAAACAACCAGTTCCAATTAAAA
The DNA here is from genome assembly GCF_964204655.1 of Triturus cristatus. Classification (NCBI taxonomy): domain Eukaryota; kingdom Metazoa; phylum Chordata; class Amphibia; order Caudata; family Salamandridae; genus Triturus; species Triturus cristatus. The sequence continues at coordinate 880,695,697 of NC_140583.1, forward strand.
TTTCCCTTCTCAGACAGGCATCCTGGAAGAGCTCCCCTTGCTCTTTTCCCAGGATGCATATAATGCAAGTGCCCACTTCCGATTGTATAACGTTACAACGCATACATTTACAATGCATACCTTTACAACGCAGTTTTTACATCGCAACATCCTTTACAACGCATTCTTTTACATCGCATGCCAGCACATCGCATTTTCAGAAACTACCTTTACAATGCATTCCATTACACCACATTATACCTTTACAACGCATACCATTACAATGCATACCATTACATCGCATTTAAGGTAACTGTTGGATAGTATAGGGGTAATAATTACTATTCTAACTCCAGTGAGTGCAACAGTAAGGTAAGTGTTGGATAGTGTAGGGGTAAAAATTACTATTCTAACTCCAGTGAATGCAATAGTAGGGTAAGTGTTGGATAGTGTAGGGGTAAAAAATACTATTCTAACTCCAGTGAGTGCAACAGTAGGGTAAGTGTTGGATAGTGTAAGGGTACTATGCGTTGTAATGGTATGCATTGTAATGACTTGCGATGTAATGCCTGTGTTGTAGTGACATGCTTGTAATGATGTGCATTGTAGTGACATGCAATGTAATGGCTGTGTTATAATGACATGCGGTGTAAAGGATGTTGCGATGTAATGACTGCTATGTAAAGGTAGTGCGATGTAATGACTGCGTTGTAAAGGTTGTTTCCCCCACTTCCTATGTGCACCTGACCATACACCATGCCCTGGGACCTCTAGAATTTGGAACCATGTGCATTCTTTTCTGAAATTCCTGGAAAAATTGGAGCAGTAGAGAAAAAAGACAGGGGGAATCTGCTGGATTTGTTGTTTGTTCCCTGTGGACCGTAGCCATTCTTCAACCTGAAAAGCCTTTCATGCAAATGTAAAAACCTTCACAGTCTGTTAAAGGTGACCGTAGCAAAAGGAGCACTGTTAATGATTGCACATTATCCTCCATGCACTTATATTGTAATATTCCCGGCCATAAGTGCAAACCATTTACACATATTGTTCACAAACATTTCCACTCCTAATAAACTAGTAATGAAAGGTCCTTATCTACCCAGTTTACAAGATTTAATTTTGCCGCTACTAAGTTACAAAACTGATAATGCTGTCCCCAGTCACTGAGTGCCACCTTGATCCTCCAGGGTCAGGTGAGGTTTAGAGGGTTGCATCCCTCTCAGATCATGCCAAGGGGGGCAGTGGACCAGCAATTGTGTGGGTCTAGTATGAATAGGAGTAGTGCCACCGGGGCAGAGATCTCCCTATGGAAAATTATAGGGAAAAGTAAAAAGGTTTTATTAAATATGAACAAAGATATGTGTATGTAAATATTGTTTACATTGATTTCATATATTTATTTTAAGTGTAGAGCACATTTCTTTAATACTACAATTTTAATAACCAAATTTAAAAAGTCTGTATTTTGAATATATTAAAGGTAAATGATTTTTCAGAAGTCTACATTTAAAAAATCCCATCTCAAGTACTATAACCATAACTCTGGGGATGGTGAAAATCATTATATCAATGGATGTATTTTATTATTTTTTGCGAACACGAGGCTGGCAAGACAGTTAAAGCTGTCTCTAAGCCAAACCTAAAAATAATTGAATCTGTGGAATTGTTCCTGTTATTGCCAGGAGGCTGCCCTTGGATGTGTAACTCGTTAGATATACACAGTGGACAGATTTATGTGCTACAGCATTAGACCCTTAGACTTTAAAATACATGTTAACTGTCATGTAGAAGCTCAAAGCAACTAATACAGTAATATTCAACTAGTCTGTCCTTTTGTGTTTTAATTACATGCTCTGTGCTTAAGTCAGAGTCTCATTATATGTAATCGGTGTTGGGTGCATTTGTTGGACTATATGTGCCTGATAAACGTTGTGCATAGAAAAAACATTTGATACACATCCTTACATATTCGTCCTGCAAGAGTATCAGTGCCTATCTGATACACTGTGGCTCATGGGAGAGACACCAACCAATGATCCGATGCCAAGAGAAATAATGTAATTTTCAAATATAGTGCATCATCAGAAAGCCTTGCTGAGTGAGCAAATACAATAGAAATGGTGCAATAATATTCCTGTGCACGGCCACTCAGTAATGTTTTTACGTCCTATTGTGTCTCAAAATTCAAGGGTTCGGTGAATGGAAGAGTGTAACGTCTGTTGCTGATTTAGTCGAATTGTCCATCAGGTTAGATAGTGTCTTGATGCCAGTGTCTACAATGCCATAGCATACAAAGCACCAAACCCATGCCACTACACACAGTGCACCAGTGTATAAATCAGGGTAGCTAGGCTAGTTCCAGTGACCCACTTTATTTATTGTGCCACTATCTATATTGCTAGGGACCTGATTGTAGTACTTTGCATGCTGGTGTGTTGTGGACTGATGTAATAGCCCTCAAGTAAAGGTGTAATAAGGATTTATTACACAATCCAGCCATGGACAAGGATCTTCATCGCCTGCTCTCCAGAAGCTCCCAGTAATTATTCTGTACCTCTCACCACAGCCATTAGAACATAGAAAGACGTAGGCTTTACGGACATAAATACATTATAACATATCTCCTACAGCTAGCCACAAAATTGAATAAAAGCGAAATGTAAACACAAACAAGGCTTAAAAATCACTTTGGATCTCAAATATATACACGCTAAATCATTGTTTAAAATAATAGCACTCAGATCTACCTCATCCCCTTGAATACCCATGAACAACACCACACACTACACGCTATGCCCACACACATAAAAGGTGACCCGAAAATTATAAAAGGATAAAGAAAATCAATTCACAACAAAATCTTGAAATTTTATGGACTGGCTCCCCCCAGACTCGCTATAAGGATGTTTCACAATCGAGGGGGCCCACAGGGCTTTACTGCAGATTCGCCTCTGGGTGCCAGGTCGGAACCTGTCATTGCTAAGATTCTGAACTATCACAACAAAGATGTGATACTCAAACAGGCCAGACAGAGGGAGTCCCTTACATACGCATCCAACCGTATCCTGATTGTTCCGAACTACACCAGACTAATTCAACAGAGGCGACAATCCTTCACAGCGGCCAAGGCCTGCCTGCGGGATCTGAAACTCCCTTATGCTCTGCTATACCCGGCCAGGCTGAGAGTGGTGTTTCAATCTCAAACATTCTTCTTTGAGTCTCCTGAGGAAGACTTCACCTGGATTGATGAAACGGTGAAAACTCTGCTCCATACCCCGCCCTGCTTAGAAGCCGGCTCATCCTCCGTTGACGTGGTCCGCAGACAGCCAAAGCCCAAAGGGAAGGAGAACAGAAGCTCAAGATCACGACGACGCTCCTAGTCCCGTAGTGACTTCAATACCCAACACGAGACAGAAGCTTCTTAGACATCCAACGTGTGGGGAGGTCACTCAAAATGCTGAAACGGGCCGATAGGGAAAGGTGGAGGGGGCTCTTACTCCTAACAGACTTCCATAGTCTATAGGGATCACCCTATGTTCATGGGCTGGTTATTTGAGAATCATTTGCGGGAGGGGGACGCGGGCCCCCATTGGGGTCGGCTCCCCATCCTTGCCGCGACAGGTACTTCAACCATTTTGAGGTATAGGGGTTTGTGTTGGGGAAATTGTTTGTTCCCTATGCTGCACCAATACACCACGCTACAGATACCCACCTGGCTGAGACTATATACTGTCCTCCTATGCTACTACTATATCGCTCACTGATATCTCTACAGGTAAAACACATGCCTCCAGGTGCGGACTACAGATAGTCAGCTGGAATGTGAGAGGTGTTTTGGATACAATAAAACAAGGCGCAATTCTCCGGCAGGCCAAGTGATACCACTTGCTGCTGCCTGCTGCTTACCATTGGTGCACTGCAGTGTCCCTCTTCTTTGCTGGCTCCTAACTGGTACACACAGCCAGACGTCACTTCCCTTTTTCTGCAGAAGAGCACCTGCCAAGTACAGTCTGATTATGTTTGCAGTGCTTTGCTGTTGTTTGAAGAGAACTCTTTTTTTTAAATTGCAGCGTTCTACCTGCGCATGCTTTTCCGCCTGTTGCTGCTTCTTTTCTTTCTTTCTTTCTTTGTACTTTTCACGAGCGCTGCTCATGCTCGCTGCCGTATGCGCCTCCCTGACTGCAATGCTAATCTCCCCCATTGTTTTTACAATGGACACACAGTTTTTGTACACTGTGGATTTTATGGCGTTCTTTTTTCATGGCTTAAAAAGGTAATGTTTCGTTTTTTTTTTTTTAAGGTGGCGTTTCAATCATTATGGGGCTGGACTTCATTCTGATTGAAAGTTTGTGCATGCTTCAAAAGGTATTCCCGCTCTGATGGAGTGTGCACTCAGCAGTCCCCCCAGGGAACAATCACGCACAGGCTTCAGTGGTTCTTGACCATTGCATACTTAGTAGACCCCCGGGGCCAAAGCAGGCATTCAGTTCTTTGTCTACTGCTAAGGTATAACTGGCATACAACTGCAAAAAAAAACGGGGCAGTGGTGATGGGAAAGTAAGTTTTTCTATAACTTTAATGTAGTAGTGTGTGTTTCGTTTTAACCCAAATACAGTGGAGCTGAGCTGGGTGGTTACCACACTTGGGGCCTCATGTAGGTAAATATAATTTACCGATTCTTAAATACCGAACTTTACCGAATCGGTATTTATGAATCGGAAAGTTATATGTAGGTAATAATTCGGTAATAATTACCGATACGGTAACATTCGGTATTAAAGAATCGGAATTTACCAAATCGGTAAATACCGAGGTGGTATTTACCGACTCGGTAAATACCGAGGTGGTATTTACCGAATCGGTAAATAACGAATCGGTATGTACCGAATCAGATAAACGAAAACACATGACTGGATGAAACAGCCAATCCTGTGCAACCACACCCCACCCAACCAGGAAGTGGCCACACCCAGGCAGGTGCACAAAATCAACAGACCCTGGAGAGGCTGGGAGTGCAGAGGAGAGGCAGGGAGCCAGTGCCTGATTGTGCAGCTCAAAACCACCATGTCCAGCCAGAGGACACAGAGAGATGGCGGGGAAAGGAGGAGGAAGCAGAAATTCAGCCCCATGGAACTCCAGGTGCTAGTGGAGGAGGTGGTGAAGCAGCACCAGAAGCTGTTTGGGAGGCAGTCCCTGCAAGTCCCAGCGTCAGAGAAGCGCAATATATGGCTGGGAATCCAGGCGCAGGTCAATGCGGTTGGAGTGACCCCCAGGGACATTGAGGTCCTGAAAAAGAGCTGGTACGACCTGAGGATCGTCACAAAGAGGAAGATGGGGGAAATACAGAAGGAGGCCAGCCGGACAGGAGGTGGAATTAACAGGGCGCCTGCCCTCACCGAACTGGAGGAGCTGGTGGAGGCCACAATAGAGCACGAGAGCGTCGTGGGCCTTGGGGATGCCGACAGCTCTGCCAGAGCCGCCACCCAACAAGGTAAGACGAATGCACAGCAATGTAGCCCCCCCTACCCCTATCCCACATCCCCCATAGAGAAATGAGTATCCCACTCCAGTCCATTTGTTAGTGCAGACAGGCAATGCATTATGGGAGATGTAGTCAGGGAAACCCCAACCGTGAACTGAATAGCACAGAACAACAATGCATGGTACACCCATTAGCCAAAAGGATGCAGGGGACAATGTGAGAGTGTTACATAAATTTGTTGTGATGCTAGCAATGCAGGGCTTCAGGTACACTGAGCTGATGTTGCATTTCTGTCCACAGATGTAACATCGCGCAGGACTGCACATGCTACAGGAGAGAGGGCACACCGGCAAGACAGGTCAGCTCTGGCCAGCACAAGTTCTGCCCAGGGAGCATTGCCACAGCCACCATCACCACTACCACAGCCAGTATCACCACCACCACAGCCCGCATCACCACTACCACAGCCAGCGTCACCTCTACCACAGGCAGCGTCACCTCTACCACAGCCAGCATCGCCACTCATGTTTGAGTCACCGGCCACATCACTGCCTGCATTTGTGAGGTCGAGGAGGCGTGCTGCTGCCAGGTTGCGTGCGTTAGACACCACATCGGACGACAGCCGGGGCCCGGAGCCAAACACTATGCCCCAGGATGGGAGCCATGCCACTGTGCCCTCCACCTCACAGGGAGAACACACGGGTGCAAGACGGCGCCGCAGGTCGCGGGTGCAGAGTCCACCAGCAGACGTCGACAGCCATGGGGTCTTCTCGGGGCTCGAGGGCAACATGCTGAAGCAACAGCGCCTGCAAACAAAGGCAGTGATGTCAGTGCAGCGACATATGCGTGGACTGAAAACCACTTTTGCAAACATGGACAGGAACATCAGCACAATGGCGGTGGGGATGCGTGACATGGCAGCGGGCATTCAGGACATCTCCCAGTCCATCAACCTGTTGTGCAGCAAATATGATGCTGACAGAGCTGCACGGCGCCGGGAACGGCAGAGAAGGGACAGTCACACCAGGGCACTCAACCGGCTGGCAACTGCCACATCACTACTCTGCCGGCGCTCTGTGTCTATGCAGGAGGGCCTGACACACTGCAGCAGCGACGTGTCTCGGGGGATGGTGCAGGTCACAAGTGCACTTGAGGAGCTATTGACTAGTCAGGCGGCCACAACTGGTGCAGGGGATGCTGCAGAAAGCATCAGCAGCAGGAGAGGCATAACACCCCCGGTCCCAGATACCCACAGGAGCAGCAGGTGGCTTGGGGTTGGCAGTAGTGAGGAGGCTCAATCCGTGCCATCCCACACTGTAGCGCGTGGACGCAAGCATTAATGCAGCACCGCATAGCCAAAGACTATTGGGTGACGTAACCCTGGACTTACTCCTTGTACTTACGCTATGTTGCCAGAATGGCATATTTTGGGTGTTGTGGCGTAGTGCCGCATTAAAACTACGTCATGACATACAACAACTGGCTGTGTCCCGTTACTTACTCAGAAATAGTTGCATGTGACCTCTGCCCGTCTCTCTCTCCCATCTGTTGCTGTTGGCACTCCAGCAGCGTTGGCCTCTGGCTGACCTGAATCATCCTCATTGTCCTCAAAATCTGTTAGTTCCACCTCTATACCTCTCTTCGTGGCAAGGTTGTGCAGCATTGCACAAGTGGCAATGATCTTGCAACAGATGATGGGTGTGTACTGGCGTGCGCCTCCGCTCTTGTGGAGGCAGCGGAACCTGCTTTTCAATAGTCCAAACGTGCGCTCCACCACGTTGCGTGTAGATTTGTGTGCCACGTTATATCGTCTCTCACTCTGGGTTGTTGGGTGTAGGTAGGGAGTGAGGATGAATGACCGCACGGCATATGCACTGTCGCCTAGGTGAGTAAAAGGGAACCATCAGCCACATGCCTCAATACACTATGATTTGCAAGTTTCATGGGGCGTCACTGTTACTTACCTAGCAGGTATCCCTCTCCAAATTCTCCAGCAAGCAGTCGTGTGTAGATCCCACTGTTCTGGAAGATGTAGGAGTCGTGGGTGCTCCCAGGAAACTTCGCAACAATATCAGTGATGATGTTCCCTGCATCGCAGATTACCTGCACATTGATGGAGTGGGTGGACTTTCTGTTCCTGTAGATGTGCTCAGTGGCAGCTGGTGGGCAGATTGGGATGTGTGTGCCATCAATACAGCCAATGACATGGGGGAACTGTGCCATGTGATAAAAGTCAGTTTTAGTTTTCTGCAGTTCAGCCTGTGTGTTTGGGAAGCTGATGTAGTGGTGCATTCTCTGCATCATGGCATCCAGGAACTTCCTGAAGAAACGGGACAGGCAACTCTGGTATACACCGCCCACCGCAGCTATCACCCCCTGGTAACTGCCAGATGCGAGTAGATGTAGGCTGCAGAGCACCTGCACATGTGGTGGTATGGCATGCGCCCTTCTTGTTGGCTGGTCCAGGAGTGGGTGCAGGTCCCTGATCAGGTCCATGATGGTTTGTGGGTGTAGCCTGTACCTTTCATGTATCTCTGCGTCAGTCTGTTGAAAGAGTGTGATGCGCTGTCTGTAGATGCGTTCCTCCCGTCTCCAAATCCTTAGACCTGCTGCCTGTAGACGTAGGCGCCTTGCAATGACATACAGAGCGGCCATGTTGTCCACGCTGTTGCATTTTGGGATTGCTTATATGCACTGTTGATGCTTACCACCTGCTTTCAATCCGTGTTAATTACCGACTCTTAATTACCGAATTTCATGGATTTCTTAATTACCGAATTTACCTACATGTCTTTTTCAGTTTTACCACTTCATATTTACCACTTCATATTTACCACTTCGTATTTACCACTTCATATTTACCGATTCGGTAAATCTGTATTCGGTAAATATGAATCGGTATTTACCGCTTCATATTTACCGAAAACAGGTTTTTGGCCTCCTACATCTCACTTGACTAAATACCGGTCGGTAACGGCATATTTACCGAATTTCGGCTGTTACCGACCGGTATTTAGCTACCTACATATGGCCCTTGATTCCTGGTGCTATCATGGAGCTTTAATATTGCTATCACCTCATGTGCCTAGTTTTTCCAGGGCGCGCACACCGCTCATGGGACGCTGTTGTTTAATTTATGTTAGGCTTGTGTTTTTTCCTACTGTTCATTCCTGGAAGGTGAGGTCTGCCTCAAAGTCACACCCATTGCTTATCTTCGAGCCCATTTCCTCGCCGTTGTCATGCAGCTATGCAGCGATTAAGCCATGAAAGGGCTCAACAGGGGAAGCTGCTAAAAGAAAGAACAAACCCAAATTACAGAGGCTTTTTTTCTGTCCTGTTAATACCCGGGCTTTTGGACGGGCAGTGCAGTACTCTGGGTTACCGGTCGCAGGTCCAGCACAGTCCACAGCACCTGGCCAGGGGAGGGGGGTGCTGAAGCCCTATCAATCCAATGACCATTGCGCGCCTAACCCTCCCCCACGTTTACAAGCAATGCGCACACGGAGCAACCGTTCTTGTGCCTTATCCATGTTTCCCTCATCAGTGTAGTTCTCCCAGAATGCACCAGCAGGTCCCCACACTGCTCTGTAAGAGCTCTGAGAGAGAGTGCCAGGTGGGCCCAGGGCGAACAAAGAAAGAAGCCTTCATGGTGAACAAATCCACAGCAAGGCAGAGGCAAACTGCTGGAGGCAGAGTACATCACGTGATCACCAGTGGGCTTCACGTCTGCTGTAGCTAGCTGACTTTGACTTCCTCATAGTGTTAACGCTTCCTTTCCAGCACATATCAAGCCCAAGGCCCTAGATTCTGCTTGCGCACTTCATCACTGCAGGTCCTCCTATCCACTCCAAGACGCATGCTGTCACCCCTTTGGCTCAACCAAAAGCTTTGTATCTGAACGTTAACCGAGCTAAACAATTGTCAATAAGCTGGTGAGTCATCACAGGGGTCGGATATTTTGTTTCCTGAGGAGAGACTTCGGGGCATATTATCAAGCACGGAGTCAAAATTATCGCCGCTTTAGCGTCAGAAAACTGCCGCTATATCGGTGATAATGGGCTTGATAATATGCCCGTGAGAATTCCCATAGAAGCCCATGTTCTGGTGTCAACATGGGCTTCTATTGGAATTCTCTCCGGCATATTATCAAGCCCATTATCGCCGCTTTAGCTGCAGTTTTCTGCCGCTAAAGCGGCGATAATTCTAACGCCGTTTCTTGATAATATGCCCCTTAGTTGTGAGAGGTATGCTAGGAGACATCTGTGAGAGGTATGCTGGGTGGCACCTCACCTCAAAAGGAGCTCTTAGATTCACAGAATTAGTGATTATAGCTCACTCACACTGGAGTGGGCACGTAGATGCACAACCGTGTATCTCACCTCTTGCTCCTACACTCATGTGTAAGTGCAACTACACACTTGCAGCAACGGTATTGAATGAGTCTCTTGCAAACATACACTATGCAAACATGCTTCCCTCATAGGTCACAGTGCACTCACATACTTTCTATCCACCTCTACATTCACCTGCCTTTAAATCTTATATGTCTGTTCTTCCTCTTTCTGATTCGAGTCACACACGGGTGCAGCAACTAAACTTTATATGTGAACGACTCTGTTCATCATGCAGGACATCGAAACACTTCCCATGCAGGCCACAATGTAGACACGGTCTTCCACACACTGACAGAGTACCGTGTTCCTTGTCCGTTACAGCAGTTTGGCACCTCCTCAGGGGTATGAAGTGCTGAATAACTGAAAATACAAAACTTTGAAGGGGGAAACAGATGTGTCATTCAGACACCTTGTTGACTTGAAGTTTGTGTAGTTATTCACACCATCAGGTGCTTGTCACAACCTTCATTACCATAACAGAGATCAAGGACTCTATACTTAAGAACACATGATTTGGGAGAAACCCTAGTTAGGTACTTCGTTGGTAGAGATGGGAGTGGGAACTGGCTACTATGTATAGACCGAGACTTAAGGAGGTCAGCAACGGCATAGTAGAGTACAAACCAAGTCTGACAACAGCTTTTGGAAAGGGTCATACGCCTATAGAACTGTGACAGCTGACCTAGTCTATGGTGTTTCCTGTAAAGGTGCAGTATAGAACGAACAATATGAGAGACAGCAGAGGATGTGACTATCTTATATGAAGGACCCACATAAAAGAAGGATGTTTGCTAATAAAACCTTACTAAATTGTGGAATAACAGTGTGCTTCACTCAAAATACACAATGTACTGGCATTTATATAACAAGCCTTTGCAAGGCAATAGGTCTCGCATTTGCAAGAGTTTGATCTATTGACATTATAAACGACAATGCCTTTTATTTATGAGTTGGTTTTGAAAACAGATAAATAAAAGGTATTGTCGTTTTCAATGCCAAGAGCTTAAACTCTCGCAAATCAGAGACCTATTGCATTGCAAATGCTTGTTATTTTTGCTCTGTCATGGGAATATGGGAACAGAAGGCACAATTAACCATGCTGGTATGGCTGCTCTAATAAAACCTATCCAACACTCAAAAACGTGTGACCGCGAGCTGCATGGAAAGCGAGATTGACACCTCAATTGAAGAGGTTACGACCATCTTAAAAACCAGAGCCATGAATGGTGAGATAGCCATTACAGTGGGGGAAGGCTCACGATTTATTCAAGATTAAGCCTAGGGTCTCTAAAAGCTTAATTACAACTGACTCCCTTCACAGCAAGGTGCAACCTCCCATACTGGATCCACAAAAAAATGCTACCTCCACCTCTGGCCCCAAGGGGAAAACTCACGTTCATATTAATATTGAATGCTCGAATAGATATGATCCCCTGAAGAAGGATCTTCCATCAGTTAGTCACTCACAGAATGTCTCCATATCCCCCCATCCTATTCCTTCTACCTGGGACCGTTCTACCCTCGATGAACCAATTGGTTTTATTTCCGCTCTGAGTGACAAAGTAGTCAATTTGAAACTAATATTACTGGATGTGGTGAACATTCTTAAAAAATTGTAAGGGTCTTCTGATCGTTCGTTGCAGCTGCCGCACAGAGAACTTAGGGGCATATCAACAAGGGCTTTATCTCTGCCTTTTTGGCTTTAAAAGCCAAAAAAGCAGAGATAAAACTAGCACCCTATCAACAACAGGATGCTAACATGCAAATTTGTATGTTAGCACCCTTTTACTCTACGCTTCCCCTTGCATCTCTAATGAGATGCAAAGGGGGCGTTCCAAAGTGAAATAATAGGAGAAATGTCGCTAAGCGACATTTCTCCTATTATCAAGAATATCGCTAACCCTGTTAGAGACAAAAAAAGCAGCGCTAACCGCGCTTAACACTGCTTTTTTACGTCTGGTATTTTTCTGACTTAGCCATGATATCCTATGGAAGGAGGATATCATGGCTAAGTTTGTCTGTCCCTATCAACAAGCTAACGTGAGATTATCGCTGGGTTTCCAGCGATAATCTCAGGTTAGCCACTTAGCGTGAGGATTTTTATCGCTATTGAGATAAGCGTTGCTAATAGCACGCTATCTCAGCGATAAAAATCAACGCTAGCCTGCGATAATTATCCTAGCGCTAAGTGCGCTTAGCGATAATTATCGCCGGTTGTTGTTGATATGCCCCAGAGTTCTTCTGCTCTACAGGTATTAAGGGATATAAAGAGACTACCAGCCATTTCTGTAGAACTTTCATGCTTTCATCATGTAGATCCTTCAAGTGTACATTGCAATCATGATGGTAGTGCTTGCCGGTGCCCTGATATTAGAGTTGGTCCATTTTCATATTTATGTTACCAATCTAAATCTACCCCTTGTATGCTGGTAAATGTCCCAGCACTCTGTATCCATCCTATTTCTTTTATGTCAAGTGTTGTAACCTATGGGAATTGTAATTATGATCATGTGGCCCCCCTTTGTACAGCCTCTGCTAGGAGACCGCATAGAAGCTCGAACGGGTATTTATGGTAAAAGTCCCTAAGTTACTGCCAGACTCCACCGAAGGTAGCGATTCATTGAAAAACAAAGCCCTGCACTGGATTAGACTCATTAGACATTGCCATTCAATCGTCCACTCAGACATTGTGTGTGCAAAATGCCTTATAGGTCCTGTTGGACTTTGGGACTCGATTGAATTGAAATTAGTCTCCTCTGAACTGGCTGAAGGTTTAATCTTATTTGATCTACACACTCCCCCCCACCCCCCTCGTTAATGGATCCAAAATTCATTTGAAGTTGAGGGCTTTGGATGCTGTCCTGGCTGAATCCAAGGATGGGTGTGGTAATTCCATCACAAACAAGAGTGAGGTTGGACAGAAGGATGGTGCCAACTCTGCCCCTCCCCAGAAGAGCGGTTTGGCAGAGAGCGACTGACTGCAAATCCCACCTGTTACAAACACCCAATCGACTTGTTCAGATCAGAGTGATAATCAGCTGGAACTTGTGTTGGGGGAATGCTTTTCATGTCCAGGTAGGAAGAGGGTCCCAATCAATATATATGTAAATAGTGAGAACAATTCAGTTGCTCCTAGTCCTTTGACGCCATTGAACACTCTCTTGAATACTTGAGCACTTGAGGCATTCTTCTCTTCACAGATAGGGTGCCAGTGGCCTGTGTACGGATGATTAATGTGTTCTTTTCTCTTTGGCACAATTTTATGATGTGAAACCACTGGAGTTTTCCAAAGGATAACTGATTTTTTCAATCCTCACAAGGCAGATTCCAGAATGCTTCATGATTCACTATGAATTCAGATTTGCGTGCTTTCCGACATGCATGGCATCCCTGTACCACCACCTCTGATCACCTTTCAAGAAACCTAGAACAAACTCACAGCTCTTCCGACAGTGTTTGGTCCTTACCCTAACTGCTTGCCAAATCACATGCGAGCCAGGTCGATGTTTCTTTAAAAGACTACTACTTACATCTATAAGGGTGGGATTTTATGCCACTGTGTACAGGTGTCTTCTCTGTATACGTTCTGTCCTGATGATGATGCTTCTCTTAGGCCCACATGCATCAAAGCAAAAGCCAGTCGCAAACGGGCAGATTCTCAGAATCTGCCCCTTTGCGACTAGGATTTTTGCATTTGGGATGCATCATCCCAAATGCAAAAATCGCAATTTAAGGAATCTCTAAATTGCGATTCCTTAAATTGCTATTGCATTTAAGGAATCCCAAATTGAGATTCCTTAAATGCAATGCATGAAAGTTAAAAAATTAGCGATTTCGCTAGTAGGGGGAGCAAATTACTATGAAGTTGAACTTCATGGTAATTTGCAAAAACTTTGAAAAATGCACTAAAGTGCATTTTTCAAAGTTCCATTTTACACACACACATGCCCTTGGGGCATGTGTGTGTGCAAGATGTATTCATATGCAGATTTCAGGGGTGCAACAGGGTGTCTTTTTGACACCCTGGCACCCTTGAAATAGCATGAGCAATTTGCGATTCTCTAATTGAGATTAGCAAATTGAGAAAGTCTTCCCATTTATTCCTATGGGCCTCTAGGCCCATAGGAATCAATGGGGAGGTATTCCTTAATTGCAACTCGCAATTTGCGAGTGGCAATTAAGGAATGTTTAGAAATCGCTATTTTGTAAGCGATTTCTACATGCATAGCCTTTTGCTATTCCTTATTAGCGAATCCTTATTTTTCGCTATTAAGGAATCGCAAATGGCATTGTTGATGCATGTGCCAGTTAATAATTATGTATTTGGTTCGAAATGTCAACGACTATTACTGTGGGCTGTTTTAAATTAATCTGGGATTTCAATACTCCCCATATGAGGGTTGGTTTAACATCCATTATTCCTTATCAGTCACATGTATAATTTGTATATTTTCTACAGCACCTGCACACTATTCATTCTCTTTGTGACTTGCACTGTGCCACTACACTAAAAGGAGCAAATTGTTTCTCGAAAACCAAGAAGTTGAGTTCTTGTTTAGTCATAAGACTTTTCTTTTGTGAATTATCGAATGCAGTTGTTAATTGCAGCACAAACCTTACTGGAGGAGATTTTGTGTAACTATTGTTGTGGAAGTCAAGGGCACCATAGGGACCACCTGTGTCTTTATTACTTGTCCTACCCTTGTCTCTGGGTTACTGGGTTGCCCCTTTTTTTAACCAAATCAACCTTTGCCAGGCCCCAACTTAATATAGGTTAGATTCACAGAATTAGTGATTATAGCTTACTCACACTGGAGTGGGCACGCAGATGCAAATTTAATAGCTGGAGATCCTAGAGGTCAGCTGCCAGAATTGTCGGGCACTGTTGCAAAAGATTTACCCTGCACTCACTTCAGACCGGCTATTCAATTTATACCGGTCTGCATTTGAATTGCATATAGTCTCCCACCACATTGTTGGGTGGAATCTTGATTTATTCTTGTCTTGTTGACCCTGCATGGGTCCTTTCAAATCATATTGAAGGTCTCCATTGACTTCTGACTTCGAGAGAAAATTGTCTATTGGAGGCTCTGAACTTTGTCTTGTCTGTCCTGATGATGACCATACTTGTTTTGGTTGAAACACAGTTGACGCTCATCTTTGGCATACATTGAAGAGGAAGCATCTATTGCCATTTCTGCTTTTGCGCTTGTTTGCTGTCAATTGTCCTTTTTGTATTGTTGGTTGTGTAAATGTATGAGAACATGTTAGTCTATTGTCCTATTGCTTGACTTTTACTTTGTTCTACTGCTTTAGTAAATATGTTTTTTGCAATATTAAGAATTAACTGGTTCATGGGTATCATTTTCATGTATTTGGTTTTGATTAAATGTTTTCATGTGTAATGTTTTGTTTGAACCATTGTTATTATTACAAACTTTATTTGCCCCAGGTTCGGGTGATAAGGCTGCCCCTGTTTGATGTAACTATTAGAAAGTTGCAAAAAGAACAATTGATGGACAGAATGCAGAACAATGTCATACATTCTCCCCAGTACAGATATCGGGACCTAAATCCATCGTTTTTTTGCTCCCCTTGCCATTCCAGTTTGAACACAGCCATATACATTTAGTCTTAACCCTGCGCCCAACGGGAACAGTCCAGCCCGAACTGCCAGGCCAGGTCCTCCCTGGACTGGAAACAAGTATACTATGACCGGTTTCGGGGTTTCACCCCTCATCGGCCAGGATAGCTTGACTCCAGTGGCATCCAAAGCACGGGGCCCACGTGTGGGCATACCCGTACCCGTCCCACTCGGGGTGACAAATGCAAAAAGAACAATTGATGGACAAGATGCAGAACATTGTCATACATTCTCCACAGTACATATATCTGGGCCTAAAACCATCGTTTTTTTTCTCCCTGTGCCATTCTAGTTTGAACCCAGCTATATGCGAATCAGTCTTGACCCTGCGACCAATAGGAACAGTCCAGCCCGAACTGCCATGCCAGGTACTCCCTGGACTGGAAACAAGCATCATAGGACCGGTTTTGAGGTTTCACCCCACATCAGCCAGAATAGCTTGACTCCAGTGGCATGGAGAGCACGGGACCCACGTCTCGGCATACCCATCCCACTCGGTGTGACGAATGCAAAAAGAACAATTAATTGACAGAATGCAGAACAATGTCATACCTTCTCCCCAGTACAGATATCTGGGCCTAAATCCATCGTTTGTTTGCTCACCATACCATTCCAGTTTGAACCCATCCATATGCAAATCAGTCTTGACCCTGCGCCCAGTGGGAACAGTCCAGCCCGAACTGCCAGGCCAGGGTGTTACTCCGAAACTGGTCCCAGGATGCTTGTTTCCGGTTCAGGGATGACCTGGCTTGGCAGCTCGGGCCAGACTGTTTCCATGAGGCACAGGGTCAAGGCTGATTTGCATATAGCTGGGTCTGAACTGAGGTGGCGAAGTGAGCTAAAGAATGATAATGGATTCAACCCAGATCTGTGACTGGGGGTGATTGCCCGAAAAGTTTAAATGTTCCGCCCATCATCTCCATGTGTTTGCACTATTAGAAAGTTGGCCTTTTCCTGCGTTAGCCATTTAGGACCTGGAGCCTGTATCTGAGCCACATGACTGGGTGTAGCTGACAGTTAAGCTTTGCGTATTTCTCCTAGACAGCCACACACAACAGGGAACTTAGGTGTACCTGGATGGGCCATCTCTGGTCGGATGGGAGGGAGGAGCTGGGCACAGACCTACTTACACTTGATTAGGCTGTATCCTGCATCCACACGAAGTGCTGCATACCCCCTGTAGTTAGTCTGGAGCCAGGACAGGGAAGGCAGAATGCCTGTCGGACTTCAAAGGAAAGCCTCTAGAATCTTCTTCCCCAATTCAAATGCACAAATGAGTATAAATACTGGACCTTAGGCACCACCACTTCAATACACTTCTGAACCTGTGGATACTCTGCTAAGAACTAAGAAGAAGCACTGCTGAACTACCAAAGGATTGCCACTCTGCCAGACTGCTGCCCTGCTGGACTACTGCCTTGCTGTGCTGCTGCCGTGCTGTGCTGACTTGATGACCTCTTGCTTGGGTGAGATGGACTGGACCTGCATTTCTTGAACCCAGAACCCCAGAGTGACTCCAAGGGCTAGTTGGCTGCCCTCTTGACATAAGCCTCAGGGTCAGAAAGCTCCAACAACTTTGCTTCTGCACCAGGACTCTGCCATCTGTGAATCTACCCTGCCAAGTAGTGCCACATCAGTCCTGGACCCTTGCAAGTGGGCCTAAGGTGCTCTGCCAGTCTCTGTGGATCCAGAATCTCCTCTTCTGTTCAACGCAACCCCGAGCAGAACCGATGCATCGCTGCTGCAGCGGAGATTGGAATCGCCACCAAGACCTGCATTGCATCGCCACATTGGAACCGCTGTGGCATGACGCATCCTCGGTGCAAGACCTTGCATCTCTCCTCATCAACAGACTCTTCATCGCAACCTTGCAGCGCCTCTGAACCGATGCATTGTCCCGAATGCGCAATGCATCCTTGACTCCGGACTGTGCAACGTAAGTCCTCATCAATGGGATCTTCGCCGACGTCGCAGCAGGACCATGCACCGCAGCTTCACTGCATCTCGGAACTGACGCATCGCTTCAGCAGGTCAACGCAACTTTGACGTGGATATTAATAATGCTCTGCAAACCATGATTTAAGTAGGGGTGGACGGAATTGGGGAAATTCACTTTCGCAAATTATCGCGAAAATGTTAAAAATCTCCGCAAACACGCGGAAATATCACGAAGATGCAGAAGTGGTCGCGGCTCGCCAACCGGACGCTGCCATCTTGTTTTCACTTGTCTCGCGGCGCATGATCTCGAGAAGAAAGACGTGATCCCGCGACGAATGACGTTACTGCGGGCGCGAACTGTCGCGAGACAGCGCAAATGGCTACCAACAATCCAACATCACGTGGAGAACGCGACCGGATCGGGAAAACTTGTCGGCGAACGTGGGGATTCAGGTAAGGCGATCGTGCGCACGCGAGAATGTATAATTTTACCGCGCGAGCAAGCTAAACATTTCCGGTAAAATGCGGATTGCGGAAATTTTGACATTTTCGTGCTCTCCGCGGAACGCGAAAATGTCACATTATCGCAATTTCCGCGAGCGAAACGGAATTTTAGCCCAGGCCTAGATTTAAGGTCCTCTGTTCAGCAGGCCTAACTAGGTCCCTGTAGTGAATCCGTGCTCCATCACGGTCAGCCTGAACTTGTGACTTTGTTCCATTTCGAGGCAACCAGATAGCCACAGTTACCGCTTGAGGCTTTCTGGCTCTATTTTTGCTAAAATCTTTAAAATTGAATACCTCTGGTTCTACTGATTGGATATTTGTCATTTCAATCTTGTTTTATTTAATAAAAATCATTCTATTTTTCGAACCCTGCTGTGGGTTCCTTTTGTGATGTATTTTCTCTGTGGTACTGTTTGAAGTGTTACACAAACACTTTACACATTACCTCTGAGTTAAGCCTGAATGCTCTGTGCCAAGCTACCCTAAGGTTGAGCACAAGTTAATTTAGGGATTGCTTGTGGCTTTGCCCTGAGAAGAATAGTGGTTGCAGCTTGAGAATGGTTTCACCCCCTTCAACTAGTAACCCAATTTCATACAGTTAGAATGTTTCACTCACTGGCCGCAGGGTTAAACTAGGAAAACTCTACTGTTGTTTGAGCAAAGAGAGGAAGGCACAGCCCTTCAGGCAATGGGACATGATTGTGCATTGAGATGGGCTGCGTTTTAAACTTCATTAAAGCTGCAAGAAATTGACAGAATTCACCCAAATTATTTTAGTGAAAGTATTGTCTCACAAAATATTATCTTGGGAGAGAATACCTATACTAACAATTTAACCCATCTTTATCCAACGTAGTCTCATTCTGTTTGTGTTTTGGACGTCTCCAAGGGATAGAGGGGCTTATTTATGAGCTCTTGAGGCACTTTTGCGCCGGCGGTGCGTCACTTTTTGTGACGCACCAGCGGCGTAAAAAAATGCACCACATTACCCCCATTTACAAAGTGACGCATCTAGGCAGATGCGTCACTTTGTAAACACCTGTGCAACATTATACCTGAGTCAGGTGTAATGTTTGCAGGGTGGCCGATCCCCCGCATCAAATCCTCATAGAAGTGGTGCATTGAAATCTATAAGATTTCAGTGCACCACTTCTAGAATGCCAGTGTGTGAAAACCTTATGCCTGCCTCATGGCAGGCGTAAGACTAACGCAGGCCCTTTCACATGGGGCTTGCCCCATGTGAAAGGAACATTGCTGGAGTTGCACCATGCTTCCGACATAACTCCAGCAATGGGTCAGTTATGCGCCAACAGATACGTCAGTAATACTGATTCCTTGCGGCATGGTGCATCCTACAGTAAATATGACGCATCAATGGTGTCGCAAGGAGAGCACACTGAGAAGTGTCGTATCACTGCTTTGTCGCAGTGATGCAACACTCTCATAATAAGGCCCAGAATATTTTAAAAGTTTTCGTATTTTCAGAAAATCAGACAGTTCCAGAGGAAATCCCAGTCACACATGGTTGAAACCCCTTCACACATGATTTTTCCTGACCAAGAGCGTCAAGTAATTTCAGGGTAAACATTGGATCACACTGAAATTTAGGTTGTTTAGGTTTGAGCGAGTTCAGTTCAACCCAGGAGTATTGCAGAGATCTGGGAGAGGACGAACGTTCTATTAATCAAACAACAAAATTGAAGCTGTGAACACAAAAAAGGATACAAGGACACACAATCTCTTGATGTGTCCATTGAAGCCGGAGGTCACCTCCGGCTTCAGGCTCATTACTACGCGGGGTACCGACGGACAGAGCGGTGCTCCTTTCCTGAGCGGTTACCAGGGAGAGGTTGGTGACTTACCCAGTCTTTACGGGTAAAATATACCATCAACGGACACATCAAGAGATTGTGTGTCCTTGTATCCTTTTTTGTGTTTACACACAGTTGCACCTTTGCAGTAGCATTATCGGTCCTGATGAAAGCCTAGCCTCCGAATAGGCTATATGGCTGAAACATGTTGACCAACCAGTGTTATTCTATCACCACGGTTTACAATTTCTGACTGGTGGTGCACGTTATTTTAATCCTGGTCGAGAACGTTTCACAAAAAAGCTTCTTTACGTCCTTGAACTAGTTTTAACTTCACAGTTTTCGCAATTTTTTCTTATATGCACGGCACCCCTCACTCACACTAGTAGCTTTACATCTGTGGATTCTATATATTCAGTATTACATTTCAAAACATCCCTGAGCTCCTCCCTCTCAGAGAGGGGGTTGTAGCCCCCAGAGGAACTAGGTTTTTCCTCTGGGAGGAGAATCCCAAATGATGAAGCACGTCACCATTGGTGAGTGAGGGATTACGTCCTACATAGGGATATGCCCTTGGATAGATCTATTGGGCTTAGACACTGATTCTGTTTCACTTTTTTTTACTTTATCTAACTTTGCAGCAGTGAGCTCTCACACACTTCTACTATTTTTATAGACCTCAGGGTTTTGTACTGTTGTTTATCTTGTTATTGGGGAATAAACCCTGTGCGGTCTTTAAACTTCCCTAGGACCCTCTGGCTTTGAACCGTTATTTGTTATAGTCTTCTCACTACCTGCCTTGTGTGTGTCATAGTGTCAAAAGGAGATCCCCGACACAAGTGATAGCTCCAAAGGACTAGTACAATTGTATCAATGATATAATTCAAATGCAATTTTCCATACATTATGACTAATGGGTGCATCAGATTACGTTGCCTCCAGGTGTTATTTCGAGCTAGAAACTGCTTCTAGGGCCTGGCCCAGAGACCCTGGGGCAGATTTACAAGAAAGTGACACATCTGTAGAGATGTGTCACTTTCCCTGCGCCAAAATGCAAAACCCTTGCGTCACCATGGATGCGCCGTATTTACAATACGGCGCACCATGGCGCAAGGATTGACAGATGCGTCAGAAATTCTGACGCATCTATTGACGGAAAAGTCACGCATTGCTGGAGTCGTGTCGCAAGCACGACACAACTCCAGCAATGCTCAGGGGCGCCCTATGCCTAACATGCTGCGTCACTCCTTACGCCTGCTTCAACCAGGCGCAGGGTTTTGACGCAGCATGGACGTAAAAGTGACTCAGTGAAATCTTGTAGATTTCACTGCATAACTTTTACATGGCTTCCTGCGACGGAACGTCCACCCTGCATACATTAAACCTGACGCAGGTTTAATGTGGTGCAGGGCTTCATAACGTGACGCATCTCCCTAGATGCGTCATGTAAATGGGCCGCAACTTTTACGCTGCCGCTGCGTCACAAAAGTGACGCAACGACGGTGCAAAAGTTACGCAAGGGACTTGATAATCTGCCCCCTATCTATATATTGGGCCTCATTTATGAGAAGTGACGCATCGCTGCGTGAAAGCAGCGATGCGTCACTTCTCAGTGCGCCCTCCTTGCGACATGATGGATGCGTCATATTTACAGTATGACTCATCATGTCGCAAGGAGTTACAGATGCGTCAGTATTTCTGACGTATCTGTAGGCGCAAAAGTGACGCATTGCTGGAGTGTGTCACAAAAGTGACGCAACACCAGCAATGTGTCCTTTCAAAAGGGGCAAGCCCCATGTGAAAGGGCCTGCGTCAGTCTTACGTCTGCTGTGAGGCAGGCGTAAGATATTGACGCATTTGCACCCTAGAAGTGGCGCAGTGAAATCTCGTAGATTTCACTGCGTCTCTTCTACGATGCTTACTTACGTGGGTACACCCACCCTGCATACATTATACCTGACGCAGGTATAATGTAGCGCAGGGGTTTACAAAGTGACGCATCTACCTAGATGCGTCACTTTGTAAATATGGTGCAACAAGCTCCAATTTTTACGCTGCTGGTGCGTCACAAAAAGTGATGCACCGGCGGCGCAAAAGTGACGCAAGGACTCATGAATGAGCCCCATTGTTTTTATTGATTGCTTGAGATCCAATACAGACTTAAAGCTGTAATGATAGACTAAAGAAATGCCTGCACCTCTGCGGAGACCACAACTTATCCGAGTTTCCCTTTAAAAATTTGAGCTCATAAAACCTGTTTTTGGTTTCAGCATCTGCCTTATTTTGTTACGATGCATTAGGGGGGGTTATTTAATTTTTCACTGACGAATATTTAAGCAAAGTCACAGTGAGAGCAGTTACATAATAGTTGTGAGCTTAAGTAGTGAATTCAGTCAGTTTTAAACTTTTTTA
Source organism: Triturus cristatus (assembly GCF_964204655.1). NCBI lineage: Eukaryota > Metazoa > Chordata > Amphibia > Caudata > Salamandridae > Triturus > Triturus cristatus. The sequence continues at coordinate 880,717,861 of NC_140583.1, forward strand.
ACACCATTTCACTTTCACGCTGGTCTGCTTCTTACGCTGATCTGCTTATTTGTTGTTTCACATGTTCTTCTGCTTTCTCTGGTGAATGTATCAGTGATCTCATTACGTGCTGATAATCTGTCTTGCTTTTATTTACAGCAGAGTACAGACTCAGTTGGTATGCTACCAGCCCATGAATCAAATTCCTCTAGGTACTTGTGTGAATATAAAGTGTGCTTGAATATACATTTGAAATGTGCATGCATGAGACCGTTCTCTTTAACAACAGTGCAAGCTAGCTACAATGCCATCTCTTTCAGAGAGTTTTATATGTATATTCTTTTTTTGGTGTAATAAAGTGAGAAGGATATTTATTGAAAAATCACGCAGCACACCAAGTCATCGCCCTGCGCTGCGTGATAGGGAAAGAGCAGGAATGCGCTGTATCTAACATTATACGGTGCAATGCTGTCTTCTTCATGGGTTGGAGCTCTCTTGGCTGCCTAGTGGCAATGCAGGAACCCTCACACCATGGTGCAAGGCCGCCTGCCTTGTAAGCAGGATTTTTTTTGTGCAGGAAGGGACACCTACCTGCACAAAAACAATCCTCAGAGGCAGAAAGAGGAAGTAAGGAGGAGAAATAAAGATATTTCTTCCTTGTTATGCTTCACCTGGGGAGGCGTAGCATTTTGAATCATTCCCAGGTCTTCTAGTAATGGTAAATCTGGGAATGCTCCAAAATCCATGGGTGGATAAGTGAGAACACCCACGCTCCACCAATAGAATGCCTTCCTGGGATAGAGTAATGCAACACAACGATTTGCCCCTGAAATATTAATTGTGGTGGATGGAAGTCCACCAGAAGTAATAAAGTCATTAACCAGTTAGGACCAGTAAAAGGTTTCAGTAATTTAAACCTGAGCTACATACCTGGGAGCTGTGTGTAAGAAATTGGGTTACTGGTTGAGGGGGGTAAAACCCTACTCAAGCAGCAACCACAATTCTTGTCTGGGTGATACATAATCAAAACCCCTTCTGCTAAACCCTCTGATAGCTTGGAACAAATGCAGCCAGGCTTAACATAGAGACAAAGTATCAAGTACTTATGTAGCACACAAACAGTAATGAAATGAAAACACAACACAAGAAAAATTCAGCACCAATTTAGAAAATGGAGTAACATGCAATAAATTATTTAACGCCAAGATGACATAAATCCAATCCATGGAACTGGAGATATGTCATTTTAAAGATTTAGGTGAAAATAGTGCTTAAAGGCACAAAGGGCCAACTGTGGTTATCTGGTTATGCCGGACTGGGCTAAAATAAAAGAAATCAGGCCTTCGGCAAAGGATAATGGGCTGGATACAAGCACCAAGTTAGGCCCAGTGATCAAAGTACCTGAAATCCTGGTTGCAGTGTTGCGTGGTACGTCGTAGATGTGTTGTGCAGCAGTGATTTGGAGGAGCTGCGGGACTGTAATGGGGGGGCCTGCATCAAGGATGTGTTGCACTGTACAGCACAGGTACCAAGGAGCTGCAGGGCTGCATTGCGATGTGCTGCGTCGAGGCTAGGTTATGCAACAGCGGTATCGAGGAGCTGCGAGGTCCTGCATCATGGATGCATTGTGTAGTGGCGGTTCCAATGCGAGGTGATGCGTCGATTCTACTTGGACCACAGCTCGGCTGGCAGAACACGTTCAGACCCACTTCTAAGGGTCCAGGACTCGGTGGCACCACTTGGGAGGCAAAACTCACAACAGCCAGAGTCCAGGTACTGGGTTCATGGTGGTTGGAGCCTTTTCTGTCCCTGAGGCTTCGAAGAGGATGCCAGTCAACTAGCTCTTGACATCACCTTGGTGAACCTGTGTTCAAGATGTAGGGCCAGTCCTTCTCACTCAGGCAGCAGGGCAGCAGGGCAGCAGGGCAGCAGAGTTGGGTCTGAGCGCTCACTATCTATACTTAGTGGCAGCTTTGAAGTAAAAGATGTTTTTAGAGGATTCCTCCCTCAGTGGTGTATGGAATTTCCTGCCTTCCTGCCCTTTCCCCAGCTTGTCTGAGGGCACAAAAGACTAGTGTGAAACCCTTTGTGAGTGTGCTGAGGCAGAATCTTTGTGATGTGCAAATGTCGTAGATGAAAGCTGTGCCCCCATCAAGTCAGCGATGGCTCATCCTGCCAACACCTTTCCCCCCCTTGTCTCGCTATCTGTGATGACCCATCCAGGCACACCTAAGCTCCCTATTGTGTGTGGCTGTCTAGGAGGAACACACAAAGACCAACTTCCCAGTATACAGGTTGCAGGCACCAAATGGTTGGGACAAGAAAATGCCAGGGTTTCAAAAGTGACATTAAAACAGTTGTGACTTGGGTCCTGGGTACATGTAGTACCATTTTATTAGGGACTTACTAATAAATTAAATGTGGCAATTGGGTGTAAGTCAATTTCAGCATGTTTAAAGGAGAGAGCGCAAGCACTTTATCACTGATTAACAGTAGTAAAGTGTGCAGAGTCCTAAAGCCAACAAAAGGTTTGGTAAAAAACCACCCTAAGGCTGACAGGTCTAGCACTGTGGCACAGATCAGAAAGGCTTAACTTAAAGAAATGTGTAAAGCATATAAAAGTAAAAGTACCAAAACAGTTAAAAAGTCAGAGACACAACACACTAAGGGCCCGATTCACAGAACTAACTTAAGACAAAATCCTAAACGTACTACCATTTTGGTATTCACAGAAGGCACTTACTCATTTTGGTATTCACAGAAGGCACTTAGGAGTCCTAAAGTTAGGAGTCCTAACTTTACGACTCCTAAACTGAGAAAAATCCTAACTTTAAGACTTTCGGTATTCACAGAAGGCATTTAGGAGTCCTAAAGTTAGGACTCCTAACTTCTGTGAATACCGAAATGAGTAAGTGCCTTCTGTGAATACCAAAATGAGTAAGTGCCTTCTGTGAATACCAAAATGGTAGTAAGTATAGGATTTTTTCTTAAGTTAGTTCTGTGAATCGGGCCCTAAAAATCCCACTCCAATTTATAAAAATAAAGAAATATTTCATAAGCAAAATTACACTGAAATGACAAAAACTGCTCTGGAGAGCCAGAGATATACATTTTAAAGTCAAAATAGTGCCAAAAAACACTAAGCGCCAATGATAGTCTACAGAAAGACCTATGAGCCACTCAGGGGGAACCACAATGGCATCCTGGTCAGAAACACCAAGTGAATTGGTCCCACTGAGAAGTCTGGAAGTCAAAAAGTTTGCAAAGGGTCCTTGCCACCTTTTTGGAGAGAAATATTCCCTGTGTGGGCTGCTGCTGAAATTGTAGCTACCGCCATGGAACCGAAGGCCAGATACCTCAAGCAGATGGGTCTTGGTGGAGCTCTGGAGATAATGGAGATTTTGGGGCATATGTACAAGAAGTGGCAAAGTGAGGCGTCAGCCGTCATGGCTTATTGTCTCACTCCGCCACTTCAGAAACGCAAGGCTGCACAATAGTTACAAGAATATGGTGCAGCCTTACATTTCCCCTGGGATCTGATGCTACGCTTAACAGTCTAGCACCAACGCAGGCCCCATGCACCACAGTGCAAGGGTGTCTGCGTGCAGGGGAAGATTGTTTGTGTTCAGGAAGGTCTCCCTTCCTGCACATAAACAATCTTGAAATGCCGTTTTGTCACTTCTATGTGTGCTGCTTAATGCAGCACACATGGAAGTTACAAAATGTCTTTTTTTTTTTAGAGATTGTTTATATGCAGGAAGGGTCACCTTCCTGAATATAAACAATCCACAATGTTTTGCTTTGTCCTTGTGTGCAGCACAAGGCAGGACACATGTAAAAAGCAAAAATGACGATAAATAAAGCATTTCTCCTGGTTTCGCCAACTTAAGACCAGGTTTTCCCTGGTCTTAATTTTTGCGCTGCCTCCTATTAACCCCACCCTTGTAAATAGGGGGCAGCGTCAAAATCAATGGGCGTTTCGATGGAACTGCTACCGCAACACCCATTGCCCCCCCTTTCATACTAAACATAGTGTGAAAGGAGGCCTTACTTACCAGGCAACGTTAAGCCACGTTAAGTGGCTTCACGCTGCTTGGTAAATAAGGTGAGGCCCTATTGCCACAGGAACATCGGAAAAAGTGACGTTCCTGTGGCGATAGGGGCTTGTACATATGGCCCTTTGTGCTGAAAATTATTAAAGTCCTACCGCAGAATGGAACTTAGTAATTTTTTTAGAGATCCGGGGATCTTTGAGCAGGATGTAACTGAAATCCAATTTGATGATCTGGAATCGTTTGTCTGATGGTTTTCAGTGGATTCCACTGAAACTCTGCAGTTTTCAAATGTTTCCAGACTTTCTCCTGATGACCAAACAACAACAAGTGCACACTTTTAAGGACCGAAGGACCTCAGGGGAAGGTACTTTCAGGGTGTCAGGCAGAGGCCAACAGCAATGTTCATTTGCCACTGGTCAATTGGGTATTTCAGGGTAAAGGCCTCTTGTAGATTGTTTGTCTCTGTAGCCACAAGGGTGGTCATCCATCTGAACCTTGGAGTCCACTTCTACATCCTAGGTGCAAGAGGAAGCAGGTCCAGTCCTTCAGGGCTCCTCTCAAGTCACAGACCGCAGGGCCAGTCCTCTTCTGATCTTCTGCAGGCCCAGAAAGAGTTCTAAGGTTTGTGCCATGTGTTGCAGACCAACTAACTCGTAAACCAAGACACTGCTCAGACCTTGACCCAAGTTAATATCTAAGCATATTCAGACAGTAGAAGGTTAGTTTCTGGGTATGTCTACTCAGACTGAACAGCATTTGCTTTCAGTTGATAGTTGGATTACTTCAGCCTTGCATACAACTATCCCGACATAGCCTTCACACTCGCACAAATCAATGCCAGATAATCATTGGTATACTTCACAACTATCTGCAATTAAGAACGAATGTAAAAAAGTTGAACAGACTTGTAGAACTACCTACTCGATTAAGGCCACACTGAAACACATAGCATCTATTAGAAACTATAAAAGTCTCATTAGACAGAGATGTATCAGTTATCACTCTAAGCAGATCTTCCCTTCTCTTTTATCAAAAAAGGAGCTTTTCTTGAAGTATACAGAGTTTAACCTCTATCTTCACAATCACTTTGTGACAAGGTTTCAAAATCTCCCTGGCAAATTACATTACCACAAACAACATTAGAGGCTTTTTCTGCAGTCATGGTTAATCAAAAACACTCAAAGTAAATAACATTTCTTCCGAATCATGACCTCCTAAGTGATTTAAAGCACTTTCATCTTTGTTGGCACCTCATCTGACTTCACATATTTAATTTATCTATTGAATCTGGTATGGCCAACTTGTTCAATAAGCCATGTGACATTGGGCAGACTTACTGCTAATATCATAAGTTTGGTGCCAGGGGCACTGCAGATATTGCTACTATTAATACCCATACTGAGGAATTGAAAATTGTTAACAACTTTTTTACTTTACAGCTGGCAATCCTGCCTGATGTACTGAGGTGATCACTGCTAGTACACTTGCATATGGTGGCCACTGTTAGAACCGGCGGTCTCTAGTTGGCAGAGGTATACACTTCTGACAAATAGGGACCCACCTCCTCTAGTCAGGGCAAGGGGATTACACACTCAGATAACCCCTGCTCACCCCCTTGGTAGCTTGGCAGAGCAGACAGGCTTATCTCGGAGGCAGTGTGTTAAGCATTTATGACCACATACAGTAATAAAGTGAATACACTACAAACGGACACAACACAGGAGTTATTATAAAAAAATAAGTATTTTTATATAAGGCTTAGCACAAGACCAAATAACGATAAAAATATACCACAATCTTAATAAATACTCTTTGGAAGTAAAAATAATAGTTCAGGTAAAGTTTCTTCTTAGTAAATAGTTCTTTAGCAACAAAAGTAAGTATTCTTCTTAAAACACAGTTCTTGGCAACAATGTGACCCCCACAGGAGTCACACGACGTCGAGGTTACGATATTCCGAAGGTTCGGCGTTGACCGCGAGGAGCGCTATGTCGAGCCTGGAGTTGCAACAGACCCCACAAACACAGTACCTTTAGAATGAAGCAACACGATGATCCACGGCGTCGAGAGGTCGGCGTCTATCGTGCCTCGGAGTCAGGGCGATCCGCAGCAGCGTCGAGAGGTGTCGGGCCGGAGCAGCGCTCACGGCGTCGAGAAGGGTGCCGCGTCGATGAGATCAGCAGCGGCGTCGAGACGGGGTCACTTGGAGCTGAAGCCGAACTCACTACTCACTGGCGTCGCTACTTGCGTCGATCGGGCCCGGCGGCCGGCGTCGAAGGCTCGGAACACTGGAGCCGTACTCACGATGTCGAGCTGGATTCGGCGGCATCCAGCGACGTTGAGATTGCAGATTTCACCTGTGCACTGGAAACACCACGTTCCAGCAACAAGCAATTCAGCAGAGGGTGAAGTCCTTTAGCCCTGTGACTTCAACAGGAGGCTGGCACTCTTCCAGCCCTTGGAGATTTTCTTGCAAGCTTGAGAGCACACACTAAGTTCCTCTCTCCTTGTCCCTTGGCAAAAATAAAGAAGCAGCTTCAGGTTCCCCCCAGCAAACAGCACACTGGCAGAAGGGGGAGGCAAGTCCTAGGATCAGCAGGCTTCTTGTCCTTGGTAGAGGTTTCCTTGTCAGAAGTGATCTAAGTTCTTTGGTTCAGGGGTCGTTCTTTTATACCCCTTTTCTGCTTTGTTCCCTTTGTCCAAGCAGGGACATTTCCCCCATCCCAGGTTTGTTGTGGGTGTTGCCAGGCCGAGGCACCTGGCCTATTCACTGAGCAGGGCAGGGTCATCAGCCGCCCAGCAGGAGGCGGAGCCAGTATTGTCACTGGCAGGGGCAGGGGCATCAGTCGCCCGGCAGGAGGTGGAGCCAGCATTGTGTCAGGCTGGGCAGGCTACCAGGGACTACTCTTTCCCCACTCTAAAGTTAAATGCCTCATTCACCCCACACTGACTCATTCAGACCTCTGGAGCCACCCAGCCCCTGACACACACACCAAACCAGCAGAGACCGGTGGATAGTTGGACAAGAAAATAGCCACTTTCTAAAAGGGCTATTTTCAAACACAGAATTTAAAAACCATCCATCCTAAAGGATGTGTTATTAAATTCTGAGTTCAGGGATGCTAAACTCGAACCGCTACCATGCTCCCTGAGTCAGATAAGATTATAATGGAGTTAATAATCAGTCTGCCCATTCTGGCCTATGGAAGGCAGGTAGCCCTTCAATAGTGAAAAACGAAAATGGCTGTAATTCACTATTAGGTCATGCCACACACATCAGGGCATGACCTACCTTTTACCAACAATGCACCCAGCCCTAGGGCCTACCATAGAGGTGTCTGAAATGTGGCAAAGTGAAGGTTTTAGAGACTGGCAAGTAGGTTTCCTTGCCAAGTCGACATGGCAGTCAGGGACTGCACACAGGCTCTGCGATGGCAGGCCTGGCACACATTTTACAACCTGCTTCTGTGGGTGGCACAACCGGTGCTGCAAGCCCACCAGCAGCAGTTAACTTACATGCCCTTGGCACACGCATTGCACTTGACTAGGGTCTGAACAGTAAGTCAACCAAGCCAATCATGGTAACACCAATCAATGTATCAATTTAACATAGGGAGCACTTGCACTGTGGCACTGATCAGCAGTGGCACAGTGCCTAAAGCAATATTCCAGCAAAACATCGTAAAAACAGAGGAGGCCAACAGAAAAAAAAATGGAGGAGAGACTCATGCCAATGATGCCAGGTCTAACAGCCACTAATTAAATATTGTGCACTATTGCAGCACTAATTACATTAGTAGCTTTGGATGATTTTCATTGAACATAAGTAGCTCTTTTTACAGAAAAGGTAGTAGTCCCTTGTCCTAGTATATGGGAAAAAGTGTACCCAGTACCTGTAAGTTAAATGTCACTAGTAGGCTGTAGGACTCACTGTGCCACCAACATAGTGAGAATGCCAAACATGGCTCCAGGCTTACCACTGTAGCTGGGCAATTTTAAAACTGCAATACATTCTATCTAAATAAATTCTTTTGACAGGTCAAAACCTTCCAAATAACAATTAATAGGTCACCCATATGTAGGCCTTATAAGACCTAATGCAGGGTGCATGGTATTTAAAAGTAAGGAAATCAATGTTACACATATCCTTACAGTGAAACAGCCTCAAAAGCTATTTTCACTTTAACAAGGCCGGTTGTATCAAAGGGAAGCCCTAGATTACATTATTACATTTAATAATGCAAAAATCGGCTAGGAACCAGCTAGAAATATAATTCAAATAATATTTGTAATAGTTATTTCAAACCAATTTAATGGTAAAATTGAATATGTGATAACTATTAAGGAACTGATCCCTTTAAAATGTTACCTTTTCCCTGCCTAAAGTCTCTGGTGGCCCAGTTGCATGTGCTCTAACTGTACACCTGCAGAACACTACTGAACCTGTAGAATACAGAAGGCCTACACCTGATGTTGAGACCTGCGAGGTGACCTGAAGGGCTTGACCTTTTCCCACTTGTACCCAGGATAAAGAAGTGGATAGCAAGCGTCAGTTGACTGACCTCCTGTTATGCTGCAGTATAGAAAAAAGCTGCAAGAAGATCCTTTTCCTGAAGAGCCCGGTAACCAGTTCAAACTGGACCTTTCCTGGACCGTGCTGATGGCTTCTGCTGCAGTGACTCTTGACCTCCAAGTGCTGTTCATGAGGTCCTGGGACCCTTGGCTGTGTCAATGCGTATTCCTCCTAACATCATGAAAAACATCGAGTCAAGAAATGTTTCGCTCCAAACGCCTCTGGAGGACCGGGACAAACGTACTAAGTCAGTTTGATGAAGGAACGTTGCTACTGGGCCAAAGACAAATCCATTTCTGCGAGATGATGTACAGACAGTATCCAGCCTTTTGTAGCCCTGTTCAACTACAGCAATGCAGCCATGCCTCACTGGGAGAATCTGAGTTCCAAAAAAGTGACTACGTTGTATCGTTGAAATCGTAACCGGATGAAAGTGCTAAAAGGATCCATCCAGCGAGAATTCCCACTCTGAGTGTTCCTACCCAAAGTCAACGACTTCACCAGGACCTCATTCCCTGGCAAAGTTGCCATGTGGAACCCTTCAACCTTTTTTGGCCTCAGCCTTCTGCCTTGCCCGCTGAGAATTTTTGACTTCCATTTCTGAGACTAAGTCAAAAGGTAAAACGTCTGACCAGGTGGAATTTGGTTTCTGTTGCTGACCCACGCTCCTTTGTGATTACTCTTAAATCGTGCTGGGTCCCAATCAAGTGCAACCAAAGGACAGTAATTGGCACGTAATGCTTTTTTTGCACTATATCGATTTGAAATCGAATAATTAATTCTTCTGATTCCCCTTTTTAAATTTTTGTCTTATGTTCATTAAATTATTCTTTATTTTTTATAAATTAAAGTGGGATTTTATTGCATTGTGTTTTCGACTTTTTAACTGTTTTGGTACTTCTAAACGCTTTACATTTTTTCTTAAGTTAAACCTGTCTACTCTATGCCATGGCTACCAAGTATTGAGCTCAGATTTACTTTACTGTAACCTTTAATGTATCTAACAAGAATAGTAATAGTACTACTTGTTATGGACTACCATCCACACAAATAATAATCCACTTTCTCAGAAAGAGTATCAGCTGTTACCCCTGTATACCATCAATCAATTGACAACCAAGTACCCCAGGGCATCAAAGAAATGCCAGGTTTCCTACCACATCCTGCTCCTTATCTTCCTGTAGGATCGGTGCAGAGACAATTGTTGCAGTGGTATTTGTAAAGCTCTGAAAGAAGGGCAAATAAAACTTAAATTGCATAAAATACATATACCATGATGCAGGTACAACCACACTTGTGAGTACATTGTGGAGGGGTCTTGCAATTACAATGGCAAAAGAAACACAGAACGTATCTTGGGGAGTGTATGCGCGATTTTGAGGTATAACAGTTCAAGTTGACCTTACAGGGCACTCCCATGAGGACAGCATGAATCCCCAAGACTCCAGCACTGTACTTGCAGGTGACTTTCTCCACAGCTTTAAATAAGAAACTGGAGATTATTGCTAGAAACAGACACTATTTGAATTTGCTGGACAGAGATTTCTAGGGTTTCTGTTTTTTTATGTAAAGCCAAATGTAATTAATAAATAACCACTAAATATTTGCTTTTCAGTGGCTGCTTGGAAACACAGAATTTTACTGCAATGATACGTATGCGAGTCTTAGCGTCGCCTCAACTTCCTGTGATTCTGGGCAGATCACTAGATCACTACATCTCTCAGTGCCTAGCGACTATACAAATCCGAGTATTGTTATTAGACTCCTATCAATTTTAATGGTAAATGTCTTTTAATTTTGCTGCTGAAAAATAATTGAGTTTGGGGTAGCATTTAGAATTGTCTGCATTCACTTAATGTGTATAATTAAATAATTCAAAAATTGTTTTTGCTGAGAAAAGAATCTGAGTACTTTCAGAAAATGAATTGTTAACCATTGATTATCATGACAATTTATCGCTGCGGTAAAAAGTCCATTTGGTCAGAATTTTGATATTTCCACATTCACATAACGTATGTGCTTCCTCTTTGAAAAACAATTTTTGTTGTTAAATACATTTAAATAATTCAAATGTGATGGCATCTTGTCATGTATATTTCTGTCGGGTTTCTGCCACTCCCTGCTGAGATGCAATGACTCATTTTTTAATCTCTGAGATGTGACTTCTGCTGCAATTGTTTTTCGTTTAGACATTTACCTTTTTTTATCTTCTCCTTGAGCTTTCTTGGCCGAATTTCCTTTTTTTGCTGAGAGAAAATATCGAAGGGCAGCGAGTGAAAACAAAACGAAATAGTTAACTTTTAAGGTCAGCACCTAGGGATGGTAAGGAAAATCAATCATCTTCAAGTGCACAGAGGTCAGAGTAGTGGCTGCCTGTCAATGCACTTCGACATGGCTGGGAAACTGCGCAAAATGACCCACAAGGGCGATCTCAGCAGCTGGAAGATCAGAGAATGAAACACTATGAATGCAAACTCACTGTTCAAAGCTTATCCTTAGTCAGGAGTTTGTAAGGGAAATGTGCACATCTAAAATGATAAGTAAACTTTTCCTTATGTTACCTCAGCCTTTTTAGGTCGAGCATTGAAGACCTCTTGTATACACTTTAGTATATACATATATGTTTATGTACTTGTCTGCTTCTGCTTAGGGACTTTTTTGTCTGTTCAACTGCCTCTATTAAACTGTCTTGATAGAAAACGACCAGTAGAGGTCAGTAAAATGAATTGTGGCTGCTTGTTCAACTGCCTCTATTTAACTGTCTTAATAGAAAACAACCAGTAGAGGTCAGTAAAATACCAGAATTGCTTTCTGCTGCAGGACTTTCTTTTTTTAATTTTTCTGGCACCTGCCTCTGTTTAACTTTCTTGATAGCAAACGACCAGCAGAGGTCAGTAAATTACCAGAATCACTTTAGTATTCTCTAGATTCCAGTTCATAGAAATTGTCTCCTACGAGCACTCGTAGACAATAATATTTTTGTCAAATCTTGTATTTTCAGTGATTTGACCACCAAAGGCACTGATTTTATATTAAAAACAGAGCTTTGGACTATACAATTTCCCTCTGAAAGGCAATATTTCTCTCCATGTGTTCCAATACCTTGCGTGTCCTGCAGTTTGGTGCTTACTTTCCCTCCATGTTAAAGAACAGTAGATTTTTCAGCACCAAGGCTAATGTCCTGCATAGCTAAATACATATAAGGTCCCAAAGGCGAGACCGATTGCATTGTAAATGCTTGTTGTATGTTTGTGCTGTAGCAGGTGGTGGCTGAGCAAATACACATGCTTTAGTTTATTTGTAAAAATAGGAGACATTACGTTTATCGCTCTAAGTGTATGACTAAGTCAGAAATGCAGGGTGCTGACTGCCAGAGGAACCAATCGTTCGACATTTTTCTATTTGATCAATATTTGGATTTGTATCAGATGGTTGAGGGTCACATTTTCAGTATTAACCACCAGTAACTCAAGCGGGATACTTCTCTTCAATTTCTACAAATGATCTGTTGCTTCCAGACCCAATATCACCATGTCCAGAGATTGGTTTCAATGGTTGTGGATCCGCCCCCGGTAAACCTACCACTCAAAAGCGGCAGGGACTGTGGGCAGAGGTGCGGCCACCATCTGCCCTCTCCAGCACCCATGGGGAGAGCAGGCAATGCCCCACTCAGCTCTCCCATCCTCACAAATGCCTTAACTTGACCTGGATGCGTGCTCTGAGTAGGTGGGAAAAGGGACCATTAAAGGGGCCATTATTGCACTCACAATTTGAGAATTTACTTGACAATACCAGGTCCGCACGTTATGCCCCATTCTGCTGTCAATAAATTATAAAGCCTGTTATTTGCAAAGGGATACCAGACAATCTCAAACTCGAAAATCCGAATATCCCTCTATCAAACAGATGTGAATTCATAATGAGGCATTTAGTAAATATCTTGATGTTTCGTGACTTAGGTATACTATGTTTAACAGGTGAGACATTGGAATTTTGCAGTGAGTGTTAATAACAAGCCAGCACTGCATTATAATTACATCAGATGTACTTGTGTGTTGCATTTCATATACAGTTGCATGGAACATGGTTTGTCTGAGACTATTGTAGACACAAGCAGGCCTAGGGACATTAGACTTGGAGTAAAAATCCATCAGGGGAAAACAGTGGAAGTGACTTAATTACTACAAATCGGGATTTTGATCCCTGTGCCAACTTCTGTTTTCACATGGATTGAAATTTAATCCCAAGCTCACAATCAGCGCCTTAGCTGCTGACTTTGACTCTGAGCTGACTTTTACCAGCGAGCCACCTACCTTGATAAGAGAGTCTTCTGGCATATGTGCCCAACATTCCCAAGCCTACCCTGCATCTACAGATTTCAAATACCCATGCATAGAGGCCCATTGAAGCATCATTTACAGATGTATTAGGGAAAATCATTGGCAGATTTTGAAAATCCTAGAAACGTGGTAAGACTCATTATCAATCAAACACAAGGAGATGATGGAGGGAGCGCTGAAACTTTTCATGCACTCACCCCCAGTCACAGATCTGGGTTGAATACATCATCATTCTTTAGCTCACTTCACCACCCCAGTTCAGGCACAGCTATATGCAAATCAGCCTTGACCCTGTGCCTCATGGGAACAGTCTAGACTACATTGTTCCTATCAGAGCATCCCAGCAAAGAAGACCCTGATTTGTTACATTTCAAAGTACTGTGTATCATTCAAAAAGTCAAATGTGTTAATACTTCAGCTCATACATCCACAGTCTCTTATAAATATCAAATGACCAGGTACTAAGGACCGAACGCCAGAACCAGTTCAGGGAATATCTTGTTACATTCAAGGCTTAACCTTCTGGAACTTCCTTTCCTTGTAATTAAGAATTGAAGATGACTTTTTCTGAGATTGTGGAAAGGCTTTAATGTGCACCGTGGAGAAAACAGATGTGATCAGTGTCTAGATGTGCTTCTTGTTCAGCCAAACAAAACTCGAATCCCAGTGACTTCTTCATTATATTGTTCCACCACACTCCCTTCTCTAGCGCTTGGAAATTGGATAACAAGATACAAATGCAAATCCAAGCATATGTTTGAAGAACAGCATTCCCAGTTGACTGCTGGAGCTGCTCTCTTGGCATTACAGGGCAGGACCATGACTAGTTGGAAAAATCATGCCATAAAAAGAAATTAGCAAAACATGTAAATCAGAAAATTTGCTTTGCAATGACCCCACATTAGCTCATTTTTCACCTCTTTGCGGTCTAGATCTCAATTAATCATTTAATTAATTTTGAGACCAGTATACTTTTGATATAAATCCTGTTACCAAACACAAAAGAACATAAATGTGCCGATTCCGATCTGTTAAAAAAATTTACCGTCCGACTCGTATCTGTATTTTTTTACGTACGAATCGTACAAGTACCGTACAAACTGCGAAGTACGATTTGTACGTGAAAAATACATACGAATTGCGTCGGGAAAAGTGTCCAATAGGGAGCCGGACATTTTTACGTGCAAATCGTAAAACAGAAGTACGATCCGTACCGCCCGTCCGAATACACAACCGCATGTAAAAGGCCCTGTACAGAGTGAACGCTGTAGCCTACATGTACATGGGTAAACTTGTGCCCGAATACGAGTCGTACAGCCCCCCTCACCCCGCACATGTCAGCACCGTACCCCCGTACGTCAGCAACGTACCCCCCCTCTGCACCGTACCCCAACACCGTAGCCCAGCCTGCACCAGTACGCGCCGCACCCCAACACCGTAGCACAGCCCGCACCTGTACGTGCCGCACCCCAACATCGTAGCACAGCCCGCACCGGTACGCACCGTACCCCAACACCGTAGCACAGCCCGCACCTGTACGCACCGTACCCCAACACCGTAGCACTGCCCGCACCTGTACGCGCCGCACCCCAACACCGTAAAACAACACGCACCTGTACGCACCGCACCCCAACACCCTAGCACAGCCCGCACCTGTACGCGCTGCACCCCAACACCGTAGCACTGCCCGCACCTGTACGCGCCGCACCCCAACACCCTAGCACAGCCTGCACCTGTACGCGCCGCACCCCAACACCATAGCACAGCTCACACCTGTACGTACCGTACCCCAACACTGTAGCACAGCCCGCACCTGTACGCGCCGCACCCTAACACCGTACCCCAGCACCCTCACCCAGCATCACGTATGTACGGCCCGTAGCACTATGGCGTACGCCTACGCCAACACTATCATAGTGCTATGGGCCCTACAAACGCGGGTATGGCCCGTAGCACTAGGGTAGTGTTGCCGTAGGCGTACGCCATAGAGATACGGGCCGTACCCGCGTATGTACGGCCCGTAGCACTATGGCGTACGCCTACGGCAACACTACCCTAGTGCTACGGGCCCTACACACACGGGTACTGCCCGTAGCACTAGGGTTGTGTTGCCGTAGGCGTACGTCATAGAGATAGGGCTCGTACCCACATATGTACAGCCCGTAGCACTATGGCGTACGCCTACAGCAACACTACCCTAGTGCTACGGGCCGTACACGCGTGTGTAGGGCCCGTAGCACTATGGTAGTATTGCCGTAGGCGTACGCCACAGAGATACGGGCCGTACAGACGCGGGTACGAGCCCTATCTCTATGGCGTACGCCTACGGCAACACTACCGAAGTGAAACGGGCCCTACACACGCGGGTACGGACCGTATCACTGGAGTAGTGGTGCCCTAGGGGTACGTGTGGAACGCACGTACCTGTGTGTGGATAGTGAAATTACATAGGGGACACATGAGGGACAAGTATAAGGGCCTAAATGCATGCTGGTTGTCATGGAGACTGAGTTTCCAGTTAAAATTTTTGCATCAGGTGGCCAGCAAAAGTCGGTTGGAGACAATATACTATGTTGCAAAGTGGTTGTTGACTTGACATCATGCTCAAATTTTGAACCATGCAATGGCCCTCACTGGGGTAGGTTTAAAGGGATTGGAGGAAACGTAGGATGCAAATGAGATTGACCAATCACTCTGTACTCCTGTAAATGAAACAGCCCAGCAAGGGAGATATAAGGCAGCCAGGACCCATGAGAGAGCACTTGCCTGCACAACCTTCCAGTCCACACCACTGCTGCTGCTCGTGATTCCTCTGGCACCATGTCCAGGTCTGTGGAGAGGGCCCAGCCATTCACCCAAGAGGAGAATGAGGCGTTGCTGGACGTCATCCTCCCACAGTACCCCTGCCTATATGGGAGACCAGGGGAGCAGGTGAGTGCTGACTCCACTAGCAGTGACTGTGCCCCTTTTTTGTGTCTGTCACTTCTGGCATTGTGTCCAGGTGTGACAGACATGCAATGTTGTTCATGGTGGGTCCCAGGGGGGGGAATGCCTTATGTCTCCCATGCAGAGCCTGATGTGGTTCATATCTGCACTCCTCACTTGCATTGTGCTTACTGTGACAATCACTGCATGGTGCATGCCACATTCAGCCTGGCTAATCCCCTTGGGAATGCTGTTTCCATAGTCCTGATGTGATTCTGTGGTCCCCCCAAGTGTGACAGGTGACTGTACCCACAGATGTGTGTGAGTTGAGTGTACCTGTGGTGATAGTGTCCAAATGATGTGTACGGCCCCTGGACATTGGTGTGTGTTTGTAAGTCCCCTGTCATGTGGGTGAGTGTCTATGTGGAGTGTTGCACCCCAGCTGCATGGAGGATGCATATGCCCTACCCATCTGATGTGAGCAGGGAGCCGTGCTGTGTGTCTGACATGCTGAGCTAGGCCCACACCTGTGACTCCCCCCAGTCAAGTGGCACATGTGCAGAGTGATGTTTGTACCCGCAGTTGCCAATGGCAGGTGATTGTCCTGTGCCTGTGTGTGTCTGTGTACTCCGCTGAGGTTGCGTCAGTGGCCTGGGGCATGTGACTGCTTTGAGGTGCTGTCCATTATCCTGGTGTTGCTTGTGATGCACAGTGTGAGCCATGATCATTGATTCTCTCGCACCCCTCATGCCACCTGTGTACTTTAAATGCCACGTAGTGCATTTGGCCTTCCCCAGAGGATAATGTCCCTATGACAAAGGTGCAATGAGTTTGCTGCATGCTGTGCCCTGTTCAAACAAGCTTAATTGTTCTAATGTGTGTCTCTGTGACATGGAGCAGGTGTATTGATGTTGTCTCACTTTGTCATCCTCACAGGTAGCCACCTACGCCAAGGGGGAGATTTGGAAGCGGGCCGTCAGGGCCGTGAGGTCGGTGGAAGGTCGCAGTCGGCGCCTGGCCCAGGTGAGGAAACGCTGGCAGGATATCCGGTGCTGGACCAGGAGGATCGCCCGGGTCCTGCTGGGGGACTCACCAGAGGGCAAGAACCGCGGGCGCCGGCACCTGACCCACCAAATGAAGCATGTCCTGGCGGTGGTCTTCCCTGACATGGATAGGCGGCTACAGGAGAAGCAGCAGCAGGAAGGGGGTAGGTACATGTGTGTTTGTTGTGTGTCACCAGCTTTTGGAAGTGCTCAGTCGCCTGGATACACTGCCAGGGTTTATATGTGCAGTGCATATCCTGTTCCCCAAAGTCAACCAGTCCCAATGTGGCTTGTGCATCCTCACACTGGCCAGTGCCTGTGTGTCTGTGTACAACTATCTGATGATGGTTGTTTGTCAATAATATGTGTGGTCAGCCCCACGAGGGGTCGTTAGAGTGCAATTAGGCTTTAATGGAGCCCATTAATGTGATCCCTGATTAAGAGGTGTAAGTCCTTCCTCTGTCTCAATCACATTGTCTCAGGTGGGGGGGGGGTTTGTGCGGGCAAGGCCTACATGTCCAAAGCATATGTCTCCTTGCCAGGTCTGGCCTGTGTGTGATGATAGTCGGAACACACACTCAACAAGTATTGACCCAGTCATGTTGTGCAGGGTTTCATGTTTGTGCTTTGCAGCATGTGTCAAAAGTTAAAAGACTTGGGGCCATATGTATCAACACATTTCCACATAGACACAGAATGGGCAAAACCCTTTGATACATCTGCCCCATGGTTCCTGCTCATCCATTTTTGCCAACGGTGTGTGGTCCAGATGCTGTGCTCGACTGTCCACAGACACTAGCTTCTCTGTATAATTTGATATCATATTCTTTGCTGTTGTGTCATGCTCTCCATTGTTTCAAAGTGGCATGGTGGCTCAACCAACTGTGTAGTGCATGGCCTACATATGTGCGTAGTATTGTAGATGTTACTCATGATGCTTTTCATGCTGTGCACTGTGACCTATGTAGTTTGGACTCATGTGTCATATGTATACAGGTGTCTGATTATTTCCTGTCTCTTCACCTTGCCCACAGCATCGTTGGGGGACACCGAGGGAGACACCGGCACGGACGTGGAAGAGGGATCCAGCACCGGTGCCACCAGTGCTGGGGAGTCTGGCGCAGCAAGTGGCATGGAGGGTGAGGGGAGTCAGGCGGAGGACCTGTCCAGTCCCAACACCGACTATGACGCTGACGGGTCCGAGGCTGAGCTCCCAGAGGGGGCGGAGGCTGCTCCCACAGCTGAAAACAGCAGTACATCTTTCGCCGCCCCCTCCATTCCCATCACCGCCCTCCCACTTGCTCGGGTCCCTTCTGTCCATGCTAGGCGACCACATGTCTCCTTCGTGCCAGGCACCGCACCCCCTGCCCCTGTCTCCCCTGCTGCCGTCAATGCCGAGTCTGTGGACATCCTGCGGCAGTTGCAGGTTGGTCAGACATCGCTGCTTAATGTCCTCCATGGCCACACCAGACTGCTGACACAGATGGTGTCGTACATGGAGGGCATGTCATCAGCGATGTCTGACCAACGGATGTTGCTGAGGTCCATGGACCCGTCACTGACGGCAGCAGTGGGTCTCCTGCAGCGCTCCTTCCCCCCTACCCCTGCCCCATCCACACTTCCCACTCCCATGCCTGTCCCAAGCACACCCAGACATCCCCATGCACGCACCCCACCAGACACAGGCAGCACACCAACAGGGAAGGCCAAGCGCACTCCTCCAGTCATGCACACACAGGGGGAAGTAGGCACACCCACTGGGTCAGGGGGCAAACGGCAGCCACGCAGCCACAGTGGGAGTCCGCAGTCCTCACGACCCACTTCCTCCAAAACCACTCCCCTTGGCTCCCCTGCCCAACAGTCGGACAAAGAGTCCTTCATGGCCAGTCTGTCCCTCAGCCCCAGTGTGACACCACCCCGCAAACGGTCGAGGAAGTCCCCAGGCAGGGGAGTTGAGTCCCCCCCTGTCCACACCCTCCCCCAGTAGTGCTGCAACCCATCCCTCCGACCCCCCCTCCTTGGGGCCTGTGGTTCCTTGGGGTGCAGGGGAGACGCTGGCAGACCTTGCGACCGTGTGCAGCGCCATCCTAACCACCACCTTTGGCTCTGCCCCACCCCCTGTGGTGGAGTTGTCGGTCCCTGCACCCACAACACCTACCCTTGCCCCTCCTGTCCCTGCGGTGCCTGGTCCTTCCCCCCCACATGATGCCCCCACCCCTGTGGATGGAAAGGAACTGTGAACTGTGCAGGCAAGCTAGGGGAGACACGTCCCAATGTGTCCCCCCCCCCGGAATTCGCATATGGACTGGCCTATGGGCCTTGTATATAGTGTACATTTCAAATCCAATTTTTTTTAATGCTGAATAAAGCATTTTGTTTTTCATTAGCACACGAATGCTTTTCTGGTATTGTTGTTGGTGCTGCTGCTCCCTGAGTTGGGGTGGTGATAATGTGTTAGGAGTCTGGGAAATGTTGTAGTGTGCTGCTCATGGGGAGGACCCTGGTATCTGCGTGCCATCACAAGGTCTCTGCAAATAATCTTTGGTCATGTAAGCTCTTACTGTATGGTGACATTGTCCCAAGGAGTGTTCCTTCCTCTGTCGCACCTGACTTCTTCCCTGCAGGGTGTTTCCCAATTGTTGTGCTGACATGTGTCTACAGTTCCTTGCTGTGTGAGGGATCCCTTCAACTTTGCCCATGCCTGCTCAGCAATGTCTCCGCCTGCATCGTCTGTGCCATCCGTGGTAGTCACTGTACTTGTGTATCGAGTATGTTGCCATGGCTTAATGTGGACATGGTCCCTTTTCCGCAGTATGCATGTGTGTACTCCCAGCCTAGCACACATGTGTTACTTGTTCTGCAGGGTATTTGGGCACCTGACTGACAATTGTAGGCATTGTATCTGTGGGTACTCAACCCTTTTCCTTCCATGGGAGGCAACAACTTGTTGGCTGCCCCAGCACCTGTACATTCCTATCAGTTCTGGAATGTGGGTGACAGTGTGTGTTCCTCTAGGCTCTCTGAGTTTAGTGGGGTTTCACATGAGGATACATTGCATGATCTCAGTGTGTGTATTGTGCTGCCACCGCCAGGGGTGGGTATGCATGTGTAATTTGTCATCACACCCACATGTGGTGTGTCATGCAGTGGGGGAAGGACATCCATCCTCATGGGAGTGGTACACTGCTGTCAGTGATGTGTTGTCATGGCACTATCAACATAGTCGCACATTGTAGATGCCTTCATGCACCCATGGAGTTTTGCTAATGGGAGGATGATGTACACACCCCCATGTCTCTGTCCACTGCTGGGAGGCCTCTGCACCCACCCCTCATATGTCTGGGCACTGCTGGGGGTCCTCTGCACCCACCCCACATATGTCTGGGCACTGCTGGGAGTGATAGGCACCCACCCCGCATATGTCTGGGCACTGCTGGGAGTCCTCTGCACCCACCCCTCATATGTCTGGGCACTGCTGGGAGTGATAGGCACCCACCCCTCATATGTCTGGGGACTGCTGGGGTTCCTCTGCACCCACCCCTCATATGTCTGGGCACTGCAGTAAGTCCTCTGCACCCACCCCTCATATGTCTGGGCACTGCTGGGAGTAATAGGCACCCACCCCTCATATGTCTGGGCACTGCTGGGAGTGATAGGCACCCACCCCTCATATGTCTGGGCACTGCTGGGAGTGATAGGCACCCACCCCTCATATGTCTGGGCACTGCTGTGAGTCCTCTGCACCCACCCCTCATATGTCTGGGCACTGCTGGGAGTGATAGGCACCCACCCCTCATATGTCTGGGCACTGCTGTGAGTCCTCTGCACCCACCCCTCATATATCTGGGCACTTCTGGGAGTGATAGGCACCCACCCCTCATATGTCTGGGCACTGCTGGGAGTGATAGGCACCCGCCCCTCATATGTCTGGGCACTGCTGGGGTTCCTCTGCACCCACCCCTCATTTGTCTGGGCACTGCTGGGAGTGATAGGCACCCACCCCTCATATGTCTGGGCGCTGCTGGGGGTCCTCTGCACCCACCCCTCATATGTCTGGGCACTGCTGGGGGTCCTCTGCACCCACCCCTCATATGTCTGGGCACTGCTGGGAGTCTTCTGCACCCACCCCTCATATGTCTGGGCACTGCTGGAAGTGATAGGCACACACCCCTATGTCTCTGTCCACTGATGTGGATCGTAGCACGACATACCACCCACCCGCCCACACGCTCTAAAGCCCTGGGTACAGGCCGTACCACCATTGTTGGGGTGACATAGGGGTACGCGTGGTGCGACCCGTACCCACGCTCTTCAGGCCTGGGTATGGGGCGTACCACCATTGCTGGGGTGCCGTAGGGGTATGGCCCGTACCCAGGCCTACAGAGCGTGAGTACGGGTCGTACCACGCCTACCCCTACGTCACCCCAACAATGATGGTACGGCCTGTACCCAGGCCTGAAGAGCGTGGGTACGGGTCGCACCACACGTACCCCTGCGACCCGTACCCACGCTCTTCAGGCCTGGGTACGGGCCGTACCACCATTGTTGGGGTGATGTAGGGGTACGCGTGGTGCGACCCGTACCCATGCTCTTCAGGCCTGGGTATGGCCGTACCACCATTGTTGGGGTGACATAGGTGTACGCGTGGTGCGACCCGTACCCACGCTCTTCAGGCCTGGGTACGGGCCGTACCACCATTGTTGGGATGACGTAGGGGTAGGCGTGGTACGACCCGTACCCACGCTGTTCAGGCCTGGGTACGGGCCATACCCCCAATGTTGGGGTGACGTAGGGGTAGGTGTGGTATGACCCGTACCCACGCTCTTAAGGCGTGGGTACGGTGCGTACCACAATTGTTGTGGTGACGGGACGCGTCCACGTCCACTTCCGTTGTGGCGGGACGCAGGCCTTGGTGGACACGCCCCCCCTTCCCGAGTGACCAGTCCCTGGAGGTACGGTATGTACAGGGCATGTATACATTTTGCCTTGGGTGGGGGTTATGTTTCCTGCCCCTGCCCCCCACCTTTGCCCCTGGGTGTTGTTCTGACCTTCTGCGGCATCTGCATCGGTTCCTGTGCACCAGGTCGAAGGCTATGAGGGCCGGGATGACACGTAGGATGGGGTCCATGGCTGTCCGTCGCGTGCAGGTGCTCCTTCCTTGCGTCGTCTTCAATTTCCCGGCAGTTTTTGGCTCCCGTAAAAAATGCTACGTGCGGAGTGACGTAGGCACAAATCGTACTTGCTGGTTCGTAAAACGCTGCCTGACTCCGTCCGGACGTCACGTACGCGGTGTCCCGGATCAGAATTGTGGGTATATGTTTTGTACGAATCGTACGGAAATGGTATTTTTGTACGAATCGTACTTGCGGGTTTGTAAGGTGGTTTTCCCGGGTACGAGTGGGACGGAGAAAACGCTCCGTACGACAGTTCGTACCCGGGTTTTACAGGATCGGAATCGGCACCATAATGTGTCCCAATTCAGCCCCCTACATTTTAATTATGAATTATGGGTATTTTATTTTCTAAATCATTTTGCTAAAATGAATCTGCTTTGCTGGTGATGGTGCTGTTTAAAACTGCCTACCAGCAATTTAAAGCAACCTTTGGGCGACATATTGCATGTTACCTGTAACATAGCACAGCTCTGCTTTGTAGTTCATTAGATTCCAGTGAGATTATGTGTCTTATTCATTCTTTTTTTTACTTTCACGAAATTAGGGCCATATTTATGGCCAAGTTAAACTGTGCAGCTAGTCACCTTACTGCGCTTCACTGCCTGACAGGTAAAGGCAATATGGTGCATTCCTTCCTTCTCCCCTGCTGTGGTGCCCTTTTGGCTGCTTAGCAACAACGCAGGCACCCTTTCACCATGGTGCAAGAGTGCCTGAATTGTAAGGAGGATTGTTTTTGTGCAGTAAGGGTCACCTTCCTGCACAAACAATGCAAATGTAAACAATCCTCTGGGGCTTTTTCTTCTTTCTGTGTGTGCTGCAGAATGCAGCACACATAAAATGAGGAACAAACAAGGAGAAATAAACATATTTCTCCACGTTACGCCTCACCAGGGGAGCTGTATGTTTTTGGCGCATTGCCAGGTCTACCACTTCTGGTAAATCGGGGAATGTGTCAAAATCCATGGATGTTGTATAAGAACACCCATGCAACGACCATGGAAACGCCGCCCTGGCACAGATTAATGAAACGTAGTGATTTGCTCTGTGTTGCATTACTCAAGATTTATGTAGCCACTCATGGCCATGCAAGGTGGCCTTGCGTGGCTTCATAAATCTCATTTTTCATTTCTGTCACTCTTGCACCATGTTGCGTGGCACAAGAGCAACTCAAAGGGGCCTGCATATATGCCCCTTGGAATATACCTAATTCATGCAAGTTAATAGGGCTGACACTAGTCTCCTTTCTGCAATATGGTCATAATTACAGCTGTGCCTATTATTTTTAGAATACCATTGCTGAACAAAGTATGTATGGGATGGCTACGAGAAAATAATAAAAGGAATACTCAAACTTAAATCCAACATAAGGCGAGAGGTGCTAACAAAAAAAATTAGATCAATGCTACAGTAGGTTCTGTTGGGTTTTAAGTTGCTTAGTGATTATAATAATAATTCATAATCAGTCTCATCAGAAAAAATGAATCAAAGATACACCACACAGTATACCTAATACAACATTTATATATTATGTGAATATGTTCTCTTACATATGGCTGCTATATAATCAAATTCACAGCAAAAAATATTTTTAAAAGGTTGACAAACAGAAAATGCAACATAAATACGATTCACATTTCACAACAACATGAAAAAACAAAATTCATGGTATTCCGTCCTTTTATATTCAGTGTGGTTCAGCTACCACCCCATATTGATTTCAGAATAGTTTAGATAGGGGGAGTGACTCCAGACGTGAAGTGGCTGTGGGTCGACGTTTCAACCCAGGATGTATGTACTATTGTAAAAACATCCAAGAGGGTCTTCTTCAGGACTGGCAGACACTCATATAGACAGCCAAGGAAGGTAGTGGAGTCATCCAGATCTTGGATAGAGCCCAAAGACAATTAATCAGATAAGGTCCTTAGTCAATGCAAGCACATGTGCTTGTTCTCTAAGTATGATTCCATCTGGATGTTTTAATTCCAGGATGGACGGCTTGAAGTTATGCCAGGAAACAGCAGTTCCAGTGCTAAATAAATTGGCACAGACGTGGCCCTCTTGTGGTCTGATACTGACCGCGAAGATGAACCCAAAACAAAAAGAAATAGTCATACATTTTAAAGAACCCCAGCACAAAGCAGATGAGTTACTGTGCACCATAATTGGAACAATAAGTGAGAGAGGAGTCACCCACGTTAAACGAAAGCTCTTGGTCAAACACCAGAAATGTATTTATCAGCTTGGGACCGAGAAAACCAGAGTGAATGATGAGCTTGAGTGGTACTTTTTGTCACAACAAGAGCATTCACAACACCACATAGGACATTTATAGAATAAGAACCAACATAGAGTCCTGTGTTGCCAATTTGGACATGGTCCACCTGATTAATTTGATCGATATGTATAACCTTAGAAGAACACAAACCCTCTATAAGCAACATGAGAAACGTTTTTATTCCAGAAAAAGAATACTTTATACGCCAGGTAGGGATGGCTGATTTTTTAAACAGAACACAGATTTCTAAAAGACTAATGATTATGCAACAATGCTTCAAGCCATTAGACTGCACTTTCATGAATAAAGAAAAGGACACCAATGATAACGTCCTACATGCATAAATGGACCCCAAAATGATTCCATCATTCCATTTACTAGAGGTAGAGGTGGTATATATCACATTACCAGACTTCCTTAGAATTTATTTATACTGTGGGCAATTTCTGTTTATAGCAGTACATCAAACTATTTGAATGAGGAATGGGAAATGGCCTTTTTTTGTGAACAAGAAATCATACTAATTAAGAGTAGAAAGGCTGATCGTCTTAGCATTTTTATGCAACTCAGAAATGTTCCTCACATCTTAAATAATATCCTGATCATAATAAGGGCATGTTAGACTTGACATCTTTAGCGTGGTTTCCACTGACTTTTTGCTTCTCCCTCCTCTATTTTTGATGCTGTGCTAGATTTCGTTTTTGCTGGCTTAGATGCTTTGGGCACTTTGCCACTGCTGATTAGTGACAAAGCGCAAGTGCTCCCTCTGTAAATTGTTTTTACAATTGGTTTTACCTGATTGGCATATTTGATTTACGGGTAAGCCCCTAGTAAAGTGCACTGAGTGTGCCAGGGTCTGTAAATCAAATGCTACTAGTGGACCTGCAGCACTGATTGTGCCACCCACATGAGTAGCCATGAATAGGTATCTCAGACCTACCACTGCAGTGTCTGTGCACAGTTTGTTAACTGACATGTCAACCTGGCAAGTGCACCCACTTGTCAGGCCATAACCTTCCCTTTTCTTACATGAAAGGCACCCCTATGGTAGGCTCAAGGTATCCCCCTGGGCAGGGTGCAGTGTATGTGAAAGGTAGGACATGTACTGGTGTGTGTGACATGTCCTGATGGTGAAATACTGCTAATTTCGTTTTTCACTATTGAAAGGCTATCCATCCCATAGGATAGAATGGTAAATACTTTGGAACATCTTACAAGTATAACTTCAGAATTTAATAACACATCTTTTAGTAAAGATGGTTTTTAAATTGTGTGTTTGAAAATACAACTTTTACAAAGTAGGCATTTTCTTGTTTAACCATTTTGTGTGCCTCTGCCTGTTTGTGGATTGAGTGTCCGGTTTTGGAGTGACAGGGGCTGGGGATGTGCATTCACTGTAGACAGCCACTGGGGGGGTTGAGGTGTGCCTGGCCCTTCTTGGATGACTCAGAGCTGAGCTGAATACACCTTGGCTGAATTTAGAGTAGTGGGAGTAGTTTCCTTGCACCTGAATAGGGCCTGTCTCCCTTGCAAAATGTTGTCTCCACCCCAGGTGGTCATACTGCACCAGTGAGGACAGAACTGGTTTGGACTGGGCTCAGAGAACCTTGAACAAAGAGAACAAAGCCAAAATGGGGTATAAGTAGTTGACCTTAAACCCCAGAACTTTAGATCACTTCTGGGCTCAAGAGAAACCTTTGCCAAGGAGAAGAGCTGAAGAGCTATGAGGAGGAATATTGCCCCTTTGCTGTGTACTGTGGGGTTTGGGCTACAGTTGCTGTTTCTGCCAAGGAAAGGACACAGATTGGAACTTTGCTTTGAACCTGCTTGAAGAAGATCTCCAAGGGCCTGTGTGTGCTGGCCTCCTGTTCTGAAGTCTCAGGGTTACAAGGACATCACCCCAGCTCCCCATGAACTCTGCTGCTAAGAGTTCTGACCTGCTAGGAGGTGGTTGTTCCAGTTCTGGGCCTCTCGAGGATGTTCCTGCTTGTGGGAGCTGAAAGAAAAGAAGAACTCAAGAAATCGACGCATCACTCTTCTTGCGGCGGTTTCTCCTGACGCAGCACCGCCATGTGAAAAGAATCTCCATGCATCGCCACGCCGCTGCCGAAACCGATGCAGCACCTGTCGCGGCAGCAAGAACTGATGCATCGAGGAATCACGGCTGAAGAAAATGACGCAGCGCCGCTCAACGCCACCGCATCATTCACCAACGCATCCCAGATTTCCATGCATCGCACCTGTGCAGCAAGTCTTCCTGACGCATCACCCACGGACCAGAATTGTCGACGCATCACTTCCCCCTACAGACCGGATTCGACGCATCACTTCTCCTGTGTGCAGCAGAACTGTCGCATCAACTTCCCAAGGTCTCAGGAACTGATGCATCTCTTTGTTTTCGACGCTTCTCATCTCTGCAGCTGTTTGTCCTTTTGAATTTTGTCACATCTACAGGTACTTTGTGGGAAATCAATTATCCATAGTTTTCTATGGACCAAATTGTTTGAAACCTTTGAAAAGTTATATTTTTATTACATATATGTTGTATTTTTGGTCTTGTTGAGTTTAGATAAAGATACTTTATTTTTCTAAACTGGTGTCCATTGGTGGTGTTGTCACTGTATTGCTGTGTGTTTTGAGTACAAATACTTTACACATTGCCTTTGGGATAAGTCTATCTGCTCATGCCACACTACCCAGGGGGTAAGCAGGGGTTATCCAAAGTGTGTATCCCCCTTACCCTGACTAGAAGCAAGGGTCCCTATTTGGACAAAGTTACCTACCTCTGCCAACTAGAGACCCCCATTTCTAACACGCACAGGCACAATTGTCCCTAGGGTAGTCTTTTTTTGATGAGTCATAACAAACTTGCAATGGTGTTATGCATACATGGTGACATGTGTGCATGGGCGCGATGACAACCAACCTGGTACTTAGTCCTCATGCCCTCCAACCATGCATTACCCAGCGGGGACTGGAGAGTCGTTCCTAGGTTACCAGCATAGAGGAACACAAAATAAGGACCTCAAGACTCATTATAAAGGGGTGCAGGGACAATCAATGCTAATAAATTACTGAATGATGGTTACCTGACTCTAAAAATAATTTTCAAGGGGGGTCGAGCATGTTGGCGATGCTTACCAAATCAGACATTGGAGGGACTAATGCACTATGCATGGATTGTCCCTCAAGGAAACAACCTACTTTAAATATATGAGACACAAAGAAGGGTTATCAGTTTAGGAGTCTTTGTGCATTCATTTAATTATGTATTATTAACAATGTGCACAATTGTACTGTATTGTATTGTAATTCCATTTATATAGTGCTTACTACCCCATACGAGGCGTTGAAGCACTTTTTCGGCGAGTAGCACGCTACTCCGTAACCCATTAAGGATTAGTGGTAAATTAGTATAGTGAAAATATGGAAGTAATTTGAGTGGTGGATATGTTATTCAGCTATTTGGATTGAGGATAGTGGAGGGATAGAAGAGGGAAAAAGGTTTGCATTTATATAGCGCTTGCTACCCCAATGGGGCGTTGAAGTGCTTTTTCGTCAAGTAGCACGCTACTCCGGAACCCATAAAGGATTAGTGGTGAATTAGTATAGTGAAATATGAAATTAATTTGAGTGGTGTACATGTTAGTCTGTTATTTAGATTGAAAAGGATAGTGGAGGGATAAAAGGGAAGGGTTAAGATTATTTTTTGTTTGTTTGTTTTTGAGCTCATAGCCGTAGGAGGAGGCTTGGGATGACTAAAAGGGAGGTGGAAGGGGATGAGTAAAAGGGAGGTGGAGGGGAAAGAGTCAGAGGGAGAGCTTAGAGAGGCTTGTTTTGGGGGATCGGAATAGTAAAAAGAGGTATGAGATGATGCAAGGAGGAGTGGAGTAGGGAAGAGTCTTGAAAGGGTTATTTTGGGGATCATAATAGTGGTATGGATTTTGGGATGAATGAGAGAGTTGAGGTAATGGATTTATTGATAGAGGTCTATGGTGAGAAATAGGCTATTGCATTGGAAAGAGTAGTAGAAAGAGGTTTGAGAAGAGTCAGAGGAATATGTGACGTTACAACGCGATGATTTACATTGCGGCACGTTTCATCGCAGTTATTACAAAGCAAATCGTTACAACGACTTGCGCTGGAGGGCGCAGGACTTAGGAATACTATGATTTACTATTCCAACTCCAGCCTACGTAACAGTAGGTAAGGTGTTGGAATAGTAAATCATACTATTCCTTAGTGTATAGCACCATCCAGCGCAAGTCGTTGTAACGAATTGCGTTGTAATGACCGCGATGAAATGTATTGTGGTGTAATGACTGCATTGTAAAGGTCGTTCGCTGAGTCAGAGAGTTGAGCTAGAGGATATATTAAGAGTGGTATAGGGTGAAAAATAGGGTAGGGCATTGGATATGCTGAATTAGAAGAAAAGTAATAAATAAGTAAAAGTAATAAATATATGGGTCAAAAAGTAATAAAGATATAGATCCATAAGTACATGGTAGGTTTATATTTATTTATTTATTTTATTTATAAAGTTTTCTATAGCGCGAACGTGACCCACGAGGGCATCAGAGTGCTTTACAGTATCAGAACAAAAATGGTTGAGGTAGTATACATACGTTCAAAAGTGTAAATTCGTACAAAAGGAATAGAAGATATATGATTAACAAACATAGAGGACCATGATACTGTAGGACGTAGTACAAAATACAGTTAAAGAACATTAGATGAGTGTGCTAGCAAACATACATATTATAACCACGATCGAATCCCAATGGATAGGAAGTGTATAGATAAAACCAAGAGAGACCCACCACTAGCTAAGCTTTACACTACATACGGTTATTAAACAGTAAGGGTAGTGATATTCGTCATACATAATGAGGACTCAACCATTCCACTTGAGGTCGTCAAAAGTATTCCGATCATAAAGAGGACTCGGTGACATCATAGAAATCGGACTTATGGTATGAATTTGTTCATTAGTAGTATTTTTACTTCTTTTTTGAAGGCGGTAAGGGAAGTGATTCCACAAACTACTGGAGGTAGGGAGTTCCAGATCCTTGATGCAATCCCTGAGAAAGCTCTACAGCCAGTTCTCTTCCTATGGAAGGATTGGGGTTTCAGAAGGAAAGTGCTCGCACTTTAAAGTCGTCTGCAGCCTCCAGACCTTTCCAACTTTAGAGCCAGATAGCTAGGTGTATTGTTGTGAATTGCTTTGTGTGTCATGCAGGCCACTTTAAGGTGTATTCTTGCCTCGTAGGTGAATGATACAGGATGTTCGCAGATCTCAATGCGTTCGCCAAAGGCTCCATTAGGAGGTTGAAAAGAATGGGTGATAGGGAAGATCCCTGAGGAACACCAAGGATGACCAAAGAGGATTGTGAGAGTGAATTCCTCATCTTGAATCTTTGAGTTCTGTTATTCAAGAAGGAGGAGAACCATTGCAGCACTGTGTCCGAGAGGTCCATCCTTCGTTCCAGTAGGGACAGAAGTTTGTCATGCTTGACCGTATCGAAGGCGGAGGACAGATCAGGAAGAATCAGTAGGCATGATTCATTGCAGTCAAGTATTTTAAGGATGTCATCCATAATATGGGTGAGTGCAGATTCTGTGCTGTGCCCTTGGCGGAAGCCCAATTGGTGGATATCTAGGAGGTTATAGTGCTCAATATGATTGCATAATTGAATTTGTACACATTTCTCCAATAGTTTCCCCAAAGTAGGGATGTTGGTTATGGGCCGGTAGTTGTTTAGATCAGATGGAGTGGCGTCAGTTTTCTTAAGTATAGGTGTGACCTGCCCTATTTTAAGGCAGTCCGGAATGACACCTTGACTTAGGGAGGCATTTACAATTTTAGCCCATAATGGTAGGATAGATGGTTTTTAAATTTTGAACAAGGCGGGGTCAGAGAAATGATTGGAGGAGTTGATTGCTTGAAGAGTGTTGTCTATAATTTGTTGAGAGATTGGCGAGAAGGTGTGCCAAGAGGAATTGTCTTTTGTGACTTCCCCTGGATTATCAAAATGTACTTTGAATAAATCGCTTCTGTTGGAATCTTGGCCCATAGTTTGCGGTAGCGCCAACTTGGATTGTATATCAAGCTCGATGGACTTAGTCTGTTCATGGAAGAAATTGGCAAGCACATCACAGGTAGATATGGCCAGGTCGTTTGATTCCATAGAGTTAGTTATATTGCATGATTGTTGCATGATTGTTTATAGATGCATAAAGGAAGGTAGTTTATGTGTTGTACTTTAAATTAGTTTTTTTATATATATATATATATATATATATGAAGAATGGAGAGCCCACAGCTGTGACATCCTCTCTTGCGGACACTTTATTAGGTCTGTGCATGGCAGCATCAACTCTTATACCTTACGCGTTTCGGCGCGCATGCGCCTTGTTCACAGGTGAGTATCATGGTAACCCAGTGGTCTCCTGGCTCAATGAGAACCACATTGCCCAGAATGCACCAATGTTAATGTCACGGAAAGTCCTCTGTATTTCACGATGCACTCGGTTAATAAAATTTCAAGCTTAGTGCTCTTTTTTGCCACGCACTAAAATACTTGCTCGAGATGAAAAATCACAGTCTGTCGGAAAGAGGAAACACCTCCTTCGTCTCCCTTTCTCTTGGCCATCACCAAATCACTGCGGAAGTCCATTATGCTGGTGTGGTGTCGAGCGAGTCATGCCCCTCCATTAAATCACTGCAAATTTCTCCACTTTACCGGGGCCACCAACTCTGCAGGGCAGGCTCTGAAACAGGAATGGAGAATCCGGGTAAACAACAACACGAAGAATGGAGAGCCCACAGCTGTGACATCCTCTCTTGCGGACACTTTATTAGGTCTGTGCATGGCAGCATCAACTCTTATACCTTACGCGTTTCGGCGCGCATGCGCCTTGTTCACAGGTGAGTATCATGGTAACCCAGTGGTCTCCTGGCTCAATGAGAACCACATTGCCCAGAATGCACCAATGTTAATGTCACGGAAAGTCCTCTGTATTTCACGATGCACTCGGTTAATAAAATTTCAAGCTTAGTGCTCTTTTTTGCCACGCACTAAAATACTTGCTCGAGATGAAAAATCACAGTCTGTCGGAAAGAGGAAACACCTCCTTCGTCTCCCTTTCTCTTGGCCATCACCAAATCACTGCGGAAGTCCATTAGGCTGGTGTGGTGTCGAGCGAGTCATGCCCCTCCATTAAATCACTGCAAATTTCTCCACTTTACCGGGGCCACCAACTCTGCAGGGCAGGCTCTGAAACAGGAATGGAGAATCCTGGTAAACAACAACACGAAGAATGGAGAGCCCACAGCTGTGACATCCTCTCTTGCGGACACTTTATTAGGTCTGTGCATGGCAGCATCAACTCTTATACCTTACGCGTTTCGGCGCGCATGCGCCTTGTTCACAGGTGAGTATCATGGTAACCCAGTGGTCTCCTGGCTCAATGAGAACCACATTGCCCAGAATGCACCAATGTTAATGTCACGGAAAGTCCTCTGTATTTCACGATGCACTCGGTTAATAAAATTTCAAGCTTAGTGCTCTTTTTTGCCACGCACTAAAATACTTGCTCGAGATGAAAAATCACAGTCTGTCGGAAAGACAGACTGTGATTTTGTCTAAATTTTATTAACCGAGTGCATCGTGAAATACAGAGGACTTTCCGTGACATTAACATTGGTGTATTCTGGGCAATGTGGTTCTCATTGAGCCAGGAGACCACTGGGTTACCATGATACTCACCTGTGAACAAGGCGCATGCGTGCCGAAACGCGTAAGGTATAAGAGTTGATGCTGCCATGCACAGACCTAATAAAGTGTCCGCAAGAGAGGATGTCACAGCTGTGGGCTCTCCATTCTTCGTGTTGTTGTTTACCAGGATTCTCCATTCCTGTTTCAGAGCCTGCCCTGCAGAGTTGGTGGCCCCGGTAAAGTGGAGAAATTTGCAGTGATTTAATGGAGGGGCATGACTCGCTCGACACCACACCAGCCTAATGGACTTCCGCAGTGATTTGGTGATGGCCAAGAGAAAGGGAGACGAAGGAGGTGTTTCCTCTTTCCGACAGACTGTGATTTTTCATCTCGAGCAAGTATTTTAGTGCGTGGCAAAAAAGAGCACTAAGCTTGAAATTTTATTAACCGAGTGCATCGTGAAATACAGAGGACTTTCCGTGACATTAACATTGGTGCATTCTGGGCAATGTGGTTCTCATTGAGCCAGGAGACCACTGGGTTACCATGATACTCACCTGTGAACAAGGCGCATGCGCGCCGAAACGCGTAAGGTATAAGAGTTGATGCTGCCATGCACAGACCTAATAAAGTGTCCGCAAGAGAGGATGTCACAGCTGTGGGCTCTCCATTCTTCGTGTTGTTGTTTACCAGGATTCTCCATTCCTGTTTCAGAGCCTGCCCTGCAGAGTTGGTGGCCCCGGTAAAGTGGAGAAATTTGCAGTGATTTAATGGAGGGGCATGACTCGCTCGACACCACACCAGCCTAATGGACTTCCGCAGTGATTTGGTGATGGCCAAGAGAAAGGGAGACGAAGGAGGTGTTTCCTCTTTCCGACAGACTGTGATTTTTCATCTCGAGCAAGTATTTTAGTGCGTGGCAAAAAAGAGCACTAAGCTTGAAATTTTATTAACCGAGTGCATCGTGAAATACAGAGGACTTTCCGTGACATTAACATTGGTGCATTCTGGGCAATGTGGTTCTCATTGAGCCAGGAGACCACTGGGTTACCATGATACTCACCTGTGAACAAGGCGCATGCGCGCCGAAACGCGTAAGGTATAAGAGTTGATGCTGCCATGCACAGACCTAATAAAGTGTCCGCAAGAGAGGATGTCACAGCTGTGGGCTCTCCATTCTTCGTGTTGTTGTTTACCAGGATTCTCCATTCCTGTTTCAGAGCCTGCCCTGCAGAGTTGGTGGCCCCGGTAAAGTGGAGAAATTTGCAGTGATTTAATGGAGGGGCATGACTCGCTCGACACCACACCAGCCTAATGGACTTCCGCAGTGATTTGGTGATGGCCAAGAGAAAGGGAGACGAAGGAGGTGTTTCCTCTTTCCGACAGACTGTGATTTTTCATCTCGAGCAAGTATTTTAGTGCGTGGCAAAAAAGAGCACTAAGCTTGAAATTTTATTAACCGAGTGCATCGTGAAATACAGAGGACTTTCCGTGACATTAACATTGGTGCATTCTGGGCAATGTGGTTCTCATTGAGCCAGGAGACCACTGGGTTACCATGATACTCACCTGTGAACAAGGCGCATGCGCGCCGAAACGCGTAAGGTATAAGAGTTGATGCTGCCATGCACAGACCTAATAAAGTGTCCGCAAGAGAGGATGTCACAGCTGTGGGCTCTCCATTCTTCGTGTTGTTGTTTACCAGGATTCTCCATTCCTGTTTCAGAGCCTGCCCTGCAGAGTTGGTGGCCCCGGTAAAGTGGAGAAATTTGCAGTGATTTAATGGAGGGGCATGACTCGCTCGACACCACACCAGCCTAATGGACTTCCGCAGTGATTTGGTGATGGCCAAGAGAAAGGGAGACGAAGGAGGTGTTTCCTCTTTCCGACAGACTGTGATTTTTCATCTCGAGCAAGTATTTTAGTGCGTGGCAAAAAAGAGCACTAAGCTTGAAATTTTATTAACCGAGTGCATCGTGAAATACAGAGGACTTTCCGTGACATTAACATTGGTGCATTCTGGGCAATGTGGTTCTCATTGAGCCAGGAGACCACTGGGTTACCATGATACTCACCTGTGAACAAGGCGCATGCGCGCCGAAACGCGTAAGGTATAAGAGTTGATGCTGCCATGCACAGACCTAATAAAGTGTCCGCAAGAGAGGATGTCACAGCTGTGGGCTCTCCATTCTTCGTGTTGTTGTTTACCAGGATTCTCCATTCCTGTTTCAGAGCCTGCCCTGCAGAGTTGGTGGCCCCGGTAAAGTGGAGAAATTTGCAGTGATATATATATATATATATATATATATATATAATTTTCTTTATGCTCAATAGTGAAGCAATTGTAGATAAATAGTTATGATAAAAAGACTTACTTATTTATGCAGTCACTTATATACATGTTAAAAACATAGAATAAGGTAACTATCAGTAATATGTCCATTTGTGAAGCAGAACTAATGAATATCTATATATAATATTTTTTTAAACAAAAGTATTCTACACGTTTATACAAAGCAATACACATATATAGGTACATATCTATAGTACAAATAAATGCTTACATACAGAGAGATATGCTGTATATTTCTATCTGTTTGTGTATGGTGGTTATGTGGAGAAGAGACAATTCTTGAGTAGTTTTATGAAGATAAGGTGGTTCTCCATGGATCCTATGTTGGGGGGTAAAGAGTTCCATAGTTTGGCTGCTTGAACAGAGAAGGATGTGCCATCCATTGTTTTTTTCTTGTATCTTGGGTTTGTGAGGCGAGGTGCCACTTTAGAGCAAAGGTTCCTTTACTGAAAGTGTTTGGTGATTTTATTCCTGATGAAGAGAGGTCCAGTTGCATGTATCGCTTTGTGGGTGATACAAAGCAGCTTGAATGTGGATCTTCTGGCAACCCGTAAACAATGCAGAGCTTTCAAGGCAGGGGAGATGTGGTCTTGTGTTTTTATGTAAGAATAGGCTGAGAGCTGAGTTCTGAATCCGTTGTAGTCTTTTCATGGTCGTTAAAGGTGATCCGTGACAGAGGGTATTGGCGTAATCAAGTTTGGACAAACCAAGGGAGATGTAGCCTGGACCTTGTGTGGAAACACGATTGTGGGAAGATTTGAAGTTTTTATAGCAGCAAAGCTTGATCTTGCTAGTTGGTCCACTTGTGCACTTATCGATGGCTTGGAGTCCATGGTCATTCCGAGGTTTCTTACTTCCTTCGATATTTTCGGCAGTGTTCCCAGATCATCAGGCCATGTGGCGAGCGGGTCATAATGTTTCCAATCGCCACACATTTCTGTTTTGGAAATATTTGATTTGAGATGGCTCCACGACATCCATTGATGCACGGCTCTGAGACAACTGGAAATTGGCAAGCTTCCAATGTATTTGGGGCGTTGCAGTTGAAGCAGTTTTTGCGTGCCATCTGCATAGTTATGGTTGAGGTGAAATTTATTGATCAGTGCCAGTGATGACTTCATGTAGATGTTGAAAAGCATGGGTGAGATAATAGAGCCTTGAGGGACCCCTGCTTTTGTGAAGTACGGTTTGGACGAGAAAGGTGGGGTATGGCTGACATTAGTTCTGTTGCGAAGGTAGGACTCGATCCAGCCAGAGCAGCCCCCTCTATGCCGGCTTCGTAGAGTCTTTGTATCAGAGTGTCATGGCCAACCCTGTCAAAGGAAGTAGAGAGGTCCAAGAGAAGTAGCACAGCAACCTCGTTGCTGTCAACTGTGTTCTTCAAGTCATCGCAGATGGCAAGGAGGGCATATTCTGTGCCTCTTCCTGGACAGAATCCCATTTGGATGTCTGAAAGTATGGCATTCTCTTCAATGAATTGTAACATCTGGGTGA
The DNA here is from genome assembly GCF_964204655.1 of Triturus cristatus. NCBI lineage: Eukaryota > Metazoa > Chordata > Amphibia > Caudata > Salamandridae > Triturus > Triturus cristatus. Next base: position 880,753,790 of record NC_140583.1, read on the forward strand.
AAGCTGCTCTTTCTATCAGTTTGCCCAGGAAAGGTCCATTTGAAATCAGTCTGTAGTTGTCAGGGTTCAGCAGGTCCAAGTTTGTTTTCTTCAGTAATGGGTGTATGTAGGACTTTTTGAGTTCTTCTGGAAATATTCCAGTAGTTAAGGAGTTGTTGATGATTCTCCTTACTGGAGTGCCAGCAGAGATTTTTATAAGAATTGTCTTGAAGGTTTGCGGTGGACATATGCCAGAAGGGCTGCCGGTAGGCCTGCTTTCTTTGACCAGGTCCATACTTTCATTGTGTGAAATGTGTTGGAAGGAACAGAGAGGCTGGGTTAGAGTATTCTTGAATTGTGGCTTTGTAAAAGGTTTAGTGCTGATGATTTGTCTCTGTTTTAAGTATGAGTCCAATGTGTCAGCTTTGTCCATTTAATGATTTCCCAGGCTGTTTGTGAACTCTTGACTATTGGGATGAGCTGCTTCTAGGCAATTTGGTTTTACGAAATTCATTGAGAATATTATAGAATTCTTTATTTGCAAATTTAGCATTTTGAATTCTGTCTGAATAGTATTTGTTCTTTGCTTTTTTAGATAGCTGGCCTGAATAATTTGTTAATTTTCTGTAGGGTAAGTTTGTCTTGATTGGCGTTTGTTTTGAGCGAGGCATGTTGCCGCTTTCTAATTTGTTGTTTTATCTCCGTATTTCTCCAAGGTGCTTGTTTTCTTTTGTTCTGTTGTTTGGTTTTTAGTGGTATCAGGATATCAAAAACTTCCTGTAGCCACTCATGTAGTTTTTTAACAGAGTTTTTGAACAGGAGTGTTCCAAATTGAGTTTGTTCCACGGCCAATAGGTGGATGCATGAAAGGTAGTTTTGGGTGTGTCGCTTGTTTTATGTTGGAAGACAAGCAAATGATGATCTGACCATGTGACCGGAGTCATCATTTGAAAGGTGACTAGTTCTGTATTAGCAAAAATTACATCTAGGATGTGTCCAGAAATGTGTGTGGGGTCATGGCCGATCTGATGCAGGCTCAGTGTTTCAAGGCCAGCGATGAATGTTTTTGGATGGGGCATATTTGGTTTGTGAAACCAAATGTTGAGGTCACCCAGAACACATAGGTTGGCGTGTAGTGTTATCAGCTTTGAAACCGTGTCTAGAAGTGCATCTGGAAAAGTTGCCTTGCAAGGTGGAGGTTTGTAAAGGAGCAGTAAGATACAGGAGGAAAACGGTGTAGGATTTCATCTGGTGAAAAGGGCCTCACAATTTTTTATGGAGACATCGTCAACATTAGTGATATGTAATGTTTGTCTGAGCACAATAGCTAGGCCACCTCCTTTTTTGCCTATATAAATTTGGGTGATCGTTTGATAGCCTAGACGAACAGCTGCATGCAAGATGGAAGCAATATCATCTCCCAACCATGATTCAGTTATGAATAGTATGTCTGGTTTTGCATCAGTGAGAAGGTAGTGAATATGATGTTTGTTCTTAGAGAGCAATCGAGCATTTATTAGTAGACAGTTTAGAGAACAAGCTTTGGAGATATTGTAACTTTGTTTTTTAGAGGAGTGAGCAGTATTTTGTGGGCTTGCAACTGGTGTGTCCTTATTGCTGGTATTAGGTATATGAGGATAGCAATTGTGTAGCTTTTCTGTATTGTTTTCTTCATCCAGCAGGCTAAGAAGGCATTTTGATAGGTCTGTATGCGTAGGTGGTGGAGACTGTGTTTGAGAGTGATTTGGTGTGTTGTGCTGTTTTTGTAGTGTAACCTTGTTGTGCAGTAAACATGGAGAAGCGAAGTTATGAGGTGTGGCATGTTACTTATTTGTTTGTGTCTTTTTAGGGCGGAAGGTGAATAAGTTAGAGGGGCGGTGCAGCATTTGGGACATGTAGTAAGGTTCTAAAGTGTTGAATGGCTTAGAGGCGGTTAAAAGAGAGTTTCTGTGTGTATGTGTTGAGTGTGGTGGAAGAGCAAACGCTTGGTACTGGAGTTTGTTCATTTGTGTGATTTAAAAGGTGAGTGTATGTAGTTTCTGATGGTAAGTATTATGAGTAGTTGCACTTGAGAGATTTTGTTGTGCTGGTGTGCATGATATATTTTGTTTTTGAGGAGTAGTATAAGGAGATGCTGATGTACTAGTTTTATGAGATGAATTTGTTAGTATAGTATTGTTTGTGAGTGAAAGTTGTAAGGTAAAAAGGGTGGTGACGTGTTTTTGAGTAGAGTGTATTTTGCATGTAAGAGGGGATGAAGTAGAGTTGTGAGTGTTTGTCTTAGACTTGTTTGCTACAAGAGGTAATATGTGTGGTGTAGTGGAGTGTAGATGTTGTGTGGTTGTCTTATTGTTGTTGAAAGAGGAAGGTGTTGATTAGAGAAATGATGGAAGGCTGATTATAGTTTGTTAGTGAGAAAATTGGGTTTTGTTGGTCATGAGTGGATTGGCTAGTAGTATAGGATAAATGTACTGTTTGTAGTTGGTGGTGCAAATGTGTGGTAGTTGGGATAGGAAGGTGTATTTGTGTGGTTTTGTCATGGGTGCTGAGATATTGAATTGTGTATAGGGTTAGTTTGAAGTAAATTCGTGGAGTACATTTGGTGTGAGTGTGTTACTCTGTGGATGTGAGTGGTAAAGGGTGGGTGCTGGTGTATGTAGATTTGGGCAGCATTTCTGGCCCTAGTCCCGACCAGTCTCGAACAGGTTCAAACAGGCACTCACCCTTGTCCTAGCCACCCTTAGCCTCGACACCCTAAGCCCTGATCTTATATAGTCCTAGTACTCAGGTGACCCCTTACGCCAATGGGAACCCAAGCCCTAACCTTAACCAATCACAACACTATTCCCTAAACCCTAGGACCAATAGGAGACCAAGACCTTACAACCAATCCTAGCTCTAGTCCAAGCACTCAATTAGGCACAAAACCCTAAACCCTACGTCCAATTGAAAGCCTAAATCCCAAACCTATTCCCAGCAACCAATCACATAGGAAACCCTAAGCCCTGTATCCAATAGAAAGCATAACCCTAGCCTTAGTCCCAACCCTAGTCCCAGCAGCCAATTTCACTGGAATCCCTAAGCCCTATGTCCATTAGAAAGCCTAACCCTAGCCCTAGTCCCAACCCTAGTCTCAGCAGCCAATCCCATAGGAAACCCTAAGCTCTACGTTCAATAGAAAGTCCAGCCCCAGGAACCAATACAAAAACCTAAACCTATCCACCAGATCACTAATACTAGGTCCTACATCAAATAAATCACTGACCCCGGAACCAATCAGTACCCTACAATACCTAACCAATTAGAACACTAACCCGAATCCAATAGAAACACAAGAGACAACCACCAGTCAGTGCAGACATGTAGCATCCAATAGCAGACTATATAAAGTCCCTGTGACCTCAGGCAAGGTTTCCTGCCCAGGGGCCCTGGAAAGCAGCTTCTCAATTCAAAATCTCCTAGTAGACAGACAGGCTCAATCCACACTTTGGACTTTTGCAGGTAAGGGCCTAACACACTTTTCCCTTTTAACAATACTGTTTGTATAAAACGTTACTCACTCTCCTAGCCAAAAAACGAGTGCACAATCCTTAAAAAACACAGCTTAAACACCTCACAGCAGATTACTGCTGTTTCAGAGCATCCTCTGTTCACTCTCTGGTGTAGAATATCCCTGTTGCTAAAGGTGAAAGGGGGGGGGATCTAGTTTCACTCACTTGCTAACACAAAATGGGAGCTGGGGGTAGATTGCTTAACATACAGTAGTAGTCTACACTCAAATTGACTTATATACACTGATATAATGCTGTTGCCTTTGAATTTTTTTTATATGGACTGCTTGATATGCCTCAGTTAGGCCTCAACAGCAACTTGTTTAAAATTGATGTCTCATCGTCACACATTCTCTATTTATTATTTTGGTGCACATATTCAAGCAAGCCATGTTTGTTTATTTCCAAATGACGATATTCTCGAAGAAGACTATACCATAGGCTCATTCATGTAACTTTCTTTCAAGGTTCTTCTGCCTCCTCATATTATTGTGTTTGTTCACAATGTTTCACTGTTGTTTTTGTAAATTGTTTGTTCTAACATCTTTGGATGACATTCACATAGAGGGCTAAATCAATATTCATGAAAGTGGGATAGAGTTTAGGTGTTAAGGCTGTATGAAACTCTTCATTTCAATGCTCTGATTTGCTGAAATTGTAAATCTGTTGCTCACACAATGAAGAATACATACTTTCAACGTTAGTCTATGAGAATATTTCCTATATAAGCCCTCAAATTTGAAGGTGAGCTAGATGACTTTACAATGCTGCTTGGGATGCTGTCCGATTTCTTACTTATTTTGCTGCTTATTTGGGACTTACAGTATTCTTGAATTTGCTTATTATTTTGTATTGACTTATCACTAAGATCTGTCATGGAAATGACATTATGAATCTTCACTTCACAATTTCTGTATTGCGGCCTTTTGAATTTGTGTAAAGAACCTTCCTAAATTTTCTAATTCCACCCTAGAACACACTTACTTAGTCTTTCCTACCTTATTTTAATATTTTTTATATGCTGTTTCACACCTTTTCATAGGCCACATTGCCTCATGAGATAGAAGTTTAACATCATCCTGGATACATCCACCCATGGTGGTGTTCTTCAGGTGTCTTTTGGGGGTGTAAGAGTTTAGAGGTACCCCACACCAGCATACAGTGTATGCTTTTCTTTAATCCCAGAATTGCATTGAGCACTAATTTCAATGGCAGTTGCCTGACTCTATAAATACAGGATGTAAGTAATGAGATAAGTTCTTGGGTCTTTTATTAAGACAAGGAAGTGCTGTTAACTTGATAATTCATGATGCATCTATTTTTCTCCCCCATAGCACCTACAATGTATATCACAGATTAGGCAAAGTGTTGTATCCTCCTATCGCCGGGAGCAAAAGGGCACAAGAAGATAGGTAAGCTTTAGTAAGTAGTGTGTGTCACTGCAGTGTGTTTTACTACATATGTGTGGTGAATGTTCAAGGTGGATGGGGCTTGCAGATTGTGGTTTGTGACCATAAAATGAAATGTTATGTTCCTGTACTTCTATCTCTACAGGGTACCATACAGAATCGATGTAGGAAACACTATTAAACCTTTGATTATTGCACTTCAAAAGAATGATATGCATAATGGAAAGTGATATATGAAGTTTCTTGTTGTCTTGAGGAAAGCCTGCAGATGTAGGATTACAGTAGGAGATCAGCTGAAACATGTCACCCCAATCAATGTAGTGAGGAAGGTACTCTTATTAATTCCGATTACACTACTGCATGCTTGGTGTTGATCTTGTGTGATACAGAATAAACTAGTTTCATCAATACCTGACCCAATACAATTTTAACTGATTTCTTTCATGACCCTCAGCAACCAGAAAAAAGCACTCGAACACCAAAAATATATCAGAGGTCAGGATAAGCCCGTCTAGCTCTATTATGGTGCTAGCAAAGTACCACCCCTATGATAAAGCATGCTACCTATTGTGGGCCGGGATCTGTCCATTTTTTTAAAACAAGTACGTAAATAAGAAAAAGGATTTCTGGACCAGTGAGTTGACATCAGTATTAATATTCAGATTACAGGAACAGTAGGAGCTTATATTTATCTTCGACTGATGACAGACACTCCTAGTCTTTGATTATAGCCTTTTATTTTTATGCACATGTAATCTCATGGAAACTCGTATTATTGGACAATGCATTTCATAATTAATTTTAGTTTGCCTTAAACTTAGCCCGATTGTGTAATTAATTTTCTCTCAAGTGAGACCTTCTCTTGCCACAAAGTGCCTTGCATTGATTTGGGAAATTGATGGACAATACATTGAAGCTAGTGTCTCATGTAGCTTTTGTACTTAAGGACATGCTCACATTCTATTTAAAAGCAATTGTCCATATCTTATGTGTATAAACCTCAAACCTTGTGATAATTATGCTTTACATATGGAAAAATCACACAATTTCTCGCACCGTACATACAGTCACAAAGAGTTTTTCGACACCTTAGTAGAGAAAGGGGTCATTTTCATGTCACAGTGACAGCATGGTAGAAAAAGAGCCTATCAGTAACAGAGAGTAGAATTTATAATGTCAGGTGTCTCTGATGTCATTGGAGACCCATTTCCATTCTCTTGGAATTTATTGTATTCATAGTATGTCTAATGAATTTTCTCAGCATCAATATTCCATTACACTAAGAACTTGCAACTATTTTTATTGAACTATTTTAAGTGTCAATTGTATGTTGTGTCAGGAAAAAGAGTGTTTATCAGCCCAAATCTAAACTGATTGTTCGCTTTAGATATGTGGAAGACATTGGGCTATCTCCCAAATTGCACCAGGCTTTAAAGAGTTTCATTTACCTTGCAGTCAAGCCCCATGGATTGAGTGCTGTAGGACTGTTCTCCCTGGTTAGTGGTTCTTTGGATGGAATGAGCATTGATCAGCACACCTTTGAACCCAGGATTGGCTTTCACTGTTGGCACATACTGGGCTTTCTATCAGATTCAATGTGACTTTAAAGAGTTACATTACCTTGTCCTCAAAGTCAAGTCCCTGTGGGTTTGGTGCTTTGAGATTGTTCTCACTGGCTTGTGGCTGGGGGTATGGGATTGGTTGTATAATAATTGAGAGTTATATGATACACAACCAAAATACACCAATTCAATTATTTTTAATAATGCACTCTTAGAGTCCCATGGTGAGGTACACAAATCTCCCCCCTGGATCCACATATTCCACACTCCAGAGACAAGTGCAATGACATCAATGTCTTCTTCAGTGAAAAAATGCAGAGGATGCAACGGCACATTGATGATAACCAAGCCTCTTACTTTGCTCCCTTCCAGTAGAATCCTGCATTGGTCAGCCTTTGAAGCTCTAATCTCCTAGGTCTTGCTGACATACTCAACTCTCTCAAAGTCTCTTTTTATGAAGATGATATTTTACTATTGTTCTTCATCAAAGTTCTCACTGGTAATGCTATCATACCCCTACTTACCATTATTTGTGTCTCTCTCACTCAAGGAATCTTTCACAAAGCTCTCAAGACAGTCAAGATTTTCCCATTCCTAAAGAAACCTACACTAGACTCTGATAACCTCACCTACTACATGCCCATCACTCACCTACCATTCATTTGCAAGGTAAATGAGAAAGCATACTATGTTCAATTTCAAGATTGGATCAATGCTAAGTATTTTGTGCATAACTACCAATCTGGCTACAGATCACACTGCAGCATGGAAACCAATGCCTTACACATCATAAACGATGCCCTCTTGACCACAGATGAAGATGATCCCTGTCTGCAGATATTACTGATCCCTCAGCTGCCTTTAATACATCTCACCCTTGTACGTACCTCAGAGTCTTGAATGGGATTCATCATCAATGCTGTTCACTGGTTCACCTCCTGTCTTTCCGACCAACTCCAGTTTGTTTCAATGGGCACCTTCAGATCCCAAAAGATCCCTATCACCTGAGGAGTCACCACGGGTTTCATACTGTATTCTGTCATCTTTAGCCGTTATGTAGAGCTGTTTTGTTCTCTATTAACAGAAAACAGTGTCAAGATGCACCAATATGACAATGATACACAACTCTGTTTGAAAGTCTCCTGTACTTCAGACATCTAACACCACAAACAATGCTTGCACATCATCCAGAAATGGATGGCCAGCTCCTACCTGAAGCTCAAACTACTAAAACGTAATTCCTGCTATTTGCCAAGAACAACAAACAAGATACAGTACACAGATGGCTTAATGACTTGAACTTTGATGGCTTTTATCCCCAACTTTCAACAAATCCTAAGTCACTTAGATTCACCCTGGACACGACCTCACCTTCAATGAAACAAAGACCGCTTAGTACCAGCTCTCTCTTCTGAAGAAATTCAAACTGTTTCTTCCAGAAAATCACTTCATAACTGCTGTTCCAATTCTCCTACTTTCACATCTGTATTGTGTTAATTTCCTACTCCATTACCTCCCAGACCCCACTCAGGCCTCCTACATGCTGCAGCACTCTTCAAACAGGGCCTGAAGAAATATGATCACATCATCACCATCATGAGAGAACGAGATTGGGTTCCCGTGCCATCTTCAAAACCAGCTGCAACACTTACAAAGCCATTATGACCAGCATCCCCGCTTATCTTGCAAACAAGCTTATCATCTGTAGTGGTTCTCGGCACGGCAACAGTCAGGGCACCTTCAGACTGTAGGCTAAGAGTGTAAAAAGAAAAACAAGAAAGCAGGCCTTTTCCATCTATGCTTCCAGGGTCTGGGACAATATCCCTCTATCCATCCGGAGCACCCCAAGATGCTTTGATTTGGAAAAGAGGTGAAGACTCACCTCTTTAACCCCTTCAGTACCCCGCCCTTTCCCCGCCCTGTGCCAGCCCTTTCATTAGCGGGCGGGGTTCATGACGAGATAGTCTCGTCATGGGCACAGCGCAACCGCGCTCCATGACGAGACCATCTCGTCATGGGCACTGAAGGAGTTAAAGACCTCTACATCACAATGCAATAACTGTCAACATTTCAGCTCACTCTCCTATTACATGTTTACTTTATGCTGTTTCTTTTACTATGCACAGCATTTCTCTGCCTTTTGGATCCGTTTGTGCTAGAAATACCATATACTTAGATACAAGACCTTAATTCATTTCTAATATGGAAAATAAAAACTGTCAAGAAAAAACATATGGTATTGCATACATGCTGTTTACTTAACTGTGTGGGCAATACAATGTATCTGTGGCAAGGATGGTGTCTGATATGGAATTAATATTCATAAAGCACTGCACATTTCTAAAAACAAGTAGATTGATGTGAGGACAGCTCTACAAATGTGTGCCTATCGAGAATGTTTGATTTTAAATATACATTTTAATATGTTACACAACTTAATTCCTATATTACTGGTTCAATTTAGATCACTCTTCTGGTTACAGCATGCTTTTTCTTTTTTACGTTTAATGAACTGATGAGAAAAAAACATATAGTGCAAATAAGTGTTGTGCCCATGTTGCTCATGCTATACCACATTTTAATATTTCTGTGTTCACGTCTACGAACAATAGAAATCTGGTGGTACCTGTGAACTCAATTAAAATTCTGATCCTAAATTGCAGTAGTGTAATAATTGTATCTGTGTCCCTATGTGCTCTGATATTTAGGTCATGCTTGGAAGCACAGCTGCACAGCTGTGATCTGACCATATGTGATTCAAAGAAAAATATCCTTTAGAGGCAGCACTGAGAGAGGGGCTTTAGCTCCATCTATATATTTATTACTTTTAGATAAGGATTTGGCTAGGCAAATGTTGTGTTTGTCCACTGAAAAAGAGTGATTATACTGAAGGTTTTGACTGTGGTAAAAGTGTATGCTCAATATAGCAGGAATATGCTGTTTATGGTGATAAGCCAATAAGCAAGGTTATAGACTTGGGGGCATATGCAAAAGCTGGATTGTCACTCTTTGAGATGCCCTGGTGTCATGAGGAATAGGGTCAAGACTGTTTTGCATATTGCTGGGTCTGAACAGGGGTGGCGAAGTGAGCTAAAGAACGATGATGGATTCAACCCAGGTCTGTGATGGGGTGAGTGTCTGAAAAGTTTCAGTGATCTGTCCATCATCTCCTCTGTGTTTGCTTTCTTTTCCCTAAGTTGGCAGGGTATGCCCAGACGTGGGTCCCTTGCTCACTTTGCCACTGGATTCAAGCTAGACTGGCTGATTCGGTGTCTTATCCCGAAACCGGTCCGAGGATGCTTGTTTCCAGTCCAGGGAAGAACTGGCTTGGCAGTTCGGGCTAGACTATTCCCATGAGGAATAGGGTCAAGATTGGTTTGCATATGGCTGGCTCTGAACTGTGGTGATGAAGCGAGCTAAAGAACTTTGATGGATTCAACCCAGATCTGTGACTTGGGTTGAGTGTCTGAAAAGTTTCAACGCTCCGTCCAGCATCTCCTTGTGTTTGCTTTGTTCACTCTAAGTTGGCAGGGTATGCCCAGACGTGGGTCCCTTGCTCACTTTGCCACTGGATTCAAGCCAGCCTGGCTGATGAGGGGTGTTAACCCAAAACCGGTCCCAGGATGCTTGTTTCCGGTCCAGGGAAGACCTGGCTTGGCAGTTCGGGCTGGACTATTCCCATGAGGACTAGGGTCAAGACTGATTTGCATATGGCTGGGTCTGAACTGGGGTGGTGAAGTGAGCTAGAGAACGAAGATGGATTCAAACCAGATCTGTGACTGGGGGTGAGTGTCTAAAAAGTTTCAGCGCTCCGTCCATCATCTCCTTATGTTTGCTTTTCCCACGAAACACCCATGAATTTTGACACTTCCCCAGATTTACGAGAGCATATAAACCTGGGGAAGTGTCAAAACCTTATGCTTCCTGAGGTGAAGCATAACAAGGAGAAATATCTTCATTTCTCTGAGTTTATTTCCTCTTTCTGCAGCACACAGTGAAAGAGGAAAACACTTCTTACGATTGTTTCTGTGCAGGAAGGTGCCCTTTGCTGCACAAATCAATTTTGCTGAAAACCCAGGCACCCTTGTGGTGCAAGGGTCCTGTGTTGGCGCTAAGCTGCCAAAACTGTGCCAGCAAAGGAGGAAAGGACAGGCATGCACTGCATTGCATAAATATTCGGACAAGACCAAAGTCCTCATTCTGGGAACCAACACCTCTGCTTGGGAAGACTCCTGGTGGCCCGTCGAGTTAGGACTCCCCTTACACCCACAGACCATTCACGAAACATTGGCATCATATTGGACTCCTCGCTCACTATGAACTGCCAGATCAACGCTGTCTCCTCATCATGCTTCCACTTGCTTTGCCTGTTGCAAAAGACCTTCAGATGGATCCACACTGAGGCCAGAAAGACGGTCGCCCAAGCACTCATCAGTTGCATACTTGACTACAACACACTCTACTCAGGCGTTATCCAGAAACTCCTGAGGAAACTACAGAATGACCTTGCCACCATTCCTTGGACCTGCAAGACCAGGACCAGAGGAAGATCTTTTTCCTACCTCGCTGTCAGAACCTGGAACACCCTGCCTCTCCACCTCAGGCTATTCCTGTTGCTGACCCAATTCAGGAAGGATCTCAAGTCTCTTCAACTGAACCTCAGCACCGAAGTCAGACTTGCAGCCCTCCCCAGCACCTTTAGACCCTCACAGGTGGGTAGTTAGGATTAAGAAATATTGATTGATTGATTGAAATATGGTGCATTCCTGTTCCCTCTATTTGGTGTAGGGCAGCGCTGCAAGATGGCTTGCTGCACTGCCCTATGCTAAATCCCCATAAATGAGGGCCTTGGTACGTTAATTAGGGAAATGATACAACAAAGGCAATAGGCCTGACCTATTTGTTGCGAAAATCATGTATTACAGTCAATAGGAACGTAAGGGTAGATTGTTGTAACACTGTGTTAAAGACTAGAGAGAGGCATTTTGTTACATGACATTTCACAGATTACCAAAGTAGACAAGGGTTTTGGTATTGGGTATTCCCCTCTGTGAAACCTTGACCTTTGGAATTGGAAGATTTTCAGTATGATGGGCTCGACTCACAAAAGTAATCTAAGACAAAAACCTAACTTTACGACTTTCGGTATTCACAAAAGGCATTTAGGAGTAGTAAAGTTAGGAACAGCTTTAGTACTCCTAAATGCCTTTTGTGAATACCAAAAGTTAGGAATAACTTTAGTACTCCTAATTGCCTTTTGTGAATACCGAAAGTCGTAAAGTTAGCATTTTGTCTCAGTTTAGGAGTAGTAAAGTTAGTAATCCTAACTTTACTACTCCTAAATGCCTTTTCTGAATACCGAAAGTCGTAAAGTTAGGATTTTGTCTCAGATTACTTTTGTGAGACGGGACGATAATCCTTGATATATTTATTTATTTTATTTATTTATTGGGCTTTTAAAGCGCGACAGCTACCCAAAAAGGGTTTCCCGGCGCTAAGAGATATTTAACCACATGAGCAGAACGAAAGACTCTGGGGAGAGGCGGGAGCAAGTTACTGGTTAAAAAGCCAGGTCTTAATGGCTTTGCGGAAGTGGATATAGCGGGTTTCCAGGCGTAGGTGCTGAGGGAGGGAGTTCCAGAGCTTGGGGCTCAGTAGGGAGAAAGATCTACCCCCCATCCTCACTAGGCGTCCTTTGGGTACACAGAAAAGGCCTTGAGATGAGGATCTCAGGCAGCGAGCCGACGTGTAGGTTCGCACGAGGGCTTGTAGGTATCTGGGGGCATTGCCCCATTTGATTCTGTGCATAAGGCTAAGTGTTTTGAATTTGACCCTGTTTTCAATTCGTAGCCAGTGGAGTGCCTTAAGGTGACCGGACATGTGTTCCCTTCTGTGGCAATTGCAGAGCAGTCTTGCTGCGGCGTTCTGCACCAGTTGAAGGCGACGCATGACTGCCTGTGGAGACCCTAGGTAGAGGACATTTCCGTAGTCCAAACGGGAGGTGATTAATGCGTTGACCACAGACTTTTGAGTGTCGTCAGGTAGCATCCAAATGATTTTCCTGAGCCACCTCAGGATGGTGAAACAGGTGGATGTCAGGTTAGTGACTTGGGGCTCCATAGTTAGGCCGTTGTCAATGATAATGCCTAAGTTGCGTACTTTTTGTGACGGGATGGGTAGGGAGCCCATCTCAGATGGCCAGTGTCTTGGGTTCCAGAGATTTTGGTTTGGGCCCAGTATTAAAACCTCCGTTTTGCTACCGTTTAGTTTGAGCATGTTTTTACTCATCCAGGTGGCGATTTTCCTAAGGCCAGACTGCAGGAGGGATGAGGAGTCATGATCTCCATTGGAGAGTGAAAATACGATCTGTGAATCGTCGGCGTAGGTAAACATGTTTAAACCTGCTGCTATGGCGATCTGGGCGAGCGGGGTTACGTATAGGTTAAAAAGCAGGGGGCTCAGCACCGAGCCCTGAGGGACACCATAGGGGGATAGATGGACATTTGAGGCCGCGGTACTGGAGGTGATTTGAAACGTCCTGAGAGTCAGGAAAGATGATATCCAGTCCAATGCTATGCCCCTGATGCCCATGGTGGAGAGCGAATTTAACAGAATGTTATGGGAGATGGTGTGGAACGCTGCGCTGAGGTCATGTAAAATCAGCGCAGCGGAGTCACCTCTGTCGACTAGGAGGCGAAGATTTTCCATCACTCCAAGCAGTGTCGTCTCAGTCGAAAAGCCAGGGCGGAAACCCGATTGGGAGGGGTGAAGTATGTTGTTTACCTCCGTGAAACTGGCGAGGTGTCCATGGACATGGTTCTCCAGAACTTTGGAGAAAGTGGGTAGGAGGGATATTGGGCGGAAGTTGGCCAGGATTTTTGGATCTGCCGATGGTTTCTTAAGTAGGGGTGACACCATGGCATGTTTCCACAAGGCTGGGACCTTTGCTGTGGAGAGGGATAGATTCAAAGTTTGGCAGATGACGGAGAGTTGTGGGGTGTCCAGGAGTCTGAGTACGGAGATTGGGAGGGGGTCAATGGGAGAGCTAGATTTTACTATCCTTAAGATGTCTCGAAGACCCTGAACATTTATCTCGGGCCAGGATGTTAGTGGCTCGTAGGACAGGTTTGGTGCAGGGGAGATGGCCTCCACCTTTGGATCGAGATCCGGATCTGTCACTGCTTGTGTCTGGTGCTGATTTACAATGTCCTGGTAGATGGTCTCAATTTTCTTTGTGAAGAACTGCGCCAATTCTTCACATTGAACATTATTCAATGGAAGGGGTTTGCCTGATGTGTTTGAGCCCGCTAACTCTTTTACGAGATTGAACAGAGTTTTAGATTTGTTAGTGGCTTCTGTGATAGATTTCGCCACGTAGTTGGCTCTGGCCATAGAGCAGGCTTTATGGTAAAGCTTGAGTTTGTTTCGGTAGGTCAGGCAGGCTACAGGGGAGTAGTCTGTCCTCCAAAGGCGTTCCAAGCATTTACACTTGGATTTCGCTGCCTTCAGTTCCTCATTGTACCATAACGCAGGAGAGTTGTGGGTTGTGAACTTTTTGCGAGCCAAGGGAAGGCAGATGTCTAAGGCTCCTAGTAGCCATTTGTTTATATTAGTGGCTACAATCTCTATGTCCTCAGTATCAAATAATTCATCCAGAGGTGCAGAGTCTAGGACGGACATGAAGTGATTTATGTCCAGTTTCTTCCAATTCCTTTTACCGGACTGTCCTGTCCTGCCGGAGGGACTAGAAGACATATGGTCAGACACGCTGAAATTAATGAGGAAGTGATCTGACCAGTGTAGGGGCAAGGCTGGATGGCAGAGTGACAGTGGAAAGCTGGAAAAAATTTGGGTCCAAAAGGTGACCTCCTTTGTGTGTAGCTCCCGAGTTCCACAAAGTGAGATTCATGGCAGCAAGATCGTGAATTAAGTTTATGCCAGGTTTATTCAGATGGTCGTCAAAGTGTATATTTAGGTCTCCTATAATGGACAAATTGCTGTAGTTTACCCGGACCGAGGCGACCCAATCCACAAGTTCAGTGGCCCAGGGTTGAATAGGGCCGGGTGGTCGATAGATCAGGCGACCCGTGAAGGTGAAGTTCGGGTGGAGTTGAAGTTTAAAAAGGGCCATCTCACAGGCGTTTAGGGAAACCGGTTCCAAGGTGCATTGCAACGATTTTTTAAAGATGACTGCTATGCCACCCCCTACTCCAGTGGTTCGGTCTTTTCTGACAATGGCATAGTTAGACGGTAGGGCTTCAGCTATGTCTGGGCCTGAGCTGGCGTGTAGCCACGTCTCTGTGAGGAATAGGGCATCCAGTGAGTTGTCGGACAAAAGGTCATATATGTTTCTTTTGTGTTTGCCAAGGGATCTGCAGTTCAAGCTTCCGAGAAGCCACGTGTGTACCGGCTTACGGCCTGAAGAAATGGGCCGACAGAGCTGGGGGACATCGAGTTGGAAGTTGCAGGAAGGACACGAGATGGAATTGTGCCTGTCGTTTGGTAGGATCTTACAGGATATATCCTATTGAGAGAGTTGAATATTGTTCTGCTTTAGTTAATTTTAAGCATAGTTGTAATTTTATGACTGTATTCCAAATGATTGCCAATTTTACGCACAATGCAGTGGTCCTGAGTTGGTTTTGGTAGCAAGTGAATGATTAAGGCTTGAATTGCCACCGGGAGCAAAATGGTTTTACTGTTGATGCCCGGAATCCTGCACCAGTTCTGTCTCTGCCAGCAAGCCACTTCAACCGCTACGCTCATCAAAAGCCAGTCCTAGAAACTGTGACGGAGTGCAGTCACATAAAATGATTTGTCAGAAACAGCAGTCTTTGCGATTTCTGAAATAGCATCCTTAAATCAATAAATGTCATGATTCTATGATTTCCCTCGTGTTGTATGTTTCTAACAGCAAAAACAGAATAAATGGACCAGAGAGGCAAGCAAGTAGAACACTGTGGTTATCGAAACTATCAAAAACTCGGAGAGCTGCCCTCAGGGACAGGGTGGTTGGGTTCTGCAAGCTATTAGTAGAGATCAGATTCATACTGCAACTTTAGAGACATAATTGGTGCTTAATTCCCAGTGGGGTGTTCCAGTAACCACTGCAGATAATGTAGGGACGGAGAGGGGCGGCTGTGCCCCTGCAAACAGGAATTTCAATATGTGATACTGAAATTGTTCAGAAAATGAGTAATCGAACGATCCACTCAAAAACGCAAGACTCGGATAGCCAGATGCACCAATCGTCATGATGCCCATGCAACTTCCTGAGCATGTTTCTTTTTTTGTGCATCTAAATACATTTTTTGAAGAATTCCTGTAATTCAAATGGGCCGAGATTTCGATTAACCCCTTTGCATAACTATGCATAGTGATGCAGTCCTTTCTCTATTTTTTTGTTTAATTTTTGCAAAGGATATATTTAAACGCACACTATGCCTAGCGACTCTTTAAATTAAACATCAAAGTGAAAAAAAATCTAAAAGGCGCTTTGCAGCTTTCCTTCCAATATACTGAACATAATATTTGATTTGTTAATATTGTTGTTTAAATAGTTTACTAAAGTGGATTTAAGAAGCACCTTTCATGGAGTAGATTTAGAAAGATAATATAAGAACAGTAAGTAAAAGATGCACTTTTCTACTCAAAGCAGGAATCGAAAAATGTAAGGAATATTCAGTAGAATAAATGCATTCATAAGTGAGTGGAGCAAATGCAGTGTCTTTGTGCTTACCAAAGTCTATGCAAAATACAAATAAAAAACCCATTACTTGAACCACTGCTGCTTTTCCTTTTATTCCTGCTCCTTTCCACCGGCTGTGGGTCCACAAGAAAACATCTAATAGTTTGGCATCCACTTCACTTCCAAAAACTAGAGACTAGCAGGTAGAGCTGTGGACAGCCAACTGATTAACCAACAATGTTAAAAGTTTCTGAGCAAAATTCACACTCCACATGCTTTTTGCTATTTAAAATATTTTACAGTATTGCATTTCATATGCAGCATATGTATTTACAACTGTACAACACATAATTTGCAATTGACAACTCAGGGTAAATGGGCCATTATATATCTCATAACATTCCATATTGATTTTTGCACGACAGGATGTTTCATCATCTTATTTGGGGAAGGTGGTCAAGTTGACTGCCTGCGAAAAACAAAAGAAGCTTTTTTTACAGAATACAGCAAACACGTGCTTTGTTGTTGAGACAAACTACTTCTTCAGGGTTGTTCTTCCAAACACACTTAAAATGATTTATTAAACGATAAATCTAACCCATCAAAAGAACTAAGATAATGCATCTAAAATGCATATAACATCACAATTAGAAAGAACATTGGATATAATTCTTACAGCACAACAATGAAAACACGAAATAACATTAGCACAAACTAAAGCGACTCCTGCTAATTATTAATATAAGAGAACTCCAATACATTTCTCATCCAAATGATATCAGTGTAACCTGTTTTTCTCTGCTGACAAGAGTTTTTCAACAAAATAGATTATTCTAACTGTTACACAGGATACCTATTATATAGCTGTGATACAAAATAAAAGGTTTACTTTAAATATGTTATAATTTGTTAACTCAATCATCAATATCAATACTCTAAGGGGGATATTCTCCAGAACCTATCGCCGAGTTAGCGGCACTTTATCGCCGCCAAAGTGGCGAAAATTCATCGCACTATTCACAAGCTGGTGCTAACAGCCGATATCACTAGTTTTCCGGCGATAGCAGCCGCAAAAAACATCGCCACAGATGATACGGGCAACTAATGCTAATGAGATGCAGAGTAGGCGTTCCCGTGCAAAAAGCCGCGACAACACCACTTCACAACATTCTCAACGACCAGCCAGATCGGCGATAAGTACACAAGACATGCGATAAGGCGCGTTAGCAGCAGGGATTTAACACCTGCTCCGACCTGGTGTTAAGTCGGACGACACCCTACACCATAAAGGGAGCCCAGCCCAGAGCCATACCTTAAGGACAACAGATGCCATGGAGCTACTCATCATGCAGCTCGGAGCCCCAAGAGGGCCACAACACCCACCGCCACCAACCCCAGGCCCGCCACCCCCTCGGACTCCCCCGCCCCTCCCCCCTTGGACCACCACAGAGGCAGCGCAGACAAAGACAGCGGACCTTCAGAAAACGCACCAGCCTCACAGACTTAACACCAGAGGATGTAATTGCCCACTACAGGCCCAAAAGGACAACCATCCAATGCTTACTGACCATCATTGCCTACAGACTGACGGTACCAACACAACGGACAACGAACATCCCTCCGCAGACAAAGCTCCTGGCTGTGCTGCACATGTTGGCCTCTGGGACCTTCCAACCAACAACTGCCAGAGTCGGAGGAGTCTCACAGCCAGCCCCATCCAAGTTCCTCACAACTGTCTTGGATGCCATCATCAGCTTGGTTCCCCAGCACCTTCACTTCCCACTCACTGCACAGGAACAGCTGGAAACCAAGCAAGGCTTCTAAGCCATAGATGATTCCTGCACGTGTTGGGGCAATTGACTGCACACATGTACTCCTCGTGCCCCCTTCCACCACTGCGCAAAATTACCGCAGCAGGAAGCACGCACATCCCATCAATGTGCAGGCAATAGTGGACCACCGTGGACTCTTCACCAATGTCGTCACCAACTACCCAGTCAGTGTGCATGAATCCTTCATCTTCCGACAGTCCTTCATCAACCAGCGCTTTGAGGCTGTCACCTATCGGAATGCATTGCTCGTTAGTAAGTACCAAATGAACATACCACACACCTCAACTCCTCAATCATGCAACTCACAGCTCTGGGAATGCACACGTTACAAACTCACACACAACATGCCAAACAACATGCTCACCTACCAGACACAACAGCACAACTTACTGTGGTGACCTGGGTGAGCCATGTATACGTGCCATCAACGGCATGGCACTTCAGCCACACAATAGCAGAATGTGGGGAGAGGTGGGAACCAGGCATGTGCGAAGGAGGCAAGTGACCCATGAATGAGAATGTACACAATGCCAAGTGTGGCATGGATGTCCTGGATAGACTGCAGTATGCAGACCACAGACATATCCATGTTGACATACACTGCTGATGTTTGGAGTGTAGTGAACAGTAGACACAACCATGTTACCCCAGGCAGTGGGGAAGAGTGCGGAAAGTGGCTCATTACGTCGCCCCCTGTAAGCGTGAGCAGAGTGGGCTTGCCTGGTGTACGCCAGGCCAGCGTAGGGGTGTGAATAAACAACCCGTAGCTCTGGGCGTGGTTCTCTTCCGGAATGGCTAACGTGTCTGCCAGGGCGGTGCATCCCAGCATGCCACGAGGCCGACACCGTGAGCAGCGGTGCCTGCGACCATGTGCACCTGCTGCACCCCAGGCCGCAGGTCCCCAGACCCATCTTGGCCGCCCCTGTGCAACCAGGCCACACTGCTCACCTTCCGACACCGGTGTGTGTCAAAGAAGGCCCACTACATGCCTGTACAAGTTCCAAGCCCAAGGCCCGCGACCTTGGCAGCCTCCTCAGACCATAGATGTCCTCCCCTAGACAGGCCCGCAGCACTCCTTTCTCATTGACGTACTCCACCGGCCTACACAGCGGTCAAGTAGGTCACACATTTGGAACTGAGTCTTGATTATACAATGGCAGAGTACACATGTTAATGCAGAGTTTAAATCATTATACTCCCTTCGATGTGGTGCCACAAACTCTGTGCATAGCATTCCAACCACACGTGTCTGTGGGCCCTTGTTGACTACGCCTTTGGCCTACACTGCGGTCCAGCACTGCGTGGTCACCTGTGTGATGCCTGACTGCGGTCCAGCAGGCCTCACACCAATCCAATCCAGTCCGTACCAGGCAGGACACGGCATCGTCGTAGGCTGCACACCCGCTCAGCTCTGGTGCTTCTCCTCCGTCAACCACAAGTCATCTCCACATGCCATCTCAATGTCATGTATTAGAGTTCCAGGAGGAGCTTGCTGAACAGCGGCTGGCCCGCGCTGACTGCTGCCTCCGACCTACACAGCGGTCAAGTAGGTCACACATGTGGAACTGAGTCTTGATTATGCAATGGCAGAGTACACACTTTATGGCTGACTTGATATCACTGTACTCCCTTCAATGTGGTGCCACCAACTCTGTGCATAGCATCCGAACGATACCTGTCTGTGGTCCCTTGCTGACTACTGCCCTCGGCCTACACTGCGGTCGAGTAGGTCAAACATGTGGAAATGAGTCTTGATTATGTAATGGCAGAGTTCACATCATTGTACGCAAGGAGAGGAGTAAGAGGAAGAAGTGGTTCAGTCCGGAGGAAATACGATCCTCTTTACGGAGGTGATCGAACACTACCAACAGCTGCTCTGGTGCCACTAACTCTATGTATCGCAAGCCAACGACTAGTGGCTGTGGGCCCATGCGGACCGCTGCCTCTGGCCTACACTGTGGTCAAGTAGGTCAAACATTTGGATCTGAGCCTTGATTTATTCATGGCAGAGTTTATATCATTGCACAGGCCTCATCGCAGACGGCATCCCCTTTCAGACCTGGTGCCATTGACTCTGTGCCTCTAAAATCATGGACACTCTCTGCTTGAACTTTGGTGGCATCTGAGTCCATGGCCTGGGAGTCGTTTCCATCATCATGTAGCTGATACTGACTTCGTGGTAAAAAGGATTCTGTAGCATTCCACTCCTCCATTTGCCTGTTTCTGCTTGCTTCTGCCCTCTGCATCATGCCCTGGAAAGACACCTTTCAC
The DNA here is from genome assembly GCF_964204655.1 of Triturus cristatus. NCBI lineage: Eukaryota > Metazoa > Chordata > Amphibia > Caudata > Salamandridae > Triturus > Triturus cristatus. Next base: position 880,774,082 of record NC_140583.1, read on the forward strand.
TGTCCCCCGAAACACTCCACGACATTCACCTTCGACATCAATGAGGACCCGCTCAGCTCGCATGGCCCTTCCTCAGTGCACCGCATGTCATTGTCCCGTGGCGGTGTGCCTGTGCCAGCCGCAGAGCATCCCGGGCCACTAACTCTGTGCAGCTCATGTCATGGACCCTTTCTAAATGAATACTGGATGGCCTCTGTGTCGATGGCCTGGGGCTCATCAACACCATGTCTGTGGCCCTGCGCTGTCCGCTGCCTCCGGCCTCAACTACCAGGGCTCACACATCAAATCGAGTCCTTAGCTGCCCGGACGATGCATCACCGCAGGATGCACACGCCACCACTGCCAGGACCACCTACAGCCAACAACTGCCAGAGTCGAAAGAGTCTTACAGCCAGACTATCCGAATTGCTCACACATGTCTAGGATGCCATCATCAGCTTGGTACCCTGCTCAGCTCTTCAGGTGCCACCAACTCAGTGCACCACAACTCATGGACCCTTTCCAATAGATCTTTTTTGATGTGTACAGCTCACGCAACAATGTCACCTCAGGCAGTGGGGAACACCTGAGACGGTGATGGGGAAGATGTGGCCGGTGTGCGGAGGTGTGAAGACACAGACAATGGGAGGGCAGGAGGCAACAACGAGAAGGCAGCAATGCAGACTGGAGGTGGTATTCCAGCTACACACCAGGAGCTATGAATGAGGTACATGCTGTGGACTGCGGACGCAACTACGTCACCTCAGGCAGTGGAGAAGAGCTGGGACGATAATGGGGAAGATGTGGCAGGTGTAAGACACCCTACTGCAGCTGCAGCAGGAATATCCCGAAGGGACACAATCTCAGACAATTTCTTCACATGAGCACGATCAGCACTGGGGCCCCTACCTCAGTGCACTGCGACTCGCTGACCCTTCTAATTGAATATTGGGTGACCTCTGTACTTGCTCTGGCTACCAACATGATGCTTCGCAGTTGTTTGTGTTATGTTGGTGTTTTCTGTTTCCAATTTAATGGTGAACACTGTTCAAGTTGTTGCCAGCACCAACCACTCCCTGAGGGCTGGCTCACACTCACCCCACACCCATCCAGTAAAGGCGTCACTGGACAGGTGACCCTGATAATGAAGAGTTCAACTGACTATTAAAGTGTGTCTGTGTGCTCATTACGTATGCATGATGGCCCCGGGCCCAACCACATTACATTGTGTGTTGTACAGCAGATGCAAACATGTCACCCAAGGCCGTGGGTAACGCCTTGTACATTTAGCTCTGTCGTATCCCCTTCATATGTAAGAGGAGTGGACAGGCCGGCATAGGCAAGTCCAGTGTAGGGGTGTGAATGATTATCCTGGGGCTCTGGGCGTGGTTCTGTACAGGAAATGTGCAAATGCATGTGGCCATGTCGCCGCGTGTGGCCCTGTCGGTGAGTGTAAGTGGTCCCTGATGGGAATTGGACACCCAAGTATGTATTCGAGTTTGGCTGCCATGAGTTCGAATCCCACCCGCACCTGTTTAGCCACCTCCTTCTGGCAGTCTAACACCTGGCTGTGGAATCCAACGTGTGCTTCTGTGAGGTGCTGGGAGCCATCCGTGGTGGTGTGTGCTTCCTGCTGTGTGGTCCGTGCAGGGGGTGGGGTCTCCTGGATACAGCTGGACTGCCCTGCTCCTGGAGGTGGGTTGCCTAAGATGTCCATGAGCTGTTGTAGGGAGTCGGTTTTGAAGGTCCTCTTCATCATCACTGATGAGTTGTCTGGCCTGCTCTGCAGGAGGTGTTGATTGTCCCTCTGCTATGTGAAGAGGAGATGCATTTCAACATTGTGTTGACATATATGGTGACGCATTGTTCATATTTACCTCGGGACTGCATGACAATGTACAGTTTGGGAGGAGCTGAGTATTTGATGCAGGACAGTGGACATTTGAACTACATCACGGATGTGAGGTTGTATATGTACATTTTCAGCTTACAGTTTCCTGCTATGCCAGATGTGATTGGCCAGTTTCCACGCACAGGAGGAACCAGTTGTGTCCTCTGTTCTGTCGTGGGAGTGTTGCACTTTGTACCACATTGCCGTCAATGTTGATATGCTGTTATTGCTATGTGTGTGTGCTGCATTGTGGGTGAGTCGCCCCTGCAGCTCAGATTTGGCTGACCCATATCCCTTTCAGGCGGTGTGCCTTTGACAGTGCTGGGATGTTTCGGACGTGGGTATATTGGGCTCTTGGCCGAATTGTGACTCCTGGGCATGGTTTGTCTGCAGATGTTTTTTTGCGTCAGGGGTGGTTTGTGCACGTGGATGTGTCGGAGTGTGGCCTGCTCCTTTCCGGATGTGGTCCACAGTCAGCCACCTCAGTGTCGTGGCGTGCACAATGTCATGATGATTGGACTGCAGCCATGCTAATCGTCGTGTAGTGTGACTTGCATTGTCGGTGTGGCTCACTTCTGGGTTTCGCACGTGTGCATGTGTTGGTTGTGATAGTGGTGATGTGTGGGGTGGGACCCATTTGGGCACTTTGTGGACGTGGGCCTACGTGGTGTTTGTATGTGTGCTGCAGTGTGCCACAGGCGTCAGTGACATGATCCAGAGTCATTGTGGGTGTACGGTGTGCTCTGCTTAATTGTGCATGTGTACCATTGTGCCTATCTCCCCCCAGTCCCCGGTCGGTACTCACCCAGGTGATGTTGTGTCAGGTCATGTTGAGCAGTGTCCGGTGCCACAACTCCTGGCACCGTATCCAACTGCTGACTGTGGCCACCATTTTCTCCATGTCATCCAACTCCTGGTGTGCCGCTGGACCCCCACCTCCAATCTGCGTTGCTGCTTTCATGTCAGCATCGAGTTTCTTCTTGGTTTCTGGCCTTCACATCATTCCAGCCCCTCTTGACCTCTTTCATTGTCCTCCTCAACGCTGCAACTGCATTCACATGGTCCAAGATAGTCTGCCATATTTGCGTCTTTGTTGCCAATGACACGTTTGCGGTGCCGAACAGCTGTTGGTAGTGTTCTATCACCTCTGTAAAGACGATCCTGTTTTCCTGCGGACTGAACTGCGTCTTCCTCTTCCCCTTCTCCTTGCCCTTCCCTGACCCCGAGGTTCCTTGCTGGTTGCCTGTGGGGCTTGTGGGGTTCATAGCGTCCTCTGCACTCAGTCCGGGTGAATCCATGGTACAACGCGGTTTATTTTTTTGGGGCTTTTTTTTTGTTTCTCTTTTATAGTGCATTTTCCCGCATGACGCGTGGGAATTGCAGGCCTGTCACTGGTTATCGCTGATTTTTGTAATGCGATTGGCCACATTTCCCCGCGATGGACTGCGATGTGCAAAGTTGCGTTAAGCAAATTTTGCGATAGTTATCACATGTTCTTGAGAATATCCCCCTAAGAGTTGTAGTGAACTACAAATAATTATGGTTTGGAAAATGAGTATGCCCATTCTGGAATGCTTACATAATTGATAGTAAAGAAGAGTAGATTCACTTTCAATTTACCTGAAGAGCCACAAAGATGAAGAATAAAAGGAACCGTTTCTCCACCACACAAAGGATCATTACAAACAGAAGGTAAAGAGTCATTAAAAATGAAGAAGACATCACTCCTAATCAATTGATGCAGATTGTTACATCAAAACTGTAAGGCAAAATTCGCAATCAGACACAAGCTACCCACCTCGAATAAATTCGTACAGAGAACCTGAGAGGAATCCAAAACTTCACAATGAATATACAGAGTACCGCTAGGAGTGCTTGAAAAAGAGAGAAGTCCTTTAATCTCATCATCCCACATAGCACATTATCAAGCCTATGATAGAAATTCAATATCAAAGAAACTCCTTTCCTGTTGGGTAGAATAAAGACACCAAACCGTGAGTCTATATTTTCTGATCAAAGACATGTTTAATTGTATAATCTTACCACCACAGCAAATATTTTGTGGCAGATTTACAAGAAGGTGCCGCAGCGTGGCACAGCAAGCCCTTTGGCTGCGCCATGCTGCGGCACTTTCAGAGCACAGGAATGTGACATATTTTCAATGATATGTCGCATTTCTGTGCTCTCCCCTGCCCTGGCGCACAAACAGCTGCCATGCGCCTGTGCAGGCACCCTTGCACCTTGGTGCAAGGATGCCTGCATCATGGGGAGATTGTTTTTGTGCAGGAAGGGGCACCTTCCTGCACAAAAACAATTACTACAGTCATTTTCCTCTTCCAATGCATGCTGTAGAATGCAGCACGCATTGAAAGCGGAATAAAATGAGTCGAAATGAAACCATTTCTCCTCGTTGCGCCTCGCTAGGGTGGCGTACCTTTCTGACGCATTTCCAGGTTTACGAATCTTCGTAAATCTGGAAATGTGTCTGGTTCCATGGGTGTTGCGTAGAAACACCCCCAGCAACACCCATGGACTGCCCCTTTCACGCAAAGTGCTGAGTGTAAAGAGGTCGTATTTACAAGGACAGGGAAAGCCATGCAGGGTGGCTTTCCCTGTCCTTGTAAATATGGGGCAGAGAAATCCACTGCCAGTGCATCACAAAAAGTGACGTACTGGCAAGGGGCTTGTAAATCAGCCCCTTAATGCATTAGAGGCAAATATTACGTCCATGAGCTAAAGCTGAGTGATTGAAGAACAGACGAGTATTACTATCACGCTTTACTCAGGAACCACATTGGTTCCAATTTGATCATGTTAGTTCACCAGCAAATCAAATACCCACTGTATTTGGTGCTTGGATACATTTTATTACCAAGGCGCTATGATAGAAACACGTTTCCAAAGAAACTCAGATTCATGAAAATTAGTTCAATATCAAAGTGTTCCAGTAAATCCTTCCAAAACCAAATATCATCCTAACCTTGAATTCAAGAAAGAAAACAGGAGTTCTTGAAACTAACCGTCAGGCAAAAGAAATGACAGTCACCATTTTGTCCTATTTATCAATTTTGTACGAATATTGTTCTTTCCTGCACTTTTCTAAGTGTGATATCGTATATATGTTAGTCTTTAGTCTTTTGTGGGTTAGGTTTATAAGGCTATGTATGTTTTCATTTACCCTTTTATTTATCTGTACTGTCTTGGTTGTGGCTGAAGCCTCCTGGCTTCAAGGAGCATTTTCATCACAAGATGAAGAAATGATTGCTCTTACTAGAGCATGGTGTGTTTCAGACCAGCTGCAAGTGACGATTTTCATTGATAGTACAGCTTTGATATAGTTTATGACTTCGGACAGTTATGGTCACAACTTGGGTTCACGACTTATTCAGGTTCACCCATACGCAATGGCAAAAGGGTGCAAAATCTTTTGCAAGCTTTAAAGTTACCTGTCCAGATTGCCATTGCTAAGTGTGACAGTGGGTAATAGGTATATTGATGAACCAGCAAGATACTGCGCTCTGAATTCTTGCACCTTTAATGGGGAAGATGTTCATGAAAATTCAGATATCACAAATTGCAATCTGTTGATAAGAGCAGTTGATACTTGGGAGGAAGTTAAGAGGTTACAGGAAGAAGTGCCAGAAGCAAAACAGCAAGGTTCTATCAGAGCAAGTTGTGTCAAGAGAAATGAGGATGACATTTGGGTTTCAGGAGATCGAAGACCTGTGTTGCCAGATAGCTTGTTACCACCCATGGAGAGACAATGGGCCATATTTTCAAGGAGCTATCGCCGATTTAACGGCACTTTATCGCAGCCAAAGTTGCAATAAATATATCACCCCATTCACAAGCTGGTGTCAACAGCCCATAACACCAGTTTATCCGCGATAGCAGGCGCAAAAAATATTGCCACAGATGGCCCTGCAACTATCGCTAATGAGATGCACAGTAGGCGTTCCCGTGCAAAAAGCCACGACAACACCACTCCACAACCTTCTCAACGACCAGCCACATCAGTGAAAAGACCACGAAACATGCGATAATTCGCGTTAGCAGCAGGAAATCAACAACTGCTCTGACCTGGTGTAAAGTCCATCGACAACCTGCAGAAGCCAAGGGAGCACAGCCCAAAGCCATACATGAAGAACAACAGATGCCCCCGAGCAACTGAACATGCAGCCCGGAGCTCCAATAGGGCAACAACACCCACCGCCACTACACCCAGGACCACAACCCCCCCGGAACCCACCCAGACCACCACAGAGGCAGCACGGACAAAGACAGCGGACCCACAGGAAACGCACCAGCCTCACAGACTTAACACCAGAGGATTTCATTGCCCGCTACAGGCTCAAAAGCACAACCATCCTACGCATCCTGACCATCATCGCCCAACAGGCTGACGGCACCAACACAGCAGACGACCAACATCCCACCCGACACCAAGCTCCTTGCTGTGCTGCCCCTGTTGGCCTCTGGTACCCCCCAACCAACACCCGCCAGAGTCGGAGGAGTCTCACAGCCAGCCGCATCCAAGTCCCTCACCCCTGTCGTGGATGCCATCATCTGCCTGATCCCCTGCTCAGCACTCCAGGTGCCAGTGACTCAGTGCACCGCAAACCATGGACCGTTACTGATTGAGTTTTGTGCTGTGGAGAGGTTGTGCAGTAATGTCACCACAGGCAGAGTGGGATACCTGGGACCTTGATGCAGGTGTAACACACCCCACTGCATCTGCATCAGGACTAACCTGAAGGGACACAATCCTAGCAATTTCTTCACATGAGCCCGCTCATCTCTAGTGCCCCAACATCAGTGCACTTCAACTCACGGACACTTCTGTTTGAATATTGGGTGACCACTGTCCTTGCTCCGGCTCCCTCCATGTTGCTCAGCAGTTGACTCTGTTATGCAGGTGTTTTCTGTTTCCATTGCACTGGTGTCCACTGTTCAAGTTGTTGCCATCACCAACCACTCAGTGCGGGCTAGCTTATACTCACCCCACACACATCCAGCACAGGCGTCACTGTACATGTGGCCCTGCCAATAAAGGGGCCAGGCGCACGTGTCCGTAGCCAGTTCAACATGATATCTGCGTGTGTCCCTGTGGTCTTATTGTATGCATGAGGGCCCTGGGCCCTACGACATTACATTGTGCTGTGTACAGTGGACACAGACATATCACAGCAGGCAGCGGGTAAGACCTTGGACATGTAGCTTTGTCGTCAGCCACTCAATATGTAAGAGGATTTGTCTGGGCCGTCGTACGGAGCACCAGCGTCGGGGTTTGAATGATGATTCCGTGGCTCTGGGCGTGGTTCATTGCAGGACATGTGCGCATGCATGTGTATCTGTCGCGGTGTGGGTCTCCTTTGTAGGGTGTAGGTGGTCCCTGATGGGACTTGAACACCCACATATGTGATCTTCTTCGGCTTCCATAAGCTCTGAGCCCACCCGCACCTGTTCGGCCACCTTCTTTTGGCATTCTGACACCTAGCATTGGAATGCGATGTGTGCCTCAGTGAAGTGTTGGGAGCCAGCCATGGTGGCGGGTGCTTCCTGCTGTGTGGTCTGTGCAGGGGCTGGGGTCTTCTCTATGTAGCTTGGCTGCCCTGCTCCTGGGGTGGGTTGCCTGAGAAGTCCATGAGCTGCTGTAGGTCATCGGTGTCAGAGGTGTGGTGGTCGTCTCCGGCATCACTTATGGGTTGTCTGGTCTGACCTACTGGAGGTGTTTTTTGTCCCTCTGCAATGTGAAGGGGAGATGCATGTTGACATTGTGTTGGCATTTATGTTTGCACATTGTTCTTGTTTCCATGCAGACTGTGTGACAATGTACATTGTGACTGTTTGGGTGGTGCTGGCAATTTGGGGGGGGGAGTGGACATTGGGACTACATGATAGATGTGAGGTTGTACCCGTGCATATGCATCTCACAGTTCCATGCTCTGTCCATGTGATTGGCCTGTTTCTGCGCATGAGCGGACCCAGTTGTGTCTCCTGTTCTGCAGTGTCGGTGTTGCACTTTGTGCCACATTGTCATGGGATGTGCTGTGATCGGTATGTGTGTGTGCTGCAGTGTGCCATGGCGACGAGGGACATGATCCTGGGTCATTGTGGGTGTGCAGTGTGCTATACTTGATTGTGCATGTGTGCCATTGTGCCCATCTCCCCCCGTTCCCCCAGTCCATGGTCGTTACTCACCCTGTTGTTGTTGTGTCAGGTCCTCTCGAGCTGTGTCCGTACTCCCACCTCCTTGCGCCATCTCCACACTGATGATTGGCCGACATTTCCTCCTGCTCCTCCTGTGGCGCAGGACTCCCACCTTCTGTCGCCGTTGCTGCCTTCCTGTTGGCAGCGGGTTTGTGCCTGGTTTAGGTTTTCAGGTCATGCGAGCGCCTCTTGGCCTCATCCATTGTCCTCCTCTACACTCCAGCTGCATTCCAGGTAGTCTGATTGTGGGACAGTTGCTGGTAGTGTTCTGTCACCTCCGTGATGCTGGTCTTGTGTTGCTGCGGACTGCACCCCTTCTTCCTCTCCCTCTTCTCCCTGGCCTTTCCCGACCCCGTTGTACCTTGCTGGTGTTCTGTGGGGCTTGTGGGGTTTGCGTTGGCCTCTGCGCTCGGTCAGGGTGGATCCATGGTGCTGTGCACTTTCGATTATTTCTGGTGTGCTTTTCTTGTTCTGCTTTTATAGTGCATTTTCCCACCAGACTCGTGGGATTTGCAGGCCTGCCACTGGTTTTCGCAGCTTTTTGTATCGCGATTGGCCTCATCACAGCTTTTTTTGCGTTTGTGTTTCGCATTTTTACGGCATGGCATTGATTTTAACGTGGCCATTTGACGCGTTATCTGGTGACTATCGCATGGTACCGCCGTGTTGTGAATACTTGGTTAACACGGTGTAAATTTGCCACGATAGACTACGATGTTGTAGGTTGCGTTAAGTTACTTTTGCGATAATTATCACACGTTCTTGAGAATATGCCCCAATATGTTTATGTTTGGGGGGTTTATAATGCTAAACAGCTACTCACAGAGTATGCAGGCGAAATAGTAGGCACAAATGCTTGAAACCGCAGAATTTATAATGCAGAACTGAAAAGCCAATATGTCTTCAGCAACCCGCAACTACTGTGGAAGGGAGTTTCAATACTTGGGGGCAAAATTAGTGCAAGAGCTGCCACTTCATCTTTTCTTTCTAAACTTGGGGATCACCACCAAAAGAGAATTAGAAGAACAGAGGGATCTCGGTGGAAGATACGGATTGGTGCTTTTAGATAGATATTGGGGGCCAATGTGGTAAAAAGCTTTATGTGTCATAACAAGTCCTTTAAACCTCACCCACTCTTTGATGGGAAGCTAATAAAGTTCTCTCAGAACCGGTTGAATATGAGTCCTTTGGGCAGCTTTAGAAGAAGACATGCAACAGCATTGTGCACCAGCTGTAACCTTCTCAAGAGATAGGCCAGTAGACCTAAATACAGGTAATGAGCGTAATCCAGTCTTGAAGTAATCAGTTCCTGGATTATAGTTTTCTGCTGTTGGGCAGGAAGGAGATAGAGGAACTTCTTTAGGCTCTCCAGAAGTCCGGAGTAGACACCAACAACACTCGCTACCTGTGGGGCAAAGCTAGCTGATCTATCAAACTTCACTCCCAGGTTGCGTGCCATCGTAACAGAGGCTGGTGGAGGCGGAGCCCCATTGGGCCAGATGTTGTTGTACCAGCCGGGTGGAAGGATCCCTAAAAGCAAGATTTCTGTCTGGCTAACATTGCATTGGGGTTTACTAATATGCATTGAATGGAACACTGCCTCCATGCAGGCCTTAAAGTTGCACGACGCTTTGGGGGCATTTTTATCAAGTGTGAGGAGCAGTTGCATATCGTCAGTGTAAGAGACTATTTGTATGCGAACGATTCAACAAGAGACACCAAAGAAGCCACATACATGTTTAAAAGAGTCAGACTAAGTGCTGACCTGTGAGCTACCCCCAAGTCCAATGGCTTTAGTTCAGAAGAGAATGGAGCCATCCATATGGATTGGTACCTGTCTGTAAGAAAGGAACTAAGCCAGGTCAGTATCATGGACCTGTGCATTAGGGAAAGACGCCATGTTACGCCTGTTCAGGCAAGCTTAGTTTAACCCCAGATTCAGATTGATAGTTGGAACTTTGTGTCACAGATGTATTGTTTCCCAACAGCAGAATGTACGCAGATGAACAGCAGTAACAATGAGCCACATAGGGAGATCAGGAGGTCCCTTCATCAGGATGCAACTGAACTGTATTGAGATGCCTATGTGCAATGGGTTGAGATATGTCCAAGTGATTGTGTGAATCTTTTCACGTAGCTGAAGCTTACCTGACTAGGTGGCATATTTACTAGGACGGCGATAAATAAACCCAAAGCGCGCTTAGCGCTTGTTTATTTATCGCCGTCTATCGCAGGAATTTATCGCCCTGGTAACGCGTTATTAACAACGCGTTACTCCAGGGCAATAATATTCCAGGGAAATGGGCCAACATCGCTAGAAAATCAGCGATGTTGCACCCAAAACGGAGATAGCCTTGGTGATACAACCCTGTGGTCGTATCACCATAATCCACCTCCCATGTTAGCTATGCCTTAGTCAGGAATTTAACAGACGTTAAATTCCTGCATTAAGGCATAGTTAACGGGATTTAAAATATCGCTACCCCTCATTGATGATATCACGAAGCTGGGGTAGCGATATTTTCCCATGGTGTTTTGTTAGGCACGCCTCCTTTGCATGTCATTAGAGATGCAAACCGAGGCACAAACAAAACGGGAGCTGAATCAAGGAAACACGCACTAGTGTGTCCTTGCCAATAATGCGATATAATTATCTCCACTTTTCTGCTGAAAGCGGCCGCAAAAGCGGCGATAATTATGTCACCAGCCCTTGATGATATGCCCCTAGGAGAAATGATAGTCTCACAGTAGCCAAGTTGTTCTTTTGGGAGTTAATACCGCGTTTCAGTTTCTTGAATTCTTTGGAGTCAGACCGAGGAACTCATTTTAATAATTATTTAAAAGTAATACTTGGGGAGAGGAGTTGGCCTAATGGCTAGGGCGGTCGACCTCGAATCTGGGGAACCGGGTTTGAGTCTCGGCGATGACGCTGAACATCCTGTGATTCCAGGCAAATCGCTTAATCTCCCCGTGCCTAACAAAAAAAAAAATGAATGTGACCTCATGTAACGCAACTGGTGCTATGTAAAGCGCTCTGATACCTGATACCGGGTCAAGTTTGCGCTGTATAAAACTCTGTAAAAAGAAATGTTTTAAAAAGAGGACCTGAAGATGTTATGTACAGCATTACAAATCACAAAACAGTGGCTCCACTGCAGTTACCAAGCAGAGGCTTCTGGAATTGTGGAGCAAGTCAATGGCACTTTGTAATCCAGATTGTCTAAAGTATGTGCTTCGACATCACTGATGCTGTGCACCTTGTACTGATGAGTCTACTCAGTACTCCAGAAAGTAGTACAGGATTGTCACCCCATGAAATCATCATGGGAAGGGCCATGAGATTGCCAGCTGTGCCTGCAAATGCGCTTGTCAACATTACAGATGACATGATTCTTGATTACTGCAAAGGACTGGCTGAGGTGGTGCGTTCTGTTTATCATCAAGTTGGAGAGGCTACAGCCCCACCTCAGCAGGAGCAGTGCCATGATCTCAGTTCCTGTGACTGGGTTATAGTGAAGAAGCACATGCACAAGTCATATTTGGCGCCTCGGTGGCATGGGCCTTACCAAGTGATATTGGTCAATAATACTACTGTGAAGAGCAGAGGTCTCCCTAATTGGGTACATGCTGCTCGTACTCGCACAGTCCATTGTCCCCTTGATGATATAACAACACCTGTTCCAGATATACCAGTGGTTACAGTGAGACAGGGGGAGCAGGTTAATCAAGCTGCTGGGGACATGCAAGAAGTTGGGGCAGCACTTGTTCAGCCTGAAGGATGTCTGAAAGAGTCAACAGTTAAAGTCGGTACAGAAGGGTCTCATCCTGTTGTGTTGACGTTGCCAGATTAAGGCCCTGGTGAAGGGCCTAGTGCAGTAGTAACGTGATTTTACCTGGAGACTGGTGGCCAAGAAGACAGGCGAGAGGGAGACTTTGTTTGTCTGAAGTGCATGTACCACACAGGAAACAACCATTACAATGCAGTCATTACAACCCACTACCTTTACAACGCAGCTGTTACAATGCAACTGCCTTTACATGGCATGCCATTACAATGCATGTCACTACAATGCATGCCATTACAATCATTCCATTACAACGCATTATAAGGTAAGTAATAGGGTTTTTTGGTTTTAGGGTGGGAATGGGTTTTGGGGTACATGGGGATAGTATTTTTACCCCTACTCTATCCAACACTTACCCTACTGTTGCACTCACTAGAGTGGGAATAGTAATTTTTACCCCTACACTATCCAACACTTACCCTACTGTTGCACTCACTGGAGTGGGAATAGTAATTTTTACCCCTACACTATCCAACACTTACCATACTGTTGCCCCAAAAGTATTATGGGTTGTAATGGTATGCGTTGCAAATGGTAGTTTCTAAAAATACGTTGTAATGGCATGCGATGTAAAATCATGCATTGTAATGGTAGTTAATTGCGATGTAAAAACTTTGTTGTAAAGGCATGCGTTGTAATTGTTTGGATAGTAACGTCATATATTTGTACCACACACTATTCCAGAAGATACTGAAGGATTTGGCTTAAGTGACAGTGATGAGGAAGGGTCAACAGTAAGGAGATTAAAGAGAACTAGAGTACCCTGTCAGAGGCACCCATCTCCTGAATGGACTTACCTATCAGTCAATGAGTGTAAGAGAGCATTTTTCACCTTTTGCTAAAATTGTTCACTTCCAATTGAGCCTCCTTGAACTGAACTTTGTAGCTGAACTGAGTTTTGAAATTGCATTACCACTAAACAGACTGAGTTGATTTATCCTGGAAGTGATTATTAGTGAGTTTGAACTACGCATTCATTAGAGACAGAAATTAATAGATTTGCCCAAACTACAAAGAAGGGTACCAAGACCCAGGTTGTCCCTTAGAAGAACACAGAGTAGGTCTAAGGATGCCTCACGAAGATCATTGTACATATTGCACTGGAGAGACATTTGAACTTTGCTTTGCTATTTTCGCAAGTGGAAACTAACTGCAAGGACTGTGTTGCAATCATCTAGTGAAACGGTATGTCACTAGAGAATTCATGGAGCGTAACGCAACCATTAATAGACATAGACGCATATGTGTAGGAGCATTTTTTGTTGTGACTTTAGTATTAATTGCTTTGCTTGTAATTTTGAGTTTACCCCATGCTTCACAGGTAGAAGAGCTTAGATCTACATGTGCCCCTCAAACATCACTTCCGACTGACCTTCCTATAGGCGAACCTGAAGATGTCATGAACCCAAGTTTATCTGCAATAGACAAGAAAGGCTTCTAGAGGAGATTACTCATTGAATGTTTATTCAAAGTTCCTTTATGAAAAAGTTAATGCTATAGATGCTAGGGATTTTTACCTTTGCATGCAATTACCTGCATCAGTCGCTGAGGGGATAACATATCATCCCCTCTCCTTAAAATATGGAGTTACCTGTAGCTTATTGCTGAGCCTATTCTATAGAAAGGGCCATTTCAAATACTATTACTCAAATTCTGACTTGATCTTTTCAGAAGCTCCTGTGCTTAAGCACTTGAATTGACAGCCTGATGCTAAAAAACTCTGAGATCGTGGTATATTTCTTTAAAATGATTTAATAAATTAATTTATATTCTTTGTACACTTTTGGTCTGTGGGTTTGAGCTATTGTATGGACATATTGCCTACTATTGAAGTATATACGTGTAGGAAGTCCAGTATGTTTTGTTGATAATTTCATTTCCCTGACTACTTCCTCACCCAATTAAATTATTCAGGGTCCCTCTTTCGTAGTTTTATTTATATTTCTTTAGACCCACTGTGACACTACACACTGCTTAAGCACAGAAACATAACTTAAATTGTTCTGTAACCAGTGTTGAAAAGAAATTCATAGATTCAGTAGGAGACAGAAGAAGAGACATCTTGGCTAAAGCACCGAACATTCCAAAGTGCCACAATGGGCTAAAGACGAACGTGAGCATACATTAGTCTGAAACATGTCAGCATTAACTTTAGATTGGCAACATAAAGGGGGATTATGCATATTCATTATAAAATCCACAACTGACACAAATTTTGTAGGTAATAGTGAATGTGATCATATCTCTGAAATTCAAGGAAATTAGGGAGTATATTTAGATGGAGCAGATCCTGTTTTTCCTAGAGTCTATTACATTTGTGGGAAATATGCATTTTACAGATGACCCAAAATGGTATGGAACATGTGATTTGGGAATAGTTTTTCCAAAGATTTACCATGTGGGACAAATTGATTATTCAACAAGGGAAAAAGACCTGAGAACAAAAAGAGGTGCTAGTGAAATTGTTGGCGACATTATTTGTGCTTTGATACCATCTGTAGAAGTCATACTCACACAAGATCAGAAAGCTTTCTACTGTAGTTGAGAAGTTATCCACTAGTACAGTTAAAAGATTTTTAGTTATAGATACAGAAATGGCTGCAATTAGAACCGTAGTTTTTGCAGAATTTACTTGTATTAGATGTCTGTCTCGCAAAAGAGGGTGGACTCTGACAGATATTAAAGGTTTAACAATGTTGCACTTACATTCTAGACGAAAGTAAGGACTTGAAAAAATACATCAGCAACATTATCAATTTGAAGAAATATTTGAAAGGGTTAACAGAAACAGATGCTTGGGAATCATTAGGGAATGCATTTTCTGCTACAGGCAGATGGTTTGGAACCCTAGGCAGTGGAATTGTTGAAAGCATGTTGAAACCCTTAGTGATAATTGCTCTTTGTGAATTCTTTTTGTTTGTAATATATAAAGGATACAAATGTGCACAAGTAGAAAAGGGAGTGAAGAGAAAGAGAGCAGATATGGAACTAGAAGATAGACACAGCAAATAATATGATGACCTGAAATTTCTGGAGGATTCCAGAAGGAAGATGATGAAAACAACCAGATTGTAAACTGTCTATCTGACAAGACATTGATGTGGTGGCTTGATTCGCAACAGATGGAGGTTTGGTCCAGCCTAAAATTTGCCCACCCATATATGTCCCAAATACGTCCCAAATATTTAATAATACATGACATGAAAGTGCACTTAGTACATGTTTCTTATGTGGTTTAATTATTAATATAAGTGTTGCTCATCACATCATTATCAAAGAGTGCATTCACTGTAAGATAAGAAGATACTCATATTGTGTGTTTTTACCATAACTAATTGATACATTATTTGAAGTCTTGATGTAATAAACTGTCCCTACTTAGTAGATAATGTACTTACTACTGCCGCGAAATTTGATTCTCATAATGTGTGCTTTAATACCTTGCATGACATTTATTGATTAGCAAACTAAATAGGAACTATTGTCAGATATGCAAGAGCAATTTCACTTAAAATGCTTAAGAACTAATGTAATGTGTACACTAATGTTACTCGTATATTTCATTTAAATGAAGTTCCTAGGATGGAGTGATGGAACAATGCATGCCTCAACAACACATACCTGAACCACCCGGTCTAAATCATGACCACGCCTTTACCACGCATGCCTTAACCACGCATACCTTTACCAGGCAATTTCATGGTAAAGACACGATTGGTAAAGGGACATGTGTGATAAAGATCACACTCCTGCCCCTCTGCCCTGAGCCCTGAAATTTGACCCTCTTGCGGTCTATGCTACCCGCCCCAGCACTATAAACTTCCTCAACCCCCTATCCTGAACCGTAATACTCGATCCCCAGCCCCTAAAAACGACTCTGACCATAGCCCCCCTACTTGAGCACTAAAACAAGCTCCCACCCCCTAAAACCTACTTCCCCCCTGCCCCATCCCAACTGCCCCTTCGACCTGAAAACTGCCCCCGGCATTGAGCCCTAAAACTCAGTCCCCTAAGAGGTACTCTGACCAGGCCCCCCTCCTCGAGCCCTAAAACCAGCCCCCAGCCCCTAAAATCTAACCCCACCTACACCCTGCCCCAGACCAACTGCCCCCTTAGCCTGTAAACTGCCCCTTTCCAGTCACTGGCCCTGAACCCTAAAACTCTCAACTTCCCCAGCCCTGGAAATTACCCGACCCCCCCAGCCCCCAAAACTACCCCAACCGAAACAAACTACCCCCACCCCATCCCCTGCCCTGAGCCCTAAAACTCCAAGCCTCCCCAGCTTTAAAAACTACCCCGAATAACCCAAACAAACTACCCCTACCCCATTCTCTGCCTGAGCCCTAAAACTCCCGACCCCCTCCAAGCCCTGAAAACGACCCCAACCCCTACAAACTACCCTCCAGCACCCCCAAAACCCCACTTAGCTCACTGCCTCATCCTGTTCTTTCCTCTTCCTGCTTCCTGCTCTTCCGCCGAGCTGCAGCCAGCAACTAGACCACACATATGCCTTAACCACGCATATGAGGTTAAGGCAAATGCATGGTTAAGGCAAGCGTGGTTATGCTTGCAATGTCGGAACACCCCTGGCTGAAGCCGCAGTGCTCCGACTGTTTAACAGTTCCTAGCCATACTTGCACACAATTATAATAAAGATTTACTATGTGTTACATGTAATGTGATTCTAATGTACTAGAAGCATATGTTAATTTGTGTTTAAATGTGCACATGCATATTAAATGTGCACTATTGAGTTAATGCTTTAGCTTCTCCTGACTCTGCATGTACCTTACCATGCTGCATAAATACTGTTTTTTATTTTCTGATAACATGACATTTCTTGCAGGTATTCACAAGCATTGCTAGTTTGAGAATAGATACATTACTGTATTAGCAATAGAAGAGAGAGCCTTGGAAGAAAACCTTGATGAAAGAACATAAGGAGCCATAGTGTCAGGCCTATTCAGCAATTTTGCGATCTGACCTGTGCTTGAGAAAGAAATGTCCCTTTTAGAAACGGGGTCTCTAGTTGGCAGGGATATGTACACAAGTCCAAGGAGGGACCACCGGTTCCGACAGGGTGAGTCTCCAAATACCCTAGATCACCCTCTGGTAGCTTGGCGCAGAACAGGTTTAATAGGGAAGAATACCAGACTATTTCCAGACAAACACCTCTCCCTAATACAGTTAAGAATCAGTGAAAATGCAAGTTGGGTATGAAATAAAACCACAACTGTTGGACATTAGGTTAAGATGGCTCATAGAGACATTAGGGCCCAGATTTTCTACAGAGCCACACAATGCTACAAGACAACTTGCTGCACTGAATGACAGGGAGAGAGCAAGAATATGGCATATCTACGAAGATATGATGCATTCCTTCTCTCTCTCTCTCTCGCTCTCTGTGCTGGCATACTGAATACTGTCTACCACCAATGAAGACACCCTTGTGTCATGGTGCAAAGGTGCCTGTTCTGTTTGGTTGGGGTCTGGCTCCTGGTCTGCTCCTGGGCTCTCGTTGTGTCTCCTTCCATGTTGGCTGGGTGCTTGTGCCTGGCCCTGTTGACCAGCCTTGGCTTCTTTTCTTTGGCCTTCTCCGGGGCGGTCGGAGTTTGCTCGGTGTCTGTGCGGCTGCTGGGTCCTGTGTGCCTTCCTGGTGGTTCTGGGCTGGTTCGCCGTGTCCTTTTGGGTTTTGGGCCTGGTTGCTCTGTCTCCAGTTTCTCTGGTTGGCAGCCTCCTTGTTGTGGCTCTGGCCTTCTGTTTTTTTCTTGGTTGTTTCCGGTCCTTGCTTGTGTACCTGCTGTTCTGTTCTGGGTTGCTGGCCGGTTGCTTCCTGTCGTTCCCCCTTTCTGTGCTCCCTTGAGTCCCTGTGTTTGGTGTGGTTTCCTGGGTGCGCTTGGGGGTTCGGAAGGCCGGGTTTCTGCTTTGGTATTCTCCACTTTGTCAATAAATGAGACGAGGACATAAGGGACCTGGGGGTAATGCTCTATTACTTACCAGAAATCTTCATTACTCCTGGTCCCGTTGTCCTCGTCCCATTCATACGCCCCTCCCTCCCTCCCGGGCGGCCGGACGGCCTTCCTGTGTGGGCTTGGTTGTACAGGCGGGATGCTGGGTAAGTACTGCTTATGTACTCCCGGTGGGAGGGGCAGTATTAGGGTCCCAGCATTCCTCTGGTCTTTTTTTTTGTCTGGAGATGGTTTTCTCCACTTTGTCAACGAATGGGACGAGGACAACGGGACCCGGAGTAATGAAGATTACCGGTAAGTAATAGAGCAATGCTCTGCCACCATTTTGGGCTGACTGATGCTTTAAATAGTTGAAGAGCCGAAGTAGTGCAATTGTACCACCTTAAACAGTGGTAAATGGTGGCTTTGCACAGGAACTTTAAAAACATCTGCTGCTTTTGGCATTTTTTTTTATATCTAAAGTAAACAACAGAACACCACACAATAGCATTTCCAAAGCAATACAAAACAGAATGCAAAACAATCATAGTCCAACAAAACATCACATTACAGTAATGCTGCAAAATAAAACACAGCACCATAAAAAACAAAACCACCACGACAAAATGCCCACAACACTCTTTTAAATCATACTACCTCGAGAAGTGCCTAAACTTCCCATCCAGGACATTAAATCACATTTAAATGATCAAACTGTTCAAGAGTAAGACAAGTATTTTCTGGCTGGTGTTTGTGAAAGACATTAAAACAAATCGAAAATAAATTGCTTCTCCTTTTCTACAATGTCATACTTTTTGTAAATGCATGGCCTGCTCCCTGGAAAGATAAGGTACTAATAGCCATAAACTGAAGAGAATATAGGTGATTATGGTGGTTTCTACATTTCCTTTTTTATCAAATCGAATTTTCAATTTCTCTTCCACTCAGAATGAACTTGCCAATAGAAGCGAATCAAATCAAGTGATATAATGCATTAACTAAGCCTTCTTGAGTCAGGTCAGCGTTAGAAATCATAAATGTTTATTTAATGGTTTAGATCATTACATATTGCAAAAATATGGTTAATCGGTCAAAATTATAGTAATCTCATATTCAGGGAATTAACATAAAGTTTAGTCAAATTAAGCATGTGGTTTGACAAAGGGCCTGGCTTAAGCTAGATATGAGTCTGCTTTCTAAGAACCTAGCTCACCTTCAAAATGAGCCTGCTTCCATAGCAAAATACACAGTAAAAATCATACAGTCAGCATGAGACGAGCAAACAGATACATAAACTCAGCAAATCCCAATACAGAATAAAATGAAACAAAATCTAATATCATTCCCTCAGTTAATAATAATTACTTCCCATTTGCCCTAATGTGATTGGATGTGGCAGTACACATTTGATTACACGTAACACAATGACTGACATGAGAATTATGAAATGAATAGGCTCAGTGAGCTTCAAGCAGGAAGGACTGGAAGAACCTTGAACACAAACATTTGAAAGCAAAGCTTCCTCAGATACTTACAAAGATCAACATTTGATTGTAAAAGGAAATGACAACATCACAAAACATATTACATTCAATAACATTTCAGTGCATGTTCTGCTGCGTGTGGAGGCAACAAAAATGAAAACATGGCTACATGTTGAATTTCAAAATGGAGCATATGTCCTAGTCTGGCCAGTTTAAGAAAACAAGGTTCTGTTAAGTACCGTGAATTTGTTACAACAGCAAATTGCTCACTCAACTAAATAGTCATCATTTTCTTAATTAGAAACATGCCCTAAAATAGAACCTGATTACATTGTAATTGACCCACATTTTATAACTGTGAAGCTAGAACCTCCCTCTGAACAAGGTTTGAAAGAAATATATGGTAGGGATGGATTACTTCAGTACCGAGAAGCACATTTAGGTATTCTTACATTCACGTTTTTGTCTTGGGTTTGTATAAATGGGTTCACCCATTTGAACTCTCCCTGTGGGAATTCACCCTGGCAAATTTCTTGTTTGTCCTGACAAATCTCCTGCTTGCATGAAATGTCCTGTTGGCCATACGGTTAAATATCAGCTCAAGTAACTGTGGCTCTGAATTTTTGTATTGGAGATAAACATTGTTTATATTACATTGGAAAACCAGAAATAAAGCAATTATTCAAGAATGGACTAACGTCAAACGTTGCATCCTTTCTGGGCTCAATGACTGGATTCTTTTTAAACTACCTGATGTACTTTAACCACTTTGCTACCAAGTTCATCAAGCAAAATAGCAGGTTCCTCTCCTCTTTGAAAAACATCATACAGCAACATATTGTGAGCATGCATGCATCATACATTTTTAAACTGTGTTAATAGCAACGCAAATTGACAAGTAGCATTTCCTTATGACTTACTGGCACATGCATCAACGTAGGCTTTTGCGATTCTTTAATTGCGATTATTAAGGAATCGCAATTAAGGAATTGCAAAAGCCTATGCATGTAGGAATCGCTATAAAAATAGCGATTCCTACACATTCCTTAATTGCGACTCGCAAATTGCGAGTCGCAATTAAGGAAAGCCGTCCCATTCATTCCTGTAGGCCTCCAGGCCCATAGGAATGAATTGGAGATTGCATGAGCAATTTGCGAATACCAGTAGGTACTCGCAAATTGCTCATGCAATTTCAAGGGTGCAAGGGTGTCAAAATGACACCCTATTGCACCCCTGAAATTGATCTGTGCACATATGTTGCACACACACATGCCCTGAGGGCATGTGTGTGCGCAACATGAAACTTTGGAAAATGCACAAAAGTGCATTTTTCAAAGTTTTTGCAAATTACCATAAAGTTCAACTTCATGGTAATTTGCTCCCCCTATTAGCGAAATCGCTAATTTTTTTACTTTAATGCATTGCATGTAAGGAATCTCAATTTGGGATTCCTTAAATGCAATCGCAATTTAAGTAATCGCAATTTAGAGATTCCTTAAATTGCAATTTTTGCATTTGGGATGATGCATCCCAAATGCAAAAATACCGGTCACAAAGGGGCAGATTCTGAGAATCCGCCCGTTTGCGACCGGTTTTTCGTTTGATGCATGTGCCTGTTAGTCATTAAAGATAGCTTTATCCATCAAGTAATCAATTTAATTGACATGAACCCATGCAGACTCATATAGCATTAGACACAATCACAACTCTTCATAGATAGATCAATAACCTAAACTACGGTGCAGGGACAGGATATCGAGTAAAGAATATTGAGTTACTCAAATATCGAGTCATTAATATCGTGGGTCAGAAATATCGACAGCATGAATAATATGGTCAAGAATATAGAAATAAGGTAAGTAATATTGATTTTAAAAATATCAAAGTGTTTAATATTGTTTGAAAAAATATAAATGTATTACTTCAGGACGATAATGTTGTAGTTGACATGCGTACAATTAATGCAGCTACAGTCTATTGTAGATAGGTTTATATGGGGATGGAAAAAAAGTCGACGAGCCTCAAAATATATGACACTCCCACTGATAGGTGGTGGATGGGGCGTGCCGAATTTTACGCTCTATTATTTAGTTTGTTTTTTGCAGAATATGCAATACCTGGTGATTGGGGCCGAAGCAAGGCCCTTTGAAACACCAGATGTATATCAGATGTTGTTGGAAATTCAGGCGAGGGAGGCCCTGCTTAAGTTTTACGAACCAAGCTATTTTAAAAGAACTCGGTTCAAAATTGTATTAGCTGCATATAAAGCCTGGAAGAGGATACGAAAAACTACTTCTATAAATCGGATAGGTTACTACACACCACTTAACTCTATGGAAATTTTCCCTGCGGTGTTTTGGGATACAAAAATGGCTATATGGAAGGGTAAGGGGATACGACGTTTAGGTGATTTCTTTAGGGATGGGTCAATTATTCCCTTCTCCGAGTTGGTGGAACGGTATAAAATACCTAAACATGACTTCTTCAAATACTTGCAAATCCGAGACTTTATTAATAAACACTGTAAATGTACACGTGTGGTAACAAATGACTTATTAGAGGCATTATCAAAAAAAGCCAAAATTGGGACTTTGTATGATATATTATTGGCAACTCAGCGGGATGATATAGAGGTGCAAGATGCGAAATGGAGGGATAGATTAGGTAATGCTGGTCTATATGTGCAATCCTCAATTGCGATGGCAAGTAAAGTTATATTAACGGCAAATTTACGCACCCAACATTATAAAACTTTGTTTAATTTATATTGTATACCTGTTAAGATGATGAAGTGGGGTGGGATTCATGATGGGAAATGCTTCAGATGTCAGGTGGATAAAGCCGATATTGTACATATATTTTTTGATTGTATAGCCTTAAAACAATATTTATTTGATATTTCAGCATTTCTATCACAAACTACTGGGGTAGAAGTTAATATATCTAGAGAGGTTATGTTATTGGGTTTGGGTGAAGATATTGAACCTAGCCATATATGCTATCCTTTTCGTTATTTTATATTTATAGCGATGGCCGTTGCTCGATTATGTGTTGCTTCTATGTGGCTGCAAGTAGAAGTGCCATCATTTGAAATGTGGCGCTCTAAGTTTCATAATGTGTTTAATTTAGAATATAGCCTCTATCGTATAAGATCTTTGAGGAAAAAACAACTAGGGCTTAAAATTTGGCAGCCAATGTTACAATATATGGAGTTGTAGATGTTTTACGCAAGTATGTTTGTGTCATCAGGACTTAATGAGTTTTCCATTTGGTTTTATTATATGTGATGCCCCAATAGCTTGGGTGATTTAAATGATTGATTTATGTATGATGTATTGCTGCGAACTGAATATTAAAGATATTAAAAATATATATATATATATATAATTGTAAAAAATATCGTTTTTTATTATTCTTATGTATTTAAGTGTATATTTTATATGTATGTGATGTATGTTTTTTTGTATAAGAATTGTTTGTATTTTTAATATATGTGTTACATTTTCAGTAGTTATTCTATTTTTTTATTTTTTTTATTTTGCGCTTTTTGTTCCCTAGCGGGTTGTGGGTTTATAGGGCAATAGGGGGGAAAGCAATTTAATTATATTAAGGGGTCGATTCCGATCCTGGATTTTTTTTTCCCGTACGACTCGTATGCGTATTTTTTTACGTACGAATCGTACAAGTCCCGTACAAACGGCGAAGTACGATTCGTACGTGAAAAATACATACGAATCGCCTCGGGAAAAGTCTGCGAGACGTCCCCGGACAGTTTTACATACAAATGGTAAAACTGAAGTCCGAGCGCGCAAGTACGATCCGTACCGCCCGTCCGAAAACAACAGCGCATGGAAAAGGCCCTGTACGGAGCAAACTTTGTACGACCCCTACCCCGAGTACACTTGTGCCCGGGGTACGAGTCGTACAGCCCCCCCAGCCTCCCACCCCTCCCGCGTAAGTCCGCACCGTACCCCCCACCCTCCGTACGTACGGACCGTACCCCCCACCACCCCAAGTACGTCCGGACCGTACCCTCCACCACCCCCCGTATGTACAGACCATACCCCCACCACCCCCGTACGTCCGCACTGTACCCCCCACTACCCCCCGTATGTACGGACCGTACCCCCCACCCGCGTATGTCCGCACCGTACCTCCAGGTGTACCCCCCACCCGCATATGTCCGCACCGTACCCCAGGCGTACACCCATCCTCGCGTATGTACAGACCGTACATACGCGAGGATTGGGGTACGCTTGGGGTACGGTGTGGACATACGCGGGTGGGGGGGTATGCCTGGGGTACAGTGCGGACATACGCGGGTGGTGGGGTATGCCTGGGGTATGGTGCGGACATACGGGGGTGGGTGGTACGCCTGGGGTACGGTGCGGACATATGCGGGTGGGGGGTACGCCTGGGGTACGGTGTGGACATACGCGGGTGGGGGGGTACGCCTGGGGTACGGTGCGGACATACGCGGGTGGGGGGTACGCCTGGGGTACGGTGCAGACATACGTGGGTGGGGGGGTTCGCCTGGGGTAAGGTGCGGACATACGCGGGTGGGGGTACAGTCCGTACATACAGGGGTGGTGGGGGTACGAGGTGGTTGGGGGGTACGGTGCGGACATACGGGGGGGTGGTGGGGGTATGGTCCATACATATGCAATGTTGGGGTACGCACCGTACATGATGACACGTACGATGTGGGTGATGGCGTGTACGTCGCGTAGCGGGCCCCCTTTTCATCGTGCATCGCAGCGTACTTAGCTTTTCCGGCACTTTTTGGCTCCATTAAAAATATAGCCGTGCGGAGTGCTGTGGGTACGAATCGTACTTGCTGGTCCATAAAACGCTGCCTGACTCCGTGCGGACATCGCGTACGCACTGTCCAGGATCAGAATTGTATGTATTTTTTAGCTGTATGGTGTTTTTTACGATTCGTACGGAAATGGTATTTCTGTACGAATCGTACTTGCTGGTTTGTAAGGTGGAATTCCCGGGTACGTGTCGTACGGAGAAAACGCTCCGTACGACCATTCGTACCCGGGTTTTACAGGATCGGAATCGGCACCTAAATGTATTGATTATTTTTATTTATTAATATTTGTTTAATTGAATTGTTATTGTGTTACATGTGTAAAGTAATTTAGGTGTGTGTTGTGGTGTTTATAGGTGTAAAGGGTGGGAGGTAATTTGTTTTGAATTTATGCATTAATAATTGGTTGTTAATTAATTTTTATTATTTGTTTGGTTATTAATTTTGGTAATTTTGCAATTAATTTTATGTGTGTTTGTGATGTTTATAGGTGGAAGAGGTGGAACATAATTTATTTTAATTTTAGGAAATAATAATTGTTTGTTAATTAATTTTAATGTATTAATCTGTAATTAATGTTGGTAATTGTTTAATTAATTTGAGGTGTGTGTTGTGGTTTTTATAGGTGTAAAGGATAGGAAGGGTGGGAAGTAATTTATGTTTACTTGATAAATTTAGGTGTGGGTTGTGGATATTATAGTGTTAAAGTGTGTGCAGTCAATTAATGTTTATTAGTTATTTTTATTAATTAATATATTTTTAATTGATTATTAATTATGTTAATTATGTAAATGCATTTCATTAAAATGTTGAAGTGTTTTGTTATTGGTGTGGTGTTATAGAGTAGGAAATAAAAAAAGACATTTATGTTTTAATACATTTTTTTGTTTGTCAATATTTTCTAGTTTAAATGAATTCTTTTTTTATAAATGTATTTATTATTTTATTTTATATAATATTTGTAGTTTTTTTTATATGTAATTAATATTATAATATGTGTTCTTTTTATATGTTTAATATGTTTCATTTTTATTGTTTATATATTGTTTATGTATTGTTTATGTTTATATATTTGTTTTTTGTTTTTAATTTCTTATTTAAAAAAATTAAGTGTTTTATTGTGAATAGTTATTTTTTTTCTCCACTATCCAACACTTTCCATACTGTTGCATTCAATGGAGTGGAAATAGTAATTTTTACCCCTCCACTATCCAACACTTTCCCTACTGTTGCACTCACCGGAGTGGTAATGTTTTTTTTATCCCTCTGTTATCCAACACTTATCCTACTGTTGCATTCAGTTGAATGGGAATACACATTTTTACACCTCCGCTATCCAACATTTTCCCAACTGTTGCACTCTTTGGAGTGGGAATAGTAATTTTTGCCCCCCCCCCCGCTATCCAACCCTTTCCCTACTGTTGCTCTCACTTGAGTGGGAATAGTAAATTTTACCCCTCCGCTATCCAACACTTATACTACTGTTGCACTCACTGGAGTTGGAATATTTATTTTTACCCCTCCGCAATCCAACACTTATCCTACTGTTGCATTCAGTGGCGTGGGTTTAGTAATTTTTACCCCTCGGCTATCCAACACTTTCCCTACTGTTGCTCTCACTGGAGTTGGAATAGTCATTTTTACCCCTCCGCGATCCAGTACCTTTCCTACTCTTGCACTCAGTGGAGTGGGAATAGTAATTTTTACTGCTCCGCTATCCAACTCTTATCCTACTTTTGCACTCAGTGGAAGGGGAATAGTAATTTTTACCCCTCTGCTATCTAACACTTTCCCTACTGTTGTACTCACTGGAGTTGGAAAAGTAAATTTAATTATTTTGCTATCCAACACTTCCCTACTGTTGCACTGATTGTATTGGGCAATTTTAGTTTAAATATTTGTTCATAGTTTGTTTTAATTTATTATAGAATGTTTTTTTAAATATTTTAAATTATTTATATGTATATATTTTATTTTTATATAATTTTAAAGTTTTAAAATAAATTAAAGATAATAGTTTATTACATATTTTAAATTAAATATATATAATGTATAAATTATTGTTTGCGTGTTTCTTTTTTAAATTAAGTTAATTTGTTATATTTTGTAAAAATATATATGAAATGTAATTTATTTTGATAAAATGTATATCAATATTTAATATAAAGAATATATATTATTTTATAATATATATATATATTTCTTTTTTTTTATCAATATTTTTTACATCGATATTTTTGATTCAATATTTTTGTACTTACCTGTGTAGGTATGGAAGGAATTTTTGTAGACTATATATTTTTTTCAATATTTTTAACATTGATATTCTATCAGTGAACCCTAAACTACATCACCATTACCTGTTTTTTGCCAAAAGGGAGAGCAGAAGGGACCATAAAAAGAAGAGACCACAGTGAAGACAATATGCACCAACACAAATCTAACTCATAAATATCCAAATCCTTGTTATTATTGTGCATATGCAAACATTCATTCTAGAGAACCCTGTGTCATGATTTCATTTGCCCAGGTCCAAGCTCTCAGGTTAACCATTGCTCTTCCATTGACAACGTATACTTTTTCGCAATTGAAATCAATGTAATAATCTAGTCATTGCCAAGTACAGGTTTTTAACATTGTCTGCTTTATTGAGGATGAATTTCCTTGCATTAAGATTAATACAGAGGTGAATATTCAAGTTGATCATGTGTTTAATATCCATCCACCTTGTTTCAAAAGCATACAGTCAAAGATTGAGGCCCAAATTTACTAAGGGCTTGCGTTACCCTTGTGTCAAAGCGAGGCGACGTAAGGCAACGCAAGGCTTTAAATCAGATTTACTTAGCCACACAAAGCCACCTTGTGTGGCTCTGTGTTGGGAAGGTGTCCCATGAGTGGAGAGTGGGCATTCCTATGTTTCAACCCGTGGGTTTTTGTGCATCATTCCCATGCATCAACCCATGGGTTTTTATGCATTCCTGTATTTACTAAGAATAGTAAAGCTGGAAATGCACAAAATGCTATACAATCACTGCAGAGGCATAACGAGGAGAAATATGTTTATTTCTCCTCGCCATTTCCTCTTTCTATGTGTCCTGCATTATGCAGGACACATAGAGGAAAATGGCTCTGAGGATTGTTTTTGTGCAGGATGGCATCCATTTCTGCACAAAAACAACCCTGCCTGTAATGCAGGCACCTTTGCACCATGGCACAAGGGTGTCTTCATTGGTGGTAGACAGTATTCAGTATGCCAGCACAGAGAGAGAGAGAGAGAGAGATAGAGTGTAGGAATGCATCATATCTTCGTGGATATGCCATATTCTTGCTCTCTCCCTGTCATTCAGTGCAGCAAGTTGTCTTGTAGCATTGTGTGGCTCTGTAGAAAATCTGGACCCTAATGTCTCTATGAGCCATCTTAACCTAATGTCCAACAGTTGTGGTTTTTCATACCCAACTTGCATTTTCACTGCTTCTTAACTGTATTAGGGCGAAGTGTTTCTCTGGAAATAATTTGTTATTTTTCCCTATTAAATTTAACCGTCATTAAGTAATGAGATGAAACTTCAAAATATTTTCCCAGTCAGAGAATTTCTTTTAATGAACCTCAAAATTAACCTATGCCGTTACATATCGATCTGTGGATATAGACCACAGATCTATATTTCATATCAAATCCTATTATAAAAGAAATTTCATCTGCATAAGCCGATCTGGTATTCGTCCATTATTCATCTGTGTTGCTTACAATAACTAATTTCATTCTTTATTGTCAAGGAGTCCTAATTTTTTTAAAGCATTCGGGTTTACTTTATTTACTGTAAGAAATTATTAACTGTGCAGAATGTGAGACCTGTGCAAGGAATAGGTATGCAATTGACACTTTACAGGAAACCAAGCCCCCCATTGTAGCACTTGTTTCTCCCAGGGTAGCAAAGCAGAGAAATCCAAGGCCTACTCAGGGGAGGTAGTTTAGACTAGTAATCGCTATTCGCTGGTACGCAATATTAACACTCAATAAATGTCCAGTCACTGCTTTTTCTTTGAAAAAGGAAAAGTATATTTAGTATTATTATTACACACACACACATACGCAGAGACACACATACAAATACGTACTACATATTAATTTATGAATACATACATAAGGCAGATTGAAAATACCTTTGGTGACGTTTGATGCCTAATGGGTAATGACCCCCAAAATTATATTATCCCCAGCTATACCAGTTAGAACATTACAATGTAGAGGGTATCGCTTTAAATAAAGCAGGCTTATTGGCTTTGTCAAGGGCTCACCACGTTACACTATAAGGCAAGCCTATTGGCTTTGTAAGGGTATCATCACAACAAAAATAAAAGGCAAGTCTATCAGCTTTGTCATAGGGTCACCACATTAAAATATAAGGCAAGCCTATTTGCTTTGTCAGAGGGTCACCACATCAAAATACCAATAATCCACATATTATAAAATCATGGAAATCAATAACCATGTTTAAAGGCGATGGGCATGGCCACACAAGCTGGCTGATTAGCTATATTTCTGACGGCTCATTCTGGCACCATCTGAACCCTGCAACATCCTGGGGCCCAAATGATATCTGAACCCCCCCCGGCATCAAAGGCACGGTGTGGGTACTCACCATGACTGCTGGCAAGGCGGTGACGACATGGATGCCCCAACGGATCAGGGTTTGCACAAAGCGGTCGTGATGGCGGCTCGAGAATCGGAGGGCTGTTGGGGGTACTGCAGCCTTTAAGCGCTGTTTGAGGGGGACAGCAATAGCAGTGGGGCGCAGATGAGTTAAGGGGCCATGGGAGACTGAGCTGCATGAGAGTCTTGCCTGGCAGCCCATTGAGAGCCTGGCTGTGAAGTGGTAAGCTGAAGACGGCCTGGAGCCAAACCACATGAAACGTTAAGGCAGCGAGCTCTTTTGGGCGGAGCCGAGAGTGAAGTGCAGCATTCCTCTGGGCTGCAGAGCGGAACAGCAAGAGCTTACCATTGAAGGAGGTCGGTTCCTGGGGTCCCCCCGAAGGCGTGAAAGTGTGCTGGGTGGGGTCTATGACACATTACAGGCACAGGAGCTGCTGAGGAAGTTCTCTGGGTCCTGCCATGTGCTTAGGCCTATCAGCAAAATCAGCACGGCTGCCCAGGCACGGAGGTTTGGAGAGCAGGAGACAGCCACTTCTAGAGATGCTGGTTGAGGGGCTTGGGTAGGCTTCTGAGAAGATTGAAGGTCATTATGCACCCAGAACATGTGGACAGGGGAGGCCGCCGAAGGCCTGGAGGGTCCGGGATACACAGGAGTGAGGGGTATCTGTGAGCGCTGGACTAGGTTCATTGATGAGGCGCCCAGGTGGTGACAGGTGAGAGGGGCTATAATCACATGCTGGTGTTGGAGTGGACGGGGGGAATAGTACCCGCATCTGACAGTGGTAGAGAGAGTAGGGCCTGCTTGTGCTGAGACTCACAAAGAGACTTGTTGAGTCATGTGGCACAATTTCCATCGGGCTGCTGAATAACAACCTGAGCCCTGGGCTGGGGTCCCTGATACTCAAGGGCAATGGGGGCTGTCAGGAATTGGACTACTTGCTGTGTCTGAACTGGGGTGGTGAAGTGAGCTAAAGAACGATGATGGATTCTAGCCAGATCTATGACTGGGGGTAAGTGTTTGAAAAGTTTCAGTGCTCCGTTCATCATCTATTTGTGTTTTCTTTGTCCGCCCTAAATTGGCAGGATATGCCTAGGTGTGGATCCCTTGCTCACTTTGCCACTGGATTCAAGCTAGCCTGTCTGATGATTGGTATTACACCGAAACCGGTCCAAGGATGCTGGTTTCTAGTCCAGGGGAGACCTGCTTGGCAGTTCCGGATTGGACTGTTCCCATGGGGAAGAGGGTCAAGATTGATTTGTATGTGACTGAATCCAAACTGGGGTGATAAAGTGAGCTAAAGAGCAATGATTGACTCAGCTCAGATCTGTGAGGGGGTGAGCATCTGAAAAGTTTCAGCACTCCGTCCATCATCTCCTTGTGTTTGTGTGGTAGGCACTGGGTCATCGGGACCCGGCGGAGGTAATGATACGAGGCGATCCACGGATGGTCTGGGGCATGGAAAGCTTATGGCTTGCTAATTTCATATGTAAACTAAAGAGATACTTAATTGTTAGCTTTGACAATTTGGATTAATATATTCTGAAGTTCGGAGAGTCCTTGAAACATGTACTGCAATTATTATGTAAGGGGGAGGGCAGGATGTTGTTATTTCTTTTTTTTTGTTACTCAAGTTTGTGGCCCTTACGATATATACCGGCGGGTGGCCACACAGGGCTTTGGTCTTATAGGGGTGGTTTGAGTGCCTAACGGTGTTGTGCTAGGCCCCCAACTTGATGGAGCTGGGGAGATTGAGGCTGCATCCTCTGGGATGAAGATGGGGCCGTGGGTGCTGATTGTTGGCCTGGTAGTTTAGGGCTAGAGTTGTTTGGGCTCACTGCCTGTGGGTGGGGAGTTTATCTGTGAGTTTTTGTTGATAGTTGATGTGAGAGTTGTTGGTTTGGGATTGCTCTACAATGCAAGGTCAGGACAAACTGTGCATCAATTGAGAGTGGTTGTGAGAGTGTGGAGTGCATGCAGAGCGCTCTAGTTGTAACAGAGTGAACTCAGTCATTGGGATGGACACTGTTTGGAAGTTCCTAACCTGGAGTGTTCATGGATTGGGCTAGCCTACAAAGTGACACAGAATATACTCCTATTTGAGGTGCTAAGGAATTTAGGTGGCTTTTTTACAAGAAACGCATACCTGGAGGACTGTATAGGTCAGCTGAGACGTAGGTGGAAGAGACAGGTTTATGCGACCTCCTACTCCAGCTATGCTGGCGGAGCGTTAAGCTGGATGATGCCAGGGACTCCTTTCTTGGCAAAAGGAGTTAAGATAGACACTGAAGGAAGATATGTGATAGTGTTGAGTACCCTTGATTGTAGAGACATTTGTTTGGTGAAATTGTATGCTCCCAATGTGGATGATGCTGAGTACGTTGAAATGATGTTGAGTTTGGCTGTTGATGATCTTAGTCCAGAAGTGGTGTTGGCTGGTGTTTTGAATTTTGTGCTAGATAGTCATTTTGATGTTTTCCTCTAAGACGGATACAAAACCCGCCATGATGAGTGCCCTCAGGGAAGTTATGGAAAGCCTTGTGTTACAGGACATGTAGGACCACATCTATTCATGTTTTACAACAGCAACAGGGACCCATAGCTGCTTGGACACTTGCCTTGTGTCCAGTAACATGGTCCAGGATGTGGTCGGCATTTCCTATTTGCCACGGTATCTCTCTGATCATTCCGCCTTCTTGATCTCAGATAGGGTGGGCAGGAGAGACCCTAGGGCTCCATTATGGAGACTGAGTTGAAGGCATTGGCGGACCAGGTCTTTACGCACACTGTGGCTGAAATTCTGGATCACTATTTTGAGGAGAATTAGGAAAGTACAAATGTGAGAGCCACGGCTCGGGATCCTATGAAGATGGTCTTGCGAGGTCAGTGTGTCAAGGTGAAGTATGAAGTGAAGCAGCAGCTCTCTTGGACACTAGATGCCAAAAAGTATAACTTCAGAGCCCTCGAGGAGTGCATAGGTGTGCAGCAGCTAGCAGAATAAAAGGAGTGTAGGCGGGAATTGTTGGAGACATGAGATGGCTGAAATACATTTGTCCACACTAGCTATAGGCAGTGACTTCATGTAGAGGAAGATGAAGCTAGGAGGATTCTTGCCACACTCTGCTGCAGCGAGATTCGGAGATCACAGATGATGGGGGTGTGGAATTCACAGAGATGGGAGGTACATACACAGCAGGGTATTTCTGAGATTTTTGTAGCTCATCTACAGGTGGTGTATGCTGCAGCCGCTGCATCCCTGCCAACGGTGGGAGCACATACCTCACTGGCTTACAGAGGACCTCCACTTTATGAGAAGACAGGGATTGTTTGCATGCAACCATCACCACGGAATAAATAGTAGTAGCGATCCAGGCTTTGAAGACGACTAAATCCCGGGGGGATGGCCCATTGGTCAAGCTGTACTAATGCAGTGCAAGCATCTTTGCAGACAGCCTGTTGGAGGTATCCAATGAAGCTTATGTGGGAGGACTGCAACTCAAATACATAAGGGAGGCACTCAAAGTCATGTTACCTAAGCCAGACAAGGATTTTAAAGGGGTGACTTCCTATTGCCCCCTCTCAATGCTAAATGTGGATGTAAAAATCCTCAGTAAGATACTAGCATCCAGGCTGCTGCAGCACCTGCCATAGCTGATACATGAGGACCAGTGTGGGTTTTTCTCACATAGGAACACTTTGCGTACCCGGAGGAGGCTCTCGCTGGTCATGCACACCCCAATATTGGGGGATGACTAATATGCCTTGGAGTTGCTTGTCAAAGAAAAATCGTTTGATTCCACGTATTGAGAATTCCTTTGGCAGGTCCTTTGGAAAGTGGGCTTTGGGGAGAGATAGACTAAGTGGGCGCAGTAGTACTCCGATGGCGAGGGTGCAAGTGGGCAGAACTATGTCTCAGCAGTTCCCTTGTTTCGCACTGGTGATGGAGCCTTTGTGTGTGGGCTGTGCTCTGTGTTGCAAGGATGGCAAATTACAACCAGTGAGACCACACATGTGATCTCCTTATACTGGGATGACACCTTGGTATACCTGAGCCAACTGACATACTTGATTCCCATTAAACTGACTGTCCTGTCAGAATTCAGTTAAACCTCATGGCTACATGTGAACTGAACCAAATGGAGATTGTTCCCACTAGGAGTACTAGGGGAAGGCAAGTGCAGGACCCTCCGCGTGTTGGTCTTCCCTGGAAGGTGATTAGTGTTAGGTATCTCTGGATCAGGATTGCATGGGAGGCAGCAACTTTTGAAGCCTTCAATAGCGGAAGGGTGCTGGAGGGGCTCAAATCCACTGTGAAGTTCTGGAACACCCTCACGCTGTCCTTGAGGGGCAAATTAGCATTGGTCAAAATTATTTTCCTGCTGCACTGCCTGTATGTCTTTCGGGGAGCCCCGTTTGAGATCACTAGAAGATATTTTGAAGACCTCGACAAATTAATTGTAGAACTGTTATAGGCATCAGGGAGGAAGAGGGTTAGCTTGGCCACACTCAAGCAGGCCAGGAGCTGCGTTTGCAGAGTGGTGTGAAAACGGGGGCATGGCCTTGGACCACCTCTCAGCAATCCAGCTGTGTGGGGCGTTCTAGAGATAACAGAAGGGCTAGTTGGCCCCCAGGGACCCTCAGGAGGCAAGGGGACTTCAGCCCCAACCAAAAGCATGCCAGGAGGTGCGTTTGCAGAGTGGGGAGAAAGGGGGCATGGCCTCTGTCTGCCTCTCAGCAATCCCACTGTGTGGGGCTTACTGGAGGTAACAGGTACGCTAGTTGGCCCCTAAGGACCCCCAGCAGCGAAGTGGATTTTAATCCCCATCCAAAGCCTGCCTGGGAGCGTGTTTGCAGAGTGGTGGGGAAAGGGGGCATGGCCTGCAATGACAACTTAGCAATGCTATTGTGTGGGACTTCCTGGAGGTAATAGGAGGAGTAGTTGGCCCCCAAGTTAGTCTTTGGGGGTCAACTACCCCTCCTGTTACCTCCAGTAAGTCTCACACAGTGGTATTGGGAAGACGTCTTCATAGGCCACACACCCCTTTCTCCACTGCTCTACAAACGCACCTCCAGGCACACTATGGATTGGGGGATGAAGTCCACTTTGCTCCTGAGGGACTTCGGGGGCCAAGAAGCCCTTCTGGTACCTCCTGTAAGTCCTACACAGCAGAATACTCGAGTGCTGGTCAGAGGCCCAGCCCCCTTTCTCCACCTCTCTGCAAATGCGACTACTAGTTAAAGAAGCATTTGCAATGTAATAGGTTTCACATTTGCGAGAGTTAGAGCTATAGGTGTTGTAAATCTAAGAGTGTTTTACTAATGTTTCTTGGCGTGTAGTGGATTTGGTTGTGTGTAGTGGAATTATGGGGTATGGTGTGCAGTGAAATTATGTGGCTAGACTTTGACTTTGATGTGGATAGAAAGTATGTGGTATTTAGTGTATAGGAATTATGTAGAGTGAGATTATTTGGTATGGAGAGTAATAACATGGTATGGTAGGCTGTGTTGTGGAGTGGTAACCTCAGCTTTAGTCTTTCTGCATAGTCTGTAGATTTGAACAAAAAAAACCTTGTTGCTACCTCATACGGCTCAAACGTTATCAAAAATGCAGCAACAAGTGGTGGAAGACCCTTTGCAAACCTAGATTGGTCACCTGTTACTTTTTGCTAAATGTAGGTATGAAATTGGTACAAATGGTGTGCAAACCACTCTTTCTTCTTTCTGCATCTCTCTTGCCTCTTTCTGCATTCCTGTTGCTTCCTTCTGTACCTTTCTTTCTTTTTCTGCACTTCTTTTGCCTCGTTCTGCTCATCTCTTATACTTTCTGTACCTCTCTTACCTCTTTCTGTACCTCTGTTGCCTCTTTCTACACCTCACTTGCTTCTTTCTTTACCCCTCTTGCCTCTTTCTGCACCCTTCTTCCCTCTTTCTGCACCTCTTTTGCCTCTTTCTGCACCTCTGTTGCTTCTTTCTGCATTTCTCTTGCCTCTTTCTGCACCTCTCTTGGCGCTTTCTGTACCTCTGTTGCTTCTTTCTGCACTTCTCTTGCTTCTTTCTCTACCTCCGTTACTTCCTTCTGCACCCCTCTTGCTTCTTTCTGCACCCTTCTTCCCTCTTTGTGCAACTCTCTTGCCTCTTTTGATACCTCTCTTCCTTCTTTGTGCACCCCTCTTGCCTCTTTGTGCACCTCTGTTCCTTCTTCTTGCACTTCTCTTGCCACTTTCTGTACCCCTCTTGCCTCTTTTTGAACCTCTGTTGGTTCTTTTGCACTGCTCTTGCTTCTTTATGCACCTCTCTTGCAAATTTCTGCACCCCTCTTTCTGCACCCCTCTTCCCACTTTTTGTACCTCTCTTGCCTCTGTCTGCACCCCTGTTCTCTTTCCGCACCTCTTTTGACTGTTTCTGCAACTTTCTTCCCTATTTCTGTACTTCTTTTGCCTCTTCCTGCACCTCTCTTGCTTCTTTCAGCACACATGTTGTCTCTTTCTGTACTCGTCTTCCCTCTTTCTGCACCTCTCATGCTTCTTTGTGCACGTCTCTTCCTTCTTTCTACACCCTTCTTCCCTTTTTTGCATTCATGTTTCCTCTTTCTGTAGTTCACTTACCATTTCTGCACCTCTCTTGCCTCTTTCTGCACCTCACTTGCTTCTTTCTGCACTTCTCTTGCTTCTTTCAACACCTCTGTTGCTTCTTTTGGCAATTCTCTTGCTTCTTTCTGCACTTCTCTTGCTTCTTTCTGCACCTCTCTTGTGTCTTTCTGCACCTCTGTTGCCTCTTTCTGTACCTCACTTGCTTCTTTCTGTATCCCTCTTGCTTCATTCTGTACCCCTCTTCCCTCTTTCTGAACCTCTCTTGCCTCTTTCTGCACCCCTTTTCCCTCTTTTTGTACCTTTCCTGCCTGTTGCTGCACCTCTCTTGCCTCTTTCTGTACCTCTGTTGCTGCTTTCTTTACTTCTCTTGCCTTTTTCCACACCCTTTGCGCATCTTTGAGCATCTCTGTTGCTTCTTTCTGTACTTCTCTTCCTTCTTTCTGCACCCCTTTCTGTATCCCTCTTGCCTCTCTGTGTACCTCTCCTACCTCTTTCTGTAACCCTTGTGCCTCTTTTGACAACTCTGTTGGTTCTTTCTGCACTGCTCTTGCTTCTTTCTGCACCTCTTTTGCAAATTTATGCATCCCTCTTGCCTCTTTCTGCACCCCTCTTCCCTATTTCTCCACCTCGCTTGCTTCTTTCTGAACTGCTCTTGCTTCTTTCTGTACCTCTCTTGCAATGTTCTGTATCCCTCTTACCTCTTTCTGCACCTTTCTTCCCTCTTTCTGTACCCCTTGTCCCTCTTTGAGCAACTCTCTTGCCTCTTTCTACACCTCTCTTAACTCTTTCTGTACAACTCCTGCTCCTGTTGGAACCTCTGTAGCTTCTTTCTGCATTTATCTTGCTTCTTTCTGCAACCCTGCCTCCCTCTTGGTTCTTTGTATACCCCATTTGCCTCTTCGTGTACCTCTCCAGCTTCTTTCTACACTTCTCTTGCCTCTTTCTGCACCTCTCCTGCCTCTTTCTGCACCTCTGTTGCTTCTTATTGCACTTCTTTTGCTTCTTTCTGCACCCTTCTTCCCTCTTTGTGCAACTCTCTTGCCTCTTTCTACACCTCTCTTATCTCTTTCTGCATACCTCTTGTCTCTTTGCACACCTCTGTTCCTTCTTTCTGCACTTCTCTTGCCTCTTTCTGCACTTCTGTTGGTTCTTTTGCACTGCGCTTGCTTTTTTCTGCACCTTTCTTGCAAATTTCTGCATGCCTCTTTCTGCACCCCTCTCCCACTTTTTGCACCTCTCTTGCTTCTGTCTGCACCCCTGTTCTCTCTTTCTGCACCTCTTTTACCTGTTTCTGCAACTTTCTTGCCTATTTCTGCACTTCTTTTGCCTATTTCTGTACCTCTCTTGCTTATTTCTGCTCCCCTGTTGTCTCTTTCTGCACACGTCTTTCCTCTTTCTGCACCTCTCTTGCTTCTTTCTGCACCTTTCTTCCCTTTTTTGTATCCATTTTGCCTCTTTCTGCAGTTTTCTTGCTATTTTCTATACCTCTCTTGCCTCTTTTTGCACCTCACTTGCCTCTTTCTGCACTTCTCTTGCTTCTTTCTACACCTCTGTTGCTTCTTTCTGCACCTCTCTTGCCTTTTTCTGTATCCCTGTTCCCTCTTTCTGCACCTTTCCTGCCTGTTTCTGCACCTCTCTTGCCTATTTCTGTACCTCTGTTGCTTTTTCTGCACTTCTCTTGCCTTTTTCTGCACCAGTCCTGCCTCTTTCAGCACCTCTATTGCTTCATTCTGCACTTCTCTTCCTTCTTTCTACACCTCTCCTGCATCTTTCTGTATCCCTCTTGCCTCTTTGTGCACCTCTCCTACCTCTTTCTTCACACCTCTTGCCTCTTTTGGCACCTTTGTTGGCTCTTTCTGCACTGCTCTTGCTTCTTTCTGTACCTCTCCTGCAAATTTCTGTAGCCCTCTTACCTCTTTCTGTACCTCTGTTCCCTCTTTCTGTACCTTTCTTGCCTGTTTATGCACCTCTCTTGCTTCTTTCGGCATTTCTGTTGCTTCTTTCTGCACATCTCTTGTCTCTTTCTGCACCCCTCTTGCCTCTTTCAGCACCTCTGTTGCTTCTTTCTGCACTTCTCTTGCTTCTTTCTTTACCCATCTTGCCTCTTTTTATACCTCGTTTGCCTCTTTGTGCACCTCCCCAGCCCCTTTCTGCACTTTCTTGCCTTTTTCTGCAGTTTGCTTGCCTCTTTCTGCTGCTCGTTTGCTTCTTTCTACACCTCTGTTGCAAATTTCTGCATCCCTCTTGCCTCTTTCTGTAACCCTCTTCCCTCTTTCTGTACCTCTCTTTGCTCTGTCTGTACATCTGTTCCCTCCTTCTGTACCCCTTTTGCATATTTCTGCAACTCTTTTGCCGCTTTCTCCAGTTCTCTTGCCTCTTTCTGTACCTCACTTGCCTTTTTGTGCACTTCTCTCACTTCTTTCTACACCCTTCATCCCTTTTTCTACACTTGTTGCCTCTTTCTCCACCTCTCTTGCCTCTTCTGCACATCTCTTTGTTCTTTCTGCACAGCTCTTGCCTCTTTCTGCACCCCTCTTGCCCCTTTATGCACCTCTTTTGCTTATTTCTGCACTTCTCTCTCCTCTTTCTGCACCTCTTCTGCAAATGTCTGCATCCCTCTTGCCTCTTTCTGCACCCCTCCTCCCTATTTCCCCATCTCTCTTGCTTCATTCTGTACTTCTCTTGCTTCTTTCTGTACTACTCTTGCTTCTTTCTTCACCTCTCTTGCAAATTTCTGTATCCCTCTTACCTCTTTCTGCACCCCGTTCCCTCTTTCTGTACCTTTCTTGCCTGTTTCTGCACCTCTCTTGCCTCTTTCGGCATCTCTGTTGCTTCTTTCTATATTTCTCTTGCCTCTTTCTGCACCCCTCTTGCCTCTTTCACCACCTTTGTAGTTTTTTTCTGCACTTCTCTTGCTTCTTTCTTTACTCCTCTTGCCTCTTTCTGTACCCCGTGTGCCTCTTTGTGCACCTCTCCTGCCTCTTTTGCACATCTCTTGCCTTTTCTGCAGTTCTCTTGCCTCTTTCTGAACATATTTTGCTTCTTTCTGCACTTTTCTTGCCTCTTTCTGCCCCCCTCTTGCCTCTTTCTGTGCCTCTGTTGGTTCTTTCTGCTTTGTTCTTGCTTCTTTCTGGACCTCTGTTGCCTCTTTGTGCACCTCTCCTCCCTCTGTCAACACCTTGCTTGCCTCATTTTGCGCCTATGTTGGTTCTTTCTGTGCTGCTCTTGCCGCTTTCTGCACCCGCCCTCCCTATTTCTCCATTTCTCTTGCTTCTTTCTGCACTTCTCTTGCTTCTTTTTGCACTGCTCTTATACATTTCTGTATCCTTCTTACCTCTTTCTGCACCCCTGTTCCCTCTTTCTGCACCTTTCTTGCCTCTTTCTGCACCTCTCTTGCCTCTTTCTACATCTCTCTTGCCTCTTTCGGCACCTCTGTTGCTTCTTTCTGCAGTTCTCTTGCCTCTTTCTGCACCCCTCTTGCCTCTTTCAGCACCTCTGTTACTTCTTTCTGCACTTCTCTTGCTTCTTTCTATATCCCCCTTGCCTCTTTCTGTATCCCCTTTGCCTGGTTCTGCAACTCTCTTGCCTCTTTCTGCAGTTCTCTTGCCTCCTCCTGCACCTCATTTGCCTCTTTCTGCACT
Source organism: Triturus cristatus (assembly GCF_964204655.1). Taxonomy (NCBI): domain Eukaryota; kingdom Metazoa; phylum Chordata; class Amphibia; order Caudata; family Salamandridae; genus Triturus; species Triturus cristatus. Next base: position 880,813,138 of record NC_140583.1, read on the forward strand.
TCTCTTGCTTCTTTCTTCACCCTTCTTCCCTTTTTCTGCACATCTCTTGCCTCTTTCGGCATCCTTCTTCCATTTTCCTGCACGTCTCTTGGTTCCTTCTGCACTGCTCTTGCCTCTTTCTGCACCTCTTTTGCTTCTTTCTGCTCCTTTCTTGCCTCTTTCTGTGCCCCTCGTCTCTCTTTTTGCACCTCTGTTGCTTCTTTCTGCACTGCTCTTGCTTCTTTTTACAGGTCTGTTGCAAATTTCAGCATCTTTCTTGCCTCTTTTTGTACTCCTCTTCCCTCTTTCTACACTTCTCCTTGATCTGTCTACACACCTGTTCCCTCTTTCTGCACCCCTTTTGCATGTTTCTGCAAGTGTTTTTCTTCTTTCTGCAGTTCTCTTGCCTCTTTCAGCACCCACTTGCACTTTTCTAGCTTCTTTCTGCACCCTTCTTCCCTTTTTATGCACCTCTTGCCTCTTTCTGCACCTCTATTTACTCTTTCTGCACATCTCTTTGATTTTTCTGCCCTGCTCTTGCCTCTTTCTGTACCCCCCTTGCCTCTTTCTGCACCTCTTTTGCTTCCTTCTGCACTTCTCTCTCCTCTTTCTTCACCCTCTCTTGCCTCTTTCTGCTCCTCTCTTGCTTCTTTCTGCACTTCTTTTGCCTATTTCTTCACCCTTCTTCCCTTTTTTTGCATCCCTCTTGCCTCTTTCTATAGATCTCTTGCCATTTTCTGCACCTCTCTTGCCTCTTTCTGCACCTCACTTGCCTCTTTCTGCACTTCTCTTGCTTCCTATTACACCTCTGTTGCTTCTTTCAGAAATTCTCTTGCCTCTTTTTGTACTTCTCTTCCCTCTTTCTACACCTCTGTTGGCTCTTTCGGCACCCCTCTTCCCTCTTTCCGTACCCCTGTTGCCTCTTTCTTCACCACTGTACCCTCTTTCCACACCTTTCCTGCCTGTTTCTGCACCTCAGTTGCCTCTTTTTGCACTTCTCTTCCTTCTTTCTGCACCCCTCCTGCCACGTTCTGTACCCCTCTTGCCTCTTTGTCCACTTCTCCTGTGAGAAGTTGGCCTGATATATGCTGTCCACAAGTTATAGTGGGCACCTTGTATCAGTCCAAACAACCCCTTATTGGTTATAGGTTAAAGACAACCTTTATTGAAAGCTATCCTAGTGGTAGCTATGGAGAGCAACCTTCAGTCTTGAAGGAATGTAAAGCAGCTTGTTTTACCAGTCTATAATCTCTTGAGTCACTAAATGAAAGATATCCACACCAGGTATATATATAACATATATGTATTTATTACTAAACACACCCTCCTAGTCTCTTTATGAGACTATAGGTCAAAACACATAAGTTACACTTCAATAATCACAGTAAAATAGCACAAATACACGTCAGGCCCTAGGGGCGAGCCAAACCATATACTAAAATAGTGGTATAAGAACCATGACTTAACTAGACACAAGGCCTAGAGCTTGTAGAATCGCTGGGACCCCACAGAACCACCCAAGGTAGTGACACAGGAGACCCACGGGGGCCATTTGCAGTGTGTGAACACAGCAGCGAGCTCCTGTTAGCTTCTATGGGGAAAGTCGCGGTTAGATTTTTAAAGATTAGGGACACTTAGAAATGAGTCAGGACCAAACCCTTTTGGACTCTGGAAGTTCTGGGCTAGCACCCACAGGAGCACCGGAGTACTCGTGTTACCTCACCCAGGGAAGCCGGGTGCATAGGTGTCTTTTGGTCTCTGGTCACATTGTCAATTTCAATGGGAGCTGGCAAAGAAGTGCTGCTGTGGTGAAGATGCGAAGTGTCCGAAGAGATCCAAGCCTGGATCGAAGATGAGAAGAACCTGAAAGCAGAGGGGACAGAGTCTGGGTCACTAGCCGGTGACCACGAAGGCGATGAGCAGATGCCCACCGATGCCGGGTGATTTCAGGTGAAGGAAGTGAAGCTTGACTCTTCAGCCATGAGGACCAGGAGGCGTCGAGGACAACCAGGAGCGGGATTCGAGCTGCCCATGAAGGATGTCGAGTGCTGAAGTGCCGGTGCCCGGATTGGGCACAACAAGCCTTGGCAACAGCAACCCACGCAGAAACAAGAAAGGTGCTTCGGTGCAGACCATCAAGGTCTGTGGGACTCACCATTTGGTAGGGAGTTGGGGCACGACTGGAGCAACCAGGAAAGCCCAAGGAAATACAAAGTTACCCCCTCAGGGACCCACCAGTTAACGGATCAGGGATCGCGAAGGGACCTTGAAATGAAACACAAAATGGCGGCCCACGGATCACTCGGAATGACCAGGCTGACAATCTTTGGAGGATTCAGTGCTCGAGGTAGGGGCTACAAGTCAGCCCAAGCACAACTTCAAGAGACGTCGAGAAGTCAATGCACTTGCAAAATTGCATGGTGACCAGGGGTTCTGGTTCCATGCTACTCACGAGGGCTGCGGGTCTCAGCTTTGCTGGGGTCTCGGGTCGGCCTCTGAGATCTCTGGAAATCCTCTTCCTGGACTGCAAATACTTTGGAGTCCCGCGGAAGCTTCGATGATGCAGACCGGCAAATTGCTTCGTTGGTGCCTGCCAAGCAGGGGAGTCACTCCTTGACCCAAGGGAGGTTTTTTCAGTCCTCTGATCTTGAGCAGAGCGTCGAAGGTCCAGGATTCAGCTTCAGAGTGTCATCTGGGGTAATCTAAAGTCCTAAGGACTGGGGTCCTATACTTATACTAAGTTAGGGGGTTGGACATACTCTGGGGACCCACCTATGGGAGGGTTTGGAAAGAGGGGTGGCTACACCCATTTCCTTTGTCTAGTTTCATGCCAGAGCCGGGGCTGGAAGCCCCTGAACCGGTTTGAGCTGGACTATGCACAGGAACACCAAATGTGCCCCCAGTGCAGGACTTCAAAGCACTCAGAGCCCCAATACACATAAGCCTGTCTGGGAGGTGGTTACACCTCCCTGTGACAGGAAACCTATTGTCCAGGCCTCCCCTAACAGAGTTTTGGTCAGCAGCAGGAGGCCAGACCCATGTATGTGTCTGCAGCATCCATTTTGTGATGCCAGGGCTCTATTAAGTTTCTACCGGGTATACAAGTGCTGTCATGTCTCTCCCTCTAGAAGGGTGGGATCATACTCCCACACCAGTTACTGGTGTGTGGGTATGATTCCAAGGTGTTTGAAACCAAACATGACATGTTTCCGTGCAGCCAGTCCAAAGTTAGCATTTACCGTTTGGTTATAATGCACTTAAGAGTATATGGTCAGGCTGCACTACAAACAGCATCAGAGAAGGGTCTCCGAACGCTGCAGAGGGGCTCTGCTCATGCAGGGGCACCCTCTCATATAAGAACCAAGCACTCTGCCTTCAGGATTGATAAGGCCTGCCATAGGAGTGACTTATAGGTTTATATGTGTGTATTTATATAGTGATATAGGTAACCTATATCACAGTAAGGGGTGCATGCACTACCTTACCCAGGTCGCAGTAGCAGACCTGTGGTGTCATTTTGGGTGGCTTTCCAGGGGTGGCATAATACATGCTTCAGACCCTGGTAGGCCTCTGGGGTACCTATGCCCTGGGTACATAGTATACCATATACTAGGGACTTATAAGGGCACCTCAGATTCAATCTGTAATGTACCTAAAGTACATGGAATCATTTTTGAGAGGAATCAGCTAGGTGGGGCCCTGAATAGCAGGGTCCCAGCTAGACTAAAGTCGAAAAACAGTGAAACACCAGCAAAATGTGGGGGTAACCATGTGAAGCAGATCTTACTCTCCAACACAACCCCCCCCCCCCCCCTCCAAACGCAGGGACATTAAACTAACCTTGACCAGTTGAGTCTTCATGTTCTAAGTGGAAATATCTGGAGAGTCCATCTGCATTGGCATGGTTACTCCCAGGTCTATGTTCCACTGTATAGACCATCCCCTGTAGGGAAATGGACCACCTGAGCAATTTGGGATTTTCACGCTCTATCTGTTTGAGCCATAAGAGGGGCTTATGGTCTGTCTGAACAATGAAGTGAGTACCAAATAAGTATGGCCTCAACTTCTTCAGAGCACAAACCACAGCAAAGGCCTCCCTCTCAATGGCTGACCAACGTTTCTCTCTAGGAGTCAACCTTCTGCTTATGAAAGCTACTGGTTGATCCTGACCTTCATCATTCAACTGTGACAGTACAGCCCCTACCCCCAAATCAGATGTATCTGTTTGGACAATGAGCTTTTTGGAGTAGTCAGGACTTTGCAGAATGGAAGCAGTGCGCATGGCCTGCTTCAGGTCATCAAATGCCTTTTGACAGCTAGCTGTCCACTGAACCTTTTTGGGCATTTTCTTGGAGGTTAAGTCATTCAGGGGTGTCACTATTGAGCCATACCCCTTGAAAAATCTTCTATAGTACCCAGTCAGGCCTAAGAAGGCTCTCACCTGAGTCTGGGTATTTGGAGCAATCCAGTCCATTATGGTCTGCATTTTGCTCTGCAATGGTTGAACCTGGCCTCCACCTACAAGGTGGCCCAGGTCCACAACCTGACTCTGCCCTATCTGGCACTTAGTAGCATTGATAGTTAGGCCTACTTTTTGCAGGGCCTCCTAAACATTCCTCAGGTGGACCAGGTGATCCCCCAGGTGGAGCTAAAGACAGCAATATCATCTAGATATGCTACACTAAAGTCTTCCAGGCCTGTAAGGACTTGATTCACCAACCTTTGGAAAGTGGCAGGTGCATTCTTCAAACCAAAGGGCATTACCACAAACTGATAGTGCCCACTAGGGGTAGAAAATACTGTCTTTGGCCTTGCATCATCAGCTAGTCTGATCTGCCAGTAGCCAGCTGTCAGCTGAAGTGTGCTTAGAAGCTTGGCTGAGGCCAAAGTATCTCTTAGCTCATCTGCCCTGGGGATGGGATGGACATCAGTCCGAATGACTGCATTGAGACCCCTGTAGTCTACACAAAACCTCATTTCTCTCTTGCCATCTATGGTGTGAGGTTTAGGTACCAGGACTACTGGACTAGCCCAAGGGCTAACTGAGGGTTCAATCACACCCAAATCCAACATCTTTTAGACTTCTGTCCTTATACAGTCCCTGACATGGTCATGTTGCCTGTAGATCTTATTCTTCACAGGTAGACTGTCCCTAGTGTCCACTTCATGAGTGCACCAGGTGGTCTGACTTGGAGTCAGAGAAAACATGTCTAAACTGGCTGAGAAGGTTTCAGCTGTCAGTTTGCTGCTGGGCAGTGAGGCTGCCTGCCAAGGCTACACCATCAACTGACCCATCATCAGTTTTCTGAGAAAGCAGGTCAGGGAGTGGGTCACTCTCTTCCTCCTGTCCTTCATCAGTCGCCATGAGCAAGCCCATGTCTGCCCTGTCAACACATGGTTTAAGTCTGTTGACATGAAGTACCCTATGGGCACTCCTAGGGGTTCCAAGGTCTACCAAGTAGGTAACCTCCCCTTTCTGCTCAACAATTGTATGGGGCCACTCCATTTGTCCTGGAGGGCTGCTGGGGCCACAGGCTCCAACACCCACACTTTCTGTCCTGGCTGGTAAACAGTCAGTACAGCCTTTTGGTCATGCCAGGCTTTTTGCAGTTCCTGGCTAGCCTCAAGGTTTTTGATTGCCTTTTTCATGTACTCAGTCATCCTGGAGCGGAGACCAAGTACATAGTCCACTATGTCTTGCTTTGGGGGATTGAGAGGTAATTCCCACCCTTCCTTCACCAAACACAATGGACCCCTGACAGGGTGACCAAACAAAAGTTCAAAAGGGCTGTAGCCAACCCCCTTTTGAGGCACCTCCCTGTATGCAAATAAAAGGCAGGGCTAGAGTAGGTCCCATTTTCGCCTAAGATTCTCTGGGAGTCCTTTAATCATGCCCTTTAAGGTTTTGTTGAATCTCTCAACTAAACCATTGCATTGTGGGTGATAGGGTGTGGTGAATTTGTAGTTCACTCCACACTCCTTCCACATAGCAGTCAAGTAACTAGACGTGAAGTTTTCAGCCCTGTCAGATACTACCTCCCTAGGAAAGCCTACTCTTGAGAATACACTCAGGAGAGTTCTTGCCACCACATGTGCTGTAGTGGTCTTTAGGGGAATTGCCTCTGGGTACCTGGTGGCATGATCCACCACCACCAGTATAAATCTGTGCCCAGATGCTGTTTGGGGATCCATGGGACCAACAATGTCAATCCCTAGGGTAGTGGTATCAGGGGGGCCTTTGTAGTGCCACCTGCTTTGCCACTGGCTTGGCAGGTTACACTGGAGAGACAAAACTCCTTGGTGTCTTCAGACAAATGGGGCCAGTGAAAGTGAGGGACAATTTTGCCCCAAGTCTTGTTCTGGCCCAGGTATCCCGCTAGGGGAATATCATGGGCTAGTGTCAATAGGAAGGCCGTAAACTTCAGAGGTATAACCAACCTCCTGGATGCACCAGGCTTCGGGTCTCTACTCTCTCAGTAAAGGAGTCCATCATCCCAATACACTTTATGGGTGCCACTACCATTCCCAGCAGCCTCATCAGCAGCTTGTTTTCTGAGGGGTTCAAGAGAGGGGCAGCTTTTCTGCTCCTGGCTCAGATCAGACCTGGAAGGACCCCCTGTCCCCAAGAACTCAACCTGGTCAAGATCATCTCCCTGAGGAGACTGATCAGCATTCTGAGTCAGGTGGGAAGTCTCTGCCTTAACCCCACTGCTCCTCCCTTTGTGAGGCACCTGGTCCATTTTTCCAGAATCCAGGGCCTGTCCAGCTTTAGACATTTTGGCCTGTGACCTAGTCACAGCAAAGACATGAGCAGGGATCCCTAACATTTCTGCATGTGTCCTGAGCTCCACTTCAGACCAAGCTGAAGTCTCTAGATCATTGCCAAGCAAGCATTGTACTGGTAGGTCTGCACTTACCAGAACCTTCTTAAGGCCAGTTACTCCTCCCCAGGAGAAGTTAACAACTGCCAGAGAATGGTCTGTTCTGACATTGCTAGCAATGGTTACTTGGTACATTTCACCAAGTATAATCTGCCCAGGATCCACAAGATCTTTTGTCACCATTATGACACTTGCTACTATGTCCCTGGATGCCCAAGCTTCTACTCCATTTATCAAAGGCTGTTGTCTGTATTTGCCCAGGTTACTGGGTCTCACAAAGGAGGACATATCCATGCCCCCATCACAGATAAGCACAGCCTGAGTTGGAACTCTGACTAGGCCAGAGTCCATCTCAGAACCCAGGGTCAACCCTACTACACCCTTATTCTGAACATTGCTACCACCTATTGTAGCTGAACTAGGGGGAACAGTTGCCTTAGGGCCAATGGTGGCTTGAGTAGATTCGTTGGACTTGGTGCAGTCACTGGTCCAGTGAGTTTTCTGTTTACAGATTTTGCACCAAGGTTTCTTTTGGCCTTTTTCCTTGTTTGACTGTGATTCCCCATTAGAAGAAGATTTTTGGGGCCCTTAGGAAGACTTCTGGTCTTTACCCTTGTCCCCACCCTTATCAGAGTTCTTAGAATCCTGCTTCTTTGGGTCACCACCTTGGTTCTGAACCTTCTGCCTCACCCTGGTTCTGACCCATTTGTCTGCATTCTTTCCCAATTCTTGGGGAGAGGTCAGATCAGAGTCTACCAGGTACTGGTGCAACAGCTGATTTTGACAGTTATTAAGAATCTGCTCCCTCATTATCAGATTGTACAATCCTATGAAGTCACACACTTTACTGCCCAATAACCAACCTTCCAGAGCCTTAGCAGCACAGTCAACAAAGTCAACCCAGTCTTGAATTTGTGCTTTTTGGGTATCTCTGAACTTTAACCTGTATTGTTCAGTGGTTAGGCCAAACCCATCTATCGGTGAACTTTTCAAGACCTGGTAATCATCAGCATCCTCTTCTCTTACAGTGAGGAGCTTATCTCTACCTTTGTCTGCAAAGGAGAGCCATAAGATTGCTGCCCACTGACCTTGAGTGACCCTCTGTACTTTACAGGCCCTCTCCAAGGCAGTTATCCATTTGTGGATGTCATCCCCACTCTGGTAAGGAGGGACAATCTTACCTAGGTTTCTATGGTCATAAGACCTCTCCCTATCTCTAGGGAAATTGCTGCCACCAAGGGACTCTAGTCCCTCCTTTTTACTAGCTCTGTAGAGCTCTAGGGCTTCAGCAGTCTCTCTCTCCTCTCCTGGGAGGTCCACCCCCCTGTGAGAAGAGACAGAGGTCCCTATAGAGGAGTTAGACTGGACAGATCCCCTTGAGAGAGATCTATCCCTTCTAGCCCTACTTTCAACTCTTCCTGGAGGAACAAAGAGGGGAGCATTGTTGTCATCCTCTTCATCCTCACCCAGGGGAGCTGGGTTCACCAGATCCTGATCATTGTCATCAGTCTGGTCAGCATTAGAGGTAGGGTCAGGGGAGTTTCCACCCCTAGGCCCACCCTCAGCTGCTGCCCCACCCACTCTGCCTACCCCACCAGAACCACTAGGTCCTGGGAGATCATCCAGCTTGAGTATCTTTATGAGATGCTGGGTGGTTAGGCTTTTGCCTGTCTTCAGCTTCCTAATGGAACGTAACGCCCTAAGCTGTGCAAAGGTGAGATCCTCATATCTATAGCGGAGAAGCTCCCCAGCTTCTGGCAGGGACCCACTGGTTCCTGGCTGATTAGACATTACTAATGTGGTGTGGTGTCTTGCACTACCTACACTAGTGTAGCCTACTAAACTCCCATGAGTTGTAGAAAGGGTGTGCTATCCCTTAACACACAACTCTAAGTTCAGTAGAACTTACTGTATACTAAACTTGATATTATATGTACCTAAGGTACCTTTAGTGGTTTTCAGTTGATCAATTCAATTGAGATTATCTGGTAAAACAATAGCAAGCTGGAATCCCACCGCTGCCACCAATGTGAGAAGTTGGCCTGATATATGCTGTCCACTACTTATAGTGGGCACCTTGTACCAGTCCAAACAACCCCTTATGGTGAACAGGTTAAAGAACAAACCTTTATTGAAAGCTATCCTAGTGTTAGCTATGGAGAGCAGCCTTCAGGCAAAGTCTTGAAGGAATGTAAAGCAGCTTGTTTTACCAGTCTATAATCTCTTGAATGACCAAATGAAAGGGCAACCACACCAGGTATATATTTAAAATATATGTATTTAAGATAAAACACACCCCTCTAGTCTCTTTATGAGACTGGAGTTCGAAGTACTTAATTCACAAGCCAGCAATCTACAGTAATAACATATTTGGGCCCTAGGGGCATCCCAAACCATATACTAAAATAGTGGTATAAGAACCACGACTTAATTAGACACAAGGCCTAGAGCCTGTAGAATCGCTGGGACCCCAAAGAACCACCCAAGGTAGTGACACAGGGGACCCACGGGGGCTGTGTGCAGTGTGTTAACACAGCCGTGAGCTCCCGTTAGCTTCTATGGGGAAAGTCGCGGTTAGATTTTTAAAGATTAGGGACACTTAGAAATGAGTCAGGACCAAACCCTTTTGGACTTAGGAAGTTCTAGGGCTAGCACCCACAGGAGCACCGGAGTACTCGTGTTACCTCACCCAGGGAAGCCGGGTGCATAGGTGTCTTTTGGTGTCGGGTCGCGTCGTCAGTTTCAATGGAAGAAGCTGCCGTGAAGATGCGAAGTGTCCGAAGAGATCCTAGCCTGGATCAAAGATGAGAAGAACCTGAAAGCAGAGGGGACAGAGTCTGGGTCACTAGCAAGTGACCAGGAAGGCAATGAGCAGATGCCCACCGATGTCAGGTGATTTCAGGTGAAGGAGGTGAAGCTTGACTCTTCAGCCACGAGGACCAGGAGGCGTTGAGGACAACCAGGAGCTGGATTCGATCTGTCCCACAAAGGATATCGAGTGCTGCAGCATCGGTGCCCGGATTGAACACAACAAGCCTTGGCAACAGCAACTCACGCAGAAACGAGAAAGGTGCTTCGGTGCAGACCAGCAAGGTCTGTGGGACTCACCACTTGGTAGGGAGTTGAGGCGCGTCTGGAGCAACCAGGAAAGCCCAAGGAAATACAAAGTTACCCCCTCAGGGACCCACCAGTCAACGGAGCAGGGATCGCAAAGGGACCTCAAGACAAAACACAAAATGGCAGCCTATGGGTCACTCGGAATGACCAGGCCAACAATCTTCGGTAGATTCAGTGCTTGAGGCAGGGGCTACAAGTCAGCCCAAGCACAACTTCAAGAGACGTCGAGAAGTTAATGCACTTGCAAAAGTGCACGGTGACCAGGCGTTCCGGTTCCACGCTACTCACGAGGGCCTTGCTGGGGACTCGGGTCGGCCTCTGAGATGTCTGGAAATCCTCTTCCTGCGCTGAAAATACTTCAGAGTCCAGCGGGAGCTTCGATGATGCAGACTGGCAAATTGCTTCATTGGTGCCTGCCAAGCAGGGGAGTCACTCCTTTACCCCAAGGGAGATTTCTTCAATCCTCTGATCTTGAGCAGATCGTCGAAGGTCCAGGATTCAGCTTCAGAGTTTTGTCCAGGGTAATCTAAAGTCCTAAGGACTGGGGTCCCATACTTATACTAAGGTAGGGGGTTGGACATACACTGGGGACCCACCTATGTAAGGGTTTGGAAAGAGGGGTTGCTACACCCATTTCCTTTGTCCAGTTTCATGCCAGAGCAGGGGCTGGAAGCCCCTGAACCAGTTTGAGCTGGACTATGCACAGGAACACCAAATGTGCCCCCAGTGCAGGACTTCAAAGCACTCAGAGAGTGCTCCCACCCAGCCCCAAAACACACAAGCCTGTCTGGGAGGTGGTTACACCTCCCTGTGACAGTAAACCTATTGTCCAGGCCTCCCCTGACAGAGTTTTGGTCAGCAGCAGGAGGCCAGAGCCGTGTCTGTGTCTGCAGTATCCATTTTGTGATGCCAGGGCTCTATTAAGTTTCTACCGGGTATACCAGTGCTGTCATGTCTCTCCCTCTAGAAGGGTGGGATCATACTCCCCCACACCAGTTACTGGTGTGGGGGTATGATTCTAAGGTGTTTGAAACCAAACATGACATGTTTCCGTGCAGCCAGTCCAAAGTTAGCATTTACCGTTTGGTTATAATGCACTTAAGAGTATATGGTCAGGCTGCACTACAAACAGCATCAGAGAAGGGTCTCCGAACGCTGCAGAGGGGCTCTGCTCATGCAGGGGCACCCTCTCACATAAGAACCAAGCACTCTGCCTTCAGGATTGATAAGGCCTGCCATAGGAGTGACTTATAGGTTTATATGTGTGTATTTATATAGTGATATAGGTAACCTATATCACAGTAAGGGGTGCATGCACTACCTTACCCAGGTCGCAGTAGCAGACCTGTGGTGTCATTTTGGGTGCTTTCCAGGGGTGGCATAATACATGCTTCAGACCCTGGTAGGCCTCTGGGGTACCTATGCCCAGGGTACATAGTATACCATATACTAGGGACTTATAAGGGCACCTCAGATTCAATCTGTAATGTACCTAAAGTACATGGAATCATTTTTGAGAGGAATCAGCTAGGTGGGGCCCGGAATAGCAGGGTCCCAGCCAGACTAAAGTTGAAAAACAGTGAAACACCAGCAAAAAGTGGGGGGAAACATATGAAGCAGATCCTACTCTCCTACATCTCCTACCTCTGTCTGCTCCCTTCTTGCCTCTTTTTGCACCTCTGTTGGTTCTATGTGCACTGCTCTTACTTCTTTCTGCACCTCCTCTGTAAATTTCTGCATCCCTCTTTCCTCTTTCTGCACCCCTCCTCCCTATTTCTCCATCTCTCTTGCTTCTTTCTGCACTACTCTTGCTTCTTTCATCACCTCTCTTGTAAATTTCTCTACCCTTCTTACCTCTTTCTGCACCCCTGTTCCCTCTTTCTGCCTTTCTTGCCTGTTTCTGTACCTCTCTTGCCTCTTTCGGCACCTCTCTTGCCTCTTTCACCACCTCAGTTATTTCTGTCTGAACTTCTCCTGCTTCTTTCTTTACCCCTCTTGCCTCTTTCTGTAGCCCTTTTGCATCTTTGTGCACCTCTCCTGCCTCTTTCTGTACCTCTCTTGCCTTTTTTTGCAGTTCTCTTGCCTCTTTCTCCACCTATTTTGCTTCTTTCTGCACTTTTCTTGCCTCTTTCTGTACCCCTTGTGCCTCTTTCTGCACCTATGTTGGTTCTTTCTGCTTTGTTCTTGCTTCTTTCTGCACCTTTGTAGCAAACTTCTGCATCCCTCTTGCCTCTTTCTGTACCCCTCTTGCCTCTTCTTGCACCTCTGTTTGTTTTTTCTGCACTGCTCTTGCTTCTTTCTGCACCTCCTCTTCAAATTTCTGCATCCCTCTTGCCTCTTTCTGCACCCGTCCTCCCTTTTTCCCTACCTCTCTTGCTCCTTTCTGCACTTCTCTTGCTTCTTTCTTCACTGCTCTTGCTTCTTTCTGCACCTCTGCTGAAAATTTCTGAATCCCTCTTATCTCTTTCTGCACCCCTGTTCCCTCTTTTTGCACCTTTCTTGCCTGTTTCTGTACCTCTCTTGCCTCTTTCGGCACCTCTGTTGCTTCTTTCTGTACTTCTGTTGCCTCTTTCTACACCCCTCTTGTCTCTTTCAGCACCTCAGTTGCTTCTTTCTGCACTTCTCTTGATTTTTTCTTTATCCCTCTTGCCTCTTTCTGTATCCCTTTTGCCTATTTCTGCAACTCACTTGCCTCTTTCTGCAGTTATCTTGCCTCCTCCTGCACCTCATTTGCCTCTTTCCGCACTTCTCTTGCTTCTTTCTGCACCCTTCTTCCCTTTTTCTGCACATCTCTTACCTCTTTCTGCACCCTTCTTCCCTTTTCCTGCACGTCTCTTGGTTCTTTCTGCACTCCCCTTGCCTCTTTCTGCACCCCTCTTGCCTCTTTCTGTAGCTCTTTTGCTTCTTTCTGCACTTCTCTTGCCTCTTTCTGCATCCCTCTTGCCTCTTTCTGCACCTCTGTTGGTTCTTTCTGTACTGCACCTGCTTCTTTCTGCACTTCTCTTGCTTCTTTCTAAACTTCTCTTGCTTCTTTCTGCACCTCGCTTGCCTCTTTTTGCACTTCTCTTGCTTCTTTCTGCACCCTTCTTCCCTTTTTTCTGCAGATCTCTTGCCTCTTTCTGCACCCTTCTTCCCTTTTCCGGCACGTCTCTTGGTTCTTTCTGCACTGCTCTTGCCCCTTTCTGCACCTCTTTTGCTTCTTTCTGCACTTCTCTTGCCTCTTTCTGCTTCCCTTTTGCCTCTTTCTGCACCTCTGTTGGTTCTTTTTGCACTGCTCTTGCTTCTTTCTGCACCACTCCTGCTTCTTACTGCACTTCTCTTGCTTCTTTCTCAACCTCTCATGCTTCTTTCTGCACCTCTCTTGCCTCTTTCTGCACACACAGAGCTACTTTTAAACTGACCTTAGGCTCAGCAGAGCACACACGCAAGTGCAGAAAATGGCTGCTGGCCTCTCAACTGCCATGGCCTATTATATGCTAGGGACCTAGAGATAGTTTTAATCCCCCTGCCCTATTATGTACTAGGGCCTTATAGGAGAGGTCTTGCCAATCACAGGGGAACCCCAACCCATAGTGTACCCTAGTATATGTAGGTGTTTTCACTGTATTCTAACTGTCTTTCAGCATAGCACTGGCTCTGAGCCTGATTAGGCAGAGCCTAGGGTCAGTCAGAGTCAGTTACCACCAGTACCAGTCAGCAAAAAGTTGGGGGGTGCCCAGGGCACAGGATTACTTTGCAACAAGGTCTCTTTCTGCACCTCTGTTGGTTCTTTATGCACATCTTCTGCTTCTTTCTGCACCCTTCTTCCTCTTTCTGGACTTCTGTTGCCACTTTCTGCATTTCTCTTGCTTCTTTCTGCACCTTTCTCCCTCTTTCTGCACATGTCCTACCTACTAAAATGTAGTTATAATTAGAAATTAGCATTTAAAAAGCCTTTGAAATTCACTGAAAAACACATAGGTTTCAGGGACGTTATAGATAGGAATTAGCATTTAAAAAACCTTAGAAATTCACTTAAAAAAACATAGGTTTCAGGGACGTTATAGATAGAAATTAGCATTAAAAAAACATTTGAAATTCACTGGAAAAACTATAGGTTTCAGGGACGTTATAGTTAAAAATGAGCATTTAAAAAACCTTAAAACTTCACTGAAAAGACCACAGGTTTCAGTGACATTATATTCAGTTGGACATTTCACTCGTACAAAACTAGAGAAATTCGGCTGTTAGAGTTAGTTGAGGTAACTATACCTTGCGCCCCCGCAATGAACTGCTGCTGACATCACATATTGAATCACTCATGACATGATCAGTGACATCACTGATGACATCACTGATGACATCTCAAATGACATCACTGATGACAACACTGTTTACATCATCCAGTGACTGAGTGTTTCTAAAAAGTTTAAATATGTTTTATATATATACATATATATATGCCAAGGTGCATTGAAGAATGAGTGGGTGTATGAGGGTCTGTATGGATAATTTAGTAGGTGCGTGACTGACTGTATAAGTGAGTGATTAAACATGTCTTACTGAATGCATGAGTTAGTGACTAAACCGTGTGAATATCTGTATCAGTCTGTCAGTTGGTGTGTAAGTGTAAATATATATATATTTATATATAACAAACATGTTTATATATACATATTTATACATAGACATGTTTATATATACAGATATGGAATCGAACACTATTCATAAAAGTATATATATATATATTTTTTTTTAATTATTATTTTTACTTTACAGTTTTAAAAAGCATAAACATATATAATGTTGCATAAAAAATATTAAAAGACAATTACAAAACATTAAATTAAATTACTAAATTAATTAAATATAAAAAACTATTAAAAAATGCATTAAACATATTACAAATGTATTCAAAATATATTTATATAAAAAATTATATAAAATTAAACAAACAAATAATACTAATACATATATAACAATTTAACCCCTTCTATGCGTCGGACGCGCGGGAGCCATCCGACGCATAAGTGCTCATGTGCATCGGACAGCTCCCGCACGTCTGACGCCATGGCACAAGGATTCCCTCTGGTGCAGGCACCAGAGGGATTCGCTTTTCCCCCCAACAGCCACGGGAGCTGGAGAAGAGCTTCCCCATCTCCCAAGGCTGTATTTTAGGTTTCCCTGAAATGACGAGGCTCATTTCAGTTTCGCTTTCTACATCCTCAGGGGGCTATCTCAGCTCCCTGAGCACCTAGAAAGTGAGTAGTGGTATTGTTGGAAAGGGGAGAATCTCCTGTTTCCAATGGTACCCCTACCTAGTGGATATCTGCTTGGGGATTGTCCCAGGAGGGCAAACACCAAGCAGGGATCCATCCACTAGGCACCAGGGAGGGGGGAGCGCCCCCTTGGGCAAGGGCCTATGGTCCCCCCATATAATTTGGGGGCAGTAAGCCCACTAGACACCAGGGATTTTTTTGACAATTTTATGTAGGAACGGGGGCTACACAAAACGGGCATGCCAATGCCCCCACACCCCACAAAAATTACAGTCTTTCTGCCCCCAGGGGGCAGAAGGGGCCATAGTGTCCAATCTGCCCCCCCGGGGGGTAAAGCCCACTAGACACCAGTTTTTTTTCCACTGCAATTAGGGGTGGTGCCTGTCCAAGATGGACATGCCAATGCCCCCACCCACCCCCCTCAAAATTACAGTCTTTCAGCCCCCGGGGTCAGATGGGGGTAGAAGCCCCCAATCAGCCTCCCTGGGAGGGTAGAAAGCCCGTTAGACTCCAGAGATTTTCTTTCCAATGAATTTAGGGGTGGGGGCTGCCCAAAATGAGCATGCCAATGCCCCCCCAAAATCCCAAAGTCTTTCTGCCCCCCCGGAGGCAGATGGGGCAATAGCCCCTGGTCTGCCTCCTGAGCGGGTACAAAGCTCACTAGGCCCCAGGGATTGGTTTTTTAATATATAGAGGTGGGGACTGCTCAAAATGGTCATGCCAGTGCCTCCACCCCCCAACAAAATTGCCAAAGCCTTTTTGTATTCCCCGGGAGGCAGATGGGGGCAATAGTCCCTAATCTGCCCCCCTGGGGGGCAGAAAGCCCACTAGGAGCCAGGGATATAGTTATTTTTTTTATACATAGGGATGCTTGATTTTCTGTGTGTGTGGATGGTGCCTGGCTGGTGGTGTGCGTGGATGGCACTTGGCTGGAGGTGTTTGTGGATGGTTGTGTGCATGTACTGACTCTTGGCTGGTGGTGTGGCTTGCATGGATCCCCCAGCGTTTTCTTACCCAGAATCCCCAACAAACCTCAAATTTACTTACAAAGTCACATTTTCCTCACATTTCTTTGTGGATAAGTTGTAGGATCATCATGCAGGCACAAATTTCCTACTACCCAGCATTCCCCTTGGTCTCCCGAGAAAAATGTTACCTTACTTCTCTCACTCCTCACTTTTTCATGTCTCCTCAATATGTTTTGGGCCCTTGTCTGTGGCGGATACTTGGGCCACCCACACGAGTGAGGTCCATTTTTATCAGGAGACCTGGGGGAACGTTAGGTGGTAGGAAATTTGTGTCAGCAATGTGATCCCACAACTGTCCCACACAGAACTTTGAGAAAAAAGTGATTTTTTTCAGCTAAATTCGAGGTTTGTAGGGGATTCTGGGTAGGAAAACGTTGGGGGGTCCACGCAAGCCATACCTCCCTAGACTCCCCTGGGTGTCTAGTGTTCAGAAATGTGTGGGTTTGGTAGGTTTCCCTAGATCGCCACCGAGCCTGGAGGCAAAAACCCAGGTGACCTCCCTTGCAAAACCAGGTCATTTTGTAATCGGTCATTTTGAATCTCCTCAATAAGTTTTGGGCCCTTGCCTGTTGCGGGTCCTTAGGCCACCCACAGGAGTGAGGTATCATTTTTATCAGGAGACCTGTAGGAATGCTGGGTGGTAGGAAAGTTGTGTCAGCCCAGTGATCCCACAACTTTCCCACACAGAAATTTGAGAAAAAAGTGATTTTTTCAGCTAAATTTGAGGTTTGCATGGGCTTCTGGGTAGGAAAACTTTGGCGGTCCATGTAAGTCATACCTCCCTGGACTCCCCCAGGTGTCTAGTTTAAAAAAGTGTGTGGGATTGGTAGGTTTCCCAAGATGGGCACAGAGCCCGGGGCCAAAAAAAAACAGCTGACCCCTTTTGCAAAACCAGGTCGTTTTGTGATGGGTAATTTTTATGTCTCATTTTGGGCCCTTACCTGTTGCGGTAACTTGGACCACCCACACAAGTGAGGTATCATTTTTATTGGGAGACCTGGGGGAATGCTGGGTGGTAGGAAATTTGTGTCAGCCTGGTGATCCCACAACTTTCCTACACAGAAATGTGAGAAAAAAGTGTTGTTTCAGCTAAATTGAGGTTTGTAGGGGATTCTGGGTAGGAAAATGTTTGGGGGTCAACGCAAGCCATACCTCCCTGGACTCCCCAGGGTGTCTAGTTTTCAGAAATGTGTGGGTTTGGTAGGTTTCCCGAGATGGCTGCCGAGCCCGGGGCCAAAAACCCAGGTGACCCCCCTTGCAAAACCAGGACGTTTTGTGATAGGTGATTTTGATGTCTCCTCAATACGTTCTGGGCCCTTGCCTGTTGCGGGTACTTGACCCACCCACATGAGTGAGGTACCATTTTTTGGAACACGTGGGGAAATGCTGTGAGGGTGGAATTTTGTGGCTCCACGCAGATTCTGGAACTTTCCATCACAGAAATGTGAGGAAAATGTGTTTCTTTTGACAAAGTTTGAGGTATGCAGGGGATTCTGGGTAACAGAACTTGGTGAGAGCCACACAAGTCACCCCCTCCTGGATTCCCCTGGGTGTCTAATTTTCAAAAACGTATAGGTTTGCTAGGTTTCCTTAGGTGTCGCCAGAGCCAGGGTTCAAAATCTACAGCTAGGCACTTTGCCACAAAAAGGGTCAGTTTTCACTGTAAAAATGTGCTCTGTCCACATTGCATTTTGGGCCTTTTGCTGTCATGGGCACTAGGCCTACCCACACAAGTGAGGTATCCTTTTTATCGGAAGACTTTGGGGAATGCAGGGTGGGTGGAATTTTGGGGGCCCACGGAGATTCCAGAACTTTCCATCACAGAAATGTGTGGATTTTTTTTTTTGGGACAAAATCTGAGGTTTGCAAGGAATTCTGGGTAACAGAACCTTTTGAGAGCCACACAAGTCACCCCTATGTGGATTTCTCTTGGTGTCTAGTTTTAAAAAATGTATAGGTTTGCTAGGTTTCCCTAGGTGCCAGCAGAGCTAGGGTTCAAAATCCACAGCTAGGCACTGTGCAAAAAAAGAGTCAGTTTTCACTGTGCAAATGTGGTGTGTCCACGTTGCGTTTTGGGACGTTTCATGTCGCGGGCACTAGGCCTACCCACACAAGTGAAGTACTGTTTTTATGGGGAGACTTATGGGAAATAAGAATTTTAGAGCAACTGTTATTACGTATTGACTTTCTATGCATTTCTTCCTTCCTCATGTGTCAAAAAGAAGTCATTTTGAAAAATGTCCTACAATTCACAGGCTAGTATAGGTAAGCAAAATTTTGGAGATGTGCAAATAGCTACTGATTATAAACTCTATATTTTGTTCCCATTTTGGAAATATATAGGTGTCTTTGATACCTATTTTTCACTCTTTATATTTGACCAAATTAATTGCTATATACCCGGTACACAATGAAAAACCACTGCAAGACGCTGCTCAGTCATTGGCTCTGGGTTCCTCGGGTTCTTGGTTACCCTACAAGTCCTATATATACCCACAACCAGAGGGGTCCAGCGGATGCAACAGTATATTACATTCAAACATTTGTTATACTTAGAAGAAGTTACAGGTGAAAACGTTGGCACAAATGTCTGTTTTTTTAACTAATTTTAATTTTTTCTTATTTTCAACTATTAGTTTCGATAAACAAACCTTGAAGGATCTACACAAATGACCCCCTGATGAATTCAGAATTTTGTCTACTTTTCCGAAATGTATAGCTGTCTGAGATCCATTATGCTTTCACACCAATTTCTACCACTAATTGGAAGGAGGTTGAAAGCACAAAAAGTAGCAACATTAGGCTATGTCCCAGTAAAATGCCAAAACTGTGAAAAACATTTTGGTTTTCTGACAAAAGTCTGCTTGTCCCCAAAAGCTGTGAAGATGATGATTTCAGCACCACAAACCCTTTTTTGATATCATTTGCAGGGGGAAAACCAGACGCTTTCTTCTGCAGCACTGTTCCACCATGAAAAGTATTTAGCTGTATTTTGGCTAATTTCTGGGTCCCTTCCAGAAGAATCAACAAGCCCTGGGTACCTTTAAAATCCCCATGATGTTGGAAAAAAGGACACAAATTTGGCATGGATACCTTATATGGTCAAAAATTTAACAGGGGCCTAAGTGCGAACTACTCCAAATAGCCAATAAAAGGCATAGCACGTGGGGGGGAAAGGCCTAGCAGCGAAAGGGTTGAAAAATAAGTATACAGTGGGTACAGTCCCTATTAAAATTGCTTATTGTGTGCAGTAACTTCCCTTTATGCGTGTGTGTAAGATTACAATACTTCTCTTTAACGAAACCAAATACAGGATGTACAGTGATTCATTAATTTTCTAAGTCTTCAACCCCAGATCATCTCTCTCAGTAAAACTTGGACTGCTCAGCCCCCTCATCCTTGAGAGTCAAGTGTTAAAGGGAAGTATCTGTTGATCAGTTTTGGTTCCAATCATAGGGCTAGGTCCTTGTGGGAATTGGCGTCCAATCAAATAATCTGGCCTTAGTAACCCCTGACTGCCTGGGACTCCTGAAAAACGTCCCAAATATCTTCACAAAGTTTCTATGATTGTACATTTCCAAATTTGCTAAATATTTTTGACTTTAGCTAAATATATCAAACTTATCACTATTCTAGGTGTTTTGTAAAATAGCAGAAGGAAGCATGAGCTACTGGAGCTCCTTAAGCTTGCCCATGGATTTGTCTATTAAATGACTCAGTCAGTCTTGTCTCTCTGGAACCATTCTTTGTGAAAGGTGCAAATGTTGGAAGGTGTCAATATGTCTATGAGAGGCCAGCAGAAAAGGCAAGCTCATGATATATCTTTAATGGACATAAATTAAACTTCCATATGTTCCTGACTGTTTTTTGTGGCCGTTGTGTTGTAATGCTTCCCCTATTGCACTCAAATATAATTTCCAACCCAAATTTGTACGTTGCACAGGGCGAAAACACAGTACAGAGCTATATCTACTAAGATAGCCCTACTGATTTTGTAATCCTCTGCACAAGTGATCTAATGAGGCTGCCTTACACAACACACAGCCTTGCACCATGGTGCAGAGTGGAGCGTGTGCATCTAGCATTGTATTTGTACTGTAAGCGTACCCTTCCAGCACATTTCTATCCTTTGACCTATTTTATAAGGGTTGACTGATTTGGATGTGTAATGCGCACTAGGGGCCACTTGTACGTAGGTTTTTTCCAGATGCAAATGGCCCGATTCACAGAATCCGGCTGTTTGCAACTGGAAAAATGCTTTTTCCTATGTACCAAACCCATTTCACGATTCAGTAACCTATTACTGAATCGCTAAATGGGTTAGTGAATCAGTATTAAGAAGAGGCGTGTTAAGGGGGGGTCCCTTCCTAATATTGACTGGCAAGGGAATGTAAGAATGTTTTGCAACCAGAATGCTGTCGTAAAGCATTCACATATTACCAACAACTTCAAGTTGCTGGTAAGCCATTCGCAACTGGGAAGTGGTCCCAAGAGAACCCTCCCCCTATGTGGATACATGCAAAAACGTTTTGTAAGGGCAGTCGCTCATCCCACGGACCACTGTCTACTCTTAAAAAAAGAAACTGAAACAATTCATTTTTATTTTTGAAATACATCCGGTTTTCCTTTAAGGAAAACGGGTTGTGTTGTAATTGTTATGCATATCTCTTGAAGCGCTTATTGTGACTCATGCTTAGAATGGGTATCTCATGCCAGGAATGCTCGCAGTCTCTATAGTAGGAATGTTTCTTGTATGGTTATTTGGAGACTGGGAGCTGGATTGACAAGCTGCACTGTTGGTGGTGTATTCTGAAGACCTAATAAAGAACTAGAAAACCTGCAAGACATCTTGTTTTATCAGGCTGCATACATTTTTTGTTTAAAAACAAAAACAGATATGGTGGTTTGCTGTCCCCAGTGGGGCCACCATCCCTATGATTCCCAATGGGTCGCAAATTGCTACCTACCTCATGAATATTAATGAGGTAGGTCAATTGCGACCCCATTAAGAATTGCTAAATTTGTCTAAGACACATTAGCACTTAGATGTTTGTGATTTCTTAATAGCGAATCACACAAATACGCTATTAGGAACTTGCAAAATTAAACCTACGTACCTGTGGCCCTAATTGCGCATATATAATGTGTGTTCTTTTTAGGATTTGTTTTACTAAATGAAAACATTTCTAATTTTAACCTGCTTCAAGCCATAGTTTTGATGCAAAGCCCAGTCTGGCTACTATAGTGGAGCTCTGCATCAAACCCAAGGATGTTAGCACTGACCTGCTGAAATAACGCCCCAGTAATGCCCCTTTGATGCTAAGCAGAGCAAGGGATTTTGGAGCTGAGAAAAGGGCTTATTTACAGTGCAAAATGTATTTCATACTGGAAAGAAAAAAACAATGCGTCGTTTTGTGTCACTTTGAGATAGTGCAATGCTACAGCAAAATTGGGCTTTCATATCTCCCAAAGCAAAAGTCTCTCCACACTGACGTTTCATAGCTCTCAAGTACCCATCATTTCACTGTGCACACCTGAAAGAGAGATAGCTTTTGTTAATGTGTTATTGATAGAGACCGCAATGCATGCACTGTGTTGTGATGTGCTTATTATTTATACACTCTCCCTACTCTGGCTCTCTGCCTGCTACCTCGGTATGTGTGG
The DNA here is from genome assembly GCF_964204655.1 of Triturus cristatus. Taxonomy (NCBI): domain Eukaryota; kingdom Metazoa; phylum Chordata; class Amphibia; order Caudata; family Salamandridae; genus Triturus; species Triturus cristatus. The sequence continues at coordinate 880,835,065 of NC_140583.1, forward strand.
GAAAGTTGCACTGCTGCTCCCGTTAGTGAAGTGTGTTTTAAAAACATATAAGAAAACTTTATACCATGTAAGATCCATGATGACTGACATTGACAATGTTTTATTCTATTTTCCACCATTGCTTGAGCAGATTTTCTAAATCTATTGCCAGTGTCAGCTGGCATCTATGGGGATTGGTAGGGCGGGCTAATGGGTGGTGGGTAAAAAATACAACAAAATCCACTTACCTGCGACACATCCTCCTCCTTACGTCACATCTCCCTCCTGCAGTCCCGGCATGTCTTCCTCCTGCAGTCCAGTGTTCAGCACAGGCCCCAGCGAAGTGCCTTAAGCAATCCTGGAGCTGCTGTCATGCTGCTTGAGACCAGCGTAGGGATTGGAGGGAGCGGCCGCTCTGGCACTCCTGAGGGCACTGGAGACCTGCACTTGCTCTAACCCAGCTATCGTAAGACAGCTGGGTTAGAGGTTTCAAAGTCTGGGTTAGAGGTTTCAAAGTTTGCACGTCTGTCTGGCCATTGCAAGACAGGCGGCCAATGGGACATGCCACTTTGAAGTGAAGTGCCAGGCAGCCCAGACTCCTCCCTGCTGCTGGTTTCGGTAAGCCCCGCCCCATCTTGACAACTTTATTACCATTTTATTTTTCATCTCTGGGGCTTGGGGCATTTTGGTTAGTGGGGCCGACGATCCTCCACTCTTACGGAGGAGCTGCCCCTGTCTATTGCAGGAACTTTATTGATTTTGTAGAATAAAGCAAAGCCTAATGCAGCATAAGTGTGCTAAAATTAAATTAAGTGGTATCGAGCATTTTTGCCCTTGTACAAGCTGTGTATGTGAAATTTGTACATTTTGGGAGGAAGGTGCAAGGGCCTTTGGTACTTCCTTTTTATCCTGTTGTGAGTGATTACAGCCATATGCATATCACCTGGGTATACACAAGAAACAGTACTTTTAGATAGGCAAATGCAAAATAACGTTTGTGTGCTAAATAGGGATTATTGGATTGCATAGGCACAGCAACAAATACAGGGGAAACACACAACTCTAGTGCTTATGTACGGCACCTGTGCAATCCATATATGCTATCAGGCTCGGACTGGGAGCCTGAATGCACTCTGGCAAAATGTTCAAACCAGCCCTGTTTTCTTCCTCCTCTCTCATCTCTCTCTGTCCCCCCTCTCCTGAAGACCCTCCCTTTCTCACCTCCACCTGCTGCGGAAGTAACCTAGCAAAGTTTCCAGCAGTGGCCCCCTGCCTTTAGCCCAGACCTCCAATGGCTCCGGCCAACTGGGGGAACGCTTGGTGGAAAAAAATAGGAAGTTCGGGTCTGTCAGCCACTTCCAGTCAAGACTCTTCATAGAGTGTTGCGTGTCCACACAATTCAGTGCCTCATTAGATGTAAGAAGTCGTGGTTGAAGCGGACTAGATCTTCTAAATCTTTTTTGATTTTACGCAAGCAGTTCCCATACTTCTTGTTGCCTCACCCCCAAATTATCTGATCCTACCCCCATTGCACTCCATACTTTTTTTTAGGCACTTCCACCTCCAGTAAGAAGGTTTTAGTAAAATTGTCAAACTCAAGCAAGGGCGAGTTGCGCTGCCTTGCATGACTTATGACTTAGTGAGCAAATGTAACGCAAAGCAGGAGCTTGCACTGCACTGCATTACATTTCATAGTGGTAGGCATGCCATGGGTGGAGCAGAGACATTCCTGGGCATCCACTCATGGAAAGTGATGCAATTCTAAATTTACTAAAGCTAGCAAAGCATGGACTGCACCAAAAAGCTGCACCTACCACAGAGAGGCGTAACCAGGAGAAATATCTTTATTGCTCATCGCTACTTCCTCTTTCTATACCTGAGGCATTCTGCATCACAAATAGAAAGATGAAAATGCCTCTCTGGAAGGGATCCCTTTCCTGCACAAAAACAATCCTGCCTGTAATCAAGAGCAAGGGTGCCTGCCCAGCAATAGGCAGCACACAGTGCGCCAGCACTAGGAGGGAGCAGAACTACGCCATATCGTAGTAGACTTAGATGGTTGCTGCCCTGCATTGCGTGAAACGATTGTAAATATGCCCCAAAGTTTAAAATTGACAACTGGTACAAAAGAGTGACAGTTTGTGATTATAACAGAGATTGGAAGAATGCTATGAGAGACATAGTGAGGCAGGCTAGAACCTTTGTGAAAATATAAGTGATTTCTCTCTGGAGAACAGTGGAACTGAATCCTCTCACAAACATAGATGTTAAGTCATGTAAAGTTTTTGAGAGCACTTGAGTAGCTATACAGAAAAAAAAGTTAGAGATAGTTTTATTGTGAAAGATGAAAAACATCTCTCAGCAACCAGAGAATAGTAATCGATAGACAGAAAGCGCAAACGAGAGATGCACTTTAAATGTCCTCACAATTATTCCTCGTAACATTTACTAAAGAGAACCTCAAAGTGAAAGAAAGAGAACACTCGCCCTTCACATTTTCCAATGTAGATATTAACGCGGTGAAGAATTATCAATATATTAATATGTTTCATGTTAATTGAGTGATCTTGTAAATCTATCTATCTATCTATCTATCTATCTATCTATCTATCTATCTATCTATCTATCTATCTATCTATCTATCTATCTATCTATCCATCTATCTATCTATCTATCTAACTTATGTGTGCAGAAGAATTACTGTAACGTGTGTGCTAATTTGCATAAGGCGCCTCTCTGGAGCTATGAACTTAACATTACCCGATATTTTCATTCTAAAAGTCACTACTAGCACTTCGGTGTTTGGTACTATTTGCTGTAAAACTCTGCAAGTCGAATGAAAGTTTATCTTTGGCACACTGCGTTACAAATGGTGTCTGTCTGGCACCTTTCAAACCTTCCCCCGTGGTGGTGAATAATGGAGGCCATTGATTTTACAATGGCTGCCATTTCAGTATTTGCCAATAGGCTGAGAAATTGAAGTGCTTTAGTGAATTATGCACTAATGGTCAACCGAGTGATAACAGTGGGGGATAAGATAGTGCAGCTTGGAGTTTGACACTGAATTACCGGCAAAAATGTACCGCGCTGTGCACACAATGCAGTGCCTCTGTAGGAGAACTGAAGCATGCACCATAAATACAATTATATAGGAAATCGTTGGATTGAGGAAACAGATCTAAATCGGGTGAAGGACAGGGCAGCTTGTCCTTCAATGGGACAGTAATGACTCCATAAAGGAAAAGGCACGACTCTCTTAAAAAAACACACACCATAGAGTAGAATTATCGGAAAAGGCTCCGGCAAAGGCAATCAAAATAAGCCCTATTGAAGCGTCCGCATGCCAATCAATATTATTCAGAAGGGCATGAAATGCCACGTCACTTGAGTTCAACTTTTCTGTTAGGTGTCCGAGTAAGTGTACATTTCTTGTAATAATTATGCATTTTTTCTTTATATGTCATCGCTTTCAAAGTCTATTTAGAATCATCAAAGAATTTATAGATGATCAAAATAGAACAGTGAGAGTATTTGTGTGATACACAAATCAGTTATAAGCATCATATGTTATGTTGTCTTCATTTTATTTTTAAAGCACATTCAGACAGTGCTTCATGGCGCTCCTAAACACTAGGGGGCAGATTTACGTTCCCTGGCGCATACCTGCAAATCAGCAAGGATGCGCCAGGGAAGATGCGTCACGCAAGTTTGCCCTTGCGCCACTGCAGATGCGCCGCATTTACAATGCGGTGCATCGTGGCGCAAGGACAAGCAGATACGTGACGCATCTGCCGGCGTAAGGTTGGCGCAGTGCTGAAGTTGCGTCGCAAGCGCGACGCAACTCCAGCACTGTTCCAACCTTTCCTATCCCTAACATGGTGCGTCAAGCCTTACGCCTGCTTCAAGCAGGCGCAGGGTTTTGACGCATCAGCGTTGGGAAAGTGACTCAGTGAAATCTTAATGATTTCACTGAGTCACTTTTCAGGGGCGTTCCTGCGACGGAACGCCCCCCCTGAGTAGAAACGCCCACATGAAACCTAATGCAGGTTTCATGTGGCGCAGGGCTTTACACCGTGACGCATCTCCATAGATGCGTCACGATGTAAATGAGGTGCAACATGGCGCAGGGTTTACGCCGCCGCTGCGTCACAAGTCCGATATAAATCTGCCCCTAGAAGTAAAGGACAATAGGCATCAGACAAAAAAAAAATATCCTAAAAAACACATAGAAAACAAGCCACAATTTGGAGTTCTAAAGGCGTAGGCTAAATAATGGCCGTCAAAGAGCAAAGACGGATAGAGGATACCTATGAATTTGTGGATTCAGAAAGTAGCAAACTTACTACAAAGTGTAAACTTACTCAAAAGTGTAACTTACCATTGTGAATCAGGCCCAAAATATTTATTGGGATTCACTTTATAGCAAAAAACTTTATATGTGCTGGAGAGTAGTCCTAAAGTAACACAAAGTAACGCTTACGCAGCTCAGCTTTAATTTGCATCGTTTTTGATGCAAAGCCCTATCTGTAAACATTTGTTGACATGGCTTTGACTCTACAAATAATGCCTCTTCAAGGCTGCCATTATAAAGAAGATTTTATTTTATTTTTCTAAACGTTTCTGACTTTGCATGTGTGCTGCTGCACTGTACAGCACACGGCGAAAGCGGGAAAAGTTTTAGGGCCTTGTTTACAAGAAACTAACTCAATGCGGTGCCGCAAGTCATTTTGCGGCGCTGCGTTAGTTTCGAAGCACAGGGATGCAACATATTTACAACAATATACCGCATCTCTGTGCTTTTCCCTGCGCTGGTGCACAAACTACAGCCATGCGCCGGCGCAGGCCCACTGGCACCATGGTACAAGGATGTCTGTGTCATAGGGAGATTGTTTTTGTGCGGGATCCTGCACAAACAAAATCAATTGAGATGATTTCCTATGCCAATGCGTGCTGCGGAATACAGCTTGCATTGAAAGAGGAAAAAAACGAGGAGAAATGAAAGCATTTCTCTGTGTTGCACCTCGCTACGCCACCCTTGGGGTGGCGTAGCATTCTGACACATTTCCAGGTTTACGATTGCAAATGCATCAGTGAACAAGAGTGTTGCGTGGGAACACCCACAGCAACACCCATGTCACGCCCCTAACAAGCAAAGTGTTGCGTGAAAAGGGGCGATATTTACAAGCAAACGTAAAGACAAGCAGACTGGTTTTACGTGTGCTTGTAAATATCACGCAGCAGGTTGTGCCGCCGGTGCATCACGCAACGTGACTTACCGGCTCCGCAAGGGGCTTATAAATAAGCCCCTTAAAGTTTGTCTAGGTGTAGTGTTTTGTACTGGAATTATACCCTTGCAGAACAAAATGTATGTTAGACACCATGCTGACAACTTGGCACTATGAGACAAAGTTGTGTGAGTGGTGCTCGGCAGCCTATTGTGCGCCAGCAATAGGGAAGAGAGCAGGAGTGGCATGTCTTAGTAGATATGGATCTCTCCTCCTTTCTCCTCCTCACGCAATATGGTGCAGCAACCTTCTATCTATGAAACCCTTTCTGTCTGTCTATCTATTTAGCAGACTGTATATCTATCTATCTATCTATCTATCTATCTATCTATCTATCTATCTATCTATCTATCTATCTATCTATCTATCTATCTATCTATCTATCTATCTATCTATCTATCTATCTATCTATCTATCTATCTATCTATCTATCTATCTATCTATCTATCTATCTGTCTGTCTGTCTGTCTGTCTGTCTGTCTGTCTGTCTGTCTGTCTGTCTGTCTGTCTGTCTGTCTGTCTGTCTGTCTGTCTATCTATCTATCTATCTATCTATCTATCTATCTATCTATCTATCTATCTATCTGTCTGTCTGTCTGTCTGTCTGTCTGTCTGTCTGTCTGTCTATCTATCTATCTATCTAATGTAATGTATGTAACGTAAAGTGCACTTGTATTGCGCAACTGTCACCTCAAGGGTATCCTGGCGCTTAGATTACCAATCAACGGATTTCAGAGCTAAAATAGGCGAAAGTCTAGTCTCTAGGAAATAATCTGGTTTTCAGTTCCTTCCTGAAGCGTGACAAGGTGTTCAGTTGTCGGAGCTCCGACGGTAAAGCATTCCAGAGTCTGGAAGCAGTAGAACTGAAAGATCTGCCCCCCATTCGAGCTTTGTTAACATGGGGAACTGCAGAAGAAGAGCGCAGGGATCTAACAGGAGAGTACCATACAAACATCTTTCGTAGTACTTTAGGCCCGGTGTTGTGTAATGCCCTGTAAACAACACAAAGTGCCTTAAATTGAACTCTTTGTACAACAGGCAGCCAGTGTAGGTCCTTTAGGGCCAGAGTGGCAGAGGCTCTATAAGGTCGATTTAACACCAACTTAGCTGCCATAGTCTGTACTCTTTGTAATGTCTTTGTGAGAGAGGCTGGAGCACCCAAAAGGAGAGCATTACAATAATCTATTCTACTTAAAACAATACTCCGTACCACTAAAGGTCTAACCAGAGTAGGTAAAAACGGGAGAATCTTCCGAAGAGCGCGAAGCAGAGATAGACAAGTGTTCACTGTTTTATTCACCTGGGAATCTAGTTGTAAGTTGCTATCCAGCAACACTCCTAAGTTACGCACTGTATTAGAAGGCACTAAGGAATTATTAGCTGAATCTGGCTAGAAATCTGCTGGGAGGGGACGCTGAATTTTACCTGCAGTACAACACAGGACTTCAGTTTTTCCCCTTTAAATTGTAGGGAATTCTCCTTCAGCCATTCTGCCGTTCTATGCAGACAATTGTGGAATTTTTCCAGAGACACTGCATTATTGCCTTCAGCAGCGAAAACAAGCTGAGTATCATCCGCATAGTTAATGACATCAATGCCAAATGATTTTATTAGAACAATGAGAGGGCAAAGATATAGGTTAAACAAAATTGGGCTGATGGCCGAGCCCTGTGGGACCCCCTGTTTAACATCCCTGTTCTGGGAAATGAAAGGTGACCTAATCACTGCCTGCTGTCTGTTAGAAAGATAGGATTGCAGCCAGTCTCGCGCCCTGCCTACCACGCCCAATTCCTCTAATATCTTAATCAGAATCTGGTGGTCAACCGTGTCGAATGCGGCCGACATGTCAAGCAGCACTAAAAATGCTGCTTGACCACTGTCAGCCCGCATTCTCAGGTTATCCAAAACTGCTACCAGGGCAGTCTCGGTCCCATGTGCAGGGCCAAATCCAAATTGGACTTCGTCCAGCAGCTCATTGTCCTCAACGTACCTTGAGAGAGATTTTGTCACTATCCTCTCCAAAATCTTAATTGGATAGGGCAGCAAGGAGATGGGTCTGTAATTAGAGGGACACTGGGGATCCAGTGTAGCCTTTTTTAGCAGAGGAGAGACAACTGCCTTTTCCAGCAGTACGGGACTGTCGCGTTAGTTAAAGATTAACAGCAAATATGATATAAATACGGAAAAAGTTCACCACCAAACAGTTTCCAAAACTTGTGTGGGAGTGGGTCCATGGGGGAGCCTGAAGAAATGCCAGCAGCAATTGCATTAAATTCCTCTTGTGTAGGATTCTGGAAATGATCCAGAACTGTTGTGTGTTCCCTATCACTTATGCCACACTTTATTAAAGTAGCATCGCCGGCATACTTGTGTGCATCATCATCCACAGAGGATTTAAGTCCGATTAAAATTTAATTGATTTTTTCTTTAAAAAAAATTGCCAAGTCATCACATAATTCTTGAGATGCCGGGATTTTAGATTTAGCACAATCTGAGTTAGACAAACCTCTTACTAAGCTAAATAAAGTTTGAGTTTTATTACCTGAATGTAAAATAGTCTCCTCATAATATTTAGCCTTGGCTTTACCTATAGACTCTTTATAGATGTGAAGCAAGTTTTTTAGAGCCACTTTGTCTGTCTCCAGATAATTCCTCCTCCGTTTCCTTTCTGCTTGTTTGCAGCTAGTCTTCATCCGACTCAGCTCTTCATTGTACCATGGAGCAGATGGCTTTTTGCGACTTTTGACTTTCCTCAGAGGTGCTAGCTGATCTAGTGAGTTGGTGATTTGATGCCATAGATTTAGGTAATTCAATTCCACTGAATCATGCATGACATAACTGTCATCAACAAGCAGAGGGAGGTCCATAGATTTTAATATTTTAGACCACTCTCTACCGGTTCGAATAGCAGACCTATAGACGTCTTGTTGTTGGCAGTTAACTACTTTCAAGGAAGAGAGGAACAAACAATGGACTGTCCAACATTGTGGAAGTATTTCCTTTACAGTTGTAGCATTTCCATCAGCAAAAATAAGATCAAGCACATGGCCTTTCTGAGTGGGGTATAGTACCAGCTGTTGAATATTAACGTTCTTACAGGCCTGACAAAGCTCTTTAAAAGCTGTGTCAAGTGTGCCATTCTCCCAGAGGTTAAAATCTCTGAGGATCAGTAGCTTGGAATGAGAGTGCGATAAATTATGTATTGCATCAATCAATTCTTGATAAACCTGAAATGCTCCACCTGGTGGTCAACAGCAAAGTAGGCCTGTGCATAAGACACCACTAGTGTCTTTGAGTGAAAACCCCAATGATTCAACCCCCGGGATGTCCTCTATACAGAGTTGAGTAATATTCCAGATGTCTTTATAGATAAATCCTACTCCTCCCCCTCTTCCATCCCCCCTGGGTTTATGGCAGATTTTATACCCTGGGGGACAGGCTAAACCAAGCTCAACTTCTCTGTCTTCTCGTGTCCAAGTTTCTGTAAGAAACAGGACATCGAGGTTATAATCATCTAATAGTATAAAAATCTCCATAAAATGTTTAGTCAAGGATCTGGCATTAATTAATCCACAGTTAAGAGTCCCTAGTGCTACTTTCTTAAGGAGATTCGTACCGATTTCAAGGCCACTTTCATTTATCATGGTCCTGTCCCTCCGAGTATCAAGCCGGACAAGCTCGTCTCTAAAATAGGCCAGACGAGGAGCGATAGGGGCAGCATGGCTGGTGCTGTGTGCGTCCAGGGTGCGGAAGGACGCAGACGGGCTTGCCTTTGGCGTGCGCTTGCACCGCCTCCATTAAATAGGGAAGTGCAGATCAACAACTAGAACGCTATCCAAGATGGCGGTGCTCCGGTGACTCGCTCTCACAGACGAGTACACCGGCACATCAAGGGAGCGAGGAGAAAAGTGACTATGTGTAAAAGAAGTAAGTGGTGCCAATGATTAAAAATATTTTTGTTTAAAAAATAGTTTTAAAAAACACACACTGCCCAGCTAGTAAAAAACTAAACAACATCAATTTCAATATCAAAATTTTGTTTCGTCTATCGCAATGAACACGCTGCCGGTAATGTATCTATCTATCTATCTATCTATCTATCTATCTATCTATCTATCTATCTATCTATCTATCTATCTATCTATCTATCTATCTATCTATCTATATTTTTGTAAAAAAACGAAAACAGACTTCTCAAAAGTAAAAACTCGTATACATACATTTATAATAAGTGATGAAAAAAGTAAAATTACACAATATAAATGGTACAAAATTCCAAAAAAATGCATAAACTATTTAGTAAAAGTCATACTACTCAAAATATGTTGAATACATTTAAAATATTAGATTACAATAAACATATTTTGGAAAATAAAATCATAAATATATAAAATCATAAATATATATTAAAATATATTAAACAATTAAAATAAACGTATCTAAAATAAAAAAAAATATAATGTAAAATAAATAAAAATAATTAATACAACATAGATATTTCGCCAGTACGGCCATCAGCCAACTGCAGATGCTGGGAAAAGTTTTTAAAAAAGAGCACCTAGTGCTTGTATCAGAGGCTTTGTTTTTTCTGTTTCACAGGCAGGGCTGAAGCAGAATCACTTCCACTTCAGCCCCCACACCCATCGATGATGTCACTAAGCTACGACGTCGTGTTGATGTCACAAACCCTCATGGGCGTTGGGAGCAAGGAACAGCTTAGTGCTCCCTAATGCATCCAGGGTATTGAAGGCCCTAGGCGACCTTTCCAAATCTGAGAGGGGCATCCCCAGAATGGGGAGTATCTCCCCTTTTCAACATTGCCTTTTTCAAAAGAATTACTGCTTGTGGATCGCAGATGTGCCATGATCTATGAGCAGGAATCCACTGGACACCAGGAATTTGTAGTATTTTTGGGAGAAAGGTCATCCCCTCTTGTCCATAGGCCGACCTTCCTGGGGACCATATAATTCTTAAAGTTGTTTGTTTTCCTCTAGGGGGACAATCACTCCCTCAAACAGGCACAATCTGACCCCCAGGAATAACAAAATGCTGCACATTTTTTGGGCAGTATGCCCTACTTCTATGCAGGCTGATCCCGCTAGGAGCAAATATTTGTAGAAGAACGCTTGTTTTCACTTCAGGCATGATTAGCTACCCAAAGTGGTGCAAATGTTTTCGGGGTTCAGTGCTTCTGGTATACAGGCCAGCCCCCTTAGGGGACATAATTGTTTTTTGCACAATGCCTGTTTTTCCATGGGTATAATCGGGTGGTCTTCAAGGAGGGTCTGGATGTGATTTTCCCCCCCTTGGTGTAAACAAAATAGTGGCCTAATTTCCCAGGAGTTGGTTCATATGTCAGATGGGCCGGCAATTGGAAGGGGCATCATTTGCTTTAGACAATGTTTGTTTTCCCTGGGGGGGACCATAATTTCCCCCAGGATTTAATGGTTGCCACTAGGGGAAAACAAAATGTGCCAAATCCTCTGGACTCCGAGGGAGTGTATGGGCCTCTGTTATGGACTGACAGCAGGTCTTTACTGTTGATTTCCCTGATATTACCACAAACATTCTCTGCAGGAAGCACAAATGCACGCATTCTTTAATACTGTGCAAACCAGTTATGCGGCTTGTTTTTCCAAGTTCAAAATGTACTAAATGTTGAAAATTAGGCTACGTTTTAGGTGTGGCTTTAGCTTTTAATATGATACTCACACTTAATATTCCATAGCACTCTTATAAGAACTATTTAAAGCAATGGCAACGGGCATAACAGCATTATGGACGAAAACCCTCACTCACCCGAGGGTGACATGCTTCATCATTGGGTTCCTCCAACACACGGGGACCGCAAGGTATCCCGTGTGGGCTACGACTTCACCAAGAGGGAAGGAGCAGGAGTTCAAAGCATGGGTTGGGTCTACCAACTCAATATGGTAAGGAGGGGCAGAGTGCAAAAACAAAACATATAAGTGTGTGAATTAAAAGACTATTTATATAGAGGCAACACCTGTATTCTTCCTGCCTATATAGTAGTCAATTAAAATGTAAGTGATTGTAGGGTCAAAAAGGTACCCTATCTTAGGATCAACATGTTTCTGCCCTAGTGACAAAATAGTTCGGGGCATTCATCAGGATCATAAGGAAGTCACTCTGCTATAAAGATGCATAGATCATAATAAGATACTTAAGCCACCATATCTTGACCATCAGACGCAATGTCGTTTTGAACGATGGATCAGAAGGCTCTGCAAAATAATAAAATAGTATCTTAACAATATTAGAACATACACCCATGTACACCATAGCCCAGTGTCTAGTGGCAAAATTCTGATTCTTACCTATAGCATGTGGTATACGTGTTTACTCAATCATCAGCAGAGTCTCACACCAGTCCGTCAAGCTATTAGGGAACGTAATTGCTGATTAGCAATATCATAATAGTACAAATTGCAGACACCACAGTAAAGAAACACCACGAAAAATTGTATACCCATAGCTTTTAATAAACATATGGAATATTCTTATAGGGGTTTGCAGCCAGAACCTGTATCCATTGGTCTGTTGTTTTGTCATTCACATTTTTCTTCCAGCCAATATAGCATGCAGCATGGGGCTGTGGGTCAGCCCACTTCACCATTGGCTAATGTCACTGTGAGTGACAGCATTCTGCTTTTTCACAATGAGCATGTCAGCACTCAAAGCTAGACTCTTCAGTTCCAGGGACTACTAAGGCAATGTGTACTTCCTGAAACCTAAGAACTGAATTTTCCCTCCAGGCAAATGTTTATATTGGCAATTGCCTGGCAGCTCCCTCAACAATAAAGTTTGCAAAAGCTGCGACAAAACAAAACAAGCATTAGCTAAACCAAAAGGCTGACAGTCAATGCCAGACCAATTGGCTTTTCAAATGCTTGTTTAGCTATATGGTTTGGTAATGGGAGACACTTTTAATATGGTGCCTGGGCCTATTTCTGTCCCTGTCAAACTCTGATATGGCTTGACTTTGGATGTCTCCCACCTAAAATTGTTTCTGCTGCACATGAGTACTGTAATAAATGAACATTGGCTGGAGGGGGAATCACTCCATGTCCCATGAAGTATGCAGTGGAATCGCATATGTGGAAAGTTGAAGAAATTATGTTTGTTTCTTTTAGTTTTCTTTGGAGAAGGTCATTAGATCACAGCATTCGGAAATTGAGTTTTTATTGCTTTTATCTTTGGCATATCTCACACAAGCACATACCCACCTCCTAAATTGTAGGCTTAGTTCTGCCTTCTACATATGACACAGTAGAAAGAAGGTTTTAGATAGTCAATGGAGATGGCATCCCAGCGGATATCTGCTGTCCAGGCACTAACTCAAATAATAGAGTACAGGTCTAATCCTGACACTGCATCAGAGGGAAAGGTTAATGGAGCAAAATCTAGAATCAATTTTTAGGTTGATGGAGTTCCATCCAATGACTCATCTTCCAGTGATTCCAAGGACCATTGTTTTGGCAGTTGTGATGTCCCTTTGTAAACACAATCTGTGAAGACCAACCTAAAGGGGAGGCAAGTACAGTGGCAAGCACAGACAGAGAATGCTCTCTTGGCAGCCTCCCATTTCAATTCATCCCAAATTCCCCCATTCACTGCACATGCTTGTTGTAAAATCAATACTGCCAGTTGCTTTGCTTATTTATGGTATTTGACTCTTTCTGCATGGTGCATTCCCTGAGAGAATTCTGCACCAAACAAATTACATGCTAAACGGTTTCTGAGGAAGCATTGAGGCACTCTTAGACCTCATGCTAGGGCTTGCCAGTGTATTCCCTCTTCACTTAGGGAGTCAAAATAATTCCTGGGCCTTAATCACAACATCTGCACAAACCAAGCATCCAGTTCTACTGATCTATTCACACGAATTGGGCAACACCCACCTTTTCAATGTTTAAGAGCGAATGCTGCATTTCAAGCATTTTTCAGCAGAATTGTCCTGGCCCATCTAAACCATGACAGGTTTTTGAAAATGTGGCCTGTAGTGGAACATTTGTTTGCCAGGTTTTCAGAGATTTATACACCTGGAACTTTTTTGCAGTTGATGAGTCCTTGATCCTGTATAAAGGGTGACTGCTATTGAGGCAGTATATACCACGCAAAAGAGCTTGTTAATGCATCAAAATGTGCATGCTGTGGGCGAGCTCTATTATTTATGTCTGAGAGTATATACAGGGAAGGACTCCACTATAAATCCTGAATTTTGGCCTACCAAGCTAGAAATCACTGCAAAGATTGAATAGGAGCTTGCCCAATCACTCTTTCATAAAGGTTATATCCTTTATGTGGACAACTTCTGTACAGGAGTCGAGCTTTTCAGAGAGCTGTATAACACTGGCACTGTGACATGTGGTACAGTTTGATGTTGCTGCAAAGAATTCTACCAAGAGCTTGTTTGTAAGAAGCTCCAAAAAAGACCAGATTACTGTGTTGCACTCCAACAAAAGGCTTGCAGTCCAATTCTTAGTTGAGAGGATGTATATGTGCTCACTACAATCCATGATTAGAGCACTTCCCTGGCCACGGTTTGGGGTCAGTTGGCTGAAGTTCACACGCTCAACTATAGACTTGATTACAACAGGAACATGGGCAAAGTGGATAAGAATGACGAGGCCCTTCAACCATAAAACGTGAGTCATAAAACGTGCACATGGTATAAGAACTTGTTTACCCACCTGATCCATTTGACAACTTACAATGCATATGTTGTTTACCATGAGACCACCACAGCAAGAACGGTGTCTTTCCTTGACTTTCAGTTGGCCACAATTGGAAGTCTTAGTGCTGCAGAAGCAGTAGCCTCTACTTTATATGCTAGAGAAGACATTGCAAGGCTGCAGGATCAGCACTTTGCTAACCACTTTTCTGTAACAGAGAGAAAAAGTCGACCATGTTGTTGTTGCAGAGTTTGCTCTAAGCAAGGAAAGAGACAGGAGAGTTCATTTTAGTGTCCGCAGTGCCAATCTCAGCAAGACTTATGTTTTCCAACTTCTTTCACTTTGTACTATACAGAAATGAAGCATTGGGAATTCGACTAAAGTAGAGCTGTCCTACTTATAGCATATACCTTTAAATGGCTGTGCATGGATACAAACATTCCATGGGCTTCTAATTGATTAGGCAAACATCCCTTCAAATTATTCCCTTTATCTCCTTAACCTCTTATTGCCTGTATTCTATATTATTGTACTCTAAAAGAAGGAAAGTATAAGTCTTTAGAGAAAATAGTGCTAATAGTGTTTCGACCCTTTTATGAGTTATGGGTAACCATGAGGATGGTGAAGTACAACTTTTAGGACAGAGAGAATTGTTGCGTTATTTGCAAAAATGTCCAGTGAAAGGAATTCTCTAAGTATTTGAGATAAATAGAATTCTGGATTAGTCAGCAATCAATGAGAGAATCCAATATAGAGAATTAATCAATCATTCAATAATCCCTAAAAGAGAATCAGCAACGAAAGTGCCAGTGATGTATAGGTTTGAACAAAAAAGTCACCTCGGTTGTCATTTATGTGAAGCTGTTGTTGTTTGCCAGTGGAGGCAAGGAATCCAGTGGTGCTGTACTCCTGGTACCATCAAATCATAAGGCGACACCTGAGGTAGAAACCAAAGCCATATTAGCACCAGCAAGGGGCAGATCAAAAGCCCATCATAAGTTTATGCTATGCATTGGGAACAATTAGTAACCAAGATCTAAAAAAGAAAGAACTATCTTGAGCTGCTTTATTTCAAAATGCAGCAGCTTGCAATTTGAGTACCTGGGTTTCTGGTGTGAGGTGTGCCCAAACTGCCCACATAACTTACAAGGAGGAACACATCCATTAAAGGTAGACACCAGTACAGGCTCTGGTTGGTTTAGATGAGTTCAAATGAAACACATTGTTTGACAACCACAAATTAATCATGAGCGCACCTCCATGATGGCTGGTGTTTTTCACCTCTCTTCTTCTTTTCTTTCTCTGTAGGCCAACATATGAGCTGGTTATCATCCTCACATATATAGAAATGTGACCCTAACAAATGTATCAATTAGCAGATGGATGCAGGTAGATAATAAACGGGACAGACAAGAGTAATGACTCCTGAGAGTCACCATTTCAGTTTCTTTCTCTTGTTGGAGGAACTAGTGGTAATGTGATATATTGACTTCTGTCTGGTATCTAATAATGTAACCACAGGAGAGAAGCCTACATCCCTTAATCTTAAAATGACTGAGGCATATATTGTGGTTTTGAGAGCACAAGAGATGAGATACTAATGGTGTCAATGGGAGACTTAGACAAGTGTTACCCTATGTTTTCAACCTTCAACAGCTTCCAGTTCTGCTTCTTTGCAAAATATGCTTTTTACAGCTAATGCTATACTGTCCGGATTACTTACCAGCAATCTTCATTGCCTTGATTCTATACTCCTCACCCCCTTACTAAGTTTTGCATTTTAATGATTTATATTAACCTTATGCACTCCAAGCAGTCTATCTTTAATTTCACTTTTTAGGAACCACAAGATTGCACAAAGAAAGAGTAATAACTCATATCCTGTTCCTGTAATGATTAAGCTCCCATCTCTGTGAATAGTTGTCAGGTGGGAAAGAGGGACATATGTAATTGGACAAGTAGTGCAAAATTGGAGGAGTGAAGATTATAGGTAAGTTATCCGGACAAAACCCCTTCATGTGCTCTCATCTTCCCCATACTTTTGCAGATATGTCAAAGCTTCATTAAATGTTTGCGGTTCAAACAGTGAAACATACAATAGGATCCAATGCCACACAACATTTATTAAAAGAGAAAGCAAAATACCGTTGATAATCACAGAACATTACTGAACCATTTAACTATGTTTCAGCACAATTTTTCTCACCAACAATGCGGTACCTTGAGCAAAGTTTTGTCTATGCTGTTTAGAGAATGTAGTCGGATTGGCCCATGATACTGCAGCACAGATATCCAGAGTTGATGGATCATTCCATTTTGACAATGAAACAGCCATTTCCTAGTTGAACTGCCTGAATGCCTCCAGGCAAAAAGATCCCAATATGATCAAATATTTGATCCGCCTGGTAAGGGTTAACAATGAGGACTTGCAACCCCTAAGTTCAAAAATAAGAACTCATACTTCCTGAAATGGTATTTCTGAAGAAATATTTTCACAGCTCTCACAACATGCAATTGTAACACATCATCTGATCTGGGGGCAAGTGGAATTTATGAAATTACATGAATTTCCCAAAACATTCTGTGAAATTATGCATAATTATGCAAAATGCATCTCCGTGGCTTCTCATCAATAAAGGATGACAGAGACATATTTTGCATCTAAAACAACTGCACAAACCTCAATCTGTGTTGCAAGTATGCAATAATGTTCTTTGCTTCACCCTGCTCCTGCCTAGCTATCCCTCGTGGTCTCAGCTTACTAGGCCAGTCCACCTCCATTCACCCATGCTGGTCTACTTCTCTAATTTTTTTCCAACATTATTTTCACTTTTAAGATATGCTGTGACTGCCTCAGTTTAGCTTTTATTTTATTGCTCCTTATTTGGTCTATTTTCACTTTTAGTTTAGGTTTCCCTATTCCCACTTCACAGCTATGGCAGAGGCAGGCTGTGCCACTGCCTGAGTCCTGCACATTCTTCATTCAATGGTCTCATGAGACGATAACACCCCCTACATTTTTAACGAGGTAGAGAGGTCAGAACTGACTTTGGATGCAGAGTGCCACCTGCCGTATTTGTTGTAGCAGCAGGCAGAAGGCCTGGGAAGTGTTACAGCCTACGGAGGGCAGGCTGCGGTGGGGGAGAGTTCAATGCTGCCAAATCGAAGTCTCCTGTACCCAGCGGCAGGTAGCACACCACTGGGATGACATTATTAACAGGGAGGAGGACTTGCTTCCCCTGCGGAGCCAGCTAAGTGATGTGGTTTACTTTTTTCTAATGTTATATTTACTACTTTACAGGAGGCATTACATCACTGGTGAGTTTACTTAAATATATATGTGTCTCTGCATGCATAATATATAAAATATGATATATAGGTAGATATAGTTAGGACCTATTTTCCATAGGAAATCCGCAACATTCTATTTGGAATACCTTTGGCGCCGATTGACGAATCTTCGTGAAATTGTCAAAACTGTTGGCCAGCTCCGGTCTGCTCCAATCCTGAAAGTTTCACAGTGATTCGTTAAGCGGGGGCCAGGAAAAAAGGGGTGTCCCAAAACGCGTTTTCCCCATGCAATTTCCCATAGGACATTTAGCCGCAGCTACAGCCCGAACTGCTGAACAGAATTACACCAAATTTGGCAAAGAGGTAGTCCTTAGTTCAGACTCGTGCCTTTTGCTTAAATGGTGTAAATCCGTTCAGTAGTTCCTGAGAAAATGACATTTAAAAGTACATATATATCTATGGCCACGGAGGGTCTGCGTACTCTAAGCGCAGCGTAAGCGCACCCTGCCGTGCACGAGCTGTATTTTAATTGGCTGTCAACACTCCAAATCAGGAAGTGTTGGCAGCCATAACCCCCCCAAAAAAGTCGCAAAACGCGAAAAGGGGGCAGGGAAGGTTTTTTTTTTTTTTTTTTTAACGGGAGGATGCACGCAAGATGCGCGCTAATTTGCCATGCTAGCTGCTCCCCATGTGGAAAAGCAATGCCGGCTCCCACAGGACGCAGGGAGCCGGCTGGGACCGTGGGGGGATTGGGGACCTCCCCACGGCCCCCAACGAAGAGGGTCAGCCCCGGCGGATGGGGTCCCCGGGGCTAGTAGTAAACCCGGGAGGGGCCCCCTCCTAAAAAAAAAAAAATGCAAAAAAAAAGAAACGCCCCCGGGGGATGGGGTCCCCAGGGCCATAAGTGGCCACAGGAGGGGGGCAAGGCAGCCCCATCCAAAATATTTTTTGGAGGGGGATCGGTTCCCCGGGGCAAATTATGGCCTCGGGAGGGGGGCCACGCGGCCCCCTTCCCGATTTAAAAAAAAAAATAAAAAATTGGGGGCAGGCCCTGGGGGATGGGGTCCCCAGGGCCAATAAATGAGGAAAAGAAGGGGGGCTACACAGCCCCCCTTCTAAAAAAATAAAAAATAAAAAAACAGGATCGGGCCGGAGGCCACGCCCCCTCCTTGCACCACTAATTCCCCTTAAATACTGGGGGTCCCTGGGGGCCAACTAGCCCACCAGGAACCTCCATTATGTGCCAGAGGGCTGCGTGGCAGAGAGGTGTAATGAGGCCATGCCCCTTTTTACACCTCTCTGCAACGCAGCTCCGTGGCGCTTACTGGAGGTACCTGGTGGGCTAGTTGACCGCAAGGAGACCTCAGGATTCAAGGGGACTTAATCCCCCAATTTACAACGCGCCACGGGGTGCGTTTGCACAGTGGTGAAGGTAGGGGCGGGGCCTGAGGTGATATGTGTGCAAACATGCCCTGTGGCGCGTTTCAAGTTGGGGAATTCATTCCTCTTCAATCCAGAGGTCCCCTAGGGGCCAACTAGCCCACCAGGTACATCCACTAAGCGCCACGGAGCTGCGTTGCAGAGTGTTGTAAAAAAGGGGCCTGGCCTCTGAACACCTCTCTGCAACGCTGCTCCCTGGCACATACTGGAAGGTACCTGGTGTGCTATTTTGCCCCCAGGGGACCTCAGGATTGAAGAGGAATTAATTCCTCATCTTAAAACACGCCACAGGGCGAGTTTGCACACATGTCACCTCAGGCCCCGCCCCCTTCCTTCACCATTGTGCAAATATTCCTCTAAAATCAGCCGAACTACGAATTCCGATTTACTCACCTGTTATCAGGAGAGACCTCAGTGCTGCATCTTTGAGCCCAGTACTGATCCTGAAAAGTAATTTTAACAGTACTTACCAGTTACTTGAATTTCCTTCCATAGGCTAACATTGACTGGTTTCACTTGGAAATTCTTCTAAGTGTGGAGTTTTGGAACTTACAAATATTCCTCTAAAATCAGCCGAACCACGAATTCCGATTTACTCACCTGTTATCAGGAGAGACCTCAGTGCTGCATCTTCGAGACCAGTACTGATCCTGAAAGTAATTCTAACCGTACTTACCAGTAACTTGAATTTCCTTCCATAGGCTAACATTGACAGGTTTCACTTGGAAATTCTTCCAGGTGTGGAGTTTTGGAACTTTAAAATATTCCTATAAAATCAGCAGAACTACGAATTCTGATTTACTCACCTGTTTTCAGGAGAGACCTCAGTGCTGCTTCTTTGAGCCCAGTACTGATCCTGAAAAGTAATTCTAACCATACTTACCAGTAACTTGTATTTTCTTCCATAGGAATCCATTGTGTGGTTTTCACCAGAAAAGTTTCTAAGTGTCGATTTTTGAAATGTACAAATATTCCTCTAAAATCAGCTGAACTACGAATTCCGATTTACTCACCTGTTATCAGGAGAGAACCCAGTGCTGCATCTTTTAGCCCAGCACTGACCCTGAAAAGTAATTCTAAGCGTACTTACCTGTAAATTGTCATTTACAAAACCTTTGATATTCACTGAAAAAACCATAGGTTTCAGGCCTGATATAGTTAGGAATTAGCATTTAAAAAACCTTAGAAATTCACTTAAAAAACCATAGGTTTTAGGGGTGTTATAGTAAGCTGGACATTTCACTCGTACAAAACCATTGAAATTCCTCCGATAGAGTTATTTGTACTATCTACATCTCGCGCGCCCGCGATCCACTGCTGATGATGGCATATGGACATATGACAGATGGCATATGACAGTGGCATATGGAGCAGCGAGTGACTGTGTTTACGGGGGGAAAAGTGCAGGAGGTGAAACCATGGAAATTTCAGAACTTTGTCAGTGCGAGAGACCGGCAGCCCACTTGGGCGTTATGTTAAAAGACTTCCATTCCCAGAATGCTTTGCTATCTTGCTCACTTGATTGATATGCAAATAAAAGGAGGTGGAATTGATGGGAGCCTTGTATGCTGGTCATTTGCGCTGCCGTTTGCCTATGAGTAAGGGCGTCAGGCCCGAAACGCGTCAGGACATCGCTGAGTGTGTTTTGCCAACGGACTTTCCCTGATTTGACCGGCTTGCTGCGAGTGCGTCCCGCAATGTGGTAAGCCCCTTTCTTTCATATATATATATATATATATATATATATATATATATATATATATAGGTAGTTATAGGTAGGACCTAGTTTCCATAGGAAAAGTGTTTTTTATTTGCTTGTAACTTTGAGGCCGTTTGGCAAATGGTCACAACATTTTCCAAAAGATTGTCTTCTTGATTTTAGTTGTGCATGGAAAGTTTGAGGGTGATCCATCAAGTGGGGGCAGAGAAAAAGGGAGGGTCAAATAAGTGTGTTTCCCATGTTAATTCCCATTGGGTTTTTTGTTTTCTTTGAACATGACTACAGCCCGAACTGCTGAATGAAGTTACACCTAATTTGGCAGAAAGCTAGCTCTTGGTTCAAAAAGAGCCCTTTTTGTGATTTGTTGTAAATTCGCTCAGTATTTCTAGAGATATTAAAGGAAAAATACATTTGTATATATGGGCGGAGCTGAAGCACAGATCTCATGGTAAGATGTGATTGGCTGCCAATAAGTGCTAGCAGCCATCTTAGGGCCAATATGCATGATAGCACCCCATTGAAAGGCATTGGAGTGAATGTCAGGTTTTGAGGGACATTAAAAATATAACGTATCAAGAATAATAACAGATTTTAGTTACAATGTAAATCAGTTCTTGATAGTACCATACCAATTTTAGGAATTGATGGTGGGTTCTAAGGTGATTCCACCCTGAGAAAAAGCCCTCTGCTGGGATTTCATTATATCATTTTTGAGAGAAAACAGTTTTCTCATAATTTCCCCATCGAGGTGATGGAAGCTGCTCCAGAACCTCAAATGAGAGCATATTTTCTATAATTCTTTCTCAGCCATATGAGAAGAAGTGTGACATTCTCAGTAAAACATGTACTATCAACAGGAGCAGCCTGTCAGTTGATTCCCTTTGTGTTCTACGGCAGCCTCCCAGAGTGTTCTAAAGAACAACTGGAGTGTTAACAGTCTAAATTATGACAAAAGTATGGCACATCTGAAGCCATCTTGATTGAACAAACTGGTAAAACTTAAAATGTTTAATTTGGAAAAGAACAACATGAGGGGGGTTCATTTTGTCATAGAAAGTATTGTTCTGTAGAAAATGTATTTATACTATATCATTAAAACCTTCTGACATGCCGACTGAACCATGCACTTTAAACTTCAGCATCAGATTGCCACTTAATTCCTGGTGATCAGCACTTTTACTACAGTGTTCCAATAAGCTACTAAAGTGCTAACATTCTGAAATTATGCCAAACGTTTAGCATGTCTGAACAACATCTTGATGGAATCGAAGTTCGAAACTGAAAGCATTTTTTTACTGAGGATACAGCAGTAAAATAGAAAATTAGGGAGCTTTGTAACAAATAAGTCTCCCAAGATGGCAACCAAAGAAAAAAAAGCCCAAATGTAGCTCAAATATCACCTAAATGTAGCCCAAGGAAAGCCCAATGACAGAAGTGTGCAAAACACTTAGGGGAATATTTACAAGCCCCTTGCGCTGCCGGTGTGTCACTTTTGTATGATGCACCGGTGGCGCAGTGTGGTGTTCCATATTTACAAGGCCACGTAAAACCACCACGTGTGCCTTTTCAAGGCCTTGTAAATATGGCCCCTTTTCACACAGCACTTTGCGTCTAAGGGGCGTGCCATGGGTGTTGCTGTGGGTGCTCCCACCTAACCCCCATGGAATCTGCGCCATTCCCAAATTTACAATGTTTCATAAACTTGGGAATATGTCAGAATCCTTCGACTTCCCCAGAGGAGGTGTAAAGAGGCACAACAGGAGAAATACTTTTATTTCTTCTCGGTTTTTCTTCTTTCTATGTGTGCTGCATTCTGTCCTCATTTTAGTGTATGACCTCACATATTACATCACTCATGACATGGTCAGTGACATTACTCATGACATCACTGATGACATCCTAAATGAAAGGTCTTATGACAACATTGATGACATCATCCAGTGATTATAAGTATTTTCTAAACGTTTATGAGAGTTAAACATATTAAGGTACTACAAAAGTTAAGTTAATATTCTTTGTGTACTACTAATGAGTGGTACTATTTCTAACATATGAGAGTGGCTGTGTGACTGTGTGTATCCATGTGTGACTGGATGTCTGAGGGGCTGTATAGGTATGTTAGTGGGTGTGTGAGTGAATATATGGGTTAATCAAAGGGTGTGTGAGTACCTGTAAGGGCAAATAAGTGGGTGAGAGAGTAGCTGTATGGGCCTAGGAGTGGCTATGTTACTAGCTGTATTGATTAGTGTGTGGGTGTATGGGTGAGTGTCTGTGTGAGTGGGTATATGGGTAAACAAGTGGGTGTGTGAGTACCTGCAAGGGCAAATAAGTAGGTGAGTGAGTAACTGTATGGGTGTTGGAGTGGCTATGTGACTGGCTCTATTGGTGAGTGAGTGGGTGTATGGGTGAGTGTCTGTGTGAGTGGTTATATAGGTGAGTGTGTGAGCAGATATGCGAGTAGCTCTATCGATGGGTGAGTAGGTCTGTGAGTATCTGTATTGGTGAGTGAGTGGGTGTTTGAGTGGCTGAATGGGTGGGTGAATGGCTTTGTGAGTGGCTGTATGGGTTTATAAGAGGATATGTGAGTGGCTGTATCAGTGACTAAGTGTCTCTGAGTGGCTATATTATGAGTGAGTGACTGTGTGGGTAAGTGGCTGTATTGGTGACTGAGTGGCTGTTTGAGTGGGTGTTTAGTTGACTGATTGGTTGTGTGAGTGGCTGTATTAGAGAGTGAGTGTCTATGTGAGTGGCTGTATGGATGAGTGAGTACACATGTGAGTACTTGTATGGATGTGTGAGTGTGTGTTTGAGTGTTTGTATGGAGGAGTGAGTAGCTCTGTTGAGAGGCTGTATAGGTGATTGACTTGGTGTGTGACTGGTTGTACGGGTGAATACGTGGTTGTGTGAGTAGCTGTATGGGTGAGTGACTGCATGTATGATTGACTGGATGGGTGATTGAGTGGCTGTGTGAGCACATGTATGGGAAGTGAGTGGCTGAAATAGATGAGTGAATAGGTATGTAAGTGGCTCGATGGATCAGCAAGTGGGTGTGTGAGTGGTTGTATAAGTATGTTCGTGGGTATATGAGTGGTTGGGCGGTGTGTGAGTGGATGCTTAAGTGGTTCTGTTGATGATGTCATCAGTGATGTCATCATTGATGTCATGAGTGATATCACTGACCCTGTCATGAGTGATGTAATTTGTGAGGTCATAAGCAGTGCATTGAAGGGGCATAAGTTATAATTAGCTCAGGTAACTATAACTTCCGAATTTCACTTGTTTTGTATGAGTGAAATCAGAGCCTAACTGTAATGTCCCTGTGACATTAGTTTTTTCAGTTAATATCTATCTATCTATCTATCTATCTATCTATCTATCTATCTATCTATCTATCTATCTATCTATCTATCTATCTATCTATCTATCTATCTATCTATCTATCTATCTATCTATCTATCTATCTATCTATCTATCTATCTATCTATCTATCTATCTATCTATCTATCTATCTATCTATCTATCTATCTATCTATCTATCTATCTATCTGTCTGTCTGTCTGTCTGTCTATCTATCTATCTATCTATCTATCTATATATATATCTATCTATCTATTTATGTTAAAGTTAGGTGCTATTAAATATCTGTTTGCGTTTAAATAAATAAAAACTTTCGAAATTCACTGAAAAAAACAAAGGTTAAAGTAATGTTATAGTAAGGTGAATTTAATGTTTTGAACTAAAAAAACACAGAAATTCACCACTTGCACCCCCACCATGCACTGCTTATGACCTCACATATTACATCACTCATGATGTTTTATGGCATGACTCCTGACATCTCAAATGACATAATTGATGACATTAATAATGACATCATCCAATGAGCTTGCTAGTTTGTTTTATAGATTACATAGTTGCGGGTAACTACCATGCTACTTCACTACTTAATTTTGTGCAGCTTGTGTCCAGCTAATGGGTGTAACTGTTCACAAAACACATGTGCTTCTAATGCATCAATCAATCAATCAATCAATCAATCATTTGTAGAGCGCGCTACTCACCTGTGAGGGTCACAAGGCGGTGAGGGAGGGGGTAGCAGCTATAGGTCGAACAGCCAGGTCTTGAGATGTCTCCTGAGGGTCGGCAGGACCTGGGTCTGACGCAGGTGGATGGGGAGGGTGTTACATGTTTTGGCGGCGAGGTGGGAGAATGATCTTCCGCTGGTGGTCGTTTGGCGGATGCGTGGGATGGTGACGAGTGCGAAGGTCGGTGGAATGGAGCTGGCGGTTCGGGGTGTAGAAGGATAGTCGTTCATTGAGGTATGCTGGTCCGGTGTTGTGGAGCGCTTTGTGAGCGTGGGTGAGGAGCTTGAAGGTGATATTCTTGTTGACCGGGAGCCAGTGCAGATCTCTTAGGTTCGTGGTGATGTGGCTGTGGCGAGGGAGTTCAAAGATGAGGCGTGCGGAGGTGGTTTGTATGTGTTGGAGTCTCTTCTGGAGTGTGGTCGTGGTTCCTGCGTAGAGGGCTTTGCCGTAGTCCAGCCTGCTACTGATGAGTGCTTGAGAGACTGTTCTTCTGGTTTCGGTGGGGATCCATCTGTAGATCTTGCAGAGCATGCGGAGGGTGTTGAAGCAGGAGGAGGAGTCCGAGTTGACTTGCTGAGTCATAGAGAGCGTTGAGTCCAGGATGAAGCCCAGGTTGCGTGCGTGGTCGGTAGGTGTTGGGGTGGCACCCAGCGTGGCCGGCCACCAAGATTCATCCCATGCGGAGGGGGTGGAGCCCAGGATGAGGACCTCCGTCTTGTCTGAGTTCAGTTTCAGCCAGTTGGTCTTCATCCACTCTGCGATGGCCTTCATTCCCTCGTGGAGGTTGGATTTGGTGGTGGCCGGGTCCTTGGTGAGGGAGAGGATCAGCTGGGTGTCGTCGGCATATGAGACGATGTTGAGATGGTGTACTCGGACGATATTAGCGAGCGGTGCCATGTAGATGTTAAAAAGGATCGGGCTGATGGATGAACCTTGCATCATAGGTGTGTAGAAGTATTGAACACATTATAAATCTTTGTCTTGAAGATTAACTCAGTAATCTATAGAATAGGTCACAGTTAACCAATCAATCAATCAATCAGTCATTTGTAAAGTGCACTACATACCCGCGAGGGTCTCAAGGCACTGGGGGGGGGGCGCTACTGATCGAACAGCCAGGTCTTGAGCATCCTCCTGAAGGTCAGCAGGTCAGCAGGTCTTGGGTCTGTCGTAGGTTCAGTGGGAGGGTGTTCCATGTCTTGGTGGCGCGGTAGGAGAAGGATCTCCCGCCGGTGGTTGTTCTTCGGATGCGTGGAACGGTGGCGAGTGAGAGGTCGGCGGAGCGTAGCTGGTGGTTGGGGATGTAGAAGGAGAGCCGTCTGTTGAGGTAGGCTGGGCAGGTCTTGTGGAGTGCCTTGGGTGCGTGGATGAGGAGCTTGAAGGATATCCTCTTGCTGACGGGGAGCCAGGAGTCATCCCAGGCTGAAGGGTTGGAGCCGAGGATGAGGACCTCTGTCTTGTCCGAGTCCAGCTTCAGACGGCTGGTCTTCATTCAGTCGGCGACGGCCTTCATTCCTTCGTGGAGGTTGGCTTTGACGGTTATGGGGGTCGGCGACGGCCTTCATTCCTTCGTGGAGGTTGGCTTTGACGGTTATGGGGTCCTTGGTGAGGGAGAGGATCAGTTGAGTGTTGTTTGCGTAGGAGATTATGTTGAGGTCGTGCTGTCAGGTGACGTGCGCGAGCAGGGCCATGTAAATGTTGAACAGTGTCAGGCTGAGGGAGGATCCCTGGGGTACGCCGCAGATGATTTCGGAGGCTTTGGACTGGAATGGGGGGAGGTGGACGCTCTGGCTTCTGCCGGAGAGGAAGGAGGTGGTCCATTCCAGAGCCTTGTCTCGGATCCCTGCGGCGTGGAGTCGTGTGCGTAGTGTGCGGTGGCAGACGTCTACGAGGATGAGTGCTGCAGTCTCGCGGTTGTCCAGCAGGGTCCTGATGTCGTCGGTGGCAGCGATGAGGGCTGTCGCGGTGCTGTGGTTGCTGCGAAACCCTGACTGGGAAGGGTCCAGGATTCTGTTTTCTTCGAGGTATTGGGTCAGCTGTCTGTTGACGATGTTCTTGATGACCTTGGCCGCGAAGGGGAGCAGAGAGATGGGCCGGAAGTTCTTGAGGTCTCTTGGGTCTGCCTTGGGTTTTTTCAGTAGGGCATTGATCTCGGCGTGTTTACAGTTCTCTGGGAAGGTCGCTGTCTCGAGGGAGAGATTGATGATGTTGCGCAGGTGGGGTGCGATGGAGCTGCTTGCTTTGTTGAAGATGTGGTGCGGGAAGGGATCTGCCGGAGAGCCGGAGTGGATTGTGCTCATGATCTTGATGGTGTCATCGATGCTCACGCTGGCCCAGGCTAGCAGGGTGTCATGGTTGATGGTGTGCAGAGGGTCTGTTGTGTTGCTGTCTGTTGGGTCTGTCTTGGTGTTGAAGCTGTCGTGGATGTCTGCTATTTTGCAGTGGAAGAAGGTGGAGAGGGAGTCGCACAGGGCTTGCGACGGTGGGATGTCGTTGGTGTTGGAGCTGGGGTTGGAGAGTTCCTTCACGATGTTGAAGAGCTCCTTGCTATTGTGTGCATTGTTGTCGAGGCGGTCTTTGAACAAGGTTCTCTTGGCAGCCCTAATGAGGGGATGGTGGTTGCGGATGGCGTCCTTGTGTGCTGCGTGGTTGTCTGGAGTTTGTTCGCTGTGCCATTTCTTCTCTAGTTTCTGGCAGGCTTGCATGGAGGCTAGGAGTTCTGGGGAGAACCAGCTGGCCCTCTTGCTGGTGTCTCTGTGGGGGGAGTTTCTTCAGCGGGGCGAGGGTGTTGGCGCATTCCTCGATCCAGCGTCTGAGGCTGTGGGCAGCGTCATCGGTGTTGGAGGGTTCGGTGGGGGGCTGTGAGCGAGGTTTGCATGTAGTTGGTCTTCGGTGATTTTGCTCCAACAGCGGTGGGGGATCTGTTGGGTGCGGTGGTGTGTGGTGGGTTTCTGGAAGGTGAAGTGGTGTGGCTGACGGAGATCTGCGGACTTGAGGAGAAGACGGGGTCGAGCGTGTGGTCGGCGGAGTGGGTAGGCATTGTGATGAGTTGCTTTAATCCAAGGTTAGCGAGGTTATCGATCAGGGTTGTGGAGTTGTTGTCGTTGTTGTTCTCAAGGTGAAAGTTCAGGTCTCTGAGGAGGATGTAGTCGTTGGAGGTCAGGGTGTGCGTGCTGATGAAGTCGGCGATAGAGCCGCTGAACTGGGGGAAGGGTCTGGGGGGTCGGTAGACAAGGGTGCCTCTGAGGGTGGAGTTGGGGTCTGTGTGGATCTGGAAGTGCATGTATTCGGCGGTGCTGAGCGGGTCGTTGGTGCTAGTCGGGACCCTGATGCTGTTCTTGTGGACGATGGCGATTCCTCCTCCGACTCCGTTGGTGCGGTCTCTGCGGGTAATTTTGTAGCCGTCTGGGATGGCTATGGTGATGTAGGGTGCGGAGGAGTCATTCAACCAGGTCTCTGTCAGGAAGGCGACGTCCGGGGATGTTGTGTCGAGCAAGTCCCAGAGCTGGTGTAGCTGCAGTTCCGGCAGGTGAAGGGACCCTGTGTGCATTTCGGGGCAGCCTTGAAGCAGGTCTGGGACCGTCCGGAGTTGTGGGCGTGGAGTGTGCTGGCATCGTAGTGGCGGTGGTTGTCGTGGCAGGAGTGGGGGCCAGGGGTTCTGGCACTGGGCGCGGTCCAGGCACGGACGGGCGCAGACGGGCTTGCCTTATGCGCGCCTTCGGCGCGCCGGCGGCGTGCACGATGAGCGCAGCCGCGCAGCGGCTGGTATATATGGGGAGGTGGGAGGGAGGAGCAGCTGGGAGGTGGGGGCAGCGAATGGGCAGTCAGGGGGGCGTGGCCACAGGAGATGCATCAAAAACAACAATTGATGGACAGAATGCAGAACAATGTCATACATTCACCCCAGTACAGAGATCTGGGCCTAAATCCATCGTTTTTTTGCTCACCATGCCGTTCCAGTTTGAACCCAGCCATATGCAAATCAGTCTTGACCCTGTGCCTCATGGGAACAGTCCAGCCCGAACTGCCAAGCCAGGTCCTCCCTGGACTGGAAACAAGCATCCTAGGACCGGTTTCGGGGTTTCACCCCTCTTCAGCCAGGATAGCTTGATTCCAGTGGCATGGAGAGCAAGGGACCCACGTCTGGGCATACCCTTCCCACTCGGGGTGACAAATGCAAAAACAACAATTGATGGACAGAATGCAGAACAATGTCATACATTCACCCCAGTACAGAGATCTGGGCTTAAATCCATCGTTTTTTTGCTCACCATGCCGTGGCAGAGCGGGCTAAAGAACGGTGATGGATCAAACCCAGATCTGTTGACTGGGTGTGAGTGTTTGATTGGTTCTGATGCTCTGTCCATCACCACCTCCTTTTGTACCGCTTTGTTCGCCATAAGTTGGCAGGGTATGCTCAGACGTGAGTCCCTTGCTCACTTTGCCACTGGATTCAAGCAAGCCTGGCTGAAGACGGCTGAAATGCCAGAAACCGGTCCTAGGAAGCTTGTTTCCGGTCCAGGGAAGGCATGGCTTGGCAGTCCGGGCTGGACTGTTCCCATGAGGCACAGGGTCAGACTGATTTGCATATGGCCATGTCTGAACTGGGGTGGCAGAGTGGGCTAAAGAACGGTGATGGATCAAACCCAGATCTGTTAACTGGGTGTGAGTGTTTGATTGGTTCTGATGCTCCGTCCATCACCACCCCCTTTTGTACCGCTTTGTTCGCCATAAGTTGGCAGGGTATGCTCAGACGTGAGTCCCTTGCTCACTTTGCCACTGGATTCAAGCAAGCCTGGCTGAAGATGGCTGAAATGCCAGAAACCGGTCCTAGGAAGCTTGTTTCCGGTCCAGGGAAGGCATGGCTTGGCAGTTCGGGCTGGACTGTTCCCATGAGGCACAGGGTCAGACTGATTTGCATATGGCCATGTCTGAACTGGGGTGGCAGAGTGGGCTAAAGAACGGTGACGGATCAAACCCAGATCTGTTGACTGGGTGTGAGTGTTTGATTGGTTCTGATGCTCCGTCCATCACCACCCCCTTTTGTACCACAGGAGATGCAGCGGCAGAGGGCAACGGCAAAGGGAACAGAAGGCAAAAGGGCACAAAATCGAGGGGAACGAGTGGCACAGAAGGCAAAAGGGCACAAAAACGGGGGTAAATGAGTGGCACAGAAGGCAAAAAGGGCACAAAAACAAACGAGTGGCACAGAAGGCAAAAAGGGCACAAAATCAGGGGGGAAACGACAGCCACAGAAGTCAACAAGGGCACAGAAATACAGGGGCGGTTAAGAACAGAAGGTAAAAATGGCCAGGGAGACACGGGGGCAGCGAGGGGAACAGAAGGATGAACCGGGCAGACCATTTGTGTTCCAAAATGTTTCCAGCAGGGCAAAGATTCTACATACTACATACTAAGGGACATAGTGAGAAAAAAGTCATGCAGCTCAGCAAGTCACTTTGTTGTGCTGCTCTGCATTACAGGGAAAGGGCAGGAATGCCACATATTTAAAAGAATATGATGCATTTCTGTCCTTGTCCCTGAACTGGTGCCATTTTGGATGCTTAGCACCACTGGAATCCTGTCTGGAAGCAGCACCCTTGCAACAATGTGCAAGGGTGCTGCTTCCAGACAGGATTCCAGACAGGATTGTTTTTGTGCAGAAAGGGGCACCTTCCTACACAAAAACAATCCTTGGAGGCAAATTCCTCTTTCTATGTGTGCTGCAGAATGCAAGTAAATAAAATAAAGATATTTCTCCTCATACACCTGCCCTGGGAAGGTGCAAGATTCTGGACCATTTTCAGGTTTACAAGTGCTTGTAAATCTGGGAATGCATTAAAATCATTGGGAGTTGCGTTGGAACATCCCTCGCTAAGCCTATGGAACGTGTACCCTGGGCAGAGTAGCGATTAGCGTTATCTTGCGTTACTCCAGATTTCTGAAGCCTCTCAGAGCCACGCAAAGTGGTTTTGTGTGGCTTCACAAATCTGTTGTAGAGGTTTGCATTGCACATGTACCACATTGAGTGGTGCAACCATGACACAAGCCTCTCAAAAATATGCAGCCTTGAGTTTTTAGGAAGAATCTTGTCAGCATGACAATTGATACTTAACAGAGAAGACTGTACCCACCAGGTATTAAGCTATGTACATGTGCATGTTTTTCTTCAGAAATGGGCTATCTGTAAAGATTTCACCACAGTATGTAGGCTGCATGCAGTATAATCTGTAGCACCTTAGGGTGTTTCTTATTTTAAGCTCATAGTGTCTTTCTTGCCAAGAGTTGCATAGAGTGTACACTGTTCTTAGTAGAACCTTTTTAATACTCTGTAGTGTATTTTATCATTAGAGTTTCATTGTCTGCAAGCAGTCTGGTGCAGGGTAAACTGTCTCCATACAGTCAATACTGTTTACAATACCCACTACTTCTCTACTCATATCAACTTCATTTCTCAATATAGGTTCAATGACTGTCTGGGGTTTGATACAGATTAAAGCTGTCTGCATTCCTTTCGGAACAGACGTTCAGTATTTTTAGAAACCTGGCCTTTTCTGAATAGTTGTATATAGATTGAACACCGTATGCAATGATGATTACCCATATATCTGTGGTTGATTCTTAATGTCAAATACTGGTGAAATGGATGGTATGGGTCAGTCTGACACATAAACCATGCTTTCTACACCCAGGGCCGGACTGGGAACCCAAACCGGCCCTGGCAAAGTGCTCGGCCGGCCCCCCCGGGGCTTTGGGTTGCCGCCGAGCTCTTTGCCAGGGCCGGTTCTCGGCCGGTTTTGTTACAGGGCCGATTAAGGCCCTGTAACAAAAACGGCCCCCAGGGGCCCAAAACCGGCACCCACCCGTGCGGCGCACCGGGGGATTGCCCGGTGCCCGCTATGGCCAGTCCGGGCCTGTCTACACCGAAAGAAGTTGTTTCTGTGCTGACAATAATGATGCCTCATAATCTTCTGAGCTATTTTGCACTTACATTCAGAGCTCTAATGCTATACCCGTTTATAGAGCAATGTGTCGAAAAGAAACTTGGATTATGTAATCAGTGATTTCATCAATGATGTAATTTGAGATGTCATCAGTGATATCATGAATGATATTATGTCATTGGTGATGTAATATGCAAGGTCATAAGCAGTGCATGGCGGGGTGCACTTATAGTTCCCTTTGCTAGATATAATTGGTGAATTTGTGTGTGTTTTTTTAGTTCAAAATTGTAATGTTGTCACTGACAATTAACCTAACTATAATATTACTTTAACCTTTGTTTTTTTCAGTGAATTTCTAAGGTTTGTTTTCTTTAAACAGTGCACCTACTATGGGCTTCATTAGGATGGCGGTGGGACCGCCACCAACACCCCGTCGGTAGCGGTCCCACCGCCATCCATGACTGCGTTACCGCCTGCCTCATTATGATGGGGGGCGGTTCTTTGGGGGTCAGAGATCAGAGATCCATCGAAGGTGCATTAATACCTATAATGGTGGCGGTACCTGCCAGACACCGCCATAGGTATTACAATGTTCCTTCTCCCAGGCCCATTCATGGCTGTGAACCCGCCATGAAAAGGTTGGTGGAACGGGACATTGGGGGCCCGTAGTGGGCCCCCCTTAACCCCTGGCCCTCTGCTTTCGGATTCTGGGGGTGCCTATGGTGCCCCCACATATCCCTGCACCATGTGGCAGGTACCGCATATGTGTAATGTCCATATTTTGTACTGTGGCATGTGCTGCAGCCCGAGGCACCCGCCGCAAGACATTGCGACCACAGCCTAATTTGTCTGGTGGGACCACCAACTTGTAGTTGGGCTGTCCCATTTCTGAATGTATGACGGTTGAACGTAAGTCCGACCATCATCCTAATGAGGCCCTATATGTTACTTATAACTTGACACAGGTGTCGTCTAACGTTATCATTGTTAAAACGTCAAGTCATTCAACTAATGGCATAGATATAACAACATTTGTCTGGGTGAAATGCCTACTTAAATAAGATAACATTCAGACATGCAGCCAAAATTGTATTGTCTATATTGACAGCCTTTTATACGGTATGTTTTCATAAGGAAACATCTAGGACTAGCACCTTGATTCACATAACCTTTGTAAGACATTCCTAAAATAATGTCAGAAATTTCTAATTTCTGATAAGATTCAGTGTATAAAAACTGCCACTTGATAAATTGTCAGGAGAGGGCTTCTGCCCAGAATATCGCACAAGATTATGCCAGGCTATCTCACCTGCTGCCTGCACACTTTGCAGATGCTACATCTCATCTGAAGCTTAAAGCCAATAAACCTGAGTCTCAGAGAAAGACCACTACCAAAGCATGTGTTTGCCCATTGCAGGGACCCATGTCTTCCAGCCTCCACTAAAAAAGAAAACATTTCTCTGTCAAAAAGTATTGCAGTGCTTCTCTTCTCCCTAAACAACTCTAGACTGCAAGTTGCTAGGCCTACAATTTTCTCTTAGAGTAGCACATAGAAGTAGATGTTAAGGTGTTAAGTTCTAGATGACATTTTAACCATATTAGAAATTTTCATTTTATTCTCATTATTTATTTAAAAAAATCTTGCTGTTTTTCTAATATTCTGTGTATTAGTTTTAGAGGTACTGAGAAGCAGGTTTTTCCTGTAGTAACAAATAAGTTTTACTTAAAAGTGTAAATTCTTCTTAGTGAAGTGAGTATGTGATATTATGAATAAAAAAATAGATCTGCTACCATGGTGCCCCTGATCCCTTCATAGGGATTGTTAGTAACCCAAAGCAATAACTTTATTTGAATACCACATTGAATAGTGTTCTGTGAGGCTACAATACATTTTCTTTCACATTCATCGTTAGTGCATTTTAACAGAGTTCACCCGTGTTACCCATGGCTGGGAAAGCACCCCCTTGTAGAGCCATACCAAAGTCGTAGCTTACACAACAGTGGGATCTAGAACTGGACTGGAGACTGCTTTCTTTCTGTTGGACCTTGTTGGCCGCTGTGACTGCCTCCCTGACAGAGTAGTTTGCCACAAGAGTGGTCTTAGAGCTGTTTTGTGTTACATGTTTTGTGAAAATCTGTTATTTGTTGTTTCTTTGAAAATCCATATCTCCGGAAAAGTCTAGTGAATTTTTGTCATTGAAGTACCTATTTAAATGTACAACTATAACCTATTTTTATAAATTGGCGTTGTGTTTTTCTTATTATGAAACTGTTTTGGCACTTCTTAAGTCTTTACACGTATTCCTTTGATAAAGACTTACTGATCTGAGCTACAGCTACACAGGGTTGAGCTAATTTTTTGGGACAACTGAACCCAATATGAATTTGTGCCTTTTGTACACAGTGGGGTTGCACAACCACAACATATAATGAATCAATTTCCTCACATACAGCATACATACAAGGAAAATTGTTAAAGGATAGTGTTTGTCCTGGAAGGGTTATCTTTTAGTACAAAAACTATTCCTTACAGAACACACACACCTTTACACTATCTTGCATGGGAGTGTGAGTTCATGCATAAAAGTCGAAAATGTGTCGGAAGAGGGAAGGAGGAAAACAGTATCATATCTTAAGTTTGCTTTGCTGCGTTGTACGAATGTGCCATAAATCTTGGACTAAGTATGTGGTCAAAGTGTCACCACATTGATTCATTTTAAATTTTCATCTATTTTAGAATAACATCTATTTTTGATTATGGCGATAGTCATGTATTAGTTCATAATGTACTGCATTATGTGAATTATGTATAAGAAGAAAGACCCTGTGACAAAGAATCACATAAAAACTTTACAGCGCCCCTAGAAGACCGGTAATGTTACTGTCGGACTATATAAACAAATGTTTGTGTTGAGAATTATAATTTATTTATTTTCTTCTTTTCTTGAATCACCTGCCTGCTCCTGCCAGTGGCCATGAACTGAATTCTCACCAGGAGATACCCACTGGGCTGTGCCTCCACAAGAATGCGCCAATTAAAGTGGAGTACCGCTAGCTGGTACTGCTGGAAGAGGAGAAGTCCAACACCTCAGGTCACCAGCTGGAGGATCCCAACCAAGCAATGTTGCTACTACAGGTGGTGCTCAAAGTCATCCTGACCAACAACAGAGGCCCTACTTGAGCAACTAATCAAAAGCCTGGAGGAGGTAGAGGGCCATTCCACACTGGAAGACAACCAGTAGCACATTTAAAGGATGGAGGAGGCCATGAAGGACATTTTTGTAAGGAGTGGATGGGCTTATTGTGGGAGGTGTTATTGTTAGAATAGCTTGGAATGGAGTAGTTGTGTGTATTTTAGGGTTTAGGTACAGGAGTTGGTCCTGATGTGGGAAGTAGGTATAGAAATCTGTTGTTAATAAAGAAGTTTGTTTTATATTTGTTGATCTACTACTAGGCCTTACTGGCTAGTGTGGCATCACTATTAAACTGGAAGCTCTACCAACGTAGTGATGACAGAGGTTGAGCCCCTCACCAGGCCAATCAGAAATCAAATGTCCTTCATCTTCTTTTTAATCCATCCCTACCTGAGCTCCCTTGTCACATTAGGCAGGTTACTTCCCTTACTTCCTCCAGTCCACCCCCCTGCAATGTTAGAAAACTGATCATGACCTCACGCGACCTTCCCTTAATTCGGTTTGAACAGCACCCTTCCTCTAATCAGTAATAGTTGTATATTTACAGTCCTCACCCTAACCTCTGTAAATATGGACCACTAATGAGGTATGTTAACACAAACACAAAGCAAAAATAACAACCCCTCCTTACCATTCTTAATACTTCTTTTCTTAGCCTGCTTAAAAAATGTGATGTCTGCTGCCTCACTCTATTGGCCCATATAGTAATGCAGGGTTTCCAAAGGCCCTGCATAATACTGGTGCAGGGTGGCCCACTGCTAACAGGAAAGACATCACAGGAATATCAGGGTCCTTCTTTTTCTGAATGATTCAGGTAAACCAGTAGAATTAGGCATTCAGACAAAATATTGAGTAAAAAATGTCGTCATACCAAAATATCGAGTCCAAAATATTGTGATATGGAAATATCATCAGCAAGAATATTGATGTCAAGAATATCGATTTTATGGTAAGTAATATTGATTTTTAAAATATTGAACTTATTAATACCATCTGCAAAAAGTTTGGGCCTGATTATGATGCCAGTCGTAAAGCCATCCGACAGCTCGTCGGTGACTTACCACCTGACATCATGGGTTTCCATCTGGCTGCCGTATTACAATACTGGCGGTCGGAGGGAGGCCCACGGGGTAATTCCGCACCACTTCTGACAGGCTCAAGGAGCCCATAAGAGCATCGTAAGGACAGATAATCCCCAAATATCAGCGGTGCCTGCTCAGGCACTGCCATTGGGATTGTGACGCCCATTTCCCAAAGCCTTTCCATAATTACCTTTCTGAGATGGAAAGGCTGCCTGAAAGTGACTTTGGGTCCCCTAGCAGCGCCTCCTTACCTCCTGGTCCTCTGCTATGGGGTGCCCCCTAAACATCCCTGCACCATGTGGTAAGCACCGCATGGTGTCTGCCACACAGTGCAGGGATTTTTTAAAAGTGTATATTTTCTAATGAGGCTGGTGCTGCAACCCACAGCACAAGCCTCAATAGAAAATATACACTTTACGACCAGTGTGAAGGTGATCGCATCATAATTGTGGAAGCGGGATCGACGACTCCTTGTCGGGCAGTCCGTTTACTCTATGATGACGGTTGAACCCTCGTCTGACCAACATCGTTATTAGGGCCATAGTTGTTTAAATATCATTTTTTCATTTTTGTTATGCATTTTAGTATTTAGTTTAAATCTATGTAATTCAATTTTTTTTTATAATCATTGTTTATGTTTTTTAATATATTTGTTTCCTTTTTAGTAGTTCTTAAATTTATTTTAATGAAATTTTGTGTTTTTTAGTTCTGTAACAGGTTGTGGGTTTATAGTTGTATAGGGTGGAAAGTTATTGATAATTTATGTGCAGGTTATTGTATTTACCCCTCTGCAATCCAACGTTTTCCCTATTGTTATACTGACTGGAGTGGGGATAGTACATTTTACCCCCTCTGATATCCAACACTTTTCCTACTGTTGTACTGATTGGAGTGGAAATAGTAAATGTTACCACTCCACAATCCAACACTTCCCCTACTGTTGCACTCATTGGAGTGGTAATAGTGAATTTCACTCCTCCGCAATCCAGCACTTTCCTGACTATTGTACTGACTGGAGTGGGAATAGCACATCTTACCCCTCCGCAATCCAACACTTTACCTACTTTTGTACCGATTGGAGTAGGAATATAAATTTTACACCTCCACAAACCAACACTTTCCCTACTGTTGCACTGATTGGAGTAGGAATAGTACATTTCAGCCCATCACACTCCAGCAGTTTCCCTACTGATGTACTGGATGGAATGGGTATAGTAAATATTACCTTTCCGCAATCCAACACTTTTACTCAAGGTAGATTTGTAAATATTACCCAGTTTTATTATTTTTGTGTTGCGTGAAGTGGGAGTAGTACATCTTTATGTATATTTACTATAATAGCTTGTGTAGTTTTGTATACATTTTAGTGAAAATAGTATATGTATTAAATTGAATATTTTGTAATTTATTTTATATTGTTATACTTTTTATTATGTTTTTGCTTATTTAAAATTGTAATATTTTGAATTATTAAAGTTTTTAATGTGCAAAATAATTTTTACAGCATTTAAATAATTTTAAGTTGTTTCATTTTTAAATTCCATCAGAAAGGTTTGTTTTTTGAATATTTTATTGGTATACTTTGCTAGGAGCCCCCGTCGCTGCAGGGCGGCCTAGTATGAACAGGCAAGGAGTCTCCTGTCCTTCAAAACCACAAAAAAGAAGAAAAGTCGAGGCTTCAAGTCCGTGAACTGCAAGCTTTATTCAAATTACACAGAGGCAGCATAGACTCTTTCCTGACGCATTTCAACAGTAATTGCCTTGTTCACAGGAGAGCTAAATCTTAGTGCGTGATACCATTGGCCTTAAATCATCATGTCCATGTGACCTAAATTGCCAGCATATAACATCCACAATGCACTAATGTTGTAAATAAATGTTCATGCTTGTTAAGCTCAATAGCATAGAATCCATGGTAAAGTGCTTTTATAGTGCAAAATGGTTTTAAAAAGTCACGCAGTACATGAAAAGGCTTCCAGAATTAATTGCAGTTAGCTCATAAGCTGCAATATTTAATCTGTTTAAAAAGCGCAGTTGCACAGGGATGTGGCAAGATGAAAGCTTCCATCCTGTCGCCCTTTCTCACCTCCATAAATGCATATTTCCAGGAAAGTTCCACTGTGGTGCAAAAGGGGCGAGTGGGACATGCTCCCCAAATTAAGTCCAAGATACAGTTCTCCACTTTGCTAGGAGTCCCCGTCCCTGCAGGGCAGCCTCGTATGAACAGGCAAGGAGTCTCCTGTCCTTCAAAACCACAAAAAAGGAGAAATGTTGAGGCTTCAAGTCCGTGAACTGCAAGCTTTATTCAAATTACACAGAGGCAGCATACACTCTTTCCTGACGCGTTTCGACAGTAATTGCCTTGTTCACAGGAGAGCTAAAACTTAGTGCGTGATACCATTGGCCTTAAATCATCATGTCCATGTGACCTAAATTTCCAGCATAAAAAATCCACAATGCACCAATGTTGTAAATAAATGTTCATGCTTGTTAAGCTCAATAGCATAGAATCCATGGCAAAGTGCTTTAATAGTGCAAAATGGTTTAAAAAGTCATGCAGTACATGAAAAAGGCTTCCAGAATTAATTGCACTTAGCTCATAAGCTGCCATATTCAATCTGTTGACAAAGCGCAGTTGCACACGAAAGTGACAAGATGGAAGCTTTCATCCAGGGTGGGTGTCACAGAAGGGATTGGGTGGGGTTGGGGGAAGGGTCACTGGGTGGGGAGCAGTGGGAAAAAATAAAAAAAATTGTCCTGTTCGCCTTAGTATAGTTTCCAACTCCCCGAGGGCAGGAAAAACTCGGCCCATTCGATGAGTGAAGAGAGTGCCCAGTTAAAGGTTTTGTCTTGGAACATGAATGGATTAAGAGTTAAACTTAGGAAGGAGAAGATTTTTACAGTACTTAAAAGACAACCTGACATAGATTCTAATACTGCAGGAAAGACACTTAACGGACATAGAAATAAGAGGTCTTTTTAGGTCTAGATACTGGGTTCAGAATTTTATCTGTACTGCCCAACAACTAACTATTAAAGGAGTGCCAATTCTGATTAAAGATGCCCATACATCACTGTAGAAGATAGTAAGGTAGACAGGGAAGGTAGATGTGTCATAGTGAAAGTTAGGTTCTTTCATTATAAATTCATATTGGTTGGGTACTGTGGGCCCAACATAGATGATCCCAGTTCTCTTTCAGGATTGCTTATGGAGTTATTAAGTTTTCCCGGTGCTATAATCTTAGCAGGAGATTTTAATGTAGTCATAGATCCAGAATTGGACCGTTCATCTAATAGCAGAGCAACTTTGAATAGTAAGATGCGATCCCTGTTAAAGTCCTCTAAGGAACAGCTAAGTTGGGCGGATATCTGGAGAGATAAATAAAAAACTAAAAGAGGGTTCACCTTCTATAACAAAAGTATGGCCATCATTCAAGACTAGATTTCTTTTTAATAGATCAAGATCTGAAAAGATGGGTGAAGGATGTTAAACACTTAGGTGCACATTTATCAGATCACTCCGCAATAACTTTAGTCTTGGATCTACCAGTTAAATTACCACAGAGGGGGTGGACATTGGATCGTGTCATATTATTGGGGGAATCTGTGATTGAGAAGTTGAGTGTCGCGACTCTGGAGTTCTTTGCGACCAATATTGATAGTGCCCCATTGGGGGTTGTATGGGAAGCCTACACAGCCTCCCTAAGGGGGTATATATCATCCTTACAAATATCCAGACAGAAGATTCATAGAGATGAAGTAGGGGGTATAGAGTGGAGCATCCAGCAGTTGGAACAACAGCTATTAGCTTCAGGGGCGGAATAGGAAGAAGGACGTATACAAGCATCTCTCCAGACCCTCAGATTGGAACTACCGGGGGTGATCGAAGACAGATTACTGAAAAGGTGGCAAGTAAGCAAACTTGGGCACTTTGAATATGCGGAAGGTTGTGGGAAACTCCTAGCATGGAAAACTAAAAATGATCAGGCAAAAGGGTTCATAAAAGAACTTAGAAATGAAGTATCAGGCAACAACTTTGCAACCAGCGAAGAAATAGAAAAAGGACTTTCATAAACACTTCGAAGAGGTATACTACAGGCAATTACGAGTAACGGAAGAGGATATTGAGGCCTGGTTGGGTCAGGATGTTCCGGCTAAAATAGGGGATAGAGAGGCTGGTAACCTTATCAGTCTCATTATAGGGAGTGAAATTAGGAAGGCCATAATGGCTGGGAAGTCTGGGAAAGCGACAGGTCCAGATGGGATTACTACTGAATTTTATAAGTGCTTGAGTGAGGTTCTCACCCCTATAATCGAGAAGCTATTTTCACACACCTTTGAGGAAGGTAGAGACATGCCGGCATTCTGGAATGAAGCCACAGTCATGCTGGTTCTAAAGCCACCAAAACCACCCAACTCTTGAGACTCACATAGGCCTATCTCTCTGCTCAATTGCGATTATAAAATCCTCGCTAAGATTTTAGCAGAGAGGTTAAATGGGGTAGTGGAGGGCCTTCTGCACGATAGGGTAAACTGGCTCTATCTGCAAAAAATATTAAGGCTGTGCAATTTAGGAGAAAACTTCTTTAGGACTGTGAGCCAAATATATCAAACGCCTACAGCAAGGGTTCTGGTGAACGGAAATCTATCCGCCCCTTTTGAAATCCAGAGTGAAACGAGACAGAGGTGCCCTTTGTCTCCCTTACTTTTTAATTTATATATAGAGCCCCTGGCCATAAAATTCAGGCAAGAGGACAGAATCCCCCCTTTTAAATATAGCAGTTGAAGAAGGTGGCCTTGTACGCTGATGATTTAATGGTGTACACCTTAGATCTGTCCTCTGCGGTTCCAATATTGTATAATCTGTCCTCCCAATTTGGTTGTCAATGGTCTGGAATATGACCATACAACAAGGGAGCATCCAAACAGAGATAAGATATCTGGGTATCATGGTCTCACTGGACATCGAGAGAATTCCAGAAATTAATTTTAAAAAAGTCAGCAAGGCGATTAGCAAGTCATTGGCAAGCTGGGCTTATTTACCATTGACCATAATTGGAAGGGTTAATCTGATAAAAATGATGATCTTCCCCAAACTCATCTTTACATTCCGGAACATCCCCTTGGTGTTCAGGGAAATCAGGCTTAAGAAACTGCAGTCCAAGATAAATAGTTTTATCTGGGCCTCCATAGACATACATATCTCGTGGAAAAAAGCTCAGCAGGAAGAAAATTAAGCAAGGACTGTGCCTGCCAGATTTCCTCTATCATGCATGGGTTTCCTTAATGAGGAGTGGCGAAATTCAGTTGAATGAACCGGATGGTTCAGGTATCGGAAGAATGTTGAAAGTGATGCTTTTAGATGTGAAGGGGGGAGCAAGGTTTTATCTATAAATTTGGAGAACCCGGATACTTTAAGAAGGTGCGCCTAAAGATCTTGCGTGGATTAGCCACCACGTGGTATAAAATCAGAAAGGAGCTGAAAAATAACTATTATAGAGTGTCAGCTCCGATTCGGGATGCTCCTCGTTCTCCAGAATGGACAAAGGATTCTTTGGCAGCACCTCTGAGGAAAGCCGGAATATTGTGTTGGAAGCAGTTAGTCGATGATGGTACTCTACTTCCTTTGGAAAAGTTGTTAGACATAACAGATAATGAATTATCTAGATTCAAATATTTGCAATTGAGAAGTTGGCACCAAGCAGTCGTACTAGGTGTTGGCACCCTGAACGAGTGGGAACCTGTGCTAAAAAAGAAAGTGGCAAGAAAGAAAGAGGTGGCAAACCCTATTCTGGCTCCTGATCGAACAGAGCTGTGGAAAAAGAACTTGCCTTGGATCCAGCTAGAAGAATTATGGCAAGTATCTTGTGACATCTTGTATTCCACAGTGCAGGCTGCAAATGTAAAGAGAAACCACATTTTTGTATCCATAGGGTTTATTGGACTCCCTTAAGTTTTTGCAACTTTGGGAAGGGTGCCACTCCAAAATGCTCCAAGTGCTCCCAAGAAAAGGTAGATGATACCCACATGTTCCTGTATTGTCCAGCATTACAACAATTCTGGCCTGATGTAAGTAATAGTATAACTACAATACT
The DNA here is from genome assembly GCF_964204655.1 of Triturus cristatus. NCBI lineage: Eukaryota > Metazoa > Chordata > Amphibia > Caudata > Salamandridae > Triturus > Triturus cristatus. Next base: position 880,876,876 of record NC_140583.1, read on the forward strand.
CGGAAGCCAACTTCAGGTAAGCCCAGAATTGGTCTTTTTTGGGGTTCCAGTATATCATGAACCTTTATCTGTTGATAACAATTGGTGTTCTATTTAATTCTACTGGCTCGAAGGGAAATCTGTGAAAACTGGATAAAAATGTCCCCCCAACTGTAAGAGATTGGCTCAACACTGTGAAATACATAATTAAGTTGGCTAGGTCATCACCGAAAAAGAAGAGAGATTTTTTGGTTACCATGTGTGAGCTAGCTGGAATCTGTGGTAAACATGGTCCTATGATTATGCCTCTACACTGAAATACTTCACCACTCCGGTTACCCTCTGGATGGCTCTGAGAGAGAGACGCATTTAATCATGTAAGGAGAGGTTCTGTGTAAAGTGCAATACCTTTGGTACAGAGTTCTCTGGTTGGTTCCGATTAAGTAGGGGGGCCCCAGAGAATCCCTAATCATCTCTGTTTTTATCTAAGGTGATTGAGATTAAAAGAAGGAAACATTATACTATGTAAAAATAGACTGTTTATATGCATTCTTTTGGCATTGTCCGTCATGAGAGCAGGGCTCAATTGCGGAGCAGGAGCGCAATGGAGATTTCATGGATAAGAGAACGCCTATGGAGTGCAAAAAGAAAATAACAATATTGGAGAGTCAAGGCAAGCATGGTTCATGAGCAGCTGGATAGCAAAGCATAGTCTGTTGTAGTAGTGTACTATTAACTAGAAACCAATCTCCCATTGAACCCAGAACTCAGATAGCCGGGCAGCTAACTAGCTGCATGTATCCAGCTGATTATCCAAACAATAAAAAACTTAGCTGTGTACATCTTGTTACCTGTCCAGACCACAACCACTTAATTATAGTATTCCACTTGAGCCACTAGTCTACATTTTCATAATCTTCAATCTCCATGGTTATGCCTCTTTTGGTCCTCTTGTTTCCCACACAAACAGATAGTCATTAGTCTTTCCTTGGTAGTTTAAGATTTCCTCCAATATGTGATTGACCCATGGAACAAGAAAATACGTACTAGTCTTGTCTAGGTAAACTGAGTGATATCGGAATAAACTGGAGATGTTGTGCTTAACTTAAAAGGAAAATCAAGTAAAGATACCCCAGAGACATGTGGAAGGCAAGAGTTGATTCAGAAGGATCACCCAAACACATGAATAATCATCATTAAGGTTTTTCATTAAAATGACCCTACCATGGAAGATTTGCTAAAGCTACAGATACTTTAAGTGCAGAGTGTTAACAAGTGTTGTTTTTGACCAGTGAATGGTGAAGGGGTAACCTTTGAAAGAATTATTGGAATTATTCACAATAGCAATAAAAAACATTGAATGATTGAGAGTGTGGTTGTGCTTATTGGAAACGGCAGACCCAAATAAGGCAAGCCTGCAACAATATTGTGTGGAAACTGGGATGAAGGAATTAATAAGATAGACTAGACAAGCTGAGATGGATTTATTGTTTTATGGATAAGTTGCAAAACACATGATGGCTGTACCATTAAAAGAAGATTTATTGACGAGTTGTAATGTTTAAATTGGTTTATTAATTTTATTGAATCACTATCCATAGGAAAAAGCTTTTATATTGTGATGTATGCTTATTGCTTCTGATGAATTTCTGGTTAGAGATGATTTTGTGAAATATTGATACTAATAAATCTTCATATAATGCAATTGCCTTTTGTTTGTCTTTCAAAGGTGCCTTCTACAGCAGTTTTTTTGCTATTTGTTTTGTAAATTTCATTTGAGATTCTTTTATGCAGGTTACCTGTTCTATTTGTGATGTCCATTTACCTATGTGTCTCTCTTTCCCATAGAAGTGATACACAATACAGAACAGTCTTTTGAATCTTTACTGTCAGCCGGGTATGGGAATGAAACAAACGCTAGAGATTGGAGGCATCATCTTTTTATGAAATGGAGTCTTCCAATACAGACTGATACCTTTTCTCATTTCAAGCTCGACATTGAACTAAAAGTTAAATTAGTCTGTTTTACCCCTTCAAAACAATTGCTGTGTCATCCTTGATTGAATACCTGTGACATGCACCCTTGTTCATTTCTGTTTATTGATAATAGTCGACGGTAGACAAATTACCACACACCAAATATATATATTTTTATTTTTTAAAGCATTTATATCTGTTGCTGTGTTTTGTATTAAATCAGGAAAGTAGAGTTGGTTCTTAAACTCAGTGGGGGGAGGGTCGTCCGGAGGATGACCACTCCCATACTTGTAATGTCAGACCAATTTCCTTTACCCATGGTTGTGTCTTCCAGAACCATTATAGTTTTTTGGTATGAATAGTTTTTTCATTTTAATCATTGCCAATCCCTCCATATTATGAGTAGAGAAACTGGTCCTTCAGACGGTGACAACTGACAAAGTTGCACTTAACACACTCTCCAAAGACACACTAGCTCCCAGACATGCTAGATTTCCAGACTGCTGACTTCTGGCACTGTTTCTTCTTTCCATGGCAATTAATCAATGGGTCTTGATACTTTGATGAGTCATCCAGATAGTCTTGGACCATCTTCTCAATTGTTATTAGTTTTGCCACTTGCTGTGCCTGGGTTGACTGCTCCTGTTTATTTGATTTAAGTCCTGTCACATGAAACCAAGTCATTACAGGGGTTGCAGCCAAAATGAAGCTGTTATTGATATGGGTTTAGTAGCAGCCGGAAATGGTGTTGAGAAACAACAGCACTGCCCTATCCGAAGGTTGAAGGTTTCACTTCAGTTCTAATGTGGTGTTAGACTTGCAGTTGTTCTGGTTTGTCTGCTTTCTTGAAAATCCTCTTATAAATTAAGACATCTAATTCTGCGAAAGGATTTAAAGTGGCAAGCGCTTTATTGTACCATGTATCTAATATTGGGTCACAGATATATTCTTGGGAGACACAATCTCTTTTTGTAACCTTTGATTAGTAGTCAAGCAAAGGATTAAACTGTTGACCAAAGCAGATGCTTCTTCACTGACATTTCTAAATGTTTATTCCACATTTTGCAAATATTGTTGTAGCAGGTGCAACACTGAGATTGATTGGCTCATTGTATTTTCCTCCTTGCTGACTTCCTGTATCATGATCTCAAAAGGGAGTAGTATTTAGATCGGGCCACCATTTGCCCACCTCTATCACCTTGGCTTTGGCAGTTCCATCACCTCTCCTTTGAATTACATAATCATTGATAGGACTATGCTGCTCAGACAAGTGTTGCGGCATGTACCAGGTTGCGTTCCAAAGTATTGATTTGTGCTGGATGATGGCTTTACAGCTACTGTATTAGTAAGCTGAATGATCCTCAACTGCTAGCTGGCATTAAAAGAAATATTAAAATGTGTGTAAATTCTTTACCTGGCGATCCATTTGTTGTAGTCTACTACTTCTTCTTTGAGGAAGTCCAGCCACATTAGGTTTATGCACTGTGATAAACTCTGGAGTTCTCAAGTATCTTCTACCAGCACTATCACAGCAACAGTGGAAAATAGGCCCAGCTTGAAACCTTCCAATTTGGACAGACGGTCTCCACAAATTCCAGAAACCCATCTCCCCATCTCCTTCCATAAAAGAAAAAAACGAGGAGATCAAGGGTTAACATTTTCTGCCAGCTTCCTAATGTGTTAATTGACTTTCTCATGTGTTTGGTGATACAGCAACTCCTTTGTGAACATAGCCTTGATAGTTGGTTGTTGAGATAGTATTCTTCATGATACCACACAGGTAGGTAGGCTTCTTGGGTGCCTTGGGGTGACTGTACCCCTCTATCTCTTCTGCCATTTTCAGATTGTTGAGGGTGATGACTGCACACTAGAAGTGACAGTCACATGGCTGCTTAACTTAATGCTGACATCCTCTTTCTTTCTCCTCAGCACCACCTCCTTCTATCAGCTAAATCTCTTCTTCTATTTCAACACTAGCAGCTATGTTTTTCAGGTGTTCTTCCCAGACAATTGCATGTTTATTTTTATGGTATCATAATATCCACCTGGCTTACCATGACAAACTTCTTTTGTGGTGTGAAGAGCATTCTTCGATGTTTTCACCTTGTGGCCTGAGTACAAAGAAGTCCCAAACAGGGGAAGAGAGTTTTCTTATTGTGCCAAAGCCCGAGGAACCTGTTGAGGTAGAGCTAGACAGTTGTGTGGCTTTTTTTTGGTGGGCATACTGTGCGGTAGGGGAGGTTGCTTCAGGCTTTTGGGGCCTTCTTGAAAAGATGGACGCAGATGGTGTTGGTGGATCTATATAATTCAGAACAGGTTCAATAGAGGTAAACTCTATCTCTCCTGTGCAACTCTCCACACTATAAATCTTTGGCTCATCATCAGCTTCGTTATTTCCAAGGATTTCCGGGACCTTCCTTTTCCTTTTTCTCTCATGGCGGGTTGCAGTTTGTTTCCAGCCTATTTCAAGTTCATCGCAGGGGGGCATGGAGAAGACGGGGATGTGCTTTCTCTTTTTCTTGCTAGATATCTGGAAGCTGATGTATCCAACCAAAGAGCAGTCACAACAATATTATCCTTTGCAGCATGCTCAACTTTCTGATCTACTCCTACTTTCAGGAGATCAGGTGTTGCAGTCTGTGGTTCCTGTTACTGACTTTCCTGTAAAGAGTCAGTTTGCTGCTAGTAAAATTACATTTCAGACTCACTTCTAACCACGGCTCTAGTCAGTAAAACTCTGAGAGACATGGGCTATAGTTTTGGTGATGGTGTTATTGATCCAGGAATGATACTTCTCCCAGTTTTTTCCTGTCCAGAGGAGGGTACAGCAGGTAAGTTGTGTTCCTGGTAAAATGAACAGGGCTAGATTCCAGTGGTGGCTCTGGCGGCAGACTTCTTCTTGTCACTGGCCACTTTCTTGGAAGGAGCTTCCTTCTTTCGGGCCATCTTTTTTTACTTTTCATATGGGTTAGCACTTAGCACAAGCAGAAGACCTGAGCAAGGGACTCTGGTGTCGCAGTCAGCTAATTTGCAGACGTCTCTCCATCTCAGTATTGTCTGCCATGTAATGTTTTGTATACTTGCAGATATTTAAAATTAAGCAGGAAGGGAAGTTGCTGAGCCTTGGCCAATCTAGCCAATGTAATGCAAGTCATAATTCATTATCACAAATGCTTAACAATAGTGTACCCATGCATAAACTAATAACTTCTGCTAGAAATTGCAGCGGAAAAGATAACTTGGTGTCCCTTTACAGCCTATGAGGGAGACAAAAAGTGAATATGTTAATTACATAATTGATGGCATCCCTGTAGAGCCCATGGGGACTCTATAAGAGGCAGGCAGAGTCAGACAAAAAGGAATTAAGTAATTGCTGGTGTTCCTTCAGGACCCATGGGGACCCCGTGGGAAGCTATTTTAGGCAAAAGTCGAATAAATGATTTAAATAATTACTGGCGTTCCTCTAGGGTCTACAAGGATCTTGGGAAGGTGGGGGACAGGCAAAACTCAAGTAAATTAATTTAATTCTGGTGTTTCTCCAGGGCCTATGGGGATTCTGTGGGAGACAGGCAAGGCAGGCAAAAATCGAATAAATGAACTAACTAATTGAACTAAATAATTGCTGATTTTCCTCCGGGGCCAATAGAACCCTATGGGAGGCAGGGGGAGGTAAAAATCTAATCAAATAATTTAATAGTTGCCCGGTGTCACTTCAGGCCCAGTGGGGACCCTCTGGGAGGTGGGTGCAGGCAAAAAGTGAATATATTAACCAAAAACCACAACCGTGTACTATAATTAGGCAGAAGCACAAATAAATAAGGAAAAGACAAACAATGAACAAAAATATCATGGGCTTCTATCAATGATCCTAGAAAATGGCTATGAAAAGTGGAAAAAAGGATTGAAGCTCAAACTGACTACACAAAAAAGGTGGCATCTCATTCATCTAACACATTGATCAAGGAGGCATGAAAGACAAAGACAAAATAGCCCCAACACACATACTCACTAGGTCCAAAAAATGGAGGCCGCCACATTGCCTTCAAAGAAGGAGGCATAGAGAAAAATGACAACCCCCCTCACACACTGTGTAGACAAAATGGCCACCTCCACATGGCCAGTTAAGAAGGAGGCATGGATAATAAAGAACATGATGGCATTGTCCTGCCTGGAAGACACTCTCCACAAAACAAAATCTTGTGGAATTGTAGGGAAAGAATTGTGCATGTATATAATTCCAAAATGTTTTTGAGTTCACACATAGGACAGCCCTTTTACCACCACCAGTAAATCATCTATGATATATTGGGAAAATTAAATAAAATGTGAAGATGTCCCAATCACAAACAGCAGAAGGAAACTTCAATTGTTCCTCCAAAATTTAAAAGTTGCAGAAAAAAGTAAAACATAATATCAACCATGTCATACATTGAAAAAACTCCAACAAATGGTGGCATGACAAACACATGGGAAATAGGTTAGATGAGAATAAAGGAATATGTCTGGCTACATAACTCTGGACTCCAAGAGCCACCCGACTCTAGCCACCAACAGGAAAATACAGACTAAATATAACCTACATTTTGCATTTAATACAAGGCCACCTGCAAGCCCCTAAAATAATTAAAAAACCATAGTACAGCATCATTGAGAATGTTCCAATTACATTAAAAAATACATCTAAGGCCTACTGCAGAGTAGACAAGTCCCCAAGCAGTAAAACAACAACATAGTAAAATGATTAACAAACCTGTACAAAATTCACAACAAAACACAATGGAAATGAAGAGCATTTATATGATAACCCAGGGCCTCCACAATCCCAAAAATGTGTAAATATTTTCCCACATTGCCTCTACTCCGTACTCCAGGACATCCAACAACAAACAACAAAAACAAAAAGGAACATAAATAGTGGTGCCTTCTCTTCCTCAAACAACAAACATTTTACAAAGCACAGCATTGATCTTACTTAATTTTTCCCAAAATGTATAGATTCAAAGGGCATGAACACAGCAGAGATTGCAGACAAAAAGAGAGTGATGCTTTACCTCTCAAATCCAAACCAAATTTAGCAGTGGCTGAACGAAGCAGAGGGAGGAGAATTCAAGTCAGGAAGAAGAAGTTGCTACTGTATGTACAGTAGCCTCCCAGTCTCTATAGCACTTTCTTTGTTAATTAAAAGAACTGCCACTTGAGTTCAGAATTACTGTTTTACTTTAAAAAAACATTACCCAAACAGTCTGCTTCTGTATAAAATCAACCAGAAATTTTTGTTAACCGGCGGTGTCAGAAGAAGCAGCTCATGGTCCTACCAACTGCGATATTTCTGCTTCTTGAGTGATGATTTTTTTATCAAATATGATTTTTGTTTTGCATTGTTATATAAGACCATAATCTTGATAATTATATATGCGTTACATTACATATTAATTAATCCAAATAGAAATTACCAAAATTATGTCATTTGCACCGGCGTAATTAACATTTTGCCCAAGCCTAATTTAATCCTAATTCATAATATAAAACAGGTAATACAGCTTGCTGGTTTCTATGAAAAGCGTTTAATTGAGAAATGAAGTTGGGTTTAACATGAAGGCTATCTAATCTTCACAGATTTTCAGATATGGTAGAACATACACAATAGAACAATGAATTCACCCAATGGACTAACCTATGTAGTGGGCACCAAGAACAATACCTTAAACAGAATTATTTTTATAAATGAACTTGCAAATGCAGATGCCATGAAGTAAACTGATTTTTCACCTATAGTTGCACATATTCAAACCCCCATATACAACTTTGCAACCCAGCCTTCCACTTCAGTTAATGCCACCAAGGAGACTAAAAAGCTTTAGTGGATTATCATTGTAATTTTAGTGTTGCTGTGGACAAACCCCAATCAAAAACTGCTTGAAGAAACTGCTGAATGTTATTAGAAGGGCATTCTGTAGGTGAAAGATTGTTCTTTAAGTTTTGATACTATGGCCCTAATTATGATGTGGGGCAGACTGGAGTCCACCAACACTGTTTCGGTGTGGGTACCGACCGACAGTAGGTCGGTGGTCCCGAACACCACATTATGATGCGCCCACAAACTGCGGTTGCAAACTCCCGTTTCTCTATGGGAGCTTGTGCAGTGGGCGATTTCTGCCCACAGCACAAGCTCCCATAGAGAAATGTGAGATTGTGTAAATCTCTGCACCGTGTGACAGGCACCTCATGGTACCTGCCACATGGTCCAGGGATTTACAGAGGGGTACCATTGATGCCCTTTGGCCCCCAACCGAAGACTACAGGGAAAGGGGGCCCTGCTAGGGGCCCCCAAAGTCACTTTCCGACAGGCTCCTAGTAACGACTTCCTGTGAAGTGTACTATTTAGCTAACCCAGATACCATTCTGCCCACTGCCGAAATGGCAGAACCCTTCCCTTGGCATGTGGAGCTCTCTAGACCAACCCAGAGTTTATGGCTATCTGGGGGCTACACATCCATAGACTGCTTTGTCCATGGCTTCTCCCGCTCTGTTCCGATGCCAGCCTATCTGCAAAAAAGCTGCCGCTATCATGTGTGTCTACCATTTGCCCTTCAAAGGTGGCTTCCCCTTTAAAGTTCACCTTTTGGGTTCACAACCTGTTTAGCCATCCTGCCAGGCAGGAATAGTTCACATCTCTTCCAACATGCAGTCCCTTTATGTTCCTTCCTGAGAGTCGTTCCTACCTCCCCCCAGGAGGGCAGAAGGCTGACTCGAGCTCAGCAACCATAAATGGTCACTGGAAAAAATTGGGCAACGAAGTGGCAACTTTTCAAAGTTAGGATTTGTGCAAACGTTACATTAAATTCTACTTGAGCATCATGCCGGATATAATGCAACAATTCTTTTGAAACCATGAAGTACCATATTCAGTAGTCCCATTTAGAAGTTAGCTCTGCTGCATTATCAGTGTGTAACTCTGCACTCGCCACTACTAGCTTTTCCACAGTAAAAATGAAAATGCAGGGTCTTTACTGCCAACACATGAAAAAGTTAATAAACACTAGTCCATATAATGCACCCTGCCTATAGCGCTTAGTTGGCCTGCCTTAGGAGTGACTTACAAATATTAAAAAGGAAGGTGTGGCTTTGCCATTACATTAAATGCATAAGTTGAGTTAGCTGTTTAAAAAATGCTACCCCAGCCAAAGAAGGCGGGTGGAAGTCATGCTTTTCTTTTCTACACTTGTAGAGGCACAATAAGTGCTGCACTCCACGACAGATACTTTAACTTAAAGGCCTTAGGTACCCCTGGTACCTTATACTAGGGACTTATAAGTAAGTTAACTTATGACAATTGTGAGTGAGTCAGCTAGACATAAATGTTTTAAGGGCCTGAGCTCTAGCACTGAGGCCTGTTAAGCAAGACTAAGCGCACCTTCGGAGTCGAAAAACCAGCAGCATCAGTCCAAAACATGGGAGTAAACATACAAAAAAGGCATTTTTTACAGCTACCTTTACAACTTTACTTGCACCCCCCCCCCCCCGGAATCCTCACTCAAATAGTTCAAGTTAACAACTATAGGCCTAATACACAAAGTCTGACTTAAATGTGTTAATGGCTGGATTTACATATGTAGTAAATCTGTAAGCTAATCTATGACATTGCAGTAAAAAATCAGTTTACTCAGTCACAAATATGGCTCCATAAACACATCTTCTGCATGAGTAAAATTAATACATGGAAAAACTACTATTCCAGCAACACTTTCCGGTATGATTCACTACCAGCAAATGGAGATTGGAAGCAGCAGCACTAAAATAAGGCAAAATGATTAACGGTTTATATCAATGTATTGAGAAATTAACTGCATGGCATTGCATATAAGTATGACCTACAGTAAACATCGAAGCAGTGAGCATGAAATAACTACTGACAATATATATATCATTAGTATTGGCTGCAGTGAGTCTTCGTGAAAGTCAAGGTGACATAACCATTAATGCGGGTAAAGTAGCAGTGACAAAGTACAATAAAAATTCAGATGAGCATGAATGTGTTATTACACATTCATGCTCACATATAATAGAATCTAAAATTTTGAACAAAAAATGTATTAATACAGTATGCTGAATGTTTCATAAAAAGAGTCAAACTTAATGATAAACTGACATGCATTTGAAATGTGCTAACTTGCAGTAGGCATTCATTTAGTATTGCTATTCATTTAGGCTGCTGAAGAACCCTGACATAAGTTTTCCTACCTAAAAAGAAACTTAATAGTGTTGAAATGTGCTGAACGTGATTTAGAAGCTTGACGATAGAATGATGCTTAGAGATGTGTCATAACTGTTACATTTTCTCATTTAACAAAGAGTATTATTTAACTATGCAACATTTATTCTTGAATGTCACGAACTTCCTATTTCTTGATGTTTCATATATGAATTGAATAGAATAGCGTGTGCATTTAAACAATAGTTACTGTTGTTTAGAGTAAAAGAATTGATTACTTAACCATGATTTGTCTTTCAGTTAGTAGTTGTTTGTTCTCGCAGTGAAACATGTTGGGATATAGAAGGTCAATGGATGTTATTAATTAACACTTATTAAGCGCATGGCTACCCTGAGGCATCCCAGCGCTGATGTGATAAGCCTATGGAAACTATGCCTGATGTTTCCAGAATCTAACCTCATAAGACTGTCTGTAGCTAACAATTTGATAAAAAGTTTGATCCATATGTATTTCCATGGGAACAGAGGAGCTGAACTTGCTTAATGAAAATCCCTGTCTTCTTATTGGCTTGTGGAGGAAAAATCTGGCAACAATTTTTTCAATATGTTTGCTTGACTTTTATAGTAGGGAGTGTTCCTAGGTGGAGGTGCACATTCTCTACTCTTGTCTTCTTGAAGAATTGACCTAGACCATTGTCGGTGGTAGCTACTGCTGCTATCGTTTCCCTCCTTAACCTGACCTTACTTGGATTCAACAGTTTGCTACTTCAACTGTATGTTGATCTGAGATCTGAGATTCAGCTGAGTCTTATAAAATGCTCTTTAAGGAAAAACCTAAATGCTCCTTGATTTCACTCTTTTCCATTTGATTTCCAACTCTTTAAGGGTTCTGAATAAACTAAAACTATGATCTATAGAATGGGACATTTATTACTTTATAGAACATGCTTAAATGTATTGATACTGGTGATTGACCTGTTCTAACCAATTTTCTTCATGCTGAGAATTCTGTAAACCTAATTGATTGATGGACTAACTGAATAAAGATAAAAATATAAACAAAGATCTTTTCTAATCTTCTAATGAGAAAATGCAATTTTAAAACAACAATACAACTCTCATTATTGACTGAGCTTAAACTGGTATTTTTGGGATGTCTCAATTGCTCTTTGACTCCTAATACACAATTCAAAGATCAATCGCAAAAGAAAAACGTTTTAGCATGTGAACGGGACCTTAGCACCCACAAGCAATTTTAATTTGGGCCCAATACCACGCTATCACACTTATGAGTTTTTAATAACTGACTTTTAATGTGATGTAACGTCCCAGATCAGAAATAATGGACTTTTACAAGATTCTGGGAGTTGATGAATGGAAACCAATCCAGAATGATTTGGAGCTCGAAGCTTCTTATTTGTTTTGGCTTACTTTCACTTACTTGGGCTTGCCAATCAACTGATCCAGCGTAAGTGGTAGAAATAACTTTAGGTTTAACCTTCAATTCACTACTTACTCATTTGTCCCTCTAACTGAAGTGGGCTCACTACAGCTAGGCGGATCACAGCTTTACCCCTAGCACAAAGGGCAAATGGTCCTCAGATGGATCTTTCTCCGCAGATCATGCCAAGTGGGGTGGACTCCTGCTCTGCTACATCAAATGCCGTGATAGCCATATTAACATGTATGGTAGTGTCTCTTCCAGTTATAAATCCGTGTTGTTGTGGATTAATAATATTGGGTAGAATAGGAGCCAGTCTCAGTGCCAGAATTTTAGCATATATTTTTGCATCAGAATTTATCAAGGATATAGGTCGGTATGACCCCCTCTCCTCCTTTGGTTTATCTTTCTTTAAAAAAAAAATTATTTTCGCCCTATTCCATGACTTGGGTGTTTTCCCATTGAGCCCAACTGATTGCAATACCTTCAAAAAAAGAGACTCCAGTTCGGCTAAACATACTTTGTATATTTCCAGAGGTATTAAATCCTCCCCCGTCGCCTTCCCTGCAGGTAGCAAAGATATAGCCTGGTGTAATTCTGCCATTGTGATGTTGTCCGACAGAGAGTCAATCCCCAGTATGGGCTGTAAGTTAGTTATGTGTTTGTCCAAATAATCCCTAATTGCGTCTGGGTTGGGGGTGTTTTCTGGAGTATACAGCTTTCTGTAATAGTCAGCAAATTGTTTTATTATATCCATTGGTTGATTATAGATGTTATTATCATCCCCTCGAATTCCTGTAATCAGAGTGCGGGCTCTGTCCTCAGCAACTTTATAAGCCAAAATTTTCCCGATTTTGTCCCCTCCCTCATATTGTGCTATTTTAAATTTATGTATATTAATGCTGCTCTTTTGAATGAGCTTAGTTTTAGCTTCATTTTTTAAAATTCCAAGTTTAAGTCCTACTTCTGTAGTCAGTGGTGAGTTTGATTGAAGCGCTGAAGCCAATAATTCTTCTTGGGTAGTTATTTTTAGTATGAGTTGGGCGTTGCGTTTTTTGCGTTCCAAATTTTGTCTAAATATATATGCTTGAGTGAAGCCCCTAATACTTGCTTTACAAGCATCCCATACCGTACTGCACGAGGCTGAATGTATATTAATGTCTATAAATTCTGTGAGATGTAGTTTAAGCTGTGTCAGATATTGCGAGTCTGAGATCAAATATCTGGGAAAAGAGAACGGTCTAGGTAAAGTCTTATTGTGTGGTTTGGTAATTATAAGAATTATCGCGTTGTGGTCAGAGGAGATGCGGGGGCATAAAATCATAGTGCAAATCTTTAACAAATTATCACTTATTAGTGCCATGTCCAATCTTGAGCACATTTTGTGGGGTGCTGAGTAATATGTGTAGCCTGGTGATTTTGGATATAAGTGTCGCCAAGCATCTTTGATATTATGGATACGACATAGGTCAAAAATAGATGACCTAGTTTTACGCATCCTTTGAAAGGAGCCGGGCCTAGTTGTGTCTATTTTATAATCCATTATGCAATTAAAATCCCCCATAACGATAAGTTCTCCCTCCCAGTCCAAAAGTTTGATATTCAGCTGATCAAAAACCCTTGGTTCATCCGTATTAGAGCCATAGACCACACATAGGACATATTTAAAATTCTCGAAACAAAGCTGTGCAATCGCCCATCTGCCATCGTTATCACAAAGAGTCTGTAATACCTCAGCTCTGAAACGTTTGTCCTTTAGAATGGCCACTCCTCTAATAGAGTGTCCCAGGCTCGAGCAGGTCACAGTATCATAACCCAACTGATTAAGTAGTTTTTTATCTTTCCCGGCTATATGTGTCTCAGAAAGAAGAACGATATGGGGGTTGTGTAATTTTAATTCCTCTGTAATTAGGGATCTCTTATTTCTACTATTCAGTCCAGCTACGTTCCAGGCTAAACACTTTATTTCATTCATTGTTAAGAGAGAAGCAAAGCCTACCTTCAAGCACAAAATCAGGCACAAGATACCCCAATACATTTCCTATTACTTGTATTATAAGCACAAATAGAGAAGAAAAAAGAAGAACTGATATAAGTTCGCAAAATCCATCTTCGTCAGCCTGCGTACATTTTTTTACAGTGTTTCCTCCACCCCCCAACCCCCCCCCTCCCTCCCTCCCTCCTGGTTCCTGCCCCAGCCGGGGAAGAACCGCCCCTGAGTAACAGCTGCCGCTGGAAGGGCAGCTGCAGTAGCTGGACACCCAAGAGAGCTCCAGACTCCCTCCCTCTGCTGCTGCTAGACGCGGAGAAAGCTTTTGACCGAGTGGGGTGGGACTACTTATGGTCCGTTCTGTCTAAGATGGGGTTTGGGGGTCAATTTCTAAGGGGTATACAGGCTCTCTATGACAACCCAACGGCATGTATTGGTTACGGGGGTTTGACCTCCTCAGATTTTTTAATACTCCGTGGCACACGGCAGGGATGCCCTCTATCACCCCTGCTATTCGCCCTTTCATTAGAACCGTTTTTGTCTGCTCTTCAGTCCCAAACCCAAATTGAACCTTTTAATTCCGGCTCACAAACGCTTAAAATAACTGCATACGCCGATGATATTGCAGTTTATTCACAAGATATTGAGGAGGCATTAAAAGGTATTGTTTTCGAGGCTAATACATTCGGGGATATATCTGGGTATAAACTTAACTATCAAAAAACTCAGGTTATCGCTAATTATACCCCAGCTTCTCCGGTCCCCGAGATTTGCAAAAATGCTACATACCTAGGTGTTAAACTCACAGCTAAAATTCAAGAAATCAATAACTTGAATTATAATACATTAACAAAATCGACTATCTTATTATTAAAAAAATGGCACAGATTACCCTTGAATTTAATTGGGAGAATCAATTTGATAAAGATGAAAATATTACCTAAATATTTGTATTTATTTCGCTCTATCCCATTGACTTTAAATAATATGTTCTTTAAACAATTAGATGCTGCATTTAGTAGATTTATTTGGGGTTTTAAAAAAGCAAGAAGATCGCTCAATCTTCTGAAAAATAACACAAACATGGGAGGTCTTAATTTTCCTGATTTCAAGATGTATTTTTGGTCCGCTTTTGTGCTGCGTATTCGCTCTTTACTTAAACAAGAAGGAACACTTTTTTTTCACACTTTTATGTTAAAACATGATTCAAATATGTTTTTGCTACGTGCTAACGACCCTAATTACTACAAAAGAGTGAAATTTAAGACTGCTAAAGCTTTAATAAAGATTTGGGACAATATATCAAAACACTGCAAAATCACCTATTTTCACTCAAAGTTACCACTGTGGGGTAACCCGGGTCTGCCGGGAATATTCAACGATAACAGTGCTTATAGCTGGGCTAGGACGGGTATAAGTGTCTTAGGAGACCTTTTTGGTACACATGGGTTTTTAGATTTTAATACCCTTAAGATGCTATATGATATTCCTGAAACTATGAGATACAAACATTTACAGATACATGATTACTTGATTAATAAAAAACAACTTACGACGGTCTTAGATAGCGATATATTGAATTACTTATATTCAGCTAAAAATAAATCAGTAATAAGTGACACTTATCGTCTTCTAACCAGCTTTAAAGCAAATGATTGCTCTAAATTAGCTGACAAATGGGGAAAGCTAATAGGCATAAATATTACATCGAGGGAGATAGAGTGTTCCTTGACAAATATCAATAAAAGGGTTCGCTCTTCTAGTTTAAGACTTCAACAGTTCAGAACGAGCTGTATGTTATATTACACGCCCAAAATAATAGCTAAGTGGTCTCACAACAACTTATATAGCGATCGGACAAAATGCCCTAAATGCTCGGCCGAGGCCGTTGATCTGGTGCATATGTTGTTCTCATGCCCTACTTTTGGGACTTTCTGGGGGGACATTCAAAGAGTTTTAAAAATCAAGACGGTTCAACTACCCTCATTCAACGCTGCCTCGGTCTTGCTGGATATATACCCCATCTCTTTTCCACAGGAAGGCCTGGCCTCAATCCTTATGTCTTGCGCTAAGTTAACACTGGCCAGAGCTTGGACCCGCCCTGATCCACCTACGGTATGGGACTGGTGGACACTGGTAACTGAGATTCACTCGATGGAGTTAGCATTAGCAAATTTAAGAGGGATACGCTCTTTGAGTAAATATGAAAAGAATTGGGGAACTTTTATGGAATGATCCGGCTATCTTGATTTTGTTTAGTACTACGAAACATTCTCTCTTATTCTTTTTTTTTTTTTTTTTTTTTTTTTGTTATATTTACAAATGTATGCATCATTGTATATCGTTTCTTTTGTCTTTTGTCAGTCTGTTTACAAATAAAAAAATTTAAAAAAAAAAAAAAAAGGATCTTTCTCCGCAGATAGAAGGGGTGGAAATCAGGATCTACTAAACACAATGTTAGACACCCAATGAGGACCATTAATTGCTGGCGAACTCACAAGTTTGAAATGAGGTTCAAATACTCTCAGGATCTTACTATAAAAATAAAGCCTTGTAATGGGGAACCCAGCCTCCTAAATACATTAAGTCTAACTTAAATGATGCACACTACAAACTTTCCTACAGCAAAACAGAATAAAAGGAGCAGACCTTGATATACTGAAAAGATTCTCTGATTCTCCTTGCAAAGCATTTAGATCAAAAGAGTAAGTTTGCTCAGTTTCAAATAAAGAACCACAGGACAAAATAATAGACTTATGCAATTTAGATATTTTAGTTATTGCAATAATGTTCCAAAATAGATACAGATAAGCAATTTCTTAAACACCTTAGTCAGGAATATTAAAGCATGTAGTACTTGAGTACACATTTAGGGCCAGATTATAAATTTGGTGGTGCGGCGCCTTGACCGCCCCGCCACTGCACCCCCAAAGCTGTGGTCAGACTGCCCACCAGATAAATAGTTTCCTGCTGTCTGGTGCACTTTCTTTTGATGTTCCCACTGCACCATAGTGGGAATGCCGAAAACAGTTTCTGCATAGCATGGACTAAAAGGTCCATGCCATGCAGGATCAGGGGCACATACATACAGGGAGGCACATGTTGTGCCTCCCTGTATGCACCACATGTGGAAGAAGCACAGGGGGAACTGCAGGTCCATCTTTGTCTCCTCTCTGCCACTGTGTTCATGGAGTAGGAACCTCCATGACACCGCTGACGGAGAGTAAACTCCTAATATGCTTGACTGACCAGCGGTCAGGAGGCAGTAATATGCTTGGTGGGACCGCTGCGGTCCAGCCAAGAATATTACAAGTTTCCTCTACAACACGGTTTTCATGGCCGTTCCACCTCCATGAAAACCGTGGCAGAGAAGAAACAGAGGGGGTCCTATAGTGGTCCCTGGTACCTCATGCCCATTGGATGCACAAAATGTGCCCCCCTGTGTGCATTCACACAAGTTCCTGCACGGCATGGACATAATAGTCCATGCCGTGCCTGAACTGTTTTTGGTGTTCCTATTGCTGTGCCCATTTTCAGGGCACCACCATGGGAACGTAATAAAAAAGCCTTCCAGACAGAAGGAAACTTCTAATCTGGCAGGTGGTATAACCATGGCTTTGACAGTACAGAGAGGACCCGGCGCCGCATTCCCAAAGTCGTAATTGGGCCCTAAGGGGCTCATTACTATGGCGGGCGGACCTGGGTTTGCCCGCCATCGTTGCAGTGTTTGGGACCGCTCGCCAGACATGCAGCAGCCCCACCACTGCAATTAGGATGTGCCCGCCAGACTGGCAGGCGCATCCAGGGCACTTAACATTGTGGACGGTGCTGCTGGCTTCAGCACCGTACGCAATGTTAATATGGCATTCACTGCATTGCCCTGCACTACGTGGCAGGCACGACGTGTTGCCTGCCACTTATTGCATGGAAATGCAGGGGGGTACCATGGGTATCCCCCAAGTGCAACCCCCCAACACACAGGGGGCCCGCAACGGGCCCCGAATCCGGCCTCTGCCAGCCTTTCCATGGCGGTGGAGGCTGGCTGATGCCAGCATTGTAATCTGGCGGGCGGTGCCTGCTAGGCACCACCGTCATGTTATGGCCACTTGTCCGTCCGCCAAGCAATCTGACTGATTGCTTCTGGCGGACCGGTGGCGGATGGACTTTCCGTCTGCCGCGGACTGATTGAGATTCCCACCGCCATCCTAATTCGCCGGTGGGAATATCGCTGTGTGATGGAGGAAAGAACCGTCACTGCCGGCCCGGCGGTGGTGGTCCTTCTGCCATCCTAATCGGACCCCAAGTCTCTGCTCTTGTCTGGTATGTAGGTGCAACAATGTCAAACCTTTAATAATCGATAGATTCCGCCCTCCTTAGGAAGAAGGATATCAAAGGGTAAATTGATTTTAAATCACCATTTTTCTTACTGAAATAATATCTACATCTATGACAGAAAATCTTCCAGCTATACTGGTGGCTAATATATCAACTATAGTAGAAAGCCATCTAGTTTTATGTGAGGTTAATGCTACTCCTACTAAAGGTATTAAAACTCCCAAAAAATCACCTACTATTTCCTTTCCACTCGCACCTCTCTTCATTATCTCATTCTCAAATTTGTTTTGTCTTTCAAAATCTTTAACATGATACATTTTTGAAAAAACAATTCCCATATACAAATTTCATATGGAATTCAGACAAAATATTGAAACAAAAAAATAGTACTTCTATCAAAAATAGTGTGATGAGGAAATATCGTCTGCAAGAATATTGATTTGAGGTGAGTAATATCGATTTTGAAAATATCGAAGTAATTAATATTGTTTACAAAAATATAGACCCTCATTATGATGTCGGGTGGTAAGCCACCAGACATCTCGTCAGAGGCTTTCCACCCGACATCAAGGTTCTGTCCGACTGCCGTATTATGATACTGGCAGTCGGAGGGAAAACAGCGGGGGAATTCCGCTCCGCTTCTGATTAGCTCATGAAGCCCATCGGGGCAGCAGGTGGAATTGTAATTCCAAAATCCAGTCGGGATTACAATGTCGCTTTCCACCTGCCCTTACATTGCGGTCCACCCTCCATGAAAAGGCAGGCAGAAAGTGACTTTAAGGGCCCCTAGCAGGGCCCCCTTCACCCTGGCCCATCGCTATGGAACTTGAGGGACATCAGTGGTGCACCCTGCTTGGTCCCTGCCACATGGTGCACGGATGTTTGAAAACATCAATTTTTCTATTGCAGCTTGTGCTGAGACCCTCTTCCGGACCCCGTACAAGCTGCAATAGAAAAATGGGTGTTTCAGGCTGCCCATAGGGCAGTTGCACCCTATTAGTATGGGTGGAACCACCGACTAATAGTCAGGCCGATTCCATTTTGCTATGGTGTCGGTCAGATGCTCATCTGAGTGACATTGTAATAGGGTCTTTAGTTGTTAATATTATTGTTTTTTATTTATTATTATGCAGTTTAGTATATAATTTAAATGTATATGTTGTACATTTTTTGTTTAATTATTATGTTTTTTAATATAGTTATAACATTTTTAGTTGTTATTCATTAAAATGTAATACAATTTTGTCATTTTTAGTTCCGTAGCAGGTTGTGGGTTTATAGGGGTACAAGGTGGGAAGTAATATATTTGTAATTAATTGATCATTCGTTTTGAATAATTATTAATTCATGAATTGATAATTAATCATGTAAATTGTGTAATTAACTTTTTTAAAGTTACATTTTGGTTGCAGGTTTTGAGTTTATAGGGGTACTGGGTGGTAAGTCATTATGTTACTTGTGCAATTAATTGTTTTTAAGTTCAATTTTAGGTGTAGGTTGTGGGTTTTTTAGGGGTGCGGGGCAGAAAGTAAATTCATTTTAATTACGTAATAATAAATTTTTAAGTGAGTAATTATTTAATTGACAATCAATTATGCTAATTGTTTATATCATTTTTTAATGTTACGTTTTAGGAGCAGGTTGTGGGTGTTGTAGAGGTATAGGGTGGGACTTTAAAAAAAAAAAATTAATTATTTAAATGAAAATAATTATGCAAATTGTGTAATATATTAAATGTTTTTTTGGGTGTCTGTTGTTTTTGTATGTGTAAACGATGTGTAGAATGTTTATTAACCAAAAAATAAGTAATGTTAATTTATAAAAAATAATTATGTAAAATATGTATATTTTATATTATATATCAGTCTTTTTAATTAAAGTTTTACAGATACAAACATCTGAACAAAATAGCCATCTGTTTCTGCATAGCATTAATATATATAAAATCATACAATACATCAAACCATAGTCCCATTTTCCCTGAAAGATGGTATCCACAGCAGTATAATTCATACATCGTTTCATTAGTGTCACTTATTCTCATTACTCGTCACTCCTGGCCAACAGATACATAGTGAAGGGGCTCCATATATCCTGGGGGAGTGAGGCTTGGGAAAGCTCTTCAGCATAGCAATTAATTTGGTCTTGATAATATGCCATGTCTCGTAACCAGTGCTTGTGCTTTGGGGTCACTCCCCCCACCAATGGATGGATACCCTCCTTTTTGCCAATATAGGCAATAGCCACTAGTTTACGGTTTGGTGGTTGAATATTTTTGATGAAGCTTGACAGACACACCTGTGGGGTGCATTCCACCTTTCCCATGACTATGTCAGTGAACGTTTTTGAAGATTGTTCCCAATAAGCCTGCACCCTTGTGCATACCCATGCCAAATGTATAAAATCTGCTTCTGGTGCCCCACACTGAGTACATTCTGCTTTTTCTCACAACCCAAATCTATACAATTGTGTTGGGTTGTAATATAATTGGTGCAGGTATTTAAAATGTATAATTCTAAGGTTGCAGTTCGCTTTCAGTTGTCCCATTAAGTTACAGCACTATCTCCAGTCCTCCATGATCATTTGTTTGAGAATGGTATTATTCCGTTTAGTCAGGGGCTTCTCCAGCATTGTTTGTTTATCTAACTGTAACACATTATACAGGTGTGTGATTAAATGGTTCTGTGTATCTGATGTGAGTAGAAATTGGAGCGCACCCAGAGCCCTCGGTTCAGTTGGGAACTGCGGGTACAATGCACAAAGTGCTGCCCAGAGTCTGCTGTATGTGAAGAAAAGAATAGGGGATATAGTATTGTATTTACGGAGATAAGAGGTGTAAATGTACCATCTCGATAGACATCTCCCATAGTCTGTAGTCCCGCTACTCTCAGGGTAGCTAAAGAGCCCGGTTCCCTTGTTACTGAAATTTCTGAGTGATGCTCGAGTGGCAAAGCAGGGGCATACATGGGATCTATCTGTGCTCTGCATCCTAATTTCTTCCACATGTGTAATGTGCATTGTACTGTGTCAATTTCTCCATGTGCAAAATTTGTGCTGTTATTGGAGATCATGGCCTTGAAAGGGATAGGGTACACCACATCACTTTCCACTGCTATGTGTGGGATATAGTTTAGAGCATGTTGACAGTAGTAGGCACTGTGCGCCTGTGCACATAAGTAATTTAACTGTAGATTTGGATCTGCAAATCCTGCCTAGTCATATGGGAGTGTTAATATGTCCCATTTGAGTCTCAGCTGTTTTCCCGCCCAGACCAGCTTAATTAATAATGAGCGAAATGTGCTAAAGAAGGTTTATGTTAAGCATATAGGGATATTTGTGAATAAGTATAGAAATGTAGGCAGCACTATCATCTGTATCAATGCTATTCTGTCAGCGAAAGATAGCGGTAGTCTTATCCATCCCAATACCTGCTTTTCTAGATGTGAGATTGCTTTGCCAGAATTATATTTTGTGACCAGCTGGGGATCCCTGTGTATCCATATCCCCAGATACATTGCAGGATCTTTGCACCATTCCAGGGGTTATTCTAGCGTGTGAGATATTGTGTCTCTAGTTAGAGGAAGTATTACCGACTTGGACAAATTGATGCCCAGCCCTGAGTGCTATTCAAAACACAGATATTCTTGTATAATATGCTCCAAGTGTTCCTTGGGGTTCCTGACATAAAGCACCATATTATCAACATATTATGGGATAGCTAGTGTTCGCAAATGGAAGCGCAACACAGTATCTGCATGTCTCTGTCGTAATATACATGCAAGAGACTCCAGCGTCGCCACAAACAACAGGGGCGACAGCGGACACCCCTGTCGTGTGCCTCGGTGGATCGGGAAGGTCCTTGATGTGTGCCCATTTACACGTACACGAGCCACCGGGTTAGTGTACAATAGTTTAATCCAGTGCATACATGCATGTGGAATCCCCATATAATACGTTACTGCGAACAAATATTCCCATTAAATTGAATCAAAAACCTTAGCGGCATCATGTAACACTGTTTCGGCAGGAAGGGTGGGTTCCAATTGATGCAGTATTGCGCACAAAGTTCGCAAGTTTTTGTGAGGTGGACCGCACTGGCATAAAGCCCGACTGGTCCAGAGGAACCATGGTAGACAATAGTAGACGGAGTCGAGTAGCCAGGACCTTAGCCAGAATCTTAACGACTGTGTTTAAAAGGGACAACAGGCGATATGTGTAACAGCTTTGAGAGGGTTTGTCAGGCTTCAACAGCGTGATAATAAGGGCTCTTCAGAGGGTGTCAGGCTGGCAACGGTATTGAAAAACCTTCAAGTACATGGAATGCAGATGTGGAGCTAGCAAAGCAACATATTCTTTGTAAAATTCTCTGGGAAGCCCATCACTCCCGGTGGCCTTTCCATTAGGTAGAGTGGCAATGGCCTCCTTTACTTGGCTGCACTAAGAACTCATGATGGCCCTGAGAAAGCCAGCCCATGGCAATGTTCTCAAAATAAGATGCTATTTCCGGCTCCCCTGCAGATCTACGATCAGCATACATACGTTCATAATATATTACAAAGGCATTCATAATGTCCCATGGTGCCTTCTTCGGTGGCCATCTCCACAATAAGTGATCTCGCCCATGGCTCTGCTATTCTGTTGGCCAACGCACGGCCCGGCCTGCCCCCCTTTCTGAAAAGACCCTGGCCCGCTATCTTCACGACATGTGTGTCCTCTCTATAGGTAGTCTCGTATGCCCTTTCCAGTTCCCACATGGCCGATTCAAGCTGGTGGAGGCACGCATGTATGGATTTAAGAATTTAAGAATCCCAGGTTGGAGACCAAGACAGGTCCTGCCTATTGTGACCTTGAATGCCTCCCATACTGTTGCTATATTCTGCACAGACCCTACATTCTTATCAAAATATTCTACAATTTCTGATCTTACTCCTTTGCTGAAGACCTGATCTAACAATGAGGTTTACTGTAGTCTCGCCTGAAATTGTGGTGAGATGTGTGTGGGGATTGTCATTGTCAACAAAACCGGGGCATGGTCCGACAGAGTCCTTGGTAAATGGTTAACTGTGTCTATGCATTTACTTCTTATGTGACTAACTAATTGTCCAGACATGACAAGGAATTGTAAATATAGGAGTGATATGTGCCCTCTCTGCTTACAGGGTTTCGCAGCCTCCAAATATCAATAAGGCTCAGCTCCCTCATCCCCTCTCACAATGTCTCAGCCACTCGCTTAATTGTCCCCCGTCATGGATGAAAGATCCTCTTGAGAGACCAGCGGACTGTTAAAATCACCTCCCCAGATGATTGTATAGGGTGGCAAAGCATGTAACTTAGACCATATCGACACAAAAAACTCAGAGTTATCCGTATTAGGTCCATATACATTAACAATAGTAATCAGCATACCACTCATTTTGTTCTGTGAACTGTTATACCTGAGTTCAAAAGGTAAGTTCTTTTTGATGAGGATCATTACCCCACACAAATACGTTACAGGGTTTCGCAGCCTCCAAATATCAATAAGGCTCAGCTCCCTCATCCCCTCTCACATTGTCCCCCGTCATGGATGTAAGATCCTCTTTTTGATGAGGATCATTACCCCAGCCACTATTTTCTCTGAATTTTTTGTAAGGTGCCTTTACTGCAGCAGTGCCACCTGTATGCCCTGCCGATCTAGATATGCTAACATGTGCCTCATTTTTTTGAGATTACTAAGGCTCCTAACTTTCCATGTGATCCAGGATATGTGGCCCACAGGAGTCCCCGCTGTGGTGCCTGGCCTACCTGTAGATAACATTTAATATCATAGGTTGTATTACCTTAGCTACAATAGTGATGCATGCTCAGTGATCGTTACGCTTCATGGCTAACCAAGGAACCCCTCTCTCCCTGCCCACCCACCTCAGCATCCCAATCAATCAAAACAAATTCCCTATTTACCAGAACAACACAATTATAAAACAAGTAAGCAAACATCCAGCCTGTCTACAGGCGTACTTTTTCAAAATTCTGAACATTTGGTGTCCCCCTCTGGGGGCCGCTAGTGGCCAACAAACTCCCATAAGTTGGGGGCAGTTGGGGCAATCTCTCGGACCGTCACATGGTGTGATAGTGCCGGCTCCGCAGCATGACACCAATGGCTGCCCAGTCTATCTCTTGAATGTGTCCACGAACACTGTGTTGCAAGGGTAAATGTACTTTTGGTTAGTAGCCAATATGGTCAATGGCATGCCTTCAGCACCTCATGTGATGTTCAAATGTCTGGCAAGCTTGGACACCCATCCGTTATGCGGACTCAGTGTCTCTTACCCACCCCTCCAAGTCCTCACCACATAATATATGTGCCAGTTCTCAGGAACTGCGTTCTCTGACCATCAGGATTGAATCCATATTGTCCTCATCATCGCCATTTCGGTGAGGCTGAGCTGTCTTCTCGTGCTGTTTAACAAATGCCATTTCTTCTTTGGGGTTTCAGAAAGATCTTTGGCTTGCCCCTGTGCTGGATCCTGAGGCGAGCTGGATACAGTAAGGCGTACTGTATATTCAAAGTCTGCAGTTTCCTCTTGACCAGCTGGAATTCTCATTGTGCCTGCTGCACTGCCATCTTGAAGTCAGGATATGAGGCTATTTCATTACCCTGGTATGATGTGACACCTGTCTCCAGTGCTTATGAGGCGAGCCGGATAGTGCATGGCATACTGTATGTTCATAGTCTGCAGTTTCCTCTTGACCTGCTGGAATTCTCGTTGTGCCTGCTGCACTGCCATCATGAAGTCCGGATATAGGGCTATTTCATTACCCCGATACGACGTGACACCTGTCCCCAGCGCAAGCACGAGTGCTTTGTCCCGGTCTCGATAATTCAGCAGCTTTGTAATAATGGGTCTCGGGCGGCACCTGGCACTGGTCTAGGGCCAAAGACCTGTGGGCATGCTCCACAATTAATACTGATGAGAAGTGCTCTACCCCAAACATTTCTCTGAGCATTGATTCCACATAGAGCTCCAATTTTCCAGTGTTGATAGACTCAGGAACTCCTATAATGTGGAGATTGTTCCATCGGGATCTTGCTTCAAAGTCTTGATTTTGGCTTGGATTACAGCTAGTAGTTTCTATCTGAAAGCATGAGGTTCATACAGTGTCTAGGGTATCCTTCGTCGACGAGTGTATGTTGCTTTTTGTATGCCATGCAGAAGAATACGATGGGTTGAATGGACTCTAGAACCTCACATCCCATAGGACACATTTTTGATATGCCTGACCCCTTCTTCCAAAGACAGGTGAAGGAAGCTATCGGTAATGCACCCATTCTAAACTTAATAAAAAGTGCTTGTGTTGAGGGTTTGGTAACCATATCAAAATACATGTCAAACTTGAAACCACATTTAAATGAGAGAAAAACGTCGATCAGGCTACCCGAAACAGTCTTGGAAATGTTTTCTCCCAGCACATAGTTCCAATAGGCCACTTTGAACTTCTAAATGGCGTTGCATGGTAAACTTGGGGACTTGACCAACAACCCCCTAGTCCAAGCTTGTGAATCCATGTCTTTATGTTAGCACACCCAAAGATACTATCGGCACCCAAACCCTCTATAAGCCTTGCAGGCATTCCCTATAGGGCTCTTGTACAGAATCGGTCTCAATGCTGCAATATCAGAAATGGGTCTCAGATTTAGATCCACACGAATGGGGAGCGTGGGAGTGCTCATGGGAATCTTCTAGCAGCAAATTGAAGAAACTGTTCTCTGCAATTTCCAGCATCTCCAAGTTACAGTGGCCCCAGATGCCTGCTCCATAAAGGGCTGCCCCACAGGCTTGGCTTCTAGAGATTTCCAAAGGAGGAAAACTGGGAAAAGAAGGAGAGCTGTTCACAAACTTTATGATAGACCCTGCTGACTATTTTAGGGACAGGGTGCCCTTCCTCAACTGAGCTGGCCACCTATGTGAGTCTTCAAAATTAACACCCAGATATTCAAACTTAGAGTTCCTCTCAAAGGCTTATTCATCTAATAAAATAGTTCTTTTTATTTGTCCTTGCAATCTTCAAACACCACATACTTGGTTTTGTTATAGTGATTTCTAGCATGTAGTCCCTACAGTATTGGCAAAACAGCTCAAGCAATATGGATATGTCCCAGGGACTTTTAGACAATAATAGGGTGTTGTCAGCAAATAATAAACATGGTGTCTTTGTATCTTTGATCTGAAGGGACTCGATCTCACTGTTAAAATTGTATGGTAAGTACTCATTGATGTATAAGAGGAAGAGCGTGAGGGCAGTACGCACCCTTGGCGTACACCTCTCAGAATTGGTATTTCATCTATCAGTTCTACTGCAGGTCCACTCCTGACCATGGCAAAATTGTCTGTGTATGGAGCCTGGATTAGGGTCAACAGACCTTTTGGGATCCCTATCCTATGCAGGATTTCCCATAGTTTCGGCCTTGAAACAAAGATCAAAGATCCACGAAGGCCACGAATTACCTCCCATTTTCCAGATCTACATTCCTCCACTTGATGGCTAAAAAGTATGCGATTTGGTCTGTTGTGCTAATTTTTTGCCTGAAACAATCATTTAAATGGGATAGCACTTTATCTTGCACAATCCAATCTCATGAGCTATTGAGTATCTGGGAACTAAAACATTTCTGGATATTGTCAATTAAACTTATGGGTCTATAATTGCTCGGAATAGCTCTGTCTTTCTTTTTGTGGACCGGTACTATTATTGCACCTTTCCAACAATCAGGGACCCGACCCCCAGCCATCAGAGCATTAGACACAAAGTTTATATATGGGGCCCAGATCTGCGGTTCACTTCTGTAAACGTCAACCAGAATTTTATCCAAGCCTGGGGCTTTTCAGTGGGTCTGTGCTAATATAGCTAGGATGGTTTCTTCTAGCATAAATTCCTCATAATCCTCACCCCCACAACCTATGGGGGAGGTTAATGCATCCACTTAGCTATCAGGTAATAGAGTACTTGTCTTGACTCCCTCTTCCTAAAAAGCTTTGCTTACCTTTATGGTGCTGACATACCCCCAACTGGCTGAGACAACCTGCGATTTGTCCTTAATTTTTAGGGCCAAAATAAAAACACGCTTAGCAGGTCTACACGTATGGTCAAACCATTTGTTGGATCTTACAGAGTTCAGGCCCTTTTTCCCCTTGCACATTTTTATAAAATGAAAGCCTAATCTGCTAAAAAAGCTATTCTGAGCTGCGATCATCAGAATCTCTTAGTCCAGACTGCTCAGCACTTTCGGGAGCAGTTGGTGGTACTCGTCCTGCCAATCAGCTTCTCAGATTCTCACCTCTTCTGGGCCAACAGTCTCCAGATACTACTTGCTTTCTTGCTGCACTATCCTAGGGTCTATATCTTTCGCAGTTAGCTTCATTTGCTTAGACCCTTCCGTACCTAAAGTTCACATTCTCGAACCCTTCTTGGGCCAAACGAGTGCTGTCCCAGCAGCCTGCTGGTCACCAACAGCTTGACTAACCTGATCCCTCTGGCTCACTGTAACCACTAGTACATCAGGAACAGGTGCTGTTGTATCATCAATGGGACATGAGTCTTTGCGAGTATGACTTCCATGTAACCAGTTTGGGAGACCTCTGCACTTCACAGTGGTATTGGTAAATTAATATCACCTGGAAAGGAAATCTCCAGCGCAGTGCCAAACACATTTTGCGCAAGTTTCTTCACCCTTACCCAGTCAACAGGATTGAGGTCATGGCACTGCTCTTATTGAACCACAAAAGCAGCTTCGCCAAACTGGTTAGACACAGAACCTGACAAATCAGCCAGTCCCTTGCAATAATCTAAAATAAGGTTGTCTGTTGTGTTTACTAATGCATTAGCAGGAACAGCTGGCAGCCTCATCACTCGCACCATAATTACTTTGTGCGCCGACAATCCTGTCCTCTTGTCTAGTGTATTTCTCAAACTCATCAACACAAGAGGCAATGCATCAGCCACTGCAAAGATGTTGAAGCATACACTTTTGCCAATATTGATTTCAGTGTGCCCTTAACTTGCTCCACCAGTCCAGTAGCTTCTGGATGGTAACTGTAATGGAGCTTCTGCTCAACCTGTAGTGCTGCACATAACATTCTCAGGACCTTATTATTAAAATAAGTTCCTCAATCTGGCTCAAGAGAAGTCAGAAATCCAAAACATAGAATCAACTCTTAACAATGGTTTGCCACAGTGAAGCTGTCATTCCTGCATTTTGGATGAGCTTCAACCCATTCTTTATGGTGACTCTTGACCCTGTTGCAGCTGCATTGCCTGGATGCTTGAAAGTGGTTGCATCTGCATGTGTATCTTGAACAGTGCAAAAGTATAGCCATGGAACATCCACTGACTGAAAGTATTTGTACCCTATTCAGTGGGGATACTGTTGACACATACTCATACACAGTATCTGACTAAGAGTATGAGCAGATTTTCCTTGGTGCAGAGAATGTGATGCTCAAATGATGCAAGATTCTGAATCTGGTTACTTTGATGCCATTGACTGGAAATGAGAACATGACTGATGAAGTTTGACATAATTGTCTGGTTGTGACTGAATTATGTACCAAACCACGTCCAGATATTTTGGACGAACCATTGCCTGAATTTGATGATGTGTTGTTTGTTGATGAATCCTGTTTGAGAGAAAATGAAGGAAATCCGAATGCTGCTTACGCTATGTGGACAGTTGGAGATGTTGTGGAAGCATTGTGGTTGCAAGGAGTGTATTCTGCCTAGTTTGCAGAACGTGTCACATTGACACGGGCTTGAAGCGTTTCAGAGCAGTGCAGAGTTACAATTTACAATGATAGACAGTCCAACTTTGGAGTCAAACATGACTTTAGGCAATTGCGACCACAGATTGGGTTGATGACATCCTCTGGATCACCAATACAAAACGGAAAGTGAGTGAAAAACCTTTTGCTGTCCCTACAATTCCCTGCCCAAATTGCAGTTATGAAGTGTGTTGCTCACAGGCAGGGCACTGACCATGTTACCATTGGAAGTTGATATGCTGATGAAATATTGTGCATTAAATGCACATACTTTTAATGAAGAAATCTTGAAAGAAACATCAGACATCACAGATAGCAATTTGTTGTTGTAAGCAGTAGATACCTGGGACGAGGTGAAGAAGTTGAGGGAGGAAGTGACAGAAACTGAACAACAAGTTTCGGTGCGAGCAGGATGTAACAAAAGAGAGGATGATGTTTGGGTATACACTGATGGCACGCCTGTATTGCCTGATAGTTTATTACCACATATTGCGAGACATTACCATGGTACTAAACATGTGGGAAGAGATGCAATGATGCACCTTTTCCAACAGGTGTGGTTTAATCCTAGGTTCAGAGTGAATGCAGAGACATCATGTGTGTGTGTCAACAACAAAACCCTGGAAGAAAAACAAAGGTTGTTATGAGTCACATTGGTAAATTCATAGGTCCCTTCAAAAGTCATCACAAAGTAGGTGAAAGTTCTGCGATTGCTTCCATTCCTCATTAACCAATATGTGACAGCAGACCCCAAACAAAATGCACCTTATCTGTATATCCCTTGGTATTTAGCATAAAGATAAATAGGAAATGTGCACACAGTATTAACACCGGCTTTCTAGGTGTAGTCCAGAAGGGGTCTAGATAAACATGAATACACAATAAGGTGCACCATACAACATTTCTCATACAAATCCAAAGTCCCAAGACGACGGATTTCCAATTCGTATGTAAATCTTTTTATTTTGTTTCTTGTGCCAAAAGCTCAAGTTTGTAAAACAGGCACGGCCAACACATTTCGTCCAACACAGTGGACTTCTTCAGGGCTGTAAATATAACATATAAGGACATATAAACCTATATAAAATCACAACCACATAAATGGCATAAAAGACATGACAAATCAATACCTAAAATGAGGAGCGAGGAAACACACTCCTCATTTATAGAGAAGCATGCTAAAACAGCATGAAAATAAACACAACACATATGGACCATTAACATTCAAAGATATAGAGGGAGGTACACTACATAACAATTAAAGTATATATCTATATTCTTTGATGAGACAACAATCTTTAAAAAGATACTCAATACAGAACAAAACATAAACTAACAATGAGACAAGCACTAACATATGTGACAAATTATCCCTGATCTTATTTATAACGATACCTAAAATTTATGCGACACAAACTCCTTGTGAGGAGATAGGGCAACGGGGTAGCACCTGTCCGGTGTATTTATATCAACATGAAAAATTACAAAATTAACAGCGAGCATATAATAGTGCTTGCAATACATATGATATGGATAGTGTCTAAAGGTCGAATGCATCCTAATAGTGGAACAATCAGAGGGACTGGACATAATAGAGAGAAAGGGAAAGGAAGAATGGTGCTTTTAGTAAGATGTATGTGATGGTATACCTACCTAAGTGTACCGCGATCAGAATGTGGTTAAAAATATATATTTATCCAAATAGTAGATCTTAATTCATAGCGTGATGAAATTGTCCCGGGCTACAGTTCCATCATGTCCCTGTATAGAGAGACTCAATGTAATTTTGTTCCAATTCATAATAAGTAAAACCCTAAAACATATGACAATATGAAACCTCTGACATTTTTACAAATCTTTCAATCTGTCTGTACCATTTTACTGGATTTTCTCTCAATTTTGGGAATTCATTTGTAAATGACAAAATATCAGATCTTGTCCACGGTACATGAACATTAAGGGTGGGCGTAGTGTGCTTAGTGGGGCTATGCCGAGTGCCATGGAGGGGGAACAATCTCCGCACACTCCACGTAGCCCCACAACGCGCCACCCACCTCCCTCCCACCCTATTAACAACTAAACAAAAAGCTTGAAAAACATAAAAGTAAGTAAAACGGCTTACCTTAGCTGCGGTGTCCGGGGGCCCCCTCTTCCACCTTCATCGCGGCTTCTTCAGCAAAACTGCGCATGTGGGGGCCCGCGCATGTGCAGTTTTGATGAAGAAGTCGGGATGGAGGAGGAAGAGGGAGCATCAAAACTGCGGATGTGCAGGCCCGCGCATGCACAGTTTGGATTTTGAAGTTGCGATTAAGGCGGAAGAGGAAGCCCCGGGACACCGCAGTTAAGGTAAGACGTTGCCTTACTTTTATATTGTTTTCAAGCTTCTTATTTAATTGTTACTAAGTGGGGAGGGAGGCTGGGGATGGTGGCACTCTGCAGCACCATGGAGTGTGTGGGATGCTGCCTATTCTGCGAAAAGCAGAGTAGGCACCACTCCGCACATTCCGTGGGCGGAGAAGAACTCTCCGCTCACCCCTAATGAACATACCCTCCACCGGGTACTTCTCTCATTTGGAGCACCCTTATGTCTGTACCCTAACTCTTTTCATTTCTTTGTTTTTTTACCATCTACCTTCTGATTTTTCTGTCTCACTCTGTTTCTTGATCAGTGTCACCAGGAGCTCTGAAATTCACAATATCCTTGTCACTAAAGTCTAACCTGTATGATCTTTGTAAAACCTTAAATTTTTTAATATCCACATCATATATGTGAGCCAATTCAGTCAATTTCTCATGTGTTAAACTTGCTCATTGAGTAATGTCTTTACAGAGAAACAATAGTTCCTCCTCCTGGTATGTATCTAATTGTGTAGGACTATTTGTTCCCAAAATAATTTCTTCCAATTCCACTTTTAGCCCACTCAATTGGCTTTCTTTTTTCCTGAACAGGCTTTTGATTCAAACTTGAGCTTGGAAATGAAGTTGAAGCTGGAGCTGAAAAAGAAACTGGAGCTTGTACTGGAACTGGATCTAAACTCAAGATTGGAGCTAAAATTGAAGCATTTTCAACAGTTTAATTATCAATCAGAGTTTTATAGCCTTTAAGCCTTTCTTCAAATTCTTGAGGCAGAAATCCTGAATGCTCTTGTGAAGTATTTAAATTAAACCCTCCATTGCTCAAATTTGCACTCATTTCAGGTTGCATATTTAATGCAGATGTATCTGTAACTTTGCTTCCCATTTTTATGGTCATGTCACAAGCATGATAACTCATTTTAGGAGGTCCACTCAGTCTGGAACATTGCCGGGTCAAATTGAGTCTGATTTAGAATTTACCCTACATTTCTAGCTTCCGTAGAAGTATCGCTTTGAATTGGAACCATAGATGTCTGAAGAAATGATCTCGTTCCAGGTTCTAGTGGATTAGGTTGTTTTGTATTTACTCCAGTAGGTGCAGCCAAATTTGGAACAGTATTTACCTGTAACCTAGATTTGTAAAGAGGTACAACAGGTCCAATAGTAACAGGAACAGGTAAAGCGTCTGGAGTATTTGAACCAATGGGGTTAATTGGTGCTGTAAATTCCATCCTCCCTTTTACAGGAGTAACAAGTATATGTTCTTAGGGCATGTCATGGATTAAAGGTGTATTCGGAATTGCAGCTGTACTAGCATTTGTCAAACCCTCACTCTGAGTCTCCTTGCAATGTGGTGAACAATTTATCAAAAAATCATTTAGAAGTTCATTATTTATGTCACTCTCTTCTCCTTGTTTCCCTGTGTCATTATTTTCTGTCACTGTATGTTTCTTTTTCTCTTTCCATTTTCTTGTCCTCCAACTTCTACCAAAGGATTTAAACTTGTGCCATGTACAATGTCTGCTTTCCACCTTTCCTGCTGTGCATTCCACCCAGCTTCTGCATTATTATCAATAGTCCTACTATACCTCCCTTGATACTTCTCCTTCTCCTTCTGATGTGCCATGTGTTCCCATATATTTAATGCTTCAAATATGGTAGTTCTAGAAGGTGTTTTAATTTCGTACAATTTACTCCTTAAATTCTCAATAATTCTCAAAGTGAATGTCCCATAGTGAGGAAACTGTAAACCCTTGTAAACTCAAGCCACAAACATGAATGTAATCCTTTGAAAGTGTGTTCCGGCGCACCCTCAGGATGTGCCTCTGACTTAGCTATACCAGATATAGTCTCATCTTTCTTTTCCATTTTCTGTAATGCTTTAAAATATTTCATTTAAATTTCAAATTCTATATTCACAAATGTCTTCCACAAAATCCAGGAAATTAATTTCTTCCACAATTCACTTGTTCAGCTATCGCAACGAATAACAGCAGGACCCTTATGATATAGTCAACAAATCCCAGTGTGAATTTACAGCAACTGACCAATCACAGTGTGACACACAGTGACACCAATCTCAATTGCTGCAGCAGCTCACCCTCCTTTAAAATTTCTTCAGCGCGTCTTCTTTAAACAAAATCTAATTATAAGGTAAGTAACAAATAAAACTGTCTGCTCCACTAAAGGAAATAAACTCTCACTAGGTAAGTAAACTTTTTCCTACTATCATTGGCTTCAATGAAATCTCATCCAGTGGGATTCAACCCTAATTAATATAGTAATTCCCTGTGCACCTGAGATCAACTATACCAACCGTTTACTACTAACACACAAAGAGAACCCTTTACTAAGACGTTGTCAACAACATCTCACAATAAATACCACAAAACAGCAGACAACTTACTCAGTGTCTTCTACACTGAGACAACCCGTAGGTAAATATCTCAAGATCTTACGCCACGATGGACCCATTTACAACTTCAGCCTCTTGCATCAAGTGCCACAATCATTCATGGACTTTAAATATGTGGACTCCAACCACTTCACACCACTCAACAACACACAGCCATTTAAAAAATCACAATCTTAGCAAAAGCAATAGCAACGTGCATCCCTATTAATACTCACAATCCTTCGCTGCTACACATTGACTTCATTAGGAAGAATACTACATCCGCACCCCATCAATCTGTTTGTTTTCCAAACACAAATTTGGAATCTTTGGACTTTGACAGTAATTTCCCTGTTTCTTTGGCACACTAAAACCTCACTTCTCTAGGCAGAACCACCTTCTGCTACCAAAGTTTTGATCCAGTGTAAGCGGTATAAATAATTCCAGGTTTTACTACTTACTAATTTGTCCCTCTAACTGTATCAGGCCCCCTACAGCTGGACAGATCAAGGCACTACCCTTACCACAGAGGCAAAAGTTCCTCTGATGGCTCTTTCTCCACCAATTGGATAAGTGGGAATTGTCCAAAATACAATGTTACCACCCAATGAGGACTATTAGTTGGTAACTAACTCACAAGTTTCAAATGAGGTTCAAATACCCCACTCTCAGGACCATACTATAAAAATAAAGTATCACAATGAGGAGACCCAACCTACTAAAGATATTAAGTCTAACTAAAATTTTCCACACTAGTAGCTCTGCTACTGCAACACAGAATAAGAGAAACAGAACTTGATATTCTGAAAAGATTCTCTAATCCTCCATACAATGCATTTAGATCAAAAGAGTGGATTAGCTAATTTTCAAATAAATAACCTCAGGACACAATAATAGAATCGTGCAATTTAGATAATTTAGTTATTGAATTAATGTTCCAAAATCAATGCAGATAAGCAATTTCTTAAGAATCTCAGTCAAGAATATTAAAGCATGCAGCACAAGATTACACATTTATTCAGAGGTTCAAAACCAAAGAGAATGGTTTAAAAAAACATCGGATATGAGTTTACAGATTCCTACTACCATTGAAGGTAGCAGGAAAATTTGATTCTCCTCAACATCATCTAAAGTTTTAAAGCAAAGAGGTAAAAGGAATCAATGTTAAAGTCCTCTCAGGGCAAGTCCATGAGCATGGGCTATAAGGGAAATAAGTCAAAAATTAATTAGTTCGGCAAAGAAGGATTCCAGGTCAGCTGCATAAGAGAAGTTGCATCAGCAAAAAGGTAATCCAAGATAGAGTAAAGGATAATTATGAAATCATAGGAAAAAAGTTCTGTTCTCTCCCAAAAGGGCGAGATGGAAAAGTCTGTGTTGCATCAAAGATGAAAAATCATTGAGTAGATGTGTTTGCTATCGAAAGAAAAATAATAGATTTGTGTTTACCCTCCTTTGGGGTTTCTTCTTTTATAGTCTTTATGACACCATAATGACATGGTGTCATTCCACTAGTCAGTCCATCGTATGATTAGTTTATGCATGCAGTCACCAAATACATTTAGTTACTCTTGCATTCACTCCTAAGAACTTCATGTGAACAACTTGGCTTTCTGGCCCTCACAGGTTTGTCAACAGTAAGAAAGATATGATTGTAACAGACTATGGCATCCGGTTAGAATTGATTTTCCCACTTAGCCATGTCACAGAGATCTTTGAAAGAATGTCCTTTGTATGTAAATGAAACATGAAGAGAACAAATAATGCAACATGCCAAAGGATATTTTATGCTTGTTTAGGGAACATTTGCAGCTCATGAAAGAACACCTTTAAAGCTAAAAATGCACTTCAAATGAATTAAACTTAATTGGAGTGAAATATTGCATTATAATTTCATAACAAGAAAAGAATAATAAATGTTTCACCAATGTATTATTACATGAAACTGACAAACATTAGCTATGGCCTACTGCCACAATTTTCAACATCCATACATGTTAATTATTCTTAAAAACCATTTTACTAAAATCGTTAACTAGTTTTTATAATTATTAGGGTCTTTACTGTCAAATCTGTAAGTTTCAATTTCCTAACTACTTTTATCACATAATTGCACCACAATCTATTTATAACGCATTTGCAATGAAAGGCAATTGAACTGATAAGCCTCATCATTAGATTCATTAGTTTTTCTTCAGTACGTGAATAGTAAAATATATTTTCATGAGAAATCTTGTTATAAAAATCTATGAATTCGTTTTATAATTAGTTGGCAATATATTTTCTCCTGTTCTAACCCTTTCAAACATGTTTTTACGGTGCTGTTACTCCACTTATCTCTTTTGCAATCTCACTTTGTTCATTTTGTGCAGTGTGTACATTCAGGGTTTTGTTTCAAAATCAATAAAAGTGCCATGTAAAGTGTTTTTGAAATGTTGGCACTATCACAACATTACCCATATTTCACTCCTATTGTACTCCAAGTAGATGTAGAAAGCAAGAGAAAGCTCTGTTTTCATTTCCCTACTACTTTTTAGCAATAAAAATAACTAATTGTAAGGATTCCAATAGGTGACATTGATGAAGCGTTCTTGATGGGAGATCAGCACTATTGTGACGTCATTCTCTATAGCTACCACTGAATTTCTCAATGGAACATGCAAATGTTGTTTGTAAAACTTTTAATGTGCTCTGGTCTTCTGCTTTTCAAAAAAGGGTGAATTGATCCTAATTTGGCAGAAAGCAAAGTTTCACTTTACCCAACTTTTTCTCTTGAACTGGAGTTCTTGCCAAAAATGGGCAGGCTTCAGTGTGCAGGGAACTGTGTTTCACTGATTGCTGATACAGCTCTGAATGCAGCGAGGGGACAAGATGAACCTCACATTCCTCACGGCCGAAGGCCCGCTGTATGACAAAATGAAATAGGATGTGACACCCGGTAAGCAGCAGCCCAGTGTCTTACTTGCAGCTTGGTTTTATCTATACGACGTTTGATTCAGTTAAGGCCAATGGGAGGGGGATCGGATACACGAAAAAGGGTAAAAACTGCCACTAGCCATAAACTTACAAAAAAAAAATTGTTCTGGAAATGCACAGAGTTTATTTAATGCGTTCCTCTGCACAACTCCCAAGTGAATATCACATATTTATAGTAGTCGCATCTTCATGGAAATTTACAAAGACACGGAAATAGGTGAAAAAGGACATAAAAAACATTTCATCACAAGTAAGTAATAATTTTTCACATCTTTCATTTAGATGTCCCGAAGCTTATTACACGCTTTCAATTGATGAAGCATGTAAATTACGTTTATGTGGTCCCATTTGATTTGAGGGCTAACAGCCTTTGGATTTATAGGAAACTGTTGTTCAAAGAGTTTCATACAGGTTAATGAAGTTCCATGAATACATTAATGTTCCTCGTGAAGCAATGAACTTGAAGCAATTACACCCTCAAATGTTTTCATTTCAGGGTTGGGACAATATTTTATCGAGGTCTTCCTCAGGCCAATATCAATTGATAATGCAAGGCACTATGGGGCATAAATAAACTGCAGCAGAGGGTGGTGTTACTCCAAAATTGTTAACGCTGCGCTCTGACAGTTTTAAAATGCAGGCATGCGCCATATTTACAAACATACAGTGCCCTCCTGTATTTCCTTTAGCGTTGGCATCAAAAAAGCTGCCTAGCAGAGGAACCCTAGCGCCATTTTGCTAGGATGCCTGTGCTGCAGGGATAATTGATTATGTGCAGGAAGGGACACCTTTCTGAACATAGACAATCTTAACAGGCGATTTTCTCTATTCATGTGTGCTTCAGAATGCAGTGCACGTGGAAAGAGCAATATACGAGGAGAAATATTCTCCTTGCATTGTCTGTTTAAGAAGAGGCATTTCCTGGTCTTATTTTTGGCACTGCCCCATACCTTGTAAATATGGGGCAGCATCAAAAAGCAATGAGTGTTACTGCAGAACGCCCACTACAACACCCACTGCCCACCCCTTTCACGCTAAGTGCTGCATAAATAGGGGCATTATTTACAAAGTGGCCTTAAGCCACATAAAGTTGCTTGGGCTTAACGTCGCCTTGTAAATAAGGCGAAGGAATTAAGGCCACCAGAACATCGCAATAAGTGACGTTCTGGTGGCGTTAACTCATTATAAATATGCCCCTGTTTGTGAATATATTTATGAACTAAATCAATGCATTTGCCTATATTTCATGAAGCGGCAAGGGAGTAGACAATCTTCAAGAACTAGGAAGGATGACCTGCTGGGCTGGTCCAGGGGAAAGCCCTGTCACTACAGGCACTGATGTGGGTGATCAAGTCCCATTGAAGGACAGACAGCTAAGGAATGAGCACAATTAGTGGCAGAGGTCTCACTCCACAGTGCGAGCAAATAACAGGTCCTGGTCTCGGACATGGATCTGGAATCACAGCTGGGGGACTCGGTGGTCTCAGATGAAGAGATCACTAGCACACCAGAGAGGTCACCTATGAGGGAGACGCCAGAGCATTGATGATGGTGAGACTGTGAGGGACAAAAGATGATACCAATTGAGCATGATTTGGAGGGAAGGGGTCTGGTAGGCTGGAGAATGAGGGGCATACCTCACTGGAACACAGTGTCTGAACTTGGGCACTGCAAGGCCAGGTTGCGTATTTTGAACACTCGTATTTCTCTACCCACTTTCCAATAGACATCCGCTAGGACATTGTTAACACCGTGTCAAGATTTACCTGATTGATACTGTCAACAGGGTGTTATGACATGATGCATGTTAACGTTCAAGCCAATGATGTGGGAGTTATTGTTCTGTTACAGTTACAGGTTTGTGAGGAACTGAGGGACATCAATAGATACTCGCCCCTGATACCAAATGAAGATATTATGGCTACATTCTCTAATACACTCACCTGGACCATTAGGGCAACGGATACAACCGTGAGGAACATACATTTCTCATGCATCCAGGAAACACATCTCAAGGGCAGGGAACTTGAGTAGATGTCCTGACAATAGAGTGGTCAGGTGCTTGGAACTTGGTACTTACGCAAGAGGGGTCCTCATTGAATAGCCCCAGGGGTACCCTTCATACACAGTAGAGTGTTGATAGACCCGGAAGAATGCTATGTACTGCTAGAGGCTATTCTGATTGGTTGACACCTCTCAGTGGTGTCCCTGTATTCACCAACACTGTGTCCCCGGCTATGTTCAAGGACCCTCAAGTGCCAGGGATATGGGATGGAGACTTTAACTGTATACACCAACGGGAGTAGATCATTCAGTACCCTTGCTTGCTGGGACACAGGGAATCCTTGTGATGAGACACTTTAGCCGCTGGACATATGTGGTACAATTACATGACATATGGAGGTTGGGACACCTTGGGGAAAATGAGTACTCGCACTACATCCTGGGTCACCAGATACACACCTGACTTGTCACCAGACTATATTTCTGGTACCATTGAGTTCTAGCCCATGGTGCTGAGCTTGGAGTACTTGGGCTATACCGTATAGGTCCACAGCCCTCTCTGAGTCACTTTCAGATGAGGGAGAATATGATCTCTGATACCGACATGGATCCTGCTCAGAGGCTCACCTTGACACAGTCTTCAAAGATACTGTCAGCTCACACTATCTCCTCTATTTTGAGGAGAACGAGGGATTGGTGGAATCAAAGAGACTAGAGTGAGACATGATAAAAATGGTTGTTCAAAGGCACTACATCAAGACCACCTGGGGGGGCGATGGCTTCCCTACCACACAGTTTGTTGGACTTCTAGGCACAAATGAGGGAGGGTGAGAAGGACATGGTAATGGTGGTAGAAGTCAGGCAAGTCTGACAGCATTACGCGCTCAACATAGAGGTGAGTCGTGACAACTCAGTGACATTGACTATAAGACCTTCCTAGATCGACAACACACGGATGGTGACAAACCAGGTCGCACCTTGGTGTGGCTCCAACGAACAGCCATCTCTAGAACCCTTATTGATGCAGCGGCAACAGGGTGAACACACAGGCAGACATAAATACCCTTTTCTTGGATTACAATGAGATGCAGTATTCCCCTCCTTCGGGACCTTCTTCTGACCGTATACTGGGAATATGTACGGACCAGTTCCCTCCCCTCCTGATGTCCCTACAATTTCAGTAGCTGGACCAGCCCCTTCAAGTGGAAAAAGTGAGAACTGCGATTCGCCAAATGGCTTGAAAGAAAGTCCCAGCGTACAGCACGACCCTAACCCCAAAACTGCTTGAGGTATATCTAAAGGAACACTAACAGGGAATGCTGCCTGCCTCCCTTCGTGAGGCCCTTATTGTTGTTCTGCCTAAAATAGCAGTGGCCCCCTGTAGGCTAGCTCCTAGAGCCCACTGTCAATGCTTAACACTGACTTTAAAATCTTAAGTAAGGTGCTTGCAAATAGGTTACTCCGATTGCTACAGACAATGGTGCAACCCGACCAATATGGATTCATACCTCAACAGGCCACCTTTAAAAACACTCGTAGGCTATTTCACATCAGGGGTGCAATGGAGGAAGCCCTCGACCTCCCAGTGGTGGTTTCACATGACATCAAGAAGACATTCAACACCCTGGGATGGTCCTACCCGCTGCTTCTTTTAGAAGCCCTTGGATTGGGACCCAAGTTCCCTGGCTGGGTTAGATTACTCTATGCAGCCCCATGGGCCAGAGTGAAGACGGGACAACATGTGTCACAACAGATCGAGAATGGGAGGGGCATCAGGCAGGGCTGCTCCCTCACACCCATCATTTTTGCTCTGGCTATGGAACCCTTGCATGTCTGCGGAGGATGAAGAGGCTGTGCTGGGGTCTGGCGGTGACGACCATCTGACACATCATCTCCCTATACGCCAACAATGCTCTGATTTACAAATGAGATGATGGCGGGTGCTGCCAGAACTTTATGAACTACTGGAGCTTTTTGGGGAAGTCTTGTGTGTTGCCCGACAAGGTAGGAGGAGATAGCATAGGAGGAGCCTGGGAGACTACCCTGATGTCTTGAGACCTTCCACTATCTTGGGATCAAGGTGCATCACACTTGCAGAAACCTATCAGATAGGAACCATGGCAAGGCCCTGATGGAAATATGTCACTCCCTAAGTTTCTGGACATGTCTCCATCGGTCACCCAGGGGCTGAGCATCCATAGCCAAAATGCTAGTCCTACCCACATCTCTTATTTCTCGTAATGGCTCTCCCAGTGCTAACCACATGATCCTTCTTCGTGGAATTGAGGGTAGTAGTGTCCAACCTGATATGGGGATGTGAAAGAAAAAGAGTGTCAAAGACCACACTATAGCAACTGCTATTGAAAGGGGGTCTAGATGTACCAGACCTCAAGCTGTACTTCAGTGCAGCACAGCTACAGTGGCCCTTGCGGTGTTTGTCTGGAGATACATTGGCAGAAAGCAGAGCGATTAGACACGAACACCGGGGCATGGCTGTATTGGACTGGCTGCTGACCCGAGACGACCCAGCAAGGAACATGATCAAACTAGCACAAGTGGCGAAGATCTGCTGGAACAGATACATCCAACCCATGCCGAGACAGATGCCAAACACACCACAGTTGCCTCTGAGTAACTGTTGGATGAGAGCCTTGTTGGACACCCACAACTCTACGCCGTGGAGCAGGGGTGACACAAGTGGAGACCTCTATATGGATGGTGCATTACGCTCATTTAAGGAGCAACAACTTGGTTTATTTGACGTATGACCTGAATGGGGGCCTCTTTTTGGTGTACAACATGCTTGTACTACAGGTGTATAAAGCTTGGGGAGTGAGTCAGGAGGAACAGCAGCTGCACCACGGACTACAGTTTGCTCTGACTAATGGGCTAGGCAGGAGGGTGGTCACAGTACTATATGCTGCCTTATAGGCTTCAGACAAGGGTCAACCAATGCTCCGTAAGCCCAGGTGGGATGCATTCCTAGGTGAGGTACTGATCGATTAGCAATGGGGGATGGCTCTTGAGCACGTTAAGGGGGTCTCTTGTAACGCCCACCTGAAATTCACACAGTTTAATTATCTGCATCAGACTTACCTCACACCACACTTACACAACAAGGTATTCCGTGGAGTAGCCCCAATATTTCCACGCTGCAGACATGCAGATGCAACATTTCTACACATGCTATGGGGCTGCCCAGCCCTGGCACAGATGTGAACAGAAGTGATAGAGAATGTCTTGGAGGTGACAGATGTGCAGTTGTCCCCAGACCATTTGTTGTGCATTTTGGGATTCATAAAGTGGACAAAGCACACTAAACACTATCTGAAACTAGTGGATGTAGCCATTATCCTCTTAACACAACAGATAGCAATGTCATGGGAGATATGGTGGCTCCGGGTGGTACATCAGTGGATAGTGGCGGAGGCAGATGCCATGTACTGTGAAATAAGGCAACAGGGAGGACCTGATGCCGTCAAGCTGTGGAACACATATGTGCTCAAATTGTCTGGCAAACTGGGTGACCCTGCATAATGCTGTCCAAGAGAGGCTGCCCCTGAAAACGGCAGTACTGGGTTTGGGGCATAGCACAGCTACCACACTCCCCATATCTATCAGTTCCCTGTTTGACACACACCACATGCTCCTGCCCCCGCCCCTTCTCCACATTGAAAAAAACCCCACTACTTGGCAATCATCGTAGACAAGCTTTCCTTACAGACTGTAGCCACCCCTAAAGGAACCAGTTCTTTATTGTTTCCATTATATGTTTTACTATAATAGCTATGGTAGTATGCCTCTGTCGACAACCAAGCGAACCGGGATGACAGCGGATGGCGGAGGCACCACACCACTGAAAGGTTGACCCAATGAAAATCACCAGTCACATGTTTGCATTGATTTTTGTGTTCATTAATGTATCGCCACATGATGTAAGAATCTCAGTGCTATTACTTAATGCATTCCTTTGTTGACCGTTTAATGTGATATATAAAATGCTAATAAAGACATTTGAAAGAAAAATAATAAAATACATTTATAATGTTCCTGCTAGTAACTTCAAATTTTTATATTTTCAATTGTACATGTGCCGACTTCCTCATCTACGGGGTGCAAACTTGTACTCCTAGTAAAAGACTTAAATCTCTGCCAACAATTTTAGAATTGCTTATAGGTTGGAAATTTAAGCCCTGGCATAAGTTTTTTTTTTTATATATTTGTTTTTTACTCAGGAAAGCATAACATACAGTCACCTTACAATAAACAAAATATATAACAGCAAGTCATACAAGATCAAGCAATAACCACATAGGTCTATCTAATCTACTATTCAATAAGTGGGTGCCACACTTGTATACCCCTTTTCTTCGCCCTTTGACCTTTACATTTATACAAACCCATCTCAAAATTAAAAACATAAAGCAGTTTGGCATAACAGGCTTGATATGACGGGGGATCCGTATCTTTCCATTTTGTTGCGATCAAAATGCGCAAAATTGCGGTTACCATGAAACAAAAACAAACATGGGCTGATTCCAACTGTAAATTTTCATCACAGCCTAGTAGCATCAGAGTTGGAGATAATGGGACTGGTCGTGAAATAGTTTTAAACAGAAAAGATTCAACTGCCTGTTTTAAATCATTGAGTTTAGAACATTCCGAAAACGTGTACAATATCTGCGGGGCCTTTTGTACACCTTGGGCAGCAGTCATTTTCCGGTTTACCCCAGGTAAACAGTTTCACAGGTGTAAAATATAAGTTGAAAACTGTTTTAAAATGTTGCGCTTTTAAATTAGCTGATAAAAACACTGTTTTAAACAGCCACAGTGATCTACTTAGATCTACATCCGGGTTCCCCAATTTGTCTGCCCATATGGTTTTGATTCTCGAAATGTCATCTTCATTAGCCATGAGCATAATGGAATATAAATCCTTAATGGATGAATGTTTACAAACCAGGAACTCTAACAGCAGTATTCTACCTTTGTTTAAAACCTGTGGTACTAAAGGACGGATTGTCTCCCTTATTTGGACATATTTAAAGAGAGAATTAAATTCCACCCGGTACCTATCCTGGAGTTCTGTAAATGAGATAACCCCATTCAAATCCAGCATGTCACCTATGCTATTAATTCCTGCCTGTTCCCAGCTTTTTCCCATTATATCATATAATGGGGCAGGAAAGCTCGATGAGTGCCACAAGGAGATATATCTTTGCATTTCCAGGATTTCTAAATGTTTGTAGACTCTGTGCCAAACTTTCCAGGCTGCCCTTTGAGGCTTAAACCGGGTTTATTTGTAGTAGCTCCCCTCCAGCTGTCTCAGGAGAATCCCTGGTGCTGCACCACCAATGGCCAGTTTGAAAAT
Organism: Triturus cristatus; assembly: GCF_964204655.1. Lineage (NCBI taxonomy): Eukaryota > Metazoa > Chordata > Amphibia > Caudata > Salamandridae > Triturus > Triturus cristatus. The sequence continues at coordinate 880,920,704 of NC_140583.1, forward strand.
GGATGGTGGGGTTTCCTTCTGACATTGCGTGGTTGGCTCTATCTTGTACTTAAACAATATGCGCATTTGCTGCAACATTATGGCCCAATAATAGCATAAAAGATTAGGGACTGCCAACCCCCCCCCTATCTTGCGGTAATGTCATGTATGTAATGGATCTCCCAATCTTTCTATAGTTCCATTTAAATTGTGAGAACATCCCGTTAATATTCTTTAAAAAAGTATTTGCTGGTTCCAATGGAATACAACGAAGTAAGTAAAGAACCTTGGGAAACATCGTCATTTGTATTACGTTGCTTCTTCCTATAATAGAGAGATGTAGACTATCTATTCTCCTAAGGTCACAAACTATCTTCTCTATAAGAGTTGCTGTGTTAATATCCCATATGGAGTCAACCTGCGTTGAGATAGCAATCCCTAGATAGGTAGCAGTCTCCGTTTTGCGGGGGTCCTGCAGAAACGTATTTTTAGTACAGACTATTTTGGTCTTATCTGTGTTTAGGCCATACCCAGAATCCCTACCATATTCTAGGGCCAGCTCCTCAATTCTAACTAATGCACCAGTTGGGTCTGGGGTAATGACAGCTATATCGTCAGCATACGCTAACACCTTGGTTTTAAACCCCTGCCCTGACCTCAAGTGGACTGATATCTTGAGCTTGTATAATTGCATTTATAAGGGGGTCAATATATAGTGTGAAAAGGATAGGGGAGCAGGGTCTTGCTCCCCGGGCTATAGGGATCTTTTCTGTTTCCCTACCCATAAGTTGAATCCTTGCAGACGTATGGATATACATAGCTTTTATAGCAGTTAATATGCATGAGCCAAATCCCTTTTTACGCAGATTTTGACCATTCGACCTGGCCGAACGCTTTTTGTGCGTCGAGCAGTATAAGGGACATCTGCTGCCCTGCAGCCTCTGCTATGTCAAATAATGATATTGCTCGACGAATATGATCTGTGGTCCCTCTTCCTGGTATAAAGCTGTATTGCCACGGACTTACCAAAGGTGTAATAATTCTAGCTAGTCTACATGCTATAATTTTAGAATATAGTTTCTCATCGGCATTTATCAGGGTTACTGGTCAGTATGAAGATGGGTCATCTGTCATTTTTCCTTTCTTTAAAAAGAGGACAATGTTAGGCTCTTGCCAAGACTTAAGTGGGATACACCTGAGCTGCACCGCTATGAAAAGATCCAAAAGGATGGGGGCAAGTTCCATCTGTAAAACCTTATATATTTCCACAGGGATACCGTCTGGACCTGCTGCCTTCCCAGAGGCCATCCCTTGAAGCACAACTTTGACTTCCCCTATTGACATATCTTCCTCTAGTTCCTGCATGACCGGAGGGGAGTTTACCTCAGCTTCCAGCTGTGTCACGGCCGGTATATTAAGTCTTGATTGATATAGCTCTCTGTAAAAATCTGCAAAGATTTGCAGAACTTCTTGGGGATCCAAGGCCACACTCCCATTCTTCCCTTTGAGCCTCACGATGCTATTTGCCGCTGCCCTTTGTCTGAGACGTAATGCCAGGTGTTTACCTGTGGCCTCGCCATACTCATAGTTATCTCGATCATGAGTTTGATATAATTTGGCCACGGTATTGCTAAAGAAACCATTAATTTTAGCTTTAATCTTTGAGGCTTCGAAACGGAGTTGTTTAATTAGTTCCTCTTGTTATTGTGTGATTGTTGCGGTATGCTCTTCCTAACATTTAGATAATTCTTTCATTAGTTGCTGAATTTCTTCCCTCTGCTGCTTCCTACGGAACCCTACAAAACTAACAATCTCTCCTCTTAATCCCGCCTTAAAAGCATCCCATACCATTTCCCTGGACATGCTATACCTGTTCATGTCAAAGTACTGATGGGTCCACCCCCTGATGTGTTCTACAAATCCTTCAGTGACCAGCAAATTCCTGTCAAACGTCCATTTGATGGTTGGCCGAATGCCTCCTTTCTATTTCTATCATCAACGGGTTGTGATCCGAATATACTTTCGGTAGTTTCTTGATGTTAGTGCCCTCTATAGAGATAGCGGAGATAAAAAAATAATCCAATCTTACATATTTATCATGGGGGCAGGAATAATATGTAGAACCTGCCTCCCCCGGCTTTTGGAAAGACCACATATTGACAGTCCTGTGACTTGTGACCAAAGCCTCTAGTGCCTTGAATACTTGTGGCTTCCTTCTTTGATATTTTTTCGAGAAAGGATTATCTGCATCTAGATGGATATTAAGATCCCCACAGATGACAAGGGGAGAAAGCCAAGATGCAAGTTCTAGCTCAAGTACTTTTAGTACTTCCGGGTCGTCCAAATTTGACTCATAGATCGTACAGATTGTTGGACCCCTTGGTATTGATGCGATAGTCCACCGACCCCATTTATCTGAAAGTGTACGCTCGACTTGTGGCATTCGGTTTGAAATGTGAATTGAAACCCCTCTGGTCATGGTGGTCTGCGACGAACAGATCACCTGTGTATACCCTTGAATCACATTGATCCCTCTCTTTTGCCATGGGATGTGCGTTTCCTGTTAACAGATTCTATCCACCCCCCTAGTTCGTAATAGCTGATTTGCCCTATCTCTTTTTATCCTATCATTCAGGCCCCCAATATTTATAGAACAAATGGACAGTCTGCCCATCCCAAAGGTTTTGGTAATATCCAACTTGATTATTGTAGCATTTCCTACTACTTCTTACTGTCTTGCGTTACTCTGACTTTTAGCTTTCCCGAGTTTTCTCCCCTTCCTTCCCCCACCCCACCCCAGCCTGCAAGCTTCCCTTCCCCACTCCCACTTGACCACACCCACCCCCCACAATTCCCTTCCCTCCCACCCCACACTGTGAAGCAGCAGACCTGTCTCTGTCTGTATTGGATGAATGGTGATTCTCCCTGCAGTGGCAAACCTTTGCTTGTTGGTGATTGTATTTCAACACTACCTCGTGTGTACAACTGTTCAGCCCTCCACCCTCTTCCTTCCATCACTTGGAAGTAAACCGGCAAAACAAATTACAAATGAGAAAACTACTATCCACCTCCCCCTCCTCTCTCTACCCTCCAATAAAATCCAGGCCTTCCTACTCACCTGTTCACCCCTCTTACTCCACACTCTCTAATGGCCCTAATTAGGTCTTTTGGGATACCGAAGGAGAAAGAAGAGAAAAAAAGACAATATATAAGGAGAGTGAGAATATATAAGAGTGTAAGAGACTATAAGAAGAAATGAGAGTTGAGGCGAATTAGAGTGGCACCCAAACAAGAACACAGAAAAGAGAACAAAGAAGGAAGACAATAATTCATTCCTGGGGCTTACAGTATTTGTCTCCCCCAACCCTCCTACAAGGAAAAGGGTACAGGCAGTCTTTTCCTCATTAAGTCAATGTCAAATTCTACTGATCAAACCCCTCCTGCGTTTAAGCACTCTTTGGCTTTGATTTCTGAGGTGAAAAAGGTTGTCCAGTCATTCCAAATAACTTTCAGCCGTGCTGGATTTAGGAGGAAGGCTTGAACCCCTTTCTCCTGAAAGGGTTTGATCAATTGGCACAAGCGCCAGCGATGCTCGACTGTATAATGACAATAATCCGGTCTTGTAAGAAATGAAAATCCCTCAACTATACGTTGGGCTTCCGGTCTGGTTTTGCCAAACACCAATTCTCTCAGTGGAACGTTACCAAAGTATACCAAAATGCCCGGGGCTTGATGTTGGGGTTAACTGGCTGACGGATTAAAAATGGGACTCGATGTGCCCTTTGAATTCCGTGGGACCAGTCCCACCCTTCCAATTCCAGGAATGATTTTTGGAGAAGTTGTACCATGTATATTTGAAGGTCGGAGCCTTCTTTCCCTTTGGGAATACCGAGAAAACGCAAATTATTTCGCCTATGGCAATTTTTGCTTTCCTCTAGTGTCCATTTGATATCCACTAGTTGATTTTCGTGGCTTTCCACCTGCCCCCTAGATCCAGCAATATCCAATTCCAAAGAAGCTGTTCTGGTCACCAAATCCGACATCCGTCAATAATGGTATTACAGGTTTTTGCTATTTTCCTAACTGCACCCTGCAATTTCCGTGCTGCCGCCTGTGACCGCCTGCGTTCCTGTTGGGCTTCCTCTCGGTGCACCACTACAAATTGCAAAATTATTTCAAGTGACGGGGTGGAGGGGATGATGGAGATTGGTCGTCACCAACGGTCTTAGTTGTGTTCCCCAACAGCTGTCCTCCCACTGAGTAGTCCCACTTCAGTTCCCTCTGCTATTGTTTATCTAACCTTCCTGCTCTTGAATTTTTCCTGGCTGTAGTGATAGACTCCATACCTAGGGTACCAGGTACACTAGCTGTCTCGCTCAGCTCGGAGTTAGGCCCTGTCCCAGACCCCCCCCATCCGACCAGGTAACGTCTGACAGGGAAATGAAATCAAGGTCGTTGGTCTCTGAGTCCGTTTCCCGTTCACTCCTTGTATGCGGGGGCTTGAGGGATCTTGGGTTACCTCCCGGGATGTGAGTGTTGTTTTTTTAGGGATTCTTCTCACGCCCCCCTAAAGCTCCAGGTTGCGCCTTGCTCAAGCCCCTTTTTTTGGGTCCTGGAATCTTCTCCTTAGTGACAAGGTCGGAAAGATCCTGGGCCTGCACTTGACTACTTTGGGTTGGCACCTGCCTGCCAGACTGTTCCCCATTAGAGCCTCCATCTGCCCCAGTCTCAATATGCACTCCTATCTGCATTACATTCTGCCCTGAGTGCCCTGAGTGTCCACCCTCTTCTTGCAGAGCTTGTTGTGAGGGCTGTAAATGCCCTGACATGGAGGCCTCCTGATGCCCTTGCTCTCCTTCTACTGATTCCCCCGTCAGTATCCCAGCATGCCGATCTGATTCCACAGAGCCCCCCAGCCCCTTCAAGCCCAACAAAGACTTACCGGTCTGAGGAGAGCCCTGGCTACTACCTTGTCCCAGGTTCCGAGCTTTCAGCTCCATTTCCAGAGCGGGAGTGCTGTTCCCTGCCCCTCTGAGCATATCCAGGACTGAAGCGCCGATGTGCTGTGGCTGGGGCAGGGGAGCTACACCCCTCCCCTTCCCGTCCGGAGGATTCTCCGTCTGGACCTTTGTTCTTCGCCCTGCTTGCCCCGCCGCTGGAGCTGATTCAGCCTCCGTTGTACTCGTGAGGGGGGAGACCTGGGCGCTGACTTGCAGGAGGGCACCTCTCCCTTTCGTGCCCGTCTTCGGTCCCATCTCTATCCACCAGCTGCCCGCGTTGCGGCGATCAGGCAAATCGGTCAGTGCAGGTTCCAAGAACCTGCAGCCTACAATCAGCTGCCTCGCCTGCTCGACCAACAGCGTGACCCAAGGTAAGATCCTGGCGGGTTCAAGGGGTCTGAAGACTTGTTGAGGGTAGAGCATTCCTATGCCTGCATCACCGGTAATTCACTTTTGAAAACGCCACCGCTGAGAAACCCCCATGGCCGCCTCATGCAGCCGCCATCTTGCTTCATAAGAAAAAAGTCGCGATCCCTGGCATAAGTTTAAATGAACGATCATGGAGATCTCCACCCATAAATTTACATTTGTGAATTAGGCCCCAATAAAGTAGTTTTCCTTACTAATTTTAAAAGAATCAAATATAGGCCTACGTTTTTTCAGTTTTTACTCATGTGACTATGCCCCTTTTTATGTAACTGTTGGGAAACCTCTTTTTAGTTGCACTTGTTTTTATTACAGATTTAATTTTTTTGGGTATATGACTATTACTCCCATTCAGTGTAAATGCTCAGTACATAAATCTGTAATGTAAAATTGGCTTCATGTAATTGGTTCATTTAACTTTCCTGCGAAACTATTGTAGATTGAGCAGAGAGATACACCACTGTCATGGAAATCAAAGAGCATATGTGGGCTGCAATGTGTATTTATGGCACCCAATTATATGACACAAATGTATGGCTCTAGAAAGCACCATTTTGTGGTGGTTGGACTGCAGTTTAAAAGATTAACACTGACAAACGGCAAGGAACGGTGCCTTTGCTGTGTAGAAAAACCATTGTATATGTTAGCTAAGTAACCCCTAAAGTGTGGATTGTTGTAATCCCACAAGGTTGGTGTTAATATATAAAAACGTGGCATACTAGAAATTGGGTACAGCATGCCCTCATAGTGAACAAATACTGTGATGGTTTTACTTTTCTGGTTATACATTTTTTTTCAGGAAGCAGCCGAGTTATGAATGAAATCATGTTATCATAGCTAGGTATGGAAAAATCCTAGGGCGGTCACTAAAAGTAATTTCCTCTTAGTTTTAAAATGTAATCTATGTTGTAGTGCATGAGAAAGAATGTCTTTTGAACTTTCCTGCCTCACATCTTTACTCCAGAGACTGAATCCGCATCCCTGACAGATTTGGGGAGAAGATGTGGCATAAGGGCGAGAGCTGTCAACTTTGGAGCTGGGGAACCAGGTTCATGTTTTGGCGTTGGCTCAACATCCTGTGATCCAGGGCAAATCACTTAATTTCACAGTGCCTAGAAAAACCCCAAAATGAATGTGTCCTTGAGTAATGTAACTGATGCTCATGTAAAGTGCCCCAATACATTATGGTCGAGTTTTCTCTATATAAAACTGCAAATAAACACAGCTAGCCTCCTGGAGGAAAAACACGTGGCCTCTGGCAGCAGGAAGGCAGTAGTGGTGTTAAGCTCAACCATTATACATCTGGGAGCGGGCCATGACCAACTGGTAATACAAATGCACCGATTTCCTCAGAACTGTGTTGTAACCTAACTAAGGAGTATTTATTAAGTTGATAGAGGTAATACTCTCCCAAATTAATAACCCATGTTCTCGCAGAATTCTTTTTGGTGTGTAATGCAAAGCATATCTGATTTACCCTGATAATTGCAGTAGTATTTAACAATAGCAGGCTCAAGTATTCCCCTCAAACCTGTGATGAAACCACATTGAGTAGTTCTCTATGGGTTTTCTTCTTTATCTGCACATTTCACAAAAGACTTGTACACTCTTCAACTCCCTACGTAATATACAACTCTGAGAGAAACTAGCCTCAGTTGCATCAAAGTTCCAACTTCTGAGATGGTTAGTGCATTTTTTAAAGTTTTCTGCTCACAATCATAAGCATGCTCCATTCAGTTATAGGGGGTTGCTTCTCGCACAGTTAAACTGACAGCATATATGAGCCAATTACGGAGTGTTCCTGTGTAGTGGGCGCGTGGTCATTTTCACTTTCATGATTAGGAGCTTCTGAAGATGATTTCAATGCCTGTGCTTTAAGCATTGCTATTTCTTTTTTTTACAGATAATGCTTTTCAGGTCATTTTACTGTATTTACTGGGTTAAGCATAGGATGTTTAGATTTCTTCGTTAGAAGAGTCTTGGTAATTCTTTTGCCTAACTTGCTTGTCTTATTTCCAAGAACATTCTGCTTTGTTAGATTTCTGTTTCCTTTTTTGGAGTGATTCACACTTGAACACCCAGAAGTGAATAGCAATCCCATGCACTCCCAAACAAGTAGGGGACGTAGCTACTTAGGTCCACGATTAACCAGACCTCCAATCCAGAATTCTGACCGTATTTAGAGGTCCTTGCAGCTGTCTGGAAAGTAGAGTCTGTTTCAAAAGTCTTGCAAATTCAATTTGACTCCATTTAATTGCAGCATTCTCTCCAGTGCAGAACCTGTGTTACTCTCTTCTGCTCCCACTTACTCATCTACAAACTGAGCTGAGTCACTGCAGACTCCACCGTTGCTGCTGCCTGGTCTTCTCTTGACACGAGAGAGAATTCCGGAAGGGTTTGCAGCAACTGGAGAGGCACAATCTTTGTGGCACCTAAAGTCAGAGTAGGGAAAACCCTGGAAAGAAACAAAGTGGGAATTCTCTGCTAATCCTTCTAAAATAGCAGTGGTGAGCAGCCTCGTTCTCCAACCATGAGTGTGGCAGTGGGAAGGACGCCACCGAGGTTTCCTGGTGATTGGAGTGGACAGCAATCTATGTGTGCTCTGAGGGTCTGACTGACCATATCAAAGGGTCATGCAGCCTCCTTTGACAAGGGTATAGTGACGTCTGAGACTGATCCTACTAAACTTAAAGGAAATGGTAGTTGCTTGATTTCTCAACAGCAAACTATTGCATCAATTATTCAAAGAGCAATTGTAACACAGAACAAGTGACTGGTAATTAATTTCAGCAGATGCCTACAGATTGTACCAATATCACACAATCTTTTTTATTCCCCAAAACAAAATCTGATAAAATAGTCAATATGCTTATAAGCTTTATTTAATAAAAAAGCAGAAGAGTGACACCTTTGTTGAAAAGCTTATCACAAATCCATCGAGACAGGGCACATTAATGCACACTAAGCAATATGCTTTTAGAAATTCAAGAATTGAAAAAAGCACAGAATATGTTGACTTTAAAAGTGAAATGTTTCTTTGAGGGGCACATTTAAATATTTGATTTCATATCCAACAGGTTACATCTATTGGAACAAAGACTCTTCGATGTGGAACAGCATCAAATGACCACTAATATGAAAGCTGACTCTCTAATAGAGTGGTAGAAATAAAGAGCGAAACAGGAGGGTTTAGAAAGCAGATCGCATAGGTTAAATTTATGTTTTATTTTTAAATTTATGTCTTATTTTTATTTCAGAGAAGATGTCTAATGTAAGCTGCAACATCAATCTAATAGAAACATTTTTTTTAAACTATGGGGTCCATTAGTATGTCGGGCGGATCGCCACTGCCCGCATAGCGGTGGCGATCCGCCCGACATAATCCCCCGCCCGCCTCCCCTTTCCCCCGCCATATTATGATGGCGGGGGTACCGCGGCGGTCGGAAAGACCGTCCGCCACCGGGCGGAAAAGGGTTGCATATGGTGGTGGTGTCTGCTAGACACTGCCATCCATATTACTATGGCAGCGGGAAGCAGCCCAACGCCACCACGGAAACACATGCAGTCCTCTCAGTTGGGGGCCCGTTGCGGGCCCCCAGGGTGTTGGGGGGGTGGGGGGTGCACATGGAGGATACCTATGGTACCCCCCTGCATATGCATGCACAAGGTGGCAGGCACCACACAGTGCCTGCCACGTTGTGCAAGCAAATGCCCGACATGCATATATTGCATTGTGGCGGGTGCTACTTCCAGCACCGCCAGCCACAATGCAATGTATGCGAGATGCCACCGCCACGGTGGCGGTGGCATCCTAATTGCCAGTGCGGGACAACCGCACCACTGGTGGTTGGTCCCAGCACCGCTAGGGTGGCGGGCGGACAGAAGTCCGCCCGCCATCCTAATAGGCCCCTATGTGTTAGTGAATTTTCAAGAGAACTTGACCATAGAGTTCTCAAGACTCCGCCTGGAATGTTGTAGGCACCACAAACAACCTGGGTTAACTCTGCTGACTGCAGAATCAAGGCACACATTCTGCACGAAGGAGTATGGAATCAGTACTTCAAAACAGATATGCATTTGTGTTCTACATCTACTCCGTAGTGACATATGAGACTTAGAAACGAGGAAGAGAGTTCAAGATTCTAATTCCTGAGTCTAAAACTGTAGGCACATGAGTCTTTCTCTTCCGACAAGCAACCTTTATGCTTCAGTATGCAGAAATGGTAATTGTTTACTGAAATTGCTAAAGTTGAAGAATTTTTCGTGTAAACTGCTATTTTGGACTTAATCCTCGGTGAATAACTTAGTATTAGAACTTCGGGTGGCATTGGAAATTATACATTAGTAAACATGTCCAATGAGTGTGGTTAGTACACAACATGGAGCCAATGAAAATAAATGAATAGTGGAGGTGGCAGTCAGTGTGGGTTGGATCTCCTGCATTGGGTTTGTGAATGGGAGAGCACAACGTGGAGGGTTAATAGAATGTAAAGCAATCAAAAACTGAAAGTTCATATATTTTGGTGCGAAGAACCTTATTAGATGGTAATTTCACTTTACAATCAAGACTAGATATTTTTTTTAACTCTTAATCACCATGCACTTTATCAAATGTAATTGCACTTACAGCAAAGGCAAAAAGAGCCTTTGGCTCGGTTTATGAATCGGTAGTAGCATTTCAAAAGATAGAAGGCAAAAGGAAAAAGGGAAAAATTGTTTATTTAATATTTTCCTATAAGGGTCATTTTCACTACCTTTACATTGTGGTGATTTACATTGCAGGTAAATATGTACATTTTTTAAATTCTTAGAGTGCCATAATTTATGTTTATTTATTTATTTATTTAGAGTTTTAAAGAGCATGAACGTGACCCGATTAGGGTATCGGAGCGCTTCACAGAAAAGTAGAAAACTTTCAGTGGAAAACAGCAAGCAATCACTGACATCAGAGAGAGAAAAAGAGGCAAAAAAACCAGAGCAGGAGCAGAGCAAAGGTGACTACCTCGACAACTGCCCTCTAAGGCTACACTGTAGTACATATTTTGCGACATTGTGCACAACATACAAGAGAGTATAAGTTACAAATAGCAAATTTGGTACAGCCAGGCAGATCAGTGGTCAGACTCTCAGGGAGGGGGTACGTACTACGTATACCATTAAGTTGAGTATACAAATGTTTGTAAGGTTATGCTCCGACGAGAGTTAATGAGCAAGCTAGGCCACAGTTCCGTGAGTGCTCTGGGAGAGTTTTATCTCAGGAATTTGCCCATTAAAAAAATATTGGCTTTCTTCTTATATCTTGACGAGTTTGGGATTGTTCTGATGTTTGGCGGCAGCAAGTTCCAGACTCTAGGTGCGGTCCAGGAGAACGCTCTTTTGTAGGTTTTTCTCTTCTGTAAGAAAGGTGGTTTCTGCACCAAGTCTCTGGCGCTACGGGAGTGCTTGCCACCTCCGGATAACACTATTTTCTGAGCTAGGTATGAGAGAGACTTAGCATGTAGCGCTTTGTGTGTGATACAGGCCAGTGTGAGTTGGATTCTGGCTTCGTCGGGAAGCCAATTCAGTGCCTTCAGGTGCGGAGTGATGTGGTCGAATTTTTTTGAACCTGTTAAGATTCTTGCAGCTGCTTTGAGACAGACCTTTTGGGGAGCGGTTGAGATTTTGGGCAGTCCTGAGAGAGCTGTACAACCGCATTCTATCCTGGAGATGCCTAATGCCTGCAATGCCTTTTTAAGGTCTGAGGTTTCTAGGAGTGGTTTCAGTTTTCTAAGGTAGCTCAGGAGAAACCTGGGGGCAGATCTATGTTTCCTTGCGCATCCCTGCAAATCAGCATGGATGCGCCAGGAAATATGCGTCACGCAAGTTTACCCTTGCGTCACCACAGATGCGCCACATTTACAATGCAGCACATCGTGGCGCAAGGATAAACAGATGCGTGACGCATCTGAAGGCGTAAGGCGGCGCATTGCTGGAGTTGCGTCGCAAGAGCGACTCAGCTCCAGCAAGGCTCGGGGGTGCCCTATCGTCACAATGCTGCGTCAATCCTTACGCCTGCTTCAAGCAGGCAAAGGGTTTTGACGCAGCATGGGCTCAAAAGTGACTGAGTGAAATCTTGTAGATTTCACTCAGCCACTTTTCGGAGGCGTTCCTGCGCCGGAACGCCCCCCCCTGCACAGGTACGCCCACATGTGGCGCAAGCTTTACAACGTGACGCATCTCCCTAGATGCGTCACGTTGTAAATAGCCCGCAGCATGGCGCTGGCTTTGCACCGCCGCTGCGTCACAAAAGTGACGCAACGGCGGCGCAAAAGTGGCGCACGGGGCTTATAAATCTGCCCCCTGGTGTTTTTGGCGACAGTGTTGCTGTGGGACCGTATGCTCAGATTCTTGTCCAGCATGACTCCTAGTGATTTGGCATAGTCCACTATGATCAGGTTGCAGTTCAGCGCAGTGAGTGACTTGGTCCATTCTAAAATGTCTGTGGAACTTTTAGGAGTGAATATTAGTAAGGCTTTGCTGTTTTGCGCATTACGTTTGAGTTGATTACTGGCTAACCATTGTATTGTCAGCTTTAGCACCTCATTCATTTTCTTGATCTCCTAAAGGGATGAGATTTTGATGTAGATCTATGTGTCATCTGCGTACATTTGGAAGGAGATGTTGGTGCTACACAGGATCACAGATACAGGTTCCAGATATAGGTTGAAAAGGATGGGGGAGAGAGTTGAGCCCTGTGTAATCGGGGAGGGAGGAGATAGGTTTCAATTAACTAATACTCTCTGAGAGCGGTTCCGCAGAAAGGATTGAAACCATTCAAGAACGGTTCCTCCAAAACCCATCCTGTTTTCGAGTCGGTCTAGTAATTTCTCATGGTTAACTGTGTTGAACGCCGACGATAGGTCCAGAAGAATTAAAAGACACTTTTTGCCTTGATCTAGTGCTTGTAGGGCGTCATTCAAAATATGGAGGATTGTGGTTTCAGTAATGCGATTTGACCTGAAGCCGACTGGCATTCATCAAGCAGATTACATTTCGTGATGTGTTTGCTTAGTTGTAGATGCACGCATTTTTCAAGCACTTTCACTAGAAGTGGAATATTGGATATAGGCCTGAAATTGTCTGGCACAGCAGGGTTCAGGGTTGTTTTTTTTAGAATGGGGATGACTTGGCCTGATTGAAGAGAGTCAGGTATGGAACTTTGTGTTAAGGACGCATTGATTATTGTGGTCCAGATGGGAATGATAACTTGGTTAGCTGAGGACAGACAGTTAGAGGGTAGCGGGTCATTGAAGTGATTGTTTGGTTGTATGGATGTCAGGATTTTGGAGATGTTGTGGTCATCATAAAGATTGAAGGTAGACCAGTGAGCTTCATTTGTAGGTATTTTCAGATGGGGATGTGTAGTTGCATTGATATGTAGCGCCGGTGGATGAGACAAATCGATAGTGGCAGATCTCAGATCCATTTCCAATGCATTGATTTTGGCTGAGAAGAAAGATGAGAACTAATCACAGTTTATTAGGGATTTTGTTGTTTCTTTAGAGGATTTGGCCAATTTTTTCAATTGTTGTTTAACCATTTCGAAGAGCTTGCAAGGCCTATTTTTAGCGTTCTCTAGCTAAACAACTCTTTTTTTGAATTGAGAATGTTTTTGTTGTACGCCTTTCTTGTCTTTCTAAGATGTTTTAGCTGGGGGGATGGAGGGTGTTGTCTCCATTTCCGTTCCATTAATCTCAGATTTCTCCTTTCTGGGTTTAGAGACCCATTAAACCAAGGATTATTGTCTTTCACTTGGATTCTTTTCATGGGGCTAGAAAGTTAATTTTGTCTGACATTGTTGAGTTGTAGTGTATTGTAAGTTCACTAACATTTGAGAGCTTAGGGGGCGGGGGAAGTTCCATCTTGCATCGTGCTGACAATGTCTCATGGTCTTTTGTATCCCTGACCCAGTGTTATGGTTTCACTGATTGCACTGGAAATTTCTTGATTGTGCCCTGTATACAGAAGGTAATATTGTGGTGGTCTGACCAGTCACAGAAAGCAATTGAGGATAACCTGGCGGTCTTTGCCTTTGAGATAATCCAGTCCAATGTAGAACCTCCGTGTGGGTTGGCAAAGTGCAGGCTTGAGAAAGAGATTGGTCTGCTAGGAAATCTTTAAGGATGTTGACCTGACTATCACTAGGGTCGTTCCAATGTAGATTGAAATCTCCCAGGAATATATCGTTGGATTGGGGGGATATGTTTGCTGTGATGATTTCCATGAGGTGGTCGATTAAAGTGTCTTTCTTACCCGGGTGGTGGCAAAAGGTGTGCAGTTTGCACAGTTGGTAAGATTCATTTCTAATGGAAAGTATGAGGTATTTGCAGGAATCAAGAGGTTCTGAGTGAATTTGAGTAACAGCGAGGTCGGAGCATTAAATGCAGGTGATACGTCCCCATTGTTTCACTTGTCTGTCTAGTTCCACAATGTTGTAGTTTGGAGGGACCAGTAGATCCATGCAGGGCGATGAGGCTTCATTGAACCACAATTCTGTTAAGATCGCCACATCTACTTCTTGGCTAAGGATGAGGTCGGCGATGTCGGAGGCGTGCTTCACTGCTGAATGACAGTTGAGTAGAAGTCATGATAGCGACATCGCTGAGTTCCCCGGGATTGTATTGTGGTATGAGGTGGTTAAGGATACTCTCTTCATGTTATTGCTGTTTACCCTTCTGTTTCTGATTGTGGACGTCTATTTGCGTTAATTGTGACTGTTCAAATTTTGTTTTCATCTTCCTTGTCAGGGAGACTGGCAGGATCAAGAGTCGGCTCATTGGATAGAAAGAAAGCTAGTGTTACATCCTCCGATAAATAGTTAAGCTGTTTACGAGTTCGATATTGCCTATTTGCTAGTGACATTGGTTGACAGTAGGGCTTGCGTTGTAGGATAAGTACTGCTTTTTGGATATGTTTGAGTTTAGAGAGAGAGTTATCAGTGAGGTGTAAGATGCTCTTCATTTCGAGAATCATGTTATGGATGCCCAGGGATATTCTGACTGTTTGGTGACTCAGTGACACAACAGAAAAACAATACAAGGAGGTACATCACACAGTGCAGGCCAGGTATCAGTACATGTCACAATAGTACAAGGTTCATTGGGATCAGGTGAGGAGCCGACATGAAAACATAAAAGAGCAAGCAGCCAGAGCACAATGGAAAAGGACAGGGAGACGGGGCCTACATATTAATGCAGGAACATGTCCATAGCATTGTCCAAAAGAGCAAACGCTAGATATTGGGCACAGACATTAAATAGGTCGTGAGAGGTGACCAAATATCACGGGGTCGAGATAACATTGGTAGCTCCTCAGCATAGCAGCGCAATTGATCACGGCAATAGGTCAAGTCCTGCAGCCACAGCCTGGTGGTGGGGGCCACTCTACTCTCCCAACACATGGAGACCCTCCGCTTAGCCACCAGCAACGCAATAGCCACAAATCTTCTACAGGATGCTTTAACGTCAGCAACAAGACCAAGGAGACAGAACTGCGGAGTGCAATCCAGGGGAAGCCAACCATGCTATGCATAATCTGTACAACATCACCCAATATGAGTGTACTTTGGGACAAACCCATGCCAAATGATAAAAATCAGCATCCGGGGCACCGCAGCGTTTACAGGCAGCGGAGTCACGCAAACCATAACGATGTAACTGGGCAGGCGTGTAATATAGCTGATGTATGTATTTATAGTGCAAAAACCAAAGGAAATGATGGACGGAGTGTGGAACATTGCAAGCACTCATCCCCAGTCAACTGATCTGGGTTTAATCCATCACCGTTCTTTAGCCCACTCTGCCACCCCAGTTCAGACATGGCCATATGCAAATCAGTCTGACCCTGTGCCTCATGGGAACAGTCCAGCCCGAACTGCCAAGCCATGTCTTCCCTGGACCGGAAACAAGCTTCCTAGGACCGGTTTCTGGCAATTCAGCCGTCTTCAGCCAGGCTTGCTTGAATCCAGTGGCAAAGTGAGCAAGGGACTCACGTCTGAGCATACCCTGCCAACTTATGGCGAACAAAGCAAAAACCAAAGGAAATGATGGACGGAGTGTTGAACATTGCAAGCACTCACCCCCAGTCAACTGATCTGGGTTTAATCCATCACCGTTCTTTAGCCCACTCTGCCACCCCAGTTCAGACAGTTTATCCAGCGGACCACCTGCTCCTCAAGGCGCGTGACAGCAACTCCATAGTTGGCGCGTATCACCTCCTGGGGGTCGCGGTGTACCCATACCCCCAAATATTTGACTGCATCAGTACACCAAACCAGGGGAAAGTCTAAATCAAGCTGAGACGTACTGTCTGTGAGTGGTAAAATCAAGGACTTGGACCAGTTTATACCAAGCCCAGAAAATCGTTCAAAACGAACATACTTCCGCAGGAGGGGGATAGATGGAGGGCCGGCTCACGCACATATAGCACCATATCGTCTGCGTACATGGACACAGCCAGAGGGCGCTGGAGAAACCGCAGCGCCGCCTGTGAGTGACGCTGCCGTAGGATACAGGCTAGAGGTTCAAGCATGAGCGTGAACAGCAGCGGTGAGAGCGGGCAGCCCTGGCACGTACCCCGGTGAATGGAGATCGGACGAGAGACGTGCCCATTAATCCTCTCTAGCTGACAGGCAGGTGTAAAGCAGTTTGATCCAATTAGTGAAGGCGAAGTGCACCCCCATACGGTGCAAGATCGAAATCATGTAAGACCAAGAGATGGAATCAAAGGCCTTTGCGGCGTCAAGAAGCACCACCACCGCAGGTAACGTGGGCTCAAGTACATGCATAACAGCAAAGAGAGTTCTAAGATTGTGGGAGGTTGAACGGGCAGGCACGAAACCAGACTGGTCCGGCAGGACCATAACCGGCAGAATCAGTTGCAATCTGGTAGCCAGGACCTTAGCTAAAATTTTTACGTCGGTGTTAATTAAAGATAGCGGCCGATAGGATTCACACCGGTCAGACGGCTTGCCCGGTTTGAGAAGGGCAATGATCAGCGCCTCACGCAGTGTTGGGGGCAGGCATTGAGCTTCATAAGCTTCTTCATATACCTGGAGCAAGCACGGAGCCAGAATGTCGACATAGGTCTTATAAAACTCTGCTGGCTAACCATCAGCACCAGCAGATTTACCAGTGGGGAGAGCGGCTATGGCATCCCGTATTTCATCAAGGGTGAGAGGGTGCATCAGAAAGTCCTGCTGCCTACGAGAGATCCATACCAAGGCTTTATCATCCAGATACTGCTGTAACTCAGCATCATCAGCTGCCGGGCGGTGAGCGTACAGGCCCTGATAGAAATCAGCAAAGGCCTCCAGAATATTGGGGGTGTCATAATAGATGCCATTCGCGGCGGCGATCGAGCTGATCGTATAAGTGCTACCTCGAGGCTCCATGATACGGGCCGCCAGTGCTCTGCCCGTTCTGCCGCCCTCCCCGTAATACCTGGCCGTACTCCTGCGGGATAAGTGACGGATCTCCTGGTCTGCCACAGCATTATATTCTGCCACTTTAGTTTTAATGTGCGCAAGAACAGAGGGGTCAGCCACACTCTCATACTGCCGCTCCAATCCTTTCAACTCACGCTCCAACATAGACATCGTGCCCCTGAGTGACCGAAGAACTCCTGCCTGAAGACCAATGCAGACCCCACGTATGGTCACCTTAAAAGCTTCCCAGAGCGTCCCCACCGCCTCAACCGATCCAGTGTTCTGCGCAAAGTAATCAGCAATGGCCTCCCGAACACCCTCACAAAATACCGTATCCAACAATGCGGATGATTGGAGCCGCCACTGGAAGGGAGGGGTGATGTAAGTCGGCAAAGCCAGACTAAGGTGCACCGGGGAGTGGTCCGAGAGCGTCCGAGGTAAATGTTCAACCCGCGCCACCCAGTCATTGGCATCTCGGGTCAGCAGCCACAGATCTATACGGGACCAAGCAGAGCGAGCATAGGAGTGACAGGTACCTCAGGGTGACGCAGACGCCAAACATCCACCAGCTCCAGCTGCGACATACCATCCCGCATAGCAACAGCTGCCCACTTGGGAGGCCTGTCCACAGTGGAAAGTCTGTCCATGTCAGGGTCCAGGCCACATTAAAATCGCCCCCACAAATAATGGTACAAGGGGGTAACTTATAGAGTTTCCCCCACAGGTCATCGTAAAAAGAAGGGTCATCAATGTTGGGCCCATGCACATTAACTATAACTAAGGACCGATTATGGAGTGTACCCTGCACTATGATGTATCGTCCACCCTCATCTTCGTCGACAACAAGCGGTACAAAGGGGGTGCCTTTTTTAACCAAGACCATAACCCCCCGGGCGTAGGAGGAATAGCAGGCCGCAAGCCGAACCCCCGCCCACCTGGTGGAAACAGTAGAGACCGCCTGTTTGGTAAGATGCGTCTCCTGCAGGAGAGCGATGTGAACATTGTGACGATCAAGATAGGAAAGCACCTGGCGAACCTTATGTGGATTATTAAGTCCCCGTACATTCCAACTGAGCCACAATATCGCCCCATCCGCAGAGGCAGTCATGTCGCGATGGGAGAAGGCATAATATCAGCACAATATGTATAGACAGCTCCCAACCCTACCCCACCACACCCACCATGCACCGTCAGTGTACCTTTCAAAACATTGCAACCCCCAACATCCCAACCCACCCACTCCAGCAGGAAAAGCCTGCCGTGACATCCCAGCAAACAGCATAAAATAAAACATTCCCAAACATGTCGCATAGTAAGCAAATCATACAAATAGGACCTCCAGTTAAGAAATAATGCGACCAGGCTATGAGCCAGAACTGAAAATACAACTAGGCGGGGAATTCCCATTTGGGGAAGCACCAGAGGCCTCGAACACCCTGTGAGATACAGGGTGGGCCGAGACAAAAAGAGTAGAGCCATCCGCAGCTGGCCACAAAGGTCGCCAAACGACCACCCCTGGTACCAGGACAATAGAGGCCCTCCCCTCGCATCCAACAGTAATACCAACAATGTAGTGCAGTCAGCAAAGGCAACATATAGCAAAGCAGTCAGGCAAGAGTAAGAAGATAGCATAAAACATCATCAGTGATGCCGGGGGACAGTAGAGACAGCCAAGGCTGACGCATGGGGACATCCAGCTCGCCAGCGGGGAAGGCAGGAATGGGACATCAATACATAAAAAGAGGCCAATCACTACCAGTCAACCATCAGAGTCAGAGTCTCCCACTTTCCCATTTGGCGGCGCTCGCCGCGGCGAGCGACGCTCCAGCTGCCGGAGAAATTGAAGTGCCTCCTTAGGGGTGGAGAAGGTGCGGGTTTTCTCATTGTGATGAATGCGTAAACGCGCCGGGTAAAGCATTGCATAGGGAATGTTAAGCAATTGCAATTTTTTCTTCACAGCCTGGAACTCTCTACGCGCCTGCTGCACCGCAACCGTAAAGTCAGGAAATAATTCCACCTTCATTCCCTGATAATTCAAGCTGCCTTTCTCCTGGGCCAGGCGCAACGCAGTGTCCCTATCACGGTAATTTAACAAGCGAGCTATAATGGGAAGGGGCGGTGCCCCAGGGATAGGCCTGGCAGCTAAGGAGCCGTGGGCTCATTCAACAATAAGAACTTTCGAGAAGTGTTCCACCCCAAACAGTGAGGTAAGTAGGGACTCAACAAATAGTTCCATAGGACCTGTATTGGTCGACTCTGCAATTCCGGTAATGCGCAGATTGTTCTGTCGAGACCGGGCCTCAATATCCTCATTCTTGGCCCTAATAACCTCCATAATCTTTTCCATGCTCGCACAAGAGGTACTGACTGCCTCCACCCTATCCTCAGCCGTAGAAATGCGCTGTTCAGCCTCGGCCAGCTGCTCGCCGTGCTTATCCAGCTTGGATGCCATGAAATCCATTCGCAAATTTAAGTTGTCAATTTTAGCGTCGATAGTGTGTAGGCTCGGCTGCATAGCGATTAACATGCCCTCCAACTTGGCCCCAGTCCCCTTCTCAGTATCGAGTTCAACATCAGAGGCAGCAGGCGAGAGGGGCTTCGGGGGCGGTTTAGAGGTGAAGGAGAGCTTACTTTGCTGTTTGTCTGCACGCCCCATGGCGGATCACACAAACCCCCTCACGTGCAAGGGAGAAATGCCACAATAGCTAATGACCCCCAAAAGTCCAGAAAGCAGGCCTCGCAATTGCACCGGCAGGAGCCACACCAAGGGGACTCACAGCTGCAAGGGCTACAAACAGTCCCCAACGTTCATGGAGGAGTGCAGGCGAGGAGGGGCTCACAGCACCCACGAGAAGAAGCAGGCCACCACTGGTCCCCCCGCCACCAGCCCGAGCAAAGAGGAAGCAGCAGCAGGCCTCACGATAACAGTCTTATGCTTTGGCGCCAAAGTAGGGGGTCCCCACACCGGAGGCTCCAGGAGAAAAGGCAGGCCACCCCTGGTCTCCCCGCCACCAGCCTTAATGAAGAGGAAGCAGCAGCAGGTCTAGCAGTAGCTGCCATATGCTTTTGGTGCCGAAATAGGGGGTCCCCACACAGGAGGCTCCAGGAGCTTGCCACCGCAAGGACACTGGGGGCAGATGGCAGCCAGGCACCAAGCAACGCCGAGCCCAACAGCGTGCATGCAGCGTACAGGACCAGCAAGTGGCGTCGCAGGCGGCCCCGGGCACCGCGCGGCCGCGCAGTGCAACCAGGCCGGCCCCGGCCGCAGCAAAGCAGGCTCTGCGGAGCAGCCTCAACTGCACGGTGGATCAGAGAGGGCCCTGCCGATGCAGCGTCCGTAGGCGGGCCTCGCCGTCAGCAACACCCTGCAGCAGCTTTCAGCACTCAACATCAGCAGGCCGCCATCACCAAGCCCCGCCGCCGCCGGATCCTCAGCCCCCGGAGAGCGAGGGACCCAAAGCCCGGCAGGCATCGGGTGAAAGGCTCCCACCGCACCTCCGGGCCGCACACGCTCCGGGCACACCACTCCACAAGTCCCTCGTCTCCGGCTCAGGTCAGGCGCAGCCCCACAGCACCACGGGGCTCCACGAGCGACAGGCGGCAGCAGCCAGCACCCTGCAGAGAACAGCAGCAGCTCCGGTGGCAGGCTACCATAGGACACGAGGCACCGCCATTAACCACCGGGCCGGGAGGCAAGATGGAGCAGTATAAGCAGCAGCAGGCCGCCGACAGACACCAGATGATACCAAAAGGATGCTGGAACGATAAGGAGGGCAGATCCAGGCAAGTTCATGGATGGCAGGTAAGAACAAGGATATTAGGCGGATTAAAGTCTCGGCCAGCAGAGCTGCGCTAAAAGGCGGCCATCTTGCTCGGGCTCTCTAGCGCCCCCCAGGTCCATTATACTTGACTGAGAAGGCGGAGAGGCATCCCAGGGACCTGGGCTAGGATAGGTTCAGTGGCCACGGGGAAAGGGCTAGATTTCAACCTCCTCACATGAGATACTCTAAACAGGGGGGTGGGCATGAGTCCTTTCTTACTCAAACAGGTGACCGAAGGACAATTAGGGGGTAAGTGATGATCTCGGTCTGTCCTGTGTGCTTGACGTACAGAGTGTGGAATGGGGACAATGTGCGGCTGGGGAAGTTACAGAAGCAGTGAGGTTGTGATGTAGAGAGTTCTATTGTACTTAGGGGGTATGCTGCCTTGAGCACTGTGCAAGATGGGCAAAGAGTTGGGGAGGTTAGGGCTGGACCCTTCTGTGAAGGTTCCTGCTGATTTGACCACCGTCGGTAGGGGACCTCTACCCAGAGAAACTGACTTTTATCTGGTTGAGGCGGGTTGGTATGTGCATGAAGGTGAGTTGAAGGAGTATTGTCATGGACCTGCTCTTTTAGGGTGGTAAAGAAGAAATACATTTTTTTAAGATCCTTGTTGGTTCTTGGATAAGAACTGTGCCATTCTTATATATTGTTACATTTAGATCAGCTCTTAGACTTTGTGATGGAGGGATCAGTAATTTAGTGCCATACGGAATGTTTCTTGTTTCGAGAATGTTCAATAGTTTTATTATGCCTCCTCGCCATATTGCTATTTTCCTGGTATAGAAAATGTGGTAATTTACAATGGTGTCCTGTTATAGTGTGCTGTAGTGTAGTATAGTGTTATTGAACGGGTCAGAGATCAGAGTCTCTGTGTATCTTCTCGGTAGTATTGAATGCAGCTTAGAGTTATTAGACCGAATCATATCAGCATAACCATTCCTACATAACATAGAAGACTGTGTGCACCAGGTACTAACCTAGGAACTTGTGCTTGTTTTGCTTCCAAAGATGGGTCATATGTTAAGTTTGAACACACTAACTCCAACGCAGGTACCACTGTGCTGCTAAAAGAATAGACGCATCACCGGTCAGTGGCAATGAAAATCCATAAAGTGCCCGTAGTGCCTCATTTTGCTCACGCATTGCACCTGTGCGCCAGTTTTTTCCAGCACAACACCTGCAGAGCAGAATTGCCTTTTTTTTTTTTTTCTTTTGTCCTCATCTCACCTGATCAAGCGGCAGCGGGTTTAATAGCCAACAAATAAGGATGGAGCGGAGGGAGGCCCAGTGGCTTACCGCGCTTGCTTGGGATCACCAGACCCATCCCTTCTGATGTTTCTCAGGGATATGGTGTAATCATAGGACTGATGGTAACAAGCTCAACGAGCGACCCCAACACATTAACGGGTGCCAGATATTTAAGACCTTGTCCACCGAGCGCTCATACTCCAGCCTAGCCATACTGAATGCTGCATTCAGCCAATCCTCTCTTTTCGGGGGGAGTGGATCCTTCCATCTCTTGCAGATCTCTCTCCGTGCCAGTAACATCAAGTAAATTAATAACCCTTTATCCTGCTCGGTGGCAGAGCTAGTGAAATGCCCATCGGCTCCAAAAAACACCAAAGAGAGATTTACTTCCACCTTGAATTTAAAAATGTCCCGGAGGGATAACCCCACTTCATTCCAAAAAGCCTCCAGATTGTGACATTGGAAAAAAATATGCTCATCGTTGGCTAACGGGGTATGACACCTTGGACATTTCGGAGGGGGGAGGGGAGCAAACTTAGCGATCTTATAGGGAGTGTAGTAGAGTCGATTTATAACAAAAAAATGATTTTTCTTTAAGCAGGCTGGCTTTATAAATTTATAGAGAGTTTTTAAGGAAGGCTCAAAGAGGGCGTCGACTTGGGGGCCCAAGTTGGAGGAAAACCATACCTCAGTCGCCTTGGGTATTTTGATGTCATCTGCCGCTAGAAGTAGATTGTACCAGACCGAAATCTCCTTCTTTAGGGGCCCTTGCTGACACAATCTCTCGATTTCCCCATTTCCTTTTATCTCGTCCTTCTCCTTTTCCACCCCAAACCAAGAAGTTATCTGAAGATATTTGAATCTAGACAAACCTGGACCTATCTTAATTCTTAGGTATTCCCAGGGTAAAACACCTTCACCATCCAGCAGATCTGACCAGACAGAGATACCAGCACATTTTATTGGGATGGCTAGGGCATCCTTAAGCCAGAGAGGAGTGCCAGGGGAATCCCAAATAGGAGCCAGGTCTGAGAAATAAGCAATCCCCCAACTCGATCTCACCTTATACCATAACTCTAGAGCAGCCCTCAATATCTTTAGTCTAACCCGCTTGAAAAATCTAGGAGAACCAAATTTGTAGAGAAAAGCCTCTCCTACATCCCCTCCCTCAGTTCTCACCATGTCAGCTAAAAGTTTGCCCCAGCTAGACTCATCGAGCTTCCCCAACAACATTCGTATGCTCCTGAAATGAAAGGCTGCTGCATAAAGGCTTAAATCTGGGAGAGCCAATCCGCCTTTAAGGAGTCTACGCCTGAGCTTTTTCCAAGAGAGCCTTACTCCCTTATCGCCCCATATAAAACTTCCGATCCTATCCTGTATTTTATTAATACCCTTCAATGAAAATGACAACGGAATGGTGGAGAATAAAAAAGAGAGTTTAGGAAGAATGATCATCTTTACAAGGTTAACCTTGCCAAAAATCGTCAAAGGAAGATTGCCCCATTTGTTTAACAGACGAACTATTTCCTTGGAAACTCTATCTAGATTGATTTGCGGGATTCTATCCAAATCTGCGACCACTGTAATTCCCAAGTATCGAAACTCAGTAGAGACCTTCCCACTCCAATTGTCTATGTTCCAGCACATGACCTCCGTTTTGGAGCTATTTACTTCATACCCGGAGACAGCACCAAATGAGGCCACTAGATTCTCTATAACCGGAATCGTGATTTCCGGATTACCAGTATATGCTACTAGATCGTCCGCATAGAGGGCTAATTTCGAGCTATAGGGGCCAGATTGAAAGGGAACTATTAGATTATTTAGCCTGATCGCTTGGGCCAACGGTTCAATATAAATATTAAACAACAATGGGGACAGTGGACAGCCCTGCCTAGTCCCTCGTTGGATGTAAAAAACAGAGGTAAGCACCCCATTCAGGAGTATCCGGGCCGAGGCCCCCTGATAACATCTCTGAAGGGTCTCAATAAAGATCGGGCCAAATCCCATCGCCTCAAGAACAACCCACAAATAGATCCAACAGACTTTATCAAAGGCCTTGGCGCGTCCAAGGCCATGGGAACTTGTCTTTGTACCGCAAGATCTATATTTCCTAGCAGTATATGAGTCAGATCATCTAAGTGTCTTCCGGCCATAAAACCTTTCTGGTCCTGATGGATCAACTTCGGAGCCAGTTTTGCCAATCTCCCCGCTAGAATGCCGACAAAGATCTTATAATCGGCATTCAGCAGGGAGATCGGTCGATATGAATCTGCCTTAGTGGGGTCTTTGCCTGGTTTCAAAATCAGAACCAGAATGGCTTCCTTCCATGATGCAGGAACCCTGCCTCCTATCGAAAAAATAGAGTTAAAGATTACCTTTAAGACCGGGACTAGATCGTCCGCTAAGAGTTTATAAATCTCACTTGGTATTGCATCGGAACCAGCCGCTTTTTTATTCTTTGATCTCCTAATCTGTTCCTGAATTTCTTCTTCGGAGATAGGAGCATCTAACCATAATTTATCCTCCGACGATAACGCTGGGAGCTGTTTATCCCCTAGCCAAGCTCTTTTTGCTTCAAGGGTTGGAACAGACCCCTCCCTATATAAATCAGAAAACAGAGATAGCAGACAAGTTTGCATGTCCTCTACTCTATTTGAGATCTCTCCTTCATTATTTACTACCAGTTCTTTAATATAATTTTTAGATCCATCAAGTCTAGCCTTCCAGGCCAACAAAGCCCCGGCTTTCTCCCCATATTCAAAATTCTCCATACGAGATGCTTCCCATTGTGCCCTGCATTTATTGTCCAGCATCACCCTATAATCCTGTCTCGCATTATCAAGGTCTGATGAAATCCGATGAGCTTGCTCAGGATCACAGGAGAGGGACAACCAGGCAGACTCAAGCTGGCCGATTCTGCCTTCTAGATCTTTTAAGACTTTGGTCTCCTCTCTATTAATTCCTGAAATTAACCCATGGAGGGACCCTCTTAGAGTGGCCTTATACGCATCCCACACCACATCGAACGAGGCACTACCGAAGTTTCTGGGGAAAAAGTCGACGGAAAGGGTCTTAATAGCTTGTATTACATCAGGGTTGTTCAGCATTACCCTCTTTAATGTCCACCTTGTCTGCCCTCGTTCTTTACCGCTAGAGAGTTTTAAAACTAGAGGGGCATGATCTGATATGTGGCTAGGTAAGATAGTAATCTGCTCAATATCCCTTTGCGACAGACATAAGTTGTAAAGTTAGACTTTTATCTCAGATTACCTTTATGAATCGGCCCCACAGTTCATTAACGGCTGAGTTTATTTTCAGCTCCACGCCGAGCTGCTCATAGGCTTGTTGGCTGCCGGCCGGATGCTGGGACTCTGTACTATTTTTACAGCCATTGTGAGAAAGTGAAACAATATGACCTCATTGCGATTTGAATCTGCCCGCTTGATGGGAGAGCAGAATGACTACCGAGCACTTGCTAGACTCGTCCTAGTAAAGACACCCTGCCTTCTAATTCAATCGGCCTTGTTCAGGAGCGATGATGGCAGCAGGAGGTGTTTCACTGTTGTGTTCCTGACCTGGTGGCATTCTCGTGGCACTTTCGAGGCATCAAATTATCAGTTTATACATGTGTACTTCCCAGTAGGCAAGTGTACCTATGTCCTGCCATTATCACTTTCACACGTTCAGAACACAAATAAGATCAGAAATACGCTGGGCCAAGAAAATTATGTGATTTTATTCCTACAGCTTCATTCGTATGATTTGGGAATAACCACATAATCCACCATATGCTGCAGTACAGTTTTAATTAAAAAAATGTGTTTCTTCTAGCTCAAACTGATCAAGTTACTTAAAAAAAAGCAGCACACATTGTGCTGTGCAGTGGCAGGCCCAATGCAAAAGTTAAGAGGCTTCTTTGTAGATGCTCATTGTTGCATTTGGATGGTAAAATGGCACTAATGAGGCTAAACGTTTGCCATGATAGTAGTATAGGGCCCAATTCACAAAGGTGAAGTGAAACGACTTTCGGTATTCACAAAGGTCATTCACTACTCGTAAATGTCTTTTGTCAATACTGAAAGTCATAAAGTTCGACTTTCGGGGCCGATTCACAAAGGTAATGTTAAACGGAAGTCAAACTTTACGACTCTTGGTATTCACGAAGGGCATTTACTACTCGTAAATGCCCTTTGCGAATACTAAAAGTCGAACGTTATGACTTTCAGTATTCATAAAGGGCATTACGAGTGGTAAATGCACGTTGTGAATACTGAAAGTCATAAAGTTAGACTTTTGTCTAAATTTACCTTTGTGAATCGGGCCTAATGTGTTTTAATATGTCAAAATAGGCAAATAATATGGTCACAGAATGTGCCAGATGCACCACATCATTTTCCTTTACTTTCCTCATAGTCTACTAAACCCTGCCATATTATGTGAGTAATCTGCTCAATATCCCTTTGCGACAGACTATCTACAAATAGTCTATCCTCGAGGAATGACCCAGTTTCTTATTCTGAAACGTGTACCCTCTACGTTGACCCTCCCTAACCCTCCATGAATCAACTAGTTGGAGGTCGTGGATTAAATTCAGAAGTGCCCGACGAACCTTAGGGGCTCCTACATAATGGCTTAAATTAGATCTATCTATTTTGGGGTTTAGCAGCACATTAAAGTCCCCTCCTAGAATTAAAGGAGGTTCCTCCAACATCAGGATTGATTGAAGTTTAAGTAAATAAGAGGGATCGTCCACATTTGGACCATAAAAAGAGACACAGATTGTCTCTACATTATTAAGAAATATTTTAGCAACAATCCACCTGCCCGAGGAGTCGGATTGAATTCTCCCCATTGTACATAATGTACCTTGTTTTATTAGAATTGCAACTCCTCTTATGTGAGACAACTGATGGGAAGCGCTAAAGCATTTAATCCAACTAATCTTTGAAAATATAGAGTTACTTTCCTCGAGGGACAGATGAGTCTCCTGTAATAGGAAGACCTGGGCTCGGGATAATTCCAGATACTTAAAAATCAATCTCTGTCTCCTGGGGCAGCGCATACCATTTACGTTCCAAGATAAAAACACGGTGCCTCCTCTCTCTACCCCTATGCCCCCCACCATCTCACCCGACCACTAATACCACTAACAGACACTAAAAGATTTGAGATGAGGATTTTTTTAGAGCAGAATTGCCTTGCAAATCGACACATCTCTTCCCCCTACAGTCCAGATTCAACGCATCACTTCTTCTGTGTGCAGCAGAAATGTCACATCACCTTCCCAAGAACTCAGAAACTGACTCATCGCTTTGGTTTTTTATGCTACCCTTCTCTGCTGCTGTTTTCCTTTGTGGATTTTGATGCATTTGATGTACTTTGTGTAAAAAACACATAACCATAGTTTTATATGGACAGAATTGCTTCAAAACTTTTAAAAATCATATCTTGAATTGTGTACAATGGATTTTTGTTGTTTTGGTCTTGTTTGGTTTAGATAAAGATGCTCTATTTTTCTAAACTGGTGTGGTGTCCATTTGTAGTGTTTTCACTGTTACTATGTGTGTTATGTGCAAATATTGCCTCTAAGATATGCCTGTCTGCTTGAGTCAAGCTACCAAGGCGGTGAGCAGGGGTTTTCTAGGTGTGTAACTCCTTTATCCTGACTAGAAGGAAGGATCTCTCCTTGGAGAAGGTGCATACTTCTGCCAACTAGAGATCCCCATTTCCAACGACCCCCAAATAGGTATAAGTCTGGACCCTAGACAGCCTGTTGCCCTGAACATGAAACGATCTCAGCTTGGTCTTCTTGGGTCCTAGCACCATATCCTGTGATTTGCTGTATTGATAGAGAGAGAAAAAGTATTAATATATTTCAATTTCTCAAATTAAGTTAATGACTGTCACGGGTTTGATACCGTTAAAGACTGTCCATAGTAGGGCATTAGTTATGTAACAGGGCCTGAGTATCTGAGGGAACTTGGTTACAGATTGAGCACTATGTGCAGGCTAAGATACCCTTCTATCTGTGGTTCACAGTCAACATGAACTCAACAGTCCATGAAGTGTATGGTATATGGCCAATGTTGCACATAACACATGCTCGCTTTACATATGTAGTTTATTCCAAGCTCCTTGCAATTATTCTCAGAGCTCTAATGCTATACTTAGTTATAGAGCAATGTGTACAAAACATGCTTGTATGATGTCAAGACTAAGAGGTGTCATTGGTGATGTCATCAATGATGTTATTTGAGATGTCATTAGTGATGTCATAAATGATGTCATAGTACATGTCATGAGTGATGTAATAGGTGACATCATAAGCAGTGCATGGCAGGGGAGCAAGTTATAGTTAGCTTGGTGAAGTTCTCTGGGTATTTAGTTAAAACAGTAATGTTGTCACAAACATATTCACCAAACTATACCGTTACTTTAATTTCTAAGGGTTTTTTTAGACAAAAAAAGATCTTTTTATCACACGTAACTATACCATTACATTAACCTTTGTTTTTTTATCAATTTCATGTTTTTATTAATGTAATGCAGTTGTTTATTACATACGTAAATCCAACCCTCCTGCCAAAGGCCATGTTTTGCGGTGTTGGCCACAGGGCTTGGCCTGTCGCCAGGCCCTGCAGCAAACACGCCACAGGTCCATATGATTTTTAAAGGGGAGAGGCCATGTGGCCTCCCTTCCTCAGCCTCCTTACCCCATTCCCCAAGGCCTTATGTTTTTAAAGGGGAGGGTCTAAGTGGCCCTCATCCAAAGCCTAATTAGGCCCTGGGGACCCCATCCCTGGTCCTGTTTTTTTTATTAAAGGTTACGGGAGCCAAGTGCCCCCCTCCCTGGGCCTTATTTGGCCCTTGAGAACCCATCCTTAAGTGGCGTTGTTTTTACAGGTGTGGGGCGCCACATGTCCCACCCTGCCTGAGCCTTTTAAAGTTTCTGGGGTCCCCATCCCTCAGGGTCCTATTTATTTTGAAGGGAAGGGGGAGCAAGTGGCCCTCTCCCTGAGCCTTAATATGCCCTGGGGAATCCATCCTCTAGGGCTGATTTGTTTAAAGGGGAGGGGGACCAAATAGTTCCTTCCCAGATGTTTATTGGGCTGTGGGTAACACCATCCCCCAGGGCCCTTGTTTTATTAAAGGGGAGGGGGCTGTGTGGGCAATGGCTCAGGGAGGGGAACTGCACCCCCCTCTCCTCCAAATATATGTGTTGGTCCTAGGGGTCGGGTTCCCCAATCCATAAAGCCCATGAGAGAGGCTAAGTCACCCCCTCACCTTATTAAATAAAGGCCCCGAGGATTGGGTACCTGGGGCCCCAAAAGGATCAGGAGGGTACCCCTCTACTCTTAAAAATAAAAAATGCTCCAAGTGATGATGTTGTCTGGGGACCATAAAGTTCGAGGAGGGGGGCTGAGTGCCCCGTCCTTTTAAAAAGAAAGACACCAGGCTGTAATTGCTCAGGCAGTGGGGCCATGCACCCATAACTTAAAAAAATGCCCGGGGTATTGAGTCCCAGGCTCAGCAAAGACTTGGTAAGAGGTGTCGTACAACCCCTCCCCTTAATAACAAAATAGAGCCCAGGATAGGGTCCTAAGGTCTGCAAAGGCTCGGTGAGGAGGGCTCCATGTCCCACTCTCCTGTTTTTTTAAAAATAGGCCCCAGGGTATGGGGTGTGCCTGAGTGTGGCCAAGACTTGCGAGATTAACTCCATGCGCGCATACATGAAGGCTGTGCATGGCATGGCTTGCATGTGAGGGGTAGCCGCAGATCAGGCCAACGACCATGGCCAAAGGAAGTGTGCAGGCAGGAGTTGGCTTTACAACACCAATAAAATATTACTTTACGTTAAAAAGAAACCTAGAAATCCACTAAAAAACACCAAGGATAAAGTGACGTTATAGTTTTAAAGTAAAGAAAAATACCACTGAAATTAACCATTTATAGTTATCGCGTTAACAAACATATAACATCACTCATGATGTTCTATAACATAATTGATAACATAAAACGGTAGCTAGGGGGCCCGTTTGTCGCACAAACCACGTGTGTTATCTTGGTTTACAATGCACTTATCAGGTGTTGCCCATAAATTATATAAAGTGTCTAAAACACACAATTGAGAGGCAACCTTAACTTAAGACAGAACAATATGTATCAGCTAAATGCTATTTATATTGGTGAAAAGACGAGTCAAGAGGTGCTGTCCTTGATTAGCACGGTTCTTTATTTGAATTTGATTATGTAGACAAATGAAAAAGACTTCGCACAGCCAACATGTTTCGCCCAGTTACGAGCTTCTACAGGGCATCTAAAAAGACTATGAATAGCGTCTATCTTTGGCATGACTACTCCCAAAGTGAGTTATCCATTGTATCCTCATTTATCAGTTCTTTGAGGTATGGAGTGGGGTAACCCCAATTTTGTTATGCTCAGTTATTTTCCAGTTTCTTTCTATTTTTAGTAGACCATCACCGTGTTCAATACTAGGAAATCGAAGCATACAGTTTTGGTGTCTGATGTGTATAGTTCAAGAACTATAGTTCAGATGGTCTGGGTGCGGAGAGTAGGGCCCAGGTGCGGAGTTTCTGGCCCGACTGTGGACATAAACATACGACTCGTAAATGACCTGTGTGAATACCAAAAGTTGTAAAGTTAGACTTTTATCTCAGATTACCTTTATGAATCGGCCCCACAGTTCATTAACGGCTGAGTTTATTTTCAGCTCCACGCCGAGCTGCTCATAGGCTTGTTGGCTGCCGGCCGGATGCTGGGACTCTGTACTATTTTTACAGCCATTGTGAGAAAGTGAAACAATATGACCTCATTGCGATTTGAATCTGCCCGCTTGATGGGAGAGCAGAATGACTACCGAGCACTTGCTAGACTCGTCCTAGTAAAGACACCCTGCCTTCTAATTCAATCGGCCTTGTTCAGGAGCGATGATGGCAGCAGGAGGTGTTTCACTGTTGTGTTCCTGACCTGGTGGCATTCTCGTGGCACTTTCGAGGCATCAAATTATCAGTTTATACATGTGTACTTCCCAGTAGGCAAGTGTACCTATGTCCTGCCATTATCACTTTCACACGTTCAGAACACAAATAAGATCAGAAATACGCTGGGCCAAGAAAATTATGTGATTTTATTCCTACAGCTTCATTCGTATGATTTGGGAATAACCACATAATCCACCATATGCTGCAGTACAGTTTTAATTAAAAAAATGTGTTTCTTCTAGCTCAAACTGATCAAGTTACTTAAAAAAAAGCAGCACACATTGTGCTGTGCAGTGGCAGGCCCAATGCAAAAGTTAAGAGGCTTCTTTGTAGATGCTCATTGTTGCATTTGGATGGTAAAATGGCACTAATGAGGCTAAACGTTTGCCATGATAGTAGTATAGGGCCCAATTCACAAAGGTGAAGTGAAACGACTTTCGGTATTCACAAAGGTCATTCACTACTCGTAAATGTCTTTTGTCAATACTGAAAGTCATAAAGTTCGACTTTCGGGGCCGATTCACAAAGGTAATGTTAAACGGAAGTCAAACTTTACGACTCTTGGTATTCACGAAGGGCATTTACTACTCGTAAATGCCCTTTGCGAATACTAAAAGTCGAACGTTATGACTTTCAGTATTCATAAAGGGCATTACGAGTGGTAAATGCACGTTGTGAATACTGAAAGTCATAAAGTTAGACTTTTGTCTAAATTTACCTTTGTGAATCGGGCCTAATGTGTTTTAATATGTCAAAATAGGCAAATAATATGGTCACAGAATGTGCCAGATGCACCACATCATTTTCCTTTACTTTCCTCATAGTCTACTAAACCCTGCCATATTATGTGGTCATCCTTTGCTGCAGAATTCCAGTTGGCTAAGAAATTAAGAAATACGAACTTTCAAAGACATTTACCAATGCCACCCAAACACTTTATCAGAGGTGACCTTCGTTGGGACAGAGCACACATTTTAACAAGAACTCCTTCACATCCAAATTTGCCATAGCTTCTGAATATTTTCTGATTTATGGGTCTGTATATTCCTGACCAAAAAGACCACAGTCTAACTCGGAAAAACAACGACCACACCAAAGAAAATGGAAGAAATGACAACTCGATATATAAAGTCCACCAAAGCAGAAACTTTCTTCTGTATAATTTACACAGAGAGAACAGCACCGTCTGAGCCACTTGCTTAAGTCTTATTGAGGAGAGAGGCAAAGAGTGACTGTTACGGCTCCCTCACTACCTGCTCACCCCCCGGTAGCTTGGAGCATGAATCATGAGTAGGCCTGGGTGAAAATTTCCGTTCCGCTCGTGGAAGTTGCGAAGTTTTGGCATTTCCGTGTTCCGCGGAGAACGCAGGGATGTCGAAACTTCTGCGAACCGCTGCAAAAGCGGAAGTATTTTCTTGTCCACGCTTTAAAAATGCATTCTCGTGCATGCGGTAGCGACTTACCGGATCCCTGCGTTCGCCGGCAAGTTTTCCTATCCGTTCGCATGCGCCACGAGATGTTGGATTGTTGGTAGCCGGTCGCGCTATCCCGCGAGAGTTTGCGATCGCGAACACGTCATTAGACCCGGAACAGGAAATAGGCATGGGCAAGTTAGAGATATATTTCCCCGTGAGCACGCAAAAACGCATCGCGAATGGGGGGAGGAAAGCAATCTCCGCGTCTTCGCGAAAGTTCCGCGTGCTCGCAGAAATTTAGAGCAATTTCGCAATAATTTGTGTAGGGCAACTACACAAATTCCGCCCACCCCTAATCATGAGGTGCTTACAGTCTGTGCCATGCATCTTCCGTGATATGCCCTAATCCGGCTTCTTTAAAATGATATGCCCTCTCTCCCATGCCATATAGTTAACTTTACTTCTTTTGCATGATGGGCCTAGGGGAAATGAAGGGAACAAAACTATTTACCCATTGCTTATATTAGAGCATGGAAACATCCTAATGCCTTTGCATTCATTGTCATTTTTGTGGAAGTATATAACATTTCCCCCAAGGAGCGTGTACTCATTGTCTGCCTCATATTGCATTTGCCATTAAAGATGAACAGAGTTCACATGCAGTCAAATCACAGGAACTCAAGCATGTAGCCAGCATTCATTCCTTACCTTTACAGCAAACAAAGCATTGGAGCTGCAACTGGGAGAAGAGCTATAGTGGGTTAAGATGGGTGGGAGATCCAGAGAGCGGAATGACTGCGTGGAGAGATAGGTGTGTCCTCTTGATCTCCAAGTAACAGGGCTCACAGGAGTAGACTGAGGAGGGACTCACCTTACAGCGAGTAAACTATGCAAAATAGTGCCATGCAAACACATGAGCCTTAAACTCTGTCACGTGACTCTCAGTGGAGTTTTTGCCAAGAGTGCGAAGTGGGCAAAGCACCAAAAACTCCTCCGGCAGAGCAGAGTTTACCGCCTACCGCTAGTTATAATTACCACAGGGCCGTTGCCTGTGTGGAGGGTAAAGTCGGTGACTCCGTATGCCACTGTGAAGAATGCATTACTGCCTTGCTGCTTGGGATATTGCCTGTGTGCTGAGTAATGTTAGCGTCCTTGTATGCAAGAGGGGACAGCCATGATGGACAAGGATCATTGTCTGGTTTCCGCCAGTGTTGAGAGGAGACAACCCCATGGCCTGTGTATGCCCACTCCCCAGCTGAAGGATCGTAACTGGAGCAATCATATCGCTACCTGTGAGAAGGATTTGAGGAGCTTACTCTGCCATCGGAGAAAGCACAGAGGACAAACAGCTGCTGCTCCCTTCAAAGAGTGCTAACTACCATCAGCAGCAGCTGAAACCCTCTAGACACCCAAATGTGGAATGCTCTAGAGGACCCAGGTAGTACAACTCCTGCAGGAGCGGGTAAGACTGTTTGCAGGGTCCAGGGGAATTTGCTCTGCCATATAGTGCTTTAAGCGGTGGACCACTATTGGCTTTGGAGAGTCGAAGTGGGACTCCTGAGACTCGGACTGCTAGAGGGGCTTAACCTGAATGTTGCCTAGTGGGCATAACCACTACCATTAGAGAGAAGGGATGGAACTAGGTGACCTGCCTATTGAACATTAGAATACTGACCTAGGGGACTGTGTGTATTAGTTGTGTGTGTTTCATGTTTTAGTTTGTGTCTGTTTGTAAATACTCAATTTTCCATAAAAGCAAGTATTTTGCTGGACAATCTTTTACTGTTGCTACTGAATGTATTTTGAAATGTGAGCCTGTGTTCACACCTTGCATCTACCTCCTCCCCAAAAAGCCTTGGACTGCTAGACCAATGCTACAACTGAGAGTCAAGTGCTGAAGGGGTACTTGGCCCAGTTGGTCAGGACCCATAGTAAGTTGGGCCCTCAGACATTAGAAGTAAAAAGCCTCAACCCTCATGGTTGGGCCCGGTAGCTCCTGATTGCCCTGTGGCCCTTTGAAAGTGGTTCTGACATTACTATTCACAATTTTCATTCAGATAAGAAAGAAAAGTGGGTCCAGATTATCCGCTTGGTTTCTTATGAACAATTAATGATAGCCAATGTTTATGCTCCAATAGAGTATAATGCCCTTTTGATAGATCATTTCTACACTTATGCCTCTGAAGAGAGACATTTTATTAGGGGGTGATATTTAATTTTATCCAGGATACTGACTTGAATACTTTCTTTCAAAGTAGGAAGCAAAGCAACTCAAATGTTGCTTAAATATTGTCCCAATGCTTAGCAATAAGGGGAGATTTAGATCCCTAATAAGGAATTTAACACAGGTTAGACCTGACAATCTTAGGATAGTTTTCTACCAAACTTTTTTTCCTGCTTGCCTCATATTTTTACTTATTCTTTGTTTTGGTCTTAGGACTCTAAGCACGTTACAACTGCCAACCAGTGCTAAAGTACATGTGCTTCTCCCCTGAAATAAGGTTCAATTGACTTGCCCACAATTCACACATTTAAGTTACCTATAAGTCCCTAGCACAGTGCACTATATGTGCCTAGGGCCTGTCAATTAAATGCTACTGACAGGATTGCAGCACCGCTAGTGCCACTCACTCAAGTAGCTCTTAAAAATACCTCAGGCCTGCCACTGCAGAACCTGTGTGTGCAAGTAGTATCAACAAACAAGTATTTTCATTTAGCATAGTTACTTAAAACCATTGCTACAGAATATCTCATAACGTTTCATTTTTTAATTAAATTTGTTTTCAAAAAAGCATAAGACAGTATGCTAAAAATCAATAAAATCAGTGTAAAATATTTGTTTGGCAACATCCAACTCTTTTCCTTTTGGCTATAATATTGTTCTGTCCAAAGTTGGTAGCCGGAGGTCAGCATCTCGATTTTGTGGCATTCTCTTCTCTACTATTCTCAGTATAGTACGCCAACACAGCCTGCCTTTGTGTGCGTATACCTCTCTGATTAAAAAGTGGCTTTAAAAGCATTCCTTTGTTAGTTCTTTGCACGTGCAGAGCAGGTGCAGCATGTTTTCATGCGCTGCACCACACAGGCGACAGTTGGAGTTGGATTGGTTTTTTAGCCAATGTGGAAAGTGCTGTATGCATGGTAGCAAGCCAAGTCGGTACCTCAGGAATTGTATTTTAGTGGATTTGGCAAACCCTAGGGCTAGATATTTTTGTGCAGCGAGAGAGTAGTAGGAGCTCAGGCTCATCCAGCCGTGCGACTTTCTGGATAGGGCTGCCTTGTCCTCGATCCAGGATTGACTCTTTACTGTGTTCTTTGTTATTTTTTTCAGACGGCAGTGGCTTATAGGTGTCTCCCAAAGTTCGATGAGACCCAGGGTGGTCAAACTTGCTAGTAGGTATTTTGTTGCTGATGACATTTTTTGCTGTTGTAGTTCTGACCATAAGTACCAATTTAGGGTTCCTGGTTTTGATTTTCGTACTTTGTCCCAAAAAATGACTGTCGCAAGTTGTCTTGCAAGAGTCTGTTTTTGAACACCAAATCCCAAGAGCCTAATCTGTGCTGGAGAGACTCTTGTTAGCAAGCAGAAGATTATTCTGTATACTTTTTGCGACCACACCATCCAAGATGGTTTTCTACAAGTTAATATTCAGAATATTTGCCTCAGAGTAATCAAATGTAATGTTAAGAAGATTTTGTAGACCCACCTTCGTTTGGCTGATCAAAACTAAGTCGTCAGCGTAGAGTAAACAGGGTAAAACTAGATTACTGACTTTTGGAGAATGTGAGTTGCTGGTGTTTAGAAGCGGGATGAAGTCTGCTAGAAACAGGTTGAATAGGGTCGGGGCCAGCACGCAGCCTTGCTTGAAACCTTTTGTTGTTGGTATCTTTCTTGATATGCCTGACCCGTCCCCCAGCTTTACTTGAATCCAGGTCTCAGTATGTACATTAATTAGCAGGTTTAGTAAAGCCTGTGGTATGCCCCAACCGGCTAGTTTTGACCAAAGCCTGTTGCGATTTACATGTTAAAAGCGGCCCGGAAATCGATAAGGCACAAGTATAGCGGCATGTTTGTAGTTTTCGGCCTTGTCTATTAACAGAGCCATGGTGGTTATGTTGGTTACAGTTCCAACAGATTTGGAGAAGCCGGTTTGGTTTAATGGAATAATTGAATTGTCTTTGGCCCAAAGTTGCAATTCATCCAGCAGAGTGCCTGCAAATAATTTTGCCTCATTATCCAGAAGGGCAACTAAGCGATAGTTCATAGGCAGAGTCTTATAACCTTATTTAAAAATGGGCTAAATTATCGTGGCCCGCCAGGAGGCAGGAAGTAGGCCTGTCTGCCTTATTTCCAAGAACACTGGACTAAGTGCTTTTGACAAGTAATCTGCATCTTGTTTATAAACCACGGTTGGTATTCAATTTGGGCCCATGGCCTTTTCTTGTCTTCCCATCTTAATGTAACTTTTAATTGTTTTGAGGTGGTCATTTGAGGTTATGACTCCCTGCAGTTCTCCTTGGTTCCATTCCTGTGCTGAAACCTTTTCCTCGTTGGATTGATGCTTAATAATGGCAGCCCACTGTATTGTCTCGGATATATTAGAAGACAGACCCTTGTGTGTTGGGTGGGTAAATCTTTTTATTGTTTCCCAGAGCCTTGCACTGTCATTCCGTTTGGTATCTGCATGCAGTTTCGCCCTCAGAGAATCCTCATTATCTCTCCTGGCCTCCCAAATTGCTCGCTTCAGCTGTGTTTTCTGCTGCTGTAATACTGCTAGCTTTGAGATGTTGGTTGGAGACCGCCGTACCTGCCGTAGCGTATAGTTAATAGTATGTTTTGATAGATCTTATCTTACTCTTTTGGATCCTGGGAAGTTGGAATTCCCGACGCAGCTTTTCTGTGTCCTTGATTTGATTGGGACGGCAAAGGATTTTGCCAAGGTGTTCGTATAATTTGTCCATTTCTCCGTCTCATTACCCCCTTCACGAGATTCGAATAAAAGTGTTGCTTCTTGCTGAAAGTTCTCTTGCGTCGCTTGCATAATTTTTATTTTCCTATACTTGATTGTGGTGGTCATTCCTGGCTGGACCTTCCATTTCATAAGGTTTGGCATATTTGTGCGAAGTGTGAGCTCCTGAGGCCGGTGATCACTATCGGCTTTGTCACCCATACGGTATGAAAACATTTAGTTGAAAAGGGTTAGAGACAAAAACATGTACTCCAGCGTCGAGTTTTTGGTTAGTGAATGGTAAGTGAATGCCGGGGGAGCGTCGCCTATACTTCTGTTGTTCACAGCTCTGAGGTTTAGAGGTTCAAGTTCCTCTATTAGGCACTGGCCGGTTTTTGTGGGTAATTCTGATGATTTATTACCTTGTGGTGGGATATTCCATAACTGATTTTGTGTGGTTACTTCCTACACTATCGATGAACCAAGTAGATGTAGATTAAAATCCCCTGTGAGTATTATATCGGGTTTATTGACCTCGCTCATACAAAGCTCTACAAAGTTGGCCAATTGTTTTGTATCCTTTGTTTTCCTGTTTGGGTGTATATAAGTGTTAATTATTGCAATATCTTTATGCCGGTTCCCTGTTGGCCCAGATGAGGTAGAAATGTTTATGGCTGTGGATTCTGGTTTTATCAAGCCGACTGTGTGAGCTATGGTTGTACATGTGTTATTCACATAGATTGCCAGGCCTCCCTGCAGGTGTCCGTATCTTGCCTTTTTAAGTGCTAGTGAAAAAAAGCATAAATATCCTTGCAATTGTGGTGGATCAATCAACCATGTCTCCTGTAATGCAATGATGTGAAATGACCTTTGATAGCTTATGAAGCCCTGGTATGCCATCTTGCTATTTAGCTCATTGATGTGAAATGAGCATAGCCGCAATAAGTTGATTTCGCCTTCTGGTCGATTTTGCCTGCTGTTCTGTCAATTGTATCTTGTTTGATTGATAATTGTCCTTGTCGCCCATCTCAGACTCTCAGTGCAAGTTCTTTGTTGTCGAAGATCTGGATGATATATCCGTATTTCCTGTGACTGCCTCCTGTCGACCGGCGAGCGCCCTGTTGCCCCTCTCAATACAGATGTTGCAATGTTGGTCCATTCTTTTGACCTTCTATCTGCATGCTGCTGGGCTAGCTGTATGGGGTAGCCTGGTGTATTGATAGGTGTAATCTTATGCCCTAGTTTTCAAATGTCGAACTTTCCAATAATATTTTTTGTACAGTGCTGGCCAGTGTCCAGGTTGTCCTTGTGACCTCACCCCCTTGGGGTCACCATGGTTGACAAACTCCACATAGTCCAAATCTGTAGAAGTTACCTCCGATAACAAAGGTATATGCGACAGTAAACAAAGTATGTTCCCTCGATTTAATATGTCGTCTGCCCCTTTTGATCTGCATACTGGTATAAACTCCAGTGTTTTCACGTTCTTGTAGGACACATTCACTTGATTATCTGGTTTTTGCCAATTGATGGACTCGCAGTGGTTAGTTCCTGGTTGAGGTGGAGTTATTACTCCTTCTGCGCTTCTCCGATTGGTAAGAATTGTATTCGTGGCTGGCCCAGTACAGGGTAGCCTAGCACAAGACAGGTTCTCGGTATCTGCCGCGGAGGCAGCCTTGGTCCTTATATTGCAGTTTTTTAGCTCTGTACATTTTGCTAGGCGCTCGTTTCCTCTGGTATTGGAAAGTGTGATGGTCGGATAATTAAGGCCCCTTTCTAGTTGGTGATCAGGCTAAGCGATAGAGGAGGCAGCCTTGGGACGTTTGTCGACTTCGTCGATGAATCCTGCTGATGTTAAATTGGATAAGTGCCGTTGTGTGCTGGTTTCTTCCTCTTTCAAACAGCATTGCTTGTTTTGATATTCACCTTCCTCCCTATCTGGTTTGCTTAACTTGGAGGAGCAGGTTCCTTCAGCCTCAGCCAGAAATGTCTGCATTGGAGGGCCTACGGTGGTGGATTGTTGGTTAGAGTCAAAGGCCTGCCCGTTTTCAGTTTGCCATTCAATAGTATGAGTTGTGCCCCTTTCCACAGGAGATGGTTGATTTGGAAGATCAGATGTTTTGGGCAATGAAAGTCTAAAGAGGCGGGCAAAGTCCTCTTTTTTGGAGTTAAGTTTTTGATTTCAGCCCTTTCTCCTTTGGGCTCGCCTTTGTTTGGCATTTGATGCTGCTCCTGGGACGTCTGACTCTTCCGTTAACTTCCGGACAGATTCGGATGCTGGTGTCTGAGACTTGTTACATCCATTATTTTTTACATTGCCTCTTTTTGATGGTTTTGGGGTAAGAGGCTTAAGAGCTGAGATTCCCGCATCATATGTGCTTGTTCCAGTTCCAGTTTGATACTCAGTAGAGTGAGTTTCCTTTGTCTTAAGGTCAGTAGAAATCCGTGTTGAATATTTGATTTGTGCACACAAATTGCTCAATATTGAGGGAAGAGAGGCCAATTTATCAACCATTGGGCCGCACCCGCAGTACACTGCTATGTCAACTTGGCATTTAAAAGCCCTGGTCAAGCATTAATCTCCCCTTTTATTACACATGTCACTCCTAAGGTAGGCCTTTGGTAGCCCTTTAGGGCAGGGTGCTGTGCACTCAAAAGGTAGGACATGTACTTTTAAGTTTTGCATGTCCTGATAGTGAAGAAATCCCAAACTCGTTTCTCACTACTGAGACGCCTAACCCTCTTGAAGGATAACATTTGGGATTCCTGTTTACACTTAATAAGATGTAATTCCTAATTAAGAGAAGGAAGAATTATCATGTTTAGTACCTCTAGAAAGGTAATGGCAAATACTCTTTAATGGTAAAGATGGATTTGCAGTTACCATTCTGAAAATGCCATTATTAGAAGGGTGAACATTGTCCTGCTCTTAGCCACATGATGTTTGCCGCCTATCACTGATTACTGGCGTTGCTGGGTGATAGTTCACTTTGTGCATTCCTTAAACAGTCCCACAAAAAAGAAAACTGACACTTGCACCTAAATAGGCTGAATAGGCTGTGTCAATACACAAAGGGCTGCATATCCCCCTGTAGTTAGTCTGGACCCAGGGCTGGAAGAAAGAACCTATGTGCACTACAGAGTGCCCCCACTTCAAAGGCACAACTGGTATAAGTACTGGACCTCTGACCATACTAATTCAGTACCCTTCTGGACCTGAGACCAACTCGTGTGCTAAGTCCTGCCACACTACTGGACTGCTACTCTGAAAGACCGCTACCTTGCTGTGCTCTCTGCTGCCTTCTGCTCTCAATCTGACTGGACCTCCCTCACTTGACTCAGAGTGGCTCCAAGGGCTAGCTGACTAGTCTCCTGTTCTTCAAAGACTCAGGAACATAAAAGTCTTTAACCCTGCTCCTGTGCCTGGCCCATTGAAAGTGGACCCAGGTGCTTGCTCCAGTGGAACTGGTGCATCTTCTACTGTGTGAGGCAGAATTGATGCATGCTGCTGTTGCAGGGACAGAACCAACGCATCGGAACCACTGTATCACTGCCACTGCAGGAGATAAGATTGACACATCCCCTTGACTGCATAGAGAAACCTGGTGCATTCCACTCAACACCAATGCATCTTGGAACCGGTGCTTTTTCTTCTGAAACAGTGCATCACCATTGTTGCGCATAGAGAATTGACGCATCACCACGCCTGTGAGCTCGATACTGACACATCTCTCGGCTGCACCCTGCATCTCACTGTTGCGATCAGCATCAAAGTACTTTAGTTCACTTGGCCTTGTGTGGATCCTGTACCTGGACATTTGCTCCATCACGGTCAGCCTGAACTCTTGAATTTGCCCAGGCCCAGTGGAACCAGATAACACCCATAGGTGTTATGCACTCACCTGGTTCTAACCACGGAGCCAACACTGGAGCCGATGCTGGATCTCCTATCCTTCCAGAGGACAATGCAGCTCCAGGAACTGAAACCTGAGAGCCTGTCTCCTGGTGGGCAGGGGAGTTGGGCTAAGATAAGAAAGGAGAGACTTGTTGTACTGAATCTGCTCAGCTGCTGTGCGAAACTGCTTAACCGGATTTGTCACTTCTATGTTTGCCAGGGAGATGTACATTAACTTTAGTGACATAAACGCACAAGGTTCATCAGTAGTTCGGCATAAAGCAGATTACCAAAATCACAGATTGGAGTGTCACACTCCTAGGAATAAAGTTGAAATACAGATTGGAATTATTGGCATGTCAAGGATACACTCGGAGTAAAGGTTGGAGTTATTTAAACCTCTAAGGATACACTGGAGGCAAAGGTTGGAGTGACTTGCACCCCTAAGGATACACTCAGAGCAAAGATTGGAGTGACTTGCACTCCTAGGGATACACTAGGGACAAAGGTGGGAGTGACTTGCACTCCTAGGGATACAATCGAAACAGGATGGGGTAAAAGATTGATGTATACATCAAAGACTCTGAAGTGCTTTCTCTTGGTGCTACTGTTCAGCAGAGAAACACAGCACTAAATTCTTTAATCCTTGAGCAGTGACAGCTCTAGCATCAAGGTTGTACGAATAGTCCAGAGTGGGAACACACAAGAAGTGCTGGAGTAATTCACATAGAGGACATGAAGGAAACGTCTTTAGTCTTTGAAGATAGGGATGCTCAGTCCTGTTTACTACTTTAGGAGGTCTAGTGCACATTAATCTGATATTAAGCACTTAGCCTAGTTGTTCCACTTGACTGGAGTTCAAAGAAAA
The DNA here is from genome assembly GCF_964204655.1 of Triturus cristatus. NCBI lineage: Eukaryota > Metazoa > Chordata > Amphibia > Caudata > Salamandridae > Triturus > Triturus cristatus. The sequence continues at coordinate 880,962,777 of NC_140583.1, forward strand.
TCTTGAGACTTTGACACAGAGAGTGATGGGGGTCAGGAGTAGCTATGCAGGAGGGAATGAGGAGGAAGATGTCAAAGGAGTGGATGCCAAAGGAACCACCAGTACGGATGGAATTTAGGGAGACTGGAGTGCTTCTCAGGTCTGACAGAATTCTTCAGGCAAGTGGGAAGGGTGAAGCTGGTTCTACAGGGAGTGAGACCAAGTCACGATTCGTGTTTGGGTGGGGTTTATATACCCTCTTGTAGACTTAAAGGATCTAGTTAGATTACACACTAAGGATAGTGGAGTAGTTTGGTACACAACCATCCCAGAAGAAATCTCCGAACCATCTCCTGCTCTAAAAGGCTCTGATTCACTTTTTCTCACCCATGGTATATGTAAGGAACTGGCCAATGTTAGATCAAAGAAATTTCCTGTGGCCCCATAAATCTGCAAGTATGGTTAAAAACTGCTTCTGTTGGAGTATCGATCAAGAGGGTGGTGGTCAGGTACAAATGTGCACACATACATTACAGAGTAAGCAATAGTATTATATAAGGTCCATGTTTTAAATGTCCATAATTTGTATGGTGCTCTGGAGGAGGAAGAGCCACCGGATCCTTCTCTTTGTGGAAAATAGATATTTTCCAGATTAAGTTTCAAACGAATCTCCGAGCACTCAATAAATCAATGCTGAAGTCACAGTATCCACTGTACTTTTATTACAGTATCTGGGTTTTAGTCCACACATTCAGACTTGCAAATAGCCCAATTTCTTTGCCAACACATGTTTCGTCTATGCTGTATTCTCTGACAGCAGACTTCCTCAGGGCTCATTATCACCATAAAATTGATCAGCATTTGTTGAATATCTAATATTTCAAGATTCAGTAATTGTTATCATTTGAGTTGTACGTAAATCATCGGACCCCTGCCCGTATCACATCTTCCATAGAGCAGCCACCTCCATTGCCCCAGAGCTTTGCTGCACCATGAACTGCTCCATCCAAACCGCCACCTTTCCCAATGATCAGAAACACGCCGATATCAACCCCCTGTTGAAGAGGTCATCCACCAACCCGACAGACCTCTTGAACTTCAGACCCATTTGCCTCCTCTCCTTTCCAGCCAACGTTATCGAGAAGGCCATCAATGCCCAACTCTCCAAGTTTATCGAAGAGAACCAAATCCTGGACATCTCTCAATTCAGCTTCCAAAGTAAACACAGCACCGAGACCACACTACTCACCGCCACCGACAACATCCGCTCCCTCCTCGACCATGCCTACGATACCGTCTCCCACCGCACTATAATTATGAGACTCCACAATGCTGGCATCCACTCCTTCCTTATCAGTCGAACACAGCGAGTCAGACTGCCTCCGTTCCTATAAGAACCTACAGAGATCATCTGCAGAGTACCTCACACTCTTCAAAGTCTACATGGCCCCACTAGCGGCCATGGTCAGAAACCATGGACTAAACATCCATACGCCGATGACACCCAGCTGATCCTCTCCCTCACCAATGAACCCACAGCTGCCAGAATCAACTTTCACAGAGGGATGAAGGCCGTTGCCAACTGGAAAGACAGCTGCCTCAAGCTCAACTCGGACAAGACCGAAGGACTCATCCTGGGACCAGCCCCCTCAGGCTGGTACAACTCCTGGTGGCCCGCCACACTAGGAGCCCCTCCCACCGCCACGGACCATGCACATAACCTCAGCATTATACTGGACTGCTCGCTCACAATGAACCACCAAATGAACGCTCCATCCTTATCCTGCTTACACACGCTCCGCCTACTTTGAAAGATATTCAGATGGATCCCCATAGAGTCCAGAAAGACGGTCACCCACGCAATCATCACCAGCAGACTCGACTAAGGCAACACACTATATGCCAGCATCACCCAGAAACAGCTCAGGAAACTACAGAACTTTCAAAACACTGCAGCCAGACTAGTCATCGACATCCCCCGCCGCAGCCACATCACAGAACACGTCCATCGACTCCACTGGCTCCCAGTCAACAAAAGAATCACTTTCAAGTTCCTCACACATGTCTACAAAGCTCTCCATAAAGTAGGCCCAGCATATCTGAACCACTGCCTCTCATTCCACATACCCACCAGACAACTTTGCTCCACCTAACTTACCCTAGCCACTTTCCCACGGATTCACAAGACCAGAACCAGAGGAAGATCCTTCTTATACCTCATCACCAAGACCTGGAACCCCCTGCTCCTCCACCTCAGTCAATCCCCATTGCTTACCCAATTCAGGAAGGATCTCAAGAACTGGTTCTTTGACTGAACCTCCACACCCAGACAGATCAGCAACCCCCCCACCTCAGCGCCTTGAGACCCTCAAGGGTGAGTAGCTGCATTATACAAACTCCTCATTGATTGATTTTCAATGAGTGGAATAGTCATTCAATAACAGCAAGAGGAAGGCTTGAGAATGGCTCACTGGATTCTTGGGGAAGCTTGCAGGGATTTAATGGAAAGCCACAAAAAAGGCCCTAGGAATAGCAAGAGCTGTTACGTAAATCGTTCATGAAATTTTGGAAATGCTTGCAGGGGTTTAAGCATAATGGAAATTTTGGGTGGTAGGAAAGCATAGGTCATGAGAGTGTTGGGGGGCATCAGTCATGAGGGTGCAGGGGGGAACATCGGTCATGAGTGATGCTAGTGAAAATTCGTCTTGATGGTGTTAGGGAAAGTTATGAGGGATGTTGGAGCGCATCAATCATGAGGGAGCTGGGGAAACATCAGTCATGAAGGATGCTGAGGAAACATCAGTAATTAGGATGTTAGGGGTACATCAGTTATGAGGGATGCTGGAGGTGCATCAGCCTTGAGGGAGTGGGGGGAACATCAGTCATGATGTCATAGCGTGCTATAGGGCACCATAGGCATAAGGCAACATGAGCCCTGCGCACTAGACCACTACGCCGAGGCAGCAAGATGGGGTTGTGACAGAGAGGGGGCAGGAGGGGGTCGTGACAATAGGCACTCATTGCTTCTAAGCGCTATTTTCAGTTATTCTTTAAAAATTCATATCTTGACTTCTACTTATTGGATGTTTGTAATTTGTGAGGTGTGGAGTCTTTATTAGGTTTTTTACTGTGTTACTGTTTGAAGTGTTGCACAAATACCTTACAAATTGCCCCTTCAGTTAAGCCTGCCTGCTCTGTGCCAAGCTACCAGAGGGTGAGCACAGGTTAGTTTATGGTGTGTATCTGACTTATGGAATGATGTAGATAAGTTAGCGCACACCAACTGTTATAATAGCAATTAACAATGTATACATTGAAAACATGAAGCGTGCAACTCAGAAGCGAGGAAGCCCACCTCGCAAAATTACATAAAGAACTGCTGGTGAACTACACCAGTATACTGAGTGCACAGCTGGGACATATGGAAAACGAATATATAACATTCACAATCTCAAGATGAGTAGAATTAACGAATAGTTTTGAAACTATCTGGAGCAACAGTCTCCTGGACAAATAAGCCAAAAAGTTTTTGAGAAAAAACTATTTTATAAGTCAATCATAAAGCAACAAAGGAATTGCACGTGGCATCAATATGAGGAATAACAAAGAAACCAAGAATACAATCAGTATGAAAACTGCACAATGGCAGTGAAGTTGAACGTCAATTCAAAGGGAAGTGCCCAATGCATTTCGGGATGAAAAGCATCCCTTCTTCAGGGGCAGCTGTGGAAAAAAGAAATTTGATTGAAAACACAAGAAAAACTGTAGACAATCCTTGTTACAATCACTGAGGAAAATACAAGATGCATCGTAGGTGAAACCATGAAAATGAGCAGCTGGTCTGAATCAAGCCAAGACAATTCAACATGCACCCGGATTGGCAATGGACGGGGGTGGGGGCCTACATAAAGCGTGTATATGAAACACCAGTAAACCCATAGTATAAGGGAAAGCATGAAAAATAGAAATCATGCACAAAAGTGACAAAAATTACTCGAAGAGTGTTCAAATGAACATAGAAAATAGCTACTATGCGCTGAAAGTGAATCAACATGCATGCGTACTATGGAACACAAAATAAACATAATGCACTCTTACTGGATATGAAAAGACGACAGAATTTGCCTTTGAACAAAGAAGTTCACAGTGCCAATCACGTGGATGGGAAGCTTCAAAGATAGTACGCTAGAATTCAGAGAATACACATTTAAAGCTCAAACACAGGAAAGACATGAGGGTTACAAAGAGAAAAAGAATGTGAAGGAAAAGAAAACTTACTGAAACCAGATCGGCTGGTCAACATAATGATAGAACACTAGCAAACAGCGTCGCAGAAATATCAGTGTTCTGGAAAAATAAAATGAATGTGTGAAAATACAGGAAAAGGTAATGAATGAAAAACGTGTTTGCCAAAGGGTGCGTGCAGGGAAACAAACGATTGAAGTACCTGGACCGGAGTCAGCCGTGTACTAAGTTTGTTGAGGAAGCTGAAGCGAGGGAAAAGGAAGAGAAACGGAAGCTGTTGACAACGAATCCAAGGTAAGACATGGACAAGAGTATCTGAAAAAACTGACAGACACTTACCACCAAGACGTGAGCAAAAACAGGATGAATCGATCTACTGTGAACCAACCAAGGAAGGAAGTGACACTGGCGAGTGAATGCAATGGATAAAAAAAGTGCACACGTAATCACGTGATCTAAGATGAATGATGAAGCTCAAAAAAGGACTACGTAACAAGAAAGTGTGGTGAAAACCCGAAGAAGTACGCACCGTAAATGAAAAACTTGGGGCGAATAACAACAGTAAAAATGGTGTAAACTAGTTGCATAAAAAAAACGAAAAGTGCAAATCACAATGTTCGCCCACATATTGAAGGGCGTCACATTATGCTTGGGAGACACCATGGAGATAAAAGAAAGACTAGGTAACCACGTGATGTGAACGAGCAAAAAGACACAAAATAGTACTCGGAACAGAATGCACACATCAGGTCAAGAAATAGGTCAAGAAATAGGAAAAAGTGAAAACAACATAGAACTCGTATAGTCTCAATAAACAGTATGCTAACATGTTCACATTCTTTTTCTCTTTGTAACCCTCATGTCTTTCCTGTGTTTGAGCTTTAAATGTGTATTCTCTGAATTCTAGCGCACTATCTTTGAAGCTTCCCATCCACGTGATTGGCACTGTGAACTTCTTTGTTCAAAGGCAAATTCTGTCGTCTTTTCATATCCAGTAAGAGTGCATTATGTTTATTTTGTGTTCCATAGTACGCATGCATGTTGGTTCACTTTCAGCGCACAGTAGCTATTTTCTATATTCATTTGAACACTCTTCGAGTCATTTTTGTCACTTTTGCGCATGAATTCTATTTTTCATGCTTTCCCTTATACTATGGGTTTACTGGTGTTTCATATACACGCTTTATGTAGGCCCCCACCCCCGTCCATTGCCAATCCGGGTGCATGTTGAATTGTCAGCTGCTCATTTTCATGGTTTCACCTACGATGCATCTTGTATTTTCCTCAGTGATTGTAACAAAGATTGTCTACAGTTTTTCTTGTGTTTTCAATCAAATTTCTTTTTTCCACAGCTGCCCCTGAAGAAGGGATGCTTTTCATCCCGAAATGCATTGGGCACCTCCCTTTGAATTGACGTTCAACTTCACTGCCATTGTGCAGTTTTCATACTGATTGAATTCTTGGTTTCTTTGTTATTCCTCATATTGATGCCACATGCAATTCCTTTGTTGCTTTATGATTGACTTATAAAAGAGTTTTTTCTCAAAAACATTTTGGCTTCTTTGTCCAGGAGACTGTTGCTCCAGATAGTTTCAAAACTATTTGTTAATTCTACTCATCTTGAGATTGTGAATGTTATATATTCGTTTTCCATATGTCCCAGCTGTGCACTCAGTATACTGGTGTAGTTCACCAGCAGTTCTTTGTGTATCTGACTTACCCTGACTAAGATTATGTTTTCTGTTTGGACAGGGTGCATACCTCTGCCAACCAGAAACCCAACATGCCTGCATAATTGTTTTATTCCAGCAAATAAATTGAGTCTTAAGAGTCAATATTGCATCCAAATGGGACAATCTAGGAATAGAACCATAAATTGAGATACCATTGAGAGACCAACAGGTTAAAGGATGAGCCTTTAACAGATTGGTATTGGAAGAAATAAAATGGTTTAGGACACAGTTAGGATCACTGATGAGTTCTTTGACTTGAATATAGTATCAGCTCAGTTTTCGATTATCTAGGATGCTTTCAATCCAATTCCAAAAGGCTGAACTTTTGATTAAAATATAGCTTTATGAAAAAATCAACAAATGAATTCATAGTGAACTTAAAGGAAAATATCTGTTCTGCTCATAAGAAGCTAGCCCTAAATTATAATCCTGGAAATAAAACGGAACAGAAAAAAAGTGAAGGAGAATCTGAAAGAATTCTATTATAAGGAAACACAATTAAATATGATTTCCTATTTGCAGAAATGTTATGAGGAGAGTGAATATTCAGGGAAATTTCTAGATTGGTCAGTGATGGCGAAATCAAAAAGAAATTATATAAAAGAGATACTACTTCCTTGCACTAAAAAAAGAACTATAACCACAAATAGATACATTAAATTAGAACAAGACAAGAGCAATAATATTAGGCATCATACAGTTAATATGCCACATTTGGAATCATTTCTTTAAACCATATCAATTCCAAGACTCTCTTTAGAAGCCACTTCCCAATTAGTGACCCTAATTAAGTAAGATGAAGTATTAGATGTGATTCACTATATATCCAATGGGAAACCACATGGAAATGACAGACTCCAAACGGAATTTTATGAACTATTTTCCAAGGAATTAAGCAAGTGCTTATCCATATTAGTTAAACATGTATTAAAAGGTGAGAAAGAACACCAATTGTTCAATACAGAAATAGTTGCATGTTTCCTAAAACCAGGAGTGCCAAACTAATATCTTCTGATAATCTTATTGAACGTAGACTATAGATAATACCTACATTGTTGGCCTTCAAAATAAACAACATTGCTGTCTCTTTGATCCATAAAGATCAAAGAGTATGTATTCATAGGTGGCATTTGAATGCTATTACAGATTATTTAATCAAAGCAATAGATATTTATGCAGAGGAAAATGCCTATGGAAACCATGCTTTTGGATGTAGTGAACACATTTGACCTCATGAGCTAGGAAAGCCTATTTTCCAAATTAGTTTTATTTTATTTTTTCTCTGAGCTCACAAGAGCAATACAGGATTTGTATATAGGCACCCAAGCAAATGTAATTGTCAACTCAAAGGCCGTAGGCTCCTTAATGGCCATGTGCAGGACAAGACAGGACTGGCCTTTGACCCCTGTCTTTTATGCTTTAGAACATCTATCAATAGCTATTTGGGACTGTTAGACCTGGCACCATTGACATGGGTCTCCCCTGCATTTTTTGCCTTTGCCTCCTGTGTTTTTGCTGTTTGTTGGACTTCATTTTGCTGGTCTAGATGTGTTGGGCACTTTGCCACTGTTGTTCAGTGCCAAAGTGCAATTGCCTCCATTGTAAATTGTTGTTATGGATTAGTGATTTCATGATGGGCATATTTGATTTACAGTGTGCCCTGTGCCTGTAAATCAAATGCTGCTAGTGGGCTGCAGCACTGATTGTGCCATCCACAGAAGCAGCCTGTAAAATGTAACTCTGGCCTGCCATTGCAAAGCCTGTGTGCAGTCTGGGACTTCCATGACGACTTGGCAAGTGCACATACTTGTCAGTCCGTAAACCTTCCCTTTTCTATATGTTAGTCACCCCTAAGGTAGGCCCAAGGTACCCCTGTGAGCAGGGTGTATTGTATGTGAAAGGTAGGATATGCCCTGATGTGTGTGGACTGTCCTGATAGTGAAATACTACTGCCAATTTCGTGTTTCACTATTGCAAGGCTACCTGCTCCCATAGGACAGAATGGGGAGTTTGTTTATAACATCTTATACACATAACTGCCCCTGGGAGCAAGGTGGGAAAATAAAGTTTGATATGCCTGAACTCAGAATGTTAAACTGCATCTTTTAGTGAGGGTGATTTTTACATTCTGTGTTTGAAAATACCACTTTTAGGAAGTTGGTATTTTCTTGCTTACGAATGTAACAAAAAGAGAGCAAAGAAGGACAATGGAGTACGTCCTTTTCCCTATTTAAAAGTAATCTAGAACAACGTGGATGGGCCCACTAGTGAATCCTCATTTCAGGACGACTCAGTATCATACAATGGAATACAAGAAACCATATAAGTTTGTACGAAGAACCCTCACCCACCCACCTAGTTGGTGGATTGCTTCATGATTGGGTTCCCAGCTGGGCTGCCGAATGGAACCCAGCTGTGCTTTGATGCCTGAGTTACAGCGGAGCGAGTTTGGTTTTTCAAATATGATGTGTGCTCAAAGTGGTGATGTTAAAAATGCCTCTGGGATTCCCTACTGATAATGATTTATTCCAGGAGTCCTAGGACCCAGTTAAAAGGAGAATGGGGAAATAGATAAGATTATAAATTGGTCTTCGTTATCCCCTAAACACTGGTTGACATGTTTCAGCCTTGTCAACAATAATGAGGCTTTTATCAGGATTATACAACGTGAAATGTGATGTGGCAAAAAAAAAGAAATAAAGCCACGTGAGTTTTTTCAGCACACACGCTAAGGTGTGCTGTGCATGCAGTGGTGTAACCGTACTTACGGACCCACCATCTGGTTAAAACCTGGAAGACAAAACACAACATAAAGGACATACAAAACATTTAGAGAAGCATAATTGTGACTGTTTATTACTATCTTCATTATCCTTTTGCTCGTGATGTGCTTACCTATGTATTCAAGTGCACTTCGTGAGTCGGTTTCTAGGATTATGTTCATACAGTGATTCACACATAGACATGCGACATACACCTAGTGTATGCAAATTCATGCATAGTGGTTGGTGCAGGCATGCATGTCTCATAATGAACATTCTAAACTGGCTTGCGTGACCACATGTCTATGTGATTGCAGCCCGAATCAAAGTATGCTAATTTGAGCTAATGTTTGGACTCTACATGGTAAATGTTATTACCAGTAGAAATAACCTAGAAATGGTGGTCAAGGAATTTGGTCAAGTAAGAAATTTGCCTTGCTGTGAATGCATGTGTAGTCGAAAGCATGCGATTTTAAAACATTCTTATTGTATCAAAAGTAAACGTAAGCGTAAAAAACCCAAAGGTATCTTACACAAGCTACGTGAATAAAGTAGCTGTAATGGATCCAGGAAGGGGCGGACTCCTGTGGTCAAACACTGTTGAGAAACGAATGCAGCATATGAGCAAGTACTGGCCTCCAACACAATAGAGATTGTGGCCAGGTGGAGCCAAATTAGGCCTAAGTCTAATGGTGGAGACTTACTTCATCAAGGCTGACCGCCCGCCTGCCTCACCTATTCTGGTCTTCTCGGGATCCCGCCGGTAACTGAAGACGGCAGCTACCGTTCTTTAAACACTTCCCGGCAATGAATATAAGAAGTGTTATGTTCCATCATAGGGCTGATGTGAAAATTGGTAATGACTTGCATTAGGTGAATGTTGGTTTTGTGCTAATCGTATTTCCCAGAGACCAATACGTTTCACAGCATAGAGCATAGTATTGTGGCAGTATTAGCACCAATGTCCTCATCCTTGGCCCATTTTTTTGCTGAAACCCTGAATCTGTATAAACGGAAGTAACAGATACAGCACCAATGGTACAGCACTTCTGTGTCTCGACATTGGGAGCACAGGATTTATATACATCCACACATACTAACATACTAGTTATACTGATTTAGTTCTCCAATAACTGCGCCCCAGATGGAGCTACCGAATTGGATGAACTGTATTTTCACGTTTTCCTGCAATTTAAAGGTTATTTTGCACAGTAACTATTTTTAAGAGTATTGTATGTTGGATTTTTTGTCGATTTTAGTCTTGTTGGTTTAGATAAAGATTTACAATTTTTCTGAACTGGTGTGATGTCCATTTGTAGTGTTTTCACTGTATTACTGTATGTGTTCACAAATGCTCTACACACTGCCTCTGAGATAAGCCTGTCTGCTCATGCCAAGCTACCAAGGGGGTGAGCAGGGGTTATTTTAGAAGTGTATCCCCCTTACCCTGACTAGGAAGAAGGGTCCCTACTCGGACAAAGGTACCTACCTCTGCCAACTAGAGACCCCCATTTCTAATAGGGACAGTAAAAAAGTAAATCTCCCACTTGAAAATATGGGTAATTTGTTGCTCTGCATGGATGATATGATTCAATTTCTAAATTCTGAAAGAAATAAACCTAATAATACATTAAACGTTTTACACTTACCAAGAATTGGGTAAATAAAAAATGTGTTATCTCAAAACTGACAGTCTAATTTTTAAAACATCCCCATGATTGCTGCCTGAAGAAATAAAAGAGGATGCCAATGCTGATTACTATTTAACAAAATCAATAGGCCGCAGAAGAAAAGTCAAACATCCACGTCTGTACTAATTAATAGTATTTATTCAAGCTGATTCTTTTTTGTTATTCAAAAGAATTTTGTATGAAAATATTTTTCAATTAGACAACCAATTAGGCACCAAATACAAGAACTTTTTACAAAAAAACACTTATGACACACAATAAAGTACAATAACTCAACTGCCAATGTGGCAGATACACTAATTCCTAGATACATTCAAACACCACTCCTCATTCATCAAGACACACACTCGTTCCACACAATGTGCCTTTGGTAACAGATGACTTCAATTTGAAGAAACCAAAGGACTCTCCAAACAAGGTAAACTGTTAATCAGGACCGTTTAGATGTGCATATAATCTATTCATTAAACAATCATTTGGTAGAATAAACAAGATAATTCTAAAAGAACTTTTTAAAATCAACCCCTCCAGAAAAGAGTTAAATCTTTATTTCAGTACTGTTGCTCTCTTCCACTATTAATTATCAGATGATGCTCGGGGATAAAATTGTTAATTTTACTCCTTTTCAACTTCATATTTACCACTGTTCCTGCTATTTGATATGATAAGTTTTGAAAAGAAGAAGAAACATTTTAATTATCATGAATATATTACATACATTTTTCTGAAATTTAAACAAAAAAAGAAATTCTACCTACATTAAAAAATATAGTTCTCCTATTATGTAATAATAATTATTAAAGATGATGTATACATTTAAAAGCATTAAATTATATTTTAATAAAAATGAATGTTGCATGATTTTTTTTAAATAGTTACTAAAATTTGTTAAAAATAAAATAAAAATGTTTCATTTTTAGATATTATTTTAATAATAAATTAAATGCACTTACTTTTTATTGAACTATTTTAATTTTTTAATATACATTTTTTCCTATGGAGTTTTATTTTAAATCAATACGAACATTGTATTCTGTAGGAAGGTGTTGCGGCACCAGGGGTTGGTCATTTACTTTGGCTGGACTTACTTTAGCTCTGAGCTGTCAGTGCAACAAGATGCCATTAGGCGCTTACAAGGACCCATTCTGTTCAAATACTGTGTTTTTTAAAAGTAGCCTGAATAACTTGAATTCCTAAAATACTTGAAATGTAAAACTTCTTTCCACTGTATTTTAAAAATATGCAATTGCACTTTACTCTTACATGCCTTTCCTGCTGTATTTGCACTGTGGTAACCTTAGATGCAGTGTTTGGGGGAACTCGTACACTGGGAGATGCTATTTTGGTCGGCACTCCAGAGTTTTCTCGACAGTCACTAGTTAATGAAGCCCAGGGCGTGGTCGCTCTGTCAGTGCAACACTCTTCCACCGTGTGCTTAGAGGGGAACATTTTGAACAAATACTGTGTTTTTTAAAAGTAGCCTGAAATACTTTAATTCCTGAAGTACTTTAATTTTAAAACTTCTTTGAACTTTATTTTGAAAATACGCTTTTGCACTTTGTTCTCATCTGCCATACCTGCTGTATTTGCACAGATGTAACGTTAAAGGCAATTTTTAGGAGGATCGAGTACACTGAGAGATGCCTTTTTGGTCGGCACAACAGTGTTTTCTCAACTGGTGCTATTTAATGAAGCTCGGAGTGCGGTCACTCTGTCAGAGCGACACGCTGCCACTGTCACTATTCAATGAAGCCCAGGATGCAGCCATGTGCAGCGGCTGTGCTGCTGGCATGCCAAAGGCAAGCCCGTTTTCACCTGTCCGTGCCCAAACAGGACCAGGGGCCAGGAACCCTGCTTTGGTCCTTCTAAGTAAGCTAATATACTGCTTGTTACAACTACTAGCTCTCAGTGGATTCATCAAGAATGACTGTCTTCACTCAATAGATCTGTCCAAGGATCAACTGCAATGCAAGAAGTGCTCTATCTGCCTCCCAGATGCCTGTGGTCCCAAGACCGCCAATATTGCCATGTCCAGCTGGGGTATGTACATGATCAATGATAGATCCCTAACGTGCCACAAACTGGAACTCCTCACTTTTCTCAAGGCGTTTACACTGGACATGGTTTTCTTGAGAGAAACCTGGGTCCACCCAGAGTCAGGGCCCAACCTCACTCAGGCCCTACCTCCTGACTACTACATATGTTGGAAAGACCGGGAGAATAAGAAGGGCGGGGGATTGCTATAATACTTAAGGAAGCTTTCAGAGGTTTTCAGGTACCCTTACAGTTCCCTGACTTCGAAAGCATGCCCTTCGCCATTTCACTGTCCCCCATGTTTACCTTTTAAGGGACACTCCTTTACCAGCCCCCGGGCCTAAGGGGGCATTTTACCTAGGCCCATACCAATGCAATTGCCATTTTGGCAAGCAAAAAACGAACTTCTCCATATCTGGAGATCTTAAGATACACCTGGAAGATGCCATAGGTGTGCAAGCCTCCAGGCTCCTGCAAGATCTTTCCGCCATCCAACTATTCCAAATAATATCAGGTCCCACTCATGAAACAGGCCTTTACCCTATTTTTACTAACAAAGGCTTTCTAATTGTGCTTGATCCACTCCCTGTAATATGGTCTGACTACTTCATGATTCCCATGGTCTTGAACACTCCAAGCACACCCCGAACCCCTAGACAAATCACCCAGAGTGACCTGGAAAACATCTGAAAACCTGGTTGTTTGAAAACTAACCTTTCTAGAATACACTAGTGTAGGCTATGTTGGACAACTAGTGCTGAGAGGCCCATGGGTAGCCATGCGCTCTATAAATGCTGCATAGAATAGAATAGAACAGCTGGGGTAAATTTACATCTATTTTGGGTCCTTTTTGGCTATGGTAACTGTAGAATTGCTGTTTGTGAATAGGAATGCTTACCCTGCTGAGGGCAGGTGCAAGTCCATCACAAACCCGTTACTGGCCCTCCCTGACTCTACCAAATCCTGTCCTTACTCCTTCCTATTCCCCTCTTAGGAGCTGGGACAGGCAGGGATGGAACCACGACACGTAGGTTTGTGAATAGCATTTTGTATTATGTTAGTAGCACTAGTGTAGTAAATGTACTACAAAATGCAGTTTGGGAAAAGGCCCCATTGAAATTATACAGTGCCTAAATATATGCAAGGCAATTGGTTTGCAAGGACATGCTTCATTCAATGGTGCAGCCTGCAGCTTCAGTCTCTCCCAGGCGGCCCATTTTACAAGGCTCTGCAGAAATATTCGTTGAAAACAACCTTGTCAAACATACTTGGAGATGTTACTCAAGGACTTTGTTACAAAAGACCGTGGTCTCATTTTTTATTAAGTGTTCTTTAAACATTTTAAAAAGTTAAGGAAGGCATGCTGGGTTGAGATCTCCTTCCCATGCAGTTTTTGCTATGGAGAGCTGAACAACAAGGACGGGGGCTACATTCCTTAGATGTTTTACTTTGAACCTGAATATTTTCAGTCCTCAGTGATGCATTATTTCATAAATATTCTTCAGATGCAGTTTTGCTTACTGCAGACTAGATTTGCACAAACCCTTTTAAGAAATCCAGATTTATTAGTGTGCCCTCAGGCTTTCACAGAGACATGCACAGAAGTTCAGCGTAGCAGAATTGTAGAAAACTGGGAATTGTAAGACTTTTAATATTTTTTCCGAACATTATATTTTTTCCAAATATGAACGTTTGTTCTTTCCCAGCCTTACATAATTCATTATCAAGTTACAGTTTATTGACCTACAGCTCAGGTTTGTACTGACAGTGGAAGTGCAAAGATGTGGGTGGGGCAGATCCCAGGAGAGAGAATCCACAAGAAGGAGCAGACTCATTGCCTAAAGAAAAAGCCCACGATTATTGTCAAAGGCTCATGTTTCCTTCACTTCTATACTTTCCATCAATGTATCTACTTATTTGTTAATGATTTTGATATGTTTTATACTCAAAACTAATTATTTTATACATAACATGATCCATGTTTGGAAAAATTCCCTGAAATAAAAGTAACTGAACGTATAAAGAAATTAAAAGCAAATAACAGATAATGGATACAATGAAACACAAATCTGAGATGACAAACTACACGGAGTTAGGTATCAGAAACAAATAGGACATTATTTCTCGTATGGCTTTATTAAAAATTAACAACACGTTTTAATACACAAAACTAGAAAATGCATTAAAACATTTAGGTCCAGATTAACTAAGGTTTTGCTTCGGGTTTGTGTTACTTCTTTAACAGAACCTGACGCAAAGTCTTACCCTGGGATTTACCACGCAATGCAAATCGCAAGGAGTGATGCATCAGACTCCCTATAAAACCACCTATGTGTTTTGATGCAATTCCCTAACTGCAAAGAATTGTAGACAGGGATTCGGGCCAAATTCTCGGGCCTCCCTGAGGCAGGCATAACAAGGTTAAATGTTTTCATTTCCCCTTTGATTCTTTCCTCTAGCATTAATGTTGTGTTCTATAGCACACATACAAATAGAAAAATGCCTTAAAATGACGTTTTTTTGTAGGAAGGGCCCACTTTCTTTACCAAAAGCTATGCTGACTACAATGCAGATGTCCTTGCTCTATGGGTGCCTGCATCAGCGCATGGCGGTCACAAGTGCCACAGCACAGGCAGAGAGCAGAACAGCACTGTAGTGTAGTTCCTAGAGTACCCCTTCAGGACCTGTGCTTTTGGATAACATACACTGTGGGTCGGGTGGTAGACTGAATATGTGCACCCCCACCGCATATGTTAGCCTTGTTTGTATTAGCTAGCTCACAGTGCCACTAGAATCTCCTTTTATCAGAGAGATTAGTTTTTGGCAACCTCAGAACACAACAAACCCTGATTCCTCAGACTCGTGGAAAGAATATACTACTTTTCACCCAGTCACTCGTGCTTGCTCATTTTGTCTCAGAGAGATACACGAAAGAAACTGTCGAGCGTGTTTACAATAAGAATTTATTGTACCGTTGTTCTTCTAGTGTAAAATATATGTGCTGCTACAACTGTTACACAGTAGCAGATATATAGGATCAGCAGTACAGTGAATAAAAAGTAGTACATTTCTACCCTTTTGCAATAGTCATGAACATATACATGAATATAAAATGCATTTATAAAATAAAGCGCATACTCCTAAGATGCCTGTCTAGATGTACCTAAGTGTACCTAGCATGTGAGTAGGTGTGAAAGAGCTAATAAGCCTAAGAGCCAAGAATCCCGCTAGAATTTAGTCGAACCCTATTACCTGAATAATGAGTGTGTGGGACTTCATCCTGGTCTCGAGTTGGACACCCCACTAGGGATGTTCAGACCACTGTCAGCTGTCATGCAGGAGTCTCAGCGTCTCTGGTCAATGTGTCGGCCTTGACGTCTCGGTTCCCTCCTGCCTACTGATAGCAAGTGGTGCTGTATTTATACAGTCCTTGTGCGTGTGTTAGCCATTGTTCAGTATGAGGATGACATTGGGGATTAAACCTTGTGCGCAGATAGGAGAGGTGAAGTATACCCCCTGGGTAGTGTTCTCATAAATTATTCATATGCGCTAAGGGTGATGTCTTAGCAATATCGATTGGAAAAAACCCTCCCTCTGCATGGAACTAGGTGAAAGGTTTAGTCCATAAAAGGAGTCAGTCCATATAAGGCGTTATGTCCCTATAAAGCATTCTGTCCTTATTAGGAGTTATGTCCTTATAAGGCTCGTTCACATGAAATGATGAAATGAAGGGGAGATGATGTAGGGAAAGAGTACGATGTTCCCTGGGCCTATAATAGGGTACCGATATGAAATATAACACCCACTCCTCCTAATACTCAACAATAATAATACACAATTGAGATACACATTTTTAACGGTGACAGTGCATAAGATTATCAATGAGTCATTTAAAATGTTTCTAAAAAGGTTAAAAAATCGACGGAGAGAAAATTGTTCTCTTGAAATATGATTTTTGTGTTAAAGTTCCGCAAATCAGAGTCCTAATTGAGTTGGATCATACATGTTGAACTACTGCAAGCGTACTTAGAAGGCCATGCTCTGTTATTGAAAGTGTCAATTTGAGGAATGTTGTTGAAATGAAAGGGGAAAAAATCTGAATTTGTTCCCAGCACACGATGAGCCAGATTTAGATTAAATGTCCTGGCTGGGAGACGCAACATTATCGCTGCCTGCAGCCGCAGGGGACAAATATTGTAACACCTCGGATAGCACGTCAAGGGTGCATAGATAAAATTCAGTGCTGCCAACAGCTGTTGGAGAGGCAGCAGTGCTGTAGTCGATATCTCGGTGCCAAAGGTGGAGCTGAAATTCAACTCAGTTGAAAAGGGCACCTGCGGACTCTCGAGGAATGCAATTGTCAAGATGGGAATACTCTGAGGACAGAGTCAAGCATGGGACCGCAGTGGTTCCAGCCTGAAGTCTAAGTCTGCTGGCGTCTCCATTAGAGGTGTCAGACAGATGTCCAACTTGCATTCTCCTCCGCAAAACAGGTATCGGAAAACAGGTACGATGCAGTCTTCAAAGACTGGCCTAACGATAAGAACCAAGAAGCACTTAGTTCTCGAAGGCGAGGTGCACCCAGATGTTGTACCATGCGCTCACGGTAATATCTCTTCAGGAGAGCTTTTGCCATCTCGCTGGTGGTTGGTCCATCCATTGCGTAGCAGGTAAACGACAATCAGGATTCCTGCTATTGCGAGCAGGATCAGAGGTTGTTTGAAAGGTGCTAGGAATCCTGACCCTATGGTATTAAATAGGTGTAGAATACCACTCGTATCTGACATATTAAAGATACAACCCACCATTTCTACGAAATGCAGGGGGCAGTTGGTACGAATAAGTACCTGTATCTCAGTCGAGGTCCTTGCGATTTGAGGTTCAAAGGTTTCTTGAGTGGAGGTTAAGGGTACGGTCTGCTGTAAAAGCATGGCTTTCATTCTGCTCAAAGCATCAAACTGTATAAAAAAACATTCAGTGAAGGCCATAGTGGTGCTTCCCTGACTGTATTTGTTGGAGGAAACAATACTTGCATACAGCAAGTAACCCTGATGTTCAAGGTGACCAGATAGGCGATGCCCGGAAGCATACCACAGCAACCTTGATCATTCAGCATCAAGTAACTCCCATTCAAAAGTAACTCAAACGCTGGCATCATCAAGGCAGCTGGAGTTCCTTTCATGTGGCAAGACAGATTCGCTATTGAACCATTACAGGCTCCGTGCAAAACAATATCTTGGCACATGAGAGAACCTCTTAAAGCGTTCTTGCAGTTTGTACCACTAAGAAACAGTTCTCAATCCCCACTGCGGCATCGAAATCTATATGGTAAATCCCAGGATTTCTTAATGTATTCTTTACCCAATTTTTCATATCTGCCTGCCTGCCTTTGCTCAAGGCAATAGTGAAACTGAAAGGTCATGACCGGGAGAGTGATTTGGCCATGAAGTAGCCATTCTGTTGATGGAAATTCCGCCACTGTGAATGGTAGCCTATCCAGTTTTTCAATTTGCAGCATTGTATATTTAGCTCCTCTTTGTGCCATTTCTGCAAGTGTTGAGGTTTCTAGCCAATCTAGGCACAACTTCCTAACACTGTAGGATTTCACTAACCTTGGCCTACATGGGTCTGGCCTACGGATACTGAGTCCCTCGGTGATGTGCAGGAACGGTTTATCTAAATGAATAAGGGTATGCTGTTCCTACAGAGGCTGTCAAAGGTTATGAACTTGTATGAGTCAGGAGGAGAACCCTCCTTAAGGAAAAAGACCCTCACACATCCGGCAGACTCGCTGTCATGTATCGTCAGCAGGTGGCCCAGATGTCGAGTATCATCATCAGGTCTGCTCCGAATCGGAGCGGCGCTGCAATCCCCGATCGGCGACCTTAAAGGCGCCTTTTAGTGGAGATCTTTATTCCATTCATTGCCGGTTGGTGAGTGCAAGTGAGGGCCCTATAGTGAAGTGCGTGTGAGACTGAGTGTATTAAAAGTAAGTAGTGGAGATCCTAAATAACAAGTTTTAATAAGAACGGTCCCACTCTTAATTAAAAACAAAAACATGCGTAATCATCCAGTGAGGGTGTCTGAATTACGCTCAAGTGGTCAACATGTTTCTTGCATTGGTCAACTAGACCGCAATTCTTCAGGACCAGAGAAGTACACACACTTATTGGTGGTGGTAGCAACTAATACTTACCACCGGTACAGCACCCTAATAAGTGGTTACTTAAAAATTAGTGATGCCTGTAAAAAGGAAGGTAAAGGGACAAACATACAAGTCATAAAGATAAATTTGCTACTAAACAATCTAAATTCATATTGCCTCATACACTGCACCCAAAAAAGTGTCATGCAGTATAAGTGATGTGTAGGTACAGGAAGTGGTAAGGAGTGTAAAACAAGACTTCATAGTGACTCAAGTGACATATTAGTTATGTCAAGCAAGGGCTGTTGCAGTACTGATATGTTAAAAATGCCAAAATGTGTAAAAAATTTAAGGAAAGAAATAACTCACCCTGGAGTTCAGGGCGTTTGGTTCCAGCGAGCAGGCGTTGGACAAAAACACTGAATAGTACAGTGTTCTGTGGACACAAAGGCACCCGTATATGGAGTGTATTCGAACAATGTCGTGAATATACAGTCAGGGCTTCGTTATCTAGGGATGGCACTGTAACATGGTTTAAATACAATAAAAATGATGGTTGTCAGTGGCATCTCGAAGAGAGATGAAGGTATAGAAGGGTATCTTTAGGCTATAAATGGTCATCTTGGCTACCTTCGATCATCATAGTAAATGGGTATTAGAGCTGCCCTCAGTTGAGGATCAAATAAAGCAGAGCGGAGTCTCTGTAGCCCCCCTAATGATCGTGTATTAAGGAGGCCCTCAGTACAGAATCAGAACTATAGACGATAAGCATAGAGTCTTCAGAGACCCCCCGAGGAAAGTAATCAATACTTACAGCCGTCCGTGATGTGGAGAGACTCGGAACCTATCTTCCGTCCGCGCCAGCTCGGTGGACGACCCTGGATTCTGGCGGGGAGAAGACATAGCTAACAAGAGCCAATCAACAGTGAGGGCTCATCGTAACACTTCAACCGGTTGCTAGTGTGGAAGGTAGAGCCACTCTGATAGGCTCCCATGTGTTTGGTAGATTTAGAGTCAGCGTCCTATTGACGCTCCGGAGTAGAGATGTCAACCAATAAGTGGTGGTGTATTAGGTACTCTCTCCTGGTAACGGTAACTATGCAACGTGACTGAGGCTTCGATAAACACGGATCCGGCTGTTTAAAAGTGTCCGGAGATGCGTAATAATACTTATTAGTAATGTAAGCCATGAAGGTTAGAGTTATGAAGACATCTCAAAGAAAAACACGTTTATGACATGTGTTTGTGTCTAAGGCCCATACCACCCACTCTTTCCGATTTGGGTCTGTTCTATTGTACTTTAGTATGTCATATAAAGTTGCCCCTTCATTTGTAATCGAATTCTGCCACCCCTGTATTGGTGTTGGAAACCTTGGAGTGTTCAGGTCCTTGTTCTTGGCTAGTCCAAGACAGGATGTTTGTTGCACAGCATCATTTAAAAAGATCATCTGCTGTGGAATGAGGCATGCTCTAAATAGTGCCTCTGTACCATGGACTTGCCAGTCCCTCAAACCCCAAATTGATTTTGAGTCAATGTCGTCTTTCCATCGGTTGAAACCCGGTTCAGACAATTGGGCCAAAAAGGAAGCAGAGTAAATCTGTTTAGTAGTGGTCAACATAATTTCTTAGTGCTGATGTTAGTGCAACCTTATAGTAAAATGAGGATGGATCTGTGGTGTTAAACCCTGAAAGTATGCAAATTTCTGTGCAAACGCATGTGAACTACTTTTTGGTGGTGTTGGGCAATGTTCCCACTGATGGTACTCAAAAACATTCCTAGGTGAAATGGATTTGTGCAAGAAATGATGACCATAATTTTGGTAACAGTACAATTTGTCATAGTCTGAAGAACCCTCTAACATTTCATTGTTAGAAAATGCAGCAGTTTTCTCTAAATCAGATAAAATGTTATTTACTGTTTCAGTGTCCCAATCATCAGAAAATGTACTTGAGGTAATGATATCACTTAATGAAATTTTAAATACATGATTAATTTTTAAACGTTTGGTCGGGCCGAATATGTTAAAATCAACCTTGTCCCATACTATACCATCCGGTATAGAAACTGCTGTAATGTTCACTGCTGACAAGTTTCTTTGTTCACGATGCGATGATGGATGTGGCTTCAGTAGGATGTTGACCTTTTGGGCTGTGAAACTTTGTTGAAGATAGGGTCCATTAGTAAGCATTATAAAAGTAAGTACTAATCCTAGCCAGAAAAGAAAAAACAATATCCCAGGAATTACCCTGAGTTCAATCCAAGGTGATACCAGGTACGTCTTTTGAAGAAAGAGAAGAAAGTTCTTTAATTGTTGCTTGAATGGTGTTTGGCTGGCATCGTTTCTGGCTCGCTTGGATCCATAGAAAACGTATCAAAGTTAATGAAATAGCGAGAAGCAGTTTGATCAATTGTAGGAATTGCATCGGGATTGGTTCAAATGTTATTTTCCTCTCGATGAGGCATGTTGATGTAGAAATCTGTATTAGGTCTAATTGCAACTTGTGAATTATTCTGATGTTCATTTTGAATTTGAATGTCTGGTTCAAGTGGAACAAGTTCCCTAACATTGTTGCTTAGTCCTTCATTCCTTACAGGTGACTCTTCAAAAGTGATGAGTCTTTCTGTTTGAACTTCTTGGATTGTAGCTAGAGAAGGGTGTCTGCTACAGCAGAGTCCACGAGGCCTACTGTTTAGTATTGGCCACATAGTGTGGTTTGATTAAGTCTATTGAGACAAATCTTTTCTCCTTTTTTCAAGCAAGAGGCGGGAGCAGCACCGTTCTTGTTCCGTGTACTGCAAGGACTGGTACAGTTATTCTGTACGAATGTCCAAATTCCTTTTTGTCTCTGACTGTGACTACCTTGACTTCCTCAGTGGCGGTCTGCTTTAGATGGACATTGCTTTGTTTTGTCCTGGATTCATTTAGATCCTGTAAAACAGCCAAATGATCATGGTTATCAAATGTTTTTTCATCCGCAACTGCGCCTTCACAATCAAGATCAGGTACCCACATTTGTGTCCCAAAGAGGACCTCATATGGAGTGACAACCCCTAGAGAGTTTCGTGGCTGGTTGTTTAACGCCCGCTGTTCCCCATAAAGGTGTTTGACCCAACTACCGGCCTTGCCTAATACCCTAGCTGTTAAAGATTGCTTTAAGTCACGTTTTTTTCTCTCCACAACCGCATTTTCCTCAGGATGGTACGGAGATGAGAACCGCAATGCTACGCCCATTCCTTCTATGGCCTCTTTGTAAGCCTGAGAGCTAAACGCAGGGCTGCGGTCAGAATGTAACGTGCTAACTGCGTATGTGCCAATAAAGACTCGCAAATATTTTATAACAGTTCGAGCGTCAGCCAAGCGCTGAGACCATACCCATAGGAATCTCGAGCAGGAATACTCTGCAACCATAATATATTTGTAAACCCCGTCTCTTTGTAAAGGGTTGCAGTGGTCCAAGTACACACATGCGAGAGGTTTGTCTGATTTTAATAATGGCAACAGTGGAGCCTTTCATCTACTGGCAGATATCGCATTTCAAGACATCGTCTTTAGTTTGTTTATTTAGCCCTAACCACCAAAAGCGCTGTTTCAGTAAAGAAATAGTCGCTGTAACGCCTGTGTGCGCAGAGCCCAAACCCTTGTGTGCAGCTGGTATTAAACCTTTCCTACAATCCATATTTGGTATTTCTCTATCCCCCCCTCCAGAAATCTGAGCATATGGAATGTTTTGTGCTCTAACTTGTAGGAGTATTTGAGTGGAAATGTTTTAGGTACTGCTGAGCTGTGTTTGCGTGATGCGATGACAACTACCATAATATCTCCATCTAGTCTCGTTTTTGAGTGCAGCTACGGAAGCCGTGCGAACAGCCCTCTTTGCAGCTTCATCAGCCAATGAATTCCCTGCAACATGAACACCATCATGTTGATGACTCAGTGTGTGAATCACATGAGTCTTGGGTAACTCGACTTTCCCATATCATTTTATGCTTAATTGTGCCAACTTTCACATCTTTGAACCCGTTCTGTGCCCAATGTTGTACGACTGTACACAGTAAAAAGAATCACACACGATGCGGGGAATTCGTGATCCGTATTTACAAGTGCAAGTATCAATGCTTTTAATTCTGACAACTGTGCCGTGCAGTCTCCTAGAGATTGTGTTTTTGTGCAACTAGGATGGAACTTGTCATCACGCATGCAACTTTAAACGACAGCACACGCCGAAAAATATTGCTGCTTACTTCCTATGGTCGGTTGCGCAGATCCGTCAATATAAATAATATATTCATACTGATCGGGAGGCAAGATTTCCTTTGGTAGAGGATATTCTTGTTCGTATTGCAGGAATGCTTGTGTTTTTAAACTTGAATCAAACCTGTATTCAACGTCTGTTGCAGTAAGAGAATTAACCCATTGTATCCATCCTTGATGTAATGCTTTCGCGTTGGGAATGCTGGCCTTTGTAACAGCTTCTAAAGCCGGTACCGGAGTTATGACAATAATGCGTTTCCCCTGAGCCAGTGCTCTTTCTCTTGCTACTGCAATCTGAACAGCTGTCAGGATTTTTTCTGTTTAAGTGAAACGCATTTCTGTATTTGTGTGCAGGTGTGATTTGAATGCGATTGGTACTGTTTCGCCTTCATTGAAGGTCAAATAAGTGTACCCGCAATGACCCGCAATTATACGGATCACCAAGTGGCGTACGTTTACACATGTTGGTAAGTGTTTGTAAGCTCATGTCTTCCTGGAGTGAACGAAGAATATTAGTATGTTCTTGTGTCCATTTTCTGGCTGAAAAGTCAGGTTTTATTAAGTCGTAGAAAGGTTTTACCGTTTGTGCGTGATCTAAAATGTATGTTCTGCTGAAATTTAGGAATCCTAGTATTGATTGTAAATTTTTTAATGATTTTGGCTGGAGCAGCGCACACTTTTCCAAAAAGTTTGCTGCCAGACTTTTCCCTTCACTTGACAGTTTGTATCCTAAAAATAGGACATTGAGGTGGACTATTTTTGATTTTTTAAAGTCAAATTTGTAGCCCTCAGTGGCAAATCCCATAATAATGGTGTTTACCCTGGTCAAGCGCCTCTCTAAGTCGTCATCTGTCAGATAAATATCATCCAAATAGGAAAACGCTTCTTCATAAAGTTTTTGATGTAACTCTGTTACTCTTGCTGAAAATACCCCGGGGCTATTCTTATACCCTTAGGCGAGTCGACAAAATTGTCCCTGGGACCCTAACGCACTGAATGCAGTCAGATACTTGCTTTCAGGCGCTACATTTTGGCAGAAAAATCCATTTGAGATATCAAGTGTTGTTTTGTATTTTTTGCGCACAATGTTATTCATTAATGCAGCCCTATGTGCATTTTGGACAGCAAATGTCTTTGTGCATGAGTTTAAATGTCTGTTATCTAAAACTAGACGATATGTATTGTCAGGTTTAGAAACGGGAAACAAAGGATTGTTCATTGGAGACGTACATTTTTCAATGACCCCCTGGTATTCAAGTTGATCTAAGATCTCCCTGACCTGTTTTTTAATTTCTTGCTTTATTGGATATTGCCTCTGAGCAATAGGTGAAACTTTTAACGGAATCACGTGGTAGGTTGAGTTCTCATCCCACCCAGCGTGATTTTTGTACAATGCTGGAGCTCGGGCTACTGCCCACTCCAGTGCATGTGTATGTTTAAGGTGAATAGGAACATGATCAGAAAATGCAAGAAAAATTGTACTTTCTCCCCTTGGGCACTCAATTACAAATGCAGGCGGCCGATCTTGTTCTGCTAACAGGATGTCATAACCAGATGCTAAGTTCTTCCAAAAAGACCTTTTACTACCCTGGGCTTGTCCCCCTCCTTCCAGAGTGTTATTTCATATAACTTATGTGGGACGCTCACCCTGGTGTCTAGTGTTTCCACCGAGATGTAATCATTCAACTCCGTTGTCACCAGAAAATCCAAAAGGTTCTGGCGAGCTATTATTACTTCTGCCACACTGTCTAGCATCGTCAGAGCCCATTTCCTGTTCAGAAGTTGTGTCCTCAGAATTCTGGGCATGTCTGATTTTCAGACCAGCAACTTTCTTTTTCTTAAATTGAGGTTTTGAATTTTGCTTATCCACTTTTTTAGAAGTAAAGTCTTGAGCGCGCTGCTTGTCTCTGGACTGTGTGTGCTCCTCTCTGTGTTATGACTGTCCTTCGCTGTATGAGCTTTTCTTTGAGCCTTGAAAGGAACGAGAGGAACAGGTATCAGTATCCTGATACCTGTCAGGTTTTCTAATATTATCCCTATTCCTAAGGTTGTACCTCTTCTCAGAGGGCTCCTGTAGAGGCAACCTACCTCGGGACTGAGATCTCTTGTCTTTAAAGTTTTGTTTTTTATTATCCCACTTCTTTTTAGAAGAAGTAGGTGTCTGCTTAGAAGTGTTTTTTTTGGGACTGCCCATTAGTTGAGGTTTTAAAGCTTTTCCCCCGAAACTATCCCTGCCTAATTCTGCATACACAGTTTCAATTATTTTGGGTAGTTCATTCACCTGTTCTAGTGGAGATAACTCCTGTAGGCTTTGGCGGATTGACACTGATGCTGCTTCCCCTTTAATGTTAGCTAGTATTATGGCTGATACCTGGTCATAGTTATTTATTAACTTCTTCTCTAAGTTTAGGGCAGGCTCTGCTCCATATTCATTTTGTATTTGTCTTAATACATCTGGTATTACTGCTAATGAAGGAATATCTTGAGTTCTGGTATATATGGCAGCATAGACTGTACCCCAAGAGGTACAATCCTCTAACTGTAGTGTAATCCCCATGGGCAAATGTTGTTGTATTTGGGAATACTGCTTCTAAGTGGGTTATTTTCTGAGCCACCCAGAAAGGAATTTGTTCACGTTTTGTGGGCAATTTACCCATTGCCCCGTGTAATATTTGTGGAGCAATTTTAGTAGCTGTGCTCTGTGTAGGAGCTGCATTTGGTGTAATTACTGTTGTTTGGACCGCTAGTGTCCTCAAGACGAAGTGTGTCATGTTTCTTTGTGTTGAACAAGCAGTTAATCACGTGGCCTTGTGTCAATGTCAGGATGTGGTGCATAGGCCGCTGTTATCGGCCACGTTGCTCCTGGTCTTCCTAAAGGACCAAGCCTTGTTCTTTTTCTTGAGTGGGGTAAGGCGCCATTAAACCAGAAAATATGTTCCTGGTAGGTAAGCGGAATTTCAATCTCCTCAAACGGAGTCTAGAGACCGCTGCGACTTCTTCATGTGTGTAATAATGAAAGGTGTTACAGCATTTGTTGCTTGGAATTTAACCCAGGAATAGAATACCTCTGTTTGGAAATCTTTGTGTGCCTCTATCACGAATATTACTACACCTCCTCTGGGTGGTAACCCGTTTTTGAGTAGTTTAACTGTCAGAGTATGTCTTACATTGGCTGCAATCTGTATTGCATTGGCATCTTCCTCCTCTTCTGAGTGATTAAGTGCCTGGTCTAAATCTCCTGTTTTGGTAGTCATTGTGTTTAAGTAATTAAGATAAGGTGTTTTGCACAATTTTTGGAAAAATGTCCTTCAAGCTTAACCAACAACCAATAAATAGGAAATTTCGCCTACTCAGCTGTGGCGGAGTTTTTGCCCACTCACTCCAGACGTCTCTGGTTTTTGTGAGTAAAGGTCTCTGAGAATAAGCATGACTAAGCTACTCAGATTCTACTGTTAAATAGGTACCAAACCAAACGTTGGTGGCGCCATGTAGTGTAGTTCCTATAGTACCCCTGCAGGACCTGCGCTTTTGGATAACATACACTGTGGGTTCGGTGGTAGATTGACTCTGGGCACCCCCACCGTGTATGTTAGCCTTGTTTGCATTAGCTAGCTCACAGTGCCATTAGAATCTCCTTTTATCAGAGAGATTAGTCTTTGAAAACCTCAGAACACAACAAACCCTGATTTCTTAGACTCATGGAAACAATATACTACTTTTCACCCAGTCCCTCGTGCTTGCTCATTTTGTCTTAGAGAGATACACGGAAGAAACAGTTGAGAGTGTTTACAATAAGAATTTATTGTACCGTTGTTCTTCTAGTGTAAAATATAGGCGCTGCTACAACTGTTACACAGTAGCAAAGATATAGGACCAGCAGTACAGTGAATAAAAAGGAATAGTACAGTTCTACCATTTTGCAATAATCATGAACATATACATGAATATAAAATGCATTTATAAAATAAAGCACATACTCCTAAGATGACTTTCTAGGTGTACCTAAGTGTACCTAGCATGTGAGTAGGTGTGAAAGAGCTAATAAGCATAAGAGCCAAGAATCCCGCTAGGATTTAGTTGAACCCCATTACCTGAATAATGAGAGTGTGGGATCTCATCCTGGTCTCGAGTTGGACACCCCGCAAGGGATGTTCAGGCCACTGTCAGCTGGAGCGACTGCATGCAGGAGTCTCAGCGTCTCTGGTCAGTGTGTCAGCCTTGTAGTCTAAGTTCCCTCCTGCCTACTGATAGCAAGAGGTGCTGTATTTATACAGTCCTTGTGCGTGTGTTAGCCATTGTTCAGTATGAGGATGACGTTGAGGATTAAACCTTGTGCGTAGATAGGAGAGGTGAAGTATACCCCCTGAGTAGTGTTCTCATAATTTATTCATATGTGCTAAGGATGACGTCTTAGCAATATCGATTGGGAAAAACCCTCCCTCTGCATGGAACTAGGTGATAGGTTTAGTCCATAAAAGCGTCAGTCCTTATAAGGCGTTATGTCCCTATAAGGCATTCTGTCCTTATTAGGAGTTATGTCCTTCTAAGGCTCATTCATATGAAATGAAGGGGGGATGATGTAGGGAAAGAGTACGATGTTCCCTAGACCTATATTGGGGTACCGATATGAATTATAACAGCACCACTTCTAAGTACATTTGTAGCAGTTCTGCTCCTTCTGTTATAGGGATTACATTTATTCTCCATTTTAGTGTTCCTTTTAATTTAGTATTTTTTTAAGATGGTGGTTTGAACATGTTTTTCACAAACACAAGAAAATGCCACGCATGCATTTATGTTTAGTAGATGTTGTTTTGTTGTCTACACTGTCAGTTTCAGGCACCCATAAAGGAACACAATAATCTTGCTTTATTTTGTGCACATAGGACAAGGACTCTTTTGCGCAGACTACGTAATGATGTCTTTTTATGTCTCTATCAAAATGAGAAAAGGCCAGTGTTTTATTTTTTAAACAGCATCCGTTTTGAATTCAGTAAGAGGCACTTCACAAGTTTTCATTGGAGCTGCTGAGAGCTGTGAATTTGATGCACCTCCACAGACCCCAACATTCATCCTAAGATGGAAGATAGCTGCACAGACAAAGATGTGTGCAGGTTGGCTCACTGCAACAGAGTACATTTGTTAATGCAATAAGGCCTGCTTCCTGAGACATTTAACCATGGTATGGAGTTCAATCATTCCAACAGGGTATAGCAGAAGGGTACTCCTAACATGCTCTCGCTAGTGTATGGATATTAGTGAAAGATAGGAGTAACATTAGGAACAATGTTGAGTCTCATCTGTCTACTAATCGCAGTTCATGTTTTAAATACAAAGATTGGATCTTTTCAATAAACATTTGAAAATGTGTTATTGTCTCTTCAGTTTGTGAAACCTTGGGCATGTAAAAATTACAAATGAAAGGGATAGCTCTGTTTCAACAAATTCCTTGGGAATAAGAGTGGTCATGTTCGAGGTTACCGACAGCATCTATAACTCTGGAAGTTTAGGAGTTTAGATGCAGTACTGTGAGCTAGCTGAACTAACACTTACTGATGATATAAGAAGACTCAGTTTTGTTGATCTAATAAACGATCCTACAAAATTTGTAGGAACCGTATAACACAGTGCCACCTATGTTTTACATTTAGTACCGATTTAATGTTTTTTTTTGAGTGTGCCCAAGTGCCCTTTATTACCTTTATGCTGAGATGTCTGTGGTGATAAGGGTTTTGGATTATTAGAAAACACCTATTTATTTCTGCAGCTTGATCAAGCTTGGTCTTTTAAAAGGAAAGCTCCTAATAGTGTTTTCTTTCTTCGAATGTTTAGTATTGCAGCGCAACCAGTTATTATTGCTTTTAATTGAAGACAAGCAGTATCCAATCATTTAAATAGATTTGGGCCTACCAATGGCGGTCTAGATGTTACCTTCATGGATGAGGCTGAAGCAGTGTATTGGCGTGAAATATTTTATTCTTGGGTTCATTTTCCAGCAGTTAATACAAATTCACAGACATTTAACACATATACTGAGGATGCTGTTCCCGCTGCATATAGACCTTATGAGTATTTAGAAATCCCATTAACTTACCAGGAACAGCACAATTGATTCCGAGGTGCCCTCCCACATCTTAACCATAAACCTGTCTATGGAGCCAGGTTTTTAACAATGACTTAAACTCATATAGGAAGTCGTGGCTCTGATGTTAAGGGGAAAGGAATTCCAGATGCCTAGGGTGAGCAAAGAAAACCTAGCTCCACCCAATCTCTTCCAGATAAACCTAGGGACCTCTAACAGAGTTTGGAGCACTGACCTCAAATTGCTCTTTGGGTGTGTTTCTGGATTCTGGAGGTCACAAAAGTTGAGCCTTTGCTGACTCGAGAGTTGAAAATAATACACCAAGTTTTGAAAAGGGTTCTCCGAGTGACTGGAAACCAGTGTAATTTTACCAGCCAAGGTCCAGTTTGGCAGAATCTAAGCTGATACCAGACCAATCTAGCCGCTTGTTTTGGACTAACTGATGCCTCTGACTCAAACCCTAGTTTGCATTGTCAATTCATGACATGATAAGAGAAAATCTGATCTCAATGATGACCTTGATGGAAAAGTATTTCCTAATTTGTTTATTTTTCGAGGTTGAAAAAATTACAAAGCCACTGCACAGATCTTCCTGGACTACAATCCCAAGTATTTTAACTGCTCTTTTTGGGCTGGGGGGGGCACCAATCTCCAATGACCAGATAAAAGGTTTCTAGCTATGCAGTTTGTTTTTGGTCATAGCAATCTCAGTTTTATCATGGTTCCCCCAGTTGAGGAGTGTAATACGTAGGGTACTTTATTTGCTTGCATCTAAACTCTTACTCATGGTACTCCTTCAATTGCTTTGCCTAAAGCGCTTAAACAGATTCAGACTGAACATGGAACCGTTCCTGCCCTAGATTTCAGGATGAAACTAATTGGCAACTTTGTCACAGTGTCTTCAATTATTTGAAGTAATCTCACCGGGGAGGCAGCTTCTTTGGTGATATGCCAACGTCTCGCTTTAGTTCCCGCTGTAGATCAGGACCATGAGCTGCCCAAAAACATTTCTAAAACCCATACTTCTATAGGTTGATATAGTTTGGGAACCAGGGCTAATAAGATATAAATTAAAGGCAAGTCATAGGCTGAAAATACCAAACAGGCTCCTGAGTCTCCTTACAAACGCTGAGAAAAGTCTAGAACCAAAACATGTACTGCATCTCCACAATCAGAGTCTTCCTAGTACTATTATAATTTGTGTGAATGTGATAAAATTAAACAGCCTGATAGGTTTCAGTATTCTGATACATATCCTTCTTGTTCTTTGCAGGACTCTCCAGACAAGCTTTCAGAGAGAGAGGTTAAGGTAATCGCAGACGGGAGGATTTTGTGAAATCAAAGACGGACTCACAGCACCTCTCCGATTCAGTATTCAATATAAAAACGGAAAGATAAAGTTCCACAACAAAAAATACAGTTTAAAATGAAGAAAGTCACATGAATTTCCATAAAAAATGCCACAAATACTCTGAACCTTTATTTGGAACAAGATGTGGGCAAGAACTCTTCTTGAAAGCGCAACAGAGGTAATAGTCTCATCAAGAGTTTCTAGTGGTGAGACCGTCTGATAAAAATGTGCAAGTTCAAACTCCAGATCAGCTGCTTAGCCCTACAGTTCGAATGTATGATTTCCACATTCAGATTGAGTGGCATATTTGCAAGCCCCTATCGCCACAGGAATGTCACTTTTTATGACGTTCCTCTGGCGACGCACCCGTTGCCTTATTTACAAGACAGCATTAAGCCACTTAACGTGGCTTAGTGCCGCCTTAACATGGCTTAGTGCCGCCTTGTAAATAAAGTCCCCTTTCACACTACACTTAGCGTGAAAGAGGCGTGCAATGGGTTTTGTGTTGACCGTTCTGCCTCAACAACCATTGATTTTGACACTGCCTCTATTTACAAGGGTGGCGTAATTAGGAGGCAGCGCCAAAATAAAGACCAGGGAAAACCTGGTCATAACATGGCGAAAAGAGGAGAAATGCTTAATTTCTCCTCGTGTTTGATTTTTCTATGTGTGCTGCATTGTGCAGCACACATAGAAACAGTAAATTGCCATGAAGGATTGTTCATGTGCGGGAAGGTGTCCCTTCCTGCACCTAAACAATCATTAAAAAAATTGTGATTTGCAACTTTTATGTGTGCTGTACAATGCAGCACACATAGAAGTGACAATTCACAATTATAGATTGTTTATGTGCAGGAAGGGACACCTTACTGCACATAAACAATCATTTCCCCAACGAAGACACCCAAGGGTGTCCGCGTTGGCACTAGGCAGCTAGATTTAGTGTCTGTGGAAAGGCAGGGGTGTGCTGCATTCTTGTAAATACGGCACATCCCTGCATTTTGCAGAATGGTGGAGAGTGGCATTAGCAATGTTTGCTTAATGTCACGCTTCAGCATTCCCTATTTAATTTGCCCATTCGTTTTGACATATCATGTACTATTAAATTAGTATTCTGGCAGAATTTGACCACTGAAAATGACATTCTCTTGGCTGAGCTTGATTGGCTGCCAGAGTTTGTTAGAAATGTTTGACAAGGGGAGGATGTAATCATGCCTTCCTTTGATGCTCTTGTTCCAGAAGAGGTGTGAGCAGCATCTGCTGTAGAATGGGCTCTTGCACTGTCAGAAATTTTATATCGCAATCAGGTGGGTTCGGTTAAAGGTTCACCTTATTATGTTATACCTATACAGTCTAGCCCAAAGGTGCAAGCACAATATCCTCTTAGACATGAAGCTAAACGCCCAGTTATCATATATTCTTAGACTATCAACATTTAAACAATCACAAATGAACTTTTGCTTTACAGATTTCACACAGCATGGGCTTGCTATATATTATATTTCATAAAATATTAAAAATCTACATTGGATAGTTCCAATGTTTTTTCCTGTCAAAATATAGCACCTGAAAGCTGGAATTCGACTGCTTTCTCAGTATTGGGAGCACAACAACGGTTCTGTCAACTCCCACAAGTCTAAGAGAACAGTCCAGGTGTGTTTGCTGCCTGAGTGATGCCTATTATTTTACAAGACATTGACTCAGAAGCATTGTCTTATGTTGAAGCCATTTACATCAAATACAATAGTTTAAAGGGTGGATCAAATTATTCTGGGATTTGCTGAAAATGGCTATGAATTTATTTTTCCAAAATCAAAAATTGCCTTTCTTACTGTCCTATATTTAGCATATGAATTATTGAATGAAGGCAAAAGTCTGACACCATATTACAAAGTGGAATGTACTCTATTGCAACTACAAACCACCTTAAAAAACTTCAATCACTTTTGGGATTTCTAAATTTTGCTAGAACACACATACCAGGTGTAACAGGTAAGACTGCTGTACGATTTAATTCATCCTGGATTTTCTGATAATCATTGGACTGCTGAACATACTTGTATTCTCCAGAATTTACTGGCTGATATGCTTGAGTCTAGACAACTACACACATGTGTTAACTCTGCTAAATTCGTGATCCACATAATTACGGGTTCCAGTGGTTACAGATATGTTTTATTTCATGAAAGGAAAACAATTGACATTGCTTATAAATCCCATTTATATTCAAAGGTGGAAATGTATATTGCTTTCAACGTAAACACTTTTGTCTGTATTTCAGACGGCTGCACTGAAGGAAGATCCATTTGCGCATGGGAGATGTATAATTGTGATGTTTCCTGTTTTGGCCCTAGAAACCGTCACCAAGGCCAGCATTTCAAATGCTAAATCCTTGAAACTGAGATGGATCCAGTAGGCCTCTTCCTTGACAGCTACTCATAGAATATATTTTTACCCCAATTTGAGAACAAAGCAATATCTCCAGCATTAACAGGAATTCCCCATTTCTAGTGTTATCTCTAGATTACCATTCTTACATAATCTATACTGATGGTCTAGCCCAGCCTGTGGCTGGTACAAAGTACAAGTACTCCGCTGCATGTGCTGCAGTTAAGGGTGTCATGAAAGATGGTGTATTTTAGGCACAAAAAACATATCTAGAAACTCTGGGTGACTGTACAGTCAGCCGATGAATTGAACATGTCAGTTCTGGCTTTGGAGAATACAGACTCAGATGTCCCCACACTTATAGTGTGTGATTCCTATTACTGCATCCAGGCCTTTAATGATAGTTTACCTTATTGATGCTTGAATGGATTCAGAGATTCTAAAGGAAATACTATTAAGCATAAGCTTCTTTGGGGAAAGTGACAACTCTGAAAGATGTTTTGCCATGGGCTCAAGGGATTCGAACATTGAGTCATCAACGTGTTGGTGTACATGTTGCAGGGAATTCATTGGCTGATGAAGCTGCCAAAGCGGCTGTTCAGAAATAAATTACTTGAGATATGACAATAGATGATGATATTATGGCTGTGGTCACTCCTTTGGGTGAAAGACATTGCTATAAAAAAATTATGATGCAGCCTAGAACAAACACTCAAAATGTTAGCCCAGTGTAGTGAAGAACAGGGTTCTGCTTGCACACATTGCTATGTTAGCATAAGCGTATTAGAAGTTTAAACGCCATTTTGCTACTTGGCCGCTTTTGCACACGACACTACGTGTATCTGTTATTGTAAGTTAAACTGCTTGCTTTTCTTCACATGAGAACGGTCTGTTTTTTACATCCCTAGACTTACACCGCGACCTTAGTCTGTACACTGTGTGCAGAAGTCTTCAAGGTCATAATAACAATGTATGCTGTTGATTCAGGTTGATCGGCCCACGCTCTAGACACACCACACACACACAGCTGCAAATATCTGAAACTCAGGTGCCTTTAATATTGCATTGCATGCATGATGCTGGCACTTGGAGAAAACCTTTCCATCTACAGAGAGCGTTGCTGATCCTGTGATGTGATTCACCTCAGCTGATCTTGGAGGTATGGGGTTCCCCGTTCAAACCTAGAGACCTTCTAATATTATAAAACTAGCTCCTAGCCTGGGGAGGGTGGTACACAAGGCGCTATAAGACCTGTTTCCACTATCATTATAACATGATTTCTCCCTTTGTGTTTTATGGAATTGTAACAATGCTGATTGTTTTATTTCTAATCATATGCCTGCTTATGTTGGCCAAAATACTGCATCTTAGAGCACGTAGTTAAAAATAAACATTTTAAACTTTTCTTTGTCTCTGATTACTCATGTTGTGGACTGGTATGGGAATAAAAACGAAAGAGTGTTCTTGATTCCCACCATTCCTCAGAGTATCCTATGTCGCTTGTTCTGGGTTGTCTAATCATTGGTAGCTTTGCTCTAGTATGGAGAATGAATGAGACACTGATTCTAGTCGGATAGGGGTTCTGGGTACTGAGGTGAGTTTTCTGGTAAACCACAATTCACTGAAGTCCTGGTTTTCCTGTGCTTAGTTCAGTGAATTAGCAGAATCCCGCAACACCAGGTATAAAGCTACTACTGCTGGGCTAACATGGGCTTTGTGTAAATATTAAAAAATACTTGGAGTGAGGTAGAAATTGAGGCAACTCTGACAAGAAATCATTTGTCTACAGGAAGCACAGCTGTCCGGTCATGAGCCCTTTAATTTGGTACAGCTAGGTTATAATGTTTTGCTTAGCTCTACTCAATCAATGTATGTCCACTAGAGGGGTAGCATCGCTTGCAAAAAACACACATGGACAGTGGTAAAATCTAAGATCTATACTACCAGGAGGTGGGTAGTTCGTCAGCTAATCAGACACAGCATCCTTATCACCATCTGTGCTCTTTATGCCACAAACACAGAGGAGGCATCGTGATTTATTCAACTTATGAGGATGGAAGTGTCAGATTGGAACTCTCCCTTCTGACTCTGTGGGAATATCAACATTACAATCGATCATAAAAGTGACTATACTAACTTCCATGTCCATTTCTTAAGTATAAAACAAGATTTGCTTCTTTAAATGATCCAGGTTCTGGATCTGGTGGATGCCTTTTACACTCTATGCAAGCAAGTGCAGGGGTACACTTTTTACTCCGCTCCTCACAAATCATGTTACAGGATAGATGTGTTTTAGTTAGCCAAAGGCTAATCAGTTATGGTACAATAGATCTCTACCCAAGAAATGTTTCAGACCGCAACCCATTTGTTCTTACAATTACAAGCAGCTCTTTGTACTCCCTCTCCAATCTAACTAGACAGACTTTTAACAGGACACTCCTTAATGATGAGTCGTCTTGTAATTATATCGCAAATGTAATGAACAAAATCCATCGATAATAACATACACACTGCCCTCTCCTATCGTGGTATGAGACTGTCTAAAGGCTATAGCCATGGAGGCTATACAATGCTGCAAATTGGTAAAGACAAGGAGGAGCAGAAAAGATCAGCAGAACTGAGGGATGAACTCCAAAGTATGAAAATTGCACTAGGTCAGATTCTTAAGTCCCGGACAGGTAATACTGTAAGCTTAGATACTGTATTGAGCCAGCTTAATGTGAGAGAAATGCTCATTTAAGAGCAACTGTGGGACAAATTTGATAGGCACCTATGCTTGAGTCATTCAAGATCCTTTGAGAATAATGAAAACATGGGGAGAATCTTGTGCCATGCAGTGTAAGTAGAAAGAACATAAAAACTATATAGAGGAAATCTGCAACCATCAGGGTCATATATTCACCAATAAAGAAGGGATTATCTATACTTTTTGTACATTTTATGAAACACTCCATAGTGAGTCTAAATGTTTGCTTTGACATGGGGGAGGCAAGATTGCGACTGTCAGCTCTGATGAGGGAGCTGGCTGCTCCTGAGTTCCCACACCCATATGAGGATTGAGTGTATGGAAAAGTAAGAGGAGGAAGGCGTGTACTAAATGCTGCTCAAGACCGGGCCCTGAATGCGGCTTAGGCTCACCGGTATGCTGAGCTTCGCGGCGGCTACATTTCTTGCTCGGTGCTCGCGTCTCCACGGTGGATACTTTGTTACGGCGAGGAGCTGGCAGTGGAGGCTGAGACGCCCAGTAGTAACAGTAGCAACTCCAAAACACGGAAGATCTGGCGGAGGAAACCTCAGTTTGCTGACGATGCCGCCGAAAGTCAGAAGAGGGAAACCCCGGCTTCAGGGTGATTCCACGGCTGCAGGGAAGATTACAGACCCAGCAAGTGGCAAGACTACACCCAATTCAAATGGCAAAGTGAACAATGGGGATTGTACTACCAGTACCAATACCGGTGCAGGCAAAGAACTCACATCACACGGAAGAGACACTAATAATGCTCTGGTAAGCAAACTATTCCCCAGTTATTTACGGTGGGGAAAGGCAAAAAAAAGACATTCAGACTCCCAAGTTGGAAGCCCTTCGGTGGGATTGGGGGATGGGAAAGTCGGTGGCTGTCTGGTGGGGCAGGAGGTAGTGAAGGGGTATCCCTGTGCACCCCTGTTTACCCAATCTATTGCTGTGAGTGACTCCAGACTCCAGTCCTGTATCAGTCAACGGCAATGACAATGGCGAGGTACAACCAGCTGAAGGAACGCCAGTCAGGAACAGGAGCAGGAGTCCCCCGCAGACTCTGTCAAGCGGTCTATCCAAACTTGGGACAGCACTAAGTAATGGCGAGCTGGAGATGCCTTTGGAATCTGGCATAATTACTAATGCTAGCACTGCCAATCAGGAAAGAGCTGATGCTGGTATCGGTAAAGAGGCGGAACAGCAGAGCAGTGAGTCTCTCATGAAGGAGGCAGACTTGGTGGATTTGGTGGAAAAGTTTGTTTCACTTTCAGATCACTCAGATGCATCCAGTGATGAGGCACTAGGAAGTGGGAGGGCACAGAAGAACCAACAAGGTGGTGAGATGAGTGATCATAGTAGTACAGCCCCAGAGGATACTGGAGGGGACTCATCGGAGGGTAGCCCTCAGACAATGCGTAAAGAACATCTAGATAATAACAATGGGAGCAATGTGGTGCAATGGTATTACTCCTTCTCTTCAGAGTTAAATATGGGGGCTAGGTCGGCTGATGAGACAGACAGGACAGATACCCTGATATGCAGAGTGGCAGAACCAGCAGAAGAGGTATCTTTGGCTCTCATATATCAAACTATTATGACCCATAGAGAGGAAACACGGGCGGAGAGCCAGAGGACACAAAATGCTTGCCGTACAATGCAAAATTCGGTTAGTCGTATAGCCAAAACTTGTACAGAGTTCACCACAAGGATCACTGAGGCAGAGGCTTGTATCTCTTGACTGGAGGATGAACTGGTAGCACAAAAAACGCTGACTGAGACCCTGCGAACAGTGAAAGATGACACACAGTGGAAACTTATTGATTTAGAGAATCGGGCTATGCGAAATAACTTGAGAGTCCTTCAAATTCCTGAGGGCCTGGAAGGACATGATCCACACAAATTCATCATTGAATTATTCACAGAAACTTTTCCTGAACTCCCCCAATGGGACTGGCAGAGAGAGGTGCATAGAGCACATCATTTCCCTTTACCCTTTGGGCTCGGTCTGATCAAACAGCAACTGCAACTAAGCCTAGAGCCATATTGATCTTGATTAATAACTTTTTGGCACATGAAGCTGAATTTGACTTGGCACGTCCTGATAGAAAAAGAGCTGGGAAGGGGGTGGAGATTTTTGTAAGACCAGACTATTGTCATCAAACAGTAGAGAAGCGCTGGCAATTTCGCCAGCCTATTGCACCATTCCAAGCTAAAGGGGCTCAAGCTTTCTTACTTAATCCAGCCAAGTTGAAAATTATATACAAAGAGAATACCAGGTTTTTCACGTCTGAGATTTTAGCGAAATCATTTTTGCAGTCTCTGTAAAGAGTTAAAATAGATAGTCTGGTCTATGTGATACTAGCGTAGTGGGCATATCAGAGGGCTATTACAGTATGGACTATTTCTTTTGTGCTTTTTATGAAGAATTATCCTCTCTCTTTCTTGTTTTTTTTTCTACCCCATTAGGCATTGTATTAAGAGTCTATATGGATGGTGGAGATCTGAATGGGTGTTGACGTCTTAAGTCCTTCTCTGGCTTATGATGTTTTATATCCCATGAGCATTAATATTTTATATATGCATGTGGATAAAAAAATAAGTAAGGTACTTTGAAATGTTTTGAGCTTGCTATGTTTTTTCTCTATGCTAAATTGGAGGTGTTACGGGTTGTCTGATGCACATGGGGTATCATATAGGTGTGGGAGGCACTTTTTGGGTGGTGGGAGCATGTCATCGCTAGGACTATTAGTCCTAAAGCCTCATTATCTGGACAGAGTGGGGGGGTGGGGGATCTTGGGGGGAAGGGGTGCGGTGGGGTGAAGGGGGATGGTGGGTATAAAAAAATGAAAATAATCCACAGCAGCAAGGAAAGGTGTAGAGTTCTGAGAATATGTATGTATGGATCTGAGCAAGCGATAGTAATTATGCGGATCATATGGCTAAGATACGCCTTCAAATATGTACATTGAATGTTTGTGGGTTAAATAACCATAATAAAAGGCAGAGGGTGGCTACAGAGCTACATGTGATCCAGCCTGATGTAGTGTGTCTGAAGGAGACGCATATTCCTTGGGGGAAACGGAAGATTTTGTCAGAACTGGGATATGTAGTATTAACAGCCTCACGGCAATCAAATATGATCAGGGAGGTGGCGATATTAGCGAGACCCTCTATCCAAACAACGGGACGTATATTGGTTGATGCTCTAGGACTGTGGGCTATTTTGAACTGCAGGGTACGGGAAGTAACATTTACCCTCTGTACAGTGTATGGCTCTAATTTTGACGAGGCCCTGATACTTGAATATCTAAATGGTGAGCTTGCTACATGGCCTACTCCGCTATTGCTCTGTGGCGATTTTCATATAAACATGACTTATGGGGATCTCCAATTTTGTGGCCAGAATTATAAAGGCAGGAAGCCCAGGGTATGTAAGGCCCTATGTCAAATGTTAGCTGACCACGGGTTGACGGATGCTTGTAGTAATCTACATAGGCAAGACCCGGGATATACGTTTTATTCGTATCCACATAATACGCTTGTACGCCTTGATTATTTTTTTATATCCCGTTAATATTTACAGGGCTAAAAATCTGTGTGTATTCAAGTGTTACATCGGATCACGCGCCAGTAGTATTAGACATTCCGGCACTTGGTGGTTGTGCAGCCCCGAGAGCTTTCACTTTGATAGAAAGCATTTGCTGGATGACGCCTTTATGGAGCATATGAAGGTTTGGATGAAGGAGTTCTTTCAGATTAATCGGCATTCTGCGTCATGGGGGGTTATTTGGGACACATTCAAAGCCGGTTTTAGAGGGGAAACTCAGAGTTATGGGTTTTATAAACAAAAACTAGCTACGTTAGCAATGCAGGAACTGTATAATGAACTTAAGACTGTGGAAGAGGAATTGGCGTGTGGGCTAGCCGCAGGTTATAATACTGCAACACTAAAAAATAATTTAGCTAGGTATAAGGCTAAAATAAATCTGGAATGGAGCAAAGATATTGCAAAAAATATCAAACTATAAAAAAAAGAGATCTATGAATATGGAGAGGCCTTTGGACGGTGTTTAGACCAGAAGCTATGTATAAAGGAGGCTGAAAAAACAATAACTGGGATAAAAAATGCGGCTTGGGTTATGGTGTATGACTCTCAGGAAATTCTCAAGGTCTTTTTTGGCTTCTATACAGAATTGTATACAGGGCAAGATAATGGGCGATATGCTATGGATTTGGGGCTCCCATCCTCACTGTGGGAAAAACTGGAATAGGAGGATGCTGAGATGCTGAATTAGAACAAGCCATTGATAGTCTTGCAATAGGAAAAGCTGCAGTTTCGGATAAACTCCAGTTGGAAATCCATAAGATTTTTTTTCAAGACGTTAATCCGATATGCTTATGGTTTTTCAAAAAGTACAAAAAGAGGGGATACCGTGATCCTGGGCTGAAGCTAATATCTGCATTTTCAAGAAAAAGGGGAAGCCGTCTGAGCTACCTGGGTCCTACCGTCCAATTTCTCTTCTCAACTGTGACGGTAAAATTTATGCAAAAACTTTGGCTACACGGTTGGCAAAAGTTATAGCACGCTTAGTATCTTTAAAACAACACAGCTTTATACCAGGAAGGGGGACGGTAGACCATGTGAGCAGAGTAGTGACCCTCTTTGATATAGCACAGGCAGAATCTAGAGAATTAGGGTTGGTCCTACTCGATGCTGAAAAAGCATTCGACCGTGTGTCATGGCATTTTTTATGGGGGGCCTACACCAAATGGGGTTTGGGCAGGGATATATTCAAGCTTTGCAGGCCTTATATCACTTCCCCATGGCTAAAATGTGCTCAATGGTGCGCTCTTCTGAGGCAATTCAGATTTCTAGAGGCACACAACAAGGCTGTCCCTGCTCACCCCTTCTGTTTGCACTTTATATTAATCATTTTATTATTATGTTAGAATGGAGTAAAAAGGTTATACCCTTTACTGTATGACAAGGCCATTTTTGTGTATTGGTGTACACTGATGATATTGCGTTCGTAACTGCAAATCCAGGCATTGCAGTACCTGAAATAGAATATCTGGCGCAGAAGTTTGGGATAGCATCAGGGTATAAACTTAATACATCTAAAACCCAAATTCTCTGTACAAGTCAAATACTGGGCAATGATCCTAGAGTTGTTAGCGAAGCCATATATCCGGGCATTAAGATACGGGCCTCGGTAAAAGAGATTGTAGAGATCAATTGGGGTGA
Source organism: Triturus cristatus (assembly GCF_964204655.1). NCBI lineage: Eukaryota > Metazoa > Chordata > Amphibia > Caudata > Salamandridae > Triturus > Triturus cristatus. Next base: position 881,003,419 of record NC_140583.1, read on the forward strand.
TATTATTGGGGGAGTTAAGCGCTCACTCGAGAGGTGGGTAAATCTGCACCTCTCATTAGTTGAATGTTTTGCCTAGGGTTATGTATTTCTTCAAGGCAGTACCCTTGGAGGTATCAGGTAAACAATTTCAACATTTACAATCATTGTGTGCCAGATATATGTGGGTTCCAGGGAATCCACGAAGAGCTGCCCGATTTATGACCCTTCCTCGAGAAAGAGGAAGGTGGTCGGTACCTGATTTTTCTTTTTATTATTATGCTTGTATTTTGTCTAACGCACGTATCTTGCTGACTGGGGAAGAAGTTAGTAGTGCAGCTGAAACCCCCTCAATTTATCAAATGATTATGGGCCCTAAGGTGAAGCACTTTCTGTTTAAGAGTTTGGATGGCAGCTATTTCAAAAGAAGCCGCTTTAAAGTGCTGAATGCTGTGTTTAAAATCTGGAACACAGTTCGGAGAAGTTTTCAGATTCCCGTACGCTCTGTTTATACACCTACTGATGGTATTGGATTGCTACCATCGATCTTCTGGGATCATTATGGCTCCCATTTGGAGACTGAAGGGCATTATTCGACTCGGCGATATGTATCAGGCTGATGGGATTTTTTTGTCGTTTTCAAGTTGGTGGATAAATATCATTTATCTACAACTCAATTTTTTACGTTTTTGCAATTAAGGGACTTTTTAGGTAAACATCCAATTAGTACTACAACTAGGCCTGGGCCAAAAATCCGTTCCGTTCGCGGAAATTGCGATATTTTGGCAGTTTCGCGTTCCGCGGAAAGCGCGAAAATGTCAAAATTTCCGCATTCCGCAGCTTAGCGATAATTTTTTTCTTGCTCGCGCTGTAAAACAATACATTCTCGCGCGCGCGCGATCGCCTTACCTGAATCCCTGCGTTCTCCGACAAGTTTTCTTGACCCGGTCGCGTTCTCCACGAGATGTTGAATTTTGGTAGCCATTTTGCTCTGTCTCGCGAGAGTTCGCGGCCGCATTCAAGTCATTTTTCACGCGATCACGTCATTTGTCGCGCGATCACGTCTTTCTTCTCACGATCATGCACCGCGCGAGTATGAGAAGATTGAGATCTCGAACATGTCATTCTACATCCCGAGCCAGAGAATGAGGACGCGGGCACATGAAATCGAACAGGAGAAAGAGACCGCAAACACGTCATATCCAACGCGACAGGGACAAAGAAGAGAACGCGATCATATCGTTTTCGACACGCCGGCGGAAGTAATGTGAAGCCGGAGAACTCAACAACGTAAAATTTACAATTTGGAGAGGAATATCGGCTCTAGCAGCATGAAACCATCTGCAAATACTGATTTTGGATGAAAAGAACTCCTTACATTCACATTTGGCTTTCCTTTTTTGTGCAAGGAGTCATTTTTTTTTTACAAGGTGGAGAGAGGGAGGAAGTGACACAGATTCTCCAACTTCCTGTTCCTGTCCAGCAGGCTCCTCCCAGTGCTTTGTCCATCTCCTGCTCATTCTGCCTTTGGATTTGGAGCTGGAAAGATCACTCTTTTTGTCTGCTGCATCATTGCAATTGGATTTCAGGATTTTTGGAATAGGATATTTTACAAGTAAGTGGTTGTTGTGTTTGATTGTGGGCATTGCAGTTGTTGTGTAACTACAATTTATTTTTGATAATTAATTATCATCATTCCTTTTTTTTTTTTAATTTTTTTTTAATTTTGTGGGTTGTAGTAGTAGGCCCGAGCTAGCCATGGGCATGGCCTCATGGGTGTGTGTGTGCATGATGAAGCAACTGTTCCTTTTGTTTTTTGAATATATTTCATTTTCAATCACATTTAGGGCATGGATGGCATTGGATTGAGTTGGGGAAGTGTGTTTTTTGGGGTGGCCTTGCTGATGTTGTTGGGCCTGGCCATGTGGCTGGTGGCCATTTTGAGGCCTAGGCCTGCAAGCTTGCCTGGCCTTGTCTGCCAACAGGCCTGCTTTCATCCACTGCTACCAGAGCAGGTAGCCACAGCTTTAGTAATCTACTGTTTTCTGTTTGCTCTGTTGAATTTAGACATCATTTAGGGCATGGATGGCATTGGATTGAGTTGGGGAAGTGTGTTTTTTGGGGTGGCCTTGCTGATGTTGTTGGGCCTGGCCATGTGGCTGGTGGCCATTTTGAGGCCTAGGCCTGCAAGCTTGCCTGGCCTTGTCTGCCAACAGGCCTGCTTTCATCCACTGCTACCAGAGCAGGTAGCCACAGCTTTAGTAATCTACTGTTTTCTGTTTGCTCTGTTGAATTTAGACATCATTTAGGGCATGGATGGCATTGGATTGAGTTGGGGAAGTGTGTTTTTTGGGGTGGCCTTGCTGATGTTGTTGGGCCTGGCCATGTGGCTGGTGGCCATTTTGAGGCCTAGGCCTGCAAGCTTGCCTGGCCTTGTCTGCCAACAGGCCTGCTTTCATCCACTGCTACCAGAGCAGGTAGCCACAGCTTTAGTAATCTACTGTTTTCTGTGTGCTCTGTTGAATTTAGGCATCATTTTGGGCATGGATGGCATTGGATTGAGTTTGGGAAGTGTGTTTTTTGGGGTGGCCTTGCTGATGTTGTTGGGCCTGGCCATGTGGCTGGTGGCCATTTTGAGGCCTAGGCCTGCAAGCTTGCCTGGCCTTGTCTGCCAGCAGGCCTGCTTTCATCCACTGCTACCAGAGCAGGTAGCCACAGCTTTAGTAATCTACTGTTTTCTGTGTGCTCTGTTGAATTTAGGCATCATTTTGGGCATGGATGGCATTGGATTGAGTTGGGGAAGTGTGTTTTTTGGGGTGGCCTTGCTGATGTTGTTGGGCCTGGCCATGTGGCTGGTGGCCATTTTGAGGCCTAGGCCTGCAAGCTTGCCTGGCCTTGTCTGCCAACAGGCCTGCTTTCATCCACTGCTACCAGAGCAGGTAGCCACAGCTTTAGTAATCTACTGTTTTCTGTTTGCTCTGTTGAATTTAGACATCATTTAGGGCATGGATGGCATTGGATTGAGTTGGGGAAGTGTGTTTTTTGGGGTGGCCTTGCTGATGTTGTTGGGCCTGGCCATGTGGCTGGTGGCCATTTTGAGGCCTAGGCCTGCAAGCTTGCCTGGCCTTGTCTGCCAACAGGCCTGCTTTCATCCACTGCTACCAGAGCAGGTAGCCACAGCTTTAGTAATCTACTGTTTTCTGTGTGCTCTGTTGAATTTAGGCATCATTTTGGGCATGGATGGCATTGGATTGAGTTGGGGAAGTGTGTTTTTTGGGGTGGCCTTGCTGATGTTGTTGGGCCTGGCCATGTGGCTGGTGGCCATTTTGAGGCCTAGGCCTGCAAGCTTGCCTGGCCTTGTCTGCCAGCAGGCCTGCTTTCATCCACTGCTACCAGAGCAGGTAGCCACAGCTTTAGTAATCTACTGTTTTCTGTGTGCTCTGATGAATTTAGGCATCATTTTGGGCATGGATGGCATTGGATTGAGTTGGGGAAGTGTGTTTTTTGGGGTGGCCTTGCTGATGTTGTTGGGCCTGGCCATGTGGCTGGTGGCCATTTTGAGGCCTAGGCCTGCAAGCTTGCCTGGCCTTGTCTGCCAGCAGGCCTGCTTTCATCCACTGCTACCAGAGCAGGTAGCCACAGCTTTATTGATCAAGTGTTTTCTATGTGATCTGTTGAATTTTTAGACATCACCTTCCTGAGAGTGTAGTGTGTCTGTACACAGTACTAGTAGTATAACATAGCTCTAGTTAAAAAAAATTCATAAATGGCTAGACTATCTTTTGTTTGCACTAGTACAGTACTAAGTAACTGAACCACAAAAACAAATGCAACATTTCACTGATGTTCTTCTCCTGTCTTCTTTGCTTTTAGGTGCACAAAAGATAGAGTAGGAGGTGTCATCGGCATCACCTGGCTACCCGTTGTACTGCCAGCCAGACAGAAGTCCTGCTGCGCATCATGCCCACGTGTGACCAGAACTTGTTGTGCATCTGCCTCCTGCCTGACGTCGGAATAAGATGGCCCCAAAGAAAGGTACCAGGTCCAGTACCAAGAAAGTTGCTGGTGAGAAGAAGGAACAGAAAAAGGAAGTGCCATTAACCACGACTGGTGGTGTGCCGGCCAAGGTTTTTTTTGGCACCAAAGCGTTGTCCGGGAACCAAGCTGGGAGCAGCACAGCGGTCCAGCAACCCCACCAACCTAGGCCCAAGGGCTTTACTGTCGCAGAGGTAGCCAGTCTACTAACGGGCAGCGATGTTGAAGAAATGTCATTACCGCAAAGTAGTACACAATCAAGTTCAACGCAGGCGCAAACTCAGCAGATCAGTGTGCAGCCGCCGCAACAAGAACAGCAGCAGCAGCCGCCGCAACAAGAACAGCAGCAGCAGCCGCCGCAACAAGAACAGCAGCAGCAGCCGCCGCAACAAGAACAGCAGCAGCAGCCGCCGCAACAAGAACAGCAGCAGCAGCCGCCGCAACAAGAACAGCAGCAGCAGCCGCCGCAACCAGAACAGCAGCAGCAGCCGCCGCAACCAGAACAGCAGCAGTCGCCGCAACCAGAACAGCAGCAGCCGCCGCAACCAGAACAGCAGCAGCCGCCACAACAGCCCACCATAGTAGTTGTTGCTCCTGACGTAGGGGCATTTCAGGAAATCGAGCTTCCTGCAGACAAAGCGGAGCGAAGTCAAACCACTGTTTCAGAACATCTATTGTCTTCCAGACCACCAGCAAGGAAAAGGAGGCTTAGTCCATCATCTTCTTCTTCAAGCCCCGCTTCTGATGATCGTGATGACACTTGGGTCCCACCAGCTCGGTCTGAGAGTGAAGTACGCCACAAGACATTGCTTCTGAAAAGGAAGGTCCCAGAAAAACTTAGAGTTATGGAGGTAGATGTAGAAGAGGGGGGCGATGATGTTGATGAAGACGAGCCAGTCATCACGCACATTACTCCCGCACCAAAGGGATTGGAGACCGACATTCTAACCCTATCCAGAAAGGCTGCTACTGAGCGGGATGTAGCACGGATCTCACCAACACAGGTTACACCACCACTACCTCCAGCTGCCATATTTTCCAAGGCCCGGCAGGGACCTACATCCAGCTCAACCACCTCAGTAGGAAGTGGTAGTAAAAGTCACAGTGTAGGTGGACAGGGTCACATATTTTCAAGCACCCCCTCAAGTTCATCTGGTGTTGAAAGTGGCACATCCAGCAGTGCCAGAAAGTTCTCCTCCCCAGTTTGGGACTTCTTTTCTGTTAGCGCCAAGGAGGAGAACGTTGCTATATGCGCAATTTGTCGGCAAGGTGTTCGGCGTGGTAAGCTTGGTACAAACTATGGTACCGGAGGACAAGCAAGTCATCTCAGAATACACCACACTATTGTGTGGGAGGATCACCTACTTAAGTTAAAAGAAAGTAGGAAAACTAAACCCTTTGAAGTTGGTCAGGAATCAGGGAGCGATATTATTGTGGTGGCAGGTGAAGAACAGGGAGGCATTTCTAGCCCTGTCTCCAGTAGTGCAGTCACTGCAGTGGTAACGCCCACATCCTCCTCAGTAACATCAGAGTGGCACCGCAGCAAGAGCCATACTCAGAGTGTGGGTGAGACACCAAGGCGACCGGCGAGTACCTCAATGAGACAATCTGTGTCGTTGAGCCTTAGTGGGTTAATGGCACCACTAAGGAAAGTAAGCCAGCCTACCATTGACAGCATGTTTAGGTTGGAGGGGCAGTTCCAACGCAACCACCCAACGGCACGATTGTACAATGCGAAGCTGGCTAAAATGTTAGCGCTGGACCTTCTTCCTTTTTCATTTGTGGAAGGGGTGGGTTTCCTTGAATTTGTGTCTGCCATCTGCCCGAAATGGAAAGTTCCAAGCCGGTCCTATTTCGCAAGAATTGCTGTTCCGGCACTACATCATGATGTGCTGGAATTGGTTGGACAAGCTTTGCAGAAGAGTGCTGTGCACAATATCCACCTGACAACAGACATGTGGACCAGTTGCCAAGCCACAGATTACATGTGTATCACTGCACACTGGATCTCTTTTGTGGGGGTTAAAGATCAACTATCTGCACGAGGTGTTGTTGACACAGCTGCGATTTTTGAAGGTACTCGGAAACATGCAACTGTAGCCATGTTCGCCATGGAGAAATCTCATACGGCTGAAAACATTTTAGAAGAGTTTCGCACCAAGGTTTTAGAATGGCTGCAGCCCAGAGGGCTTGGTATTGGTTTTGTTGCCACAGACAATGGCAGTAATGTACTTAAGGCCATGGAACTTGGTTCCTATTTCAGGGTTCCGTGTTTGGCACACTGCATAAACATTATAGTGCAAGACTTTCTGAAAAAAGAACCCATAGTAAGCAATTTACTGTCCATCTGCCGAAGAATATGCACTCGTTTCAGCCATTCTTTTAAAGCTCGGAAGCGGCTGAGGATCCTCCAACGTGAGCGTAGGGTGCCAGTCAAGGCACTCATCCAGGAGGTGGCAACACGTTGGAACTCAACGTATTACATGCTTGATCGTCTGTACGAACAGCACAGGTCACTCAATGATTATGTCTGGTACAGAAGCAGTGATGCTAGTGTTAAAGGCATGACCCTTCAGAGGGAGCAATGGACCCTAATTCAATGCCTGACTGAGATGCTGTCTCCTTTTGAGGTCTTCACACGTGAAGTCAGCAAGGAGGACTGTACAATGGGCCAAGCTATCCCATTGTTGCAAATGCTAGAGCATGAGCTGAATAATGTGTCTGAATCCTACAAAGGTGTAGAGGACAGAAGGCAAGCCCATGACTTGGTGGAGAGCTTATCCAGGCGCTTATCAGAAAATGTAAGGATACAAAATAAAATTTTGTCACAAGAACATTACATTTGTGCCACAATTCTGGATCCACGTGCAAAATTAGGACTATTCCGTTCTTTTTCCGACACTGATGTTGCCCGCTACAAAAGTTGTATAGCTGAAGCAGCCATCAAGTTTGAAAACGAAGGGCTGCTAATTAAAAGCCCGCCACATCAACCCACAACAAGTACTGATACTGAAGCAGGCCATGCAGAATCAAGTGCAACTTCGTCGGCTGAGGGCAGTGCGGTTGGCTCACAATCGCAACACTCACCATCACCATTGAATACAAAAACAATAACTGGATCATTCGGACGAGTACAATCATTATCAGATTGGTATGTAAAGATGGGCCTTAAGCACAGTGCTGATGCACAGAAAAAACAGCACAAAAGCTTACCAGCAGCAACCCTGAACATTGAGCGGATGGTCCAGGCCTATCTGGACGACCCAACAGAGGTGTACGTTGATCAAAACCCAGTGCAGTATTGGCATAGGAAAAGGTCTGAATGGCCACAGCTCAGCAGGCTGGCGATAAGCTATCTGGCTTGCCCTGTCGCAAGTGTCTCTTCCGAACGTGTTTTCAGTGCTGCAGGTTCCATTGTAACCTTGAGAAGGACCAGTCTATCTCCCAAAAACGTGGAGAGGTTAACAATGATCAAAATGAATCAGCACTTCATACCACCGAATTACACAATGCATGAATCAACAGAGGAAGATGAGGACAGCGGCTCAGGTGACGGAAGTATTGTGTCAGATGATTACCTACTACTGGAAGATCCCCCAGAGTTTGAGGACGAGCTATACTTCCCTGACAATTAGGCTCGCACTTACTGTCTTCCTCCCTTTTTTCCCCCTTTGTTTGTGTCTGTTGTTCCGGTTATAAACTTGTGAATCGCAACCAATGCATTATCACCGTCTTCTAATCTTCTAATTTAAGATACAAGTTTCAGGTGTCTGCCATTTGACACTACAGTCCTCAGAATCCAGCTCCTCCGCTCAATCATACTGCATCTCCTGGTCAATTCCATTTCCCTCATGAATGATGATTGGATGATGGTAACACCAAATTCAAACTTTCCTCGTCCTTCCAAAACAAGTGGACCATGAATCTGATGACTTCTATAGCTATCCTCCTTCAGAGCCGAGAGAGACTGGCCATTAACTGAAAATAAGATGCAACAGGTAATGATTGATGCCATGCATTGTCCGCAGAAAAGCAGACTGAGTGATGTAGATTTTGTTGTGTGTGTTGCGCATGAATGAATTGATGTAATTGTGCACTGCCACTTATCAACATTCTACAGAACACACTAATTTTCCTCTTCTGGCAAACAAGAAATGTGTACTTCTCCTGCATCTTGGTGATACATTGCTTTTAATTCAATACAGGAAGGGGACTCACTCAATCTGCGCAATGCAAATGACTGTGACTTAACAGCACCGTCCATCATGATGATGGCGAAAGAGACGGCCTGCAGCGTTAACGAGATGAGATGCAACAGGTAATGATTGATGCCATGCATTGGCCGCAGAATAGCAGACTGAATGATGTAGATTTTGTGGTGTGTTGCGCATGAATTGATGTAATTGTGCACTGCCACTAATCAACTTTCTACAGAACACACTAGTAATTACTAATTTTCCCCTTCTGGCAAACAAGAAATGTGTACTTCTCTCCTGCATCTTGGTGATACATTGCTTTTAATTCAATACAGGAAGGGGACTCACTCAATCTGCGCAATGCAAATGACTGTGACTTAACAGCACCGTCCATCATGATGATGGCGAAAGAGACGGCCTGCAGTGTTAACGAGATGAGATGCAACAGGTAATGATTGATGCCATGCATTGGCCGCAGAATAGCAGACTGAATGATGTAGATTTTGTGGTGTGTTGCGCATGAATTGATGTAATTGTGCACTGCCACTAATCAACATTCTACAGAACACACTAGTAATTACTAATTTTCCTCTTCTGGCAAACAAGAAATGTGTACTTCTCCTGCATCCTGGTGATACATTGCTTTTAATTCAATACAGGGAGGGGACTCACTCAATCTGCGCAATGCAAATGACTGTGACTTAACAGCACCGTCCGTCATGATGATGGCGAAAGAGACGGCCCGTTAACTTAAGATGAGAAGGAACAGGTAATAAATGATGATAATTAATGGCATGCATTGGACACCTGACTCTGAGCTATTGGTCTTTGTGTTTGCGTTGTTTGTTGTGCACAAAGTGATGTCAAAGTGTACTAGTGGTAATCTATCTTTCTGTACACAATAAAGAATGACTCAAGTCAGTAATATTTATATTTCTACTCTTGTTGTGTTATAAAAATTACACTTGTACTGCAGGCCGATCTTCAGTCAGTAGAAGTATCAGAGCTGATGATGAAGTCAGGAGGATGTTTCATGAGTGGCATAAAACAGAAAAGCCTAAAGGTAAACACGTGAACAACAACCACAGCACACCCAAATGTCTGTCTAGAAGTTGAATAGAGTGTAGCGGTGGGATGACTGCAGTGCATTGATTTTACTAACTTTAACTGTAAAATGCTATGTCTGGAATGGATAATGTGCTTTGCGTTTGTCCAACTCTTTGAGAGAAAAAAAAAAGGACTCTAAAGTGTTAACGTAGGATGTGCTAATGGTAAGCACTGTGGGCCTGATCTCTCCTGTTACTGTTGAAGGTCTATGCTGGAAACAGACTACAGTAGAGATGATGCATATGCATACATGCCACCTCGGAAAGTGTTCTTGTTGCACTACACCATCACTTGTGCATTTGTTTTCACTTTCTTTCTGAATATCCCCTTTGGTTTTCAATCTAAAATTACAGGCCGGGCCTTGTCCAAAACTTTGTAAAACATTACAATGCATATTAATTACCTTACCAATCAATCACCTTTTTATTCCAGCCGGGCAGTGGCGAGTGGTGAGGCGACACACCCAAGATTGATGGACGAGAGGAGCAAGAGGAATGCCGAGATGCAAAAAACCAGTCCACATTTTTGACCAGGATAAGACAGTAACAGTATCCACTTTTCACTTCTTTTAAATAATTTGATTAATATCTTGTATACATTCTTTACAACAGTGTGTTCTTGGAGTTGTTATTATCAATCATCATTACGTTTGCTCTGTGTTTACGATTCTTCACTACCAATATTTAAAATTTCTATTTGCTATCTGTTAAAGTATTGAGGCCGGAACAGAACAAGAAATAGAAGTGTATGTAATCCGGGTCTCATCATGCATGCATTTCCTTTTTTATACCTTAACATATGGAATGGATATGGTATGGTAGTCTTCAATGATTGTCGTTTGTTTGTCTATGTATGCATACTGTTTTTCTATGTCAAACCTTTCCCAAAATCCCCCTTCCCATCCAATCAACGGACCCTAACCCTCTTCCCCCGGGCTGTGTGACTTATTGTCGAGGTGTAACTAAATTAAATGTACACCAATACTTAATCACACACTTGCTGGGGCGGATGTGGTGAAAGCAACACTACTTCAATTTCAATGCAGAGCGATGATCTTCTTCTGCTTGCCCACCCATGAGTAGGATATTTCACAGGTTATTTTATTTAACAAAGGAACATATACCTCAGCATGAATTGCCGGCATTGATTGGATTTGTTTGTTGTCATTCCTCATATACAGCACTAACTGTTAGACTGTAGGCATAGCCAAGTCGACAAAACTATAGTTTGTAACTCTGTCTAGTAGGCTATCCTCATAATAACCAGCATTCAGTTTTTTTGTCAAATATTTGAGCATATAATTGTTGCTCGGTACATTCTGTGATGTACTTCATTCAACTACTCCTCTAACAGTCTCTCAAAGGCGATTGACTATCTCCTTTTCTTTTTTTGGAAATGCTGCCACCCTGCCAGTGTATACTACTACTACTATACTACCACCACCACCCCAATCATGGCATGTATGAAAAAGGAAACCATCTTCACCATGCAGCCAGTGCTGTGCCACAGTTGGACATAAACATCAAGCACCGGTAAGAGAGAAGTTTGGGGGAGGCAGAATCAATAATGGACATGTTGTCAATGATGTCAGTTTCAAACACCACTCCAAGGAATGCATAGTAGGACCAGTCAATGAGTGAGGTGTGTCGCATCTATCTGTTTGTGTCTTATACAGTCAGCAAATTATTGAAATCAAACACACGCTATGGGCGGCCATGCACCAGCAAAGAAACAGTGTGATGTAAAACAGTTACCCCACCTACAAAACATTAACAACATTGCATGTAACATAGAAAAATATATTTAATTGACCCTAACAAATAAACTAAACCCACAAAAGCTAACCCACCCACCTCCCTAACCCCAACGACTGTCCATAGAAATAGAGAACGCCCAAACGAGAAGAACGAACAGGAATTAAAAAAGGGGCAGTGACAGGGACTAACTGGTGGGGCGGGACTGGAGGAGGACACGAATCTGGTCCTCTAAATGGGCGACGCGGCGTCTAAGGCCGCGGCAGTTGCAGCCACAGTGGGGGGGGGGGCACCGGAGATGGCACGGTGGCGGCGGGCAGCCGCCCGGCGGTGGCGCCGTACCGCTGGAGGGCGGTGGCTGGGGCCCGGGGCAATGGAGGAGCCTTCAGTAGCTGCAGCAGCCTCCTCCTCCTCCTCGGCTAGGACCACCAGCCGCCGGTATTCCTGCTGGATTGCCTCCAGCTTCCGGCGCCGTGCCTTGGCGGCCAACTCCTTACGGTTGACTTTCTGAGTTGCTGTGTATCAAAAAGAAAAAAACAAGACAATTGTAAAATATAGTCTTAATAAAACAGTAGGACAAGGTAATTATTTATACACATAGTGGCATGGTAGAGTAGCACTATAAAATAAAGCACAGTAGTACATAACATTTTAAATGTCGCCCGTCCTTCTTCCTTCCACCTGTCTTACACTTTTTAGTTGAACAGTGCACCAGGTGCTCTTCTCCATAAAACTTTCAAAGCGGAGTTGAAATCAGATAGATGAGGACATTGGTTACTCAATACTCCGGCTCCTAGTCCTATACCAATTAAAGGGAATTCTAGTCTTCTAGTTCACTCTTCAAACGTCCCCAAGAACTCATACTTACTTACGACATCGGATAGCGGGCGGACTTTGTCTGCCCGCCATCCGACTGCTAAAAAGGGTGGGGGTCCCGTGGGGACAATTAATTAGGATGATGCGCCCGGCGCACCCTGTTATTTTAAATTTAAATTCTGGTTGGCTTTGCTGAAAGCAATGCTAAAATGTTGTGCTGCTTTTCCAAGCACAACATGACGGGCCTCGCACGGAGCCTGTCACGTTTTGCTTTGAAAGTCGGGGGGGTACCATAGCATCGGTAGGTACCCTCCATGGGGGCCCCCAAGCATACTCTGCAATGTGTGCATGCCTTTCCGTGGCGGACGGTAATGCCGCCACGCAAAGGCATTCCAAAATGCAGATCATATGGCTACCGGTGTGGTGAGAGAGACACCACCGCCATATTGAACCCTTTTACGCCTAGACATGTCTGAATATTTTCTACAGGGATGGCGGGAGGTTTGCCCCTGCTGTGACGGCAGTGAATTCCAGCCAGCCCGGCGGGGGCAATACGCCCACCATCCTAATGGGGCCCTAATTCACAACTGTACAGTATACATATACATACAGTACACCTTTGCAGTGAGTGTGCTGTCAAGTTCAACAATAGTTAAAGATTATGAATCTAACTTACCACCGCCTGCCACTGGTGCTGCCACTCCCCCTCCGTTGCTATCTGCAACTGCCGCATCCTCGCCCTCTGCGTCGCCTTCGCTGGCCCCAGCAATGGTGGTCGGTAGTGCGCCTAGAAAACATTACACATTTATTAGGCAACATATACACCTCCCCCCTATTGATCAGTAGCAAGGTTGAAAAATGAGTTAATACTAACATAAATCACTAGTACAAATCAGGTAGTAGTAGAGTAGACACTAAGTTATATGATCATTGTAGCATTTGCTTGATTAGCCCTAGCCATGCACATGTGACGTTACCTTTACCTTTCAGCTTCTTAAGACACCTTTGAGCCCACATGACCTGCCTCACACTGCTACTGTCTAGTCTACGCGCTGCGTACAGGCGGTCAACAAACATTAACAAGCCACTTTTTTAGGAAGAACTGGTGTACTACTGTTACTGTTAGTCCATATTGCTTATCCATAGATGCTACACTTTTTGGCACGGCTGAGAAATGCTTTCAAGTTGCAATATACTAACGCACACCATTTCTTTTTTCGCATTACAGACGCAAGATTCGCTTCTACGAACCAGAGCTTCTGAACGATGCACCAACTACCAGTACTAGGTTCTTCTGAGGTGAGGGGTCCCTTCACTCACATCTTCATTTATAAATGTATATAAACTAAATTGCTATGGGATGATGGTGCTGCCTTCCACCACTTCAGTTATCATGATTTAATTCCCAACTGTATAAGTGTAACAATGTATATTGTTTTAATGTTATTGATTTGCCGGTTGGTGCTGCTAAGAAAACAGTGTACAGACCTTCTCAAATTGAAATAAAAATTTTAAACTTACATAGACTTTGTGGTATTTGGTGTGGAGTGGACTAACTTACACGAGTGAGCAAATTAAAGTAAGGGTGTGCATGTGAATTGCTTCCACGACAGAGGTTGGGTGTGTTAATGTTCTGGGTTGTCTACTTGTTGGTTATCTTGGGGGGAGGGTTCCGAGACCTAATAGGTATGACAAGACAGTACTATAGTCAAGCAGTGGAATTGTGGTGGGTGCGGAATTTCTGATTGAGGTGTGCAAGGAAGGTCCAACCTACCATCACCAACATCCTATTTTCTGGTGCAAATGTATGTGCAAGATCCCTACAACAGTTGTATGTCCTATAGGGTATCATATCAAAATATTAAGAAATCTGGTAGGGCTGTTGCTGTGAATTTTCAAAGCCTAAACATCAACAAGAGTAAAAAGTAGTACAAGACAACGACCCAACGGATTGTACGAGCTACTGGTGAATATGAGTTTTATATTACAACCTTTCACAAAGAGTGGCACTGGCCAACTGGGCAAGACTAGCTACTACAGTACAGACAGACAGACTGATAGTATGTAGTAGTACTCAGTCATCATAGCGGAGGCAGGGATAAGCTTTTTGAAACCGTACAGATCGAAGGATAATTGGTGGTAAAAAAATAGCATTTGGAAACACACTATAGTTCGGGAGAAATGGGGCAGTAAAAGTTATGGAATAAGAAATATTATTAAAAACAAGAAGACTTACTGGGGCCAGCAGAGGAGCCCTCAGCGGTGTCCTCCTGGTGGTGTTCCTGTCCCGCCGACTGCCCAGTCCCTGCCCGTCTGCCCCTGGGTGCTGATGAACAGGAAAGATATAAGAAAGAGACAAACATTGATGGATGGTGTCAACTTAAGCAAATACAATATTTTTCAACAACGGTCAAAAAACACATATGTAAACAATTGCAATAACTACATTGACCGATCTCATCTGGTCAACATGTAATATCGGGGGATTCGCAGTTCGACTACTTAAGTTACTATTTATCAACAGTAATCCATTCTTCCATTCTGATTCCAGAAAACTAAGTTACAAGTAAGCCTAAGTATTAGTACAACGTACCACCCAACCTAGCCCACCTATTCCAGGCATGCCAATTGTACATTAAGTATGCATTTCCACTGTATTCCTCAACAATGTGTATGATCCAATTATGGAGGACACATGAACATGACTACATTTTTTGTATACACCAAATTTTGGTTTGATTGATGCTGATCTGCTACTGCTAAGTAACTGCAAAGCCTACCTCCACTCATTGAACAAACTAGAAAGGTTCTAAAGACTGGCGTACTAGCAGCACGTCACGTAACTGAGTGAGGGGGGCATCACGCATACCACTAACCAATTAGAAGCTCATACAAAGTACCTAAACCTATGTATCAATCCGCCCCTATCTATTAGTGACAGGACAAAGTAAGGAGTGGACGTGAGTCACTGTAGCATTACGTAACTTAATTTCTCTAAAATAAACTCGTAAAGAATCACGCTAAGCAAGCGCAAACGCAAAGCTGCAAACAAGTAAGATTAGTAGTAGCGCAGAAGAGCACCTGTGTCATAATCACAGAAGACTTTTAAACGTTATTAACCTGGAATGTATTGCAAGCAGCAACATTCTAGCTGGTTGGAAGGAAAAAAAGATATTCGCAATATATAACATAGAGCAGCAGAACAGACACAAAGTTGTAATAATTAAATAGGTACTCACCAAGCCCCGGGACCTCCACTCCTAGCAGGTCCAGCAGGTCCTGCTCACGGTCCAGGATGTCGGACCACCGGTGCGTCAGCTGTGCCTGGGTGTGCCGGACCCCAGAGATGCGCGACACTGCCCGGCGCACCTTCCCCCACCGCTGCCGACGCTCCCGGAGGCCGTACCCGGACCCAGGCCTGCCACCTGCTGCCAGGGTTGATGGGAGGTGGCGCTGCACAAAGAAAATTAGTGCAGCCAACTCCGCCTCCCCAAATAAGGCCCGTGCATGCACCCCTTGTGGGCGCCGCCTTCCGCAAGGAAGGCGGTCGCGGCTCTGGCTGCGCCGGCGAACAGCCCTGCCCTTGGACATGGTTCTGGGGACGGGGCGGGAAAGAAAAGGTAAAATAAATAAAGGAGTAAAGGAAATAAATAGCGGGCAATACAAAGAGAAAAAGTAGCTAAAAAACAAAAAAAAAGTACACAAAAACCAAAAATATAGAGGCAGGAAAATAGTTAGAGAAATAATAAGTAATAAAGATCCAAAAAAAGTGGCTATAAACAAAGGATTGAAAAGATTTAGGGAGGATTGAAAATCAGGCCCCAGAACCATGCAATAGAGTGGAAAACAAGATGGCCGCGCCCGTTGCGACCACGTGCGCAAGTTCGCGCGATATTTTCTCCCTGAGCAAGCAAAAAGCAACGCGATCAAGTAAAAGCGATCGCGAACAGGAAATATCGACCGCGAACATGCATTGCGCGACCCGGAACAGGAAGTAAACAACGCCAGAGGGCGGGACAAGTGAAAACAAGATGGCCGCGCCCGTGAGCGACCGCATGGGTAAGTTGGCGACCCGCGAACACGCAAAAAATACCGCGAACAGGCGGCAAAAAAACTTCCGCATCTTCGCGATATTTCCGGCGTGTTTGCGGAGATTTTCTGCATTCTCGCGATAATTTGCGGAAGTTAATTCCGCAAATTCCGCCCACCCCTAACTACAACATATAAAATTGTAGAAGCTATAAGACGACAGGAACACATTGGCTCATTATACAAAATATTGCTAGAGGTAAGAGTAGATGACTTGGAAAAGTACAATTCTAAATGGGGAACCTTGCTGGGAAATTCCTCAATTTCATTAGAAAAATCGATTGATCTGTCAGGGAGGATCCTATTTCCTAATGCCAGCTAATTTAAAAACCCAACATTATAAAATGCTATTTAATCTATATCATACTCCTGCCAAGATGATGAAGTGGGGGGGCCATAATGATGGAAAATGATTTTGTTGTGGAGCGGATAATGCAGATATTCCTCATGTTTTTTATGTATGTACTGCTTTGAATCCCCTGGTAGGATCTATAGAAAGATTTTTATCAGAGATCATGGGAGTCCCTGTTAAAATCTCCAAATCTATGATATTGTTAGGAATCGGGGAGGAACTGAGCCAAGGGAAACCAATGTATACATTTTGTTATTTAATTTTTATGGCCACGGTGGTGGCACGGATATCAATAGCTTCCTTCCTTCCATGAAGCCAGTGCCTCTATAGAATACGCTAAGATTTTACAAATTAACACCTTGCAGCATGATCTATTATAAACTGCTATCACAGCAGTGGAACTCCAGAGAGCAATCCGTGACTTCCCCACTGACAAGGCTACAGGACCAGATTGCATTCATTTGGAGTTTTATCACAGGTTCATTACTATTCTTATAATGTTATTTATGAATTT
Source organism: Triturus cristatus (assembly GCF_964204655.1). Lineage (NCBI taxonomy): Eukaryota > Metazoa > Chordata > Amphibia > Caudata > Salamandridae > Triturus > Triturus cristatus. The sequence continues at coordinate 881,020,258 of NC_140583.1, forward strand.
ACTAAGCTATAATGATACTAATATTTTGATCCCGTCCTCCTGGAAAGAAACACATTATGTTCTCTTCCTAAAGAAAAAGTAAAACCCTCTTAATTGGGGGTCAAATCGACCAATATCCCTAAATTAATGCCATTTCAAAGATCTATTTGAAAACTTTGCCAAATAGATTCAATCCTTTCATGTGAATGTGTTCTTTGTTTTCCAGGCCTCCTGCTTGTTGTTGTTCTGACTATGTGGCTGGCAGCCATTTTGTGTTGTCAGCCAGTTTGCTTTCCCCAAAGGCGTGCATTTCTTCTTTGTTTGTGACCATGTCTCCTTGCTGGTTGTTGTTGTTGTGACTATGTGGCTGGTGGCCATTTTGTGAAGCCAGTCAGTGTGCTAATGCCATAGTCCTACATGCCTTCTCTGTTTGTGACCATGCCTTATTGCTGGTTGTTGTTGCTCTGACCATGTGGCTGGAGGCCATTTTGTGTAGCCAGTCAGTGTTCCTTTGCAATAGACCTGCATGTCTTCTCTGTTTGTGAGTGACCCTGCCTCCTTGCAGGTTGTTGTTGTTTTGTCCATGTGGCGGACAGTCATTTTGTGTAGCCAGCCAGTGCGTTTTTGGCATAGGCCTGCATATCTTCTCTTTGTTCACCATGCGTCCTTGCTTGCTGATTGGCCATGTGGCTTGTGGCCATTTTGCGTAGGCCTTCAATGTGCTTTTGCCATAGGACTGCATGTCTTCTCTGTTTGTGACCATGCATCCCTGCTGGTCGTTGTTGTTCTTCTGACCATGTGGCTGGAAGCCATTTTGTGTAGTTTCAAATGGAGTATGCCGTTCCTGGAAAAAGAAGGTAGTAAAATGAGGAGGTTAGGAAGGTGGTGCCCTGAACCAATGCTGGAGACAGGGTGTCTTCCAATTTGGGAAGTGGGGCCCTCACACACCCAGGCTGGGTGTCATGCTTCATCACAGGGCATGTTCCTTGTCAGGCCAGCGCTGCAATGCCTGATGGGCACTCTACGAGGGGCTCTTTGTCAGAGATCTTTTGTCCCAAGCCGATTGGTGCAGTGTGGGTGAGGGGCGTAGAGGTGTAGATATGTGAATGCAGATGTGCAGTGAAGTTGGGGGGGTTTAAGATTAAAAAGGGTGCCCAGTGATACTCCAGAGTAACCATTTCAATCATCAGATGACCCCACTGGTCCCTATTAAAACCAGATAATGAGTGCCACTAAAGAACTAATGTCCAATAGTGGCTATGAGGTCAATATCGGCATCCTACAAGAGTGGCATAATGGAAGGAATGGGAAAAACAGAGGAGTTAAAATGCTGCCAGACCTTGTCGTGCTGTTTGTGAATCCGTTATGGGAGATAATTTGATGACCAAGAATCATATCAAGCCAAGCAGTCTATTTTGAAAACTGTGCTAACAGTTTCAGCAGTTGCTGAGATGGTCGGCACCTACCTAGTATAGTACTCCACCATGTCAGGAATGGGGGGTAGCCGGTGCAGAGCTCTGTATATACTGAGCCCAAACTGGCGTGCTGAGACCGGAGTGCGTCAGTAGACGTCTGAAACAGTCTCATGCATCAACGCTGGGCATGGCCATAGTTGGCCAGGAACCGGCGCCATGTTAGGTGGGTGAGGATTCTCACTAATTCTGAAGGATGGCAATGCCAAAGAGGTATTAAATGGTAGTGGCATGGGTGTGAAGATAATACATCATTACTAGTGACTCAAGATCTATCAATGACCTAGATTAAATGTGCCTTGATATCAAGTTGTGTGAAAGTAAAAAATCCAATAATTGTAATGGCCGTTAGTAGAACGTTGGCCCTCCAGGGTCTTAGCCAGTGATAGGAGGATATCCTATGGCCAGGTTGTGTCAATTGTGTACCAACCCCAAGGGGATTTTCTTTTCTCATTCATTGATGCTACTGTCTACCAAATAATGGTGCGTGTATTGGTCTATTTGTTAATTCAGTCACTTGAAAGGTAAAGGCGTGACATTTTTAGGGATGAAGTGGTCGCTCAGTAGGGGAGGCACCTAATAATATGGATAATAATGGTAGTACCACTCCCAGTAGTCCCTGGGCAGTGTAGACAGTGTCAATGTCCTAAGAGTCTATGTTCCCTAGCAAAGACAGATTACGGCTGGCGAAGGCAGAGGTATGCAAGTGGTTTCATGAAACTGAAGTTAAGTTAATGCTGTTAAGCCACTATAATGTGTACCTTGGTCTCATGATCTATTAACTTCGGTCCACAGGATATTTTCATTCAGACCACTGGTGTCCGATGACAGCCTAAAAATCCAGCGTTGATCCATTCTGAATAATCCCGGTTTGCATAAATGTGGGTGAGCCCCCAGAATCGTCCATTTAAGGGTTTCTGCTGTGTGCCTCTTTGCGTCAAAATGTAAATAGAGTTTTGTGTGACATTTATGGCAATGTTTGTTACTGCGATGTTCCATAACTCTTGTCTTGGCCATCCTGGTGGTCATATCTAAATATCGAAGCAGCACGGGCATGTCAAGATGTAGATACAACTACTTGTGTTGCAATTAGTATGTCTTTTTTGCATCCATCTGAATGTGGAGGTCAGTGGTAGTTCTTTTGTGTGCTCAGTCAGGTAACATACAGTACATGATCCACAAGTGAAATGGCCCATGACTGGGGGAAGGTTCCAGAGAGGATGGTGGGCTATCGGGGTGGTAGGTTGAGGCCAAGTGTGGATGAGGAGATATTTAAGGTTCCTTGTCCGTTTGAATGCAAAACGTGGTTTTGGAATGGTGAGTTTACCTGTTTGAAGGCTACCCCAGTGTCTCATTATAATCTTTTTGATCCTGTTTGAGTTAGGAGTCAATGCAGTGATACATGTGAGTTTGTCAAGTGTTGCGGATTCACTAGTGTTATAATCTAACAGTGCCTCCCTGTTATTGATCTGTGTTCGCTTTTTTGCTCTGTTGATGTGGCCTGTAGGGTAATCTCTTTGTTTCAGTTTTGTAGCAAGCTTGTCTGCCTGTGTGTCATAGTCTTGGACAGTACTGCTGTTCCATCGTAATCTTAGGAACTGACCAAAAGAGAGGTTTTATCTTAGTGTTCTTGGGTGGTGACTACTGTATTTCAGCAGGCTATTGCAATCAGTAGGTGTAGTGTATACTGTTGTTTTCAATTGATCTTCTTTGAGGGAAATCATTAAGTCAAGAAAGGGTAAACTTCTTTGTGATATTGTATTAGTGAAATGAAGGAATGTATTTAGGGTGTTCACCTACCCACAGAATTCCTCACATGACGACCTGTCACCTTTCCAAAGTATTACTATGTCGTCTATATAACGACGCCATAGTAGGATATTGTCGGTGTTAGGGTTGGATACTCACGTTGGAGTGCGGCTGCAGGTCAGTGCGGTCTTATGATAGTCAAAATCACTTAAGAAAAAATATTCTTTTATTCATCTTAAATTGCTTTGTGTTTTTAAAAACTGTACCTTTTTTATTGGGGAATTGATGTCTGTTGTGCTTACCGGGAACAGAGCCGTGTTCAGTGCTCTAGGGGCTCGGGGCTCGATACTCACTTCTGTTTTGACAGCGCCGGGTCAGCAGTTCAGTAGCTGAACCCGGGCAGTGCCAAACAGTTAAAAGCGCACAATAATGTGACCGCGCATAACCGACACAGGCCGGAAGCAGAACACTCACGTTGGAGTGCGGCTGCAGGTCAGTGCGGTTTTATAATAGCCAAAATCACTGAAGACAAAATATTCTTTTATTCATCTGAAATTGCTTTGTGTTTTTAAAAACTGTACCTTTTTTATTGGGGAATTGATTTCTGTTGTGCTTACCAGGAACAGAGCCATGTTCAGTGCTCTAGGGGCTCGATACTCACTTCCGTTTTGACAGCGCCGGGTCAGCGGTTCAGTGGCTGAACCCGGGCAGTGCCAAACAATTAAAAGCGCACACTAATGCGACCGCGCAGCTCGACGCCTGCAGCGGGCACGCACATCGGGCTCGCAGCTGGAGCGCCAAAGGCGCACCAAAGGCAAGCCCGTCTGCGCCCGTCCGCGCCTGGCCGGGACCAGGGGCCAAAACCCCTGCATCGCCCATCCCAGCTCGCCTCATATTCAACAGTGCCGACCTTAGGAAATTAAATAACTCTCTTGGAATCAACTGTGAGTATGTCTTCTCCCCTGAGAAGTTCCCAAATAAATGCCCTACATGTAGACATAACCTCACATCACACAGGCTAGACCACTCCCATGATAAGATCAAATTTAGGATCCTCCTTCTTAATTGCAGATCCCTGCCTAAACATACTGCAGAGATAGGGATGCTCCTCAGAGACCAAGACCCCAACGTTCTTTTCCTTACCGAAACATGGCTCTCCCCTAGCTCAGGGCCTGACATCGCGTAAGCTCTTCCCTTGGGCTATGCGCTACAAAGAGCTGACCGACCGACGGGTCGAGGTGGTGGAATAGCCATCGCCCATAAGGAACAGCTCACCCGCTTAAAGATTGTGAGAATGTTCACTTTTCTATAGAATTCTCCCCACTTCTTGTCTTCACAGGCATCTTGATTTACCGGCACCGGGACCAATAGGGTCATTTAATAACTCACTGCTTGAGGCTGCAATCAAGCTGGCCAGCACCTCGGGCAATTTTACGATTCTGGGAGATTTCAACCTCCATTTTGATGAGCCACAAGCCTCTAATGCTTGTGAGCTAACAAAAGATCTCCTATCCCTGAAACTCTCCCAAAAAATCAATAAGACCACGCACGCAAGAGGACACCTTCTCGATCAAGTTTTCTCTAATTTAGCTGACCTGAAGGGAACTGAACCTACTCCATTACCTTGGACAGATCATTTCCTGATAAATCTTCTTTGATCTCCTCAGACAACTAGGCCCAAGACGCAATCATCCTGGACATTTGGTCGCCCTTGGAACAAGCTCTCCTAGGAGAAATGGTCTCAGGAGCTGGAAAAGATAAAACCTAGCCTATCCCAATGTCCGGGACAGGCTAATGAGGATTTCCTCTGCTGGATTGAGGAGTCACTCAATACGGTCCTTCCAAAGATCAGGATAAAGAAGTCGGCAGGGCCTCGAGATGCCCCATGGTTTACATCAGAATTACGCACTCTAAAGCATCAATGTAAAGTGAAGGAAAGACACTGGAGGAAAGATTTTCTACCGTCATAAAAACAGGACTATAGGTTAGCCATTCTTGCTTATAAAGCAGAATTAAGAAAAGCTCAAGCCTCTTATTATGAAAACAGAATTTTAGCAGCGTCCAACTCCTCCAAAGAAACTTTTAATATCATTAAAAATCTTCTCAAAGCTCCCTCCCCCAGAGCAGCCCCTGATATCTCAGGCAAACAGTGAAACAAACTCACCGAATACTTTAATAACAAAGTTCAGCTTATCCTTGAATCCCTTCCTATTAAGATCGAGGAAGATCTCCCTCCCCAACATCAGACGGATTCCCAAACAGAATTCATCTTAAAGGATATCCCACTCATGACACAGGAAACTTTTTACTTCCTCTTGGCGACGGTAAAGAGCGGCTCCCCGGCTGATCCAGTGCCACTGAACATCTTGAAATAGGTTACCCCTATCATAGCCCGTAAAATGATAAACCTGATCAACGCCTCGCTTACCACGGGAATAGTTCCCACCAGGTGGAAAGAGGCGAGGGTGAGAGCTCTACTAAAAAAGCCCAATCTGGACCAGGCCGATCTGGGCAACTACCGCCCCATATCCCTTCTCCCGGCCATTAGTAAGGTAACAGAGAAACACGTAAATTTAACTCTTTCAGGGTTTCTCGAAAGTCATAGCCTGCTCCACCCCTCCCAAACCGGCTTCCGTCCATGCCAAAGCACTGAAACCGCTTTGTTGGTAGTGGTGGAAGAAAGCAGGAAGATTCTGGACTCTGGAGGCTCAGCGGCCATTATACTCCTTGACCTGAGCGCCGCATTTGACACGGTGAATCACTCGACTCTGATCCGGCGTCTCAGGAAATAGGAGTGGATGGCATGGCACTCCAGTGGCTATCCTCCTTCCTGGAGGGAAGAACCTTCCAGGTGTTTAATGAAAGCACTGTTTCCAAACCCATACACCTGCTGAGCAGGGTGCCTCAGGGCTCCTCGCTCAGCCCAACATTATTCAATGTATATATGTCCCCTCTAGCAGCCAGAATAGAGCCTTACGGAATCCGAATAATCACCTACCCCGATGACACCCAGCTGGTGGTCGGGCTCACCCAAGCCGAACAGGAAATCCACACCCTCCATTCCTGTTTAAATGACAGCTCAAGCTGGATGGATGACTCTCAACTCAAGCTCAATGGAGGAAAAACTGAGATTATGATCTTAGGTAACTCCCTCCGTTTCAACCCCAGCCAGATGTGGCCATCATGCATGGGCCCAGCCCCCAATCCCGTAAACGGAAATCAACAGTTTAGGGGTATAGCTCGACCAGGACCTCAGCCTCAGGACGCAAGCAAGGAAAACAGCAGCCCTCTGTTACGGCCTACTTAGAATTGCCCGAAAGGTCCTGCCCCTTCTTCCCTTTACGGCCAAGAAGGTAGTATTGGTCCAGTCATTAATACTCTCTAGATTGGACTATGGGAACGCCCTGTACCTGGGCGCTCCCATTTCAGCAGTCAAGAAACTTAAATCCGTACAAAACAGTGCAACGAGACTGCTAATGGGAATCTCTAATAGGCTGTCAGCCGAACCGGCTCTCCGCACCCTCCACTGGCTCCCTGTTCAGGACCGAATCAAGTTCAAATCCTTATGTGAAGCAAGGCAGGGACTCGGTCCACCGTCGATTTCCACCATGATCAGATGATCTGCATTTGGCTGAGATCCCCAGGATCAAGAGGTCCAGAAGTGGTGGCAGACTTTTTTCTTACAACGCCTCCAAACTCTGGAATGCCTTGCCTCTTCACCTACGCTTAATCCCTGACCACATGGCTTTCCGGAAACAAATAAAGACTTTGCTCTTTCCTTAGCCCCTCTGGTTCTCCTGCTGTCGGCTATTAGCGCTGGGATGCTTTCGGGTAGCCATGCGCTCTATAAATGTTTTTCCATTCCATTCCATTCCATACATTGAAGATGGCCTTTTCCTCAAACGCTGACATATATAGGCAGGTTAATCTGGGAGCAAAGGAAGTGCCCTGAGTTTGGTGGTAAAGTTGAGTTTAAAGAGGAAGACATTTTCTGTCAGGGCTAGGGTGGCGCACTCCATGATAAAGTGCACAGGTGTTGGTAATTCCCATGTCTCGGAATAAAAGTCAGCCTCTATCACCTCAAATGTTGCCATCCTGGGGATATTAGTGTAAAGGGCTTCCACATACAATGTCACCAGCAGATTGACTTCCATTGTAGTGTCTAAACTGAAAAACAGGCGCAGGATGTCCATAGGGTCTTTCACAAAGGACGGAGACTTTTGTACAATTGGTTGAAGAAAGTGATCGCAGAACTGTGACAATGGTTGTAGAAGTAAATTAATCCCAAGGTGATTGGTCGTCCTGGTGGCGGACTTAACCCTTTATGTGTCTTCGGGAGGATGTAGAAGTATGGTGTTCTTGGTTCCCTCGTAGCTCCCTTGCTCACTTTGCCACTGGATTCAAGCTAGCCTGGCTGATGAGGTCTGTTAGCCCAAAACGGGTCCCAGGATGCGTGTTTCCGGTCCAGGAAAGACATGGCTTTGCATTTTGGGCTGGACTGTTCCTATGAGGCACAGAGTAAAGACTGGTTTGTATATAGCTCTGTCTCAACTAATGTGGCGAAGTTAGCTGAAGAACGAAGATGGATTCAACCCAGATCTGTGACTGGGGGTGAGTGTCTGAAAAGTGTCAGCGCCTCGTCCATCTTCTCCTTGTGTTTGCTTTGTTTGCCCCAAGTTGACAGGGTATGCCCAGACGTGGGTCCCTTGCTCACTTTGCCACTGGATTCAAGCTGGCCTGGCTGCTGAGGGCTGTTAGTCCAAAACCGGTCCCAGGATGCTTCTTTCTGGTCTTTCTGGTCCAGTAAAGACATGGCTTGGAAGTTCAGGCTGGACTGTTCCCATGAACAATTTATTTTACTTTTAGATTTTCTTTTACCTTTTTCATAACATCTGGCATCAATGAATCAACCCCATGTCTGCCATAGGTGCAGAACAGCAATCATTGTGCAAGGATTATTCTATTGTCATTTGTCAGCCGCAACTCCCTGAGTTCCACATCCCACGTGATGCATTGCACATAAAGCAAACAGTAGCAGCTGTAATGTTTTGTTGTTGTTGTTGCTCTTTCTAATCCTTCCTGAGTGTACACCATGAAAGTTTATGTTGATGTAGCTTTCCGTTTGACGAATGAACACTGTATACTATTGTTAATATTTTATAATAACTTAGGTAACCACACTAACTGAGATTGTTTGTTTGTTCTACTATGTGAACTGCAACAATGCCATGTTTCACTGATGTTTTTCCTTGCTTGTTTGCTTTTAGGTTCACAAGAGAAGAGACATCACCCACAGTACTGTCAGACAGAAGGCCTGTGCACGACGTGACGCGTGACTGAACACGGTCATCTCTTAAGCTTGTTGTGAAGCTAAGTGCCACTGCCAACTGACAGCTTCAAGATGGCCCCAAAGAAAGATGCTTCCAAGAAAGTGGCTAGTGGGGAGCAGAAGAAGCAGATTTCCACCACTGGCGTGCCGATCGCAACCTTTTTCAGGAAAGTTGTGCCTGAGAGCAGCACTCGTGCATCCATTGCACCACCTCCCCAACTTAAGCCCAGGATCATGTCTATCAGTGAAGCAGCCAGTGCAAACATGCCGACAAGTAGTGATGTTGAATTAGATTGGTCCCCTTCACAAAGTAGTACACAATTGTTTCAGGAAACTGCAAAGTGGGCAACCGCTGCAACCAGCAATGGATTTGTCTGATGTTAAAGCAGAACAGGAGGTTGAGCTTCTTTCAGAGCAAGAAGTTGAACCTCCTCTTTTAGAATCATTGGCTCTCCAGCAAGGAAAAGGAAAGGTACTAAGGCATCATCTTCTCCAAGCACTAATCTGATGATGATGATAGGGACATTGAGTGTATCCTGACAGAGACCAGGAGACAACAGGAGAGGCAAGGGAAAAGAAAAGTTCCAGAAAGACTTAGACTAATGGAAGGGGATGAAGAGGAGGATGACGAGGCAGTCATTGTGCAAGCTGACACAGAGGAATCTGACATTGCTATTCAACCAGCTCTGAGCGATGTTGCACAGGTAGCACTGCCACCAGCTCCCATATTTGCAAAGCCCCAGCTGAGACCTGCACCAACCCTTGCCTCAAGAGAATCAGTGAGAAAATTAACGACATGCCCACCTACCTCCAATTCATCTTTAGGCATTGCCAGTGGCCTGGTAAAAAAGTACTCCTCCTCAGTTTGGGACTTTTTTACAGTTAGCAAAGAGGGGGAGCACATTGCAGTATGTAGCATTAGCCACTCACATGTTCATCAAGGTAAGCCTGATACACATTATGGTACTGGAGGCTAGACAACATATATGGAAAAACACCACACAATCAAGTGGGAGGAGCACCTTAAAAAAATTGCAGAAAGTGGTTGTGGTTGTGGTGGTGGAGAGAGCTGGGGAACATCAGCTACAAGTCCAGTCACTGGGGAAGGTGATGATGATGAGGAAGAAGAGGGTGAGATCTTCTTTACGCAAAGCAGCCTTTTCCCCAGCTGTGTGCCAGCAGATTCACCCGCCTCAGTGACTTCACAATGGCACAAGGAGACTCAGAGTGAGATGATAGAGGCACCACAGCATACAGTGACTGACCCACCACTACAAAGCACATTGTGTCTACCACTAGCATCTTCTTCTCAAAAGACGTCTTTGTCAGTGCCCCAAGTAAAGAAGAAAATCTAATCTAATATTACAGGCATGTTTAGGCAGGAGGGTCCTTACGAGCGATACCACCCAACCGCAGATTTGTACAAGGAGAAGGTGGTAAAAATGTTAGCGCTGGACCTCCTCCATTTTTGTTTTGTGGAAGGGGGGGGGATTTTTAGAATTTGTGGTAGCCATCTGCCCAAAATGGAAGGTACCAAGTAGGACCTATTTTGCCTGAGTGGCTGTTCCAGCGCTGCACCACGATGTGCTGCAGTTGGTTGGACAAGCTGTGCAGCAAAGTGTTGTTCACATCCTCCACCTGGCATGGACCAGTTGTCAGGAGACTGATTACGTGTGTATCACTGCCCACTGGATCTCTTTTGCAGGGGTAACGCAAAATATATCTTTAGGTCTAGTCCATAAAGAAAGTTTTAAGAGCATTCAGTGGCATGCAACAGTGGCCATGTTTGTGATGCAGAAATCACTTACAGCTGTAAACATCCAGCAAGGTGTATGATTGGCTGTGAACCAGAGGTATTAGAATGGGATTTCTTGCCACGGACAATGGCAGTAACATAGTCAAGGCGATGTGAGATGGAAGCTATTTCAGGGTCCTGTGTTTGGCCCATTGCATCAACCTGGTGGTACAAGACTTCCTCCAAAAGGAAGACATAGTCAGCAACATACTGACCACGTGCAGAAGAATTTGCACCCATTTCAGCCATTCTTTTAAAGCCCGTAAGAAGCTGTAGATTATTCAGCGTAATAATAGAGCACCAGTTAAAGCCATAATACAGGAGGTGCTCACACATTAGAACGCCACCTTTTACATGCTGCAACATCTGTTTGAGCAGTACAAACAGATCAATGACTATGTCATTCAAAGAGGAGGGGATGCAGTAGGGAAAGCATTGACTATGGATGCGAACAAATGGGGCCTAGTCAAATGTCTGACACAGATGCAACTCCCTTTTGAGGTTTTCACATGGGAAGTTAGGAGGGAGGACAGTACGTTGGGCCAAGCTATCCCATTGTTGCACCTCCTACAAGACCAGGTAAAAAAGGCATCTGAAAGGTTCACCCCTACAGGTGTGAATGAAAACACAGAAGCACATGCCTTGGTTGAGAACTTAGTCCAGTGTTTGGCTTTTGATATAAGGCTGCAACATGACTTCATTGAGTCCAAAGAGAACACATGTGCCACACTACTTGATCAACTGTAAAAAGAAATCTGCCCACTTTCATCCCTTTTTCTGAAAGGGATGTTTTAAAATACAAGAGTTGAATTGTAGAGCAAGCCGGAGACTTGGAAAAAGAATGGCTGAAACTCAGGGTCCTCCCTCGCAGTTTTGGGATGCTGCCTTCAACTTGGAAGGTGGCAGTCTAGTCTCACAGCAGCCAACAACACCATCAACCCGACCACCAGCAACAACAACAAAAGAAATACCAGACCCAACCTCTGCATTGTATTAGTTTCAATTGGAAAGGCTCAGGTCCAGTGCAAAGGTGATGGCAAACCAGTTAGAGCAAGTGGCAGCACCAATGACCATCCACAGGATGTTCCAGGACTATCTGGATGATCCAAAAGAGGTCTATGTGGATCAAAATCGATTGTTGTATTGGTATGGGAAGATGGCCAGAGCACAGCAGTCACGTATATATTGCCGGATTGCAGTTGGACCTTCATGACACTGGGGACAATGCCTGCCTTCCTAGCATGCCTATTGCCTAATGCTTATTCCTTTTTGCATCACTTAGTACTAGAAGGGCTGCCCATAAAATTATTTATTATCCTACAAGACTGCCTGCCAAGACAAATTCCAATTTGTTGTCTCCATCAACGATGGCTGAATACCTATCTGAACTACCCTTGCTTGGATTGGATGAGGTAACTTCAATTATTGCAACGGTGAATGACTTATTGTGTGAGTAATAATTTAAGTTGATTGATGATACATGTGGTAGCAGTCACTAAGGGAGTGTTTGTGTTGAACTGTAATAAAGGAAATTTCTTGAGATGATTATCGATTTGCATTGTTTAGGGCTTGGGTGATGGGCGCTCATTGTTTTTACTGTAGGTGATGATCAGCCCTTTCACACATAGCCAGATTTAATTAATTGCAGGGGTGTTCCCCTTTTTTTGGTTCTTCAGACACCAGAACAGTGGCTTTAGTTATCAAACAGAAACCTATGCAAAAAAAAAGCAATTCTGTTTCATTCTCTACAAACCACCCAATTTTGCAATACAGTATAGTTCTTATTTTAACATATTAACTAAGCGAAGTGGGTGGGTGGGTTCACTCCCTAACCTAGAAGACAGAACATTTAGAAATATGTTAAATTGAGTCTCAGGGGCAGAAGCACTGTTTGCAATGCAAGCATCTGTTTTTTGTCATACTCATTCCTTTGTTTCCTTTTAACAACAGATTGACGCAGAATGATGTGCTGCGTATTGCCCAAATGAATGTTGGCCTTATCTTGTAGTGTTTGTCTCTGTCAAACCTTTCCTCAAATTCCATTACCTATCAATTGAGCAAAGCCCTAACTATCTTCACCTGAGCTGTGTGATTTATTGATGTGTGGCTTAAATTACACCATCAATGAATCACACACTTGGTGGAGCGAATGTGGTGAAAGCCACACCAACTTACTGTGGAATCTTCTAAGCAGTAGCCCACACCAGTCCATTACCAACCCATACATTAAAAATGATCCATATTTTTTTAGATACAGAATGAAGAACATTAGTCATCAGCATCGTCATCATTAAGACCTTGTGTTGCCTTATCGTAAATGCCTAACCTAAGCTTGTCGACTACAGCAATTGAGTCCATTTTTGATACCTTGAGGATTTAAAAAATAATACTGCTAGCTCCACATTAGCCAAAACTTACTAGCATTGATATTTTTTCTATTTTAGCACAATCAGGCATTCTCATTGAGTCATCACGTAGTACTACTCAGGTGCTGTCAATTCTTTGTAAATCTTTGATAAATATATAACCCACTTACTTAGTCTTTCGACTTCCATTTAGTTGCCTACGATGGATAATCAAATCAATCATTCAGATCAATCCAACAGTTGGAGCTCAACTCGGTAGAACTGGAAGTGGGACCTCGCTTGTGAAATTTTGATGCCTCCCCTGTTGTTACTGCATTTATATTCAGGTAAGACAACTAGTGTGGATGTGATTTAACTTAGTGAGAGATACATTAACTGCTACTTTTTAAATCTAGATAGTTCAAAATTTAGAGATAATATAGGTCATCATGGCAGCATTCCCCATAATGGTAAAGATAGTTAGAGAAGTATAAACGTAGACTCTATAACCTAGGGCCTGATTAAGATGGCAGACGGACTACTGTCCGTCGCCATCATCCTGGAGATGGGGACTGTTCTCCTATAAGGTGGCGATCCCACATATTGTATTACAATGCGACCACAGCAGTAATGGAAATAATGTACGTTTCTCATTTCCCTGCTCTACGTGGCAAGCACCACGTGGTGCCCAAATCCAAAACCAAAGTGCCCAGGAGTCAGGGGGGTCCGCTATGGGCCCCCAAAGTCTATCCCCGTCAGCCTTTTCATGGCGGGTGAACTGGCATGGTAAGGCTGGTGGGGATCCAGCATCCTAATCAGACCGGCGGTGGCTGCTATGCACTGCCAGAATTTGTGGATGCGGGGCGGTCCGACAGGCAATTGGAATGATTTCTAATGTCAGACCCGTGGTGGTTAGGCTTTCCGCCCGCCTGCACACTGCCCGTTATCAAAAGCTGGTGGGCAGGAAATGGCCTCACGATGGCGGTGAGCCCGCCACTGACAAACTGTCAGTAGTGGGTTTACCGCTATCGTAATCAGCCCCTAAGAGCCACGCTATCTCTTAAGTTACAAGCACATAAACAGGCTGCGTGAAACTACTTGAAGGCAGCAGTGCGAAGTAAAAGTAAAATAAACTACTTTAGGCATAAATTCAGATTATAAAAAATTGTTTCCCCCTTCATTTATTTACAAAGCAACCCACACTCTCCACCCAAACAACAGGCCCACCCTATCCCAAAGAAAACTGCTCCAAGCCCCAAAAACTCAAAATGTTCAAGAATGTCTCTCCAGTCCCACTACCAACTCCTTTCTCATCCTCTGCACCCAGCCCAACAAACAACAAATCCCTCCCACGAAAACAAGTATTTATAAAAGGGCTAAAAGAGGGCATTATGGATGTCGGTCCGGAGCTGGTCCATGCTCTGCTTCATCATGAGCCGGCCCTCAAAGGTGTCCAGCCACTGCAGAATGTGCACAGCAATGGCCTGTTGCCATTCTGGTGGGGGGTGGCAGCAGTTGGCTGTCGCCGACACTTTGATGGATGGGAGGTTGGAGGCTGTGGGGGGGGCAGCTACGCTGGGGCCCGGCTGCTGTACATATATTTCTTCCTCCTCCTCTTGCAGGACTGCCAGCCACTGGTATTCCTGCTGGATGCACTCCAGCCTCTGCCGTTGCAAATGGGCCACTCTATCCTGCCTGTCGGGTGGTCCGGCTGGACCAGCAGGAGCAACTATATTGAGAAAACCAAAAAGGACAAATTGTAAATAATGGGATGTGCAAACAGTTATTTTAAATAACTGGGCTGCACAGTTGCAGTACATTGCTGGTCCACTAGGGCCATTGGAATGTATTCGATGTGATTATGATCAGGAGAATCACAAGGCCAATGTTACCAACCCATGTTGCCAAACATAAAAAAGCACTGACTGTGTGGCAGAAAAGTAAAAGGCAGAGAATAACATAACAGGATAAAAAAAACAGTGATTGGATTGTTATTTTTTTTCTTAAGGCTTTTCAAGTAACTATAAATAGAGTCAGACACTTTGAGTTGAAAAATAAATGACTTCTCCTTGATGAGTTTGGCGTATTGTGCTATATGGAGTACAAGTTATGAGTTGTCCTAAAATATTGAAGTCATGCTCCTTGCTAGCCAGCACCTCTGCTAGTTTGCTACTGTCTGCAGCTGTAGTCGACAATTATCTATTTTTAATTACAATGGCCCTGCTCTTCACTAAATGCATTTCTCTTTCTACTCTTTCTCCAAAGAGGCTGATGAATAATAAATAATATACCACGTCAGTCACACACCTCATGTGTGAAATGCGGATAATAATATATTATCCTGTCTGCCATAAGTAGACGTTGAGGAAATTGAATATAATGAAATGCACTACAGGTAAAGGAACGGATTATATAGATTTTATTTGGCACATTCATTACTGTGTATCCCATATGCCAAATTTGATATCAAATCATATACTTACCCCAACTTTACTCTGTGACCTCATCCACCACCACAAATTCATTTGCTGGGCAGTAACCAAGGAAAGGAAACTTGATTTTCTCTAATGTAGGGGGTAGAGTAGAGGGAATGGACAGGTAGGGTAGGGCTTTTTTATCTATAATAGAGGGGCCACTACACTGATCATCAATTCATCATCTTAGCTTATTCAGTCACAGTTCAATTCAAAAGGGAAAAATCTGAAGAAGTATAAATTAATCTGTTATGGTAAACAATAATATATATTCTGGAATAAGTTCACCTTGGTATCACATGTGTTAGACCTGGCATCCTTGGCGTGGTTTCCCCAGACTTTTTGCCTCTGCCTCCTGTATTTTTGATGCTGTGCTGGATATCCTTTTTGCTGGCTAAAATGCTTTGGGCACTTTGCCACTGTTGATCAGTGGCAAAGTGCAAGTGCTCCCCATGAAAACTGTTATTATGATTGGTTCTCCCTGATTGGCATATTTGATTTACTAGTAAGCCCTTAGTAATGTGCACTACGTGTGCCAGGAACTGTAAGTCAAATGCTACTAGTGGGCTAGCAGCACTGATTGTATTGTATTGTATTGGAATTGCATTTGTATAGCGCTTACTACCCCTGACGAGGCATTGAAGAACTCTTTTGGTGAGTAGCACGCTACTCTGGGACCCATAGAGGATCAGTGTTGAATTAGTATAGTGAAATATGAAAGTTATTTCAAGTGGTGGATAGGTTAGTCAGTTATTTGGATTCGGAAGGATAGCAAAAGGATAGAAGATGAAAAAAGGTTTATATTTATATAGCGCTTGTAACCCTGATGGTGTGTTGAAACGCTTTACTGGCGAGTAGCAAGGTACTCTGGAACCCATAAAGGATTAGTGGTGAATTAGTATGGTGAATATGAGAATAATTTGAGTGGTGGATTAGTCAGTTATTTGGAGTTTGAAGGATAGCAGAGGGATAGAAGGGAAAGAAAGGATTTGCATTCATATAGCACCTGTTACCCCTGATGTGTGTTGAAGCGCTTGTCTGGTGAGTAGCACGCTACTCCGGAACCCATAATGGATTAGTGTTGAAAATTAGTATAGTGAAATTTGAAGTAATTTGAGTAGTGGATATGTTATTCAGTTATTTGGATGGAGAAGGGTAGGCGGCGGGATATAAGAGGGAAAGAGGTTTGTATTTATATAGCGCTTCCTACCCAGGATGGGGTTTTGAAGCAATTTTTTGGCAAGGAGCACGCTTCTCTGGAACCCATAAGAATTAGCGTTGAATTAATATGGTGAAACATGAAAGTAATTTGAGTGGTGGATATGTTAGTCAGTTATTTGGATTGAGATGGGTTGGGGAGGACAGAAAAGGGAAAAGGTTTGCATTCATATAGCGCTTGTAACCCTGATGGGGTGTTCAAACGCTTTATTGGCGAGTAGCACGCTACTCGGGAACCCATAAAGGATTAGTGGTGAATTAGTATAGTGGAATATGGAATTTGAGAAGTTTTTTTGATTGAAAGGCTAGTGGAGGGATAGAAGAGTGAAAGATTTGGATATATATTTTTTTGGAGGTCATAGCAGTAGGAGGAGACTTTTGGATGAGTAAAAAGGGGTTTTGGAGGGGAAGAGTCAGAAGGAAGAGTTTAGAAAGGTTAGTTTTGGGGGATCGGTATAGTAAAGGAGGTGTCAGATGATGCAAGGAGGGGTAGAGTTGGGAAGAGTCTAAAAGGGTTAAGAAAGGGTTATTTTGGGGATCATAGTAATGGTATGGGGTTTGGGATAAATGAGAGAGTGGATGTAGAGGATATACTGATAGATGTATAGGGTGAGAAATAGGGTAGTGCATTGGAAAGAATAGTAGAAAAAAGTTTGAGATGAGTCAAAAAGTTGGCCTGGAAGATATATTTTAAGAGACGTATAGGCTGAGAAATAGGGTAGTGCATTGGAAATGCTAAATTAGAAGAAAGTAATAAATATATAGATCCATAAGTACATTGAAAGTATATAGATGCATAAAGGAGGTAAGTATATGTAGATTAAAGATATTGATAGAGGTGCAGGATGGGAAATAGGGTAGTGCATTGGATATGCTTTATCAGGAGAAAAGTAGCAAACACACAGATCCAAGTACATGGAAGGTACATAGATGCACAATGGAAGCAAGTACATGTAGATCAAAGATGCACCAGATAAACTCCGGTTTTCAAGTTTTATTATACTTTTTTTTTTAACAACATAATCATTCTACATGTTTATACAAAGCAATACACAAAGATAGGTACATATCTATAGTGAAAATAAATGCTTATATACAGAAGGATATGCTGTAAATTTCTGTTTGCGTATGGTGCTTATGTAGGGAAGAGCCAATTCTGGAGTCGTTTTCTAAAGATAAGGTGGCTGTCGGTGGATGTTATGTTGAGTGGTAAAGAGTTCCATAGTTTGGCTGCTTGAACAGACACGGATGTGCCACCCATGTTTTTTTTACTTAAATCTTGAGATTTTGAGGCGAGGTGTTCCTCTAGAGTGGAGGTTTCTTTGTTGAATGCGTTTGGTGATTTTTTTCCTGATGAAGAGCGGTCCCATTCCATATATTGCTTTGTGGGTGATACAAAGCAGCTTGAACGTGGATCTTCTGGCAACCGGTAACCAATGCATGGCTTTCAAGGCAGTTGAGATGTGGTCTTGCAGTTTGTCATGCAAGAGTAGTCTGGCAGCCTAATTTTGAATCCGTTGTAGTCTTTTCATGGTTGTTAAAGGTGATCTGTGGTAGAGGCTATTGGTGTAATCGAGTTTGAACAGAACAAGGGAGATGGTAGCTTGGACCTTGTGTGGAAATCCTGTATGAGGGAAAATTAGTCACAGCGTTTTTATAGTGACAAAGCTTAATCTTGCTAGTTTGTCCACTTGGGCATTCATCGGTAGCTTGAAGTCCATGGTCATTCTGAGTTTTCTTACTTCCTTCGATATTTTAGGCAGTGATTCCAGTTCATCATGCAGGTGGCAAGTAGGTCAAAATGTTTCCAGTCCGCACACTTGAGTATTTCTGTTTTGGAAGCATTCAATTTGAGATGGCTCCAAGTCGTCCACTGATCCACGGCTCTGAGACAACTGAAAACTGGGGATTTTCTAATGTCTTTGGGGCATTCCAGTTGAAGGAGTATTTGCGTGTCATCTGCATAGTTATTGCACGTAAGGTGAAATTGATTGATCAGTACCGGAAATGACTTCATGTAGATGTTGAAAAGCATGGGCGAGATGATATTGTATTGTAGTGTGTGCAACTAACAATTTCAGTGTCAGCACATTTTTTCTATATGCAATTATTAATTGCCCTTCTTTTACTTTCTTTATTAATAGAGTATATGCTTTATTAATTTTGGGATCCACACTCATCAATACAGGGACATGCACATGAACTGTCCTCTGAAATACCCTAAAATCTTTAATTAATGTTCGTTTACCTCCCCTAACTTGATGGCCTCTTTCCAATAATGTTGAGCATCTACATAAAGACATTTTGGGCATGCAATTTTTGTGCCACCCACATGAGTAGCCCTGAAAAGGTATCACAGACCTGCCACTGCAGTGCCTGTGCGCAGTTTTAAAATGCCATGTCGACCTGGCAAGTGACCCACTTGCCAAGCCCTAACCTTTCCTTTTCTTACATGTTAGTCACCCCTACGTTAGGCCCAATGTACCCCTGTGGGCAGGGTGTAGTGTATGTGAAAGGTAGGACATGCCCTGGTGTGTGTGGCATGTCCTGATTGTGAAATACTGCCAATTTCGTTTTTCACTATTGAAAGGCTATCTGTTCCCTTAAGATTGAATGGGGAGTTTGCTTATTACATCTTGTAAGCATCACTACCCCTAGGAACAAGATGGGAAAAGAACGTTTAGTATGCCTGAACACAGAATGTTAAAATGCATCTTTTAGTAAGGATGATTTTTACATTCTGTGTTTGAAAATACCACTTTTAGAAAGTAGGTATTTTCTTTCATGTCATCCAGTGTGCCTCTGCTAGGATGTGTATTGATTGGCTTTGGAGTGACAGCGGCTGGGGATGTACAGTGGCTCCAGAGAGTCTGAATGAGTCAGGGCTGGGCTGAATAGACCTAGGCTGCATTTAGAGTAGACGGAGGAGATTTTCTTTCACCTGAATGGGCCTGGCCTGGCTTCTACAATGCTGTCTCCACCGCCTGCCAGGAAGCTGTACCAGGGAGGACAGGACGGGTTTTGACTGGGCACAGGGCTTTTCTGTCACCAGAGAACACATTATTTTTCTGTATAAGTATTGGGGCCCAGAACGTAAGAAAATTCTTGGCATTCAAGAGGACCCCTTTGCCAAGGAGAAGAGCTGTGGAGACTAAGGAAAAGTACTGTCCCTGTGCTGTGTGGGGTTGGCCTGCAGTTGATGTTTCTGCCAAGGGAAGTGCAAGGACTTTGCTGTGTGCTGTGTTCCCTGCTTGAAGGAGATCTCCAAGGGCCTGTGTGTGCTGGTCTCCTGTTCTGAAGTCTCAGGGACACAAAGACTTCACCCTCAGCTCCCCTGAACTCTGCTGCTGTGAGTTCTAGCCTGCCAAGAGGTGCCTGTGCCAGTTCTGGGTCTCTGGAGGTTGTTGTTGCTGTCTGGGAGCTGTAAGAAAGAAGAAACTTGAAGAACTGCAATAATCGACACATCGCTCTTTTTTGGCTGTTTTTCCAACGAATCTCCATGGCGTGAGAAGAATTTCCACGCATCACCGCGCCACTGCGAAAACCGATGCAGCGTCTGTCGCCGCTGCAAGAATCAATGTATCGAGGGATCGTTGCAGAAGAAAACCGACCCAGCGCCGATCGACGCCACCGCATTGACTGCCGAAGCATCCCGGATTTCCACGCATGGCACCTGTGTGTCAAGTCTTACCAATGCATCGCCCATGAACCAGGATTGCCTCAAAGAATCGACGCATCCCTTCCCCCTGCAGATCGGATTTGACGCATCACTTCTCCTGCGTGCAGCAGAACTGTTGCATCGTCTCCCCAGAGTCTCAGGAACTGACGCATCTTTGTTTTTAACGCTTCTTCACTCTGCGGCTGTTTGGCCTTGTGAATTTTGATGCAATCACAGGTACTTTGTGTAAAAGTCAAGCATCCATAGTTTTCTTTGATACAAGTTCTTGAAACCTTTTGTAGTAATATTTTTAACTGTGTATGTTGTATTTTTGTCTTTTTGGTCTTGTTTAGTTTAGATAAATATATTTTATTTTTCTGACCTGGTGTGGTGTCCTTTTGTGGTGTTTTCACTGTGTTACTGTGTGTGTTGGTACAAATACTTTACCCATTGCCTTTGGGATAAGCCTGTCTGCTCGTGCCAAGCTACCACTGGCGTAAGCAGGGGTTATCTAAAGTGTGTATCCCCCTTACCCTGACTAGAAGCAATGGTCCCTATTTGGACAAAGGAACTTACCTCTGCCAATTAGAGACCCCCATTTCTAACATCATGGTTAAATGTGGCACATGCCAAGAATGGCACACCCACCCTTTCACTCATGTATCATTTCCTTTCTTTTAAGTTACCTTCCGTTCTTTTATGTCTCCCTCAATCGATTAAAGCTCATTATGTGAGATTTTGCTGCACTGCAGATAGAAGAGGTCATAATATTAACACAACCACTGATGTTCACCTCACAGTCATTTGTGATGACGATGAGTGACATCACAAATGACTCACATCTATGGCAATAGTTAGTGAGGATAGTAATTGCAAGAAATGTGTGACTTACTAGTGTCCGTCCCTGCTGCCACTTCTCCTCCTCCAACTGACCCATCGCTGACTCCTCCTGCAGCGGCACTGGAGCAGGCATCAACGTTGTTCTGTGTGGCTAGAATAAAACATTAAACATAATTTAGATCCCAGATACGCAACACAACTGGAGTACCCAAATACAACAGCAATGCAGAACTACAGCTCAGTTAGCACGTCAGTAGCTTCCATTTATCACTTTGGGCATTTGATTGATTGGTTCATAAAGTTAGACAAGCCATGTGTGGAATAATGGTCAATGAAAAACATATGGTATTGGGTGGCAAATGCAATGAGAGTGGCACCTCATACTTTTTTCCAGCCTTGCTGCACTGTCATTGGAAACTGCTGGTATAATGTAATCATAACTGAACCGGTCTGCAGCACACTACATATGGGTGGGGGTCCATGATGCCATGGCCACTGCCTTGTGAACTGAACTGTGTTAGAGCTAGGCATAAGCAGGAAAGGGAACGCCTTCTGAACAAACATACATGGTGATTTTTATTTAAAATACTAGCTGATTTGGGCCTGCTATCTGAATCTTCACAAATCACGATAGATAGAACCAACATTCCAATAGACCAACTAACACTCCAAGACTCTACGGTTCTACCCTAGGAAGTCCACAACAATCATAAAATAACTTACTAGGAACAGCAGAGCCCTCTGCTGCCGCGCTGGTGGTCGGCACCGGCTGATCATCTTGCCCCGGTCCCTCCGTACCGTTCCCCTTATTGCCCTTGGGTGCTGATGAAAAATATTAAGAAGATAAATAAAAATAGATTAGTGATTCTGTTAATAATCTCCACAAAGTGTTTTATGAAAATCAAACGCAGTCGCTAAAACTGATCACCTATACTACTACAAGTTTTGACTCTAGTCTATTGACTGTCGTTAAATCACATCTCTGAAACAAAAACTACATTTGGAACTAATGTATTGCAGTAAATGATCTTTGATTGTATTCTGTTTCCATTTCTCAACACCCTTGATGAGCCAACTCAGTCTCCCTTTTTTGCAATGCATAGATGCATACTTCACATCATCTCTGTGAATTCAAATAACTAACCTGGAACTGTATGAGCCACATAAACAAAGACACAGATAGAATTCGCTACTCAGTGATGCGCTATAGTGACAGAAGAAACAGTCTGCAATGGCTTCTTAGTTATTCAGCCAAAGCGAGTGCCCGATGCATGTGATTAGGTAGTGGCTCCTACATAGCAGAAAGTGGAAACTGAATCAAACAATATTACACCAGCGTAAACATGTAAACATTACTAAACATAACTTAACTCTGAGTGTGACGAGCATGCTATTTGGACTTTTTTTTAGCATTGTAGAACACAAACACAACAAATAATTAATATTCACTGAGCCATGGAATCTCAACGCCGAGCAGGTTGAGCAGGTCCTGTTCCCGGTCGAGAATGTCGTACAGCAGTGCCTCAGCTGCTGGTTGGTACAGCGAACCTCGCTGGTGCACCGATGCTCCAGCAGGTAGTAGCTGCTACCAGGCCTGCTGCCAGCTAGAGGGCAGGTGGCACTGCGCAAAAAAATTAGTGCTGCCACCTCCTCCTCTCCAAAGATCACCCAGGCTGCACACCTGGGCGGCGGCTCTGCCCACATGGAAGCCGCTTCTCTGCCACGGTGCTGGGCGGGGGAATAATAAACTAAGAAGGGAAAGTAAAGAAGGAAGAAATAAGGAAAGTAGTGGAAAGAAACTAAGTAAAAATATCACAAAAACACAAAAATGTACACAGAACCAGAAAATAAACAAAGACACACACTAATGTAAAAAATAAAAATTATGGGTAGAAAGGTAATAAAGAAGGAGGATCACGAAGATTAAGAAGAGATTACAATTTAGGCCCAGCACCATAACATAGAGCAGAAAAAGAAGATGGCAGCACCCATGCGAACCACATAGTGGTGTTCCCGCATGATTTTGGAGTGCGTGGATGCACTCCACGTTCCCAACTCAACGCGAACGAGCAAACTCGACCTCAAAGCAGAATTCCACATAGCGCAGCAGAGGTTTTTTGTGACTCAGTGGAATTTTGTGTAGTAGGACTCAGCGAACTCCACCAAACCCTACTCTAAATCAGGCCATAGTTTCCACGTACACCCAGGCCACCATCACATATAATTCTCAAGAAATAATAATACCTACACTTGGCAGTGGGGAGAATTAGTCCACAGGGCAGTAAGTTATAGGAATTGACCGAGAGGGAGGTTTAGCTATAGAATGGTTAGGTCTCACATAGATCATGAACAACTGTTTTGCTTCTTCATCACATCGATTGGAACCATCAATCTGTAATGGAAGACACAAAATAAAACTTCACTTGGGCAGAGAAATGTGGCACAGACATCACATGCTGAGATAGAATTTACTTTTTTAGGTATACTGGGACAGAACGTGAGAATGATGAAGTGAAGCACTAGTAGATGATGGAGTGGGCACTGGGAAACACACATTGTCTTCAGTTTGTGCATTGCGGATTGGGCTTTAGGTAATGATTGGAAGTCCCAGTGCCTCACAGAACCAATACAGTAATGTCTCTAAGATAGCAAGGTGACTTACCACTTGTCCCTGTCACTAGTGGGACTTCTCTCTCTTCCTTGACTGCCTGTCTGTGCACCACATGAAAAACATAATGCAGCCATTTTAGATACCAGACAGCCAGCCACCTAACTATTCATTTTGCACAATGTACAACAGCAATTCCTCACTACAGTTAGGTTAGCTATCTATCAGTATCTTCTTCTGAAAGTAATCAGTTTGGGAGGTTTGTGTTACTTAGTGCTTGAATACATTTCAAAGAAACAGCTAGACTTTGAGTCAACCAAGAACCTTTTCTCCTAATTGAGGGATAGGAAGGAATTGGGATAAGGCTGCCAATGGATAAGTGTTAGAAGGGAATGCAAAATACATGTGGTATTGGTTGGGGTATCTAATTTCTGCCATGGTTGTGGTATCTCATTCCTGCCATGGTGCAATTTCATGGAACCTCCTAGTATGAAACAACATTGGGGGTCCTTCGCAATATGATGACCACTCTGTCCCTGAACTTTTTGACTGTTTAATCAATAAAATGACCACCAACATGTTTGGTGACTGAAGTACTACTTGGGCCTGTCTGTGCGCTCGTCTTGATGTTACCAAAACCTTTTCCACTTTTGTGGAAACAGGAAATATAAAAAAATACAGGGAAATGCAGGGATAACATACAGCATCCAACATGAAAAAATATTAATCAATATACGCAAAGGCATAATTTAGTAGTGGGTAAATAATGTTTACTTACATCCAATCACACTTGGCAGCAGCACTGCTGGCAGCCGGATCGCTCCCTGATATCCTCTTGCCCTTAGCTGCTTAAGAAAGAAGATAAAAAACTATGACCAGGGGTACTCCATACAAAAAAAATAACATATTGACAGGCACAGTATTGAACTTTTTTAATCAGATAGCCTATTCCTTGTTTCGTCATAATCCTTTGTAAGAGTCAGTGACATGATGAGTTGTTGACAATCATGCCTTTATTCAGCCCAAGCAAGCATCATCCTAGCTCACACTAGAGCAGTATCCTGGCAGTATCATTCACTTGACGTCTACTACCAGCCCATGTTCCTAACTTCCTGCATCCTTCCTGTCAGGCTGGCATCACTACTCTATAAAGGGTTTGTGTTGTCCTTACCTCTAATGATTGTTTTTGTGTTGTGCAGTGAGGTGCCCCTTCCTGTACAAAACAATATAGGGTGCTGTGCCATGTAACGTGGCACCCTTGCACACTCATGGTGCAAGGGCTCCTGCATTGGTGCTCTAGGCAGCACTTGGTGTGGCAATGCAGGAAGCGAGCAGGAATGAGACATCTTGAGAGATGCATATCACATTCCTGCCCTTTACCTTTGACAGAGCTCAGCAAGTTGTCTTTCTGTCCTGCACAAACGTTTGATAACACTGGACTCTGGCCACTGGTGCACTCAGCATTGTATTGATAAACCTGGGCTTATATTATTACATTATGCCCACACTCCTTTTGGAACAAAGACAATGGATGCAACTGCAAGCACTCCCTGATGCTGGAAGTGCATTTAGAATCATATTTAAGTGAGTGGCACACACTAACAGTTCTTGCATGAATAGAGGGCACATGTTGCTGCAAAGATATAGATCTTTGGTATATATATATATATATATATATATATATATATATATATATATATATATATATATATATATATATATATATATATATATATATATATATATATATATATATATATTACCTACTGGCGGTCGCCAGTAGGTAGTTATAGTTAGGACCCCTTTTCCATAGGAAAACCTCAACATTCTATTTTGAATAACTTTGGCGCCGGTCGATGAATCCTCGCGAATTTCTCAAAATAGGTGGGGCGCTACGCTCCGCTCCTACCCTGAAAGTCTCGGGGGGATTCGTCAAGCGGGGGCTGAGATAAAAGGGGGGTCCCAAAACGCGTTTTTCCCATGCATTTTTCCATAGGACCTTTAGAACGAGCTACAGCCCGAACGGCTGAACAGAATTACAAGAAATTTGGCAGAGAGGTAGTCCCTAGGTCAAGGAAGTGCCTTTTGTAGGTTTGGTGTAAATCTGTTCAGTAGATTCTGAGAAAATAGCCTTTAAATCAATATATATATCTGAGCCCGCTTACGGTACGCTTACCGTACGCTTACCGTAAGCGTACGGTGGCGTGCGCGAGCGCGATTCTGATTGGCTCTTAGATCTTAGTAAACATTCGAATCGGCCGAAACCAGGAAGCGGCGGCCGCCATTTTGTCTCTCGCACTGAGTGTTGTTTATCAAACAAGATGGCCAAAAACATGTTACGGGGCTGTTTTGACAACTCCCTCCCACATAGTCATGTTGAGGGAGTCCCCAAACATCCCCCAAGAGCAAAAACGGTTTTATTTTTTTTTCGGCAATTTCGCCGAGTACGCTTACCGTACGCTTACCGTAAGCGTACGGTAAAAAAAAGAAAAAAAAAAAAACACTATCCACACTTACCCCACCCCCTGTGCTTTTGGTGGCCGTAGGCCACCAAATGTACAGGGCTTATTAATAGGTAAAAAAAACTAAATTTTGGCAACATGAAATTATAAAATCGAAATAAAAAAAACACTATCCACATTGACCCCACCCCCTGTGCTTTTGGTGGCCGAAGGCCACCAAATGTACAGGGCTTATTGAAGTTGATAAAAACCGTGCACGGAACGAACTGCGTTAAGTGGGCGCGCACGCCTCGAATGGCGTAAAGTAACTTAGCATTTAAAAAACCGTACAAATTCACTGAAAAAACCATAGGTTTCACACACGTTATAGTTAGGAATTAGCATTTAAAAAACCTTGCAAATTCACTGAAAAAACCATAGGTTTCACACATGTTATAGTTAGCGGAAATTTTACTGATAAAAAACCAGTGAAATTGCCCCGTTATAGTTAGTGCTGGCAACTATAACTCACGCGACCGCAATCTTCTGCTGATGACATATGTGTCTTTATGAAAAAAAAATATTTGTAATATATGTATAGCTAAAAATGTATGGAAGAAGACATGGGCAAATAAGTGTCTAAATACAGTATTAGCATCAGCAGAGGATTGCGGTCGCGTGAGTTATAGTTGCCAGCACTAACTATAACGGGGCAATTTCACTGGTTTTTTATCAGTAAAATTTCCGCTAACTATAACATGTGTGAAACCTATGGTTTTTTCAGTGAATTTGCAAGGTTTTTTAAATGCTAATTCCTAACTATAACGTGTGTGAAACCTATGGTTTTTTCAGTGAATATATATATATATATATATATATTCCTTGTCGGTGACCCTGTCTTGGATCATGAATGAGGCGCACTCCATGGGTTTAAATTTCTTCAAAGGTTTATTCGGCAGCAGAACACAAACAAACACCCGACAGACGCGTTTCGGCTACACGCCTTTGTCAATGTCGGTAAGGTTGACTTTTCTTTGTCTTTTTAAATAAATTCATAAAGTTTCATCGACATAGAGAGAGGGGGTCACTTTTTACATTTCATGGAAATCAAAAAGGGAATCTTTTTCTACAAGATCTCTTGTATGGGCAGACATCTTGTAACGTGTCATGATTATATACCAAGTTTGTTATATTTACATGTTTATGAAATAAATATCCACATTCAATAATCGTTGTAATTCATAAAGTACAATATACATACGTGAAATTATAGCCCTGAATGGGCATGCACAAACAGAGGTTACTATCCTGGTTGCTAAATACTTTTTCTTTTTTATAACCACTATAGTTTCAGCACCTCTATCTGTTTGATGTCATTCAATAATCATTATAATTCATAAAGTACATATATACATATATGAAATTCTAGCCCTGAATGGGCATGCACAAACAGAGGTTACTATTATGGTTGCTCAATACTTTTTCTTTTTTATAACCACTATAGTTTCAGCACCTCTATCTGTTTGATGTCTCCCCTATTGTGTTCCCTTAGTTTCCTACCGAACCTTTCACAGAGAAGGAATTGGGGTGATACTGATCTAATGATTGTTAACTTCAAGTAATGTGTACCCAGAGCTCCTCTTCGTTGTTTAGACCAGAGGGGCTTTTAGTTTGTAACTCCAGTATATATCTCGATTCGAGTCTTCTGAGCTTCTTAGTTCTGTCCCCACCCCTCTCATCTTTAGGAATGTGGTCCAGACAGAAGAACCTCAAAAGGTTCGGGTTGGACTTGTGGAACTCGTTAAAGTGGCGTGCCACTGGATAATTTGCATCATGATTCTTTATAGCACGCATGTGCTCCAGAATTCTCTTTTTAGCAGGATGAATAGTGCTCCCTACATATTTGAGTTCACAAGGGCAAGACAAGCAGTATACTGCAAATTCGGTGTTACAGTTCATTAGTTTATTGATTTTTCTTTTTGTGGTTCTGCCTGGAATTGAGAATTCTTTCACCTTTGTTCCATTTCTACACGCCTTACAATTCATGCAAGGGAAGAACCCTGTTATTTGATCCTTTCTCTTAGGGTTTTTGGGGAAGTGGCTCCTTACGAGGTGATCTTTCAGGGCTGGACCTTTTCTATAGGTTATCTGTGGGGTTTTAGGGATGTGTGTCCCTATCACTACATCTGTTTTTAGTATTTTCCAATTCCTCCGGAAAATCTGTACAACTTCTGATGATTGAGCCGAATATTCGGTTATCATTCTCATTATAAAAAAAAAAAAAAAAAAATATATATATATATATATATATATATATTGTGCTTTTGATAATTGGTGTAAATCCGTTCAGTAGTTCGTGGTGACTGAGAATGAAGAATGTAATCATGTGCTTTCGAATAATAGGCTATAAGCTTTGACACAGTATGGACTATTTAGTTGATCAACACAGCAATAGGGTCAGCCCATCCAGGGCACAATTATGTTAATATGAGGCAAATCATGCAAACGCCATGTGGTATTATTTCGACTAGTGCCCACACGGGGCTCAATTGATGTTGTAATTAATTTCTCTTGACTCTTTTGCAATTATACAGTAATTGACCATGAATTTACTGTTACATTGTATGGTTTCAAATATATATATAAATTGTTTTCATGTGGCGATAGCTCGCATAACATTTAGTCACATGCCTAGCATTTGGATACGTCTATAATTCCAGCTACAAATGTATTTTTACGACTCAATAGATTTTGCAGCAATGTAATAATCTAGCACAATCTTTTATTAACTGTTCCCACAAGACACTTTATATTGATTCATAATTGATATGAAAATGTTTTGGGATTATTCTAAATGATTTAAAACTGTCATAAAATGAGCAGCAAGATGATTTGCTAAAATATGGCAGCCACGATTTGGTATGCTCAACATTAATGTTCTTTTTTCATTTTGATTGCATGTCACGTAATCTGATGTTTGTACCAATGTAATGTGATTTATAATGAAAATCATGGCACCCGCTCACTAACTTTGACAAAGGCACTGGTCAAAACGCTGTCTGTTGTGTTTGTTTAACTTGCTGTAATTAAAAAAGTGTTTCTTCCTCCCCCGTGAATACTGACCTTTCTTTGAAATTTGTAGCTGGTATTTGAAACTGTGAGTCCACCCTCACGTGGTACGAACACCCGCCACAAGTGCAGTGGATCCTTGGTGGCCTGAGAGAAAAAAAAAATATATATATATATTCCTATATATCTCCAAACAGCTTCCCTGCTTGCATCCGGCTATGTCCCCCTTTTGGGGCTGGTGCTCAGCGACGGTAGCAGACCAGCGTAATAAATCCAAGCAAAATCTTTGATGCCCAGTCATACAAAGAAAGAGGCGGCACTCCATGAATTTGAACACCGATTCTTTTATTCCGCTGGCTGACCTGTTTAGACCTTGCGGTCTTTGTCAAAGCCACATTCTTAAGGGGAGAAACCTTGTTTGTCAATAAACCTTCAGCCAAGGGTGGTAATGTTTTATGGGACATAGACGAATACACAGTTAACTCTGTCAGGTTGTTATGAGAAATGTACCATTATGCCAGAAACGCAAACCTGTCATGCAATATTACACCCTATTGTCTGGTTGGCACGGTACAGGTTTGTTGAGTCTTGATAAGTTTCAATTTTTGATGGTGAAATTTCCAACTGCACCATGCATTTACTCATTGCCCTAAGTACATAAACACAAAACAGAACCACCAGGCAGACCTATCATATTATCCAACAATAGCCTATTTGAGAACACTTACATTTACTTGGATTTCTTCATGTGTCCCTATGTTCTCAGCCTCCCAGACTATTGCAGGGATAGTCCGAACATCCTGACGAAAATACAAAACCTAGCTTGGAAAGAGAGCTACATTTTGGTTACTATTGATGTAGTGTCCCTGTACACTTGTATAGACCATGAGTTGGGGATAGAGGCCTGTAGGCACTTTTTTAGGGACAAACCCATTGCTATGTACGATCATTCCATTATGCTCCTCAAGATGTTGAGGGTTTGCTTGGAGAATAAAATCTTTCTCTCTAGGGATCAATAGAATAGACAACTAACTGGGACTGCCATGGACAGTTGTTTTGCCCCAAGTTTTCCCGGGATTTTCATGGGATGGTGGAAAGCACGTTGCATTTGGACAGAGACAAACACAAGATGGACAAAATACCTGACATTTTTGACGGTGTATATTGATGATTTATTTATAATATGGGATGGGCCGCAAAAGACAGTTGATTCTTTCTTAAATTTGATTAATATCAACCAATTGAACTTGAAGTTCAATTGGAAGACGCACAAGTATGTTGTGGAATTGCTTGATATTCTGGTGACAGTTAAGGATGGTACTGTACACACTAGCCTTTTCATGAACCCCTGCGGGGAACATCATTCTGCATGGCCATCATTATCCTCCCAATTTAAGATAGAGCATCCCCTTGAGGAACTTCGATTTTCGATCGTGATCGTATCGACCCGCCATTTTGTGCTCCGCCGCCATTTTGTGTTGCCCTCACTCAGGCTGCACGACGATCGAAGTCTTTTTCTGCTTTTTCTGCAGCTTCGTGTCAAAATAAGCCTTCTGCCTCTATTTGGAAAGCTGGTGTTAGGACTGGCGGAATGTACTAATCCCTGTCTGGTTTTTCTAATCAACTATCTGTTGGCTCACACTATTCTCCTCTGACTTTATCTTATCGTCTGGCCTTCGCTGTCCTCTGCTAGCATTCTCTCGTTTCACAACTGTCCTCCAACACACACAAACGTATCTCGCCACCTGCAAGTTAGTTGCAGATCAGTTAATGAATAAGCTCGTGGGGAGGATGACAAACACAGTTGGAGGAAAGGCTTCTTCGAGTCATCTGATACTTTGTTTTCAAACCTTTTCTATTGGTTCTGTTTTCCAATTTTTCTTATTGGCTTTTTCTTATATGTTCTGGGTGTGTATTTGGTTAATGTATATTTCACATATGTGCTATAAAAGATTGTGCGCCACGGAGTGAAGTGGCAGTCTCCTGAGAACCTACCTTGTGTACTTCTGGGACAACTATACTAGCTGCAGCTAATAAATCTAATCTTTTACGCCGACAGAGTGTCCCCGTGTCTCTGTGTAGCTAAGCAGGAGAACCCAGGAGATTAAGGCGTACCCTGCGCTGCCAGGTCCAAAAGGTTCTGGTTCTTCAACTGGTGCCCAACGTGGGGCTGCTTTAGTGGTACCGGTTCTGCCCGAAGGTCGTGAGGAACCCCGCAAGAAAATTCTGGAGGAATCGCAAGCCACGTCAAGCGACCCCTGTATGTCGAAAGTGGTCCGAAGGTCTTTTTCAGCGCGGTTACTCCTTCCTGACGGCTACTAACGACTGCTGCCCTGACTGCCGCCCTGCTTTGGCCCTTCCTTTGGTGATGTATGGTAAGGCGAGACGATAGACGGGCCTCTGTTGGCGTAAGAAGACGTCCTTAGTTAAGTATTTCATGGGTCACGCCCAAAATTTTTGTCTTTTGTTCCTTAGTTCCTTTGGTCCTTAGATTCGACTATTGCAATAGCCGAAGCCGAGGGTAAGTGCATTTGTGCTGCGTAAATTGAGTTTTACCCCCTTGAAGTTTGTGAACAGTCAGGGGAAATCACGAGATGCCTGGTTTGACTAAGTTTGGAAAACTTTGTTGCTTTGGTTGTAATAGGGATTCCCGGCTTGAGGACTCTTGTCCGATTCCTTCGGTTGGAACTCCCACATATGAGCTCTATTCTAAACATGGTGTTGGCCCCATTGCCTTTAAGGAGGCATGGACCCTATACACGAAGAAAGATGGTGTTTTAAAATGGCCAGAAAATGGTAGTTTCGATTCTGATGTGCTAGATAATTTGGAAGCAGTTCTATTCAAAAGAAAAGCCCGGCCGGCAATGTTTGACTCTTTCCGCCTTTGGCGTAAGGAAGCCAAACAAAGAGAAATTAAGCAAGCAAAACGAGATAGGAAAGCACAGGGTATGACAATTATACATTTTTTAAAAATGCTTGTGTTACGATATACATAAAATGGAAAGAGATTTTGTGATTACACCTAAAAAATATGCGTGTGAATATTGTCTTCTTGTTGGAAAGCCGGCATAAGCATTGGTCAGACTTCGACGAGACATCTGAAAAATGGCCGCCATGCTAGCTGACTTCGAGACACAGTCTAGGTCAAGTCACCTCTTTCTATGACTGTGGTTTACTGTGAATCATGGCAACTGGTGAAATGCCCTGGGAAAGAACATTGAGACGAGGTTTTGTTGTCCCTTTATAGGGAAACTCAATATGGGATGACCTGCGTCGACGGAGGACGTGTGAGGGGCTACCGGAGACAGTGTCTCTTTTGAGTAGTGAGTACACACTGTTTTAAGTGGTGTTTCGAATCAATCAGTAATGAAGTGTGGCCCAAGAGTATCCCGAATGTGTATTTTGGAGGGTCTCTAACTGACTGGTGAATTCAAAAGTAGGCAGAATGTGTCCGAGAGCAACGAGGAATGCCGCTCTAGAGGAAGTAAAGTTTAGATGAGGAAGAGACGGGGACATATAATTGAACATGTGTTTGTGTAAAGCAATTTATTAACCTTGCCGTCCTGTTCTCTCTACTTTACTCCTTGGTACTCCTGATATATCATACGCATCCAGAGTGTGACGATAAGAGCACCTCCCCCACAGTCCCGGGTTTAGAATAAAAATCCGTAAACTCTTGTAAGTAGACATGGATCCTTACGAATTTATTGTTTACTAATATAATTCACTGGGACTCGTGATAAGAAACATTTTGGGTGTCTCTTAAACTTGAAATATCTATGCAGGGAATTAACGCATAGCTTATAAATCCATCCATTTTTTCCACGTCCTGTGTTGAGTGATTATGGTCACGGGGAGTGTTGTGTGCCCACGGTGAGGGTTGAAGGTGTGTGCTGAATTAATAAGCTGCTATGAAACTTTTAAATAATGCACAGGAAATTCAAAAAAAGTAAAGGTTATGCTAACAACGATGAGTATGAAAAACAAGGTTGGTTTTCCTTTTCCTTTTTCATGTTTTTCTTTTGTTGTAGATTTGAGAAATCCTCCTGGAAATTTCCAGCAAAGAGAGACTTTGGGGCAAAGCCCACATTTACAGAGTAATAAGGTAATAAATACCCCAATAGGGGTACAGACCAATAAATAGGGACCAACACCCTGATGAATGCCAGAGTGACCTGGTTTGGCGCATAAAAAGCTGGCAGAAACATGTTGGTAAATGCAGCGGGGATATAAGGGTCGTTACCTTCCCTGAATACCCCATATTGATAATTTTAATCATGCCAGAGGTTGATACAGAATAAATAGTTACGGGACAACCCCTAGGTAGTTTTAGAAATATACCTGCACCTCTCTTGGTCCCTTTTTCCAGGAGAAATTTTTGTTTTACTTTATGTTTTGAGTGACACTTTTGTGTTTTTGCCTTTCTTTATTACACTCTACCCTCACCACTATCCTTCATCTTTTCTCTAAAATAATTGCGCTCCATCCAGTGTGTTGGTCTGCACCTGGGTGTATGATGCGGCCCAATTATGAAGCATGACACTACCAAGTGTGTGAGGGCAGTATTACGAATCCTTTTGATTTTCCCGTTTCTAATATATAGTATATCTATTTTTGCCATGAAGTTTTTCTCTGTTGTGTGAGATTTAATTATACAGGCTGCCCAACAATTCAAAGATGATGAAATTAATAATGCAATGGAAATTTCAGAAAGACAGCATCATATGGCGATAGATAAATGTTATCCGGTGTTGCCCGTTTCCCCTTCTGATAACAAGAAAGATTTAGAAGAAGATCCCCTAATGTCCCATTTATTGAGGTTGCCTCCGCCCTATGTACAAGGTACTAATGCACCCCAGTTGTTACAGCCTGTACAGCTGCCAGCAATACCTCCGCCTGTTCCGGCTCTTCCGCCTTTGCCCCTTTTAGCATCTCCGCCTCTACCAGTTTTGCCTTTAACTTCAACTTCTTTGCCCTCATCTCCTGATCTTCGATCACCTTTGCCTTTTGCTCCTCCTGCAATTACCGGTTCCCCTTCCACTAGTTCGCCTAATACCTTGTCCCCTATTCTTATGTCTAATTCTCCGTCTGTGCGTAAGCATCTTACGGACACCGTCACTGGTATTCTATCTCCTTTCTTTGAAGCTTTAAATGTGTCTCAGGCTTTAGCTCGAAGACAATCTCGTAGTCAGTTCCCAGATTCTGAAGAACGAGAAAGGTTGGACTCTCTCGCACGTAAATGGATCAAGAGGTGTCCCCAGTATAGTGTGTCTGATATTATGTCTACTTTCTCACAATGAAATGCACCTACGCAAAGATATGTTTTTAATATAATGTGTGATACTCTCATTAAAGAATGGGAGGATGTGAATTCGAGCCCGATTCCACAGGATCTGTTAGATGTTCAGACTGATTTCGACAAAGGACTTGTTGTGGGTTCTAAGGTTGAGAAAGCTGTAAGGACTCTTATTTACTTTAGATCCTTTTTGTCCTCTCAGACTTTCCTTGATTCCGATCCGTCGGTTAGACTGACACTGAAAAATTATCCCATGAGAGAGGTTCCTCCAGTTTAGAAGGAGGAAGTTGCGGCTCAAGGTAATATTCCAGCTATTCCTGCTCATTTTCAACGTATATGGGTACATATCCCTTGGAAACGATCTGAAGTTTTAGCTCTTAAGCAGACTCTACCGGATCCTCGTAAGAATCCTGCAGGTTATTATAAAGAATTATTCACAAACAGTTGATGCTTGCATCATGAATCTAGCTGATATTGATATGTTGATGGGAAATGTCGTTCCACAAGCATTATGGGCTAAGATTCGTAGAGAGGATCATGCTCAAGCATTAGGTGGTAATTGGGCTGCTATAGATGCCGCGGATGCAGCTCAAGCGGGTGGTGCTAAGCCTGATGCTTTAGTTTCAGAACTCCCTGGTAGGATTATTACATTAATGAAAACGATGATGCCTGCCTTAAGAGTTAACTGGGATAAATTAGCAGCATGCAAACAAAAGAAAGATGAGAGTGTCTCTGATTTCTTTACTCGTTTTGAAGAGACATTTATTGATCACAGTGGTCAAGATATGGCTACAGAGGGTGGTCAGCGATTATTTGTGGACAAATTTGTATTTAATTTGCTTCCTGAGTTGTCACACAAATTGAAAGATTCTGAAAGTTCATGGGCTGTTTCTTCTTCTGCCCAGATATTAGCTACTGCACAATATTATGAAAACAGAGATAAAGAAGAAAGAGAAAAGCAAGAGAAAAAGACGAAAGAATTGAAAACATAGGTTCTCTTGCAACAAGCTTATCCTCCTCGGCATGTTCAGCCTCAGTTTCAACAGCCTCTGCAGTTTCAGAGGTTGTATCAAAAGCCTGAGCCATATATTCCGCGACCTTTGTTAGGTCCTAATCAATGTGCCTATTGTAGAGAGGAAGGTCATTTTAAAAGTAGTTGTCCGGTTTTATTGCAGCGCAATGGGACACTATCTGCTCCACAAGGTCGTGCTGGCCTCCAGTCAGCAAACAGAGGTAGAGGTCGAGGTATGTCGACTCAAGAACAACGTTCCCTTCCTCTTTCTAATTCCGTGAATTATTTTGATCAGCAGAATGTTAGGTCTACACAGTATTATAATGAGGATTGTTATGTTGAAGGCGAGAATGAAAGTCTTCATGCTAACTAGGACAGCCATGGACAAAGTAAGGGAGTTGTGTCGATTCCAGTAGATCAGAATGGACCCTATGTTAATGTCACTACAATGGGTGTTTCAGAGCCATTTCTCCTAGATACTGGTGCGATGAGAAGTTCTATCATTCATTCCAAACTCCCTGGGGCACCTTTGTCTGGCTTAACGAATGTTTCTGTAGGATTTTCTGGTGCCCCTGTTCGTAATCCGGTTTCCTGCCCTTTGCCTATTTCAATTGGCCCTCATGATTTGGAAGCTTCGCTTCTTTTGAGAAATGGTTGTGGTGAAAATCTGTTGGGTTTGGATTTATTGAAAAGAATGCATGCTACAATATATTGTTCTCCTTCTGGTGTACATCTTACTTTAGGACAGAAACTGATCTCTCCAATGTATTTGCCCAAAGATCAGTTTCCACCTGAATTGCTTTCTCTTCCGTCGACACTTTGGGCCACGGGTCCGAACGATGTGAGTTGTCTTGAGATTCCACCTTTTGTTGTCACTCTTAAGCCTAATGTTGAATTGCCACGTATTCCACAGTCTAGAATTTCTACTGAAGGTGAAAAAGCGCTTTTGGAAATCATTCATGATTTGATTCAGAAGGGTGTGGTTGAGGAAACGAGAGGTAACATATGCTACAGTCCTATTCTTCCTGTTCTTAAACGCACTGATCCTTCTCAGCCTCCTGTATATCGTTTCGTAATTGATCTCCGGGAGGTAAACAAAATTGTTGTACCACAATTTCCCGTAGTCCCAGATATCACTGCTTTGTTGACGATGATACCTTCCACAGCAACTTGGTTTTCTGTTATCGATCTAAAGAATGCCTTCTTTAGTATTCCCATTGCTGAAGAGAGTAGGGATATTTTTGGCTTCTCTCTTGGAGGCCGAAGCTTCCGGTTTAAGCGCACACCTCAGGGCTAATGTGAGAGTCCCTCTATTTACAGTCAAGCTTTAAAATGTCATCTTGATGCTTTTCATTTGCCGTCTGGTGCTGCTCTTATTCAATACATGGACGACTTGTTGATTGCTGCTGATTCAGAAGATATTTGCAAAGATGTGACTGTTGCATTGTTACGCCATCTGTTTGATCTGAATCATAAGGTTTCACCTTCAAAACTACAATATGTTCGTTGAGAAGTTACCTATTTGGGTCATCTCCTATCAAAGGAGGGACAACGATTAACCCCAGAACGAATTCAGGCGATTGCGCAAATGTCTGTGCCATCCACACAAAGGGAGGTACGTGCTTTTCTGGGTATTACTTCCTATTGTAGGCAGTGGATCGCTAACTTCTCTCTGTTGGCCAAGCCTTTGTTGGCACTCACTTTGAAAGATACGCCTCAGCCCAGTCCATGGACTGACGAATGTCAGAAGAGTTTCACTGACTTGCGTACTGCGCTATGTTCTGCTCCTGTATTGGGTACTCCCGATTACAGTAAGCCTTTCACGCTCGACGTTTATGAAAGAGAAGGGTGTGCGTTGTCAGTTTTAACGCAGCGATTTGGAGATAAACAGCAGCCATGTGCATATTTTTCGGCTACATTAGATCCAGTAGCTAAAGCATTGCCTAGTTGTCTCAAAGCAACAGCTGCAGCAGCGATTTCTATCCGACAGTCTGCTGGAATAGTGTTAGATAACACACTTATTATTATGGTGCCGCATGCAGTGGATACCTTATTAAACCGAACAAAAACGCAGCATCTTACGAGTGCCCGTTTGTCTGGATATGAGTTGACGCTTTTGGCTAGCCACGTGCACATCAAGCGATGTATTACTTTAAATCCAGCTACTTTGTTGCCTCTTCCAGTAGACAAAGATGGCCAAGAACAACATGATTGTTTCCTCCGTACTGAGGAAGAGACAAAAGGAAGAATTGATCTGAAAGATACACCGCTAGAAAATCCGGATGGAATTCTATGGGTGGATGGTTCTTGTTTCAAGCTTCCTAATGGAGATACAGTTTCAGCCTATGCTGTTACTACTTTACATACAGTTGTGGAAACCGCACGTATCAGACACAATTCAGCTCAAGCAGCAGAACTGATAGCTTTAACGAGAGCATGTGTGTTGTCAAAAGTAAAGAGAGTGAACGTGTACACCGACAGTCAATA
Source organism: Triturus cristatus (assembly GCF_964204655.1). NCBI lineage: Eukaryota > Metazoa > Chordata > Amphibia > Caudata > Salamandridae > Triturus > Triturus cristatus. The sequence goes on from NC_140583.1 coordinate 881,058,030, forward strand.
CGCCTTTGGTGTAGCGTTCAATTTTGGACGTCTTTGGAAAGAGAGGGGATTCCTTACTTCTCATGGCACTAAAATACAACATGGGCAATTAGTGACTGATCTTCTTGAGTCACTTTCTTTGCCTGCCCAGATAGCAATTGTAAAGTGTAGTGCGCACAAGAGGATTACTGACGATGTTGGTCGAGGAAATGCATTTGCGGATGAAGTAGCGAAAAAGACAGCGAGAGATGCTACAAGTCGAATGTATGTTGCGGGTCCTGCGAATCGGGTTAGAGAGAGAGGAATGTATGAGGATACAGTGGAAAGTGTAAGAGCCATTCAGAAAGAGGCTACAGAGAAAGAATTGAGCAAGTGGAAAGAAAGTACAGGAATGTTGGATGAGATGGGATGTTGGGTGGAATTGTCTGAGCACCAACGTTGGCTGTTACCAGACGCCTATGTGCTGCCAGAAGTCACTATGGCGCATGGTCCAGCCCACCTAAGTGGGAAAGGTATATGCAAGATTCTGGCTCCAGTGTGGCAGAATGAAGGAATCCCAAAATGCGCAGACAATGTAGTGAAACATTGTATTGTTTGTTTGATTTACAATCCGGGAAAGGGAACCCCAACTCCAGCAGGTCACTTTGCTCCTCCGACGTATCCATTTGAGGTGTTGCAGATCGATTATATTCATATGGAGCGATGCAACAACCTCAAATACGTTCTGGTAGTAGTATGCGCCTTTTCATGATGGATAGAAGCATACCCTCTAAAATACAACAGCCTTATCCACAGCTAAGGTTTTACTAAAATAATTTTTCCCCAGGTTTGGTTTGCCGCGCATTGTCTGGAGTGACAATGGGAGTGAATGTGTGGGCCAAGTCATGCAAAAAGTTTGTGCGGGTCTTGGTATCAAGCAAAAGTTCCATGCGGCAAATCATCCACAGGCAGCGGGTTTAGTAGAATGCTACAACGGAACTTTAAAGCTAAAACTAGCGAAAGTTCAGGCTAGTACAGGACTTAGTTTGCCCGATGCTTTACCATTGGCTCTTCTGTCCACGAGAACTGCAGTACACTCTCGTTTGGGACTTAGCCCTTACAAAGTGGTTTTTGGACGCCCAGCTAATGTATGGAGAGTCCCTCGCCCTAAGAAATACTCAGACTTGCCATATCCAATGTTGATTGACTACTTGTATGAACTTACAACTAAATTGCGTGTCCTCCATCAACAGGTTCAGAGTGCTTTGCCGGAGGTTTCCACAGACCCAGGTCATTCCATTCGGCCAGGTGACTGGGTCTGCACAAAGAATTTCCAAAGGACGAAAAATTTGGAACCCAAGTGGAGAGAGCCCCGAATGGTTTTGCTCACCACGAGAACAGCAGTAAAAGTCGAAGGAAAGAAAAATTGGATTCACGGCGTGCACTGCAAGAAGGTTCCTTTGCCTTTGCCCTTTGATCAGTGGGTCCGTAGGGGTATTGGTGACTCTGAGAGCGAAAAAGTTCCACGATTCGTACCTTTTAGTGATGCACGCCTGAATGGAACATTGTCTGAGAAAGAGGGCGACGACATTCTTCAGGAAGCAATACCACCACATCGTCGCTTGAATACGACCAATCCACGAACATTGTTCCACGACCAAACTGTACCTGATAAAGAACACTATAGCCTAAGGTCTAGACTAAAGAACACTTAAGATTTCTCTCTCCTATGTAGCATTCTGTCCCGGTTGCAAGGTCACGGTAGGAGTCTCATTTGCGACCTGAGTAGTGACAGTAGGCCTGCAGGACTTGCAGTGTCATAGGACGGCAGACAATCGTGATTAAGTGATTGAGGAAGATTGCCGTGAGCATCCACTTAGAAAGATGGAGACTACATTAGGCAAAAGAGAAAGTAAAGATAAAAAGAATCATTGTAAAGAAATGTATAGTCGTTGTGGTATTGCTTTATGTATTATTATATTATTGTGTATTCTTTTGGCGTGTATAAATTGGATTGTTATTGCTCTGCAGCGAAAAGTTGTCTCTCCTTCTACCTCTTCGTCTTCTTCTACTGTCTCTCCACATCTATTTCATACACTTCCTCAACATGAACTCACTAGGAGAACTGAATATTATAATAACTCATTTGTCCAGTTGTTATCTCAACACCAATTAGTGATCAATACAACTGACTGTTGGGTATGTGGACTTATGCCACATACCGTAGAAAAAGGAATGCCGTATTTAGTCCTTCCGTTCTCCTATGAAGGTTCTGCTTGGGCTTATTTTGTTATCTTCTCCAATGCCTATCAAAGCAAATTCAGACGATCCGTTCATTCACGTATTGGTGGTCCGGATTTTAGTCATAGTTCGTTGATAAAGGGAATGGTAGCTATGGCTAAAATCATGGAAAATAGTAAGATCTCTGTTGACGAAAGAAAAGCGTACACTAACTGGAACGTCACCCATTACGTCACTAGCCTTAGTGATAATGTTAATAAAGGAAAATCTTCCCCGATTTGGACTATACCACATCAGGGCAATTTCTGTCTACAGATAAATGATAAGTCTGCTGACAGCGTACAAAGAAATAGCTGTTCCCACACATACGTCTACTCTTCTCAGAATTCACCGCCTCTAGTACCATCTCAGGGTACATATTTCATCTGTTATAATAGGGCTTACACGTGGTTGCCAACTGGTTTTTCTGGTACCTGCTATATAGCTTTCCTTCTTCCCCCTACATACACCGCTTCTGCAAATCATCATCGAAACAGATATGGCAGAGGGATTATTAATTCCAAGGACACAGCAGGACAAGAGGGAGGAGATTTCCTCAAAGGATTTCTTCCTTTTTGGGGTCCAATGGCCAACAGCAGAAATATAAGGCAACTGGTTTGTGTCGTAGAAACCACCATAGACATCACTGTAGGAGCCTTAAGTAATATCACGGCAGAACTACAGGCAGATCGTCTTATGACTTTACAAAACCGAGTTGCCTTAGACTTTGTTCTTGCAGACCGTGGTGGAGTATGCAAATTGATCGGGTCAAGTTGCTGTATTTTCATACCTAATGACGCTCGGACAGTATACCAAGCTATCTCTAAGTTACATATAATCTCTGAGTCGATTCATCAAGATGAAGGAGATTGGTCATTATTGGAGGGGTTTTGGGGACTACTGTCCAAATGGGGTTGGAAGATATTGACGTTCCTTGGAGTAGTTTTAGCCATCGTATTCTCTTGTTGCCTTTGTATGCACTGTGGCTACGCCATCTGCGACCTTTGTGCTACTATGTGCATCCCTAAACCCAAGTCACAAAGAACAGAGAATATCAGAATGATGCTACAGAAACAGCTCGATGACTTTATGGCCATCGACATTGACTCAGATTAAATGTGAGTCTGAGTATCTTGCCTGAGTTCTGGGAAAAGGAGGGTCTGAGGAATTACGATTTTCGATCGTGATCGTATCGACCCGCCATTTTGTGCTCCGCCGCCATTTTGTGTTGCCCTCACTCAGGCAGCACGACGATCAAAGTCTTTTTCTGCTTTTTCTGCAGCTTCGTGTCAAAATAAGCCTTCTGCCTCTATTTGCAAAGCTGGTGTTAGGACTGGCCGAATACACTAATCCCTGTCTGGTTTTTCTAATCCCCGTCTCAACTATCTGTTGGTTCACATTATTTTCCTCTGACTTTATCTTACATCTAGCCTTCGCTGTCCTCTGCTAGCATTCTCTCGTTTCACAACTGTCCTCCAACACACACAAACGTATCTCGTCACCTGCAAGTTAGTTGCAGATCAGTTAATGAATTAGCTCGTGGGGAGGATGTCAAACACAGTTGGAGGAAAGGCTTCTTCGAGTCATCTGATACTTTGTTTTCAAACCTTTTCTATTGGTTCTGTCCTGTTTTCCAACTTTTCTTATTGGCTCTTTCTTATATGTTCTGGGTGTGTATTTGGTTAATGTATATTTCACATATGTGCTATAAAAGATTGTGCGCCACGGAGTGAAGTGGCAGACTCCTGAGAACCTACCTCGTGTACTTCTGGGACAACTGTACTAGCTGCAGCTAATAAATCTAATCTTTTACGCCGACAGAGTGTCCCCGTGTCTCTGTGTAGCTAAGCAGGAGAACCCAGGAGATTAAGGCGTACCCTGCGCCGCCAGGTCCAAAAGGTTCTGGTTCTTCACCCTGTGGGGAAATGCTCAGGGCAAAGAGGAATGACAGCACCTCAGAGACTTTCAGAGAGGAACAAAGCAAATTGATGATCAGATTTAGATCAAGGGGCTATCCAGTGAAGGTCAATAAAACAGCTTGTATGAAGGTGTCAGGGAGAGAAGGAGAGAGCCTGGTACGAACTTCCCCCAAAAAATAAAATGATAATGCAGTCAAACTGGTTACCATGTTCAACTGCACATCTAATTCAGTGAAATAGATGGTGAACAAACACTGGAAAATAATTAGATCAGACCAGGTGATAGGACAACTAGTGAGCCTATGTCCACAGATAACGTACAGGAGACGCTGGGCCCTTAAAGACATGCTGGTACACAGTTACCTCAATGAACATCAAGGGAACATTGGATCCTGGGTTAGGGAACAACATGGGTTCTCTAAAAATGTGGGAACTGCAGGGCCTGCACACATGGTAAGAACAGGAGAACATACACACTAGCCACTGGCAGGCAGGTGAAGATAAAGAAATGTATCAACTGTAACCGTGATCATGTCCTCTATGCACTGGTGTGCCTTCATGATTTGCAGTATGTGGGAAGCACTATCTTCCCGCTAAAGAGGATTTCTGAACATCTCAGAGCTATCAGGAATAAAGAGCCTAATTACCCGATTGCACATCACTGGCACTAACAATATTACTTAGAGACTGATGAGATTTCCTGATAGGAAACGCATCTTGAGAAGACTCGAATCTGAGTACATTATCCTGCTGAACAGCCGTTACCCTGGAGGTCTGAACCAGGATGAAGAGATGCATATACACCTGTTTTAATTGTAAGAGGGAATGTAGAATCCAATGATTATTAAGATTTAGTATTATTCAATACTATCTGTTATTAACATGCCATCAAATTGATCACAGTAAGTTTTGCAACTTCAATCTTTTGCCATTCATTTTTTTACTTTCTTTTTTTACTTCTTTCTCTATCATGTGATCTGTTAACAACAATAGGGGGTGTTATTCTATAAATTAGGACAATCAAGTCAATGGCAGCTGCTGTTTGTACATTGCACCCTTTGGTTGTGATTTGCATCAATGAACTGTTAGTACATGGATAAATGTATATACCTAATGTAGTCCAGAACTGAAAACCATGTAGGTTTTTAGAGGACTGTTTATCATATTAATATTTTGACTGTGTCACAATTTTTTTATTTTTTGTTTTCACTTAGGGTGCATTATTATCATCATATTTATGGGGTCAGAATAATATTATGATTTGTATGACAGTCAAGTTGTAGATGACTAAAAATATTCATGATAAGGCCACTTGGCAGGGATGGTGTAAATGTTTTGATAGTGGAACCACTCAAGAATGGATAGGTACTATTTCTTGAGTGAGGATGCGGAATATGGGTGGGAGCAGGTGTACATGCGATTAATTGAATAATGAATTACTTAGCCACTAGGCTATGTTACCCAATATATACATATTTTTTTAACTTTTGGATTTGATTCTAATTATTGTGAATGTAAATATTTGCCTTCGGATAACTCTCCTGTTCCTTTTGTAATGAAATGTTGTTGTCGCATCATGTTTTAACATACCGTGTCCTCTAATGTTTACAATGATTTACGTTCATGAAAAGAGATTACCCCAGTGTTTTGATACTATTTCAATTGGGGAAGTGGAACTTCCCTGTTCTATAAAGGAATTAGGCACAATTCACTTCCTGGAGCACTCCATATTATTTTTGCTCCACTCCTCCAGCATCTCTGGCTTCGTATCTGGGTGGTTAGTAAGGGCCCGATTCACAGAACTAACTTAAGAAAAAATCGTAAACTTACTACCATTTTGGTATTCACAGAAGACACTTACTCATTTCGGTATTCACAGAAGTTAGGAGTCCTAACTTTAGGACTCCTAAATGCCTTCTGTGAATACCGAAAGTCTTAAAATTAGGATTTTTCTCAGTTTAGTAGTAGTATAGTTAGGACTCCTAACTTTAGGACTCCTTATGCCTTCTGTGAATACCGAAAGTCTTAAAATTAGGATTTTTCTCAATTTAGTAGTCCTAAGTCTAAATTTAGGACTACTAAATTGAGAAAAATCCTAATTTTAAGACTTTCGGTATTCACAGAAGGCATTAAGGAGTCCTAAAGTTAGGAGTCCTAACTATGCTACTACTAAACTGAGAAAAATCCTAATTTTAAGACTTTCGGTATTCACAGAAGGCATTTAGGAGTCCTAAAGTTAGGACTCCTAACTTCTGTGAATACCGAAATGAGTAAGTGCCTTCTGTGAATACCAAAATGAGTAAGTGCCTTCTGTGAATACCAAAATGGTAGTAAGTTTAGGATTTTGTCTTAAGTTAGTTCTGTGAATCGGGCCCTTAGTGTAAAAATATGTAGTCCTCTAGATGCGCCAATTGAACAACACCATACACTATAAAGTGCTGAAAAATAATCCCATTAATGATATAGTAGTAGAGTTGAACATCAAACTACAACTCTGGCATGAAAGAGGATTATTAAGTGAAGAAGAAAAGAAATTCCTGATGAACGAGAACCCGGTGATAACCACCATATGTTTCCTGCCTAAGGTACATAAGACTCTAAACAATCCTCCAGGCCGTCCAATAATATCTAGTTGTGGGGCACTATACGAGAACTTGGCATCATATGTGGACTACTTTTTAGCGCTGATAGCGCCAACTTTAAATTCCTATATCAAGGATACAGGTGTCTTCCCTGGCGTTTTAATGGAAACCAGTTGGCAACAAGACTACCTACTTGTGACAATTGACGTTGTTTCTCTTTACACTTCGATTAGTCATGAAATAGGGATAAAGGTTTTCACCTATTTTCTCAAGCAAAGACCCATAGGAGAATTACAACACACTGCTATGTTAACTGAAATGATCGAGTTATGCCTAAAGAACAACATCTTTATATTCAGCAAGAAATTATACTCCCAAAGCTGCGGGACTGCAATAGGAGTTTCCATTTCTCCAAGCTATGCCAACCTTATCTACAGATGGATCCCCACCGAAACCAGAAGGACAGTCACCCAGGCCCTTGTCAGCAGCAGACTGGACTACGGCAACGCCTTCTACGCAAGGACCACGGCCAAACTCCAGAAAATACATCAACGCAGGGAGGCACCCCTCATCCTCGACATCCCCCGTCACAGCCACATCACAGTCCACCTGAGAGACCTGCACTGTCTCCCCGTCAACAAGAGGATCTCCTTCAAGCTCCTCACCCACGCTCACAAAGCACGCCACAAAGCTGGACCAGTATACCTCAACAAATGACTCACCTTCTACACCCGAACCCCTAGCTTCGCTCCGCTGACCTCGCCCTCTCCACCGTTCCACGCATCCACAGAACAACCACAGGCGGCAGATCATTCTCCTACCTCGCCACCAAGGCATGGAACACCCACCCCACCCACCTGCAACAGACCCAGGACCTACTGACCTTCAGGAGACTTCTCAAGACCTGGCTGTTCGAGCAGTAGCAGCACACCCCCCAGCGCAGGTGGTTAGTGTGCTCTACAAATGCTCTGATTGATTGATTGATTGATTGATTGATTGATTGATTGATTGATTGATGATGGGTTGGTGGGAGAAAAGCATAGCTTGGAGAGAAGAGAATGACCAATACACAGCCAGGGTGGCACTCTGGCTGCATTTCATAGACAATTTATTTCTCCTATGGAGAGGTACAGAAGTGGAATTCTTGGAATATCTAGCGAATCTGAACAACAATGAGGTGGGTTTGAAATTTTCTCACAACATTAACTCCAGGAAGATTGACTTTCTAGATACGAAAATTTATATCAAGTCCAACAAAATACATACAGCAGTCTTCAGAAACAGCGATGGTCACAAACAGAGTGCTCCATGGCTGGAGCTTTCATTCGCAATCCCTTAAGAAAAGTATACCTTATGGGGAATTCATTAGGATGAAGAGAAACTGCTAAGAGGTGAAGGAAATGGAATCAATGTTCATAGAAATAAAACAGCAATTTCTAAAGAGAGGTTACAAATATAGTGACATCCGACGTGGGGAAGCAAAAGAAAGAGGAATAACTAGGGCACAGACCCTGATTGATTACAGAAAACAGTCCAAAAAGAGAGAAAGACAACCACAGGATGGAATACCTTGAATGATATTAACATATAGCAAGGAGAGTTTTAAGATCCAGAGAATTTTATCAAAATACTGGAACGCCCTGAAAAAAGATCCGGATATTGGGGCAAAACTAGGAGAACTCCCATTAATATCTTATAGAAAAGTGCCATCTCTATCAGACACACTGGTGAATAGCCATTTCGAACTAAGGAAACCGGAAACATGGCTACAGCGCCAACAGAAAGGCATTGGTAAATGTAACATCTGCAAGATGTCTAAGATTGGAAGAAATCTGAAGACAATCCAGGATCCACAGGGCAAAATGTTTAACATCGATGAGGCAATTACATGCGATTCTACATATGTAGTGTAACTAATCGAGTGCTTCTGTGGAAAAAGGTACATAGGGAGCACAACATGCCCATTAAAAAAGTGAATCCTGGAGCACATCAGGGCAACACAAAATCATGAAATGACATATGCAATCGCAAAACACATGCAAACGCACAAAGGGAAGACATGGATAGACATGAAATATTCAGGGCTGCTAACAGTGCCACCACACGAGAGGGGAGGCAACAGGACCTTAAAACTGAGACGCCTGGAATCTAAACTCATCATCAGATTTAAAGCCAAGATCCCTCAGGGACTTTATGGGGATGAAGAGATGTACATTCAACTCTAACAATGAATTGAAATAAACAACTTGAGAGGTCCCAGAGGGACATTGAAATTTGTGCTAATCATCTCAACTTGTATGAATGACCCATTGTGAACACCAATGCTTTGCACTCCAAATTATTGTCAATGTAAGAGAGATGATGATCACACAAGTACCAGTGGTAACATTTCTGATGTGGATGGACGATCATTGCAAAATGCTCAAGAGTGGAATATTATTGCATAAACAGACTGATGCAATATATAGGCACTTAGCCTAATACAGTAGAATGGAACACTTAGTCAGTAATTGTGCACACAACATGTAAACAATACAGGAAATTGAATTCTTAAAATTCCCAATAGGAAGAGAACTATAGGGAACAATCATTTGTCAACCAGGTAGCCGTCAAGGAATACTACCTGTAACAACAACATACAAATGTTGTGCATGCGATGCCCAACAGGATGCCAGCAGCAAATGAATGTGATGGAATTCATGTATATATCAATGACAGTCTGCAACATTGTCTTAATAACTAACTAGGCTCTGCACTGTATCGCTCTCACCATTAAGATTTGAAAGATTAATGAAGGAATAATTGTTTGTAAAATGTGAACTACGAATCCCACAATGCCTCATTATGGGTGGAGTGGAGATTCAGTATAAATAGTGAAAAGTAAAATAGGACTGGGTTTATTACCGTGATCAAGACCGTGATGGTCGAAATGCGTAGGAGGAGGAGAGTGATGGAATGAATAAAAAGATGAACAACACAAGGAGAGTGCCATGTATTTTGTCAATTGTTGAGAAATATGTTTATATATATATGTGTATCTCAGGTTGTTAAACCTGCTGATTTTGTCTGGTTTTGTAAGAGTGAAATGTCAGCCTAACTCTAACATCCCTGTAACTTTGTTTTCTTTCACTGATTTTCGAAAGTTTTACCCTATTCTATATCCGAACTAGAACGTCCCTGTAAGTTTGGTTTTGAGGTTTTGTCAGTGAAACAGTGAATATCTTTCTCTCTCTCTCTCTCTCTCTCTCTCTCTCTCTCTCTCTCTCTCTCTCTCTCTATTTCTCTCTCTCACTCTCTCTCTCTCTCTCTCTCTCTCTCTCTCTCTCTCTCTCTCTCCATATATATATATATATATATATACATATATATACAGCAAACTTATGGCTTGGAGGAGTATGGGGCTAATTAACAAGGATGAATATGGTTTCTTAAGGAACAACACACCCACCACCCCGGTGAGCTACTTTATACCCAAACTACACAAGAATCCCACAAAACCCCCTGGACGCCCAATAATCTCGGCGAAAAACAGCCTGACAGAAAGCACGTCACAATACATAGTCTATTTTCTTCAGGAGTTCGTACAAGCTTTGCCCTCATATTTAAGAGATACTTGGGATTTTTTAACAAAAATACACGATTTCAAGTGGCAACAAGGTTATCTATTGATAACTATGGACATCACAGCGTTATATACGAGCATTAATCACAATGACAGCCTGAAAGCAGTGAAACATTACCTCAGAAAACGGGCTGTTATTTACAAATCACACAACAAAATGCTCATTGACATGATTGATTTTTGTCTTCATAACAATTTGTTCCTATTTCAGAATATTGTCTACCAACAGCTACGGGGAGTGGCCATGGGGGGCAGTTTCTCCCCAAGTTACGCTTGCCTACATATGGGGTGGTGGGAGGAACTGGTCCTACACAAAAACTTTTCAGACACATTGGAGAAAAAAGTAAAATGTTGGTGGTGTTATATAGATGATCTGTTTTTCATATGGCATGGTACTGAGGCTGAGGCCAAAATATTTATTGATGAACTAAATATAAACGACATCAATTTGCACTTCACATATGATATCAGTGCTGAAAAAGTCACGTTTTTAGATGTTGAAGTATACATAGAGAGTGGGAAGATTGAGACTAAAATTCATAGAAAGCCCACAGCGGTCAACTCAGTGCTACACGCAACCAGCCTACACACCAAGCATCTTATACAAAGCATCCCATATGGAGAGATGATCCGGCTAAAAAGAATTTGTAGTACTGAAAGTGAACTATTAAAAGCCCAACAGAATAGCCGAATGAGATTCCTCCAATAGAGGTATACAAAAAAATGTATAGAAGCAGCCATCTCAAAGAGTGCGATGATAGACAGAGACACTCTTCTTAAAATCAAAATATCAGAGCCATCTAGCCAGATACCCAACACAGCACCCAGCTCCAAAAAAATACCTAACGATGACTTTCGGATGATACTAGGATATAACAAACAAAGTAGGGAAATCAATCGGATTGTTCAGAGAAATTGGCCTTTGATAAAGAATGATCCTATCTTAGGACCCACCTTACCTTCCAAACTCTCCATCACCAATAGAAGAGCGCCCAATATGCGTGATAGGTTGGTACAGAACAATCCGGCGGACAAACCAAAAGGAAATTGGTTAAGTCAGAGAAAAGGCTTTTTTAAATACAGGAGCTGTAAAGCTTGCCAATGTGGCATTAATACACTAACATACAGAACTGCATTTAGTGAACATGAACAAATCATTAATAGAGCCCTCCCCTGCAAAACAGAATATGTTGTGTATGTACTTGAGTGCCCCTGCGGGCTCGGATACGTGGGAAGTACCAAGCTGCAGGGGCACAAAAGTATTTTACAACACATTAGAGCAATTACCAATCAAGACCCTACATATCCGGTGGCCCGACATTTTATGGAATATCACCAATCGAATCCCAAACATCTTAAATATTTTATAATAGACAGTGTGCCATTCAACAAACACGGAGGTAATAGAAAAAGAACCTTAAGACAATTAGAAACCCGCTTCATTTTAGAACTAGATTCTAAAAGTCCCAATGGTCTGAATGCCACAGAGGATTTGCACACATATCTATAAATAAGTTAAGAAGGCAAAAATTACCTAAACACCATGATATACTGCCGCTATTCTAAAACGTTTTCTATAAGCATTAGTACATAACTGTTTACATTCTCTCTTTTTTTGTTGTACATCAATCCTATATAATTCTGGTAGAACAAACCAACATGATGCAACAATTAAGAGCCTCAGTAGATATAGAAGTCTCCTTAAGATCCGGATTTTAACCTTGTTTTTTATATATTCACGTTTTTTTAGTTTTTTTTAGGTATCTAATAACTATTGACAAAGGCTTTTGTCAAAAAGATCAAAGTGATCTGCACACAAACTTCGCATTTTTGCACATCAGACTTGCAAGTTAGGGTTGCTAAAAATGTTACACTGATATAATGCATGAGGGAAAATTCCTTACAACAAATCAAAATCCCCATTAGGAACTCAATGGCACTTTATGATCATTGCGATACTGTATTGATTATATGTGTGGACAACAGGTAAATATGCATGGACAGAAAAAAAGTTTGACTTGATATTTAAATCAGAATAACATTTAAAAATGTGGATTACCACTTTTTATGTATTTTATGAAAACTAAAAATGGGTTTTTATAATTTTTTATAATATGCTATTAATGTTATATATACATATTTATTTATTTATTTATGTATTTACAAAGATTATTCATGCATTTTACAAAAATTAATAATACTGATGTTCGTAAAATGTGATGCCAATATACGTATTTATACATGTATATATACAATTCCTTGCAAAACATTTAAAATGGTAAAAAATATATCAGGTATTTGACCATCATGTAACAAATGACGCAAACTCCAAACAAGCAACACAAACTGGTAACAAATGCACTGTCACTTTAACACTTGGGAAAAAAAGCACTGAAAAAATTGTATTTAAATAATCAGGTGACTTCATGGCGTGTCATGTGATCAAGGCTCTACGGAGTTGAAACGCGTCATGGTTGGCATACCTTAAGAGAAATAAAACCAATTGTATGCAATGAAATGCGGTCCGTGCTCCTTTCTTTCAGCACAGTGAAGCGCTAAACGGCGGAGGAGTGTTTTGGATATATATATATATATATATATATATATATATATATATATATATATATACACTGACTAAACCGAAATTACAGGGATGTTATAGTTAGGAAACAGAATAGAAAAAAACAAAGATGGTTACCGGGATGTTATAGTTAGGCTAACATTTCACTTGTTTAAAACCAGAGAAATTCCAGCAGTTATGATTACCTTAGCTAACTATAACTTACGCCCCCTCAATGCACTGCTTATGGCTTCACATATTACATCTCTCATGACTTGGTCAGTGACATCACTGATGACATCACTTATGACATCTCAAATCGCATCACTGATAACCTCAACCATTATAACAATTATATTATTAATAATAATAATAATAAGTGATTGATAAAGCGCATGGTTACACTGTTCTGAGACCAAGGACCAACGGAGAAAGACGATAACAGGTAGGCAGAAGGGAAAAACATTATCAGAATGACAAGATTCAGGAGGAACAGAATAACCAAGTTTTCAGTTTGCTTCTGAAGATTTTCTCAGATGTCTCTGCTCGCAGATAGGGTGGAATAGAGTTCCAGATTTTTTAAAGCTAGAAAAGAAAAAGAGTGTGCCCCAGTTTGGTCTTTTATGCCTTGGGCACCTGGCTAGCTCAGCAGTGGAAGATCTGAGAGCACAAGAAGGAGCATAAGGTTGGATCAAGGATCGAAGATATTTAGGACCTTGTTGAAGAAGAAATCTGTGACAAAAGAACATAGTTTTTAATTGACTATTTTTACGACTGGAAGCCAGTGAAGTTGGGTCAAAGCTGCTGAGGCAGAAGATCTTCTAGGAAAATTGAGTACTAGGCTAGCTGCTGCATTTTCCACTATTTGAAGCGTATTCAAATTGCCCTCGGTGGCTCCCAGGTACAGGATGTTGCGGTAGTCCAGCTGAGGGGTAAAAAGAACATGAGCAATGGTTTTCCGTGACTCCAGAGGGAGTAAATCCAGGATTTTCCTCAGGGCCTTAAGAGTTCCAAAACATTTACTAGCAGTGCTGCGGATCTGATTCCAAAGATGAGATTGGTATCAAACCACACTCCTAGGTTTCTGGCTTTGAATTTAGGTTCCGGGAGCTGGCTAAGGATGTCTGGCCACCATTCCGAAGTCCAGATTCAGGGGGTTCGACCCACTATCAAGATTTCTGTTTTATTAGCATTCAATTTCAGACAGCTGCCAGCAATCCAGATGGTGAACTCCAACAGGCAGGATTTAAGTTGATTTACTGAAGCACCTTCAGATTCAGAGAGTGTGACAATGAACTGAGTGTCATCAGTGTACTACACTAGTTGTACCTTGTGTCTGTCAATAATTTCTGCTAAGGGTTGAATGTATATATTGAACAAAGTGGGACTCAGAATAGAGCCATTTGGGACTCCCTGTGGCAGAATAAGGATCTCAGATTTACATGGTTTTTGGGCAACCTGGAAGATTCGATCCTGGACAAAGGATGTATACCATTTGAGTACCTTGCCACAGACACCACACTCCCATAGCCTCTATACTAGGAGGCCGTGGGCAACGGTGTTTAAAGCTGTGTTCAGACCCTGCAGTATCAGGGCCGGGGTCTGACCTATGTCAGTGCTCTAAGAGTTCCCCTGTGAGGAGTAGGGCGAAATTTGTAGAGTGATTAGCCCTGAACCCCAATTGTGAGGAGTGGAGCACATCATGGACTCAATGAACCAGGTTAGCAAATTATTCACGTGTTTTTTTAGACTTTTTGTGCAGAAAGGCAGAACAGATATGGGTCTAAGTTTATCTAAGATGGAAGGATCTAATGAGAGTTTTTTGCATATGGGGAATACCATTGCATGTTTCCATTTCTTGTGAACTAGGCCTGAATTAAGGAACATAGTAATCTATTTTTTAAGGTGAGGGAGAATAAGTGCTGAGCCAAGGTGCAGAATTTTAGGTTGGACAAGGTCTAGAGGAGAGCTCAACTTGATTTGTAGAAAGAGAGTATGTAGCTCTTTAAGAGAGGGGATGTTGAGACGAACTATCCCACCAGGGTTGTTTGTGACTGATGGAAACCTGCCTGCTGGGTCTCAATGGGAAAAGTGTTGTAGATCTTGGCCACTTTTGAGGAAAAGGAGAAAGGGCCCGATTCACAGAACTAACTTAAGATGAAATCCTAAACTTACTACTTTTGGTATTCACAGAATACACTTACTACTTTTGGTATTCACAGAATGAACTTACTACTTTTGGTATTCACAGAATGGATTTACGACTACTAACTTTACGTCCACACTCGGGCTGGCATTCCCGCACCCGGAGCGGGAATTCTGCTCCCGAGCCGGAATGTTCGCTTTCAGGCCGGAATCCCTGCTTCTGGGCCGTAACTCCCGATTTTCTGCCGGAATACCTCCGTTTTGGCCTGATGAACGTTTTAAGTGCCTACCATCCCCCACCACGCTCCAGCTGAAGTCAATTAACTCTAACAGCAAGACCAGCACCACCAAACATATAAAAGCAGCACACATTGAAGGAACAGGTTTGGCCACAGAGAGTTCGTGTTTACAATCGCTGTACATCGCCAGAGGAAAATGGAACAAATGAGGAGGAAGAAGAACTTTACCACTGAAGAGACCACCATTCTTGTGGAGTACATAGTGAGGCCCAACAAATGCCTATATTGTCTCCCATCTTACTGCACCAGTTGCACACAGAAGGCAGCTCTATGGCAGCAAGTAGCCACTGCTGTCACAGCATTGGGGGAGGAGAGGCGCACAGTCCAGGACATCAAGAAGAAGTGGCAGGATGAAAAGCAGAGGGTGAAGGAGTAGTGCCCCACACACCAGACCCCGCCTCCGTCTCACCCTACTAGTGGAGGATACCCTCAACACAATCCACCCCCACATGCTCCATGGGCTGCCTGTGAGTGATGTCCGCAATGTGATACCAGGTAAATGGGATGACAAGAAAAAGTGTATGAAAAGATTGTCTGTGTTGCACTGGCATTGTGAGTAAGGAAGTTGTACAAAGTGTATATAAAAATATAGTCAGTCAGAGACTCATGTGTTACCCTCTGTATGTTGCACCACAAATCCCAGAATCCTTTGTAATAGAAATGGCAAATTCCTCTCCCACTATTGTAAACATGGGCACAGTACTGCTGCTGTATATACCTAACCCTGCTAAGTAGCAATCGACAAAGTTCCCCATTCCACTCATCCAGATGTGTCTGAGTCAGTAAAAAATGTAAGGGGTTGCGGAGCATATGAAAATCAACTGACAAATGAATTGGGACAATACAAGGGGGCAGATTTACAAGTACTGGTGCATCCCTGCATATTAGCAGGGATGCACCAACACCGATGCGACATGCAATTCTACCCTTGCGCCACCACGGATGCGTCACATTTACAATGCTGTGCACCGTGGCACAGGGATAGACAGATGTGTGTCGCTTCTGATGGCGTAAGGGCGACGCTTTGCTGGAGTTGTGTCGCAAGTGCAACGCAACTCCAACGCAACTCCAACAATGTTCATGGATCACCCATACCTAACGTGCTGCACCACTCCTTACGTCTGCTTCAAGCAGGCGTAAGGTTTCGTCGCAGTGGCCTATGAAAAGTGAATCCGTGAAATTTCACTGCATCACTTTCACGAGGCATCTCACAAAGGAATGCCCACCCTGCTTACAATAAACTTGACGCAGGTTTAATGTTGTGCAGGGCTTTACAACGTGACGCATCTCCCTAGATGCATCACATTGTAACTAAGTCGCAACGTGGCGCATGGTTTCCGCCGCAGCTGAGTCACAGAAGTCACACAACTGCGGCTTAAATGACTTACAAGGGGCCTGTACATCTGCCACAAATTATCCAAGAAGTAACTCGCCCTGTGCCAGCAAAAATCACAAAGCAGGAGGTGAGTAAGGAAGTTGTACAAAGTGTATATAAAAATATAGTCAGTCAGAGACTCATGTGTTACCCTCTGTATGTTGCACCACAAATCCCAGAATCCTTTGTAATAGAAATGGCAAATTCCTCTCCCACTATTGTAAACATGGGGACAGAACTGCTGCTGTATATACCTAACCCTGCTATGTAGCAATCAACAAAGTTCCCCTTTCCACTCATCCAGATGTGTCTGAGTCAGTAAAAAAATGTAAGGGGTTGCGGAGCATATGAAAATCAACTGACAAATGAATTGGGACAATACAAGGGGGCAGATTTACAAGGACTGGTGCATCCCTGCATATTAGCAGGGATGCACCAGCACCGATGCGACATGCAATTCTACCCTTGCGCCACCACGGATGCGTCGCATTTACAATGCTGTGCACCATGGCACAGGGATAGACAGATGTGTGTTGCTTCTGATGGTGTAAGGGCAGCGCTTTGCTGGAGTTATGTCGCAAGTGCAACGCAACTCCAACAATGTTCATGGATCGCCCATACCTAATGTGCTGCGCCACTCCTTACGTCTGCTTTGAGTGGGCGTAAGGTTTCGTCGCAGCGGCCTATGAAAAGTGACTCTGTGAAATTTCACTGCATCACTTTCACGAGGCCTCTCACAAAGGAATGCCCACCCTGCTTACAATAAACTTGACGCAGGTCTAATGTTGTGCAGGGCTTTACAACGTGACTCATCTCCCTAGATGCGTCACGTTGTAACTAAGTCGCAACGTGGCGCATGGTTTCCGCCGCAGATGAGTCACAGAAGTCACACAACTGCGGTTTAAATGTCTTGCAAGGGGCCTGTACATCTGCCACAAATTATCCAAGAAGTAACTCACCCTGTGCCAGCAAAAATCACAAAGTACGAGGTGAGAGAATCCTCAGATCAAAATATGTCATTTACAGATTCCGTCGTTCATTTCCCACCCTGCCACACCATTACATCCCCAACGCCCCACTGCACCTACCTGCCCCACCTGCGGCAGTACTTCACAACACTGTTAGCATGCAGAAGATATGGGGAAATGCCTGAAAAGTTCCACATTTACATTTCCCATTTGATTACTTTTCACTCTTCTAACCTATTGACATATTCAGCCAGAGCACAGACAACCGCAGTAGCAGAGGTCCATGCATCTTCTGGGAGGAAACAACATCGTCCAGAGCAAGGCATACCACCCTCACAAACTGGTAAGTCAAACTGGTCAGGAGATGGTCAAAAGGCATACATTGTCAGGAGACAACAGAGGGACATGTAGTGCCCGAATATGCAAGGTAACTAGAGATAAAAAAACTAGCTTAATAACTATTGGATTTGTCAATGGACATTCACCTTAGCAAATGACATATGTGAATAGCGAAAGATAAAATATAATATGTCTTGGCTCATCATACCTTTGTAATTGGTGAACATAACATGTATTCCACCAACAGTCCCAGACCTGGGAATTCAATCCTGCAATCGAGTGCCACAACAAGTCAAAAGGGTGTCCCCGCTATATTGTAATAGTGTCTGTAGACATAATCAAGAATTCAAATGTTAACAAATATGACAATGATGAACAAGAAGTGAGCTACCATTGTCAGTAGCACTGACAATGCATCCACTGTCCAACTTAGAATGTTTTCACTATACATGAAATCGCCCAGTCCACCCAGCTAGTCATGCACTTCTTACATTGGATGTCTTGTTTGTTGGCCATCAACAAAACATGATCGTGGACCTTACTTCAGGTTTCGGAGTCATGTCATTTTGATATACGTCGCTTCTAGGTGGTGGGCCCATTTTAAGTTATATGTGGGATCACTCATGATATTAAGTGACACAAACTTCTGCAACGGTGCTGCCCACAACAGCTTGTGCTTATCCTTTGGGCCTGAAAATGAGTGCATCACATGTGGCATAAGAAATGTAAAGTTGCAAACACACTTATCTTTGTAGGTACAATGAGGTCCTCCCAGAATCAAAGACACATACTGACTTCTGCTACAAGGTTGGCTGTGACATCTGGTCCGGGACCACACACTGGGCCGGTGCTGGACCATGGTGAGTAAACTCAATTATATTGAACCTAAATGCTCATCAAATGTGCCTTTGATCTCCACCGTATGTTGTATGTATTGTACAACACTGTTGTCCTGCATCACAATATGCTCACATATGGCATTTAATCACATACCAGATCAGACTTTGGTGGCAAATGAAAGGATGACACAAAATGTATGCCAAGTGAGTGCAGAATGGACATAAAATAGTACAATGTGTCATAAGAAGTGTCCAAAACACAACTGGCTTGCAATTCAAGGATATGAAAGCTCCCTAGCAAAATATCTATGGTAAAATCATATAGAAATTGGTATGGATGAGGCTCACACTAATGCCAGTTGTGTACCTTTGAGATGGGTATATGGGCTGCTAAGCTGAATCTCCATGCAGTTACATTTTCAAATCACTTGGCTGAAAAGCAACACATTAATCCAGTGCAGGCGGAAAGCATCAAAGCTTCTCAACTTAGCCACAATATGGGGCCATTACCAAATGGTGCATTCTGCTTGCCTTCTCTTCTACCGTATTTACATTTATAGGTGAGTGGTTGACATATGAGGTTAGGATGTCTGCTGTACAAGACACCATCCGTTGTCAGCTAAATACTACCATGATGTCGGAATTAGGGTATGCAAACTCAAAGGATGGAAATAAGAAATCTGTGTTCTTTCAGTCAGAAATGAGCTTTGTGACTTCCTGGGTAGGAAAGCACAAATGGCCAACATTATGTACCTGACTATTGCACATCTCACACATGAACACATTTTGTCAACAGACAACATTACACTCATGAAACCTGTTGGTCTTAATGGTGAAGGTGAAATCAGTGTAATGCTGAGGGGTCCAGGTCATTTATCCCCTTCCTTGAAATATCAGTAACCTTCTCATACAAGTTTGTCTGTTGATGTGTCATCTTATTGATGTCAGTGCTACATAGAGGTAATAGCTGGCAACTGTTGCATGTGAGCAGGGGCCCACATGTAAAGTCCATGAGGGAAACAAGCCGCACATTGTCCTGGATAATCCGGTCAATGGTTATTGAGAATGATATGTTAGCTTATAGCTACCATCTGTTGTACTGAAATATGTACATGTATGTCTCATCACAGCTTGGAATTAAAAGGTATACTATAGGAGTGCACCCCCTATATCATAAAGTCATCACAGCTGCTGACAGGATGACACCAGTGTAGCGTACACCACCCCGGGGAATGCATAACATCCTGGCTGCAGCAGTGAAACCGTCTCACACCTGTCCATCGGGTAATTCTGGGATAAAGTGTGTCACTAGCTTAGATTACTAAGCCATGACAGAGATCAAGATCCCCTTCTGTATGGAATCAGCAGTTGTGGTTTACAAAGTGACACACATACTATGAGTGTCACATGTGCCTGTTTGTCAATTAGTAATGCAGATCATTGAGAATGTTGCTACTTCCCTCTACAGCTGCTGGATCAGGGACAGCTATGTCAACGACATCAATGATCAGACATGTTCAGCAGTTGACATCAGGGGTGATCGCGAAGGGACAGAAAGTGTTTGCTTGTATAATATACATCTCCGTTTAACACCTCGGTGCTGTGGTGTGAGCTGTCATTTGTGGTGGTACACTAACCAGGTCACATGTTCCTCATCTGTTGATGCAAAGTACAGTTAGTCTAACCCTTGTGTTGCACCACATGTATAACCAGGTCAATCACTAACACGGTTGCAACCTCTGTGTTCCAGGGGATGAAGAGGATGAGAATGACGTCCTACAACCAGTGTGGGCTGACGGGCAATCAGAGGGGAAAATCCACCGATCCTCCAGGCAGTAATATCGGCAGCAAGTACTGTGCAAGAGGAGGAGGAAGTTACTGAGGACAAAGACTTGGAAGATGATGTTGACTATATGTCCATCCACTCCGGAGATGATGATTCGGATGCCATCGACAGCAATCGTACCACATTGCCAAAATCATTCACGGCATCACATCCTCCGCCCAGCAACGTTCGTCAGACTCCTCCAAAACAAACAATTGCCGGTCACCAGCATAGAGAGAACCAGTTACGGCTCTCACACCGCCCAACACAGACATCACTCCCTCACAGCCCTCACATCCAGGACTGACATGGTGGTTCCCCTACACAGTCTCCCCTATACAGCGTATCCCCGGCATCCTCTCCACCATCTGGGGGAAGTGCCAACCCTGTTGTGGTGCAGGTATCCCCCAGGCACCATTCTCCTGCCCACAGGTTTCCACCTGCCACCCCCCTGCTGTTGGACCTGCTGGTCCCATCCATGGCAGAAACCTGCTGAGAGGGCCTGCACCTGGCTATGGTGGCCAGTGGGAGCAGGACTTTCTCCAACAGCAGACAGATGTGAGGCAGGACATTCGTGCCATAGGGGCTACCCTGTCAGACATGTCTGAGTTCCTGGCCTGCAGGACATGGTCAAATTCCCTCAGGTGGACAGACTGAGCCATGTTTTGGGTAGGATGGATAGAACTTGGCAGGACATGTCCAGGAATATGAGAGACATGATAGCCATCCAAAGAGAAGAGAGTGCAAGACACCATTCCTTGACCATGAAGATGATGGCGGGCATGCTGAAAGTGATCTAAAGTCTCCCTTCACGGTCAACGCAGGAAGGGGAGCCATCATATCAGCCTGCAGGACTGCACATCCACACACCTGTACCACCAACTGCGCAGCACCACAGCAAAGGTATTCACACCTGCACCCTGAACAGGCACTCCCACCACCTGCACAACCACCAGCCAGCAACCCCTGTACAGGCACTCCAACCACCTGCACAACCAGCCCTTGTCCAGGCACAAACACCAACTGTGCATACACCATTAGCCCCTGCACATGTAGGTCACCCTGTACAGGCACATGGACAACACCCACATACACGTAGGCGACAAGCCAGACCTGATCCCTCACAGCGATCATCACCTCCGAAATTGCGGTGTCGCAAGCACGATCGCCATTGACAACATCCCATAAACAAATTGACCACTGTGAATATGTGTACAGAAAAAGTAAAGATTTACCAAGTAAGATTCTGTTGTGTATCATGTCCTGTATAATGATGTAGGTGCCCTGGAGATGTGAGGAGGTATGTGTGTGTGTGACACAGTTACAAGTGTAACTCATCATTGCAACAAGCCATAATGTGCATAGCAGATGACTCACCAAATGCGTGCCCATTTTCTGTACCAGACGTTCACAATGAAGTCAAACAAGTTAAAATAAGTAGGATTCCTCAAAGATATTTATGTATGATTATAAGAACAACCGTCCATTTGGAAGGGAGAAAAGAAAACAAATGATGATCTTAATGCAGATGGAGAGGGGAACTTGGATTGGGGTGGGACAACAAAAATAGAACACGTCAGGGAGCGTCAGGGAAACCAGTCTATTTACAAGGGGAAAATACATTTTTGTCCGCAAAGATGTATCAGTCAAAAAGTCAAGTGCCCTTCTGGTCATCCTCTACTACCACAATGTCCAGATCCTCCGAGTCTGATGCTGGCACACTGCTGGCCGGGGCAAAAACAGGCACCACATGGGTTCGGGACACAAGAGGGGTACCGGGGGAAACAGTGTGGGTCAACGGACAGGGGGAGACATTGACAGTGGTATGGGAAGGGAGCTGTGGCCAGGGAACTGACGCTGGTGGTGAGGGTCGCCAGAGGTCCGACAATCTCTGCTTGCATCATACGTATCTCCAGACACCTGCAGCATGATGTGAGCGGACATGTCTGGCTGACCCTCACACATCCACCTAACGTTTTCTGGGACAGCCACAGGAGGAACAACACAGGGAGGGGCCTGGGTGGGAGAGGAGGGATGTGGTGCCTCAGGTCCGGAGCCGATGTTGTGGTCGAGCAGGCAGCTACGATGAGGGGGACTGGTTGCAGGGGATGCAGCTGGAGTCCCCGATGAAATGGGGGCCTCTGGAGGTAGGGAGGGGCTGATGGCAGGCCCAGGTTGTGTATTGACCTGCCCCGAGGACACCTCAACCGAACCCACAGGTGAATAATCTGGGGAAGAGTAGCTCTCCACCACCCCATGGCCAGAGGTGTCAGGTTCTCCCCCCCACTTCAATGTCCACATCCTCCACCCGGGCTGTAGCACCAGATTTGTGTTCCTTTTCAGTCCGGGTGGGTGCAATCCCCTTGCCTCCAGATGTTGAGGGTCCCTCCTCATCCTCTTCTTCCTGACTGGTCAAAAGAGGTCGTAGCCACCGGTGCACTGATGGACTCCCACGCCAGACCTGGTCATGCTGTTTAGCCATTTGGCAAGCAGTGCCCGCTGAAATGTACGCACAATTATGATGTAGTGGTTGTTTTATTCAGGATGAGACACATACATACATGAGCCAAACTCAGACTTTGTTTTTCTCTGATCACACTATACAGTTGTCAGTGTTTATGAGCTTACATTACGTGTATGTTCACTGTCATCTCCTGAATTGAGTCTGACATGGACATCTCACATGAATATTTGTGGCTCACACAACTGTATTGGCCAACCCTTAACTTTGACATTCTTGTGATCTGTGTGTCCTGTCACTGCTACATGTGCAGGTTCCAAAACCAGTCCACCAAAGGAGAACAGAGAGACTCCAAATTTAATCGAAATTGGCCAGTGATATGTAGTCGCAGCTCTTTTACGTCTCGAAAAATGTCATCTGCTGTGTAGAATTGTATAGGACAAGACAAATGCCGAATGTGGGTCACACATCCACATGGGTCTGGGCTATTTGTTTTGCTACATTGTGAGTCTAGCCTTTTGATGTCCGCTCACAAAATCTGACAATCCTGTGCCACATATTGGCTTTGGTGACCAATGAGGTAGTGCAGTACACCGGTGTCCAGTGGTGGGTCGTTGTGACAGCTACCTGTACATGCGAAATGTCATACAAGCCACTGAGGGTATGACGTGTGTCAGTGGACACACTTTGCAAATTTAGAAACACTTAAGAGTGAGGCAGGGATCTCAAAGTCTGTCTTGCCTCCATGGCACATGATGATCTGTCTCAATTTAAACCCAAACTCAACAAATGCAATACAAGTCAAAGCATCCATTAGCCTTTGGCCTGCCATGCACACACTGGACAGTGTCTGTACCATTGCTCATCCAATGCACACATCAGTTATGATACTCTTGGTTCACTGGTAGTGCCGCTGGCAGAGCAAATTTTAAAACAAATGCACAAGTGTGACTCATTTACCCAGTTGTCATGAAGAAACTACAACTCCCAAAATGCCCTCTGCCCTGTACTGTCCATATGCCACAGTGTGCCTTTTTATTCTTGATGACTGCTGCATGGACACGGAATAGGTGAATGGGGGCATGGGACACACAATGGTACAGCACTGTCTTCACCCACATCATACTCCCAGACACATATTGCATATGATACACTTACCAGGTCTCTGCTGCTCATGCTCCTCCAGCTGAGCATCGAGGTTTGGCCAAGCTGCTCGCAGGACCCTCCTGTACAGTGGGGAGAGGCGAGGACGATGCACATGGTGCTGGGAAAACTGGCCCACCAGCTCCTCAGCCTTGCGCCAGGTCCAGCGTTTTAGGTCCTCCCAGCGCTTGTGGCATGCCCTAGCACTCCTGGTGTGGACTCCCACTGCACTGCAGCGCTCCCCGATGTTGGCCCATAGCCTGGCCCGGGCTGCATTGCTCAGCTGGTGTTCTGGGTCCCCATATAGCTGAGAATATTTCTCCTCATACCCCTCAGCCATTTTGGAGGAAATAAGTTAGATGAGAGCAGCAGGTTGTCAGAGGATCTGTACTGTGATAGAGGATGACTCAGAATGAACACAAAACGGCTTTCAATAACTTCCTGTGATGTATTTCCTGTCTCTCACTTCCTGTAAATCATTTCCTGTATGGAATAATGTGTTCCGGTTCGTTTTCGGAGATTACGGCCCGAGAATGTAGTTTCCGGTTTCGGAGCGGTGGGTCCGCATCCCCGCATTACGGTCCGAAATCAGAAATTACGTTTTCGGACCGTAACCTCTAAAAATAACCCGGAACACATTATTTCATACAGGAAATGTTATACAGGAAGTGGGAGACAGGAAATACATCACAGGTAATTGTTGGCAGCCACTGCCATCCTGCTGTTCTGTTGTGGAAAAACCTGAAATGACAGTGCGGGTGAGAATCATGAACATGTAACAAAAGGGGGAACAGTCCATTTAATGACATTTCTGCGCGGACGGGGGGGCTGACACAACATAAAACCCCAGATTTGTTTTCTCCTACTTTGCATTATGGTACATGTATCCATATTGAGGCTCATTACATGAGTTGCGTGATGTGTTACCTAACATTGGGGTGGAGCAGTGCTGTATATTACAGACACATGGGGGCATATGTATCAACATCACCATTTGCGATTCTCAAATAGCGATTGTTAAGGAATCGCTATTTGAGAATTGCAAAACGGGATGTATTTAAAAATTCGCAAACTTTTTGCGATTTCTTAAAATTCCTTAATTGCGATTAGCAAATTGCGAAATCGCAATTAAGGAATACCTGCCCATTCATTTCTATGGGCCAGGAGACCCATAGGAATGAATGGGAAGTAATTCTCAAATAGCGAATTCGCAATTTGCTAATCGCTATTTGAGAATAATTTCAAAGGTGCAAGGGTGTCATGATGACACCCTGATGCACCCCTGAAATGAGCATGTGTGTGCATATGGCGCACATACATGCCCTAAGGGCATGTATGAGCGTCACGTGGCACTTTGCAAAATTAAAAATAGTGCATTTTGAAAGGAAATCGCAAATTACCACCAACTGGAAGTTGGTGGTAATTTGCGATTTCTTAAGGATAATTCGCACAACTTGGGTGCTTTTTACATATCATTTAAGAAATCGCAATGTGCGATTTCTTAAATGGTTAGGCAAAATTAAGAAATCGCTAAATTAGCAATTCCTTAATTTTGCGATGGGATTTTGCCTAATACATCCCGTTTTGCGAATTTTTACTCGCAAACGCTGTATTTTGCGATTCGCAGCGTTTGCGAGTAAAAATTAGCTTGATACATATGCCCCATGGTGCCTGATTCCCCCATGACATCATCACTCACTTTGTGGGCCCATCATTTGTCGGGGAGTCAAATCTGTTGAGGGCACAGACCTGAGAATGCAATGGTTATGGCCTTTTGTGATTAAGTGACCCATCCTCATAAGGACCAGGTAGGTCTCTCAGAACATGTATCGTTTTTCAGCTGCGTAAATAGATTTTTTAGGGACATCCACTACACTGATCGCTGACATGGGCACATTGGCATGCTCAACCTTTTGACTACTGTCAACAGCTGGGATTTACATGCAGTTAGTGTGGCTTGCAAAGTAGTCTCAGGATGGATTTTATTGACACAGTCGTGTATATCCAAGTTTCATCATTGACAACAGACAGCAAACCACATTTTGTCCATGACACTACAGGTTGCTCATGTGAAAAATGTGGAAACAAGCTGATCACGGACTTGCATACCCTGACCTCGGGTATGTGCAATGGACCGGTTTCCCAGATTGAGAGCTAGCCGAGGTTCCAGAGGTAAGTGTAAGCCATGCGTTAAAGCAATGTTTTGCAAAACACAACAGGCTAATGTGATCTTGCACACAACTTCAGGGGAGTACAGCAGCACAACCCCTGTACAGTCAAGACATCTGAATCGCAACTTCAACAGACCAAAAGTGCGCTCTATGATGGCTCTAGTCCGTAAGTGTACCCTATTGTACCTATGCTGAGGTACAGTGTTTGCATGCCTGTAAGGGATGAGGAGATGTGGGGAGAGTGCATACCCAGCGTCACCTGAGGAGGGAAGAAAGGGCAGTTGGCTACATTTCCCTCTTTGATTTGCACAGGACATGATATATACTTTAGTACATGCAGTGTCTGTTGGGCCATGCATGTAGCTTTATGATTCTTATTGTACAATGGTTAATGTCGGATGACATTTAGACATTTCAATAACACATATCCCTCATTTTTAGTGCTTGGTACTTACCCAGTAGCCACATGTTGCCAAATTCTACCACAGCCAACTGCCGGGCAAGAGGTGACAAGCGGAATACGAAGCTGTCATGGGTACTGCCTGGGAACACTGGATGCCCATCAATGAATCTCCCACTGGCATCACAGACAGCTTGCACATTAATGGAATACCATCGGTGTCTGTTGCAGAAGATGTGTGCAATGCGGTGGGGTGGCTGAAGGGCCACATGGGTACAATCTATTGCACCCAGCACACGTGGGAAGTGTGCAATGAGATAGAAATCTTGTGCTGCCCTTTTTCTCTTGGCCAGTGTATGGGGCATTTGTATGAGGTTGTGGGCTCTAGCAGTGATGCATCTCAGTACCTGATGCAGGCAACGCGACTGGCTTGCCTGGGAAATGCCCACATGGTCACTGGAGACCCTTTGGAAAGACCCAGTGGCAAAGAAATGGAGAGCAGAAAGGATCTTGAGATAGGCTGGTATTGCATGGGATCAGCAGGTCACAGAGTCAAGTTCCTGCTCCCACTCACATACCATATCCAAGATCACTTCTGGAGGGAAACGGTACCTCGCCCCACCATCTTGGCTGGACATTCCAAATAGGTTGATCCTCTGTCGGAAGATCCTCTCTGCTCTCCTCCTCCTCCTCAAGTAGTTTTGCCGCATGGCAAGGGGCAGAGCAACAAACACATTCAGCGACATGTTGAAAGGAATTGTGTGTGTCTGCTCTGCATTTATACATGCTGCAGGGCTAGATTGGCTGCAGTGTGTCAGCTGATGCATGGTGGGTGTGGTAGGCACTTGGACAGGTGTTTACCCTTGAGGAAAATGATCAACAGCCACATTACGGCCCGAAATCAGAGATTCCAGCCCGTAAGCGGAGTTTCTGGCCAGAGAGAGGAGATTCTGGTCCGTAAGCGGAATTTCCGCTCCGGGTGCGGGAATTCCGGCCCGAGTGTGGACATTAAGTTAGTAGTCGTAAATCCATTTTGTGAATACCAAAAGTAGTACGTTTATTCTGTGAATACCAAAAGTAGTAAGTGCATTCTGTGAATACCAAAAGTAGTAAGTTCATTCTGTGAATGCCAAAAGTAGTAAGTTTAGGATTTTGTCTTAAGTTAGTTCTGTGAATCGTGCCCAAAGTTATGATTTAACTTCTTTCTGGAGAAGGACTGGAAGTAGTAGACACACATTTGAGACAGGATAAAGATTTAAGTATGGAAAAGAGTTCTTTAGATGGTTTAGCATCAGAGTCAGTTTTCTGGGCATAGAAATCTTTGACCGAGCTTCTAATGAGCTTCTAATGAGCTTGTGGTACTGTTTAAGAGCTAGTTTATGATGAGAGCAGAAGATTGGACTATAGCCTTTCCTCCAGTCGTGTTTGAGGCATTTGCAGTATTTTTAAGCTGCCATTAAGAACTCATTATACCACGGTGCAGAAGGAGAAGTTCCAGGATTCTGTTTGGGAGCCAGAGGGGCTATACCATCTGAAATTGAGGTTAGCTATATGTCTAAATTGTTAGGTGCTCGATCTATGTCTAAGTCCTCGTCAATATTGGGATTAGAAGCAGCTAGGGCAGTTATGAAGCTTTCTAAATGGACCTTGGCCCATTTCCTGGAAAGGATAGACTGATCCTTATGAGCGCCGAGGGGAGGTTTAATTAGGGTAAAGGAGCAGGAAATCAAATAGTGATTGGACCAGGGTATGGTAATGAGGCTTTCCAGTAAAAGAGATGGAACATTGGAAAAAATAAGATCCAACGTATGCCTTTTGGCATACGTGGGTTTGGAGAATAGTTGGAGGAGATGGAGGGTTTCTATGTCTCTAGTTAAGGAGGTCGCTTCTGGGCAAGAGCTAGCTTCAAAATGAAAGTTAAAATCACATAAAACTAGCAGCTTATTGTGGCATCAGCAATGGTCCAGATGGATTTAGTGGCTGGCCCTGGCGGATGACAAGGAGAAGTCTGGTTAGGGTGCTGCTGCCTGAGAGAGTAAGCATGAAATGAGCTGCCTAACAATCAGGTAGGACCACCTCATTAAAGGTGTACTTGAAAGTGAGTTTAAAAATGATTGTGATGCCTCCTCCACGCTGGAAGGGGCAATCATGTCAAATTAACTCATAGCCAGTCGGCAATGCATCTAGGATATCAGGCACCAAGGTGTCAGAAAGCCAGGTGTTTGTGAGGAATAAGGCATCAGGGTGCATATCGTTCAAAGTATCAACATTTCTTGCTTGAATATGTAAGTGTTTGATAAAGGTTTATAAGAGTTAAGTAAATATAGTAAACTATTGCATTACTTAAATTAGTATAGTTTGTGTTGGAAGTGGGGGTCCTTATCACTTACCGCCACCATCAAATGCTGGAGGCGGTTGTCCCCAACCCCTTGCTTCAACATTAGGCTAGGTAAGGACACCACCTGAGATAGCCCTGCTCACCCCCTTAGTAGCTTGGCACGAGCAGCCAGGCTTATCTCCAAGGCACGAGTGTGCAGTATGTGCAACCACGCTCACAGTAACCCAATGAGGTCACCACAAATAGACTACACACGAGTTTTGATAAAATGAGTATAATCTTTATATAAGAAATTATAGTATACGACCACACAATACAACATCAACATATAAGAATTGGTAGTATTCTTTCAGGTGGTTTGGTAGGTTCTAATCCCAACCACCACTTCTAACCAACAGTGAAGCTCCCTTCTAACCATTTACAAAAGGTTAGGCAAGTCGCATTGCTAGAATCACACACGTTGCAAAATGAAACAAATACTGCAATGCGTAATGATATTCTCTTATACTGTGCAACAGAGAAACAATGTCATACGTAGAGCCTCAGTCATGTACTTTGCAATTGAAGGAATAATGCAATGCCTTTTACCACTAGCATGCCCTGTACCAGGAAGAAACAAAGCAATGCGTCACGCTACAATCCTGTAGGGTGCAATGAAGAAATAATACACTGCGCCACGTTATAATAAGGTAAAATGCAAGGGAAAAATAACGCAGTGCGTAGTGCACCAAGCATGTAGTTCATCAGGCACAAATGAGGTGAGGCGTCATATGACAGTTCGATAGTTTGTTAGCAGCAATAATGCAAAGTGTAATACAACAGTTTCAGGTGCTCAGTTAACAGTGCCCCCATTATGGGTTAAATGATGACACAAAAGTATTGCTTCCCACTCTGGCCCCAGTACTGCCCCTCCTTGGATCAGCACGGGCCGAGATCCGAGCCGGAGCAACGGCTTGTCCCGCTGACAGAAGTGGGAGGCTGAGAGAGTGTCCCTCCGGGCCCGCACCCCACGTTACCTGGGGGGGCGCAACCCCACTCTCCTTCCCGACGTCAGCGACTCGGGCCGGCGGTTCAGCTCTTCGGCGGCTGCCGGTCCGTGCCACTGCTGGTTTACTCCGAGGGCCCAATGACTTTTCCCTCCTTCCATGACACGCACTCTGCGCGTCCGAGTCTCACCTCTTCTCCCCGTGCACACCACGACCATGCGCTCTTCATCACCGCCCTGGCCTGCACCATGACACGCAGTGAGATTTAGCTTACTCCTGCGTGCCCAGGATCACAAGGCACAACTTCTGAGGGTCTCAAGCTGCAAAAGCACATG
This sequence comes from Triturus cristatus, assembly GCF_964204655.1. Lineage (NCBI taxonomy): Eukaryota > Metazoa > Chordata > Amphibia > Caudata > Salamandridae > Triturus > Triturus cristatus. The sequence continues at coordinate 881,088,575 of NC_140583.1, forward strand.
CACACAGCGTTGCTTGGGACTTCCCCGGAAACTTTTATGATCCTGTATTTCCAAATAGAAAGCCAACTCACCTCGGGCCCTTGGGATTACAAGACACAGCACAAAGCACAGTCTTCTTCAAGCAGGGGGACCCAGCGCCTACAAGCACAGTTCCAACAGCCTCTCCCTTAGTTAGAACAGCAAACTGCGTACCAGCCCCAGATCACGAAGCAAGGATTGGTCTTTCCACAGCAGTCTCTTCAGTTACTCCTTCCTTAGCAGGGGTTCCTCTTGACCACAGAATGGGTCCAAGCCTTTTCAGTCTCAATCCGTATCTGTTTCATACCAACGTTCAGGGGTTTCAGCTCTCATAATTATACCCCTTAATGTCTTTGAAGTTCGTATGTGCTCAGGGGTCCCCGACCCCTCCCTAAATCAGTTCTGGGTGTCTCTCTCCCAATGTCACCTCTCTCCCTTTGATACTGGGGGTCTGGACCCTTAATCACTCAGCAGGATATGGGTCAATTGGTTTATAGCACCAGCCCAAGCCTTTTCCCCTCCTGGGCTTCTCTTCCCCCTACTCTCCAGATGCAGGGCCGCCTGGTGCCATCTTAACCCATCCCTGGGTCAAGACCACTCCCAGCTCCTCTCACCTTCATTCTCATTTCAGCAGAGACACACAGAAATGCTCAGAGCACAAAAACCAGTCACTTTCTAAAAGAGTGGTTTCTGAACACACAGTGACAAAACCACCTTCACAGAAAGATGTGTTATGACACTGTGAGTTCATACATACTAAACTTCACCTCACCATTATGAACTGACAGGAAACTATGCTAACAAACACAACACCCAGCCTCCCCCATTCTGTCCTATTGGCAGGATGGCCTTTCAGCAGTGAAAAACGAAATGGGGTGTTTTTCACTGTCAGAACATAGCACACACCTCAGTATATGTTCTGCCTTTTACCTACACTCCACCCTGCCCAGGGGCTACCTGGGACCTTCCACAGGGGTGCCCAATGTGTATGTAAAAGGGAAAGTCAGGCCTGACAAGTGGTTGCACTTGTCAGGACAATATGCTAACTTAGCACTCCCCGTGCAGGCCCTACACTGCAGGCCTGAGTTCCCTTCTCCATGTGCCTTTGCATCACTAGCTCTGGCACACACATCACTAGGGACTTTACTAGTAAGGCAAACATACCAATCATGGCCAACCCATCACCATTACATTTTACATAGGGAACACATGTACTTTGACACTGATCAGCAGTGGCAAAGTACCCCAAGTTTCTAGGTTGCAAAGGAGGCAGAGGCAAAAAAGTCAGGGGTAATCATGCCAAGATATGGCAGGACTAACAGTTTGTATCCTTGTAATGAGTGATACTATTTCTAACATATATTATGTGTTTGGCTGTGTTCATCCGTATGTGAGTGGGTGTCTGAGTGGCTATTTGGGTGTGGATGCAGGTGTGCGGGTGGCTGAATGGGTGAATGTGACTAGCTGTATGAGTGAGTGAGTGGCTGTGTGAAAGGCTGTATAAGTGAGTGAGTGGATGTGGTAGTGGGTGTATGGGTGAGTGAGTGGGTCTGTGAGTGGCTGTATGGGTGGGTGAGTGGGTGTGAGTGGCTGTATCAGTGTGTTAGTGTATATGTGTATGGGTGAACGAGTGGGTGTACCAGGGGTGTATGGGTGAGTGGGTCAAAATGTGAGAAGCATATAAAGGTCAGTGATGAGGTTTGCGAGTGGCTGTATGGGTGAGTGACTGGGTGCATACGTATTGTATTGGTAAGTGAGTTGGTATAAGTGACTGTACAGATGAGTGAGTGAATGTGAATGGGCCTGTATGGGTGAGTGTGTGCTTGTATCAATGACTATATAGGTGAGTGAGTATATGTGTTTGTTTCTATATGAGTAAGTGAATGGGTGTGTGAGTGAATTTATGGGTGAGTGAGTGGCTGTATAAAGGACTGTATGGGTGAGTGAGCAGGTGTGTGAGTAGCTGTATGGGTGGCTGACAGTGTGCGAGTAGCTGTATGAGGTATGAGTGGTTGTATAAATGTCTCTATGTGTTAATAACATTATTTGTCAGTGGTTGTATTGGTGAGTGAGTTGGTACATGAGTAGCTATATGGGTGAGTTAGTGGTTGCATGAGTGGCTGTATAAGTGAGTGGATATGAGAGTGGCTCTATGGATCAGTGAGTGGGATTTTTGAGTACTTGTTTGGGTCTGTGAATGGGTATATGAGTGGTTGTATGGCTGCATGTGATGTATGAGAGGTTGTATGAGTGTGTGAGTTGGTGTGTGAGTGGTTCTATGGATGGCCATCAGTGATATCATCTGTGATGTCCTTTAAGATGTCATCAGTGATATCACTGACCATGCCATGAGTTATGTAATATGTGAGGTCATATGTAGTGCATTGCAGGGCGTAAGTTATAGTTAACTCAGGTAACTATAACTGCTGAATTTTTCTGGTTTTGTACGAGTGAAATGCTTGCCTATCTATATTGTGTCTGTAATCTTTGGTTTTGTCAGTGAATTTCAAAAGGCTTTTTAAGATTCATTTTCTAACTGCAACATGTTGAGGATTAATTTCTGTGAAATGAGCATTGTGCCAGAATGAACCCTGCCCTGCATATTTATCTAAGAAGAGGCCACTGTTTTGTGCAACACCTCTACCCAACTGAAGTATTTTCTACTGGCTAATTAGTAAGTGTTACCCTGTTGGGTAAATGTATCGTGCATCTCTGGTCTCAGCAGCAGATGACAGAAAGAATCCCCTTGTCACAGAAACTACGTAAGAAAAGCAAGGATGCCAACACTTCCATTACAGATTACAGTTAATTTCTTAGTGAAATTGCAGAGAAAACAAACTTGCTTTGCCTTGGCTAGGGAAACATTGTTTACAACGCATGCGATACATCGCATGCCATTACAACACAAGCCGTTACAACAACGCTTTGGTACATCGCATGCCATTACAACGCAAGTCATTACAATGACTTTCTGTAGGGGGCAGAAAGTGATGGATTTGTTGGATTTTCAAACCAACACCTTCCCTACTGTTGCACACACTGGAGTTGGAATAGTAAATTATACTATTCCAAACTCCAGAGCCCCTCCTACAGCAAGTCGTTGCAATGACTTGCGTTGTAATGACATGCGATGTAACAAAGCGTCATTGTAACGACTTGTGTTGTAATTGCATGCGAAGAAAACACATGCGTTGTAATGAACAGAAGTAGAGCTGCAACATAGGCACCTGATTTGTTTTTTTCTCTAAGTGCTTCCTGTAGAGGGGTAGTTTTATGCCAGAATGAATCCTGCCCTGCATATTTATCCAAGAAGATGCCACCGTTTTATACAACACTTCTACCCAACTGTAGTACTCTGTACTGCCTAGTCACTAAGTGCTACCTCGTTTGCTAAATGCATAGTGCATCTCCTACACTACAACTTCATAAAGGACGCTGAGTAAATGTCTCTTGTGACCCTGTATGTCGGCAAATTGGCCTATTTGATTGGTCCTCGAGTGTCTTTATCAGATAACTTTAAAAGTGGAACTGTAGAGAAAACACACTTAAATGATTTCTACTTTACAGAAGTGAGTGCTTCTTTGCTTGGTGGATATGTGATCGTATTCGTAGGTATGAAGACCATGTCTCCAAAATCCTGAGGAAACACACTCAGGGGGCACTTTAGTAAACTATCCATCATCCTGGGTAAAGATCAGGAAGACGTTGCATGCCACTAAAGTATATGCGGCGGCAGCGAATGAGCAGAGCTTGTCGGCAAGTTTACATTCTGCTAGTTTTTAAAAGTTTAGAACATGATCTCTAGTGTCAGCAGCAGATGACAAGAAATAACCCCCTCAACACAGACATTATGTGAGATATTGCGCTCGAGAAAAGCAAGGATGCAAACACCTCCATCATGAATTACAGATAACTTTTCAGGATGGAAATTTACAGAAAACACACCTGGATGATTTGTACTTTACAGAAGTAAATGCTCTTTAGGACTGGGGCTGTGCACCCCACCTCCCTGGGCTGATTTTGACTCCTTGGTACCCCATTGCCCAGGGCACCCAGTAAGAAATGGGACCGCTCTGGGAGCCTTAAGGCCTCCGCGGTCTCAGCTGGTTCCCCGCCTCCTGCGCGAACCGTAATTGCTGTGACCAAAATGGGGCTGCTGTCAGGCAGCTCCCTGTCTGTCTGAGGAAATGTTTTCATCTGTTTCCTGCACGTATATTTGCATTCAGGGAAACAGATGAAAACTCCACTTTCTTCAAACCGGAACTATTTGAAAGCTCTGGCTTGGAGAAATCATAGTTATGTTTGCTTTAGCATGGTGGGAGCTGCTAAACAGCTACCTCACAAGGGTGGGTTCCTCTCGAGGTAGCAGGAGGAGGCCCTGGGAGGTGTCAGTCCCTACGAAAATAAGTGGTCATAAGTGGTCTTCATGAGGGGGGATGCATGTCCACCCTCCATCCAAGAAGTTAGCCCAGGGAGGTAGTGATTACCGGGAACCTGGGGTCAACAACAGACCCCCTACATTAATTAATTCCAACCTCAGTGTGGTGGGTGTCCCCTGGGCTTTGGGAACCCACATGGTTCTACTTATTTTTGATAAATTGACCCAGGAAGGTGGCCGTCCATGAGGCTGTGGAGGCCACCCTGGCCCCCCCATTAATTTTATGATTTGTCCCTGGGAGCAACCACATACATCATTTTAAATACTCCAGAGAGGTGCCTGGGGTTATAAAATTGCCCAGGGAGCTGGCCGTCCTCGAGAATGCGGAGGCCACAATGGCCCCCTCATTAATTTTATGATTAGCCGCCGAGTGCACCCACACACATAATTTTAAATACCCCAGTGAGGTCCAGGGGGTTGTGGGGAGACACACGTGCCCCTCCCCGCATTTATGTCAGATCTGCCCTGGATAAGTGCCGTTTCCCAGTGGACTGGGGCTGCTGCGCGGGGCACCCCCAGCATAAATTAAAAGCATAAATTGTCCGGGGAGGCGATGGTCGCTGGGGCTTTTAAGCCTGAGGAGGGGGCCCCATGCACCCCCATCCTATTTTATGTTATGCCCCCAGGGACCTGTCCCACTAGGGGTTCTTTAAATGGAAGTGCGGGAGCCCACAGTTTTTTTATTTCTTTTATTTGTCCTGAAAATTTGTGAATATCATGATTACGTGGCAATTGTTTTTAAAAATGCTTTTCTTACCTTGGTAGGTCCCAGGGGGACACCAAGGCTTGGGGGTCAGGGTATTTCTAGCCTCTCCCTTTTTAAAAAAAAAAAATTGTGGGACTCGGCTGAAGTTGAGTCACAAGATGGTTGCCTACACTTCCTGGTTGAAGTGCTGGCAGCCAATTAGATCTCTGCATTTCCCTGTATGAGCTTGTTAGTTGCCGTGGCCAAAGATATCACTAACTGTATCTTCCTGCATTTTCCAACAAGTACTGAACAGATTTACACCAAATAACAAAACACAATTTGTGGACCAATAGCTAGTTTTCTGTCTAATTTGGTCTAATTCCGACCATCAATTTGGGCTGTCATGTTCAAAGGTCCTATGGCAATCACCATGGGAAAACGAAATTTTTTAATCCCCTCTTTTCTCGAACCCTGCTTGACCGTTCACACCAAAACTTTCCATGCACAACAAAATTCAGCGGGGCACATTTTTTGGACACTTTTGTGAAGATTCACCAAAGATATGGGCAAGCCAAAAAACGCTTTTCCTAAGGAATCATATTTCTAACTATAATTGCCAACCGGCAACTACCAGTAGGTGATATATATATATATAATAATAAATTCAATGGGTCAGATTCACATAACTTAAGACAAAATCCTAAACTTACTACCATTTTGCTATTCACAGAAGGCACTTACTCATTTCGGTATTCACAGAAGTTAGGAGTCCTATCTTTAGGACTCCTAAATGCCTTCTGGAAATACCGAAAGTCTTAAAGTTAGGATTTTTCTCAGTTTAGGAGTAGTAAAGTTAGGACTCCTAACTTCCTAACTTTACTACTCCTAAACTGAGAAAAATCCTAACTATGAGACTTTCGGTATTCACAGAAGGCATTTAGGAGTCCTAAAGTTAGGAGTCCTAACTTTACCACTCCTAAACTGAGAAAAATCCTAACTTTAAGACTTTCGGTATTCACAGAAGGCATTTAGGAGTCAACTTCTGTGAATACCGAAATGAGTAAGTGCCTTCTGTAAATACCAAAATGAGTAAGTGCCTTCTGTAAATACCAAAATGGTAGTAAGTTTAGGATTTTGTCTTAAGTTAGTTCTGTGAATCAGGCCCCTTGACATTAACTTATGTTACCAGTGATCAATCTACTAGAAAAAAACAACATTAGACTTTTTGTAAAACATATTATTTACCCATCAAGCCCCGCAACCTGAACAGGCAGAAAGTTGAGCAGGTCTTATTCCCGGTCAATGATGTCTGCTCTGCGGTGCATCAGCTGTTGCTGGGTGTGAGTGATCCCCATGCTGTGCCGCATGCCTGCGGCCTGCTGCCAGCATGTGGGGGAGGTGGTGCTGCACCTGTAACAGCATAGATACTGTTTATTCCTTACACGGCATACATACTTGACTTTGCACTGCAAAAAGTTTGTGCTGTCACCTCTGACTCGCTAATGGCAGCATGGGGTGCGGGTAGCGCCCTTGCTGCCTATTTCTGCCATCAGGACTGGAGGAGGAAGAAGTTGGACTAAGTCGGAGGGGAAGTAGAGACAGGAAGAGGACAGAGGAGGATAGGCCAGGAAAGAGAAATAAGGATTAAAGAAAAACAAAGTACAAAACAGTAGCCAAAACATAAAAAAATTGAACTGAATGCCAGTGCAGCGTAGATGGGCGGATGAGCATTTTTCCACTCGTTGGTGGAGTTCAGTGAATTCTTGTGGAGTTTTGGGGGAATTGCGTGGAGTTCTCCATAGCAGAGCTCTGTGAGTTCCACCCAGGCCTAGTTGATACAGCTTGTACAGTAGCACCGTTCTCTTTGGCAATAAGAAATGCCATTTGCATTTGGATTGATTGTGTTGTTGCCAAATGTTTCTTGCATTGTTCCAGTGCTCCTGCAACAGTTTCTTCCCTAACGGATATCTCGGTAGCATAATCTTGGCTATTGCACATAATTTTTGCAGTGCCAAATTTCCAAGATTACAACAAATTATATTGCTGTAAAATTACACCCAAGTTAAATTTAATAAAAAACTTGAATCTTGTGCCACAGAACCAGCTACGCACACAACAATAATCGTTTTCGTTTTAATTTTTTTGCAAAAATAGGACATATGCCTGCGGGGTTCCATCATGCAACACTTTTTGGACGACCATCTTCTTTTCCACAGGAGGAGGAAGGAGACATTGGGCCCAGATTTACCAACATTTTTCAGTGGGTCTGTGTTACTTTTCCAATGCAAACCTGAAGCAAATTTTCAGGTGGGATTTACAATTCAACCCACAGCAACACAAAGTTGTGCAGTGTGCTGTCTTGCATTACTTTGAGTCAAGGGCGTTCCATGGATGGTGCATGTGTGTTCTGATACATTCACTCAATCCCTACCTACAAGGAACTGTAGACATGGATTTGTACCACAATCCTATGCCTCCTTGAGGCAGGTGTAACAAGTAGAATTGTTCTAATTTCTACTTGTTTTTCTCTCTTTGGGTGTCTGCAGCATTGTACAGCTCACACACAAAGCGAGAAAAGCTTTGGAGCGTAGTTTATGTACAGGAAGGGAGCCCTTGCAGTAAAAAAACCCCACTATGCTTCAGACATGGCACACCCATGTTCTAAGGCGCAAGCATTTCTGTGTTGGCGCACTGCTGCCTAAAGTGTGACAGCACGTTGCACCAACTTTACTTGCTGCCCTGCATTGCATGACTTCAATATCAATCTGGGACCCAATGCCCTGGAGAGAGCTCAGAGCTGCAGAGGTAGAGAAGCAATCAAACCTGTGAAAATTATTCACCCATCTAGTTTTAAAGACGCAGAAGAATAGACACAGGGTCAACTGAATGTGTTTTGCCAAAGCCCTTGACAGGGGGACTTCTGTGAAATATCGACCATGAGGGGACACCTCAAGTACAAACGAGAGGTAGTAGTCGAGGTGGCAGAGAGGGAGATTGCACGAAGAGACAGAGGAGGGTAAACCTGTGACAGACATTCCAGCAGTGGTGCGGAATAAAGAACTAGATGAGACTAATATGCATGTCAAAATCTTCACGCTATAATGTATGAAGTGCAAGGTCCACACATGATGTGGTGAACAAAGCAAAATAACTGGTGAAGAAAATATGGAAGAGCTTTTCAGGAAGTTTCATCAGTGAACAAAAAAGAACCATTGGAGCCGATTCACAGAACTAATCTGAGATAAAATCCTAAATGTACCACTTTTGGTATTCACAGAAGGCATTTAGTAGTAGTAAAGTTAGGATTCCTAACTTTACTACTACTAAATACCTTCTGTGAATACCAAAAGTAGTAAGTTCAGAATGTTATCTCAGTTTAGTAGTAGTAAAGTTAGGAGTCCTAACTTTACTACTACTAAGTGCCTTCTGTGAATACCAAAAGTAGTAAGTTTAGGATTTTATCACAGGTTCTGTGAATCAGCCCCAAAAAGTTTAAAACTGGCTGTTTGCCACAAATGTAGTAACATAAAAGCTACACAAAAGCACCCCCACCAACAATAAACCCATAACATTATTACCACCAATAAAGTTGAGTCAAAGCACTTTTCTCAATGTATTCTCATGCACTGCTCGCTGCCAACGGCGAGTTGAGTGCTTGACGATGGAACTGCAGCTAACCCACACTGCGGCAGCAGCAAAGGCCATGTGCATGGTGGTTGTCTCCTGCTGTGATTTGAATGCAGGGTTTATTCAAAGCTGGAGATGGGTACCCCTGTCTGTTGGGTCGAAGAACCTGGTCCCCCGCCTCGCCCATTTACCAACCCTGCATGCACAGCAGGGGTGGCCATCCCTAGTGGGTTGAGTGCACGGACTGTTAAATGATAAAAACTCTTAAACAAACAAAGGTCAAAGTGAAGTTAACTTTGGTTATAACACGCAATGTATAGTTAAAGAAACACAGTTAAACTGTAGTTATGGTTACTAGTTAAAACCGAAATAGACTGAAATTTGCCAGCTAAGGTTATGACCCTAATCAATACCTGGCAAACAGTCAAGCAAACCACAAGGCTATTAAATAACAATACAAACTGAAATGAGTATTAATAGACATCTCTTTCATAGTGTTATTGATAGTATGACGTACTCTCATCCGTAGGATTATTTATGACATTTGTAATTTCATCTGTCACTCCAAGGTGAGGTCATGCGCATTGCATTTGGTGAACCACTTGCAGCAATGTCTAGTTGAAGCCAATGTGATTGCTGTTGGGTGAAGAGGTGGGGGCAATGGTCAGTAGGGTTGAATGACACTTTCATGGTGCAATATATTTCCCTCCAAATCCTTCAGGGCTAGGGAGTGCAGGCTAAGCACAGATGCTGTTCGTCTATGCATGCCTTAGTGCTGCTCTCATCAATAATGCACGGAATTCAATTCATTTTGTAATATAGCGTTTACGTTGTACATACGCTTCGTCAAACAATTGTAATACTTAAACAGGCACGTAGGGACGTTTTGTTACGATACATACAACAAGGTATAGATGCAGAGAATGCTTAAATAATTCAGATTTGATTGCATGTATTCGTTTGCCTGCTGGGCACTAAGTATATATGCGATAAAAATGTATCTGGTGGGTTTGCTTGGAATAAACAAGCAGGGCTTTAAATAACTCTGTTTGCATAATATACGTTGCATATAGCTATCGCCATGAATAAATGGATATCTTACACCATCAATCTACTGCATAGCCCTTGAGCCCAAGGACTGCTGTTGAAGATCTCGGCTAATAGAACATCACAGGCAGATTTTATTGCTTTGCCCCAGAGAAAATGCGCCATCAGCAATGCTGGCTCAGCATAAATAGCTCAAAGTACCGCCTCACAAAGTACTATATTCATAAAATTCGAACAAAAATGATATAAACATAGAAAAGCAAGGCTTAAACAAAATATTAAAAATGGTTTCTTCTACTTTTTTTTTTAAACGGACATTAAGGGCAAAACTATTTACGTGTAAGTAGTGAAACGTGTACTGTGGTGTGAACAACCAATAATTTATTTTAATTTCATTACAGACATTTACATGCCGGGACACAGTGTCGCTAGTGGGTAAATGACATGGCTCCACACAGCAGTCCAATCAAAAACCCTGAGGGCCAGAGTCACAAGGTAATCTTAAACTTTTGTCTCTCTTTACTATTGATAGAGCGCTTTCAGCAGTCTATATTTTATGGGTGCACTATACTGATGATCAAGACGCACTCATATATATGTTCTTATTGTTTGCAGTGTTTTATGAATTATTAACATGTATTCAATACAATCATTTACACATTCATTATAAGTGAAATGGTATAGTATGATTATGTATGTGTTATAATGCCTGCATATATAAAGCGCAAGCCAGTCTTATAGCCACGTAATGTAACTGTGGTTGATTTAAAGTTGCACGAGTTCATAGGCCCAAGACTATAGTTGTTTTTGCACCTCCTTGGCTTCTCAAGAAATAAATAATTAAATGCATGTTGTTTTCAAGAAATAGCAATGTTCTCATCCTACTGCAGGTGTCGGAATGCCAACTCTTTATTTTCAGATTGGAAAAGATACAAGGGATGCTTTGAAGAGGGTTGGAAGCGAGAAGGGAGGACGCCTTTCGTGTCTGGTTTGCTTGGGATACGCGCCACAGAGAAAACTTTGCAATGGAAAGTTTTACCAGGATGACTCAGTAGCAATCGAATTCTATGTTGTATGATGCGCAGGGACAGAGACCGCACACTTCTGCTAGCTTTCAGAGAGAAGGGAGCATCTTAGTACTAGCTCCTAGCCTTAAGCAATTTGACCCATTTGACGTGAGTACTTCTTAGGTAGTCAACACGTACTGACAACTTTGGTAATTGCTGGAAGGGTATTAGATAGCATCTCCTCATAGTACAGCATATGGAGAGATTTGTTTTAATGAAAAGAGATTAGATTCTGTATCCATTTTGAGTTGTATTCTGATTCTGGAATTTACTATTATCTTCCTTTTATGCCGAATCACATATATTCGTAGAATGGCTCCGTATTGATTTTTCTATATCTATATATGTTAATTTTGAGATGTGTATACATCTTATTATTCTTGACCTTATAATAAATTGACAACCTCAAAGACGGGTCTGTGGCCCTTACAGGTATGATATATTGCTGTATTGTTATGAAGTGTTTTTTCCCCTCCACCACTTTTAGTAGGTAAATAAAAGACCATTAGCGCTAAATTCGAGGAAGAAGACAAGGGTGCAATTTAGCGTAATCAAATGGTAGCAGAGGATGGTTTCCTTCTAAAGGTGAGGGGAAAGCAAAAAAAGGTGTAGAGCAGGAAGAATAGAGGTTCGGAAGCAGCGGACGGAACATCGTCGAAGAGTGGCGGAAACTGGCAGACGTTGACGGTGCAGCGGACATAAGGGCGGCGTGAGCATGAAAGATTCTGTGAATGTGTTAGATCGTGGTGTGTTTTATTTGTGTGATGTTTTGCGGAGTTGGGACGTATGTTGAATGATTGCGGTTATTGCTACTGGTCCGAATACGTGCGGATCAGATAATTTGGTGAACGGGCTCAAGAGAAGCCCAAGATCCCGGGATACTGTTGTGTTGTAATTGCCTGAGTAAACTATAGGAGTCGTGAAGCGCTATCAATCATTCACTTGTGTCAGGGAACTTTGTGTGAGTGCGGGAATGTATTGCTGTGAGAAACCCCAGATATCGGGGGTGGATCGCAGTGATTGAGTGATCAACGCATGTCGGGGGTCACAGCAGATGCATGTTCTTGTGTGAGTATTCAATCGATCTTTTAAGCGGACAGACAATTCTTTGTTTTTGTAACTGTAAGTTATTGTGACTGTGGTAGGACCAGTTACTTGGTTAATAACTTTGGGTTATACAGTTACTTGTAGTGCGAATTTATGAGCTAGTGTATGAAGCAAAATTGTAAAGGCGGGTGAGCCGCTGCAAGCAGTGACGTCAGTGCGTGTCGTGCTGGGATTGGTCGGTTTGTGTAACGCCGCGCTGGCATTGGTTGTTCTGTGTCCGTAGACGAATATTGGATTGTGGGTTGTAAATCAATCTATTTTCATGATGCGTTGTTTCCGGGTGTTGAGAGAGATTTGTGCAGAGGCGATAGAGGGGTGGTGACTCGGGTTCGAGAGGAAGCTCCGCCGGAAGACACCCCGGCACATTATATGGCAACGAATGTGGGCTTGCATACGATCGTTTGGCTTCAGAATTGGCATAAAATCACAGAGAATTAAGGGGAATTGGCTTTCCCTCGTTATGGGTCATTTCTAGGCCTGGGCGGTAAATTCTGTTCCGCTCGCAGAATTTGGGTAATTTCGCGTTCCGCGGAGACCGCGGAATTACCCAAGATTCTGCAATCCGCGGTTCCGCAGAATTTTTTGCTTGTTCCTGCTTTTAAAATGCATGTTTGTGAGATATTTCTCCCCGAGCAGGCAAACAACGTTCGCGAACAGGAAAAAAGCATCGCGAACGGGCGGAACAAGCAATTCTGTGTGTTCGCTGAATTTTGGTGTGTTTGCGGAGATTTTTTACCGTTTCACTGAGCTTTGCGTAGCGTGACTTTGGAAATTCTGACCACCCCAAGTCATTTCATATGGAGGTCCTGTATCAGCTGAGGGGGGGGGGGGTGATGGCTTCCCTTAAACCTCCACCTCGACCCACACAATTTGAGGCATTAGACGCGTGGATGAGAGCCGCATTAGCAAAGAGAAGAGAGGCTTCACAGGGACGAATGAGGAAGGCGATGAAGGCATATCAAGATACCAGATGGGATGCACAGCTGAAACGATGGAGAGTAGACACCATAGAAGGAGAGCGATTGTACCACTTTTGGTTGTTAGCAGGCGGGGCAGAGGGAAAGAGTAAGACAGAGGATGACAGTGATACAGATGATAGTTTTCTTGTCAGGCTTTTAGCAGACGGTCCTCCACCTTGTGACTCTACGTCAGAGGCAGAGAGGTCGCACACACCAGAGGAGACTGTAGGAGTAGGACAGGTGGGTACAGAGGAACAGTCAACAGGAGTTAGAGGAAAGATTGCAATGGTACGGATTCCAGGAGGGTCAGGGGGAATGAGATATCCCAATTATGAGCCAGCACAACCTACTGGGAATATGCAGTTACCAGATGCTCTGTCAGTGCCAGTCACAATTGGACCAGTGGTCCCCATATATACTCCTGGAGAGTGACAGAATGACAGTCAACAGTATACAGGAGAAAAGGAAGAGACACTGTCTGGAGGGAGTCTTACAACAATGGGAACAGGTCTAGGCCAGGTACCCGTGGCTTACAGTACTCCACTGCCTGCTACTGCAGATCCGTCGTGAATGGACAGTAGGTCAGAACGAAGACCGACAGGAGTTTTAGTGAATTTCAGGTCAGACCTCCGAATGTGGGTTCAACCTGTGAGAGAGACAATGCTGCCAAGAGAAGAAATGCAGAGGAAAGAATCCCCTAGGGTACTGTTTGGGCCGCAGGTTGTGTGTGCAGGAAATCACTGGAGGAGTAGGAGCTGGGATAGAGAAGATCGGTCAGCCTTGAGGAGGGAAGAAGGGACAATACCAAGGAGAACACAAAGTTATGACAAAGAGGATTCAGAAAGGGAAAGAAATCAGAAAGTGTTACAAAGTGTAATAAAAGCACCAATGTTAGATGTGGTTAGATTAAAAGTGGAATTAGATGAAGTGGTTGAAGGGAATCTGCCTTTGGACAGAATTGAGACATATGACCCAAATGAACTATTATTTGAAGCCAAAGACATTACAAGAAAGGCAAAGCGGGCTTATGATGCACAGTGGCAGTTAGCAGGAAAGTACGAGGTGGATTTGACAAAGACCAATGATGCAGGGTGCTTGCAGACTAAATTATACAGACAAGGAGTTGGAGGAAAAGCTAATTGTTGGGTTTAAAGCACAGATTAGGGAACTGGTAATAGGGATGTGAGCTTGGAAAGCACTAGACAGATGGGAAGAGAGATGGGCCAAGAAGAAATTTGCCAAGACCGGAATAGGTACCACTCCACCTCAGGGGGAAGGGATGGGAGACACAGTTAATTTTCCCTTGAGAGAAGTGCAGAATGGAGGGTATGTACATGTGCCATGGAGCAGGGGTGATTTGGCAGCGTTTACAAATGACTTTCCTCAGCTGAGGGAGAAACCTGCTGAGTGGTACAAGCAAACAGACCGGTTTGTTAAGATCCCTAAGGTGTTGTGGATTGATTTGAATACTTTATTTGATATAGTGGTCCCGGCAGATCTGTGGGCGGCATGCAAGATTGCCATTGAGTGGCCAACTGCAGAGCCACCTAGAGATTCAGTAACCCATGCTCCTTCACCTGATGTGATGAGGAAATATGTGCAAGTGATTACCTGGTTGCAGTCTAAGGTAGCTTCACAGATTGTTGATTGGCTTAAAATCGATCGAACGACTCAAGAGCCTAAGCAATCAGTGCATGAATATTACGAACGATTGTTATTAGCTTTCAAACAGCATAGTGGGTTGGACACTATTGATCTAAAGGATATGGGACAGTTCAGCTCAAAGTTTGTGTTAGGCTTGAAATCTGAGATTATTTTGATGATACAGCACCTTCTGATATGTTGGCAGAATAAGTCGGTGGATGAAATATTGCGGTATGCCAAATATTGTAGTGATCAAGTGGAATCAGCACAAAAGAAATTGCAAGACAAGTTGATGTTGGCTCAGTTGAGGAATGCAGACCATATGCAGGGGATTGGAGGAGGTATGGGTCGAGGCAGAGGAAGTGGCAGAGGTATGGGTCAACAGATGATAACCCAACCAGGTTAGGGACGAGGAAGAGGTATAGAGATGAGCACTAGAGAGTGGGTGGCACAACAAAAGAAGGTTACTGCCTGCCATTATTGTCAGAAAACAGGGCATTGGAAGCGCGAGTGTCGATTGAATCCTGCCACTCAATTTTAACATTAGGGAGAGGGACACATGTCCGAGAGTATACAGACCGTGACTAGATCTAGGTCCATGTATGGAGGTTGCGAGCCGCAAACACAGGTGCCACAGCCTCCCAGAATACCCATGCATAATCAGACATACCATCAGATGCCGTATTTTGAAATACAAGACAGATTTGATCAATTTCAGGGTCCTCGGGATGTCGGGGGGTGCAGGAAGAATGCCCTCTCGACGCAGTATTGGAGGTAGATCAGAATGGACCATTTGTAGATGCAGATGTGAATGGATATCCCGTCACCTTTTTATTAGGTACTGGAACTGCTCGATCCACAGTAAGAACAGACGTGGTCCCCAATTTATCTCTTTCTGGACAATCGATTCAAGTAGTGGGAGTCAGCAATCAGAAAATGACTAATCCATTAACAAATGCATTACTTGTTAGAATAGGGCCGTTCAAAGATAAACATCAATTTGTGGTTTGCAATACAAGTCCGGTCTGTCTTTTGGGACGTGATCTTTTATGTAAATTAAATTGTACCATCTCATGCACTCCGAGAGGTGTGGAGCTGCAGTCCTATGATGAAGATGTCGATTTCAAAATGGCTAATATGAGCATGTGTGCGGAAATGTTTGTGGTTCTCACAATAGCAAAATTGCCACATGATTTGAGAGACTCAGTTGATCCAAAGGTGTGGGATTTCACAGGTGAGGAGATAGGGTTAATCCGAGGGGTGGAACCTGTTAAGATACAGGTGATACCGAATGCTGAGTTTCCACGTACTCCATAATATAAACTGTCTTCAGAGACAGTGGCTGGAATAACTCCTGCCATTGAATCTATGATTACACAAGGCATTCTCAAAGAGATACGAGGAAGTCCCTACAATTCACCAATCATGGGATTGCAGAAGCCTAGTGGCAAGTATAGAATAGTACAAGACCTGCGCAGGATTAATGAAATCATGATTCCTTTATTGTCCTGTGGTACCGAATCCGGCTGTTATTCTATTCCAGATACCATGTGAGGCAGAATCATTTACCGTTATAGATTTGTGTCAAGCATTTTTCTCCATACATTTGCATGAAGAGAGCCAATATTTGTTTGCATTCCGGATCGGCGAACATGTCTTAACATGGTGTAGAATCCCTCAAGGGTATACAGAAAGCCCCTCCATCTTTAGCCAGTGTCTAAAAAAGAGTCTTGAAGGGCTGGTGATGCCCCAGAAATAAGTCCTGGTTCAGTATACCGATGTGTACACAATAAGGCTCTGGAGAAAACCAGGGCTATCTCCAATGAGGTTTTTTATCTTTAATTCCCCCTGGTCTTCACTTATCGCTAAGAGCTCCCAACACTGTGGTTGAGCCTACCCCGACTTGTAGGCGTCGGGGTGACCCGATGATGAAGCATGACACCACTAGGGTGTGTGAGGGTAACTAAACAAAGAGGAATTGCCTCCTTTCCTCACTTTTGGGTGAAGTTAGACACCTATCCTCACACTGAACACTTCCCTTTTCGAATCTAAGGACTCTCTTGTCTCTGACCACATGATGGTCTGTCGGAGTAATTTTTGTGGTTTAATCAGTATATCAATGACCTTTTGGTCTCCTCGGAAACCGAGAACTCGTGCAGAATAGACACGGTGGCTTTGTTGAACCATTTGGCAGAGAATGGACACAAAGTGTCCCGAAATAAATTGCAGTATTGTTTACCTGAAGTTCGGTATTTGGGACATCGATTTGAGAAAGGAAAACAAAGGGTGTCACCAGATCGCATAGAGGCGGTCTTGCAAATAAGAACTCCGAAAACACAGAAAGAAGTCCGCATGTTTTTGGGTATGGTCGGCTATTGCCGACAATGGATCCCAAACTTTTCCTTGCAAGCAAAGCCGCTGTTAAGACTGACATGGAAAGATATTAGTGATCCGGTACCAAGGGGTGAGGAATGCTTGAGAGCCTTTTATGAGCTACAAGAAAGCGTATGTCGTGCGTTTTCGCTCTTCTGTTGTGAGAAGGAAGGATGTGCGTTAGTGGTCCTTGTACAGACACATGGGGGTGCCCGGAGACCAGTAGCTTACTTTTCAGCTACATTAGATGCAGTAGCTTCTGCGTTGCCCGGATGTCTAAAATCCGTTGCTGCAACAGGTGTCAGCATTGAAAGGTGTGAAAGCATAGTGATGGGTCATCCATTAATTGTTTATGTTCTACATTCAGTAGAATTTGTGATGACAAGAACTAAGATTCAGTATCTTATGAACTACAGATTGACCAAGTATGAGCAAGTTATTTTAGCATCTGAAAATGTCATGTTGAGACGTTGTACCACTTTGAACCCTGCTACATTGTTACCTCTTCCCCAAAAGGATGGAGGTGAAAATTGTGAAGAGCATGACTGTCTAGATGTCACTGAACTATCCACCAAACCCAGACCTGACATTGTCAATGAACCTTTACCTGAATCTGATTTGATCCTTTTTGTTGATGGTTCATGTCTGAGAGACAATGAAGGGTACCTAAGAGTATCATTTGCTGTATGCACCATCAACGGAGTAGTAGAAGCTGCATGCTTAAATAAAGTATTCTCTGCACAGGTAGCAGAAATCATTGCATAGATACGTGCCTGTACTATTTCAAATGGAATCCGAGTGACGATCTATACGGACAGTCAATACGGGTTTGGTGTAGTCCATGATTTAGGTCAGTTGTGGTCCCAAAGGGGATTTTTAGCATCCTCGGGGTCTCCGATTCAAAATGATGAATATGTGCGCCAATTATAGGATAGTCTGCAAAGACCCAAAGTCATAGCAGTTGTAAAATGCGCTGCCCACGGAAAAGGAGAGGATTTTGTCACGAAGGGTAACAATTATGCTGATGAAGTAGCTCGTTTGTGCCATACATGCATGTGTTTTTAACTGACAATATACAGGAGAAAGCACAGAAGAGACCGAACTCAGCATGATGTTAGCTGTAGTTGATACATGGGATGAGGTGAAGCGGTTACAGGATGAGGTCCCAGAGGAAGAAGCTGCTTCATGGGTTAGAGCAGGCTGTTAAAAGAGAGATGATGGCATTTGGGTGTCAACCAATAACAGAGCAGTACTCCGTAACTGTTTATTGAGCCCAATGGCAAGGCAGATTCATGGAGCAGTTCATCTGGGACGAGATGCCATGGTGCGAGTGTTCAGGCAGACGTGGTTTAATACACGCTTCCGTGTGTATGCTGAAGAAGTGTGTCACAGGTGTGTTATGTGTCAGCAAATGAATGTTGGAAAGAGAACTGTGGTTACAATGAGTCACATTGGAAGGTCAGGAGGTCCTTTTAACAGGATACAATTGGGTTTCATTGAGATGCCAAGATGCAATAGGTTGAGATATGTTTTGGTGGTGGTGTGTAACTTTTCACGTTGGGTTGAGGCATATCCAACTCAACGATGTGATAGTCTCACTGTGGCAAAGCTACTGTTGCGAGAATTGATACCAAGATATAGATTTCCGACCTCAGTGGAGACAGATAGAGGAACTCACTTCCATAGTGAACTCATGAAACTGTTGTGTGCTGCTTTAAATATAGATCAGAGATTGCATTGCAATTACATGCCCGAGGCATCTGGTCTGGTGGAACAGGTGAATGGCACAATCAAAATGAGAGTGGCTAAGGTTTGTTCATCGACTGCATTGAAATGGCCAGATGCCTTGCCTCTCGTTCTTACGAGCTTGCGTAGCACTCCTGATAGGAGAACAGGGCTTTCCCCCCACGAAATACTAACTGGGAAAGCTATGAGATTGCCTATGAACCAGCCACAGCATTGATAATTATCACTGATGATATGGTGTTGGATTATTGTAGGGGACTGGCTGATGTGGTTAATACTGTGTCTCACCAGGTCGAGGCTGCGACTGCATCCACCTCGAGAGACCTGCTGCATGATCTAAACCCTGGAGATTGGGTGCTTGTTCGAAAGCATGTGCGGAAGAGCTGCCTTGATGCTCGTTGGAGAGGACCATATCAAGTAATATTGGTCACGAGTATAGCTGTGAAGTGTGGAGGACTACCAAAGTGGATCCACGCTTTTCATACCCGCAAGGTGCCAGAGCCCGTGGAGGAATCATCTATTCCCCAAGTTTCACGAAGAGCAATTGAACCTGAAACCCTACAGGAAGAATCAGAACTAGGTGTGAACGACTCTGATGTAAACGTAAAGCTAACAGAGCAAAGAGAAGAGAACCGTCTGCTGAGGAGCGAACCACAGAGCTTGAAATTGATGATATTGAGGAGGTGCCCTCTGCCCCAGACCTGAGTGAATGGTCTGGTGTAAAGGGATCAGACAAAGAGGAAGAGCGGAGAGCAGATGCCAAAGCAGAAAAGTGGCCAACAAGAAAAGATAGGCTGAACATAAGACTTGCATTTGAGAAAAATCTTGCTCCAATTCCTGAAACGTCGAAATCTGAACAGAGTGAACAAGAAGACGGTCCAGATGATCTGAGACGATCAAGAAGAAAAAGAACACCATCACAAAAGTACGCATCTCCAGAGTGGACATATCTGGTTGCAGATGCAGAGCCCGAAGTATTCCGGGAGATTGGGAACTGGAACAGTGAGCTACGGAGGGGACACCCTCTCGATTGATATCAAGTTGTTAGTTCCGGGAATTGAAGCTTTTGGAACCCTGACACTGCAAGTTCCAAATCCACCCAGGTTGAGTGGGTTGCGATTTTTGATTCTTAATCAAGTTGTTTTTCCTTCATTTGGTCGACAGCTCTCTGCATTAGAATTGGGAGAAATTCGAGCTGAAATCCTGCAATTGGTTCTCAACATACTTGGTTCTAACCTCATTAGAGATGAAGGTTGAACTGTGATCGACGAACGCATTAGGCTTTAGAAAGAAGATAACCTAGCCCCAAGTGGAAGAAGATTAAAATTAGGGTCATTTCAATAGAGAGAAGATTTGAGAATTAGGGCTAACTACTTCTCTACAATAGGTTTAGAATTGATGAACTGATTCCGTCAATAATGGAGTGAGACAATCAAATAAGGACATTGTAAATCAAGACAAGAAAAGAAGAACAAAGACGTTAAACATTTATTTGGTGCTTCAACTGCAACAGTGAAAACATTGCTTCCGAAACATCAGGACGTAAACAAAAATTTATTATTTTTACTCTTGTGGCGATAGTGCTGCTTGTCATAATTGTGGTGATTGTCACATCTTTGATTGGGTCTCACAATGATGAAAAGAATGGGGAACCAACTACCCTTACCCCACCCATTTCAGATGGAGATATAGAAGAGGGTCCATCCTTGAATGATAAGGAGATGATCAAGGAAACTAGTCGCAAATTACAACTAGATTTGTCAAAGGGTGATTTCACGCTGAATGCATATGCTCGTTTGTTGTACGAATATGTGAACACAATGGAAGCAAAAGATTGCTATGTGTGTCTGCAATTACCAGCATCAGTAGAGGAAGGCATACAATATCATCACTTGCCCTTAATGTGTGGTATTACGAGCAGCGTGCTATAAAGTATGTTTTATAGTAAGGCCCACTTTGAATATTATTTCTCAAATTATGATGTGGTACTCTTGGAAGTTCCAGTTCTCAAGTACATGAACAAATATGATTACTATAAACAGGTAGAACGCATTTCTAAGTATTTCGTGCCTACCATCACTTTAGATACTTCCTATGCCCACAGACATAATTTGACCTGCATGTTAAATGACATTGAAAAGAAGTTTGTAGACCAAATAGATGATCGACATAGGCAAACTCTGTTTATACCAGATCCTAAGCACAAGGTAATTCCATGGACCAAGGAAGAATTGGATCATAAGGCAAAGGGGAGGGGAGTTTAGGACCCATAGCTTTAGATTTCCAGCCGAAAGGAAAGTTGTGCATTAGACATCCGTCCACGTATTACGACAAGATATTCGTGGGTGAGAGTGATTGTGAACATATTTTTCTGATTGAAGAATCCATAAGAAAAGCACTATTGGATACATTGACCATAGTGCCTAATGTTTATTTTGTGTGTGGAAAGAATACCTATGTGAAACTACCCAAAAATTGGTAAGGGACATTTTATTTAGCCATAGTATTTCCCAAGATATTCCATGTGGATGATTTGTGGCCTTTGGAAGCGTAAAGAGCTCACAGAGGGAAACGTGGTGTGAGTGCTGGAGAAATCATTGGTGATGTGTTTGGAGCTGTGATACCTAGTCTAGGTGTGGTTTTGAATGATGTAAAAATTTGAAAGTTGGCAACGATAGTAGATAAACTCTCCATGAACACAGCACAAATCCTGTTATTAGTGGATGGTGAGATGGTTTCAATAAGGGCTATGGTTCTTCAAAATCGTCTTGCTTTAGATGTCTTACTAGAAAAAGCTGGAGGAGTCTGTAAACTTTTGAGAGTCCAACAATGCTGCACTTATATTCCTGACAATAGTCGGGATTTAAGGAAGTATAT
The DNA here is from genome assembly GCF_964204655.1 of Triturus cristatus. NCBI lineage: Eukaryota > Metazoa > Chordata > Amphibia > Caudata > Salamandridae > Triturus > Triturus cristatus. The sequence goes on from NC_140583.1 coordinate 881,110,166, forward strand.
CACCAATATTTCAGATATCCATCAAGAATTGCCTAATTTGGCTGCTGAAGGACTCTGGGACAACATTGGCAAGGGTTTTGGACATATTGGGAGTTAGTTTGGCAGTTTGGGACAGGGAATTATGGGGTACATCTTGAAACCCATCATATTAGCTGTCATTTGTATAATTGTCTTACTGGGAGTCATCAAAGCATACAAATGGCAAAAGGCCAGACATCAGGAAAATGTCCTGAAAGAGCGGGAACAGCAAATGGAACGACTGCAGGACAGTCATTACCAGCACCTTAAGGGGTTAGAAAGATTTAGACATGGACAGCAAGCTACATCTTCTGTTTAGGTCTGTCTTTTCTACAAGGAGACAATTCTGAGAGAGTGAATATTGGTGTTATGATGACACTAGTCATAAGAGGGGGGAACTGAGAGAGCGCTTTCAGCACTCTAAATTGTATGGGTGCACTATACTCATGATCAAGACACACTCATATATATATTCTTATTGTTTGCATTGTTTTATGATTATTAACATGTATTCAATAGAATCATTCACACATGCATTATAAGTGAAATGATATAGTATGATTATGTATGTATTATAATGCCTGCATATATAAAGATATATAAAGCGCAGGACAGTCTTATAGCCACGTAATGTAACTGTGGTTGATTTAAAGTTGCACGAGTTCATAGGCCCAAGACTATAGTTGTTTTTGCACCTCCTTGGCTTCTCGAGAAATAAATAATTAAATGCATGTTTTTTTCAATAAATAGCAATGTTCTCATCCTACTGCAGGTGTCGGAATGCCAACTCATTATTTTCAGATTGGAAAAGATACAAGGGATGATTTGAAGAGCGTTGGAAGCGAGAAGGGAGGACGCCTTTCGTGTCTGGTTTGCCTGGGAGCCAAGGTCAACTCGATGAACAAAGAAAATGAATTAACAAATCACAAAACTCGCCACATAGAAAAAGTGGCAATGGAAAGTTTTACCGGGATGACTCAGTAGCAATCGAATTCTATGTTGTATGGTGCGCAGGGACAGGGGCCCCAGACTTCTGCTAGCTTTTGGAGAGAAGGGAGCATCTTAGAACTAGCTCCTAGCCTTAAGCACTTTGACCCATTTGACGTGAGTACTTCTTAGGAAGTCAACACGTGCTGACACCTTTGGGAATTGCTGGAAGAGTATTAGATAGCATCTCCTCATAATACAGCGTAGGGACAGATTTATTTTAATGCCTTATAATAAATTGAAAACCTCAAAGACGGTGTCTGTGGCCCTTTCAGGTATGATATATTGCTGTATTGTTATGAAGTGTTTTTTCCCCTCCACCACTTTTAGTAGGTAAATAAAAGACCATTGGCACTAAATTCTAGGAAGAAGACAAGAGTGCAATTTAGCGTAATCACTATTTTTGTTTGCTATTCACAAAATGCAAGTTTAATTTTACTAATACTAATTTTACGACTGCGGAGATATTGCACATACAAAAATAGGATATGCCTATCTTTTCATGTGCAGATTCTCAGCAGTCCTAAAATTACTTTAAGTAAAACTAAACTTCGAGTTTGTGAATACCAAAGATAGTAACACAAATGTGTAAAGTTTACCTTTTTGAATCAGGCCCAGCGATAGTAAAAAGGCAAAAGTACAGCAAAGGAAACTTACGTTATGGTATTTACCTGTGAAGGGCGGTGGAATCGAAGGTTGCCGTTCAGTGTTTTCTGGAAGTCAAGTAGTTGATGAGAGCTGGTTCTGGAGCAACAGGATTTTATTTCCTTTCTGTACTTAAGGAAAGAGGGAGTGTGTCTCATGTGAGGTGGGAGCTGCGTGGAAGAGGGGCCTGTAGTTTGCCCTGAGGTGAGGGTCAGAGCTGCGATAGAGATGTTGTTTGCCAAATGTCAACAATTGACATGCTCCCTTTTGCTACAGTGAGTGTGATTTCCTGTCACCCTTTGCAAGGTTTCTACTATTTAAAGCTTGCCATTTGTTTAAAACAGTGAAAAGTTGTATGTTAGAAGACTTTGTGACTTCGCACAGCATAAGCCATCACTGCCACAAATATTACCATAATTGGATCAGACCGAGGCGGACAATCCTTTACAGCGATGAGGCAACATCAGTGACTACGAAATCCAGCTTTGTTCCATTTGAAGCTTCTGGCATCAAAAGCAATGGGTTCAGAGGGTACTCGACAATTATCTATCTTACTTCAATGAGTCACCGCAGGTTTCAGCCTTGCACCTTGACTTTGATTTACCAAAAATAAAACCCCAAACCTGTTAAAAGGTAAAAACCTTTACCAGGTCAATCAACCAAGGTCTGACCTCTGGTTCAATGCAGTTTGCCTGAAATCACTCTTAGGTCCCTGTCAGCCATGAAATGTTACTTTTGATTGGCATATTACTTTCTTCTAACCACTTTTCTGGGCGCTGTTTGCCTTCAAACCTTCAAAATGATGTCTCCTATTACCTTTATCCAGTTTTTCTTGCTTGGTGCTTTTGCTCTTTAAATATTTTTTGACTTTAAACCTGTTGGTACTACTTGAGCTTAATACCCACCTTTCTGGGGATTGCCTACTGCCTACTAGTGGTTGAGCACAGATTGTACAGGAAATGTGTTTCGGCCTAGCTAGATTTTGTTTAGTTAGATGGTAGCGTCCTCTCTCCCAAATTAATTTCTCACTTTCAGACACGCATTTCTCTAGAGTCATATTTTCATTTAGAATTTGATTTGGTGACATTTAATAATAGAGTTGTTTGGTTTCTTCTAATGACGTGGTGATATGTATGTTCTCCAGACGTGACCTATTTACTTTATGTTTTACAACCAGAGAGTTCTAATACATCTGCTTTAGGGCAGGGGTCTCCAACCTTTTCTTTAGCAATAGATATTTTTGATCAATGAAAATAGTCTGGCCTACTAATGACTTTGTCAATTGTGTCTTCTAAGAATATATTAATCTGGGATGTTCTATGTAATTTGGCGCATACAAATATCAATAGAAGTCAATGAATCCTAATAAAATGTCCTTGGCCTAATGCACAGATATCCATCCTCAATTTGTAATACAGGCAATATACTTTTTCCTGGGTATTCAAATTTGCGGGTCGTAGCATGCTTGATACTTTCACTCTTTTTTAGCATCTTTATTATACTCTGAAATTGTGGCCCTAACTATGGCAAGTGCATCCGTTCCATTGTCTTTATAGCTGTTTAATTTCTCACTGCAGTCTCATCATGTCATCTCTAAGTGATCTGAGTACCTCATTTACTGCTTTAAAAGTCTTATATTTAGTGCTTATATCCATCAAGTAGACAATGTTGTTGGTGACATAGTTCTTGATTTCACATCTAAGCTTGTAGAGAACATATTGTTGAATAGCACTCCCATTGGTAGCTTTCACTGCGGGCTGGACCTCTGGGTCCTTGGTATCTGTAAGCTCCTCAGAACAGGAGAATGGTCTGAAAGAGTTCTAGCCAAGTGTTTGACCTTAGCAACCAAGAGCGCGCCTCATGTGTGGACAGCCAACATCAAGTCTAGACCACACATTATGTGCTGACAACCTGAATGTTCAATCCTGCTTTGTTGGATGTCTGATCTGCCAGATGTCAATGAAGTTGTGCTTAATCATTGGCTATTTGAATGCAGTGACTGCAAACATTTGACTCCTAGGTTCGATGTTCGATCTATCTTTGTTTGTTTCCTGAGTGACATTAAAATCGTCCCCTCAAAATGTTTGTCTTAGGGGCTATTACCAATATGTGGCTCTGCAGAGTGTTAAAGATTGGGATTCATCTATATTCAGCGCATAAACATTTGTGACATGGCTGCTCCCCAAGGTACCTTGTACTATTATAGTACAACCTAGTTCATCTGGCACCGTGCATAAATGCCGGAATGTTATACTTTTCTTGATGAGTAGTGCGACACCTCTGGCACAGTAGGAGAACGAGTGTGTAGCAGTATACAGCCCATTTTCCAGCTAAGCGAAATATGGGGCCACCCAATATTCCTAGGAATCTGGGTACATAAGTTACAATAGAAAAAATGGTTCTCTTGGAGGAAGCTCTATGGCTTTGCTTCCTTGACAACCATTATATCCAGACTAGTGACAGTGTAGAAACAGTTATTTAATTAATGTAGATGTATACAAAGCATAAACAGTATAACAAGTAGGTGCTCCAAAAATGGTGCAGTAATGGTGATTTGTGCATAAAGTGAACTGAAATGCACAACTAGTCACAAAAACGAAAACAATTTCACTTAATGACCCATTAATTGTAGAAACTAAGGGCCTGATATAGATTTCAGCGGGCAGGGTATCCCCTCTGCCATATTACAAGTGCCATAGGATATAAAGTACATGTACTACTGTGAACGGGATATCTATCACACCATATATCAAAGTCCAGGCCTCCTGCCGTTGGTGCACCTCTGTGCCACAGCCGATCTGCAATGCCAATTATGGGGCCCACTGGACAAAGAACCTGCATCCAACAGCTTCACTGCTCACCTGGCTCCTGAGTCCCCGAACAGGCCACCTAGCAGAACCAGGAGCTCTTTTTCACTTTCCAATTGCTACTGCAGGCCAGTCACCTCCTCGACTTTGAATACCCCGAAAACCACTTAGTCCACTTAGTCTTGAAACTTTCAGATACACAGTGCCTTCATTATTCTCTGTACTGCACAGCCACCACATTGTTCCCTTCATGAGTTTGATAGCAGTAGGCTGAATTGCTAGCAAATCACAGATAGGGGAACCCAAACAGATTTCAGGGGCGATATGTCACAATCATGCTATTGGCTCACACACTTTTTTTTTTTTTTTTTGTTTTCTTTTATGTTTGAAATGCTTTATTTGAAGAAAAAGCATAGCGAGCGACAAATACAAGTCATATAAAGAACATTGTCATACAAAATCAAAAAGAGAAAAGTAATAAAGGGTCATTATGCGCTAAAACATAAGGAACCTGAGGAAAAATTCAAAAAGCATTTTGTAAAATTTTAAAGGGAACCAGAAGGAAAAGGGGGAAAAGGAGAGAAAAGGGGAGGAGAAAGGAAAGAAGGGAGAGAAGAAAGAGAAAGGGAAATATGAGGCGTTAGGAGAAGAATAAATGATGTAGTCAGAGAGAAAATAGATAGAATAGAAAGAGCAAATAAGCCAAGGGTAGGGAATAGTTGAAAGGCAGGAAATGGAAATGTAAATGTGAAAAAGATAAAAGGAATAGAGAGGAAGAAAGGAAGAGGAGGAGCAGAGCAGAAGTCTCTCATGGGGGTTTGAAATTCTCAGAGGATAAAGGAGAGATAGATTTCGATTTCAGAGCCATGCGGTCAAGATAAGCTGTGAGAGGCAAACAGAATAGATCTCTATTGAGGGTAGGAGTGGAGGCAGCAGCGAAACGAACATCAAGTCTGTGATAGTGACAGAGGGAATTCCACCAGCATTGTATCGAGAGCTTAGAAAGATCCTTCCAGTTAGAAGAAATGTGTTGGAAAGCCAGAGCCAACATAAGATCTAATAGACCTGAGGAGCGAGAAGGAATATCAAGAGTGTCAGAGATACTGCCTAAAAAAAGAAGAGGGATGGAGTATGAAATAGAGATAGAAAATAGGCGAGAGATATAAGACCACACCTGATCCCAAAGTGCTAGGACAGAAGGACACAGAAAAAGTAAATGATACAGATCAGCATTAGGGGCAGAGCAGGTCCAATAGGTAGAGTCCTTATCAGGAGAAAAGCGAGAAATAGAAAGGGGAGAGAGATAAAGTCTATGATATAGAAAGAACATAGATTGAGTTAGTGAGGCGGAACGGGAGATTTTTAAGGATCTGGCCCAGACTTTGTCCCAAACAACTATAGACCATTCACAGCCCAAATCAAGCTCCCAAGCAAGTTCCAATTTAGATTTCGGACGGGTCGGATTGGGGGAGGAGAAAAATTTATAAATAAGGGAGGCTTTGGGGAGAGTAGACAGGATCTGAAGAAGCGAGGACTGGGAAACAGAAGAGGATGACAAGGGGAGAGAATAGTAGACCTCAAGTATAATGGCCATTAGGACAGTGAATCTATGGAAAAAAGACTGGGGACAGTGAAACAGAAGTCGGAATCGAGGAAAAGAACATGGGAGAAAACCATCGAAAAGCTGGTTAACCCATATCAGCCCCTTTGATCTCCACGCAGTCCAGCAAATAGGACGATTATGGAGGAGAATAAGTGAATTGTACCAAATAGGGGAAGCCAAAAAGGATTCACGGGAGATCGGGCCAGGACAGACCAGAGCGTGTAGAAGAGAAGTAGTATGCTTAAACAGGGGTAGAGGGGTGGTTAAATTCTTAGCAGTGAAATGTACAATTTCAGATAGGGAAAAAGGGGAGAGGAGTGAGCGTTCAATAGAGAGCCAAAGAGGAGCAAGAGGAGAAGGTGTAAGAACAAGCCAATTAGAAGCCTGACGAAGAGAAAAAGATTTATGATAAAGGCGGAAATCCGGAAAGTTGACTCCGCCATTGGACTTCGGTTTACGAAGGGCAACGAGCGCAACTCTCGATTTTTTATTATTCCAGAGAAACTTAGAGAGACAGGAATCAATGCGCTTGAAATAGATATCAGGGATATGAATGGGAAGCATGGAAAAGATGTATATAAGAATGGGAGATATCATCATTTTGATCGAGTCCAGCCGACCCCACCATGAGAGAAAGAGAGGATTCCAAGAGGAGAACAACTTATCCATGCGGGATAGTACAGCGGACATGTTCAACCGAATAGATGAAGAAATGGAGTTAGAGAACCAAATTCCAAGGTACTTAATTTTAGAGGGATTCCATGCAAAGCCGGTGGCCGAAAACTGATGAGGGAGACAAAATTTAGTAAGAGGAAGGATCTCAGTTTTATCAGAGTTGATCTTGTAACCAGAAACTTGGGAAAAGGAGTTAAACTCAAGTAGTAAGGCCGGAATGGATTGGTCAGGATCAGAAATAAACAAAAGAATGTCATCTGCATACGCAGAGAGTTTCAAATGAGTCTTGTCATAAGGGAAGCCAGAAATAGAAATGTTGTTTCTAATGGACGTAAGAAACGGGTCTAAAGCTAGGACAAAAAGTAAAGGGGACAGAGGACAGCCCTGACGGACGCCACGCTGCAAAGGAAAGTAAGGGGATATCCGGCCATTAACTAACACAGACGCCTTAGGGGAGGAATAAAGTAAAGAAACAAGAGAAATAAAATTAGGACCAAAACCGTGCCAACGAAGGGAGGCAAATAGAAAGGACCAATCTACTCTATCAAAAGCCTTCTCGGCATCAACTGATATAGCAGCTAGAGAGAAGTTGAGAGAAGGTACCTTATTGAGAACATTGAGAAAAAGGCGGGAATTATCTGAAGTGAGTCTGCCCTTTACGAAACCACATTGTTCCTTACCTATAAGGTGTGGGAGGAAAGGATCTAAGCGCCAGGCAAGAAGTTTAGCAAATAATTTATAGTCTACATTGACAAGGGATATTGGGCGATAATTTTTACAAAATCGCGGGTCGCGACCCTCTTTGGGTATTAAGCAGATCGTAGCCTCGTGAAAGGTACCAGTAGCTGTGCCGGAGGTGAAGAAGGATTGAAAGAGGGAGAGAAGTTTGGGAAGCAAAAGATCTGAAAAATGTAGATAAAATTCCACAGAGAAGCCGTCCGGCCCCGGAGATTTACCCTTGGTTAGAGATGTTAAGGCGCTATCCAGTTCGGTGATAGAGAGGTCAAGTTCAAGATCAGGGAAATTAAGATGAGAGGTGGAGGGGGCAGGAATTTTGTCAAAGTAGGATTGAATGAGAGCAGCCGAAGGGGGGGATTCAGGAGTATAAAGAGATTGATAGAACTGTTGAAATTGGGCGAGTATATCCTCCTCCTTATGCAGGAGAAGGTTATCGTTGGAGTATATTGAATCAATCAGGTTACGCTCCTTGCGGGACTTAAGATAGTTGGCCAAAAGTTTACCTGACTTGTTACGACCTCCGTAGTAGCGGGCGCTGCTGCGGAGCAGTGATGAGGATGCATTGTCAGTAGAAATTTTGTTAAACTCGAGTTTGGCGCGTATAAGGTCTGGTACAACCGTTGGAGTAGAAGAGGTGTAGAATTTATGTTCCAGGGATTTGATATGGGAGAGAAGGTCTTTCTGTTTCTTAAGATAAGATTTCTTTTTCTTTGAGACAAAGTCAATCACAAAACCGCGAGCCGTAGCCTTAAAAGAGTCCCAAATAACATGAGGGGGTAAAGAAGGATCAGAATTATGTAGGAAAAATTCCGTGGCAAAGGAAAGAAAAGAAGAAGAAAAGAGGGGATCCAGGAGGAGAGAATTATTAAAGCGCCAGCGGGAGGATTTGGGATGAGGAGGAAGTAGATCAAGAACGGTGATAATGGGAGCATGGTCTGAGATAACTATCGGCTCTATAGATGAGGAAAGAAGATTTTGAGAGAGAGACTGAGAAAGGAATATGTAGTCAATCCGGGAGAAAGAGGCATGAGGAGGTGAAAAGAAAGAATAGTCCAAAGAGTCAGGATGGGACAGTCTCCATGAGTCGAGAAGGTGAGATTTGGAGATAGTGTCAAGGAATTGTGTATGTGATTTGTGGGGGGTGAAACGGGCAGAGGATTTGCGATCAAGAAACGGGTCAACAATTTGATTACAATCCCCACCCAGAATGAACAGGGAATCACTGTATTGAAAACACTTAGAAGTTATTAGAGGCCAAAAGTTACAATCAGGATGAGTGGGGCCATATACATTAAAAACAGTCAAGGAAACAGAATTGATTAACAGCTTAACTAAGACCCAACGACCCTCAGTATCATTTTCTTGAGAAAGAACTTTACATTTTAGCTTCTTGTGACACAAAATGGCCACACCATTCTTTTTGTTAGAAGTAGGAGAAAATAAAACCGTTCCCACCCAACCTCTTTTTAACTTAAGAGACTCCGCCTCAGAGAGATGAGTCTCTTGTAAAAGAACTAAGTCAGGAGTGTAAGAGGCTAGATGGGAAAGCACTCTCTGCCGCTTAATAGGGCTAACAAAACCTTTCACATTCCATGAAATAACTTTGAATTAAATCACAATAAAGTGTGCTAGGAACAGAGAAAAGAGATGAAACCAAAAACGCCACAAAGGAGAATAACGAACGAGTGAAAGACGAGAGCAGGACAAAAGAAAGTCGAAAGACATAGTGAAAAAAGAACAAGGAAAAAGGAAAGGAAGGAAAGGGGAGGAAGAGAGGAGAAGAAGAAGAGACAGTACATATCCAAAACGGACGACTGAGGAAAACATACCTGAAGGGGGAAGGGAGATAACAAGATGACGACGATGGGGTGTGGGAGGATTCGACAAGAACAGCCCTCCGAGCCGGAGAGCAACAACCCACCGCAACAGGACGGAGTATGAGGAAGACGAACCATATGATACGAAGAGGAGTACAAGAGGGTTGGTCGAACAGAAAATCTAAGGGAGGGAAAGAGAAACATGTTATGCCGAAGTCATGAGAAGGTAAACAGTACACAAACAAACAATTGTATGCAAAAACAGAAACCCAAACGACAACCATTATACAATCATATCAGGCAGAAGGAGAATCAACCAAGGAGGAAAAAATTCCAGCAAGAACCTGTAAGGAGAAAAAACCAAACAGGTAAATAGTCAACCAGTAGGAGGATTAGATGTATCCATGCCAGCATTAGTCTGAGTGTGGATGAATTTCTTAAGTTCAGCCGGGTCTTGAAAAGTCCAAGTGTTATTTTGATGAGTTACCTTGAAGGTACAAGAGTGAAAAAGGCCATATCTAGCTCCCATAGAACGCAGAGGAGCACGAAGAGATAGAAATTCTTTTCTTCTGGCAGCAGTGACACCAGAGACATCCTGAGAGAGAAAAACTCTCTGACCCATCCAGGACACTTGGCGTTTCGCTCGAGCTGTGGAGAGGATCAGAAGGAGATCCGTAAATTTGAGGAAGAGGATGATGACCCCCCGCGGTTTGGTAGAGGAGGAGGAGCGAGGGCCAAGTCTGTGGGCTCGTTGGATACTAAGAGAGGTGGTAGCAGGAAGGTCCAACAATTTCAGGAGGAAAGAAGAGAAGAACGTGACAGGATCATCACCCTCCAAGGATTCCGGCAGGGCATAAACGCGTAGGTTATTCCTCCTGTTCCTGTTTTCCAAGTCCTCAGTGTGTTGTTGAAGGGCGAGAAGAGACCTCTCCAGAGATGAAATGCGATGGGAATTTGACTGAATTTCTGGAACCTGCTGCTCCACAGAAGAAACACGGACCTCCATAGTTGACCATTTGGCCTCAAAAAGCTGCATCTTAGTATTAGTCTCCTCCACGAACGGGCGCAAAGCACGAATCTCCTCAAGTATCAACTCCATAGAGATAGGGGGTGGAGATGACTCAGGTGGAGGAGGAGAGGAGTCCGGCTTCAAGCGCTTAGGTAAGGAGGCAGGAGGAGAAGACTTACTGGAGGAAGGTTGTGATGGAGAGGAGCGGGTGGGAGCTGTTGTCGCCATTTGATCTGTGGAAGGAGGATGAAGAGAATGGCCTGTTGGTGAGGAGGAGGCAGAGGAAGGTGGAGCCTTCGAGGGCACAAAGACAAACTTTGGGTTGCGAAGCTTGCCCATAGAAACCTAAAACGTGCCAGTGATAGTGAACAGAAGGCAAATAAGCAAACCAACACAACAATCTGGGCTCAGGGGCAGGGAATGTCAATATGTCAACATGTCCAGTCTAAATAGCCCAGCGGTTATCAGGAGTAGTAGAGGACACTTGGAGAAATCGTGAAGAAACCCCGGACCTGGAGGTAATGCCAGCAGATATTAGGAGATGTTACCATACAGAGTTGGTGTATAAATAACGTTGCCCAATAGTAGGTTTAGCACCACATAAGATTTAGCTGATGTATCCTTAAGAGTGTATAAATGTCACAGAAAGAGAGCCCCTGGTACAAAATCTATCTCCATGCGCCTCCATAGCGTAGAAAACAAATTAAATCATCTCTCTGAAGCATTAAAGCAGGTGTGGCATCCTCAGGGCGCAGCAGAAAACCACAGAGGCATTCACCTACCAGGGAAGTTGTAATGAATCATTCATGCAGCTATCCCTTAGAAAAGCGCTTGTCAATCAGAAAATATTCCACATTGTCATGAGAAGCAGAGCGCGTCTGAGAGCATGAGGAGAAGTTACTGCTCCAGGTGCGCGCGCCGGTTCCAGACGAGCAGCGCTGAGGCAACAAAATGGCGGGCGTTCTGAGGAGCGCATTCAGCGCGGCGAAAACAACGCATTGCAGGCGCGAAAGAGTTCACCTTGGGCTCACCAGGCGCACAACACGTTCCGCTAGCTGGAACATCCCAAAAAGCTCGAAGAAGGAACGCGAACACTGCCGTAAATGATACGGGTCCGTCCCGGTGCGGCGGAGCTCCGGATCTAAGCGGCCATCTTGATCAGCGTCCAAGCCACGCCCCTTGGCTCACACACTTGAATCGCATATTGAGGCCAAAATATGCAGATTGTGTTGGATTATGTCTTATGGCAAGCAGAGCCTCACAACAATGCAGCTATCTTGGAGGCTGGCACCTTGGTGCCCCCTCATTTTCATCTGGGTATCTAGCTGCAAAACCCACTGAGGGAGCTTGGCTCATAATCAGCTATGATACAACTACTATTATAAAAGAGAAAACATCCGTGTGCATGTGTTTTTTATTCACCCACACTTTTTGCCTTCTTGGAAATTGTATATTGATTAATGTAGAGCTTTTTCCGAGGGTGTGTGTCATTTTGGTTTCTTTCATGTCCTTTACCAACAGATACTTCTTGATGGTGATGGACAGGAAAAATATCCATTACACCATCCAGCCTTAGTAGGATAGAGTATGTAAAATTCTGACTCCTACTGCATCGGGCTGTTGGAGGATGTATTCCATCAACTTAGCCAACGGGAGCTCCATCAACATAATATTTTCAGTCCGGCCACATCAGCTTCATTTAACCTTGCATGCACATGTTGTGTACCTCTGACCTGTTGCTGGCTACTGGTAGTGTCAGGTATCTGGTCCCTGTACTTTGCCTGGTAATTAGATCTCTCGTTTGATGCAGACCGTGACGTTATCACTATTGCTAGACTGCTGTTGATGTATTCTTACTTTAATGCATTGCAGGATTCACTCCTTTTCGTGTAAATTAAAGTTTTGCGGTTCTGTCTAGGTAAGTATAGAGCTCCGTCAGCTGTTTATTGGCGACATGTGGTCTGCAACATTTTTGGATTGATTTGCTACCAGTTGTTATTGCAGGACAATATTAATATTAACTGACACACTTTGTAAGGCCCTCCATATATATTGACAGGCTATTTTTTGCCTGTGGCAGACTGGCTGACTGTCCTTCAGGGTCTAAAAGACCCCATTGGCCAAACCTGGAAATTTTCCCTGGACCAACAGTTACATCAATTCCGGTTTGTAAATAGTTCTTGCCAACCTCTCTTGGTCCTTCTGCAAAGGCTTTTACAGCGAGATGCTTGTTTTTCACCAAAGCCTCTTCCATAGTGTGGTCAAAACTCCCGGAACCTTGCTATGATGTAGCCTTCAGGTTAGCCCTGCATGAAGATTCTGAAATAAGCAGAGTCCACAACTTCTTAGGTAACTGCCTAGGTGGATTTATTGCAGTTACAAAGAACTGACCACCATTCCATTCTGGCAACTTGGTCCAACTGACAATATTCAAACCGTCCACTTAGTGCTGACATACATAGAGTTGTGTTGTCATATATGACCTAAGCACAGTTCTAGTTGAATAGACTATGAGTGACACAAAACAGTTCTATAATGTAATACATTTCTATTAAAAAAAACATTGAAACCTGTAAGCCACAACATATCTTCCCCATACTAAATTTACAGGAGATAAACTCTGAAACTACGGAGAGTTCCCAATGACTGAAATAGGAGCATGAAAAGAAAAACAGATAAAAACAACACCAATGCTTAATCAATCACATAGTCATTGACCCAAACTGGTTTGACACTAGTTCTCAAAGCAGAATTATCAACAGTACATTTTCCAGTCCCACTACCTTGTGCAGTACTTGCACACTTAATTGCAACCATGTTCTCAGATGTTTCAGTTAAATCATCATGAAACCTGGTCAATCATGACATGTTCCATACATCACCTGAATCTTATACAACTACATTTGTTCTCACCTCGGAAATAATGAAAGGTTCCATGAATTATGAACACCCTATCTTAATTAACCCGGGTTTCCTTACCAACACTTAGTCACCCACTTCCCATTCTTTGCTCACAGAATTCTTCTTGGCAAATTGAGCTTTATACATCCTTTGATGTAAAGATCTATGACCACTCAGATCTTCTCCAGAATGCAATATCTCACTTATTCCAAAATTTAGAATCAACAATGGTGGATTAAGTTTATTGTGTGACTTTCTGCCTCACAGCACAGCAAATGGAAACACCCACGTCATACCATTAAGTGTATTGTGGTGAACCCACCATGTCTCTCTTAAACAGAACTTTTTAGCTAGTATAGCTCTTTCTTGCTCATGCTTTCCACCAAACCATTGGCTTGCAATGAGTACAGAGCTGTCTTAAGGTGTACTATAGACAACTCTTTGAGAAACACACACATTTCCTGTGATATAAATTGAACACCATTGACCATTATTAAGTAATTCCTCAGTAGGAAACTCAGTCTCCGTTATAGTGTTTACATACACTATATATTTGGTGACCACCCATTTGGAGGTATAGTCCAATAACAACAGAACAAATCATTCATAACCAGCCAAAAGTTTGAATGGTGCGACAATATCTAACCCTAGATTGGCCCAAGGTTCCTCCACAATCTCCACTGGAGATAATGGAGCTGTTCTAGTCTTCCTGCTTTTGTCATTGTTAGCACACTGCCAACAGTCTTTCACCACCTATTTCACCTGGCGATCCATACCTGGCCACCAATACAACTCCCGTAATCTGACCTTAGTTAAATTCCTCCCCAAATGTCCTTCATGTGCCAGATTAATTAACTTGTTTTTCAACTCAAATGGTGGAATTACTCAACTAACATTCACAATTTTCCAATAAACCATGCACAACTCCTCCTTCACATTTACCAACCCTTTTTAAGGCATCTGTTATATATCTGGGCACCCCTTGCCTATGTGTTCACTTAAAACCAACCAATGCGTCTCCACAAGGTTCACCCTAATCAATTGGCAATCTTGATAAACAGTCTGCCACACTATTTTTAGATCCATGAACATAGTCCACACCAAACTTTAACTCTGATAATCCATCCAGCCATCGTTTTATTCTAGGAGACAAATTCTACACATCCCTGCATGTGAAAATCTAGGAATGTGGGCGATGATCAGACTTGATCACAAAAGGTATTCCCCAAAAGTACAATTTAAAATGAAGAATGACCCAATACACAGCCAACACTTCCACTGAGTATCTTTCCTCAGCACCTTTCAATGGGCGGTAAGCAAATGCCACACTCTTCGACTCTCCTTTCACAACTTTTGTTAAAATTGAATCCAATCCTTTGTTGCTAGCATCTGAAACACAATCGCTTTCTTGCAAGAATCAAAATGCCCAAGTGTAGGCAACCTTCCAATGCTGTTCTGAGTTTCTCTAAACGGCAATCCACATTCACCTGTGCACTCAAATTTGGAGTTCTTCAATAACAATCTCAAAGGTTGCGATAGACTAGCAAAGTTCGGAATACATTTTGAACAAAATTCTGCCAATCCCATGAATGATCATACCTGATCTTTGTTCTCAGGGATAGGCGCTATCAAAATACTGTTAGACAAATACACTTTAGGATTAATACCTTCCCCTGAAATTGTATGGCCTAAATATGTTACAGAGGTCACACAAAATTTGCATTTCTCCTTCTTTATTACAAGTCCAACTTCTTGGAATTGCTCTAACACTTGCCATAATCGCACATCCTGCTCCCATTGATCTTTGCCATAGCTAAGAATATCGTTCTGGAAAAATAATACTTTTTGAAGCCCCTCCAGAACCTTCTTCATTACTCTTTGAAAACACGCAGCTGCCAAAGGGCATACCAACAAACCGATATGTACACAAAGGGGTTACAAATGAAGTTACATATCTGGACTCTGGATGAAGCAAGACCTGGTGGTAGGCAGAAGACAAGTCCATAACACTGAAAAACTTTACATCTTTTATCAGTGCCAGTGTTTCTGAGATGTTAGGCAAAGGCTGCCTGTTCAGCCATATGTGTATGTTCATTCCACGAAAATCTATACACATCCTGATCTCCCTCCCACCATCCTTTGGAGCTAAAACCACTGGGGCCAGTCATTCTGAGCACTCCATTTCTCCAATCACACCTAAATCTAACAGTCTTTTTAATTCCCGTAGAGAGAAGCCATCTTCAAACGCGGAACTTTCTTCACCTTGCTCACAAATGGTAACGCACCATCCTTCAGAACAATGTTTTGCTCAAAATTCTGTAGCTGGCCTAAATCATTAGTAAAACCTTTAGGAAATGTTGTATTTACATCATCTGGCACCCTTTCCACTGAGAGATATAACACTTTTCCGGCGAATTAGGTTCAAAGTTATTCACGTGTGTCTTTGATGTCGCCATCCTAAAAGATTGTAACCCCTTCTGGCAAAATGTACCTTTCCTACTGTCTCCCGGTCTGCAAATTGAATTTTCATGACAGCATATCCCAAAACATCAATTTCCTCACCACCATACCCCACAGGATTGATGTCTGATGGAAGCAGCTCAGCTTCATCCATATCAAACACCACATCCCAGGTCTTGTCACCTACCTTGGTGTATAGCAGAATCAGCCAAAACTGACACATTTTTCCTCCGTACTATAAGCTCACATTCGTGCATCTCTAAAGGGTTTCCATCCATAACCCCATCATTTCTCACAATCAACACATACTTCTTTTCCTCTTCTACATAGTGTACACCTTGTGTGTTGGTTCCTATGCACATACAAGCATAATGCTCATTCTTCCCACATTTTTTGCACATGGCAAACCTAGCAAAACATTCAGGACTATTAGAGAGATGTCCTTCACTCCCACACCTAAAACATTTCACACCACTACCATTTCTGTGGGAATGGGCATTCTCATTGCTGTGCAATTTCTTTTGAATTGATTTTCACTACTGGCCAATTGATTTAGATCATCACTCTGGTCCATCTCTTTCCTCACTTCATGCACAGAACACTCTTCCACATGGTTGTCTTTACCCTTACCGTCTCTCGTCTGATGTATCCCCACACTGGCATTTTCCATCCCTTCAGCTATGGCTATCGCCACTTTCAAATCCGGATTCTTCATTAAAAGCTTCTCCTGTACCTTTATGTTGTTGGTACATCTCATTATTTGATCCCTAACTAAGGAATCTGTCTGCTCCCCAGAGTCACAGTACTTGCTAATATTTCCAAAGATACCATATAACTACCAATTATGCAACAATATAGCTTGCTTTCTCACAGGTAAAAACTTCTCACCCCCAATAGTGAATATATAAGAATCAAAAATCTGATTCCACCTTTTCCAAGACAGAATAGGATATCCCTCATCAGATAGAAACTGTGGTGGCTGACACATATTTGCCATAACCATAATTAATATTAAACTGAAATATTGTTTTTTTAACAGGAATTTAAGCAATTGAAAGCGTTATTATGCCCCAAAACCTGCAATTGAAGAGATATCATAAAGACAATCATACAATGCTGTCCACTCTACAACTCAGGCACATATATGATCAGGTGTGCTTCTGTTAAAGTGTAGAGGTAAAAGGAGGTAAACCATTTCACATTGTCCAGCTGCACCTAATCACTGTAAGAATCCTCTGTGCCTTTCCATCAATTTAGGAGTCCGTGTCAATCACTCCCCCAACACAATGCAGTGCCACAAATACCTATACTCCCGTCAGGGTAATTCTGATCCAGTTGCACTTCACTGCGCTTGTGCAGCACTCTGAGCCCACAAAGAACACACATTGTCTCCACGAAACCCCTCATCCCCACACCGCACATTTGATGCATCCAAAAAAGTGTCAAAAAAATGATGGGCTCCTCAGCTGCTCCCAAAATGGCCGTGCATACATAGCATCACAATGCATGAATGAACTCAGCCCAATCCAAAATGGCTGCCAAGTACGTAGCGTTATGATGATATTGCCACCTTATGAAATCCCCACAAAAGATGCACATGCATGGGCATACTGTGTGAGCACTGCCTCACAACATTCCTCATAGAGGAAATTGTCAGTAGCTTTGTGGTGACGTGATTGTAAATGTTTCTCCACTCTCCTCAGTAGTTGCACCCACACTGGTAAGTGACCATGTGAGAAGATACATCCATCAGTGGCAAAATTCAATGAAAATGGGTTTACGGGAAAACTGGTTGTCGCACGCCTGTCCCCAGCAGCCGCTCATCACCAATATTAAGGTTCTGAAATAAGCAGAGTCCACAGCTTCTTAGGTAACTGCTTATGTGGATTTATTACAGGTACAGAGAACTGATCATCAGTCCGTTCATGACCAAAGCACAGTTCTAGTTACCTAGACTATGAGTGGCACAGAATAGTTCTATAATGACCTAGTACAATTATATTAACAAAACATTAAAACCTCTAAGCCACAAACTCCTGCTTAACCATTTCCTGAACTAAATCCATATTTACCGCTAGAAGTAAAAATCATCACCAGGCTGAAATCTGAAGCCTAGGCCGATTGGCCAGAGACAAATCTACGATTGAATTGGAACACTAATGGACACATACATATTTGACTATTTTTCATTTTCTATTTTCTTTCAATGCAATACCATTTTTGCATGTGTTATCATTGAGGCATGTTTCTATTTTTCTTAACTTTTGACCCCCTTGTTTAGTTTCCTTTATATATTTTTTTATTATGCTTAACAGATATTTCACTATTGTACTTAACTTGTGTGCAGCCTGAAATCTTTGGCTGATATTTACTATCATTTTGTGCCATAGTTGCGCCACTTTTTGGGTGCAGCCACAACACAAAAGGTTAGTCCAGATTTGCAAAGCCATGCAACGTTTGATTTGTGTTGCCTTGCATGACATTTTTTGTAAAAGGAACGCAATGTAGTGCTGCGTTGCTATGAACTGCATTGGGTAGGCATTATATGAATGGAGCCTGGCTGTTCCAATGCATCGACCCATGTATTTTGATGCAAACCCTGATTTACTAAAACAGCAAAGCTAGGTGTTCACCAAAATACTGCACAAACCTTAGAGAGGCGTAACAAGAAGAAATATCTTAATTTCTAAGTGTTACTTCCTCTATCCATGAGTGCTGTATTGTGCAGCACCCATAAAAAGAAGAAAATTTGTCTAAGGATTGTTTTTGTGCATGAAGGTATGCCTTCCTGCACAGAAACAGTCCTGACCTCAACATAGGAACCCTTGTGATATGATGCTAGGATGTCTGCATTTGTGCCAGAAAGCCATAAGTGCCCCAGTGTAGGGAGAGAGATGAACAGCACCATGTGTTTGTAAATATTGCTCTGTTTAGCTCTCTACCATTCATGAAACGCAGTGTTGTAGCTTGCCTTGCTGTGTTGCGATGCATGAACTTTTAGTAAAACTGCCCCTTTGTTTCTTTGAAAGTACTATTGATTGGTCATTTTGCTGCCCACAATACTGCTTACTGTGCAGACCATGCTACCACAGGAAGAGTAAGAAACATGTTTTCTTTTGAAGATTCATCTGGTGTGCCAGTTCAAGAATTCAGCCCTTACTCATATCAAGATTGAAACCTCTCTCTACAGAGTCTGACAGTCTATTTTTTCTAGAATTGACATTGTCTGCCATATTGAATCCAGAAAAAAATGAAATAAGGGCAAAGGATTGGGAGCACTTGGAGTCATCAGGAAAGTTAAAGAACTCCAGTGCATTCTGGAGAGTAGTCAACCACACTTTTTTTTAGCAGTGGTGGTAATTCACAGATCCATAATGTCACCCCAGTTACCATGTGGGTAGAGCATTTTTCTACAATTTGGGACCCGATTAGCCAGACTCATGGGCCTATGGTCAATGAAGTACCCATCTACGATTATTAGGCTGTGGTGCATGTGAGTCAGTCTTTTGCCATTACTGACGTGAGATTGGACATTGACAGTAGTCTCCCAGAGAAAGTATCTGGCCTGGACAGAATTCCAGTGGATCTATTTAAAGAGCATCAATTTTTCTGGGCCCCAATTATCCCAAATGTTTTAAAACTGCTATAGTAGGCCCATTGGTCTCATAATGGCAGGAGGCATTAGTTGTCCCCATAATTAACATCCATTGGTAAATGCGATAGGTTTTGCCCATGTGAATAATAATAAGCTGTTTTTGTTGTAAGCTGTACGTCGGTGAATAGTTGTGAAATATAAGTTACTGAAACTCAGTTCAAGTGTTATGATTTAAATATTGAGCAAGGCAATATATTTTCCTGCTACTGGTGGTATTAGAAAGTGGTGAGATTAGGTAAATGGGGGAGGACAAGGAAAAAAAAAAACATGCACCAGATAAGTACAGTGTGAATGCAGATGAGGCCAGGGACCGAGATTAGGTGAGACTGTGCCTTGTGTCTCTGGCTGCACCTTGCTCTGACTGGAAAGACAGTGATAAATGCTGAGTCATGCTATGAAGGTCCCTTGTTTGCCTCTGCAGAGAGGAGTTAGGGCCCTATTTATGAGGCTTTATGTCACTTTTATGCCGCCGGTGCGGCCCCCGGTAGAAAGCCGCCTTGAAGTCAAAGAAGCAGCAGCAAAGTTGAATACGCTGGAGTGCTGCTTTCTCCATCAAAACGGTTAGTGCCAGTAGATTGCTAGTTGTGCCTAAATTGGCCACAAAGCCAGTCTGGTTGAAGGGGAGGCGCTGTGTTGAGTCTGCCCAGGCTGACAGCTCTTCCAGTAAAATGCTGGTGTAGTATTTAGATTCGATGACGAGGAGAGCTATCATTCTATAATTTATTGGGTCATTTCTTTTACCACTTTTATAGATGGGATGGATGATGGCACATTTCCAGGAATCTGGGATGTTATAGTTGAGCCTGCAATATAAAAACAGGGGTGCGAGGTGGCCTGACCCCAAGGTTACATCTGACTTGAACAGGGCCTGGTGTAGTCCATTTGGGCCAGGAGCTCTGTCTGACCTACCTTTCATGATTATCCGAGCAATGGTATTTCTTAACACTCCTGGTGTCGTCAGCGTCTCTATTGTTGGCTCGTTTCACGCCTTCATTCTTTCAATTATTGATTCGTCCAGAGCGTCTTCGACTAAGATGATGGACCCGGTGTTACCGATGCAGCGGACTTCAATGGGTGCTGACCCAGATTTAGTTGATGGATGGTCCGACCTGCTTGAATGTTCACAGACGTGATTGGATAAACACTGGGTCCAGTTATCGGCACTTATGTTTGCAATACCGTGTCCTCTGCCTCCTAGTGGGCTTCTATTCACAAGAGACCAGAATAGCTTTGTAGTAGACTTCTTGCTAGCATGGACTCACTTCAACCAAAACTGGTCTGACACAGTTTTTTTGTCTCTTTGTACAGATGTCTTGAAAGCTTTTTGAGCTCGCTGGTAGTGGTTGGATAGGGCTACATCTCCTGGGTTTTTCCTGGCCCAGCGTAAGGCCAAATTTGTTTGAAATTTTAGCTTGTATGTCGCAGATGAGATGCGAGGTTGTGGTGTGTCTTGCCAGGTACATGTTTTGGACAGAAATTTGTTAATTAATCGGTTTACAAGTGCTTCCCAGCCGTCGATGATGGGTACCTCTTTTTCACTTAGCAAATATAGAAAAGCACTACATTCCTCCACAACGGGGGAGACGGAGCTGGACGTCCATTTCATTCTCCTTAGGTTCTCTGAGTGGCCTGATAGCGTGTGTGTGATTGCCTGGTGGCAGGGAATGTTGGGTGACAAGGTTATTGTTTGAGGTCGGTGGTCGCTCTCCCCTTGTGCTGTGATGTGATGGGACTCGATAAGGGGGAGCATTTCACTATTTCCTAATGTGAAGTCCAGAAATGAGTGGATTCGGCCAATTGTTCTAGTCCCGGCCGGAGTAGTATCAGTAGGTGAGCAACCGTTTATTACAATGTAGCCTATTCTGCTGGATTGGAGGACAGCGTATTCACCCAAGTTGGAAGGTCTAAGTCCTAATGGTAATGTTTGTGTAGCAAGATGCGGGGGAACCGCTGGAAAGAAGATTCCTAGGTCTTCGAACAGATTGTGGAAGAGGTTTGTGTTAAAATCTCCAGAAATTAAACAGAGTATACTGCTGTGTACGCTTAAGATGTTGCATACAATTTCAGTCAGGCGGTCCAGTTTGGATTTTTTGTCAGTGGTGCACGGAGAGATGTAAACATTTAGTTGGAGTAACTGTCTAGCTGAAATAGGACTTTCAACCACGATGCCAGCGACCCAGTCAACTTCAGATGTTGTCTGTTTGATGCGTGCAGTCTGCTGTACATGCTCTGTCTCGTAGCGGGAGACGTGAATTCTAGAAACTCTTCGATTTGGATGCTGATTGCTAACCAAGTTTCCTGGAGAAGAATTATGTTTTAAAAATCCTAGTGTGTCTGGGGATTGAGATTTCAACAGAAGGCCATTAATATTCCAGGAGCAAATTGTTAAACAATGTTCGGGGTTATTTCAATCAATCTGATTTCAGGATAGGGCTGCTGGCAGCCATGCCCAGTCTGCACTTCGGGTAGCTTGCCCACACAGTCATCCCCTTGGGGTGACCAAGTAGCAGATGAGATCGCCCTCCAAAAGACCACAGTGACCACAAGCTTGAAAATGGTGCCTGGCTGAAGAGGACTCAGCCAGGGAATCCCAGAGTGATCCAACAAAGTACCTGCACCAGAGGGCAACAAGGCCGGCAGCCCCCAGGTCCCAGAGAATGTCACTATTGCTACCAGAAAAACTACAGCACCGACTATTTTCGCCTGAAGGCATACCACAAACAAAAAGGCATAATCCCAGGACAGCCCACACAGAATACACATACACAAAATAAAGTCCACAGCAACACCATTTTAGCTTCCAATCAGCCCTACGCACGGCAGGGAGGGGTAACTGCTCACATGTCAACAGACAGGTCACCAAAAAATTAAGACTCATTTGCTTCTCAAAAGTGCACGCTACCCATGCAGGTCAAAAGGACGCCCCCACACTGATTGAAATTACATACCTTTTTATGGAGCAGCCCATAGAGGAAATAATTGTCCCTACCATAGCAAGCGGGGGGGAGCAAAAGTACAAATAAAACCAAAGCAAACTTGAAACTTATCATTCCCTAAAGGTGCTACCACCATTCTTTAGCACTCTGCTAGGTAGCTTCACGTGCCAGTAAAGTCATAGAATGTACCTGTATTATGGAAACCAGGAATTCTCTAACTATATGTTTTTTCCAAGCTAACAAACAACCCACAGCTTTTATCCTACAGGTTGCCAATCTAACCACATGTGCAGGATCATTGCAGCAGCTGCCACCTCTTTGGCTGAAGCCTCCAAAAGAAATTTTGATCACAGCCTCCAAAAGGGCTTCCACAAGCCAACCGCTGAAGGCCACAGGCTACAAATGGAATTTACAGTCATTTTTTGATAACAAACTCTCTTTTTTGCTCTTTGCCATGACAAGACAATTGGTGCCCAGAGTACAAATGTTTTTTTAAATTATGTACTTCTATATTTTTGTACTCACTTAGCCAGGGTGTTGTGTGCCCCGTCAATCCCTAAAATGTGCTTAGTCCCATGAAAACCACTTTGATATTCTTGCAATGCATGCACAGAGACCTCTCGCACCTCACATACACATACACAGAACCCAACGTTAGCATTTCACATGCACTACACTGCAGGCTCCTAAACAACACATGGTATTAAAACATGACCACTGTGGGCACTGAAACCACAAACAGGTCATGGTGCATATGCTCATTGATACCCCAGCCAATCAGGACACGACATATACACCAAACGAGGTGATCACAAGCTCACCACACCTGACATCTGGACAAACAAACACTGGCACAGACTAGCTCTCCAGAAGTCGAGAGCCATCTGTGTCCCCCTTATCAGATGGTTGTACTTGTTATTTATGACAATGATGCTTTTCAAATGTCGAAGTGTTTTATTGTACCCACAAAATGTATATATGTGCAGCAAAACTTTTGTACTCCGAGACACCCTTCCGATGCAACTCTGTCAATACTCTTGCGGCTTCTGCATTTAATTAAACCAGCTTAATCCTGTTTTGCAACATGCCTCTTGTTTTTTCATTTATTTAAAGTAAAATCATATTTGTGCAACAACATTAACAACCAACCATTGATAAATAGGAAACCCTCCTTGAGTACGGTGTTCAATCTGTAAGCAACTGTTCAGAGAAAGCCAAGGTCCTAAAAATAGTGAATGTCAGTTCCAAAACAAATGTACCACAACATACAGCTTTTATCTGTGTCAAACAGCTGAAACTCACCAAACCTACATTGAGAAATGACATTGACATCTGAGGAAACAGGGCGCTATAAACAGTGCTTACTCTATGAAGAGTGTTTACTTTAGACAACACTGTGGAAACAGTAAAACTTTCATAAGAAACATACCACAGCGTATTAAAACGTATGTGCTAAGAACAGTGTACACTCTATGCAACAGTTATAAAAAAACACACACTCTTTGCTAAAATATCCAAAATCCGAATGTGCTAAACATCTTGCTACCTGCACCTTATACTGTCGTGAAATATTTACAGATAGCCCATCTTCTCAAGCAAAACACGCACATGTATATAGGTTAGGACCTGGTGCACACAGTCTTCTAAGTTATGTAGAAATAGTCATGCTATCCCGATTCTATCTAATAACTCAAAATAAATCTTTTTATTACACCTATCTTTAATGTTACATTAATGTTTGTTTTTTTCAGTGAATTTCTAGGTTTTTTTAAAATACATAAATGCAACCCCACATTCAGCACGCCAGCCCCTGCAGTCAAACCTCCACAAGCTGACACATCTCTCTTGGCTGACAGGATTACATAAGGGTGTGAACAGGGACTGGCCCCTCCGCTGAGACCTGTCTCTCAGAAGACATGTGTGTGTAGTAAGATGTATGGGGGTGACTGGCCTCTCCTTTGACATTTCCCTCTCAAATAACAGGTCTGCACAGTAGTGAGTGGGGAGGGCCTGGCCTCGCCTTTGAGACCTCTCTCTCAGATGACTGGTATGCATAGTAGGGTATGTGGATGGACTGGATTCTCCTTTCGGACGTCTCTCTTAGGTGACAGGTGTACATAGTGTGTAAAGAGTGTGTAAAGAGGGACTGACCTCTTCTGTCAGATCTGTCTCTCAGATTTCAGGTGTTTTTATTAGAGTGTGCGAATATACTAACCTTTCTTTTTAGACCTCAGTCTCAGATGACGGATGTTCATAGTAGAGTGTGTGAATGGACTGGTCCCTCCTTTCAGATCTCTCCCTTTGATGTTAAGTGTGCATAGTAGGGTGTATGGGGAGTGAAGGCAGCTGACAGATCCAGGAGGATGAGGATTGTCATTTTGGTGCGGTCGAGGAGGGCCCTGATGTCGTCAGTAACTGCGATCAGGGTTGTCTCGGTGCTGCAGCTGGCTCGGAATTCCAAACTGAGAGGGGTCCAGGAGATGAGTTGCTGGTTGAGTGCCTTCTCGAGAACCTTTGCTGGAAAGGGGAGCATGGAAATGGGTGAGGTAGTCTTTCAGTTTTGCAGTTTCGGCGGATGGTTTCATTAGGCTTCGTAGCCTATCGTCTTGCTTCCCAGGTTGAAGATGTGGTGGAGATAGGGATCCTTGGGTGCTCCCTAATGCATGGAGTTCACGATGGAGATTGTGGCTTGAGCTGTGAGAGGGTCCCGATGGGTGAGTAGGTGTTCAGGGTTTGTGTCTGTGGGTGTGAGCAGGCTGATGCCATCGGTGGGAGGGGGTTGGGTATCAAGGTTTTTGTAGATGACTGAGATCTTATTGTGGAAAAAGTCCTCCAGGGTGTTGAACAATTCATGGGAGGTGGTGATGTCATTCTCTGTGGCTGTGGGGTTGGAGAACTTCTCCCTGATGGCAAAGAGCTCCTTGCTGTGGTTTGAGTTGGTTTCTATGGGGTCTTCTAGGGCTTTCTTTTCTGCTTCTTTATTGAGGTGGCGGTACTGGTTGAGTGCTGCCTTGAAGGTGATATGGTCTCCTGTTTCTTTGCTAGAATGCTACTTCCTTTCTAGTTGCCAGCAGTTGCATTTGTGGATTTCAGCTCTGTGGTGAATCAGCTGGCTCAAATGGCAGGTCCTTTTTAATTTGGCTGGCTTGGCAGGGGTGATTGTGTCACATGCTTCTGTGGTCCACTGGGGGAAGTTCTTTGCAGCATGGTCTAGGTTGGATGTTGTGTCTGGGAGGTGGGAGTTGACAGCATTGATCCATTGGTCCTCTGATATCTTTTTCTTGTTTCTGCTCATGGAGCTGGGGGCATAGTGCCAGTGTTGGTGGGTCCTGAGATGGTAAAGAGGATTTTGTAGTGGCCCATCCAGGTGAACTATGAGACTTAGTTGTATTTAACTCCGTCGCTGGACATGAAAATGGAGTTGAGCGTGTATTCTGTGATGTTGGTGCTGTCGATGACAAGTTGCTTGAGGCCTTCTACTTCTACCTTCTACTCATCACAATACTTTTGTCTTACGCACTTCATCACAAATACAAAAACTGCAACATGCATTCCTGCTAGTAGCGTGTATTTAGAACAATATCATAAAAATGTGTAAAAAATAATATGCATTTATTTTCTTCACAGTAGTTATCCCTTAAAAACCTCCTCTCTAAATCTAGGGGGGCAGCATAACTTTGTACTGCCCCCCTATATAGTTTTTTACTTCATTTCAACAACACCTCTAATTTTTCACAGTAAACAGTAAAGGTGAACATTTCATTTCTAAAATTCCAAAAGCCAGCAAATCAGAACACTTGCTTTTGTGGGATTTGCACTAGGCTCTCACTCCCACAAGAGCGCTGAGGCTCACAGGAAAAATGGGCCCCTCCATCAATCACAGTCTACCATTTTGAAATTTGTGGTCTTGAAGAAGGCTCATGAAACTCTTGTGAGCCCAACTGACAAAGTATCCAATTATATTTGTCCCTTAATTTCTTTAAAACTACTGAATCGATTTACACCAAATCACAAAAAGCCTAATCTGTGGCCCAAGATCTAGCTTCCTGACGAGGTTGGTGTAATTCTGTTCATCAGTTTTTGCTATACACTGTCTTAAAGAAGTCTATGGAAAATTCATGGGAATTTTAAGTTTTGGGACCCACTTTTTTCAGCCCCTGCTTGATGGATCATCCCTAAAATTTCTAGAAAGGAGCTAAGGAGGATGAACTGTTGGTTTGAAGGCTTCATGAAGATACGTCAAACAGGGCCAAAGATATTAGCAAGTGAAAAATGCTGCATCTATGGAAAAGCATACCTAACTAGAACTACCTAGTGGCAAATATACATTCACTGAAATAAACAAACGTTACAGGGATTTTATAGTTAGGCTCAGATTTCACTCATCGAAACAAGTGAAATTCAGCAGTCATAATTGCCTGAGCTAATTATACCCTGCAATGTACTGCTTATGACCTCACACAATATATCACTCATGACATGGTAAGGGACATCACTGATGACATCACTGTTGACATCATCCAGTAAGTATAAGAATTTTGTAAGAGTTTATGCTGGTTAAACATATATGCTAAGATACTACAAAAGTTAAAGTGGTATACTAGGTATACTACTAATGAGTGATACTGCTTCTAATATATATTATGTCAGTGGGTGTGACTGTATGTATCCTTGTATGTATTGGTGTGTGAGTGGCTGTATGGCAGTATAAGTGGGTATGTGAGTAGCTGTGTGGGTGAGTGATGCTTTGTTGAGTGGCTACATTGTTGAGTGAGTGGGTGTGTCTGGATGTATGGATGAGTGAGTAGTGGTGTGAGTGGCTCAATGGTTAGGTAAGTGAGTGTGTAGTGACTGTACAGGTGAGTGAGAGGGTGTCTCAATGGCTATATGAGTGAGTGACTGGGCATGTAAGTGGCTGTATTGGTGAGTGAGTGGCTGATTGAGTGAGTGTTTGTATAAGTGAGTTGGTTGGTGAGTAGCTGTACTGGAGAGTGAGTGTCTGTATGAATGGCTGTATGGGTGAGTACATGGTTTTGTGAGTGCTTGTATGGATGTGTGAATGGGAATTCTAGTGGTTGTGTGAGTCAGTGTATGAGTGACAGCGTGTGTGAGTGACTGTGGATAAATAAGTGGCTGTGTGAGTAGCTGTGTGGTTATGTGACTGGTTGTATGGGTGAGCAACTGGTTGTATGAGTGACTATATGGGTGAGTGAATTTTTGTGTGAGTGGCTGTAAGAGTGAGTGAGTGGGTGAATGTGTCAGTGGCTCTATGGAGGAGTGAGTAGGTATGTGTATAATGGTATAGGTCTGTGTATGGGTATGTGAGTGGTTGTGCGGTGTGTGAGTGGGTGTACGAGAGATTGTATGGTGGTATGAGTAGGTATATGAGTGGTTCTGTGGATGATATCATCAGTGATGTAATTTGATATGTCATGAGTGATGTCATTGACCATGTCATGAGTGATGTAATATGTGAGGTCATAAGCATTATGGGGGCGTAAATTACAGTTAGCTCAGGTAACTATAACTGCCAAATTTCACTGGTGAAATCTCAGCCTAAATATAATGTCCAAGTAACCTTTAGTTTTTTCAGCAAATTTCAAGTTTTTCAAAAATTCTGTCTGCTAACTATAATGACCCTGGAACCTTTGTTTTTTTAAGAGAATTTCTAAGGTTTTTCAAAATCTATTTCTTAACTATAATGGCACTGTAACCTTCAGTTCTTAAAGTGAATTTATATGTTTTTAACTAGTAGTTGATTTTGCAGGTGGTGGAGAAAGGGGGTGGGGCCTCTGACCAGCTCTCAGGAATCCTTCTGTATCGAACATACCAGAGGTAACAGGAGGGCTTCTGGACCCCCAAGAAAGTTCAGCATCCAAGATGACTTCATCCCCCACCCAGCAGTGCTCTAGGAGGTGCATTTGCAGAGTGGTAGAGAAACTGGGCATGGCCACCAAAGCCCTCTCAGGAATCATGCTGTCTGTGGGGCTTACTGGGGGTAACAGAAGGACTTGTTGGCCCCAAAGAACCCTCAGCCTCCAAGGGAACTTCTCCCCCAACCAGCAATGTGCCAGGGGATGCGTTTACAGAGTGGTAGGGAAAGGCGGCGTGGCCTTCGAAGTCCCCTCAGCAATGCTACTCTGTGGGACTAACTGGAGGTAATAGGAGTGCTTGTTGGCCCCCAAGGACCTTCTGGATCCAAGGGGACTTTATCCTCCACCACCACTCTGTCAGGAGGCGTGTGTGCAGAGTGCTGGAGAAAGCGGGCATGGTCGTTTTTTCTCATTTTTATTTATTGGAAGTGGGGATGCTGGCCCCTTCTCTGGGCCAATTTAGGACCCATGGTCCCCATCCCTTGGCCCAGGCTGATTTTTAATTGGGAGGGTGGCCCCTAAGAGGCCAAGGAGATCAGGGTGTTTCTACCCTGCCCGCTTTTTTCTTTAGTTTCTTACTGTGACTCAGTTCAACTGAGTCCCAAGATGGCTGCCAACACTTCCTGATTTGAAGTGCTGGCAGCCAATCAGATCTCAGCGTGAGATTGGGAGGGATTGTAAACCCTTTGCATCCCTGGTTATATATATACATATGTATTTTCACTGTTGGTTGGAACTGGCACTGAGGAAGGTCGAAAGACTGAAACGCGTATGCCGAGCGTTTCACAACATTGAACTTGGTTCCTGCTTTGCGCTTTGAATTTTGACAATAAAACTACCAGTTGTCACTGAGCATGTGTCGGCCCGTTTCTGAATTGGAATGGGGTTGGACTTGATGTGTTACCGGTAAGGCAAGCACCGGTTACCGACACGCCCTCTCGGTTTGGAGCTACGCGCACTGCTTGCTACTCCTGGTCTGTGTATAAAAGTACAGCGCGTCGCCCCCCCACTTGGAAAGGAAACTTACCTGGATATTGCCCAAGGATGGGGAGAGAGGATGCGGCACTTTGCTGCATTAAGGTGCCAACAGTAATTCCTTTGCCATCATTGTCTCCCGTGATAGAGGCTGGGGTGATTGTGCATTCCGTGGCCAGCAGGACTGGGACGCCACGTGACGTACGAGTATAGAAATCACTGTATTTTAACTCGCAGCGGGGGCACATGAAATCCCGGCATGGATCACGACGAGCAGCGCAGCCAGAGGCCCTGGAGATTGGTTAATCAACATACTCCAATCAGAAGAGAACTCCCATATATTTAAACAGGCCCCCAGGTGTATTTTCACTGTTGGTTGGAACTGGCACTGAGGAAGGTCGAAAGACTGAAACGCGTATGCCGAGCGTTTCACAACATTGAACTTGGTTCCTGCTTTGCGCTTTGAATTTTGACAATAAAATTACCAGTTGTCACTGAGCATGTGTCGGCCCGTTTCTGAATTGGAATGGGGTTGGACTTGATGTGTTACCGGTAAGGCAAGCACCGGTTACCGACACGCCCTCTCGGTTTGGAGCTACGCGCACTGCTTGCTACTCCTGGTCTGTGTATAAAAGTACAGCGCGTCGCCCCCCCACTTGGAAAGGAAACTTACCTGGATATTGCCCAAGGATGGGGAGAGAGGATGCGGCAGTTTGCTGCATTAAGGTGCCAACAGTAATTCCTTTGCCATCATTGTCTCCCGTGATAGAGGCTGGGGTGATTGTGCATTCCGTGGCCAGCAGGACTGGGACGCCACTTGACGTACGAGTATAGAAATAACTGTATTTTAACTCGCAGCGGGGGCACATGAAATCCCGGCATGGATCACGACGAGCAGCGCAGCCAGAGGCCGTGGAGATTGGTTAATCAACATACTCCAATCAGAAGAGAACTCCCATATATTTAAACAGGCCCCCAGGTGTATTTTCACTGTTGGTTGGAACTGGCACTGAGGAAGGTCGAAAGACTGAAACGCGTATGCCGAGCGTTTCACAACATTGAACTTGGTTCCTGCTTTGCGCTTTGAATTTTGACAATAAAACTACCAGTTGTCACTGAGCATGTGTCGGCCCGATTCTGAATTGGAATGGGGTTGGACTTGATGTGTTACCGGTAAGGCAAGCACCGGTTACTGACACGCCCTCTCGGTTTGGAGCTACGCGCACTGCTTGCTACTCCTGGTCTGTGTATAAAAGTACAGCGCATCGCCCCCCCACTTGGAAAGGAAACTTACCTGGATATTGCCCAAGGATGGGGAGAGAGGATGCGGCAGTTTGCTGCATTAAGGTGCCAACAGTAATTCCTTTGCCATCATTGTCTCCCGTGATAGAGGCTGGGGTGATTGTGCATTCCGTGGCCAGCAGGACTGGGATGCCACTTGACGTACGAGTATAGAAATCACTGTATTTTAACTCGCAGCGGGGGCACATGAAATCCCGGCATGGATCACGACGAGCAGCGCAGCCAGAGGCCGTGGAGATTGGTTAATCAACATACTCCAATCAGAAGAGAACTCCCATATATTTAAACAGGCCCCCAGGTGTATTTTCACTGTTGGTTGGAACTGGCACTGAGGAAGGTCGAAAGACTGAAACGCGTATGCCGAGCGTTTCACAACATTGAACTTGGTTCCTGCTTTGCGCTTTGAATTTTGACAATAAAACTACCAGTTGTCACTGAGCATGTGTCGGCCCGTTTCTGAATTGAAATGGGGTTGGACTTGATGTGTTACCGGTAAGGCAAGCGCCGGTTACCGACACGCCCTCTCGGTTTGGAGCTACGCGCACTGCTTGCTACTCCTGGTCTGTGTATAAAAGTACAGCGCGTCGCCCCCCCACTTGGAAAGGAAACTTACCTGGATATTGCCCAAGGATGGGGAGAGAGGATGCGGCAGTTTGCTGCATTAAGGTGCCAACAGTAATTCCTTTGCCATCATTGTCTCCCGTGATAGAGGCTGGGGTGATTGTGCATTCCGTGGCCAGCAGGACTGGGACGCCACTTGACCTACGAGTATAGAAATCACTGTATTTTAACTCGCAGCGGGGGCACATGAAATCCCGGCATGGATCATGACGAGCAGCGCAGCCAGAGGCCGTGGAGATTGGTTAATCAACATACTCCAATCAGAAGAGAACTCCCATATATTTAAACAGGCCCCCAGGTGTATTTTCACTGTTGGTTGGAACTGGCACTGAGGAAGGTCGAAAGACTGAAACGCGTATGCCGAGCGTTTCACAACATTGAACTTGGTTCCTGCTTTGCGCTTTGAATTTTGACAATAAAACTACCAGTTGTCACTGAGCATGTGTCGGCCCGTTTCTGAATTGGAATGGGGTTGGACTTGATGTGTTACCGGTAAGGCAAGCACCGGTTACCGACACGCCCTCTCGGTTTGGAGCTACGCGCACTGCTTGCTACTCCTGGTCTGTGTATAAAAGTACAGCGCGTCGCCCCCCCACTTGGAAAGGAAACTTACCTGGATATTGCCCAAGGATGGGGAGAGAGGATGCGGCAGTTTGCTGCATTAAGGTGCCAACAGTAATTCCTTTGCCATCATTGTCTCCCGTGATAGAGGCTGGGGTGATTGTGCATTCCGTGGCCAGCAGGACTGGGACGCCACTTGACGTACGAGTATAGAAATCACTGTATTTTAACTCGCAGCGGGGGCACATGAAATCCCGGCATGGATCACGACGAGCAGCGCAGCCAGAGGCCGTGGAGATTGGTTAATCAACATACTCCAATCAGAAGAGAACTCCCATATATTTAAACAGGCCCCCAGGTGTATTTTCACTGTTGGTTGGAACTGGCACTGAGGAAGGTCAAAAGACTGAAACGCGTATGCCGAGCGTTTCACAACATTGAACTTGGTTCCTGCTTTGCGCTTTGAATTTTGACAATAAAACTACCAGTTGTCACTGAGCATGTGTCGGCCCGTTTCTGAATTGGAATGGGGTTGGACTTGATGTGTTACCGGTAAGGCAAGCACCGGTTACCGACACGCCCTCTCGGTTTGGAGCTACGCGCACTGCTTGCTACTCCTGGTCTGTGTATAAAAGTACAGCGCGTCGCCCCCCCACTTGGAAAGGAAACTTACCTGGATATTGCCCAAGGATGGGGAGAGAGGATGCGGCAGTTTGCTGCATTAAGGTGCCAACAGTAATTCCTTTGCCATCATTGTCTCCCGTGATAGAGGCTGGGGTGATTGTGCATTCCGTGGCCAGCAGGACTGGGACGCCACTTGACCTACGAGTATAGAAATCACTGTATTTTAACTCGCAGCGGGGGCACATGAAATCCCGGCATGGATCACGACGAGCAGCGCAGCCAGAGGCCGTGGAGATTGGTTAATCAACATACTCCAATCAGAAGAGAACTCCCATATATTTAAACAGGCCCCCAGGTGTATTTTCACTGTTGGTTGGAACTGGCACTGAGGAAGGTCGAAAGACTGAAACGCGTATGCCGAGCGTTTCACAACATTGAACTTGGTTCCTGCTTTGCGCTTTGAATTTTGACAATAAAACTACCAGTTGTCACTGAGCATGTGTCGGCCCGTTTCTGAATTGGAATGGGGTTGGACTTGATGTGTTACCGGTAAGGCAAGCACCGGTTACCAACACGCCCTCTCGGTTTGGAGCTACGCGCACTGCTTGCTACTCCTGGTCTGTGTATAAAAGTAAAGCGCGTCGCCCCCCCACTTGGAAAGGAAACTTACCTGGATATTGCCCAAGGATGGGGAGAGAGGATGCGGCAGTTTGCTGCATTAAGGTGCCAACAGTAATTCCTTTGCCATCATTGTCTCCCGTGATAGAGGCTGGGGTGATTGTGCATTCCGTGGCCAGCAGGACTGGGACGCCACTTGACGTATGAGTATTGAAATCACTGTATTTTAACTCGCAGCGGGGGCACATGAAATCCCGGCATGGATCACGACGAGCAGCGCAGCCAGAGGCCGTGGAGATTGGTTAATCAACATACTCCAATCAGAAGAGAACTCCCATATATTTAAACAGGCCCCCAGGTGTATTTTCACTGTTGGTTGGAACTGGCACTGAGGAAGGTCGAAAGACTGAAACGCGTATGCCGAGCGTTTCACAACATTGAACTTGGTTCCTGCTTTGCGCTTTGAATTTTGACAATAAAACTACCAGTTGTCACTGAGCATGTGTCGGCCCGTTTCTGAATTGGAATGGGGTTGGACTTGATGTGTTACCGGTAAGGCAAGCACCGGTTACTGACACGCCCTCTCGGTTTGGAGCTACGCGCACTGCTTGCTACTCCTGGTCTGTGTATAAAAGTACAGCGCGTCGCCCCCCCACTTGGAAAGGAAACTTACCTGGATATTGCCCAAGGATGGGGAGAGAGGATGCGGCAGTTTGCTGCATTAAGGTGCCAACAGTAATTCCTTTGCCATCATTGTCTCCCGTGATAGAGGCTGGGGTGATTGTGCATTCCGTGGCCAGCAGGACTGGGACGCCACTTGACGTACGAGTATAGAAATCACTGTATTTTAACTCGCAGCGGGGGCACATGAAATCCCGGCATGGATCACGACGAGCAGCGCAGCCAGAGGCCGTGGAGATTGGTTAATCAACATACTCCAATCAGAAGAGAACTCCCATATATTTAAACAGGCCCCCAGGTGTATTTTCACTGTTGGTTGGAACTGGCACTGATGAAGGTCGAAAGACTGAAACGCGTATGCCGAGCGTTTCACAACATTGAACTTGGTTCCTGCTTTGCGCTTTGAATTTTGACAATAAAACTACCAGTTGTCACTGAGCATGTGTCGGCCCGTTTCTGAATTGGAATGGTGTTGGACTTGATGTGTTACCGGTAAGGCAAGCACCGGTTACCGACACGCCCTCTCGGTTTGGAGCTACGCGCACTGCTTGCTACTCCTGGTCTGTGTATAAAAGTACAGCGCGTCGCCCCCCCACTTGGAAAGGAAACTTACCTGGATATTGCCCAAGGATGGGGAGAGAGGATGCGGCAGTTTGCTGCATTAAGGTGCCAACAGTAATTCCTTTGCCATCATTGTCTCCCGTGATAGAGGCTGGGGTGATTGTGCATTCCGTGGCCAGCAGGACTGGGACGCCACTTGACGTACGAGTATAGAAATCACTGTATTTTAACTCGCAGCGGGGGCACATGAAATCCCGGCATGGATCACGGCGAGCAGCGCAGCCAGAGGCCGTGGAGATTGGTTAATCAACATACTCCAATCAGAAGAGAACTCCCATATATTTAAACAGGCCCCCAGGTGTATTTTCACTGTTGGTTGGAACTGGCACTGAGGAAGGTCGAAAGACTGAAACGCGTATGCCGAGCGTTTCACAACATTGAACTTGGTTCCTGCTTTGCGCTTTGAATTTTGACAATAAAACTACCAGTTGTCACTGAGCATGTGTCGGCCCGTTTCTGAATTGGAATGGGGTTGGACTTGATGTGTTACCGGTAAGGCAAGCACAGGTTACCGACATGCCCTCTCGGTTTGGAGCTATGCGCACTGCTTGCTACTCCTGGTCTGTGTATAAAAGTACAGCGCGTCGCCCCCCCACTTGGAAAGGAAACTTACCTGGATATTGCCCAAGGATGGGGAGAGAGGATGCGGCAGTTTGCTGCATTAAGGTGCCAACAGTAATTCCTTTGCCATCATTGTCTCCCGTGATAGAGGCTGGGGTGATTGTGCATTCCGTGGCCAGCAGGACTGGGACGCCACTTGACGTACGAGTATAGAAATCATTGTATTTTAACTCGCAGCGGGGGCACATGAAATCCCGGCATGGATCACGACGAGCAGCGCAGCCAGAGGCCGTGGAGATTGGTTAATCAACATACTCCAATCAGAAGAGAACTCCCATATATTTAAGCAGGCCCCCAGGTGTATTTTCACTGTTGGTTGGAACTGGCACTGAGGAAGGTCGAAAGACTGAAACGCGTATGCCGAGCGTTTCACAACATTGAACTTGGTTCCTGCTTTGCGCTTTGAATTTTGACAATAAAACTACCAGTTGTCACTGAGCATGTGTCGGCCCGTTTCTGAATTGGAATG
The DNA here is from genome assembly GCF_964204655.1 of Triturus cristatus. Classification (NCBI taxonomy): domain Eukaryota; kingdom Metazoa; phylum Chordata; class Amphibia; order Caudata; family Salamandridae; genus Triturus; species Triturus cristatus. The sequence continues at coordinate 881,145,383 of NC_140583.1, forward strand.
GGGTTGGACTTGATGTGTTACCGGTAAGGCAAGCACCGGTTACCGACACGCCCTCTCGGTTTGGAGCTACGCGCACTGCTTGCTACTCCTGGTCTGTGTATAAAAGTACAGCGCGTCGCCCCCCCACTTGGAAAGGAAACTTACCTGGATATTGCCCAAGGATGGGGAGAGAGGATGCGGCAGTTTTCTGCATTAAGGTGCCAACAGTAATTCCTTTGCCATCATTGTCTCCCGTGATAGAGGCTGGGGTGATTGTGCATTCCGTGGCCAGCAGGACTGGGACGCCACTTGACGTACGAGTATAGAAATCACTGTATTTTAACTCGCAGCGGGGGCACATGAAATCCCGGCATGGATCACGACGAGCAGCACAGCCAGAGGCCGTGGAGATTGGTTAATCAACATACTCCAATCAGAAGAGAACTCCCATATATTTAAACAGGCCCCCAGGTGTATTTTCACTGTTGGTTGGAACTGGCACTGAGGAAGGTCGAAAGACTGAAACGCGTATGCCGAGCGTTTCACAACATTGAACTTGGTTCCTGCTTTGCGCTTTGAATTTTGACAATAAAACTACCAGTTGTCACTGAGCATGTGTCGGCCCGTTTCTGAATTGGAATGGGGTTGGACTTGATGTGTTACCGGTAAGGCAAGCACCGGTTACCGACACGCCCTCTCGGTTTGGAGCTACGCGCACTGCTAGCTACTCCTGGTCTGTGTATAAAAGTACAGCTCGTCGCCCCCCCACTTGGAAAGGAAACTTACCTGGATATTGCCCAAGGATGGGGAGAGAGGATGCGGCAGTTTGCTGCATTAAGGTGCCAACAGTAATTCCTTTGCCATCATTGTCTCCCGTGATAGAGGCTGGGGTGATTGTGCATTCCGTGGCCAGCAGGACTGGGACGCCACTTGACGTACGAGTATAGAAATCACTGTATTTTAACTCGCAGCGGGGGCACATGAAATTCCGGCATGGATCACGACGAGCAGCGCAGCCAGAGGCCGTGGAGATTGGTTAATCAACATACTCCAATCAGAAGAGAACTCCCATATATTTAAACAGGCCCCCAGGTGTATTTTCACTGTTGGTTGGAACTGGCACTGAGGAAGGTCGAAAGACTGAAACGCGTATGCCGAGCGTTTCACAACATTGAACTTGGTTCCTGCTTTGCGCTTTGAATTTGACAATAAAACTACCAGTTGTCACTGAGCATGTGTCGGCCCGTTTCTGAATTGGAATGGGGTTGGACTTTATATATATATATATATATATATATATATATATATATATATTTTTTTTTTTTCCTACCGGCTTGGGTAACTGCCACCGCACTCCTAAACAGAGGGTGCATCGTCGAAGCAGACCAACCCAGCATGGTCCGTGTAAAATTGCAGAACTCCTCGTAACACAAGGATGACGACGCCGTGTTCTGGCCAAGAAAACTTTATTCAAGTCGACTGGTAGGACGCGTTTCGCCTGTCCAGCAGGCTTGTTCACCAACGGCTTGCCCGTTTGATTAGCCATTTTTAAATACAGTGTTCACATCATGTCACATGACTAAACTACACACATAGTGTATTGAAAAAAAGACTTGTAGTTTTTGCATAAGAATAGCGTGGCAATGTTACATTACAGATAAATATCGCAATATTTGATTTGTATTATCATTTGTGCACGGTTAAATTACCGTGGATAAAATACCCTTCAAAATTCAAAATTTTAAACGTTAATAAGGTGATTTATCCTCATCCAATGATCCAGGTCAGCAAAGCGACTGCCGATAAGCAAGTCAACACTTCATTTGCACATGAGATAACGGCCTTGATAAAATTACCAGGTAGCAGCCAAATTGTTTTGGAAAAAATATATTCTCCCAAAACACTTTTTATGCACATTAAAAATGCACATTACGACTTTCATGTGCCATTCTAAATTAAACCCTAGTGGGCAAACAAATTTATCTAGGTAACATCATTTTTTCATTTCACGCTAAAAAACAAATACATTTCCTTCAACCCAAGTGGGCTTATATTACATCATGGCAAAGTGTACTATTATACCATCTATCTAAATCACCCTGTGCAAAAATAATTTGTATATATTGTGCAAAAAATAATAAAGGTTAAAAACTGGGCAGAGAAGTTGCCTTCTTTATACTCTATTATATCTTGAAAGGTTATCAACACTAAAATTATTATAAATGTGTGATTAAATCTTCTTCTATATTCAATCCCGACGGAGATCATGTATTTAACTCCAAAATGTAGCAGGACTCTAATTTACGCAACTTTTTCTCCCTGTTACCTCCTCGTTGATTTGGAGGAATACAGTCTATCACATAATACACAAGGCCTTGTGTATTTTTATTGTGGTATGACTCAAAATGCCGCGCAACGGGGTAAGAACTATCCCATTCCGTATTGCTCCAAGATGTTGTAGCACTCTTTTATGGACTGGGTGAATCGTGCTGCCTACGTACCTCAGGCCACAAGGGCACTGAAGGACGTAGACAGCAAAATCAGTCTTGCATGTAAAACGTCCTTTGTTCTTTTTTGTGCGCTTGGATAATCCCAAAGTGCATAGCTGTGTATTTTTACCAAAGCTGCAAGCTTTGCATTTTGTACACTTGGTAAACCCTTCTCTGGGTTTAAGCCAGTTCATAGACTGCCTGTCCGGACGCTTTTTGCTGACCACATTGCTCACAAGCATTTGTCTGAAGGACCGAGCCCTTCTGAATGTAATTGCTGGCCTTTTAGATGTTATTTTACCCAGAATCGGATCATCTCGGATCAGATGCCAGTGTTTGGTAAAAATACTTCTAATTTGGCCATGATTTCAATTGTAAGTGGTAATCATCCTAGGTTGGTTATTACCTGAGTTGGCCCGTTTGATTTCGCTCTCACTGGGGTTAAAGAGAATTTCTTCTCTAGATCTTTCCTTAGCTTTTTTAGTAGCTGCTTGCACATTCATCTTAGTATACCCCGTAGCTTCAAATCTAGAGCTGAGTTTGGCCAATTCCTCATCCAAAACTTCCTTTACACTGCAATTGCGCATGGTTCTCAAACATTCCCCATACGGAATGCTTTTAATCAGATTCTGGGGATGGAAACTCTCGGCATGCAGCAGAGTGTTTCCTTCAGTCGGTTTTCTATACAGTTTTATCTGTAGTTTGGAATTTTTTACATAGATAGAAAGATCTAGGAAATTAACTGAAGTATCGCTGATGGTACTGGTGAACTTGAGATTTAAATTGTTCACTTGCAATTTTTTGATAAAATATTTCGCCGAATCCTCAGATCCTTTCCAAACCACAAACAGGTAGTCGATATATCGACTCCAGTGTAGCACATTTTCTTCCCACTCAGTACGGTAAGCGACCCGTTCCACCTGCTCCTCCCGCCAGCCCATATGCAGATTCGCATAGCTGGGGGCGAAGCAGGTGCCCATCGTTGTTCCACAGATCTGATGAAATAGCTCATCATTGAAAAGGAAATAGTTACTTTTTAAACACGTTGAGACCCTACTCAATAACATCTGGGTGTGTGCCCAGAGTTTGATAGGTTGATTACTGAGAAAGTACTTGATGGCATTCAGGCCATCATCATGTTTAATGCTTGTGTACAGTGTGGTCACATCGATTGTTATCAACAAAAAATCAACCTCCCATGGTAGATCATATATTTTTTTTTTTTTAAACCCGTGTCCTGTAAATAGGACGGTAGAGTTTTCACTAGGGGGCACAGGAAAGAATCCACAAATTTAGAGGTATTTTCGAATGCACCTCCAATGGCGGAGAAAATGGGGCGGCCTGGGGGATTTTCTAGACTTTTATGGACTTTTGGAATGAGGTAAAAAACGGGTACTACTGGTTTATCTATTTTCAAGAATAGATGTTCCTCTGATGTAAGCAGGCATTGGTTATACCAGTCTTGTAGCTGTTCATTGTACCTGGTAAATCTAGTTTGCATAACAATATCAGTGACCCTTACATAATTATTGCGATTGTTCAATTGCTTATAAACCTCATTCAAATATCTAGTTCTATCCCACAACACCACATTCCCTCCTTTATCGGCATTTCTCACAATACAGTTACCATCAGAGGTTAATTTAGTAACTAATGTGGAGTACTCTTTTTCATGCTGTGAGTAAACTTTATGTTTCACACTAGTGCATTTTTCCAAATTCTTCAAATCATTGACCACTAATTCATTAAAGATGTCAACAGAGTCTTTAGCAGTCATAGGAATGAATATCGATGGCGGTCTAAAGTTTGTTGGTTCATTTCCACCAATCTCAACTTCCTATTCTCTGGCAGTTACCAGAGCTTGACTCATGGAAGTTTGGGGATTTTCTTCTCCTTCATCCAATTGGAGTAAAGTGTTATTCTCACCCTGATTTTTAGTCAATGTAATTCGCCCATAATCGTTGTCTATTCCTTTTAAGCTCAACATTAGGTCCATATCAGCTACTGACAGGCTACCCGGGTGATCTGTGTTGTCCAGACTGCTACTAGATTCTCGTGGTTTCTGTAGCTGGTTTTGCGCGAAATACTTTTTCAATTTCAAAGTCCTGACAAATTTAAACACATCTACTCTTGTTGTTACATAGTTAAAATCAGCCGGTGGGCAGTATGACAATCCTAATTTGAGTAGTTTGGTTTCTTTCTCAGTTAGTGTGATGTTTGTTAAATTTACAATTGTGCCTTCCTCTTCTTGAATTGCAGCCTCAGCTATTTAGTCTTTTTCGGATTTGTGGGATTGGTATGTCTTTGATCCCTTCCGCCTTTGTTGCCTCTTCCTCTTTGTGTTACTTCGTAGTTCACGAGCGGTCTTGGGCGGAGGTTGAACCTCCTCTCCAGCTCTAAAAAACCAAATTCTTCTATGACTGAAGGTGCAATTGGCACTCCTTGCCTGCTATGCCCTTCTTCTAAGTCAGTGTCTATTTCAGAACTCTGGAGGCTGCTTAGTTCTGATTGACCATCTGTTCTATTAGGTCCTTTTTGGTTCAGACGCTGTTTTCTTACACTTTCGAATTTTTTAGCGAAAGTGTAGATCTGTCCCCGCTCATAATCATTTTTGTCTGTTAAAAATGTTTGTGCCTTCCTTTCTTTAATAGTTGCTTCCAGTTTCTTTAAGCGCTCAAACATGCCGGTCATACATTTTTCAATTGGTTCTTTGTTGATCTCTTTATCCAGCATATCAGATATTTGGGCAATTTCTTCCATTATTTTTTGACGGCCTATTTCTGCGTATTTTACTAGAATAGCTAGCATTCTACGTGATGATTCTTGGTTATTTTCTGCCCATTCTGCGAGCATATTTGGATTTGGGTCCTCATACGTGGGTGCCACAAGAATGCGAAGCCCTCGAGGGATTCTCTTCACTTCCAAATATCTCTGGAGGGACTTTGACTCCCACCATTTAGATAGCTCGCTGCGCTTTAGTTTCTCCAAGTGTCTTAGGCGTGCTGTTATATCTGAGACTTTATCTGTGGTTGTTGTCGTAAATGTTGTCCTGCTACAAACAATAGTGTCATCAAAAATTGATAACGCAGCTTCTTCTCTGCTTTTAAGCTCAGCAGCCGACATATTAATGTTCAAGTTTAACAAGCTCAAATGGCTTAGGCCAGAAACCGCCAGTCTCTTTCCTGCAAAATGCCTCCAGAGTATCTGACTTCCCCTTCTTCCCACACACGTTCCCCAGGCTTCTCCTACTTGCCAACTCTAGGCGCTCGCCTCAAAAACAGCCGTTTCTTTCGGAGTGCGCCATGGTCATCGGTAGACAGCCTCCAAGTTCCGGATTAGCTGACTTGCTTCACTTCAATTAGCGTGGCGTGGGGGCGGTGGACCTAAAACCTTTTTTTTTTTCCTCCCGGCTCGGGTAACTGCCACCGCACTCCTAAACAGAGGGTGCGTCGTCGAAGCGGACCACCCCAGCACGGTCCGTGTAAAATTGCAGAACTCCTCTTAACACAAGGATGACGACTCTGTGTTCTGGCCAAGAAAACTTTATTCAAGTCGACTGGTAGGACGCGTTTCACCTTTCCAGCAAGCTTGTTCCCCAACGGCTTGCCCGTTTGATTAGCCATTTTTAAATACAGTGTTCACGTCATGTCACATGACTAAAATACACACATAGTGTATTGAAAAAAGACTCGTAGTTTTTGCATAAGAATAGCGTGGCAATGTAACATTACAGATAAATATCGCAATATTTCATTCGGATTATCATTTGTGCACGGTTAAATTACCGTGGATAAAATACCCTTCAAAATTCAAAATTTTAAACGTTAATAAGGTGATTTATCCTCATCCAATGATCCAGGTCAGCAAAGCGACTGCCGATAAGCATGTCAACACTTAATTTGCACATGAGATAACGGCCTTGATAAAATTACCAGGTAGTGGCCGAATTGTTTTGGAAAAAATATATTCTCCCAAAACACTTTGTATGCACATTAAAAACGCACATTACAACTCTCATGTTCCATTCTAAATTAAACACTAGTGGGCAAACAAATGTATCTAGATAACATAATTTTTTCATTTCACGCTAAAAGACAAATACATTTCATTCAACCCAAGTGGGCTTATATTACATCATGGCAAAGTCTACTATTATACCATCTAGCTATATATGAAAAACCTTTAAATAACTCCTAATCTACATTTTCACCATTTAACAAAAAGGGCCTCACCTTCCTGCCAAATTTGGTGTAATTCCATTCAGCAGTTTGGGCCGTGTCTAAAGTTTTCTATGTAAATTAACATGGAGAGAACGTGTTTTGGGAACCCTCTTTTCTCGATGGATCACCCCAAAACTTTCAAGACAACAAAAACTGCTCTTCCTATGGAAACTAGGTCCTAACTTTAACATTATAACTTCCTACTGGAGACCACCAGGAGGAGATATATATATATATATATATATATATATATATATATATATATATATATATATATATACATATTCACTGAAAAAAACATAGGTTTCAGGTACGTTATAGTTAGAAATTAGCATTTCAAAAAAGTAGAAATTCACTAAAAAAAACATAGGTTTCATTGACGTTATAGTTAGTTGGACATTTCACTCATACAAAACCATAGATATTCTCCCGTTATAGTTATTTCAGCTAACTATAACTCGCGCCCCCGCAATGCACTGCTGATGACGTCACATAATACATCACTCATGACATGGTCAGTGACATCACTCATGACATCACTGATGATATCTCAAATGACATCACTGATGACATCACTGATGACATCATCCAGAGAATGTGTATTTTTGTGAAATGTAACTATGTTTTATATATGTATATGTCGAGGTCGATGGAAGAATAAGTGGGTATATAAGTGTCTAAATGGATGATTTTGTTTGTGTGAAACTGATTGTATAATTGACTGATTAAGTGTATCTTAGTGAATACATGGGTTAGTGAGTAATCTTTAAATGTGTAAATATCTGTATCAGTCTCTCATTTTGTGTATAAGTGGCATCATGGGTTGGTGAGTAGCTACATCAGTGTTTATATGGGTTATTAGTTGGTTTTTTGAGTATCAGTATGAGTGTCTGAGTGTCTGGGTGGTTTCGTTGGGAGTATTACTTTGTGCATAGATGAAGGAATGAATGAGTCACTCTTTGTAAGTGTTGAAGATAGCATGTGTGCAGGACTGTATGGGTGGATGAGTGTGTGTATGGGTGTGTTGGTGAGTGAATGACTTTCTCAGTAGTGTCTTTATGAGTAACTACATATGTTTTAAACTAGTATATGTGAGTATTGGTGTATGTAAGTGAGTATATGTGAGAGTGAGAGATTGGAAGCGTACCTGTATAAATGAGTATGTGTTTCTATAAGTGATTGTTTAAGAGAGTAAGTATGTGTTAGTTTCTGTAGAAGTAAGTGCGGTGGTGTGTGTATAACTGTATACGCAAGTAAATGATGTTTGGTACATTCTTTGTATGTGTGACTATGTGTGTGAGTAAGTCTATGGATGAGTGGTGGTGTGTAAGTGTATGTATAGGTGTATGAGTACATATGATGAGTGAGTGCATGTATGAATGACTGTATAGGACTTTTGGTGAATGGGTGGATGTGTGTGCAGTTCTTGGAATTAGTGAATGGGTATGTCTTAACTGGTATTGGTGTGTCCATTGGGATTTTGTATTTGAGAGTGTGTGTATCAAAGGTTATATTAGGGAGAGAGGAGGTCTGTCACTCTATCACAAGGATGATGTCATCAGACAGTGATGTCATCAGTGATGTAATTTGAGATGTCATTAGTGATGTCCTGAGTGATGTCACTGACCATGTCATGAGTGATGTAATATGTGACATCATCAGCAGTGCATTGCGGGGGCGCGAGTTATAGTTAGCTGAACTAACTATATCGGGGGAATTTCTATGGTTTCGTCTGAGTGAAATGTCCAACTAACTATAACGTCAATGAAACCTATGGTTTTTTCAGTGAATTTCATAGGTTTTTAAAATGCTAATCTCTAACTATAACGTGCGTGAAACCTATGGTTTTTAAAGTGAATTTCAAAGATTTTTTAAATGCTAGTTTCTAACTATGCCTACAGAGGTAGGACATGTGAAGAAAGAAGAAAAAACACACAGAAAGAAGCAAAAGAGATGCAAAAAGAAGCAACAGAAGTCCACAAAGACGAAGAAAAGTGCAGGAAGAAGCAAGACATGTGCAGAAAGAACCAACAGAGGAGAAGAAAGAGGCCTTGTTGCAAAATCATCCTGTGTCCACAACTTTTTCTGACGGGTACTGGTGGTAACTGACTCTGAGTAACCAGGCCTAGAGCCAGTGCTATGCTAAAAGACACTTAGAATACAGTGAAAACACCTACATAAACTAGAGATCACTATGCTTTGGGGAAATTAGCATTTAAAAAATCGTTGACATTCACTGAAAAAACCATAGGTTTCAGGCACTTTTTAGTTAGAAATGAGCATTTAAAAAACCTTTGAAATTCAGTGAAAAAACCATAGGTTTCAGGGGCGTTATAGTTAGCTGGACATTTCACTCATACAAAACCCGTGAAATGCCACCGTTATAGTTAGTTCAGCTAACTATAACTCGCGCCCCCGCAATGCACTGCTGATGACGTCACATATTACATCACTCATGACATGGTCAGTGACATCACTGATGACATCTCAAATGACATCACTGATGACATTGCTGATGACATTATCCATGTGATAATTTCATGCATCTTCTCACACCCTAATATAACTTTTGATACACCCACTCGAAATTACAGACTGCCATTCTAAAAACCATAGACACTCCAACATCAATGACTACATACCCACTCACTGATTCTTAGCTTTACACACACATCCACTCATTCACCTGTACAGTCACTCATACTTACGGTCACTCAGTACAGGACTATCATATGCACTCATACACTTATATAGACACTCACACACTGCCATTCATCCATAGAGGTACTCACACACCTAGTCAGTCATGCAAATAATTAATCACACTCCCATTTACTCACCTATACAGTTATACACATACCAGCTCACTTACTCATACAAATACTACTACATACATTCTTCTGCTCTTATACAATCACTGATACAAGCACACACTCATCCATACAGCCACTCTCACAATCACACTCTCTCACTTATAGCCATTTATATACTCTAACACACATATATACTGCCTTTCACATATGTAGTTACTCACACATGTACCACTGAGATATACATTAACTCACTAACACACCCATACACACACTCACCCACCCATACAGCCCATCACAGATGCACTCTTGAAACTACGCACCCAGTGAATCACCCACTCACACATCTATGCACAGAGTCACACACACCCTACCCACACAAACACTCAGGCACCCATACAGATACTAAGACAACCAATCAATAACTCATATAGACACTCATGTAGTTATTCACAAACCCATGCAGCCGATTACACACCAACAGACAGACGGATACAGAGATTCACACAGTTTAGTAACTAACCCATGCATTCAGTAAGATATGTTTAATCACTCACTTATAGAGTCATTCACGCACCTACTAAATCATCCATTCAGACACTTATACACCCACTCATTCTTCAGTACGCCTTTCCCTATATACATATTTAAACTTTACAGAAACACACAGTCACTGGATGATGTCAGGAGTGATGTCATCAGTGATGTCATTTGAGATGTCATGAGTGATGTCACTGACCATGTCATGAGTGATGTAATATGTGACGTCATCAGCAGTGCATTGTGGGGGTGCGAGTTATAGTTAGCTGAACTGACTATAACAGGGGAATTTCACGGGTTTTGTATGAGTGAAATCTCCAGCTAACTATAATACCCCTGAAACCGATGGTTTTTTTCATTGAATTTGGGAGGAACTGGTCCTCAAAGTAAAACACAAGAAAACCTTTGAGGACAATGTAATAACTTGGTTACGTTTTATTGATGATTTATTTGTTGTGTGGAGGGGAACTAAAGAGCAGGCAGAGGCATTTGTCATTGAGATCAACAATAATGAACTCAATCTAAACTTTACAGCTAGTATGAGTCAAACGTCTATTACATTTTTGGATACAGAGATTTACATAGCCAATAATGTGATTGAATTGAGATTATTCAGGAAAAGCACTGCAGGGAATACTATCCTCCATGCAGGCAGTGCTCACCCAGCACATCTCATAGCCAGTATCCCCTATGGGGAAATGCTGCGCATCAGACGGATATGCAGCAATGAATACGAACTAAGGATTGCCCAACAGGCTAGCAAAGGCAGATTTTTAGAACGGGGATACTCTGAGCACACTATTGATTTATCAATAAGCAGGTCCATGAAAGCTAACAGACAGGAATTGCTCAATGCCTATAAACAGGCCGACCCCTCAAACAAAGCCATTGAATCGACAAATCCAGATACAACCAAGTCCCCTGAAAACTCATTTAGAATAATCACTGGATACAGCAAACAGCATAGTGAGTTATACAAAATTATAAATAGCAACTGGCCCATTGTCCTGAGCGATCCACTGATTGGCCCTAGTCTACCTCGTAAAGCATCTCTAACTTTTAGTAAGGCCCCATCGATGAGAGACAGGCTAGTCTATACCAACCCGGAGATTATTGAAAAGACCACATGGTTACAAACCAATTCGGGTTTTTTCAAATGTAAAACGTGCAAATCCTGTACTAATGGTATTAACATGAAGGAATATACGGATGCTTTTAGTGATAAAAAGCATCAAATCAGTAAGGTTCTTACTTGCAAGACTGAATTTGCGATATACGTTTTACAATGTCCTTGTCGGCTACAATATGTGGGAAGCACGAAACATGCAGTGCATAAACGCATATTGCAACATCTCCGGGCTATAGCAAATCAGGATAAAACATACCCCGTCGCTAGGCATTTTAAAGAATATCACAACAGTGACAATCAGAGCCTCAAGTATTATGTCATAGATGCAGTAAATGCCAGCAGAAGAGGGGGTGACCGTGAGTCCAAGTTACGTAAATTAGAAACCAGATACATATTACAACTGGACTCCAAGCACCCAGGAGGCCTTAATATCACAGAGGATTTACATACATGTTTATTTTAACTCAGTGGTGGTTTTTTCAATTTTGATAGTAGATCCCTTTGGGGATCTTTTAACTTTCTTAAATATTTATTGTTTTATTTATATTCAATAAATTTGATTGAGTATATCTATATGAAATTTTTTATGTGTTCTTACTAACTGTACACATTTGCGTTTGTCAATTACATCGACATACGCGTTTTCTTACCACCTATATCATTATTTATATAGAGTCCAGGATTGGACCATATATCTATTTTTTAACATGTATGCAATACTTCTGTCGGAGCATCCCTCTTGACAATCATCTTCTACTCTGACAATGATGTTATTAGGTCTGTGTTTATTTCCGAACACATTTTCAATAACACTTTTATATATATATTTAAGTATTTCTCTGTATAGGCTATTGTTGATGTAGTACTATCTCAGTATTGCTGGGTTAGTCAGTCTCCCCATCCACTAAAGAAAATAAGATTTCACGAAACTTTTAGATAATTTTTTTCACGTAATACAAGGGTTCTATATATTTACAAGCAAACTAAAAAATATAAGAGAAACGACATTTATGTCATGGAAACAAAATACCTAATAAATGGTCGCAGGAAGTAGATATACCATTTAATATTAAATGGATGATACAACTAAGTGCATCTAACATTTTATTTGCACGTATGAGGATAGTTAGTATGTGAACGAGGTGTATTGAGACACAATATCGACTTGGGATTTAACCCATGAATGTACATTGAACAGTATAGACATGATTTATGATTGGATTTAACCAATTAATACATACTAGAGCAGTCATTATTATGATAGGTGGCATTCGACCGCTTTTCAAAATTAATACTGTGTTTTATTCAACCGTTATCCAAATTTGCACTATTTGCTAATTTGCACAATTGTTGTCTAATTATCTTAAACAGTTTGAATTTTAATCAATTGTATTACAATCAATGTATGCAAGTCATTTCTATTTTCAAGATAGTATGTGAAACATTTGAAAATGCACTGTTTACATACTACCACATGATTGTGTATTTCTTCTACCTCTATTCCCAAAAACCTATCACATGCTTGAACTTTGAACCCTTACCAATCAGCACTGTCACTTTAAATAATGTGGTCTAGCTCAGTCACATTGTCATGTGATCAAGGCTCGGACGAGCCGAAACGTTATGGCGACATACTGCACCAAATAAATTTCTGCACGAATTACCTGGTCCGTGTCCGTATTTGCTTCGAGGCAGTTCTTCGGAATCTGGTGATATATATATATATATATATATAGATATATATTCACTGAAAAAACCATAGGTTTCAGCGGCGTTATAGTTAGCTGGACTTTTCACTCGTACAAAACCATTGAAATTCCCCCGTTATAGTTAGTTCAGCTAACTAAAACTCGCGCGCCCGCAATGCACTGCTGATGACGTCACATATTACATCACTCATGACATGGTCAGTGACATCACTCATGACATCACTCTCTGCAACGCAGCGGAGTGGTGCTTACTGGAAGCACCTGGTGGGCTAGTTGGCCCCCAGGGTCCTTCAGGATTGAAGGGGAATTAGTTCCCCAACTTAAAACGCGCCACAGGGCTTGTTTGCACACGTTAACTCAGGCCCCGTCCCCTCCCTTCACCACTGTGTAAACACGCCCTGTGGCCGTTTTTAGTTGGGAGATTAAGTTAATTTGAATCCTGAGGGTCCCTAGGTTCCAACTAGCCCACTAGGTACCTCCAGTATGCGCCACAGAGCTGCGTTGCAGAGAGGTGTAAAAAGTGGCACGGCCTGGACCACCTCTCTGCAACACAGCTCAGTGGCGCTTACTGGAAGCACCTGGTGGGCTAGTTAGCCCCCAGGGACCCTCAGGATTGAAGGGGAATTATTTCCCCAACTTAAAACGCACCATAGGGCGTGTTTGCACACGACACCTCAGGCCCCGTCCTCTTCCTTCCCCACTGTGTAAACATGCCCTGTGGCCGTTTTTTAAGTTGGGAGATTAAGTCCCCTTGAATCCTGAGGATCCCTAGGGGCAAACTAGCCCACTAGGTACCTCCAGTAAGCGCCACAGAGCTGCGTTGCATGGAGGTGTAAAAAGGGGCGTGGCCTAAGAACTAGGCCTGGGCGGCAAATTCCGTTCCGCTCGCGGAATTCGCGTAATTTGCGTAATTTCGCGTTCCGCGGAGAACGCGAAATTGCTCAAGAGTCTGCTTTCCGCGATTTCGCGAAATTTTTGCTTGTTCGCGTTCTCAAAATGCATGTTCGCGAGATATTTCTCCTCGAGCACGCAAACAGCAATTGCGAACAGGAAAAAAGCATCGCGAACAAGCAATTCCGCGTGTTCGCGGACTTTCTGCGTGTTCGCGGAGATTTTTTACCATTTCGCGGAGATTTGCGTAACGCAATTACGCAAATTCCGCCCACCCCTACTAAGAACACCTGTCTGCAACGCAGCTCCCTGGCGCACACTGGAGATACCAGTTGGGCTAGTTGGCCCTCAGGGACCCTCAGTATTGAAGGGGAATTAATTCCCCAACTTACAACTGGCCAGGGGGCGCGTTTGCAGAGTGCTGCAAGGAGGGCGTGTGGCCTCCAGCGCAATGCCGGTCTTTTATTTATTTTATTTTTTTAAGAAGGAGGGCTGTGTGGCCCCCCTTCTTTTTCTAATTTACTGGCCCTGGAGACCCCATCCCCCAGGGCCTGCACCCTAATTTTTTTGTTGAAAAAAATAAATTTGGCCCTCCCAAGGCCTTAATCGGCCCCGGGTACCCCAACCCCTGGGTAATGGCCTTTTTTTTATTTAAATTCTTTAGGAGGGGGCTGCATTGCCCCCCTCCTCAGGCCACTTATGGCCCCGGGGGCCCCATCCCCCGGGCCGGCCTTTGTTTTTTATTATTTTAAAAATATATATATTTATAGAAACACCTAGGACATGCTGGACAAACCGTATGTACCTATCACCATGACGATTTGCGTGATATTCATTAAAAGGCGACTATGCATAGAATTAATCCACATGGAATGTATTCACACCGCTAGTGAAGCTTTGACGTATCTGACGCCCTACCGTGCCTAATCCCGGCGCCCCCGCCGGTGGGTACTCTCCAAGTAGACACCCTTGTCGTTTATTTATACAAACATGGGTAGCTATTGACAGGCACATTTAATATACACGCACACCAAGCCATTCAAAGGGGATTCGAAAAAAATTCGACCAAACTATGCAAGAAACCCCCCTCACGGTTAAGAAAAAACACATCCACCGCCGGATGTGTAATACTTTTTATTTTACTCTCTGGAAAGGAGACGAACCTCACTTGAGAGTCACAGCGTGCTCCTGGCTGAGCCCAATGCTGTGTTACACCCACCAGTGCCCGCCGATTGCCTCACACCTCTGTGTTGCATTCCACCAGCTAGTGCGTATGCTATGACACTCTCTAGCCCATGTGCACTGTAACACCACCCCGTGAATATGTCATGCCACACTTGCCTTCGCACGGGTTATATTGCCCCATCTAACGTGCCTTCCTCGATGTGTATGTTATAACGCACAGCGCTATGCCATACATATTACAATCTGGGATCCATATCTTTGTCACAGTGCATATGCAACGTTACACTCCCCAGCACATATTTTATATTACAACTTTAGAGACTAGTTATGTTACACAACACTGCCCTGTGCATATTACACTCCAAGGCGCATATCGCATAGCACGCGCTAGTGCCTGTGCTATCTCGGGCTCTCCAATGAATCTGTCATTGCGCACAATGTATTGCATATTATATTTCACGCCCCGGTTCATCTTATATCACACTTTTTGGTGCATAGTTTATACCATATACTACATCTAGTTTTTATTTTCAATCGTGCTCTCAGGACTACGTTCTATATAACACTGCGTCCACCTACCCTTTTCACAGGCATTACATTTTGCGATGGGGTGGAGGGTCAGGGGGTGTTTCTGCCAAGTGAGCCCGGAGTCACAGTCACAAATGTCCTCTTCTTCCTGAATAAAAGTGAGATTATGCTGCATACTTGGTCATATTATAAGTAGTTCGCACAGACACACATTTTAAAAACAATAAAGTTCCTAATACCCACCTTCTCTGAACAGTTAGCTTGCTGCCCCATCCACCTCCTCCCTATCATCTGTTGTCTGAATCCATCGACTAGCCTCCTCCCTCCTGCCAGGATCGATCCTATCCTTTCCAACTTTCCTATTTCAATCAAAGCTCCACTTCCGGTCCCTTGGTCCGATCATTATCTAATTGGCTTCTCATGGGTAGTGTCCTCGCCAGTGTTAGACCTATGGTCAGCCATAAACCAGCTTTTAAGAAGGTTGACCCCATACACTACGCCAGGGCGCTGGTGGCTAACAGGCCGCCCCTGCCACAAGACTTAGATCAGTGTCTTGCTGCCTTCTCCAACTGGCTCCTGGGCTCTATGGCGGATATTGCCATACCGACCTCGGCTAGACAGTCAAGGGATTCACCCTCCAAGCCATGGTTTACGGACGACCTGCGTCATCTCAAGCAGGGCTGCAAAAAATTGGAGCGCTCTTGGCGTCTCAGCAACTACTGCCCGGCAGCCAAGGCTCAGCTCAGGCAGGTTCAGAAAACCTACTATAAAGCTATCTCCTCTGCAAAAGGGGCGTTCTTTGCCACCCGGATTGAGCAGGCCCAGAACAACTCTAAGGAGATTTCCTCTATTGTCCAAAGCTTTATGTCCCCTGTGGCGCAGAGCTGCACTCTGCCGGCGACAGTTGACTGGTGCGAGACGCTTTCTACATTCTTCCGGGATAAGATTCTAAAGATACAAGGCAGCTTCTCTGCCCGGTTGTCTCTGATGGGCCCACGGTTCCTCTGGACCCATCGGCTACCGCTCCTGCTGTTCTGCCCTCCAATCACTCCCTGTCTAATTTCTCCCCGGTGGATTTGTCGTGCACTCTAAGAATTCTTCAAGGTCTGAAGTCCGGCTCTCCGGACGACCCATGCTCAGCAAGACTTCTGGCTTCTGTGGCAGAGACAGTGAATGTGGAAGTTAACTACATCATTAACCTGTCCTTGCTGGAAGCCAGGGTTCCTAGTTGTTGGAAGCAGGCCAAAATCCTCCCCCTACTGAAGAAACCTACTCTCGATCCTTCAGCTCCGGGAAACTACAGACCTATTTCTCTCCTCCCTAGCTTGTCTAAGGTCTGTGAGAAAATAGTGAACAGACAGTTGTCGGAGTTTGTCGAGAGTGCAGGTCTTCTTCAACCTGCCCAATCTGGCTTCCGCCCCTCTTTTAGCACGGAAGGTGCTCTTTTGCAAGTCTCGGAAGCTATTCGGGAGTGTCTTGACGCCGGCGGGAAGGCAGCCCTTGTGCTGCTCGACCTGTCGGCAGCCTTTGACACTGTCCCCCATTCACTGCTGCTTGACAGACTGTCGAAGATTGGGGTGTCGGGCCTGGCCTGGGGTTGGATTAAATCCTTCTTGGATGGCCGGTTCCAGCAAGTCTGGTTACCCCCGGTGGCCTCGTCACCTCTCCAAGTGGGCATGGGGGTTCCTCAGGGCTCCTCCCTTAGCCCCCTCCTGTTTAATATCTACCTCACTCCTCTGGTTGTCCAAGCGGAAAGGTTGGGAGCTAAGGTTATTGCCTATGCCGACGACACAAAACTTTTGTTTACCTGGGATAAGCAGGGGTCCTCGGTGGCCCGTGTGCAGAGGTGCCTCTCCTCGGTTTTCGAGTGGTTGGCGTCGGCCCATTTAAAATGCAACGAGGACAAATCCAAGGTTCTGATGTTCGGCGATTTCCCCTCAATATTTAGAGAGTCAATCTGGCCTCCCGAGTTCCCACCGCCTGTTTCCAACAGTCAGACTGCGAAGAACCTGGGAGTTTATTTTGACTGTAATCTCTTCTTTTCCAGTCAAGTCAAGCGCCTGACAGGCTGCTGTTTCGGTCTTCTCAGAATCCTGAGAAGATTCCTTCCACTTCTCCCTCAAGCGGCTAGGGAATCGGTGGTTCGGGCACTTGTTCTGTCCCGATTGGATTATGCCAATGCTCTCTATGCGGGGATCCCAGCTTATGCTCTCAATAGGCTTCAAGTGACCCAGAATGCAGCTGCCCATATTCTGGGTGGGCTGGGTCCCAGGCAGAGCGTTCAAGGCTATCGTCGCTCCCTTCATTGGCTCCCGGTTAAGGCACGGGTAGCTTTCAAATCTCTTACCATTGCCCATCGCGCTCTGCATGGGCAAGGCCCCGGCTACCTGCAGAAACGTTTCTCGTTTTATGTGCCGGGGAGACACTTGAGGTCTTCCTCTCTTAGGCTGATGAAGATTCCTGGCTTCCAGCGCCATCGGTTAGGTGGCGCTTCTCTGGTCGTGTTTGCGGCCCGCGCTTGGAATGCGCTCCCTCTATCACTCTGCATTGTTGAAGACTTTGGGGTCTTTAAAAAACTACTAAAAACGCATCTCTTCTCGTAGGGCTTGGTTATAGTTAGTCTTCCCTTGGGTCACGCCAGGACACTCCTCGGAGTATCTGTGCACATAATAAGTGTATATAACATAACATAACATAACATAACATGCATGGTCTGATGTGCTGCCACTGCCCTCCATTTAGCATGATGTACCAGTCCACTCCTCCTGCCCTCCATTGCCCAATTCTATGGCCCATCATTGACCTCCTGCTTAGCCTCTGTGCTTAGCTTGCTGCCCCTATTCTCCTTCCCCCTGCCCTCCGATGTCTTTGTGCATGCCCCTGCTCCATCCTTTTTGCCCACTGTGTTCCATGGACATGCCACTCCTATCTACTCTGAGTGTTCTGTTGAGCTGCCACTCCCCTCCCACCTGCCTAGCATTGTCAGATGACTGTAACCTGTCCCTGCCACCTCCACCCTGCCTGTCCACATGCCATGCCCCTATCCCCTTCCTCCTGTCCTCCATGGTCCATTTTACTGCCACACCCTTCTGCCCTCCCTGATCTGTTGTGCTGCAACTGCTCCTCCTGCCTGCCCCGCGCGGTCTGTTGGGAGGCCCCTTCCCCTGAACTCTCTTGTCTGTGCCCAGGTCCTGACCCTCCCTTCTATCCTCCATGGTCCTTTGTGCATGCCCCTGCACCCTCCTTCTTGCCCATCATAGCCATTGTGCTGCCACTAACCCTCCCGCTTGCCATGCATGGTCTTCTGTGCTGCCATGGCCCCTCCCACCTTCCATGTGTGGTCAGATAGCTGCCCCTGACCCCCTCCCACCTTCCCTCCATGGTCTGTGTGTATGCCACAATAGTCTCATTGTTGCTCTCCATGGTGTGTCTTGTTTCTAGTGCCCATCCTGCCTGACCTCCATGGTCATCTTGCTGCTCCTGCCCTGCCCCCTTGCCCCCAGCCCTCTGTTTCCATGTTCAGACCCCCTATTCCCTCCCTCCTGGCTTGTCTGTTCCATTGTAATGCCCCTGATCCGTCCCTCCTGCCCTTTATGGTCTGTTATGCTGCAGCTTTCTCTCCTGTCTGTCCATTATGGTCAGCTAGCTACCATTGCCTCTTTCCCATCTGTTCTCTGTTGTCCATGTGCATGGTCCTGTCCCCTCCCTATTGCATTCTATGGATTGTTGTGCTGCACTCCCGTCCCGCATGCGCTGTGTGGTGTATTGTGCTGCTGCAAAACCTGATGCCTGCCCTGTAGGGTCAGTTTGATGCACCTCTCCATGTCCCTCCTGTCCTCTGTTATCCGAGTCTATGTCCCTACCCCAATTCCTCCTGCCTACCATGATTCAATGTACCATACTTGCGAACATTTTGAACTTGGTAAGAGGGAGATTTTGAAAAAAAACGGAGTTTTGATTTTCCCCTTTGAGTTACATTGAAAAAGAGGAGATTGTAGACAGGAGACAGATCAGATAAAGCCCATTTGAGCTTAAAAACATTGGACGTTTCCTGGCTGAAACGGGTCTGTTGGCATGTATGGTTGTACTACCACTGCCTCTTCCTTCTGCCCACAATGGTCTATTATATTGCCACAGCCTCTCTTGCCAGTCCTGTATTGTTGGTATGTTGCCCCTGCTCCCCTTTCCACTGCCCTCCATAGTCTGTTGTGCTGCCACTGCCCTTCCTGCCTGCCCAGTGTGGTCAAATTGTTGCCTCTGCACTCTCCTACCTGCCTTCAATTTTCAGAGTCCGTGCCTCTCAGCAGTATCCCAATGAACAACTAGATTGCTAACATTCTATATTTATTACAAAAGTGTGGAACGCCTGACGTCATCTTGATGTAATCAAAACTGCAATACCTAGAGTATTTCCTTTAGAAATTACATATATGAGAGGGTCTTATTTGCATCAAAATTATGGTTAGTTCTCTAAAAAACTAAAATGAGGACGCATTTTCTGAGTTTTCAAATAGCGACAAAGAACTTTTAAATTATTTGTAATCTTTATGTTTTTTTATCCAGTTGACCACATGATTAATTGTTTCACCTTGGCGAGAGGATGTGGTGTTACTTCCAGAGCTGCAGACTTTGCAACTGGGGAACCAGGTTGGAGTTTCTGCTTCAGCTCAACATTCTGTGATTGTGGTCAAATCACTTAATCTCCCCATGTCTACAACCAAAATGAATTTGATCTTGTGTGATGTAACCAATGCTCATGTAAAGCATTCCAATACCTGACAAGTCTGCACTATATAAAACTGCAAATACACAAATAATAAGTGTTTTGCACACTTCTGTCATTGGGCTACATGTGGGCTACATCTGGGTGATATTTGTGCTGCATTTAGGCTCTTTTGTGTCTGGTGGCCATCTTGGGAGATTTATTTGTTATGAAGTTTCCTAATTTCCTCATTCACTGCAGTCTCCTCAGTAGGAAATGCTTTCAGTTTTTTACTTTGATTCCATCAAGAAGGTATTCAGATATGTCACACATTTGCCATAAATTCTGAATGTTAGCACTCTAGTTGCTCATTAGAACACTGTAGTAAAGCTACTGCTCACCACGGAAGTCTGCTGCTGGTATTAAAAGTGCATGTTTCAGTCTGCATATCAGAATTTCTTAATGAAATAGAAGAGGATTTGAGAAGTCACTCAAAATGTGCCCTAATTTTTCTTTCTTCAGCACTAATCATAATTTCTATGGCAAAATGAACCCCCTCATTGTGTTCCTTTTTAAATTAAATGTTTTAAGTGTTACCAGTTTATTCCAATCAAGATGGCTTCAGGTGTGCCATACTTTTGTCATAAGTAAGACAGTAAGCGCTCTAGTTGTTCTTAAGAACACTCTGGGACATTCTATCATTAGGCTATACTTGGGCTACATCTGGGTGATATTTGGGCTATATTTGGGCTCTTTTGTCTCTGGTGGCCATCTTGGGAGATTTATGTGTTATGAAGTTTCCTAATTTCCTCATTTACTGCAGTCTCCTCAGTGGGAATACTTTCAGTTTTTTATTTTGGTTCCATCAAGAAGGCATTCAGATGTGTCACACATTTGCCATAAATTCTGAATGTTAGCACTCTAGTTGCTCATTAGATCACTGTAGTAAAACTACTGCTCACCAGGGAAGTCTGCTGCTGGTATTCAAAGTGCATGTTTCAGTCTGCATGTCAGAATTTGTTTATGAAATAGAAGAGGATTTGAGAAGTCAAAATGTGCCCTAATTTTTCTTTCTGCAGAACTAATCATAATTTCTATGGCAAAATGAACCCCCTCATGTTGTTCCTTTGTAAATTAAATGTTTTAAGTGTTACCACTTTATTCCAATCAAGATGGCTTCAGGTGTGCCATACTTTTGTCATAAGTAAGACTGTTAGCGCTCTAGTTGTTCGTTAGAACACTCTGGGACATTCTATCATTAGGCTATACTTGGGCTACATCTGGGTGATATTTGGGCTACATTTGGGCTCTTTTGTCTCTGGTGGCCATCTTGGGAGATTTCTTTGTTATGAAGTTTCCTAATTTCCTCATTTACTGCAGTCTCCTCAGTAGGAAATACTTTTAGTTTTTTACTTGGTTCCATCAAGAAGGCATTCAGATGTGTCACACATTTGCCATACATTCTGAATGTTAGCACTATAGTTGCTCATTAGATCACTGTAGTAAAGCTACTGCTCACCAGGGAAGTCTGCTGCTGGTATTCAAAGTGTATGTTTCAGTCTGCATGTCAGAATTTTTTTATGACATAGAAGAGAATTTGAGAAGTCAAAATGTGCCCTAATTTTTCTTTCGGTAGCACTAATCATAATTTCTATGGCACAATGAATCCCCTCATTGTGTTCCTTTGTAAATTAAATGTTTTATGTGTTACCACTTTATTCCATTCAAGATGGCTTCAGGTGTGCCATACTTTTGTCATAAGTAAGACTGTTAGCGCTCTAGTTGTTCGTTAGAACACTCTGGGACATTCTGTCATTGGGCTATACTTGGGCTACATCTGGGTGATATTTGGGCTACATTTGGGCTCTTTTGTCTCTGGTGGCCATTTTGGGAGACTTATTTGTTATGATGTTTCCTAATTTCCTCATTTACTACAGTCTCCTCAGTAGGAAATACTTTCATTTTTTTACTTTGATTCCATCAAGAAGGCATTCAGATGTGTCACAAATTTGCCATAAATTCAGAATTTTAGCACTCTAGTTGCTTATTAGATCACTGTAGTAAAGCTACTGCTCTCCAGGGAAATCTGCTGCTGGTATTGAAAGTGCCTGTTTCAGTCTGCATGTCAGAATTTTTTAATGAAATAGAAAAGGATTTGAGAAGTCACTCAAAATGTGCCCTAATTTTTTCTTTCTGTAGCACTAATCATACTTTCTATGGCAAAATGAGCCCCCTCATTTTGTTCCTTTTTAAATTAAATGTTTTAAGAATTACCACTTTATTCCAACCAAGATGGCTTCAGGTGTGCCATACTTTTGTCATAAGTAGGACTGTTAGCGCTCTAGTTGTTCTTTAGAACACTCTGGGAAGCTGCAGTAGAACACAAAGGAATCAACTGACAGTCTCTGCCCTTGTTGGAGGTACATGTTTTACTGAGAATGTCAGACTTCATTCTCACATGACTGTGAAAGATAATGTGAATTTACAGAAAATATGCTCTCAGTTAGCTTATAGATCCCCTTCCAAACCTCTGTGGGAAAAGCATGAGAAAATAGTTTTCTCTCAAACATGATTCATGATATCACAGCAGAAGGCTTTTTCACATGGTAAAATCACCTTAGAACACACAACAATTCCTAAAATTAGTATGGTACCATCAAGAAATGATTTATAATGTAACTAAAGTCTTAAAACCTGCTATTAACTGCAATGCTTTTTAATGAGGTGCTATCATGTATATTGGTCCCAAGATGGCTGCCAACACTTCTTGGATGAAGTGCTGACAGCCAATCAAATCTCACGATGAGATGTGTGGTTAGGCTTCGCCCAGATATATATGTGGTTTTACTTTTGATTTTCTCAGGAACTACTGAACGAATTTACACCATTTAAGCAAAAGGCACATGCCTGACCTGAGGACTACCTCTTTGCCAAATTTCAAGTAATTCTGTTCAGCCGTTCGGGCTGTACCTTCGACTAAAGGTCCTATGGGAAAATGCATGGGGAAAATGCGTTTTGGGACCCCCCTTTTTTCTCAGCCCCCGCTTGAGGAATCACCCCGAGACTTTCAGGGTAGGAGCTGAGCGGAGCACCCCATTAGTTTTGAAAATTTCACGAAGATAAGTCAACCGGCGCCAAAGTTATTCAAAATAGAATTTTCAGATTTCCTATGGGAACTCGGTCCTAACTATAACTATCTACTGGCGACCGCCAGTAGATAATATATATATATATATATATATATCTCACAGCTCCAGTTCCATCAACAGTCGCCGAACTCCTAAGGCGGGTGCCTTCTAATCTTGAGGATGGAACTCAATGTTTTATGTCACAGCTCCAGCACATGCAAATCCGGCACATGCGGGGCACTCACAGGGTTATAAATAGTACACTTGATAAAAGCAGACGCGTTTCAGCCTGTAGCTTTCTTCAGAGCTTCAAGTGAAATTGTCACTGTGCACAGAGTTCGGTTTTCAAATAGTGAATGCTTACTCCTCATTGATGATTTAAAGGGTAAAGGTAAACAAAGGAGGACTGCAAAGATGTTCATACATTACGGCTACCATACTAGTAAGGTATTATAGATGTTACTTTATTGTCGTGCTATATCGACTTTGATCCCACAATGGTTTTCATGTTGGAAATTAAACACAAATCCTTATCCTTACTTGTACAGCATCTTGCGTTATATGCTAGTCTCCTTTGGATCTCAGCCCCGCATGGGCAGCCACGCTGTTACTGCGCATAGTGTACCCCTTGCCAAGCCTCTGGATTTTGCACCAAGTTTGCTCCGCAGGCAGCAATGCGATCATTCCATGCCATGAGTTTGTATAACCCACAATCCTTTGACCAATGGAGGTATCTTTCAGAGACGGTTCAGGCGGCTTCATAGTAAATCACAGCTCCTGTTCTATCAACCTTCGCCGAACTCCTAAGGCAGGTGCCTTCTAATTGTGAGGATGGAACTCACGTTTTATGTCACAGCTCCAGCACATGCAAATCCGGCACATGCAGGGACTCACGGGGTAATAAATAGTACACTTGATAAAAGTAGACGCGTTTCAGCCTGTAGCTTTCTTCAGTGCTTCAAGTGCAATTGTCACTGCTCACAGCGTTCGGTTTTCAAATAGTGAATGCTTACTCCTCATTGGTGATTTAAAGGGTAATGGCAAACAATGAAGGACTGCAAAGATGTTCATATATTAGGACTGCCATACTAAGGTCAAGTATAGTTGTTACTTTATTGTTGTGCCATATCGACTTGGACCCCACAATGGTTTTCATGTTGGAAATTAAACGCAAATCCTTATCCGTACTTGTACAGCATCTTGCGTTGTATGTTAGTCCTCTCTTGGATCTCACACCTGCATGGGCAGCCACGCTGTTGCTGCACGTAGTGCACCCCTTGCCAGGCCTTTGGATTTTGTACCAAGTTTGCTCCGCAGGCAGCAATGCGTTCATTGCATGCCATGAATTTGTATAACCCACAATCCTTTGACCAACGGAAGCATCTTTCAGAGACTGTTCAGGCGGTTTCATAGTAAATCCCAGCTCCAATTCCATCAACAGTCGCTGAACTCCTAAGGCGGGTGGCTTCTAATCGTGAGGATGGAACTCACGTTTTATGTCACAGCTCCAACACATGCAAATCCGGCACATGCAGGGCACTCACGGGGTAATAAATTGTACACTTGATAAAAGCAGACGCGTTTCAGCCGGTAGCTTTCTTCAGTACTTCAAGTGCAATTGTCACTGCACATAGCGTTCGCTTTTCAAATAGTGAATGCTTACTCCTCATTGGTGATTTAAAGGGTAATGGCAAACAAAGAAGGACTGCAAAGATGTTCATATATTACGGCTGCCATACTAGTAAGGTAAAGTATAGATGTTACTTTATTCTCGTGCCACATCGACTTTGATCCCACAATGTTTTTCATGTTGGAAATTAAACGCAAATCCTTATCCTTATTTGTACAGCATCTTGCGTTATATGTTAGTCCAGCTGTGTGTGTGTGTATATATATATATATATATATATTATCTACTGGGGTTCGCCAGTAGATAGTTATAGTTACAACCTAGTTTCCATAGGAAATCTAAAAATTCTATTTTGAATAACTTTGGCGCCGGTTGACGAATCCTCGCGAAATTTTCAAAACAAATGGGGTGCTCCGTTCAGCTCCTACCCTGAAAGTCTCGGGGTGATTCGTCAAGCGGGGGCCAAGAAAAAGGGGGGGTCCCAAAACGTGTTTTCCCCATGCATTTTTCCATAGGACCTTTAGTCGCAGCTACAGCCCGAACGGCTGAACAGAATTACGTGTAATTTGGCAGAGTGGTAGCCATAACGTCAAGGAAGTGCCTTTTGCAGGTCTGGTGTAAATCTGTTCAGTATTTCCTGAGAAAATAGCATTTAAAAGCATATCAATATCTATACGCGCGTACTGTGCGCGCACTGTGCGCGCACCCTGCCGTGCGCGAGCGCAATTCTGATTGGTTGTTAGATGTCGGTAAACATTCGAATCGGTCAAAACCAGGAAGTGTCGGCCGCCATTTTGTCTCTCGCAGTCTGAGAGGGTGAAAAAAAAAGGTGGAGAACGTGAAAAGGGGGCAGAGTGGACAGTTCCTGACCCCCTAGCCTTGGTCAGGGGGTCACAGAAGAACCCCCAAGGGAGAAAAAAACTATTTAAAAAAAAAAAAAAACGCGAGGTGCGCGCACCGCGCGCGCACGGCACGCACTGCGAACCGTGGGTGCTCAGTGCGCAAAGCGCCCGAGCGCTCACAGCGCGCGCACGGTGCACGCACGGTGCACGCACGGTGAAAAACCTGAAAAAAAAATTAATTAATAAATACATAACTTAGCATTTAAAAAAAACGTACATATTCACTGAAAAAACCATAGGTTTCACACACGTTATAGTTACGAATTAGCATTTAAAAAACCTTGCAAATTCACTTAAAAAACCATAGTTTTCACACATGTTATAGTTAGCTCGACATTTCACTCGTAAAAAACCAATGAAATTCCCCCGTTATAGTTAGTGCAGGCAACTATAACTCACGCGACCGCAATCCTCTGCTGATGACGTCAGATATTACATCACTGATGACATATATGTCTTTATGAAAAATAAATATTTGTAATATATGTATAGCTAAAGATTAATGGAAGAAGACATGGGTAAATAAGTGTCTAAATACAGTGATGTAATATCTGACGTCATCAGCAGAGGATTGCGGTCGCGTGAGTTATAGTTGCCTGCACTAACTATAACGGGGGAATTTCATTGGTTTTTTACGAGTGAAATGTCCAGCTAACTATAACATGTGTGAAACCTATGGTTTTTTAAGTGAGATATATATATATATATACATTTGTAGGGTCTTAGGCTCCTCAACCGGGGAATTCGTGTGTATACATTTATATATATATATATTTATACTGAAAAAACAAAGATTACAAAGATGTTATAGTTAGGCTCAGGTTTCACTCATACAAAACTAGAGAAATTCAGCAGTTATTGTTAGCTGATCTAACTATAACTCGCGCCCCCGCAATGTCCTGCTCATGACCTCACATATTACATCACTGTCATGGTCAGTGTCATCAATGATGACATCACTGATTACATCTCAAATGACATCACTGACATCACTGATGCCATCATCCAGTGAATGTGAGTGGTTTTTAAAAGTTTATGAGTGTTAAATATACATACCAAGATGCATCGGTGAATCATTGTGTGTATGAGTGCCTGTATGGAAGATTGAGTGTGTGCGTGACTTACTGCATAAGTGAGTGATTGGGTGTCTCAGTGAATGTATGGGTGAGTTTCTAGGTTGTGTGACTGCATCACTGTATCAATCTGTCAGTTGGTTTCTAAGTGGCTGTATGGGCTGGTTAGTGGGTTTGTGAGTTGCTGTATGGGTGATTGATTGGTTGTCTGAGTACCTGTATGGGTGTATGTGTGTCTATGTGGGTGAGGGGGTGTGTGTCTGCCTGCATGGATGAGTGAGTCAGTGGCTGTATGGGTTAGTGAGCGGATCTATGAAGGGCTGTATGGGTGACTGAGTGTATGTATGGTTGTGTCAATGAGTGAATGGATATCTTAGTGGTATATGGGTAAGTTACTGCATATGTGAAAGGCAGTTTCAGTGACCTGGGGTACATGAGTGACTGTATGTGTGAGTAAGTGAATGTAAGAGTGCCTATGTGGGTGAGTGTGTGCTTGTATCAGTGACTGTTTAGGTGAGTGAGTATGTGTTAGTATCTGTATGAGTTAGTAAGTGGGTGTGTGTTAAATATATGGGTGAGTAAGTGACTGTGTCTTTGACTGTATGGGTGAGTGAGTAGGTATGTGAGTAGCTCTATGGGTGACTGATTCAGTGTGTGAGTGGTTGTATGGGTGTATGAGTGGATATCTCAGTGGCTGTATTAGTGAGTGAGTGGGTGTATGAGTGGCATAATGGATGACTGAGTGGATATATGTTTAGACCTATGAATCAGTGAGTTGGTGTGCAAGTACTGGTATGGGTGTGTCAATGGTTTTTTGAATGGTAGGGTGGAAGTTGGAGTGGGTGTATGAAAGGTTGGGGTGTGAGTGGGTGCATCAGATATTCTGTGGATAATGTCATCAGTGATGTCATTTGGGATGTCATCAGTGATGCCACTTACCATGTCATGAGTGATGTAATATCTGAGGTCATAAGCAGAGCATTGCAGGGGCGTGAGTTATAGTTAGCTCAGCTAACTCTGCAAATGTGCCTCCTGGTACACTGCTAGTAGGGGCATGGCTATTAAGGGTCGTTGGGGGCCTAATAACCCTCCTGTTACCTACAGCAAGTCCAACACAGTGGATTTGACTAGAAGTTTTAGTTGGACAGGCCCCTTTTCTCCACCACTCTGCAAAATCTTCTCCTGGCACAATGCTAGTTGGGGGATGAAGTTCCCTTGGCTCCTGAGTGTCCATGGGGGTCAACTAGCCCTCCTGTTACTTCAAGTAAGACCCACAGAGCTGGATTGCTGAGAGGTCGTCAGAGACCATGCTCCCTTTTGTCACCACTCTGCAAATGTGCCTCCTGGTGCACTGCTGCTTGGGGGAAGAAGTCCACTTTAGTCCTGAGGCCTTCAGGAGGCAAGGATACCTCATCCCCCAACCAGCAGGGCACCTAGAAGTGCATTTGCAGAGTGGTGCGGAAACGGGGTGTGGCCTCTGACACCTCTCAGCAATCCCACTGTGTGGGACTTACTGGAGGTAACAGGAAGTCTTGTTGGCTGCTAAAGACCCTCAGCAGCTCTGGTTTTGTATTAGTGAAACCTGAGCCTTTTTAAAAATGCTAATGCCTAACTAAAATGTCTCTGTACCCTATGTTTTTTTCAGTGATTTTTTTATGACTTTTTGATGAGTAGTTATGTTTGCAGAGTGGTTGAGAATGGGGTCTGGGCCTTGGACCAGCTCTCAGGAATCCCGCTGTTTAGGACTCACAGGAGATACCAGGAGGGCTTCCTGGCCCCCAACGTCCCTTAGGAGTAAAATGGACTTCATCCCCCAACCAGTAGTTCACCACAAGCCGCATTTGCAGAGTGGATGAGAAAAGGGGCGTGGCCTCTGAAGTCCTCTTAGCAATCCCACTGTGTGGAATTTATTGAAGATAACAGGAGGGGTAGATGGCCTCCAAAGACATCCTTGGGGGCTAACTACCCCTCCTGTTGCTTCCAGTAAGTCCCACACAACAGGATTGCTGAGACTTGATAGGAAACCATGCCACCTTACTTCACCACTCAGCAAATGCACCTCCTGGTGCACTACTTGTAGGGGGATGAAGTCCCCTAGGCTATTGAGGATCCTTGGGGGCAACTACCCCTCCTGTTACCTCCAGCAAGTCCCACACAGTGGGTTTCCTGAGAGGTTTTTGGTGGCCACACCGTTTTTCTCTACCACTCTGCAAACACGCCTCCTGGTGCACTGCTGCTGGGGGGAAGAAGTCCACTTTAGCCTTGAGGCTCCCAGGAGGCAAGGGGACCTCATTCCCCCACCAGCAGTGGACCGAGAGGTGCATTTGCAGAGTGGTGGGGAAAGGGGGCGTGACCGCCGAACAACTCTCAGTAATCTCACTTTGTGGGGCTTACTGGATGTAACAGGAGGCATTGTTGACCCCTAAAGACACTCAGCAGCCAAGCAGACCTCATCCTCGAACTAGCAGCCAGCCAGGAGACGCGTTTGCTGAGTGGTGGAGAAAGGGGATGGGGCCTCCGGCAAGTTGCAGGCTTTTTAGTTTTTTTTCCATTTTCTAGGAAGTGGGGGCCATTTGGCCCCCCTACCCTGGGCCATTTTGGACCCCGGGATCTCCTCCCTGGGGCCTGCCCCTTTTTGTTCCATCTTTTTTATAAAAAAGTAAAGGGACGGGGCCATGCATGGCCCCCCTTCCGTATGCCGATTTCCCCTGGGGCTCCATTTCCGGGGCCCGGCCTTTTCTTTTTTTAAATTTTTTTACTTAAAGGGAAGGGGTAGAGCCACCCCCCTCCCGGGCCATTTTTGGTTCTAGGGACCCCATCCTCCAGGGCCCGGCCTGTAGGGTGGGTGCTCTGGAACCACCCAGGGTACTTACTTTTGAAACTCCAGGGATAGTGTCAGAGCCTCAAGGACCCCATGGTCCTTGCTGGCTCCCCGCCTCCTGCGGGAAGGGGCATTGCTTTGAGAACCAGGAAGCTGCTAACATGCAGGTCCCTGGATCTCAAAGCCATGTCTGTTTCCCTGCTCGCTTCACAGCAGGAAGGGAAACAGACACATGCTCTGTTTTCAGCAACTGAGGGCCATATATACGACGAAGTGACAGAGTGTGTCGTTAGCCTCCTGGGCTTAACCACACGCTCTGCCACTTCGGAAATGCAAGGCTGCACCATATTTACAAGGATGTGGTGTAGCCTTACGTTTCCCCCTGCAATGTTGCTAAGTTTCACAACTTAGCGCTAACGCAGGCAACCTTGCACTAGAGTGCAAGGGTGTCTGTGTGCAGGAGAATATTGGTTATGTGTAGGAAGGTGTCCCTTCCTGCACATAACCAATCCTAAAATGCCATTTTGTAACTTTCATGTGTGCTGCTTCATACAGCACACATGGAAATTACAAAATGGCATTTTTAAAAAGGTTTGTTTATGTACAGGAAGGGATACCTTCCTGTACATAAACAAACCATGGCATTTTGCTTTTTTCCTCGCTTTGCCACTTAAGACCAGGGTTTTCCTGATCTTAAATTTGGTGCTGCCTCCTATGTACGCCACCCTTGTACATAGGGGGCAGCGTCAAACATAATGGGTGTTGCGGTGGAACGCCCACCATAACACCTAACATAACGCTAAACATAGCATGAAAGGGTGCCTTATGTACGAGGGAGCGTTAAGCCACGTTATGTGGCTTAACGCTGCCTTGTACATAAGGCAAGGCCCCTATCGCCACAGGAAAGTCACAAAAAGGGACGTTCCCGTGGCAATGGGGACTTGTACATATGCCCCTGAGAGCACATTCTGCAGTGGCTTGCTGAAAGCAAAGCTGAGTTTGCTATGGCTTGGCAGGAGCAAAGCCATACCAAACTGCAATGCCCAGGGGTGGGTGAGGGAAGTGAAGGTCCCAGGGCCATTTGGGGCTCCAGGAGGGGGCCGTTTTGACCCCCTCCTTTCTTTGTTTTAGCCCCAGGGAGGTGGTGGTCTTGAAGCCATCGCTCCCCAATGGACTCCCATCATTATTGTGATTATGCCCCAGGGAGGTGGTTGTCCCCAGGCAGCAGTGGGGCTGGGCAGGTCCCCCCGTATTTCAATTATGTTTAACCCCAGGGAGGTGGCCGTCCCTGGGGCTGCAGGGGCCCATGTGGCGCCCCCGCATAGAAAAACATTAGCCCTGAGGAGGTGGCGGTCTCCAGGGCGCGGGGATTGCCGCAAGGGCATCAGGGATGTCATCAGTAATATCATCTGACCATGTCATGAGTGATATAATATGTGAGATCATAAGCAGTGAATTGTGGAGCATAGACATAATGTATAAACCAACGAAGTCAGTGTAATCTCAAGAATGCACTCACCATCCAAGGAAGCACCGGTCTCCAAGGTCAGAACCTGCCCGATCAATTACAGGGAGGAAAACAGACCTACGGAGGTAATACACATTATGTATGAAAAGCCCTCACTCACCAACCTGGTTGGTGACATGCTTCATCATCGGGCTCCACCGGGCATGGCCGAATGCCATCCCAGTGTGCTGCAACGCCAGGTTACTGCGGAGCGGGGTTGTGTGTGGTGACAGTGAATTTAAAATTTCCAATTAAGTCAAAAAAGTATTTTATTCGTTTTGCTAATTGGAAAATTAAGACATAATAAAAAGGAGTGATGGTCAAAAAATAACAGACCGGGCTCACTCCATGGCGGTCAACATGTTTCTGCCTTTATGTGTGATCTACAGGCTTTCATCAGGACCAGAGTGGGAGTGTGGGTGCCCCGGTGGTGTGAACGCGCTAAGGTTCACCCTCCCGAGGGCTGCTGTGTGAAAAATAATATATAAACACAAGAAAAATCCGCCAAAAAACTATAATGGTGGAGAGAAACGAGTTTACTCTATAAAGAAAAGAGACGTACATACACAAGACAAAACACAAAAGAATCGTAAATGTGCGTAGTCATGACATTATAGAGCGCCACATTTATAGGCTCAAACATAGTGCATGGATGGGGACTGTGCCAATAATCAGTACCTCAGGTGCATAAAAGATGTGCTGTCAGTGCACCTAGAGTTAGCCAGATACTGGTGTCAGGGAAGTAGAACAAGACTTCACCTGAATAGCGTGACTAGCGATGTATCACGGAATCGACGTGGAGTCTCAATGCTACGTGAGAGACTAAAACTAACAAGGGCCAGGAGACGAATGAACGCGGCCCGTGAAGCATTCCTGGTGGGTAGAAATGCCGAGGGGAGAGGAGGGGTTCTTACTGTGAGGCTAGACCGTTCGTCGCCTCAGGGATCCCGGGGTGGAGGTGCGAGCAAATATGGCACACCCTGGAAAGAAAAAGAAAGAAAGAACGGCCACGAGCGGCTGAATAGTGAAAACACAAGCCGAACATTGCTGCAAGCCTTACCAAAAGGATACAGGAGCCAGAAGGTACACTTACGCCCTCGCTGCTCGGCACCCGTTAGGAACCTACACCGCCTCGAGCCACCGGGTCCAGGGAGAGAAGAGACCAGGGGCGGGGTACCTAAAAGCAAGAGTGCAGAAAGAAAGCCCGTCGGTGATAGGGCAGCACATCACATGCTGTGTTGTGATTGGAGGAGCCCCAGCCAATAGGACGCGTGGAGGCAAAAGGCTCGTCCGATTATTACCATTGACAGCTAGTCAGTAAAGGGACGAGACATCCCATGCTGTGCAGAGATAGGTTGAGACACAGCCAATAGGACGCGTGAATGAGGGGAGGCTCGTCCGCTGTTTTAAATGACAACTCGACAATTGAAACTTTATGCGGTGTCAAGCGAATAAGCATGAGCACGCTGGACACATCAGAAACGTGTGTCTGTGTTGAGCACTAGATGCAGATTGGGGGGACGGATTGTGGAACGCACGTCTACAGGCTCATTAAGAGGAGAGTGCCAGTGGTGAACTGGGAAGCGGTGTGTTAAGGGGACACTGCATGTCATGTGCCCCTGGTAGTCGGTAAATGCTGATCGCGTAAAGGGGTACAGCACAAGGGGGTCAGAACAGGACTATATACTGGGTGGGCAATGGTGAAGTCACACAAGGTGACCCAGCCCAGTAGATGTGAAGGTCACTGTTGATCAGCAGTACCATAAAAGTAAATGCAAACATAAGAGCATACTTAGAGTATGTTGAACCAGGGTATATTGTCATTAAGACCCACAAGGTTGGTACCCAGACGGTACACCCATCTTTGTTCCTTCTCGAAAAGGATTTTTTGAGTGTTTCTGCGTGTTGTGACTTCTTCAATTACTGTCCAGTGCAGGTCATTGGTGGTATGGTTAACAGACAGGAAATGTTCACTGAGTTTAGTAGTGATTCTTTTGCACCTAATGTTGCTCCGATGTTCGCATATGCGGAGTTTCACTTTCCTGGTGGTCATCCCTATATAGCGTAGACCACAGGGACAAGTGATAAGGTAGATAACATTCGGTGTATTGCAGTTAGTGTGGCTATTTTGGGTCCAAATCTTGCCTGGTTCCAGCTTAAGACTGGTAGTGTGAGAAGTCAGATGGCATATACTGCAATCCGAGCAAGGAAAATGCCCCGTAACCTTGGGAAGACCCCATGCTTCTGTAATGGATCTCTGAGCAGTATTAGGTCTGGTAATGGGACGTGTCTGTACTAGGCTATTACGCAGGCTTTGAGCCCGTTTGAAGGAGAACAAAGGTTTTTCCCATCTCCGGTTATTACTGTTGATGATACGCCAATGTTTCGTGACAGCTTTCTTCATGGCATTGGACAGGGTACTGTAAGTAGTGACGCATGTGAGTGGTATAGATGTGACGTCTTTGGCAGAGTCCTCCAGAAGGACTTCTCTGGGTTGGTTTCTGGCCCGTTTGTAACTCTTTGAAAGGAGGGGGAGAGGGTACCCTCTAGCTGTCATTTTAGAAGTAAGATCACTAGACTGTGCTTTAAAATCTACCAAAGCGGTACAATTCCGTCGTAGACGGAGGAATTGCCCGTAAGGCAGGTTCTCCCTCAGTGCACGAGGGTGGAAGCTTGTAAATTCAAGAAGGTTATTTCTAGATGTAGGCTTGTAATGTGTCCTGGTGTGTAGAGAACCATCTTTGTTAGTGATCAAGACATCTAGGAATACGACTTCGTGAAAGTCATAAGTGTAGGTGAATCTCAAATTTGGATCCAAGGTGTTGATCCACTGGAAGAATGTTTCAAGGGTGTTGGTGTCACCGTGCCATATGAGAAGCACGTCATCTATATATCGTCTCCATAGGCCTATGGAGAGAAGATGAGGATTGGTATCAGGGAGAATGTACTTCTGTTCGAAATCGTACACATATAGACCTGCTACACTCGGAGCAAAGGTACTCCCCATGGAAGTACCCGTGGATTGCAGATATAGTTGTCCCTGATACTCAAAAAAGTTCCTTTTCAGTGCCAGAGTGGCACATTGGATGATGAAGTTCTTAGAGGTCCTATACTCCCAGGGATGGGAATTGAGAGATTCACCCAGGACCCGGATGGTCTCGTCCTGGGGGATACTGGTGTATAAGCTCTCAATATCCAATGTGACCAGGATAGTATTCTCTGAGCATTGAATACCATTCAGTAGTTTGAGCAGGTCCTTGGTATCTTTAAGATACGTCGATGATTGTTGGACCAGGGGCTTAAGGAAATGGTCGCAGAACCGTGATAATGGTTCCAGGAGGGAGCCAATCCCCGACACAATGGGGCGCCCAGGGGGAGGGAGTCTCCCCTTGTGGATTTTGGGGAGTGTATAGAAATATGGAATAGTCCCTTGGCTCTCGGTAAGGAAACGTGCTTCCGGTCTGGTGATGGTGCCTTCAGTTAGTGCTTCCTCGACTGTCCTCTCGATCTGGATCTTAAGATCGTTAGAGGGGTCATTGGGAAGAGGTGTATAGTTCTTGCGGTCACTGAGGAGTCTACGGCACTCATGGTCGTAATCAGCAGTATTCATTAGAACCACTGCTCCGCCCTTGTCTGCCGATTTGATGGTGAGATTCAGGTCCTGTCGTAACGAATTGATGGCTCTGAATTCATCGGCTTTGAGATTTTTGAAAATGGAGGGGGGGTCCATATTCTCAATTTCAGTAAATACAGCTCGTTCAAAAGTCACGATCTCAACTGGTATCGTGTGTGGGGGGTGTGTGAACGTTGACTTGGGTCGTAGAGGTGTGTCACCTACATCAGAGTCTGCTACCTCTGAAGAATGTTCCTCAAAAAAGGCTTTCAATTTCAGTTTTCTGAAGAAAGCCGAGAGTTCACAATGGAGACGGAATTTGTCCGGACGGGCTGACGGAACAAACCCCAGTCCTTTTTCCAGTATTGTCGTCTCCTGGGTAGTTAGAATCTTGTCAGATAGATTGACAATTAGGCTGTTGAGGTGCTCGGGCCTGCGATTGCTTGATCCTGTAGTTGTTTGCTCCGGGTATGGTTGCCCACCGGGTCGTCTTGTATCCAATGGACCCTTTGATTGGGCCCTCTCCGCCGACCTTTGCCCCTTTGGCCTCTCTCTAAAAAAGGTGGCGGTGTAAAGTGGTTTTGTGGATACATAGGGGCCGTATACGCAGGATTCCAACCCATTTGTGGATTGAATGGGTAATGGAACTGCATGGGATGTGACCCCATGATACCTTGTTGGGGAGGGAAGTTCAGCCAAGAGGATTGATTGAAAGGGGGGCGTGTTCTACCCCATTGTTTACCCCTTCTTGCCTGCCTAAAGCTGTTATTGCTTGAGCCGCTACTATTTGATGACTCATCCTCAGAGCCATAGGTGTAGGTCTCAGTTTTGCGCAATGCCACAAAAGAGGGATCAGCGTAAGGGTAGATCTTATTGAATTCAAACTTTTTAAGATCTTTTTGGAATTGGTTCACCTTACTTTGAGTTAGGTTTTCCTTATATTCATTGATGTCTTTGTTGAGTTCATCTAACCGTTTTTTGAACCCCGTTAAGGTGGCCTTAAATTGTGTCTCTGTTTGAGTGATCTCAATCATGATTGCCTCTGATAATCGTACTGCTGTTTTTATGATCAAGACGAGCCAGTCTCGAGTGCAGTGCCATGCAATCATGGCCCATTCCTTTCTAAAGGTGGCATCCTCGAGGAAGATACGGGGCGCATTAGTCACTAGTAGGCCCCTAGGGGCTGTATTAGTCCTCAAGTATTCCGTGAGGATTGTGCCGTGTAGTATCGTGCGTATACGGTTTTTCTTTAGTTCCGAGAGTTGTTCCCATTCACTGGCATATGTAACCGTCTGTGAGATAGTGGGATCTGCAAATAGGGAAGGACGTGCTAGAATGGCATCGACCTCAGAGTCAGAAAAAGTGAGACCGAGAGTGGCCATATTGTCAGTATCCGGGAAATGATCAAATCAAGATCAAAAAAGAGAAAAAGAGAGAAAGAGCCCCCTTAGTATAAGGGTGGACCAATGAGCTCTTACAGCTGTGCGCTGCCAAAATGTAAAGTAACAACAAAAGAGGAAGGGTAATAACACGACTGATCCCCTCAAGGGAAAATGTATAAACCAACGAAGTCAGTGTAATCTCAAGAATGCACTCACCATCCAAGGAAGCACCGGTCTCCAAGGTCAGAACCTGCCCGATCAATTACATGGAGGAAAACAGACCTACGGAGGTAATACACATTATGTATGAAAAGCCCTCACTCACCAACCTGGTTGGTGACATGCTTCATCATCGGGCTCCACCGGGCATGGCCGAATGCCATCCCAGTGTGCTGCAACGCCAGGTTACTGCGGAGCGGGGTTGTGTGTGGTGACAGTGAATTTAAAATTTCCAATTAAGTCAAAAAAGTATTTTATTCGTTTTGCTAATTGGAAAATTAAGACATAATAAAAAGGAGTGATGGTCAAAAAATAACAGACCGGGTTCACTCCATGGCGGTCAACATGTTTCTGCCTTTATGTGTGATCTACAGGCTTTCATCAGGACCAGAGTGGGAGTGTGGGTGCCCCGGTTGTGTGAACGCGCTAAGGTTCACCCTCCCGAGGGCTGCTGTGTGAAAAATATTATATAAACACAAGAAAAATCCGCCAAAAAACTATAATGGTGGAGAGAAACGAGTTTACTCTATAAAGAAAAGAGACGTACATACACAAGACAAAACACAAAAGAATCGTAAATGTGCGTAGTCATGACATTATAGAGCGCCACATTTATAGGCTCAAACATAGTGCATGGATGGGGACTGTGCCAATAATCAGTACCTCAGGTGCATAAAAGATGTGCTGTCAGTGCACCTAGAGTTAGCCAGATACTGGTGTCAGGGAAGTAGAACAAGACTTCACCTGAATAGCGTGACTAGCGATGTATCACGGAATCGACGTGGAGTCTCAATGCTACGTGAGAGACTAAAACTAACAAGGGCCAGGAGACGAATGAACGCGGCCCGTGAAGCATTCCTGGTGGGTAGAAATGCCAAGGGGAGAGGAGGGGTTCTTACTGTGAGGCTAGACCGTTCGTCGCCTCAGGGATCCCGGGGTGGAGGTGCGAGCAAATATGGCACACCCTGGAAAGAAAAAGAAAGAAAGAACGGCCACGAGCGGCTGAATAGTGAAAACACAAGCCGAACATTGCTGCAAGCCTTACCAAAAGGATACAGGAGCCAGAAGGTACACTTACGCCCTCGCTGCTCGGCACCCGTTAGGAACCTACACCGCCTCGAGCCACCGGGTCCAGGGAGAGAAGAGACCAGGGGCGGGGTACCTAAAAGCAAGAGTGCAGAAAGAAAGCCCGTCGGTGATAGGGCAGCACATCACATGCTGTGTTGTGATTGGAGGAGCCCCAGCCAATAGGACGCGTGGAGGCAAAAGGCTCGTCCGATTATTACCATTGACAGCTAGTCAGTAAAGGGACGAGACATCCCATGCTGTGCAGAGATAGGTTGAGACACAGCCAATAGGACGCGTGAATGAGGGGAGGCTCGTCCGCTGTTTTAAATGACAACTCGACAATTGAAACTTTATGCGGTGTCAAGCGAATAAGCATGAGCACGCTGGACACATCAGAAACGTGTGTCTGTGTTGAGCACTAGATGCAGATTGGGGGGACGGATTGTGGAACGCACGTCCACAGGCTCATTAAGAGGAGAGTGCCAGTGGTGAACTGGGAAGCGGTGTGTTAAGGGGACACTGCATGTCATGTGCCCCTGGTAGTCGGTAAATGCTGATCGCGTAAAGGGGTACAGCACAAGGGGGTCAGAACAGGACTATATACTGGGTGGGCAATGGTGAAGTCACACAAGGTGACCCAGCCCAGTAGATGTGAAGGTCACTGTTGATCAGCAGTACCATAAAAGTAAATGCAAACATAAGAGCATACTTAGAGTATGTTGAACCAGGGTATATTGTCATTAAGACCCACAAGGTTGGTACCCAGACGGTACACCCATCTTTGTTCCTTCTCGAAAAGGATTTTTTGAGTGTTTCTGCGTGTTGTGACTTCTTCAATTACTGTCCAGTGCAGGTCATTGGTGGTATGGTTAACAGACAGGAAATGTTCACTGAGTTTAGTAGTGATTCTTTTGCACCTAATGTTGCTCCGATGTTCGCATATGCGGAGTTTCACTTTCCTGGTGGTCATCCCTATATAGCGTAGACCACAGGGACAAGTGATAAGGTAGATAACATTCGGTGTATTGCAGTTAGTGTGGCTATTTTGGGTCCAAATCTTGCCTGGTTCCAGCTTAAGACTGGTAGTGTGAGAAGTCAGATGGCATATACTGCAATCCGAGCAAGGAAAATGGCCCGTAACCTTGGGAAGACCCCATGCTTCTGTAATGGATCTCTGAGCAGTATTAGGTCTGGTAATGGGACGTGTCTGTACTAGGCTATTACGCAGGCTTTGAGCCCGTTTGAAGGAGAACAAAGGTTTTTCCCATCTCCGGTTATTACTGTTGATGATACGCCAATGTTTCGTGACAGCTTTCTTCATGGCATTGGACAGGGTACTGTAAGTAGTGACGCATGTGAGTGGTATAGATGTGACGTCTTTGACAGAGTCCTCCAGAAGGACTTCTCTGGGTTGGTTTCTGGCCCGTTTGTAACTCTTTGAAAGGAGGGGGAGAGGGTACCCTCTAGCTGTCATTTTAGAAGTAAGATCACTAGACTGTGCTTTAAAATCTACCAAAGCGGTACAATTCCGTCGTAGACGGAGGAATTGCCCGTAAGGCAGGTTCTCCCTCAGTGCACGAGGGTGGAAGCTTGTAAATTCAAGAAGGTTATTTCTAGATGTAGGCTTGTAATGTGTCCTGGTGTGTAGAGAACCATCTTTGTTAGTGATCAAGACATCTAGGAATACGACTTCGTGAAAGTCATAAGTGTAGGTGAATCTCAAATTTGGATCCAAGGTGTTGATCCACTGGAAGAATGTTTCAAGGGTGTTGGTGTCACCGTGCCATATGAGAAGCACGTCATCTATATATCGTCTCCATAGGCCTATGGAGAGAAGATGAGGATTGGTATCAGGGAGAATGTACTTCTGTTCGAAATCGTACACATATAGACCTGCTACACTCGGAGCAAAGGTACTCCCCATGGAAGTACCCGTGGATTGCAGATATAGTTGTCCCTGATACTCAAAAAAGTTCCTTTTCAGTGCCAGAGTGGCACATTGGATGATGAAGTTCTTAGAGGTCCTATACTCCCAGGGATGGGAATTGAGAGATTCACCCAGGACCCGGATGGTCTCGTCCTGGGGGATACTGGTGTATAAGCTCTCAATATCCAATGTGACCAGGATAGTATTCTCTGAGCATTGAATACCATTCAGTAGTTTGAGCAGGTCCTTGGTATCTTTAAGATACGTCGATGATTGTTGGACCAGGGGCTTAAGGAAATGGTCGCAGAACCGTGATAATGGTTCCAGGAGGGAGCCAATCCCCGACACAATGGGGCGCCCAGGGGGAGGGAGTCTCCCCTTGTGGATTTTGGGGAGTATATAGAAATATG
Source organism: Triturus cristatus (assembly GCF_964204655.1). Taxonomy (NCBI): domain Eukaryota; kingdom Metazoa; phylum Chordata; class Amphibia; order Caudata; family Salamandridae; genus Triturus; species Triturus cristatus. The sequence continues at coordinate 881,185,245 of NC_140583.1, forward strand.
GAATAGTCCCTTGGCTCTCGGTAAGGAAACGTGCTTCCGGTCTGGTGATGGTGCCTTCAGTTAGTGCTTCCTCGACTGTCCTCTCGATCTGGATCTTAAGATCGTTAGAGGGGTCATTGGGAAGAGGTGTATAGTTCTTGCGGTCACTGAGGAGTCTACGGCACTCATGGTCGTAATCAGCAGTATTCATTAGAACCACTGCTCCGCCCTTGTCTGCCGGTTTGATGGTGAGATTCAGGTCCTGTCGTAACGAATTGATGGCTCTGAATTCATCGGCTTTGAGATTTTTGAAAATGGAGGGGGGGGTCCATATTCTCAATTTCAGTAAATACAGCTCGTTCAAAAGTCACGATCTCAACTGGTATCGTGTGTGGGGGGGGTGTGAACGTTGACTTGGGTCGTAGAGGTGTGTCACCTACATCAGAGTCTGCTACCTCTGAAGAATGTTCCTCAAAAAAGGCTTTCAATTTCAGTTTTCTGAAGAAAGCCGAGAGTTCACAATGGAGACGGAATTTGTCCGGACGGGCTGACGGAACAAACCCCAGTCCTTTTTCCAGTATTGTCGTCTCCTGGGTAGTTAGAATCTTGTCAGATAGATTGACAATTAGGCTGTCGAGGTGCTCGGGCCTGCGATTGCTTGATCCTGTAGTTGTTTGCTCCGGGTATGGTTGCCCACCGGGTCGTCTTGTATCCAATGGACCCTTTGATTGGGCCCTCTCCGCCGACCTTTGCCCCTTTGGCCTCTCTCTAAAAAAGGTGGCGGTGTAAAGTGGTTTTGTGGATACATAGGGGCCGTATACGCAGGATTCCAACCCATTTGTGGATTGAATGGGTAATGGAACTGCATGGGATGTGACCCCATGATACCTTGTTGGGGAGGGAAGTTCAGCCAAGGGGATTGATTGAAAGGGGGGCGTGTTCTACCCCTTTGTTTACCCCTTCTTGCCTGCCTAAAGCTGTTATTGCTTGAGCCGCTACTATTTGATGACTCATCCTCAGAGCCATAGGTGTAGGTCTCAGTTTTGCGCAATGCCACAAAAGAGGGATCAGCGTAAGGGTAGATCTTATTGAATTCAAACTTTTTAAGATCTTTTTGGAATTGGTTCACCTTACTTTGAGTTAGGTTTTCCTTATATTCATTGATGTCTTTGTTGAGTTCATCTAACCGTTTTTTGAACCCCGTTAAGGTGGCCTTAAATTGTGTCTCTGTTTGAGTGATCTCAATCATGATTGCCTCTGATAATCGTACTGCTGTTTTTATGATCAAGACGAGCCAGTCTCGAGTGCAGTGCCATGCAATCATGGCCCATTCCTTTCTAAAGGTGGCATCCTCAAGGAAGATACGGGGCGCATTAGTCACTAGTAGGCCCCTAGGGGCTGTATTAGTCCTCAAGTATTCCGTGAGGATTGTGCCGTGTAGTATCGTGCGTATACGGTTTTTCTTTAGTTTCGAGAGTTGTTCCCATTCACTGGCATATGTAACCGTCTGTGAGATAGTGGGATCTGCAAATAGGGAAGGACGTGCTAGAATGGCATCGACCTCAGAGTCAGAAAAAGTGAGACCGAGAGTGGCCATATTGTCAGTATCCGGGAAATGATCAAATCAAGATCAAAAAAGAGAAAAAGAGAGAAAGAGCCCCCTTAGTATAAGGGTGGACCAATGAGCTCTTACAGCTGTGCGCTGCCAAAATGTAAAGTAACAACAAAAGAGGAAGGGTAATAACACGACTGATCCCCTCAAGGGAAAATGTATAAACCAACGAAGTCAGTGTAATCTCAAGAATGCACTCACCATCCAAGGAAGCACCGGTCTCCAAGGTCAGAACCTGCCCGATCAATTACAGGGAGGAAAACAGACCTACGGAGGTAATACACATTATGTATGAAAAGCCCTCACTCACCAACCTGGTTGGTGACATGCTTCATCATCGGGCTCCACCGGGCATGGCCGAATGCCATCCCAGTGTGCTGCAACGCCAGGTTACTGCGGAGCGGGGTTGTGTGTGGTGACAGTGAATTTAAAATTTCCAATTAAGTCAAAAAAGTATTTTATTCGTTTTGCTAATTGGAAAATTAAGACATAATAAAAAGGAGTGATGGTCAAAAAATAACAGACCGGGTTCACTCCATGGCGGTCAACATGTTTCTGCCTTTATGTGTGATCTACAGGCTTTCATCAGGACCAGAGTGGGAGTGTGGGTGCCCCGGTTGTGTGAACGCGCTAAGGTTCACCCTCCCGAGGGCTGCTGTGTGAAAAATAATATATAAACACAAGAAAAATCCGCCAAAAAACTATAATGGTGGAGAGAAACGAGTTTACTCTATAAAGAAAAGAGACGTACATACACAAGACAAAACACAAAAGAATCGTAAATGTGCGTAGTCATGACATTATAGAGCGCCACATTTATAGGCTCAAACATAGTGCATGGATGGGGACTGTGCCAATAATCAGTACCTCAGGTGCATAAAAGATGTGCTGTCAGTGCACCTAGAGTTAGCCAGATACTGGTGTCAGGGAAGTAGAACAAGACTTCACCTGAATAGCGTGACTAGCGATGTATCACGGAATCGACGTGGAGTCTCAATGCTACGTGAGAGACTAAAACTAACAAGGGCCAGGAGACGAATGAACGCGGCCCGTGAAGCATTCCTGGTGGGTAGAAATGCCGAGGGGAGAGGAGGGGTTCTTACTGTGAGGCTAGACCGTTCGTCGCCTCAGGGATCCCGGGGTGGAGGTGCGAGCAAATATGGCACACCCTGGAAAGAAAAAGAAAGAAAGAACGGCCACGAGCGGCTGAATAGTGAAAACACAAGCCGAACATTGCTGCAAGCCTTACCAAAAGGATACAGGAGCCAGAAGGTACACTTACGCCCTCGCTGCTCGGCACCCGTTAGGAACCTACACCGCCTCGAGCCACCGGGTCCAGGGAGAGAAGAGACCAGGGGCGGGGTACCTAAAAGCAAGAGTGCAGAAAGAAAGCCCGTCGGTGATAGGGCAGCACATCACATGCTGTGTTGTGATTGGAGGAGCCCCAGCCAATAGGACGCGTGGAGGCAAAAGGCTCGTCCGATTATTACCATTGACAGCTAGTCAGTAAAGGGACGAGACATCCCATGCTGTGCAGAGATAGGTTGAGACACAGCCAATAGGACGCGTGAATGAGGGGAGGCTCGTCCGCTGTTTTAAATGACAACTCGACAATTGAAACTTTATGCGGTGTCAAGCGAATAAGCATGAGCACGCTGGACACATCAGAAACGTGTGTCTGTGTTGAGCACTAGATGCAGATTGGGGGGACGGATTGTGGAACGCACGGCCACAGGCTCATTAAGAGGAGAGTGCCAGTGGTGAACTGGGAAGCGGTGTGTTAAGGGGACACTGCATGTCATGTGCCCCTGGTAGTCGGTAAATGCTGATCGCGTAAAGGGGTACAGCACAAGGGGGTCAGAACAGGACTATATACTGGGTGGGCAATGGTGAAGTCACACAAGGTGACCCAGCCCAGTAGATGTGAAGGTCACTGTTGATCAGCAGTACCATAAAAGTAAATGCAAACATAAGAGCATACTTAGAGTATGTTGAACCAGGGTATATTGTCATTAAGACCCACAAGGTTGGTACCCAGACGGTACACCCATCTTTGTTCCTTCTCGAAAAGGATTTTTTGAGTGTTTCTGCGTGTTGTGACTTCTTCAATTACTGTCCAGTGCAGGTCATTGGTGGTATGGTTAACAGACAGGAAATGTTCACTGAGTTTAGTAGTGATTCTTTTGCACCTAATGTTGCTCCGATGTTCGCATATGCGGAGTTTCACTTTCCTGGTGGTCATCCCTATATAGCGTAGACCACAGGGACAAGTGATAAGGTAGATAACATTCGGTGTATTGCAGTTAGTGTGGCTATTTTGGGTCCAAATCTTGCCTGGTTCCAGCTTAAGACTGGTAGTGTGAGAAGTCAGATGGCATATACTGCAATCCGAGCAAGGAAAATGGCCCGTAACCTTGGGAAGACCCCATGCTTCTGTAATGGATCTCTGAGCAGTATTAGGTCTGGTAATGGGACGTGTCTGTACTAGGCTATTACGCAGGCTTTGAGCCCGTTTGAAGGAGAACAAAGGTTTTTCCCATCTCCGGTTATTACTGTTGATGATACGCCAATGTTTCGTGACAGCTTTCTTCATGGCATTGGACAGGGTACTGTAAGTAGTGATGCATGTGAGTGGTATAGATGTGACGTCTTTGACAGAGTCCTCCAGAAGGACTTCTCTGGGTTGGTTTCTGGCCCGTTTGTAACTCTTTGAAAGGAGGGGGAGAGGGTACCCTCTAGCTGTCATTTTAGAAGTAAGATCACTAGACTGTGCTTTAAAATCTACCAAAGCGGTACAATTCCGTCGTAGACGGAGGAATTGCCCGTAAGGCAGGTTCTCCCTCAGTGCACGAGGGTGGAAGCTTGTAAATTCAAGAAGGTTATTTCTAGATGTAGGCTTGTAATGTGTCCTGGTGTGTAGAGAACCATCTTTGTTAGTGATCAAGACATCTAGGAATACGACTTCGTGAAAGTCATAAGTGTAGGTGAATCTCAAATTTGGATCCAAGGTGTTGATCCACTGGAAGAATGTTTCAAGGGTGTTGGTGTCACCGTGCCATATGAGAAGCACGTCATCTATATATCGTCTCCATAGGCCTATGGAGAGAAGATGAGGATTGGTATCAGGGAGAATGTACTTCTGTTCGAAATCGTACACATATAGACCTGCTACACTCGGAGCAAAGGTACTCCCCATGGAAGTACCCGTGGATTGCAGATATAGTTGTCCCTGATACTCAAAAAAGTTCCTTTTCAGTGCCAGAGTGGCACATTGGATGATGAAGTTCTTAGAGGTCCTATACTCCCAGGGATGGGAATTGAGAGATTCACCCAGGACCCGGATGGTCTCGTCCTGGGGGATACTGGTGTATAAGCTCTCAATATCCAATGTGACCAGGATAGTATTCTCTGAGCATTGAATACCATTCAGTAGTTTGAGCAGGTCCTTGGTATCTTTAAGATACGTCGATGATTGTTGGACCAGGGGCTTAAGGAAATGGTCGCAGAACCGTGATAATGGTTCCAGGAGGGAGCCAATCCCCGACACAATGGGGCGCCCAGGGGGAGGGAGTCTCCCCTTGTGGATTTTGGGGAGTATATAGAAATATGGAATAGTCCCTTGGCTCTCGGTAAGGAAACGTGCTTCCGGTCTGGTGATGGTGCCTTCAGTTAGTGCTTCCTCGACTGTCCTCTCGATCTGGATCTTAAGATCGTTAGAGGGGTCATTGGGAAGAGGTGTATAGTTCTTGCGGTCACTGAGGAGTCTACGGCACTCATGGTCGTAATCAGCAGTATGATCAAACAAAATGGACAAGTTTCATGACTCAAAGCAAACTTTTTCGCTGAGATTGTTGAAAACAACGTGAAAGGAAGGAGAGCACAACTGCTGTGTAAGAAACCCCTCACCCACCTACCTAGTAGGTGGCATGCTTCATCATCGGGGACCAACTGGATTGTCTAGCACAATCCAGTTGTGCTACAACGCCTGAGATACAGCGGAGCAGGGTTATGAGCAGTGAGTGGAGTGCTATGTGTGAAGTGATTAAGAGTTAAAAAGTCTCTGGGAAATGCCCTATGAAAAAAACTTTAATTATAAGGGTCCCAGGACTAATGTAAAAAAGGTAGGGGGGATATAATAAGGAATGTTATTTTCCTTGTATCCCTAGAAACTAAGGTCAACTAGTTTCAGCCTTCAACATAGTTCTAGAGGCTTTCGTCAGGACCAGCCAAAATTGAAGAAAAATAATTTTGGTGAATGGCCGTAAAAATAATATATAGGCCAAGTGTAAGTATCAGCACACACCCTAAAGTGTGCTGTGAGTGTTGTGATGAGGTACTCACAGTAACTCCGTTTTTGGTTACCTGCAAATGAAGAATTAATTTAGAAATGGGGAACAGTTGTGAATCATGCATATATACTAAATGCATGCTCCTTACGACTAGAAGACTAGTGATTTTGAACTAGACTGATTTTGTGAGAGTGCATGGACACTATGGAGGCTTGCGTGGCTACAATGTGCCCCACGAGATCCGTGCGTGAGCAATTGATGTAAAATTGGGGCACATGGTGCGCATATTCGTTATCCATTATTTGCGTGCCTATAGCGCGGTAATACACGCATTGTACTTATAGAGTTTTGACTGTGCAAATATTGAAGACACTAGTAGCTGATATGCTAGAATAGTCATGTGCACGTGCAGTATTAAAATGAGCTGATTATATGGTGGTATAAATCAACATAATGTCCGCTGTGTGTGCCGTTCAGCAGACAGACCTTTGTGTTTAAAATTGAAAGACAAACAACAAATAAATGACACACAACATAAAATACAGTCTCACTTGAGTAGAGAGGTAGTTAATCCTCTGGATTTAGAACGCCGTATGGATCTCCGCTTGCCTTTAGTGGAGAAGAAATGGCAAATAGAGTGTGAGCGCGAACGCGCTTTACAGGAAAACAAGGGGGGTAATAGCGTTATAGCAGTGTGCTATTGAGGGTCTAGACCAGTCCATTGTAGACCCATAGGTACTCACAGTTTTGAAGGGAGACCAGGTCCGAAATACCTAGGGCGGCGATCGGTTCCGCTTGTTCAGCGTCGATACTTGGGAGGGGCGTGGTTAAGAAGGCCGGCAAGCGGGAAGTTGCGTGCTGCCGCTGAGAAGACTAGAACGTCTTCATTGTGACTGGAAATAAAAGAAATACTCTGCGTTCCGTGTACGGGGCGCTGAGTCGAGGTGACTCGAATGAAGTCTCTGGGCAGAAAAATATTTTAAATTATTAAAATTATTAAAATATTAAGGAGAGAAACAGGAGAGCACAGTGAGGAGCTCCTAAATATTTAAATAGGAGAAATCCTACGAGGCCAGCTATGCCAATGTAAAATAAGAGGGAGAGTAAAAAATATGGTCACAGGCTACCGCTAAGGCTGTGTGTTGAGTAGCGGTATATACTATGCCTATGTGTAAAAGGGCGGGTAAAAAGAGAGAGGAAAGGAAAGCTGGTTACCGCTTAGGGCTGTGTGATAAGTTATAAGAGATCAGCTAATGGTAGCGGTGAAGGGTGCCGGGGTCTGTACAACACAGAGATAGACGTTTGCACAAGACTGGACAGAATAGTTGATTCTAGACTAAAGAGCGATCGAAAGCAGGGATAAGATGTCATCAATGTCGATGTATACTGTTCCAGGGTACATTATCGTTGAGTCCTGTAATGTGGGTTGAGAGTCTGTAAACCCAGCGTTGTTCTTTTTCGAAAAGACGTTCCTGGATGTCGGTTGGGCTGGGGTCTAGTTGTTCAATAACTACCCATGACATATCATTGGTGGTATGTCCCTTGGCCAGGTAATGTTCAGTGAGTTTAGTGGTGCTGCGTTTGCAGCGGATGTTACTGCGATGCTCGCAGATTCTGGTTTTGACCTTTCTGGTGGTCATCCCGACATACCGCAATTTACATGGGCATGTGATGAGGTAGATGACATTTGCCGAATTACAGTTGGTATGTTTCTTGATTGTCCACACTTTGTCCTGTTCAAGATTGAGTGTTTTTGTGGCTTCGGTGAGATGACAAATGCTACAATTGCCACATGGGTGATGGCCCGTTACTTCTGGAAGTCCCCATGCATTCAAAACTGTACTAGGCATGTTCAGTGTCTTTTTTGGCCTGGTTGGTACTAGGCTGTCTCTGAGATTATGGGACCTCTTGTATGAAAATAGGGGTTTTTCCCATTGTAGTTTGCCTGAGGTTACAATTTTCCAATTGTTTTGTATCAGTTTAGCTACTTGATTAGAGATGGTGTTAAAGGTGGTTACACACGTGAGTGGTATGGTAGTTGACAGATTCATCTTGGGTTCCAGAAGACCTTCACGGTTTTGGTTTCGGGCTCTTTTTTGTGCTTTGTGGATAACCTTGTTTGGGTATCCACGGTTTTGAAGTTTTGTAGTTAGATCTTCTGATTGCTTTTTGAAATCTTTCAGATCACTACAGTTACGGCGCAATCTGAGGTATTGGCCGAATGGCAGATTGTCCCTAAGAGGCCTAGGGTGGAAACTCTGGAAATGCAGAAGAGAATTTTTCGCTGTTGGTTTAAAGTGAGTTTTAGTCATCAGTATTCCATCTTTTGCTTCAATTTCCAGGTCTAGAAAGGTGATTTTGGTTTTGCTTGTAGTGTGGGTAAATCGTAGGTTTGGATCTAGTGTGTTAATCCAATTAAAGAATTCATTAAGTCTTTGGTTATTACTTGTCCAAATTAAGAGTACATCGTCGATGTATCTTTTATAGAACGTGATGTCTTGATTGTAAATTGATTGAGGGTTGAGGATATATAGTTCTTCAAAATTAGACACGTACAACCCCGCTACACTAGGAGCGAAGGTGCTCCCCATACTATGCCTATTTTTTACACATAGGCATAGTATATACCGCTACTCAACACACAGCCTTAGCGGTAGCCTGTGACCATATTTTTTACTCTCCCTCTTATTTTACATTGGCATAGCTGGCCTCGTAGGATTTCTCCTATTTAAATATTTAGGAGCTCCTCACTGTGCTCTCCTGTTTCTCTCCTTAATATTTTAATAATTTTAATAATTTAAAATATTTTTCTGCCCAGAGACTTCATTCGAGTCACCTCGACTCAGCGCCCCGTACACGGAACGCAGAGTATTTCTTTTATTTCCAGTCACAATGAAGACGTTCTAGTCTTCTCAGCGGCAGCACGCAACTTCCCGCTTGCCGGCCTTCTTAACCACGCCCCTCCCAAGTATCGACGCTGAACAAGCGGAACCGATCGCCGCCCTAGGTATTTCGGACCTGGTCTCCCTTCAAAACTGTGAGTACCTATGGGTCTACAATGGACTGGTCTAGACCCTCAATAGCACACTGCTATAACGCTATTACCCCCCTTGTTTTCCTGTAAAGCGCGTTCGCGCTCACACTCTATTTGCCATTTCTTCTCCACTAAAGGCAAGCGGAGATCCATACGGCGTTCTAAATCCAGAGGATTAACTACCTCTCTACTCAAGTGAGACTGTATTTTATGTTGTGTGTCATTTATTTGTTGTTTGTCTTTCAATTTTAAACACAAAGGTCTGTCTGCTGAACGGCACACACAGCGGACATTATGTTGATTTATACCACCATATAATCAGCTCATTTTAATACTGCACGTGCACATGACTATTCTAGCATATCAGCTACTAGTGTCTTCAATATTTGCACAGTCAAAACTCTATAAGTACAATGCGTGTATTACCGCGCTATAGGCACGCAAATAATGGATAACGAATATGCGCACCATGTGCCCCAATTTTACATCAATTGCTCACGCACGGATCTCGTGGGGCACATTGTAGCCACGCAAGCCTCCATAGTGTCCATGCACTCTCACAAAATCAGTCTAGTTCAAAATCACTAGTCTTCTAGTCGTAAGGAGCATGCATTTAGTATATATGCATGATTCACAACTGTTCCCCATTTCTAAATTAATTCTTCATTTGCAGGTAACCAAAAACGGAGTTACTGTGAGTACCTCATCACAACACTCACAGCACACTTTAGGGTGTGTGCTGATACTTACACTTGGCCTATATATTATTTTTACGGCCATTCACCAAAATTATTTTTCTTCAATTTTGGCTGGTCCTGACGAAAGCCTCTAGAACTATGTTGAAGGCTGAAACTAGTTGACCTTAGTTTCTAGGGATACAAGGAAAATAACATTCCTTATTATATCCCCCCTACCTTTTTTACATTAGTCCTGGGACCCTTATAATTAAAGTTTTTTTCATAGGGCATTTCCCAGAGACTTTTTAACTCTTAATCACTTCACACATAGCACTCCACTCACTGCTCATAACCCTGCTCCGCTGTATCTCAGGCGTTGTAGCACAACTGGATTGTGCTAGACAATCCAGTTGGGCCCCGATGATGAAGCATGCCACCTACTAGGTAGGTGGGTGAGGGGTTTCTTACACAGCAGTTGTGCTCTCCTTCCTTTCACGTTGTTTTCAACAATCTCAGCGAAAAAGTTTGCTTTGAGTCATGAAACTTGTCCATTTTGTTTGATCATACTGTTCTGGGGAAGAGGACAAGTTTTCCTTTTCCTCGCTCTCTTGTTGTTCTCATTCGTAATCAGCAGTATTCATTAGAACCACTGCTCCGCCCTTGTCTGCCGGTTTGATGGTGAGATTCAGGTCCTGTCGTAACGAATTGATGGCTCTGAATTCATCGGCTTTGAGATTTTTGAAAATGGAGGGGGGGTCCATATTCTCAATTTCAGTAAATACAGCTCGTTCAAAAGTCACGATCTCAACTGGTATCGTGTGTGGGGGGGGTGTGAACGTTGACTTGGGTCGTAGAGGTGTGTCACCTACATCAGAGTCTGCTACCTCTGAAGAATGTTCCTCAAAAAAGGCTTTCAATTTCAGTTTTCTGAAGAAAGCCGAGAGTTCACAATGGAGACGGAATTTGTCCGGACGGGCTGACGGAACAAACCCCAGTCCTTTTTCCAGTATTGTCGTCTCCTGGGTAGTTAGAATCTTGTCAGATAGATTGACAATTAGGCTGTCGAGGTGCTCGGGCCTGCGATTGCTTGATCCTGTAGTTGTTTGCTCCGGGTATGGTTGCCCACCGGGTCGTCTTGTATCCAATGGACCCTTTGATTGGGCCCTCTCCGCCGACCTTTGCCCCTTTGGCCTCTCTCTAAAAAAGGTGGCGGTGTAAAGTGGTTTTGTGGATACATAGGGGCCGTATACGCAGGATTCCAACCCATTTGTGGATTGAATGGGTAATGGAACTGCATGGGATGTGACCCCATGATACCTTGTTGGGGAGGGAAGTTCAGCCAAGGGGATTGATTGAAAGGGGGGCGTGTTCTACCCCTTTGTTTACCCCTTCTTGCCTGCCTAAAGCTGTTATTGCTTGAGCCGCTACTATTTGATGACTCATCCTCAGAGCCATAGGTGTAGGTCTCAGTTTTGCGCAATGCCACAAAAGAGGGATCAGCGTAAGGGTAGATCTTATTGAATTCAAACTTTTTAAGATCTTTTTGGAATTGGTTCACCTTACTTTGAGTTAGGTTTTCCTTATATTCATTGATGTCTTTGTTGAGTTCATCTAACCATTTTTTGAACCCCGTTAAGGTGGCCTTAAATTGTGTCTCTGTTTGAGTGATCTCAATCATGATTGCCTCTGATAATCGTACTGCTGTTTTTATGATCAAGACGAGCCAGTCTCGAGTGCAGTGCCATGCAATCATGGCCCATTCCTTTCTAAAGGTGGCATCCTCGAGGAAGATACGGGGCGCATTAATCACTAGTAGGCCCCTAGGGGCTGTATTAGTCCTCAAGTATTCCGTGAGGATTGTGCCGTGTAGTATCGTGCGTATACGGTTTTTCTTTAGTTCCGAGAGTTGTTCCCATTCACTGGCATATGTAACCGTCTGTGAGTTAGTGGGATCTGCAAATAGGGAAGGACGTGCTAGAATGGCATCGACCTCAGAGTCAGAAAAAGTGAGACCGAGAGTGGCCATATTGTCAGTATCCGGGAAATGATCAAATCAAGATCAAAAAAGAGAAAAAGAGAGAAAGAGCCCCCTTAGTATAAGGGTGGACCAATGAGCTCTTACAGCTGTGCGCTGCCAAAATGTAAAGTAACAACAAAAGAGGAAGGGTAATAACACGACTGATCCCCTCAAGGGAAAATGTATAAACCAACGAAGTCAGTGTAATCTCAAGAATGCACTCACCATCCAAGGAAGCACCGGTCTCCAAGGTCAGAACCTGCCCGATCAATTACAGGGAGGAAAACAGACCTACGGAGGTAATACACATTATGTATGAAAAGCCCTCACTCACCAACCTGGTTGGTGACATGCTTCATCATCGGGCTCCACCGGGCATGGCCGAATGCCATCCCAGTGTGCTGCAACGCCAGGTTACTGCGGAGCGGGGTTGTGTGTGGTGACAGTGAATTTAAAATTTCCAATTAAGTCAAAAAAGTATTTTATTCGTTTTGCTAATTGGAAAATTAAGACATAATAAAAAGGAGTGATGGTCAAAAAATAACAGACCGGGTTCACTCCATGGCGGTCAACATGTTTCTGCCTTTATGTGTGATCTACAGGCTTTCATCAGGACCAGAGTGGGAGTGTGGGTGCCCCGGTGGTGTGAACTAAGGGGGCTCTTTCTCTCTTTTTCTCTTTTTTGATCTTGATTTGATCATTTCCCGGATACTGACAATATGGCCACTCTCGGTCTCACTTTTTCTGACTCTGAGGTCGATGCCATTCTAGCACGTCCTTCCCTATTTGCAGATCCCACTATCTCACAGACGGTTACATATGCCAGTGAATGGGAACAACTCTCGGAACTAAAGAAAAACCGTATACGCACGATACTACACGGCACAATCCTCACGGAATACTTGAGGACTAATACAGCCCCTAGGGGCCTACTAGTGACTAATGCGCCCCGTATCTTCCTCGAGGATGCCACCTTTAGAAAGGAATGGGCCATGATTGCATGGCACTGCACTCGAGACTGGCTCGTCTTGATCATAAAAACAGCAGTACGATTATCAGAGGCAATCATGATTGAGATCACTCAAACAGAGACACAATTTAAGGCCACCTTAACGGGGTTCAAAAAACGGTTAGATGAACTCAACAAAGACATCAATGAATATAAGGAAAACCTAACTCAAAGTAAGGTGAACCAATTCCAAAAAGATCTTAAAAAGTTTGAATTCAATAAGATCTACCCTTACGCTGATCCCTCTTTTGTGGCATTGCGCAAAACTGAGACCTACACCTATGGCTCTGAGGATGAGTCATCAAATAGTAGCGGCTCAAGCAATAACAGCTTTAGGCAGGCAAGAAGGGGTAAACAAAGGGGTAGAACACGCCCCCCTTTCAATCAATCCCCTTGGCTGAACTTCCCTCCCCAACAAGGTATCATGGGGTCACATCCCATGCAGTTCCATTACCCATTCAATCCACAAATGGGTTGGAATCCTGCGTATACGGCCCCTATGTATCCACAAAACCACTTTACACCGCCACCTTTTTTAGAGAGAGGCCAAAGGGGCAAAGGTCGGCGGAGAGGGCCCAATCAAAGGGTCCATTGGATACAAGACGACCCGGTGGGCAACCATACCCGGAGCAAACAACTACAGGATCAAGCAATCGCAGGCCCGAGCACCTCGACAGCCTAATTGTCAATCTATCTGACAAGATTCTAACTACCCAGGAGACGACAATACTGGAAAAAGGACTGGGGTTTGTTCCGTCAGCCCGTCCGGACAAATTCCGTCTCCATTGTGAACTCTCGGCTTTCTTCAGAAAACTGAAATTGAAAGCCTTTTTTGAGGAACATTCTTCAGAGGTAGCAGACTCTGATGTAGGTGACACACCTCTACGACCCAAGTCAACGTTCACACCCCCCCCACACACGATACCAGTTGAGATCGTGACTTTTGAACGAGCTGTATTTACTGAAATTGAGAATATGGACCCCCCCTCCATTTTCAAAAATCTCAAAGCCGATGAATTCAGAGCCATCAATTCGTTACGACAGGACCTGAATCTCACCATCAAACCGGCAGACAAGGGCGGAGCAGTGGTTCTAATGAATACTGCTGATTACGACCATGAGTGCCGTAGACTCCTCAGTGACCGCAAGAACTATACACCTCTTCCCAATGACCCCTCTAACGATCTTAAGATCCAGATCGAGAGGACAGTCGAGGAAGCACTAACTGAAGGCACCATCACCAGACCGGAAGCACGTTTCCTTACCGAGAGCCAAGGGACTATTCCATATTTCTATACACTCCCCAAAATCCACAAGGGGAGACTCCCTCCCCCTGGGCGCCCCATTGTGTCGGGGATTGGCTCCCTCCTGGAACCATTATCACGGTTCTGCGACCATTTCCTTAAGCCCCTGGTCCAACAATCATCGACGTATCTTAAAGATACCAAGGACCTGCTCAAACTACTGAATGGTATTCAATGCTCAGAGAATACTATCCTGGTCACATTGGATATTGAGAGCTTATACACCAGTATCCCCCAGGACGAGACCATCCGGGTCCTGGGTGAATCTCTAAATTCCCATCCCTGGGAGTATAGGACCTCTAAGAACTTCATCATCCAATGTGCCACTCTGGCACTGAAAAGGAACTTTTTTGAGTATCAGGGACAACTATATCTGCAATCCACGGGTACTTCCATGGGGAGTACCTTTGCTCCGAGTGTAGCAGGTCTATATGTGTACGATTTCGAACAGAAGTACATTCTCCCTGATACCAATCCTCATCTTCTCTCCATAGGCCTATGGAGACGATATATAGATGACGTGCTTCTCATATGGCACGGTGACACCAACACCCTTGAAACATTCTTCCAGTGGATCAACACCTTGGATCCAAATTTGAGATTCACCTACACTTATGACTTTCACGAAGTCGTATTCCTAGATGTCTTGATCACTAACAAAGATGGTTCTCTACACACCAGGACACATTACAAGCCTACATCTAGAAATAACCTTCTTGAATTTACAAGCTTCCACCCTCGTGCACTGAGGGAGAACCTGCCTTACGGGCAATTCCTCCATCTACGACGGAATTGTACCGCTTTGGTAGATTTTGAAGCACAGTCTAGTGATCTTACTTCTAAAATGACAGCTAGAGGGTACCCTCTCCCCCTCCTTTCAAAGAGTTACAAACGGGCCAGAAACCAACCCAGAGAAGTCCTTCTGGAGGACTCTGTCAAAGACGTCACATCTATACCACTCACATGCGTCACTACTTACAGTACCCTGTCCAATGCCATGAAGAAAGCTGTCACGAAACATTGGCGTATCATCAACAGTAATAACCGGAGATGGGAAAAACCTTTGTTCTCCTTCAAACGGGCTCAAAGCCTGCGTAATAGCCTAGTACAGACACGTCCCATTACCAGACCTAATACTGCTCAGAGATCCATTACAGAAGCATGGGGTCTTCCCAAGGTTACGGGCCATTTTCCTTGCTCGGATTGCAGTATATGCCATCTGACTTCTCACACTACCAGTCTTAAGCTGGAACCAGGCAAGATTTGGACCCAAAATAGCCACACTAACTGCAATACACCGAATGTTATCTACCTTATCACTTGTCCCTGTGGTCTACGCTATATAGGGATGACCACCAGGAAAGTGAAACTCCGCATATGCGAACATCGGAGCAACATTAGGTGCAAAAGAATCACTACTAAACTCAGTGAACATTTCCTGTCTGTTAACCATACCACCAATGACCTGCACTGGACAGTAATTGAAGAAGTCACAACACGCAGAAACACTCAAAAAATCCTTTTCGAGAAGGAACAAAGATGGGTGTACCGTCTGGGTACCAACCTTGTGGGTCTTAATGACAATATACCCTGGGTCAACATACTCTAAGTATGCTCTTATGTTTGCATTTACTTTTATGGTACTGCTGATCAACAGTGACCTTCACATCTACTGGGCTGGGTCACCTTGTGTGACTTCACCATTGCCCACCCAGTATATAGTCCTGTTCTGACCCCCTTGTGCTGTACCCCTTTACGCGATCAGCATTTACCGACTACCAGGGGCACATGACATGCAGTGTCCCCTTAACACACCGCTTCCCAGTTCACCACTGGCACTCTCCTCTTAATGAGCCTGTGGACGTGCGTTCCACAATCCGTCCCCCCAATCTGCATCTAGTGCTCAACACAGACACACGTTTCTGATGTGTCCAGCGTGCTCATGCTTATTCGCTTGACACCGCATAAAGTTTCAATTGTCGAGTTGTCATTTAAAACAGCGGACGAGCCTCCCCTCATTCACGCGTCCTATTGGCTGTGTCTCAACCTATCTCTGCACAGCATGGGATGTCTCGTCCCTTTACTGACTAGCTGTCAATGGTAATAATCGGACGAGCCTTTTGCCTCCACGCGTCCTATTGGCTGGGGCTCCTCCAATCACAACACAGCATGTGATGTGCTGCCCTATCACCGACGGGCTTTCTTTCTGCACTCTTGCTTTTAGGTACCCCGCCCCTGGTCTCTTCTCTCCCTGGACCCGGTGGCTCGAGGCGGTGTAGGTTCCTAACGGGTGCCGAGCAGCGAGGGCGTAAGTGTACCTTCTGGCTCCTGTATCCTTTTGGTAAGGCTTGCAGCAATGTTCGGCTTGTGTTTTCACTATTCAGCCGCTCGTGGCCGTTCTTTCTTTCTTTTTCTTTCCAGGGTGTGCCATATTTGCTCGCACCTCCACCCCGGGATCCCTGAGGCGACGAACGGTCTAGCCTCACAGTAAGAACCCCTCCTCTCCCCTCGGCATTTCTACCCACCAGGAATGCTTCACGGGCCGCGTTCATTCGTCTCCTGGCCCTTGTTAGTTTTAGTCTCTCACGTAGCATTGAGACTCCACGTCGATTCCGTGATACATCGCTAGTCACGCTATTCAGGTGAAGTCTTGTTCTACTTCCCTGACACCAGTATCTGGCTAACTCTAGGTGCACTGACAGCACATCTTTTATGCACCTGAGGTACTGATTATTGGCACAGTCCCCATCCATGCACTATGTTTGAGCCTATAAATGTGGCGCTCTATAATGTCATGACTACGCACATTTACGATTCTTTTGTGTTTTGTCTTGTGTATGTACGTCTCTTTTCTTTATAGAGTAAACTCGTTTCTCTCCACCATTATAGTTTTTTGGCGGATTTTTCTTGTGTTTATATATTATTTTTCACACAGCAGCCCTCGGGAGGGTGAACCTTAGCGCGTTCACACCACCGGGGCACCCACACTCCCACTCTGGTCCTGATGAAAGCCTGTAGATCACACATAAAGGCAGAAACATGTTGACCGCCATGGAGTGAACCCGGTCTGTTATTTTTTGACCATCACTCCTTTTTATTATGTCTTAATTTTCCAATTAGCAAAACGAATAAAATACTTTTTTGACTTAATTGGAAATTTTAAATTCACTGTCACCACACACAACCCCGCTCCGCAGTAACCTGGCGTTGCAGTACACTGGGATGGCATTCGGCCATGCCCGGTGGAGCCCGATGATGAAGCATGTCACCAACCAGGTTGGTGAGTGAGGGCTTTTCATACATAATGTGTATTACCTCCGTAGGTCTGTTTTCCTCCCTGTAATTGATCGGGCAGGTTCTGACCTTGGAGACCGGTGCTTCCTTGGATGGTGAGTGCATTCTTGAGATTACACTGACTTCGTTGGTTTATACATTTTCCCTTGAGGGGATCAGTCGTGTTATTACCCTTCCTCTTTTGTTGTTACTTTGCATAGACATAATGCACTGTCACAATTACAGTCAGTATTCTCATTATACATTATACATTCATGTTAGGCGAGTATCATATTTTAGTTGCTCTATATTAATGTGTATCTTTACTTTCTCATCGATAAATAAATGAAAGTGTCATGAAATTTCCAAAGGCTTTAAATGATATATATGACTATATGTTACACTGCCATGTCTGCTTGCCTTATAATGATGGATTTAACACCACATAAATCATTCAGTACTTGAGGGGGCAGAGCTTGCCGCAGAGCAAAATGGCTGCTTGAGGGACGAGCTCCACGAGCCAGCAGCACCAGGCATCAGTTATCCAGGCACTCTGCATCTATAGCTGAGTATACTATAGAGATTCACGTAGCGCTCACCCAGGGCTCTCCTTCGATACCACTCTCCAGGAGGGGTTCGCTCCGTAGGGGGAGGAACGCAGCTGGTGCCTCTGTGGCGGGAGTACACGACGGCCGTGGCCCGGAGAGCCCTCACACGCGGCTGAGAGCTTCAGCTACGGGGAGCTGCTGGTTCCGGACATCTCACATCCAGCAGCGCTGCAACCGCTATCGGGTACTCTGCCGCCACTCATTGCACGATTCAGACGTCCTCTGGGGCATGATACCATCTTGCACCATCATCGCTCACAGCTGTGACCTGCACTCTGAGGTGAGGCCTCTGGAGAGGTGGAGTGGATCCGGCGCAGCTGGAGAGGCCGGTGCAGTGCGCACTCTGACACCTGACATCAACCTGCAACTTCGCGCTTGAAGGGCATTGAGTCTTACGGATGTTGTGCCCCACATGGCTGAGCCCCCTGGAGTAAAATCGCCGAGGTGAGACATCCAAACTATCTTAGCAGCGGCTACCTCTGTCATATACTCGCCAACCAGTGGCCCATACCACCCAGTGTGCTGCCCTCGCAAGGCCCACTCATGCTGCACTCAGTTACCATGGCGGGGACCCCCGTGTGCCTCCCCTGAGGGTTCCTGGCCTCCCCTACCAGCAGGAGGGGCTCCTGCTCCTGGTGCCCTACCCCCACAGAGTCGCCCATAGTGAGGGACAGGGGTGCATGTACCCTGTGACTGCTGTGGGCCCCCCTTGAGAACGACCTGCAGTGCCCGGAGGGGGCACTGAATCTCCGATACAGTGCCGGGCCTTACGGCGCAGTAGCTCCACTGGACCCCCTGCTCTCCTGAAGCGGGGGATGTGCCTCTGGGCTTGAACTAAGGGGCTGCCTTGAAGTGAGGAAGTAGAGCCGAATAGCTGCCACACTACACTAAGAGGGCACTGAAATGTCCTGGAACTGCGCAATCGTCCGAGTCCGCTCTGCTGGTCTGGGGCAGCCCTGAGTCCTGTGTCGAGGTGACGGAGACCCCTACACCTGGCTGGAATACACGTAATTTACCTGCACCCTGTATTGGCGCTGCTATTTACAGTAAGAACCTGGCGCGGTGTACCCAGCGCACCCCATCTACCTACACCCCGGTGGAGAAGATACCTCTTTGAAGCAGACCCTCAATCGCCATACCAATCCACGGAGGGAGGCATGCTGGGCTCTCTGCCATAGCCCCGCATGTCTCCTGGGGGCTCCAAACCGGACCCTCCAACAGAAATACTAGCGGGCGATGCGCAGTGTCTGTGGGTTCCCGGGGCCGAGTGGCCTACTGGGGATTGACCCGGTGAACGTGGCCTGCTGGCGCACCAGTTGACCTCACTCTGGCACTCCAGCCTTGAGAGAGAGGTACCTATACCCCGAAATTGTACAACATGGGCAAGGTCGACAAGACGCAGACAAAGCTGCTTTTTGATGCAAAGAAAACCAGAACCCGAGACACAGGAGGAGCTCACTCCATGAACGGCCAGGCAGATGCTTCAGAGGATGAGCCCGGGGAGGTGAAACAAATGTTCGCGGCTCTGCAAAAAAGTCTGTTGACGATAGATGGGAAGATTGAATCATTGGTCTTTCGTATGGACAGAATGTCGGAAAGGCTAGACAAGCACACGGAGCGGATAGATATGACGGAACGCAGAGTTACTGAGGTAGAAGAAGCACAGTCCGAAACAGACTCGATTAAAAAACAAATGGCCAAGACCCTCACGTCGCTACAGGATAAGGCGGAGGATTTAGAAGCCCGATCTAGACGAACCAACATTTGTATTACCGGCCTTCCGGAGTCCACCTCAATGAACAACGCAGAGCAATTCATAGAAAAACTCCTAATCACCTTGCTAGGCCGAGACACCTTTTCGTATATCTTTGTGGTGGAGATAGCTCACTGATCGCTGGGGCCGCGTCCACCATCTGAGGGCCCTCCCACGCCCGATGATAGCAAAATTGCTGATTTATCGGGACAGAGACTCTGCTTTACTACGAGCAAGGGAACTGGGGGAGCTTTAATATAAGGGCTCAATAATCTCCCTCTACCCTGACTTCACAATGAAAGTCCAAGAAGCAAGACGCCAATTCAACTACCTCAAATGACAGCTCCGCGACCAAAATATTTCTTATGCCATGCTCTACCCGGCCAGGTTAAGAGTCACCTACAATGGATCATCCCGAATCTTCTCGGATCCTAAAGCGCTACAAAGGGCAATGAAGGACTTCTCAAAGAAAGCGAAGCAAGACACTGAGATATTGAGTCTGACTGAGGCACCTGATGGGGCCACAGGGAGCGGCCTCGACGAACAAGATTGAATCACTTAGGCCCAGTTGACTCTCCTATAAATAGCTCGGCTGGCTGTTGCTGGATGCGAATCTACTTGACTATGTCCGGTACTACAGAACTGTTGTTTCTCAGACTCCTCCAAGTCCTTGCAGATGATACGCGGGAGGCACTCCAAACCGGAACTCTTGCAAGTATCGTTGATATCTATGCACTTGGGCGCAAAAAGATTCTACCTACCTCCCAATACTGCAACTATTGATTTTTGTATCTTCCAATCCTTGCAGAATGCTTTGTTGATTGTTAATGCCTTGCTGTGGTTTTCCTCCTTACTGTTTACAGGAGTCACTGGTGTACAAGTTAAGTCCGAATGCACAACCTTGTTCATAATAGCGTAGGTTTATGTTGCTGGTTGTTAGTAGTGCTTAGGTAACATCCACCCCCACATGTTACACACTACATGAACTGTTGCCTTCTTTTTCTAAGGGGAGGGTATGGGGAAGGGGGAGGGGGAATATTGACTATGCTAAGTTTGGGATTGCATGATGTGGGACAGGGAGGAAGGTTGCTGCGAGTTTTGTCTTTTATTGTTTATATTCCTTTGGTCACTATAAAAATATGGTACATAGAACACATTTTAGTGAACACAGGTAGACTGCCATTGACCACACACGCCCCAATGGGAGAGAGACTAGATTTCACGGCTTAGACCTCGTGGCCCCCCAGATAGCATGGAGGACCAACTGCGGTTACTGACTTGGAATATTAGAGGCCTAAATGACCAACACGAAACCAGGAAAGCCATGGCGTATTTTACTAGACATAACATCAACATTGTGCTGATACAGGAAAAAAAACTCTCCACAATTAACCTCCCACTTGCTCGTAGACAGATCCGCGGCACATTCCACACTGCGGGATTCACCTCGCATGCACATGGGGTGCTTACCTGGATTGATCCCAAAGCCAGACTGTCCCAAGAGGAGTTGTACACGGACTCTGATGGCAGATAACCAATATCCAAATGCAAGGGAAGAGGTAAGGAGTGTATTGGCCCCAATTATGACTGCCTGCAGTTCGTCCACAACTTGCTGACCTTAGCGCATCAACTACCTACGCTGCTACAGGTATGGGCAGGCGATTTCAATTGCGTGTTGAATCCTGAGATAGACCGCTTGGGAGGCCCTGTACGACGCGGGTCCATGGCGGCTAGAGCGATTATGGATGCCCTGTCTGAACTTGGATTGACTGACGTCTGTCGCGCCCGCTCGCCTCGGACAGGAGGGTTTACACACTACTCTGCCCCCCATAATCTACACACCAGGATAGATTATTGGTTCCTGGCGGGTTCACTGAGGCACGCTATCTGAGGATGTGAGGTGTTCCCTTGCTCCTACTCCAACCACTCACTGATACTTCTAACACTAGCATCCCCTACTAAATGCCCTCCCCCATTCACCTGGCGATTCCCCCGTATGCATTGCTAGATGACGTTTTTTAAGCAGAAATGTTAGCGTCCATTGACACCTTTTTTACCACTAATATCGGCTCAGGGATGCAGTTTACTACTATCTGGGAGACTTTCAAAGTCTATATTCGCGATATCGCAATCTCTAAAAATGCGGGAGTACTGCGATCGATTAGGGGAAGGCCAACCTTTTCTGGAGCAGAACTTAGCTAAATTAGAACAAGGAGGCACTTAAGTCCACTCTAGAGGAGTACCTCTCAAAGGCCGATAGGGAGGTTAAGCTGCTGGGTATCTAAAACTTATGGGGAAGGGGAATGCCTGAATGCTTCCCAACCTCACAGAGCTCATCACGGACACAGGGGAGAAGATTAGTGATCCAGACATAGTGGCCGAGCATTTTAGAGAATATTATGCAATATGATATAACTCCGGATCCCATGCCACGGACTCAGATATGCTGTCCTACTTGGAATACATAAAACTGCCCTGGCTCTCAGACAAACACAGAGCATATTTAATGAGGGAGATTCATGACACTCGAGTTCAATGCGCTCCGGCAGAGCACCGGGCCAAGATGGGCTCACTGTGGTGTTTTATAAGGAATTTAAAGACCAACTTACCCCCCACTTAATACCTTTGTTTGTTGAACTGGGCGATTGTGACTCCATGCCCCCCATGATGCGTGAAGCCCGACTGGTCGCTATCCTAAAGCCAGGAAAATCACCACAGAACTGCACCACTTATCGGCCTCTATCCCTCCTAAACGTGGACACCAAAATCTTCGCTAAAATCCTGGCTAAACGCTCTGGCCCCCTTGTATGGGATTGGGTAACCTATTCCTCCAGTTGGTGAAAACCCTTTATACTGTCCAGACAGCCCGTGTATGTGTGGCAACATAGTCACCGCGCCCCTGGTGATATCTAGGGGTACTCGCCAGGGCTGCCCGCTCTCCCCACTTCTCTATGCCCTAGTTGCGGAGCCACTGGCCTGTGCGATTAGAGAATATCATAGCCACAGGGGGATCCGGATCCCCGGGTATAACCTTAAAATCTCATCTTATGCTGATGATAAACTTCTATATATTCGGGACTGGGCAAAGTCCATTATTTTCCCCCTAACCCCTGCGACTCTCCCTGAAGACCTAGATTTCCCCTTGACTTGGACCGCAGACCCGGTGCGCTATCTAGGGATCCAGATACACACAAACTCTGAATTAGTATTCCTGGAAAACTACCAAACTGGAAGATGATATCAATCAATGGATTCGCCTTCCCCTCTCACTCCTGGGCAGGATCTCAATCATGAAGATGGTAGTGTTGCCTAGATTTCTTTACTTGTTCATTAACATCCCGATTGTCCTGCCAGCACACTTCTTCAAGCACCTTAGGACACTACATAATAAACTAGCTTGGGCCGGCAAACAGCCTTGAGCCAGATGGGACAACCTCACCCTTCCCTATTCGATGGGAGGGCTGGGACCCCCTGACCTACCCCTCTATTACCGAGCTGCCCAAGTCTCTCACGCATATTATTGGCTGCACCAACAGATCCCCCCTCCCCACCTTCACATGGAAAGTGGTGTTACGGATCTTTGGCATTTGCAAATTAGGGTATTTATAGGGGAGACCCATGCACTCTGCTCTTACAAGGAGATGTTATCAAAGAATTCACTTGTCACAGAAGTTCAGATTGCGCTCCAATAGATTTATGATGCATTCATGTCTGCTAAGGTTTTTAGATCATTTTTCAATATAGAATATTAGATGAAATTTATTTGCTTTGCTTTCACCAAGCCAAAAAACGTATTGTTTCCACTTTACTCCAGTTGAGCTTTACCTGAGCCACCTGCTATGTTTATATTTGTAAGTGTTTTCTGTTGAGGACTAATTTACCTGAAATGAGCATCAGGGCTATAATAGAACCTCATTTTTTACAAGGAAAGTCCAGAGTTTTGTAAAAAATGTCAATACAACTGCATTATTTTCTACTAGCAAAGTAATAAATGCTTTCTCATTGTGTAAATGTCTACTACATATTGTACAGTACAGCTGCATAATGGACCACCTATTTTCATAATTTTCTGTGTCTCTCCTTGCCATTTGTTTCAGTGGGTTAGCTACTGTGCCTTTTTGTTCTATCATTTTTTAAAACATTCCAAATTTATTACAAATTCTTTGTTAAATATTGTGGCATGTGTGTTCAGGGTCACGGAAAGTCGCAAAGATAGCGTGTTTTTGTAAAAGTGTAAAAGACATATACACATGTTGTAAATAATGTTTGTGAACAGTAATTTACTAATATGGTGTTTAAACTTCTATATCTGGATAATTTTTTAATGCAAAGCACTTTTAATTGTATTTCATTTCTTCTCTATGATGCCAGTCTCAACTATGTCTCAACTATGTCTCAAATGATGGATAGTACTGTTCTCGATTATATCTTCAGTAACCCTGTTCTATTTCAATGCAAATCCAGGATAGTCCTCCTGAGATCACAAATCTGTTGCGTGAGCTATAGCATCTATGGTATATTTCTATAAACTATTAGCAGAAACTACTGCCTCCTTATATTCACTTTGATATATTCTATGTCTAACGGAGTGTCCTCCCTAAGGAATTATCGCTGCTTGCATCTGAGCAAGTAAGCAGCAGTACTTTTTTTGCTAATAAATTATGGATCTATACCATGCACACTATATATCCACCATTTGAGACACAGTGTTACCATTTATACATTATCTGGGCTGAAACAAACAACCAGAATGTAGAACTATACAGAGGACTTTTGAAAGAAATAGCCTTGAGGAAGTCATGGGGACACCCCCTCAAATACGACAAAACACGTGTTGGCTAAAGCTCACAAGCTTTCTTGAAGAAGTGGTCGAAATACAGAACAATAAATCTACATTATCAAGAAACGCTTTGCTTTTTGCTTTACAAACTCCACTTCGCCCTAAATGAAGATATATTTACATGTGCCTCATACTATCAAAAAGTGACGATCAATCCTAGGATTGCATTAGGGGGAATGGGGCATACCTTTCCTTTTTGAGAGCACTGTGGGTGAAAACCTTTATTTACTTTGATTTATATGTGACTGTCAATTGAGCACCACAAACATATCAAACGCCCAACGGAGTACATAAATGATTGGGTGTGTGAGTGCCTACATCACTGAGTGACTGCATGTGTAAGTGTCTATATGGGTGAATGATTTCCTGTATAAGTGAGTGATATGCTGTGTGAGTGGCTGTATGGATGAGTGAATGTGTATGTGAGTGACTGTATGATTGAATGAGTTGTTGTGTGACTGGCTGCATAGATGAGACTATGTGTGCTAGTGCCTGTATGGATTAGTGATTGGGTGGGTGAGAGTGTGTTTAAGTGAACAACTGGGTGTGCTAGTAGCTGTAGTGATGAGTGAGTGGGTAGGTAAGTGTATTTATAAATTAGTCACTATACATGTAAATAGTGGTATATCTGACTGAAAGGAGCTGAAAGAGACTGTATACCTTGGTGACGGGCAGTGTGAGAAGTTGTGTAGGTGTATAACTAATGGTGTGAGTATTTATATTGGTAAGTGAATGTGTTTGTACATACCTCTGTGAGTAAGTCAGTGGCTATGTCAGTATTTGCATCAGTGTGTGACTGAGTGTATCATTGGCTGTATTACTGTGTGTATGGGTATAATAGTGTATAGAAAAGTGTATCCCTAGGTGTATCAGTGGATACACAAGAGTGTCTCTGGGTGTGTCAGCGAATTCCTGGATATGTTACTGTCTCTATCAGTGTGTGGGTGGATGTATTAGTGTATCAATGAGTGTGCCAGTATATGCATGAGTGTGTGTCTGAGTGTGTTAGTGTCTGTATCAGTGTGTGCCTGGGTGTGGTAGTGTATAATACACTGTGTGACTGGGTGTCTCACAGTCTGTACCTGTGTGAAAATGGCTGTGTGTGTAACTATATAGAAGAGTAAGTGGGTGCATGAGTATGTGCATCAGTTAGGTTAGTCAGTGACTGTAAGTATCAGTGAATATGTATGGCAGGAACTATATAAGTAACTGACTGGCTGTGTTAGTAGATGTTTAGATAAATAAGTAAGTACATGCAGCTCTGTTTAGAGGAGTTAGTGGATGTCTTTCTAGCTGTATGGGTGAATCATTGGGTCTATAATTATTTGCATGGGAAAGTGATTGAGTATGTAAGTGAATGTATGCATGGCTGATTGGTTGTATAAGGTAATGTATAGGTGACTGAGTGCATGTTTTAGTACCTGTATTAGGAAGTAGCTAAGGCCCTCAGTTTGTTGTTGGGTGGACTGCCAATGACAGGCCCTCAGTGGAAGAAAGATCCGAAATCCTTAGCAGATGTGAATCCATCGTAAATCTATTGGAGCGCAAGCTGAACTTCGGTGACAAGTGAATTCTTTGATAACATCTCCTTGTAGGAGCAGGGTGCATAGGTCTCCCCTATAAATACCATAATTAGAAAATGCTAAAGATCCATAGCACTACTCACACACCCATGTGTAGGCCTATACGGTTGTATGACATAATTTCGAAAGACAAAAATTCGACCTACAAAAATATCGCAACAAAAATATCGTGGTCAAGAATATCGACATCCTATCTACAACATGGTAAGTACAAAAATATCGATAATTTAATATCGATGTCAAAAATATCGTAATTCAAAAATATCGTTTTTTTTTTACTTTAAAAATATATGTAAAATAAACCAAATAATACTTATAAATCAAAGAAACATAATTAAATATATTTTATAATATGTAAAATTTA
This sequence comes from Triturus cristatus, assembly GCF_964204655.1. Taxonomy (NCBI): domain Eukaryota; kingdom Metazoa; phylum Chordata; class Amphibia; order Caudata; family Salamandridae; genus Triturus; species Triturus cristatus. The sequence goes on from NC_140583.1 coordinate 881,211,587, forward strand.
GAATAAATATATATAATTAAATAAAACTTTAATTAAACATATATATATAATATATAATATATACACTTACTTAATAATTACTTTTAATAATAATGTCTGTAACATATAAATTATTAAATATTTATTTTAATTACCAATACATGTATACACATAAAACAATAACATTAATAAATATTAAATAATTACATATAGCAAATAATAATCATTATTTTTAATTTGAATAATTTTTAATATTAATTATATATTACAATAGCTAAAATATTACAAAACATATTAAATATCAGACACAATAAAACTACTAGTCCAACTTCAACAAAAACAACAGTAAGGAAAATGTTGGATAGCGTAGGGGTAAAAATAACTATTCCAACTCCCAAGAGTGCAACAGTAGGGAAAACATTGGATAGCGTAGGGGTAAAAATTACTATTCCAACTCCAAAGAGTGCAACAGTAGGGAAAGCGTTGGATAGCGTAGGGGTAAAATTTACTATTCCAACTCCAGAGAGTGCAATAGTAGGGAAAGTGTTGGATAGCGTAAGGGTAAAAATTACTATTCCCACTCCAGAGAGTGCAATAGTAGGGAAAGTGTTGGATCGCGTAAGGGTAAAAATTACTATTCCCACTCCAGACAGTGCAACAGTAGGGAAAACGTTGGATAGCGTAGGGGTACAAATAACTATTCCAACTCAAAAGAGTGCAACAGTAGGGAAAACGTTGGATAGCGTAGGGGTAAAAATTACTATTCCTACTCCAGAGAGTGCAATAGTAGGGAAAGTGTTGGAAAGCGTAAGGGTAAAATTTACTATTCCCACTCCAGAGAGTGCAATAGTAGGGAAAGTGTTGGATAGCGTAAGGGTAAAAATTACTATTCCCACTCCAGACAGTGCAACAGTAGAGAAAACGTTGGATAGCGTAGGGGTAAAAATAACTATTCCAACTCCAAAGAGTGCAACAGTAGGGAAAACATTGGATAGCGTAGGGGTAAAAATTACTATTCCAACTCCAGAGAGTGCAATAGTAGGGAAAGTGTTGGATAGCGTAAGGGTAAAATTTACTATTCCCACTCCAGAGAATGCAATAGTAGGGAAAGTGTTGGATAGCGTAAGGGTAAAACTGACTCTTCCCACTCCAGACAGTGCAACAGTAGAGAAAAGGTTGGATAGCGTAGGGGTAAAAATTACTATTCCAACTCCAAAGAGTGCAACAGTAATACATTAATTAGCAATAACAACAAATAAAATACAATTATAAATTATTTATATTTACTATATTTAACTAATAACAATTAATTAATAATAATTACAAATAAATAAAAAATATCATTATTTATTTTATTTTAATTACATCCCACCCTATTCCCCTATAAACCCACAACCCACTACACATAAAAATTCACATAATTAATTTAATTATCAATTAATCACTTAATAAAATGAAATCACCAATTAATTACTAATTAACAATTAATTAATTAACAATAACAATAAATAGATATTAATAATAAACTAATTATAATGTATATAATTACCAATTCATAAAATATTTTTACAATTAATAATTATTTAACAATTAATTAATCAATTAATATAATTAATTACCAATTATTAATTAATTACATATTAATTAATCCTAAATACCAATTGAACAATACATATTAATTCATTAATTATAATTAAATTACTTCCCACCCTATTCCCCTATAAACCCACAACCCACTACACATAAACATTCACATAATTAATTTAATTATCAATTAATCACTTAATAAAATTCAATCACAAATTAATTACTAATTAACAATTAATTAATTAACAATAACAATAAATAAATATTAATATCAAACTAATTATAATGTATATAATTAACCAATTAATAAATTAATTTTACTATTAATAATTAATTACCAATTAATTAATCAATTAATATAATTAATTACCAATTAATTAATCATAAATACCAATTAAACAATACATATTAATTCATTAATTATAATTAAATTACTTCCCACCCTATTCCCCTATAAACCCACAACCCGCTCTGATACTAAAACGCTAAATTAAATTTAAAATAATTATTAATCTCTAAACATTTATTTTTAAATGTATTAAAATACATTACAATAATGTTTAACATACAAATAAAATACATATTAAATTACATTACACTAAATAAATATCGATATTATTGACATCGAAATTTTTGCTTACGATATTACTTACATCGATATTAATTACTTCGATATTATTAACTTCGATATTACTTACCTTGGGATCGATATTCTGTCCATCGATTTTCTTGACTTCGATATTCTTAACCTACGATATTAAAAACACGATATTATTGTAGGTCGAAATTTAAAACTCGATATTTTGGCTAAACACCGGCCTATACACCCACTCACAAACCCACCCACAGACCCATAGCAGCATTCATGCAGCCACTCACAGACACACAGAGGCACTGATACAACCAGTCACAGACCACACAAGCACTTGCACAGCCACTCACAGACCCTCTCATGCACTCAGCGATCACCTCACACAGCCACTGAGACACTAACACTCCTACTCACAGACCCACACAGACAGTCATACACCCCCTAACAGACCTACATAGGTGCTCACACACCCACTGTCAAACATAACAGGTAACAGTTATGAAAAACAATTAAAAGAAACCTTAGAAATTCACTAAAAAAACAAAGGGAAATTATAGTTATGGAATAGAATAAAAACACACCTGACATCCAGGTCATCAGTCAGAATACCGCATTACAATACCAGAGTTCAAGCGGCAGGAATACCAGCACAAACTGCAGTTTGCACTTCACTACGCCACTCGCGGAACTTCGCAGAGTTTTTTTGTAACTTCACGGAGTTCCGCGTAGCAAAACTCCGCGAACTACACCCAGGCCTAGTTCAGAGTGATGATGTGGGGGGAGAAGACCGTTGCATCCAACAGGCTCAGGGAGCCCATCGGGATGGCGGTGGGCATCTAATCCCTACAATGGAGGTGGTGCCTGAGCAGGCACCGCCATAGGGTGTCCCTTTTCAAGTACCTTTTAATAGCCGTCCTACCACCAGACTCATGGTGGGACAGCAGAGGCAGTCTTCTGACCACCACATTACGACCTTGGTGGTCATGGCACCCTTTAACCACTGACACAGCCAGGGAACTGCTGTTTCCTGGCGGGGTGTGGCGGGCTTGAGGCAGTAATTTGCTTGGCAGGACTGCCACTGTCCCGCCAAGCATATTACAACTTTCCTCACTGCCACAGATTTCATGAAAGTCTTTCCTCCATGAAAACAGTGACAGTGAGAAAAGAAAGTTGGCCCTACAGGGCCCCCTTGTGCCTCACTCCATGTGGATGCACACAAGGGGGCACAACATGTTCCCCCCTTTGTGCATGCATCCCCCATTCCAGCACACCATGGACTTCACAGTCCATACTGTGCTGGAACTTACTTTGCTGTTCTCATTGAGGTGCCTATTTTATAGGCATCACCATGGAAACACCAAATGAACCACCCACCAATGACAAAAACCCGAAAACCTGACAGACCTGTTTGTACCTCTAATATACCACCAAAAGACCAGGCCCGTAGACTCAAATGGTGCTCGGTAGTGCCGGGGAGTTTTCAGGTGAACTTGTCGCATACCGCTGGAAGGGAGTTGAACCTTTGTCTAGATGACAACTCGAGGGACAAAGAGGCCCTTATGGCATATACTAAAATTTGCACCCAGGTGGCCTCTGATCTTAAACGCCCTTTTAGGGAACATCAAAACAAAGGGGAGAGATGGTTTGATCGCAATTGTTCAGCTGCCCATCGAAAGTTGCTAGTGGCCCTAAAGTTTAAACCACAAGATAAGTGTGCCATAGCAGCTATAAGGAAAAGATACAAATTGGCAATAAATAAACGCAAAAATTAGATTAAACACGAGGCATGGAACGATCTATTGTCTATTGATGTTATTAAAAATAGTGCAAAATTTTAAGAAATTGTTAACAAACCCTTTTTTCAAGAAGCTTGACTGCAACATACAGAAGCAAGATTGGCACAATCATTTTAAATCTATATATGGTGATCAGGTTAATCGAGGATCCTCAGGTACCACTTTTGAAATTGAGGCATACACTCTGACGTTTACGGAGTATGAAGTAGCGGAGGCCATAACTCACATGACCAGCAAAAAAGCCCCTGGACCAGATGGTGTCCCAGCCGATCTTTTTAAGTTTGGTATAATGCTTTGGTCTGAAATATTGGCCCACGTTTTTAACATGGCTTGTAAAATAGGAGTACCTAAATCATGGTCAGAGTCAGTGATTCTCCCAATTTTCAAAAAGGGTAATAGAGGGGACCCAAGCTGCTATAGACCAATATCGCTCTTCGACTCTGCCGTAAAGGTACTTGGAAGGGTGGTACTTAGTAAACTCACAGCCTGGTTAATTGAATCTAATACTCTATCAGATCTGCAATACGAATTCAGGAAAGGAAGAGGCACCACTGATCAGTGCCTTAATCTGCACCTATTAATTGGGAAGTATACCATTGCCAAGAAGGGAACACTCTATCTGGCGTTTATGGACCTTTCCTCGACCTTTGACCGAGTGAATAGGTCCAAATTATGGGTTATACTCCTCAAGCTAGGTGTGGATAGAAATATCGTTCATTTCCTTGCGGATTTGCACAGGGATCTGACAGCCACTGTGAGGTACGATCAAAGGGGGAATTGCACCCAGAGACTATGCATCGTTAACGGTGTTAGGCAGGGGTGTATTTTGGCCCCCTTACTCTTCACCCTTTACATTAATAACTTGGATCAAGTTTTAGGGGAAGCCAGCAAAGATATTCCACGTGTGGGGGAGCGATTGATCCCGGCACTCCTATACGCGGATGATCCTGCCCTTTTGGCGGGAACGGCGGTTGGTTTACAACTTCTTTTAAACTCCTTTGCTGCTTTTATGGAATCCTTGGATTTAAGTGTAAATTTTTCAAAATCGCACACAATGATAATTGGCTCCAAGCCTAAACAGGTTAAAACTCTCCACTGCGAGGGTAACGTGATTTCTAGGGTCACCAACTTCTCTTATCTAGGCGTCTTATTTGATTTCCGAGGCACATGGATACCGCAATTACATGCAAAGAGAAATGTATTGGCAAGATCCACATCTGCAGTTCTAGGTTTCGCACCCAGGTTAGGGGCAAAACCAATGCAAGCCTTGCTAAAAATATATGGAGCAAAATGCTCCTCCATTGCAACTTATGGTGCGGATATATGGTGTTTTAGAGAGGCAAGGGGAATCCAAGTAGTTGAGAACAAATTTTTAAGAAACTTGTTATCGATGCCACAATCCACGCCAACATATATAATCCATCAAGAAACTGGGATTGGCTTTGTGGAAGATTTAATTGCAATGGCACCTCTTTTGAAATGGATTTCAACCTGGTTAAACCCTGAACTAGAACTGAATCATGAAGTTATGAGAGATTGTTTGGCTCTAGATCAAATGAGTTGTATCCCCTGGCTGAGTCACGTTAAAAGGCTGGCAGCGAAATTGGGACGGCCAGAGCTATTTAATTCCCCAGATAAACTAGTAAAGGGTGATATGCAGTGGGCGAAGCAATCTTATTTATATATGGCTTCTACGGAAAGAAAAGAAAGGGAGTTGGTAAAATCAACTGTACGCGCCCACCATTTGCTAAAAACGTCTGGCGCAATCGAACCCTATCTGAATGTGGTATCTAATCCTAACCACCGCTTTCTCCTGGTAAGATTCAGGCTGAATCAGCTACACTTTCTTATTGCTGATGCTCCGGGATGGAGAAGGGTGGAGGATTTGGGTATATGTTCATGTGACAACTTTTCCACTCAGGACACATTGCACTTAATTTACTTTTGTGAGCATTTTGTGCACATTTGGAAGCGTTTCATCCTCCCAATTCTAAAAGACAAAGGTTTTTTACAGGTAAAACCAGCACTTATGTATTTACAGTTGCTTTCCAATGTCTGGGAGACTTTTAGCATAGCAAGCTTTCTTACTGCAGCAGTTAGATTAAGGAGGAAAAAAGGAGAGCGATTTTTATGATCTAGCTTATATTAATTGATTTTAATGAATCAAGGTTTTTTATAATGTTACATTTTAGATTGTCTTTCCCTGATCATTCAATGTTTATAAATAGTGTAATATCTTTGCTGCTAATCAATGTTATAGAATAAGGAGGAAAAAATTAGAGTGATTTTTATGATGAAGCGTATATTGATTGATTTTAACGAATCAAGGTTTTTTACAATGTTACACTTTAGATTCTCTGTCCCTGATTATTCAATGTTTACAATTAGTGTAATATTTTTGCTGCTAATTAATGTTCTATTAATTTAAATTTTGTGTATGGAATGCTTTTATAGTTTTAATTAACCGAATAAAGTACTTTTGACTGACTGACTAAAACAATCATAATACGGTGGACGGTTCTCACATGGGTTTGGCCGTGCGGTGACGGGCGTTCCTGCTGCCGCACCGTCAAACTCATAAATGGGCCCTAAGTGTGTCACTGAGTTAGTGCGTGAGTGAGTGATTGATAGGATGAGTGACTGGGTGTATGAGTTATGCAAATAGTGTATGTGTAGCTGTACATGACTTTAGCTTGGTGTATAGCTTTTCAGTGTACATTTTCTGTGCTACACTGCAATTTATAATTACAAAATAGGTTAGACAAAGTAGAGAAAAGCTATTCCAAGTGCCCCTCATGTACAAAACATGGAAACAGTCTTTACCACGCAGTCATTACCACAATATGTATTTAACCCCTTCCATGCTGGACGGATTCCCCTGCTGTGCTGATCTTTTCTGCGCGGGCGTGGTCATGACGGAACGGTTCCGTCATGAGCACAGCTCAACCGTGGCTCATGACGGAACCGTTCCGTCATGAGCACCGAAGGGGTTAAAACAAAGGGCCCGATTATGAGGTCGGACGAACCTGAGTTCATCCGACATCATTTGGTAACTAGGACCTGAACGACCTCATGTTACCATGCATTTATGTGAAAGTATAATGGTAAGTATTGTGGTAACAATTTTTTAGGGGGGAGTAATTTATTTTAACAAAATGTTAAATATATATATACTTATTATATATTATATATATTAGCTCAACTAACTATAACGGACACATTTCTCTGGTGTTGTCCGAGTGACATGTCCAAACAACTATAACATCCCTGAAACCTGTGGTTTTTTTCAATGTATTTATAAGGTTTTTTAAATGCTAATCTCTAACTATAACGTCCCCAGGGATGTTATAGTTGGTAGGACATTTCACTCATACAGAACCAGAGAACTTTGTCCTTATAGTTAGTTGAGCTAACTATAACTCGCGCCCCCGTAATGCACTGCTGATGATGTCACCTATTACATCATTCATGACATGAACAAGTCGATGCAGCCAAACAGTCATATAATTCCAGTGGCCCAGTTCATACCTCTGACTAGGTCCAAAAGTGCTCCTCAGTGGTTCCTTCTTTTAATTTGTCTCATTGAGTTCATAGTTTAGCTTCTAGGGAAATGCAATTACTCTCCATATCACATAATCCCACTCTACATAATTCCTACACACTAAATACCACATACTTTCTATCCACAATAATTTAACTGCACAGCATACTACATAATTCCACTACACACAACCTACATCCACTCCACTCCACTCCAAGAAACATTATTAAAACACTTTACCATTTACAACGCCAATAGCTCTCGCAAATGCGAAACCTATTACATTGCAAATGCTTCTTTAACTAGTAGTCACGTTTGCAAAGTGGTGGAGAAAGGGTGCTGGGCCTCCAACCAGCGCTCAGGAGTTCTGCTGCGTAGGACTTACAGGAGGTACCAGGAGGGCTTCTTAGCCCCCAAAGTCCCTCAGGAGTAAAGTGGACTTCATCCCCCATCCTGCAGTCTGCCAGGAGGCGTGATTGCAGAGTGGTGGAAAAGGGGACGTGGCCTCTGAAGACCTTTTAGCAATCCCACTGTGTGGGACTTACTGGAGGTAAAAAGAGGGGTAGTTGGTCCCCAAGGAAATCCTTGGGGGCCAACTACCCCTCCTATTACCTCCAGTAAGTCCCACACAGCAGGATTGCTAAGTTCTCATAGCAGGCCACTCCCCCTTTGCCCACCACTCTGCAAACACACTCCCTGGTGTGCTCTTGGATTTGGATTGAAGTCCTCTTCACTGCTGGGGATGGTTAGGGGCCAACTAGCCTACCTCTTACCTCCAGTAAGCCCCACACAGGGGGATTGCTGAGAGGTGCACACAGGCCACGCCCCCTTTCTCCACCACTCTGGAAATGTGCCTCCTGGCATGCTCTTGGTTGGGGGATGATGTCCCCTTTCCTCCTGAGGGACCCTGGGGGCCAACTATACCTCCTGTTACCTCCAGTAAGCCCCATACAGCTGGTTTGCTGAGAGTGCTCATAGGCCATGCCCCCTTTTTACACCACTCTGCAAATGCGGATCCTGGCACACTGCTGCTTGTAGGATGAAGTCCACTTTAGTCCTGAGGTCCTCAGGACACAAGAGGACCTCATCGCCCCACCAGCAATTCGACAAGAGGTGCATTTGCAGAGTGGTGTAAAAAGGGGGGTAGCCTCGGACCACCTCTCAGCAATCCCACTGTGTGGGGCTTACTGGATGTACCTGGAGGGCTAGTTGGCCCCTAAGGACCCATAAGACTCTAGTGGACTTCATCCCCCAACCCAAAACGAGCCAGGAGGTGTGTTTGCAGAGGGTGATGCAGGGAGGGGGCAGGGCCTCGGCGAGATACCGGCTTCTATTTTATTTTTTAGAAGGTGGCTGTGTGGCCCCCCTTCTGTTCATATATTTTGAGCCCTGGGGACCCCATCCCCCAAGGTTTGAGCCTTATTTGTTTTAATTATTAAATAAAAACGGCCCCCCTCTGAAGGCTGTTTATGGGCCCCGGGGACCCCATCTCCCAGGGCCTGGCCAGCCTGGTTTTTTTTGGTGAGGCCTGCCACGTGGCCCCCTTCCTGCGGCCAGTTATGGCCCAGGGACTCCATCCTCCGGGGCCCTGCCTTATTTTTTTATTTTTTTATGTATAATTCCAAAAGGGAGGGGGCCTCATGGCCCCCTCCCTTGGGCTACTTCAGGCCCCGGGGACCCCATCCCCTGTGGACTGGCCACCTTGTTTTGTTTGGGAGGGGTCCTTGTGGCCCCCCTCCCAGTTCAATTCTGGCCCCAGGGACCCCAGTCCCCGGGTCCTGGCCTCTTTGATGGGGACCGTGGGGGAAGCCCCAATGCCCCCACAGTCCTAGCCACCTCCCCGCCTCCTACGGGAGCCGGCATTGCTTTTGGGCAAGTAGCTACTGATATGTAGCTCCCCTTGCCCAAATGCAAACTGCTTCACTTCATGGAACCGAGAGCAGTTTTTCTGCCATAGCAAACAGCAATGTCCTGGGGTGGGCACCCTGGGACATTGCAGAAACCAGCCCTGTGGAGTGATGGTCCCCAGGGCCAAATAGGGCTCCAGGAAGGGGGCCGCGCGTCCCCCTCCCAACTCTTCAAAGCCCTGAGGCGATGGTGGTCCCGGGGGTCAGCAACGGACCCACATATGTAATTAATTAGTGCCCCAGCGAGGTGTTGGTCACTGGGGCAGTGTGGGGGGGCAGGGGCCCCACACTCCTCTAATTTGATTGGATCCCCTAGGGAGGTGGCGGTCCCCAGGCTTAGGGGGCCACTGAGGCCCCCCGCCCACATTAAATCTGGGAGGTGGCAGTACCTGGGGCAGAGTGGGAGGCAGGAGCCCCCCATGCATTTTTTTAAAAAGCCCCAGGGCGGTGGCAGTCCCCAGGGCTGCTGGAGCCGTGTGCCCCTGCAAATTATGAGCAGAGCCCCAGGGAGGTGGCGGTACCTGGGGCTGTGGAGGCCCCCACACCATAATTATAAATTGCCCCAGGACCTGGCCCACCCGGGGGCTTATAGAAAACAAAGCGTGGGAGCTTGCACTTCATTTTTTTGGGGGGGCTGGATTCGCGCATTTAGCGATTCCTGTCAATTTTTTTAAATGCTTTTTTTGGGCCTGGGGGTCTTTGTGGGACCCCCTGAGAAGGCCTAGGGAGTCAGGGTGTTTCTACCCTGCCCCTTTTCTTGTGTTTCATCTTTTTCCTACTGTTTTCTTGTGACTTGGTTACCAAGTTACAAGATGGCTGCCAACACTTCCTAGTTTGGAGTGTTGGCGGCCAATCAAAATGAAGGTTGTGCTCAGGAGGATTTGCGAATCCTCCTCGGTGCTCAGATATTTTTATTTTTTTAATTTGTCAGGAACTACTTAACGGATTTACACCATTTAAAAAAAGAGTGCTTTCTGAACCATGAGCTACCTTTTGGTCAAATTTGGTGTAATTTCATTCTGCAGTTCCGCCAGTAGCCTGTTCCAAAATTCCTATGAAATTAGCATGGGGAAAAAGTGTTTTGGGACCCCCCTTTTTTTGACGAACCACCACCAAACTTTCAAGACAGGAGTTGACCGGAGCTGGTCATTAGTTTTGAACATTTCACGAAGATTCGTCAAACAGCACCAAAGATATTGACTTAAGAAAAAACGCTTTTTGAATAGAAACAAGGTCCTAACTCGAACTACCAACTAGCGAATGGCAGTAGATAATATATTCATATATATCTATATCTATATATATATATATCACCTACTGGCAGTCGCCAGTAGGTAGTTATAGTTAGGACCTAGTTTCCATAGGAAAAGCGTTTTTTAATTTGCCAATATCTTTGGTGCCGTTTGACGAATCTTCGTCAGAGTGGAGTGAAAAGGGGCGTGGCCTAGGAACACCTCTCGGCAACGCGGCTCTGTGGCGCTTACTGGAGGTACCTGGTGGACTACTTGGCTACCAGGCACCTTCAGTATTCAAGGGGACTTAATAGGGATGTTATAGTTAGAAATTAGCATTTAAAAAACCTTAGAAATTCACTGAATAAAACCATAGGATTGAGGCACATTATTATTAGAAATCCTCGTTTAATAAACCATTGAAATTCACTGAAAATACCATAGGTTTCAAGGACGTTATAATTAGAAATTAGCATTCAAAAAAACTATGAAATTCACTGAAAAAACCATAGGTTTGAGGGACGTTATAGTTAGAAATTGGCATTTAAAAAACCTTAGAAATTCACTGAAAAAAACACAGTTTTTAGGGATGTTATAGTTAGTTGGACATTTCACTCTTATAAAACCAGAGAAATTCAGCTCGGGCCCCGCAATGCACTTCTGATGACGTCACATATTACATCACTCATGATATGGTCAGTGGCATCACTGATGACATCTCAAATGACATCACTGATTACATCATCCATGTGATAATCTGATGCACCTCCTCACAGCCTAATAAAACCTTTTATACACCCACTCTAAAATAAAGACTACCAATATTGAAAGCATAGACAGAACAATAGCAGTTAGTACATACCCACTCAGTGATTCATAGGACTACACACACACATCCACTCGTTCACCCATACAGTAACTCATACATGCAGTCACTCATAAATACAGCACTATGATATGCACTCATACACCTATACATACACTCACGCACCACCACTCATTTATAGACTTACTCACACACCTACTCAATCATGCAAAGAATCAATCAAACCCATTTACTCGCCTATACAGTTATACACAGACCAGCTCACTTATTTATACAAATACTAACACATACTTACTCTCTTATACAATCATTTATACAAGCACACACTCATCCATACAGCCACTCTCACAATCACTCACTCTCAAGTATAGTCTTTTATATACTCCAACACTTACATATACTGCCATTCACATATGTAGTTACTCACATATATATCACTGAGCTATCCATTCACTCACCGACACACCCATACACACACTCAGCCACCCATACACCCCTTTACAGATTCACTCTTTATCCCATATACCCAGTGAATCACCCTCTCACACATCTTTGCGCAGATTCACCCACTCACAAAGACACTCAGGCACCCATACAGATACTCAGACAACCAATCAATAACTGAAATGGACAGTCATGTAGCTACTCACCAACCCATGCAGCTCCTTATACAGCAACTGACAGACTGATACAGACATTTACACAGTTAACTCAATAACCCATGATTTCACTAAGATACGCTTAATCAGTCACTTATACAATCAGTCACGCACCTACTAAATCATCCATTCAGACACTTATACTCCCACTCATTCTTCAAAACACCTTGGCATATATATATATTAAACATATTTACACTTTACAGAAACACACATTCACTTGATGTTGTCATCAGTGATGTCATCAGTGATGTAATTTGAGATGTCATCAGTGATGTCATGAGTGATGTCACTGACCATGTCATGAGTGATGTAATATGTGACGTCATCAGCAGTGCATTGCGGGGGCATGTGTTATAGTTAGCTCTACTAACTATAACGGCCACATTTCTCTGGTTTTGTACGAGTGAAATGTCCAACTAACTATAACGTCCCTGAAACCTGTGTTTTTTTCAGTGAATATATATATATATATATATATATATATATATATATATATATATATATATATATATATATATATATATATATATATATATATATATATATATATATCCGCTAGCAGCATCTCCGTGCATGCACGCTCAAACAGGACCACGGACTCCATAATTAGCTGTTGCCAATGTTCGGGATTTTATTTGCAAAGTGAAAGGGTGATGCCTCTGGCTGTGTCCTTGGTCACATAATAACGTACTCAAAAGCGGGAAATTTAAAGGATCATTGCACTTCTGGTAATGTGATCGGCATTAGGGCATATAGACACTGAAAACATACTATACACTCCTGTGTATATTTGCAAAATGTATAAAATTCACTATTTTGGCCCTGTGATACAAATCTATAATTTCATAAATATAGATCAAAGATTTTTTTTTTAAACAATTTAAAGCGAATAAGGTGCACAGTGCTGGAAATACTGGACTCTTCTTACACATATTGAAAAATGTATTATATACAAATACACATACGTATAATAAACAGGAAAAATATTAAAATACTTTGCTTAAATTGCTAAAAATATTAAATACCTGAGTTATTAACACAAATTTTGATTCATATATATATAGTTTGTAAAAGATGTGTGTTTTAGCAGCAATATGTCCTTACTTCTCTTGTAAGCATAACACATATATATGTTTGCTAATAAAATTACAAATTGGCCATTGTTCTAGGTGCAAATTCGCAAAAAGATCAACACAGGGCCTGATTTAAAGTGCCAATGCCTAAATAGTACCGGAAAGTGCAAAAGTGTAAGAGTACAAATTAAGCTTTAGCTGTGAAAAAGTGCATTTAAAAAAATCTAAAACCAAAGGGATCTTATGGCTGCAGGTGTTGTTAAATATACTGTAATACAGGAAATGTAAATAATAAACGTGTACAAATACCCTTTATCGACTTCCTGTACATTTCTGTATCTATAAACTTTCTCGCTGCTCATCCAACAGGATGGAACAAAAACAACCAGAGGTTTGCATGTATGAGTGTACCTCAATTATAAAAAAGGGAGTTTCTAGATCTAAATAAAAGCTTGAAACTTGAAATGTTGGTCTTTACATAATATACCGTATAAACTGCCCCTATTTTATACGCAATTGTATAAATCTTCTCCTATATTCAGCCCAGATGGAAATTTGGTATCCAGCTCCACAATATATTTAGACTCCGGTTGGTGCATCTGTTTGTCCCGGTCCCCCCTTTTGTTAAGGGATACTGCATCAATGACAAAGTATTGCAGACATTTTAAATTATTATCATTTATAGCTTTAAAATGTCTGGCGACGGGGTATGCTGGGTCTGAATTTACAATTGCACGGAGGTGCTGCAGGATGCGAACGTGTACCTGCAGCTTGGTGCTTCCCACGTAGCACAAACTGCAGCTACACCTAAGCACATATACTGCATTATCTGTCCTATATGTGTAGTGTTCCCTTAGTGTGTGCACTCTGTCAAAAAGGGGTGTTTTGTATGTGGAGGTATTGATGCCAAATGTGCAGGCTCTGCACGAGCTGTACTTAAAAAACCCTTATCTAGGAGAGAGACAATTCTCAGTTTTTATCGTCTCGAGCTGCTCTTGACTAAATCATTCCGCACTGAATAGGCTTTGAGAAATGTCACGGTAGGGCTTTTAGGAAGAACCTTCTTTAATGTTACATCCATCTTAAATATCAGCCACTGTTTCTTAATAATGGCCTTGATCGCTTGGGCCTGTTTACTGTATGTGGTCACCAGCCATAACTCACTAACATCACTGGGTGCTCGGTTGTCTGTTTCTTTGTCTTCACAAATTTCTTTTCTGTCAGGATTTAAAAGTGATGTTCTATCTTTCATATTAGCTTTTCTCCTTGCTATGTCTAATTTTTGGGAATTGTATCCTCTCGCCTCTAGCCTTTTTTTAGTCTCTTCCTGATGATAATCACGGGCTTCTACTGTACTGCATGCCCTGTGGATATGCAAAAACTCCCCGTAGGGGATACTGGCAATTGTGTGCGGTGGGTGGAAACTCTCAGCATGCAATACTGAGTTCCCCGATGTGGGCTTCCTATATAGGCTTCTTTCCACCTTGCCATGTTTAGCTTGAACTGTGATATCCAAAAAATTAGAACTGACATTATCTATATGGGCAGTAAAATGTAAATTTAAGGTGTTCATGTTAATATCATCAACAAATTTCTGGACCTGATCTTTGGTCCCCTTCCAAATAACAAAAATATCGCCAATGTAACGCCACCATTTTGCTATGTGCTCAGACAATTCCTGGGCATGCCACACCCTGAGGACATGCTCCTCCCACCAGCCAACATGCAAGCATGCATAGCTGGGGAGAAGCATGCCCCATGGCAACACCCTGTAATTTCTGGAATACTGTATTATCACACATAAATACGTTGTTGTACAAACACCAATGTATCATATGTATGAGCATTTGATTATGACAATACATCTCAATAGGTCTTTTGCCCAGAAAATACTCTACCGCCTTAAGCCCGTCCACATGGGCTATACTAGTATATAAGGCAGTGATGTCCATAATAAGGAAAATAAAATCATCTGACCACATTTGTTTGCTTAGTTGAAACAGGAAGTCTGTAGTGTCCTTAATATATGCTGGTAACTGGACCACAAAGTCTTGGAGATACAAACCAACATATTTGGATGTATTCTCAAAGGTTCTTTTGATGGCTGAAACAATTGGTCTGCCTGGGACAGGTAATTTACCTTTGTGTACCTTAGGAATAAAATACATATTACGCAACACGGGAAATTCCTTATTTAAAAAGGAGAATTCATCTTTATAAATTAAGCCCTCTTTTTTCCATTTCCTCAAGTCATCTTTGTACTTTTTCAGTTTTTTTTTCGCCTGGGCCAAGTTGATTTCGGAGTAGCAGGCAGCATCATCAAGGTGTCTGTATGCTTCTCTGACATATTCATGCCTATCCCACAAAACAACATTCCCTCCTTTGTCTGATTTATTAATTACGATAGCGTTGTTGTTCTTCAATTTGTTCATGAGGGTAAAATATCGCTTTGCGTTGTATTTCGGGGTAGTCTGTCGTTTTTGCATATTACTTTGTAACTTTTTAAGTTCTTCAATTATACGCTCATGATATATGTCAGTGGCATCACGTGGCATATTGGGGACAAAAGTAGATGTTGGTTTAAAGGGGCTGCTCCCTGGTTTAGCAATGTCCATCCCCTCTATGCTCGCAACTTCTTGTGTGCTAACATTAGCAATCGGAATGTTTCGTAACTGATGTAAAGTTTGCATCAGGGGCATGTCATTTGCCTGCAATTACATGTTCTGGATTGCATCAGAGTGGTCTTCTTTTTATTCGTCTCTTCTAGATTATTTTTAATCATGAAATACTTCCTTAATTTGATTTTCCTAATGAATTTGTACACATCGATACGGGTGTTGCAATATCCAAAATTACTCTCGGGGCAAAACGAGAGTCCTAATGTGAGAAGTTGTTTTTCTGCCTGATCAAGCTGCGTATTAGTGAGGTTGAGGTGGGTGGCGAGAGTCGCGTTTGTCAATAAAGTTATCATGTCAAATACAGATGATGTTCAGACATATAAGTCTTCCCATCAAATAGTAATACTCCCCCCGCATGGGAAAAAGATCCAACCCAGTATCGCCACGTTTTGAGAAAGAAGAAAGGGGGGGCGGTCAATCCATATCTAATAGAAAAATTCATTAAGACAGTGTCAACCTATCGCAGAGGGCTATATGCAATCACAAAATGATATCATTCGTCTCTAATTACAATGTTCAAAAAGAAAGGATTTCACCTAGGTCCGCTGCACTCGTGGCAACCAAAACTATTGTGCAATATCTTTCTGTCCTTGACAATATCGTAGATGTGCTCTTGCAAACCAGAAACTAGAAAGGAAAGGAGAGGAAACCTATGTGCAGTGAATGTTGGTGATAGGGCCCTTCCTCACCATCTGCAAGAAATAAAGAAAGAAAAAGAGAAAAAAGAAAAGAAAAGAAATGCATAATAACATAAGATTAAAGCCAGAATCATCTGATCTTTTAAAATTCATTAACTTCTTGACTCTTAAAAACATATTTATACCATCCTGGGCACAATACGATTCATGAATGTTAGCTAAAGAGCTAGTTATAATATTATATGACGAGTCCAGAGAACCATCACTGGCATACCCAGAATACAGTTACTCCTTAAGATGTACAGACAGCTCCTCTTCCTGATTAAGGCCTCCCGGCATTTTAGTTTGAAAATCAATAATGAGCTTAGACTCTCTCTGCCTTAGTTTGAGGACTCTGTTGCCACCTCTTGGATTTTTGTTTATCTGCTCAAGGATAATATAGCTTAAATCCCTGGTGTTTGAAAAATGTCTTTCCCTGAAATGCCAGGCCACAGGGTACTTTGGATCATAATTGGTAATAGCCCGGGAATGCTCCAAGATTCTTTTCTTGGCCATGCATGTGGTGCTTCCTATGTGCCAAAGATTACAAGTACACTCTATTGCATATATAACAAATACGGAGCTACATGTTAGAAACTGGGTAATGTTCTTATTAACCCCATTGTGGCTCACCTGTTTGCGACACTTGCTATGCAAGCATGCCTTACAGTGGCCACAAGGGAAGAAACCTTCAAGACCCTGCATATTGCTAGGTGGATAAGTAGTGATGTCACTATGGACAAGCATATCCCTGATGTTTCTCCCTCTTTGATAAGTGATACTAGGTCTCACCGGGATATTACTGCCAATCACCATGTCATTTTTGAGGATCGCCCAGTTCTTAGCCATGATTTTTTTAATGGCCTGTGCATCCGAGCTATATGTCAGAATCATCCTGGGTTTATTCTCCTCATTATCCTCAAGTACTGGATTATCAGAGATGGTTTGTGTCCTTTCTACCTTCTCTGCTCTCATGAGTGCCACCTTCACAATCCAATTGGGATAACCTTGTTCTCTGAATCTTTTGGTTATGTTGATGCTTTCACTAAGATAGGCATCATTGGTGTTACAGTTCCTTTTCGCCCTCAGCAGCTCCCTGTAAGGAATACTCCATTTGAGAGTCTCAGGGTGGCTGCTGAGGTCATGAAGGACACTGTTGCCTGCTGTAGATTTTCGATGTAATGCCATGGAACCTTATTGCCCTTGACATGTAATTTAACATCAAGATATTCCATCTCACTTCTACTCATGGTGACATGGTGATTGGCAGTAATATCCCGGTGAGACCTAGTATCACTTATCGGAGAGGGAGGAACATCAGGGATATGCTTGTCCATAGTGACATCACTACTTATCCACCTAGCAATATGCAGGGTCTTGAAGGTTTCTTCCCTTGTGGCCACTGTAAGTCATGCTTGCATAGCAAGTGTCGCAAACAGGTGAGCCACAATGGGGTTAATAAGAACATTACCCAGTTTCTAACATGTAGCTCCGTATTTGTTATATATGCAATAGAGTGTACATGTAATCTTTGGTACATGGGAAGCACCCATGCATGGCCAAGAAGAGAATCTTGGAGCATACCCGGGCTATTATCAATTATGATCCAAAGTACCCTGTGGCCCGGCATTTCAGGGAAAGACATTTTTCAAACACCAGGGATTTAAGCTATATTATCCTTGAGCAGATAAACAAAAATCCAAGAGGTGGCAACAGAGTCCTCAAACTAAGGCAGAGAGAGTCTAAGCTCATTATTGATTTTCAAACTAAAATGCCGGGAGGGCTTAATCAGGAAGAGGAGCTGTCTGTACATCTTAAGGAGTAACTGTATTCCAGGTATGCCAGTGATGGTTCTCTGGACTCGTCATATAATATTATAACTAGCTCTTTATCTAACATTCATGAATCGTATTGTGCCCAGGATGTTATAAATATGTTTTTAAGAGTCAAGAAGTTAATGAATTTTAAAAGATCAGATGATTCTGGCTTTAATCTTATGTTAATATGCATTTCTTTTCTTTTCTTTTTTCTCTTTTTCTTTCTTTATTTCTTGCAGATGGTGAGGAGGGGCCCTATCACCAACATTCACTGCACATAGGTTTCCTCTCCTTTCCTTCCTAGTTTCTGGTTTGCAAGAGCACATCTACGATATTGTCAAGGACAGCAAGATATTGCACAATGGTTTTGGTTGCCAAGAGTGCAGCGGACCTAGGTGAAAACCTTTCTTTTGAACATTGTGATTAGAGACAAATGGATATCGTTTTGTGATTGCATATAGCCCTCTGCGATAGGTTGACACTGTCTAAATGAATTTTTCTATTAGATATGGATTGCCCGCCCCCCCCTTTCTTCTTTCTCAAAACGTTGATCACTTGGCGATACTGGGTTGGATCTTTTTCCCATGCGGGGGGAGTATTACTATTTGATGGGAAGACTTATATGTCTGAACATCATCTGTATTTGACATGATAACTTTATTGACAAACGCGACTCTCACCACCCACGCATTTAGCGTGAGTGGCTTGTGATCAGCAGTAACGGGCAGAACAAGCAGCACGAACATTATTATTAGAGCTATTGTTGGAATATATTTTGTTATTTGAACAGTGAATATATGTGATCAAAAACAGTTCACCTGATCAATATTGTGACTGTATGACATAGTCACATCTACAACTAACGTATTTGATCGACACGGTGATTTTGTGTGGGCACATGGATATACATTTTTGTATGCAAATATACTTCTCATATGGCTAATTACAATTTGAATTGTTTTCGATAAATAATTGGGATAGCTATTTGCAGATTATAAGAAGTACCAAGTTTGTAAACAATGTTATGCCTATGTACATTACATTTAACATATATTGGATTTAACACCATTCCAAGATGTCCACTGAATTGTAGACGATGCTTACGTCATGATTATTACTATGGTAACACTACTTATGTTGTGCTTTCTTTGCTGCCTCTATTCAGGTGATCAAGCCTGGTCAGAGGTGAAACGCGTTGTGAATTAAACAACGGACACCCATGAGCACTTTGTGTTTGTCTTTCCTGAGAGCACGCTTTTCAAAAACAATTTTACAAGTTAATATATATATATATATATATATATATATATATATATATATATATATATATATATATATATATCCAAAATCGAATCCGCAAATAAGCAACGCACTCTCAGAGGCAGTAACGAGTTGTTTATTCACACTGTTACGCGTTTCGGGAGTCAAGCTCCCTTGATCACACAGTGAGCCACCGTGACACACTGCTCCATAAGTACGTAAGCATGTTAGACATAGTCAAAGGACTACCGTTTTCAACCACATACTGGAAAATGACTTTGGCGGCCATCTTACAACAGGTACAAGTTATATGTGCATTACATTTAACATATATTGGATTTAACACCATTCCAAGATGTCCACTGAATTGTAGACGATGCTTACGTCATGATTATTACTATGGTAACACTACTTATGTTGTGCTTTCTTTGCTGCCTCTATTCAGGTGATCAAGCCTGGTCAGAGGTGAAACGCGTTGTGAATTAAACAACGGACACCCATGAGCACTTTGTGTTTGTCTTTCCTGAGAGCACGCTTTTCAAAAACAATTTTACAAGTTAATATATATATATATATATATATATATATATATATATATATATATATATACATATACATATATATATTACCTACTGGCAGTCGCCAGTAGGTAGTTATAATTAGGACCCATTATCCATAGGAAAATCGTAACATTGTATTGCCAATAACTTTGGCGCTGTTTGACGAATCTTCGCAAATTTTTCAAAAGTAATGGCCCGTTCCAGTCAGCTCCTATCCTGAAACTTTGGGGGTGATTCGACAAGCGGGGGCTGAGAAACAAGGTGGGTCCCAAAACATGTTTTCCCCATGTTATTTCCCATAGGAAATTTTAGACACGGATACAGCCCGAACTGCTGAATGGAATTACACCAAATTTTGCAAAAAGGTAGACCTTGGTTCAGAAAGCGCCCTTTTTTTAAATGGTGTAAATCCGTTTAGTAGTTCCTGAGAAATTAAAAAAATAGTGGTGAAAAAATCCTTTTTCCATAGGAAACTTTAGACATCGTTATAGCAAAAACTGCTGAACGGAATTACACCAAATTTGGCAAAAAGGTTCTGCTTGGCTCAGAAAGCGACAGTTTTAAAAATGGTGTAAATCTGTTCAGTAGTTTTTGAGAAATTAAGAAATAAATATGGTGATATCTAGAGGCGCGGAGGATCCGAGTACCCTGCGTGCACCCTGCGCGCACCCTCCCGATCACGAGCTTCATGTTAATTGGCTGTCAACACTCCAAACCAGGAAGTGTTGGCAGCCGTTTTGTGCCTCGGTAGAACAGAGGCAGAAGAAAACTGAAAAACAAATGTGGAAATCCGGAAAAGGGGCAGGGTAGAAACACCCTGACCCCCTAGGTGTGCTTAGGGGGTCCCACAAGGACCCCCAGGGCAAAACAAAGATTTTTTTTCTAAAAATCGTCCGAATACGCAGTGGGTGCGCAGATCCAGCTGTGAAAATGAAAAAATGAACCTCCCGTGCTTCGTTATTAATTAGACCCCGGGTGGGCAAGTCCTGGGGGCATTTCAAAATAGTGTTTGCGGGGGCCCAGGGGGACCCACACAGCCAGGGACCGCCACCCCCCGGGGGCATCTTTTTCTTAAAAAAAAAATGTGTGGGGGGGCTCGAGCCCCCCCACACACCCTGGGGACTGCCACCTCCCAGGGGCACTAAGATATAAATATGGGGGTCCTTTAAGGACCCCGAGCCCCGGGGACCACCACCTCCCCGTGGCTCTCTACAGATTTTTGAGGGGGGCAGCATGGCCCCCCTCCTTGGGCCTGTGGTGGCCCCAGGGACCGCCACCCCCAGGGCCGGCTCCTGCATTGTCGTGGGGTGCCCACCCCAGGACACTGTTGTTTGCAATGACAGGTCGGGAGTCACAAGGCTCCCGACCTGTCATTACAAACTGCTTTGCTTCATTGAAGCGAGAGCAGGCAAACCTGCTCTTGCTTCAATGAAGCAAAGCAGATTGCTTTACGTCATGGGGAGCTGCATGTTAGCAGCTCCCCATGTGGAAAAGCAATTCCGGATCCCTTTTGACATGGTGAGCTGGCGGGACTGTGGGGGCATTGGGACTCCCACCCAGGGCCCATATAACACGTTGGGGACCCTGGGGCGAATAGAAATTAATGGTAAGAGCCATGGTTTTTTTTACGGGAAAATACAGAGTCACGTAACTAGTGCGGCGCTCAGCGCGGCCCCTAGTGTGCACGCAAGGGGTACGCGACTCCTAGCGTGAAAAGCTATACCGGCTCCCGAAGGTCGCGGGGAGCCGGCGGGACCATGGGGGCATTGGGGCTCCCCCCATGGTCCCCAAAGTGTTATGTGGGCCCCGGGGGATGGGGTCCCCAGGGCGAATAGAAATTAATGGTAATAGCCATTTTTTTTTACTGGAAAATACGAAGTCGCGTACCTAGTGCGGCGCTCAGTACGGACCCTAGGGTGCACGCGAGGGGTACGTGACTCCTAGCGTGAAAAGCTATGCCGGCTCCTGAAGGTCGTGGGGAGCCGGCGAGACCATGGGGGCATTGGGGCTCCCCCCACGGTCCCTAACGTGTTATGTGGGCCCCGGGGGATGGGGTCCCTGGGGCGAATAGAAATTAATGGTAAGAGCCATGTTTTTTTATGGGAAAATACAGAGTCACGTACCTAGCGTGGCGCTCAGCACGGCCCCTAGTGTGCATGCGAGGGGTACGCGACTCCAATCGCGAAAAGCTATACCGGCTCCCGAAGGTCGCGGGGAGCCGCCGGGCCCGTGGGGGCATTGGGGCTCTCCCAACATTCCCCAATGTGTTATATGGGCCCCGGGGGATTGGGTCTCTGGGGCGAATAGAAATTACTGGTAAGAGCCATTTTTTTTACGGGAAAATATGGAGTCGCGCACCTAGCACGGCACTCAGCACGGCCCCTAGTGTGCACGCAAGGGGTGCGCGACTCCAAGGAAAAATATTTAAAAAAAATTAAAATAAAAACCTAGGTTATATGTTAGGATATTGGGTGGCTCTAAAAAGAGCCCTTGTGTTTATAGGGAGATTTTTGTAGCTACAGGTAAGTTCCAATGCAGAGTTTTAAGTTGTTGACAAAGACTCTGTTTCCCTCATCTTTGAAATGTACACCATCTCTTCTGTAAATGCCATCCATATTAAAACGCAGATTGTTGTTGTATATGGACCCCATACTATGGTCTCTGAGAAGAAACAGCTTTATTGACATTTTTTCTGGCTTTCTCAAACTGTGGACAAAATTGATTGGACCTGTTCCATTTCTGTCTTTGGCATATGTTAGAGTACACAAAGGCAGTTTGGGGGAAAAGCAACATCAATTCTGCAAAGGTGTCCTTCATTAGCATTTCCAGAGCTAACCCAGTCAATGTGCCTAGGTCATTGCCACCACAGTGCACAATCATGAGGTCAGGTGGTTGGAGATGCAAAAAGGATTTAACCAATGGCATCAATTGGTGCCACTTTAATCCTCTCTGTCCAATCCATTTAATGTCTACATTTTGCAAAGCTAGGTCTTTGTCAATACCTCTGCTTTCAGCATACCTTTTGCACCAGAAAATATAGCTGTGTCCAATAATCCACACAGAAAGCATCTGGAAGGGATTTCTGTGGGTAATCAGACGATGTCTGCAGCTGAGGTAGGCAGGTGGAAGAATAAAATCTATCTTAAATGGTGGACAAGATGCTGTTTTTAAGAAAGTAGAGATTTGGTTGGCTGTTTGAGAACACTCTACATTCAAATATAGGGTACATTTTACTTTGTTTACAAAGCATGTTTCTTATTGGTTATTAACATATGCTGGAAAGGTACAGCATAAATGATAAGGTCAAGCATTGCAAAGCCAACCACACCTGCTATTGTCATTTGCAACATTGTGTGGTGAACTTGTGACATGGCAGCTAAGTTGAATGTTGCATGACCTGTTGCTATGGAAACTGACATTAAGGACAAAGGGTGAAGATGTCAGTTGAGAAGTATTATTCTCTGTGACCAATGAAAAATCATTTTTCAATTTGAAAAACACTGATAATCAATGACATTTGTTGCTTATGTCTATATGTGTCGGGACAGTTTGCCAATACTGGTTGAACCTTGCAGAGTCTGTTGATCTACAATCTCTGTGTGAAAAAGAAAATCCTAACTAAGTGTGTGAGATTTTGCATTTAACATATATTTTTAAATAGGTGAGTTACATATTTTTGAGGTGAAGTTAAAAAAGATTTGACATTTTTATGAAACTGTGTTGTTTGAAATATATCAATAAATGCAGAGATGTATATTGGGATTATTTGTATTGTACTTGAAGCTTGTTTAAAAAACAATATGTACAGTAATATATATATATTTAATTGTGTTGGAAGATATAGTTGAATGAAGGCTCTTATTTACTATTAATTTGTGAAATATGTACTAAGAAAGTGTAGTTTCTAAAATATTCATATAAGGTGTAGTTTATTAGGCATGATTATTTCTTCTGTGTAAAAAGTATAGTTTAAAAATATTGCATTATTATAGATAGTGTGGTAAAATGAGGTACAATTGTGCTGTTTGTAAAATGATCATGTAAGCTGTTAATAAGTATGAATCTGTTATTAGTTGGTACAGTTTGTGCAGTTTAAAAAATCCTTATAAGAAAAGTGTTCTTTATCACTCTTCTTCATTAAGTCTGTTGAGAGGCACAGTTTGATGAAGTTGCATATTTGTAGATTTAAAGGGCAATATATAGCTGCAAAGAAAGTCAGTCCATTTTATTATTTCTGGTATGTAGTAGTTGGTATCTCACGAGTCAGGTATTTGTTTACATTATATTTATATTTGTATGAATTAATGAGAGGTATCTGATACATTAGAGGATTGTACATATGGTGTTAATGTGATTTTATAAGTGTATGACAAGTGATTTTGTGGTTCTATAATGTCTAATTTGGTAGTTAGTATATAAGTAAATGTGCACAATCTATGCGGTATCTTTACCTCCAGCACACTAGTGATTCCCTCCTGTAAGAATCCATACAGTAGCCATGTAGATAAACAATCACACTGTTAGTCCCTGTCCACTGCTCCTATCATTCTGACAGCACTATGTCTGTATCTACTCTCTGTGCTGAAACACAAGCACTTGAAAACTTACTCTCCTGTCAACTACCAGCACTGTCACTATCTAGTCACTGTCCATACAACTGTAGAATGCCTCATGCATTAAGACACATAGTGCTACAGTGAAATGTGCGCAATGTATGCAGGCCTGTAACCCCCAGCAGACTTCTGATTCACCCTTTCAATAACCAGGTAGTATTTATGCAGTGCCCCACTTAGCCTATCAGTCTCTGTCCACTTCTGCAATTGTCCTGACAGAAGCATGTCCTTATCTAATCGCTGTGCTAACACACAAGCACTTAAAAACTCCCTCTGCTGTCAACTACCAGCACTCTCACTATCTAGTCAGTCTCCATACACCTGCAGAATGTCTCAGGCATTAAGACACATAGTGCTACAGTGAAATGTGCGCAATGTATGCAGGCCCTTAACCCCCAACTGAGTACTGATTCACCCTTTTTATAAGCCAGGCAGTATTCAAGTAGTGCCCTAATTAGACTGTCACTCTCTATCCAGTCCTGCAATCATCCTGACAGAACCATGTCCTTATTTACTGTCTGTGCCATTACACAAGCACTTACAAACTCACTCTTCTGTCAACTCATAGCACTCTCACTATCTAGTCAGTGTCCATACACCTAATTGAATTGTGCAGGCATTAAGACGCATGGTGCTGCAGTGAAATGTGTGCATTGTATGCAGGCCTGTATTCCCCAGCAGACTATTGATTCACCTTTATAATAAGCCACATAGTATTCATGCAGTGTCCAATCAGAGTATCAGTTTCTGTCCACTCATACAATCATCCTAACAGAAGCATGTCCTTATCTAATTTCTGTGCCAACACAGAAGCAGTTTAAAACCCACCCACCTGTCAACTACCAGCACTCTCAGTATCTAGTCACTGTGCATACACCGGTAGAATGTCTCAGGCATTAGACACATAGTGGTACAGTGACATGTGCACAATGTATGTAGGCCTGTAACCCCCAACATACTAGTGATTCACCCTTGCAATAAGCTCAGTAGTATTTATGCAGTGCACCAATCAGCCTATCAGTCTCTGTCCAGTCCTGTAATTATCCTGATAGAAGCATGTCCTTATGTAATCGCTGTGATAACACAGAAGCATTTATAAACTCTCCCTGCTGTCAACTACCACCATTTAAACTATCCACTCAGTATCCATGCACTTATAGAATATCACAGGCATTAAGACACATAGTGGTACAGTGAAATGTGTGCAATGTATACAGGCCTGTAATCCCCAGTAGACTTCTGATTCGCCCTTGCAATAGCTAGGTAGTATTCATGCAGTGCCCCAATCAGCCTATCAGTCTCTGTCCAGTCCTGCTATTATCCTGACAGAAGCATGTCATTATCTAATCGCTGTGTCAACACAGAAGCACTTTAAAACTCACTCTTCTGTCAACTACCAGCACTCTCACTATCTAGTCACTGTACATACACCTGTAGAATGCCTCAGGCATTAAGACACATAGTGCTGCAGTTAAATGTGTGCAATGCATGCAGGCCCTTAACCCCCAACAGAGTACTGATTCACCCTTGTTATAAGCTAGGTAGTATTCAAGTTGTGCCCTAATTAGACTGTCACTCTCTAGCCAGTCCTGCAATCATCCTGACAGAACCATGTCCTTATTTACTGTCTGTGCCAACACACAAGCACTGAAAAACTCACTCTTCTTTCAACTCACAGCACTCTCACTATCTAGTCAGTGTCCATACACCTGTAGAATGTCTCAGGCATTAAGACACATAGTGCTACAGTGAAATGTGCGTAATGTATGCAGGCCTGTAACCTCCAGCAGACTTCTGATTCACCCTTGCAATAACTAGATAGTATTCATGCAGTGCTCCAATCAGCCTATCAGTCTCTGTCCAGTCCTAAAATTATCCTGAAAGAAGCATGTCCTTATGTAATTGCTGTGCCAACACGGAAGCACTTAAAAACTCACTCTTCTTTCAACTACCAGCACTCTCACTATCTAGTCAGTGTCCATATACCTGTAGAATGCCTCAGGCATTAAGACACATAGTGCTACAGTTAAATGTGCACAATGTATGCTGCCCCTAACCCCCAGCAGAGTACTGATTCACCCTTGCTATAAGCCAGGTAGTATTGAATTAGTGCCCCTATTAGACCGTCACTCTCTATCCAGTCCTGCAATCATCCTGACAGAACCATGTTCTTATTTACTGTTTGTGCCAACACACAAGCACTTAAAAACTCACCCTTTTGTCAACTCACAGCACTCTCACTATCTAGTCAGTGTCCATACACCTGTAGAATACCTCAGGCATTAACACACATAGTGCTACAGTGAAATGTGCATAATGTATGCAGGCCTGTAACCTCCAGTAGACTTCTGATTCACCCTTGCAATAACCAGGTAGTATTCATGCAGTGCCCCAATTAGGCTATCAATCTCTGTTCACTCCTGCAATTATCCTGACAGAAGCATGTCCTTATCTAATCGCTCTGCCAACACACAAGCACTTAAAAACTCGCTCCGCTGTCAACTACCAGCACTCTCACTATCTAGTCAGTCTCCATACACCTGTAGAATGTCTCAGGCATTAAGACACATAGGGCCTTATGTAGGTAAATTACATTTACCGATTCTTAAATACCGAATTTTACCGATTCCGTATTTATGAATCGGTGAATGTAATGTAGGTAAAAAAATACAGATTCGGTAAGTGTCGGTATTTTAGAATCGGTATTTACCGATTCGGTAATGGTAACCTGTATCTCATTGATTCCTATGGGCCAGGAGGCCCATAGGAATCAATGGGAAGCCAGTTACCATTACCGAATCGGTAAATACCGAATCGGTAATGGGGGGAGCTCATTCAAGGGTGGCAGGGTGTCATATTGACACCCTGTTGCACCCCTGATTCCTGCATGTGTGCATATGTGGCACACATACATGCCCTGAGGGCATGTGTGTCTGCCACATTGCACACATCTAAGGGCCAAATAATGCATTAACAGAGACATTCGTCATTTACCACCAACTTTCAGTTGGTGGTAAATAACGAATCCCCACACCCACCACACACTCCCCCTACATCTCATTTCTGTATTCGGTATTTACCGAATCTGTAAAATTACCGATTCGGTAATTTTACTGATTCGGTAAATTACCGAATACAGAAATGATCCCCCTACATCTCAATAGCCTAAATACCGGTCGGTAATGGTATATTTACCGAAAATCGGCCGTTACCGACCAGTATTGGGCTACCTACATATGGCCCATAGTGCTACAGTTAAATGTGTGCAATGTATGCAGGCCCCTAACCCCCAACAGAGTACTGATTCACCCTTGCCCTAAGCCAGGTAGTATTTAAGGAGTGTCCCAATTACACTGCCATTCTCTATCCAGTCCTGCAATCATCCTGACAGAACCATGTCCTTATTTACTGTCTGTGCCATTACACAAGCACTTAAAAACTCACTCTTCTGTCAACTCATAGCACTCTCACCATCTAGTCAGTGTCCATACACCTTATGGAATTATGCAGGCATTAAGACACATGGTGCTACAGTGAAATGTGTGCAATGTATGCAGGCCTGTATTCCCCAGCAGACTATTGATTCACCTTTATAATAAGCCACATAGTATTCATGCAGTGTCCAATCAGAGTATCAGTCTCTGTCAACTCATACAATCATCCTAACAGAAGCATGTCCTTATCTAATTTCTGTGCCAACACAGAAGCAGTTAAAAACTCACCCTCCAGTCAACTACCGGCACTCTCAGTATCTAGTCAATGTGCATACACCGGTAGAATGTCCCAGTGTTAGATCTGGGGGTCTCTAGTTGGCAGGGTAGGTACCACTGTCCAAGTAGGGACCCTTGCTTCTAGTCAGGGAAAGGGGGATACACTGTTAAGATAACCCCTGCTCACCCTCTAGGTAGCTTGGCCTGAGCAGTCTAGGCTATCAAAGGCAATCTGTAAAGTATTTGTACCAACACTCACAGTAACACAGTGAAAACACCACAGATTTCCTCCACACCAGTTTTAGAAAAATAAGGTATCTTTACTAAAAACATCACAAGACCAAATACTACAGAAAAACCAACATACAATTAAAAAGGTTACTTTAAAGATAGTTTAAGAGTTTGCAAAAAGTACTCCAGGATGTAAAAATCAGTGTCCTGCACCATGCGACTCTCAATGCACAAAATGCGACACTCTCGTGCCCAACAGTACCTGTAGTTGCGCTAAGGTTCCCAAAAGCTATAACAAGGAAGATGGCAAAGGCGATGCGATACTCCTGAGATCTTGGGGAGGCTTTGCAGCAGCCCTGCTTCACGCAGCAGAGGTGGATGTGCCGGCTCCGATCTGTAGGGGGAGGATGCGATGACTTTGGCTTTCGTTGCGTAGGTTTCTTAGGGTGAAGCTTCACGCACAGGTACGATGCGATGATCTTCGATGCGGCGCAATGCGCGGCGCAGCACTGACTTCTGGTGCCGCAACCCTCGATGTGTCACGGGACGGGACTCTGCGTCGACACACGCAGCGACTGGATACTTTCACGCACCGGCAGTGGTGCGGCCCGCAAACTGGTTCTGCGACGACCCTCGCAGCGTCAGGAATCTTCACGCACCGGGATGATGCTCGACGCACTCGGCGATGCGGGGACTCCGGGTGCTGTGATGACGCCGCGATGAAATTCTCCTCGCGCTCTCGCTCTTGCGACTCGCAACCGGATGATGCGTCTCTCAAATGGATGAGCGATGGGTACCAGTTACTCTTGTTCACGCTTCTGCTTTCCAGCTCACAAACACAGCAAAACGACCTCCTGAGGCCCCAAGACTAGGCAGCACTCCAAGGCAGGTCAGAACTCCCTCAGCAGAGTTCCAGGGGAGCTGGTGGTGAAGTCCTTTTGTTCCTGGGACTTCTTAACAGGGAGCCAGCTCTTCTCAGGCCCTTGGAGATCAGAATCAAAAGAAGGGGGACACAGCAAAGTTCTTCCCCTCTCCTTGGCAGCAAAGCAAAACAGCAAGCAGGCAGTCTTCTCCTCTTCAGTTCCTTCCAGCTTTCTCCTTGGAAGAGGTTCCTTCTAAATTCCACAGTGATCTAAAGTTTAGGTGTCTGGGGTCCTCTTCTTATACCCCTCCAAGTCTTTGTCTCTCTTTGTTTCAGTGGGGGGATTGCCCTGTTTAAACAGGTTAGTGGGTGTGCTCTGCCCTGGAGCACCTGGTTCCTTTCAGAATGAGGGGCAGGGTCGTTAGACGCTCAGCAGGAGGTGGAGCCTTCTTTGTGCTGGCAGAGGCAGAGTCCTCAGCCTGGCCAGCAGGGGGTGGAGCCAGCATTGTGCTGGCAGAGGCAGCCCTACTCAAACCCAGGGGCTACTCCTCCCACCCATTTAGAGCAGATCTCCCTATTCACCCTGCTGCTGACTCATCCAGACTCCTGGAGCCACCTAGCCCATCACATGACACCAGTCAGCCAATCTGCACACAGGCACACAGGAAGGTTAAACAGGAGAATAGCTACTTTCTAAAAAGTGCTATTCTCACACAGGGAATTTAAAAACCATCTTGCTAAAAAGTTGTATTATTAAATTCTGAACACAAAGATACCAAACTTGGATTTTCTATCTTGCCTCTAGGGGAAGATAGGCATTTAAACAGCCTCCCCCATTCTGTCCTATGGGCAAGATAGCCTCTCAGCAGTGAAAAACGAAAATGGCTGTAATTCACTACCAGGGCATGTTACACACCTCAGTACATGCCCTACCTTTCAGATACTCTGCACCCAGCCCAGGGGGGTACCTAGGGCCACCATAGGGATGCCTGACATGTACAGAAAGGGAAGGATAAGGCCTGGTCAGTGGTTGCACTGGCCAGGTCGACATGGCAGTCCTGGACTGCACATAGGCACTGCAAGCAGGCCTAAGACATCATTTTAGCGCTACTCCTGTGGGTGGCACAATCGGTGCTGCAGCCCACTGGTAGCATGTGTACTACCAGCCCTGGCACTCTCAGTGCACTTTACTAGGGCCTTGCAGGTAGAACAAATATGCCAAACATGTACAGCCAATTACATCACAATTTCCCTAGGGAGCACTTGCACCTTGACACTGATCAGCAGTGGCAAAGTGCCCAAAGCATCTATACCAGTAAAAACGACATCCAGCATAGCATCAAAAAATGCAGGAGGTAGAGGCAAAAAGTCAGGGGTAACCACGCCAAAAGATGCCAGGTCTAACACTCAGGCATTAAGACACATAGTGGTACAGTGAAATGTGCACAATGTATGTAGGCCTGTAACCCCAACATACTGGTGATTCACCCTTGCAATAAGCTCAGTAGTATTTATGTAGTGCCCCAATCAGCCTACCAGTCTCTGTCCAGTCCTGTAATTATCCTGACAGAAGCATGTCCTTATCTAATCGCTGTGTCAACACAGAAGCACTTAAAAACTCACTCTTCTGTCAACTACCAGCACTCTCACTATCTAGTCACTGTCCATATACCTGTAGAATGCCTCAGGCATTAAAACACATAGTGCTACACTTAAAAGTGTGCAATGCATGTAGGCCCTTAACCCCCAACAGAGTACTGATTCACCCTTGTTATAAGCTAGGTAGTAATCAAGTTGTGCCCTAATTAGACTGTCACTCTCTATCCAGTCCTGCAATCATCCTGACAGAACCATGTCCTTATTTACTGTCTGTGCCAGCACACAAGCACTTAAAAACTCACTCTTCTTTCAACTCATAGCACTCTCACTATCTAGTCAGTGTCCATACACCTGTAGAATGCCTCAGGCATTAAGACGCATAGTGCTACAGTGAAATGTGTGTAATGTATGCAGGCCTGTAACCTCCAGCAGACTTCTGATTCACCCTTGCAATAACTAGGTAGTATTCATGCAGTGCCCCAATTAGGCTATCAATCTCTGTTCACTCCTGCAATTATCCTGACAGAAGCATGTCCTTATCTAATCGCTCTGCCAACACAGAAGCACTTAAAAACTCACTCTTCTGTCAACTACCAGCACTCTCACTATCTAGTCAGTGTCTATACATGTGTAGAATGCCTCAGGCATTAAGACACATAGTGCTACAGTTAAATGTGTGCAATGTATGCAGGCCCCTAACCCCCAACTGAGTACTGATTCACCCTTGCCCTCAGCCAGGTAGTATTCAAGGAGTGTCACAATTACACTGCCATTCTCTATCCAGTCCTGCTATCATCCTGACAGAACCATGTCCTTATTTACTGTCTGTGCCATTACACAAGCACTTAAAAACTCACTCTTCTGTCAACTCATAGCACTCTCACTATCTAGTCAGTGTCCATACACCTTATTGAATTATGCAGGCATTAAGACACATGGTGCTACAGTGAAATGTGTGCAATGTATGCAGGCCTGTATTCCCCAGCAGACTATCGATTCACCTTTATAATAAGCCACGTAGTATTCATGCAGTGTCCAATCAGAGTATCAGTTTCTGTCCACTCATACAATCATCCTAACAGAAGCATGTCCTTTTCTAATTTCGGTGCCAACACAGAAGCAGTTAAAAACTCACCCTCCAGTCAACTACCGGCACGCTCAGTATCTAGTCAATGTGCATACACCGGTAGAATGTCTCAGGCATTAAGACACATAGTGGTACAGTGAAATGTGCACAATGTATGTAGGCCTGTAACCCCCAACATACTAGTGATTCACCCTTGCAATAAGCTCAGTAGTATTTATGCAGTGCCCCAATCAGCCGACCAGTCTCTGTCCAGTCCTGTAATTATCCTGATAGAAGCATGTCCTTATGTAATCGCTGTGATAACAAAGGAGCACTTATAAACTCTCCCTGCTGTCAACTACCACCATTTAAACTATCCACTCAGTATCCATGCACTTATAGAATGTCACAGGCATTAAGACACATAGTAGTACAGGGAAATGTGTGCAATGTATGCAGGCCTGTAATCCCCAGTAGACTTCTGATTCACCCTTGCGATAGCTAGGTAGTATTCATGCAGTGCCCCAATCAGCCTATCAGTCTCTGTCCAGTCCTGCTATTATCCTGACAGAAGCATGTTCTTATCTAATCGCTGTGTCAACACAGAAGCACTTAAAAACTCACTCTTCTGTCAACTACCAGCGCTCTCACTATCTAGTCACTGTCCATACACCTGTAGAATGCCTCAGGCATTAAGACACATAGTGCTATACTTAAATGTGTGCAATGCATGTAGGCCCTTAACCCACAACAGAGTACTGATTCACCCTTGTTATAAGCTAGGTAGTAATCAAGTTGTGCCCTAATTAGACTGTCACTCTCTATCCAGTCCTGCAATCATCCTGACAGAATCATGTCCTTATTTACTGTCTGTGCCAACAAACAAGCACTTAAAAACTCACTCTTCTTTCAAGTCACAGCACTCTCACTATCTAGTCAGTGTCCATACACCAGTAGAATGCCTCAGGCATTAAGACACATAGTGCTACAGTGAAATGTGCGTAATGTATGCAGGCCTGTAACCTCCAGAAGACTTCTGATTCACCTTTGCAATAACTAGGTAGTATTCATGCAGTGATCCAATCAGCCTATCAGTCTCTGTCCAGTCCTAAAGTTATCCTGACAGAAGCATGTACTTATGTAATTGCTGTGCCAACACGGAAGCACTTAAAAACTCACTCTTCTGTCAACTACCAGCACTCTCACTATCTAGTCAGTGTCCATATACCTGTAGAATGCCTCAGGCATTAAGACTCATAGTGCTACAGTTAAATGTGCGCAATGTATGCAGGCCCCTAACCCCCAGCAGAGTACTGATTCACCCTTGCTATAAGCCAGTTAGTATTCAATTAGTGCCCCTATTAGACCGTCACTCTCTATCCAGTCCTGCAATCATCCTGACAGAACCATGTTCTTATTTACAGTTTGTGCCAACACACAAGCACTTAAAAACTCACCCTTTTGTCAACTCACACCACTCTCACTATCTAGTCAGTGTCCATACACCTGTAGAATACCTCAGGCATTAACACACATAGTGCTACAGTGAAATGTGCGTAATGTATGCAGGCCTGTAACCTCCAGCAGACTTCTGATTCACCCTTGCAATAACTAGGTAGTATTCATGCAGTGCCCCAATTAGGCTATCAATATCTGCTCACTCCTGCAATTATCCTGACAGAAGCATGTCCTTATGTAATTGCTGTGCCAACACGGAAGCACTTAAAAACTCGCTCCGCTGTCAACTACCAGCACTCTCACTATCTAGTCAGTGTCCATATACCTGTAGAATGCCTCAGGCATTAAGTCACATAGTGCTACAGTGAAATGTGCACAATGTATGCTGGCCCCTAACCCCCAACTGAGTACTGATTCACCCTTGTTATAAGCCAGGTAGTATTCAAGTAGTGCCCTAATTAGACTGCCACTCTCAATCCAGTCCTGCAATCATCCTGACAGAACCATGTCCTTATTTGCTGTCTGTGCCATTACACAAGCACTTAAAAACTCACTCTTCTGTCAACTCATGGCACTCTCGCTATCTAGTCAGTGTCCATACACCTTATTGAATTACGCAGGCATTAAGACACATGGTGCTACAGTGAAATGTGTGCAATGTATGCAGGCCTGTAATCCCCAGCAGACTATTGATTCACGTTTATAATAAGCCACGTAGTATTCATGCAGTGTCCAATCAGAGTATCAGTCTCTGTCCACTCCTACAATCATCCTAACAGAAGCATGTCCTTATCTAATTTCTGTGCCAACACAGAAGCAGTTAAAAGCTCACCCTCCTGTCAACTACCAGCACTCTCAGTATCTAGTCACTGTGCATACACCGGTAGAATGTCTCAGGCATTAAGACACATAGTGGTACAGTGAAATGTGCACAATGTATGTAGGCCTGTAACCCCCAACATACTAGTGATTCACCCTTACAATAAGCCAGGTAGTATTCATGCAGTGCCCAATCAGACTGTCACTCTCTGTCCACTCCTGGAGTCATCCTGAAAGAAGCATGTATCAGTACTCTGCTAGGGGTTTGGGGCCTGCATACATTGCACACATTTCACTGTACCACTATGTGTCTTAATGCCTGAGTCATTCTACAGGTGTATGGACACTGACTAGATAGTGAGAGTGCTGGTAGTTGACAGGAAGGTGACTTTTTAAGTGCTTGTGTGTTCAAAGAGCGATTAGATAAGGACATGCTTCTGTCAGGATAATTGCAGGAGTGGACAGAGACAGATAGGCTGATTGAAGCACTACAAAAATACAACCTGGCTCATAGCAATGGTGAATCAGTACCCTGCTGGGGGTTATGGACCTGCATACATTGCACACATTTCACTGTAGCAAAATGTGTCTTAACGCCTGAGGCTTTCTGTAGGTGTATGGACAGTAACTAGATAGTGAGAGTGCTGGTAGTTCTCAGGAGGGTGAGTTTTTAAGTGCTTGTGTGTTGAAACAGCGATTAGATAAAGACATGCTTCTGTGAGGATAATTGCAGGAGTGGACAGAGACTGATAGACTGATTGGGGCACTGAATAAATACTACTGAGCTTATTGCAAGGGTGAATCAATAGTATGCTGGGGGTTACTGGCCTGCATAAATTGCACACATTTAACTGTAGGACAATGTGTCTCAATGCCTTTGTCATTCTACAGGTGTATAGACACTGACTAGATAGTGAGAGTGCTGGTAGTTGACAGAAGAGTGAGTATTTAGGTGCTTCTGTTTGGCACAGCGATTAGATAAGAACATGCCTATGTCAGGATAATTGCAGGAATTGACATAGACTGATAGGCTGATTGGGGTACTGCATGAATACTACCAAGTTATTGCAAGGGTGAATCAGAAGTCTACAGGGGATTACAGGCCTGCATACATTACGCACATTTCACTGTAGCACTATGTGTCTTAATGCCTGAGGCATTCTAACAGAACTATGTCTTTATTTACACACTGTACCACAACCTAGGGATTTATAAATTCAGCATTCTCTTTTGTTGCAGTACTTATTCAGTCAGTATTTATGCACTTATGCAATGACCCTGGTAGTAATACATCAATATTACAAACACCTATCCAGTATTCATGCAGTCCTCTAAACACATAAACACTACTTATTTGGTCCTTCATTTTTCAAACTACTACCTCTGTAGTGCAGAAAATGGGTTGTGACTCCTAAACAAAGCATATAAATATATAAATATTTTTTTAATTTACATTTTATTGAGGAGAGCATTAGGTTCAAGAAATACATGGTGTACTAAAAAATTTTTGACAAACATTAAAACCAGTTAAAAAAAAATCAAAATGACAACCTCACAATAATATAAATAATAAAAAAAAGACAAAGAGCTAAAGTTAAAGCAGCTAATTGTGTTCTCATTCATAGAACAAGTACAAGTATATCCTACAGCACAGCAGCAATAAGGAAAATTCCTAATACATCTAATTTGCAATGCCAATAAAGTACTAGTGCCATCTTATCGCCTAACGCCAACATAAATACAACATATATATGTATATATGTTTTTTCCCTTCCTTTCCTCTTTTTTTCTTTCCTTCCTTCCTTCCTCTCTTCTGTCTCCCCTTTCTTTTCTTTTCCTTCCCCCTTCTCCTCTTCCTTTCCTTTTCCCTTTCTTTTTCTTCTTTTTTCTTTTCCTTTCCTCTTCCTTTGTGGCTGTAGCGATTTCTCACAACCTTGACCAAAGTGCAAGAAGCATTCTATAAAGTGCTAAAACTGTTAAAGTGCTAGTGCTGTTAAAGTGCAATAAGAAAAAGTGCTAATGCAATTTTATTTAAAAAAAAAGGCTGCTACATTAGTTGGCCAACCCTAGTGCTATGATCTCTCTTTAGATTCCTCCAATTCATTAAAAAACTTCCAATTTCTTTTAAATTGTTTAGTAGCCCCTACCCTCTGAGCATAAGCTTCATCAAATTTTCG
Organism: Triturus cristatus; assembly: GCF_964204655.1. Taxonomy (NCBI): domain Eukaryota; kingdom Metazoa; phylum Chordata; class Amphibia; order Caudata; family Salamandridae; genus Triturus; species Triturus cristatus. Next base: position 881,248,309 of record NC_140583.1, read on the forward strand.
AGTTTCTTTCATTTTATTGAGCCATTTCAAATGAGAAGGTACTTCCCGGGATTTCCAATTCTGCAGAATTAGGGAGTGGGCCACCATACACAAAATGAATAGGAATGCCTTTTCGGGTTCGGGTAACATTTTTTCATCTCTACTGATACCAAACAAGACAGCTTCGGCCTCGAGCGAAATACTCTTACCGATTGCTTGCCCAATATCCAAAAAAACTTTCTCCCAAAAAAGCCTAAGTCCTAAACATGCAAAAAAAATATGGTGCCACCCGCCCTCACCATCTATTTGGCAGCGAAAACACCTATTTTCTGCGCCTGGAAATCTTTTATTTAAAGCGACCGGAGTTAAATAAGATAACCATCGCAATAGGAAGGCCATCCTTTTAAAATTAGCGGCGCGCAAAGATTTACTTCCTAGGCGGCACATAGACTCCCATTCCTTCGTAACCAGCCTACATCCAGTCTCCTGAGTTATTTTGTCCAGATGAGTCTCTATCACGGAAGCCTGTCCCTGCTTATGTAAAAGACTATGCCAGTTTCCCACCCCTTTAATATTGGCCCCATAAAGAGCTACCATGAATTGATTAGGGGTGTCCAAAATACCACTGATATTGGTTAGCAGATGAACAACACGTAAATATTCGAGAAAAGTCGGCTTCCAATGACCTTCCGCCCTTGCCGTTATTTCTTGCCAAGAGATCAGCCTATTTTGAACTATAAAATGCCTTAACTCGGAGAGTCTGCAGCCTTCCCAAATACTTATATGTCTCAATTGCAACTGGAGGCCGAGACTCGTACATTCTCTTAATTTTAAAAACTGGAGACCAGATGAACCCATCTTTTTAAAAAAAGGACTGGAGTCTAAAAGAATAATCTTTTAAAGTCTTATAACGTGTTTTCTTTGGAAGTTTGGAAGTTTTTAAAAACACTCGGGTTAGAGATCCAATTTCTTGTGTAATCTTACCTATAAAAAAGCTGTCACTAATAAAATTAGATCCTATCAAGCCAGACACTGAATCTAAAAAGGCAGTCTCATAATAAGTTCTCAAATGAGGTAGCGCTAAGCCCCCTTGTATTATGGGTAATTGGACCATGTTTAATTTAACCCTCGGAGCTTTCTTACCCCAAATGAATTCCCTGAGTAGAGTATCAATTTCATTAAAGTATGACTGATTTATTTTAATCGGGACATTGGAAAATAAAAAAATGAGCAGCGGGAGTATAGACATTTTAATCATTGAGACTCTACCCACAATCAAGAGGGGGAGTAATGTCCATTGTTCTAGCAGCTTCTTGATCTTGGCCTTCATTTTTATATAGTTTAATTCAAATAACTGATGATACTGTTTAGATACGTATATCCCGAGATAACTTATAGGATAACTTTTTGTTGCTTGTGTCTTTAGACAAGATGGAAAAGAATTCAAATCAGTATTGAGAGCTAGAACCTCGGTTTTATTGGCATTTATTTTATATCCGCCTATTTGTTCAAATAGAGCTGTTTCGAGGTTCTATCTGTCGGGATTTAGGTATTGAATAATCTCGTCAGCGAAAAGTTTTAATTTAGCCATACCAGGTAACGGTGGTTGGATAGCAGCATTATTTCGAATCTTTAAAACCAGAGGTTCTCTGAAAAAAGTTAAAAGTAATGGCGAAAGCGGACAGCCCTGCCTGGTTCCACGGTTTATTTTTATGGCTCCTGTACAGTTTGAGTTAATTATGACCTGGGCAGTGGCCCCCTGGTAGATATTACGTAGCATATTAACTACCTGTGCAGGAAACCCGAACCAGCCCAAGGTAAAAAACAAAGTTTTCCAATTCACAAAGTCGAAGGCTTTCTCCGCGTCAACTATTTCAATACTAGCCGGGATGGAATTTGTATTAAAATAATCCAGTTCATGTATTAAAAACTGGGTATTAGCCGCCATTGATCTCCCGGCTATAAAGCCGGTTTGATCTCTATGAATTATTTCTTGGGCAGCAAGTAAAAAATTACTGCCCATACCTTCATCAAAATTTTATAGTCAGAATTCAACAGACAAATGGGCCTATATGAATTCACATCTTCCGGGTTTTTATCTTTTTTAACAAAAGAAACAATTATTGCTTCTTTTAAAAACATCTGGGACTTCACCACCCTTTTTAACAAAGTTAAATAAGGTTTTCAACGGGGTAGCATGTTCTTTTAAAAATACTTTATCAAACTCAATAGGGAAGCCATCCTGCCCACAAGCTGTTGCCCCGGCTGTTGATTTTATAGCTGCCAAGATCTCAGTAGTTTCTACTTCCCTTCCCAATTCGCCAATCCAGTTATCTGATAGTTTGGGGACATTCATATTTATAAAATATTCCTGGATTTGCTCCTCCTCCACTAATGTGCAGGATACATATTTTTTATGTAGAAGATATTTGTTTAATAATACAATAAATTATTTTATAGATTTATTTTAATAATATTATATTTATTTTTTTCAAAACAGATGGTGTTCATCATCATTACAAAAAAGGTCACCATGACTATAAAAACAGAAAGAAGGAAACAACAAAAAAAGGAGTATTATTTGAAGAAAAAACAACAGCAACATTTAGATGAAGAACAACATGTGGGATAAAAAAAGAAATCTTGCGGTAAGAGAACGAAAGAATTTATTAAAAGACTATCACAGCCTAGAAACAGTGTGCACAATGTGGAAAGTAGAAACAATGCCTCAATAAGAAAGAACAATAACAAGAAAAAAGGAGAAATTCATGGGAAATTATGTTTTCAAGAAAAAATGTATGCTAAAAGGAGATAGGATCAATGTACTGAAATAAGGAAAAGAATGTTTTATAATAGAGTTGTCTTTAATTTGTTGAAAGATGTGAGGAAATATAAAAAAAGATCAGCATTTTATAAAAAACAGATTGAAACTATTGTTGAAAAAGCTTTTGAACTGAAAAGGAAATTATTCATTTTAGTATTAAATAGAATTCGATCATTAGATAAGCCCATATCTTTTATGAAGGCCAAAAGTAAAAGGAAGAGATTAATTAACAGAAGTAACTTTTGTGATTTTTTTTTGGGGTGAATGGAAACACAGTTCAAGTTCCGAGCCTTTTTTTTAATGAAGAGAGTTATTTTTAAACCAATAGATTGTTGCATGCAGTTGATTCCAGTGGTCGTGCTTATGAGGTTAAAAACGGTTGTCCAATTGAAAAAGAAAAAATGGTTCCTAGAAATGTAGAGGAACTGGTAGCTGATGAAGTTCTAGGGAGACGTACTAAAGACCCAGGGCCTCATGTAGGAAGCCAAATACCGGTCGGTAACGGCCGATTTTCGGTAATTATACCGTTACCGACCGGTATTTTGGCTTTTGGTATGTAGGGGGACAATTTCTGTATTCGGAATTTACCGAATCGGTAAAATTACCGATTCGGTAATTTTACCGATTCGGTAAATTCCGAATACAGAAATGAGATGTAGGGGGAGTGTGTGGGTGATGTTTGGAGTCGGTATTTACCACCAACTAATAGTTGGTGGTAAATAAAGTATGGATGGTGAAATGCATTTCATAGCGCCTACAAGTGTGCACTGTGGCAGACATACATGCCCTTCGGGCATGTATGTGTGCCACATGTGCACACATGGCCGTTTCAGGGGTGCAACAGGGTGTCAATGTGACACCCTGCCACCCTTGCATGTGTTCCCCCCATTACCGAATCGGTATTTACCGATTCGGTAATGAGGCATACCTTCCCATCAATGGGAAGGTATGCCTCATTACCGAATTGGTAAATACCGATTCAGTAATTACCGAATTATTCTGAATCGGTAATATTTACCGACCAATTACCTACATATCATTTACCACTTCATAAATACCGATTCGGTAAAATTCGGTATTTATGAAGTGGTAAATGTGTCCCTACCTACATATGGCCCCCAGTGTATACTTGGATTGAAGAAGCATATGCAGTATACGTCATGAATCTAATGATATTTTTCGGAATTTCTGACGAGTTTATAGTAAAAAAAGTCTTAAACAAAAGACTAAGATGTTGCAAGGTCTAGTTCCTTGCAGAGTGAGAAAAAATACTGGTTTGCAAGGTCATTCTCTGGCTTGTCTTTCTAAAAAGTATGTCAAAGTGTTTTTCATCATTTTAGAATGTTAGCAGTGCATCATTCTCAAATACGGAAGTTAGTCAGAAGATAGTATTACGCAAAAAGTCCAGCAATATTTTTAAATGAATTAAACAGTGCACTTGTGCATGGGTCAGTATCAGATGTAAAAAAAGTTTGTGATGAAATAGTGTTTCGTTACTTTGGTCCTGAAGAAGAGAGTAGACAAAGTGAGACATTGATAGAAGTAGGCTTTGAAGAAAACGTGGAGAAGATTACTACAGAGAAATTTGAAGAAGAAATTTCAAAGTTTAAGGTAATTTCCTGTGAAAGGCCAAATTATACATGTATTTGTTGTCAACAAACTCACTATAAGAATCAAACTAGTACTGTTGATCTGTATTTAAAAAGTGAAAAAGAAATTAATGATAAGAGGAAGGAATTTGCAACTTATTTGTCTGTAGAGGATTGCTTTGATTTGGGTACTAATCAACGTATTTGTAAATATTGTTATAACAATTTAGAGGATAATTAAATGCCAGGAAGAGCTCTGCATAGTGATCTGGAGTTGGTAGATATTCCTCAAGAACTGATGGATTTAAACACGCATGAGTGTATTCTGATTCAATCTGTGCACTCGTTTCAGGCTATTGTTCGTATGGAGCCTAAAACAGGTAAATTGCCTCCCACAGATTTACAGAGAGGATTAAAATGAAGAATTGTATATTTACCTCTAGATATAAAGAAAAATATTGAAACTATTGGTGTAGATAAAGAAGAAAGTGAACTATTCATTATTCTAGTGAATGGTGTTCCTACTAAGAGTAAGAAAATCTTGCAGGAATTAGTGGATGCCAGGAAAGTGCAAAAGGCAACATTATCTTATAAAAAACAATGATTTGTACAAGAATGTGTATGTTGAAGAAGAAGAAATACTTTTAGGAGATGATTGCGAAATGTCAAGTGGTCAGATTGAGAAAGAGGACATGTCGAAAACTGAAGAAATTTATGAATATTATAGTGTACATCCTTTACATTCTAAAGAAGTGTTGGGGAATACTATTGAATTATTCCAAATGAAGAAAGCGAAGGGGAATCCCTTAAGTGTTTGGGAAAAGACTTTGGAAGCTCGTTGTTTTCCCCAGCTGTTCCCAACTGGAAAAGGTGGACGATATGATGAACGTTCAATACAGATTCCTGCATCAGAATATCGGACAACAAGATTGTATGCAGAGGATCCTAGATTTCGACAATGTATCCCATATATATTGCTTCTTTTCTTTGAGAGTGACTTGTCTGGACTTTCATATGCAGTCAAACATATATTAAAAACAGGAGTACATTTTCGAAATGTTTCTGCAAAGGAATTTATGGAAAAAGTACATCAGAGAGATGATCATTTGGAATCTCAACTGATTAATTTGATGGCATGTCAGCGTGGTACTAACGAGTATTGATATTGTCGTCACGGACTACTTAAATGCATGCTAAGGAATTTAGGAACTCCAACGTTTTTTCTTACCCTAAGCTGTGCTGAATACGCATGGGATGATTTACTTCAATTTCTTCGAGAAGCAAATTCAAACATTCAAAACATTGAATTCAAAACTCCTGGAGAATTGTGTTCCTTTGATCCTGTTAATGTATGCAGATATTTCAATAATAGGTTTGAAGCTATGATGTATTTTATCTGCAACAAAAAGAATCCTCCTCTTGGAGAAGTTATTGATTTTTTGGGGAGAAAGGAGTATCAAGCTAGAGGTGCTCCTCATATACATATGCTTCTATGGATCAAGGATGCACCCAAATTTGGAACTGATTCGGATGACACTGTTTTATCTTTTATTGAAGATCATGTTACATGTGCTATACCTAAAAGAACAGATGAAAACACCTTAAGGCAACAAGTGTTACGATTCCAAAGTCATCGATGTGGAAAATACTGTTGACGGAAATACAAGTCGAAGGAAAAGTTTTATACCAAATGTCGTTTTGGATTTCCACGTCCAGTAATATCCAAAGGAAGAGTGAACAGTTTCATGTCAGCGGTGAGACATACCATCACTAGAAAATCTCCCAAAAATACGTACAATTTGAGAAGAAGTGAAGAATCGAAGTATATAAATGATTATAATCCAGTTATTCTGTCAATTTGGAATGCTAATATGGATATTCAGTATGTTGCGGATAATTTCATTGCCGTGGCTCGGTATGTAACATCATATATAACAAAATCAGAAAAGAAATTTCCCACGAGAAGAGTCTCTGTAAGAAATTGTACAGCTTTAGTTTGAAGATGCTGTCACATCGAGAAATTGGATCGTACGAATGTTCGCAATGTATGCAGGCCCCTAACCCCCAGCAGATTACTAATTCACCCTTGCTATAAGCCTGGTAGTATTCATGCAGTGCCCCAATTAGATTGTCAGTCTCTGTCCACTCCTGCAATCATACTGTCAGAAGGATGTACTTATCCAATCTCTGTGCGAAAACAGAAGCACTTCTAAAGTCTCTGTGCAGTCAACTACCAGCACTGTAAGTATCCAGCCACTATGCATGCATTTGTAGAATGACTCAGGTATTAAGTCACGCAGTGCTACAATCAAATGTGTACAATCAATGCAGGCCTCTAACCTCCAGCGGAGTACTGATTCACCCTTGCTATAATCCAGGTAGTATTCATGCAGTGCCCTAATTAGATTGTCAGTCTCTGTCCCGTCCTGCAATCATACTCTCAGAAGGAAGTCCTTATCTAATCTCTGTGCCAATAAAGAAGCACTTCTAAAGTCTCCCTGCAGTCAACTACCAGCAGTGTAAGTATCCAGCCACTATACATGCATTTGTAGAATTACTCAGGTATTAAGACACGCAGTGCTACAATCAAATGTGCACAATCTATGCAGGCCTCTAACCCCCAGCAGAGTACTGATTCCCCCTTGCTATAAGCCAGGTAGTATTCAAGTACTGCCCCAATCAGACTATCAGTCTCTGTCCACTCCTGCAATTATCCTGACAGAACCATATCTTTCTTTAATCTCTGTGCCAACATACAACAACTTATAAATGTACCCCACTGTTAACTACCAGCACTCTAACTATACAGACTAGGTATCCTCACGTCTATTTCATATATTTCTCCATCACTTATCCACCACTATAGATATCCTTTTACTCTGTCAATACCAACAGTATGTTCTTATCCTATCACTCCACCATTATCTCAGCATTTATAAATTGACCATGTATTGTACTTGCAGCACTGTAATCATTCCAGTTACTAGTAATGTATTTATAGACTGGTTTAGCTACTAATACAAGTACACCTCGCTTTTTCGTCTTTCAATGCATGCTGCATTCCATGGCACACATTGAAAGACAAAAATGCCTTTAGTGATTATTTTTGTGCAGGAAGGTGTCCCTTCTTACACAAAAACAATCTCTCCACGACACAAACATCCTTGCACCATGATGTAAGGGTGCCTGCAGTAGCACTTGGCAGCTGTTTGTGCGCTAGAGAAGGAGGAAGCACAGAGTTGCGACATATTTATGTAAATATGTCACATCCCTGTGTTCAGAAGTGCAGCCGCGCAGTGCAGCTAAAGAGCTTGCAGTGTCATGCTGCAGTACTTCCTTATAGATCTGCACTTATACATTCACCATCCACTACTAATGCATTCTTTCACTCAATCATGCTCTACACATATATTCAACCAAACTTTCAAACATTACCATGCAATTATAGTTCTTTCTTTAACCAGATAAGGTAGTTCTGATAAGAACTTTTTTCTTTTTTCTTTTATATATATTTTTTGTTTCTGAACAGTTTTGTATTTTTTGGGTGTTTTTTCAAAACACATACGCATTACGAAAAAAACAGGAAACTTCAGGAATTATTTTTCATTCCATAAAACAAAGCAAATAAAAAATTAGCATTGATGGTTCCGTTGCGCAGCACAAACTGCTTCCACTGACTGTTCTCCAAAATATATGAGTTTTTTGCACTTCACGCAGTGCTGTTTGAGGAAGGCAAACTCTGGTCGAATATCTTGTGGAGGTGTGCCAGTTGATGTCCTGGAAGTGCTTGCCACTGCAGTAGGAGGGTTCATTGCAGCTCGCCTGCATTCCTCCCGAGCCAGATTGAGTGGATGTATGGTCTTGAGATGTTTATACATCGAGGCAGTTCCACATGAGTATTTCTTCTCACTATTACCTCTTGACAATTCTCTTTGGCAGATGTGGCAGGTCACCTTCGCGGCATTCACCTTCTTCTGCCCGGGTGGAAAAGTGAAGAATTTCCACACTACTGATTCTGGCCTTTTAGGACGTGTATCCTCCTACAAAAATTCTTCTTCTGAAGAATGTTCCTCCTCCTGCTGCAGCTGTCCTGAAGCCATGTTCTTCTTTTTGTTTTAAAAAACACCCAAAAAATGAAGAAATAAGGTTTCTTGAAAGCACAGAGATGTCTCTCTAAAGATACTCGAAGAAGAATGATTGAAATGGGTATGGTCCCTCAATAGTTACAGTGGTAAATGTTATGAACCAATCAAATCCTTTTTTTTAAGGACACATGGGAGTCGCGCACCCTGCGCTCACGAAGAACTCACCCGACGCGACTCTGCGAAAATATATTTAAAAATAATATAACTTTATTATAAATAGAAATCTATTATTTTTATGAATACCTTAGATAATCTCCAGCCCTAATATGTATATTAAAGACACATACATATCATTTTAGAACATAAACATTTTTGCGGGAGTCACGCACCCAGCGCTCCCCACATATGACGTCTTGCAGGGCTCGCCACCGTACAAACGTCGCGTACCGTAATGCTCATGTGTCGTGAATTAGCGGGAGCAGGAGTCGCACATCAGTCGAATACCTATCACGCACAACACGTAATATTATACGTGTATCACGTAACTGGAAAACACGCACCGGTCGCACACAATACACGGATCCTTTACAACTTTTCCAATATGGCTTCTGTAATACGTGAACCCGTCGCATTAGGTACACTTAGGGTGCGCGACTCCAAAATATTTAAAAAAAAAGAAAATAATATAAATATATTTTTTTTTAAATAAAAAAAAATCATTACAGTATATTTCAGTACAAATTAAAAAAAAAAGTTTTTAAATGATTTTCAGAAAAGTATACAATATTGTTTAATAAATAATATATTTACAAATTAACAGTTTAAAAAAATCTTCAAATTCTGTACAAAAAACATAGGCATAACTACTTTTATAATTAAAAATTAGCATTTAAAAAACCTTTGAAATTCCCTGAAAAAACCATAGATTTCAGACACATTATAGTTAGGAATTAGCATTTAAAAAATCTTAGAAATTAACTGAAAAAAACATAGGTTTTAGGGAAAGTTATAGTTAGTTGGACATTTCACTCGTATAAAACCATAGAAATTCCCCCGTTATAGCTAGTTCAGTTAACTAATACTCGCACCCCCGCAATGCACTGCTGATGACATCACATATTACATCACTCATGACATGGTCAGTGACATCACTGATGGCATCACTGATGACATCTCAAATGACATTACTGATGGCATCACTGATGACATCATCCAGTGACTGTGTGTTTCAGTAAAGTTTAAATATGTTTAATATATATAGGGATAGGCGTATTGAAGAATGAGTGGGTGTATAAGTGTCTGAATGGATGATTTAGTAGGTGCGTGACTGACTCTATAAGTGAGTGAATTAACTTATCTTACTGAATGCATGGGTTAGTAAGTAAACTGTGTGAATGTCTGTATCAGTCGGTCTGTTGGTGTGTAAGCGACTGCATGGGTTTGCGAATAGCTACATGAGTGTCTATATGGGTTATTGATTGGTTGTCTGAGTATCTGTATGGGTGCCTGAGTGTTTGTGTGGGTGGGGTATATGTGACTCTGTACATAGATGTGTGAGTGGGTGATTCACTGTGTGCATGGTTTCAAGAATGCATCTGTGATGGGCTGTATGGGTGGGTGAGTGTGTGTATAGGTGTGTTAATGAGTGAATGTATATGTCATTTGTATATGTGTTAGTAACTGCATATGTGTAAGGCAGTATATATGTGTGTTGGAGTATATAAATGACTATAAGTGAGATTGTGTTATTGTGAGAATGGCTGTATGGATGAGTCTGTGCTTGTATCAGTGATTTTATAGGAGCGTAAGTATGTGCTAGTATTTGTATGAGTAAGTGAGATGCTGTGTGTATAACTGTATACGTGTGTAAATGGCAGTATTTGCATGACTGACTAGGTGTGTGAGTACCTCTATGGATGAGTGGCGGTGTGTGAGTTTCTATATAGGTGTATGAGTGTATATGATAGTCCTGTACTGAGTGACCATAAGTATGAGTGACTGTATGGGTGAGTGAGTGGATGTGTGTGTAAATCTAAGAATCAGTGTGTGGGTATGTAGTCATTGATGTTGGAGTGCCTATGGTTTTCAGAATGGCAGTCTGTAATTTAGAGTGGGTGTATCAAAAGTTATATTAGGGTATGAGAAGATGCATGAAATTATCTCATGGATCATGTCATCAGTGATGTCATCAGTGATGTCATTTGAGATGTCATCAGTGATGTCATCAGTGATGTCACTGACCATGTTATGAGTGATGTAATATGTGACGTCATCAGCAGTGCATTGCGGGGGCGCGAGTTATAGTTAGCTGAACTAACGATAACGGTGGAATTTCTATGGTTTTATACGAGTGAAATGTCCAACTAACTATAACTTTCCCTAAAACCTATGGTTTTTTCAGTGAATATATATATATATAAAGCAAACTCTCACTACTTCCATGCAGGCGTAATGAGAGAAACGGACCCAATGGCTCATGCAAGCAGTTGTTTTATTCTTAAAGCCCTTCCCTCTGTTGGCGCGTTTCGAGCACACTGTGCCCTTGCTCACATAAAGAAAACAGTGTCTGCCATTGTTTTTTAAATGCTTAGTGTCCAACCCTTCTGTGACTCACTTGATGACCAAAATAGACATAGAGAAAATACTTCAATTCTGAAATACAAGTCACTAATTACACCACTGATGGTTAAAAAAGTAATTGTACCCAGCATAAATGCTTGAGGTTGGGAAATGGCAAATAAACTGCATTAAAATTGTATACATAAATAAATAAATAAACAAATATCTACATATGCATAAAATTTCATGTTCCTTATAATTTGAATTAAAGACATTAAATAACTTAAATGTTCAAATTGTATGTGGGAGAGATGTTAAAACTCTGCTATGACAATATAAATATTATTCGTCAATATAAAAACAAATAATTTGTGCAAAATACAGCCATTTGTGCAAAATTGAGTTATTTCTGCAAATTTCTGCAAATAAGGGCTAAAAGATCTTTAATCAATCCACTAAGGAACCTATTATGTATTCAATGTCAAATGAATCCTGTCATAATCTGCTTAAATGCAAAGCTAAAAATACATTGTTTATCAATTTGCCTTTATCTCCAACCTTAATCAAATAGACATATATCTCTACTTGAGCTGTTCATATGAAGTCTCTATGTGCAAAAAACGATTAATATAAAAGTGCTATAAGTGCTTTACATTGCAACTTATACCTCACACTGTGATCATAAATGAATAAATACAAAATATAAAACCCATAAACTTACGGTATTATAAATAAACTCCTCAAGGTATGTAAATAATATATATATATATATATATATATATATATATATATATATATATATATATATATATATATACACACACATGTCACCTCTTCCCATACATCGTTTCAACAGAAGAGATGAGCCACAGCTCAATTCCTTTGAGAGTAAATATTTTGTTTTGATACATAAAATGAGCACATTCAAAGGAATTAAGCTGTGGCTCATCTCTTCTTTTGAAATGATGTATTGGAAGAGGTGATACTGATAATTAGAGTTATTGAAGGGGTTGGCTACCCTACCGCGAGCTCGCCATCGCAAGTGGACTGGATAATTGGATAATCACCGACTTTGGATGTTTGAATATATATATACTGGGATGTAAGGGTTATAGAGGTGTGGGATGGCAAAGTATATTAAAATTTAAATATTTATTTTTTTACCTGCATATGAATTTTTCGTAATGATTTTAAATGCATAAAAATTAAGGGCATGTATACGTCTTTGGTGCAGTGGAGACGGTTTTCCAGTGACACAGCTGCGCCGAATCTGTGCAAGGACTGCCAGCCTTATTACGAGTTCAATTAGTGTAAGGAGGATGGTCCTTCACCTTTCCCATGGCGGTGCCTGTTTTCCAATGGGAACAGCAAACAAATTCCAGCACAGCATGGACAGTGACATCCGTGCCGTACTGGAGCTTGGTGAGAATACAGACGAGAGTCAAATGTTGTGCCCCCCTGAATGTATCCCCATGGCGGGGGAAAAGGGGCCCTGCAGGTGCTCCTTTGTTCCTCCACCGGGCTCCCACCATGAAATGGCTGACAGTGGCGGAACTCATAATATGCTGAGCGGGACTGCGCCAGTCCTGCACAGCATGTTACATTGTGGCACTGTTCCGTCACTGCCAGGGAACTACTGTTCCCTGGTGCAGCAGGTGGTCTTCGCCACAATGACTTTTGAAGTCTGGTGGCCTTATGTCGCCAGACTTGTAATCAGCCCTTAAATATTATTTATTTCAAAATGTAAGACAAATGATTTTAGTGACGGGATGTAAGGGATACATGGGTGTATAGGATGGGGAAGTGTATTAATACTCAGGTATTCATTTAAATACCCGAGTAATAATTTAAAAGTATATTTTAAGTGTATAAAAAATGCAATGTAGAAAAATTATTTTAGGGAAAGGATGCCAGCGATATTGGGTGGGGAAATGTATTAATTCTCAGATAATACAATTAATACCTGAGCACTAATTATAACAAATTATTTTTAAATTATTAAAAATACATTTTATGAAGATAAAAATGTAAGACAAATGATTTTAGGGATGGGATTCAAGAGATATAGTGATACAGGGTGGGGAAGTGTTTTAATACTCAGGTATTAATTTTAATAACTGAGCATTAATATTAAAAATGTACATTGAATAAAGAATACATTTTATGTAGTTAACAATCTAACACAAACAATTTCAGGAATGGGTTGCCAGAGATTTAGGGGAATAGGATGGGGAATTGTATTAATTGTACTACCCGAGCATTAATTTGCATTTACAAAAAATAATTTGCAGGTATTTAGAAGGTTAAAGTATTGTATTACATTTTTTGAAAAGATAACATTTTTTAAAACACAAACATAATAGTAGACACATTTGATTAAAAACATTCTCAAAATAAAAAGGTTTTAAAAAACACAACACCAGTTTTTCCTTGAAAGAATGTATTAAAAATTTTTTTCAATATAAAAGAAATATAGAAACATTTTATTTAATATTAACATTTTTAGAAAAAATATAATACAAAATATATAACATTAGCAAGAGTAGTTCAAAAATTATTAAAGCATTATTCCTATGATTCCTCATTGATTTCAAAGGACTAAATTGTCCTTGTTTTCTTTTTACAGTCAGCTACGATGTACATGGTTTTGCATCTGTTTCGACAGTCGGTGGAGTGCCACGGGACAGATCTAACTGAAGGGAGAACTGCGCTCAGGTTAGACAAACTTTGTTTACTTTTTAGATGTATATAGGTGACTACATTTATTGTAAGGATAGAAGATCTTTTTGTCGGGGGACCATGGCGTCTGTTAGCTAGTCACAGTCGCGAGCTTTCCTAAGCGGGCGGTAGCGGCAGACCTTTTATCTACATTACTGTGCCTTTCTTTGATGACGGCGGGGTGACAGCTCAGCATGGATGGAGTTTTTGGGCGCAGTAATTTCAGTGATGTCAGTGTGTCAGGGTAGTCTGGGAAAACCAAGGTTTTTCCTTTCCCTCATTCGGAGCGGCGGGGCATCGACAACAGAGCCGAGGACATTGGAAGGAATCTGGGCAGAGGCTGCAGCGCGACTTAACTGTGGCCGCTGCACTGCTGCGAGAGTTGGTTTCCCAGGAAGTGGGATTAGCCAGTGTTCGTTCTTGGGGGAGGCCGGGCTGGGGAAGCCCAAAAGTGGCATAATCTGCCAGGATTTAAGACATGACCCCTGATGACCCCAGTAAGGAAGAGGGAGCGGGCTCCACTTGAAGGTAATACTATTAACAGCACTAGTATCGTATTAGTATATAGTATCATAGTCCTAAACAGAGTAAACTGGCTGCTTCAGTTAAGCTTGATAACAGGGGGAGATCTGATCATAGTGAGACTAGTGTAAATACAGTGAGAACTGTGAATAGTTATACCTTAAGAAGTAGAGGTGTTTGGGGGAAAGGAGACTCGGTTTTAAGCACGCTTGTTTCTAGGGAAATTTCCCCCCAAACCCTCTCTGTTTCACAGGCTCCATGAGCAGAAGTATCTAACACTGTTCATCACGTTCTGCAGATTCCTCGGGCTCTTAAAGTTAAGAGACCGCCCGCGGACAAATCAGCTTAGAAAGCAAGTATTAAACACGCGAAAAAGAAGACAGAGAGTATAAAAGTTTCACCTTTGCACCGTTCCTACATTAAAGTCCAGTTGCAAGGGGCTTCAGCTATCCCCTCTTCAGGAGTACCGCCTCAAGTCACCAAGAGTTCTCTACTACAGAAAGGGAAAGAAGACATGGAAGCTTTAGGCTCTAATAAGATGGGATCCGAGGTTATACGATTAGAAAATAGGTTTGACCCCCTAGCAGAGGAAAACTTAGGACTCCTCTAGCCTTAGCCCTAGCTTCAGCTCTAGCTTTATATCATCTGTAAATCACTTGCAGGCTAAAGGGGAATCATCCCTTGTGGCTTTTGATCATACTAACACCCCAGAATTAGGAAAGCTTTTACCGACCCTGTTAACAGAAGTCAGGGAGAAATTCGCAATCTCAGAGCTTAACCAGCAAAAACTTCAGGGCACCTGTGAGGCCATGGAGGATAACATCAACAACCTAGTAGAAAGAGTCTGGGCTATGGAGGTCACATTAGATGATCTCTCTAAAAAACCAGGAAGAGATACGGAAGCTAAATGTCAGTGAAAAAGATTTCAGAGATAAGTTGGAATCGCTAGAAAATAGCGCAAGAAGGAACAATATCCAAATCTTGAATGTTCCTGAAGGCCTTGAGGGGGAGGATAATAAGGCCTTTGTGATACACCTTTTGAAAGAATTCAATACAGACATTGACCAACGTAACCTAGTGGAGGACAGTCATAGAGTTCATCGTGATCCCTTTGTGAGACGTCCAGGTAGAAAAACCCCAATGAGGATTTTAGTAAAGTACAAAACATTTTTTTTGAAGGAAAGAATTCTAGCTGGGGCTTTAAAAGCAGGAGCATATTAAAAAGATGAGTGGTCTTTTCGCATAAGGTCTGATATTTCATGTACTACCCAGGATAGGCAATGGGAACTGGGCTAATTTATTCCACAGCTGAGAGAGCTGGGTCCTACTGCAAACATAAGATTCCCTGCATCCCTGAGGGTCATGAGAAACAATCAAATGCATACTTTTCTAGACCCTAGTGATGTGAGAGACTTTATAGATCAGATTAAGGCACAACCAGTATAAATATTTACTATTGCCAGCCGCCACGCAGTAGGAGAGCTCAAAGGAGGTAATCCATAGTATACCTCTAGTACATAGGGAGCGTTCCCCAGGGTGGGTGGAGGGGGTCACTTGTAGAAATGAAAACTCAAAAAAACCATAATCGCATTGGGTGGGGTATCACGTGGGAGAAAACCAAACAAAAGTCCTCTTTTGCCAATTTTAGAATAAAATACCTTTTTTGCAATTTGTTTTCCTTTCTTTTTGATTTCGAACCAAGATTTCCAGGCCTTTTTGGTATCTCTTCCCTTTTTTAAATACCCTTACATTTCACAATGAACCCGGATAAGCATAGTCTTCTAAGGATGCTATCCTGGAATGTCAATGGCCTTAGGGTCCCTTAAAGAAGGAGGAAGATTTTAGAATATCTCAGGCTCACTAATTCAGATATTATCTTTATTCAGGAATCACATCTAGTTACGGAGAAATGGTGGGAGATTTTAAAAGGTCAACAATGGATTGAGCATTGTGTATGCACCTCATAGTCTTGTACAGTCAAAGGGGTCGCTCTGCTATTCAAAAAATCTTCTCAGGCTATATTAGGGGAGTATGTGGTGGATCCTTTAGGTAGATGGGTAATTGGCCAAAATGTATGGTATCTGGTTGACATTGGTTGGATACTACAGCCCAAATGTGGATGACCCTATGCCCCTACGTAATATGTCTCAGCATCTAGTAGATATTAATGAACCAATTATATTGGGAGGTGATTTCAATGTCTTCCTAGACCCAGCACAAGACACAACTTCCAAAAGGGCATTTGCAGCAACCCCTAACATGAAAAGGGTTCTGAAACAATTGATGTTCGATACAGGTCTTATTGACATTTGGAAATTCATGAGTTCCAGGGAGGGGACAGAGGGGGGAAACTTTACTTTTTATCATAAAAGCATGGACATCGATCTAGGATTGATTTCTTTATTGTGGATTTAGCCATTAGTAAAAACACTAAGAAAGTTACACATATCCCCGAGCATTTATCGGACCATTCGGCGGTCTCCCTGGAGATTCTCCTTAAAGATAAAGTCCTGTTACGGCGTTGGACCCTAAACCGCACTTTACTATTAGATCCCTCGGTAATAGATGACTTGAAAGCAGCCACAACCACATTTTTCGGCTTTAACTTGGATTCAGCCCCTCTAAATACGGTATGGGACGCATATAAGACCTATCTTAGAGGTATTCTATCTAGTTTAAATTCAGCACAGCATAAAAAGGTTAAGGAGGAGATTAAAACCCTTGAAGCTTCAATTAATTCCTTCCAATGTGCTTTAGTACATTCTCCTAACCTCGCCACTAGAACCCAAATAGAAAGGGATTTGTTATTGGCGAAATCCATACTGGCTGATTATTTGGAGGTCAGGGTAAGACGAAAATGGGAAGCCAGCTGGTTATCCAATTATGAGTTTGGGGAGGGGTGTGCAAAACTCCTAGCGTGGAAGACTAAAGCCAATCAGTCTAGAAATGTTATCAAGGATCTTAAATGCCAAATCTCGGGTAACATAATTTCTAAGGACGGCGAGATCGAAAATAAATTTGTAGTTTTTCCAAGACCTATTTACAAAGGATACAGCCATAAACAAGGAGCAACTAGAGGCTTTTTTTCAGGATCATGAAGTTCCATCCTTTAATGAGGACCTAAAAGACAAAGTGAATGACCCTATCACTATTGAGGAAAAGCCATAAGTAGTTTAAAAAAAGGAAAAGCTGCAGGTCCTGATGCCTTTCCCAACGAAATTTACATGTTATTAAAAGAAGAATTAGCCCCAATTTTGTTTAAACTCTTTCATTCAGCCTTTATTTCCAACCAAGAATTACCATCTTCTTGGGACTTTGCCACTATAACCATCCTCCTTTAATCCAACAAAAATCCGAGGGTGTGTGAATCGTATAGACCTATTTCCCTTCTTAACAGTGACTATAAGGTGTATACTCAGATACTTACTAGGTGTTTAGACCTGATAATAGGGTCTCTGATACACTCCGACCAAAAAAGGCTTTATAAAGGGGAGGCAATTACAAGATTTGAAGTTTGAGCTGCTTGGCGCTTTTGATTTGGCAGTGGAGTATGGTAACCCTCTGACAGTCATGACATGCGATGCTGCAAAAGCAGTTGATAGGGTTAGCTGGCCATTTCTTCATGAAGTGATCCAACGCTTCAATTCAGGAGAAACCTTTCTATCTGCTGTCAAAGCCCTCTATAAAAATTATTTAGCCAGAGTGTTAGTCAATGGGAATCTGTCTAAGCCATTAAATATCGGAAGGGAAACTAGACCGGGATGCCCTTTATCCCCGCTCCTGAGAGAATGTAACAGCATTTCTCCTTTTGTATGCAACGGCTGGGAGAAAAATATTGGGCTTTAAGCTGATGATCTGATGATATTCACAGGTCACTTACATCTATCTCTCCCAGCAATCTGGGAAACATTAGAGAGTTTTGGCAAGATATCTGGTTACATCGTGAACCAACAAAAACTGAGATTATGCAATGGAACACCAACTACCCTTGTGATCTAATCAGGCAAGCATATGATATCTAGGAATCCAAGTTGTGCAAAGTTTGGAGAAAATAGCATCAGTGAACGTTGGCAATGTAACATCTAAAGTGCGGAAACAACTTCAGACATGGGTATCCCTTCCTTTATCGTTTTTAGGCAGATCCAATATTCTAAAAATGTCTATTCTCCCTAAATATACCTTTTTATTCAATACAATCCCTTTAGAATTTAAGAGGGAGTGGATTAAAAAGCTACAAGGGGACTTTTCCAGCTGGGGGAAAAAAGGCCCAGAATTGCCTGAAGAAAACTTAGGGAGAAAAAGGAAAGTGAGAGTATAGCTACACCACTCAGAAAAAAATCACCTTTTTACCATTCACAAGGCTGATTGGATGCCCCGGAGGCCTTCTAAATTGGGGACCCAGGCTGTGAAGAACTGCCCAAAGTGCGGCGAGGCCAATGCAGATGAAGCACACATGTTTCAGCAGTGTCCCTCCATCCAGACCAACTGGCATAAAGTTGGTACGACTTTATCGGGAATTTTGGGTCCAGAAATCAAGGTGAGCTTGGCACTAGTTATTTTTGGTGTGATACCGGTTGAGGAGGGGAACATGGCTCTCTCCAAACTACATAAAGCACTTACCTTTATTCTAGTTCTTTTGGCACATAAAGAATTATGTATTAAATGGGTCTCACCTAATCCTCCACTTGAGGGTGAATCGGTAAGTTCAATAGTAAGAATAGCAAATTTAGATCGGGCCACATGGAAGACTAAGAAAACACAATTTTGGGAACTTTGGGATAAATGGTGTAAAACAGCATACCTTTGATCTGAGATATTCCCTCTTTTCCCTTTGTACACTTTTTTCAATCTTGGTGGCATATCAGCAAGCAGGCGTTAAAAAACTTATCGCCGCTTTTGCGTCCGTTTTCGGACAAAAAGCAGGGATAATTTTATCGCCTTAGCTGCAAGGTCATGGCATCGCGTGAAACTTTGCCTTATCTCCATTTCCCTTAACGCCCATCTTTGCATCTCTAATGAGATGCAATGTGGGCGTTCCTCCCCAGGATAAGCAACATTTGTCCTATTATCAAGACTCACGCAAAGCAGCATAGCGACATGAAAAGGAGCGATAACCTCTGTTATCGCTACTTTCCTTACGCCTGCTTTGAAACTGACTTAGCCATGATATCCTATTGAAGGTGGATATCATGGCTAAGTATGTGAGGCCCTATCAGCAAGCTATCGCCAAACTTCGTGGGATTATCGCTGGGTTTCCAGCGATAATCACACGTTTGGCAGTTAGCGCCAGGATTTTTATCGCTTTTGAGATAAGCATTGCTAATAGCACGCTATCTCAGCGATAAAAATCCACGCTAGCCGGCGATAATTATCCTAGCACTAAGTGCGCTTAGTGATAATTATCGCCGATTGTTGCTGATATGCCCCTTGGTTCTTGGTTCTTTTTCTTTGTCTCTATTATGTTAAACACCTGGTCCAATGATTATCAATCGGATATACAGTTTTTTCTTTGAAAGGGATTGCTCAATTATGTTTAGCATCTTGGTTTGTGGGGTCAATCCACCAATTCCTGTATAACGGAGCCAGACTTTAGGCGGTAACCCGAAGGGACCCAGGATGTTATCCATCCCCCCCTTAGGGTAGTGACTGGGATCTTCCCTTCTTTAAGTTGAGGCCGCCTGAACTAAGTTTGACTCCTATCCAAAAAATTTACAAATGAGGACTTAAAAAAAAAAAGGATAAAAGGGGGGGTTGTTTGATAGCAGGATTGTTGAATGATTTTCTTTTTGAATGATTAACACCAAATTCCATTCCCATAGAGGTTGCTGTAGTGTGTCGCCATAGCTGATTTTAATGTAAAAAAGGTTTAAAAAGTAAGCAAACATATTAGTAAATACTTCTGAAGACATTTTTGGCAAGAAAAAAAGCATTTTTATTTTTAATTACATTGCGGTTTTACATTTTAACAAATCTTCCAGAACGTGATGGGACCAGGCCGGAGGATGTGGACACAGGAATTCTGGGATCTGTTCAAGAAATGAGAATTTCACATTGCCAGGGTTGATACCTTGTTTGGATTTTTGTTTTCTAAAGAACAGTGTGGATTACATTCAGGATATTTTTTTTTTGCAACCAGCTTCCTTCTATTTTTTTATAGAAATTCCAAAAGTGGATAGGAAAGTATTTCGCATTGGGGCATACTCTTCCAAAATAAACTTGTCAGAGTGTTTCTGCAGAAAGTGGATGTTTTGTTTTTCAAGGCAATGGACTTGGTTTTCTTATTTAAAAAAAATATTGTTTGCGAAACGGGTTTCAAATTTGGATGTGGGCTTCACATTTGGATATTTGGGACACAAACAACTCTTGGTGACAGGAGGACTTAAAATGTTATCAAAAGTAAAAGAAAGAAGACATCATCAGGTAGGATTATTTTAAATTAAAAGTGCAAAAGAAAAGAATGTTTGTAAAAAAGCCAATTAAAAATACAGTTTTGATAAAACAGGTAAGTAATGGGAAAAAGTGTAAGTAGATTTTAGTAGTGTAAGATAAAAGCAATATTTTCCAGGCAGTCTGATGCAACCATCAAAGAAAAGTCTTTGATTTTGGCTAATAGTCTTTCTGACATGTCCTTGCTTCTTTTGGATACTTGGGGATTTAGGCTACCTATAAAAGATTGTGCAATTCTCATTTCCTGGAAGCTTTGCTCCTTCTTCAAAATATCCAGTAAATTATAGAGGTTTGGATGATGTTTGCCAATAGATCTGTTGAAGGAATTGTGCCATCCTTCAATGGCATGTTTAGTCTTTGCACCACCCTTTGAGCAGGTCGCATAGCAGTTCCACCTGTCAATTGTGAACCTTTGCTTCCTCCTGCGTCCCGACCTGCATATTTGGCCAATACAGGCTTTTTCAAAATAATTTAGTAAGGGTGCCAATTTGCATATGTTGAGTAAAATATTCTGATTCAGTAATTGATGTGTAGAAATCATTTACACATTCAGGCAGTACGAAGCATAAGGCAGGAACTTTGCTTAATTCAAATTGCAATTTACTTTCAGACATATAATCCTCAAATAAGGATGTTTGGGGATTTATCGCTAAAATGCATGACAAAAGTAGAAAAACATCCTTGAATTCGGGTGGTGGGGTATAATTTAGTAATGGTATAAATCATTGATAATTCGAAGTCAATAATCACTTTTTTAGAGCTTTTATTCAAGGTTTTAGATTTTATCACTGACAACATTTCAGTATATGTTGAGGAATGTTTGGTTGGGACTAAACTGTACACCAAAGGTATGGTTGTGTTATTAATTTTGGCATGAATACTGTGTATTTGGGTGAATGGATGAGGTGTGGAATTAAAAGTACCATCCATCATCCTAATATCACCATTCTCAAGAGTTTCCAGTAATGGGTTGAAACAATTCTTAGTCTTTTTTGAGGGCTTTCATTATCATGCAGTAAAAAAGTCTCATTAGTGAAAGTAATTGTAAGTTCTTAGGGAATGTTAATATCAGAAATTGTCTGTGGGGTCACACGTTGGGGATTACTTGCCTGCTTTTGCCTCTCCGCATCCTTCTAAGGTTGGGTGTTACAGGCATACCACTAGCAACAGGGTTGGGAATGTTTTATGAAACCTTCCTCAAAACTGCACCACGGGGGTCATTGTAGATGGATGCAAGATGTTTCAGTTTTTGGACATTTGCTCTAACTTCTGTCTCCTTTGCAGAGGCAGAGTGGTTATACTCAGATGTGCTTTCCACACAGTCTCCAGGAGTAACCATTCTGGCTGTGCAATGGGATGAAAAATATTGCACAAACCTCCAATGAATCCTGGGCTCAGTCAATCTATCCTTATAATAAAGTTAGCCATTATATTTTAGCAATCAACTGCTAAAATATAATTACTAATTTCTGGATTTTACACATAGAGCTTGTTTAGCTGCGGCGATTTTTGTTGATGCGGTTGAGCAAAGGGAAAGAGAAAAAAGTATAAGCTAATATGTTTTCTACAATTTACATTGTTTTCCTATTCATTTATGGTTATATGGGAAAAAAGTCAAATTGGTCAGTTAATTTTGGCTAGCTAAAGAAAAACGCAAAGGGTAAAAACCCAGTTTGAAATATATTGCTATTTTTCACATTATCTCTTAGAACAAAATGTTTTTTGTTAGAGAAAGATAATTGGAAAGGTCAGATTTGCATGCTAGAAGTAGAGTTTGTGATATCCAAAATTTGATTTGGGCATTTTGTTTTTCACCTTTAAATGTTGTTGGATTTTTAGTTCTGGAGTTAAAAAGAAGAAAAAAAGGACAAGCTACTGTGACTTTAACATTGTTTGTATGCCTGTTTTGAAAAAAAGAGAGAAAATGTTTGGTTCATTTTTCCAAGCTAGAGAGAAAAAGATTAGTTTACAAACACTGTTCAAATTTTGAAATGCATTGATAATTTTTACTTTACAACCTAGAAAAAAAAATTCTTTGCTAGTATTGGAGAAGTGGAAAGGTTCGTGTACTTCAATATGCGGAATGACTCCTGTTGTTCTTTGGCTCATAGGTGAATTTGTTCAGTCTCCACAGTACTGGGAGTATATGTTTTATACTGTTAGAAATTAAAAAAGAACATGTTACTGTTTTTCCAATGTTAAACCTTGAGCCCCAGTCACTATCTAGCACCTGTCCTGAGGGGACACCTGCAATTGGATTTAGAAAAGTAACTTTGCCCTTAACCATTGTTGTGCACCTGCCCTGAGAGTCACCCCCAGTGGAGTTACAATAGTAAATTTGCCCTCAGTCACTGTCCTGCATTTGTCCTGAGGGATGCCCTGGGCAAAGTTAGATGAATATTTTTGCCCCAGACACTGTCCAACATTTGCCCTGAGGGACACAGCCAGAGGAGTTAGATTCATAATTTTGCCCCCTCACTCTCCCGAACCTGCCCAGAGGGATACCCCCATTGGAGTTAGATTAATAATTTTGTCCCATGTCACTGTCTAGCACCTGCCCCCAGGGACACCCGTAGTGGTGTTAGATTAATAATTTTGTCCCCAGTCACTGTCCATCACCTGCCCTGAGGGACACCCCCATAGTAGTTAGAATAATACATTTGTACCAAGTCACTGTACAGCATTGCCCTGAGGGATGACCCAAGTGGAGTTAGATTAATAATGTTGCCCCCAGTCACTGTCCAGTACCTACTCTGAGGGATGCCCCCACCGAAGGTTAAATACTATATGTTCCCTTAGTCTATGTCTAGCATCCCCCTTACAGGTTGGCCCCAGTTCTGTTAGAACATTTTATTTAAAATAGAATAAGTTAAGGATTAATATTGCGTTTATTCTCATTACTTTCATGAAAAAATTTAATTAATGGCTACTTACATTATGCAAATTTATTATTGTTGTCCCTAAAAATCAATTGGTAGAGGATGTCAATGTCTAAGAAAAAAAGGAAAAATAAATCATTTTAATTATTCTGGATCCATTGCTTGTATTAGCTATGTTGTCTGGTGAAAGGCTATACTTACTTTGCCTGACAGATGGCAGTGTTTCCACAGCCAAGTGTCACAGGTCTGAGAGAACCAAAGGGATGTGTGGTCACGAGCTGTGTCAGTGCACTACTGTTCACAAAATGGTGGACGGCTTGGTTATAGTTGTTATGAAGGGACAACTACATTTCAAACAAAAACATGCACTGGTATGTATAATTTAAAGTGTACTATATTATGACCGAAAGTCTATTTAATTGAGATGTCTGAGGAAATGTTTTGAAAGTTGTCACTTTCCAACGACAGCCATTTTAGTTTTGCATACAAAGCATTAGAAGCAGAGAAGCAAAGGAAGGACTACAGTTCTAATGGAATTGTTTCTATTATATTTTTGTAAGGGCCTAATTACAAGTTTGGCGATCCATAGGACTGCCAAACTCGCAGTGGAGGTGCGGTGGCCGCCGGGGACTGCTGCACCAGCGGTCCGACTGCCATATTATGATTACGGCAGTCGGTTCTCCATAGGATGGCCCCAACTGCCAGGGATCCACGATCTTGAGGCTAAAATATGCTTGGTGGTGCTGCTGCGGCACTGCCAAGCATATTACGAATTTCTTCACAGCCAGCGGTCTCATGGCGGTTCTAACACCATGAAATTGCTGGCGGTGAGGAAACAAAGGGGAACCTATATGGCCTCCTCTTGCCCCTAAGCATGGGGGTGCATGCAGGGGAGAACATATTGTGCCCCAGTGTGCATTCACCCCTGTTCCTGCACGGCATGGACTGCACAGTCCATGCCGTGCATGAACCTGCATTGGTGGCCCCACGGTGGTGCAGTTCTAAGGCTCATATATGAGCCTTTGTACTGCACCACTGTGCAACCACTATTTTGCCTGCCCGCCGGAAGACGCAGTGACTCATAATCTGTCAGGCAGGAGGCAGTGAGGTTTGGGGGTGTGGGATCGTAGCAGTGGCATGGTAGCCCACTCCCACACAGCTTATATTTAGGCACTAAGTTATATATATATATATCTTGTTTTAAGAAATATTTTCAGTGAAATATTTTTAGAGACAATATTAACTGCATTATTTTCCATTTACTACATTGTAGAACATATTTTTTTGAGTTCTCTACAAAAATGATTCTGAATGCAGAAAAGTTTTTTACATGCTTAGATATTTTGTTGTACTAATATGCATGGTAAAGGCATGCATGGTAAAGGTAGTTTCTATGTACCTCAATGGTGTGGTATGCATGGTAAAGACTGCATGGTTTATACATATTTTTAGTTTAGACCACATTGTAGAGTCATGCATGGTAGTGGCGTGCATGGTTCCATCAGATATCCATACAAACACTCAATAAAAACACTCTCCAGAGGTATGTCTAAGGAATATTTCAGTGGTAGAACAAGTCTTTTGAGACATACAGGTATTATAGAAAAAGAGAAACAACATAAATATATGTTAGTATTTCATTTTCAAAATTATAGAAACATAAAAATACACATTGGTTATACTGTAACACCTTATGACAGTATAGTGAAATGTCTTATTTTCCCATTTTGACTGTTCTCAGCTTTCATACTTCTTCTCCATAAACGAAGGTCTGTTTGAAGGATCATACTTGAACAGTGGTGAAAAAACAATCAAAAGATATAAAACCCAAACCTGCACAGTATTTCACTATAAATAAGTGACACTGAGAATTGCACACACTACAATTCATGAATCAGTTGTTTCATCTGGAGTTATTACACCAATCTAGACAAAACTATGTGAGAATTTGTTTTTAAAATTATTATATCTGGTACAATACTAAAATTAAATGTAAACCACTCTTTAATTTTGGAGATCCTCTTGAAAACATCACCCCTGGTAGACCAAATGATGTGTAAACTGCTGAAGATCCATGTTGACAAAACAGACACACAGTAGTTTTTATCCACAAATATTATGTATAAGTTTGGTTAAGAAACAAAAGGGGACAATATTTTAGTTTTGAACTTGATGCTGCTCTGATTGGATTATTCCCATCCAGTTTCAGACTCCAATTAGAGAGTATAGTATTTAGATGTTATATTAACTCCTTTCGGGAAGATAAAGGACTCTTGAATTTGAAGAACGTTTTAGACATTACCCCTAGTAGGCCGAATAATGCCTAAAACATAGATGAACCACGTAGAAAGAACACATACATTATTTTTTTAGCCAGAATTCCTCCTTAGAACTTTGGTTGGTGAAAGAAAAGATAGGAGTTTGGTAGTTTGAAAGGATGTTTAGGTTTGAATTATTGATGTCATTGCATTCCGTCCATCCAGTTTCACTCTTTAACTAAACAGTTTAGTGTCCAGAGGTTGTACTAATTCATTAATGAAAGGTGATAGACAAAGTAATAAAGGTTCTTCCCAGAACTGATATGTGTCGAGCTTAGAAGGTTGTAATTTGAGTTTCCAATTTGGAACCATCTGCTCTGCTTCGCTGTAGCAGTACTTTAAGATATTTTCCAGTTGTTCCTAGAAACAACGTAGACATAACGTCTGATCTGCAGTTTGGGTAGGTCATAGTTTGGTTAGCCTTTTAAGCAATTTCTCAAAAGACACAGTTTTCAAATCTGGAAAGGTTAAATACAGAAAATGCTCACAATGTATTTCAGTGGTAGATGTAAATGAGCACTCTTTACAGTCATGGTTCCATTTGCGACTCAGTCCAAATAAATCATTAATATTTACTTCTAAAACTCCAAGTAGGACCATATTAAATTCCTGTGCATTTTGTTGAGAGCAAATATTAGTGATCCGCTACGTTTACATAGGAGATCTCGAATACATGAGGCAGGATGTATTAACGTTCTGTGACTCAGTAAATGTTAAAGAAAATGATAAAGTTCTCTTATCTGAATTGTGTTGAATTGTATTTACTTGATGTGGTAAATGGAACAGTGCATTCAGAACGAGATTCCCACAGCAGATGACACCTGAACTATGTCCCAACTGGTAACCTACAATATCTCCATCATTTTCCAGTTTCCTCTTCTTAGCACCCTTTGGATTGTCCTTGTATCCTTTCTTTTCTTTGGAATCTGCAGAATAATGTGTAATCTTCTGCTTCAGACAGATTATCTGTTTCTGATAAACAAGGTACTGATCTAAATGAGGAGTGCATAGACTTCCTAACCAATTATATTTAATTACACAGCTTGCATCAGCACTAAATTTCTTATCATCAAAATCAATCAAAAACAAACCGGACAATGCTACATATGACATTCCTTCTTTAAAAACAGAATTTCCAATATTAACAAAAGCTGCATCCACACTTAATCCTTGTGATTTATGAATAGTTACAGCATACACTAGAGAGAGTGGGAACTTCTGGCACCTCACATATAAAAGTATTTTACTAGCAAACAACATGCAATTTATTGGCCAATTTGTTTGACACTATCAATCTGATCAAATGTTATGGCCAGGTATTCAATCTCATCTCTATTTGGGAAATTATTGCAATCAATAACTTTACCCATTGCACCATTTACTAATCCTTCCTCAACATTTAAAGTACAGCGCACAATCACTTGACAGTTTTAGCTCACGTGTAAACGCTTTTCTAATCCTGCCGTTTTGGTACAGACTTCTCCAAAGAATCCAATTTTGCTTGTAATTCATCTGTGAACAGTATTATGACTCCCAGATGTTCCATTTCATCATTAGCTGTAGTTTCCAAAACATCTTCTTTCTCCAGTTGTAGTAATTCTTTGTTAAAGTTGGAGCACTCTTGCAGTGTTGGCATTTAACATAAGCTTGGGCAAAGCACTACGCTACGCTCGCGTAGTTTGCGAAGTTTGCGCAACTTCACACTACGCAAATTGCACGTAGCACAGTGCAAGCACGCGTAGCGTAGTGCAGCGGTCATTTTTTGCTTGCTCGCGGTCCTCAACGTCAAGTTGGCGACCGCAAGCAAGCAAAATGACATCCCGGCGAGACTTTTTCCTCGTTCGCGATCAGCAACATCAAGTTGCCGATCACGAGTGTGGAAAATAAACCTCCCGGTGAGATTCTCAACACGGGGAGGTCAGGTTTCTCATTGCGAGTGGTCGCGTATGCTCGCGACCGCCCGCGATGAGAAATTACCAGTCCGGGTTGAGAAAGCTGCCGCTCGAGTAAAAATCTACTCGAGTGGCAGAATACTAAAGCTCGCACTGTGCAAGATGCCATTTTCAATGATTGCACAGTGCCGGATGCTTGTCCGCACTGTGCAATCATTGAAAACGGCATCTTGCACAGTGCGAACAGGGTACTACGCAGTTCGCGAAGTGCTACGTGTACCTCACGTAGTGCGAAGTGCACTTTGCGAAGCTACGCATAGCGCAACTTCGCGAACTACGCTCAGGGTTAATTAAACAAACTATAGATTTTCACTCCACTAATGAAATTGTACATTAGTTCCGGTGCTATAATGTTACATGGAAATAGTGTCTTGATAAGGTGACTTTCCAAAGCACGTTTCCCCTCTTCTGTCACAACTCGGCCTGTAATGACCTTCAGTACATCTCCATAATCCACATCAGATGCTTAACGCATATTTTTCACTAATTCCTTGAATTCGCAATTTAACCAAATATTTAAATTGCCAATACTCCCCATGGAATTTCTTGTTTCATTATGCACAAGTGTTTTGAAAATAGGGGAATAAGTTTCAGTAGGATACATGCTTTCCTCGAAAGAGTACATCATAGTTTGTTCTTAAATCTATTGCATTCCAAAGTGTAAGAAAGCAAGCGCTAAGTTCGATACCACGCTCACTTCATCTATAATTAGAAGCTTAAATTAAATAAATAAATACCAGTATTTGTAAAGCGCACAGCTACCTCTGAAGTGATGTCCCAGCGCTGGGGGCCGTTGGGAAGATTAAACAAGCTATTGCCCAGGGTCAGATGGTGCTGGGCTAACCTGCCGCCGGCGATCGAAACATGAACCCTATAGTGCAGAGTCAGGCACCCTGGCCACTGCACCACACCTCTTCCACAATGCTCTTGATACCTCATGACAAGCATCACCAAATAATTTCTGGTATTTCAGTTGTCATTTTCAACAGGTAACATTGGTAGCCATTGTAGAGTAATTCCTTTAATGCTATGTGCAGCTAATCCTGTTGGTGCTGTTACTATGCATGACAAATATGAATCTATAGTCTTCTGTAGATAACCTGTGGGATCTTTCATTAGAAAGTGTTTGCCAGTGCCAGTTTGACCACTGATGTAGAGTAGTATTGGTTTATACAATGGAGAAATCCATGCTCTATTTTATCTTTAACTTTGTTGTAAATTTGTTTCTGTTTATTTTTCCATTATTCTCCTATATGTTCAAAATTCACTGTTTCCTCTCTTGTTGCATTGGATTCTCCACCCTTATTCATAGCTATAGCTGTTTTATTTTTAATTATTGTTTCTTCAAGAGGATCTTGACTCTGTGGTTCCAAAATGTGTCTGCTTTGTGAACTGTCTTTGGCTATCTCACAGCAATGGTTTCTTCCTGTTCAATTTCATCTTTCAACATTTGCAAATACTCAATTCTGTCTTAAATAACGTTGAAAGAGTCTTCATAACATTCCTAGTGTCCAGGTAAATCTGATTCAGCATGCCATTGCTTGAACAACTGCAAAAGTGCCAATTAGATAAACTCTCTTCTCTCTGGAGTTTGGCAACTAGGCTTTTTGTGGTTAATTAGATTTCCTTTGTTGTCTCACCAAACAACTGTCACATCCAAGTACTGCGGATCTCCCTTCCTCTATGTTTTAAGTTATGTTACTTTTTATGTATAGTGTTGAAGTACTTCATAGGGACATGTTTTGAAGATGTGGACTCCTTCTTTGGAAGTATGTATTCAACCAGGGCCGGACTGGCTCCCGGGCATTTTTTGCTGGGGTGGCAGGGTTGGGGCCAGGTTCACTGCGGAGGGGCTGATTTTATTGCTGGGAGGCTGCCGGTGCTTCTAAATAAACAATGCAAAAGAAATAGTTTTAAAGCGTACTTTTTAAAACATTTGTTTTGCATTCTTTATTAAGGAATGCCCAGTAGCCAGTCCGGCCCTGTATCCAACATATTAGATTTCAGAATGTCTCTACTTTCTGGATCAACTTTTGCTATGTACCTTATTTCTGGGTAAGACTTCAATACTCTATTTTGACTGCTTGCAAGGCCTGGGCGTACCCATACAATTTCTCTTGACTTTGAGAACAAATTAGTCAAGCTCAACTAGTCAGCACTTATAAGATCCTATTTTTCTGGGGGAGAGCATTTTCAAGCTGCAACTGCACATTTTCTTGGTAAGACTCTTTTCTGCAGAAATCTCCTCCCTCATCTCTTTCATTTTTGTTTTCCCTGATTGTGTTGTATATGAAGTCATACAAAGGCACAAAAGAAGGTCAGCGCAACAGAAACCTGCACCAGTCGTTTAACGTGTCATGGCTGTAGCAATGAAATTGAAACTTGGTGCAATGAGCTGGAAACGTGACTCTCATACGTCCCCAAGGGGTTGGAGAAAAACCTTCCCCACACAAATTTAGATAAGAACGGCTCTGCACTCAATTAAACGAATGAGCACTTTATAAATAGGCATCAGTGTACATAGTCCATCACAAAGAAATAGAGTGGTATCTTCCCAAATGAAACACAATGTTAGGCATCTTTGCTGTAGAAATACGTTCCTTTTATTATTTTATTCAATAGAAATTCCTTAAAAACACAGCACACATTTGAGAGCCATTTGAATATAGTCCGGTTGATCTGTTCTCGGCTGCTGGTATTTGTACAGACCGGTCATCATACCTACCACTTACTCCAGTGAGAAACAGATGTGGAAAACAGCAAGCTTCTAAACTTTTCTCGCACACACTCAAAAAAGCTCCTCTTGCTTCTTTCATTTGAAAGAGATCCATAGCATCACCAATAATATCGTTAGAATGTAGAGGGTGGATACTATAGTGTTCATAAATTTATTCTGTTCTGGATTGATCCACCTATTTAGTCTGACCTCTTAAATGTAATATGTCAGTCTCCATGTGTTATATCTTGATGGACAGCTACATTTTCATAATAAATATTATTTTGTACCATAATGTTGCTTTTCTTACTTAAGTAACATCCACCAACTCTTGCCATATTTTTTTAAATTCTTGGTAGGGAGACCATTGACTAGAATAATAAGTGATTCTTCAAAATATCTAATGGCAAGTACACAACTCTACCGTTTAGACTTTTCTGGAGCTCAGTTGGAGGTATCTTCCCTGTCTTTGACTGTATACGGACTATAGCTTGGATTGAATGTATACATTTTATTGGAATTGATTTGAAAACATTTAAATCTTGAAGTTCTTGTGGGATTGGAACTAATTCTAACTTGTTGTGAACTGCTCTAGTTGGCATTTTATTATCCTCCAACTTATTGTACCAGTACTTACATATAATGCCTCGAGTGAAACAAAACTTTCCTCTGCAAATAAATAAGCTGCACATTCATGCCACTTATCTTTGTTATCTTCTTCAGTTTTTGAAGACACAACAACATAACGGGTTTGACTTTTGTAGTGAGTGTGTCAACAACATATACAAACACAGTTCAATTTCTCCAGACTATTAAACTTTTTCATCTCTTCTTGAAAGTCATCAATTGTAATACCTGTGTCCTGATCCACTGCACCTGCAGATACCAAGTTAAAATGTTCCCTACATTCCTCTTGAGGACCAAAGAAACAAAACTGAACATCATCACAAACTTTTTCTACCTCTGCTACTGTACCATGCAAAATACCTATTTTAATTTCTCTTAAACATAGGGCAGGAGTTTTCACATAGAAAAGCCTCCTTACTAATGTTCACATTTTCGAGGGGGGTACAGCTAACATTCTGAAATGATGAAAGGTGCTTCAGCACACTTTCTTTGATAGACAAGCTAGTGTGTGTTCCTGTAAATTAACAAACTTCCTTACTTGGATCTAATCCTTGCAAACTCACAATTTTCAGTTTTAGACTTCTGCTTGGAAACTTACGCAGGAAACCTCCCAATATATCATTGATTGCTGTTGAGTGCTGCAAACAATGCTACAATTCCATTTGTATAAAGAGGCCTGGTGGCTATAACTTCCTCTACATTTCTAGCTCCCATCATATCTCTCGTAATAGGAGTAACATCCTTCATCTCATACCATCGTCCAGAGTCATTAACTGCAAGCACTAATCTGTTCTATTGGAAGTTGCTATCTTTGTTAAAGAAAGGCTCAGTACCAGTAGCAGCTCCTCGAGGGAGTGCTGTGGGGTAGTGAGGCGGGGCAGGGGAGGGGCAGGGTGGCGGGGTAGTAAACTCCAGCATACGGCTGAACGGAGGTAAGTAGAAAAATAAATAAATAAAACGAATTACATTGCGCACGCTGCAACACTTACTTATTTTTATGTGGGCGTGGCCCCATGCAATTGAGGGACTCCCTTTGCCTCTGCACTCATGCTGTGTTATAGATGTGGGCACAGAAGAAAATAAGCTGTCAGTTTGCTACTGACCATGTCAGAGTGATGTAATATGTAGGGTCATAAGCAGTGCATTGCGAGGGCGTGAATTATAGTTAGCTCAGTTAACTATAACTGGTGAATTCTCTGGTTTTGTGCTTGTGACATCTGAACCTAACGTCCCTGTAACCTTTGTTTTTTTTCAATTAATTTTCATGGTTTGTTTAATCCTATTCCCTAACTTTAATGGCCCTGTAACCTTTGTTTTTTTACAGTGAATTTCTATGTTTTTTTAAGTAGAAATGGTGTTTTCAGAATGGGGGGGGAAAGGCGGGAGGTCTATGACCAGCTCGCAGGAAACCCGCAGTCTAGGAATTACAGAAAGTACCAGGAGGGCTTCTTGGTCCCCAAGTTCCCTTAGCATCCAAGAGAATGTAATTCCCCATACAATAGTGTGCTAGGAGATGCCTTTGCAGGGTAGTGCAGAAGGGGTGTGTGGCCTCCAAAGATCTCCTAGTAAACTCACATTGTGGGACTTGTTGGAGGTAACAGGAGGGGTAGTTCACCCCCACCTACCCTCAATAGCCAGGTGGACTTCATCCCCCAACTAGTACTGTGCCAGAAGGTGCTTTTGCAGGGTGGTGGATAAAGGACATACTTGATGATTGCACAGGTAGTGCCTGTGTGGTTCTATGAGTGTCATTGCCAAGGACACACTGTGAAGTACCGGGTTTTTAGAACCCAGCGGTGCAGGGGAACACACCCTAAGACTTCGGTTTCTTCCTGTTTCAGACCCACAGAAACACAGAGTCTTCTGTGTGAAATCAAAGATCGTATTTATTGGCTGCAGACCAATCACAGGTATCCGAGAAGTACAACACGATGTATGTTCTCAGGAGACTGCTCTCCAACCAAAAACCAGTCTTTACTTATATACACAAAATTACGCTTGGGGGCAACACCGCCCCTGTTTTACAAGTGGTCATTCACATATTTTAGTTTCAAAGAAACAGCAGAGCCATAATGATAATCCCACATTTCAGTTCATGAAGCATACAGTCATTTTACCCCGCAAGGCTCAGAACCCTCATCAGATAACAGCGGACCCCAATAAAACGGGCACCTCCTGCTCGTAAAACAAGCCATAAAGTAGGAAACAGAGTCAGGTGTGAAATAGCTTAGTCAGAGATCGTGTGCGAACAAGGACTTTATGATGGTCGAGCCCTGATGCTAATCACATTAGGCCGCGAGAAAAGGAACTGGCTGGACAGGATTGACCTCGGGCAGCGGAGTCAGTTTGCACAGGTCAGGGAGAAGTCACAGAAGGTGTACGTGTCCTTCAGGCCTATGCATGGCCTTAGTGCGCAGCCTATGTGAGGGCA
This sequence comes from Triturus cristatus, assembly GCF_964204655.1. Classification (NCBI taxonomy): domain Eukaryota; kingdom Metazoa; phylum Chordata; class Amphibia; order Caudata; family Salamandridae; genus Triturus; species Triturus cristatus. Next base: position 881,281,955 of record NC_140583.1, read on the forward strand.
ACCACAAAATGGCTACTGTTCTAAAATGGAACCCAAGGGTGCAATATGTAGTATCATATACACGGTGAATTAATCAGTGAAACATGACGAAAACACTGGTACATACCGCACTTGACATTTGCGGTTTGCTGATACTAAAATCGGCATGGTAGGACCTAGGCCTGGGCGGTAAATTCCGTTCCGTTCGCGGAATTTGCGGAATTTGGGTAATTTCGCGTTCCGCGGAGAATGCGAAATTGCCCAAAAATCTGCGTTCCGCGACTTCGCGAAATTTTTTGCTTGTTCGCGTTCTCAATATGCGTGTTCGCGAGATATTTCACCCCGAGCACGCAAACAGCGATCGCGAACAGGAAAAAAGTATCGCGAACAAGCAATTCCGCGTGTTCGCGGAATTTCTGCGTGTTCGCGTAGATTTTTTACCGTTTTGCGGAGATTTGCGTAACGCGATTACGCAAATTCCGCCCACCCCTAGTAGGACCGTGCATCCAACCTGGTTCCGAATTTTATAGTACCACAGACCCTCCTTTTGCCCTTACATAGGCAATAACTATACTAATCTGAATCCAGATCTATATTCATAAAGTCTTGGAGATGTTGCTGTAGCATCATCCTGTTGCTTAGCTCATCCCTTGATACGGGCTTCCTTACACATGATGTAACACAGAGGCTACACATTACAGGAGCACACTGTACATATAGACAGAACAGGAAAAGAATGGCTAAGATCATCCCAATGACTATTAGAATCTTCCATCCCCAAGCTGATATCAGTCTCCAGAACCACCCCATCATTGACCAATCTCCTTTATCCACGTGAATGGATTCGGAAATCTTATGTAGTTTGGAAATGGCCTGGTAGACTGTCGGAGCGTTATCTGGTATGAAAATACAACAGCTCGATTGGATAACCTTGTATACCCCACCACGGTCTGCAAGTATAACATCTAGAACCATACGGTTCTGCAACGTCATGAGGCGATCCGCTTGAAGCTCAGCTGTCAAGTTACCAAGGGCACCAGCCGTTACATTAACAGTGGCTTTAACTACACGAGTCAGTTGTCTCAGGTTTCGACTATTGACCATTGGTCCCCAAAACGGCAGGAAACCCAGGAAAAAGTCTCCCGCTTCCTGACCGGCAGTATCTTCCTCACTAACAACGCCTCTCACAACTCTGGTTTTGTGATAATCAGAGGCGGCAGTAAATGTCGGCGGTAACAAATTTGCAACATAACATGTGCCCGAGAAATCAGGGGGCAACCATGTATATGCTCGATCATTACAAACAAAGTATGTACCCTAGGCAGCCAAAAACGCAGGGGAAAACTGTGATGGGAAAGTGTATGTTTCCATACAGTCACTCTTCCCTAGTTGAGCTCTTGGATTCTGACCATTGCCTTGTAGACAGAATCGACCTATGTGGGGTACAACCCAAATCGGAGATGAACCTTTACGTTGTTTCTCGCCCAGACTAATGCTATACCCCGTCGCGTTCCAACCTACATAAGCTCGCAACTCATCCTTGGGAATAGATGTATATGCATCGATATCTCTACTCATATCTGCAACTCCTCTCATCAAGGCTTTATTGTTCGAGTTAGGTCTAGTGGAACGCGGTGGTCGCGGGGAGTAGGTTTCAAGTGCAAAAAGAAACATGGTCTGGAATGCCCATGATGAACCATTATAGCTAAACAGCAGTACTAGATATGGGATACCCTTATTAATGGTATGCGGCATCAAACCACACACCCAGCAATTTGTTGTATTCATAACTAGTTGGTGTTGCTGCAGGAGTTGAATGAACAAATTGTTCACGAACTCAGAACGTCTAGCTTGTTCGTGTTCTGGCAGAGGGTGAAAAGAGTGCGGGAAAACAGTAGAAGGAGGTGTGGGCTGTACAGTGGGTGCATATGACACTTGGAAAGACAATAATACACACCCTACAGAAAACATCATTATGCTAAATAGTACAAACAGACACAATATTACAAAACGTTTGCTATTCATTATTTTACATATTCTGCTCTTGAAATTTATTTCCTCGGTAGGCCTCTCCATCCTGAAAAACTCCATCCTCTAATCGTGCTGTTCCCGGCGGATGAGTATCTTCTGCTAAGGAGTACACCTGTCAGTCCAGGGAACGCCCTAGACCAACCAGAACCGTTGACCTAACGTCTTCGGCTTGTACCCCAAAGTCTTGGCACCGCGACCCAGCAGCTGAACCCGGATGGTGGTTCTAAAAACAAAAAGGTCAAAAAGTTTCTCAGACGAGAGAGCTGCACTTTCGAAAATAGTAAAGAAAAAGAATTTTTATTTGTCCATAGTTCTTGGCCTTAAATTATAGCGACTTCTGCCAGGTACTGTCTGGTCTTGAAACAAAAGTTCAGGCTCTGTGGTGTCCAGTCAGTTTGATGACGGCACAGCTTCCTGCAGAATGTCGTCGTTCTCTTGTTCTGAAATTGTTCCCTTTACACGTGCATCGCTGAAAGGCACAAAACGAGGCACAGTCTCAGCCTCAGAGTCAGCGATCCCCTCCTGGACCCACCGATCATACGGTAGGGGCAAAGGGATCCTCTTGCAATGTATGCCGTGTATCCAATTCTTTTTCCCTTTCACTCGAACCGCTGATCTTGTTGATAGCAGGACAAGGTGGGGGCCGATCCAACGGGGCTCATCATTTTTTGTACGTTGAAAATTCTTAATCAGCACCCACGGTCCAGGATTAATAGGGTGTCCTGGAGCTTCAGAGGCCTGGGGCAGAGTATCGTGAACCTGTTGGTGTAAGACACGCAATTTAGCCATCAATTCATACAGATAATCAAGCAGTACTGAATGTTCGATTTCACTGAATTTTGTTGGTCTTGGCACACCCCATACATTGGCCGGACGACCAAACACAATTTCATACGGACTAAGTCCCACTCGTGAATGCATAGTCATTCTTGTTGATAGGAGTGCTAAGGGCAGAGCGTCAGGCCATTTAAGACCGGAGCTCGCCTGAATTTTGGCCAACTTAAGTTTCAAAGTGCCATTGTAGCACTCTACTAATCCAGCTGATTGGGGGTGATTTGCAGCGTGGAACTTCTGCTTAATGCCTAGTCCCTCACACACATCCTTCATCACTCGACCTACAAATTCACTCCCGTTATCACTCCATACCATCCTTGGCATTCCGAACCTAGGGAAAAATTCTTTGACAAGGGATTTAGCTGTGGATAAGGCCGTATTGTCTTTTAGGGGATATGCTTCTATCCATCTTGAAAAAGCGCAAACAACAACCAGTACATATTTCAAATTGTTGCACCTTTCTATGTGGATGAAATCTAGTTGCAGAACCTCAAATGGATATGATGGGGGTGCAAAATGACCAGCTGGAGTTGGGGTTCCCCTACCAGGATTGTATTTCAGACATACCATGCAATTTTTGACCACATTCTCCGCACACTTGGGAATTCCAGCATTCTGCCATACTGGAGCCAACAACTTACAAATCCCTTTCACACTGATATGTGCCATTCCATGTGCCATCGTAACCACTGGAAGCATATATGCATCAGGTAACAACCATCGCCGATGTTCTGACAAATCAACCCAACAACCATTTTCATCCAATTTACCCTTACTTTCTTTCCACATACTCAATTCTTTCTCTGTGGCTTCAGCTTGAAGGGACTTCACACTCTCTATCGTGTCTTCACACATTCCAACATCACCAACCCATCTTGCAGGGCCTGCAACATACATTCGAGTTGTCACATCTTTTGCTGTTTCTTTCGCAATTTCGTCAGCAAATGCATTACCACGACCAACATCATCGGTAACCTTCTTGTGTGCGCTGCATTTCACAATCGCGACTTGTAACGGCAAGGTCAGTGACTCAAGGAGATCATTCACTAACTGACCATTCTGAATCTTAGCTCCATGCGAGGTCAGGAACCCACGTTCTTTCCACAAACGCCCAAAGCTATGGGCCACGTCAAAGGCATACTGGCTGTCAGTATATATATTCACTTTCATTCCTTTCGACAACACGCATGCTCTTGTAAGTGCAATTAATTCTGCTGCTTGAGCTGAATTATGTGGTATGCGTGCAGTTTCAACAATCGTGTGCAAAGTCGTGATAGCATATGCGGCAGTCGTATCACCATTCGGAAGCTTGAAGCACGAACCATCCACCCATAAGGTACCATCACATTCAACCAGGGTAGTATCTTTAAGATCCACTCTCCCTTTTGTCTCTTCTTCTGTTCTGAACAGGCAATCATGCTGCTCAATCTCATCTGTGTCTGTTGGAATCGGCAATAATGTAGCTGGATTCAACGTGTTGCACCTCTTTATGTGTACATGGTTTGCTAACAGTGTCAATTCATGCCCTGACAATCGAGCACTAGTTAAGTGCTGTGTCTTGGTCCTGTTTAACAATGTGTCCACAGCATGTGGAACCATTACAATCAATGTGTTATTCATCACTAATCCAGCAGACTGTCGAATAGACACAGCTGCTGCCGCTGCGGCTCTTAAACAACTTGGCAATGCCCTCGCTACCGGGTCCAGAGTCGACGAAAGATACGCGCATGGACGCGGTCTGTCTCCAAAAGGCTGTGTTAACACTGACAATGCGCAACCTTCCTTTTCATGAACATACAATGTAAAAGGCTTGCTGTAGTCGGGGGTACCCAACACAGGAGCTGAACATAATGCCTTGCACAATTCCCAAAAAACTTTTCTGACACTCTTCAGACCATGGGACAGGATTCGGTGTAACTTTACATGTTAATGCTGGCAACGGTTTTGCCAGCAAAGAAAAACTCGGGATCCAATGCCTACAGTATGAAGTAATGCCCAAGAAAGCGCGCACTTTTCTCTGTGTCCTTGGCACACTTAATCGTGCAATGGCCTGGATTCTTTCTGGGGTCAGCTTCCTTCCCTCCTTCGATAAGAGATGACCTAAATAGGTCACTTCTTGTCGACAATATTGCAGTTTAGAGAGAGACACTTTGTGATGAAAGGCAGACAAATGACACAATAATGAAGTTGTAGCTCCTTTACAAACCTTTTCAGTATCTGCGGCGATTAATAAATCGTCAACATACTGAATAAGGGTAGCACCACTAGGTAAAACAAGTGCATCAAGCTGCGCTTTTAAAGCCTGACTGTATATTGATGGACTTTCACAGTAGCCCTGTGGAGCGCGTTTAAAACGGAAACTACGACCTCCCAAACAAAAGCCAAAAATATCCCTGCTCTCCTCTGCAATCGGGATACTAAAGAAAGCATTCTTTAAATCGATCACTGAGAACCAAGCAGCGGAAGCTGGGATCATAGTTAACAAGGCAGTTATATCAGGGACAACTGGAAACTGTGGCACAACTATCTTAGTGACCTCTCTAAGATCGATCACAAACCTGTAAACAGGTGGCTGAGAAGGGTCAGTACATTTTAAAACAGGCAGAACCGGACTATTGCAAACGTTGCCTCTTGTCTCTTCAATTACGTCCTTCTCAATTAAATCATAGATAATGACTAACAACGCTTTTTCACCTTCATTAGAGATCTTGTACTGGGGAATGCGTGGCAATCTAACATTGGCTTTCAGAGTGACCACATACGGCGGTATTTCCGAAAGGCCCACATCACTAGGGCCAGTGGCCCAAAGGGCATCAGGAAGAGACGACAATTCAGCTGGCAATTTATTCTTCGACAAATACATGGGAGAAATCACTTCCCTACCCAGTGTAAGTTGTACTCCCAAGGGGGAACAATATAATGTCGCATGTAATCTCTTTAACAAATCCAATCCTAACAGTAAGTAATAATAGCTTTATTCGATTTATCTAAAAATCATAAAAGCATACAGATACAATTTATGCAGACAGTTAAAAAACATTTTCCATATAAACAAATTACCAAAATGGATAAAAAACATTACTCGCAAGGGTTAAAAAAAAGTACAACAGTGATTTGAATTAATCAGTCAAGATTGACATGTGTTAGTTAACTCATAGAGTTTCTAAATTTCATCACAGACATTAAAAAGCGAGAAACAACCCAAATAACATCCACATCTTCTAAAAGCAAAATTTTTAGGTATGCCGATTTACATGTTCTTATCCCCCAGCGTTTGAGAAGGGGTAAGAGGAATAATTTCCTCGGACTGGTGTACAAATTACAAAAGAACATGATGTGAATGTTACTTTGTGTGGAATGGTCATCGCATGGACATATTAATTTCAATGAGGCCCAGTCATTCTGTTTCGGGAAAGCAACCAAGCGGAAGAAATTCCCTAGGCGCAGCCTAGTTAGGAGCATGCGGGCATAGGGTGCCTTTTCAGTTCCAAGATAAAATTGTAGGCCTTCAGTAGGGGTAATTTGCTGATAGTTCAGGGTTGTGCCTTTGAGTTTCTCGGTATCCCATCTAGCGCTCTCTAGGTGTGTAGATAATAGCTTTTTGAGGGCCGGTCTAGTCAAGGTTTGTAGGGTCTCTGGCTCGTTGTAAAATTCAGGGTGTCCAATGTTAGTAAACATCGCTTGTACGTGTCGCAGCCACTTAATTTTTGCAACACCGTCCAAACCCATGCAGTCTTCTAAGAGATTTCTATTCAGATAGCACTCCTCTGTGGTCCAGATCTTATACCAAAGCAGACAAGGTGATATTTTTATAATGTCGCTGAGGTATTTGACGCCGGTCTCAATGTGAGTCATAAAAGTCGACGTGGTTTTGGGCACACCTAGTAAGTAACAAATGAAGATGTTCTCACAGGTTTGTAATACGGACACATTCTCAAAACCCCAGAGACCTGCGCCATATGTGGCCGTTGCTATACACTTTGCGCGGTAGACCTGTAGCATTTCTTGAATGGGTTTACCCCCAATTTTAGCTGCAAAGGTTCTTAAAGCACCTATGGCACGGCTAAAGGCGAGTTTCCTAGCTGACACTGCGTGTTTCCATCTTCCCCACCTGTCAAACACAATGCCCAAATAGCAAAAGGTGTCTGTAATAGCAATCTTTTGCTGATCTAAGTATATTGAGCATGATGGTCTATTGTTCTTTTGAGAGCAGGGCATGGAGAAAGTTTTGGAAATATTCACCTTTAAATTTCTTTTATGCATGTAGGATGAAAATTCATTTACTGCTCTCTGCAAACCTATTTTTGTCCTAGACATGATTGCCGCGTCGTCAGCATATAAAAGGATGGGTACAGGGCTACCCTTAACAGCCGGATAATCGCTTGCCAATGTTATTAAGCTTTCCGCGATAGAATTTATGTAAAATGAGAAGAGCAAGGGTGCAAGTATGCATCCTTGCCTCACCCCTCTGTTTATAGCAAATTTTTGTGAGCATTGCCCCTGAGTCCCAAATCTTACTCTGGCCCCCGCTTCTCTATATAATTCTTTAATAAATATAAGGATAGCTGTGTCCACCCCGATATCTTCCAGTGTCGACCAGAGCATCGCATGATCCACACAATCAAATGCGGAGCTGAGGTCGACAAAGGTGACAAATAGATCCCCTTTTTTGGCCTGTGTATATTTGGAGACTAATAGGGACAAATTTAAAGATTGCTCCAATGTCCCTAGTCTCTTTCGAAACCCATATTGGAACTCCGAGATAACCTTCTTCTCTTTTTCCCAGTATTGTATCCTCTTGAGGACGATCCTGCCAGCGACTTTCATGAGACCGTCCAATAACGATATAGGACGGTAACAAGCAGGGTCGTCCCTATTTCCTTTTTTAAAAATGGGGACTACAATTGCATCCGACCAGGTGGTGATAAAACCGCATTTATTTCCCATGTTAAGTACGTTGGTTAACAAGGGAACCCAGAAGTCCGGTTCTGATTTATAGAGGTCCACTGGGGTGTGGTCAGGGCCGGGAGCTTTGCCTAAGGGACTTTCTCTAAGGGCATCTTCCACTTCTAGTGTGGTGAATACCAGTTCAATAGGGTAGGGAGGTGCTGGGGAAACAGTAAGATTGCTATCCTGAGTAATGCCATCTGGTGGTAAATTCACATTGCCTGGGTTCGAGGCATTACCCTGTATGTTGCTGGAATAGAGGTTACCAAAATGTTCTGCCCAGAGCTCAGCCGTTATGGCCACTTCTACAGAGTTATCTCTGTCTTTTAAGTTATAAACAGACCTTATAACTTTCCAAAAGGCATTACTGTCCTTATTCCCAGCAGCTTCCCCCAGGGCTTCCCAGGCCTCTTGCTTCAATTTCGCCCTCCGCTGTTTAATTGCCAGCTTATAATCATGTCTCGCTCGACGAATTTGAACTCTATCTTTAGGGTCGGCAGACAAAGCTTTCTTTAAGGTTTTCAATGTTGATGTACATCTAGAGTCAAACCAGCCCCGAGTATGCCTCCCCTGGTCTTTGGAGTTCCTAGTCAGTGCATTTTTTATGTGGCACTGAATATTGGAAAAAGCTACCATGATGCTCTTTGGATCAGTATCTTCCTCTAAGCAGGCAAGTATATCCGTGGAGCAGGAGGATAAAAAGTTTTGAAAAAAAGATGTTGCATTTATTTTCTCCCATTTAATTACATACCCGTTGGTCTTAGATAGGGTAACCTCAAATGGATATAAAGCCCTACTAGGTTCCTTTACTTTGCCCTCCATGAGATTTACCCCGAAGATAATAGGGTAATGATCGCTCGTGGGGTCGTCGCCCGTTTCCCAGAATGTTATAAAATCAGGATAGGTGGGTGATATCAAGGCGAAATCAATTGTAGATTTACAACCTCTTCCATGGTACGTTGGGGCAAAGGGAACCGGGGGCGAGCATACCTGGTTAATAAAGGTGAGGTCAAAGGTAAATATAACATTGTTAAGGAGAGACCCCATATTGGTGTGGGAAAAGTGCAGGGGCCCGTCCTCCCCGGGATCTGCAAGGCCGCACAAACCTAACTCAGAAGACGGACAGACGGGGCAATTGAAGTCACCCACCCACAGCACTATGAGATCCCCCAAGGCTTGATCTCTCAACTTGTGAATGTGATGGATCATAACGTTCAAAGTTGGTTCCACCTCACCAATTAGTAAATTATTATAAAAATTCACAAGAATCACCTTTTGCGAAGTGCCCCATTTAAATGATATAATTTGGAAGTACTGATTAGATTGAAAATCGTAAACTTTTACGTCCCCTACATTGGATATATATGTACACAAACCCCCCTTGTTGCGACCCTTGGCTGATGGCGCCGCTGGGGTATGCAAGGTTCGATAGCCCAACATATGCGCTTCCTCTATAAGCCAAGTTTCTTGTAGGCATAGGATGCCATACTTCTGCACAATCTCCAACCAAGGCTTGTGGGTGATCTTACTATCGAGGCCTGCGACATTCCAAGAAAGGAGAGAATGCATTGAATTACTAATTTCCTGTGGATGACGGCCCGCGTTCCCAGTAATGCCTATCCGAGCTTGCAGATGTACAGAGTCTGCCGGTAGTTTGCCCTGTGGTACAAGAGGGCGCTGTACAGGGGGGTTTAGATCTATCCCAATATGAGTTGGGACTAGGGGTGTGGACATTGATTTTTCTCTCGGAGCGGTTTCCATTAGGGGATTTTTAGGGTTGGTAGGGATTATAGCAGCACTAATTCCCAGTCAATCCACCTGATCCAGACATTCGAACCTGTTCATGGTGGATGCTCCTTCCCACCAGTTATTAAAAGGTTGCCAACCGTCCCCATGTCCTTTCCGTCTGCGATTGTGGACTATTGACCAGGCCCCAGGTAACTCAACCGTCTGTTTTGGGGGATAGAAAAAGGTAAGGGGTCTGGTGACAATAGATTGGTCAGTGTCCTGTAAATCCCAGGTAGTGATATACTGGGCTGTATGAGGGTCTGCAAATGAGACCACTATGCAGTCACCTGGGATAGATTTATGGGTACGCCCCACCCAAGGCACTCTCCTGACCATTAGAACCCTCGTCCTGACGGTGTTGGGGAGCTGCCTGTTGGTATTAAGCCAGTGGATCACCTTATTCTTTAGGGACCACTGGGTCTCCCTAGAAGGTGGGTCAAGTGGTGGTACACCAGCCAGTATAACGACGTAAGGCCCGGCATCAGGAGGAAGATCAATGTAACCCCCACGAAAATTCTGGCGGACATGGTACTGATTAGTTATGCACGCAGTAGGGGGAACATTAGTCTTATTGGACTTATATACGGCCTTAGGGATAGGGTTGGATAAGGGCTGATTCTCAGAGCCTGTTACCACTGATATTGGGGTTTTTGGTAATGGGGGAAAGGGAACAGTTGGCTTAAAACAGGGTTTGGATATTGTGATTGGCTTTGGTAGGGGTGGGGACAAGGCCGAAGCTGGAATTTCAGGAGCAAGGGAACTAGCATTAGCATTAGTTTCTGGTACCGGGTGAATGGCATCGTCATTCTCCTGAGAAGTACTCTCAGCAATATGAGGATAAATTGCTTCCAGTTGTTTTAGGCTAAGAGTGGCCAGGGAGACTAAGGTCTTGTCCATCTCGAGGAGATTGTTCTCTATACGAGAAAGCCTAAGTTCCAGAGGTGACAGTAGTTGTTTTAATGTACCCCAGACTATCTTAAGAAAGTCTTCGTCGTCACCCCCCTTGTCTCTGTCCCTCCCCAACTCACTTTGCCCTCCCTGAATAGGATTCTCACCATATGTGGGAAAAGGCCCTTGGATAGGGTCAAGGACTGCGTTAAGGTTGCTATGTTCGCTATCCACCCCTGTTAATTGATTAACCAAATTTGGGGCTTGTGTGATCCCCCCAGTGGTGGGTAGTGTACGCCTATTATTAAAAAACTGTGACCTTGCAATTTTTTGTTTTTTGCGGGCATAGGCAGATCTTGCATTATTTTTCTTTTTAAGAGTTAAACCAATTTTGTTTTTGTTTTGTGCTGCAGGGGGAGAGGGGTCAGGGTGGTGAGGACTATCCGCCAAAACCATGACGGTTCCAGGTCCAATGGGAGTAACTCCCTCGAGAGTTTTTGAGAGGCCAGTTGTTGATGTTGTAGATATTGCGTCCAATGGAAGGGAAGATGGTGGGGAAGCATGATGAACATCTGCCAAAATTATCAATGGGGAAGGACAAGAAGCATGTTGTGGAGATGCAGCAAACGCTATTTTCCCTAGGGAAGATTTTTTAGAGTTAGCAAAAGTCTGGGAAAGCCTACGTGCCGCATCAAGCTCGTCTGACACCCTCTTTTGCATTTTGGTGATTTCAGCATCAATTGCTAAGTTGGTCTTAACAAGGAACTCATCTAGTGTCCCGGTGGGCTTGCTCAGCCCCATTGCAGTTTTACTGCGACTGCCCCGTGTGCTCATAATATGTCAATTACAATGCCCACAATGTACTTACTGATGAAGAAGGGACGAAACAATAAGCAGGAACCAAAAAAGGGGGGGTGGGCCAGGCCAGTCCTCTATGTCCTCGAACGGCCCGCTCTTTGTCCGGTCTATGTCCCGGACTGCGCCCCGCACGCGTCCCGCGATACGCGTTACAGGGATTGCCTTTATGCTGTGGTTTGTAAATAGGGGCGTGGCACTGGGAGGGGGCGCGGCTCGCACGGGAAGAGGACCAGCTGGAGCTGTTGTGTGCTGGTCCTCGCAGTCCCGGGGCCAGCGCCTCTCCCTCCTCTGCGGCTGCGGGATGTCCTGGGGCTTCCTAGCCGGACAGCGGTGCTAATTAGCCTCGAGAGGCTGCTCCTGTGCTTGAAGACTGCTCCGGTCGTGCTCGGAATGAGCTGAGGCTCTTGGCGAGTGTCCGTAGAAAGAGGTAGAGAGCGAGTAGGGAGCGGGAGAAAGGAAACGTCAGGAAGAACGGCAGACTCCGGCCGCTCGTGGTAATTCTCTCACCCGATTTACCTCGCAGCGTCTCTCACCGAGGATGCGGGCCGGGAATGAGAGCCGGGAATGAGAGCGAAAGCTCGTGCTGCAGTATGTCATCCCCGTTGTCCCCACTGCAGCTCACCTCGGTCCGCTATGTGGGGTGGATGCCTCGGATGTCAGGGCCCCTGAGGCAGCGAGTTGCAGCACGTTGTGGCAGCAAGCGGTGGTTGGCACCTGTCAGCGGCAGCAGCGGTTGACGGGGAGAGCTATGGATCCCCCGCGGCAGCTTTCGCCTCCAGAGCACGGCGCACTGAGTTTGGCGTCTGACGTCACTCGCAACATGTGCTCCCTGTTCACCACAACCTGTCGTTAGGATAAGGGGTGCTTTCAGCTCACAAGGTCCAACAGAAAGGGGCATAGGACTAGAGATCGGGTTCCTAACCGGGGCGCCAGAAAAACCTACTGAAACATTCATTTCGCCAGACAAAGGTGCGCCAGGGAGTTTTGAGCGCATAATAGAACTCTTTGCAGCACCAGTATCCAGCAGAAAGGGCTCTGTTACACCTGCTGTAGTCACCTTAACATACGGTCCGCTCTGATCCACTGGCACTGAAACAACTCCCTCTCTCTGTCCATGGCTATCCTAGTAATCATTACCTTCCGTATTATCATCTTCTGCATAATAGTCATTATTATAGTACTGAGCTGTCTTGCCAGTTGCATTGGCTTGCTGATCAAAACTATTTATCGTATTTTGAGGCGGAAGAGGACACGCGTTCTGGGGAACATTTCCACGCCCTCTACCTCTTGGAGCTTGCTGGCCACCTCTACCTTATGCGCCATAAGTATTATTCGTGCGTTGCAACAATCTAAGGCAATTATTCCTAAAATGACCTTCCTCCTTGCAATACGAACACTGATTGGGACCTATAGGGACACGTGGTTGATAATACCCATACATTTGTTGATTATTCTGAAATTTTTGGGGTTGCTGATAGATAGCCTGGGTTTGCCTATAATTATTCTCACCTCCACGTGGCGGATAAGCCTGCTGTAAAAGAACCTTCGTTTTTAATTCTTTCGTTTTCTTCTCTGTTCTATCCTTCCCATCTTTATCCCTATTTTCGTAATACTGTGCAGTAGCCAGTATTTGCGCTGAAGAGGAAACGGCCCAAGAACTCTCCGAATCTTTCAATTTTTTACACAACTCTGGAAGCAAATTGTGCACAAATTTATCAACAAATAACCGTTGGCTACCTTCTGTACTCATGTCTTGACCACTGTGGTCGATAAATGTTTCTTCAAACCTTGGGAAGAAATCGGACACTGTTTCTTCTTTCTTCTGTTTGCATGCGGATAATTTATCCCAATTTACACGTATTGCGGGCATTAAAGTTTTCATATAGTTAATTATTCTACCAGGGAGTTCTGCTACCACGGGCTCAGGCTTGGCACCACCAACCTGTCTATTGTCTGCATTAATGATATTAGCCCATGTGTCACCTAGTTCTGCAGCATGATCTGTATTACGAATCAATCCCCATAAAGGCTGTGGAACAACATTTCCGAACAACATATCTATGTCAGCTAGGTTCATGACACACGATTCTGCAGTCTGTGATAACTCCTTATAATATCCTGCAGGGTTTTTACGGGGGTCAGGCAGAGTCTGCTTAAGGGCTAGAACTTCCGATCGCTTCCAGGGAACATGTACCCAAACACGCTGAAAATGTGGCAGAACAGGTGGATTAGCCTGTGCATCACCAGGTCTCCAAACTGGAGGAACCTCACGCATCGGGTATTGTCGCGCTTTTACCTGTCTCCCTTCAGGGAATTCCTGTTCAAACAACGACTGCTGACAATCCCCATTCCTGAAAGACAGCAGTGTCGCTACTGCTTTCTCAACATCAGGACCCACAATCGCGCCTTTTCCAAATTCAAACCTTACTCGGCACAACTCCTGCGGGCTTAAGTCTAAACCATTATCTTCCAATTCCTCACAGAGGAATTCACACATTTTCTCGAAGACATATCTTTGTTGCGGTGCTTCCCATTGATGAAAAACATTCACAACAGACTCTGCATCATATCTAGAAGGATAAACAATCCATCTACGTGCCATGTGGTCCAGTTCTTCTTTCTCTCTCGGACCAGGTATTTGACTTCGTAACTGCTTACGTTGTGGACCAGGGGTCGTACTAGATGACCCAAAGAGAGGTGATATAAGGCTAGTGACTGCACTAGCTATTTGTTGTCGTGCAGAAGGAGAAGTTGAGGCAAGAACCGGGGGAAAAACGGAGGGAAGAAAAACGGGTGTAGATACAGATACAGGATCAGTAGAAGGTAGGGCACCAAGGGAGGCAGCTGATGTGCTAGGGAAAGTCGCAGGGAGCGCAGAAGAGGTAGGTAGCAAAATCGGCGTCCCTTGGGAAGGCTGCGCTGCAGGGATAGGAGCCGGCTGAGGAAGACCTGGCGGCTGCGGGAAAGCTTGCGGTGCATTAGCTGGAGGCTGTACATTTAAGGGTTGCGGAGGCGCTGTAGCATTTTGCGCATACGGGGGTGGCGAATTTAGCAAATGTGACATTAGGGAATCTTTCTCTTTTTCTTTTGACTCATCTTGCTGAAGGGGTGGCAAAGCTGGGTAACATTTATCAATGACTAGTTTGAGTTGCCTGTGCAACTGCTCATTCATTCGGTCCTCTTCATTATCTTTAAACTGCAAAGCTGCTTGCATTATCGACATACCTCTCTCTCTTTTATTCTTCTTTGCTAATTTAATTTCTTTTTGTTTGGCTTCCTTTCGCCATAGGCGGAAAGAATCAAACATCGCCGGCCGGGCTTTCTTCTTGAATAATTTAACTTCTAGGTTATCTAGGATTTCTGTGTCGAAACTACCATTTTGGGGCCATTTTAAAACACCATCCTTCCTGGTGTATCGGACCCATACTTCATTATACGTAATGGGGCCCACGCCATGTTTCACATAAAGCTCATAAGTTGGAGTTCCAATTGGAGGAACCGGACACGAATCCTCTAATCGGGAATCCCTTTTACAACCAAAACAAAACAAATTTCCAAATATACTAGAACCAGGCATCTTGCTCACTAGTCTAGTTTCAAACTTCAAAGGATTATCGAATACGATAGTCTCGTGAATACACGAGTCCTTCGGCTTTGGCACTTGCAACTTCCAAATCAAAGCGATCCCAAAGGATACCTAAATCCCGAAGGATACCAAACAAACTGGGAGATGCTCCACTTGTACTTAACTGAGGTATCGATGACTTCACCAGAACCTCGCAGAAAAGACTTTTGGACCACGTCGACATGCAGGGGTCGATGAAGTGGCGGCCAGAATTTCCACACGAAGCTCCTCACGAACCTCTGGCTTGGACCGGTACCGCTGAAATCGCCCTACGTTGGGCGCCAACTGAAGTACCGGGTTTTTAGAGCCCAGCGGTGCAGGGGAACACACCATAAGACTTCGGGTTCTTCCTGTTTCAGACCCACAGAAACACAGAGTCTTCTGTGTGAAATCAAAGATCGTATTTATTGACTGCAGACCAATCACAGGTATCCGAGAAGTACAAAACGATGTATGTTCTCAGGAGACTGCTCTCCAACCAAAAACCAGTCTTTACTTATATACACAAAATTACGCTTGGGGGCAACACCGCCCCTGTTTTACAAGTGGTCATTCACATATTTTAGTTTCAAAGAAACAGCAGAGCCATAATGATAATCCCACATTTCAGTTCATGAAGCATACAGTCATTTTACCCCGCAAGGCTCAGAACCCTCATCAGATAACAGCGGACCCCAATAAAACGGGCACCTCCTGCTCGTAAAACAAGCCATAAAGTAGGAAACAGAGTCAGGTGTGAAATAGCTTAGTCAGAGAATGTGTGCGAACAAGGACTTTATGATGGTCGAGCCCTGATGCTAATCACATTAGGCCGCGAGAAAAGGAACTGGACGGACAGGATTGACCTCGGGCAGCGGAGTCAGTTTGCACAGGTCAGGGAGAAGTCACAGAAGGTGTACGTGTCCTTCAGGCCTAGGCATGGCCTTAGTACGCAGCCTATGTGAGGGCAACCACAAAATGGCTACTGTTCTAAAATGGAACCCAAGGGTGCAATATGTAGTATCATATACACGGTGAATTAATCAGTGAAACATGACGAAAAACACTGGTACATACCGCACTTGTCATTTGCGGTTTGCTGATACTAAAATCGGCATGGTAGGACCGTGCATCCAACCTGGTTCCGAATTTTACAGTACCACAACTGCGAATACCAGGTGTTTTTGACAAAGTGCAAAACACATAGATAGATAATTTTACATGAATTTTCAGTGTAGCTATTTAGCAAGATACTAATTTAACTTGCCCCTTTATATACATTTTCCTTCTTTACAGCAACACAAAGGTTGCAATGGCATCAGTAGTCACAAATACAAATGACAAAATGTAAAACAGATATTTAAACATATTTTACACAAAATTTGAGTCTAGCATTTTAGTAACATAATTGTTTACCTTTATTTTAACAACACATTTAACAAAAACAACAATTTCAAAAAATTACTTTCAACATCTGAACTCACGAATACAACATAACCACAAAACACCTTAAAACTACCCATTCTTGCCCGAACTCAACAGGAATCAAAAACTGCACCAACACTAGTACAATGCACACTCTGTAAAAAGATCTACTCTAGAGGGGCTAACAAAAAATATTCATGTGGGATGACATCCATGGTCTATCATCTTGAAACCTAACATAGAAAACATCACTAACTGGCAATCCAGTAGAGGGAAGAAGGAGGACCACCTACATCAGTGACACCAGAACCAATTTACACCCAAAAAGTCCTTTGAGAGGTGCAGACTACTGCAACAGATATGGCTCTAGAGTTTTCAAGAATGGCCACGTACAAACCCCCCCAAAAAACTCAAAAACAAAACAGAAAATCATGTCACTGTGAAAATAAAGGCATATCATTGGATAATACACTTTTCAACTAAAAAGAATTAAAAGAACACATCCATTTATCTATCTTGAATATTCTTAAAGAGGATTTCATAGTGAGCAGATTTGTGCAATGTCACAAGATATTGTCAAGGGGTACACATAAAAAATATTTTTGCTGGAGTACGTCCATGCTTCACCATCTAAAAACATACCAAAGCAATAGTGTAAAAGCAGCAAGAAGACAACCCAAGGCTGAAGGACCCTTAACTTCAATACCAGTCAGAACAACACTGGGGCAGAGAGTCCCTTTAGAGGTCCAATCTCAACTTCCAGAATTGGGCTCTACAGTTTTTCCGGATGGCATCATACTGCATGGATTGTGGAGTTGTAGTGAGTGCTGGAGAGCAGTCCATAAGAGCCCTTCGCAATGCTGCAAAGAATTATAAATGTGATTATTTTTATTTTTGGCCCTTCACAATCTTTCTACATTAGCAGGCATTTTATTATCTTACAAACTGGTTAGAGTTATGAGGACAGAAGTGTAGGCAATGAAGGCTGCACCAGTATATTACTTCTCATATATATACAGAATTAATATGCTCAAACTTCCCATGACCCCACCACTTAGAAGTCAAAAATATAAGAGAAAGAACTTTTCTCCAAATAATCAAATATTGAAAAGGAGCATACAGTTAAACATAATTCATTTATCAATTATAAATAATCTTTCCAGATCCACAAAATTCACCGAAAAATATTGTGCACGTAGTTTTGACATCTCTTTTTTTCTCATCAATTATTCTTTATTTTCAGTCAAATGCATCAGTCCAGCCTTCTCATCAATTATTCTTTATTTGCAGTCAAAGGCATCAGCCCAGCTAACACATTTTGTTCAAACATGGACTTACTCTGGGCTGTAAAAACAATTAAATGAATACCAGTACATTTTCCAATATACACAAACGGTTTAAAAGAAATCTAAGTTAAAGAGACTAGATATACACAAAAAAGAAAAAAATCTAATTATACCTCTTGTTATGAATATATTCATAATAGAATAAAGTATTTTTCTTCTCATATGCGACTCCCTGCCTATATACATTCTTCACAGCAACCATATGAATTCAATCAATGAATCAGTAAGAGTAAAACATAAATAGTATGACTTAGTTACATAGTTATATCTTTTGTTATTCTTAAAACTCTCAATTTGCATGCAGTCTTTCTGCTAAAACTGGGACCAAAATCTCTAAAGGATAAAGAGAGAGGAACCTATTTCTCATGGCACAGAGATTGACATGAAGGCATAAATTATTTACAAAGGAATGGTAGCTCATAGCAATTTAAAAAAGCAGATTATACTTTAAGAGGGTGCTTACAATACTTGTGACCTAAAATAGATAAATTACAGCACTGAAAGGATTCTCCTAATAGACACAGAACTCACTTGGAAATACCTCTTAAAGATAGCTGAAGCAATCTTTTATTATACTTTGTTGTCTGCATGTGCTGGTAGTCCCCGTAGTGTCTGTAAGGATTATTGCCTTTCATCCACACTGAAAACAAAAAAAGAAGATCATATCCTGTCAATACAAATGCCACTCATCTAGGAGCCGCAGTTACTATATTAAATGTGATGTGTTGCCATATAGACTTCTTCGAGTAAAAAATCCATGAGCAATGCGCTTAGCCCTCATATAAGGTTTATAAGCCTCTCAATGGTATGCTAAACTGAATTCATAAAAGTCTTTTCCATGAATTATTCAAACTATCTCATTTCTCTACACAAACTTTTTGGGAGAGTGGTATTCTAACAGGCCTCCAAACAATCTGAAGACCAAAATATACCGTTATTCAGGTCATGAGAATTTAGAAACAAACGAGGTCCATCAGCCCACAAGATCCCCAAGTTTTAAACAGCAATCCTTCCACAAAACTGTAATTCTAACAAATCCAAAAGTATCCCTTCCATTATTATGGCTCACCTGGCATGTTCTCCGCTCAAGTGAAAAAGCAGTCTGTCTATCCGTAGGAGGTTCTGCCACTTGAAGTGTGTATTTAAGCACCTAGTCAGCCAATGAAAATGAGTATTCTAGACTTAGCAGAGCGACACCAATTTCCCCCCTCTACAACAATCCATTCCCTTCCAAACAAGTGAATATCCAATCGGCTTCGCCGTTACAGAATCTTTTTTTGTGTAACCGTCTTGGTGCCTCTCCGGTCCCTGCTTAAAGGACCAATCGCCGAGTTCATGGTGAATCAATATAAATACCCGTGAGTGCTCCTTTTCTGGTCCATTCATGCGCAGTTCAATCACTGCATTCGGATTGAATCTGTCAGATAAAGCATGCCCAATGTCAAACTTTGCCGGCTGCGTAGCTGAAAATCCTGCTCCCTCTCTAGTCCGCTCAGAGTATGGCTCAATCATATGTTACCTCTTCATAATATTGTGAAGCCGAAAAAGCGGCTAATCCCAGATTGATGATAGCATCCTTCCCATTTCTGCTCTAGTCCTTGTGGACAAATGGCGGTTCCAGAATTCGCGGACCAACCAAGTCTGTGAGTCATATTTGATAAAGTATGCGCTATTGCAATCGCATAACAAAAAAATACCATTTAAATCCATAGTGGCCCTACAGAATCACTCTATCCACCCATCCCGACCCTGCTACTTATATGCACAAGGGGGTGATATTAAAGCAGTGAAATGATCAACTTGTTTATACAAATATGAGTCATATGCAAAATATTACACCATCCAATCCTAACAGCACGAGAGAAATTATAGCAACCTAAGAGTTTGCTTTAACGCTCACCGACCGTGAGCCATTCACTAAGTTTCCAAGTTAGAAAAAAAAATGTAAATTAAAGAGTTAGTCAATCATGGCCTACTCCGTAAAGGAATGAGTAGGATAGTTATGTCATTTATATACTCATTTCTCTGACCTTAGCAAATTGAGAGAAAAACAATATAGTGTGAATAAATCAGGGGAATGAGTTGGATAATAATACCTTTATATCCTCGTATCTCTAACCATTGAAAATTGAGAGAAAAACAACAGTACATTGCTGAAAATTCAATGATCAATATGAGAAATATATGTCATACATATCCCCATTGAGCACTTCTTTGCAAGTCCCCATTGGAGAGATACTTAAGAAAAAACAATAATATACATTCCATTAAGATTTTAGAAATTGTTGTTTACCATTAACCGAAAAATCACAATGTGATGTAGATAGATGTAAATCCCCATTAGTGGAACTCTTGGGAAAAGTTCATGGTATACATGTTATTTAGATCAGTGTGGACATTGTTCAGTGTCATTTATAGTATAGTTCTTGACTATAAAAAAAAAAGTAATTCACTTTCTAAATTGAGGCCCAGCTGTACTGTTCTAAGTCTTCTGATCCATTTAGCCTCATTTTGCCTCAATCTCAGTTCTTTATCTCCACCCCTTGTTTTTTTTTATAGCCCTGGGGAAGTCCATGTTTGAATGAAATGCATTGGCTGGGCTGATGCATTTGACTGAAAATAAAGAATAATTGATGAGAAAAAAGAGATTTCAAGATTTCTGTGCGAATTTACGTGCATCATGAGAGAATGTTTATAATTGATAAATGAATTATGTTTAACTGTATGCTCCTTTTCAATATTTGAATATCTTACAAAATCGGTATATAATAGCTATGTGTTGCTCATTTTATTATCTTCTAATTTATTGAACACTAGTTACATGTAACTTACTGTATGGACAAGTCAAATTGTTCCTCTACATAAAAAAGCACAGCTAGCTTTTGCCTGTTATCATTATTTACTTTTTCACTTTTTAAATACATGTCAACAGTCTGTCTTTAAATCTTCTAGTGAGTGCATCAACAACATATAAAAACATGCTCTTGTTTTGTTAGACCACACTGTGTTAAATTGTGTAAGGCCTTCTTCAAAACTATCAGTTGCAATATCTATGTCCTGTTCTACAACTCCTCCTTTTAACAACTCTTCATTTCCCCCAGAATCCTGCTGAGGACCAAAGAAACGAAACTTCACATCATCACAACCTTTTCTATATCTGCCACAGCACCATACATAAGTGGTCTATTCATTTCTTCTAAACATAAAGCAGGAGTTTCACATAGTACAGCCTCCTAACTAAAGTTTGCATTGTTGTGTGGTGTTCAACTAGCATCCTGAAATGATGAAAAGTGCTTTGGCACACTTCGGTTTATTAAACAAGCTAGTGAGTGTCCCTGCAAATTTGTATGCTTCCTAATCTTCCAAGGATCCAATCCTTGTAAAGTAATTATTTTCTGTTTTAAACGTTACCTTGGAAAGATATGTGGAAATGTCCGTAATATATCAATGAATTGTTGTTGTTCAATATTACAAACATTAATTAAATTCAATTTCTATACAGGCACCTGACTCTGCCTTCCTTGTACCTGTTCTCCAAAAACTTTTTCTACATTTGCAGGTACCATCCATCGCCTCTTTCGCTATAGGATTGTCATTCTTCAATTCATAACATTGTCCTCTGTCAGTAGCATTAACTAATCTATTATCCTGGAGATAGCTTTCTTCATTAAAGGAAGATTCTGTACTAGAAGTATGAATGCATTCTCCACTAAAAACTGTACAAAAGTTACTTCTATTCTTGAATCTTTTTTTCTGGTTTTGTCTTCTCAAGTAGAACACCATTTTGTCAAGAGTCTTCATTCTATTTATAACCAAAATAAAAACGTTCACCTTCAAAGAAAAAGGCCTTATCAACTACTCTCTCAATTTGTTCTTTCGGTTTCATTGCATGTCTCCTCCTTCTATACTTCTTATTATTTCTAACCCTGGATGGACAACTACGCTACGCTCGCAAAGTTTGTGTAGTTTGTGCTACTTCGCGATACGCGAATTGCACGCAGCACAGAGCAAAATCACGTAGCGTAGTTGGCATTTTTTGCTCGCTCGCGGTCCTCAACGTCAAGTTGGCGACCGCGAGCAAGCAAAATAACATCCCTGCGAGACTTTTTCCTCATTCGTGATCAGCAACATCAAGTTGCTGATCACGAGCGTGGAAAATAAACCTCCCGGGGAGATTCTCAATGCGGGGAGGTCAGGTTTCTCATTGCGAGCGGTCGCGTATGCTTGCGACCGCTTGCGATGAGAAACTACCAGTCCGCGTTGAGAAAGCTGTTGCTCGAGTAAAAATCTACTCGAGCGGCAGAAAACGACAGCTCACACTGTGCAAGATGCCATTTTCAATGATTGCACAGTACGGACAAGCATCCGATACTGTGTAATCATCGCGAACAGCACACTACGCAGTTCACGTAGTGCTACGCGTATCTCACGTAGTGCGAAGTGCACTTCACGTAGCTACGTGTAGTGCTACTACGCGAACTACGCCCAGGGTTAATTATTTCTCAGTAGATTTATATACTACTGCTTCTGTCTCCTGGTTAAGGTTTATACATCTTTGCTACATTCTTTCCTGTTCTTGCTATGTAGATTTTGTCCATTGTTATTCTTTCTCATAGCTTGAATATGATTTTCATTATTTCCTAATCTTTTTAAATGTCCACATATGTTTTTAAGAAATGAGTTTGTCCTCTTACCAATAGCTCTTTTTTCGTTCACCACTTGTTTTTCATTTTGCCCCTTTTGAGTCTCGGTTCTGCATTGATACTGTACTTGCGTCTGTTCCTTTTCCCTCCGAGCTTTTGTATGCACTCTGTCTGTAATTATGCAGATATTGGGCCATATGTATGAACACATTTTCTCCATTGACATTGAATGGGTAAAGCTCTTTCATACATATGGCCCATTGTTCTGTAAAAAAAGCAATATATTTTTAATTTATTTTTTTGATTTTATGATTATAATCAAAAACACAAAATACAATGCAGTTGTAGTATCATTTTGGCTGGAAACAGTGCAGCACAGCTTCTATTATACATAATCTATGGCACATAATATTATCAACGTTATCATAATTACAGCATTTAGATGATTGATAAGGTGAGTACATTCAAGGTTAACAATATTAACCATGGGTTTGAAAAGCATGTATACACATCCCTCCCGACCATGTCATTATAACCAGCCCACTTGGTGTCTTCAACCATGTCTACAATTTATCTAATTACCCGTATTTATGCCTTCCGGTTCCCCTGTCTCTTTTCCCACTAAGTACTGCTGATATAACCCTCAAAAACCTATAGGGTGATTCTGTGGTGGAAGTAAATCATTGTATGTGTCTGATTGTGTTTTACAATAGATATTTTTCCCGATTGTCTATTAATGGTACTAGGCCTTTAGCCCAACGCATAGCCACTCTGCATTTATCTAGTAGTAAACCCATCTCTACTAATTTCCTTATACTTGATCCACTTCCACATCATAACCCACCAGGGCGAGCAGTGAGTTAGGCTCAAGGGTAAATCTTGTGTTTTCACTTAAGGTGTAGAAGATCTTCCCGCGGAACTTTAGGATTTTAGGACAATACCAAACATGTATGAATGCTGCTTTCTGTCCTGTGCAGAGGTGGCATTCCGCAGAGTCACGTAGTCTGTACACGAAGAGCTTCTCAGGTGTGTAATACACTTTATTAATATATTTAAAAAGTATTAGTTGGTTTCTGCCATTTAGGGTATGAATTTTGTTACTTCGCAGCAATGTTGCCAACTTCTATCACCAATAACTAGGTCTAGATCCTTCTGCCAGTCCTGGTAAATTTTCATCAGTTGTGATCTCTTGGATTCTTGTGCAAAACTATAAATTCTAGTTACGAGCTTAGGGGAGGTATCAGCTCATATAACATGGGTGAGTGTTGGCATCTCTACTGATTCCTGCATATCATCTCCCAGTAGATCGCGCCATGCATGTCTAGTTCTGAGGAATTAAATATTGGGTGAGAGACGATGGTTCTTGCTTCTCCTCCAATATGTCAACCCACTTACGTTCCAACCCCATCATGAAAAAAAATCACCTATCATTAGTATATTTAGTGTTCGCAATGCTCGGGATACGTCTTCTTCTCTATCAGTCGAGAACCAGGTACACCATTCCAGTGGTATTAGTGGAGAGTACATCAACGCGCCTGTCTGTTTCTCAAGCAGATTTTGCCATGCATGTATTGTTGAGTTTAGGGAATCTAGGACACCATGCCATCTGACTGTGGCACTGAAGAGCACCTGAGGGAGAGTGTCAGGGTCAGTAGAATCTCTCTCTATGCATATATGTTCTAATTCCTGTGGGCCATGTACCCAAGTTTATGCGTGGGAGGCTTGCACTGCTCTATAGTATAGCTCGAGGTCAGGTGGATTTAGGTCACCCATAGAGTAAGGTAAAGTTAGAGTTTCCCATTTAACCCTCAGCTGCTAACCAGCCCTGTCTAATTTGATTGTCAGTGATCGAAGAGTATCAAATATCTGACGTGGAAGTAGCATCGGTATATGATCTGAAAAAGGAATAAATATCTAGGAAGGACGATCATTTTCATGAAAGAAATGTGCCCAATCAGTGAGAGGGGCAATCTAATCCATCGGGCAATGTCTTCCTCAAGCCTAAAAATGGCTTTCCCAAAAATACTTGATAATACTATTATGGGGTCTGTATTGATTTGTATTCCTAGGTAACGTTTTGAATCAGTAGCCCACTGCATAGAGAAATCCAACGTCATCGAAGTCATTGATGGAGTAAGGGGGAAATTATAGATTTTGCTCAATTGACTCTGAGGTCCGATAGCTGCCCAAAATGAACTACTTCGGTAGATGCCTATCAGGGTCTTGGACATAAAGCAACGTATCATCTGCATATGTCGAGACTATTAAACAATATCCGGGAAATCATAATCCCCAATGTCCATGGTACTCCCTTACGGCAGAAGCAAGGGGTTCCGCCGCAAGGGTACACAGGAGAGGGGACAGTGGGCACCCTTGACGGCTTCCCCTCGAGAATGCAATGGGGGATGTGACAATATTGCCCAATTTTATCCTTGCCATTGTGGTGGTATATAATACTGTGACTAACCTGAGAAATACCTCTCAAACTCCTATTTGTCCCAATGCTGCCTTCATGAAAGTCCACTCAACAGAGTAAACCGCCTTTTCAGCGTCTAAGAAGATTGCTGCAGCTCTGGCATCCGAGTTCAGCCTTTGAATGGTCCCAAACATGGTTCTGAGATTGTAAGTTATGCTGCGGCCCGGAACAAAACCAGCTTGCTCTGGGTGGACCATCAAAGGTACCAGAGTGGATAAGGGATTGTCTAATTATTTGGCAAAAATCTTGGTATCTACATTCAATAACGATAGGAGTGTACAGGAAGAGCAGTCCTCCGGAGTTTTCCCAGGCTTCAGGAGTGTTACTATTAATACTTCTCTCATAGATGAGCCTTGATCAGCCTTGACCATTTCCTCATACAGAGTCACTAGGTGAGGGAAAAACAATTCCTGAATGGCTTAATAAAAAGCGACTGTGAGACCTTCTATTGCAGGTGCACTTGCAGCAAGCATTGTTTTGAGAGCTGCAAAAATTTCTCTAGGGTTGAGAGGGGCCATGAGGTGTTCCCTATGTTCGTTGGTAAGCCATGTCATTTGTATATGTTTCAAGTAGTCTTTGATTGACTCGCCAATCGGAGATATCCGGGTTCTATATAACTCAGCATATTATCTATCAAACCTTTTGGCAATCGCATTAGGTTCATGAAGCGGAGGTCCATCCTCATCATGTAACGCTATGATTGTACCTGCCTCTCTTTTAGGGCACAGTAACACTGCCAGTGTAGCTCCAGGGTGCTCGCTTCGCCATTAACCCTGACAGTAGCATATTTACCGAGATGCTTGACCTCACTATCTGATAGTATCATGCTACTCCTCAAGAGCAATGTCTTCAAGGAGTTTTGCATTGCCTGAATGCTGGTGGGCTTGCTCTAATTAAGCTATCTCCCTTTCTAATCTTGATAATCTGTCTCTTAGGGCCCAAAGTACCCCCACATGATTAAAAATTGCCATACCTCTAATGCAGACCTTTAAGGCCTCCCAGAATGAGGCCACCAAGCTTATGTTGTTTTTGAAGAACATTTCTATAGATTAAGTCATGTCTGCTTTAAACACTGGGTCTATCAAGGAATAAGGGAGGAACCTCCAGAGAAAAGGTGCGACTTTCCTAGTAGGTGGATCAATGTCCAGCAGGACTGGTGAGTGATTGAGTGAGTTCGTGGGAGTGGGTTACAAGCAACAATGCATGCAAATAGGCTCCTAGATATCAGCCAGAGATCAAGTGTGAATATCGTGTGTGGCAGAATAGTGGGTGAACCCTTTGGTATCATGGAGAACGCTGTCTCCAAACATCTAGCAAGCCTAATTGATCTGTTATATCTGCTATCACTCCAGCAGCCGCAGACGAGAGGCGAGGAGGACCCATAGATTTGTCACTAACAGTGTCTAAGATGCAGTTGAAGTCTCCTCCCCCCTAAATTAGTGCAGTATCCACATCCTGCATTAATCGGGTACCCAATGCATGGTAAAATTGTGGGTCGTCATAATTGGGATCATATACATTAACTAACTTCACAGTTAGCCCTTCTTTATGAGATCTAGCTATGATGAATCTCCCATTTGGGTCTGTTTCTACTTCCCGTAGTGTAATGCCTGATTTCGGATTGAAACATGTGAGGATGCCCCTGATGTGCGTTGTAAACCCAGGTGCAAAATACCTGCCCCGTAATCATTTATGTGTGCGCATACTGCTGTTAGGGGTTAGATTTATCTCTTGAAGTAGAGCTACAGATATTCGATGTATTTTTAAATATGCGACAACTTTTCGTACTTTCATAAGCTTATGTTTTATTCATGACTACAGTACTCTTGTTTAATAATGTGACTAAAACTACCACAACTTCTGTAATGCAAATAATATACATGTATTTATCCTGCACATAATCCTTAGACATTTAAACCATTGTCATTGTTAAATGCATTGCTCATGGTAATTATCAACTGTACTTACATCTTAAAAACATACCCCCTGCCAGAGACAGCTCCTATGATATTTATTGTTTCATATCACTGTAATAATCTTTTTAATCAAACTTCCATATACATCTTTACTTCTAATGTACATTATAGAATTAAAAAGTCATATACATACCATTGAATTGAGCTCATAGATTATAATGTTCTTTTAGCTCTTTCTGGATAGTCTTGACACTATTATGATCTGTAAAACCTAAGCACAAGAATGGAACACCACTCTCAAAGCAAATATTAAATGGCAACCTCTTCAACTTTCCACTCTATGATCATGAGAAAGGCAGCAAATGAAATCATGTCTTTTATTTTGTAATCCTCTAGCTCCAATTATGATTGGTTAGCAACTGTTAACCCTTTTCCTGTTTCAAGACGAGGTTCCTGTCGGTGCGGTTTCACAATGTTTTTGCAATAATTGCGGAGTAATCACGAAAAAACAGGAGTTCAAACATATATCTATCTTATTTTTTTTTAGATACTACACAACACTTTATTACATAGTCCTGAGTTGGAAGTTAAAGCTTGCCATAACTTATATTCTGTCATCACTACTCAACTTTAAAACAAATGTTCGGTTTCATTAACATACTTTCCCCCAACACCCCATGATTCGCACCACTGTACCTAACAACCCAGAGGAACCAGTAGGTAACAAGTTAACAGCACATTCTAGAAGGAACATGTTACTTCCAAATGAGATGCAGCAGGTGTGGTTTACTCCACAGATTCAAAAGCATATCCATGTCTGTATTACATTTGTTTTTAAAAAAAAACAATATTAGGACTTCTTCCTAAGGCATCCAACACACTACCTAATTTTCTTCACTTTCATGCTGACAGCATCCAATAAAATATATCTTTTTTAAAACACCTCCATTTTAACTGCTTTTTCTATGGAAAACTATGTCATTCAGCACCAGCCTTCTCCTGTCACTATTGATACTTCACTTCAAAGTGCTTAGAATATGGATTGTGGGCCACAGCTAAATCTATTGGGTTAAAGAGGCTGCAAAAAAGAGAGGTATTGACAGGGACTTGGGTTTGCCAAGTCTGCACATTACTTGGTTTGGTCAGAGAGGGTTAAAGGTTCATCAGTTTCTGGCTTTGGTTAAATCCATTGTGAATTCCCAAGCTCCTCACCTCATAATTCTACACTGTGGTGGCAATGACCTAGGCAAACTGACTAGGGTAGGGCTGCAAATCCTAATGAAAGAAACCTGTGCAACACTGATGTCACTTTTCTCTCACACTGTCTTGGTGTACTCTAATATATGCCATAGACAGAAATGAAAGTGGTCAAATCAATTCTGTCCACAGACTGACAAAGCCCGGAAACTTGTTAATAAAACTGTTTCTGCATTCTTACAGACCATTGCATAGGCAGTATCTATAACAACAATCTGAGTTTTGACATGCATGGAATTTATAGAAATGATGAAGTGCCCTTTACAGATGAAGGCAACAGGGTATTTCTGAGAGACTAGAGAGAAATTCTCCCTCTATTACAAGCCTAAAACAATTAAGGAGGATAAGAAGTGCATATAACAAACATATTTGCAGTGCTAAACCTGATCATTTCAGGGCTCAGCTTGATAGCGCTAAAAATAGACCCAAGAAACTGTTTCAAATCATCAAACAACAAGCTAAGCACTTTACTAATCATACCTCGGCACCCATGACCTCCTGTCCCAGTGAGGAGGACTTCTTAGCTCAATTCTCCGAAAAGGCAAGAAAAATTGAACTTGAACTGCAATGTGACGCACCAAATTTGCAGCCTCTGAGCTCCCTCACACCATTAGCAGAACCTATGGTAGCGAGTGCAACTTCCTACCCCACAGTTTGCACACCTAAAAACAGCGCATCTTGGAATTCTTTTCTTCTTCCAGATGATGCGGAGCTGCTCCAATCTATGGCGTCTTTAAAACCTTTCAGTCACATCATCAGTCCTCTACCAGCTATGTTTTTCAAAGACCTCCATTCAGCCATTCTTCCACTTTGGTTCTGGATCATTCATGAATCTCTCATGCATGGAAGGATTCCTGATTGCCTCAAGATGGGGCAAGTCACTGAAGAACCAGAACCTTTTGGACCTGGCGGCGCAGGGTACGCCTTAATCTCCTGGGTTCTCCTGCTTAGCTACACAGAGACACCAGGACACTCTGTCGGCGTAAAAGATTAGATTTATTAGCTGCAGCTAGTACAGTTGTCCTAGAAGTACACACGGTATGTTCTCAGGAGACTGCCACTTCACTCCGTGGCGCACAATCTTATATAGTATATATGTGACATATACATTAACTAAGAACACACCTAAAACATATAAAAGGAGCCAATAAGGAAAGTTGAAAAACAGAACAGAACCAATAGGAAAGGTTTGAAAACAGAGTATCGAGTAACTCGAAGAAGCCTATCCTCTTACTGTGTTTGTTACCCCACCCCACAAGCTAATTCATTAACTGACTTGTAGCTGTCTTGCAGGTGACGAGATACGTTTGTGTATTTTGGAAGATAGTTGTGAAACAAGAGAATACGAGCAGAGGACAGCGAAGGCCAGACGATAAGATAAAATCAGAGGAGAATAGTGTGAACCAACAGATAGTTGAGACAGGGATTAGGAAAACCAGACAGGGATTAGTGTACTCGGCCAGTCTCAAACACCAGCTTTTGTAAACAGAGGCACAAGGTTATTTTAATACGCTATTGCAGGAAAAGCAGAAAAAGACTTCGATCGTCGTGCTGCCTGAGTGAGGGCAACACAAAATGGCGGCGGAGCACAAAATGGCGGGTCGATACGATCATGATCGAAAATCGAAGTTCCTCATCACTCCCATCCCAAATTACCTAATGCCGACTTAGCTGATCCTTACAATTTCTGTCCAATCACCAGCATCATGACTTTAGATAAATTGCTCAAGAAATACGTTCACACACAGCTCTGCAACCACATTAAGAAATTTCAACTCCTTGACCTCTACCAGTCAATTTTCAGAGCGGGGCACAGTACTGAAACAGCTCTAACTCACATTATTGATGTTGCTGATGATGATCTCTTATCCAAAATGTTCCTTGTCTTCTGATCCTGCTTCCTCAGCATTTGACACTATCAAACATGAAAACATGAAAACCTTATTGCTCTTCTTCAATAAAGGATGGGGTTATCGGGCCCAGTCTTAAATCGTTTTGCCTCTTTCTTAAATAACCATACCCATCCCTTGCAACTAGTACTCCAGTCACTATTGGAGTACCTCAAGGCTCGGCACATTCGCCCACACTTTTCAACCTTTTCATGGAACCTCTCTCCAATATTCTGAACCGCTCTAACATTCAATACCATATGTATGCTGATTATACTCAACTGTATTTAAAGATCTCCTCTCCAGATGACATAAAACTCTAAATGGTGCGCTCTTAAAAACTCAACAATGGCTAACTCATAATCATCTGTTGTTAAATACCCTCAAAACTGAATTCCTTATGATTGCCCCCAACCACTCTGCACCTACTCAAGACTGACTCAAACAACTTACTGCGCTTAACTGCACCCCTTATGTTGTTGACTCTGCTGGATCTTTCGTCATAACCCTGGACAGAAACATAAATATGCAAGATCACATCAGTGCTATCATATGGGCACTTTTCTTTTCTTGATGCTGTGATAGCGATAGGGGCTTTGCCTTATTCACAAGGCGTCTCTAAGCCACTTAACGTGGCTTAACTCCGCCTTGTGAATAAGGCACCATCTCACGCTATACTTAGTGTTAAAAGGGACTGGCAATGGGTGTCGTGGTGGGGGTTTCACCGCAACACTCATTGATTTTGACAATCCCATATTTACAAGGGTGGCATAAATATGGGGCAGCGCCAACATTAAGACCAGGGAAAACCTGGTCTTACACTCGTTTTTGCTGTTTCCATGTGTGCTGCATTGTGCAGCACACATAGAAACAGCAAAATGCCATTGATTGTTTATGTGCAGGAAGGTGTCCCTTCATGCACATAAACATTCATTGAAAAAAATTACCTTTTGCAACTTCGATGTGTGCTGCATTAAGCAGCACACATAAAAGTTTCAAAATGCCATTCCAGATTGCTCATGTGCAGGAAGGGACAACAATAATTCCCCTCAATGCAGGCACCCTTGCACAATGTTGTAAGGGTGCCTGTGTTGGTGCTAGGCAGCTAAATTAGCACAAATGCAGGAGGAAACATAAGGCTGCACCGTATTCTTGTAAATACGGTGCAGCCCTGCACTTCAGAAGTGGCAGAGCTTGGTGTTAAGCCATGGAGGCTAATGCTGCCCTTTGCTGCTTCCTTGTTAATATGCCCCTGGATCTGTCAGTGGGTTTATGAGTGTCTGAGTGGACCTGTACATGGATGCGTCACTCTGCAAGTAACTCTGTAAGTACGTGCATGAGTATCTGAATGGGTATGACAGTAGGTATGTGACTGGATATAAAAGTGTGTGAGTGGAAATGTGAATGGGTGTATAGCGAATATGTGAGTGGGTACAGAACTGTGTGACAGTCACCGGCTAGTGTTTTTACAAATATATATATATTTTTTATATTGAAATGAAATGAAATTCTATTTGTATAGCGCATGGCTACCCTAAGACCTCCCATTGGGAATATTTTCACCAATATTCGCGATATCGCCGTGATAGTCGCGATGTCCCCGTGGCGGTACACGGGGCGCACTTGCAGTCAAGGTGTCATCATGAATATCGAGCGCAATTAACAAAAATTTAATTTGGGCACATAACTTGTGCCGCTAACACCTCCATTCCTCTAGCATGGGGTCAGAGCACCTCTACTCTAACACCTTATGTTCACATTTTCAGAAATTTTGAGCCCCAGGAATCGTTCCAAATCAATAAAATAGCGCGCACAACTTTTTGTTCAGGTACCGTCCAGCTAATTAGAGTATTCCCGATTTACACCAAATAGGCAAAAGGCACTCCCCTTACCCAACATCTACTCTACCAAATTTGGTGTAAGTCCATCCAGCAGTTTGGGCTGTAGGTGTGTCTAAAGGTTCCTATGGGAATTAACATTACAAACGCACCCTTATTTCTCGCCTCCTATATTCTCGGTCCCCACTGAACAGATTACACCCAAGCTTTCCATGACAACCAGAACCTGCCTTGACACATTGTTGGCAAAATTTCATGAAGCTTAGTCAAACTGCGCCAAAGTTATAGGCAAGTCAATAAATGCTTTTCCTATGGAACCTAGGTCCAAACTATCACCACCTACTTATATATATATATAAGCAGATATGTTGTCATGCTATTTTATATGCTAACATGATATCTATTGCAATTTTTGAGTGTGGAGAGAAGCCATGATTCGCAAGAAGGTAAGCCTCGACTGAGTCATGATGCCCCTCCTTTCTCTGGAGAATTTCTCAGAGCAATTTGATTATGGAAAAAATCACGCTCTTAATAAAAAAAAGTAGATTAATATGAATGTACCTTCAGAATGCATATAATAGTAATTAGACATATTTATGGAAATACTTGCAAGCGTGCCACATGCTAGTTATTAATTACAAAATCTACGGCCCTAGATTTTGAGAGAATTTTGAAATGTTTAAGGAGATGAAACTGTTGGCTTCCGAATGCGAGAAGGCATCCCGCATTTATCATTCTATAAGGGATTCAGCTGAACATGAGTTTAATTCTCTTTATTAAGCTAGGGATTAGGAACTCAATTTGAATTTGTCTCCGGAGAAATGGAGACAGATGAGTTTTATTATACCCAAGCTCTATGAGAATCTCAGCCTACCATTTTTCATCAAAAAAATATTATTTCATTTCAAATAGACCCAAGAGAAACCTAATAAAATGCGACTGAAAGAGAACGTGCTGCAACTATGGAGCAAATATATTAAATTCTAGCATATGGAGGTAAATTCTGCATGACTGCAACATATACAGCAAAAAGCATGAGGCACACGTGATACTCACACACCACTCTCCTAGGATGGGCATGATCAGGAAAAATGTTTTGTAAAATTTGACCACAGCATTCCATGACTGACAAAAGATTATCGCAAAGAACTAAATCAAAGGAAGCCTGAGTAACATATTGAGTTGATATTACTAATTCAGTTATTCCGTAGCATTAAGGGAAATGGTATCATTCTGGCTCTGACACTTCTAGTATATTCATTATCCAGTCTACTCCAATGAATGTTTCCTCAATCTAAAAACATTTTATATTGTTATTGCATTTTTGTTTATTTAATAAAGTATGATACATTTCATTAAATATTTGCGTTGATTCCAGTGTGAGTCCGAAGATATACCGGTCAATTCCTCAAACACATTGAGAGCCTTATTTTGGGATTTGGTAGAGTGCCGGATATCCTATCCGCTCTGTTTAGAAGGCATGTGGTCCATTGAGATCAAAGCACTTTTAAAGCAGCAGACGGGACATCAGACAATTTTTGATTGATACCACATCAGCTAGACTCTAAATAAGGTCTTAAGAGCCTGCTTTAGAATTTGTGGGAGGGGATGCTCTGCCACAAACGTGGCAGATATCCTGTACACCTTATTCCAAGTGCATTAGGATGTAATATACCTGTGATAAAGTGGGCTGGATACCCATCCCGTTTGTGACAGAATATCTTGTCTGCCACACTCTAAGGGCCATATTTATGAGGGCTTTGCATCATGCTTACACCATGCAACGTGGTACACGCACAATGCAAACCTTTCAGTCATAATTATGAAGCCGCGCAAACCCACTTTGCATGGCTTCACAAATGTATAGTAATGCAACGCAGTGCAAATTGCTACATTGCCTCACTCTGCACAAGGCATGCATTCCATTGGCACTGTGGTGGGTGTTCCCACGCAACTCCCATGGTTTTTGATTCATTCCCAGATTAACAAGACTTTGTAAACCTGGGAATGCTTCAAAATCTTACACCTCCCCAGCTGAGGCATAACCAGGAGAAATATGTCTATTTCTGCTAGTTTTTTCCTCTTTCTATGTGTGCTCCATTTTGCAGCACACATAGAAAGAGGAAAACACCTCTATGGATTGTTTTTTTGCAGGAAGGAGCCCCTTCCTCCACAAAAAAATCCTGCCTGTAACACAGCACCCTGGCACTGTGGGTACCAGTAATAGTTACTTTAGGTTATGAGTTATAGTTTCTGGAGATAATTATAACTGCCGAACTTCTATGGTTGTATGTGTGTAAAATCTGAACCTAACGATAACAACCTTGTAACTTTTGTTTTTTAAGAGAATTTCTAATGTCTTTTTAATTCTGTTCTCTAACTTTAATGTCCCTGCAGTCTTTGTTTTTTCAGTAAATTTCTAAGGTTTGTTAAGGTTATTTCCTAAGTATAATGTCCAAGTAAGCTTTGTAAATTTTTCAGTGAATTTGTAGATTTATTTAAATGTAAAGTAAAATGTAATTACCATACGTTAATCCAACTGCCAGCGGGCATGACCTTTGGCTGTGTGCAGAGGGGTTGGCCGCATGGCCTGCAGCCAACCCCAGCAATCAACCAACCCCAGGATTCGCACCACTAGTGAGGGGTTGGGCACAAGGCAGCCATGCCCTATGGCCAACCACCCAAAGGCAGTCAACTCGCCAGCCCCTGGGTGTTTAAGTGGCTGTGTGGGTCTGTGAGTGGGTGTGTCAATAGCTGTATGAGTATATAATGCAATGTTATATAATGTAAAAGACATTTCTAAAGTGCGCTGTTACTCCAAAGAGTGTCCTGGCACTCCGCACCTCCAGTGAGATGTAGCTGAGAGAGTAAACATTAATCTTGCTTAAAAAACAACTATGTTTTCAGTTTTTTCCAGAACTGGGGGGTAGATGAAATGCACCTTAACACCAAAGGGAGTTTATTCCAAAGTGAAGGTCCCAAAAATTAAAAGGACCTGCCCTCTGTTCTGGACTGTTGAATCCTAGGGATTTTGGCCAGAAAGAGGTGAGCTGTGCGCAAACGCCTAGAAGAGACTTAAAAGCAAGCTCTTGGTCTTAGGTAACCTGCGCCAGAGTGATGAAGAGCCCTGTGAACCAGTAGCAAGATCTTGACAAGAATCATCTTCTTAAGAGGAAGCCAATGCAGCTCTCTAAGATAGGGGGATTCATGAGTTCCCAGTGGAAAGCCAGGAAGCTTTCAAGTTGCTGTATTTTGGACCACCTGCAACTTAATAGTCAAGTAGGCCCAAATACAGTGCGTTGCTGTAGTCAAGCCTAGATTTGATCAAAGCCTGTACTACCAGTTTCCTAGCAAAGAGAGACAGAAAAGTGAGGAACTTCTTAAGCAACAGTAGCAGACCAAAACAGGTCCCTACTACTGCATTTACCTGTGACATAAAAGAAATCTCACCATCACACTTAACACCAAGATTTTTGACAGAGCCAGTGTGGCTTAATGAAGAAGGAGCACGCTCTGGCCAGAAAGACTGCCATGACTCATCTGATCTTATACCAATAAAAGTAGCTCTGTTTTGCCCGCATTACACTTGAGTTGGTGGTGAGATAGCCATTAAAATACTTCTGTCAAACAGGCTTTGATTTTTTTACCAGGAATTGTGGGTGTGTGAGTGATTGCCTGCGTGTATATGTGGTTTTCAGGGTCTGTAAGTGGGTGTGCAAGTGGCTATATGAGTGTGTAAATAGGTATGTGAGTGGTTTCTGGGTCTCGGACTGTGTGTGAGTGGAATGTATGGATAAATGAGTGGGTGTGTGATTGGTTTTCTGGGTGTGTGAGCTGTTGTATGGGTGTGTGAGTGGGTATGTGAGTGGTTCTGTGGGTGTGTAGGTTGGTGTGTGAATGTATGAGTATGTGTGTGAGTGCCTGTGTGCATCTGTGAGTGGGTGTGTGAGTGGTTCTTTGGATCTTTGAGTGAATATATCAGTGACTGTATAGGTATGTGAGTAGCTGTAGGGATGTTTGACTGGGTGTGTGAGAGGCTGCATGAGTGTATACATGGGTGTGAGAGTAGTTTTCTGGGTCTCTGACTGGGTGTGTGAGTGCTTGTGTGGGTGTTTCTGTGGTTCTCTGGGTCTCTGGGTAGATGTATCAGTGACTGTATCAGTACATGATAGGGTGTGTCAGTGTCTGTACGGGTGTGTTAGTAGTTGTGTGAGTGTTTTTCTGGGTCTGTGAGTGGGTGTGTGAGTGGCTTATGGGCATGTGAGTGGTTGTGTGGGTGTGTGAGTTTGTAGTTGGTGGGTGTATCAGCTATTGTATGGGCATCTGAGTGGTGTTTGAGAGGCTGTGTGGATATGTGAGTGGGTGTGTAAGTTGCTGTGCGGGTCTGTGAGTAGGTGTGTAAGTGGCTGTAAGGGTATATATGTGGCTGTTTGAGTGGGTGTCTGAGTGGGTGAATGAGTGGTTCGCTGGGTTTCTGAGTAAATGTGTGAGTGACTGAGTGTGTGAGTGAGTGTCTGGATGTGAGAGGGAGTACATGAGTGGTTGTGTGGTTATGTGAGAGAGTTTTGTATGGATCTGATGGTGAGTGTATGATTTTTCAAATCGGAGTCTGGATCTGGCACGGATTCACACAGGGCTGAGCACCACAGTTGCAAAAAAAATATTTTGGGACCGCTACATCAGTCCCATATGGTCATGGTACTTTAATCCTGACCCCTGGGAACCATGTCAAGATTCATAAAATGTCAGCCTTGACTAAGGTTGTGACCCGCAAATCACGGCATTGCTGTTGACGCATGGATCCGCGGGTGTACCATGGTGGATCTGCAGTGGATACGCATCTCTAGATATACATAAATGTTTTTTCTTTAATAACTGAAAAACTACTGAATGGATTTACAGTAAATTACTTATAAAAAATTATCTTTCTGGACCAAGATCTAGCTTTCTGTTAAATTTGGTGTAATTCCATTTCGCTATTTGGGGTGTAGTCGTGTCTGAAATCCCTATGAGAAATAGCATAGGGGAATTAACATTTGGGACCCCACATTTTCTTGGCCCACCTACTTGAATCAGCCTAAAACTGTCCAGATAGCAGCTGAAGTGAGTGGAAAACTAGTTTTGAAAATGTTGTAAAGATTCGTCAAACAGCACCAAAGTTATTAGCGAAACAAAAATACCTTTTTCAATGGACAGTAGGTCCTAATTATAACTAGGTAGGTAATATATGTGTATATATATATATATATATTCACTGAAAAAACCATAGGTTTCACACACGTTATAGTTAGGAATTAGCATTTAAAAAACCTTGCAAATTCACTGAAAAAACCATAGGTTTCACACATGTTATAGTTAGCGGAAATTTTACTGATAAAAAACCAGTGAAATTGCCCCGTTATAGTTAGTGCTGGCAACTATAACTCACGCGACCGCAATCCTCTGCTGATGCTAATACTGTATTTAGACACTTATTTGCCCATGTCTTCTTCCATACATTTTTAGCTATACATATATTACAAATATTTTTTTTTCATAAAGACACATATGTCATCAGCAGAAGATTGCGGTCGCGTGAGTTATAGTTGCCAGCACTAACTATAACGGGGCAATTTCACTGGTTTTTTATCAGTAAAATTTCCGCTAACTATAACATGTGTGAAACCTATGGTTTTTTCAGTGAATTTGCAAGGTTTTTTAAATGCTAATTCCTAACTATAACGTGTGTGAAACCTATGGTTTTTTCAGTGAATTTGTACGGTTTTTTAAATGCTAAGTTACTTTACGCCATTCGAGGCGTGCACGCCCACTTAACGCAGTTCGTTCCGTGCACGGTTTTTATCAACTTTAATAAGCCCTGTACATTTGGTGGCCTTCGGCCACCAAAAGCACAGGGGGTGGGGTAAGTGTGGATAGTGTTTTTTTTTTTTTTTTTTTTACCGTACGCTTACGGTAAGCGTACGGTAAGCGTACTCGGCGAAATTGCCGAAAAAAAAATAAAACCGTTTTTGCTCTTGGGGGATGTTTGGGGACTCCCTCAACATGACTATGTGGGAGGGAGTTGTCAAAACAGCCCCGTAACATGTTTTTGGCCATCTTGTTTGATAAACAACACTCAGTGCGAGAGACAAAATGGCGGCCGCCGCTTCCTGGTTTTGGCCGATTCGAATGTTTACTAAGATCTAAGAGCCAATCAGAATCGCGCTCGCGCTCGCGCACGCCACCGTACGCTTACGGTAAGCGTACGGTAAGCGTACCGTAAGCGGGCTCAGATATATATATTGATTTAAAGGCTATTTTCTCAGAATCTACTGAACAGATTTACACCAAACCTACAAAAGGCACTTCCTTGACCTAGGGACTACCTCTCTGCCAAATTTCTAGTAATTCTGTTCAGCCGTTCGGGCTGTAGCTCGTTCTAAAGGTCCTATGGAAAAATGCATGGGAAAAACGCGTTTTGGGACCCCCTTTTACCTCAGCCCCCGCTTGACGAATCCCCCCGAGACTTTCAGGGTAGGAGCGGAGCGTAGCACCCCACCTATTTTGAGAAATTCGCGAGGATTCATCGACCGGCGCCAAAGTTATTCAAAATAGAATGTTGAGGTTTTCCTATGGAAAAGGGGTCCTAACTATAACTACCTACTGGCGACCGCCAGTAGGTAATATATATATATATATATATATATATATATATTAATATATATATATATATATATATATCCACACGGAAAAGTTTTCCCAAGAGCTATCGGGCACAAAGCAGGAACACGGACTCAAGTATAGCTGATGCCAGATTAAATTTAATGCAGTGACTTCTTGTGGTGCTGTCTCATATATATGTATATTCACTGAAAAAACCATGGGTTTCACACACGTTATAGTTAGGAATTAGCATTTAAAAAACCTTAGAAATTCAATGAAAAAACCAAAGGTTTCACACATGTTATAGTTAGCTGGACATTTCACTCGTAAAAAAACATTGAAATTCCCCCGTTATAGTTAGTTCAGCTAACTATAACTCGCGCGCCCGCAATGCACTACTGATGACGTCACATATTTCATCACTCATGACATGGTCACTGACATCACTCATGACATCACTGATGACATCTCAAATGACATCACTGATGACATCATCCAGTGATTGTGTGTTTTTCTGAAAATTAAATATGTTTTATATTTATGTATATCTCAAGGTCAATGGAAGAATAAATGGGTATATAAGTGTCTAAATGGATGCTTTTTTTTTGAAATTTTTTTTGTGTAACTGACTGATTAAGTGTATCATAGTGAATACATGGCTTACTGAGTAATCTTTAAATATGAAAATATCTGTATCAGTTTCTTACTTTGTGTATAAGTGGCTGCATGGGTTGGTGAGTAGCTACATGAGTGTCTATATAGGTTATTAGTTGGTTTTTTATCAGTATGAGTGTCTGAGTTTCTGTATGGTTCGGTGGGGGGTATTACTTAGTGCATAGGTGCATGAATGAGTGACTCACTGTTTGTATGTGTTGAATACAGCATGTGTGCAGGACTGTATGGGTGGATGAGTGTGTGCATGGGTGTGTTAGTGAGTGAATGACTGTCTCTATAGTGTCTTTATGAGTAACTACATATGTTTTAAACTAGTATATGTGACTATTGGTGTATATAAGTGAGTATATGTGAGAGTGAGAGATTGGAAGAGTTCCTGTATGAATAAGTATGTGTTTCTATAAGTTATTGTTTAAAAGAGTAAGTATATGTAAGTTTCTGTAGAAGTAAGTGTGGTGGTGTGTGTATAACTGTATATGCAAGTAAATGGATGTTTGATTCTTTATTAGCATGTGTGACTATGTGTGTGAGTAACTCTATGGATGAGTGGCGTTGTGTAACAGGATGTATAGGTGTATGAATACATATGATGCGTGAGTACATGTATGAGTGACTGTAGAGGACTGTTGGTGAATGACTGTATGTGTATGTGGTTCTTAGAATTACTGATTAGGTTGTTGTAACTGATATTGATATGTTCATTATTTTGAACATTTTAGTTTCTATTTTTGAATGTGTGTTTCAATGGTTATATTAGGGGAAGAGGAGGTCTGCCACTCTATCACAAGGATGATGTCATCAGTGATGTCATCAGTGATGTCATTTGAGATGTCATCAGTGATGTCATGAGTGATGTCAGTGACCATATCATGAGTGATGTAATATGTGACGTCATCAGTAGTGCATTGCGGGCGCGCAAGTTATAGTTAGCTGAACTAACTATAACGGGGGAATTTCAATGGTTTTTTACGAGTGAAATGTCCAGCTAACTATAACATGTGTGAAACCTTTGGTTTTTTCATTGAATTTCTAAGGTTTTTTAAATGCTAATTCCTAACTATAACGTGTGTGAAACCCATGGTTTTTTCAGTGAATTTGCAAGGTTTTTTACATGCTAATTCCTAACTATAACGTGAGTGAAACCCATGTTTTTTTCAGTGAATTTGCAAGGTTTTTTAAATGCTAATTGTTTTTTTTTTTTCTTTTTTTTTTTACATATTTTTATTTTAATTTTCTATCCTTTTTTAAAGACTATGGTTAAATTTTAAAAATTCTACAATATGTTTTTATTTTACCATTTTTATAAAATAAACAGGTAAAATTTATTAGTATAACATATTTTTTTTTTTTTCCTTTTTTTTTTTAATTTATTTTTTTTAACGTGCGCGTACGGTAAGCGCACGTCTTGCTTTAATTACGTTAGATTTCTACGCTGTTTGCGTTCATTTACGCAATTTGCGTAGACGCATGTCACGCGCGCACAGCGCGTAACGTGTACGCTGCACGCGCACGTTACGCGGAAGTGAAGGGGCGTGCCTGTTTTGCGCATGCGCGCGTGCGCGTGTCTTTTTTACGCGCATGCGTACTTTTGCCGTAAGCGCTCCGTAAGCGTACCGTAAGCGTAACGTACGCGCACGGTAGATCATGTGATCAAGAAACAAGACTTTTGATTGGTTTTTACAACTTTCAGTTCTAGAACTCTCCTACACCACACCCATTCCCCTCATTTCTGCTTGTGATCCCTTAGGAGAAGGAGCTGGGTTGTCTTTGTGATACGATGGCAGAACAGCAGAGCCCTTCTGAGACTGAGGCTAGCAGCACTACCTTGAGGCAGAGAACGAGGAAACAAAAGACCTCTTTCATATGGGAGTATTTTTCTTTTCCAGAGGGCCACCAAAAGGTAAATGCACCCTTAGTGACTTGTAAGCTGTGTAAGCGTGTACTTTCAAGAGGGAATCCCAACAAGAAGTATTCCTTCGGGAATCACACCATGTTGAGACACCTTAAGGATGTACACAGAAGGACACATGCTCGACATACTGAAGGTAACCCTTCAGTAAGTCAACCAAGCACATCCACAGCAGCTCAGCCTGGACCATCATCTGCAGGGCCGAGTCCATCTTCGGCAGGTCAGGTGAGCCCTTCATCTGTGGGGGGAGCATCTCCTTTTTCTCGTCCTCTGGAAATTAACCCTCGGTTTCTGAGGGTTGAAATACGGTGCGCCACTTGTCATGATCTAATTTGTCATAGGGAGACCAGTATTTCCCTAGTGAACAATAAAATAGATCAGCACATTTGTCGTACCGACTAATATTCCCATTCTTTCTTTCCTCTGTCCCTGCATGAACACAACGGCTCTTTTAAGAGCCAACCTTACCTTTCAACTTTTTTTTATATATTTTTTAAAACTTTTTTTGATTTTTTTTTTACCGTACGCGTACGGTACGCGTAATTATTATTTTTTTTTTAAAAAACACTAAAAATCAATTATCACATTACAAGGTCCTTGAGAGACTACAATGAAAAACTGAAAATGTGATTGTGGAGAAGTGGAAAAAAGGGACCATGAAATTTTTGACTTACCATACCCACTCAAAAAAATATTTATTCATTTAAATTTTTTTTTAATTGCTTTAAAAATGGTTCTAGTTTTCGAAAATGTTCTATCTCAATCTGAAAAAAAAGAAAAAAGTATTAATATTTAATAAAACATTTTATAATACAGTACACATATTTACATATTTTTCCCCAAAACATTTTGCCTTTTTTTGCTGTTTTCAGAATATATTGCATTTCACTATAAATTGTGAAAGCAATTGCATTCATCATTTAACAGCAGGCAAAAAAAAAATTAACAATCTCAAAGATTGTTTTAAAAAAGCCCACAATCTCTTTTTGCATAAACATAACTTTATAGAAATGCATACTATTCTTAAAAAATATCATCTAATATCAATACTTATTTCTTTAAAATACCGTCTGATATTTTTGTTTCAGAAGTATAATCACAAAAATATATCTCAAATAACTCCACAATACATCTGGTTCCATTTCCTTTAGGCCAAATAGTAATTTTAAAATTCTTTTTTGATTAAATTTCCAATGGTAATCCAATAAAAATCTAAAGTTTAAATTGTACAGATCTCACCGATTCTCTGTAACATTTTGGTTTCCGAAAGATTTATTAATAATTAAATAAGTCCACAATAGAATTGTTTACCTTTCCGCATGGCCAAATAGTAATTTTAAAAATCTTTTTTGAATAAATTTCCAATGGCAATCCAATAACATTCCAAAATTTAAATTGTGCAGATGTTACCGATTTTTTCTAAATTTTTGGTTTTCCAAAGTTTCATTAAAAATTGAAAAAGTCCACATTACAATTGGTTACCTTTCCATTAGGCCAAATGGTAATTTGTAAAATCATTTTTTTTGAAAATTCCAATGGTAATCCAATAAAATGGTAAAAGTGTTTTGTCCAGATGTTGCCAAATCTCTCTAAAATTTAGGTTTCAGGAAGATTAGATAGGAATTTGCTAAATCAAAAGGCAAACGTTGCTTAAAAATCAATTGGGAATCATTACACAGTGTCCAGCCTTTTTCACATTTAAGATAAACTGTGTAATGACCAGAAGTTACAGTAGGTCCATAATGGAAAATTATTGCAACTGTTACAAAAGTTTTTCCTGAAATTGATAATTGCTGTCCTGTAAACTTCTTTATTAAAGTATCTAATTTTGAACCATCAGCTTTACAGCGTTGCATCATTAAAATTACATGCTGTCCGTATTCCTTTAAAATTAACGTTGAAAACATGTCAGATTGACACTCACTGCATTCCATGCTATGATTAGCATCTTTAACTAATTTAGCAAAAGTGACTGTTTTACTTTCTGGCAATGTTAAATAAATAAACCTTTCAGAATCAACATTAGAGCCACATATATTATAACAGTTTTCACAACTATGTTCCCATTTATAAGAGAGACCAAATACATTTTCAATGGGAACCCCTTCTTCTTCCAGTACCTGAAGAAAAAACATCAAGAATTCCTGTGCGTCTTGCTGTACATTTTGAGAAAACTGTGTTCGTCCTGAACATACATCTAAAAGTTTTCTAATTTCAGTAGCACTTTCTATTTGAGTTTTATCGTTACTCAGCTTTTGAAAAAGGAGACTCAACTCAGAACAGAATCTTTTTCCCTGATTTACTATTATCTGCTCTTGCACACTTTCCAGATAAAATGCAACATTCAGCACTACATTAGCGTAGCAGTTGACACCAGAGCTATTTTCAAAATGACATCCTACAACCTGTTCTTCATTTTCCTTTTTCTTTTTGCTTGCAATTACATCACTCCTCTTTTTTTTCCTCCTCTCTACATCTTCATTACAGATATTCTCATTTCTCCTTTTACGAGAAACTACACGTTTCTCCAACACAGGATACTGACCTAAATGAGGAGCATAGCTTCTTCTTAATCTATTATACTCCTTTACACAATTTGCATCAGCACTAACTTTTGAGTCATCAAAGTCTATCATGAATAAACCTGATAATGTTATCACTCGTGACAAAGCAACATATGCCATACCTTCTTTCAACACAGTTGAACCAATGTTCACAAATGCACAATCTACAGTCAATCCTTGAGACTTGTGAATAGTTACAGCATATGCTAGAGAAAACGGAAACTGCTTCCTACGTACATATAAGTCTTTCACAAGCATGAAACGAACTGAACAACGACAAATGTCTTTAACTTCTTCTATCTGATCAAATTTTATTTTTAAATATTCAATTCCATCTTTTTTCTGATAATTAATAAAACCCACAACTCTTCCCATAGCTCCATTAACTAAACCTTTTTCAACATCCAAATTTCTCCTTAAAAATACTCTACAGTTCATGCAAACATATAGATTTTTTTCTAATCCAGCTGTTTTGGAAATGTTCTTCTCTAGTGAATCCAATTTATTTTTCAGTGTGCCTGTTAATGTGACAGTAATTCTTCCATCCTCAATTTTGTCCACTGCTTCCAATTTCCTGATATCTTCCTTTTCCAATTTCAAAAGCTCCTCATTGAATATTGAGCATTCACGTAGAGTTGGCATTAAGCAGATGACACTTTTCTTTTCTGCAATGTTCTTGTATATGTTCTCTGCAACTATTTCTTCCTTTGGAAATAAATTATGTAGCAGCCGACTCTGTAATGCTTTCGTGCCAGCTTCAGTGAGTAGTCCAATTCTGATATCTTTCAGAATACTTCCATATTCTTCATCGTTTGCTTGCCTCATATTAGTAGTAAGTTCCTTGTACTC
The DNA here is from genome assembly GCF_964204655.1 of Triturus cristatus. Lineage (NCBI taxonomy): Eukaryota > Metazoa > Chordata > Amphibia > Caudata > Salamandridae > Triturus > Triturus cristatus. The sequence goes on from NC_140583.1 coordinate 881,326,313, forward strand.
AAAGAAGGACCAAATATTTGCATTACCGATGCTTCCCAATGACTTCTTCGTGTCTTCATGTGTCACAGTATTAAACACTGGTTGTCCTTTAACTGGAGTAAGTTGCAAAAGATCTCCAAAAACTATGACGTGTTTTCCTCCAAATAACACGTCATAGTCTGTCTTCAGAATTTGCTGCATTCTTAAATGCACAAAGGCAAGCATTAAGTTTGATACCATGCTCACCTCATCAATAATGAGAACTTGCATCTTCTTCAATACTCTTGAAACTTCCAAGCATGCTTCTCCAGTTAGCTTGTTGTATTGTATTTTGTTCTCATGCTCCACTGGTAACATTAGCAAACGATGTAAAGTGATTCCTTTTATGTTATATGCTGCTAACCCAGTTGGAGCAGTAACCACACAAGACAAAGTAGAATCCGTTTTTTGCTGTAGGTAGCTTCTGATGACTTTTATAAGGAAACTTTTTCCAGTTCCAGCTTGTCCGCTTACATACATCCTGATTGGATGAAATGATGTGCATGAGCACTCTTTTTTTTCATGTAGAAATCCGTGATCAATTTTGTTTCTGATCTCTTCATAAATTTGTTGCTGCTCTTCGTTCAGTTGTCTTTCCAAATTTTGTAAGTCTATAAATTCTTCTTGAGCTTGATTCATAGCCGTTTCCACTTCATTCATGGCTATTGATGCTTCATTTTCAACGATTGGTTGTCCTAGGGGATCTTGACTAAGTGTTCCTGAACTTTGGCTGTCCTGAGAACTGTCTCTAGCTATTTCTGCTGCAATTGTAGTTTCCTGTTCAATTTCTTCATTTAACATTTGCAGATAAGTTGAGAATGTACTGCATTGTATGCTGTCTTTGCAAGCATTAAAAGAATCTTCATAGCTTTGAAATTCTCCCAGTAGTTCATCCTCTGTACGCCATGGTTTAAACAGCTGTAAAAGAGCCAAGTAGTAAAATTCCTTTTTGTCAGTAGTGTCGCAACTCAGCTTCCTGTGATTTATCAAACTTCCTTTTGTTTGCTTCACCAAACATCCTTCCTCACCAATGACTTTATATTTTCCATTGTTGATGTCTTCTGTGGCTTTCCGTGAATAAATGTAGTTCTGCAGCACTTCATAGAGACACATGTTCTCCAGATGATGACTTCTCTTGGGATAATATGTGTCCAACATGTTTGATTTCAAAATATCTGTACTTTCTGGGTCATTCTCGGCCAAATATTCAATTTCTCCAACAGATTTCAGTACCCGATTTCTCATTGCTGCAAGGCCTAAACTTGCCCAAATTATTCTTCTTGATTTCGAGTAGAGACTTGCAGAAGATAACCTATCTGAACATTCGTAGGATCCAATTTCTCGATGCGATAACATCTTCAAACTGAAACTGTACAGCTTCTTACTGACAGTTTTCTCGTGAGAAATCTCTTCCCACATTTCCTTCAATTCTGTTTTTTCTGATTTCGTAATGTAAGACGTTACATATCGAGCAACAGCAATGGAATTGTCAGCTACATACTGTATATCCATGTTAGCATTCCACATGGATAAAATGACTGGGTTGTAGTCATTTATATTTTTTGATTCTTCTTTTCTTTTAAGGTTGTAGGTATTCTTAGGTGATTTTCTTGTGACAGTATGTCTCACAGATGACATAAAACTGTTTACTCTTCCATTTGAAAGAACAGGTCTAGGAAATCCAAATCGACATTTAGTGTAGTAATTATCTTTGCTCTTGTATTTCCGTCGACAGTATTTTCCACACCGATGACTTTGGAAACGTAAAACTTGCTCCTTTAACTTTATCTCTTCTGTGTTTTTTGGTATAGCACATGTTGCATATTCTTCAATGTAAGATAACACTGCTTCATCAGCATCTGTTCCAAACTTTGGGGCATCCTTGATCCACAACAGCAGATGAATATGAGGAGCACCTCTTGCCTGGTACTCTTTTCTCCAAAAGAAATCCACTACTTCTCCTAGAGGTGGATTTTTTTTATTGCAGATGAACAACATCATAGCCTCAAATCTATGATTGAAATATCTGCAAACATTAACCGGATCCAATGAGCACAGTTCTCCTGCTGTCTTGTATTCGATGTTTTTAATGTTTGAATTTGCCTCTCGTAGAAAATCCAGTAAATCATCCCAAGCGTACTCAGCACAGCTTAGGGTAACGAACCATGTTGGTGTTCCTAAATTCCGTAACATGCATTTTAATTCACCATGGCGTCTGTACCAATATTCATTTGTCCCACGCTGACAAGCCATCAGATTGATCAGTTGTGTTTCCAAATGATCATCTCGGTGCTGCACTTTCTCCATAAAATCCTTAGCAGACACATTTTGTAAATGTACTCCACTTTTTAAAATGTGATTTACTGCATAAGACAGTGCAGACAAGTCGCTTTCAAATAAAAGATGGAACAAATAAGGAATACTTTGTCGAAATCTGGGATCTTCAGCATATAGTCTTGTAGTCCGATTCTCAGAAGCTGGAATCTGTTCCGGACGTTCATCGTATCGTCCTCCTTTTCCTTTAGGAAACAGCTGGGGAAAACATCGAGCTTCCAAGCTCTCCTCCCATACACTCACGGGAGTTCCTTTTGCTTTCTTCATCTGAAACAGATCAATATTGTCTCCCATAAATTCTTTTGAATGAAGAGGATGTATGCTAAAATGTTCATATATTTCTTCTTCCTTTGACTTGTCCACTTTTTCAATTTGTCCAGTTGGCGTTTCTGTGTCTTCTTGTAAATCTTCGTCTTCTTCTTCTATACAAATTGATTCATACCATTTGTTATTCCTTTTCAAATACAAATTTGCTCTTTGTACTTTCCGTACATCTACCAGCTCCTGCCAAATCTTCTTATTCTTTGTAGGTACACCATTAACCAGAATAATTAATGGTTCAGTTTCCAAAGTATCCGCATCAATAGTTTCCATATTTTTTTTCAAATCCAAGGGCAAATACACCACTCTACCTTTTAAACCTCTCAGTAAATCTGAAGGAGGTAATTTACCAGTTTTGGACTCCATACGTACTATGGTCTGGAACGGATGAACACATTGAATGAGTATAGACTCATATGTATTTAATTCAGAAAGTTCAGCAGGAATAGCATCCAATTCTAAATTATTATGTACAGCTCTGGTCGGCATTCTATTTTCCTCTAACTTGTTGTAACAGTATTTACAAATACGCTGATCTTCACCCAATTCAAAACAATTTTCAAGAAATATATATGTGGCAAAATCCTTCCACTTATAATTATCTTCATTTTCACTCTTTCTGTAGAGATCAACATTCCTAGTTTGTTTTCTATAATGAGTTCTGCGGCAACAAATACAAGTAATATTTGGTCTTTCATTAGAGATTATTGCAAATTTTGTTATGTGATCATTAAATGTCTTACTTACAGAGGGTTCTACATTCTCTTCCACTTCTTCCTCATTTACTGTGTTCTTTTCTGCACTGTTTTGTTCAGGACCAAAGTAACAAAACTGAATTTCATCAACAACCTTCTCTACATCTGATACCGATCCACGGAACAGAGCCCTATTCAATTCATCTAACTTTATTGCTGGACTTTTAGCAAAATACAACCGTCTCACAAACTTTCTCATTTCAGTATGATGAACAGCCAGCATCCTAAAATGATGGAAAACACTATTACACACTTTTCTAGATAGACAAGCCAGAGAATGACCCTGCAAACCAGTATTCTCTCTCACTCTGCATGGATCTAGACTTTGAAGCACAATAATCTTCTGTTTTACACTTTTTTTACTATATTCTCTTAGAAACTCACAAAATTTATCAATAGATTCCTGACGCACAGTGCAAATACTACTACAATTCCAAGTGTACACTGGGGCTTTAGGACGTCTCCCCATAGCCTCATCCGCCATCACTTGTACCTCATCTCTTGGAACCATTATCTCCTTCTCCATTATGCAACCATTTTTCACTTCGTAAGCACGACCTCTGGTGTCAACTGCATGCAGCAAACTATTACTTTGAAAATAGCTCTCTTCATTAAAAAAAGGTTCATTACTTGAACTATGCATCCATTTTCCTAAAAACACTTTACAAAAGTTTGTTCTGTTCACTACTCTTTTCCTTTTGCTTTGTGATTTCAGTACATTAACCATTTTATCTAATGTACGCATCCTATTCAAAATTAAAATGAATAGTTTCCTTTTTAATTCTAATGCCTTTGCTGCAATGGCTTCAATTTCTTTTTTTCTCTTATAAAACTTAGCCTTTTGCTTATATTTCTTCACATCCTTTATCAAATTGGACATAACTCTTCTCTGAAACATTTTTCTACGTATCTCTTTAAACGCTGTTTTTCTGTTTAAGTTAATCTTTTTAGTTGCAGAAGGTATATTTGCATTAACTAAATTCTCAATTTTTTCCTGTCCTTTTCTATTGAAACATTCTTTCCAGTACAGACATTTTGTACATTTTTCCTTTTTTTGAATATGTTCTTTAAAAATGTTTTTGTCTGCTTACCAGAAGATTTTTTCTTTTTCCCAACATGAGCATCTCCAACTAACTTAGGTCCTCCAGTTGTCTTCAAATATAGGTTTTTTTTGTGGTCTTTCTTTACTCTGGATTTTGTAGGCATCTTAAATTTTGTTCACTGCTCTTCAGCAATACCTGAAAAAAACTAAAAAAAAATTCCTTTATTTTATTTAAATATATTACTACATTTTTTATGTTCTTTAGAAATCTTAAAATACTATAAACCCCTTTCCTATAAATGAAAATCACAATAACACCTTCACCAATTAAATATCTAAAAACAATTCCTGTGTGCACACAGAGTCATGCTTTGAAATTAGGCAGAAAACGAAATTTCTTTGCCAATTGCAAAGCATACTTTCTACTACTTTTTAGGCAAGTGAAAAGTACTTTTACAGACTGACACACTATGAATCCACTTTTCAGATTCTGATAAAAGCACATGTCCAAACAGCTTTTTCAGACCAGCACCATGTGTAACCTGGGTGACTGACTACACTCCAGCAAGGGCAACCAGCCTTAGTGATGCTGAATGTATTTGCATTACTGACTGAAACCTCAAACCCCACTCGCTTGTGAATACTGTGCATGATTCCACAGGGTAAGCAGCTGGGTGTGTGCTAAGAGTCTGCTTCTGCACAAAAAAATGGCTCCCCCTTTCCATCTAATGCAACTGTGAAATCACCAGAGCAATACGCAATAAATCTCTGCCTGTAATTCCTCTTTGCACACAGAGTCATGTTTTCATATTAGTCACAAAACGAAATTTCTTTGCCAATTTGAAAGCACACTTACTACTCTTTTTTTTGGCAAGTGATAAACACTTTTACAGACTGACACATTATGAATCCACTTTTCAGATTCTTAAAAAAGCACATGTCCAAACTGCTTTTTCAGACCAGCACCATGTGTAACCTGGGTAACTGACTACACTCCAGCAAGGGCAACCAGCCTTAGTGATGCTGAATGTATTTGCATTACTGACTGAAACCTCAAACCCAATCGCTTGTGAATACTGTGCATGATTCCACAGGGTAAGCAGCTGGGTGTGTGCTAAGAGTCTGCTTCTGCACCAAAAAATGGCTCCCCCTTTCCATCTAATGCAACTGTGAAATCAGCAGAGCAATACGCAATAAATCTCTGCCTGTAATTCCTATATGCACACAGAGTCATGTTTTCACATTAGTCACAAAACGAAATTTCTTTGCCATTTTGAAAGCACACTTACTACTCTTTTTTTTGGCAAGTGATAAACACTTTTACAGTCTGTCACATTTTGAATCCACTTTTCAGATTCTTAAAAAAGCACATGTCCAAACTGCTTTTTCAGACCAGCACCATGTGTAACCTGGGTGACTGACTACACTCCAGCAAGGGCAACCAGCCTTAGTGATGCTGAATGTATTTGCATTACTGACTGAAACCTCAAACCCCACTCACTTGTGAATACTGTGCATGATTCCACAGGGTAAGCAGCTGGGTGTGTGCTAAGAGTCTGCTTCTGCACCAAAAATGGCTCCCCCTTTCCATCTAATGCAACTGTGAAATCACCAGAGCAATATGCAATAAATCTCTGCCTGTAATTCCTATTTGCACACAGAGCCATGTTTTCACATTAGTCACAAAACGAAATTTCTTTGCCATTTTGAAAGCACACTTACTGCTCTTTTTTTTGGCAAGTGATAAACACTTTTACAGTCTGTCACATTTTGAATCCACTTTTCAGATTCTTAAAAAAGCACATGTCCAAACTGCTTTTTCAGACCAGCACCATGTGTAACCTGGGTAACTGACTACACTCCAGCAAGGGCAACCAGCCTTAGTGATGCTGAATGTATTTGCATTACTGACTGAAACCTCAAACCCCACTCGCTTGTGAATACTGTGCATGATTCCACAGGGTAAGCAGCTGGGTGTGTGCTAAGAGTCTGCTTCTGCACCAAAAAATGGCTCCCCCTTTCCATCTAATGCAACTGTGAAATCACCAGAGCAATACGCAATAAATCTCTGCCTGTAATTCCTATATGCACACAGAGTCATGTTTTCACATTAGTCACAAAACGAAATTTCTTTGCCATTTTGAAAGCACACTTACTACTCTTTTTTTTGGCAAGTGATAAACACTTTTACAGTCTGTCACATTTTGAATCCACTTTTCAGATTCTTAAAAAAGCACATGTCCAAACTGCTTTTTCAGACCAGCACCATGTGTAAGCTGGGTGACTGACTACACTCCAGCAAGGGCAACCAGCCTTAGTGATGCTGAATGTATTTGCATTACTGACTGAAACCTCAAACCCCACTCACTAGTGAATACTGTGCATGATTCCACAGGGTAAGCAGCTGGGTGTGTGCTAAGAGTCTGCTTCTGCCCAAAAAAATGGCTCCCCCTTTCCATCTAATGCAACTGTGAAATCACCAGAGCAATACGCAATAAATCTCTGCCTGTAATTCCTATTTGCACACAGAGTCATGTTTTCACATTAGTCACAAAACGAAATTTCTTTGCCAATTTGAAAGCACACTTACTACTCTTTTTTTTGGCAAGTGATAAACACTTTTACAGACTGACACATTATGAATCCACTTTTCAGATTCTTAAAAAAGCACATGTCCAAACTGCTTTTTCAGACCAGCACCATGTGTAACCTGGGTAACTGACTACACTCCAGCAAGGGCAACCAGCCTTAGTGATGCTGAATGTATTTGCATTACTGACTGAAACCTCAAACCCCACTCGCTTGTGAATACTGTGCATGATTCCACAGGGTAAGCCGCTGGGTGTGTGCTAAGAGTCTGCTTCTGCACCAAAAAATGGCTCCCCCTTTCCATCTAATGCAACTGTGAAATCACCAGAGCAATACGCGATAAATCTCTGCCTGTAATTCCTATATGCACACAGAGTCATGTTTTCACATTAGTCACAAAACTAAATTTCTTTGCCATTTTGAAAGCACACTTACTACTCTTTTTTTGGCAAGTGATAAACACTTTTACAGTCTGTCACATTTTGAATCCACTTTTCAGATTCTTAAAAAAGCACATGTCCAAACTGCTTTTTCAGACCAGCACCATGTGTAACCTGGGTAACTGACTACACTCCAGCAAGGGCAACCAGCCTTAGTGATGCTGAATGTATTTGCATTACTGACTGAAACATCAAACCCCACTCGCTTGTGAATACTGTGCATGATTCCACAGGGTAAGCAGCTGGGTGTGTGCTAAGAGTCTGCTTCTGCACCAAAAAATGGCTCCCCCTTTCCATCTAATGCAACTGTGAAATCACCAGAGCAATACGCAATAAATCTCTGCCTGTAATTCCTATATGCACACAGAGTCATGTTTTCACATTAGTCACAAAACGAAATTTCTTTGCCATTTTGAAAGCACACTTACTACTCTTTTTTTTGGCAAGTGATAAACACTTTTACAGTCTGTCACATTTTGAATCCACTTTTCAGATTCTTAAAAAAGCACATGTCCAAACTGCTTTTTCAGACCAGCACCATGTGTAACCTGGGTGACTGACTACACTCCAGCAAGGGCAACCAGCCTTAGTGATGCTGAATGTATTTGCATTACTGACTGAAACCTCAAACCCCACTCACTAGTGAATACTGTGCATGATTCCACAGGGTAAGCAGCTGGGTGTGTGCTAAGAGTCTGCTTCTGCACCAAAAAATGGCTCCCCCTTTCCATCTAATGCAACTGTGAAATCACCAGAGCAATACGCAATAAATCTCTGCCTGTAATTCCTATTTGCACACAGAGTCATGTTTTCACATTAGTCACAAAACGAAATTTCTTTGCCAATTTGAAAGCACACTTACTACTCTTTTTTTTGGCAAGTGATAAACACTTTTACAGACTGACACATTATGAATCCACTTTTCAGATTCTTAAAAAAGCACATGTCCAAACTGCTTTTTCAGACCAGCACCATGTGTAACCTGGGTAACTGACTACACTCCAGCAAGGGCAACCAGCCTTAGTGATGCTGAATGTATTTGCATTACTGACTGAAACCTCAAACCCCACTCGCTTGTGAATACTGTGCATGATTCCACAGGGTAAGCCGCTGGGTGTGTGCTAAGAGTCTGCTTCTGCACCAAAAAATGGCTCCCCCTTTCCATCTAATGCAACTGTGAAATCACCAGAGCAATACGCAATAAATCTCTGCCTGTAATTCCTATATGCACACAGAGTCATGTTTTCACATTAGTCACAAAACGAAATTTCTTTGCCATTTTGAAAGCACACTTACTACTCTTTTTTTGGCAAGTGATAAACACTTTTACAGTCTGTCACATTTTGAATCCACTTTTCAGATTCTTAAAAAAGCACATGTCCAAACTGCTTTTTCAGACCAGCACCATGTGTAACCTGGGTAACTGACTACACTCCAGCAAGGGCAACCAGCCTTAGTGATGCTGAATGTATTTGCATTACTGACTGAAACATCAAACCCCACTCGCTTGTGAATACTGTGCATGATTCCACAGGGTAAGCAGCTGGGTGTGTGCTAAGAGTCTGCTTCTGCACCAAAAAATGGCTCCCCCTTTCCATCTAATGCAACTGTGAAATCACCAGAGCAATACGCAATAAATCTCTGCCTGTAATTCCTATATGCACACAGAGTCATGTTTTCACATTAGTCACAAAACGAAATTTCTTTGCCATTTTGAAAGCACACTTACTACTCTTTTTTTTGGCAAGTGATAAACACTTTTACAGTCTGTCACATTATGAATCCACTTTTCAGATTCTTAAAAAAAGCACATGTCCAAACTGCTTTTTCAGACCAGCACCATGTGTAACCTGGGTGACTGCCTACACTCCAGCAAGGGCAACCAGCCTTACTGATGCTGTATGTATTTGCATTACTGAGTCCAACCTCAAACCCTTAAAGTATTCTTTATTTTTACCAGTACACCTTAATTTATCGTGAAAACATAGTCCATATTATTTTACATGTTCCTCACATTTAAATTTCTCCCAAAACAGAAAATAATAAACACAACTTCAACAAAAGGAATTCCATTTCTATTATTCGTTTCTTAATTTACCATATACATCCCCTCTCAAACTCTAAACTCACCTTTAAAATTAGTTAGCTGTGAAAGAAATGTGGCACTCAAACAGCAGATTATCAGAGCCAGGATCTCTGTTCTCTACACCTCTCTCCTCTCAGCAGAACCAGATAATGGCAAACTTTCCCTCTCTTTTTCCACACATATACATGTTAATTTCAAATCTCAGTGCTTCCCCCTTTTTTTCAAATGTAATCACACATTTCTATTGGTTGAAAACCAACCCTTTTCCAAAAGTACCCTTCCCCCAACTTGACTTCTGCCTAGTACCCTTCCCCCAACTTGACTTCTGCCTGCTACCATAGCAACAGCTCATGGAACACTGCTGTGTGGAGTTAGGTCAGAAGTTCACCAAACAATGTTTCAATTCCACAGAGCAAGAGTGCTTGACTTTTCAAACCTAACAGCAAATCCATAGTACTGTTCTTTGGTAACACATTTTTCTGTACCAATACAAAACATGCTTCTATTAATTTACACATACAGCCTAGTTTTTATTCTAGAATGGTATGAAACAGCCAATCAGTTCTTTTTTTTATGAAAAAAATATGTATGCCTCCATTTCCAAACTGTCTTTCATTTCTTTTTACCATTCTACTGAATTACACCTCCTGAGTGCATCCAGTTCTCCTTTGAAGATGTTCACAGTGTGGATTGTAGGGCACAGCTATGTCTTCTGGAGTGAAAAGTATGCAGAGAAAACAGATATGGTGAGAGACCTTGCTTTGCCAAATGTAGACATTAAATGGATTGGTCAGAGAGGGTTAAAGTGGCACCAATTGATGCCATTGGTGAAATCCTTCATGCAAATCCAACACCCTGACCTCATAATAGTGCACTGTGGTGGCAATGACCTAGGCACTTTGACTGGGGTAGGTCTGGAAATGCTTATGAAGGACACCTTTGCACAACTGTTTTCACTTTTCCCTAAAACTGCCATTGTGTTTTCTAACATATGCCAAAGGCAAAAATGGAACTGGTCCAATCATTTCTGTCCGCAGATTGACAAAGCAAGAAAGCACGTCAACAAATCTGTTTCTGCTTTCCTCCGTGACTATGGTATGGGTTCCATTTACCACAACAACTTGCGTTACGACATGCAAGACATTTATAGAGGAGATGGTGTGCACTTCAATGATGAAGGGAACAGAGTCTTCCTCTTGAACCTTAGACTCTGCATCGGTACTTACTTGTAGGTACCACTAAAAAATCACTTCATAAACACAACGGCTCTTTTTAGAGCCCCCTAATATCTAAACTCTTAAATCTGCATTTCATTTCTTTTATTTTATTTTTTTTCTACTGTACGCGTACGTTGAGCTTACCGTACGCGTACCCCGCGATTTTTTTTAAAATCAATAAATGTTTTCTTTGTACTTTTCTGTCCTTCTTTGACCCCCTTACAAATGTTAGGGGGTCTGTAACTCTCCTCCTTGCCCCCTTTTCAAGATATCACTCTTTTTTTTCTGAGTGAAACACACGAAATGGCGGCCGCCGCTTCCTGGTTTCGACCGATTCGAATGTTTACTAAGATCTAAGAGCCAATCAGAATCGTGCTCGCGCACGCCACCGTACGCGTACGGTAAGCGGACCGTAAGCGCACCGTAAGCTGGCTCAGATATATATATTGATTTAAAGGCTATTTTCTCAGAATCTACTGAACAGATTTACACCAAACCTACAAAAGGCACTTCCTTGACCTGAGGACTACCTCTCTGCCAAATTTCTAGTAATTCTGTTCAGCCGTTCGGGCTGTAGCTGTGTCTAAAGGTCCTATGGAAAAATGCATGGGAAAAACGTGTTTTGGGACCCCCCTTTTATCTCAGCCCCCGCTTGACGAATCCCCCCGAGACTTTCAGGGTAGGAGCGGAGCGTAGCGCCCCACCTATTTTGAAATATTCGCGAGGATTCGTCGACCGGCGCCAAAGTTATTCAAAATAGAATGTTGCGGATTTCCTATGGAAACAGGGTCCTAACTATAACTACCTACTGGCGACCGCCAGTAGGTAATATATATATATATATATATATATATATATTCACTGAAAAAACCATAGGTTTCACACATGTTATAGTTAGCGGAAATTTTACTGATAAAAAACCAATGAAATTCCCCCGTTATAGTTAGTGCAGGCAACTATAACTCACGCGACCGCAATCCTCTGCTGATGCTAATACTGTATTTAGACACTTATTTGCCCATGTCTTCTTCCATACATTTTTAGCTATACATATATTACAAATATTTTTTTTTCATAAAGACACATATGTCATCAGCAGAAGATTGCGGTCGCGTGAGTTATAGTTGCCTGCACTAACTATAACGGGGGAATTTCATTGGTTTTTTATCAGTAAAATTTCCGCTAACTATAACATGTGTGAAACCTATGGTTTTTTCAGTGAATTTGCAAGGTTTTTTAAATGCTAATTCCTAACTATAACGTGTGTGAAACCTATGGTTTTTGCAGTGAATTTGTACGGTTTTTTAAATGCTAAGTTACTTTACGCCATTCGTGGCGTGCGCGCCCACTTAACGCAGTTCGTTCCGTGCGCGCATGGTGCGCTTCGCGCACCGTGCGCACATGGAGGACATATGATGCACTTCGTTTTGAAAGGTAATATTTTAATTTTTCGTAATTTTTATAAGCCGTGCACAAATGGTGCCCTTCGGGCACCATTTGCACACGGGGTGGGGAGAGTGAGGATAATTTTTTTTTTTATATCTTTTTTTACCGTACGCGTACGGTAAGCGTAATCGGCGAAATTAGCGAAAAAAAAATCCATTTTTGGCCTTGGGGGATCTTTGGGGACTCCCTCAACATGGCTATGTGTGTGGGAGCTGTCTAAACAGCCCCTTTACATGTTTTTGTGCTTTGTATTTTCATCATCACTCTCAGTGCGAGAGAGAAAATGGCGGCCGCCGCTTCCTGGTTTCGGCCGATTCGAATGTTTACTAAGATCTAAGAGCCAATCAGAATCGCGCTCGCGCACGCCACTGTACGCGTACGGTAAGCGTACCGTAAGCGCACCGTAAGCTGGCTCAGATATATATATTGATTTAAAGGCTATTTTCTCAGAATCTACTGAACAGATTTACACCAAACCTACAAAAGGCACTTCCTTGACCTGAGGACTACCTCTCTGCCAAATTTCAAGTAATTCTGTTCAGCCGTTCGGGCTGTAGCCCTGTCTAAAGGTCCTATGGAAAAATGCATGGGAAAAATGCATTTTGGGACCCCCCTTTTATCTCAGCCCCCGCTTGACGAATCCCTCCGAGACTTTCAGGGTAGGAGCGGAGCATAGCGCCCCACCTATTTTGAAAAATTCGTGAGGATTCGTCGACCGGCGCCAAAGTTATTCAAAATAGAATGTTGCGGATTTCCTATGGAAACGTGGTCCTAACTATAACTACCTACTGGCGACCGCCAGTAGGTAATATATATATATATATATATATTCACTGAAAAAAAAAAAAGGTTTCAGGGGCGTTATAGTTAGCTGGACTTTTCACTCATACAAAATCATTGAAATTCCGCCGTTATAGTTAGTTTAGCTAAATATAACTCGTGCGCCCGCAATGCACTGCTGATGATGTCACATATTACATCACTCATGACATGGTCAGTGACATTACTCATGACATCACTCATGACATCTCAAATGACATCACTGATGACATCACTGATGACATCATCCAGTGAATGTGTATTTGTCCGAAAATTAAATATGTTTTATATATGTATATCTCAAGGTCGATGGAAGAATAAATGGGTATATCAGTGTCTAAATGGATGATTTCTTTTTGAAAAATTGATTGTATAACTGACTGATTAAGTGTATCTTAGTGAATACATGGCTTAGTGAGTAATGTTTAAATATATAAATATCTGTATCAGTCTCTCACTTTGTGTGTAAGTGGCTGCATGGGTTGGTGAGTAGCTACATGAGTGTCTATATAGGTTATTAGTTGTTTTTTTGAGTATCAGTATGAGTGTCTGAGTGTCTGTATGGTTCGGTGGGGGGTATTACACAGTGCATAGATGCATGAATAAGTGACTCACTGTTTGTATGTGTTGAAGACAGCATGTGTGCAGGACTGTATGGGTGGATGAGTGTGTGTATGGGTGTGTTAGTGAGTGAATGACTGTCTCAATAGTGTCTTTATGAGTAACTACATATGTTTTAAACTAGTATATGTGACTATTGGTGTATATAAGTGAGTATATGTGAGAGTGAGAGATTGGAAGAGTTCCTGTGTGAATAAGTATGTGTTTCTATAAGTGATTGTTTAAAATACTAAGCATGTGTAAGTTTCTGTAGAAGTAAGTGTGGTGGTGTGTGTATAACTGCATATGCAAGTAAATGGATGTTTGATTCTTTATTAGCATGAGTGACTATGTGTGTGAGTAACTCTATGGATGAGTGGCATTGTGTAACAGTATGTATAGGTGTATGAGTACATATGATGAGTGAGTACATGTATGAGTGACTGTATAGGACTGTTGGTGAATGAGTGTATGTGTATGTGGATCTTAGAATTACTGAATAGGTTGCTGTAACTGGTATTGGTATGTCCATTGTTTTGAAAATTTAGTTTCTATTTTTGAATGTGTGTATCAAAGGTTAGATTAGGGTGAGAGGAGGTCTGCTACTTTATCACAAGGATGATGTCATCAGTGATGTCATCAGTGATGTCACTGACCATGTCATTAGTGATGTAATATGTGACGTCATCAGCAGTGCATTGCGGGCGCGCGAGTTATAGTTAGCTGTACTAACTATAACAGGGGAATTTCAATGTGTTTGTACGAGTGAAAAGTCCAGCTAACTATAACACCCCTGAAACCTATGGTTTTTTCAGTGAATTTCTAAGGTTTTTTAAATGCTATTTCCTAACTATAACGTGCCTGAAACCTATGTTTTTTTCAGTGAATTTCAAAGGTTTTTTAAATGCTAATTTCTAATTATGCATACAGAGATAGGACATGTGAAGAAAGAAGAAAAAACGCACAGAAAGAAAAAAAAGAAATACAGAAAGAAAGCAACAGAAGTCCTCAAAGACGAAGAAAAGTACAGGAAGAAGGATAACGTCCAGAAAGAACAAACAGAAGAGCAGAAAGAAGCCTTGTTGCAAAATCATCCTGTACCCTCAACTTTTTCAGACGGATACTGGTGGTAACTGAGTCTGACTAACCAGTCCTAAAGCCAGTGCTATGTTAAAAGACACTTAGAATACAGTGAAAACACCTACATACACTAGGGAACACCAGTCGTTGGGGTCCCCCTGTGATTAGCATGACCTCTTCTATAAGCCCCTTGTATATAATAGGGCAGGGGGATTAAAACTACCTCTTAAAACGCGCCACAGGGCGTGTTTGCACACGTCACCTCAGGCCTTGTCCCCTCCCTTCCCCACTGTGTAAACACACCCTGTGGCCATTTTAAGTTGGGAGATTAAGTCCCCTTGAATCCTGAGGGTCCCTAGGGTCCAACTAGCCCACTAGGTACCTCCAGTAAGGGCCACAGAGCTGTGTTGTAGAGAGGTGTAAAAAGTGGCATGGCCTGGACCACCTCTCTGCAACGCAGAGCAGTGGCACTTACCGGAAGAACCTGGTGGGCTGGTTAGCTCCCAGGGGCCCTCAGAATTGAAGGGGAATTATTTCCCCAACTTAAAACGCACCATAGGGCGTGTTTGCACACGTTACCTCAGGCCCCGTCCCCTCCCTTCTCCACTGTGTAAACGCGCCCTGTGGCTGTTCTAATTTGAGAGATTAAGTCCCCTTGAATCCTAAGGGTTCCTAGGGTCAAAGTAGCCCACTAGGTACGTCCAGTAAGCGCCACAGAGCTGCATTTCAGAGAGGTGTAAAAAGGGGCATGGCCTCAGAACACCTGTCTGCAACGCAGCTACCTGGCGCATACTGGAGATACCTGTTGGGCTAGTTGGCCCTCAGGGACCCTCAGTATTGAAGGGGAATTAATTCCTCAAATTACAACTTGCCAGGGGGTGCGTTTGCAGAGTGCTGCAAGGAGGGGGCATGGCCTCCGGCGCGATGCCGGTCTTTTATTTATTTTATTTTTTTTAAGAAGGGTGTCTGTGTGGCCCCCCTTCTTTTTCTAATTTATTGGCCCTGTGGACCCCATCCCCCAGGGCCGGCCCCCTAATTTTTTTTTAGAAAAAGTTTTTGGGAAGGGGGCTGCGTGGCCCCCCCGAGGCCTTAATCGGCCCTGGGGACCCCAACCCCCGGGGCATGGCCTTTTAAAAAAAAAAAAAATCTTTAGGAGGGGGGCTGCATTTCTCCCCTCCTCAGGTCACTTATGGCCCCGGGGACCCCATCCCCCGGGGCCGGCCTTTGTTTTTTTTTTTTTTTTATATGTTTATAGAAACACCTAGGACATGCTGGACAAACCGTACGTACCTATCAACATGACGATTTGTGTGATATTCATTAAAAGGTGACTGTGCATACAATGAATCCACGTGGAATGTATTTACACCGCTAGTGAAGCTCTGACGTGTCTGATGCCCTTCCGTGCCTAATCCCGGTGCCCCCGCCGGTGGGTACTCTCCAAGTAGACACCCTTGTTGTTTATTCATACAAACATGGGTAGCTATTGACGGGCACAGTTAATACACATGCACACCAAGCCATTCAAAGGAGATTCGAAATAAATTCAACCAAAACTATGCAAGAAGCCCCCCTCACGGTTAATAAAACACACATCCACCGCCAGATGTGTATTACCTTTTATTTTACTCACTGGAAAGGAGATAAACCTCACTTGAGAGGCACAGCGCGCTCCTGGCTGAGCCCAATGCTGTGTTACACCCACCAGTGCCCACCGAGTGCCACACACCTCTGTGTTGTATTCCACCAGCTAGTGCGTATGCTATGACACTCTCTAGCCCATGTGCACTGTAACACCTCCCCGTGAATATGTCATGCCACACTTGCCTTCGCACAGGTTGTATTGCCCCATCTAACGTGCCTTCCTCGATGCCTATGTTATAACGCACAGCGCTATGTCATACATATTACAATCTGGGATTCATATCTTTGTCACAGTGCATATGCAATGTTACACTCCCCAGCACATATTTTATATTCCAACTTTAGAGACTAGTTAGGTTACATAACACTGCCCTGTGCATATTACACTCCAAGGTGCATATTGCATAGCACGCGCTAGTGCCTGTGCTATCTCGCGCTCTCCAATGAATCTGTCATTGTGCACAATGTATTGCATATTATATTTCATGCCCCAGTTCATCTTATATCACACTTTTTGGTGCATAGTTTCTACCATACACTGTATCTAGTTTTCATATTCAATCGTGCTCTCAGGACTATGTTCTATATATCACTGCGTTCACCTACCCTTTTCACTGGCATTACATTTTGCGATGGGGGGTGGAGGGTCAGGGGGTGTTTCTGCCAAGTGAGCCCGGAGTCACTGTCACAAACGCCCTCTTCTTCCTGAATAAAAGTGAGTTTATGCTGCATACTTGTACATATTTTAAGTAGTTCGCACAGACACACATTTTAAAAACAATAAAGTTCCTAATACCCGCCTTCTTTGAACAGTTAGCTTGCTGCCTCATCCACCTCCTCCCTATCCTCTGTTGTCTGAATCCATGGACTACCCTCCTCCCTCCTGCCATGCATTGTCTGATGTGCTGCCACTGCCCTCCATTTAGCATGATGTACCAGTCCACTCCTCCTGCCCTCCATTGCCCAATTCTACGCCCCATCATTGACCTCCTGCTTAGCCTCTGTGCTTAGTTTGCTACCCCTATTCTCCTTCCTCCTGCCCTCCGATGTCTTTGTGCATGCCCCTGCTCCATCCTTTTTGCCCACCATGTTCCATGGACCTGCCACTCCTATCTACTCTGAGTGTTCTGTTGAGCTGCCACTCCCCTCCCACCTGCCTAGCATTGTCAGATGACTGTAACCTGTCCCTGCCACCTCCACCCAGCCTGTCCACATTCCATGCCCCTATCCCCTTCCGCCTGTCCTCCGTGGTCCATTTTACTGCCACAACCTTCTGCCCTCCCTGGTCTGTTGTGCTGCAACTGCTCCTCCTGCCTGCCTCGCGTGGTCTGTTGTGAGGCCCCTTTCCCTGAACTCTCTTGCCTGTGCCCAGGTCCTGACCCTCCCTTCTATCCTCCATGGTCCTTTGTGCATGCCCCTGCACCCTCCTTCTTGCCCATCATAGCCATTGTGCTGCCACTAACCCTCCCACTTCACATGCATGGTCTTCTGTGCTGCCACGGCCCCTCCCACCTTGCCTGTGTGGTCAGCTAGCTGCCCCTGACCGCCTCCCACCTTCCCTCCATGGTCTGTGTGTATGCCATCATAGTCTCACTGTTGCTTTCCATGGTGTGTCTTGCTTCTAGTTCCCATCCTGCCTGACCTCCATGGTCATCTTGCTGCTCCTGCCCTGCCCCCTTGCCCCCAGCCCTCTGTTTCCATGTGCAGACCCCTATTCCCTCCCTCCTGGCTTGTCTGTTCCATTGTAATGCCCCTGATCCGTCCCTCCTGCCCTTTATGGTCTCTTATGCTGCAGCTTTTTTTCCTATCAGCTAGCTACCATTGCCTCTTTCCCCTTTGTTCTCTGTTGTCCATGTGCATGGTCCTGTCCCCTCCCTATTGCTTTCTATGGATTGTTGTGCTGCACTCCCGTCCCGCATACCCTGTGTCGTGTATTGTGCTGCTGCAAACCCTGATGCCTGCCCTGCAGGGTCAGTTTGGTGCACCTCTCCATGCCCCTCCTGTCCTCTGTTATCCGAGTCCATGTCCCTAACCCAATTCCTCCTGCCTTCCATGATCCAATGTACCATACTTGTGAACATTTTGAGCTTGGTAAGAGGGAGATTTGGAAAAAAAACTGGGGTATTGATTTTCCCTTTGAGATACATTGAAAAAGAGGAGATTGTAGACAGGAGACAGATCAAATAAAGCCCATTTGAGCTTAAAAACATTTGACGTTTCCTGGCTGAATCGGGTCTGTTGGCATGTATGGTTGTACTACCACTGCCTCTTCCTTCTGTCCACAATGGTCTATTATATTGTCACAGCCTCTCTTACCAGTCCTGTATTGTTGGTTTGTTGCCCTTGCCCCCCTTTCCACTGCCCTCCATAGTCTGTTGAGCTGCCACTGCCCTTCCTGCCTGCCCAGTGTGGTCAAATTGTTGCCTCTGCACCCTCCTACCTTCCTTCAGTTTTCAGTGTCCGTGCCCCTGGCCTCTGCCTCTCAACAGTATCCTAATGAACAACTAGATTGCTAACATTCTATATTTATTACAAAAGTGTGGAACGCGTGATGTCATCTTGATGTAATCAAAACTGTAATACCTAGAGCATTTCCTTTAGAAATTACATATATGAGAGGGTCTTATTTGCATCAAAATTATGGTTAGTGCTCTAAAAAACTAAAATGAGGACATATTTTCACATAGCGACAAAGCACTTATTTGTTATCTTTATGTTTTTTTATCCAGTTGACCACTTGATTAAATGTTGCACTTAGGGGAGAGGATGTGGGGTTACTTCCAGACCTGCAGACTTTGCAACTGGGGAACCAGGTTGGAGTTTCTGCTTCAGCTCGACATTCTGTGATTCTGGTCAAATCACTTAATCTTCCCATGTCTACAACCAAAATGAATTTGTTCTTGTGTGATGTAACCAATGCTCATGTAAAACACTCCAATACCTGACAAGTCTGCACTATATAAAACTGCAAAAACACAAAAAATAAAAAGTGTTTTGCACACTTCTGTCATTGGGCTACATGTGGGCTACATCTGGGTGATATTTGTGCTGAATTTGGGCTCTTTTGTCTCTGGTGGCCATCTTGGGTGATTTATTTGTTATGAAGTTTCTTAATTTCCTCATTTACTGCAGTCTCCTCAGTAGGAAATGCTTTCAGTATTTTACCTTGATTCCATCAACTAGGTATTCAGATATGTCACACATTTGCCATAAATTATGAATGTTAGCACTCTAGTTGCTCAATAGATCATTGTAGTAAAGCTACTGCTCACCACGGAAGTCTGCTGCTGGTATTAAACGTGCATGTTTCAGTCTGCATGTCAGAATTTTTTAATGAAATAGAAGAGGATTTGAGACGTCACACAAAATGTGCCCTAATTTTTCTTTCTTCAGCACTAATCATAATTTCTATGGCAAAATGAACCCCCTCATTGTGTTCCCTTTTAAATTAAATATTTTAAGTGTTACCAGTTTATTCCAATCAAGATGGCTTCAGGTGTGCAATACTTTTGTCATAAGTAAGACAGTAAGCGCTCTAGTTGTTCTTAAGAACAATCTAGGACATTCTGTCATTGGGCTATACTGGGGCTACATCTGGATGATATTTGTGCTAGATTTGGGCTCTTTTTTCTCTGGTGGCCATCTTGGGAGACTTATTTGTTATGAAGTTTCCTAATTTCCGCATTTACTACAGTCTCCTCAGTAGGAAATACTTTCAGTGTTTTACTTTGATTCCATTAAGAAGGCATTCAGATGTGTCATACATCTGCCATAAATTCTGAATGTTAGCACTCTAGTTGCTCATTAGATCACTGTAGTAAAGCTACTGTTCACCAGGGAAGTCTGCTGCTGGTATTGAAAGTGCATGTTTCAGTCTGCATGTCAGAATGAAATAGAAGAGGATTTGAGAAGTCACTCAAAATGAGCCCTAATTTTTCTTTCTGCAGCACTAATCATACTTTCTATGGCAAAATGAACCCCCTCATTTTGTTCCTTTTTAAATTAAATGTTTTAAGAGTTATCACATTATTCCAATCAAGTTGGCTTCAGGTGTGCAATACGTTTGTCATAAGTAGGACTGTTAGCGCTCTAGTTGTTCTTTAGAACAGTCTGGGAAGCTGTAGTAGAACAGAAAGCAATCAACTGACAGTCTATGCCCTTGTTGGATGTTCATGCTTTACTGAGAATGTTAGACTTCATTCTCACATGACTGAGAAAGATAATGTGAATTTGCAGAAAATATGCTCTCAGTTTAGCTTATAGATCACCTTCCAAACCTCTGTGAGAAAAGCATGAGAAAATAGTTTTCTCTCAAACATGATTCATGATATCCCAGCAGAAGGCTTTTTCACATGGTAAAATCACCTTGGAACACACCACAATTCCTAAAATGAGTATGGTACCATTAAAAAATGATTTATAATGTAACTAAAGTCTGAAAACCTTCTATTAACTGCAATGCTTTTTAATGAGGTGCTATCATGTATATTGGTCCCAAGATGGCTGCCAACGCTTCTTGGATGAAGTGCTGACATCCAATCCGATCTCACGATGAGATGTGTGGTTAGGCTCCGTTCAGATATATATGTGATTTTACTTTTGATTTTCTCAGGAACTACTGAACAGATTTACACCATTTAACCAAAAGGCACAACTCTGAACCAAGGGCTACCTTTTTGCCAAATTTAGTGTAATTCCGTTCAGCAGTTCGGGCTGTAGCTGCGATTAAAGGTTCCTTTGGAAAATTGCATGGGGAAAACACGTTTTGGGACCCCCCTTTTTTCTCGGCCCCTGCTTGACGAATCACCCCGAGACTTTCAGGAGTAGTAGAGAGTAGTAGAGAGCGAGTAGTAGAGAGTGAGTAGTAGAGAGCGAGTAGTAGAGAGTGAGTAGTAGAGAGTAGTAGAGAGTGAGTAGTAGAGAGTGAGTAGTAGAGAGAGCAGTACGGAGTAGTAGAGTAGTAGAGAGTGAGTAGTAGAGTGAGTAGTACAGAGCAGTTGAGAGCGAGTAGTAGAGAGTGAGTAGTGGAGTGTGAGCAGTAGAGAGTCGCAGAGAGTGAGTAGTAGAGAGTGAATAGTAGAGAGTAGTAGAGTGTGAGTAGTAGAGAGAGAGTAGTAGAGAGAGAGTAGCAGAGTGTGAGTAGTAGAGAGAGAGTAGTAGAGAGAGTAGTAGAGAGTGAGTAGTAGAGCGTAGTAGAGTGAGCAGTAGAGAGAGAGTAGTAGAGAGTGAGTAGTAGATTAGTAGAGAGTGAGTGGTAGTGAGTAGTAGAGAGTAGAAGAGAGTAGTAGAGTGAGAAGTAGAGAGTGAGTAGTAGAGAGTGAGTAGTAGAGAGTGAGTAGTAGAGAGAGTAGTAGAGAGTGAGTAGTAGAGAGTGAGTAGTAGAGAGAGTAGTAGAGAGTAGTAGAGTAGTGGAGAGTGAGTAGTAGAGAGTGAGTAGTAGAGAGTAGTAGAGAGCGAGTAGTAGAGAGTGAGTAGTAGAGAGTGAGTAGTAGAGAGTAGTAGAGTGAGTAGTAGAGAGTGAGTAGTAGAGAGAGAGTAGTAGAGAGTAGTGGAGAGTGTGTAGTAGAGTAGTAGAGAGTGAGTGGTAGAGAGTAGTAGAGAGTAGTAAAGTGAGTAGTAGAGTGTGAATAGTAGAGAGTGTTAGTAGAGAGTAGTAGAGAGAGAGTAGTAGAGAATAGGGGAGAGTGAGTAGTAGAGAGTGAGTAGTAGGGAGTAGTAGTGAGTGAGTAGTAGAGAGTGAGTATTAGAGAGTAGTAGAGTAGTAGAGAGTGAGTAGTAGAGAGAGAGTAGTAGAGAGTGATTAGAAGAGTAGTAGAGAGTGAGTGGTAGAGAGTGAATAGTAGAGAGTAGTTGAGAGTGAGTAGTAGAGAGTAGTAGAGAGCGAGTAGTAGACAGTGATTAGTAGAGAGAGAGTAGTAGAGAGTGAGTAGAAGAGAGTAGTAGAGTGAGTAGTAGAGAGGGAGTAGTAGAGAGAGAGTAGCATAGAGTAGTAGACAGTGAGTAGTAGAGTAGAAGACAGTGAGTGGTAGATAGTAGTGGAGAGTAGTAGAGTGAGTAGTAGAGAGTAGTAGAGAGTGAGTAGTAGAGAGTGAGTAGTAGAGAGTAGTAGAGAGCGCATAGTAGAGAGTGAGTAGTGGAGAGTGAGTAGTAGAGAGCGAGTAGTAGAGAGTGAGTAGTTGAGTGAGAGTAGTAGAGAGTGAGTAGAAGAGAGTAGTAGAGTGAGCAGTAGAGAGGGAGTAGTAGAGAGAGAGTAGCAGAGAGTAGTAGAGAGTGGGTAGTAGAGTAGAAGACAGTGAGTGGTAGACAGTAGTAGAGAGTAGTAGAGTGAGTAGTAGAGAGTGAGTAGTAGAGAGTAGTAGTAGTAGAGAGTAGCAGAGAGTGAGTAGTAGAGAGTGAGTAGTAGAGTAGTAGCGATTGAGTAGTAGAGAGTGAGTTGTTTAACTTAAAAGGAACACAATGAGGGGGTTCATTTTCCCATAGAAATTATGATTAGTGCTGACAAAGGAAAAATTAGGGCACATTTTGGGTGACTTCTCAAATCCTCTTCTTTTTCATTAAAAAATTCTGACATGCAGACTGAAACATGCACTTTCAATACCAGCAGCAGACGTCCCTGGTGAGCAGTACCTTTACTACAGTGATCTAATAAGCAACTAGAGAGTAGTGGAGAGTAGTAGAGAGAGGGTTGTAGAGAGTGAGTAGTAGAGAGTAGTAGAGTGTGAGTAGTAGAGGGTGAGTAGTAGAGAGAGAGTAGTATAGAGTAGTAGAGAGTGAGTAGTAGAGAGTGAGTACTAGAGAGAGAGTAGTAGAGTAGTAGAGAGTGAGTAGTAGAGAGTGAGTAGTAGAGAGTAGTAGCGAGTGAGTAGTAGAGAGTGAGTAGTAGAGAGTGAGTAGTGGAGAATAGTAAAGAGTGAGTATTAGACAGTGAGTAGTAGAGTGAGTAGTAGGGAGTAATAGAGAGTGAGTAGTAGAGTGAATACTAGAGGGTAGTAGAGAGCAGCTAGTAGAGAGCAAGTAGTAGACAGTGTGTAGTAGAGAGTAGTAGAGAGTGAGTAATAGAGAGAGTAGTAGAGAGTGAGAAGTAGAGAGACTAGTAGAGTAGTAGAGAGTGAGTAGTAGAGTGAGTAGTAGAGAGCAGTTGAGAGCGAGTAGTAGAGAGTGAGTAGTGGAGAGTGAGCAGTAGAGAGTAGTAGAGAGTGAGTAGTAGAGAGTGAGTAGTAGAGAGTAGCAGAGTGTGAGTAGTAGAGAGAGAGTAGTAGAGAGTAGTGGAGTAGTAGAGAGTGAGTAGTAGAGAGTAGTAGAGAGTGAGAAGGAGAGTGAGTAGTAGGGAGTAGTAGAGAGTGAGTGGTAGAGTGAGTAGTAGAGAGTAGTAGAGAGCGAGTAGTAGAGAGGAAGTAGTAGTGTGTAGTAGAGAGTGAGTAGTAGAGAGTAGTAGAGAGTGAGTAGTATAGAGAGTAGTAGAGATTGAGTGGTAGAGAGAGTAGCAACGAGTGAGTAGTAAAGAGTAGTAGAGTAGTAGAGAGTGAGTAGTAGAGCGAGTAATAGAGAGTAGTAGAGAGCGAGTAGTAGAGAGCAAGTAGTAGTGTATAGTAGAGAGTGAGTAGTAGAGAGTAGTAGAGAGTGAGTAGTATAGAGAGTAGTAGAGATTGAGTAGTAGAGAGTGAGTAGTAGAGAGTAGTAGAGTAGTAGAGAGTGAGTAGTAGAGTAAGTAGGAGAGAGTAGTAGAGAGTGAGTAGCAGAGAGTGAGTAGCAGAGTGAGCAGTAGAGAGTGAGTAGTAGAGAGAGAGTAGTAGAGAGAGAGCAGTAGAGTAGTAGAGAGTGAGTGGTAGAGTAGTAGAGAGTAGTAGAGTGAGTAGTAGAGAGTAGTAGAGAGTGAGTAGTAGAGTAGTAGACAGTAGTAGAGTAGTAGAGAGTGAGTAGTAGAGAGTGAGTAGTAGAGAGAGTAGTAGAGAGTAGTAGAGTAGTAGAGTAGTAGAGAGTGAGTAGTAGAGAGTGAGTAGCAGAGAGTGAGTAGTAGAGAGTAGTAGAGAGCGAGTAGTAGAGAGTGATTAGTGGAGAGTGAGTAGTAGAGAGTAGTAGACAGTGAGTAGTAGAGAGAGAGTAGTAGAGAGTAAGTAGAAGAGAGTAGTAGAGTGAGCAGTAGAGAGGGAGAAGTAGCGAGAGAGTAGCAGAGAGTATTAGAGAGTGAGTAGTAGAGTAGAAGACAGTGAGTGGTAGATAGTAGTAGAGAGTAGTAGAGTGAGTAGTAGAGAGTAGTAGATAGTGAGTAGTAGAGAGTGAGTAGTAGAGAATAGTAGAGAGCGTGTAGTAGAGAGTGAGTAGTGGAGAGTGAGTAGTAGAGAGCGAGTAGCAGAGAGTGAGTTGTTGAGTGGGAGTAGTAGAGATTGAGTAGAAGAGATTAGTAGAGTGAGCAGTAGAGAGGGAGTAGTAGAGAGAGAGTAGCAGAGAGTAGTAGAGAGTGAGTAGTAGAGTAGAAGACAGTGAGTGGTAGACAGTAGTAGAGAGTAGTAGAGTGAGTAGTAGAGAGTAGTAGAGAGTGAGCAGTAGAGAGTGAGTAGTAGAGAGTAGTAGTAGAGAGTAGTAGAGAGTAGCAGAGAGTGAGTAGTAGAGAGTGAGTTGTAGAGTAGTAGCAATTGAGTAGTAGAGAGTGAGTTGTTTAATTTAAAAGGAACACAATGAGGGGGTTCATTTTCCCATAGAAATTATGATTAGTGCTGGAAAAATAAAAAAAATTGCGCACATTTTGGGTGACTTCTCAAATCCTCTTCTATTTCATTAAAAAATTCTGACATGCAGACTGAAACATACACTTTCAATACCAGCAGCAGAGTTCCCTGGTGAGCAGTACCTTTACTACAGTGATCTAATAAGCAACTAGAGAGTAGTGGAGAGTAGTAGAGAGAGAGTTGTAGTGAGTGAGTAGTAGAGAGTAGTAGAGTGTGAGTAGTAGAGGGTGAGTAGTAGAGAGAGAGTAGTCGAGAGTGAGTAGTAGAGAATAGTAGAGTGAGTAGTATAGAGTAGTATAGAGTGAGTAGTAGAGAGTGAGTACTAGAGAGAGAGTAGTAGAGTAGTAGAGAGTGAGTAGTAGAGAGTGAGTAGTAGCGAGTGAGTAGTAGAGAGTGAGTAGTAGAGAGTTAGTAGTAGAGAGTAGTAAAGAGTGAGTAGTAGAGAATAGTAGAGAGTGAGTAGTATAGAGTAGTAGAGAGTGAGTAGTAGAGAGTGAGTTCTAGAAAGAGAGTAGTAGAGTAGTAGAGAGTGAGTAGTATAGAGTAGTAGAGAGTGAGTAGTAGAGAGTGAGTACTAGAGAGAGAGTAGTAGAGTAGTAGAGAGTGAGTAGTAGAGAGTGAGTAGTAGAGAGTAGTAGCGAGTGAGTAGTAGAGAGTGAGTAGTAGAGAGTGAGTAGTAGAGAGTAGTAAAGAGTGAGTAGTAGAGAGTGAGTAGTAGAGTGAGTAGTAGGGAGTAATAGAGAGTGAGTAGTAGAGTGAATACTAGAAAGTAGTAGAGAGCGAGTAGTAGAGAGCAAGTAGTAGAGAGTGGGTAGTAGAGAGTAGTAGAGAGTGAGTAATAGAGAGAGTAGTAGAGAGTGAGAAGTAGAGAGAGTAAGAGAGAGTAGTAGAGTAGTAGAGAATGAGTAGTAGAGTGAGTAGTAGAGAGCAGTTGAGAGCGAGTAGTAGAGTGAGTAGTGTAGAGTGAGCAGTAGAGAGTAGTAGAGAGTGAGTAGTAGAGAGTAGTAGAGTGTGAGTAGTAGAGAGAGAGTAGTAGAGAGAGAGTAGCAGAGTGTGAGTAGTAGAGAGAGAGTAGTAGAGAGAGTAGTAGGGAGTGAGTAGTAGAGAGTAGTAGAGTGAGTAGTAGAGAGTGAGCAGTAGAGAGAGAGTACTAGAGAGTGAGTAGTAGATTAGTAGAGAGTGAGTGGTAGTGAGTAGTAGAGAGTAGTAGAGTGAGTAGTAGAGAGTGAGTAGTAGAGAGTGAGTAGTAGAGAGAGTAGTAGAGAGTGAGTAGTAGAGAGTGAGTAGTAGAGAGAGAAGTAGAGAGTAGAAGAGTAGTAGAGAGTGAGTAGTAGAGAGTGAGTAGTAGAGAGTGAGTAGTAGAGAGTAGTAGAGAGTGAGTAGTAGAGAGTGAGTAGTAGAGAGTAGTAGAGTGAGTAGAAGAGAGTGAGTAGTAGAGAGAGAGTAGTACAGAGTAGTGGAGAGTGTGTAGTAGAGTAGTAGAGAGTGAGTGGTAGAGAGTAGTAGAGAGTAGTAAAGTGAGTAGTAGAGAGAGAGTAGTAGAGAGTGAGTAGTAGACAGTAGTAGAGAGTAAGTATTGGAGAGTGAGTAACAGAGAGTAGTAGAGAGTGAGTAGTAGAGAGTGAGTAGTAGAGCGTAGTCGAGTAGTAGAGAGTGAGTAGTAGAGAGTGAGTAGTAGAGAGTGAGTAGTAGAGAGTGAGTAGTAGAGAGAGAGTAGTAGAGAGCAGTAGAGAGTGAGTAGTAGAGTAGTAGAGAGTAGTCAGTCAGTGTCAGTCAGTGTCAGTCAGTCAGTGTCAGTCAGTCAGTCAGTCTCAGTCAATCAGTGTCAGTCAGTGTCAGTCAATCAGTGTCAGTCAGTCAGTGTCAGTCAATCAGTGTCAGTCAGTCAGTCAGTGTCAGTCAGTCAGTGTCAGTCAATCAGTGTCAGTCATTGCCAGTCAGTCAGTTTCTGTCAATCAGTGTCATTCAGTGTCAGTGTCAGTCAGTCTCACTGTCAGTCAATCAGTGTCAGTCAGTGTCAATCAGTCAGTCTCAGTCAGTCAGTGTCAGTCAATCAGTTTCAGCTAGAGCAGATCTGCAGACCTGGTTCTTTGGCTCTAAAGCAGCTCTTCTGACCTGGTTCTCTCCCTCTAAAGCAGCTATTCTGACCTGGTTTCTCTGGCTCTACAGCAGGTCTGCTGACCTGGTTCTCTGGCTCTTGAGCAGCCCTGCTGACCTAGTTTTTAGGCTACAGAGCAGTTCTGCTGATCTGGTTCTCTGGCTCTACAACAGCTCTGCTGACCTGGTTCTCTGGCTCTAAAGCATCTCTGCTGACCTGGTTCTGTGGCTCTAAAGCAGCTCTGCTGGCCTGGTTCTCTGGCTCTTAAAGCAGCTCTGATGACCTGGTTCTCTCCCTCTAAAGCAGCTCTGCTGACCTGGTTTTTCTGGCTCTACAGCAGGTCTGCTGACCTGGCTCTCTGGCTCTAGAGCAGCTCTGCTGACCTAGTTCTTAGGCTCTAGAGCAGCTCTGCTGACCTGGTTCTCTGGCTCTACAACAGCTCTGCTGACCTGGTTCTCTGGCTCTAAAGCAGCTCTACTGACCTGGTTCTATGGCTCCAAAGCAGTTCTGCTGACATGGGTCTCTGGCTCTAGAGCAGCTCTGCTGACCTGATCCCTTGGCTCTAAAGCAGCTCTGCTGACCTGATTCTCTCCCTATAAAGCAGCTCTGCTGACCTGGTTCTCTCGCTCTAAAGCAGCTCTGCTGACCCGGTTCTTAGGCTGTAGAGCAGCTCTGCTGACCTGGTTCTCTGGCTCTAAAGCAGCTCTGCTGACCTGGTTCTATGGCTCTAAAGCAGCTCTGCTGACCTGGTTCTCTGGCTCTAAAGCAGCTCTGCTGACCTGGTTCTCTCCCTCTAAAGCAGCTCTTCTGACCTGGTTCTCTGGCTCTAAAGCTGTTCTGCTGACCTGGTTCTCTGCCTCTAGAGCAGCTTTGCTGACCTGGTTCTATGGCTCTAAAGCAGCTCTGCTGACCTGGTTCTCTGGGTCTAGAGCAGCTCTTCTGACCTGGTTCTCTGGCTCTTGCAATTTTCAGAAAAATATATAATGTTATTTAATGAATAAAATATTTATAAATAAACAGTTAAGAAACTGTAGAAAATCAGTACAAAAAAATAGGTATAACTACTATCACACTTAAAAATTAGCATTTAAAAAACCTTTGAAATTCACTGAAATAGCCATAGGTTTCAGAGACGTTATAGTTAGAAATTAGCATTTAAAAAACTTTAGAAATTCACAGAAAAAAACATAGGTTTCAGGGGTGTTATAGTCATCAGTGATGTCATCAGTGATGTCACTGACCATGTCATGAATGATGCAATATGTGACATCATCAGCAGTGCATTGCGGGCGCGCGAGTTATAGTTAGCAGAACTAACTATAACGGAGGAATTTATATGGTTTTGTACGAGTGAAATGACCAACTAACTATAACACCCCTGAAACCTATGTTTTTTTCAGTGAATTATATATACATATATATTACCTATTAGCGGTCACGAGTAGGTAGTTATAGTTAGGAGCTACTTTACATAGGAAATCAGCAACATTCTATTTGGAATAACTTTGGCGCCCGTTGACGAATCTTCGCGAAATTTTCAAATCTTTTGGCCAGCTCCGGTCCGCTCCTATCCTGCAAGTCTCGGGATGATTCATTTAGCGGGGGCTGAGAAAAAAGGGGGGTCCCAAAACGTGTTTTCCCCATGCAATTTCCCATTGGACCTTTAGCCGCAGCTACAGCCCGAATTGCTGAACGGAATTACACCACAGTTGGCAGAAAGGTAGACCTTAGTTCAGAGTCATGCCTTTTGCTTAAATGGTGTAAATCAAAATCACATATATATATGGGCGGAGCCTAACCACACATCTCATCGTGAGATCTGATTGGCTGTCAGCTCTTCATCCAAGAAGTGTTGGCACTGCAGCCATCTTGGGACCAATATACGTGATAGCACCTCATTAAAAAGCATTGCAGTTAATAGAAGGTTTTAAGACTTTAGTTACATTAAATCATATGTTGATGGTACCATACTCATTTTAGGAATTGTGGTGTGTTCTAAGGTGATTTTACCATGTGAAAAAGCCTTCTGCTGTGATATCATGAATAATGTTTGATAGAAAACTATTTTCTCATGCTTTTCCCACAGAGGTTTGGAAGGTGATCTATAAGCTAAACTGAGAGCATATTTTCTGTAAATTCACATTATCTTTCTCAGTCATGTGAGAATGAAGTCTGACATTCTCAGTAAAACATGTACATCCAAGAAGGACAGAGACTGTCAGTTGCTTCCTTTGTGTTCTACTGCAGCTTCCCAGAGTGTTCTAAAGAACAACTAGAGTGCTAACAGTCCTACTTATGACAAACGTATTGCACACCTGAAGCCATCTTGATTGGAATAAAGTGGTAACTCTTAAAACATTTAATTTAAAAAGGAACAAAATGAGGGGGTTCATTTTGCCATAGAAAGTATGATTAGTGCTGCAGAAAGAACATTTTGAGTAACTTCTCAAATCCTCTTCTATTTCATTAAAATAACTTCTGACATGCAGACTGAAACATGCACTTTCAATACCAGCAGCAGACTTCCCTGGTGAGCAGTAGCTTTACTACAGTGATCTAATGAGCAATTAGAGTGCTAACATTCTGAATTTATGGCAAATGTGTGACACATCTGAATGCCTTCTTGATGGAATCAAAGTAAAAAACTGAAAGTATTTCCTACTGAGGAGACTGTAGTAAATGAGGAAATTAGGAAACTTCATAACAAATAAGTCTCCCACGATGGCCACCAGAGACAAAAGAGCCCAAATGTAGCCCAAATATCACCCAGATGTAGCCCAAGTATAGACCAATGACAGAATGTCCCAGAGTGTTCTAACGAACAACTAGAGCGCTAACAGTTTTACTTATGACAAAAGTATGGCACACCTGAAGCCATCTTGATTGGAATAAAGTGGTAACCCTTAAAACATTTAATTTGCAAAGGAACAAAATGAGGGGGTTCATTTTGCCATAGAAATTATGATTAGTGTTGCAGAAAGAAAAATTAGCGCACATTTTGACTTCTCAAATCCTCTTCTATTTCATAAAAAAATTCTGACATGCAGACTGAAACATGCACTTTGAATACCAGCAGCAGACTTCCCTGGTGAGCAGTAGCTTTACTACAGTGATCTAATGTGCAATTAGAGTGCTAACATTCAGAATTTATGGCAAATGTGTGACACATCTGAATGCCTTCTTGATAGAACCAAAGTAAAAAACTGAAAGTATTTCCTACTGAGGAGATTGCAGTAAATGAGGAAATTAGGAAACTTCATAACAAATAAATCTCCCAAGATGGCCACCAGAAACAAAAGAGCCCACCCAAATATCACCCAGATGTAGCCCAAATATAGTCCAATGACAGAATGTCCCAGAGTGTTCTTAAGACCAACTAGAGCGCTTACTGTCTTACTTATGACAAAAGTATGGCACACCTGAAGCCATCTTGATTGGAATAAACTGGTAACACTTAAAACATTTAATTTAAAATGGAACACAATGAGGGGGTTCATTTTGCCATAGAAATTATGATTAGTGCTGAAGAAAGAAAAATTAGGGCACATTTTGAGTGACTTCTCAAATCCTCTTCTATTTCATAAAAAAATTCTGATATGCAGACTGAAACATGCACTTTTAATACCAGCAGCAGGCTTCCGTGGTGAGCAGTAGCTTTACTACAGGGATCTAATGAGCAACTAGAGTGCTAACATTTAGAATTTATGGCAAATGTGTGACATATCTGAATACCTTCTTGATGGAATCAAAGTAAAAAACTAAAAGCATTTCCTACTGAGGAGACTGCAGTAAATGAGGAAATTAGGAAACTTCATAACAAATAAATCTCCCAAGATGGCCACCAGAGACAAAAGAGCCCAAATGCAGCACAAATATCACCCAGATGTAGCCCACATTTAGCTCAATGATAGAAGTGTGCAAAACACGTATTCTTTGTGTATTTGCAGTTTTATATAGTGCAGACTTGTCAGGTATTGGAGTGCTATACATGACCATTGGTTACATCACACAAGATCAAATTCATTTTGGTTGTAGACATGGGGAGATTAAGTGATTTGACCAGAATCACAGAATGTTGAGCTGAAGCAGAAACTCCAACCTGGTTCCCCAGTTGCAAAGTCTGCAGCTCTGGAAGTAACACCACATCCTCTCCCCTAGGTGCAACATTTAATCAAGTGGTCAACTGGATAAAAAAACATAAAGATTACAAATAATTTAAAAGTTCTTTGTCGCTATTTGAAAACTCAGAAAATATGTCCTCATTTAAGTTTTTTAGAGCACTAACCATAATTTTGATGCAAATAAGACCCTCTCATATATGTAATTTCTAAAGGAAATGGTCTAGGTATTACAGTTTTGATTACATCAAGATGACGTCAGGCTTTCCACACTTTTGTAATAAATATAGAATGTTAGCAATCTAGTTGTTCATTGGGATACTGTTGAGAGGCAGAGGCCAGGGGCACGGACTCTGAAAATTGAAGGCAGGTAGGAGAGTGCAGAGGCAACAATTTGACCACACTGGGCAGGCAGGAAGGGCAGTGGCAGCACAACAGACTATGGAGGGCAGTGGAAAGGGGGGCAGGGGCAACAAACCAACAATACAGGACTGGCAAGAGAGGCTGTGGCAATATATTAGACCATTGTGGGCAGTAGGAAGAGGCAGTGGTAGTACAACCATACATGCCAACAGACGCGTTTCAGCCAGGAAACGTCCAATGTTTTTAAGCTCAAATGGGCTTTATTTGATCTGTCTCCTGTCTACAATCTCCTCTTTTTCAATGTAACTCAACGGGGAAAATCAATATCCCAGTTTTTTTTCAAAATATCCCTCTTACCAAGTTAAAAATGTTCGCAAGTATGATACATTGGGTCATGGTAGGCAGGAGAAATTTGGGTAGGGACATGGACTCGGATAACAGAGGACAGGAGGGACATGGAGAGGTGCACCAAACTGACCCTACAGGGCAAGCATCAGGGTTTGCAGCAGCACAATACACCACACAGGGCATGCGGGACGGGAGGGCAGCACAACAATCCATAGAAAGCAATAGGGAGGGGACAGGACCATGCACATGGACAACAGAGAACAGAGGGGAAAGAGGCAATGGTAGCTAGCTGACCATAATGGACAGACGGGAGAAAGCTGCAGCATAACAGACCATAAAGGGCAGGAGGGATGGATCAGGGGCATTACAATGGAACAGACAAGCCAGGAGGGAGGGAATAGGGGTCTGCACATGGAAACAGAGGGCTGGGGGCAAGGGGGCAGGGCAGGAGCAGCAAGATGACCATGGAGGTCAGGCAGGATGGACACTAGAAACTAGACACACCATGGAGAGCAACAGTGAGACTATGATGGCATACACACAGAACATGGAGGGAAGGTGGGAGGGGGTCAGGGGCAGCTAGCTGACCACACAGGGAAGGTGGGAGGGGCCATGGTAGCACAGAAGACCATGCATTGCAAGCGGGAGGGTTAGTGGCAGCACAATGGCTATGATGGGCACGAAGGAGGGTGCAGGGGCATGCACAAAGGACCATGGAGGATAGAAGGGATGGTCAGGACCTGGGCACAGACACGAGAGGGGAAGGGGCCTCACAACAGACTGCGCGGGGTAGGCAGGAGGAGCAGTTTTCAGTACAACAGACCAGGGAGGGCAGAAGGGTGTGGCAGTAAAATGGACCATGGAGGACAGGAGGAAGGGGATGGGGGCATGGCATGTGGACAGGCAAGGTGGAGGTGGCAGGGACAGGTTACAGTCATCTGACAATGCTAGGCAGGTGGAAGGGGAGTGGCAGCTCAACAGAACACACAGAGTAGATAGGAGTGGCAGGTCCATGGAACATGGTGGGCAAAAAGGATGGAGCAGGGTCATGCACAAAGACATCGGAGGGCAGGGGGAGGGAGAATAGGGGCAGCAAGCTAAGCACAGAGGCTAAGCAGGAGGTCAATGATGGGCCATAGAATTGGGCAATGGAGGGCAGGAGGAGTGGACTGGTACATCATGCTAAATGGAGGGCAGTGGCAGCACATCAGACCATCCATGGCAGGAGGGCGGAGGCTAGTCCATGGATTCAGACAACAGAGGATAGGGAGGAGGTGGATGGGGCAGCAAGCTAACTGTTCAGAGAAGGTGGGTATTAGGAACTTTATTGTTTTTAAAATGTGTGTCTGTGCGAACTACTTAAAATATGAACAAGTATGCAGCATAATCTCACTTTTATTCAGGAAGAAGAGGACGTTTGTGACTGTGACTCCGGGCTCACTTGGCAGAAACACCCCCTGACACTCCACCCCCATCGCAAAATGTAATGCCCCTGAAAAGGGTAGGTGGACGCAGTGTTATATAGAACATAGTCCTGAGAGCACGATTGAAAATGAAAACTAGGTATAGTATATGGTATAAACTATGCACGAAAAAGTGTGATATAAGATAAACCGGGCGTGAAATATAATATGCAATACATTGTGCGCAATGACAGATTCATTGGAGAGCGCGAGATAGCACAGGCACTACCGCGTGCTATGCGGTATGCGCCTTGGAGTGTAATATGCACAGGGCAGCGTTGTGTAACCTAACTAGCCTCTAAATTTGTAATATAAAATATGTGCTGGGGAGTGTAACGTTGCATATGCACTGTGACAAAGATATGGATCCCAGATTGTAATATGTATGGCATAGCGCTGTGCGTTATAACATAGGCATCGAGGAAAGTTACAGTGCGCATGGGCTAGAGAGTGTCATAGCCCACGCACTAGCGGGTGGAATACAACACAGAGGTGTGTGGCACTCGGCGGGCACTGGTGGGTGCAACACAGCATTGGGCTCAGACAGGAGCACGCTGTGACTCTCAAGTGAGGTTCGTCTCCTTTCCAGAGAGTAAAATAAAAAGTATTACACATCCGGCGGTGGATGTGTGTTTTATTAAGCGTGAGGGGGGTTTCTTGCATAGTTTGGTCGAATTTTTGTCGAATCCCCTTTGAATGGCTTGGTGTGCATGTGTATTAAATGTGCCCGTCAAAAGCTACCCATGTTTGTATAAATAAACAGCAAGGGTGTCTACTTGGAGAGTACACACCGGCGGGGGCACCGGGATTAGGCGCGGTAGGGCATCAGAGCTTCACTACCGGTGTAAATACATTCCACGTGGATTAATTGTATGCATAATCGCCTTTTAATGAATATCACGCAAATCGTCATGGTGATAGGTACATACGGTTTGTCCAGCATGTCCTAGGTGTTTCTATAAATATATATTTTTATAAAATAATAAAAAACAAAGGCCGACCCCGGGGTATGGGGTCCCCGGGGCCATAAGTGGCCTGAGGAGGGGGGGCAACGCAGCCCCCCTCCTAAAGAATTTTAAAAAAAAGGCCATGACCCGGGGGTTGGGGTCCCCAGGGCCGATTAAGGCCTTGGGAGGGCCAAATTAATTTTTTTCAACAAAAGAAATTAGGGTGCAGGCCCTGGGGGATGGGGTACCCAGGGCCAATAAATGAGAAAAAGAAGGGAGGCCACACAGCCCTCCTTCTTAAAAAAAAAACTAATGATAAAAGACCGGCATTCCGCCGGAGGCCACACCCCCTCCTTGCAGCACTCTGCAAACGCACCCCCTGGTCAGTTGTAAGTTGGGGAATTAATTCCCCTTCAATACTGAGGGTTCCTGAGGGCCAACTAGCCCAACAGGTATCTCCAGTATGCGCCAGGGAGCTGCGTTGAGGCCACACTCCTTTTTACACCTCTATGCAACGCAGCTCTGTGGCGCTTACTGGAGGTACCTAGTGGGCTAGTTTGACCCTAGGGACCCTTAGGGTTCAAGGGGACTTAATCTCTCAACTTAGAATGGCCACAGGACGCGTTTACACAGTGGTGAAGGGAGGGGACGGGGCCTGAGGTGACGTGTGCAAGCACGCCCTGTGGCGAGTTTTAAGTTGGATAAATAATTCCCTTTCAATCCTGAGGCACCCTGGGGGCCAACTAGC
Source organism: Triturus cristatus (assembly GCF_964204655.1). Taxonomy (NCBI): domain Eukaryota; kingdom Metazoa; phylum Chordata; class Amphibia; order Caudata; family Salamandridae; genus Triturus; species Triturus cristatus. The sequence goes on from NC_140583.1 coordinate 881,361,515, forward strand.
CCACCAGGTGCTTCCAGTAAGCGCCACTGCTCTGCGTTGCAGAGAGGTGGTGCAGGCCGTGCCCCTTTTTACACCTCTCTGCAATGGCGCTTACTGGACGTACCTAGTGGGCTATTTTGCCCCTAGGGACCCTCAGGATTCAAGGGAACTTAATCTCCCAACTTAAAAAGCGGCCACAGGGCATGTTTACACAGTGGGGAAGGGAGGGGACGGGGCCTGAGGTGACGTGTGCAAACACGCCCTATGGCGTGTTTTAAGTTGGGGAACTAATTCCCCTTCAATCCTGAGGGCCCCTGGGGGCTAACTTGCCCACCAGGTGCTTCCAGTACGCGCCACTGAGCTGCGTTGCAGAGAGGTGGTCCAGGCCGTGCCACGTTTTACACTTCTCTGCAACGCAGCTCTGTGGTGCTTACTGGAGGTACCTAGTGGGCTAGTTGGACCCTAGGGACCCTCAGGATTCAAATGAACTTAAGCTCCCAACTAAAAACGGCCACAGGGTGTGTTTACACAGTGGTGAAGGGAGGGGACGGGGCCTGAGTTAACATGTGCAAACACGCCCTGTGGCGCGTTTTAAGTTGGGGAAATAATTCCCCTTCAATCTTGAGGGACCTTGGGGGCCAACTAGCCCACCAGGTGCTTCCAGTAAGCGCCACTGCGCTGCGTTGCAGAGAGGTGGTCTAGGAAGTGCCCCTTTTTACATCTGTCTGCAACGCAGCTCTGTGGTGCTTACTGGAGGTACCTAGTGGTCTAGTTGGACCCTAGGGACCCTCAGGATTCAAGGGGACTTAATCTCCCAACTTAAAAGGGCCACAAGGCGTGTTTACACAGTGGGTAAGGGAGGGGACGGGGCCTGAGGTGACGTGTGCAAACACGCCCTGCCCTATTATATACTAGGGGCTTACAGAGGAGGCCATGCTAATCACAGGGGGACCCCAACGCATAGTGTTCCCTAGTGCATGTAGGTCTTTTCACTGTATTCTGAGTGTCTTTTAACATAGCACTGGCTCTAGGACTGGTTAGTCAGACTCAGTTACCACCAGTATCAGTCTGAAAAAGTTGAGGGTACAGGATGATTTTGCAACAAGGCTTCTTTCTGCTCTTCTGTTTGTTCTTTCTGCACGTTATCCTTCTTCCTGCACTCTTCTTCGTCTTTGAGGACTTCTGTTGCTTCGTTCTGCATTTCTTATTTTCTCTCTGTGCGTTTTTTCTTCTTTCTTTACATGTCCTATCTCTGTAGGCATAGTTAGAAATTAGCATTTAAAAAACCATAGGTTTCAGGCACGTTATAGTTAGGAATTAGCATTTAAAACACCTTAGAAATTCACTGAAAAAGCCATAGGTTTCAGGGATGTTATAGTTAGCTGGACATTTCACTCATACAAAACCATTGAAATTCCCCTTTTATAGTTAGTTCAGCTAACTATAACTCGCGCACCCGCAATGCACTGCTGATGACGTCACATATTACATCACTCATGACATGGTCAGTGACATTACTCATGACATCACTGATGACATCTCAAATGACATCACTGATGACATCATCCTTGTGATAGAGTGGCAGACCTCCTCTCCCCCTAATATAACCATTGATACACACATTCAAAAATAGAAACTAAAAATGTAAAAACAATGGACATACCAATACCAGTTACAACAACCTATTCAGTAATTCTAAGATCCACATACACATCCACTCACTCACCAACAGTCCTATACAGTCACTCATACATGTACTCACTGATCATATGTACTCATGCACCTATACATCCTGTTACACAACGCCACTCATCCATAGAGTTACTCACACACATAGTCACTCATGCTAATAAAGAATCAAACATCCATTTACTTGCATATACAGTTAAACACACACCACCACACTTACTTCCACAGAAACGTACACATACTTAGTCTTTTAAACAATCACTTATAGAAACACATACTTAATCATACAGGAACTCTTTCAATCTCTCACTCTCACATATACTCACTTATATACACCAATAGTCACATATACTAGTTTAAAACATATGTAGTTACTCATAAAGATACTATTGAGACAGTCATTCACTCACTAACACACCCATGCACACACTCATCCACCCATACAGTCCTGCACACATGCTGTCTTCAACACATACAAACAGTGACTCACTCATTCATGCACCTATGCACTACGTAATACCCCTCATCGAACTATACAGACACTCAGACACTCATACTGATACTCAAAAAACCAACTAATAACCTATATAGACACTCATGTAGCTACTCACCAACCCATGCAGCCACTTATACACAAAGTGAGAGACTGATACAGATATTTACATATTTAAACATTACTCACTAAGCCATGTATTCACTAAGATACACTTAATCAGTCAGTTATACAATCAATTTTTCAAAAACAAATCATCCATATAGACACTTATATACCCATTTATTCTTCCATCGACCTTGAGATATACATATATAAAACATTTGTAATTTTCAGAAAAACACACATTCACTGGATGATGTCATCAGTGATGTCATCAGTGATGTCATTTGAGATGTCATCAGTGATGTCATGAGTGATGTCACTGACCATGTCATGAGTGATGCAATATGTGACGTCATCAGCAGTGCATTGCGGGTGCGCGAGTTATAGTTAGCTGAACTAACTATAACGGGGGAATTTCAATGGTTTTGTATGAGTGAAAAGTCCAGCTAACTATAACGCTCTTGAAACCTATGGTTTTTTCAGTGAATATATATATATATCCTGGCTCCTGCTTGATTACTGATGCGAGGTGCACTCGAACACTGACAGCGGGCCTCAAGCGTATCCCACATCACAGGAATGCAGGCTTTCCCCTCCCGATATGCTTTCACAGTTCTTCACCATTGCGCCAACGCGTTTCAAATTTCCCATTCTTCTTCACAGGCTGACGGTTAAAAGAAAACACGCGAGACCCTTCGCTGTTGTCCCGCATTTCTTTTATTGCGCGCCCTCTATGGGCTACTTTGAATAAGATGCGCATTGGGTGCTGGTACATGCAGTGTAGGACCTCTTTGTTAAAACTGCGTGAATGTTCTGCTGCTTGTATTAAAAGCTCACGATTGAGCCTCAGTCGGTTCAAGCCTCCTTAATCCTCTGCCAACATTCCACATACGAGGACTGCTGAATGGATGCCCCCTGTGCATATCGGGAGGGGAAAGCCTGCATACCTGCGATGTGGGATACGCTTGAGGCCCGCTGTCAGTGTTCGAGTGCACCTCGCATCAGTAATCAAGCAGGAGCCAGGATGTATAGGCGGCGTTCTGACCGCCGAGGTTGCACCACCCCGACAACCTGGTCGCCACGGGGGGCATGCATTCAGCAGTCCTCGTATGTGGAATGTTGGCAGAGGATTAAGGAGGCTTGAACCGACCGAGGCTCAATCGTGAGCTTTTAATACAAGCAGCAAGGAAAAAGAAGTCGCACATAGGTTTTTCTTTTGAGGAGATTGTATTAAGAGACTCAGACGCGTTTCAACAGCACGGTCTTTTGTCAATGAGTCATACAAACAAACCAGGAAGTGGCAGTGTTATTTCAAACAGTTCCTGTTACAAATTAGTAAACATAGAAAAAACATTTGCATATGTTGCTAGTCTGCGTCATCGTTTTTAGAAAACAGACTCTGCAAAACTTTATACATGTAAGTTGAAACAAAATGTGACAATGAACTAAACAGTTAAAATAATCACTGTAATTCATAATATAAGCAGTGGGACAGTTTTTCAAGAATTATTACACTAAATTCATTAGTGATAATAAATTACAGTGCACAAACCAAATTGTCCTTGAAGTTGTGAATGAAAAAATGCAAAAATGCCAAGCGGCAGTGATCACGATTACATTCTGTGTTCAATGATGTAAGCCCCATATGAATACTACCGAGTAAAGTCTGTATTCAGAGCACAAGAATATAGATTGATACATAAAAGTTGGCAAATGCCTGTGGTTGTCTGTCCTATCAATACCTAAGGGAGTGTGAGTGGAAGAAACACTGGAATAAGTCCATTCCTGGTACCATAACAAAAATTGAAAGTTAACATTGATTACTGCGGTGGTGAGTTGGCATGAATTGGCGCAGCCGGGTGACCAGGGGAGCAATGTGGGAAAAACGGCAGGCTAAGTAATAGGGGGCATGAATTAGTCTCAGTTCAACCTAGATGGACATGGAGGTCCTCCTCATGGTTGAGGCCTCCTGGGTCTTACTTTTTAGCTTCACTATATATTCGGATTCCAAGCGTCGCAGATGACGTTCCCGATCAGCCCCATTACCTACTGGCAGTCGTCAGTAGGTAGTTACGGTTCGGACCTAGTTTCCATAGGAAAAGCGTTTTTTGATTTGCCAATATCTTTGGCGCCGGTTGACGAATCTTCAAGAAATTTTCGAAACTAATGGGGCGCTCAGACCACTCCTGCCTTGAAAGTTTCGGGTTGATTCTTCAAGCAGGGCTGAGAAAAAAGGGGGGTCCCAAAACATGTTTTCTCCATGTTTTTTTCCATCGGAAGCTTCAGACAGAGCTACAGCCTGAACTGCTGAACAGAATTACACGAGATTTGGAAAAAGGTAGCTCTTTGTTCAGAAAGCGTTCTTTTTTTTAAAAATGGTGTAAATCCGTTCAATGGTTCCTCAAATATTCATATTTAAAAATATTTATATATCTGGTGTCCGTGGTAGATCCGTGAACCCTCATGAGCACGAGCTTGACTCTGATTGGCTGCCAATACTTCAAACCAGGAAGTGTTGGCAGCATCAGTTGAACCGAGTCACAAGCAAAAAGTTAAGAAAACAATTAGAAAAAAGAAAAGGGGGCAGGGTAGAAATACTCTGACCCCCTAGTCCTGCTCAGGAAGTCCCACAGGGACCCCAGGACCCCCCCAATTTTAAAAAACATATTTTCGGTGGGATTCACGCTGGGTGTGCGAATCTGGCCAAAAACCTTTGTTTTTAAAAAACAAAGCGTGGCCTCACATGCTTTGCTTTAATAAGCCCCTAGGTGGGCCAAGTCCTGGGGGCAATGTATAATTATCAGGTGGGACCCGTGGGGGCCCCATAGCCCCGGGGACTGACACCTCCCTGGGCTTTGTTATTAATGTGCGGGGTGGTCACACGGCCCCCCGCAGCCCCGAGGACCACCACCTCCCCAGGGCTTTTCATCAAAAAATGTGTGGGGGCTTCTGCCCCCCAGGCTGCCTCAGGGACTACCACCTCCCCAGAGAATCACTGTAATTATGTGCAGGGTGCCTCATGGGCCTCAGGGTGCCGGGGCTTCAAATGAAATAAATAAGTGAGGGAGCTCCCTCCCCCCACACTGCGCAGCGGACCACCACCTCCCTGCGGCACACTGAAATTAAGGGTGGGGTGCCTCTTGGGCCCCCCAAACCCTAGGGACTGCCACATCCCCGGGGCTCCAATACAGTTAAAGAAGTGTGGGGGGCTCCTTCCCCTCCCCACACTGCCCCGGGAACCACCACCTCCGCAGGGCAGTAATTATGTTAATGCGGGGCTCTGTAGCGGACCCCCAGCCCATGAGACCACCACCTCCCCAGGGCTACATATATGTTGGGAGGGGGACCGCGCAGCCCCCCTCCTGGAGCTCTCCATGGCCCTGAGGACCGCCACCCCCCAGGGCCTGCTACAGCAATTTCCCGTGGTTCCCACACCCGGGACATTTCAGTTTGCAATGACAGGGAGGGAGACTGCTCTCGCCCTGTCATTGCAAACATGTGCTTTGCTTCATGGAAGCAAGACCAGGAAACCTGCTCTCACTTCCATGAAGCGAAGCAAATTGCTTTTGGACAAGGGGAGCTGCATGTTTGCAGCTCCCCTTGTCCAAAAGCATGCCGGCTCCCGCAGGAGGTGGGGAGCCTGCTGGGACCGGCGGGGGTAATGGGGCTCCCCCCGTGGTCCCCAGCATGAAGCCAGGCCCCAAGGGATGGTGTCCCTGGGCTAAAAGTGGCCAAAGGAAGGAGGGCCATGTGGCCCCCTCCTGTAATAAATACATTGTAAAAAAATGGTAAAGAGGCAAAGCCCCGGGGGATGGGGTCCCCGTGTCAAAATTGGCCACAAGAGGGGGGGGGGGCACACTGCCCCCCTTCTAAAAAGAAAGGTGAAGCTGGCATGTCACTGGAGGCCCTGCCCCTCCCGGAATCACTCTGCAAACATGCCTCCTGGCGCATTCTGGGTTAAGGGATTAAGTCCCCTTGAATCCTAAGGGTCCTTTGGGGCCAACTAGCACACCAGGTACCTCAAGTAAGCCCCACACAGTGGGATTGCTGAGAGGTGGTCGGAGGCCATGCCCCTTTTTACATCAGCCTGCAAATGCACCTCTTGGCACACTACTGGTGGGGCGATGAGGTCCTCTTATGTCCTGAAGACCTCAGGACTAAAGTGGACTTCATCCCCCAAGCAGCAGTGCTCCAAGAGGTGTGTTTGCAGAGTGGTGTAAAAAGGGGCGTGGCCTCAGGCCACCTCTCAGCAATCCAGCTGTGTGGGGCTTACTATAGGTAACAGGAGGGCTAGTTGGCCCCCAGGGTCCCTCAGGAGGCAAAGGGACTTTATCCCCCAACCAAGAGCATGCCAGGAGGCACGTTTGCAGAGTGTTGGAGAAAGGGGGCATGGCCTGTATCCACCACTCATCAATCCCACTATCTGGGGCTTACTGGAGGTATCAGATAGGCTAGTTGGCACCTAAGGACCCCGAGCAGCGAAGGGGACTTTAATCCCATCCAAGAATGCACCAGGAGGCTTGTTTGCAGAGTGGTGTGCAGAGGGGGCGTGGCCTCTTATGAGAATTTAGCAATCCTGCTGTGTGTGGGTCTTACTGGAGGAAATAGGAGGGGTAGTTGGCCCCCAAAGATGTCCAGTAAGTCCCACACAGTGGGATTGCTAAGAGGGCTTCGGAGGCCACACCCCCTTTCTCTACCACTCTGAAAATGCGCCTCCTGGCATACTACTGGTTGGGGGATGAAGTCCAATTTACTCCTGAAGGACTTTGGGGGCCAAGAAGCCCACCTGGTACCTTCTGTAAGTCCTACGCTATGGAATTCCTGAGTGCTGATCGGAGGCCCAGCACCATTTCTCCACCACTCTGCAAACACGACTACTAGTTAAAGAAGCATTTGCAATGTAATAGGTTTCACATTTGCGATAGTTAGATGTTGTAAATGTAAAAGTTTTTTACTAATGTTTTTTGGAGTGGAGTGGATGCACATTGTGTGTAGTGGAATTATGTGGTACGTTGTGCAGTGAAATTATGTGGATTGAAAGTATGTGGTATTTAGTGTATAGGAATTATCTAGAGTGGGATTATGTGTTATGGAGAGTAATTATGGGGTATGGTAGTATGTGTTGTGGAGTGGTAACCTCAGGTTAAGTCTTCCTCGTTTCCATTGAAGCTAAACTATAAACTCAGAGACAAAAAAAAAGAAGGAACCACTAAGGAGCAATTTTGGACCTAGTCAGAGGTATGGGAAGGGCCATTGGAATTATGCGACTGTTTGGCAGAACCGACTTTCACACAAATATACATTTCCTGCATTTGCCACATAATCCATCATCTGCTGCACAATCTGTAGATTTAAACAAAAAAAAACCTTGTTTCTAGTTCAAGTGTTACAGCATGGTGGAAGGCCCTTTGCAAACCTGAAATGGTTACCTGTTACTTATTGCTAAATGTGGGTGTTAAATTGGTACTAATGGTGTGTATACCACTCTTGCTTCCTTCCACACCTTCTTTTCTTTTTCTGCACCTCTCTTGCCTCTTTCTGCACATCTTTTCTACTCTCTGCACCTCTCTTGCCTCTTTCTGCAGCTCGGTTGACTCTTTCTGTACCTTACTTGCTTCTTTCTGCACCCCACTTCCCTCTTTCTGCACACTTCTTCCCTCTTTCTACACCTCTCTTGCTTCTTTCTGTGCTTCTTTTGCTTCTTTCTGCATCTCTCTTGCTTCTTTCTGTACCCCTCTTCCCTCTTTGTGCAACTCTCTTATCTCTTTCTGCATCTCTCTTCTCTATTTCTGCACCCTCTTGCCTCTTTGTGTCTCTCTGTTCCTTCTTTTTGTACTTTTTTGTTTCTTTCTGCACCTTTCTTGCTTCTTTATTTACCCCTCTTCCCTCTTTATGCAACTCTCTTGCCTCTTACTGTACCTCTCTTCCCTCTGTATGCACCCCTCTTGCATCTTTCTGTACCTCTGTTCCTTCTTTTTGCACTTTTGTTTCTTTCTTAACCTCTATTGCTTATTTCTGTACTCATTGTGCCTCTTTTGGCACCCCCTTCCCTCTTTCTGTACCCCTCCTGACTCTTTCTGTACCTCTGTTCCCTCTTTCTGCACTTTTTTGTTTATTTCTCCACCTCTTCCTTCTTCCTTACCTCCCTTGCCTCTTTCTCCACCCCTCTTTCCCCTTTCTGAAACTCTGTTGCTTCTTTCTGCACTTTATGTTGCCTCTTTCTGCACCCCTCTTCCCTCCTTCTGCACCACTGTTGTTTCTTTTTGCACTGCTCTTGTTCTTTTTGCACCCATCTTACCTCTTTATACACCCCTCTTGCCTCCTTCTGCACCTCTGTTGGTTCTTTCTGCACTGCTCTTGCTTCTTTCTACACCTCTGTTGCCTGTTTCTGCAAATCTCTTGCCCCTTTCTGCACTTCTCTTGCCTCTTTCTGTACCTCTGTTTCTTCTTTCTATACCTCTTTTCCTTCTTTCTATACCCCTCTTGCCACATTCTGCACCCTTCTTCTCTATTTTTGTACCTCTCTAGCCTCTTTCTTTCTGTACCCCTGTTTCATTTTTTTGCACCTCTCTTGCCTGTTTCTGCAGTTCTCTTGCCTCCTTCTGCACCTCTGTTAACTATTTATGCACCCTACTTGCTTCTTTCTACACCCTTCTTGCCTCTTTCTGCACTCTTCTTCCCTCTTTCTGTACCCCTATTCCCTCTTTCTGCACCCCTTCTGCCTATTTCTGCACATCTCTTGCCTCTTTGTACACTTCTCTTGCCTCTTTCTGCATGTATGTTGCTTATTTCCACAGTTATCTTGCCTCTATCTACACCATTCTTCCCTCTTTCCGCACCTCTCTTGCTTCTTTTTGCACCCCTCCTGCCTCTTTCTGCACAATTCTTCCCTCTTTCTGCACCTCTCTTGCTTCTGTTTGCACCCCTCTTGCCTCTTTCTGCACCCTTCTTCCCTCTTTCTGCACATCTCCTGCCTGTTTCTGCACCTCTGTTCCTTCTTTCTGCACCACTCTTGGCTCTTTCTGCACTTCTCTTGCTCCTTTCTGCACTTCTGTTGCTTCTTTCTGCAGTATTCATGCCTCTTTCTACACCCCTCTTGCATCTTTCTACACCTCTGTTGCTTCTTTTTGCTGCACTTCACTTGCTTATTTCTGCACCTCTCTTGCTTCTTTCTGTGTCCCTCTTCTCGCAACTTTCTTTTTTCTTTCTGCATCTCTCTTCCCTCTTTTTGCACCCCTCTTGCCTCTTTGTGCACCTCTGGACCTTCTTTTTGCACATTTTTGTTTCTTTCTTTACCTCTCCTGCTTCTTTCTGCACCACTTGTGCCTCTTTCTGTACCTGTCTTCTGTCTTTCTGCACCCCTCTACCTCATTCTGCACCTCTGGTCCTTCTTTCTGCACTTCTTTTGTTTCTTTCTGCACCTCTCTTGCTTCTTTCTTTACCCCTATTGCCTCTTTCTACACCTCTGTTGAATCTTTCTGCACCTCACTTACTTCTTTCTGTACCTCTCTTGCCTCTTTCTGCACACTTCTTCCCTTTTTCTGCACCTCCCTTGCTTCTTTCTGTACCTCTGTTGCTTCTTTTTGCACTTCTCTTGCTTCTTTCTGCACCTCTCTTGCTTCTGTTTGCACCCCTCTTGCCTCTTTCTGCACCCTTCTTCCCTCTTTCTGCACATCTCCTGCCTGTTTCTGCACCTCTGTTCCTTCTTTCTGCACCACTCTTGGCTCTTTCTGCACTTCTCTTGCTCCTTTCTGCACTTCTGTTGCTTCTTTCTGCAGTATTCATGCCTCTTTCTACACCCCTCTTGCATCTTTCTACACCTCTGTTGCTTCTTTTTGCTGCACTTCACTTGCCTATTTCTGCACCTCTCTTGCTTCTTTCTGTGTCCCTCTTCTCGCAACTTTCTTTTTTCTTTCTGCATCTCTCTTCCCTCTTTTTGCACCCCTCTTGCCTCTTTGTGCACCTCTGGACCTTCTTTTTGCACATTTTTGTTTCTTTCTTTACCTCTCCTGCTTCTTTCTGCACCACTTGTGCCTCTTTCTGTACCTGTCTTCTGTCTTTCTGCACCCCTCTACCTCTTTCTGCACCTCTGGTCCTTCTTTCTGCACTTCTTTTGTTTCTTTCTGCACCTCTCTTGCTTCTTTCTTTACCCCTATTGCCTCTTTCTACACCTCTGTTGAATCTTTCTGCACCTCACTTACTTCTTTCTGTACCTCTCTTGCCTCTTTCTGCACACTTCTTCCCTTTTTCTGCACCTCCCTTGCTTCTTTCTGTACCTCTGTTGCTTCTTTTTGCACTTCTCTTGCTTCTTTCTGTACCTCTCTTGCTTCTTTATGCACCCCTCTTGCCTCTTTCTGCACCCCTATTCCATCTATCTGCACCCCTCCTGCCTCTTTCTGCACCTCTGTTCCTTCTTTCTGTACTTCTTTTGTTTATTTCTGCACCTCTCTTGCATCTTTCTTCACCCCCTTGCCACTTTCTCCACCCCTCTTTCCCCTTTCTGAAACTCAGTTGCTTGTTTTTGCACTTTATCTTGCCTCTTTCTGTACCCCTCTTGCCTCCTCCTGCATCTCTTTTGGTTCTTTCTGCACTTCTCTTGCCTCTTTCTACACCCCTTTCACCTCTTTCTGCACCCCTCTCATCTCTTTCTTCACTTCTGTTGCTTCCTTCTGCGCTTCTCTAGCTTCTTTCTGTACCTTTCTTGCTTCTTTCTACACCCCTCTTACCACTTACTGCACCCTTCTTCTCTCTTTTTGCACCTCTCTTGCCTCTTTCTGCATCCCTGTTCCCTTTTTCTATACCTCTCATGCCTGTTTCTGCACATCTCTTGCCTCTTTCTGCAGTTCTCTTGCTTCCTTTTGCATCTCTGTTGACTCTTTATGCACCTCACTTGCTTCTTTCTGCACCCCTCTTGCCTTTTTCTGTACCCTTCTTCCCTGTTTCTGCACCTCTCTTGCCTCTTTCTGCACTCCTGTTCCCGCTTTCTGCACCTCTCCTGCCTGTTTCTGCACCTCTCTTGTCTCTTTCTGTATCCCTGTTCCCTCTTCCTGCTATTCTCTTGCCTCTTTCTGCACCTCTGTTGCTTATTTCTGCAGAACTCGTGCCTCTTTCTGCACCCCTCTTGCCTCTTTCTGCATCTCTATTGCTTCTTTCTGCACCTCTCTTGCTTCTTTCTGTACCCCTCTTCCCCCTTTGTGACACTCTATTTTCTCTTTCAGCATCTCTCTTCCCTCTTTCTGTACCCCTCTTGCCTCTTTGTGCACCTCTGTTCCTTCTTCTGCACTTCTCTTGCCTCTTTCTGCACCTCTCTTATCTGTTTCTGCACCTCTGTTGGTTCTTTCTGCACTGCTCTTGCTTCTTTCTACACCTCTTCTGCCTGTTTCTGCAATGCTCTTGTCTCTTTCTGCACTTCTCTTGCCTCCTTTTGCTCCTCTTTTCCTTCTTTCTGCGCTTCTCTTGCCTTTTTCAGCACTCCTCTCGCTTCTTTCTGCACCTCTGTTGCTTCTTTCTGCAGCTCTCTTGCTTCTTTCTGCACCATCCTTCCCTCTTGCTGCACCTCTGTTGCCCCTATCTGCAACTCTCTTGCCTCTTTCTGCAATATTCATGCCTCCCTCTGCACCTTTTTTGCCTGTTTCTGCAACCCTCTTGGCTCTGTTTGCACCCCTCTTGCCTCCTTCTGTACCTCTGTTAGTTCTTTGTGCACTGCTCTTGCTTCTTTCTGTACCTCTATTGCCTGTTTCTCCAACTCTCTTGACTCTTTCTGCGCTCACTTCTCTTGTCCCCTTCTGCACATCTGTTGCTTCTTTCTGCACTTCTCTTGCCTCTTTCTGCATTTTTGTTGCTTCTTTCTGTACTTTTCTTGCTTCTTTCTGCACCCCTCTTGCCTCTTTCTGCACCTCTGTTGTTTCTTTCTGCACTGCTCTTGCTTCTTTTGGTAACTCTTTTGCCTGTTTCTCCAACTCACTTGTGTTTTTCTGCACTTCTCTTGCCTTTTTCTGCATCCCTCTTTCTTCTTTCTGCACCTCTGTTGCTTCTTTCTGCACCTCTGTTGCTTCTTTCTGCACCCCTGTTGCCTCTTTCTGCACCCTTCTTCCCTCTTTCTGCAGCTAAATTGTCTCTTTCTGTACTCCTGTTCCCTTTTTCCCCACCTCTCTTGCCTGTTTCTGCAACTTTCTTGCCTCTTTCTGTAGTTCTCTTGCCTCCTTCTGTACCTCTGATGCTTCTTTCTGCACTTCGCTTGCCTCTTTCTACATCCTTCTTGCCTCTTTCTGCACCTCTGTTGGTACTTTCTGCACTGCTCTTGCTTCTTTCTGTACCTCTCTTGCAAATTTCTATACCCCTCTGTCCTCTTTCTGTACCCCTCTTCCCTCTTTCTGCACCTCTTTTGCCTGTTTCTGCAACTCTCTTGCTTCTTTCTCAAATTCTCTCGCCTCTTTCTATACTGAAATGGGATGTGCAAGCTGTCAAGTTTAAAGGTCTGCGTGGTCTTGTGACTGAGGTATATGTCTACTTGAACATATATTCTCACATGTGTTCTGCATCTGAAGATTATAGCTTAAAAAGCGGGTACCTTTTCCTATTAGTGGTTTTATCATCTTAGTTCTGTTCTTTCATTCAGTTGCAGGAGCAGACATGTCTTATGTCTTATGTTATAGAGCCCCTCAAATATACTATTGAATACCCGTGTGCCCTGTATTATGAGCAGAAAGAAATATATACATCTTTTGTACACAAATTTACATAGTATGCTGTTTGAAACACAGGTATTCAAGTATTTGTATGTTTATTTTTATGTAACATGTCACTAGTAAAAGCAGAGACACACATGCATACCTTCACAAACTTGGTCAGACTTACAACAGTGATATGCTTAGGATTGGTGTTTTATATTTGGGAGGCCTAACATTCTGAGCAGTCAATTAATAGTGAACCACCAAGAGAAAAGTGAGGTTTAAAACACATCTTGGGAAAAGGATTAGTGATTAGGCTACTTTGTATGAGTCTGTTGTAAGCTGCAGTCAAAGTAGGTCTCTTTCTGCACCTCTGTTGGTTGTTTCTGCACCTCTCTTGCTTATTTCTCTACCTTTCTTCCTCTTTTAGGACTTCTGTTGCCTCTTTCTGCATTTTTCTTGCCTCTTTCTACACCTTTCTTCTTCTTTCTGTACCTCTCTTCCTTCTTTCTGCACTTCTCTTGCTTGTTTCTGCACTTTTCTTCCTCTTTCTGCACAAATCCTACCTAGATAGGCATAGTTAGAAACTAGCATTTAAAAAAACCTTAGCAATTCACTGAAAACGCTGTAGGTTTCAGGGATGTTATAGTTAAAAATTAGCATTTAAAAAACCTTTGAATTTCACAGAAAAAACATAGGTTTCGGGGACGTTATAGTTAGAAATTAGCATTTAAAAAACCTTGGAAATTCACAGAAAAAAACACAGGTTTCAGGGATGTTCTAGTTAGGCTGACATTTCACTCGTACAAAACCAGCCATTATAATTAGCTGAGCTAGCTATAACTCACGCCCCCGCAATATTACTTCATTCATGACCCATAGAGCCACTCACATAGCCACCAGTCATAGATACAGTCACTCATGCACACACAATCACCCATCCAAATAGCCGCTCACACAGTCACTCAACCATACAGCTATTCACACACCCACTCACACACCCATACAGCCAATCAGATACCTACTGCCACACTGATACAGAGAGTCACAGTGCCACTCAGATGCCATAAATTATGAACAATATCACCTATTAGTAGTACAAAAAGAATAGTAATTTAACGTATGCAGTAGCCTAGTATATGTCTTTAACCCTCAGAAACGTTTATGCAACACTTACACTCACTGGACGTTAGCTTAGGTAACTATAACTTTTCCCCCACAATGCACTGCTCATGACCTCACATACTACATCACTCATGACATGGTCAGGGACATCACTGATGACATTTATGACATCACTGACAGCACTGTTGACATCACTGATGACATCATCCAGTGAGTGTAAGTATTTTCTAAGAGTTTATGATTGTTAAAAATATATTCTAAGCTGCTACAAACGTTAAATTAGTATACCAGGTGCACTACTAATGAGTGATAATACTTCTAACATACAATATATAAGTGGACCTGTGACTGTGTGTGTCTGTGTGTGAGTGAATGTCTGAGTGGTTATATGGGTATGTGAGTGGGTATGTGAATGACTGTTGGAATGTATTAGTTGGTATGTGAGTAGCTGTATGGTTGAATGAGTGGCTGTGTGAGTGGCTGTTTTAGAAAGTGAGTAGTTATGTGAGTGTCTCGGCTCGGGCAGATTTCACAGAGTTCCGCAATACAGAACTCCATGAAGTGACAAAAAAACTCCACCGCGTTATGCGAAGTTCTACGGGCAGCCGAGTAAGTTAGGGTCATGCCCTTTGTTGTGATCTTGAGAACCAGGTGTTTGTCCTGCACTGCAAAATCACTGCAAAATGCACCATGCACAGCGCAAGAGGGTACAGCTTCCTTTCTGCTGCTCAGGTAGATTTTCTACTCGAGCAGCAGCTTTCTCAATGTGAAACAAAGGTTTCTCAATGCGAGTGGTCATGACCTGTTGTGACCATTCACATTGAGAAATCTGACCACTCGTGTTGAGAAATCTTGCCAGGAGGTTGATTATACTTGTTTGCACTCACCAGCTACACCTTGGCGAGCACGGAAAAATCTCGTCAGGAGGTAGAGTTTCCTCCCAGGGTTTGTGAGTAACTGTGTGGGTGAGTTAATGGCTGTGTGAGTGGCTGCATAGGTGTGTGAGTAGGTGTATCGGTGGCTCTGTGTCTTAATGGGTCAGATAGTAGGTGTGAGAATAATTGTATGGGTGAGTGAGCAGGTAAGTGAGCGGGTGCTGGTTTTCTGTTCTGGAGAGAAAATGTCTGTTTGAGTGTCTGTAAGTGTGAGTGAAAGTGGTTGTATTGATGTGTGAATGGGTATGTAAGTGATTCTGTGGGTATGTGAGTGGTTGTATGAGAGAGTGAGTGGCAGGGTCTGTGGCTGTATGCTTAAGTGATTGGGTGTGTGAGTAGCTATATGGGTGAGTGAATGGCTGTGTGAGTTTCTGTATTGGTGACTGAGTGGGTGCGTTAGTGGCTGTATGGGTGAGTTAGTGGGTGTGTGAGTGGCGGTATGAGTGAGTGTTAGAGGAAGGGTTATTGGTAGGGGTGAGTATGCACCTACAATGAACAATAAGGCCACCCATGCAATATACAAGCCCAGACATGCCAGATTTGCAGATGGTTCACTGTCTTGGTTCAGCAGGAGATCCCGGTCAACTCCTTGAAGAACTGTTCTCTGCAGCTTTCAGTGGGATGAACCTGAAATCCAGGCAGGGCCCCAGTTGAAGGCAGGCGGTTTACTCTCAACGCGACACCGGTCCACTTATGGAGCTTTTTCCAAAAGTTCCTCCAAACATCTGTAACTTCTTCCTGAAGTTCCTCTTGAGAGTACACATACACACTCACACACATACACACACACACATATATACATACACACACACACACACACACACACATATATATATATGTATGTGTATATATATATATATATTCAAAGTTCACTGCAGCGCTTGCATCCGTTTGTCTAACGTTTCGGCTGGTTGCCTTGATCACAGACCGGAGAAAAGCACCCAGGTGCGCTCAGGCGTGATTTTGAACAATTTGGTCACGTGGCTGTAATCATTGAACTCCTCGTCCCACAGTGCATTGTGCCAGTTGTTACATTACGTGCTGGAAATCCACTAATGTTGACTCCATAGTGGTAATAATATTAGGCACAAGCTCTGCTTTTGTCATGGGACTTTATGCATCAATAGTCAGGTGAGTACTGCCCTTGCCGCAATATTCATGGGGTTTTCAATCTTTGAAAAAGGCAACCTTCGCGGCACGATCATGACAGGAAGGCTCCTGTCTGAATCCCTTCCACGCGCCCATTACCTTTTTGCACTAGTGGCATCTCCTTTGTAGGTGGGGGGCGCGTGTGAGTCAAGCTCCTCAATAAACATCAACAAGAAGTAAAAGCGTTCCCCCGTTTCCGGAGCTCCTGACTATGCAGGGCGGCCTCACAAATGGGCACGGAGCAGCCCACTCAACCACACAGGACAGTAAAGCAACATGAGGCCCAATAACGTGAAGGTAGCTTTATTTTCAAAGTTCACTGCAGGGCTTGCATCCGTTTGTCTAACGTTTCGGCTGGTTGCCTTGATCACAGACCGGAGAAAAGCGCCCAGGTGCGCTCGGGCGTGATTTTGAACAATTTGGTCATGTGGCTGTAATCATTGAACTCCTCGTCCCACAGTGCATTGTGCCAGTTGTTACAATACGTGCTGGAAATCCACTAATGTCGACTCCATAATGGTAATAATATTAGGCACAAGCTCTGCTTTTGTCATGGGACTTTATGCATCAACAGTCAGGTGAGTACTGCCCTTGCCGCAATATTCATGGGGTTTTCAAACTTTGAAAAAGGCAACCTTCGCGGCACAATCATGACAGGAGGGCTCCTGTCTGAATCCCTTCCACGCGCCCATTACCTTTTTGCACTAGTGGCATCTCCTTTGTAGGTGGGGGGCGCGTGTGAGTCAAGCTCCTCAATAAACATCAAGAAGAAGCAAAAGCGTTCCCCCGTTTCCGGAGCTCCCGATTCTGCAGGTCGGCCTCACAAATGGGCACGGAGCAGCCCAATCAACCACACAGGACAGTAAAGCAACGTGAGGCCCAATAACGTGAAGGTAGCTTTATTTTCAAAGTTCACTGCAGCGCTTGCATCCGTTTGTCTAACGTTTCGGCTGGTTGCCTTGATCACAGACCGGAGAAAAGCGCCCAGGTGCGCTTGGCCGTGATTTTGAACAATTTGGTCACGTGGTTGTAATCATTGAACTCCTCGTCCCACAGTGCATTGTGCCAGTTGTTACAATACGTGCTGGAAATCCACTAATGTTGACTTCATAGTGGTAATAATATTAGGCACAAGCTCTGCTTTTGTCATGGGACTTTATGCATCAACAGTCAGGTGAGTACTGCCCTTGCCGCAATATTCATGGGGTTTTCAAACTTTGAAAAAGGCAACCTTCGCGGCACGATCATGACAGGAAGGCTCCTGTCTGAATCCCTTCCACGCGCCCATTACCTTTTTGCACTAGTGGTATCTCCTTTGTAGGTGGGGGGCGCGTGTGAGTCAAGCTCCTCAATAAACATCAACAAGAAGCAAAAGCGTTCCCCCGTTTCCGGAGCTCCCGACTCTGCAGGGCGGCCTCACAAATGGGCACGGAGCAGCCCACTCAACCACACAGGACATTAATGCACGGCGTGGCTGAATAACGTGAAGGTAGCTTTATTTTCAAAGTTCACTGCAGCGCTTGCATCCGTTTGTCTAATGTTTCGACTGGTTGCCTTGATCACAGACCGGAGAAAAGTGCCCAGGTGCGCTCGGGTGTGATTTTGAACAATTTGGTCACGTGGCTGTAATTATTGAACTCCTCGTCCCACTGTGCATTGTGCCAGTTGTTACAATACGTGCTGGAAATCCACTAATGTTGACTCCATGGTGGTAATAATATTAGGCACAAGCTCTGCTTTGGAGTCAACATTAGTGGATTTCCAGCACGTATTGTAATGCTTTTCTCTGGTCTGTGATCAAGGCAAACAGCGGAAACGTTAGACAAACGGATAGTTTCGCGGTGGTTCGTCAAGCGGGGGCCGAGAAAAAAGGGGGGTCCCAAAACGCGTTTTCCCCATGCATTTTCCCATAGGACCTTTAGTCGAAGGTACAGCCCGAACGGCTGAACAGAATTTCTTGAAATTTGGCAGAGAGGTAGTCCTCAGGTCAGGGATGTGCCTTTTGCATATATGGAGTCAATCTGTTCAGTAGTTCCTGAGAAAATTGCAGTTAAAAGCACATACATATCTATAGCCGCGCACCGTGCGCGAGCGTAATTCTGATTGGTTGTTACAGTCAACGTTCGAATCGATCGAAATCAGGAAGTGTCGCCCGCCATTTTGTTTGTTTTCAGTGCGAGAGTGGAAAAGGAAGGTGGCGAACGTGAAAAAGGGGCAGGGTAGAGAGTTCCTGACCCCCTAGCCATTGTCAGGGGGTCCCTGAAGGACCCCGAAGGCAGAAAAAAACCTTTAATTTTGGTTTTTGTTAAATCGCAGGGGTGCGCTCACTGTGCGCGCACGGTGAAAAACCATAAAAAAAAAAAAATGTAATACGTAGTTTAATGAAAAATACAAATATATAAAAAAAAATACATACATAACTTAGCATTTAAAAAACCGTACAAATTCACTGAAAAAACCATAGGTTTCACACACGTTATAGTTAGGAATTAGCATTTAAAAAACCTTGCAAATTCACTTAAAAAACCATAGGTTTCACACATGTTATTGTTAGGTGGATATTTCACTCGTAAAAAACCAATGAAATTCCACCGTTATAGTTAGTTCAGATAACTGTAACTCGCGCGACCGCCACTCTATCACAAGGATGATGTCATCAGTGATGTCAAGAGTGATGCCACTGACATAGGTTTCAGGCACTTTATAGTTAGGAATTAGCATTTAAAAAACCTTAGTAATTCACTGAAGAATCCATAGGTTTCAGGGGCCTTATAGTTAGCTGGACTTTTCACTCGTACAAAACCATTGAAATTCCCCCGTTATAGTTAGTTCAGCTAACTATAACTCGTGCGCCCGCAATGCACTGCTGATGACGTCACATATTACATCACTCATGACATGGTCAGTGACATCACTGATGACATCACTGATGACATCACTGATGACATCATCCAGTGAATGTGTGTTTTTCTGAAAATTACATATGTTTTATATGTGTATATCTCAAGGTCGATGGAAGAATAAATGTGTATATAAGTGTCTAAATGGATGATTTGTTTTTGAAAAATTGATTGTATAACTGACTGATTAAGTGTATCTTAGTGAATACATGGCTTAGTGAGTAATATTTAAATATGTAAATATCTGTATCAGTCTCTCACTTTGTGTATAAGTGGCTGAATGGGTTGGTGAGTAGCTACATGAGTGTCAATATAGGTCATTAGTTGGTTTTTTGAGTATCAGTATGAGTGTCTGAGTGTCTGTATGGTTCGGTGGGGGGTATTTCGTAGTGCATAGGTGCATGAATGAGTGACTCACTGTTTGTATATGTTGAAGACAGCATGTTAGCAGGACTGTGTGGGTGGCTGAGTGTGTGCATGGGCGTGTTAGTGAGTGAATGACTGTCTCAATAGTGTCTTTATGAGTAACTACATATGTTTTAAACTAGTATATGTGACTATTGGTGTATATAAGTGAGTATATGTGAGAGTGAGAGATTGGAAGAGTTCCTGTATGAATAAGTATGTGTTTCTATAAGTGATTGTTTAAAAGACTAAGGGCCCGATTCACAGAACTAACTTAAGACAAAATCGTAAACTTACTACCATTTTGGTATGCACAGAAGGCACTTACTCATTTTGGTATTCACAGAAGGCACTTACTAATTTCGGTATTCACAGAAGTTAGGAGTCCTAACTTTAGGACTCCTAAATGCCTTCTGTGAATACCAAAAGTCTTAAAATTAGGATTTTTCTCAGTTTAGTAGTAGTATAGTTAGGACTCCTAACTTTAGGACTCCTAAATGCCTTCTGTGAATACCGAAAGTCTTAAAATTAGGTTTTTTCTCAATTTAGTACTAAATTGAGAAAAATCCTAATTTTAAGACTTTCGGTATTCACAGAAGGCATTTAGGAGTCCTAAAGTTAGGACTCCTAACTTCTGTGAATACCGAAATGAGTAAGTGCCTTCTGTGAATACCAAAATGAGTAAGTGCCTTCTGTGAATACCAAAATGGTAGTAAGTTTAGGATTTTGTCTTAAGTTAGTTCTGTGAATCGGGCCCTAAGTATGTGTAAGTTTCTTCACCACTGTGTAAACGCGCCCTGTGGCCTTCTGAGTTCAGAGATTAATTCCTCTTGAATCCTAAGGGTCCCTAGGGTCAAACTAGCCCACTAGGTACCTCCAATAAGCGCCACAGAGCTGTGTTGCATAGAGGTGTAAAAAGGGGCGTGGCCTCAGAACACCTGTCTGCAACGCAGCTCCCTGGCACATACTGGAGATATCTGTTGGGCTAGTTGGCCCTCAGGGACCCTCAGTATTGAAGGGGAATTAATTCCCAAACTTACAAATGGCCAGGGGGCGTGTTTGCAGAGTGCTGCAAGGAGGGGGCGTGGCCACTGGCGCGATGCCGGTCTTTTATTTATTTTATTTTTCTAAGAAGGAGGGCTGTGTGGCCCCCTTCTTTTTCTTATTTATGGGCCCTGGGGACCCCATCCCCCAGGTCCTGCACCCTAATTTTTTTTGTTGAAAAAAAATAAATTTGGAAGGAGGCCGCGTGGCCCCCCTCCCAAGGTCTTAATCGGCCCCGGGGACCCCAACCCCCGGGTCATGGCCTTTATTTTAAATTGTATTCTTTAGGAGGGGGGCTGCATTGCCCCCCTCCTCAGGCCACTTATAGCCCCGGGGACCCCATCCCCCGGGGCGGGCCTTTGTTTTTTATTATTTAAAAAATATATATATTTATAGAAACACCTAGGTCATGCTGGACAAACCGTATGTACCCATCACCATGACGATTTGCTTGATATTCATTAAAAGGCGACTATGCATACAATGAATCCACGTGGAATGTATTTACACCGCTAGTGAAGCTCTGACGTGTCTGACGCCCTCCCGTGCCTAATCCCGGCGCTCCCGCCGGTGGGTACTCTCCAAGTAGACACCCTTGTTGTTTATTTATACAAACATGGGTAGCTATTGACGGCCACATTTAATACACACGCACACCAAGCCATTCAAAGGGGATTCGCCAAAAATTCGACCAAACTATGCAAGAAACCCCCCTCACGGTTAATAAAACACACATCCACCGCCGGATGTGTAATACTTTTTATTTTACTCTCTGGAAAGGAGACGAACCTCACTTGAGAGTCACAGCGTGCTCCTGGCTGAGCCCAATGCTGTGTTACACCCACCAGCGCCCACCGAGTGCCACACACCTCTGTGTTGAATTCCACCAGCTAGTGCATATGGTATGACACTCTTTAGCCCATGTGCACTGTAACACCAACCCGTGAATATGTCATGCCACACTTGCCTTTGCACAGGTTATATTGCCCCATCTAACGTGCCTTCCTCGAGGCCTATGTTATAATGCACAGCATTATGCCACACATAATACAATCTGGGATCCATATCTTTGTCACAGTGCATATGCAACGTTACACTCCCCAGCACATATTTTATATTCCAGCTTT
Source organism: Triturus cristatus (assembly GCF_964204655.1). Taxonomy (NCBI): domain Eukaryota; kingdom Metazoa; phylum Chordata; class Amphibia; order Caudata; family Salamandridae; genus Triturus; species Triturus cristatus. The sequence goes on from NC_140583.1 coordinate 881,383,136, forward strand.
AGAGACTAGTTAGGTTACACAACACTGCCCTGTGCATATTACACTCCAAGGCGCATATCGCATAGCACGTGCTAGTGCCTGTGCTATCTCGCGCTCTCCAATGAATCTGTCATTGCGCACAATGTATTGCATATTATATTTCACGCCCCGGTTCATCTTATATCACACTTTTTGGTGCATAGTTTATACCATATACTCTATCTAGTTTTCATTTTCAATTGTGCTCTCAGGCCTATGTTCTATATAACACTGCGTCCACCTACCCTTTTCACGGGATTTACATTTTGTGATGGGGTGGAGGGTCACAGGGTGTTTCTGCCAAGTGAGCCTGGAGTCACAGTCCAAAACGTCCTCTTCTTCCTGAATAAAAGTGAGATTATGCTGCATACTTGTTCATATTTTAAGTAGTTTGCACAGACACACATTTTAAAAACAATAAAGTTCCTAATACCCACCTTCTCTGAACAGTTAGCTTGGTGCCCCATCCACCTCCTCCCTATCCTCTGTTGTCTGAATCCATGGACTAACCTCCCCCCTCCTGACATGCATGGTCTGATGTGCTGCCACTGCCCTCCATTTAGCATGATGTACCAGTCCACTCCTCCTGCCCTCCATTGCCCAATTCTATGGCCCATCATTGACCTCCTGCTTAGCCTCTGTGCTTAGCTTGCTGCCCCTATTCTCCTTCCCCTTGCCCTCCGATGTCTTTGTGCTTGCCTCTGCTCCATCCTTTTTTCCCACCATGTTCCATGGACCTGCCACTCCTATCTACTCTGTGTGTTCTGTTGAGCTGCCACTCCCCTCCCACCTGCCTAGCATTTTCAGATGACTGTAACCTGTCCCTGCCACTTCCACCCTGCCTGTCCACATGTCATGCCCCTATCCCCTTCCTCCTGTCCTCCATGGTCCATTTTACTGCCACACCGTTCTGCCCTCCCTAGTCTGTTGTGCTGCAACTGCTCCTCCTGCCTGCCCCATGCCGTCTGTTGTGAGGCCCCTTCCCCTGAACTCTCTTGTCTTTGCCCAGGTCCTGACCCTCCCTTCTATCCTCCATGGTCCTTTGTGCATGCCCCTGCACCCTCCTTCTTGCCCATCATAGCCATTGTGCTGCCACTAACCCTCCCGCTTGCCAGGCATGGTCTTCTGTGCTGTCATGGCCCCTCCCACCGCTAAACTGAGAGCATGTTTTCTGTAAATTCACATTATCCTTCTTAGTCATGTGAGAATGAAGTCTGACATTCTCAGTAAAACATGTACAGCCAACAAGGGCAGAGACTGTAAGTTGATTCCTTTGTGTTCTACTGCAGCTTCCCAGAGTGTTCCAAAGAACAACTAGAGCGCTAACAATCCTACTTATGACAAACGTATGGCACACCTGAAGCCATCTTGATTGGAATAAAGTGGTACGTCTTAAAACATTTAATTTAAAAAGGAAACAAAATGAGGGGGTTCATTTTGCCATAGAAAGTATGATTAGTGCTGCAGAAAGAAAAATTATGGCACTTTTTGAGTGACTTCTCAAATCCTCTTCTATCTCATTGAAAAATTCTGACATGCAGACTGAAACATGCACTTTCAATACCAGCAGCAGCCTTCCCTGGTGAGCAGTAGCTTTACTACAGTGATCGAATGAGCAACTAGAGTGCTAACATTCTGAATTGATGGCAAATGTGTGACACATCTGAATGCCTTCTTGATGGAATCAAAGTAAAAAACTGAAAGTATTCCTACTGAGGAGACTGTAGTAAATGAGGAAATTAGGAAACTTCATAACAAATAAGTCTCCCAAGATGGCCACCAGAGACAAAAGAGCCCAAATGCAGCACATATATCACCCAGATGTAGCCCATGTATGGCTCAATGACAGGATGTCCCAGAGTGTTCTAAAGAACAACTAGAGCTCTAACAGTCTTACTTATGACAAAAGAATGGCACACCTGAAGCCATCTTGATTGGAATAAAGTGGCAACACTTAAAACATTTAATTTGCAAAGGAGCACAATGAGGGGGTTCATTTTGCCATAGAAATTGTGATTAGTGCTGCAGAAAGAAAAATGAGGGCACATTTTGGCTTCTCAAATCCTCTTCTATTTCATTAAAAAATTCTGACATGCAGACTGAAACATGCACTTTGAATACCAGCAGCAGACTTCCCTGGTGAGCAGTAGCTTTACTACAGTGATCTAATGAGCAACTAGAGTGCTACCATTCAGAATTTATGGCAAATGTGTGACACATCTGAATGCCTTCTTGATGGAACCAAAGTAAACAAGCATTAAAAATGCAATAGGTCTCGCCCTCGTTTAAGTTAAAGCAATTCTGTTTGTAATTAGGTGGCTTTTTATCTTTGGTTTTATTAGGGTTTTTCAAACTTTCATGTACATAACATGCATATGCTTCACTGAAAAAACCATAGGTTTCAGACATGTTATAGTTAGGAATTAGCATTTTAAAGACTTTTCACTCATACAAAACCATTGAAATTCCCCCGTTATAGTTAGTTCAGCTAACTATAACTCACCCGCCCGCAATGCACTGCGGATGACGTCACATATCACATCACTCATGATCAAGTTATAGTTAGCTGAACTAACTATAACGGGGGAATTTCAATGGTTTTGTACGAGTGAAATGTCCAGCTAACTATAACGCCCCTGACACCTATGGTTTTTTTCAGTGAATATATATATATATACACACACACACACACACACACACACACACACACACACACACATATGCAGCTAGAACTCTTTCTGAAGCCCTACAGCGCAGGCCTTGAGTAAACAATGTCCCTGAATATTACGGATCCTACAAAGGAAGAAGAAAAAAGCTTTACAAAGTAAGGAAAACAGAAACTTACTAAAGGAACATTAACAGGCTCGAAGAGGGACTGCATGTCCCAACATGCTTTGAAATCGAGAGACAGTGAAAAGTAAGCCCACTGAGGGCAATTAACTAATAAATTATGCAAAGAAACAGAAATGAAAGAGAGCCCTTTTTGTCTTGTTGCAGCAAGACTATGAATTAGATGTGTGAGACATCGAAACGCGTCAGGCAACAACACAACTTTCCACAATGCGAAGGGCTTAAAAAAAGAAGTCCGAATGGACTGCTACCTGCCGAGTGCCCCGCCAAGCTTTCGGGCTATTGTTTGTATAAAAAAGTTTCATATGGCTGCCCTGCCGTGGGTGAGAGCACCACCTCTGCGAAGAGAGGCTGTGGCAAGAACTCTTTCTGAAGCCCTACAGCGCAGGCAGCCTTGAGTAAATAATGCCCCTGAACATTGCGGATCCTACAAAGGAAGAATAAAAAAGCTTTACAAAGGAACGAAAACAGAAACTTTGTAAAGGAAAATTAACAGGCTCGAAGAGGGACTGCATGTCCCAACATGCTTTGAAATGGAGAGACACTGCAAAGTAAGCCCACTGAGGGCAATGAACTAATCAATTATGCAAAGAAACGGAAATAAAAGAGAGCCCTTTTTTTGTCTCGTTGCAGCAAGCCTATGAATAAGATATGTGAGACATTGAAATGCGTCAGGCAACAGCACAATGCGAAGGAGCTTGAAAAATACAGACGGCTACCTGCCAAGTGCCTCGTCAAGCTTTCAGGTGGGACTCTTATTTGAATAAATTAGTTGTTCTAACAATCCCGCTGTATTCCTCATTGCCGCCAGTGATCAAGAGCTGTAAGAGCTCGAAACGCGTATGGCTTTGGAATGCTTGCAGCCTGCTGACCTGACTGCTGCCTGTGGTGTTTTGTGTATGTACCCCGATGCGTGTGGCATCTCCTGGAGGGCAACCTTGGATTTGGAATTTTAAGTGTCTAGTCTGGCCGCGGAGATGCCCCGACGCTGTTGAAGCGGTTCCGAAGCACTTGACAACACGAGTGCTTCATGGGCTGAGGGGGCCTTAACTACAGGAATATATCGGCAGAGGGAAGGCGGATGCTGACACTGCTTTCCACCCTACAGGGAACATTATTTTTATCATAAGGTAACAGCGGAGTCCACTTGGTTAAAGAACTCTGAGTCTTCATTGGCAGGAACATGAAATACTATGACCAGCATGCCATTTGGGTGACGCCCATTGGGGCGGGACTCTTTTTTTAATAAATTAGTTGTTCTTACAATCCCGCTGTATTCCTCATTGCCGCCAGTGATCAAGAGCTGTAAGAGCTCGAAACGCATATGCCTTTGGAACGCTTGCAGCCTGCTGACCTGACTGCCGCCTGTGGTGTTTTGTGTATGTACCCTGATGCATGTGGCATCTCCTAGAGGGCAACCTTAGTTTTGGAATTTTAAACGGCTAGTCTGGCTGCAGAGTTGCCCCAACGCTGTTGAAGCGGTTCTGAAGCACTTGACAACACGAGTGCTTCATGGGCAGAGGGGGACTTAACTACAGGAATATATTGGCAGAGGAAGGCGGATGCTGACACTGCTTTCCACCCTACAGGGAACATTATTTTTATCATGATGTAACAGCGGAGTCCACTTGTTTAAAGAACTCTGAGTCTTCATTGGCAGGAACAGGAACTACTATGACCATCATTCCATTTGGGTGACGCCTATTGGGGCGGGACTCTTATTTGAATAAATGAGTTGTTCTTACAATCCCGCTGTATTCCTCATTACCGCCAGTGATCATGAGCTGTAAGAGCTCGAAACGCGTATGGCTTTGGAACGCTTGCAGCCTGCTGACCTGGCTGCTACCTGTGGTGTTTTGTGTATGCACCCTGATGTGTGTGGCATCTCCTAGAGGGCAACCTTGGTTTTGGAATTATAAGCGGCTAGTCCGGCCGCGGAGATGCCCCAACGCTGTTGAAGCGGTTCCGAAGCACTTGACAACACGAGTGCTTCATGGTCAGAGGGGGCCTTAACTACAGGAATATATTGGCAGAGGGAAGGCGGATGCTGACACTGCTTTCCACCCTACAGGGAACATTAATTTTATCATGAGGTAACAGCAGAGTCCACTTTGTTAAAGAACTCTGAGTCTTCTCTGGCAAGAACATGAACTACTATGACCAGCATGCCCTTTGGGTGACTCCCATTGGGGCAGGACTCTTATTTGAATAAATGAGTTGTTCTTACAACCCCGCTGTATTCCTCATTGCCGCCAGTGATCAAGAGCTGTAAGAGCTCAAAACGCGTATGGCTTTGGAACGCTTGCAGCCTGCTGACCTGACTGCCACCTGTGGTGTTTTGTGTATGTACCCGATGTGTGTGGCATCTCCTAGAGGGCAACCTTGGTTTTGGAATATATATATATATATATTTTACTTCTGGCAGTCTCCAGTAGGTAGTTTTAATTAGGAAAAGCGATTTTTGACTTGCGTATAACTTTGGTACAGCTTGACAAATCTTCACAAAATTATCCCAAAAAAGTGCCACTGTGATTCTTGTTGACCATGGAAAGTTTCAGGTCAATCTGTAAAGTGGGGGGCCAAGAAAAAGGGAGGTAAAAAAGTGTTTTTTTCTGGGAATTTCCATGGATATTTTTAGACGCAACTACAGCCGAACTGCTGTATGGAATTTATCCAAATTGGGCACACAGGTAGCTCTGTCACGTGGCATGTAGGGGCATTGTCATTTTCACTAAGTTAGCATGAGTACATTGCAGCTTGCCTGCTGCTTTGCACACGTTACTACACATCTTTATTTTTGCAATAATTTTAATGGCTGCTTTCACATGAGAACTCATCGCTGTGTTCACTCTTCGCATGTTCCTGGGATTTTGACTGAACTTTACGTGCAAGGTTGAACAACAATGCCCCTTGTTATTTTGTTCTGGCCAGACCTTAGCCCTTAGACAAAACATTCTGATCCAGCTGTTGTTTGGACAACGTGCTTTAGGTTTTTAGTGAGGTACACGAATAGGTGGCACACACTTGGAGAGGGACCTTTCCAGAGAGAAGAGCGAGACAACACCTATGATGTAGATCTACCATCTATAGGCTAAATTATGGGGTCTGCTGATGAATCCCAGACATCTTCTATTATATAATAATATTTATTCCTAGCAAGCGGAGGGAGGTTAGGCACTCTAGTCTTTTCTCCAGTGTCTTTCTATGATGACATCTCCCTTCATGAAATATGGACTAGCTGCTATGCTGACTGTATTTGTACAATGCATTTTCAGGCTTTTTGTGGCACGTATGCTGCATGTTAGGGCACGTTAGTTGAAATGAATATTCTAAACTGTTTTGTGTTTCTGTCAGATTGTACTGTGAACAAGTACAAGAGTGCCAGCGAAAGGGTGTGTCTTGTTACTGCGATTCCTGAGAGATCTGGGAGTGTTGTGTTCTGGGGTGTCTAATCATTTGTTTCTGTGGGAGTCAGTAGGAGAGCAAGTGAGACACTATAGCTAGTCGGTCCTGGATTTGTCGGTACTAAGGTGGTAGGAAGACCCAGTCCCTATAAACCAAGGCCCCATACTCCTGCGCATAGTTCTGTATTTGTGCAGAATCCATACAACAGCTCTTGGTCCAGAAAGAACCCTTTTTGTTATTTGGTGTAAATCCATTCAGTAGTTTTTGAGAAATTAAAAAGAATGTATTCATAGGGATGCGGATCCTCCGAGGATCTGACAGTCCCCGTGCTGAAATGTGTTTGGCTTCCAGCACTTCAACCAGGAACTGTTGGCAGACATCTTGGTCCCATAAAAAACATTACAAAAAAGAGAGGGGAGCAGGGTAGGAATACCCTAACTCATTAGGCCTCTTGGGAGGGGTCCAGCAGGAACCCCATATGGGGCAGAAAAGGATAGTTTTTTATTTGCGCTGGATCCTCGGCTTCCACAGAAACATTTAATAAAGAAGCTCTTGCACTTTTCTAAAATTTAGCCCATAGGGGCTCATAGACAATTTATAGGAGAGGGGCACACCAGACCGCCCCCCCCTCCTTAGGCTAAATGAGCCCTTGGAACAACCACCTCCCCGGTTTTAATGAACGATCAACGGGAAGCTGTGCAGACCCCTCCTGCGCCAAAGCCCCGGGGATCACCACCTACCAAGCGCTAAATAGCATCCACAAGTACCGCACAGCGGGATTGCTCAGACCTCACTAAAGGCCCTGTCCCCCATCTCAACAACTCTGCAAAGGGGCCTTCCAGCACAGTACTAGTTGGGGGATGAAGTCCATTTGGCTGCTGAAGGTCATTGGGGCCATGAACCCCTATTGTTGCCACAATAAGTCCCCCCCAGCAGGGTTGCTGAGATGACATCGGAGGCCCCACCCCCTTTGTCAACTACTTTGCAAATGAACCTCCTGGTGCATTACTAGTTGGGGATGACCTCTCCTTGGCTGCTGAGGGTCATTGGAGGCCAGGAAACCCTAATATTGCCACAAAAAGTCCCCCACAGTGGGATGGCTGTAACCTCATCAGAGGCTTTGCCCCCTTTCTCAACCTCTTTCTGCTCATTGCTGACCTTTATTCTGCCTCTTTCGGTTCATTTCTGACCCTCATTCTGCCTCTTTCTGCTCATTTTTGACGTTTATGTTGCCTCTTTTTCGTCTCGTACCTCAAAGCCCCAGCGGTCCCAGCTAGCTCCCTGCCTCCTGCAGGAGCCAGCATTGCTCTCACAGATAGGGAGCTGCTAAACATGCAGCTCCCCATCTGTCAGAGCAATCTTTTTGTCTGTTTCCCTGCCTGCTTGAAAGTGGGCAGGGAAATAGATGAACACTCCTCTTTCAGCAATCGGGAGTGGTTTCACAGCTCTCACTTGCTGAGAGCAGAGTTCATGTTTGGTTTGACTTGGCAGGAACTGTCAAAGCTCCTACCAAGTCAGAGCAAACAGCTATGTCCCAGGGGTGGGCACTTTGGGGCATGGCAGTCCCCAGGGCCATCATTGGCTCCAGGTGAGGGGCTGCATAGACCACCTCCTTTGATCTGCATGGCCCCTCCCTGGTGAAATGGGGGTCCCCAGGTCGAGCGGCCCCTCTCCCATTATTTTTTAAAATATTTGGGCCCAGGGTGGTGATGGTCCTCTGCCCAAGGGGGCCCATACCCCCCATTAGATTTTATAGCCCAAGGGAGGTGGTGGTCCTTGGGGATCGGGGATCCACGTGCCCCCTATCAATTTTTGTTTAGCCCCTAGGGTGGTGGTGGTCCTCGGGGCAGAGCGGCCCCTCTCCCGTTATTTAAAAAAATATTTGGCAAGGATGGTGATCTTCCCCATGCCCGGGGTGGTCTGTGGAGGCCCCCCATTAGATGGTATTTAGCCCCTGGGAGGTGGTGGTCCCTGAGGCTTATAGAGCCATTGGAGGGGGGGCTGTTCCCCCCTCCTTTTTATCAATAAAGCCCTGGAGAGATCGGGGTCCCAGGGGATCAATGAGCCTAAGGAGGGGGCGCTATAACCCCCCCTCTTTTTCTCAAAAATGCTCCCGGGACCTGGCCCTCCGGGGATTGTATTCAAAACAAGTGTTTGTTTGTGTGTTTTAATGTTTGCTGCAGATTTGTGCCTTTGTTGCATTTTTGGGCCTGTCAGGGTGATAGCGGGACCCCACTACCACACCGGGGGGTCAGGATATTCCTACCCTTCCCCCTTTTTTAAAAAACATTTTTTGTGGGACTCACCTGAAGTCAAGTCCCAAGATGGCTGCCAACACTTCCTGGCTGAAATGTTGGCAGCCAATCTGCTCTCACCATTAGATCTATGCTTTGGCTTCAACCAGATATCCTTATTTGCTTCCCTTAAATTTCTGAACAGCTACTGAACAGATTTACACCAGATAACTGAAAGTGTGATCTGCAAACGGAAATCTACCTTCCTGCCAAATTTTATGTAGTCATGTCCAGCAGTTCAGTCTTTAGTTGTGTTCAAAGCGCCTATGGGAATTAACATTGAGAACTCGTATTTTTCTAGACCCCCTTTTTCTAGGCCCCTGCTTATTCGATCACCTCAAAACTTTCCATGCACAATAAGACTCACTATAAAATTTTTGGGGAAAATTTCGCAAAGATTCGTCAAAGGTATAGGCAAGTCAAAAAACACATGGTATAAGTACCTACATATATATGACCTACGGGTGGTAACCAGTTGATAGTTATAGTTAGGATGTAGTTTCCCTCAGAAGAGAGTTTATTCATTTGCTAATGACTTTGACATAATTTGATGAATCCTGACGAACATTTTTTTAAACTAGATCGACGCTCACTTCAGATGCTGTCTTGAAAGTTTCAGGCTGATCCGTCAAGTGGGGGCTGAGAAAAATAGGGGTCCAAAAATGCATTTTCCCAATGTTCATTTCCATAGAAACTCAAGGCACGGCTTTACAATAAATTTGGCAGAAAAGTAGCTGTTGAATAAGAAAGAATCTTTTTTGTAAATTGGTGAGAATCTATTCAGTAGTTTCAGAGTGATATAAGAAATTTCCAATTGTATATATTGGGACATGGAGGATCTGCGACCCCTCCCAATCTTGTAATGAGACCTGATTGGCTGCCAACATTTCAAACCAGGACGTGCTAGCAGCCATCGTGGAACATAGCTTGAGCTGAGTTCCATAAAAACATTTTAAAAAAAAGAAAAGAGGGCCTGGTAGAAATACCCTGATCCCCTAGGCCTCTTAGGGGGTCCCACAGGGATCTGGTAGGGCCCAAAACCTTTTTTAATTAAAAATTGGTGGGATATTTTAAAAAGCTAATCACTTTGTTAATTATCAGCCCCTGGGTAGGTCAGGTCCACAGGGCATTTTTTTACTAAGGGTATGCACGGGTCCCCACTCCTGGAGCCTAATATTTCCCAGGGGACCACCACCTTCCTGAGCTTCTTAATAAATGAATGCTGGGGCACCCCGTTTGTCCTCGTCCACTGCTCCGGGGACCAGCATCCCACTGCGGCTTATTTTGTTTTTAAATGGGCAGCCTCTTGGACCCCCCAGTCCCAGGAACTGCCACCTCCCTGGGGCTTCACTTTCAATTAGTGCAGAAGGGCCATACAGACCCCCCACAGCCCAGGGGATCACCACCTCCCAAGGGCTTTTCACAACTTAAATGCGGGGCGTGCGGGTCCCCCCACAGCCTCAGGACCACCTCCTCCCCTGGGCCAAAATTAACCTAGGAGGGCAGCTGCTTGGCCCCCTCCCATTAATTGCAAAAAGAAATACAACATTAAAGGCCAGTCTCTTGGGGATGGGGTCCCCGGGGCAGAAATCAGCCTGAGGAGGGGGCACGTAGCCCCCTCCCCCATTGAAAAATGTAAGGACTCAAGGGATGTGGTCCCCAGGACGAAGAATGCCCCCTCCCCTAATAAATAAAAAAGAATTTGAAAAACATCAGAGCCCGCCCCTTTCACCACCACTCTGCAAACACGCCTCCTGGCATACACCTGGTTGGGCAATAAAGTCCCCTAGGCTCCAGAGGGTCCTTTGGGGCCAACAAGTCCTCCTGTTACCTCCAGTAAGTCCCACCCAGCTGAATTGCTGAGCGGTCCTCCGAGACCACGCCCCCTTTCTCCACTACTTTACAAATGCACCTCCTGGCACACAGCTGGTTGGGGGATGAAGTCCCCTTGGATGCTGAGAGTTCTTGGGGGCCAATAAGCGCTTCTGTTACCTCCAGTGCATCCCAAAGGACATGATTAATGAGAGGACTGCGGAGGCCATGCCCTCTTTCTCCACCACCCTGCAAACTCACCTTCTGGCAAACTCTGGTTGGCGGGTGAACACATCTGGCTCTGAAGTGTCCTTTGGTGGCCAACAAGCCCTCCTGTTACCTCCAGTAAGTCCTATGTAAAGAAGGTAGCCACTAAGAAACACTTTTTAGGTCTAGGAGCAGGGGGGAAAAAGCAATGAAAAACAAAAATAATTCCCACTAGACTAGTATTAGTTCTTTGTAGGCTTAGAAAAGCTCTATGGGCTGACCACCATTGAACCTATTGCATAAGAATCAAAGACATAAACATACTGATCTTTATCCTATTTTTCGTTTTTCTAAGTTAGGATTTCTTCTCATTTTGTTATATAAAATTAAAAACATGTTGATCATTAATTCAAAATACACGATTCTTCCACATTCTAAATCATCAAATGTTTGTCTTTGTTGAATAAGGCTCACTAGAAACTGTACAATCATATGGAGACATGTTTTGTACCGATCTAAATGTGTACCCCCAACAACCAACCACACAAAACCACTCTCTCCTTACATACAACAGCATACTATCACATTCACATCTCATACATAGGGGCATATTCTCAAGAACGTGTGATAATTATCGCAAAATTAGCTTAACAGATCTTGGCATATCACAGTCTATCACGGGAAAACAATGCCGTCTTAACGTAGTATTCTCAACCCGGCGGCACCATGTGATAGTCCCTTGATAACGTGTCAAATAACCTCATTAAAATTAACGCGACGGTGCAAAAATGCGAAACACGAACACAAAAAAAGTTGCGATGAGGCCAATGGCGATACAAAAATCATCGATAACCAGCAACAGGCCTGCAATTCCCACGCGTCATGCAGGAAAATGCACTATAAAAAGCAGAACATGAAAACACACCAAAACCAAAATAAACTGCTTAGCACCATGGATGCACCCGTACCAAGTGCCCAGGTCAACGCGAACCCCACAAACCCCACAGACCACCAGCAAGTATCTTCGGGGTCGGGGTAGGCTAAGGAGAAGAGGAAGACGGGGCACAGTCCGCATGACAACCGGATCGCTGTCACGGAGGTGTCAGAACACTAACAACAACTGTCTGTCACCTCCACCGTGTCATTGGCAACACAGACAGAAAAATCGCATTCCATCGTGAATGCAGTCGGAGTGTCGAGGAGGTCAAGATGCACTGGCATGATGTGAAAAGCCAAACCAAGCAGAAACCCGCTGCCAACAGAAAGGCAGCAACTGCGACTGGAGGTGGGAGTCCTGTGCCACAGGAGAAGCTGGAGCAAATGGTGGCCACAGTCATCAGTGTGGAGACGGTGCAAGGAGTCAGGAGTCTGGACCAGCTCGACATGACCTGACACAACATCAACAGGGTGAGTAACGACCAGGGACTGGGGGAATGGGGGGTGACGGGCACAATGGCACACATGCATAATGACGTGTAGCACACCACACACCCACAATGACCCTGGATCATGTCCCTGATCCCCGTGGCACACTGCAGCACACATACAAACATCAAGTAGGCCCACGCCCACCATGTGCCCAAAGGGGTCCCACCCCACACATCACCAATTCCACAACACAAACATGCACCCATGTGAAACACAGCAAAGATGAGTATTTGAGAGCCACACTGACAATGCAAGTGACACTACATGACGAGCAGCATGGCTTGAGTACAATCACCATGACATTGTGCATGCCACTAGACTGAGGTGGCTGAGTGTGGACCCCATCCATAAAGGAGCAGGCTACACTCTGACACATCAACATGCACAAACAACCACTGACGTCAACAATACATCTGCAGACATACTGCACAAGAGTACAAAAACCGTCCAAGAGCACAAATGACCCAAATCGTCAACATCACAGAACCTCAAAAGCACAAAAGTCAGAGGCACACCGCCTCAAAGGGATAAGGGGCAGCAAAATCACAGCTGCAGGGGTCACTCTCCCACAGTGCAGCACACACATAGCAATGACAGCACATGCACATTGACGACAATGTGGTACACAGTGCAACACTTGCACTGCAGAACAGAGGACACAACTGGGTCAGCTTGTGCGTAGAAACTGGCCAATCAAACCTGACATAGCAGGAAATTGTGAGATGAAAATGTATGTGTATAACCTTACCTACGTAATGTAGTCCAAATGTTCACTGTCCCACATCAAATATCCGCTCCTCCCAAACAGTCTCAATGTACATTGTCATGCAGTCTGTATGTAAACTTGAACAATGCATCAACATACACGCTAACACAATGTCAATAAGCATCTCCCCTTCACATTGCAGAGGGACAAACAACACCTCCAGCAGAGCAGACCAGACAACTCTACAGTGATGCTGAAGAGGACCTCCACACTTTCGACACCGACACCCTACAACAGTTCATGGACGTCTTAGGCAATCAACCTCCAGGAGCAGGGCAGCCCAGCTGCATCGGGGATACCCCACCCCCTGCACAGACCACACAGCTGGACGTACCCACCACCTCGTCTGGCTCCCAGTAGCCCACCAAAGCACACATCGCATTCCAAGGCCAGGTGTCAGACTGCCAGAAGGGGGTGGCTGAACAGGTGCGGGTGGGGTTAAACCACATGGAAGCTGAACTAGATCACATACGTGGGTATCTAAATCCCATCAGGGACCACTTACACTCCCCAACTGAGACCCACACTGTGGCAGAGACACATGTATTTGCACATTTCCAGTACTGAACCACACCCAGAGCCATGGGATAATCATCCACACCCCCACGCTAGACTTGTGTACGGCAGGCAAGACCACTCCGTACATGCTTACAGGGAGGGACGTCACAATCTACATTTCCGCGATCTTCCCCACTGGCTGGGGTGACATGGTTGCGTCCACTGTCCACTACACTCCAAACACCAGCAGTACATGTAGACATGGATATGTCTGTGTATGCATACTGTAGTCTGTCCAGCACATCTCCGCCACACTTGGCATTGTGTAACTTCTCATTCATGGGTCACTTGCCTCCTTCGCACATGCCTGGTTCCCACCGCTCTCCACATTCCCCTATTGTGTGGCTGAGGTGCCATGCCATTGATGGCTCACTTACATGGCAAGCCCAGGTTGCCAGAGTAAGGTGTGCTGTTGGGTCTGGTGGGTGGGCATGTTGTTTGGCATGTTGTATGATAGTCTGTGACAGGTGCATTTCCAAAGTTGTAAGTTGCATGATTGTGGAGTCTGGGGGTGTGAGGTGTTCAGTTGGTACTTACCAAAGAGCAGAGCATATCCGTAGGTACCATCCTGGAAGTGCTGGTTGATGATGGACTGTCGGAAGATAAAGGAATCATGCACACTGCCTGTGTAGTTGGCGACGACATTGGTGAAGAGTCCCCGGTGGTCCACTATTGCCTGCACATTGATGGAATGCATCTGCATTCTGATTTGCTGTAATTGTGTGCAGTGTCGGGCGGGGGCACAAGTAGGACATGTTTGCCCCCAACACGTGCGGGAATACAGCTATGGCATATAAGCCTTGCTTGGTCTCCAGCTGTTCCTGTACATTGTGGGGGATGTATAGGTACTGGGGTACCAAGCTGATGATGGCATCCAGGACAGGTGTGAGGAACTTGGATAGGGTTGGCTGAGAGACTCCTCCGACTCTGGCGGTTGTTGGTTGGAAGGTACCAGAGCCCAACAGGTGCAGACCAGCCAGCACCTTTGTCTGAGGTGGGATGTTGGTTGTCTGCTGTGTTGGTATCATCAGCCTGTGGGCAATGATGGTCAGGATGTGGAGGATAGTTGTCCTTTTGAGCCTGTAGTGGGCAAAGACATTGTCTGGTGTTAGGTCTGTGAGATGGATGCATTTCCTGAAGGTCCACTGTCTTTGTTTGCGCTGCCTCTGTGGTGGTCTGGGGGGGCAGGAGGGACCCGGGGGGTGGCGGTCCTGGGGGGTGGCGGTGGGGGTTGTGGCCCTGTTGGGGCTCCGAGCTGCATGATCAGTGGCTCCATGGCATCTGTTGGTCTTCAGGTGTGGCTGTGTGCTGGGCTCCCTTTTCTGGTGCAGGCTGTTATCCGACTTTGCACCAGGTCAGAGCAGGTGTTAATTTCCTGCTGCTAATGCGCCTTATCACCTGTTTTGTGGTCTTATCGGCGATCTGGCTGGTCGTTGAGAATGTTGAGGAGTGGTGTTGTCGCAGCTTTTTGCTCTGGAACGCCTACTCTGCATGTCATTAGCGATAGTTGCCGGGGTCATCTGTGGTGATGTTTTGTGCGGATGCTATCGCAGGTAAACTGGTGATATGGGCTGTTAGCACCAGCTTGTAAATGGAGCGATACATTTATCGCGACTTTGGCTGCGATAAAGTGCTGATAACTCGGTGATAGATCCTTGAGAATATTCCCCTTAATCTTCCCAACCACAATTACATACACAGATGGTAACAAGTTGAGAAAAATTCAGAAAATGGCTGTTGTTGTGTTGTAAGTTGGGATTACAAATCGACAGGTGTACGCACGTTTCGGTGGGATTTCTAATTTTGATCCACCTTCTTCAAGACCACCCACTTACATATTTTGAGGTTTGTGGTTATTTGGGGGGTATCTGGAAATTAATAAAAATCACATTTGTAGCGGACTGCCCATAAACACACATTTCTTTTGAAATATAATTAAATGACATCTTAGGTTAATCCTATACAGCGTAGAACCACCACCAATAGATAAGAACCCATAGAGAGACATGCTATCAATTAATAAATAAATCAGGGGTTTCTAAAGTGCACTACTCACCGCGAGGGTCTCAAGCGCTAGGGGGGGGGCAGCTCCAGGTCAGTCGAAGAGCCAGGTCTTGAGGTCCTTCCTGAACGAGTGCAGGGTTTGGGGAGCATCTGATATTCACGGGGAGCTCATTCCAGTTCTTGGCTGCGATGTAGGAGAAGGCCCTTCCACCTGTTTTGGTTCTGCGAATGCGGGGGACCTCTGCCAGGTCTCAGTTGGCAGAGCGGAGGTTCCTCTTGGGTATGTGGAAGGATATTCTCTCATTGAGGTATTTGGGTCCAATGTTGTTGAGGGATTTGTAGGCCTGGGTGAGGAGTTTGAAGGTGACCCTCTTCTCGATGGAGAGCTAGTGGAGGTCTCTTAGGTGTTGGGTCATGTGTTCGTGAGGATGCATTCCGAGGACGAGTCTGGAGGCGGCGTTCTGGATGGTCCGGAGTTTGTGTAGCAGGGCTCTATTGATTCCGGCGCAGAGGGCGTTGCCATAGTCCAGTCTGCTGGTTATGAGTGCGTGGGTGATGTTTTTTCTGCAGTCAGGGGGGATCCATTTGAAGGTCTTGAGTTGGATGCGCATGCAGTTGAAGCTGGTGGAGGCGATGGCTTTGATCTGGCGGTTCATGGAGAGGGAGTCGTCTAGGATGATGCCGAGGTTTCATGCGTGGTCTGTAGGAGTGGGTGGGTTCCTGAGGGCAGAGGGCCACCAGGTGTTGTCCGATGTGGAGGTGCAGGGTCCAAGGATGAGGACCTCGGTCTTCTCTGAGTTGAGCTTCAAACAGCTGTCTCTTACCCAGGTTGCCACATTCTTCATTCCTTCCTGCAAGCAGAGTCTGGTGTCTTCGGGGTTCCTCATGAGAGAGAGGAGGAGCTGGGTGTCGTCGGCGTCGGATACAATGCTGAGCCCATGCTGTCTCACGATAGCGGTGAGGGGAGCCATGTAGATGTTGAAGGGTGTGTGGGGATGAGCGATGTTCCTTGGGGCACTCCGCAGTTGATGTTGGTGGGTTCAGAAAGGAAGGGATGGAGGCTGATCCTCTGGGTTCTGCCGGAGAGAAAGGAACAGATCCAGTCGAGGGCAGTTCCCTGTATCCCTGCGTCGTGAAGTTTGGCTGTGAGGGTGCGATGAGAAATGGTGTCGAAAGCTGCGTAGAGGTCCAGGAGGATGAGGGCCGCGGTGTATCCATGGTCGAGTAACATGCAGATGTCGTCAGTGGCGGCAAGGAGGGTGGTTTCGGTGCAGTGGTTGCTGCGGAATCCAGACTGGGAGGCATCTAGGATGGTGTGCTCTTCGATGAAGGTGGTCAGCTGGGTGTTCACAAGTCTCTCAGTGACTTTGGCTGCAAAGGGGGAGGAGAGAGATGGGCCGGTAGTTCTTCAGGTCAGTAGGGTCGGCCTTGGGTTTCTTCAGGAGAGGTTTGACCTCCGCCCGCTTCCAGTCGTATGGGAAAATGCCAGACATGAAAGAGGCACTGATGGTCAGTCCGAGTTCGGGTGTGATGGCAGTGGTGGCCCTGTGAAATATGTGGGGTGGACATGGGTCCGTTGGGGCTCCTGAGTGGGTTTTCTTCATGGCGGTGGTAATGAGTTCAGTGGAGGCGGGGGTTCCAGGTAATGATGGTAGGTTTCTCGGGGGCGTTGGGGGGAGGTGTCCCGTGTGTGTTTGCTGAAAATTTCGTAGAGGGACTTCAGATGGAAGTAGGAGCTGAGCATGTTGCAGAGTTCCTGGGAAGGTGTGCACCTGTGGCTTCGCTGGGGGTTTAGTGAACTGCTGTATGATGTTGAACAGTTCCTTTGCGTTGATCGTGTTGGTCTGGACTTCGTCTCTTATGAAGGACCATTTGGTGTCTCTTATGCGCTGATGGTAATCCTTTAGTGTAAGAAACAACAATGATTCTCAACAGGTATCATTAAGCATGGACAGATAAATTGCATGTACAAGACATTACAGTTAGAATAAGGAAGATTCTGAAAGAATTGGGTAGAAAAAGGTCATGATGTATTAGATCAATGCAAACGGACAGTTTCTCAACCTGAGAGGTCGCAAGCATACGCGATCACTTGCAATGAGGAATCTGACCACCTTCGTTCAGAAATCTCACCGGGAGGTTGATTTTCAATGCGAGCACTCTCCAACTTGATGTTGACAATTGCAAACAAGGAAAAATCTCAACAGGAGTTGGATTTTCCTCGCTCGTGCTCTCCAGCTTGACGTTGACAAATGCAAGCAAGAAAAAATCTCCGCTAGGCAGAGTTTTTCAGAACTACAGGAGCTCCGCGTATTGCGGAGTGCGGCAATCTCTGCAAACTCCGTAAGTGAAGCTGAGTTCACCACCCAGACTTAGCCTCATACCCATTCTTAATGTGGCTGGCCCCAGAAAATGTGATCCCTGGGGCAGAATTCGGCCCTGTGGAGGGGTCCCCATGGCCACCCACCCCAATTGTTAATTGCATTGACCCCAGGGGATGGGGTCTCTGGGCCACTATTGACCCAGGCACTTGCATGCTCTCCTCCCCATCAAAGATGGGGTCCCTGGGGCTGAAATAAGCCTCAGGGAGTCAGCGCTGCCCTCCCAAATTAACAAAAAATGAGGCCCCTGGGCTAATATTGGCCAGGGAAAAGGGGCTGCATGCCTCCTCCCATTTATAAATATGGCCAGGCCCCAGGAAGTGTGCCTCCTCCAGTAAAAAAATGTGGTGGGCCCTGGAGGATTGGGGCCTCTAAGACCAAAATCGGCCCAGGGAGTGTGCCCCCCTCCCAAGTTGGCTGTCTCTGGAGGGTGGCCACAAGCCAGGGCCGCGGGCAAGGACCTGCGGCCAACTCCTGTCACGCATGGCTGAAAGGTTGACTGCATGTGTGGGTTGGCCGCAGGGCCTAGTCAACTCCTGCTGCCTTAAAAAAACATAGAGATTCACTGAAAAAAAACAAAGGTTACCGGGACATTATAGTTAAGAAATAGAATTTTTAAAACTTTAGAAAATCATCGAAAAAAAACAAACGCTACCCGGATGTTTTAGTTAGATTCAGAATTTGCACACACCAAACCATAGAAATTCAGCAATTCAAGTTAGAGCAATCTCAAGATACTATAACTAGTGCCCTAAAGTAACTATAACTCGCACCCTCACCATGCACTGCTAATTATCCCACATATTACATCACTTATAGCATCTTCTATGACATCATTGATAATATCACTGCAACATTTACTTGAAAATTGTTGATGAGAAAACTGTTAATGGCAAGAGCGCCAGCTATGATTACATTAGGGCATGAGATATAGTTTCTTGAGATAATTTTAACTATAACTGATGAATTGATACGGTTGTGTGTGTAAATTCTGAAATATAACATCCTTGTAATCTTTGTTTTTTAGTGAATTTCCAAGATTTTATAAATTCTACTTCCTAACTATAACGTCCCTGCAACCTTTGTTTTTTTCAGTGAATTTCTATGTTTTTTAAAGCAGCAGGGGTTGGCTAGGCCCTGTGGCCAACCCATTCATACAGCCCACCCTTCAGCTATATTACCTACTGGCGGTCACCAGTAGGTAGTTATAGTTAGAACCTAGTTTCCATAGGAAAAGCATTTTTTGATTTGCTAATAACTTTGGCGTCATTTTACAAATTATCGTTACATTTTTCCCAAAAAAGTCTATCCAGGTCAGCTCCTATCCTAAAAGTTTGGGGGTGATTCGTCAAGTGGGGGCTGAGAAAAAAGGGGGTCCCAAAACTCATTTTCTAAATGTTAATTTCCATAGGAAATTTTGAGACGGGCTACAGCCCGAATTGCTGAACGGAATTACCCCAAATTTGGCAAAAAGGTAGAGCTTGGTTCAGAAAGCGACCTTTTTTTTAAATGGTGTAAATCCGTTCAGTAGTTTTTGAGAAATTAAAAAAAGGGGAGTAAAAAAATCAATTTCCCATAGGAAACTTTGGGCAAGGCTACAGCCGAAACTGCTGAACAGATTTATCCCAAATTTGGCAAAAAGGTAGTGCTTGGTTCAGAAAGCGACCTTTTTTCAAATGGTGTAAATTTGATCAGTAGTTGCTGAGAAACTCAAAAAATAAAAGTTTCGATATCTAGGACAGCGGTGGAGTCGCGAACCCTCCCAACCACGAGCTTCATTCTAATTGCCTGCCATGACCACGAGCTTCATTCTAATTGGCTGTCAACACTCCAAACCAGGAAGTGTTGGCAGCCATCCTGTGACTCAGTAGAAGCGAGTCTCCAGAAAACAGAGAAACAAAGATATAAAACAAGAGAAGGGGGCAGGGTAGAAACACCCTGACCCCCTAGGCCTGCTCAGGGGGTCCCAGAAGGACCCACAGGGCCCCAAAAAGTTTGTTTATTATGGCGCAATACGCGCTGGGGTTGCAAATTCCTCCAATTCTTTTTTAAAACAATGAAGCGTGGGTTCCCGCTTTTTATTTTAATGAGGCCCCCGGGTGGGCTAGGTCCTGGGGGCATTTCTTAAAAAATAATAGCAGGGGTCTGCTGGGGCCCCCGTAGCCCCAGGGACCACCACCTTCCTGGGGCTTTACTCATGTTGGGAGTGGGGCATGTGCCCCTCCTCCTGGAGCCCGTGTTGGCCCTGGGGAACGCCACCCCCCAGGGCCGGCTCCTGCAGTGCCCTGGGGTGCCCACCCCCGGGACACAGCTGTTTGCTATGAGTGGCTCCCACCCTGTCATAGCAAACTTGCTTTGGATTTTGGAAGCGAGAGCAGGAAAACCATCTCTCGCTTCCAAAATCCAAAGCTGATTGCTTTTTCACACGGGGAGCTGCATTTCAGCAGTTCACCGTGTGGAAAAGCAATGCCGCAGGACGGGGGAGCCAGCGTGACCATGGGGGCATTGGGGCTCCCCCCACAGTCCCCAACAGTGAGGCCAGGCCCCGGGGATGGGGTTCTGGCCTCACTGGAATTGGCCACAGGAGGGGGGCCGACGCAGCCCTCTTCTCGTTAAAAAAAGAAAATAATGAACATGTTGGCATGCTTGGGGGGATGGGGTCCCTGAGACGAATGTAAATTAATGAAAGTGGACTTTTTTTTTTTAAAATCAAGTCGCGACTCTAGCGCGGCTCTCAATGCAGCTCCCGTGTGAAAGTGATGGGTGCGCGGCTCTCAGCGCGGCACTCAAGTACTTCTTAAGTTTTTCAAACACCGAGGGGTATATCACGAGTTTACCAGCGATAGCCTCAAAAAGCATCATCACGGATGACACTGGCAAATATTGCAAATGAGATGTAGAGTAGGCGTTCCCGTGCAAGTTTCTCAACCACCAGCAAGATCCTCGAAGACAGTACAAAACAAGCGATAAGGTGTGTTAGTAGCAGGAAGTTTATACCTGCTCTGAGCTGGTGTAAAGTCTGACTACAACCTGCAACATGAAAGGGAGCCCAGCCCAGAGCCACACCTGAATGACAACAGATGTAATGGAGCTAACGATTACGCAGCTCGGACACCCAACACTGCTCCGACACCCCCCGCCACCAGCCCTTTGTCTGCCATCCCCCCTGACCCCCCACCCCCCACAAACAAATGTGACAGCAACCTTAGGAAATCTGGAACGTAACAAATTGCCTGAGGTCGCACAATTATAATTAAGAAGATGCATGTGAGGATGGACAAATAAGAATCTCAGTCATCTATGGATTTACATATAAAACATTTTATTTAAACAAAACAACAAAATAAATGTAGGTACAGGCAGTGGAACTAAAGTCATCGCTTCGTGGCGGGAGGTCCGTGTGGGGGGGTCGTCAATCTGTGAATCACAGCCTGTTAGACAAAAATCAAGATAAGATTGTGCGTCATATTCCATCAAAGGAGAGAGAGAGAGAGAGAGAGAAAGAAAGAGTGAGAGAGAGGAAGAGAGAGAGAGAAAGAAAGAAAGAGTGAGAGGAAGACAGAGAGAAAGAGTGAGAGAGACAGGAAGAGAGAGAGAAACAGTGAGAGAGAGGAAGAGCGAGAGAAAGAGAGAAACAGTGTGAGAAAGAGGAAGAGAGAAACAGAGGAAGAGTGAGAGAGAGAGAAAGAGAGAGAGAAAGAGTGTGAGGGAGAGAAAGGAAGAGATGGAGAGGGACAGTGAGTACCCACACTGTGGACAAAACCCTCACAGCTCACCTTTCCACCACCGGTGTGTCTCAAACCACGTGCTGAGACATAGTGGAGCCCTCAAGCTCGCTCATTTGAAACATAGTAGAGAATCAGAAATGGCAGAGTACATACGACTGCGCACACCTAAATTGCTGTCACGCCTTTGTGCATCCAGGCTGCTGCACCCCATTCACTTTCACTGCCCAGAGATGTCTTCCTGCTGCTGCGCACCCAGGCTGCTGCACCCCATCCACTCCCACTGCCCGGAGGTGACTACCCGCCGCTACGCACCCAGGCTGCTGCACCACATCCACTCCCACCTGCGTGTAGAAAAGAGGGCCTACCACATGCCACTGCAAGCCCCAAGTCCAGGGCCCGCGGACAGGACACCCTGCATATCATTCAGCCCCGCTCTGCAGGCCACCAGGTCTTACATTTGGTGCTGCGTCTTGATTTTACCATGGCAGAGGACATACCAGTGCACCTGCCATCATCACAGGTTGCACACCCGCTCAGCCCTTACGGTGCCACTAACTCTGTGACCAGTGAGGCCACGCCACTTGGTGGTAGGCCCCTGCTGTTTGATGGCTCAGGCCTACACTGCGGTCCAGCAAGGCACACAAACCTGACCCATCCAGACCGCCGGGACGGGGCATCATCGCAGGCTGCACACCTGCTCAGCACTTACAATTTCCATTTTTGGCACATGGAGGGCAGCCAATTAGAGCCAAGCTCGTGCTCAGGGGTTAGGCTCCGCCAACATATGTACTTATCCAATCACTCCACCAATTACGAAGCACTTATAAATTCACTATACATTCTCCTTGCAGTACTCTGATGATCCAGTCTCAACCCATGTACTTATACAATGACCGAGACAAAGTTACATAACCAAAGTTTTCCCCATTGCCAGAGGTAACATGGTTGCGAGTACTGTCCACAGCAGAATGTAATGTGGTAGGGCCCAGGGGCAGCATCATGCATACATAATGAACACACGGACACAGTTAGATAGATAGTGGAACTGGGTACGGGCACGTGTGCTCGGCCCCTTTTTATTACCAGGGTCATGTGTCCAGTGACCTCTGTGCTGGATGCGTGGGGGTGAGTGTAAGCCAGCCCTCAGGGAATGGTTGGTGCTGGCAACAAGTACAACAGTAATCATTGGATCACACACAGAGATTCAATCATAAAGGGTCCATGACTTGTGCTGCACTAAGCCCGGGGCCACAGATGTGAAATAATACATAAAAGATTCTATCGTAAAGGGTTCATGACTTGTGGTACACTGAGGTAGGGCCAGCAGATCTGAAATCATACACAAAAGATTCTATCATAAAGGGTCCATGAGTTGTGGTGCACTGAGGTAGAGGCATCAGAAGCGTTCCGCATGTGCACAGCTAGCGATGATGCGTGGTCGGGAGGGCCGCACTGGTAGCAATGTCTGTTGCCTACTGGACTGCGTCATCTGCAATCGCAACTCAATCTGAATTGTGAGACCTGGAGTCCGCAATGTAGATGGAAGGCAGTAGACAACACAGACACAGACATCGAGGAATGCTTTTTGTCACTTCCTCTTGACAAAATATGAGGACATAGAGTACAATTTTGTCTGCAATTAATAAATCATGTCTCAATGTAAATTGTGAGCTCTGCTGCCCGCAGCGTAGACTGCCATTCAGTGTTCCTTTGGACTTGTAAGATGAATTTGGTCATTGTACTAAAGCTATAATTGATATCAAAAAAGTTCTTGAAGCAAGGATACTGAAAGAATATTATGTAGGTTTTAGGGACGATGTAGTTAGTTGTCTACTGGACTCTGTGATTAATGAATCAAGACTCAATTTTAATTGTGAGCCCTGCTGACCGCAGTGTAGGCCAGAGGCAGCGGTCAGTAAGGGCCCACATCCAAGTGGCGTTAAGTTGAGCTGTACAGTTAGTGGCATCAGAAGCATTCAGTGTGTACGGAGCCTGCGATGTTCCGTGGTCCAGGCGGGCTGCACTGGAGCAATGTCTTTTGTCTAATGAATTCTACCTTAATAAGGGTATGTGGCAATGACATATGGTGCACTGAGTTGGTGGCACCTGAAGCACTCAGCGTGTGCGCACCCTGCGATGATGCGTGGTCCGGGCGGGCCGCACTGATAGCAATGTCTTTTGTCTAATGAATTCTGCCTTAATAAGGCCATGTGGCATTGACTTGTGGTGCACTCAGTTAGTGGTACCTCTGGTGCTCAGATGGAACACAGCCTGCGATGATGCGTGATCTGGGCAGGTCGGACTGGGAGCAATGTGTCTTGCCTTCTGGACTGCGTCATCTGCAATCGCAACTCGATCTGAATTGTGAGCCCTGGAGTCCGCAATGAAGATGGAAGGCAGTAGACAACACAGACACAGACATCGAGGAATGCTTTTTGTCACTTCCTCTTGACAAAATATGAGGACATAGAGTACAATTTTGTCTGCAATTAATAAATCATGTCTCAATGTAAATTGTGAGCTCTGCTGCCCGCAGCGTAGACTGCCATTCAGCGTTCCTTTGGACTTGTAAGAAAGCTATAATTGATATCAAAAAAGTTCTTGAAGCAAGGATACTAAAAGAATATTATGTAGGTTTTAGGGACGATGTAGTTAGTTGTCTACTGGACTCTGTGATTAATGAATCAAGACTCAATTTTAATTGTGAGCCCTGCTGACCGCAGTGTAGGCCAGAGGCAGCGGTCAGTAAGGGCCCACATCCAAGTGGCGTTAAGTTGAGCTGTACAGTTAGTGGCATCAGAAGCATTCAGTGTGTACGGAGCCTGCGATGTTCCGTGGTCCAGGCGGGCCGCACTGGTAGCAATGTCTTTTGTCTAATGAATTCTACCTTAATAAGGGTATATGGCAATGACATATGGTGCACTGAGTTGGTGGCACCTGAAGCACTCAGCGTGTGCGCACCCTGCGATGATGCTTGGTCCGGGCGGGCCGCACTGATAGCAATGTCTTTTGTCTAATGAATTCTGACTTAATAAGGCCATGTGGCATTGACTTGTGGTGCACTCAGTTAGTGGTACCTCTGGTGCTCAGATGGAACACAGCCTGCGATGATGCGTGATCTGGGCAGGTCGGACTGGGAGCAATGTGTCTTGCCTACTGGACTGCGTCATCTGCAATCGCAACTCGATCTGAATTGTGAGCCCTGGAGTCCGCAATGTAGATGGAAGGCAGTAGACAACACAGACACAGACATCGAGGAATGCTTTTTGTCACTTCCTCTTGACAAAATATGAGGACATAGAGTACAATTTTGTCTGCAATTAATAAATCATGTCTCAATGTAAATTGTGAGCTCTGCTGCCCGCAGCGTAGACTGCCATTCAGTGTTCCTTTGGACTTGTAAGATGAATTTGGTCATTGTACTAAAGCTATAATTGATATCAAAAAAGTTCTTGAAGCAAGGATACTAAAAGAATATTATGTAGGTTTTAGGGACGATGTAGTTAGTTGTCTACTGGACTCTGTGATTAATGAATCAAGACTCAATTTTAATTGTGAGCCCTGCTGACCGCAGTGTAGGCCAGAGGCAGCGGTCAGTAAGGGCCCACATCCAAGTGGCGTTAAGTTGAGCTGTACAGTTAGTGGCATCAGAAGCATTCAGTGTGTACGGAGCCTGCGATGTTCCGTGGTCCAGGTGGGCCGCACTGGTAGCAATGTCTTTTGTCTAATGAATTCTACCTTAATAAGGGTATGTGGCAATGACATATGGTGCACTGAGTTGGTGGCACCTGAAGCACTCAGCGTGTGCGCACCCTGCGATGATGCGTGGTCCGGGCGGGCCGCACTGATAGCAATGTCTTTTGTCTAATGAATTCTGCCTTAATAAGGCCATGTGGCATTGACTTGTGGTGCACTCAGTTAGTGGTACCTCTGGTGCTCAGATGGAACACAGCCTGCGATGATGCGTGATCTGGGCAGGTCGGACTGGGAGCAATGTGTCTTGCCTACTGGACTGCGTCATCTGCAATCGCGACTTGATCTGAATTGTGAGCCCTGCTGTCCGCAGTGTAGATCGAAGGCAGTATTCTGTACAGACATAACTCTGCGGTGCTCTGCCGCTGTGTTGGCAGGGGGCCTGTGTCGAGGAGGCCGACGGTCATGGCGGCAGCCATGTGGCAGTGTGAGGGCTGCCGCTCTGGCAGACGTGTTGGCCTTCACACAAGTGAACCACGCCCAGAGCCCCGGCCTATTTATTCACACTTCTACGCTGCAATGGCGTACGTTGGATCAGACCGCTGCGCTTCCCTTACAGGGCACAATGACACAGGTACATGACCGAGATCATCCCCACTGCTTGAGGTAACATGGTTGCATCCACTGTCTACAACACTACAAGCACCAGCAGTATATGTACACGTGGAGAGGTTTGTGCTCTGAATAGTGAGGTCTGTCCAGCACATCACCGCTACACTTGGTATTGTGTGCATTATTATTGGTGGGTGACTTGCGTCCTTCACACATGTTTGGTTGCCACATCTCGCAACATTCAGCCATTGTGTGGCAGAGGGGCCATGCCATTTTGGGAAGGTCTGCTGTCCTGTTGTGTGCTGCCTCGGTGGTAGTAGGGGGAGTGGTCTGGGGGGAGGTCCTGAGGCTGGTGGCAGTGGGTTTTGTGGCCTTCTTGGGTGTTGAAGGTGCATGATCAGTAGCTCTATGACATGTGTTGGTCTTCAGATGTGATTCTGGGCTGGCTCCCATTCACACTGTAGGTAATCATCCTACTTTACACCAGTAAAAGGCAGGTGTTACATTCCTACTGCTAACGCAGCTTATCACCTGTTTTTGGATCGCAGCACAGATTTGGCTGCTCGTTGAAAATATCGGGAAGTGGTGTTTTTGTATTATTTTTGCACAGGAACGCCTACTCTGCATATTATTAGCGTTAGTTGTTGCTTTCATTTGTGGCAATTTTGTTTTGCGGAAGCTATTGCTGGAAAACTGGCGATATTGGCTATTTTTACCAGGTTGAGAATGGAATGATAATTTAAAATCACAGAAAAAACTATAGGTTTAATGAACATTATAATTAGAAATTAGCATTTAAAAAACCTTTGAAATTCACTGAAAAAACCATAGGTTTCAAGGACGTTATAGTTAGAAATTAGCATTTAAAAAACCTTAGACATTCACTGAAAAAACCATAGGTTTCAGGGACGTTATCGTTAGTTGGACATTTCACTCATACAAAACCAGAGAAATTCAAACGTTATATATTCCCAACAAAAAATTCAGATAAAAAACCACAAAAAAAACAATAACGTAGTAAGAGTACACAAAACATTGGTCTGAAATACTAGGACCAAGTATGCGTCGACCACTGTGCGTTGACGTAATTGTGGGTTGGACTATTATTGCTAACATAATGAAAACGCAGTGTTAAATGCCATCAGGCACAGAGTGAAAAAGGCATATGCCTACTCTACAACATAATGCACACTCATCAGCTTATCGCTTAAAAACTAAGAATACAATGTCAGCACTCATGTTGCGAGGATGTCGTAAAACGGTCAAGTGCCCATACTAATGTTCTCGGTAATCTGACATACAATTAATTGTGTAATCAAGGACATCAGATAGGCTGCACCAATTAGTCATGTGTAATAGCATGATATAAATGTACAAGCAACTGTGATAGTCTAAAATACCAGAACTGTAATATATGTAAGCTGATGTGTGCTAACAAATTCATTAACTGAACTGCCCCTGATGGCCCAATCAAAAAACTAATGTTCGTCAGCATCAGACCCACAATAATACAGGCACGTGCCAAATCAAAATCCTAGAGCGCAAAAACATGATTATCGCATTGTAGAAAGTTCATTGTCAACATTCGCAATATGAAGATGTCACATATTAGGCAAGTGCCAATAATAATGTTATCAGTGATCTGACACAAAATAAATCAACAAACATCATGTCATACGTGCTTAGAGCAACCGATCAGTCAAAGTGCTCAGTGATGATGAGGGGAAAAGGGTAGGTTGCCCGTGAAGAGTGCGTGCCAGTGTCTGGGCACCTTCCTTTCCTCCTGAAAATAAAATAAAAAGAAATATAAGGCATATATAACTTTATTCAAATTAAAATAATGAAATATTTCTCATATGCACAGATCTAACTAATGGAGACAAGAAGAATCATAAATGACAAAGCATGTTGAACAACGGAGACTGTAGTGGACATAAAGAGGGTGTAACAGCCTAGCAATCTCTGAGATGTATTGCCACTTCTTCATCTTGATTTAAACCACCCGGGTCCGTGGTCTGGAACTCCACTATATATTTAGACTCCCTTTGTCTCAATTTGAGTACTCTGTTTCCACCCCTGAGGTTATTGATGATTTGTTCAAGAATAAAGAATCTCATAAGTGCTGGGTTAGAAAAATGTTTTTCCCTAAAATGAAAGGCCACTGGATAATCCATCACCGTTCTTTAGCCCACTCTGCCACCCCAGTTCAGACATGGCCATATGCAAATCAGTCTAACCCTGTGCCTCATGGGAACAGTCCAGCCCGAACTGCCAAGCCATGTCTTCCCTGGACATGTCTGAACTGGGGTGGCGGAATGGGCTAAAGAACAGTGATGGATTAAACCCAGATCAGTTGACTGGGGGTGAGTGCTTGCAATGTTCAACACTCCGTCCATCATTTCCTTTGGTTTTTGCTTTGTTCGCCATAAGTTGGCAGGGTATGCTCAGACGTGAGTCCCTTGCTCACTTTGCCACTGGATTCAAGCAAGCCTGGCTGAAGACGGCTGAAATGCCAGATGCCAGTCCTAGGAAGCTTGTTTCCGGTCCAGTTGACTGGGGGTGAGTGCTTGCAATGTTCAACACTCCGTTCATCATTTCCTTTGGTTTTAGCATCTACAGAGCATCAGCTGTTCCACGAGTACGCTCCCGCCACATGGGCAACTTTGAAGCTTTGATATATATATATAAAACGAAGACAAAGAAGAGGGGGCAAGACCCAAAAAAGGAAGAGGAAGGACAAAGCAAAATTAAAAAGAAATCTTCAAAAAAATAATCTGATTATCAACATCTCGAATAAATCCTTGAGTGAAGCACAAACATCATTGCTAAATAAAGGATTAACATTTTGCCCCAGTAAAGATATGAATGTATCTAATATACGCATCGACCTGTACAAGTTTTGTCGAAAAGTCAAGCTCAAAAAATATTTTGAAGAAAAATCGTTTACCAAATTGCCGACATCTGAAAGCCAAGAAATATCACCCTTGAACATAAAAGATATTCCAGTCCTAAGAACAGTAACATCCTTGCAAACTGGGTCGAAAACATGTGCAGAAATGAACCAATCCTCTCAAGAGACTGATTTACAATTTTGCCAAATGATGGGATATGAAACAAACAGAGGAAGGAATAGTGGTCTAAAAACTAGATCAACTTTCTGTCCCCAACTTCCACCAGGAAATAAGATTGACCTATTCCATGAGATCATGGTGGAGGAGATTAATACAATGTCAATCAATAATCCCACAAAAATCAAAAAGAAAAAAGAAAAAAAGAAATCATGGAATCTCACACTAGACGAACATAATGCACTAAAAGAATTAAGAGAAGACCAGAGCATAATAATAAAGGCCTCAGACAAAGGCGGAAACATTGTTATCCAAACTCGTGTAAATTACATAGCAGAAGCCAATAGACAACTGAATATTGAAGACCATTATGAAAAACTAAAAACGAATCCAATAACAACCTGGACGGAGGAATATCATCAACAACTACTGGCATGGAAAGAAAGAAATGTAATTGACTTGGAAGAATATCTGTACTTAAAAACCAATCATCCAATAACTGCAACCATTTATTTTCTTCCGAAAGTACACAAATCCACCATCAATCCACCAGGAAGACCAATAGTTAGTTCCATTGGTTCCCTGTTAGAATCAACATCTCGATTCATTGATATTTTTTTGATGAACTATGTTACAGCACTTCCATCATATCTGAGGGACACGATGGACTTTTTGAAGAAAATTGAAAAAATTATCTGGAAAGACAATTACATCATGGCCTCGATAGATGTCTCATCATTGTATACCTCCACACTGATGGAATAGCAGCAGTTAAACAATTTTTGGACACAAGATCGATTAGCCAATTTGAACACACAGACATGTTAATACAAATGCTTACATATTGTCTGACACACAACGTTTTCCTATTTAAAGGTGATCTCTTTCTCCAAAAGCAAGGGACCGCAATGGGGACATCTTTTGCTCCAACGTATGCTAACCTATTGATGGCTGTATGGGAGACGGAGGTTTTGAAAGAAGAAAAATCAGGAAATGTCAGATTCTGGTCTAGATACATCGACGACCTTTTCATCGTTTGGGAAGGCAATAATGATGACCTTCAGAACTTCTTACACTCTCTTAACATCAACAATTACAATCTGACCTTCACCTTCACTATAAGTGAAATAAACATCATCTTTCTGGATGTTGAAGTTTTTCTACAAGGTAAAACAATCTGCACCAGAATGCACAGAAAGCCAACTGCTAGCAATAGCATTCTACATGCGAATAATGGGCATCCACAAAACCTCAAATGGAGCATCCCCTATGGGGAAATGCTGCGGGCAAAAAGGAATTGCTCTGAACTTTCTAATCTGGATTCTCAAATAAAAGAAATGAGTGAACGTTTTTTGCTACGGGGATATCCTTTGGAGGTAATAACCACTGCTAAAAACAGAGTCAGCACCAAAATAAGATCTGACCTCTTACAAACCAACCAAGAGAGCAAAAGGACAAGTAATAAAACGATCGAAACAACGACCAGATTAATCATTGATTTCAATAATCAGAGCAATGACCTTCAGAAGATCATACAAAAACATTGGGGAATATTGATGTTAGATGAAACTGTTCACAAAGTACTGTCCCCCTTACCAAGAATAACATACAGAAAAACAGCCTCTCTGGGTGACATACTTACACAAAGTCACTTTGAGCTTAAACCAGAGATAATTCCAACCTGGCTGAATACTCCAGGATTCTGGAAATGCTCAAAGTGTAAAGCTTGTGATTATGGTAAAACCATGACTACATACCAACTGCAAAATGGCCACACCGAAAAAATTATGGATCACATAACCTGTGAATCAAAATTTGTTGTTTACATACTGGAATGCCCGTGTAAAAAGTTATACGTAGGAAGTACCATCAATAAACTTAAACTACGTATCTTACTACATCTACGTGCCATCAAAAATAAAGATTTTACGTATCCAATGGCTAAACATTTCTTTGAATTCCACTCTAGTGATTGCAAACAACTGAAATACTCAGGAATTAAGATCGTAAAACAAAAAGAAAGAGGAAGTAACAGAATCCTTGATTTATGAAGAACTGAGTCTAAAACAATCCTATCCATTGGTACAGAGAATCCGTGGGGACATAATCTTGATGCTGAACTGCACGAACACTTATGATATTGGAAGAAAAACATTATTTGTTAGAACTTTCAACGAAATCATCCTAAGTCAACACGGGAACTTTAATTCATATGAATCTATATGTATCTAATATAACTGCTATTTTAAATCTACTACATCCATATGTACATTTTCCCTTTTGGGAAAGTATGGGAGAAAAATAGACAGAAATTAAATGATGGATTTCCTCATTATGGAGCAAAATCACACATGTTATCTTCATCTTTTTTTAGGCATTTTTGATTATGTACTTTAAAATCAATTATAACAGCTGCATATACACATAATTAGAGCATTGAATTGAACTAAATTATTCTATGCAATAGCTGTTTTTTCAGAAAGCGACAAGAGTGCTAGACAATTGGCATGTTTACAACAATGGTTACCATTTTCATAAATATATGTATATATATGAAAAACCATATAAAGTATTATATTATACACATATATGTATTTAAATGTGCACTCTTATCTAAGCCTCAATAACAGAAGATAAGTAAATAATGATGTTGAGGAGAAATCGCACAACTATCATTCTCCATACTGTGATATACTATCACGGACTTATCTCCATTTCTGTGAAAAAGAAAGAGAAAAGAAAATTCTCCTTTCTCCCATAAATTACATTAGTACTTTACTATGATTATTATTTTGTTCCAAATTCGAAGACATGGATCAACATGAAAAACCCACACAAAGAAATCTTTGTTTTGAAATGTATTGATGCACTTTATGTCTAGTCTGTCTTCACTGTTTATGAATAGTATTTGCACTGGCACCTTAAAATGACATTATGGGCTCCAGGACTCTATGGTCCAGTAGAAGGCTGGGAGCCGAAACGCGTAGACCGTCCTTACCGTCTATGATACCTTGTAACAGCTTGTGAGGACATAAAGCATTCTTTTGAATTGTCGATCGTGGTGCTGTGATCCCTTACCGAGAATCTTCGGGAGACCGAGGAAGAGGTGGAAGGAATTTTAATATATATATATATATATATTCACTTAAAAAACCATAGGTTTCACACATGTTATAGTTAGGTGGACATTTCACTCGTAAAAAACCAATGAAATTCCCCCGTTATGGTTAGTTCAGATAACTATAACTCGCGCACCCGCAATCCCCTGCTCATGACGTCACATGTTACATCACTCATGACTTGGTCAGTTGCATCACTCATGACATCACTGATGACATCATCCTTGTGATAGAGTGGCGGTCACGCGAGTTATAGTTATCTGAACTAACTATAGCCTTGGTCACATGACCTCGCTCCTGAACCAGGAAGTACATATCAGAATTGGTTCTGAGCACGTCGCAGCGTGCACAAACAAAAGTGAAAACAGACTTGATCTCAAAGGTATTCAATCTTTCTTATAACACAATAACATTCATAGTTGAAGACAAATTTCATTCGATATATTTGATGCTTACACTTATGTATCCCATATCAAAGGACCAAGTTACAAATATTGTAAACATTATTTCTGATTGATTCTTATGTTGTTCGTGACAGTCAATATTCAGTTTTCACATATTTTAGTTGTTGATACATAGAATTAAGTCGAAAATCCTGCAGCTGGGTGATATAGTCTAGTAAGATCTGTGGCAGGTAGAAAGAGTTGAAAAGGTTGTGGTCACATATATCTATATCCAAAAATCAATATAAAGCTACTGGTAAAGTACCAGGGAGTGCTTAAACCTAATATTTATGGAGAAGGCCACAACTGGAAATAAGTGCATACAACTGTAGGTATAGTACCCCAAATCTCTACACGAGTCCCATTAAGTGAACAATGTGCGCATACCAAAGACTTAGCCAGTACATTCTATCGGTGACTATTGGTGATGAATTCATCTATTCATAGGCCCCAAGCTGCAGAAACGAAAAAAAAGAAGGGATAGTAAATCGTTAGTGTATGTTCATGTTAAAGACAAACTGTCACTAAACAACCCATGTTTGTATCAGGTCATGGGGTACAAACAGAAAGCGTAATATTTCAATTGAGATCAAAAAACAGAATCAATAACCACAAAAAGGTAAAAAGTCATTCAAATTCAGATTTTATATATATATCTATATATCTATATATATATCTATATATATATATATCTATATATATATTCACTGAAAAAACCATAGGTTTCAGGGGCATTATAGTTAGCTGGACATTTCCCTCGTACAAAACCCTAGAAATTCCCCTGTTATAGTTAGTTCAGCTAACTATAACTCGCGCCCCCGCAATGCACTGCTGATGACGTCACATATTACATCACTCATGACATGGTCAGTGACATCACTCATGACATCACTGATGACATCTCAAATGACATCACTGATGACATCACTGATGACATCATCCATGTGACAAATTAGTGCACCTTCTCACACCCTAATATAACCTTTGATACACCGACTCAAAATTTCAAACGGCCATTTTGACAACCATAGATGCTCCAATACCAATAACTACACACCCACTCATTGACTTTTAGGTCTATATACATGTCCACTCACTCACCTGTACAGTCACTCATACTTACAGTCACTCTTTGCATGTATACACCTATATAGACACTCACACACCGCCAATCATCTGTTGAGGTACTGACACATCTAGTCAGTCATGCAAATAATTAATCACAGTCCAATTTACTCACCTATACAGTTAAACACACTCAAGTTCACTTACTCATAAAAATACTAACAAATTCTGTGTCTTCCTGCAGAAAAACAAACAGCACATGACACAGATATCCTTGCACTATGGCGCATACAGCCACTCCCAAAATCACACACTCCCACATATAGATAGTTATATACTCTTACACACATATACACTAAGGGTGGGCGTAGTGGGCGTAGTGGGGCTACGTGAAGCAGCACGCACACTACGCGCTTCGCGTAGCCCCACTACGTGCCACCCACCTCCCACCCGCCATTCTTTTAAATAATATAAGCAATGAAAAATAAAGTAAAGTAAGTCGACTTACCCGTAAGCGCGGCGTCTCCGGGGCTCCCTCTTTCAGTTTCTAATTTCTTCTGGCAAATGCGCATGCGCGGACGCCCGCGCATGCGCATTTCTCGTCACAGAGTCACACACACCCTACCCACACAAACACTCAGGCACCCATACAGATACTCAGACAACCAATCAATAACCCATATAGACACTCATATAGCTATTCACAAAACCATGCAGCCACTTATACACCAACACACAGACACATACAGACATTCACACAGTTTAGTCACTAGTCTGCAGTAAGATACATTTAATGACTCACTTATAGAGTCAGTTACGCACATAGAAAATCATCCATTCACACACTTGTACACCCACTTATTCTTCAACAGGCCTTTCCCTATATATATTAAACATATTAAAACTGTTCAGAAACACATACTCAATGGATGATATCATCAGTGATGTCATCAGTGATGTCATTTGAGATGTAATCAGTGATGTCACTGACCATGTCATGAGTGATGTAATATGTGACGTCATCAGCAGTGCATTGCGGGCGCGCAAGTTATAGTTAGCTGAACTAACTATAACGGGGGAATTTCAATGGTTTTGTACGAGTGAAAAGTCCAGCTAACTATAACGCCCCTGAAACCTATGGTTTTTTCAGTGAATTAAAAAACCTTAGAAATGTGCCTGAAACCTATGGTTTTTTCAGTGAATTTCAAATGTTTTTTACATGCTAATTTCTAACTATGCCTACAGAGATAGGACATGTGAAGAAGAAAAAACGCACAGAAAGAAAAAAAAGAAAAGTAGAAAGAAGCAGCAGAAGTCCTCAAAGACAAAGAAAAGTGCAGGAAGAAGGATAACGTGCAGAAAGAACAAACAGAAGAGCAGAAAGAAGCCTTATTGCAAAATCATCCTGTACCCTCAACTTTTTCAGACGGACACTGGTGGTAACTGATTCTGACTAACCAGTCCTAGAGCCAGTGCTATGTTAAAAGACACTCAGAATACAGTGAAAACACCTACATACACTAGGGAACACTATGCGTTGGGGTCCCCCTGTGATCAGCATGACCTCCTCTGTAAGCCCCTAGTATATAGTAGGGCAGGGGATTAAAACTACCTCTTAAAACGCGCCACAGGGCGTGTTTGCACACGTCACCTGAGGCCCCGTCCCCTCACTTCCCCACTGTGTAAACACGCCCTGTGGTCGTTTTAAGTTGGGAGATTAAGTCCCCTTGAATCCTGAGGGCCCCTAGGATCCAACTAGACCACTAGGTACCTCCAGTAAGTGCCACAGAGCTGCGTTGCAGAGAGATGTAAAAAGGGGCACGGCCTAGACCACCTCTCTGCAACTCAGCGCAGTGGCGCTTACTGGAAGCACCTGGTGGGCTAGTTGGCCCCCAAGGTCCCTCAGGATTGAAGGGGAATTATTTCCCCAACTTAAAACGCGCCACAGGGCTTGTTTGCACACGTTAACTCAGGCCCCGTCCCCTCCCGTCACCACTGTGTAAACACACCCTGTGGCCGTTTTTAGTTGGGAGATTAAGTTCATTTGAATCCTGAGGGTCCCTAGGGTTCAACTAGCCCACTAGGTACCTCCAGTAAGCGCCACAGAGCTGCGTTGCAGAGAGGTGTAAAACGTGGCATGGCCTGGACCACCTCTCTGCAACGCAGCTCAGTGGCGCTTACTGGAAGCACCTGGTGGGCTAGTTAGCCCCCAGGGGCCCTCAGGATCGAAGGGGAATTATTTCCCCAACTTAAAACGCGCCATAGGGCGTGTTTGCACACGTCACCTCAGGCCCCGTCCCCTCCCTTCCCCACTGTGTAAACGCGCCCTGTGGCTGTTCTAAGTTGAGAGATTAAGTCCCCTTGAATCCTAAGGGTCCCTAGGGTCAAACTAGCCCACTAGGTACGTCCAGTAAGCGCCATTGGAGAGAGGTGTAAAAAGGGGCACGGCCTGCACCACCTCTCTGCAACGCAGAGCAGTGGTGCTTACTGGAAGCACCTGGTGGGCTAGTTGGCCCCCAGGGTCCCTCAGGATTGAAAGGGAATTATTTCCCCAACTTAAAACGCGCCATAGGGCGTGTTTGCACACGTCACCTCAGGCCCCGTCCCCTCCCTTCACCACTGTGTAAACGGTCCCTGTGGCTGTTCTAAGTTGAGAGATTAAGTCCCCTTGAATCCTAAGGGTCCCTAGGGTCAAACTAGCCCACTAGGTACCTCCAGTAAGCGCCACAGAGCTGCGTTGCATAGAGATGTAAAAAGGGGCGTGGCCTCAGAACACCTGTCTGCAACACAGCTCCCTGGCGCATACTGGAGATACCTGTTGGGCTAGTTGGCCCTCAGGGACCCTCAGTATTGAAGGGGAATTAATTCCCCAACTTACAACTGGACAGGGGGCACGTTTGCAGAGTGCTGCAAGGAGGGGGCATGGCCTCCGGCGCGATGCCGGTCTTTTATTTATTTTATTTTTTAAGAAGGAGGGCTGTGTGCCCCCCCTTCTTTTTCTAATTTACTGGCCCTGGGGACCCCATCCCCCAGGCCCTGCACCCTATTTTTTTTGTTGAAAAAAATTAATTTGGCCCTCCCAAGGCCTTAATCGGCCCCGGGACCCCAATCCCCGAGTCATGGCCTTTTTTTTTTTAATTCATTAGGAGGGGGCTGCGTTGCCCCCCTCCTCAGGCCACTTATGGCCCCGGGGACCCCATCCCCCGGGGCCGGCCTTTGTTTTTTATTATTTAAAAAAAATATATATTTATAGAAACACTTAGGACATGCTGGACAAACCGTATGTACCTATCACCATGACGATTTGCGTGATATTCATTAAAAGGCGACTATGCATAGAATGAATCCACATGGAATGTATTTACACCGCTAGTGAAGCTCTGACGTGTCTGACGCCCTACCGTGCCTAATCCCGGCACCCCCGCCGGTAGGTACTCTCCAAGTAGACACCCTTGTCGTTTATTTATACAAACATGGGTAGCTATTGACGGGCACATTTAATATACACGCACACCAAGCCATTCAATGGGGATTCGACCAAACTATGCAAGAAACCCCCCTCACGGGTAATAAAATACACATCCACCGCCGGATGTGTAATACTTTTTATTTTACTCTCTGGAAAGGAGACGAACCTCACTTGAGGTGTCACAGCGTGCTCCGGGCTGAGCCCAATGCTGTGTTACACCCACCAGTGCCCGCCGAGTGCCTCACACCTCTGTGTTGTATTCCACCAGCTAGTGCGTATGCTATGACACTCTCTAGCCCATGTGCACTGTAACACCACCCCGTGAATATGTCATGCCACACGTGCCTTCGCACGGGTTATATTGCCCCATCTAACGTGCCTTCCTCGATGCCTATGTTATAACGCACAGCGCTATGCCATACATATTAAATTCTGGGATCCATATCTTTGTCACAGTGTATATGCAACGTTACACTCCCCAGCACATTTTTTATATTACAACTTTAGAGATTAGTTAGGTTACACAACACTTCCCTGTGCGTTTTACACTCCAAGGCGCATATCGCATAGCACGCGCTAGTGCCTGTGCTATCTCGCGCTCTCCAATGAAACTGTCATTGCGCACAATGTAGTGCATATTATATTTCACGCCCCGGTTCATCTTATATCACACTTTTTGGTGCATAGTTTATACCATATACTATATCTAGTTTTCATTTTCAATCGTGCTCTCAGGACTATGTTCTATATAACACTGCGTCCACCTACCCTTTTCACGGGCATTACATTTTGCGATGGGGGTGGAGGGTCAGGGGGTGTTTCTGCCAAGTGAGCCCGGAGTCACAGTCACACACGTCCTCTTCTTCCTGAATAAAAGTGAGATTATGCTGCATACTTGTTCATATTTTAAGTAGTTCGCACAGACACACATTTTAAAAGCAATACCCACCTTCTCTGAACAGTTAGCTTTTTGCTCCATCCACCTCCTCCCTATCCTCTGTTGTCTGAATCCATGGAATATCCTCCCCCCTCCTGCCATGCATGGTCTGATGTGCTGCCACTGCCCTCCATTTAGCATGATGTACCAGTCCACTCCTCCTGCCCTCCATTGCCCAATTCTATGGCCCATCATTGACCTCCTGCTTAGCCTCTGTGCTCAGCTTGCTGCCCCTATTCTCCTTCCCCCTGCCCTCCGATGTCTTTGTGCATGCCCCTGCTCCATCCTTTTTGCCCACCATGTTACATGGACCTGCCACTCCTATCTACTCTGAGTGTTCTGTTGAGCTGCCACTCCCCTCCCACCTGCCTAGCATTGTCAGATGACTGTAACCTGTCCCTGCCACCTCCACCCTGCATGTCCACATGCCATGCCCCTATCCCCTTCCTCCTGTCTTCCATGGTTCATTTTACTGCCACACCCTTCTGCCCTCCCTGGTCTGTTGTGCTGCAACTGCTCCTCCTGCCTGCCCCGCGCGGTCTGTTGTGAGGCCCCTTCCCCTGAACTCTCTTGTCTGTGCCCAGGTCCTGACCCTCCCTTCAATCCTCCATTGTCCTTTGTGCATGCCCCTGCACCCTCCTTCTTGCCCATCATAGCCATTGTGCTGCCACTAACCCTCCCGCTTGCCATGCATGGTCTTCTGTGCTGCCATGGCCCCTCCCACCTTTCCTGTGTGGTCAGCTAGCTGCCCCTGACCACCTCCCACCTTCCCTCCATGGTCTGTGTGTATGCCATCATAGTCTCATTGTTGCTCTCCATGGTGTGTCTTGTTTCTAGTGCCCATCCTGCTTGACCTCCATGGTCATCTTGTTGCTCCTGCCCTGCCCCCTTGCCCCCAGCCCTCTGTTTCCTTGTGCAGACCCCTATTCCCTCCCTACTGGCTTGTCTATTCCATTGTAATGCCCCTGATCCATCCCTCCTGCCCTTTATGGTCTGTTATGCTGCAGCTTTCTCTCCTGTCTGTCCATTATGGTCAGCTAGCTACCATTGCCTCTTTCCCCTCTGTTCTCTGTTGTCCATGTGCATGGTCCTGTCCCCTCCCTATTGCTTTCTATGGATTGTTATGCTGCACTCCCTTCCCGCATGCACTGTGTGGTGTATTGTGCTGCTGCAAACCCTGATGCCTGCCCTGTAGGGTCAGTTTGGTGCACCTCTCCATGTCCCTCCTGTCCTCTATTATCCGAGTCCATGTCCCTACCCCAATTCCTCCTGCCTACCATGATCCAATGTATCATACTTGCGAACATTTTGAACTTGGTAAGAGGGAGATTTTGAAAAAAAGCTGGGGTATTGATTTTCCCCTTTGAGTTACATTGAAAAAGAGGAGATTGTAGACAGGAGACAGATCAAATAAAGCCCATTTGAGCTTA
Organism: Triturus cristatus; assembly: GCF_964204655.1. NCBI lineage: Eukaryota > Metazoa > Chordata > Amphibia > Caudata > Salamandridae > Triturus > Triturus cristatus. The sequence goes on from NC_140583.1 coordinate 881,422,423, forward strand.
AAAACATTGGACGTTTCCTGGCTGAAACGGGTCTGTTGGCATGTATGGTTGTACTACCACTGCCTCTTCCTTCTGCCCACATTGGTCTATTATATTGCCACAGCCTCTCTTGCCAGTCCTGTACTGTTGGTTTGTTGTCCCTGCCCCCCTTTCCACTGCCCTCCATAGTCTGTTGTGCTGCCACTGCCATTCCTGCCTGCCCAGTGTGGTAAAATTGTTGCTTCTGCACTCTCCTACCTGCCTTCAATTTTCAGAGTCAGTGCCCCTGGCCTCTGCCTCTCAACAGTATCCCAATGAACAACTAGATTTCTAACATTCTATATTTATTACAAAAGTGTGGAACGCCTGACGTCATCTTGATGTAATCAAAACTGTAATACCTAGAGTATTTCCTTTAGAAATTACATATATGAGAGGGTCTTATTTGCATCAAAATTATGGTTAGTGCTCTAAAAAACTAAAATGAGGACATATTTTCGGAGTTTTCAAATAGCGACAAAGAACTTTTAAATTATTTGTAATCTTTATGTTTTTTATCCAGTTGACCACTTGATTAAATGTTGCACCTAGGGGAAAGGATGTGGTGTTACTTCGAGAGCTGCAGACTTTGCAACTGGGGAACCAGGTTGGAGTTTCTGCTTCAGCTCAACATTCTGTGATTCTGGTCAAATCACTTAATCTCCCCATGTATACAACCAAAATGAATTTGATCTTGTGTGATGTAACCAATGCTCATGTAAAGCACTCCAATACCTGACAAGTCTGCACTATATAAAACTGCAAATACACAAAAAATAAGTGTTTTGCACACTTCTGTCATTGGGCTACATGTGGGCTACATCTGGGTGATATTTGTACTGCATTTGGGCTCTTTTGTCTCTGGTGGCCATCTTGGGAGATTTATTTGTTATGAAGTTTCCTAATTTCCTCATTTACTGCAGTCTCCTCAGTAGGAAATGCTTTCAGTTTTTTACTTTGATTCCATCAAGACGGTATTCAGATATGTCACACATTTGCCATAAATTCTGAATGTTAGCACTCTAGTTGCTCATTAGATCACTGTAGTAAAATCACTGCTCACCACGGAAGTCTGCTGCTGGTATTAAAAGTGCATGTTTCAGTCTGCATATCAGAATTTTTTAATGAAATAGAAGAGGATTTAAGAAGTCACTCAAAATGTGCCCTAATTTTTCTTTCTTCAGCACTAATCATACTTTCTATGGCTAAATTAACCCCCTCATTGTGTTCCTTTTTAAACTAAATGTTTTAAGTGTTACTAGTTTATTCCAATCAAGATGGCTTCAGGTGTGCCATACTTTTGTCATAAGTAAGACAGTAAGCGCTCTAGTTGTTCTTAAGAACACTCTGGGACCTTCTGTCATTGGGCTATACTTGGGCTACATCTGGGTGATATTTGGGCTACATTTGGGCTTGTTTGTCTCTGGTGGCCATCTTGGGAGATTTATTTGTTATGAAGTTTACTAATTTCCTCATTTATTGCAGTCTCCTCAGTGGGAATACTTTCAGTTTTTTACTTTGGTTCCATCAAGAAGGCATTCAGATGTGTCACACATTTGCCATAAATTCTGAATGTTAGCACTCTAGTTGATCATTAGATCACTGTAGTAAAGCTACTGCTCACCAGGGAAGTCTGCTGCTGGTATTGAAAGTGCATGTTTCAGTCTGCATGTCAGAATTTTTTAATGAAATAGAAGAGGATTTGAGAAGTCAAAATGTGCCCTAATTTTTCTTTCTGCGGCACTAATCATAATTTCTATGGCAAAATGAACCCCCTCATGTTGTTCCTTTGTAAATTATATGTTTTAAGTGTTACCACTTTATTCCAACCAAGATGGCTTCAGGTGTGCCATACGTTTGTCATAAGTAGGACTGTTAGCGCTCTACCTGTTCTTTAGAACACTCTGGGAAGCTGCAGTAGAACACAAAGGAATCAACTGACAGTCTCTGCCCTTGTTAGATGTACATGTTTTACTGAGTAGGTCAGACTTCATTCTCACATGACTGAGAAAGATAATGTGAATTTACAGAAAATATGCTCTCAGTTTAGCTTATAGATCACCTTCCAAACCTCTGTGGGAAAAGCATGAGAAAATAGTTTTCTCTTAAACATGATTCATGATATCACAGCAGGCTTTTTCACATGGTAAAATCACCTTAGAATACACCACAATTCCTAAAATGAGTATGGTACCATCAACAAATGATTTATAATGTAACTAAAGTCTTAAAACCTTCTATTAACTGCAATGCTTTTTAATGAGGTGCTATCATGTATATTGGTCCCAGGATAGCTGCCAACACTTCTTGGATGAAGTGCTGACAGCCAATCAGATCTCACGATGAGATGTGTGGTTAGGCTCCGTCCAGATATATATGTGATTTTACTTTTGATTTTCTCAGGAACTACTGAACGGATTTACACCATTTAAGCAAAAGGCACGAGTCTGAACTGAGGGCTACGTCTTTGCCAAATTTGGTGTAATTCCGTTCAGCACTTCGGCTGTAGCTGCGTCAACAGGTCCTATGGGAAAATACATGGGGAAAACGCGTTTTGGGACCCCCCTTTTTTCTCGGCCCCCGCTTGACGAATCACCGTGAAATTTTCAGGATAGGAGCGGACCGGAGCTGGCCAAAAGTTTGGAATTTTTCGCGAAGATTCATCAATCGACGCCAACGTTATTCCAAATAGAATGTTGCGGATTTCCTATGGAAAATAGGTCCTAACTATAACTACCTACTGGCGACTGCCAGTAGGTAATATATATATATATATATATATCTATCTATATATATATCTATCTATATATATTACCTACTGGCGGTCGCCAGTAGGTAGATATAGTTAGGACCCTGTTTCCATAGGAAATCCGCAACATTCTATTTGGAATAACTTTGGCGCCGGTCGACGAATCCTCGCGAAATTTTCAAAATAGGTGGGGCGCTACGCTCCGCTCCTACCCTGAAAGTCTCGGGGGGATTCGTCAAGCAGGGGCCGAGAAAAAAGGGGGGTCCCAAAACGCGTTTTCCCCATGCATTTTTCCATAGGACCTTTAGACACAGCTACAGCCCGAACGGCTGAACAGAATTACTTGAAATTTGGCAGAGAGGTAGCCATAAGGTCAAGGAAGTGCCTTTTGCAGGTCTGGTGTAAATCTGTTCAGTATTTCCTGAGAAAATAGCATTTAAAAGCATATATATATGTGGGCGGAGCCTAACCACACATCTCATCCTGAGATCTGATTGGCTGTCAGCACTTCATCCAAGAAGTGTTGGCAGCCATCTTGGGACCAATATACATGATAGCACCTCATTAAAAAGCATTGCAGTTAATAGAAGGTTTTAAGACTTTAGTTACATTATAAATCATTTGTTGATGGTACCATACTCATTTTAGGAATTGTGGTATTTTCTAAGGTGATTTCACCATGTGAAAAAGCCTTCTGCTGGGATATCATGATTGAGAGAAAAATATTTTCTCATGCTTTTACCACAGAGGTTTGGAAGGTGATCTATAGGCTAAACTGAGAGCTTATTTTCTGTAAATTCACATTATCTTTCTCAGTCATGTGAGAATGAAGTCTGACATTCTCAGTAAAACATGTACATCCAACAAGGGCAGAGACTGTCAGTTGATTCCTTTGTGTTCTACTGCAGCTTCCCAGAGTGTTCCAAAGAACTACTAGAGCGCTAACTGTCCTACTTATGATAAACGTATGGCACACCTTAAGCCATCTTGCTTGGATTAAAGTGGTAACTCTTAAAACATTTAATTTAAAAAGGAACAAAATGAGGGGTTTCATTTTTCCATAAAAAGTATGATTAGTGCTGCAGAAAGAAAAATTAGGGCACATTTTGAGTGACTTCTCAAATCCTCTTCTATTTCATTAAAAAATTCTGACATGCAGACTGAAACATGCACTTTCAATACCAGCAGCAGTTTTCCCTGGTGAGCAGTAGCTTTACTACAGTGATCTAATGAGCAAAAAGAGTGCTAACATTCTGAATTTATTGCAAATGTGTGACACATCTGAATGCCTTCTTGATGGAATCAAAGTAAAAAACTGAAAGTATTTCCTACTGAGGAGACTGCAGTAAATGAGGAAATTAGGAAACTTCATAACAAATAAGTCTCCCAAGATGGCCACCAGAGACAAAAGAGCCCAAATGTAGCCCAAATATCACCCAGATGTAGCCCAAGTATAGCCCAATGACAGAATGTCCCAGAATGTTCTTAAAAACAACTAGAGCGCTTACTGTCTTCATTATGACAAAAGTAAGGCACACCTGAAGCCATCTTGATTGGAATAAACTGGTAACACTTAAAACATTTAATTTAAAAAGGAACACAATGAGGAGGTTCATTTTGCCATAGAAATTATGATTAATGCTGAAGAAAGAAAATGAGGGCACATTTTGAGTGACTTCTCAAATCCTCTTCTATTTCATTAAAAACTTCTGACATGCAGACTGAAACATGCACTTTTAATACCAGGAGCAGACTTCCATGGTGCAGTAGTTTTATTACAGTGATCTAATGAGCAACTAGAGTGCTAACATTCAGAATTTATGGCAAATGTGTGACATATCTGAATACCTTCATGATGGAATCAAAGTAAAAAACTGAAAGCATTTCCTACTGAGGAGACTGCAGTACATGAGGAAATTAGGAAACTTCATAACAAATAAATCTCCCAAGATGGCCACCGGAGACAAAAGAGCCCAAATGTAGCCCAAAATCACCCAGATATAGCCCAAATATAGCCCAATGACAGAAGTGTGCAAAACACTTATTATTTTGTGTTTTTGCAGTGTTATATAGTGCAGACTTGTCAGGTATTGGAGTGCTTTACATGAGCATTGGTTACATCACACAAGAACAAATTCATTTTGGTTGTAGACATGGGGAGACTAAGTGATTTGACCAGAATCACAGAATGTCGAGCTGAAGCAGAAACTTCAACCTGGTTCCCCAGTTGCAAAGTCTGCAGTTCTGGAAGTAACACCACATCCTCTCCCCTAAGTGCAACATTTAATCAAGTGGTCAACTGGATAAAAAAACATAAAGATAACAAATAATTTAAAAGTGCTTTGTCGCTATTTGAAAACTCAGAAAATATGTCCTTATTTTAGTCTTTTAGAGCACTAACCATAATTTTGATGCCAATAAGACCCTCTCATATATGTAATTTCTAAAGGAAATGCTCTAGGTATTACAGTTTTGATTACATCAAGATGATGTCAGGCGTTCCACACTTTTGTAATAAATATAGAATGTTAGCAATCTAGTTGTTCATTAGGATACTGTTGAGAGGCAGAGGCCAGGGGCACGGACTCTGAAAATTGAAGGCAGGTAGGAGGGTGCAAAGGCAACAATTTAACCACACTGAGCAGGCAGGAAGGGCCGTGGAAGCACAACAGACTATGGAGGGCAGTGGAAAGGGGGGCAGGGGCAACAAACCAACAATACAGGACTTGCAAGAGAGGCTGTTGGAGGGAAGATCTATTACGGGTCAAGGAAGCTAGGGGCGGTCCCCAGATCCCCGGGAGCCACCACAGAACTGAGCAGGAGAGTGAGTCAGGGACAAAAGGGGCACCTTAATTTGAGCCGGGGTGCCTAGGAACGCTTGCTCCAAAAATGAAGAAAACAGACATATGAGACATGGAATTGGAGGCAGAATACAATGGCAGTTTAATGAGAAGATGCAACTTCAAAGAAACCGCAGAATAGAGACATAAAGTACAAAATACAGAATCCAGATAATCATACAGCTGTCATAATATTCTCTGTATCTCAATTAATGTACTGACAGAGAGAGAGAGAAAACACATCTATAAATGCATCATGAGAAACAAGTTACACCAAGGAAAATGTTACCTAGGAACACTCACGTTTACTCTTAGAGCAAGCATTCCTGCAATTACAATACAAAATCTTTTAAATGCAAAAGTAAAGAGAACAATGGTTAAACATAACATGACATTTCATATAGGTAAAATAGAATAAGATACTTCAAGCAAAGCAGAGCAAGACATTTTAAGCAAAGGAAGACAAGAGCTCCCAGCTCTTGGGGAAAACCTGCACTGCCTGTTAACCTACATACAGACGGCGAGGTAGTCCGTCGATATCTGTGGGTGCTCCCTTTTTATATCATTTTGTGGGCTCCTTTGCACGCTACATCTACCTACGTATGCTACCCAAAAGCTTCGTCTGCAGATTTTACCAGACATTTCGTCATTTACCCACTTAATGCTGACAATGGACTGGGTGAAAAGGTCAGTCTCTCAGGCCAATCGCTTATCGTAAGTTCCATAGAGCAAGCAGAAAATAATGGGTATTGTACGGGAATTCAATATATTCATGTATAAAATCTCCTCAGTTCTCCTAACTTGACGCTCTGCGGTTGCCACTTCCTTAAAAGCGGGAAACCTGCCCAGGAAGCAAGTACCAGTCCAGGATGCAGCCTACTGTATGTCGACAGCTTCAGGGGGATGTTGAACTTTGATACCGAGCACGGAGCACTCGGGTAGGGTGGGGGCTACTAGTTTGGATCAGAAGGCCTCGCAGACCTGCCTTCAGACTGCTATACACTAAAATTGCAGAGCTATGGTCAATTTAACAAAGAGGCCTACATATTGAACAGAAGGGCCTACACAGGGGTTTTATGCTGGCTGAGTGGTAAGGATGTCTCAGGATAATTATATAGCAACACAGGACCCGCTGGTCAATTTAATACGGCCTACAAATGCAGCTGGCAGGGCAAGGACAAGGGTCTCATACTTCAGGTGTGGACAGAACGGGCCAGGGGCCCCCTGTGATACAAAATCTACCCTCCTTCAAGGCTGTGGCAATGTAATAGACCATTGTGGGCAGAAGGAAGAGGCAATGGTAGTACAACCATACATGCCAACAGACCCGATTCAGCCAGGAAACGTCCAATGTTTTTAAGCTCAAATGGGCTTTATTTGATCTGTCTCCTGTCTACAATATCCTCTTTTTCAATGTAACTCAAAGGGGAAAATCAATACCCCAGTTTTTTTTCAAAATCTCCCTCTTACCAAGTTCAAAATGTTCGCAAGTATGGTACATTGGATCATGGAAGGAAATGGGATAGGGACATGGACTTGGATAACAGAGGACAGGAGGGACATGGAGAGGTGCACCAAACTGACCCTGCAGGGCAGGCATCAGGGTTTGCAGCAGCACAATACACCACACAGGGCATGCAGGACGGGAGTGCAGCACAACAATCCATAGAAAGCAAGAGGGAGGGGACAGGACCATGCACATGGACAACAGAGAACAGAGGGGCAAGAGGCAATGGTAGCTAGCTGACCATAATGGACAGACAGGAGAGAAAGCTGCAGTATAACAGACCATAAAGGGCAGGAGGGACGGATCAGGGACATTACAATGGAACAGACAAGCCAGGAGGGAGGGAGTAGGGCTGGGGGCAAGGGGGCAGGGCAGGAGCAGCAAGATAGCCATGGAGGTCAGGCAGGATGGGCACTAGAAGCAAGACACACCATGAAGAGCAACAGTGAGACTGTGATGGCATACACACAGACCATGGAGGGAAGGTGGGAGGGGGTCAGGGGCAGCTAACTGACCACACAGGGAAGGTGGGAGGGGCCATGGCAGCACAGAAGACCATGCATGGCAAGTGGGAGGGTTAGTGGCAGCACAATGGCTATGATGGGCAAGAAGGAGGGTGGAGGGGCATGCACAAAGGACGATGGAGGATAGAAGGAAGGGTCAGGACCTGTGCACAGACAAGAAAGTTCAGGGGAAGGGACCTCACAACAGACCACACGGGGCAGGCAGGAGGAGCAGTTGCAGCACAACAGACCAGGGAGGGCAGAAGGGTGTGGCAGTACAATGGACCATGTAGGACAGGAGGAAGAGGATAGGGGCATGGCATGTGGACAGGCAGGGTGGAGATGGCAGGGACAGGTTACAGTCATCTGACAATGCTAGGCAGGTGGGAGGGGAGTGGCAGCTCAACAGAACACTCAGAGTAGATAGGAGTGGCAGGTCCATGGGACATGGTGGGCAAAAAGGATGGAGCAGGGGCATGCACAAAGACATCGGAGGGCAGGGGGAAGGAGAATAGGGGCAGCAAGCTAAGCACAGAGTTTAAGCAGGAGGTCAATGATGGGGCATAGAATTGGGCAATGGAGGGCAGGAGGAGTGGACTGGTACATCATACTAAATTGAGGGCAGTGGCAGCACATCAGACCATGCATGGCAGGAGGGAGGAGGCTAGTCCATGGATTCACACAACAGAGGATAGGGAGGAAGGGGATGGGGCAGCAAGCTAACTGTTCAGAGAAGGCGGGTATTAGGAACTTTATTGTTTTTAAAACATTGTGTCTGTGCGAACTACTTAAAATATGAACAAGTATGCAGCATGATCTCACTTTTATTCAGGAAGAAGAGGACGTTTGTGACTGTGACTCCGGGCTCACTTGGCAGAAACACCCCCTGACCCTCCACCCCCTATCGCAAAATGTAATGCCCGTGAAAAGGGTAGGTGAACACAGTGTTATATAGAACATAGTCCTGAGAGCACGATTGAAAATGAAAACTAGATATAGTGTATGGTATAAACTATGCACCAAAAAGTGTGATATAAGATGAACCGGGCGTGAAATATAATATGCAATACATTGTGCGCAATGACAGATTCATGGGAGAGCGCGAGATAGCACAGGCACTAGCGCGTGCTATGCGATATGCGCCTTGGAGTGTAATATGCACAGGGCAGTGTTGTGTAACCTAACTAGTCTCTAAAGTTGTAATATAAAATATGTGCTGGGGAGTGTAACGTTGCATATGCACTGTGACAAAGATATGGACACCAGATTGTAATATGTATGGCATAGCACTGTGCGTTATAACATAGGCATCGAGAAAGGCACGTTAGATGGGGCAATATAACCCGTGCGAAGACAAGTGTGGCATGACATATTCACGGGGTGGTGTTACAGTGCACATGGGCTAGAGAGTGTCATAGCATATGCACTAGCTAGTGGAATACAACACAGAGGTGTGTGGCACTCGGCAGGCAATGGTGGGTGTAACACAGCATTGGGCTCTGTCAGGAGCACGCTGTGACTCTCAAGTGATGTTCGTCCCCTTTCCAGAGAGTAAAATAAAAAGTATTACACATCCGGCAGTGGATGTGTGTTTTATTAACCGTGAGGGGGGTTTCTTGCATAGTTTTGGTCGAATTTTTGTCGAATCCCCTTTGAATGGCTTGGTGTGCATGTGTATTAAATGTGCCCGTCAATAGCTACCCATGTTTGTATAAATAAACGACAAGGGTGTCTACCAGGATTAGGCACGGTAGGGCATCAGACATGTCAGAGCTTCACTAGTGGTGTAAATACATTCCACGTGGATTCATTGCATGCATAGTCGCCTTTTAATGAATATCACGCAAATCGTCATGGTGATAGGTACGTACGGTTTGTCCAGCATGTCCTAGGTGTGTCTATAAATATATATTTTTTTAAAATAATAAAAAACAGTGGCCGGCCCTGGGGATTGGGGTCAAAAAAATATAATTAGGAGACTGGCCCTGGGGGATGGGGTCATCAGGGCCAATAAATTAGAATAAGAAGGGGAACCAAACAGCCCCCCTTCTTAAAAAACTAAAATAAATAAAAGACTGGTATCGTGCCGGAGGCCATGCCCCCTCCGTGCAGCACTCTGCAAACGCGCCCCCAACAGGCATCTCCAGTATGCGCCAGGGAGCTGCGCTGCAGCCAGGTGTTCTGAGGCCAAGCCCCTTTTGACACCTCTCTGCAACGCAGCTCTGTGGCGCTTACTGGAGGTACCTAGTGGTCTAGTTTGACCCTAGGGACCCTTAGGATTCAGGGGGACTTAATCTCTCAACTTAGAACAGCCACAGGGCGCGTTTACACAGTGGTGAAGGGAGGGGACGGGGCCTGAGGTGACGTGTGCGAACACGCACTATGGCACGTTTTAAATTGGGGATATAATTTCCCTTCAATACTGAGGGCCCCTGGGGGCTAACTAGCCCACCAAGTGCTTCCAGTAAGCGCCACTGAGCTGCATTGCAGAGAGGTGGTCCAGGCCGTGCCACTTTTTACACCTCTCTGCAACGCAGCTCTGTGGCACTTACTGGAGGTACCTAGTGGGCTAGTTGGACCCTAGGGACCCTCAGGATTCAAATGAACTTAATCTCCCAACTAAAAATGGACACAGGGCGTGTTTACACAGTGGTGAAGGGAGGGGACGAGGCCTGAGTTAACGTGTGCAAAAACGCCCTGTGGCCTGTTTTAAGAGGTAGTTTTAATCCCCATGCCCTATTATACACCAGGGGCTTACAGAGGAGGTCATGCTAATCACAGGGGGACCCCAACGCATAATGTTCCCTAGTGTATGTAGGTGTTTTCACTGTATTCTAAGTGTCTTTTAACATAGCACTGGCTCTAGGACTGGTTAGTCAGACTCAGTTACCACCAGTATCCGTCTGAAAAAGTTGAGGGTACAGGATGATTTTGCAACAAGGCTTCTTTCTGCTCTTCTTTTTGTTCTTTCTGCACGTTATCCTTCTTCCTGCACTTATCTTCGTATTTGAGGACTTCTGTTGCTTCTTTCTGCACTTCTTTTGTTTCTTTCTGTGCATTTTTTCTTCTTTCTTCACATGTCCTATCTCTGTAGGCATAGTTAGAAATTAGCATTTAAAAAACCTTTGAAATTCACAGAAAAAACCATAGGTTTCAGGCACGTTATAGTTAGGAATTAGCATTTAAAAAACCTCAGAAATTCACTGAAAAAACCATAGGTTTCAGGGGTGTTATAGTTAGCTGGACTTTTCACTTGTACAAAACCATTGAAATTCCCCCGTTATAGTTAGTTCAGCTAACTATAACTCGCGCGCCCGCAATGCACTGCTGATGACGTCACATATTACATCACTCATGACATGGTCAGTGACATCACTCATGACATCACTGATGACATCTCAAATGACATCACTGATGACATCACTGATGACATCATCCTTGTGATAGAGTGGCAGACCTCCTCTTCCCCTAATATAACCTTTGATACACACATTCAAAAATAGAAATTAAAATTTTAAAAACAATGGACATACCAATACCAGTTACAACAACCTATACAGTAATTCTAAGATCCACATACACATCCACTCATTCACCAACAGTCCTATACAGTAACTCATACATGTACTCACTCATCATATGTACTCATACACCTATACATCCTGTTACACAATGCCACTCATCCATAGAGGTACTCACACACATAGTCACTCATGCTAATAAAGAATCAAACATACATTTACTTGCATATACAGTTATACACACACCACCACACTTACTTCTACGGAAACTTACACATACTTAGTCTTTTAAACAATCACTTATAGAAACACATACTTATTCATATAGGAACTCTTTCAATCTCTCACTGTCACATATACTCGCTTATATACACCAATAGTCACATATACTAGTTTAAAACATATGTAGTTACTCATAAAGACACTATTGAGACAGTCATTCACTCACTAACACACCCATACACTCACTCATCCACCCATAGAGTCCTGCACACATGCTGTCTTCAACACATACAAAGAGTGAGTCATTCATTCATGCACCTATGCACTACGTAATACCCCCACCGAACCATGCAGACACTCAGACTGATACTCATAAAACCAACTAATAACCTATATAAACACCCATGTAGCTACTCACCAACCCATGCAGCCACTTATACACAAAGTGAGAGACTGATACAGATATTTACATATTTAAACATTACTCACTAAGCCATGTATTCACTATGAAACACTTAATCAGTCAGTTACACAATCAATTTTTCAAAAACAAATCATCCATTTAGACACTTATATACCCATTTATTCTTCCATCGACCTTGAGATATACATATATAAAACATATTTAATTTTCAGAAACACACACATTCACTGGATGATGTCATCAGTGATGTCATCAGTGATGTCATCAGTGATGTCATTTGAGATGTCATCAGTGATGTCATGAGTGATGTCACTGACCATGTCATGAGTGATGTAATATGTGACGTCATCAGCAGTGCATTGCGGGCGCGCGAGTTATAGTTAGCTGAACTAACTATAACGGGGGAATTTCAATGGTTTTGTACAAGTGAAAAGTCCAGCTAACTATAACACCCCTGAAACCTATGGTTTTTTCAGTGAATATATATATATATATATATATATATATATATATATATATATATATATATATATTCACTTAAAAAACCATAGGTTTCACACATGTTATAGTTAGCTGGACATTTCCCTCGTAAAAAAACAATGAAATTCCCCCGTTATAGTTAGTGCAGGCAACTATAACTCACGCAACCGCAATCCTCTGCTGATGACGTCAGATATTACATCACTGTATTTAGACACCTATTTACCCATGTCTTCTTCCATTAATCTTTAGCTATACATATATTACAAATATTTATTTTTCAGAAAGACACATATGTAATCAGTGATGTAATATCTGACGTCATTAGCAGAGGATTGCGGTCCCGTGAGTTATAGTTGCCTGCACTAACTATAACGGGGGAATTTCATTGGTTTTTTACGAGGGAAAGGTCCAGCTAACTATAACATGTGTGAAACCTATGGTTTTTTAAGTGAATTTGCAAGGTTTTTTAAATGCTAATTCCTAACTATAACGTGTGTGAAACCTATGGTTTTTTAAGTGAATTTGTACGGTTTTTTAAATGCTAAGTTATGTATTTATTAATATATATTTTTTTCAGGTTTTTCACCGTGCGCGCACCAAGCCCCCACGAAGCGTTGTGCGTGCCGTGCGCGCACCGTGTGCGTGGCGTGCGCACACCGTGCGCGCACCCCGCGCATTTTCGACAAAAAAATAAATGTTTTTTTCACCCTTGGGGGTCCTTCAGTGACCCCCTGACAAAGGCTAGGGGGTCAGGAACTGTCCACCCTGCCCCCTTTTCACGTTCTCCACCTTTGTTTTTCACTGCCTCAGACTGCGAGAGACAAAATGGCGGCCGCCACCTCCTGATTTTGACCGATTCGAATGTTTCCTGACATCTAACAACCAATCAGAATTCGGCTCGCGCACGTCACCGTGCGCGCACGGTGCGCGCTTATAGATATATATGTACTTTTAACTGAAATTTTCTCAGGAACTACTGAACAGATTGACTCCAGATATTCAAAAGGCACATCCCTGACCTGAGGACTACCTCTCTGCCAAATTTCAAGTAATTCTGTTCAGCCGTTCGGGCTGTACCTTGGGAGCCCCCTTTTTTCTCGACCCCCGCTTGACTAATCACTCCGAGACTTTCAGGGTAGGAGCGGAGCGGAGCGCCCCACCTATTTTGAAAAATTCGCGAGGATTCGTCAACCGGCGCCAAAGTTATTCAAAATAGAATTTTCAGATTTCCTATGGAAACACGCCAGTAGATAATATATATATATATATATATATATGCAAATTCACTGAAAAAACCATAGGTTTCACACATGTTATAGTTAGCGGAAATTTTACTGATAAAAAACCAATGAAATTGCCCCGTTATAGTTAGTGCTGGCAACTATAACTCACGCGACCGCAATCCTCTGCTGATGCTAATACTGTATTTAGACACTTATTTGCCCATGTCTTCTTCCATACATTTTTAGCTATACATATATTACAAATATTTTTTTTTATAAAGACACATATGTCATCAGCAGAAGATTGCGGTCGCGTGAGTTATAGTTGCCAGCACTAACTATAACGGGGCAATTTCATTGGTTTTTTATCAGTAAAATTTCCGCTAACTATAACATGTGTGAAACCTATGGTTTTTTCAGTGAATTTGCAAGGTTTTTTAAATGCTAATTCCTAACTATAACGTGTGTGAAACCTATGGTTTTTTCAGTGAATTTGTACGGTTTTTTAAATGCTAAGTTACTTTACGCCATTCGAGGGATGCGCGCCCACTTAACGCAGTTCGTTCCGTGCACGGTTTTTATCAACTTTAATAAGCCCTGTACATTTGGTGGCCTTCGGCCACCAAAAGCACAGGGAGTGGGGTCAATGTGGATAGTGTTTTTTTTATTTCTATTTTATAATTTCATGTTGCCAAAATCTCGTTTTTTTTCAAAAGTAATAAGCCCTGCACATTTGGTGGCATGCGGCCACCAAAAGCACAGGGGGTGGGGTAAGTGTGGATAGTGGGTTTTTTTTTATATTTTTTTACCGTACGCGTACGGTAAGCGTACGGTAAGCGTACACGGCGAAATTGCCGAAAAAAAAATAAAACCGTTTTTGCTCTTGGGGGATGTTTGGGGACACCCTCAACATGACTATGTGGGAGGGAGTTGTCAAAACAGCCCCGTAACATGTTTTTGGGCATCATGTTTGATAAAAAACACTCATTGCGAGAGACAAAATGGCGGACGCCGCTTCCTGGTTTCGGCCGATTCGAATGTTTACTAAGATCTAAGAGCCAATCAGAATCGCGCTCGCGCACGCCACCGTACGTGTACGGTAAGCGTACGGTAAGCGTACCGTAAGCGGGCTCAGATATATATATTGATTTAAAGGCTATTTTCTCAGAATCTACTGAACAGATTTACACCAAACCTACAAAAGGCACTTCCTTGACCTAGGGACTACCTCTCTGCCAAATTTCTAGTAATTCTGTTCAGCCGTTCGGGCTGTAGCTCGTTCTAAAGGTCCTATGGAAAAATGCATGGGAAAAACGCGTTTTGGGACCCCCCTTTTATCTCAGCCCCCGCTTGACGAATCCCCCCGAGACTTTCAGGGTAGGAGCGGAGCGTAGCGCCCCACCTATTTTGAGAAATTCGCGAGGATTCATCGACCGGTGCCAAAGTTATTCAAAATAGAATGTTGCGGATTTCCTATGGAAAAGGGGTCCTAACTATAACTACCTACTGGCGACTGCCAGTAGGTAATATATATATATATATATATATATATATATATATATATATATATATATATATATATATATATATATATATATATATATATTACCTACTGGCGGTCGCCAGTAGGTAGTTATAGTTAGGACCACGTTTCCTGAAAACCTCAACATTCTATTTTGAATAACTTTGGCGCCGGTCGACGAATCCTCGCGAATTTCTCAAAATAGGTGGGGCGCTACGCTCCGCTCCTACCCTGAAAGTCTCGGGGGGATCCGTCAAGCGGGGGCTGAGATAAAAGGGGGGTCCCAAAACGCGTTTTTCCCATGCATTTTTCCATAGGACCTTTAGAACGAGCTACAGCCCGAACGGCTGAACAGAATTACTCAAAATTTGGCAGAGAGGTAGTCCCTAGGTCAAGGAAGTGCCTTTTGTAGGTTTGGTGTAAATCTGTTCAGTAGATTCTGAGAAAATAGCCTTTAAATCAAAATATATATCTGAGCCCGCTTACGGTACGCTTACCGTACGCTTACGGTAAGCGTACGGTGGCGTGCGCGTGCGCGATTCTGATTGGCTCTTAGATCTTAGTAAACATTCGAATCGGCCGAAACCAGGAAGCGGCGGCCGCCATTTTGTGTATTTCACTCTGAAAAAAAAGAGTGAAAACAAGGAAAGGGGGCAATGAGGAGAGTTACAGACCCCCTAACATTTGTGAGGGGGTCAAAGAAGGACTGTAAAGTACAAAGAAAACATTTATTGATTTTAAAAAAAATCACGGGGTACGCGTACGGTAAGCTTACGGTAAGCGTACGGTAGAAAAAAAAAAAAAAAAAAAATGAAAAGCAGATTTAAGAGTTTAGATATTAGGGAGCTCTAAAAAGAGCCGTTGTGTTTATGAAATGATTTTTTAGTGGTACCTACAAGTAAGTACCGATGCAGAGTCTAAGGTTCAAGAGGAAGACTCTGTTCCCTTCATCATTGAAGTGCACACCATCTCCTCTATAAATGTCTTGCATGTCATAACGCAAGTTGTTTTGGTAAATGGCACCCATACCATAGTCACGGAGGAAAGCAGAAACAGATTTGTTGACGTGCTTTCTTGCTTTGTCATCGCACCGCGTGCCCACCGTGCGTGCACGGCACTAACTGCGTAAAGTGGGCGCACGGTGCGCGAAGCGCACCGCGTGCTCACTGTGCGCGCACGGTGCGCGAAGCGCACCGTGCGCGCACGGAACGCGCACGGAACGAACTGCGTTAAGTGGGCGCGCACGCCACGAATGGCGTAAAGTAACTTAGCATTTAAAAAACCGTACAAATTCACTGAAAAAACCATAGGTTTCACACACGTTATAGTTAGGAATTAGCATTTAAAAAACCTTGCAAATTCACTGAAAAAACCATAGGTTTCACACATGTTATAGTTAGCGGAAATTTTACTGATAAAAAACCAATGAAATTCCCCCGTTATAGTTAGTGCAGGCAACTATAACTCACGCGACCGCAATCTTCTGCTGATGACATATGTGTCTTTATGAAAAAAAAATATTTGTAATATATGTATAGCTAAAAATGTATGGAAGAAGACATGGGCAAATAAGTGTCTAAATACAGTATTAGCATCAGCAGAGGATTGCGGTCGCGTGAGTTATAGTTGCCTGCACTAACTATAACGGGGGAATTTCATTGGTTTTTTATCAGTAAAATTTCCGCTAACTATAACATGTGTGAAACCTATGGTTTTTTCAGTGAATTTGCAAGGTTTTTTAAATGCTAATTCCTAACTATAACGTGTGTGAAACCTATGGTTTTTTCAGTGAATATATATATATATATATATATATATATATATATATATATATATATAAATGAATATTCTGACCAATTCAGGAAATCTACGACAGTGTGATAACACATATGTATTTATAATTGATTACAAATGTATAAAAATGCAAAAGATGCTAAAGGAACAATGGCGACTGCCATAAGCCAAATGTAACCAGCTGTTTATATGGGTTAGTAGTCTAGTCTATTTTTTATTAAAAAAACCACTAACAAGGGACTTATGCACTTAGCCACTTTAAATAGACAGTCTAGATGCTGGGACTCTATGGTCCAGTCGAAGGCATCAGCCGAAACGCGTCGACCGTCCTTTTACTTTTGCACTTGGTGTGGAGAAAAAATAATAAAAAATACCTTAAAGAAATCACTGTGGACTCTGTGCTGTGGATACGTTGGTGGTAACTACGCCGAAGTTGTCTTGAAGATATATATATATGTATATATATATATTACCTACTGGCGGTCGCCAGTAGGTAGTTATAGTTACGACCTAGTTACCATAGGAAAATCGTAATATTCTTTTCCCAATTACTTTGGCACCGGTCGACGAATCTTCGCGAAATTTTCAAAACTGATGGGGTGCTCCAGGCAGCTCCTATTCTGAAAGATTGGGTGTTATTCGGCAAGCGGGGGCCAAGAAAAAAGGGGGTCCCAAAACGTGTTTTCCCCATGTTATTTCCCATAGGAAATTTTAGACATGGCTACAGCCCGAACTGCTGAACGGAATTACACCAAATTTGGCAAAAAGGTAGCCCTTGGTTCAGAAAGCACCCCCTTTTTTTAAATGGTGTAAATCCATTCAGTAGTTCCTGAGAAATTAAAAAAATAGAGGTCAAAAAATCAATTTCCCATAGGAAACTTTAGACACTGTTGTAGCAAAAACTGCTCAACGGAATTACACCAAATTTGGCAAAAAGGTACAGCTTGGCTCAGAAAGCGAGCTTCTTAAAAATGGTGTAAATCTGTTCAGTAGTTTTTGAGAAATTTCAGAAATAAAGATAGTGATAGCTATGGCCGGGGAGGATCCGCGCACCCTCCCGATCACGACCTTCATGCTAATTGGCTGTCAACACTCCAAACCAGGAAGGCACAAGAAAACAGAAAAAGAAATGCAAAGAACAAGAAAAGGGGGCAGGGTAGAAACACCCTGACCCCCTAGGTCTGCTCAGGGGGTCCCACAAGGACCCCCAGGGCCAAAAAAGCATTTTTTTTAAAACAAAATCGGCGAGATTCACGCACCCAGAGCGAATTTCGGCTGAAAATGTTTAAAAAAAGAAGCGCGGGCTTTGTTTAATTAAGCCCCTGGGTGGGCCAGGTCCCGGGGGCAGTTAAAAAATGACTGCCCCGGGGATCGCCGCCCCCCGGGGCTTTTCAAAAATATTTGTGGGGGGCACACAGCACCCCCGCAGCTCTGGGGACCGCCACCCCCCGGGGCTTCTTTTTTAATCTGTGGGGGGCCTCTAAGGACCCCCACACGCCCCGGGGACCGCCACCTCCCCGGGACACTAATATGTAAATTTGGGGGTCCATTAAGGACACCCGAGCCCCGGGGACCACCACCTCCCCGGGGCTTTGTACAGATTTAGAGGGGGGTCGCGTGGCCCCCCCCGGAACCTGTGGTGGCCCTAGGGAACTGCCACCCCCCAGGACTGGCTCCTGCAGTGTCCCGGGGTGCCCACCCCCGGGACATTGCTGTTTGCAATGACAGGACGGGAGCCACGCGGCTCCCGCCCTGTCATTGCAAACTGCTTTACTTCATTGAAGGGAGAGCAGGGAAACCTGCTCTCACTTCAATGAAGCAAAGCAGATTGCTTTTCTACATGGGGAGCTGCATGTAAGCAGCTCCCCATGTGGAAAAGCAATGCTGGCTCCCGCAGGACACAGAGAGCCGGCAGGGACCTTGGGGGCATTGGGGCTCCCCTCACTGTCCCCAAATGAGAGGGCCAGCCCTGGGGGATGGTGTCCCAGGGGCTAGGAGTGGCCCGGGAGGGGGGCCACGGGCCCCCTCCTCTGAGTACTTTTTATTTTAAAAAAAAAATTAGAGGCCACGCGGCTCCCCTCACAAAAAAATAAAAAAGGATGGCCAGGCCCCAGAGGATGGGTTCCCCGAGGCCAAAAGTCGCCCGGGAGGGGGGCTACGTGGCCCCCCTCCGCCAAAAAGAAAAATGTTAAACAAAGGCAGACCCCGGGGAATGGGGTCCCCGGGGCCATTCAAGGACTTAGGAGGGGGAGCCATGCAGACCCACTTCTATAAAAAAACAATGTGTATGGTCATGCCCCAGGGGATGGGATCTCCGGGCTGGAATTGGCCACGGGAGGGGGGCCCACACGGTTCCCCTCCCATTAACTTTTTTTTTTTTTTTTTAAAGGGGGCCAGGCCCTGAGGGATAGGGTCCCTAGGGCACAAAAAAGCCAAGAGAAGGGGGGTCACACAGCCCCCCTTCTTAAAAAATAAATACATTTTAAAGCCGGCTTCACGGCAATTAGCCCACCAGGTACCTCCAGTATGCGCCAGGAAGTTGCTTTGCAGAGAGGTGTTCAGAGACCACGCCCCTTTTTACACCTCTCTGCAACGCAGCTCTGTGGCGCTTACTGGAGGTACCTGGTGGGCTAGTTGGACTCCAGGGACCCTCAGGATTCTAGGGGACTTAATCCCCCAACTTAAAACGCGCCACGGTGCACGGTTGCACAGGGGTGAAGGGAGGGGGCGGGGCCTAAGGTGACATGTGTGCAAACATGCCCTGTGGCACTTTTTAAGTTGGGGAATTAGTTTCTCTTCAATCCTGAGGGTCCCTGGGGGCCAACTAGCCTACCAGGTAACTCCAGTAGGCGCCACAGAGCTGCGTTGCAGAGAGGTGTAAAAAGGGGTGTGGCCTATGCCATCTCTCTGCAAGCAGCTCCCTGGCACATACTGGAGGTACCTGGTGGGCTAGTTGGCCCCCAGGGACCCTCAGCATTGAAGATGAATTAATTCCGCAACTTAAAACGCGACACAGGGCGTGTTTGCACACATGTCACCTCAGGCCCGCCCTCTTCCTTCACCACTGTGCAAATGCGCCCCCTGGCAAGTTGTAAGGTGGGGAATTAATTCCCCTTGAATACTGAGGGTCCCTGGGGGCCAACTAGCCCACCAGGTACCTCCACTATGCGCCAGGGTGCTGCGTTGCAGAGAGGTGTTCAGAGGCCACGCCCCTTTTAACACTTCTCTGCAACGCAGCTCTGTGGCGCTTACTGGAGGTACCTGGTGAACTAGTTGGACCCCAGGGACCCGCAGGATTCAAGGGGACTTTATCCCCCAACTCAAAACGCGCACGGGGTGCATTTGCACAGTGGTGAAGGGAGGTGACATGTGTGCAAACACACCCTGTGGCGCTTTTTAAGTTGGGGAATTAATTCCTCTTCAATCCTGAGGGTCCATGGGGCCAACTAGCCCACCACTTACCTCCAGTAAGTGCCACTGCGCTGCGTTGCAGAGAGGTGGCCCAGGCCATGCCCCTCTTTACGCCACTCTGCAACGCAGCTCTGTGGCGCTTACTGGAGGTAAGTGGCGGGCTAGTTGGCCACCAGGGACACTCAGGACTCAAGGGGACTTAATCCTCCAATTTACAACGCACCAGGGGCTGCGTTTGGGCAGTGGTGCAGGGAAGGGGCATGGCCTGATGTCACAAGTGTGGAAACACACCCTGTGGCGCTTTTTAAGTTGGGGAATTAAGCCCCCTTGAATCCTGAGGGTCCCTGGGGGCCAACTAACCCACCAGTTATGTCCAGTTAGTGCCTCAGAGTTGCTTTGCAGAGAGGTGTAAAATGGGGCATGGCCTCGGACCACCTCTCTGCAACGCAGCACTGTGGTGCTTACTGGAGGTACATAGTGGGCTAGTTGGACCCAGAGACTCTCAGGATTCAAGGGGACTTAATCCCCCAACTTAAAACGTGCCACAGGGCGCCTTTGCACAGTGGTAAAGGGAGGGGGCGGGGCCAGAGGTGACGTGTGCAAACTCGCCCTGTGGCACGTTTTTAGTTGGGGAATTAAGTCCCCTTTAATCCTGAGGGCCCCTGGGGGCCAACTAGGCCACCAGGTACCTACAGTAAATGCCACAGGCCTGCGACGCAGAGAGGTGTGCCAGGCCATGCCCCTTTTTACACCTCTCTGCAACGCAGCTCTGTGGCGCTGACTGGAGGTACCTGGTGGGCTAGTTGGACCCCAGGAATCCTCAGGATTCAATGGGACTTTATCCCCCAAGTTAAAACAGCCACAGGGCATGTTTGCACACGTCACCTCAGGCCCCCCCTCCCTTCACCAGTGTGCAAACGCGCCCTGTGGTGCGTTTTAAGAGGTAGTTTTAATCCCCCTGCCCTATTATGTACTAGTGTCTTACAGAGGAGGTCAAGCTAATCACATGGGTACCCCAACGCATAGTGTTCCCTAGTGTATGTAGGTGTTTTCACTGTAATCTAAGTGTCTTTTAGCATAGCACTGGCTCTAGGCCTGGTTAGTCAGAGTCAGTTACCACCAGTACCCGTCTGAAAAAGTTGTGGGCACAGGATGATTTTGCAACAAGGCCTCTTTCTGCTCCTCTGTTGGTTCTTTCTGCTCATGTCTTGCTTCTTCCTGCAGTTTTCTTCGTCTTTGTGGATTTCTGTTGCCTCTTTCTGCATTTCTTTTGCTTCTTTCTGTGCGTTTTTTCTTCTTTCTTCACATGTCCTACCTCTGTAGGCATAGTTAGAAACTAGCATTTAAAAAACCTTTGAAATTCACTGAAAAAACCATAGGTTTCAGGCACATTATAGTTGGAAATTAGCATTTAAAAAACCTTAGAAATTCACTGAAAAAAACATAGGTTTCAGGCACGTTATAGATAGAAATTATCATTTAAAAACCTTAGAAATTCACTGAAAAAACCATAGGTTTTAGGGAAAGTTATAGTTAGTTGGACATTTCACTCGTACAAAACCATAGAAATTCCCCCGTTATAGTTAGTTCAGCTAACTATAACTCGTGCCCCCGCAATGCACTGTTGATGACGTCACATATTACATCAATCATGACATGGTCAGTGACATCACTGATGACATCACTGATGACATCTCAAATGACATCACTGATGACATCACTGATGTCATCATTCATGTGAAAAATTAATGCATCTTCTCACAACCTAATAGAAGCTTTGATACACCCACTCTAAATTACAGACTGACATTCTCAAAACCATAGACACTCCAACACCAATGACTATATACCCACTCACTGATTCTTAGCTTTACACACACATCCACTCACTCACCCGTACAGTCACTCATACATATGGTCACTCAGTACAGGACTATCATATGCACTCATACTCCTAAATAGAAACTCACACACCGCCACTCATCCATAGAGGTACTCACACACCTAGTCAGTCATGCAAATAATTAATCGCACTGCCATTTACTCACTTATACAGTTATACACACACCAGCTCACTTACTCATACAAATACTAGCACATACTTACGCTCCTATACAATCACTGATACAAGCACAGACTCATCCATACAGCCACTCTCACAATCACACACTCTCACTTATAGCCATTTATATACTCCAATACACATATATACTGCCTTTCACATATGTAGTTACTAACACATACACAACTGAGATATACATTCACTCACTAACACACCTATACACACACTCACCCACCCATACAGTCCATCACAGATGCGCTCTTGAAACCATGCACACAGTGAATCACCCACTCACACATCTATGTACAGAGTCACATATACCCCACCCACACAAACACCAGGCACCCATACAGATACTCAGACAACCAATCAATAACCCATATATACACTCATGTAGCTATTCACAAACCCATGCAGCCGCTTACACACCAACAGACAGACGGATACAGACATTCACACAGTTTACTCACTAACCCATGCATTCAGTATGATAAGTTAATTCACTCACTTATAGAGTCAGTCACGCACCTACTAAATCATCCATTCAGACACTTACACACCCACTCGTTCTTCAATACGCCTTTCCCTATATATATTAAACATATTTAAACTTTACAGAAACACACAGTCACTGGATGATGTCATCAGTGATATCATCAGTGATGCCATTTGAGATGTCATCAGTGATGTCACTGACCATGTCATGAGTGATGTAATATGTGACGTCATCAGCAGTGTATTGCGGGGGCGCGAGTTATAGTTAGCTGACCTAACTATAACGGGGGAATTTCTATGGTTTTGTACGAGTGAAATGTCCAACTAACTATAACTTTCCCTAAAACCTATGGTTTTTGCAGTGAATGTCTATGTATATATATATATATATATATATTCACTGAAAAAACCATAGGTTTCACACACGTTATAGTTAGGAATTAGCATTTAAAAAACCTTGCAAATTCACTGAAAAAACCATAGGTTTCACACAAGTTATAGTTAGCTGTACATTTCACTCGTAAAAAACCAATGAAATTCCACGTTATAGTTAGTGCAGGCAACTATAACTCACGCGACCGCAATCCTCTGCTGATGACATATGTGTCTTTATGAAAAAAAAATATTTGTAATATATGTATAGCTAAAATTTAATGGAAGAAGACATGGGCACGAGTGAAATGTACAGCTAACTATAACTTGTGTGAAACCTATGGTTTTTTCAGTGAATTTGCAAGGTTTTTTAAATGCTAATTCCTAACTATAACGTGTGTGAAACCTATGGTTTTTTCAGTGAATTTGTACGGTTTTTTAAATGCTAAATTACTTTACGCCGTTCGTGCCGTGCGCGCCCACTTCACGCAGTTCGTTCCATGCGCGCACGGTGCGCTTCGCGCACCGTGCGCGCACAGTGAGCACGGTTAGTGCTCACTGTGCGCACAGTTAATGCCGTGCACGCACGGTGGGCACAGCACCGCGTGCCCACGTTACGCTGGATGGGCCATGTACACACGATGCCCTTCGCGCACCGTCCGCACACGGAGGACATATTATGCGCTTCGTTGTGAAAGGTTTTCTATTTAATTTTTGGAGTGTAGTATGCCATGCAGAAAAGGTGCCCTGCGGGCACCTTTTGCACACGGGGGGGGGGGGAAATATGGATTTTTTTATTTTTTTATTACATTTTTACCGTACGCGTACGGTAAGCGTATTCGGCGTTTTTTCAACAAAAAAAAATTACTTTTTTGGCCTTGGATGGCCTTCTGGCACACCATAACCAAGGCTAGGTGGTTAGGAGCTGTCTAGCCTGCCCCCTTTTTATCATATCCAACTTTGTTTTTCCTCCACTCCTCAGAGTGCGAGAGAGAAAATGGCGGCCGACACTTCCTGGTTTCGACCGATTCGAATGTTTACTAAGATCTAACAGCCAATCAGAATCGCGCTCGCGCACGGCACCGTACGCGTACGGTAAGCTTACGGTGCGCGCTCGGAGCGCGCTTACAGATATATATATTGATTTAAATGCTATTTTCTCAGGAACTACTGAACAGATTTACACCAGACCTACAAAAGGCACTTCCTTGACCTGAGGACTACCTCTCTGCCAAATTACAAGAAATTCTGTTCAGCCGTTCGGGCTGTAGCTGTGTCTAAAGGTCCTATGGAAAAATGCATGGGGAAAACGCGTTTTGGGACCCCCCTTTTTTCTCAGCCCCCGCTTGACGAATCCCCCCGAGACTTTCAGGGTAGGAGCGGAGCGGAGCGCCCCATTAGTTTTGAAAATTTCGCGAGGATTCGTCGACCGGCGCCAAAGTTATTCCAAATAGAATGTTGCGGATTTCCTATGGAAAGAGGGACCTAACTATAACTACCTACTGGCGACCGCCAGTAGGTAATATATATATATCGAATACACGTCATCCTAATGTATCTCCTGCCACAAGATGGACAAGTAGAGAATGCTTCTGATACACTATGCCTTTTAAGTAAGCCAAGATTAATTTAGAAGTGCACTTATGACTCATCTGGCCTCCTACACTGAACTTAAAAGTGCCTTAACCATGGAGGGTTTATGGACTAGACAGTCAGCTGCCTGGAGAGGCAAGGCATCAGGGACATTAATACCAAAAATAATGAACCATCGCCTTTTTCTGACTCGGAACATGCTCCCTCCTGTGAAAATACCCTGGAAGCCTGGCCTCCCATTTCGGTAGATACACTGAAAATCATTTTTAACAACATCAAGTCCGGCTCCCCCAGGGATCGTATCCCGATTAAAATAATTAAACAACTGGACGATCGCTCCCTGGAAATCATCGTAGATACGCTTAACTCCTCGTTTGAACTTTCTACAGTCCCGACCCTCTGGAAACACGCCATGATAACGTCATTGCTAAAAAAGCCCACAGCAAATCCGGAAAGTCCAGCCAACTACAGACCCATATCCCTGCTCCCTGCCTTCTCCAAATGCTTGGAGAGACACGTCCACTCAGTTCTATCCACCTTTGCCGAAGAAAACTCGCTTTTGCACCCCTCACAATCGGGTTTTCGGGTTGGTTTCTCGACAGAAACCACCCTTCTAGGAGTTACGGAACACATCCGGAATCTCCTCGATAAAGGTCAGACGGTTGCGCTCGTGCTTTTAGATCTGAGCGCGGCTTTTGACACCATATCCCACGAAACTCTCATCAAGGCATTTTACAGACATGGTGTCCGTGGAAAAGCGCTTAACTGGATTTGATCCTTCCTGGCGGAATGGACTTTCCAAATAACATCCTCACTGGCCTGTTCCGACACCTTCAATGCCCCCCACGGCGTGCCACAGGGATCTATATTGAGTCCCCTGTTTTTTAATCTTTACCTCAGACCCCTAGCTGACTTAGCCGAAAAATCTGGACTTACCCTCATGACCTACGCCGACGATTCCCAAATTATATTCTCCCTATCTGAATCCTGTCCGACATCCCCATCTCTCCTCAAACCAGGGCTTCAAAACATCCTTAATTGGATGACAAGAAACCAATTAAAGCTCAATGGAGACAAGACAGAGATTCTTCTCTTAGGAAAACGTCAAGATCTTTGGAATCCTTCACACTGGCCAAACCAGATGGGTAATTTTCCTACCCCAGTGATTCAAGTTCGTAATCTGGGAGTCATCTTGGATAGCTCCCTCTCCATGAGCCAACAGGCCAACAAAGTTGTCGGCCTATGCCTTACCATCATCAAATGGCTGAGGAAAATCATTTGGATGCTGCCCTCTTCCACTCAAAAGACCGTAGTCAATGCCCTCATAACATCACGGCTTGACTACGGCAACATTCTGTACCTTGGCTCAAATAAAGCGGTAGTCAGTCGACTACAACTTGTCCAGAACGCTGCAGTCCGACTACTGTGCAGAATCCCTAAAAATTCCGGAGTCTCAAGCTACCGTCGGGAACTCCACTGGCTCAGGGTAGAAAGCAGAATCCATTTTAAAGCCCTGAACTACATGTGCAGAATCAAAGCAGGTACTGCACCCAAATACCTTCTAGCTCTGGCTCACCCCTATACTCCCAGGCGTAATCTTCGCTCACAATCAGCTGCCAACTTCTGTGTACCAAGATTTAAATTGGCAAGAATGGGAGGCAGATCTTTCGCCCACCTTGGACCATCCCTCTGGAACGCACTCCCTCCCTTCATTCGAAAGGAGGAAAACCACGTCATGTTCAGAAGGCACGTCAAGACCTGGCTATTCGAACAATAACAAGAATAGCCAGTAAATTCTCCTGACATCCTTATGCTGTGTCTCGGCGCCGGGAAACCCTTTTTGGGTAGCTGTAGCGCCTTACAAATTTAAAAATAAATAAATAAATAAATAAATTTGAATGTGAGAAGCACTGTTTATTTATTGTATTACCCTCTGCATTTGATTCACATAGCTTGCACTGTTTCCTTTTTGCACTGGTAACAATTGGGAGTGTCAACGAAAGGCATGCTGGTCTTGCGAATTAGTATTGTGATCAAAGCGTGTACCCTTTAGAGAAACTATGGGGCAGATTTTCAAAACTTTTGCGCTGGTTTAGCGTCACAAAAGTGACGCTAAACAGCGCAAACCTTTTTTTTCCTATTTTCTTGCGCTGTTTGTATTACTTTGCGCCGAGGGGGCGTTACATGGGTGGTATATGGGCTTTCTCATGCAACGACCCATGCCTTTTGACGTGAAACCATGGGGCAGATTTTCTAAACTTTTGCGCTGCTTTAGCGTCACAAAAGTGAGGCTAACCACTTCAAATTTGTTTGTGCTATTTTCTTTTCTGCTCAAAACTTGTTTTGCACTGGAAAGCACTCTTTAAGCAGCGCAGCTTTGCATTACTTTGCGCTGAGGGGGCATTATATGAGTGGTACATGGGTGTTCCCATGCAACCACCCATGCCTTTTGACGCAAAACCATATTTACAAATATTTGTAAACATGGTTTGGCGCCAAAAGTTAACGCCCATTCAAAGGAGGCGCTAGCAGGAGAAATGCTTTCATTTCTCTGTGCTTTTCCGACTTTCCATGCGTGCTGCACTGTGCAGCACGTACGCAACGTGGGAAAAGCTTTGCATCGTGCCTTGCGTAGTATTTTGTACCGGAAGGGTACCCTTCCTGTACAAACCTATGCTACACTCATGCACACACACGAGCACTGCGGCGCTAAGGTGTGTGCATGGCGCACGGCAGCTGAAATCAGCTCCGGCGCAAGGGAAAGGGGAGGAGAGAGCCATAGCTCTGAAGTTATGGCACTCTCCTTCTCCCTCCCTGTCGAGCAAGGTGGCGCAGCCTCGCGGGGGCTGCGCTGCATTGCACAACTTTTTTGTAAATCTGTGGCCACTTAATATCGAAAGGGCAGCACCTGCAGTTAAAGGCCCCATCGGAACTATGAGATCTGTGGGAGCACTTTGGATTTGTGTTGCTTCACTCATCTCAGTGCGATTTATAAGGAAAAGTGGAATATTTCCGTCAGTAAATCCTTATTTTTCAGGGGAACGTCATGGCTTTCCTCTGTAGCACTCAGAAATTCACAAAACCTCAAGGTAGGTGGCTCAAACGTGGAAGCAGGGTTTTATGGAATGTTAGCAACCCTAGTTTGGTCAAACTTCATAAATGATCGATGGAATATAGTTAAACGTTTCAAAGTGTGGCTGCATTGACTGGGAGCTTTATAATCAGAGTATGAAACTGACTTTTGGCATGTTGTTTGGGTTCATAATCTTTCACAAATAATGCTGTAGGTAGTTTGAATCTATAAGGAAAAGAATGAGGAAATGCTAGCACAAATGTATCAAAATTAGGCTCAGATGTATAGTGTTTTGATTCCTGCAATGTACTATTTAAAAAAAGGCTTTTGCGAGTATTTTAATTTAGAATTTCATTGATACACTATTGAATTTGGGTATTCTTCCAGGGTGTGATCTAACATTTTAAAATTCGATAATCGTTTTAGTTTCACATTATATTATGACTCAAAGTGCACCATTTATTTACTGTTGGTGCTTATTTTTATTTGATGCAGATAGCTTGGTATTTAGGTTCGTGGAAAGTGTTCTTAGGTCTCAGTATGGCCTTACATAAGACTGTGGAAACTAGCATGGCTGATTTTTATTTTTGTGTTCCTTAGCAGTCTTGCAATACAACTCAAGTATTGGGTGCATTTCGGGAGCGGGGGCGGGGGGTGAGGGGGAGAGCTTCAGGCCTTTCTTGACGCAAGGCCATATTCTAATTATTAAATTAATATGGGCAGTGGCTGCATCTTTAAGAGATATGGTTTTAAATACGATGGCTAAGTGATTCTACCACACCATCAGCTCTTGTTGGAAACTGTTTAGCTCAAAAGTGAAACCATGACCGGTGTTGTGCATGGGCCTCCAAAACCAATTGAATATTAACCATCATCTAATAAAAAGCATAGTTATTCCTGGGTAGATAAATGCAAGACAGGTCATGTTACCTACACCTCTTTCACTGGTCTGAATAACCGGCATTTTTGGAAAAGTTTATGAATTTTCATGTATTCCTTTGTTTCCTTGTTTTTGAATCTTGCGTTACAAAATCTTGTACAAATGTAGTAGGTTGAATGTGAACCAGTATGTGGTTGGATAGTTTAGTCTGAATTTAGCTTCTTGAGTAATGGCTTGATTATTTAGTTGTTCAGAAACAATCCCCTAGCCAAAGTGGCATGCATTTAAGCGTTTTAATGCTTGGGACAAGAGCCCTGGACCCCTCTGACAGGACACTGATCACAGTTTCATTGAAAGGTTGAGCACTGTAACCATACCAACCACCTACAGTTTTTTGGTCAAGGCATAATGTTTTGAATGCAGATGAGGAGGATCACGTGTTCAGTGGAGGAAAGACTTTTGACCTAGATTGCTGATCATTGAGGCTCTGAATTCATCAATGTTAATAGAGTTCAGATTAACCTTCAAAGTGTCATAGTGCTTTGTCCATTGGGGTCCTGGGTGTTTAATCTGTATCACGTCTTCGATGGATGTGACAGAGTTTTTTAAGCTTTCATAATATATCTTGAGCCATTCCTTAAATGGCCTGAGTGACCCTTGCTCTCTGTAAATACCAGACTGGTAATACTGGTGATGAGATTATGAATGGAGTGAATCTTGGCATCTTAAGCTATGTATTACATCAGCAGCCTGACTGCACTCTCTTGGGTCGGTTCAATCAGGAAGCTTCCCTTTCAGGCATCCATATATTCACATAAAGCTGTAATGGCTTAGGACTATAAAACGATTCCTCCATACTGCCAATATACCACATCTCGAATGAAAGAAAAGATTGTTTGTCATACAGTCAGTATGTATTTGCATGTAAAAACACAAATTGCCTCCATATGTGACAGATGGTAAAACAATTAACAGTGGAGTTTTTGAAAGATTGAGGAGGAAGGGGGCAGACCACAAGCCCCAAGCCGCACCGCGGCAGCAGCCGCAACCCTACACTGCACCATCACGTCCACACCTGGAGGCGCAGTTGAAATTGGATGGCGGGCTCCTGCAGAGTGGGACGTGTGCGGGATGCTCCTGGGTGCATGCCCAGGTGAAGACTGGGCCAAGATAAGGCCCGTCTGTGCGGTCCCCATAGATTTGGGATTCAGTTCAGTATATGTGCCATCGGTCAATTATCCCTAACACCAACTTGTTCGTAGGGGGGGTTCAGGAAGTGATTTGTGTTTTATTCTTGTTTGTGGACTAGAAGGAGCTGTCATATCCTCTCTTTGTGCTGTGCTTAGAAACTTGTTTTATAGTCACTGATATATCCACTGTCATGGAAAAGAGGAAGGTACAACCCTTGACAACCTCGGGCAGCCTTGCCTAACCATTGGCTTGCTCTTGGCAAAAGTAGTGGGGTCCATCTCCAAGTAGATGGATTGGGCAGTGAGGCGGCTCTCAGTTGATACAGGAAGCAAGGGCCCTTGGCTTTGAACTGATATATTAGCAATTCCCAATGACCAGGGTTTGGCTGCATCCTCTCTAATCTAACCACTGTGTTACCAAATCCTGCTGTATCATTGACACTTCCTCCTAAGCCATCAACTCCTAGGCTCCCACCATGTTCTTCTCCAACTACATAAGTGGCAAGTTCTTCTGCCCCCAAATGGAAAAGAAAGGTTAAGAAGGCGGTCAAAGTTCCTGTGGTTACACACCGGGGACAGGTGAGCATACAGACTAGGATTACTGCAGAGGAAATGTTGACCCACTTGGCTCCAGTTTTACATAAATCATGGCAACTTTTATTGATTTAGTATCCCCTCTTTGGACCAGATTGGACAATTTGGAGACAGCCTCTAGGGACTTGTCAAGTAAATTGGGCAATTTTTTAACTTCTCTGGTCAAGTACCCTCAATATTTACCGCCACAGCTCCTATTCACTGCGGATTCAATGTCCTTAGTTAATCACCTGAGCAGTGGTGGTAATTTGCATGCATATGACTTTTTAAAGTCGGAGGTGGTTTTGGCTCAGACTACCCCTCTTAGTACCGGGATCCCCCATAATAAAGTAGATGATTTGCCCCATGCTGATTGGTCCACTTTGGCCCCACATATGGTAGACGCCCCCTGCATAGGGCAGCTAATACATAAGGCCTCCCAGCTCCCAGTGAATGATCTCCTCCCGGCATGTGCCTGCTACAGCAATGTATTGTCTGGGGTACCTGGTCTGTCTATTCATAAGGGGAATCCACTGATCAATTGATTAATAAAGTTTCACATTGGTTAGCCCCACACTCTGGTTACACCATCAGGGATCATCAAGACATTCTGATAGCTTGGAGGGTTGCTTGGATAGGGCCCTCCAGGAAAATCTTTGGTGGAGATTACATTAGTATTTCGTTGCGATACCCAGAGTTGGCACAGAAAATTCCACATGGAGCTTCTGAATAATTTTTTTAAGGCTCATGTATCAAATTACTCCCACTGGGCTTTTTCATAGACCTCAGTTTAGCAACCTAGGGGTTGAGCATCAAATGATGGGTGGGTCTGATGAAGCTAAAGTAGGGCTGCTTCATCCACTCACAAATTCCTATGCTCCCCTGCTAGAACTGGGGGTCTCTAGTTGGCTGAGGTAGGTACCTTAGTCCAAATAGGGACCCTTGCTTCTAGTCAGGATAAGGAAGGACACACTCTTAGATAACCCCTGCTCACTCCCTGGTAGCTTGGCACGAGCAGCCAGGCTTATCTCCAAGGCAATGTGTAAAGTATTTGCAACCACACTCCCAGTAACACGGTGATAACACCACAAATGGACATCACACTGGTTTCATAAAAATAGCGGTATCTTTATAAAAAGGAATACGATGAGACCAAACAATAGAAATCCAACATATGCGTATTCGTAATATTTTGCTTTGCCAGTTATTTGGCCAGCAATCATTTGTAGGTTTGTTAAACTACCATGTTGTCCTGACAAGTGCACCCACTTGCCAGGCCTTACCCTTCCCTTTTTATGCACATCAGACACCCCTATGGTAGGGCCAAGGTACCCCCCTGGGCAGGGTGCAGTGTATGTGAAAGGTAGGACAGGTACTGTGGTGTGTACCATGTCCTGACAGTGAAATACTCTCCATTTCGTTTTTCACTGTTGCAAGGCCATCTTGCCCATAGGAGAGAATGGGGAGGCTGTGTAACATGTTTCCAGCCTATCTTCCCAAAGGCTTAAGATGGAGAGGTGAAGTTTAGTATGCCTGAACTCACAATTCAATAACACATCTTTTTGTGAAGGTGGTTTTTGCATTTTGTGTTTAGAAACCACTCTTTTAGAAGTGGCTGGGTGTTTGTGCTCTAACATTTCTGTGTGTCTCTGCCTGCTTGTGGATTAACTGTCTGGATTTGAAAGTGATAGGATCCGGGGAATGTCTTGACCCAGGGGAGGAGGTGAGACAGCAACAGGCTGACCTGCATCTGGAGGGTAGGGGGGAGGAGTAGCCCCTGGTGGTGAAGAGGCCTGGGCGGCAGCCATAAAACGATGGCCCCATCCCCTGCTGAGTGATTAAAGATCCAGACCCCACTATCAAAGGAATAAGGTGTCACTGGCAGGGAGACACCCAGAACTGGTTTAGACAGGGGTCAGTGTCCCCCTAAACACAAAGACTTCAAAGACATTTAGGGGTATAACTATGAGATCTGAAGCCCTTGAACGTGGGAATTGGATTGTTCAAGACTGTAAAGGATTGAAACTAATTTGTGGTCAAGAGGAACCTCTGCCAAGGAAGAAACAGCTGAATAGACTGAAGGAAAGGACTGGCCTGAGGAGAGCTGGCTCCCTGTTGTGGAAACTCAGGAACACAAATGTTTCCAGAAGTGTCTCTGCGGCGCTCTATGCATGTGCTTTTTGCAGCCTGAGACCTTCGTAAGAAGTGCCCTGTGATCGTGGGCACCTGGAGTCCAAGCGAGTCTCAGGGACGCTGTGTGTGTGTGCTTTTTGCAGCCTGAGCCCTTCGTGAGGATTGTCCTGCGATCGTGTGCACACCAGAAGTTCAAGTGTGTCTCAAAGACGCTGTGTACGTGTGCTTTTTGCTGCCTGAGACCTTCGTAAGAATTGCCCTGTGATCGTGGGCACCAGGAGCCAAAGTCTCAGCGACGCTGTGTGCGTGCGCTTCATGCAGCCTGAGACCTTCGTAAGTATTGCCCCGTGATCATGGGCACCAGGAGTCCAAGTGAGTCTCAGCGACTCTGTGTGCGTGTGCTTCGTGCAGCCTGAGACTTTCGTGAGGATTGTCCTATGATCGTGGGCGCCAGGAGTCCAAGTGAGTCTTAGAGACACTGTGTGCGTGTGCTTCGTGCAGCCTGAGACCTTCGTAAGGATTGCCCTGTGATGATGGGCACCCGGAACTCAAGTGAGTCTCAGAGACACCGTGTGCGTGTGGTTCTTGCAGCCTGCGACCTTCATGAGGATTGCCCTGTGACCGTGCACACCCAAAGCTAAAGGGAGTCTCAGCGATGCTGTGTGCGTGTGCCCTGTTGCAGCCTGAAATCTTCCTTATCGCCATCGGCCCAGAAGCAACCAAGTCGCATTGGAGGCCCAAGTCGGGAGAGGCAGAGAGGAGAGCGAGGTCGCACCCCCCAGGTAACGTGTGTCGGTGTCTGGGGCGGGGTGCGGGCTCAGAGAGAGACGCTCTCGGCCTCTCCCCTTCTTGCAGCGCGAGCCTCTGTTCCAGCTCGTATCGCGGACCGTACGTGCCAAGGAGTGGCAGTACCGGGGCCGGAGTGTGGAGCTGCACTGTGGTTTACACCAGCCCCGTGTTGGGGGCATATGTTGATGGAAACTGACTGCGAGTCAGTACGAGGGGCAGAGAGACCATCTAAAGCACCATGATTGGTGCTGGAGTGTATTACGCATTGCATTCAATCTGCATTACGATCTACCTGATCGTCGCATTACGCATTGCATTAGTTTGCAGAACAAGCTACCTGATTGTTGCATTACGCATTGCATTAGTTCGCAGAACGAACTACCTGATTGTTGCATCGCGCATTGCATTATTTCTGCATAACAAACTGCCTGATTGTTACATTGCGCATCGCATTAGTTTGCATAGCGAACTGCATGATTGTTGCATTATGCATTGCATTATTTTGCATAAGAACTACCTGATTGTTGCATTGCAAATTGAATTATTTTGGCATTATGAATTGCTTGATTGTTGCATAACGAACTGCATTATTCTTAGATTGCAAAGTGCCTGATTCTTGCATTACGAACTGCAAAGCATTGCATTAGGACTGTATAGGATCAGCTAGAACTGCTCATTAATACCGCCAGAACTTACAAGGGCTGGCTGGCCTAATAACCGGCCTGGAGAAATATTACAAATACGCATATGCTGGATTTTTATCGTGTGGTCTCATCGTATATCCTTTTATATAAACTTATACTTGTTTTTATATGAAACTTGTGCAGAGTCCTTTTATGGTGTCACCATTGGGTCACTGGGAGTGTGGTTGCAAATACTTTACACATTTGCCTTGAAGATAAGCCTGGCTGCTCGTGCCAAGCTACCAAGTGGGTGAGCAGGGGATATCTGGGAAGGTGTCCTTCCTTTCCCTGACATAGAAGCGAGGGTCCCTACTTGGCCTAAGGTACCTACCTCATTCAACTAGGGAATCCCGGTTCTAACAACCCCCCTTTATTTTATCTCTTCCTGATAGCACTAATTCTAAGCCTGGAAGTGATTTATGACTTATCTCTTGGAGTGTGGCAGGTTTGTCCTCCAAGTTCACTGGGGATAGTTGGTTATTGTACATCAGGTCATTTAATATTCTTTGTTTACAAGAGACTGGGAGTAACAGAATACATTCTTCCTGGTAGGGTATAAGACTATTTTCTGCCCAGAGGCAGAATCGAATATGGGCAGAGCAAGAGGGGGCCTCATTATTGTTGTAGATATTGAGCTTTGTAACACTTTAAAGATTATGAAGTGGAATTTTCAGGAGTTCCCGGCTATACAATTGTGCATGGGAATAGCTTTTACACTGGTAATAATTAACTTTTATAATGCAAAAGGGGGATGGGCTGGCCCTCTACCTTTAATGCCTTAAATAGTGCCTTAGTCTCCTAAAAGGCGGATGGTTTTGGGCATGAGAAACTGATGAAGGTCAAGGATTTTAATTTCCACCTGTACCCATATTTTTTAAATAGTTTACTTAATGCACAGCCCTTTCTGGTATCAGATGATCTGCATATGGAGCACACCTCGGAAGGGGAGGAGTTATTTAAAAAAAAATGTATTAATAACCTGGTATTTATCCTAGATCATTTGTTTACCAGGTCTAGTCTTCAATTGCCACTGACATACAAAGGGGAGGGTTCTGCCACTAATATAGATTGTATCTTTGTGACAGCTACTTTGGGTGGGTTACTTGCTTCTTTTAATATAGAATATAGCCCTTTTAGCAATCACAATCCTCTGACACTTTCTATGATAGAGGTGGGTAATCACCCGATTGCCCCCAGAAAGTCCTATGCACTTTTAATTCCCATGGACCATGGTAGGCGTTTACGCTGGTCCCCAGTAGATCGCAAAAGACACACAAATGATGGATAAAATGCAGAGCAAATCAAATATTCACCCCCAGTCAAGAGATCTGGGTTAAATCCATTGTTCTTTTGCTCACCATGCATCAGTCACCCCTATGGCAGGCCTTATCAATCCTGAAGGCAGGGTGCTTGGTTATATGTGAGAGGGTGCCCAGGCATGAGCTGAGCCCCTCTGCAGACTTCGGAATCTGTCCTCTGGGGTTGTCAGTAGTGCAGTCTGACCATATTCTCTTAAGTGCATATAACTAAAACGGTTAATGCTAACTTTGGACTGGCTGCACAGAAACATGTTGTGTTTGGTGTCAAACACCTTGGAATCATACCCCCCACATCAATTCCTGATGTGAGAATATGATCCCACCCTTCTAGAGGGAGAGACATGACAGCACCGGTATACCCGGTATCAACTTAACAGAGCCCTGGCATCGCAAAATGGATGCTGCAGCCACAGACATGGGTGTGGCCTCCTGCTGCTGACTGAAACTCCGGCAGGGGAGGCCTGGACAAGAGGTTTCCTGTCACAGGGAGGTGTAACCACCTCCCAGATAGGCTGATGTGTATTGGGGCTGGGTGGGAGCACTCTCAGAGTGCTTTGTAGTCCTGCACTGGGGGCACATTTGGTGTCCCTGTGCATAGTCCAGCTCAAACCGGTTCAGGGGCTTCCAGCCCCTGTTCTGCTGCAAAACTGGACAAAGGAAATGGGTGTAGCCACCCCTCTTTCCAAACCCTCCCATAGGTGGGTCCCCTGAGTTAGTCCAACCCCTTCCTTAGGTATAAGTAAGGAACCCTTAGCAACAGTACTTTAGATATCCCTGGACGAAACTCTGCATCTGAATCCTGGAACTTTGACTCTCTACTCAAGACTAGAGGGCGGAAGAAATCTCCCTTGGGGTCAAGGAGTGACTCCCCTGCTTGGCAGGAACCAACAAAGCATTTGCTGGTCTGCATCTCCGAAGCTCCCGACGGACTCTGAAGTATCTGTAGCCCAGGAAGAGGATTTCCAGACTTCTCAGAGGCGGACCCGAGTCCCTAGCAAAGCTGAGACCCGCAGCCCTCGTGAGTAACGTGGAACCGGAACTCCTGGTCACTGGGCACGTTTGCAAGAGCATTAACTTCTCAACGTCTCTTGAAGTCGTGCTTGGGCTTACTTGTAGCCCCCACCTCGAGCAGAGAATCCTCTGAAGATTGTTGGCCTAGTCACCCCGAGTGACCCGTGGGCTGCCATTTTGTGATTCCTCTTGAGGTCCCTCCGCGATCCCTGGTCCGTCGACTGGTGGGTCCCTGTGAAGGCAACTTTGATTTTCCCTGGGCTTCCCTGGTTGCTCCTGATGTGCCCCGACTCCCCACCAAGTGGTGAGTGCCTCAGACCTTGCTGGTCTGCACCGAAGCATCTTTCTCCTTTCTGAGTGGGTTGCTGTTGCCAAGGCTTTTTGTGTCCAAGCTGGGCACCCATGCTGCAACACTCGACATCCTTCATGGGACAGCACGAATCCAGCTCCTGGTTGTCCTCGACGCCTCCTGGTCCTTGTGGCTGAAGAGGCAAGCTTCAACTTCTTCACCTGAAATCACCCGACATCGGTAGGCATTTGCCTATCGTGCCCCTGGTCACTGGCTAGTGACCCAGACTCTGTCCCCTCTGCTTTCAGGTTCTTCTCGACTTTGATCCAGGCTTGGATCTCTCTTCGGACACTTCGCATCTTCCCAGCAGCAGCACTTCTTTGCCAGCTCCCATTGAAAACGACGACGCAATCCGACACCATTTGACACCTATGCACCCGGCTTCCCTGGGTGAGGTAACTTGAGTACTCTGGTGCTCCCGTGGATGTTGACCCTAGAACTTACTACGTCCAAAAGAGTTTGGTCCTAGCTCATCTCTAAGTGTCCCTAATCTTTACAAATCTAACCGTGCCTTTCCCCATAGAAGCTAACGGGAGCTCGCAGCTGTGTTCTCACACTGCACACGGCCCCCGTGGGTCCCCTGTGTCACTACCTTGGGTGGTTTCTTGGGGTCCCAGCGATTCCACAGGCTCTAGGCCTTGTGTCTAGTTAAGTCGTGGTTCTTATACCACTATTTTAGTATATGGTTTGGCTCGCCTCTAGGGCCTGACGTGTATTTGTGCTATTTTACTGTAATATTTGAAGTGTGACTTATGTGTTTGGACCTCTAGCCTCATAAAGAGACTAGTAGGGTGTGTTTAGAAATAAATACATATATTTTATATATATACCTGGTGTGGTTGCCTTTCATTTGTTCATACAAGAGATTATGGACTGGTAAAACAAGCTGCTTTACATTCCTTCAAGACTTAGCCTGAAGGCTACTCTCCATAGCTACCACTAGGATAGCTTTCAATAAAGGTTGTCTTTAACCTATCATCAATAAGGGGTTGTTTGGACTGGTGCAAGGTGCTCACTATAACTAGTGGACAGCATATACCAGTCCAACTCCTCACACCTGGGACCCACATCTGGGCATACCCGGCACACTTTGGGCGAGAAAGCAAAAGAGACACAGATGATGGACAGAATGCAGAGCAAATCAACCATTCTCCCCCAGTCAAGAGGTCTGGGTTAAATCCATAGTTCTTTTATTCACCATGCCACCCCAGTTTGGACCCAGCCATATGAAAAAAAGTCTTGACACTATGCCTCATGGGCACAGTCAAGCCCGAACTGCCAAGTCAGGTCCTCCCTGGACCTGAAACAAGCATCCTTGGACCAGTGTCGAGCATCACCCCTCATCAGCCAGGCTAGCTGGAATCCAGTGACACAGTGAGCCCGGGACCCTCGTCTGGGGAACTGGTCTGGCGGTTCGGGCTGGACTGTTCCCATTGGGATCAAGGTCAAGACTGATTTTCATATGGCTGGGTTCAAACTGGAACGACATGGGGTGCAAAAAAACAATGGATTTAGGCCCTGATCTCTGTACTGTGTTGAATGTTTGATATTGTTCAACATTCTGTCCATTAATTTTTTTTTGTTGCATTTCTCACCCCGAGTGGGATGGGTAAGCCCAGACGTGGGTCCCATGCACTCCATGCCACTGGAGTCAAGCTAGTCTGGCTGATGAGGGGGTGAATCCCAGAAACCGGTCCAGGTATGCTTGTTTCCAATCCAGGGAAGATCTGACCTGACTGTTCGGGCTGGACTGCTCCCAGGGTCAAGATTGATTTGCATATGGCTGGGTTCAAACTGGAATGGCATGGGGAAGAACATGATGGATTCAGGTCCAGATCTCTGTATTGGGGTGAATGTTTGACATTGTTCAGCATTCTGTCCATCAATTGTTCTTTTTGCATTGGTCACAAATTGATGTCAAGGCCTTAAATCACAGCCTCTTTTTCACCTGCCAGTGAGAGATATGTATGTGAATTGGATCCCTTAATCCCTAGTGAGGAAATTGTAAGCTTGTTTG
Organism: Triturus cristatus; assembly: GCF_964204655.1. Lineage (NCBI taxonomy): Eukaryota > Metazoa > Chordata > Amphibia > Caudata > Salamandridae > Triturus > Triturus cristatus. Next base: position 881,461,179 of record NC_140583.1, read on the forward strand.
CCTCCATCATTCAGGTAGTTTCTCATTTTGAAAGTGTATATAATGCAGACCTCCCAGATGAGGCCCGCGTAGATATAATTCCAAGCCTCGCCGTTACACTAGTTAACTTTTCCCTGGAGGAGGTATAGACGAGCATTGAGTTGTTGGCGCAGAATAAGGTACCAGCCCCGATGGGATACCACCGGATCTTTTTCGCTATAATATTGAGGTGTGGGCCCCAATTGTGACTCAAGTATTAAATGCGGCGGCCCTGAAAGGAACATTGCCCTCCTGGTCCACTGCTACTAATTTTTAAAAAGGGGGACAAAAATAATCCACAATCGTATTGCCGGATTTCCCTTACTGATGCCGTAGTTAAGGTGTTGGGTCGGATTCTTTTATCTAGACACTCCTTGTGGGCTAATGATAATAAGATCTTATTGGATGTCCAATTTGGCATTCGGCTAGCCATGTCAACTACGGACCAATGCCTTAACCTTTATCTTCGTATAACCAAATATACAGTGACACAACAGGGTGCTTTATTTTCAGCTTTTATAGACCTTATGTCAGATTGCGATCGAGTTAATCGAAGCAAGCTTTCGGATATATTGATTTCCTTGGGAGTTGACCCGCCCATTGTGTCTATACTCATGTCTTTTCAAGCTCACACCCCTGCAGCAGTTGGATTCTCTCAAGAGGGAGCCCTCACCAATTATTTTAACTGCACTCAGCGGTGAATAAAGGCTGTATCTTAGCCCTTTTTTTATTATTGATTTTTATTTTATCAGTCTTGAAGCTGCCGTTCTGGCTCTTCACTCAGATTCCCCCAGAGTGGGCAGGAGATCTTTGCCAGTTTTACTCTATGTCAACGACGCGGTACTCATGGCCCGTATGGCTCGGGGCTTGCAAGTTTTAATAGATGAGCTCATTGCTTTTATGGACACGCTGGACTTGTCAGTTCATTTTACTAAGTCTTATGTCCTAGTTGTGGGTCCCCGGGGACTTCGGTCGAAAACTTTTAAAGCTGGCCAGCACATCCTAGCAAAAGTCCCCGTTTTTCCCTACCTGGGAGTGTTATTCGATGACCAACTACAGTGGAGATCACTTCTAGAGGGGAAGCTGATTGATTTGATTAAATCTAGGGGTGCCATTACCAGTTTTTCCAATAGATTGGGATCTTGGGCAACTGAAGTCATCCTGAAATGGTACAAGGCCAGAGGTATCTCAAAGGATTTATATGGCAGTGAAATATGGGGGTATGTTCCCACACACAGGATACAGGTGGCTAGAAATACGTTTTTGCATCCGATACTGCGAGTTTCCCAAGGCACGCCAGCTTGGTCACTGTATGAAGAGTTAGGGGTATATTTTCTGGTGGATCAAGTGGCAATTAAACTTTTATTGTACTTGATAAAGATACGGACAAGTGAAAATAAGGGCTGATTCTTTCAGACTGCCTTTCTCCGGAGCATGTAACAAAATACCTTGGCTACGTTATATAAAGGAGTCTTTTCATGTTCTAGGGAGGCCAGACATTTGTCTTGCACATGATACTATAAGCCCTGGGGATGTTAATATTATAAAAGACTTAGGGGCATATTATCAAGACAGGCGATAAAATTATTGCCGCTTTAGCAGCAGAAAACTGCCGCTAAAACGGCGATAATGGGTCTGAAAATATGCTCTATGGAATTCCAATTGAAGCCCATGTTAGATGTGAAGGACATCTAACCTGAGCTTCAATTGGAATTCCATAGAGCATATTATCAAGCCCATTATCGCCGTTTTAGCAGGAATGTGTTCTGCCGCGAAAGCAGCGATAATTTTATCGCCTGTCTTGATAATATGCCCCTAACATTATAAATATTCTTCTCCTCATCGTAAAGAAAATGGGCTCAGAAAGCCTTCAGTGAGGACTTAAGTTATGTTAAAGTCCATCTTGGGTATGGAACATTATCTTTTCTGCCTTACTAGTGCTCATTTTAGATTTTTAAGCACTCATTTTAGATTTAATTCTCTCCATTTTCTTTCAGCAGGCTTCTTCCCGCCAAATCAAAGAGGACCCTGTGGCTTAGATACTAGATCTCCACAGGACACGCTAAATTTTGTACTATTGTGAAAAATCTTTTCCTTGCCAAGAAGGCTATTTCTCCATCCCCTTTTAAGGAGAGTGAATTTAGACATGTCAGAGTGGCACTTTTGTATTTACAGCTGTTGCCAAATGCTTTTACCTTATGTGCAGTGACAAGCTTTTTGCAGGCTGCTTACAGATCTAGGCTTTCCAGACCTGATTGAACTTTGTTACGCCTGCCCCCACGTGGTACCTTCTAGACTTATGGTGTGTACTGTTTATACATTTATGAGGTTTTTTCATTTATTCTCAACTTTTTTAAATGGGTTGTGCAATAGTTTTATTTATTATTTTAACCTATGATGTGTATTTCCTTCTTTTTAATGTATGTTTTTATCTTTTATGGTCGATTTTGCTTCCGAATAAAGAAAGAATTATTATAATAACAGTGGTGCATGATATGCAAAGTGGGTGCCGAAAGTTATTCAAACAAAAGTTCTAAAACAATGTAGGCAAATCATCAAAGAAGTACCACCACAAGGCACACCTCAGTTCCTGCTCTCAGATGAAATTGCCAATATTAAAACAAAGTTGTTAAAGTTTCAAAAGTGTTCAGATAATATCTCTCTTCTGAATTATGTGAAGGCAAATCCAAACACAAAGAAAGAAAAATTTACATTATATTCTAATCTGCTCTCCATGCATGTGCTTGGGAATTCTGTGAATGCGACCTTGAGAATGTATGTAATGGCAACTCCACCTACAGATATGAACGCTGTATTTCTTCTGGACAATATCATGTATACTGGAAGGAGATACTCCTCCTTGCTAGTCAGGGGCACTTGATTATGTGCTTCTATGTTTAGTTTTCTCCATTTAAGTCAATGGCAGTCAAATATTTGGGAAACAGAATGGGGCAGATTTGCGAGAAAGTTACTTAGTGCATTCCACAAGCCATTTGGCTGCGCTGCACTGAGTCACTTTCAGAGCACAGGAGTCACTTTCAGAGCACAGGAATGCGACATATTTACAAAAATATGTCCTATTCCTGTGCTTTCCCCTGCGCTGGGGCACAAACAGCTGCCATGCGCCGGCGCAGGCCCCCTCGCACCATGGGGCAAGGATGCCTGCGTCATGGGGAGATTGTTTTTGTGCAGAAAGGGGCACCTTTCCGCACGAAAACAATCACTACAGGCATTTTCCTCTTTCAATGCGTTCTGTAGAATGCAGCACACATTGAAAGAGGAAAAAACGCGGAGAAATTAAAACATTTCTCCTTGTTGCACCTCGCTATGCCACCCCTAGGGTGGCGTAGCATACTGAAGCATTTCCAGATTTACGATTTCTCGTAAATCTGGAAATGTGTCTGGTTCCATGGCTGTTGCGTGGGAACACCCACAGCAATACTCATGGAACGCCCCTTTCACGTAAAGTGCTGCGTGTAAAGGGGCCATATTTACAAGGACAGGAAAAGCCACCCGGGGTGGCTTTTCCTATCCTTGTAAATATGGAGCATTGTAGTACGCCACCAGTATGTTACAAAACATGACGTACTGGTGGCGCAGGGGGCTTGTTAATCTGCCTCTTGGTTTGGACCACAGGATTCGAAATTATGGAAGTAGGTTGGTAGTCCATAAGACTGTACATTCTTGTTTTGGCCTTGCATTTTTGTTTTCTGGTATTTTGTCTTTTTTTTTTATCCCTCCCAGTTAACGATTTTCTCTAATGTATTTCATCTTATATTTCTAAGAGGTTTTCTCTTTCTTCTCATCTTTAGCTTAAATATTTTAATGGAAAAGTTATGACAAAATAACTATGAGTAGAAAAAAAAGAATGAAAATGTAGTTGGGGTTCTTTTCAGGAAATTTGTAAATATTATGTTCAATGCATTCATTATTTCCCTTATTTGTCAAAGTAGCTCGAGAAAACAATTAGTTTATGCACATGTGCTCTTTAGCGGCATAATTCAACACATAATCAAAAACATGTTTTTATAGGGTTATGGTTCCTTGTATGCATGAAGCAAAACTTGTTGTCCACTTCATGGTTACGTCTCTATATCATCTCAGGATAGTCAATGTTTAACCACAGGTCACACTTGGGTATCAGATAGATTCTGTATCTCATGGTCATACACTCAAAGAAATTGACAAAACCCTCCTCTAATTCCAAGGGCCATAGCTATGAAATTCACCAGAAGTATTTACATACACACAGACAAAAACGCACACACACACTCCATCTCTCTCTATTTTGAAAGTCTTCAAAGATGTTGGTTATTTTACATAATATTGTTTTTTCTTTCACTTAGTACCTCAACCAATCCGTATTCATCCTCTACCTTTCCACTGCCCCCTAAGCCCACCTCATGCGCCCTTCTCGTGTCTAATGTATTTTAACATGATATGCCAAAGTGATTGTTGGAAAATCTGACACTATAACACCCAGCCCCGCCAATCTTACTGATCTAGCTACGCCACTGAGCCACATGAATGCATCCCTGCCTCGGTCTGTATTATTTCAAATGCAAGCTAAACAAAGAATTCGACAATTTTCCTATTTACTATATTACACAAGATTGAAGCTTTCTCATTATCTAATTTGGGTTTTATTAGTTAATAATAATTCTGAGGTTTTTGTATAGAGCCTAGGTAAACGATGTTATTACTGTTTCATAATTGACTAGGTTTATTAGATCATGTTCTTCCACTGTTCCATCTACTTTTATAATATTCTTCTAAATGTTACACTTTGATATTTATTCATTTCAATACACTATGCATCTATATTTTATGAATTTGAAAGGTAAGATGCCATTAGCTGAGTAAAGTTAAGTGTATGTCCTTTTTGAAGCAGCTTTTTTGAATGCAGACGTTTTTGTTGTTGTAAATTACATCTTCCAAAAAGCTTTCGGTGTATTATGTACATTTTGTGCAGTGGCTTAATTTTATAGAACTCTTTTCAGTCATTAAATATACTTTTTGCAATACAAGTACATTAGATTTGTGTCTTGTTGAATCTAAAGCAGCTGCAAGTATAAGGTTTTAAGGCAATCATTGAGAGTGTGGTTGAACAAGAACAATCACATCTATAGCTCTCTCACGAGTGCTTGGACCTTCAAATGTATTCGACAGAGTGACTGAGCCTCAAGTAATGGAAAGTGCCATTCACTTTTTACATCAGATAACATCAATGACATTGTGAGCAGTTACTGTCAGTCATTGCAAATTGACTCAATCCTCTCTATCTGCCATTTCATTGGTAGAACGGCTGTGTTAGAAGCATGCATCGAACAGTAAGGGATCTTATTTCTGGATGCTGCCATGCCCCATGCACACTGGTCGTCCTTGCCCCCCTATAAACTGAACCACCATAATGCTGTATGATTGGTGCAAGACCTAAAGCTCGAGACACCGCTTTGGCCCCATACAGGGGACATCAATATAAAATAACATACACAACACCTATGGTAGGCTTCATGGTATGCTTTTTTGGCCAATAGTCACTTCTGCTGTACTCCTTTCACAGTCTGCTCATTTGTGTAGTGATGCAGCACACTTACTGCTATCTCTACTGGAGAGAATTGTCACTGAAGGGAAGTAGTGGCGGCCGGCACAGATTGGGGAGCTGGGGCAAGGGTTAGAAGGGGGGATGTGGACGGGGGCAGCAGGTGTAAAGAAACAAAAACGATACTTTCTCTACGGCTCCTCACCACCTCTCTCCTGTGTAGTCCCTCGCTCCAGCCTGGAACAGGAAGCGCACCAAGGCTTCCCATAGCCAATCAGAACGCTGCAATGCAGTGTTCTGATTGGTCTGAGCGCCGTGGTTCGGCGTTCAGACAGGCAGTGGGAACCTGGGCATGTTCTTCACCCAGGCTGTAATGCTGCTTGGGTGGAGAACATGCAAAGTGCGCATGAATGTTTGGCCAGCCCGAGACGGCTGGTCAAATATTCATGCGCACTTACAAGGTGTGCTCACCACTGCCCCAGCTCCTGTTGTCAGAGCAGTCCGACCTGCCCTGCAAAGCTGCCACAGAAGGAACAGATAAAATTATAATAATGTGGAGTTATTATCATTTTATTTTTCCTTTGTTTCACTGCTAAAAAGCAGTGGAGCGACGCTCCCCCGCCTTAGTGGAGGAGCCATCACTGAAGGGAAGTAAAACAATGCTTTCTGCCATGTTTGGCTTCACTCGCATAAAAGGATCCCTCCTTGTGCCTTTCAGGCTAATGGAGATGGGTTTGCTCACAAGTCTGTGTATATGCGCCACACAAATCCTGCTTGTGTTAGGCTAATATGTGTCCTTACTGTAGTGAGGTAGTCTCCAGCACTTGATAGTGCAAATTTAACACATTGCAGCTACTTGGTTTCCGGAGACGGGCACAGTCAATGTCCGTTCCAATGCACTTCAAACCAGAGCTAAATCACTGCTGAATCACAGGCAACACTTTGTGACTCTTAACTACAGCTATGACAGGGGAATGGCCTTAACTAAGAAAATTGGAGAATTCATGATAGGTATACAACTGTAGCATAAGAGCTACTACATTTTAGTAAAGAAAATATTGCAAAATAAATGCCTTTCTGTCGACATCCCTTTGTAGCTTGTTCAAGTACTGAAAGAAACCATATTTCCATGTCTGCTTCAAAAGCTTGTTTTATGGTGTACGTCTGATAAGAGGTGCTTCTGAGCATTTGGGTGATATTATGATCAACAAACTAAAATATATATTTATTTCCTCTTTATTCAAATATGAGCAGGTTTGAGTTCCAAATTCAGTCTTTGCTTTCCACCAGTGCATGCTCTCATGCCAATCCACTGATTGTCCTCTCCAGTGAAATTACCACTCTGGGAGGGGAGAGAGCTCTACTTTCTGCCTATGTATTGTTTGGTTTTGCAACCACATGTTCCAACTTGCCTATTGGATAAGCGTGATGGGTACTTGCTGTACTTGCCTAGTTTTGCCCTGTTGTGCAAACCACTGACAATTCCTCGTACAGCTAAAATAAAGTAAAATATTTGCAAGTAAGATGTGATCAATTAGGTTGTGTGAGAGCGCGCATCAAGATGGCCACCTCCTAGTAGCTCACAGTTAGCCTGTCACAAACAACAAGCTTTAATACATATCAAGGGCCATTTTCTTTACGCAAAAGATCATTCTTTTTTACCTTTTTGCCTTAGGCTTTACTTCATGCGCCGGTCGGCAATATGTGCAGTCCTTTCAAAGTCGAAGACCTCTTGGTTTCCCTGCCTGGGCTCTCCCCACTATTTGAGCTAAAGTTCCTGTCAGGAGGAGCAGCGCTCTCTTCAGGAAAGGCCAGGCTTGGACCTAGGATCCTCCTACAGTTGGTTTTAGCTGCTGTACCTCCAGAATCTCACTGGTTTGACTGATTTCAGGATTTATTTTCCTTTCTTCCTGCTTGCCTACGATGTTCCTCTCATATTCATTGCCATGGAAGACAAAAATATATCTTTGAAAACCAATAAGCATAAACAGAAAGTTTTACCACCCTCTACTATATCCAATATTGTTGAATCCTTTGAACCAACACTTGTCACCATTAGGGAAACATTGCAAGCTGTTTGCTCTAATACTGACAACAGTGTCATGGAAATTAAAAGCATTCACAAAGATATGACTGGTCTCGCAATAAAGATTCTGATAACAAAATTTAAATACATGACAATAAATTTGAGAGAGACCAGCTACTTCCTCTCACAGCTAAAATATTGGATTTGGAAAAAAGAAACAGACAATACAATTTATGAATATTCAATCTGCCTGATGACATAGAGGGCAATGATTGCCAATGCTATTTAGAGAACTTATTACCTACCTAGAGAAATTTGAGATTGACAAAGCACACTGTACACCAGCACACCGTAAACCTGGTCAAACCAAACCATGTCAAGTGATTTTTAAGGTTTTGCATAAAACCATTTAGTGATGATAAGAAAAGCTGCAGGAGATTTTCCTTCTCTCCTGGTCAATATCAATAAAACCTTCATTTATCAAGATTTTGCTAAGGAAACAGTTAGGCCTGGGCGGTGAACTTCACTCTGTTTGCGGAGTTTTCTAAACTCTGCTCTCCGCGGAGCTCGCGGAGTGCAGAAAACTCTGCTTCGCGATGTGCGGCTGAGTTTTTTCCCCGCTCGCGATTGCGAACGGTAGGTTTGCGATCGCGAACAGTAAGTTTGCGAGCGCGAGCTGCCGCTCGGGTAGAATTTCTACCGAGTGGCAGAAATACCATCACAAACTGCAGTTCGCACTGCACTCCACCACTCGTTGAACTTGGTAAAGTTTTTTTGTAACTTCGTGGAGTTCCGCGTAGCAAAACTCCGCAAACTACGCTCAGGCCTAGAAACAGCCTGCCTCCACCAAGAATTCACTGCTCTATGACTGTGACTACGTAATTTTGGATTCAAATATGATCTTTTAAACCCTGCAAATATGCACATTTTGAAAGATTACATTTCTAGATCATTTCATCATCCTGCAGACCTCCAAGGATTTCTGGATCATCATTTTCCTTTCTCCATGAATACTTATGAGCCTTCCAACTGATATACCTATAGTACTCTCTCTTCTTTCTATGGCCTTCACTTAATATGACTTTTTCACTATGGAGTTGCTCTACCACTGACTATTCTTCTGTGTAAGTGTTTCACAACCATTATTAATGTTCTCTGTTATCTTCTCCATGTTGGCATTTGTCTTTTTTCTTTACTATACATCTCCTGTTTTCAGAGTTACTTCCCCATCTTACCTTACTTGCTTATCTCATGGGCTATGATTGCTTTCCTTTCCTTCTTTTCTTTTATAGATTACAGTTATGGATATTTCTAACTGGATGAAACTTATTTCTCAATCAATCAATCAATCAATCAGGGGTTTGTAAAGCGCAACTAATCACCCATGAGGGTCTCAAGGTGCTGGGGGTTAGGGTGCGGGGACGGCTCCGTAGTGTGCTGAGGTCTTCCGAAGAGCCAGGTCTTGAACTCCTTCTTGAACCGGGGCAACGTGGAAGATTGCCAGAGGTGGATGGGTAGGGTGCTCCAGGCTTTGGCTGCGAGGTAGGCAAAGGACTTTCCTCCCGTTCTTGTCTTCTTGATATGTGGGACGGTGGCCAGAGAGAGCTGGGCTGATCGAAGGTGTCTTTTGGGTGCGTGGAAGGAGAGGCAACTGTTCAGGTATGCATGTGTTGTGTTGTGAAGGGCCTTGTATGCGTTGGTGAGGAGCTTGAAGGTTATTCTTCTTTGAGTGGAAGCCAGTGAAGATCGCACTGTTGGGTGATGTGACTACAATGGGGGATGTCGAGGATCAGTCTGGCTCCGGCATTCTGGACAGTCTGGAGTTTGTGAAGGAGTTTCTTATTGATTCCATTGTAGAGAGCGTTGCTGTAGTTCAGTCTGCTGCTGATAAGTGCATGTGCGATGGGTTTTTCTGGTTGGGATCCATCTGAAAGTTTTCAGAGCATGCAGAGGGTGTTGAAGCAGGTTGTGGATACGGCGTTGATCTGGTGGTTCATTGTGAGCGATGTGACAAGTATGATGCTGAGGTTTCGCGAATGGTCCATTGCGGTGTGGGGATTTCCGAGAGCAGAGCGCCACCAGGAGTCCTTCCATGTGAAGGAGGTGGAGCGAAGGATGAGGACTTCTGTCTTTTAGGTGAGTTGAGTTTCAGGCAGCTGTTCTTCATCCAGGTGGTGACGACTTTCATCCTTTCTTGGAAGTTGTGTTTGGTGATACTGGGTTCGTTGGTGAGGGAGAGGATCAGCTGGGTGTCATTGGCATCAGAGACAATGTTGAGCTCATGGTTCCTGACGATGGTTGCAAGGTGAACCTTGCAACCATGTTAAAGGGCTACGTCATCCAGTTAAACGTGTAAAAATATTTGATTACTTGACTAGACATAAAGTGGATATTTGTTTGCTTCAAGAAACCCATGTTGACAACAATATTTGATCATACAAGCATAAAAAATGGGTAGGTCACATTCTTTCCACTCTAGCCTTAGGTAAAAAAAGCTATTTTCTTTTCCAAAAAACTTCGAGTACAGTTAATGGATAAGCATTCTGATACAGATAGTAGATATTTATTTGCTAAAATCAAAATTGTTATTACTATATTGCATTTAATCAATATTTATGGTCCAAGAGGTGGTGAATTGATTTGTTTTGGAAAATGTCACATCAGAAATTGTTAAATTGGGCAACGTTCCGCTTATTGTTGATGGTGACTTTAACCTAATATGTGACCTTCTATTAGAGTATCCTCTACTAAATTTAGACCTTCCCAAACGTTTACTTTACTATAAACATTGTTCAAAGTTTTTAAACTCGTTGATATATGCTGCGTGCATGTCCCAACTCATAAAGATTTTACCTTTTTCTCTAACCCTCATAAGGCATGTTCATGAATTGATTCTTTATTATCTTCAAGATCTTTAGTCCATTCCATTACTAAACCCATAATTGGCAATATTGACATATCTGACCATGCTATGAATATTTGTTATTTAAAATTGGAAAATTCTCATATTTGCCAATTAAGATGGTGCATTGTTACAAAACAGGTATCCAGTTGGCAAAGGTATGCACCCTGTCCAAGTAGGGACCACGATCCTCATCAGGGTAAGTCACAGCACAATACTAAATTATCCTGTGCTCACCTCCCGGTAGCTTGGTACACATCAGGCAGGCTTAACGAAGAAGGCAATGCGTAAAGTATTTGTGCAATATCTCATACAACAACACAGTAAATACATCATAAAACAAGACTCCACATCAGGTTTGAAAATAAAAGAATATATGTGCAGGATAAAACCAAGAAAACAGAAATCCAATCAGGATATCACAAGTTATGCTTCTGTAATGGCAGGGTTCAAAAGTAAGTACTTAGCACCAATGAGCCTCTCTTGGGACGTTACGCTAATCATTTAAACATGCAGAAATATAGAAAAAATGTGCTTCGGGACTCAGCACGTCCCTTCATTTCAGTACCTTTAGGGCAGCCATGAAGTCATGCTAATTCGCCCAGGACGGGGAGGAGGAGGAGATGAGCACCACGCTCTTTTCTCTCGACTTGACAGTAACAGTAAGCACACTCAGAGTGGTGTGGGGAGGATATGAAGCGCCACGCTCACTTCTCCGACTTGCCAGCAGCAATAGGCATGACCTAGACAGTGCGAGGAAGAGGTGGAGCACCTCGCTCACTTCTCTGACTTGCCAGCAGGAATAGGCATGCTTAGAATGTGCAGGGCTGAGGTGGAGTACCGCGCTCACTTCTGTGACTTGCCAACGGCAACAGGCCCATCAGGACAGTGCAGGGATGCTGTGACGCACCGTGCTCACTCCTTCAACTTGTCAGTGGCAACAGACACACTCAGGATGACGCAAGCATGAGGTCAAGCACCGCTCTTACTTCTCCATTTTGCCAGTGACACAGACATACTCAGAGCAGTGCAAGGGCTGGGACGAGGCACATGGTCTTTAATGTCCCTGATACCTCAGAGCGTAAAGAGGGCAAGCCAAGAAGCTCATGGAGATCACTTCTGGGTAGAAGGTGATCCAGCGCGAGAGAGAGTCAGGGAAAAAGAGGGCAGATTTACAACTATCCTCCCTGCGTCGCAGACCCGACGTCACACTAGCTCATTCACACATGCATTCATTGGTGGGCCCATAACACCAACACTCGCATGTCTCCACTCGCGACTCTGCACACAGGTGGGAATGATAGAATCAAGCGCTGGACATGTGGGGGAGTACCTTATTACCTATAGGGAAGAAAAGTTATTTTACAGAATATACATTAGCATCACAACCTATAGAATCCTAACCTTAAAAATCAAGGCACTCCACCACTTGGTCGATGGACCAATTAGTTGGACTGGTTGATGGTGATTTAGAACCAGCTAAAACACATTTAAGACTCAGAATTCTCTACTCTCTTCATTGAAAAACCACAAACTCGTAATTTCTGTTAATCAAAATTTGTTTATCTAAATATTGTTTGCAAATAAAATCAGCATTTTGGTCAATCAAAGTTTAGAATTTTGTTCCATCAGCACAAATCGCATGACTTTTATATTTACCTATTCTTGCTATCTGGATTTTTCCTAATTCATTTGGCTCTGCATAACCGAATTTAGCCGTTAAATTGTCCAAATAAAGCAGGCCAATGCTCAAAGTCTGAAAGTTCTTTGCTCAGCACGTTACAGTCCCAAAGATCTCCAAAGGACCAGGAATCGTGCAAGCATCTGTCATCGTCTGTGGGGCCGATAGGGGTTTGCGGTCATCGTGTAAGAAGGTAGCATCTCACCCCTCCCTATTCTACTACCCTTTTTATAATAAAATTCGGGATAAAATGAAACATTCTTAGGCAAAGAAGGAAAGAAGGAAGATGATTGACTGATTGGAAACGTCCGATTTTTACATCACTTGATGTTCTCATGGATTTTGCTGGTTCACTTCCTCTGTCCATGTTGCCCTTATGCAACAATGTAAACATTTTGCTTGTATGTCCCAATTGTTCATTTAGACCAGATTTTACTGACTGAAGTTTGGCAGTCCTCCATGTTCCTATCCTTGACCAGGAACACTGTGCCTTGGGGTCGCCTGGAGGTCTGCGGAGCCATCCGAGTCTGCGCAGTAGGCATCGCGCTCACAAGTCGGTGGCCACTTCTGAACTCCATTTTGGACGGCATGATTTGGTAGGCCCAAATGCCAATTTAAGCGAAATGAACACAAAAGAGTAATTAATACATAGAAATGAAGATTCTAATGTTAAACCCTCACTAATCCCTTTATGTTTTAGTATTTTCCTAGCTTTTAGCGACATTTAAAGCAATAAAACTCACCCTTACGGTCCAAAACGGGAACGCAAACATCACAAAAGCAACATAAATCATGCGATATCTTATTACCACATGTACTACTATTAATATGCGTTCATAATTTAGTTATTAGAGTTATTCTGCCATGCAAATAGCAATAAGTCCCACGTGTAATTGGTGTCTAATAAAAATGCAAATGGTTGATTAATGTAACACCGCAAACCGTTAGTCAACTTATAATATAAGTAGGTTATATAATTAGTATTTTCATGCAAAATAGAGGAGATATACAACATTTTCCTCTACCTGCTCCATCAATCCCCCCTTTGGTGATTTTTAATATCACCACAATCCCTTACATTTTTATAAAATTTGTAAATAGATGAATTCAGTTCTCTCAATATTTTGTTAGATCACATGATTGTTTCCCCTGTTTCTTCTTCTCTTGTCTTTTTATACATATTCTCTTTCCATTCTTCTAATTCTACCTCTTCAAATTCTCTTTCTTTTCTTTCTTTCTCTCTTTTCTTTATAGTTTCTCGTTTTATGTTATTTCGTATTTTCCTTCTTTTGCTACAGAATAAATACTAGAATAATCACACATGTTACTGGAAATAAAATTTTACCAATAAAGGTACTACCTAATTTTAGTAAAAAGTCTTTAATAGTAGAAAACCTTTTTCCAATCTTTTCCCAAATTCCTTCAACCTCCAGTGGAACGATCTCCTCATTCAAATCAGTTATATTCTTTATGTACGTCTTTAAATCTTGACTTTCGTCAGGAATATAAGTACAACAATAATGAACCTTCAGCATTCCACAGACTCCACCCTTTTTTGCCAAGATTCTCTTCTTCTACGTGTTAGTTGTCTGCCTATCTCGTGTGCACCATCTTTTCCTCTTCCCACATGAAATATCTTTGGGAAAACCAGGCCTAGACTACAAGTTAGATTATTTTTGAATACTGACTCTAATGTTAATTCTTTAGTTTCTAAGAAAAATTCACCTAACACTTTACCAGGTTTAACTTTATTCAGTTTATGGACTACGGGTACTTGTGAAAATATGTTGTCTACATCTGAAAAATAATATTCTAGTTTCCCTATTTTGTAAAACAAACTTGCTAATACGCTACATGTTATTCCATATGTCACTGGAAGGTGATGGTACGTTACTCCCTCAGACACTGATGCAGGCAACTGCATGCATACATAGCAGTCTCTCACATACATTGTTTTTACATATTCATATAATAATTTTGAGAAAACATTGTTAGACAAATCCGTTATGGACCTATCTTTATGTAAATAATTTCTATCTATCTTAGTTGGATAAATCTTCTGAATCTTTTCTACATCAGTCTTATTCTCACTATGACCTTCTATTGTTTCCAATGTAACCTTAAATGAGACCATTAAAGCCAACACACTCCACAAAAGCATTAGTAATCCTGTACAACAACAACACAGTTTGCACCATCTTCGAAGGAACACACATGTAGATTTTCTACTTTCTGTGTTTGCCATTTCGGAAAATGATCAGTGTCTTTTGACTTAGCCTCGTCTACTTCACAACTAGTTTTGTCTAAACTCAAGGCTCTAAGCACCTACTTGGTTCTTTTCTGTTATGTCTTTTATTTAGTAATTTTCAAGATTCTCCTTTTAGAGCACTTTTGTCTCTTCAGTTTGGCATATGATTGTCTTTCACTTTTCTTTCACAATCTTGATTCAGAATTTCCTGAACATCCGTCTCTTCCCCGATGTCGGACAAGATAACTCTCAGGATTTTCGATTCTTCGTCGTCCTCAACTACTTCTGGTATAGTCACCTCTAGATCTCCTTGGCTGTCTGCTTCTTCTTGTACTTCCGGAAGTGCCACATACGACCATTCTGGTGACTTATACTACTGGTCGGGTTTTCTAGTCCTTTTGCTTTCCTCTGATGATGTCTGTTCAACGTCTTTTGATTTCTCTTGGCTAGACAACTCATTCACTTGTTCAGCTCTGGATGATTTTACTCATGTCAATCTGTATCTCAACCTCTTTATTTTGTTTTGCCAAATTTCATCCTTTGCTGGCCTTTTTAACTTATTTCCTTTTTCATTTCTCTCAGTTCTCCATGCTCTTTTCCTCAGGACTCGACCTTCTGGTACTTCTTTGTCACTGTCCTCAGATTCAGTTCCAACTTGACTCTTACTTTCAGTAGTCCTTATTTCCACCACTTCCTTTTTCTTATCTACTTCTGTCCCTCCTCGTGGTTCTCCCACACAATCTTCCTGCTGACTAACTGTCCCTTCTTCTACCTGGATGTATGGTTTCCCTACATCTCCTCGGGGGGCTTCCGCAACAATCTTTCCCTCTCTCTGTATCTGGTACCTTATCATCTACTTCTGTTATTTCAAGTGGAATTTCTCTTGGCTTTTCATATGGAACTTATTTATCAAGAATTTCTTTGACAGTCTCTCCACTGTTTTTGTTTACACTCTTATGTGCTTGTACTAGTTTAGTGTCTGATTCTGAGCTGGTGTCAGAAATTTGCAATTTTCTTCTTAATGGTAGATTCTCTGGTGCTATAGCTGAACTTGGTTCTGACACCTCCCTTTCAGGAGTTGGTCTTGCTCTTATTCCTTCTGTATCTGATTCATAACTTGTATCAGATTCTTCAAAGTATTCTTCTTCTCTGTTATCCATTGGATTTGGAATTTGCAAGGAATGACTAGCATGAATCCAGTTCTTCACTCCTGCACATTTTACAGCTGTTGTCGTGGTCAGGACCACCTGACGTAGTTTACCCCACCCTGGGACCAAACAATTTCTTCTTCTATGCACTTTTATTCTCACCCAGTCACCTGGGCTCAGATCATGAGCTGGCTTCTTTTCAAGAGTGGTTGCATCCGATCCAACCTGATGAAACACAGAATGAACGGAATCAGCCAACCCCTTGCAATAATCCAACACCAAGTCATCAGATATAGGTAATAGCTTGTTGACAGGTATGAAAACATGTCTCATTGCTCTCCCCATCACAATTTCATGAGTACTCAAGACAGCATTCCTATCTGGAATAGATCTAATAGTCGTGAGTACCAGAGGCAAGACATCAGGCCATTTCAAACCTGTGGCTAAACACATTTTTCCCAATCTATTTTTAATGGTGCCATTTACTTGTTCCACCACACCAGAAGCCTCTGGGCGATAGGCACAATGTAGTTTCTGTTGTACATTTAATGCTTCACAAATTAATTTCATGATTTCATTATGGAAATGTTTTCCTCTATCTGACTCGATCGTGACTGGAAAACCAAATCTAGGAATTAACTCTCTCAATAGTAGCTTGGCTACTATGATTCCATCTCTCCTTCTAGTTGGGTATGCTTCCACCCATCGAGAGAACAAACAAACCATCACTAGAACATACCTCAACCTGTTGCAGGGGGGCATTTCAATGAAGTCAATCTGCATTCTTTTTAAAGGCTCTCCTTCTCGTCCTATCGTTCCCAGACTTACCACTGTTTTTCTTCCGGGATTGTATTGCTGACATATAAGGCATCTTTGACAAAGGCTTTCAGCTACAAGTCTGAACTTTGCATTATACCATGTCTGTTTGAAAAGTCTGATCATAGCATCTCTTCCTACATGTGCTTGTCCATGATTCATCCGTGCCATGGTAGAAACCATGCTATCAGGCATTACTGGTCTTCCATCCCGATAAACCCACACATGATCTGTTTCCCGTGGTGCACTTCCTGCTTTTACCCACTGTCTCATTTCCTCATCTTCTGCTTCTTCTTGCAACTGCCTCACTTCTTCCCATGTATTCACAGTGTTAGTAAACAGCAAGGGACATGAATTCATTTCTTTTTCTCTACCCCGATAAACAGAGTTCTGATTTTGTGTACAATACTGAGCCATGTCGTTGGCAAACTGATTCCCCGCTGAAATGTAATCAGCAGACTTCGAATGCGCAGCACATTTCACCACTGCTAACTGCTTAGGCAGCTGTATCGCCTCAAGCAATTTTCAAACCACTTCAGCATTCCTTATAGGAGTTCCACTCGATGTCAAAAACCCTCTTTATGACCAAATCTACCCAAAGTCATGCACCACACCAAAGCCGTACTGACTATCGGTTATCACAGTCACTCTCACATTCTTCCCCAACTTGCATGCTCTTGTTAACGCAAAAAGTTCAGCAACCTTGGCTGATTTTACTCCTTTCAGACAAGATGCTTCCAGTACAGCTGCTACCGTACATACTGCATATGCTGCACTCAAAATTCCCTCATCCGTTCTCAAGCATGATCCATCCACGAACATCACGTAGTCACTTTCTGTCAAAGGTACATCTTTTATATCAGGACGTGGTTTGGTACAAAAATCAAGCACTTCCAAACAGTCATGATCCACATCATCTCTGACTTACACGTTCTCAGCATCAGGTAACAATGTTGAAGAGTTCACATTCAGACATCTCACAAGGTTCACATTCGTTGCACCTAAGATGACTTTCTCATATTTAGTCAGACGACTATGCATCATGAACTGAGTGCGGCTCCTTGTTAAAAGGATTGCCAAATCATGAGGTACAAACACTCTCACAGGATATCCCATCACAATTCCTTCACTCTGTTCTAGACTCTTACAAGTAGCTTCTACAGCTTTCAAACAACCAGGCAATGCTACAGCTACAGGGTCTAATATAGCTGAAAAATATGCAATTGGTCTCCTCAATTTTCCATGTTTCTGTATTAACACAGAAAGTGCACATCCATTTCTTTCGCTGCAATAGAGTTCAAATTCTTTCACATAGTCAGGCATGCCAAGAGCTGGTGCTTCACACAAACCATCTCTCAATTGTTTAAAAGCCTTCAACTCTTCTTTATTTAATTCAATGGGATCTTTTACATCACTCCTTGTCAAGCGTACCAGAGGTTTTGCAATCAAGGAAAAATTACTAATCCACTGACGGCAATATCCAACCATTCCAAGAAAGATTCTCACTTCTCTCTGAGTCATTGGGGCTCTCATTCCTTTTATTATCCTGATTCTATCTGCAGTTACTTTTCTTAGTCCTTTTTCAATTTAATGGCCCAGATATTGTACTTCTTTCGGACAGAATTGCAATTCGATGGGGATACTTTAAGTCCTCCATCTGCCAAATGATTCAACAATGCAATGGTATCCACTACACAAGCTTCTTGAGTTCTGGATGCCACAAGTAGGTCATCGATATATTGGACCAATACCGAACTTTCGGGCATTTTTAAATCTTCTAGGGACTTTTTCAGAATCTGATTAAATATCGAGGGACTCTCTATATACCCCTGTGGGATTCGGCACCATGCCAAAGTACGTTCGCCAAAACGGAACGCAAAAATCTGTTGGCTGTCAGGGTGCAACGGAATGGAAAAGAAAGCATGACATAAATCAATCACTGTATACCATTCTGCATCATAAGGAATCTGATATAAAATCACAGATAGATTTGGTACAATGGGACAACATGATACAACGATTTTATTTATTTTTCTCAGGTCTTGCACTATTCTGAAAGTTCCGTTTGGCTTTTTCAGGCCCATAATTGGTGAATTACATGGACTGCTCATTATTTCTCTCTAAATAACTTGCTCAATCATACTGTCTATTATAGGAGTAACTCCTGCAATTATTTTATGTGTCAATTTGTACTGTGGAATGTTTGGGTAACTTACTCCTTCCTTTACAGAAATTTTTACGGGATCTACATTTTTCATTAATCCCACATCTTCTCCTGTGAAATCCCATACCTCAGTTTTTTTCAATTCTTGAGGCAATTCATCGGGATCAAATACAGCAAATGCCTCAGTGATCTCAGGTTCCATGTTAGCTATAGTCATTTTGTACAATACATCCTCATCAGGAGTTTCAAAAGCTATTCCATCAGGAGTACAGAATATTGTGCAATTCATTTTGCACAGCAAGTCTCTCCCTAACAAATTTACAGGGCTTGAATCGCACACGACAAAATGGTGCATTTCAGAAAATGTCCCTATTTTAACTTTAACTGGTTCAGTGAGATACGTTTTTATCTGTCTGTTGGATACTCCAACTACTTGGATTGTTTCATCCGAGAGAGGAAGATTTCTGACATCAGCTGACCTAACAGTTGAACGAGTAGCACCAGTATCTACTAGGAAAGTAATGTTTTCATCATTTACCTTTCCATCCACAAAAGGGCCTGTCTGGTCTACTTCTAGAGTTGCGCCAAGTAGGCACTCTTCTTCCTCCCCTCGGCACCGTCAATAACTTTCTTCTGACTCACTCTCATCGAGTTGTAGCCAATATTGCGAAACAGCACTAGTGCGCGGGAGCTTAGTTACCTGTTCTTCGTTGTAGAATCCTGTCTCATTACTGTATTTCTGAGGATTTACGCTCTGTGGAAAAGGCGGTTTTGGCACCTGACACTGTTGGGCAACAACCTGCTGCTGTCGCTTCGGTTGACAACTCACCTCATTCTGCACCTGTGGATTCAATGATGCATTATCGCCATTAGCACTTTAGGGAAATTTACACTCGGTTCTCCATTGCGCTATTCTTCCGCAATTATGGCATGGCCACTTCTTTTTGGCTTCTTCTATAATCTGTCCTTTCCCTTTCCCAATGTTGGGTTTTTGTCTCATACTCGTACCATTTGCTTATTCAATCAATTGGGCTTCCTGTCTCTCTGCCACTTTTACTTGAGCCCACATGACCTTTTCTTTTAATTTACGCTGCTTTGCTTCAATCTCATCACTAAAATATTTTGCATGTCTCAGTACTTCATCTATCTTTTTATTTTGCCAATCCACTGTATGCTGTTTAATCATTTTGCTTACCTCAGGGCGCAACCCTTACACAAATCGATATACAAAATGACTCAAATCCGTCTAACTCAAATTTTCATCACCACTGTATTGTTTAAAAGCTAACAACAATCTTTCATAGTAGGCATGTACAGATTCTTTTACTTCTCGATGAGTTCTATAAATTTTTACCCAATCAGTTACTTTAGGAGGCACTTTATTTTTCAGAAAGGTATCTACTTGTTCATATTTTCTCATTACTTCTGGATCAGGAGCACCTGTTTTTGGATCTCTAGGGTATTCCTGAGTAGGCCAACCTATTGTAATTTTACATTCTGCCCATACGTCTGCTGGCACAATTATGTCAAATAAACTATTCAAATCAATCCATAGTACTTTTGATAATTTTACAAACCTGTCTACCTGCCTGTACCATTCAACCGGCTTGTCGCGCAAATGAGGAAAGTCATTGGTGAATGATAAAATGTCCTGTCTGGTCCAGGGGACATGCACATAGCCTCCGCCTGGAATCTCCCTCATGGGACATTCAGTTACCACCTTTTCTTTTTCTCTTACTGGGAAGGCAGCAAACGTTTTGTCTGTTGCATCGTCTCGTTTTCAAAACCACCTACTTTTCCATTTGTCTACATCGCCCCATTTTCTCAGTAAAACAATTAGATCTTTAATCAGAGTTATTCTTCCTGCTGTTTTCAAGTTTTCAATGTCTTTTTCAGCAAAGTCTACTCTGTATGGTTTCTGTAATGATTTTATTTTTTCAAAGTCGATACCCATTTCACTTGCTACTTCTCCCAATCTTTCATGTAAATTTCTTGCTCTCCATGTTATACTTTTGCATAGAAACATTAGTTCTTCATCCTGATAGGCTTTTAACTTTTCTGTGGGAATATTTCCTACTATTAATTCTTCTAAAACTATTTTTAATTTAGACACATCTAAAGGTCGAAGTTCAGCATCTTTTTGCTCTAAACTCCTTAACCATTCACTTAATTCATCAGAAGTAGGACCTACAGGAATTGTTTCATTTCGCATTTGTTCTAAACTTTATGGTGACCCTGGCACTGATTCTGTCGTCATTACTGCTCTATTCGCTAGACCCTGATTTACTGTCAAATTTTTAGGAGTACTTAGTCCAGAAGTTTCTAACATCTGTCCCCATGGGTTCTCTCTTGAACCTCCTCTTTCCATTTCGGTTTGTTTATTACTGTTATAAGGAATCGTCAGACAATGCTCACTCTCCTTTTGCTTATCAAAAATAGGCATTACGGGTCCTATTGTTACAGGAACAGTTACAGCTTCCATGTTTTTAGTCAATTCCCTAATCTTTTTAGTTAACTCTAAAGTAGTTCTGGCTAATTCAGCTGAATTTTCATTTGTTATTTTACCAGGTTGTGTACTTTCTATGACTCTAAAGGGATTATTTCTTCCTACCTCAGGTGGTATTGACTCAAACTTTATATTTTGTGGTGATTCTTT
Source organism: Triturus cristatus (assembly GCF_964204655.1). Lineage (NCBI taxonomy): Eukaryota > Metazoa > Chordata > Amphibia > Caudata > Salamandridae > Triturus > Triturus cristatus. The sequence goes on from NC_140583.1 coordinate 881,482,380, forward strand.
TACTGGGGCACTTGGTGTCAACAATGTGGAATTTGGTGGGTACGGGGGTAGATTTTTATAAAACATGTCCTCAAGAACATCATCCTCCGATTCATGCACACCATACTTATAACCTTCTGATCCTGTATTATTTCTCTTCTCTGTCCATTTTCTACTACTAGTCTCTTTAGCACTTCTCATAGGGAACATACCATCGGCCATATTTGCACTTCGCCATCTCCTCATTCTATCATCATGATTCTCTTGTCCACACGGTCTGCCAAACATATATTTGTACCTTCCGCCACTCCGCTGTCGTTCTCTGTCATACATCTCATCTTCCCATTCTGTCAATGCTTCAAACTGAGTAGGTCTAGGTCTCGGTTCTAATCTCATCATTCTTTCTCTTAAATTCCTCAATACCGCTAAATTGAATGAACCATGTTCAGGAAATGCTAAAACTCCATCATCTTTTGTATACTTTGCCCAATTGTCTAACCAAATACATATATGATATCCATATTTCGCAACCATAAAGGATGTGGGTGATTTCGGTGGAGGAAGCAACTGTCCCTCTCTAGTCACAATCGGTTTGTCCTTTTTAAATACATTCTTGATCTTTCCGAACCAGGACATTTTATCTTTCTCTGGTGGATCGTAATACATCATTTTATTTTCTTAGTATCGCTAGATTTCTCCTACGACTATTCTGTTGTCTTATCCAATCGTGGCGCGACTTACACAAAAGCACCAATCCGGAGCGTCTATGTCACTTTTGCAATTCTCCAATCCCAGCGCGACTCACACCAACGCACCAATCCGGAGCGTCTACGTCACCCTGTAATTCTCCACTCCTAGCGCGACTCACACTAATGCACCAATCCGGAGCGTCTAGGTCTTTTCTGACATCAGCTTTTCTGCTACTCCTGCTTCTGCTGACCCCTCCTTTACAAAATATATCTGCAAACTTTTCTTACGTTCTCTTATACTGAAAATCTGTTAGTAACGACATAAAAATGCCACCATTATCTGTTTCGCTAACAAAAGAGATAGTCTTGACCTTTTTCACAAGAATTCCGTCTTTCCCGAGAGCAGTGCTTACCTCTGCCCTACTACGGAATCATTACACTCGCCGATAAGGTAGCACTTCCCTCTACCTTACCCTTCTAGCAAGCATTAACTAACCGTTTCTCTGGAAATAAGACACCTGTTGGAGACGCACTGCTCCTGAGAAACAAGACCAGAGTTTCACAATTAAGTCGAATGCTATTTCATTTACACACATTCATACGGAAAATGTAGTTCATTCACACAGAATCCTGTCTTTCCCGAGAGCAGCGCTTACCTCTGCCATACTACAGAATTATTACACTCGTTAATAAAGTAGCATCTACTTTACCCTTCTATCAAGCTTAGGGAACACCTATTACCTTTCCAGTGATAAGCGTAATCAGAGTTCACGTGGACTCCTGTTACTTAAGAACACAATTTCACAGGTGGCCTTTGCTACCCATACACCACTTCATACAGAAATGTCCCTAACTATAACACACGGCGATGTTACCAAATCGAACCCAGACAATGCGTCGTGCAACTCCAATCGTCACACGTTTTCCCCGGGGACCTACAGGTCAACAAACAATTCACCATGTGACTTCACTTGCTACAGGGCATCCAGCTTCCTACATCCCAGAAGTCTTCAAAAACAAATAGAACGCAACGCGACTCAACATAGAATGTTATTAAATAAATCAATACTCATCCAAACATCCGCAATCAATAATCAATATTCAAAAATCGGAAATCAATAAGCAATAATCACCAAACCAATGCAATAAAACCATCATTCTGCTACCAGAAAATCTGATCCAGCGCGAGAGAGAGTCGGGGAAAAAGAGGGCAGATTTACAACTATCCTCCATGCGTCGCAGACCCGACGTCACACTAGCTCATTCACACATGCACTCATTGGTGGGGCCCATAACACCAACACTTGCACGTCTCCACTCACGAGTCTGCACACAGGAGGGAATGATAGAATCAAGCGCTGGACATGTGGGGGAGTACGTTATTGCCTTTAGGGAAGAAAAGTTATTTTACAGAATATACATTAGCATCACCGCCTATAGAATCCTAACCTTAAACATCAAGGAACTCCACCACTTGGTCGATGGACCAATTAGTTGGACTGGTTGATGGTGATTTAGAACCAGCTAAAACACTCAGAATTCTCTACTCTCTTCATTGAAAAACCACAAACTCATAATTTCAAATATTTATTTATCTAAATATTGTTTGCAATTAATATGAGCATTTTGGTCAATCAAAGTTTAGAATTTTGTTCAATCAGCACAAATCGCATGACTTTTATATTTACCTATTCTTGCTATCTGGATTTTTCCTATTTCATTTGGCTCTGCATAACCGAATTTAGCCGTTAAATTGTCCAAATAAAGCAGGCCAATGCTCAAAGTCCGAAAGTTCTTTGCTCAGCACGTTACAGTCCCAAAGATCTCCAAAGGACCAGGAATCGTGCAAGCATCTGTCATCGTCTGTGGGGTCGATAGGGGTTTGCGGTCATCGAGTAAGAAGGCAGCATCTCACCCCTCCCTATTCTACTACCCTTTTCATAATAAAATTTGGGATAACATGAAACATTCTTAGGCAAAGAAGGAAGATGATTGGCTGATTGGAAACGTCCGATTTTTACATCACGTGATGTTCTCATGGATTTTGCTGGTCCACTTCCTCTGTCCATGTTGCTCTTATGCAACAATGAAAAAGTTTTGCTTGTATGTCCCAATTGACCAAGAATACTGTGCATTGAGGTCGCCTGGAGGTCTACGGAGGCATCCGAGTCTGTGCAGTAGGCATCGCGCTCACAAGTCGGTGGCCACTTCTGAACTCCATTTTGGGCGCCATGATTTGGTAGGCCCAAATGCCAACTTAAGCGAAACAAACACAAAAGAGTAATTAATACAAAGAAATGAAGATTCTAATGTTAAACCCTCACTAATCCCTTTATGTTTTAGTATTTTCCTAGCTTTTAGCGACATTTAAAGCAGTAAAACTCACCCTTACGGTCCAAAACGGGAATGCAAACATCACAAAAGCAACATAAATCATGCGATATCCTATTACCACATGTATTACTATTGATATGCGTACATAATTTAGTTTATTTGAGTTATTCTGCCTTGCAAATAGCAATAAGTCCCACGTGTAATTGGTGTCTAATAAAAATGCAAATGGTTGATTAATATAACACAGCAAACCGTTAGTCAAATTATAATATAAGTAGGTTATATAATTAGTATTTTCATGCAAAATAGAGGAGGTATACAAAATGTTGCTTTACCTGCTCCATCAAAGGCAAATTTCAGCTCTCCTTCAACAGAATCAGGAAACAGTGGGCAACAGTACAGCAGCCAGGAAAGCAGTCCAGATGAGCCCTTTGGGCAGCACTTGAATCCTCCTGACAGAGTTTCAGTCCAAGATACAGAAGTGTCTGATTTGATGGGTTCAGAGACTTAGTACTTCTACCCAAATGTGCCTTTGATATGAGGGCAACTTCAAATAGTAGTTTTGAAGTGCACCATTATCCCTTTCATCCCAGCCCTGGCTCCAGACTACCAGTATGGGGCTATCAGTCTTTTGTTTAAAGTCTGTAAAGCAAATACTGAGCATGTGCTCTCTCATAATTAAATTGTAAAACCTAAAATAATCATTTGCTTTCCTGCCCCTCACCTAGATATTCAATGCCTTACTGGAGTAATCAACAAAATCTACCCAGGACTGTGCGGAGAGCATCTGTCTGTCCCTGAATCTTTGACAATACTTCTCAGGAGTCTGCCCAATTTGGCAAGTAAGATGGTTTATAAGGGAGTGTGCTGAGCTTGGTCCCCAACCTCTAAGGTTAGAATTGTGGCCCTCCCTAGTGTAAATGTGTTTTCACAGACTTGCCCCACCACCCCCAGTGCTCGAGAACCCAGTGTACCTTCAGTGCAACTTCATAAGCAGAAACCCACTTATCAATGTCATACCCCATCACATAACTGGGCACCAAGTCCTTGGGTAAACAAACCTCCTTCTCTCCATCAGGTACTGTATGCATGCTGACACCAGCAATGCTGGAATTACTCCTTCTGGCCTTAATCTCCTGCTCCTTTAGACTCATTTCTTAAGCCAACAAATATTTCTGCTCAGCTAGGGACCTTTCGGCCTGAGCTTATTGGAATGTTAAGGCTTGGCAAATAGTTTTAAATGCCAAGTCAAAGTGGCAGAACTGTGCGCACAGACTCTGCAATGGCAAGCCTGAGAAATGGTTAAGGGGTTACTCATGTGGGTGGCACAATCAGTGCTGCAAGCCCACTAGTAGCATTTCATTTACAGGCCCTGGGCACATGTAATGCATTTTACTTGGGACTTATAAGTAAATTAAATATGCCAGTTGGGTATAAGTCAATGTTACCATGTTTGGGGGAGAGAGCACAGGTACTTTACTACTGGCTAGCAGTGGTAAAGTGTGCAAAGTCCTAAAGCCAGTGAAAGCGAGTACAGAGAAAGAGGTGGAAGAAGGCAAAATGTTTGGATGACCCTTCAGAGAGTTGGCCATTTTCCAGCACACTTGAATTTTGATATTGCTCTTAGTGACAATAATAAGACTACAATTGTATCTGAGATTAAAGACTATTTCCCCCATTAAACCCTGATGGTTTAACATCTTAAATTATATGATGGGATGCTTTTAAAGCTTCTATTAGAAATCAGCACTTTCTGTAACAGAACATGGAAATAAATCCTTTCAAGCAATTCAAGTTGATTTGGAAGCACAAATAACTAAGTTTGAATGCCTGCTCCTCACATCTTATATTAAAAAAAATTTAAACTCAATAACAAAAGACTCATTATAATTATAACTCTTTCTTAAGTGAAAGAGCTGAAGTGCAGGTTTCAAACCAAAAAGCCAAATTGTGCTTTATTGCTAATGGGTATTGGAAGTTACAAGTGAATTATCTCTGCATTAAAAAAGACAGATCTCAGATTCATGCTATTCACAGGAATGGTGGAAAAACTGCATTATCTAATACTGATATTATTAATTAATTTCTGGAATTTTACTCATCTTCATATTGCAAACCTGATCCCATAGACAACCACCTTATAGTTTTTTTTTTAACTTGCAATCCTCCACTAATTCCCCAGTCTGAAATATCTAAATTAGACATTCCCATTTCTAGTGACAAAATTACATTAGGTATTAATTCATTACTACCACATAAGACCTAGAGGCCATATGGTATTCTTGTGAAATTTTTGAAAGCATTTTCTCCTCAACTCGCTCCTTACTTGTTTCAGTTATTTACTAATTGTAGCCACACTGGTATAATGGAAGGTTCTTTAACTGAAGCATTGATTATAGTCCTTCCTAAACGTGATAAACACCATACAAAATTTTTGAATTACTGTCCTATCTTTGTAATCAATCAAGAATATAAAATATATGCAAAAACTATTGCCGCTAGATTCCCCAAAGTTTTATCATCTATAATTCATATATTGATTGATTGATTGATTGATTGATTTCATAGAGCGCAAACATGTTTTGTGAAAAAAATAGACATTCTGTTAATAATATAAAACTTTTGTTCCATGTCTTGGAATCTATTCCATCTCTGTCTTTACCCCCTGGCCTTCTAGCACTTGATGCTGAGAAAGCGTTTGACAAGGTTCATTGGCAATTTTTATTTTGCACTCTCAATACATTAAATTTTGGTGAATCGTTTATGGAAATGATATCTATACTCTATGCTCTATACTCATACCCCTCTGCCAGATTACTTATCAATGGTAATTTTTCTTAGTCTTTTCACCTTTTTCATGGCACTAGACAAGGCTGTCTAGTATCACCTGTACTTTTTTAGTGGCTATTGAACCATTACTTTCCTTTGTTACAAATTCAATGGAAATGCATGGTCTCACTATTAAAAACATTACAATTAAAGCCTCTGCTTATGCAGATGATGTTTTATGGCTTATTAGTGATCCAGAAATCTTACATGTAAATATTATTTTGTTTCTAGTAACACTTTAATCATTAATAAAACTGAATTATATCATTTAAATGTACATTGTCTCCCAGATATTCTAAACAATATGGATCTCATATGGCAAAAGGAGAGAAGAAAATATTTAGCTATCCAATTTTCATATTCTATTAAACAATCAATTTAATTAAATTGGGAATACCTTCATTCAAGAATTATGGAGAAATGTCATAATTGGTCCTTATTACATCTTGTGTGGTGAGGGAAAATGTAATCTATTAAAATAGTTACAGCTCCTCAAATATTTTATATCCTATCTATGATTTCATTACAATTATCTCTCACATTTTGAAACATTTAGATAGAACTTTATCTCATTTTGTTTAAAATCATAAACTCAAACTTGCCAAACATAATGGAGGTCTTGGTGAGCCAGATTTTTTACATATCCATTTCTATTTTATTTGATAGTTCGAGAATGCAGTCTCATCATCAATAATACATAAGCATTATTTTAAAACATGATAAAAACAATTAAACACCAATAAAAGGCTGTAAAATCACATACAGTACACAGTCAGACGATTAAAATCATCCTAAAATCAAAATCAGACGAGATACATTTGGGGCATGACTGCTTATGCTGGCACTAGTGCTTTGGTTCCAATTGCCCAAGCTATGTACAAGAATTTAGAGACACAACCACAATCAAGGCAGTATCGCTTTAGCATATTCTGAAAGGTTCCACTGAAATTTGTAAGCTAAGGGATCTGCACAAGGGAACGATCCATTTGGGTCTAGGATTGGCATAGAGTGTGCAGAAAAACATCAAGTGCCCATCACTTTCTTAGACAGTTTTACAGTAGAAACAAAGGTCAGATCATTGCTTCTGCTTTCCCCAGTTAGCAGTAAAAGCTGCTACTGATAGGGTCCTGGACCTAAATTGTAGAAAAAGGGATTGGGTAAGCAGCGGGCGGATAAAATCCAGGAATTCCTCTGCCTTTGCTAAAAATTTGTGGAGAAGAAAAGCACTTGTTGGGCAGGCTAGGGTGGATGAACAGTCCCTGCTGCTAATAACTTTCTCCTGAGCCACTTTTTTGACTTTGAGAGCATCTCCTTGTGAATAGACTGGCGCTTAGTCTCAAATTTCTCCAGCCCTAGCTCGATCCAGACATTTTTAAGCAGCCCCAGCCATCTAACCTTTCCTTTCTCATTGGACTCAATGACTTCCTGCAGGCCCTCCCTTGCGTGGCGCAGTTCATGGGTACTCCAATTCAATCCCAAAACAAAAAAGGTGTAAACGCTATATGCACTGATATCTCATTGATCCCCAAATGAAGATGAAGGGGGACCAACAGTGTGCCTTTCCCTTAGCTCAGGAGACCCATAAGAAGAAAAAAATTCTGCTCTGCCCAAGGCACTCGCCTTGCAATGACCCTACAATTCTGCTCCATATAATGCGCCCCTCCCCAGCTTGTGCTTTGTAGATTTTGAATGCTGGATGAGCATGGGTCCAGGCTGCATTTTTGGCGAATTTGTGAATGGCTGGAGCTCGGTGGTTCACCCATACATATCACAAAGCTTTCACTTCACAAGGAACCCTGTGTACCTTCAGTGCAACAAGATTCTCAATGGTTTACACGGAGAGACTGAGCTCATTCACCCAAATGGCTTCAAGCTGAACGAACTCTAGTTTCACCTTTTCCTTTACCTTCAATTTTATCTATGTCTCAATGCTTTCAATGCTTCTTCACATGCGGTTTCTAAATTCTATTAAAACAAATTACACAACACAAGTGAGGTCAATTTAATTTTTATTAGTAATTTTTAGAATACGGAACTTTACACTTCTCTTTTTGGATTCTTGGAGGAAAATATGGTTAGCTAACATTTCCATTTGACTCCCTGTTACCCTATATATAAACAAATAATGTCTTCTTGTTCAACTGTCTATGGACACCACGTAAATTATAGAAAGTCAAATTATTCGACGCTACATTGTGTTGGCATTTCAATGCAATTGATGGGTCATTAAAACATGTACTGTTTGTTTCATTCTAGGAGTTCAGATGCATATGTATCTTTACTACGCATGCAATAGATTGCATGTCATTACAACGCGGTTTGATTGTAAATCCAACACCTTGTGCCCCCTATCGCAAGTCGTTGTACCAACTTGCGATGTTATGGTTCGCGAAGTTACAATTCGACCGCGTTGTAATGTCATGCGATCTATCGCATGCGTAGTAAACGTTTATTCCTGTTCAGACTTTTGAAAAGATGCATGGGTCATCATTTAGAAAATACTTCACATTTCTGATAATCTCTCCTATGACACATGTATCTGTAAATCCATTTCTCTGAATACTAAATTATCTGGTATACAAAACAAATTGTAGAACTTTCTGTGAGCTTCAGCTCTCAAACCAGTTATAACTAATTGGAAAAGTGCATCTTTATTATCAGTTCACACTTAGAGGACCTGGATTACATTTGCATATCAAGGAGCCCATTTATCTATTAAAGGTTTTGTAATAATACTTCCTCTTTTCAACTGTTCTGGAAACCAATTGATGATTATATTGCATTGTATTTATAATGTTCACTACTTGGTTAATTAGATTGTTTCAATCTAGCTGTGGCATATCTTCTATATGAAGTGGCTCTTTTTTGTTTTCCTCTTTTTTTAGTTCTACTTGAGTTTATGTACAAATTGCAGCAGTAATACTTTTTACTGGTACAGTCTTATTGGAACCGGTAGCGTCTGATATCTTACTTCAAAATCTTGCTTTTTGGATTCTTTTATGTCCTTTTCATTTTAAAAATGTTAATACAATATTTTGAACTGGAAGATGCAATCGAGTGACTTATTTTTTAAATATTTAATGGTGAGATGACATTCACAATCCTAATGATTATCCATCTTTTAAAAATGTATAATGTGGTCATTCAAATAGAATTCCTTTTTTGTGAGGGAGACCGGTGGAGGTGGACTTTGAGAGTAGATTATAGACAGTTTTATCCAGGTTTTACTGTGGTTACCTGGGTTCATTTCAGCACTCTGATTATGCTGGTTAATGGCTTACTGTCTTGTGTAAATGGAAGAAGAACCGTTTTGGGTTTTAACTGTGTTGATCCCTAGGCAGTGAAGTAAGCTGGTGACAAACATGCTTTGTAAGCCAGCTGAGGTCTTCAAGCTACATATGCTGGACAGTGGTAACCTAAGCTTTTGCATTTGTGAGCTTATTTAAAATGAAGAAGAGTTCATTCTCAAAATGTGGCTCTGAAAAATAAGCATTTTAGGAATATCGGAATTTGTATTAAAATGCACAGAAAGTTGTTAACCAATAGGAAAATAAACGTTATTGTGAAATATTTTCCATATTGTGGAACACTTTTCAGTGGATCCAAGTTCCATGTCTTTCTAGTTTCAGTTGTTTCAAATAATGCCATTCTGTCCAGCAAGGAAAATGTATTGTAAAGAAACCCAGAGTATGTATGGAAAAAGGTAGTTTACATAGGTCATGCTGTGATTAGGTAAACACAGATCAATATACTAAGAGTGACTTTAAAACCCGTTAAATGCAGACACATTTTGTATATAACAAACAGAAACAAGATCACAGTGTTCCGGTTTACTCCTTCACAACGTTATACACAATTATTTTATCATAGGCAGGGCCACCTAGCTAACATTGTATACAAAAACTAGCAACGAAAAGGTCAGCATCTGCACTGCAATGTGTACTGCACAAACATGGCGAGTTTGCGCTTCTTGAGCATTATACAGCATGTCGATAATGCATTAGAATACTGAGCACTGCTACTTCTGAGAATATTGCTGGCAAGGTAGCTCAGCAACTTAACACCTCGCCGCTGATTCATGCAAATCATGAGTTTAATTCATGTCAAGGTGACCTTAGTCTTCCATCCTTCCAAGCTCAGTAAATTGAGTATCATTAAACATCTGTGACACTTGTTAATGACAGTGAAACAGCAGGATTTCTAATGGAGCTAAGCATACAAATAATTGAGAGGAAAAAGGAAGGAGAAGAGGAGGAGGTGATTTGTTATGCGTAACCTAGTAAAGCGGAGTTGCCATTCTGACAACAGTAAATAGTAGACATTTTCATTACCTAATTAAATGTGCTGAAATTATAGACCTCAGAAGTAAGAAGGGATGAGTAAACCATGTGGAGATTCGACCTCGTGACCAACAAGATGTACACAGACTCATTTATGTATTAATTATTCGATCCATTACCTGAAGAAAGCTGATGAAACACCAAGGAAGAGGGATTATTTTGAAGACTACCCTAACACCAGTGAAATTACCTCAATCACAGCTAATCAAGCGCAATCAAGCACAATAGGACAAATCGACTTATTGGAAATGGAAGTGAATATGAAAGTAGCAAACGCTATAGCAGCCGAGAAATGTCAATAGAGAAAGGTCAGCGATAGACCTTCACTATAGCTTTGAAACTCATAGTCCCTAATTTTGAGTGGTTCGATAAATATGCCAGGTTTTTTCCATTGCCGGAGTTACTAATACTAAGGATTCTGGTAACACTGGGGGTGAGGAAAATCCAGCCCATTACTAGTTAAACCCAGGGGCACAACATAAAAATGAGAAAATATAGAGGGGATCAGTATTCTGGAACCAATTCACCATGTTGTTACTCATCTTGGGCTGTACTTTTGCCTGGAGATTTCAGCTGCTTTAGCAGATCTCTTAATTCCAATGGGTGCAATTAGCTGCTGTTAGTGGCCCCATCGAAATCAAGAAGCCACTTGAAATGATAATGTTAGTGTTTGACCCAGTGAGTGGAATGGTGAGGGAATTACTTGTGAGAAAATGGATTGTTTTTTGAAGGGGGTTGTGACCCCTGTTCAAGCAACAATCACACTCTCTGTCAAGCTGAATCACAAAAGTCAGTAAATTAACCAGTGCTTAGCTGCTGTGAAGTCAGGCCAACCAACGATGCTCCTTGGACTGATAGATGTGTAGGTTGATCCTAGTCTTCTCTCTGTTATCAGAGCTGTTTTTAGTAGTTTAGTCCTGGCCTCCTCTCAGTGCAGTTTTTGTTACAAGATTTTATATGTCCCACTTTTTGTAGTTTGTGCCTATCTGGGCAGCTTTAGCACCTCCAACAGGAGTCCAGGACTAGAGAGGCACCCCTTGGGGGGTTAGGACTCACTCAGGCTGGGTCCAGGTGCGGGTTCATGATGGTGGGAGCCTTTTATGTCCCTGAGGCTCTGAACAAGACGCCAGCTAACTAGCCCTTGGAGTCACTCTGTTATTACTTGGGTCAGGTGATGTAAGAGGGCTCAAGCAGCATGGCAGGTCTCTGAGGGATCATGGAAGGCTACAGGCAGCAAAGCAGTCCTTCCAGGTGCAGCAAAGCAGTCTTGTGGAGTACCCAGCAGGCCACAGCAGCAGCCAGTCCTCTGGAAGTCCTTCCACCGGTCCAGATAGTGGGTCTGAGAGTCCTATTTTTACATGGTGCCTTCTTTGAAGTAGAAGTTCTACAGAATTCCCTTTGAAGTGCTTGAAGATTCCTGAACTCATCTGCCCTGGGTCCAAGTTGACTGCATGAACAATGGAGGGGTGACAAGTGCTTTGTGGTGAAGCAGAGAGCAGCCTATTCAGTTGCAAGTGGGACTGTGCACAGCTCCACCCATCCATCAGGCCAGTTGATGACCCATCCAGGCACACCTAATCTCTCTATTGTGTGGTTGTATGGGAGGATTCAACAAACTGCTAACTACACTCAGTAACTTGACTCAGGAACAGGCTGGAGGCACCAAGCAGGCCATGAAAGTATAAAATTTCTAAAAGTGGAATCTTCAAAGTTGTAACTTAACATCTGACTCTACCATTAAAGAGGATTTTTAATTACAACTCCTCAGACACCAAAGATGAAATTCTCAACCTGTTCCCAATCAAAAGATAGCACTTATTAAATGTAATAAGGCCACCCAATGTTATCCTATGTCAGAGGTAGGCCTCACAGTAGTGAAAAACACTTTTTAGAGTTTTTCACTGCCTGGATATGTAAATTCTAAACATATATGTCCAACCTTTTGATTACCCTTCCCTATGAGCAACCTATGGCTTACTATGGGGGTGACTATTATGCAGTAAAACGAGAGTTTAAGGTTTGGCAAGGGGGTTATATTATCAAGTCAAATTGGCGGTTTAAAACTCCATTCAGGCTACAGTGGCAGACCTGGGACATGGTGTAAGGGGCTACCTACATGGGTGGCACAATAAGTGCTGCAGGCACTCTAGTAGCAATTAATTTAAAGGCCCTGGGTGTGTAGTAAACCACTCTACAAGGGATGTATAATTAAATTAAATATACCAATCAGGTATAAGCCAATATTACCATGTTTAAATGGGAGAACACATGTACTTAAGCACTGGTTAGCAGTGGTAAAGAGTCCTATAGCCAATAAAACCGAATTTCAGCAAAAATAGGAGGGGTGAAGGCAAAATGTTTGGGGTTGACTCTGCAGAGAGGTCCAAGTTCAACACTACTCTTCCACTATAGGGCATTGTGGTGCTTTTCAATAAAACAGAGAATAATACTCCATAAAAAGATAAATAGTAGAGTGATAGCACCACAGCAAATGTCAGCTTTAAAGAGTGGAAACATTATGTGAATTAGATAGCAGTCATGCCATTCAAGTCTATTCAGAAAAGAAGCATTTTTTGTTTTTTTCTTAAATGCTGCACGGGAGATGCTGTCATAGCTCAGGAGGGCGGTTGCAAACACATGTTGACATTCAAGAGAAGGATTGGTTCAGTGCTTCAAAAGGTTTTGAGTTCTGGAGTGAAGCACTTCTACTTCTCAGACCTCTTTGGCCTCCTGAGATGTTTTGAAAAATAGCTATATAATTGAGGCTATAAAGTGGAACAATACATTTTTGATGCAAGATATCCTTAGATGTGGGATCAGGACCTGACCTCATCAAACCTATCCTCTTGGATGGGTTTAATGTAGTCAGATTTGAGAGAAGAGGGGATGTGCCACAGACAAAATTACTGCTTTGATGGGAGCCATAGATTATTTCAGTGTGCTTGACAGAATTGCATTTCCCACAATGTATATGAGAGAGGATGTGCAAATGCTGCTTTTTTTACTGGTGCGAGGCATGAGAGATTTTTTTACTTCTTGAGCTGGAGCATGTAGAAGTAAGCTCACTTGGTGAATTGGTTTATGTGTGGGATGAAAGATAGAGCTATATTAAGGGTCGAACTCAGCTCTTTAATCACTTTTTAGATACATTTTGGAAAAGCCATGACCCCGTTCAGAAGGATTGAGCTGCAGAGCACTGTTGGGCATCCAATGTTTGAACTTGAGATGATTTGTGTGGTTATCATGGATAAATTTGGTTTTATTTATTTATTTATTTTTATTAGAGCGTTTTATTGAATGTGTACATGAACCAAAGGTATTAGAATGCGGTCCATAGCACAGGTTGCTTTAACAATTAAAGTAAATAAAACATAAGGGTGCTGCTTACTAACAATATGTGCAGGTAAGTATTGCAAAACAAGATCCTGGGCAAACTATAGAGGGGATGCTTACTTACACTCTGTACAGGTAATATAAGGCAGCATGAACTTTAGCCTATGACCATCGGTGAGTACTAGCAATGGCCTGTGAGCAGCTGTGTTGGCCTTTGTCAGTCTGTGGTTGATCGGGTGGTTGTCACGGATTAAGGACTCAAGTATTTCTCAAACAGTATTGCTTTCATGTTTCTCTTTAAGAAAGCTGCGGATGGGACAGGTCTTTTTTGTTGATCTTCATTCTGGCCAGTTCCAGAGGCACCAAGTCTGTACTACCTAATGCGAGCAGCTTTCCAGAATGCATTTTTGTGTTCGTTATTTTGGAGTTCCAAGATGGAGTTCTTTGCAAGGAATGCATGCACTCTTGTAGGTACAGAGGGCATGATGGGGAGCCCAGTTGAACCTGGTGAGTATTGGTGTGATATGATCATATTGTCAGACTCCTTGGACAAACCTGCATGCAGCATTAAGAGTTGCCATAAATGTGGCCTTAGGTGTTTTTGAGGGACAGTGATAGTAGAATTTCTGTAGTTCAGTCTGTAAATGTTGAGCACCTGAACCACATCTTTGAGGTCATTTTCATGGATGAATGGATTGAGTTTTTTTTATCAGCCTTAGACAATGTGACACTGAACTGACCATGGCATTGATGTGGGCAGTCATGTTGAGCTTCTTGTCCAGTGTTATTCCCAGTGATTTGGTAGACTCTATGGTTTTCATGGTGTAGTTGTATGCATTCATATTTGAGATTGAGTCTTGGAGATGAAGGAAACAATATGGAAGACAGATGAATAACAGTTCCATCTTCTGTGGGTTGAGCTTTAGGTGATTGTGATATAGTCCTTGTTGCACTTCTGAAAGTGATTGGTTTAGGTGCTGCATGTCATACCGTACGGTTCATACCGCATCAGTAATACTGTGCGTTTGGACAACATAAATGTCAAAACTGTGAGAGAATGAGTCCACACACACTATAAGGATATGTTGGCTTTAGTCCGGGCTAGCTCCTTGTGCACCATCTGGACCTCTAAACCTTACAAGGCACCGGATGGTATGTGCAACCTCAGAACATGACAACTCGGACTCCCCAAGGAAATCGTGGAAACAGATTAGTCCCTTTCGTTACTAACTCATGCTTACCCAAAGGGGGAAACACAATAAATACTTAAATTGATATTTCAATTATTTATTGAAGCAATATGATTCTTGTGTAAAATATGTGCACTGCAATGATTAATAGAAGGAAACAAAACTAAGTAATCAGCATTACTAGAGTGGTAAAGAAGATAAACAATTCAAGCATGGTGCTGTGACATTGATTTTAAACATACATATATAATTATATAAATACTCCTACCTAGTGCTTCCTAACCTAGTGGGTTTAGGGGGTGTGAATCTTCCAGGATACCATGAGGTATGTTTGATCTGGAATCCCGTCCTTGTGCAGAGCCACCCATCGTCCTTCTCAGGAACGTAAACCGAATTCAGCTTGGCCGTAATTCCATCATGGGGCTACCTCGACAGTGACAACGAAATGCTTCTCTCCCCAAACAAAGGATTGGTGTTGTTCATATGATAAACTTCACCTATGTTGCAATGTTGGAGCACCAGTCAACCATCATTATTGGTTCTACCCTTGTAGGGTTGTCTGCGAGTGGACACCAACATATTGCGTAGTGAGTTTAAGCCTGGTGCAGAATATTCAGGCCCTGATAATATGCCTATGAAGAAGTGTAAATGTACGCAAATCCATTAAAAAAAATATTATCCTATTTGTGCATGCAGGCAAATGTGTGTCAAGAGTCAACATTTAAGAAACAAGCCAACTTTAAACGTGACCATGTCAAATGCGGTGTTCCCTGTCCGAGACCTACATAACTACATTACAGTCATTGACGAAGTTGTGCTCCATTGTTAGGGGTGGGCTGAATTGGAGGAATTTGAGTCTGCAAAATTCAGCCAAATTACATTAAAATTTCACAAGATTCAGCTGAACTCTGCAGTGGGCAGAGTGAACATTTGGCGTTATTTTCTTTGGATGTGAGTATGCATTTTATGGTAAGCAACTAGCTCAGCCAAATGCCACACAGTACCCTTGCATACTCTGCAGTGATTACTGCAGAGTATGTAAGGGCGCCCCACCGAAGTGGTATGCAGTGGTTTCTAAACTTTTGAACTCACTGCATATCACTCTACAATGCATACTCCTTGGCCCCCTTACATACTCTGCAGTAATCACTGCAAAGTATGTAAGGGAGTTGAGAGGTGTGCAATGCAGTGATTTTTAAACATGGCCAAAAGAGGGAATAGTCCCTCTATGTTTAAAAACCACTACAGTGGTTGGGTCTGAAGAGGTAGCAGTCCCTCTATGTTTAAAAAAACACTCCATTGGTTTAAAAAAATAAAAGGACTGCTCCCTCTTCTGGCCCAGTTTAAAAATCACTGCAGTGCACTACTCTCTGTGCCCTTACATACAGATTGCAAAGGTGCTGAGTGGTATGCAAGGCAGTGTTTGCTTCTCTCTAAACAGGGAGCTGTCCCATTGTGTTTAAAACCACGTCAGATTAAACTTTAATCTGCAGTGATTTTTAAACATAGAGGGACTGCTCCCTCTTGCAGCCCTCTTAGAAACAGATAATTACTGCAGAATAATTCCACTGGCAGAGTAGGGGAAATGAAAGTAATTCTGTGTTAAAAAGAGAAACATAGAATTACTAAATTCCTCCGATTCTGCAGACGGAATTAATTATTCTGCCAGGGCCTAGTCATTGGCAGATAGCTAGTATGCAATCTTAGACTTTTGGCGGATCATAGTTAAAAGTTTGATGTAGAGATTGAAGAGTGTAGGGGAAAGTGGGAGCACTGGGGTACTCCTTGTGTTATCGAAGTTGGTTTTGATCGAGCGTCTTTCAGTTTGATGATTTGAGACTGATTATTTAGGAAAGAGGGGAACCACTTCAAGACAGTGCCTCTGATCCCTGTGTGAGTTTCCATGTTTCTGATGAGGGTGTTGTAATTGACCAAGTCAAAGGGTGAAGAGAGAAACAGATGTATGAGCAGGCCTCTGTCCAGTATTTCATCTATGATGTTTGGAAAGCTATTTCTGTGATTAAACTCGACTAGAAGAGGTTGAGGAGGTTGTGCTTACTGCTTTGTTGGTTAGGTTGGTGAAGTATACATTTTTCAAGGACTTTGGCTAGCAATGGGAAATTGGTGACAGGGTGAAGGATTTTCAGATCTTGCGGGTCAGCTCTGAGTTTCTTCTTGACGGCTGTGACATATCCTAGTTTCAAGCAGTATTGGATTATACCTTGAGACATTGAAGCACTGAATATTTTGTTCCAGAGAGGTGCAATGAGGTGGCTAATTTCCTTAATGATGAAATAGAGGATAGGGTCTGCTATGTGTGAGGGGTGAGTCATGTTAGCGGTGATGTTGGTTAGATCATTTTCTGTGAGTGCCTTGAACTCATTCCAGGTTGCATTGTTCTTGGTAGTAATATTTACTGAGTGTATGGTTGCAGTGTTATTTGTGTTCATTTCATGAACAGGGAGTGTTTGAGCTGGGTCTGAGGTATTAGGAGTAGAATGTTTATTAGCTGTTTATTGATTAATCTTTGCAATCTTTCCCGCAAAGATATTGGAGATGTTCTTGCAGAGCTCCTCTGATGAACTTGTGGTTTGTGTAGTATGTCTTGTTTGTTGCCTGATGTTCTTGAATAGCTTGTTCGAGGGTTTTTTGACTCTGTCAAGTTGGGATCTGAAGAAGTCAACTTTAGCCTTGTAGATTATTTTTTTATATTGGCTTCCTTTGAAGTGTGCATGCGTGAGATGTGTGCTTTTCTTATCCCTTCTCAGGGTGCGTTCGGTTGTCTTCTTTGTTCACTCACTTCTTTGTTGAACCAGAAGAAGGAATTTCCAAAGTCTCTTACATTTTAATAGAGCAAATTCATTGTATTGTTTCAATGTAGTGCTTTTTTTAGAACATTGACTGTGCATTTGTTGGTCACAAGTGGAGATTTTAGAGGCAAGATCCTCCATACTGATTTGTTTGTGTTACTAATCCAGAGTTTAGGTTTGTACTGATGGACTTTTGGCTGACGGATTCCCCAGGGAAGATCAGTAAAAAAACCATGGTGTTGTCATACCAGTAGCATGAATCATGTGGGTCTGGTTATCACAAAGTTCGGTTAAATCTCCTGAAAGAAATCCACCTGTGTTTTCAGTGTGTTTTTATGGTCATTCCAGTGAAATTTGAAGTCACCTGAGAAATTGTTGTTTGAGAGTAGGGATTGCTAAGTGATCAGGCCAGTTAGCTGTTCTGCAAACGTTTGGTTGTTCCTTGATGGGTGGTAGATGATGTGGAAGTTAGTGAGTGTCGACGTCTTGGAGTGGAAGCTAATTCCTAGCTAATTGAAAGAGGAGTATTGTTCCAACTGTAATAGATTTAGTTGTAATGTGCCTCTATAAATGACCATTAGTCCTTCCTTGGTGTGACCTTCTCAGTCAAGATGCACAATTCAGTAGTTGAGTGAAACTAATGGGTCCAATGTAGGAGCTGTGAGAGAGTTTAACCAGGTTTCCATGAGGAAGGTGATGACAATGTCATGGACTGTTGCAGTGCTATGTTTAGCAGCTGATCATCAGTTTTGGAACATACATTTGAAATCAGTCCTATTAGACTTGATTGACTGAACTAGAGATCTTGAAATATTGAGAATATAGACTGACATGATATTTGTTCCTCTTTGCACTAGGTTGATGTGGAGGGTATTCATATTTACCGGTATCTTACCATTGTGGTAAGGTGTTCTGTGCAAGAGGGGTGGGCTGCAAGATTTGAGAAATGTCACTTCCTCATTAGATAACTTCGCGAGTGATCTAACCTGTAGGTGTTGTTATCGTGGTAGAGTATTGTGTGCCACAGTTTTCAGATGACTTTTGGATCGGGATAACATGAAGTTATTTTTCACTCTGAAAAGGAAGTGTACCATTGAGATACACATTGGTAATGGACATGATAGTGAACACTTTGATTAGGTTCTCAAACTTTTTCTCGATCTTTAGGGCGGGAGAGGTGTAAGTGATGGTTGAAATCTTGTTGCATCGGGAGGAGTGATGGTGGTTGGTAGAATGCGAGTGGATGGAAGGGAGTAGTACATTGGGCAGTGGGAGGAACGTGTATGGGTGTACAGACACGGAGAGTTGTTGGGGAAAGTATGAGTGGTGGGGGAATGTAGGCAGGAGTCAGCTCCAGAGGATTGGGGGATGTAGAGGTTACATGGGGAAGTAGAGCCTCCATGTTTGAAAAGGGATGTTGTGCTGCTAGTTTGGAGATTGAATTGGTGCAAATGTCCAAATGGACTAGGTGTAAGTGCATGAACAGATTGGAGTAGTGACGAGTAGGTAACCGAGCAGAGCTCTGGATGTGTATGTAGTCATGACAGAGGGCATTCCATGTTCAGTGAGTCCCGGGGATTCATTGACATAGGTGTTGTGATCAAGGATGGACCAATACTTGGTTTTTGTGATATAAGTGTGTTAGTATAGGCTCAAATCGGGTGGGTAAGTAGCTAGAAGAGATGCTTATGGTGTGATGGTCTTGTGGTATGGGCGTATTGAGGCTGTAGCCACATTAGGTGGCGGGGGTATGCACTTCCATGAGGAGACAAACTGTGGGATTTTGGATGGATGGTTCCATGACTGGGGGTGTACTCATTGGGGTAAGGGAGAGGACTGATCTCAATGTGAGGTCATGGGTTGCTTTATTGTAGGGGCAAGAGTGCTTCCAAGTAGAAGATAGATTAGTGCTGAGTAGGACGCCCAGTGGGGTACTGGGTGTGAGTGTTGCAGGCAGTGAGTAGAGGCATGGTGGAAAGTAGTCTATGGTTGGTGAGGAGGTGATTAGCAACTTAAAAAAAAAAACCTAGGCTCAGGTCAAGTGTGTCATTCTTGGATCTGATTATGGGATGGAGAGCTTCAGGTAGGGGGCATAGAGGTTGTATTCACTTTAACCCCTTGTGTGCCCATGACGAGCTGGACTCGTCATGGGCCGAGGTTGCGCTGTGCCCATGACGAGTCCAGCTCGTCATAAACCCCGCCCGCTAATGTAACGGCCGGCACAGGGCGGGGAAAGGGCGTGGCACACAAGGGGTTAAATAGCTATGGGTGTGAAGTTCCAGGTGGAGATGTACTGAGAGGATGTTAGACCTGCCACCTTGGCGTGAATCTCCCTTCCACTTTTTGTCGCTGTGCCTCATGTGTTTTGCTGGTGTTAGCTGCTCAGAGCACTGTGCCACTGCCAACCAGTACCACAGTGCTCCCTATTTAAAATATATATGTTGGTTGGATTCCATGATTGGCTTATTTCTTTTACTGTCAGACCCCAGTAAAGTGCACCAGGAGTGTCCAGGGCTTGAAAATACAAATGCTGCTGGTGGGCTTGCAGCACTGGTTGTGCCACCCACAGAAGCGGCCTAATGTCTAAGGTCTGCCATTGCAGAACCTGCGTGTAGTCTGGTACTGTCATGCTGACTGGGCAAGTGCACCCACTTCCCAGTCCCTAAACCTTCCCTTAACTTCATATTAGTCACCCCTATGGTAGGCCCAAGGGCAGGGTGCATTGTAAGCATAAGGTAGGACAAGCCCTGGTGTGTGTGGCATGTCCTAATAGTGAATTACAGCCATTTTCGTTTTTCACTATTGTAAGGCTACCTGTTCTCCATAGGCCAGAATGGGCTGTTAGAATTGTTACATCCTATGATCCTAACAGACCCAGGGAACATGGTAGAAAATCGAGTTTAGTATGCCTGGACTCAGAATAATAAAATACATCTTTTAGTAAAGTTTATTTTAATATTCTGTGTTTGCAAATACCACTTTTAGAAAGTTGGTCTTTGCTTGCCTAACCATTTCAGCCCGCCTCTGCTATGATGTGTATCTGCCTGTCTGGTTTGTGTGAGTGACAGGGCTGGGAAAACCCAGAGGGGCAGGGCTAGGTAGCCTGGTGGTGAATAGAGAGATTGACATCCAGATGGGTGGGAGGAGTGCGCCTGGACTCTGAATAGGGCTGTGCTCTGCCACTACAATGCTGGCTCCACCTCCTGTGGAGCGGCTGATGTCTCTGCCCTGCACCCTGAATAGAAAGTCAGAGTCATGTCAACAAAGTGCTCAGGAACTGGTTTGGACTGGGCAAAGGCCCCTCTACCCCAAAGGAACAAAGGAATTAGGGGTATAAGTATTGGGACCCTGCTCCCAAGAAATTAGATCCTGCTGACAAGAAGAACCTCTGCCTGAGGAGAAGGAACTGGGAAAGCTGTAAGGAGGAGTACTGTCCCTGACCTGGGGGATTGGCCTGCAGTGGTTGCCGTGGTGCTGAAGGAGAGGAGAAAGACTACAAAAGACTTTATTTCAACTTGTGCTTAAAAAGATCTCCAAGGGCTTGGAATAGAGCTTGCCTCCTGCTGAAGTCTCAGGAACAACAGACTTCACCCCCCAGCTCCCCAAAGTTCTTTGGAAGTGCCTGCTCCTGTTGTTGGGCCTTCTGAGGGACTGCGTGTCGCAAGGAGCTGGAAGCGTGACTCAAAGAGGAGAAGCGTGCCGCCGTCAGAGCTGCTGTCGTCACATCTCATAAAATGTGTCGCCGCTGCAGCATCGCATCGAGCGGAAGCATCTCGCATCATCCAGGAAGTGTCTCGCAACGCCGAAGAAGCTTGTCGCCATCGCAGCCATCGTAGCTGACGCATCGCACCACATCAAGAGAAGATTCTCGCATCGAGGAAGTAGCGTGTCGCCATCGCAGGCATCGTAGCTGTCGCATTGCACCGCATCAAGAAAAGCGCCTCGGAGAAGCGTGCCGCCGTCGGAGCTGGTGTCATCGCATCGCGTAAAGGGGTGTCGCCGCTGCAACATCGCATCGAGCGGAAGCGTCTCGCAAACGTCGGAGAAGAGTGCCGCTGCCAAGGCCGCTGTCGTCGCATCGCGTAAAGGGTGACGCAGCTGCAGCTGATGCATCGAGTCGAGTCTTCTCGCAAAATCGGAGAAGCGTAACGCATCTGGAAGATCTTCACGTCTTTATTTCTTTGCACCAAAAACTTCATCGCATCAGCATTGTTGCAACACTTTCGTTGCCCTGCGTGTCGCATCTAAGGTACATTGACTTAAAATGTTGCATTTAAGAACTTAAGAGAACTAAGCAAACTTCTACCATCTAAAGTAACAGTATTGTGTATTTTTGTCGTTTAATAGTCTTGTGGTAACTCTATATAAAGAATCCTTATTTTTAATATAAAAACCTGTGTGGTGTCCATTTGTAGTGTTGTCACTTGTTTACTGTATGTGTTCACAAATGCTTAACCTATAACGCTCTGAGATAAGCCTTGTCTGCTTGCGCCAAGCTACCTAGAGGGTGAGCAGGGGTTGTTTTAGGAGGGTAACCCCTTACCCTGACTAGAGGAAAGGTTCCCTGCTTGTCACAAGTACCTACCTGTGCCAACCAGAGAACCCGGATTCAACAGAGGAGGACAAGGTGTACTGAGAGGGTGCCAAGGAGGAAGGGGGGTTATGGTTGACAGGGGCTCGTTGGGAGGTAGGAAAGGCGAGGTCTCACTAGGAGGTGAGGAGTAGGAAGACTGTAGAAGATTAGGAGGGCAGGCCCTTAGGGGAGAGGGGTCACTCAATAAGAATCCAGAAAGAGAATGGGTTTGCATTTTGCTTATTGCTTCTTTTCAAATGCTTTTGTGGTTGTGTAAAAAAAATGGCTCTTTTTGCATGTCCACCCCCACATTTCTGGACTGAAACTACGGTTTATTTTTCCCTCTTAGAGTGCACTAACCGTTCTAACCCCTTTCAAAGTGTATGTTGAATTGGCTACCCCCAATTTGCAAAGACTGATTCACTTATAAATCCCTAGTACATGGTACCCAGGGCATGTAATGCAGACTATCCACCCAGCGCTGCAGTACCAATTCCACCACCCTATATGTGACAAAGTACAAAATGGCTCCCAGCCTGCCACTGCAGACTGGAAGGGCGGTGATCACACTGCTGATTCGACTTTGCCATCCAAACCAATGGCAAAGCCCCCACTTCCCTTGATATTATACATAAGTCTGTCCTACATAAGGCCTCCCGAGTGCTAAGGCAGGGAGTGGTATATTATTAAGTAGGACATGTATTACACTTCCCAATTGTATGTTTGCTGTGAAAGAGTTAGGAGCCCCTTTGGCTAGCACAGGGTTACTGGCTGACACCTCCGCCTGACTAACTTGTGAATGGGATTACGCAGTGGGTACTGTAAGGTATCAAAATAATTGTGGTAGTAACATGACTTGATGCCAAAGTCAAGTTTAATGTCACTGTTAGAGAAATGCAATTTTTAGAAAGTTGCCACACTGTGACCCAGTTTGCCCAGCACCCTCACATACTCACTGACCACCAGATCACTTTCTTCCCTCCTGGAGAGTAGTGTGAATGACTTACAGGCTTAGGAACAATAACAGCCTGCTACAGCCTGAGGTGTTAGCTCTTCTTCGCAGGCAGCCACTCAGGGTGTTAGCCCTAAAGGTGAGCTTCAAATGTAAAGCTGCGTGTGATGCACAAATGGCAATCACACTCTTGAGGGGCTGCCCTTTTTTTAGCTAGATGGGCTGGCAGTCGGAACAGAGAGGGTGACCAGTGCCCAAACCAGTTATCTCATGGGCATGTAGCCTAGAGGTAGCCACACCTCTAGGGTGGGCTACTAAGCTCTTAACATTCAAAGAAGGGTTAAAACATCTTTAGAGTGGAAAGAATAGTGCGTTATTACTTGATGCCACACATAGGTGTAAAGTCGTTACCAAGAGGAAGAGGACTTGGCTAGTGACTGCATCATTCCACCGGGCACTTTCTTGGAATAACTCAGATCACATCGAACAAGGATCAAAAAAGGACTGCCCTGCTGCCCCTGGACGTGGCAAAGAGAGGCTGTAACGTCTGCTAGACTGCACCTGCAGCACCCTGGGCTAGAAAAGAAAGGACACTGCCTTTGGCTCATGGCTTGGGGAAAGGTTGTTCCCACACTTCGAAAAAAAGAAGTGCCTTCAAGTCAAGTCCAGCACCAGGGACACCAAAGCTGAAGTAGCACAACTCGGCAAGTCAGTAGCCACTTTGGGAGAATCCTCACTGACTGCCACTTGGCATCCTAAGAGACTGATCCTCAATGGCCAAAAGATGCAAATGAGTCAGTCGGACCCACAGGTGTTGTCGGAGACCAGATTGATCACCCAAAACAGTCACCAGACTCCACCAAAGGATATCGCTACGACCACTGTGCACGGACACTGATAGCCCGACCGCAATGGGCCTTCTACTGTCTTAAAGAGGACTTCACCTCAGTGTCCAAAGCTGCCCCACCTGACCCATAAACCGAGGAATAACCATAGAGGCACCCCTGTCAACCTCACAGCTCCCAGAGCATCTTCCATCTCTTGCATCCGCAGTATCAGGACCACTTCATTGAAGTCTATAGGGGTGGTGCTGTAAAGTTTGAACTGGACTGGAAAACCCTTTGGTGGCCAGATAACTGTCCAAAGACTCGTTATTAGCCCCCCAGATCTTCTCCCTGTTGGATTTGGCTGACCAAAGAAGTCAAACTCAACTCTTACGAACTTTACTGCTACCAATGCTTGTTTGCGGTTATACGTTTTCTTAAGAAATCAGTATGTCCGGAACCCTCCGAGTTTCCTCATCTTGGACTCTACAAATTCATTAATATATAATCTATTTTTGTAAATTGGGGTCAGATTTTTTTAGTGTTGTGTGGCTTTCTTATTTAGTTGTTTGGTACTGTTAATGCTTTACACTAGTGCCTTAGTTTAATCCTTGCTGCTCACAGCCATAGCTACCCAGAGTTGAGCTTAACATTTTACGAAAAAGTCTGACTGGACTTAAGACAATTTTTTGTGAGTGTATCACATGGTAGGGCCACACAGCCATGCTATATAAAACACCAAAATCCTCACAGGTTGGAGTGAAACGGCTCAGTGAGGTATCAGGAGGAATCCCCATGAGTCAATGTTGTAGTCAGGGTTGAGTTTGAAATAGTGTTGGGTTTGGTAGACTCTTCTGGTGGTAGGGTTTAACAGAGGGTAGTCTTGGAGAATGGAGGTTAATGAGGGGTCGCTGTGGCATGGACACATTGGTTGGAGGATGGGCCAATAGGAGGTGTCCTGAGTGTTGTGAAGGCTGGGGATGGGCTTGGAATTATTGCATGTGTAGATAACACTTTTGATGTATAGTTGTAGTCCATCCACTTATTAATACCCTGGCCCATTTGCTCCCTGGATCGCCAAGCTCAGGGTGTGAGCCAGTATGGAACCCTCTGGAACTGTGCAGGATATCGGGTTTGTGTCAAAGGTGTACTGACCAGTTAAAAACAGTTTGTCAGAACTAATGTTAGAAATTGGGGGCAAATTTACAATCCCCTTGCACCACTGATGCATCACTTTTAATATGGGAAAAGCGATGTACCGGTGGTTCAAGGAGCTTGTAAATATGCCCCAGGGTCTGTAGTTGGCAGAGGTATGCACCCTGTTCAAGTAGAGGCCACATTCCTAGTCAGGGTAAGCTAGATACACACTAAAAGATAACCTGTGCTCACCCTCCGGTTGCTTGGCACAGAGCAGTCAGACGTATCTGAATATGTAGTGTGTAAAGTATTTGTACAACACACACGCACACACGCACACACACACACACACACACACACAGAGTAACAGAATGAAAACACCACAAAACTACTCCACACAGGTTGAGAACAATAGAATAGTTTTAGGAGAAAATCAAGACCAAAATGAAAAAAATCCAATAAGTAGAACCAGAGTTATGAATTTTTAAAGAATAAACCATACATAGTGCTTAGAAGTCAGTTGCGCTAAGGGGTTATTTGAGTTTGTGCTAGACCGGGGTAAATCCAGAGTTACACTCGACTGCAAGGGAGGGCAGGCCGGCTACAGGACTTAGACCGGTCATGATGACAAAGGGGCATATGTGCAAGGAGTTAACACTGCCATAGCGTCAATCTTTTGACGTTATTGTGACTTTTTTTATTGCCTTATTTACAAGTTGCTGCTAACCTCAGTTAGCGGCAGTGTTCTGGCGAAAATGTGAATTTTTAAGATGGCCACTTCTGTTAGCGGGAGTTAACGAAAATTAGATGCAAGGTAGGCTTTCCCGTGCAAAAACTGCAGCTAACTCCACTTCGCGATATGTACAAGTAATTCCTTGTATGGTGCAAAACCGAAAAAACTACCTCTAAGCGTAGTTAGAGGCAGTTTTTTAAGACCGGAAAATAGCTGGTCTTAAAAATGGTGCAAACACTTGGGGCCTAATTTCAGAAGGTTTTGGTGCTAGACAGCGCTGCAAGGAATGTTGCTGCGCTGTCCTGCGACAAAACTACAAGGCATGAATGCTGACCATCAATAAGGGGAGGGCACATTCCTGGGCCTCATTCATGAAAAGTTGTATCGCTGCGACATAACAGCGTTGCAACACTTTCCACTAGGCCCTTCTTGCGACACCATTGATGCGCTGTATTCACTATAGGGCGCTCCATCTCGCAATCATCGACAGATACATCTGGAATCCTGACGTATCTGTCAGCGCTAAAGTCACGCATTGCTGCAGTTGAGTCACAAGCATCACACAACTCCAGTAATGCATTGGGCCAGTCTATCCCTGTGGTACTGTGTCACCCTGAGGTAGGCATAAGGTACTGACACAGTGGCATCCTAAAATTGTTACAGTGAAATCTTATGGATTTCACTGTGCCACTCCTATGAGGCTTTGGTGTGTGGGAAAGCCCACCCTGCATACATCATACCTGATGCAGGTATAATGTGGCACAGGGCTTCACAAGGTCACGCATATGCCTAGATGCGTCACTTTGCACAAACAGCGCAACGTGGTACAAGAATCAGGCTGCAAGTACGTCAAGGAAATGACGCACTGGTGGGGTGAAACTGTCAGAAGGGGCTCATGAATAAGCCTCCCAGTCTTTTTCCCCTATGCTGGCACACAATGGCTGCCATGCGCCAACGCAGACACCCTTGTACCATGCTGCAAGGGTGACTGTGTTGCAGTGTGGATTAATGTTGTGGCTCCATCACTTCTTGAGACATCTGCAGGTGCGTCTGGACTAGTGGAGGGCGGAAGTGAACCTGTTGGCCTTCTTGGAGTGTTGTTTGCCTGGTCTTTTCTTGAGGGGTGCTAGGGTGTCGGCGCAGTTGGAGATCCATCGGTGGAGATTGTGTGCTGCAGTGTTGTCGCCTGTGAGCGTTGGCGGAGTGGTGGTGCTGAGGGAGTTGACGAGAAGTTCTTCGGTGGCCTTGATCTAGCTGTGAGGGGGCGATAATGCTGGTGGTGTACGGTGGGCATGGTGAAGACGTGATGTATACGATGATGATCAGTCCAGGAGAGTCCGGTGGTGTGGCTGTTGTTGAAGTTCCCTCTGGCAGAGACGATGTGCTCGAGCGTGTACCCAGAGCTATGTTGGTTGGTGGGGAGACTAGCTACTTGAGTTCAATGTTGGTGAGGTTCCCCAGGAGGGTTTGGTGTTCTGAGGTTGTCCAGGTGGAACTTGGGGTCTCTGAGTAGGATGTAGTTGGTGGATGGGAGAGTCTGGGGTGCAATGAGGTCTACAATGGCATTGGTAAATAGTGGTCTATTGCCCGGGGGCCTGTAGATGAGGGTGCCATAGAGGATGGTGTTGGGGTTGGTCCGGATCTGGAAGTGGAGGTGTTCCATGGTCACCATTGGGTTATTAAAGTGGGCGGTCAGTCGGTGTGTGCTTTAGTAGACAATGGCAATGCCTCCTCCTGGATGGTTGGGGTGGTCCTTGCAAGTGATTTAGTAGCTGTCAAGGATGGCGATGGCGATGTACGGTCCAGAGCAGAGGTTGGTCCAGGTTTCAGTGAAGAAGGCGATGTCTGAAGAGGTAGCCTCGATGAGGTCCCATATGTCTGTGGCGTATTAGTGGAGGGACCGTACATTGATGAGGATGGAGTTGAGCCGGTCGGGTGCACTGTTGATCGGCTGGGTATGCGGTGTGCTGATGTGGCAGAAGGTGCGTTTGCAGTTTCGACAGGCGCAGGGTGCAAAGGTATTCTTGGGTGATGCTAGATGGCAGGCGGCGTGGCTTCCATGGTTGAGGGTGAGGAGGCTGCTGGGGTTGTAGTGGTGGAGTGTCTGAGAGGCAGGGTCCCTCGTGCTGGGCACAGTACAGAGCCAGACTGACCCAGAAGGGCTTGCCTTTGGCTTCCCTTTGGCGTCCCAGTGCATTGCCCAGTACACATGACTGCACAGCGTCTGCCATTGAGTAATGTTGCAGAGGGGCTGGACAGCTGTGAGGTCGTAAATGCAGGAAAGGACACTGGAGGGGGTGGGGACGTGGGGACTGCAGCAGCAATGAGGGAGAGGATAGGGAAAAAGGAGCTGCAAAAAAGCACAGGAAAGCAAAGCCAAACACAGCATAGATTTTTAAAAAAAGTTAATAAAGCAACAGAGAAGAGCAGAAAGATAAACGGGAACAGCAGACGAAAGGGACAGGAGGGCAGTCAAGCTGCAGAGCAGTGACACTCCACCACTGGACTACCAGGGATGGGGCACAGACAGGAGCTTGCGGGTTGAGGAGGGACTCAAACACCTGACATCTGTGTCAGAGGAACCAGCAGCAGCAGATTGGGACAGCAGCATCAGCAACCAGATGGCGTAGCACTGTGGAAAGAGGAAGTCCACTAAGGGTTAGTCCCCTGTACACACAAAAGCAAACTAACAGGGGGCAAGGAAAGGCAGCATAACCCGGGTGCCTATTCCAATCTGACAGTGGAGAACAGATTCTGTGTTCCTCAGTTCCCCAGCAAGTAACAGCGGATCAAGCTGGATTCCCAATGGACTGAGCCAGAACCGGACCCCGCGCCCCTGGCACTCACTGCCACCAATGGCCGTTCTCAGCTAATTGAGCGAGTTAGTGGAGTCCCCCACCAGTCTTGTGCGGTGCCCTCTGAGATGTAGGTCAGCCGCAGAGCAGTGATTGCACAGGGCACGTTGTGCGTCACCCACAGGTGCCAGGCCTGGGCCCGACTCACCCCTGGGCCTCCTCCGCTACGCGTCCCACCTTCTCCTCACCTGGACATTGACAATGCGCTGCACTCTCTCCAAATCTGTGACTCGGCCAGCAGGAGCCTCAGCCAGGTGGGATTTCAAAAGCATGGGTACAGCAGTCGCCGCCAAGCCCACTGGGGAACCTCCCAATGCAGGTGTGGCAACAGGGCCTCTTTGGGAGCAAAGTGGCAGTGTTCCCACTGCACAAGTTTGGTACAGCTCAGGGGCCTTACCCTCCACAGCATCCGGCCAGCACACCATTCTATGGCATTTGATGCAGAGAGGCGCTGCACACCATTGATAATCTCCTCCATGCACCTGTGTTAGTGGTGGATCGTAGTATGTGATGCAGACCGCCCTATGTTGGTGTGCAGGAGCGCTTCTACCATTCACAGCTCCAAGGGGCTCAAGGCAGTCTTCTCACACAGGTCAGCAACATGTCTCCATGCGACCTGCCAGATGTCACTACCAGGTAAGGGTGATTGCTATGCCTCAATGTGTACCGCCACGGCCCAGCAACTCCACAACACCTCCGCATCCCACTCCGGGTCGCATGCCCAGCAAGGTCTACAGGACCTCGGACAGTCTGTGATTTCAAGGTTTTGGAGGCCATGGTGTTGCAGGGAGTGCGCAATGAAAAGTGATGCATCACTGGTTTGGCACAGCGATGCGCCTCTTTTCATAGATGTAACCCTGACTTTCCTCTTCCAATGGGACACTGGCTGGTCATCCTGGCTTTTGGGGGGCTTGAGGGGGTGTTGTTCTGTGCTACACCTAGCCCTGGCTGCTCCATTCTACATTCCATTGGTTTTATTTACTATTTTTCATTGGAGGTGGGCTTGTAGGCTATTTTTCCCTCTAGAGGCAAAAAAGTTACATTGGGCTGACCTAAGAAGTGAGTTTTTTTTACGCTAATGGGCCTTTCGTCGGTTTTTGCTCACTAACGTCAGAAATTGAATCGCCTTTATGCTAGTGTTACCGGCAGTTTTCACCGCAGCTATCTGAAACTATCGCCCTGTAGCGTCATATTGTAAATACATCGCTACCAGGGCGATAGTTTTTGGTGATAGGCCGCATTAAGAAAACTCCTGCTAACTAGCATTAGCTAGCGGCAGTTCTTGTACAAATGCCTCAAAGTACCTTGGATGGAGCACGCGCTGAGGACTCGATGCATGGAGTTGATGAAGCATTGTGTCTTCATCGCTCCTGTGAATGGAGGAGAATTGTTGGTGTCGATCGGAGCAGTCAATGAAGGCTTCGGCATCAAACCCCTTTATTACGCTGGCACTGCCCCAATCTAGAGCTGCGCTGTCAGCCAGCATCAAGCCGCGCAGTCAGTTGGGGCGATTTCGTCAATCAGCTCCTGCCACGACATAGAAGGGAATGTGTTGGTTCCGATCAGCATAAAGTACTCATTGCATCGATTTTGATTGCTTTGGACAGTAGAAATCACCATTAAAGGGCTCAGGATTGGATTGGCACCACTTGGCAGGGCAGGACTCACAGATGGTCGAGTCCAGGTGCTATTGCAGAGTTGAAGGGAGTCATTGATGGCTCGGAGGCTTCAGAACAGGGGGCAAGCCAGCAAGCCCTTGGAGTCACAATGGGTTCAAGAGAGATGGGTCCAGTCCTTGTCACCAATAGGGCAGAGTTGAGCAGGCAGCAGTGCAGCTCAGTAAAGCAGAAAGCAGTTCCTTCAGTCATGCAAAGTGGCAACCCTTGTAGCATAGCAGTCTTTACTCCTAGCAGAGTTCTTCACAGGCCCAGTAGTGTACTGTCTTGGTAGAATCAGAGCTCCAGTGCTTACACACAAATGTGCCTTTCAAGTGGGGGTAACTTCAAAGCAGGCACTTGAATGCACAGGTCCCCTTTTATCCCAGCCCTGTCTGCCAGGCTATCGGGGGGGTGGGGGGGGGGTGATCAGCCCTTTGTGTGGGACACAGGGCACTGCCTATTCATGTGGAAGTGTCAGCTACCCCTCCCTTTTCCTGCCCAGGAAGAGTTTTCATAATGTAGGTGAATGCAGATGAATTCAGGCAGGTTCTCTGTCACACCTACCCTTCTTGTTTTTGTGGATGTCTAGAGGGAATGCAGAAAGTGTAGCTGTGACCCACCCCAGACTTGTATTGGAGACAGGATGCTAGGCTCTCAGAACAGTAAGAGCAGAGAAATGTCCACTTTCTAAAGTGACATTTCTAAGAAAGTAATGTTAAATGCACTTTACCATTAAAGATGATTCATCATTACCATTCCAAACATATAAAACATAATGCAACTACTCCGTTCTGATTAGGAATTACAGCTACAAAATGTTTTAAGGAATTCCCAATGCTACCCTATGAGAGGAGTAGACCTCACAGTAGTGAAAAAACAATTTTAGCTGGTCACTATCAGGACATGTAAAATTTAAAAGTACATGTCCTACCTTTTAGTTACACAGCACCCTGTAGGATATGGCCTACCTTAGGGATGACTTATGTGTAATAAAAGGGGAGTTTCAGTCTCGGAAAGTGATTTTAATTGCCAAGTCAAAGTGACAGTGTTCTGCACACACAGGCCTTGTAATGGCAGGCCTGAGACAGGTTTGAAAGGCTACTTGTGTGGGTGGCACAACCAGTGCTGCAGGCTCACTAGTAGCATTTTAATTACAGCCTCTGGGCATATGGTATACCACTTTACAAGGGACATATAAGTAAACTATATATGCCATTTGGGTGTTCACCAATGTCACCATGTTTAGGGGAGAAGCACATGCACTTTAGCACTGGTTGTCAGTGGTAAAGTGCTCAGAGTCCTAAGCCAACAAAAAGAAACAGCAAAAAGTAAAGATAAGCAGGAAAAACGCACGGGGAAAGACCACCTTATGATGAGAGGTCTAACAACTAAGGAAAACCATTTTCAGACTACAAAATCCTATGTAATTTTAGGGAAATGCCTCTTTTTTGCATGCTCAACCCCACATTTTATGACTTCATTTGCTGGTTTTTAGACTCTGAGATTGTACTAAGGTCTGCTAACCAGACATCAGAGCAAGTGTTCTTAATCCTTAACAAGCATATGTCGAATTGTTCATACCAAAGATGTCCCTATTAAATGGTACCCAGGGCACCTAGGACATGTATCATAGAGTGGCCACAAAGGGTTGCAGCACTGGTTGTGCTACTCTGAGTGTGATAATGGAAAAAATGTCTCCCAGCCTACCACTGAAGACTGGAAGGTCAGTGTGTACACGGATAGTTCTATTTCACCATTAAAACCAATGGCAAAGCCACCGGTCCCTTAACATTATATGTCAGACTCCCCTAATGAAGGCCTAGGAAGTCCTATGACAGGGAGATGTATATAGTTAAGTAAGACATATATCTTTTAAATGTCTTACAGCAGCACTTCAAAATTGTTGTTTTGTTGGGGAACATTTAGTAGCCCTATCGGCTAACACAGGGTTGCCAGCTGGAATCCTGCTAGAAAGTCCAAATGCAGGTCCAAATTGCTGGCCACCAATATCCTTCCTTAATTCTTTCATTTGTCTTAGATAAGCCCATATGACTTGCGTTGGTGCTAACAATCAGTTTTCTCCTTGAATTTGAGGTTGTACCAATTTGAGACCTCTTAGCAGTAACCCACCCGTCACCGTCAATTCATTTCTCATCTACCAAAATCCAGATATATCATCATCAGATTTGTTTCTGTCAATCCAACCACATGCCATCATCTTAATGACCTTCTATATTCACTCATACTCTAGAAGTTCCTTTTTCCACGTCTCTTCTTGTATGACTCCTTCTGTAATCAAACAGACATTCGCTTTTTCATAAAACTCTTCACCTCCAAAACATTAATCAGAGAGATAATTATCTCCTTTATGCACCAGGCACATCCTTGAGAGGCAAACCGCTTGCAAGTTGCTTGCCCTAGGTCCTAGAACAATTCAAACTCAAACTCCTGAAGTGAAACCACCCACTTTTGAATACAATTGGAAGTCTGATCTATACTTTCTTTGAAAAATCCTCTTTGAGAGGCTTGTGGTGTGTCTTGATTTGAATTATATGCCCCAAAAGAAACTTCCTTAGTTTCCTTACAGCACATAAAACATTTAGGGCCTTCTTCTCAATAGCTGAATAATTGGTTTCAGCATCTCTAGCACCTCTTGACACAGACAGGATAGTTCTACACACACCCTCTGACCTTTGCATTAAGATGGCTCCTAAACCTTTGAAGCTGGCTTCAGTCATGACAATAGTCCCATCTTTGGTGTCAAGACTTCCTAGATCCGCAGCATTTTCCAAACTAAGTTTCACATCGTCAAATTCTTTCTGACTTGTCCCAGACCATACAAACCCCTTCCCTTCTTAGGAAGCAATATTGTCCATTCAGTCCTTTCTGCAAACTTGGGAATGAACTTGTTGTAAAACTCTGCCATCCCCAGAAATGTTACCAACTCCGCTTTACACTCTGAAGACGGTAAGTTCCTAATTGCCTCCACCAAGCTATCTTTAGGCCGGATTCCAGTGCCCATTATTAAATGTTCCAAGTACTCTATTTCTGGAGCATTAAAGTTTCAATTTTCCCATTGTAGAGTTAGACTGCCTTTCTGCAATCACTTCACTAAGTCACGCAACCTTCCATTGTGCTCACCTATGTTAGGTTCAGTTACCAACACATCATCGTGATACACTCTAACCCCTTCTACTCCCTTTGACAATCTTTCCATGGCTCTATGAAAAACAGAGGCCACAGATATTAGTCCGAATGACATCCTTAAAAATGTATACCAAAAGGAGTAACAAAAGTTGTTAAATCTTGTGAGGCTCGATCAAAATCAATTTGATGGTACATTGAACTCAAATCCAAAGATGAAACATGTTTGCCACCATTAAGAGAACTCAACATTTCAATAATAATAAAAGTGGGTAGTGGCCCACCATCAATGAATTGTTGAGTTATCTCAACTCCACACACAAATCTAGTCTCACTATAGGCTTTTCGCACCATCACAATGGTTGCAAGACATTCAGAGGCTTCCCCTTCTTGTATAATGCAAGTGCCTATCAACTTATTCTATTCCTTCCTCATACTCTCCTAGGTACATTCCTAATTCTGACAGTCTTTGGTTGAGTATCTGTCTTGAGTTTGATCACATGCTGCTGCAACAAATGATGGCCAGAATGCAGAATAAATCAAACATTCATCCCCAGTCAAGAGATCTGGGTTAAATCTATCATTCTTTTGCTCACTATGCCACCCAAGTTTGGACTTAGCCATATGCAAATCAATCTTGACCCTGCTCCTCATGGGAACAGTCTAGCCCGACCTGCCAAGCCGGATCCTCCCTGGACTGGTGACAAGCATCCTGGGACTTGTTTTAAGGTACTGCCCCTCATCAGCCAGGCTAGCTTAAAGGCAGTGGCACAGTGAGCAAGGGGCCCACGTCTGCGCATACCCCAGGGGGTAAAATGCTGCTGCAAAAAACGATGGACGGAATGCCTAATAAATCAAACATCACCCCAGTCAAGAAACCTGAGTAATGCTCAAGGGTGTGCTTTAACCTACTCATATCATCCATGGCAGCATGACACCAGGCCCATTTAGGCACACGCCTATCCAATACTGAGTCCTGCCTGTCTGCAGCTCAGGGTCCTTTTGTAATTGTTCACCCCAACTGCTTTCACTTGTCCTACCTTTGAGTCACCCAAACCCCAAAGTCACCCCCTGGCTATAATGTGTTACAGAAAGGTGAAGTGTTGGGTGCTG
Source organism: Triturus cristatus (assembly GCF_964204655.1). Classification (NCBI taxonomy): domain Eukaryota; kingdom Metazoa; phylum Chordata; class Amphibia; order Caudata; family Salamandridae; genus Triturus; species Triturus cristatus. The sequence goes on from NC_140583.1 coordinate 881,516,873, forward strand.
GGGGTGTAGTGATCGAAAGGTATTGTGTGTTTGTAAGAGAAAATGTTTGCACCTGTGGGAACTGGTTGGCACACTTATTACACCTGTTGTTCTTGTGAGAGTTTGATCTGCTGCTGTGGTTTTATGTCCCATTTCTGCATGTGAGTAAGGCTTATGTTGATAATGACTGACTCTGATATACCTGTCCTGTCTGAGGAAAGGAAGCATTGTGAGATGTGTTTTTGGTTTGTGTAAGGAGCTTGAACTGTTGCTATGACCTACTACTTGCTGCTTACTATATGCAGCATTTTTTTTTTACTGATGCCATGCTGGATATTTCTCTTGTCTGACGAAAACAGGCAGTGTTACTCCCTGTGTTATATGTGTTTTGTGTTCTTAAAGAAGCGTGTGCTACTATTGTTGATGAACCACACATCCCTGGTGGGCGTCTGAAAGACAGTTTACATTGCTGTACTGTACAAGGTGGTGCAGAATGTGTGTCTGTCGTTGGATGACTGAAAATCTCTCTTTCACTTGCTACATATTCCACTGCACTGCTGGTAAAGGTTGGACACAGCAATCATTCAAAGAATCAATTGGCGCTTCAATCTGCGTGTATTGACAATGCACCTCTGGGTAAAATAACTGTCTCTTCATTGAAAAGAATGTAAAACATATCCTAATCACAGCTTCGAGCTTCGTAAACTCAGCATCCAGGAAGGCTGAGAAGACATGTGCTGCAGGGAGGCCTTATGTAAATAACTGTATGATATTTACAGTGGCGTAACAAAACTTGAGCCCCCCCCTGCTAAGTACATGGAGGGGATCCCCCCAGCACGCTAGGGACCGAGTCAGGAGCTTTCAGGCCAGGGGCCCGCCACCCATGCACAGTGCCAGAGGGAGTCCCTGGAGCTCGCCTCCACCTCCCCTCTACACCCCCCTCCCCCGCCGCCACTGGATGTTTATAGTGTTGCGGTTAGGGTGAAGATGACGCAGCTATACCTAGTGGGTGTTTGACGCTCTTGGGTCATACTATTGTAATGCTACTCTGCGTGTGCATCTGTGTATGATTTGTGCATGTAAGAGAAATAACTATAAAGCGATAGTGAAAGAGTGCTATACATAGTGGATGATTGCCACCCTGGTTCACAGTTGTTTAATGCTACTATTGAGCTGCACCTCTCCTCTGTATGCTTGTGAAGCTTGCACTGCTGCCGCCATGCTGTGTGCCTGCGCAGGCGCATATGGCAGTGAGAACGATACAGTGATAGTGAGAAACAGAATGAGTATATGTGTGGGGCGGAAAGATCTTTGTTGCAGGCCAAGACACACATACAGATCACCACATACGACAACAAAAGCAATTTCATTTAATGGAAACAGTAATCCAATCAATCAACTATCATTGTAGTTATGTATTGTAGTTATGAATGAACTCATCCTTGCAAAGGAAACATAGCTAAATTTAAACTCAGGTTGAAAACGTCAGTCGCTGTCATTTTAAATGAAAGTGAATATCATGTAGAGTTTTTTTACATTGCAAGACGGGAAAGAAGGAATGATTCTTGTGAAAGTGGTCAATTGATATATCACGAAAAAGGGCAGAAGACATGTATCCTCAAATATTTATGAAGAGTTCTCATTGAGACAGTGGAGAATACCATAAAACAAAGCAGAAATATAATGCTATGCTAAGCCCAGAACTAGAGATATCACTAGATGCGCCTAAAAAAGTCAACACGAAGATTATGGGAGACTTATTTTTGAAAAATATGATAAACCTCTGGACATTGTTCTATCCAACATGCAGAAAATGTGTTGTTGCCTTCTCTGATCTCCGTATTCACTAAAAGGTTAATTTTCTAGTTTGCCAATAATTTTTTACTGGACCAGTCATGCAATGTGAAGGAACCAAAGACTTCTTACAGGAACAGAAACAAAGAAAATATATTTTCGTGACTGAGTGAAATTTATATTGAATTCAAAATTCATGAGATTGCAAATGATAGTGCAAATTCCATATAATTCCTGTTGTGTTTGCAAAGCCATGAAAAGACTTTCACGGGACAGTGCTGTTAAACCTCGATTAGTAGCACGGACTGCTAGGAATCGAAACAAAATATCTTCTGCTTCTGAGATGGAGATAGATCTTGGGCTTTCGAGCGGGAGATCTAAGGTTTTCTCCCCGGAAGAAAATATGCTTGCCAAAAAGCTAAGGAGCAAGAGGCCTGCAAGTTAGCCGCACCCTCGAATTCTTCATCTGTTAAAGCCCCCCTCAATTCCGCAGCTAACTTATTAAGCAATGTAAGACTGATTTCCCCTTCTAGGGCCGAGGCTAGTGCTCCAGGTCCAGATGCAACATTTTTACCAAATGTTTCCTCAGGAATGCAATAAGGGACTTATCCACTTTTTGTGGGTATTGGCACAAAAAACCACCCAAAAGCAGCAGCTGACCTTATAGCATCAGAGCATGGCCTTAATAAAGTTTCCCAGGATAATCACGAGGCAGGCTCTCTGGGGAGGAATCTACAGCTGGTCTCCCAGGTGGTTCCTTATTTATTTCTGCCATTGAAGCTCCAGCTGAATCTCCATCTATGGTGGCTTCTTCAGGTCCAGGAGCGGACCAATCTAAGGTGCAGGAATCTCAGGGAACATCTGAAACTGTATCCCATGCATTACTACATTAGATTTTGGCTGAGCTGCAAAGTATGAAACTTACACAGGTGGAAGCTCAAAACAAAATAGAATCTCAGTTAAGCTCTATCCATTCTGATATCCAGCAACTTACCTCACGCATCACCCATACAGAACAACGGGTGTCGGACATTGAAGATAAAATGCCTAGCACACAAGTCAGATTTCAAAACTGCAGTCCGAACTTATCAGTCTCCAAATAAAGGTGGATGAAGCGGAAAATCGTTCACGAAGATGCAATCTCCACATCATAGGAGTCCCAGAGGGGAGTGAAAATGGTCGTTCAGTGGTGAAAGTTGTTTCAGATTTAATTTTTAAATATGTGTGTCCAGAGATGGCAACTTTGAGTTCAGACCTTACTATCACCAGAGCTCATCGGGTCCCGGCGGTCCAATATCCCATTGCTAAATATCCCAGAACTATTATAGCAAATTTTGGCGATTTCAGAGTAAAGGACAAGATTCTGGCACGTGCCATTCAAAGTAAAGGATTTCGATCTTCTGATAACTTCTCATTTAAAAAAAATTCCGATATGTCCGCCTTTTCCGCCCAGAGGAGAAAAGAGTTTAGAGGCATGATTAATTCCTTTCAGCAGTTGGGGGCCCCGGCGGGTATAATCCAACAATCTAAATTGAAAGTTTTCCACAAAGGGCAGGTTAAGATCTTTCACTCAGTGGAGATTGCCCAGGATGTTTTACAATCCTTACAGCATGTAGGAGATGGGATTAAGGGCTAGCGGATCTTGCCCCCCTTTTTCTTTTTTTTTTTCCTTTATTCTTTTCCTTTTTGAGTTTGTTTGAGCTAAAGACGAATTGAAGTATATATGCCTAGTCCTTCTCTTTTTTTCTCTTCTTAGAAAGTGTTAGCCGCCCTCTCCTTATCGCCTAGGTGCCATGCCACTGCACCCCAGTAGAGGGAGAAGGGGAGGGATAGATAGGGTCACGAAGGAGGGGAGGGGGTCCACTCGCGTTGGGGGAGGTGCTCCAGGATCCCTAGACGGGCAGGGTTCCAAGGTCAAGAGGGGCCATGGGTAGGTGGGGGTGGGTGTGGGGGGTTCACTAATGGAGGGGGAGAAAAGGTAGACAAGGGCACGGGAGGGGAATTGAAGTACTGGGTTATTTAGGAACCCAGCGGTGCCAGGGGTAGCACCCTATGACTTCGAGTTCTTCCTGTCTTGGACCACAGAAACACAGAGTCTTGCGGTGGCGTCAAAGATCTTTTTATTATTGACTGCAGCCAGTAACAGCAATCCTAGAAGTACACACGGGTATGTTCTCAGGAGACTGCTCAATCTTACAAAACCAGTCTTCTCCTTATATACAAAATATCATGCTTCAGGCACACATTCCTCGTTTTACGATATGGTCATTCATATGTATTCATTACAAACGAAAAGGCAGAGTCATGATGACCATCCCACATTTCAGTTCAGCCAGCCCACAATTATTTACCCAGCGAGGCTCAGATCCCTCATCAGATATCGGCAGACCCCAATAAACACGGACACCTCCTGCTCGTAAAACGAGCCATAAAGCAGGAAGAGTCAGGTGTGAAAGTGATTAGCCAGAGGCTTGTGTGGGATAAAAAAGGCTTTATGGTGTGTCAAACCCTGATGCTAATCACAGGTGGCCGTAGGAAGGGGAGCTTGTGAGACCGGACTGACCTCGGGCAGTGGAGCCAAATCGCACAGGTCACATAGATGTCAATAGAAGGCACATGTGTTCTGAAGGCCTGTGCACGTCCTTAATGTGCAGCCTATGTGAGGGCAACCATAAGATGGCTACCGCTCTAAAATGGAACCCACGAAGTCAATGTGTAATATCGTATACAAAGTGAATTTATCGATGAAACGTTATGCAAAACACTTGTACATACTGCATTGGCCATTCGCGGTTTGCTGATACCGAAATAGGCAGGGTAGGGCCATGCCTCCTACGCGGTCCCAAAATTTAAAGTACCACAGACCCTCCTTTTGCCCTTACATAGGCAATAACTATACTCATATTAATCCGAGTCCAGGTCTATATTCATAAGGTCATGGAGATGTTGCTGTAGCATCATCCTATTGCTTAGTTCGTCCCTCGATACAGGTTTCCATATACACGATGTAGCACAGAGGCCACATATCGCAGGAGCGCACTGTATACACAGACAGAACAGGAAAAGAATGGCTAAGATCATACCAATGATCATCAGAATTTTCCATCCTCAGGCAGATATCAGTTCCCAGAACCACCCCATCAATGACCAATCTCCTTTATCCACGTGTATAGATTCGGATATTTTATGCAGTTTGGAGATGGCTTGATACACTGTTGGAGCGTTATCTGGTATGAAAATGCAACAGCTAGATTGGATGACCTTACATACCCCACCACAGTCTGCAAGTATGACGTCTAGAACCATACGGTTCTGCAAAGTCATGAGGCGATCCGCTTGGAGCTCAGCTGTCAAATTACTAAGGGCACCAGCCATTACATTAACAGTGGATTCAACCACACGAGTCAGTTGTCTCAGGTTCCTACTATTGACCATCGGTCCCCAAAACGGCAGGAAACCCAGAAAGAAGTCTCCCGCTTCCTGACCGGCAGTATCCTCCTGACTAATCACGCCTCTCACAACTCTGGTCTTGTGATAATCAGAGGCAGCAGTAAATGTTGGCGGTAGCAAGTTTGCAATATAACATGTGCCCGAGAAATCAGGGGGCAACCATGTATATGCTCAGTCATTGCAGACAAAATATGTACCCTTGGCAGCCAAAAACGCAGGGGAAAATTGTGATGGAAAAGTGTACGTTTCAGTACAGTCACTTTTCCCCAGTTGAGCTCTTGGATACTGACCATTGCCTTGTAAACAGAACCGACCTATGTGGGGTACGACCCAAATTGGGGATGAAATTTTTCGCTGCTTTTCACCCAGACTAATGCTATACCCCGTTGCGTTCCAACCTACATAAGCTCGCAATTCATCCTTTGGAATAGATGAGTATGCATCGACATCTCTGCTCATATCAGCAACTCCTTTCATTAAGGCCTTATTGTTTATGCTAGGTCTGATGGAACGCGGTTGTCGCAGGGAGTAGGCATCTAATGCAAAAAGAAACATAGTCTGGAATGCCCATGACGATCCATTATAGCTAAACGGCAGCACTAGATGTGGGATACCCTTATTAATGGTATGTGGCATTAAACCACACACCCAGCAATTTGTTGTGTTCATAACTAGTTGGTGCTGGTGTAGGAGTTGAATAAATGAGTTGTTTACAAACTCAGACTGTCTAGCTTGTTCGTGTTCAGGCAGAGGGTGGAAAGAGTGTAAGGAGACAGTAGGAGGAGGTACAGGCTGTACAGTGGGTGCAAATGGCACTTGAGAGGAGAAGAATACATAACCTACAGTAAACACCATCATACTAAATAGTATAAACAGACATAATAATACAAAACGTTTGCTCTTCATTATTTTACACATTTTTGTCTTAAAATTCATTTCTTCAGCGGGTCTCTCCATCTTGAAAAACTCCATCCTCTAATCATGCTGCTCGCGGCGGGTGAGTATCTTCTGCTAAGGAGTATGCCTGTCAGTCCAGGGAACGCCCCAGACCAACCAGAACCGTTGACCTAACGTCTTCGGCCTGTACCCCGAAGTCTTGGCACCGCGACCCTGCAGCTGAACCCGGATGGTGGTTCGAAAAACAAAAATCAAAAGTCCTTCAGATGGGAGAGCTGAAACATCAAAAAAAAATATATCAAAGAAGAGGTATTTTTATTTGTCCATAGTTCTAGGCCTCAAGTTATAGCGTTCTCGTCCGGGTACTGTCTGATCTTGAAACAAAAGTTCAGGCTCTGTAGTATCCAATCGGATTGACGGTGGCACAGCTTCTTGCAGAATATTGTCACTCTCTTGTTCAGAGCTTGTTCCTTTCACACGCGCATCGCTAAAAGGCAGAAAACGAGGCACGGTCTCAGTTTCAGAATCAGCGATCCCCTCCTGGACCCACCAGTCATATGGCAAAGGCAAAGGGACTCTTTTGCAGTGGACGCCGTGGATCCAGTTCTTCTTTCCTTTCACTCGAACAGCCGATCTTGTGGAAAGAAGGACGAGATGGGGGCCAGTCCAACGGGGCTCATCATTCTTTGCCCGCTGAAAATTCTTCACCAGCACCCACGTTCCAGGATCGATGGGATGTCCTGGAGCTTAAAAGGCCTGAGGCAGAGTATCGTGCACCTGTTGGTGTAAAACACGCAATTTAGCCGTCAATTCATAAAGATAATCAAGCAGTACTGGATGTTCAATTTCGCTGAATCTTGTCGGTCTTGGCACACCCCATATGTTGGCTGGCCGGCCAAAAATGATCTCATAGGGACTAAGTCCCACTTGTGAATGCACAGTCATTCTTGTTGATAGGAGTGCTAAAGGCAGAGTGTCAGGCCATTTAAGACCGGAACTCGCCTGGATTTTGGCCAATTTAAGTTTCAGAGTGCCGTTGTAGCACTCTACTAGCCCAGCTGATTGGGGGTGATTTGCAGCGTGGAACTTCTGCTTAAACCCTAGCCCCTCACATACTTCTTTCATCACTCGACCCACAAATTCACTCCCATTATCACTCCAGACCATTCTCGGCATTCCAAACCTAGGGAAAAATTATTTGACAAGGGCTTTAGCTGTGGACAAGGCAGTGTTGTCTTTTAAGGGGTATGCTTCTATCCACTTTGAGAAGGCGCAGACAACAACAAGTACATATTTTAAATTGTTGCACCTTTCCATGTGGATGAAATCTAGCTGCAAAACCTCGAACGGATACGTTGGAGGTGCAAAATGACCAGCTGGAGTTGGGGTTCCTCTACCAGGATTGTATTTCAGACATACCATGCAATTCTTGACCACATTCTCTGCACATTTAGGAATTCCTGCGTTTTGCCATACTGGAGCCAACAACTTGCAAATCCCTTTTACACTAATATGGGCCATTCCATGAGCCATTGTCACCACTGCAAGCACATACGCATCGGGTAACAACCAACGCTGATGTTCTGACAAATCAACCCCACAACCTTTTTCATCCAATTTACCCGTACTTTCTCTCCACTTGCTCAATTCCTTCTCTGTGGCTTCAGCTTGAAGGGACTTCACGCTCTCTATCGTGTCTTCACGCATTCCAACATCACCAACCCACCTTGCAGGGCCTGCAACATACATTCGATTATTTACGTTCTTTGCTGTTTCTTTTGCAACTTCATCAGCAAATGCATTACCACGACCCACATCATCGCTAACTTTCTTGTGCGCACTGCATTTTACAATCGCAACTTGTAGCGGCAAGGTCAGTGACTCAAGGAGATCATTCACCAACTGACCATTCTGAATTTTGGTTCCATGCGAAGTCAGGAATCCACGTTCTTTCCACAAGCGCCCAAAACTATGGGCCACGCCAAAAGCATACTGACTATCGGTGTATATGTTCACCTTCATACCTTTCGACAACACACATGCTCCCGTAAGTGCAATTAGCTCTGCTGCTTGAGCCGAGTTATGTGGTATACGTGCGGTCTCAACAACCGTGTGCAAAGTCGTGACAGCATATGCAGCAGTCGTATCACCATTCGGAAGCTTGAAGCATGAACCATCCACCCATAAGGTACCATCACACTCAGTCAAGGCAGTATCTTTAAGATCCACTCTCCCTCTTGTTTCCTCTTCTGTTCTAAACAGACAATCATGCTGTTCAATCTCATCTGTGTCTGCTGCGATCGGCAATAAAGTAGCTGGATTCAATGTGTTGCATCTTTTTATGTGTACATGACTCGCTAATAGTGTCAACTCATAACCTGACAATCGAGCACTAGTTAAGTGCTGTGTCTTGGTCCTGTTCAACAACGTGTCCACTGCGTGCGGAACCATCACAATTAACGTGTTATTCATTACTAACCCAGCAGACTGTCGAATAGAGACAGCTGCTGCCGCTGTGGCTCTCAAACAACTTGGCAAAGCTTTGGCTACCGGATCCAAAGTTGATGAAAAATACGCGCATGGGCGCTGCTTGTCTCCAAAAGACTGTGGCAACACTGACAATGCACAACCTTCTTTCTCGTGAACATACAATGTAAAAGGCTTGCTGTAGTCGGGAGTGCCCAACACAGGAGCTGAACATAATGCCTCGCAATTCAGAAAAACTTTTCTGACACTCTTCAGACCATGGGACGAGATTCGGTGTATCTTTACATGTCAATGCTATTAAAGGTTTTGCCAGCAAAGAAAAACTCGGGATCCACTGCCTACAGTAGGAAGTAATACCCAAGAAAGCACGCACTTCTCTCTGTGTTCTTGGCACGCTCAATGTTGCAATGGCCTGAATTCTTTCTGGGGTCAGTTTCCTTCCCTCCTTCGAAAAGAGATGACCTAAGTAGGTCACTTCTTGTCGACGACAATATTGCAGTTTTGAGAGAGCCACTTTGTGGTGGAAGGCAGACAAATGACGCAACAATGACACCGTAGCTTCTTTACAAATCTCCTCAGTATCCGCGGCGATTAGTAAATCGTCAACATACTGGATAAGGGTGGCACCACTAGGTAAAACAATTGCATCAAGCTGTGCTTTTAAAGCTTGGCTGTATATTGATGGGCTTTCACAGTAGCCCTGAGGAGCGCGTTTAAAACGGAAGCTACGACCTCCTAAACTGAAGCCAAAAATGTCCCTGCTTTCCTCTGCAATTGGGATGCTAAAGAAAGCATTCTTTAAATCAATCACTGAGAACCAAGCAGCGGACGCTGGAATCATAGTTAACAAAGCAGTTATATCAGGGACAACTGGAAACTGTGGCACCACAATCTTATTTACCTCTCTAAGATCGATCACAAATCTATAAACAGGTGGCTGTGAAGGGTCAGTACGTTTTAAAACAGGCAAAACAGGGCTATTGCAAACGTTACCTCTTGTCTCTTCAATTGCATCCCTTTCAATCAGATCATAGATAATCGCTAGCAGCGTTTTTTCGCCCTCATTAGAGATCTTGTACTGGGGAATGCGTGGCAATTTAACATTGGCTTTCAAAGTTACCACGTACGGTGGTATTTCCAAGAGACCCACATCATTGAGACCAGAAGCCCAAAGAGCGTCTGGAAGAGATGACAATTCAGCTGGCAGTTCACTCCTTTACAAATACATTGGAGAAATCACTTCCCTACCAAGTGTAAGTTGTACTCCCGAGGGGGAACAATATAATGTTGCATGCAATCTTTTTAACAAATCCAATCCCAACAGGTTTTCACCACAACCTGTCGTTAGGATAAGGGGTGCTTTTAGCTCACAGGGTCCAACAGAAAGGGGCATAGGACTAGAGATCGGGTTCCTAACCGGGGCGCCAGAAAAACCTACTGAAACATTCATTTCGCCAGACAAAGGCGCGCCAGGGAGTTTTGAATGCATAATTGAACTCTTTGCAGCACCAGTATCCAGCAGAAAAGGCTCTGACACACCCGCTGTAATCACCTTAACATATGGGCCACTCTGATCCACTGGCACTGAAACAACTCCCTCTCTCTGTCTATGGCTGTCCTAGTAATCATTACTTTCCACATTGTCGTCTTCTGCATATTAGTCATTATTATCGTACTGAGCTGTATTACCAGTTGCATTGGCATGCTGATCAAAGCGATTCATCGTATTTTGAGGCGGAAGAGGACGCGCGTTCTGGGGAACATTTCCACGCCCCCTGCCTCTAGGAGCTTGCTGACCACCTCTACCTCTTGCGCCATAAGCATTATTAGTACGTTGCAACAGTTTAGGACAACTATACTTAAAATGACCTTCTTCTTTGCAATATGAACATTGATTGGGACCTACAGGAACACGCGGTTGGGAATACTCAAACCTTTGCATGTTTCTCTGAAACTGTTGAGGTTGCTGATAGTTACTCTGACTACCGCGTGGCGGGTAGGCCTGCTGTAACAGAACCTTCGTTTTTAATTCTTTCGTTTTCTTGTCTGCTTTATCTTTCTCATCCTTATCTCTATTTTCGTAATACTGTGCAGTAGCCAGTATTTGCGCTGATGAGGAAACAGCCCAAGAACTCTCTGAATCTTTTAACTTCTTACACAACTCGGGAAGCAAATTATGCACAAATTTATCAACAAATAGCCGTTGGCCACCTTCATTACTCATATCTTGACCACTGTGGTCGATAAACGTTTCTTCAAACCTTGTAAAGAAATCAGACACTGTTTCATCTTTCTTCTGCTTGCATGCGGATAGTTTATCCCAATTTACACGCATCGCGGGCATTAAAGTTTTCATGTAGGTAATAATTCTACCAGGGAGTTCTGCTACTAAAGGCTCAGGTTTCGCACCACCAACTTGTCTAGTGTCTGCAGCAATGATATTAGCCCATGTGCCACCTAGTTCTGCATCGTGATCTACATTACGAATTGATCCCCATAAGGGCTGTGGAACAACATTTCCAAACAACATATCTATATCAGCTAGATTCATGATACATGATCCTACCGTCTGTGACAACTCCTTATAATATCCTGCAGGGTTTTTACGGGGATCGGGCAATGTCTGTTTAAGCGCTATTACTTCAGATCGTTTCCAAGGGACATGCACCCAAACACGCTGAAAATGAGCTGGCACAGCAGTGATACCTTGGGCGGCATCAGCTGCAACAGCATCCTTCCATACCGGAGAGACTTCTCTCATGGGGTATTGTCGTGCTTTTACCTTTTTCCCTATAGGTAACTCCTGTTCGAACAATGACTGGTGACAATCATCATTCCTGAAGGACAGTAAAGTCGCAACTGCTTTATCTACATCGGGACCCACAATCGTACCTTTTCCAAAATCAAATCGCACTCGACACAACTCCTGCGAGCTTGGGTCTCTACCATGATCCTCCAATTCCTCACAGAGGAATTCACACATTTTCTCAAACACATACCTCTGCTTTGGGGCGTCCCATTGGTGAAAAACATTAACAACTGACTCTACATCATAGAGTGAAGAAAAAACAATCCATCTACGTGCCATATGATCTAATACCTCTTTCTCTTCAGAACCAGGCAGCTGACTACGCAATTGCTTACGTTGTGAACCAGGGGTCATACTAGATGACCCAAAGAGAGGCGACATTAAACTAGTGACTTCACTAGCTATTCGTTGTCGTGTAGAAGGAGAAGTTGAGGCGAGAACGGGGGGAAAAACAGAGGGAAGAAAAACGGGTGCAGATACAGGTACAGTGGTAGTATCAGGAAGAACGCCAAGGGAGGCAGCTGATGTGCTAGGTAAAGTCGCAGGAAGCACAGAAGAGACAGGTAACGAGGTTGGTGGCCCTTGAGAGGGCTGCGCTGTAGGGACAGGAGCCAGTTGAGGAGGAACTGGCGGCTGCGGAAAGGCTTGCGGCAAATTAACTGCAGGCTGCGCATTTAAAGGTTGCGGAGGTGCTGTAGCATTTTGCGCATACGGGGGTGGCGAACTTAGCAAATGTGACATTAGGGGATCTTTCTCCTTCTCTTCTAACACATTCTGTTGAAGGTGCGGTAAAACTGGGCAACATTTATCGATCCCTAGTTTACGCTGTCTATGTAACTGCTCATTCATTTGTTCCTCCTCATTATCCTTAAATTGTACAGCTGCTTGCATAACCGACATACCTCTCTCTCTTTTGTTTTTCTTCGCTAACTTGATTTCCTTTTGTTTGGCCTCCTTTCGCCATAGGCGGAAAGAATCAAACATCGCCGGCCGGGCTTTCTTTTTAAATAATTTAACTTCCAAATTGTCTAAGATATCTGTGTCAAAACTACCATTTTGGGGCCATTTTAAGACACCATCCTTCCTGGTGTATCGGATCCATACTTCATTATATGCAATGGGGCCCACGCCATGTTTTACATAAAGCTCATAAGTTGGAGTTCCAATTGGAGGAACCGGACACGAATCCTCCAACTGGGAATCCCTTTTACAACCCAAACAAAACAAGTTTCCAAATATACTAGAACCATGCATCTTTGCTCACTAGTCTAGTTTCAAACTTCAAAGGATTATCAAAACGCGATAGTCTCGTGAATACACGAGTCCTCTGGCTTTGGCACTTGCAAGTTCCAAATCAAAGCGATCCCGAAGGATACCAAAATCCCGAAGGATACCAAACAAACTGGGATACGCTCCACTTATACTTAACTGAATATCGATGATCGATGGCGTCACCAAAAGACTCTCTCAATTGTTTCGCTCTACCAAATCGTCAAGGGTCCAAAACAGGGCGATAGTCAGGGAAGCAGTCCTTCGTAGCCGTCAGCAAGCGGGGAACCTCGCAGCAAAGACTTTCGGACCACGTCGACATGCAGGGGTCGATGAAGTGGCAGCCTTCCTCCAGAATTTCCACACGAAGCTCCTCACAAACCTCTGGCTTGGACCAGTACCACTGAAATCGCCCCAAGTTGGGCGCCAACTGAAGTACTGGGTTATTTAGGAACCCAGCGGTGCCAGGGGTAGCACCCTATGACTTCGAGTTCTTCCTGTCTTGGACCACAGAAACACAGAGTCTTGCGGTGGCGTCAAAGATCGTTTTATTATTGACTGCAGCCAGTAACAGCAATCCTAGAAGTACACACGGGTATGTTCTCAGGAGACTGCTCAATCTTCTTACAAAACCAGTCTTCTCCTAATATACAGAATATCATGCTTCAGGCACACATTCCTCGTTTTACGATATGGTCATTCATATGTATTCATTACAAACGAAAAGGCAGAGTCATGATGACCATCCCACATTTCAGTTCAGCCAGCCCACAATTATTTACCCAGCGAGGCTCAGACCCCTCATCAGATAACGGCAGACCCCAATAAACACGGACACCTCCTGCTCGTAAAACGAGCCATAAAGCAGGAAGAGTCAGGTGTGAAAGTGATTAGCCGGAGGCTTGTGTGGGATGAAAAAGGCTTTATGGTGTGTCAAACCCTGATGCTAATCACAGGTGGCCGTAGGAAGGGGAGCTCGTGAGACCGGACTGACCTCGGGCAGTGGAGCCAAATCGCACAGGTCACATAGATGTCAATAGAAGGCACATGTGTTCTGAAGGCCTGTGCACGTCCTTAATGTGCAGCCTATGTGAAGGCAACCATAAGATGGCTACCGCTCTAAAATGGAACCCACGAAGTCAATGTGTAATATCGTATACAAAGTGAATTTATCGATGAAACGTTATGCAAAACATTTGTACATACTGCATTGGCCATTCGCGGTTCGCTGATACCGAAATAGGCAGGGTAGGGCCATGCCTCCTACGCGGTCCCAAAATTTAAAGTACCACAGAATAAGGTGTAGCATCTGTTCAAAAAGCTTTAAGTCCCATGCAAGATTTTTTGCCTTTTTTTGTGCTTTTTTTGTTGAATTAAGAATTTAAAGGGGGGAAAAATGGTTGGTAAAAAGCTGCAGATAGTGTCTTTTAATGTTAATGGCTTCAATAACAGAGTTAAGAGACGCTCTATGATGGCATGGTTTAGATCTCTTCAAGCTGATGTGGTATTTGTGCAAGAGACACATTATAAGGAGGGCCTTTCTTTAATTAAGCCCCGGGTTATTTTCAACATGAATTTTATGCTTCCTCTAATGCTGCTGTCAGAGGGGTCGCTATCCTGGTAGCCAAGAAACTCCAATGTGAGATTTTGATGGTACATAAAGATCCAAATGCCAGGTGGCTCTGGGTACAGATGATGTTTTCAGGCCAACTTTTTAATTTTGTGAGTTATTATGGTCCTATTGAGGTCTCTCCATTATCTCTGCAGTCTCTGTATGATTGTGCAATATCTCAGTCCGGGTACTTTGTAATAGGGGGGGATTTTAACTTGTTGATAAACCCTGCCTTAGATTGTTCCCGAGCTAACAAGAAACAAACTAATCCTAATTCTAGGAAGGTGTATCAGAATTTTATAAGGGACTTTGCGTTGGTAGACTGTTGGAGGGTCCAATACCCGGATAAAAGGCAATATACTTGTCATTCAGGTAGATTTCATTCCTCTTCTAGGATTGACTTTTTTTTATCTCACATACTCTTTTAAAAACTTTGTCTGAAATTTGTGAAAATCCTTTCTCAGATCATGCTCTGATGGCAGTGAAGTTTGAAATTAAAATCCAAATGAAAATTAGGCCCAGATGGATATTTGATAAATCCCTCCTTATAGATGAACAATGGGTTGCGTATATGCGATTGGCACTGGAGGAGTTCTTAAAATTAAATCTGTCACATTTCATAAGGTAAAAGAATAAAGCCAGCTTAGCCTTGACATTGTCATTCAAGACACAGGACAGGAGAAGCATTCAAAAGAAAGGTCATGCGACATACTAATAATTCACATAGAACGTCACAATGTTGATACCTCATGGATGACTTGTTATTTCACTTTTTTATCGTTTGTTCACGTAAGTAACCTGTGGTAAACCGGGCAATATTCTATTAGTGACTCTTACATTTTGATGTACAAGGGTATATTATAACCTGTAATAATCCTGTTGGCATGATTGTCTTGCGATGCTGTGTCTGTGCAGCTTTATCTCATATGCCCCCCACTTAAGTTTTAGAAAGGGGGAACTGTAGTTCTATATATCATCTGTTCTTGAAAATTTGAGCTTTCCTGGCAGTGTAAAACCTCCTCTGGCAAACATGGACACTGGGTAGTGGTGGAGTGCAGCATGCATGCTGTAAGCGTCAAACCTCCAACAACATGCCAGGAATGGAGACATAAGAATCCTCCCCCCACCTCCTTTTACCAAACGTTGCGAAGATGTTGGTGGCTCAAAGCAGAGAGCCCTTGGGTCTCATACCGATCACTAATGTTTTTAAGAAATGCAGTCGTCGTGTATTACAGGATGCACCTCTCCCGGCTCCACGACACCAGGCTGCATAGCAAAGTTCCGTAAGTACTGGTTCATAATGTGCTTCCATTAATCTGATGATAGATTTGATCACTCCCCAAGACATTCTGGCAATATGAAGGTAGAAAACAGAAAAGTAAATCAAAATTGAAATGGATAATAAAGTTAACTCAGTGAGATACAGAGTAGAATGCAGAATTCAGTATGATGTCTGAATCAAAAAGTAGATAAATAGAACTTATGAGTAAAGAGTCAGACATGTGTGTATTTATCACAAGGGAAGTGTAAATATGTTGTTAAAAATTTAAAGGGCTAGCAATTTTCTCTGTTTTCTGGGCACAATGCAACCTCACACTGCTTGCAATGTGAAGAAAAAGTTGGATGAAAATGTGATGTCCATATAGACATGGCTGCATGTCAGAATATTGCATAAAACAGTGTCGACATATCAACTAGTTAAAGGAAGCATAAGGGAAATGCAGCTCTATTATTCTAACTCATCTACTTACTTTGATGTTATTGTGTAAGTTGATATCTTGTAGTCGTTATTACTGCAGTTCATTATTTAAAATTGTGGGACACAAGGCGATTAGCATCTGATAAATCACATACTGCATGTTAATAACCTGTCATCAAAGCTGTAAGTCAAGCCAATTGAATATGTACAGAACTCTTGGGATATTTTAGGTTATCCAGTCCACACAGTTTCCTGTTTTTTAACTGGCCTATGAAGCCCCTTCAGTATTCTGAAAGTTTGTTTTCGTAAACCATGTCTCACATGTTCAACCAAGCCACTTCAGGGAACGACTCTAAGGGGCATATTTATAAGGAGTTAATCCCACCAGAACGTCACTTTGTCCGACGTTCTGTTGGTGTTAACTCCTTTGCATTATTTACAAGGTGGCGTTAAGCCCCTTAACATTGCTTAATGCCACCTTATGAATCACGCCCATATTCACGCAGCACTTAGCGTGAAAGAGGTGTGCAATGGGTGTCATAGTGGGTAAGCCGCCGCAACACTCATTGCTTTTTCACGCTGCCCCATATTTACAAGGTATGGGGCAGCACCAAAAATATTGCTAGGGAATACCTGGTCTGAAGCAGGTGATAGGAGGAGAAATGCTTCATTTCTACTTGTATTTTGCATTCTGCAGCACACATAGAAACAGCAAATCGCCTGTAAAGATCGTTTATGTGCAGGAAGGTATCCCTTCCTGTACATAAACAATCAACCCTGCAGTGCAGGAACCCTTGCAACATGGCGCAAGGGTGCCTGCACAGGTGCTAAGTAGCTTCTGTTGCGCCAGTGCTAGGGTAATTGCAGGGTTGTGCCGCATTCTTGTAAATACGGGGCATCCCTGTGTTTTGAAACTGACGGAGGGCAGCATTACCAAATTTGGCATCACACCATGCTCCGCCAAATTCTAGTAAATATGCCCCAAAGATACTAAGCAATAACTGATGACGAGCAGACACAACAATTCACAATACAAGACAGTTGAGATAGACTAGTGCTCCAGGTAGATATAAAGAGTAAAGTTTAGTTAGTTTGTGTCTTTTATCCGAGACAGAAGCATGTTCTAGATTCACATTCCAAACACTTGAAAAGTATGGGCAGTGGATTTTATTTCCTCTGAGGATACACCTATGATGTTGAGAGATTGATCTAGGGAAAGAAGTTTGGCACCTTTAAGTATTTGGGAGGCATAAGCGGAATTAACTAGATCTGTTTCAACATTGAAAAATTATCTTTTTTTTGTCTATTATTGAACTATAACCCGCCTACAATGAAATTTGTAATATTCGGAAATAGCTGCTGGAAGGTATTTTGTGCCCATGGCCTTGAAACAGTACCATTAGCATAAAGCAACAATGGTATTTGCCACGAGTTGATGGAGACAGCCATTTGTGATAATCTCTCAGATTACTGCCTCCTCTGCAGCCTCCTCCAGAGAATGTACACCATTGTGATCCACAGTGCTCGGTCAATGCTGAATTACTTACCTCGTATACATGCAGATGTTGCATGTTCATTTACAAACCTCAAGGAACAGTAGATGCATTCATTAGGTTCGTGGTATGCAGTGGCGTAGCTAGGCCTTTTGTCGCCCGTGGGGGTCCCAGACTTTGCAGCCCGCGGCGGCCGTAAGAGCGGGCTGGTGTGCTGGTGATCGATTCCTGAGTTTTCTGGTAAGAGTGGGGAGTAGGGAAGGCCGCCACCCCCAAAACTCGTGCCACCAGGAGGGGACCGCCCTGCCGCCCCCCTTTGCTACGCCACTGGTGGTATGCCTCACACAGCGTGCTGATTTGTCCCAGTGACCTTCTCTAGTTCCTGGGCTAACCTCTTTGTAGCTTTCGTCAGTCTCTACTTCGATTACTCGAGTTCCACAATCCTTAAACATACATCACATCAACAACCTCTCAATGGGCATGAGACATTTGTGGGTTGTTTGAATAAAGGGTTAACAAAGAGAAACCTCCCTGCTTGGTGTCCTGCATGATGGAATAATTTCCCCTTTTTTATAATTAGGTGGATGAAGTTCTAGAAAAGAGAGGTACTCTCCGAATTGTGCCAACTAAGCAGAACTGACAAAAAACTGTCTATCTAATAGAAAACAAACAATGGCAAATTCAATAGGTCTCATTTGCATTTTGAGTTTGAAGCAGTGGCTTAGCAGCAGCATGTGAAGGACACCCTGGGCATACTGAACACCAGCAGCGGGTCCTTGCATTCTACCTGCAGGTATACTGATGTGTTGCGGAGATGCAGCAGTCAGGCAACAGAATGAGAAGGAGGCGAGGGGCACATGTGGCCCTGCTGCAGATCAGCTCTGTGGGAGGATGATGGGTGCACTTAACAGTAGCATCTGTTCCTTCTCATCATGCAATCGTGTGCCCTGGAGGGTAGACCGCAGGATGAAAAGGCACACCCCTTGAATGACATCCGAGGTTTTGCAAGGCCATGCCTTTTGAAGTTGATATCACAACTCTTTGACTATCTTGAGGGGAGATGCTTAAAAATGGATACTACAGTGAAAGAACAAAAAGGCTGTTTTTGATTAAAATGCATGGGACTCATAAGTAATAGAATGTGAGAAAATGTGTAAGGTTGGACCAGCAATTTTAGATATGAATTGGACCCTTATGATCACTTGTAGCATAATCATGCAGAATTACTTAAGAATTCCGAGAGATTATGCTTGAATTACATAAGAAGATTGATTTTGCACTAAGAAAGAGCGCTAGGTGTAACAGAATACCTATAGCGTCGCCCTAGACAAATATATTCTTCTTCTGGTAGGATTTCCCCTCAATTTACTACTGGCATTCAGTGCTATTTTCTTGTGCAAAATCCACCCATGCATCCAAAATGGAGGTGAGGAATCATTGGAACTAAGAAAACGCTAAATGCAACAGAACACGAATAGCGAGAGTCATCTTGCGCCCTCTAAATGTGCTCTTGCTGTAAGATTTTTTTTGCTGCTAAATTACTCTTAATACTCATGCAGGAGTAATCAAGGGGCATATCAACAAGGGCTTTATCTCTGCTTTTTTGGCTTTAAAAGCCAAAAAAGCAGAGATAAAACTAGCGCCCTATCAACAACAGGGTGCTAACACGCAAATTTGCATGTTAGCACCCTTTTACTCTACGCTTCCCCTTGCATCTCTAATGAGATGCAAAGGGGGCGTTCCAGAGTAAAATAATAGGAGAAATGTCGCTAAGCGACATTTCTCCTATTATCAAGAATGTCGCTAACCCTGTTAGAGACAAAAAAGCAGCGCTAACCGCGGTTAACGCTGCTTTTTTACGTCTGATATGTTTCTGACTTAGCCATGATATCCTATGGAAGGAGGATATCATGGCTAAGTTTGCCTGTCCCTATCAACAAGGTAACGTGAGATTATCGCTGGGTTTCCAGCGATAATCTCACGTTAGCCTGTTAGCGTGAGGATTTTTATCGCTATTGAGATAAGCGTTGCTAATAGCACGCTATCTCAGCGATAAAAATTCACGCTAGCCGGCGATAATTATCCTCACGCTAAGGGCGCTGAGCGATAATTATCGCCGGTTGTTGTTGATATGCCCCTTAGTCATTATCGGTGATTCCACATCAAAGAGTAATGCAGAATTACCAAACGTACCGTGGTTACGCCATCGTAAACGGAATTCTGCCCAGGCTTAGTCTCAAGCCAATAGCTCGGGTGTCCAGATCCAAAGAAGCCAATGGCTGAAGGAGGCCAAGCAAAACTCACTACATATGTATATTACATTGTTTTGGAAAAAAAATAATTATTGGCTCATTGCAGGCTTAACAAGTAATTATATTAATTATGAATGTGTACACTTTTCGACTCTTCAACATAGAGAGCAGATGGGCAAAATATGCATAGACAGGAGTGCGGCCCAGAGTATTCTCCAGCTGCTGATATTAATTCAAGCATCAATTTTGTTTACCCCAGGGCACTGCATTAAAGCCACGCCAAGTTTACAGGTTATCACCTGCCTTACCCTACGCACAGGCTATTGCACCTATTAAAGCGGACAGAAAGTTGCCTGCAAGTCGTCGCTTCTGATATTCATCTCGCTTTTAAAACAGACCATCCATCCACTTGCAAACGAGGGCAAAGACCAACTCTCTAATGTGCTAATTTAGTGAATCTCTACACGATTCGGAAAATGTAGAATCATCTAATTACTTGGCTGCCGTCAACCTGACTGTGACATTCGTTAATGAACAGGCCTCTCTCTCTAGACTTACCCAAATTACTGATCGTATCAGGCGAAGCATTAACTCAGCCCTCAAACTGAAAACAGACAGCTCCTGTGCAGTTTCTCGTGACTACCAGTGAACCCACTGAAAAAGCCTCAGGATTTCAGGAGCACAAATAGTAATGCACAAAGTTGCAGATTTTTCTTTTTTTAATGAAGATCACATCTTTTTTATATGGTTATTTAAATAATTTGCGATGTACAATACCAATAAAAACTGATTCAAAAGTAGGCAGAATACTCGAGCCTTCTAAATGAAAAAAATAAAGTCGCTGATTCAAAAACACATTGCCCATATTTGTAATATCATGAAAGGGAAATAAGATTGCAAATCTCACTGAATTCTTTTCAGGTACAGCGAGCCAAAGATCTAGCTAAGCATAATTCACAACTTTATTTTCTCATTTATATTTATATTTAACAGATTTGCCCAAATAAACACATTTGTGGTCGGAAACGAAACGTCCCATTGGCGGGTGATGCTCTTTGAAAGTGGTGGGATGTAAATACAACCTTGGATTGCACTGAATGAGCGAGTGAACCAAGCAAGACTTACTCCCTCTTGGGGAAAGTCTCCCCTCAAATATTTTAAAACAATTGGGCCGGATAGAACATCTTATAGTATATTTTTCACAAAACTTTAAAAAAAAATTGGGTTTAAGAACACTTATGAAATACTAAAATATGTTCACGTTCTATCAATTAAGTATGAACTACCCCAGGAGTTAAGGGGGTTACCAAGTAAAAGAAAAATTTGGAAATCGTGTGACAAATTATGCACTGTGCAGGACAAAATCCCATAAACATGTGTAAAGACCCGTTTCAGAAATTGCAAAATAACACCCTACACATTCACAGCTTCTTTCCTCACTTCTGTGTGACTTTCTTTTTTCATTTCTCTCTTTTTTATCATAATCTTTCTGAGGAGATGAACAGTCACGTATTATGACTGCAGGCCCCACAATATTCCAAAGTCAGCAGCTTTAGCTAGTAGGCCACATCTCCGTCCATAGATGACAATTGTGGCATTATTTTACCACGAATGCTCACACTGTGGCAAGAATTTCCATCATAAGGCCATTATTTTAGAGAGGGCAGTGTCATGAAATAAATGTCTGCAATAAACCAATTACTACCATTATGCCAATCCCAACATTGTAGTAAGGTCGAGCACATCAACGGTTTGCATACATTTCCTTGCTCATTGCTGGATACTTCTGTGAATCTTCAAAACGTTGGAAATGAACTCTAACCGTAGGGGGAACCTAAAATCAGTAGAATTCCAACTTTACAAAATAGACATGTGAATGAAACTCTCTTTTGAAAGATACCAGACACGAGAAGGAGAGGAGCATGAGGTGGTTGCGTCATTTAACTTGGATGAGAATTATGACATACTCTCTGACTCCCTGGCTTTGTCATTTGAAGAATTGCCATGTGAGGGACCCAAGAACTCAGGGGCATATTATCAAGCACGACGTTAAAATAATCGCTGCTTTAGCGGCAGAAAACTGCCGCTAAAGCGGCGATAATGGGCTGGATAATATGCCGCAGAGAATTCCAATAGAAACCCATGTTGAGACCAGAACATGGGCTTCTATGGGAATTCTCAAGGGCAGATTGTCAAGCCCATTATCGCCGCTAAAGCGATAATTTCAACGCCGTTTCTTGATAATATGCCCCTCAGAAAGTTAGAGATGTATGTGTTTATTTCCTCATTTACAATCCTCAGATGTGAATATCTTTTCAACTATTAAGAAGAATGCCTCTAACGTTCACCTATACAATAACCTAACGCAATGTGATTTTTTTCCAATGAAGATTCTCCAAACTATATCTGAGCTTTTGTTCTCTGAATAATATCTTTGTTTAGCTTTACTGCTGTACCATCTTGGCTCAGGCTGCATTAGTACTACAAGTTTAGAACGTTAATGACTATATGCTATCAGCAATTTAAATGCAATGTTCCAGCAAATTAGCGGTGACAGTAAACTTTGCTAATATTCGTAAATATTTTAAAAGTAAATGATATAATATATGTTAGGACAGAGTTGAGCATTATGTTTGTTATTTTAGTGTAATAGTGGGGCACAGCAGTTTGAGTGGTGTAAGGTTGTTCAGCAAGGTGTGCAATGTGTGTGGTGTGCGGTATGTAGTATGTGCAGCGTAGT
The DNA here is from genome assembly GCF_964204655.1 of Triturus cristatus. NCBI lineage: Eukaryota > Metazoa > Chordata > Amphibia > Caudata > Salamandridae > Triturus > Triturus cristatus. The sequence continues at coordinate 881,539,354 of NC_140583.1, forward strand.
GTGCTGCTGTCAATGTGTGTCGAGTCCGAGTGGTTTTAGTGCATGACTATATATCACAGGTAGTGATCAGATGGTTTCTTTGAACATGATTGTACTGGGCAGGTATTGTCTTGTAGTATGTTGCCATGTAGTTGAGCTATGTTGGGGCAAGAGTGTAACAGGTTATTAAGTATTAGGAAATAAAGCTCCTATAAAATTGGTTTGCTTAGAGCACACTGTGTAGACTATTTTAGCGCTGAACATAAATCGATGATGTCGAAAGGGATGGATAGTAGTTTGAGATGATGAATATTACAGTAAACAAAGTCCTTATGTACTGTGGGGATGGTGTATCCGCATGCGGTATCCCCTATGGGCTTAACTGCCTGAGATTACTGTAGTCGGTAGGTGGCTTTTTATGTAGATTAAAGCGGGGTAGAGAAACTGATGTTCTTTTACATATTATCAGGGAAGTCTAGTGCAGGGATACGCGCGAGGAGGAAGACCAGAATATGAAGGGTTGGCTAGATGATGTACGAATTGAGAATGGTGGGTATGTACAGGGAGAGAACATGGGCAAATTAAGAGAAGGCAGTTCTGTGGATAAATGAGTTGACCACAATGAGGAATTTGTTCTTGTATGTGTTGTGGCAGATGTCCATCCTGCTCCATTTTCAAAAAAAGAGAATCAGAGGAGCGTACACATTTCTAGATGCTAGTGCTAGGACAGATTTAGGGGCATATTCACAAGGAGCTATTGCCGAATTAATGCCACTTTATCACAGCTAAAGTCGTGATAAATATACCTCCCCATTCACAAGCCTGTGTTAACAGCCCACAGCACCAGTTTACTCGCAATAGCAGCTGCAAAAAACATCACCACAGACGACCCCGCAACTATCGCTAATGAGATGCAGAGTAGGCGTTCCTGTGCCAAAAGCCGTGACAACACCACACCACAACTTTCTCAGATTGGCGATAAGAACACAAAATCGGTGATAAGGCACGTTAGCAGCAGGAATTTTACACCTGCTCTGACCTGGTGTAAAGTCAGACGGCAGCCTGCACCACAAAAGGGAGCCCTGCCCAGGGCTACATTGGAAGTGCAACAGATGCCATGGAGCCACTCATCCTTTGGCCCGGACAGCCAAGAGAGCCACAACACCCACCGCCACAACCCCCCGGACCACCCCCGAACAAAGACATGCCACATCAGCTACACCTAAACTTGGACAAAATAATCCTCTTGATGTCGCACAATCACAACTGGTGACATGCATGTGTTGTCACAGAAATGAGCATCACACATTCACTTTCGAAGCAACATATTCAACTTTATTAAAATGAACACTGAAATCAAATGATGACACATGGCGGCTCCCCTCGGGACACTCCGTAGGTCACAGCCTCCAAGACAAAAAACATGATGAGAAGGTGAGTCCTGCGCACATCAAAGGACAGAGAGAGAGCAAAGGAGAGAGAGAGAAGAAGAGAGGGAGAGACAGAGAGAGCAGAAGAGAGGGAGAGAGAGAAAAGAAGAGGGAGAGGGAGAGAGAGAGAGAAGAAGAGAGGGAGAGACAGAGAGAGAAGAAGAGAGGGAGAAACACAGAGAGGAGAAGAGAGGGAGAGAGAGAAATAAGAAGAGAGACAGAGAGAGAGGAAGAGAGGGAGAGACAGAAAGAGAAGAATAGAGGGAGTGACAGAGAGAGAGAGTGTCGCCCCTGTGCACCCAGGCCACACTGCTCAGCTGCTGCCACCGGTGTGTCTCCAACCACGTGCCGGTATGTATAGCAGTACACCAAGTCACACATCTGAGTCAGAGCCGTCATCTGAAAGAGAGTCCAGATACATGACTGGCACAGTACACACACTTGCACAACGATAACATCGCCTGCCCGCCCATGCACACCCAGGCAAAGGCACCACGAGGCCTCCCGCTGCCCATCGGAGCATGCCTACCATTGCACACCCAGGCCTCACTGCTCACCTTCCGCCAACGGCGTGTAGACAGGATGTCTCATCATGTGCCCCTGCAAGACACAAGCTCGGTGCCCATGGACATGGCACCCTCCACACCATGCAGCCACGCGCCGCAGACTACCAGGTCTCACGTTTGGTGCTGGGTCTTGATTAATCCATGGCATAGGACATACCAGTGCACCCGGCAACACCGCAGGCTGCACACCCGCTCAGTTTTGATTTGTTTAGCATTAGGTACATCAATTGTGTCTTTTGCACACCCGATCAGCCCAATGGGTGCCACTAACTCTGTGAACCCGGAAGCGACGCCACGTGGTGGTAGGCCCGCACTGCCCGCTGGATCTGGCCTTCACTGCGGTCCAGCAGAGCACACAAAATCTGAGTTGTCCGCACCGCCGGGACGGGGCATTATCGCAGGCTGCACACCCGCTCAGCAGCTTAAGGTGCCACTGACTCAGAGCACCCAAAGTCACCGTCCCGTGGCGGGGTGCCTGTGCCGGCCGAAATGCTCTGGGTGTGACTAACTCTGTGCAACCCCAGTCAGCGCCACGTGGTGGTAGGCCCGTGCCATATGCAGGCCTCGGTTGCCACTAACCCTGTGCAACCCCAGTCAGTGCCATGTGGTGGTAGGCCTGTGCTGTACGCAGGCCTCGGTTGCCACTAACCCTGTGCAACCCCAGTCAGCGCCACGTGGTGGTAGGCCCGTGCCATACGCAGGCCTCGGTTGCCACTAACCCTGTGCGCAACAACTCTTGGGCATTTTATGACTGAGACCCGTGGCATCCGTCATCCAGTCATCACCGGCAGAGGGAAATGTGACATCGTCAGCCCCTTATGTTGGCGGAGTGACATGGCCTGTGACGCCTGTGCCAGATTGGTGTGTTATGCGTGCAAACCTGCCCTCAGGGAGTGGCTGTGACATGCAGACAACTAGACCAGTGACCTGCACACCACCAGCGGGTTCGCCTCCAACAGATAGCAACGAGGGCCCCCCCTCAGAACGTAAGCGAAGTGGTCTGGCCTGCCGTATGCCGGACCAGCGCAGGGCTTGCAACAATGACTCGTGGGCTCTGGGCGTGGTTCAGTCCATTTCCGGACAAGGAAGTGAGTGATGCGTGTGTCCCTGTTGTAGTGTCCACGGGACCCAGTACACAAAATGCAATGTAGTACCCTCTGACTGGCATCCCACAGGATGAGCAACATTGACGCAAGGGGAATTACTGTCCCTACATTCATCCACACATGCAGACATGAGTGATGAAAGACATGACACAGCAGTGTGTCACTGGATGTTTATTGCACATCCTATGCAGTTCTGCAGCTGGAGTGGTACAGGGCAATGCCGAGCACACTTCACAATATGGGCCCGTGGAGGGCCAGCCAGAGTCCATCCGGGGATGACTAGTCCTGTGGAAAGGAAGGGTACAGTCCACAGTCTGTTCGCCATGTCATAGGTCATCAAACAGGATGTGGCAGTCCATGTCGCTGTCCAAGGTGAGTGCATCGGAGTGTCTCGGGGATCAGTGGAAGGTCATGACTCATGAAGCCATATGCGGCACCAAGCAGAAACAGGACAGGTGACGGAAATGAATGCTAGTGCCTCCTGATCACAAACCCATCCACTTCCTCGTCCCCGGATGTGTGCTCTGCCCCACCTGTGGATGTTGCAGTACTGGCTGCAGCACTGTGTGCCACTGACACATCAGGTGCCTGAGTGGATGCGCCTGCCGCACTGGGAGGCACTGACACACCAGGGGGCGGGGATGTGGATAGTGTGGGGGCAGCAGCATTCATCAGCGCCATGCCTTGTGGCGGCAATTCCATGATGGAGGTCTGCAGGGCATGATAGATCCCAGCTATATTTCGATGATGTGCAGCGGTGGCTGCCATCCTTTTCACCTCCATCCGCACCATGTCCTCCATGAGCTTTCGCATGTGTGCCAGCTCACGGCTGGCATCGCTGGAGCCACTCTGAGCGGACAGCTGATCTTCTCTCCGGGTCATGACTCCAGCAATGTCAGTCAGGGCTCGTTGGAGACCATGGGGCCGACATAGACACCCAAGCATGGCATCCAGTTTGGCAGCCATGATGCCGAAGCCCACCCGCACCTGCTCAGCTGTCTCCCTCTGGCACTCCAGCACATGGCGTTGGAAGGCCATGTGTTGTTCTTGGGGTCTTGGGAGAGTGCCAGGGCTGTGGGTGCCTCCTGCTTGGTGGTTTGGGTGGTGGGTGGGGTCTCATCGATGTAGCTGGGCTGCCCTGATCCTGGAGGTGAGTGGCGGATGAGGTCAATGATGTCTTGGATGGTTTGGGTGTCAATGCAGGCGTTGTCCTCCTTGTCATCAGTAAAGAGTGGCTGGGACTGCTCTGCAGGAGGTGTTGACGATGCCCCAGCGATGTGAAGGGGAGATGGTGTGTTACAATGTGTCCACATGTATGTAGCCGCATGGTACATGTTGACATTCAGACAGCATGGCATTGTACATTGTGACAGTCTGTAGGACTGGTCGAGGAGCCAGGGTCATTGTGGGTGTGTACTGTGCCCTGCTTGATTGTGCATGTGTGCCATTGTGCCCATGTCCATCCATCCCCCCAGTACCTGGTGGTCACTCACCCTGTTGCGGTTGTGTTGTGTCCTGTCGAGCAGTGTACTCTCCCCTGACTCCAGCCACAGTCTCCACACTAATGACTGTCAACACCAGCTCCTCCATGTCATCCAGCTCCAGCTGTGGCGTAGGGCCCCCAACTCCAGTCTGCGTTGCTGCCTTCTGGTTGGTGGAGAGTTTCTCCTTGGTCTTCCGCTTGATGTCATTCCATCGCCTCTTGACCTCGTCCATTGTCCGCTTGTGCTCTCCGACGGCATTCACCTTGTCGACGATGTCCCGCCATGTTCCAGTTTTGGTGCCCAATGACACGATGGAGGTGACGAAGAGTTGTTGATGGTGTTCCATCACCTCCTTGACAATTATCCTGTTCGTCTTCTTGTCCTTGCCCTTCCCTGTCCCCGAGGTCCCAGGCTCATCGTCCGGGGTGCTTGTGGGGTTGAGCTCGTCCTCTGCACCTGCTCCGGCTGCATCCTTGGTGCTTGGGTGTGGGTCAGTTTGTGTTTGGGTGTTTTTTCTACTTTTATGGTGATTTTTCCCGCCTGCCAGGTGAGTGTTGCAGGCCTTGCGGTGCTTATAGCTGATTTCCTCATCGCGCTTTGGCCCATCGCAAATTTTTGGGTGTTGTGGTTTGTGTTTTTATCTCCATCGAGGTGGTTGTATCGCGGACATTGGCCGCGGTTTCAGAAGACTATTGCATGGTACCGCCGCATTGTAAATTCCACGTTGTCACTGGGTTATTTTCCCGCGATAGGCTGCGATGTTGAAAGTTGCGTTACGCTACTCTTGCGGTAGTTATCACACGTTCTTGTGAATATACCCCTTAGTGTTCTGGAAAAGATAATGTGATATGGCAGTCAATTGTGCAGATTTTGGCAAGGTTATCTTTCAGATAATCTACATGATAGTCATAGCGCTAATGCGGGGTCGAGGACGATGTTGCCCTCAATAATTGCAAAGGAGATGTGTTCCTGTATATTAGATTCAAACCAGCATTTCAAATAACGGTGGATAGCATGAGTACTGACTCCAAAAGGGTGTGACATCAGTAAATTTGACAACCATAAAGGATCATTAAAAATATTAAAGTGCGATCTAGAAGCAAAAATATAGCTGGTCTCAGCAAATCAGTCATAGCGCTCAGAAATCAATTGACAAAAAGGCTCTTAGAATTTAAAATCGAAGCAGCAATGAGCAAGTCTCGACATTAGAATAAGTCCATAGTGGGCAGCAAATCAAAAGAGAAATGAGCAGCATCCGGAGAACACCCGAAAAATTGTCTCACCCCCCAAATCATGGCTTTTTATAAAACATTTACAATGGAATGGAATGAAAATCACACAGTCAGCATAGGGTGAGCAAATGTCTCAACATATTGTCTAGTCACAGTAGGCATTATCTAAAACGTCATGTAATGCCACCATCTTGGCATTATCCTGCTAAATGAATAATAGTCTGTCACTCTGTCCTAATGTCAAAAGTCTCATAAACTAATAGGCTACGGTGAGAAAACAGGAAGAGCCTTGAAAAGTAACAAAAGGCTTTCCGCTCTAGATTTTCCAGAACAGCATGTCATCTCAAAACAAGATTGCACATTTTGCTGCACGCAGTCGCAATGAAAAGTATAAACACACATTGAATATGGAGGCGCCAAACAATATGGTGCCGATTCCGATCCGGTAAAAAGGCCCTGCGAATCGTCGTACGGAGCGTTTTCTCCATACGACTCGTACCCGGTAAACTGTCCGTACAACCCAGGAAGTATGATTCGTACAGAAAGTCGATTTCCATACGAATCATTCAAAAGACCGTATGGGTAAAAAAAACGTACGAATCATCTCTGGAACAGCCTGTATGTGCCGTCCGTACGGATGTAAGCAGCGTTTCACGGCCCTACAAGTACGATCCGTTCCTGTGGCACTCCGTACAGCTCTTTTTTTACGGGAGCCAAAAACAGCTGTAAAAGCTGATTCCCCAGGGGTACGAGTCGTACAGGCCCCCCCACCACCCCCACCCCCGTATGTACGCACCGTACCCCCACCCCCATATGTACGCACCGTATCCCCACCCCCTGTATGTACGCAACGTACCCCCACCACCCCCTGTATGTACGCACCGTAGCCCCTCCCCCGTATGTATGCACCGTACCCCCACCACCCCCGTATGTACGCACCGTACCCACACCCCCGTATGTACACACCATACCCCCAGCGCGTAGCGTAGCACTGGGGGTATGGTGCGTACATACGGGGGTGGGGGTACGGTGCATACATACGGGGGTACGATGCATACATACGGGGGTGGGGGTACAGTGCATACATACGGGGGGTGGTGGGGGTACGGTGCATACATACGGGGGTGGTGGGGGTACGGTGCATACATACGGGGGTAGGGGTGGTGGGGGGGCCTGTACGACTCATACCCCGGGAACAACTTTTCCCGGGCTACGAGTCGTACAAACTTCGCTTCGTAGCAGGTAGAGTCATTCCCGGTGTACGGGCCGTTTTCCGTACGATTCGTAAATCGGATAGCCGGTCCGGATCGTATTTGCACGCTCAGACTGTCATTTTACGAATCGTACGGAAAAGTGTCTGGGTACGTCTCGTACAACTTTTCCCACTACGATTCGTACGGAGCGGGCCGATCCGTACGTACTTTTTCCTGTACGAATCGTACTTCACGGGTCGGACGTGACTTGTACGATTCGTACGGAAAAAAATACAGATTCGAGTCGTACGGAAATGATTTTTACCGGATCGGAATCGGCACCCAAGTTGGAGTCGACGCCTAGTTAAGCCCTAATTTGGCCTATGTCAGGAAAATATAGGGGCATATTATCAAGGACGGCGTTAAAATTATTGCCGGTTTAGCGGCAGAAAACTGCCGCTAAAGCGGCGATAATGGGCTTGATAATATGCCCTGGAAAATTCCAATAGAAGCCCATGTTGACACCAGAACATGGACTTCTATGGGAATTCTCAATGGCATATTATCAAGGCCATTATCGCCGCTTTAGCTGCAGTTTTCTGCCGCTAAACCGGCGATAATATTTAACACCGTCCTTGATAATATGCCCTATAGTTCTCTAAATCACAGCATTATCTTTCCAATTGCAAAAGGTTCAAATTAACAAGCACATATGATACTAATCAGAAAATAAATAGTCAAATTGGGTAGCCTTGATTAGGATGAAACAGGAGAGTTTTATATGTGACTTCTGAGGTTTCTGGGAGATGGAAATGTACCAATGTTGTTTCTGTGAAAATGAGGAGGGGGAAGATGTGTGCCCTATTTTAGCTGAATGGATCATGAAGCTGTTCAGAGTCATTAAGCGGGGATCGCCTGTCAGGCAATTTGTGACCCTACCGGTGGAGCTAGAAGGTAAGGAGTGAAAGGTCAGATAGAAATGCAGATTTGAGTAGAAGGCACAAAAACTAAGGGGCATATCAGCAAGGGCCGGCGATAATTATCGCTCAGCGCTCTTAGCGTGGGGATAATTATCGCCGGCCAACTCTGAATTTTATCGCGGAGATAGTGTGCTATCAGCAACGCTTATCTCCAAAGCGATAAAATTCAGAGCGCAAGCTGCCAATTGTGAGATAATCGCTGGAAATACAGTGATAATCCCACATGGTTTGGCGATAGCTTGCTGATAGGGATAGACATACTTAGCCATGATATCCACCTTACATAGGATATCATGGCTAAGTCAGAAAAATACCAGACGTATAAAAGCAGCGTTAACCGCGGCTAGCGATGCTTTTTTTATCGCTAACAGGGTTAACGATATCCTTGATATTATTTTACTCTAGAACGCCCCCTTTGCATCTCATTAGAGATGCAAGGGGAAACGTAGAGTAAAAGGGTGCTAACATGCGAATTTGCGTGTTAGCACCCTGTTGCTGATAGGGCGCTAGTTTTAGTTTAAAGCTAAAAAAGCAGAGATAAAGCCCTTGTTGATATGCCCCTAAGGAAGGCCATGATGTTGCCCAGAATATTGTTATTGAGGGGGCACAGCAGAAGAACAAATGGCCTAAGTTTGCAGCCTTGCGGGGCACTTTCAAACAGTGGGGTGAGAGTTGAGTTGGTATAACACTATGACGTAGAGGAGTCACCTTCCAAGTAAAAGGCAAATGGATAATGCACTGTGCAAATGATGCCAAGTGAGGATAGTGTGGTGAATCCCACAGTGTATAGTCTATTTTGGAAGTCTCTCCATTTTTATTAAGAAATAACAAAAATGATACAGATACAGTATGTTAAAAATGCAATGCATGGATTTGTATTCAAAACATCCGTAACAGTCTTAAAGACATCCTTCTCACATATTTTGCCAGTATCTGAAAAGCATTATTTGCTCTTTACATATAAATTTAAGAGTTCATGGATTGAAGGCACCACAAATTAATATTTTTCTGTAAACTCATTCAATAATCAATAATCGATACAGCAGACACTCCTGTTTATATGTTCACGTAAATAAGTTTTGCGCCTATTGGTGATGTAGAAATCTGAATATAAGCCAAACGTTCGGCAATTTGTCTCTGTGAAGGTCTTATTTGTCTTTCAAAACCCCTGTTGTTACCAGTTACTATTTTTACTCATATATAAAGTATCATTAAAATATATAGTTGCCTTTAAATCTAACATAGTTAACATTCTTTAAATGGGCTGAAATGATTTGCTTAAAATTCAATGAAGAAGCGAATACTGGTATAGCGAATGATCTCGCTTGAATGGAGTAATGTAAATATGGGCTCAACAGTTTTCCTTGCTGATTAATCTTGAGAAGAGTTTATATCTGCTAATTATGTTAATATTTTAATTTTCTACCGTCAGAAACATGTTAGTAATGTTTCTGACAGTGTCTTTCTACCTTCCTATCTTGATCTCTAGATGTGTGATGAAAGGAAGATGTGAGGTTACCATACATATTCGGATGAACACAGCTAATTTTTAATAAAAGTAGTATTAGTTTAGGATAATTTAGTTTTTCTATTTCAGACATAACCTTGCAGGAATTATGATTAGGACCTATGAGGGATCTGTTGTGTTATTTCATGTGGAGGTGGGGATGAAGTACCCCCTGGGATGTGAGGCGAGGCGATAGGCCTAGAACACCTTAGTGAACACGCTGAGCACAATTATCATGTGTTTTTGATGGGAATACACATACATTGGCAGTAGTAAGCCTGAACAGCTATTAGATTAAAAAAAAAATCTAACTAAGGAATAATTAATGTAAAACAAGCAAAAGGGTAGACACCATGCCCATACAGCTTTTTGGATGTGGACATCCCCTTCCCCACTGTTTGAAATGTTATTTCGCAAGGTGCATTCAGCAGCTTTTGTTCTATGTTCCTGAATTCTACATTATTTACTGTTATTAACAAGATTAGGCATGATGCACAACTGTTTGTATCTAATCGCTCAATCTCCCCCATTTATCTTCGGTACGAAAATCTGTTAAAATGTTGATGGAGAAATTGAGCATGGAGGTAAGGTGCTGGTTCAAAGACGGGTGGATGCACAGAGGACCTTCCACGGCACGAGGTGAGTTTATTTAAAGGGAATCTTAGGACATTTTGGCTTCCCTAGGGGATTTGTAAGATGAGTGTGAGCCTTGTATAGTCATTTAAAAGGTAGATAGTTTGTGTACTGTCATGTATCAAATTAATTTCATGTAGATGGAGAAACAATAGAGGCGCTGTCTCCTTTCCCTGCTTCTGTTCACCCTAGCCGTAGAGCCATTTAGATGAAAGCATCTTATTTAAATTGAAATCAAGAATCTATGCAAATGATTTTATATCATACACAGGTAATGTCGGGATTACTCCTAAGGCTGCCTCTATGTTTTTGAAGAGGATATACGTGTTTCAGAATATAACATAAACTGAAAAAAGTATGAACTCATTCAGGAAAACAGAGAGACAGATCTTGAGAAGCCGTTGGTAAAATAATTAGGGGCCAGCAATGATATGACTTGGGAAGATATGAGTCAGACACATTTTGATTTATAATTTGCAGAGGTAAATGTATTATTTCAAATAAATGACACCACTTGGTTATTTTTAATAATATTACTGCAGTCCACATCTTTCGAAGAACGAGGTGAATTTCGAGTAATACGTTTTGCAATTATTAGTCCTCCTATAATACACTTTTTTATGGATTATTTTTTTATTCAGTAGAACAATCCTACATAGTAAATTAATATTACATTCTACATACAACTGAATACAGAGGATGAAGCCAAGGCTCGGAGAACATGGATGCTTCTTCTTGAAGCTCCCTAGGGCCTGCCACGCCAGGGCTCTCATCAGCGGATAGTGATGAAGGCAGTATATGGTATGGAGCTCTTGACATAGCTGGTGGGGCGTTACCCTCCTGTCGTGCTCTAGAAAACTGTCCCTTCATGCCCTATGGAGGTGACTCTGGATGCCGCCTCCCTCATTGGGCCTTGGAGGAAACGGCCTGAAGACACCACGGAGAAGGAGAGTGGCACAGAGTCATGGTGGGGGCGAAGGCAGCCAGGGTAACTGAAGTGAGCAGGGGAACCCACCCTCTTACAAGACACTCGGCACCCAACAGACACAGGGGCATGTGTACAAGAGCCTATCGCCACCACACTTTTTCCGACGTTGCGTTGGCGATAGGAGCTGCGCCTTCTGTACAAGGCAGCATTAAGCCACCTAACGTGGCTTAACGCTGCCTTGTACATAAGGCCTCCTTTCACGCTATGGTTAGCGTGGAAGGGGTGGGCAGTGGGTGTTGCAATAGGCGTTCCACCGCAACATCCATTCATTTTGACACTGCCCCCTATGTACAAGGGTGGCATACATAGGAGGCAGTGCCAAAATTAAGACCAGGTAAATCCTGGTCTTAAGTTGGCAAAATTAGGAGAAATGCATTATTTCTCCTCGTTATGCTTTTTCCATGTGTGCTGCAGCACACATCGATAAAGCAAAATGCCATGGTTTGTTTATGTACAGGCAGGTCTCCCTTCCCGTACATAAACAAACCTTTAAAAAATATGCCATTTTGTCACAGAATGGCATTTTAGGATTGTTTATGTGCAGGAAGGGACACCTTCCTACACATAAACAATTCTCCCCTGCACGCAGACACCCTTGCACTATGGTACAGGGGTGCCTGCGTTGGGGCCAAATTGCTAAAGTTAGCACCATCGCAGGGTGAAACGCAAGGCTGCACCACATTCTCGTAAGTATGGTGCAGCCTTGCGTTTTAGAAGTGGCAGAGCGTGGCATTAAGCCAAGGAGGCTAATGCTGCGCTCCGCCACTTCCTTGTACATATCCCCTACACTCTCCACAGGGACACGGCCAGGAGTCCAGAGAGGGGCAGAACCACTACCTGGATGGGGATGTGCTCGTACACACTGCTTCCGCATCCCACTATTAACTTACATTTCAGAGGAACGATTTCGCAGAGGTACTGATCCAAGAAACTTTGGATGACTGTGAGACACTTTTGTACATAAGTCCAAGCCTCCCTCCACAATACATACTAACCCACCCCAAGACTGACCAGATAGGCAGCCACAATCTAGATACCCTTGTTGAATGAGTGACCCTGCAGAGCATAGTGCACTGATGTCTGTCTGGGGACTTCTTAGCACCTGGGTATAAATCCCTGCTTCGACCAACCCAGACGTTAGTGGGTAAAGGAGAACGTGTGCCCACCATTTCATTAAAAGATAGTAATGTAGCCATAAATCATGCATGCTGACAACTGCTAATGCATACTGGTAAGAGATGAGGAACTGGAATTGGTGCAGAAGGCCACCATAACTCTGAGTCAGGAATAGGGACAAACAGTGTTACATTATTGAACAAGCATTTGCAATGCAATAGGTCTCGCATTTGCCAGAGTTTAAGCTATTGACATTGTAAATGACAATGCCTTTTATTTATCTGTTTTGACAACACATACATAAAAAGCATTGTCATTTACAATGCCAATAGCTTAAACTCCCGCAAATGCGAGACCTATTCAAAGAAGCGGCCGCCATTGTCCCGCCTGCTTGGCATAAGCATAATTCTTGGAATTCCTTGATATAATTCCAAGAATGTATCCTTTTATACTCTGCCCAATTCTTCCCCAAGAAAGAATTCCTTTCTGTGACGTGCTGCCATTTTAAATGTGAACATGTAACCAGCTGAGACCTATGTTTGAGAGATGTAACTAATTTTAGGAATACCTTAAAATTAATCCCAGGTATTCCCAACCCCCTTATTATGCATGATCTCTATCCAAATTAGAGCATTTAATGTCCCTGGGTCAGCCGTGCAGAGACGATAACAGGTAGAAGGAAATACCAGCATTCCCTAAACAGACTGCCTCATCAAATACATTAAATTTAACTCTAGTTTTATTTGTGGTTATGATGCTAAAAAAAATACTCCAGAGCAACAAAGTAATCAGAAAAGTACAACCGGTAAAAGTGAAGAAGCTGTTAGTCACAGCAGCCATGGATGCAGGAGGGACTGTTAATCATTGGTTAAGTCAGAGGGGTTGGTTATGTCAAACTGGATAGGTGTTAGGTCTGAGGTTTTAGAATTTCTGACTGAGAATATATTGTCTATGAATGCGATTGCTATGATGGAGGAGCGTGACATGCTGGGAAAGTATATTTTTGACTGGAGTAGTTGTTTAGAACTGGTTATGGTCACAGGGGGTGATTACACTGGGGGTTCGCTCCTCGTATGATGACAGATATAGCCATGTTGGGTGCATGCATGACACATATATAGGATTTCACATACTTCAGGCAAACCTATCTCACGTACAGCATCAAAGTGACTGAAAGTTATCTTTTCAACCTTCGTCTTCTCTCTTTTAAACGTCTACAGACATTATTTCCCTATAGGCTATAGGGTGTGTTCTCGTCCAGTACTCATCCGGTATCACCAGCTGCCACAGGATTCGGAGTAAGTGCAAGCATGCTCTCAGAAAGGTGACAGGTGCTTTCCTGGAGAAGAGAGCGTATTTATTTCATACTGATAGTCGAAGACTCTTCTTTTGATGCGCGTTGATGCAGTCAAGTGTGACAAAACGATACTTTCCGCATCAAATGCAAAACTGCTGCCCCTCATCACGAGCTGCTTCCACCTCTCATCCCACCCCGCCCTAGTATGAAGAGAACATCTGGGGTGACAGGGTGTGCCGTCTCGTCTAACTCGGCCTTCGGCTGGAGGTGCTGAACTCTCCTCTTTGAGGCTTCAGGTCAGCAATTGTAATACTAACGCTGGGGGTTTACAGCTCGGAGGGTGTGCTAACTCTAACTGTTGAGAGGTAAAGTGTGACTTTTCCTCTTTCTGCTAGTGTGCACTCTCCTCAGCACATCCACTTACACACAACATGGATTAGAGCATTTAATTGAAGTACACATATTTTAATAGGTTTTGTTGCCAGACCGCCCAAAATTACTCTGAATCTCTTCCCTGGAATTAAAAATGAAATATAGGGTACCAGTTACATCAGCACCACCACAGAGCAAAACTCAAAAGAATGAGTTAGAGAATCTTTAGGACTACATCCCATTGAGGATCAGGATCCTGTGGCGATGGAGGGGAAAAGGGCGGGGGGCTCTCGGGTGATGCTACGTGTTATCCAGGCAGCGCTGCAGCCCACACTGCGAAAATGGAGGCACGGTGTGAAACTCGACTTAGACACTGAAGCGGCCGCCACTAGAACATAGCTAAATTACGTACAAGAGGCTTTTTTTGCAAGGATGAACAACGTCTGCGTTCTGCGTTCCGGTCCTGTGAACCCCCTGTTTCGGAATGGTGTAGCCCACTCAAAACTGATTTGGCAAAGCAACTTTTTATTTTTTTTACAAACAAACAACTTTACTAAGGAATGTATCGCAGTAGTGAAGAAACAGATGGGGTCAGAGGGGTTAAAGCAAAAACCACTGCCACGAATAAGGTAGATGGCCTGAAAGACAATGCATTTAAGCTGCCACAAGGAATCCCAAACATGAGCAACACACGTTTGGAGAGAGATTCCGATTAAAGGATTAGATACATTAAACAAACTTTCTGCCTCTGTCCGTGATGTGGGCAGGGGCTTCAGGGATGTCGACACTACCTATGTCCAGGCAACACAACAGCAGCGGTCATGTAGGAAAAGCGGGCAACTGCGAACTGCGAACTGCTGCCAATAGGCGCAAGGGCGCCAATGTTAAATAATGTTAAAGCGTACTTAAACAAACACATGCGGCTGGGATCACATGGGAAAAGCGGCAACGGTGAACTTGTTGCAGCGTGGAACATCAAATTCCCCTTTCGTCACAGACCAAATACCTCAACATCAAATTCACTCATACACATTCATTGGTGGGGCCCATAACACCAATACTTACACTCAGTTGATCTGCCTTCCTAGGGGAATAAGCTTCCAAATGCTGACATGAAAGGAATACCTTTACCTTACCCTAAATACATTGACTTCAACTCTAAGATATCCCTCTCATAAGGAGATGGATCATTTAGTTGTTATCTATGATTTTAGTGGCTAAACTCATCTATCTACACATTACACCTTTATCGCTATTCTCTTCTTCAAGTAATCGACACAACACATTTGTCAATTAATCAAGTATTCTTTATCTAAGAAATATTGCAAGAATAGTTAGAAATCATCGTCAGCATTTCAGAGCATCATATTTACCTATTCTGGCTAAAAGTCGTCCTCTAAGTCAGTCCGGTCAAAGAAGAATTTTATTCAGCAAAGTTAGGCCGCAATTCAGTCTCTCAAGGATTCAGGATAACAGCTGTCCAGCAGTGTCACCGTCCTCTCCGTCAGCATAACGTCAGGAAATCGAGTTTTTCAAAGAAGAGCGCTAGCGTTAGCAATTTGTTCAATTCCCTACCTACTTTTATAATGAAAATAATGAAAATAATGTCAAAAGATCAAGATCGGGGTTCAGAAAGTCCTGATTGATTGACTTGGGGTTAGGAGGTAAAGTTCTCAGGGTGTCCAAACGATGAACTCTTCGTACTTGCTAGTTCCGGTTTTTAAATCAAGCATTGTCTTTGGTATTGGCCAGGATCCCGGAGCGTCCTTGAAGGGTACATGTTCTCCCGGGGTCATGTCCAGGCCACTGCTGCTAGTGGTGACGCATGCGCACTTCCCCCAGAACCTTGTGTTGTCAGGGCAGTCACGTTTAACGTCTCGTTCAGCCATCTTGTTTAGGCCGAAATGGTCAACTTAAGCAAAAGAAACACAAAAACATAATTAAAACATAGAAATGGCTAATAAAATGTTATCCCCTTGCTAATACCCATATGTGTGTGTATTTATCTAGCAGAAGCAACACTCAGAGCGGTTTATACTCACTGAATAAAGCACAAATCACAAATACATCACCAAAGCAACATATAACATGCAATATTCTAATTTCCTACTATTAATATGCGTACTCAAGTTAGTTTACAATTAGTATAGCCATGCAAAGTGCAATTCCCACATGTAATTCTTTTGTTAGTATAATTGGTAAATGTTTCACTGCAAACCAATTAATATGATTACTATTAGTTAATTATTCAGATTAATATAAACATGCAGATTGGGGGGGTATATACAATTTTGTACTACCCGCTCCAGCAATCCCTCCTTTGGTGATTATATCACCAAACTAACCAAAAAATTTGTATCCGTTCTACGGAAATTTAAAATGATTTCTTGTTTCATTCATATTTCAGTTTCCCCTGTTTCTTCTCTTTTTGCTGTTTTATACATGCTATCCTTTAACTCTTCTAGTTCTATTTCTTCAAATTCTCTTTCTTGTTTCTTATCCCTTCTCCTTAAGTTTTCTCTTTTTATTATTTTCTGATTTTTATTCTTTCTACAACAAATACAACCTAGTCTAATTATTAATACTAGGGTGATCACACATGTTAATGGAAATAATATCTTACCTATAAATGTACTACCTAATTTTACTACAAAGTCTTTAATAGCTGATATTTTCTTACCAATCTTCTCCCAGACACCTTCAACCTCCAGTGGTACAATTTCATCATGCAATTCTGTAATATTTTTGATATAAATTTTCGAATCTCTGCTTTCGTCAGGAATGTAAGTACAACAATGTTGAACTTTCAGCATTCCGCAGACTCCACCCTCTTTTGCCAATAAGATATCAAGGGCAAGTCGATTTTGCATTACCATAGCACGCATGGCAACCATTTCAGTATTCACCAATAAGAATCCTCCAGCGGTGCTTGTTGACAAGCGATCCACTACTGTTGAAAGTTTTCAAATTTTATTTGCAGTCAGAGATATTCCCACTGCGGGTATCAGTGCTCCAAAAATGTCACCCACAATTTCAGTCCAGGATTCTCTCTTACTACGTGCTAAATAACTACCTAGACTATGTACACCATCTTCTCCTCTATCCATGTGGAAAATCTTTGGAAAAACCAGGCCAACATAACATGAGCCATACCAATGGTCTGGCAAACGATAAAATGCACTGTTCCCACAAATGAAATACAGTCCTGGAAAGACTGGATCTCTTCCACCTTTAAATCCCCATCCTCCCATGATTCGGTACGTATCATGGCACTCACTATTCCCTAGAAAATAATTGTCATACGCCGTCTGATTCCTTCTTATACACAATTTCCCTTTCTGAGGCCAATCTAAAGCCATAGTTGGACTCGTTTCTCCTTTCAAGTGTTTCTCCATTTCTACATCCCAGACTGTTTTCTCCACTTTCCCTTCTGAAGCCTTTTTTTGCATTTTCAATCTTCTTTCTTCAACCATATCTAAAAATGACTTCTCCTATTTCTTTAAACTGCAAGTCAAATTATTTCTAAATATATATTCTAATGTTAGTTCTTTAGTCTCTAAGAACAATTCACCTAATACCTTTGCAGGTTTTACCTTGTTTAGTTTGTTAATTGCTGGTACTTGTGAAAATATAGTATCTACATCTGAAAAATAATACTCTAATTTACCTGTTTGATAAAATAAACTAGCTATTACACTACATGTTATTCCATATGTTACTTGAAGGTGATGATAAGTCACTCCTTCAGATACAGATGCAGGTAATTGCATACAAACGTAGCAATCCCTTATGTCCATAGTTTTTACATATTCATACAACAACTTTGAAAACACATTGTTAGAAAAGTCTGTTATTGACCTATCTTTATGTAAATAGTTTTTATCTATTCTAGTTGGGACTACCTTTTTAACTCTCCCTATATTAGTTATGTTATCACTATGTCCTTCTAATGTATCTACAGTAACTTTAAATAAAATTAGTAGAGCAAGAATACTCCAAAGAAGCATTAATAATCCTGTACAACAACAACACATTTTGCACCATCTTCTAAGGAAGGTACATCTACTTTTGCTACTTTCTATGTTTGCCATCTTTTCTAAAATGAGCCGTGTCTTTTGACTTAGCCTCTTCTACTTCACAACTAGTTTCTAACCCAAGGCTTCTAAGCACTTACATGGTTCTACCAGTTTTTGTCTTTTTCAGTATTTTTATTGTTTTTCCATCAGTAACTTCCTTGTCTCATTCAGTTTGGCATCTCCTCATCTTTCACTTTCCTTTTGTTTTCAGCATACAGGATGTCCTGAACATCCGCTTCTTCTCCAACACATTTTGCACCATCTTCTAAGGAAGGTACATCTACTTTTGCTACTTTCTATGTTTGCCATCTTTTCTAAAATGAGCCGTGTCTTTTGACTTAGCCTCTTCTACTTCACAACTAGTTTCTAACCCAAGGCTTCTAAGCACTTACGTGGTTCTACCAGTTTTTGTCTTTTTCAGTATTTTTATTGTTTTTCAATCATCAACTTCCTTGTCTCATTCAGTTTGGCATCTCATCATCTTTCACTTTCCTTTCGTTTTCAGCATACAGGTTGTCCTGAACATCCGCTTCTTCTCCAATATCAGACAAGATAACTCTCAGGATTTCCGATTCTTTGTCTTCCTCAACCACTTCCGGTACAACCATCTCTGGATTTCCTTGGCTATCTGCCTCTTCCTTCACTTCAGGCAGGGCCACATATGTCCATTCCGGTGATTTATACTTCTGGTTAGGTTTCCTTGTTCTTTTGCTTTCTTTAACCACTGTTTGTTCTTCTCCTTTCGATTTTTTCTGACTCGTCACTTCATTCACCTGTTCAGCCCTTGACGAATTTACACGTGTCAGTCGATATCTCAGTCTCTTTATTTTGTTTGGCCACACCTTCGTCCTTTGCCGCTCTTTTCAATTTACTCCCTTTATCATTCTTTTCAGTTCTCCAAGCTCTCTTTCTCAAAACTCGGCCTTCTGGTATTTAATCTTCGCTTTCCTCAGACTCTGTTCCAACTTGCTTTTTACCATCAAAGAGTTCTTTTTCCACCTCTTCTTTTGTTTTCCCTACTTCTGTCCCTCCTCGAATCTCCGTCACGCAATCTTCCTGCTGACTACTTGTCCCTGCTTCTAACTGGATGTTGGAGTTCCCTACACCTCCTCGGGGGTCTTCCGCAGTAATCTTTCCCTCTCTCTCTGTATCTGGTACCTGTCCATCTAAAGGTGTTATTTCGGGTGGAATTTCTCTCAATCTTTCATCTGGCACTTCCTTTTCACGGATTTCTTTTATCGTCTCTCCACTGTCCCTTTCTTTGTGCTTTCCTTGTTCTTTCTTGGAAGAGTGTGCTCTTTGTTCTGTCTCTGAGTCTGAACTGGTATCAGAAATCTGTAACCTTCTCCTCAGGGAATTACTTCTGGGGACCAAAGTTAACCTTGGCTCTGTCTCCCCCCTTTCAGGGTTTTCTCTTTCTTTGTCTTTTGGCTCTCCGTCATCTGACTCTGTACTGGATTCTGACTCATCAAAGTACTCCTTTTCTTTACAGTCAACTGGATTTGGAATTCTCAAAGTATGACTTGCATGGATCCAGTTCTTCAATCCAGCACACTTCACAGCTGTTGTTGTAGTCAAGATGACTTGTCTTGGTTTTCCCCACCTGGGAACCAAACAGTTTCTTCTTCTGTGTACTTTTATCCTTACCCAGTCCCCTGGGCTTAGATCATGAGCTGGCTTCTTTTCAAGAGTGGTGGCATCCGCTCCAACCTGATGAAACACAGAATGAACTGCGTCAGCCAGGCTTTTACAGTATTCCAATACCATGTCATCAGTTATTGTTATCAGCTTGTTGACTGGTATAAATACATGTCTCATGGCGAGTCCCATGAGGAACTCATGCGGACTCAAACCAGTAGTTCTGTCTGGTATTGATCTAATAGTCATGAGTACTAGAGGCAAGACATCGGGCCATTTCATACCTGTGGCTAAACACATTTTCCCTATACTGTTTTTGATAGTACCATTAATTTGTTCTACTACACCAGAAGCCTCTGGTCGGTAGGCACAATGCAGTTTTTGTCGTACATTCAATGCTTCACAAATCAGTTTTATGATCTCATTATGAAAATGTCCTCCTCTGTCTGAATCAATTGGTACTGGGAACCCAAACCTAGGTATAAATTCCCTCAACAATAATTTGGCCACTGTCATTCCATCATTTCTTCTTGTTGGGAACGCCTCTACCCACCTGGAGAATAGGCATACTAATCACCAAAACATACCTCAACCTGTTACAAGGAGGCATTTCAATGAAGTCCACTTGCATTCTAGTAAAAGGTCCTCCCTTTCGACCTATTGTTCCTAGACTCACCACTGTCTTTCTTCCTGGATTATATTGCTGACAAATTAGCCTGAACTTGGCATTATACTAAGTTTGTTTAAAAGACCTAATCATGGCGTCTCTCCCTATATGTCCCTGTCCATGATACATCCGTGCCATGGCAGACATCATGCTATCAGGCATAACTGGTCTTCCATCTCGATAGACCCACACATGATCTTTCTCTCTTGGTGCACATCCTGCTTTTACCCACTGTTTTACTTCTTCCTCTCATGCTTCTTCCCGCAATTGTCTTACCTCTTCCCATGTTCCCACAGTGTTAGTAAACATTGGGAAACAAGAAATCCAGTCCCTTTCCTTTGCCCGATTGATTGAATTCTGATTTCGTGCACAATATTGCGCCATATCATTGGCAAATTTGTTCCCAGTGACAATGTAATCACCACTGCGACTATGTGCAACACATTTCACCACAGCCAATTGCCTAGGCAGCTGTATTGCCTCAAGCAACTTTCCAACCACTTCAGCATTCTTAATGGGAGTTCCACTTGAGGTTAGGAAACCTCTTTGCAGCCAAATTTGGCCAAAATCATGGACCACCCCGTAGCCATACTGGCTATCAGTTATCACAGTCACTCTCACACTTTTCCCAATCTTACATGCTCTGGTCAGGGCAACAAATTCAGCTACTTGGGCCGACCTTACTCCTTTCAAATAGGATGCTTCCATCACTGCTGCAACTGTATATACCACATATGCTGCACTCAGCACTCCTTCGTCTGTTCTCAAACAAGATGCATCAACAAACATGACATAATCACTTTCTGGCAAAGGTTCATCTTTTATGTCAGGACCTTTTCATACTTAGTCAGTCGGCTGTGCATCATATACTAAGTACGACCCCTTGTTAAAAGAATCGCCACATCATGAGGTATGTTCCAAACTTCGACATGTAGCAGCTACTGCTTTCAGACACCCAGGAAGGGCTACAGCTACTGGGTCCAACATGGATGAAAAATACGCAATTGGTTTCCTCAGTTTTCCATGCTTCTGTACTAGAACAGAGAGTGCACATCCATTTCTCTCACTGCAATACAACTCTAACTCCTTGTCATAGTCAGGCATACCTAATGCAGGCGCTTCACACAATCCTTCTCTCAATTTCTTGAATGCTGCCAACTCCTCTTTGTTCAAATCAATTGGATCTCTCACATCACTTCTTGTCAATTGTACCGAAGGTTTTGCAATCAATGAAAAATTTCCTATCCACTGACGACAATATCCAACCATTCCCAGAAACATTCTCACTTCTCTTTGGGTCATTGGTGGACTCATTCTTTTGATAATCCTGATTCTGTCTATGGTTATTTTCCTGTGTCCTTTCTCAATGCTGTGTCCTAAATATTAGACTTCTTTCTTACAAAATTGTAATTTCGATGGTGACACTTTTAATCCTCCATCTGCCAAATGATTCAGCAAGGCTACCGTGTCTACCTCACAAGCTTCACGAGTTTTCGATGCCACAAGTAGGTCATCGATATACTGGACTAGTACTGAATTTTCAGGCATTTCTAAACTCTCCAAATACTTTTTCAATAGCTGATTAAATATTGATGGGCTTTCTGTATACCCCTGTGGAATTCGGCACCACGCCAAAATACGCTCGCCGAAACGAAATGCAAAAATTTGCTGACTGTCATGATGCAATGGGATAGAAAAGAAAGCATGGCACAGATCAATCACTGTGTACCATTTTGCGTCATGAGGGATCTGATATAAAATCACAGATGGATTCGGTACAATAGGACAACATGGTACAACAATTTTGTTTATCTTTCTCAGATCTTGCACTATCCTGAACTTCCCACTAGGCTTTTTCAGTCCCATTATTGGTGAATTACATGGGCTACTCATTATTTCTCTCAAACTTCCTTGTTTTATCATTTTCTCAATCACAGGAGTAACTCCTTTGATTATTTCAGGTGTCAATTTATATTGTGGGACATTTGGGTAACATACTCCTTCTTTTACAATTATTTTTACTGGATCTACATTCCTCATCAATCCTACGTCTTCTCCTGTGAAGTCCCAAACTTCGGCTTTTACTGATTGTTTTAATTCTTTTGATAATTCGTCAGGGTTAAATACAGCATAGGTTCCTGTAACCTCTTTCTCTCTGTTTGCCATTGTCATTTTATACAGCACATCATCATCTGGTGTTTCAAAGGCTATTCCATCTGGAGTACAAAATATAGTGCAATTCATCTTGCACAATAAATCTCTACCTAACAAGTTCACAGGACTGGTGTCGCACACTACAAATCTGTGCATTTCAGAAAATTTCCCTATATTAAATTTCACCGGTTCTGTAAGGTAAGTTTTAATCTGTCAGATTTCCGATGCCCTATCCAACCGCAATTATGACACGGAAATTTCTTTTTAGATTCCTCAATATTCCCTTTATTTTTCCCAGGATTAAATTTTTGTTTTGACCCAGCTTGTACTGCTAATTGTGCTTCCTGTCTTTCTGCTACTTTTACCTGTGCCCACATAGCCTTCTCTTTCAGTTTTCGCTGTTTTGCTCCAATTTCATCACTGAAATATTTAGCATGTCTCAATACTTCGTCTATTTTCTTATTTTGCCAATCTACTGTATGCTATTTTATCATTTCACAAATTTCTGGACGAAGACCATATACAAATCTGTATACGAAATGACTCAAATCCTTGTCACTCAAATGTTCATCTCCACTGAATTGTTTAAAGGCCAAAATTAACCTCTCATAATAGGCATGTACTGATTCTTTACTCTCCTGATGTGTTCTGTCAATTTTTACCCAATCTGTCTCTTTCGGGGGTACCTTGTTCTTCAAAAATGCCATAACCTGTTCATATTTCTTCATTACCTCGGGGTCTGGAGCTCCTGTCTTTGGATCCCTAGGGTATTCCTGTGTCGGCCAATCTATTACTATTTTGCATTCTGTCTTTAGATCTGCCGGTACTATTATGTCAAACAAGCTATTCAGATCAATCCACAATACTTTGGATAGTGTCAAAAATCTGTCCACCTGCCTATACCACTTGACGGGTTTGTCATTCGTAAATGACAAAATATCCTGTCTGGTCCATGGGACATGTACATATCCTCCTCCCGGAATCTCTCTCATAGGGTATTCTGTTACAACCTTCTCTTTCTCTCTCACAGGATAAGCTGAAAAGGTTATGTCTGAATTTCGTCTCGTTTGCGATACCATCTGCTTTTCCATTTGTCCACATCTCCCCATTTTCTCAACAAATAATTATTTCCTTAATCTGACCTATTCGTCCTGTGGTATTCGTGTTTTCAATATCTTTTTCGGTAACATCTACTCGATAGGGTTTCTGTAGGGTTTTTAGCTTTTCAATATCAATACCCATTTCATTTGCCACTTCTTCTAATCTTTCATGAAGACTCTTCGCTCTCCATGTTACACTTTTGCATAGACATAACAACTCCTCATCTTGTTACGTTTTTAACTTCTCTGTCGGGATAGTTCCTACTATTAATTCTTCCAGTACCATTCGTAATTTTGCCACATCTATTGACTGAGATTCCTTGTCATTCTTTTGCAAGCTTCTCAACCATTCACTCAACTCCTCTGTTGATGGTCCTACTGGCTTTTCTACATTCCCTTGTCCAAAATCTTTTTGAGATTCTGACATTGTGTCTATCATCGTCATACGCTTTTCTGCACAGTTTTGACCTAAAAACGGGTTATTTGAAAAGTTCGGTTCAATCATACTCATAGGCTGTCTCCATGGATTCTCACTCTGACTCATTCTTGGTTGTTCAACCTGTTTACTACTCTTATAAGGGACTGTCAAACAATGTTCCCTATCTTTCTGTTTTTCAAAAATAGGCATTACTGGACCTATCGTTATTGGAACAGTTACCGCTTCTAAATTCTTTGTCAATTCTCTTATTTTCTCGGTTAATTCTAGGGTCGTTTTTGCTAGTTCTGCTGAATTTTCTCCATCTAATTTTCCTCCAGACTTCTTTTCTACCTCTCTAATGGGATTGTTTCTTCCCAAATCTTGGAACTCTGGTTCCGATTTTATGATTCTTACTATCTCTTTCATTGGGGCACTTGGGGATAATTTTTCTGGTTCTGGTCGATATGGAGGTGGATTCTTATAAAACATATCATCACGAACATCATCCTCTGACTCATTCATTCCATACCCTCTCGATTTCACATTATGCCTCTTTTCTACACACTTTCGTCCTTCATTCTCTCCTGCAGTTCTTACGGGAAACAGACCCTCAGTCATACTCGCATGCCGCCATCTTCTCATTCGATCATCATGCGTCTCATGTCCGTATGATCTGCCAAACAGATACCTATATCCTCTACCATATCTCTGTCTTTCTCGGTCATGCATCTCGTCTTCCCACTCCGTTAAAGCCTCGAATTGAGACGGTCTAGGTCTTGGTTTTAAATGTATCATTTTCTCTCTCAAAATTCTCAAAACAGCCAAATTAAATGAACCATGCTCAGGAAAAGCCAACACTCCGCCCTTTTCGGTATATTTTACCCAGTTATCTAACCAAATACAGGTGTGATATCCATATTTCGCAACCATGAAGGATGCGGGGGTTTTCGGTGGAGGAAGTAACTGTCCTTCCCTAGTTATGATCGGTTTGTCCTTCTTAAACCACTTCTTAATTTTACCAAACCAAGACTTTTTCTCCTTTTCTGGTGGATCGTAATACATTTTCCCTTCTTTCGTGTCTCACTAGTCTCCTTTACAATTGTACCGCTTTTCTGTCCAATCGTAGCGCGACTCACACTAACGCACCAATCCGGAGCGTCTACGTCACCGTCACAATCCTCAATTCCCAGCGCGACTCACCCTAACGCACCAATAGGGAGCGTCTACGTCACCCTGCATGTCTCCACTCCTAGCGCGGCGTCTCCTAACGCACCAATCTGGAGCGTTTTACATTTCTGACCGACTGTTCAATCCCAGCGCGGTCGTTCTGACGTCAGCAGCCACTGCGGCAGCTCCTGCTCCTGTCTACCCCTCCTTCACAAAACCACTCGGTAAGTTTTTGTTTCAATTTCTACAATTCTGTTAGTAACAACATAAAAACACCACCATTGTCCGCTTCGCTAACCAAGGAATAGCAATAGACCTTTCTCACGAGAATTCCGTCTTTCCCGAGAGCAGCGCTTACCTCTGCCTTACTACAGAATCGTTACTTCCGTTGATAAAGTAGCACATGCCTCTACTTCACCCTTCTAACAAGCATTAGTCAACCGTTTCTCCAGAATTAAGACACATAGTTGAAGACCCAATGCTCCTGGGAAGTAAAACTAGAGTCTCACAATTAACCAGAATGCCTTTACATTTACGCATTTTCACACAAGAAAAAGCAGTATATTCACACAGAATCCTGTCTTTCCCGAGAACAGCAAACAGTCTGTTCTACTACAGAATTATGACATACGTTAACAAAGCAGCGCTTACCTCTCCTTTGTCCTTCTAACAAGCTCAGAGAATACCTATTACCTTTCCAGTGATAAGCGTTATCGGAATGCCATTTGGATTCCTGGTACCTAAGACCAAAATTTCACAGGTAACCTTCGCTATCATACACACTTCTCTCACACAGAATATGTCTCTGATGGTAACACACGGCGATGTCACCGAATCGAACCCAGACAATGTGTCGTGCAACTTCAATCGTCACACGTTTCTCCTGTGTTCCTACAGGATAACAGCAATTCCTTCTTTTCCGAGAACAGTGCTTACCTCTGCTCTACTACGGAACAGTTACAAACTTCCGACTTCCTACATCCCAGAAGCTGTGCAAACAACATAAAACTCAACACGTCTCAACATAGAGTGTTAGTACATAAACAAATATCAATAACCAATAATCAATAAGCTATTTACAAGCAATAATCACCAAACCTAAACAATAAAAACCATCATACTCCTACCAGAAAAACTGTTGCAGCGTGGAACATCAAATTCCCCTTTCGTCGCAGACCAAATACCTCAACATTAAATTCATTCATACACATTCATTGGTGGGGCCCATAACACCAATACTTACACTCAGTTGATCTGCTTTCCTAGGGGAATAAGCTTCCAAACGCTGACATGACAGGAATACCTTTACCTTACCCTAAATACATTGACATCAACTCTAAGATATCCCTCTCATAAGGAGATGGATCATTTAGTTGTTATCTATGATTTTAGTGACTAAACTCATCTATCTACACATTACTCCTTTATCGCTATTCTCTTCTTCAAATAATCGACACAACACATTTGTCAATTAATCAAGTATTCTTTATCGAAGATCGAAGAAATATTGCAAGAATCGTTAGAAATCATCATCAGCATTTCAGAGCATCATATTTACCTATTCTGGCTAAAAGTCGTCCTCTAAGTCAGTCCGGTCAAAGAAGAACTTTATTCAGCAAAGTTAGGCCGCAATTCAGCCTCTCAAGGATTCAGGATAACAGCTGTCCAGCAGTGTCACCGTCCTCTCCGTCAGCATAACATCAGGAAATTGAGTTAGTCAAAGAAGAGCGTTAGCGTTAGCAATTTGTTCAATTCCCTACCTACTTTTATAATGAAAATAATGTCAAAAAGTATCAAGATCGGGGTTCAGAAAGTCCTTATTGGTCGACTTGGGGTTAGGAGGTAAAGTTCTCAGGGTGTCCAAACGATGAACTCATCGTACTTGCTAGTTCCGTTTTTAAAATCAAGCATTGTCTTTGGTATTGGCCAGGTTCCCGGAGCGTCCTTGAAGGGTACATGTTCTCCCGGGGTCAGGTCCAGGCCACTGCTGCTAGCGGTGACGCATGCACACTTCCCCCAGAACCTCGTGTTGTCAGGGCAGTCACGTTTAACATCTCGTTCAGCCATCTTGTTTTGGCCGAAATGGTCAACTTAAGCAAAAGAAACACAAAAACGTAATTAAAACATAGAAATGGCTAATAAAATGTTATCCCCTTGCTAATACCCATATGTGTGTGTATTTATCTAGCAGAAGCAACACTCAGAGCAGTTTATACTCACTGAATAAAGCACAAATCACAAATACATCACCAAAGCAACATATAACATGCAATATTCTAATTTCCTACTATTAATATGCGTACTCAAGTTAGTTTACAATTAGTATAGCCATGCAAAGTGCAATTCCCAGTGCAATTTTGTTAGTATGATTGGTAAATCTTTCACTGCAAAACCAATTAATATGATTACTATTAGTTAATTATTCAGATTAATTATAAACATGCAGGGGGGGGTATACAACATTTTGTACTACCAGCTCTAGCAAACTGTTGCCAATAGGCGCACGGGCACGAAAGTTAAGTAAAGTTAAAGCGTACTTAAGCAAAGAAATGTGACCGAGATCACATAGGAAAAGCGGCAACGGTGAGCTACTGCCAATAGGTGCACAGACACCAATGTTAAATAAAGTTGAAGGGTACAAAAACAAAGCAAGCATTGATCAATGCTGGAAATTATGCTAAAACCAATAGAACTAGAGGAAAAGTAATTGGCCCTCACAGGAACCAATTAAAAGGCAGGAAAGAGAGGGGTTGGGATGTCAACCCTTTGCATGTCATACCTTACAACAAGCCCAATCCCCCTTAAAAGAAAGCCCAAACCAAGCAGATATCCTACTAGGAAAAGCACAACTGCCGGTAGAGATCGAAAAGTGCAAAAAGCCTAATTAAAAATTAAAAAAATAGAAGCAGTGGAGTAGGACCCATGGTGGGGAAGGCAGCAGTAAAAAAGGCAGTAGTAACACACCTGTCGCATTTAAAGGAGGTGGGAGGAAGAATGCTCTATTTCAATGTAAGCAGCTAGAGAACTGAAGCTGAACACAGACGACAGTAGCAGAGAAGGAAACCAAGAAAAAAATAGTCCCCCAGAGAACAAATAAAGAACCATAGCAGAATGAGACAGAATTAAGCCTCTTCTCTGTGGGAGGAACACACGAGAGAAAGGAGGGACAACGAGGCAGGACTGACCACTAGAAAGCAATGATTTTTAAAGGGCACTGATGAAGACAAATGAAAAGCAATTGCAAAATAGGGGTGGACTTGATGCCCACAGAACGACTACAGCAGGTCTCGAAGAGACAGCTGCGCTGTCTAGCTCAACCTAAAAATTACACTGTCTCACACCCTTCAGGATTCCCGGGTCCTGACACATGCTTTCCAGGGGCCCCATTCAAAAGCTGCACTCTATTGTATATAGAAGATTTAGAAACCATTACAAGTAGATAAAAATGTCGTCCAACTGACATGCCAGGCAACTGTTGTGTAAAGAGGCAGTGAGGTGGTCAAAGACCACAGAAGCTAGCCTTGAGAGGATTATGAAGGATATTACCGGAGCAGGTTTTTCAGTGTAGGCAATGGGAAGTAAATTAACAGAAACAAGCATAAAAATCAAGCCCACAATGTCAGATATTGCTTCATTTCAGTCATGTCTTGATTCCACTGACAAGCAAATGAACGCACCAGTGAACTCTTTGCATAATATTTCCGTCCGGGATCAACATATGTCACCTACACAGAAACATTCTGATGCCAAAAAATTGTACCGAAAGAGACAATGTGAGAATCTAAGATGCACCAGAGAGTCTTGAGGAAATGTATATGGAGAAATGTTCTAAATCCTTAATACTTCGCCTACGAGACAGAGTTTACCGTTGCCTTGGACAAAGAGGCTACACTAGCCATGGAAATCATTGATGGTGGAGCTGCATAATTTTGACTCCACTCTTACATGTGTAATTAGGTCACATATATGTACAAATGGCATCATGTATGTGTGTAACCCTAGTACTGTATTGTAGTGCACTTGAACAGTTACAGAAAATGCACCTACTGTATAATCTCAACATTTATGAGTTGTGTGTATTAACGTTTTCTTTACTGTAACAAGTTGCAGTTCTCACGTATATCTGCATTTGTGTGGTTTGAATAACATTGCATCCCTTATATGATTTCATATTTCTTTAAATATTGCTCTCCATTTATTTTATAACTGAATCTGTATTCATGTAAATAATGCTCTGCATCTATGTTGTAACTGTATCTGTAATCATGCATTTAAACGTGTACTGAAATGCTTGTCATATTAAAGTTGACCAAAGGCCATAAGCTTTTCGATTTAGCAATGCTTTACTTTTAACATCAATGCTTGCTTTGGATGTAATGTTTTTCTCTCCTCTGCAGGTGCAGTTACATTAGCTTATGGTAAAAAAATGGCATTTTGTGTGAAAGAGATAGAGAGGCTTGAAGGGAAAGCTCTTGGCAAGAATACGAAGAATTAACGAAGAAAGGGAGAACTACTGTCCGAGCAGAAAAAGAAGATGGAAGAAATCCTAAGACATTGTAATGTGCAAACCAAAGGAAAGACATCTTGAGTGTAGTTGCCAAGTTTGTCATTTGAAGATGAGAATTCATTGGATGTGTGACCTTAGATTCTCGAAGGTTCTTTTGATGGGTATAATTGTAATTGGGCATTGCACTTTGGCTTTGTTCAGATTCCCTTTATACTGTAAGAGGTACAAACCTCTTTGTGACATCTCTGTTGTTTGGCTGTATGCTATCAAATATACTTTACTTTTGAAAACTTCTACAAAAGTTCTGCTATCCTAACACCTTTCTCTGCTTCCCCGAATAATAGGGTTTCTCTGATTCCCAGATAGAATCTTGTTTAGAAGGTCTTCTTAGACAACCTCATGTATAGCCAAGAGGTTCAAAAGTTTTAATCGACTCATCAGACTGCATTTCTCATTCTGTGTATAGCTGCTACTGAATTCCTCATTGTTTTCTGTTATTCAAGATCAATCTTATACGTCACTTCGGATATCCTTTAGTGATTTTGTATTTTTATACTATTTTTGGTGGCTGATTTATTTCAGCTTGATATATATCAGCTTGGCTTTGAATTTATTATCAATTCATCCCTAATCCCATCAATCAACTCTGAGCTTTACTGTGTGACCAAATGGGTAACACTGTAATTGGTAAATTCTATTGATCCTAACTCTATTTATTCCTCAGGCACCTAGAACCTTCCATTGCAGGGGGGCAGGAATAAGCAGTCTACGTTCTATGCGTTCTCAATGGTCCCATGATGCATAGCACTGTAGACTTCTCATTTGAAAAATATTTAAGGAGGAAGAAATATATATTTGGTAAATCCTAGACTATGTGACAAGAATATAAAATTGAGCTTAGGTGAACCAGCCACCACAATCCTCACTTTTAGCAGCAAAACTACAGAATATACAGAACCTGAAGATGTGGAACAATTTCTAGACAACAAGAACACTGTGGATATAGAAAATACAGGAGAGGATGTCAAGGACGTGACTGACCAACAACGAGAGTGGAGACAATTGCCACAGTGGAACATTAGGACCCACACCGACACTGACTGCAGTCAGACAAAAATAGGTTGAACAAGTGGTAGAATCCCTTGTCAGAGAGTCAAACAAATTAAGTTCTCCTATAAAAGTGAAAAAGACCCCAGGCATTACCCATGGAGATACTTGAACAATGCATCCCTCATGCCTGGCAGGGTGACCTGTTTGCTGGTCTGTCCATTCCTGTTTATTTGGTCTTGCTATATACTAAACAGAGTGAGAGCTT
Organism: Triturus cristatus; assembly: GCF_964204655.1. NCBI lineage: Eukaryota > Metazoa > Chordata > Amphibia > Caudata > Salamandridae > Triturus > Triturus cristatus. The sequence goes on from NC_140583.1 coordinate 881,570,279, forward strand.
TCACTTGTTACCCTACTTACCTCTCTCAAGACTTGGTCCTGGTGCATCTTACACCTAATGATCCATACTATCCCTGTACTGCAGAAGAGACTTGGACTCAGATACCTGTACACAGTTCTCATTAGGGACATCTCAGTTTAAACTACCTTCTCCACTGTTATCTCTGTATTGCCAGGGGTGGTGACAAGATGTTAACAAGGACTGTAGACTTAGAACTTAGGACCCATCTCAGGTCTAGGCATCCCTGCTCCTCACAGGTCAGTATAGGCTTTGATATCAATATATCCCTGAAATTATGCCACTAGGCCACGATGTCTGCTTTTTTGAATCCAACACTTTTCCTCCCAATAGGGGATGGTCTAGAACCCCATGGCATTAGCTAGATGCATAAATCCTACCTTATCCATCTGTTTGAAACTGTAACGAGACATACCCACATGAGTATATGACATCACCCCAGTAGCTGAAAAAGAGGATATCATCGGGAGAGGTACACCTCTCAATGACTGATACACCATGCAAGCGATGCTTATCATTTGAACTCTGCAGCATGCATTTGTTTTTGTGGTAACCCTTATAATGACAGTCAGACATCACTCCTGCCTTCTCCCTTCTTAAGGGTCCATTTATTCCAGCTTTTACAAATTGAGGGTCAGAATCCAACCTCTGGAGATCTCATTGCTATATACCCACTGATACCACTTTGCTTGCCATGCCTGGAGAGGAAACTTCCCATGAGACTTTATTTAAAAAAAATGAGTTTGCTGGTTCACAGGAATGTAGATATTCCCATATTGTTAGTGCAGTCCACATTTATCCCCCATACATCCCAATTGTCCTACATCTCTTTTGCCCCCTTTTGCTGTCTTTGAACCGAATACTCTAAATGCAGATAAGATCATGTCACCATCCTTGGCACCACAACCAGGGAGGATTATATCCTTAAATGTAATTGATTATGACATTGTTTCAAAAGATATAAGTGTACTACCTGGCATTAAAACACGCTGACATAGCTCTCACACAGGAGACCCACTTCTTGCCTACTGATACAGACAAACTGCGATGAGTTGGTTGCATAGTGGGCAGCATGTGAGGAACACGGGAGACAGGGTAGCTCTAACCTCTCTAAAAAGTGGGGGATGGCCTTTCTCACCAGAAAGAACATGCCATACAAGATCTTAATATTTCTGAGTGTTAAGGAGGGACCCTACACTTATCTAAGATCATACTGGATGGGGAAATACTAATAGTATGCTCGGTATCTACCCCTCACCATCCCAAACTCATTTTCTTCACTACACATAATAAACTATTGGTGGAATTCAGCTGCACCAGAGTGAATATGGCTCGGCAGTGTCACTTAGCCATTGACCCAGTCATTAATTAGTGAGGTCCCTCTGCTAGGGCTAGTGCAGCATACATGATGCTTTTGAAAGAGGACATGCAGGACAATTACTTCATTAAACTTTAGAGACTAATACATCCAAACTATAGAGGATATACAATCCTCTCCTGGGTCATGGTTTCACTTCCCGTATATGTTGCTCTTGTCCAGATCCACCCTTCAGACAGGAGATTGTAGTGATATTTGGGAGGATGGTATCTCAGATCATGCCCCAATTACATCAGACCTTATATTGGAAAGGGTGGCATCTCCGCTTAAACAATTTGGCATAAGGACACAATAAAATGAAAGATAAAAAATCTGAAAAAACCCACCAACCCCTTTTCAGTACAGAGGCAGGGGGCGAGGCAGAGGAAAAAGAAGAGGTCAGAAGCAAGTACAGTGGAAGGACGCTTGGCAACAACAACAGAGACAAACCAGGAGCATGACACACCCAAGACCCTAATTGTCAACCTCTCGAAAAAAGTACTGAGCAAAGACGAGACCTCAGCCCTGGAACTAGGACTAGGCTTCGTTCCCACGCCAAAGGATGACAATTTCAGAATGAACCAGGAACTCCATCAACTATTCAGGACGATATGATTACAAGCGTTCTTTCTAGGGAGACCCACATCGGAACAACAAGATTCAGGACTTAGACATCCGTCTAAGCTCACACCGACTGCCACAATGGTCCCAAGTGAGATCATAACATTTGAGAAAGCAGTACTGAAGGAGGCCAACCATTTGGAACAGGGCACAACCTTCAACAATCTACCGAACAGAGTACGTCGGGCTGTGAACTCACTGAAGGAGGATTAAACCATCATTATCAAACCGGTGGACAAAGGGGGCGCCACGGTTCTCCTGGACATCAATGACTATGAGTATGAATGTGACAAACAACTGAACAATACCAAATACTATCGGAAACTGAAGGAGGACCCAACAGAACAACTTTCCAAGCAGTTCTGCATTTTGGTGAACAAGGCGAGTGTAGAGGGCTGGACTTCCCCTCAAGAGGTGGCCTTTTTGGTGAATGATAACCCTAGGATGACGTCCTCCCAAAAATCCATAAAGGGGCTACCCCACCACCAGGAAGACCGATAGTATCCGGGATCGATTCACTCCTGGAACCCTTGAGCCAATTTAGTGACCACTTCCTTCGCCCCTTGGTCCAGGCAACTACCGCGTACCTCAAGGACACATGAGATGTTCTCAACGTAATAGAGGTCATCAATGAGGAGAATACCGAACCCATCAACCTACTTCTAACCCTGAATGTGGAAGCACTCTACTCAAATATCCCCCAGGATGCTACCATCGAGGTCGTGGGTCACCTACTCCAGGAATCAGACATACAGTCCAACACCCCGGCGGTTTTCATCAGCGATCTGATCACCATAGCTCTGAAACAGAACTTCTTTATGTACAAAACATCAATCTTCCATCAGACACATGGTACCAGTATGGCCAGCACTTTTGCGCCGAGCCTGGCGGGCCTGTATATGGCATCTTTTGAGGCCAGGAACATATTCTCTGACGAAAACCCGTACAAAGACAACTTCATTACATGGAGGAGGTACATAGATGGCATCCTGATACTGTGGAAAGGATCTAGGACCATCTGTAACTAATTTCTAGAATGGATCAATGGACTCAATCCACATCTCCGATTCACCGGTACAATAAGCGAATCAACCATCCCATTCCTGGACCTGATAATCATCCTTGATGAGGGCGAACTCAAGACAACACTCCACAGGAAGGCCACCGATTGTAACAGACTGTTAGACTTCAAGAGCCACAATCCTTACGTGGGAACCTTCCATATGGCCAGTTCCTGCGGATACGACGTAACTGTACCACTACCCAGGACTTTGACACTGAGGCCAACCACCATGAGAAAAACTTTCGGGACAGACACTATCTGAAAAGGGTAGTAGAAAAGGCGAGGAAAACGAGCAAGGAATAATAACAGACAGGCCCTCCTCGAAACGAAAGAGAAAGAGCCAAGTAAGATCATCACGTATGTCACCACTTTCACACCCCTATCCAACAAACTTAAAAACATCATTAGACGGAACTGGAAGACCCTAAATACTGACTCACTAAACCTGGAACAACCACGCTTTGCATTCAAAAGGACGTCTAACCTACAGGATACCCTGGACAACATACGGCCACTGAACATAAAGGAGAACCCACAGAACGCCATGCTCTGGAACCTACCACCAGTCTCAGGGCATTACCCGTGTGTTAACTGTAACGCCTGCTCCACCACTACCCAATCGAAAACACTAACTCTAGACAACTTCGTCTGAGAACAACGGGTCACTGCAACACTAAGAACTGCATAAACCTCATCACATGCCCATGTGGTCTCAGGTATATCGGCATGACCTCACGCCCAATCAAGCCAAGGATAAGCAAACACAAAAGTACCATACGGCAGGGAAGGACAGCCACCAGGCTGACTAACCACTACCTGGAGGTAGGCCACAACTGTGACCAGATTGCATGGACAGTCCTAGATTCTAGACCCACTTGGGGCATGCAAGCCCTTCTACGACAAGAACAACGTTGGGTCTTTCGCTTACATACCCAGATCAGAGGGCTGAATGATGAATACCCCGGGTGGAACTGTAACCTTCTGCAAAATGCGATCTCAATACCAATACATGACACATATATGCCCTTGACCACTATCACTAGCAGCTCTGTCCACCCCTGATCTTGCTTTCCCCTGCTCCAAAATAAAAAATATTCCCCTACTTCACACTAGTGACAACTCACTAGCAGCAAGGACCATAATGGCCCTTAGCGAATATATACATTGGGATTGCACCAATGTTAGTCAGAGTTGGGAGACATTAAGGGCAACTGACAACCGTCTAAACATTCACTCATATGTGTCATCCCATGGATTCATAACACCTACATGAGGGGATAATGTTCCATGATATGCAAACAACTTTTACCTCTTGAGACATACGCTACTATATATTTAGCGTACTTCGCATAAATGAAATACTGACTCGCGGGGCGCAAACATACCACTACATGCGCATGCGCATTAGCAAGACATCTCCAGAGCATGCGCGCACTCTCCTTCAGACACTACCTTCTGAACATGCGCATTTAGATCAGGCAATGACTATGCACTACACGTACATCAACAGGAAGGAGGAAACGCCTCCGGTCACCACCCCGACAACTATGAATACTGCGCGGACGCCACACTCACTCAATGCAGGCAGTCGCTGGTAGAGGGTAGGTGCTAATGAGCCGGCACCCGACACAACCGTGAGTAGGAACCACCACTACAGTGGAGGAATGTACTTAATACTCTATGAAACAGGCTTCAATAATCTGTTCCACAATACCGCAGCTGATAGTCACTGTTACTTTGTCTGTTTTTGGACTCTCTCCCATGTTTATAGCCAATAGAGTGTGGGCATCCAGCGGATACTAGCCTTGGGAGACTCCTCCCATTTACGTGAGGGTAATCCGGGCACTGCCTTTCACTTTGTTCTGTGTGTGGTTCCGAGAGTATGTTTTTAACTTGTGTGGCTCCCACCAACATCTGTAACAAATGAAGATTTAACGATACATAGATGTTTCAATACTGGTTGCGCGACATACCATCAGTGGGGTTTTGAATTTCGATTCTCCCGAGAATGTCACGTACCATGCGTTACACCTGTACGTTTTGTTGAATTCTTCTCTGCTTTTACAGACTACAACTACGGCAATCACCCTCGGGGGACAAGCGGGATACCTAAAGCGTAATAGCCAGACTCTGTGACCATCCCTCATGGCCTAACGCTTTTAAGGGATCTCCGCATGTACCTTCGGGAAATTGGCTGAGGACTGTTACCAGCTTTAAACGTAATCACTATGAGTTCGAACCATCATGTTCTAATGTCCATGGGTGTAACTATGTTGTTTGCAGACGCTACCCCGTATAAAGTGCAAAGGTTCACTGAACACCTTTGCCATGGCACGTCTGACACATAAATCCTTTTGTCTTCCTCTGTTTACCTGTCATCCCCTTTAGGTACCTCTTTGGCTTGGGTATATCTAAGAGTCGAGATTCACACCACATAATAGGTAACATAGCCCTGTGGTTACCCCCAAGCCACCTCGAACTTATGTGGGTTACCATTTTTCACTCCGGAACCCCATTCTTGCGTGCACTACTATCACATCAGTTAGGTTCTGAAGAAACGTCATTGATCATTTAGACATACCAGATGTGAAACATGTCGACCTTTTGACAGTTACACGGGCACATTAAGCCTCAAGGTAACTCACCAACCTTTTGGTTTTTTAATCTACCAGGGGTACCACGCTATTAAAGGGTCATCCTGTGGACACTCCTAGGTAGTTTTATTTATTTATTTTTTAACTTCTTTCACCTCACCCACTTCACCATTTTTGCTACTGGATCCACCCAACACACCCGCACTCACCTAACGGCTTTTCTCATAAAAGATCTCCGTGAAAATGACCCTTCGGGGGACCCGTCGGGCATTGCAGCGCCGGCCCGACCAGAAGCAAAAGCCCAACGATGAAGCATGACATCCTTCGGGGTGTGTGAGGGCAACTAAGAGGCAAGACATGGCCCTCCCCTTCGGGATTGGATCCTTGATACTGGGGATGAACCTCTGCCTCGCTCTCTTTCCTCCTCCTCTCACCGTCTACTCTATTCTCTATCTTTCTCTTTGTTGATTGGGTGACATTTTGCACCCTCAATTCGGAACAGTGTCCCCTTATGATTTAACGTTAATTTTAAAGATAAAAAATCTGACCTATGATCATTTATCAAAATTTAATTATTTTGGCAATGAGGCATCAGTCTTATTGGGACAAGTCATCTGAACATGAGGAAAGACCACCTGGGAGGCTCACTTATGAAAGAATACAGCCTAACCAGGAAAAACAAGGCAGAAAACTAATCCAACTTGAAATATCCATCAGAAACCTCAAAAGGCACTATATCTGAAACTCTTCCGAAGGCATACTCATAGACCTTCAAAGAGAGAAATGTGTGTTGATATATGGCTGAGTATGAATTAACCCACTCTATTAAGTGCCATTATGTGAATGTAGGAGAAAGCATGGTGCTTTTTGGCAGCTTAGCTAAAACAGCAGAAAGCAAAACAGTTGTCCCCGCGATGTGAGATGATCACTACCATTTGCAATCACACTAGGTTGTGCTAGTGGAGAAATTCAACTTTTCTTGACAACATTGTATCATTCTGAACATGAAGACACTCGGGAAATAGAGGAAAGGTCCCTGTCCTCCCTCCTTATTCCTACATTTATTAATAAATGAAGAGCACTCTTAGAGCGTAAAATCAGATATGATGAGATAGAATCTGGAATTACTGTTACATATAATATATCCCCAGGGAGTCTGGCTTCCCAGGCCAGTTTTGTAAAATTGGAAAGCCATTATTAGTAAAATGCTTGGATGCAGTCTGTCTGAATACAGAAAGTGGATAACCATACAGTTACTTATTAAAAATATCATATTCTTGATCTGCATCAAGTTCCTTCATGCAAGAAACTTTTCTCCACTCCCCTCTTCTTTACATATATATATTTTCTTTACTTCATACTATATGGATTTTAGTAGCCACATCTGCTTTCCAATAAGTTGTAATCATAGAACAAGCTATTAATATCATTATATGAATCATCTAGTTCGGGCATCCTTTCATCTTAACTCCAAATGCCAAGACTTGCCCAAAAGAACAAATCTTGTATCTTGGAATATGGAAACTCCTAGTGAGTCCTGGGTAAATTAAATATCTTTTTCCATAATTCTCTCAGCCTCTCGGAGTCCCAGATCACGTGGACCCATGTTCAAAGCTGGAGGGGGATGGAGGATTATGCCTTCTTGAATTATATATCTTTAGGTGGAATGATTTCCAATCGTTCTTTAGTGATTTTCCAATGAGTAATATCTATTTATATATACATGGAACAGGAACACAAAATAAAGAAACAGCCAACACATGTTTGTGAGTCGTGTTTGTATTGCACCTGCTTGTTGGCTCCCAGTTTGCACGCATTGCAGTCGTGGCAGATGTAGAAGCCACAGGGCTTGGTCAAGAAGTTTGTTTTTGGTTTATTCCGTTTATCCACAAATTTTGATTTGTATAGGACTTGTTTAAGATTTCTGGCTCTCCTGAACCCCATTTGGGGGAATTTCTAAAACTGGTTGGTTAAAGATGAGTTATTAGTCAGAAGGTACCAGTGTCTCTTCAGAGTCTTTCTGATGCAATGGTGTCCATTATGGTAATCCGTTAGGAACCTGATCTTGTTTGAATTCTCATTCCTTGCGACATCTTTGGGTTTGAGTAAGTCATATCTTGAGAGTTTTTTGCAGTCCTTGGATGTTTTATCCATGAGTTTTCTAGGGTATCCCCGGTTGAGTAATCTCTTGGTCAGATGTTCCGAACTTACTTTGTAGGCATCGAGCTTGCTACAATTCCTTCTCATTCGTTGGTACTCCCCTTTCAGGATATTTCTGATGGTGTTATGTGGGGGACAACTGTCTGCCAGAAGGATTGAGTTGGCTGAGGTGGATTTGCGGAAAGTCCTGGTTTGTAATTTGTTCTCCTCCATATAGATGGTTATGTCTAGAAAGTCTCTTTTATTTGGTGAAATGTTACAGGTTGTTTGAATATTCCATCTGTTTGTGTTGATCTTGTGTACAAATTCTTTGGGTATGGATTCAGGTCCCTGCAAATGCACAGAATATTGTCGATATACCGCCCCCATTAGATTATGTGGACGGTATACTTGGTGAATTTGTCGTCCCACAGCCAGTATTTCTCAACAAGTCCCATAAGGATGCGGGCATATGGGGGGGCGAATTTGGCTCCCATTGCACTCCCTTGGGTGTGTCGAAAGAATTTTGAATTTAATGTAAAGAAAATTGAAGAATCAAACTGGGGCAAGATCACAACCAAAAACTATGAGATACTGAATAGACTAATCAACGAATATGAAGAAGACCTGATCCAAAGGAAAATCAGAAATAGATTTGTTTATTTTTAAAGAAAACACAGCAATGTTCCTCTTCTAAACCGGGGATTACCCCTTTTCAGAATTTGGTGGAACAAATCTTTTAAGAGGACTTTTAACTGCTTGATTAGATACTGGTACCATTGCAACAGATAGCCATCTTCACCTACAGCTTTACATTTGGGGTCGGACTTCATGACTTTTTCTAATTTCACCTGCTCTTAAGAAGGATACGATTGGATGCTGCCATAACCAAGATTGACAGAATTTGAATTTTAGCCAAAAAGTTAGTTATTTCGCTCTCTGTGGAATGTATATCTTCTTTATAAATTTTGCAAAAAGGCTCAAGTAAGATTGTTCAATTTGTCGACTTTCAGTAGCCACTAATCCGCTGAAGGTCCCTAATTTAGAATATTATATTTTGGGTTTTATGGGCCCTTGTCTGCCAGACTTTTCCCACTAAATTCCCTTACTCAAACAGCTGTTGGCTGAATGTTTGAGCATTAAGAACTTCTCTTTAAAGTAAAAAATTCTACAGTGTCTCTATCTAAATAATTCTGCCTGTGACTTAATTGATAGAGTTTGGCTTCGGTTGAGTGGAAAGTACTTTATATTTGATTGTCACATAAAAAAAAAAAATACTGTGAAAGGCAATTATCTTCCCCCTCATGGTTGCCTTATAGGCTTCTTAGATGTGTTTTATTAAAGTTAAGCCCATATTTTCATCAAATATAATCGAGTTCTTGGCCAATCTCTTTCAAAAAGAATCTATTGTAGAGCAAAGCTTGATTTAAGGACCATCTATATTAAGGTCCAGTCGTTGATGGAAACATTTTATTGCTGTATGATCTGAGATACAGATTAGAATAAATGAGATTGGCAATCTTTATTATGTCAGAGATAAGAAAGACATTGATTCAAAAAGCAGATTGACACCAAGATGAAAAGAAAGTGTATTATTGTTTTTCATGTTGGTCGCTTGAACCAAGCTCTCTATTACACCTGGCAATAGCTCTGGCAGTTTTAGGCTTCCTTTTAGGATTCCTTTGTATATTTTTAGGCTTAGTTAGATCTGGTTCCACTGATGGAATAGAATAAAAATTGCCTTCAATTATTATGCTTGTTGAAAAGCATGCTAACTGTAATATTACATCATAAATAAACTTTGGGTAGTACAAGATTAGTTTAGACAGTAAAATGAGATAACAGTAAAACAATGATTGAACCCCTTGCATTTTCACAATAACCCACCTCCCTAACTCATCCGTTGCTGTTTTAGGTAAGGGGACCCCAGGGGAGACATAGAAGGGGCATCTTGGGAAGAGGCAGGGAGTGTTCCAGGGTACGGTAAGGGCAGTGGGAATTGGAGGAAGGGGGAAAGAGCAAACAGGCCATCTCTCCAAAAGCATTTTTATGAAGATCTATGGAACAAGTGACCTCTTGCCTATATATTGGCTGGGGTGCAGCAACAATATCAACATTGACATCTTCCTAACAATTCTTTTTATCTAAATAAGACCCTTGAGGATCCAGCAGGTGAAGTTCATTTGGGGAGGTCCCATATCTCAAGGAAGGCCTCGATGGTGCCAATGGAAAGGTGTGCTCTGGCCTGTCTGGACGGTCTCCGATGATAAAGGGCAGTACACCTCCATATCATCCTAGAGTGGTTGTCTAGAGAAAGTGAGAAGTTGCTGTTTATGGATCAGACAGTGGTTGTGTCATGTGTCTTAGTTAGGGCTGGGGACAAACGCTGCCATTTTACCATGTACACGTTGACTTATGACACACATTTACGTGTGTGACAATTCAGGATTAGTTTCTCTGCAACTATATTGCTTACAAATCGTACTTAGAACATTAACCCGACACCTTGAACATCATGTGCAAGGTCTCAAAACACATTGTGCAAATGTCGTTATTTGATTTCATCCATAAGGCAACACAGCTATCAATAGATCATAACAATATAAGCCCGACTAAGGCCTTGGTTCAAGAGCAAGGATGATTTTTGTTACAAATAAACAAGCATTTCTGGGTTCAGGCAGAGGAGCACTTGTTGTCATTGCGAGGTCACTACACACTGAAACCTCAGCACAGCTGCTTGCTGAGCCCTCTGCAAGAAGAGATGTCCAACTTGCACCTCAACAGGGACCTACATTCTTTCCCTTCAGGTAATGGGGCTGGATCCTCCAATAGGGTACTCTTGGCAGATTACATGCATACTGCCTAGGATCTAGGTTAGGGAACGCGTAGTAGGAGTATGCTATATATACCTATATTTATAGTTTTTATATGCCTGCATGTATCAATTATTTTAGCAAGATGGTCACTGTCCTTATATTGCGAATAACTTTCATCTGCTTCTGTCTATTGATCATTGCAGCATATATATTCTATACTAGACTCATGATGGTTCAATAAATATTGTAAAACAGCCCTCTGTGTATTCTTTCTATATTTCTCTGAGAGAAAGAGGGCTTCACTGACTGAGCAATAGGGTTTTAGATATGTTATAACGATCCCTTGGGAGGATCGAGGTTGTCATGTTCTGGGAGTGCCAAAACCATTTGCTAACCATTTAGTTCAAAAGGGGAACATGGTGGCACTGTGAGCTAGCTTAGTCTCTAGGACAACTTATCCTACAGGGGTGCACGGAATCAGTCTGGCACCATCCCTATGTTTATGTTGCTCAACAAACACACAGTTCCTACTGTACAGTGGGAAGCTACTTAAACAGCTGAACACTATATCTGGCAGGTCACCTGGTTGGAGAAGGCTCAGTGACAATCTAATGCCTACTTTGCAACCTTTGTAAGGCTTGTTCTAGAGGTGTAGGACCATGTCTTTGAACAGAATACTGGTCTTAACACTAGTGTACCATGACCTTGATAGTTAAGGTTTTGACATGCTCATAATCTACGACAGTGAAATAACTTGACTTCTCAATTAACTCTTCACTATTGGCGAGTCCCCACATCAATAAAGTTGCACAATTGGCCAACGTTGGCTTGCATTCTCCAAACTGATAAAGTATATTCTCTCTAAAGCACAGTTGAAGTCACCCATTTGTGTTCTACTGTGTGGAATTGGGTTGTTGGTTGAGGGGGTTAGCATTTCTCAAGCAACAGCCACACTCTCTGTCAGAGTGAACCACAAAAGTCACTAAATTAACCTGTTTGTAACACTCTGTTAGCTTGGCACATAGGCAGTCATGCTTAACTGAGAAGGAAAATGTAAAGTATTTATACAGCCCATACACAGAAATAAAGTGAAAAAACAGCACAAGAAAAAGTCCTCACGAATCTGGAAAAATAGAGAAAACTTTAATAAAACCAATGACTGTAAAATGAGAAAAATACGATCAGTAGTAGAACTGCAGATATGCAATTTTAAAGGTTAAAAAGCAGAAAGTATCAACTGTGACTGTGATTATCTGGTTGCACCATACCATGAAAACCTCATAAGTTCAGACCAACCGCTGTAGAGTGTGGAATGGATACTGCTGTCATGTGAGTCCCTCTGAGTATTGCACCTTATGTCTTTAATGCATGGCGTTCCGCTGTGCTGTGCTCCATCAGTTATGATGAGGAGCTGCAAGGGCTGCTATGCGAGGTCCTGCATAGAGTTATGTCACACTATGTTGGTTCTGATGAAGCGCTACAAGATCCTGCTCCGAGTTACATCGAGCTGCATTGATTTCCAAGAGTCCGGGTCTGGGGGGGCACCAATTCAGGGGGAGGGTCAGGAGCCTGTTATGTCCCTGTAGCTCAGACCAGGAGACCAGTCACTCTGGTGGTCCTGGGATCAAGGTGCAGGTCCCGTCCTACTGCCGCTTGCAGCAGGGTAGTTATTTTTGCAGCAGGGCAGCAGGACAGAACTTCTAGCAGCAGGGAAGGAAAGCAGTCTTTCTTCTGAGTCTTCTACAGGTCCAGAAGTGATCTGAAGAGTGGGTGTGAGGGCCCTGATTTTTAAACATGCCTCCTCTGAAGTGAGAGTTAGTGGCTCCCCCCGGTCTCCCTTTGTGATACTGTCTGGGGGTATACATAAAGGTCAACTGCCAACTACACCTAGTCATGTGACCTAGGAAACAGATTGCAGGCACCAAATGGGTAGAACAAGAAAATACCAACTTTCTAAAAGTGGCATTTTCAAAATAGTGGCTTACAATCTGACGTTACCATTAAAGAGGATTTTAAATTGCAATTTCCTTGACAACAAAGATGAATTTCCTACCTGCTCCCTAGCAAAAGTTAGCACTTATTAAATGTAATATGGTAATCAAATGTTCTCCAATGGGAGAGCGTGGTGGTTAGACAGCTAATACTGGCACTGCCCATCTGCATGGTGGTGCCAGCTTCAGTGCACTCCTGCGAAGAACTGTGAGTCTCAGCAGCTACATTTTACTTTGGGTCCCAGCACCTACATTTTTCCAAATTAAGCCCAATAGTTTACTTAAAGCACATCAATTGATTTGAAATGGTATGTAAGGATACAGGTATTTTATTTTCTAACCATTTGTGCTTCTTTATTCTCACTATTTGCATCTATTCTTCCCTTAAAGCATTTGGCTGCAACCTGACATCTCTATTCAAACTGCAACTGTTTAGTTTCTTCAACAGTGTCTCTTTTTTGTCACTCAGAACCACTCGGTGAAACACATCCCAAGTAAATACTGTTAACATCTACAATTCTGTATGTTGGCACTCACTTTTTACATTTCTTCTGCCTTCCTATCCAGTGTTGCATTACCACCTAAAACGTTATATATAACTTTCAAAAGATGACATTATATCGGTACTTTGTGTTCCAAGTGTGTAATTGGCTTTTTCTTTTCGGTATTTATCTCAATGTGTAATTTTCTTTTTTATGTCAGTTCTGGGTATACATAATGCATCTTGAGTAATACACAAAAAAGTTGGAGAAAAGAAAGTGTTTGACTCAGTGATCTCATCAGTAAAATCAAATAGGTAGGAAACAGAATATTTTTAAGTAACTCAATAGAACAAGGAAGGCACATAACTGGTATGCAAGACAGAAAAGAGCAATGCGAACTGTCAGGAAGTAACATGTTACACAACAGCTTTATGAAACACATGCATACCAAGTACAATTTAAAGTCAAACTCAGCATCAGTGTTTTGCAAATGCTGTAAGTTATGCATAAAATTTGAAATACATTTAATGTTAAGTAGAGATGAGGTTTAGATATTAATTTTGCTTAGGAAAAAACGATCCAGGGCCTAGTCATGAAACTTTTTCCCCAAGCAAGTCAGATTGTTGCTTGCAAAAAATATTATAATTATCACATGCGAACACTATGTGCATTTGACACACGTCATAAGAGAAGTAATGTCAGAATGTATGCTTCTTAGACTGATATTTGAAGCACACATGTGTAAAGTACGTAAAGTATGCAATCATTATGGAAATTTGCGCAGTATGTGGGCAGTGGCATTCATTTATGACGACCTGGACCTATTTTTCATGATCACACTTTTACCTAATGCAAGAGGGAGAAAGGCTAAAAATTGATGGAAAAAAGAAGAAAATGAAAGATAGAAAAACAGAGTCAAAGACATATCACAGAGATAATGATCATGCACTAGTGAAATAAAGAGATTTGACCTGGACGATGATTCAAGAAGGAGGCATGAGCTGGAATCAGGAGTAGGCAGCTTTGGTGTTTGCCAACCATGGCATTCCTTATCACTGGTGGCAGACTTCTAAAAAATAAATTTGACTCCTGTACCGTTTTTCTTTTTTTTTTTTTTAAACTAAGCACTGGACATGTGTAGGAAGCAATGCTAATAATTTAAAAAGGACTTTTTAGAAAGGTGAAAGTTTACCTGTTGGTCCTTTCCCGTGGATGGTGGTCCCTGTGGTGATGGTCCCTTTGGACATTTAGGATGTCTGCTTGTGCCTGTTCTCATGCAACTACATGGCGGGCAACTGGTGAATTTCAGTCGTTTTAGGCATGTGAACCTGAAACATAATCCAGGGCCTGATTCACAAAAGTAAATTTATACTTTTGTGCAAGTTCACAATTTTTTTGCTATTCACAAACTCCGAGTTAATAGTAAGTTTACAACCGTGGAGAATCCACATTCAGCTATGCACAGAGGGTTCAGAGACCTGGCCCTCCAGCCATGCTCTGTGCCCAAGCCACCATTGCGTCTCAAGTCACACACTGCACAGCCAATGTCAGTGAACTGTGGAGGTTGGCTGCAAGCCGGGCCCCTGCTGTGACCACCCAAACCCCACTGTGCACATCCTGACATGAATCCATTCTGTGCTATTCACAGCCTTTGATGTGGGCCTGTACCACACCACCTTCTGCTTTGTGCAGTGGGTGTAGGTTACAGGGTTTGCCTGGAACTGCACTGGGCTCACTTTGCTTGCTGTCAAATTTCCTAACGATTGATTAGACAGCAAAGTTTTAGTGAATAAAACTTTTTTGCTCTTTCATTTATCTTTGCATCCCCTGTCAAATCTGCTGAGAAATTGAAGTAACAAACAATAAGCTAAACATGTTGAATGTCTGTCAAATGAGTGTGGATTCATCATATAGTGCCAAATTAATTAACAGATGAACACTTCCCCTTTCCACCTCCCCCCCCTCTGTAAATGTCATCATTCTTTGGGGGACATGCAAGAATGTGAGAATGCCAAGAGTAGGCTAAACATGCAAAGTATCTGCCAATTTTCAAGCAGATCCATCAGAAAGAGACAACATTATTATTCAATCAAAAAAGGTTTTAACCCCCCCCCCCCCCATTAATGCCTTCTCCCCACAGGATCTGCACATAAATCTGAAATAACTCCATTCGCTATAACTTGCTAACTACCTGTCACATTTTATTCTGATTCTACTAACAATGCTAATCTATAGGAAATTGAAAATGTTATTACCCCCATTTTACTTTGCCACACACTTATTGGATTGACACAAAACATAACATACCAATCAAAAACTAAACTTTCAAAGATTCACCCAAATGTAATGCAGATTCTTCACAAAGTGTCAATATTATTATCAAATGAAATTTTTTTTGCCCACCTTCTTAAGTTGGTCACACTTGGGGACTCTGCAACAGCTTAAAACATCAAAAATGAGTTAAAAACAAACAATGCCCCTGCCATATTTCATACAGATCTATCAAATGATGCCAATGTTGGTAGTAAATCATAAATAATGTTGTCCCCCTTTAAATTTGCCCCCATTGCATCTTTGCAAAACATAATGGGGCAGATTTACAAGCCCCTTGCACCACTTTTACGCCGCCATTGCGTCACTTTTGTGACGCAGTGGCATCGTAAACAATGTGCCACGTTGCGACATATTTACAACGTGACGCATCCAGAGAGATGTGCCACATTGTAAAGCCCTGCGCAACATTATACCTGCATCATGTATAATGTATGCAGGGTGGTCGTTCCGACGCAAGAAAGCTTCATAAAAGTGACACAGTGAAATCTACAAGATCTCACTGAGTCACTTTTACGACGCCACTACGTCAAAATCTTACGCCTGCTTGAAGCAAGCATAAGGAGTGACGCAGCACAATAAGTATAGGCCGCCCCTGAGAAATGTACTAAGAGCCTTATCTAGTTTGGTGGACAGGAAACTTTGTCACATACATGGCAAGTGTCCTGTCCACTCTTTTGGGAGTGCTTTATAGCTTATGGCACCTTTAATATGGGCGTCAAAATATGCAATATATTTTGATGGTGTATCCTGTCACCCAACTATAAATATCACCATAAGTGTTTCATGCATGTCAGTCATATTCGTCAATTGATGCCTAAGCTATAAAAAAATTAACAAATGGCTTTTCAACTGAGAAGATACACAAAGGTGTTAAAACTGTCAAACCAGCCTGGCACCTTTTTCAATGTTTATTTTGCAAAAGCTATTGAACGGATCCCAGCCAAACAAAACAAAGCATGCTTTCTGAATAAAGTTGCATAGATTCATGCTAAGTGGGTGTAGAACTGTGCAGAATGTTTGCTCCATCTTTCACCAAAATGTACTGGGAAGTTTAAATTGGAAGTTATACTTATGATTGCTTATGATTGCACGCATTATAGTGGTTAGGAGATGTCTAGTTAGACATGGCCATGTGTGCCAGGACATCAGGAATGGCACTTTGGGGAGGGGTGGTCAAAATTAACTCCAGCAGAGGCCACCAATAGGCCACCATAGTCCAGGTCCACTTGCTACTAGCCAGCTGGCAACTTCATGGAAAAGGCCTCTTGCAACTTGTTGTGGCCCTGTAGCCACACAGGAGGTCAGCAAACCGAACCCTGAAGTCCACTTCTTTGCCCTGGGTAGAAGTGGGAACAGATCCTGCCCATCGGGTTCCTGACAGACCTCAAACAGGAGGTGCAGCCTTCCTCAGTTCATTCACAGATTCAGAGTGTTCTGAGGAGTGTGCCTTGGGTGGCACATTTATAGCTGGCACCAGCAAGTGAGTAGGGTAGACTCCTTCCTCCTCCATAAACAGTGGTGTAAAAGTTCAGAGAATCAGTCTATCCACTTTTTCAGCAGGTCTTGTTTGCCCTACTGCAATCAATCCCACAATGTACCTTGTTCCCAAATTCTAAGATTGGGGAGCCCTTCTCCCCTTATGCAGAGCCTGTGTGGCCAACCAGAGGTATGTTCAGATAAATGTGCAGTCCCCTTTTCTGTGATCACCAGTTCTCGGTTTAGGTTTTCCCCCACTGGATTTGTGCCATCCTGACTATGGGGACCGGGCCTTTCCAGGTGTCACCTGGCACTTGCTTGTGATAGGGCAGGTCCCTTTGAAATGTTTAAAGTTCTCACGCCCACCCAAATTGGTCTTCCTGCCAGGGGAAGAAAACAACTTCCCACTCTCAGGATATTGTTCCTGCTACGAGAGCAGTTTTTACACTTCATTAGGTCAAGCACTTGATTGACGATTGCTAGACAGCGAAACTAAATTAGCCTCCTGGAGCTTCAGACAGGGAAAGGGTAACATTCTAAAAGTCACTTTAATTAAAAATCCAACTTCAATGCTGAATTGGACATTTAATAAATATTAAAAATAGTATTTTAACTATTTTCTAGCTGGTCCCAAACCCAAGTTAGCAGAATTAATATTTTAATTCATACTCTAGTTTTCCCTGTAGGAAAGACAGAACCTTCAGCTGTGAATATAGCTTGTTGGGCCTTGTAACTGTAGGCACGTGATAATATTACAATTTGACAATGTCCTGCTTTTCAAATCCAATAACTTTTCCTTGTGGGATATAATCAATCATCAATCTGTCAGTATCTATATAGCGCAACGCTATCACCCCAAGGAATATCTTGGCACTGAGGTTGCTGGGTCTGGTTTGAAAAGCCAGGTCTTGATTCACATCATAAATATATAATGATATAATGCTACATAAGGATTGTTAGACCTGGCATCCTAGGCATGGTTTCCCCTGACTTGTTGCCTCTACTGCCTCTATTTTTTATGCTGTGCTGGATTTTGTTTATGCTGGCTTAGATGCTTTGGGCACTTTGCCACTGCTGAACAGTGTCGAAGTGCAAGTGCTCCCTGTGTAAATAGTTATTGTGATTGGTTCTCCCTGATTGGTATGTTTGATTTACTGGTAAGTCCCTAATAATGTGCACTGAGTGTGCCAGGGCCTGTAAATCAAATGCTACTAATGGGCCTGCTGCACTGATTGTGCCACCCACATGAGAAGCCCTGAAAAGGTGTCTCAGGCCTGCCATTGCAATGTCTGCATGCAGTTTAAACTGCCATGTCAACCTGGCAAGTGCACCCACTTGCCAGGCCCTAACCCTCCCTACTCTTACATGTAAGGCACCCCTATTGTAGGCCCAAAGTACCCCCCGGGGCAGGGTGCAGTGTATGTAAAAGGCAGACCATGTACTGAGGTGTATGACATATTCTGATAGTGAAATACTGCCAATTTTGTTTTTCACTACTGTAAGGCTATCTGTCCCTCTAGGATAGAATAGGGAATGCTTTGTAACATCTTGCAAGCATATCTTCCCATGGGGATAAGATAGAAAGTCAGAGTTTGGTATCCCTGAACTCAGAATTTAATAACACATATTTTAGTAAAGATGGTTTAAAATTGTGTGTTTGAAAATACCACTTTTAGAAAGTGGCTATTTTCTTGTTCAACCAATCTGTGTGCCTCTGCCTGTTTGTGGTTTAACTGTCTGGGTTTGGAGTGGCAGACACAGAGGATGTGCATTCACTATAGACAACCACTGGGGAGGGGGGTTGACGTGTGCCGGGCTCTTCCTGGATGACTCAGCCTTGAGCTGAATGGACCTTGGCTGCATATAGTGTGGTTGGAGGGGATTTGCCTTACACCTGAATAGGGCCTGTCTCCCTAACACAATACTTTCTCCACCTCCTACCGGGAAGCTACACTAGCAAGAACAGAACTAGTTTGGACTGGGCTCAGAGCACCTCTACACAAAGACATCAAATACATTTTCGGGTATAAGTATCCGACCCAAAACCCCGGAATGGGTGATACTTCTAGAATTCAAGAGGAACCTTTGCCAAGGAGAAGAGCTGGGGAGACTGAAGTAGAAGTACTGCCCCTTTGCTGTGTGCTGTGTGGGGTTGGCCTGTTGTTGCTGTTTCTGCCAAGGAAAGGACAGGGACTTTTCCGTTTGCTGTGTCCCCTGCTTGAGGAAGATCTCCAAGGGCTTGAAATAGAGCTTGCCTCCTGTTCTGAAGTCTCAGGGACACAAACACTTCAACCCGAGCTCCCCTGAACTCTGCTGCTGTGAGTTCTGCCCTGCCAGGAGGTGCCTGTGCCAGGTTTTGGCCTCTGGAGGTTGTTGTTGCTGTTTGGGAGCTGTAAGAAAGAAGAAACTTGAAGAACTGCAAAAATCGATGCATCGCTCTTCTTGCGACTGTTTTCCCGATGCATCCTCGCAGTGCGAGAGAAATCTCCACGCATCGCTGCCGAAACTGACACAGGGCCTGTCGCTGCTGCAAGAGTCTAGGCATTGAGGGATCGCGGAAGAAGAAAACCAACGCAGTGCCACCGCATCGATCGCTGACACATCTGGGATTTCCACGCATCACACCTGTGAGGCAAGTCTTCTCGACATATCACCCGCGGACCACAATCATTTCAGAATCGACACATCACCTCCCCCTACAGACTGGATTTGATGCATCACTTCTACTGCGTGCAGCAGAACTGTCGCACCACCTCCCCTAAGTCACAGGAACTGATGCATCGCTGTATTTTCAACGCTTCCCATTTCTGCGGCTGTTTTGCCTTGTAAATTATGACGCAACTACAGGTACTTTGTGTAAAAGCAATGCATCTATACCTTTGTATGGTACAAGTTCTTGAAACCTTTTGAAAGTCATATTTTTAACTGTGTATGTTGGATATTTGTCTTGTTTGATTTAGATAAAGATATTTTATTTTTCTAAACTGGTGTGGTGTCCATTTGTGGTGTTTTCACTGTGTTACTGTGAGTGTTGGTACAAATACTTTACACATTGCCTTTGGGAGAAGCCTGTCTGCTCATACTAAGCTACCAAGGGGATAAGCAGGGGTTATCTTAAGTGTGTATCCCCCTTTCCCTGACTAAAGCAAGGGTCCCTATTTGGACAAAGGTACCTACATCTGCCAACTAGAGACCCCCATTTCTAACAAGGATGGCTTAATAATATATAAAAAGTAGAGTTTTTCCTGTTAACAGGTTTATTTGACAGGTTGGACTGCAGGTTTAAACTGTAACAATCAGGCTTCGCTTCTCTATCACAAGGCACAATCCCAGACTGTCTAAAAGCAATGCAGGTATCACCCGTACTAAAAAAAACAACCACAGATAAATCTGACCTCAATAATTTCCGCCCCATATCTAACATCCCCACTCTAGCCAAACTACTAGAAAAATGCATACAATCCTAACTCTGTGCTCACATGGAGAATTTCCAACTCCTTAACCAGCATCAATAAGGCTTTCGGAAGGGGCACAGCACAGAATCGGCACTCACGCACGTTATGGACGACATCTTAAAAATGCTTGACTAAAATGACTCCTGCCTCCTGATCCTCCTTGATCTTTCCTCTGCATTCGACACGGTTAATCACGACAACCTCCTTTCCACTCTGAAGAACAGAATGGGATTCTCGGGTCTGGTGTTACAATGGTTCGCCTCCTTCCTCCACCACAGAACACAAAGACCACTCCCTCTACCAGCCCTCTCCAGTACTCATGGGTGTCCCCTAAGGGTCCGCCCTCTCTCCTATCCTCTTCAACCTTTTTTTAGAACCTCTTGCTAATTCTCTAAATGACAAGAACATTCCCTTCCATATGTACGCGGACGACACACAACTTCGCCTGAAAATCTCATCCCTGGATAACATCATCTCACGCAAATCTACCCTAACGTCTACTCAAAATTGGATAACTGAGAACCACCTCCTGCTCAACACCTCCAAAACGGAATTCCTTTCATCTCTCCTCCGAACCACCCCCTCAAGTCTGACCTTTGGCTGACTCACCTCACTGCTTTCAATTGCACCCCTCTCATCATAGACTCTGCCAAATCTCTCTGAATCACCTTGGACAAGCACCTGAATATGAAAAATCATATCAGCAACGTCTGTAAGGAAGCTAATCACTTGCTGAGGACACTTAGAAATATCAAGCCCTTCCTTCCTCAAAATGACTTGAAACAGGCAGTCCAAGCACTGATATTGCCAATGCTAGATTATGGCAGTGCTATGCTCTGTGGCCTTCCCAAATACACCCTGGCTCTACTAAGGTCAGTACTCAACGTTGCGGCCATACTAGTTACAGGTTCCAAATGAAATGAGCACATTTCCCCAGTCCTAAAATCTCTTAAATGGTTGCCCTATGAAGCTCGAATTCAGTTAAAGATTGTCGTTCAAGGGCACAAAGCCCTGCACGCCAACACCCCCAAGTACCTATCGCAAAAGCTTGAAATATCCTGTGGCAAGAGAGCCTCAAGAAGCGCTAACAATTTCCTCCTGAAATCACGTATCAGGAACAAAAAGAGAACTTGTCGAGCCTTCTCAGATGTGGCCCCAAAGATCTGGAACTCTCTTCCCCCTGAATTGCACAGAATCTCATGAATAGCTGCTTTCAAACTTGAAGCCAAAAGATTCCTAATGAACTAATTCTTACCTTAATTTGGGCTATGTGCATTTGCTCGTAACCACTTATCCTTCAACTAGTGCACCAACATGTGTTGCATTGACCCTACAACTTTTTTTTACCAACTTGTGTTTCTGCTCTCTGCGCCTCTCGGCTGTAAGGTGTGTCCCCTGTAGCAGCCTGTTATTTATCTGTTAATTTTATTACTCGCTGTGTTCCATTTGTCTGTGATCATTGAGACTAGAACTGTTTGGTATTTTTACTTGATATTGTTACTGGAGTCTTATTCTCCCTTTCATCCTTGTGTAAAGCGCTCTGATATCCCTCGGGATCTGGTTCGCGCTATATAAAACTTTATAGAAATAAATAAAATAAAAAAATAAAATAAAAATATGCACTGATAGGCCTACAGTCATGTTTTCTCTGTCACACTAGTGGATGGCCCAATAAGTGCTGCAGTCCATAGATGACATTTAATTTCCCATGCCGTGCGTGTATTTCTGAACCATATACTATGGCCCTTTCAGGAAAGCTAAATATGCCATGTTGGAAAGTGGAATAACATGTGGTATGGGTGAGTGCACTTACCATGCAATATTACCACAATGCCTCAAAGATGATCATTGAATTCACAACAATAATCCTTAGCTCCTGGTAGTGTGGACAAAAGCAGTCAGGCATTACTGGAGGAACATGTGATAAGTGTCATAAGGGTTCCTAAGTAAGTGACAAGACTCGAGAAAAATCGAACACCAATTTATAAACATAGGGTACATTTTGATGTAAAACGCACTAAATAGCATACATATAGCCGGAGTTATGGTTTTCAAAGCATTAGAAAATATGTGCATTAAATAGTGCAGACATTAAA
The DNA here is from genome assembly GCF_964204655.1 of Triturus cristatus. Taxonomy (NCBI): domain Eukaryota; kingdom Metazoa; phylum Chordata; class Amphibia; order Caudata; family Salamandridae; genus Triturus; species Triturus cristatus. Next base: position 881,592,721 of record NC_140583.1, read on the forward strand.
CATAGCGGTCAATGGGAAAATCTGCTAGTCACAATCAGTCACTTAGGGGTTGACTTGCGCTGTACCCTCGCAGAGTAGAGGTCTTTGGGGTCCCAGGACCGGGGCCCAACAGTCAGTGCAATTTTACCTAGGACATAGAGTCCAGGTGCAGTGGCAGACTTGACTGTCAGTGGTATTTAAATGGGAGTTGCTCCCAAGCTGCTTTTACAATAGAGACAATACCACCAGAAAGAAGATGCAAATACTGAAGAGCTGGGAAGTTGCTGACGTCAGTCACAGGTGTTGTGAGTAGAGGGGTCAGTTGTCGAGTAAAGAGGTTAGTTACCAGATTGTTGACTAACAAGCCTTGGTAGCAGTAAAAGTAACTAAAAGTAACTTTGACATCTGGAGGTTCAGGGGAGTGCGCTAGCTGCTGAAAACTTAATTGAAGACCAGACTACACTTCCCACAGTGCACCACACCATTTATTTTTGGGTGATCCCTTGTTGGGCCCGATGGCCAGCGCTTCATTGGTTCCAAAGTGTGGTTTTTACCTGCAGTTTGCCTGGGACTGGTCCCACAGATCCAGTGAAAGTCCGAGGATGCTTCTGGCTCCCACAAGGATCTCTCACTTAGGGAGTTTCGAGTTTTAGCCATGGACCAGGGCTGTTCACTCAGTTCCAAGTCTGTTGCCTTAGAGACACAATATCCCTCTTTTGTTTTGTGCTGGTGGGCAAAGGCCTATTGTTGGTGACACGGGTCTCCTCTTGGTCCTTCTATGAAGTAGGTCGTTCAGATCTGAGGTTCTGGTATCACGAGGGTCCCTTAAATCCTATATTTAGGGTAGTTAGGGGTGTGGGAGCTACCAGCCAATGAGTAGCCAGTACCTGCAGCTAATCTGCGCCTGAGGTAAATACATTTGATGGTGTAGGCCACCTTTTCCACCCAAAACCCATTATTTCTGCCCTCCTAAAGATTACAGAAATCAACTTTGGGTGTACAGATCAGGCAGCTCACCCTGGAGGTATGACCAGCCTTTATGGAGGTGTACAGCTAGTTTCCCACCTTGCCAGGGTGCAAGGGTGCCTCGGGCAAGGGGAGGGCTGTGTCCCTCTCAGGTGGTGTGGAAGTTGTAGATCACCGATCTGATGGGTCACTTCACCAGCACACTTGGGATGGGAAGGTGTGACCTCATTCCAGCCCAAGCATTTGTTCTGACTCCTGGGAGTGCACACAAGCCTGACAAACCTGTCTTGGCAGCAGCTGCGGCAAGAAAATCTGGGTTTGCCAGCTAGAGTACCTGTCAGCTAGGATAACTAGGTGGGTAACCACTAGGTAGCCACCTGGGTGCCTGCCAGCCTTTCCTTGGCAGCAGATTTGTGTCAGGGTAAAGAAGGCATGTTGTTTGACACCAAACTCTACGTATTTAGGTGGTACCATAATGGAGCTAGCAACCCGGTGTGGCTGGGTGCAAGTCCCATGTTATCCCATGAACAGCCTATCAGTCATAGGGGCATATTTACAAGGATTTAACACTACAGCGGCTTTTTTTTGTATCACCATATTCACAAGTTTCTGTAAAGCTCAGTCAACTTAATTCTTTAAGTGTTAACGTAAATTTTTCACAGTGCCACTTCATTTAGCGTGATTTACTGAAAATGAGATGCAAGGTAGGCGTTCCTTCATAAAAACTCCCACAAAACACACAACAAGATATTTATGAGGATTTTCCTTGTACGTCGCTAAAAAAGAAAAACTGAAGCTATGTCACATTAGCAGCAGTTTCTTAATGCTAGGAATTACCTGGTCTTAAAAATTATGCTAACACACTTGTGTAACAAAGGTCTCATTTATGAGGCTCTGGCGCAGGGCAGCGCAGCAAGGAAACTTGCTGTACTGCCCGGCGTCAAAAGAAAAAAGCAGGAATTTCCTGTATCTATAAGATATGGTACATTTTCCCTTTCCCCCATTGCTGACGCAAAATGGGTTGCCATGTGTCAGCGCTGGCACCCTTGCATTATGGTGCAAGGGTGTCTGTGTTGCAGGGCTGATTGATTTTGCGCAGGAATCAAACAATCAATCAGGGGTTTATATATCACAGCTACTCACCGTTGATGGTCTCACAGCGCTGGGGGGGGGGGGGGGGGGTGGGAGGGGTTGAACTGATCTGTCTGGGTGTGGAGGTTTCAGTCGAAGAGCCAGGTCTTGAGGTCCTTCCTGAATTGGGTCACCGACGCGGATTGACTGAGGTGGATGGGCAGGGTGTTCCAGGTCTTGGCAGCGAGGTAGGAGAAGGATCTTCATCCGGTTCTGGTCTTGTTGATCCATGGGATAGAGCCCAGGGTGAGTTGGGCAGACCAGAGTTGTCTGGTGGGTATGTGGAAAGCGAGGCAGTGGTTCAGATATATTGGTCCTGTGTCATGGAGAGCTTTGTAGGCATGTGTGAAGAGCTTAAAGGTGAATCTCTTGTTGATTGGGAGCCAGTGGAGTTGTTGGAGTTATTGTGTCATGTGGCTGCGGTGAGGGATGTTGGGGACCAGTCTGGCTGTGGCGTTTTGGATGTTCTGTAGTTTTTTGGGGGGTTTCTGGGTGATGCAGGCGTAGAGTGCATTGCAGTAGTCGAGTCTGCTGGTCATGAGTGTGTGGGTGACCGTCTTTCTAGATTCTGTGGTGATCCATCCGAATTTCTTTCGAAGCAGGCAGAGCATGTGGAAGCAGGATGAGGATACTGCATTGATTTGGTGGTTTATTGTCAGCATGGAGTCCAGTAGTGTTAGGATTTGGCAATCGTCATCGGTAAAAAATTGCTGCTAAACAGTTTGAAAACTTTAATGGCAAAGCCACTATAGAGACATATAAGCTTGCATTTACATGTCTACACTCCTAATATACTGCACCCTGCCTCCCGGGCACAAGAGACCATCCCTAGGGGTAACTGACATATACTTAAGAGCAGTGCTGTGACCCTGTCACATATGGTGACGACTAAGTCAAAATGGAGCAGTGAATGCTGTTCCTGCAGTCTACAATGGCAGGCCTTCTTCTGTCTGTTTACCTGGGTCAGTCATGGTGGCAAAACCAGTGCTGAAAGCTCTGAGTACCCTTTACCACCCATACCATGGGTACCACAGTACCACATACCAGGGACTTACAAGGTGATATGTCTCTGTCAATGGGGGATGCCAGTAACACGTCACTTTTGGGGAGAGAGCACTAGCAGTGGAGCCTTGTTAGCAGGCTTGAGTGCACTGTCAGAGTCGAAAACTAGCATCAAGTAGTCCAAATGGGGCAAAAAGTGGGTGGACATCTGCAAAAAGGCCTGTATTCTTACATACCAATTAGATAAGCTATTTCACCACATTTTAGTTGTCAGAGTTGGGGCCTGATGAATCAAAAAACAGCAGGGTCTGCCTAAAACAAGGAGGGTAACCATGTCAAAAAGGGCCCTTTCTCACAAAGGCTGTGCAATGCAGTGAACCAATGCACTGCTCCAAGATGTGCCCTCTGTATAGATTTTTCACTGGATTGAACATACAAGTTGCTACTTGAAGCGCAGAATGACAAGAGTGCCAATCACCTTGATGGCAGCCTATCAAGCACTGACCTGAACACATCACTCTCCAAAGGAGCTAATGTGCTGCACTGCTCTTCCTCTTTCCACCTCACTCTCATCTCTCTGCCTCACGTTAACCTCTGTATACCTCAGTCCCCTCTCAATACGTCATGCTCCTCACCTTTATGGCTTCTGCTCCTCACGTACATCAACACACCCTGCCCCACGAGACTTATCAGGTATTTGCTGAACACATCCATATTTGCGCATGCACACACACGTATTGAAGCTTGCAGTACTACTACACATGCTTTAACTAATCTATGTGTTTGCACGTGTGAGAGAGAGACAGTGTGTGTGTGTCAACAATCATGCAGCCTATGCTGAAATGATTGTCCATGAACGGGAAGGTTGACCCGCTACTGCAATTGTGCCTACTTTATGTGTGTGAGGAAGCATGCACTGCTGGTCCCTGTATTGGACCGGTCTCGTGTGTTCTATTTGAGAGAAGCATGCACTGACACTGAGCAGGCTTTGGGTATGGTATGTGACACTGAAGTGAAAAACATTTTCCCCGGTGATCATTTAAAGACATGGGGGCATATTATCAAGAATGGCGTTAAAAATTATCGCCAGGGTTCTGGTGTGAACATGGGCTTCTATGGGAATTCACAGGGGCATATTATCAAGCCCATTATCGCCACTTTAGCTGCAGTTTTCTGCCGCTAAAGTGGCGATAATTTTAACACCATCCTTGATAATATACCCCTTAATTAGTTGCTGTTACATTGCACTCCACAAGATTAGAATGAGTGGATTATTTGCAGATAACTCTAAAAATCTTTAAAATCCTCTGGCAATAACCTTTCCTACTGTAGGACACCATTATATTTCAATGTTCCATAACGCTAAAGGACACGTTTATTAGAAACCGTAAAACAAGATGACAAACCTCTGTAATTAAGAAAGATGCATACAAATAAAATCTGCTGAAAAAAAATGAAATGCAGTCAACTTGACACGTTGATAAAAAAATTAGATGAGTAGGTGGAATTGCTTGATGGAGATGAGCAATATATTTGACAAACATGTAGGCGTGTTGTTCTATTTAAAAGGGTAAGACATGAAAGAATCCAGTAGTAAAGTTCAATATACTATGTGAGCAGCTACCTCTCACCTGTCCTATCAAATTATGATTCTATGTGCTATAGTTGAAAAGCAGGCATCTAGAGACTAGCACAAAACCTACTTAAAGCATCGTTTAAAGGGTTACTAAATAGAAATTTGTGGCCAGATTTACAAAGTGTTTTTGCCGTTGCAAACCCTCCGATTCAGTAAAATACATTGGGGCATATTTACAAGCCCCTAGTGCCACTGGAGCATCACTTTTTTTTCTCGCTCCAGTGGTGCTGTGTGCTGGCCCTTATTTACAAGGCCACGCAAAGTCAATTTGCGTAGCTTTAAACGGCCTTGTAAATATGGCCCTCTATCACGCAGTACTCCGTGTCAAAGGGTCGGGTCATGGTTGTTGCTGTGTGTGTTCCCACGTAACACCCATGGCTTTTTGACACTGCCTCAGATTTACAAGGATTTGTGAATCTGAGGCAGCCCCAAAAAACGAACCCCTTTCCATGGGAGGCATTAAAAAGGTGCAATGAGTGAAAAATACTATTAGTCCTCCTCGTTCTTTGTTCTTTCTAAGCGTGCTGCATTCTGCAGCACACATAGAAGGAGCAACACATCACTAATGATTGTTTTTGTGCAGTAAGGAGTACCTTCCTGCACAAATACAATCATCCATGCAATGCAGGCACCCTGGCACCATGCTGCAAGGGGGCCTGCATTGGCCCACAGCTGCTGTTTGTGCACCGGCGCAGGGGAGGGCACAGAGTTGCACCATATTCTTGAAAATACAGTGCATCCCTGTGTTTTTTTAAATGACGCAGCTCAGCGCAGCAAAATTGCTTGCTGCATTGCGCTGCGCCATTTCATTGTAAATATGCACCAGAGCTTGCAAATTAAAAGAACACTTTTATATCTACTGACCTCATTTTGTGATTTGGAAAAGTTTTTCCAAATCGCAAAATGGGTTTAGAAATCAATACAAAATTACCATTTTGAATCGGAATGTTAGCGGTGCGCTTTCCAAATTGTGGTTCAGTAACCTCTGTAACAATAATTTGTGACAATAAGTCTAATCGGAAACCATTGATCAGTTACTGACTCAAAAGGTAGGGTGGTAACTGATTCACAAAGGTGAAGGAGTGCCCTGTGGGCACCTTCCCCTTTGTGAAGAAGGGTGACAGCTTCAGAGGGAGCAGGAAATGCCCCAGGTTACCACTGCCTGCTCTCACTAAAGTTAACAACAAAAAATGTATAAGTAGCCCCAGTTCCTCAAAAGAATGTGGGCTGCTTTAAAGGTCTGATGTTCCTTGCCAGCTACTATCATGCCTTCATGCTCAATTGGATTAAAAAACATCGAACAATAAACTGAGCTGAATACTGAATAGTTGTAAAAATATATAGAAAAATATAAAATTTATCTGCTTATTACCTCTTTAATAAAGTAGTAATACGTAGGGAACACAATAAAATGTACTACTTACCTATATGTAAGGCCCTAACCCAGAATGGCGCGAAACGCAGAAGAAGAACACAGCAAAAATGTGCTGAAAACAAAATGGCTGCCTTTTATGTTTGGTAAAAACAGCCATTTGCCAATCACATACGGCCTTCTTATCTGCATACACACGGCACACCTCAAACTTAACATAGTACGATATATAACAAAATATTTTGGAACTTATAACTTTAAATCTACTTACACTATTTACACATATTCCTAAAAATTGCCATTTACTCCTCATAATGTATATTCTTGCCACATGTCTACATAATTTCACCCACTTTCACATCTGTTTCAATTACCATAATCCACCATACATCACTCCACTCTTTCTGACTCCCCTCTACGCCACTCCAATCTACGCTACTCCACTCTACATCACTTCTCTATACGCCAGTCCACTCTACACTAAACCACTGTATCACACTCAACTCTACACCATTCCACTGTACTGTTTTACACTCTATGCCACTCCATTCTATGACACTCCAGTCTACAACACTTCATTTTATGCCCCTCCACTCTATGCTTCTCTACTGTATACTATTCCACTGTACGTCACTCCACTCTACGCACTACACTCTAAGCTATTCCACTCTCTGCCACTGCACTGTATGCCACCTCAGGGTACACTACTGCACTATACGCAATTGCTCTCTATGCTGCTACTCTCTATGCAACTCAACTGTACACCACTCGACAATACCCCACTCTACTCTACTTTAGAAGTGTACAATGGAGTGGTGTAGAGTGGCAAAACTTGGAGTGTAGTGGTATGCAGTGAGTGTAGTGACATAGAGTGGAGTGACATATAGTGGAATAGCAAGCAGTACAGTCGCTTAAACTGGAGTGTCGTACACTGGAATGAAATGGAGTGTAGTAGCGTAGAGTGGCGTGGCATAGAGTAAAATAGCTTAAAATGGAGTGGTGTACAGTGTAATAGCGTACTTGTATCCTAAATTCATAATCTATGCAACACATTCAAATTATCAAAACTCATGCACCTCCATGCATAGTGTATTAAGCTCCTTTATCACCCTACATTAACAATTACCCACCACTCTAAAATGCACTGTGTTCTCACAAATCATGTGATTTGCATTGTTATAAGTGTTATTGTAAATGATATTATTTTAGTTAGTATAACTAATATAATATAATAGGATATAAGCAGTGCATGGAGAAGGCCCCAGGTATAGTTGCTGAAGTGTGGCTACCGAGTTGAATACACTGTATACAGAGGTGAACGAGTTATAATACTTGAAGATGTTGCATAAATTATAAAATAAAGTTATAACTATAAGTTAACAAATTTACATTTTTGTATAGTTTAAGTTTGTTTTTTAGTTATAGAATGCATCATTAATAAAGAACTTTAGAATTTGTAATATTTGTGTATTTTAAGTTTGGTCTGTATAGAAAGAATAATTAAAGTTTTCCTGACCATAACAAAGGTTTAAACTTTATATTAATTATATATATATATATATATATATATATATATATATATATATACATATATATATATATTCACTGAAAAAACCATAGGTTTCACACATGTTATAGTTAGCGGAAATTTTACTGATAAAAAACCAATGAAATTCCCCCGTTATAGTTAGTGCAGGAAACTATAACTCACGCGACCGCAATCCTCTGCTGATGCTAATACTGTATTTAGACACTTATTTGCCCATGTCTTCTTCCATACATTTTTAGCTATACATATATTACAAATATTTTTTTTTCATAAAGATACATATGTCATCAGCAGAAGATTGCGGTCGCGTGAGTTATAGTTTCCTGCACTAACTATAACGGGGGAATTTCACTGGTTTTTTATCAGTAAAATTTCCGCTAACTATAACATGTGTGAAACCTATGGTTTTTTCAGTGAATTTGCAAGGTTTTTTAAATGCTAATTCCTAACTATAACGTGTGTGAAACCTATGGTTTTTTCAGTGAATTTGTACGGTTTTTTAAATGCTAAGTTACTTTACGCCATTCGTGGCGTGCGCGCCCACTTAACGCCACCAAAAGCACAGGGGGTGGGGTCAATGTGGATAGTGGTTTTTTATTTCGATTTTATATTTTTATTATAATTTAATGCAATTTTTTTTTATTTCATTTTTTGTAAGCCTTTTTTTAATAATTTATGTACTATATCCTGCATTATCGAACGTTTTTTTTTAATGCATTTTTTTCCGTGCGCGTACGGTAAGCTGACGCTACGCGCTTGTAAAATACGCGTACGGTAAGCTGACGCTACGCGCTCTGGACGTAATTAGTGCAGCGCGCCTACGTGATACGTGCGTGCCGTACGCGTATACCCGGAAGCAACGTCGCGGTTACGCAGGGGCGTGTAATGCGCATGCGCGATACGTGATACGTGCGTGCCGTACGCGTACACCCGGAAGCAACGTCGCGGTTACACAGGGGCGTGTAATGCGCATGCGCGAAAGTGACGTAAGCGCTGCGTAAGCGCACCGTAAGCGTCACGTGCGCGCACGGTAGGCCATGTGACTTACAAAGAACACTTTTTATTGGTTGAAATTACTTTCACTTCCAGAAACTTCCCACACCACACCCATTCCCCTCTTTACTGCTTGAAAGAACACTTTTCATTGGTTGATACTACTTTCAGTTCCAGATTCTTCCCACACCACACCCATTCCCCTCATTTCTGCTTGTGATTCTCTAGGAGCAGGAGCTGGATTGACATTGGGATACAATGGCAGAACAGTAGAGCTCTTCTGAGAGTGAGGCCAGCAGCACCACCATGATCCAGAGGAGGAGGAAACAAAAGACTTCTTTTGTATGGGAGTTTTTCACTTTTCCAGAGGGGGAGAAAAAGGTCAATGCTCCAAAGGTCACTTGCATACTTTGTGATCGTGTTTTATCAAGAGGAAATCCAAGTAGGAAATATTCCTTTGGAAATCACTCTATGATGAGACACCTTCAGGACAAACACCCAAGGACCTTTGCTCGACATACTGGAGAAAACTCTTCAGTAAGTCACCAGAGCCCAGCCTCAGATGCTCAGCCGAGTACATCATCGGCAGCTCAGCTGAGCCCTTCCTCTGTTGTTGGAGCATCACCTTCTTCTTTTCCTTTGGACATCAACCCTCGATTTGCGAGTGTTGAAATGAGGTGTACAAAATGTGGTGGTCTTATTGTTTTTGGGGAGGTCAGTCTTCCCCTTATTAACAATAAGATAGACCAGCATGTTTGTAGACGCTCATAATACTCCCATTCTTTCTTTCCTCCATCCCTGTATGAACCCAACGGCTCTTATAAGAGCCAACCTTACCTCACAATTTTTTTTATTTTTTTTTAAGCTTCCCTTTTCGCAAAAAGTTTTTTCCCGTGCGCGCACGGTACGCGTAATTCCGCAGGTCGCCGTGCGCGTACGCTACGCGCATACGGCGATTTTTCGAAAAATAATTTTTTTTTATTTTTGCCCTTGAGGGTCCTTCTGGGACCCCCTGACCAAGGCTAGGGGGTCAGGAACTGTCGAGCCTGCCCCCTTTTCACATTATCCACCTTTTTTATTCACCCCCCTGACAGTTCGAGAGAGAAAATGGCGGCCGCCACTTCCTGGTTTCGACCGATTCGAATGTTTACTAAGATCTAACAGCCAATCAGAATCGCGCTCGCGCACGCCACCGTACGCGTACGGTAAGCTTACGGTAAGCGCACGGTAAGCGCACCGTAAGCTTCCACAGATATATATATTGATTTAAAGGCTATTTTCTCAGGATCTACTGAACAGATTTACACCAAACCTACAAAAGGCACTTCCTTGACCTGAGGACTACCTCTCTGCCAAATTTCTAGTAATTCTGTTCAGCCGTTCGGGCTGTAGCTCGTTCTAAAGATCCTATGGAAAAATGCATGGGAAAAACGCGTTTTGGGACCCCCCTTTTATCTCAGCCCCCGCTTGACGAATCCCCCCGAGACTTTCAGGGTAGGAGCGGAGCGTAGCGCCCCACCTATTTTGAGAAATTCGCGAGGATTCGTCGACCGGCGCCAAAGTTATTCAAAATAGAATGTTGAGGTTTTCCTATGGAAAAGGGGTCCTAACTATAACTACCTACTGGCGACCGCCAGTAGGTAATATATATATATATATATCCACAACCAAAGTCGGCTTTGTCCCGAGCCTCTATCACGGAGGGCTCGCGGCAGGGGTAGCCACCCCCACAAATCCAAACAATTTCCACTGCATGCTTCCTTTGATTCAACCAAGTGGTTTAAAATATTTTCCAGACACAATTATGTTCCCTTGTACATAATAGGATTGAATTTTAGTAATGACTATACTGATTTTCATGAAGTTCAAGTTTCTGTATTTTAGTAAACTTTATTGAGATGTTTGCTGACAGTAAATATTTCTTCTATGTCTATGTCATGTGATCGGCACCTGAGCACTTTATAATCAAGTAAACAAACACAGTCTATTGCCGTGATGAAGGAGTGTTGTTAACTCCGAAACACGTAGGACACAGTGTTGACGGAATAAATTGAATTTTTATTTAATAGTGGCCACGGCTCCAGTGTTCTGTGTACCCTTGAATCGAAGGAAGCACGCAGTGGAAATTGTTTGGATATATATTTTATATATATATATATATATATATATATATATATATATATATATATATATATTATCTACTGGCGGTCGCCAGTAGATAGTTATAGTTACAACCTAGTTTCCATAGGAAATCTCAAAATTCTATTTTGAATAACTTTGGCGCCGGTTGACGAATCCTCGCGAACTTTTCAAAACTAATGGGGCGCTCCGTTCAGCTTCTACCCTGAAAGTCTCGAGGTGATTCGTCAAGCGGGGGCCGAGAAAAAAGGGGGGGTCCCAAAACGCGTTTTCCCCATGCATTTTTCCATAGGACCTTTAGACACAGCTACAGCCAGAACGGCTGAACAGAATTACTTGAAATTTGGCAAAGAGGTAGTCCTCAGGTCAGGCATGTGCCTTTTGCATATATGGTGTAAATCCGTTCAGTAGTTCCTGAGAAAATCCAAAGTAAAATCATATACATATCTGGGCGGAGCCTAACCACACATCTCATTGTGAGATCTGATTGGCTGTCAGCACTTCATCCAAGAAGTGTTGGCAGCCATCTTGGGATCAATATACATGATAGCACCTCATTAAAAAGCATTGCAGTTAATAGGAGGTTTTAAGACCTTAGTTACATTATAAATCATTTGTTGATGGTACCATACTCATTTTAGGAATTGCAGTATGTTATAAGGTGATTTTACCATGTGAAAAAGCCTTCTGCTGGGATATCATGAATCATGTTTGAGAGAAAACTATTTTCACATGCTTTTCCCACAGAGGTTTGGAAGGTGATCTATAAGCTAAACTGAGAGCATTTTTTCTGTAAATTCACATTATCTTTCTCAGTCATGTGAGAATGAAGTCTCACATTCTCAGTAAAACATGTACATACAACAAGGGCAGAGACTGTCAGTTGATTCCTTTGTGTTCTACTGCAGCTTCCCAGAGTGTTTCAAAGAACAACTAGAGCGCCAACAGTCTTACTTATGACAAAGGTATGGCACACCTGAAGCCATCTTGATTGGAATAAAGTGGTAACATTTAAAACATTTAATTTAAAAAGGAACAAAATGAGAGGGTTCATTTTGCCATAGAATGTATGATTAGTGCTGCAGAAAGAAAAATTAGGGCACATTTTGAGTGACTTCTCAAATCCTCTTCTATTTCATTAAAGAATTCTGACATGCAGACTGAAACATGCACTTTCAATACCAGCAGCAGACTTCCCTGGTGAGCAGTAGCTTTACTACAGTGATCTAATGAGCAACTAGAGTGCTAACATTCTGAATTTATGGCAAATGTGTGACACATCTGAATGCCTCCTTCATTGAATCAAAGTAAAAAACTGACAGTATGCCTACTGAGGAGACTGCAGTAAATGAGGAAATTAGGAAACTTCATAACAAGTCTCCCAAGATGGCCACCAGAGACAAAAGAACCCAAATGTAGCAAAAATATCACCGAGATGTAGCCCAAGTATAGCCCAATTACAGAAATCCAGAGTGTTTTAAAGAACAACTAGAGCGCTAACAGTCTTACTTATGACAAAAGTTTGGCACACCTGCAGCCATCTTGATTGGAATAAAGTGGTAACATTTAAAACATTTAATTTGCAAAGGAACAAAATGAGGGGGTTCATTTTGCCATAGAAATTATGACTAGTGCTGCAGAAAGAAAACAAGGGCACATTTTGACTTCTCAAATCCTCTTCTATTTCATTAAATGTTCTGACATGCAGACTGAAACATGCACTTTGAATACCAGCAGCAGACTTCCCTGGTGAGCAGTAGCTTTACTACAGTGATCTAATGAGGAACTAGAGTGCTACCATTCAGAATTTATGGCAAATGTGTCACATCTGAATGCCTTCTTGATGGAACCAAAGTAAACAAGCATTGAAAATGCAATAGGTCTCGCCCTCGTTTAAGTTAAAGCAATTCTGTTTGTAATTAGGTGGCTTTTTAGCTTTGCTTTTATTAGTGTTTTTCAAAATTTCATGGAAATAAGATGCATATCTGTATATGTATGCATGCATTTATATTTGTATTTATATAGATATGCAGATTATATATATGTTTATATATGTATGTATATACATATATATACACATACATATATATATATAAATGCATATATGTGCATATGTGTGCGTGTAGAGAGAGTTGTAGAGAGGTAGAGATGTAGAGGTAGAGACGTAGAGGTAGAGAGGTAGAGAGGTAGAGGTAGAGAGGTAGAGGTAGAGAGGTAGAGGTAGAGAGGTAGAGAGTAGTAGAGAGAGAGGTAGAGAAAGGTAGAGAGGTAGAGAGTAGAGGATGAGTAATAGAGAGTAGAGAGTAGAGAGAGAGTAGTAGAGAGAGTAGTAGAGAGAGTAGCAGAGAGTGAGTAGGAGAGAGTAGTAGTGAGTAGTAGAGAGTGAGTAGTAGAGAGTAGTAGCGAGTGAGAAGTAGAGAGTAGTAGAGAGTAGTAGAGAGTGAGTAGTAGAGGGAGTAGTAGAGAGTAGTAGAGAGTGAGTAGTAGAGGGAGTAGTAGAGAGTGAGTATTAGAGAGTGAGTAGTAGAGAGTAGTAGAGAGTGAGTAGTGGAGACTGAGTAGCAGAGAGAGAGTAGTAGAGAATGAGTAGTAGAGAATGAGTAGTAGAGTGAGTAGTAGAGAGTAGTAGAGAGTGAGTAGTAGAGAGTAGTACAGAGTGAGTAGTAGAGAGTAGTAGAGAGTAGTAGAGAGAGAGTAGTAGAGAGTGAGTAGTAGAGAGTGAGTAGTAGAGAGTGAGTAGTGGAGAGAGAGTAGTAGAGAGAGTGAGTAGTAGAGAGTAGTACAGAGTGAGTAGTAGAGAGTGATTAGTAGAGAGTAGTGGAGAAGTAGAGAGTGAGTAGTAGAGAGTAGTAGAGAGTGAGTAGTAGAGTGAGTAGTAGGGAGTAGTAGAGAGTGAGTAGTAGAGTGAGTAGTAGAGTGAGTAGTAGAGAGCAAGTAGTAGAGAGCAAGTAGTAGAGAGTGTGTAGTAGAGAGAGAGTAGTAGAGAGTAGTAGAGGGTGAGTAGTAGAGAGTGAGTAGTAGAGAGAGTAGTAGAGAGTAGTAGAGTAGTAGAGAGTGAGTAGTAGAGAGTGAGTAGTAGAGAGTAGTAGAAAGTGAGTAGCAGAGAGAGTAGTAGAGAGTAGTAGAGAGTAGTAGAGTGAGTAGTAGAGAGTGAGTAGAAGAGAGTGAGTAGTAAAGAGAGAGAGTAGTAGAGAGTGAGTGGTAGAGAGTAGTAGAGTGAGTAGTAGAGAGAGTAGTAGAGTGAGTAGTTGAGAGTGAGTAGTAGAGAGTAGTAGAGAGTGAGTAGTAGAGAGAGTAGTAGAGAGAGAGTAGTAGAGAGAGAGAGTAGTAGAGAGAGAGTAGTAGAGCGTAGTAGAGAGTGAGTAGTAGAGTAGTAGAGAGTGAGTGGTAGAGAGTAGTAGAGAGTAGTAGAGAGTGAGTAGTAGAGAGTGAGTAGTAGAGAGTAGTAGAGTCGTAGAGAGTAGTAGAAAGTGAGTAGTAGACAGTGAGTAGTAGAAAGTAGTAGCGAGTGAGTAGTAGAGAGTGAGTAGTTTAATTTAAAAGGAACACAATGAGGAGGTTCATTTTGCCATAGAAATTATGATTAGTGAGGAAAAAAGAAAAATTAGGGCACATTTTGAGTGACTTATCAAATCCTCTTCTATTTCATTAAAAAATTCTGACATGCAGACTGAAACATGCACTTTCAATACCAGCAGCAGACTTCCCTGGTGAGCAGTAGCTTTACTACAGTGATCTAATGAGCAACTAGAGTGCTACCATTCAGAATTTATGGAAAATGTGGGACACATCTGAATGCCTTCTTGATGGAATCAAAGTAAACAAGCATTGAAAATGCAGTAGGTCTCGCCCTCGTTTAAGTTAAAGCAATTCTGTTTGTAATTAGGTGGCTTTTTAGCTTTGCTTGTATTAGAGTTTTTCAAACTTTCATGTACATACCATGCATATGTATGCATATATGTATATGTTTGTATGAATTTATATTTATATAGATATGCAGATTATATTTATATGTTTATATATTCACTGAAAAAACCATAGGTTTCACACACGTTATAGTTACGAATTAGCATTTAAAAAACCTTGCAAATTCACTTAAAAAACCATAGGTTTCACACATGTTATAGTTAGCTGGACATTTCACTCGTAAAAAACCAATGAAATTCCCCCGTTATAGTTAGTGCAGGCAACTATAACTCACGCGACCGCAATCCTCTGCTGATGACGTCAGATATTACATCACTGTATTTAGACACTTATTTACCCATGTCTTCTTCCATTAATCTTTAGTTATACATATATTACAAATATTTATTTTTCATAAAGACACATATGTCATCAGTGATGTAATATCTGACGTCATCAGCAGAGGATTGCGGTCGCGTGAGTTATAGTTGCCTGCACTAACTATAACGGGGGAATTTCATTGTTTTTTTACGAGTGAAATGTCCAGCTAACTATAACATGTGTGAAACCTATGGTTTTTTAAGTGAATATATATATATATATATATATATATATATATATATATATATATATATATATAAAATATATTATCTACTGGCAGTCGCCAGTAGATAGTTATAGTTAGGACCGTGTTTCCATAGGAAATCCGCAACATTCTATTTGGAATAACTTTGGCGCCGATTGACGAATTCTCGTGAAATTCTCAAAATAGGTGGGGCGCTCCGCTCCTACCCTGAAAGTCTCGGGGGGATTTGTCAAGCGGGGGCTGAGAAAAAGGGGGGGTCCCAAAACGCGTTTTCCCCATGCATTTTTCCATAGGACCTTTAGTCCGAGCTACAGCCCGAACGACTGAACAGAATTACTTGAAATTTGGCAGAGAGGTAGCCCTCAGGTCAGGGATGTGCCTTTTGAAGGTCTCGTGTAAATCTGTTCAGTATTTCCTGAGAAAATAGCATTTAAATCAATATATATATCTATGGGCGCGCTCCGAGCGCGTACCGTAAGCTTACCATGCGCGCACGCCGCCGTGCACGAGGGCGATTCTGATTGGTTGTTAGATCTCAGTAAACATTCGAATCGGTCGAAACCAGGAAGTGTCGGCTGCCATTTTGTCTCTCGCAGTCTGAGGGGGTGAAAAACAAAGGTGGATAACGTGAAAAGGGGGCAGGCTGGACAGTTCCTGACCCCCTAGCCTTTGTCAGGGGGTCCCAGAAGGACCCCCAAGGGCAAAAATTAATTTTAATTTTTTTTCAAAAAATCGCCGAATGCGCGTAGCGTACGCGCACGGCGTAAACGGAGAAATTCCGCGAACTTCGCGTAACTATTACGCGTGCCGTGCGCACACGGCAAAAAAAATTTTTCAAAAAGAAAAGCTTAAAAACAAATAAAAAAAATTGTGAGGTAAGGTTGGCTCTTAAAAGAGCCGTTGGGTTAATACAGGGATGGAGGAAAGAAAGTATGGGAATATTATGAGCGTCTACAAACGTGCTGGTCTATCTTATTGTTAATAAGGGAAACACTGGTCTCCCCAAAAACAATAAGACCACAACACGTTGTACACCTCATTGCAACCCTCCCAAATCGAGGGTTAATGTCCAGAGGAGCAGAAGAAGGTGATGCTCCCACCTCAGAGAAAGGGCTCAGCTGAGCTGCCGATGATGTACTCGGCTGAGCTTCTGAGGTTGGGCTCAGGTGACTTACTGAAGAGTTTTCTCCAGTATGTCGAGCAAAGGTCCTGGGATGTCTATCCCTAAGGTGTCTCTTCATAGAGTGATTTCCAAAGGAATACTTCTTCCTTGGATCTCCTCTAGATAAAACACGGTCACAAAATGTGCAAGTGACCAATGGAGCATTGACCTTTTTCTGCCCCTCTGGAAAAGTAAAATACTCCCACACAAAAGAATCCTTTTGTTTCCTCCTTCTCTGTCTGATGATGGTGCTGCTAGGCTCACTCTCAGAAGAGGTCTGCTGCTCTGCCATTGTATCTCAATGTCAATTCAGCTCCTTCTCCTAGGGGATCTCAAGCAGTAATGAGGGGAATGGGTGTGGTGTGGGAAGTTTCTGGAACTGAAAGTAGTTTCAACCAATGAAAAGTGTTCTTTGTGGATCACATGACCTACCGTGCGCGCTCCGTAAGCTTACGGTACGCGCTCGTAAACAAGTACGCATGCGCAAACGTGACGCTTATGGAGCGCTTACGGAGCGCGTACGTAAGATGCACTCGCGCATGCGCATTACATGCCCCTGCGTAACCACGACATTGCTTCCGCGCAACGCGCATGCGTGCACGCGTACGTCATGTACGTATCACGTAAGCGCACTGTACTTATGACGTACGGAGCGCGTAGCGTCAGCTTAGCATACGCGCATCGTATCACGTAAGCGCACCGTACTTATGACGTACGGAGCACGTAGCGTCAGCTTACCGTACGCGCACGGAAAAAAATGCATTAAAAAAAAAATTAACCATTCCATAATGCAGGATATAGTACAGATATTATTTTATACATAGGTTTACCAAAAATCTCAAAAAAAAATTTGCATTTAAAAAACCGTACAAATTCACTGAAAAAACCATAGGTTTCACACACGTTATAGTTAGGAATTACAATTTAAAAAACCTTGCAAATTCACTGAAAAACCCATAGGTTTCACACATGTTATAGTTAGCTGGACATTTCACTCGTAAAAAACAATGAAATTCCCCTGTTATAGTTACTGCAGGCAACTATAACTCACGCGACCGCAATCCTCTGTTGATGCTAATACTGTATCTTTAGCTATACCTATATTACAAATATTTATTTTTCATAAAGACACATATGTCATCAGTGATGTAATATCTGACATCATCAGCAGAGGATTGCGGTCGCGTGAGTTATAGTTGCCTGCAGTAACTATAACGGGGGAATTTCATTGGTTTTTTACGAGTGAAATGTCCAGCTAACTATAACATGTGTGAAACCTATGGTTTTTTCAGTGAATATATATATACATTCACTGAAAAAACCATAGGTTTCAGGCGTGTTATAGTTAGCTGGACTTTTCACTTGTACACAACCATTGAAATTCCCCCGTTATAGTTAGTTCAGCTAACTATAACTCGCACGCCCGCAACGCACTGCTGATGACGTCACATATTACATCACTCAGGACATGGTCAGTGACATCACTGATGACATCACTGATGACATCTCAAATGCCATCACTGATGACATCACTGATGACATCATCCAGTGAATGTCTGTTTTTCTGAAAATTAAATATGTTTTATATATGTATATCTCAAGGTCGATGGAAGAATAAATTTGTATATAAGTGTCTAAATTGATGATTTGTTTTTGAAAAATGTATTGTGTAACTGACTGATTAAGTGTATCATAGTGAATACATGGCTTAGTGAGTAATGTTTAAATATGTAAATATCTGTATCAGTCTCTCACTTTGTGTATAAGTGGCTGCATGGGTTGGTGAGTAGCTACATGGGTGTCTATATAGGTTATTAGTTGGTTTTTTGAGTATCAGTCTGAGTGTCTGCATGGTTCAGTGGGGGGTATTACGCAGTGCATAGGTGCATGAATGAGTGACTCACTGTTTGTATGTGTTGAAGACAGCATGTGTGCAGGACTGTATGGGTGGATGAGTGTGTGTATGGGTGTGTTAGTGAGTGAATGACTGTCTCAATAGTGTCTTTATGAGTAACTACATATGTTTGAAACTAGTATATGTGACTATTGGTGTATATAAGTGAGTATATGTGAGAGTGAGAGATTGAAAGAGTTCCTGTATGAATAAGTATGTGTTTCTATAAGTGATTGTTTAAAAGACTAAGTATGTGTAAGTTTCCGTAGAAGTAAGTGTGGTGGTGTGTGTATAACTGTATATGCAAGTAAATGTATGTTTGATTCTTTATTAGCATGAGTGACTATGTGTGTGAGTAACTCTATGGATGAGTGGCATTGTGTAACAGGATGTATAGGTGTATGAGTACATATGATGAGTGAGTACATGTATGAGTGACTGTATAGGACTGTTGGTGAATGAGTGGATGTGTATGTGGATCTTAGAATTACTGAAGAGGTTGTTGTAACTGGTATTGGTATGTCCATTGTTTTGAAAATGTTAGTCTCTATTTTTGAATGTGTGTATCAAAGGTTATATTAGGGTGAGAGGAGGTCTGCCACTCCATCACAAGGCTGATGTCATCAGTGATGTCATCAGTGATGTCATTTGAGATGTCATCAGTGATGTCATGAGTGATGTCACTGACCATGTCATGAGTGATGTAATATGTGACGTCATCAGCAGTGCATTGCGGGCGCGCGAGTTATAGTTAGCTGAACTAACTATAACGGGGGAATTTCAATGGTTTTGTACAAGTGAAAAGTCCAGCTAACTATAACACCCCTGAAACCTATGGTTTTTTCAGTGAATTTCTGAGGTTTTTTAAATGCTAATTCCTAACTATAACGTGCCTGAAACCTATGGTTTTTTCAGTGAATTTCAAAGGTTTTTTAAATGCTAATTTCTTACTATGCCTACAGAGATAGGAGGACATGTGAAGAAAGAAGAAAAAATGCAGAGAAAGAATAAAAAGAAGTGCAGAAAGAAGCAACAGAAGTCCTCAAAGACGAAGAAAAGTGCAGGAAGAAAGATAACGTGCAGAAAGAACAAAAATAAGAGCAGAAAGAATCCTTGTTGCAAAATCATCCTGTACCCTCAACTTTTTCAGACGGATACTGGTGGTAACTGAGTCTGACTAACCAGTCCTAGAGCCAGTGCTATGTTAAAAGACACTTAGAATACAGTGAAAACACCTACATACACTAGAGAACATTATGCGTTGGGGTCCCCCTGTGATTAGCATGACCTCCTCTGTAAGCCCCTAGTTTATAATAGGGCAGGGGGATTAAAACTACCTCTTAAAACAGGCCACAGGGCGTTTTTGCACACGTTAACTCAGGCCCCGTCCCCTCCCTTCACCACTGTGTAAACACGCCCTGTGTCCGTTTTTAGTTGGGAGATTAAGTTCATTTGAATCCTGAAGGTCCCTAGGGTCCAACTAGCCCACGAGGTACCTCCAGTAAGTGCCACAGAGCTGCGTTGCAGAGAGGTGTAAAAAGTGGCACAGCCTGGACCACCTCTCTGCAATGCAGCTCAGTGGCGCTTACTGGAAGCACTTGGTGGGCTAGTTAGCCCCCAGGGGCCCTCAGTATTGAAGGGAAATTATATCCCAATTTAAAACGTGCCATAGTGCGTGGTTGCACACGTCACCTCAGGCCCCGTCCCCTCCCTTCACCACTGTGTAAACGCGCCCTGTGGCTGTTCTAAGTTGAGAGATTAAGTCCCCTTGAATCCTAAGGGTCCCTAGGGTCAAACTAGACCACTAGGTACCTCCAGTAAGCGCCACAGAGCTGCGTTGCAGAGAGGTGTAAAAAGGGGCTTGGCCTCAGAACACCTGTCTGCAGCGCAGCTCCCTGGCGCATACTGGAGATGCCTGTTGGGATAGTTGGCCCTCAGGGACCCTCAGTATTGAAGAGGAATTAATTCCCCAACTTACAACTCGCCAGGGGGCGCGTTTGCAGAGTGCTGCAAAGAGGGGGCGTGGCCTCCGGCAAGATGCCAGTCTTTTATTTATTTTAATTTTTTAAGAAGGGGGGCTGTGTGGTTCCCCTTCTTATTCTAATTTATTGGCCCTGATGACCCCATCACCCAGGGCCTGTCTCCTAATAATATTTTTTTGACCCCAATCCCCAGGGCCGGCCATTGTTTTTTATTATTTTCAAAAAATATATATTTATAGACACACCTAGGACATGCTGGACAAACCGTACGTACCTATCACCATGACGATTTGAGTGATATTCATTAAAAGGCGACTATGCATACAATGAATCCACGTGGAATGTATTTACACCACTAGTGAAGCTCTGACTTGTCTGATGCCCTACCGTGCCTAATCCCGGTAGACACCCTTGTCGTTTATTTATACAAACATGGGTAGCTATTGACGGGCACATTTAATACACATGCACACCAAGCCATTCAAAGGGGATTCGACAAAAATTCGACCAAAACTATGTAAGAAACCCCCCTCACGGTTAATAAAACACACATCCACTGCCGGATGTGTAATACTTTTTATTTTACTCTCTGGAAAGGGGACGAACATCACTTGAGAGTCACAGCGCGCTCCTGGCAGAGCCCAATGCTGTGTTACACCCACCATTGCCTGCCGAGTGCCACACACCTCTGTGTTGTATTCCACCAGCTAGTGCATATGCTATGACACTCTCTAGCCCATGTGCACTGTAACACCACCCCGTGAATATGTCATGCCACACTTGTCTTCGCACGGTTTATATTGCCCCATCTAACGTGCCTTCCTCGATGCCTATGTTATAACGCACAGTGCTATGCCATACATATTACAATCTGGGATCCATATCTTTGTCACAGTGCATATGCAACGTTACACTCCCCAGCACATATTTTATATTACAACTTTAGAGACTAGTTAGGTTACACAACACTGCCCTGTGCATATTACACTCCAAGGCGCACATCGCATAGCACGCGCTAGTGCCTGTGCTATCTCGCGCTCTCCAATGAATCTGTCATTGCGCACAATGTATTGCATATTATATTTCACGCCCGGTTCATCTTATATCACACTTTTAGGGGCATAGTTTATACCATACACTATATCTAGTTTTCATTTTCAATCGTGCTCTCAGGACTATGTTCTATATAACACTGTGTTCACCTACCCTTTTCACGGGCATTACATTTTGCAATAGGGGGTGGAGGGTCAGGGGGTGTTTCTGCCAAGTGAGCCCGGAGTCACAGTCACAAACGTCCTCTTCTTCCTGAATAAAAGTGAGATTATGCTGCATACTTGTTCATATTTTAAGTAGTTCGCACAGACACACGTTTTAAAAACAATAAAGTTCCTAATACCCGCCTTCTCTGAACAGTTAGCTTGCTGCCCCATCCCCCTCCCTATCCTCTGTTGTGTGAATCCATGGACTAGCCTCCTCCCTCCTGCCATGCATGGTCTGATGTGCTGCTACTGCCCTCAATTTAGTATGATGTACCAGTCCCCTCCTCCTGCCCTCCATTGCCCAATTCTATGCCCCATCATTGACCTCCTGCTTAAACTCTGTGCTTAGCTTGCTGCCCCTATTCTCCTTCCCCCTACCCTCCGATGTCTTTGTGCATGCCCCTGCTCCATCCTTTTTGCCCACCATGTTCCATGGACCTGCCACTCCTATCTACTCTGAGTGTTCTGTTGAGCTGCCACTCCCCTCCCACCTGCCTAGCATTGTCAGATGACTGTAACCTGTCCCTGCCACCTCCACCCTGCCTGTCCACATGCCATGCACCTATCCTATTCCTCCTGTCCTACATGGTCCATTGTACTGCCACACCCTTCTGCCCTCCCTGGTCTGTTGTGCTGCAACTGCTCCTCCTGCCTGCCCCGTGCGGTCTGTTGTGAGGCCCCTTCCCCTGAACTTTCTTGTCTGTGCACAGGTCCTGACCCTCCCTTCTATCCTCCATCGTCCTTTGTGCATGCCCCTGCACCCTCCTTCTTGCCCATCATAGCCATTGTGCTGCCACTAACCCTCCCACTTGCCATGCATGGTCTTCTGTGCTGCCATGGCCCCTCCCACCTTCCCTGTGTGGTCAGTTAGCTGCCCCTGACCCCATCCCACCTTCCCTCCATGGTCTGTGTGTATGCCATCACAGTCTCACTGTTGCTCTTCATGGTGTGTCTTGCTTCTAGTGCCCATCCTGCCTGACCTCCATGGCTATCTTGCTGCTCCTGCCCTGCCCCCTTGCCCCCAGCCCTCTGTTTACATGTGCAGACCCCTACTCCCTCCCTCCTGGCTTGTCTGTTCCATTGTAATGCCCCTGATCCGTCCCTCCTGCCCTTTATGGTCTGTTATGCTGCAGCTTTCTCTCCTGTCTGTCCATTATGGTCAGCTAGCTACCATTGCCTCTTGCCCCTCTGTTCTCTGTTGTCCATGTGCATGGTCCTGTCCCCTCCCTCTTGCTTTCCATGGATTGTTGTGCTGCACTCCCGTCCCGCATGCCCTGTGTGGTGTATTGTGCTGCTGCAAACCCTGATGCCTGCCCTGCAGGGTCAGTTTGGTGCACCTCTCCATGTCCCTCCTGTCCTCTGTTATCCAAGTCCATGTCCCTACCCCATTTCCTTCCATGATCCAATGTACCATACTTGCGAACATTTTGAACTTGGTAAGAGGGAGATTTTGAAAAAAAACTGGGGTATTGATTTTCCCCTTTGAGTTACATTGAAAAAGAGGAGATTGTGGACAGGAGACAGATCAAATAAAGTCCATTTGAGCTTAAAAACATTGGACGTTTCCTGGCTGAATTGGGTCTGTTGGCATGTATGGTTGTACTACCATTGCCTCTTCCTTCTGCCCACAATGGTCTATTACATTGCCACAGCCTCTCTTGCAAGTCCTGTATTGTTGGTTTGTTGCCCCTGATCCCCTTTCCACTGCCCTCCATAGTCTGTTGTGCTGCCACGGCCCTTCCTGCCTGCTCAGTGTGGTTAAATTGTTGCCTTTGCACCCTCCTACCTGCCTTCAATTTTCAGAGTCCGTGCCCCTGGCCTCTGCCTCTCAACAGTATCCTAATGAACAACTAGATTGCTAACATTCTATATTTATTACAAAAGTGTGGAACGCCTGACGTCATCTTGATGTAATCAAAACTGTAATACCTAGAGCATTTCCTTTAGAAATTACATATATGAGAGGGTCTTATTGGCATCAAAATTATGGTTAGTGCTCTAAAAGACTAAAATAAGGACATATTTTCTGAGTTTTCAAATAGCGACAAAGCATTTTAAAATTATTTGTTATCTTTATGTTTTTTTATCCAGTTGACCACTTGATTAAATGTTGCACTTAGGGGAGAGGATGTGGTGTTACTTCCAGAACTGCAGACTTTGCAACTGGGGAACCAGGTTGGAGTTTCTGCTTCAGCTCGACATTCTGTATTTCTGGTCAAATCACTTTGGGGCAGATTTATGAGCCCCTTGCACCACTTTTGCGTCACTTTTAACATGGGAAAAGTGACGCAAAAGTGGCGCAAGGGGCTCATAAATCTGCCCCTTAGTCTCCCCATGTCTACCACCAAAATGAATTTGTTCTTGTGTGATGTAACCAATGCTCATGTAAAGCACTCCAATACCTGACAAGTCTGCACTATATAACACTGCAAAAACACAAAATAAAAAGTGTTTTGCACACTTCTGTCATTGGGCTATATTTGGGCTACATCTGGGTGATTTTGGGCTACATTTGGGCTCTTTTGTCTCCGGTGGCCATCTTGGGAGATTTATTTGTTATGAAGTTTCCTAATTTCCTCATGTACTGCAGTCTCCTCAGTAGGAAATGCTTTCAGTTTTTTACTTTGATTCCATCATGAAGGTATGCAGATATGTCACACATTTGCCATAAATTCTGAAAGTTAGCACTCTAGTTGCTCATTAGATCACTGTAGTAAAACTACTGTTCACCATGGAAGTCTGCTCCTGGTATTAAAAGTGCATGTTTCAGTCTGCATGTCAGAATTTTTTAATGAAATAGAATAGGATTTGAGAATTCACTCAAAATGTTCCCTCATTTTCTTTCTTCAGCATTAATCATAATTTCTATGGCAAAATGAACCCCCTCATTGTGTTCCTTTTTAAATTAAATGTTTTAAGAGTTACCAGTTTATTCCAATCAAGATGGCTTCAGGTGTGCCATACTTTTGTCATAATGAAGACAGTAAGCGCTCTAGTTGTTTTTAAGAACACTCTGGGACATTCTGTCATTGGGCTATATTTGGGCTACATCTGGGTGATATTTGGGCTACATTTGGGCTCTTTTGTCTCTGGTGGCCATCTTGGGAGACTTATTTGTTATGAAGTTTCCTAATTTCCTCATTTACTGCAGTCTCCTCAGTAGGAAATACTTTCAGTTTTTTACTTTGATTCCATCAAGAAGGCATTCAGATGTGTCACACATTTGCCATAAATTCAGAATGTTAGCACTCTTTTTGCTCATTAGATCACTGTAGTAAAGCTACTGCTCACCAGGGAAAACTGCTGCTGGTATTGAAAGTGCATGTTTCAGTCTGCATGTCGGAATTTTTTAATGAAATAAAAGAGGATTTCAGAAGTCAAAATGTGCCCTAGTTTTTCTTTCTGCAGCACTAATCATACTTGTTATGGAAAAATGAACCCCCTCATTTTGTTCCTTTTTAAATTAAATGTTTTAAGAGTTACCACTTTAATCCAAGCAAGATGGCTTCAGGTGTGCCATACGTTTATCATAAGTAGGACTGTTAGCGCTCTAGTTGTTCTTTGGAACACTCTGGGAAGCTGCAGTAGAACACAAAGGAATCAACTGACAGTCTCTGCCCTTGTTGGATGTACATGTTTTACTGAGAATGTCAGACTTCATTCTCACATGACTGAGAAAGATAATGTGAATTTACAGAAAATAAGCTCTCAGTTTAGCTTATAGATCACCTTCCAAACCTCTGTGGGAAAAGCATGAGAAAATATTTTTCTCTCAATCATGATATCCCAGCAGAAGGCTTTTTCACATGGTGAAATCACCTTAGAACATACCACAATTCCTAAAATGAGTATGGTACCATCAACAAATGATTTATAATGTAACTAAAGTCTTAAAACCTTCTATTAACTGCAATGCTTTTTAATGAGGTGCTATCATGTATATTGGTCCCAAGATGGCTGCCAACACTTCTTGGATGAAGTGCTGACAGCCAATCAGATCTCAGGATGAGATGTGTGGTTAGGCTCCGCCCACATATATATATGATTTTACTTTTGATTATCTCAGGAACTACTGAACAGATTGACACCAGACCTGCAAAAGGCACTTCCCTGAGCTGAGGACTACCTCTCTGCCAAATTTCAAGTAATTCTGTTCAGCCGTACGGGCTGTACCTTGGACTAAAGGTCCCTATGGAAAATTGCATGGGGAAAACGCGTTTTGGGACCCCCCTTTTTTCTCAGCCCCCGCTTGACGAATCCCCCTGAGACTTTCAGGGTAGGAGCGGGGCGGGGCGCCCCACCTATTTTGAAAATTTCGCGAGTATTCGTCAGCCGGCGCCAAAGTTATTCCAAACAGAATGTTGTGGATTTCCTATGGAAACACGGTCCTAACTATAACTATCTACTGGCGACCGCCAGTAGATAATATATATATATATATATATATTTTATTGATCCCGTTATTTGATTACATAATACTCCATTAAAGACAGGCATTCTTGTGGGTATTTTACCAATCAGTTTATGCTAGTATATATAGCAAGATTACAAAATAGACAACGCAAATGTTTGTTTAATATATATTTGCACACCAAACACAAGTCTGTCTTCCCTTTCCATGTTTTAACCACATCACGTGTCCAGCAAGGTTCTTCCTATTTACGGAAGTGATGTATTTTCACTTGTTGTCATGTGATCAAGGCTCAGGGAGAGCCGAAACGTTATGACGACATCGTTGCTGTTGAGTGAATAAAACTCTTTGCACTACAGAAGGTTGTCCGTGTTTGTGTTGTTGAGCGGAGGCTACGAGGAGGCAGCCCTGCCAGGGATACAACTGAACTGATATATATATATATATATATATATTTATATATGTTCCAGAGACTGCCCAAAACCCTGTACGACTGCCTTTATGTGCCAGTGTCAGCTATGGCGGCAGAGGCCACTCAATATCGAAACAAATCCTGTCACAGACGGAAGAAAAGCGGCACACCAATTCTATCCACAAGTGTTTATTCTTGCTTGATATATATATATATATATACTACCTACTGGCAATGGCCAACAGGTAGTTATAAATATGACCAACTTTTCCCATAGACAAAGGGCCTCATTGACAAGAAAGTACCGCAGCGTGGCATCGCAAGCCCTTTGGCTGTGCCACGCTGCAGCACTTTCAAAGCACAAGGATGCAACAAATTTACAATAATATGTTGCATTTCTGTTCTCTCCCCTGTGCTGACGCACAATGATCTGCCATGCGCTAACGCAGGCACCCTTGTACCACG
The DNA here is from genome assembly GCF_964204655.1 of Triturus cristatus. Taxonomy (NCBI): domain Eukaryota; kingdom Metazoa; phylum Chordata; class Amphibia; order Caudata; family Salamandridae; genus Triturus; species Triturus cristatus. The sequence goes on from NC_140583.1 coordinate 881,619,565, forward strand.
GTGGAAGGATACCTGCATCATAGGAATGCAAAATGCAGCATGCATAGAAAGAGGAAAAAACGAGGAGAAATTAATACATTTCGTCTCGTTGCACCTCCCTACGACCTCCCCTGCATAGCATTCAAATGCATTTCCAGGTTCATGATTTCTCATAAATCTGGAAAATGTGTCAGGTTGATGGATGATGCGTGGGAACCCCCATAACAACACCCATGGAACGCCCCTTTCACGCAAAGTGCTGCCTGTAAAGGTGCCTTATTTACAAGGACAGAAAAAAAAAACGCAGAGTGGCTTTTCCGGACCTTGTAAATATGGGGCAGTAAAATGCGCCGCCAGTGCGTCATAAGAAATTATGCAACCGTGGTGCAAGGGGCTTGAAAATAAGCCCCAAAGTGTTTGCTGTTTTGCTAATACCTTTGGCGGCATTTCGAAAAAAAATTCAAAACTACTGTTCTAGTTCCCTTAGCTGCTGTTTGGAAAATTTTGGGGTGATTGATCAAGCGGAGTTCGAGAAAAGAAGGGATCCCAAAACGCTTTTTCCCCATGCAATGTGTGTGGGGATTTTGCATTTTTTTAACACAACTGCAGCCCGAACCGCGGAACATAATTACACCAAGTTTGGCAGAAAGCTAGATCTTGCACCACAATAGTGATTTTTGGTGTAAATATTTTCAGTAATTTTGGAGCATTAAAGAAAGAAAAATATAGACACATGAGAATATTATATATTCACTGGAAAAACCAAAGGTTACAGGGACTTTATAGTAAGGTTCTTTTTTTACCCATACAAAGCCATAGAAATTCGGCAGTTATAGTTATACTCATACTTATGTTAAGCAACTATAACTTATGTATAACATATATATATATATATATATACATATATATATATATATATATATGAAACTGACTCTATATAAAGTGTGCTAAAAAGAAGTACACTGTGCAGAAAGTACAGAGGCTCTCTAAATGGTACACAGAGGTAAAAGCAGATCATTCTAATGCTCTTTTTGTGGTAGTGTGGGTGAGCAGTTAGGCTTATCAGAGGGTAGTGCTAAGCATTTGTTGTACTCATAGAAGCAATGAATAAGACACACACAAGAATAAATCCGAGAGCAATTTGTAAACATAAAGTCAAGTTTTATGTATCTTTTAAGAGCAAGAACACAGTTCTAAGGTAAGAACTTTCGGAGTTATGAGTTTTCAAGGTTTGTATCACTTTTGTGCGCAATAATGCACCATAAGAATCAATGGGGAAAAATAGGAAAAATGCATATAAAATCAGGCAATGCATTCACAAAGTTTACATTCTTGTTTTAGGTTGATGGCAGGGCCAGTAGGATAAGTTCCGGAGCATCCTGGATAATGCAGGATCAGATTGGTGAGGGTATTGGAAACTGGTGTACAAAGACGAAGGGTGCTACTTGAAATTGCACAACACAGGTGGACTTACAGATAAGTCCGGTGGGTCTCCTTGGAGGGAGGAGGTCGCAAGGGCCTGGGGACCACAGGAGCAGAGCTGGTTAGTTAGTACTGGGGCTGTTGGTGCCGGGTGGAGAGCGAACAGGTCAGCTGGTTGCTGTGCGTCTTTAGGGTCCTCAATGTCAGGAGCAGGCAGCTTGGAGAGGTAATCTCAGGACAGCTGGTCCACTCAAGAAGTGGGTCTCGGGTGGCTTGATATCTCTCAATGGATGCTTGCTTCTGGTGCTTTGAAAGTCTGGAGTGGACTCTGCTTCTTGGTTTTGTACCATTGGGGGTCCGGAACCCTGGGTACGCCGCGTCTCCAGTAGGTTCTGGTGCCTCCAAACTCGGTGAAGGGGCAGATCTGACCATCTGGAGCTGTTGTACCTCTTCTTGCTTTGGTGCTGCATAGAGGTCATCGGGGAGCAGCAAGTCGACAAACTGGACCTCTCATGATCGGTGAATGCAGTGTGCAGGGCAGTGATATCTTCACTCTAAGGGAGCTTCTTGGTGATTTGTCGAAGGTTGTAGATTCTCCGGGGTTCTTGGAGTCCTTGCAGGTTTCAGGACAACACAGCAGCAGCAATTGTGGAGTCTTTCTTGCTGCTGGCAGGGTTTGGAGGCTTTTCTCTCTGTAGTTGAGCTTCTGTTCTCACGTAGGAGGTCTTCTTTTGTCCTGGTCTTCTTTGGTCTGAAGAATCTGAGGTTCAGGTATTGGAGAGCCACCCAAACACTAAATTTAGGGACGTTACAAGGGGAAACAGGTAGTAGCAAATGGCTTCTTACCTTTAAGGTGTCTACACCATCTAGTGACCACGTCCTATGGGACAGGCACTACCCTAGTCATGATTGGAGGTTTTCTCACCGTCTCAATATGGTGGAATTTCAGGAAAGGGGTTCACCTTGCCAGCCCCGAGCAAGGGGTGGTGGAGGCTGAGAGAGGTACCTCCTCCTCATCAAAGTATTTTTCCCATCTTTCCTCCTGTCAAAGGTGGACCAGGAAAGGGGGCTTGACCTACCCACTATCTGGGTTGGATTTCAAAGGCGCCATTGCTGTTGAAGCTTCCCGCCCTGGAAGGCCATCCTGTCCTGGAGGAGGTGTGAAACACCTTTGCCCAGAGCATACTCTGTTTCTGTCATCTGAGAGTGCTGGCTCTCACCCCATGTGGTCAGAAACATGTCTGGTGGTGGCAGTCTGGCCAGAGACCCCAGTAACATTTGGTTAGGTTTCAGGGGACCCTTTAAAAGAGTATCCTGTGTACATTTACGAATAAATCCAACACTGGCATCAGTGAGGATTTATTAAGACAAGATGTTTGGAACCAAACATCTTAGAAATCAGTGAAGCCATCATAGAGCTAGGAAACTTATGTTGCCAAGTATCCAGCCCATGTAGTCTTTATGGGTTCTCTGTTCACCTACAACATCACAGAATGGACTGGACATTGTAGGGGCATTTCTGCTCATGCTGATATGTCCATGCATAGGATATAGTGCACCCTGCCTTAGGGCTTAAGGTCTACAGTAGGGGTGACTTGCCAATATCTTATGCAGTGTTTGGGTGGCATGGCACACAGGGCTGTGTGTCATGTTGACTCTTCAGATTTTCCTTCACCAAGACATGCGGCCGGCAATCGCAGAGTGCATAGACTTGGTGAGGTGGCTGTGGGGTGGCACAGCAAGCCCCAGGGGACCCTCATCATTACCCATACCCTAGATACCATTGCTACCATTTTCTAGAGACTTACAGGGGTAGCTGATGTTCTGCCAAACATGGTACAATGTTTTTAAGAAAGAGCACTAGTACTGGGAACCTGGTTAGCAGGGACCCATTACACCTCAGTCAAAGTTGCATCAAAAGCCATGGAAAAAGTGGGGGGACTGCAACAAACACATGGCTTCTCGCAATAAATATAATTTGTGTATTACTAATAAGTGATACCATTTGTAGCATAAATTATGTGATTAGCTGTGAGTGAGTGTTTCCATTTGTGAGTAGGTGTCTGAGTGGCTCAACAGGTCTGTGAGTGGTTGTATGGGTGAGTGGCTGTTGAGTGGCTGTATGAGTGAGTGAGTGACTGTGTGTGGCTATGTGGGTGAGTGAGTCAGTGTGTCAATGGTGTATGGGTGAGTGAGTGGGTATGTGAGAGCCTTTATAGGTGAGTGATTGGGTACATAAGTGGTGTATGGGTGAGTTAGTGGTTGTGTGAGTAGCTGTATGAATGAGTAGATGTGTGAGTGGCTCTATGAATGGGTGTGTGAGTGAGTGTATGAGTGAGTGAGTAAATGTGAGAGTGGCTGTATGGGTGAGTGTGTGTTTGTGTCAGTGACTGTATGGGTGAGTCTCTACATGTGTTAGTATCTGTATGAGTAAGTGAGTTGATATGTGAGTAACTGTATGGATGAGTGAGTGGCTGTATGATTGATTGTATGGGTGAGTGAGTAGGTGTGTGAGTAGCTGTATGAGTGACTGACTCAGTGTGTGAGTGTCTGTATGGATGTATGAGTGGGTGTTTTAGTGTCTGCATATCTGTATGACTGGGTGTATGAGTGGCTGTATTGGTGCATGATTGGGCACATACATGGCTATACGGGTGAGTTAGTGATTGTGTGAGTGGCTGTATGGATGCATGAGTGGGTGTGTTAGTGTCTGCATATCTGTATGACTGGGTATATGAGTGGCTGTATTGGTGAGTGACTGGGTACATAAGTGGCTGTATGGGTGAGTTAGTGGTTGTGTGAGTAGCTGTATGAATGAGTAGATGTGTGAGTGGCTCTATGAATCAGTGTGTGTGTGAATACTTGTATGGGTCTGTGAATGGGTATGTGAGTGGTTGTATGGTAGTAGGAGTGGGTATATGAAATTTTGTATAGGGGTATGAGTGGGTGTGTGAGAGGTTCTGTGGACGTTGTCATCAGTGATGTCATTTGAGATGTCATCAGTGATGTCACTGACCATGTCTTGAGTGAAATAATATGTGAGGTCATTCGCAGTGCATTGGAATGTATTATTTTACAATGCATACATTTACAACGCATGCCTTTACAATGCAGTTTTTACATCGCAACATCCTTTACAACATATTCTTTTACATCACATGCCTTTACATCGCATTTTTAGAAACCACCTTTACAACGCATTCCATTACATCGCATTATACCATTACAACTCATACCATTACAACGCATACCATTACATCGCATTTAAGGTAAGTGTTGGATAGTGTAGGTGTAATAATTACTATTCTAACTCAAGTGAGTGCAACAGTAGGGTAAGTGTTGGATAGTGTAGGGGTAAAAATTACTATTCTAACTCCATTGAGTGCAACAGTAGGGTAAGTGTTGGATAGTGTAGGGGTAAAAATACTATTCTAACTCCAGTGAGTGCAACAGTCGGGTAAGTGTTGGATAGTGTAAGGGTATTATGCGTTGTAATGGTATGCGTTGTAATGACTTGTGATGTAATGCCTGCATTGTATTGACATGTATTGTAATGACATGCGTTGTAGTGACATGCGATGTAATGGCTGTGTTGTAATGACATGACGTAAAGGATGTTGCGATGTAATGACTGCGTTGTAAAGGTAGTGCGATGTAATGACTGCGTTGTAAAGGATGTTTCCCAGTGCATTGTGGGGGTGTAAGTTATAACTAGCTCAGGTAACTATAACTGCTGAATTTCACTGGTTTTGTACAAGTGAGATCAAAGCGTGGCTATAGCATCCCTGTAACCTTTGTTTTTTCAGTGAGTGTCTAAGGTTTTTTAATTGTATTTCCTAACTGTAACTTGTAGCCTTTGAGAGTGAGTGTGTGAGTGAGTGCATGAGTGTCTCAGTGTGTGTGTGAGTGAGTGTGTGAGTGAGTGTCTTAATGGGTATGTGAGTGGGTGCATGTGTCTCTGAGTTAGTATATAAGTGGGTGTGTGACTCTCTTTATGGGTCTGTGAGTGAATGCATGAGTGTCTGAGTGGGTCTGTCAATGAGTGCATGAGTGTGTGAGTGGGTGCATAAGTGTCTGAGTGGGTCTGTAACTGGGTGCATGAGTCTCTTAGTGAGTTTGTGGGTGGGTGCTTGAATGTCTGAGTAGGTCTGTGAGTGGGTACATGAGTCTCTGAGTGTATCTGTGAGTGGGTCTGTGAGTCTCTGAGTGGATCTGTGCTTGGGTGTAAGCCTCTGAGTGGGTTTCAGAGTAGGTGCATGAGTTTCTGAGTGGGTGTGTGAGTGAGCTCATGAGCCACTGAGTGGGTCTGTGAGTGGGTGCATGAGTCTTTGAGTTGATAATTGAGAGGTTGCATGAGTCTTTGAGTGTGTCTGTGAGTGTGTGTGAGTGAGTGGGCATATGAGTGGGTGCATGAATGACTGAGGTGGTCTATGAGTAGGTACACAAGTCTCTGAATGGCTGTTTGTAGGAAAGTGTCTCTTTTAACATGGTAGCACCCACTTTTTGCTTGATGACTGATGTGATGTCGAACTGTAAGTGCTCTAGGTCCCTGCTTACAAGGTTCCCAGTGCCAGCTCTCTTTCCCAAACTGTACCATGATTGACACAACTTCAGCCACCCCTGTGAGTCCCTAGTAAATGATTTTCCTGGTACCTAGGGCATGGGTACTTAAGAAGGTCCCCTGGGGCAGCAGCACAAATTGTGTCACCCCAAGGACCCCTCACCATGACCATTGCAGGCTGTGTGTCTTGGTGCAGAGAGTCAACATAGCAGGCAGCCTCGTGTTTCATGCCTTCATACACTACATGAGGTATAGCAAAGTCACCACTACTGCTGGCCTTACAGCCCTAAGGCAGGGTGCACTATAACCCATGTGTGGACATACCTACATGACCAGATATGACCCTCCAATAGATGAGCCATTCTTGGATATTGTAAGTGCACAGGGAAGCCATAAAGAGTACATAGGCTGGATACTTGTCATTACGAGTTTCCTAGCTCCATGATGACGTCACTGTACCCCAAGATGTTTGGTACCAAACATCTTGTCTTCATAAATCCTTACTGATGTCAGTTTTGGATTTATTCCTAAAAGCACATAGAATACCCTTTAGAGGGTGTGGTCTCTGACTAGTCATAGCCAGCCTGACACCATCTGACATGTTTCTGAGCTCATGGGTTGAGAGCATGCACTCAGAGACCCCAAACAAAGCCTACTCTGGGCGTAGGTGCCTCACACCTCATCCAGACCGGAATGGTCTTTCAGAGCAGGAAGCTCCAAAAGTGGAGCTGCCTTTGAAGTGCAACCCAGGCAAGCCCAGATAGTTGGGGATGCCAACCCCCTTGGTCTGCTCCACGTGTGGTGGGAAGACAGGTAGAAAATTACTTAGATTAGGAAGAGTGTCCACATTTAGCCAGCAATGCGCCTATGGTGTGGCAGGCATTGTAGACACTACTTTTGAAAATCCACCATCTTGAGATGGTGGGAAAATAACCTATAAGGGCTAGGGTAGTGCATCTTACCACAGGAAGTGGTCACTTAGAGGGTGTAGACATCCTAAAGGTAGGTAGGCCAATGGCTACTAACTGTCTCCCCCTTTAACTCCCCTACATTTTGTATTTAGGTAGCATCCCTGGGCCTTGGACCTTAGATGCAATGGAAACAAAGAAGAAAGAGACCAAGAAGTGCTGATGCCCAAGACCTGAAGCCCTGCTGCAGAGAAATTGGTGCCAAACCCTGTCTGCTGCCTTGAGGACTCCACAGTTTTGGTATGCTGCCTCACCTTGCCACTGTGAGGACTCTAAGAAGCCCAGAGCACCTTCAGTCTTCGATAAATTGGTAAAGAACCTCCCTTGGAGCAGAGGTTCTGCTCCCCTGCGACAGCAAGAACCAAACCGCAGACTCTACATTTACCGACTTGCTGCTCCCTGCCAACTCTGATGCAGCACCAGACAAAAACTGGTAAAGCAGCTCCAACGGGACAGATCTGTCCCCCCACCAAGTTAGAGGACACCAGGACCTACCAAGGCTGAGCCACAGTAAGACTTGGGGAACCGGTCCTTCTGCAACCTGCACCAAGACAAAGAGTCCTTTCTGGACTCCAACTTCCCAGGAATCAAGCACCTGTCAAGGGACATCAAGACCCCTGATACCCACGTCCTGAGTAGCCCAGCTGTCTCAAAATGACCTCTTCAACTGTCCTGCTCCTGACCGCAATGATGTATTGAATCACGCTGCCCAGCTGACCTATCTGCTCTGCACCTAGCCCGACCAGCCCCAGTAATGATGATCCAGCTGTGCTGCCTTGATCCTGAGGCTCTTGTGACCTGCTCCCTCAAGAGGGCCCCCTCAGACTCACCTGTAAGGCCCTTTGTGTGGTGGGTTTTCAAGTGGCACCCTCTGCTGTAGCACACCAGCTACCAACGACCTCAGCCCCCCCCCCAATCTCAGCTGAGTCCAGCACACTCCTGAGTATCCGCTGGTAGAACATTGGACCTGACCTTGCTAACTACAAAAAATTCAAGAGGTGAACCCTGAAAGTCAACTGTTCGATATTACATGTATTTTTGCCTTTTGCCCCATTGATTTCAACGGTGAGTAATGGTGCACACAGATTTTGCGAACTCTAAAAATTCATAACTTGAAAAGTACTTACTGTAGAATGAAGTTCTTGGTCTGGAAAATGATATAAAAATCTATATTATGTTTGCAAATTGGTCTTGGAGTTATTCTTGAGTATGTGCCTCATTTATTGCCTCTCTGAGTACGATAAATGCTTAGCACTCCCCTCTGATAAGCCGAACTATTTGCCCTGACTACCACAAATAGAGCGTTATTATTATCTACTTTTGCCTCTGTGAAATAATAAGGGACTCACTAGACTCTCTGCACAGTGTACTTCACCTACGTACACTATATAGCGAGCCAGCTTTATATATTGGTGGATCAGCTGTGAGGTCTACGAATTTGAGTTTGCTGACACCAATTTGTCAATAAGTGACCACATGAATAAATCCCAAAATTGCCTTTAGTCAGTTGCATTTTTCGATTGATCTATTTTTCTAAATTTTTAAATGAACTGTTGGGGCCTTGGTTAAGTCCCTGTATCCATTTGATGGAATTTTAAAAATCTTAGTGCAGTTAGGACGATGAAAAGTGTTAATGTTTTCTTTTTAACTTTATAAAAAAGGTCCCAACTTCAGTAAAATAATGGGTGATACAGATAACCAGGTTCAGGAGCTTGACCTGACCGTTTACATGGGCCTGTCCTATGTCAGGTGCATGGCCCTCTGTAAAGATTGGCTCTCATGCTAACAAAGAAAAGCTTAGAATGCTTATCGCAGGATTTGAGAGAGACTATCCAGATCTAGTAGCTCAATCTGAAGAAGATGAGACTATTAATGAAAATCCTTCTGAGGAGGTTGAACTTAGAAGCTCAACTCCTGGACATAGAAAGACAAACAAGTGAGATGGGCCCAGGACCTATGTCTGGTGGCAGCAATTTTGTAACTAGGGATTCTTTTGGCTCAAAACTCCCCTAAGGGATTGTCCCTAAATATTCAGATGGTGATGACATCACCAAATGGTTCACTGCTTTCGAGAGAGCCTGCATAGCCTCAAGAGTAGAACGAAAGAACTGGAGCTCTCTCTTGTGGGAACTATTCTCAGTTAAATGCAGGGATAGACTCCTGACATTGAATGAGAAAGATGCTGAGTCCTTTGGATTCACCCCTAAAGAATACAGGGAGACTCGAAAAGCCCAGAGTCAGTCCTGGGTGGAATTTGTTGACTTTTCAGTGAAAACTCTAGGTGGTTGGTTAACTGGTATCAATGTGCATGACTGTGTTCCTTACAATGCAAGCATGAAAGAGCATCTGCTAAGTATTTGTAACAATGAGAAGTTACATCAGCATGACTATCACTGGTAAGGGTGACCTAAAGAAAGAGGCCAAGAAAAAACACCCAATGGAAAGATGGCTTCCAAACAGATAAAAACAAAAATGAGTCTTCTTCATGCACCCAAAAACCTGCTCAGGAGGGTGGACCCAGAAACTCTTTACATCCCATGGTATGAACTGGACTTCCCAAAAAGACTTTGTGTCATAATTGTAAGGCCCTTGGAGACCCTAGCTGTTAAACCAAAAGAATGCCTCTAGCACACCTTCTGTAAAGGCAGTAGTGAATCTCCAGGTGGGAGCACAGGTGAGCCCTGACCATGTCAATATGCTCACTGAGGTAACTCTAGTCTCAGAGAGAGGGGTGGGTGTAGCTACCCTGGTTGTCTGGCCTAGTAACCTAGAGAAATCCAGACAGGAGCCAATTATCAATGGGGTTAGAGTGGAAGCCCTAAGAGACACTGGGCCAGTGTCACCATGGTGACTAAGGAACAGGTGCCCTCAGATCAATGTCTGCTTGGAGATACCTATATTTTCCTCAACACTAACAATCAGGCTAAGGTGCATCCAAAGGCATTGGGTCCTCACATTGAGAATGGTTTACTGGCCTCAAAAGGGTAGTGGTATCGTCTGCTATTCCTGTACAGTGTCTGCTTGGCAATGATTTGGAGTTCTCAGCATGGACTGAGGTAGAAAAGAAAACCCATGAGAAAGGGCAAGATACATGGGAAGCCAGCTTGTATTAAGAAACCAGATAAAGCACCGTGTCCTCAGGGAGAAGACTTGCCAATCCCAGAGGGAACTGAGCTCCAGGAGCTTGAGCCTTACACATCAAAGCTTTTGCGCTCAGAGGGACCCTCTTGGAAAGATCTGTCCCATTCTTAAAAGCCTGAGGCAGCAAGCTGCTGATCAGGAAAAGGGAAGTGTCAGTGGTTCCCACAGGACCTATTGGGAGGAGGCACTCCTATACACTGAGGAAGAGACCCCAAACCTGATACCACTATGAAAGTGGCAATGCCTCAGCAGTTTAGAGAGTGTCTCCTAACATTGCCCCATGGCATTCCCCTAGCTGGGCATCTTGGCCAAGCTAAAACATGGAGCAGATGGTGAACCACTTGTACTGGCCAAGAAGTTCTCTGAAGGCGAAGGAGTTTTGTAACTCCTGTGTCAATGTCAGGCCAGTGGCAAGACAGGTAGCCACCTAAAGGCCCCCTAAATTCCACTTCCAGATGTTGGGGTGCCCTTTGAGAGGGTTCTGATTCATATTGTTAATCCCCTTGACTCCCAAACAGCATCAAGAAACCAAATTATTCTGGTGGTAGTGTATCATGCCACCATACAATTCCTCTAAAGACCACCACTGTCCCTGCAGTGGCGAAGGTCCTCCTTGGTATCTTCACCAAGATTGTGTTTCCTAAGGAGGTAGTATCAGACAGAGGTATAAACTTTATGTCTGCATACTTAAAGCACATGTAGAGTGTGGAGTGACCTATAGGTTCACTACCCCATACCATCTGCAGACCAATGGGCTTTTTGAAAGATTTAACAAGAGCCTAAAAGGTATAATTAGTGGAATCCCTGAAAAGCTCAGAAGGAGATGGGATGTCTTGCTACCATGCCTTCTTTTTGCTTACTGAGAGTTGCCACAAAAGGGAGTAGGGCTTTATCCCTTTGACCTTTTATTTGGACACCCTGTAAGGGGGTCATTGTGTCTTGTCAAGGAAGAATGAGAGAGACCTCTCAAAGAACCTAAGCAAGATATTGTGGATTATGTGGTTGGCCTTCATTCCATGATGGCTGAGTACTAGGGGTGGGTGGAATTTGCGTAGTTGCCCTACACAAATTATCGCAAAATTGCTCTAAATCTCCGCGAGCACGCAGAACTTTCGCGAAGACGCGGAGATTGCTTTTCCCGCCTGTTCGCGATGTGTTTCTGCGTGCTCGCGGGGAAATATATTTCTAAATTGCCCATGCGGTCGCAAATGGGCGTGGCCATCTAGCTTGCGATGCTTATTTCCTGTTCCGGGTCGAATGACGCAATCGCAAACTCTCGCGGGCTAGCGCGACCGGCTACCAACATTCCAACATCTCGTGGCACACGCGAACGGAAAGGAAAACTTGTCGGCGAATGCAGTGATCCAGTAAGTTGCTACCGCGCATGCGAGAACGCATTTTTAAAGCGCGAACAAGAAAAAAGTTCCGCTTTTCCTGTGGATCGCAGAAGTTTCGACATCTCCGCGGAACGCGGAAATGCCCAAACTTCCCAACTTCTGCGAGCGGAACGGAAAGTTTCGCCCAGGCCTACTGAGTATATGAATAAAAGACAATAAAAATTTTGAGGCCAACCAAGAGCTCCAGAAGCTCTGGTATGACCAGAAACTGCCATGGTAGAGTTCCAATCAGGGCAGAAGGTGTGGGTTTTGGAGCCTGTGGCTCCTAGGGCCCTCCAGGACAACTGAACTGGGCCCTACCCTATCCTTGAAAGAAAAGGAGAGGTCACCTATTCGGCAGACCTTGGCACATGCAGGAACTCTAAGAGGGTCATACATTTAAACCGACTGGAACTCTATAATGGCAGGGCTGAAGTGACCATGTTCTTAGTCACAGATGAGCATCAGGAAGCAGAGAGTGAACCTTTCCCTGACCTCCTCTCAAACAGCCCTAAAGATGGGTCAGTTGAAGAAGGGGTCTTGTCAGAAACCCTCACTGCCCAACAGCAGACAAGCCCTAAATTAGTTTGCTGAGCTCTTTTCTTTGCCCCCTGGCCAGACTAACTGGTGTACACATGATGTGGACACTGGCGACAGCCTTCTGGTGAAAATTACAATCTGCAGGCAGTCTGATTATCTCAAAGAGAGCATCAAGTCTGAAGTAAGCAAGATGCTGGAATTGAATGCCATTGAACACTTAAATAGTCCCTGGGCCAGTCCTGTCGTGTTAGTCCCCAAACCTCACTCTCAGGGTGGAAAGAAAGAAATTAGGTTTTGTGTGGACTACAGGGGCCTCAATGCTGTGACAAAAATTGACGCACAACCAAGTCCTACGGCTGATGAATTAATTGACAGGTTAAGGGCAGCCAAATATCTCAGGGTACTGGCAGTAGTGGTGGTAGTGAGCTCCTGGGTAAGTGAGACTAGAGAAGCAAAGAACCCCAACAACAGGCGGCAGTCTTTCTGTTGTTATAGGGACAGTGTAGGGGAGAGGCTGACATCCCCCATTGACCCATCCTGCTCCTTGGAAGATAGGAGGTCAGGGAAAGGTTCACTCTCTTCTTCCACCATATCATCAGTGGCCAAGAGCATGGTAATCTGAGACCTCTCAAAGTGGGACTTGAGACGATTAACAGGTACAGCCCTTAAAGAGTTCCTAGGAGTGTTCAGATCCACTAGGTAGGTGACTTCGCTCTTGGACTCCTTGACCCCATAGGGTGCACAGCAGTGGTCTCACATAGCTCTGGGCTCCACGGGCTCCATCAGTCACAATTTTTAGCCAGACTGAAACTCAACCATAGTGGGATTCTGGTCATAGCAGCATTTTATCAGGCCTGGGCGTAGTTCACAAAGTGACAAAAAAGAATTGTGGAGTTCCGCCTGTGGCGGAAAGCAGTGCGAACTGCCGTTCGCACTGGTCTTCCTGACACTCGGGTAGAAATTCTACCTGAGCAGTAGTTTGTGCTCGTGAACTTAGCGCTCGCGAGTGGGGGAAAAAACTCAGCTGCAAAACACGGAGTGGAATTTTCTGCACTCCATGAGCTTTGCGGAGCACGGCATGCAGAAAACTCCGCAAACTCCAGGAACGGAGTGGAATTTACCACCCAGACCTACATTTTATGTCCTCCAGGCTAACTTCCAGATTCTACTAGGTGAGTTTATGGAAGCTGGCAGTTTGGTTGCAAAGGGCCAGCATGTAGCTGGCCAAATCCTGGGGGACTCTCTCGGGGGCTTGCTCCTACCCCTCTTTCACCAAAATGAGATGCCCTCTCACAGCGTGCCCATACAGAAGTTCAAAGGGGCTGAAGCCAACCCCCCCTTCTGTGATAAATCCTGTATGCAAACAAAAGACAGAGCAGAAGGACATCCCAGTTATGCCTCGTGGGTTCTGGTAGACACATATTCAAGCCTTTTAGGGTTCTGTTAAACCTCCTAACCAGCCCATTGGTTTGGAGGTGGTAAGGAGTGAAGAACTTGTAGGTTACACCACACTCCTTCCACATGGCCTTCATGTAATTAGACATGAAGTTAGTATCCCAGTCAGATACCACCTCCTTGGGGAAACCCACATGGGTGAAGAACCCCAACGGTACCCTGGCCAAAGCGGGTGCTGTCACTGTCCAAAAATGGATAGCTTTCAAGTACCGGGTGGCATGGACCACCAAGATAAGAACAAATGTGTTGCTCATGACTGTCTTTGGGTCCAGACGCCCAATGATGTTGATGCCCACCCTCTCAAAAGGGGTGCTAATGACAGGAAAAGGTTGCAAGGGGCCTTGTACTTGCGCCCTGTCTTGCCACTTGCCTGGAAGGTAGGACAGTATCTACAGTACGCATCTGAGTCCTTTCTCATTTGAAGCCAATAAAAGTGGTTGACAAGCATGTCAAAGGTTTTGTCCTGCCCCAAATGACCTGCTCATGGCACATCATGAGCCAGACCCAGAAGAAAGGTCCTGTAGCACTGAGTGACCACCAGCACATGTATTGCACCAATCAATCAATCAATCAGGGAATTGTAAGCGTGCTACTCACCCGTGGGGGTCTCAAGGCGCTGTGGGGGTACGCAGGTCCAATTCAGCCGAAGAGCCAGGTCTGAAGGTGTTCAGTGAGGGGGCGCACCTGATGTCGGTTGGTAACTTGTTCCAGGTTTTGGCTGCGATGTGGGAGAATGATCTTCCGCCTGCTCTGGCTCTGGGAAAGCGGAGGTTACTTTTGGGTACGTGGAAGTTTATTCTGTCGTTGAGGTATTTGGGTCTGTTGTTGTGGAGGCATTTGTTGGCGTGGGTGAGGATCTTGAAGGTGATTCTCTTCTCCATGGCGAGCCAGTGGAGTTTCCGCAGGTGTTGGCTGGTGTGTTTGTGCCGGGGGATGCTGAGGACGAGTCTCACTGCAGTGTTCTGTATCGTCTGGAGCTTGCGAAGGAGGGACTTGTTGATGCCTGCGTAGAGAGCGTTTCCGTAGCCCAGTTTGCTAGTGATGAGTGCGTGGGTGACTTTCTTCCTTGACTCTGAGGGATCCATTTGAAGGTCTTTCGAAGGATGGCAGAGGGTGTTGAAGCAGCTGGAGGTGATGGCGTTGACCTGTCAGTTCATGGTGAGTGATGAATCGAGTACGATGCAGAGGATTTTTGCGTGGTCAGAGGGGCTAGGTGGGCTTCCGAGGGCAGTGGGCCACCAGGTGTTGTCCCATGCAGAAGGGCTGCGAGGGGAGCCATGTAGATGTTGAAGAGGGTCAGGCACAGTGATGACCCCTGTGGGACTCCGCAGGTGATTTCCGTGGGGGCGGAGAGGAAGGGTGGTAATGTGATTCTTTGGCTTCTTCCGGTGAGGAACAATCGAATCCAGTTCAGGGCGGTTCCTTGAATGCCGGCGTCGTGTAGTCTGTCGGCTAGTGTGCGGTGAGAAACGGTGTTGAAGGCTGCAGATAGATCGAGGAAGATGATGGCTGCAGAGTGACATTGGTCCAGAAGGGCACGGATGTCATCTGTGGCAGCGAGTAGGGCGATCTTGGTGCTGTGGTTGGTTCGGAATCTGGATTGGGACGGGTCGAGGACGTTGTTCTCTTCAATGAATCGTGTCAGTTCCCTCTTGACAGCTTTCTCTGCCACCTTGGCTGCAAAGGGGAGGAGCAAGATGGGCAGATAGTTCTTGAGGTCGGAGGGGTTGGCTGTGGGCTTCTTGAGCAGGGGTCTGACTTCTGGGTGCTTCCAGTCGTCTGGGAAAGTGCCTGTTGTGAAGGGGATGTTGATGGTTTGCTGAAGTTTGGGTGCGATGGTGTCCGTGGCTCTGTGGTAGATGTGTGGGGGGCAGGGGTCGGTAGGGGCCCCCGAGTGGATGCTTTGCATGGTCGTGGTTGTGTCCTTGGCTGTGATTGGTGTCCAGTTGAAGATGGTAGGCTGGCTGTTGTCTCTGGGGGTCGGGGGACCGGCAGCGGCATCATGTGTGTGGCTGATGAAGTTGTCGTAGAGTGTTCTGATCTTGAGGTGGAAGTAAGTTCCAAGCTTGTCGCAGAGGTCTTGGGACAGGGTGATGTCTGTTGCTTCGCTGCGTGGGTTGGTGAAGTTATGTATGATGCTGGAGAGTTCCTTGGAGTTCGTGGATTTGGTGAGGATTTTGTAGTGGATGAAGTTCCTTTTAGTTCTTCTGATTTGGTTGTGATAGTGTGTCATGGCGTCCTTGTAGGTCTTGGTGTTTCTCCAGGTTTTCTCCAGACGTCTGCAGGTGTGCCTGGTTTCTTGGAGATCGGTGGTGAACCAGGCTGTTTGCTGGGGTTGTGTAGTGGGGCGAGCTTGTCCGTGCAGTTGGAGATCCAGGTGTGGAGTCCTGCGGCTGCTGTGTTTACGTCGGGCATCCAGGGGGATTGTCTCGGGTGAGGGCAAAGTTCAGTTGCTCGTCGGTAACTTTGCTCCAGTTCCTTAGTGGTAGGTCGGGGGGTGGATTTGGTGCCTTGGGTTTGTCGACGGTGAAATAGACACATTGGTCATCGGTCCACGATGGTTGCGTTGTGTGGTTGAAGCAAACGCTGTTGCCTGCAGCGATGATGAGGTCGAGGGTGTGTCCCGCTCATTGAGTGGGTGTGGTGGCGAGTTGGTTGAGTCCGATGTTGTCGAGGTTGTCCCGGAGGACGGTGGAGTTGGGGTCGCTGGGGTTGTCGTGGTGGAAGTTAAGGTCTCCGATGAGTATGAAGTTCATTGATGTGATGGCGTGGGGTGAGATGAAGTCAGTGATGGTGTTGGTGAAGGGTGTCCGGGGGCCCGGGGGTCTGTAGACGAGGGTTCCTCGGAGTGTGGTCTGGATCTGGAAATGCAGATGCTCGGCAGAGGAGAAGTTTTCGCTGGAAGTGGTGAGGCGGAGGGTGCTCTTGTGAGCGATGGCGAGGCCCCCCGGGATTTTGGGACGGTCCTTCCTCTGGATCTTGTATCCATCCAGGATGGCGGTGTTGATGTCGGGGTGGAGGCCGCATTGGTCCATGTCTCCATGAGGAAGGCGATGTCGGATGAGAGGGTGTCGAGTAGGTTCCAGAGTTCTATGGTGTGTTTGTGTACGGAGCGTACGTTGAGGAAGATGCATCTTAGGGTGTGATCGGCGCAGTTGTCGATGGTGTCGGAAGTCGGGGTTGTGGTGAAGGCCTGTCGGCAGTGAAGGCAGGTGAATTGCCCGTGGGTCGAGGACGGCGAGGCCTGTTGGCAGTCTCTGTGTCTACCGGGGTTGAGTGCGAGGAGGGCGGCTGGGTCGTAGCAGTGGATGGTCGTGGGTCCAGGGTTCCTGGCGCTGGTCGCGGTCGGGTCGCGGACGGGCGCAGATGGGAAGCCTTAGGCACGCATTTGGTGTGCCAGCAGCGCGCCCGTTGTCGCGTCTGCTGCGCGACCGTGCAGTGGGCGCCATTAAGGAGGGGAGGGGGTCAAAACTAGAGGTAGGGAGGCGGGAGCAGGAGCGGGAGCTGGAGCGGGAGCGGGGGCTGTGTCGGGGGGAGGGGCTGCAGGGGCAGCAGCAGCGGGAAAAACTGAATGAATTAGCAAGCAATGAAAATAAAAATAATGAAGGCGAGAAGTTAAATGAGGGAGGCAAAGCCCAGTTAGGATAATAGCAGGCAGGCAGCAGAATACCGAGTGAGCAGGGGGCGAGGGGACAACAGGCAGACTGGACTGGATTCGGCTCTGTGACTGAGACGGGTGCCGGCGCGAACCCTGATGGCGGGAGGGCTCTGCACTAAGGCGATGCGGCGGTGAGGCGGAGCTGCTGGGGGGAGTGCTGACCTGGACCAGATGTCAAGGTTTCACCCAGCTAAGGAGCCTTAGAATCACTATACAGGAGCCCCTTCTGACAATACATCAGGCGCTTGCCAGAAGCATCAGCCGCTGCCTGGGTCTCAGCAGCTGCTGCAGATAAAGAAGAGTAGGGCATTCCCTTTGCACCTTGCAGAACTCCTCCCTGGTGGGACCCCTTTTCCACTGCCAGTTGAATAGCTCAGGCAGGTTACCCAGTTCGTCCACATCCTCCGCTGTAGGTACCAAGGCATCCCCCTTAGGTTCAGCCTTCTTCTGGAAAGTGGGAGACTTAAGAGTGAGGTTCTCAAGGGGGTTTCTCCCACTTTTTACAACCTGTAGTACAGAAGACACCCTCATTCCTACAAGACACTAGGGAAGTGCTACTCCTCATTGAAAACATTGACTCAGCCCGTGAAATAGATTTACTTGTTATGCTAGATGTGGAGGCTCTCTACATGAACATCCCGCAATCAGCAACACTTGAAGTTGTAGAGGCTGCTCTCCTGGCTGAGGACTAGGATTCCCCCACACCAGTGAACTTCATAATGGAATGTGCCACAGTAGGCTTAGCTGAAAACTTCTTCCAATTTAAAAAATAGCTGTACCACCAAAACCCCTGGAACTACAATGGGAGTACATTTGTCCTGAGCTTTGATCTTTGATGACTCTAACCCCTACACCAACAACATACTCATCTGGTGTAGATACATTGATGACATCCTGATATTTTGGAATGCACAGCCCTATTCAGGTGCAATTGTCAGCTCCTCCCTCCCATCCTATGTAGGATGGTCCATCAGCCTGGTGATTGCCCATCAGGATGTGAATGGCCCATCAGAAACCCCTAAGCTCTCTTTGTGTGTGGCTGTCTAGAGGGAATGCACAAAGCCCAGCTGACACCCACCCCAGACGTGTATTCAGAGACATAGACACAGAATGGTTAAAATCGAAATATGCCAACTTTCTAAATGTGGCATTTTCAGACTTGCTGCTTAAAATCAATCTTTACCATAAGATGTGATTTAAAATTGTGAGTCCAGAGACACCAAACTTGAAATATCTAACTTTCCCAATTGGAAATTACACTTATATATGTAATAAAGTAATCCCAATGTTGACCTATGGGAGAGATAGGCCTTTGCGTAGTGAAAAAGGACTTTCATAGTTTTTCACTACCTGGGCATGTAAAGCTTAAAAGTACATGTCCAACTTTTTAAGTACACTTCATCTTGCCCTGGCTGTCCAGGACCTACCTTAGGGGTGACATATGTATTAAAAAGGAAGTTTTGGGCCTGGCAAGTGGGTTAACTTTCCAGGTCGAAGTCGCAGTTTAAAAATGCACACATAAGCTCTGCAATGGCATGCCTGAGATATGGCTAAAGGGCTACTTGAGTGGGTGGTATAATCTGTGCTGTAGGCCCACTAGTACCATTTAATTTACAGGCTCTGGGCACATGTAGTGCACTTTACTAGGCATTTATAAGTAAGTTAAATATGCTGATTGTGGATATGCCAAGGTTACCATGTTTAGGCAAATAGCAGATGCACTGTAGCACTGGTTAGCAGTGGTCATGTGCCAAGAATTCTAAGGCCACCAAAAAAGAAGTCAGCAAAACGAGAGTTCAGAAGGCAAAACAGTCAGGGGAAACCACGGCAAGGAAGCCAGGTCTAACAGTGGTGTTATGGTGAGAATAGACCCCTCTTTTTCCCCAGATTTTCTTCTTAATTTCATAAAGAACAAGAGATTATTCTGCCAGTGCAGGAGGATGATTTAATGATGGATTTTCAGTAGAGTTTGTTGGATGTTAAGAGATCCCTTTTGATATATGTGAACAGGTCAAAGTCTTTCAGATGGTGTGCTTCCTTGTTTGTGCCATTTGTGACTCCCAACAAAGGGGAGAAAGTTACTTTGTTGTCCATTGGTCATTGGATTAAACAGGTATTTGCTTTGGCATATTCTTTGTCAGGTAATCCTTCTCCTGAGCAGGGTCGTTCTACCAACGAGGTGTCTACTTCATGGGCTGAGATTCATGGACAGAGAGACCCTTTGGAAACTCCTCTGCCACCACGGTCTGCCAGATAAACTCATAAGAATCACCAGGAACTCTTACAAGGGAATGATCTACAAGATAGTCCATGAAGGACAACTCACAGAAGCCTTTGTAGTGAGGATCAAGTCCCCAGGGTTGTTTGCTCTCCCTTTTTCTCTCCCTTCTGGTCATAGACTGGATCATAAAGACATCCAAAGGAGAAGAAATGGGATCCAGTGGACTCCTTGGATGCAGCTCTATGACCTAGACCTTGCAAATGACCTGGCCCTACTCTCCCATACCCATCTGCAGATAGACCAAAAAAGTGGTAGCCGCTTCAGCACAACTTGGTCTCAACATCCAGATGGGGAAAAAAACAAGATCCTGAAGGCTAACACAGCCAGCACAACTGCAGTCAATCTTGCAGGCAATGCACTGAAAGAGGTAGAGTTCTTCACCCACCTGGGCACAGAAGCCAACTTCAAGGCAAGACACAGAGGGTGGCACAGACATCAAGGCAAGAATCGGCAAAGCAAGAGCTGCCTTCATTTAGCTCAGGAAGATCTGGAGCTCCACATATGGTGGTGGATATGTGAGTGAAGGACAAGGAAAAGGTCTAGTGACATATATACATCATTTGGTCATTAGATAGAACCTTTTCAGCCTAACAGCGGTCAATTGTTCCTGAGTATATACATAGCTCAGATGTACATATTAATTGTCTTTTTCTGAGAGCTTGAAGTGAGGTTGCATGGTGTCAACAATTCGACCCCTATGGTTGAGGGTAAATTCAATCCTCACGTTGGGGTCTTCTTCAGGACAAGGCTGAGAAGAGCACCTGCTTCTGGCACCAGCACAATAGCTATGCATTCATGTGATACCGAGCTCAAACGTAGCTCTTCATCACGATTCATAGAGTACAAGGTGAATGATTCTCTCGTAGAAGGGAACAAATCCAGACCATATCTCATAGATGGCCGGACGGCCGTCTATGAGATATGATCTGTATTTGTTCCCTTCTATGAGAGAATCATTCACCTCGTACTCTATCAATTGTGATGAAGAGCTACGTTGTCACTATACCTTTTCCTTGTCCTGCACTCACATATCCACCACCATCTACCCAACCTTTTCTTTTTCTCCCCTTACACTAAGAGCACTGTAAATATTTATCGCACTGCAAACCGTTTTTGGAGCAACTTAAAACTTAACACGCCTGTGCAAACAGGCTTGTGCGCAGGTATCGTTATTTTCTCCAGGCTCATCACCTTATGACTGTATCCCAAGCACAAAACTTAGTTTTTGCCACCAGTGATGTGCAAATGTCCAACTTCTACTGTGCCTACCGGGTACAGGGTATTAGGATTAAGCTATCACCTTTGAGATATTGCCTCTGTTAGCTGTTTAGAGTTTTTATGCCTTCCTGTGCTCCACTCCTACCAGGCACATTAATCAAGCTTCTTGTCACGTAACGCTCCAAGGAGCAAGGTAAGTAGGGTACTCGGTGTCGAGAACGTAATCAATTGTACCTGGGGTAGGCTCCATTCTTAGATAGATCCAGAGCTTAACAGGGAGTTAATAGGAAGATAACAGGATATATCATCAAGCTGTTACAAGTGGTCTATTGCTAATTCCCTAGAGTACAATTCCCACCATGATCTAGTGCTGGTAATCCTTGATGAGAAATCTACCATCAATCTACTAGACTCTGCTAAGTCTTCCATCGACGGCTACATCCTTGGGAATGTGAAATGAAGTGCCTGCGGAATGGCAACATTTCTTAACCTCATGACATTTTGGTTGCTAACATTTTTTGTTTTTAATACTAAGAGTTTACTGGAGAAAACTATGATCAATGTAACTTTAAAAAAAAGCTGAAATGAGAAATTACGAAATGTGTATTCAATTCATTAAATGAGGTCAATAGGCAACATTCCCCTTGTGCTGGGCGGTAGTAATTTCAAAAGACTCAGGTTAAAGCAGTATTGAGAATTACAAACATCATTTTCGTTATGGTTACCTGATAGGATGAAGAGAAAGAACCTCTTAACTGACCTATCTTATTTGTGCAGTATTAATCACTTATGTTTAGCAAGAACCCCAGAATACAAGATTACTCAAAATACATTCAAAATTTATTTTTATTATTTTGTTTTTTTATATTAAATTTGTAAATAGCAAAACAATCATGTGTGTTCTATTGGCATATAATTTGCATATACATCATACATTACTACAAACATTGTTTCCACATTAGTTAGATTTCATAAATACTTGTGATTTTAGAAAACGACACAATTTGAGAAAAGACTTAAAAAAAGCTATACCTCTCTGAAGAGCTCTAATTAGAGCGAAACACTGTGTCATCCAATCTCAATGTCCTGATTCCAGTACCTTAGGACTTAGCAAGAACTATCCAAAACCTATATGTATATATATTTTTTTGAATCAAAACTTAAGTAGGATCTTACACCAGAGTTGGTTTGTGGTTGTGTTTTTACGAAAAATTAATTTTTTCTCTACTCTATGTGGCATGTTTGATGGTATGAAAGAGTGATTGCTTGGTGAGAATGTTGATGTGACGGTTTTATTTTTCTCTCTTGGGTTTTTTTTTCCACAAGTCTTTTCTCAAATTGTGTCGTTTTCTAAAATCACAAGTATTTATGAAATCTAACTAATGTGGAAACATTGCTTGTAGTAATGTATGATGTATATACAAATTATATGCCAATAGAACACACATGATTGTTTTGCTATTTACAAATTTAATATAAAAAAACAAAATAATAAAAAGAAATTTTGAATGTATTTTGAGTAATCTTGTATTCTGGGGTTCTTGCTAAACATAAGTGATTAATACTGCACAAATAAGATAGGTCAGTTAAGAGGTTCTTTCTCTTCATTTGTCTCTCTTCCCTCCTCTTGGACCTAAAAGTACTTCGGGGAAACCTTTTACACATATACCTTATAGGATGCACATTGAATGGCAGGGATAGCTCTCTATTTAATTATGAGGATTGTGCGCACCCTTAGTAAAAAAACAGAAGAGAAAGAGAAATCACTAGACAGCTTGCTATAAAGGAAGTCAACTGCATAGAAAATGCAGCACAAAGCACCTCCCCTAGCAAAAATGAGGACAGAGAAAAGGAATCACAAATAACATATTTTTGAGCCGAGTCCACTTCTATAACATATTAGATTGGATAAGCAAAATGCTGCCATAAAAACTTTATACCATAGTGAGGAATTCAAGAAAACATCCTTAAGAAAGGAACAGCAGCAACTGCTTCAGATAAAAAAATAAAATGTTATCCTTCTTTGGTGATATGATGAAAAAGATTGGAATCTTGCTAAAATATTCACTGCTGGTTCAGCATTGTCATCACAGTGGAAATATCAGATATTTTGGGGCATATCAACAAGGGCTTTATCTTTGCTTTTTTGGCTTTAAAAGCCAAAAAAGCAGAGTTAAAACTAGTACCCTATCAACAACAGGGTGCTAACATGCAAATTGGCATGCTAGCACCCTTTTACTCTACGCTTCCCCTTGCATCTCTAATGAGATGCAAAGGAGGCGTTCCAGAGTAAAATAATAGGAGAAATGTCGCTAAGCGACATTTCTCCTATTACCAAGAATATCGCTAACCCTGTTAGAGACAAAAAAAGCAGCGTTAACCTCGGTTAACGCTGCTTTTTTACGTCTGGTATTTTTCTGACTTAGCCATGATATCCTATGGAAATGGATATCATGGCTAAGTTTGTCTCTCCCTATCAACAATCTAACGTGAGATTATCGCTGGGTTTCCAGCGATAATCTCACGTTAGCCACTTAGCGTGAGGATTTTTATCGCTATTGAGATAAGCGTTGCTAATAGCACGCTATCGCAGCGATAAAAATCCACGCTAGCCGGCGATAATTATCCTAGCGCTAAGTGCGCTTAGTGATAATTATTGCCGGTTGTTGTTGATATGCCCCTTATTCTTTAAATTCTTGATCTAATAAGAAATGCTCAACAGTACTGCCAAAGCCTAACCAGCCTCTCACTTTATTGAACCCATACAATCAACACTACTTAAAGAAATACTTTCTGCTCTTGCAACTTTCTGGATGAATGTAATTACCGCCTTTCTGTCAGAAGGCTCAGCCCACGACTGCTCAAAAAAAGAATGGGACTTTCCCTCTTGAAAGAGCCAGGAATAGAACTTGCTTTTAAGCGATTTCCCCGTAATTTCCAAACTATCTTTCCTTGCAAAAATCCTGGAAAGACATGTAGATGCTCAACTCCAATGTTTCATTGCTGCTTATAATCTCCTTAATGAGCTTCAGACTGGCATGAGATCAGAATGTGTCACAAAAACAAATAAAACTGGTTGACAATTGACTCACAATTTTGATATAGGGAACTCTCATAGCATCATTGTCTTGGACCCTTCAGCAGTGCCTGATGAAGGAAATCATGCCACTCTTCCAAAAGTCTTAAGGATAGAATGAGATTGAGGAGGACAATTCTCAGTTGGTTCTCAACATACTCTTGGAATTAGTGTCACCATGTAAAACTGGCTCATTCTCAAAAACTCCAATGATCTGACAAGGTGCTCGACAAGGGTCCCTTGTATGACCTACCCTTTCAAGCCTGCAAATGGAGCCAATTTCTACCTCCTATACACTAATATCATACCTGACATCTAGACCCAAGTCTCAAAGGACATTGAAGCCACAGCATAAATTCTAGCAGTCATTCATTCCCACTTTAAGCACAGCCCACTAAAAACTCTGAGGCATGTTTACAAGGAGCCTGTGCCACCGCTTCATCATTATTTTTGATAGCATCATTCTTTTTGATGCAGCGGTGGTGCTGTCATTGCACCATATTTACAAGCCTATGCATCTAGGCTGATGCATCACTTGGCCTGCATCGTGTTTTTTCCTTCATCAGAATCGGCTGTTTCATGTTAGATTTACTAAATGCAAGGTATGCGTTCTCATCTAAAATCTCCTGTAAAAATAATGCAGTGGTAATTATGTCTTTTGCCCAAAGTAACGCATCTTCGGGAGGCGGCCCGATGAGCTTGAGATGCGTCAAAATTCCTACCCCTCTGAAACCGAGGCATAGGAATGACTCATTGGCTGTTTCAGAGGAATTTGACCAGCAAAGTGACTTGAAACAGTGTAATTTGCAATCAAGTCACATCCTCTCAACAGGTAAGTGCACACATAAGGTAGGTAACAAAGTAAATCACACATTACACACCATTAATGACTTATGTCACACACGCATAGACATGGTGGTACACATAAGTACACTATGCTCACTTGTATGCGTGACATCCAGGGCCAATGTAATAGAGTGGAAGGCGAGTTTGTCACTATTTCACACTCCATTAAATTGATCCCCATGCAGTAGGCTACTTTCATCAGTCAAAACTGATGCATTGCCTCTGTTTTTGGCGCATTGCTGTAGTTGAGCCAGTTTTATGACCAAATACAGCAATGCGCAGCTTTTGGGCCTGATGCCTTGCAGCATCCTTCCAAAGTACACTTCTGAATGTCTAACCCATCCTTGGCACCTTGCTTCCTGGAGCCCCGTATTATAAATACCGCACAACCTTGCTAGATGTCCTTCACATCTAACATGGGCTTCAATTGGAATTCCATAGAGCATATTATCAAGCCCATTATCGCCGTTTTAGCGGCAGTTTTCTGCCGATAAAGCGTCGATAATTTTATCGCCTGGCTTGATAATATGCCCCTTAGTGTCCAATATCAAAATAATTCTACAAAGAGCTGCAGTTCAACTAGTCGTTACTAGATGTCCCTCATAAGTCAAATGCAAAAGCATTGAAATTATTATTACATGAAGCTGCAGTTCCACTAATCATTACTAGATGTCCCTCAAGAGTCAGATGCAAAAGCATTGAAACCCTTTCATGAAGCTTTTGCATTTGACTAGAGAGGGACATCTAGTAACGACTAGTGGAACTGCAGCTTGATGTAATAATAATTTCAATGCTTTTGCATTTGACTCGTGAGGGACATCTAGTAATGACTAGTTGAACTGCAGCTCTTTGTAGAATTATTTTGATATTGGATACTATAATATTCACTTCCCACTGCTAATCTTGTCCCATAATGCTGTGCAGGGTCTTTGGTTGGGATTGTATTTTTGCCAATAAATGTGCTTGGGGTGTTCCTAAGAGGATGAGACCACCACCGAATCGTTCAAGAACATGTGCTTTTTGTTTTCAAGGCATCTGCTTGGTTCTCTCCCTAGATTAGGGAGGATCCCAAAATCATCACCTCTCTCAGTGCTTGCTAATTTATCATTTTCACTTTTGTGAAAGGACTATATGCATTTTAGCATATAAAGACCTGATCCCTGAAGGGCTGGGCTTGCGTCACTCTGGCTTGACCGGAGCCAGGCTGCGTCACTAGGGGTGAAGGGTTTTTGAAGGGCAGATAACTCTTGTCCTCCCTGCCTTGAGGGACTGGGCCTTCGTTCCCTGGGTTGACCGGGGCAAGGCTGACGTCTCTGGGTAGGGTGGGCAGGAAGAAGATCCGGAAGGAGATCTCTTGGAGACCAACGTTGCAGAAGGGGTCACTAGCTTTCCCTGACACTGCGGGGCCGGGCCTGTGGCACCTGGCTTGACCGGGACCAAGCTGCACACTCCAAAGCTGAAAGGGCATCTAGCTCACACCCCCACCACAAGTAGGGTGGAGGAGCAGTCTGCACCATTTCGCTCTGCACTCTCCACCTGCCAGAGGACCGGACGACTTTGTCTGCGGTGTCCCAGGGAAGCTGCCTACACCCTCTCCCCTCGCCGCGCAGCTCGCGCTGGCCCCCTCATGACAGAGGGAAAGGGAGGGGAACGGGGGACGCCTCATCTCATCTCATCGTGGTCTTGCCTGACATCTGCTACTGTTGCCACGAGTGTCTCCATTCGGGGGTAAAACTGGACAGAAATAAAAGCTTTAAAACCTCCACTTTTCCTTTCTTGGAGGAGCACGCTTGTGACATTTCTACAGAGGCAATGGGCGGATTTAATTTCCGATCCCATCACGGCCCTTTGCCTCGGATCCCCATTTTGCATGCAGGGGAGACTGCCTGTTATACAGGAGCAGTGGCGGACGCCCGCTCCCATAGTTTATTTCGATTTTCTAAAACTCCCCTGAACACTTCTGTTTCTACTAATACACAGCACGTAAAGCCGGCACGCCTGCTCTCTCAATCGCACAGGAGCTCAGTGGGTGCTGATAGACATTAAGTTGAAAAACCTGCAGGGGGCTTACTCCCCTGCCCCATCGAGGCGATTAGCATGGCCTCATATGCACACATGGCTGGCAATATACACTCATCAGATTACGTGCCAAACATGATGCGTGTGGAAATTGATGAAGCTCAAAGGAAAGAGAAGAATGTCTTGTTTCTCATTGAAGAAGTGTTAAAGAAGGAGTGTAATATATCGGAGAGGGCAATTGAAAGTGTGCAGGACTTCTCCAACAGGGGCGTGCTTGATGTTACCTTCTCTAGTGAGTCTATCTGTCAAGGTTTTCTCCACAATGCAACAGGGAAACGACACAGTAATGCTTTCTATGGGCTCTCTGTAACCCCTATGTTTGCTCCTAAGGAGACTGTGCTAGTGGTACATATGTACAACCTGTACACGGATCCCAGGCTAATTGAGGTGTTTTTGAGTCGGTATTGTGCCACCGTCAGAGGGGGACAAAAGATTACAAACCTGTGTGGGATTTGGAATGGGAAGAGGAAATATGTGGTAACATTCAAGGAAGACCCTGAAGGAGTACGTGGGTTGGCACATCCACCACAGACATTCACCCTGGGAGCCAATAAGGGGATTTAGATTTACTCAGGGCAACCCCTTTCTTGCAGACTCTGCCTGCAATTTGGCCACTCCAAGGAACAATGCTCAGGTCTCATTTGCTGGAACTGAGGGGGGGCAGATCATAAGGCCCAAGACTGTGTTGCTCCAAAGAAATGCAATCTCTGTGGTAGTGAGGAACACCTCTTTAAAATGTGCCCCAGGGGTAAATTCTCCTATGCCTCAGCGGCTAGCACCCATTCCACGCAACACGCTCCAGCCGCTCATACCACCCAGCCAGTAGCTTCACCAAAGCTACAGACCAGGCAGGAACAACCATACATCACTGACTCTGACATACTGGGTTGCTTTGATGGTATAGATATTAGAAGGTGTAGTGCACAAACAGAGCAGGAGGGGGAGCCAGAGGCAGCAGTGCCTCCCATAGACATGGAAGATCCTCCTAGCCCCGTTCCTCTGCTGTCTCAGCTGGCAGGGGATGAGGTGGAGCGCATAGAAACAAAGAGGATTAAAACTGCAGCTTTCAAAAGAAGAGTGCGGCGCGAGCGTCTTAAATCACAGGGCGCTACTTCCTCTGCTTTGCCTGGCGCAACACCTACCCTCACAGAGGATGAGAGTCCGATCACTGAGGTCCCTGATTCTGGTGTCTCAGTGATCCCCCCCACAGCGCAAGTAATTGTTAAAAACATCACCACAGAGCAGGCAGTACAGGGTCTGAGGCAGTCTGCACAGGACACTGCTCTTTCTTTGCATTCCTCGACTGTGACCTCAGAGAGGGGGAAGGATATGGAGCACAGCGGGTGGACTACGTACATTTCCAACAAACGCAAAATTAGATGTACTAAAAGCCCAATGGACTCACCTGCTGTCACCCGCTCCAAGCGACGTCCTTCTTCCTTGGACCGCTTTCCCTGAGGGGGCAGGTAAGGCCCTCCTCTACTTTCCCTCTCGGATACCGAGGAGGGTTTATCAGATGTTGCACAGGTCTTGGAAGTCAGTGATGGCCCTATAATAGATATAGAAAGCACACCAGATTTGGAGGCCCTGTTCTCAACCTCCATAATCACCAGTTGCGAGCGGATGAGCATCACTGAAGATGGAGAGTCAGTGAGAGCAACTACCTCTTCCAAGGTGTAAATATGGCTGGTTCTCTTATGGTTTTCATTATGGCAGTAACAGTAGCCTCTTGCAACATGAGGGGCATAGGTAATGCTGTCAGCAGAGCAATTGTATTGGATTATTTTGCAAACACACAAGCTGATGTTATATGTCTTCAGGAGTGTTATCTCCCTCATCAGATGCGATACACCTCATTCAAACAACAATGGGCATATGGGCCATCGGCTTGGTCAGGAGGAGCTAATAGGAATGATGGGGTGGCCATCCTCCTTAAAAACAAACATTGGCAGATCTTGGAGGAAAAAGTGTTATACCCAGGAAGGTCTCTTTTGATTTCAGTACTTATGGATGGTATACCATTACGTATTTGTGTTGTTTATGCACCAGCCTCCAAAACAGAGAGAGAGGGCTTGTTCAATCTAATCAAACCTTTATTAACAGGTGCTATACCTCTCTTATTAGCTGGGGATTTCAATTGCATCACACACAGCAGGGACAGGCAAGGGTCCCAACAAAATTATGTACTGTATATTACGTCAAAACTGCTATTAACTCTCATACAGGATTTACACTTATATGATACTTTCCGGAAGCATCATCCGCCAGGTGAGGGCTACACTTGGGAGGCGAATAGCGGCCTCACACGATCACGCATTGATTATGTCTTTGCTTCTAAAACTCTCTGCGCTGATAGCAGCTCTGTTACACCAGTACCCTTTTCAGATCACCATATAATCACAGTCTCTTTGTCAGCTCCTGATCGACCTCAAAGGGGTCCTGGATCATGGAAAATTAATAATGACCTCCTTACAGACCAGCAGATTTGAGACAAATATGTGATGAGCTACCAGAAGTGGGCCCAAAGGAAGGCTCACTTCCCCAATGTATACCAATGGTGGAAATGGGTTAAAACTAAAACACGGCTGTTCTTCCAAGAGCAAGCGAAACTCCGACGCAAAAGTGAATGGCAGGACTTCCAGCGTTTACACAGCAGACTTATACTCCTCCACCAAATGGGAGAAGCTGGGAGTGATGTTAAAGACAAGGTACGCTCTACAAAACTAGATATACAGAGATGGTTAAACAGACTGAACAAAAATGCTATCTTCCACTCAAGAGTCAAGAATTTCCAAGAGGATGAAAAGTGTTCTTCTTTTTTCTTTAAAAAAGCTCACGCATCACACAAGCTGCTAACTAAATTACAAAATGCGAAAGGGGACATATTACAGGGGGTAGATGCATGCCAGACCATTGCTTTTGACTTCTATCAGTCCTTGTATGATGCTTCTGTCAAAACACCTTCAGCTTCAGATTTAGAAGAGTACTGTTCTTTACTCACAGGAGGGTTAACATTAGATCAAAGTAACTTCCCTGGGCAACCTTTTGGAGGTGAGGAATTTCTGGACGCACTGAGATCCTCCCCCAAAGGCTCGAGCCCAGGTTTGGATGGTCTAACTTGGGAGTTTTACAAGAAGTTCTGGGGACTGTTATGCTCTGACTACTTGCAGGTCCTGGAAGAGGGTACACATGATTTTTCCGCAGGGGTTATCATTCTCCTTTATAAAAAAGGAGATGAAACATCACTCCAAAACTGGAGACCAATTTCACTACTAAATGTGGATTACAAATTGGTATCTAAAGTCCTGGCGCGTAGGTTCAGGAAAGTTCTTCATTCATGTATCAACCCTGACCAGACATGCGCAGTTCAAAGACGCACCATCGTTGACATTTTGGTTACCATTAGGGATATTCTGTGGTATGCTCACAAAAGATCTCTGTCACTTGGGGTTTTAAGTCTGGATTTCCAGAAAGCTTTCGACTGGGTGGCTCACCCATACCTTTTTGCTGCACTTCAATGCTTGAATGTACTGCAAAATATCCTAAGCATCCTACACACTCTGTATATCACAGCACACAGCAGAGTGAGCATCAATGGTTTCCACACACGAGAGTTTCCCATCCGTGCTGGGGTGCGACAAGGATGTCCCTTGTCCCCAGCGCTCTTTGTCTGTGCTTTAGAGCCTTTCCTGTGCAAGCTACGAAGTGCCAAAATCATCAAAGGTGTGTTTGTACCAGGGTGGGTGGTACTCCTGCCAAAACGGTTGCATACATGGACGATGTCACAATCTTGTGCACGGATGCACAATCTGTGCGCTAACAGCTGCGCACTAAGTAATTGGCGTAGCTGAGTGTAGTTCAAAGTGTACTTTGCGAAGCTACGAGTAGTGCTGCTAAGCAAACTATGCTGAGGGTTAGTTTAGACTGCCAGTTGGGCTGTGTGAGAAAGTGCTCTTTTGCATGGTTAGACCCCCACTTTTTGCCTGGTTTTCATGTGGTTTCATATGTAGTGCACAGGGTCCGTGCCATCTATGTCCCCTGTGCCAGTGCTCCTTCTCAAATACAAACTCCCAGTTGGTACTTCTGCCTTCTGTAAGTCCCTTGTAATTGGGACCCTGGGTACCTAGGACCTGGAAGCAGAAGAGGTTCCCTTGGGAACCCCCTCACTGGGACAATACCACTGCCCTTGCAGCTTGCATACCACTGTTTGGGAGAAAACGACAAAGTCGACATGACACCCTGCCAGGGTGCCATGCCAGCTAGCAGTACCTGATAGGGTGGGTAAGTCACCCCTCTAGCAGGCCTCACAGCCATAAGGCAGGGTGCACATTACTCCAGTTGAGGGCATATCTGCATGAGCAGATGTGCCCCTACAATATTGGGCACCATTTCCCAATATTGCAAATGCCAGTGAAGCCATAGAGAATACATGGGCTGGGAACTCGACAACTCGAGTTCCACAGCACCATGATGGCTTTACTGAATATAGAAGTGTTTGGTTCCGAACTACTCCTTTCAATAAATCCACACTGATACCAGTGTGGGATTTATTGTACCATGTACACAGAGGGCATCTCAGAGATGCTCCCTTAAGCCCTTCCATCCCTGGTGTGATCTCTGACTGGCTGTAGGCAGCCAGCCACCACCAGACCTGTTTTTTGACACCCGGATAGTGAGCCTCTGCTCTTTGGAACCAAAAACAATGCACATCCTGGGCAGAGGTGTAATTTCTCCTCCCCCAAAGAGGGACGCTTCAAAGGCCTGCCGACTTTGTAACGTGACTCCCAGTCTCTGCTGCTAGCAGCAGATGGCAGCCCCTGGTTTACACTCCCACTTTGGGTGGGAAAACCAGCAGGAAAATTCGAAAAGATAGGAGGTGTGCCCACCTCTGCCAACCCACCACTAAGGTGGGGAAGCGAGATGAAGCACAACTTTCAGTACCCACCATCTTGAAGATGGGGGGACCCCTCCAATATGGGCTAGGACTATGCCCGATCCCACTGAAGGGTGGCAAAACAGAGGGTGTAATCATCCCAGATGAGGTGTCCCCTGGCCCTACCTGCTACTGCCCTAAAACTTTCTCTAAATTTAGTATTTAGGTTGCTTCCCCAGACCTGGCTCTCAGATCTGCGACAACCTAAGAAGAGAGAAGACACCCTGCAGCAGAAGACAACAACAGCCTTGGCCCCAGAACCTACTGGCCTGTCTCCAGCTTCGACTACCCTGTGACCTGTCTTGCAAAAATGACATTCAAAACCCCTGGAAGGACTGTTGTCTACAATAAAGATTCCAATCTCCCAAGGAAAGCGGACTTCTCCAGAAGAAACTGACAACAAAGACTCAGGTTCCCCAAGCCCACTCTATACCCGACACTTACGGCCCAAGTCTGAGTGGCTCATCTGTACAGTGAAGTCTCCCCAGTGATCCTAACCTTGTGTCCAGTGTTGGCCGACTTCTCCTGCCATTCACGACAGCACTTGCAGTGTGAGTCCAGAGGCTCCTCCCGACCGCGACTGGCTCTGGTAAGAAGACTTTGACATCAAAAGGCACCCCTGCACCCGAAGCCACTGGGCCTTGGTGAGCTGAACCGACAGTGCCCCTATCACCCCCTACATCCCAACTTACCCCTGCGGTTGCTGGTCTTCCTCCTGCAACCTCCAGTACCACGCCTGCAGCCTCTTTACCGTCAAGAAGATCCTCATTGAAAAGCATCTGGGGCCCAACGTCAAATTTGCACACTAAACCAGGCTGCCCAATGCCGCTGGCGATGTATATTTGGTGCTGCTTTGTGGCCCCCCTTAGATTAACCTAGCTCCCAAAGCTTGGCCCCTGCAACCGATCTACTTACCTGCAAGCAGTGTGGCTCCAGGTACCCCTGTCTCCATTGGAAGGCATTGGGCCGACGTCGATTTTGACCTCTGCGCTCAGCCGCCCCTGTGCCACTGGTGGTGCAGTTTTGGTACTTTCCTGACCCCTGGCCCTTTCTAACTTTTGTCTCCGAAGGCTGAATTGTAAATTTTATGCTTACCTGTATACCACAATATTGTTTTCCCTTTAGGACAACATTGGACCGTGTGAAAAAGTTTCTAAGTGTCGATTTTTGAAAGTGAAAAGCATTTTTAATTAAAAATGTACTTACCGTATTATGAAGACCTGGGTCCTAAAATAATGTATAAACATAGTATAATTTTTACAAAATTGGTCTGGATCTCCTTCTTGAGTTGTGTGTCCATTATTGTTCATGTGTGTGCAATAGATATCTTACACTCCTCTGTGTTACCCCTAAGGCTGCCCACCCACACTACCAATAACAGAGCACTTTGGGATTTACCTTAAGCCCCATGAACGTTTTGGGAAACCCCTGGATTCTGTGTACGGTACTACCACCTAGTGGCAATATCATATACAGAGCCAGCTTCCTTTATTGGTGGTGCAGCGATGGGGTACAGGATGTTGACAGTTGTTTGACCACTTGATTGATAATTGATTTCAATGGGGAAATCCCAAAATTGTCTTTAGAATAGAATTTCTTTCAATTTATGACTTTTTCCAAATTGTTTAAAAATATTGTTAGGGCCTTGGTTAAGTCCCCCACTGTTTTAGAAACTTAAAAGACATTTTAAAGTAGTTAAGCCTTCTCTAATAAGACCCCTCTTACTTTAAACACCATGACTGATACTGAAGGGACCAGCCCGCAGCTCAGCCTGGGTCCCTATGCACATCTTAAAGTTTCTCAACTTAAAGATTTGTGCAAAGAATGGAAAATTGCCAAGGGCCCTAAATGCTATGAAGCACATCTCCAGCAGTTGCTGGCAGTAAATGATAGGGCCCTGACAAAAAAACTGCTCCTATTAGGGAAGAAGTAGAAGATGATGAAGAAGAAGATGGGGAGGATGCTGACTCTGTCACTATCCCCTCAGATAGCAACACTTCTGGCAGTAGTGATCCCACTAGTGTCCCAAATGAAGCAGGCACTGAAGTTGCAGATCTGGCAAGGAGGATAACTCTAGAAGCTCACTTCTAGCCATAGAAAAAGAAAGAGCTGAGAGGGCCTTAGTACCCATCTCTGGTGGCAGCAAAATAATAGATAGAGAGACAGATTCTACAGACTCCAAAATCCACAAGGGATGTTCCCTAAATATGTTGAGGGTGATGATATTACTAAGTGGTTCATTGCTTTTGAGAGAGCCTAACTTAGTAGACAGATCCACAGGAAGCTGTGAAGTGCTATCCTGTGGGAAATGTTCTCATGAAAGTGCAGGGCTAGACCCCTGACACTCAATAAGAAATATGCTACATCTTATGACCTCATGGTTGAGGGCTTTGGATTCAGCACTGAGGAATATGGGACCATTGGCGTGGATTTCCCCTGCATTTTTTGCCTTTGGCTCCTGTGTTTTTGCTGAGTTGGACTTTGTTTTGCTGGTCTAGATGCCTTGGACACTTTGCCACTATTGTTGAGTGCCAAAGTGCAAGTACTCCTTTTGTAAGTTGTTGTTATGGATTGGTGTTTCCATAATTGATTTACTCGTTAATCCCTAGTACCATGCACTGTGTGTGCCCAGTGGCTGAAAATTAAATACTGCTAGTGGGCTTGCAGCACTGATTGTGCCACCCACATAAGCAGCCTGTTAATGTAACTCAGGCCTGCCATTGCAGTGCCTGTGTGCAGTCTAGTACTGTTATGTCGACTTGGCAAGTGCACGCACTTGCCAGGCCCTAAACCCTGCCTTTTCTTACATGTCAGTCACCCCTAAGGTAGGCCCAAGGTATGCTGTGGGCAGGGTGCAGTGTATGTGAAAGGTAGGATATGCCCTGGTGTGTGTGGCATTTCCTGATAGTGAACCACTGCCAATTTCGTTTTTCACAATTGCAAGGCTACCTGTTCCCATAGAATAGAATGGAGAGTTTGCTTATAACATCTTATAAGCAGAACTACTCCTGGGAACAAGGTAGGAAAATCAAGTTTTGATATGCCTGAACTCAGAATGTTAAAATGTATCTTTTAGTGCGGGTGATTTTTACATTCTGTGTTTAAAAATACCCCTTTTAGAAAGTAGGGATTTTGTTGCTTAGCCATTCAGTGCGCCTCTGCTAGGATGTGTATCGACTGTCTGGCTTTGGAGTGACAGGGGCTGGGGAGGTGCAGTGGCTCCAGAGAGTCTGGATGGGTCAGGGCTGGTCTGAAAAGACCTGGGCTGCATTTAGAGTAGGGGGAGGAGATTTCCTTTCACATGAATGGGCCTGGTCTGCCTTCCACACTGCTGTCTTCACCTCCTGCCACAAAACTGCACCAGAGAGGACAGAACTGTTTTTGACAGAGCATAGGGCTTCTCTGCCACCAGAGAATAAAGGATTTTGTAGTATAAAAAGGGGACCCAGACCCCACACTTTTAGATCACTTCTGGGAATCAAGAGAAACCTTTGCCAAGAAGAGCCTGAGAAGCTGAGGAGGAATACTGCCCCTGTGCTGTTTGCTGTCTGGTTTGGCCTGCAGTATACTTGCTGCCAAGGAAAGGAGAAATGACTTTGCTGTTTGCTGTGTCACCTGCTTGAGGAAGATCTCCAAGGGCTTGAATTGAGCTTGCCTCTTGTTCTGAAGTCTCAGGGACACAAAGACTTCACCCCCAGTCCCCGGTGAACTCCTTTACTGGCAGTTCTGACCTGCTGTGAGGTGCCTGCCAGTGTTCTGTGCCTCTGGAGGTTGTTTTGGGACTGGAAACTGCAAGAACCATGAAAATCGATGCATCACCTGTTTCCGACACATTGCAGCAAATTCCCGATGCTCCGCTGCCGCCAAAGAATCAACACAGCGCCAGCTCGCGGTTTAAGTGTCTGCCGTGTGACTAATCCTGTGCATCGATCTCCGACATCCGAGATCTCCGCACTGATTCTGATGCAGGCCCGGTTGGAGAAGAACTGACACATAGTACCGGATCGTCACACATCGCATCGAAGGGCCAAGTCTGTCACATCATTGGGGGATGCAGTAAGAAACCGACGCATCACCTTCACATGCAGTAAGAAACCAACGCATCACCTCCTCTCCGGTAAGGAACCAACGCATCACCTCCCCTGCGCAGCAGTAAGGAACCACCGAATCACCTCCCCCGGAGCAAGGAACCAACGCATCACCTTCCCTGAGTGTAAGGAATCAACACATCACCTTCCCTGCGACCCTTTTTGCTTGCATTTTTCGATGCATCCAAGGTACTTTGTGTAAAAGTGTTGCATCTCAAATTTTCTTGGAAATGAACTGTTTCTACCTTTTATTAATCATATTTTTAATATTGTATTGTGGATTTTTGTCATTTGGTATAGTTTTGGTTTAGATGAAGCCTACTTATTTATCTAAACTGGTGTGGTATTCATTTGTAGTGTTTTCACTGTATTACTGTATGTGTTCACAAATGCTTTACACACTGCCTCTGAGATAAGCCTGGCTGCTCATGCCAAGCTACCAAGGGGGTGAGCAGGGGTTATTTTAAAAGTGTATCCCCCTTACCCTGACTAGAAGCAATGGTCCCTATTTGGACAAAGGTACCTACTTCTGCAAACTAGAGAACCCCATTTCTAACAGTCACCAAAACTAACACAGGTGGGGGAGACCAAAAGAAAGAGGCCAGGGAAAGAGGGTAACCCTAAAAATAATCAAGAGTCTTCTACAAGCCCCCAAAATCCTGCTCAGGAGGGTGGGCCCAAGTCTCTATACAGTCTAAGGGTGGGTACCAGGGTAAGAACTGGGGTTCCAACAAGGCTTGGTGACATGATTGTTAAGCACTAGGACACCGAACTGGAGACCTCTTGTCCACCTGCAGTATCTGCAGCTGCTAACAACCAGATGGGATCCCAGGTGTGGCCTGACCATGTCAGTAACCCCACTGAGGCAACATTAGTCTTTAAAGGAGAGATAGACTTAGTGTGTGCTGTCTGGACAGATAACATGGAAAAATACAGGCAGTTTCCCAAGATTAATGGGTCCAAAATAGAGGTCTTGAGGGATACTAGGGCTGGTGTCACAATGGTGACCCAGTAGCTAGTTCACTCAGATTCGTACCTGATTGGAAGGTCCTACTCAGTCACCAATGTTGACAATATCACCACAGTCCATCCCATGGCTAAGGTCACTTTTGACTTGGGGGAAGTAGTTGAACAGAAAGAGGTGGTTGTGTCCCCTAATGTTCCTGTAGATTGTCTGCTTGGAAATTACTTGGAGACTTCTCCTTGGACTGAAGCTGAACTGAGGACCCATGCCAGCATGGTTGGTCACTCAGGATGGGGTTGTGTTACAACCAGAGCACAGAGCCGAGCTATAAGTGCAAATGAGGTGCTGGATCCTGGAATAATGGACCAGCTGTCCAAGAGAAAGAGCAAGAAGACTGGCAGACCAGCTTCTACACTGATACCAAGTCAGAAACCCACTTCTCAGGATGAGGAATTGGTATTCTCTGACTGAACTGAGTCTGAAGATATTGGACCTTACCAGGCAGGATGGATCTATGCAAGGGACAAGAAACCTGTCCCACTCTTGAAAGCCTGAGGCAGCAAGCCGCTGCATAGGAAATGGTGATATCAATGGCACCCACAGGGTGTATTGGGGGGATGGGCTCCTATACACCGAGATCAGAGACCCCAAACCTGGTGTAACAAGGAGAGTGGTAGTGCCTCAGAGTTTTAGAGAGTTTCTCCTTACTTTGGCCCATGATATCCCCATAGCTGGGTACCATGGCCAGGATAAAGCTTGGAGTAGGTTAGTCAACTACTTCTACTGGCCAGGGATGTCTCAGAAGATGGAGGGTCAGTCCTGTGGCACTTGCCACGTCAGTGGCAAGGCAGGTGGCCACCAAAAGGCCCTTTTAATTCCACTTCTAGTAGTTGGTGTACCCTTTGAACGGGTGGGGGTCAACAGTGTTGGCCCACAGGACCCTCCTACAGCCTCAATGAATAAATGTATTCTGGTGGTAGTGGGTCATGCCACCAGGTATCCCCTATTCCCCTAAGGGCCACCACTGTGGCAAAAGCCGTCCTTGGTGTATTTACCAGTCTTGGTTTCCCAAAGGAGGTGGTGTCAGACAGAGTTACAAACTTCATGTCTGTGCACCTAAAACACATGTGGGATGTGTGTAGCGTGATCTACTGATTCACCAGACCCTATTATTCACAAACTAATATCCTGGTGGAGAGATTCAACCAGACATTGGAAGTCACGATTGGTGGGCTCCCTGAAAAATTCAGAAGGAGATGGGATGACCTACTTCCCATGCATTCTTTTTGCCTACAGGGAAGTGCCACAGAAGGGAGTCGGGTTTTCAATATTTGTTTGGGCACCCTGTTAGAGGTCCCCTGAGTCTGTTGAGAGAAGTTTGGGAAAAACCTTAAAACCTCTTAAAGAACCAAAGCAAGACGTAATAGACTATGTGCTTGGTCTTTGTTCCAGGAAGGCTTAGCACATGAAGAAAGCAAGCCAAAAACTTCCAGGCCAACAAAGAACTGCAAAAGCAGTGGTATGAACAAAGGGCTGCTCTGGTAGAATTGAAACCAGGACAGAAGGTATGGGTATTGGAACTTTGGCCCCTATGGCCCTCCAAGACAAGTGGAGTGGGCCCTACCCTGTCCTTGAAAGAAAAGGGGAGGTCACCTATCTGGTGGACCTTGACAGTTGCAAACTCCCCAAAAGGGTAATATATGTCAACCGCCTGAAGCCCTATTATGGCAGAGCTGACATGACTATGCTCAAGGTCACAGATGAGGGACAGGAAAATGAGAGTGAACCTCTCCCTGATCTCCTCTCCAGCAATCCCCATGATGGGTATGTTGATGGAGTGGTCTTTTAAGACACCCTCACTGACCAACAGCAGGCTGACTGCAGGCTAGTCCTAAGTATTTGTATTTGTATTTTGTGCTTATATCGCGCAGCTATCACCCAACGGGTATCTTGGCGCTCGGACTGTGATGGAGAGAAACTTCTGAACCAACAAAGTGTGTAACATCAGAGATGAAAGAAAAGAGGAGAGACAGAAAGCAGATGCCGATCAAAGGATGGAGAATTAGGAGGTCATGTGCCCCTCCCTAGGAAAGAGCCAAGTCTTCAAACTTCGCCTGAAATCCATCAAGGAGTTAGCCTGTCTAATATTCAGAGGAAGTTCATTCCAATGTCGCGGGCCACTGTACTAAGGGCCCTACCTCCCATCCTAGCCTTCTTGACCCTACCAGTGTTTAGCAAGAAGGCACTCGATGAACGGAGAGTCCTTTGAGGTTTGTACCAGGATATTTTCTCTTGTAGAGAGATAGGGCCAAGACCGTGTGCCGCTCTGTAGACAATGCACAGGGATTTAAATTTAACCCTTTCCCTCATAGGGAGCCAGTGAAGCTCTTGAAGCGCCAACGTGGTTGAGGAACCACGTTTCCTATTCAGCGCCAGTTTGGCTGCAATAGACTGGACCCTCTGCAGACTCTGGTAGATGTAAAGAGGAGCTCCTAAGTACAGAGAATTGCAGTAGTCCAGCCTACTCATGATGATACTACGGACCACCAAAGGTCTTTTCTCCACAGGCAAGAGCGGTAAGATCTGTCGTAGGGCTTTCATAAGAGCAAAGCACACCCCCACTGTTTTTTTAGCTTGAGAAGCCATTTGAAGGTCATTATCAAACATGACCCCCAGATTCCGCACCGTTGTCACTGGGACAATGGGTTCCACTTCTGGGGCCATTCTAAAATCAAAAAGCAAATCTCTTACTCCTGCTGGGGGGCAGTAGATCACCTCAGTCTTGCCTCAGTTGAATTGCAGTGAGTTAGCCCTGAGCCAGTCCGAGGTCTGACACATACAATTCTGAAAGTCATCCATAGTCAAAGCGCCCTTTCCCTCCAGTGAGAACACTAGTTGGGTATCGTCCGCATAGTTAATAAGATCGATCCCGTACGCTTTGATAATAGGAATTAATGGCTGCAAATAAATGTTGAAAAGGATGGGGCTGATGGCCGATCCCTGAGGGACCCCATGTTCCACCAAGGTCCTGCTGGAGGTAAAAGGGGGCAGAGAAACCACCTGTTGTCTCCCTGTGAGATAGGATTGTATCCATCTCAAGGCACATCCCTTCACTCCCAAATGCTCCAGCCTATTCAACAAAATTCTGTGGTTAACCGTATCGAATGCGGCTGACATGTCTAAGAGGACCAGTACTGACGAAAGGCCTCTGACAGCCCGCATCCGAAGGTTATCCAGCACCGTAACCAGAGCTGTCTCCGTTCCGTGACCTGGTGTAAAGCCAAACTGGCTCTTATCCAGGAGATGGAACTCCTCCAGGTACCCAGAGAGAGACCTACTCACTACATTTTCAATAATTTTTATAGGAAAAGGCAGCAGGGAGATGGGTCTAAAACTAGCAGGATCTCCTGGGTCCAGAGAGGGCTTCTTTAATAATGGACTAACTACTGCCAGCTTCCATGTTTCAGGCACCACCCCTTTCTCCAAAGATTGGCAGCATATCTGCCGCAGCCGAGGGAGCAAAGCCGAAGCATGTTCTTTCCAGATCTTATTGGGTAGGGGGTCTAATGGAGACCCTGACCTTACATTCTGTGCACAGTTGTTAAACAACTCATTAGTGAGTGGTATGAAGTGCTCCAGTGAGGTCACCATCCCTAGTTCTTCCGGGGACGAGTGTCCATTATCATTTAGAGGGGAGGGGCCGCACATATTTAGCCCCCCTACAATTTTTGCGATTTTCTCCTCAAAATGAGAGGCGATTTTATCGCATAGCACCTGTGACGCGATCACTTTATTTCCCACACTAGTGGGATTAGAGAGGTCTCTAGTGATCTTAAAAAGGGCTCTGGTGCTGTTTGGTGCTGACAGAAGGGAGTTGATGAAAAAGTCCGCCTTAGCCTTAGCCATCAACTCTTTATACTGAGCTTGTAACTTTTTAAGGGCCACTTTATCATGCTCAGCATAATGCCTGCGCCATTTCCTTTCTGCCTGTCGACAAGATCTACGTATGATACTCAGCTCTTCAGTGTACCACGGTGCAGAATGTTTTAATCTGGCCTTCAGGCGTTTCAAAGGTACATGCTGATCTAATACATCAAGGAAGTAATTCTGGTACAGACGGTAATTCACGGTGACTGACTCATGAGGATCAAAAGGAGGCAAATTGTGAAAAAGTGGCTCAGCCCTGCTCCTCACGAGTTCTGCCCAGTCTCTCCCCATACGATATGTGACAGGAGGCAGTCTAGTTGTTTTTCCGTCAGGTATATAGATCCGAAACTGGATCAGCGAATGGTCGGTCCAGGTCTGAGGTAGAATGTTAACCACCTCAGTTTCATTGAGATCAGCAAACAGGAGATCCAGAGTATGCCCTCCTTGATGGGTAGGTTGCTGGACCAACTGATGCAGACTAAAACTCTCACAGGTTTCCCTGAGATCTCTTAGGTGGCCGTCTAAGGTACCATTCTCCCACATATTGAAATCCCCCAGAAGCAGCATTCTTGAGTGAGTCAACGACTGGGCCGCAATGACATCTAAGAGCGTTTGGTACTGTGTATTGGAACTTGGGGGTCTATAACTGACCATCCCTGTAAGGAGCCTCCCTCTCTGTTCTTGTAGGGAGAATCCTAGTAACTCGATGCCCGCCACCTCATCAACCTTAAATGGGGCGAAGCCCCACGTGTCCTTAAACATCACCCCGACCCCTTCACCCCGTCCAGTAGCTTTGGGCTTGTGGAAGATCTTATAGCCCTCCGGGCAGGCAAGCCCTAGTTCCACCGAGGAGTCATTACTACACCACGTCTCCGTGAGGAATAACACATCCAAGTGCAGGTCTTCCACCATATTATAGACTTCCTGGTGATGTTTTGCTAAGGAGCGGCAGTTAATCAAGCCACACTCAAGGGCCAGGCAGGGCTGTGGCGTCACAGTAACTTTCTTCCCCCCACTGACCTTGTTCCTAATGGCTAGTAGTTGCTCCCTAGTATATTTCACTGGACTTACCCCGGTTCTAGCGTCTTGGCTGATGCTGGGTGCGACCGAGGCGCGGACGGGCTGCGCGCTTGCATGGCTCCTCCTAAATAGAGGGTCAGCTGTGTCGGTTTGAACCACTAGAGCGGCAACAAGATGGCGGCGCTAAGGTGGCACCCGGAAGTGAGGAAAAATACTTCTCAACCGGGTGTTACCAGTGCTCTATCCCTCGCAAGCGCAAGAGTGGGTCAAGTTTTAAAGTGCGGGTAAGTGCAAATTTTTAAAAGTCTGTTGCAGTTCTTTGAGCTCGAGCGCTTCCAAATCCAATGCAATTCGCTAAAAGATTCTCCCAACCCCAATAAAAGCCCCTCAGACAGTACAGTACAGAGATCACAAAGCGCGCTCTCGTGCCACCAATCAGTCCGTGACACAGCGCAACACACATTAGTTAAAAGCCGTCTTAGGACTGCGCACTTGCATGGCCCCTCCTAAATAGAGGGTCAGCTGTGTCGGTTTGAACCACTAGAGCGTCAACAAGATGGCGGCGCTAAAGTGGCACCCGGAAGTGAGGAAAAATACTTCTCAACCGGGTGTTACCAGTGCTCTATCCCTCGCAAGCGCGAGAGTGGGTCAAGTTTTAAAGTGCGGGTAAGTGCAAATTTTTAAAAGTCTGTTGCAGTTCTTTGAGCTAGAGCACTTCCAAATCCAATGCAATTCGCTAAAAGATTCTCCCAACCCCAATAAAAGCCCCACAGACAGTACAGTACAGAGATCACAAACCGCGCTCTCGTGCCACCAATCAATCCGTGACACAGCGCAACACACATTAGTTAAAAGCAGTCTTAGTCAGTATGCTGAGCTCTTCTTTATGACCCCTGGTCAGACTAGCTGGTGTACCAATGATGTGGATACTGATGACAGCCTACCTGTCAAAAACAAAATATACAGGCAGTCTTATAATGTAAGAGAGAGCATCTAAGCTGAATTCAGCAAGATACTGGAATTGGGAGTCATTGAATCCTCAGAAAGCCCCTGGGCCAGCCCAGGTGTACTAGTCCCCAAACCTCACTCTAAGGGTGAAAAGAAAGAAATGAGGTTTTGAGTGGACTATAGGGGCCTAAATGCTGTGACAAAAACCGATGCACATCCAATACCTAGAGCAGATGAACTAATTGACAGGTTAGGGGCAGCCACATATCTCAGTACCTTTGATCTCACATCTGGGTACTGGCAGATAGGTTTGACCCCTGGAAAAAAGGAAAAATCAGCATTCTCCACTCCAAATGGGCACTTCCAGTTTACTGTGATGCCCTTTGGATTAAAGAATGCCCCTGCCACCTTCCAACGGTTAGTGAACAAAGTCCTTGCTGCGTTGGAATCCTTTTGTGCAGCTTATCATGATGATATTGCTGTCTATAGCTCCACCTGGCAGGATCACCTGATCCACCTTGGCAAGTTACTGGAGGCTCTGAGAAGTGCAGGCCTCGCTACAAAGGCAAGCAAGTGCCAGGTAGGGCAAGGAAAGGTTGTATACTTGGGTCACCTGGTAGGTGAAAGCCAAGTTCAGCCACTCCAAGATAAGATTCAGACAATTCTGGACTGGGTAGCTCCAACCACCCAGACCCAAGTCAGGGCATTCCTTGGCTTGACTGGGTACTATAGGAGGTTTGTGAAGGACTACAGGTCAGAGAGTGATGAGAATAGAAGCCCACTCGAAGCGGACCTGAAAATGGCATTAGTGAACTGCCGCTCACTGCCAAAGCATGCTGTCGAAATTTCCCTTTTACTTCATGATAAGACTCTGGATATATTGTTTCTTACGGAAACTTGGCTGAGACCTAATTCAGACCCTGATATCGTCCAGTCGTTGCCATCTGGGTATTTGATTCAGCATAAGGACAGAGCCGTAAAGGTGGGGGGAGGGGTCGCCATCATTTATAAGGATCACATAGCGTGTCGCCTATTCGACCTCTCAATTTCGGATAGTGAAAGTGTACATTTTGCCATTTCAATTTCTCCAGCTACCTCCTTTTCAGGATTTTTGATCTATCGCCCTCCGGGTTCCTTGGGGCAATTCCAGGAAAAATTGGTTGAAACAGTAATGGATGTAGCCAGTACTGTTTCTAATTTCATGGTGCTGGGGGATTTTTATCTCCATTTTAATAAATCGTCGGATTTTGTTGCCTCAGAAGTAATAAAAGATCTGGGGAGTTATGACATAAGCCAAAGGGTACAACACCCCACTGATTCGAAGGGCAACCTCCTGGACCCCATTTTTTGTAATATTCCCGGCCTCACCATTGATGTCCCTGTCCCGGTTCCCTGGTCAGACCACATGGTAGTTCCTTTTAGTTGGAAGGTGCCTCGGCCTAGCCCAACTCCAATTTCTCATAGAGGGCTGGCTAGGCATTGGTCCAAGCCTGAGCTCTCTAAATGGGCAAACACTTTGAAGAAGACTGAACCCTTAGCCCATTCGGACGCAGATAGAGCCAATAAGGATTTTAACCAGTGGATAGAACGGTCCTTGGATAGCCTGCTGCCAAAAAAACCGACAATACTAAAGAAAGGCCACACCAAACATCCTTGGTTTAATTCGGAGCTAAGAGCTCTTAAACAAGAGTGTAAAAGGGAAGAGAGGCAATGGCGAAAAGAGTTTAGTGGTGAAAAGAAAAGGAGATACAGAGCGGCTCTAAAGAAATATAGGACCGCTCTGATCACCACTAAATCTGTCTTTTTCGCTAGTAAAATTGAGTCCTCCGCTAATGCCCCCAGGGAGATATTTAGAATAGTGAAGTCTCTGATGAAAGTACCTGATCCGCCGCCTGTTCCGGATGAAGCAGGTAGTCGATGTGAAGAACTGGCGACTTTCTTCAGCACAAAAATCCAAAAGATCATCGATACGCTTCCCCCAATATCTCTAATTGACCTTCAATCTTCATCTTCCACCCAGGATCAATTGGATCATCCTAGGCTCTCCTCTTTTTCTCCTCTTAGGGAGGATCTCCTGCCCCCTTTATTGAATGCCATGAAGAGTGGTTCCCCGCTCGATCCTGCCCCGATGAACATCTTAAATGCAGTTTTGCCTACCATTAGCAAATCGATGGTGAACGTGGTTAATGCTTCAATGGAGTCAGCTGTGGTGCCTAGAGAGTGGAAGGTAGCGATGGTCAGCGCCCAGCTTGGACCCAGGGGACTTTTCCAACTACCGCCCCATCTCCCTG
Organism: Triturus cristatus; assembly: GCF_964204655.1. NCBI lineage: Eukaryota > Metazoa > Chordata > Amphibia > Caudata > Salamandridae > Triturus > Triturus cristatus. Next base: position 881,664,336 of record NC_140583.1, read on the forward strand.
TTACCGGGGATCAGTAAATTGACTGAGAAGTTTGTCAACATACAATTAGCCTCTTTTCTGGAATCACATAATCTGCTCCTTCCATCTCAAAGTGGGTTTAGGAAAGGACAGGGAACGGAAACAGCCCTGTTGAGGGTGGTGGAGGAGGCCAGGAGGATTCTGGACGCTGGTGGCAGCGCGGCCATTATCCTCCTGGACCTCAGCGCCGCCTTCGATACAGTTAACCATCATATTCTTATCTCCCGTCTCAGTAACATGGGAATCACGGGTAAGGCTCTCAAGTGGCTGGAATCCTTCCTTGGGGACAGATTCTTTAGGGTCTTTGAGGATGATCATTGCTCCTGCCCGGTTCCGTTGCAGTGTGGGGTGCCGCAGGGGTCTTCCCTTAGCCCCACACTGTTCAATGTGTATATTGTCCCTTGGCAGAGATAGTGGCTCCTTTTGGGGTTCAGTTGGTGAGTTACGCCGACGATACCCAGTTGGTGTTCTCCCTGAATCAGACTGCACATTCCCCGCTGACGCTGTGTAATTGTCTAGAAGCCGTTGCAAGCTGGATGGATCAGTCCCATCTCAGACTGAACGGTGGAAAGACAGAGTTGCTGCTGTTGGGACGACAGGCTAGATTTGATAACGCGATTTTATGGCCTTCTTGTATGGGCCCTGGCCCCATCCCTAAATCGGAAATCAAAAGCCTCGGGTTTTGGCTTGATGCTGAACTAACGTTTAGAGCTCAGGCTAGAAAAACAGCTGCTACTTGCTTTGGGCTTCTGAAATCCATGCGTAAAATTCTCCCTCAATTGCCAGAAAAGGCTAGAAAAATCCTAATACAATCTTTGATTTTATCTAGGATAGACTATGGGAATGCCATCTATTTAGGAGCCCCGGCCTCCGCGACTAAACGACTTCAGGTCATCCAGAACTCGGCGGCAAGGCTTCTAACGGGCACTAGCCATTGCACATCAGCCAGACCCGCATTAAAAACTCTCCACTGGCTTCCGGTGAAAGAGCGGGTCCATTTTAAATCATTGTGTATGGCACATAAAATTTTCTATGGGAAAGGCCCTCCCATTTTAGAAAACTTGGTAATGCCCTACAAGTCTTCTCTAAATCTTCGCTCCAACGTTCAAAACCTTGCAGTGATCCCTCGGATCAACAGATCCCGTTCTGGTGGCCGTCTCTTTTCACTAAATGCATGCAAACTGTGGAATTCTCTTCCTCTGCCCTTTCGCCAAGAGCCCAGTCTACTTGTGTTTCGGCAGAAATTAAAAACATGGCTCTTTCCGAGAAAGTAGAGTCTTCTCTAGATTAGCTAATGGTCTTCCCATTATCTCTGGGTTGCCATTTCTGAGCGCCGGGATGCTTTCGAGTAGCCATGTGCTATATAAGAGTCTTTCAATTCAATAGTGACTCCCTTCACAGAACCTACCTCCAAATGGTTGCCAAAGTAAGTCAACTGGACAGTGGGATGTCAAAAGTCAGTTGACACTCTGAAGGAGGCAATGTGGTCTACCACAGTCCTGAAAGTACCAGATTATACCAAGCAGTTAATTGTGCAGACAGAAGCCTCTGAGCATGGGACAGGTGCAGTCCTAGTCCAAACAAATGATGAAGTACATGACCAACATGTTGGCTTTTATAGGCAGAAGACTACTCCCTGGAGAACAGCGTTGGAGTGCCATAGAGAGGGAAGCCTTTGCTACGGTCTGCGCTCTGAATAAGTTGAGGCCATAGCTGTTTGGTGCTCCCTTCCCAGTTCAGACAGACCACAGGCATCTCAGGTGGTTACAACAGATGAAAGGTGAGAACCCGAAACTGCTAAGGTGGTCCACATCCCGAGAGGGAATAGACTTCACAGACCTAGGACTGCCCAGGCCAATGGTGATGACCTTTCCAGGTTCTTCCCCTTATAAGATGAAGACTCTCCAGGGAAAGGTTAGTTTCATCATCTTTCGTTTGGGGGGGTTATGTGAGAAAGTGTCTCTTTTGCATGGTGAGCCCCCACGTTTTGCCTGGTTTTGAAGTGGTTTCAAATGTAGTGCACAGGGTCCCTGCACACAGGCCCCATGTGCCAGTGCTCCTTCCCTAAAACAAACCCTCAATTGTTTCTTTTGCCTCCTGTAAGTCCCTAGTAATTGGTACCCTGGGTGGATAGGGCCTGCAAGCTGAGGAGGGTCCCTCACTGGGACAATGTCACTGCCCTTGCAGCCTGCAGGCCCCTGTAAGGTAGAAAACAGCAAAGTCAACATGACACCCTGCCTGGGTGCCATGGCATCTAGCACTGCATGACAGTATAGGTAAGTCACCCTTCTAGTAGGCCTCACAGCCCTAAAGCAGGATGCACTATACTTCAGGTGAAGGCATATCTGCATGAGCAGATGTGCCCCTACAATATTGGGCACAGTGCCAGTGAAGCCATAGAGTAAATGGGCTGGGAACTCAACAACTCAAGTACCATAGCACCATGATATTTTTACTGAGTATGGGAGTGTTTGGTACCAAACTACTCCTTACAATAAATCCACACTGATGCCAGTGCGGGATTTATTGTACCATGTACCAAGAGACACCTCAGTGGTTCCCCCCTGAATCCCCACCAACCCTGGTGTGGTCTCTGGCCGGCTGTAGGCAGCCAGTCACCACCAGACATGTTTCTGGACCCCTGGGTAGAGAGGTGCTGCTCTCTGGGACCAGAAAAAATGCACATCCTGGGCAGATGTGTCATGCCTCCTCCCCCAGGATGGGCCAGTGTTTGAAGAGGGAAATTCAAAGGCCTGCCACCTTTATAATATGACCCCCAGCCTCTGCTGCTAGCAGCAGATGGCAGCTCCTGGTTCACCCCCCCCCACTTTAGGTGGTAAAACCAGCAGGAACATTCAAAAAGATAGGAGGTGTGCCCACCTCTGCCAACCCCTATGGTGGGGAAAGCGAGGTGAAGCACAACTTTCAGTCCTCCCCATCTTGAAGATGGGGAGACCCATCCAATCAGAACTAGGACTATGCCCCTTCCCACAGGAGGGTGGCATAACAGAGGGTGTTGTCACCACAGGTAAGGTGCCCATTGGCCCTACCTGCTACTCCTCTAAAACACCTCCTAAATGTAGTATTTAGGTGGCTCCCTCAGACCTGGAGCTCAGATCTGCGGCGACCTAAGAAGAGAGAAGACACTCTGCAGCAGAAGCCAGAACAAGACAACTGCCTTGGCCCCAGCCCTACTGGCCTGTCTCCAGCTTTGACGACCCTCCCACCTGTCTTGCAACAATGACCTCCAAAACCCCTGTGAGGACTGTTGCCTTAAATAAAGACTCCATTCTCCCGAGGACCTGTTGAGAAAAATCCAGATTGTGGCAGATCCGCGTCTCCAGCCCACTCTGAACCTGAAGCCCACGGTCCGAGTCTGAGTGGCTCACCTGTGCAGTAAAGTCTACCCAGTGATCCTGACCTTGTATCCAGCTTTGGTTGACCTCTCCTGTCCTCCATGAAGGCTTCTGCAGTGTGAATACAGAGGCTCCCACCAACCCAACCTGCTCTGGTAAGAAGACTTTGATGTCAAAAGGCACCTCTGCAACTGATGCCCCTAGGCCTTAGTGAGCTGAACCAACTGTGTCCCTACGACCCCCTACATCCCAACTTACCCCTGTTGTTCCTGGTCTTCCTCCTGCAACCTCTGGTACCACGCCTGCAGCCTCTTTATGGTCAAGAAGATCCTCATTAAAAAGTATTGGGCGCCCAATGTTGAATTTGCACCCTGCACCCGGATACCCTGTGCTGCTGGTGGTATAGGTTTGGGGCTGCTTTGTGCCCCCTCCTGTGTTTAATCTAACCTCCAAAGCTTAGTCCCTGCAACCGATCTATATACCTGCAAGCAGTGTGGCTCCAGGCACACCCTGTCTTAATTGGAAAGCATTGGGCCGAACTTTAATTTTGACATCTGCATCCTGCCGCCCCTGTGCCACTGTTGCTGCAGTCTTGGTACTTACCTGACCCCTGGCCCTTGCTGACTTTTTGCTCCAAAGACTGAAATTGTAAGTTCGATACTTACCTGTTTAACCGCAATATTGTTTTCCTCATAGGATACAATTGGACAATGTGAAAAAGTTTCTATTTTTTAAAGTGAAAAGTATTTTTTGATTATAAGCGTACGTACCTTATTAAGAAGACCTGGTCTTCAAATAAAGTACAAACAAAGTATAATTTTATAAAATTGGTCTGGATCTCCTTCTTGAGTCATATGTCCATTATTGATCATGTGTGTGCAATAAATGCCTTACACTCCTCTGTGTTAGGCCTAAGGCTGCTAGCCCACACTACCACTAATAGAGCACTTTGGTTTTTCTATTAATTAAGCCTTGTACACTTTTGGGGAAACCCTGGACTCTGTGCATGGTATGACCACCAAGTGGCAATATCATATACAGAGCCAGCTTCATACAGGCTGTTTGTGCATTCACGCTAGTCAGTCGCACAAAGGGAGCTGAGGTGTGCCCTGCATATCCTGATTGCCCATCACCAGGCTGATGGACCTTCCTGAGCTAGAGTGGTGGGAGGAGTTGTCACCAACACCTGAATAGGGATGTTCCTGTCCTCTCACAATGCGGTTTCTATGCGAAAAGGGGTTTAAGTGTTGGACCTGTAATCCCACATTTTAGAACACTTCTGGATTTAGGACTCTGCCAAGAAGAAGAGCTGAAGAACTGTCAGGGGGAGTATTGCCCCTTTGCTTTGTTGATTTGCTGGGTTGGTCTGCAGTTGCTGCTTCTGTCTATCAACAGTGAAACAACTGGACTCCTACTTTCCACATTCTCCAAGGGCTTGTGTGTGCTTGATTCCTGTTGGAAGTCGCAGGGCCATCAAAGATTTCATCTGCATCCCCCCTGAACTCCTCTGCTAGGAGTACTGACCTGCCAAGTGGTGCCCATTCAAGTTCTAAGACCTTGGAGGTGGTTTTGCTGATTTAAGAGCTGAAAATCAAGCATCCTAATTCAGCTCTGTTTTTCCCGTTGCAAGTTTGACGCATCTGCTGTTCATGGTTTGAAGAACCGCCGCAGCCTGTGTCCAGAGCACCATGTCTCTGACGTCCGAGACCCTCGCTCCGACTTTAACTCAGGCCCTGCTCTGCAACTGAAGGCTTCAATGCATCACCTGAGCATGGCTAGAAGAATCGATGCAGAGCCTGTTTCGCCGCCGCCACATCGACCTTAGCACATCTGGATTTTCCACACATTGCACCTGTGCGCCAAGTTTGGAAAAGCATTAGCTCACAGAAAGGAAGCACTTTTGGTATTCGATGCATCACTTCTCCTCGCAGTAAGGACTCAAAGTAACACTTCTCCAGGGTGCAGCAGAACTGATGCCTCCATTCCCCTGGGGCTTAAGATTTGACGCATCGCTTGTGTCTTATGACACTTCCCTCTTTTGTGGCTATTTTTCATTTTGGATTTTGACACATCAAAGGTACATTGTGCTAAAATCAACGCATTCATAGAGTTCTAGGAACTGAATTGCTTAAACATTTAAAAAGTGATATCTTGAGTTGTTTATGTTGGATGTTTGTATTTTTGGTCTTGTTTTGTTTAGATAAGGATTGGTTATTTTCCTAAACTGGTGTGGTGTCCATTTGTAGTGTTTTCACTGTGTTACTGTGTTTTATGTACAAATGGTCTACACATTGCCTCTGAGATAGGCCAGACTACTCATGCCAAGCTACCAAGGGGGTGAGCAGGGGTTATCTTGGGTGTGTAACTCCCTTACCCTGACTAGAAACAAGGGTCCTTACTTGGACAGGATGCAAACCACTGTCAACTAGAGACCCCCATTTCTAACAGCTGGCCTCCTGATCAGAGCCTCAGGGACAGAAAAGGCTCCAACCACCTTGAACCCAGCATGTGGACTCTGTCTGGTCAGTGTCCCGCTACCCCCTAAGTGGTGCCACCCCAGTCCTGGACCTTGTAAGTGGGCCGGAAAGGTGCTCGGCTAGCCCAGCTGTGCTTCTGTGGGAAGAACCAACACTACATGATGCATCTCTCCGCAGCTCCGGTTTGGCACCGCCACAGCACGCTGCATCCCCAACGCCTAACATCGCATCCCAACCTGAAGCCTTGTTGGAAATACAACTGTGCAACACATCCACAACTCAGTCCCTCGCATCAGAAGCCCCTAGACGATGACATCTCCACCGGCGATGCAGGACTCTGCATGGCAGCCCCGCAGCTTCTTCGGAGTAGTCACTGTGTGACGCAGCTTCGATGCTGGACTTCAAATCCCAAGAACCTCATCAATAGCATCCTGGGCGACACTGCAGGATTCCATATCACATCCCCGCAACTCATTGGAACCACCACTGCGCGAAGCATCCTTGACACAGGATCTAGCAATTCTCCGCAAACACGGACTTAAGGTACTTTATTCAGTGGGCCTAACTTGGTCCCTGTATCCAGCCTGCACTCAATCGTGGTCAGCCTTAACTTTTTTACTTCTCTCGGTCCCTGATAACCGCAGCTGCCATGTTGTGCTTTTAGGCACTATTTTAATTTACATTATATCTCCCGTTCTACTTACTGGATTTTTGCTCTTTTGGTCTCGAATACTTTATTTGTATTTTATTTTTCTAAATTATTGAGTAATTTTCTTTGTGTTGTGTTTTTACTTTATTACTGTTTGAAGTGTTGCATAAATACTTTACACATTGCCTCTAAGTTAAACTTGATTGTTTTTGTGCCAAGCTACGAGAAGGCTAAGCACAGGTTAATTTGGGGGTTTGTTTATGTTTCAACCTGACAGAGATTGTGGTTGCTGCTTGAGTAGGGTTTCACCCCTCAATCAGTAACCCAATTTCCTGCACTATCCTTTTCAATTCTTTCCTTTTACTGCTCTGATTTTAGGCCAGATCCCCTTTCATGCACATCTCTTTCTCACAGATGTTTTCTCTTTCAATTCTAAACCCAGTCCAAGAGAAATGTTCACAGTCAGCAATAGGTTTAGAATACAGTGACAGAATAGAGGCTCGCAACAGGTGGCAAACCAGATACATGCCTTAAAGAAAGAGGAAATAGTTCACTTTCTTACACAGATATTTGGAATCAACTGCTACCAAGTATCCAAGTATTCTACATGAACCAATGGCCTTGTACTTGAGTCAATATTCAAAAGGCTCCTCCTTTAAAAAAATGTAAATCAGTATACCAAGCAAGATGCCCCAAAAAAGTGGATAACCAACAGACTACACAATACAGATTGTAAAAACGTATCCTCAAATCACTATCTCCCTACAAAAACGTTGACCTGTATTTCATTTGTAAATCTAGCCGAACTCAGTTCCCACATACTAGCACAGCTCAATTGATAAACTATTTGAAAGTTAATGCTAGCATATTTGGGAGCCTCTACTTGCTAGTGGGGATTACACGCAATATTTTTTTCTTTTTTTTGGGAAAGTTGGGGTTTTACTAGACTATGTGGGGAAGATTTACTAATACTTTACATTGGGTGTGTGTAACACAACTAGAGTAAAAAGTTGCTTTAGGACTTCCTGATTTGCATTGGAAAGAAGCCCTAATGTAATTCTAAGAAATCCTTTTTCTTTGTGTTACTTTACGCTATATTGTTTCATAGGGCGATTTATGGGTGAATAATGAAGATTCCCATGCACAGACCCATGGAGTTTGAGGCAAATCCCTATCAACTAAAATGTTAGATGGGATTTTGTGCCAAAAATGAATGCCTAATCGAGGCAGGCATAAAGTTTTCTTTTCTCAAAATGTTTTAAACTTTGCACAAAAAAGTGTTAAACTATTTTTAAATATAGTATTTTGTACTGGAAGTGTTCACCATCGCTACAAAAACTATGCATGCTATCATATACACATCCTTGCATTATGACCTTGATTTTTTTTTGGGGGGGGTTGGGAGCTTCATCAGGGACTACATACATGGGCAGGTGTTCCAGCATGGTTTACTTAGGCCTCACGTACAATGATTCAAAATAAGAATTCTTAAAATCTTAAATGGCTACTAATGAAGAATGACAGTTTGTGCTTCCTTATTTGGAATATGCTAAAATGGTTTCAGTGAAAGTGGTCACAATCTGCACACTGACTTCTATCAAATGCATTGGTATTTTTTAACCTGACCTATATACTAATACGTTAGCTCTCAAAATACTGAATTGTAGTGGGTCACAATTAGACCTACCTCATTAATACATATCAGGAAAGTTGCACACAGTCAAATGGATGGTGGCGTGCTTGGGTCAGCAGACCACCATGCCTGTGATTGCGTTTAAATAGAGCAATCTTTTTTTTGTAAGTGCAGCTCACTTTACTTAAAGGAAAATGGAATGCATTTACAAATGCAAAGTTACACAAACCTTTTTTAGGACCACTTCCTATTCACAAAAACGATAATAATTCACAAAGGAGGAGGGGTCACTTTGGGACTCCATTCCTGTTTGTGAATGGCATACCACTTCCTTCGAGTTGGTGGTATAATATTAATGTTTTGCAATAGGATTTTGGTTGCAACACATTAATAAATCACCAATCGGTATGTGGAAGGGACGCCCTAAACGCCCCTTCCAAATAACAACTGGCTACTCTTTGCTTAACCCATTTAATGATTTGAAAAACCTTTTCCAAATTGTTAATTGAGTTTAGGGCACTTCAAAAAGTATTTTCACGATCACAAACCCTCAGATTTACCATGAAAACACTAATGGCCAGAGGTACAAAAAGTCAGCTTGCTAATTTTTTATGATTTGCAATTAGGAAATCACAAACAGCTATGTACAACTGTGTCTCAGACACTGTTTGCGATTCCCAATGAGCCGCAAATGGACCTGTCTTATAAATATTCATGAGGCAGGTCACAATTTGCGACCCATTGTGAATGGCTACAATCACAGGGAGGGTGGCAGACCACCATGTCTCTGATTGCTTTTCAACTAAAGCAATATTTTTTTCTAATGCATTCCAGGCTGCATTAGAAAAGCTAAAACTGAAAAGTTTTCTTTTCACATTTTAAGTGTAAGCAGTTCACCCACCCACATTCACAAAGGGGAAAGGGTCCTGTTTGCGAATAGGTTACCGCCTCTCTACGGTCATTAAATTATGAATGTTTTGGGACCGTATGCCGGTTACAAAACATTCATATACATCAGTGCTATAGGTATTTGGAAGGGATGCCCTAAACACGCCCCTTCCTAATACCGAATCGCAAAAGCAAAATGCGATTCGGTATTAAGTTACCGAGTTACATTATGTCTTTTGTACTTGGCAAAACACATTTTACTGGTCGCAAATGGCATGATGGGCCATTTCCGACTGGTAAAGTGCTTCGTACATCTGGCCCGTAGTGCCTGAGGTCCTTAGTTGCACCTTGTGTAGACACTCTTCTTTTCACCTACCTTTAATCCCTACGTCCAAGAATATTGCAGGAAGCTTTTGTAGCAAAGAGAAGAAAACACTTATCTAAAGGAGATCGTTCTCTTGTTTATTTTTGTCAATGTTAAAAAAACAAAAATTTGCACTGAACAATAAATTCCATCATGACAGATGTGCTCTTACATTAGAATCGTGCTTCAAAATAACATCGTTCATAGTTCAGGAAAGTCTGAATGCGATGCAAACTGTACATATCTGGTTTATTTGAATTTTACCCACTTTTATGACATTTATACAAAATATATCATTTTGATTAGCAGCTCAACTGGTAACTTCACATTATTCTAAATCATACATAAAAGAGTGTACATGTACAGACACTGAGGCAAGATCAGTATATACAGTTTCGACACATAGGAACAGCTACTCGTAGATAGTGATACATTGTAGGTTCACTCACGGCCAAAAAGTCAGTCATTTGTTTTGTTGAACAATCATTTCGGGCAAGACACACATTTCAGATACCTTGCCGGAGAACCACCGATAGGCGAATCTTCTGTTGAAGCTGCTGACTGCTTTTACAATGTCAATACTGTAAGATAAATGGTACTGAATGGCGATCCTTTCAACAAATAGGCAACCACACTGTGGAGGCGGCCCTTGCAATATTCTGGTAGCCAAACAAATGAGCAGCTATGGGATTTTTTCCATTTCTTGGGCACAAGGTTTTGATTTTTTTCCTCTGATATGGCTAGAAATCTAACAAAAGTAGAAATGTACAGCTGAATAAAAATATGTCTAATAAAATATTGCACATTAAGAAATCAGGACATAGGTTAAGGCTCTTGAATTATATTATTCAAAAGCGAAAAACAGTCCCATGCATACAAAAGTATTACAAAGCAAGCTTGCCTGGTCATGTAATTTGTACAATAGAAAACATGAAATGCCTTAAAAATACATTCACGTAGTTTGCAATACATAAACGATTCACTGGGTTGTTGTAAAATGAATGGCTGCAAAGTGAGAGAATGCCACGTAGTTTTTCAAGTTTTCATTGGCAATGTTTATTCCTGGATGTAAGCACGGTTCACAAAGTGTCTGAAGTCTGTGTGGGAAACGAGGAACTTAGTTATGCCACAATTCCAAAGCACCAAACTCTTCCTAATGAGCATGGCTTGCAGGCTCACTGGCTACTGCGGAAATGAGAGAAACTCTGTAGCTGTATTCCTTGATTGCTCGAGCTTCCATTTTGATACATGAACAACAAGGACTTAAGTGACATGCCACTGCGCAACCTCGAGAAATGCATATGCGTTTAGAAAAAAATATGTTAGGACATAACAATGCGACGGAGAAGGCTTGCGTGAAGTTCACCATATTTTTCAAATACCTCTGCATACATTTGTCCTCCTTTGCTTCAGTGTTGAGCCTCATTCTTACTTTTCACAGCATGTTCTAGCATTTTCTTTTGTCTTCCCACACAGCTCCCTTTTCCCACTGTCTTAACCCTGACTTCCCGCCTCCAACGCAAATCTTCTCCAACTCTCCTTCACATATCCCATTGAACCTCTGACCATACAGCTAAACCAGTTTTTGTCATAGTTTATTGGGAGCAATATCATATCCCCAAGATGTTCCATATGAATGTGAACATGATAAAAGTAAAATATAATGGTAATCAGAGGGGTAAGAATGAGAGGGGAAGGTCGGCAAAGAGGGCGGCATACACCCACATTTGAATACCTTAAAACATCTGAAAACTACAGAAAATATGCTTTCCATTCAATGTGGGAGACAAATAGTGGTCTTATATGAAGCTAAGGCTGAGCCCCCACAGTGCTAAGATCAGAACTACCCTCAGCGGTAAGCAGTGAGAGCAGCGCTGGGTCACATAGGGTAGGTTGATCTGATCAGCAAAGTAACCCTCACAGGAAATGCATGTAGGTGTTGTGTACACAGGTATTCAAAAGTACAGTAAGAAACAAAAGATTTGTAATTTGCACATCAAGTTTACGTAATAGAGAAAATTGTGAGAAAATTAAAAAAACAACGGAATAAACAATAAATGCAGCTGCAAAAAGAGGAGGAACCCCTCATGAAACTGTGCAAAAAAACCACTGCATTATAGTATGTGGGGAATGTGAACCTTTAGGGAAAGTTTAAAATGGTCCATCATATATTTATGGAAGTAGACTGATACCGGCTGTCAGCTACATGTGGGACGCTGTAGATCACCAAGACACATTTACGTATGTGTCAGGAACACTAGTATGCCTACATTTAAGTTTCAAATAAGTTAATGTTGTACACCCCCGCTGACAGATTAATGACAGGGCAGACCTGAAGTAGGGTGGGCTGCTCTAGAGCGTAAGCAAAATGTGATTTAGCACAGAGCATTCAGTGAGTAGAAACAAAAGTGAAAAAACTGTAATATGCTATAGGTAGATGGAATTTTCCACGTATGCTAAATTAGAAAATAACCACGATGTTGCATCATCCTTAATGATTATGTGTACATTCACAGTGGGAAATCTGCTCCAGTGGTAGACCAAAGAGTGAAGTTAATAGGTTAATAATTTAGTCTAACGTCTGGTTATGTGTTGTCCTAATACTGTTAACCAGGTTGGTGCCTCCATAAGGCATGCTAAGGCGTCAACCTACGGAAGCCATCTATTAGTTGCAGCAAACTGCAACAAAATATATCAAAAGCACACTTTTTTTTATTGTATGTGGTATACTGCTGCAAAATTCTATTTTGCCTGGAACAATAAACATATATACTGCTAAAGACTGTTACACATCGGATTCTGTAGTCATGTTAAACAGTTTTCTTTAGAGTGGCCTGCATGTATGCACTACACACAGAATGTCACAATCAGTGCTTAATTTAAGCCGGTGGCTTCCGGTGCTGGGCACCGGCACTTAATTGGCAACACTAGCACTTATAACAGTCTGCCACATTGTGGCGCTGTTTGTCAAACGTAGAGCTGATCACACACCAGTTGTATATTAATCCCATATACATTAAAAACAATGAATCCCTGCTGCCTAAGCAACTCTGATAGCTTTGGAGGCCTGGGATGGTATGAATTGTCAGAGTTATAGGAGCGTGATGGCAGGTAGTTGTGCTGGTACTGTCATAGTCGGCACTCGTGGGGGCAATAGGTGGTTTAAGCTGCAATGCCTCAGGAAGAGGGCACCGGAACGTACGTTTTTACAAATCAAGCACTGGTTACAATTACAGTATATGGAAAATAATTAAGCACATTGGCTAAAAAGAGGCAGACAGAAGCAAGAGGAAAAGAGAGATAGAAACAGAGAAACAGAAAAATGTGACATTACAAACACGAGAATTTTTTTTAAAAAAAAGGCTGAAAGGAGAAAGTGACTTAATAAACACCCAAGATACTTGATTAAAAGCATAGGTCATTTGAATATTAACAAGAGATAAATAAGGTAAGTGGAGGAAAGAAACAAGTGAAAAACAATGACAGACTTCGTAAGGGGTTTATGGCTTCTTAGTACATCAGTAGCTGAACAGATCATTGGCAACTTTCACAAGATCCTGCCTTTTTGCAGTTTAACCTTGAATAATTCTTGCAGGGCGATATCATTCTATTATTATGTTGCTCTACAATAGAACAGACATTATATTTTGGTGCGAAATTACCTGATTTTCTATTGTTTATTTATGACAAGTAACTAATTACTTTATTATTACGATAAGCCACACTTTTAGGATTTTGGTAATATGAGAATAATCGCACGAGTGAGCTATGTATTATTAACACAGTTTGGGACAATTATCTGCATTTTCCACTCTTTTAAAGTGTGGGATTATTTTCACAGTGGAGCACCTAAGGCTAACACACTTTGTAAACCATTGTGCCACACTCTAAATCAGATGTCAAGTTATAATTGTGAGTTCTATATGCCTATATTATAGCAACTAAATTGTTAGTAAGCATGTCATTTATGGAGTGTTAATTTATACAGTATAACAGAAGACTACTCATTGTGCACTACTGAAATGACATGGCTTATTTCTTTTGCCTTTTTTATTTTTAATGATTGCAAAGGTATAAATATTTGGAGATAACATCATCTCAATTAAATAATATTTAAACCATTACTTAATATGAAATAAAATACCATATTCATGTTATGTAAGTTGATTTGATCTGAAGTGAGAGATGTTGAAATTTTAAGTCATGAAACATTTGGACTATCTTTTCTTCACTTGCATCTATTTTAAATCCATTTATTTATTGTGTTTCTCATAGAATACTCAGGCTGCCTAATGATTACTTACAGCTCTTAAAGGAAAAGTGTTTTAATGGTGACCATGGATGAAAGATCTTTTGAACCAACAAAACATGAAAATAGAACTAGAAATAGAGATAGAAATAGAATTGAGCTCCAAAAATATCAAAGAAAAATACTGATGAACAAAATATTGACAATGTCAGTAGAAAGTGGCCCATATAGGTTTACTATACTTAACACTTAACTCGCTCATTCTCGCCATATATAAAGAACTCGGGAGAAGAGTCACCAAAAACCAGGATTTCAGTTTTATCAGGGTTTGCCCTGATAACCAGTTAACCACATTGGAAAGACAGGATTTAATGGCTCTTCCATCTAAATTGTTCCCCTTTTCGCATATAAAGAGCGATTATGCCACATATTATTCCACATATAACTGAGAATCAACAATCTGACAGTAGCAATGGTAAGATCATATGTAAGAATTTTAGTTGGAAGAAGCAGTTCTTTGATAAATTTGGTATTTGACCTGAGCAATGCAGTCTATTAGCAAATATCATGCCAAAATTGTTCATTTTATCTACCAGTGAAAGGAGGGTACTTAGCTCCAATGATCACTAGTCAGCTGACCACTGGATATTACACTGGATGTAAAAATTGTCATGCATCCAGTGAGATGCTGAGGAAACATGATGCTAAATTCTTTTGATTAGTCCTTATTCTTTCTATTCAATCTTAGGATCATTCGTGTGGAGTATTTGTACATTGTCTCCAAATGAGTGATTTGATTAATTTAATCAGAAGTGTCACATAGATATTAAATAAGATTGGGCCTAGCAAGTGCTGCTTCCCAAATAGTGGTCTAGAGTTGACAGATTAAAGGTGGCATAAAGACTGCCTGACTGTAATATTGTACATCCTCAACAACTGATACATCACATAGCCAAATGCGGACTCTGTACTGTAGGCTGTTCTGAACCTTGCATTTTCAATTTCCAAGACCTTAGTGGGTGTAATGTATGAAGTTAATTTCTTATTGACTATTTTGTCTGCCACTTTGGCCACAAGTTACAACAATTAAATTTGCCTTTAATTACTTAAATTAATTTTAATAAAGAAATAATAATTGCTTTTTCCAGCATAGTGGGACAGCCACTTTTGAATGACATGTTTACAAGAGAGATCAGGATAACAAAAATATAATCAATTTTCATAGGGCAAATGTTAAATAGAAAAGGATTGAAAGAAGAGTCTGATTTTGTTGATTTTCTAATAAATAAGTACACATTCTTCGGCTAAATTTTCAAATTTTAGAGGTAGCAAATTGAAAAATGTAGTCCTGCATGCATGATTATTTTGAATCTGTGGTAGGAGCATCAGTGGCCAACTTAAACTCAACATATGTCTTATCAATCTTCTCAATGAAGACTGAAAGTTGGTGTGATTTGATCATAGGCTTTTTTCAAACTTTAGGATCCACTAGATCTGCTATAATTTTAAATAATTCCTGAGAGCTCTTTTTGCCTGCTAGAACCTATTCACATAGCATTGTGATTTCACAGTTTTACAATCTGCATCGTGTACTCTGTGTACTCATCAAAGCGTCTTTGTGTCTTGCCGCTGACTTTAGGTTGGAGAGTCCATATTTTTTTTAACATATTTTAACGGAAATTTACATTATTTTACCTTTGTAGTTTTTTGTTTTAAGCCTTGTGTTTCAAGCACAAAGAGCTTTGCTAAAGATTTACATTTCTGAGCTCACAAAATTGTCACTGTTCTGAACCAGGACATCTGGCTGCAGTGCCAAGGCTCAGACATCACTTAGGCCCGCATGTAAATCTGTCTGAAGCATATTTTTTGACCAGAGCGATGTCAGAGCCTCGTAATTGAAGCCTGAGTATTCGGTGTACACCAACATGGTGGCCTAGGTGGATGAAGAAGAAAGGCTTGTGGGTGGATGCATGAAAGACCCCTTCAGAAAGTGTGTTACCCACCTAAGGCGGGTGAGTTTATAAGTATGCATCTTTGTCCTTTGCTTCTGCCTTGTGAAATTCCATACACAGATGTCTGAAAACATTCTTATGTCCAACCTACAGAAAGTGGAGCTCCTCCTCATTTTTTAAATCCCAAAAATAAATAGTTTCTCAACCAGCTTAATGAGAAAGGTTTCTTGCCATTACTTTCTCCTAGAGTGAAATCTCTGGACTCCACATTAGTTGAAAATCTATTTGACTCCTAACTTTAGCAAAATAGCTAAATCTGCCAGCTTTCAAATCCACGCTCTCAAAAAGACATAACACCTACTATCATCTGAATTCTTGAGGAGAGAAGCCCATTGTTTAGTTACTGCTCATCTTGAAAGTGTCCTGTAATTCTCACGTGCTCCTATAAAGACTGCCCTCCATTCCACAGCCAGATCTGTGTCATGCACAAGAACATTTGAAGACATATCCTCAGTTCTAATCAGCCTGCACTGCCTGTTAAAGCTTCATTGACTTCAAAATCTTCAGTCTTGTGTAGAAAACCGTTCAGCAAATTCAAGCACCCTTTCTGGACATTTGACTCACAATAACAGGTGGACAAAACAGACTCAGAAACAAAAATAGTTTATATGTTGACTCCTAGAGATTCCAAATCTCGGTAGCTCAAGAAATAAACTTTGGTATTATGTCTAGTTTCCTTTACCATTGTGGATTTTTTTTAATTCTTTGCAACGCCTTAATGTCACATGTGATACAAAAGAGCTATATAGGACTATTAATTAAAAGTAAATTAATAAGTTATCTAGGAGTGAGGTTGCAGTGAACATCAGGTTCATCCTAGGAGGCAGTTATGAAAAGGATGAACAATTACCTTAGCCTGTCATGTACATGTCATGTAAATCAGAAGGAAATAAGTCCTTTAGCCACGCCTCAGCTTACTTTGTCCTAAGATGATTTAATACTTGTGTTTACGACCCAGTTAAAGAGGGTTCCCTTTTTTAAATTATTTGAAACAAATTCATTTACGTAATTCTTATGTGTCTTTACATAGCAGAAAAGAGAAACAGGAAACAATTTAGGAATGGGGGCTTCCAAATTATTTCAGATGTCAAGGTGTTGTGGTAACTGCAATTTTGAGAAGATTTCTGAGGCTAGTGGTTTTTATTATCATCAAACCCTTCAGGGATTCTGCAAATATCCATGAGCTGCTCTTGCTGGGTAAAATTAGTTAATTAATCCAAACACTCTCTTGAAAGGAAGACATATTTTGGAACTGATTATAAATAGGGCTGAATTAGCTAGGGAATATACCACACAGGGTATATACCATTAGCCCAGGGTGGGGCATTTCCATTTAATGGTAAATACCTCCTATTCGGATTTCTCATCTTTTTCCAAGAATTTTCCCCCAATAAATTCTGGCCAGGTTTGACTTGCCTGAATCTATCACGGAAAACTGTGAGGGTGTGATAATTATCACACAACTGGTAATTTGGATTGCACAGGGATTAGTATTTAACTCTTCACTTATAATAAGGGTCTGAGTCAGCACAATTAAAAGTGAGTGTGCACATAACAACAAGTACCCATTTCAGTGGAGTTGGGAGATGGAGGCATTGAGATATAAACTAATTGGTGCTTCAGGAAAGAGGATGAGAATGGAATGCACAAGGAACTCACAGACCCCCTAGTCATACCAGAAGAGAATGACAGTATGTTCCAGTTGTACGGTTGAATTACTAACGCCTGATGTAACATGCTTCTCCTGCAAATATATGACAAAATAAACACACTTATTCTTGCTGTGATATGTCCACCATCATTATGACACAACCTACATCGATCAGAAGTCCACATATTGGTTAATATTTGGACAGTCAAAGTATGAGGAGGAAAATTTGACAGAAACAAGATTGAACACTGTTTTTGAAGAGGACAAACATTGTAGAATAATAACTGTCACATTCCAAGGGTGTTATCATCAATTGTTCAGTACATTTCCCAACCTTTCTCTATAAGCGAACCGGGGCCATATCATGAAAAGGTGTGTTGCTTCAGCGCAGACCCGAGCTCTGGTTAGTATGTGCTTGCAATGTCTAAAGTACATACATGTAATTTTTCCGAGGCAATGCATTAGCTGCAGCATCTCAAGTCGGAAAATATGTGATTACCTCTCTCTGTTTAAGCCATGGGATATTTCTTGTAATAATTCAGAGAAAGACCGAATTATATGCATGCACTTTAGGCAGGGCAAACACATAAAAACAGGCCCAGGGCACACCTGTTGATAATGTGGCCCCACAAGAGAACACAATGTCACATTTTTGTGCTGATGACTGAGCGCTCATGCTTTCTATCTCATTCATGATATTGCCTCTCATAGGCCACAACCGAACCTTGACTCAAAAATGACCTTCATTATAATATTCATCCCACTGCGGCACACGGTCCACGTGTGCAAGGGCATTACATTGAAAACACTGTCTTTTCAGCTAGTGAGCATGTTGTCATGGCATGATATAAATAGTAGCTGTAGCATCTTTGTACAGCAAGTAACATTCCTTTAAAAATGGCTCCAACTTTGTAAAACACTGAGGAACAAAACTAGATGCAAGAAACAAAAGCTTGTTAACTTAATTCGCAAATGTTTTTCCCGACTACATTAAAAAACAGTCAAAGTTTTTCTACCTAAAGTGAACAAAAGTATTTACAGTTGTAAAAATCTTAACATCTGAGATGCTTCTTGCTTGACATGTCATTCCAAATTCTGTGCATTTCCTCCGGGCCTATCTGATGCACTGTTATAACTCTCCGATATCTACACAGGCTGTACGCCATCTTCCAGTGGTTGAAGCCGCTGTTTTGAAATGGGTGAATGCCAAGCTTACGAAGGCAGAGTCCCACGTACACATCTTCCAGATGAAGAAGTCTAGTGTGTAGGGATGTTTTGTAAATAAGTTCTGCTACATCGGCAGAGAAAATGTAGCCTGTACCTGAACAAAATGGCGGGTAATTGCTGTCAGGGTACAAATCTCTAGGCATGTACCATTTACTTCGAACATCCCTTATTGGGCCTCCGTTGATCACATACCCAGTGAAGTATCTTCTTCTTGGTTTTGTGGTTGGCTTGAGCAATTTATAAATCAGGTTGTCCATATTTACAAAAATGTCACTGTCTGTTTTCATTACATATTTTGCTTTTGAGCAGAATGTGGCTACCCACCTCATGCCCATTAACGTTTTGAGGGTAAGATTGTGATAAGAATCAATGAAGTCCTCCACTACGATGTCATGAAATATTTGACTTTCTTGCTCCACCATCTGATTCAAGACAGGGTCTGTATTTTTGCCCAGAAGGAACAGGGTGACAATCTCAATTCCTTTGAAGTTACTTTCGTCTCCCCAGGTTTCCCGGATCGCTTGTCTTGCATCAAATTCTTTGTGGGTTGTGCTTATCAAGATCACCAAGAAAGGAGTGGTCTTCTCACATTTGTCCGGCTCATTGATGAGGAATTCAAAAGAATGCGGGTTTATGGGTCGAGTTCTAATATTTCCAAAAGAAACATTCTTCCGCACAATTGCTATGCTCCCAAATGACCGGTGTCCTGTGTACGAAGAAGAGGGCCGGGTTACGCTCAGGTACCATAGAGCACTTGCCCAGCAAACAACTGTCAATACATACAAGCAAGAGACCTTAGAAGGCATTGTCAGAGCCGATCTTCTAAGCCATATGCTGACAGAGTCACCTGCTGACGATGGACATTTCCACCTCGAACCATAGAGGCAAGTTACAAAAGTTTCTTAAAGTTCGACATTGGCAGGTGTCTGTCAAAAAGTTCATGGATCATCAGCTAGGCATCAAACCTTTTTCTTCTTCTCCCAAATATGTCTGCTGTCTTGCACGACATCTCCTTCTGCAAAATGGTGAAAAAAATTAAAACATTATATAATATTCTGAAAAGACCTTATTTAACATAATGTATTTTTTCTTGTAAAACATAAGAGGCTACGCAATTTTCTTGTAAAATGTTAAGCTAATGCCCTCGTTAAAGCACATTTTTCAAATTACATATACTCAGATATTGTATTAAAAAGCTAGAAGAAACTAAGACAACGATTAACGTCTTGCTCAGCACATACATTACTGTCATAAAATACCTAGCAAAGATGTGCTAGTTTTAAGCCTTTGATTGCAATGCATTTACTTTATGACCTGTAGTAATTTTAATGTTCCTCAAATTATGAAGAAAAGCTTTATACATAAAATATAACATCGTAAGTATTCCCGAACGTTATCTGAAATATACTTCAATTTTGTTTTTACGAACAAATGGCATATATCATTCCTGAATACACTGTCTGGGAAGAAAGACTGAAGATGGCATGCAAATAAAGTGTGAGGTCCAGAACAAGAACCCATATCGATGTGTAAGAGGGTTAAGTATGATGTCCATGTACCAGCTCTCATTTAAGATTTTAGGGGAGTAGCTGCATGCTATAATTGAGCAGCATTTTAGCTCCTGAAAGATAGCGTGGATAAGTGATCCAACTTTGTAGAGTCTTATAGACACCCACCCTCTTTAGTTTGGCTGGGGTTCTCTTGCATCTAAGTAGACTAGGCAGCCCCACATATTGTGCTTGGATAAACTCCTATAAAGGCCAATATGGCTTTAAGAAGTTGCAAAGTCTATGATTGTACCCCCTTGGGGTTTCACAGATGTTCCAGGAAACTTGTGTTGCTTTCGATCAAACCACAACCCCCTTCTACCTTCTGCCCTCTCCTGAAGAATTCCACTGACCCAGTAAGAGCAAGCGCTAGGAATACAAGTATTTGCGAGTTTATACGTATCTTGTGCCATCAATCTGATGACCTGCTATTTATGCTAAAGAACTGTAGTGCAACAGCATATTTACATGGAGCTAGTGCCACTACAGCGTCATTTTGTGATGTGGTAGTGGCACGATTAGTGCTCCACACTACTCGATATTTACAAACTGACGCATCGGAATGTGTCAGTTTGTAGAGGCCTGCGTCAAATTATGCCTGCACCAGGTATAATGTATGCTGGGTAGGCGTTCCCATGTTAAAAGCCACATAGGGCTGATGCAGTGAAATGTACAACTTTTCATTGCATCACTCTAAGACTTGGCTGCATCAAAATCCAGGCATAAGAATTGACACAGGGCTTTTAACATAGGACTCAGCTCTGAATTCTGACGCATTGTTGGGGTTGCGTCAGTCTTACGAACAACTCCAGCAATGCGTCACTTTAGCGCCAAAAGATGTGTCAGAATTTCTAACTCATCTGTGAATCCGACTCATCCGTCAGCCTTAAGCCATGGATCACTGTATTGTAAATACAGAGCATCCATGGCATCATTAGGGCATTTGCGGGAGGCACAAGAAATCTGACACATCGCTGCAGATGCGTCAATTCTTGTAAATATGCCCCAGAGTCTCTTACCGAAGAAAGGAACGGCTTTAAGGCCTCTTCTGTAATGCTGCCCTGGCTGAAAATGGCAGCATTTGGCAGACATGCTGCAAATCCACCATGTTGCTGGACATGCTTTTTTATTCAATGGGGCATACAGCTATATTCTGGAATACTTGATATTTGTTCTTCACCTGATCTATTTCAGCATACAAATTTAGTTTTGTCTAAAAGTTGTGTGTCAATCAATATTTAGAGTCTGTGAAATTTTAAGAATCTTTAAACATCTTCACTCATTACTTTTTTTGTGAAATTTGAGTAATTCAATTGGGTGTTGAAAGTGTTGCTTTAACCAAAGTGTTTTTTTTAATAACTGATACATCTCTTCAGGGAACCTGCCGATTAACTATTTTCTAAGTCAAAAGTCAAGATCACAGCCAAGAGTTGTTGGATGACTGTTCCAGACCAAGAAATAATCATTGTCTTATTGGTCACTATGTGTGGTCTGACTGGTCAGGTTTCACGTAGTAAAGACTTCAAGAGGAATCAAGATTCCTAAAATGTCATATATCCCTCTCTACTGGATTGAAGGGTCCTTCCCAATGGAATCCTTCCATTACACCCATAACCAAATGATCCATGAACAGCAGTGTCAGCCATCTAGGTCAGTTTGAGGACCCTGTTCAATAAAAATATTTAGATTCTACCTTTGATTTGCAAAATAATAGGGTTTTCAAGTAAAAAAGGTCTATATTTATGTACAAACATCCTGTGAATTGGAAAATTATGTGCAACTTGTACAAAGGCTTATGCATCTAAGTCTGAAACTCATACAGAAGGGGGCGTGAAAGGGGCGCCTCTCCTATTTACACGTCGGAGAGGAATGTATTATTGGTTTGCGACTGCAATTGCAACACCTCAGAGGGGTTGTTATCTGAATTGCATAAGGAGAAGGGGTCCACTTTGAACCCATTCCCTTTTGTGAATCTTGAAAAAAGATTCAGGGAGAGCTGGCTGTGATCCTGTGGACCACTGCCAACAGTCTGTGAAACTTTTTTTAAAACAACAAAGCTCTTATTTTATATGCAGTCCTAGTTTCTTTTAGAAAAACGGGCTGCAATTAAAAAAAGCTTTTTTTTAAAAAAAAATACAATTACAAACATGGTGGTCTGCTGATCTTTGTAGGCCACCGTCCCTGTAATAGTGGTTAATACCAGGTGGTATCAAATTGTGAACTACCTAATGAATATTATTATGGGAATGTCACTCTGAGACCGCCTTTAATTCGGTATGGTGTGAACAGACGTATTTGTAGATAGGTCGGTTCGCAAATTCAGAACCGATTAGCAAAATTCAGCATGCAATGTGCATCCATTTTTCCGCATCAATTCTTAGTACATGGCACTCTCTGTGCACTGTTTATAGGAACACAATAGTGTGCTAAGTACATTTGTCACTGAAGGTAACATTCCATGTTCAGACCCCACCAAAAAGGCAAGGAATTTTGTTTGTAAAGTGCACTTAACATTTAAAAGATTGCTGTACTGATCCTTCGAAGACTTTTGCTGTGTCCTTTGAATGGTCTAAACTCAATATACAAAGACTTTTCCCTGCCAGATACATAAAGTTGTTTCCTCAATTAAACTGAAATTAAGGACCTGATTTAGAGTATGGGAGGCATATCATGTAGTCACTTTTACAAGTTCATTATATCCTTTGCACTTCTAATAAGGCTGACAGAATATCTGCAATGTGATGACTTAACCCAACCGCCAAATTCTAAATGATGCATTTCTAGAAATGACATGATTTACTAGTTTACATTTTTGCTTAATTCTCCAGAAAAGTGACTTCATATTCTCAAACGGATTTACTGACATGTAATATTACGCCCCCATGATGAATTCTTAGGTGCAAGAAAGTCCCCATATAGAGAGAAAGAGTGGACTCTTGGGGAGAAAATACCTTGAAAAGTCGATACATAGTAACAAACATCTGAGTTTGTGGGTATTCATAATGCAGAACCCAAATATCCTATTCTGATAAAAAATTATTAAAATCATTTTGGGGTTGCAGAGCATTGTCAAAAAATTAAATCAACAAACAATATTTTTGTTGGAAAGAACAACATTTCTTTAGGTTTTATTTCAGAATATTGTTTATGAAAATATGATATAACATAAATATTGTGTTGTAAATATAATTTGCAAATTTATCATCCAGTTGGGTGTAGATATTCGATTATTAACTCAAGCAGGGGGATATTTTTGCAAACAATTTTTAGTCCAGAATACCATATCTTTCTTTAACTCTAAAATACAAGTTCAGAAAAACAGTCAGATTAGTGAGTATGAGTGTGTAATGGACTTTCAAAAGAGAAAGCACTTAAATCATATGAGAATGCAGAAATGACATCTTATATCCACAGTAATCATGGCAGTACAACATTTTCACTGAGCTTCTGATGCAAATGAAGAATTAATTAAAAAATAAGACAGCATAGCAACTCAAGCACAGTCAGTATTCTGGAATGATACTGATTTTGTTGAATTTAGATGCCACTGCAAAAAATAAATGTTCATTGATACTCAATGAGTCAGTGTATAGAAACAAAGAAGTAACAAAGGCATTCATGTAATTCTGCAAAACCCTGACACTAGGTTTGGTAGACAAATCTTAATAAAATATCTGTACTATGTGGGAGATTCTGAACCACGCAGCTTGTCAACAAAGATACTAAGGAAAGTAATCTAGAGCTTATCTAATACTAACCCAGTGGAAGAGGATGTTTTTTTCACTTACCTAAGATTGTTCTTCAATGAGAATGAGATAAGAGCAGTAATGCCATAAGTTGTTCAGAACGCCCTCTCAATTGCCCATACTCTTGCTCCACCAAGTTTAGCTCATTGTTCACTAGGCTCACTGACCTCACATTATGTATGCATGATTAGAGCACTCCGGGGGAATATTTACAAGCCCCTATTACTGCGGGAACATCACTTTTAGCTGTGGTGATATGGGCTTCACCTTATTTACAAGGCAGCGATAAGCCACTGAACGTGGCTTAACGCTGCCTAGTAAATAAGGCACCCTTTCACGCTATACTTTGTGTGAAAGGGGCGGGCAATGGGTGTTGTGGGAGTTCCACCCCAACACCCATTGATTTTTATACTGCCCTATATTTAGAAGGGTGGCATAAATATGTCTCAGCACCAAAATTAAGTGCAGGGAAAACCTGGTCTTACCCTGACGAAAGGAGAAGAAAGGCTTTATTTCTCCTTGTTTTTGCTGTTTCTATGTGTGCTTCGCAAATATCATTGATTGTTTATGTGCAAGAAGGTGTCCCTTCCTGCAGATAAACAATCATTAAAACAAAATGACGAGTTGCAACTTCTGTGTGCTGCACAAAGCACCAGACATTGTAGTTACAAAACGCCATTTCCGATTGTTTATGTTCAGGGAGGGACACTTTCAGCGTTAAGCCAAGAAGGCTAATGCCGAGCTCCGTCACTTCTTTTGCAAATATGCCCCTCTGTGGGAATCGTGCAGCTTCAATCTGTGTTAAGAAGACATTTTCAAAGGTCTTCTTGGTTGAAAGAGGCACCCAACAAACTGCCACTGTCAACAGCCTTACTCGCCTTATAATTGGACCTATAATCCAAAGAATAAAGTTGGACCCAAGACTATTCTCTTTTATGCTAACATAATTGTTTTCTGCATTTTAGCTGGGCAACAGGTCAAGGCCCAAAACCACGAAAACAAAGTTCAAATGCATAGACCTGGTGTTACTACTAGCCTAGCAGCAGAATTCCAGAAACTGGAGGTCTTCATCTCGATTAGGGTGGAAAGATGAATAACAGAATCAAACAGATTGGTGGAAGCTGAAATTACTGCACCTAGGTCCATAAGTCGGAAAACTGGTACTGTGGGATGAGCGCAAACTGTTGATGAGATATTACTGCAGTTCCCCAAAGGAAATTCTCACCCAACCTAGAATACATGTGCTGGCAATTGATGTAAGATAAATAAAGAACAACACAATTGGTGGTGGGAGAATTGAGTGTTTAACAATATGGACAAAAAGTAGTTAAGGCTGAAGCAGACAAAAGGAGTTGCATGAGGAGCAGGGGCGCCCCCTTCCGAGGCAACATACAGTGTGAGGCAACTGAGACTAGAAACTATAGCAAATGAATACAGGGCTGGAATTGTGAGTGAGACATTTTGTTAATATGCATGTTTATTTAAAATGTCAAAAAGCATATATGAGAAAAACAGAATTGTTTTCTGCATTATGGTATTTGCAGATGATATAACGATTACCACATCACAGCAAATACGAAAGCTACCTAATACTGAATAGCTTGCAGAAGACTTTGAGGCATAACTAAGATATAAGCTTAGCATTTCTATGACACAAACAATTGTCACAAAGCTCTTCCACTTATACATTTCCATATACGAACCATGGCAACATATCACAGTAAAGGCTATATTGTGTTGTCTACCGCATTGTGGATATTCATTTTCCATATGTATTATGGGCGATTATCACACAGCTTTGAAAATGGACAAATGTATCACACTCAACTGTAGGTCATGTGAACCTAGTTAAAATGAATATTCTTAAAAATGTCTTTATTTGTTTTAAGTAATCCTGTTTCTATATTCTCCTCTCATTCTTTACAAAACTTCAAGCAGCTACCACAGGCTTTGGGAAAGAAACATAACAGAAGGTAAGTACAGATGGTGTGGGTTCAAACCTACGCATAGTGGTCCAGGTCTGACAATCTTTGAAGGGTAATTTTAGGCCGCTAAGGGTCAATACCTGACTTAATGATCTCAGAGATGGAAGTTACCCGAAAGGGAAGTTCACACATTCAGATACTGGACTTCCAGGTACCACATTCACACAATTATAGGGAGTATATCTCTCAAATGTACACTCATTGAAGGATACTATTCTCTGCTTCAAGACCACACTTGCAACCATTTTGTGAAAGGCTGACTGAGAAATTGACCTTGAGTTAGACCAGGCAATAGAACATTAGGTTTTATCCAACTCTCTTAGAGTTCTGTCTGAAAAATGGGAATTATAGACTTCAGTTAAACCAAAATATTTGCAGACTATGTAATACAAAAGTCAAGCTTTATCAGGCGGGCCTACTTGAAAAGTCATGATCCCATCACGGTTCCTAAGAAGGGGCGCATCCTGTAAATATGATGTCAAACATTTAAAATGCATACCAATGGGAATTATAGACTTCAGTTAAACCAAAATATTTGCAGACTATGTAATACAAAAGTCAAGCTTTATCAGGCGGGCCTACTTGAAAAGTCATGATCCCATCACGGTTCCTAAGAAGGGGCGCATCCTGTAAATATGATGTCAAACATTTAAAATGCATACCAAATTCAGTTTTGTTAAATTTAATTAAATACCTGGTGCTCATGTGAGAAAATCTACTGTTAGAGTTGTCTTTGCTCTGGAAACTTCTTCAACCCATATTTATAGCGGGAGTATTTTCTATTTTAGATTCATTCTCTGCAAATTGATTCACCACTTACCATGAAAGAATCAGAGTTAAGCTTCAGGTGAATAATTATTTCAGGGCCTGTTGTATACTTTGAAGCCCTTGAGAAAAGATGGGGCAATAGGCAGGATACTGTGACATAGAGAACATAAAAACGTACACCCTTTAACACGTCTACAAAAAAGATTTGTATTTATCTTGGACAAAGAGAACTTGACTTTAAAAGATAGTGATTATAACTATATTTATAATACCATTATTTATTTTATGTTAAACCCCACCCCCTGTAGCTCTGTGTTATTTTCTGATATTTTTCATAAATAAAAAACATAAATTAAGAAATAGAGTGCAGTATGTACCCCTGACTCCCTACTACTGGCTTACACCTGTTCAATTCTCATTTAATAGCATCTTTAAGCTGCTTACCTGTACAAAGTACTTGCATCCTCCTGTATACCGCTTTAGCAGCCATCTAACAATCCCTGATTTTTCCATTCATAATATGTTTAATTCTACGGGTATCATCTCGCATTTGTATCCATACACATCACAGAAGATATCTGTGACTATACATTTGTTGAGGTGCTGCACTGCTTAATTTGTTAAAAATGATTTACAATCAGAAATAGTAAAAATGGGGCCCACGCTAATTGAAAACTAACAAAATGGATTTGTGGACTGTCCATTTTATGAGCATTATTAAACATGCAGGGTAACATATCATTAAAAGATAGTACACAAATACATGTCAAAACAGGCAAAGCAGACAACATTTAAAACAGAGTGTATAGGAAAAATCTAAATAGCATAGATTAAAAAGTATACTTTGCAATTAAACGTACAAATGTTACAAATTTTGCATGAAATTATGAACATTGCCTTTGTTTGACACTTTGGGCTTCATTCATGAAAACTGTGATTGCTGCAACAAAACAGCAATGCGATAGTTTCCACTGTGTCCTCCATGCTACACAATGGATGTACAGCGCTTCATGTTGCAAGGAGTTACGGATACGTCAGTATTACTGAAGTATTGTTAGGTGCAAAAGTGAAGCATTCCTGGGGTGTGTCCGAAAAAAAAAGCAACCCCAGCAATGTGTCCTTTCACATGAGGCCAGCCCCATGTGAAAATGCAAGCATCAGTCTTACGCCTGTTGTGAGGCAGGCGTAAGGTTTTGACGCAGTAGCATCCTAGAAGTGGCGCAGTGAAATCTGATAGATTTTTTTGCACCACTTCTACAATGCTTATTGAGGGGGAACGCCCACCCTGCATACATTTCACCAGACGCAGGTATAATGTAGCGTGGTGCTTCACAAAGTGACGCTTCTGATTAGATGTGTCTCTTTGTAAATAGGGCGAAATATGGTGCATTTTTCTACACCACTGGTGCGTCACAAAAAGTGATGCAACAGCGGCTTAAACGTGTCGCAAGGTCTCATAAATAAGGTACTTTGTGTTTTATTAGTGCTGTTTGTCTAAAATGTATGCACGTTCATAGCTATTTTTCTCCCAATATGATGATTAGCATTTTGTGTCATGCTTCTTATTAAATGTTTATTGATTCTTCTTAAATGCTTGTGGAATTCTATTGCTTTGTTTCTACACTTTAAAGACATATGATCCTTAAATTTATCAGGCCCTCCTCTGAGGAAAAGCCTTTTCCTTGTGTTATGACTACCAAGGAACACACTGGATTTTCTCAGTGAAACAGGTTTTAACGTAGAAAAATACTGTGTTAATAAATTGGTAGGGTACATGCCTCCCAAATTAATATTTTGAAATCTCATACATAGCATAGTACACACCTGACTTCACTGTCTACCAAAAAAGCACACATTCTTGAAAATGGCTGTTAGACCTGGCATTTTTTGGCAAGGTTTCCTCAACCTTTTTGCCTTCCGACCTCCTATTTGGAATGTGTGCTGAACTTTGTTTTTGTTGGTTTTAGGACTCCGCGCACTTTTTCACAGCTGACCAGTGCTAAAGTGCATGTGCGTTGTGTCTAAAATATTATGGTATTTGGTTTCTCCATGATTGGCATATTTGATTTACTAATAAGTCCATAGTACAGTGCACTACATGTGTCCAGGGCCTATAAGTCAAGTGTTACTAGTGGTCCTGCTGATTGTGCCACCCACACAAATAGCCCTTCAAATCTGTCTCAGGGCTGCCACTGCAGAGCCTGTGTGTGGAGTTTTAAACTGCCATTTCGACCAGCCAAGTTCACCTACTTCCCCTACCCGCTAGGTCCAAACTTCCCTTTTACTACATTACGTCACCCCTAAGGTAGGCCCTAGGTAGCACAATGGGCAGGGCGCAGTGTATTGAAAAGGTAGGACATGTACTCTACAGGTAAATGCATCAATGTAGGCTTTTGCGATTCTTAATTGCGATTATTAAGGAATCGCAATTAAGTAATTGCAAAAGCCTATGCATGTAGGAATCGCTATAAAATTAGTGATTCCCAAACATTCCTTAATTGCAACTCGCAAATTGCGGGTCGCAATTAAGGAATGCCTTTTCATTCATTCCTATGGGCCTGTAGGCCCACAGGAATGAATGGGAGATTGCATGCGCAATTTGCGAGTACCAATAGGTACTCGCAAATTGCGCATGCAATTTCAAGGGTGTCAAAAAGACACCCTGTTGCACCCTTGAAATTGATCTGTGCACACGTTGCGCACACACATGCCCCAAGGGCATGTGTGTGTGTGTAACCTACAACATTGAAAAATGCACTTTGGTGCATTTTTCAAAGTTTTTGCAAATTACCATCAAGTACAAATTGATGGTAATTTGCGCCCCCTATTAGGAAAATTGCAATTTGCGATTCCATCATGCATTGCATTTAAGAAATATGCAATTTGCAATTCCTTAAATGCAATCGCAATTTAAGAAATCTCAATGATTTGCGATTTCTTAAATTGCGAGAGGCTGAAAGGTTGATGCATCGCAGAAGCCCTTTTTGCGGGCACAAACAGCCGATTTTTGCGAATCACACCGTTTGCGCTCGCACAAATGGTTGATGCATGTACTTGCTAGAGTTTTACATGTATTTTGGAGTTTTACATGTCCTGGTAGTGTTACATTTGTTTTTCACTATAGCAAGGCCTATCTCTCCCATAGTTTGTCATTGGAGCTGCCTTGTAACACTTCAAATTGAGAACAGATAGGAAGAGTAAGTTTGGTCTCTCTGGACTCACAATTTGCAAACAAATCTTTTAGTGAAGTTGGATTTTAAATTGCTGGTCTGGAAATGCCACTTTCAGAAAGTTGGCATTTTCTTACCTTAACCATTCTGTACCACTGCCTGTCCCTAGAATACATGTCTGGGTTGGGTGACAACTGGGCTTTATGCATTACCTCTAGACAGTCACATACAAAGGGTGCTGAGGTATGCCATGTACATCCTGATGGCCCATCACCAGGCTGATGGGTCTTCCTGAGCTAGAGTGAGAGGGAGGAGGTGACACTTGCACCTGAATAGGGCTGTGCCTATACCCACACAAAGAGGTGCATACTCCCCTGTAGTGTGTCTGGAGCCAGGGCAAGGAAGGGCAGAGTCTAGTGCACTACAAAGACCTTTATTTGAAGTCTCCCTACTTGAAAGTGTAAAATGGGTATAAGTACTGGACCTCTGACACCTTATACTCAGAACACTTCTGAACTGAGGACATTCTGCCAGGAAGAAGTGTTTTTGTGCTGCCATAAGGGACTACCAATTTGCTACTTGCTTGTCCATGTTGGCCTGTTGCTTGTTGCTTCTTGCCTGAGAGTGAGAGGACTGCACTTTATTCTCTACATCAAGCATCTCTAAAGGTTCTCAAAGGGCTTGTTTGGGTTTGCCTCTAACTACTGAAGTCTCATGGACATCAAAGACTTCACCTGCATCTTGCTATGAGCACCTGGGCTCCACTGCTGTGAGTTCTGCGCTGTCAATTGGTGCTGAATCCAGTCCTGGGCCACAGGAAGTGAGTGTTGGTGCTGCATCCCATGAAACCAACGCATCAACACTGAAGCGTCATTCAGAACCAGCGCATTGCCGCTGCCTGCACTGAAGATGGACACCGATCAGCAAGTGCGTGATGGAACAACCTCGGCTTATAATGCAGCCCTGATATTGCTGACTCAGTGCCTCTGAATCCCCGCTGCTGCATGAGTCTCAGACAGCGCATCGCGGATGTCTGTGATGCCCCGTTCCTGACTCTGACACATCTCAGGCCCTGCGCGGCTTTAAACCAATGTATCACCTTCAGCCTAGCAGTTCGACATCGACGCCTCGGAACTGACGCACAGAGATCTTGACATCGACACATCAAAGAATTTGGTCACGTTCGGAACCAAGTTATCGCCTGCGACAGTGATGCATGACCTCCGTATTTCAATGCAATGTCCCAGAGCATTGACATATCCAAGGTGCTGTCAGCTGGTCTGTGTGTCTCCTGTATCCTGCCGTGCACTCCATCGAGGTCGGACAGAACTTTTGCATTTGCCCCAGTCAAGCGCGACCAGGTAGCCCCAGTTGGAGCTGTTGATTTCCAATCACTGCATTTTGATTTAATCTTGCAAAATTCATATCTTTACTTTAGTATGTTGGATTTTGTCATTTTGGCCTTGTTTCACTCAGATAAATTTTGGCTATTTGTCTGAACTGGTGTGGAGTACTTTGTGGTGTTTTCAGTGTACTACTGTATGTGTGTGCACAGATACTTTACACATTGCCTCATTAGTTTAGCCTGACTGTTCTGTGTCAAGCTACAAGAGGGTGAGCACAGGTAAACGTTTAGTGTGTACTACAACTACCCTGACAAGGATTGTGGTTCCTGCTTGGACAGGGTGCATACCTCTGCCAGCTAGAAACCCAATTTCTACCAACGGCCTGCATTCAAACCATCCATACTCTCTTAAAATCTATTTTATTAAATCATTTCAGAAACATAGGTAGAACGTTCAGGAAAATAAAAGAAAGGTCCAAGTGTATAACATATCTAATGAACAACAGTTGTTTATTAGCAAAGACAGGTTTAACAAAGCGTTGTGTTGGCCCATGCGCCCAAAACATTTTCATGCTTCTATCTGGCACATTGTTGCCTTCATCAATGATAGAATATATAATAGTTTTCTCTTGTGGCCCTTGTTCATTGTACTTTTGGAAAGTTTTGTGTTTTAATATTATCAGAGTGGTGCCTTGTCTGTGTGCCTTTGTTCTATTGAGTTCAGTTGTGGCTGCTGCTTATCCGTCTATGTGTGAGAGATGTAACTAGTATGTCTCAAGGCATTATCACTGCCTTTCCTCAATTGCATCACTGCTTTTTTTTGGGGGGGTAGCTACATTGGTATTGGTGGTTCCGTTGTCAGCTGATATATTGTGCACTTGCTTTATTAGTTCTTCAAAATTTGAATTAATTTGAAATTATTCCTGCCTTCCCCCCTTCTGGCAAAGCGCATGTTGTTTTTATGTCCCTTATTAACTTGCCTGTACTTCCCTACTGTTGGGTCAATGTGTGCTGCTGCATGATTATGCGTTGTGTGTTACACAGATATTTTTCAGTGGCACTGTTATTTGCTTTATTCCTACTTGTGGACTGTGTGACATGGAATGGGCGCTGAATTTCTTCAGCAAGTCATGAGACAATAGATAACGTTTAAAAAAAAAAAGTCCTGAGACAAATTAAAATTTGCATTACATTCATTAAAGGCTTAGTTATTACATGACAGGCGAATGTATGTGCAGAGATATGGGGTGGACGAAATTCCCCTTACAGCCGGTATCTTTGTACATATCTCCATCTATTTGAAGCTAAACCCCACAAAAAAGTACACAGATTTGCCAGACAAAATTATGTCAGAAATTCCCAATTCCTTGGGGTTTAACACAGGCATTTTGGGTTGGAAGGGGGATCATGGAAAGAGGAGAATGTGGCTTGCTTCAAGCTTGACTTAGAAGAGGGCTTGGCAGGTGCCTGTGGATGGTGCTGGGCTGCACTGCACGGCACGGCAGGCCCATTTCAAAGAAAAATGTACCAGCTAGATTTTTCAGCCAGTAAAATATGGCCTTCTATAATTGGATGGAGAGGTTTCCTACCCGGGGATACCGTTTGTTTCAACACTTACTCAGGACATAGTAGCACACTATTGGCAATTATAAAATACTAATATGTGGAATGTGGTTTGCAGTTTAGTGACCACTAAAACACTTCTTATTACTAAACCCAATTAGTGAGTTGGAATAGTTTCTCAGAAACAGTAAATGGGTTTAGAAATGGTTTCCGAATCTCTATTTGGAAGGGGCATGTTTTGGGCATTGCTTCCAAATAGCAATTCGGACCCTGTTTTTTCAATGGTCTATGAATTCTGCTTGCAGACTATTGGTAAGTTATTTGCTGCCAATTTGGGGGTGCTACCTCATTTGTAAAGGGAAAGACGTCCCCTTTGGCCCCCTCCCACTTTGCAAATTTGAGTGGATTCTTCAGGGGTAGTCGGGAGTGCTCACTGGGACCACTGCCAACTCTCAAAGAAACTTTTAAATAAAGACACTGTTTTCTTTTTTAAAAGCTTTCACATTTCCCTTAAGGAAATTGGACTGCTTTAAAAAAAGGCTTACTTTATTTAAAAACAATTACAGGTATGGTGAACTACTGACCCCTGCAGGCCACCATCTGTGTGATTGTAGCCAATCGTAATGAGTCGCAAGTTGAGACCTGTCTCATCAATAATCATTAGGCGGGTCAGTCTTGAACTCAGTATGATTCCCTTTTTTGTGAGCTGATTTATAAATATATAGACCAGGTCTCACAATTAGATGGTATTCTCAAAACGTTGGTGCACAATTTGCAATCTTAGTACGTCTGGCCTTAGGAGTGAAGTTCACTTTTTAGAACTGCATTCTTTGATAATTCACATTCCATCATCCCGTACATTCATCTGTTTACTAAGTCTGACCACATAAAAATATGCACTCAAATCTGAGTAATCCAACATAAAAAATGATAGTTTTTAAAATATGCCTATTCCATCAATTGCCTTTTTACCAAGATGCTAAATGTTCTACTTTAGCTATTTATGAGGACATAAAAAGGGCAATTCCATTTGGTTAGCAAATTCTATTGGCAGACATTTGTCTAATCCATCATTTCTGAATGCGTTGCATGCCTTCCTGTAATAGGAATTACTTTTCCAATAATAAATCCGAGTGCAGCCTGCAGCATAGAAATTATGCACGATAACAAGACCTGGGAAGGAGCAAATATTGATGGTACATTTGTTACTGCTCTGTGTACAGCATCCAAGTATCTGATTTGCAAAACGTGTACGTTCATCACTGCAGAAAATTTACAGTGTTCTACTCACTTACAAATAGAAAAAACACTGCTGTAGAATTGAATGACATTACTCAAGAAAATGGCTAATCCACTATGAGATATTTGAAGCACAGGTTTATGGATCAGCCACTACCGCCTGGGATAATATGGCCTAACAGCTCAGTTAAATGCTCCCCTGTGACATCTGATCTGACCTGCCGCTCATGATAATGAATCTGGGTGGGCTCCTCAAAATGTGATTCTCCTTAGATTGGGAAACTAAGCATGAGTGTGGAAATTGTGGGAGACAGGGGATACATCGCCCCAAAAGTTTGGAATGAGGAGGGCCAAGGGACAATATCCTCTCTCCCAGATGTTTAAGTGGAAGCTGATTTTGAACACATCACTTAAGTTCCCATCAAGTGCTGTAATCTGAGTAGCAAACTCTGTGGGAGGTCTCTCTGACGTCTTTGTTTTGCTAATCATTTAATGGTGGTCATTGAATTGTTGATCCTCTGTTTGTCTAGCCAGGTGAGCAAATAGATTATGGGATGGCAGGAGATATTATTTTATGATAGTTGGACTTCTGGTTTGGTTGACCTGATAAAAAAGTACTTTTAGGAGAGGCTAACCACCTCAATGACTGCAATAAAATATTTAGCAGAAAAACACAGGTCTAGTTTTCCGTGCAGAGTTTGCTCCTGTGGCATGATTTCAGATAGGCATGTTCTGTCACTGTGCTTTATCTTCAGTGTTTTGGGAAATATTGCGAACAGAAAATCACACCTTTATATCTTATAACTACGTACATGTATATATGTGTGTATGCTGTGAGTTTTACATAAGATGTGATAAGTGCATTTATTGAACTCCATATGGCAATAGTAATTAGATAACATTAATTGAATAGCTGAATACAAATCACTGACCCTTGAAGTTAAACGGAGAAGAGATGGATGTAATCCTACAGATTCCGACCCATACAATGTGCAGTCCTTGACTCAGATTCCAGCTTCCCACTTGACCAAATTGTGTAATACACAGCCCATTGTGCTATTTTACTACATATCATTTGTCTTAGCCATCCAGTCTGTGAGCACATTGAAGTAATTCAGTGCAGGCAGGATCTGAGCTCTTCAAAATGGCATAATATAAAACAACGTTGCTTCATATTTAACCCCTTCCCCGCTCATGACGGAACCACTCCGTCATGAGCCACGGGTGCCGTGTGCTCATGACGGAGTGGTTCCGTCATGCTGCAGCCGTTGGTGGCCGCTCCGCCCACGCGGCGCTAATTCCCCGCCTGTGCGGGTGATTAGCGCAGTGGGCGGAGTCGTGACGGAACCACTCCGTCATGAGCACAGCTCAACCGTGACTCATGACGAAGTGGCTCCGTCATGAGCACAGCGCCACCGCGCTGCCCCCAAACCCCCCCCAGCGCTGCGGCGGAATTCCTGCCGCAGCCAAGGGGTTAATAACAATATAGACTATAGGAACAGAGAGCATGACAAGCTGAAAAACGTTAGGTAACTTATGGCAATGTGATC
Organism: Triturus cristatus; assembly: GCF_964204655.1. Taxonomy (NCBI): domain Eukaryota; kingdom Metazoa; phylum Chordata; class Amphibia; order Caudata; family Salamandridae; genus Triturus; species Triturus cristatus. The sequence goes on from NC_140583.1 coordinate 881,699,773, forward strand.
AGGGCATGGGGATTTTCTTGAATGTTTAGTTTAAAAAAAAAAGAATATTTCTTTTAATAACTGTCACTCAACTCAGTGATATAATCATATACACCTAATCGAGACACTGAGAAATGTTGAAAATTACTATGTTCATTTAATCGGTTTTATCAAAATTGTCATGACATTTGATGTCTGATTTACATCTTTTGATGGCTCAGCTCATGCTTTGGTTCTTGGAGCCAACCCAGACCCCTGGTTCTTTTCTCACCAAGGTTATCTGTGACCCCACCAAAAAGTGTCTCCTATGTCCTTGAAACTAAGAATTGTTTAAGGGCAACATATTTTATTCCTAACGCTTAGAAATAGCAAAATTGCTGTAGACCTGTGGAATTTCGGATTACATTAGTTTACGCTTTGGCCCTCATTACAAGTGAAATATTAAAAAGATTAAAAATTGCGCATGAACATGTCATTTCAGGGCTTCTTTGACAGTGCATGTATTGCCAGGAAAAACCTGACTAAACGTATGTATAGGAAAAACACGCCTGGACAAGGGAATCAAAAAACAGTCCTGGCAAAAAAGCACAAACCAGCCTACTACCTTTGTCTCATAGCGCAATTTCTCTCTTCCCGGCCAATCTAACCTCTCTTTTTTTCCTCCTTTCTCTCTCTCTTCACCCTCTCTGATAGCTTTCTTTCTACCTTCCCCCTTCCTCTCTATCCTTCTCTCTCTCTAGAAGCCTCACAGTTCCTGCTGCAATTAACCTTGGGGTGCTGAGGAAAGAGATATTGTGTGGTTTCCACTAATCAGAAGCAACTGTGAGTTTAGGAATGACAAACTTAGGATGGTACCAGACTGATTCCATGCACCCCCGCAGGATATATTGTTCCTTAGACCAGCTAGCTCATAGTGCCACTGTAAGCCCCCCTAAACTTACACAGGGAGCGGACAGTTCTGGCAACCACTAAACATGACAACCCTGTTCCCTCAGGAACCATGGTGACAGAACTAGAACCTGGCAGATGCTTACAAATGTATGGATACATCTTTTTGTTCGCCAATGTGTAATTGCTAGGGAATACATTATCTAATGCATACTGTAATATGAATCGTGACGGCGCATTTGCACTTCTTTTCCATCCCTCATTCCTTTATTTGTCTTTCTCGCTTGACTGTGCTGGCGAACAAGTTGTTTGCAGTATTGAATGCAATGTTAAAGGCCAATAAAAAAAATATAAAAAAAGAATCGGTCAGTGGAGACCACTTGCCAAAGGCTTCATTTCATGTGGCTTGCTTTGAATTCCTATTAAGGTTTCGGCTGCAGCACAGATTTCATAACTGTCAGTCAATAAGGTTCAACAGCCATCACGCTCAATGGAAGAGGAGCTTGCACCGTGGCTCACTTGAATGACCTTAATTTAATTCAAAAGAGCAATTAGTTTTTGTTTGTGATTGGGTACAAAATAATCCTCACAAAATGCAACTGCATTATTGAAAATGCATCCCGATGTGGACTCGGAGTGGAAGAAGTTTCAATTATGCAGGCGCATTTTGATGAAAAATGTAGGGAATTTCACACTTTGCAAAGAAGTACTAAGGCCCCTGAATTTTCATAAGGTCGGTGTAGTTTGAAGTTACCTATCCTGAATGCCTGCAACTGGATGTTCCCCACAACAGGACATGAGGCTGGAAGGACTTTTTTTACCTGGTGTCAGTTGAGTGGCAGCAGAGAATCACAATGAGGCCCTCTGGACTTCATTGTTCCCTTTCTATCCTCACTGAAATTCTGCCCTAGGATGTCTGGTTACGCAAAAGAGACTAAGGGCCTTATCTGGAGTGAGACACATATGGGATATCCTCCTAAAATGGTGGATGTCCGACCTGCCATATTAAGGGGGTATTTGTGACAGTTGTGCACGCTAAATATGCCACTATTTTTTTGGTAAACTCTACCAATAAAAAGGTAAGGAGATACTACTTTTCATCCGGCATGGAAGCAGGGAAGACCAACTAATTTGCTTGTTAAATTTACAAAATAAAAAATTGAGTGTTTTCAAGTTTGAAGTCTTCTCAACACATCTAGAAGTAGATTCACATGATGGAATGAATTTTTATAAACTTGTTTCCATTGTTGCACACTTGCTAGTAGTATTTTATTTTAATTATATTTGGACATCTTGTGCCTGTGCCTGTTACATGAGGCCCTGCACATGTGGTGATCCCAGAAATAAAACAACTTGTTGAATTCCCTTGTCTCTGGTAAACTTCAAAGGTCCAATCGAACAAATGGCCTGTTTATGCAGGGCTCCCTATTACATACTTATTGAGCCCGGTAATTACCAGGTAATTACCAGGTGCAATAAAGAAAGATCACCCATTTGTTACATCTTTGCAGGTCAAACCTGCTGGAGTTGAACACATACACTTATCTCCTGGAGTAATCCAAAAAGGTGTTTCAAATAACCTTGGCGACTAATGTTGTTTGAACCCTGCTAGAACCCTTTATCCTATTTCATTTAAAAAGAAAGACAGAGAGCTAATGACTATCCGATTTAAAATTCAAAACATTTAATCTAATCTCTCAAATGAGTTTATGGAATCTGACCTAATTTAAGGCTGCATCTGTTAGGGGCAAATAGCCCCGCCCTTTCACAATACAATCTTCTTTTGGGAACCTTTTCGACTATACAGTTTTTACTCCTTTTATGACAGAGATTTACAGAATCCAGCTCATAAAGCTCAATGCTCCTGGACCAGGGTCTCTCACAGCATCACCTAGCAAAGGCGCCCCAATCTCCTTCAATTGGCCAAATCACAAAAATATAGATGTATCTCTTACTCTGCTACAATGCACAGTGGAGCATGTGTGACACTCTCTTAAGGCTGTTCCTCTTTTAATTTATACCAGCAAGAGTTATCAGACCAACTGGAGACATTATATATCCGTTATATACATTAGACACCTTTCATGATTCATCCTCGAGAATGCTCGTTAAAATATAGGGGAACTTTGTTTAACAGGATCTTTAGCTTCTCTAGGTCTTGGCATTTTCCACATTAGAATGAATAAAGTAACTGATGAATTATGAATTTTAAAATGCATTATGCATTATACTACTTTAATAAAACTACCACTATTTGGATTACATTGTATAAATGACAAGCTCTATTTACTCCATATTATTTTCTACGTAGCAAGATTTAAATGTACTAAATCACTTCATTTACGTAAAAATGTTCTACCATTTGTACACAACTGCATGCAAGGGTGCCTTTTCTTTAATTCCTATGCTTTATTTATAAGACTGGGTAAACAATATAATCTCCAGGAGAGTATTGCATATCCTAAGGAAGCAAACATATTCTCCTATCCTCAGAGAATTTAGATACACTTTCCCTGGAGACATAATCTTCTACAATGAAAGAAGAAAATTGTAAGCGTCTGTAGAGTGCTAAAAAATAGGAAGAAAGTAATAATATCTTGCACGATATTAAGTCCCAACCAGCCACGTCTGGGGCAGGAGGCATCTGATACAAGAAATGTATTGCCTATGACAAATAATTGGTTGAGCTATGTTTCCCTTAAGTCCTTTGGTTGATATTTATCACCTAATTGTGCACCAGAACCAGTAATTTTACAGATATGCCATATTGACAAAAGTAAGGCTTTCTGGAAAGTATTTTGTCAGTCCACATTTCATGATTTAGCTACGTCTGGCTAAGAGAAACAACAGTTTTATTCAGTTCAGTGGCATAAATACAATGGATTGGGATGCGGCCAGAGCGATTTCCAGTGACTGGGATTAAATCAAGCATTCCATACGTCAAGCTATACCTGGCTGATGAGCCCTAACTAGGGCAAAACCGTTCCTAGGTTGCTTGTGTTCTGGTTTAAGGAGGACCTGGACTGGCAGTTCGGGATGGACTGTTTCCATGAGGAGCAGGTTCAAGACTGATTTGCATATGGCTGAGTTCAGACTGAGGTGGCATGGAGGGTAAAAAAACAATGGATTGGGATCTGGCCCGAGCGATTGCAGGTGGCTGAGCTTAGGTCAAGCAATCCATTCATCACCTTGTTGCTTTTGCATTTGACACCTTAAGTGGCCAAGGGTATGCCCAGACGTAGTTCCCCTGCTCGCTGTACCACTGGATTCAAGCTAGCCTGGCTGATGAGGGGTAATACCCCGAGATTGGTCCCAGAATGCTTGTTTATGGTCCAGGGAGAACCTTGCCTTACAGTTCGGGCTGGACTGTTCTCATGAGGACCAAGGTCAAGACTGATTTGCTTATGGCTGGGTACAGAGTGGAGTGACATTGTGAGCAAAAGAAGGATGGATTAAACCCAGATCTGTGACTGGAGGTGAATGGTTGAAAAGTCTCAGCACTCCGTCCATCTTCGTGTTGCATTTGTAGATGTGGGTCCCAAGCTCACTGTGCCACTGGAATAAAGCGGTACCTGGCTGAAGAGCCCTAACTGGGACAAAACTGGTCCTCGGTAGCTTGTGCTCTAGTTCAGGGAGGACTTGCCTGGGCAGCTTGGATTGGACTATTCCAATGAGGAGCCAGGTCATGACTGATTTGCATATGGCTGGGTCCAAACGGAGGTGTCAGGGTGGGACAATATGAGTGGCTTGGGATGCAGCCTCAAATGATTGCCAGTAACTGAGATTAATTTAAGTAATCCATCACCTTGTTGTTGCAGTTGATGCCCAAGGTGCAATGGGTATGCCCAGACATGGGCCATGTGCTCACTGTGCCACTGGAATCATGGTATACCTGGCTGAAGAGCCCATAATAAGGTCAAAACTGGTCCAAGGTTGCTTGTATTCTGGTTAAGGAAGGACCTGGCTTGGCAGTTGGGGTTGATTGCTCCTTTTGGAGCAGGGTCAAGACTGATGTGGCATGGTAGGCGAAAAACAATGGATTTGGATGTGGCTCCAAGCGTTTGCCAGCGGCTGCTATTAATTCAAGCATTCCATCCATCACCTTGCTGTTGTGGCATCATTTACAAAGCCTTCACAACACTATCAGACTGCAAACTAAAAAGTATAAAAAAGAAAAAGCAAGACCGCAGGCCTTTTCTATCTATGCCCCCAGGACCTGGCACAATATCCCCATAGCCATCAGGACTGCTTCAGCGCTACTCCATTTTATGAAAGAGTTGAAGACTCATCTCTTTAAAGAACACTAGATCACAATGTATTTAGCATCCACATCACAGGTTCCTCTCCTAAGTCTGATTGATTTTATGCTTGTCTTTTACCATGCATATGCCAACATTGCTTAATCGCTAAGTTTATGCTATAGAAATACCATATATATTCATACATTGCATTATCCTTACATTTTTAGCTCAGCTATGATTGTGCACTTTTTCCCTTCTGGTGATGCCTGAAACTGGTAATTTTAGTAAGTGTCAAACTCTATATGTAATGTGTACACATATTAAAGCTGATGACGGTTTCAGTTTTACTTAAATACACCACATTTCTTTCTGCACACCTCAAGCAATCTCTCCACTGTCTCCCTACACAGAATCAGTCAACAATTAAAAAAAACAGTTCAAAATGCACACCTGATCTAAAAAGAGCTAACTGTGAAGCAGTAAGGTCTTAGCAACTTCATGTGCATTCAAAACTTTCTTGTATGGCCCACCCTTCCCTCCATCCCGACCCTTATATTCAGCTATTCTGGATCCTATCATCTATGGCAACTGCTTCCTTTTGGGCTAAGAGAGAGGTTTTATCACGCATAGTCAATTTCGGGCTAGTCGGCTGAATGCCACTGGCCTTCACCAGGGGATTTAGCCTAGTGCCCAAGATGCTTGTGTAACATTTAGGAGCTCCTGAATGCCAGTCCTCTAAACTCTATAAAATGCCACAATTACAGAGATTTCCTCCCCCTGTAACCTGGACCATAGTAAATATTTTTAAATGTAAAATATGAAAACATTCTGATATTTTCCATAATATTGTCGATTTCTTAGCAAAATACAAACTCGCAACACTGATGGCAAGGGTGTAAGATCACCCACTAGAACTATCCATTGACTGTGAGCCACTGCCTGGGTCATTGTGGCAGAGGAAACACTGAGGACCCTCAAATTAGACATTCAACACACACAGGCTCAATTCACAAAGATAGTTAAATTTGCATCTGCAGTGGCGGAACTTTATGATTTTTAAGTATTGGAAAACCTTTCAGAGGTACTTACGGAAACCTGTAATATTCACTGATTTCGTTCTTGTGAAAAACGCTTGTGAATTCTTATTTGTGAGAATGCAGAGGTATTTTCACTTGGGTCACTGTACACAAAATACAATAACTCATTTTGAAATATCATTGAATATGTGTCTTGGCACATTTCTTATCTTTACATGGAAAGTATGTTTCCCCGTGGAGACACTCATTCCCCTGCACCCACACCACTTTTGGTAATGTTCTATTCCCCAACTGGCTCTGGAAAGGGACATCTACATCTTCTTACCCATGAGCAAATGTCTCACTGTTTCCAGGTTGGGAAGGAATCAGAAGGGATTTAGAGAATACCCACCAATTATTGGTTTGTGGGTGTTTCTACACTTTTTAAGAAACCCACTCACCATCTGGAATATCCACTCCTCGCTCTTTGAGTGGGATTTACTCATGCAGGATTCACAAGAATCTGGCATGAGAATTCTCAGACCCAGGGTGAGTGTAGATGGTAATTGAGCATGGGAATGTGAAATGGGATGAGACGTGCAGAGTAATGCATGAACTGAGGGCAGGCGGCATTGCACACTTCTCACTAGTGAGTGGTATTGGTGTTATTGTACTGGCCAGAGGGTTGTGAGTTGGAAAGTGTAAGCCATTGGATAGAGTCTGGTGAGCTTGGAAGGTAAACATTAAATGGTTGGGACAACAGCTGGATCTTCAAGGCCCACAGTTTGTGTATCGACATTATCATAAGGGAAATGTGGCTGAGCGGGCCTCGATGGGGACCCCCTTGCAGAGTTCTAGTGCTTGTGGTCAACAGATTGGTAGCATGGTTGTGCCAGCGGAAAATGATGAACGTGGTGTTAGATTTAAAATATCTTAATATTTGGATATGTTCTAAATGCCATGTTTGCACTACGGATACTTGAGGTGGCAGCAGAAGAATATCTTTCCCCCATATCTGAAAACCAGATCAGCTTCTTCGACTCAAACCTAACAGAACTCAGATTATAAAGTTATTAAAAGTGCACAGCACGTTTTTCACAAAATACACTATTCTCTTCACTGTCTATACATGAAACCTGTGTGGTGGAAACTCCTATGATGCAATTTTGTATACTGAAAGAAGAACGCAAATTTTACATTGAATATTTCCCCCACATGTTACTTGGTGGTAATTGCTTAAACAAACCAGTGGCTGCTCCTTCATTAAGGCGGAGGAACATCACCCCCCCCCCCCCCCTGCTGCATGTGTAGCAGGTACACACAGAATAATTAAATGGCAATTGCCATTTTATTATCCTGTAGGTCGCCGGCCTTGCTAGCTCAAGCATGATGGTGGGGGAGGGGAAGACAGATTACTGCCTATTGCAGGATGACTGCTCAGTCCGCATGACAGATTGGACAGCTGTCTACAGTTGCCCCTTTTGTCATGCACACTTTAAAGCCTGAAGTTCCAGTGCTGTAAAACAGCTCAGGGATTGCAGGCACCGGCCCCCAGCCTCAATATGAATGCTGGGTTATCCTGCTTCAACCAATTCTGGAGTTGGGGGGTTCATAAGTAGGAAGCAAACCACCTTCCTTCCTGCTCGTCATCCTTGGGAGAAGGGAGTGGAAAAGGCAACATATTGGTGAGTTTAAAGGGCCCCACCAATTTTCAAATTTGCTAGTCGCACCGGGTACAAGCCTGCAAGCTTGGAGTAATGTGCAAAACGTCCACAAATGCTGGTTGCAGAAGTTATTCCCCATTTTCTGTCTTGATCTGTAAATCGGTTGAAGTGGCTTGGTGTTCTTGATATTTAGGTCTGTGAAACAGGCATTGTGGATTTACTACTGTATATTGTGCTTGCAAAACAGTGTCTATGAAATATGCACCAGCACTTTCCATCTCTGTGTTTCTTCACATCTCTTCTATCGGTGCCTTTAGATATATGTAATATTCGGACCTTATCTTCTTTGTCTTTAATGAAAATCACTGAGATTAAGATGACATCCATCTATTTCTCTTAAACCTTCCTCTAGGGCAGATTAGGGAGCTGTATATTTCTTTCATTTAAGCAATCTGTTTTCGCCTTGATACTGGGCTTTGCCTTTCATGCAACATTTTGATTAGGAGATTCAGTGCACATCATTGTGACATTTCTTTTCTTTAGAGTGTTGTCTTTATTTGCTTGACCTAATGACTAGTTTATCCTTTTGCTATTTACTAGTGGAGCACGAGCGCTTCATTCTGAAGCCTCTGATCCCTCGCTGAGTATTTCAGCCGGATTAATTCGCTCATGAAATATTTATTGTTTTATGTCTAATATGTTGGACTTAATCTTATTCTATTAGTTTATTTCCCCTATGTGACCTTAATTTAAAAGACAGTGTATGAGTGCATCATTGCAATAATGTGCAGTGCTAAAAGTAGAAGGCGGTATTCAAATTCTGATAGCATAAGGAGCCTGAGTCTCAAAATAGGCGGGTTGCATTGCAGTTTTTGAATTGTGCTGCCACAAGCTTCTCTTTGCGGTGAAAGGGATGGCTCAAAGCTTTCATGCGGTAAAGGCACTTTTCGCCAAGATTCAAAAACCTCCTCATTCGTGTATATTAATGAAGTAGGACTTGGTTTACTATTCCTAGTGAAGATGAGTGATTGCTGAGATAAAGCCATTCAAAGGAAGGCATATATCCATCCCAGCATTCAAACCCACAATGTGCCAGCACTGCGATCCTGGTCACAACAAGTGGGACACTGTGATTCTGACATCAAGATGTGCATGCAGCAGAGTGCAGAACTTCTGTCTGGTCTTCACAATGTCCACATTGCACAAGCAGAGTTAAGATGTCAGCTGTCACTTACCAATCCTTGCTCTGCAACTGCAAAAACACAACGTTTTTGTGCATGCCATTGTAAATCACAAGTGGTCAATCCTTTTGTTCCACTTTTCCGATTCGATTTGATAGCAATACCACTGTAGGGATTGTAATATGTAAATATAATTACCAATTGCAAATCACTTGTGCCTTGTGATTGCAGATTTTGCACTGGAAAAATCTGTTGTACTGACATTTCGAGTGCAAAGTCTTTTGAGGACCAGGCTCAACACGTTTATTGCTATAAAAACCTTGGCCTCCAGGGTATGGATTCTGTAAGGCAACGGGTTCTGCCCATCAAATCCGCCCTGATTTGTTTGCTTTTTGATCAGCTGGTTTATGACCTTTTAACTGTGGGTGAGCCTTACTACCAGTGACTCACCCACAGTGAACTGAAGATAAATGGACTGCGCGTGTTTACCATCAATGTCCGCCTTTTAAGATAAGGACGCTGCAATGCAGCAATGTAAAGGGGTACTTAGCTGGTTACATGTGAACACGTGTGCGCATGAGTGTGCACACTTGTAAGGGCTGCGCGTGGGAGACTACTGTTGTGCGCAGGTCGGTAACAGTGCGCAGGCAGCCTGGCCTGAAGGGGATGAAGCAGGATTGGATATTGACATGGGGTAGGCCTCATAATGTTATAGTACGCTCTCAGACAAAGCCAGTGCTTTTTACTGTCTTGTCTGCAGTGATATTCCAATATACACCTATGGGGAAGCCTGCCTTAGAGTGCAGCTTTGCTTACTGTTGGCTCACAGAGGCCAGTGACGTATTAACCTGGGGTGGAATCTGTATGCCAAACCCAAATATGAGCATTCCAAAAAGGTATCTGTGCAGCTTATGGGTTCATCCAGGAATGTTATATTTCTCTGGCTCAGCACAAAAGCAGAGACCAGGCCTTTTGTCACCCTTCTGTGCCAAGTTTATTACATTTCTCTACAGCAGCAGGTGCAAAGGCCTCCCCAAACAAAGCATTAACAGTGCTTCACTCACTTCCTGAGGAGAAAAGTGGTCTGGATGAAGGATCTGCATCAATTAATCAGCTGTGACACTGTACTAAGGATGGACTAGCCCAAGCCCACTGAACAATGAACGGATCCCACACCTCTGGAACCAACACATAATGGGGCTTCCTTTGAAGATTTGTTGGTAAAGGCCCTGGCAGCGATGTCAGCGAGGGGTGGAGCTGCAGCCCCCAGAGCAGATGTGACTAGTGACTCCTGTCCCAGCAGGTTGTGCAGGAGGGTCGGAACAGGGGTGGGCAGGTGATTAACACCCCTGGATAGGCCAGAGATGCCCCCTGGAACCTTCCACCCCCACTTAAAAGGTCATGCACAAGGGGGACAGCTTATTTGTGATTTTCTGTTAGACACTGGGACAGGAGGCGCTAGACGTGGACAACAGGAAGGAGGAACCCCCTCCTATCCATCAGGACTAAGTACTCTGAGTACAGTTGCCCCCAGGACCAGGAGGCTCTTCCCAGGAACAGGGAGGCTGGTCCCCTTATGTCCCCTGAGGACTAGTTGGGGGAAAGACTGGACTTCTGTGCAAAGGAGGAGAGAAGCACCAGAGTAAAAAGAGCAAGAAGGCTGGTTCAGGAAGAAAAATGAAGCCGGCTCCTTGCAAAGTTTGTCACCTTAGAAGCTAGGAAGCCTGAAGAAAGTGCAGCAGGTGGCTAGGGCTTGTGACCAGGAGCAAAAAGAGCCCACAATGAAGCAAAATAGCCCAACGGGCCCGAGATATAAGAAGGTGAAGCATTCAACCTTTGGTCCCCCAGCGCAATCCTGAAGCACATGGTGCTCCACTAGCTGGCGGTTCTGAATCCACCGGGGTGGGCCAGGGCCTCGGAGTTGCCGCCAGGAGAATCTATAATCTTTATATGCCGGTGATAGAAATGGGGGTCTCTAGTTGGAAGAGGTAGGTACCTTTGACCAAATAGGGACCCTTGCTTCTAGCAGGGAAAGGGGGATACACACTTTAGATAACCCGATAACCCCTGCTCACCCCCTTGGTAGCTTGGCACGAGCAGACAGGCTTATCCCAAAGGCAATGTGTAAAGTATTTGTACCAACACTCACAGTAACACAGTGAAAACACCACAAATGGACACCACACCAGTTTAGAAAAATAAAATATCTTTATCTAAACTAAACAAGACCAAAACGACAAAAATCCAACATACAGAAACTCAGTAGAATGTCTTTAAAAAGGTTGTTGCAAAAATACATTTGTAGATGATAAATGCAACACTTAGTCTCAAAGTATCTGGGATGCGCAACGCAAAACAGCCAAAAGGGGTGCAGAGAAGGTGATGCGTCAATTCTTCCTGCGCTCCGGTTCTGATGCGACAAGATGGCACCTTGATGCGTAGCGATGATCCGGTGCGATGCAACAAAATGTCGTCCCTGTTGCGATGCGACAATGTGGAGGTGATGCGTGCATGCCCAACGGCTGTGGGGTGAACTCGTGGTTTTCTGAGCCACGACAGGCCCTGCGACACGCTTCTCCGGTGATGCAACGACAACCTTGGTGACTGCGACACACTTCTCCATGTTGCGGCGGTGATCAGCGGTGGCACGCTTCCTCAGCAATGCGACGGCCCTGCGACACGCTTCTCCAGTGATGTGGCGGCGAACAACAGCAACACGCTTCCTCGATGATGAGACAGCGGCTGCTGAGGTGGCATCATGCTTCTCTCTCGCTGCATCGCGCTTCCAGCCGCCAACAGCAAAAAAGCCTCACACACATTTACAGGCCTTCCTGGTAGACTGGAACTCCCAGCCAGGAGAGTCAGGGAAGCTTGGGGGGGGGAGTCTTTTTGTGCCTGGGACTTCAGAAACAGGAGGCCAGCTCTTCTCAGGCCCTTGGAGACTTTTCTTCAGATGGACACAGCACACAGCAGTCCCTTGGTCCTTTCCTTAGTAGAAACAGCAAACTGCAAGCCAACCCCAAACACACAGCAAGGGCAGTACTTCTCCTCAGTCTCTTCAGCTGATCTTCTTTGGCAGAGGTTCCTCTTGATCACGAAGTAGTCTGGGAAACTTTCATATCCCTGTGTTTCCGCAACAGGAGGCCAGCTCTTCTCAGGCCCTTGGACACTTTCTTTTCAAGACACAGCACAAAGCAAAATGCTTTCTTCAAGCGGGGGGGACACAGCAAAGTCCTTCTCCTTCCTTTGGCAGAAATAGCAACTGCAGGCCAACCCTAGACACACTCAGGCAGTACTTCTCCTTCAGCAGAGGTTCCTCCTTGATTCCAAAGTAGTCTGACTTTCAGGGGTTTCAGCTCTCATATTTATACCCCAAAAGGCATTGTTCTCTATGTGTGAGGGGTACTGGACCCAGTCCAAACCAGTTCTGGGTGTACTCTGCCAGTACACAACTTCTACCTTTGTTAGCGTGGGTCAGGGTCATCAGACACACCGCAGGAGGTTGAGCCAGCATTATGGAAGGAAGGCACAGCCCCATTCAGGCCCAGGTGCTACTCCTCCCACCACTCCAAATGCAGATAGGTCTATTCAGCATAGTGCTGGCTCACCCACCCTTCTGGAGCCACCCCGGCCCCTGTCAATCTCAAACCAGATAGTCAATCCACAAACAGGCAGAGGCACACAGAAAGGTTGATCAAGAAAATAGCCACTTTCTAAAAGTGCTATTTTCAATCACAGAATGTAAAAACCATCCTTCCTAAAAGATGTGCTATCAAATTCTGATTTAAGGGATACCAGATTCCACATTTCTATCTTGCTCCAATGGGAAGATATGCAGGTAAACATGTTACACATAATTCCCCATTCTGTCCCATGGGCAAGATCGCCTTTGAATAGTGAAACATGAAATTGGCAGGATTTCACTATCAGGACATGTTACCCACACTAGTACATGTCCTACCTTTCACATACACTGCTCCCTGCCCAGGGGGGTACCTTGGGCCTACCAGGGGGTTGTCCAATGTGTAAGAAAAGGGAAGGGTCAGGCCTGGCCAGTGGGTGCACCAGTTAACAAACTGCGCACAGGCACTGCGGTGGCAGGCCTGAGACCTCTTTTCATCACTACTCATGTGGGTGGCACAATCAGTGCTGCAAGCCCACTAGTAGAATTTGAAATACCAGCCCTGGTACACTCAGTGCACTTTACTAGGGACCTACTGGTAAAACAAATAAGCCAATCATGGATAGCCAATCACAATCACAATTTATACAGAGAGCATATGCACTTTAGCACTGATCAGCAGTGGTAAAGTGCCCATAGTCCTATAGCCAAGAACCACAGGCCAGGAAAAACAAAGGAGAAAGAAGCAAAAAGTTTGGGGATAACCCTGCAAAAAGGGCCATTTCCAACAGCCGTTGTCAGGGGTCACGGGAAATAGACACTGCCAGGCATCGAGGAGAGCCGGAGCACGGGAGTACTACATCTCCCAGCGGCAGCAGCGGACGTCTGACGTCATAAGCACCGTCATGACCTTGGGTATCCTGGTCGGGTAAGGATGCCATTCAGAACCGCTTATTTTCCTATTGAACTTCAAGTCTGAGGACTGCTTTATTCAAACTCTTTCAGAGTGGCTGGTCGTTCCAGCTCTCTTTTGCATATTTCCCTACGGTGGCGAGTCTTTTGCCTTGTTGACTCATGCGAGGGAATAATCTGGTGAGTAAAGCTTGGCTCCAGTCATTTACGCATATATTCTGTTGGGGCCATTCTCCTTTTCTTCCCTTTTGGCGAGTCTTCGGCAGAGACTCATGCAGGGAGGGTTCTGTAAGCCTCAATTTATGACCAGGCTTTATCTCCACACGGAGAGTGATTACGAACTCTCATAACTTTGGTTTTGTTGCTCCTACATGGTAACAGTCTACGATGATACTATGAACTATGCCATGAATGTTTTTTGACTTCATTGTTTGCTTATTATTTTGAACCTCTTAAAAAATGAGAATTGCTTCACTATTTGCAACATCTTGTGTTTACTTATCCACAGGGGTGGTCTGAGGCAGGTGGTGCTTTCTTTAGTGTTTTCGGCCATCTTACAATGATATTAAGGGTAGGTGTTTAAACTCAGGACGAGCTATCTCATACAATACAGGGATATAGAGGTGAGGTAGAAAGTAGAATGTTTATAGATTGTTCTGTCCTATTCAATTGAAGTATACGGTGTAAGGCAGTGAGGTCACCTGCTCACCACCCATTTCCGCAAGGAAGCATTTTCTTTCATTACAGGTTAGTTGAAGGTTGGGTTCAAACAGTCATTGAGGGAGTGGTGATAATCATCTCTTCTGAATGAACGTGAATTATAATATTTCCTTTTGTGTTCACAGGTCTCCCTCCCCGCAGTCCCCATCCTTCCCTTCCCCCGAATGACCATCCTAAAGTCTGCGTGTACCAGTATCCAGACATGGGGCTGTCAAGAGGTGGACTCCTAAGAGCATCGGTTCGGTCCTGAGGATACATTTAGGACTGGGACAAAATAATCGGCCCACGAATGGATTTATCCTCCCGGTCGAGCTGATTCCGGAATGGTCACCTTAGATGATGTATTGGCAGTGTTTGCCGCATTCCAGGTAGAACTTATGGCTTCCCGCAGTGAAACCACTGCATTACAGGCAAGGGTGGACAGACTACAGAGAAACCCTTTTGATTTGGGTAGTCCTTCTCTGTCCACAACTAGTCCCATGGTAGTTGAAATTCCTATCCCTATACTTCTGGCCCCACCAGGAAATGTTTTCGTAGATACACACAAGGTGCAAGTCTTCCTGACGCATGGTCCTTCTCCACTTTAATTGTAAACCCAAGACATTTTCCACTAATCAGTCTAGAGTGGCATTTCACATCTCATACCTGGCTGGTGAAGCAGCACAGTGGACAGTCCCTTTAGTCAGGAGAGACGATCCCATGCACTATGACTGGGAATCATTCAAGGACAAGTTCAAAAAGACTTTTGATCTTAGGGCTGACACTTTCTCGGCAGACCGTGAGCGGCTTGAACCGAAATAAGGCAATACAGATTTGATCGGCTATCTGAACACCTTTAGGAGATTAGTGGTGGAAACCGACTGGCCCGAAAGCAAACATGCTGCCATCTTCTATCAAGGTCTTCGGGAGGAACTTTAGGATGTGATTACTCAGGTGGATCCACAATCCAGTACTTGCTTCGACCTTATTGAATTAACAATGCGTTTGGGCCATCAATTAAAAGAACATAAGCGGGATGCTAGAAGGAAAGAACGATATACCCCATGCTTTAACCGACCAAAACCACATGATCCTGGAGCTGTTTTCCCTGAAACCATGGAAATAGGGACGGTTCAAGCATTCCTTTCTCCCGATGAGAGAGATTTCCGGCGAAAGAACGGTTTGTGTTTGTACTATGGGAAGAAGGGGCAGTACCTAAGAGAGTGTACGGTCAAACCAAAAGTCTGTCGCCCACGGATGGGAGCAGCAGTCATTAGTGCAATCAAATCATCTATGGAAAACTTGTAGCTCAAGACGGGATGAAGGGGAGTCTTCGAGCGCAATGTATATCCCTTCGGTCAAGAAAGATACCTTTGCTTGTAAGGAACACTTCTTTATTCCATTGGTATTATACATCAACCAAGAACCTTGCTACACCCAGGCTATGGTAGATTCGGGAGCCACAGGATGTTTCATGGATAAAGAAGAGCTCAACAGTTGGGTGTTCAACTGATAACTAAACCATTACCAGAAGTGGTTTTTGTAGTTGATGGGAAAAGATTGGAATCCGGACCTGTTAGTCACGCCACCGAAGTATATACTGTCGAGTGTAATGGGAACATCTGGAATTTCTTTCCTTCAACATAATTCAAGCACCATTAGATGGGATCTTCTTGGGTTTTCAATGGCTGCAAACACATAATCCCACCATAAATTGGTGTTAGAAAATACTAACCATGGAGTCAGACTATTGCAAACTACATTGTATAAAGAAGTTCAACCTTCCTTCTGATGCGTTGGCTAGTTGCCTTCATATAGCTACAGCAGCAGAGAAGGAGATGGTGCTACCTTCTTGTTATCACCAGTACACTGATCAAATTGCTGAAGACCTCCCTCCTCACAGTCCCTATGACTGTAGGATTGATCCTATACCTGGCACCATGGTTCCCTATGGCAGGATCTATGCCCTGACCGACCCAGAAAATGTACATCTGCGTCAATACATTGACAAATACCTTGCTTTAGGGTTTACACGTCATTTCAGTTTACCTGCTGCCTCTCCTTTGTTTTTTATTCTGAAGGCAAATGGGGAGCTTCGGATGTGTATTGACTTTCGTGCCTTGAACGCCATCACAGTACGGAATCAATATCCTCTCCCATTGATATCAGTATTGCTGGAACAGGTCATGGGAGCTGTGATGTACACCAAACTAGACCTCAGAGGAGCGTACCATTTAGTGAGGATGCATCAGGGAGACGAATGGAAGACCGCCTACAAGACTTGCTATGGATTATACGAGTATCAAGTCATGTCGTTTGGATTATGTAATGCGCCAGCCACATTTCAATTCTTTCTTACACTGTCCTACGGGAATACCTGGATAAGATAGTGGTTGTGTAAACAGACGACATCCTGATCTTTTCTTTAAATGAAGAGGAACATGTTACACATGTGTGATTGATTCTCCAAGCCTTGAAAAACAACCATCTCTTTTGCAAAATCAGCAAATGCGAATTCCACGTGTCCACTGTAGAATTCTTAGGAGTGATGCTCACACCAACAGGATAAGAAATGTCCGAAAGGAAAGTGAGAGCACTCACTGAATCGCCGTGTCCCAAGAACGTTAGGGGCATCCAGTGACTCCTGGGATTTGCAAATTTTCATTGACACTTTATAGCACAGTTTTCCAGCAAGGCGGCACCTATAACAAAATTGGTGGAGAAAAGCACACACTTCCAATGGACCGAGGAGGCACAAACAGCATTTGACATTCTGAAGGAGGCATTCGTTACAGCTCCTGTAGTGATCCATGCCAACACAGCATTGCCGTTCATAGTGGATACGCGGACGCCTTGGAGGTGGCGATTGGAGATCTATTGTCCCAGCGAAACGTTAATACTGGTCAGCTGCATCATGTGGCTTTTATGTCCAAAAGATTGAACAGCGCCAAGTAGAACTACACCATTGCGGAAAAAGAACTGTTGGCCATAAAAGAAGCTTTGGTGGAATGGAGGCATTGGTTGATGGGAGCTAGACATACAGTTACAGTATACATGGACCATCGCAACCTTCAGTTACTAAAGACCGTTAGGCAGCTGACACCTAGTTTATTGAGATGGATGATGTTTTTTGAGGAATATGCATTCATAGTGACGTTTCGACCTGGAAGTATGAACAAGAAGGCAGATGCTCTGTCAAGACAAGAGTCCACGGTGGTACCACTTCATGGCCCTGAAAGAGCGATCATCAAACCCAAGAAAGTTAGCGGAGTGATCCACACGGACACCTTTTTAAAAAGGGCGGTCAGAGGAATCCAAAACTTTCGATGGAAGGATCGGTTGAAAGGACATCCAGAATCGAAGTGACAAGGCATACCCATCAAGGGAACTCAGACTCTTATTCCCACTCCTAAATTAAGACAGATGGTCTTTCAATGAAGTCATGTGCATCCTAGTGCAGGACATCACGGGAGTGAAAAAACATGTGACAAGATTCAACAACAGTTTTGGTGGCCTACCCTTAGAAGAGATGTACCTTTGTGGGTAAAGAACTGTACAGTTTGTGCTCAAATGAAAATTGTCAAGGGCAAACCACAAGGTCTCTTACAACCTCTACCCACACTGGAGAAACCCTGGGAAAGATTTTCAGTAGACTTCATAGTAGGACTACCACCAGGATAAAGAACACACGGTTATCCTGGTGGTAATCGATTATTTGACAAAGATGGGAGATTTCATCGCCTGTAAACAAATCCCCACAGCAGGATAGTTAGCCAGATTACTATTGTTACATGTGGTTAGATTGCATGGTCTTCCCCAAGTGATTGTGTCAGATCGTGATGCTCAATTCACGGCTCTTTTCTGGCATGTATGGTGTTCGGCCTTAAAAATCTCCTCCACCATGTCCACCAGTTTCCATTTGCAGACAGATGGTCAAACAAAGAGGCTAAATCAGACACTAAGGTAGTATCTGAGATGCTATGTAGACAATAACACATAAGATTGGGTGGAGTGGTTATGGCTTGCAGAAATAGCCTACAACAATGCACAGCATAGCTCCACCAAACACTCTCCTTTCTATAGCACATATGGTCATCACCCCTGTTTTATTCCCTTTCTGACACCTAGCAACAGTGAACGTCTTCCAGAAGTACACAATAGGATCTCACAGATACGTAGAATCTTGAAGGACACACAAAAACAGTTAGTCCACGCTAAAGACCAATACAAGAGGCAGGCAGACAAACATCGCAGGCCAGGCCCTACCTACAAAAAAAGGGATTTAGTCTTGCTTTCGACATGCAACAGTTGTTTCAAACGATATAGTGCATTTAACCTGAAATAAATTGGTCCTTACAGAGTAGTGAAGCACATCAATCTGGTGGCTGTGAGACTTGTTTTGCCTTCACATTTGAAAACCCACCCAAAGTTTCATGTGTCCTTACTCAAACCATCTCATGGCAAGGTAAATAAAAGGCCAACGCCTTTGTTGGTTGATCAAGACGAGGAATATGAGGTGGCTGGTATTCTTGACTCTAAGATTCTTTGGTATCTGGTGGCATGGAAAGGGGTGTGGAGCTGAGGAAAACTCTTGGGAGCCCGAATCATCTGTGTATGCTCCTAGGATGATTAAAGCTTTCCACAAACCTCACCCAGACAAGGCCTGTGCCTGTCAGTGTTCTCTGAGAAGGGGATGTACTGTCAGGGGTCACGGGAAATAGACACTGCCAGGCATTGGGGAGAACCGGCGCACGGGAGAACTACATCTCCCAGCGGCAGCCGCGGACGTCTGACATCAAACGTACCATCGTACGTGGCGTCTGGAGCTATGGAAAAGGGAGGAATCGGCAGGAGATGCTGCTGATTATTCATTGTTTTCCTGTCATTTGTGCTCTTGATTCCGTGGCAGACCTTGGGTATCCTGGTCGGGTAAGGGTGCCATTCGGCATCACTTATTTTCCTTTTGAACTTCAAGTCCGAGGAGTGTTATATTCAAACTCTCTTGGTGTGGCTGATTCTTTCCAGCTCTCTTTTGCATATTTCCCTACATTGGCAAGTCTTTTGCCTTGTGGACTCATGCAAGGGAATAATCTTGATTGTTCTGGTGTGTGATGCTTGGCTCCAGTCATTTACGCATATATTCTGTTGGGGGCATTCTCCTTTCCTTCCCTGTTGGCTAGTCCGTGGCAGAAAGACTCATGCAGGGAGGGTCCTCTAAGCCTCATTTTATGACCGTGCTTTATATCCACACAAAGAGTGATTACGAACTCTTTGGCTTAGTTGCTCCTACATGGTATACAGTATACGATGATGCTTTGAACTACGCCAAGATTGTTTTTTGACTTCATTGCTTGCTTATTATTTTGAACCTCTTAACAAACAAGTATTGCTTCACTATTTGCCACACCTTGTGTGGTCCGAGGCAGGTGGTTCTTTCTTTAGTGTTTTCGGCCATCTTCCACTGTTATTAAGGGTAGGTGTTTAAACTCAGGACGAGCTATCTCATACACTACAGGGATATAGAGGTGAGGTAGAAAATAGAATATTTATAGATTGTTCTGTCCTATTCAATTGAATATATGGTGTAAGTCAGCGAGGTCACCTGCTCACAACCCATTTCCGCAAGGAAGCATTTTCTTTCTTTACAGGTTAGTTGAAGGTTGGGTTCAAACAGTCTTTGAGGGAGTGGTGATAATCATCTCGTCTGAATGAACGCAAATTATAATATTTCCTTTTGTGTTCGCAGGTCTCCCTCCCCGCAGTCCCCATCCTTCCCTTCCCCCGCTTGACTATCCTAAAGTCTGCGTGTACTAGTATCTAAACTTGGGGCTGTCGAGAGGTGGGCCCTAAGAGCATCGTTTGGATCCTGAGGATACGTTCAGGCCTGGGACAACCAGGATGAGGCGTGCATGGTTCTCCCCCTGCTCAGTGTTCTGAAAGCCTGGGGACCATAACCCAAGGCTAGTTTATGGATTGGGGCCAGGGACCCCTCATCTCCAGGCCCGTGATGACCTTTGTAATGGGAGAGCGCTATAGCACCTCTCACAAACAAAAGGAAAAAGAGGCTGGACTCGGGATCCCCACTCCAGGCACCAACAAGAATAAGGAGGAAGGGATAGTGCCATCGCACTGCCCCCATCTGTAACAGGCATGCCCCACTCCCAGTGATTGTGTATGGGGGAAATGGCTTGTTGCCACACAAGGCTGTACCCTGCTTGCAGGAGTGGGCCGGGAAGCATAGCCTATCAGCTGCCATGGCTGTATGGGGGAGTACGGACTGTGCAGGGAGCTGCCTGAGGCAGTTTGGGGTGGGATCCCAGGGCTGCCCCCAACAAAGTGCTGCATTCGAGAGGCCCAGTTGGGACAGGGCATTCCCAGAAAAAAAAGCTGCTTGGTCCGAGGCCGTGTGGCAGTAAAAACAATAGGAGGCAAGTAAACGCCTCTCCCCGCACAGCAGGTGTGCTGCTCATTAAACATTCACTACTCCCGGAGGAGAACCCCATAGAGCCCTGCAGCGATCTTCAATGTTGCACATTTTCTCTCCTTGTGGTGGCCTCAGGATGTCAGGGGCACCATTAAAAAAACAGCAGCTCCCCCATTTAGACTTTTTACAAAAGTCAAGAAATTCAGGACCCTGCCAGGATTTTCCAACATTTTGAGAGCATTCTCTTGGCTGGAGCATGTGCTCTTCATCTGGGAATGTAGTGTCCTCTATGGGCTAAGTTTATGGCTACAGTCAGTGTGGTCTAAAGGTGTCTAATAAAAAGTACATTTTGTACAGCATCTTCTTAGGGCTTAGTCTATGCTTAAATGGGCTGTTGTTATGATTGAGTTTAAATGATTTGAGAATATATAAAGCGCACAGACCCATGTGAGATTTGTATTCAAATGATTTGCTGCTATAATAATGTTGACAGTGATTACTGATCAAAATGTATAAGCTTTATTATTCTTAATAAGTGCATTTAAACATGGTTGTTATTGATTATTGCATTTACTCTTGAAATAATGAAGTCTTAACATGGTGTTTGTTGATCTGGAACCCTTGATCAACTAAATAGATGTGTTTTTATGAATCTTCAGGGGGTCTGAGGTGATTATGCACTGTCATCAAATGTATTTCCACCAGCCTTATGTACATTTGTAAATTACTGCATAGTATTGAGTAGTGTGTGTGTTATTACTGTACTTTTACTTTTCTAAAGAAAAAGCACATACTGGACAATTATTTATTGAGTGTTATTAATGTGTGCCAGTGAATGGTGATTACTAATCCACACCCTCCCGTGAAGAGGCCTTGCACAGCTTTACTCTGCTACCCTAGGAGCCAAGGGCTACAATGGGGGCCTCATTTATAAAAAGTGACGCATCGCTGCGTGAAAACAGCGATGCGTCACTTTACATTGCACCCTGCTAGCGACATGCTGGATGTGTCATATTTACAGTATGACGCATCATGTCGCAAGGAGTTACAGATACGTCAGAATTTCTGACATATCTGTAGGCGCAAAAATGACGCATTGCTGGCGTGTGTCACGGAAGTGACGCAACTCCAACAATGGGTCATTTCACATGGGCAAGTCCCATTTCAAATGTGCCTGCATCAGTCTTACGACTGCTGTGAGGCAGGCGTAAGATATGGACGCATTTGCGTCCTAGAAGTGACGCAGTGAAATCTCATAGATTTCACTGCGTCACTTCTACGAGGCCTACTTGCGTCAAAACGCCCACCCTGCATACATTATACCTGGCACAGGTATAATGTGGCGCTGGGGTTTACAAAGCGACGCATCTACCTAGATGCGTCACTTTGTAAATATGATGCAACATGGCGCATTATTTACCCTGCTGATGCGTCAGAAAAAGTGACGCACCGGCGGCACAAAAGTGACGCAAGGGCTCATGAATAAGCCATGGGGTGTTTATTTTCCAATGTAGGGAAAAGGAGGACCCATTACTTGTTCAGACCACACAACAAATGGCCCGTTCCCTTACATATTCTACAAATAATACTATTCGGTTTCATTCTTGACTAATGAATGATTTCAATGAGCTCTAGCCATAAATCAGATGACCTTAATCACAACATTGGCTATGTGCTGATGTCTGCTCATGCTACGTTATGTTATTAAAATTTCTAGCGCGTACAAATACCAAAACAGTGTCTTGGCACTAGCATTCCTGAGTAAGCTAAGGTTTCTATTTATTGAATAACCAAGTTTAAGAGCCTTCCTGAAGGCTATCAGAGAGGAGAGAGTCCTAATGGACCTGGGAAGGCTATTCCAGAGTTTGGTGGCCCCCACTATGAAGCTTCTGCCACCCCAATTTTTTTTTACAAATCTGGGGAGAAGCATCAGTTTTGCTCTGCCCGAGTAGAGTCATCTATTTGGGGATTACCATTACAGCAACCGCCTCAAGAACTGAGGGCCTGTACCGTGAAGCACTTTATAAGTAATGCATAAAGCTTTGAAGTTAATACAGTTTCTGAGTGGAAGCCAATGCCGATTTTGATGGTGCTTTCCCACTGATTGGAACTTAAGGAACCCTAACAGAAGCCTTGCAGCAGCATTCTGATTTATCTGAAGCTTTTCTATTTTCTTCAATGGCATACTAAGATAGAGCCCGTTGCAATAATCCAGCTTGAAAAGAACTATAGATGTTACTAAGATTTTTCTGCAATCTGCTGGAAAAAAGGCTGACTTTTCTTCATCACTTTAAGTAGATAGAAGCTGGATGAGGAAACAGCATTGACTTAAGCCTCGAAATTCAGTTTTGCATCGATAATCACTCCCATATTTTTCACTTTGGGAACAAGAGTGGGTTCTACCCCCAATTCATCCGGCCACCATATTTGCGACCGGTTGGGGAAAAAGTTGCCAAAGAAGACTATCTCAGTTTTTCCTGCGTTCAGTTTAAGACAGTGTGAACTCATCCAGGAGCTGACTGCCAACATACAGTCCCTAAATCTTTTGACCTGAGACCGACTGTTTTTATTAACAGACAAGACAATTTGAGTGTTGTCCGCATAAGATGTTAGTGCCAAACCGAAAGATCTAATTAGTGCTGCTAATTCCGATACATAAATGTTAAAAAGAGTAGAACTCACTGAAGAACCCTCTGAGACCCACAGTCAAGGGCAAAGAAGGGATATTCATAGCTGCCCAGAGCAGCCGATTGCGCTCTTCCGGATAAGAAAGAGGAGACAAGTGATAGTGCATTACCTCCTTTTCAGACCTCCCCATCACAGTCATTACCACATAAGCAATAACTCCTCCCCAGAACTTCCAATCAAAAAACTCCCTATCCCATCCCTACACTCCAGACCACTCCCACATCCTGTGGCATATAACCCTTGACCCCAGTAAGCACATCCTGTTGTTTTTTTCTGAGAACTACTGCTTGCAAAGACAGACTTAGGTATGTGTGCGGTGGTCTGCTGTAGCGGCTGTTGTGTGGGTATTGGGGGTTGTGTCTCTGCTGTAGCGGGACAGGGCGGTTGTTTGGTTGTGGCTCGCTGCCTCTTGCCCTCATAGTTCTAGGTTTTTGTTCAGGGCTGTGGTCGTGTACGTCCTTCCTTGGGTCTTAATTTTCTGCCTAGTTCCCCACTTCAGGATCGATCCCTCACTCTAGCGGTAACCGCCTGGGGTGAGGGGGGAAGCACGTGGTGTGTCTAAAGGGGGGCGTGTGCTAAGCCCGCCTGGTGGGGCGGGCTTTTGTGTCAAAGCGAGGGTCCCCACAAAGCGGGTTCGCATTTGCTCTGGGGAGTTTCTGGACTGCATACCTGACTTCCGCAATTCATTAGCCTGATGTCTGGGGCTGCCGGCAACTTCGCAAGTCACGGCACCGGAGTTGGCCGCCCACCCCGCGAAGTGATTCGGTGGTAGGTGGGACTGTTCTCTGGTGAGTTCTTTGCCTTCCGGCGCTTTAGCTGCCTTCGGCTGCGGGGATGCGATGCTGGGGCATATATTGTGTTTGGGGTAAGGTTGTGCTACTTTGCTGCACATGTTGTGTTTATCCATGGTGGGCTTTCTATGCTTGCAACACGCTTCCTGTACCGCATTTTCCTTTTGTGAAGGTTACTTACTGCCTCATGCATGAGAGGTCTGGGATGGGTTTCCCTCCGGGTTTGCTTGTCCTTGGGGTGGCGCCTGTTGCTCTGCCTTGTGTCTTTGAGCCGGGGCCAAGGTCCAATCATGGGATTTATTTTGAATTGGGGTGGCCAGGATTGGATGTCTTCTGGGGGTGGGCCTCCAGGCCTGGTGGTATGGCTGTTTGGGCTGGGGGCTGCCAGAGATTGGCCCTTGCTGGATCGTGCTTTGATTGGTCATGGTGTGTGTTTTAGGAGTCTCTGGGAGGCTCTTCTGCTTTGTGTTCATCATGGATGAGAGGCGGTCAGAGTTGAGTGGGATCCAGGACAAGGAGGTGGTGGTTGCTGGGCCTTCCACGGCGCCTTCCTTGTCGGAGATGCAGTGGCTGTGGCAGCTGCTTTTCTGGCTAGGGAATCCAAGGGGCCTAAACGGCAGAAATTGGATCCCGCGGTTATACCTGATCCTGAGGAGGAGTCAGATGAGGAGGTGAAGGGTTGTTTTGTACAAGGGGCTGACTTACAAAGTATTCTGCAGCATGTGCGGGACAATTTGGGTTTCCCTGATCCCGCGGGAGGTGATGAGTCGGAGGACTTTTTTGCCAATTATCAGCACCATGAACCGGAGTGCCTTCCCATTCATAAATCTGTACGGAATGTGTTGGAGGGGGAGTAGAAGGATGTTGATAAGCATACTTTCCCCTGTTTCTGGCTAAAAGATATCCTTTACAGGGTTTATCTGAGAAGTTTCTACCTGTGGTGAAGGTGGATTCCCTGCTGGCAGGTCTTGCAGAGCCTGGTGGTTTCTGAGGATGCGGTTCCCTCTGATCCTGGGGACAAGAGGGTTGAAGGTCCTTTGCTGCCTCCAACCTTGCGGTTCGTTCTGTGGCTTACACTAGCTACCTGGTTCAGTCCCTTCTGAAAGACTGCCAAGGTATTTCGGAGCAGCTCTTACAGGATGGGGACTTCTCTGAGTCTTTGACACTGTTGGAGCAACATTTGCGTTTCCTGGCTGATTTGTCCTTCGATTGCCTTAGTGCCGCAGCTGCGGAGGCCTCTGTGGTGGCTCAGAGGCAGTTATGGCTTAAACCTTGGAAGGCGGAGGCGGAGCAGAAGGCTGCCATCATGAAATTCCTTTCACTGGCTCTAGGCTGTTTGGGGAACCATTGGAGACCTTGATTAAAAAGACGGCGGAAGACAAGAAGTTGTTGGCTCCGGTCCACTCTTCACAGAAAGGGAAGTTTGCTGGTTATAAGTAGACTTTTGGACAGGCGTTTCAATCTAAGATGGCCACCCAACCCTTTTGTGGTAGAGGACGTGGCCGGGGGGGGCCCCTTCCTTCCACAAATCCTGGGGTCAGCAAGGTGCCTCCTCTTTTTCAGGGCCCTCCAAGTCATGTCTATGTGATGGGTTCGGGGGTGACGCCAATTGGGGGTCGCCTCACAGCTTTTTTTCTTGCCTGAGTGAAGTTAGTTCAGGATCGTTGGGTCCTGCAAATTGTCAAGCAGGGATATTGGATCGAATTAGGAGTTCCTCTGGTGGATGTGTTCAGGGCTACCACTGTTCCCAGATCTCGGGTTCGGTGTGGGGCACTGTGGGCAGGGTTCAGAACCTGGTTTCCAAAGGGGTGGTGGTGCGGGTCCCTGTGAGTCAACAGGGTCAAGGGGTTTACTCAATCCTGTTACTGATCCAAAATCCCATTGAGGACTTTCGTCCTGTTCTGGATCTGAAGGCGGTACATTTGTGCATCCCTCATCGGTCCTGCAAAATGGTGTCTCTACAGATGATTTTGCCTTTCCTGTCAGTGAGGGATTTCCTGGCTTCTTAGGCTCTCAGGGACGCTTACTTTCATGTGCCGGTCCACGTGGCTTCCCAGAGGTTTCTCCGGGTCTGTGTGGGCGTGGATCATTACCAGTTCCAGGTATTGCCATTTTGGCTGTCTGTCTCTCCTAAGGGGTTTACTAAGGTGTTGGCTCTCTTGGTGGGGTTGTTGCATGCTCAGGGGATCCAGGTGTTTCCTTACTTGGATGACTGGTTGATATCTTCCTCTTCTTTCCTTAAGGCTCAAGCTCATACCGAGGAGCTTTGGCTGCTCCTTTAGCAGTTCGGGTGGATTTTGAACTTGGAGAAGTCCCATATGTGCCCGCTCAGGTGCTGCTGTTCATTGGGGGGGTCTTCAACACCAAGTTGGGGAAGGTTTTCCTGTCAGAAACCCGCAGACTGACTCTGGTGCACGAGCTCCGGATGGTGTTGGGGTCCCAGTCTTCCACGGCTCGACAGTAGTTGCGAAATCAGGGACTGATGTCTGCTACAGTTATGATTGTTCCTTTGGCCCGTTTGTACTTATACCCCCTGGTGAATCATGTTCTGGGGTATTGGATTCCAGAGTCTCAAAATTACGAGCTGTTGATTCCAAGGGGTGTGGTCATTGCCAGGGAGTTGTCCTGGTGGCTGGAGGAAAGGAACCTCTTGTAGGGATCTTCCTTTGTGTCCCAGGAGAGGTTGGTGCTGACAACCGATGCCAGCGAGCTGGGCAGAGGGGCGGTGTTGGCTCAGGAATCTGTTCAAGGGATTTGGTCAGCTCAGGAGGCAGAGATGTCTTCGAATTGGAAGGAGTTTAAGGTTGTACAGTTGTCCTCGACTAATTTTCTTCCTTGGGTCTACAGCGGGATGTTATGGTGCAGTCAGACAACACAGTGGTGTTATATTATGTCAACCGCCATTGGAGTGCAAAGGTGGCTTCCCTCAACTTGTTGGCGCAACAGATCTGCCAGTGGGTGGAGTTGCACTTGTTGTCTCTGCAAGCTTTGCATCTTCCTGGTGTTTTGAATTCAGAGGGGGATCACCTGAGTAGGTTGTTTCCCACATGTGCCTGATGCAGGAAGTGTTTGGGGACCTGATGGCGTGGTTCAGGGTCCCGATGGTGGACCTGTTTGCAGCCTCAGGGAATGTCTGGTTCGGTCGGGCTAGGTTTGGAGGATGGATGCGCTGTCCTTCCGTTGGGAGGGGGGTCTGATGTATGCCTTTCCCTCAATTGCCCTGATTCCGAGGGTCCTGTTGAAGGTCAAGTTGGATCAGGCAGCAGTTGTCCTGGTGGTGCCTGCTTGGTCCAGGAGGCCCTGGTTCCCTCTGTTGTTGAGGTTGGCGGTGGGTCCTTGCTGGAGGTTGCCTCTGGTTCCTTGTCCTCTGTCATTTCCCCCCTCTGTCCCGGGATTGTCTCATCCACTTACAACTGATGGGTTGGCTGTTGAGTGGCTGAACCTGGTGGCTTTGGGGTGTTCTCCCTCTGTGGCTGAGTTTATCCAGAAGTGCCAGCGCCCTTCGACACTCAAGTCCTATGCTAGGCATTGGGTGTCTTTTCAGGGGTGGTGCGCGGCTCAGGGTTGGTCTGCTTTGCTGGTGGACCCCGTGTGTGTCTTGGATTTTCTGAAGGATGGGTCCTCTTTGCAGGCTCACTGGGCAGCTGTGCGGGCCTTTAGGGGTTCAGACTGTGAGCCTATGGCTCCATTGGTGTCCCGGGTGTCGCAGAGTTGCTTCCCACAAAAGCCCATGGTTAAGTCATTTGCGTCTAGTTGGGATCTTCCTTTAGTTCTGAGGGCCTTGCAGACGGCTCCCTTTGAGCCTCTGGGGGAGGTGCCTTTGCATTTTTTACTGATCAAGGTGGTTTTTCTTGTTGCTATTTCGGGCTGGAGGGTTGGGGAATGGGCCTCCTTGCTTTGTTTGGAGCCCTTTTTGTGTTTTTTTCCAGGTCAAGTGGTTCTTCACCCCGATCCTTCCTTTGTGCCCAAAGTTCCTTCCTCATTTCACTGCTCGGAAGATCTGGTTTTGCCCGTGTTTTGTCCGGTTCCTCTTTCAGAGTAGAAGGTACGGCTGCACTGTTTGTACGTTATGCGGGCTCTGGAGGTGTACTTGGTGCGTACTAAACCTTTTCATAAGGTAGATTTGCTTTATGTGACCTTTGGTCTGACTGGTCAGGGTCTGAAGACTTCGGGGGCTACTCTCAGTCGTTGGCTGAGGTGGGCTGTGGGGACTGCTTACGATGCTTGCGGCGTGCTGGCACCTGGGTCGGTTCAAGGGAGATCGACTCGGGGCATTGCTGCTTCCTGGGCTTGTTTTCAAGGGGCATCTATGGCTGAGATCTTCCGGGCGGCTACGTGGGGTACGCCTCACACCTTTATGTCCCATTATCATTTGGTGGTGGGTGGGACAGGTTTGGCTGGCTTTGGAGACACTGTGTTGCGTTCTGTTCAGATGGTGTGACTTTCTGCTGCTGTTAATGAAGTCTTTTTACTGCACTATATTGAAGCCGATTCTTGCTTTGGTACCTGCTAATGTGGTAATGACTGTGATGCAGAGGTCTGACCAGGATGTAGTGACCAGTTACTTACCGGTAATATTCATTATGCTGAGTCTAAGACCTCCCCGTCACAGTCCGGGTTCCCATCCCTCCCTCCCTGTTCAGCTTCTTGTGCTTGGGGGTGCAGGATGTGCTTACTGGGGTCAAGGGTTATATGCCACAGGATATGGGAGTGGCCTGGAGGTTAGGGATGGGATAGGTTTTTTTTTGCTTAGAAGTTCTGTGGAGGAGCTATTGCTCATGTGGTAATGACTGTGACGGGGAGGTCTTAGACTCGGAGCAATGAATATTACGGGTAAGTAACCGGTCATTATCCTTAATGCCCGAAGCCCTCAAACGATTGAGTAGAAGATTATGGTTGACCGTGTAGAATGCTGCCAACAGGTCAAACAAGGTAAAAGCTGCAGTACCCCCTACATCTAGAACTGCCCTGATTTCATCTGTGGCTTTGATTAGGACCTTCTCAGTGCTGTGGCCTGACCTGAAGCCAAACTGGGTCTCATCCCAAAAATTATTCTCTTGAAGATAGTTTGAAAGCCAATCATTCAGCACTTTTTCCACCACTTTAGCTGGAAGTGGAAGATACAAGATAGGTCTATAGTTATTCGGTTTGGGTGGGTCAAGACTGTTTTTTTTCAAGAGAGGCAAAATCAATGCCCTCTTCCAAATGGAGGGGAAAACTCTTTCCTTAAACATTTCCGAAATCTGTTTGAATATCGTGGCGGGAAAAGGGTCATAAGGAGAACACGATTTGGCCTGGTGGCTTAGGGCTATTATCTGACCATTGGTTACTGGGATATTCTCTATGGAAACTGAAGAGCTAGGGGATCACAGTTCAACTGAAGCTTGAGGCTCAGACCTGGGCCTATTCTTAAAAGTGGATTAGATTTGCTCCACTTTATTTTGAAAGTTCTGGGCTAGGGAGTTACAAAGAGCTTGAGAATGTTCTTTATCAGCTTTAACAGAGAGTGTAGTCAGTTTAGTTACCGCTTGGAATAATACCTTGGTGGAGTTTTTAGCCTCTTCAATTAGCTTAGAATAATGGGAGCCCTTTTCCTTAAAGTGGAGATCTTTATATTTGGATAGTAAAGTTTTGTACAGGGAGAGCTCATTCCCATTGTAATTAGATCGCCAACGTCTTTCCTGCCTTCTGTATTCTTGTTTTTTCGTTCTAAGAGCTTCTGTGAACCAAGGAGCAGACAGGACTTTCCTATTGCTTGAGGCTTTTTTGTAAGGAGCTAAGCTGTCGGCTACAGACATTAGCCAATGGTCAAACTGAGCAGAGGCGAGTTCTACTTTCTCAAGCAGTTTTGTTTGGGACTGAGAAATAGGGAGACTAAGCATGTTGTCCATCTGCTTTCAATTACGAAAAGACACGTTAGGCCTACTAGAGGCGTTTGCCTGTACAGTGTGAGGGACATTGAACTGCAAAATGGTCGGTCCATGGTAGTGGTAAAATCTCGTTAATATTAGTTTACACTCTGTTAGTAAAAATTCCATCTAGGGTATGGCCTGCCCGATGCGAAGGGCCAGTAACCTTTTGACTTAGGCCTTCAGTGTTCATAATGTTTAATAATGAGGCGTTGTTAAGATCAGTAATGGCCTGTGGGTGAAAATTAAAATCAACCAGGTTGGTAAAATTATTTTCCAGAGCACAGGATTCAAGAACTGGTTAAGAGTGGTAAGGAACCCATTTTTGGCCCATGGCGGGCGGTAGGGTAGCATACCTTTGAAGTAAAATTGGTTAGCAATTTTTAAATTTAAATGAAAAGCTTTGCATTCTTTAGAGGATATAGACTCAAAGGTGGCTTTGTAAATATCATGGTAAATCAAAGCAAGACCTCCTCCTTTTTTGTGTGTTCTATCATGTCTGAATACTAAGAAACCAGGAGGGACAGCAATACAGAAATCTGGGCCTGCTGCCTGGCCCATCCATGTTTCTGTAATAAAAGGCAAGTCTAAACCTTGAGCATCGATCAGCTCAGCGACATTGAGCTTTTGCTTTGACAAGGAGCGAGCATTTATAAGGGCACCGTGATTCGTTAGAGGAGATTTGGTAGTGTCCCACGAAGATGGTGAAATAGAAGAACATAACGCATGGGGCGGCATTGCGCAGCGAGAGAGAGTGAACCAACAGTTAGAGCAGCTCCAGAAAAACCAGATTGTCCCTGTTTTGTAGAAGGACAGAAGACTGAATAAGGCTAGGAGGGGCAAAGTCTGACATTGGAGCCTCACTCCTATAGGCTTTAAGGAACTTAAAATGTACAACACAAGCCGCAGCGGTACAGTGAAACTGTTTAGAACATTGGCACTGCACATTTTATTAGTTGCTGCCTCTTACCATGTTTATACTTGTGCTGACACCTGCCCACCACACCTGCCCATGCTTCTAAGAAGACAAATCCCACCAGATTGTAGCAGAGCAAAACAATGAAGAAAATTAGAAGAAGTGGAGTCTGACACTAAAATCTTGCTCCTATTGATGTAAAGACCTTTGCATTTACAGCACATGCATGAGCACTTTGTCAATCAGTTAGGTGAAGGTACTAGGTCACAGGCCAGGAGTATTGCCTTGGAACAGAGACGGGATAGATTAAGTTACTCTATGCAAAAGAGAGGACCAATGAAGTTATCCATTTGGTTATTGACGAGAACACTTAGTAATCTTACAAAAAGAAGTGATATCCAGCATGAGAGGTTCAAGGTCAGATGGTGGCCCAGGTCCCAACATCTATAGCAGTTTACTCCAGGCAGACCCAATGTTCTGGACTATTTTAATTTGTGCCTGTTTTGTATCATGTTTTATCATCTACCCTTTGTGTCTCTTGGGGTCTGATGACAAATGGGTCAGTATTCCACATGGAGATTCATAGTGGCCGGGTGGTTGGAATCACGTAGCTCGCTGGCATCACCTCATGGAATTTCACCTGTTGTAAGTGAGACCCCTAAAACTGGGCTGTAGATGTAAGAGCATGGAATTAGCATGCAGAATTCCATGGTAGTATCCCCTATTTTATGGAGGTTAGCACACAAGGCTTGGCTGCTGTTGCAACTGTACGACTAAGTATCAACACCAACAACATTGAGCTAGAAGAAAATAAATTGAGGACAGAATATGAAGGGACAAAATATCGAAAGGTAAGTTATTATTGACAAGTATAGATTTACTATTACTAACTCAACACCTATGTATCTTGAAGGTGTATGTACTGCATAGGTGCATATATGTGGAGTTAGGTATAGAAAATCTAGACCTATCAGGCAATATTTTATTTTCCACATTCTGTCCTCAATATTATGTCCCATCAATATTGTAGTTTTGATATTCAGGATTTACTGACCAATTTTTATGCTAGTAAATTTGGGTCTGGTGTTTTGGCACCTCAGAAAACTGAGCCAGAAAACTCTGTTTTTTGAAAATCAATTCTGTGAAATTAACTTAGGGGCATTTTGCACTACCAGGGAATTTGTCAAATCGGTTTACTAAAGCTCAGTGTAGTCTGTCCTGCATTGTTTTTCATCTGTGCCAATCAGCATTGCAGTGCCAAATTAGATGGAAATTTGACAGGCGGATATGAAGAGGCTCTATGTTTTTATTGTTTACCTTCACAAATGTTTAGCTAGGGCTGTGTTTTAACAATAGTAAATTTTCCATTAGTTAAAGGTAAGGTTCTGCATCTCTAATCCCTAGACTAGCAATTTATTGCAGTGTTTCAATCAGCTAAATTTGAGAAATTTGAGGCAGCAGTGGAACTTCGAAGTGTCTGTCCTATAGTTTAAAGCAGTGTCAAAAACACAAGTTACAGAGTCCACCAGGAATTTAGATTGGATCGACTTTAGCCTATGTAAAAAATATCTAAGTGAGTCATTTATAGTTATGCATTAAGAATATTACAACATTATTTACAAACCCTACTGACATGAACATCAAGGGATTATTCCTTATCTTAGAACTGTGAAAATGTATATCCTCATTGCGGGACTGCAAGGGCAGAAACAGCTCTTGTTGAAAAAGCTAATCAATACCTGGTCCATTTAATTAGTATTTGACCAGAGGTGTTGTGGGCTAAGAGAAAGTAACTATGGCCTCTTTTCCTTTAAACTGGAATTTGCACGTGCCGGTGAGCACAAGAATGTGTATTTAGCAGGAAAATATTAGGATATTTTTGAAGGTTTATTGGTTTTATGATGAACTGTATAATATGAAGTCAACCATGACTGGAAAGTACTGTTACAGACCAGAGTTTTATCTTCTGTGTTGAAGCTACTGTCCACAGTCTGTGGCTACTTAGCATTTTTATCTTATATCTGCATTTATTTCTGATTGTTAACATTTTAAATAATCAAGAAAAATATTTTACTTAGAGATAATGTCCGATGTTCCTAACTCAATAAAGCATTTGACTTGATTGGCAGAGTTCTTCTGAAAAGTCAGAGAAAATATTTATGCAACAAAACACATGTCAGACACATGTTCAGAGATCCAAACAAGTCATAAGTCAGCTCAAAGCTCCAGTTGAAACAGCCATATGCTTTATTGGCTGCTTTGAAACATTTACTGTATTATTAGGAAATATACTGGCCAGGGCATACTTTAATAGATTTACGCCTGAGGAATATTTTACCACCAAAGACATGGTTGGACAAACATAACAACGGATTTGTCAGGTGTCTCAAAAGTAAAGTGTGTAAGATTGGCCAAAATATGAAGAATTCAAAGACCCCCAGGGAAGAACAGTGGTGATAAACCAAAGGATTATTTGTGATACCACCCAAGTGGTATATGTACTGGAATGTGTGTGTGGACTTAAATATAAAAATTAATATATTGGCAGCACCATATGCGCCCTAAAGAAAATAATTCTTGATCATGTTAGGGTGGTACAAAACAAGCATGTAAGCTTTGTCATAGCTAAACATTACTTCCAACAACATACACAACAATTAGAAAATCATTAGATACTTTGGCAAAGCATATGTCCCTAGAAATGAAAGGAGTGGAAATAGGCTTTTGTTGCTACGACAACTAAAAAACAGATTGATTATCAGACTACAAAGACTCGGAGGGGCTTAATGCTGATGAGGAACTTTCCTTACATGTGTTACTGAGTACAGGGGAGAATATAATTTAACATCACTTAAATTGATTACGTTGTATTTACAAGTAAAAACTGCATGACCTTATAGAGATAAAATATCTAGTGAAACACAGTGGTTTTTAAATTATTCGTTTTCATTGGTACACAGCATAGGGCTAGAAAGAGGCATCATGCGATAATGTGATGTGATATTAATCAGTACAGAGTTAATGCACATTGTGATATTATTCAAGGCACTGAGCCACAATGGGGAATTTGTGCACTAATATGTGAACAAGATTTTTTTTTAATGTTGTATATCTGTAATGAAACAATGATAGTATACCAGAATGACATATTGTGACACGTTAGTAAATCTCAATTGCAAACTTGCAAATTGGCACTGAGGCATAATGTGGAAACACACGTACCAACATGTAAATAAGATTTTTCTTTAAAGTGGTATTCAAACAAATGAGAGGATGACACAACATAAGAATTATATAATATACTGTGACACATGCTAAATTCCCCCATAACAAATTGTTACTTGTATGCAGAAACTAAGCACTTCAAAAACCACAATGCACCAGCCATGTAAAATACTCAATGACTGTGACAAAGACCTCTGTGTCGAAACACGTTGGTTGGAGTGAAATGTGGTTGCTGTGTGATTAAAAGACACTGTTAATATGAACTGCCTGGAGTTCAGTGTTTTCTTTTCCTTGTGATGTTCAACCTATATATATATATATATATATAGATATATATATATATATATATATCTATATATATATATATATATATAGATATATATATATTATCTACTGGCGGTCGCCAGTAGATAGTTATAGTTAGGACCCTGTTTCCATAGGAAATCCGCAACATTCTATTTGGAATAACTTTGGCGCCGGTCGATGAATCCTCGCGAAATTTTCAAAATAGGTGGGGCGCTACGCTCCGCTCCTACCCTGAAAGTCTCGGGGGGATTCGTCAAGCGGGGGCTGAGAAAAAAGGGGGGTCCCAAAACGCGTTTTTCCCATGCATTTTTTCATAGGACCTTTAGACACAGCTACAGCCCGAACGGCTGAACAGAGTTACTTGAAATTTGGCAGAGAGGTAGTCCTCAGGTCAAGGAAGTGCCTTTTGTAGGTCTGGTGTAAATCTGTTCAGTAGTTCCTGAGAAAATAGCATTTAAATCAATATATATATGTGGGCGGAGCCTAACCACACATCTCATCCTGAGATCTGATTGGCTGTCAGCACTTCATCCAAGAAGTGTTGGCAGCCATCTTGGGACCAATATACATGATAGCACCTCATTAAAAAGCATTGCAGTTAATAGAAGATTTTAAGACTTTAGTTACATTATAAATCATTTGTTGATGGTACCATACTCATTTTAGGAATTGTGGTATGTTCTAAGGTGATTTCACCATGTGAAAAAGCCTTCTGCTGGGATATCATGATTGAGAGAAAAATATTTTCTCATGCTTTTACCACAGAGGTTTGGAAGGTGATCTATAAGCTAAACTGAGAGCTTATTTTCTGTAAATTCACATTATCTTTCTCAGTCATGTGAGAATGAAGTCTGACATTCTCAGTAAAACATGTACATCCAACAAGGGCAGAGACTGTCAGTTGATTCCTTTGTGTTCTACTGCAGCTTTCCAGAGTGTTCCAAAGAACTACTAGAGCGCTAACCGTCCTACTTATGATAAATGTATGGCACACCTGAAGCCATCTTGCTTGGATTAAAGTGGTAACTCTTAAAACATTTAATTTAAAAAGGAACAAAATGAGGTGGTTCATTTTTCCATAAAAAGTATGATTAGTGCTGCATAAAGAAAAATTAGGGCACATTTTGAGTGACTTCTCAAATCCTGGCATGCAGACTGAAACATGCACTTTCAATACCAGCAGCAGTTTTCCCTGGTGAGCAGTAGCTTTACTACAGTGATCTAATGAGCAAAAAGAGTGCTAACATTCTGATTTTATGGCAAATGTGTGACACATTTGAATGCCTTCTTGATGGAATCAAAGTAAAAAACTGAAAGTATTTCCTACTGAGGAGACTGCAGTAAATGAGGAAATTAGGAAACTTCATAACAAATAAGTCTCCCAAGATGGCCACCAGAGACAAAAGAGCCCAAATGTAGCCCAAATATCACCCAGATGTAGCCCAAGTATAGCCCAATGACAGAATGTCCAAGAATGTTCTTAAAAACAACTAGAGCACTTACTGTCTTCATTATGACAAAAGTATGGCACACCTGAAGCCATCTTGATTGGAATAAACTGGTAACACTTAAAACATTTAATTTAAAAAGGAACACAATGAGGGGGTTCATTTTGCCATAGAAATTATGATTAATGCTGAAGAAAGAAAATGAGGGCACATTTTGAGTGACTTCTCAAATCCTCTTTTATTTCATTAAAAAATTCTGACATGCAGACTGAAACATGCACTTTTAATACCAGGAGCAGACGTCCATGGTGAGCAGTAGTTTTACTACAGTGATCTAATGAGCAACTAGAGTGCTAACATTCAGAATTCATGGCAAATGTGTGACATATCTGAATACCTTCATGATGGAATCAAAGTAAAAAACTGAAAGCATTTCCGACTGAGGAGACTGCAGTACATGAGGAAATTAGGAAACTTCATAACAAATAAATCTCCCAAGATGGCCACCGGAGACAAAAGAGCCCAAATGTAGCCCAAAATCACCCAGATATAGCCCAAATATAGCCCAATGACAGAAGTGTGCAAAACACTTATTATTTTGTGTTTTTGCAGTGTTATATAGTGCAGACTTGTCAGGTATTGGAGTGCTTTACATGAGCATTGGTTACATCACACAAGAACAAATTCATTTTGGTTGTAGACATGGGGAGACTAAGTGATTTGACCAGAATCACAGAATGTCGAGCTGAAGCAGAAACTTCAACCTGGTTCCCCAGTTGCAAAGTCTGCAGTTCTGGAAGTAACACCACATCCTCTCCCCTAAGTGCAACATTTAATCAAGTTGTCAACTAGATAAAAAACATAAAGATAACAAATAATTTAAAAGTGCTTTGTCGCTATTTGAAAACTCAGAAAATATGTCCTTATTTTAGTCTTTTAGAGCACTAACCATAATTTTGATGCCAATAAGACCCTCTCATATATGTAATTTCTAAAGGAATGCTCTAGGTATTACAGTTTTGATTACATCAAGATGATGTCAGGCGCTCCACACTTTTGTAATAAATATAGAATGTTAGCAATCTAGTTGTTCATTAGGATACTGTTGAGAGGCAGAGGCCAGGGGCACGGACTCTGAAAATTGAAGGCAGGTAGGAGGGTGCAAAGGCAACAATTTAACCACACTGAGCAGGCAGGAAGGGCCGTGGAAGCACAACAGACTATGGAGGGCAGTGGAAAGGGGGGCAGGGGCAACAAACCAACAATACAGGACTTGCAAGAGAGGCTGTTGGAGGGAAGATCTATTACGGGTCAAGGAAGCTAGGGGCGGTCCCCAGAGCCCCGGGAGCCACCACAGAACTGAGCAGGAGAGTGAGTCAGGGACAAAAGGGGCACCTTAATTTGAGCCGGGGTGCCTAGGAACGCTTGCTCCAAAAATGAAGAAAACAGACATATGAGACATGGAATTGGAGGCAGAATACAATGGCAGTTTAATGAGAAGATGCAACTTCAAAGAAACCGCAGAATAGAGACCTAAAGTACAAAATACAGAATCCAGATAATCATACAGCTGTCATGATATTCTCTGTATCTCAATTAATGGACTGACAGAGAGAGAGAGAAAACACATCTATAAATGCATCATGAGAAACAAGTTACACCAAGGAAAATGTTACCTAGGGACACTCACATTTACTCTTAGAGCAAGCATTCCTGCAATTACAATACAACATCTTTTAAATGCAAAAGTAAAGAGAACAATGGTTAAACATAACATGACATTTCATATAGGTAAAATAGAATAAGATACTTCAAGCAAAGCCGAGCAAGACATTTTAAGCAAAGGAAGACAAGAGCTCCCAGTTCTTGGGGAAAACCTGCACAGCCTGTTAACCTACATACAGACGGCGAGGTTGTCCGTCGATATCTGTGGGTGCTCCCTTTTTATATCATTTTGTGGGCTCCTTTGCACGCTACATCTACCTACATATGCTACCCAAAAGCTTCGTCTGCAGATTTTACCAGACATTTCGTCATTTACCCACTTAATGCTGACAATGGACTGGGTGAAAAGGTCAGTCTCTCAGGCCAATCGCTTATCGTAAGTTCCATAGAGCAAGCAGAAAATAATGGGTATTGTACAGGAATTCAATATATTCATGTATAAAATCTCCTCAGTTCTCCTAACTTGACGCTCTGCGGTTGCCACTTCCTTAAAAGCGGGAAACCTGCCCAGGAAGCAAGTACCAGTCCAGGATGCAGCCTACTGTATGTCGACAGCTTCAGGGGGATGTTGAACTTTGATACCGAGCACGGAGCACTCGGGTAGGGTGGGGGCTACTAGTTTGGAGCAGAAGGCCTCGCAGACCTGCCTTCAGACTGCTATACACTAAAATTGCAGAGCTATGGTCAATTTAACAAAGAGGCCTACATATTGAACAGAAGGGCCTACACAGGGGTTTTATGCTGGCTGAGTGGTAAGGATGTCTCAGGATAATTATATAGCAACACAGGACCCGCTGGTCAATTTAATACGGCCTACAAATGCGGCTGGCAGGGCAAGGACAAGGGTCTCATACTTCAGGTGTGGACAGAACGGGCCAGGGGCCCCCTGTGATACAAAATCTACCCTCCTTCAAGGCTGTGGCAATGTAAAAGACCATTGTGGGCAGAAGGAAGAGGCAATGGTAGTACAACCATACATGCCAACAGACCCGATTCAGCCAGGAAACGTCCAATGTTTTTAAGCTCAAATGGGCTTTATTTGATCTGTCTCCTGTCTACAATATCCTCTTTTTCAATGTAACTCAAAGGGGAAAATCAATACCCCAGTTTTTTTTCAAAATCTCCCTCTTACCAAGTTCAAAATGTTCGCAAGTATGGTACATTGGATCATGGAAGGAAATGGGATAGGGACATGGACTTGGATAACAGAGGACAGGAGAGACATGGAGAGGTGCACCAAACTGACCCTGCAGGGCAGGCATCAGGGTTTGCAGCAGCACAATACACCACACAGGGCATGCAGGACGGGAGTGCAGCACAACAATCCATAGAAAGCAAGAGGGAGGGGACAGGACCATGCACATGGACAACAGAGAACAGAGGGGCAAGAGGCAATGGTAGCTAGCTGACCATAATGGACAGACAGGAGAGAAGGCTGCAGCATAACAGACCATAAAGGGCAGGAGGGACGGATCAGGGGCATTACAATGGAACAGACAAGCCAGGAGGGAGGGAGTAGGGGTCTGCACATGTAAACAGAGGGCTGGGGGCAAGGGGGCAGGGCAGGAGCAGCAAGATGGCCATGGAGGTCAGGCAGGATGGGCACTAGAAGCAAGACACAACATGAAGAGCAACAGTGAGACTGTGATGGCATACACACAGACCATGGAGGGAAGGTGGGAGGGGGTCAGGGGCAGCTAACTGACCACACAGGGAAGGTGGGAGGGGCCATGGCAGCACAGAAGACCATGCATGGCAAGTGGGAGGGTT
Source organism: Triturus cristatus (assembly GCF_964204655.1). NCBI lineage: Eukaryota > Metazoa > Chordata > Amphibia > Caudata > Salamandridae > Triturus > Triturus cristatus. The sequence goes on from NC_140583.1 coordinate 881,739,177, forward strand.
AGTGGCAGCACAATGGCTATGATGGGCAAGAAGGAGGGTGCAGGGGCATGCACAAAGGACGATGGAGGATAGAAGGGAGGGTCAGGACCTGTGCACAGACAAGAAAGTTCAGGGGAAGGGGCCTCACAACAGACCACACGGGGCAGGCAGGAGGAGCAGTTGCAGCACAACAGACCAGGGAGGGCAGAAGGGTGTGGCAGTACAATGGACCATGTAGGACAGGAGGAAGAGGATAGAGGCATGGCATGTGGACAGGCAGGGTGGAGGTGGCAGGGACAGGTTACAGTCACCTGACAATGCTAGGCAGGTGGGAGGGGAGTGGCAGCTCAACAGAACACTCAGAGTAGATAGGAGTGGCAGGTCCATGGGACATGGTGGGCAAAAAGGATGGAGCAGGGGCATGCACAAAGACATCGGAGGGCAGGGGGAAGGAGAATAGGGGCAGCAAGCTAAGCACAGAGTTTAAGCAGGAGGTCAATGATGGGGCATAGAATTGGGCAATGGAGGGCAGGAGGAGTGGACTGGTACATCATACTAAATTGAGGGCAGTGGCAGCACATCAGACCATGCATGGCAGGAGGGAGGAGGCTAGTCCATGGATTCACACAACAGAGGATAGGGAGGAGGGGGATGGGGCAGCAAGCTAACTGTTCAGAGAAGGCGGGTATTAGAAACTTTATTGTTTTTAAAACATTTTGTCTGTGCAAACTACTTAAAATATGAACAAGTATGCAGCATAATCTCACTTTTATTCAGGAAGAAGAAGACGTTAGTGACTGTGACTCCGGGCTCACTTGGCAAAAACACCCCCTGACCCTCCACCCCCTATCGCAAAATGTAATGCCCGTGAAAAGGGTAGGTGAACACAGTGTTATATAGAACATAGTTCTGAGAGCACGATTGAAAATGAAAACTAGATATAGTGTATGGTATAAACTATGCACCAAAAAGTGTGATATAAGATGAACCAGGCGTGAAATATAATATGCAATACATTGTGCGCAATGACAGATTCATTGGAGAGCGCGAGATAGCACAGGCACTAGCGTGTGCTATGCGATATGCGCCTTGGAGTGTAATATGCACAGGGCAGTGTTGTGTAACCTAACTAGTCTCTAAAGTTGTAATATAAAATATGTGCTGGGGAGTGTAACGTTGCATATGCACTGTGACAAAGATATGGATCCCAAGTTGTAATATGTATGGCATAGCACTGTGCGTTATAACATAGGCATCGAGGAAGGCACGTTAGATGGGGCAATATAACCCGTGCGAAGACAAGTGTGGCATGACATTTTCACGGGGTGGTGTTACAGTGCACATGGGCTAGAGAGTGTCATAGCATATGCACTAGCTAGTGGAATACAATACAGAGGTGTGTGGCACTCGGCAGGCAATGGTGGGTGTAACACAGCATTGGGCTCTGTCAGGAGCGCGCTGTGACTCGCAAGTGATGTTCGTCCCCTTTCCAGAGAGTAAAATAAAAAGTATTACACATCCGGCAGTGGATGTGTGTTTTATTAACTGTGAGGGGGGTTTCTTGCATAGTTTTGGTCGAATTTTTGTCGAATCCCCTTTGAATGGCTTGGTGTGCATGTGTATTAAATGTGCCCGTCAATAGCTACCCATGTTTGTATAAATAAACGACAAGGGTGTCTACCGGGATTAGGCACGGTAGAGCATCAGACATGTCAGAGCTTCACTAGTGGTGTAAATACATTCCACGTGGATTAATTGCATGCATAGTCGCCTTTTAATGAATATCACGCAAATCGTCATGGTGATAGGTACGTACGGTTTGTCCAGCATGTCCTAGGTGTGTCTATAAATATATATTTTTTAAAAATAATAAAAAACAGTGGCCGGCCCTGGGGATTGGGGTCAAAAAAATATAATTAGGAGACAGGCCCTGGGGGATGGGGTCATCAGGGCCAATAAATTAGAATAAGAAGGGGAACCACACAGCCCCCCTTCTTAAAAAAATAAAATAAATAAAAGACTGGCATCGTGCCGGAGGCCATGCCCCCTCCATGCAGCACTCTGCAAACGCGCCCCCAACAGGCATCTCCAGTATGCGCCAGGGAGCTGCGCTGCAGACAGGTGTTCTGAGGCCAAGCCCCTTTTTACACCTCTCTGCAACGCAGCTCTGTGGCGCTTACTGGAGGTACCTAGTGGTCTAGTGTGACCCTAGGGACCCTTAGGATTCAAGGGGACTTAATCTCTCAACTTAGAACAGCCACAGGGCGCGTTTACACAGTGGTGAAGGGAGGGGACGGGGCCTGAGGTGACGTGTGCAAACACGCACCATGGCACGTTTTAAATTGGGGATATAATTTCCCTTCAATACTGAGGGCCCCTGGGGGCTAACTATCCCACCAAGTGCTTCCAGTAAGCGCCACTGAGCTGCGTTGCAGAGAGGTGGTCCAGGCCGTGCCACTTTTTACACCTCTCTGCAACGCAGCTCTGTGGCACTTACTGGAGGTACCTAGTGGGCTAGTTGGACCCTAGGGACCCTCAGGACTCAAATGAACTTAATCTCCCAACTAAAAACGGACACAGGGCGTGTTTACACAATGGTGAAAGGAGGGGACGGGGCCTGAGTTAACGTGTGCAAAAACGCCCTGTGGCCTGTTTTAAGAGGTAGTTTTAATCCCCATGCCCTATTATATACTAGGGGCTTATAGAGGAGGTAAGGCTAATCACAGGGGGACCCCAACGCATAATGTTCCCTAGTGTATGTAGGTGTTTTCACTGTATTCTAAGTGTCTTTTAACATAGCACTGGCTCTAGGACTGGTTAGTCAGACTCAGTTACCACCAGTATCCGTCTGAAAAAGTTGAGGGTACAGGATGATTTTGCAACAAGGCTTCTTTCTGCTCTTCTTTTTGTTCTTTCTGCACGTTATCCTTCTTCCTGCACTTATCTTCGTATTTGAGGACTTCTGTTGCTTCTTTCTGCACTTCTTTTGTTTCTTTCTGTGCATTTTTTCTTCTTTCTTCACATGTCCTATCTCTGTAGGCATAGTTAGAAATTAGCATTTAAAAAACCTTTGAAATTAACAGAAAAAACCATAGGTTTCAGGCACGTTATAGTTAGGAATTAGCATTTAAAAAACCTCAGAAATTCACTGAAAAAACCATAGGTTTCAGGGGTGTTATAGTTAGCTGGACTTTTCACTTGTACAAAACCATTGAAATTCCCCCGTTATAGTTAGTTCAGCTAACTATAACTCGCGCGCCCGCAATGCACTGCTGATGACGTCACATATTACATCACTCATGACATGGTCAGTGACATCACTCATGACATCACTGATGACATCTCAAATGACATCACTGATGACATCACTGATGACATCATCCTTGTGATAGAGTGGCAGACCTCCTCTCACCCTAATATAACCTTTGATACACACATTCAAAAATAGAGACTAAAATTTTCAAAATAATGGACATACCAATACCAGTTACAACAACCTCTTCAGTAATTCTAAGATCCACATACACATCCACTCATTCACCAACAGTCCAATACAGTCACTCATACATGTACTCACTCATCATATGTACTCATACACCTATACATCCTGTTACACAATGCCACTCATCCATAGTTACTCACACACATAGTCACTCATGCTAATAAAGAATCAAACATACATTTACTTGCATATACAGTTATACACACACCACCACACTTACTTCTACGGAAACTTACACATACTTAGTCTTTTAAACAATCACTTATAGAAACACATACTTATTCATACAGGAACTCTTTCAATCTCTCACTCTCACATATACTCACATATATACACCAATAGTCACATATACTAGTTTAAAACATATGTAGTTACTCATAAAGACACTATTGAGACAGTCATTCACTCACTAACACACCCATACACACACTCATCCACCCATACAGTCCTGCACACATACTGTGTTCAACACATACAAACAGTGAGTCACTCATTCATGCACCTATGCACTACGTAATACCCCCACCGAACCATGCAGACACTCAGACTGATACTCAAAAAACCAACTAATAACCTATATAGACACCCATGTAGCTACTCACCAATCCATGCAGCCACTTATACACAAAGTGAGAGACTGATACAGATATTTACATATTTAAACATTACTCACTAAGCCATGTATTCACTATGATACACTTAATCAGTCAGTTACACAATCAATTTTTCAAAAACAAATCATCCATTTAGACACTTATATACCCATTTATTCTTCCATCGACCTTGAGATATACATATATAAAACATATTTAATTTTCAGAATAACACACATTCACTGGATGATGTCATCAGTGATGTCATCAGTGATGTCATTTGAGATGTCATCAGTGATGTCATGAGTGATGTCACTGACCATGTCATGAGTGATGTAATATGTGACGTCATCAGCAGTGCATTGCGGGCGCGCGAGTTATAGTTAGCTGAACTAACTATAACGGGGGAATTTCAATGGTTTTGTACAAGTGAAAAGTCCAGCTAACTATAACACCCCTGAAACCTATGGTTTTTTCAGTGAATTTCTGAGGTTTTTTAAATGCTAATTCCTAACTATAACATGCCTGAAACCTATGGTTTTTTCTGTTAATTTATATATATATATATCTTCACTGAAAAAACATAGGTTTCAGGCACGTTACAGTTAGAAATTAGCATTTAAAAAACCTTAGAAATTCACTGAAAAAACATTATAGTTAGTCGGACATTTCACTCGTACAAAACCAGACAAATTCCGCCCTTATAGTTAGTTCAGCTAAATATAACTCGCGTCCCCGCAATGCACTGCTGATGATGTCACATCACATATTACATCATTTATGACATGGTCAGTGACATCACTGATGACATCTCAAATGACCACAGATGACATAACTGATTACATTATCCAGTGACTGTGCGTTTCTGTAAAGTTTAAATATATTTTAGATATATGCCAAGGTATATTGAAGAATGAGTGGGTGTATAAGTGTCTGGATGGAGGATTTAGTAGGTGCGTGACTGACTGTATGAGTGAGTGATTAAATGTGTCTTACTGAATGCATGGGTTAGTGACTAAACTGTGTGAATATCTAGATCAGTCTGTCTGTTGTTGTGTAAGCTGCTGCATGGATTGGTCAGTAGGTACATGAGTGTCTATATGGGTTATTGATTGGTTGCCTGAGTATTTGTATGGGAGACTGAGTGTGTGTGTGGGTGGGTGGGTGGTGTGTGACTGCATAGATGTGTGAGTGGTTGATTCACTGGGTGTATAAGAGTGCTTGTGGAAACAGTTGTATGGGTGGGTGAGTGTGTGTATGGGTGTGTTGGTGAGTGAATGGATATCTCAGTGGTACATGTCCAAGTAACTACATATGTAAAAGGCAGTGTATGTGAGAGTTAGAGTATATAAATGACTATACGTGAGTCAGTGATTGTGAGAGTGGCTGTATGGATGAGTGTGTACTTGTATCAGTGATTATGTAAGAGAGTAAGTATGCATTAGTATCTGTATGAATAAGTGAGGTGGTGTGTGTATAGCTGTATAGGTGAGTAAATGGGATTGTGATTGATTCTTTGCATGACTGACTAGGTGTGTGAGTAGCTCTATGGATGAATGGCGGTGTGTGAGTGTCTGTATAGGTGTATGAGTTCATATGATAGTATTGTATTGATGAGTGACTGCATGTATGAGTGATTGTATGGGTGAATGAGTGGATGTGTGTGCAGACCAAGGAATCAGTGAGTGCGTATGTAGTAACTGGTATTGGTGTGTCAATGGTTTCGAAAATGGTAGTCTGTATTTTACAGTGGGTGTATCAAAGGTTATATTAGATTGTGAGGAGGTGCATCAGATTTTCACATGGATGATGTCATCAGTGATGTCATTTGAGATGTCATCAGTGATGTCACTGACCATGTCATGAATGATGTAATATGTAACGTCATCAGCAGTGCATTGTGGGGGCGCGATTTATAGTTAGCTGAACTAACTCTAACGGCGTACTTTTTCTGGTTTGGTATGAGTGAAATGTCCAACTAACTATAACGTCCCTGAAACCTATGGTTTTTTCAGTGAATTTCTAAGGTTTTTTAAATGCTAATTTCTAACTATAACGTGCCAGAAACCTATGGTTTTTTCAGTGAATTTCAATGGTTTTTTAAATGCTAATTTCTAACTGTAACATACCAGTCGCATTTCCAGAGTGGTGGAGAAAGGTGAGCGTGGCCTCCCAAACACATTTTAGCAATCCCACTGTGTAGGATTTACTGGAGGTAACAGGAGGAGTAGTTATCCACCAACATTAGCCTTGGGGGGCAACTATTCCTTTTATTACCACCAGCAAGGCCCACACAGCAGGATTGCTAACTTCTTATATCAGGCCTTGCTCCCCCCCGCACCACTGTGAAAACGTGCCCCCTAGCACGTTGTAAATTGGGGATTAAGTCCCCTTGAATCGTGAAAGTCCCTGGGGGCCAACTAGCCTACCAGGTACCTCCAGTAAGCGGCACAGAGCTGCTTTGCAGAGAGGTGGTCCAAGGCCATGCCCCTTTTTACACCTCTCTGCAACGCAGCTCTGTGGTGATTACTGGAGGTACCTGGTGGGCTAGTTGGACTCAAGGGACCCTCAGGATTCAAAGGGACTTAATCCCCCAACTTACAATGCGCCAGAGGGCCCGTGGTGCATTTTAAGTTGGGGGATTAAGTCCCCTTGAATCCTGAGGGACCCTGGGGGTCAACTAGCCGGCCAGGTACCTCCTATAAGCGCCACGGGGCTGCGCTGTAGAGAGGAGTAAAAAAGGGGTGGGGCCTCAGACCACCTCTCTGCAACGCAGCTCTGTGGTGCATACTGGAGGTACCTGGTGGGCTAGTTGGCCCTCAGGGACCCTCAGGATTGAAGGGGAATTAATCCCCCAACTTAAAATGCGCCACAGGCCCTCTGGCGGTCCTTGTGGGACCCCTGAGCAGGCCTAGGGGGTAAGGGTGTTTCTACCATGCCCCCTTTCATTGTTTTTTAACCTCACAAGAAGGCTGCCAACACTTCCAGGTTTGGAGTGTTGGCAGCCAATTCGAATGAAGCTCGTGGTCGGGAGGGTTCCTCGGCCACAGATATCAAAACTTTTTCTTTTTCCAATTTCTCAGGAACTACTTAATGGATTTACATCATTTAAAAAAGGTCTCTTTCTGTACCAAGACCTACCTTTTTGCCATTCAGCAGTTCGGGCTGTAGCTTTGTCTAAAGTTTCCTATGGAAAATAACATGGGGAAAATGCGTTTTGGGACCCCCCTTTTTTCTCAGCCCCCACTAGACGAATCACCCCAAAACTTTCAAGACAGGAGCTGACCGGAGTGCCCCACTAGTTTTGAAAATTTCGTGAAGATTCGTCAAATGACGCCAAAGTTATTGGGAAAACAAAAAACACTTTTCCTATGGAAACTAGGTCCTAACTATAACTACCTACTGGCGACTGAATATGTGTGTGTGTATATATATATATATATATATATATATATATATATATATATATATATATATATATATATATATATATATATATATATATATATATATATATATATATATCCAACATCAAGTTGCCTGCTGTAAGGAAGCCCATCACAGGTAAGTTCAATTCTTGCCATAATTTGTTTGCTGGAGGACATACAGTGTTCAAACAAACGGCAGTGTCTCACAGAAATGAAATGTCCTGCCCCACGCGTTTCGTGACACCAATCACTTCATCAAGGGCTGCGGGCATTTTGTGAAGGAGGAATCACAGTTTAAATCATTTTTCCCGCCCATGTGGGCGTGGCCACTCCCGTGGCTTGCTGGTCTTTGGAGTTTTCGTCTTTTTACTCACAGTGGAGCGCTGTGGTTCTTACTTCAAATAAAGCGCTGATAAAATCCCAAGTGGGTTGGTAAACACTGGAGATGCCTGTCATGCCTTTACAGTCCTCCCTCGGCCAAACCTGTTCCTCATGCCCCAGCGTAGGTTGACACTGAAGCGGAACTGCACAAGGTGCAGCGGGGCAATCCTCGCGGCTCAGGCGGGGCCGCAAACACATCCAACATCAAGTTGCCTGCTGTAAGGAAGCCCATCACAGGTAAGTTCAATTCTTGCCATAATTTGTTTGCTGGAGGACATACAGTGTTCAAACAAACGGCAGTGTCTCACAGAAATGAAATGTCCTGCCCGACGCGTTTCGTGACACCAATCACTTCATCAAGGGCTGCGGGCATTTTGTGAAGGAGGAATCCCACCACCCAAGAAAAAGGTTTGCCAGGCTCGGGGCAAAACAAGTGCCCATGGCGGTGCCAGATTTTTGTCTGTATAGTGTAGTGTCGAATAAAAATATGTTCTCTTGTAGACAAAAAAGCATCATATCCCTTAGCATCAAGGAATGATTCAGCATCCCCAATGGTTGGCGTTGTAGGTAATACATGCAGGCCTGAACTCCCTTAAGTTGGTCAATACATGTATACAGTGAGCATACATCGAGTGAGATCATGGCGAAACCCTCCTCCCACCTGACATCATGTATTCGTTTCAGGAAGGAAGTGGTATCTTTACAATAGGATCTCAATTAATTGATTCTGCTCCTAATTTATTTATTTGTATATACACTTACATATTTCCTGAAAATTGAAAAATGTTTTTGTTATAATCAATGATTGATTGTGTTTCTGATTTAAGTACACATGAGATTTACGATGTATGCATTTCTTCTATGTCCATGATGACGTATTTTGCTTTAAATTCGGCTATGCGGAAGTAACAGACAACTTGACAAAGGCCGTCCTACGGCTGAAACGCGTTGTTGTTTTGTGAGCGATTAAAGACACCTTAAAACACCAGGACGGTGTGCCGCCTCTTTCCTACCTGTGGATTGAATTGTACTCATTTCTGTGGTTGCCGCTACCACGGCAGGCACCGACGCTAATGTGCAGGTGTGCGGCGTTTAGCGGAGAAACTTTCCCACGAATATATATATATATATATATATATATATATATATATATATCCGAAGCACAAAAGCGAAAAAAAATCTTGCGAACACACTCTCAGGACACGGAGAAAGTTGCAGCAACTAAAACTTTAAATAATTTTCTCATTGATCACATGGGGGAGAGAAGTCGCTTTTGTGTTACAGAGTCTACATTTTGGCCTGCTCCACCGTCACACGCACCACCTCTCTCTGGTCCTTGGTCCCTGAAGGAGCATCTTCTGTTTTGAAAACACACACACCTACTCACGGTTGCCTGTAGGTTATAGTAAGGAAACAAGTTTCCATAGGAAAAGCATTTTTGGTTTTGCCAATAACTTTGGCGCTGCTTGATGAATTTCCACGTAATTTCCATAAAACGTCCCGTTGTTGGTCCAGCTGCGGTGTTGAAAGTTTCATGTTGATCCGTCAAGCGGGGGCCAAGAAAAAACTGGGATCCCAATACACGTTTTTCCTATGTTAAGTCAATAGGGGTTTTCATTCTTTGAAAATGACTACAGCCCGAACTGCTGAATTACACCAGATTTAACGGAAATCTAAATGTTGGTCCAGAAAGCGTGCTTTTTGTGATTTGGAGTAAATCTGTTCAGTAATTTTTTAGATATCTATCTTTAAAAAAGATAGATATCTGGGGACCCGAGTCCTTGCAGTGGACTCGAAAATCCCACAAAATTTGATTGGCTGCCAACACACCCAGGAAGTTTTGGCAGTCATCTTGGGACTCTGCTCGAAGGCGAGTCCCAGAAAAAAGCTTAAAAAACAAGAAAAGGGGGCAGGTTGGAAATACCCTAACCCTGACCCAGAAGATATGGTGGGGGGTCCTTGGGGGACCCCGCGGGGGGTAAAACACGTTTTTCTTTTATTTTGCCATGGATAAGCATCAACATTTATAAAAAGAGCAAGCACGGGCTCCTGCGCTAGCTCTAAAATAACCCTCAGGTGGGCCAGGTCCCAAGTGGATATGGTAAATTTAGGAGGGGGGTGCACGGGCCCCCCCAGGCCTTTTTAAAGCCCCGGGGACCGCCACCTCGCTGGGGCTATTTTGAAATATGTAGGGGGGGCCTCTTGGATCCCCCTCCCTGGGGACCACACCTCCCTAGGGCTGATTACAACAATATGAGGTGTCCTCATGGACCCCCTCCTGCTCCGGGAGTCTCCACCTCCCTGGGGCTAATTTCAATAATAATGGGGGGGCCTCGTGAGCCACCTCTGCCCCCAGAGACCACCACTTCCCTGGGGCACACTTTTATTTTTATAAAGTAATGCAAGGAGGTTGTGGGGCCTCCCACTGCCCCGAGAAAATCCACCACCCCGGGGAACATACTTAATAAAAATAAAAAAGTGAGGGAGGCCCTCAGTCCTCCCTGACAACCCCTGGGACCACAAGCTTCCCAGGGCACAAAGGCAAGAACTAAGGGGGTCCATTGCGGAGCCTCGGGGACCACCATCCAGAGGGCAAATATGAACAAAGGAGGGGGACCACACGGCCCCCCCCTCCAGGGGCCCTATATAGCCCTTGGGACCGCCACCCTCTAGGGCAGGCTCCAGCAATGTCCAGGGGGGCCCACCCCTGGAACATTGCAGTTTGCTATGGCATGTCGGGTGCATAGTATAGTGTGTGCATTTTGCTCTCACTTGCTCAAAGCGGAGAACACTTTGCTTTTTGCACACAGGGAACAACATGTCAGCAGCTCCCTGTGTGTAAAAAGTAATGCCGGCTCCCACAGGAGACGGGAAGATGGCCGGGATTGCGGGGGCCTTCAGCATCCCCCTGCACTCCCTGGGGCAGAAAATGGCCCGGGAGGGGCGTTCAGCCCTCCTCTCTTTTAAGAAAAAAAAAAGAAAAAGCCTTGTCCGCGGGGGATGGAAAAGTAACTTTAGAAAAATGTTCTTTGTAGTGCCAGAGACTAAACACTTTATTACTGGTTTTCTTCACAGCCCTTCTCTGGAGACTGACTACACATACCTGTCTGACTCCTATGACACTCTTACCACAGGACAATGATTTGTACTCTGCTAGGAGAATGGCAGGAGTGTTGTTCCTAGTAGCCACACAGCAGTGATTATCCATCTGGGAGTGGGACAGGAACAGATTGAAACACATAGGGATATTTTCCAGCTTTTCCTTTGAAGTGTAAATGTCAAACAGAACTGTCAGTAGCAGCAACCATTGATTCTCAGAGCCACCCTAGACATGCTGTCTATATTTCGATGAAAAGATAAAATCAATTTTAGTACTGATAGAGGAAAAAATCATCTCATCTAAAAAGAGGTTTGAGGCTCTTACAGCCTGAAGAAGGCCAGAGCCATCACTGTTAAGGTGTTCTGGGGAGGTCTACAGTAAACTGAAAGAAGAAATTCTGAAAAGAAAGTTGGGAATATTGTGAGAACGTAGCTGGTATTGCATGTAGGTAATTTTACACTCACTGGCTAGTGCACAGGGTAAGACTGGCACCTCACTGCCACCATCCTTTTCAGAGAATTCATGGACCTAAGAAAAAGCATCTTCGAGGAGGAAGACTTTGCCACATTGATAAAAGAGGAAAACCAACCGACTCATGACTCTCATTGGCACCCAGAGGGTGGAACTGCTCTCCAAGGGTCAAGTGGTTAGCTTCCTGTTAGATGCTACACTTGCACAGGCAGCAGAAGGGCTCCTGATTCAAACCTATGGAAGGTATGTCTTGAAGGAGAGCTCATTAATATAATTTCTGACTGTAAGGCTCCGTTCCCCAAAAATAAACTAAGCCAGACTGTATAAACTTTGAATAGGGTGACCTGCTTTGCCTACCCAACCCTCGCCTCATCATGGTTGCCCAAAATGCCTAGGTCCTGTTGAACCATGAAATGCTACACCTGATTAGTGCTTTGAGCATTCTTGGCATGTTTTCCTCAAAAATTAAAAAATAATTTGTCTGGTTCTCCTTACTGAATATTAGACGTTTTGGTATCCTGCTATTCATTAAGTATTTCTCTATATTTCTAAATTCGTGTCAGAATGGCAATGTGTTGTTTTGATTTTAAAATTGTGTGCTGCTATTTGATCTGTACATGTATTTCTATGGGGAATCACCTGTTGCTTGTGCCATTGTTACCAGGGATTGTGGAAAGACTTTTAAAAACGTCATTCATCCTAACCAGATTGTGTTTATTAGGTTGGTAGTGGTATCCCCCTCTCCCAGTTTAGAAAGCAAGTTTCTGACAGGGAATCATTTGAATTTGCTATTGTTTTCCCGGGTAAGTAGTCTGGAGCACCTTACATATATGTCTTGTATTTATCTGAGGAGCTGGTTATCCACCTTTAGGCTTTACAACTTAAATATCTCCTCATATGTAAACATGATCACTTTACAAATTGCTGGGATGCTCAAAATTGTCTCCAATTACCAGGTTTGGGTGACCATTAAAATGGGGATTAAAAGACAAAGGAAAGACATTGACATATTTTAAAACAAAAACAGTCTTACCCTCTAGTGTGAATTTACTTTTGAAACACATACATCTTGATTGACATGGTCTATGTGCTTTTAAAACGATATCAGACTGACCAATTCAAAGATTATCAATAATAATGAGGACTATATCCCTACATCCCTGTTGAACACGGATTATAAAGTGTTCACGAGGATATTGACAGCAAGGGTTGCTAAGACTATTAAGAGTGTAGTCCCTAGAGATCAGAGGGGTTTTATTCCTGGAAGGCAGCTCAATAAACTAACCTTCACAATGCTCGGCGTAGTGGATCTCGCAGAATCCTTTAACCTCTCAGTAACAGTGGTGGCAGTTGACGCCACTAAGGCGTTTGACCAGGTCCACTGGCCTTATCTCTGGGAGACCCTAAGAACCCTTGGATTTCCTAAGAATCTAATAAAAGCTGTCCAGTCACTATATAGCACACCTAGAGCTAGAGTTTTAGTTAACGGGGAGTTAACGGACTGGTTTAGCATTATGCGAGGAACAAGACAGGGATGCTCGTTATCCCCCCTGTTATTTAATATTTATATTGAACCCTTTGCAGCTTTAGTTCTATATGCGGACGATCTTATTCTGTATACGCTCAATCCCAAGGAGGCTATCCCCAGTTTGATGGCTAAAGCAGAATTATTTGGAAAGATATCGGGGTATAGTGTAAATAGAGATAAAACTGAAAGTATGGAGTGGAACCAAACGTCTCAGACCTCTGGGGCAAAATATCTGATGCGCTATCTTGGTATTATAATTACCCAGAAGTTAGCGGATGTTCCTATGGTTAATTGGAGGAAGATCAGTCAGGAGGTAGGTGGATTATTGATCATATGGGCAAATCTCCCTCTTAGCTGATATGGCAGGGTCAATTTGATTAAAATGATCGTACTCCTAAAAGTCACTTTTCTTTTTAACACTATACCCCTCCCATTCGACAAAGCTGAGGTAGCAAAATTACAGGGCAAGATTGGCAGCTTTATTTGGGCTTCGAAGGGTCCCCGTATTTCCTGAAAAAGGTTAAGGAGAAAGTTGGAGAAGGGGCGACTGGCTCTTCCAGACTTGTTGGTATATTTACATGTTTTTCATTTTAAGAACTTTCGGATGCTGTTAAATAAACCAGATGATTCTGCATTAGGTATTCCCTATGGGGCAATGTTTAGTGATTTGGGGGATGAACAATAGCAGTTCCTTTTTAAGTTTGGGGACCCAATTTTTTTTTTAAAAAGTCAGATTGAAGATTTTGTTGCAGGCAGTGAAGAACTGGGTTTATAGGAAGTTTAAAGAATAAAGCAGCAGGGTTTTAAGTGAGTGCACAACCTGGACTTGTCACTTTATCAGTAATGATAGTATTGCCCACCTCAAATGGTCAGCTGCTTAAATGACCACAAATATAACAGTTATCCACAAGTATGAGAGGCAACACCAAAACAAAAATTGTTAACTGGTTTCAAAACAAACAACTAAATGTCGAGTTCACACAGTAGTTGCGTATGTGCTTGTATTCCTTTATTCCAAGATTCAGTGTGACCAGATCCGCAGCCAACGCGTTTCGCCCAAGCATGGGCTTTTTCAAGGCTGTTAAAAGATCATACACATACAAACATTGTAAAAGATCATCAGTATACATCGAATGGTTGTGCAACCACAGACCATGTGATGGGGGAACGAATAACAGAGTGCAGAAAGACCCAACGGGGCTGTGAGAAACAGAGGAGAAGCATGAAGCGGCACACCACGTGAGTGACAGCCCAACTTATTAAGAAGTAACCATTGTGTCTAGGGAACGTCACTCAAAAAGCGGGGATAAGTGTGTAGTCCCAAATCAGAAGAACTAGAGCACAAAATACAAAGATGATGTGTTTAAAAAAATAGGCCAAGAGCAAAGAGAAGTCGCTTACCGAGTTTCATCAATAGAAAAGTACACATCAAATGAGGGTAGTATTACGAAAGCGGCTGGACCCAGAGTTCAATCTAAGAAGTAAAATCAGCACATTAATTCGTGCATCAAAATTAGACGGTAACTCGAGAGGACCATGAATTGAAGCCATTGTAGTCTTAACTCACCTAACTAGGTAAAAAGCCGATAACTGTCGAGCGTCCGTTTAGGTGTATACCATACAGTAATCTGTGTAATCAATTTCTCCTAACTGGTCAGTGCTGGTCAGAGAAAAAAAAAAAAAGAAAAAAAAAAAGGGTTCAAACGAAGAATAACGTGAATGTCGACAACTATCCCAGTTTCCAGCAACTAATGGAAATTGCTGACACATTCCTCCATTGCGAAAACAATTTATTCATTGCAAAAACCTCCATTAAGAAAGCCGTCGCCATGTCCTAAGTAGATGCTGTCTTCTAGGCAAGCTACCGTGCCATACGGGCATTAAAGTTGAAAACGGCCAAACAGTACAGCGGAAACAGGCAGGTATTTATGGCGTGAAGTTCTGCGCAACTAAATACTATAAAACAGTTTAGTCACCCACAAGTAGTCAAAGTTTACCAAATGACTAACAGCCGTTAATGACGGAACCCTTAGGCAAGACGGGACAGCCTAAGCAAACTGGCTAACGACCAAATATGAGCACGGAAAGACATGGCTTCCCCTCGTAACGGCAATAAATATACAAACTACACAAGTCTCCCGTCTACCACTTACTAAACACAGGAAGTGAGAAGAGATCAGCCGAGGTCCGAGGTCCGAGGCACGATGAAAACCGTCGTGTTGAAACGGATATCAAGGTGATGGTAGTCTCCTGAGCTTTTATACTGATGATCTCAACAAGTACGATCCGGTGTGTAATAGAGACGGTTCCGAAAAACAACTAGAGCGCAGTACTAGAGGAGAGACTCCATGTTGGAGTAGTTCCGGTAGAGCATAGGCGTGACCTGATTCTCTATTCGAAGCGTAACTAGGGTAACCAATGTGACGGCGCCGCCCATGAGAATACGTCTAGTGCGCCTGGTAGGTTAAGTCTGGTATAAATTCCTATCCGGTACTAACAAAATAAATCACAATTAGTGAAATTAGAAGGGTAGACTGTAAAGCGTGTATCGTATACCTGTATTTAAAGAGACACAAACACAGCCGTGTTCGAAATATTTATATGGTAACGATGGCAAAAGGAACGCCCATCAGCTGAGTTAGTTAGGCTCGGTACACGAAAGCAACAGGTACCCAAGTAACGGGTCACACCGAAGACTAACCTGTGACTAATTAAATAAGCGTAATGGACATACCAAGATAGCGGATAAAAGAAAAACAGTGCAAGTAGTGACATGTCCTTGCCAAATCAGTCCTGCCATGTCCATTCCGAGTTTCACGCAACCTGTTTCCAGTTAACCGGTTCGGTAGTAACGGAACTAAAAAGGTTAAAACTTGACCTATACCTTGCAGTCCGCGCATACAAAAAAGGGGGGAAATAATAAAAAATGAACGCACAATGTAAGCGACTAATGAGAAAAGGAGTAAAATTGGCCATTGAAAAACTTTGTACTACTCTCGAGTCTAGAGGGTACAACTTACGTTATTTGGATGTGTCATTGATGTATCTTTACCATGCCCTTAACCCAATCATTAATGTTTTTCCTTGTGGTCGCAATGTACCGATGGTTACCCATTCAATGTATTACATCCAATATTTGCCAAATTAATGTTTACACTATAGATTGCTTTACTATGACACTGTTGTAACTACTAGTTCTTAGTAGGCCCTTTGTACTCTACAATCACTGTCTTCCTCACTGCAATGATCCCGAGTTTTCTGACTCTCAGAACACCAGTTAACCACACTTTTAGTTCCAACTCTAGACATGTCTTTCCTCTGTCGTCTGGATATGTTTGCCATTAGGCTGTATACTAAGATATACTCTTGGTTTGTATCCTCTCTCTCTCTGAATAGAGTCTGGGTCTCTATACTGACGATTTGTTTGAAATGTACTCCTGAGGTTTAATACGTATGGGGAGTTTTTCAATGGCCAATTTTACTCCTTTTCTCATTAGTCGCTTACCTTGTGCGTTCATTTTTTATTATTTCCCCCCTTTTTTGTATGCGCGGACTGCACCGTATAGGTCAAGTTTTAACCTTTTTAGTCCCGTTACTACCGAACCGGTTAACTGGAAACAGGTTGCGTGAAACTCGGAATGGACATGGCAGGACTGATTTGGCAAGGACATGTCACTACTTGCACTGTTTTTCTTTTATCCGCTATCTTGGTATGTCCATTACGCTTATTTAATTAGTCACAGGTTAGTCTTCGGTGTGACCCGTTACTTGGGTACCTGTTGCTTTCGTGTACCGAGCCTAACTAACTCGGCTGATGGGCGTTCCTTTTGCCATCGTTACCATATAAATATTTCGAACACGGCTGTGTTTGTGTCTCTTTAAATACAGGTATACGATACACGCTTTACAGTCTACCCTTCTAATTTTACTAATTGTGATTTATTTTGTTAGTACCGGATAGGAATTTATACCGGACTTAACCTACCAGGCGCACTAGACGTATTCTCATGGGTGGCGCCGTCACATTGGTTACCCTAGTTACGCTTCGAATAGAGAATCAGGTCACGCCTATGCTCTACCGGAACTACTCCAACATGGAGTCTCTCCTCTAGTACTGCGCTCTAGTTGTTTTTCGGAACCGTCTCTATTACACACCGGATCGTACTTGTTGAGATCATCAGTATCAAAGCTCAGGAGACTACCATCACGTTGATATCCGTTTCAACACGACGGTTTTCATCGTGCCTCAGACCTCGGACCTCGGCTGATCTCTTCTCACTTCCTGTGTTTAGTAAGTGGTAGACGGGAGACTTGTGTAGTTTGTATATTTAATGCCGTTACGAGGGGAAGCCATGTCTTTCCGTGCTCATATTTGGTCGTTAGCCAGTTTGCTTAGGCTGTCCCGTCTTGCCTAAGGGTTCCGTCATTAACGGCTGTTAGTCATTTGGTAAACTTTGACTACTTGTGGGTGACTAAACTGTTTTATAGTATTTAGTTGCGCAGAACTTCGCGCCATAAATACCTGCCTGTTTCCGCTGTACTGTTTGGCCGTTTTCAACTTTAATGCCCGTATGGCACGGTAGCTTGCCTAGAAGACAGCATCTACTTAGGACATGGCGACGGCTTTCTTAATGGAGGTTTTTGCAATGAATAAATTGTTTTCGCAATGGAGGAATGTGTCAGCAATTTCCATTAGTTGCTGTAAAATGGGATAGTTGTCGACCTTCACGTTATTCTTCGTTTGAACCATTTTTTTTTTCATTTTTTTTCTTTTTTTCTCTGACCAGCACTGACCAGTTAGGAGAAATTGATTACACAGATTACTGTATGGTATACACCTAAACGGACGCTCGACAGTTATCGGCTTTTTACCTAGTTAGGTGAGTTGAGACTACAATGGCTTCAATTCATGGTCCTCTCGAGTTACCGTCTAATTTTGATGCACGAATTAATGTGCTGATTTTACTTCTTAGATTGAACTCTGGATCCAGCCGCTTTCGTCATACTACCCTCATTTGATGTGTACTTTTCTATTGTTGAAACTCGGTAAGCGACTTCTCTTTGCTCTTGGCCTATTTTTTTAAACACATCATCTTTGTATTTTGTGCACTAGTTCTTCTGATTTGGGACTACACACTTATCCCCGCTTTTTGAGTGACGTTCCCTAGACACAATGGTTACTTCTTAATAAATTGGGCTGTCACTCACGTGGTGTGCCGCTTCATGCTTCTCCTCTGTTTCTCACAGCCCCGTTGGGTCTTTCTGCACTCTGTTATTCGTTCCCCCATCACATGGTCTGTGGTTGCACAACCATTCGATGTATACTGATGATCTTTTACAATGTTTGTATGTGTATGATCTTTTAACAGCCTTGAAAAAGCCCATGCTTGGGCGAAACGCGTTGGCTGCGGATCTGGTCACACTGAATCTTGGAATAAAGGAATACAAGCAAATACGCAACTACTGTGTGGACTCGACATTTAGTTGTTTGTTTTGAAACCAGTTAACAATTTTTGTTTTGGTGTTGCCTCTCATACTTGTGGATAACTGGGTTTATATACGAAAAAAACTTGGAATAACCTACAATTCGGATCATGCACCAATTTGGGGCTTCCCAGGCACTCCAGCCTGTTTAGACAATATGCTGAGCCTACCATTGAAGCAAGCGGGTATCTCACCTTGGGGAGATTTGAGAATAGGTACGGATCTGGTTACTTGGGAAACTTTGACATCATGCACTCTGGGACACTTAACCAGATTTAAATACTATCAACTCTCTGCTTGGTGGGCTAGGCAAAATTGGGAGGAACAGATGGAAGATTCTTGGTTAATTCAAGCCATGAAAGTTGGTGGTATTAATAAAGAAGTGGCCTTGTGGTATCGAACTTTGATCGAAGCAGAAGACGATATAGATCAGGATATCCAAAAGCTCTGGAGTGATGATGTTGTTAATATTAATTTGAGTGAGGCTTGGATGGGCTCATTTGCATTGCTTCGAGAGACAGTTAAACCCGCCTTTCTTAAACTAAATCATCTTTTTACCCTATATCGGGTATATTGGTCCCCAGCAAAATTACTCAGTTTGTTTATTCAAGGTGTCGAGATCCTTTAGCAGATGATCGCCATATGTTTTTAACCTGCCCAAAGATTACTAAATTTTGGATGGACCTGTGTGAATTTTTGTCGGATGTAACAGGAATTCTGATAGAAGTAACTCCCTTATTTATATTCTTTGGAATAGGCCAAGACAGTATTTCTGTTTCAAATAAAATGGCAGCAAGACTAACTTTTGATGATATCTTAATGGGAAGACGAGCGATCTGTAGAGCCTGGAAATCAGCTGTTCCACCCCTTTTTTCTGAGTGTAAAAATAATATCATACACACAAGCCAACAGGACATGGCATGTGATCCTAGAAGTCAGAAGAAGATATAGCCTATGTTGGTTGATTGGTGTCAGAGGAATGGGGTCCAATGATTAAGCCAATAAACAACTGTCGGTCCTGGTCCCCTTCTTCTGTATGTTATGCTTGAGAGGGGTAGGAGTGGAAGCAGCTAGTTTTCTTGTGTGGAACGACTTCATTCCCGTCCGGCCCTCGGTAAGGGAAAGGGAGTATCGCCACAAGTCAATTGTCGGAATGAGGACCAAAAAAAGAAATAATAATAATAATATTGACGACTAAAGAAAGTGGTGAGGAGAGAGAGTGGATGGGGTGTTCACGAGGAGAGATTTAGGATGAGTCTAAATATAAATAAATCACCCTTGCACCAGTATTGAGGATATAACCCTCAAGATTACTTCTTGAAAAAAATAAAAATGTGAACAAACAAGAAATGCATGAAAGCAGGAAAATATGGCGCTCCTAAATCTTTGATGAAGAATTAGGGTGCTGACATTAGTAACATAAGTTACCTCTTCATCAGGAACTATTGTGCAAACAACAAAGTTCTGCTGCCGTCAGAGTAGTTTATAATCACCCAGGACCCTAACTTCTTGGTCTTGCAGTGTATACAGGGAATTATGGGTACTAAGTAAGAGGAAAGCACAAGACCCCATGGAAATATTAACGAAAGGAAATCTATCATCCAATGTTGAGGATCTCCAGAGCAGGGCCTCCCTAGGTGAGGAAAAGGTGAATAATTACTGACACCAAAATCTGCGAAAAATCTGGTGAAACATGTGCTCCTTCAAAAAGAAAAACAAGACTAAGGAGATGCTTGACCTAGAGAAATTGCTTACATATGGTCCACCTTTAGTTTATTAATGGACAATTGAGAAAGAGCCAATAGTTTCAGATAGGTGTGTTATCTTTTTGTGCAGCCCCGCCTACTTTTGGGGCAATAGGTGTTTGAAGTAGTGTAAAGTTAGCCAAAAGACCCTGTTTAAATAAGACATATCCTTTCTACCAACAAGCAGACCTGTCTTCTGCTCCATGGCCACTTCCCTATTTAGATGAGCTCTCCTCCCACTTCAGAAGGTTCAAGCTACTTCTCTCCCTCACTGCGACTGGAACCTGACCATCTAAGAGGGTCCTAGTAATGAACAGAAGAAGCCTTCTCCGGCATCTTCAAATTGAAAGATGTAGTGCTAAGGATATATTGTGTTCTACCAACTGTTCATACCCCCTCCTAGATAATCTGTGTTAAATGCCTGTACTGCCTAGCACCAGAGTAAATCCATTGTGTTCTGAGCTAGGGTCGTCAATTCTCTCAGTCAAGGATGTGTAATTCAGGCCTTGAGGTCTCAAAATCTGGACGAGAAAACTGCACATGCACCCTGCCATGACTCCTTTGATTAGAAGCCATTGATAATTTGAAGAGACCTTCTCTACCAACACAATGTTCAGGTAATGGAGACGTTTTAAGCCTGATGATGAGGTGAGAAGGCTTTGAAATGGACTGTATTTAAGAGATGTCAGTTGAACTTCAAAGTCTTACACAAGTATCAATCTTTCCTCTAAGGCCTGTTAGTAAATGTTGGTCTGATGTATCAGTCTTCCAGATAAGTATGAATTAATCAGTCCTTCACTTGCATGAGTGATAATAATGCTAAAAATGCAAGTAGCTAACTTAAACTTAACCTTGAAGTAATGATGAGCACCTACTAACAAAAGATAGTAATACATCTATTATCTTGGCAGGCATGTAATGTCAAAATATTCATTTTGTAGCTACAAGGGCAACATACACACCCTGGCACAAGTAATGGAAGAACATCTCAACTGTAATTGTCCTCATAAATCTGTTCACCTCACTGATTTTCAGAAATAAGTGGAAATCCCTGGGGGATCCTCTGAACTAAAATTATAATCGGGGGGAACCTTGGTCTTTCCTCCACTGGACAAACGGAATTAACAGTGCTGGTCTGCAACATATCTGAAATATCATGGATAACGCCCATTGTTTCCTTACATTCTATAACAGGGAAACATATTATGTTCACAGAATCTACACACCCACACACACACATACACACACAGGACTCTGATATCGATCCTGTTCAAGCTCCAATAAATGCTGGATTCTCCTTCCTATCTGGTAAGTGACCCATGCTCTGGATGCTAAGAAGGGAATGGTATAGTTAGGGATGCTACTGATGGTAAGGGCTAACAAATGTGTAATCCCCCACTAACTGAGGATTGCACTCTTGTTGGGGGTTCTAGAATAGTTGATCATCTTTATTCATTAGAAGCAACTCCTTGCAGAAGCTTCATGCCAGATATAGAGAAAATACTGGAGATGGAGACCATGTTTCCTGTCTCCCACTGCTTCTTTCAATAAACCTCCTGATTTCTCTCAAAATAGCATCTGTCCTAAGAATGTGAGATAAATAAAATATGTTTTCTAAGAAGATTCTGTCTTTCCTGACTGAAGCCAATTTGGACACATCACACAACTATGAAAGCTGGCTCTGTAGAAGATACCAATGCCAGTATTTATTAGAAAAGCAATTATTTTTCAATCATTACCAAAAAGTGTGAAAAATACGAACCATTCTTCACTGCGCTCCATAGAATATTGAATTCTTGCAACTGTGGCTCATTCCAATAGGGAACAGAGAATTAGGCTACAGCTCTGACTGATAAAGATTTGCATGAAAATGGTGTTAATTATGTTTTGCATCATATGAACCGGGTCCATGGCATCTTCATCTTCAAGGTAACTGCTGATTTTGCTTCCAGACAAGAACACAGAAAGCCCACACTCATGAAAGATGCAGTGGAATGATTTTGTAAACCCATGGGAAGAATAAAACCTTGTTAAGTTAAAGAACACCATTTTATCACCTTTTTTCCTCCTGCATAATGGCATAAATGATGATAACATGCAGGGGCATATCACGGGGAGACAGCCATTACAACAAAACTGTTACAATGCATGCCTTTACATCGCATGTAGTTGCAACGCAAAAGGTGTGCAGCAGTGGGTAGAAGGTGTTGGATTTAACTCCAACACCTTCCCTACTGTTGCACACACTGGAGTTGGAATAGAAAATGTATCTATTCCTACTTCCAGCGCCCCCCGCACAGAAAGTCCGAGTAAAAGTTTGCGTTGCAACGGCATGCGATGTAAAAGCATGCGTTGTAACGTCACCTATTCCAGATCACGTGCTGTCATTTAATGAAATGGGCCTAGCAAGACTCCTTTGAGTTGGAAATCTAAAAAGGCTTATCTAAATGCATGTTACTAAGCATATGGGCCAGGTCCTCAAATGGCACCAGAATCATGTTTGTTCCCCAAATCCTCCGGACTTCACTCAGGAGAAGCATCTCTAGAAACCTTTTTGCTTTGAAAGTCTGCCATTGTAGCTTCATTAGAGTCATTTTAGCCTAATTTGATGGAGCTGTTTCCCGTCCCATTTCCTACAATTTAGCAGTGAAGACCCACACTAGTGCTACGAAAGAGAACAGGCTAATCCTGGATCATCTATGTTGCTGATAGGCCTGTCAGCCTAAGAGGTGTCTTCCCCCAAACCTTTTGTCTACTTCTCTCATATTGTTGCTGGCATTAGGACTATGTGTATTTTACCACTGCTAACCAGTGTTAAAGTGCATGCGCTCACAGCTTAAAACATGGGAACATTGGTTTACACCTGATTGGCATATTTAATTTACTTATATGTTCCCTTTCATGAGACACAATATGGCTTCAGGCCCCAATACAGCACGGAATCAGCACTCCTTCTAGCTTTTGAGTCGCTATGAAGAGCGGCTGATGAAGGGAAAACTGCTGCACTTGTCATGCTAGACCTAAGTGCAGCATTTGACACAGTGCCGCATGGTCTGTTGCTAGAATGGGTCTAGTCACAGGGCATAAGAGGAAGAATATAAATGGCTTGCTGATTTTTTACTTAAGCGCTCTTTTCAGGTGTTTCAGAAACCCTTCACCTCTGAGATTATCCCCCTCCAGCAGGGAGTACCTCAGGGATCCGCTCTGAGCTCTACCTGGTTTAACCTGTATCTTCGTTCTCTGGAAGACATAATCGAACCACATGGGGTGAGGTTTGTGTCGTATGCTGATGACACTCAGTTGATCATCACTCTGGCACAAGATGATGGCAGAGCGACAGCGAACTTCAACTCTTGCTTGGTAGATCTTGCGGTTTGGATGGATACTAGTTGTCTGAAGTTAAATGCAGACAAGACAGAGGTTCTGGTGATTGGGAAATAGCCTTCAATATGGTCTCCTGCATGGTGGCTTGAAGAATTGGGCCCATTCCAAATTCTGAGCCAAAAGCCAAACATCTGGGTATCCTTTTGATGCACAGCTATCTTTTGAGACCCACATCAGGGTCACAACTGGCGCATGTTTTGGAGTGTTAAAGTTGCTAAGTAAGATCTTAGAGCTCCTGCTGGACTCGCCAAAAAAGATGGTAACTCAAGCGCTATTAGTGTCCCTACTAGATTACTGTAATCTACTGTATCTGGGAGTCTCTAAGGTCAGGCTGGGTATGTTTCAGAGAGTTCAGAATGCAGCTGTCCGAATGCTGTTAAAAAGGCCAAAATGGATGACCATTAGCCTGTGTGCTGCGGAACTCCACTGGCCCCCCGTTAAGCATCGAGTCTCTTTTACGGCACTATGTTTTACTCATAGGATACTGAATCAGAGGGGTCCAATCTATTTGTTTCCTCTGATTCAAGCCTATATTCCCACTAGACACCTTCAGTCTGATGAAGTGGCCCTAAATGTAATCCCTAGAGTGTGCAGAATGCACCA
This sequence comes from Triturus cristatus, assembly GCF_964204655.1. Lineage (NCBI taxonomy): Eukaryota > Metazoa > Chordata > Amphibia > Caudata > Salamandridae > Triturus > Triturus cristatus. The sequence continues at coordinate 881,763,375 of NC_140583.1, forward strand.
TTGGGGCAGTTCCTTCACATTTTGGAAGCTAAACTCTGGAACCCAATGCCATTGGCTCTGAGACTCAATCCTTCAGAAGCAAGTTTCCGTAAAAAAATCTCAAGACGCGGCTGTTTAGGCAAAGCAAGTAGAGCCTCTGGCTCTTTAATATTATTATTATTATTATCAATAATGCGTTCTTAATATAGCGCATGGCAACTCTATTTGACTGTGGATGGTGCTTCCTCAAGCGCTGGGACACTCCTTGGAGTAACCAGGCCCTCTATAAATCCTTTTAACATAAAATAACATTGGTATACCATATATACAGGGCTGGTAAATTAAATGCTGCCAGTGGGCCTGCAGCACTTATTGTGCCACTCACTTAAGGAGCCCCTTAAAGCATGCCACCGGCCTGCTAATACTGCCTGAATGCAGTTTTAAACTGCCAGTTCAATTTGGCAAAATACACCCCCGTGCTAAGTTTAACACTTGCTTTTTATTACATATAATCCACGCCTAAGGTAGGCCCTTTGTTTGGGAGCAGGTACAAATGCCATGTTTATTGTCTGAGGAATTGTAATTTCAAATCCTCTTTAATGGCAAAGGTCGGATTTTAAGTCACGGTGCTGAAAATACCCCGTTTAGAAAGCTGGCATATTTTTGGTCCTAACCATTTGGTGCCTTAAGCCTGTTTCCTGGGTCACATGACTAGTTCTTCGATATTATAGTTTCGATATTCAGGGTGCACACCCTAATTTTACTCATTTATAAGATTGCGCTGAAGAATAAATTGTAAGCCCACAAGGAAGGGTGCTTACGAGTTAAAAAGAGGCACATGCCATATTTAAAATGTATGACCTCACAGAGACAGTGGGCCCGATTCACAGAACTAACTTAAGACAAAATCCTAAACTTACTACCATTTTGGTATTCACAGAAGGCACTTACTCATTTTGGTATTCACAGAAGACACTTACTCACTTCGGTATTCACAGAAGTTAGGAGTCCTAACTTTAGGACTCCTAAATGCCTTCTGTGAATACCGAAAGTCTTAAAATTAGGATTTTTCTCAGTTTAGGAGTCCTAAAGTTAGGACTCCTAACTTTACTACTACTAAACTGAGAAAAATTGTAATTTTAAGGCTTTCGGTATTCACAGAAGGCATTTAGGAGTCCGAAAGTTAGGAGTCCTAACTTTACTACTACTAAATTTAGATAAATCCTAATTTTAAGACTTTCGGTATTCACAGAAGGCATTTAGGAGTCCTAAAGTTAGGAGTCCTAACTATACTACCACTAAACTGAGAAAAATCCTAATTTTAAGACTTTCGGTATTCACAGAGGGCATTTAGGTGTCCAAAAGTTAGGAGTCCTAACTTTACTACTACTAAATTTAGATAAATCCTAATTTTAAGACTTTCGGTGTTCACAGAAGGCATTTAGGAGTCCTAAAGTTCGGAGTCCTAACTATACTACCAATAAACTGAGAAAAATCCTAATTTTAAGACTTTCGGTATTCACAGAAGGCATTTAGGAGTCCTAAAGTTAGGACTCCTAACTTCTGTGAATACCGAAATGAGTAAGTGCCTTCTGTGAATACCAAAATGAGTAAGTGCCCTCTGTGAATACCAAAATGGTAGTAAGTTTAGGATTTTGTCTTAAGTTAGTTCTGTGAATCGGGCCCTGAAGGCCTAAAAGCTTTTTCTTTGTGTAGGTCCAGCTTTGTGTATTTGTCCCAGACAGCCACACAATAGAGAGCCTGGGTGTTGGCAGGATGGGAAATCAAAAGCAAGATTGGGCGGAGTTCTGCACAGCCCCACTTGGACTTCAAAGACTCTGCTTCAGCTCACACACAAAAATCTTCATGGTAGCCTATTGTGCCTGAAGACAGACTGGGACCAGGGCAGGGAGTCATGAAATTTCAGACACTTCTGTAGGGGGAAAACTCCTCACGTTTATTCGACTTCAAAGGGGGCAACAGGTATAAGAATAGAACCCCAAGACCCACTATTACGCTCACTCCTGGACCTGAGGAAGGACTCCCAGAAGACTGCCCTGCTGCCTATGGCATGCTGTGTATGTCAGAGGACTAAAGTGCTGCACCAAGTGGACTGCCCTGCTGTCTGAAGCCTGCTCTGTGCCATCAGAGGACTGCCCTTTTGCTGGGGATCAGCTTTCCTCCTTGAGCACAAGCTGTTCAGAGTGACTCCAAGGGCTAGTTGGTTGGCCTTCTGATCAGAGCCTCATGGACAGAATAGGCTCCAACCATCTTGAACCTGTTCCTGGACCCTGCCTGAGTGAGTTCTGACCCACCAACTGGTGCCCCTCCAGTCCATCCTGGACCCTTAGAAATGGGGCTAAATGTGCCGAAATAGCCAAAATCCAAAACGTATTTTCTGCCAAAAAGTGCTCTGAGAAACGAGGTGAGGTGCGTTGCTGGTCAGCCTGACATTGCAGCAGCATCTGCTACGTTTTTCTGGCAGCAGCAAATCCTATTCAGAGGCTCTTCAGAGAAGAGGTATCTGGCAATGTGGAGCTCTCGTCTTTAGCAGTCTGCAGTTTCATCCCACAGGAGATTATCAATCTCCAAAAAAGAGACTAAATCCGAATGTAGAAATCTTCACCACAGCTCTGTTCAGTGGCTATCCAACTGCAGCACCGCCTCCTCAGACACCGCCAGCTGCCTTGCCCCACTGAACTTCACCTTCCTAGACATTTTTTATTGAAATTTCTTCCATGTCCAAGTAAGCAGAGAACGGGCCCAATACACTTTGTGAATTCAATCTGCACTCCATAGCAGTCGATCGTACCTTTTAACTTTGCGCCAGTGTCCCTCAATCAGATGTCCGCGGTTGGTGCTTTGATGTCCGTTTTGATTTGGAGCTAGACTTCACTTAAAATTTTAAATATTCATAAATCCGGTTCTACTGATTGGATTTTCAAATGTCAGGTGTCAAATTATTTATTAAAATGTACTCTCATTTTCTAATTTAGATTGGGATTTTTCATGAGTTGTGTTTTCACTTTACTACAGTTTAAGTGCTGCATAAATGCTTCACACATTTCCTCCAAATTAAGCTGACAGCTTTTGTGCCAACCTACCAGAGGGTTAAGCACAAGTTAATTTAGTCACTCTTTGTGCTTCAACCTGATCGGGTTGTTGGCTGCTGTATGAGAAGGGCGGACACCTTCCTTCAAACAGCAACCCAATTTCTCACAGTTGCCAACTGCCTCCTCTTGGGTTTCTGGTTTGAAATTGGATGAGGTCTGGTGAGAAATGCACCATCCTGGCATGGTGCTGCTTGTCCTTATTAATATACCATGGGACCTCAATGTCCAACTGAGTCAGCACTATCAGTGGCTGCAGACACAAAACCCTTCAGCAGTCTTTACCTTCCTAGCGTGATTAGATGCAGGAGCAGATCTACACAGGTACATACTCAATAAATGAACCAAATGTTCTCCACATCATCCTTGAACCCTGTTCGAAAACTTTAAACATGGGGAACCCAGATTAAAAGGACATCTCAGCCATCCGCCTGCACGCCACTAAGCAGATCTGTAGGTAGGAGGGGGCAACAAAGTTAATAATGTTTGGAGAAATACATAGAAATATTATGAGTTATGCTGATGGGTGGTCTACGTCTACATTCCCTTTATGGGCAACAATGAAATTCTCAAGGAGAGGTGTGAAGGCAACTGTGGGTGAGCATCAAGTAGGACATAGCCACAGTCGTGGCCCCTGCAGGTGGGAACGGTGGGGCCGGGCTGGGGAGGGGATTCGACAGTCGACCACAACCACCACCCCAGACCCGGCCCCACCGCTCTTACCTGCATGGGCCGCGGCTGCATAGCCAGTGTTAGTAATGTGGATACCTGGCTTGCTGTTGGTACCCCTGGGATAAGGAGCCGTGAGAGCAGCAGAAAGAACAGAAAGCCAGTACAGATATGAGAGGCAGTTCACTTTCTGTGGTGTTCAGTCCATCCTCTCCCCCCTCGAAAGTGAACAGGAAGCTGCCATGGTTGGGACAATGCATCAACACAATGATGACATGGGCGGGGCAAAAGGTCCATGACGTCACCTCTGCCACCTGAATACATTTGTGAATTGGTTCCCTCTTTGGTGGGTGGAGCGTTCAATCTTACTAGCTCTAGAATTGAGAGGAGAAACAATTACAAACAATTAAATGTGCTACCCGTTGTTTTCAACTGTTAACAGAATACTTTCATTTTGAATTTAGGCTTCAAGACTTCAATTCTAAATGGATTCAGTCACAAAAGCAGTTACTGCGCTGCTTCCCTTACAATCTCGTCATTTTAAACCACTGCGTGACCTGTGCTGGCTTCACTGCCACCTCTTAATTAGCAAGGATGTTAAATCTGGCAAAAGAATCGAATGCATATATTAACGCAGTTTTTCACTGCACTGCCTGCAGATGGTTGCAAAGACCCTCGTTTTTGAAAGGCATGCTTATGTTAATGAATCTTGCCCCTTGTTGACGTTGCTGACTAGAACTTGCGCTCTCGTTTTTTAATTTCGGCATCTCTCTTCACGATTAAAAAGAGGTGTCAAAGGTTAATTATTAGAAATTCTATCACCAGCACGGATTCTCCGCGTGATTTAGACAAGTCACTTCATCTACCAGTGTCACAGTTTATTGAACTGTAATTGGATAATAGTTAGGGCTGGAAGAAGAGGGAGCATGGCTGATTAATATTGGCATCATCCTGACCCCCTTGAGAACTCTGCCTAAAACATTTATTTCTCTGCGCTTTACAAATTAAACGGATCCACAAAAAAATAATGAAATCTGTGGCAAGAAATTGATAAAAGTATTTCACAGTATAGTTACCATTTGTTATTTTTGTGTCGTGTTTTGCAGAATCGTAAACATGTCCCTTAGCCATGCTGCACAGTGAGATCACACAACACTATAATGTCTAGTGGGATCAGCAGATGAATGCTGCTGCGGATTGGGGGATCCTTGTCCTATAGTGGGACCGACTCATCACAGTGAATGCCCATGAGATAAGATGTCATCTTTTTCTTTACCACATTGCACCAAAGTATGTCCCTTTAAATCTACTGCACAATCAGAAATGTTAATCTTCTTTCCTTATACTCCATGATTAGTAGATTTAACAAAATATAATATTCAATAATGTCCTCTAAATAAATTACTAAGTGCAGAAAAAATAATCCTTTCTACTCTGCCAACGTTTGGGACACAAAGGTCCAGAATCTCCAATTGACCCCGTGGTCACAGTTCCCCCAGCATTGGTTGAAAAGGCCCAGGATGTGGGGCTTTATTCAGCCAGAAAGCAGAATGTCCAGGGTCGTACGCTTGCGACCTTATATGCTAAATTGAGATCTTATCATCCATTCTAATTATACATACATTATCAAATTCGTCAAGTTTAATGAAAGGACGGGTGAGCCTTATAATTAAACGATTCATAAAATGCCAGGGCTTTTTAACAAGATGTGCGACCTCACATTGAAATAAATGTTACAAGAGTTTCCCTCATTTTCGATCAAAAGTGGGTCTTCATTTTGCATTTATAATACACGCGAGGGCTGAGCAGTCAGTCAGATGATTATCAAAAATGAAATAATTCACTGGGAGAAATGCGTGGACCTTTATGGATTGCTCAAAGTTAGAAAATTAGATTGTATTCTTGAGGGAAGTGTGGAATTCTCCTGATATCTAAATACATATGTTTGCAGACGATCAAACAGTAGTTGGTGCTGTAATTCATGTAAATTACGTTTGCACTTAGTACCTAGCGGATTTTGTTCATTACTGATTAAAAATATGCAAACATTCAAGATGCCAAAGAGAGTTATGTGTCCCCTACTGACATATGATACGTTATGCTCATCTCTGGTTTGAATGTCAACATAGGTAACTGAGCCATCCTTCCTAAATTGTGCTAAATTGTGCACCATGACATTGGATAATGATTACATGTGCTATTTACAGTGCTTTGAAACAACAAAATAAAGGTATCAGGTGCTATGCAATAACTAAGTTATTATTCTGACTTTATTTTCCTGGAAATACATCTTAATTAGTCCATGACTGTATTTAGTTCCTGTTCACATAGCGCTAGCCCTCCTAAAGAATCAGGTTGCTTTACATATACCGTGGATAACATTTGCAGGTGTATCTAGAAAGGTGCATGAACTCACAGCACACTCGAGGCGTGAGTGAGAACAACAAACAAGCTGGTAGAGCGAATGAGCGAAGATCACTGGGTCAGGGATTCCTGCACTGCAGAGTAAAAGGATAACTTAAGAAGAACCAACAATCCTGCATATAAAAGCAGAGTATATCTCATAAGGTCAGCTCATACAATACATCGAGGCATGGTGCCTGATTAGCAGGTATCTAGGGAGAGTTCATTTAATCTGGATTTGAATAGTGAGAAGGGTCTGGTGCCTTGTGGATCTTAGTCAGGAATGATTTTAAGATTTTAGGAGCAATGCTGGAGAAAGCATGCTTCATTGTGGCGGTTTGCTGGGACCCACGGAGGTGGGCTTGTTACGCAGGTGTTCTGCCCAGGTTCTTGTTTGTTCATGATAGTGAATGTTTGTAAGCCAGAGCTACTACAGCTGTAGCAGAAAGGTAAACCTTACATGTGATGCATGTGATGCATTCCACCCCAAAACCCACTACCAGTAAATATGATCCCACTTTACTCATCACAAAAAACGTCCCCTTTTTTCTGCATGACCACATCCAGTCTTCACATTAAGGGAAACTGAAAAAATGTCACCTGCTCATAATATCCCAGGAGTGACCTCCCCACAGCGGTGCAAGTAGCCCAAGGACCAACAGTGGAAGAGATTTTCCCAGAATAAACATGTGCCCCTCGTGTTGATGTGTCATGCCTAATCTCAGTCATCCAATGGTAGGAGGAGATTTATTCCACGGGTTTGTAATATTATTTGCTGTGGCACAAACCTAAAAACCAATTGATTCTGAGTCAGTCACTTTATTTTGCTATGCAAACACAAGGATATGATGGACATTCACTCCAGTTACAGATCTGGGTTGAATCCATCATCGTTCTTTTGCCCACTTCGCCACCCCAGTTCAGACATGCCCATATGCAAATCAGTCTTGATCCTGTGCCTCATGGGAACAGTCCAGCCCGAAATTACTTTATTTTACTATGCCATGCGTGGTGAACACGTAATCATGTTTCTAAAAAATCTGAAATGCCCTGTAATAATATCAGGGTCACATCCCACTTCCAATACCTTCCTGGTACCTGCTGTCTGGCTCCTATTCTGGCACTCATATACAATACTGTTATAAGTACAGCACCTCGTGCTTATGAGGCATTTGCTGCAATAAAAAAGGGTTTTGTAAAATGTTCCACTGGTTCTCTGAACAACCAGATTAAATATTTTCTGTAAATTGTTCCACTAGTTCTCTGAACTATTAAATGCTAAAATAAAACCACAAGTGGGTGCTTTTTCATGGAGGATGGTCTTCAAATGAGTTACGGCAGATTTTAGTATGTCTGCAGATCTCAATATAAAATACTTTTAATTCCAAAAACGTATTTCCTGTCTGCAGGGATTCTAATTCGTCAACGGTCATCTCATTGAAAATATCAGTGGCAGCCCATCAGTGTGAGTGTCGGAGCTTTGCACTTCTTTTTCCAAAGCATGACAAGTTTTGGTTGGGCTGAGCATCCTGAAAGACTCTCATCCATGCCAGGGTTAGGCAGCCAAATTGTTCCGTGTGCAAGTACCTAGCAGCCTGGGAAAAGTTTTGCCAGGCTGGAGATGTTAGAGCCATGAGGGCAGAGACATTATGAGGCCAGCAAAGCCTTGTGAGGATCCTCCCCCTGATGATGAGCAGATGCATCATCAAGAGTGTCCGCAGTGTGTGCCTTAGGTTTGAGCCCTGGCGTGCTCGGGGCAAGCTTTTTTTTAGTAATGCTTCACACTTATCTTTCCCAACTCGTCACAGAGTGGGGTGGGATCAGCAAGACTCACTGACCCCACCCCACTCTGTGACAAGTTAGGAAGGTCCTCCCTACATTGGCTGGCACTTAACAAGGTTATCCAATGAGAGGAGGTGACATGATATTCAGTTTCCTCCTTCCCTCCCAAAGCTTATAGCTCCTTCCTGATCACATCAAATACATCTTCCAGCTAGGCCCATGGTTGCCGCAGGTTTGAGCTGGTTAATGGGCAGCCCCTGATACGTATTACTACTACCACTATCACAGCAACACAAATGTGGTACATGCAGCTTATCTAACCAAATAATCAAAGACAAGGATTTTACACAGAACAATGTGACAATCAACCACAGGGAATTTACAGACTGAAATACCCAACATGTAATGAATGGGATTTCCAGCTATCCCCCTGCCGAACTACAGATCCCAGCGGCCTCTGCAGCTGGAAGGATATCTGAGACTGGTTCCTGCTGGTTCTTCCCCTGCCCCTTCGGCCTCATGTCCGGATGCTGTCTCCCTCTTCGCTGGACTTCCAGCTGACCCTCCACTGAACCAACGCTCCCAGCAGCTTGCACTGCAGCAAGGAGAGCCCAGACTGGTTCCTGCTGTTTCTGTATCTGCCATCTATCTGACCTCATATCCGGACGTGGTCTCTCGCATCGCGAAACTTCCAGCTGACCTTCTACCAAACTACAGCTTCCAGCAGCGTCTGCTGCTGGAAGGAGAGCCCGGACTGGTTCCTGTGGATTCTGCCCCTGCCCCTCTGGCCTTATATCTAGATGACGTCTCCCACATCACAGGACTTCTATCTGACCTCCACCGAACTACAGCTCCCAGCATGGAAGCTGCTATAAGGAGAACCCAGACTGGTTTCTTCTGATTCTGCCCCTGCCCCTCAGGCCTCATATCCGGCAGCCATCTCCCACATCAAGGGATGTGTATGGGTGGTGCCCGAGCAAAGTCCTTGCCCAGGGCAGGCCTGTTCATGCTCTTCAGAGCCTGGCAGAGGCTGGTCCTCCCCTCTTTCACCTGACCCCCAGCTAAATAACATGCTTACCTCCACGGCCTTTGCACTGCTGCTATCCCTACCCGGTCACTGCACTGCCTGCTGTCCAGGTCCCTGTGCTGCCACTCTCCTTGCCCAGTCACTACGCTGCCTGCTGTCCAGGTCCATGCACTACCTGCTGTCCCTGCCCCTGCAATGCTGCTACTCCGGCATGGTCACTGCGCTGCCTGCTGTCCAGGTCAATGAAATGCCTGCTGTCCCTGCCCTTGCGCTGCTGCTACCCCTGCCTAGTCACTGTGCTGCCTGCTGTCCAGGTTCCTGCACTTCCTGATGTCCCTTCCCCTGCGCTGCCACTCCCCCCCTGTCCGTTCACTGCACTGCCTCCTGTCCAGGTCCCTGCGCTGCTGCTCCCCCTGCCCAGCCACTGCGTTGATTACTGTCCAGGTCCCTGCGCTGCCTGCTGTCCCTGCGCTGCTGCTACCTCTGCCCGATCACTGTGCTGCCTGCTGTCTCTGTCCCTATGCCGCCTGCTGTCCCTGTGCTTCTGCTACCCCTGCCATGTCACTGTGCTGCCGGCTGTCCTTGCCCCAGTGCTGTCGCTCCCCCTGCCCAGTCACTGCACCTCCTGCTGTCCCGGTCTCCACATTGCCCATTCCAGGTCCTTTCCAGGCTCCTAGGACCACAAGGACAATCTACTAGGACTTCTAATGGAGGCTGCTGCATGGCCACGCAGCAGAAGCGCACAGCCGTCAATGCACCGCTGGTTAAACAATGCTCAGTACCAGGATCCCTGGATCTCCTGCCACCCGCCGGTACACCTCCAAGGAACTCTTGAAACTAGACCCCGGAGACTAAAACAGCAACTGCGTCTCCTTCTCCCCACGATCCACTGAAGGACCCTTCATCTGACACTTCTCCTCCAACACAGCCTACAAAAAATCCTGCACCACTCATGCCCACAAGACCATGAGCACCCCCCAACCACTCCACTTTATCTTGCTCAACACCCTCTCACTCTGTAAACACGCCACGGAAATTTGGGACACCCTCACAACCTCTCCATAGATGTTGCCTTCTTCACTGAAACGTGGCTCAACCCCTCATCGAACCCTGACATCACCACCGCCACTCCCTACGGACACAAGATGATATACTGAGATTACGCTGATAAACAAGGTGGAGGCATTGTCATAACCTTCAAGGAAACTATCAGAAGCACCATCACCAACGACGACTTTGCACCTCTCATGGAACACCTCAACCTCCTGCTACAAACTGATGTGAAGACTACAATAAGAGGCACCCTCACCTACAGATCCCTTAGACCCTGAGCAACTTTCTGTGACAGCATTCCCAACCTCATCGCCCCCTAGCAATTGACTCTCACCACTATGTCCTACTTGGCGACCTCAACTTCCACATCAACGACCCCAAAGACGCCAACTCCACTGTTGTCCTGTAGAACCTGAACAACATCAACCTCACCCAACTGGTCACCAAACCCACACACAAAGCCAGACTCCATTTTCATCTCCAGCGACAGAATTAAATGCAGCCACACCACAGAGGTCACCTGGACTTACCACACCATAGTACACTTCACTGGCACATCAAGGAAGCCAAGAAAGCAGCCTTCACCTCCGACATTGACTCCGCAGCCAACCACACAAAGGAACCCTTCAAAATAGTCAAAGAATTATCCAACCTGACACCTACAGAGAACACCATCCCCCAAACCAAGAACTCTGCGACACCCTCTCAGACTGCTTCCACAGCAAGATCACCAACAACTACAACAATTTCAACCTCCAACCTGCCACCCTCAACCCCAACAACCTCAACCAACCAGCGAACATCAGGAAACCATTACCACCAGGTCTCCGCTCACTGCCCAGACCACCTCATCTATCATGTCTTCCATCCACTGTAGGGGCCCAGTGACCCCTGCCCCCACCACCTCTACAACCTCGCAACAAACTCAATTAGCACACAACTCATGAGCATTCTCAACACCTCCATCCCTACAGCAACCTTCCTGGAGAGATGGAAACATGCAGGCGTCAGACCCCTCCTAGAGAAAGCCTCCGCCAACCCCAGAGATCTCAAAAATTATCGTCCGATCTCCCTGCTCCCCTACCCGGCCAAAGTACTTGAGAAAGCAATTAACTAGCAGCTCACTGAATTCCTGTAACAAAACCACTTACTGGGCACCTCACAATCAGCATTCTGTGCCAACCACAGCACTGAGAGCACGCTGATAGCCACCACAGATGATTCTTCGGCCACGGGAAAAAAACTGTGGCCCTGATCCTCCTTGACTTCTCTGCGGCATTCAACACCGTCTCCCACAACACCCTCATCAACAGACTCCACAACATAGTCATACAGCAAAGTGCCCATAAGTGGATCGCCTTCTTTCTTACTGGATTTGCTCCGGGAATCAAATTGCCTCCTTCACCTCCGCACCCAAAACATCACATGCGGCGTTCCACAAGGCTCATCCCTCAGCCTCTCCCTACATGGCGCCCTATGATATATACACCACCAGATCTCATGGACTCAACACAATCTCCTAAGCAGACAACACTCAACTGATCCTCTCGCTCACTGAAGACCCCTCCAACACCAAAACCAACTTCTGAAATGCCGTGACCAATGTTGCCAAATGGATGAGAGACAACTGCCTCCAATGCAACTCCGACAAGACTAAAGTACTGATCTTCGGGAAGAGCACCTACGCATGGGACCAAAGCTGGGGGCCTGAAGAACTCAGACCTACATCCACACTGACCGACAATGCAAACAGCCTCGGCATCATCCTTGACAGCCAACTGACCATGAAATGACAAGTCGAAGCAGTCGTCTCCTCCAGCTTTCACACACTTAAAATGCTCTGCTGAATCTTCAAATAGATCCCAAACAACATCAGAAAGACTGTCACTCAGGCCCTCGTCACAAGCCGCCTCAACTACTGCAACGCCCTCTACACCGGCAGCTCAAACCCTACTCCTCAGAAGACTCCAGACCATACAGAACGCTGCAGCCAGACTCATCCTGGACCTCCGCAAATTAACCCACATCACCCCCCCTGAGAGACTTAAATGGCTCCCCATCCAGAAGAGATGCCACTTCAAGATTCTCTTGCATGCCTACAAAGTCCTTCTTACATCAACCATTGAGTGAACTTACACCAACCCTCCAGACACCTGCCATCCTCTTCACTCATCCTCACACACACAGCCCACATCTGTCACAGCTACATCAGTGGCTGCTCCTTCTCTACATCAAAGCCAAGGCCTGAAATGACCTGCACCTTCAGCTCTGCACAGCCTCCTCGCTGGCAGATTTCAGATAGAGACTCAAGACCTGCCTCTTCAACTGACACACAGCGGCAAGATACTCCTAGGGGTGACAGAGTTGTGCTTTACAAATGCTGTTTGGTTTAGTTTAGTATGCTGTACTTTGCGCTTACAAATCAACTGGAAAAATAGACCAAAACCTTAAAACAAGAATTATCCAACATAAATTTCAGATAAATATGTATAAATCCCTATGCATTGCTGGTGGAACACTTTCACAGTAGGAAGTGCAAACTATAGCATGACTTAAAAAATGAAATGTAATCCAAGGGGAGGAGATACAGTGTGGAAAGGCCCGCATTATTTTGACATGTAAATGACCTAACAGTGATGATGAACTCTAAACTTTAACATAGTTCAATGCATATGTTGATGCTCTGCCTACTAGAAGCAAATAGACTTGCATTGAGGACCAAATGTGACATACATCGCAGCACACATTTTACGATTAGCCCAATATACCAGCCACAGTGGAAATCTTAAGTCTAACTCAAGTTCCCAGGAACCTCAATAGGCTTTGATGTCATGCATGCAAAAAACATGCTCCAAGTTTTGGGTCTTCCAGCGAGGCGTGCCAAAAACAACAACCAGTTTAGGCCAATACAAATGGGCAATCCACACCTAGGTTACACAAAGCTTTTTAACAGTAGCACAGCGTACACAATTGTTACCCGCTACAGCAGAATCCCAAGTCAAAACTTCAGTTCTCAGGACCCTCTAATCACATCATAATGTCATAGCTTCAGCACATAATGCTCAGATTTACACAGCGCAGGAAGACGCGCACCCGATGTAGCAATCCCTGAACACTTGGAATGAGCTGCAATTTACCTGGACTCAACACCCATGACAGGTACTTAAGCTCTATCAAGAAGCCTGACTAAAGAGCAAACCACAGTAGAAGATAACGATGAAACGCTTTTGAAGTCCATTCCTTTAAGATATCTTGTTACCTGCCCTGATGTCAAGAAGTCGATACTTACATTTCAACAAGTAGGCCATTGGAATTCATTATCCTGTTCTATGTTCATACTTTACAGATAACTACAAATTGACCATACGTGGCAAGGTACATCTCTGTAGACATACCACCCTAGATAAGAAACAAGGGCCAGATGTACAAAGTATTTTAACAGTTGCACACACTCAGAGTTAGTAAATCGGATTTTTTATGACCGCTAAAGCACTTTTTTGTAATGTTCTAAAACCTGATTAACTATTAAATGAGATAGGTAAGCATTAAAGAATTGCTTTTTGAACAGGTGCTGTTATGGGCATCCCCTCCAAATATCAATTCCTTAAGGTATGTATTAATTTTTTGCAAACAAAATCCTGTCTCAAAACATTAATATTTTACCACCTATTCAAAATTAATGGTAAGCTATTCGCAAAAGGGAAAATTGTACCAAGGAGAACCCTTTCCCTGTGAGAATGTTGATAATCCATGGGACCACTGCCTACTCCTAAAAATCATCTGTTTAAATTGTAATTGTTTATTTTTTTTTCTTTTTTTTTTAAATGAATCCGGTTTTCCTTATAAGAAATAGGCTGCATTTAGTTTAAAAAAAGGTTGCTTTATTTAATGCAATTACAGACATGGTGGTCTGCTGACCTCAGCAGGTCATCATGCCTGTGACGCTAGCGAATCGTAGTGGGTGGTAATTTGCAGCCTGTATCATGAATATTAATGAGGTAGGTTGAATTGCGACCCACAACAATTTGAATTCTGTGAACGGACCTATTATTACATAAGTTGGTTCACAAAATTCTTTTCCATTCAGAAAAAGTCAGTGCACAATTTGTGACCACTTTTTGTGAATGGATGTGTCGTACATCAGTCCCCAGTTTCCTTCTCTTTCCACAGTTCTATGGCGCCTGATCTTTGTAGCAGATCATTTCAAAACCCTGGGTAATATAAAGCCTCATGATTTAAAAAAAAAATACTTCAAAGCTCACTCTGAATGTGCTTGTTTTTATCCTTGGAACCGAACCCCATCCTGTAAAAAAACCTATTTTCACTGTACTCACTTTGTTTTCCAGACTGTTTGTTTTGTACGTGTGCCTTAAAGTCAATCCAGTGCACTTGACACAAAACAAGTCAGTGCAATCAATCACATAACAATGATGTTACATGCAGCAGAAACAGTGCAGCAGTGAAGGAGAGAGGAGAGGATTGCTCGATCTTTCACAGGAGGCCGGCACAGGATGTTTTTGGAGGGGTGGAGTGGTGGAACACAGGCCTCCGCCCCACAGGTGGATAAGGTATGTAATACTGCCACCCAGAGGGTATCTTCGTTGGGTCAATATTCGTGCCTCACTTCCTAGGTGGCTCACAGTAAATGTGCTTTCCAAGTTACTTTTTGCCCCTGCACAAACACCAATAATGTGGCGTGGGTAAGTATCGCCTGCCCCCACATTTCAGGGAACCATGCCCCCATGCAAAAGAAGGAACATCCATGGAACTAGTGTAAGAGAAAGAGCGGTGCAAGTATCTGTGTCTCTTTTGTAATACAGAAGTGTACCGCGGGTGTAACAAGCCAGTGCTAATGCCCACACTGTTGCCCATGTCGCCTCTTTGTGAATCAGAACCTGGAGTTCTGGAACACCTGGGGCCCGATTCACTCCAGGCGGAGGCACAGCACTTGTGGCGGGTTCTCAGCATTGCAGGGTTTCTCATTGCGGACACCCCATCATCAGTTCGGAGATTCCACTTTGACTGCGGAGCCTCAGCCACCAGTGCGCACTGCCGGATCAAACCCTGTGCAGTCCCATTGGCACCCGGAATATCAGGGACACCTTCGCAAATTTTATCACACAAAACTAATCATTAATAATTATTATCTTATTAAACAAAATTGAATTGAAAACAATTTAAGAAAACTTGATTGCAATTTTCTTTCAAGATCAAATCAATATTATCTTGATCCGTTGTCACGGGTACTGAATTGCCTTTTCGGTAATCCGTAACTGCCAGTGCAGAGTTTCTTTGTTAATTGGGCCCAAAGATTTGCACAAAATCCCAAATATTTTTTATCTATCAAGTGCCCCTACAGTCTCTGCCACTTTATTTTTCATAGAAGCCACCATCGTCATAGTCCTGCAAAGTATCAAAGCAGGGTAAAGGCCTTCAATTAGTTCCTCCTCAATAAGTGAATTGCTTTTACTACTAAGACCACTTATCCTTGTAACCAATCGTGAGAGATGCATCTATTCCTTTTTCCTTGCACTTCCTTTAACTTCACTTGAGTAACACATTTTGGAGCAAATGTATGCTTCCATCCTCAGCTCATTTACTCACACTAGGTAAGCCCTCCCCGCCCAGGCCAGTATTTTGTCTGTGTTGCTCTCCTCGTGTTCCAGTGTGTATAAACATGTTGGGAGCAGCAGTACAGATAGTAACAGCTTGAGAGGAGCCTAAGGTTATTGACTCATAATGCTGCACATATTTGGATACCTCCTTACTTTAAATGTCTAAATTAGACCTAACATGGTTCTAAGCAGGTAAATAAAAAGTATCCTTGTTCTTGCATTATTCACTATTTACTTTGAAACTATTGTTTGCGCCTGCGTTAATCACCTCTAAACAAGTCACAATGTAAAACGAATTACGCTTAAATACAAGAGGTCTCAGTCTTTTTAGGTACTACTATGATTTAGAAAGTCTGCTGCTGGAAGTATATATCTAAGCCTGATCGTTTCCGTAATATTCAAAAAGGTTCTACCAAGATGTAGGCTCTGAAAAATAGACATGGTGCCCATGGGTTCCATATTTATTTTAAACTAGCATGCATAAATACAATAAAATATCCTCTTTCTCAATTTTTTCGACACATGCAAAGCCAGAAGAAATGGAGAAATGAAACCATTTTTCCTTTTAAGACCTGCTTTCAAGTGACGTAATCTTTTTTTTTTTGTTCAAGTGACATTAAATTTTGACCCTAGATCCTTTCTCAAATTTTTGGTAGATAGAGTTTTGCATCACAAAGAGTGGTTGCCTGGGAATGCCCATGTACCACCCATGTAATGCCCCCTTGACGCTGAGTAAATGGTTTAGGCAACTTTCCAGCGCAAAACAAGTTTTACGCAAGAAAGCGAATAACAAGAAAAAAATATTTTGTGCTGGTTTACGTCACTTTTATAGTGTAAACACAGCACAAAATGGTTGTAAATCTGGCCCTATATGCCTTAAGGTATGGCACTGTGGTAGATTGTTATGGAATGTTATGTGTTGCATGTTTGGTGGTATTGATGTTGTGAAGTGCTATTGGGTGGGTGGGATGTTTTTGTATGTTGTATGGTTTTATGTGATTGAAGACTGTGCGGCTTATCTATGACCCTGCGTCACTTTTGCGCCGCTGTTGCGTCACTTTATGTGACGCAGCGGAGTCGTAAATAATGTGCAATGTTTCACCATATTTACAAAGTGACGCATCTCGGCAGATGTGTCACTTCGTAAATCACTGCGCTACATTATACCTGCGTCAGGTATAATGTATGCAGGGTGGGCGTTCCCCTGCATGAAAGGGTTGTAGGAATGGTGCAGTGAAATCTGTAAGATTTCACTGTGCCACTACTAGGATGCCAATGCGTCAAAACCTGATGCCTGCCTCATGGCAGACGTAAGGGTGATGCAGGCCCTTTGAAAGGACACATTGCTGGAGTTGCATCTGTTTTCAGACACACTCCAGCAATGCTCCACTTTTGCGCAGACAGATACGTCAGAAATACTGACGCATCTGTCATTCCTTGCAACAAGATGTGTCATACAGTAACTATGATGCATCCATCATGTCGCAAGGAGGGCGCACTAAGAAATGTTGCATCGCTGCTTTCACTCAGCGATGCAACACTTCTCATAAATGAGGCCCTGTATTTTGGCATCTCAGAAGTGATAAAATAAGGAATGATTTTGTGTGGTACTGCGTTTTGTGGTGCTGTGCTGTGTGATGAGGCAAAAGATGCTATGCAGGGTTGGCGTTTGTGTTGCAGTGTACTATGGTGTATTATCAGGGAGACAGCGTTTACAACGCTGGTAATACCACACGGGTATATAACAGTGCAGACGTTACATCATCCGCGTTGTTACCACACATGGCATTACATCGCAAGTCGTTTCAACGAATTGCGCTAGATGGCGCGCAACACCAGGGAATGTGTTGGATTTAAAATCCAACACCTTCCCTGCTGTTGCACTAACTGGAGTAGGAATAGTAATTGATACTTTTCCTAAATCCAGTGCGCCATCTAGCGCAAGTCGTTGAAATGACTTGCGATGTAATGCCATGTGTGGTAACAACGCGGACGATGTAACGACCGTGTTGTTACCTACCGCGTGGTATTTGCTTGCGGTGTAACATCACATATTCGTATTAACATGTAGACAGTAAATTGGTGTAAACCTTTGTGAGTTATACAATCTGTTTCATCTTGATGTGGTGCGGCACATCAAGCATCATTTACAAAAATATCCTCCATAATGGAGTTAATAAAAAATATTCTAGCCTTCATTCCTAGATTTATAAGGATGAGTTTTTTATGCCTATTCAATTGCCAGATCTACAACACTGTAAGTTTATGCCACCATTTACGAGTACAAAATTGCATTCTGTATTTACAGAACCTGAATTTACCTTCTAAAGTAGATTTGCTGATGATAATATCAGACTAGCTTGGAGCAGTACAATTAGTGAATTTGATTAAAGGGGCAGGTTGTAGGTGGTCCATCCAGAGATGCTTACATAAGGAGATGAGCGCCCACAAACATTCAAGTTTATGGATATTGACAAATATGTTGGTATGCACCTTGCCACCATGTTTTTGATCAGAGATTTCTTCTTTTGATGTCCAAGAGTAAATCTGCCTAGGGGATGCCAAAAATGTGCATTTTCCCTCTCATGATAAAAGTTATTCCCATAACAATTACCGGTTTTATGTGCATAAAGAGGGCTTTCCAATTAAACATTGTATGCAAGATATGCCCCTGCATACCAAAGGCAAACCAGGTACCAGCAACGAGATACGCGCATGCATTCTAAAGTAACATAGTGAACCTTTCTAAAGTGGTGAAAGCTGATGAGACCCACATTCAGTACTACAGTTGGCACAAGACCGTCCCTCTTCGACCCATGTCTTGTTACGCATCTGCATGTGGAAAAGAGAAATTACGCTTCATAAATTCAGGTCAATAACCTGAGTTTAAGTGAGATTAGTTTAGTGTATTAAAATATACACGGGCTTAATCTGTATCCAAAGTGGGAATTAGGTGAGACTAAGCCCAAAATGTGACAGCGGTCGAAGAGACAAGGAGATTTTCCACGTGGAAAAATATTTTCCCTGTGAAGAAGAAAACTGTACTTGGGTAGTACATTTAGAAATGAAGGCATGTTACATTTTTGCATGTAAATATGCTTTAATATGTAAATGACTTAGAATGTACAAAAGAATTCAAGCACTAAATCTGGGAAACTTTACAGGAGTACCCTTAATGTTCTCTGTAAATAAAAAAAACATGGAAATTTGGTCCAACTTCAGTCTATGGGAGGACATAGGAGAGTTTTGCTTGAAAATCCATTCCCAAGTAAATTGATTGGTTTAAAAAAAATCTTGAGAAAAATTACAGGATTTGAGGTACGTTCTGTAATGGAACCAAACCGGGCAGTGTAGGTAATGACAGGAAAACATTTAACTCCAAATTTGTGACACAAAAGTGACACAACTTGGTGCAAGGGTTGATTTGGGATTTACTTTCCAGTGCAAAATATGCTTTCTGCCAGGGAGTAGCCATACAGGAACAAAAAAAGCCCAAAATGCTCATTGAAATTACTGTGCATCAAGGGGCATACCATGGTTAGTACATGGATGTTTCCATGCAAACATCCATGATTTTTTATGCAAAGCCCTTTCTACTAATAAGGTAGATAGGGCTTTGACCAACAATTTACGCCTCTTGTGGCAAGTGTTAACATTGGAGAAGAGATTTCTTTTGTTTAAACATTTAAACTTGCTAGGGGGGGTAACACAGTCGTGAAGATGCAATGCAATGTTTGTAGGTACTACCTCTACTTAACCCTGAATTACACTGCTCCGAATAATATGTGGCCTACATTTATTAACATTCATCCATAAAACTATTTGTGGCATTAAGGGATAAAGGGCCAGATGTAGATAATCCATAAATACCGAATTCTTAATACCAAATTTTACCGATTCGGTATTAAGAAATCGGTATTTCTTATATAGCTAATGAATTGGTAAAAAATAATGATTCCTTAATATTCCTTATTACCGAATCGGTAATACCGATTCGGTAATAAGGAATACCTACCCATTCATTCCTATGGGCTTGGAGGCCCATAGTAATGAATGTAAAGCCATTCTGTATTAGCGAATCGGTATTACCGAATCGGTAATACTGGGAGGTATTTTAAGGGTGCCAGGGTTTCCAAAGGACACCCTGTTGCACCCCTGAAATGTGCCTGTGTGCACATGTGGCGCAGGGCCCTAAGGGTATGGATGTGTGCCACATGGCACTTAAAAAAAATTCAAAAGTGAATTTTGAAAGGAATTCGTTAGGTACCACCAACTTGAAGTTGGTGGTAATTAACGAATTCTTAAAGCACATAAGCACTCTTTTATGTGCTTTCTACATTGCATATACCGATTCGGTAAATACCGAATCGGTAAATACCGATTCAGTATTTACCGAATCATCACCTACATTAGGAATGGCTAAATACCAGTCTGTAACCCTGAAATTTACCGATTTTCGGGGTTACCGACCGGTATTTAGCCACCTACATCGGGCTCAAAGTTTCTTTCCTCTGCCAAAGACACAATAAATGTGGAAAAGGGCATGATGGTATCACTTTGTATCACTGTAGCCAACGATTAGCTTTCCATGCATGCGATAGTACAAAATCAACCAAAGTAAAGATCTTCTGTTGTTGAGATGCCGAAGGAGGATTTAAATGTTATACCCAAATGTTAAAAGTTAAGACATTGAACACAGCTTAGAAGATCATGAAGGCTGTGTTTTGATTGAGCTCCTGGATGGGCCGCCCAAACTACGAATATCTGCAACTCTGTTGGGGCCCAGCACTTGGAAATTGGCCCTCTTCTGTTGCCACTGGTCAGGGACACTCACCGTTTTCTGGCCACTGGATCTCATCTCTGCTCCTTGCTTAGGAGGCTGGCTGAAGTTGAGTTTTTATCCTTGCCTGCAGCATTATTGGAGGCTTCCTGGTGTTGGTGAACCATCTTCACACAAGGGCTTCAGCAGGGGTCACAGGGATACTTTTATTAAGTAACTGCACGTTGTACTTTGCACTTTAATATTTTTAACCTGTAGGAGCTAGTTTAAAGCTCCGGGGCCACTTTTTAAATAAAACGAAGCATTGAGGTCAGCAGTCGAGTGTAGATGCTGACGCCTACGCACACGCCCAGATATAAAAAGGGCTTATGAAGCGACTGCGCAGCGGACGAGTGCAGCGGGCACGCCTAAGGCAAGCCCGTCTGCGCCCGTCCGCTGCTGGCCGGTCCCAGGTGCCAGGACCCCTGCCGGTGGCACGAGGACCTTGATTGTCTATACCTCCGAACAGCTCCAGAAGTATAGAAGAGCGGAAAGGAGTAACTGTATTCACGGTATGTGCCCACATGGGAAAACGACTCAGTGCATGCATTGTCCATTTTACTTCCGGTCTTCGCTTAACCAGCACATAACCCTGGCCCCGGCTTCGGTTTTTAATATGCTCTTGCTTAATTGTCGTTCATTGCCTAGACATGCTACTGAAATCAGATTATTGTTAGAGGACGAGAGTCCAGATGTTCTGTTTCTAACAGAAACATGGCTAACAAATGAATCTGACCTGACCCTTACGCAAGCTCTCCCCTCCGGATATACAATTCAAAGACATGATAGAGAGCATAGCAGAGGAGGAAGCATAGCTATTGTTTTTAAAACTGGATTTAACTGTCGTATATCGGGGAACCCTATACCCGATTGCGAGAGTCTGCTTTTTTCTATTGGTTGCACCTTCTCAGGAATTTTAATTTATCGCCCCCCAGTGGCACTGGGAAAGTTTTGCACTGATCTTCCCGAGATCACAGCCGACCTAGCTAGGTCTTTGTCTAATTTTTCTTTGTTGGGAGATTTTAACCTGCATTTTGATGAGTATGCTTTACCAGTTATACAGGATTTTGTGGACAGCATGGAATCCCTTCAATTATTTCAAAAGGTGAGAGGCCACACCCACTCTCAGGGTAATTTACTTGACCCTGTTTTTACTAATGCCTCTGATCTTCAGGTGGGAAATTCTACCCCGCTACCATGGACTGACCACCGCCTTATTTCCTTTTCCTGGACTCAACAGGCCAGTAGTAGACCGGTAACAACATCTACTAAATTGCTTCGGGCATGGTCACAACTCCCACTAGATCGCTGGGTATCAATACCTAATGATACTAGACCTGCACTAGGGTCTAATCCGACCATTGCAAGTCTCAATTTTGAAAATTGGTTGATCTCTTCTCTAGATATAGTGCTCCCTAAGAAATACATCAAGGACAAAATTGGAGCAAATAAAAGAGCTTGGTATACCCCTAAATTGCGTAGACTTAAGCAGGCCTGTAAGCGATCAGAAAAAAAATGGAGAAAGGACTACTCCATTATTAATAAAGTGATTTATAAGGAGGACATTAAAAAGTATAAGGAAGAAATTAAGCATGCTCAATCTCTTTACTATGAAAACCAAATATTGTCAGCCCACAATTCTTCCCGCGAAATATTTCGCATAGTGAAATCTCTTATCAAACCCCCTCCTTTACCCACCTCGTGCGAGGACATGTTATCTCGTTATAATCAGCTAGCCTCTTTTTTCTCCAACAAAATTCAAGAGATTTATACTTCCTTTCACCAAACTGTTTTTATCAATGCCCCCTCACTCAACAACAAAGGATGCATTGATAACTGTATCTTAGCTGATTTTCCCCTCCTGGACCAACTCACCCTGCAAGGTATACTTGGCCAGTTGAAATCAGGCTCCCCTAAAGATACAGTTTCCCCCCTTATCTTAAATCGAATTTTAGATACAGTTGTCACTGTTATCTTGGGTATGATCAATGCATCATTTCAGAAAGGCATAGTTCCCCTTTCCTGGAAGCAAGCAATGGTTAAAGCGTTGTTGAAAAAACCAAACTTGGACCCTGAGGTATTAGGAAATTATCGTCCTATTTCCCTGTTACCAGGGATCAGCAAAATTGCTGAAAAACATGCAAACAGTGTTCTGTCCAGGTTTCTGGAAAGCAATAATTGTCTTCATTCGTCCCAGACTGGTTTTAGACCCTTGCAGGGCACAGAGACTGCCCTTTTGACTGTAGTCGAGGCTACTAGAAAAATCTTAGACAACGGAGGCTGCGCTGCTATTATCCTTTTAGATCTTAGCGCAGCCTTCGATACAGTCAATCATCAGTTGCTTATCCAGAGGCTCAAAGAGGTAGGAGTGACTAATTTGGCCCTTAAATGGATTCGTTCATTCCTGGAGGATCGGTCATTTCAAGTGTTCATGAAGACTGTATCTCTGATCCTCAGCTGCTTGGGTGTGGGGGCCCTCAGGGATCCTCCCTGTCCCCTACGCTCTTTAATGTGTACATGAGCCCCTTGGCAGGTGTTGTGGAACCTTTCGGCATTCAAATTGTTACTTAAGCCGATGATACGCAGCTGATTGTCTCCTTCAATCAGCTGAACAACTCTGCCTCGGACTTGGTCTTGTGTTTGGAAGAAATCTCAGCGTGGATGGAATGTTCTTTCCTGAAGCTGGACGGATCCAAAACAGAGCTGATGTTTTTGGGTAACCCTTCCGTACCTAATCTAATATCATCCTGGCCAAATTGTTTCGGCCCTTCCACACTCCCCAAAGATCATATTAAAAGCTTGGGGGTGTGGTTGGATCGTAACCTTGATTTTGGGGAACAAGCAAGGAAGGTTGCTGGCAGCTGTTATGGATTACTGAGGATGACACGAAAAATTATTCCTCTCCTCCCTTTCATTGCAAGGAAAGTGGTGATCCAGTTCCTCATTCTGTCCAGGCTCGACTATTCCAATGTTCTTTACCTAGGAGCACCCTGCTCCACAGTCAAGACATTGCAAGTAGTACAGAATTGTGCGGCACGCCAACTCCTGAACATTCCCAATCGACATTCAGCACGGGCAGCGCTAGCCACCCTGCATTGGCTACCTATTCAGCAGAGAGTGCAGTTTAAGGCTCTCTGCATTCTACATAAGATATTGTCAGGTTCTGCCCCTTCTATCATTTGTTCCCTCGCTTCTTTTTATCATCCTGCCAGAACCTTACGTTCAGGCAACAAGTGGCTGGCAGTTGTTCCTAGAATTAGGAAAAAACGTGCAGGAGGTCGCTTTTTTTCATATAATGCAGCGAGGTTGTGGAACTCTCTCCCCCTAGACATTCGGTGTGAAACTAACCATCTGGGCTTCCGGAAACGCTTAAAAACTTTCCTGTTTCCATAAACTGACACTATTTCATTAACTTTGGCCTCTAGTGCTGGGATGCCTTTGGTAACCATGCGCTTTACAAATATTTTACAATTACAATTACTTGCAGCCATACTGGGGTTTCCACTCGGGAGTCCCCTGTTATTTAGCACCCTCTACTTGCTCTGACGATATCGTCCCCACAGGCTCCATCTTGCCTGCATTCAACCCTGACCCGGTTGCACTGATGCCCTTGTAGTGCACATCAATTTGGCCTACTCGAATTGGTCACATCCCTCATGGGGAAGCTAAGAGCCTACAAACCTGAAGTTATGCCCCTCAGCTGATCCTGCTTACTAAGATTGTCTGATGCACAAGAGTGGCCTCCCATTTCTGAGCTTTCCTCAGAAGCAAAACTTGACAAAATCCCAGAAGCTGTTGATGCCTCGAGAAAAGCCCAGGTAACTAGAAATGACTCTGTGGCCATAGACCTCAATTTGCTTCATGAGGATAATTACAAATTAACTGCAAAAGTCACTAAAAAAGAATCACGACTGAAATACTTACAACCTCACACACAAGACCTCAGTAAGCAGTAGGAGAAACTAACTGACAAAATCAGATATCAAGAGTGCAGGGCAGAGGATGCTGAGGGCTGCTCCCCTGCAATTATATTCAGATTGTGGGATGCCTGGGGCAGGGAGGGACTTGACCTCACACTCTGTGGAGCAGTGGTTGCAACGCTATGCTGTTCCCTGAACTTACTTTGGCAGCTCAGCACAAGCAAGCCTTCTCCCACTGTTTTAAGGGAAGGCTAAGAGACCGGGCCTGCCTTATTCCCTCATTTTCTTGTAAAAGCGAGATCCATTAGTTTACTTCAGGGACGTATATGCTCACCTTGTCCCACTATCCCAGCTCCTCAAAGTCTTTATAAAGTTATACCAGGTAGGATGTAAACTGGGCTTACTCTACTTTATTCCCACTTACCATGAATTTCACAGAGTATCCCTGGACCTGGGAGAAGTAATTACGTGATCATCATCGACATTTCGATACCTTGGTGTTAGCAGTGACCAGTGGACCCACTGCTTTGTGGAACCTGAGGACGTGAGCAACTGACTTGACATCCACTCAGCTGACGAGGGTTTCCTCACTGTTGCCGCTTAGGCTTTCCATCCACAGCACCACTGACCTAGCACCAACGCTCATACTGCACATAAAAAAACTGGCTCAATTAATGTTCCATCCTCCACACATGTGCACCAAAATCAGCAGAGCACCCTGGCACCACTGGCCGCCACTGCAGCTCTGTATCGGTGTGAAGCTTTTTCTTTGATAGACAATTCAGATTCCGAGTGATCCGACACCCTGTCATAATCCCTGGTCAACAATGTTATCACTGACTTAATCTAGCCAGCCATTCTTGTATGGTTTCTGCATAATCAGCCATGTTCACCTGTGTTTCTTGCTAATATTCTCTTATATTACTGCAGCTTAATCATATAGTAGAAGCAATGCTACCCTGACAGATGTTAAATATAGGTCTCTAATCAGATAATGATTGACCCCATTGTTCTCGCCACCCCACTATCTCTTTGGCTTGGTGTATTACCTGAAGGAAGCTTCTATAGTTCCTTTTATTTTTACTGTGTGAGTGAAAAGGCATTTCTCCATGGCCCTGTGATGGGGAGATGGGTTGTTTTTGCATGACACTCTTAGGTTTCAGACATTGTTATCTTCTGAGCATGTGGATGTATCGGTGGCAGTTTAGCTGGCACCCCCTTTACAATGTGGTGACTCTGTGGGGGTACTCCCCACACTCAGTAAACTACCTTACCTGGAATGGTCAGGCTTAACTTCACCCTTTATGTCCTGGAGTGTCCACAGCATACACACCCTCAAGAAACTGTATAACATTTATTCCTACATTAAGCGAAGAGGTGTGCATATAGTGCTTCTGCAGGAAACTCAAATCACTGAGTCTGTGCTGTTAAATAAGTGGAGAGGCAAGGCTAGTATATTAAGTTCTCAGCATATGCGAGAGTTGTGCTGCTTTGAGAACACCTATGAGTATTGTTCAGGCCAGTTACTGTTAAGATGGACAGGAACGGAAGAAATGTTTTGGTGGAAGGATTGTTTGATGGTGTCTCCATACTGTTGGGCACCTACATCTCTTTAATACAGCTGATGGCCTAATTGCCTGCCCTGTAGCAGTTATTGAGTAGATGGCCCTGAACAACGTGGATAATTGGAGGAGACTTTAACTGCATCTTGGATTCTTTCCTTGCTAGATCATATCTGTCGCTTCCTCATCCTCCCATGAACACAGTAGCTAAAACATGCTCACAATGGCTATCACACTGGTCACTTGCGGCTATATGGAGGATGCGTCACCCAACCAAAAGAGAGTTCTCCTTTTACTCGCATGTCATGATTTAGATGTACGTCTCCTCTTTACTGATAAATTCCATCATGCTACTTTTAGCGTTAAGTATCTCTGTAAAAATATTTATGAGCAAAATCACATTATTATGATGTTGAACTGGGATGGACTCTATCATCGGTCCCCACTTGGAAGTTCCAACAGGTCCAGTTTACACAATGGGTCTACATCTTCCCCACTGTTCGAGTGGAAGGCATTCAAAGTAGCGGTCTGTGTCCTATGTATCTGGGATATTGTTGTAAGCCCTAAGGTGCAAGACTGTGCATTTTGCAAACTTAGGTTTTCTTTAGGAAAACCTGAAGTTGACATACTCTCATGGGATGCCAGTAGGCAGGTCCTTCTGACTATTAGGGAGTCACATGCCTCTCTGACTGAAAGACTGTGCTGCTTTGATTTCTCTGCCGATGCTGCCAAAACCCATTCTGAGGCAGAGAAGTCAGGTAGACTCTAAGCCCGACTTGTACAGCAGGAAACACTGTCCACTATTACCACCATAAGGCTGGCTGGGGTGCAGCAACCTATGCACAATGTGATGCTACTGCGCGGCCCATATGCAACACGTCCTGGTGATGCCATCCCCACGTACCTAGACCACATACATTTACCTAAAATCTAATTGGAAAGATATATGAAGAATGCCTGCAGAAAGATGTCCTGGCCTTGATGGCCTACCTTTAGAATTTTAGAGCACTTATCTAGACCTTTTGGTTCCTGGGCTAACCAAACTTTACAGCACTGGTCCAGAATCTGTCCTTCTCTCACAATCCCGAAGAGAGGTTTTTGTGCCAATCACTAAGCCGGGGAGAGACCCTTTGGATGTCTCTTCATATAGACCCTTGGCAAACTCAACGCTGCAACGTCCTTATCTGCAGTTTTAAAAATTGCCTGGGATATGCAATGTTTGAATGGATTAAATTACTATATACCGATCCTTCTTCCAGGGTCTGGATTGGCATGCTCATCTCTGATGCCGCTGTTGTCCACTGGGGTATGAGGCAGAGATGTCCTCTCTCCCTTTTGTTTGAAGTTGCCCAGGAGCCACTAGCCATGACTCTGTGATCCCTGGGGCGGGACATGGGTATTCAGCTTCCTGATGCCACATATGAAGTTTCATTTTATGTTGATGACCCATTAGTTTACTTCACAGACTTATGTGCTGACCTTGCCCCACTATCCCAACACCTCAAAGTCTTTAAAGTTATACCAGGTCAGGAGTAAACTGGGCTTAGTCTACTGTATTCCCACTTAACATGGATTCAACAGAGTATCCCCTGGACTTGAGAGGAGTAATTGTGTGATCATCATAATCATTTTGTTACCTTGGTGTTAGCATCCACCTCAGTGGAAACATATTTACTGGAATTCAACCTAAATAGGTCAGTATCAGACTTGTGCCCAGAGGTGGGGTTCTAGAAATTGTTTCCCATTTTGATAATCAACAAATTTGCAGTAGCCAAAATGATAATGCTAACTTTATATTTCTCATACCTCCTCCTTTTGCTCCCTGAGCAGTTTTTAAATCCTTAAAAGGCTATTGTGCAAAATTATATGGAGCTTTGGTAGGCACAGAATCTCACTGGCCAGACAGTAACAGCTCCAAGTTGGGGAGGCCTGAGGGTACCTGATGTTGAACTGTATTGCTTGGTGTTAGACCTGGCATCATTGGCATGAGTCTCTCCTCCACTTTTTTCTGTTTGCCTCCTCTGTTTACGATGTTTTTGCTGGATTATCGCTTTGGGCACTGGGCCACTGCTGATCAGTGCCACAGTGCAAGTGCTCCCTATGTTAAATTGTTACATTGATTGGTGTTACCATGATTGGCTTGGTTGACTTACTGTTCAGACCCTAGTCTAGTGCACTGCATGTGCCAAGGGCGTGTAAGTTAACTGCTGCTGGTGGGCTTGCAGCACTGGTTGTGCCACCCACAGAAGCAGCATGTAAAATGTGTCTCAGGCCTGCCACCGCAGCGCCTGCGTGCAGTCCCTGACTGCCATGTCGACTTGGTAAGGAAACCTACTTACCAGTCTCTAAACCTTCACTTTGCCACATTTCAGACACCTCTATGGTAGGCCCTAGGGCAGGGTGCATTGTTGGTAAAAGGTAGGTCATGCCCTGATGTGTGTGGCATGACCTAATAGTGAATTACAGCCATTTTCGTTTTTCACTATTGAAGGGCTACCTGCCTCCAATAGGCCAGACTGGGCAGGCTGATTATTAACTCCATTATAATCTATCTGACTCAGGGAGCATGGTAGCAAGTCGAGTTTAGTATCCCTGAACTCAGAATTTAATAACACACCCTTTAGGATGGATGGTTTTTAAATTCTATGTTTGAAAATAGCACTTTTAGAAAGTGGCTATTTTCTTGTCCAACTATCTACCGGTCTCTGCTGGTTTGGTGTGTGTGTCAGGGGCTGGGTGGCTCCAGAGGTCTGAATGAGTCAGTGTGGGGTGAATGGGGCGTTTACACATAGAGTGAGGGAAGAGTAGCCTGCCCTGCCTGACACAATACTGGCTCCACCTCCTGCTGGGCGACTGATAGCCCTGCTCCTGCCAGTGACAATACTGGCTCCGCCTCCTGCTGGGCAGCTGAGGACTCTGCCCTGCTCAGTGAATAGGCCAGGTGCCTCTGCCTGGCAACACCCACAACAAACCTGAGATGGTGGGAATTTCCCTGTTTGGACAAAGGGAACAAAGGAGAAATGGGGTATAAGAGAAGGACCCCTGAACCAAGAACTCAGATCACTTCTGACAAGGAAACCTGTACCAAGGACAAGAAGCCTGCTGATCTAAGGACTTGCCTCCCCTTTCTGCCAGAGTGCTGTTTTGCTGTGGAGGAACCTGAAAGCTGCTTCTTTATTTTTGCCAAGGAACAAGGAGAGAGGAACTTGGTGTGTACTCTCTGAACACTTGCTCGGAAATCTCCAAGGACTGGAAGAGTGCCAGTCTCCTGTTGAAGTCACAGGGCCAAAGGACTTCACCATCTACTGAATTGCTGAATTGCTGGAAAGTGTTGTTTCCAGTACACAAGGGAAAATCTGCAGTCTCGACGCCGCCGACGCCGCCGAATCCAGCTCGACATCGTGAGTAACGGCTCCAGTGTCCCGAGCCTTCGACGCCAGTCACCGGGCCCGATCGACGCCAGCAGCAACGCCAGTGAGCAGTGGGTATCGGCCCCGGCCCCGGCTCCAAGTGACCCCGTCTCGACGCCGGTATCGACGCCAGTGAGGAGTGAGTATCGCCTCCACCTCCAAGCGACCCCGTCCCGACGCCGCTGCTGATCGCATCGACTCGACGCCCTTCTCAACGCCGTGAGCGCTGCTCCGGCCCGACATCCCTCGACGTCGCTGCGGATTAACCCGACTCCGAGGCACGATCGACGCCGACCTCGACGCCGACATCTCGACGCCGTGGATCATCGTTTTCTTCGTTTCTCAAGGTACTGTACTTGTGGGGTCTGTTGCAACTCCAGGCTCGACGTAGCGCTCCTCGCGGTCGACGCCGAACCTTGGGAATCTTGTAGACTCGACGTCGTGTGACTCCTGTGGGGGTTACATTGTTGCCAAAGAACTGTGCTCAGAAGAATACTTTGCTAAAGAACTATTTGCCAAGAAGAAACCTTACTTGAACTATTATTTTTCCTTCCAAAGAGTATTTATTAAGACTGTGGTATATTTTTGTCGTTATTTGGTCTTGTGCTAAGCCTTATATAAAAATACTATTTTTATAATAACTTCGGTGTCGTGTCCATCTGTAGTGTATTCACTTTATTACTGTATGTGGTCATAAATGCTTAACACACTGCCTCTGAGATAAGCCTGTCTGCTCTGCCAAGCTACCAAGGGGGTAGCAGGGGTTATCTGAGTGTGTAATCCCCTTTCCCTGACTAGAGTTGGTTGGTCCCTATTTGTCAGAAGTGTATACCTCTGCCAACTAGAGACCGCCGGTTCTAACATTGGTGGTCAGCGGTGAGGTTTGAACTTTGCATTTATGACTCATGTGCAGTGATTAGTGTACGCTACATAGTGAAAGCAGACCATAACGCAGCCACAATCTGTTTTTGGTAGGATATTCTATTTTTGTTCTCCGCTTTCCTGGAGCTTATTTTTTTAAACACTGCCAGTTTTGACCATGGAGAATGCCGGAGCTGCTACACCTGTGGAGAATGTTGTGGGGGAATTTGATAAGGAGAAGATAGATTCCTACACGATAAAAGATCTAAAAGGATTTTGCAAGCAGTTTAAAGTTCCTACCACAGGTGTCTCAAAGAAAGAGGGCTTCCTCAAAGCGCTGAAGGCCTGGTTAGAGGCCAGAAATCCCTCTGATCCGGTGGTGGTACCGGAAGAGGAAGAAGAAGAGGAAGAGGAAGAGCCCACAGGTGGGCCAGTGTCATCTCCAGGCAGTAGTGCGTCCTCTAGGAGCCTTTCCCCCGAAGAATTAGAAGACAGGGAGAAGGAGAGGGGGTACAAGTTGGAAATGGCAAAACTTAAATTAGGAGGGCAGTTGGAATTAGAGAATGCAAGAAGCAAGAGAGAAGCTGAAATGGAGAGCAAAAGATTAGATTTTGAGAGAGAGAAATTAGCGTTTGAACGTGAGAAGATGGTGAGGGAGATGGAGCTTAAAACTAAGAGTTTAGAGTTGAATCCCTCTGGTGGCAGCACTCCATCTGTGCCTGCAGAAAGTAGGTTTTATTTTCCTAAGGATGTGATCAAAGATTACAGTAAGAATGAAGATATTAGCCAATGGTTTAAAGCGTATGAGTTAGCATTGTTGGCCCACCGGGTCCCTGAGAAAGATTGGGGAACGGGGTTGTGGAGCCGCTTTACAAACGAGGGGAGAGATACCTTGTTGAGCCTTCCTGCTGAGGATAGGATGTCTTATACTCATATGAAAGATGCTTTAATGCTGAGATATGGCTTAACTCCAGAAAAGTACAGACAAGCCTTTAGAGAATGTAAGAAGTTGCCTGGTACTACGTGGGTTGAATATGTGTCTTTTTTCTGCAGAACCATGGATGGTTGGATAAAGGGTAGCAAGGTTGATAGTTATTATGCTCTTTATGATTTGTTTGCTTGGGAGCACTTGTCTAATAACTGTTTTCCAGAGCTACGCCAGCACCTTGTTGATAGCAAGATATCTAACCCTAGAAAACTTGCTGAGGAGGCGGACCGCTGGGTCAGTACCAGGGTCCACAAGGGTCCAGTGGGAGACTCAGCCAAAGGTGGGCAGGGTCCCCAGCAGAAGAATGGGGGGGACAGGGGTAAACAGAGGGAGTTTCAGAAAGGGCCCCAAAGTAGTCCCCAAGGGAACCAAGGGAAGGGTTCCCAGCCTCCCCCTGTAAAGAAGCCAGAGGCCCCGACAGGTAAACCTGTTCACAGGGGCCCCATGACCTGCTATGCCTGTAAGCAGGTGGGACACCGTTATTATGATCCCCAGTGTCCCATGAAGGATTCGAATGCACCGCCGCGTGCACCCCCTCGTCAGATAGCGAGTGTAGCCCTGGGAGGGGATGAGATGGGTGCCCCCGGTGGGTGGGGTCCCGCAGAAATGTCCCTGGTCTCTTTAGGAGACGTGGAAATGGTCCCTCCAACCCCTCTGCCTAGTAACACTAAGAAATATAGGCAGTGGGTGACCATTAATGGCCATAGGGTGGAAGCTCTCAGAGACACCGGAGCGAGTGTGACAGCTGTCAAGTGTCACTTGGTGTCCAGAGAGCAGGTGGTCCCTCATGCATTCTACCCCGTTGTAGCTGCTGACAACTCACAGAGTCAGTGTGAGGTAGCTCAAGTTCTCTTTGAGTGGGGGGGGGGGTCTCAGGTACTCTTCAGGTTGCTGTGAGGCCCGCCATGCCTGTTGATTGTCTCCTGGGCAATGATTTGGAGGACTCCCCTTGGGCTAAGGTGGAGAGAAAATCGCATCTGGAAATGTTGGGTCTGCCTGAGTGGGTGTGTGCGACCACCCGGTCCATGTCAGTCAGTAAGGGTGTTGATGGGGCCCTGGAGCCTGAAAGTATGGCCCAGGTCCCAACCGTGAAGAGAAGGGGCAGGGGGCGCGGGAAACCGTCCCCCATCGTTCCCGCGGTCCAGGAGGGAGCAGACCCTGAGGGGGATGCCCTGGAACCGACAGGAGAACAAGTGGCCGAACTGGGAGACCTGCCCGAGCTGACCCATTGGCAGCAGGATGGTGGTCCCTCCAGGGAGGAATTTTGTGCTGAACAGAAAGTGTGCCCTTCTCTTGTGGGTATGAGGCAGCAGGCCTCAGCCCAAACGACAGGTGATCAGTCAGGATCACATTGGGTCTACTGGGAGAACGACCTCCTGTATAGCGAGCCTAAGGCTGCTGAACCTGGGTCAGCCCGTGTGCTGGTGGTACCCCAGCGCTTCAGAGCCTTCCTACTGGGGTTGGCTCATGACGTTCCGTTAGCTGGACATCTGGGGCAGGACAAGACCTATGACAGGCTTGTCACCCATTTTTATTGGCCCCAGATGAGAAGGGATTCAGATATCCATTGTAGGACCTGTCAAACTTGCCAGGCAAGTGGGAAAAGTGGGCAGAAGCAGAAGGCTCCCCTCCAACCTTTTCCCGTCGTCAGTACCCCCTTTGAGCGAGTGGGAATTGACATTGTGGGGCCACTGGACCCCAAGACAGCCATGGGCAACAGGTTTATCCTGGTCTTGGTGGACCATGCCACCCGGTACCCGGAAGCCATCCCTCTCCGCACAGTGACGGCCCCCGTGGTGGGACGGGCACTGATGGGTGTTTTCTCCCGCATGGGGTTCCCCAGAGAGGTGGTGTCAGACCGGGGCACCAACTTCATTTCGAATTATATGAAGTCTCTGTGGAAGGAGTGTGGGGTAACCTACAAGTTTACCACTCCTTACCACCCTCAAGGTAATGGGCTGGTTGAGAGATTCAACCGGACCCTAAAAGGCATGATCATGGGTCTTGAAGAACCAATGAGGCGTAAATGGGACGTCCTCTTGCCATGCCTGCTGTTTGCTTACCGTGAGGTGCCACAGAAGTCTCTAGGGTTCAGCCCCTTTGAGCTTTTGTATGGTCACCCGGTAAGAGGACCTTTGAGTCTGGTCAAAGAAAGCTGGGAGCAATCTCCCAGGAAACCTCCCCAGGATGTATATAGTTACATGCTGGCCTTTAGGAACCAGACTCGGCGCTTCAGAGATCTTGCTCAGGCAAATCTGGAGGCCAGCCAGGAAGAGATGAAGCGGTGGTACGATCAGAATGCCACTCTGGTTGAGCTTCAACCTGGTCAGAAAGTTTGGGTCATGGCCCCTGTGGAACCTTGTGCGCTCAAGGACAGGTGGACTGGACCATTTGAGGTTGTGGAGAAAAAGAGCGATGTCACCTACTTGGTGGACTTGAAGTCTCCCAGGAACCCCTTAAGGGTCCTGCATGTCAACCGGTTAAAGCCCCACTTAGAAAGGTCCGAAGTGGGCATGCTCCTTGCCACAGATGCTGGGATGGAGGAGGAGAGTGAGCCTCTTCCTGACCTCCTGTGTGCAAAAGAAAAAGATGGGTCAGTGGATGGTGTTGTCCTCTCTGACACACTGACCCCTGAGCAGCAGCAAGATTGTCGCCATCTGTTGGTACAATTCCCTGATCTGTTCTCCTTAATCCCTGGTGTCACTCAGTGGTGTGTCCATGATGTGGACACTGGGGACAGCACTCCTGTGAGGCACAAGGCCTACAGGATGACTGACAAGGTCAGAGCATACATCAAGGAGGAGGTCTCCAAGATGTTTGCCTTAGGGGTGGTTGAGTCCTCTAACAGTCCTTGGGCCAGCCCAGTGGTCTTGGTCCCAAAGGCTGCAGCGCCTGGTGCTTCACCAGAACTTCGGTTCTGTGTGGATTACCGAGGACTCAATTCAGTCACCAAGACTGACGCGCACCCCATCCCCAGAGCTGATGAGCTCATCGATCGGTTGGGGGCTGCCCGGTACCTTAGTACGTTTGATCTAACGTCTGGGTACTGGCAGATCGCCTTGACTGATGGGGCAAAAGAGAGGTCTGCATTCTCCACACCAGATGGGCACTACCAGTTCCGCGTGATGCCCTTTGGGATGAAGAATGCCCCTGCCACATTCCAGAGGTTGGTTAACCAGGTATTGGCTGGGCTGGAAGATTTCAGCGCCGCCTACCTGGACGATATAGCAGTGTTCAGCGCCAGCTGGGAGGAACACTTGCGCCACCTCCAGGAAGTGTTGTTGGCCCTGCGCAGAGCAGGCCTCACAATCAAGGCTAGTAAGTGCCAGATTGGGCAGGGTTCAGTGGTGTACTTGGGGCACCAAGTAGGGAGCGGCAAGGTGGCCCCCCTGCAACCCAAGATAGATACCATCCTGGCTTGGGAACCGCCCAAAACCCAGACTCAGGTGAGAGCCTTCTTGGGTCTCACGGGTTACTACAGGAGGTTTGTCAAGGGGTATGGCAACATTGTGCACCCCTTGACCTCGCTGACTTCCAGGAAGCAGCCGAGACTTGTGATCTGGACTGACGCCTGTCAGAACGCCTTTGACACCCTGAAAACTGCAATGTGTACAGCACCGGTCCTCCAGGCACCCGACTTTTCAAAAGAGTTCATTGTCCAGACAGACGCTTCAGAGCATGGTGTGGGGGCTGTTCTAGCACAGATGAATGAGGAGGGCCGAGACTTACCTGTAGCCTTCATCCGCCGGAGGTTACTTCCCAGGGAACAAAGGTGGAGTGCGATAGAGCGTGAGGCATTTGCTGTGGTCTGGGCGCTGAAGAAGCTAAGACCCTACCTGTTTGGGACTCACTTCCGGGTTCAGACAGACCACAGGCCCCTCAGATGGTTAATGCAGATGAGGGGTGAGAACCCAAAGCTGTTGAGGTGGTCCATTTCCCTACAGGGGATGGACTTTACGGTGGAACACCGCCCTGGTACAGATCACGCCAATGCTGATGGTCTGTCCAGATTTTTCCGCCTTAGTGATGAGGACTCCCTGGGTGAAGGGTAGTTCTCCCCACATTTCAGCTGGAGGGGACACGTGTTAGACCTGGCATCATTGGCATGAGTCTCTCCTCCACTTTTTTCTGTTTGCCTCCTCTGTTTACGATGTTTTTGCTGGATTATCGCTTTGGGCACTGTGCCACTGCTGATCAGTGCCACAGTGCAAGTGCTCCCTATGTTAAATTGTTACATTGATTGGTGTTACCATGATTGGCTTGGTTGACTTACTGTTCAGACCCTAGTCTAGTGCACTGCGTGTGCCAAGGGCGTGTAAGTTAACTGCTGCTGGTGGGCTTGCAGCACTGGTTGTGCCACCCACAGAAGCAGCGTGTAAAATGTGTCTCAGGCCTGCCACCGCAGCGCCTGCGTGCAGTCCCTGACTGCCATGTCGACTTGGTAAGGAAACCTACTTACCAGTCTCTAAACCTTCACTTTGCCACATTTCAGACACCTCTATGGTAGGCCCTAGGGCAGGGTGCATTGTTGGTAAAAGGTAGGTCATGCCCTGATGTGTGTGGCATGACCTAATAGTGAATTACAGCCATTTTCGTTTTTCACTATTGAAGGGCTACCTGCCTCCAATAGGCCAGACTGGGCAGACTGATTATTAACTCCATTATAATCTATCTGACTCAGGGAGCATGGTAGCAAGTCGAGTTTAGTATCCCTGAACTCAGAATTTAATAACACACCCTTTAGGATGGATGGTTTTTAAATTCTATGTTTGAAAATAGCACTTTTAGAAAGTGGCTATTTTCTTGTCCAACTATCTACCGGTCTCTGCTGGTTTGGTGTGTGTGTCAGGGGCTGGGTGGCTCCAGAGGTCTGAATGAGTCAGTGTGGGGTGAATGGGGCGTTTACACATAGAGTGAGGGAAGAGTAGCCTGCCCTGCCTGACACAATACTGGCTCCACCTCCTGCTGGGCGACTGATAGCCCTGCTCCTGCCAGTGACAATACTGGCTCCGCCTCCTGCTGGGCAGCTGAGGACTCTGCCCTGCTCAGTGAATAGGCCAGGTGCCTCTGCCTGGCAACACCCACAACAAACCTGAGATGGTGGGAATTTCCCTGTTTGGACAAAGGGAACAAAGGAGAAATGGGGTATAAGAGAAGGACCCCTGAACCAAGAACTCAGATCACTTCTGACAAGGAAACCTGTACCAAGGACAAGAAGCCTGCTGATCTAAGGACTTGCCTCCCCTTTCTGCCAGAGTGCTGTTTTGCTGTGGAGGAACCTGAAAGCTGCTTCTTTATTTTTGCCAAGGAACAAGGAGAGAGGAACTTGGTGTGTACTCTCTGAACACTTGCTAGGAAATCTCCAAGGACTGGAAGAGTGCCAGTCTCCTGTTGAAGTCACAGGGCCAAAGGACTTCACCATCTACTGAATTGCTGAATTGCTGGAAAGTGTTGTTTCCAGTACACAAGGGAAAATCTGCAGTCTCGACGCCGCCGACGCCGCCGAATCCAGCTCGACATCGTGAGTAACGGCTCCAGTGTCCCGAGCCTTCGACGCCAGTCACCGGGCCCGATCGACGCCAGCAGCAACGCCAGTGAGCAGTGGGTATCGGCCCCGGCTCCAAGTGACCCCGTCTCGACGCCGGTATCGACGCCAGTGAGGAGTGAGTATCGCCTCCACCTCCAAGCGACCCCGTCCCGACGCCGCTGCTGATCGCATCGACTCGACGCCCTTCTCGACGCCGTGAGCGCTGCTCCGGCCCGACATCCCTCGACGGCGCTGCAGATTGACCCGACTCCGAGGCACGATCGACGCCGACCTCGACGCCGACATCTCGACGCCGTGGATCATCATTTTCTTCGTTTCTCAAGGTACTGTACTTGTGGGGTCTGTTGCAACTCCAGGCTCGACGTAGCGCTCCTCGCGGTCGACGCCGAACCTTGGGAATCTTGTAGACTCAACGTCGTGTGACTCCTGTGGGGGTTACATTGTTGCCAAAGAACTGTGCTCAGAAGAATACTTTGCTAAAGAACTATTTGCCAAGAAGAAACCTTACTTGAACTATTATTTTTCCTTCCAAAGAGTATTTATTAAGACTGTGGTATATTTTTGTCGTTATTTGGTCTTGTGCTAAGCCTTATATAAAAATACTATTTTTATAATAACTTCGGTGTCGTGTCCATCTGTAGTGTATTCACTTTATTACTGTATGTGGTCATAAATGCTTAACACACTGCCTCTGAGATAAGCCTGTCTGCTCTGCCAAGCTACCAAGGGGGTAGCAGGGGTTATCTGAGTGTGTAATCCCCTTTCCCTGACTAGAGTTGGTTGGTCCCTATTTGTCAGAAGTGTATACCTCTGCCAACTAGAGACCGCCGGTTCTAACACTTGGCAACCCAGTTGCAATGGGCATCCCGATGACTAGCTGGTCAGCTAATGTTGGAGCTACCTGGCCTCTCTTCTGAAGTACAGAGATGGTTTTTGCCAGGTTGGGCCCCTGCGACTGCAATTAACTGTCTGCTCCATGTTGTCCTGCACTGCGCTACTACACCTAGAGCCTGTTCATCACTTGACTATTATCCCCTTATGTTTCCTGTATTCCCCCTTTGGTCCATCCATGACACTGAATGGCACATTTCCATGGCCACTTTCACCAAGTGGAAAGATCTGGGCTGATGTACTCTGGGTGACCTCTTTTTGGAGGGCTCCTTGATCCCCTTCGTATCACTCATGGGACCGTATGACCTTCAGAGGGGTCTCTTTTTTAGTTCACATGCTGCTGTTGTCAGCTCTCTGGACGTAATAGGCAATCACAAATGCTCATGCATGCAGAACTTTAACAATATGGGTTCTGGCAGGCGCTAAATGAATTGCTTTTATAAGGGTATTCTTGATTAGGTTGCAGCAGATCTTTCAGCAATGCTGGATGAATTGGAGCTTGACATGAGCAGCGACTTTTAAGAGTCTGATTGGGCAAAGACCATGGAATACACCTATAACCTTTCTAGTAACTCACGTTTCAATACACTCAGTTTAATGTTGTTCATAAAGCATACCCGTAATACAATTACCTTCATTATTATTATTAGTAGTAGTAGTAGTAGTAGTAGTATGAAAGCCATTTCTACTGTGCATGATTACCTGGTAAAGGTGTCCTGGTTCTGGGCGACGGCCCCTATCCCCCCCAAACTAATGACTTGATTACAAGGAATCCAGACAAATCCTGAGCAACTTCCTGAAATGGCTCAAATGCGATATCAAATAGAGAGATGGAGGATCGCTCTTCCAGAGGCAGGAGGCCTGCATAGAAAAAGCTCTTCTTCTTGAATGTGGGCAGCAGTAGAAGGTTAGCTTCTGAAGAGGGCAGACAACACAATGGTAATCTTGAAACTTATTCTGAAGATAGGCAGGTCCAGGATGATGGATGGCCCTATGGACAGTGGACAGAGACTTGAACAGGATCCTTTTCGACTCAGGAAGCCAGTTCAATGTATTCAGAGCAGCAGTGGCTGAAGAGGATCAAGGAAGGTAGAGAGTCAGACGTGCAGCCGCAGTCTGAATATGATACAAGTGCTTGACAAGATGGTTGGGGACACTAAGGAATAATGAGTTCCCATAGACTAATTCTCTTAGGATTGCGGCTTGAACAATCAGTGGTCGGGATGTTATGGAGAGTAGACGTTGGGGTGTTACGGGAAGTTCTTCCAAATCATACCTGGCCCTTAAATTGTTGAAGAAATGGTTCTCTGATGTGAGCTCTGAATGCCCCAGATGCTGCGCTACCGAGCTAGACCTCTTGCACATGTTTTGGAGCTGCCCGCACCTCTCTGTATTCCGGCATGAGGTGATACAGTTCTCATCTGAGATAACTGGAAGTTCCTGCCCTAGGCTCATCATGGAGGATAACCTGATGGATCTCTTCAAATGCTGAAAACATGTAAAGCTGATTCCCAATTGTAGGACTTGTCTTCTATGTTACAGCAGTGGCCATGTTGAGGTGGGTTGAAGAATGGGAGCACAGTTCTGCACAGGGAGGAGGCCTGAGGCTTCTGCAGGTAGCACATACTGGGACATTGAGATAAAATACCGCTAGAGCTGTGCGGAGCCATTATGGACAACACTAGGATCCCTCTAAATGGCTACTTGAATACATTTTGTGAACCATAAACTGTGTCTGGTCTCACCACTTTTGCTTTCCTGCTCATCCCATTCTTCCCTAGACACAATTCACATTGTGGTTTTCTCCCACTACAAACAGTGACTGATCAACTGATATATGATATTCTGCCCTCGTATTTGGATGCAGATCAGTTCTAATCAGGGCCGCCTCTGGGGCAGTGCGACCGGTGCACCACACCTGGCTCTGAAATCGGTGGGCGCTGTGTTTAGAAATAAGTGTTGGGTTTAAACGCACCCGCTGCAGAGTTCCTCTTGTGTCAGACAGTTTTCAAGCAATAAAAAAAATGTCAAGATAACTTTTGGGACTCCTGCTTGAGAGAGATGAGTTTTGTCTAGTGGCAGTTCTGACTCATCATAAAGTAGCGCAGAAGGTTAATTTGTCTGCTGTAAACAATTTGTACCTTGCAGATAACTGAACTGTATTTTATGTGGATAGCTCAGTGAGTTACTGCTTTTGTCATGGATATTTTTTGTTACTTGAAATTCATAAGTTACAATCCTAACATACGACAGAGACCTATAAACTGTGATCAAAGAGCTGCAAGAAATCTGCACATGGTATAAACATTATATTTTCCCTTCAGTCTCTCATTATCCTAATGTTGCTAAAAAAGAGTTTGCTTGGGCATAAATACATTCTTATTAGTAAAACCAATCCAAACCCCTGAGGTTTGTTTACTTTTTACTCGAGAGTTTGTGCTTCTCCAGCCCAAACACTCAAATATACTGCCACCAGTACGGATGGCATAGGATTCCTATACATTGCAATTCTCGTTGCCTTATGCAACATTTCCTGTAGTC
The DNA here is from genome assembly GCF_964204655.1 of Triturus cristatus. NCBI lineage: Eukaryota > Metazoa > Chordata > Amphibia > Caudata > Salamandridae > Triturus > Triturus cristatus. The sequence goes on from NC_140583.1 coordinate 881,803,553, forward strand.
TGATATACAGACTTGCACGATTCATTGTCTCTGTTAATGTGTGTGTGATGTAAAGCGCTCTGATACATTGGTATGAGAAGATATAAAACAAATGAAATGCATGTGAGAGAGGGGCTATGGAGAGATAAGGGTTCACTATTGGAATTTGGTAGTGAGGGAATCCGTGGAGAAGGAGTTTATTAGGGGCAGGGGCGTAGGAATGGGGGTGCGGTGGGTGTGGCCTGCCCCGGGTGTCATCACTGAGGGGGGGGGTGACAAAATGGCAAAAATATGTGTTTTAAACACATATTTTTGCCATTTTGCCGCCTCACCCCGCCCTCCCAGTAATGACACTTGTCACCCCGGGCCAAAATATGTATTTTAAACACATATTTTTGCCATTTTGCCGCCCCACCCCGCCCTCCCAGTGATGACACTTGTCACCCCGGGCCAAAATATGTATTTTAAACACATATTTTTGCCATTTTGTCACACCCCGTCAGTGATGACACTTGTCACCCCTGGCTAGAGAAAATGGCAAAAATATGTGCTTTAAACACATAGACCTTGCTACGCCACTGATTAGGGGGCACCAAAAAAGATGTTTCCACCGGGTGCCACAAGCGCTAAAGCCGGCTTTGGCTGTAGTTAATTGAATTTTCGTGGGCTGGGGAATGAATACAGAACACATTTTGAAGCTGACACACACTTGTGTACACTAGTAAAGTGTGATGTCAGTGTATTCTGTAAAAAACTGTAAAATGTAGCAGTCAGTAACAATCTTGAGGCAATCATGTGTTACCAGATACCGTCAGGCGCTTTGTTCATTTACAGTGAGTTCTTCACCTTGGAAAATGATAATTTAATAATAATCAATGTGCGGTTGCTTGGCGGCAGCAAGCATCAGTACTCTTCACGCGAGTACACCTGTCTCCTAATTATATTTTGCTTTCCTGGAGGTATGCAGCCGAGAATGGAATTGGCAGGCAAAGCAAGAGAGGTAGCCCTATTTCTTGCAGCCTGCTGCTGGTCAACAAAAATATGTAAGGCAGCAAAATATGAAATTAAGGTGGATGCGAAGACCTAGCTATAAAGTTTTAGCACATCACGACAGACTAATTAAGACAATTATATCTGCCAGCAAAGATATACACATCCTTCATTTATTCCTTACAACTCAGAGGTGACAGACAACAGGTCGCATGCTCTGCTGGCAGTTAAGTAGTGGAGCATGAACTATGACTATTTCAACAATAGAGAGAAGTGTCATGCTGGTGTAGTTCACCATTTTCACTGTAGCTTCTTTCAAGAACCCATTGATATGGAAATGGCGCAGGCCCCAATGCCATGACAACGTACAGCCAATTCAAGTCACTAATCAAATGTACATAAAAAATAGCAATGTAAAAAGTACACCACAAAGTGGAATAAACACTGTAGCAATTATTTGGCTAGTGCCGTCTTTGGGATGCATTTTTGACAGAAGATACGTCAGTATTTAGGCAGTCTTAATTTAATTTTTGGAAATGTTTTACTGACTAGAATGACTGAGCCAGCTCACTTCCCAAAGTCCGAGCAAAGGAAATAAGGAAACAAGGCGAGCAAAGGCAAGTCAGGTACTGACATTTCTCCAGGCAAGGCAAGTAGAAGTTGGCTAAGGGGCCTGATATGAGGAGGGGACTAGCGTTCAGCAACACACCCTGGTGCCAATGCTTGTTTCGGACTCTTTCATTAGAGAAGGACTGGGTGAGCCCCTGCAGCGGGATGTGAGGTAATGGGATCCTTGCAGCCGTTCTGCCTCCCCTCACCCAGGCTGTTAACAACAAGGACCCACCTACAGCAGCATTGTAATTACAAATATGCCTACTTATGCCTACACCAGCACTGATCATGGGGGATGCAAGAGCAGGGCACCTGTAGACAAAGCCAAAAGTGATATTAACCGCGCTTACACCTCTCTTGCTTATAGCACTTACGGGGTACCTCATGTAACCGTTCTCCCTCCCTCGGCCTCCTTTCCCAACCCCTTGTCTACCGTAGGGGCCGTCAATACCACAGGGTTTATAGCTCCCTCTCCTATCCCAGGTGTTAGTGAGGACTCGCTCTCCTGACTATGCAGTGGCAGCCGCCAGTGGCTCGCCCCCCACCTCAAACTACCTCTCGCGACCCTCAGGTCAGTTGTTGCCACCTACACCCTATTACTAACGCAACAAAGTCTGCTTGGCAGAGGCAGATAATCAGGTACATGTGACTGCAACACAGGCCCAGAATGAAGATTTGAAGAGGTTTCCTTATGTTTGACCGATACCTTGGACTTTGCACCTAACCTGAATTTGTTAATGTCAGAGATTCTTACACTGACCCTGTATCGGATAAGAGGACCTCCTGCATAAATTGTCAGTTGGGAAAGGGGGGTTGGAAGGAGGTGACAGGGCTGGTAATGGAGATTGTGACACTAGTAATAGCAGTGAGATCTTGGGGGATCACATGGCCCAACATTTCAGTCCTTGCTCCAAGATTGCTAACCCCACCGAGTTATGCATTATCAAGGGTCTGGGGCAAAGGAGCTCTAAGTCTGTCAGCTACACATGCAGGGCCCTCACTACCGACACTTTGTGACCTGCGTTGTACCCACTGCGAGAAGAACAAGAAGGGCACTGAGGCTTTACGAATATCCAATTTGAAGACTCAACTGCAGATGTAGATATCTACTGTAGGCAAATGAATGTCTGAGGTTGAACTACGCACCTGTGAATTGGGAAATGCAACAATACAAGAACAAGTTGTAGATCAACAAAAGCAGGCCTATGCTAGATTGGACAAGCTTGAGGATATGGAAAATTGAATGCTCCCCAGCAACTTGTCAATACTGGGCATTGAGTATGAGGTCTACGGGACCATCCAAGCAGCTTTATTGTGCACATTTATTCCTGGATTTGCAAGAATGGAACACTGAATGCAAAATACAACAGGCACATCACTTCCCTTGTAAGAAACCCAGGTGAAATCAAAAGAACTGGCCTCCGAGGACAGTCTACATTTTTATTAGAAACTTCAGTTTCTGGCAGTTACTGTATTAAAACCCAAGACAAGGACAGCATGTTTTTGTGCACTCAGATTTTATTCACCACACAAGTTGTACGACGTTGGCAAATGCGACAAGTGATACCAAGATTTCAATCACTTGGCGCAAGGGTGTTTCTTCAAGAGTCAGCTCAACTCAAAATCATTCAAGAATCCTGCACCTCTATGCACACCTCTGAGGAACGGGCCAGTGCTCTGCTGGAGACTTGGGCTAGGGGACCCCAGGGTGAACTATCTAATCATGATTACTGTTGTGTGACATTGCTGACTCTTATTACATCATCCTAGAGGCTAGCTACGAAGAGGACCAGCCCCTTGCAGGAGTCTGGAGATAAAGGACCCTAGGGTGGAATATTTGGCAATGATTAACACTGTATTATGTGATTGATATTAGATGTGATCATAATAGTGGTTAGCTGAGAAAACCCAATGAAGCATCAATCATGACGATTTACTTTTCTTTTTTAATCATCTGTTATACTATCTAAAAGCTGATGACACTTAAAAGCTGAGTGGGGCTCTATACAGCATTTCATAGAACTCCCGCCTACACTTTTAAGCATTATGCTTTTCATTTTATCTCTCTTTGACACTGTATTACTATCCCTATGGCCAACCTGACTAGTAGCCATATGCGTGGTACACAAGGATGACACTGCGAGAGACTATCTCTGAATTTTGGCAGGGAAGTTGAGGAGGGCACTGGAAGAAGGGCAAAGTTGCATAGCTAGGGTGCAGAGGTGCAGAAGAAAGAGAAAGATGTAGATTCAAGCTTTACAAATCAGTACAATAATAGATCGCCGTACAGATAGGATAGGTTAATTAAAATTCGCAGAAGGACATACAGGTCATTACATTACAAGGAATGTCAAAGGGCTTCAGTCCATGCTTAAACTTTCCACCGTAAGAGAGGAGCTTTCCTTTCTAACACCTGTGATACTTTGCCAACAAGAGACAGTCCTCTCAGGGAAGAATGTGTGAAGCTAAGCCAGTTGGGTTCCACAAACCAGAAACCACCCACGTTTGGGATTGCTTTGCTTGCCGAAAAACATACAAAGTAGTTCCATAGGACTAAAAGAGAATCATTTGTACGCTGACTGATTGTACAGATTCGTAGGGATTTAGCATCTGTAACTATTTGTGTTGTCTATTTAACTGACAAACGATCTAAACATATTCCAACAAATATTGCTAGACCTACCCAGCTATCTGAGCCCATTGATAATATATGGAAACATCCATCCCACTCTTGACCCTATTGGCGATTCAATCAGATCTAGAGAAGGCTATTGTATGCAGCATTCTAGAGCCCATATTCTATATATGATGAACTCTCTAGGTATTGTTAAGAGTTGGAGAGCACATCAATTCTGACTGCCCGATTCACATTCTTTTCAGCTTCATACAAAACATGTTCTACAATAGATGTGTTTTTGATATCTAAAAGCTTAATACACCACACAAATATTGAGATATATCCACACATAGCATCTGATTATAATTCACTTACGCTTAATATTTCAAATCTCCTATTCCTTCACAATGGACATTTGATAGGAATCTTCTTAGTGGCTCCACTTACCAGGCCTATATGTCCAACGCTAGAAGAATATCTTGCTGATAATATTGATCCTGCCCCCTCTTTATGGGACTGCACGAAGGCAGTTATCGGTCTCTACACTCACATATACCATGAGAAAGGGATGTTAGAAATAATGCATATGGATAGCACACATCCCTACAAAGTAAGCAGTCTTCCTTGCAAACCATTGCCCATCTCAGAGAATTAATCAACCACCTTGTCACTTCAAAGATGCGTATAAAAAATAGTTATGGGATAAGGTTGTGCGTAGAGCCTGATATAATCAAATAAAGCCTTTAGAGAAAAATTAAAACATGGATAGATTCTTAGGCTTGAGAATAAAGGAACAAACCGCCAATAATCACATATTAACTGTGAGGGATGACCAGGGCAAGATAGTTCAGGAACCAGACAATATAACCTCCACATTTCAGGAGCATTAAATGTATTTGTGCCTTATATCGTGCAGAACAGATGCCAGAACTATGACAGATTTACGATTATATCCAAGAACTCGACCCTTGTCGAGTTACACCAAATACACTGCCTCAGTATGGTGACACCAATAACAAAGCATGAATTAGACAAAGTAATTAAGGGTAAAGCCTCCAGTCCAAAATCTATTCCTATATAGTGCTCAACATTCTTAAGTAATACTCTATATCCTCTTTTATTTACTCTCTTTAAATCTTTTGATAACAACTATAAAATTCCTTCTACTTGAAGAGAAACCTGCATTGCAATTTTCCTAAAGAAGATAAGGATCTAGTAAATTGTGGCTTTTATAATCTTATATTTTTAATTAATTCAAATTCGAAGATTTACAGCAACATTCTTGCTAATTGTATGTCTACCTGGATATTTCAAAGGTTGGAGCTCTATGTAACATGAATTTGTTCCACACAGGGACACTACAATGCACACTCATTTTGCAGTTTCCAGATTTGATATCACATTAGTTCAGGGAGGTGCAGCAGGGATGATCCTATTGGATGCTGAAAAGGCACACTCCCTGCCTCTTTATCTCAGTCTTGCAGGTTCTTTTTCATCTGTGCTTTTAGACTTCATCACTGAGTTTGCATCTGTCTTTTACCCCTTCTTTCCCCTATTTGTGTTTTTCTCTCTCATGCTGTGCATCAAAGTTTGTTGAGGAAACACCAGTGCAACCCACAAAAATGAGTGTTGTGGGACCTAGCTGTAACCACCAGCTCAATTTAACAACTGGGTCTGGTTAGTTCAGATCATGCTTGCATTTCATAAATTGGTCCACATACTGAGAAGCAGCTGCAGAGGACATGATGTTTACAGGTGCAGACTGTGCAACAGTTGATTTAGAAGGAGCTACTAATGATCTCAAAGGCAGCAGAACAGCTGTTTGGAGACAGGAGAGATGGTGTATGGTGAAGAGTGTTTCAAAATATGGGCCCTATTCAAAAAGGTGAATTCGGTTGTCAACATATTTTATGACTAAATTTAGTTTTTTGCAATTGCCAATAATTTACAAAGGGAATTCTGGCAGGCATATGCCTGTTTACGTATGGGGAGAGCGCCTCCATGAATGTGGAGTTATCCACACTTGTTATACCTACTCAGTGGTTTGGAAAGTGGGCGTTCTAAAGTGTGGTTTGTAGTGTCTTGTGAGTTAGCGATGACCAGACCCTTTTGGTTCATGATGGACTCTGTAAAACTATGAAATAAGTGTTTGTGTGTGGGGAATAGAAATCATGTGTAGAACGCTGAGTTCACAGTTACATGCTGAGAAATGTAATACTAAGCCTCATGTGTGGCATAGTCCTTTAGTACGCAGGATAGGGAGGACGCTACAACTGACGACGAGATCGGGGCTACATAACCCGAAGATCAGTGCTCTCACAGAGAGCTTGCTGAGGTCCAATAAACTGCTCATGCGTGCCGCCTGTGCCTCAGTTAAAGTGGAGATCAACATTTGGCATATGTGGAGTCAAAATGCCACTCAAGCATTGTGTTGCACTTGATAACGAAAGCCTCACTGAGAAGTTTACTCATCATAGGCCAAAAATCTGCTACTAAGGCAGTGAATGAGGTACTGTGCCACAAGGCAACACTGAGCTATAAATCATATGGAACAATAACACTAAAGATGGAAACAACCAGGTACAGTGAAGTGCTATAAACAGTGACAGATAAAGGTGAGAAAGCACTAGAAGCAAAAATAGCCCAATACAGAAATAGCAGTAAAGGCAGTGAAAACCAGGTTGATAAATGATTGTGCTTCGTAAAGAGACTCATCATACCACTGCTGTGAACACCATGACCCAATTAGATTACCCGGGGTTGAGAATAAAGAGCTGTTTACCCCGAAGTGGACACCACCGAAGGTGCCAGGAGCATTCCACACAACTCGAAAGTCCTTCAAGAGTTAAAAAACACTGATGGCCATGCGAAAAGAAGTGCTACTCATTCTGATTGGCCATAGCAACCCTGAAGCAAGCACGTCACAAGGACATGCCAATGCTATGAATGGTGCAAGTCCAAATGCGCAGCATAGACTCTTGACGTCAGTAAGTTCCACAACCAGTTACATAGTTGTCGCCTACCCAAAACCACCACCTCCATTAGACACTGTTAATGAAAGAATATTGGTGACAGATGAACTGCCTGGATAGAAACATTTGATGATTTCATTGATGCACTGGGAAAAACAGATAACAAAAACATTGTCAAATATCTCCAAAATCTTGCTGGTGAAGGAGTAAAAGAGGTACTCAGGAAATTACTGCAAACTGACAAAGACACATACCATCAAATCAAAGGTGCATTCAATTTTAACTTCAATCTGATGCTGAATGTTGATTACGAAAGATATATTTTCAGTCAGGAATGACAGAAAGCAGCTATATGTCTCAGAGTTATCGATGGATGTCTGTCAGATTCTTTCAGACAATGAATGATAAGAGAAAACCTTAATCTGGAGTGGGTTCTCACTGCTTCCAGGGCAGAGGAACGTGCTGATCGACAAGATGCTGAAATGGAGGCCAGAGGCGCCTAGAAAGAGTCAGTCATGAATGTTAGAAGTAAGCAGAAACACAAAGCTAAAGGACATAAAATGATGCCGCTAGAGAAAAAGAAACAGTGCTTTCGATGTGGATTTTCTTTTCCAAATGAAGGTAAGTGTCCTGCCATTGGACAAGAATGCAAGGGCTGTGGGAAGGATAACCATTTTGTAAAGGTTTGTAAGGCGAAGGAAAAGGTAAATGTGTCATGAAGAGAAAACAAAATGTGCACATGAATGTTCAAGAAGCGACGATCTACACATGCCCCAAAGGTCAAGTGGCAACAGATCAACACTAAACAAAGACGATTGTCGTCTAAATCCTTGTCCAAGAGTACTTCCGTTTCATTGTCAAGCGACAGTGAGGAAGATGTGTGTGCAATGTCCATGTTTACCTCAGAAAAACATGCACGTCGGACTGGTCACATGCAGAGAAGAATACGAGTCAAAGAAAAGTCGACAAGTAAATCACAAAAGTGATTCAAACATTGTCCAAAAATTGCACTGATAGTAAACGGTTGCTCCATAACTTTTATTATTGACAGTGGTGCATCGATAAACATCATGGCTGAGGAGATATATCGTGAACTGTCTCCATTGCCCCATCTCACAACTTCAAAGACTAAATGGGCTGCATCTACACCATTAAAGAGTCAAGGTTCATTCATAACAACCATGAAACAAAAAGGACAAAAGTACAAGCACCCACTCATGTACTTTAAGGTTCTCCGTCAAGTGCCTGTTTATTTAATTTCAATACTGCTGCTGATATCTGTAAACTACAACATGAATGTTCATCATGAAAAAATAACTCTGTTCCCGTTGTTGTTTCATGGATCGGGGAAACTGGAGACCATAAAAGTGCAACTGCATATCAATGAGGATGTTTGTCCTGGTGCTTAAAGACACAGACAAATTGCATTTCATCTACAAGAAGTTGTTGAGTAAGAGCTTGAGACATTACTAAAGCATATTTTAATTGAGCGATCTATTGGTCCAACTCTGCAGGTGTTGTCCATAGTCAGACCCCCCAGGATATAGCGGCATGGATTAGTAAATTTAGCGGCACAAATATGGAAATTTAGCGGCACAAATATGGAAATTTAGCGGCATTTTTGCGGCACTTTATTTTACTCATAATGATTCATTTTCAGCCTTAAATCATTGGAAACTCTTTTAGCAGAGTATTCCACTTTGAATAGGGAACCTGGAATATGGAACAGAGGAAGCAGCCCACAGGTGAAGGCTGTTATCCTTTGGAAATGCAATTCTCCATTTGCTTTAGTATAGCAGTTATCACACCTTTTGACACATTGCGGGACCGGTGTTTTTCAATCTGCAGATTATGCAGATGGTGGATTTTGTGGCAAATTCATAACTATGCGAAATTCGCAGCGGCCGCACAGTCGCATAATTCCAGTGGCACTGACTATAAGTCCCAGAATTCAATTGTAAAAAAACCTGGAACTGGAGCATCACATATGGACCTGGGAAACCTGACAGGATTGATGGTGGCAAACTAGCTAATTTACTGTGCAAGCTATGTTTTTGTCAATAACACTTTGTAATATGTTCATTATGTAAAAACCAAAACGATTTTTTCCCCGTTTTCAACTCTTGCTCTTTCTCATTGCCTTTGTTTCCTTCACCCTTTAATCTTTCTCACGTTTTGATGTTGTTTTCCCTTGTAGCTTACTATTGTAACCCTGCCATTGTTTCCATTCGCTTTGTCTTCCACAGCAAAAATCTATCAACAGGAACTGACTGATATGTCCCCTGCTTTCGGGCTTCTCACTCGCATAATTTAATACTGTGCCCTACCATTCTATGTCCAGGCCTCTCTTAACTGCCAGGAATCTCTGTCGAGTGCCTCCCCAGTTACATCCCGAACTGTTTGAAACCCTAAACCTGTGGTTCCTAGATTCAGAATGGGCAGGGTCCGGTGATATTTTATTCAACAGAAAGAACATTAGCCGAGTCTCATTCACCTGTGGTTTTGCGCAAGATTTTAAGGAACACAATAGTACTGAAGACACAGCAACTACAACAGTCCTTCAAAACACTGGAAAATAAAAATAGTAGGTCACATTTGAGAGTAAAGTCAATGTGCCCCATATCATGCTAGACGTGAAGGCTAGGTGGTTATGAGAACGATATTTAGACACTGCCTCATCTGCAGAGAAAGAGGATCAGAGTGTGACAGGAGTGTGTGTGTGGAGATGACCACTTTCCACATTAATTATTGTTCAATTACTACTTCCTGCTGTTCAATTTATTGGCTTATTCATATTTTTTAGGTGGGAAGGTTTTGGAGTGTTGCCCCATACCGAAAGAAACGGTGGTCTTGTGTAATCCCTTTTCTTCTGCCGTTTTACAAAAGTGCCGATTTTGCGGGCACTTTTGTAAAAATCGCGGCATTTTTACAAAAGTGCCGATTTCGCGGGCACTTTTGTAAAAATCGCGGCATTTTTACAAAAGTGCCGATTTCGCGGCAAGCCACGAAATCGCGAAATCGCGAAATCCTGGAGGGTCTGCATAGTGGTAGTACACAAAAAGGACAGTGAAGGAGTTGCAAACATCTGTGTTGATATGTGTGAAGGCAACTGAAAGAGAACAACATTTTGGTCCGCACATTGCCGACATGATCAGACAGCTAAATGGTGCCAAGGTCTTCTCTCACCTTGATCTGAACAACGGGTATTTTCAATTGGAACTTGAAGAAAAATGCAGGTACATTACCACCTTTTCTACCTATTTTGGTTTATTCAGATATAAACGCTTACGTTTAGGTGTGTCATCAGCTGCTGAACATTTTCAAGATGTCATTCGATGTATCATACAACCAGGGGTGGGCGGAGCTCAAGTAGTTGCACTACGCAGAATTCCACGGAGTTGCATAAAAAATCTGTGAAATTACGCGGAGTTCTGCTCCGTCCTACTTTTCTGCCCAGATGAACTTACAATGGGGAAATTAATTATCAGTGTGATGTATGTCCAGCGACTCCAGCCTAATGGGAATCACAGCTCCTGGTAATCATTCTGCGGAGGATATAGCACCCTCCTCCTACCTCAAACCCTGGCATCCCCTTGGAAACGGCAATCAAGGGAGCGTGGCCAGGCACCAAGTGCTGTGCCAAGGGAGGGGGGGGGCTGATGATCACTCGGCCTCCAGAACTCTGCAGTGCACTCCATGGAAGGACCGCAAAGGTATAGCTTGGTCAGTAAGATGGGGGGCTTTGCTAGCATGAGGTAAGGTCAGGCTAACCATTCCTGACTTTATAAGGATTGGTTGTGCTGTGGTTGAACGGCTCGGCCTCTGGAAGGAAAGATGGGCTAGAGCCTATCAGCCTATTGAATGAGCTGTAAGACCCAGATAGACTCATCCATACCTGCCTCTTAAAATGCCAGTGGGGTTGGGTCATACCAGGCTCATGTTTTTTTTTACATTAGTTTCAACACTAGGATGCAGTCCACCACACCTCAAGCTCATTTGCCTCTGAACCTTCCAGTGAGGCAGGGTCAGGTTCAGCCTCTCACTTTTCTGGTTGGACGGAGTCATATTCAGCAACATTTCAGGCTCAATCTGGCTCTTAACCCCAACCATGTGCAGGACGGCTGGGAGCCGTCCTGCGCCACGATGTTCATGTGCGCAGGACGGCTCCCGGCCGTCCTCACACATGGCAGGGAAGATCCCTCTGGTGCGGGCACCAGAGGGATTTCCTTTTTCCCCGACAGCCTCGGGAGCTGGGGAAGGGCTTCCCCAGCTCCCGAGGCTGCATGCACGCTTTCCCTGAAATGACAATCAGCGCGCACGTCGCGCTGACGTCATTTCAATAGAAACTGAAACTGAAATGAGCCAAGAGGCTCATTTCAGTTTCGCTTTCTACATGCTCAGGGGACTATCTTAGCCCCATGAGCACGTAGAAAGACGGGAGAGGTATTATTGGAAAGGGGAGAATCTCCCCTCCCCAAGCAGGGATCCACCCACTGGGCACCAGGGAGAGGGGAGCGGCTCCTCGAGCAAGGGCCTTTGCTCCCCCCATTTTAATTTGGGCACAGTCAGTCGTACTGCCCCCACTGGGGGGCAGATGGGGGCAGTAGCCCCCAATCTGCCCCCGGGGGGGGCAGAAAGCCCACTAGATACCAGTTTTTTTTTTTTACTTGTAATTAGGGGTGGGGGCTGCCCAATATGGGCATGCCAATGCCCCCAACCCTCTGCCGCAAAATGTCAGTCTTTCTGCCCCCCCGGAGGCAGATGGGGGCAGTAGCACCCAATCGGCCCCCCCGGGGGGGCAGAAAGCCCACTAGATACCAGGGATTTTTTTTTTCAAATTATAATTAGGGGTGGGGGCTGCCCAATATGGGCATGCCAATGCCCCACCCCTTTGCCACAAAAGTACAGTCTTTCTGCCCCCCTGGGGGGCAGATGGGAGCAGTAGCCCCCAATCTGCTCCCCTGGGGGTCAGAACGCCCAATAAACCAGGGATTTTATTTTAAATGCAAATTAGGGGTGGGCTGCCCAATAAGGGCATGCCGATGCCCCCACCTCCCCAAAAGTACAATCTTTTTGCACCCCAGGGGGACAGATGGGGGCAGTATGTTATGTTATGTTATGTTAAAATATTTTTATAACGCGCAGTAGTTACTCCGAAGAGTGTCCCAGCGCGAACCCAAGAGGGGGGAGAGCCAAGGTAGGAGCAAGAAAAGACTTATGGAAACAGATAAGTTTTAAGGAGACGCTTAAAACAGCCTGGGTCCTGGGTATTTCGCAGGAAAAATGGGAGAGAATTCCATGCAGCGGCAGCTTTGACAGCAAGCGAGCTGCCCCCAATCCTAGACCGGGAGAAGCGCGGAACCCTCGCAGGTAAAAGAGCTGATGAGCGAAGGGTTCTAGTCGGCACTTAAAAGGTGAACCGCCTCTGCAGATAGATAGGACCCAAATTATGTAGGGCCTTGTGGGCAATGACCAAAGCCTTGAACTTAACCCTCTCAATCAGGGGCAGCCAGTGCAGGGCCTGAAGATGAGAGCGGACACTGCACCTTCTAGCGATACCAAGAATGAGCCTAGCGGCCGCATTCTGGATCACTTGAAGTTTGTTCAAGGAGTAGCCAGGCAGGCCAACATAGAGGGCATTGGCGTAGTCCAGGCGGGACAAAACCAAAGCCCGAACAACCGTTTCCTTCGCCGGTCTAGGGAGAAGTGGGAGAAAACTCCTGAGAACCTTAAGAAGGCCAAAACAACCACCCGAGATCTTCTTCACCTGGACCGAGAAAAACAGATTGTCCTCGAACCACACTCCAAGATTTTTTACGGAGCTCCCCTTGGAAGAGGGGGGTGAAAGGTCCGAGGGCCAAATCTTACATCTGAAGTCAGAGGGGAAGTTACCATAGAGAAGAATCTCCGATTTGTCTTCATTGCATTTGAGTTGAGCCCTGGCAAGCCAACCAAATACCGAGGACAAACACTTCTGTACAGGCAGCACGGAATCATCCCCCTTGCTCCAGGTGAAAAGAAGCTGGGTGTCGTCAGCATAGGCTATCACCTTAGCCCCCAGCTTCTCGGCCAAGAAGACCAGCGGTGTAACATAGATGTTAAAAAGGAGGGGGCTAAGTGACGAGCCCTGGGGGACACCGGTAGAGACCTCCTGTAGAAGTGAGGCAGCGGGAGGCAGCCAAACCTGTTGGGTACGGCCCTCCAGAAAGGACCTCAGCCAGGCTAAAGCCAGGCCAGAGACACCAATCTCGGAGAGGCAGGAAAGCAGTCTGGCATGTGGCACCGTATCAAATGCGGCTGACAGATCAAGCATCACCAGAGCTGCTCTGCCACCCGTATCTAAACAGTCCCGAATTGCCTTCGAGATCTCAACTAGCGCCGACTCCGTGCTATAAGAAGCCCGAAACCCAGACTGGGCTGGGTGCAGGGCCTCAGATCTTTCCACAAAATCAGAGAGTTGTCTAGTCACTGCCTTCTCACATACCTTAGCAAGGCTGGGGAGGAGGGAGATAGGACGGTAATTACAGGGCAGTGAGGGGTCAAGGGCCGGTTTCTTCAATAAAGGAAGAATTTTGGCCTGCTTCCATTCCGGTGGAACCCAAGCCTCCTCAAGAGAGAGGTTGATAATGACATTGACCTCCGAATGAATGGTCTCTGCGACCGCTGCCAACAATCTAGCTGGACAGCAATCAATGGGGGAGCCGGACTTGAGGCCGTTAAGCAGTTTGAGAGTGCTGGCGGGATCAACCGGCGAGAAGACCGACAGGACATGATTTGAGGCACCCTGAAGAGGCACCGTCTGTCCGTCATCCAGCCATGGAGCTGCACATACCGTTAAGGACTGCTGTATCAACCGGATTTTATCCGAGAAGAAACAGGAAAGGGTATTGCACCAGTCAACAGAGACCGGGCCCGAACACTTAAGAGCAGCAGGGGCTGTGAAGCTCTGGACTATATGGAATATCTCCTTTGAATTATTGCCAGCCTGCTCAATACGGTCAGTAAAGTATTGTTTTTTAGCCAGGAGGATGGCCGAGTAATAGATCTTTTGCCTGGCCCTCAAAGCGGCCTTGGCCAAAGGACAATACTTTTGACGACGCCAAATCCGCTCCAGCTTCTTGCACTCTTGTTTGAGCAGGCGTAAATCATGCGAAAACCAAGGTTTAGATGGCGAAACTCTCGAAGACCGGGAGGAGGTGGGAGTGGCGAGCGAAGACATAGACTTGTCAAGCCAGTTAGTAAAAGTCGCCAAGCTCTCTGCAAGATCACCCGTAAGGGACGGCCTAGAAGCCGCCAAGGCCCCAGCCAGAGAGGCGGGATCCACCTTTTTGAAGGTTGGTTTCCGCGAGATAGATTCTGCAGCAAGGGGAGGGCCAGCTTTCCAGGAGAAAAAAGTAATGAGATGGTCCGACCACACAAGGGTAGGAGGATCCTCTGCCAGAATGTTAAAATTAGAGCAGATAGGATCAAGGATGTGTCCAGCCTGATGTATGGGGAGAAGAACCCATTGGGATAACTGGGCAAGCTGAAGCATATCTTTAAGAAGCATAGCATCAAGCATCAGTACCCGACCCCTGATCCAAATGGATATTCAAGTCGCCGAGGAATAGGAAATGGGGGAAACGAAGCGCCCTAGAAATTAGCTTATCACCCCACTCCAGAATGGTGGCATTGGCTGGGCCAGGGGGGCGATAGACCAGCGACCCCCCTAAAAGAAAGTGAGGGGACAGCCTAATGCTAAAGTCTAACGCTTCTCCAGGCCCCCAATCATAAGACTCACCTCTAATAAGCTCCCACTTTTCTCTGAAAATAACCGCAACACCACCCCCCCTTCCATCTAATCGGTCGGCCCTAGCAACTTTGTACCCCGGAGGGATAGCCAGGGTGATAAAAGGGTCAGCGTTGGAATCGAGCCACGTTTCCGTAAGAAACAGAAGATCAACCGGGTGATCCGAAAGGAGCTCAGAGATGTCGGCGTGATGTTTTTTAAGTGAACATACATTAATTAAGGCGGCAGAGATGGGAGAGTCGTATCCTGCTTTGGCCGACTGCCTGGGGCGAATGAGACAGTCGAGGAGGGGTCCGGGAGACAAAAGCCACATATAGAGCAGACATGCTCCTGAGCATCTGCCAAATCGAACTGAGGGTGAGAGGAGCATACAGATAAGAACAAGTTACATAGCTCATCCCTACCGTACATCAGGGCTGCGCGCGTTCCCCCCCGTCCGTGAAGCAGAGTGGGGGGCCACGGCCACAGCCGGGACGCGGACGGGCGCAGACGGGCTTGCCTTAGGCGCGCATTCGGTGCGCCAGCGGCGCGCCCGCTGCGCGCATCCGCTGCGCGTTCGCGCAGCGCGGATGCTAAATAGCCTCCAATCTGCCCCTCCCAGGGGGCAGAAAGTCCACTAGACACCAGGGTTTCCCCCGATTAATGTAGGGGTGGGGGTTGCGCCAAATTATAGTCTTTCTGCCCCCTGAGGGGCAGATGGGGGGCAGATGGGGGCAGCAGGCCCCAATCTGCCCTCCTGGGGGACAGATAGCACCCTAGATACAAGGGAATCTTTTTTTCATAGGCCCGGGGTGGGGGCTGCCCAGAATGGGCAGGCAAATGCCCCCACCCTACCCACCAAAGAAAACAAATTACTTTCTGCCCCCCCAGGAGGCAAATGGGGGCAATAGCCCCTGATCTGCCACCCGGGGGAGCAAAAAGCCCACGAAGCGCCAGGGATTTTTTTTTTATATAGCTACAATGCTAGAATACTACAGTTGTTCTGCCCCTCCTGGGAGGCATATGGGGCAATAGCACCTTTTCTGCACCCCCCCCCCGGGGCAGAAAGCCCACTAGCCACCAGGGATTTTTTTTCCAAATTTCGTGTGGGGCTGCCAAGAATGGGAATGCCAATGCCCCCACCCACCCCACAAAAGATGCCACAGTCTTTTTGCCCCTCCCAGGATGCAGATGGGGGCAGTAGCCCCTGATCTGCCCCCCGGGGGGGCAGAAAGGCCACTATGCACCAGCAATTATGGTGGCTTTTATATACGCTGGAGTGGGAGCTGATCAGAATGGGCATCCCAATACCCCAGACCCCCCAAAAGAATAGCCACAGTCTTTCTTCCCCCGTTGGGGGCATATCGGGGCAATAAACCCCAATTTCCCCCTCCCCAGGGTGACAGAAAGCCCACTAGGCATGGACTTTTTTTGGGAAAGTGCCTACCTTTGAATTTTAGGCCCTAGCGCACCCGGCACCTAGGGAAACATAGCAAACCTATATATATTTGAAAACTAGACACTGAGGGCAATCCAGGATGGGGGGATTTGTGTGGCTCTGACTAGGTTCTGTTACCCAGAATCCCTTGCAAACCTCAAAATTTGTTTTAAAAAAACATATTTTCCTCAAATTTCTGTGTTGGAAAGTTCTGGGATCGGCATGGATCCACAAAATTCCACCCACCGCGCATTCCCCAAAGTCTTTTGAGAAAAATGGTACCTCACTTGTGTGGGTAGGCCTAGTGCCCGCGACAGGAATCAGCCTAAAACGCAATGTGGACACACCACATTTTCACAGTGAAAACGGACCCTTTTTTTACAAAGTGCCTAGCTGTAGATATTGAAACCTAGCTCTGCCGGAACATAGGGAAACCTAGCAAAGAAATCAATTTTTTAAAACTAGACACCCAGGGGAACACTGGATGGGGTGACTTGTCTGTTACCCAGGATCCCTTGCAAACCTCAAACTTTGTAAAAAAAAAACCACATTTAACTCACATTTATGTGATGGAAAGTTCTAGAACCTGAGTGGGAACACAAACTTCCGCCGACCCCGCATTCTCCAAAGTCTCCTGATAAAAATGGTACCTCACTTGTGTGGGTAGGCCTAGTGCCAGCAACAGGAAACTGCTCCAAACACAATATGGACAACACATTTTCACAGTGAAAACTGACCCTTCTTTTGCAAAGTGCCTAGCTGTAGATTTTGAACCCTAGCTCTGCTGGCACTTAGGGAAACCTAGCAAACCTATTCATTTTTTAAAACTAGACACCCAGGGGAATCTAGGATGGGGTGACTTGGCTGGCTCTCACCAGGTTTTGTTACCCAGAATGCCTTGCAAACCTCAAACTTTGTAAAAAAAAAAACATTTTCCTCACATTTCTGTGGTGGAAAGTCCTGGAATCTACGTAAATCCACAAATTTGCTACCACCCAGCATTCCCCCAGGTCTCCCAATAAAAATGGTACCTCACTCATTTGGGAGCCCCAAGTACCCGCGACGGACAAGGACCCAAAACGAATTGAGACATCACAATGACCTATCACAAAACAATCTGGTTTTGCAAGGGAGTCACCTGTGTTTTTGGCCCCAGGCTCGGTGGCCATCTTGGGAAATCTACCAAACCCAAACATTTCTGAAAACTGGACACCCAGGGGAGTCCAGCGAGATATGGCTTGTGAGGGTCCCCCAACGTTTTCCTACCAAGAATCCCCTGCAAACCTCAAATTTAGCTAAAAAAATCACTTTGTTCTCAAATTTCTGTCTGGAAAGTTCTGGAATCTACGTGGATCCACAAATTTCCTACCACCCACTCAGAAATGTAAGACAAAATAGATTTTTTTCAACAAAATTTCACAAATACATAGGTTTTTTCCATGTATATATTTTCCCAAATTAATTGCTGTATACCCAGTACATAATAAAATACCATTGCAAGACGCTGCTCAATTATTGGCTCTGGGTTCATCGGGTTCTTGGTGAACCTACAAGTCGTATATATGCCCACAACCACAATGGTCCAGCGGATCTAATGGTATATTGCTTTGAAACAGCTATCATAATTAGAAGAATTTACAGGTGAAAACGTTGACACAAATGGCTGTTTTTTTCAACTAATTTTCAATTTATCCTATTTTCAATGGTTAGTTTCCATAAAGAAACCTTAAAGGAGCTACACAAATGACCCCTTGCCGAATTCAGAATTTCGTCTAATTTTCCAAAATGTATAGCATTTCAGGATTCATTATTGCTTTGATACCCTTTTCTACCATTAACTGGAAGGAGGTTGAAAGCACAAAAAATAGCAAAAATAGGCTATGTCCCAGTAAAATGCCAAAACTGTGAAAAACAAATTGGTTTTCTGACAAAAGTCTGCTTGTCCCTGAAAGCTGGGAAGATGGTGATTTCAGCACCACAACCCATCACAACCTCTTTTTTTTATACCATTTGCAGGGGGAGAAACCAGATGCTTTCATTATTTTTCCAATTCCCCCCAAAAAATTTAACTGTATTCTGGCTAATTTCTGGGTCCCCTCCAGGCGATTCCACAAACCATGGGTACCTTTAGAATCCCCATGATGTTGGAAGAAAAGTACACAAATTTGGCGTGGATATCTTGTGTGGTCAAAATGTTACAGGGGCCTAAGCGCAAACTACCCCAAATAGCCAAAAAAAAGCTGAGCACGGGGGGGGGGGGATGCCTAGCAGCGAAGGGGTTGAAGTGCAGGTGGGGTGGGTCAGATTCAACCACAGTTGA
This sequence comes from Triturus cristatus, assembly GCF_964204655.1. Classification (NCBI taxonomy): domain Eukaryota; kingdom Metazoa; phylum Chordata; class Amphibia; order Caudata; family Salamandridae; genus Triturus; species Triturus cristatus. Next base: position 881,822,249 of record NC_140583.1, read on the forward strand.
CTTCATACTGCTGAACGGACTGGGGAGGGGCGAGCAAGTAGCAGACACTGCAGGGTGGGGACGCAGGCCACTGTGAGCACCAGAGATGGGATAGAGTTGCAGAGAGCGTCTGTGTGCAGGGCTTGGGAGGGGGGAGCCAACAGGACCCTGAAGCTGGTAGTGAAAGGAGGAGGCCTTTGTGATGGCAGTGGTGGGAGACCCCGGCAGTTGACCTTCTGCCCCTCCTCCCTATTGCTAGAGAAGTATCCTCTGGATTGGTACCTAATTCAGACTGGCCCCAGGGTACCCCTGGACATCTGCCTTACCTTTCAGTGGAAAAGCGAAGAGACACAGGGTAGACATCTAGCCAGTGCCTTCTGCAGTGGGAGGAGGTGGAAGCCGGGAGGCACAGGTGACCCAGCAAGCACAGAAGGAGAGGAAGGCGGCAGGCTGCAGGAGGAAGGCTGGGCACTCCTGGATGAAAAGAAGCCCAACCACCCATGAAAACAAGGTCTAGAACAGTTGAAATAGTAAAAGGAGACAGATAGGATAAAATGTGAATCTCTTCTCAAGTAGTGGGCGCTGATAAATGCTGTTACCCGGTGATTGGCTGAGTTTTTGCTGAACTCCACATTCCAAGTGGAGTGAGGAGTGCGGAGTGGGCAAAACTCCGTGAACTCTGCCAGCAGAGCGGAGTTTACCACCCACCCTTACATACAACCTGTATTGAATGCCTTCAATTACAGTGATGAAATATTAGTTTTTGGAGCTTCACAAGAAGAACATGACAAAGCTCTTACACAAGTGTGTCATTTAGTTGTGGATGCAGGTTTAACATTGAATGCTGAGAAATGTGAGTTCCACAAAACAAAATTCAAATTCTTTGGATATCTTTTCCAATGGGGGCATGACGCCGGATTCAACTAAGGTACAAGCTTTGTCAGCCACAAATCACCCACAAGGTGTTAACATGATACGTTCATTCCTTAGCATGGCCAGTTAATGTTCCAGACACATATGTGACTTTGCCACAGTAAGTTCATCCTTAAGAGACTTAACAAAAAGTAATGCTTAATTTTACTGGTCACATGAATGTGAACAAAGTTTTAAGAAAATCAAGCATGCAATTGAGAACTCCACTGAAATGGCCTACTTTGATCCAAAGCGCCATACTGAGGTGGTTGTTGATGCAAGACCAGTCGAGGTGGGCGTGATACTTACCCAACACAGTGGAGACCCAAATGCTTGAAGGCATGTCGGGGCATATGTAAGCATAAGTTAGTCACAAACTGAACGCGTCTATTCACAACTGGAAAAAGAAAACTTAGCAAGGTGTGAGCTTGTGAACATTTCCATGTATTCATATATGGAAAATCTTTCACTCCTGTAATGGATCATCAAGCATTACTGATCATCTTTGGCAGCCCAAAAGCCAAGGTGCCTCCTAGAACTGAACGTTGGGGTTTGCGATTCCAGGAATATGAGCCACTATTGTGCACTAACCAGAGAAAGATCAAAGCCCTGCAGACTACTTTTCACAAATGCCAGTACAATGCCCTGGTACCCCTTTCAAAGCTGCCTACATTAAGTTCATTGTAAGGTCCAATACGCCTGCTGCAATTTCATTAGAACAGATCATTGCTGCGATAAGCAAAGATAGTGACATGTTGATGCTAAAAGACATTATTGCACATTAATCCTGGAAACAGCACACTCGACCTCCCTCACATGACAACTAATATCAAAAATTCAAAAATGTGTGAAAGATGAACTGTCTGTTATTCAAGAAAGTATTGTCTTATGAGGTTCAAGGATTGTCATAGTGGAGAGTCTGCAACAACAAATAACTGAAGTGGCCCATGAAGGACACCGTGGAATTATTGCCACTAAAAGAGCTCTCCGAGATTGAGTTTTTTTTTTTTTTACTTGATGAGAGAGTTGAAAGAGTGTTTAAGGACTGACATTTGTGTAATTGATTATCTCCCAGAACCACTCAATATGCCTTGAATATGTCTGATTTTCAAAAACATGTACGGGAGAGAATTGTTGTTGATTTCTTTGGTTCTCTTGACAATGGACATCACCTGATGGTGGTTAGAGATAAATACTCCTGTTTTCCACTGGTGGAAGATCTCTCATGGACCACTCAAGAAACAGTCTTTGAGAGGTTAGACGGCATTTTAGCAACATGGGGTGTTCTTTCAATTCTAAAGTCTGACAATGCCCCACCATTCAACCGTCGACAATTCAGAGACTTTTAAATCATCTCAATGTGAAGCATCAGAAAACAAAATCACAATTGTTTGGCCACAAGCAAATGGCGTTATCAAATGCTTTAGGAGGACACTTAAAAAGACTGTCCAGTGGGATACATTGGAGAAGCTTAATCTGAAGTCTGCTCTCCATACTGCTTTTTGAGCTTACCAGTCGACTCTTTATTCAACAATAGGTGAAAGACCTACCACCCTGATGTTCCAAAGAGACAAAAAAATTACCGCAATGGACCAACTGAAGATCTACAACAGATGGTGAACTTTGTCAAACAGACTTGTCTCATAAGCAAAAGATGAAAGTATATGCCCACAAGCATTATTGTGCCGAAAACACTACTTTCACTAAAGGTGATCGAGTATTGGTGCAACAACGGAGAAAATGCTAATCTGATGCTCCCTTTGATGCTGAACCTTTCAAAGTTGTGACAAGTAAAGGACGCATGGTGACTGCTCACCTTCCTGGAAAGTCCATCACATGAGAATCTTCACACTTCAGGCATCTGCCTTACCATTCACCAGTACCTGAGGCCAGAGATGAGATTGGTTTGATTGAGACTGAAGAGAGCCCCTTGACTGCATCTGGGTCTACATCACCAGTGTCATGGATGCCTCTCTTTCCAGCCTCAGAAGACACGATCTGGGAATTTGGTGAGAGCTCCACAATGATTATCAAGGAGTTGTAATGTATATGTATATATGTCTGTAATTTCTTTTTTTTATTTAACAAAGGGGAGTTGTTGTGTCTCGTGAGTTAGTGATGACGGGACCCTTATGGTTCCCGATGAACTCCATAAAACTATGATGTCAGTGTTCGGGTTTGAGGAATGGAGTTCATGTTTAGAACATTGAGTTTGCAGTTATACACTGAGGAATAAAGATGTGCAATACTCACCTCCATGTGTGGTGTTGTCATTTACAAGTACCCAGGCTGGGGAGGACACTACATGGTAAATCTTAGAAGTTTGGAAAATCCACAAACATGTATATTTGGGTGTGTTCATAAACTCCCCTTATTTCTCTTTTTACCCCGAACAGGGTTGAATTTTTACTGTAGCCAAAGGCTGGCAGAAATTTCATTCTAGGGTGGGAAGGAGAATGGTTCACCCTCAGAGTTTGAGGAGGCGTATAAGAAGTGTGTTCTCCACAGGGAAAAATGTCTTCTCAGCAGAATAAAAAAAGTCAATTTGCACAGGGGGTCCTATTTCCCATGTGAGAAGTTCTCAGCTGAGGAGAACTGTACAACAGGAGGATAATTCCTCTGGGAATGTCACAAGGCTTATAAAAAGTTGCCTGGTGCAATTTTCTATAGGTATTGCTGGGAATGTTTGTGAAACCGAGAAAGTAGTACATCTACACTCCCATTTTGGTGTAACCTGTGAGTGCAGATTTGCTGATTTCTTTGTGAATTCGGCCCATAGACACTGAAATGAATTTTGTGTTTATTCTGGATTTTACATTAAGGAGGAACATGAAGCTGTGTAAACGACAACCCATTGTTTTTACCTTTAAGTCGAACATTATCATCTTCCACATTTTACGGACCAGTTTTATAGAATAAATGTGAGAAAATATGTTTGTCTTTCTGGGAGGCTAATATAACTTTTTTACATGAGGATGGCAGGGAATTGAAAGAAGAGAAGTCCTCTGCTGTAAAATATTAAGTAGTAGGTGAAAAGTATGGGACAGAAAGTCGGGAAAGGGGTGTAGGATTGTAGTGAGGGATATAATGTTAAATAAAAGAGACCTGAGAAACATCAATAAATAGAAAATGAAAATAAGGAAGCTTTTGTTCATTCACATAATCAGATCTACTAATCTATCATGCTTCATATGACCACTTCTGCCTGCAAACTATTAAACCTCTTCACCTAACCTCTTATGTTGTTCTTGCTCTAACCACACTGTTCGATAATCCCTTCACATCTGGTACCTTCCCCCTTTAATTCAAATTCTTACTAAACAATTCTGCTCATTCTTCTTCTCTTTCTAATTACTGTCCAGTGACTCAGCTCCTTTTTTATTAAAAAATACTTGAGAAACTGATTTTCAATGGTCTTAATCCATATCCCCCTCTAACAACCTGATCAATCCTCTTCTGTCAGGTAATCATCGGAAAGCACACTCTCTGATGTAGCAAGCTACATCAACTTTGCATCACAATCGCCGTTCATCCATATTCATACTCGTGGATCTATCTTGGGAATTTTATAGGACCAATCACCCTACTTTGCTTTCTCCCCCAACACTCGGAACATCTTAGACCTTCCCTCAAAGTCATTTCTCTCTTATCAATGTGGCAGGCCTTTTTCAATCGATTTAAGGCTCCAATCAATCTGCACCCACCCCTGCTCCAGTTGCCATCACTCAAAGATAAAGTCCTAAATCCTCTACTTAAATCTCTTCATCCCAACCTTTTCTGTGGCCATAACTTCTCTGGTCTCTTATTACATCACTACAAAGGCAATATTGAAATACGCTTCTCTCCCAAACTTAGTACCCTTCCTCCAGTAATGTATATCTAACAAACTGCCATTTGTTATCAAATGTGTCTTTCGTCTCTCATGTTGAAATTATCATCTGCTCCTACTTTCCTGGGTAAATCAATCCACTTCTCTCCCAAATAATCTTGGTGTTCTATTCAGTACCTCCATGCATCAGGATTCCTTTATATATACCACAGCAACAGAAGTATGCTGTGAAATATTAAACATACAAACGTTCTGCCCGCTTATCTTGAGAAATACTGCCTAAGCGCTGATTAACTCGAAATTAGCAATCTTGACAGCAGCAATAACCTACTAGCATGCCTTTTTTGAACTAATCCTCTTCACTGAGAAAAGTGCGACACTTTACCACTAGATCTTTATGCAATTTCCCTAGTCATATTTTTGCCTTATCCTACACCCAGCAAGCTAGCTGCCGCTCTGCCAAAATCAGGGCCCTGCATAAGTTATTGGTTTTCCTCTTTAAATCCGTCTGTTCTGTTTACTCTTATACACAGTGCACCAAAAAGCTGGTCGTGTTTTATGTGCTGGCGCGAATCTTCATGTCATCTTTGTTGTGTCCTATTTTATGACCCAGTAGATGTTCCTCTGCATAAAACCATGCCCTTTTCCTAGCTTGTTTCAATAATCTATTTGAATAACAATATCCAATAATCGGCTGATCCAGATATCAGACTCGTGAAAATAGATTTTTTGTAACAATTTTATCTGACATGGAAAATGGGCGAAAGGGTCAGTTATTTCGGAAGGATACACGAATGGTCACTATTATATATCAATAAGTGTTTCATTCTGAACTATAATGGAATCAAGATGTTTAAATGTTTCTTACCATCTATCAATATCAACAAATCCAAAAATGATCTTGTTTTAGAGTCATATGCGATGATCAATTTAATGTTATTGGAAAAAGAAACAATCCAGGAATGGAAAGAATCAAGGGATGCTCTCTCTCCATTTAAAAAGATAAATATATATCAACCAAGTATTAATGTGGATAGCAAAAAATTATTTTCTCATGAGACATAAGTGTTTTCAAAATCATCCATGTACATGTTGGCCAGCCATGAGACAAAACAAGCCCCCACAACCACCCATTTGACTTGATAGTAAAAATGATTCCAAAATAGAAATTAGAGTTTCAATAAAGCCAAGTGCGACTTGGCATGGATGCTCGCATTTGTTGAGAGTATTACCTATGACTCTCAAAGCTCCGGTTTATGGTGTGTTTGTCTACAAAGACATATCTGTTGTGACTGGGATCTGAGTAGAACAATCAAAGTCTAGGTTTTCCGCCTCTGGATGAAGTCTATACTGTCCCTAATGAATGCATGTATTTCAGGGGCTAAGGGATTTTCATAGCTTGTGTCAATAATTTATTTGAATAACACTGTCCAATAATCTGCGGATCAGGATATGGGACTCTTGAAAATTGTATTTTAATTAGTAATTTCATCTGACATGTAAAACTGGCAAAAGGGTCAGTTATTCCTTATATCTCAATAAAGTGATTCATTCTGCAGTTTTATGGAATAAAGATGGTTAAAGTTTCTTATCTATCAATATCATTACATCTAAAAATGATCTTGTTCAGAGTCATATACTATTATGAATTTAATGTAACTGGAATAAGAAATAATCCATGAATGGAAAGATTCAAATATCTAAATTAGAGTTACAATGAAGCCTATTGGGACTTGGCATGGATGGTCACATTTGTTCGGAGTAATACCTATGGCTCTCAAAGCATCGACTATGGTATGTTTGTCTACAAAGACTGTATATCCGTTGTAACTACAAACTGAGCAGGACATTCAAAGTCTAGGTTTTCTACTCTTGTGATGAAGTCTATTATGTCAGTAATGAATCCATGTGTTTTATACACAAAGGACTTGATAAAAAAATGTCTATGTACTGACACAATGGTTCCAAAACAGAACCACGCTCAGAGACCTTTGGTCTACCTGGTGGATTCTGAAGCCTTTTGTTTACTTTGGGTAGAGTATGCATGTAGGTGTTTTAAATTTAGAAAGTCAAGTTATTTTTTTGCTTAAAAAACAGCATTCAAGCCCTTTTTCATAGCTTCCCAGATAATATTAGTGATCTCTATGGTGGGGTCAGTCTTGCGTTTTTTGGTATGGCCTTGTACAGAAAGTTGTCTGAGAAGGTCATTTTGGTGATCTCTGGTGTCCTGTACTACCTCACAGTTCAATGACAATATTGGTAATATTTTTGAGGGTCCTAATGGTGTGATTCTCTTCTCCTGAGGTACTGTATCGTATGTATGTTCTTGCTTGATTTAAAGATTCAATGTCTTTCGGAGACATTATTTTAAAAGCAAGACTCTACTGGTAACATGTGTGAAGGTTGCTTGAAAGCTGAGGGTAGGTGTAGGCTAGTGAAATCACACTGTGAAGTATATGTTTTTGGAGCAAATACATATTTAGGAATATTTTGGAAAATAATTTGAGTACTTTTAATTTGATGTTACAAATATTTGTTCTAGTGGTCAATTGAGGCAGTTGGAGTGGCATATCAGCTGCCCTTTTTTGGGATGAGTGTCACTACGAAGGTTCATTTCCGGCAAAAGTGCTCATCATCATTTCAACAGCGGTGATTTTGTAATAAAAGAATGCTGAGTGCGTGCCATATTATTGGGCCCTCTCAGTATTATTTATTAATTCATCACAAAACTAGTCACTAAGCAGGAGTGTGTTGGAAAATAGAAAAGCAATGATCCTGACGCTATGGGAATTTTCTCCTTTTGCCTGAAGCCATTGTTTTTAATTCACTGCCTAAAAATGCCATGCCTCAGAAGGTGCACCCGGCAGCAAAAATATGCATCAAGTATCCATATGCCTGCTTTTTTTTTAAAAGGCAGAGACCCTATTGCGAATGAGTTGCTGCCTTAGATTGATTGTTGGCTCTGCTGGTGGAGGTTCCCCGTCGGTGCTTAATTTGTAAAATAATGAGTACCAGTCCTCAAAGCTCTTCTCAGAAGCCCATGGCTGGCGCTATTAAATGTCACCACACTGATTACCAAGGCTGCGCAGTCTTCAATCCATGTCATGTCTCTTTAGTCCAATGTTAGACACTCCCTGCACCTTTATCTCAGGCATGAGGGTTACTACATTCTCCTTTTGAAACGGGGTATCAGTCTTTCTCTTCCTCCTTCTTTCCCTTTTGTATGTTTTACCTCTCTAGCTACAAAATAAGTGGCAGTCCCTAAAAATGAGTGCCGGTGGCCCACACCGGCAACCACTGGCTCAAATTCATCACTGCTCGTCGTCATTCAATCTGCTGTTCCCACATCTTTAAATGAGGCAAGGCAATTGGAAGGTTGGCATGCTGAGAGAATTGCTGGTTCTTTCATACCCAGAAACCTCCAAATTACCTCCTAAGTATCCCGTTGAGGACATGCGAAGCAAGAAAAGATATCATTAGGCATTGAGTACGCGTCTATTGCTGCAAGACCTTCAATAGGTATCTAGTGAAGTAGCCACAGAGAGGATTTGAGTTACTTACAAAACCTTGAACTGTGACATTTCTCTAGCTGACAGCCATGTTAGGGTCCTCATTATGGTCAAGGTGGTGGAGGTCCAATGGGAGCCATATTTTGTGGCTTTTGGCTTTCGAACGCCATGAGTATTCAATTCACATTGTATGTATCATGGAGATTTCATGGGATGATTGTTACAAATGAAATTGATCAAAGTCATTTTTAGATTATGCCGTTTATTTGAGTTGTGAATAAGTTGCCATTAAACAGAACAACTAGACTTCTAGCCCTTTAGAATACCAGATGGAAAATTCAAATGCTTATCCAGTTGAAGGCCAGTGGTGGTGGAGCGTGGGGGCCCATTAAACAGCAGTCCTACAGTTCCAGTCTTTTGAAGTGTCATTAGACTGTATCCCAAAATATTGTAACAAGTGCATGGGGGTGATGGGTCAACCGGCCCCAGGAATAAGATTTCCCTCTTGTACACTTGAAACAGAGCCATTTGTGGTGCATGTATTGTGAGGCATGTTTTATTTAGAGTGCTGCTGTTAGTCTGTTGAGCTCTCTTTAAAATAATATGAAACTATGGGGCTTATTTACAAGCCCCTTGCGCCACCGGTGCATCACTTTTAATATGTGAAAAGTGATGTACCGGTGGTGCAAGGGGTTTATAAATAAGTACCTATGTGTTTGACGTACACTTGAAAGATCACAGTATGACGACTAATGATGCAGGACAAAATAGTAAGTACTTTGTTAATGAATATCAGAGAAATAGTGACCCATGGGACTTGCTGCAGGCTAATGCTATAGGTGTTTGGACAATGAAAGGGCTTGTTGAATGCAATCTTCAAAAAACGAGTAGAACCAGGGGATGCTTATCTCTCTCTGGTTACTGCAATTAGTGGCCAGTCTGGTGGCCAGTCCTTCAGTGCAGTACAGGCAATATTGCCAATGGCAGCTGATACATGCAGAAATGGTACCCTCATTGGCCCATCTAAAGGCATCACAAGCTTCCATCAGGGATTCAACCCATTGCTCAGTAGTGGTCTTTTTTCTACAATGAAAGGGGAGCTCGGAAGTCAGACATACTGGTAAGTGGTGCACTGAAGAATTGTGACACTCTGCTGCTGAAAATATGGAGGTATTTCGGTAAAATAGAAGGAGCCCCAACAAAGAGGAGGAGGACAAGAAAGCTGAGTGTAGAGTTGAGGTGGAAGAGGAGAACAGGAGGATGTCAAATATAGATGAGAGTTAGTGTAGAAGGTATCAACAGCAAAGGCAACAACCAAGAGAACCTGCTGGCATGGGCACCACCCTGGGATGAGCCACCTCTGTCAAGAAAGGCTGAGCCTTTCCTCTCCATCTGTCACAGAGCTAGGTCAGATTTGCAGCCTCAGGAAAGTGATTTGGGCCTGGTCAGAACAGTCTCAACAAAACCTCTAATTTAACAAGGACTCCCAAACAGCCTAGACACCTTACAGTGTACATGCTCGACCTAACCCTTACATCCATTCCTATTCTCACCAGCAGGTGTATTAAATAGTTGCCATACCTGTCCAAAAACACTGCTGTATTTAGCTCACCAAGATAAGATGGTGATGGTGGCCATCCTTTTTTTTCGTGTATCCTATTCAGCATTTCATTGTTTTGCATTCTCGCGACAAAGGTGAGAGCAGGGGCTTACCTATGCAAGCCTAAAGAGCAAGTATCTGGGAAGGATGAACCCAAGAACTAATTGTGTTCGGATATTGCCTAAAAACCTAGTTTGACTCATCCCAGAGACTGTTGTGCCCATCGGACACATGATGATCGCATTATGCTGCTCCAAGCTCATCTTAAATCACTAGGCGTGACAAGACAGTAGAAGAGAGGAACCGAGAGAGAAGGCCAATGAGGAAAGGGCCCTGTGAATGGAATGACTTTTCCACGATAGAGCTGTAGTCGGCGCTGACCATATACAGGGAAGAAATCTGTGAAGACAATATTCTGCAGGTGAGGGGAGAAGGGAGCTGGTGAGGGTGGTCGGTATAAACTAATGGGGGTTGGTGTAAGGAGCCAGGGATTGATAGGTGGCTAGGAATTGCAGGGTCTAAGAGAGATGCTAGGGAAAGCGAGGAAGAGACAGGTGAATATTCCCACAAGTCAGTGCACAGAGGTTGACATGCATAGTTAACAAACAAATAGAGACACATAGGGTCCCAACCAACTCAGATAAAGTCAGAAAGCACACAAATAGGGACCTACAAAAGGGACATGAGGACAAACGGATAGAAAGAGAGATGGGCAGGTGTATAGAAGCCAGTTTTGACCTTTTCTTGAAAGGATACAATTTGGTGCAGAGTATATATTGTTTTCAATGCCAAATCAATCATTGCTCCTCCTTGGAGAATTCGCTTCTATGTGGTATGAAATACGTCAATGCCCATTCAATTATCCCCTACCAAGCAAGATCACCGGTCAATAACAATGCAAAACTCTCTGTTCACCCCTTCCATTCTTGGCCTCTTTACTATAATCTTTCAAAAATAGCACTGCAATTCTTTACCTTTCTTTCTTCTTTATTAGTAACTTGGCATACAGGTTAGCCAGATCATGGTATCTACGGTAAAGACTTGCAAAAGTCCCAGCCGGCAGGTAAAATGAAGAAATTTTACCCGTTTTTGTTTACCCATGAAGTGGAATTAGGTTTGATCCACTGCTCAGTGCTCTTTTAAAGCACCGTTTCTCGGTCAGGCAATGTATTTCCTACATTAAGTCAATGGGCCCGTCACAGTGCACTTAAAAGCAACTTCCTCAGCAGGGTGGTCTCTGCGTCACATCTACCTGCAAGGGTCTCCTGACAGGCAAGGCCACATGCAAGCTTCCTTGGCGGGAAAATTGCTTTAACGAGTTTGTAGGACACTGTCCGAGGCTGCTATTGTGAATAACGTAATGTATATTGCCCGCCCTAAATATCCAGTCCTGACCTTTCTCTTTGCAAATCATTGCTGTCAAAATAATTGGCTGCTCTAAGCACATACAAACTACAATTCTTTGATTGCAATGATTTTTTAAAGGCTAGCTCATAAACATGAAGCTCAGTGTACAAAGGGCAATCTATATAAATATGCAGTAATTTTGTATTTCTGCTTTCTAACAAATGAGTTAGCTCTTGGCAACTCACGTGATAAAAAAAGAAAAAGAAAATGTTACACGTTTCTATAGTGTCTTTGTGTTAAACATTCAATTGTTTTTTATTGTTAGAACTGGGGGTCTCTAGTTGGCAGAGGTAGGTACCTTTGACCAAGTAGGGACCCTTGCTTCTAAGTCAGGGAAAGGGGATTACACTACTGGATAACCCCTGCTCACCCCCTTGGTAGCTTGGCACAAGCAGACAGGTTTATCTCAGAGGCAGTGTGTTAAGCATTTGTGAACACATACAGTAATACAGTGAAAAAACTACAGATGGACACCACACAGGCTTTATAAAAATAAGTATTCTTTATATAGACTTAACACAAGACCACAAATGACAAAAATCCACAATACTGTACTCAAAATAGACTTAAAGATGGTAGAAGTCACTTAGATCAAGTTGATGATAAATGCGACACGTTTCTCACAAAAGTACCTGGATGCGTAACGCAAAACAAACAAAAGGTTCGCAGGGATGGAGATGCGTCGGTTCCTTACTTTGGGGGAGAGGATGTGTCGGGCCTCAATGCTTGCGCAGAGTAGGGGATGCATCTTGGTCCTTACCGGAGAGGAGGTGATGCGTTGATTCTCGTACTGTGTTCCGGTTACGATGCGACAAGATGGTACTTCGATGCGATGCGATAAACCGGTGCGATAAGATAAGATGGTGCCCTTGATGCGACGACGTGAAGACGATGTGTGCACGCCCGGCAGCCGTGTGGCGAACTCTGTAACTTTGAAGCTGTGACAGGCCCTGTGACACGCTTCTCTGGTGATGCCGCGGCGACCTCTGTGGCGGCGACACGCTTCTCCGGTGATGCGTCGGGTAACAGCTTTGACAAAGGTACGCTTCTCTGGTGATGCGGCGGCGACCTCTGTTGCGGCGACACGCTTCTCCAGCGATGCGACAGCAACAGCTGCGACTGCGACACGCTTCTTCTCGTTGAGTCCTGCTTCCAGCTCCCAGCGACACACAGGCTTCTGCAGGCCGAATTCCCAGCAAAGAAATCCAGAGGGGAGCTGGTAGTGAAGTCTTTTGTCCCTGAGACTTCAGCAGGAGGCAAGCACAAGTTCAAGCCCTTGGAGCCATATTCTGCAAGATTATGAAAGTTCTTTGAAAGTTCCTTCTCCTCTCCTTGGTACTGAAGACACCACTCAAGGCCAATCCAGCAACATAGCACACTGGCATGGGTGAAGTCCAACTCCTACAGCTTCTTTGGTTCTTCTCCTTGGCAGAGGTTCGTCTTGTTGTTCCAGAAGTGATCTAAAGTCTTGGGGTCTGGGTCCCCATATTTATACTACTAAATCCTTTGTCCTCTGAAGGCAGAGGGGCCTGTACCTAGTCCAAACCAGTTCTGTTTAGTCCTGTAGCCCTTTGTTTACAGGACTCCTTCTCTCCTTTGACAGTGTGGGCCAGGGTCATCAGACGCACCACAAGAGGTGGAGCCAGCATTGTGGAAGGCAGACACAGCCCTATTCAGACCCAGGTGCTACTCCTCCCACCACTTTACATGCAGAAAGGTCTATTCAGCACTGTACTGACTCACCCTGTCTCCTGGAATCCCCCAGCCCCTGTCACTCACAAAACCAGACACACAATACACAAGCTAGCAGAGGCAGGCTGGATGGTTAGGTAAGAAAATACCTACTTTATAAAAGTGGTATTTTCAAACACAGAATGTTAAAACCAACTTTACTAAAAGATGTATTTTATCATTCTGAGTTCAGGCATACTAAACTCGAATTTCTACCATGTTCCCAGGGTCAGTTAGGATTATAAAGTGTTATAATCAAACTGCTCATTCTGGACTATGGGGACTGGTAGCCTTGCAATAGTGAAAAACAAAAACGGCTGTAAACGGCTGTAATTCACTATTAAGACATGCCACACACACCATGTCCTACCTTACGCTTACAATGCACCCTGCCCTTGGGCCTACCTAAGGGGTGACTGATATGAAGAAAAGGGAAGGTTTAGGGACTGGCAAGCGGGTGCACTTACCAAGTCGACATGGCAGTACTAGACTGCACGCAGGCTCTGCAATGGCAGGCCTGAGACACACTTTACAGGCTGCTTCTGTGGGTGGCACAACCAGTGCTGCAAGCGCACAAGCAGCATTTGATTTACAAGCCGTGGGCACAAATGGTGCACTGTACTAGGGTCTGACAAGTAAATCAAATAACCCAATGATTGGTGCTGTTCTAGCCCAAAACCATGTTAGGAAGGAGAAAACAGTGGCTTTTGCCTCGCGTTCTTTAATTGATGCTGAGAGGTACTATTCGGTGATAGAGCGCGCGGCACTGGTAGCTGAGTGGGCCACTGGGCATTTCCTGGGTATTTTTCTGGGGTGGAGTTTTACGTTGAGAACGGCCCATAAGCCTCTTCTGAAGATTTTGGTTCCAGGTGGGACAAAATAATTGCTTGGGGAGATTGGCACAATTGGCTGTGAGTTTACAGGATTTTTCATGTCGTGTAGAATATGTCCCTGGGTGGAAGAACAAGGTGGCTGGCTGCCTGTCGAGGCTATTGGACAAAAAGGCAGTGTGTATGGAATTGCAAGTCGAGGAAGTTGTAGCAACTTTGGATGATGTTACTGAGGGCCTTTGAAATTTCATCTCTAAAGCAGAGTGGGTTATGAGTATGCAGAATCATGAAGCACTTACGGTTGTTATGAAGATGATGAAGAAAGGGGTCAAAAGTGAGAGTACAATACCTCAATGACTCAGACCATTTTATAAAGTACAAACTGAGTTGTCCCCACAAGATGAGTAGGTCGTTTTGAGAGGTGAGAGGCTTGTGCCGCCATGCTGTGGTCTCAACATGGTTGTCGAAGAAACATAGTAGGGGTATGCCTAAAGATCTGGGTGGAGGTCCTTAAAAAGTCAAAGTCATTGGTGGAAGTTGGTTAAATTTGCACAATGGTCAAACTTGGAATTTCAGGAGGGTAGCACTATATCAGAAACAAGGGGTGAGTCAGGAAGAATCAATTGATTTGGAGGTGTCCAATTCCCCATGATCGTTAATTAGTGATGATCGTTTGTGAGTGATGATGAGAACTCTTCACAATACCAAGATTTCCTCAAGGCAGGGAGAGTGTTGAACAAGGGGTTTTGCGCACAGGGAAAGGGATGTGAGACAAAAAAGAACCCCTAGTTATTTGATGGATTATATGTGAGAGTACTCTTTCGACAATAGTGTTGCTCAAAGAAATGTGTACAGTTAAGCAGTCTTGTATCTTGAGCATAATTCATTGAAAGGGGATCATTCTACATAGTGTGTGTTGTTGTCCTTGAATATGCCATGCCTTCCGTGTGCCCTCCTTGCTCACTTTCCATTTGTGTGTTGTTCGGTCATGTAGTCTTATACTGAACCCAGCATGGGTTTCATTTATGTTCCTTTTATCTCGCATTATATGTCAAGTTTATAGTTAAAATGATTGTGTTACTAAGGAAAGAAAGGAGATGTGTTATAATATTATTAGGCAGTCTCAGCCAGGCTGAGACTGCTGTGACATAGTAATGTTCTAAATGACATGTTTGAGCGGTTGGAGCAGAGATTGTAACTGCACCTGGCTGTGACAGTTAGGCGGTTCCTGTCTCTCATCAATAAAGCTTAATGAAAGAAAGAGAAGGTTGCGACTATAATGTATTTACAACACATACCTTTCTCTAACTGCAAATTAATTCTAAATAACAGCATGGTGGTATCTAGTAAAAAATGTATCCAGACACAAGGGAAAATTTCAAAGTTCAATGTCTTGCTTTAGGCCAAAGGTTTTGGTAGTCAATGGGGATTGCAACAAATCACTACAACCGCATTAGAACTTATTTATGTCGCATCTCTTCATTTAATATAAATCTTTTCTCAGTTAAAAACATAGATCTCATAAAACTGATCATCTACAAATGGTCGGCATCTTTTTTGTCATCCCTTAGGTAGTGCAGAATTATGAGAATACGGCTTTCCTTAGGCGTCTCCTTGTAGGGTTAGAAGTCCCACTTCACGTGGTGGTTGAAAACCAAACTCTATGTGAAGGTTTTTTTGCAACCAAAATGATGTTTAGTAACTGTATATATTTTCTGAGAACCATAGATATAGCAGATAATGAAATGAGGTCACTCAGAGTTACATAAATGTTTTCCAAACTCCTCTCCAAAAATGTGTTGCAAATGCAAAAGAAAAGAATTATAGAATAGGGACTATGGTACCTTGAAGAGAGTGGGAAACATCCTTTAAATGCATGCATGCAGTGCCTTTACCATGCAGCTTCTAACACATACATTTACTACATATGCATTTGTGGTGCTTTAACAACACACACCTTTACCACGCATAGTAAGTCTAGTTATGGTAAGTAAAAGTGTGTGTATGTATATATATTTATATTATATATATATATATATATATATATATATATATATATATATATATATATATATATATATATATGTAGATGTGTGTATATATATATACCCATATATATATATGTGTATATATATATATATATATTTATATATATACCGACTTTTTAAATCGAGATGAGGCTGGCCCTTCAACAACAACAATGGGAAAAAAAACAGGGAACCCTCTGCCAGCAACTCAAGGGGAAGAGGTAGATATTGGGGTCAAGGAAGGGGCAACAGATGAGAAGAAGGAAGAGAGGCAAAAGGAATAGAGAAACCAGGAGTCAAAATGAGGAGTACGAAACGAAACAAACTCTAAACCAAGTGCAACAAAACTTAATGTAATAAATCTATCTAAGAGGGAAAGGAAGGAATCTAAAATCTCATTTCTAAAAAGAGGACTCAATTTCTGTCTAGTGACACATATGGACTTGGCACAGACAAGAATCAATTTGTATAAGTATATTAGAAAGATCAAATTGGCAAAAACATTAGCAGAAAATTAGAAAAAACAACGAGCTTAAAGAAAACACTTGAAAAACCCACAATAGAATTAACTGTAGAGGACACATCTGGTCTACAAGCATTATTGATCTTGAAAGTGAAAGTGGAGATCAAGGAGCCTCCAATATTGATAGACAATGTCTCCCAATGAGAGCAGGAATGAGTGGTAATAAGATTGAAGTGTTCCATGAAGAGGTGATACAAGATCTATACAAATTTACAAAAGAAAAATATACGAATAATTTAACACTAGATTAAAGAGATTCACTTCACGTGTTACAACAAGATGAAACAATAGAGATAACAACAGCTAACAAAGGGGGAAATGTAATTATAATAGAAAAAGAAGAATACATGCAAGAAGCCTATCATCAATTGGACAATAGGAAGTACTGAGCAGGACTTTGTTTGTGAAACATATCACAGAAGGAGCTGGTAACTTGGTTGAACCTGCAATAGTCATCTTTAATGACAGGGGATTATGATCACTTTTGGCCCTCTCCCTAACCACCATATCCTTAACCGAAGACCAGTATTCTAAATTAATGAATATACAGTCTGTTTGACTAGAGCTTATACCGTTGTTGTAAATGTTAACCCCCTGCTTATCTGAAAGTGTGCGGCCATTTACTCCATACTCCATACTCAGGGCGTTTAGCTGTAGGGCTGCCTCGGTCCAACGCTTGATGGCGGGCAGCTCTAGAGAGGGAACATTCCATAACACATCTTCCACCTCAGACAGTTTGAAATCATCGCTATCAGGGGTTTCAAAAATAATATTAAAATCCCCTGCGATTATTAGGCCAGAATTACCCTTCAATCTACCCAAAAACTCCTCTAGGGTGCCATGAAGATATCAAATAAGGGTGATACAAGCAACATGTAACAAATGTCCAGATCATCGATGTTAAAAAATAAAGAAAAAAGAAAGTAAAAAGAAGGGCCTTTACATTTAATTACCACATACTCAGTTGAAGCAACGAAGATTAATAAAATGTTAAGGAAACATTGGAACATTTTGCAATAGGACCCAAAAGTGCCACAAATAATTGGCAGTCATCCAAATATTACTTTTCGCAGATCAAAGAATTTTAAAGACTCCTTAACTTAATGCACAGTCACTTTAAAGAGAAAAACTCAACTAATTGGCTTACATGCTTAGGATTCCATAAATGCAAAGTGTGCCTAATTGTAGTAGAAAACGAGAAATAATCTTGGCAACAAAGAAAAAATGGAAAATTAAACAACACATCACTTGTACAAGTCAATTTGTGATATATAGAATGCCCATGTAACCTCAAATATGTGGGAAGTACCGTTTGTGAATTGAAGAAACGAATATTAGAACATGTAATAGCAACCGCAAATAATGATCATAGCCATGCAGTTGCAAGACATATGGAGCTACATCATCAAAGTGACAGGAAGAAACTAAAAATGTATGCAGTTGAATAAAATGATCAATGAGGAGATCAGGAATGAAAGCCACGACAAAGAGAATCTCGCCACATACTGAATTTAAGAACAATAAGCACCTTATGGGCTGAATCAGGATGAGGAGTTGTACATACGTTTATAGATGAAAAATAACCATTTTGTTTCGATTAATTGATATTTATCATAGGATTTTGATCATTTTAGGATTTTAGTGTAAAAAATTGCATGTTTTGCACAATCACTGACCACTTTATTTTTATAGATACAGGGCTGATTAGAACGATGAAATCAAAGAAAATAATCAAGCATAATGTAAGAACATTAAAAGTGACAAATTGGAATAGTTGTTAAATAATGGGTATTAAACTCTACATAAATGAGTGACTATACCAACATTTAGCCCACTGGAGGACATACATGTTGATGCAAATCTCAAGTGAAATTTATTATAAATTTTATGGAAGAATTTATGTATAATGAAAGGTATTGACAGATGAATGAAGAAAAGACTACTGATTCTAGAATGCAACTGTAATGAGTATAACATCGATAAATGTTGTTGGTAATTTGCTTGGTTATAAACTGACAAAGGATTGTCAAAAGATGTAACAAATAACCAACTCTACAGCACTGGTTTTTAGAAATTATAAATTTCCACAGATTTTTTCATGCTTTATTGCACACGTGCACTTGTAAAACTACACTTCCCAAGACCACTATGTGCATTCGAGCGGAAGTGAACAAAAATATTTAAAATGATGATTGGGTGGAAATACATCGTATCCCGTGATCAAGGTCCCTGCGAGGACAAAACTTGTAGGGACATTGCCTGTACTGTATTATTATTAATTTGATTAAAATGAGCAGATTGAAAAAGAATCACCTTTGAGTGCTGCTCATCTTTTACCATCACGGTAAAATCTGGGAATATTTAGCGGTGTGGCTTTGCCACCAAGTAATATCCCACCAACAGAGAGCACCAGCAATAGCCACAAATTTGGGCCAAGTAAATATTCACTGAAGAATACACAGGTAAAAGGAATGTTAAAGTTTAGGTGGATACCCCAGTGACAATATTACCGTTTTGAATTTAAAAATACAGCAAGTCACCAGTTATAGTTAGAATAACTAACTATAACTTGCGACCAAGCCATGCTCTGCTTATGACCCTATGACATCACTCAGAACATGTTCTATTGCATCATTTATGACATCACTGATGACATCTCATATGACATAATTGATGACATTGCTGTTGACATCACGAATTACATAATAGTACTGTGCTTTCTGTGTTAAATATGGTAAGATTGGTCTACACCTGTTTGGCCTATTTAATTTACCTGTCAGTCCTCTGTAAAGTGGTATCCCATATACCCAGGGCTGGTAAATTAAATGCTACTGGTGGGCTTGCAGCGCTGATTGCGCCACCCACCAAAGTAGCCTTTCAAACCTATCCCAGGCCTCTGCCATTGCAGGGCCTGTGCACGCAGTGTTACAGCCGCTGTGACATGGCACCTAAAGTGTGTGCCATGTCCGTGACTCCCCTTTTACTACATGTTAGTCACCCCTAAGGTAGGCACTAGCTAGCCCTATGGGCAGGGTGCATGGTAGGTAAAAGATAGGACATGTTTCTTAAGTGTGTGACATGTCCTGGTAGTGACAAACAGCCATTTTGGTTTCTCACTACTATGGGGCTGCCCTCCCTTAGGAATGCATTGTGGATTCCCTGATAAGTGTTTTAGTGGTAATTCCTGATATGAGAGGAGCAGCGTGGTCAAGTTTGGTATGTTTGAAATAGTAATAATAAATGCTATGCAATGGTGTGCCCAGATTTATTAGAACTATTTTAGAAATGCCACTTTTAGAAGTTGGCATTTCTGTGTGCTGTGTGTCTGCCTGCCTGATGTGAATTGCATGTCTTGCTTTTGAGTGACAGGGGCTGGTGTGGTGTGTGTGGCTCCAGGTGGAGCAGGGTGAGTCAGTGCTAGGCTGAATGGGACATCTGCATTTGGAGTGGTGGGAGTAGTAGTTCCCTGGCCCTGAATAGGATTGTGCCTACCTGGAGTGGAGAGGTGTGGCTCACTGGTTAGAGGCGGCAGACCCGTAAGCAGAGAATTGGCCAGGGACCAGGGTTCAATTCCCGACGCGGCAGGGTCGTGGACCAGGGTCAAAACGGACTCGATAATTCTCGCCTCGGTACCTACTCTAGCCAGGAACACACTCGGCAACTCTGGGCATTAAGCTTGCCTCATCTCTACAACGGCCCCCCACAGACGCCGGGGATGCCTGGTTTCACCTTGGAGATACCGAGAAAGGGACCATCTCACAGGGAAAACCAGGATGGGTTCCCCAGCGGTCTTCAGCGCCAGGATACTCCATGGAGTCACAGTGCGCTTTACAAGTACACCCACATTTACATTTTACCTAGATCAATGCTGGCTCCTTCCCCCTGTGGTGTGTCTGATGGCCGAGCCCCTATCTCCCAAAGAAGGGTGTGAGCACTGTAAATAGAGTGCTCCAGAACCAGTTCTAGCTGGTCCCCCCAAGCCCTGTGCTCTGCAGACAAAGGAGAAATGCAATATAAATATAGGGGCTGTGACCCCATGAAAGGTTGTGCTGTTCCTGGAATTGTTGGGGGCTTGCTACTTCTGGGGGCCCAGGAGGAACCGCCACGAGGGCTTGCCTCCCTGCTGGAGGGCCCTGTGTGCCCCATGGACCCTGAGGGACCCTTGTGCCCTGTGAGCGCTACATTTTAATTTTCCAGGAAAGAGGAGCGCTGGAGCTTCACAGCACCAAGCTGCACATCGCGTCTGAGGGAGCCCCCATCGTAGGGATTCCCCTGAATTACTGGGAGCAAGCGGGAGCCTACCCCGCTTTATGCATACTTAGAAAGGGTGCCCACCCCGCTTTATGCTGGTATTTTATCATCGAGTGCCCACCCCGCATTATGGTGCCTTTCCCGGGTGCCCACCCCGCTTTATGCTGGTATTATATCAACGGGTGCCCACCACGCATAGATGATTTAATTGGCGAGCGGGTGCCCACCCCGCGTTTGAGGGTTGTTGCGGGTGCCCACCCCACCTTGACGTGAAGAGGAGAAGCGGCCGCCGGTCCGACGAGGAAGCCAGACGGCCTTGCCTGACTCTGGGCGGGGCAACTGAAGGAGGTGGCTGCGTTTGTCAATCGCAGCGCGACAAGACCCGGATGCAGGAAGGAGGAAATCCTGCCCACCGCAGAGGGCCGTGCAGAGCCTCGTGGGCCCCACCTTGAAGACCCGTGTCCCAGGAAAGGGACCGGGTGAAGTGCCGTGTTTCCCCCTGCTGTGGGGGAGACCAGACAAGCCTGCGAAGCCGGTGAGGGGGCCGAGTGGGGAGTCCGGTGAGTGGGGCTAAGACTAGAGCCGAGTTTGCACTCCCTGTGGCACCGTGGTGCCCGTACCTATTTTAGACTAGGGGCCATTTGATTTGCAAAGTCCCAGCGTGGGGCTTGGGGGCACTTTTTTTTCTTTAACCGGAAGTGTGGGGGATGTCGGGGCACATTGTCGGTGCCCTCCCCCTGGGGTCACCCAAAGGCACAGAGGTGCCCGTGCCTCTGTCTTCTTCACAGCAGCCCCACAGTAGCGGGCAGCTGCAACGTTGGGACATATTGGTTTCAGGGCCACAGTGGGGGCTCAGTAGGCCCTGGGGTGCACGTGGCATTTTTCCTTTGGCCACATTTGTCTTGTAGGGCCCAGAGGGCACAGAAGTGCCAGTGCCCGTTTTTGTTCCCTCAGCTGCGCCGCCACAGCGGGCAACTGCAACGTTGGCCACATTTGTTTTAGAGAGTCCTAGTGGGGGCTCCAGTGGGCACAGTGAAGTGCACCCTACGCCCCCAGCACCTCTGTGCACCCAGTGCTTTGGAGCAAATTGCTTTTCACTGCATTGGTAGCCAGAGGACCAGTAGATGGTCCTGAAGGAGCCCTGACATTTCTGGACAGAGGGCATTTTGAGCCCCTAGAGAAGGCCCATTGGCCTGGGGTCAGTTCTAGGTTGGTAGGGCGCAAGACCCTAATGTGATTGCGTAATGTGATTTATGCTTGTGATGCCTATAACATAATGTGTTTATGTTTAGGATGTTTATGCATAATGTGTTTATACTGGTGAGACCTAGTACGTAATGTGTTTATGCTAATGAGGTTTGGGCCTAATGTGATTTATTGCCTAATGCTATGCTATGATATTTTAGGATGGTGTCTAATGCTAATGTGATAATGCTTAGGTCATTATGGTACTAGTAGTACCTGGTTGTGTTTTGCATTTACTTACCTGTCCTGACCATGGCCCGATTGGCCTGGTCCTGTATATAATCCCCTGTGAATATTGCTAGTGCCAGATGGCACAGTGTAAATGTGTGATTGTGTTTCTAAATGTGTTTATGATAATACAAAGGCTATTTTTGTGTTGCACAATCGCGTTACACATTGCCTCTGGGATAAGCCTGACTGCTCGTGCCAAGCTACAAGGGGGTGAGCAGGGGTTATCATTAGTGTGCAATTCCCTTGCCCTGACTAGAGTGGTGGTTTCTGCCTGTCTTTGGCGCAAGCCTTAGCCAATCAGAAATTTCTAACATACTGCAATTAGATGTTGGATGCTTCGTTTGGTGAACTTTGACTTGTTCAGATTTTCAGCCGAATTGAGAGTTAGGTGGACAAACATGATGGATATCTTATACACCTTATTACAAGTTCCGTAGAAGAGAATGCTTTTTATAAGAAAGCAAATGGGATACCTGTCAAATTTGCAATGGAGTTACACATCCACCAAACTCTAAATAAGTCAATTAGTCTCTGGAAGAAAGTCATTGATTTTGTTTATTTATTGAAAGTTTTATATAGCACGAACATGACCCAAGGGTATCAGAGTGCTTAAGAAGTACATAATGGTAAACCAAAAAAGCAAAATTACCGCAAAAAGCCACAAACAATAAAAGCAGCATGGGGACAACAATAAGATAGGATTAAACAGGGTCAATGCAGAGTACTTGATTTAGACAATGTTACTTTGAGGACGTTATAGGCAAATAGTAAAGCAAGTGTACAATAAATGATAGATCTCAGCTAGTAAGGACTTGTTGTAATGCAGCAATTCAGGAACATAGTTGTTCTGATAGAGCTAGATGGACAGAGCAAAGTCATAGCTAATGGAAATGATAAGAATGGACTGGGTGGCAGCATGGGTTTAGTGGTGAACAAGATTGAGTTCAGTCGACAGCTTATGGTAAACATTTGGTCATAAGGAGGATCTTATCTTCCTTCTTGAAGAAAGAAGTAGAGCTGATTCTTCTGATGTGAGGGGGCAGCGAGTTCCAGATTCTAGGGGCTGCTCCAGAGAAGGCTCTGTCATAGGTTTTCTTCTTAAGGAATAAAGGTGGTTTCAGGACTAGATCACTGGAGCTCTGCGAGGGTCTTCCTCCCCCTGAAATATGGATTTTTTTTTAGAAAGATACATCGGTGTTTTGTGGTGGATGGCTTTTTCGGTAATACAAGCCAGTTTACGTTGAATTCTGGCTTTGAAAGGAAGCCAGTTCAAAGCCTTCAGATGAGGAGAGATGTGGTCAAATTTTTTTGATCCTTATTAGGATTCTTGCTGCAGCACTGAGGCACGATTTTAGGGGAGTGGTGGAGAGCTTGGGAAAGCCTGAAAGTGTAGTGCAATCGTACTCGATCCTAGAAATGACTAAGGAATGTACTGCAATTTTAAGGTCAGTAGATAAAATGAATGGTTTCAATTTCCTGAGATAGCTCCAGTGAAAGCGGGCTCTTTCGGCCATCGAGTTGATGTGAGATTGCATGATTAAATGTTTTCAAAAGTAAAACACAGAGATTTGGAGGAGTTAACCAGGACAGGAGTGCAGTTTAGAGCAGTGATCAATTTGGTCCATTCCTTAACATTGGCAGAGCTTTTGGGTGGGGAAATCAAGAGGAATCCTGTTTTTTGCAGATTGAGTGTAAGATGATTGCAGGCTAGCCAATGTAAAGTGAGCTTTAAGGCAACATCCATTGACTTGATCTCCTCCAGAGATGAGATCTTCATCTAAATCTGGGTATCATCTCCATACATGTGGTAGGATGTGTTAATATGCTGGAGAGTTTCAGTGAGTGGTTCGACATAAAGTTTAAACAGTGACAGGGAGAAAGTAGAGCCTTGAAGAACAACAGTCAAGATAGAGGAACACAAGGATAAATCATGGTTGACCAAAAACCTTTGGGTTCTGTTCTGCAAGAAGGAATTAAACCAGTCCAGCACCATACCTGAAAGCCCCATCCTGTTTTTGAGTCTGGCTAGCAGTATTTTGTGGTTAACAGTGTCAAATGCGGAAGACAAGTCAAGAAGAACTAGTAGGTAGGTTACATTTTGATCAAGAACCAAAAGAGCGTTGCCAACTATATGAAGAATTGCAGATTTGGTGTTGTGGCCAGGTCTAAACCCAGATTGACAGTCATCAAGCAAATTGAATTTATGGATGTGTTGGCTCAACTGTTTTGCACGCATTTTGCTAGAACTTTGGCTATAAGAGGAATATTAGTCAAGGGTCTAAATTGTTCCATTCGGCAGGGTTCCCTGTATTTTCTTTTTCAGATGGGAAGGATTTGACCAGTCTTGAGGCAGTCTGGTAAGGAACCTTGAGATAAGGAAGCATTGATTATGTTGGGGGTGATGCACTGGTGGAGTAACGGAAAGCATTGGGACGAAAGGGGATCATTGTAGTGATTAATGGGATTAATGGACAATATGGTTCTAGTAATGTAATTGTGGTCATAAAGCTTGAGGTTTGACCATTGTGCTTCATTTTTGGAATTAAGCAGTGGATCGAGCAGAAGAATATTCGAGTGGGAGAGTGCATCAGCAGCTGTCAGGAGTTCGATTTCCAGGGTGTTGGCTTTGGATGAGAAAAATGAGGAGAATTCCTTGCAGCTGATTTGGGCTATGGCTGGTTCATGTGACGTTTTAGCAAGCCTGTTTGTTTGATGTTTTATCAACTCAAAGAGTTTACGTGGCCTATTTTTGGCATTGTCAAGTTCAGTCCTTAAGAAATCTTATTTTGATCTGAGAATGCTTTTGTTGATTAAATAAGCACCACATTGATGCCATCCCACTTGAGGTGCAATGTAAATGGATAGACAGTGGAGCATGATTTCACTGTTCAGAAAACGTGTTTAGGCTGAATATCAAAAACACCTTTAAATGGAAGCCTCTGAAAAGAGAATTGGTGACGGTGGTGTCATTTTAGAAAGGCATCCTTCCACACAGCACTGAAGCTGAATGCTTCTAGCTGAATATTCCCAACATTCTGCTAGACTAACACATATTTGGTTTAATCATGAGAGATTGCTTTAGTCTCTGAAGGCTGTCTTTTAATTGGCAAACCACACAAGTGATGAGGGCCATTCCCTCGATTTTTCAGAAAATATGTGCTGATAATGTTGTCATGCAACCTGACTTGTCTGATGCAAAATGTTGATAGAGATATTTGAGTTCTAAATGTTTTCTATGTACCATTTTGATCCACTGTGTAAGGGATATTGCAAACTACGGAAAAATGAAATCAGAATTGTTTAGATCTCTGGCACTGCAGGAAAAGCTTCAGACACTTGTTTGCCAAACTGCAGCTGGAGGTTGGTTGGCCGGTTAAAATACCAGCAGATGTCTGTCAGTGGGGGACTACTGCCAGAGGATAGGTACCTGGTAACTGAAACTGGAAAAGCAGTAGACTGAAACTAGATATGCTATTAAGATCAGACAATTGATGTACTTCATTGTTCCTAAAGAACAACCAAAAAGGTGCAATGGAGTCTTCCAAGAACTTTTGCTTGGTGGGGATTGTTGAATTACATAATTCATTTTTGTTTACAATGCAGAATTCACCTCATTCGATGCCGGTGAACCTGGAACAGGAGGAGTTTGAGAAAATTCACCTGAGGTCCCCAAGTATCATATCCCATATGAGGTTTTATGTACCTATCAGGCAAAAAAGGGACTGCAGTGGAGTAAATATGGAACACTAAGACCCGAGGCCATAGCAGAAACACACGTTTTATCACCAGAGAATTCCAAACTAGCTCCACTGCAGAAGGACTAAAGAATGAGGAAGGCTGCAGGATGTGTGTGCTCTGACTTCATCTCTTTCTTGAACACACACACAGATGCAAACACACACGCACACACACACACGCACACACCCACACAGAAACACACACACACATATATTTTGCAATGGCAGAACACTATTGTAGAAGTTGATCTAAAAATATCCTGTACTGTAAAATAAAGAAATGGCTACAACCACCTCAGCTAGCTTTTATGGACTCTGGGTTAAATATTACGCAAAAATCAGGGAGCATGCAACTCTTTCTAAAAGAGAAAGGGAGCCCTGTAATAAAGTGTTTCTTTTTTCGTGTTCATCACCATTTTCTGTGGAATGACGCTGCTGGATGTTTAACTCTGCACGCTGGGGCACTACTATCTATTCCTCAGGGTATGTGCTATGACCCATAAAAAATTGTAAAATAGGCAAAATCCTAATTTCCATATTTAACTTCCCAGTAAATACATAGTATATGGTGCAGGAAATACACCAATGACATGGGAGATTAGCTGCCATCTGTAGACTACAGCATATGTTCTGCCATTTTCTAGGTTGACAAAGAAAACATGTCTTCATGACTAAATGTTTCGCTTTATTCCTGAAGCTTCTAAACCTGCAGACAAACCTGGAAAAATAATCTTAATGACTGGGAAGAATCCTACTTTTAAATATTAAATAAGTGACCCCTAAGTAGCCATTGCAGTCACATGGTATAGTGGCTAGTATTTAAAGGTGGTAGAAGTAAGAACCTAGTGTTGGCATGCACGTACCCTGGCTACGCCGCAGAAACCATTTTCACTTTAGAGGAGCTTTAGCTGTCCTATGAGAAAAATCAGAGTTAAGAATAGAAGCATAACTCTGCAACTTTGGGTTTCTGACAAGTTACAAGAATACTTTAAACACTATTTGTAATGCTTATTAAACAACAATTCAGTGGTGGGTGAAGTTGGATTTTTAATAAATATCTAGAGAAACTGGCTTTTAAAAAGTTAGACTTTGTCTTCCCATACCTCCAGTAGGCTAATTGGCATTAGCCAGCCAGCAGTTGGCCCCTGTCAGTGCTTCTCCTTGATGAGGTGTGAAAACAGCTTTCAGAGCAAAAACAATGACATAGGCCATTTGACATGAAGACTTGGGTACGAGGTATTGGACTCCTATCACTCAGGAAAAACAGATGATGAAGGTTAAGGAACTTCGTTAACTTGAAAGGGATGGGAACTAGGTCTGCCCATTGCGAGCAAATTGAGACCTGGGGAAGAGGTATGTTTACTGGACCATCTGTACCCAGCTCCGTATTGGCCCAATGGGAGGTGGAGCAGGTCACAGAAGCAATTTGGTGTTGCTGATGAGGAGGGTCCTGTTCATTTCCTTAAACACACCCCTGGCAGACAAACCTGCCACCTCCAAGGGCAGAAAGTTTCTTCTATCTTGGATTGTGCTTAGAATACTGAACTGTGAGATAGTTTACAGTAACACAAGCAAGATGTGATGCAAGAGTGGGAAGGTGTGCCTTTGGGAACTTTTTCCTCATTGATTAGGGAGTGTCCATGA
Organism: Triturus cristatus; assembly: GCF_964204655.1. Lineage (NCBI taxonomy): Eukaryota > Metazoa > Chordata > Amphibia > Caudata > Salamandridae > Triturus > Triturus cristatus. The sequence continues at coordinate 881,849,704 of NC_140583.1, forward strand.
ATAACCCATACCTACTGGATAGTGAATCCTCCAAAAGTGGCACCTCACCCACAGCGCATCAGCACACATCTAGACCTGAGAAAGAATAGAAGAGGACTGCATCTGCTGCCTGTTACTATGGAAAGACATGAGGGACTGGACCTGTTGTGTCCAGGTCTGAGAAGTGGAGTTGGCTGATCTTCGGTGGTGTGACAGGGAGACAACAAGGTGCACTAGTACTTTTTCCTAAAGTACCCAGCTGACCAGTTGCACCAGAACATGGACAGGGCTCTATTGGTGACCTCTGCTGTAGTGGGATTTGGCTTCTTAGTGATGTTCCTGAGTTCATAGGAGCCTTAAAAGTGCCAAGGGAGGCAGTTCCAGAAACTCTGAAATCTTGGGACTTACAACATTTTGGGACCTCCAAGCCCTCAAAAGCAGTAATGAGACCGTGTGACATCAGTGTTTGATTCTGATGGGACTTTGTAGGATACGGCTCCAGGTTTTCCCTGCTTGAGGATTTTGAACTCCATAAAAAGACTACAGCCCTGATTTAGATCTCGGAGGACCGGTTACTCAATCACAACGGTGACGGATATCCCGTCTGACAAGTTATAAATCCTATTATCTCCTATGGGATTTATATTTCGGCAGACAGAATATCTGTCAGCGTTGTGACAGAGTAACCAGTCTGCTGAGATCTAAATCAGGCCCAAGTCCAAAGGTAGAACTCTTGTCTGGATAAAGGTGCAAAAGGTATCATACTAATGGGAGGACTTTGATGGAAATTGTTCCCCAAATACTAATGGTTTCAATGGGATCTCATTCAACGTATATCGACTTCAAGAAGGCCCGCTGGTTAAAGCCTGCAGCCTTGCCACAATGAGGAATTTGACTTTTATTTCAGATACTAAGTTAGAAGGTATTATCTTTGACTGGGATACTTGCTTGGGATATCCAGTCTGCGCTCCATTACAGTTAGCTTGAAATTGTGGCTAGGTCCAATTGTAGCTTTACTTGCTCTTGGCAGTTTTTGCCTTAAATCTTTAAAAATCCATTTCTCTGGTTCCCTTTATTGGACTTTTTCCCTTTTAGTGTCCTTTTGTTAAGTTAAGCTGGTCTGCTCTGTGTCAAAGCAACAATGTGGTTTGGCATGAGTTTAAATTATTAAAAATCCAGCAACCAAAACCATAAAAATGTCATCTGCTATACATTGATAACACTTTCTCCTCCTTAAAGGGTCATTGCTGCAGGTCAATGCTGTTCATTAGGAATGTGCAATAGCTGAATGCTAGTTATATCAATCACACTTGATAGCACTAGAGCTTAAGGGTCATCATGTACAGTGCTAAAAACTCAGGAAAACAGTGTAATGATAGGGGTAGATGGGTTGCACCAGGGAGTCCCATGTGGATTGAGAAGCTTCTAATTCCTTGCATGAAAAATTTATACTGATGGCTGTTATGTCTCAGTCAGTCGGGTCAGTGCTCTAGGTGGTTTTCCATTAGTGAAGTGAGTGATTGGATTCCCTATGTGTTTTTTAAATAATGCTGACCAGGTATTTACAAGTAAAGCATAATCTTGAATTGATTTCTTTCTTGCTCTTGCTGGTAGCTAAGGGGACAGATAGTTCATAGCCAATAATGAGGCTCTGATCTGCCTTCTAGGATAATTGACTGTTGAAAAGGTGAGCATTTGGGGAAGCATGCACTCATGAGTTAGGTGTAGGGAAGCTTGTAAATATTTAGGAAGTCACAACTAATTGGTGAAGAAGTAAAAGCAGGCAAGAGATGGTTTATATTGAGATGATCTGTCGCCATGGTCTCACTTTGAACATTTGTTCATTGGAGAGGTATTGGTGAACCATTTACCTGACTTAGGGCCTAATTACAATGTTGACGGTCAGACCGCCGGACCGCTTTTGTGGCGATCTGGAGAACACCGCCAACCTGGCGACATCCCGACCATCATATTACGATTACATCGTCAGGCTGGTGGTGTTGTGTTGGCTGTGCCATGGCGGCGGTATGCTTTGGCTCATAGAGAGCCTGAAGCATATGCTGTTGCTGTGGCAGTGCCACTTGCACTTTGGGTGCACTATGTACAATGCACCATGTCGTGCATGGCAAACAATACACGCACAACAGTGCAAGAAGAGGGGGGGCACAAAATGTTTGCAAACAAGGCCCGAGGGCAAAATCGTCCTAGGGCCCTGTATGGGGCCCCTTCCCTGACTTTCTGCCAGCCTTTTCCTGGCGGGGTGCCCACCATGAAAAGATTGGCGGAAAAGCAGTCATGATTGGGACAGCGATGCAGGTATCGGCACGCCTCCCATCCCGCCGCTTTCCCCACCGTCGTGAGATCCAGGATCCTGGCAGTGGCAGCGGTCACACAACATGTGCCCCCATGCACTTTGCCCAATGGGCAAAGAGCCCTTGGACCCTATTTGGAGCCCCTTTGCTGCCTTTCTGCCAACCTTTTCCTGGTCGGGACCCCGCCATGAAAAGGTCAGCGGAAAGGCAGGTCATGATTGGGACGACAGTGCCTGTATCGGCACGACTCCTATCCCAGCTGCTTTCTCTTCCGCCGTGGGATCCAAGATCATGACAGTGGCGGAGGGTCTCGTGACGGTTCAACCGCCATGGTCATAATCAGGCTGTTGGACAGCCAAGGAGGTGTCAGTCGGACTGCCATCGCGAGTATGGCGGTTGTCGGAGCGCCGTGCTCGTAATCAGGCCCTTAATCTTTTCTGATTCATAACGTCAAGCACAAATCTCATTAGAGTATTGCTTGGGGATGATTTTATTCAAACAGTTTCTCTTCATCATGATCAGACTCCTACTTATCCAGTCCAGTTGTTGAGATAAAATTGTGTTGTTTGTGCTTATCCAACAGACACATTGCATCTGACTTACTGTGCTCTCATCTTGTAAATTAGCTGTCCTAAAGAGATCTATGGAAAATGTGTTATATTGCAGCTCCAAATGCAAGTTCCTACATCCCAGTCCTAAATGTAGGGAATTCATTGCAATTATAATTTAAAGTGTGACAATTTGCTCTGTGCTAGTTGTTGCCTGGGCAACTACTGTATACAGTATGCAAATTAGAGTTGCTTGCATTGCAGTTATGTATAGTATATTGCTTTTTATCTCCCCACTTAAAACAGCAATGATATAAATTGAGTGATTTTGTATTTCAAAAATTACGATAAACTACCTTCACCATTATCGCAAATCGCATATTTTAGAACTATTTTTCATAATGCAGCAGTTTTGTTTCATAAGCAGTAGGATCGAAGAAAGGCCTTGGTGAACAGTGTGTAAATGGCTTCCGGAGAGCTCCATCAATCGGCATTTAGCACATACTAGAAACTAGTGGATTTTCGTCACATTATTTCTGGTGTCTGCTTCTACAATTTTCCATTTACATAGAACATCTATGATTTATAGCTAAATATTTTACCTTACATTGAGTGCAAAGATAGGACAGAGGCCAGCAGTACCAGCAGAATTGCAAGAATTCTTAGAAAACAGGAGTCAAGCCCTTGGAGATCACTTGGAGGGAAGGCAGAATCCAGCTCTCCTTCAGCAGAATCAGGGAGCAGAAAGCAGCAGGGCAACAAGCAGAAAAGCAGTCCTTCCAGAAAAGCAGTCTAGTTGAGTCCTTTAAGGAGCATAGCAGTCCTTCTGATTGAGGTTCAGTTCAAGATCAAGAAGTGTCTGATTTTAGGGGGTCAAAGACCCAGTACTTATACCCGGAGTGTCTTTGATGGCTTCAAATCATCTCTCTGAAGTGCACAAGGATCCCTTTCAACCTTTTTTTCTCTGTAAGGATAACTGTGGGGGTAAACCAGGGCTTTGTGTGTGGATAGGACACTACCTATTGAAGTGTAAGTGTCAGCCGCTCCCATTACTCCCTGCCCAGGAAGATCCATCAGAATGCAGCTGAATGAAGATGAGTGCTCAGAATGCAGATGAGCTTCATCTTCCTACGTTTATGGCTGCCTAGAGGGAATGCACAAAGTGTAGCCCTCAGCTACCCCAGACATGTATTGAAGACAGGCTATCAGGCACATTGAGCAGTAAGTGCAGAGAAATTTCCTCTTTCTGAAAGTGGTATTTCTAAAACAGTAATGTTAAATCCAACTTCACCAGTAAGGAGGATTTATCATTACCATTCCAAAGATATGAATCATGAAAAAATTACTCTTTTCTGATCAGGGATTACAGCTTTAAAGTCCATTAAGGGGTTCTCAATGCTGGCCTATGAGAGGGGTAGGCCTCAGAGAGGTCAAAAATGAAATAGGCTATTTGTCCCTAACAGGCCATGCATAATATAAGGGTACATGCCTTACCTTTTACTAACATAGTACCCTGCTCCTAGGGTTACTTAGGGACTAACATAGGGGTGACTTATATGTAATAAAAGGGGAGTTTAAGGCTTAGCAAGTAGTCTTAAATTCCAACTCAAAGTAGCAGTAAACTGTACACACAGGCACTGCAGTGGCAGGCCCAAGCCAGGTTTTATATGATACTTCAGTGGGTGGCATTATCAGTGCTGCAGCCCACTAGTAGCATTTGAAGTGCAGGGTCTGGGCATATGGTATATCACTTTACAAGGGACTTACTAGTACAACAGATATGCCAATCAGGTATACACCAATGTAATACTGTTTAGGGGAGAAGTACATGCACTTTAGCACTGATTAGCAGTGGTAAAGTGCTCAGAGTTATAAGGCTAACAACAAGAATCAGCAAAACAGGAGGTAAAAGGCAAAACATCTAGGGGAATACCACCCACAGGGTGCCAGGTCTAACATAAACAAAGAAGATGTTTATTGATTTCCTGTCACTAAAGGCCCGAGTTAGGATACTTTACAGGTGTAAATGGATTTACTACTCTGTAATTCTCCGTCACAAGTTCACACAATTACAAAGAGGTAAAGCCCAGAGGTGATGAGTAGCATGAGGAATGCATTGTTAGCCTTGTAAGTTTGTGAATCTCCACAACGTGTGCATTTGTTGTCATTCACAAACTTTTGTCTGACTTTTACCCACCAGCAAACAGCTGGTGCAACTCTCCTTCCAGGGTAGGAATGGGAGTGGAACAACCACAACTTCGTGATTGTGGTGGAAAGGTGTTCCTCCACGGGCAAACTTGTTTCCCCAAATAAAAATAACCAACTAAAATAAAAAAAACATGGAATCATGTAAGACTGCATTCCAGCACTGCGTAATTAAATTTGTAGGTGCAAATACACATATTATTACGTGTTAGGGAAATGTTAAGTCATAAATATGCCACACAATATTGCAAAAATATGCCGGGAAATCTGTGCAGCGTGCAGCTTTCTGTTGTTCTACTGACAATATTTATGAATTGCAAAAAAGTGTGCATTCAAATTGAGATGTAGGTCTCAGCACATCTTATTACATATTATATGGGAAACAGGCCTGTGATACATATCTTAAGCAATAATATATAGGTTTGTGTGCATCCATTAGACATATAAGCCTGTTCTTAAAGTTTTATTAAGTTATATAGATTTGTAGAACGCACTATCACCCGGGACAGTATCCCGGCGCTGAGCAGGTGTGAGCCTAGGCACACCTAGGGCCTAGTGGGACTACTCAAAAAGCCAGGGACTCAGCTTCTTGCGGAATTCAAGAAGTCAGCAGAAGGTTCTTATATGTAACTGAAGGTTATTCCACTCTTTAGGAGTGATCTGGTTTTCCATATGCGTTATCCGTTCTGTTAGCTTCACCAAGGGGTCAAAAGCTGTATGAAAATTCATGGTGGTAAAGATCAGTAAAATGCTTTCAAATTTGTCATTTTGTTACCTTTTGATCTTCAATCATTCAAAGCAATTAGAATCATGAATATCTCTGTCTGGACAATACAAGGTCTGAAAAGTTACAACCTGCAACTTCTGGCTAGGAAACTGACACCACTTATCAATAACCACATGAATGTTTTGAGTAGTGCGAATGGCAGCCTGAGGCTTGACTGTAGGATTGCCATGAAAGCTACATTTCTTTCAAACACACAAAAATATAGAATTATAAATGATCCAACATAAGGTGTCCAAAATGATCTTCAACATAGAGCCAAAAGAGAGTATTAAACCAACAACTGAAGTTGGTTGTGTTTAGTGGTAGCAGACAAAAAAATGAACAATGTACTTTGATTTATTTAACAAACGATCTATCTTCCAAGTTACATTACCATAGTGACTTTGGTCCCCAAGGCAAAACAAATGTATTTCTTGATCCTCGTAGTAAAAGACAGACATTATTAGGGTTCAGTGAAAATATCACTGTCCTGGGTCCTAGTGACACTGTACTTGCTGAATTAATAACAACTTTTAACCCTGCTCTTTAGCACAAGTGTAGCTTCCTTCTTTTTTCTCTAACTATTTTTAATTTCACCCTTCTCTTCCTCTTTCTGGTTCCCAGTCCCGAAGTTGGCAGCTATTGTGTGAGGGCACTTATCACCCCCTATGGTATAATTATATGGTAAGAAAGACCAATCACATTACTATTAAGCCCAGACTACATTATGTACTGCAAAATACTATGCATCTGCTCTTCTGCAAAGCAGAGGCCCATTGTTGTATTGCCAAAATGGTCTAAAGAGCTCACTCTGTAACACCAAATTTGCGGCCCCTTCTGATGGTTAGGATTGAACCAGCCTTCATGCAAGCACTTCATTGTCCTAATCAATGGTAGCGTGACTCCTACAAACAAATATTGTGCGAAATTGGATTATTAGTTGAGATGAATGATAGCCCACCACAGGTAATGTTGTTCGCATTCTTGTTAGGTCCAGTAAAGGTTCAATTAATTTAAACCTGAGCTCAAACCCTGGAAGCTACGGCAGAGTAGACAGGCTTAATTTAAGAAAATGTATACAGCACTTGAAAGTACCAAAACAGTTAAAAGTTTAAATCGACATACAACACAATAATAGAGAATAATCTAAAGAATAAAAGGACACCAACAAGAGAAAAATCCAGGAAGGGGAACTAGAGATATGATTTGCATCAAAAAGCATAAGTTCCATCTGTGGTCACCAGGTCGCACTTGATCAGTACCTAGGTGCATGTTAAGGCTTACTACAATAGGGCATGGGATATAGAGACCAGGTTTGTTCTGGTGGAAAAGTTACCTCCTTGTGTCAACAGCTTTCAGTGAAACAAGCAGAGGGGCTGATGTCAACAGATTCTGGCAACGGTATGAAGCCTTGTCGAAACCATCAGTTTTAGGGGGAAAAGCTCTGGCAGGAGAAGTTCAAGTTTTTGTTCCCTGGAGGTTCTCCTTTGACGGTGGTGCAGATGAAGCAGCGATTTTAAACAGAATAGGGCTCAGTGTCAATGGATTCCAGCATGGAGGGGATATGGTAAAGGGAGCTACAGTAAAGTCAGGCCCAGCAGTCCGGGTTTCCCGGTGCTTCTCTAGGTAAAAGATGTGTAGAGAGTTTCGAAGTCCTAGGCTCTTCTAGGATGTTAGGAAGAGTAAACTTCAACACAGCCAATAGTCCCAGTGTCTCAGGAACAGCACTTCAGGTTCAAGCCTCACTCCAGCAGAAACCACTAGCAGAGTCCAGGGATGTCCAATTGGAACTGGTCTGCTAGGCTCTTTCGGAATGTGGGCTGCTTGCAGCTTCTCTGTAGGTTAACAGGAGGATAGTCAACTGACTCTTGGAGTGAACATCTATGTTCTGGGTATAAGTAGCAGTGGAGCCAGACTTTCAGGTCTTCTCACATGTCTCAACAGCAGCTGCAGTCCATCTGTCTTCCACAGGTCCTGTAGTGTTCTGAGGAATGTACCCATGGGTGCCACATTAATGACTGGCACTAGCTTGTGGGTAGGAGTGACTTCTGGTCCCTACCTAACCAAAAGGGATATAATTTCCAGGGGTAACCCTACCATCTCTTGCATCAATTCTTGGGCACCCTACTGCAAACAACGTCCCAGTGTCCTGCTACCTAACTGCAACATGGCAGAACCTGTCTTCGTCCTGTGCAATACCCCTGTTCCCACCATAAAAGTGTGGCCAGGGAAAAGAGCAACCCCCTTCTATGTGGTCACCCAAACCTGGTTCTGGGGCTACTTGTCGCCCACTGGATTTGGTGCCTGTCTGACTAGAAGAACAAAGGAGAGGGCAGTCCCAAGTATTAGTTACGTTTGACTGTGACAGGGTAGCCCTCTTTGAAGTTATTTAACTTTCTGGGCACAGCGCAGATGGTTATCCTGTCAGAGGAACAGACCACCTATCTTCAGGCACAGCCTTTGTCTAAGCTCTGGAAGCAAGTTCATACCTCATCAAATGGGCTATTCATCTCCTGTGTGACAGTTGGAAGGCTCTAGGTAGGTAACAGATGACTTTTTAAAAAGTAACCTTTGTAAAATGTTAATTACAAATCAGATTTTACCCGTGAATTGGACTTTTAGTAAATATTTTAAAAATCTTGCTACAGTGAAAATAGGTTTTGGGGCCATTGACACTTGAAGGACATGTATTACATTAAACTATAACATTTCCTACTTCTAAATATCATGCACCCTGCCTTATAAGGCATTAAAGCCTATTTAGAGGTGACTTATCAATACTTAAAAGAAGGATTTTAGGCCTTTCAAAAGGGATTATTTTGATAGGTCACAATTGATGTTTTAAAACTTCACAGCCAGGTGGTGGGACTGAAGTCAGGCTTTGTACAGCACTTTAGTGCTGGCAGTATGTGTGCAGCAGTCCACTGGTGACATTTCACTTACCAGCCTTGTGTATATTTTGTACCAAATACTTGGGACTTATAGATAAGTTAAATATGGCAATTAGGAGTATACCCTATTTTTTCATGTGTTACGGATCAGAGCACATGCTTTGGAGCCTTGTTAGTAGAGTCTCAGAGTCATAAAGCTAGCATCATCGGTCCTAAACCAACATGGAGGTGATCATGCAAATAGAGGCATTTTCCTGAAAGTCCCATTACGTGTTGGAACATAAAAAATGTTTGGTGAGTAATTTCAAATGCTCCAGAGTTTCAGTGACACCAACATATTTCAAGAATCCAGCATTCTGTTCCGCAGTAACTTTTAGTTTCAGCTGCGACCGGTTTCAAAAAGTGACTAAGTCTATTCTGCATTGGGACCTACAAGAAATTTCAATGCTTTTTCTTCAAAAAGTGGCAAAGTACCTTTCTGATGTGGGACTTGGAAAGTTTTTCAAACTTTTTGACTGCCAGACTTTCATCGGGACAAATCAACTAGGAGCACTCGATCCAGGCTCCATCATGGTCAGGCTGAAATTGCACCTTCATCCTGGTATACCACAACTATAGAGTATCATTAGCACTATTTTAATTTAATTCTTTAAAAATTCATATCAGTGGTTCCCCTTAGTGGACTTTTGTCATCTGGTGTCTTTTTGCTTGATATTTTTTTCTCTATTTTTGTAAATGGGGTGAACTTTTTATTGTGCTGTGTCTTTGACTTTTTAACTGTCTTAGCACTTCCAAATGCTTTAGACATTTTCTCTAAGCTAACCCTATCTTCTTTGTGCCATAGCTACCAGGATATGAGCTCAGGTTTAAATTATTTAAACCCTTGACTGACCCTAACAGAAGAAAATCTGAAAGATTTCACAGGTATAGTGAAGTATTCCAGGGTCAGGATTGCCATGGAGGCCCCGGTGCATGTGACAGCTACATTATCTACTATGCTGTTTTCAGGTTTGCATTTGTCAAGGTTTGGGTGGGGGAGTCATAAGTCAAACAACATTTACGAGCACTTGCACAAGTCTGGTGGGGTGGTATATATACTGCCACTTCATACAAAAACCATCAGTAACTGTCTTCCCCATGACACATTCTTCTCATGACACTGTCTCTTATTGCACCGTCCTTCATGACCCTGCTCCCTATCGTCTGCAAAACCCTTCATCTTTCTATTACTTTCTATGTTTCTTCAATGTATATTAACAATTGTCTACATTAGGGATTATAATTTAGACAAAAAATCAATCACTGTTAAAACCTTGATTGATGTGTTGTTAAGATTGATGAGCTGTGCAACCATGACCACAACCAAGAAATTGCCTCATTTTAGTGTAGTAGTGTAAGGTAAGTTCCAATACCTGCCATAAAGTGTCAAAAGTGTAAATAAGAGATTGAGTGGCATATTTTAAATAAAATGTTGCAGCTCGGAGCTGCGCCAAATTGGGCAGCTCCGTGCTTCGACATTTTTAAAACGCAGTAATGCGCCGTATTCACAAGAATACTGTTCGCAACTGCGTTTCCCCCACCGCTGGTGCAAATAAAGATGCCTAGCACCCGCGCAGGCACCCTGCTGCCATATTGCAAGGGTGCCTGCGCTGCAGGGACCATAGTTTATGTGCAGGAAGGGACAACAGTCAATAATGGCGATTTTCTCTTTCTATGTGTGCTGCTCACACATGGAAAGAGTGAAAAACAAGAAGAAATTAATAATTTTACCCATATTGCCATTCTATGGCCTGGTATTCCATGGCATTAGTTTTTGGCGCTGCCTCAGCCTTGCAAATCTGGGACAGCGTCAAAAAGCAATGGGTGTTGCGGTGGAACGCCCACATCAGCACCCATTGCACGCACCCCTTTGCTATAGAGGACTGCAGGGGAAAGGGGCAAATTTTCAAAGTGGTGTTAAGCCACGCTAAGGGGCTTAGCGCCACCTTGTAAATATAGTATATGGTGTTATGCCACCAGAGCGTAAAAATAAGTGACGCTCCTGTGGAGATAGGGGATTGTAAATATGCCCCGAGTGCATTGCGCAATCTTTTGTTGTAGCCATTAGAGACCTAGTTCTAGCAGTCAACGTTGATTAGATAAGTTTTTCATTCAATTAATATATGCCTACATATATTGCAGCACATTCGGGGAAAGTGAGTATTTTATGACTTTAAAGCGGGTGTCAGATCTTTACAATGCTTATCACTTTTGTATGTCACTCCTTTATCTCCACCACTGTACATTGATTTTTTTAAACTGTTCATGTTAAACCGTATGACATCTCCATTTAACAAAAGAATTCCGAGTTGTGCCTTCAAAAATCTGATACAAACTTTAACATCTCAATCTAATTTAAAGTTTTAACATTATCGTGTTGGTTTATAATGCAGAACACCGGCCGTGCAGAACTTACGAGGAAAGAACACATTGCATCTTCAAATACATTTATGTAACATAGGCAAATGGAAGTTAAGTGGTTTGAGAAATAAGACACATATCCAAGTGACAAAAAATGAAATGGGTTTAAATTTTCCAACTTATGATAAAAAGAGACCTCAACAAAGATGTCTTAAAGTAAACTGCAGAACCCTTAATGAAATCTCACTTTACTTTGCCTTGCTCTTCATTTTGTTTTTTTAGTATGCCTTTAACAGTGTTAGAAACTCCATCTGTGAACTATTAACATCATCCTATGTGGATTGCAGTAATAAATTAGAATTCAAAAGGTTGAGTAACAAAACAGTAGAGACAGATACGCACCTAGTTAGAAAAGTAGACTACAATTAAGTGGAAACTAGTCTAGGAATGTAGTGAAAAAATGCATGGGATAGGGTTGGGGATGGGGACTGGCTTAGTGGGAAGATTAGTGTTAGGGTTGTTATATTTAGGGGTGAGGGATGGAATAAGTTAAAGAGTAAGGTATGATGTAAGCTAATGTGTTCAGATAGGGTTTGGGTTAGATGAAAGTGTTAGGGCTATGATAGGGTAAGAGATAGAGTTGAACCAAGGCATAGTTTTAAGTAATGTCAGTGTTTTTGGATTAGGATTAGAGTAATGGAAAGTATGATTCATGATGGAGGCGGGTGGCATGTGGACGGGGCATGGTGCATTCAACCGCTCATAAAATTCCTGTTCCAAGTTAGTGTTTAGGGTAAGGGCTAATGTAGGTTTTTGTACTATTCAGAAATGCATTTGTAAATCTACTTGTTTAGGTTCAGTTTTATCTCATTTGTGTTCTCTAAGATGCCAATTCACAAAAAAGTAGAACGTTTACCTTTATATCTCAGAGTACTTTTACTACATTTTGGAATTCATAACATTTCCAGGAATTTGCACTGAAAGAAGTGACAGGCTCAGATTTCCCCGTGGATTCCTGGAAAGTCATGTGACTTTCTGTTCCCGCTGTGAGAAGTTCTTCATGGTAGAGAACTATTCAGAGTGAGAGATGGACCACCATTAGAAATGCACATTCATTATTTTCTCTTCCACAAAGAAAATATTTTTCCTGATATGATGTTATGGCCATTCACTAATTTCCCAGGCTAACCACACCTTGGAATTCCCATGAACACCCACGTTTCCACCTCTTGTGGAGGATATATGGGTGCCAAGAATTCCTCATTCATGGCAGAGATCTCCACACTCGTAAATGGGTTTACTCTTGTCAGGAACATAGTTCTGAATGTTTTGCAGACATAGGCAAGGTTTATTTGGTTGTAAATCTACCCATACAATCAAATACATGTTTGTGAATAGGCCTTCTAAGGTTAAACCATGTCTTTTAACCCTCTCAGTTCTACCTTTTGGGTAAGATTCATGGCTGTCGGGAGCTGTTCGTTCATTGCGGAAGTCTCTGCACCTGTTAAGAGTCTTACCTGCAATTATTTCTTTTCTGGCCAGATTATATAGTAAACTATCGGCCAGGATTCGTTATGGCCAAGCGGGTGAATGCACTGATGATATCGAGGTCAAATCTGGTATCAGACAAGGCTGCGTCCTTGCCCCACTGCTCTTTTCTCTTTTTATTAATGACATGGATTCAGAATTGAGATTGGTCTCCGCTGATGCACCTCAAGCCGAGGGCCAAGCCATTCCTGTTTTGCTCTACGCAGACGATGCTGTTTTATTATCTAGAACTCCAGTGGGTCTGCAGAGACTAATGGATAGTTTTTTCAGTTTTATCCAGGGGAGGAAAAAAAAAAAAAAAACCTGAGATCTTTCCAGTTTGTGGACCAAAAGATACAAGTGGTGGATACATTTTGCTATTTAGGCATCACTTTTAGTAGTAATGGCATGTGGGCACAGGAGATTCGTAACGTTATGGCCAAGATGGGCAAAGCCATTTCTGGTGTTTTTAAATTTGCCTCAAAATTCGGAAGCCGGCGTCCTTGTGATATGTTGCACATTTACCGCCTTAGATGTGTTTCTGTGGCCCTCTATGGATCAGGGGTTTGGGGTCATTGTCGCCATGGAGACCTCCAGGTGGAGGAAAATAGCTTTTTAAAGAGGCTTCTTTGTCTCCCAACGTCAGCCTCTACTGGACTGTCCCACCTTGAGGTTGGGCTGGAATATCTGACGGACCTTACGGGGTTAGGCCCACTAATGACCTGGAGATCGATTTGGGCTAAGGAGGAAACTGGTTTCACTAGGAAAATTATCCAAGATTGCCTCCGTTTGGATAAATATAACCAGATCCCATGGCTTAATTACGTGATCTTATCCTATAGAGAGATATTCGATATGAATGTTTTGGTGGACCATGCCAGGGCTGTAGATTCCTCAAAAAAGGATCTAAAACGTATTTACTTGGGGATTAAATCCAAAGTGCGTAGAGACATAACTTGCACGTTGGCTACTCACCAATTTTATTATTCCCTTAACAAGGCAAGTTTAGGTTTCGCCAAGTACCTAAAAGTGGTCACCAAACAATCTCATCAGTTTGTCCTTACCAGACTACGTCTAGGTATTGCCCACATTTTAGTGGCCTTTCCGTTGATTAATAATTACACGGTAATGCCCTGTCCTTGTGATGGGACATCGAAGCAGAGCACTGAGCACTTTCTGCTTCTTTGCCCCCTGTATTTATATCTCCGAATTGCCTATCTTAAACCCCTCTTTAAAAAATATTCAGTGTTTAATGTCAGATCTGCGATGAGCCTTCTTTTTGCACTTGACGAACCGGATGTATGCTTTTTTACAGCGACCTTTATTTTGCAATCTGTGTCCGTCAGGAAAAGTATGATCTACTGAAATTACATGTGAAATGATACTTGCAGATGTTGTCCATTTAGCTCACCCCCCTTTCTGCCCCATTTTCTTACTGTTAACTGAATGTATTGCTATTTTATCATTTTATGTATTGTATTATATTATTGATGCCATGTGCTTTTATGACTGTTTTTAAACAATCGAATGGAGTCTTACCTCTGCCAGGAATCTCTTTGTGAATTCCTTGCAGGCATCAGGAAGGTAAATCCACTTGGAAACTTACATATTTACACATTAATTTAGTTTTGTGAATAGGCCATGGTCACTATCAATTAATTCAGGTGAACGTAACTACTATTCTTTCGTTTTTGTTTTTTAATGTTGCCTCTCCCTTTGATTTATCAATACATTTCTCATTCGGGGATACTCTAGTGGAACCATTACATCATGATATTTTGTTATGTAAATAAATTAAGTTCCCAGTATTGTTCTGTGTATTGTGGCACAACATCCTCTTCTTAAAAAGAACACAAAAAGCTTCATGCACACAAAGAGAAATGCATAATGCTCTCTGGGCATATTATGTCAGCACAGTAATTAAAATATAAGTCGCATGTACAATAAAAGGTTTATCTGCATTGTGTTGTTATATTAATGATATAATTAAAATGGGACTCCAACAAAGTGAATCACAGTCATATCATCTGGATTAATATCATCAGGGTTTAAGCCTTGTGACATCACTTCCTGGAAAGATTCAGGGTCACAGTTCACACAGTGACATTTCTTCTGATGTCACTGAGATTGAGGTCAAAGGGTGTGCGATGCCACTTCCGCTATCTCTGGCATTTTGGTGAGTCACGTTCCTGCCCTTAGACCAGTGCTTTATGCAAATTTAAATATTCACATAGTAACTCAACAGACATAAGGAAATCTTGAGCTAACTCTAATAAAAAACATTGAGAGCTGGAGACAGGGTTTGTACAGAGTGTTTTTGAGGAGTACAATTGCTGAAATAGCAATCTGAACCACAGTGACCTCAGATCCCGTTGTCACTGTGCTTTCTCCAATATGTGACTTGGTCTGTGCCGCAACATGTTCCGTGCTGTTTATTACCTAACAAGACATTTTTAGTTCTGTTGAATCAGTGGCTGCAAATAAGATCCTAGCCAATTTCTCACCTGTCGCTGAAAAATACACCTGCTTTTATCACATCACGTCAAGCGGTGGCAGGTACTCCAGCAGCTCATTGTGTTGAGAAAACACATGCATTTCGCTGCCTAATTTATATTTCTGGCTGTCAATCTGGATATAAAAACTTATAGTTTTTTTTTCTTTACACAGGAATGTTTATAGTCATAGCCTACAGCACTCACACACTAGAGAGGTTTCACAGATAGATAATAAGACATGTCTCTGCTGCTCAGTTACTGTGGTACTACTTGCCATTACATGCCATTGGGCTGCTGCACCATCAAGTGAACCTCTGAATGGAAGGGTTATGGACAGTGTCTATTCCAAAAGCACTCTGTTCAACATCATCTTGTCTCAAAAACGTAACGTTGCCCTGGGTGACTCTTTTTAGGACATGCCTGGCATGTACCATCTTTTAATGAACACTGATTATCCTTAGTTTTTTTAATTGGATAAATACAATAATAACCAGCAATGAAAATGCCAATACGCATGGGGTTTGAATGCACACATCCACATAACATGTTGCTACATATCTACACAAACGCAAAAATTAAAAAACGTATGGTGTTCTAAACACTAGGCAGCACCATGTGTTTTCTACTAAATTTTGGGGCGGGGGGATGGAATTGACATCATGGATTGTTACAGGTTAGTAAAATATTTAGCAGCTTTAGGATGTACCGGAAGTGCTAGACACAGGTTGCTCATGTTGATCATTGTTTAGGAAGAAGTACTACTTTCTTAACTCTCTCACCCCTTCTTTAGACGCATGCTTTGGGTAGCGGTTCGGTGATGTCGAGTAGTGGAAGTTTCAACCCCTGAACGCAGTTGAATAGGCAGACAGGTTATGGGTGATTTCTGCTATGGGTTAGAAAGGAATTGGGCCTGAGTTTTAAGCCTTGAGTAGGATGGGCGTGGGGTGGGAAGGTTGTGAGGGTAGTTGGGGGGGCAGGCTAAAATTGGAATCTCAGTAAATGATACTATTTACTAACCACCCATGATGTAGACAGTTCATGAAGTGAGGCAAAGTCACATTTGGACTATGACATACAGGGCGAATGGAATTAACTTATTCTTCAAAGTCGTCAAGTTTGAGAAAATTTGACAACATTGAAGGCAAGACATATCTTATTCATAAGCCGCACGTTTACAACACCTGGGTTACCATGTAGTTGTTGCTACCACGCAAAATGTCCGTAATATAAGAGGTGCATTCCTGACTAGAGGAACACATGGATGTACCAACATCCCAAGCCAGTTGACAAAGGTCATTGTGTAATCACAGATTAAGGACAAGCTGGGCCTTACATAACTATTTGCTCTATTTATGGCCTAAACGTGGATATTCCTACCATCTTTTCCAGACTCTTACTAGAGCTGTTCATCATCTATGAAGATATTGATCTTCAATTCAATATGTTAGTTGGGATCTCTTGCAGGCAGGTGGGAATAGCATGGGCAGTGTGCATGCTGCTGTCAAACATACTATGGAGTCATTCACCTTGAGTTACAACTATTGGCCAACAGTTAAGGGCAATGCCCTAGGCTACACCGGCACGGGCCGTAGTTGCGTATAGATATTATTCCTAAGAAATCCAGATAGCAGCAAATGTCAAGCACAAATACATGGCAAGATTTCATCAGACTGTCATTTGGTTTCAGTAGACCAGACTGGACTAGTTTGCTGGCAGCTGTTAAATCTAAAAACTGACCTTTGCTTTCTCATTTCTGTTGGACCTAGAAAACAAGGTACATGCATCTTTGGTCAATCGGCAGTCAATCTTGGGCAGCAAAGCTGAGGTATACACACAGTTGGCTGTTGTTCATAATTTGCTCATCAAACAAGTAAGAAATAAAACCTCTGGAGGATACCATAACCATCGACTTAACATTTTAGAGGTTAGGGAATACATAGACAGAACACCGCCATTTAAGTTGATAGAATATGAATCTAGGCACATGATTCTAGGACTTCTTGATGAAGATGGAGTAGAGATTCTGTCAAGTACAGCTCTAGCACTTTAGAACGAATCACACTAACTGTGCTATTTCACAAGTTGCGTAATTTAAACTCTGTCCCTAGGTATAATGTTAACACTTGATTCTGCTACTGCAGATTTGCTATCCTAGATTAGGCTTTTGCATATGGCTTATATGTGCCTTTTTCCTTAGGGCTGTGGACTGAGACAAGAGTTTTAAAAAATGTAGTGAATTTGCTGGAGGTCTCACGGGAACAGTTGCAAGATCTTGCAAGATCCAACAATGCTCAGCTGCTATCTTGGACGAGGCCCCTATAAATCTGAGTTATACCACAACTTGTTCTTTGCCGTAAAGTGTTTCAAAGACGAAACCCTAACTGTAGCTCGTGGCACTTACCGGCAGGTGAGTCCCAAGATCCTGGGATCTGCTTCTGGATCTTCCTGATGTCCTGAAGAGTCCTCACCCAAGTAGAGACCTGAAAAACACAAAGAAGATTTAACAAGGTTAGTCCCAAAGAGGAGAGGAAGCAACGTAGTGGTGTAAAACTACAAAGGCCTTTGAATAGAAAGCAGAGTTGGTAGACAGTCATAGTGCTGCAGTGCAAAGTATATTGAAGGAGCTACCCTGAACTTAAGAATTAGTACATCATAAAGACTGAGCAACACAACTGACTTGACAATTTTTCTTTAAAAGAGAACTTTAATAGCTTGTGACGGTTCAAGCATCATCCATGGCCAAGTCGTCCACGAGAGTGTAACTACGCCTAGTGAAATAACCAAGCTAACGAGTTCTCAAGAGATTGCACCAAGGTAGAACTGGTCACTTGATTAACAGTGCATTAGACCTTGTGAAACAAAAGCTGTATTTAGATTGACATTTTAGATTAAAAAGAAAATAATGAGGATACAGGCTGACAGAACAAAAGCAAAGAAATTGAGAAGTGCATAGATCCATAGATTTCAGCTAGGGAAAAGATCTTACAGATTAATGGCACACAGTAGTTAATTAGACACCAGGAATAGAAGCTTCTCAACTATTCGTTCCCCTTATGTCTCTTAAGACAACTCGTCTTGAAACAATCAGCATTGAAAATGATCTAAAAAACGTTCCCCCAGGTCAGGGGTACACATCCTACCCGCAAGGATATCAATGAAAGCTTTGCAGGTGAGGGCTGCGGCCAATCTGACTCCAACAGATTGAGAACCCACCACTCATTATGGAGGTATTTCGCAGCTGATACTCCAAACTCCATTTGGAAGATATTAGAATGTGCATACTGTAACATTTCGATATATAACATGAAATTCGTGAAAAACATGAATTGAGATGCTAAGGTAAAATAAAAATCTGCGGTGGCAGGCTCATCATGCAGTAACAGCATTATTAAACTGGACTCTCGCATGTGAGTACTGGAGATACAGTAAAGGAGCACCTGAACATAGAAATTAGTACGTGTTCGAAATTGGGTTGTGGGTTGACTGGGGTATGAGCCCTAGTCAAGTGATAAACCACAATCCTAGTCAAGGTAAGAAGCAGGCAAACCCTGTGCTCAACCCTCTGGTAGCTTGGCACAGACCAGTCAGGCTTAACTTAGAGGCAGTGTGTAAAGTATTTGTGCAACACTTCAAACAGTAATACAATGAAAACACCACACAAAAGAATTCCACACCAGGTTAAAAAATAGCTCTTAATAAAATAAATAAAACCACCAACGCCAGCCGCCAGCAAAGGAGGGGGACTGCAAGCCCCAGAGTGACCTGCGCCAGGTGGCGCCACCAGCAGTTTCCCCGCACCGGGGATGCGTATTTAATCATCTTGCTGCTCCCTCAGCGCGGGAGCCGCCAACACCATCCACCAGCAAAGGAGGGGGACTGCAAGCCCCAGAGTGACGTCCGCCAGGTGGTGCTGCTAGCAGTTTTGCCCAAGGCGCATTTAATCATCTCACAGCTCCCGTGAGCCGCCAACACCTGCCGCCAGCCCGCGGGACGCATCCGGGCATGCCCGTGCCGCGTCCAGGCGAAGCCTGGGCCCAGGGCGGGCCCGTCTGTGCCAGTCCACGGCCGGAAGAGGCCGGGCCACCCCTCTTGGCCCCATCAGTTGAGGCGCCAGAAAATATTCAAGGAAGGAGGGGGGACGGTTTGTTAAAGAAATAATATTCTCTCACTTGCCTTTACATTCTGTTCTATGCGGAGCCAAGTACTTCTTTGAGATGGGGAGGAAGAAACCCATGCCCGCTGTTAAAAATACAAATGCTACCTTAGATGGCTTAATACAGAAGGCCGTGGGGCTTTAATAAAGAAATTGAACTAGCCGAGCTCAGACTTTCATTAGCCCCACTTCCCCCATCTGCTGTTACGAAAACTCAGTCTGTTCAGCCTGTCACTCCCACGCCCACAGAGGTTCCCAATTTAACAACACCTGCTATGTCCCCTGTCTCGTTGGCGCAACCCCCACCCCCACTTTCACCTACCATTATTATCCTGAGCCAGGGCGCGTCAGGCGGAGAGCCAAAGGGTGTGGAAGCCACAATACGTACATCTATGGGGGACCAGAGTACGGCTGGGGAAAAAGGAAGCGCACTAACCTGATTGGGACTGGCAACCGTGCAATGGACCATCTGCCAAGGGTCAAGAGAACGAAGCAAAATCCCCGTGGGGGAGAAGGGTCTGCCAGGTCTCAGACTGGAATGGACACGGTGACAGCCCGAATTGGTAAAATAGTGTTGGACTCCCTGGAGCCTATTTTGTCCCATCTGGCTCATATAGAGGAGCAGCTTGGTCAATTATTGTTGATCCCAAGTACAGTAAGCAAAGTGGAAGGTGTGTTTTAGCTAATGGCTCTGGAGAAAGAGGAGATAATGTTTCCCTTACTGCTCCCAAGGGTGGGAATGGGCCCATAATCATACGCAATGCGATTAATCCACCAGAATTTCCCCCGGATATGGATAACCGCACTAACCATCCAACGGTGCCAGTAGTTACAGCCCCCGTCCATGAGGGGACCCCAAATGGTGATCGAGGGGCTACCTTTTCTCTAAGACCAGATAGGTATAGCGGTGTGCGTCTATTGAAGGGGAAAAAGCCCCTAACCGGTCTTGCCCCTGGTATGCCAAGTAGGCAGGGTGATGACACCATATTAAACCTTCCCCCAAAGTGCACACCCTACACCATGATTTTGACAGGGGTCCCATATCCCCCACCAGGACACCATGAAAGTTACCAGAGCCTCATTAATAAATCTGCCCATTGGTGTACTAGTAAAATCCAGTCCAAGATAAACTGGTATAATCACATCATGATGGCAAGGCGGGTGAGTTGGCTGGGAAAAACACCTAAAAACAGAGAAGGCGATTGTATGGTACTGAATTTTAACGATAGGATGTGCGCTGACTTGGCTCTGCGCCATCTTAGAGACTCCCCTTTGGAGCAGATATAGCTCGCCCCCTGGGCTTCTTTTATCCTTACAATCAGGGGGCTTCTACGAGCCTACAGCCTCACCAGCGATCCTTGAATAGACACCCCCTCTCCCAGCCCCCCACATGGCTTCACTCTAACTGCTTTGAGGTACTCTCTGGCCTAACAGACATTAACTGACTACCCTTCGACCCAAGTAGTCCTGATAAGACAGTAACAATATGTAGGTTAATTGGGAGAGACCCTCACGCAGTGGATAGATTAATAGGGAATAGGTTTGGCTGAAAATTGCTGGGACCATTCTTCTCACAAAACATCCACCACCTAAATGAACACATATGAAATTGAGACCGGGGTAGACTTATCTATCATACCTTCTGGAGCGAAGGGGCTTGATTTGGATCGAAGGGTCTTGATTTGGACTTCAGGCCTGGCAGGTTTGCCATTATTATTAACCTGGAGGATCCAGCGATAAGGGCCCACAAAGCCCGCTCCTTCAGAATTCTTTCCTGGAATATTGCAGGTATCCGCACGAAATTAGAGGATGCAGTGTGGTTAGAGTATGTCAAGGCCTTTGATATTATTTGTGTGCAAGAAACATGGTATAGGGAGAATATTGAGTTAGACGGTTATTGTTCTTTTAATGTTCATGCAACCGCTTCACCAGCAGGGAGGGCAAAAGGAGGGTTGGCGACACTGATTTCTGTCAAAAATGGGGCTATTAAGGCAGAGACCATTATTGAGTCTCCTTGGTACCAACTTATTTTGATATCTTACCTGCTCCAGGCCAAGACGTTATTGATTAATTGGTATTACAACATCTTTGACCAAAACAGCTGTGATATCATTGTCACCCTTAAGGATGAAATTGATAAGATTGAGGGGAAGTGGCAGCCCCTGTGTATTTATTGGGTGGGAGACTTTAATTGAACTTTATGTCGGCACAGTCCACACCGAGTGTGCGTGCTATTGGACACCAAGGGTCAACCACTGACACACTTTACACATAGCCCGCAGGGTGACGCCTTAAATGCTATCATCATGGTACACGATTTGCCTTTTGTTGATACCCTGGTTAGCAGCCCCCAAATACAGTACCCTACTTATTTGGGCAGAGGAAGGGAAAGTGTCATTGACTTCATGATAATATCGAGAAAATCTGATTTTTTGGTTGATAGTTTTGAGGTGGAGCCTAATATTGCCAGCGACCATAATCCCCTCACTGCCTCCCTACATGTAACTGCCCAGGAGGAGGAAGATGATGGTCGCCCCCTCCAGTATAACTCAAATGAAGGGGTGAGACTGAAATGGAGCAAAATAAATCCCTCCCAATTAGAGGAGAATATTGTTAAAATTAATTTAAGTTCCATTCTGAAATGCTTAGATCAAGATTCTCCCCCAGATATGGTCATACAGGGCTTCCAGCTAATTTGCAGGGATGTATCCAAAAATCTGACAAATTTAATAGGAAGAAGGGAAGCCTAGGAGACAAAATGGTTTAATGCGGAGCGCACAAGGGCAAGAGAATCTCAAGAAGGCACTGCATGTAATCCCACGAGATAAAACTTTAATCAAAAATGTGAGGCAGGCTTATAAAAGCACAATCAACCAGAGGAAGGAAGAACTGAGGTTAGCCTTGGAAGATTTAGAGAGAGCAAGTGCGCTTAAAGACTCTAAGAGATTTTGGGAGGTAATAAAGCGCCCCTTATTTTCAAAGGACGTAAGGGGAATGGACTCAATGATACCGGGGAAAGTTTGGGAATCTCACTTCTCAAACATATTTAACGTGAATGGAATTACATCTCAGGAGAAATGCCTAGACATTCCATTAGATCCAACTTCCGCACACCAATTAAGCTCTCCTCTGACAGTGAGCAAGTTTGAGGTCGCCCTTGCGAAGGGGATATGCCTGAAAGCCCCAGGTCCTGATGGGGTACCCCTGATCTGTGTAAAAGCAACCGTCAACTTTGGGCACCCCTCCTAACAAGTGTGTTCATAGCAGCAATAACTGGCCCTATCCCATTATCTTGGAAAGAGGCCATAGTGGTACCTGTGTACAAAAAGGGAAACAAGGATGACCCGGCCTGTTATAGGCCTATTTACCTAATCAACGCTACCGTCAAGGTGTTGAGGAGGGTCACTCTAGCACGCCTCGAGGCTTGGGCAGATTCCTGTGGGCTCATGTCCCAAACACAATATGGCTTCAGGAGGGGTATGGGGATGAACGAGCAGTGCCTCAACTTGTCATTGGTCATGGGCAAGTATATGAGGGCAAGGAAGGGGTCAATCCACCTTGCCTTCATGGACTTGTCCAATGCTTTTGATTCAGTCAATAGGGAGAAATTATGGGCCCAGATGGGGAAAATTGGTTTTGAGGAATCTCTCATCACCCTCCTGCGCAGGCTGCACGCGTCCACCACGGTCGCTATACGATTTGGTCCTGGGGAGAGAAGACTCTGCCTTTTGTCTCTACAGAGCGAGTTCACCAGGGGTGCATATTGCCCCTTTCCTATTCCTTTTGTATACAAAGGGACTTGAGTCATCTCTAATAGAGCAGGCATTGGACTTTCCTAGGATTGGAGGCGACCCGGTCCCTTACGCAGACAACAGAGTCTTAATGGCCTTAACTGCCAATAGTCTACAGAAGTCTTTGAATGTTTTTACTGATTTTATGTCAGCATTGGACCTAAAAGTAAATTTGACTAAATCTTATATCATGGTATGTGGTCCGAGTCAGACTAAAACTAGAATATTTAACGTAAAGGGCAAGTCCATTGACAAGGTCTCCAATTTTACATACTTGGGGAACATTTTTAACAATAAGTTGAATTGGAACCATCTTATTAAATCTAGGGTGCTGCATACTAGCTGCATAGTAGAAGGTCTATTCCGCTTAGCTTGTAGCTGGGCCACAAGCCGGTAGCCGAATTAATCACCTTATACAAAGCAAAATGCTTGTCTGTTGCAACCTACGGGGCAGGAGTATGGGGGCACGAGAAAAGCACTCAACTACAAACTTTAGAAAATAAGTTCATAAAAGATTGCTGATGACCCCAAAAAGTGCTCCCACAGCCTTTTGTCACTCTGAAGTAGGGCTGGATTTCATAGAGGACCCATTGGTCCTTTGGGCTAAAATGTGGCTGTAAGAAGACTTAAAGTTCACAAGGGAAATTATTAAGGGTTGCATGACCCAGGATAATGGCCTGGCTATTCCATGGCTTCGATTTGTCAAAGATAAATTTAGCGAAATAGGCCTGGGACATTATTATGATAACCCTGCTAGTATCTACACAAATATTAAATTGATTATAAAAGACGCATATTTTGCTGAGTCAACCAATTGCAGCCAGCAATCAGGACGGCAATCTCACTTACATCGGTCACCTCCACATCAACAATTCAATTTTTCTTTTACTATGAACGCTCAGTTGCGATTTCTCATGACTAGGTTCCATCTTTGCATGGTGCACTTTCTTGTGGCCTTTCCCAAACAGGCAGGGTGGTGTGAGAACCTTATTCCCTGTCCTTGTAATAATTTAGTCCAACAAAGCACCGTGCATTTTATGCTGTTTTGCACACTTTACAAAGAGCCATGGGCAAGGTTTCTTACCCCAATTCTAAGAGAAATTCGCCCCTGTAACTATCAGAAGGGCTTTAATTTCTTATGCTCTTTGTCCACTGTTGTTATTTGCACTGCTGTATTACATTTTTATCAGAACTGCACTTTCAATTAGGAAACGGTATGAATTGTAAATGAAAATGGTGTCTTTTAAGCAGTTTTAAAAACAAATCCCTTTTAAATTTGTTTTTAATTGTGGAGTTTTAGAGTCGTGAGTTATATTACTTCATAAATTGAACTTGATCATTCTACGCTATTATGTTTGTATGTCATACTTTTATGGTCCATTTGAACCGAATAAAGTTACTCTGATGATGAATAAATGAAACAAGACCACAATGAAAAAAATTCAATAAGCAGAAGTAGTAGTAAACAAACTTTATTCGATTTAAAATAAATCATAAAAGCATGTGATACATGATAATGTCATAAAACATTATTAACATACCTTGGAAGACAAAGTGACAGAATTCTTCACATCAAATAATAAAAATGTGTTCAATACAATAAAAGCAGTCATTTGTAATGTCGCTATATACATACAATGCTGATGGGGTGCTACAAATGTATGATAAAGTGCTCGTACTGTGCAAAATGTGAAGCATTGTAATGTGCTTGGAGCTCGCTACCTTGGTCATGTGCGCTAGAAGACCACTCGATCCCGGGATAAAGTGCAATCTTAAAGCCTGTGCATCCAGTGGGTTCCAGTAATAGGGAGAAAAACCTGTTACACAAGTAGGTGGTAATGGACCAACATATAATGGTAGCTGGCGATTATTTTCCCACCAGCTTCCGTACTCTGACGGACGATGAAATATACTAATAAACAGTAAAGCAGACCATATCTGTTTGTAATAACTGTAGGTATAACAGAGCAGGTCTGCATTGATTTATCGTCAGAGACCTCAGCAAGAGAATGAGCAATGACTTCCTAATCCTTTTGTATAGACCACTAAAAAAGAAAAAGCGCAGCTTCAATTGCGCAGAGACTGAGTCACAAGGAAAGGCTATGAGGTCCTTTTGACATCTAGCTGTAGCAGGATAGGCTACTAATTGCTGTGCCAAGCCAAGGCAGAATCTAACCATCTAGTAAGGGTGAGAACTCGGAATGATAAGCAGGTTCTGTAGTTCTGGTTGTTACTAACATATTATATTTTCTGACTGAAGTCCTACTCCTCTTGTTTCTTCGTCATGTGGTCCAAACATTCTCTCTTGACCAGAAGTTTCATCTGCCTAGAGATAAACGAGGGGTTGATAAAAAGTTTGTGCCTCCCTATAATAGTCAGATGAGTCTTGACATATTCCAGCCAGTCAATGCTGCTTCCCTTGTCTAATTTAATGCAATCGGTGATTACGTTCTTGGTCAAGACAGCTTCCGGGTGGTTCCAGACTGAGATTCACAACATTAATGGAGCTAGCAAAACTAGATCTCTTACATGAACAAGGACCAGCTCTTTGTGACAGATAGATACAGACCTAGGTAAGCATAAGAGTTTACGTACAAATTTATTTTCAACAACCTGTAATGAAGAGGGCTCGTATATTCCCCATATCCAAGCTCCATAGGTAGTTGCTGTAATGTATCTGTCTTTATATAGGTTAAGCAGCACACCCACTGGGGAGGATCCTAGTTTCTTGGCACACTTGTGTATAGCACCCACATTTTGTTCCAAGTGTAGGCATCTGACCCGCGCCAGATGTCTCGAATTGCAGCTCTCCTCAAAAGGTACCCTCAACTATTTGAATGTACTCACCGTCTCCAGCCTTGTGCTCTGGATTTGGAATGACCTTATCTTTCTTTTGGGGCAACCACAGACCATAGTAAAGGACTTAGTTTTGTTGGTTTGCAGCCCTAGAGATCCCAAATATGCAACAAACCCATCCAACGACCTCTGTAGTCTCATTGCTGTTCTTGACATGAGGACACAGAAGCCTGCATACATTCATACGGAGATGGCTCTCGTCCCTACCCTAGGGGGATAAGCCACGATATCCCTCAGATATTTTTCCAGATCATTGATGTTAATATTGAAGAGAAATGGGGCAAGAACACATCCTTGGCGTACTCCCTTACTGACTTTAAAATGAGGGGTTCATTCCCCATTAATGCCATACCGAACGCAGCCTTTGACATCCTCATGTAATTTACTTAGGATATGCACCAACCCTACCTCCACTCCCAA
The DNA here is from genome assembly GCF_964204655.1 of Triturus cristatus. NCBI lineage: Eukaryota > Metazoa > Chordata > Amphibia > Caudata > Salamandridae > Triturus > Triturus cristatus. Next base: position 881,876,047 of record NC_140583.1, read on the forward strand.
GTCCAGCAATTTGACCCAGAGTTTACCTCTGTCAACGTTGTCAAATGCTGAGCTTAGGTCCATGAATGTGAGGTGTAGCAGTCCTTTCTTGGCCCGAACATACTTGCCATGAATGAGGGCGAGGTTAAGGCATTGATTGATTGATCCTAGTCCCCTCCTAAACCCAAATTGAGCTGATATTAGGATCTCATTATCAGTAGCCCAATTCTCCAGATGGTCCGATAATATCCTTCCCAGCACTTTCACTGTGCTGTCTATTTCAGAAATTGGGCGATAACATTTGGGGTCCCCTCTGTCACCTTTTTTGAAGATTTGCACTATAATGGCACTGGACCAGGATTTTGGGGGCTTGTACCGGATGGCACTATTTAAGATGTTAACTAGTACGGGTGCCCATAGTTCAGTATTAATTTTGAACAACTCAATAGGCACTCTATCAGGCCCAGTCGCTTAGTTACTTGGGCATCTGGTCATGGCTAGGGTAACTTTGTCTAATTCAAAAAAGTGGCTGCTAGTTACCAAGCCCATTGTCCCTATTGTAGTTGGGCAATGGTTGTCCCTGTTCTGGGCGATGAGAATCATTAAAAACATGGCTAAAATGCAATGCCCAAGTTTGAGCTAATATTGACAAGTCTGTGTTGCTGTTGTAATCTTGTGCAAAATACAGAGAATTGACAACTTTCCAAAAGGTTGTTGAGTCTTTCTCTACACAGTCCCTTCGTCAACTGTTCTCAGGCCTCTGTCTTTATGCTTACTTTTCTATCGGCAAGTGTTGCCTTGTATGCGTGTCTACAGGTGTGAATGTTCTCAGTGTCTCTGGGTAGGGCTTTCAATGCTTCTCTGAGTTGTTGGTGTACCCTTGTGCAGTGACCGTCAAACTACTTTGTGGCCTTATTTGAGCATTTGGGTGCTGTGTTTTTTAGCAACTCAGATGTTTGCCTACAGATTTCTAGGTATGCCTCTACCACTCTTAATGATGGGGCGTTGCTGCCTAGACAGGTATCAATTTTGCTCGTGCATCTACCCACCAGCTGTCTTAGTTACACCACTGAGTCTACCTCCACCCACCTATGCCTAAGACCCTGGTATTTAGCGTACTTAGATGCTGGTGCAAATTGTGCAATTGTGCAGGATGTTAATCCCAATTTTAAATAAAGTACTTGGGGATTATTGTCACTCAGCTTGGTGGATAAGATAACGTAATCAATGATGCTACCTCTTGTCTCAATTGAGGATGTGATGAAGTCTATTAAGCTTCCCGAACCTTTCCCCATGTAGGTGATCTCGTGAACTACTTGATAAGTCAATGGCAAGAGATAAATTGTGTTTTATCATAAGTATATTTAGGGCAGTACCCCATAAACTATAGTTTAAATCAGTAAAATCTGTAAAAACGGCCTCCAATGATCCACACACAAGATTACTAGTGGAATGGCACAGTCTCATATTAAAATCTCCACCCCACAATATGCAAAAAAACCCTGAGGACCTTACAATGACTTTGTCAAGTGCTACTCCTAAGGAATCTATAACTGTACAACCAGAAGCATCAAAATTATTATGATACAATTGATCAAAACTACCATAGGCAAAGACCTCAGCTTAATACAGATAATTTGAAAGAAAGGTGAATCAATGACCATATCCATTATTTCACAGGGAAGGGTCGTGCTAATCATAGTTAATAAGCCTCCACTATTGTGACCATATGGGATTGGAGCAGCAAGAGTTGGAATTGCATAAAAACCATTCAGAAACGAGCGTTCCCAAGCCAAGTCTCTTGGAAACAGATGATCTGGTAATCACTGATCATGTTTAGCCATTCTGGATCTCGAAGTTTATGTGCGATCCTTGCTATATTCCAAAATAGAATCTTTGAATCCCACCCATTGCTTAAGATTTTGAGTTTGGAGCTGGCAGTGGGCAGAGGCACATTGGCACTAGGGATTTGCCTGTTGGCTATAATGAGTAGAGATTCTTGGGTAGTAAAGTTGTAATTGAACGAGACATCTTCAGTGGGCCCTGCTATCATGGTTTTCACCCGGGACAGCAATTTCTAGTCAATCGAATCCGTCCAATGCTGAGAAGCGATTTAGAGTTGAAAACGGGTAGTCGATCAATTGATGACTAGAAGACGAAGGTATTTCCAAATCCGGATGTTTCGTTGTGCTGGATCTATAAAAGTAGCTAAGTTGAACTGCTTTCACACATTGAATACGAGCATTGCACATAAGTCTTAGAAGGATAAAACCAGCTATCCTAGCACTTATAAAATTACTATGATGCAATTGCCCTGCTCTCATTTTGTAATTGTACCTATCCATTGGACTCTACGGACGGTAATAATGTTATTTGAAGCAAAGTTACTGCTCATGTCACCCAGGGATGTACATAGCCAGTGAATGACCTCATTTTTTAGTTGAACTTCCGTCTCCAACTGGTGTGTTCTAGAATGGGCAAATTTTTCAACAGGAGGACCAACGGGAGGTCTCCTGTGGTAAACGAATAATAGAGAGGGCAGGGCTATAAGGGGAATGAAAGGCAGGCATACTGCTATATGGAGGGCCTGCATGTGGTGCTATACTTGGATTTGAATCTATCAAAGGGGGAAGCGTCTCTTTAGAGAGTACGTCCAGCGCATAGTACTTCGGAGCGGACTCAGTTGTTGACTTTTGGCGTTGACTCTTTGAAAACTACATTAAGGCTCTTGAGGTCCGCCAGACATCATTTGCTCACAAGCAGGACTGTCTATGCTATTAAGACATATCACCCCCTGTTTTAATTTGCTGTCCGCTCTGGCATTCAGGTCAGTTAATTGCGCATTTATGTCATTTAGTGTTAGCTCGATCCGAATTGGCTCCAAGTCTTTTCTTACTTGCTGTGCCTTGCGTCGTTGGTGTATCCGACTTCCTTTTCCCCATTATAGCAGCACGGGTATCCGCTGCTCCGTCAAACCTCCTGGCCTTCCACCCAGGTACAGAAGATCAGAGCCAAGGGAGGTGGCCCAGCCCAGTCTCTGTCAGCCGCTGACGGGCGCAGACAGGCCTGCCCTTTGCCTGGGCAGGCCGGCGTGTCCCGCGCTGCGGCAGGGCAGTGGCGTCTGGAGGGCTGGCTCCGCCTCCCACACTCAAGTGTAATGCTGGAGTACCGAGTTCCACCCCAGCTGATTGCAGCAAAGTCCGGTAAGTGTAGGAGCATCTTGCGGCACTTCAAAAGTTTCCCACGCTATGGAAGTGCAGAGGAGCCTTAGTGGCGTCGGGAGGGCTGGCTCCGCCTCCCGCTCCTCGGGTGGAATGCTGGAGGACCGAGTACCACCCCAGCTGATTGACTCAAAGTCTGATAAGTGTAGGGGTCTCCTGCGGTACTTTAAACAGGCAGAATTTTTCAAGATAAAACTTTAAAATAGCGCTTAAAGGCAATACGCGATTACTTGGGATAACGGGTCATGCTGGACCAGGACAACATAAAAAGTTGACTGACAGCGATGGAGTGGAAGCTGGATTCAAAGACCCAGCAAAGCACATTGAACAAAAGTATCTTGATCCTGGATGCATCAAAAGCGATGCATTTGTGTTGATCCATGCAGTGGGGGCGATGCACCGGTCCTGATCCGCCCACCAGCATCAATGCATTGGCCCCAATGAGCAAAGAGCTGCAATAGGGAGATTCAGTCGTTGCCAAGGATGACATCCATGAAAATGCAGTGACCTTGCACAGTGGTGGTTCCAGGGACCATGTGTAGTGGTGGTTCTGAAGGCGATGAGTTGGGTTCGATCCACACAACAGAGGTGATGCTCCAGTTCTGGTTGTGCAACAAGAGTGATGCGCAGGTTACAATTCACCCAGCAGGAACGATGCACCAGTTACAATCCAGGCAACAGGGGGGATGTGCCGTTTCTGATCCATGTAACGGGGCTGATGCACCGGTAAGGCAGAGAATGCATGAGTTTCGCTGAAGCTAGTACTTTAGGCCTCACTTACAAGTGTTCAGGACTGGGGTGGGGCCTCTTGGCATGACAGACTCACAGATGGCAGGTGCAGAAGCAGGTAGACAGAAAGTCTTTTATGTCCCTGAGACTTTAGATCAGGAGGCCAGCCAGCTAGCCCTTGGAGTCACTGGTTTCAAGTGGTGCAGGTCCAGTCCTTCTCATCCAGACAGGGGAACAGCAGGCGACAGGGCAGCACAGCAAGGCAGGAGCCCAGCAAAATACTTGTACTGAAGAGTGGCAGCCCTTCAGCAGCACAGCAGTCCTTCTTCCTGGTAGAGTCTTCACAGGTCCAAAAGTGTACTGAAGTCATGGTGTAAGAGGTCAAGTACTTATACCCAGCTGGGCCTTTGAAGTGGGGGGTGCTTAAGAGATGAGTCTTTGAAGTGCATAGAGGTCCTCCCTTCCTACCCTGGTGCCAGACTCACTACTGCGAGGGGAGGTATGCAGCCTTTTGTGTGGGGACAGGACACTGCCCATTCAGGTGTAAATGAAGTTTTCCCACCTATCCTGCCAAGATGGCTCATCAAGTCACACCTAAGATCTCACTATGTGTGGCTGTCTAGGGGGAGTACACAAAACCCAGCTGTTACCTATCCCAGATGTTTATCAGAGTCAGGCAGCAGGTACCAAATGGCAAAAGTAAGAAAATACCAACTTTCTAAAAGTGCCATTTGCCAAATTGTAATTTAAAATCTGACTTCACCATAATTTAAGATTTGAAACTAAGATTTCAGAGACACAAGAATTGGGGGTCTTATCGATTGACAAAATGTCGAAGGTAATCTCAATGTCATCTTGTGGGAGAGATAGGCCTTTTGTAGTGAAAAATAAATGTGGGAGTTTTTCACTACAACGACATGTAAAACTTAAAAGTACATGCCCTGACTTTTAAATACATTGCACCCCCTTGGTTGTCTAGGGCCTACCTTTTGGGTGACTTATATTTATAAAAAGGGAAGGTTTGGGCCTGGCAAAAGGTTTATTTTGCCAGGTTGAAAAGGCAGTGTAAATTACACACGCAATGGCAGGTCTGAGATATGGTTAGAGGGCTACTTAAGTAGGTGGCATAAGCACTTTTTCTAGTTCTGAATGGGTTGGCTATGGCCACCTCTACTAATTGGATTATAATCATTGCACCAGAGTCTTTCTTTAACTTTACATAAGCGGTTAGCTTCTTTAAGGGCCAAACACATCTTCTAATGGATTTATTTTTCCTTGAAGGCGTGATCATATGTAATGCCTCCAAGATCCATGAATTAATGTTATTATTGACAACCTCTGTATTTGCATTTGTAGTGAGCTTTCCTGAGGGCGCTATAGAATTCAGGGCAGAAGGAGTTGTCATAGAAAATTTAAATTTGGCCATATCTGAAGCCCTTGTTCAAAGCAATTCAATTTAGTGTGTTATGCATTATAACTAATTGAATGTAATAAAATGGTTGTCTGTCCATAAAGGGGTATTATTTATCTGTTTTAAAAAGTCTGTGTTTTCGAAAATAAGATCAATACTATGCCCTACCTGAAGCGTACATAAGATTTGTATTAGCTGGAGAAGTGCAGTCATTTGCTTTAATTTTAATGTCTCCTAATAAAAGGAGGTTAGAGGATGATAGAGCAAGAGGTGAAAGAAGAAAAGCGAAGTCTCTTCCAAACTTTGTTGCAATGCCTGGAGAGTGATACATTAGGACACCGGACTAGATGAAGTTAGAGTATTGGCAAAAGTATAAGTAAGCACTTCTGTTTTTTTTATTTCGAATTATTTCAACCTAAAATAACTTAAAACGCTGCTTATAAATAATAGTTACTTCTCCACCCATCTTATTGTCCCAGTCCACATGTAGGGTCTTATATGAATCCAGGAATTTTATGGCAACCTCTGTGGCAATATCTGGTCTGGATGTGTCCCTTAAGTTAAGTTAATATCATTATTCAAAATCACGTCATAAATTTCTGTGCAATGTTTGGGTGGAGATCTTACATTCAGAGGGAAATAAAAACTGAGAGGATTCTTGTAAAGGGTTCAATCACTTTAGGCTTGAGGGAAGTGGGTTAATTTCTCCTGAATTCGATAGTGGATGAGTGAAACTTATGTTTCTCACTCCTAATGATCTTACCCCATAAGTTGCTCCTTGGAGTACATTTAACTAGAAGATTCACGCATCTCTGAGATACAATATATTTTTTTACGGCTGCTTACCAGTTCAGATGGGCTTGCCTTTGGTGGGCCTTTGGTGCACCTGCTGCACTGATGTGCTGCCGGTGTGATAATATACTCACCAGAGGGTCAGCACATGACACGAGGTGGATTGAAGCGGGAGTAGCCCAAAATGGTGATCACAAACAACTAGCACACCAAATATAATGAAGTGGAAGGCAGTGGCACACCCACCACTTGTTATACTCATCAGAAAAGTTTAAATCTCCACACAATCAGTCGGTCTCATAAAAATCAGGGTCAAAATTTGGCCGTTTATTGCTACGGGACTGAATATGACAGCACACAGAAGAAGGGATATAGTAAGGCACTGGTCCTGATGCATTTCTACACACAAACACACACACTTCACTAATAAATCTAATAGGCACCCACGAACAACAATTACTAGACACAGGCCTTTTTTTTTTTACAGTAATCCATAAATGCAAATTTGCTGATGCATTTTTGGAGGCAGATTTTGCCACAAAAGGCAAATACAGGCTGATTGTGTACACTGTTCTGAACCCTACTCTATGGACTGAAAAGAAATATCCCTTGACCTGAGGTGCCCAGCCTGTGATGGCAGATTAAATCACAGGCTCTGCAGACCACAGTACCACCACTGTACCATCGCCCAGTTTGCAATGTCACTATTGTGTCATATGACACTTTACAAAGCCATCACATGGCTATCAGTGCTTGTACCTATCAGGTAAGCAGGTACATGACACATGCAGAGGTGTCTCACATGTAAAGTTCTCCCTCCTCTCAATTGCAGAGAACAGCATGTTTCCTGGTAAAGTCATGTTGGCCTTCTACCACACAGGAAGTAATGTCACAAGAGGAGATTGGGTGAAAGTCTGAGCCTGCTAAAATGCTTAATTGATGTGCGCTTGTTAACATACATTCACATGCATTCGGGATATAATAGAACCATATTTGATTTAGTCAAGTGTCAGTATATCGGAACATAAGTCCACAAACTCGGACTGTCCGGGGAAATCCATGAAATCTGCTCCACCTCAATTATACGCCGTTCCTAGACAGCTAAATTAGAAAAGGCCATATTTCAGCTGCCAGTTAACCCTACTTCCCTGTGGGACAGATATGCGCATTTTAAGAGGCAAAAATAAAGATATTGTATGTGTTTTTTAAAAATAAATCTTTCAACAACTTTAAGAGAACACTATTTTGTTGTGGCATCAAAAACTGCCAGTCAAGTGCCCGAGCATTTGAACATGAAACCTCAAGCTTTACGTTTGTTTGACATGGCAATATATCTAGGCCCAAATAGGCTAATCTTTCAAGCAACACCGCAAGGGAACTTGCTGTGCTGTGTTGTGTTGCATGAAGGGAAAGAGCAGAATGTTGTGCTGCCTTGTATTGCTTTTTGTGGAAAATGTGATGCAAAGCCAAGTAAATCATGATTTGCTTGGCTTTGTAAAACCCGAAAACATATTGCAACCGTGACGCAAAATTTTAGTAAATATGAGCCCAGATATCTGAAATGGGTGTTTTAATGTTTATTGCTAGTTGAGTACATAACTGTTAACAGAATGTACAGTAAAGTAATAGAACTATCCATCATTAGGTAACATTTAATATTGTAATTTTTGAGAGCGACTCAGTCCCTAAAATTATGGACTTTAGAAGTTGATACTTTCTTTATATAGCAAAGAATGGGTCCCAAAAAACAGCATTGAAATTGAGGTGTGATTTGTGACCCCAATAATTATTTTCACATTTTGGGGCAGATTTACTAAGCTTTGCGCTAGTGCAGAGTTACACAAAGCGGCGCAACGTCTTGGAAGGATATTGTTTACTTTACAGCAAAAACCTATTTTCTGCGAAATTGGGGGCATATTATCAAGACACGGCGTTAAAATTATCGCCGCTTTAGCGGCAGAAAACTGCCACTAAAGCGGCGATAATGGGCTTGATAATATGCCCTGGAGAATTCCAGTAGAAGCCCATTATTAGACCTGGCATCTTTGGCGTGGTTACCCCTGACTTTTTGCCTCTACCTCCTGTATTTTTGACGCTATGCTGGATTTCGTTTTTGCTGGGTTAGATGCTTTGGGCACTTTGCCACTGCTGATCAGTGTCAAAGTGCAAGTGCTCCCTAGGTAAATTGTTATATTGATTGGTTATCCATGATTGGTATATTTGTTTCACCTGTTAGCCCCTAGTAAAGTGCACTGAGTGTGCCAGGGCTGGTGATTCAAATGCTACTAGTGGGTCTGCAGCACTGATTGTGCCACCCACAGGAGGAGCGCTAAAATGATGTCTTAGGCCTGCTTGCAGTGCCTATGTGCAGTCCAGGACTGCCATGTCGACCTGGCCAGTGCAACCACTCACCAGACCTCATCCTTCCCTTTCTGTACATGTCAGGCATCCCTATGGTGGCCCTAGGTACCCCCCTGGGCTGTGTGCAGTGTATCTGAAAGGTAGGGCATGTACTGAGGTGTGTAACATGCCCTGGTAGTGAATTATAGACATTTTAGTTTTTCACTGCTGAGAGGCTATCTTGCCCATAGGACAGAATGGGGGAGGCTGTTTACATGCCTATCTTCCCCTAAAGGCAAGATAGAAAATCCAAGTTTGGTATCTTTGTGTTCAGAATTTAATTATACATCTTTTTAGCAAGATGGTTTTTAAATTCACTGTGTGAGAATAGCACTTTTTAGAAAGTAGCTATTCTCCTGTTTAACCTTCCTTTGTGCCTGTGTGCAGATTGGCTGACTGGTGTCATGTGATGGGCTAGGTGGCTCCAGGAGTCTGGATGAGTCAGCAGCAGGGTGAATAGGGAGACCTGCTCTAGATGGGTGGGAGGAGTAGCCCCTGGGTTTGAGTAGGGCTGCCTCTGCCAGCACAATGCTGGCTCCACCCCCTGCTGGCCAGGCTGAGGACTCTGCCTTTGCCAGCACAAAGAAGGCTCCACCTCCTGCTGAGCGTCTAACGACCCTGCCCCTCACTCTGAAAGGAACCAGGTGCTCCAGGGCAGAGCACACCCAGGAACCGGTTTGAGCAGGGGAACCCCCCCACTGAAACAAAGAGAGACAAAGACTTGTAGGGGTATAAGAAGAGAACCCCAGACACCTAAACTTTAGATCACTGTGGAACTAGGAAGGAACCTCTGCCAAGGAGAAAGCTGGAAGAAACTGAAGAGGAGAAGACTGGCTGCTTGCTGTTTTGCTGTGCTGCCAAGGAGAGGGGAAGGACTTTGCTGTGTCCCCTTCTTTTGATTCTGATCTCCAAGGGCCTGAGAGGAGCTGGCTCCCTGTTAAGAAGTCCCAGGAACAAAAGGACTTCACCACCAGCTCCCCTGGAACTCTGCTGAGGGAGTTCTGACCTGCCTTGGAGTGCTTGCCTAGTCCTGGGGCCTCAGGAGGTCGTTTTGCTGTGTTTGGGAGCTAGAAAGCAGAAGCGTGAACTAGAGTAACTGGTACCCATCGCATCATCCATTTGAGGGACGCATCATCCGATTGCGAGTCGCAAGAACGAGAGTGTGAGGAGAATTTCATCACGGCGTCATCGCAGGACCCGGAGCCCCTGCATCGCCGAGTGCGTCGAGCATCGTCCCGGTGCGTGAAGATTCCTGACGCTGCGAGGGTCGTCGCAGAACCAGTTGAGAGCCGCACCACTGCCAGTGCGTGAAAGTATCCAGTCACTGCGTGTGTCGACGCAGAGTCCCGTCCCGTGACGCATCGAGGGTTACGGCGCCAGAAGTCAACGCCGCGCACCGCCACGCATCGAGGGTTGCAGCGCCAGAAGTCAGCGCTGCGCCGCGCATCACGCCGAATCGAAAATCGTCGCATCGTACCTGTGCGTGAAGCTTCCCCCTAAGAAACCTACGCAACGAAAGCCAAAGTCATCGCATCCTCCCCCTACAGATCAGAGCCGGCGTGAAGCAGGGCTGCTGCAAAGCCTCCCCAAGATCTCAGGAGTATCGCATCGCCTTTGCCATCTTCCTTGTTATAGCTTTTGGGAACCTTAACGCAACTACAGGTACTGTTGGGCACGAGAGTGTCGCATTTTGTGCATTGAGAGTCGCATTGTGCAGGACACTGATTTTTACATCCTGGAGTACTTTCTGCAAACTCTTGAACTATCTTTAAAGTAACCTTTTTAATTGTATGTTGGTTTTTCTGTAGTATTTGGTCTTGTGAAGTTTTTAGTAAAGATACCTTACTTTTCTATAACTGGTGTGGAGTAAATCTGTGGTGTTTTCACTGTGTTACTGTGAGTGTTGGTACAAATACTTTACACATTGCCTTTGATAGCCTAGACTGCTCAGGCCAAGCTACCTAGAGGGTGAGCAGGGGTTATCTTAACAGTGTATCCCCCTTTCCCTGACTAGAAGCAAGGGTCCCTACTTGGACAGTGGTACCTACCCTGCCAACTAGAGACCCCCAGATCTAACACCCATGTTCTGGTGTCAACATGGGCTTCTATTGGAATTCTCAAGGGCATATTATCAAGCCCATTATCGCAGCTTTAGCGGCAGTTTTCTGCCGCTAAAGCGGCGATAATTTGAATGCCGTGCTTGATAATATGTCCCTTAGTGCTCTTTTCATGGCACAAGTTGAACTTTGCACACCTCTCTGCCACAGAGTAATGCAAGGCAGAGGGATGTATGACGTAACAACGCGTGTGTTTACAACGCGTGCAGTTACATCGCGGTTTTTACAACGAACGCGATGTAACCACGCAATGCCATTACAACGCAAGTCTTTACATCGACTTGCGCTAGATGGCGTGCTAACATTAGAAAAGCGTAATTTACTATTCCAACTCCAGTCCACTTAACAGTAGGGAAGGTGTTGGGATAGTAAACTACACTATTTGTAATGTTAGCACGCCATCTAGCGCAAGTCGATGTAAAGACTTGCGTTGTAATGGCATCGCGTGGTTACATCGCGTTCGTTGTAAAATCCACGATGTAACTGCACGCGTTGTCAAAGTTTCGTTGTAAAGGTTGTTCCCCAAGGCAGAGATTTGTGCTGCCTTGAGTTACTCTAGATTGATTACACCACTCAGGGCTCCTCAAAGTGGCCTTGTTTGACTTGATAAATTTCATTTAGGTTTTGTGTCATCCTTGCGTCCCCTTGCATGGCGCAAGAGTGACTCAAAACCTTGAAAAATATGCCCCAGTATTTCTGTTTCGCCATACATTTGACACATTGCATGTGTGCACTATGTACATCACAAATACAATGAGTGGAATGTATTAGAAATTGTCTAAGCATAGGTCTATGTACTGAAAGGGTAGTCATCCATTACAAAACCTGTGGTAGACACACAAGTTTGCACTCTGATGAACATTTTCTTCTTGGAGCTAGGCAAACTGGTTGTTTGCAAGCTTCTTTTTAATAAATATGGCTCTACGCAGCTTACGTCCACTTAGACTATGCACTGCAGCAACCAAACGCTGCTGCCCTGCATTGTGCTAAAAATGTAGAAATCTCCCCCTTTGCTTCATACTGTTTAGCCTTATATACTTATAACGATTCAACATCAGTCTGAGTTACTAAAGTGGATTCAACATCAGTCTGAGTTTCTAAAGCGTTTTTAAAGGAAGTCTGTAAGCTGTTTTACATATCCACAAAAACAACATCCTTGTTAAAGTACATTCATAACTAATGCATGGCACTCTTGACCTTCTACCCAAGGCTGTAAATTCATATCTACCTTTGTAGACTCGCTAAAATCTCTAGTGCATACTTTAAATTTTATTAGAGGAAGGATTGCACATAAAGCTCTTTGGCTAGCTGTCCTTAGAAGATCTCTTGGCTTGCAGCTTAATAAAAGAAACTCAATTCCCTGACATGTCTTCACAAGCGGCTCATTTTCTTTTTTCTCAAACGGGATCTTGCGTACTCAGGCCCATACTTATCAAGGCTGTACGTCACCCTTGCATTACGCAAGGGGGCCCAAGGGAGACGCAAAATCTAGTTGAGATTTATCCAGCCACGCAAAGCCACCTTGTGAGGCCCTGCATGGCTTGAAAAATCTAGAGAACTGCAAGGCAGCGCAAATCGCTGCCTTGTGTTACTCTGCGACTGGAAGACATGCCATGGGTGGAGCATGGGTGTTCCAACGCATCCACCCATACAGTTTGGCGCATTCTCAGATTTACCATTAGTGGTAGACCTGGGAATGAATCAAAATGCTACATCTCCAGGTGAGGCATACCAAGGAGAGATATTGTTATTTCTCTTTGTCTTTTCCTGTATTCTGCAGCACACATAGAAAGAGGAAAATGCCTCTAAGGATAGATTTTTTGAAGGAAGGCGTCCCAAAAACAAACCTATTTACAACGCAGGCACCCTTGCAACGTGACACAAGGGTGCCTGCATAGGTCCTAGGCAGCCGAAAGTGCGCCAGCTCTAGGGAAGAACAGGAATGTGCCGTATAATGGTAAATATGGCGCACTCCTGCCCTTTCACACAGCGCAGCACAGCAAGGTGGCTTGCTGCATTGTGCTGCGTAGAAGAATGATAAATCTGCCCCTCACTTTTTAATGTAAACATAACTTTGACATAGACATGTGCAGCATCTTAACTGCACTTAATGTCTCTGATCACCATCGGTCAAATGTTACTGATTTGGCATTGGCTTTTCACAAATATGGCAAAATGTATGAAACTGAGTGACTTGAATTGAATGGATGGTTTCCTTCTAAATGAGGAGATATGCAGGGCCCTTCTGTACAGTGTAGTTTTCCCCACTAAACGGCAGCAGGGACTCCTCTTTTGAAAGAGCATTGCAGAACCATATAATACATTCATATTTATTATGGATGTCTATCATGCCCAGCAGGTATCAGTAATTCCTGATCTCAGGCTTCCCTCGCCTGAATTGGAGACTAATCGCAGAAGTCAAAGTTTCCTCTCACATTCCTGCAGATTATCCATATACAGGGGCCACTTTTCACTGGTCACAGTTCACTAGTTTTTCACTAGTGAAATGTGAATGAAGAATGCATGGACCTGTGGGTTTTCTGTGAAATTGTATCTCCAAGTCGGCTGATAAATCCCATTAAAAGATGAATCAGGATTTCTACAGAAATTATGGAAGTTAGACTAGTAGGAATTCTTCTAATCTCTTCATCTGCAGTACAATTTTATGAATTGTTGTTCTTTGTGGGCTACAAACACATTTTTATTAAAGCCTGTGAATTGTGCATTTGACACAGGATTAAGTGACAAATTTTGCAAATGCACATTTATATGAAGAAGGTTTGAGCTTCGTAAAGCAGAGGCCTGTGGAAGTGATTCGGTTTCAAACTGTATCTCCATAAACAAAGTAGTGCACTCTTGTAATGGCCATGATGACTTATGGGAGCCTGTCTAATTCTGCACTCCTCTGCGTCTGTTGGGTAAATGTATAAATTGAAGCCTAAACAACCGAACCAAAAAGATATCACCAAAGGTTATGTTTTACCCAAAAAGCCCACCAGTCCATTCGATTCAGATGGCTTTTAACCACTTTAAATTAATATTCATGTTAGAAAATATGTTTAAACATACAGGGGGATATTCCCAAAGGCATTTTGGAGTATGGAAGTACTTCTCCTGTAGTACTTTTTCCTTCACTTTTACATGTTGTAGTGAAATGGGTCCAAAAATTCTAACATGGGAATAAAATATGAATATTTAGGAAACATCATATAAAAGTTGTACACTCTGCGGCCTGTTTTCACTTTTCCTAATAGGGAGTTTTGCGGTTGATTTACAAAGGCATATAATGATATTGATCCAGCCTTTTCTGAGCCCGTTGTCTATCCATTGGTCCTCTGACAGACCTTTCATTTTCTGCCTGAGAGATGATGGGAGTTAGTGTTTACATCAATTCCAATTGACAGTGTAAACCATTTGGCTACACAAGAAGAACCAGGTATTAGTAAATATAGTTAAGAAGGTTTATTACAAATTAAGATTCAACTTAAGAAACACAACCCTTAACATCATGAAGTAAAGTTACAGACTAACAATGGGAAAGCCCAACCTACCGGTGAAATTGAGGTGGGCAAATACTAGGAAAACAAGAAGTACTGTCACAGCAAAACAAAAGATTAACAATAAAATTTGATCCTCAGAGAATCATCTCAGGTTTTCTCAACTATACATTAATAAATCTAAATCACCTATAGTAAATTCCAGGCTATGAAGATGGTCCTAAAGTCTGAAGGCTCTAAAAAAATTAGAAAATTTCATAAAGGAAAATGAAATGGGACAAAAAGATAAGGAGGAAGGTGTCAGCATTGCAGAAGCTCGGTCAAGATTCTTCTTGGGTCAGAGTCTAAGCCACGCTCAGCAAAGTATCAAAGGAAACATAAAGGTCTGAACCTGTCAATGTCCAAAGGAGAGAGTGTTCTAAGGGTCTTGAAAGGTTCTGAAGAGAATCTGGAGAGATCTGTGCTCCAACTGTGTGAACACTAACTTATACCTATAGTCTCCTGGGCAACACCCTTTTGCATGCACCGTCAGAGGAGTCTGTTGTCTTTCTCCACTTCTTATCAATATTCGCAAAGTATCCCGCACTGGATATAGGAATGGAGACAAACAACAGAAGACACCCTGTAAACCCAGTTGAGACCGGGTGTAAATACTATGTAACAAACAACAATGTCTCAACAGGTAATACTAGGAAGAAAGTTAACAAAACATGCACATTTAGGTGCAAAAAGGGAAGGCAGGGAGACTGAAATAGTGGTTTGAGAAATATATGAGGTGTTTATATTTTAAGCCAATCAAGGCCAGAAGAACAGTATCAGCACTATTTACAGTAAGTTAAGTAACCCGAGAGTACTTGTGCACAAAAGTACTTGTGAAAGGGTGAATGGCGCAAGGGACAAGTGTAGCGGCGAGAGGTGGCGCAAAAGGTAAACAGTAGTGACAATATTTACAAAGGCTTAAGGTTCGCGATTATTGAATTACAAAAATGCAACAGTTTAGGCAATGTAGGTGTACCGTGGAGATAAGCCAATATTTGAGCTGGATAGTCGGCGACATTTCAACCTGTTACAAGTTCAGGTCCTCATCAGGACCAGGTTACAGAGTTATCGTGCTGAACAAACAGGCGGGTCCCAGGTGTGAGGCAATCACGGGTCCAAGAATAGGGACAATGTCTAGGGCCAGAAGGCTGGTGGTGCACCACCAGTCACGGTGTGATGAAGCAATATGGGGGAGCGAAGGAGCGCGGTACCCTGGAGGGAAAGGAGGCACCCATCAAAGGGTAACCGGAGAGGAGGGGAGGCTGTCCAGTATCAAGGGCCTTGAAGTGAACACTCCAGCACATCGAGGAGAGCGTCAGGGGTGCTTGGAATTGAATTTATCCTGCGTAATTAGTCTGGGGCGACAGGAGGGCTTGTGTACCTCTGCGACGTGAGTCCACCATGTTATTCAATGTATTAAGTCACACATTATGAAAGTTGAATTTATTTCTACAGTGAGTATATGTCTACTAAGTAACAATGGTTTATTCATCAAGACTGGTATGGTTAAGGTACACAATATGAGTACGTTCACTAATCCTACAGCGACTGCACATTTAAAAATAATTTGCCAAGTGCAACCCTTATTTTAATAGCGTTAGACCATAGTTATAAACTGTAACGTATTTGTGACATGTAATGTGTGGGCAAAATTGCAATGCACCAGTATGTAAATGAATACTCAATTAGTACGTCTTCCTGTCCTCATAAATGCTTCAGTGAGCCGACTTGATACTCACATACGCCTCACATTCTATTGCTTTTCCGTCCTTTGCTGGCGAATCATGGTATAAACACCCTCATTAGGAGGACAAAAGAGAACTTTTAGTAAAACGATAGACAGTATTTTTACAGCCCCTTTGTCGTAAAGTATTACTTCAGTAAATCAAAAAAAAATCCCCAAGATGCACAGTCAATGTAGCATCGTTCACTAAAAACGTGCTTCTTTATGCACAAGGCTGAGTAATGGGAAAAGCCACCATGTTCACCGAGCATTAAAAAGGTTGTTTTACTACAGGAAGCTGCACCTCTGAATGTACTGTTTGCGGCTCACATAACGATGTGGATCGCAGGTCAGATGTATCAGACGCGGGGCAAAATTACTCAACATTAAATTGCGTTTGACACTTCTTCCCTGTGCTCCTTTGAGACATTAGGAGGATTTATCCTTCCTAGGGGCTGTACATTGACTCTTTTTCAATCTGCTACAAACCCCAAAGCGGTCGTTGCTGATATACATAATGGACGCGGGAGTGAGACGGGTGGCACGGCATCAGCAATTGCACTTTTAACCCATTTCAGATGCTAAATGGGCTAAAATGGAGCAGACAGTCCATAAATCAAGCCTGCTGCTTAAATTCAGGGTTAATGGAACATTTCTGTCATCTGCCACATTCCTTATTGCAAGCCTTGAGTATCAGAGCTTATTTCATCCCTTCAGATCTCCAATATAACTCCAGTGCTGGATCCTGCATTGGACCTCATGCCATAAAAAACAATACTTGAATTTTTCATACTCCATGATGCCTTTATGGCTTTGAAAAATGCTCTGACATTGAAACAATATATTTGCCAAACACTCCAATACTTTCAGTTCCATACCTAGCAACAGCTCATTACTCCAGGGCTTTACGATTAAACTTGAATTATGAAAGGAAAAGCAGGATGCTCTTCAGTCTGCGCTTTATTATTTATTAATGTAACAAGATCTCACTGTCTGTCTAAATCCTGTTCTTCAAACAGCGGTCTGTGGACCTTTAGCATTTCCCCTTTCATTCTTATGGACAATGCTCAAGTGACCCTGCTTATATTTTCCGTATTTAGAAATGTTTACTTTAAGAATATTTGCAAAATTAACTTCGAACCACATATAATGAGCACCAGGGTAAATTCAGGATAACAAAAATGTAAAAGATGTTCGTGGATGATAATAAGAAAGACTACTGCATTGTTGCATGAAAAAAGTCCACACTGATCCACTCGTCCACATTTTGTAGATTACAGTTCCAGTTACTTCCAGATAATGCCATTACTCGGAGACCTTTTTGCCTTTGTCCACCTAACCCGTATATTGACTATGTTGCCACTATCTCCTTTTTATCAACAGAAAAACCGTTTTCATTCGCAAAAGATGTATAACATAGATCACTTACTGCGATAACTGTATTTCGCATATGATGTAAACGCACCCAAAGGGTATTAGAGCGCTTTTATGTGAGCATCAAATTACATGTTTGAGGCAATGGGGATATTACACAATTCTCCCAGAATCCCATGATGCCGATTGGAGGCTGGTACTTGCACCTGGTATGCCAATTGCAAACTTAGGGATATTATCAAGCGACAGCGATAATTATCGCTGGCCGCTCTTAGCGTGCATTTTCCTATCGCTTGCTATGGCTGGAACATATCGCCATGTTAGCGTTGTATTAACAACGCTCAGCGCCATGGTGATAAATATTCCGGCAATAGCGGGGATATCGCCATTTTCCATGGAACAACGCTGGTGTTCCAGCGATGTTCCATGGAAAACGGCGATATCCTTGATGGTAGGGCCTGTGGTCTTAGCCACACAATCCACCCCCCATATTAGGTATGCCTTAGTCTGGAATTTAACAGATGTTAAATTTCAGCGTTGATGCCCAGTTAGCGCGAAAAACATCAGCGCTAAACCGGACGGGGCTTCGTTGTAAATACAGTGAAGCACCGTTAGCGATATATTTTTTAATGTAGATGTAAGGGGCACGCCTACCTTGCACCTCATTAGTGATGCGAGACGAAGCGATAGGAAACCGGGCGCTATGGCAAGGAAACACGCGCTAGCGTGTCCTTGTTAATAAAGCGATAACATTATCGCCGCTTTTCGCCCGAAAACGGACGCTAAAGCGGCGATAATGTTATCGCCTGCCCTTGATAATATGGCCATTAGCCTTTCTGGTCACTGGGCCACATCTCCTACTTCGGTGGTGGATTAACCACATCCAGTAATGACTAGAACAAAGAAGGCCAGGAGGTAATTTCTCTTCAGCATTTATAGTAGTCTTACTTCAATTTAAACAAGAGTAAAACATGAGGTTATATAAATGCTAAAAATCTGGAAAAGGGACATTTGGCTCTCCTTCTGGTAGCTTGACTGAGCTTAACTGAGTCTAGGGCTTGTTCCCTTAGTAGGTACTGGGAATGCAAATACAAATTGTTGGGAAAAAAATTAGAAAAATGAAAGATTGTGGCTGAAATGAAATGAAAGATTGTGGCTGAACTATGCCTGGAGGGGCATGCCATTACATCAACCTCCATCACAGTTTAGAGTGTTTATGTCCTGTATGGGCAATCCCAGCACCATGGCACCTTCTGCATTAACTTTTGTGCTTGGATTATTATGGGTGAATTTATTCGTATTTGTTTTTTATGAAATGCTACATTTACAAGAATGGAATACAGTTCTACGATGCCAAAAAAAGGAAAACTGCATTGCTATAGACAATGGTTATGACAACCAAAACAACAAAGGGCGTGGTTCAAGAGAGTGGGGCGAGAAGGGATTGGAATTCCCAACAAAAGTGGTAGGTTAAGGTGTGGCTCCGTCTTTGCGGACTGGTTGGCTGTTATTGAACCAGTTACTTACTAGCAATCTTCTTACCCTGATTAGGAGTCCTACTAGTCTCAGTTCTAAGTAATGAGGCATTCTGCCTCCCTGCCAGTCCATCCATATGCTCTAAAATTGTTTTTTTCAAACATCAATCTAAAAACCTGTTTCTATATCCATTGTCAAATTAACCACAAAATAATAGTCCCTCCCCTCAACCCCTCTCCTGTTGCAGTTACAAGCCATAAAGTCCCATGGAGGTGCAATAATGGGAGGGAGGAATGAGGAGGACTCCTAATTGGGGTAATGAAGCTTACCAGTAAGTAACTTGTTCATTAACCCCTCATGGAGTCCTCCTCATCTCAGTCCTAATTAATGAGGATCTCAGAAGGAAAAACGTTGCACCACTATCAGTATGCAGAATAACTTTATTCCATTGAACAATTACTTCATTGCTGCAGAAAGTACAAATAAACCAAAATTGCCATGCATCGAGTCAGTAAGATTAAGACGACAATGTTAAATGAAAGTATAATATGAGGGCCATGTAGCAGCCCTACAGGTTTCCAAAAGGGAACACATCCTGGTTTTGCTTAAGTGGCTGAGAATGCCCTAGTTGATTGACCTTGAATAGCATCTGGAAGCTAGTCATCCTCATTAAAATATATCTCTACCATAACCTGCCAAATCGATCTTCGCAATGTACCCTTGGAAACCCTTCTACCCTTGGCTACAGATACATGAACCACAAAAAGAGAATTTAAAACTCGAAAAGGTTTTTTACAGTCTAAATAATTAGTCAAATCTCTGTTGTCATCCAGAGAAGATAGAATAGCAGAGACTGACTCCCCCTCCAGGACTGGTAGAACTACTTCTCAGGACAAATGGAAGGCGGATGAAAGCTTGGGAACAAGTTTTGGGTCTAATCTCAAAAGCACCCAATCAGGGAAGAAGATAAGAGGAAGATATGGTCTGAACCCCTAATTCACACAATCTTCCTATAGATTTTATAGCTGCTAGAACAAGCATTTTAGCTGATAGCTAAGAAAAGCTCACCTTCTCCAGTGGCTCAAAATTAGACTTATGCAAACCCCACTTTAGAAACGCAGAGTAAATCTGAATAAATTATTTGACACCAAAAGAACAAAAATCCAATCAGTAGAAATGGAGTTATGAAGTTGTAAAGTTTTAACAACAAATAGCGCCTAAAAGATTAAAGTGGAAACTGCTGACATCTAGTTGGGTCAGATTGGATCAAAGTGGAAAAATAAGGCCGACAGTGATGGAGCGCAGTTGGGATACAATAAGTGGATCGAGCATGGTCAGAGAAGGTATAGTTCAGCTGGCAAGGCTACAGGAGGTGTCCGAGAAGGGATCATTGTCATCGGGTAGCCTTGGGTTGAAGTCGTGGTGAAGATTTCTACGTTAAGACTTAGCCTCTTTTTTGGGAATCAAAAATGTCCAGCAGGATGAGGCAGAAGACAATTCCACGAGGCAGGATACCCTTTTGGTGAAGGACTGCTGAAAAGGATTTACTGTTGCAGAGAAGAATGTAGCAGGAGAAGTCACAAAATCAATCCGACCAGTGCTGCACATCAGGCGGAAACACGAGCAAGTTGGTACAGGTCTCCTCCTGATTCTCAAAGCTATTTTGGGCCAAAAAAGTTCTAAGTCCCCAGTTTTGGGATTTGACCAGCTGGACACCTTTAGCACCACAACCAAGGGTCCAAGACTGGTGGGACACAACTTGGGGGTTCAGGACTCACTCAGTCTGTCTCTAGGTATGGGTTCAAGAAGGTGGGAGCCTTTCGTGTCCCAGTGGCTCTGAATAGGAGGCCAGTAAACTAGGTCCAGGAGTGAACTGAAGAGTGGGTCTGAAGGTCCTATTTTCATACCCCGGTGCCTTTCCTCTGGAAGGTGGGAAAAGCTTCTAGAAAGGTTATTTGAAGTGCATGGAATTTCCTGAGTTCCCTGCCCTGGCTCCAAGCTGGCTGTAGTGACAATGTGGTAGTGATACGTCCTTTGTGTGAAGGTAGGGCACACCCTATTCAGTTGCAAGTGGGTCTGTTCTCAGCTCCGACCCCCATTCTGCCAGAAGATGGCCCATCCAGGCACCACTAATCACTCTATTGTGTGATTGTCTGAGAGGAATTCACAAAATTTTGCCAGTTACACCCAGTCATGTGACCCAAGACAGGCTGCAGGCACAAAAGAACAGAAAAATGTCAGTTTTCTAAGTGTGGCATTTAAAAAAAGTGTAGTTAAAAATCTGACTTTTCCATTGAAGAGGATTTTTCATGACGATTTTATTGATACCAAACATGAACTGGATGCCTGGTTGAATCAGAGGTTAGCACTTATTAAATGTAAAAATACACCCCAGAGTTACCCTATGGGACAGGTAAGCATCACAGTAGCCAACATTGAATTTAGGAGTTTTTGACTTCTGAGACATGTAAACCTTAAAACTATACGGTCAACTGTTTAATTACAAATCAACCTGCACTAAGGGGTACCTAGGGCCTACCCTAGGGGTGATTTATGTGCAATTAAAGGGGAGTTTAAGGCTTGGCAAGGGGGTTTTATTGGCAAGTTGAATCAGCAGTTTAAAACTGCATTCAGTCTGTAATGGCCTGGGACATTTTTTAAAGTGCTACTTAAGTAGGTGGCACAATAGGAACTGCTGGTTGACTGGTAGCATTTAATTTACTGGTCCTGAGTAGATGGTATGCCATTCTACAAGGGTCTTACAGGTAAATTAAATATGCCAATCAGGTATTATCCAATTAAACCATGTTTAGGAGATTAAGCACCAGCACATTAGCACAGGTTAGCAGTGGTAAGGTGCACAGAGTCCTAAGACCAACAAAAACGAATTCATCAAGTGAAGGGTAAATGGATAAAGGTTTGATGGAAGACCACCATAAGGCTGACACATCTAACATATATGTTCTAACTTTACACTAGTAATAAAACACATTGATACATTTTTATAACATTTTGCAAAACAGTTTGACTTTTCAAAAGCCTGAGTAATTTTTATAGGTTCAATGTTTGCTAGTTTATCGAAAACTCTTAAAAATGCATTTTCTACATTTAAAAAAGTTGCATTGTTAAATACTATTGTTATTTACAATAGCATCTCTTTAAATCAAAAACATTTAATTTAAATCCTTTCTAATACAAACTGGTTTGGGATGGAACCCAAAGTAGATGGAATTAAAAATAATGTACTGGTGAAATAAAAACAACAGCTTTTTAAATTACAATTAATGGCATTAGGCATATATCTTATAGTCCAATGATACATTTGTTAATAGCAATCTGAACATTTCATATTGCCTGAAAGTAGTTTTCACTGTTGCAGTAACAGGATGGCTGATAGCATCAGTGGCTGGTTTTAATAAGTATGAGGGGCATCACCCCCCCTAAAACCTGTGAGAAAGAAAAAGGATTTGGAACACTGAGAAGTTGAAAATAAATGTTACTTGCTGCTCTGTGACAAAATTAGTTGAATCTGTGTTCTTTTTTGGGGTGTGTAGGTTTACTTAGAGCCTCGAGAGTGTCCGCCTGTGTGCAGGTACTGGTTGGGCAAGGTCTCCCTCACCCTTGAGGCATTTGCCTGGCCAGTGATGGCATATAAGGGGGTGTGCTGGAATTCTTTGCCAGGTATAGGGTTCTTTTTTGTGTTAATTTGAATGGCCAGGGGAGGATTAGCAGAGTGTATAGAACAAATATCCAGGGGTTGGGCACACCGATGAGGAGAATGTTGAAGTGTGTGGGACAGTGACCGATGAAAACTACCTGTTGTTGCTTATTATCATGAAGAGGCGGGACTCTGTGGAAGAAGGAAGCTGGAATGAAGCAGTTTAAGCTGCCCTGCTGGTACAGACATCAAGTCTGTGTGTGTGTGACATGGCTGACCTACTGCTGCGTCCCGTGCCAGGCTGACCCCCAAATCTCCCCTACAGCCTGCACTTCTACTTTCTGTGCTGTGTCCCTGCCATGGACTCACTAGGCCATGAGTAACGGACCGAGATCGGAGATTGATGTCAGGAGGAGTGACGAGTCGATATAAGTAAATTACTTGTGGGAATTCCTTTTTGTGTTTATATGGGTGGGAGCCCACTTTTGCACTACTCTCCACGGTTGAGTCTTTCCTTTGGATCTCTGTCTGTTCTTGGTGGTGGGGGGAACTTCAAGCAGCGCTGCAAACTGAGGCAGTGTACCCTAAAGAATGGGGTATCTCTAGTGCACATGCCATTAGATGAGGACACTGGGACATCATGCAACCTCCATCACTTTGAGGGTGCTTGTTCAAGCAGACATGCCTTCATCTTTAGTCACAAGGGGCAGCTGCACTCTGACTTAAAAGAGCACTCGGCGTCTTCCCTCTTGAGAAAAACGACTTAGCTGGATGGACAATGTAAATCATAAATTGTAGTGTGCCAGGACAATTGGACGAGGTTTTGGGGAAAGGGAATAAGCTGAGAGGCTGTTATTGCTAATGTTGCAACACACTTTAATGCCCCTCGGCCACAGTTTCATTTAAAGCCTTTCTGAGCCACTGCTTCACCCATATCGTGCAGGTAGTCAAGCTGGCGATGTTGGGACAGAGTCAGACATAAGGGTGCCTGATACTTGATTTATTGTGCATCAGCCCTGTTGGTCTCACCTATATGATAACAAAGAGGAGGCCTGATGGAATATTGTATTTGCCTAGGATCACACAATTTGTAAAAACAGGGACGCCAGGATTGATCCCAGATATGACGGCTTGAAAATGAAAAACAGTGTATTTATTTAACATGCAGATGTGTATCACCTTAATACATCGGATTGATCCGTGAACTAGTCTTTATTCCAAGTGAGCGTTTTTAAACGTGACCTGAGAAACATTCCTGTCTCGCCATGATGACAACTGTATTAGCAAACTAAAAGGAATGTTCCAGCTTCCTTGCACACTAAGGAAGCTGCAACCTGGAAGAATAGTTACTAGGTAGTTAGGTATCCAAGGCAGTGAGGTCAGATCTAGGGAGAAGATTTGGAGTTTTACAAGAGCCGCCGAGATTGGAATTGGAGAACCAAGTTCTAAATCTTGGCTTAGGCTCAACAGTTGGTGATCCTGGGCAAAATCTCCATACCTACAAAATTAATGTGACTTTAACTAATATAACTGGTACTTATGTAAAACACTCCAATACCTTCGGATTGAGTTTGCGCTGCATGAACATAGAGAAAGAAAAAATCCAAGAGTGGGCCAAGGGCTCCCACCCTCGCACCCCTCCTTTCTCTGTTCGGGCTCTCTTGCTATGCTTGATCATTTATAGTTGGGTTGAAAATGTACACCCATCATTCTGAAAATACATCAGCCAACCCTGGCTGGATATATTCATCTACTGACAAAGATTTTGTTCTGAGACCTAAAATAGATGGGTTTTTTTTCCCACTGCCATTGAAGTCAGGAACTTTGTGTCAAACAAAGTAGTTTTATGCTGAAATGATTGAAAGAAAAATGTGTGGCAGGCCCACATTCATTTAGTGCAACTACTGTCAATAACTCAGGGTTCTATTAAAACAGAACTAGCTGCACATCGGAGGTCCCTACCGTTTACTCGTTTTTAGATGGAGCCTGCTTTCGTTCTAAGCATTAAAATCCCAACTCTAGTACTGCAGATAATTTTATCTGTGGTAACACAAATGCTGTCACAAACGAAGACTAGATGGCACATCACACCTTCTGGTACATTTTCACAATTACTTAGTGGCCTGGGAAGCACACCGGGACCTTGTGCTGGTTCATTCTGTTGTTTGCTCGAATTGCTTAAATTGTGCCTGGGCCCAATGTTTTGCTCAGACGTCCGTGGCCTGTGCTATCAAATGTTAGGGGTGTCGAATGCCAAGAGTGCACAGTCTTGATTCCACCCCTTTCTTTCTTTGTCACTGTTTTTCCCATCTTTCTTTTCTTCCGTCGTGTCTCCTTTTGTGCTTTTCCCTCCCTGGCTCGGGTTCAAAGTCTGATGAGGAAAAAAAAGGGCTGGTCCCCAGTAATGAGTGCTGGTGAGCGACATCTGTGCCCCCTGCTCAAATTAAGCAGTGGTGCTTGTCCTGCACAAGTTTAGTAGCTGAACACATAAAATCCAACATCTAGCCTTTTCTTAAGATGATTTATTTTATCACCGTTTCACAATAGCAGTGAGATGCATTCTCATGTGGTGACATTTCAAGGGATGTTTTACAGTGTCATAGTTTCTGGGGCAACTATTACATATGTGATACAGTATAGGGTGAAATATTTTCACGAGACAATATTTTAGTGATTCTGTTAAGAAATATTTCCACACTTGTTTGCATAATTAACTCCTCTTCAAACTGAACGTTGAGATCTGTATTGATTTTTAGAAATATTCTCTAAGTCAAATATCTTTAAAATGCATCACAAAAGCTCCACCCACGTGCCGCACTTGCTCATGTTTTGGCACTTAAGATTTTTTTTTCAGATGCCACAGTTTTCTGTCTCTTTCTCCTATTCAGTTTGTCTGGTTGACAGGCACCTTAGAGAAATCAGAGAGAAAAAATCCCGTTTGTTGAATGCCTGTCTCTTTCATTGCAATGCACATTTTAGGTGTATTGCTTCTATATCTGAAAAGCTGGACGAACATTAATTATTGTATGCATCTTCTTCAAAATGACACTTTGACAGCTCTATTGCAAGCCCTATTTGAATAACTTAAATCAGTGAAGATATTTTCTAAATCAAGGAAACGCTGAAAGTGAGGGGAAAACAAGTGGACGGTGAAAAGTCTTGGACAAACAATGTTTTTGGAGGGCTGTGCAGCAGTATTGAAGGCAAGCAACCAGCAAATGCAAGAAGGAAACAAGGCCATTCCAGACCTCTATACTTTTTTGAATGGCATTTTCTGGGGGCCTTGCCAATTTCTGAGTGACATTAAAAAACTTTAAAATGTATCAAACAAATTTATGACTAACGGCGTCAGTCCTGTGTCTGTGAGTGAGTGCAATTGTGTATTTTTGTGTTTGTTTCCTCTAAGAGAGTATGGTTGAGATTCTGTCGGTGAGATTAATTTTTTGTTTATGTATTCTTTACATTGCTCTATCATAGGCAGGAATTAGCTGCCAGAATGTGGATTTACGACAAGGCGCACATGCACCACATACAGGAGAGTGAGTAATGTAATGCTGAGTCAGTTGTAACGTGGCGTGTATAGTTGTGATTGAAAAACTAATGGCTGGATTGAAGGTCTGTGAGACCCTCTTAGCTCTTCATTGACTGAAGACAATAAGAGTGCCTGAGGTGATTCGATGTGTGATTGGCCAAGTGAATGCCAATCCCAGGTCTGTGTATATTGCATATGTGGCAAATAATGGTAGCCATTGAGAGAGCTGTTATCTTCGTCACTTCTAAGGTTTCAGTTGTGGCAGACAATCTGTGCATTGCATTCTTTTTAAAGTCTCTCATTCTTCATGCTGCAACCCAGCTTATTTATCCTGTTCTGCTTTGTCTCCATTTCTCATATTTTGGGCCTGCCCAGGACTCTCCATCTTGGATAGTTCCCATTACGTCAAGAGCCACTGTGGCCTGCAGATGCTCCTGAGACAAGCCAGCCATAGGAGGTCTTAGGCGGTTGATCCTTTTGAATATAAAGCTTTGTTTTTACGCTGAATGGTACAGGTGCGTCAGGCATCAGGCGTTGGGAGAAATCTGGTAAAAGTGTTAACACGGCACATACTTTGAGCCAGGAAAAATGTTCTAATTGCATTTTTCTCAGTGCTAGGTCCCAAAGCGAGGTCAATCAATTGACAGTTATGTTTACACGTGTGTGTGTGTGTGTGTGTGTGGGTGTGGGTGTGTGTGTGTGTGAATGTGTGTTGTGTGAAGCACTGTATAGGGTGTAAGGCAAGTGTTGTAATCTACTTCAGAATGTATTGCTTTCGTATTCTGATGATGTCAGTGGAATGTCAAAGTGAGGGTGATTCATTCTATGTTGTGCGAGGCTGAGCGAAGCAGCGGATGAGACAGTTGATGCTGATTTGGATACCTACAAATAAAGGTCTTCTTCTACAACCTTTCAGACAAGGACTTATTATTACACTGGCGACGAAGGACCAAGCTTGATTGGGGACAAGCACTCGATTCCAGCATCAATTCCCCTACGATTTTGGACCCACGTAACGTAACGTTCAACGAGAAAATGTCTCGTTTTTGAAATTCCTTGGATTTTACGAAGAAGAACGTTACGTTAAGAGCCTCGGTTTACCTCAGAGGGGAACTGGCATTACTTTCAACTACCATATGCCATTTCTGGACTTTCTTAATTGAATTTTTAAAAAAAAAAACTAAAAACTGTTTTTACGAGCTTCGGATGGCTTTGATGAAATATCGGATGGCCCTGTTGAGAGGTCGGAGGTGAGGGATTCCCTTTTTAGTGAGGACGGAGGTGAGACTATTTAGTTTTTTTTATATCAAGTTGGTCAAGAACATCGTTGGAACCGTGCATTCTTTGAATGTGTTAGCGCTCGCACTCACCGCTTCAACATTCTCTGCTCGCACTCGTGTATGCCATCATCCGCTGCATCCGAATGCATTTCCTGAGTTCTTAGACGGAGTGAACCTCTCGTCATTACGTTGGTTTATCCTGCGTCAGCGCCATTTTGGATTGGGGTGTTTTTTTTTCTACGTGAACCTGCGTCAGCGCCATTTTGGATTGGGGTTTTTCCGAATACGTTTTCTGTTGGATCTTCAGAGCAACGTAAACATCGGCGCTAGTTGGATTATGGGGTTTTGGATTCTTTTACGTGTTTGAGGCGTTTTGGACATCGCATTCAAGACTCAGTTTTCGTACCCTCGACGGAGACTACGGTGACTACTTTAATTATTTTAGTTTATTTTGTTCCCAAGTGATCGATGGGGAACACAAAACGGTGGCGTTTGCCTCCTGGGCTCTGAGGGGAGCTGAAGCGAATTACTCATGTATTGAAAGGGAGGCCTTGAGTATCTTTTGGGCAGTGCAACATTTTAAGTTTTATTTGTGGGGGATTCCCTTTTTAGTGAGGACGGACCATCGTCCCCTCACCCAGATCTTTTCTTGCAGACACAGTGAACACATCACTCCTAGGATCAAACGCTGGAGTGAAGGATTGCAAGAATATAATTTTCAGGTGCAATATATACCTGGGTCTAGCAACAAGTCCGCAGACTGTCTCTCTCGGTTACCTTTGGCAGGAGACGGTGATGACGATGGCAGTGATGGTAGTGATAGTGTGTGTTGGGTTGCTGAATCCACTTTGACGCTAAAAGCATGGACAGATGGGGTGAACAAGGATGAGGAGTTGGAATTGTTGAGGCAGTGGATTGTTCATGGTTGGCCGGATTATAAAACATTGGAACAGGAGATGAGAGGTTATTGGCCTGTCAGGGTTGAACTTTCGTATTTTGGTGGGAACTTAGTGAGGGGGGAAAGACTTGTTCCGCCTGTGGGTTTCAGAAGCAAGATTATCAACACAGCGCATGAAGGTCACCTAGGGAGAAGTCTCACCAAGGCTCGAGTCAGAGAAAGATATTGGTGGCCTGGCATGGATCGGATGATTGAAGATGTGGTCAGGGATTGTGTGTCTTGTGCCTCAAGTGACAAGTCTCATGTGGTTTGTCAAGCGCCTTTATCTCCTGTGGAAGTTCCTGAGGTTGTTTGGTCCAAATTGGGTTTGGACATAGTTGGACCATTTGAGCTTTTGCCGTCGAGTGAACGATTTGTTATTCTTTTAGTTGATTACACTTCTAAGTGGGTTGTCACAAAATGTGTCTCTTCTGTGAGCACGAGAGTAGTTATTAACTTTTTGAAGGATGTTTTTGTTTCGGAAGGTGTACCCAAGTTTTTGATAACGGATAATGGGGTGCAGTTTGTGTCTCATGAGATGAGAGAGTTTCTTGAGGATCACAACATAGTACATCAGAAGACGGCGTTGTATGCACCTCAGGCTAATGGGTTGTCTGAGAGAATGAATCGCATAGTGAAGGATTGTGCTCAGCGTGCTCTTAGTTCCAGAGTTTCTTTCAATAGTGTTTTGAGAGACACATGGTGGGCGCATCGTACAACACCCAACGCACTCACTCAGTTATCACCTTTTGAGGCTTTGAGGGGAAGGAAAGCTGTCTCTAAGTTGAATCCATCTTGGTTGCCTACGAGCTCGAGTTTGGCACTTCCTGCAGAAGAGAGACATAGGAGGATTTTGAATTATCAAAATAAGTATAAAGCTGATTTTGATTTGAGGATGAGAGTAAGGAACAGGAAATGGAATGTTGGTGATAGAGTGATGGTGAAGAACCCCAAGCATACACTGAAAGGAAGATCGTCTTTCTTGGGTCCTTTCACGATTATTTCTATTAGGAAAAATGTTGTGAAAGTGAACACGGGTTGTATGTGGAGCATGTCCAGATTAGTGAAATGTTTGGGAAAACATACGGGTTTGAGTCATTCTGGGGTGGATGGGAGTACAGTAGTGGATAGTTCCAAGGTATGTGCTGATGCTTGTGGAAAAGAACTAGCCATGAGTAAAAGTACTGTCTTTAGGAAAGCTGGTCAGAGGAACAGGAATTTGCCTGTCAAATTCAAAGATTATGCCATGTAATGTGCTTTGCATGAAAGTTAGGTCACAAATTTAGGAACAAAGTATGTATTACCTTGCTTTGTTTTGTGAACCTATTTTAGTTGTTTTTTCCTTGTTTTATTTGTTTATTCTATTTTTATTGTTTTGTTTTTGGTAAGGGAGATGTGTTGTAATCTACTTCAGAATGTATTGCTTTCGTATTCTGATGATGTCAGTGGAATGTCAAAGTGAGGGTGATTCATTCTATGTTGTGCGAGGCTGAGCGAAGCAGCGGATGAGACAGTTGATGCTGATTTGGATACCTACAAATAAAGGTCTTCTTCTACAACCTTTCAGACAAGGACTTATTATTACAGCAAGCATTAAGTCAATCATAGGAAAGGTAGTTGTGTTGTGGATGGTTAGTGTATTGTGATGTAGTGTTCTTTAAAGAAGTAAACCTTACAACTCACTCCTAAATTGGACCAGTGTTGGGGCCATCCCACTTATAATATGTATTTATTATAATAAAGGTTGTTGTGGTATGTGGAATTACCCTTTATGGATTTCAATAGATGCTTAACAGGGCTCCCTTACTGGCTGGCCTCATAGAAGTTCACAGCAAAACAGAGGCACATATAGGTTTATTTTGGGTTTATGTTTCTCGTACAGGTGGAAAGCCACTGCCTCCCGTAATTGGGGGAGCAGATCCTACACCACTTCGAGAGAGCTCAGGATGGCTCTCACCAGTGAGGAAATAAGTACTGATGATTTTACTGATCCAAGGAGCAAACGCACTCTGTCCACTCGATAAAGAATTGGAAGGCGCAACCCGAGCAATGTCAATATGAAAGCGTAAACGAAAGAGATGCTCAAGAAAAGCCAGGGTAACACGCCCTCGAGCAAACAAAGAGGCTGAATTAAAGTCAGCTCACTATACAGGCCCCTGTTGAACTAGGGTTGAGAGCTCTTCTCAGTGGGGGAATGGGGCAGCATATGGAACTGGGAACTGGTGGCTAGACGTCAAGTATCTGGCAAGGGTCCTGCTAATTGTCAGCAAGACCCTGGGGAAAGTCTCTTGTTGGAACAATCCTTTTTTAATACCACTGTAAGGTCAGTGCTGAGCGCAAGGCTGACCATACCCAGAAAGGAAACACGGAAGTCTAGAAAGACCAGAGTGCTGATTCTGGATCGCTGGTCCTCTGGTTCTTTTGTTGCCTTGTTTTTGGAAAGTTAAGCACTGGCTTTCTTCGACTCATCGATGACACTGTGTCAATACACTTGGATACAATGTGTGGTTACTCATTTGGAGCTATCACCGGGGCTCTTAGCATATATATTTGGAGCACATTTGTGTATATTACATGGCACCTGGGAGGGCCTTTGTGTAGCACAGGAGAATAACATATGTGTTTCACATCAGTAAATGCACAGCTTCATGATGGCCTTGTGTAACATTGGGCTCAAAGGCCAAGAAGCAAATACACAGACAAGCAGGAGCCTTGAGCAAAGACCAGGAATTCCAGTGTAAAGACTCGAGATTGGAGATGCAGCAGAAAGAAACCACCCTACAATAAGACAGTAAGTAGGCAGACTCTAGGGTATTTGGTATCGCTCTTTGGGTTTCAATAGATGCCACCGCGGCCAATAAAACGTAGTCAGCAATTGCCAGGTCTAAATATGAATTTCGTTTTACAAACTAATGCATTACAACAAACACCTAAAAGAGAGTGGTAAGCAGTGTCGGACTGGGACAAAAAATACTCCCAGGCAGTAAAAGAAGAGTGGCCCTGATTAGTGAAGCAGATAGCACAAATTGGTGCAGTTTTGAGCTTGTAAACACACTCTGTATAGATGTTTTGCAAGGTCTGGGAGATTGCATGGATGTGTGCTAGCTGCAGACAAAACTTGTGTTAATACCAGAGAAATTCACAGTAAAAACCTACCCACAAGGCCACAAAACGGGCACACAAACCAACCCATAAGCTGACATGTCAGACCGGCCCTTTTGGTGCTAACAGATTGCCCTATAGGGCAGTCCGACCTTGAGTAGAACACCCAAGGGTAGATGTACTAGCCTTTTGGCTGGGTTAGCGTAAAAAAAAGTGATGCTAACCAGCACAAAATATTTTTGCTCCTAATTTACTTTCCAGTGCAAAACTTGTTTTGTGCTGGAAAGTACCCTGAAAGTAACGCAAAAAAGAAGCACTACTTTGCGTTACTTAGCACCAAGGGTGCGTTGCATGGGTGGTATATGGGCGTTCCCATGCTACCACCCATACCCAACCCTATCTACAAACAAAAGTAGACAGGGTTTAGCGCCAAAAGTTAACTCCATTTCAAAGGCGGTGTTCAGAGGAGAATTTTTTTTATTTCTCCTTTCTTTTCCGACTTTGAATGCGTGCTGCACTATGAAGCACACATGCACAGTAGGAAAAGTTTTAAAGTGTGCCTACGTAGAGTATTTTGTACTGGAAGGGTATCCTTCCTGTACAAAACCTATGGTAGACTCAGGCACACACCGTAGCACTATTGCAGGGCAGCTAAAATCAGCGCTAGGGTAAGGGAGGAAAGAGCCGGATCTCTAAAGATATGGCGCACTCCTGCTCCTTCCCTGGTAAACAACGCAGCACAGCATTTTTGGCTGTTGCGCTGCGTTTCGTGATTCTATTGTGAATCTGGCCCAGAGTGTTGATGGAGTTTGGATGTAGTGTGGTTCTCTCTTTGGTACAAAAAAGCTTATTACAGCTCGCCTGAGACAATGCACTTACGAAGGCCTATTTGCACTAACATAATGAGGAAAATCGAGTGACTGTCAGCTCTAAGACAAGCCGCGCATCTGCAGGCCGCTTCCCTCAAAGGACCGAGCAGTTGCAAACTGACGCAGTCCTTCATACTCAACCATGACAGCCACGTGTGAGCCGCGAGGATTAAAAAATCAATCTGACTGCGAATTTAAGATCTTGATCTGTTCAACACTAGATTCTCATTTGTCACTCTGACATCTGGGTCTAATTACACATGGCTCCAAAAATGTTTCGAAAAATGCTGTGCAAAAGATGCAAAAGAGAAAGACGGTGTTTCCTCACACCGTTCTCCTCTCACTTTCCTGTAAAAAACAAAAGGCACTACATTTACAACATGAATCACTACGTCATGTACAGTGAAGTTAAAATTAGGGGTGGGCGGAATTTGCGGAATTAACCTTCGCAAATTATCGCGAAAATGTTTAAAATTATCGCAAACAAGCAGAAATATCGCGAAGATGCGGAAGTTTTTTTCCGGCATGTTCGCGAGATTTTCTGCATGGTTGCGGGTCGCCAACTTACCCATGTGGTTGCTTGCGGGCGCGGCCATCTTGTTTTGAGTTGTTCTCGCGGTGCATGATCACGAGAAGAAAGACGTGATCGCGCGACGCATGACGTCACTGCGGGCGCGAACTGTCGCGAGACAGCGCAAATGGCTAAAAACAATACAACATCTCATGGAGAACGCGACCGGATCAAGAAAACTTGTCGGCGAACGCAGGGATTCAGGTAAGGCGATCGCGCGCGCGTGAGAATGTATTATTTTACAGCGCGAGCAAGAAACAAATTATCGCCAAGCTGCGGAAACCGGAATTTTTAACATTTTCGCGCTCTCCGCGGAACGCAAAAATGTCAAATTATCGCAATTTCCGCGAACGGAACGAAATTTTTGCCCAGGCCTAGTTAAAATTGGAAATGTACGCCATCATTTTTTAACGGTCCTGTGTTTTTTGCAGAAATGTGGAACATTTTGAATAAAAAATTGAATAGCAGTACATGTCAAAAATAATACATGCACATTTAGAAACTCGGGCATTGGCTAGAGTTTCTATTTACACAGAAAACAAGCTCCACGTTAAATCACGAAAAGCATTTTTACAATGTCTAGAGGCTGTGTGTGATATAGTGCACGTGGAATATGCAATGAATCACTTACCATTTTAAATGTGAACAAAACGCCATATTTGAATACTCGTGGAGGAAAGCAGTGTGGCGTGTGTAATTGCATTGCAAAATTGAATACTTGGTCATCGGATCAAAGTCCAATTTATTCAGGAAGCACTGGTTTGGGTTTTGGCGTGGCTCCGCTCAACCTCCACAGACGTAAGAACCTCCGCTGCTGCGTCAGACAACCCCCCACCTATTTATGGATTTTCACCTGCCTGGTAGAGATCCCAGGTCCTTCAGGGGAGATGCTGCATGGTGCTGTATTTTCTGAAAGCATTTCAAGTTGGCTGCGTGGCCTCTATGTTTCAAGCAGCGGCTCAAAAAACTATTTTGTTTTACAAAAACAGACTCCCAAAGATGGAGATTGTTTTTGTAACACAAAAAATAATGACCATGACACCCTAAGAGTTTTCTCAACATGTGGAAATCATTTTTTTTCTCTTTGAGACCGCCAGACTCTAATAAGACAGACAGGGGCATATTTACTAGAAACTGCCAGAGCGCGGTGTTACAGCAAAATTGGTAATACCACACTCAGTTAAAAATGCAGGGATGCGCCATATTTACAAGAATGCAGCCCACCCTTGTGTTCCCCCTAGCGCTGGTGCTAAAGAAGTTGCCTAACGTCAGTGCAGTTATCCTTACGCCGTGTGGCAAGGGTTCCTGATCTACAGGGGTAATTGTTTATGTGCAGGAAGGGACACCTTCCTGCACATAAATGATCATTGCAGGCAATTTGCTGTTTATATGAGGAGAAATGAAACATTTTGCCTTGTATCGCCTGCTTAAGACCAGGTATTGCCTGACGATATTTTTGGTGCCGTCCCATACTTAATTACAAGGCAACGTTAAGCCCCAGTAAGTGGCTGATCGGCTAAAAGGAATTTGCTGGACTTTGCCCTTTTTGCAGGGTTATTCCCAAACTATTTGCTTCTTTCTTCTATTTTATATTACCTGTTTCTTTTGCTATAGGACTCTGGGCAGTTTACCACTGATGACCAGTGCTAAAGTGCATATGATCTCTGGGTAAATTGTGTTTATGGATTAAAGTTTCCATGATTGGCTATTTGATTTACAGATAAGTCCCTAGTACAGTGCAATGTGTGTGCCCAGGGCCTGTAAATCAAATGCTACTAGTGGGCCTGCAGCACTGATCGTGCCACCCACATGAGTAGCCTGTAAATGTATCTCAGACCTGCAATTGCCGTGTCTGTGCACATTTTTAAACTGCTGTGTCGAACTGGCAAGTGCAACCAGTTGCCAGGCCCTAACCTTTCCTTTTCGTACCTGTAAATCACCGCTCAGGTAGGCCCAAGGTACCCCCACGGGCAGGGTGCAGTGTATGTAAAAGGTAGGACATGTACTGGTGTGTGTGGCATGTCCTGATAGTGAAATACTGCCAGTTTAGTTTCTCACTATTGAAAGGCTATCTGTCTCATAGGCTAACATGGGAGTTACTTTGTAGCATCATACAATTATAACTTCCCATTGGGACAAGACAGAATAATAATGTTTACGCTCTCTGAGCTCATAATTTAATAACACATATTTTAGTAAAGATGATTTTTAAATTGTGTATTTGAAAATGCCACTTTCAAACAGTAAGTAGGCATTTTCTTGTTTAAACCTTCTGTGTGCCTCTGCCTGTTTGTGGATTGACAGTCTCGTTTTGGGGTTACAGGGGCTAGGGATGAGCATTCACTGTAGACAACCAATGGGGGTGGGGGGGGGGGTTGAGGCATGCCTGGCTATTCCTCGATGACTCAGAGCTGAGCTGAATTGGGCTTGGCTGCATTAAGAGCATTGGGAGCAGTTTTCCTTGCA
The DNA here is from genome assembly GCF_964204655.1 of Triturus cristatus. Lineage (NCBI taxonomy): Eukaryota > Metazoa > Chordata > Amphibia > Caudata > Salamandridae > Triturus > Triturus cristatus. Next base: position 881,911,220 of record NC_140583.1, read on the forward strand.
CCTAAATAGGGCCTGTCTCCCTTGCACAATGCTGTCTCCACTACCTGTGGTCATACTGCACCAGTGAGGACAGAACTGGTTTGGACTGGTCTCAGAGACCCTTGCATAAAGAGAACAAAGACAAAATGGGGTATAAGTAGTAGACCTTAAATCCCAGAACTTAAGATCACTTCTGGACTCAACAGGGACCTTTGCAAAGTAGAGGAGCTGTCCAGCTGTGAGGAGGAGAACTGCCCCTTTGTTATGTGCTGTGTGGGGTTGCATTTGCTGTTTCTGCCAAGGAAAGGACAAAGAATAGAACTTTGCTGTGAACCTGCTTGAAGAAGAATTTCCGAGAGCCTGAGTGTGCTGGCCTCCTGTTCTGAAGTCTCGGGGACACAAAAACAACATCCCCAGCTCCCCTGAACCCTATTGCTGAAAGTTCTGACCTGCCAGTAGATGCCTATTCCAGTTTTGGGCCTCTGGAGGTTGTTCCTGCTGTTGGGACCTGGAAAAACCCTAAGAGAAGTAAGGAAATCTCTCAGATGGAATCAGTGACGCCTCTGTGATGCCACAACCTGCACCCAGGCCAGGGGCACCGCTCCTGAATTGAATGATGCACCGCCCGGCCTGCATCTCAGCTCTGACGCCCTCCAACGCCTGCAGTTATTGGCATTTCTTGACACCAGGGCTTGCACTGACTCCGTCATCGCCAGCGCCTGCATCCTGTTATCACTGCGCCGATTACCACCGAGGGTGATTCCACAAACATGCCAACTTTGCACCGTGACAGGAACCGACACCTCACCGCTGATTCAACCGTTTTCCCCTGTCCTGGACTTGACACGTCTCCTGCGGACACAATGCCTCCCCCGTAGCAGTCAGGGAGTCGGCCTCAACCTTGGCACCAACGTCTCACCTCCAGGACGCTGTGTATCGTCATAGACTTTGTTTCCAAAGTACTGTTTGTTTAGGGGCCCGTGTGACTCTGTGCCTGATGCTGCGCTCCTCACCGTCGACTCCGTACTTTGGATTCATTGCTGTCACGACATCTTGTTGAGTTTAGATAAAGATACTTTATTGTTCCTATAATGGTGTGGAGTCCATTTGTGGTGGTATCACTGTATGACTGTGGGTTTTGAATACCAATGCTTCACACATTGCCTTTGGGAGAAGCCTGTCTGCTCATGACAAGCTACCCAGGGGGTGAGCAGAGGTTATCTATAGTGTGGTTCCCCTATCCTGACTATAAGCAAATGTCCCTATTTGGACAAAGGTACCTATCTCAGCCAACTAGAGACCACAATTTCTAACATTGGTGGTCAGAGTTCAGACTCTGAACTTGTATTTGTGCTTGACCCACAGTGATTGGTGTACATCACTAGCTTAGTGCAGACCACTAAGCAACCAGATACCGTGCTTTATTTTAGTTCTGTTTTTTATCTGACTCTTAAAATATCCATGCACCATGTCCTTAAATGGTAAACCAGGAAGTGAGGCTGCCGAATTGGAGTTTGACATTAAAATGTTAGGTAGTTACAAAGTAGATCAACTCAAGCAGTTCTGCAAGGGCTTTGGATGTCCCATGAGGAGCCACCCAGGGGTTGAGCAGGGGTTACCTAAAGTGTGTATCTCTCTTATCCTGACACGAAGTAAGGCTCCCTATTTGGTCCAAGGTATCTACCTCTGCCAACTAGAGACCCCAATTTCTAATAGAATTGAAAACATATGATGCATGATTTAGAAAATATGGTTTGCTTTAGCTCCTAAAGTTCTAACATCCAATTTTAAAAGCTGTGCTTTGAGTGAACAGAAATCAAGTGAAGCTGTACAGAATGAGAGCTGAAGTGATCTCCAGGCATCAGAGGGGTATTTGAGTTATTGAATTGTATAAACTCAAATGAAGTCCGTATCAGGACGGGGACTATTGGTGTGGTGAGCAAGAGTAATGCTTTAATGAATAGGGAGATGTGTTGCAAGATGTAAAGAGCATTTGTGGTACCGCTGTATGCATCACTATAAATAGTTAATTTTGGAAAATGTAGTCATGTTCTGGCATCAATATCATCATAAGATTAAAGAGAGATTACAATTCAGAGGCAGTTTGCTGAAATGATGCAAGTGTTATAAGAAATCCAGTTGGGGAGAGCTCACAGATTTATGCAGGCATGAAAGGAAAGGCGGAGAGCATGCAATAGACATTTACATTCTTGAGGGCAATGCACACAGCATAATATGAGGACATTTTGAACAGTCTTCTTTAACTAGAGGCAGCAATATAAACCTATATGAGGTAAAGGAGGGTGACATTTAATAGTGCCGATAAAAAATGTTTTTATTGACAAGGTCATTGAACAGTCTCCCAGTAGATTTTAGCAGACAAAAACAGTGCACTAATTACAGTACAAACCACAAAGTACAATAACAAAATACAGAGGTAAAGCGAGAGCCTTGGCAATATATTTTATATGTTACTTGTGATCGCTAAAAGATCATGAATATTGCACAATATGCAAAGAAAAACACAAAAGAGCAGCAATGTAATAACAAGAACATTGGAATGTTTCAAAAAGGTTTGCAAGTATAAACTGCTAATTATAACTAAGCAACTGCTGTCACCGTGCTGTCAAATTGGAAGTTGCTGTCCTCCCACCAAAAACTGACATACATTGTTACATAGCCAGAAACCTTTGCTATTCAAGATTCAAGTGATTTGGAACATCTGAAAGCAAGAGAAAACAAAGATAGTCAGTAATACAGTGTACACCACCAGAGAGAGCAAAGAAACAGTTTCCCAGAGCCCTGGAAATGAGTCACTGGGTCCAAGAAGGTAGTTCTAGCATCTGGCTTCAGAGTTCCTAAACATCATTATGTCATTTATGGGGGCCCAAGAGGATCACAGTAAGCAGTTTAACAATTGGAGGGACCAACCTCGATGATGGAGTGCAGAACACAGTCTGACTCACAGAAAGGGATGCAATTCAACAGGCACAAACATTACAGATCCCTCTCTATCCTGCTAGCTGGTAAGCCAACTGGGTGCTGGACCAACTGCAAAAAAGCCGGGTCAATGAAGAAGCAAAAATATCAAGCAGAGCACTCATCAGGGCAGAAAAGGGGTGATCTCCAGACAGAGTCACTAATCAGATTACTTGCACAGTTTTGTGGGGCAGCGCCCTTCCTCTCTCTATTAAAGGAGTAAAGGGTAGAGTGCTTAGTATGAATCTCTGGACTCCTTGGAATGGCCGGAGGTTCCACACATACATGGTCATCAATTGTTGTAGGGCAGGCCAACAGAACATCGGCTAGGACTTTTAGGTTTCATCCTATCCAGGAGGTTACATTGTAGCAGGATCTGTGCAATTCAGGTCAAGAAGTGTTCAACCAGCCATAGGGAAGCTTCAGCTTGTATGTCTAAGAACATATGGTTGGGCCATGATTCTCCACGCACTGGAACCAGTGCATCCTCCAGGTTCAAATGATCAAACCATACAGGCTCAAGAAGAGATTACTCAGCGATGTTTCTAAGACGGCATTCAACGAGAATTCCAGCAGAACTCATTGTATAAGGGCAGATGGCTTCCAGAGAAATGCACTGGCAGGAATCATTATGTATTCCTTGCAGCCAGACATGTAAATGAAGATGATAAGAAGAAGATATGGGGGTGTTCTTTTACATCTTACAGTAATACATGATCTTGAATAGCTATGGATAACCCTAACAGGGACCATATTATACAAAATGCCTCGGGAGTTCGTTTGGCATCTGTGCCCCTGGGCCCTTTGGTGTTGCAGATGGGGCAGCAGACACTTGTGGCCTCTTCTGTAATTCAGATCATGCTGATGCATATATAGTGCTGACATGATCTCAAGGGGTGTTTTCTCATATGTATTGGGGCACAGCTCCATACATTTGGGAAACACTTTTCACCCGCCTCATGTTTGAGACACAAGCGTAGAGGCAGAGAGGGTATCGGGAGGTGCACTAACTGTGCACTACTATGAGGTGGCTCACACTCGGTGAACTTAACAAGGGTGCCTCATGGAAAGGTTCGAGAGAGGTCCTAGGGTCTGCACAGACATCCCGCCTTAAGGTGCCGGCCACATGCTGCCTGCACAATGAAAGGCCAACTTTGGGGCATATTAGCAAGGGCTGGCAAAATAATTATCGCCGCTTTAGCGTCCGTTTTGGGGTGAAAAGCGGCGATAATTATATTGCAATATCATCAAGGACACGCTTGCGCGTGTTTCCTTGATGTAGAGCTAATTTTTTCCCAGCCTCGCCTCGCATCGCTAATGAGATGCAAAGAAGACGTGGCTGTGAAAACAACACATCTTAATATCGTGAAGGCAGCATCATGATTTTAACAAGGAGGTGCAGCGATAAAAAAAATCGCGCTACCTCAGCCTTAACTCAGGAATTTAACATCTATTAAATTCCTGACTAAGGCATACTTTTAATGGGAGATGGATTATGCTGATAGGACCACAGGGTCGTATCAGCAATGTTATCGCTGTTTTCGATGGAACATCGCTGGAAAACCAGCGATGTTCCATTGAAAACACCGCTATCACTGAAATATTATCGACATAGCGCTATGCGTTGTAAATATAGCGTTATCATGGCGATAATATTCAGCGATAGCCGGCGATAATATTTCTATCGCTATGTACGGCCAGCGACGTTGATAATATGCCCCTAAGTGTCCTCATGTAACGTAACTGGTGCTAAGTAAAGCGCTCTGATACCTGATTGGATTCGGGTCAAGTTTGCACTATATAAAACTCTGCAAAAAAAAAACTGGCTCCTTCAAACAGTGCTGCCCACAAGGCAGATATGAGTTTGTGGCTGCGCGGAACATTAACTGTAATAGGTTACCATTATCCAGTCTGCATCGAGCTCACCTAGTTATAAGTGCTCCTGGGTCAGACAGGTGCACTGCAGCCCATACATAGCACGGACACAGTTGCACAGCTAGTGTTTGCCGGTCACATTTCGATGATCATGAAACAATCTGCAAAAGTTATGTTCAAAATGTTTGTGAATATTCCAAACACACAAAAAGGTGCTAATACTGCATTCCAAAATCAGGCACCATCATGCAGAGAATGTGAAACGGGGTCAAACGGTCCTTCCACCTTAAGGCCAATACATGCTCTTTATTGCTTTCTCAGAGAGCCTACCATTGTTGCCAAAAAGCAAAATGTCACGAACACTATAGTGACAATGTACAAATGGTGGCTATGGCAGAGCTAAACAGATTATTAGTAACCTTAATTCTTATTCCCTACGCCGAGGTATTTAAATTACCTCTGTTAAATAAAGAAAAACCAATCCAATCAATTCCTATCTGCCTAGAACTTGCTAGCAAACTGGACGAAAATAAGTATGCTCTTTCTGCCACTTTAGACCAAGGTTTAGTCCAAAATGAATGGGAAATCCAAAGGTGTCCATGTTATTGTAAAGCCTTATAAATAGATATTTAATTTAACCAAATATAAACAAAAGTAGGGCTGGACTTTCCATTTGGTCGCTCTGGCAATTCCACATTAGGCTTCAGGCTAGGGGATTCCTTTCGGGAATTATTATTCCTTTACTGAAGCAGCACACCTTTACAAGCATCACATTCTTCTGGCTTTAAAAATGAAACTACAACAGCTCGTGCTCATAGAGTCATCTGCCAGTGGAGAGAAAAGCAGAAGGATGGGGCACTAAGCAAGAACAAAAACTGAAGAACCATCCAAGAAGAAGGAAAAGTAAGGCTCTCTGTACCTCCGTAGCAGCACACTAAGTAATTAACTATTTATACAATTATGGATATAGAGCCCCAGCAGTTCCAAATGTATCTCCAAAGAACCTGTTAAATTTTGCAGCCCAGGCAGGCCATTACAGTTTGTTCCCGCATGAAACATTTTAGGTCGAGCATTCGAGACCTCTTGTATATACTTTAGTATATACTTATATGTGCATGTACCTTGTGGGCTTAGGACTTCTCTGCTTCCGCTTAGGGACTTTTTTTCTGTTCAAGTGCCTCTATTTAACTGTCTTGATAGAAAACATCCATTAGAGGTCAGTAAAATACCAGAATTGCCTTCTGCTTGTTCAACTGCCTCTATTTAACTGTCTTGATAGAAAACGACCAGTAGAGGTCAGTAAAATACCAGAATTGCTTTCTGCTGAGGGACTTTCTTTTTTTAATTTTTCTGGCAACTTCCTTTATTTAACTTTCTTGGTAGAAAACGACCAGCAGAGGTCAGTAAAATACCAGAATCACTTTAGCATTCTCTAGGTTCCAGTCCATAGAAATTGTCTTCCATGAGCACCCATAGACAATTAAAAAAATGCAAATCTTGTATTTTCAGTGATATGACTATCGAAGGCCCTGATTTTATATTAAAAACAGAGCTTTGGACTATACCATTTCCTGCTGAAAGGCAATATTTCTCTCCATATGTTCCCATACCTGGCGTGTCACGCTGTTTGGTGCTTACTTTTCCTCCATGTTGCAGAACAGTAGATGTTTCAGCACCCATGCTAATGTGCTGCAAGGCTAATGACATATAAGGCCCCAAAGGCGAGATTAATTGCATTGTAAATGCTTGTTTTCTTTCTAGTGGCAGCCATGATGTTCTGCTTTTATAAATATTTCTTCAGAGCCCAAAGTTATGTAATATTACATTAATTCCCCTTGAGAACTGTAAGCAGAATCTATGGTTTGTAGACACTACATTTGAAAAAATGAAGTGCAAAATGTGATACTTTTTACATTGACTATTTTTACATTTTCTTTGGCAAACCACGCTCCCAAGCCTCTGTAGAGATGCTTGTATTCATTGGTTATTGCACAGCAAGTGAATGTTGGTCTACAATCTTGCACTAACAGAAGTAGCGCTGATTTCTAGAGTGTCTAGGTTGGAATGCCACCATCAGCTTTAATATGTACATTCCTAGTGAATAAAAAAGGTCAGATGTACAAAGGAATACCTCCTACTCTTAAAAAGATATAAGAAACTTTTTTTTTAAGCACATCCCATTTTTCTTTAAGGAAAACAGGTTGTTTTAAAAACAATAAAATGATAACTTTATTTAAAAACCAATCACAGGCATGGTGGTCTGTTAACCTCATCAGACCACCATCCCTGTGATGGTTGCATTCCTAATGAATCACAAATTGCGACCTACCTCATTAATATTTAATGAGGTAGGTTAATTTGTGACCCACTAGGAATTGCTAAATAAAAAATAAAAAGTTCGTAAATTCTGAATAACAATAACCCAATAGCGATTTGTAGAAAAGCGCTATTTGGAAACTACTTTCCTAAACGTATGTACATCTGGGCCTTACCTTATTGCAAAATCCCAAAAAATGCATCTGGTATCCAATTTGTTTTTTGTTTAAAAAAACTTTTTATTTTTACTTTCAATTAACATTTTTACATACATACATTTGGCCTCATTGATCACATTGACAATTCATGTATCTTTAATATATTCGACTCTCTCAATTTCATTACTGTCCTTTACTATCCCCATAGACAGTTATTCCTCCAAACTCACAATGACTGACTGATGTAGAACATGTGATACAGTTTATCATTCAGTTATAGTCTTTGTTACCATGTGGTTGCCATCCGGTCTTCACCACCATATATAGGCATCCGCATCCCTCCCCAAATCGCCAGAAAGCTCTATTGCGCATCCTCTTCATTCCCTGTCTACCCCCCTCTGCCACTCTCAATTCTTCCTGCTGCATGTTCACCTATTTTTTTTCCCAAATATTCCCTGAGTGGACTCCATATTTCTTTCGGCTTTGTCGCTGATGGTTGTAATGTTATGTACGGGTGAGTGATAAATTCTACTCCACCGGCGGAGTTTGCTGAGTTTTGCTCCCTCCACATTACGCTTGTACCACGTGGCGGGGTTCTTTTCTCGTGTGCGGCCCACCAACCTTAAGTTGGCAAGTGAGAGTGAGAATTGGCATCCCTTAACATGAGTTTCAAACTCTGGGATGGCACCCTGTGAGATTTCCTCAACACGGATTGTTGCAGTTAGTAAACTGCTGTTCTAGTAGAAAGTCTACTTGGGCAACAGCAAAGAAGCAGCACCATTTAGCACGCCGTGTGGTATCATTTGTGCTTATTTTGCAGCGTGGAACAAACTTCTGGCTCTACAAATCAGCACAATGTGCCAATACAGCATGCTTGTGGAACGCCGTGGAATCTGGTGGACTTTTATGTAATTCCGCCGAATTACGTGTTGTGAAACTCCACAAGATTCACTCACCCCAATGTTATGTATGTATTGGTGCCGTCATTACACATGATTATGTCCATCATGGGTATAGATCTTCTGCCCCAGTTTACTGCCTTTCTCCATTTGGCAATCAGCAGCCAGCGCCATCATTTGTCTGATCCTTTGTTGGGTATCCTTAACATAACCTAATAATGCTATCAGTGGCTGAACCTCTAGTCGGCTATCTGTCATCTCTGCTATTGTTCCTCACAGAGGCTGATCTGAGCATCCTTCCCTGTACTTCTAAGAAAGTGTGTACAGTTTGGATACCCATTTGGTGGAGTACGTTGACTCACTCAGCTGCGTCAGTGGTGTGAATTCTGGGGAACAACCTTTACAACGCAACTTTTACAACGCACTACCATTACAATGAAACTGTTACAACGCAAGTGGATTTACAACGCATGCCATTACAACGCAAGTCTTTACATCGACTTGCGCTAGATGGCGTGCTAACATTACAAATAGTGTAGTTTACTATCCCAACACCTTCCCTACTGTTAAGTGGACTGGAGTTGGAATAGTAAATTACACTTTTCTAATGTTAGCACGCCATCTAGCGAAAGTCGATGTAAAGACTTGCGTTGTAATGGCATGCGTTGTAAATCCACTTGCGTTGACAGTTTTGTTGTAACAGCATGCGTTGTAACAGCACGCGTTGTAACGTCATACATCCGTGAATTCTATAGGCTCGCCAGGAAATCCCGGGACCTCTTCCTTTGCAGTGAGGCACAGATGATTTAATACAAATGGATCAGGGATAATAGAATCACCTCTACAGCAGTTCTGGTCTAGCGTGAGAAATGTTCTGTTTATGTATCACAGGACAATTTTTATCATAAACATTTTCTCTAGGGTTCTCCGTTCTGTGTGTTCTATGGTTAATGACAGCAATGAGTTATATGAGAGTCTCAATGCTGGCGTGTAGAGGAAGGAGCCTGCCACCTAGTGAGACAGCAACGCCAAGCCCAGCCTGTAACAACCACAGTTTTTACTTATTTCCATGGTCTAGGAAGGTCCCTTGCTATAGGGCCCCTCCTTCTATACCCTTTGCATGTTAAGGTAGGGAAGACGTGTTAAGGTCGAGCCAATACCTTTAGAAATGGCTTTGTGAAACCAAATATTATAGCCCAGGATCTGAAACTTCAAACTCGCCTTGATAATACAGGACAGTCATTGTAACTCAAACAATCCTAGCTTGCTTATTTATTCAGCTGTGGTCTTAGAGTAATACAAAAAGGTCTTATTTAGAGATATGGGGATATTCCTGAATAGACAGAAAAACAGTGATAAAATTATGGGGATATTCCTGAATAGACAGAAAAACAGTGATACAACTATTTATCATCTTTTTTTATGACAATATTTTATTGATTTTCTACAAGATTGATACACCAGACATGTGCATAAATGATTGTGTAAAACAACAGATGACTGACTGAGGCAGGGATATGACAGTGCATGTTATTTGAAATAACTATAGAAACCACTGCTCCCCAATTCCAGCCAATCCATGACCCTGTTATTCCCAGCATTTGTCTAACTTCCCCTGTGGCATTATCTATCATCTTAATCAGTGCAGGGCTGTAATTAATTCCAACAATTGATTCCATATATCTGTGTGTGGCAATTACCAAGCCTTTAACTGAGTCTGCTACCCATTGGATTGGGAAGTCAAGCTCACATCTCGCAGTGCTCTCAGTGAGTGGGAATAGATCAGTTTCTCCCCAGTTAATATCTATCCCAGAAGAATTGCTGAATCCATTTGTATTCCTTTATCAGGTAGGAGAGGTTATCTTCTGGGTTCTTGACGAGGAGTAGCATACCATCTGCATACATAGATAATAGTAGCCTACCCACATGAGAATACAACTCCCTGTGTATGTGTTTTTCTTGTAGCTGATGAGCCAGTTGGTCCACCACTGGTATATAGAAGAAGAGTGCTAGTTCTGGCTACATGAAAGGCATCAGAAGTAAAGCTGTTCATACACACAAAAGCCTTGAGCAGCACATAGGACAGCTTTATCGGTGTATGAACCTAGTATTCAAAACCAAGATGTATCAATGTTTCCATCAGAAAAGGGCATTTCAAAATATCAAATGCCTTTTTGCTGTCTAGCATGTCTACTGCCACTTTCATGTTCAGGTTTAACTGGAGCAGTGCTGCAAATACTGTACGTAGGTTAATCACTGTTGATCTATGAGTGGCCAGTCCCGACTATGAGGTGGATGCCATGCTTTCTAGCAGAAAAGATAGCCAGGTCTCTACTACAACAGCAATAATTTTGTTGTTATAGTTGAGAAGCAACAAAGGGCATTAAGAGGTACACTATGTATAGTATTTCCTGGTTTGGGTAGCACTGATATGATTGCTTCATGCATAGTTGGTGGCAATGAGTCGCTCACAGCTTCAGCATACACCTCCAGCAAATGTGAGGATAATATATCTTTACAAGCTTAATGAAACTCTGCAGTCACACATTCTGATCCCAGAGCTTTAACCTTTGCCAGGGAATCCATAGCAGCTGCTATCCCTTCCTATAATGTCAGATGACTCAAGAATTGACTATCCACTAAAGCGCGACTCATCACCCCTAAGGGTACTGGGGGCCGGGCTGGAGATTAAGTGAGCTATTGCCCAGAGTCACATGATGCTGAGCTGCCACCGGCACCGGGGATCGAACCGCGAGCCCCGCGTTTCAGAGTCTGTTGCTCTGGCCACTGCGCCACATCTCTCCCTTCGGCATTCATCTAGCCATGCCATGGCTGCTTCATCTAATTAGGTGTGAATAGACTGTATGGAATTCTTAGTATGCGAGGTGTATAACCATGAATATGTTCATAATATTTTTGCTGAGTACTTCCTTGCTGTCTGTTAGAGTTTCCCCATTCTCAGATTCTACGTGGGTAATGCTAGTTATTTGTCATTCCCTCCAAATTAGCCAGGTAAGTGTCTTGCCCGGGTGCTTATCCGCCCCATATTGTCTAGCCAGCGTACACTTGCCCAGAAAATTCATCTCTCTATCTGCCAGGTGCCTCTATTGCAGGAAAGGCTGGTGCTGCTCTTGTAGGTATATTAGTTGAGGCATTTGTGTTATTTTTTTCCTAATATTAAAATATTCGTTTCTATATATGCAAGTTGTCTACGAATATTTTCCAACGGGCCTGATTGTTTTGCTCCCTGGATAAACGCTTTGAAAAGAGTGTGGCATATTTCGCCACAATGCCAATATTCACCGGAAAGTATTTAATATTGCTGCAGATAATTCTCTCTTAAGACCTGAAAAGGGAATTTTGAGACAGGCCGGCATATCCTAGAGCTAGGAAATGCACCTGTTAGTTTTCCTGGAGATGAGTAATACAAAGTACAGGGAAGGTAGACCAATTCCACTATTGAGGGCGTTATCCTATGCTGTAGCTATGCAGTTGATATTGTACCACATTTGTTGTTTCACTTTAGAGAACTCAGTAACCTAGTCAAATGACAGTAATTTGAGGTGAGCCAGATGCATGTAAGGAAACAGTGTGGTTAGTGAATTGCAAAATGCTCTAGCCTCCGAGAGCTCTGCTGAATTCAGTTCAACCCTCTATCCAATGGCTGCACGGCCAACCTAACACTGCTCCCCATGGCCGCAGTCCACAGCGTCCACCTTCCCTTCAGCACCGGGCTACCACATTGGTACAAATGCAAAAATTAAGCAATATGAAGTCTGAGAGCGGGGAAAATCAAAGACTGAATACCTCCCTGAAGGCGAGAGAGAGAGAGACACAACTTCAGGCTTTCTGTCGGACCCTGTTGCTGCCGGGCCTCCGAGGCACAGCTTTAGTTGCAGGTTACAGTTCTAATCTTGGCCTATGACACAGTGGTCGTTAGAATTAAAGCACGCCCCATTGCCCCCCTGTTGTTCTAGCCCCCTTACCGCTTAATGGGTACCATATAGGCCCCCTGGGACCTCCATTCCATGCCAAGGGTTGCGGCTCATAGAGCTCAGTGCTAGGGCACGATATTGTTTGCAGGCATCAATATTTTTGATAATTCCTTTTGAAAGCTAGTAATGCAATTTGCATGTTTGGAAATCATTTTTATAACTCCTAATCAAATTATTACACACAACCACCTGCAGTTCTCTTTTAAAATATGTTCATCTTAGAATTATTTCAGTACAGTTTATTACAGTGTTGACTAACCTCAACACTAAAATACATTGATTTAAAAGAAAGACATGTCGCATGTTGTCTTTATTCGGCTATGCAAAAACCTTTGAGAAAACTTCATTCAAGGCACCAATAGGTATGTAAGTCATACTGCATTAATGCTTTAATGCATCTCTGAATTCTCCTTTAATCTTGATATAGAATCCCACCAAATTGGAAACAGTGTGAACCATACAGTACTGATGGCCCCCCTACATTATAACTCAACGCTCAACTTGTTTCCTTAAAATGATTTGCATAGATAGAACAAGTCACTGAAATTAGTTTGCTAAATTACAAATTATCTTCGCTTCTTTTGTGGAATTTTACTTCAATTCCAGTTTTCCTCAGACACTGGACATTAATTGTGCGAATCCTAACCCCTCAAAATGTTCTTCTTTAGTTGCGAGTGGAAGTTTGTGCTACACATTTTAGAGCTGCAGTTCTATTCTATAACTGCAATACCTGAGATATATTATTTCTCTGATGTACAATATGCCCATCCCTCTCTTGGAGAGTACTTTTTAGGGCTCGTGAGCCAAAGGCTCTAAGAGACATTTTATATCTGGGCTTTTCAAAGTGCTGCCGTGGCCGAAAGCTACAGTGCACGTGAACGTGCACGCGCGCAGCGCCATGTGTCTTTCCTTCGTAGCGATCGTGATCACTTTCACTTTCGCGGGCTCCTCTGTTGCTGGCATTCCCCCCTCCCCTCTCGTTTGTTTATTTTCTCTGGCTGCACGCATAGCCTGTTCCCACCTTCAATGAGCAATGGGTCGTTTTAAATTGCCCTGCCAAGCGCTCGCGCCACGCTCCGCCGGGCTTGTTTGTTTTCCTTTCACTGCCGTGTCACTTTCAGTGAAAGCCCCTCCCACTCCCTCCTCATCAGCTTCATGTTTTTTTCCAGCGGCGGGCTTGTCTTGTGTTTTTTTACCCATTTCCCACGTCATTTGCCCCCGACTTGTATACGTGGGCAGAACTTCAGGTACTGACTGCCCCGTGCACGAGTGTCCGAAGACCTGATTACACCACTCATAGCGGATTGGCGCTTGCTTTCTGCTCTGCCCCACGTCTCTTCGTCACAATCGTTTACTTTGTCCATCTTCACTCTTTCATGTCAAAATGATAATCAAGCTGCTTCCCTTCTGCAGACACGACAGGGTAAACCCAAATAGGCAGTGCTTTGAAAATACACAAAAACGCATGTCTTTGCAACCCAGACACTTTTGATATATGCACGGTCGAGCTGCTTTTCCACAAATGATAACCGTACAGGAACAGGGCTTTTGGAGTCTCACATTGCAATGTATTTTTTTTTTATTTCATTCAGTATAAAGGATAGGATTTTGAAACTAAGAGCTGCGCAAAACGGTACTTGTGCGGTCTCCTTCTGAAAGACACACTTCAGTGCAGAGCACACGTCGTAATGACATCACTTTTTTTTCTCCATATATCATCAATTGGGTAGCAAAATATCTCAACGTTACAATATTTTGAACAGGCATATTAAACCCAGAAATTACACCCCGCTCTTACCTACTGCCGTCGCGGGACAGCAAACGCAGGGACCACCATGGGCACCAAAAGATCTAGCTACGCCACTGGCTGGGATGTGAACTGGGTCAGAGGCAATTGACATGCACCCTCCATATGGAAGCGTCAAGGCCTGATGGAAAGAGGATTGCAGTGACTTCAAAGCATATCTGTTTTTGTCAGGCTGTCACCGGTCCTGTCCTACCAGACATTAGCCTTGCAAAATTGCCCCTTTTCTCTTCCCTCACGTGCCCTTCCTTCTGGAGTATGCCCGGCTAGTTCATCATACGATGAACAGCTTTAAAGTTCACTTTTTCCTCTGGCTACACAAGAGTACCCAAAAGTCAACATGCTTTTATTGTAACTTGGATTTGCAGGCTTCGTCACTGGGACCCGAGGCCCACCGGCCGCCGGGATGTTCTTCAGAGGGTAATTTTCATATTGTCTCTTGGAAAAACATCTGTCTCTCGAGGCTAATATGCAAAGGGCGGGCACCGATTGAGAGTAGACGCGGGTCTTGTTTGTAACTGTACCATTATGCAAAGCACTTCACGTGGCGCCACGCGCTTCTCTGTGCACCCTGGCCGGTCGCGTGCATGGGATGTGCGTCATCAGCTCTGAGTCCAGGTGTTTCTGTAGGGAACGGGCCGGGGGCAGGGAGGGGTGCTTGGCGCGCAGATTTTAAAAGATAGAAAGCCCTGATGTTGATTTATACCCCATGACAGAGTAGGTGACTAGAATGTTATGTTACAGAGATCTGTGCAGCGTTGCATTGCACTAATATGACCTCGCAGCGCTGCCCGAGATGAATCTCATTGAAAGTGCCTGTTGGTTGCAAGGGGTGTTTAAATACATTATTCGAACGAAAAGCAGAAGAAGTGACACCTGGGCACATTTACCCGCCCTTCATCACCACGAAATCCCACCTAGAGCTGTATTGGCAGTACGAATTCGCAAGACCTGACAGATAGTCAGCGGCTCAAAGATTCCCAACATCTATGATATATGTGTATTGCAGCCAGCTTTCGCCTGGTTACCCCGTAATTCTAGCGGCCCGGCCGCCGCCGGGGTCACAGGCTTGTTATCAGCTGTGTACTTCAGCACAAAACCATCAGCGATCGGGGGGCGCGCGAGGCACTTCACAAGGCCACCCCCGCCATTCAGGTTGAGCTGAGGCCTTTAGCCAAATGTTTACTCGCGTGAGGAGGAGGCGCGAGGCTAGCGTAAGACGGGCTGATAATACAGGACAGAAGACTGGGGAGCGGGGTGTGCTAGGAGCATTAACCCCCTGCGCTGTAACCAGCATGCGGCATTTGTACACCTACCAGTGTGTCAGTGGGTGCACCGGGTGAGGCTGAGCCCCACACACACTCGGACCCCCTGCTCGCGCGGCTCAGAGGTGCACCTGGGCACAGGGTTTAGGGAAGACTCTTTGTACGGCACAGACCCCATCGGAAGGGAGTGTGCATGAGGGGAGGCGAGGAGGGTGGGGCTGGCTCAATAAAAAGAATGGGTTTGCTTTTCTCATCACCACCCCAGCGAGGTATAAGCAGGCTCCCCACGGCCCTCATTGTCTATGCCCTTTGTGTACCCCTCGTGAGTTATGCTTAAGGAGTGCAGCGGGGCACGGAGGCGGGAAACCTGTCCTCTTCCGTGCGCTGTTCTGCATTTATCCTGACTATTTTTGACAACTTAGAAAAACAAGCATTTGCAATGCATTAGGTCTCGCATTTACGCGAGTTTGAGCTATTGACATTGCAAATAACAATGCCTATTGGCATTGTCATTTACAATGCCAATAGCTTTAACTCGTGTAATTGCGAGACCTATTGCATTGCAAATGCTTGTTTAAGTTATTGCAAGCAGTGTATCTAGCTCACATCGAAGACCTTTTGACTATTGATTCAGACTTGCAAGTGCGAAGGTGACATTGAAGTTGAATTCTCCGCCCTAACACATGAGAGAATCAGCAGCGGCATTAATTATATATGTCTAGAGAAGCTTTAGTTTAAATTTCTTCTGATATGTTAAATTAATCAAACAGATTTCGCTACAGAAAATTGCAACAGATGAGGATTTTGTAAATCCCGCCAATAATTTCAAGAGCTTACTTTTGGTCGGAAAATATCTTAAATGTGAATTGCTGGCAAAAGTTGCAAGAAAGAGATTTCTTCAAATGTGATGCTAAATCACAGTAAACTCCATACAATTGCTACAGTTCTCACATCTAACCGATTTAAAACGTCTGTCTCACCTCAGTTTCGCACAGTAGCCTTCCCTTACTGCTGCTGAGTGGTAACATTCAGCAGTGATCAGGGTTCATGGGCCTCTCATGCCTTTAGCCCCTGGTGATCCTCCACATGCTGCAGGAATGATAGAAAAGCCCTCGCCTTTTCATCAAATGGCTAGCCTTTGAAACAATCTTCAGAAATATGCTCCAATGTTTCTCCAAATGACAAATGCATTTGAGTTTTTTTTATTTCCACTCAAAAGCAAAGTTTTCTTTCTATAAATAGTTTACTCTTAGATCGTTGTATGTTGTATACAGCAAAAGGTGATACCCCTGCCCAGACCCAAATTGGCTGCGATCATGCTCTTGCTGGCTAAATGGAGGGTGTCCATGAGGTGGGGGTGGCATGCCCTGCCCCGGGCATCAGACTGGCTTAGGGATGCTGCCTATTGCCACAAACAGCTCACGAGCTATTGGGAATTAGTACCGGCACAGTCGCAACCCTGTGATATTTGGGCCCTACTGGAAGATATTTGCGTAGCCACTCGCCAGTCGAACCCGCAGCCGGCGGGTCTATGAAAGTCACTGGTACTGAGCCATAGGTGTGGCGTCACCTCTGGGTAGGCTCCCCACTTATAGATACAAGCCCTGCGCGTTTGATTGCAATGAAAGATGTGATTTGCACGCTTAAACTGAACTAAAAAGCCAATGCAGATTGTTTGTTATGTATTGTTTTGAGTTATGGTTAAACTTCGACATTTACAGCAATCTACCCATCCATGGAATGGAATAACACAATGGGCCCGATTCACAGAACTAACTTAAGACAAAATCCTAAACTTACTACCATTTTGGTATTCACAGAAGGCACTTACTCATTTTTGTATTCACAGAAGGCACTTACTCATTTCGGTATTCACAGAAGTTAGGAGTCCTAACTTTAGGACTCCTAAATGCCTTCAGTGAATACCAAAAGTCTTAAAATTAGGATTTTTCACAATTTAGTAGTAGTAAAGTTAGGACTCCTAACTTTAGGACTCCTAAATGCCTTCTGTGAATACAGAAAGCCTTAAAATTAGGATTTTTCTCAGTTTAGTAGTAGTAAAGCTAGGAGTCCTAACTTTAGGACTCATAAACTGAGAAAAATCCTAATTTTAAGACTTTCGGTATTCACAGAAGGCATTTAGGAGTCCTAAAGTGAGGACTCCTAACTTCTGTGAATACCGAAGTGAGTAAGTGTCTTCTGTGAATACCAAAAGGAGTAAGTGCCTTCTGTGAATAGGAAAATGGTAGTAAGTTTAGGATTTTGTCTTAAGTTAGTTCTGTGAATCGGGCCCACAATGTGTGCAAGGCTGCGAGCGATATCTGGAATATGTGATGCTGTATGTGCGTAGGAGGTACAGTGCATATGGAATTATCGGCTGCCTGGCCGAAGTGTGGTCAGTGGTTGATCTTGTATACTTAGGATATGGCACCTGACCCGAAGATGACAGAAATAAGGCTTTCAAAATACTGGATACAAGTGTATGCATGCACGTGTATTGATTGACTAATGTATAAAGCTAATACAAGCTTACCGTCTGCCCATGCTACCATAAATCTGTGTAAGAAGTTGCTAACTTTAAATACATTTTTTAATAAAATATGCTTTTTAATTTACTGACGCAATCAAAGGCATTGTTGAAATGCGTTTTTGTATTGTCATTGTGTAATTGTGTTCTTGTTTTAATGGTGGTCCATTTTGTTGTATGTTTGTTGTGTTAATTTTGATGGAGCAAAAGTGCCTTTTTTGTATGGATACCACAGATTTTCTGCCTTTTTCAGGACAGTATTTTTACTAGTATTTTAGGACACTGTGCACCGTGACAATGCTAGTCAGTGATACAGTATGCATAATCTGACCATAAAATGATACTGTTAATATTGGTTTCTCCCAATTACTCTATTTTTCTTGCCTGTAAGGCCACAGTAGTTTGCACAGAAAATGCACTAGTGTAATTGGAGTAAGGAGTGCATTTACACCACCTACATATATAAAATAAAATCTACATGGCTGCTAGGAGCAGTACCCTTCTCTGGCTGGACTTCGAATTAATGCACTGCAGTAACGTATGTGAAGGAAAAATGTGTTTGCCATCAGGGTCAGAGTGGCTGTACCGGTCATCAGGCATTTACCTAGTAGGGTGGAAGGGTGGGGCCCAATTCTGTAGTGGTGGGGGGCAGTTTTGTTACTGAGGGCTAGTTTTGCAGTGGTGCTGCAATATCTGCCCTAAGTAACAAAAGCAGCAGTGCGTCACAGTTGCACCCCTCCACCCACAGGGGACTGATCTGACAAAATTGCCAGAGCTGCTTTGAGTTCCCAGTCCGGCCCTGTTTGCTATGTTGGAAAACCAATTTTTATCTGTTACTGCTAATGTGTAACTTGTAAGCACACAACTATGGGTGTCTAATATATAATAATTGGCACATTATAAGTTTAAAATGTGTGCCCACACAGTAGCTGAAGACTGAAAAGTTATTTCACAGTATATGTTCACATACATTTTCGACAAGACAATTCTACGTGTGATTAAAATATTTCATTCTATATTTCCACCTGAGAAGATGCTGGCAAATTTATTCAAAGTTATTTCCAAAGTAACTTTAAAAATCTGATTTAATGTTGAAATCAGATTTTTGGACACCTTGAGTGGAAACACTTTAGAAAAAACTTTACTTCATGCTGCCTGAGCCAGGGCTGGCTTAAAATCAGTTCTTCCACTAACCTCATCTCCAGGGCAGAATACACATCTTTGGCTGGGAGATGTAATGATGCTGACTTAGAAGACTCAGAGCCTCCGAAAAATAGTAATTGTTAACTGCTGACTAATTAGAAGGGATTAACTATCTGGAAGAAACTGCTGATGGAACAGAGGGCAGTGGTAGCTCTACCACTTTTGACTTAGAGAATTCAAGGAGGGTTTCTCCCACTGATTCCTGGAACAATCCTAGATAGAATGGCTAAAGTCAAAGTAGGAAGAGAACTAGTTTAGACCTTTTCAGAGGGGAGGAGTGCTTCTCCAAATAAGGAAGTGCTAAAGGGATTAAGACAGGCTTGCCTGGGAGCCAAATAGTTCGCCATATTGAAGCAGGGGCTATAGTATAATTCTACAGCACAGCAAAGAGAAAGCACTGCAAAAGTATTTGGGTGGACTCAAGAAAATAGTTAGGACTGGGTGTCAGAATTTCTTCAGCCACTGGCTAGGGTTAGGGAAATATTTAGCACCTGAATCACCACCTGAGTTTTCCTAGATCTGGAAAAACTCCATCTGCATAAGAAGACCATGCTGGAAGAGGATTCATTCAAAGTCCCAAGCACTCCTAATTCCTAAAGGCATGCAAGATGTGGCACTGCTCTCCAAAGGTCAAGTAGGTAGCCTCCTGTTAGCCTGTCAGGGATACAAGAAGCAGAAGGGCTCCTGACTTCAAAAGGCTCAGTTGACCACAGAGGACTGGACCCTGTGAGAGACATGGCTCGAGAGAGATCTGGTGCCTAAAAGCCTAACACGAGGAGCTAGGGGCTGCGGGACTAACTGGTAGGGACCTTCCAAGCAGTTGGAGAAAAGTGGGACTAAAACATGGTTTGCACCTTTAGAGAATCATTATAAGGTGCTCAGGCTTACCTAGGAAGGTTTCACCCTAGATGGGGAAGAAACTGGGTTTGTCCATCTTAGAGCTTTTTGCTGCTCTGAAAATAGTTTTAGTGTGACCTTGTGATAAAGGAATCGGGCCTCACCCTGGTGTAAATGTTTGGCTTCCAAAAAAGTAACTAGGACAGAAGGTAAAAATTGGACAAGCACAAGGTGGCAACATCTACCTAACTATTGAAGCACCCCTATGGCCACAAAATCCAGCTTTGTCCACCTCAGAGCTCTTGATATCTGTTAGAAATGGTATTACTAGTTGGCTGAGGTGTGCACCCAGGCCTGGCAGGAACCACCACTCTAGTCAGGGTAAGCTAGATACACACTAAAAGATAACCTGTGCTCACCCTCTGGTAGCTTGGCACAGAGCAGTCTAGCTTATCTAAAGAGGCAACGTGTAAAGTATTTATGCAACACACATACACACAGTAACACATTGAATGCATCTTAAAAAGTCTCCACATAGGTTTAGATAAATAGAGAATATTTATCTGAGTAAAACAAGAAAAAAAAATCCAATAAATAGAAGTCGAGATATGAATTTTCAAAGATTAAATGCAAAAACAATGCTTAGAGGTCACTAGTGGTCAAAGGTTCAGGCCAACTGTAATGGAGGGCAAGCCAGCTACACAAGCCATGCAGGACCCACTCCAAAATTACCTTGGATGGAGCAAAGTGTCAACACTGAGGGCTCAATGTGTTGATCATTTTCACGCAGTCAGGTGGTTGTGTTGCCATCGAGCTTTGTGGCGGTGAAGACAATGCGTCGACGTTGAGCCACGTGCAGCAGCATTGCTGGGCCATGAGCTGTAGAACCACTGTCATCAAACAGCCTCTGCGTCTGCGTCAAAGAGCAATGTGGTGACGATGCTTAGGGTTTTGTAGGAAAATAGCTGCAGTACCCAATTCTTAGACCCAGAATTGGAGATGGCTCCTCAGGCAAGGGTAGCAGAGTTTAGCCGCACCAGCAGATTAGCAGGAGGTCTTTTGTGGCAAGCCAGCAAGCCCTTGGAGATCACTTGGAGAAGGACAGAGTCCAGCTCTCCTTCAGCAGAGTTAGGGAGCAGCAGGCAGTAGGGCAATAAGCAGGAAAGCAGTCCTTTAAACAGTACATTCAGAAAAGCAGTCCAGTTGAGTCATTTAAGCAGCACTGCAGTCATTCTGACAGAGGTTCAGTCCAAGATCCAAAAGTGTCTGATTTTTAGGGGTCATAGACCCAGTATTTATACCCAAAAGTGCCTTCAATGTAGGGGGTGACTTAAAAGCAGGTCTCTGGAGTGCACAAGAATCCCTTTCAACCAAGTCCTGTCTGTCAGGCTATCTGTGGGGAGTAAATCAGTGATTTGTGTGTAGACATGACACTTCCTATTGAAGTGTAAGAGTCAGCCCCTCCCATTCCTCCCTGCCCAGGAAGACTCATCTGAATGCAAATGAATGCAGATGAGTACTCAGACTGCAGATGAGCTTCATATTCCTGTGTTTATGGCTGTCTATAGGGAGTGCACAAAGTGTAGTTGTCACCCACCTCATACATGCATTGGAGATAGGCTGTCAGGCACATAGACCAGTAGGTGCAGAGAAATTTCCACTTTCTAAAAGTGGCATTAATAAAACAGTAATGCTAAATCCAACTTCAACAGTAAGGAGGATTTATCATTACCATTCCAAAGATATGAAACATGAAAAAGCTGCTCCTCTCTGATCAGGAATTACAGCTTAAAAGCGCTTTAAGAAATTCCTAATGCTTGCCTATTGGAGGAGTAGTCCTCACAGTAGTGAAAAACAAACTAAGCTGTTTGTCACTACCAGGACATGCAAATCATAAAAGTACATGTCCTACCTTTTACATACATGGCACCTGGCCCTTAGTGTTACTTAGGGCCTCATGTAGGTAGCTAAATACCGGTCGGTAACGGACGAAAATCGGTAAAAAAACTCGTTACCGACCGGTATTTAGATAGTTGAGATGTAGGAGGCCAAAAACCCATATTCGGTAAATATGAATCGGTAAATACCGATTCAAATTTACCGAATTCTAAAATACCGCTTCAAATTTACCGAATACATAATTTCCGATTCGGTAAATATGAAGTGGTAAATATGAAGTGGTAATGTGGAAAAAGATATGTAGGTAAATTCGGTAATTAAGAAATCCTTGAAAATCGGTAAATAAGAGTCGGTAATTAACACTGATAGAAAGCAGGTGGTAATCATCAACAGTGCATATAAGCAATCCCAAAATGCAACAGCATGGACAACATGGCCGCTCTGTATGTCATTGCAAGGCGGCTACGTCTACAGGCAGCAGGACTGAGGATATGGAGACGGGAGGAACGCATCTACAGACAGCGCATCACACTCTTCCAACTGACTGACGCAGAGATACATGAAAGGTACAGGCTACACCCCCAAACCATCATGGACCTCATCAGGGACCTGCACCCACTCCTGGACCAGCCAACAAGAAGGGCGCATGCCATACCACCACATGTGCAGGTTCTCTGCAGCCTACACCTACTTGCATCTGGCAGTTACCAGGGGGTGATAGCTGCGGTGGGCGGTGTATCCCAGAGTTGCCTGTCCCGTTTCTTCAGGAAGTTCCTGGATGCCATGATGCAGAGAATGCACCACTACATCAGCTTCCCCAACACACAGGCTGAACTGCAGAAAACTAAAACTGACTTTTATCACATGGCACAGTTCCCCCATGTCATTGGCTGTATAGATGGCACACACATCCCAATCTGCCCACCAGCTGCCACTGAGCACATCTATAGAAACAGAAAGTCCACCCACTCCATCAATGTGCAGGTAATCTGCGATGCCGGGAACATCATAACTGATATCGTTGCCAAATTCCCTGGGAGCACCCATGACTCCTACATCTTCCAGAACAGTGGAATCTACACACGACTGCTTGCGGGAGAATTTGGAGAAGGATACCTGCTAGGTAAGTAACAGTGACGCTCCATAGTACTTAGTGCAAGTCATAGTGTATTGAGGCATGTGACTGATGTCTCCCTTTTACTCACCTAGGGGACAGTGCATATGCCGTGCGGTCATTCATCCTCACTCCCTACCTACACCCATCAACCCAGAGTGAGAGACGATATAATGTGGCACACAAATCAACACGCAATGTGGTGGAGCGCACGTTTGGACTACTGAAAAGCAGGTTTCGCTGCCTCCATAAGAGTGGAGGTGCACGCCAGTACACACCCATCCTCTGCTGCAAGATTATTGCCACTTGTGCAATGCTGCACAACCTTGCCACAAAGAGAGGCACAGAGGTCGAAATGACATATATTGAGGACAATGATGATGATTCTGCACTGGCAGAGGCCAACGCAGCAGGAGTGCCAACAGCAACAGATGGAAGAGTGAGACGGGCAGAGATCACATGCAACTATTTCTGAATGAGTAAGGGGACACAGCCAGTAGTTGGATGCCATAACGTAGTGTAATCAGGCAGCACTACGCCACGACACAAAGGAAAACGTATACCAACAACAATGCAAAATAAAATGTTGTCAGTTAAGGGTTACTTCACCCAATTGTGTCATTGTTTTGCCTGACGCTTTAATGTTTGCGCCCACGCGCACCACTGCGGGATGGAACTGAGGGGGCGTCCTCACTGGCTGGGGTACCAGTGGCACCACGTTGACGCCTGTTGCTCCGACGAGTGTCTGGGACAGGGGGGGTTATGCTGCTCCTGCTGGTCGTGTCTTCTGTGTCGCCAGCATCCAAAGCGCCAGTTGTTGCAGACTGGCTGGTGAGCAGCACTTCTAGTGCACTCGTGACCCTAACCATCCCCCTGGACACATCTGTGCTGCAGTGTGCAAGGCCCTCCTGCATCACCACAGAGCGCCTGCAGAGCAGCGATGTGGCAGTCGCCAGCCGGTTCACTGCCCTCGAGGTCAGATCCTTTCTCTGATGTCCCCTGCGCTGTGCTGCCCTGTCCTCATCGTACTTTGAGCACAGCAGCATGATGGATTGGGACATGTCCCGCATGCCCGCTGCCATATCAGCCATGCCCCCTGCCATGGTGCTGATGCCCTTTTCAATGTTTCCAAAGGTATTGTTGAGGCCACGAATTTGTCGCTGTACCGACACCATTGCCCTTGCCTGGATGCGTTGTATTTTCACCATGGTCCCCTCAAGACCTGAGAACACTCCATGGCCCTGCCCAAGGGGAGGTGGACTCTGCGGCCGAGCCCTGCGGCGCCGTCTGCCAACTGTGTGTTCTCCCTCAGAGTCCGAAGGCACACTGGCATGGGTTACATCCTGGGGTACAGTGGACGTTTCCGGGGCCCTCGAGTCTTCAGACGATGAGTCGGTCACATCCAACCTGGCTGCAGGACGCCTCCTCAACCTGTGCAATGCAGGTGGTGTAGATGGTGGTGACACCTGCAGGACTGGGGATGCTGGCAGGAGCGGCGATGCTGGCTGGGGTGGTGTAACTGCCTGTGGTGCCGTTCCCTGGGCGGTACTGGTGGTGGCCTTCTCTGTGCTGGGTTTGTGGTGTGCCCTCTCTCCCTTGTCATGGCCAGTTCTGTGCGCAGTAGTGCCTGTGGACAGAAAAGCGACAGCAGCTAAGTGTACCTAAAGCATTGTCTTGATGACATGACAATAAATTTTCTGTACAGTATCTCAATGTCCTCTGCCTGCTTCTCGCTACTGTGTGTCACATGCCCTATTATTCTGTGCTAATCGTATCATGTTTGGGCTTTCAGGGACTACATCTCCCATGATGCATTGCAGGCATGCACTAATACCTGTACTGGAGTGGGATTCTCATAGCACATTTGGGGAGTTGGGATAGGGGTAGGGGGGGGCACATTGCTGTGCAAGCGTCTTACCTTGTTTGGAGGTGCCTCTGGCGGAGCTGTCAGCGTCCCCAATCCCCACGATGCTTTCTGGCTCAATCGTTGTCTCCACTAGCTCCTCCAGTTCTGTCAGGGCTGGTGCCCTGTTGCGTCCACCTCCTGTCTGACTGGCCTCTTTTTTTAATTCTGCCACCTTCCTCTTTGTGATTATACGGATGTCGTACCACCGCTTCTTCAGGACATCGATGTCCCAGGGGGTCACTCCCATGGCATTCACCTGTGCCTGGATTCCAAGCCAGATCTTTCGTTTTTCTGACTCAGGCACTTGCTGTGACAGTTTCCCAAAAAGTTTCTGGTGCTGCTTCACGACCTCCTCCACCAGTACTTGCAGCTCCTTTTGGCTGAATTTCAGCTTTCGCTTCCTCTCCCCTCCTTCCCTCTCTGTGTCCTGGCTGGCCATTCTTGCAGTCTCCAGGGCTGAATCAGGCAGTTGCTCTCTTCCTCTCCTCAGCACTCCCAAACTCTCCAGAGTCTGCTGATTGTGTGCACCTGCCTGGGTGTGGCCACTCCCTGGTTGGGTGGGGTTTAGGTAGCACAGGATTGGCTGATTCAAGTCATGTGTTTTTGAACTACCGATTCGGTATTTACCGAATCGGTATTTACCGATTCGGAAAATACCACTTCGGTATTTACCGAATCGGAAAATACCACTTCGGTATTTACCGATTCGGTAAATTCCGATTAATGTTTACCGAATTTTACCGATTCGGTAATGTTTACCGAATCTTGACCTACATATAACTTACCGATTCTTAAATACCGATTCGGTAAAATTCGGTATTTAAGAATCGGTAAAAATTATTTACCTACATATGGCCCTTAGTTCCTATCTTAGAGGTGACTTATATGTAATAAAAAGGAAATTTAAGGCCAGGCAAGTCGTTTAAATGCCAAGTTGAAGTGGCAGTAAATTGCATACGCAGGCATTGCAGTGGCAGGCCGGGGCAGGTTTGAAAGGCTACTTCTGGTGTGGCACAATTAGGGCTGCATCCCATTAGTAGCATTTGAAGTACAGGCTCTGGCTATATGGCATACCACTTTACAAGGGACTTACCAGTACAACAAATATGCCAATCAATTATACACCAAGTCCATGCACATTAGCACTGGTTAGCAGTGGTAAAGTACTCATAGTCCTAAGGCCAACAAAAAGATTTCAGCAAAAAGAGGAGGAGGAAGGCAAATAGTTAGGAGTGACCATTTAGAGAGGGCCATTATCCAACAGTGTCAAAACCAACAGCTTCATCTGGAGCTTGACAAGATGTTTTGAACATTGGGGAATTCTTGCCAGACATAGTATTTAACCTTGCCCAGCAGATAGATTTTGGCTTCCATTTCAGAGAAGAAGTACGAAGGCAAAAACTTTGACTGGTAAGAACTGTTTGCTGTATGCTACCTGCGCTCCATCACATTCAGCCTGAAACCTCACATAAGTCCCTGTGAACTGTTGTTCTTCAACAGCTCTTTACTTGTTCTAGGCATGTTTTGCCTCAAAACTTAAAATATATATATATATATATATATATATATATATCATTCCCCTTGTATGATGATTTTGTTGTCTTTTTGCTAATTAAAGTGTCCTCTATTTTCCAAATTGATTGGCAAATGTATATTGCTGTGCCCTTTACTTTAAAATTGTTGATACTGCTGGAAAGAAACACACACTTCTTTGGGGATTGCCTGCAGTGTGTGACATACTTAGTCGGGGTTTAGCAGAGATTCTGTCAGAATTGTGTTTTAGCCCATTCAGATTGTATTTACTAAATTAGTGGTTGTCACCTCTCTCAATTTATTAATCTAATGTCTGAGAGCTGCTCTGTGTTATATTGCTGTTTTGCTGTTATTGTGATGTTCTTTTGTACTATGGTGTTGTTTTGCTCTCTTTCTCTCTCTCAACTACAGTCTATCTGCCTAATTATGGACGTATATTCTTGTCACTCATCACCACCCCCACAAAACTGCTTTCATATTATGATGGTGACAGATAATTAAGATTTTCCATAGCAGAGGTGGGTAGAAAATCATGATTTTATTAAAGACACAGAGGCTAATATTACGCATAGCTCTCTATTGCCACTCAGACAGCAGCAACTAAAACATTACACTAAGAAATTAGAATCTTAACAACGTCCAATTCAAAATATATGAACCAGTGTTAGATCTGGGGGTCTCTAGTTGGCAGAAGTAGGTACCGTTGTCCAAATAGGGACCCTTGCTTCTAGTTAGGGTAAGGGGGATACACACTTTAGATAATCCCTGCTCACCCCCTTGGTAGATTGGCGCGAGCAGGCAGGCTTATACCAAAGGCAATTTGTAAAGTATTTGTACCAAGACTCACAGTAACACAATGAAAACACCACAAATGGACACCACGCCAGTTTAGAAAAATAAAATATATTTATCTAAACTAAACAAGACCAAAACGACAAAAATCCAAAATGCAGTTAAACATATGACTTTCAAAAGGTTTCAAGAACTTGTACCATAGAAAACTATGGATGCGTGACTTGTCACCAAAGTACCTGTAGATGCGTCAAAGTTCCAAAATCCAAACAGCCTCAGAGTCAGAAAACAAAGAGATGCAACACTCCTGAGACCTTGGGTAGGCGATGCGACTGTCCCGCTGCATGCAGAAGAAGGGTTGCGTCGAATCCGGTCTGTATGGGGAGTGATGCGTCGATTCATCGTGACGGTTCCGGTCAGCAGGTGATGCGTCGGAAGATCTTGCCGCACAGGTACGATGCGTGGAAATCCGGGATGCATCGGCGATCGAAGCATCGGCGTCGAACGGCGCTGCGTCAGTCCTCTTCAGCCTCAACCCCTTGATGCGTTGATTCATGTAGTGGCGACAGGTGCTGCGTCGGTTTTCGCAGTGGCCCGGCGATGCGTGGAAATTCTTCTCGCACCGTGAAGATGCATCGGGAAAACACCCGCAAGAAAAGCGATGCATCGATTCCTGTAGTTCTTTAAGTTTCTTCTTTCTTCCAGCTCCCAAACAGCAGCAACAACCTCCAGAGGCCTAAAACTGGCACAGCCACTTTTGGCAGGTCAGAACTCACAGCAGCAGAGCTCAGGGGAGCTGGGGGTGAAGTCTTTGTGTCCTTGAGACTTCAGAACAGGAGGCCAGCACACAAAGGCCCTTGGAGATTTTCTTCAAGCAGGGGACACAGCACCCAGCAAAGTCCTTCCCCTTTCCTTGGCAGAAACAGCAAATGCAGGCCAACCCCACACAGCACACAGCAAAAGGGCAATACTTCTCCTCAGTCTCTCCAGCTCTTCTCCTTGGCAAAGGTTCCTCTTGAATTCCATGAATGATCTAAAGTCTAGGGTTTTGGGTCTGATACTTATACCCCAAAATGTCTTTTTTAATTTGTTCAAGGGGGCTCTGAGCCCAGTTCAAACCAGTTCTGCCTTCACTGGTGCAGCATGACCACAGGAGGTGGAGACAGCATTGTGCAAGAGAGACAGGCTCCATTTAGGTGCAAGGTAAGTCTCTTCCCACCACTCTATATGCAGCCAGGGTCTATTCAGCTCAGGGCTGAGTCATCTAGGAAGGGCCCGGCACACCTCAACCCCCCAGAGGCATTCTAAAGGGAATGCACATCCTCTGTCTCTGTCACACTGAAACCAGACAGTCAATCCACAAACAGGCAGAGGCACACAGGATGGAACAATTTTTCTATCTTATTCCTATGGGAAGATATGCTTGAAAAATGTTACAAATCATACCCCATTCTGTCCTATGGGCATGATAGCCTTTCAACAGTGAAAAACGAAATTGGCAGCATTTCACTATCAGGACATGTTACACACATAAGGGCATGACCTACCTTTCACATACACTGCACCCTGTCAACAGGGGTACCTTGGGCCTACCTTAGGCGTGACTAACATGTACGAAAAGGGAAGGTTAGGGCATGGCAAGTGGGTGCACTTGCCAGTTTACAAACTGCACACAGACTCTGCGGTGGCAGGCCTGAGTTACCTTTTCAGATCTACTCATGTGGGTGGCACAATCAGTGTTGCAGGCCCACTAGTAGCATTTGATTTACAGGCCCTGGCAAACTCAGTACACTTTACTAGGGGCTTATCAGTAAATCAAATATGCCAATCATGGATAAACAATCTTAATAACAGTTTTCACAGAGAGCATATGCACTTTAGCACTGATTAGCAGTGGTAAAGTTCCCAGAGTCCTAAAACCAACAACAACAGGTCAGGAAAAAATAGGAGGAAGAAGCAAAACGTATAGGGATAACCCTGCAAAAAGGGCTTTTTCCAACAACCAGGCAGCCAGCGTCCCTCTTGTTTGCTGCGAATAAACAGAAACAGTTCCTTTTAAATTTTCTTTTATTCTTCAATGGTAGAATGCGACCCAAGTTTCTCCAATCCTCTCAATTACTTCCTGTAATCATTGTTTCCTGAAAACACAAAATATATATTAAAGGGTGGGCACCGTCAGTAGGGAGGGATAACATTAGCCTCCTTGTTTTTAGTAAAATCGTGGTTCTCTACCCAGCCCTGCTGTGGAAAATAGACCTCAGTCAAATAATCAACTACACTTACCACAGGTACAAAAATGGTATCCAAATCCTATGAAGAGCAACAACATACCCATCTTTTCCATTCCAACTTGTATGCGTTTGACATTCCTGGAGTCCTTAAGAAGCTTCGTAGCTTCTGACGATAGGCTTAACACCTGCAAAACTCTCAAAGTCAACCTACTCATCAAATGAAACTGACCTTGAGGCACCAGATAATGACTCTCTCCCACAGGATTAACTAACAGATTCGCAGAGACCAGAAGAAGCACTGGATCAGCTACTAACAGTTCCATGAAATCCAGAAACCACACTTAGGATGGCCAAAAATGAGCTACTAACAAAAACTCTGTCCTCTTTCTCCTTACTTTCAACACAAACCTCTGACTCAAAGCAAACGGAGGAAAAGCATAACCGCAATCTACTCCCCGTATTTGTAGGGACACATCCACTGGCTGTGCCTCCGGATCTGGTCTCCAGCTGTAAAACCTGCGAATCTGTCCATTCCACCTACTTGCAAACAAGCCTACCTTCAATGGGCCTCATCTGTTCTCCAAAGATTGAACACCTCTCTTTTTAACATCCAATTGCTGGACTCCCTCATCCTCCTACAATTCAAGTCTGCCACTGTATTGCTCTGACCCA
The DNA here is from genome assembly GCF_964204655.1 of Triturus cristatus. Taxonomy (NCBI): domain Eukaryota; kingdom Metazoa; phylum Chordata; class Amphibia; order Caudata; family Salamandridae; genus Triturus; species Triturus cristatus. Next base: position 881,941,204 of record NC_140583.1, read on the forward strand.
GAATATGTTGGGCCTGCACCATATTATTCTGGCTTAGACAAAAGTAATAAAAAAAAATCATCAAGCCTGCCAAAGCCTTGGTACTAGGACCTCCCAACATGTTCACATACCTTACTCCAGACACATTGTCTATCCTCAGCAACACACAGCACTTTGCCTTGTCCCTAACAAAACACCTCCGAGCAAAAGGCCCTGCCAGCAACTCCAGGTAGTTTATATACATTTCCGTCTCTTGTAACATCCACTGTCCTCCGGCTGTAAGTAAACCACATCTCACTCCCCAACCCAGAAGGCTGGCATCTGACTTAATTGCCAAAACTTGCTCTTCCATTCCATGCCTCTAACTTTCCTAACCACCATTCTAGCCCTTCCTTCATTGCCATATCCATTTCAGCCTTCTTGAATGCCCTACTCCCTTGTGTTGATACCTTGATTTCAGCCTCTGTAATGCTTGACAGTGTAAAGAGGTAGAAGTTATTGCCTGAATTGATGCTGACAATCACCACAACATCTTCACTATCTGCCATAAAGACACTCAATCACATTGTAACATAATCTTTATTTCTCTGGGATTTTTCTTCACATTTTGCACTTGTAACGTCAGCATCTGAATCTGAAAGCCCCAAAACACCATCTCCTGAAATGGCTCTAAACATAACTTCTTCCTGTTCACTACAAATCCATGATCTTCCAGCCATAGAACTGTTAGATCCATTTGTTCCTGATCTACTTCCTTGCTCTCTGCCATAATCAGAATATTGTTTAAATAGACTATCAAGCATACCCCCCTGGACCTTAGCCAAGCCATATTCGGTCTCATCACCTTTGTGAAGCACCATGCTGCCGATGTCAGACCAAACGGTAGACTCTTCAACCTCCACATTGGACCACATACCCTTGTCTTTTTTTCTCCAATAAAAACAATTTGCTCACAAAACCAACTGAATCGCTGCACGTTTTTTCTATTGCTCCTTTCCTGAATAGCTCCTCTACTTCCATATGCACCAACTTTGTTTGCTCTTTTGTAAAACTGAATGCCCTTAGCGACTTTACCAGCACTGGTACCCCTACAAAATCTATACCGTAACCCTGTACTGTTTACAAAACCCAAGCATCTGCCGTTACCTCCTGCCATCGTTCCACAAAGTGGGCGAGTATGCCACCCAGCTTTGTTGGGGTTCACATGGGTTATTTTCCAAACATACCTGGTTGTTCTCTTGCCATTTTGTCTCCCATTAATCTTCCTCTTCCTCCCCGGTATTCTGAGGGTCTATATCCTTATGAGAATGATGCTCTTGTGAGTCCCCATCCTCAGCCGGGAAATCAACCCTGCATTTTCCAGGCTCCTCCAAAAACCTTCCTAATATCCTTCTGAACCTTTTAGACAGAACTGAAAGCTCCTACATGTTTAGAAATTTCTTTAACAAACTCTTCTCCGAAGAGTAATCCATTGTCCTCTTGCCCTGACTCCTCACTTGCAAGTTCTGCCAATTTAGGATCTATCTTCATTAAGATACTTTTTCTTCACTCTACACATGAAGCTGCATTAGAATTTCCAAACAAACATATAGCCCGTTGCACCCACTGGCGCATTTCCTGTACATCAATAGATATTTCCTGTAAACAGGTCTCCTCTCACATGTCAAACATTTTGGTTATGGCCCAAAATCATCAAGTAATCTGTCCTGGCAGCCTTTCAAACCCTTGCCTAGATCTCTCCTTGGGTCACATCTTGACTTGTTCAGGAAAGCCAGCATGTTGGCGTCCTATTCCAGAGTGTATGCCACCTTCTTAGCTAATAATGGCCTGGGACACTCCAAGCGTAACCTTGTTCTCACTTCCTTAGGCATCTCCCGGCTAATCAAAAACTCCACATATTCCGCCACATGATCTGCAGGAACCCGCTGTGGTGACAAAGGGTTCAGAATTTTGTGAGGCTCAAACATGTACTGCCCAAGAGGATCTTTCCCATTTTTTATATGTTCCTCTTCCTTCACACTTTTCTTATTCCTTTTCTTATCCACCTCATCATCGGTGTGCCCCATTTCTGATGAACAAGTAATCACTACATCACCACTACTCAATGACTCATCACATACAACAGCCCTGTGACTCCTTTTTACAGACTTTCTAGCCTTCCCTGCTGCCTATTTCTTTTTATCCTGAGGACCGTTGTGTCCTTTCAAAATGTTGCTTTTTTCTATATGTCCCTGTAAATGTTTTCTTTTCTAGGACACCTTGTGGCCCTCATTTGATCCACATTCCTTGACGGCAGCCTCATCCACAGACAAAACCTGTTCATACTCATTTGTGTTAATTTCCTTACTAATTATTCCATACAGTCATCCAATTTTTTACCCAACTGGCTAGCCAAAGAAATAAACACCTTATTTACATGATCCTGTAAATTGTCCTCCAAAGACCGTTCTAATTGAATATTCACGTCCATAATGCTCTATTCTGCCACAAATGTAGACCTAAACTTGTCTTAAAATTCAACAAGGTTCTCTATAATTCTCCTCTTACAACCACAAGAACCAGCAAGCACCGCCTATCTCCTTCACTTGTAGAAAGAATGAAGCGGACAGTAAAAAAAGTGGCATACTTTACTCCCAAAATATGGCTGTTGCCTTCACTATCTTAGTGCCCAAGCATTTCAAATCAAAATAGCCAGCAGTGTCCGAACCAAAACCAGCCAATACTTCTAAGCACGAGGCATCAAGTGTTGTGAGTACCAGGATTTTGCACAAGCCTTGCTCTGCTGCTTACCACTATGCTGCACACATCGACGCACGTCTCATTGACAACGAGCAGGGCAACATTACGCGCCTCGCTGTCAATGAGCGGCCGACTTTAAACAATAACTATTTGTACGTAGACGTTGCCCATAAACACAAAGCGTTCCTCACCCGCATATTTTCCTCATGCTAACTCAAATAAATTAAATTCCCTTTTTAAAAAAAATTAAAATGAACTCCACTCCAGCTATGCAGATTACATACCAAAGCAGCCTATCCTATTCAATTCCACCTATGGCACTCTTTTCAATGCATGTCTCGAAGAATACACAGTTAAATGCACAACTTCAGTGCTTACAACAAGCTAAACAATCAATCCCAACAATCAATCCTTTTGTTTTAAGCTATATATGTATTTCTCTAACCATAGAGACAAACATAATTTAAAAAACTTTGTCAAAATGTATTTAAATTATTTAATAGTTACGCCCTAATTTAATTAAGCTTAACCTTAGTTATAGCCATACTTCAAACATACTTCTGCAACACTCATCCTCAAAGCCAACTGTTAGAAATGGGATTTCTGGTTGGCTAAGGCTTGCGCCAAAGCCAGGCAGAAACTACCACTCTAGTCAGAAAAGGGAGTTAAACGCCAAAGATAACCCCTGCCCACCCCCTTGGTAGCTTGGCACGAGCAGTCAGGCTTATCCCGGTGGCTATGTGTAAAGCGTTTGCGCAACACAAACACAGCAGCAACACATTAGGCACACCACAAAAGAAACTCCACACAAGGTTATATAAAAAAAATAGCCTTTGTATTGTCTTAATACACATTAGAAACATAATCACACATTTATACTGTGCCAACTGGCACGGGCAATATTCACAGGGGATTATATACAGGACCGGGCCAATCGGGCCACGGTCAGAATCATCCAAATACAGGTAAGTATATGCAAACCACAACCAGTAACTACTGGTACCATAATGACCTAAGCATTATCACATTAGACATAAACCCACACTAGGCCCAAACCTCAGCAGCATAAACACATTACGCAATGGGCCTCACCAGCATAAACACATTATGCACCAACCCCATAAGCATAAACACATTACGCAAATAGGTCCTCCCCAAAACATCATAGCATGACATTAGGCATTAGCACATTAGGCCCAAACTTTCCTAAGCATAACCCCATTACGCCAGGGACCTCACCAGCATAGACACATTATGCCATACCGTCCTAAACCTAAACAGATTACGCCATAATACAGGTAGGTCAGACATAAGCATAATCATAGGCAGGTACCATACTAGGAATAAACCTATTAGGCCTAACCACAGAACTGACCCCAGGCCATCGGGCCTTTCACTGGGGCGCCAGTGCCCTATGTCCAGACATGTTAGGGCTTCTCCAGGGTGATCCCATTAGCCCTCTGGCTGCCAATGCAGCAATCCACAGTGCGCAGTTGCACAAACCTTAACGTAGCAGCTGCCCACCACTTGCTGGGCAGCTGTAGAGCAGTACGTCGACCTAGGCACTGACTGTGCCTCTCCTAAAAATGTCCCAAAGGAAAAGAATAGGGCTGGCACTACAGTGCCTCCTGAACCCCCACTGGGGCTCCTCAACAAACTCTGCCCCCACAATGCAGCTGCCTGCTAACTGCGGTGCCGCTGGGAAGTAACTAATTACAGACAAAAGTGCCCCCAATCAGGTCAGGGACTCACGGTGCCTCTTGAGCCCCCTTCATGATGCGCGAGTGCGCGCCAGCCATCAAAGAGGACACTGCCTCCAACTATGTCCCTCACTGTCTGGGCAATCACCAGAAGGATGCTGTCCTGTATAATGCCCCCGCTGCACATGGATTCCAATAGGGCACCGTCCTCTTAAAATGCCCCCGTTGTACTGAAAATCGCTGCGAGGACGCCCACCAGGCTATGCGGGGGAGGCTCTTCTCCCCTCAGGCCTCAGGACCGGCTCGGTGCCTCGAAGGGCACCACCACCCTCTGGCTAAGCCTCTACTCACTAGGGCTCAGGATCCGGATATCCACTTGGGCGCCGGGGCTCCCCTCAGCTTGCCGAAGCCCCGCTTCTCTCTGCGCCAGTCTCTCCTTCCAGGCCTCGGGACCGGCACTCCGCTTCCGGCTATATGCAGCTGGCCCCGCCTCCAGTCAGGCAGAGTGCCTGGCTTGCCGTTCAGCTTTCCCCCGGGTCGCGGCGGTGATTTTCTCAGTAATCGCGGGGTGGGCACCCGCAATAAAAACAAAGGCATAAGCGGGGTGGGCACCCACAACTCGGATAATCGCGGCATCCAAGCGGGGTGGGCTCCCGTAATTTAAATACGCAAAAGCGGGGTGGGCACCTGTGTTTCTGAATAATCCATAAGCGGGGTGGGCTCCCGCTCGATACATAAAGAATGAGGGGTGGGCTCCCGCCTCAGCCGCATCACGGGGAATCCCTCACGCCGGGATTCCCTCTATCTCCATGTGCAGCACCGCGCTGCAACAGCCCACGCTCTCCTCTCCCTTCAAAATCAAGCGCTCACAAGGCGCTAGAAGCAGGCAGAGGTCCTGCAGCACAAAGAATCAGTCCTTAGAGATGAAAAGGTCAATGCAGGGCCCAGGGAGGCAAGCCCTCATGGTAGCTCCCCCTGGGCCCCAGCAGCAGCACGACCGGCATTGTGGAGGGAAGGCACAGCCCTATTCAGGTCCCAGGTGCAACTCCTCTTACCCATCTACATGTAGATCTCTCTATTCAGCTCTGTGCTGACTCACCCTCACTCAAATGTTTGGTTTCCAGCCCCTTGTGCTCCACTATTCAGGTTTTTAAGTTGGAGACAGACAACCACAACACTTTACATGATTTCATTAACAAAGGTATGTCTTTGTCATCTGAATGAAAGATCGGCCAATGTAATAAAATATCCATGCAAAAGCACCATAACAGGCATTGTATTGAATACATTAATAACCACACCATGTTTGCCTATCATATATCTGTTAGCATGTGACATGGACATGCACAACTGAAGGTCTGCAACTGTAGATGTTCACGTGTTGAACAGCAGAAAACCATTTATCGCTGTGCAATTTTTTATTTTTTTCATTTTGTCATTTGAAAAAAATATGAATCACTGTGACATGATTTATTTCCTGACAAGTATCTCCTATTACTTTTCGTTGATATGAATGCATCTCCCACCATCTCCTTTATTGTCGGCACAGACGAATGTTCTTTACATTGATTGTGCCCGTGGAAGAATGATTTGTGGTCTCGCGTTACTTTTCCCTACATTCGATGCGTGACGTGGGTGAGAGCACTAACAAATCACTCTTAAAGCAGTAAAAAAACCAATGTTCCTGAAGCAAAACCAAATGTATCCTCGAGCAGTGAACAGTCCCCTGCCTCGAGCTATTCGCAATATCGTCCCACAATATGCTTTGCAGGACCTAACATATAAATACAAAAACTGAATTGCCTGGATTTACCGGTAATATTCATTATTCCATTGAACAATGACAAAGGTGATAAAGTGAAGTTCACGGCAAATTCGCAGGCGTCCACAAATATTTCTCAGTGACAGTAATGGCAAACGTCTGACTTTTTAGAAGTCTGCATTTTTGTAGAACGGGACAATTTATCACCCAAGAGTGGAAATAATGGAATGGCACACGCTGACCATGGATCTCTGGAGCCATTTTACATCAAAGGGGCTTGGGGCGAAGGAGGGGCAGGTTTCTTGTAAATAGGCGTTTGCACCATGTTTTTAAAAAGCTAGATATATTTGAAAACTGCAACACTTACACGACCAGCATGATAACTCGAAATTGTTCTGTACTGAAAAGTCAATTCACAATCGTATCACCTCCCTCAGATGTAAAAATAAGTCTGCACATTAAAATGAAAATTTCATTTCTTATTACCCCTGGCAAGGTTCTAATTTCTCAACTAAGGCAATTCCAGTTCAATGAATAAGCTAAATATGTCTTAATAGTGTTTTGCAAATGTTACACTCTTATGAAAATCCCACGGGATTCCTGGCATAAGGGTTTTATAAATCCTGGTGCTTTGCAACATTACCCTTCCCGTACCCTATAACAACAAACCTTAAAAGAAAGACAGCAAAACCTGGAGACAAAAAAAAATGAAAATGCAAATCAATTAAAACAAGCCAAGAATCAGTCAATCTGCCCTTTCACACTTAAAATGTTCAGATGTCCATCAAGAAGACATCTTAGCAGGATACATTTTTTTATACATGTCAGTGAAGTGTGTGTAAACCTTGTCCACTTTCTTTTTCTTTGCTGTTTGTTTCTCGATTCATCAACCGTTACTAGATACAATATATTTATGTATGTGTAAATCCAGATTTATTAAAATAAACTTTTCAGAGTCATTCGTGCACGTTTTCTGCTTTGGGCCACAGTAATAAGAGGACATAGTTCGAAATTGCCCTTTTGCACCAAACAGATAGGGCCTGATGATTAATAAGGACGCAAATTATCCTTCCTATGTAAATTTATTTACATAAACTGATCTTAATACTTCTGGCTCTATTTAGAGTTTTGCAGATGGCATACACCGCAAACACAAGGAGATGATGGATTGAGCGCTGAAACTCTTCAGATACTCACCCCCAGTCACAGATCTGGGTTGAATTCCCCATCGTTCTTTTGCTCACTTCGCCACCTCAGTTCAGACCCAGCTATATGCAAATCAGCGTTGACCCCGTGCCTCATGGGAACAGTCCAGCCTGAACTGCCAAGATGGGATACACCGTCAAAACATGGTAGCTATCCCGCCTGCCATATGGCAAGGGCTAAAGACTATAACAGCAGACAAGATATCTGTCTCGTTTGTGATAGAAAAACCCTTCCCCCAAAAAGTAAATAAGGCCCATAGTCTATTACTGTGATTACTACCAGGGTATAGGCCAATAAGTCCTCATTGCGAGTTTGGCAGATAGGGGGCATTGATATGATATATGAAAAGATGTCGACGTTTGTTGATAAATGCAAAAACAACAGTTGATGGCCAGAATGCAGAACATTGTCATACATTCACCCCAGTACAGAGATCTGGGCCTAAATCCATTGTTTTTTTGCTCACTATGCCGCTCCTGTTTGAACCCAGCCATATGCAAATCAGTCTTGACCCTGTGCCTCATGGAAACAGTCCAGCCCAAACTTCCAAGCCAGGGCCTCCCTGGACTAGAAACAAGCATCCTAGGACTGGTTTCAGTGTTTCACACCTCTTCAGCCAGGACAGCTTGATTCCAGTGGCATGGAGAGCAAGGGACCCACGTCTGGGCATACCCTTCCCACTCGGGGTGACAAATGCAAAAACAACAGTTAATGGACAGAATGCAGAACATTGTCATACATTCACCCCAGTACAGAGATATGGGCCTAAATCCATTGTTTTTTTGCTCACCATGCCGTTCCAGTTTGGACCCAGCCATATGCAAATCAGTGCCTCATGGGAACAGTCCAGCCCGAACTGCCAAGCCAGGTCCTCCCTGGACTAGAAACAAGCATCCTAGGACCGGTTTCGGGGTTTCACCCCTCTTCAGCCAGGATAGCTTGATTCCAGTGGCATGGAGAGCATGATTTGCATATGGCCATGTCTGAACTGGGGTGGTGGAGTGAGCTGAAGAATGATGATGGATTGGACCCAGATCGGTTGACTGGGGGTGAGTGTTTGATTTGCTCAAGCGCTCCATCCATCATACCCTTTGGTATCGCTTTGTTCGCCCTAAGTTGGCAGGGTATGCCCAGACGTGGGTCCCTTGCTCACTTTGCCACTGGATTCAAGCTAGCCTGACTGATGAGGGTTATGAACCTGAAACCGGTCCCAGGATGCTTGTTTCCGGTCCAGGGAAGACATGGCTTGGCTGTTTGGGCTGGACTGTTCCCATGAGGCACAGGGCCAGACTGATTTGCATATGACCATGTCTGAACTGGGGTGGTGGAGTGAGCTAAAGAATGATGATGGATTGGACCCAGATTGGTTGACTGGGGGTGAGTGTTTGATTTGCTTAAGCGCTCCATCCATCATTCCCTTTGGTATCGCGACATTTTGTTGACTGTCATCAATATGGTCAGTGATGTCGCAGTTGAAGTGGTAATAAATATCATTATAACATTTGCATATAGTAAATCCTTTTACTCATTGGTACCCATTGATTTGTTTTTTTTGCTATAGCCTTTACTTGTCGTTCATGGACGGCCATTAAAAGGAGGTAATTTGAGATGATTTTGTAAGTTTTCAATTTCTTCGAACAATTACTTTTTATTATGATTTTTGTGAGTTCATGTGGAAACTAATCTTTATGGCAAAGCCCCTGCTACTCAAAATGGTGCCTCTGTGACCATATCCAGTACTCTCATTTTACTGCATCTGGAATAAAAGCTGCTCACAATGATACTCTTAAATAATTGAAATAATTAAACATAAACAGAGCACAAATGTACATCATTAGTACTTCAGCAACCCGGTGTTCCACAACTAACTAGCACCCATAAACAGAAGAGTCCTATGTAACACATGTGTAAATACAGATTTCAAACAAAAAGCTGTAGGTGTAGATGCATCTGCAGGCTTTGCCATCGTCTATAAAAGAATTCCCCAACCTTTTAGGTGGTGTTCCATACACTTATGGTCTTAATCTTCCGTCATCTGATTTCATTTTCAATGGCTTAAATTGTTTCTCCTTTTGATGGCAGCTGTAAATAAAACAGGAGAATAGAAAGATCAATGGAAGCTTTCATACACATTCTAAATAGTAATATAATTGTTAAGATACACCTTGTGCCAAGTAGACAAAACAGATAAAAATAGTGTTATAAGATGAAAAGTCAAAATTGAATTTTTAGGATCAATTGTGACAAGAATCATGACAGAATCTGTGCAAAAGAACACGGATCTAAAATTAATTTTCAAGTGTCTGTGTTTGAGATAGGCATCTTTTTGTTCTGTGATTAAATCTTACTGTAGAGTCTAAAAGGTATTTGGGTAGGATTAGACAAACATATTGTAGAACAGCGAACATAATCAAGGAATCTTTTTATTTCCAGAGAGGAAGATGAATTGTGTGACATAAGAGCGATTTAATGTAATGAGAGAGAGCAGAGCTCGCACTTAAAGGGACATATCTCATGCAATTGATTCCCAACCTCTCATTCAACAGTGTTGTGATCTCCTCCTTGGAGTACAGGTTTGCAGAGCAGTTGAGTGAGGTAGAAATCCCTGCAATATTACACCACCCTTTTGCTGGTATAAAGCTTAGCAGTTTTGCAGTGTCCAAAGTAGCCTCTCCCCAACCTCAAAGGCCGTGAGAATGTGATGGGGTTCTGAAAATGTCTGCAAAGAGGTCCTTCAAAGCTAGGCCAAAAGTGGCCCCCATTAGCAAATTAGATAGCTAAAAAAAGGCCCATGTTTGCAAATTGTGACAGTTTTAAACTTGTAAAGACACACTGCATGCATGTTTTGCAAGATATGGAAGACTGGATGAATTGTTACAATATCAGGGATGTCAACAGCAAAATAACCCCACATACCATAAAAATAGGCCCAAAATAGCCCAAAGACCTGCCCACACACTGACAGACCAGCTCTTTGAACCCAGCTTGCCACAAGGACAGTCTCACTCTCTCAGTCCCCTCTTTTTCAAGTGAATCCCGGGAGTGTTGTTTTATAATACCAAAGTTGACTCACCTTGGTGTTATAAACAGCTGAACAGCCTGTTTTATCACACCATCAGAAGGAGAGGCATTTGTGGGGTAATTCCACTCTGCCTAGTTTTACTTCTTGGTCAGAAATGTAGACAACCCAGTCAATTGAGCTGTAACCAGTGTGTAATAAGACATTTAAGGTCAAATGAATAAAGCCCCTTTGTCGTTGCAAAACCTGCATTTTGTGAAATCACAAGGGTTTGCAAGTGCAACAGGGTTTTGTACAGTGTTCAAAATCCTCTTCGCATGTCTGGAAAGCATTTTAGACTTGCACAAGGGCATCTGCCAACCTTTCCACATTGCAAAGAGGAGAGACATCGCCATCTTATTTACAAGTCACAAAGAAGGATGTATAAATAGTTTGTGACCGCAATTGTGGTTGTAAACCATTGATCAGTTATGGACTCATGACATTAGGGAATGGACATGACATATGAATAGACATGACATGACAGGGAATGGACATGACATATGAAGGATGAATACATATATGTTTGAACAATCAGCAATGATGGACCAACATGTCTAAAATCACTGGGAGTTTTTTAGATTGAAATGAGTCCGTGAGATCAAAGAAAGAGATGAATAACATAAGCAATATTTGAAATTCAAATATGACCACTTGTAAAGACAATGCACACTGGCTAATCAGGAGCTGTGTTCTGCAAAAATCACCACTTTTCCCAAACTGTAGTTACTTTGTCACCCCTTAGTGGGTGTGCTTGCTCACAACTCTATGCATAATATATAGAAGCAGTGGCCCTCCCACAGAAAGATTATGCAGTAGTTACGTATATATGTTAGAAAGTAACCTAATTGCAACTAGAGAAGGAAACAAAGATCACACAAATGTACTGTAATAAAAGACATTATTGATTCAAAACCTGTGGTATAGTGAGGAATGGTGCAATGATAAAGTGCTCAGTGGGGAGGAAAGAGAATTTTCTTTCCAAATGTCACACTCGACCCCAAAAAGGAGAATACATATGGCCCATATAAGGAGGGGGCCCCAATCAATAACTGTTAATAATTTCTTGGAGACCATATAGAAAGTCATGCCAGGCACTAGTATAATTGTGATCTGTTAACTCTGTAGTAATAACCACAGGGTCATCACCAGGACAGAAAATCAGTTATTGCATCTGAAGGTCAAGTTAAAAGATTTAAAAAAAATTGACTTAGTATGCTATATCAAAAAAATGCTCTCTGCCGATAGTTGGTGAGAAACATGCAGGAAAGTTTGAGTAAATCCTGATATTAGATTGTTTAGAGCTGTCTTGAAAAGAATAAGGTGGGAATAGGTTACTTGTTCTGAATTTTGATATGATACATTGACCTTCTTTATCAGACAATTTGTGCCACATACAAGGTTATTTGTAAGGGACAGTGCACATTTTATTGAGAAAAATGAAGATTAACCCTTTGAACTTGACAACGGAACTCTAGTCACATTGGACTTCAAACATCTTTACACTAACGTTCCTCAGGAAGTTGTGCAGCTCATCACACCTCAGCCCACATTTTGCATTCCTCTTCCATTTTTCTGACCTCGTTTTGATTGCTTTAGGACTCTGTGCACTTTACAACTGCCAACCAGTGCTAAAGTGATCTCTCCCCTAAACATGTTAATATTGGCTCATCCCCAATTGGCATATTTAAGTTACTTATGAGTCCCTAGCAAAATGTGCTATATGTGCCCAGGCCCTGTAAATTAAATGCTACTAGTGGGCCAGCAGCACTCATTGTGCCACCCACTTAGGTAGCCCTCTAACCCTGGTTCAGGCCATCCATTGCAGAAGGGTGGGCGCAAGATCCCAGGTATGTACCCCATGATGCTGTGAGCAACATGCTGGCTTTCAGACACCAGGTGGCTAAGTTATGAAAGCAACCTTCCAGTAACCTTGAAGCCAGTCAGGAAGTCTTGAAGGAGTGGCAAGACAAATATTTTACCACTGTTAAGTTTAGACCTGGTCAGAGAGTGTGGGTGATGGAGCCAGTAGAGCCCAAGGCCCTCCACGGTCACTGGAATGGCACCATGAGTTGATTGATAGAAAGGGTAAGGCCAACTACCTGGTGGATTTCAACGCCTTAGGCATTCCCACAGGGTACTGCATGCAAATCACCACAAATCCCACTTTGAGAGGTCTGAGCTCACCATGCTGTTGGTGACAGATGGAGAAGAGGGAAGTGAACCTCTCCCTGACCTCTTGGTTTCCAAGGAAATGGAGGGCTCTGTGGAAGAAGTAATCCTTTCCTCCAATTTAACTCCTGGACATCTGATAGACTGCCACAAAGTGTTGGGACAGTACTTTTCTCTGTTCTCCCTTAACGCTGGGACTGTCCATCTGTACCCATGATGTGGACACAGGGGGCATCCTTCCTGTTTAAAATAATTCTTATAGGTTGTAAGATAATATGCCCCCCAAAATCCAGACTGAGATCAGAGCATTCTTGGGCCTCAATGGGTACTATAGGAGTTTTGTCAGGGGATATAGCACCATTGTTGTCCCTTGACTGAGCTGTCTTTAAAGAAGCAGCCCAGGAATTGGATTTGGACAAAGGCATGTCAAACTACATTTTACTCTCTTAAGCAGGCCATGTGCACAGTTCTATCGTGGTCAGCTTGAACTTTGATTTTGCCCCAAGTGCGACTTAAAGTAACCTTTTAAGCGCTACTTGCTTCTAAGTGCTTTACTGCATTTTGTCTTTTAAAATGTAATATCTCAACTTGAATACATTGGAAGTCTGTCATTTTAGTCTTGTTTTGTTTATAATATAATAATCTATTTTTATAAACCTGTCCGGAGTCTTTTGGCCGTCTATTCATTGTGTTACTGTGTATGTGTGTGCTGCACCAATACTTTACACATTACCTTTTTAAATAAGCTTGACTGCTCTGTGCCAAGCTATCAGAGGGTGAGCACAGGTTGTATTTTTGTGGGTATCTAGCTTACCCTGACTAGAGTGGCGATTCCTGCCTGGCTTGGGTGCATACATCAGCCAACCAAGACTTTTTTATGAATAAAAGTATTTGAACCTTAGTAATGTGTTTTTTATTTCAGTCAAAAGCAATACATTGAATGTAACATAATATGTTGCCAAGGTTTCATGATTTATTGAAGAGTTTTTTCCTAAACAGTCTTTTCTCCCTTTACATGTTACAGTGCTGGACAACAGTTTTATTTGACTTTGTTTTACAAGGGTCCTGCTGTCATGTTTACAACAATGATTTATCAGTGAAAGTTTGGAATCGAAAATAGATACAGTGTTTCACCATTATGATTTGCTCATAACATTATCCAAAGTAAATGCATATCTATGATATACAACACTTTAATTAATAGCTGTGAAACTTATTGGTGTTTAAGCGCGCCTACTACAAAACTTCAAAAACTCTGATTGTAGAACAGATTGGTTAAATGGTCCTTAAAAAATACATAATGCCTGGTTGGGTGATCCACCAGTATGCTTTTGGCACCCAGTTCTTCCAGGGGGTGTTATGATCCTCCGACATTCACTACCTCTTATTATCTCTCCACAATAACCAGTTCAGCATGTAAACCATGTGCCATAAATGGCCTGCACAATAGACACATTTTTTCCACTAGATGGCAGGATCCTAAAAATACATACCTTACTCTCAGATATGAATTTTAAAGGCCTCCCACTCTCCCTCACATGCTGCACTCTCTTCTTAAAAATTCCAGATTACAAAGAAGTCTTATACTGGTGGCCAATGGAACTTCATAAAATCAAACCATTTTCACCCCCTTTTTTATTACAACTTTTAGGGTTCTTTGAATAAATGACATTAATAGCATGAATATGTTCTAAATTCTATTCTCATCTATGTCCATGATTAAGCTATTTTCTTAGTAACAGAAAATCTGACCAGATCACTCATATGTTCAAACATCTGCTCTAGCTCCCTCTACCAGCATGCATTAAGTTCAAACTTTTACCTTCAGCTTTATCTATGAAGCCATTGAAACCTCTAAATAGCACCATCTGCAAGCATCCTCAGAATGACAGAGATCTATCTGTAGTCTTCACTTCATTGAATTAGGTCCCTCAGCGAAAGGATTCTCAAACCGGGGTTCATCTCTTCTGCACTCAAATTCTGGAATTACTTTCATCCCAGAGCAAACACTCCCCACCTTCATCTATTTCTAGACTGACATAATGATGTTGTTGTTACAATAACCAAATGTAAATAAAATGTTTAAATCCTGCATATTTCCCACTACCTGGTATGCTATTAGACATAGGCCCTGATTACGAGTTGTCAAGAATTTGGTGTGGGGATGCAGGGGCCTGGAATCTTCAAATATGACTGCTGTCCTTGAACCAAATTCTAACTATTCCAAGTGCCAAATTTGCAAAGAAGTCATGGAATGCAGCGCAGCAGAAAAAAAATGCTGTGTTGTATTGCATGACAGGGAGGGAGCAGGTGAGTGCCATATTTACAGAGATATTGCTCTCTCCTCCGCTCTCCCTGGCATTGATTTTAGCGGTTGTGCACCAGGCAACATTAGCCCCATAGTACTGGAGTGTGTGCAACGGCGGCCGCTCTATAAGAGCGGAGGATCGTCGCCACCACTTGCAAATAAAACAAAAATTAAACAGGTTTTAATCCCGTTTTATTATAGTTTTATTTTAATCACCTGGACCTGCCCCTAGGGCTCTGATGAGTATTGTGGGCGGGTCCAGGGGATGATACTGCTGGTGGGGGAGTGGTGGGCACTCCTTTCACTGCGCATGAGGGTTGGCCGGCCGCCTCGGGCCGGCTAAACTCTCATTCGTAGTGAAGCTCTCTCCAGCCCCAGCTGCGAGAGAGCAGACACAGGCTCCTAGTCTGCCTGGAAGGGCAACTTGCCAGCACTCAGGCAAATCCCAAATCTGTTTACATGCAGCATCAGGATTGGCTGCAGTGCAGTCTGGGAGCCTGTGCCCAGAGGAAGAGCACAATGCGGCAGGTGGAGGCATTGTTCACATACATTATGTATTTATTTATTCATTTGTATCCCGAAACACCCCCTCCCCACCTCCCTTCACCCTCCTCCGGCCCAGTCCGCCCGACACTTTGGCAGGGGGCGTGTGTCTACTGAGTGTGTATCCTTCCAGTACAAAATACTATGTGTATACAAACTTTAAAACTTACTCTTCTTTGCATATGTGCTCCACAGTACAGCATGCATGCACACTTGTAAAAGAAAGGAGAAATAAAAACATTTCTTCTTTTAACGACGCCTATCAAATGGTGTTAACTTTTGGCACTACACACTCTACCTTTGTTGTAGAAAGGGTTTTGCACCAAAAGGCATGGGCGGTTGCATGGAAACGCCCATGTACCACCCATGTAACGCCCCCTTTGCGCTAAGTAATGCAAAGCAGTGCATCACATTACTTTCCATTACTTAGAGGTTACTTTCCAGAGCAAAACAAGTTTTGCACTGGAAAGTAAAATAGGAAAAGAACATTTTTGTGTTAGTTAACGTCACTTTTGTGATGCTCACCCAGTGCAAAATGTTGGTAAATAGACCTCCAAGTGTTTTTCAAAGAATGGGGAATAACTGCACCAGGTCCTTTGCCATTCATATTTCCCCATTCGTGGGAGAAAAATGCTGACATTTTCTGCTGTTCCTAGCAGGTGGAAAGCTTTAGTGGTAATGCTGCGGGAGGGACCCTGGAGGCTTTTGTTTGTTCTGGGGGAGCATTGTCTGCTTCTGCTCCCCTGATGTTGTGGCTGGGGTCAGGCACAGCCGAGCTGCGCTGTTGCCCGCAGTTCACAGCCTCTCCAGCAGCAAAGTGAGGCCTGATGTCTCTTGGCCCAGAATTATCAGGACCAGATTTTTCAGTACCAATATTTCTGGGCCAGTAGACATTTGTGTAATTAGCAGGTGGTAGAATTCGATCCGCACTCATATTCAGGGCCAAAGGGGACTGGAAAGGCTTCATCTATTGTCAGTGTTTAAAGTTCTACTACCAGCGTATCCATGTGGTTCTGAACAACTATTTTACCAGATTTAATGACTTTCCACCTTATAAAACCGTAATTGGAAAAAGCCCTGTTCGCCACTACAATTAATTATCTAGTACTTTGCTTTTGAGCTTGTATACTGTACTTAATTTCTATTTCAGTCATCAATGGCATAAAAATAACTAGATAAAGCACAATTCTTGACCGACCATGACCATTGGCCGGACCTCTAAACAAAAAAACTTTGCCTTAAGGCATATTCCTCTTTGTGTGTGTGCTGTAGAATACAGCAAACATGCACAGAAGAAAACATGAGGAGAAATTAAACGCAGTGTTGCCTTACTTTAGATTACAATCACGATTTGCATTGGATTGTAAATCCCACCAGCACACTCTGCTTGGAGCTTGTGTTAAAAAATGTACTGCAAACCCGAAGCAAAGAGTCTGTAAATCTTGGCACTAACATGAAAGGGTGGACATGTAAATACATTTGAAATCATTAATAAATTTCGCCTTTGAGGTACAATAGCAAAGGAAGGACCTATATGAAAGCAGTGTTTTATTTTCCCATTGTGTGTCACCAGCAGTTCTCGAATCCAAGTGAAAAAGGTAGGTTTTTTTTCCAGTCCTTACTAAAGCCTATAAACAGCTTTGCAAATGTGTATATTTTGCAGAGATGTTTGCTTGCGGACATCCAGGAGAGGCATGCGAACTTTGATACAAGTATCCCATAAATCCTCTTGTAGGGCTGCAGAAAAAAGGTTATGCTTCACAGAAAACAGTTTCATCTTATTCCGAAGTTGGCGGTATGGATGAGTGGAAAAAACACCTGGTGTGTAAATATTAAAAGAAATTCTGCACCCAAATATTACTTGTACACTAAAAGTTGGGGAATAATGTATGCAAATGTATTGCTGGGATCAATTTTGCACTCACTTCAGATACGGTCTACTCTGTAGGGTTATTTTTCTCTATGATGCCAGTTAAAAGGTGATTGAGCAGAGATAAATTCAGCATATATTTAAGGGCATGAAAGAATGTTGCAAATATGCCAAAAAAAACATGGACCAGGATTTAAAATTCGCTTTCGTGAGTTTATTAGTGTGAAAATAGTTTAGTTACATGGTCAAAAAACTTCCCGCAGTCGAAGGAAGTCTGGCAACTTTAGCAACCTGAATGAAAGTTGAAAATTGGGAATTTTAAAAACACTTAAACAGGGTGAACTGGCACATAAAGCTCCATTCCCTACTATAAAGTAGAACATTTGAGCTTATTCTAAGAATGTATGGAGGTATATATTTTCACACTGGTTCCCACGTGTATTTCTCCATTTTTGACCATAAATGAAAAGCTCGTGGTGAAAAGTTATGGACCTCTTGTGTTACACAGGTCCTTCCAATCCTGATGGGACTTATAACTCCTGTACTAGTCCCATTCACTTAAACAGGGCCTTCATAACGAGGCCCCTAGGGCAATCAGCAACAAGTAATATATATGCACCGGCTTTTAAAATAACTCAGCAATGACGCATGCAGGTTATACAGGCAGCCTGTGCGCAAATCAACCGTAAAAAGCACAAGCCATTTGCAAACTAAATTTGCAGACCTTCCGCCTTCCATGCATTAATTGGCTCGGTCTGGAAAAGAAGTGTCTTTCACCGTTGCAATTTGATGCAAACGCATCTATTACCAGCTCCCCATAACATGTAACGAATGGGAATGTTATGCCTTTAAGGCTCTTCCGCTCAATATGACTCAGATGATATATGCCCATTTTTTTCTAGGACAGACTTGAAGATGACACAGACAAATGTACATCAGACAGACCTGCGTTGCTTGCACATGAATGAAGATAATTCTGCCCCTGCAGTGTCTACTGATATATAATTGTGTACCTTGATAGTCCATTTAAATTTAAATTCAATGGTGCTGTAAATGAAACTCCAAACACCTCAGTATAAAACATGTTAATAACTTGATCCAAATTGTTTGACAGATGTGAGTATCCAATAATTTGATTATAGAAATGCTTCACAAAGTGAAGAACCTGGAGATTTAACAGTGCAGGGACTCAATTCACCAAGGTGCCAGGGATAGCGGAAGGGACATCACACCTCCTTTGACCTTTATGACATCATAGGAAGTGGCATCATTATGACTTTTGGCCCTGAATATTCCCAGGAAATTATGGTGTAAAAGTACATTTTCAAGTAGAATTATGTCACAAATTTCCTAAAAAGCCATATGGTCTGAAAAGGCACTTATTAAATATTCTTTCACGGTGTGTCAGGCCAACAGAGCCTGACACTCTCAAGAAGTTGACTCCACTTATTCCCAAATATGCTATATGTCCCTCTATACGTCAAAAATTGCCTCCATTTTGGCAACATCTGTATTTTGTAACTGATGCCCCTCACATCATATTCGAACGGGCGCCTTCCTTAGACCAAATTTTACATAAAATATGCTTGTGCCAGAATTTTGCATTAGTGCTGTTCATATACCATGGTCAATCCTTATGTCAAACATTACCACTAGTAAGTCATTGCCAGAATTTTGTCATAGGTGCCCCCCCCCCCCCCCCCATATGCCACAATTGTTTCTCCATAAGCTAGGAATTAGCACTGGCCATTACTAGCATCTTGCCATGGGTTCCCCCTATACCAAGAATTTCCTCCAGCATACCAGCTACATAATTTTCTCCTCACAGTCGTAATATGGCAAGTATTACTCTAGTATGTTAGTGGCAACATTCTGACATGCTAAGATGTGTTTCAGGAGTGCTAGTTTAAGTATTTTGCCATGAATTACTCTATAAACCAAGAACTACCTTCAGGACACCAGAGCTAACTGCAGACTTGCAACCATAACACTGAAAGCATTGTACCACAAGCATAACAACCACATTCCTCTCATACTTACATTCACTCAATCACACACATTTTTTCGCACTTGCACTTGCTTATTCCCAATCACTCTCTTGCACTCACTCTTACTCTCATTCCCTCATTCACATTCGATTTTACTTGGACTCACTCATAAATTATCCCCCACATTCACTTTCACTCATTCTTTCTCACTCAGTCTCACTTTTTGTCACTCTTACTCACTTATTCTCAATTTGTTGCACTTACACTCACTCTTTCACACCCATACTTACACTCAATTGCACTCAGAATTACTCTCGTTCATTTTCACTCAATCTTAGTCACATTCATTTTTATTAACATTCCTTCACACTCTCTAACACTCCACTCATTTGTATTCATTCTCGTTCACTCAACCTAATTCAATTAATTGCCTCACTTACTTGGTCTCACTCAAACTCATTTAATGAAACTCAGTATCACTCGTTCTCGCTCAATACCTATCACTCACTCTTTTTCACTCACTTCCACACTAACTCCCACATTGCACCCTCACCCACACACATTGGCACAATATGCATTTCAAACATTTTTTTCATCATTAGTATACTACAAAATGGGCAGAAAACACAATGGGGTAGAGCAGCGATGCCCATAAGGGCATTCGCCTCTTAGTTCTTGGCACCGATTTTTAATACTTCAGAGGCCAGGGGTTGCAAAAGCAAGGCCAGACGTCGCAAAGGACAAGGCAGGAGTCACATCTACCACCCCTGACAACCCCTAATTCTTTTCCCCAACTTTCAGCTTTTCTCTTTCTCTTATTTCCTCTTGGAGTCATTACCTCTCTCACACACATATATACAGGGCTTTAAGTGGGCCGGGTCTGTCCGGGTCTGAGCACCGGCAGTTTTTTTTTGGCGCCCTCGAAACGGGTCTCTATCGGGCTCTATTTTCGTGGCTACTAAAGGTAGTCCATTCTTTATTTTTTTTTTATTCGGACCCGTTTTGAGGGCCCCAAAAACAACTGCCGGTGCTCAGACTGGTAACCTGACCCCGTCTCCCTTCGCCATCCTCCACTTTGCTGAACTAACTTGCTCAGTGGTCACGGCCTGACGTCCACGGCACGACGGCATGACGTCATGCCAGGTGAACTTTGTTGGAGGAAGGGAAATCCTTTAAGAGAGCCATTTTCTCTCGGGATTTCCCTTCTCTTCTGTTTTTCGTGCGGGAGAGCAACGTCGTGGTGGTGCCAGCGCGGCCGCGGGACAAATCCAGGACCAGGAGCATGAGAAGTTGTGTGGCTTAGTCCAGCTGTGTAGCGTGGGTTACCAGCCCCTGGGGCAAGGCAAGTATCCTTCCACTTTTATTTTAAAACTGTGCCCTTGTACTGCACACTGTTATTACTGGTTCCAGGAAATGTATAGTTTAGCCGCCCCCTTCTCCAGCTCTGGCAATGAACCTCAATCATGCTGGACAGTAGCAGGAACACCCCGCTATTCACATATAGAGAGCGGTGTCTGTGCACCTCAAACCTAAACCGCAGCTCGACTTGGTACTTCGGCCTCATGGGTGGGACAGACAGGGCGAGGGGTGGGTGGAGAGTATTCAGTTGCACTTGCGGCGAGGACCGCGCCATCTAAAGAACTAAAATAAATATACATCTTATGAGGGCTTGGGAGGGGGGGGGCACTACGCCACTGGTCTCTTACGTAGAGGTACAAAAATATTCAAGCAACCGCAAATCGGGGCCTATTTGCCCATTCTCTCCTCGGCCCCTCTTCGTGGCCAACTCCTCGCGTCTGCATCAGTTGCATAGCCGGAGACAACACGGCTCAGGGGCGAGGAGAATACAAAGGGACGTGCACAGAGCGGGCTTGTTGGTGGGGTGCTGGGGTAGAAGAAGATATCTGCGAGGGGAGAAACGAACGCAGGGAGTGGTGAGGGAAATCGAGCATGCAGACAACTGAGGGGCAGAGGTTACACGCGGGGCTCGTAGGTGGACAATAGGGGTTCAACCAGCGATCTGTAAGAGAAGAGAGGTTCGGGCAGGACCGCGAGAGGAAGAGGTGGGGACAGAGTTCAGTGAGAGAACACAGAGCACTCGGGGGGGGGAGGAGGGGGGGGAGACACACAAGGTAACAATGGCGTAACACATTATGGTGGTGGCTCTCTGCAGATGGGATGCGGGCCACTTTAACTCACTGCTAGTTAATTATCAGGAGGCATTAGACTGAATTGCCCCCACCCATCCTCGCAATACCCCTCTGCAGTACGCCTCGAGAAGTACATTTTCATCATGCAAGAGAAATAGTTGCACTGAGGGGTCCTGGAAAAACAGAACCTAATTTCTGTAAGGAACCCACCCAGTGCATCCCCAAAAAACGTGTTGAATTCTGGTCTACTGCCCATACCAATGGCTGGCTCCTAATAGTAACTTGAACATACTCCATGTGCCATATTGGGCCTACAGCCTCAGCAGGGGTTGTACCGAAGATTCCTTGGTTTATTGTATTGCAACATTTATGTAGGCTTACTATCCCTATGTGGGGCGCTGAAGTGCTTGTCTACATGAACAGTATGCTACACCATGTATGGTTTTGGGGTACCTCAAAAAGGTGAGACGTCAAATGTGGGTAACTACAGCCCCTACTGAGGCAGGTAGGGCCACCAGGCTCGTTTTGAGAGACTCCGAACTTGGAGTCCCATTCGGAAAGCTGCCCGACTGAATCCAGCGCCTTGAGGTTACTGTCTGCACACAAGCCAGTGAGTCTGAGAAGGTGCTTACAAGCCATAGTGTCACTTTTTGGAGCGCACATCAGATCTGGCTCAAAATATCTGCCAATAGTAAGGCTGGGGCCGAGAGTGGGGACAAAGATTGCGAAAGGCGTCACCGGGTGTGCACATGCACCTGAGGATGTACGCGGGCCTGGGAGTGCGTGGCTGAAGGAACGCGCCTTAGAGAGAGTGACGCCGTACAACCAGGGCTTTAAGTGGGCCGGGTCTGTCCGGGTCTGAGCACCGGCATGAGTCAGGACATTTTAGCCGTCTATGTTTTTTTTCTTCTTGACCTTTTCTACATTTTCCTAATCTGGCATTTTCTGTTTTACATTGGCTAAAATATGTTTCATATGATGATGTATAGAAACATTTGCATTTGCAAGGTACTGTGACATGTTTGGTGCCGTTAGTTTACATCAAAAGTACATTTTCTTTTTTTTTAAAACCTTTATATTGTCAGAACGAAAGTTCAAAACAAGCATTTGCAATGCATTAGGTCTCGCATTTACTAGAGTTTGAGCCATTGGCACTGTAGATTACAATGCCTTTTATTAATGTGTTGGTTTTTGAAACAAATATATAAAAAGCATTGTCATTTACAATGCCAATAGCGAGGTAGGAAGAGAGCAGTGCCTACGGGTACTCTTTATTCCATGCAGTGACGCAGTATGATGGTAGTGCCTCTGGATATTATTTATTCCATGCAGTGTTGCAGTAGTCTATTCTTGCTTTGTGGGTTTGTTCTGTGGGTTTAGTATTGTATGGGTTCTGGGGTAGCGTGCTACTCGCCGAAAAAGCAATTCAACACCTCGGGGGTAGCAAGTGCTATATAAATGCATACCTTTTCCCTATTCTATCCCTCCACTACCCTTCTCAATCCAAATGAGTAACACATCCACCGCTCAAATTACTTTCATATATCACTATACTAATTTGCCACTAATCCTTTATGGATTTCATAGTAGCATGCTACTCGCCGAACAAGCGATGCAACCCCTCATCAGGGGTAGTAAGTGTTACATAAATCAAAATACTATACATCGGGCCTTAGCAGGGAGTATGTGTGTGAGAGAACTGTGCAGGCAGTGTGTACTGGTATCCCATGTGTGAGGCAGTGAACAAGTCCAGTGTATGCAAATCACGAAGGAGTAAGTAGACTGGAGTAGAGTACATACAGATGTACCAGTGCCATCTTAAAGACTTTTGGAGACCCAGGGAAGACGTATTTTGGGATCTCCAGATCAGGAAAACCTATAAATATTCTTTACATGTTTTTTAAAGTGTTTGGTATTTTTATGGGTTATACTTAATAAATATACCTTTTTGCCTATTTTATTATCCTTTGCTGGATGCGACTTCATGATTTTCTTAAGCACACAGTGCTAGTTATTTTGATTTAGACCACGCCCCTACTCGGATAGGCCACGCCCCTTCAAGACATTAACCACACCCCTTTTAGAGCACCCCCAGTTTTTTTCCCACTTAAAGCACTGCATATATATATATATATCTCATTCTCTCTGCCTCTCTCTCACACCAGTCACTATTACTTACACCTGACTCCTACTATTCTGCACTCTCTTTGAACTTTCTGTCTCGCCTTTCTGTTACCTATCACCTCTTTCTCAGAGATATCTCTTTATCAACAGTCCACTCCATGCTATCTCTCTCCAGGCTATATCATTGTTACACCTGTCTCTCCTACTATTGTTTAATTCTTAGTTAAGTCTTTCTCATTTTTCTGCCTGTCACATCTCACCGCCTCTCTACTCACTTTTTTGTTTCTCACTTATTTTTCACCTGTCTGCCGGTGTGTCCTTCTTCATCTCCTCTAGTCTCTGTTCTGCTCCTGGTTGTCTATTAACTCTTCCATTTTGCTCACCTCTTCTTTATTTCCCTCTCACTTGACAATGACAAGGGACCAAGAGAGACGTTTAGAAGCCTTCCTTGCTGGACACTCTCAACTTGCAATGATAAATGAATTATGTTGCTCATTGTTATTTTAGATTTGAGCACACCACCTTTGCAACAAGCTGCAAAGTCTGCTCAGGACACAGCCCCTAGTTCATGAATGGTGGAAACATGTTGTTCCATTGAAGTGTGAGTTTCATGGCTGAGTTTCGTTATATCTGCCAAATGTCTGTTTGCTTCAGGATGAGAGAGTTTAAAAAAACCTCACAAGAGCACTGTTACATTTTGCAGTTTGGGATGGACTGTTCCGAATGGAGCAGGGTCCAACCTGACTTTGCATATGACTGGTTCCAAACTGAGAAGGCATGATGAGCGAAAAATAATGGGTTGGGATGTGGCTCAAGCAATTGCCAGTGGCTGAGATTAATTTAAGCATTCCACCCATCACCTTGCTGTATTTTTTCTTCCTGACACTGCTCTAGTGATCTCTTAGGACAGATGTCACAATTCCTGTGCCAGGGGTCGCAAGGAGGACGCCAGGGGTCACAGTTGAGACCCCTGCTGACTCCCTATGTATTGGCACTCATTATGAAGGTAAGTATACATAGATAAAGACTAGAGAAATTCGCCCATTATAGTTAGTTGAGCTAACTATAACTTGCGCGCCCGCAATGCACTGGTGATGACGTCACATATTACATCACTCATGACATGGTCAGTGACATCACTCATGACATCACTGATGACATCTAAATAAAATAAACTGCAAAACTGCTATGTAATGTAATATATTTCACAAATTACAGTGAGTTTTTAAATAATACAAAATAATTTAACATTCACAAAACAATTTTTCTCCCTTTTTTTGCTGTCATCAGCTTCCACTTAACTTCACATTTCACAGTGATGTCAGTGTAGTTTCATCATAAACAGCAGGGGAAAAAACAATCAACTAGATTGTTAAAAAAAACAAATCCCTAATTCTCACAAATATAATACAAAATCAACACAAATAACACATCCAATACCATTTCCAATCTTCACATCTTACCTTTAATTTGTACTTTCTGTTCACATTTTCCAATACGCCAAATAATGTATCAAAAATTCTGCTTTGAAATCATCCAGTATGATTTCCTTAAAGTATCTTTAAACCCTCCCACTAGGCCGAATGATGTATCTAAAATCTTTGTTTCAGAAATATCAAGTATGAGTTGGGTAATTCATAAGGCAATCTCGGTTTAATTTCCAAGTGTGTATCGTTGCAGTGATAAACTGTATAATGTCCACTTGTGGTTGTACTTCCAGCATGGAAAACAATAGCAACTGTTGCAAAAGTTCTTCCAGAAATAGCTACTGGACTAGCAACAACATTTTTAATTTTGGTTTCCACTTTTCTTCCATTTGGTCTACAGCGTTGCAGCATTATAATCAAATATTTTCTATATTTTTGTAAGCATAATGTAGATAGCATTGTTGATTTACAACGAGAACAGATCATCTCGTGATCATCTTCTTTTACTAATTTGGAAAATGGTACAGATTTGCAGTCAGGTATTGTCAAATATAGAAATCGTTCTCTGTCAACTATAGTGCTTGAAATTAATGAACAGTGTTCACATTTATGTTCCCATTTGTAACTGAGTTCAAATAAACTCTCAATCTGAATTCCTTCATCTTCTAGTACTCCAAGCATAGCCATCAGAAATTCTTGTGCATCTTGTTGTATATTAGCACTGAACGTTAAAGATCCAGTACATGTATCCAACAGTTGGCGAATCGCAGAAGCAGAATGGATCTTACTTCTATCAGTTCTCAATTCTTGAAATAAAGTATAAAGTGCCGAACATAAACTTTTTTCCTGACTTTCCATAATTTCACCATAAACACCTTCAAGATAAAATATAACGTTTAGAATAACATTACCATAGCAGTTGACACCAGAAGCATTTTCTAATTGGTATCCGACAACATCATCACTTGTTTGTATTTTCTGCCTCTTTACATCTTTTTTTTTCTCTTGAGTTTGTTTCTGCTTTTCAACCATAGTTGATTCTTCAACGTGTTTGCGTTTTGAACACACAACACGTTTCTCATAAATAGGATATTCACCTAAACCTGGAGCATAAAGCCTTCTCAAACGATTATATTCTCTTAGACAATTAACATCAGCACTAACCTTGTTCTCATCAAAATTCAATTAAATACAAACCAGACAACGTTCTGACTCGAAATAATGCAACATATACCATTCCTTCTTTAAACACAGTTCTTCCTACATTTAACAAAGCATTATCTACACTTAAACCTTGAGATTTATGAATAGTTATTGCATATGCTAAACAGAACTGTTTTCTACGAACATACAAGTCTTTTACAAGCAAAAAACGTACAGCATAACGTGCAATCTGTTTTACCTCTGTAATCTGATCAAATTTAACTTTCAAGAATTCAATTCCATTTCTATTTTGATATTTCACAAAATCAACAACTTTCCCCATTGCTCCATTCACTAAACCTTCTTCTGCATTCAGATTACGCCTCAAAATTACCCGACAGTTTAAACATACATCTACATTTTTTTATAAGCCAGCAGTTTTTGATACAGACTTTTCCAGAGAATCCAATTTAGTCTGTAGTTTTTCTGAAAGAAGAATTGTTATTCCTTGATGCTCGACTTTATCAATAGCTTCAATGTGAACTATTTCTTGATTTTCTAATTTCATAAGCTCTCTATTAAGGTGCCGATTACGATCCGGTAAAAACCGGGTACGAACCGTCGGTCGGAGCGTTTTCCCCATCCGACTCGTACCCGGTCGTAAAACTTTACAAACATGGAATTATGATTCGCACGGAAACACCATTTCCGTACGAATCGTAAAAAACACCCACCGACGAAAAAATACATACGAATGTGATCCGGGAATGCTGCGACGTGACGTCGGGACGCTTTCAGGCAGCGTTTCACGACCCAGGAATTACGATTTGAACCGACAGCAGTCCGGACGGCAATATTTTCACGGCACCCAAAAAGTGCCGGAAAAGCGAAGTACGGCGCGAATCGACCAGAGTAGGTGGCCCGGTACGCACCGTACCCCCCCCCCAGCCCCCGTACGTACGCGCCATACCCCCCCCAGCCCACGTACATACGCGCCGACCCCCCCCCAGCCCCCGTACGTACGCGCTGACCCCCCCCAGCCCCCGTATGTACACGCCGACCCCCCCCAGCCCCCGTACGTACGCGCCAAACCCCCGTGTACGTTCGAGTCGAACCCCCCCGTGTACGTTCGAGTCGAACCCCCCGTGTATGTACACCCGTGTACGTTCGAGTCGAACCCCCCGTGTATGTACACCCATGTACGTTCGAGTCGAACCCCCCGTGTACGTTCGAGTCGAACCCCCCCCGTGTACGTTCGAGTCGAACCCCCCGTGTACGTTCGAGTCGAACCCCCCGTGTACGTTTGAGTCGAACCCCCCGTGTATGTACACCCGTGTACGTTCGAGTCGAACCCCCGTGTACGTTCGAGTCGAACCCCCCCGTGTACGTTCGAGTCGAACCCCCCGTGTACGTTCAAGTCGAACCCCCCGTGTATGTACACCCGTGTACGTTCGAGTCGAACCCCCCGTGTATGTACACCCGTGTACGTTCGAGTCGTACCCCCACCCGTGTATGTACGGTGCATACCCCCAGCGCGTAGCGTAGGGCTGGGGGTACGCACCGTACATACACGGGTGGGGGTACGACTCGAACGTACACGGGTGTACATACACGGGGGGTTCGACTCGAACGTACACGGGGGGGTTCGACTCGAACGTACATGGGGGTTCGACTCGAACGTACACGGGGGGTTCGACTCGAACGTACACAGGGGGGTTCGACTCGAACGTACACGGGGGGTTCGACACGTACACGGGTGTACATACATGGGGGGTTCGACTCGAACGTACACGGGGGGTTCGACTCGAACGTACACGGGGGGTTCGACACGTACACGGGTGTACATACAGGGGGGTTCGGCACGTACGTACGGGGGCTGGGGGGGTCGGCGCGTACGTACAGGGGCTGGGGGGGGTCAGCGCGTACGTACGGGGGCTGGGGGGGTCGGCGCGTACGTACGGGGGCTGGGGGGGGGTCGGCGCGTATGCGGGCACGTCTCCATGGTTGCTATGGGAGTTCGGTGCGGACGGTGTTTTTTCCATCCGGTTGTAACCTCGGACGCACAGGATGGATCGTGATTCCTCGGTCGGACTTCACCTTTCACATTTGTAC
Source organism: Triturus cristatus (assembly GCF_964204655.1). Classification (NCBI taxonomy): domain Eukaryota; kingdom Metazoa; phylum Chordata; class Amphibia; order Caudata; family Salamandridae; genus Triturus; species Triturus cristatus. Next base: position 881,969,485 of record NC_140583.1, read on the forward strand.
GGTAAATCGTACGAGGACGTGTCGGACACATTTTCCGACCCGAGGACGTGTGGGGAATGATTCCCAATGCGGTTCGTATGGACTTTTTACCATGCGAATCGTGATTGCCAGTTCGTACGGCACTTGTACGATTCGTACGGTAAAAAGACCGGATACGAGTCGCACGGGGAAATTTTTTACCGGATCGTAATTGGCACCTAAATGTATAACACGCTTCCACTGTAGCCATTAAGCAAACTATAGACTTTTTTCTTTCATTTTCTTGTACATTACTTCTGCTGGTGTGTTTTCATTTGTAAACAAGTTCTTTAGCAGACGACTTTGAAAAGCTTGTTTACTATGTTTGCTTAGAACACCAATTCTTACATCTTTTAGAATATTTGCATAATCTACATCTCTTGCGTGTCGCATATTCTGAGTGAGTTCTTTATATTCAAAATGTAACCAGAGATTCACATTTCCAATACTTCCCAAAGATTTATTTGTGTCTTCATGTAGAATAGTTTTAAACACTGGTTCTCCTTTCACAGGGGTTAGTTGTAGCAGATCTCCAAATACAATTAAATGTTTTCCTCCAAAGAGAATGTCGTAATCTGTTTTTAATACCTGTTGCAATCTTAAATGTACAAAAAGCAAGCATTAAGTTTGAGACCATGCTCACCTCATCAATAATTAATGGTTTCATTTTCTTCAGCACTCTTGACACTTCATGAGAAGCATCTCCAGACAACATCTGATATTGTAATTTATTATCATGCTCAACTGGTAATTTCAGTAATCTATGTAAAGTAACTCCTTTAACATTGTGTGCAGCTAATCCAGTTGGAGCTGTTACCACAGAACATAAATGTGAACCAGTAGTTTTTTGAAGATAACTGCTCAAAACTTTATTTAAAAAACGTTTACCTGTCCCAGCTTGACCACTGATGTACATCAGAAGAGGTTTAAAAGATGAACACACACATTCTTTTTTTCATGCAACAAACCATGTTCTATCTGTTCTCTCACTTGTACATGTATTTCTTTCTGTTCAACATTTAGTTGTTCTTCTAACTTTTCCAATGTAATATTCTCCTTGTGTGCTTGTTGCATTGCAATTTCAACTTCATGCATAGCAATCGCTGCTTCATTTTCCAGTATTGGTTGTCCAAGAGGATGTTGACTACTTTGACCACTACTTTGACTATCTTGAGAACTTTCATTAGCTATTTCAGCTGTAATAGTCTTTTCCTGTTCAACTTCATCATTTTTAAATATGTAGGGAAAATTGTACATGCAATGCTATCTTTACATGCATTAACAGAATCTTCGTAGCAGTCAAAGTCTCCAAGTAATTCACTTTCGCTACGCCATGGTTTAAAGAGTTGGAGAAGTGCTAAATAGTAAAATTCTCACTTATCTGGAGTTTCACAACTGAGTTTCTTGTGGTTTATAAGATTACCCTGTGCATGTTTTACTAAACAACCATGACATCCAACTACTGCATATTTTCCTTCTTTTAAATTCTGTTTAACATTTCTTTTGGAGCTGTAATGTTGAAGTACTTCATACAGACATAGCTGTTCCAGATGTCAACTCCTTTTCAGATAGTATGTGTCCAACATATTAGTTTTAAGAATGTCTATACTGTCTGGTTCATTTGCTGCTAAGTATTCAATTTCTTCTAATGATTTCAACACTCTATTCCTTGAACAGGCAAGACCTAAACTTACCCAAATGATTCCTCGTGACTTCGAATATAAACTTGAAGAGCACAAGTGGTCTGAACATTCATAGGATCCAATTTTTCGGTGGGAAAGCATTTTCAAAGTAAAGCTGGCCAATTTTGCTAAGGCATTTCCCTTGTGCAATTTCTTCCCACGTGTGTTTCAACTCTGTTTTTTCAGATTTTGCTATGTACGACGTAACATAACGTGCAACAGCAATTGGGTTATCTGCAACATACTGGATGTCCATGTTCGCATTCCACATTTTTAAAATGACTAGAATGTAGTCATTGATATACTTTGACACCTCTGTTCTTTTTAAGTTGTAGGTAATCTTTGGAGATTTCCGAGTTATTGTGTGCCTTATAGAAGACAAAAAAATAATTTACTCTCCCTTTACAAATGACTGGATGTGGAAAACCAAACCGACATTTGGTGTAAAATATTCCTTTAGACTTGTATTTTCTTCTGCAGTACTTTCCACAAAGGTGACTTTGGAAATGTAAAACTTGCTGTCTCAACCTTCTATCTCCTTCTTCTCTTGGAATCTCACATGTCACATACTGTTCGATGAAAGTCAATACTGTTTCATCAGAATCAGTTCCAAATTTAGGTGCATCCATAGTAGCATATGTATAGGAGGTGCACCTCTTGCTTGGTACTCCTTTCTCCAAAAGAAATTGGTAACTTCTCGAAGAGGTGGATTCTTTTTATTGCAGATAAAAGACATCATAGCTTGAAACCTATGATTAAAATACCTGCACACATTAACAGGATCCAATGAACACAGTTCACCAGGAGTCTTTATTTCAACATTTTTTATATTGGAATTCACTTCTCTTAGAAACTCAAGCAAATCTTCCCATGCATACTCTGCACAGCTAAGTGTGACAAACCATGTTGGTGTACCTAAGTTTTATAACATACACTTGAGTTCTTCATGACGACGATACCAATACTCATTTGTTCCACGTTGACATGCCATCAATTTGATTGACTGTGCATCTAAATTTTCATCTGTTTCTTGAACTTTGTCCACAAATTCTTTCGCAGAAAGAAGTGATTGATGAACTCCAGTTTAAAGTATGTGGTTCACTGCATACGACAGAGAAGATAGATCACTTTCAAACAAAAGGTGAAATATGTATGGAACGCACTGTCGAAATCTAGGATCTTCAGAATATAATCTTGTTGGCCAATATTCTGAAGCTGGAATCCGTACAGGTTGGTCATCAAATCGTCCACCTTCTCTAGTAGGAAACAGCTGTAGAAAACAACGAGTGTCCAAGCTTTTCTCCCATTCACTCATTGGAGTTCCCTGTGCTTTTTTCATTTGAAATAACTCAATGCTGCTTCCTATTACTTCTTTTGAATGCAAAGGACATATTGTGTAATGTTCATAAATCTCTTCAGTCCTTGACTTGTCCACTTTCTCTATTTGACCACTTGAAATATCACATTCATCTTGTAAACTTATCACCTGTTCATCCACATTTACATTTTTGTAATAAATATTGTTCTCTATAAGATATAAGGTAGCCTTTTCAACTTTATTAATATCCACAAATTCTTGCCATATTTTCCGACTCTTTGTAGGTAACCATGTACTAGAATGACTACTGCCTCATTTTCCTCTTTCTCTCCAGCAATATTTTCAATATTTTTCTTAAAATCCAAAGGTAAGTACACCACTCTTCCTTTTAGCCCTCTTTGCAAGTCTGTTGGTGGCAGTTTACCTGTTTTAGGCTCCATCCGAATTATAGTTTGAAAAGGATGAACAGATTGAATTAGAACCAACCCATATGTATTCAATTCTGCCAGTTCCTCCGGAATAGCTACTAATTCTAAGTTATTATGTACTGCTCTAGCAGGCATTTTGTTCTCTTCTAATTTGTTGTAACAATATTTACATATATCTTGATCACTACCTAACTCAAATTGACCTTCCACCAACAAGTAAGTTGCAATTTCTTCCCGCTTACTATTGTTCTCCTTTTCACTTTTCAATACATATCAACATTCCTAGTTTGACTTTTATAAGGAGTACGTCGACAATAAACACAAACATAGTTTGGTATTTCAGAGCACACTACATTAAACTTTCCAATTTCTTCTTCAAACTGATCAGTGCTAATCACTTTCCCATCTCCTTCAACATCTTAATTGTCAAACTTTCACTTTCTATGGACTGCCCTTCTGAACCAAAATATCGCATTTCAATATCATCACACTTTTTATGAACATCTGATAAAGAACCATGTAAAAGACCTGTATTCCGTTCACTTAAACATAATGCAGGACTTTTTACATAGTACCGTTTCCTTACAAACTTCCGCATTTCTGAATGGTGTACTGCTAACATCCTCAAGTGATGAAAAACACTTTTATACACTTTTTTTTAAAGAAAGACAAGCCAGAGAATGCCCATGCTTCTCAGTATATTTTCTTACATTACAATGATCTAGTCCTTGTAACAACTTAATCTTATGTTTAATACTTTTCTGTGTATATTCTCGTAGCAAATTTCGCATTATATCAATAGATTCCTGTCGAATACTACAAATACTGCTACAACCCCACGTATACCCAGGAGCTTGTGTACGTTTCCCTTGCACTTCTTCAGCTATTAACTCTTCTGCACTTTTACCAACCAATTCCTCTTTTGGAAGGGGACAACCATCCTGAACTTCGTAGCAACGACCTCAAGTATCAACTGCAAATGGTAAACTAATTGCCTGGAAGTAACTTTCCTGATTAAAAAAAGGCTCACTAATAGAAGTATGTTTCCAATGTCCACTAAATATTTTGCAAAAGTTGGTTCTATTCACAAGTCTTTTTCTTCTACTTTTCTCTTTCAACACTTTGATTATTTTATCCAACACTTTGATCCTCTTCAAAATCACAATAAATAACTTCTGTTTTAAAGTGAAAGCAGTATCCACTATACTTTCAATATGCTGCTTCTGTTTGAATTGCAGCACTTTTTTTCATATTTGCAGCATGTTTTCATTAAATTCTGAATCACTCTAGTTTGAAAAAGTCTCTGACGAATTTCTTAAAATTGTTTTTGTCTCCGGGTAACAGATACTGTTTCTTTATCATGTTTTCTTCTCCTGGTATTTGAAATGGAAGTCTGCTTCTCCTTACTTGAAAAATTCTTTTTTTTCCTTTGTGTGATGTTATTTTCATTAAATGTTCGTAATATTTTTTTCAGAAATTGTCTAGTGTTTTTACCAGAAGAAACTGTTTGTGTAGTACTCTCATTTTTTTCTAATGGAAAATCTTTCCTTTTCTTCCAATATATATTTTTTTTCAGTTTCCTTTTCTTTTCAGTTCTTCTGGGCATTTTCAAATTTTAATCAATCCAAACAAAATAATTTTCTTGAAAAAAAAATAGATTCAATTATTTTTTACATCTGTTCAATATATAAAAATATTAACATACAATTACATAAGTTCTACTGACGGCTTCCAGAGGCAGTGCTGCAACGTGATTGAGCAGGGCAGGGGAGCAGTAGGATGACGGGTAGTGCCATAGAACATACAGCAAGTATTTATTTAATTATTTACATACACCTTTACAATTTATATGTAACTGCACTACCTCGTACTTTTCACCTCTCCGGCGCACCCCACCACCCCACAGCACTCCCTCTGCAACCCACAGCAGACAACTTTATAGATAGTATTTTTAAAAATTGCAATCTATGTACATAGGATGATATTATCAATCAAACGGCACACAGAAAAATTACAATTATTAGCCTAACAATTTTATCTACAACTTCGCAAACATAACACATCACCCAGAGCTTTAAGTGGGGGGGTCTGAGCACTGGCAGTTTATTTTTGGGGGCCTCGAAACGGGTCTCTATGGGGCTCTATTTTCGGGTCTCGCAAAGGACTGCAGTGAGACAGTGAGAGCATGCACATTGCTCACTACTGCGAAGTGCAGACATCGTGCCAGGTGAGTCGCGTTGTAGGAGAAGGGAAATCCTTTAAAGAGAGCCATTTTCTCTCAGGATTTTCCTTCTCTTTTTGCAACGCAGGAGCAACATCATCGTGGCGTGATTAGCAGAGAGACCACCAGGCGCGTCACACCCATTGCCCCAGACTCCCTGAGACAGCATCCCAGGCGCACACACAGAGCCGCACCCGAGTACTTCACAGGTCTTCAAAAGACCATTTGCTTGTTAATGAGGCTCTGTTCTTTTTAACACCTTTGTAGAGCCCCTACATCCCCATTCTGCCTATTTCTGAAAGAATCACCATCCCCAAAATTTCGCTCTGGTTGCGCCTTTGGAGATGACCACAGGCAGCCAACTCCAGCACGACCCTGCTCTGACCTTTCACAGTGTCTTGTGTTAGTGCTACGAAAACACACGCTTTCCCTAGCTCACTTAGGGGCTTATTATCAAGAACGGCATTAAAATTATTGCCGCTTTAGCGGCAGGAAACTGCTGCTAAAGCGGCGACAATGAGCTTGATAATATGCCCTTGTGGATTCCCATAGAAGCCCAGGTTCACACCAGAACCTGGGCTGCTATGGGAATTCACAAGGGCATATTATCAAGCCCATTCTCGCCGCTTTAGTGGCAGATTACTGCTGTTAAAGCGGCGATAATTTTAACGCCGTTCTTGATAATATGCCCCTTTGTTCTCACATCCCCTCTTTTATACGAAGATAGTAGCTTTAGAATTAACTTTATATTCCTATACTGTGCTTCACATGGAAATAAAGAAGTACAGGTTCTCACCAGCCCAAATTAACTGTCTGGTATACTCTCTCAAATGTAAGAACTACAGGTATTCAGTATCTGTCAGTCACGGCCAGTTTAAAGCAGTGTTCCTATATAGAAAGGGACAAAATTTTATGTTTCTAAATTAACATCTTACACTTAAAAGCTGCTTTACACTTCTTTCGCAGGATCAACCTTTGTTTAAAACACCACCAGAGAAGGGTGGTGAACTATGGTACACAAAGAGCAACTCAAAGCTTTCTTGTTCTTTATCAGAAACATCTGCCTGTCAATGCTTATCGTCAGCCTTTTTGGCCCCTTAAGAGGCTGGGTGGATGAGTATAATATGCAGTATTTAGGATCGGGCGGAGGGTGTACGGAAATAAAGACAGATAGTTGAATAAAATGCGAGTGGCTGTATGGCCAGATGGATGGATGGATAGCTAGATGGATGGATGTATGAATGGATTGAAGGATGAATGAATGCATGAACCAGTACTTAGGATAGACGGGTGGGCTGATAGATGATTAGGATTGGTTCTGGGACAGATGTATGTATGGAAATATGGGCGTATGACTGGATGGATTGCAGAGTGCTTACCATAGGCGAGTGGGCTGATAGATGCTTAGAATAAGTGCAGAGACAGATGCATGTATGTATGTGTGTAGGTAGGAATGTATGGATGAATTGAAAGATGGTTGATGGCACCAAGCTTAGGATGGATGGATGCAGGGCTTTAAGTGGGCCGGGTCTGAGCACCAGCAGATATTTTCAGGAGGCCTCAAAACGGGTCTCTATCGGGCTCTATTTTCGGCCCTCACACAGGTAGTCAGTTTTCTTTTTTTTATTATTGGACTGCTGTGAGAGCATGCACATTGATGTGCGCATGCTCATTTTGCTCACTACTGAGAAGGGGAGATATCATGCTAGGTGAGCCACGTTGTAGGAGGAAGGGAAATCCTTTAAAGAGTGTGTTTTCCGAACGTAGGATTATTGGAGGGGATTTTCTTAAGCACACACTGCTAGTTACCTTGATTTAGACCACGCCCCCACTTGAATAGCCCACACCCCTTTAAGAGGTTTGCCCCTTTTTGAGCACCCCCAGTTTTTTTCCCCACTTAAAGCCCTGACTGCACCATAGTAACATAGAAATGGTACAAGCTTCCATTTAAATCTACAATGGCACCAAGTTTCATAATTTGACATCAAAGCTGGCAGCCTTCTACCACAGTGCAAGAGTGTCTATCAGCACGAAGATTTGTTATCCACAGAAATATTGTGTGATTTGCGTAGCTGTCTGCTCGAACACTCATCACCAAAAGGTATTAAAACATGCACATTTGAAAGAAAAACATATACCATATCATAAAGTGGTCATAAATGGGCCCAGTGCCACTACACCACCCTTATCTCCATCCTTGCTTAACCTTATGAAATCAAAGAAAGAGCCCCAGCAAACCTGGTAGAGCCACTATAGGAATACAGGGACTTAATTTCAACAAGTGTCTGCCGGAACGCTCAGCAACAAAAGGTATTAAAACATGCAAATTTCCGGATAAAACATATACCATGCCATAGAGCGCTTTATAAATAGAGTGAGTAGTTTGCACTTTACAAATTTCGGATTGATTGCAAACGGCAGAATTGAACTTCACACTCCCTCTGTAGCACCACCCAATCACCCTACAGACGTCACACTGTTTAAAACAAAACTTCCTCCTAGTACGTATGCACACATGCTGACACTACTTGGACAGGTGTGCCGCAGCGGCCAGAAAACCTGAGTTCAGAGCACAGGCCTCACGGTTTAATCCCCTGCTCCGGCAGCAGCTCAGTTCAGCACCATGTGACTCTGGGCAATCGCTTACTTAATAGCTCACACAATTTCCACGCCAGCCTCCAGGGCCTTCAGACCGATAGCGGTGAGTAGTTTGCGCTTTACAAATACCGTATTGATTTACCTTCGCACTCCCTGTATACCACCACCTAAGCACCATATACAAATTACCGTGTTCCAAACAAAACTTCCTCCTACTGCATATAAAATTTTACTGACACTACTTGCACAGGTGTGGCACAGCGCCCAGAGCACATGACTTCACAGCAAAGGACACACAGTTTGGGCTCACAGTTTCACCCCGAGTCCACCAGCAGCTCAAATTAGCAGCATGACACTCTAGACAATACCTCACTTAATTTGCGTACCCCGCACTTTCTGACCGGTAGGGGTCCGCAGTTCAGCGGCTTTATCCCCGAGTCCGGCAGCAGCCCAGCTTACGCCCCCAGTGCCATCAGACCCGTACGAGTAGTTTGCACTTTACAAATATCGAATTGATTTGATACGCGCGAATTTACCTTAGCACTCCCTGTATAGCACCCCCTAAGCACCCTACACAAGTTACAATGTTCGAAACAAAAGTTCCTCCGAGTAGGTATAACTTCATGCTGACACTACTTGCACAGGTGTGGCACAGCGGCCAGAGCACATGACTTCACAGCATATGACACACAGTTTGAACTCGCTTTCAATCCCGAGTCCGGCAGCAGCTCAGCTTAGCAGTATGAGACTCTAGACAATACCTCACATATTTTCTGTTCCCCAACACTTTCAGACCAGTAGGGGTCAGTAGTTTGTCCTAGTTGGTATAAACACATTCTGACACTACTTACACAGGTGAAGTGCAATGGAGAGGGCACATGACTTCACAGCATAAGACACACAGTGTGGGCTCACGCTTTAATCCCCGAGTCCCGCAGCAGCTCACCTTAGCAGCATCAGACTCTAGGCAATACCTGACTTAATTTCCTTAGCCCAGCACTTTCAGCCCAGTAGGGATGAGTAGTTCACTTCGCACCCCTGTGTAGCACACCCGAAACACCCCACAGAGGTTACAGTGCTCCTACCCTCCTCTTTCCTCCTTTTTTCACCCTTTTTTCCCATTACGCGCTTCAACAGAATCACAAAATGGCTGCCAACACTTCCTAGTTGCAACCGCTCGCACCGCTCATAGCCAATAAGCAGCAAGCTTGTGCTCGTAACGCCTCAGCCAATCAGATGGCAGAATTCCCAAATATCGATATGTGTAAATTTCGATATCTCTCCAAAACTACTGAACCGATTTACACCAAATAAACAAAAGCGTGCTTTCTAGACCAAGCCCCTTCTCCTTGCCAAATTTGGGGTAATTCCGTTCACCCGTTCGACCTGTAGCCTGGTCTAAAGTTTCCTATAGAAATTAACCTGGAGAAAACACATTTTGGGACCCCCCTTTTTTCTCAGCCCCCCCTTAACGAATCACCCCCAATCTTTCAACATAGGAGCTGATATCAAACAAGAAATAGTTTGGAAAATATCATGAAGATTCATCAAATGACGCCAAAGTTATAAGCAATACAACAAATGCTCTTCCTATGGAAACTTGTATGTATATATATGTGTGTGTGTGTATATATATATTATCTACTGGCGGTCGCCAGTAGATAGTTATAGTTAGGACCGTGTTTCCATAGGAAATCTCAAAATTCTATTTTGAATAACTTTGGCGCCGGTTGACGAACCTTCGCGAAATTTTCAAAACTAATGGGGCGCTCCGCTCAGCTCCTACCCTGAAAGTCTCGGGGGGATTCGTCAAGCGGGGGCCGAGAAAAAAGGGGGGTCCCAAAACGCATTTTCCCCATGCATTTTCCCATAGGACCTTTATTCGAAGGTACAGCCCGAACGGCTGAACAGAATTACTTGAAATTTGGCAGAGAGGTATTCCTCAGGTCAGGGATGTGCCTTTTGCATATATGGAGTCAATCTGTTCAGTAGTTCCTGAGAAAATTGCAGTTAAAGCACATAAATATCTATAGCCGCGCACCGTGGGCGCACCGTGCGCTCACCGTGCGCGCACCCTAACGTTCACAAGCGTAATTCTGATTGGTGGTTACATGTCAGTCAACGTTCGAATCGGTCGAAATCAGGAAGTGTCGGCCGCCATTTTGTTTGTTTTCAGTGCGAGAGTGAAAAAGGAAGGTGGCGAACGTGAAAAGGGGGCAGGGTAGAGAGTTCCTGACCCCCTAGCCTTTGTCAGAGGGTCCCTGAAGGACCCCGAAGGCAGAAAAAAACATTGTAATTTTTTTTTTTTTTTATCGCGGGGGTGCGCGCAAAAACCATTAAAAAAAAAATCATTTTTAATACGTAGTTTATTGTAAAATAAATATATTAAAAAAATAATAATACAAACATGACTTAGCATTTAAAAGACGTACAAATTCACTGAAAAAAACCATAGGTTTCACACATGTTATAGTTAGGAATTAGCATTTAAAAACCTTGCAAATTCACTTAAAAAACCATAGGTTTCACACATGTTATAGTTAGGTGGATATTTCACTCGTAAAAAACCAATGAAATTCCCCCATTATAGTTAGTTCAGATAACTATAACTCGCGCAACCGCCACTCTATCACAAGGATGATGTCATCAGTGATATCATGAGTGATGCCACTGACCATGTCATGAGTGATGTAATATGTGACGTCATGAGCAGGATTGCGGGCGCGCGAGTTATAGTTATCTGAACTAACTATAACGGGGGAATTTCATTGGTTTTTTACGAGTGAAATATCCACCTAACTATAACATGTGTGAAACCTATGGTTTTTTAAGTGAATATATATATATTACCTACATTCTATTTGGAATAACGTTGCACCGATTGACGAATCTTCGCAAAATTTTCCACACTTTTGGCCAGCAACGGTCCACTCCTATCCTTAAAATTTCACGGTGATTCGTCAAGCGGGGGCCGAGAAAAAAGGGGGGTCCCAAACGCGTTTTCCCCATGCAATTTCCCATAGGACCTTTTGACTCAGCTACACCCCGAACTGCTGAACGGAATTACACCAGATTTGGCAAAGAGGTAGTCCTCCATTCAGACTCGTGCCTTTTGCTTAAATGGTGTAAATCCGTTCAGTAGTTCCTGAGAAAATTAGAGTGAAAAGTACATATATATGTATGCCTCGGAGGATCCGCGCACCCTATGCGCACCCAGCGCGCACCCTGCCGTGAACGAGCTGTATTCTAATTGGCTGTCAACACTCCAGATCAGGAAGTGTTGGCAGCCATCTTGTGCCTCGGTAGAACTGAGGCACAAGAAACCTTAAAAACAAACGCAAGAAACGCAAATAGGGGGCAGGGTAGAAACACCAGGGCCAAAAAAAGAATTTAAAAAAAATAAAAATCAGCGAGATTCGCGCACCCAGCGCGAATTTCGCCCGAAAAAAAAAAAAATCAGCGCGGGCTCCTGCGCTGAATATGCTAATTTGCCCCCTGGGGCCAAATCCCGGGGGCATAATTAAAAAAATGTGTGGGGGTCCCAATCCCCCCCCACACTGCCCTGGGGGCCGCCACCCCTGGGGCTCAAAGATAGTATTCAGCATGGGTGGGGGGGCTCTCAGCCCCCCCAGCCCCGGGGACCGCCACTCCCCAGGGCTTGAAATAATTTGGGGTGGGGGCTCTCAGGCTCCCCCAGCCCTGGGGACCGCCACCCCCGGGGCATCTTGTCAATGTGGGAGGGGGGCCACGCGGCCCACCTCCTGGAGCCTTGTATAGGCACTGGGGACCGCCAGCCCCCAGGGCCGGTTCCTGCAGTGTCCCGGTGTGCCCACCCCGGGACACTGTAGTTTGCAATGACAGGGCGGGAGCCTCGCGGCTCCCGCCCTGTCATTGCAAACTGCTTTGCTTCATTGACGCAAGAGAAGGGAAACCTGCTCTTGCTTCAATGAAGCAAAGCTGATTGCTTTTCCACATGGGGAGCAGCATGTGGCAAAGCAATGCCGGCTCCTGTAGGACGCGGGGAGCCGGCTGGGACCATGGGGGGCTTGGGGACCCCTCCACGGCCCCCAACGGAGGCCAGGCCCCGGGGGATGGGGTCCCCGGGGCCATAAGTGGCCTGGGAGGGGGGCCACGCGGCCCCCCTCACCATTAAATTTTTTTTAAAACAATGGCCGGCCCCGGGGAATGGGGTCCCCGGGGCCTTAAAGTGGCCAGAGGAGGGGGGCTACGCAGCACCACTCCATAAAAAATTTTAAAAAAAATTTAAAAGGCCCAGCCCCGGGGGATGGGGTCCCCGGGGCAAATTATGACCTCGGGAGGGGGACCACGTGGCCCCCTTCACGATTTTTTTTTTTTTATAAATAAAAAGTGGGGCCAGGCCTTGGGGGATGGGGTCCCCGGGGCCAAAAAAATAGAAAAAGAAGGGGGGTTACCCAGTCCTCCTTCTAAAAAAAAAGAAGAAAAAAGAAACGGGATCGGACCGGAGGCCACACCCCCTCCTTACACCACTCTGCAAACGCGCCCCCTGGCGCATTTGCAGAGGGGGAACTAATTCCCCTTGAATACTGGGGGTCCCTGGGGGCCAAGTAGCCCACCAGGAACCTCCAGTATGTGCCAGGGGGCTGCGTTGCAGAGAGGTGTAATGAGGCCACGCCCCTTTTTACACCTCTCTGCAACGCAGCTCCGTGGCACTTACTGGAGGTACCTGGTGGGCTAGTTGGCCGCCAGGGGACCTCAGGATTCAAGGTGACTTAATCCCCCAACTTAAAACGCGCCACGGGGCGTGTTTGCACAGTGGTGAAGGTAGGGGGCGGGCCTGAGGTGATACTGTGCAAACACGCCCTGTGGCGCATTTTAAATTGGGGAATTCATCCCTCTTCAATCCAGAGGTCCTCTAGGGGCCAACTAGCCCACCAGGTACCTCCAGTAAGTGCCACGGAGCTGCGTTGCAGAGTGTTGTATAAACGGGCGTGGCCTCTGAACACCTCTCTGCAACGCAGCTCCCTGGCGCATACTGGAGGTACCTGGTGGGCTAGTTGGCCACATGGGGACCTCAGGATTCAAGGGGACTCAATCCCCCAACTTAAAACACGCCACAGGGCGCATTTGCACAGTGGTGAGGTAGGGGCGGGGCCTGAGGTGATATGTGTGTAAACACACCCTGTGGTGCGTTTTAAGTTGGGCAATTAATTCCTCTTCAATCCAGAGGTCCCCTAGGGGCCAACTAGCCCACCAGGTACCTCCAGGAAGCGCCACGGAGCTGCATTGCAGATTGTTGTAAAAAGGGGCGTGGCCTCTGAACACCTCTCTGCAACGCAGCTCCCTGGCGCATACTGGAAGTACCTGGGGACCGCAGGATTGAAGAGGAATTAATTCCCCAACTTAAAACGCGCCACAGGGCCTGTTTGCACACGTCACCTCAGGCCCCGCCCCCTTCCTTTAACATTGTACAAATATTCCTCTAAAATCTGCCGAACTACGAATTCCGATTTACTCACCTGTTATCAGGAGAGAACCCAGTGCTGCATCTTTTAGAGCAGCACTGACCCTGGAAAGCAATTCTAAGCGGACTTACCAGTAACTTGTATTTCCTTCCATAGGAATCCATTGTGTGGTTTTCGCCAGAAAAGTTTCTAAGTGTCCATTTTTGAAACTTACAAATATTCCTCTAAAATCAGTTGAACTACGAATTCCGATTTACTCACCTGTATCAGGAGAGAACCCAGAGCTGCATCTTTTAGCCCAGCACTGACCCTGAAAAGTAATTCTAAGCGTACTTACTAGTAACTTGTATTTCCTTCCTTAGGAATCCATTGTGTGGTTTTCACCAGAAAAGTTTCGAAGTGTCTATTTTCACAAAACTAAAAATATTCCTAAAAAATCGTCTGTATGACTTAAACACATTCTTTCAACTGTTTACAGAAGATTGGCCAGTGCTGGATCCAGGCTTTTACTCAACTGTTTACAGGAGATGTCCAAGCACTGAATCTAGAATCCAGTCCTGTGGTTAGAAAAGTAATCCATAAAGTAACAAATTGCATTTGACTAGAAATTCACATTGAGCTCAATGTTGCATTGTGTTTGAAATTGTGTTGCCCATTGCAACAACTGTAACTACTGGACTTAAAAGTCTATTGCCTATTTGCAAAGTATTTAAACTAAATTAATTCATTCTGAGAAATTATATTTTGTATTGTAATGTATAATATAATTAAAAAAATAAAATATCTCAAAATAAACAGTTTAAACAATGTAGTAAATCAGTATAAAAAAATCAGTATAACAATTAATACATTAAAAATTGTCATTTACAAAACCTTTGAAATTCACTGAAAAAAACATAGGTTTCCGGCCTGATATAGTTAGGAATTAGCATTTAAAAAACCTTTGAAATTCACTGAAAAAACCATAGGTTTCAGGCCTGATACAGTTAGGAATTAGCATTTAAAAAACCTTAGAAATTCACTGAAAAAACAATAGGTTTTAGGGGTGTTATAGTTAGCTGGACATTTCACTCGAACAAAACCATTGAAATGCCTCTGATATAGTTAGTTGTACTAACTAGATCTCACGCGCCCGCAATCCACTGCTGATGATGTCACATATTACATCATTCATGACATGGTCAGTGACATCACTGATGACATCTCAAATGACATCACTGATGACATAATCCAGTGAATGTGGTTTGGTTCGTTATTTAAATATGTATATATATACATCAATTTGCATTGAAGAATGAGTGGATATATAAATATAAATATCTGGATGGAGGATTTAGTAGCAGTGTGATTGACTGTTTACTTGACTAATTTATAGTGTCTCCGATTTTCCGATTTTTTTTCTAATGCTAAACTTGTTTAGCGCTTCAAATAACATAAAAGTAACGCAACGCATTGCACAGCGCTGCTTTGCATTACTTAGCGCCAAGGGGTCATACCATGGATGAAGCATGGCCATTCCCATGTAACCACTCAAGGTTTGTGATGCTATACCCTATTTATTAAAAAAGTATACAGGCTTTAGCATCAGAAAACTGTGCCCTTTTGAAGTAGGCGCAACAGCAAGAAATGCTTTCATTTCTCCTTCCTTTCCCAACTTTGAACGTGTGCTGCACTGTACAGAACACATACAAAGAGGGAAAAGGTTTCAAGTCAGTCTAAGCACAGTATTTTGTACTGGAATGGTATCCTTCCAGTACAAAACCTACGATTGACTCACTGAGACGCCGTTGCACTATGGCTCAAAGGTGTCTCCGTGGTGCACGGCAGCTGATTTCAGCGCCAACGCTAGGAAAAGGTTGAGGAGAGTGCCAAATTTCTATAAATATGGCACTCTCCTGCTCTCTCCTTTTCACGCAGTGCAGCATTTGCAGCTGCTGCACTGTGCTGCGTGTGTAAATGGTAAATCTGGCCCTTTGTTTATGGGTAATCCGTCATTACGAGTCCAGATTATAAACTGTGGGGGACTCAACGTCGATGCATATTTCACTATGAAAAATCTGGTGAAAATTGCTGAGTGAAAATGGCATGGAACGAGAGAATATCTAATGAGAGTCAGTGTGGAAACTCCGATTCCCATGATTATTCCCCATTCTGCCAGGGAAAACTTGCAAATGGTGCAGGATCCCCACAATGTAGAATTAGCATGGCCTGTTGTAGTGGTAATGCCAGATGGGGGATTACAGAAGCAGTTTTAATAAGGATCTCATACTTAAGAGCTACAAATTAGCATTCCAATGAAAAGAAATAAGCAGAATGCCTCAGCGGTCTTCATTTACTTTTTTCAACATGTTTCCAGATCCACAGCCATCAGACATGCATTAAATCAGCACAAATCAGTTTACCCAGCTCCATTCTATGTTTCTAGGGCTTGAGGCCTTCTTTCCAAGCTTAATGAGAAATAAATGCGCAGCCCTAAACTTTGTTCATTTTTAGCTAATAAAACTGTGTGCATAAATGTTTCCTGATTCTGTCAAACATATTACATCCACATTTTCGATCCTTCATATCAGCAAAAGTTTTTATGAGGCAGAAAAGGACACTATGGGGCATATCAACAAGCAGGCGATAAAAAATTATCGCCGCTTTTGCGGCCGAAAAGCGGCGATAATTTTATTGCCTAATCAGCAAGGTCACGCTAACGCGTGAAACCTTGCTTTAGCGTCAGAATTCCTAATGCCCAGCTTTGCATCTCTAATGAGATGCAAAGTGGGCGTTCCTGACCTGGCATGACAGGAGAAATGTCGCTAAGCGACATCTCTCCTATCAGCAAGCCTAACGCTATGAAGCATAGCGTCAGGAAAAGTAGCGATGACCCCTGTTATCGCTACTTTCCTTACGCCTGCTTCAGGACTGATTTAGCCATGATATCTTATGGAAGGTGGATATCATGGCTAAGTTTGTGAGTCCCTATCAAATAGCTAACGTGAGATTATCGCTGGGTTTCCAGCGATAATCTCACGGTAGCCAGTTAGCGCTAGGATTTTTATCACTGATGAGATAAGCGTTGCTAATAGAACGCTATCTCAGCGATAAAAATCGGCGCTAGCCGGCGATAATTATCCGAGCGCTAAGTGCGCTCAGCGATAATTATCGCCGGTTGTTGTTGATATGCCCCTTAGTCAGTCTTGTCCACCAACAAGCCAATAACTCATTTAATAGTTTCAAGGCGAGATAAACCACAAGGTTAAGTAAACTCTCCACCTTTTAAACGTTTCAGGAGACATCTACGAATCCCAATTGTTTAGGGCTGACTGAGTGAGAATGTATCCTATTTGCAGATGATAACTACTGTATTTGGACAAAAGTGGAATGCTAGTGTACTGGAATTTTTGGCAACATATTCTGCAAAAAGGGGGTGGAAATGCGTCTGGAAAACAGGTCGAATTTCGTGATAAAGAAATGCAGACAGTGGTTTAAAGGTAAATTTTGCTTATTGAATGATTCATTAAAATGGTTAGATTGACATAAAAGCGGGCATAGATAAATAAGGTGCAATGCTATATTAAATAAAAATAAATAAAATAAATATGAAATAAATAAAATGCATGTTGATTAAAATGTTCTGGCTTGCCACCAGTGGTTAGACCAGGCATTCCTTGTGCAGATTCCCGAGTAAAAGCATAGTGTTCATTTTGAGAGGGTTGTCAGCGATGAATTATTCTGCTAAAGTTGGAGACTGAATAGATTCTCAGCCTGAGACACGTGTTTACCAAACTGTTAGCTCAGTGGAATATGGGAGCCGTCGAGGCAGGCATGAAGAGCTGGTTGGCAGGTTGGCATGTTCCTAGATAAAAGCGTGTTTTGAGTGAACAGCGGCTGCTAAATTTAGTTTAGGGCAGGTGCAAAGAATATGCAAGAAAGATTTTCTATGAAACTCGCACAATCGGCAGATTTTATCCTTGAACTTCGGCTGCGGAGAAGAGTTGGTCTCATTTAGAGAGATGCCAAAGAGGTACTGTAAATTAAAGTTTTTTTTTTAAAAAATTGAACAGTTTTTGTTTGCACTTAAACAGCACAAATACAAACACAGCAGTATCCATTATGGATGGAGGCCCACCAAAGAATTAAGACAGAGCATTTATTTCTAAAAGGAGTTTTAATGGAAAGAACTTCTTTAAGTGGTGTCTCTCATTTGTGTTATAGGAGGGCATTACTGTCCAAGCGTGAGATCGGGTGCTAAATGAACTTTTATCCCGGGCAGCAGAAAGCTGTTTGCAGTATTTATTTGCCAGTCTTTTAGATTATGGATGGTTCAGTCCTTGTGACCATGACTCTTCTAGGATCAGATCTTTCAGATAAGTATTTTGTCGAGTCCGTCGTCAATGTTTGCATTCCGGCTCGTTTTTGCCGCTATTTTCGGGAATGCTACGACAATGTATTTCCTTTGTTAGATCTTGTTTCATGCATCAGTTTACAGTCAGTGGACTGTTGAGTGATCTCAGTCTTACTTATTAGGAATTCGACGCTGCTTTGTGACCGAGACGATTTGGGAGGACCCCTAAAAACGTGCCTGTTGATTTACATGTTAGGCGGTCAATGTGTTTGGTGACTGATGAAGGCAAAGCCATATGATAATGTTGACAGGATTTGTTTTTCATCACCTATAGAAGAATTGACATAGAGTTTTGACGGTAGTGTTCTACCGACCTGAGACATGTGGCTTTTTGGGCAAATGAGTTCATGCGAGGCCCTTCTTCATCCAAAAGTGCGCCCAGGTATCTGTATGTGTGCACTGTTTCTATTTTCTTGTTGTAAAAATACCAGGCACCTTTTTAAAATTGTCCTTCCTATTATCTTTTCTTTCGTTTTGTCAATTTTAATTTCTAGTGAGTTGATATCGCAATAAGAGCTTAAGCAGTTTAGTGATCTTTGCTGACCCACAGGGGTGTCATTGTATAAGCCTGTGTCACTTGCGTACTCCAAGCTGGGCAGAGCTGGGTTAGCAAGTTTGGAAGGATCTACCTGTCGCTGGGTGATCGACAAATACAGGTTGGCAAGATAAAAATTAAACAAGGCGGGGGATAACACACAGCCCTGTTTCAGCCCTTTACACGTCCTTTGTTTTCTGGACATTTTTCAGTTGCAGCAAATTTTAATCTGTACCCATGTGCTGGCATATATAGCGTCTGGATGGCATTCAGTAATGTCGCTGGTATATTCCATATTTGTAGCTTTTGCCAGAGAATGCTACACTGCACCTTACTGAAAGCTGCTTTAAGTCTACGATCATGGCTGCCAATTTATCAATGAGTTGCATCGCCCTTGCACCGCCCAATCGGGCTCAAGGGCGAAGCAACCACTAAGTGAGATTTATCAAGCCGCGCAAGGCTACCTTGAGTAGCTTTGAGTGGCTTGATAAATCTTGAGTAATGCAATGCAGCGCAAATCTCTGCATTGCATAACTCTGCCCCAAGGAGGTGTTCCAAGGGTGGAGGGTCAGTGTTACCACACATCCTCCCATATATTTTGGCACATTCCCAGATTTATAATTACTTGTAGACCTGGGAATGAATCAAAATGCTGTGCCTCCCCAGGTGCGGCGTACCGAATAGAAATATCTTTCCTAGTTTTTGTCTTTTTCTATGACTGCTGCATGCTGCAACACACATACAAAGAGTAAAATGCCTCTGAGGATTGTGTTTGTGCAGGAACGTTTCCCTTGCCACACAAGAACAACATGCCTGCAATGCAGGCACCCTTACACCATGCCTCAAAGGTGCTTGCATTGGTGCTTGGCAGCACTTTGTGTGCCATCATAAGGAAAGGACAGGAATGCACTGTATAATGTTAAATAGTGACCATTCCTGCCCTTTTTCCTTTCACACAATGCAGTGCAGCAAGGTGGTTTACTGTGTTGTGCCAAATGAATTCTTGATAAACTTGCCCCATGGAGTATAGTGTTGACTTGTTATTGATGTTTTTTTCCCACGAGCATAGATAAGGCTAAGATTTTGACCTCTGTAGCTGAGCGGTCTGGATAAAAAGGAGGAGAGATTGTTTTTCAGCCCATCCTTCCAGATATTGTGAGATGCATTTTACATAGTTTTTGCCTCTGTATTTATCAGGGCAATACGCCTGTAGTTTGTAGGATGTTCTGGGTCTCCTTTTTTATACATTGCTTGCATGAATGATCCTTACTAGCTTTTTAGAATCACTTGTGTTGTTAGTCAGGTGTTCAAGAGAGTAGTAAGTATACTTCCTTAGTATTCTCCTTTGCTTATAAAAAGTGTGAATCATGGTGGGATTATGCAACTTTGTTAATGTTATTCTCCATTCTTAAATTCATACCTAAGAGGTTTAACAGTCAAGATGACCAAATGACCTTGTATCACACCGTGTAGGTTATAAAGCGGGCTGTGAAAGACATTTTTATTTCCATTTGTCTTTATCTGACTTGGTTTCAGGACTGACACAATTGCCTGTGGTGCATTAAGACTCTAAATAAGAAACGTTGGATGGCAGATCCGATCTTCATCATTTAGAGAAGTGAAAGGTTAAAAAGTAGTATTCCAGACCAGTCACTCAGAACCCACACTGCTTTCACTGACAAACAGTTATGCGACCGGACCAAAGAACTAGTCAGTCAGTCTGTGTGTTAGCATACTATGATGGGAGATCAGCAACAGACCAGTGCCACAAAGCTTAGCTGGCGCCCGTTTCCCTTTGGCTGAAAAATATCTTTGTTTATGGCATAGAAAGTGAAGTCAGCAATTGTGGTATTTTAGCCAAGCAGACGCAAACCAAGTCCCTTGATGTTGTTTGGAATGTCACACTGCTGAAAGGGGTTGTAATTCACAGTTAAGGAAAAAGTTATGAATGATGCATCAAAGGCATATAAATATATCATTATTCTCAGATATTTCTTTTAAAGAATGTTATGGTCATAAACTTTATATCTATATCTTTTTTCACAAAAGTAGAATCTACGTCTCCATGGATAGAAAGGAGAACTGTTCTCTCTTTCACAAGTTACTTTACTCGATTGTAGAACATGACTCATCTGTGGAGAAGAGGTCCCCGTTTTACCTCCAGGTACAATGGGATACTCTGCCTGATGTTGGTAACTCAATCATTAACTCTTTTAAGTAACAATTTCTACAATCTCCAAGAAAGTTGTGTGTCAATAATTGAGGAAACTAGGCAGATAGTAGACACCAAAATGATGTGCTGAATTAGCGTGCTGACGCTTAAAGCTTGTCTCCTCTATCTCTGTCATCATTGGGATACATTAGGATCTGAACATTTCTTGAGTACAGTGCAGATCCCATCCTCCACTTCTGACCAAATGTGTGTGATACAAAACCTTAAAAAGCTCAGATTAGCTAAACTCAGCAGGTCAAAGCTGGGGCACTACCTGGAAGATAGAATATATTTTGTGGCCATTGCTGCCAAATTTATTGACTAGTACATTCTCACCCCCCACAAAACATTTCCTACATAACATCCCACAATCCTCATTTAAGGTTTTGAAACCATAACGGGACAAATAAAAGAAGGAAAACATCTAGCAAACTGAATGAGCTAAAGTCCAGCAGTGGTTACCAGAAGTGCCTACCTTTTTCCATCTTCTAAAAACTTCATCCTAACAAGCAACATCACCAATCAGGAGCAAGAATAATTCTAAAACACATAATTAGCATAAATCAGACCATTACATACAATTTAATTCATGCCTGATATAAATTCTTAATTTATAATTAAAAACAATTTGGCCATACAAAAAAGTGCATTCTCATACTCTTCAATTACCTCCTCTCTAGAAGAATCCAAGATTCCCTTTGCATTCTTGAGAGCAGCTATCATTAGGCCATATAGTCCTTCTAATTTTCTAAACTGATCCATTTTCAATATCCAACTTCCATGTAGCGGTGGAACCGAAGATTTCCATCTTTGTAGAATTAATGAATTAGCTACAAATGACCCAATAGAAAAGTCCTGCTGTTGTCATAGCTTTAAAGAACAATTCAAGGGCAAGATCCCAAATAAGGCCCCTTGAATATCGGGTTCGATTTGAACTTGTAATTGTTCCTTTAAAAAGGCCATAATTTTTCTAGGATGGATACATCTGGTGCAAACGATGAGGGGTATAATATAAAGCCCATTTTGACTAAAAGGCCATACATTGAAAATTTGCTCCATGAACAACCTTATCTGATTGTATCTACCCCAACTAGTGGAATCCATCCTCCCCTCAATATGCTGTATAATAGAAGAGAAAGCTGCAAGAGCAGTTGACTCTGTGAGATACAAATATAGAATTTGATACCAGCTGCCTATCCCTATCAATTTGTCCACAAAATGTGCTTTACTGATGTGTTCATTAATTGTACTAGATGTCTGTATGTATGCCCGAAGGTGCTCGTGAATTTGGAGATAATAAAACAAAAGATCTGATTAAATGTTTTCCTTATCAATCGCTACCTGCTCCCAGGTTTTAAATTGTCCTGCAGGCAAAAATGTACCTAAAGTAAGATACCCAGCCTTCTCACATTTGTTAATGGCGCTATTTTGGAGGGATAAGACTATTAACCCACATTTGCTTAAAGGTATCAACGAGTGGGTCAAGGGGAACTGATATTCTTCTTGAAGTTGCTTAAAATTCCTAGTTGTAGCATGCCAGAGTTTATACTGGGAACATTTGGCCAGCTCTGGGATCTTTAGAAAAGCTGGGAGCTAAACTTCCTACTCTAACAGCATCTGCTGTAGATAAAAATAGCTCGAGGATGGGTTCCCTACTGCCACATGATTCAATTAATCATGAAAGGTGGCTTGATGATATTTGCACACACAGGGAAGTGATAGACCACTGTCCTCTACAGATAGTTGAAGCCTCATTAACTAAGTCCAGGGTTTTTTCCCTTGCCATAAAAAATGCTGCAACATTTGATTGTCCTCCATGAAAAAGGACTGCTTGACTAAATTCACTACATTATAAAAAACAAAAACAAATAAGGGAAGAATCTACATTTTGACTACTGATATTCATCCAATAAAGGACACCACTACATTCTGCCAGCTAGTTAGCAGCCTGCAAACTTTGCTAAGAATTGTAGTGTTGTTTAACTTAAACAAATCTGAAAATTCATTTGAGACAAAGATCCCGAGTATGCTATAGTGTGGGATATCGAAAAATTGTGCTGCATTTCATTAGAAAGAATTGTAGGGGAGCAGTGGGAGAGAAGCACCTCAGAATTTGCCTGGTTAATCTTATAACTCCCTATCTCTGAAAGCAATTGTATTCTGCGAAAGGTATTTTTCTGGATTACAGGCTGTCCCTGCCAAATATAAAATATTATCATCTACAAATAATTTAAATTTCGGGGCACCAGGGAGTGTTAACTGAATCTCTGGGTCTTGTCTGAGGGCTGCCGCCAAGGGCTCAAAAAAAAGAGCAACTAGTACAGGTGACACTGGGCACCCTTGCCGCTTGCCATGGGATATAGAGGTGTCTCCTCCTTATTTAAGGTTTTGAACGCACAACAGGACAGCTAAATGACGAAAACTATATAGCAAACTGAATGACCTAAAGTCCAGCACTGGTTACCAGAAGTGCCTAGCTTTTTCCATTTTGCAAAAACTTCATCCTAACAAGCAAGTGAACAACATTATTGAGACTGTGCCAAATACTACCTTTAAATGACCACCACTAAAAGGAAATGAGCTCCAAAAACCATCCGTATTAAAATAACTTTTCCCACAGACCGAACCTCTAAACTGAGTGCAACCTCATGATCTCATGACACCCTTATTAAACGACACATAGCAGCACTTGGAAACTGTCCTGACTTTTCCACTCCTAACCAAAGGATTACAATTATTGTCTTCTACTTCTTTATCAATGTATTCACTGTGGTGTGAAAATGATTTCTGGTGATTTGTTGACATTTGATGTCCCACATAACCATTGCAACAGTTGTGATGCGAAAGAGGTCGGGCAATTGGCATAATAGTGATAATCATATGTAAATACTCTTAGCATTTTTGTGTGCAACCAATGACATTTTCAATATGTGAAGGCCTTGACTGTGTGGGAGGGTAATTGTGAGGCTGGTGTTCTTCCTGAATGCTTCTGGTATGTTCCAATATGGCTAAAGTTGTGATGAGCATATCTGAACTGGAGCATAAACCTGCCCCATTATGACTTATGGGACGTGGGCCTGAGTGAAGTATTTGATTTTTCAACACATTTCAAGGGTATGCTCAAGAAGAGAAGCCAACGTCCATGCACATTATGGAGAGGATATCTCTTTGCCTGCTTGAATTGGTAATCATTTTCAACATGGGGAGTGACTCTTCATTTGCCAGTAATTTCGATGCCTGACAAGTGTATCAAGATATACAGTAAAGCAAGATTGTAAGCTACTGACAAGTCTTGATAAAAGCTCACACGAGAAGGCACTCAAGTAGCTTCAGCCATGTGCCTTCATTGATGAACCAGCTGTACTGCCTTTTATCGTCTTATTATTATTATTATTATTAATATTATTGCGATACGACAATTCGTAAAAGAGATTTCTATGAATAATTCAGATTACATTTGGGATAAAAACATAACAACTCTTATTAAAAAACCTTTGTGAATCCTTTACACAGTTTAATGACATTGCTGTTACCTAAACTCTTCAGCCTTGTATGCTTGATGTTAATATGATTCTGAAAAATTGTGAGTAGGTTGCACTTTAGTTTTGTGAATGTTAGTGCACTAAATATTAAGAAGAGTACTGTATATACAAAATGACTACAATAAGCCAGGTATGGGAGATATGTCACCAGTGGGGATCCCTCCATCATCATCTACCCTACCATAGTGCATTGCACATTCTAATGGAAATGGTGGACGGGAGTTCACCGAACGTAGTGCGGCAGGCCGATTACCTTCTTGTCATAGTTAGCGCTATGAAAGTGCCACCATGGAAATTACTCTCACCAAAACATAACTTTAGTGTTGCTTGTATGCTGGAAATAACTGCTAGCATGCTAGGAAGACTTGGTTGTTTTGTACTGTCTCTACCCCCCAAAAAAACTTAGGACATTCCTATTGCCATGTTTTTGGAGGAAATTCCACCATCCACCACCGGCATTGGAGGAATTAGTGTCATATTTTCCACGCACAAAGTGGTATCTGCAATGGCAGAGTTATTTTGGTGGAGAAACCCCCCACAGCCGTAAGGGAGAACTCAAAATGCAGCAGAATTTCCTTTGCCAGTGGCAGACGAAACAATAAAACATTTAAACCTTTTAAATGTTAACCAACACTTCTATTAATATTCCATGCAGCCACGCTTGGTGCTCATGAAGAATAAAGAGATATATTATGCATTGCATTTGTATTGGAAAACAGAGAATACATTAGCTTATGTTCAGGTGCATTTTGAGCGAAACCCGCGTTGTCTTTTTTCTTGTTTTTATAAAAGAACATTTTTATAAGATATTTACGAATCAGAACACTTTCTTCTCTGTTTTTACCGCACTTTGAAACCCACTCTTCCATTTAACAGATTACTTTGGAAGCGCAAACCAGCAGAAAAAAAAACACACGAGTGGGTTTCAATAAAATGCGTTTGTTGTTCAGACTGGGACAATATATAAGAATATTATAAATTTCGACCTGTAAAGTGAATCCCTGGTTTTTACATAGTTTTATGAAACAGAGTTTCTTGTGGTTCTCCGCCCCCACAACAATTACTTTTCAGTCTTTCTAAAATAAGGAAATCACAGGGTATTTACTTATTTCACTATTTGTTTTGTAAATCACCCTCATACAATCACTAGTTAGATTAAATGCCTACCTTATTAGTGTAATCCTGTTATTACTGATGCTTTATAAATATCTCTTCAGGACTCAGCAGCACAAAACAAGTTTTGTTAACAAAGCCTAACATCGCAAGATTTTAAAGCATTTTCTCTAAGACATTTTGAGCAAGGAGATTCCCATTCCTGTCTGGTACCATCTAATGATAGGCTGTTTCGAAACCAGTGTCAAGGAACGAGGGCTCGACAAAAGGTGTTCACTTTTGCAGCAAAGTTAGTCGAGGCAAAGTGTAATCTGCCCATAACCTGCACATAGTGCTGATTTCCATCTGCACAATGTCTTTATAAAGAACAGTATTGGAGTGGGTTTGGGGAGGGGGGGGGGCTGGGAATGAGGCAGGGGTGTGGGCCCAAGCATGGCACCTACCAGAGCTCTGGGGGGGGGGGCTCCCACAAAAGGACCTTGCCTTGGAGGGAAAGGGCTACAGAGATGGGGAGGCTCCAGGAAGCAGGGGGTGGATTTGGGCTGTGAAAGGGCAGATCTGCTAGGTGTGGGGGCTCTAATGGGGGACATCTGATGATCAGCAGTAATGTACCACTGGCACTTCCAACCAATTGGATCAGCAGGCGTTGTTTCCTACCGTCACAAGGGTCTGCTGAGATTGCCATTTTTAGGTCGAGCCTAGGCAGTGCATGCGTTGTCTCTCCAAGATATGCTGTAATCAGTGTGTGTGTTGACAGTCGGCCCATTGGATTTTTATTGGCTTGTTCGATTGCCTTTTAAAATCTCTTCATTTGTAGTGGTTAATCTGTTTTTTAGTCCCTTCTTTTAGTTGTTTGGTAACTCCTACACAGCACCGCCTAACTACCATAAACTTTTGACTGGTGGGTTGAAGTATTTGACTTGGATCTAATTTCTTTGTGTTTGCCTATGTTGAACGTGCATGCATCTTTCTACTTTTGCTTTGGTCTGCAATTGAACATTTGTGCGTTGCTGATATATATTTTTTTGGGAAGGAACATGTTTGTATTTGTATACTTCAGTCTGCAATTGAAGAAACGTGTTTGTGCGTTGCCGATATTTTTTGGACGGAAGGGACGTGTTTGCATTTGTATTTTTATGAATTGCTGCATTGCCCGCATTGAAATTGTACTTTTAAATGTGTGTTGCAAAGATTGTTTAAGTGCGTCTCTAAATAACTTTTTACAATTGAATTGTTATCTTAACACCCGCCACTATTTAACTTGCATAGCATTTACATACCCTTACAAAATAAATAAGCAATGGCTCCACACAGGTTTGTTTATTCAAAATTACCTCTCAATAATTCTAATTTCTATTTTTCAGGAAGAAGATATCAAAAAAGTTTTCATTGGAGAGCACACGAAACTGAGCTCAAATTAATTGCAATAAAAGACTCCACCAACTACATCAAGATAACTTTATGGAGAGAAGCAACCCAATTACATTAAATTCACACATTTACCCGTCTATTAATTTAATGAAGAGAAGATATTGAATACAAAGCACAGCCTACTTCAAGTAAGTTCAACAATAACACAAAACCTGCAATAGTAAAACTACCACCCCTACCCATATGCGAACAAAAAACAATTAGTAAAATCCTTCCCTTTTATAACACTTGCTACAATGTAAGCTGGGTTAAGGAAACGGGGGCCAGATTTACGACCATAGGCATTAGTGACTAGCAAATTGCAAAAGATTGTGAATCACTAATGCCAATGTACAACAGTGTCAGAGACACTGTTAGCGATTTTCAATGGGTTGTAAATTGCATGCCTCATCAATATTCATGAGGCACTCGCAATTTGTGACCCCAGTGGGAATGGCTGGCCATCCCAGGTATGGTGGCCTGCTGGGCTCAGCAGACCTCCATGTCTGAGACTGCTTTTAAATAAAGTAGTTTTTTATTTTTTTACATGCAACCCATTTTCTTTAAACATTTCTTGTTTCATTATTTAAGGGTAGGTAGTGGTCCCTGGGACCACTGCCTGCCCCTAAAACATATTTTCCCCTTTATTCACAAAGGGGAAGGGGGCCCCCTTCCCTTTTGCAGGTGCTTTACCACCCTCTTGAAGAGGGCGGTATTTTGCGAGTGTTTGGCAACCGCGATTGCGGTAGCAAAACATCCTTACACAGGGTAACAAGTCGTTATTAGGAAGGGACGCCCTTGGGATGCCCCTTCCAAATAGAGAGTCGCAAATCCTATTTAGCGAGTCACAAATAAATTGCCACTCACTAAATAGTGTTTGTACATGGCCCATTGGTATTTTTGCATGCGCAAGCAGGTCGCAAACCCGTTTGCGCATGCAAAAATGGGTCATACATCTGGCCCTATGTGCAGTATTCATTCCTCTACCAGCAGGACAGTCCTTCCATCAGCAGCGTAGCACTGCAGTTCTACTTACTCTGCCACACGTCCAAAACAAATCAAATTTGTGGTTTAAAAGTGCCACCTTTTATCCCCAGTGCTAACTTTTCACTGGCAAATGCACCCTTTGTCTTCCCTTCCTCCTTCTTTAGACTATCTCCAAAATATCTACGGTAACAAAAGCAAGGGCTAATGTTGACAAACGTCAGCTATGTACTTATAATCTTATATGATACTGATATTTTCAGCTATTTTACTCACAGAATATAGAAAGCTACCAGAAAAAATAACCATCCAAATATTTGGGATTGAAAATACAACACAAGAAAAGACAACAATAACGACACAATTTCAAGACCATAAAAACTTGCAATCAACGCATATTCATAATGAAACATTAATGGACTGGTTCATTATAAGCCCACAAGTAGAAGACTTGGCAGATGAATTAATGAAACATTTCCCTGTAACATTTGAAATAATTTAAAACAATGGATTAATCAAAGACATTATACCAGATATTTTTCTCTGAACAAAGAAATAATACAATGTACATACTTTATATTCAACAATATGTTTCTTCGTGATATTCTCTCTCTCTCTCTGTCTCTCTCTCTCTGTATATATATATATATGGCATTTTCATTTTTGTTCAAACATATATATATATATATATATATATATATATATATATATATATATATATATATATATATATATGTGTGTGTGTGTGTGTGTGTGTGTGTGTGTGTGTGTGTGTGTGTGTGTGTGTGTGTAATCCAGGCCGCAGTCCGGCGGCTGACTGCGTCATATGGACTTTATTCATCTAATCGGAGTCTGTACGTGTGTATTCCTCCAGCGTGGCTGGACCTTGGGATTTTGCTTTGGATATTTATATATATATATATATATGCACCCAAAAAATAAATAAAATATATTTCTAAACGTTCTCATAAGACTACTTCATTTACTCCAACTTACTTATTGCAGCAAATATAATAACTAACCACACTACACAAAACTACACTACACACTTCAAAGACACAACACATTACTTCACACCCAACAACATATCACTAAAACACACCATATTCACACAACATTCCACATACTTGCAATATACAAACCATACTTCCACATCATACCACTAATCTTAAATCCACACACCATGAGGTCATTATCAATTCAATGTGAGGTAAATAATTCTAATCCTATATCGGGTAATTATTTATTTTCAATTCTGTAGGCTTCGTTGTTGTGTATCCTGTATGGAATCAGTATTTGTAATGCTGCCTGAGTTCATTGGAGTGGTCAGTGGACACTCTGCCCCAGCTCTGCTGGCATGTCATTAGAGCATCTAGCATGTGTAACTCAATCAAAGCCAACTGATCTTTCACAGGTGCACCCAATATTAAACCGACTGTACACTGGCCATCTTCGAGTGCCAGAGATACATCTGACAAGACACTGACTCTGCCAGCCATAGGATCTGTAAGATATTTGCCGTACATGTTACTGACTCTGTTCCTGCCAGTAATGCACCTGATTAGTGTGTTCCATTGAACGGTGTAAAGTGCTTTTCCTGTTCTCTGCATCAAAACATTGATAGAAATGCATGAAGTACGATGGTGTAGGAGTTGGCTGCCATGCTTCTTTCATACAAATTATTTCCATTCATGTATCTATTGCTTGTTTACTTTCTGCTCCAAAGTAGGATAAAACAACTATAAAAAAAACTCACTATGAGTTGTGGCCAACATGTGATGATTTATCTACCTGACTATCAAAAGGGCATCTGACATAAGACTGACTTTTCTCAAACAATATCGGTCTTTCAGAGCTGTGACCAACATGCACCCAACTCAGCTCTAAAGCTATTTAGACATAATTAGACCAAAGATTGGTAGCTTTAGAAGTGCTGAAGTAGGCAGAGCACCGTTTACGTTTGTTCTGATGGAAGCCAACTAGCCAAAGATCAAGATGGTCACTCCGTAATCTTCTAAACTATGGGGAGGAATAACCGAGGCCATTCATAAAATCCCTGGGGGGGTGGTGCTGGAAAAGTGATTGGAGGAAAAGTCAAATAATTTAGATTGAAGAGACAAAAGACATGGTGTAAACCATGTCAGAGGGCAAAATATTTCTTATAAAGATGACCCCTCCTTTGTGGCATGCCTCTGCACACCCAGCTAACAATATGGCTGGTGAATACATGAAGAGGACATTTGGTAATAGTTGCTTACCCTGTGAACTCACTGGAAGCAAACGGCCTACAGACCAACCTGGGATGAGACACAGGAGGTAAATGGAGGACCAGTTACAGACAATGCTGGTGATGTGGTGCCTGATCAGAGAGACATAGTTGAGTGCAGAATGGGGGGAGAATGCTAGGCGGATTCACGTCACTGTGAAATTGTCCTCATTGAGCAGATGCATGGCTAGATGATGGTACAAGAGGTCAAGGTGAATGGTGGAAAACCTGTGTTTGGGACCAGACTGGCACTAGTATTGATTGTATGGTAGTGCCGCAGATGTAAAACAAAGTAGCTCTAGATTGCACTGCTCCACATGGAAAAGTACAAGCTGATTGATGGTCCTGCATACCGAGAGCAGATATTGGCTGAAAATATTGTGATAATCACCCCTCTCCACCAAGGCACAATCAAGATTCACCAGTAGTCATATTATAGGGTGCCCCAGTGAACAAGACTCAGGCTAGATCAACACAATGCACCTTTACTTCCGGTATAGAGGAAGCTGGCTCTCTTGAAATGATTATTAAGGTCAAACAGTCCTTATGATACTTCTGTCTAGATAACTTACAACATGAAAGGAAAGTGAAGAGCCTTATAGGGTAAGATTGATCAAACCTGTTAAATGAACACTGACAGGTTTCCTCCTAATACGCATGCTTTTCAGAAATGTGCCTATCACCTGTATACAAGAGTGTCCATCCTTAGAAAACTGACTGGTTTCTTAACCTTGACTCCACCACACAATCAAATCTCTGTCTCACAGTAACAGCCTCATCTCCATCAAGCTGTTTTATCACAATACAGTTCCCCTAGCCTCTGTGCAGAAAAGGATTCCATTGTGAATCTCAGTATAACAGAATGAGGACTTTTTTGGCAGGATTCTCACAGTTGACCACAGTGAAAATTACTCATTCACTCTGTTTGTATGAGATAAGAATGTTCATGATAAGACATCATCTTACATACTCTTAAGCAGTCATCACATTATCAAATCATGACAATGGATCATTTCTGCTCAAGGGTTCCGGCCACAACTTAAAAGATTTAAAATGCTGGGATTAACAACCTAACATGATGCACAATCATATATTTACCCCTGACCTCTATATGTTGTCTTCAAAACTGGAAAGAGGGCTCCCATTTTAAGAGGACCTTTTGTGGAACACAAGCTCCAAAACAAACCAACATGCCTTCAGTAACATTATCAGTGACCATGAAGAAATATCAGTAGATAGAGGAAAGATGTGCACATTAGACACATGGCTCAAGAAATAAAATCAGAGACATCAAAGGTAGAGTCCATACATAAAGAATAGTCTCTACAGAGCGATGCTAGGTGTAAGTGGAAACAAACAGGAAACTAGGGCGGGGTGCTCAGTTATGGAACAGCAAGTGCAAAGTGATGTGCTTGAAACACTGTTCAAAATGGAATATCTGTAT
Source organism: Triturus cristatus (assembly GCF_964204655.1). Lineage (NCBI taxonomy): Eukaryota > Metazoa > Chordata > Amphibia > Caudata > Salamandridae > Triturus > Triturus cristatus. The sequence goes on from NC_140583.1 coordinate 882,001,093, forward strand.
GACATGAAAAATACGACATAGTTGTCTTTCTGAGAGACTTTCTCCCTGAACTGAGAGACAAGTAATTAATGAAGCCTTTCGAATTTCAAAGACCCCACTGACTTCCAACACATAATCCTCGTAAACCAGATAATACAAGGTCAATAACTGTTTGCCTGCTCCTTCACCAACACACCTGAACAATCCTGCAAGCAGCCAGACAAAAACAGAGTTATTTGATGTTCGAAGGCGACCAAACCATATCACAGCAGACTACTCCTTCTAAACCTCCAAGTATGCCCACAACAATGGAAGCTTCTGCTTGAGACTTACCAAAAACCTACAAGGGAAAAACAATTGGAAACAAACTTTACACATCTAGGTACAATCAGACTATGACCTTGAGTGTGCATCATAGAAGATTTGACACTTTGATCAAAACTATGACTCTAAGGTATGCTAGGGCAATAACAATATTTGCATCAAGCTGTGCTTTATTTCTCAATTTCCCCTTTAAGGAGTCCAAATAAGTATACAGATAGCACATCCTGGAAAGTCCCCATGCCCTCTTACAATTCAGAGACATAACAACAGTTCTATCCATGGCTCAACATACAAACACATCTTGGGTGGCAAATTTCAAAGGGAGACACCTTTCCCTCATTGAGAATATAAAGTCATTTCCTAACCTGCTTCGACAAGCTCTCATTAATCATGCATCCCTCCCCCACTTTTTCATCTTTAAACTGCCCAGTGACTTTCTCCCAGGCTGGCTGAACCACCACAGATTTTGGCCCATGGCCTAAAGTTGATTTGTGTTCCACAGACCTAAACATTGTCAGGTAGGGGGAACAACCTTTACAATGCAACTTTTACAACGCACTGCCATTACAACGAAACTGTTACAACGCAAATGCATTGACAACGCATGCCATTACAACGCAAGTCTTTACTTCGACTTGCACTAGATGGCGTGCTAACATTAAAAATAGTGTAGTTTACTATCCAAACACCTTCCCTACTGTTACGTGGACTGGAGTTAGAATAGTAAATTACACTTTTTTAATGTTAGCACGCCATCTAGTGCAAGTCGATGTAAAGACTTGCGTTGTAAAGACTTGCGTTGTCACTGCATTTGCGTTGTAAAAATTTCGTTGTAACAGCATGCGTTGTAAAAGCATGCGTTGTAACATCATACATCCTCAGGTAGTAGGATTTTTATACACATTAACATGTAGAGCCTACTTCTTCGGAACAAACACAGCAGGCCAAATATCGAACCTCTTTTAGAAGATTAGATTTGACCAGCTACACTGGTCAAATCCCTTTGAATCCCATTTCCACCTGCCATACACAAAATAGCTTAGTAAAGTATCCCCACAAGCTTTTCCAAATATGACCACACCTAGCCGATGAGCCATTAACAAACCCCTGTGCATTTTAATATTGAATACAAATAGCTTGTCTCATTATATTAAGTGCAGCAACATTTTAAAATATATGAACAAAAAGATGGCAGAAATAGCACTATTACAGGAAACCCATCTCTGCCCAAAAGAGACAGATACCCAAAAATGTTACGGGCAGCAGCCACCAACTAATAGACAACATCTCTGAAGAACATCACACGTATCCACACAGGAAATGTGGTGTAGCCATATTGATATGGAAATCTCTTCCACACATTAACCTCTTGATGTGGCAAGTCCCAGAAAGAAGATACACAAAAATCAAAATCTCAGGACAGATACTTATACTGGGTTCTATATACACACTAAAAACCAATAAGACCCTATTTATGGTGAAGTTATCAATGTTCCTAAGTAAGCTCGGAGGAAATTGCATAATGATCGGGCGCATTTGGACTGGAATTTAGCCTTGGATCCAATCCTTGATTGGATCGGGTAAATTGATAAATAAAATGAGCATGGCATGAGCATTGAAGGACCTTATGCCTGACCATAATCTGCATGTTATATGGTGATCATCCACTCACTAGAGAAAAATGTTAAATATCTTTCCGCAGTCCATGAGACCATATCCCACACTGATACGTTTTAATGCAAGGTGCTCTATTTCAACAGACAAACCTTGAAGATATTCTATCAGATGGAATAACTTACCACTCACCCACAATAGCAGACCTCCCACTCAGATGTGTCACACCTCCAAGACAATAATGGAGCATGCAAGCATCCAAAAACAAGCTGCTAGAGGAACAAACACCTCCTTAATACACACAATCCGGTATTTGGAAAAGAATATGGCCACTTGGTCACGTCAGCTCAAATCATCTAGGTGGCAGGAAAAGGAGCCTGGAGCAATTGCTCCTGAATGATTCAGCAGTAGCCAAGAAAAAATAGGCAGATGATATAGACCTGAAAATTGTATTGCCTCACTAATAACTCAGTACACCACAACCACATTAAGGCAACATATCGAGTCGAGATGTTTGCTCTATATTATTTTTTTACAATGCTAGAGCAGAGAAAGCTTTATTAAGACTCAAACACTGCCACTATGAGCGGTTTGAGAAAACCAGCAGAATGCTGACACTGCATTTGCAACAAAGAGAAGCCTAACTTACCAATGAAGAGACAGGGAATTCTCAAAGCAAACTATTAACGAAACCTGAGGACATCACAGAGATTATTTCCTCATGTTATGAAGTCCTTTGCATTGCTGCCCAAAATTACATGACTCTCTTTGAAGAAAGATTCATAAGGGACCTTAAATTGCCCTCAATGAACGAAGACAGATGGGACTATCTAAATGGCAAACTATCTTTGGAAGATATCGGGGAGCCAATTTCATATCTCTCTACATGCAGATCCCTGGGTCCAGATGGTTTCCCCGGTTTCAAAACATGCAAGAGCCAAATTGCCCAATGTTATATGAGTTCTTTAAAGAAGCTGAAACAAAAGGATCAGTATGTCTATATAGAAAAAAGCCATCATCACTAGGCCATGGGCAGAGGTTCTTTTAGGTCAGTGTAATTTCGTGCTATGCTTGCTAGGTGAAACTACCCCATTACGCCACATAATGTGGAAGCACAGGAACAATGAGAACAACCAGAATGTGAGTGGCTGTCGTTCACAACAGTTGGGCTTCTTGTACTGTTGTTTGGCTTTCTTGTCCAAAATTTAACCGAGGGTGCATTAGTGCTAAAATGTAGTGCTAAATACCAGTTTTGCATTTCGAGTAAATTTGCTACATTGTGTGGAATTTCACATAATTATACAAAAGCAAATTACATGAATCAAAATATCCTACCGTGACAATTTTATGATGATGTTGATGTTAGAATATTTTTTAAATATTGGCAAAAGTGTTAGCCACCAATCTGTGTAGGGTCATTCCAAGACCCTTACGCCATTCACAAGTCAGCTTTGTCATGGGTATATCATCAGGAAACCTTCTTAGAAGTATCACATTTGCTCTGGAACTCCAGAGACACACTAGATGAGCGACTAGCAGTGTCCAGTTGACTCTGAAAAAGCATTCAATAGAGTGTAATGGGAATACCTATTCTGGACAAAGGACTAATTCAAACTGATCCAAGACTTTTTATCTAAAGTCAAATGCCTTTACAAATCTTTGACATCACAGATTATTTGTGGCAGATTGCTCTCCTGCCTCATCAATGCAATGTTGGAGGAGACAGGGTTGCCCCCTGCATCCTCTCCTTTTTTCTTGGTTCTTGCTCTGCGATCCTTAATGTCGATTGTGGAATTCCTGTATGAGCAGGCTCATTAAATTTATTAATCTGTGTTGATGATATTCTCATGTCGCTCTCCGTACCACAGTCACCCCTCCCAGCATCGACATCACTGATAGACTCATTCAGTATAAATTAAATTGAAGGTAATGTGAAACAATTCCATGTCCTGCAGTACTACCAGAGCCAGCATATCAGATCTCCCAAAAAAGGGCATATGTTATTTGGGCATACTACTAAACAAAGGTCTACAGGGGATGGTGAAAGATAGCGTCCATCTGTGTTTAGGGGGCAAAATGAAAGGCGTCAAAATGGTGGGTGCTCCACAATTCAGTTATATCCTGAAATAGCTCACCTTGATTAGTAAAATAACAATATGCATCTATAAAGATGCCACAATCAAAAAATTAATATGGGGACGCTCAAGACCGCACTTGAAAATTAGCAAACTGTATGCACCCAAAGAAGTGGGTGGAATACGAGTACCTCAGATAGATACATATGTGGCTAATAATCTTTTGCAATTACAATTTCACTATGACTTCTACAGACACCCCCACACTGGGAAATGAAAGAATGTGAAATCTTAGACAGGAAACGAAACATAGACCATCTATATTGTCAATAACCCCATGGTAACTATCATGTTGAAAATCTGAAAAGTCAGTGCACATTACAGTGTGGAATTACTCCTGGCTCTATACTTCACCACCTATATGGCACACAAATGAAATAATGATAGAAGGGAAATCTGCCCTTTAGCCCAAAAGGGAATCTATGTGTATCAATAGATCACTTAATTGATATGAATTATATTTCAGACTTTCACACCTTACAATCCCACTTCAGTCTCAGCCAGATGCAGCTATTGAGATATTGCCAACTTGTACATTCCAAATGAACTGATGTAGCAGAACTCCCATCCACATCCCACCCACACCTATAAAGGACCATATAGAGAAACCTAAAGATGTCTTATCAGGTCTTTATGGTATGGTCATAGATTTCAGGGACTCTATGACAACATTACTCACATCTCAATATTTCTGGCAGGATACCTGTGCACCAGTAGTATTCTCTCAAAGAATGGAAAGGATTGCTTGCCACACACAATAGGTAATGGAAAGAAGTCACACTGAAATGCTCTTATTATAAGACCCTGTAAAATTGTTAATGGCATCCTACAGGTCTGCATAAAGCTCATCTCCTTTATAATTCTGAATGTTGGGATTACTTTATCATCACATTCTAGAATTACATTACAAATACCCCCTCAAATGCCTGGCAGTCTCACATAGTATGTCAGACAGTATAATACCCACTAAACATAGGTGCTGATAGGGAGAAAGATCATTGCCAGGATAGTGTAAAAATCTGTATGTTTCTTCATAGGAGAAAACCTATAATCCGGACAAATGAAGAACGGCTTGCTAAACTTGTCAGGATCACAACTTATGAAAGGGTGATCTACAAACTCAAAGATCAGATATCCATGTTTTAACTAATTTGGCAAAAATTTTTAAGACCCTAACCAAGTTACAGAGCTATGTAAAATGGTCTATGTTATGTAGAAGGGCACTGAGGTTAAATGGCAAGTGGGTGAATGTTAAACCTGAAAGCCTTAGGGTGCTCTTCCCCCAAACATTTTGCCTGCTTGCCTCCACTTTTGGGTGTATTATTTTTGTTGGACTTAGGACTCTGAGCCTTTTACCACTGCTAACCTGTGCTAAAGTGCATGTGCTTCTCCCCTCAACAGTGTTTCATTGACTTATCTACAATTGGTATATTTAATGTATCTGTAAGTCCCTAGTAGAGTGCACTACCTGTGCCCAGGACCTATAAATTAAAAACTATTGGTGGGCCTGCAGAACTGATTGTGCCACCCACACAAGAAGTCCTTTAAACATGTCTCAGGCCTGCCATTGCAGAAACGGGTTACACTGCCATATCAACTTGCCATTTAAAACCCTTTGCCAAGCCTTTGAACTCCCATTTTCTTACATATAAGTAATTGCTAATGTAGACCCTAGGTAGCCCATAGGGCAGGGTGCGGTGTAAGTAAATGGTAGGACAAGTAGTTTTAAATTTTACATGTCCTGGTAGTGAAAATCACCTAAACTCATTTGTCACTACTGTGCGGCCTACCCCTCTCATAGGTTAATATTGAGAATTTCTTATTACACTTTTAAGCTGTAATTCCTGATTGGAAAGGAGTAGCCCTATCATATTTAATATCATTGGAATAGTAATGATAAATACTCTTTTCTGGCAAAGGTGGATTTCACATTACTATTTTAGAAATGCGACTTTTAGAAAAATTGCATTTCTCTGCTCTGAAAGCTCTGTGTGCCTGCAGCCTGTCTCCAATACATATCTAGGGTGGGTGACAGCTGGACTTTGTACATTCCCTCTAGACCGCCACACACAAAGTAAGGTTTGGTGTGACTGAGTGGCCATCTGCATCCTGATGGGTCACCCTGAGCAGGAAGGGCGGGAGGAACTGACACTTACACCTGAATTGGCAGCATCCTGTCCCCATACAAAGGATGGCATATCCCCCTGTAGTGAGTCTGGCGCCAGGGCTGGGAAGGGAGGACCTCTGTGCACTTCAAAGCCCCTCTTTGAAGTCATGTCTTCTTCAAAGGCACATCTGAGTATGAGTACTGGGTCTCTAACACCACCAAATCAGACACTTCTGGGCCTGTAAAGAATCTTTGCCAGGACGAAGAACTACTTTGCTTCTACAAGGACCGCCACTCTGCTGGACAGCTGCTCTGGAAGAACTGCTTTTCTGCTGTGCTCCCCTGCTGTCTGCCACCCTCTGCTGAGAAAGAACTGGACTATTGCTTGAACCCAGAGTGCTCTCCAAGGGTATGCTGGCTTGCCTCCTGTTTTGAGACTCAGGGATATTAAAGTGTCACCTCCTGCTCCTGTACCTGGTCCATTGGCAGTGGAACCCGGTGCTTGCGCCCGTGGAATCGACGCATCCTCTACTGCAGGAAGAAGAATCGATGCATCGCTTTTGTGGCAGAAACAGAACTGGTGTATTGCACTGGGAACCAGCGAATCGCCTCCAGAACGGACGCATTGGAACCACAGCATTGCTGCTGCTGCAGTAAAAGACGATCGACGCACCTCCACGACTGCATGGAGAAACACCCTGCATTAGCTTCGGAGCCAACGCATCTCGGCTTCGGCACTTCATCTTCGGAACCGATGCATCACCATCTTTGCATGTTGAAAATTGATGCATCTTCTTGACTGCAGGATCAACTTCGAAGCATCGCTCAACTGCACCCCATATCATGCTGTTGCGAACATGATGAAGGTACTTTGTTCAGCGGGCTTTAAGTGGCACCTGTATCCGGTCCATGCTCCATTGCGGTCAGCCTGAACTTTTGACTTTGCCCCGGTCCACCACAACCAGATGACCCCCATATGTGCTTATTGCTTCTAAGCGCTATTTTTACATTTAATCTTTAGAAATTCATATCTCAACTTCTACTCATTGGAGTTTTGTCATAATGGTCTTGTTTTATTTATAAAATCATAATCTATTTTTCTAAACTGGTGTGGAGTCTTTTTGTTCTGCTTTCACTGTTATTGTTTGAAGTGTTACACAAATACTTTACACATTGCCTATTAAGTTAAGACTGCCTCCTCTGTGCCAAGCTACCAGAGGGTGTGCACCGGTTAACTTATAGTGTGTATCTGACTTACCCTGACTAGGATTCTGGTTCTTGCCTGGACAGGGTGCATACCTCTGCCAACCAGTAACCCAGTTTCTAACAGGCAATGACAAAATATCTATTCATAGGGCAGTTAATGCAGGGAGGGAATCAGGTACAGGGAGAGAAACAGAAAAATAAACTACTGATAATAACAATTTATAGTGCATCTATTGGTATATATGTACTGTACCATGCTTACAGAGGGGGGACGCCTATCAGCTCTTACACTTCGTTCTTTTTAAAGCTCTGCAACAATTTACTATGTAGAAAGTGTATGCGCTACATTAGCCGCCTCAGTAAAGGTCTTTGGAGTAGTATGAACCCCGAGCAAATCTTCTTATGTTTTATATTCTAGCTATCATATATGCATGTGATTCCCTGACCAGACATCTAGAAAGAAATCGTATGTATGTTTTGTGATGTTATTAAGGGAATAATAAAAAACAGATTATTGTAAAAAAGCAAGTTTTGATATGTTGTCCGGTAAAAGAAAATCACAGCAGATGTCTTTAAAATGGTTTCTAAATTATTCCATACACACACACACTGGGTAATCAGAAGAGCTTTAGCCGACCATAGAGACATGTTAAGAAGATATGGGTTTATTCTGTATCGAGCATAACACAGTTCTTTTTGAAGGTCTTTGAAGTGGTATGAACCCCCGAGCATGTTTTTTTCTATTTTCTATTCTAGCTATCCTATATGCATGTGATTCTCTGAGTAGACATCTAGAACAAATCATCTGTATCTTTTGTCATGTTATGAAGGGAAAAATAAAAATAAAATATTATTGCAAAAAAGCACGTATTTGTTGTCCGGTAATGGAAAATCACAGCAGATGTCTTAAAATGATTTCCAAATTCCACATAAACACACACTGGGTAATCAGCAGAGCTATAGCGGATCCAAGAGACATGTGAGGAATAAAAGGGTTCGTTCTGTCTCGAGCATAACATAGTTATTGTTAATAAATCTATAGAGATTCTTAAACAAGAATATTTTTCCTACGGGCAGCAATGAAGACCAGCCGGTGTTGGAGACGTGCGAGTGCGTCTGTGTTGACGCACCATCGTCTTCGAGCAGACAAATTTTCGAAGTAATGGAAGCTGCATTGAAGGCCTTGACGGGAGCTCAGGTGCAACTCACTGCAGTTGTCAGGCCGTGAAAGACGAGTGGTCCGGTAACCCGCTTTTTAACAGTGCAAAAACTGGTAAATTCCCTTATGGCGCTTGAAGAAAAAAAGCAGGATTAAAAAAATATATATTTTGATATTTTCTTTTAATATTTTACTTAATGTATGTACAATTTGTCTACATAACCCCTGGCACGAATCTTTTTCCCCGCAGGGAATCACAACGCGGTCATTACAACGACTGCGTCGTGATGCGAACGACTTGCGGGGGTGGGGGGGTTGGATTTAAAATCCAACACCTTCCCTAGTGTCTGCACAGACTGGAGTTGGAATAGTAAATTATACTATTCCAACATCCAGCGCACCCCCTCCGCAAGTCGTTATTCCGACTTGCGGAGTAATGGTATGCGGAATCACAACGCGGTCGTTGTAACGACCGCGTTGTGATTCCCTGCGGGGAAAAAGACGGCGGGATGACGACATAGATTCACACCGCGGTTGCTAACCGAGGGCACGTAGTAAGGGAGAACAGTGAACCACTTATCAGTTGACTAGGTCTCTTGTGAGCCTCCAAAATAAAGATTTCTCTTTTGCCAATAATCAAGTTTGAGGTACTATCTGCGACCCACGAGTCGATTTATGATGAACAAATGCGGCTTATGACGCCATGAAGACCCGCGGCCACCTCTGTATCATCAGTGCATTAAATGGCATCTTTACCATATTCCTTTATTTTTGTACCACCACTGTAAGTAAGAGGAGATGCAATTAGCCAGCACGATAATTTTTATGTTATCACTCTCACATAGATGAAATGTGGAGTTTTTCTCAACCCTTTGGCCTGCTGGTGCAAGTTGGACACATTTTTCTGCAGCCAGTGCATGCAACCACTCAGTTACATTGCAGCTCAAAAAACCAGTTCCTGCTGCGACATTTTACTCAATGTTATATGAATGTGTGCCGCTTATGTGCAAAGGGACTCGTCACCAGCACCCACGTTCCTTATTAGGAGTGACAGAATGCTTTATGCATGTACAAGGAATTGAACTCTGAAAACGAACGCTTTCTTTTATAACTCTACATACCACCCCCATTTTACGATTTCAGTATTGTAGATTTAACATTCAAAAATCTTAAATGTCTCAATCTTGTGTCAGAATATGGATTGGCTATATTGAAAAACTCTGAACAGATTTGAAACATTGATAATGTCGTCTTTAGTATGTACAACTCAGGAACTTCAAATAAATTATGTAATTACTTTAATGGTCAATGTAATGCACTAATGACGAGCAGAAAACACAATCTCTTGCTTATGTTCTGTGGTGGAGAGACAAGCAGCTGGGAGTTGCTTAAAACCTCTGCTCAATCAATTGATCCATTTTTAGACTGGAACAAAGTTAGGAGTGGGAGGCTTTTCAGCACAATGGCAGGAGATCAAATTGATTTTAGACAACTTGCTGTTTGGACAGCTTTTACAGTGACCTCATGGGCTTAGCAGCAGGGGAAGCAACTGCAGCTGAAGGAAGGTAATTCCATCACTGGGATCTGAGAATAGCCTGTGCCTGCAGTGATAAGGTCAAAAATCAACGAAAGACCATGGAGATCCCTTGGGCACACAGTCGCTCCCATGCCTCAGACCCTCATGCCACCTGCCATTCTTCTGACACTGATTCTGCTCTTAACCCTTTGCTGATTCGGCTGTTGATCAGTACATATGAAAACAATTTGCAATGTTCATACCAGTGAACACTACTGAAAAACACTCTGCACACAACTACGCTTTAAAATACTGAGTAATGTCTTGTTTTATCAACGCTGATTATTGTGCTATGGATACTCGTGAATCACTAATTTTCGTATAATGGTGTGGTGATTGTATTTTAAACATGTTTTGTCATCACAATGCGTGGCTAGCAATGTCCCCTCAAACCCACATGTGGTGTAGCAAAGATACACATGAAAGACCGTACACTGGAGGGTGCTGCCATGCTCAACTGCCCGTAAACCTGCCTCTCACAGTGGCTCCCCCCCAGCATAGCATGTGGAGAAGAGTAATTAAAGGGCCCACCGAATTATTAACCAAATGTTACTCAATACATTAATATTTTAATCTGTGTGTTAATGTGTAGCAGCATATTAGGACTATATCTCTTTACAATGAATTGTTTTTGAGTACTATTATGCAGGTGGCATCATTTATATCGAATGCGCTACAACGTATTCCATTACAACGCGGTTGTTACAATGACCGCGTTGTTACAACGTGAACCATTACATCGCAAGTTGTTACAACGACTTGCTGTAGGTGGTCCGCTGGATTTAGGAATAGTATAATTTACAATTCCTACTCCAGTTTGTGCAACAGCAGGGAAGGTGTTGTATTATAAATCCAACACCAGCGCACCCCCTACAGCAAGTCGTTGAAACGACTTGCGATAAAATGGTTCGCATTGTAACAACGTGGTCATTGTAATGACCGCTTTGCAATGGAATGCATTGTAGCGCATTCAATGTAAATGATATCTCCTGCATAATAGTACTCAAAAACAATTGCACTCCTAATCGAAGTATAATCAGTATATTATTCATGGGATACCAGAAACCGTAATAAAGATTTATAACTCTTAGCTTGCCTGCGAGTAAGTCTTAAGTCTTACCAAATCCTTTTAAAGTTTTGCTTGTATTTTGAATGGACTGTTCTTCTCAAACTGTTCTCACGTATTTTTTTTATTTCAGGTGTGCTATCTACTTCATTAGTTAGAACTGCCTTTTGCTTTGTGTGTTATATTAGGGAGCACTAAGTGGGCATGCAGTGATTGGGGATGAGGGAGAGTCTCCTCTCCCAAGCAGACCAAATCATCAATACTTTCCAAGGCCATGTAGCTGTGGGATTTTTTTGTGTGGTGATGGGAAAGAGTTTACCTACATCCAGAAGATGATGCATCCTGATTGGCCCATACAGAAGGGATGGTCGGGCAAAGTTTCCAGAGCCTTCCATTTAGTATTAATTGTGTGTTTTTTAGTATAGTTTAGAAGGGTCTGACCTGACTTCGCAAAGGGAAGGCCTTTCCCAAACCCTACTGATTTCCTTAACCCATGGTGTTCAGCTTCATCCTTGAAAACCTGTCTTCATTTCCCATTAACCTTAACTTGGTTCAACAGATGCTGACACCTTCCTCTGAAAATTCCCCTTACCACGTTGGATGCCTTATTTAGCTTAGGGAAGTTCTTTTACGGTACATATCCATTGCCCGTTTTGTAAATCATTATTTTTTAATCTTCTTCATAACATACAAATTTAGATTGTATGGCTCAATGAATATAAAGGTTTATAGGATAAACTGCTTTACTAATAGATTGATTTGTTACTTTAACTTGATTGGTAAATAAAGCCTTCATGGTTTGAACAGCATCCTCTCTGTCGTTTCTGTGAGGCAACTTGGTTTCACTTTAATAGACATTTTGAGCTGATGCTACCTCCTTTCATACATTTTCAGCAGATAATCAAGGGTTCCTACATCCAGTGCAACTTGATTGATGAATACACCTGAGTTTTAAGACACAGGTAAGTGCGGCGGATCACGTCTGATAAAAGATTCCATGACCCTGTGTTAGAAATGCTACTTATGTGGTTATCACAACCAGTGCTGCAGACCCACTAGTAGCATTTGATTTATATTTCTTGGGCACACCTGTGCCCATTACTAGGGTCTTATAAGTAAATCAAATATACAAACCATGGATATACTAATCAGTAACACAATTTACATGGACAGAATATGCACTTTAGCACTGAACAGCAGTGGTAAAGTGTCCAGAGGCCTAAAACCAACAAAACCAGGGTTGGAAAAATAGGAGGCAAAAAACAAAAGGTCGGGGATAAACCTGCAAAAAGGGCCAGGTCCACCACCTTGCCACACATGGTGGCTCCACTCTAACAGGAAAGGCCACCGCCACAATCACTTGCCTATCAGCCTGCCTTGCATGACAGTCCAACACCCCTTCAATAGCCTCTCTTACAAGAGACAATGCAACCTATTGTTCACACCTATCCTTCATTGATAGAGACTGAAAACAGGGCCTTGAAGGAAGCCCTCACAGATGCCAGGACAGCTGCAGATCTCTCTTGCACACTTATTACCTGGGTACGTTTTACGGCTATGGCATCTCCCATTACAGAAACACTCTGCCTGTGGCTTACTCAGCAAGTAGCATAATGTTTATAATGTGCAGATGGGTTCAGGGTCCCTTAATAATGATGATGCCTTTTTTCCAAGCTAAAAAAAAGTGTGGTTAACATTGATGTTATGCAACAATGGTTGGTGATTGATGGTTGATTATCACATGCCTCTGTGATTCATCCTCCACAGCCTGCCTTCTGTAAAGATTCACGCTATACAAATACCATAAAATATGTTCATGACTAGAAGGACAAACTGCATTACTGCAGATAAATCAATAGGGTTCCAACAGGTTCACCATAAAGCAAACCATGGTCCATAGAACATCAAGGTCCCTTCGCTATGATATGGAAATTAACCATATCTTTTGTAAATGTATCAAATTATATAGGACATTCCAAAGGTCAATGACATATTCTTTTTCCAGAGTTTATTCACCTACATTATGCTAGCATGGATTTTTACAGTGTGAGCAGTGGGTCTGCCATCAGACACTCTTTATTACTAACAGTTTATGATAAAGAGTAGAAACCTGTCTGTACTTTTCTGTGTTTTTACTGTATTCTATAATTTAATACACAATTGCAACTGTGTCACTTAAGTAGTGGTTAAGGCTGGTCCAAACAGAGCCAGCTCTAGGGTGGTGCGATCGGTGCCACTGCACCGGGTCCTGACTTGGGGCAGGGGCGTCATTTTCGCAAGTATATTTTCATTTTAAAAGCACCTGCTGCTGCTTCCCTGCATCCAGAAATTTTCAGGCATCAATTAAAATGTCAAGATAACTCCGGTGATTAATCGTCTTCCTGGGAAGAGACTGGAGGTTTGTGAAGTGGAAGTTTTGACTCATCCTAAGGTAGCACAGGGGATTAAAATGCCTACTGGTAAGAACTTGCAGCATGCAGATAAAAAAAAGTGAATATTATGTAAATAGCTCAGAAGGTTACTGCTTCTGTGGGAGAGAACATTTTGTTACTTGTAGTTTATAAGTCAAAATCCTAACATAGAACATTGAGCTATTAACTGTCATCAAAGAGCTGCATGCAAACTGCAAGGTATATTTTATAGCTACATGGTTTTTTGCCCAGTATTTCATTATCCTAATCTTGCTCAAAGGGTTCATTTAGGTAGAAAACAATTCTTATTATTAAAGAGAACCCCTAACAATGGTGTTACGTTTTACATTCAGGATAAGGACTAAAACTATATTGCCTACCAGTATGGATGACATGTGAGTCCTACACCTTGTAGTCCTGTCTGATGCAACATTTCCTATACACTGATTTACACACATATGATTGTCTCTGTGCAATGTGTGCGATGTAAAGTGCTCTGACACCTTACACTGGTATAAATGGTGCTATAAAACTAAATGGATCTGAGAGACAATGGTTATGGAGACTTGAGGAGCACTGTTAACGAGTGGCAGTGAGGGAATCCATGGCAGAAGTAGTCATTGGGGGGGCACCAACAAACATTGCCGCAAAGGGAGCCACCAGTGTTAAAGCCGGCCGTGGGTCAGAATCCAGGCCATATCTTCAAGAATAACCACTCACCATGTAATCGTTTCACAGTTAGATACCTTGTATATCAATGTACATCATGCAGATATCCTGGAAATCTGGCAAAGAAGTCAGAATGTGCATTAGGTGTCTTTGTTTTATAATCTCTCCATAGTTTGAAAGAGAAACAAGTCAAACCTCACTATGACACAGGTTTCTGTATGGGTTTTCATTGCACTTTAGCAGTTAAAAACACATTTGTTTCATAATGCCTCTAGAAATCATTTTTTTATGCTCACAATTACTTGGTAAACAATTACATCTGGACCGAAATCAATGAGGACATCTGGAGAGATGCATCAGGATGCATTAAAGTAAAACTTCAACCGCAGTCCCCCAACACCATTTTGTTCATACCAGATAAATCAGCTGCTTGAGTACTACTAAATCTAGCCTCATCTGTGTTTCTTTTCTTAGGAGACGCTTGAGATTCAGTGTTTCCTGTAACATTCTGACCCAACTTCATGCCCTTGTGATATAACTGATTAAACACCTTTCTTTAAACCCATTTAACCAACACATTTCTCTGAGAAAAAACATTTTATTAAGTGGACACTATAGCATTGACAGAATATATTTTTCTCTTGGGTCAATATAATATCATTTGCAACACCAGTTTAACAAAATCATGGTTGTAGCACTTCTCCTTTATGAATGAATGAATGAAAAGCCATTTGTAAAGCGCACAGCTGCTTCGGTAGGATGCATCCCAGGCTCAAACCAATAGGCATACAGTAATAGAAAGTTTGAGAAGAGTTCACTGAAAAGATGGGTTTTCAGCTCGGATTCGAAAGCCTGCTCAGAATCAAGTACTCTCAGAGCTTTCGCCAGACTGGCCTCCTGATCTTTCCTTGTGAATCCTCGGGATGCAAACAATACTTTGATTAGAGGAGCGAAGAGCCCATACAGGAGTGTACATCTTAAACCATCTCTGGAAGCATAGAGATCCTTTTGGTGCAGTGCTCTAAAGGAGATTATCATGGCCTTAAGTTTGATAGTTTGATTAATCGGAAGTCAGTGCAACTGCTTATTATTCTTTTTAAAAGATTGCCTCTTTGAACAATTAAAAAATCAGGTGGGCAACATTATTTTAACCAACTGTAGCTTGTTCAGAAGCTTTGCTGGAAGCCCTAACAAAGCACATTTTCGTAATCTAACCTAGCAGTGACCAAGGCATGCAACACCAATTTCCGAATATGCCCAGGGAGGAAATTTAATGTCTTTTTAATTATATGAGCATCACCAAAAATGTGGCCGTAATTGCCCTTATTTGAAGTTTAAAAGAAAGATTTTTGTCAAATGTAATGCCCAGATTTCTCGCTTCAAATTTGGGTGTCCGTGGTACACCAAGATATTTTGACCAACATTTCATATTTATTTGAATTAAGTTTCAGAAGTTGAGCTGCATCCAGGTTGCAACTGGGGTCAAACAACCATGGAAATTCTCTGGACCGAATTATCTACTTGCTGAAATGACAACATCAACTGGGTGTCATCTGCGTAAGATACAAAGTTAAAGCCCCATTGTTTGACAGCCTTCCAAGGTGAAGCCATATAGATGTTTAATCACTTTGGGCTCAACGTGGAAGCCTGAAGGACAACATATCTCAGTTCTTTAAAACTTTAAATGAAGAAGGAGGCTGCATTTAACAGATTTGAGGGTACTGATTCCTCTTCTTGGTAAGCATCTTACTAGTGGTTTCTGGCACAGCTATGGAGGTTTTCCCCAAAATTCTACTATGAGTTTATGAGTCCATTTTGTTAGCAATCTCATAAATAAATGCATCAAGTGACCGCCGTTTCAACTACTACTCAAAAAACTCTTAAGCAACCTTGTATCACAATGGGACAGGTTTTCTCATCTCAAAAACACGATGCTGCATCATAACCGTAAAACAGTTCCACATGTTTCTCAGCTCACCAAGCTACACAAAGATTTTTGTTTAACACTTTCGGGATGGAATTCTAAGTTTGTCATGTAAAGTATGCACTTTAGATCCCGCTTTAGAAGACTGGTGTGCAGATTGACTAAACCAAAACAAATATTGGCATCATGTTTATGAATAAAACGAGTGCAAGGTGTGCAGACTTGACCATCAGATTGCTCTGCATGTTACATCAACACAATGGGCAATTTTCTAAAAGATTACTCACTACTCATTTCATCTGAACACACTTCACATTTTGCGCTGTTTTGTGTGAATGGATACTTTAGAGACAACGATGTATAAATTTGGGTCTGATTTAAAAAAGCCAGCTATGGCCGTAAAACTACACTTATGACCAAAAGTGACTGGCTCCATTTTCACCTGTCAGCTAGCCAGATAATGATATCTGTCAGAGCTAAGTGGCTTTAATTCTGCATAGTAATACATAGCAATTTAACTTGTGTGTTTATGAATACCCACAATATTGTTAATTTTTTGGTATTCATAAACTCTTCTTAGACTATTGCCCATCCTAGAAACGATAACGAGATTTATGGCGGTAAAGGGCTAGAGTAGCTGCTCTTCCAGTGTGAGATGGGGACAGTACATCACCAAACTTTATGTGCTTGAGGAGGAAGTGGTTTCTCCAAAAGGAAAACATTATTCCTCTGCTTATAAAAACAGAAAAGAATGTGCTTTTGCACTGAGCTGTACCTGGTGGGCCTTTCCCGGTATAGTATTGGGAATGTTTCAGAACTCTCAAAAGTCATACCTTTAAACTTTTGTATAAGAGTGCATCTAGAGTTGTAAATCTAAAACTATTTTTGTGAATCATGCCCATTTTCTATGCATCTGAATGTAAGTAATGATCTATTTAGGGTAATTGTGACAATTAGTCTCTTGCATTTGTCATATTACATTTCCAGAAATTCCTTTCAGAGAAATCTGTACATAAATAGAAATACCTTAACAATGTTGACAATAAACAACTTGCACTTCCATATTACTTTACTGTGGAGACTGCAAAGAACTCAGTAGAATTAGGAGTTACATATCATCTACATTGAAATGTCATCAACAAAAGCACAAGTATAGTAACTACCTAGTGCATTTAGTCATACTATACTTGCTGCATTAAGCATATTTGGCTTATTCAGTTGGATATATGACCCTATTATTTAACTTATGCATCAAGGCATGATATGTCATGATTTTGTCTTTCACAATATAAAGACTGCTGTAAACGTAAGGGAGCACAAGTAAGCTTCTGTATTCCATCACATCTGTGAGGTGCAATCTGTGGATTCAAAGATGCAATTGATCTAAATTAGATTTTTGGTTGAAATCTGCAGTTTTCAATGGGGAATGAGGAGCGGAATCTAAAATGTGTCCTCGTCAGGTCTATTGCACATACTGTTAGATACATGTTGTAAAAAACAACACCTTTGGGAATTCAACAAAATTAATACTCTACTCATCATGGAGCAAAATGCTAACACCTGGATAGCTAACCCAAGTGGAAGTATGCTAATTATTGAAATACAAAATGCACTCACCCAAAAATAAACTGCATATATGTGTGACCAATATTTTTGAGGGTGCAAAGGCCACAACACAAACTGCAAATTTCATAGAAATATGGTCAAAAATGTGCGAACTGCAAAATGCCCTCGAAAACCACAAGATGTGTTTTCGTTAACCAAAGTTCTTGATTTCCAAGTGAGTCAAACCATTTTCCTAGGTTCTGTTTCTGAAATTCTCAGTGAGAGCTTAGTAGACACCAGAGAAGTATCATTTGAGGGTCCACTGCTCCAGTATACAGTAGCTCCTATGAGCACCTCATATGTGGGGAATGCATCAACATATGTAGGTCTTACAGCACATGTACATATCAACACATTGAATTAAATGCCTACCCTTAGTTTAGAGGAAGAACTGTGATTGACAACTCCACCCTTCATGGCTCAGAGGAACAGTGGAGAGTTTAGATGTAGCAGAGCTGACAGGTATCAGATCTGTTTGCAGGTGTATATGCCACCACTTCTATGATGGAATATTGACAACAAATATATTGCAATTCAAAAATATCGCTGAAAAAATATTGAGGTAAATATATGAACATTACGAATGTACAATGTAAAACTAGACTATGGACTACATAAATATCATGGATCAAAACAATTATATGGGTACTTATATATAACTAAATATAGTTAACATTAACAAGTATGCTATAAAAATATGACCATTAATTTAGTAATTTCCATCAATAAATACATTCATACAAATACGTGTGGCTATGAAATAGCTATAAAAAATGATACTAATATGTTTTAGATTGAAATTATGACTACAATTATGTATAGTAAATAAATTAATATAATCTGTAATATAAAACATAACAACAACAATTATTAAAATATATTAAAACGACAATTTATGCAGACTTATTAGTTCTATGAAGATTTGAAAGCAAGCTACATAAATATTAAACCAATACAACTGCAAGTATAAATGATACATAAGAAAAACTAAAACACATAAAAAAATATATTTCTCAAATATTTTTATAGAAGCTATTCATGAAACATATTAAAAAAATACAAACTAAAATCTCATCCAAAAACATTAAAAAAATATTCCAATAAACTTCTACTAAGTAGCATCCTACAAACATCAGGAAAAAATACTTACATTTTTGAAAGATGTTAAAAAATGCATAAATTGTGGTAGGGGGGGAGTTCAAAGAAACTATTCTAACTCCAGTCTAAAAAAAGTTGTGAAAGCTGCATACACTGGTGGGGGTTTCAGTTACTATCCTAACAACCATTGGTAAAAGTGCACACATTGGAGTCAGGGGGATTAACACTTCTAATTCCAGTCTGAGTAAAGAGCATACATTGGTTGGAGGATTTTATCACAGTAATTATTCTAATTCCAATCTAACAAACATTGGGTAAAAGAGCATACACAGGATGGGGGTTCTGATGTACTAATCTAGCACCAGTCTAACACATTGTGGAAAGTACTTTCATGGGGTGGGGGAGGGGGATTTACTATTCTATCTCAAGTCTGCATTCATTTGGGTGAGGGGTCATATGCACTATTCTAACTCAAATCTAGCAAACAAACAGATATTGGGAAAACAACATATTTGTCAGGGTTACATTTAATACACCCAAATACTATAATTTCTCCTTTAAAATATTAGAGAATGCAAAAAGAAAATTAACACATGAAAAAAAGAAATATGCTTTTTTGAAAAATATAAATGAACATAAACTAATAACAAATATAATAAAATGATTTCAAATGATAATAAAATAAAAAATAGATCCTGAAAATCACTCTAAAAAACGCAAATATTAAGTATATGTCTCTATCATAAAATACTGATTTACAATACAGTATATTTACATTTAAAATTTAACAAACATAAATAATAAAATATTGACAAGTTAAAAAAACAATTAAACCCACAAAATATTACACAACCCATTAAAAACAAAATGTATTTGAAAAATGTTTTTAAAAGATAACATCCTTATTATATACACTTAATAATTCCAAAATAAATCAACAAATAATTAATACAATGTTCAATTGATATCAGCTATTCAATATTACATTATAATAAACACCCACTTAATCTTCATATGAGCATCACAACCCAAACCTAAAATATAATACATAGATACACATTGTATTAACAATACATAAGTGATTATTATATACAATAATCAACCAATTTAGTAATTAACAATATATTTTTTTTATGCAAGCACTCTCCACATCCAATACCTCAATAAACCCGATGTACCCGAAAATATTACAAGATTTAAAAATGTATTAAATCAATAAAGATATTATTAACAATAAAAATAAAACATATTTACCAAATTTAATAACAATAAAATATGCTATTCACCCAGCTCCTGAATAAGCCCTACAATCCAAAAAATAAATAAGTATTGATATTATGTACTTTTAAAAATGAATCCTTTCACAATAACATATATAATCTGCTAAAAACATAAAACAATGCAATACCTCACCATATTATGAAACAATATCAAAGGAAGCAATATATTGTTAACTTCAATATAACAGTTAAACAGTTCAAAACAACATCCTTACCCACCATAATTTGGATTGGATATCTTCTAAGTCACAATATTTTGACTACGTCTTATATTCAAACAATATTTTTGAGTGAATGAGCTGATAGAATACCACCCCACCACCTTTCATTGTGAATTGGGAATGAAGTGAAGGTGCTTCAGTCACACCTGACTTCCTCCGAGTCCACCCCCAAGCATATATTCTGCACAGAGGCCATCTGTACATTTGCAAAATTGACTTTTACAAATGTGTGGATTTAGTTTGTGAATCTGTGATTGGGCAAATATGTTTGCTAGCACAAATACTGAAATATTGTTTGTGAATCACTCCCAATAAATACACTAGGGATAAAATGCCATACAAATTAGGCTCCTTTGGGCCCACAACAAAAATTTAAATGCCAGCAAGGGCCTCTTATTTAAAGTATGAATATTGCCAGAAACATTGTCCTCAAATGTCTGATTTTGCTCTCCGTAAACCAAATGTGATACATCCAAGAGGATTAGCCACAAGTATTGAGAAGAAATTATAATCAAGTAAACTAAGAATGTTCACTCAAGTGCAGAACCTTACCAAATTACATTTGGACCTGTGAAAAACATACCTTCACCAAGTGTAACACTCATGAGGAGCGGAACAATTAATGAGAAATATGACCCTTTATCCCAAAGTATGTGGTGAGCTCTACGGAGGTATTTGAAGAAAATCCTATGCTGCAACTGAACACAAGGAAATATGCTTAGGTATTGTGAACCACTGACCCTTTGCTAGGCCTTAGTACAAGACTAGCAGCAGCATTTTATGGTCTGTGGAATAGTGATATTAGTAACTTTGGTGGACAAAAGTAAGCACCTTTAGCAAATGTCTAGCTATGAAGAATCAATTATAAAAGTGCCTGAACTTTGAGTAAATGAGTAATGGTAAAATGAGGTTCAATATGCAGAATGGAAGAATCACTACCACCTTCTGAATATTTGATTCTTGAGGCACCAACTGAAGAACCTAATCCTGTAGGAATCTTAGGCTCTTCACTCCTATTCTCCAACGGCTCATGCTCATCCATTGAAGTTTGGTAATAAAGAATTAGTGAAGTTGTTAGCTGACCCTCTGCTTGCCAGCTATTTAAGAAGTTGTTGTGTATTGCCAGTAAATGTGTAGCACAATACATCCAATAAATGAAATCAACATACATAATAGGGCCATCTAAGCATTGATAAAAGGTGAAGATGTTGATAATTGCTGTGGACTAGTAGAACTCAATTTTAGGGTAGGGTGTCTTTGGAAAGGGATGGAGTAAACATATGGTTTCCTTTCTGAAATGAAGAGTTTATCCATTCCTGTGCTATGTTCTTGACCTCCAGCTCATATACTCTACAGAAGAGCAAGGCTCGATTGAGAGTGCAGAAGGACGATCATGAATACAACAAGAACAGGGCCTGCCAAAGCTTCAGTCCACTTCAAAATTTAGGTTGTTTCATTTCCTTTACATCATTGAGGTTTTGAGAGTATGAGGCTTTGAGAAAGAAAACCTTATCAATTAAACACTTTTATTGAAAAAGGGTAAACTGTTTGCAGACAAATTTTCTGTTTGTGTACATGTAACAAACTGATTTGGAATCAAAATGTTTACCATTTTTGTTATATATATTGAGTGGATAAAATATATATACGCGCCATCACTACATCTCATCCAATGCGAATATTCAGCAAAATACATTTGCTGTGTTGTTTGCCCTAATGCAGCCTTTACATTTGGAGCAAGTACTCTCTACTCTATTCCTTACTACACCAGCAGGAAAATGGATTTGCTCCAAGTTTTGCTTTAATATAAAACTTAACACAACATGTTAGCCTGAATAAGACTATTGAGAAGGTCATGTAACATTAAATTATTGAAGCAAAACAATGTATGAGATCTATTGCTCACATTAAACACTAAAGTGGATGACCCTTTACTTGTGAAATTAAAACCAATCATTGTGTGTCTCGAACTAATTTTATGAACATTTGGGTTAGGCTAAGAGTATTTTACATCCATCCTTTTGTCAATTGTTTTGCCCCTATTACGGCCTTTTTGCAGGAAGGATTTCCCGATGTAATAGGGTAATTGCCTTTTCACTAAATGCATTCATAACTCAAAAGGAGAGTACAGTATAGTTCTGTCCTGTTCCCTTTCTGTTTCAATTGGTACTTAAGACCTCTGCAAAACATATACTATACACTAAAGACATCTGTCTATGAACGAAGCTCCACCAATGACATCTGTCTTTGAACCAGGTTCAACAAACATGTTTATCAGTATCAGCTCATAAAGAACAACTCCACAAATTCCATTGTCACAAGGGTAGCCATATTTAGATGCATATTGTTGACCTCATTCTGAATGGCTCCAAGACTGAGATCATCAACATTGGCATATCGTTCCTTAGAATTGCCTACTGTCTTCAAAAGTACCTCCTAACTGCAATGAGCGAGCAGGAAGGAATACAAAAAAATGGCCTTCGGTCACTAACCAAGTGTTGGAAAATGAGGCATTATTTGTGAGGCCTGCAGAAGCAATACCTTGTTTTCCAACATTGGTGGCAGCGGTGGGATAGTGCCAGTGGGAAGGGTCCTCACTCCAGGTTATGGTCAACCCACTGCATTTGGGGGCAAGATAATGTGTATACATGTGTTCTAAGCCATATTGTACCCCTTTGAACTCTAACACTACACACTCTACACCTGCATGAGGAGGGTGTCTTCTCAAGAGGTATAGGGACAGCAACTGATACCCACATCACAAATTGGGGTATAGTGGTGAATTGGACTTGGGGGGGAGACAGAAGTAGGGGGTCCATGGGAAATTCCCACACATTTTAAGGGCAGGGTAGGTTTCTAAAGGCGGGCCCTAGCTAGCCTTCCCCAGCCAAAATATTTCTTGCCATTGGCACAGGCCAACATCACTGGAAGGGTGGGGCAGAGGGTTTCCTAACCCCAGGTACTGACACCCCAGGGGTTCTCATTGTAGGAGACCCCAAGAAACTTTTCCCACGGTAGGAGGAGATTGCGGTAGAGTTGCGTTTCCGGCAGGCCCTACAGGTTAACTGGTGGGGAGGGTGAGCCACCCAGGGATGGCCCAAGGCAGTGGGTGGCCCCAAAGGAGGGTAGTTCTAGAGCTAGGGTGTGTAGTGGTAGCCCCTAGGTACTCTAGGTGGGCTAGGTAACTGACCTAGTGGAGATCTGATAGAGAGTGATGGACTCCCTAGATTCCAGGTGAAGTGTTAGTTGTGGACCCTGAGGTGTCAGACTAGGGTAGGTGGTTACGCAGGGAAGCAACAGGATGTAAGTCAAAAGCTTGTGCTGTGATCCTGAGGTGGTGGCTGGGGCGATGCCTGGCCGGTGACCAGTCAGGCAGGTCCGGGGAGGTTGGATCCCAGGACTGGGAGCATGGGGGTGTTCCCCTAGCTTGCTGCAGGAGGTGGACTTTTGCCTGGTATTACCACCCTGAAGACAGGTGGGGCCCATTTTAAGTGAAGGGACCCTGTGCTGCCGAGGGGGTTGGTGCATGCCACCCAGGGATCATGAGGGTCCCTGGACGGTCTCCCAAGGCACTGCAGGGAGACCAAGGAGGGCTTTGAGAGGTGGGCCTGGGCGTAGCGGACTCAGGGCTCATAGGCTTTCTAAGGGTACTCCGGGAGGAAAACGCGTCTCTCAGAGGGAAGGGTGCATAGGCCCTGTTCTCACAGCAGAGAACAAGGAAGCGGTCTAAGTTCCTGGGGTAGTTTCCGCGGGGAGCTACCAACGGGGGGAATGAGCTATAGGATGTCTGATGAGGCACCCTCAGTGTCCCTCCCTGGCTCTGCCAGTGTAGTGTGAGGCCAGTCTGAGGCCAGGTGCCAAAGGTACTTCTCTTTAATCCGCCAGGTAGACCCATAGTGTCTGCATGTGGGTCACTATTGGAGCCACTAGCGAAATACATTGATACATTTCTAATTCCTTTGGTAAAAGGAATTCCGTCTTATGTCAGGGATACAATGGATTTGATATCGAAGGTGGAAGGGTTACCCTATAATATGGACAAGCAATTTTTGGTATCCTTCGATATCGAATCATTGTATACTAACATACCCCAGGATGAGGCATTGGCAGTAATGAGATATACTTTGGATTAAAGAGAACATCCCCATCAAGTCCCCACTGATTTTATAATATCTTTAGCAACCCTGTGTCTAAAGAACAACTTTTTCAATTTTAAAGAAAATTTAGATCTGCAAGTATCAGGAGTAGCAATGGGCTGTAGTTTCTCGCCAGAAATAGCAAATCTGGTTATGGCCGAATTTGAAATAAATGGATATATAGCGTCACCAACCCATTCAAAATGCGGGTGGGGTTTTGGTGTCGCTATATAGACGACATATTTATGATTTGGGATGGCGAAGACATACAACTAACAGATTTCCATAATTGGTTAAATTCAAGAACTGAAGAATTTAATTTCACCATGTCTAAAGATCGTGTAAAGATACATTTTCTAGACGTGTTTATCCAACAAGAAAATGACCAACTAGGGGTTAGTTTATATACTAAGCCTACGGACCGGAATACTCTTTTACACTTTTCTAGTAGTCATCCACGCACATTAAAAGAAAATTTGCCATATGGGCAATTCCTTCGTGTGAGGAGGAATTGTACAAACAAAGAAGACTACTTTATCAATGCCGAGAAACTTAAGGACAAACTGATAGCCCGTGGATATCCAAAGAAATTAGTGAAAGGTGCACTTAAAAGAGCATGGTATACACCGCGAGAGGTTTTACTGACCCCCAAACAACATGATGAGAACACTCCTTTGACAAGTGTACTCACATATGACCCAAAAGCCAATAAAATTAAGAAAATTATACAAAACAATTGGAAACTAATTGAACCCCTTGGAATTTTAAAACCATTTTTTGCTTTCAAAAAAGGAAATAATATTCGACAACAGCTTGTGAGAGCATCTAGACATATCGAATCATCTAAAAAAGACTTGAGGAGCCTACTGAGTTTACCACCTGTGGTAGGCCATTTTCGATGCCAAAACTGTTTGGCATGTAGATTAACAGAAGATTCTAAACAACTGGATATGAACGGCCAGATACATTACCAAAAGGTATTTTCCAATTGTAATTCTAAGAACGCAATATATTGCATCAAATGTCCACGTAATAAATATTACATAGGCCAGACGACACAAGCCATAAAGAAACGCATTTTACAGCATAAGTCAAGAATAAAATGTAAAGTACAGGGGGCTCCCTTAGTACATCATTTTCAGAATTATAATCATACTGAAAATGACATTCAATGGTCATTATTGTGTCTAATTGGCAAAGTAGAAAGAGAAGAACTCCATATAAAACTCAACAGGTTGGAGGCGAGGTTAATTGAAAAATATCACACTGCCACAAGAGGCCTCAATGATAAAGATGAGATTTGGGCTCTGTTACAATAATATGGTTTCCATCTGAGCAGGTGTAAGTCAATGGGATATGTATGCATAAAATAACTTGTATGTTTACAGGCCTGAATCATATGTTTCTACATGTTGTCGATTGTTAATAGTCTATAGACATGTGTAAAAAAAAAAAAAAAAGAAAGGCGACATATTAGTGGGTTATAAGGTGTTTTTTTATTTGTTTCACGTTATAGTTTTTGTCACATTATTTTATTGTTTTTGGGATATATTCACTCGCTGGCAAGTATTGTTACAAACACAAAATAGCCGCGAGTTTGTTCTTATAAAAAACGGACACATTCTAATGTGTAGTCTCTTTGTTTTGGTGATTCATTACTAGATGTATTTCCATAGTATCTATGGCTCTCGTCACATTTTTGTGCATGAAATTTATTAAGTTCGGCGTCTTTGGGGTAGACTTACTCGTTGACAAGTACTGTTGGTGAATACTAAATAACCGCGAGTCTGTTTTCACACACAAAACAATGGGCACTACATAAACCTGTAGTCCCCTCTCGTTGTTTATTTACTAGAACATTAGTCCTTTTATAGTGTTGATGGTTTCGCTTCCGCATATAAACGTCTCTTTGCGTCAAGTGATTTTCTACGTGTGGAGTAGGCGAAGTGGAGACGGTTTAAGTTCAATGCGAACGGACGAGATTGTGAAGGTACGATACGCTGTGCGATTCATGGAACAACATAAACAATAACATTAGGTACGGGAGGAAGGATTTAGAATAGTACTTTATTTCTTTAATTTTTCTCCCCAGTGGCGAGTATAAAAGGTTTTTGCTCACCTAAGAAGAGAATGCGACAGATTTAGCCGCCCCTGGATTTGTGATATATAGAAGGTACGAACCTCTATTGACTATCACAGAGATATAAATGTGATTTAGGCAAGGAAACATGCAGATTAATTTCCTGATTTTTCCGTGGTAGTGGTGAATTCGAAGAAAAATTTAAAGTGGATTGGCTTAAAGGATTATTGGAATCCAAAAGACAGAGGTGGTGAACCTTTACTGTCGTTTATGAGTAAGTGAATAATACCTATTAACCCTTAACCTTTATTGGGTACTGACTAATGAATTTCGTATCTAATATATAATTCTTTGGTTTTCAGCGACGCAAGAGATATATATATAAAAAAAGAATATCACGTCCGTGTAGCCAGAGTGAATTTGCGGAGAATTGGTACATATTTTTTGGTATTTTGTTAGATATAGTTTTAAACGAGTGTAAATGGGATGAATTTACAAAGAGTAGTTGTTGGTGGAAGTTTCTTCTAAATACACTTCACTTTCCTTCGTGATATATTACACGATATATTGGCACTTTGTTTGTCTCCTTTTTAAAACACATTTGGGTGTGTTGATTAGTGAATCGCTATAAGTCTGCCACTCCAGGAATTGACTTGAAACATATGTTGTATTTTGTTCCTCGGTGTATATAAGACTGTATATATGGATAAAAAGTTATATTTGGTTTCTTTAGGTGAATTTTTTTAAAAACTACACATTCAACTGCCCTACTCCTGATGAGGCCTGAGATTTTTGAGGCTGAAACGCGTCGACAGTTACAGTGAAGACACTCATATAAATTTAAAAATACTGTAAAATAAGTCAAGAGTAATTTAATAAGGTTGAGGCTTGAGTAATAAGGCCTAGAATTACCTCTTAAGGAGTGATCTTCTGTTTAAAGGAATGCTTAGGTGAAATATTTTTAGGAGCATCCCGATTGATTATTGGGGCAATAAGAAAGGTGTAAATATATATGCTTGTTTGTCTCTGTGAATGTAAATATTATACATAGATTTTTGTGATATAAATGTTTTGTACATATATAAAAAAAGATTATGAATTGTACAGATTAGGAAAATGTATAATAAATTCAAAGCAATCAACTTAAAGAATTGACATATATACTTTGTGGAATTGCCGTTTGACTTTTTTGATTGAAATATAGTATAGATTTTTCAGAGAGAATAAAAAAAGCTCATAGGAAGAGATAACTAAACTATCTCCTCAGCTTATTGTATAACATATTATCTATCCCGAGGCATTATTATCTCTATATATTGTGTCTCTTTAAGGGAAAAGCACAAGTGGGCTGTGCTTTCTTTAGGGAAGACAGTCATCCCGAAAGGATGGTGGCAGCTGAATGAACCCACCAACAGGCTGAGGGTGAGAGTCCAGAGAGGATGCATCTTTAGGGTGCAAGGACCAAGAGAAAGAGGGTACTGGGTGTAATAATCCCCAGAAGGGGGAGCAGCTCTTGACCCAGGGGTTGGTAAACACCTATCCCAGGTGACCGCATCAGTACCAAGGCACTGTGCCGTTGTCCGGAGAGGTGGTAGGCATAGTGCTGTGTGACCAAGGGCAACGGTAGGCCTGGTTAGACTCAGTCCATGTAGACCGTAGATGACCTAGATGCATCTAACCTAGAGCCAGGAAGGTTCCTAGGGCAGTCTGGGATCCTTGTAATGGTTGGAGGTCACATGGTGGGAAGGAGTAGGTGGTCTGAGCAGATAACTGGTGAGTAGGGGGGTCCAGTCAGAAACCCTTTTAACTGGTTATTGATGACTAGGGGAAGAGTACCCATGTATAGTGGCTATTTCTTCCCAGTAGGAATCAGCTGGGCACAGCGTGTGTTTGAACACCTAATTTTTTAGCTTTTACTGTGGGAGAGCCTCATTAGCAGGGACTCACCCACAGTGAACTCATGATGAAATAGAATGCATGTGGATTTCACCAATGTCTGCCTTGTGGGAGAAGGCCGCTGTGCTGCAGCCAGGGTAAAGGGCACCGGACTGGTTACATGTCGACATGAGTACACACATGTGTGCACCCATGTAAGGGCTGCATGGGGAATTTCCTGTTGTGTGCAGCCTAGGAGCAGGTACAGATAGAATGGTGCGGCAGGAATTATGCAGAGTTGGATGGTGACTTGGAGTAGGCTTTATAATGTGGGGGGACACGTGTATGGTAAAGTCAGTGTTTTTTACTGTTACAATATAGAAACACTCCATTACTCTCTCATGAAGATAGGAACCACATGGGTAGTTTCACCTCTTTAGGGTCTACAAATTCCAGACACGCACCAAAGTACACTGTAAGTTGTGTAAGTATTCCGCTGAGTCCAAAGCCATATCTGTACTGCTTATGGGTCATCCAGAAATGTCATATTCCTCTGACTCAGCTCATAACCAGAGCTTGTCCGGGTGTGACCCTGGCAGGCTGGATTAATTACCTTCCTCCCCAAGCTGTAGCATCAGAGGCATAGCCCTTCACTGCAAGCATTCCAAGGGCAAAGGTCTTCTCTTCAGGAGGGAGGGATAAGAGTGAAGCGGCAGGTTATCCACCAGCAGCTGTCACCCAGTGCCAGGCACCAGGTCTGCTCCGGGCCCGGAACATGAAGTCAGAAAGGGGGCTTTTTAGAGATCATGTGGCATGAGACCCCTCGATAACGCCATCTTGAAGTATCCCAGAGGCCTGTGCAGGAAGGAGGGAGCAGGGACAGTGAGGTGATGTGTCGCTGCAGGATAGGACAGAGGTGCCTTCCTGTCAGCCCCTCCAATTTCTTTTAAAAGGTCTTGCACAGGAAGAGAAGCTCTCTCTGGGGTGTGATCTTGCTGAGGAAGACTGGTGTTAGAGCCTGGCACCATGGGCAGTTTGAAGGAGGAACCCCCTGACTGTCCCAGTACTCTGGACTGCACCTTTGAGGGATTCCAGGGCCAGTGAGGAGAAACCTTGGCCTCCGCACAAGGAAAAGAGGGCCCAGAGGGGGAGCCAGGTGAAAGGCTGGCACAGGGAGCCAGTGCAGGCAGCTCCTTGCCGAGCCCCCCTCCTGGAGGCCTTGAATGTAAATGTAAATATCAAGGTACTTATAGAGCGCACTGTCACCAGACGGACACCTTACGGTGTCGCCTTTTGCGGTTTCCTGGCGCTGATACTCATACCGCTGTGGAACCCCTCCTGGCTTTCCCTGTGAAGTGTCCACTCCTGGGCACCCCCAGGGTGAAGCCAGGCATCCTTAGCGCTGTTGGGGCCGGTGTGGAGGCTAAGCAAGCTATTGCCCAGAGTTGCAGCGTGGGGCCCGTGATTAGAATAGGCACCGAGGCGAGAATAGACAGGTCCGAGGAAATTGAGCCCGAGCCCCGCCGAACCCTGGCCAGAACTCTGCTTCAGGGTCTGCCGCTCTAACCATTGAGCCACACTCCTCCAGATATGCCCCCCAGAAGGTAGGTGACCTTTGACCTTTTGCTGAGACTGACAAAAAAGTGCGTGGGGCTCCGCCGCTGGTCCTGGATGTGCCTCTGGGGTGGGTCCGGTACAGGGGGCTGCCCCCAGAAGGACAGGCCGGGGTGCGCCGTTGCACCCCTGGAAAGATGCCTACGGCACCCAGGCTTCTCCTGGGCCCATACAAAGTAAAGGCGGGGAGCGCCGTCGTGCCCTCCATGAAAATGCCCACAGAGGATGCCAGGAGCCTACCCTGGCCCCTGCCGTCGTGCTCCCCGTGAAGTAATTCCAGGGGCTTTGGACCCCCAACTCAGGGCCCCGCCGAAGATTAAACCGGCCGGGGAGTGCCATCGCGCTCCCCGTGAAGATCTTTGGAGCCTGGGATCCCTATCTCTGGGCCCCGGTGTCTGCGGTAAGGAGGGGGTGGTGCCGTTGCACTCCCCCACAGCAAGAGAAGACGAAGCTGGGGAGCGCTGTTGCCCTCCCCGGGAAGAACTCCTTGGTTCCAGAGACCCCCAACTCTGGGCCCCGGTGTCCGCTGAGAGGAGGGGGGAGTGCCGCTGCACTCCCCCGTGGCAGGAGGAAGGAAGGGGAAGTGCTGTAGCACTCCCCCGAGGCCCGCTTGACCAGCAGCAGCCTCTTTGTCTGCCCGAAGGAGCGGGCAGACCAGAATGGAAGCGCCGGCTCATGCAGCAGCACGCGAGGGTGCTGACCAGACAGGGAGTCGGCAGTAGCAGCCTGGGATGGGCTCCCAAAGCTGCTCTTCAGCTCACCTGTGGAAAGGAGATCCGAGTGGGACCGGGCCCTCAACAAATAGCAGATGCGGTGTAAGGCCGCCAACAATGGTAGCGGGGCTCTCCCTGGAGCAGCGAAAGAGCCGCTGCTCTACTATTCACACGCTGAGGGCAAAGCCCCCATAATGCCTTGCAAGGCATTGGGGAATGCTGCTTGTTTTGGTGCAAGGTGGCCCCTGGAGGAGGGGGTCACCCCCATTTGTTGGAAAAGGTACAGGGGTAACTGCAGGAGCAAAGCAGACTCCCCCAGCACAAAACTTCGAAGTCCCCACCCTCAGTCTCTGGGGGACTTAACGGAAAGAACCCCTCAAGGGTTATTCATGTTTTCTGAAACCTTCCTTATGCTGGAACTTTTATTCTACAGCCAGAAGCTGAAGCTTAGGGCTGCACTGAAGTGTGCAAAGCTAACCATGGATTGTCACCGAGGTGATATGCCCTAGAGGTGGAAAGGTTTAATTGGACAGGTGATGCATTTACGAATGGTGTTCCTTTTGGGGACTGGGAGTCACATGTGATTTGTGAAATGATAAGCAAAGTGGGGTTATGTTGCTAGGCATGCCTCCTACGGGGCCTGATTGTAAATGCTTAATCCTGTGATTATAACTGTGATGCCTTTTAGGGGCTTCAATTGCATTACATTATAACGGATATCAGATATGATAAGTATCTGTCATTCTAACGGATGCTTAGACATGCATTCTGGCTACTGCGCTAGTTGAACAACAACCCAGACTGTCCGTCACTGTGATTCAAGGGTGTATACTGTATGGTCAGTATGAGATGCTCAGTCAGGGTTATGCCTCATTTTTCAACCCCAAGTAATACCGTTTTTAAACAAACTAAATTCTAAATCCTATCGGCATTAAATCGTACCCCAGCCTTCATTCGACCCACACATCTACCCATTGGGCCACAATGATATTCTAGCTGTATAATTGTGATTCTATCTACCAGGCAATAGGCAATACCCTCCAACAAAATACCGATTCTCCAGAATTAAGTGGCAGCATTAGCTTTAAACCTAAACAGTGAAGTCATGCACCACCTGTTTCCTAAGTGCTATGCTAGATTCATATCCATTAACAGATCAGGATCAAAAAACACATTTTGTCCCTGCAAGTTTTCTTAAACTCTGGTCATAGTTACTTACAAGACCTGACTTCCAGACGTGCTGAGAAGAACCGAATACCTGTTTCAAGTTCAGAGTTAGCTATTTTTGGTTTGGTGTCTCCTTTACTGTGTCTAGACTTCTATTGGTGATTTGCAACAAATTTAGAAATATATCTGACACAGTAATGCCAAGTATTAATGTTGGTAATATCATTATGACCATGTTACATTAGTTGCCACACACATTTGAAAAAGATGAGAATGACATTGACCAAAAGATCCTCTCACAGATAATTTTCAGTGAGGTTACTACTAGCCTCTGCTCAAGTTATAGAAAATATTCTGTTTATTGCTCTAGTAGGTAGCCCTTCCCATATTCCTCTGTGCATTTGCTGAAGCACTGCGTTTCTTAAAATCAGGCAGCATCTCATTTAAATCCTCATACTTATGTTCCAAAAACTTTTACAAAATCTATTTGGAATGCAAAACAAATACTCATATTTACTTACAAGAAAAAAACACACAAGAATTGAGGTTACAATATCCATGCAAAATTATTATGTGACCACTTCTACATAAAAAGCACCTCTTAATGTTTTGGAGGTTGGACTATTCAAGCATGAAATATTATTATAGGGCCACCTCAACATAAAAAGCACCTCTTAATGTTTCCTCATTTTTGTGACAATACTAACTCACAATATAAAGGCTATTATGACTCTTAATATTTTTCAGTATTTCTCTTTTGTTTGAACTTGCTAAAATAGTTTAAAAGATGTCCTTAAAGACATCAAAGGTTTATGCAGAATATGGGCAGATATGTTTCAAGAATTTTTAAGTGTGTCAGAATTGCCACCTGAATGCAATAATGACATTTTGTTGTTGAAAGTGGTGTTTCAGTCCTTGTCAGTGATGCTGTTCCATGTTATTGAAGGTGTTGAAAATGAGGTCGTAGCAGGACGGGTTTCAGACCAGAGTTCCTGGTGCAGGGTGCAGTCCAGGCGTGGAAGGGTGCAGACAAGCTTGCCTTTGGCACACCTTCGGTGCACCTTCAGCGCATCCACTGTACGCGTCTGTGCTGTGGCTACCATTAAGTAGGCCCTGGGAGTGAGAGAAGTGATGTCACTTCCTGTGCAGATGGATGAAGAGAAACCCAGTGCTGTATTTTCCTATTCACATGGATGATTGTGAATCCAATGAAGCCACTTCCTGTGCAGATGAATTATGGAAATGAGGCCTTTTGCTTGGCTTCTTATTTTAAAGACATTTTTGGCAGGTAACCAGTGATGATACTTTCTGTGCAGATAGATGATGGGAAATCCAGTGAGATCACTTCCTTATGGAAATATTAAGTCTGTGTGTAGTTGTTTTTTACACATCTACAACTATGAGCAATCTGTGGATACCACTGTGCATAACAAGTTAGTAGTGATGGAGCAGAAATGTTATCATTCACCTATTTCTGACAAGTTTCACAGAAAATGGATTGTGATGCTACTTTACATGATAATAACATATTGGGGCATATTCTCATGAACTTATCGCCGAGTTATCTGCACTTTATCGCAGCCAAAGTGGTGATAAATGTATCGCCCTATTCACAAGCTCGTGCTAACAGCCGATATCACCAGTTTTCTTGCGATAGCAGCCGCAAAAAACATCGCCACAGATGACACCAGCAACTAACGCTAATGAGATGCAGAGTAGGCATTCCCGTGCAAAAAGCCGCGACAACACCACTTCACAACATTCTCAACGACCAGCCAGATCGGCGATAAGATCACAAAACATGCGATAAGGCGCGTTAGCAGCAGGGATTTAACACCTGCTTTGACCTGGTGTTAAGTTGGACGACAACCTGCACCATGAAAGGGAGCCCAGCCCAGAGCCACACCCGAAGAACAACAGATGCCATGGAGCTACTGATCATGCAGCTCGGGGCACCAAAATGGCCACAACACCCACCGCCACCACCCCCAGGCCCGCCACCCCCCCCGGACCACTCCCTGCCTCCCACCCTCGGACTACCACAGAGGCAGCGCAGGCCCTTCAGAAAATGCACCAGCCTCACAGACTTAACACCAGAGGATGTCATTGCCCACTACAGGTTCAAAAGGACAACCATCCTCCGCATCATGACCATCATTGCCCACAGGCTGAAGGTACCAACACAGCGGACGACCAACATCCCTCTGCAGACAAAGATGCTGGTTGTGCTGCACCAGTTGGCCTCTGGTACCTTCCAACCAACAACCCCAAGAGTCGGAGGAGTCTCACAGCCAGCCCTGTAAAAGTTCATCACACCTGTCTTGGATGCCATCATCAGCTTGGTACCCCAGCACCTACACTTCCCCCACACTGCGCAGGAACTGCTGGAGACCAAGCAAAGCTTTTACGCCATAGCTGGCTTCCCGCATGTGTTGGGGGCAATCAACTGCACACATGCACTCCTCGTGCCCCCTGCTGCCACTGCACACAATTACCGCAAAAGGAAGCACACGCATTCCATCTATGTGCAGGCAATAGTGGACAACCTGGGACTCTTCACCAATGTCGTCGCCAACTACCTAGGCAGTGTGCATGATTCCTTCATCTTCCGACAGTCCATCATCAACCAGCCCTTTGAGGCTTGCACCTATGGGAATGCATTGTTCGTTGGTAAGTACCAAATGAACACACCACACACCTCAACTCCACAATCATGCAACTCACAACTCTGGGAATGGTCACGTTACAAACTCACATACACTGCCAAACAACATGCCCACCTACCAGACATGACAGCACAACTTACTGTGGTAACCCGGGCTGGCCATGTACACAAGCCATCAACGGCATATCAACTCAGCCACACAATAGCAGAATGTGGGGAGAGGTGGGAACCACCCATGAATGAGAATGTACACAATGCCAAGTGTGGCGTGGATATGCTGGCCAGACTGCAGTATGCAGACCACAGACATGTCCATGTCAACATACACTGCTGGTGTTTGGAGTGTAGAGGACAGTGGACACAACCATGTTACCTCAGCCAGTGGGGAAGATCGCGGAAATGTAGCTTGTTACACACCCCACCCACGCAAGCGTGAGCGGAGTGGGCTGGCCCGGCGTACACCGGGCCTGCATCGGGGTGTGAATAAAAAGCACGTTGCTCTGGGCGTAGTTCTCTTCCGGAATGGCCAATGTGTCTGCCAGGGTGACGCCTCTCACCCTGCCACGAGGCCGACGCCATGAGCGGTGGTGCCGGCGATCCTGTGTGCCAGCTGCACCCCAGGCCGCTGGTCCCCAGACCCGTCTTGGCCACCCCTGCACACCCAGGCCTCACTGCTCACCTGCCAACACCAGCATGTGTCAAAGAGGGCCCACCCTGTGTTGGTGCAAGCTCCAAGCCCGAGGCCTGTGACCTTGGCAGCCTCCTCAGACCATCGCTGGCCTCCGCGAGACAGGCCCGCAGCACTCCTTTCTCGTTGACGTACTCCACCGCTGACTCCGCCTACAATGCGGTCTAGTAGGTCACACATTTGGAACGGAGTCTTGATTTTCCAATGGCCGAGTTCATATGTTAATGGCAGCATTTATATCACTGTACTCCCTTCGATGTGGTGCCACCAACTCTGTGCATAGCATTCCAACGACACCTGTCTCTGGTACCTTTCTGACTACCGCCTTCGGCCTACACTGCGGTCGAGTAGGTCACACATTTGGAACTGAGTCTTGATTTCTTTATGGCAGAGTTCATATCATTGTACGCAAGGAGAGGAGTAAGAGGAAGACGCGGTTCAGTCCGGAGGAAAAAAGGATCATCGTTACGGAGGTGATCGAACACTACCAACAACTGCTCTGGTGCCACTAACTCTGTGCATCGCAAGCCAACAACATGTGGCTGTGGGCCCCTGCTGATTGCTGTCTTCGGCCTACACTGCGGTCGAGTAGGTCACACATTTGGAACTGAGCCGTGATTTATTGATGGCAGAGTTTATATCATTGTACAGGCCTCATCGCAGACTGCATCCCCTTCCAGCTCTGGTGCCACTAACTCTGTTCCCCGAAATTCATGGACACTCTCTGGTTTAACTTTGGTGTAGTCTGAGTATATGGCCTGGGGGTTGTCTTCATCATCATGTAGCTGATACTACCCTGGTGTTAATAACGAGTCTGTAGCATTCATCTCCTCCATATTTCCTGTTTCTGCTTGGTTCTTCCCTCTCCATCATGCCCTGGAAGAACACCTTCCACTGTCCCCCGAAACACTCGACATTCACCTTGGACATTGACGAGAACCCACTCAGCTCTCGTGACCCTACCTCAGTGCACCGCAAGTCACCATCCCGTGGCGGTGTGCCTGTGCCGGCCACAGTGCATCCAGGCCCACTAACTCTGAGCAGCTCAAGTCATGGAGCCTTTCTGATTGAATATTGGATGGCCTCTGGGTCGATGGCCTGGGGGTCATCAATGCCATGTGTCTGTGGCCCTGCGCTGACCGCTGCCTCCGGCCTCAACTGCGGTCCACCTGGACTCACACATCAAATCGAGTCCTGACCTGCCGGGACGTGGCATCACTGCAGGATGCACACCCCACCACCGCTAGGACCACCAACAACTGCCAGAGTCGAAAGAGTCTTACAGCCAGACTATCAGAGTGGCTCACACCTGGCGTGGATGCCATCATTAGGTTGATACCCTGCTCAGCTCTTCAGGTGCCATTAACTCAGTGCACCACAACTCATGGACCCTTTCTGATTGAGTTTTGTGCTGTAGAGAGCTCACGCAGCAATGTCACCTCAGGCAGTGGGGAAGATCTGGGACGATGATGAGGAAGATGTTGCAGGTGTAAGACACCCCACTGCAGCTGCAGCAGGAATATCCCGAAGGGACACAATCCTAGACAATTTCTTCACATGAGCACCCTCAGCTCTGGTTCCACAACCTCCGTGCACTACAACTCACGGACCCTTCTGATTGCATATTGGGTGACCTCTGTACTTGCTCCGGCTACCACTATGGCACTTCACAGTTGTCTGTGTTATGTTGGTGTTTTCTGTTTCTGCTTTAATAGTGATCACTGTTTAAGTTGCCGCCAGCACCAACCACTCCATAAGGGCTGGCTTACACTCACCCCACACCCATCCAGCACAGGTGTCACTGTACATGTGACCCTGGCATTAAAGTGGCCGGGCGCACGTGCCCATAGCCAGTTCCAAAACCATCTCAGTGTGTCCGTGTGGTCATAATGTATGCATGAGGGCCCCGGGCCCTACTACATTACATTGTGCTGTGTACAGCGGACGCAACCATGTCACCGCAGGCAGTGGGTAAGACCTTGGACAGGGGGAAATAATTCTGTTATTTTTGGATATCTGAACTGCAGTGAGGTTTACATGCGCTTCCTCAGGGCGGGACTGGCCGTAGCTGCAATATCGGCCAACTGTAACAAAAGCAGGAGCGGTGAGACAGGAGTGGTGCTTTCCACTAGAACCCCCGCCCCAGGGTTCCCAGTCCGGCCCTGCAATTCTTAATCTGTGGCCCAGTGAGGAGCACATTAAGGAGTTGGGCAAATGGTCTGCATTGTAGAGAAGATGGTGTCTAGCAGTCTTGTCAGATTATGGGGAGCATTTGTACTAGAGAGGTATGAAAAATATCAAACAGGTTGATTGTTATGTTTGCTGAGAGGAAAAGTGTCAGGCAGTAGTCTTTAGTTGAGCTGCGGAAGAGGAAGTTCTGAGTAGAGATATTGTAAGAAGTCCATTTTCATATTTGCAGTGAGTCTGACATATATTGAAATGCTGCCCTCTGCTTTCTTCTGAAGAGGTCATACATTGACAGTCACTAGCGATGAATGTGTGTTGTTATTTATCTGTCTCGAACAAGGCGCGTCAATTTCACACGGCGGGAGAAGCAGGTGCCCTAGTGAAGACCCACTAGTGACTCAAAGGATCAATGTGCAGCAGTGTTGGATCCATTCAGTGGGACTTCTTCGCTTCCAGCCAGTTCCTACTAATTAACTGTGGGTCTGGTTTCAGGGGCACTTTGAGAGGGTTCTCTGGGAGCCATTGTGGAGTCAATTGCATTGCGTCTGTCAGCATGGGCTGCCAAGATTGTATTTTTATTTTGGACTGTGCTTATTTTGGGCCTGTGGTTGCTGGTGGAGCCCACCGTCACTCATGTTTGGGAACTGACACTTATTTTACCTCATCAAACATTTACAGAGAGCAAGAGAGGGATAAACACACAAAGTGAGAAAGCAGAAACCAGTAAGGTGACATAAATCGGGCAGGAAGCGTCTGGTAGTGTGTTACAGTGGCGCGGAATACGCAGCCTTCTTATTCGCTGAACAGACATTTAATAGCACCGCCGTGGGTTTCTGAGTGGAGCTTTGGGCAACAGAGCTCTTTTTTTTTCTTTTTTTTTTTACAGATTGAGAAATTATTGATGTTCATGCGGTGTGCACGTGTGGCATTACACTTTAAAAAGAGTATATGGCGGCTTCAGTTGTTGCTATTCTCTTGCCCGGGCAGCTGCGGTGCTGCTCTGGACAGTCCCAGCGGAGTCCCTTTCCCGCCATTAAAAGCAGGTGACAGCATTGTCCAGCAAACGTGTGCTAGCCACCAGCTTACCTTGCTGTGACTTAAAGAGAGACTAGTGAAGACACCTGGGGGTGCCAGGGAGCAGCTCCATGGCTGCCAGGTTGACAGGGCTGCAGCTAGCACCAGTGCCTTTCTCCCTCTGTCTCACTTGGCCCATCCCCAGTAGGCCATGCGTTCACTGGCACGGCGCTGGCATGCTCTACCTCTGAAGGCCGATGAAATGATCCTGTGCACAGATACGGATGATGCACATGTGAGCTTGTGTGGTGTTTAAGGTCTCTGATATGTGAGAGTGGAAAGATATACTGCACTTACTGCACTGCATACCCTATGCTGCTTTCCATTAGCTTCTCCTACCATCGGTAATGACTTCTGGGCTCAAGCTGCACACCTATGGGCTTTTCCAGCGCACAGGATCATGTGCTCGTGACTCGTCCATGGCCCATGCTGAGTCGCCTCGAGCTCTTTGCGGCGCAAGTGTCAGCGTCAGGGCTACGGACCAAAACCTCCGGGCTCTTCTGGGCTGTCCTTCTGCATATTTACCATTCTAGGTGGGAGAACTGCGACAAATACATCTAGCGCCACTATCTCAGTTTCACATTCCCCAGGGCACGAGGAGCTATGGAAGATGTGCAAACTTTGTCTTTTCTCTGCAGGAGGAGCATGAGAGGTTCTGCGTTTAGTCTGTGCTGCGTGAGCAAGTCTTCCTTGTAACCGCGGATGTATGATGGGCGACTCGAGGACTTCTTTTTGACTGATACTTTAGGATTATGCCACTCTTTGTGCCTTGGGTGCAGTTCAATGTACGATGTGCAGCTGTAGTACCTTTTGCAGTGGCATATTGTAGGTTATGTCACTCTTTATGCCTTAGATGCAATGGCATACTGTAGGGTTATTTAACTTTTTATGCCTTGAATGCATTGGCATACTGTAGGTTTATTTCACTTTTTATGCCTTGAATGCATTGGCATACTGTAGGTTTATTTCACTTTGTATGCCTTGAATGCATTGGCATACTGTAGGTTTATTTCACTTGTTATGCCTTGCATGCATTGGCATACTGTAGGGTTAGTTTACTTTGTATGCCTTGAATGCATTGGCATACTGTAGGTTTATTTCACTTTGTATGCCTTGAATGCATTGGCATACTGTAGGTTTATTTCACTTGTTATGCCTTGAATGCATTGGCATACTGTAGGTTTATTTCACTTGTTATGCCTTGCATGCATTGGCATACTGTAGGGTTAGTTTACTTTGTATGCCTTGAATGCATTGGCATACTGTAGGTTTATTTCAATTTGTATGCCTTGCATGCACTGGCAGTATGCCAGTCACTCTTTATGCTTAGAATGCACTTCATTTTACGACGTCCATCTGCAGTTCTGTTTGTGAATGTATACTGTATGTTTATGTATGTCACTGTTTATGGCATTTGATTCTATTCTGGACACATCTACCTTTGAAAATCGTAATGTTAACCGTTTGCTTCACTTTTTCACAAGAGCATTTTTAAGGATTTTCGACACTGACATTTTCTAATGTCTCGCTTTATAAAGATGGGTCTTCGTTCATTCGTATTGGGTTAGCAAGCACCACTTGGGAGCTGGGGGTGATCAGCAGCCAGTGGGCATTCGGCCAACCTTTAGAGGGAATGCATACCTACTGCATGAATTAACGAGTTTGTTTTTTTCCCTACTTTTTTAACCACTGCAGCATTAAAGATTTTCTTAGACGCACAGGAGTCGAGTAACGACGGATCTGAATAATTTACTGCCCCAGCACAGATTGCATAGTTCTGGGAACAGATGGACAGACCTTCGCCTGCCAGTGATTTGCTTACTGTACAATAAGTTCACCCGCTGACGCCGGCGTGAGTGGCAGCGTAAGTACTGTTTGCGTTTTGTTTGAGTGGATTTCTGTAAGCATCAAACCGTATACAATTGCTTTTGATATCTTTACCATGAACGCGAGAGCTGGAAGTTGGAGGTCAGTGACGGCTTCCGAGGAGGGAGGTGCATACGTCACGTTAATCGCACCGTCGCCTGTTTATTCAGGTCGTTGGCTGCATTCATCGCTGTGCTTGAACATTTGCCTTTAAATCTCACATTCGGTCTAAAAATACAGTTTCTGCATTTAATCCCCGCGAGGGGGGCGTTAGTGACGTCGTTAGCTAGACAAGTCGCTTGTGTTCACTGATTGCATTTTATATTAACTTCACGTCCCTAATGACAGTTGGCCTCCAAAAGCAGTTTTTGCTCAATTCATTCTTACTGATGTACACATTAAAACACGCGATGGGGAGTTTGCAAGCCCTTCCCAGAGGACAGACGTTTTTGCCTCGCTGTGGGATTTTTATTTTGCTTTATGTCGCATTTAGTCCCGAGCCCTCTGCCACGTTTCCCGCGCTGACATCTTACTGGCTGGCTGGAAGGTTGATCAGGGGAAACATTTGTGTGAATCTTCTTGACAGACATAGGATTTGTGGCTCAAAAACGTTAATATGCCAAGTAAAAGCCTGCAGTCCCGCGTTAATATTCAGGTGATTACAACACGTAAAAATGTCCCTTTAGAATAAAAGCAACATGCACCGAAAAATCCAATTATTTAATATGGCGAAATGTGATTGTTTTTGCCTTTGGCATAGAAACAGAGTGCGTGTTACATGATGCAGGATGCGGCTAAATCTTATAGCAATTTGTTGTTGTTGTTTTTTTTTCATATTATTACGAGACTCGAGGCAAGCAACTGATGAAAAAAAAATCTTGAATAATTAAAAGTCAACGCTTTTTAACATGGTTAATACAGAGCGTATTTGACCTACAGAGCTTAGACTCAAAGCAGGAACTCTGAGCAATATTTCACAATATTAAATGTATATCAGGCTACTTTGTACATCTCCTCAAATTAATATTCACCATGCGGTCCTATAACCTTTCACCAGGCACCTCTTCTCGGCCTCTGCGTAAAGATACAGTGAGAGCGCCATGCACTGGGACAGACAACAGGCCAGGACACCACAATTAAGGTGGCCCCCGTTAGCGAAGCCGAGAGCTAAAAAGTGGCATACGTTTGCAATTCAGTGCAGTTTTTAAGGTATAAAGATGTACTGTGCAAATAGATGTTTTGCAAGTTATGGTAGACTATACGTATTTGTGCAGGTAATGTTTGTGGTGATATCAAGGAAATGAGCAGTAAAATCTGTCCCACAAAACACTAACACAGGCCCACAAACAGCCAAAACATGGCCTACTCACTGACCTATCAGACTAGCCCTTGGGACACTGCCAGATTACCCTATAGGCCTGTCCGACCCTGATGGCATGAATAGTTCTCTGGGTTTTGACACAATTTGCCTATGTTCTGTCACATCAACACGTCAGTATTGTCATTTGAAGGAATAGGAACATGCATCAGGCTAGTGCCACATGGCACTGTTTGCCGC
Source organism: Triturus cristatus (assembly GCF_964204655.1). Classification (NCBI taxonomy): domain Eukaryota; kingdom Metazoa; phylum Chordata; class Amphibia; order Caudata; family Salamandridae; genus Triturus; species Triturus cristatus. Next base: position 882,043,090 of record NC_140583.1, read on the forward strand.
CGACACCCTGCTGTAAGCGCCCCCTGAAAACTCTGTAGAAAATAAGGAATGGCTGCACTAGTAGTGTAGCAACGGTGCAAGGAACCCTCTTGCAAAGAACCAAATCTCCCCTCACCAATCTGGTTAGCAGTTTAAAAAAGCCACTATTTGAGTGGAACCAGCTCCTCCGACGCCTGGGCCCCGGTGCCACTGCACCTGCTGCAATATTGAAAACCATTTCCTTTGGCTAAACTTAGGCAATTCTACCTGTATCCTTTCTTTATACAAATTAGGATTTTGGAGAAAATATTTTCAGAAATAAATTTTGCAAAAAGTAGAATGGTATTTCCACTGTTCAATGCGGATGAATGACTACTGTCAGTATAACACATGGATGGCAAACTACATCCAACCCAGAAGCAAACTTTGAGTCAGAAAGAATGTCCAGAGAGGATATGCTAATTAGAGTGCTTCAGGACTTCATCAGACGCACAAAGCGCTAGATTAATTCCACAAACCAATATATTAACATGACGTACAATAACATATATGTGCAAGAAGGAGCCACCTTTTTGAGTTGGATGTTAATAGGATCAGTTGTAGGTTTTGTGTAAAGAATTCACCGTCGATTCGTATTTTGAAGCAGACGCTGAAATCCTTGTTTTAAGCAGACCCTTATTGTAAGAGAGCCTTATTATAAGCAAACTGTCTTCTACTTCATAGTTCTGGTGACACAAATATTCAAAGAGAAGAAGAAGCCATGTGAGATGTGACATGATTGATTGTCTAATCTTCTTACCACAAAAAAGATAGTAAAATGTTTAATATTGTTGCACAAAATCCCGATTGGTACAAAATCTCCCAAAAAGAGTATGCCGTTTGCAGAACATTTTTGTCAAAACCCTCTTGTGTCATAGAAGAGATACTGGAAAATGACACTTCACCCAAATTTTTGTGGCATGCTTCATCACTGGTATCCTTCTTCCATCCCAGTAGTTAAATTCCACTGGAACAGACTTAACCCTTTCAGGTAGTTCTTTATAAATGGCAATTGAGTATTTGCAGGGAACCAGCTATAATAAAAAATACCTCAAAGTAAACTTTTTTAGTGGGCATCTTGTGTATGGTAGAGGGGATTAGCTAAACATATATTTCAAAGTACCTGTAACCACTGCACTACAAACTACGTTTGGCTAACCTCGTAACAGAAATGTTAATGTATCTGTTTATAAAATTAATAAAATACTTTGAAATAAAAAAAAAAATTAAAAGAAGATTGTTGGTCTGTTGAAATCGATATTTCGGACATCCACTAGGTGTCTTCTAACATGCTTCAGACCCGTGTAGTGCCCAACTGATTTAGTAGCCTTCGTCATGGCTTGATAGACCCCGACCTACAGAGCAATCAGTCATGCATTCATCTGGTGTAGAGGAATAAGGCTCTCCTACCTATGATAATGATGTGTAATGATAAACTATGACAAGGATAAAAACTGGGTTAAAAACATTAATTAAAGTGATCTACACCACTAAGTGTTCAAAATATTCAAAATTCTCTGGTGCAGTCGGTGCCGGCACAGGTAAAAGCGGCGGGCATGGCAGGGTGGGGGGACGTCAACAGTCGACGGGAGAGGTAAAGTAAATAAAAATAAAATTAAAACCACTTAACTTGAGCTCGCCACCTCGCCAACTCGGCGATGCTGCGAACGCAAGGTAAGTGGTTTTATTATTTTTTAAATTTAATTTACCTCTCCTGCTGACTGTTGACTTTCCAGCCCCCCTCCACCGCCCCAACGCTCTTAACCGTCCCTGCCACCACTGCTCTGGTGTTTGGTGTGTACACTGCAACATAATAGTGACACAGCATAGAAAACCTGATAAAAATGTGAGTGCTCCTGCTCAGTCACTTCACTGACACCGACTTGAGTTTCGATTCTTTTCCTGGTCATGAAGAGGGGGCACTTTTCTGTATCCGCACTCTTGAGTGAGATAGAAGATGTATTATTCATTACATGTATAATATTCTAGGTGTAGCACAAGTCTATTTTTTCAGTATGGAGAAGGACATTATTAAATATGGACAAATACACGCACAGTTCTCATTATTCGAACATGCATGCACTGGCACACTCTTCGCTAATGTATTCACCTTCAATCATCACTCTTTGAAACAAATGGTAATCAATTTCACTGTAGCAGGTTGAGTTATAATTCAGTCACATGATTCTGATTGCAGGTAGTAGTTGTAAAAATGTCTGCTTATATACGATTTTATAATTCTTTGCCTAACAATGGAAGTACCAATGGAAGTACCACTGGAGGTTCTGTTAATTGTTTTCTGGTAAACCACAGGCACACAGACCTTTTGTATCTCCAAATCTTAGCTCTACCCATCTATCAGGCTTTAATGCTCGTTAAGGCTGGGGTGCATGTTAGTGGTGAAAGTACATCGCCTATTTTAATGTAATCACAACATTTTTTACCACATCATGAATTCAGCATTTTAAAACAAGATGTATCTATGTGTTTGTTCGTCCTCTTTAATGTCAACACAACATTTGGTACCATATCAGCCCACACCTGCCACCCGGTAACTGCACTACTGGGTGATGCGAGTAGTTGGCAGTACTATGAGCACACGGTCGACCAATGGGGGACCTCAGCTCCACACAGATCTAGAGCCTAATCAAAGGGATTACGCTCGACTGTATGCTCTCTGTTTCTCTTGTCTTGTTCTTGTTAATCAATCTACAACCCCAAAGAATGGCACTATAACAATTTAACAGGCCACTACACTGCACTAGCACTCACCTCACTTCCTATCTTGGTCCTGAATATGCGCATAGGATCTCCCTCTGAGACCACTACACTGCGCGAAACATGTCGACCCTTCACATGTCCATAATTGACATGACACTTGCCTAGCTACTGGGGGCCATTATCACCTTCGAGCAGCACAACCTTTTGGTTTTTACTGATGACAGAGGGGTTTTTTCTCATTAAACCTATCACTACCCCCCTCCAGCCATCTCTTAAAACTGCACTGGACACTACTCCAAACTCAGACACCTTTACGGCTTAATCATTCAAAATATCTCTGAAAAAGTGACCCTCTGGGGACCCGTAAGGCATTGCAGACGAGGAGCACCGCCCAATGATAAAGCATGACATCCTTCAGGGTTTGTGAGGGCACCAAGACAAGGACATACATTACATTCTCCCCCTTTTCTATCACATACTTTCATAGGAACTGTGACTCCCCCGAACAATGATTATACTTTTCAGGAGCACGAGCCTCTTGACCTAGATCCAGCTCCTTGTCCCTCCCCCCCATGGTTTGTGATATCAGTATGGTGGCCCAGCTGATGGACATTACAATTCTTTACACTTTACTGAATCTCTCCCTTTCCATGGATGAACATCTCAGTCTAAGCTATGGTGAAGACATAGTCTCAGAAACATTAAGGACGTCCTGCCTCCTTGGGGCGGATGGCACAGCATCCACCAGTACAACTCAAGGTGGCTGAAACTGAATATCGTCACTCAACAAACAACAAGAAAAGATAGCCACGCATGGGCCAATTATGACTGATTACCTACAGGCGAATATAGCTCCTAATGGACTCCTTGTCACAGTCGCCCCGCGTATTCCTGGAAGATCTCATTTTTAGAAAAGAATGGAGACAAATCGCATGGAAATGCATGCGAGATTGGCTCATCCTTATTATTAGCACTGCTAAACGTCTGTCTGGGGCTCTTATCACTAAAATCAACATAGCTGAAAACGCATTGAAGGCTAACATCAGCATCTGGGCATTTAAGTCCCGACTCTCGGAGATCAACACAGAAATGAACGAACATAAGGACTATCTTATGCAGAAGAAAATCAATAAACTCCAGAAAGACATTAAGAATTTTGAAAAAGAAAGGATCTACCCCTACACCAAAGAGGACTACCCGACACCAACCAACAACATGTCTTCTGATGACAGTGCCTCTACCTCTACTTGGTCGAGCAGATCCACCAGCACCTCCAGCAATGGAAGCTGGAGAAGTAACCAAGGAGGGCAAGGACTTCTAACAACACCACCAATGTACAGCTATCATCAACCAGGATATCTAGGAGAGCCACCACCATGGTACCCCAGTTTTCACGGACAACCGCCTCCCTTCCAACAGTTCGATCAATATCAACAGCCCCCTCCTTTTTGGAATAGAGGCTGGGGCAGAGGAAGAGGAAGAAGGAGAAACTACCAAAAACAAATCCAATGGATGGACCCCAGGCACCAGCGCCAAACCAGGAGCCAGACGACGAAGAAAAACTAGTTGTCAACATGTCGTGTAGACAACTAACCACCGACAAAGTAGCAGTACTACGGAGGGGACTAGGAATTGTCCCTACTCCCCAAAAAAATCACTTCAAGCTCACTGGAGAACTTCACACTTCCTTCTGGGAATTAAGACTATATTGGTTTTTAACGATTGGACCAACGATTGGAGAACGCAACTACAGCAAATTTAGGCCTCAGAAATCCATCCAGGTTAAACCAAACACAGCGGTAACTCCCAGCAAGATACTTACCATTGAGAAGGCTGTTCTGAAGGACATCAATGATATCTTATCCAGAACTCTGTTTGACAACCTACCAGCAAGAGAAAGAAGGGTCATCATTACTTAATGATGACACCCGCATCGTTATAAAACCAGCAGGCAAAGGTGGGGCTATTTTCATCCTTAATACGGATGACTATGACACCGAGTGCCACAGGCAACGAGCTGACACCAAATACTACAAGAAACTGGACATAGACCCCACTGAAGCCCTAACCAAATGAATAAGAATCATGGTCAATGAAGCACTCACCAACCGCTGGATCTCCAAAAACAAAGCAGATTTCTTGGTGAAAACTATACCTACTACCCCTTACTTCTATACTCTTCCAAAGATCCAAAAATATTTACAAGCACCACCAGGCAGACCCATCGTTTCTGGCATTAACTCCTTGCTGGAACCCTTGAGCCAATACTGCAACCACATTTTACAAACCTTGGTCCAGAGCACACCATCATTTCTGAAGGATACAAAAGAAACACTCCGCCTCATTGACAATCTCCCTAATCCACATGCGCTCACCCTACTCATCACATTGGATGTGGAGGCACTGTACACCAATATTCCGCAGGAGGCCACCATCAGGGTCATTGAGGATACTCTCAGGTCATCCATGACAGCCATGCAGATAGACGTAGACTTCATTATGGAGTGTGTAGAAATAGCACTCAAGAACAATTTTTTTCAATACAAAAACCAACTGTACCATCAATTACACGGAACATCCATGGGCAGCACTTTTGCGCCCAGCCTGGCCTGCCTATACATGGCCCATTTTGAATTATGCCATGTGCTGACAGACACTAATCCATACTCGACTGAGATCATACAATGGAAAAGTTACATCAACGATATCTTGGTCTTTTGGGCAGGCACAGAAGAAAGGTGCAATGAATTCCACAGCTGGATCAATACCAAGGACCCTTACCTCAAATTCACCTTATCAAAATCCACCAAGGAACTCCCCTTTCTGGATCTCCTCATTATATTGGATCAAGGAAACCTCAAAACTAAAACATACAGGAAACCAACTGACTGCAACAGCCTCCTTTCCTTCAACAGTCACCACCCCAAAGCACTCCGGGAGAACCTTCCATATAGACAATTCTCAAGACTGAGAAGAAACTGCAGCAATATCAATGACTACGAGGCACTAGCAGAAATTCTCAGCAACCATGTCCAAAAAAGAACTATCTGAAACTGGTCATAAGAAATGCAAAGAAGAGAGCACTTATAACCATCGCAAAGCACTCTTGAAAACTAACACTAAAAGACCAGAAGATGTCATGACCTGTGTCACAACATTCCCCCTAATTCCAACCAAGTAAAAAATACTATTGTCAAACATTGGACTATTGTCAACACAGGGTACCTGCACTTGGAACTTCCCAGATTTGCTTTCAAGAGGACACAGAACCTAAAAGACATGCTGGTTCACACTAAACCTCAAACAAAAAGATCAACCAACCACACCACCTTATGGGATGGTCCATCTGTCAAAGGACACTACCCGTGTGGGAATTGCAATGCATGTACATCCACCAGCCAAACCAAGGACCTCCAGTTAGGCAGCCTGATCTGGACCCAACGTCAGCACACTAACTGCAATACAAAGAATTGCGTCTACCTAATCAAATGCCCACGCAACTTGGTTTACATGGGTATGACAACCAGGCATGTCAGAATCCGCATTAATGAACACAAAAGCAACATCCGCTGCGGCCGCAGCACAACACAAATGAGTATTCAGTTCATCGAACACGACCACACCACAGACCAACTTAAATGGACTATTCTGGAAGCCAACACGGCTTGGAACACCTCTAGCCTGTTCCGAAAAGAACAATGGTGGGTGTTCAAACTATGTTCCAATGTCACTGGACTGAACAACGAGATCCCATTGGATGGAGTTACAGACCCAAGCCCTCCACCATACAGTAACACTACACGCACAACATGTATGACTAAAGTCATACTCCACAACAGGGGATACATTACTACCTCGAGCCCATCTGGCTACATTATCTCACAATCCTCATTTTTATTTCTGGTTATTTAACACAGGACCAGACCAGTTCATGACCAAGGTCTCCCTTGACCCACAAAATACTCCTGTTCATAATCACATCTAACTTTTTACTATTATGTACCTTAATGATATTGTAACCAAGTGGAGGCCCTTAATAAACATCATTCTAACACTGGGTTTTTCCTGCTCTGTAAAAATCAGCTAAGCCAACCATCCAAATATGGCAACCCACCTCACGCCATCGATGCACTTGACCATTATGTACATCATGCCCAGCCTCCCCGATTTTGTCCTTCCTTAATACAACTACTTACCTATGGTAACAATCCCTTTGAGCATGCAGTCAAACCTATCTGGCCTTGAACCTTTGATGACATTACAATTAAGCGGCCACCACCCTCTGGCAGCCCCTATCAACCCAATTTTCCTTTTTCCTCTGTACACCCTACTACAAACACCCCATTCCCAGATGGCGACCGGTTTTGCATACACGCACATGTGACTATCATGTCACACGCAGTACGCGCCCAGACACACCTCTACTTCCGCACCGAGTACCCAGCAAAACTACGAAAGGAACCACAATGAACATTCTCAGAGGCAGCAAGAGATCGGGTATGTTAACACACCTGCTGTATCCATCGTAACTCTAAGTACAGTCCCCCCTTACTCCGCTTGCTCCTTGAACACCTTTTTGTGCGTATGCAGCAACTAACACCAAGTTCTCTGCATAGATAACAAAGGCATTACCTCAGCCGAACCTCATGGGACATTGCATACTTTTTGAATAGGTAAGCACGAGCCATGCTAACAACCTTCTGTCAGCACAGTGTGACCTGAGGTCTTGCCATCAATGGTCAACCCTATATGCGTATCCACTCATTAAACGGCCACAAGCCCCATTTGGGGTCTTTCTTCCGTACAAATCTATTTCACACCGCTCATAGAACAAGACACTCTGATAACCACAAGTGATCGGTTCATGAAGTCAGCATTCTTAACGAGATGTGTTTGTTCGCCTATTTTAATGTTATCATGACATTTTGTACCACATCATGAATTCAGCATTTTAAAACGAGATGTACCTATGTGTTTGTCCATCCTTTTTAATGTCACCACAACATTTTGTACTACATCAGCCCACACCTGCCACCCGGTAACTGCACTACTGGGTGATACAAGTAGTTGTCAGTACTATGAGCATACGGTTGACCAATGGGGGACCTCAGCTCCACACAGATCTAGAACCTAATGACAGGGATTATGCTTGACTGTATGCTCTCTGTCTCTCTTGTCTTGTTCTTTTGTCGTTCTAGATTAATCAATCTACAACGCCAAAGAGTGGCACTATGACTATTATACAGGCCACTACACTGCACTAGCACTCACCTAATTTCCTATCTTGGTCTTGAAGAAGCGAATAGGATCTCCCCCTAAAACCACTACACTGCGCGAAACATGTCGACCCATCACATGTCCATAATGGACATGACACTTGCCTAGCTACTGGGGGGCCTTTATCACCCCCAAGCAGCCCAACCTTTTGATTTTTAATGATGACAGAGGGGTTCTTTCAAATGAAACCAATCACTACCCCATTCCAGCCATCTTTTATCACTGCACTGGACACTACTCCAAAGTCGGACCTGCACACACCTTTACGGCTTAATCATTCGCAAGATCTTCGAAAAAGCGACCAGGCCCGACGAGGAGCACTGCCCAATGATGAAGTATTACATCCTTCGGGTGTGTGAGGGCACCAAGACAAGGACATACTGTCCCCTGTCATTACATTAAGAGAACAACATTCTCCCCTTTTTCTTCCACATTCTTTAATAGGAACTGTGAGTCCCCCCAACAACGATAAAAATGGGAACCTCAGACCTACTCTACAGTTCACTTTCTGGACCTCCTGAATGACTCTCAGAGAGCTGACAGTTTGTGTGGCCTGCTGTTCACTTTAAAAGACTGCTTTGCAGCACCTGGAATGACTGCTTTACTGTCTAGACCCTGCCTTGAACCGTCAGATGTCTGCCCTGCTGCTTGAGCTCTGCTTCATCACTTGAACCCAGAACTACCAGAGTGACTTCAAGGACTAGTTTGCTGACCTCCAGTTGAGAGCCTCAGGGACAGAACAGGCTCCAATCATCCTGAATCCACACCTGGATCCAGCCTGTGTGAGTCCTACCCACCTCCAATTGGTGCCCCTCAAGTCTTGGACCCTTTTATGTGGTGCTAAAGTTGACCGGATAGCCAAATTCCAAACTTAGAATTTAGGGATTTTTATCTAAAAACTGCTCTGAGAGAATACCAGGACCAACCTGCTCTTCTCTACATCCACGGTGCATAGCTGTCGTGCTTACTTTGCAGCAACTCCAGCCACCTATGGGCTGAATGAAATGACTGACATTAATCGCCTATAAGCCAGTTGCGTTCAGTTTTATCACAATATGTTTCACACAAATTCCAAACTGCGCTCCAAGGCATCCCTTGATTACCAGAAACTACCAATCCCAGCATGCACCTTGCTGTACTCAATCACCCACTGATGCTGTTCTACAAGTAATGCCTGTCAGGCGCATACATCGAGTTCCATGTCATTTGTAATCTGCTGCCGGTAAAGAAGTAAGGAACAGTTGAGCTTCATTCAAAGGCAAGTGAAGCAAATGAAATGTAACATGCTTTTTCATAGAACTGCATTCCTGACCACAGAGAAACTAACAGCATGGTTTCTGTGTCAATTTCATTAGGTTTGCAAAGATGTTGCACTAAAGATCCAGAACACACGGGTGACTGAAGTTTCTCCAGCACTCGCGGCAAGCTTTGTTTTGAACTTTCCTGCATTTATTTAATCGAAGCACACCCAGCTTAAAATTGCAGTTTGCACACACAAAGTGTTTGGTAACACAGTCATGACCATTAGAACTCCATTGATCAACTGCATTTAAACATGCCCGTCTCTACTGATTGGTTCCGATGTTCATACTGTTTATTTAAACCTCTTGGCTGCAGGCAATACAACAGTGCGCTTTAAGTTGAGCTCATATTAACAAGCAATGACGTTGCCTCTCTAGAGTGTACCTTTCCAAAACCTTGCATTTAAATCACTCACTTAATTCACAAATGTCCCTCATTCCTTGTTTCAGAACCGATTACATTAAATACCGAAGAATCGTAAGCAAGATAAAAAAAGCCTTAACACTGGACATCCAAGAGTGTTTCAGCACTGATCACTAATGGTAAGGGTAGAACCCCGCCCCAAAAAAGTTTTTGTAGGGCAAAAAGAATAATTTTGCACAAAGATTTGAAACAATGTTTTTTGTTACAATATTTTTTGTAGTGTTTGACCTAGTCCTGATCCTGAGGAGAACCCGAAAAGATTTCAAGGGTTTCTAAACGCGTTGACCCAGCTAGTTGGATAAGACATTAAGTTGTATAGGCTACAAGCAGCCAACAAACATGGCAATCAGCCTGTTGTTCCATTCGCTCCCAACTAGCTTGTAATGGCAGGATTCACATTTTGACTAGTGTATAAATTTGTTGAACGCCATTCTTTTTAACTAGGAAGGATAGGTCTGCCTATCAATTGTTATGTTTGTATATTCACATGTTTATCATGTATTCATTCTTGTGATTATGTATGTTTTATATATGTCTTGAACTGGTGTTCTTTCGTGTACGGCATGTTTGAAATGTTCATGACTCTTTTTTCAAAGAAGCAAAGTAAAAATTGAAGGTAAATTAAATCACTAAGACCACTAAATCCAATACGGTGGTCCTGTTTTTTTGTAGTTTTTAAATGAGCTGTAGCACCCATACACTGTATAGTTCTGTTATATATAATTGAGGCCTAGTGTGGGTGCTTTAAATGGGCCCTACCCCTTCTTGTTCATAACGTTCTTTTTTACAGCAGCAAATCCTGTTCTGTTGCCCCGCGGCGAAGGAATATGAGGCCTCCTGGAACTCTCTTTGGCTACAGTCTCCAGCTACCTCCAATGACCTCCAAAAAAGAGACCGAAAGTAGAAATTTTCGGTGCAACTTAGTCCAGCGGCTCCCTGATGATGACACTTCCTACTCGGACACTGCCTGCAGTCTTGCCCTGCTGAACTTTACCTTCTCATAACATTTTGAGAATTTCTTCTATTCTGTTGATTAGAACTTGTGCATTTTGGTGAGGCAAAATACCCAAATCCACATGTTATTCCCTCAAAACCCATAATTAAATGGAACTTATTGCACCCAACATATTCTGACTCAGGGTAGTTGGATTTTATCAGCTACAATAAATATAACATCATTTATTGGATCGCTAATAATGACAAAACAGGGCAGAATGTCTTTTCCATCAATGCACCGAGAATCTGGAAGCACATCCCCTTATCCATTACAATTGGGCCATCCCTGCTCCAATTTAGTGTTAGATGCATCTTCTTAAAGAACACTACATTGCAGTGCAATAACAGTACACTTCTGCTCCCAGAATCAGGCTACCTCTCCTAGCACTCATTGACAGCTTTCTTGCCTTTGACCTGTAAAGTGCTCCACTGCCTTTTGGTTGGGGAGATGTTATACAAATTTCACATACATACAAATGTGCAGAGTGAGGAATGTTATTTAAGGGGATTGACAGCCTTATGGCCATGTTTACTTTATACTGAAGGAGGTGGTTCTCCAGAGAAGGGTATTTGCCCAAGGATAGATGTAGACTGCATCCTAGGCAGTGAACAACAAAATCCTAACAGAGAAGCAGATAGTGTCTGAGGCCCAAATTACAATTCAGTGGCCCAGGAGGACAGAATGGGAAGGAGGGGGGTGTGACTTATAATCATACAACCACATACAACCAATGAGATAGGGGTTGATTACATTGACAGTAGAGGAACTTAAGGCCGTTAATAGTGAGGCCTGGTGGTGCTAACTCTGATGTCTGAGAGACAAATGGCAAGAGACCTGAACAAAACAGAACACTGCATGGGACAGATTGAGTAAGACAACCTTAAGGGTTTGGACTGTTTACCAACCCCAGAAAGCCCTGGACAACCAGGTAAGTTTTCAGCCTCATGGTACTGAGCTTGAGCTAAAGTACCTACTTCATGGTATGATGCCACCTCATTTAGAGGAGGGAGAAGGATTCTGATGCCAGAGCTTAGCCGACTATGCCATCAACACCTATGAATGAGCAGACCTTATGCCACAAGGTTGATGGGCCAATCAACTTGAAGGCCTTTCCTACATAGTTTGGGAAGTTATTTCCTGTACAGAAACACAATGCAACGCCTGGATGAACAATCAGGCAGAGAAAAAATTCACTTTCTTTCACTCACAGAGAGAATACATCTTGTATCTCAGAAATAAAGATTTTTATTTTTTTATTTTGTTAAAGAGGAATAAAATTAGAGAGAGCTGATATCATAGAAGCCTGCCTAGCATTACATTTCTGATGTGTTGATGGAAGCACTGACATTCAGAATGGACCACCATAGCAACAGGTTACATACAATATAGTGGGTAGTCTGTTGCATGGTGGACAAAGGCGAGGCCTCAGGTGCACCGATGGGAGGATGGACTGTACAATATATGTTAAATTACTCTCTTTATTTCCTATCTGTGATGACCACAGATGATTTCAGCAGTGTGACATGTAGCAGTCTCCATTTGCGGTTTGATGGTGTTAACATGTATTACAGGCCTTGATATGTGTTAACAGAGTCTGCAGTTATGTATTCAGCGTGTTCACATAGCACTAGGCCTCAGGATGAGACCTTAAAATAAATGTGCTTGTATTGCTTCTTTCATGTGAGTAAATTAATTGATGTTGTATCTGGTGCCTGGAAAGGCCCTCAACCTTCTCTTCTCTGCTCCTTTATGAATATGGGACTTTTATATTTTTTGTCACTGCTCTATTTTTCCAGCAGCTTCGTGCATTACTCTGCAGCAGAGAGCATAATAAAATGCTGCAAGGCAGTAGGGAGTACTACATTAATGATTGTTACATTTTTGACTAAATACCCCAAAAAAACAGATAGTTAACGTTGAAGGAGCTCCATTGTAACTGGACATTTAGAGAAGATTGGCCATCTTTGTTTGTCAACTCACACACCCCCTTGCAAACCTTTCCTTATACATATTTCTAGAATTCATAGAACCAACAATGTAGTACATCACAATGATCTTTCCCAGACTCACATCCATTCATTACTCATGTCCACCCAGGCCTAGAAATTCACCCATGTGCATCTACTTTGCTAAGTCATAGACGCTTGTTTCCGGTCCAGGGACGACCTGGCTTGGCAGTTTGAGCTAGACTGTTCCCACAAGGAACAGGGTCAAGACTGGTTTTCATATGGCTGAGTCCAAACTGGGGTGGTGTGGTGAGCAAAAGAATGATGGATTTAACCCAGATCCTTGTGACTGGGGTTGAATGTTTGCATTGTCCAGCATTCCGTCCATTAATTGTTTCTTTTGCATAAGTCATAGACCAACACACTGAATTTCATATTATCTTTAAAAACACTAAAATAAATCTATTCACACAGACCTTAAAGACAAACATATTTTCTCCCTTTACCTTTTGGGCAAAAGTTGACATCTAATTGTAAGTACTTTTAAGCCTCCAAGAGACACATTCATATCATTATCACAACTAACTAGCCTATATGTATTTACAGTAGGAATACACTCATATTTTATTAGCTTTTAGAAATGAACAATTTGTTTTAGAAATGATAGGGCTGGGCACCATTCATAATGCACTTTCTTAATCCAATTAGCTTTCAAACAAAATAAGAAGAGGTAGATATTGTCATATCAAACATCCCTTAGGTTGGAGGATCCAAGGGCAAAGTATTGTAAAGCTTTTTGTGCATGGTGTATGAAATAGTTTGGCTTTAGGCAATTATGATAAGGCATTACAAGAAATGTAAAAGTGATTAGTGGAATTCCTGACTCTGTCTCAGCTACATATCCTTACTTGATGCTGCTTTCGAGTCCATGGTAATGGCATCGCGCAGCTTATTGTCACCGTGGCTTTCTAATGCACTGTCACTGTTCTTGCTGCTAATGGATATACAGAAGCTATGCCTGTTGTCTAGACAACTTTTTAGGCTAGTTATTTTCCTCCTAGCCCATGGTATATGCTATAAGAGGTAAGCAATGGATTTTAAAAGTATACTCTAAAAATACAAAATCAAAATCTATCTGAAGGGATCACTTAGTGACTCGAATGGCATTCTTGTCTACTTGAACAAACATTTTCTAAATGATATCCAAATTGGGTTACAACCTTGTATTGGGATAGAACTGCATTGATTTCTGTTTTGAACCATCTATGGGTAGCCCCTGACAGCAAAAATCCTGCCTGCCTCATTCTGCTTTATCTGCCTGCCACATTTGATACAGTAGATCACTCCACCCTGCCCTGATCAAGTTGATTGAGGAGGTGGGCATAACTGAAATGCTTCTGTAATTGTTCAAACATTTTCTCGAGACTACAAGATTTACTGTAAAGCTTTGTTTGCGTATTTCAAAAATGTTTCCATTGTTATTTGGAGTGCCACAGGCACTTTGTTAAGCCCTGTGTACCTTGGTTCCTCGACAGTGACAGTAGAAAAGGTAAGAAGCCTTGGATTTACACAGTATAAGCAGCTTAGCCTTATGCCTCAGATAAATGCAGTAGTTTCTGCTTGTTTCTTACAACCAAATACATTAAGCAAAATCTCAGTTCATGTCTGGGCTATGGGAGTGGTTGTATTCTGAGAATTCCAAGAATTATTTGCAAGCTTCAGTGCATCCAGAATCTTTCAGTCAGGGCAATTTTTCAACCCTTTGAAATTCTGACACCATCTCAGATGTCTGCTGGTCCCTTCACTGGCTCCTTATAGTGAGCCACATAACATTTAAGGTCTCTTACTCTGTAATAAAGCTTTTATTATTTTAAATAATCCACCTCTCTTGCACAAACTTTTCTCAAATTATATTTGCAATAGTCTCCTGAGTTCAGATAAGAGTTTGCTTTTAAGAGCGCTACTTTATGCAAATGGGAAAGGCTAGGACAGGGGAAGGATAATTCTCTGTTTTAGTTACTGTCTTGTGGAAAACCCTACCTAATTCTTTATTAAAAAAGTAAAATTTGATCTCATGCATGTGCTTTGACCCTAAAAACATGTAATCTCTGATTGGTATATCTAACTGTCCTATAAGGCCATGCTATGTGGTGCAGAAACGACCTCTATGGCATGCAGCACTTATTGTGCCATCCACAAATGTGACAAGAAAAACATGGCTTCAAGCCCACCAATGTAGCCTGGTCACTGCAGTTTAACTGTACAGTAAAAAAAATGTTTTGACTCGGAAAAACCTTCCTTTTAAAACATCACCCTAAGTAGGCCTTGAAGCCTACACGTTCAGGTATATGGTATTTAAAAGTGGGACATGTAGAAATGTAATGTTACTGCGTCCCTTCGGTGACAACCTTACAAAAGCAGTTTTTACTGAGGAAGGCTCTGTCTCTCATGTAATGAGAGAACCAGAGTACTGAAAAAAATATTAATTCTGCTATCTCTGGTTTGGACTCATATAGACAGTTGATTCAACAACTAGTCCAGTTTGATAGTGAAGTCAGATTTTTAACGAAATATTTAGAAAATGTAAGTTTTATAAAGTTACCTTTTTCCTGAATGAAGCTCTTGGAGGCTAATTTGTATTCGCCTAACAGTAGTTGCCCAGTCTGCATGGTCAGTGTTTAATTTTAGTGAGTTGTGACAACTGCTCCTAGATCAGGAATAATGGCCTGGGTGCATGGAGATGCTTTTCATTTTTAGGAAAATCAGTTAGTGGGCATCCAGACACTTCATTAACTTTCCCTTTCCCGAGTAACTGCAAGGTGAGACCTGAGGAAGGCAAACCCTTTTCCCTTCAGTAAGGTTCACTCGAAACCCAGGTGTAGAGA
This sequence comes from Triturus cristatus, assembly GCF_964204655.1. Classification (NCBI taxonomy): domain Eukaryota; kingdom Metazoa; phylum Chordata; class Amphibia; order Caudata; family Salamandridae; genus Triturus; species Triturus cristatus. The sequence goes on from NC_140583.1 coordinate 882,058,659, forward strand.
AGCTACCAAAGAAACACATTTTGGGCGACCACAAATGAGGGGGTACCCATTTCCCTGGGCACACACAATCTGCACAAGGAAGAAAGTGTTCCCCATTTTGGACTTTAAGCGTACTGACCACTATGGGATTGTTTCCAGAAGGGCAGACAGGAATTACTGAAAAAATGGGTCAGGTTGCCCTGGGAACTTTTATCCCATTGGTTACAGAGGAACCAGGAGACACCCCTATCCACTAGCTAATGCAAACTATAAACGTTGAACCCCAAGGAATCCTCCTGAAGGAAATGCCTCTTTTTGCATGCCCACTTCCACATTTTGTACAGATGCTGATGGTTTTTTGTCTCTGAGAGTGCTGTGAGGCCTGCAAACCTGCCCTAATTGCCAGTGTATGTTCTGACTCTTACACTGTATGACGAATTGGCTATACCCAAATGGCAAGTTCGGACTTACTTATAAGTATCTAGCATATGGTAACCAGGGCATGTAAGGCAGAGTGTGATAAAGGACAAAATGGCCCCCAACCTGCCACTGCAGATGGGTAGAGCAGTGTTTACACTGCAGGTTCGACTTTGCAATTTAAAACCAACGGCTAAGTCACTACTCCTCTAACCCTATATGTAAGCCTCCCCTAAGGAAGGCCTTTGGAACCCTATGGCAGGGAGCTATATATTGTTAAGTAAGATATAAACTTTCATATGTTTTAACAGCAACACTTTGAGATTGTCATTTTGCAGGGGAAAAGTTAGAAGCTCCATTGGCTAACACGGGGTTACTGGCTGGTCCCAGTCTCGATAACTTCTGGATGGGACTACCTAACTAGGTATTCTAAGGTATGAAATTAATCGAGTCAAAAAACCCGACCTGATGCCACGTCAAGATTATGGTCTCACTTAAAGTTACAAAACCCACGAAAAGAGGGAAAGGGGGAGGAGGTACGTGTGTCAATGACACATCCCTACCTGGGAAAATGTCAAGTTCTTTAAAACTACCCTCACCCACTAGATAGTGGCATGCTTCATCATAGGGCTGCCACAACATCCCTGCGCAGACCAGCACATGGGATGGAGCAAAGGGAGGGGTAAGACAATACAAACATATATGTGTTGGGATCCACGCAGTAAACTACATATAGACAGACACTGATAGGATATGTGTAAAACTACCTCAAGGATACCCTTACTAATCTTTAATATTGGATTCCATGAATAGGATTAAAAGTTTTTTTGTGGAGATGGTCTAGGGGATAGTTAGGACCCCTTTGTCTCTCCTTACTGACATTGTAAGAATGAAACGCGTTGGCTGTGGCTGTATCCCTTTTAATTGGAGCTGAAACAAACAAAATGTATGAATTGCATTATGGTTGTCATACTTCTACATTCGACCTGCTGGGTTTCTGAATTTATTTGACAGACTTTCCCTTGAGTGCTTCCTGATCTATAATTCACTTTCTTTTCACTTTCAGCAGCACTATCTCCTGCAGATGGTAGTGTTCAGGATGTGCACAAATTAATTGATAATGTGGGACGGATTAGGATGTGCTGTAATATTTGCCTAAACTGCTTTGCAGATTGTCTGCAAAACATCATTGTGTTGTATTCCCAAATTGTTTGGAAATGCAAAGAGACTGAGTAGAGGACAACGTAAAGTAGGCAAGAATGTGTCACTAATAACTGGAAGTATGGTATGATCTGTGTTTCAAAGTGAAGGTCTTAGCTTTGTTATGCAGCGTAGTGTGACAACAGCCTAGCAGTGCTGCATTATGAGATCCAGTAAAAGAGAATGCGAGTACAGCAGGATGGTGAAATAACTTGCATCAGGTCATCCTTAAATTAGAGTTATATGAGTTACTGGCGAGTAATGGGAGAGCATGTATTTCTATTGAAATATTTTCCAGACCTTCCATATTATAGTAGTTTCTCATTTCACAAACTTACTGGAGAATAATATGAATTACAGCTGCCAGTTTAAGAAAAATAATAACAGACATATGTGTGCATCTGTGCTCATGTTCCCTAATAGGTGGTGATGGTATACCTGTTCTTCCTTTTTCTTTGTATACGTGCAAAAACATCTTCCTACATGTGCTACTGATGCCATTTATTGGTACAGGTAAAGTTGCTGCGTCTTTCCTCTCTGCTCTTCATCACATAGGACTCACTGGGCTACACAAACAAATGCTGTGTTTCTCTAATGGAGATGAGCCAGATTTTTAGTCTCACTATCACTATCAAGCCTCTCCTTCCTCCTGCATGATTCTGCTCTGAGCAGATGAGAAAGGTGGTAAAGAAGGATCCATGTAAGTTGTATATATGTTTTGTGTGTGCATGTATATGTGCTTGTGTATGCTTCTTGAGTGTAACAACAGGTATGTGAGTGTTTTGGGGGTGGGTTTCTTGCAAGATCCGTGTGATATGTTGTATGGTTACATGCTTGAGCATAGGGTGCAGTTTGGGTACCAAATATGTGGCCAGTATTTTGAGGCGGTGAAGGATGGCAGGTATTTAGTTGCATATTTAGGGGATGGGTGCTTGCCAGACGTGTGGTGCATACGTGGAGTTCCTGGAGCATGGCCGCCATTTGGTTGCATCTTTCGTGGTGGGGTGTTGGCAGGGTGCCATGGATCAGTTTATACTTTATCTGCTAAAGTGACGTGTATGAGGAGAAGGGCACATTGAATGTGGGTATTTTATGTGGGGGTGGTATTCAGGTTCAAAGGCGAGGGTGTATGGTTGAGGATTTTAGGCGGTACACTAGGTCCTGGGATGTGATTTTCAGGGGAGGGATGCTAGCCGATCAACAGGAGTGAAGTGTGTTTGTGGAATATGATGCGTAAGGAAACCAGGAATAGGCGCTGTTTCAGGACTGAAGATGGCAAGGTGTCAAACACAATTTTTTTATAGCACTGGATGATTATGACACCAGGTTAGTGTAATGTTTTGAGAGACGGGGGACTAGAATGGCCAGTTTGGCTTTTGAGGGCAGAAATCTAGGTGTGGGGGTGTCCATTTTTTGGGTGATAGGATGACATCCAGGATGTGAATGTGTATTGGGGTGGTGATGACAAATGACAGGATGCCAGGTATTGGGTGGTGAGGGTCTTGGTAATATGGGGCATTTATATGCTAGGTATAGATGGATGTACCTGTTGGGGATGAAAGAATGGCAAGAATGGTGCTTCCTTTGATAACAGCAGCGGTATGTGCAGGTACACAGCGGTGGGGCTGGGTAAGGGGGGATTTTGAGGGACGATGCTGCAGGAAAATTAAATAAATAATTAATTCTCCCTCTGCGATGTCCCTCGAAATCCCTCCTTACCCGGCCCCACAGCCCCACCGCTGTTACCTGCACGGGAACGGCAGCAGAGCATGTCTGAATGTTTGTATGATGGCCGGGTCAGGACATCAGGTTCCTGCAGGGTTGCCATATGGAAAAGCTCCACAAATGTACCACGTTTCAAGTTCCAGGTTTTTGTTTAAGGGACTGTTAGACCTGGCATCTTTGGCGTGGTTACCCCTGACTTTTTGCCTCTACCTCCTGTGTTTTTTTGATGCTATGCTGGATTTCGTTTTTGCTGGTTTAGATGCTTTGGGCACTTTGCCACTGCTGATCAGTGTCAAAGTGCAAGTGCTCCCTTGGTAAAGTGTTATATTGATTGGTTATCCATGATTGGTATATTTGTTTCACCTGTTAGCCCCTAGTAAAGTGCACTGCGTGTGCCAGGGCTGGGCTGCAGCACTGATTGTGCCACCCACAGGAGTAGCGCTAAAATGATGTCTTAGGCCTGCTTGCAGTGCCTATGTGCAGTCCAGGACTGCTATGTCGACCTGGCCAGTGCACCCACTGACCAGGCCTTATCCTTCCCTTTCTGTACATGTCAGGCATCCCTATGGTGGCCCTAGGTACCCCCCTGGGCTGGGTGCAGTGTATCTGAAAGGTAGGGCATGTACTGAGGTGTGTAACATGCCCTGGTAGTGAATTACAGCCATTTTCGTTTTTCACTGCTGAGAGGCTATCTTGCCATAGGATAGAATGGGGAAGGCTGTTTACATGCCTATCTTCCCATAAGGGCAAGATAGAAAATCCAAGTTTGGTATCTCTGTGTTCAGAATTTAATTATACATCTTTTTAGCAAGATGGTTTTTAAATTCACTGTGTGAGAATAGCACTTTTTAGAAAGTAGCTATTCTCCTGTTTAACCTTCCTGTGTGTCTGTGTGCTGGTTGGCTGACTGGTGTCATGTGATGGGCTAGGTGGCTCCAGGAGCCTGGATGAGTCAGCAGCAGGGTGAATAGGGAGATCTGCTTTAGATGGGTGGGAGGAGTAGTCCCTGGGTTTGAATAGGGCTGCCCCTGCCAGCACAAAGCTGGCTCCACCCCCTGCTGGCCAGGCTGAGGACTCTGCCTCTGCTGGCACAAAGAAGGCTCCACCTCCTGCTGAGCGTCTAACGACCCTGCCCCTCACTCTGAAAGGAACCAGGTGCTCCAGGGCAGAGCACACCCAGGAACAGGTTTGAGCAGGGGAATCCCCCCACTGGAACAAAGAGAGACAAAGACTTTAAGGGGTATAAGAAGAGGACCCCAGACACCTAAACTTTAGATCACTTTGGAACTAAGAAGAAACCTCTGCCAAGGAGAAAGCTGAAAAGGACTGAAGAGGAGAAGACTGCCTGCTTGCTGTTTTGCTTTGCTGCCAAGGAGAGGGGAAGGACTTTGCTGTGTCCCCTTCTTTTGATTCTGATCTCCAAGGGCCTGAGAAGAGCTGGCTCCCTGTTAAGAAGTCCCAGGAACAAAAGGACTTCACCACCAGCTCCCCTGGAACTCTGCTGAGAGAGTTCTGACCTGCCTTGGAGTGCTTGCCCAGTCTTGGGGCCTCAGGAGGTCGTTTTGCTGTGTTTTGGGAGCTGGGAAGCAGAAGCGTGAAAAAGAACAACTGGTACCCAACACATCATCCGATTGCGTGTCGCAAGAACGAGAGTGCGTGGAAAATTTCATCGCGGCACCATCGCAACACGCAGGGATCCCGCATCGCCGAGTGCGTCGAGCATCGTCCTGAAGCGTGAAGATTCCTGACATTGCGAGGGTCGTCGCAGAACCAGTTTGCGAGCCGCACCACTGCCGGTGCGTGAAAGTCTCCAGTCATCAGGTGCGTCGACGCAGAGTCCCGTTCCGTGGCGCATCGAGAGTTGCGGCGCCGGAAGACAACGCTGTGCCGCGCATCGTGCCACATCGAAGCGTGTCGCATCGAACCTGTGCGTGAAGCTTCCCCCTAAGAAACCTACGCAACGAAGGCCAAAGTCATCGCATCCTCCCCTTACAGATCGGAGCCGGCGCATCCACCTCTGCTGCGTGAAGCAGGGCTGCTGCAAAGCCTCCCCAGGATCTCAGGAGTATTGCATCGCCTTTGCAAGCTTCCTTGTTATAGCTTTTGGGAACCTTATCGCAACTACAGGTACTGTTGGGCACGAAAGTGTCGCATTTTGTACATTGAGAGTCGCATTGTGCAAGACACTTACTTTTACATCCTGGAGTACTTTCTGCAAGCTCTTGAACTATCTTTGAAGTAATCTTTTTGAATTATATGTTGGTTTGTCTGTAGTATTTGGTCTTGGGAAGTTTTTAGTAAAGATACATTATTTTTCTAAAACTGGTGTGGAGTAAATCTGTGGTGTTTTCACTGTGTTACTGTGAGTGTTGGTACAAATACTTTACACATTGCCTTTGATAGCCTAGACTGCTCAGGCCAAGCTACCTAGAGGGTGAGCAGGGGTTATCTTAACAGTGTATCCCCCTTTCCCTGACTAGAAGCAAGGGTCCCTACTTGGACAGAGGTACCTACCCTGCCAACTAGAGACCCCCAGATCTAACAGGGACACATGCATTTTAGTAGTGGAGGTCTTGGCTCGCAACATTTGAATCAAACTGACTAATACTCCTGAAATAGTTATTGATGCCCCAATGAGATGCAGGACTATGATACAGTAGGTATGGGAGTAGGTAAAAAAAAAAGCTGCGGCAATAAATAGTACAATGTGCTGCTGTATACAGCAAAAAACTTAAAAGGATAGCAATCCATGCTGTAAAATCCTGTAGTACCTGTCCCAGCTGCACCACCCAAAGTTAATCAGGGTCTGCATTTATTCAGCTATTTGTTCTTGAGTTTTAGTTTTTGGAAATGTAAAGCAGTTGCGGTCTGATGCTGTTTTGGGTTTTATTATTTGCATCAAGGGATTGAAAGTCTGTTCATTCTATTTCATTTGTCTATCTAAATTTTACATTCATTGATAACTGAAGCCAGCAAACAGTTTTGACATACACAGGAATGTTCAATTATGTCACTTCCCAAGAAAGACTAGGGACCAAGTTGTTCCCTTTAAATGGTTTGGCTAGTGCGCTTTGCAGATAGACCTTGGCGAATTTCCCACAAAACACCTGGTATCATTTGCATGATGATTACGAGAGCGGTCCCCCGCACGATGACAAAAATAGCTGATTTGTGCTTGATTAACGCGCGCAAATTCAGCAGCATTTTCTTGATGAATGTCAAGAGATGCAATTGCTAACAAATTAGACAAAACTTTTTACAAGGTTTGTAAACATTGCAGGACAAAATACCTCTCGATTGGTATGTAGGGAAGCTTTCTGGCAAGGGATTCTACAGAAACACAAACGGTTACCACATCTGTGTCTTATCCCCTGAAATAAAACAACATAAATCTGAGCCGGGGGGCAGAGGAGACCAGCAGCTTTCTAATGCGGCTGCTTTGGCATTCACAGAGTCCGGCGCATTTTATTCCCTGGCACAGGCCCACCGGCCTCGTGAGGCCCGTTGTTGAATATAAAAATCAGAAGGCAGAATTCCTGACTCTGTGAAGAGCCGTTTGCCATTAGCGATCCTTCTGAATGAAAACATCTGGAGCTGCAAAAATCTCACACTTATCTTTTAGTTGTTGACGAAGCCCCCCCCCCTACATATCACGTGACCCCTTATTGCCTGTTGTGGCTTTTCTTTTTCATTACCACTTGTATACGTGATTTGTGCGGAACATTCCCGCTAGGACAGAAAAAGGGTTTCAATAGGACATGGAATTTGCCTATATGTGGTACTACTGGATACACCCTACTGACAGCTTTCATCTGCCTCTTGTATTCCACATGCATGGCAACACACACTCAGTGGCTCAGATTATTGAATACATTTCTTAAATCCGCTGCGATTCCAGGACCAGAGGGGGAAATTTACAAAATAATTAGAAGTCCATAGGAGGAGGTGTAAAACCTTGCATGGGTTTAGATTTATTCAGTTCGGCAATTTACAACTGTGCTAGGGTCAAGAACCTACAAATGTTGAGCGATTCCAAGGAGTGGTCCTGGAAAACCTTAGTTAAGAGATAATTGTGACAATTCAAACCCACATGGGCATGAGCAATTGTACTTAAATGAAAGAAAATTGTGCATGGGAAATGAAAGAAAATTGTGCATGGGCAAATGCTATTGCCTTTTTCCTACATAAATGTTTTTCTCCAGAAAAAATAGTTTTCACCCTAGAGAAACCCTCCACTTACACTTCCAGCATTTATATACGGGCTCCCTTCTCCATCCCATCCAGGAATGGGATTCAAACCTGCTCAAGAAGCGTAATGCTCCGATCATTTGTAGTGTGGGAATTTAAAAAAAGGGATCTGATTTGATGAGGGAGCCTTTCCTCCCATTGTCCCTTCTGGAATTGTGGTACCAACAGATCTGATTGGCTGTCAAATATTTCTCATGCAAAAACCACATGAGGCTGTGGAGCATCCTGTCTTGCCTTTGTCCTGAATGTTATCAAAAACCGCTGTAAGGATGCAGGTTAGGACCACTATTGTCCCCAGGCCATAGTTTGGGGGCCACCAGAAGGCCCTGTACAGTTGAACATTGTTAAATGTTAAAAAATAAAACAAAAGTTACAGCATTCACAAGTCTGATATCCTCAACACCTGAAATGGTGGCTGGGGACCATGGTATCGAGACAAGTACAGAGATACCCAGCGGTCATTTTAGGTATTGGGAGTTCTCGAATCACAAATTGGAACTGAGAGTTCAAGGCAAGCTTCAGGGTATGAAGCTTGAGTCAGATCCACAAATCCATTTTTTGATTTGTGAATCCAAATAAACAAATATTTATTAAAGAATGAAAGGCCTAGCCAAAAGCCAACTGTTATCGGCTAATCCTAATGTGTAGGAGAGCGTGGCCAGCCAGCCAACACACTGCCGGTTTTCTGCCCATGGCTGGATGTATACAGGGGGTGGCTGGAGGCTAGAGCTTGTGCAGAAGCCCTGCAGCAGTGCACACAGTGGACCTCACCCACCCATGATAAAGGCAGAAGGGGTTGACTACAGGGCTTGACCTGTGGCCAAGCCCAGTGACCCACGCCCACCTGCACACAGAAAAAAGCTGTGTGCAGCGATGGTTGACCATTCACAACAGATGGGGCACAAGTCCTGGGCAGAGAGGGAGAGAGAATTCATAATAGGTAGCCATGTAATATGATCCAATGTTGCCATTGAGGGGTTCTGGTAACATCATAACCCACAAGGCCGTAGGCCAAGTAGTTTATAAATGTCACCAGAGCCCGAAGATGTAAATATGGGACTCTATTAGACAGCATTGCTGATATGTATTTTTTTATGCTACATATTTACTTTGGGTTATTTAGTTTGAAAAAAATCTATTTTCTTCAAAGTGCAGTTAGCAATGAACTCTGATTGGAAAAATAATCTTTATATTTATTTTTCATGTATACATTTTTGATGAAATAATGGACAATGGTGCTGGCCAGTAGGTTTATGCGCCTGTAAAATCATGAGCATGGATTTATCACATTTGCTGCATAATTTACAACTTAACTTGCATAATTTGTAGATTTCATTAAAAAGGTGTTTCTAACTAGAGACAGGGAGAGAGAAAGAGAGAGAGAGAGAAAGAGAGAGAAAGAGAGAGAAAGAGAGAGAGAGAGAGAGAGAGAGAGAGAGAGAGAGAGAGAGACGTTCTTAAAGACAATGCCACACAATACCCATATGTCTTTCATTTCTTCTACAGGTTTTTAAATTGACCATTTTGAAGCTACAGCAGTGTTGTACTTGAGTAAACTTAATATAACTCAACTGTTATATCTGCTCTCAAGTTCTATCTGTTTTGTGCTTATTTCTACATTTCCAATTATATGAATATGACTGTTTATAATTCAGCAGTAATTAAGTGCACGCATTACACAAAACCACTTTGAAAATGAAAGCGCAATATAATTATTATTTTACAATCCCCCTTCCACTTCTTCCCAGTTTGTTTAATGAGGCTTAATTTGTCACATTCTGAGAAAATGAATATGATGCTAAATCGCTTTTGTTAATTTAAGTGAGCATGTGGCTTGAAGATGTGATTATCCTTTAGAACTATGAGTAATGCATCTGTATGCTATCTAAATTTTCAGACATTATCCCTTTTGATATGTAGCGTAGAATACGCTGATTGATTGTGGTTCTATTTCGTGGGCTGGACATTATAGCAAAGCAGGGCTTAATTTGTAGAAGAATAAGTGCTGGTGCCCAAAGTTCTACTCTTAAACCCGTGGCCGGTGCTTTTAAACGTTGCTGCACCGAATACCAAGGCTGCATAGGCTTCAGTTGACCTCACGGCTCTTCCATCCACTGTCAGGCACTTTCTGTTCCTTTACCTCACTTGTTTAGGTTCTTGCTTTCTCCCATTGCAACATTTTTTTGGTCTTTTTCTTTCTACTTCTTCTTTTTGTGCGTTTTTTCTTTTGCTCACAATCAATGTCTGATGAGGAAAATAAGCACCGGTCCCCAAAAAATGAGTGCTGAATTTCCCCACCGGCAACCACCAGCTCAAGTTGAGCACTGTAGAGAAGGTTTAATGTAATTGGAGAACATATGGAATTTTGCATAAATATTTGATCATAAGAAAATGTAATAAACCTGAAACATTTTCTGACGATCCCAGTTGAATAAAAAAGGTTTTGTTTTTTGGGTGTATTTCTCAAACATATGAAGAAAGTGATACTGTTTTTTTCACACCCAGCACCTCAATTGGCATCTTTTTACAAACCAGCCCCACACTTTGATTCTCAGAACTTAAAAAAAAAAAATGTTGAAATTATGATCTGCCCTTGTGAATACACTGTTTTATTCATTTAAGTTGTTGGATGTGGATCCCTGCAGTTGCCTGAAATGTGATAAATATGCCTCAGTCACTGATAGAGTTCCATAACATGTAATCGTCCTCATATTCAGTGCAGCTTGACTACTGTGGGGCTGGATTGACATTAATTCGGTCAACTAGGCTGACACTTACAGGTGTGAAATATTAATAGGTCATGTACAATACGCTATATGTGGCTGCAGAGTTTGAATTGGCCTTTAACATATAAGAATTAGTAATGTAAGAATATTTTAAAATTCATGGCCTAAAATATGTTTTTTGACCTAAGTGTCTGACAGTGAAAATTGCTGAATGCCACAGTATTCTCCAATGCATGCCAAATTAATTAATAATTCAAATTCATAACTTGGCTAGGGTGAGATCAAATAAGACAATTCAGGACAGATTTAACACGTATTCACGCAACGCAGTGCAGCAGTTGCAAATGCTGCGCTGCGTGAAAAGGAGAGCGCAATATTTACAGAAATATGGCACGCTCCTGCCCTTTCCCAAGCGCTGGTGCTGAAATCCGTTGCTGTGCGCCACGGAGGCACCTTTGCACCATAGTGTAAGGGTGTCTCTATGATTGTAGCATAGGTTTTTTTATTGGAAGGGATAGCCTTCCAGTACCAAATACCATGCTTAGACTAACTTTCACCCATTTCCCTCTTTGTATGTGTGCTGTAAAGTGCAGCACACGTACAAAGTCAGATAAGGAAGGGGAAATGAAAGTATTTCTTCTTACGTGCACCTACTTCAAAAGGGCTCTGTTTTCTGACACTAAACCCTGTCTACTTAATTTAGTAAATAGGGTTTGGCGTCAGAAACCTTGGGTTGTTGTATGGGAACGCTCATGCACCACCCATGGTACGCCCCCTTGGTGTTAAGTAATACAAAGCAGCTAATACTGTTGCCATGGAAGTCAAGGGCTACATTCCCCCCTTGTGGACCACTTTATTCTTACATAATTGTCCAGCCTAGATCCTAGGTTACTGGGTTGCCCCCTTTATTCTAGAGAGCATCAAACTACATCTGCTCCTGGTGGTGTCATTTATGTATCCATTCATCTTCTACAAGGCCTCTCCTAACCTACAGATGTTGTCTGAATATTTCTACATGACAACCTGTATCGCAACAATGATGACGAGATTTAAAGGACCCTGAGATATATAAAGCTGACCTGTTCTACATGGACTTGGAGGGTAAGAGAACTTATCCTACTCTTCATAACTTAAAAAGTGGTGTTGTTTTCTTATTAATGACCCCATCAGTGTCTTTACAACGGTCAGCTTTATGATAAATATGCTGCTGTGTAAAAAGCGAAAAACCCAGGTGCGGTTCCTCTTTGGGGGAGTGGGGGGGGGGGCGGGAGGAGGGATATGGGGCGTTGACTCCCTACTGAGTGCAGCCAGCCCCAAGCATAATATTTTAAAATTCCTGATTCAGCCTCGATTCTTTAAAGGACTGGGCTTGGTAGATCGGCTGGGGTGGGGCCAAGCCTGCTGCTTAGCAACAACAGCCAGTTGAGTTCCAGTGCACATGTGGGGTTAGACAGGGTTCTGACTGTGTCCAAACCGACATGCGCACCTTGGACCTCTCAAACTGACTCTCTTTTACGGAGGGTGGGAAACAGAGCACTGGCATGCAGTCTCCGTTGGGGTGCCGAACTAACCTGCTCACACCAATCCTGACATTGCTTGCATGCTTATTCTACTTGAAGCTGCATGAGAGCAAACTCAGGATTGGTTGTGGTGAGTTTAGCCTGTTTCCGCGGTCCTTGTGCTTGGAGGCAGTGTGGGGCTGGATAATTAAAGAACATAAACAATCACAGAGCAGCTTTATTATCAAGCCACACAGTGATTGGTTATGTTTCTCTAAAGGAGACGCGAAGCATTCCCCTCACGCACAGAGCCAGTGATGGCAGTGTGCATGCTGGGCAATTGAATTGGAAAAGACGAGATGTGATAGTTTCAACAGAAGACTGAGAGTTATTTGTATCTCTCCATGTTATGCCCCAGAAGTGTGTAAGTACGTTATTTCATCAGGCCATGTCTGTTTTTACTTTTTTTGCAACATTCCCTGCACAGAACTTTTAATCCCTGCATGCTTCGAGTCTGCTCCCTGTAAACGTAACAGTAGCAAAAAGTCCACGTTACATATTCAGGTTTTTTTAAATTAAGAATTCACACAGAGGATATCCTGGCTCTCCCCGCGGATGGGTGTTTCCACTGTGTCTGAAATTAGCAAGTATTTGAAGTTGATATATAATGCACTGACTTCTTTTGTGAGTAGGAATCCTGGTTTTATGGGTTACTCTTTGACCCCTCCTGATTTTATCCATATGTATCCAGATAGTTTTCCTGTACTATATTTTCGTGTATATTATCGGTACATGATGTGCAGCACTGCGGGTAATAATTATTATATGATGACGTCTGTAGTGTGTGTGTGTGTATAAGTACTCTGTCCAGTGGGTGGGTGTGTAATCATCCTTTGCCTTATCTGTATACAAGTGCAGCCTCTGGGGAGTGTGTGTGTTTGTGTACATACTCTTGAGTGCATAATAGTGCAGTCTCTGGTATATGTGTGTCTAATCACCATGATGTGATGTGTTTCTGTGTTTGTAGATGTACTCTGTTGTGTCTGCATACAAGTGCAGTCTCTGGTGTGTGTGTGTGTGTCTGTGTTTGAGTATGAGTTGAGTATGTGTGTTCTTGTGTAAGTACCATGATTTACTCTGTGTGAGTGCGTATGTGTGTAGACTTACTCTGTCTTATCCGCTCACTATTGCAGTGTATGTGTGTTTGTGCATGTGGGTATAAACACGCACCTTGAACTCCAGTGTGTGGGTGTGTACATTTGCCAAATCAGCACAGTGCAGTCTTTGGTATGTTTGTGCGTAGTTACTCTGTCTTGTGTACATAGCAGTGCAGTTTCCAGAACGTGTGTGTGTGTGTGTGTGTAAGTACCATGATGTACTACTCTGAGAGTGTCTGTAGTTGTACTTTGTCATATCTGTTCACTAATACAGTTTCCAGTGTGTGTGTGTGTGCGTGTGCATGTGTGTATAAGTACCATGACGTAGTCTCATGTCTGCACACTACTGCAGTCTCCAGTGTTGTTTACATGTGTGTGGAAACACCATGAAGTGCTCTGTTGAAGCTGCACACTTGTGCAGACTCCTTCCTGTGTTTGGTAGATAAACTTCGTAAAGTGCTCTGTTGTTTCAGTGTGTGGATGTATAAGCATCATTATCAGGGCTGCATACTGATGCAGTCTCCAATGTGTGTGTGGAATTACCCTGCTGTGTGTGCACAACCGTGCAGGCTTCAGTATATGTGCACGTTATCACCGTAATGTACTGTATGTGCGTAGATGTACTCTGTCACATCTGCTCACTAGTGCTTTCTCCAGTGAGTGTTTGAAAGCACCATTGTCATGTCTGCATACGAGTGCAGTCTTTATTGTGTGTGTTTCGTTTGTATAAAGCAATACAATCTCCGGTATGTGTGTTTGTGTGAGCACCATGATGTACTCGATGTGCATTTAAAGACATATAATGTGCAGTTTTTTTCATTCCCACTTTTCATGAGCATCAAATTAAGTTACACGGGGTCAGGTTTTAAAAAAAAATTATGCACAGAGAAATTGGTGATTTGCCTAGAATCACAAGATGTTGAACCTGCACCGGGACTCACACCTGGTTCCATAGTTCCTGCTCCACGTGCTTTGGAAAGCGTAATCACTGATCACTCACTCCTTTCCTGAGCACTCATTGTCTGCTGAGCTCCCACTGTCGGCAATAATGCACGCATGAAACAGGCCAGAAGGGACGATCACGTCTGGACGTACTATATATATCATGTGTTGGCAGTGGTTTGAATAGATTTGACGATTAATATACATGTATCTAGTAAAGTCATTCAAAACTTTTTATTGCAACTTTTACTTGACCTTAAACAAGGTTTATCCTTGCAGCAGCAGTAGGCCCATCTTCTATCACCGCAGTACAAACATAAGACCAGAATGTGCTTAAATCTTCAGGGCTTGAAAGCATCTCAGACCCAAGCGTGCTCACCTCCCATAAACCTACCCTGTATTGCTCTTACCCCAGGCCTCTGCAATCTTAAATCTAGGTACTACACCAGTCTCAAGCCATCTGCACCAACTATCCAGGACACTGCAAATTCGTCTCTTGCCTCTGGGTCGACTCAGGAACATACATCTGTGGGTATCTCAGTAGTCCATCCTGTCATGCATCACATTTGACCACAGTTCTCCCTTGCTAACACACTGCAACCTTTATTCTTGCTGCCCATCACCTCCCCAACAGGGATCGCTCTGATCCCTTATTCTACCGGCTCATCTTTTGCTGCTATGCATCGTACGCTCACAAATTATTCAACCTCTTACCTCGCTAACATCATCTCCTCATTAGAGGTTTTGTCACTTTGATAAAATAAAAATAATTTTCTCCCCACCTGCCACCTGGATACACACACCATACATAATGCCACTGTCAGCAAACACAACAGCTGCAATGCAACATTCTCTTTCTCTCTCTCTTTTGTTTATAGTCATTAACACTCACTTCTATTTACAACCTTTTCTGACAACTAATGTCTATCTATATGTAGCTAGCAAATCTCGGGAAGTAACTGAAACATGTACGGACTGAAAACCATATAAGCCGTGGCCAAACTGTTTAAACCTTTCTCAAATTTGCTTGAACATGAAGCATTTGCCCACTCTTTTTTTCAAAATCTTCTCAGGGGAGAACCACTCCAAAACCCCCTTATGACAGTTGGGCTCGCTCGCTACACTCGCTCGCCACAGGGCTGTCATCCAGCATTTTTTCTCCTCACCACTTTCAAATGTCATCAGCCGCCACTGGAAAAACTGCTTTTGGAAGTGACATTTTCACTATGTATATTAGATACCAGGAGCCTCACTCCAATACCCTGAAAAGTTACATTACTGCTGAAAAGTTAAATTGGAAATTCTTCCTGTGAGACTCCTACTCAGAAAGGTACCCAAGATCCCAGGGGTGTTTGAAGATACATCAATGTTACCTTCACATTGAGTGGGAATTGTGTTTTTAATGAAAGCTTTTCACAAGCAGGAACTTTGCCAAAGATGGCACTGCTGTGTGTCAGTTCAGTGTTGTGTGCTAAATTATATATTTGTTTTTGTAGGTGACGGACGCTTTACTATGAATACAGCACTGTGAGATAAGAACAGCAAGAAATTGATAAAGACCGTCTACAATAGCAGTCAGATTGTCTGCTACAGCTGTGTTGCACTGATAACGTCTGTCATAACCATTGCAATTTAAGAGTACCGTGATGTATCTTTGTTTGGGGCATTTGTCGGTGCATCATTTAAATTTACTATGGCTCGAGTAGACTCCGCCAGTCACACTCTCTGGCAGATGGTCTACATTTTGCTTAAGTGCACGCGCTCACCCTGTCTTCAGCGCGTGGTCTACCGTGAAGTGTGCCCACCGTCATCACATCTCTGTCATGTAAACATCATGTTCCTGCCGTCTCTACGCAACCATTGCCTTCGATGGAGGTGTCTCTGCTGCTGGTAGAGACTTGCTTCATGTGGCTGACTTGCCACAATAAAATCTTTAAAAAAGGCATGTCTGCCACTGGCTTGGAACCGGTTTCTTCCAGAGATTTCTTGTATAACTGCATGTCGATGGATACAGAGTTTCTATTTCTCTGGAACTGATTTATGGTGAGTCGATCTCTGTGTCAACGTATAATTTTAACAGAGCATCACCATTGTTGTTAAGAATAAGCTGCGTCCTACCAAATAGAGTATTTCTGTTGTTTCAATCGTTCATATGTTTATGGTGATTCAGAAATATGTAAAATAACGTGTTTTTTCCCTATTGCACGATTTAAGGTTTGCTGTCAAATGGACATTTGTGAGCTAAAAGAATATGGTTTAAACCGCATGTTCGTTTCCTTCACTCTTGATCGAAATTTAAGCATTTCAAAATAGTTTACATGGAAACAGTTTATAATATGCTTGAGTTTCCTGTTTATGCTGTTGTTAATGGGGATTTGGCCTGGGCTGGCTGCAGTTGTTGCACCCAGATGTGTCCTCCTTTATTTTGGTTATTGTATTGTTTACTGTATCCGCCCCCCTGCAGGTTGCATACTTTTGGATTAAATGGTACATCTTTATGGTATCTATCGGTAGGGTTGAGCACACTATTCAAGGATAGGTGTACAAGTAATATGGTTACGTCAGTTCTACCGTTGTTTGCACCCTTTTTCGACTTGAGAAATGCAGAGGGCGTTATTTATGAGGCCCTTATGCTGCAGTTGCATCACTTTTTGTGACACTGAGGTGGCAAAAAAATGTGCCACACTGCGACATATTTAGAAAGTGATGCATCTAGGCAGATGCATCACTTTGTAAACCCCTGCGCTACATTATACCTGCGTCATGTATAATGTATGCAGGGTTGGCGTTCCAATTCAGGAAAGCCACGTAGAAGTGACACAGTGAAATCTATGAGATTTCACTGAGCCACTTTAGGGCATCACTACGTCAAATCCTTATGCCAGCTTGAAGCAGGGGTAAGGAGTGACGCAGGGCTTTTCACATGGTGCTTGCCCCATGCGAAAAGACACATTGCTGGAGTTGCGTCTGTTTTCAGACACACTCCAGCAATGTGCCATTTTTTGCGCCAGCAGATACAGCAGGATTCCTGTTGTATCTGTAAATGCTCTAGACATTGAGCGCCGTACAGTAAATATGGCGCATCCATTATGTCGCAATGAGGGCACACTGGAAAGTGTTGCATCACTGTCATACCACAGTGATGCAACACTTTTCATAAATGGGGCCCTTGGTGTTTATTGTGTGATGTTAAATTTCATTCTCCCTTAGTGGTTGATAAGTTGCTTGTGTTGTGTTGATCCCTGTTCCATGGGTTGTGTTGAACCCTGTTCCATGTGATTCTCCCTCAGTGGTTGAGAAGCACTTGGGTAATGTTGAATCCTGTTCCATATGGGTAGTGTGTACCCAGTTCCGTGGGTTGTGTTAAACTCTGTTCCATGTAAACTTGCAAAAATCCTTTGTCAGTGTTTGAGGAATGTTTTTCATTTTGTATTATAGTCCAGAAGTACAGGGGACAAGTCTGTGAATTGAAAGAGACCTGATGCAAAACACTAGATGCCCTTACGTGGGATGAGTGCATGGATTGAAAGATATCTGTTGCTAAAACACAAGATGCCCTTACAGGCGATGGGTGTGTGGGGTGAAAGAAGCCTTTGTTAAAACACAATATGCCTTTACAGTGGATGCATATGTGGGTTGAATGCTTCTCATTGCTAACACATAAGATGGCCTTTCGCTGGGTGAGTGTGTGGGTTGAAATATATCACATACCTGTTTCTATGTTTTTATTGTTTCTTTGGTTGGGTGAGTGGTTGTGTTAGTGTTTGTTGGTGTGTTCTGGTACTTTTTTATGGCATGTTTTTGTGGTGTCCTTTTTACATGCACCATTTGATGTGAAATGTAGCACAGTCTGGTGTTTTTGTTGTCTGTGTTCGCAAAGTGTTTCCTAAGATGGGAGGCATTTGTTTTTGATTTCAAAAGGAGGGTGATGTGTGGTATCCAGCTTGTCAAGTTACTCAATGATGTCATCAAAAGTCAGGATTCTGAGGGTTCTCTGAATGGCAGTTGAGCCAGATAAACCAGAGCTGAGCATGTAACTACATCTGCTCCTGTTGGGGTTATTTATGTAGCCATTCAAATTACAATAAACCTTCTTCTTATCTACTGGCTTTGTCTGCATATTTATACTTGCCAATCTGCTTCACAACAACCTGCAGCACTTATTGTCCCACCCACTCAAGTAGCTCTTTAAACATGACTCAGGTCTGCCACTGCAGCCTGTGTGTTCAGTTTTAAAGTGCCATTTTGATGTGCAAAATAAACCTTTTGCCAGGCCTAAACCTTACTTTTCATCAGCGGCGGCCCCTCTGCTAAGGCAGGGGAGCGTTGCCCCACTGCTTAAAGAGCAGTGCAACTGAAAAATAAAATGATAATAATGGAACATATATATCATGTTATTTTTCAGTTCCGGCTTAGTTGCAGGGTGTGGCCGGGCAGGGCTGGCCAGAGCAGAGGGAGGGGTAGTAAGCACAGTCTAAAGTGCGCATGACAGTTTGGCCAGCCTTCTTGGGCTGGCCAAACAGTCATGTGCTCTTTCCATGTTCTCCACAGGCTGTAAAGCACTGCCTGGATGGAGAATATTCCTGTCTCCCAGTCCCTCTCTGAGCGCTAAACCACAGTGCTTAGAAAAATTATAACGCTGCTGTAAGGCAGCATCGTGATTGACTAGGGGAGTCTGGGAGCCTTTGTCCTTTCTGAGTTGGAGGAGAGGTGGCCGCTGGCTACAAGCAACAAGCAGGTACGTTTTCTTTCTTTTGTTTTTTTTCTACCCCCTCCACCTCACCCTCAACACCGTTCCCTATCAGCCACCAATGCTTTTCAGTACACATATGTCACCCCTAGGGTAGGCCCTGAACAGCCAAGAGGGCAGGGCGCAGTGTATATAAAAATGTACTTTTGGGTTTTACATGTCCTGGTAGTGAAAACCATTTTTCACTACTGCAGGGCCTACTTCTCCCATAGTATAATATTTGATTACCTTATTTAATTTAATAAGTGACAACTCTCAATTCGGAGCATGTAGACAGAGCCAGTTTGGTGTCTAAAAAATTCTGAAGCCCTCTTTAACGGTAAAGTCAGTTTTTTTGTCACAATTCTGAATGTGCCACTTGTTAGTAAGCCTTTATTTATGAAGGAACAACGGTCCATCACAACATGAAATTATGACTGTAATTGACACAAAAATACAATGATGTCTATGTTCATATATTTGGGGGAATACACAAAGACATATAAGTTGGACAATTTACAACAAACAAATCAGGCTGCCAAACTCCAGCATTGTACACATTGGCGAGATACACTTTAGTGATTAGGCCAAAGAACATATATAGCACCTTTTCAGTTTCAAAAATATAGGTTTGTGTCAAGGTGCTGCTGAAGTCGATGACGTTTTGATCTCTCAGCTAGGATCATCATCAGGACATAGCAATTGATGCCTGAGAAGAGTGCCTGCATAGAGAATTGTATTGCAGGGCCCAAACGAAGTATGTACAAGCTACCCCATCACAAAAAGGGGATTGTGAGACAGGTCCCACACAAAGTAAGTACAGGGCTCTTTGTTAAACACATTGCCTCTGAGATAAGCCTGACTGCTCGGCCAAGCTACCAAGGGGGTGAGCAGGGGTTATCTTAGCTGTGTAATCCCCTTACCCTGATTAGAGTGATGATCCATACTTAGGGTGCAAACCACTGCCAACTAGAGACACCATTTCTAACATTGGTAGTCAATGGTGAAAATACGACTTGTGTTTGTACTTTACATACAGTTATTGGTGTACAGTACTCAATATCACAGACAACTATGCAGCGACATACTGTCTTTTATTTGTTTCTTCTCTGCAACTCATGAGTTTTTGATCCACAATCATGTCTCAGGCTAGTGAGCCAGCAGTTGCAGCTGCAGATTTGGTGTGTGTGCTAGAGAGTTTGGAACCTATACGGTATCTCAGCTCAAAAAATTATGCAAGGAGCTCCAATGTTCTATTAAAGGCTTCCCTAAGAAAGAGGACCTGCAAAAGGTGATGAGGGCCTGGTTGGCAGCAGAGAAGGCTGGTGGGCATATTGAGGATGAGCATAAGGGTGTGATCAGAATCTTCATGGAGGGAGAGCACCCTCCAGGACTGGCAGCAGTGTGTCCTCTAAAAGTGTGCCTCCAAAGGAGCTAGAGGACAGACGGGAAGCTAGAAAGTACGAGCAGAAAAAACCCAAAATGGAGTTCCAGTTAGAACTAGCAGAAAAGAATGCCTTGGCCATGGAGAATGATAAGTTGGCCATAGAGGAGAGAAAGCTGATTTTAGCTCAGGGGCTGACCTTGAAGGAGCTCGATTTGAAGGCCAAGTCCAACACAGATGGTGGCAGCATTGCATCAGTGCAGTCTGAGAAAATGATGCACATTCCGGAAAATATAGGGTAGGAGTATACTCAGGGGGATGATACCCAGAGGTGGTTTCAGGGCAACGAGGCAGCTCTTCACATGAATGGGGTCCCTAAGAGAAATTGGGGGGCAGGATTTTGGAACACTTCACGATGGAGGGGAGTGGAGGGACGCATTGTTGGCTTAGGGAAGTCACATGAACTCACCTACACTGAAATGAAGGACGCCCTTCTCACCCGGTACGGTCTTAGATAAGTACAGCGATCAGTTTAGGCACAGCAAGAAACTTGATTTCCAAACATGGCAGGAATGTGTAGATTAATTTTGCAGAGCACTGGATGGTTGGCAGTGAGGTAACAGACTATCAGGGGCTGTACAATTTGATTGTATGGGAGCACTTGTCTAGTCTATGTTTTTCAGAGCTGTGCCAGCACTGATGGGCAGCAGTCTTACTGACTTGAGGAGGCAAAACACTGGGTGAGTACCAGGGTCCACAAGAGGTTGCTTGGGGGAGGTTCTGCCAAAGGATAGCAGGGTCTCCAACAGCAGAAGGCATATGGGGGACAAGGGCTAAAATGATGAGTTCTCTAAAGGGCCCCAGAATAATTCCCAGGGTAAGAATTCTCAATACCCCCGCCCCACCATAGAGAAGAATAGTTTTTACAGCCAGAAAGGTCTGGAGGGAAGGAACCCCTGAAGTGCTTTGACTATGGCCATGCAGGGCACTTTAAAGGGAGTCCCAATTATATTAAGTGAGCACAGGCCTTATCTTGTGGGCAGATAGCAGGGATGGCCAGTGTATTGTTTGAGGAAGAGTTGGTCCCAGGTGGGTGTGGGGAACCAGCTGAGATGACCCTGTTCTCAGTAGGGGACAGTGAGATGGTCCAGAGAAACCTTATGCCTGAGACACTAAGAAATACAGGCAATGGGTGATCATCAATAGATAGAGAGTAGAGGCTCTGAGAGACACAGGAGCCAGTGTGACTACTGTCAGGTGTCACCTGGTTTCTGAAGAGCAAGTGGTTCCTGGAGTGCTTCACCAAGTAGTTGCAGTAGATAACAGCAAGCACTTTTGTATTGTAAAGTGGCTCAGGTTCCCTTTAAGTAGGGGGGTTCAGGTTCTTTAAGGTTAGCTGTGAGCCAATCCATGCCTGTGGATTGACTGCTGGAAAACAACCTGGAACACACCACATGGAGAGAGATGCAATACAGGTCCCACTTGGAGATGTCGGGATTGCCTGAGTGGGTGTGCATGACCAGATGGTCCGTAGCAGCCTAGGATGATCAGAAGGACTTGGAGCCTGAAAGAGTGACTCAGGTGTCTGCCAAGAAGAGATGGGGCAAGGGGCATGGGAAACCTGCTTCAGAGATTCCCATGGTCTGGGAAAAGGACGAACCAGAGGGGGACGCCCAGGAACCTATCGGGGAAGAAGTGCCAGGAACCTACTGGGGAAGAAGTGGCCGAACTAGGGAATCTGCCTGAGCTGACCCATTGGCAGCAGGAAGGGGGTACCACCAGGGAGAAATTCAGTGTAGCACAGAACGAGTGCCCTACATTTGTAGGTCTTCGATAGCAGGCTGAGGATCAGGCAGCTGGCAAAGAGTCTAGATCTCACCTGATCTCTTAGGAGAACGGTCTCCTATACAGCAAGCCTACTGATGAGCCTAGGGAGGCTCGTGTGCTGGTGGTTCCCCAGTGTTTCAGAGCCTTCCTACTGGGCTTGGCTCATGAAGTGCCTCTGGCAGGACATTTGGGGCAGGGAAAGACCTTCGACAGGAATGTCATCCACTTTTACTGGCTCCAGATGAGAAAATACTCAGATGCATTCTGTAGGTCCTGCAAGACTTGCCAAGCAGGAGTGGGGGGAGATGTAAGGCTCCCCTGCAACCATTCCCCATCATGAGCACCCCTTCTGAGCGGGTGGGCATTGACTTTATGGGGCCTCTGGATCCCAACAAAACTATGGGCAACAGGTTCATCCTGGTCTTGGTGGACCATGCCTCCGGGTACCTGGATGCTATCCCTCTGAGGACAGTGATGGTGCTCGTCGTGGCCCAGGCACTGATGGGGATCTTTGCCCACATGGATTTCTCCTAGTGAGGTAGTACCTGACTGGGGTACCAACTTCATGTTGCTGTACATGAAGGTCATGAGGAAGGAGTGTGGAGTAAACTACAAGTTCACCACCCCTTACCACCCGCAGAGTAAAGGGTTGGTTGAAAGGTTCAACTGAACCCTGAAGAGCATGATTGGGGGTCTATCATAACCCAGGAGGCATAAGTGGGATGCCTTCTATTTGCTTACAGTGAGATCCTGCAGTAAGGGGTTAGCTCCAGCCCTTTTGAGCTTCTGTTTGGGCACTCTGTTAGAGGACCTCTCAGTTCTGTGAGTGAGGGCTAGAAGCAAGCTCCTAGAAAGCCAACCCATGATGTATTCAGCTATATGCTGGCCTTTCGGATCCGGATAGCAAACTTCAGGAAACTCATTCAGGGGAACCTAGAACCTAGTCCGGAGGACATGAAACACTGGTACGACCAGAATATCTCTGTGTTTGAGGTTCAGCATAGTAAAAAGATGTGGATGATGGAGCCAGCAGAGTTTTGTACTCTGCAAGACAAGTGGGCTGGCCCCTATGGGGAAAAGGAACACAAGAGTGATGTCACTTACCTTGTGGACTTGCAGACACCTAGGAACCCCTCGAGGGTCCTGCTCATGAACTGTCTCAAACCCCAGTTTGAGTTGACCATGCTCTTGGCTACTGATGATGGACAGAAGAGGAGAGTGAACCGCTCCCTGACTTATTGTCTGCTCAAGAGCAGGATGAGTCAGTAGAGGGTGTGATCCTCTCCCTCCATTAACCCTAGAACAGCATAGTGACTGTCGCAAGTTGTGGCACATTGGTGTACTCATGACATCGAATCTGGGGATAGTCCACCTACCACTGCAGGTAACAGGAGGGCGTGTTGGCCCCCAAGGAACCTCTTCAGCCAAGGCGACTTCATCCCCCAAACAGTTGTGCACTAGAAGGCACATGGGCAGAGTGGAGTTGTAAGCCGGCGGGGCCTCTGACGACTTGCCAGTCATTTTGATTATATAGAGAGGCCCCCTCCTGGGCCTATATTAACCCTGAACCTCATCCCCCAGGGCCCGGCCTCAGGTTTGGGTGCCCTTTTCCCATCCAGGATACACATTTTGTAGTGTTGGGGACCACGGGGAGCCTTAAGACCTCTGTGGTCCCTGCTGGCTCCCCGCCTCCTGCTGGAGCCAGCATTGCTTTGACAGAGAGGGAGCTGCTGAACATGTAGCTCCCTCTCTGTCAAAGCAATTGTCCTCTGCTTCCAGCAAGCAAGAGCAAAATGCTCTTACTTGCTCAAAGCGGAGCACAGTTTGCTTTGGCTTGGTGGGAGCGGTAAAGCTCCCCTAAGCTGTCGCAATCAGCTATTCCCGGAGTGGGCATCCCGGGACATAGCAAGAGCCGGCACTGGGGGCTGGCGCTCCCAAGGGCCATGAATGGATTCAGGAAGGGGGCCAAATGCCCCCCTCCTTTGTTTGGTTTCAGCCCGGGGAGAAAGTGGTTGCAGGGGCTGCGGGGGGATGGGTGGGCACCCCCTACATATTTAAACATTAGTGCCCAGGAAGGTGACGGTCCACAGGGCTTTTCAAAGGCCTAGGAGGAGGCCCCATGAGCCCCCCTTCTTTATTATAATAATAACCCCTCATGCCCCTGGATTTGGCCAACCCGGGCTTCCTGAAAAAATGCATAGGAGTCCACGCATCTTTTTTTTCCAATTTTGCTGCGGTTCCGCAGGTACACCTGCAGATTTATGGCAAAATTGAATGAGAAAAATGCTTTTAACCTTTGGTGAGGTACCTGTGGTACCTCCGGGGGGGGTCATGGTATTCCTACCCTGCCCCTCTTCTAAATCATTTACATTTTTTGTGGGACTCAGCTTCAAGTCGAGTCCCAAGATGGCTGCCAATACTTTCTGGCTGAAGTGTTGGCAGCCAATCAAATTGCAGCACAGGGACTGTGGATCCGCAAGTCCACTGCAAGGATCCACGTCCCCAGATATCTATGTTTTTGAAACTTAAATATCTCTAAAAGGACTGAACGAATTTACATCAAAGCACAAAAGGCAGGCTTTCTGGACCAACATCTAGCTTTCTTCCAAATTTGGTCTAAATCCGTTCAACGGTTCGGGCTGTAGTCGTGTTCAACATCCCTATGGAAAAATGCATGGGGAAAACGTGTTTTGGAACCCCCCTTTTTTATCAGCCCCCGCTTGATGGTTCACCTCGAAACTTAAAACACAGCAGGGGTGTAGCACAGTTTTGAAAATTTTGTGAAGATTCGTCAAGTGGCGCCATAGTTGTTGGCAAAAAAATACATTTTTCCTATGGAAACATGGTGCTATCTATAACTACCTACTGGTGACTGCCAGTCAGATATATATCTATATATCTACATATGTATATTTATTTATGTGTTAATAATTGCTACATGTGGAGTACAAAAATGTTTAAAGTTTAACTATTTTAATTAATTTAATTTATTTAGCTCTAATCTAACTCTATTTCATACGAGTGTCTGTTTTAAGTCCCTGCCTCTATTGTGTTCTATGGGAGGGTGTTGCAGTATCTCTGAGTGGTCATGTGTGGTGCAGGCATTACTCCATCTCTGACCTGGAGTACATTTAATATTGTTTTGGGTCCATTTGGCAGTAGTAACTATTTAAGTGCAATGTTTGAATTGGAGTGAACTTACTCTTTTATGGGCGGATTTATGTCTGTCCCTATACCCATCCCCATCTTCCCTTAACTCCTCCTTGCACTTCCATAATTTCCTCCCCTCAGTCATAAATATTCCCCATCTTCATGCCACTCCCCGTCCCTCCACTCAGGTGGAGATCGCTGCACAGAAAAAGTAAGGGCAGGCAGAGGGGTAGGTCTCTGCACATAGTTTGTGAATAGTATTTTGTAGTATGTTTGAAGCACTATTGTAGTATTTAATCACTTTGAGGGAGTATGAAGAATTTAAAAGGGTTGCCTCAACTTCCCAAGTTCAAGCAATTAATCAGTAGGGAGGGTTCCCACTGTCAGTGATGCTTCAATCTCTCCTGTCCCACATTATCAAAACTGCCCTAAGCTTTTTTTGTTGTTTTAACGCTTTTCGCCCTAAGTGGGATGGGTATTCCCAGACGTGGGACCCGTGCTCACTACGCCACTGGAGTCAAGCTATCCTGGCTGATGACGGCTGATAGCCAGAAACCGGTCCTAGGATGCTTGATTCCAGTCCAGGGAAGACATGGCTTGGCAGTTCGGGCTGGACTGTTCCCATGAGGCACAGGGTCAAGACTGATTTGCATATGGCCATGTCTAAACTGGGGTGGTGTACTGGGGAAAAGAACGATGGATTTAACCCAGATCTCTTGACTGGGGGAGAATGTCTGCATTGTCAGCATTCCGTCCATCATTTGTTTGTTGTAACGCTTTTCGCCCTAAGTGGGATGGGTATTCCCAGACGTGGGACCCGTGCTCACTACGCCACTGGAGTCAAGCTATCCTGGCTGATGACGGCTGATAGCCAGAAACCGGTCCTAGGATGCTTGATTCCAGTCCAGGGAAGACATGGCTTGGCAGTTCGGGCTGGACTGTTCCCATGAGGCACAGGGTCAAGACTGATTTGCATATGGCCATGTCTAAACTGGGGTGGTGTAGTGGGCAAAAGAACGATGGATTTAACCCAGATCTCTTGACTGGGGGAGAATGTTTGCATTGTCAGCATTCCGTCCATCATTTGTTTGTTGTAACGCTTTTCGCCCTAAGTGGGATGGGTATTCCCAGACGTGGGACCCGTGCTCACTACGCCACTGGAGTCAAGCTATCCTGGCTGATGGCGGCTGATAGCCAGAAACCGGTCCTAGGATGCTTGATTCCAGTCCAGGGAAGACATGGCTTGGCAGTTCGGGCTGGACTGTTCCCATGAGGCACAGGGTCAAGACTGATTTGCATATGGCCATGTCTAAACTGGGGTGGTGTAGTGGGCAAAAGAACGATGGATTTAACCCAGATCTCTTGACTGGGGGAGAATGTCTGCATTGTCAGCATTCCGTCCATCATTTGTTTGTTGTAACGCTTTTCGCCCTAAGTGGGATGGGTATTCCCAGACGTGGGACCCGTGCTCACTACGCCACTGGAGTCAAGCTATCCTGGCTGATGACGGCTGATAGCCAGAAACCGGTCCTAGGATGCTTGATTCCAGTCCAGGGAAGACATGGCTTGGCAGTTCGGGCTGGACTGTTCCCATGAGGCACAGGGTCAAGACTGATTTGCATATGGCCATGTCTAAACTGGGGTGGTGTAGTGGGCAAAAGAACGATGGATTTAACCCAGATCTCTTGACTGGGGGAGAATGTCTGCATTGTCAGCATTCCGTCCATCATTTGTTTGTTGTAACGCTTTTCGCCCTAAGTGGGATGGGTATTCCCAGACGTGGGAACCGTGCTCACTACGCCACTGGAGTCAAGCTATCCTGGCTGATGACGGCTGATAGCCAGAAACCGGTCCTAGGATGCTTCATTCCAGTCCAGGGAAGACATGGCTTGGCAGTTCGGGCTGGACTGTTCCCATGAGGCACAGGGTCAAGACTGATTTGCATATGGCCATGTCTAAACTGGGGTGGTGTAGTGGGCAAAAGAACGATGGATTTAACCCAGATCTCTTGACTGGGGGAGAATGTCTGCATTGTCAGCATTCCGTCCATCATTTGTTTGTTGTAACGCTTTTCGCCCTAAGTGGGATGGGTATTCCCAGACGTGGGACCCGTGCTCACTACGCCACTGGAGTCAAGCTATCCTGGCTGATGACGGCTGATAGCCAGAAACCGGTCCTAGGATGCTTGATTCCAGTCCAGGGAAGACATGGCTTGGCAGTTCGGGCTGGACTGTTCCCATGAGGCACAGGGTCAAGACTGATTTGCATATGGCCATGTCTAAACTGGGGTGGTGTAGTGGGCAAAAGAACGATGGATTTAACCCAGATCTCTTGACTGGGGGAGAATGTCTGCATTGTCAGCATTCCGTCCATCATTTGTTTGTTGTAACGTTTTTCGCCCTAAGTGGGATGGGTATTCCCAGACGTGGGACCCGTGCTCACTACGCCACTGGAGTCAAGCTATCCTGGCTGATGACGGCTGATAGCCAGAAACCGGTCCTAGGATGCTTGATTCCAGTCCAGGGAAGACATGGCTTGGCAGTTCGGGCTGGACTGTTCCCATGAGGCACAGGGTCAAGACTGATTTGCATATGGCCATGTCTAAACTGGGGTGGTGTAGTGGGCAAAAGAACAATGGATTTAACCCAGATCTCTTGACTGGGGGAGAATGTCTGCATTGTCAGCATTCCGTCCATCATTTGTTTGTTGTAACGCTTTTCGCCCTAAGTGGGATGGGTATTCCCAGACGTGGGACCCGTGCTCACTACGCAACTGGAGTCAAGCTATCCTGGCTGATGACGGCTGATAGCCAGAAACCGGTCCTAGGATGCTTGATTCCAGTCCAGGGAAGACATGGCTTGGCAGTTCGGGCTGGACTGTTCCCATGAGGCACAGGGTCAAGACTGATTTGCATATGGCCATGTCTAAACTGGGGTGGTGTAGTGGGCAAAAGAACGATGGATTTAACCCAGATCTCTTGACTGGGGGAGAATGTCTGCATTGTCAGCATTCCGTCCATCATTTGTTTGTTGTAACGCTTTTCGCCCTAAGTGGGATGGGTATTCCCAGACGTGGGACCCGTGCTCACTACGCCACTGGAGTGAAGCTATCCTGGCTGATGACGGCTGATAGCCAGAAACCGGTCCTAGGATGCTTGATTCCAGTCCAGGGAAGACATGGCTTGGCAGTTCGGGCTGGACTGTTCCCATGAGGCAAAGGGTCAAGACTGATTTGCATATGGCCATGTCTAAACTGGGGTGGTGTAGTGGGCAAAAGAACGATGGATTTAACCCAGATCTCTTGACTGGGGGAGAATGTCTGCATTGTCAGCATTCCGTCCATCATTTGTTTGTTGTAACGCTTTTCGCCCAAAGTGGGATGGATATTCCCAGACGTGGGACCCGTGCTCACTACGCCACTGGAGTCAAGCTATCCTGGCTGATGACGGCTGATAGCCAGAAACCGGTCCTAGGATGCTTGATTCCAGTCCAGGGAAGACATGGCTTGGCAGTTCGGACTGGACTGTTCCCATGAGGCACAGGGTCAAGACTGATTTGCATATGGCCATGTCTAAACTGGGGTGGTGTAGTGGGCAAAAGAACGATGGATTTAACCCAGATCTCTTGACTGGGGGAGAATGTCTGCATTGTCAGCATTCCGTCCATCATTTGTTTGTTGTAACGCTTTTCGCCCTAAGTGGGATGGGTATTCCCAGACGTGGGACCCGTGCTCACTACGCCACTGGAGTCAAGCTATCCTGGCTGATGACGGCTGATAGCCAGAAACCGGTCCTAGGATGCTTGATTCCAGTCCAGGGAAGACATGGCTTGGCAGTTCGGGCTGGACTGTTCCCATGAGGCACAGGGTCAAGACTGATTTGCATATGGCCATGTCTAAACTGGGGTGGTGTAGTGGGCAAAAGAACGATGGATTTAACCCAGATCTCTTGACTGGGGGAGAATGTCTGCATTGTCAGCATTCCGTCCATCATTTGTTTGTTGTAACGCTTTTCGCCCTAAGTGGGATGGGTATTCCCAGACGTGGGACCCGTGCTCACTACGCCACTGGAGTCAAGCTATCCTGGCTGATGACGGCTGATAGCCAGAAACCGGTCCTAGGATGCTTGATTCCAGTCCAGGGAAGACATGGCTTGGCAGTTCGGGCTGGACTGTTCCCATGAGGCACAGGGTCAAGACTGATTTGCATATGGCCATGTCTAAACTGGGGTGGTGTAGTGGGCAAAAGAACGATGGATTTAACCCAGATCTCTTGACTGGGGAGAATGTCTGCATTGTCAGCATTCCGTCCATCATTTGTTTGTTGTAACGCTTTTCGCCCTAAGTGGGATGGGTATTCCCAGACGTGGGACCCGTGCTCACTACGCCACTGGAGTCAAGCTATCCTGGCTGATGACGGCTGATAGCCAGAAACCGGTCCTAGGATGCTTGATTCCAGTCCAGGGAAGACATGGCTTGGCAGTTCGGGCTGGACTGTTCCCATGAGGCACAGGGTCAAGACTGATTTGCATATGGCCATGTCTAAACTGGGGTGGTGTAGTGGGCAAAAGAACGATGGATTTAACCCAGATCTCTTGACTGGGGGAGAATGTCTGCATTGTCAGCATTCCGTCCATCATTTGTTTGTTGTAACGCTTTTCGCCCTAAGTGGGATGGGTATTCCCAGACGTGGGACCCGTGCTCACTACGCCACTGGAGTCAAGCTATCCTGGCTGATGACGGCTGACAGCCAGAAACCGGTCCTAGGATGCTTGATTCCAGTCCAGGGAAGACATGGCTTGGCAGTTCGGGCTGGACTGTTCCCATGAGGCACAGGGTCAAGACTGATTTGCATATGGCCATGTCTAAACTGGGGTGGTGTAGTGGGCAAAAGAACGATGGATTTAACCCAGATCTCTTGACTGGGGGAGAATGTCTGCATTGTCAGCATTCCGTCCATCATTTGTTTGTTGTAACGCTTTTCGCCCTAAGTGGGATGGGTATTCCCAGACGTGGGACCCGTGCTCACTACGCCACTGGAGTCAAGCTATCCTGGCTGATGACGGCTGATAGCCAGAAACCGGTCCTAGGATGCTTGATTCCAGTCCAGGGAAGACATGGCTTGGCAGTTCGGGCTGGACTGTTCCCATGAGGCACAGGGTCAAGACTGATTTGCATATGGCCATGTCTAAACTGGGGTGGTGTAGTGGGCAAAAGAACGATGGATTTAACCCAGATCTCTTGACTGGGGGAGAATGTCTGCATTGTCAGCATTCCGTCCATCATTTGTTTGTTGTAACGCTTTTCGCCCTAAGTGGGATGGGTATTCCCAGACGTGGGACCCGTGCTCACTACGCCACTGGAGTGAAGCTATCCTGGCTGATGACGGCTGATAGCCAGAAACCGGTCCTAGGATGCTTGATTCCAGTCCAGGGAAGACATGGCTTGGCAGTTCGGGCTGGACTGTTCCCATGAGGCAAAGGGTCAAGACTGATTTGCATATGGCCATGTCTAAACTGGGGTGGTGTAGTGGGCAAAAGAACGATGGATTTAACCCAGATCTCTTGACTGGGGGAGAATGTCTGCATTGTCAGCATTCCGTCCATCATTTGTTTGTTGTAACGCTTTTCGCCCAAAGTGGGATGGGTATTCCCAGACGTGGGACCCGTGCTCACTACGCCACTGGAGTCAAGCTATCCTGGCTGATGACGGCTGATAGCCAGAAACCGGTCCTAGGATGCTTGATTCCAGTCCAGGGAAGACATGGCTTGGCAGTTCGGACTGGACTGTTCCCATGAGGCACAGGGTCAAGACTGATTTGCATATGGCCATGTCTAAACTGGGGTGGTGTAGTGGGCAAAAGAACGATGGATTTAACCCAGATCTCTTGACTGGGGGAGAATGTCTGCATTGTCAGCATTCCGTCCATCATTTGTTTGTTGTAACGCTTTTCGCCCTAAGTGGGATGGGTATTCCCAGACGTGGGACCCGTGCTCACTACGCCACTGGAGTCAAGCTATCCTGGCTGATGACGGCTGATAGCCAGAAACCGGTCCTAGGATGCTTGATTCCAGTCCAGGGAAGACATGGCTTGGCAGTTCGGGCTGGACTGTTCCCATGAGGCACAGGGTCAAGACTGATTTGCATATGGCCATGTCTAAACTGGGGTGGTGTAGTGGGCAAAAGAACGATGGATTTAACCCAGATCTCTTGACTGGGGGAGAATGTCTGCATTGTCAGCATTCCGTCCATCATTTGTTTGTTGTAACGCTTTTCGCCCTAAGTGGGATGGGTATTCCCAGACGTGGGACCCGTGCTCACTACGCCACTGGAGTCAAGCTATCCTGGCTGATGACGGCTGATAGCCAGAAACCGGTCCTAGGATGCTTGATTCCAGTCCAGGGAAGACATGGCTTGGCAGTTCGGGCTGGACTGTTCCCATGAGGCACAGGGTCAAGACTGATTTGCATATGGCCATGTCTAAACTGGGGTGGTGTAGTGGGCAAAAGAACGATGGATTTAACCCAGATCTCTTGACTGGGGAGAATGTCTGCATTGTCAGCATTCCGTCCATCATTTGTTTGTTGTAACGCTTTTCGCCCTAAGTGGGATGGGTATTCCCAGACGTGGGACCCGTGCTCACTACGCCACTGGAGTCAAGCTATCCTGGCTGATGACGGCTGATAGCCAGAAACCGGTCCTAGGATGCTTGATTCCAGTCCAGGGAAGACATGGCTTGGCAGTTCGGGCTGGACTGTTCCCATGAGGCACAGGGTCAAGACTGATTTGCATATGGCCATGTCTAAACTGGGGTGGTGTAGTGGGCAAAAGAACGATGGATTTAACCCAGATCTCTTGACTGGGGGAGAATGTCTGCATTGTCAGCATTCCGTCCATCATTTGTTTGTTGTAACGCTTTTCGCCCTAAGTGGGATGGGTATTCCCAGACGTGGGACCCGTGCTCACTACGCCACTGGAGTCAAGCTATCCTGGCTGATGACGGCTGACAGCCAGAAACCGGTCCTCGGATGCTTGATTCCAGTCCAGGGAAGACATGGCTTGGCAGTTCGGGCTGGACTGTTCCCATGAGGCACAGGGTCAAGACTGATTTGCATATGGCCATGTCTAAACTGGGGTGGTGTAGTGGGCAAAAGAACGATGGATTTAACCCAGATCTCTTGACTGGGGGAGAATGTCTGCATTGTCAGCATTCCGTCCATCATTTGTTTGTTGTAACGCTTTTCGCCCTAAGTGGGATGGGTATTCCCAGACGTGGGACCCGTGCTCACTACGCCACTGGAGTCAAGCTATCCTGGCTGATGACGGCTGATAGCCAGAAACCGGTCCTAGGATGCTTGATTCCAGTCCAGGGAAGACATGGCTTGGCAGTTCGGGCTGGACTGTTCCCATGAGGCACAGGGTCAAGACTGATTTGCATATGGCCATGTCTAAACTGGGGTGGTGTAGTGGGCAAAAGAACGATGGATTTAACCCAGATCTCTTGACTGGGGGAGAATGTCTGCATTGTCAGCATTCCGTCCATCATTTGTTTGTTGTAACGCTTTTTGCCCTAAGTGGGATGGGTATTCCCAGACGTGGGACCCGTGCTCACTACGCCACTGAAGTCAAGCTATCCTGGCTGATGACGGCTGATAGCCAGAAACCGGTCCTAGGATGCTTGATTCCAGTCCAGGGAAGACATGGCTTGGCAGTTCGGGCTGGACTGTTCCCATGAGGCACAGGGTCAAGACTGATTTGCATATGGCCATGTCTAAACTGGGGTGGTGTAGTGGGCAAAAGAACGATGGATTTAACCCAGATCTCTTGACTGGGGGAGAATGTCTGCATTGTCAGCATTCCGTCCATCATTTGTTTTTTGTAACGCTTTTTGCCCTAAGTGGGATGGGTATTCCCAGACGTGGGACCCGTGCTCACTACGCCACTGGAGTCAAGCTATCCTGGCTGATGACGGCTGATAGCCAGAAACCGGTCCTAGGATGCTTGATTCCAGTCCAGGGAAGACATGGCTTGGCAGTTCGGGCTGGACTGTTCCCATGAGGCACAGGGTCAAGACTGATTTGCATATGACCATGTCTAAACTGGGGTGGTGTAGTGGGCAAAAGAACGATGGAATTAACCCAGATCTCTTGACTGGGGGAGAATGTCTGCATTGTCAGCATTCCGTCCATCATTTGTTTGTTGTAACGCTAAGCTTTTTTATGGCACTCAGCTACTTGGGTTAGTAGTGGCATGCTTCATCATAGAGTCCTCGTCCATATACATAATGAATCTGGATGGGCTTGAACTTGAAAATCAAGGGAAATCTTTGGTATATTTAGAGGGTTCCCATACGTTAAAATTGTCTATGGTACCCTGGTATTGATTTATTAGGATGGTCCCTTGGCAATATTAAAAACAAGCAGATACTCTAATTGAAATAGTTAATATGTCTAGTCTATTGGTCAACATGTTTCAGTCAGTGTACCTTTCCTCTCAGGATCATTTGGCTTTCTTCAGCATCGATTGTGGGTAGCTATCTCAAGTTGACCATTCATTCGTTCTGGCATGCCACACATACAAGCCCACTGTTCTCATTCCACAGTAAAGTATTGGCATTACAAGCTCCTCATGCCTCATGAGGGTTTCAGAGGTGGGCGGGCCTTATTGTCACATATTCTTCAAACATCTGCTCCCGGTATTGAAAGCATTTGGCTCCTCCTCATCCGGAATGTGGAAGAACAAAAGGCACTACAAAGAAAAGGCCCCTTGTGTACGTGCTTGAATCGGCAGTCATGTACAGTCGCATACAGAGGAGCATTGAAGTTTAAAAATGCAGTTATGATTAATTTCACAAAGTGTAAGACATTCACCTTCATTAGAGAGAAATACTGTGAAATTAAAATAAATAATCAGTTTCCTAAAATCACACCGCTTCCTTTATGTGTGAGTTTATAATATATTGTATTGCAATTGCATGAATATAGCGCTTACTACCCCTGACGAGGCGTCAAATCGCTTTTTCCGCTAGTAGCACGCTACTCCAAAACCCATAAAAGATTAGTGTTGAATTAGTATAGTGAAATATGAAAATGATTTAAGTGGTGGATAGGTTAGTCAATTATTTCGATTCAGAAGGATCGTGGAAGGATAGAAGAGGGAAAAACAAGTTTTTTATTTATATACCGCTTGTTACACCTGATAGGGTGTTGAAGCACTTCTTTTTTTTTGGCGAGCAGCACGCTACTCCGGAAACCCATAAAGGATTAGTGGTGAATTAGTATAGTGAAATATTAAAGTAATTTGAGTGGTGGATATTGGTCAGTGAGTTGGAGTGGAAAGGATAGCAGAGGGATAGAGGAAGGAAAAAAAGGTTTGCATTTATATAACGCTTGATACCCCTGATGGGGTGTTGAAGCACTTTTTTGGCGAGTAGCATGCTACTCTGGAACCCATAAAGGATTAGTGTTGAAAATTAGTATAGTGAAATATGAAAGTAATTTGAGTGGTGGGTATGTTTTTCCGTTATTTGGATAGAGAAGGGTAGCGGAGGGATAGGAGAGGGAAAAAGGTTTGCATTTATATAGTGCTTGCTACTTCTAATGAGGTGTTGCAGCACCTTTTTGGCGAATAGCACGCTACTCTGGAACCCATAAAGGATTAGTGGTGAATTAGTATAGTGAAATATGAAATTTGAGAAGTGAACATGTTAGTCTGTTATTTTGATTGAAAAGGATAGCGGAGGGATAGAAGAGTGGCGGATTTAGACTTTTTTCGGGGGGAGGTAATAGCAGTAGGAGGAGACTTTGGGATGAGTAAAAAGGGATGTGGAGGGGAAGAGTTAGAGAGAAGAGTATAGAAAGGCTTGTTTTGGGGGATTGGTATGGTAAAAGAGGTGTCAGATGATGCAAGGGGTAGAGTATGGTTTTTTTGGGGTATCATAGTAGTGGTATGGGGTTTGGGATAAATGAGAGAGTGGATGTAGAGGATATATTGATAGAGGTATAGGGTGAGAAATAGGGTAGTGCATTGGAATGAGTAGTAGAAAGAAGTTTGAGATGAGTCAGAAAGTTGGGGTTGAAGATATATTGAGAGAGTATAGGGTGAGAAATAGGATAGTGCATCGGATATGCTGAAATGGAAGAAAGCAATGCAAATACCATCACATTTATTTCCAACACAATGAAGCGACTTCATTTAATGTATTGAATACCAAACACAACTTAACTTAGAGCTGCACAAGTAGATCATATTGAATACGGACTTTGCGTTTGTGGACAAACAATGACTTTGAAGTTTACTAGTGGCACGTGACCCATGACAGGGAGTCGTTCCTTCCCGGTCGCATTGTAATTCAAGCTATTTGCGCTTACCGAGGGCTTCCCTGGTGGGCTGTCCAGCCTGGACGCACACACAACTTCCTTGGTTACTTATCAGCTTTCAAAATCGATACTGGTGTACTCTTTTCACATGTTCATGCAAAATTGATCAGTTGTAGTCTGAGGCCTCTTTGTATGCATGAAAGTTTGGAGGCGGCAGCTCTTAAAAACATTCCAAAATGTAATAGCAACATACCTCACATATTTTTAAAAAAAAAAGGTAAATCATAAAATTCCTGCGTGTAAGTCCATTTACAAAAGATTGAGACAAAGAAAACAAGGAAAATCCACAACAATCATTCAAATGTGTCTGTTAGTGATGAGATCCAAATAATGTCACACTGTGAACAGTTTGGTTAAACCTGTTGCAGACAGGCACACGCTGGGAGAGAGGTGGGGACAAGTAGAGGAAATAGAAGAACATCACTAAAGAACAGCAGAAATATATTAAAAGAGCGTTAAGTAGAGACCTAACAGTAGTGACACAGTACATTCCTTAATTTGTACTCACCAAAGTAAGCTGCGGATAAGGCTGTCGTGCCTATAATTCTAACGCTGCTTCTATTCACCCCAAATGCTCGACCAACGGGGCTTCATTTTCAACCTGGTAACGAGAGGAACGGGCTTTACTGACTCCATCCGTCAGACTCCACAAGTGTTGGGACATTCAGCAGAATGGGAATTACATATGTAAATTAAAGACAACAAAAACAGACGGGGCTTGCGGCCCATCTTCGTTCCACACCCACTGCGTGCTGTCAGAGGATTGAAATAGGGACTGTTTGTGTTGTGTTGCGGTTAAGCACGCTGTGAAACATGCAATTTGCTGTTCGGTTAAAAATGTTAGTGTTAAGTGGAAACCAATCTGTCGAAGCTGAGGACCCTGTGAATGTGAAATATCAGTCAGATGATTGTAAGCTTTTTCAGACACCCAATCAGTGTTCGCAGGCAAGCTGTCAGGGCTGGTGTCCCTATTCTCTCACTGTCACTCACTCTGGTGCAGAGGCATATGCGGCGCCTATTGCTTTTTCACATTTCACTTTGAGTGTTTAGAACTCACAAATACAAAAGAGACAATGCATGAAAAACAAAGAAAGGGAAATGTGCATACCCAGAACATAAAAGAACACTATTGTCACATTTCACCGTGAGAAATCCACTCGTGACAAGAAGCTGCTGAAATGTTTCTCAAAATTCAAGAAAAATGATGCAAGACGGACTGTGAAAAAACATAACGATGACAAGGAACGTGACTATAATTTTTAATTTTACAGACTGTTGCATATGTTTAAGGACAGGATGGTGGACAATTATGGCTGTCTTGACAATTATCCTGCTCCCCTTCTGCGTATTTTAAACAATATTAGCTTCATGTTTTCTTTATCGAAGGTGGATAATGAGCAAGCCAATTATGTTATATTTGTGATAGTGAAGCATGTGATAGTGAAGCATGCGAGGATCTCAAAGTGATAACACACTAAGGCCTGATTTAGAGTTTGGACTACCTAGCGTCGATATTCCCTCAGGAGGAACTAATCCGTCTGTCAGGCTGAAGGAATACCGTACGAATATTTAAAGTTGATGCTCAGCGACCACCCTCCATCGTGAAGGAGCTGAGTCCATCTGCCGATCCCCAGTACTCAGTGATTGGTTCCCCAGGCCACCATCGACAGGTACAACTACATCAATGTTGGCATGGCGTACATCTGTCCACCATCAAAGTGAGATGGTGGCAGCATCATGACAGAGTACAGCAATGTCAGATGTGTTTTCAAATGACAGACGCATCCATTTTATTGGCTGATGTGTCTGTTATCACACACAGCTGCTCTATATCACCTTATCACACCTGCACCTCACTCTACAAAAGCTACTACTGTAACCACACAAACCATTTACCCCTCTTACCCCACACTTGTTGCAGCTTTACACTGTATTCAGTACTTTTCATTTTGTTTGTTACCTAAATGTCTAGCAGAAGGGCCCCTAGTTTTTCAGAACATGGGTTTACAGTTATGGTGGATGAGATAGCGGGGATGAGTCACAGTTGTTTGGAGCCCGCTGATAGGTGACCATGAGCTAGATGAGGCAAATATGGTACAGAATAGTGGATAAGGTCAATGCCGTCTCCAACACCAGGTGCTCATAGGAAGGCATCTGCAAGACCTGGAATGATCTGCGGGGGAGAGCACATTCCCTCGCTTCCAGGGCACACCGAGATGCCCTGATGCTCTGGCAACAGGTGGTGGTTCTCCCACGCCGCTTAACTTCATGTCATGGGAGGAGAAGGTGTAGTCCATATTCTCACACTGAAGGACTTTGTAGTAATGAAGTCCAGTAGCCGAGACGTAGTTTAAGTAGGTTTATTGAGTGTTGGTTACATGTTGGCTGCTGCTCGGCCCATACTCCAACTGTCACACCTCACCTCACAGACACCAACACATTCCATTCATCATCACCACACCAACATCCCAAGCAGAACATTCACACTGACTGAGCAGCTAGGGAGAAAGCAACAGGATAAATACATATACAGGATACTACAGAATTTCAGGATTTCCAGGTGACAGAGCCTGGTATGTCTAAATAATACTTCTCTTGGCCTAACCAATTCATGCTCTCTCTACTCTAGCACCCCTATTTTCTAACACAAATCTCTTCAATAATGGCAACTTTTTATCCCATCTTTCAAACATTATATCTGTCCCTACTAACTACATACCTTTGATATTCACTGTATGAAATCACCTTTTTAATTGTGGTGGATGGTGGTCAACAGGTAATGAAGTCAATAACCTGTTCGGTTCAGTCAAAGGTTTCAGTAATTTAAAAGTGAGCTCAACCCATGATTGGTATGGACCAGAGCAGACATGCTTAACATAAAGATAATATGTATAGCATTTAGAAGTAACACAAACACAGTTAAACAGTTGAAGACTCAGCACACTAAGCATCACAGGCGAGTTGAAAAACATAGAACATCATTTATTAATAATTTAATAATTGAACTGTCTATAAATCAAGAAAGAGGGCCCCACACAACAACGAGACGGAGTACCGTTTTAAACAGTAAGCTCAAATCTCCCCTTCGGAAATCAACATTCCAGATACATACGCTTCTCACACGTTTTAAAACACCCTTCAGGCTAATGTTACACCATGAAGTATTAAAGCAAAACGAGTACCAGAACAGTATATAGAAGCACAAACCTTCAATGGTGTGGTCACAGACAGCGTTTTCAATTGCAAATTATCACAATATACTTTATCAGCAATAATAC
The DNA here is from genome assembly GCF_964204655.1 of Triturus cristatus. Classification (NCBI taxonomy): domain Eukaryota; kingdom Metazoa; phylum Chordata; class Amphibia; order Caudata; family Salamandridae; genus Triturus; species Triturus cristatus. The sequence goes on from NC_140583.1 coordinate 882,097,295, forward strand.
GCTGATCATATCACCTTCGTGCACATTAAAATAAACTTGTTACAACAAAAGAGTAAATATTGCAAGGTAAAGAAACCCCCACAATTAGGCGCACAATTAAATTGTTAAATTAGACAAAAAAGGGAGACACAAAATTGGACAGCAAACAATTGTCTATTTCAGTGGTACCAATCCGTTCAATCATTATACATGATACATGATGTAGCATGAGAAAACCATCTGTTGTATCAGGATATTAGGCAGATTAAGTACATCAAATGCATCAATCCGTTTCGTGGATTTCACAACTTATTGCCACCTTCTTCAGGACTAAACATATATTCTCCCACACAAATAAGCTAAAACGTATAAACCCAATAAATACAATTCGAAGTTCCTTAGTGGGACCTATACAAGAATATAAGTGTCCCAGAAGGGCTGTTTATCCCTAAAGCTCAAGGCTGTCAGAGGTCAGACCATATTTCAAGAAGGCACTCATTGCATAACCCATGTCACTTCAGTATATGACCGTTCAATGAAGCATTATCCAACACTGGAAGTTTCATAAGGGAACTGAATCCTCTTTAAAGTTTTGGAAAATGTCACTCAATTTGTGCGAAAATGATAAAAGCGGCTTGTCTCCTTCAACTTTCGTGCCGCATGGACACCAATATGCATGAAACTGAAATGTCACCAAAATGACAAAAGTATAATAAGTGGAACCGAAGATATGAATTTTTAAGGTTATAGATAAATATAGCACCAAAAAGCCCAAACTGTCTATGGAATCAGTATACTGGGATCAAGGCATAATATTAGGGCTGACCACAATGGAGCCCTTGTCACACTCCAAGTGGATTGGTCCTGGTGAAATTAAGGAAGTCAAAAAAGATGTGAAACATATGTAAGACTTAGAGCAGAAATGGACTATGAAGAAATGTAAGCATATTTTGTCAAAACATAACAAAATCCCTTTCTATGTGTGGACTTGGACACAGTTAAAAGAAAAAAGAAAAATTCAAGCGCTCCAGAGCTTCAAGAAGATATGACATAAAATGTATCCAATCAGCAGTTTTATTACATCAAACTGATTTCCAGATTGGTTTCGCTCAAAGCTCCCCGCATAGAAAAGAGATTCAGCAGGACCAATCTACTTTGTGTGTCTGATTATACCTCCATCGTGGTCAGACTCTAATTGCCCCAAGGTCCTGGTCTTATTGACATGTTGATCCTCTTGGCACTATATTTGTATAAATATTTAAAAAGTCATATCTTTAGTTCGACTTATTGATTTTTTTCTCATTGTTTTGGTTAGACCTGTCAGCCATAGGGTGGTCTTCCCCCCAAATTTTGCCTCTCCTCCTCCATTTTGCTGGACCAATTTTTGTTGGCCTCGAGACTCTGAGCACTTAATCCCTTCTAAACAGTGCTAAAGGGCATGTGATCACTCCTTAAAACATGATAATATTGGCTTATCCCCAATTGCCATGTTATTTAACTTATACGTCCCTAATAAAGTGCACTACATGTGTCCAGGGCCAGTAAATGAAATGCTACTAGTGGGCCTACTGCATTGATTATGACACCCACTTAAGTAGCCCTTTAAACATGTTTCAGGCCTGCCATTGCAGAGCCTGTGTACGCAGTTTTAAACTGCCATGCCAACCTGCCAAAATAAACCTTTTGCAAGGCCCAAACCTTCCCTTTTAAAAAATATAAGTCACACCTAGAGTAGGTCTTGAACAGCCCAGAGGGCATGGTGCAATGTATTTAAAAAGCAGGGCATGCACTTTTAAGCTTTACATGTCCAAGTTGAGAAAAACGCTTACATTTATTTTTCAATACTACAAGACCTATCTTTCCCATAGGATAAAATTACAGTTGCCTTATTACATTTTTTATACGTGTTATTTCCAAATGGTGGAAGATTACCAATTCATGTTTAGCGTCTTTGGAGTTGAGGTGAAAAGCCCTATTTAGTGGTGAAGTTGGTTTTTGATCCCACTTTTTAAAATGTCACTTTTAGAAAGTTGGCATTTTTCTGCCCTTATCTCTTTTGTGCCTATAACCTGGCCTGGGACATATGACTGCGTGCAACTGACAGACATTGTGAATTTTTCCCAGACAGTTACACAATAGAGGTAGTAGGTGTGCCTAAGTGGGCCATCTGCTAGCAGGATGAGGGGACGGAGCTGAGCTCACTTACACCTTAATAGCAGGTGCACTTCACACAAAGTACCTAACGACCCTGCACTGTCACTTCAGTCAGCTTGGAGCCTGGAAATTCCATGTACATCAAAGCCACTGTCTAGAAGCTCCCTCAACCTTACAGAACCAGGGCACCAGTGTATAATGGAAGGACCTCATACACCAACTCTTCAGTACACTTCTTGATCTGTGGATTCTATGCCAGGAAGAAGGACTGATGTGCTGTTACAAGGACTGCTACTCTGCTGGACTGCTGCTCTGAAGGAACTGCTTCCTTGTCATGCTAACCTGCTGCCTGCTGCCCTCTTGACTGGAGAGGAAGAACTTGACCGGGAACCCATCTTGAAACCAGGACCCAAGAGTGACTTAAAGAGCGAGTCTGCTGTCCGCCTGTACTGAGCCTCAAGGTCATAACCAGCTCCCCAACAACTCCAGGATCCATCTTCAGCGAGTTCCTGGACCCACTTGTCACAAAACGTGAGAAGGTAAAACTTCAGTTGGACTAATCTGAGACTGTATCCAACCCGCGCTCCATCGTGTTCGGCTTGAACATTTGACTTTGACATGATCCAGTGCATGTCTTTGATATGTCTACATTTTTTTATTACTCTCTATACTATATAACTGATGTGCGCATATTTTTGCTTTCAGCCTCTTCTGGAACTAGCAAAGGAGGCATTGGCCAGGTGTCCGGTGAGTAACAGGAGAGCAGCTGGAAGTTCAAGGGTGGAGCTATGGGCATTCATAGACCCATCAGCACTGGGGGTGAAGGGGCTGGCCAGGAGGTCACAACATCAACTGACTTCATGGTCCCCGACTCAAGTTAGCCCCTTGTATTGGCAGAGAAAACAGCCCAGGATGTTACAACTGTTCCTTTGTCTATCACCATCACACCTATCATCAGCACCTGAGCTCCTGCACCCCAAAAAGAAAGACACATTCCATCTGGAAATTGTCTGGGGTCTCCTTATCCCTGGGGAGCTTTCCAAGTGCCCCCCATACACCCAGCACTAGTCTCAAAGAAGGACTTAGAAGTGTTTAAAAGCCTTTTCTGTAAGGCATACACCAGTGTTGTATGCCTTCCAGGGTTTCAGTAGTTAACTGACACAAACTATATCCATTCTGGCTAGCACACACTCTGCTCTGTCTGCCTTACAGAGAGAATTACTTACTCAAAGAGCCTCTTCTGACAACAGTGTTTTCTCCACAACTACCCCATAATCCTTGAACCCATATTTTACCCTTCCAACATTCACACACCAATCAACTCCCATACATCTTAACTCAATCCACATCTCACCCCATTGTCACCTTCCCTACCAACCTTACATGTCCCATCAACATTCCACCTGCCCCAACCACACCCAGAACCCTTAATCACAAACCCTCCCATACACCCAAATCTGCCCATTTTTAAAAAACAAACACATTCCATCAACCCTATCCATATCACAGAACCCACCCCTGCACTTACTTTCACATCTGGCCCAAATTATTCCATTCTCCTTCATCCTTCCATGCCCCTAAACCCACCTCTGATCCTACATCCTCCACTACCCCTAAACTCTCCCCTGCACGATATCCTCCCATATCCCAAACTTTCCCATCTACCTAAATCCTCACATGTTCCAAAACACTACCATGATCCTACATCATCCCATACTCCTGAACCTTTCCATCTACCTAAATCCACACATACACCCAAATACTACAAGGCCCAAAAACCTTCCCATACCCCACAAACTCCCTATTCACCCAAACCTCACCCTTCCTGTTCCCTTACATCACCAGAACCACTTGGCCCTTCCCAACCTAAAAACATCTGAAAACCCCACTGCTCTTAAGGAATAAGTGCCCAGAAAAACATCAACTCCAGGAAGACGGCAAGCCCCCCTGAGCATGATAAAGCTACACATGTTGGGAAGGCAAGGACTGTGAGAGGACAGTGCGTATTTGCCCTGAGGACATCACATTTTAAAATTGTTAACACAGATTTACCATTGTAAAATGATGAGATTTACCCCATTTTGCTTTAAGTAAACATTTTAATGTAAAAAGTGTATCTTGTTTATATCAACATTTATTGTTTTAATAGATGTCAGAAATGTGCCATATGAGCACTGTTTTAGTAGTTTTATGATGTTTATGCACTTTATGACTGCTGAACAGGAGTAAAGTGGCTATACTCCCTGTGAGAAATTGCCATTTTTATGCACACTCAAACTCATTTTTGGGAGATTTATATTTTCAAACTTTGCACCCTGGAGCACTGTTGTCCTATGCCCAGTGTATGTAATTGGAGCCCAGAACATATAGGAATCTTGTACCAATAGATTGGTTTTTTTCCCTTTCTTCTAAGGCCATAATATATTGGGTAGAACCTATACCTATGGCATGGACACTTCAATGCCATCTGTGGACTGCAGCAATTATTCCGGCATCCACTAGGATGACCAGGAACACAGGGCTTCCATCCTACCAGTGTAGCCTGACTGGTGGAGGTTAAACATGCAGTCCCTCCTGTCTAAATATCAATTTAGACAGGGGAAAAACAATCCATTTAAATATTAGTAAGGAACCCCTATGTGGGCTTTGTAGACCACAAGGCAGGGTGCATGATATTTAAAAGTGGGACATGTAGAATATATATATATGGTTATAATATTACCATGCCCCTGCAGTGGAAATCTACCAAAAGCTTTTTTCACTTTGAGATGCCCTGGCTGTCTCATGAAAAAACTAGAGTAACAAATACAAATACATGTTCTTCTATCTTTAGTTTGTGACCACCAAGTAAACAAATACCACCTTTCTTTTTAAATATTAAATAAATGTTGACTTTCATGATGAATTAGGATTTAAAAAGAAACATTTTGAAAAGCAACTTTATGAAGATTACTTTTTCCCTGCATTAAATTAATGGAGGCTAATTTTCATTTACTCATCTTCAAATTTAAGCCTTTAATTGGCCAGACTGAGGTGCCAATGAGGTGTGAAATTCCTCCCAGGAGTTACACAATAGGTAACTGTGATAGACAGGTTGACAGCAGAAGGTTAGGGGCCTGTCACCCTGTTGGCAACACAATGTTAAACCCTGCATGAAAGATCTATTTAATCCACATGTAACAATTGGCCACACTTGAAAGAGATGAAGAAGAATATCAGAAAAAGCCTTGTGGTGTATCCCCTGTCCAGTTCTGAGGGACCCTTTTTTGTCTTACCAGCCCTATGTCTCCTGGTATGTTTTAGTTCCAGGGAGTTCGTCAATCAGGATTTTAGTGGTACTTGTGTGTGAACACTGTTGATTTCCCTGATCCTCTTCTCTACACACCCCCAGCCTTTAAAGTCAGAGTTTTGTGTGACGTTACCCATCTTGGCATTGCCTGCCATTTGGCATTTTGTGACTAATTGTAGCACAGCGAACTTGAACAGCTGAAAAAGTGAGTAGGGTTGCCCCCAGGAAGTCTCATCTCACTGGTTATGTAGCTTAGGGATGACCAGGCTCCAAAGAGTTGCCAAGGCCTTCTGGGATAGGTATGTGAAACTAAAAAGTAGCCTACACTCTTAGGCTGCACAATTACCGCTATGGGTATTACCAGAACTTAAGAAGATTGCGACAACAATTGACAGACGACCATGGATTCAGGCTGGCTTCTCCCAAGTGGGAGATATGTATGAGCTGGGTGAGCTGTGTGGTTCTCGGACATGATCAAGAGATTTGATAGAGGACCAGGCCAGTTCATGGTATACAATGCACTGGGGTATGGACTACGATCCCTGATGGGCTCGACAGAGCCTCCCATTAATGATACACTGCAGCACCTGCTGACATATGGCAATGGGTGTAAAGCCATCACAACCGTCTACATTGCCTTGAAGTCACAGTTTGCGCTCACTTGTGAGGATGTTAGAGATAAATGTGCACAATGCCTCAATTGTGAGAACACAGAAAAACAGTAAGTTGCTTCTACGGCATAAACCCAGCAGGTCTCTTGTGACACTAGATTCAATTCATCAAGTTCAGTTATCTGCAGGAAACATATCTGTCCCCAGAGTGAATTGGCTGAATGCTCCCAAACGCATCCCCCAGTGTCTTCGGTGTGGGTTGCCCGAGGAGCCTTTTTATTACATGGTATGGGAGTGCATGGAAAAGGCGACAGCTTGATGGGAAGCACTATTGAAAATGCTTGACCTGGTGGGGAAGGATCTGTTCTTTGACCCTGGACTCTGCCTCTTGGGGTGGATGCCCACGTCCAAAAACAACAAACTAGAGTGCAAAATGAGGGACCTGGTACTCACATCCACTATATAGCTGAAAGGTGACTGAGCTCCCTTTGGTGACACAATCGTTAAGATACCTGAAAAAGGGGGCAGTAGTGAAGTAATCTGCCATTCGCAGCCATTCACAGCACCTACCGACAGAGCGGGCAGGCAATGGGGATAACAGCTTGGGATGCATTTATCATTAGATTATAGGCGGGACCCACCAATAGCCCACCTTAAAATTAACATTACAGGTTGTGGCTAGAGGTCCAAGCCTGTCCTCTTTAAGGTTGAGGTAGTCACTTTTAGATTGTGCTGGTGGGCTAGATCTGCAGACAGCACCATCAAGCCTCTTGAGGTCATAGCACGAATGGCAGTCACAGTGGTTTCCCTGCAACGCGACCTATCTAGTGTACCAGGTTGTGTGACGGTGTGAGGTGTTCTCTCATTTGGGATCCCTAAACGAGCTGTCTTGGCTGAAGACGACTATCCTCCACGGTGGAAGAGTAAAGGCCACTGTTACTTTATTAGTCTAATAATGATTCTACAGTATGTTTCTGCTTTGTTGTTTAGTTCATATATTGCAAGACTGGTAGACACCGGCACCTGTCCAGAGCTCATGGTGACCATGGCTGCATTGTACCCCTGTTGGGTTGAGGTGACGAGGGGAGTACCATGGGCTTTGTTGATGTTGATTAGGGATGTGACTGTAATGAGCAGTTGTGAATTGAAAAAAACCAATAAAGAGCTATTAAAAAGAAAGGTGTATCCAGCATTAACTACTACGTTTTAGTAGATCAATGAGAATGGCTTTCACTATAATTGTTGAGGCTAATTTAATTGAGTACTATCCTCTACTTGTTGAGGGATTTTAATGTGGATTGCAAAGGTACGTTTTACTTGTAAGTAGCGAAATGCTTCTGCCCCTTTAACTCCTATTGGGTTTGTTGCTGGTCAAAGCTCTTTAGGCCTGTTGAACCCCAGATGTCACAGCGATGACAATGATGTTCAATTTCTCAAAGCCTTTTACATTTTTATTTCCTTTAAACTGTCACTGCATTATATGCGGACGTACTTAGGTATTTTTTCCGTTCCAGATTCTCTGTAGCATGGTGCCACATCTATTTCACAGTCTCTGTGTTTTGGCAGGTGTGGCATTGATTTACCTCTGTACAGTGTGTCTATATATCTTTCGCTACCTGTGGGAAGTTGATCTACTTTGATAGAGGGTTGTGATTCTAGTTCGAAGGCCCAGTCATTTACAATTAATAGTTGTGATGCCTAGTAGTATTTTCATATGTCAGGTAGGATAATATCTTATTCCTGTACCCTTTAGTTTGATTTTGTTTGTGGTACCTAGAAAGTCCCTTCTCAAGCAAGACAGAGAACATTTTCTCTACTGCTCTAAAACTTCTTCTAATACCAAATATGTTGTATTTTATAAGAATTTCTGTAGGATGGTTGTTGTGTGAAGGGCAGTTCTGCTCATAAGAGATTTAGACAGGTGTCACATCTTGTTTAGTGTTTTTCAGTACTACAGCTAAGTTACGTTCATGGGAAATCTTTTTGTTTCTTGTCACATATATGCTCAGGCAGTGGAATCTGTTATGTTCACATGGAAGACTAGGAAAATAGGGCTCTGTGTTCCAATCACTCACTGTAAATAGCATCAATTTAGATCAGTTTATCAGAGATCCCATGTATTTCCAAAAAGTTGGAACATGTTCATTATCTTAATAAAAATGATTTGTGGCTCAGCAACAGGCAAAATAATATTGTCTGCATAGAGCTATATTCTCTCATCCCAAGAGGAGTACAACCACACACCCTGATTAAGGGATGTCTCCTTGTCCAGTAAGTCAAGGCAAACAGCAGGGATAACAGGGGCAGCAATGACTGGCCCCCTGCAAATATCAAAGGTGTCTGATACAGAGCCATTTGCCCAGTTCTCAATATGTGATGGTGTTTGCCAGTGCTTGGCACCAGCACTTATTTCTAAACATCGGCACATATTTATGATAGTCCACTACAAGGTTGCAAAATGTGTCTATTATTGAGCAGAGGTCATCAACAAAGTGCTCAGTATGCTTTAAAAGAATACAATGAGTGAGTACAGACAATCCTTATAGCTGTGCTAAACCCGGAGACTACATGGAAAATATGTTGAGGCATGGCACTAGATTTACAAATGAAGCACTGCCCTTAGCCCTAACCTTCCTTAAAGGTTCAGCTTACTGTATCTTGACTGATGATATGAAGGGGATGCTAAAACCCATCTTCTTTACATTCTGAAATAGGTTGTTCTGTCAATTGAATCAAATGCCTTAGCTGGGTGCCCAAAATGTTAAATCATTTTAACAAGTTTACTCTATAATTTGTCCTTAAATGAGAAATAAGCCTTACCGGTTTGTCATCACCACAATGAACTTCTATTTGCATTATTTCATTCTGAATTCCAAATAAAACTCGAAAATCAAACGATGAGATAAACTAGGTAAATGGGTAATGAACTGTGATGGTCTATGAATACAAGATTACATTTGTTTCAAAGCAAACCCACATTAAAAATTACATGTAAAATGTTTCTTAGTAATGTTCAAATATTGAGTTGCAGTCAAATCAGTTCTTGTACAACACATGTTCAAGATCAAAAAGGATATTTTTTTTTATGCTAGCTCAATATACAGAGAAAGCAAAATGATGGTTAATTTCTTACATTCTTAATTTACATTAACCACAATATTTGAATACTATGAATTGAACGCGTTGTGCCTAATAATTTAAGTTTAATAACAACATTATGTACAGTAAATTCTTTGCAAATTAGATACAGTGGAAATATGTAATAGCAGATGTCAGAAAATATGGCCCATTTGACAATAATGTGACTGCAAAAGTCACAAGTACTGAAAATTACAGACGCGTCTCATGTTTTATATTCAATTAAGAGTAATACATTAGAACATATGGGAAGATAAATTAACAAAGGCCTACTTACATATGACTAACTCACACTGTTCAAACACATCGTATGCATACCTGAGACATGATACACAATCTCATAACAAGATGGCGACAAGTACGTGTACCAAGGATTACACAGTATGTGATGAAAAGAAATTAAAATATAAAGCTATGGCCCTTGAATCTGTTGCCTGTCTACTTCATGAATAAAAACCTTCTATTATGTTGCTTGTCTGGCTTACAAAGATAAGTTTATCATCGGGCTAATGTTACAATATCTAGAGCTATCATTGTGCCAACAAACATGTTTCCCATTTTCAAATAGCATGATTTACCACAGTATGACTTTGCAGACTAACTGGCCCATCAGTAACCACATGCATACCTTAATTAATAGAGCTAGGTGCCGCGGGAAAGGTAGTGTGCTACTAAGTATTTATTTATTTATTATAGAGAGGTTGACAAAGAGCTAACCATTATCTAGGCAAAATGTGTCAATGAGAGCTCTGTAAGTATTAATGGTAGATTCCAATCTGATGAGCAGCATGAATCTAGATCAGGCATTCTTGCTTGCCCCACTCATAGATGTAAGACTTAATTAATAGCATACTTGAAAAGATCTGTTGTTTTGAGTAATTTGATAGCCCTGGAAATTTGATAGGATCATGATATTTTCAAAGGAGCCAGTAGGAGTGAACAAGAGTCATTGCATTTGTTGGGTGAGATCAGAATTATTGACAATGAGTCAAGAAAATACATATCAATTTTCTGTCTTTCTGAACTTAATAAGGCCTGGCTTCCAGTGATGAAAGGTCCTAAATAGGTCTTATGTTTGTGCAGGGATGTTGCTATTTAATACTTGTCCCTTGTTTTGTAGGTGGGCAGCAGATTAAAGGATTGTAACCTTTTGTGTCTTCTCGCTTGCTAGTGTAGAAAAACAGTGGCAAGGTACTTTGGTGTCAGGCCATAAGGCACTCTGTGTGTCAGGTACAGTGATGGTAAATCTGCTTCTGCATGGATAATTAACTACGGCAGTATTCATTATGAAAATTATGTGGTACAAATGTTTCACTCTAAGGATTAGTCAGTAAGCAATGTTTTTGATCTTTGTTTTGGGTTGTGAAGAGACAGAATTGTTTGCAATAGCCATGAGAAACAGACGATGCCTTACACAACAGTTGGCATCTGCTACATAGATGAGAGCTCAACAACAATAATGACTTCTAAGTTGTAAACAATCATTGTGGGTGTTGTGGACATATTAACATTCAGCGACTGTCTTATAGGGGAAGTGCTCATTAAATAGAGAAGTACAAGATTCAGATGCAACCAGTCTGGTTACATGTACTATTGTAATTTGTATATGTCAATTTATGACATGTTACTGGCTTAAATCATCCCGTTGTGATAGAATATGAATTTACATGCAGGGACCTCAAGGAAGCCATGTAACCTTTGTATAGTATTAGAATGAGTTTGACCTTTGGGGCACCACAGAGAGTATGATACAGTACAATGACAGCAAGTAGCTACATTTTACTCGGTGGGTGCAGAAGTAAAGGAATTGCATGAACAACCATGGGATCCCCCTTTCATGCCCAACTAGCATTGGAACTGTGGAAGTAGATAACTTTATCCACATTATTGAACACCTTGGAGAGGTTGAGAAGGACCAGTGTGCAGGCCTGAGAATGATCTCAGTTGGGTACCTATTCTCTGTATTATATCACACAACAGGGCGAGAGGAGATTTAAAGACCTGGAAGGATTGACTCCTCTACTCAATACATGAACCACAAAAATAAACTCTTGGGTCTATAGATACTTCTATCATAGCTGGAGACCTAGCCGTAATGGAGTATCCCTTTTAAAGGACGGTTTCCCCTTACCAACCCTAGGTGGCATACTTCATCATTGGAAACCTCTTTGTGCTGTAATGCCTAGTCACAGAACAAACTACAACCCCTTCTCTGAGAGGGAGGAGCTCAGGGATGTTTTTTGGAAAAGAGGTATATTAAATACCCAATTGATGAGCTAATGGTGGCGAGGGCAGCAGAGCAAAGTGAGAGTGATAATTAAAACTAGCGACAGGGCTCGCAAATACCTTTATTAGTGTGTCCATGGGCCAGGATTAAAAACAGTGCATTGTGGGGAATGATTAAACCCACTTTAAGTAACAAACAAAGGTCAACATGTTTCAGCATATAACCCTCAAGAGGGTGGTTGCGGCTTTCTTCAGGACCTAAATTCAGTGCTTCTGCTCAAACTGCTCAAATAAAAAATAAAAATAAATGTATGACATAAAAAACTGTCCAGTGGTTTTTATATGAACATTTGTGTCTAGAAAAACAAGGTTAGGACAAGACAGCTAAGTCAACAGTCGTATGCAGATTGACGTACACGATAGTTCTATGTGTAGAAAGATCAATTCTAGGGCATCAGACAGGATACCATATACCCACCGGTACACATTTAACATTAACATCCCTTATTCAACTGCAGTAGGCGGAGTGAAATATTTATAATGCCAATCATGAGGTTAATTCTGTATAAGGAATGAGGATTACCTTTTAATATCAGGAGTCATGCCTTAACACACCCTGACATGGGGCTCAGGGTGCTCTCTGTCCAGTACAGCAATCATAGGAAAGAGATCAAAAAGATTCCTTCAAAAACAGGCAGGGAAAACTCAAGGTATTTCAAAGGATAATATATATGAAGACGTGTACATAAATGCATCTTTGTGCTGTGTGGTTGTTCTGTGACAGGTCACTCGATGCACAGAATGATCCCTAAACAAGACATTTGCCTCAACTAGGTGGCCAGAATGCACCTAACTGCAAAAGCATGTATGCAGAGGTAAGCCCAAGGATGTAACTGGACAGTGAGCAATGTAACATGTGTATTTGATTACAATGGAGCTTAAATTGCAGGGTCAAAGTGAGGCAGAGCCTTTAGCTAAAATAATGTGGCTGTAATCCCCCTTACAGAGTTTTGATGTGCATTAGATCCCATTGAAATCACACCAACACCCTCTCCAGTCGTATGTTCCCCCTAAGTGGAGTGCATGTTTCACAACTATCGTTTAAGATAGGTGGATGTCACCAATACCTGGTAACAGAGATCTGACCGGCCACTCATCTCGCCAAGAAAGTGGAACGCTGTCCGATTCAGTGGCTGGGGCCTATATACAGGCATTTATTTGGCTCATTACAGACCTGTTATGTCTGGAATTAAGTTGGAATTAAGTGCAGCTTTCAACACCGTATCCTATGGCCTTCTGCTTGAATGGCTATGGAAATATGGTGTCAGTGACACAGCTCTGTGATTACTACCTTCTTTCCTACAGGGCAACACTTTACAGGTGGTTCAACAACTTTTCTCATCTGAACTTGTTTTGCTGCGGCAGTGGGTGTAACAGGGCCAGACATAGAGCTCGACATTGTCCTATATTTACATGCGCCCCCTTGGAGATGTCATCAAGCGTCATGGCTTTAACACTGTGTCATATGCTGATGGCATGCAGCTTATTATCACATTGTCTCAGGATGAGGAAGCCTCTGTGGCTCAGCTTAGATCTTGCCTTGTTGAGCTAGCGGAGTGGATAGATCACAGCTACTTCAAATTCAATGCTGGAAAAATTGAGGTTTTCATTCTAGGAAAGCAACTACCTATCTAGTCCACTGCTTGGTGCCCAGACGTACATAGACCAGTACTTGTTCACAAGCCGAAAGGGAAGACCTCTGCATCTGGTCCAGCCTGGTCGGAAAATGATTTGCCATTCTAAAAACATTGAAAAAAATCTCTTAAGCTGCTAGAAAATCAGTTGTCCAGCCACTGTTCTTGTCCATAATGCACTATTGTAATGTGTTATATCTCGGAGCCTCAAAAGATAGACTGAGAAAGCTTCAGAGGGTGCAGAAAGTGGCAGCACATATGCTACTCAATCTCCACAGGTGTTCACCCACGGGACCAGCCCTTGTCAAACTGCACTGGCTTCCTAGGGGCAAGAGAGTGTCCTTTAAAACTATGTGCTTTTGCTATACAATTTTGAACAGAAAAGGACCTCAATATCTATCTGCTCTGGTGAAGCCTTATCAACCCAGCAGAAGTATTAGGTCTGCAGGGTCTCGCTCACCGTGATTCCCATTGCGAAAAAACCATGTATTTTTCGCTTTCTGACTCCAAAAATTTGGAATTCCATGACTCTGACACTGAGACAGGAATGCTCAGAACAAGCCTTTCATAAAAAACTTAAAACCTTGCTTTCTAGGCAAATGTAAGGGCCTGCTAAGTGTGTTATATAGGTTCTGTACTGGGGAATGAATTCCTAGCACGGGGACACTCTGGATGGAGGAACCAGGCGCTCTACAAATTACCAATTATTATTATTATTAGTTACAAGAACACATGACACGCTGCACTCATTCCGGCGGCATGTTTATCACATCATGTAAGTGTTTTGGGAATCGTAGTAACTGCCCATTTTACTATGAACCATCTTGTGACAACTTCTTACAAGGGGTCTCCCAATTATGGCAACTTTCATTAAGGGCACAACCAGTTTATTATCATGCTCATAAGCCCTAGCAGCATATGTTCAATTCAAAGTTTGAAATGTTAAAAGCACACACAAATGTAAAAGTGTGCATGGACTGATTATCCTGCCAAGTATTAGAGGTGCATGCTTGGAAAGGTAGTCCCAGTCAGCACTATCATCTGGTAGATGTGATAAATACATTTAGAATGAGATGTATGATGTAGGGGAAATGACTTGAATTGGACCAATGTATGTAGTACCTTTCTAAGTTTCTAAAATTGAACTTATAAATGTGCACCAAGTGCGGGTCACCATCAAATGTAGAGCTACAAAACAAAGGTACGCAGAGAGGTAGGGCTAATAAGAGCCTGTAATAGGGACCATTTTTTCAGAGGTTCCAATCATATTTCAGTCGGCACCAAATTTTTATTGCATGCTCTCTTAGCTGATTTCCGTATGTCTAGCAACTGACATGACAGTGTTTTGGCATGTTCCTTATATTTCTAGACAAAGTCACAAAAGTTGCTGAAAGTGAAGGCTGTCTCCCAATGATTTCGGATGGTAGCTTGTATAAGGTAAAACGGCATTCTGAGCCATCGATTTCTTGTATCGTTCCATCTCTAAAGTAGGTCTGGGTGAAGTATGAGGAGTTCCGATACAAGAATCTCTGCGAATTGACCAAAAAAGTCAGCCGCCCTATGTGGAATTGTGCAAAACGGCAGAGTGCATTAGGTCATGCCGTTTGTGCTGATTTTTAGCGAGGGTATTTTTCCAATGCTGTTTGTTCCTTAAAGGAAAACAGGATGCATGTAAAAAAATTATAATTAACTTTTCATTTCCATTTTTTAAGGGCAGGCAGTGGTCCCGGGGACCACTGCCTGCCCTTAAAAAATGTTTGCACATGCATTCCCCAAGGGGAAGGGGCCCCCAGGTGCTTTACCACCCTTAAGAGGAAGCTGGTAAACTGCGAGTGTTTTGTGACCGCAATTGCAGTCGCAAAACTTTCTTACATAGCTGTTGGGGGTCGCTATTAGCTAGGGAATACCCTTTCCTAATAGCGAGTCGCTTAGCACGATTTTGCGAGTCGCAAATTATATGCGGATCTCAAAATATGGTAAGTACATGGCCCACAGGATCTTTGCATGCGCAAACGGGTCTGAAGCCCATTTGCGTATGCAAAAATCTGTCGTACATATGGCCCCTAGATTTTTATCCCAGATTAGGTTCTCTACAGTGGATATGGTCTGGTCCTGTAGGATATAGGCATATAATGACTCAACATCAAAGGAGACCAAGTAGTAGGTGTGTACTTCAAAAACCACATCTGCCAAAATGTGTAGGACATCCTATCGTGTCCTAGAGGTAGGTGGGCATCTCACGAACCAAGGGCCTTAGAAAGAAGTCCACAAACTGGAAAAAGGGTTCTCAAAGAGAAGCAATCTCAGAAATTATCGGTCTACCCAGAGGTGGCAGCTGGGGTATGTGAATTTTAGGAAGAACATGAATGTCCGGGCGACCGGGTCATTAGTTAGCAGGAAGTCAGCTTCCTTTACGGTCACCCAACCATTACCTATGGCTTCCTCCACCATAGATGTTTTTGCAGTTGATAATCTTGTCTTTGGGTCACACTTTTTTGAGCTACAAGAACTCCTAATTTTGAGTTGTCTAAGGCACTCTGTCTTGTATGTAATGTGTGGTCACCATGGCTTCATCCTTATCCACCGGTTTATTGGTGATAGAGTCATCTGTACTCAGAGTATATAAAGCCAAAAGTTCTTGCTTGAGCAGATTGTACAAAGGTTATTTCCTTGTTCTAACACCAAGTTCTAGATCTTTCAGAACCACTTTTTCAAAGGTTAACACTTCTGGAGGCACCATGTGCTCTGGGGGATGGAAGTTCGATGTCTTACTCAAGTTTGTGTTTGTTGGGGTGATTTTCATATTGGCTTTTGTGTTCTTTGCAAATAAATATTGCAATCTGACCTTGGAATTGGGATAGTTCTTGATGATCTAGGAATTCATTCCCCTTATAAGTGGGAACAAATCCAAGTCCTCTGTTTAGCACACTCTGCTCATTGGTAGTCAACTTCCAGCTGCTGAGATTCACAACCAAGTCATGTCGCTCCTCATGGTCGTTTCGGGGTTTATTTTCATCATGCTCTGTGTATGACGGGGTGACAGAGGGGTACTCCAATGCATGAGTGGTTGCTGGTGTCTCCTCCGGCCTCTCCACCTGCCTCAGCCATGTCCTAATTTTTGAGTTTGCAAAACGGGGTTGAAGGAGGTTGAAAATGTGGCATTGGTTGTGAGAAGTGAGGCACTGGGTATACCAATGGTGCTGGAGGCCACAATTGGTGTTGAGGGGTTCCAGAGTACTGTCCCTGTCACCTGCCGCGGCCCTTCCTTTGTGGGCCTGACTGTTGTGGACCACTGGTGCCATAGTTAGAATCACTTGACCATTCCCCCTTATCAGAAGAGTAGTCGGTGCCATAGCTGCAACCTTTTTGGTTAAACTCAGGAGTTGTGTGGTTGCACCGTATGTTAAATGATAATTGAGAAAAATGTACTAGCAGGAACATGCTGCTGGAGACAGTGTTGGCATGTTTTTTAGTGGAATCTAATGCACATTGTAACTCTTTAAGGGGGATTACAGCCACATTATTTTAGGGTCCGTGTCTCTTTGACCCTGCAGTTTAAGCACCATTGTAATCAAATACACATATCACATCGCTCACTGACCAGTTCCATCCTTGGGTTTATCTCTGCATACAAGCTTTTGATGTTGGGTGCATTCTTGCCACCTAGTGGAAGCGAATGGTTCCTTTTTAGAAACTTCTGCACATCAAGTGCACTGTCACAGAACAACCACACAGCCGAAAGATGCACTAATGTACACATCTCCATATATATCTCACCCTTTGAATCCCCTTAAGTTTAACCCTCCCTGTTTTTTATGGATTAAATCTTTTTATTAATTTGAGAAAAAATAGCATCACAATGACACAGCAGAATGCCTACAACCCCAACTGGGCCTGCTGCGCACATCAAATGTGTATAGCTGACTGTCCTTCGAGTATAAGCCAGCGAAGCTCGGGATAACAGGGGAGTACACAGCATGTCGCCTACAACCCATAATGGGCCGGCCACGTAGAGGGACATTCCTAGGAGCGGGACAGTCCACGAGAAAACTAAGAACCCAGTGGGTGCAACATTTTTATGCCTTAGTCAAGCTGAGGGCAACAGGTATATAGCGTTGCAATTTAAGTAAGAAACAGTTTGGCATAAAGTAACAACCAAAGATAAAACAAGAACCCCTCCCTAACACATCCCCCACACTGTCTCCTTACGACAATGCCCACCCAGGTGTAAGCGTGTATTGGGGAAGCCAATATTTCCTGGGAAAGCCGCGCCACGGTGGCCCAGCCCCCTCCTAGTCCTGTGGAACCAGTCTAAGGATGCGTAAGTATACCTGGCAGCTGAACTCTCTGAATTCCTTAGACAGGATAGTAATCAGAGGGGACCCAGTTTTGCTATATAGAGGGGTCTGTGCTAGTTGGCATAGACAGTCGTTCCATAACCAAAAGTGTCCACAGTTGATGAGGCCATTGCCGATGGTTCAGTATCGTATGCGAGCCCCAATGCGCCAACAGGATCCTATGAGCAGCATTGAGGACCATCGCCATCTGTCGGCCCCTAATGGACTGGAGTGGATAAGTGGGAGCGTTGGGAAGCCCCAGTAGTGTGTATGCAGGGAAGCAAGGTATGTCTGTCTGGAAAGCGTCGTCCAAATCATCTAGTACTTGTTCGTAGAATCTTGTAAGCTTGGGGCAGTTCCAAAGCAGGTGAAGTAGTGACCTGGGGTTTCCACATCCCCTCCAACATTGGCCATCACAGAGTGGGTTCCACTTTTGCAGGTGCTTGGGAGTATAGTACCAGTAGGAGGTGAATGTATACGCTGTTTCAGTGTTGACTGTGGTGAATGTTGTATGGTGGGCCCTGTAGAATATATCCTACCACTCTTTATTGGAGAGGTCACGTCCCAATTCTGTCTCCCATCGTCTTTGACCGAGCGTCTTGAGTGTGTGTGTTAGTCATTAGAAAGCGGTAGATTTCGGAGATAAGCTTTTTATCATCCGATATCACAAAAACCCATTTCTCGAAAGGGGTCATGGGCCTATCCACGTTGGGGAGTACCTTGGGGTTCAGTAACCAATGTGCAAGTTGAGTGTGTGTGCGTACCTGTATTGAGCATTGGGATTTGAGCTCGTTGAAAAGAATGATACCAGAGCAATCAAAGAGGCAGCCCACTCTCTTGTATCCACCAGCTAACAAGCGTTTTGCCACCTGTGTCGAGGTGCCCGGCTGAAATTCCGGTTTGGCGGTTTGGCGAACAGTGGGGTCAGTGAAGAGGAAGATGATGAAAGACCAGCTGTGTGTACCACCCTGTCCCAGACTTAGAGAGTAGTGCTTGTAACCGGGGATGATTATATGCCCCATCCTCTGTGGGCTCGCGGGAGCAATACCTCCCTCCAAATATGGGAGCCCATCACCGTTTGGTCCATGAAGACCCAGTGCTTTTCGATCATGGGGCGGTTCCATTCCACCAGAAATCTGAGTTGGGTGGCTTGGTAGTATCGCAGGACATTTGGGACCGCCAGGCCCGCTTCCTGGTTTGTGCATTGCAAGAGCTGTTTCTGTAGTCTAGGTTTCGTCCCACCCCAAATGAAGCAGTCTATGGTTTGCTGAAGCTGTCGTATTGCCCCGGGCGTAGAGGCGAGCGGTAGCGCCTGAAGGACAAATAAAGACCTCGGGAGTACATTCATTTTTACCATAGCAATCCTACCCAGCCACAACAAGGGCAGCCACTGCCAATGGTCTAGGTCCCTATGGATCGCTGCTCCGAGTACGGAGTACTTAGTCTTGGCTGTCCTAGCGAGGGTCCGGTCTAAAACTATGCCCAGAGATGGGAGCGCCTCCTCCACCCATTGAAACTCATACTGTGCTCGGAGAGTACGCTGTGTCCAGAAGTGTGGTGACATTCAAGATCGGCGATTTGCACAGGTTCATCTTGAGGCCTGACACTGCCCCAAAAGCTTCAATTTCAGAGATGATTGCCACTAGCGAAGAAATGGGCTGCGTGATAGAGAAAATAATGTCATCAGCATAAAGGCTGATGAGATGCTGGTCCGCCCCAAATTTAATGCCAAACCTTAGCCTCTGAGGAAATTGTTCCACATAAATGGCAAACGGGAGCGGAGAAAGCGGGCAACCTTGTATGGTACCTCGCCCCAATCGCAATCCCTACAAACTCACCCAGTTCACCAATACCGTTGCATTGGGTGCACTGTAAATGCTACGGATCCAATTCAGGAACCAGCCTCCCAACCCAAAATGCTGAAGGGTTGCGAACAAATAGGGCCAGTGCACCCTATTGAAGGCCTTCTCCGCGTCTATCGCCAGCAAGAGGGCCTCTTCTCGGGATCGTTGAACTTTGTCAAATCTGGTGACAGAGACACTTGGAGATAAACCCTGCTTGGTCTGGAGCGATCAGACCCAGCATCAAGGGATTGAGACGATATGCTAGGATGCCAGTTAAAAGCTTTGCATCAACATTCAGCAGTGATATCAGGCAGTATGAACTACAGAGCTTAGGGTCTTTCCCTGGTTTCAGGCTCACTGAGATGAACACCTGTAGCATAGTGTCGGTGAGCAAGCCGGTCTCAGAAAATAATTGAATATTCAGGTCAGGACAGGAGCTAACTCTTTTCAAAAGGTCTTATGAAAGATTGCATTAAAACTATCCGGTCCCGGTGCTTTAATGGGCTTTATTCTGGCGATTGCAGCGTTCACCTCCTCAATCCTAATGGGCTGGTCAAGCGCATCGGATTCCTGTGTTGGTAGAGAGGTGATTGCAGCCGACTGGAGATAAGGAAGCGGGTCAGGGACCATTAAGTGGTCTTTTGAGTTTAGGGTTGAGTAAAATGCCCGGAATTCCGCCGGTTTTCCGGTGGTCTCTTGTGCTACTGTGCCTGAACGCGTTCGGAGGGCTTTAACTGAGTTAGTGTGCTACGAAGGCAGTGGGCTAGCATCCAACCCCCCTTGTTGGTACCTACGTGAAATTTGTGTTTAGGGCGAAGCATAGTATGTTCTGCCCTGTCCAGATCAAGGCGCTTAAGCTGAGTCCGAGCCTATTCTAATTCACGCCAGACTCGAGGAGCGCCTGTGCATTTGTGTATAGACTTCAGTTCTAGTACAGATTTCCCCAGCTCTTCTCTTATGTCCCTTCTAAGTTTGTTTTCATGTGCTGATTGTGCAATGAGGGCACCCTAGTAACCAATGTAAGGGTCTCCCAGACTGAAGAGAGTGGGACCCCTTTGCATCATTTACTGCCAGGTAGTCAGATATCACCTGCCTAATGTAAGACACTGTGGTGCCGATTACGATCCGGTAAAAACCGGGTACGAACCGTCGGTCGGAGCGTTTTCTCCGTCCGACTCGTACCCGGTTGTACAACTTTACAAACATGGAATTACGATTCGCACGGAAACACTATTTCCGTACGAATCGTAAAAAACACCGACCGACGAAAATATACATACGAATGTGATCCGGGAATGCTGCGACGTGACGTCGGTACGCTTTCAAGCAGCGTTTCACGACCCAGGAAGTACGATTCGAACCGACAGCAGTCCGGAGGGCAATATTTTCACGGCACCCAAAAAGTGCAGGAAAAGCGAAGTACGCCGCAAAACGACCAGAGTAGGTGGCCCGGTACGCGCCGTACCCCCCCCCAGCCCCCGCATGTACGCGCCGACCCCCCCCAGCCCCCGCATGTACGCGCCGACCCCCCCCCAGCCCCCGCATGTACGCACCGACCCCCCCAGCCCCCGTACGTTCGAGTCGTACCCCCCGTGTATGTACACCCGTGTACGTGTCGAACCCCCGTGTATGTACACCCGTGTACGTGTCGAACCCCCGTGTGTGTACACCCGTGTACGTGTCGAACCCCCCGTGTATGTACACCCGTGTACGTTCGAGTCGTACCCCTACCCGTGTATGTACGGTGCGTACCCGGGTGTACATACACGGGGGGGTACGACACGGGTGTACATACACGGGGGGTTCGACACGTACACGGGTGTACATACACGGGAGGTTCGACACGTACACGGGTGTATGTACACGGGGGGTACGACACGTACACGGGTGTACATACACGGGTGGGGGTACGACTCGAACGTACACGGGTGTACATACACGGGGGGTTCGACACGTACACGGGTGTACATACACAGGGGGTTCGACACGTACACGGGTGTACATACATGGGGGTACGACACGTACACGGGTGTACATACACGGGTGGGGGTACGACTCGAACGTACGGGGGCTGGGGGGGGTACGACTCGAACGTACAGGGGCTGGGGGGGTACGACTCAAACGTACGGGGGCTGGGGGGGTACGACTCGAACGTACGGGGGCTGGGGGGGTCGGCGCGTACATGCGGGGGCTGGGGGGGGTCAGCGCGTACATGCGGGGGCTGGGGGGGGTCGGCGCGTATGCGGGCACATGTCTCCATGGTTGCAATGGGAGTTCGGTGCGGACGGTGTTTTTACCATACGGTTGTAACGTCGGACGCACGGGATGGATCGTGATTCCGCGGGCGGACTTCACTTTTCACATTTGTACGGTAAATCGTCCGAGGACGTGTCGGACACATTTTCCGACCCGAGGACATGTGGGGAATGATTCCCAATGCGATTCGTATGGACTTTTTCCCATGCGAATCGTAATTGGCAGTTTGTACGGCACTTGTACGATTCGTACGGTAAAAAGACCGGATACGAGTCGTACGGGGAATTTTTTTACCGGATCGTGATCGGCACCTGTGTCTGGTGAAAGCAGCAAGGATTCTCGTAGACGCCAATCGGGTCGCTGGGAGCTGCGTGTGGGAACAGAGAAGTTGAGAGTAATAGCGGCATGATCAGGAAGGGAGCGGGGTTCGATGGAAGAGTCGGCGGTGAGCTCCCATGCTGCAGGACAAGCTAGGAAGTGATCTAACCATGTGTAGGTTCTATGGACTGCGGAATAGAATGTATAGTCCTGATCCCCCGGGTGCTGCAAGCGCCAAACATCGTGTGGCCCGCAATCCGTCAACCAGCCCAACCCCTCAGATGAAAAGGCCCCTGTCTGTCCTGTTCATTGTGCAGAGCGGTCTAAACCCCTAAACATTACTAAGTTGAGGTCGCCACCTATAAAAAGAGCTTGGTCAGAGGACTGGAGTATCCCTGCGATTGCTTCAGTTAGGAAGGCTTCTTGATGTTCATTGGGGGCATAGAGCGAAGCAACCGTGAAATGAAAAGTCCCTAACTGAATCCATATAGCCAGTGCGTGGCCCTTTATTTCGAAGCATAAGTATAGGGCTACCCCATGAAAGCGGTGAGACAGAAGGACCACTACTCCACTCTTCTTTCCCTTCATAGACGACCAGAATTGCCGAGAGAATTTCCTGGAATGCATTCTGTGGGTGTCTTGTGCTAAAAGGTGGGTTTCCTGGAGCAAGCAAATGTCCCCTTGCGAGTGTTCTATTAGGAAATCAATCACTGCTCTTTTAGTGGTGTTGTTAATGCCTTTTACACTTATGCTTAGTATTTTAATCCCCATAAAGTAGAAGAGAAGGGGAGCATCGCTGAAGCAGGGAGGTCATCCCAGGGGCCAGTCGGGCAGTCCCAAAGGGCTCTTGAGGAGAGGCGAGGACATACACAGGCGCTCATGCAAACTTGTTCCAAAATTGTAACAGTCAGAAGGAGAGGCCCAGAACGTTATCCCAACCCCAAACCATAACATAAAGAAAGCAACAGACCACCGTGTCATAGAATCTTTCAAGAAGAGAAAGTTTGAGTCCAGTGGGACAGCCATGGCGATGGCGGTCTTCTCCAGTCAAGTAGATGCCAGGCCTCCGTCCCTACTCATATATTATATCCCCATACATAAACATACAGTCCCTCAAGGGGGGGTCCGAGACTTGTGACTCTGTTGTTAATGTTAATGGGTGACTTATATAGCGCACGGCTACTCCAAGGAGTGTCCCGGCGCTTTCTGACCCATTACTGAGAAAAGGAGAAAAGACAACAGAAACATAACAGAATTACTGATAAAAAAACCAGGTTTTCAAGGCCTTTCTCAAGGCAAACAGGTTGGGAATGCGGCGGAGATCAACAGGAAGGGAGTTCCATAGTTTGGGGGCGAGATATTTAAAGGAACGTCCACCTATTCTGACTTTCCTAATGGGAGGCACCATTGCCAGGCCAAGACTTTCCGACCGGAGAGATCTGGTGGGTTTGTAGAAAGAAAGCCGTTTCTGAATGTAGGAGGCCCCCACCAAATGGAGTGCCTGATGGGCCAGTGTAAGAGCTTTGAATGTGATTCGCTTCTTGATCGGAAGCCAGTGAAGGGAGGAAAGCAACTCAGATGATCCCGCTTGCCGGGGTAGGCCGAAGATGGCTCTTGCCGCAGAATTATGTACAACCTGGAGTTTGTGCAAGAGATAATCCGGCAAACCCAGGTAGAGGACATTTGAATAATCAAGCCTGGAGCAAATCAGAGCTTGTACTGTCAGCTTCCTGTGGGCTAAAGGGAGCAAAGGAAGGAATTTACGCATCATTTTTAGCAGACCAAAACAGGTACCCGTGAGACCTGTGATCTGTGTTTTCAAAGCCAGGGTGTTATCGATTTTGACCCCAAGGTTTTTAGCGACCAAAGAGGAAGAGGAAGGGGGGGACATGCAAACCGGCCACCATTCCTGCCAGGGCGGTTCTGCCTGACAGCCGAAGAAGAGCACCTCGGATTTATCAGGGTTGCACTTGAGGCTGCTCCGCTGAAACCAGTTGAAGACAGCCCCAAGGCAACCACGGATGCTCTCCCCGTCGAACTCCATGCCCTTCTTGCAGGTGAAGAGGAGCTGGGTGTCGTCAGCGTATGATATGATCTGGGCACCCATCGACTCCGCCAGCACCGCCAATGGAGTCATGAAGATGTTAAAAAGGGTCGGGCTCAGCACCGACCCTTGTGGGACTCCGACATCCATAGGCGGCACCTCGGCGGAGTACGGGGGGGCCCAGACCACTTGTCGACGACCCGCTAGGTAAGATCTCAGCCAGCTCAACACCGTCCCTCTGAGACCGATCTCGTGAAGTCTTCTGAAGAGGGCCTCATGCGGGACGGTGTCGAAGGCCGCCGACAGATCCAACATCACCAGCATTGCTCTTCCACCTGTGTCGAGAACTTCCTTAATGGCTTCATTAACTTCCAAAAGAGCGGTCTCAGTGCTAAAGTTGGAGCGGAAGCCAGATTGGGTGGAGTGGAGTAACCCATGGTCTTCAAGGAAGGAAGAAAGCACAGAGTGGACGTGCTTCTCGACGATCTTAGCCAAACTGGGCAGGAGAGAAATGGGCCTATAGTTAGCATGTATCTCTGGGTCAAGGCCTGGTTTTTTTAGAAGGGGAACGACCATTGCCTTCTTCCAGGCTGGCGGAACAATACCGCAGGACAAAGATAGGTTCAAAACAGGAGAAATTAAGGAATTCAGAATCTTGGCAGTCCTGGCTAAAAAGCTCGCCGGGCACGGGTCAAGCGGAGAGCCAGATTTAATCCTGAGTAAAAGATCCAGAGAATTAGATTCCAATAAAGGAGGAAACTCCGATAGAATGGGGCAGGAATCAGGAGGTAAAGTCGTCAGATTGGAGTCATGCAATGATGCATTTGGGGCAGCTGGTGGAAAAGATTCTTGAATCAATTTGATTTTCGTATTAAAGAAGATGGCCAGCTCCTTTACCCAAGATTCGGAGAACTTATGCTGGACTATGCTAGATTTGGGAGAGATAAACTCTTTGACAATGGTAAAAATTTCTTTACTGGAATTTGATGCAGACTCAATTCTATTTGCAAAATAGTTCTTTTTGGCCTCAAGAATGTCAGAGTGGTAAGATTTAATAGATAGTTTATAGGCAGACTTAGCTTCTTGGTCATATTGCTTCCGCCAGAGTCTTTCGGCTAACTTACAGTTACGCCGTGCCAGAGCAAGTGACTTAGAGAACCAAGGAGCCGAACTGCGCTTGACAGATGAAGAGGGGGTAGAAAGAGGAGCAAGATCATCAAGCCTTTCAACTAACCATTCCTGGAAAGTTTCAAGGTCCCTCTCCAGATGGCCGGATAGGATACAGGGATATTCGTGAAGCGCTTGAGCAAGATTCTCAGGGGTAATTTTATGCAAAGGTCTTCTGGGGTGCCTAAGGTGGTCTGAGTTAATATAAGATGTTTTACTTCTGCCCTGAATTAAAAAACTAATCAAAGAATGGTCAGACCAGAGAACAGGGGTGGGATGGGACATAATAAGGGGAAAGGTGGAAAACACTTGGTCAAGCGTGTGACCCTTATCATGAGTCGCACTTGAGATGTAAGGAGTTAGACCAAGAGGAACAGTGATGTCTTTGATTTTGACCGCTTCACTGTCCAACTCAACGTCCATATGGATGTTAAAGTCCCCTAACATTATGCAGTTTTCCACCTTCAAGCAAAGAGCAGTGATAGCAGATTGAAGGTCATCGAAGAAGGAACCCCGCAGACCCGGAGGTCTGTAGACAAGAAGCCCAGAAAAAGATTGATGCGGGGAGAGTGCAATGGAAAAGGCGAGGGATTCGCAGCCAGAAATAGGCAGAGATGGAATAATTGTGCAGGCAAAAGATCTTAGAACTGCAAGTGCAACACCACCACCTTTACCCACTGTCCTATCCTGTCTGTAAACAATATAATCTGGCGGAAAGGCTGCCGCGATGTCAGGATTAGACGACTCGCAGAGCCATGTTTCTGTGAGCAAGAGACAGAGTGGATTCTCAGAGGTAAGTAGCTCAAAGATGTCCAAAGCGTGCCTATGTAATGAACGGGTGTTAAGCAATAAGCACTTAAACTGTTTAGGAGGGAGTGGACGGGAACCCTCAGAAGCCCGGTATATGTTGGGATACCATCCACAACCTGGACAGCAGCATTTACCTTTGAATCGGCCAGGAAAGACATACCGACAGGTAGCGGTATTAAGGTTAAGTGAGAGTAGATCCGTTGCAGAGTGAGTAAGCCTATGGCCAGAGCCTGCCGCCGCGCCGTCCGCTGCCGTGTCGCGGACGGGCACAGACGGGCAGGACTCTGGCACGACTCCGGCGCAGATCCGGCGCGTCCGCTGGTCGCGTCCGCTGCGCGGCGCCATCACTGTCTGTTTTTATAATGCTATCAATGGCCTCCCCAACCCAACCCGACCCAAGATGGCCGCCAAAACCGGCGCCCGGTGCTCTCAGCCGAGAGCGAGACCGGAGCAGCAGGGACGGGTAAGAATGGATTCTGGGCGCAGCTGGGCGCTGGGGATCTCAAACACACCTCTAGGATCAGGTGTGGAGAATGACAGGTGGCGAGTGCAAACGCTGTTAAAAACAGATTAAAATAAAGGGAAAGACAGAAGACCTCCCGGCTTCCGCCTCAGGAGGGAAAAAGGTGCGTCCGGTGTCAGATTTTGGCCTGAGAGTGCCTGAGAGTGAGAGTAACATCTATGAGTGCTCCTTTGCCATGGTCACAGGGTCAGGTCCGCAGGGCGTAAATCTTGGGCCACACCTGGGCCCACGGTTCCCCCCTCATTGAGCTTTCTCCTCCAAAAGAGGTCGTAAAGACGGCGAGTCAGGAGGTGTGATCTCAAGGATTTTGTACGCCTCTGACAGGGAGCATAGCTGCAGTGTCCTGCCTTTGAGTTAGAAGATGAGGCAAAACGGGTGGCCCCAGGCATAGGATATTCCACGTGAGCGGAGGTGGCTTTTGATTGGACGAAAATCTTTCCTCTTCAATAGTGTGGATGCTGCTAAGTCCTGAAAAAGATGGAGGGAGTGGCTGAGGAACTGGAGCCCCTGATCTGCACGAGCTGCTTTAAGGATCGCTTCCTTTTCTGTAAAGTTATGGACACACACCAGGATGTCTGCTGGTGGTCTAGGCAGTGCTCTGGGGGGGGTGACAACTCTGTGGCATCTATCGATCTTGATGGTCTTGGGGAGAGATACACCAAGGATGTTCCCGAACAGCTCCTGCACATAGCCCTCGCGGCCCGTTCCGCCACTCTCTCCGCCACCTCATCAATGTCTCACCTTGCCTTTCTGAGCTCCTAAGTGAGGTCTTTTTTTAACTGTTTAAAGGTCTTCACATAGTGAGGCGAAAGATCTTCCTTAAATTCATGAGTAACACCACTATCCCCTCCCTCCATTCCGCAGTATTTCCTTGACAGAACTGTCTTTTTTAGCCTTGGCAGTTGCCATAGCCACGCAAGGGCTCAATGGGGTACGTAGCTGCCGTGGGAGGTTGCCGTGCGGTGGGGGGAAAAGCGATCAGAGCGCCAGTGTCCACAGGATTCCAGAATTATAGGGGAGGACAGGATCAGGCCTTAGATCACTGGGAGGGGATTCAGGGAGTCCAGGTTGAGGATGGCTCGCAGACAGTCGTGTATGCTTCGCAAGCTCTCCTCTCATAGGCCGGGTGTCAGTTGGGGGGCCCCCAATGCGCAAGGGGAGAGCTGCTGAGAGAGATCTGACTGGTCCCAAGTAAGGAAACCCTGTTGGTGCAGGCTGTTGGTCCGGGACCGGTTCCTCACACGGTCTAAGTGGGCCTCTAGCGTGCTGCCAAGATACTGCAGGCTCACATGGTAAGGCAATTCCCACCAGCCCCAACCCCGTAGTTCATGTGCCTGAAGGAGGACTCCAAGTGCCTGTGTGTATGACTCCAATGGGGTTGGGACGGCAAGGCCAAGAGAATTTGCTTGCTGGAGGGCAGGAAAGGGCCTCAACCCACCTGCAGTCCATATGATCCCTGGTGCACCGGTGCTGCTTCGAAAGAACAGACCGGAGGCAATCAGGGTACAACTGTCCAGGACCTGAGAGCCCAGAGCTGGAGGGACCTGAGTGCTGCAGAGTACGAGCGGGTCACCGGAGGGAGGCTCCACAGCCTACACTGCCTCCCAGGGTGCCGGCCTCCGATGTCTCAGACAGGTGGGTGTCTCAGTGGGCTCAGGAGCTGTCGGAGACTCCGCTATGTCTGTGGCGGGATGGCGCTACATTGGGAAAGCCGCAGGGGGGACACGCACTTACTACTGTCCTGGCCAGCTCCTCTGTGTCCCCAGCAGCCGTCCGGACTGGCTCCGCTGAAGTGCTGCCGATGTCATTTCCCGGCCGAGCCTCTGCCAGTAGGGCCCCATCACAGCGCTCACCCGGGCCGGCTTCACACATCAGGCAATCCGGGTCCTCGGGCAAGAGTCAGAGATCTGAGCCAACCGGGTACATTTTCCCGGGTGCCTTCTTGGTGGCTACAGGGCAGACGCGACACTGCTCCAGGCCCGCATGGTAGGCCTCAACATTCTCTCCGCACAATCCGCTCCAGGTACCCTGGCTGGGACGGAGCTCGCAGCAGGCACGTCTGCTCATCTTAGGCACGCCCCTCATCTTTCTGTTCTCTTTCCTATGATTGCTGTATGGGTAGAGAGCACCTTGAACCCCATGCCAGGGTGAGTCGAGGCAGGACATTAGCAGGTAAGCCTCACTCCTTATATAGAATTAACCTCATTATTGGCATTATTAACATTTCACTCTGCCTACTGCAGTTGAATAAGGGCTGTTGAGCTTACATGCAATGGCTGTGTATGGTGGAGATACGTTATCCTGTATGATTCCCTAGAATTGATCTTTCTACACATAGAAATATTGTGTATGTTAATCTGAATATGACTGTTGACTTAGCTGTCTTTTCCTAACCATGTTTTCCTAGACACAAATGTTTTCTACATGTTTTTTGCAGATTATTGCCAGTAGATTGTTTACCTTGTGAGGTCTCATAAGATCACAGGAAAGTTTTGTATATGTCATAAATTAGATTTTTTTTTATTTGAGCACTTTGAGCAGCAACACTGAATTTAGGTCCTGAAGAATGCCGCAACACCTTTGTTGATGTTTAAAGGGTAAAATATGTTGACATTTGTTTGACACTAAAAGTGGGTTTAATAACTTCCTGCAAAACCATTTTTAATCCTGGCCCTTGGACTCACTAATAAAGTTATTTGCGAGCCCTGTAGCTAGTTTTGATTATTACTTTCACATCACTCTGCTGCTCTCACCAGCCTAAGCTCAACGATTGGGAATCTACTACCTCTTTTTCAAAAAAGCATCCCTGAGCTCCTCCCTCTAAGAGATGGGGTTGTAGCCCGTTCTGTGACCAGGAATCACAGTACGAGGAGGTTCCCAATGATGAAGCATGCCACCTTGGGTGGAAGAGGGAAACCGTCCTTTGGGAAGGATACTCCACTAGGGCAATGTCTCCAGCTAAGATAGCAGTATCTATAGACCCCGGGGTTTCTTTTTGTGGTTCACTAATTCCCTGTAGACATTCACAAGTATGATTTCAGTGCAATGGCATGACAGAAGCCCGACTAATAATCACTGAAGAACCTGTGTTTATCCAGGTTAGAGTAGAGCAGTGAGGAAACCAAACACTAAGGAATAATAGAGGTGAAATAAGGGAGGTCTGGCATCGAGACATGCAATCTAAAAATATCTATAAGTAAAAAAAATACCTACATCTATGAAATACATTTAGGGCCTTTGGGTGCATCCTTTCCATCCATTGGTTTGTTATACAGGTATTAACATTTTCTTCCACCTGACACATCATACAGCCTAAAGCAGTGGATAGGCCTAGTTTGTTGTGGGATGTGCTTGTGAAAAAAATAATGACTATCAAACACAATCTTGCCAAGACGAGGCCTATAGCCTTTTCCAATGCTTGTTTGAATTAGCAATGTGGTGGTATAGACATTTTTGAACCGATCCAGGAGCATTCCAAATTGGTAATGTATTTATCCAGTTTCGTTGCCTGGTTTGAATCAAATTACTTAGCTTAGCATTTTATGCCAGCTAGTTTGTGTTGGAGTTGCTGCTCTTGGATAATAGCTTTGACATTAAGAAATACAGTTTAACTTTCAATTGAAGACACTCTAAAAACAATTGAGTCGGAGCCCCCTGGGAGAGAAAATGTTGCTCTTTATTTTCATAAAGCTGTAGATTAATTGGTACCTTGTGCTTAGTTTTAATCAGTGAATGCTTCATTAACTTATCTGCCATGCAAATGCACAGACATTGTAGCAGTTTTAAGTTTTGCTATAAAATGATAATTGAATATGAGATCCGAAATATAGACCAAATCCAGTTCCTTATGGCATATATATGTTGAAGTCGATTTGGGGACCGCTAACAAATAGCGGAGGAAACTGTTTTCTTTTACTTGGATTTCCTGGGGGTCTGCAATACCCCATATGCCAGATCCATATAAAGCAGGAGCCATCACTGTCTGTTTTTATAATGCTATCAATGGCCTCCCCAACCCAACCCGACCCAAGATGGCCGCCAAAACCGGCGCCCGGTGCTCTCAGCCGAGAGCGAGACCGGAGCAGCAGGGACGGGTAAGAATGGATTCTGGGCGCAGCTGGGCGCTGGGGATCTCAAACACACCTCTAGGATCAGGTGTGGAGAATGACAGGTGGCGAGTGCAAACGCTGTTAAAAACAGATTAAAATAAAGGGAAAGACAGAAGACCTCCCGGCTTCCGCCTCAGGAGGGAAAAAGGTGCGTCCGGTGTCAGATTTGCCGATTACCTGCACCTGGCGCCTTTTATAATGCTATCAATGGCCTCCCCAACCCAACCCGACCCAAGATGGCCGCCAAAACCGGCGCCCGGTGCTCTCAGCAGAGAGCGAGACCGGAGCAGCAGGGACGGGTAAGAATGGATTCTGGGCGCAGCTGGGCGCTGGGGGATCTCAAACACACCTCTAGGATCAGGTGTGGAGAATGACAGGTGGCGAGTGCAAACGCTGTTAAAAACAGATTAAAATAAAGGGAAAGACAGAAGACCTCCCGGCTTCCGCCTCAGGAGGGAAAAAGGTGCGTCCGGTGTCAGATTTTGGCCTGAGAGTGCCTGAGAGTGAGAGTAACATCTATGAGCGCTCCTTTGCCATGGTCACAGGGTCAGGTCCGCAGGGCGTAAATCTTGGGCCACACCTGGGCCCACGGTTCCCCCCTCATTGAGCTTTCTCCTCCAAAAGAGGTCGTAAAGATGGCGAGTCAGGAGGTGTGATCTCAAGGATTTTGTACGCCTCTGACAGGGAGCATAGCTGCAGTGTCCTGCCTTTGAGTTAGAAGATGAGGCAAAACGGGTGGCCCCAGGCATAGGATATTCCACGTGAGCGGAGGTGGCTTTTGATTGGACGAAAATCTTTCCTCTTCAATAGTGTGGATGCTGCTAAGTCCTGAAAAAGATGGAGGGAGTGGCTGAGGAACTGGAGCCCCTGATCTGCACGAGCTGCTTTAAGGATCGCTTCCTTTTCTGTAAAGTTATGGACACACACCAGGATGTCTGCTGGTGGTCTAGGCAGTGCTCTGGGGGGGGTGACAACTCTGTGGCATCTATCGATCTTGATGGTCTTGGGGAGAGATATACCAAGGATGTTCCCGAACAGCTCCTGCACATAGCCCTCGCGGCCCGTTCCGCCACTCTCTCCGCCACCTCATCAATGTCTCACCTTGCCTTTCTGAGCTCCTAAGTGAGGTCTTTTTTTAACTGTTTAAAGGTCTTCACATAGTGAGGCGAAAGATCTTCCTTAAATTCATGAGTAACACCACTATCCCCTCCCTCCATTCCGCTCAACAATTTGGGGACCTCTACTGTGGCTTTCTCTTGTTGAATGTCTGCTGGGCCCTTGAGCAGTATGTCCTTGACAGAACTGTCTTTTTTAGCCTTGGCAGTTGCCATAGCCACGCAAGGGCTCAATGGGGTACGTAGCTGCCGTGGGAGGTTGCCGTGCGGTGGGGGGAAAAGCGATCAGAGCGCCAGTGTCCACAGGATTCCAGAATTATAGGGGAGGACAGGATCAGGCCTTAGATCACTGGGAGGGGATTCAGGGAGTCCAGGTTGAGGATGGCTCGCAGACAGTCGTGTATGCTTCGCAAGCTCTCCTCTCATAGGCCGGGTGTCAGTTGGGGGGCCCCCAATGCGCAAGGGGAGAGCTGCTGAGAGAGATCTGACTGGTCCCAAGTAAGGAAACCCTGTTGGTGCAGGCTGTTGGTCCGGGACCGGTTCCTCACACGGTCTAAGTGGGCCTCTAGCGTGCTGCCAAGATACTGCAGGCTCACATGGTAAGGCAATTCCCACCAGCCCCAACCCCGTAGTTCATGTGCCTGAAGGAGGACTCCAAGTGCCTGTGTGTATGACTCCAATGGGGTTGGGACGGCAAGGCCAAGAGAATTTGCTTGCTGGAGGGCAGGAAAGGGCCTCAACCCACCTGCAGTCCATATGATCCCTGGTGCACCGGTGCTGCTTCGAAAGAACAGACCGGAGGCAATCAGGGTACAACTGTCCAGGACCTGAGAGCCCAGAGCTGGAGGGACCTGAGTGCTGCAGAGTACGAGCGGGTCACCGGAGGGAGGCTCCACAGCCTACACTGCCTCCCAGGGTGCCGGCCTCCGATGTCTCAGACAGGTGGGTGTCTCAGTGGGCTCAGGAGCTGTCGGAGACTCCGCTATGTCTGTGGCGGGATGGCGCTACATTGGGAAAGCCGCAGGGGGGACACGCACTTACTACTGTCCTGGCCAGCTCCTCTGTGTCCCCAGCAGCCGTCCGGACTGGCTCCGCTGAAGTGCTGCCGATGTCATTTCCCGACCGAGCCTCTGCCAGTAGGGCCCCATCACAGCGCTCACCCGGGCCGGCTTCACACATCAGGCAATCCGGGTCCTCGGGCAAGAGTCAGAGATCTGAGCCAACCGGGTACATTTTCCCGGGTGCCTTCTTGGTGGCTACAGGGCAGACGCGACACTGCTCCAGGCCCGCATGGTAGGCCTCAACATTCTCTCCGCACAATCCGCTCCAGGTACCCTGGCTGGGACGGAGCTCGCAGCAGGCACGTCTGCTCATCTTAGGCACGCCCCTCATCTTTCTGTTCTCTTTCCTATGATTGCTGTATGGGTAGAGAGCACCTTGAACCCCATGCCAGGGTGAGTCGAGGCAGGACATTAGCAGGTAAGCCTCACTCCTTATATAGAATTAACCTCATTATTGGCATTATTAACATTTCACTCTGCCTACTGCAGTTGAATAAGGGCTGTTGAGCTTACATGCAATGGCTGTGTATGGTGGAGATACGTTATCCTGTATGATTCCCTAGAATTGATCTTTCTACACATAGAAATATTGTGTATGTTAATCTGAATATGACTGTTGACTTAGCTGTCTTTTCCTAACCATGTTTTCCTAGACACAAATGTTTTCTACATGTTTTTTGCAGATTATTGCCAGTAGATTGTTTACCTTGTGAGGTCTCATAAGATCACAGGAAAGTTTTGTATATGTCATAAATTAGATTTTTTTTTATTTGAGCACTTTGAGCAGCAACACTGAATTTAGGTCCTGAAGAATGCCGCAACACCTTTGTTGATGTTTAAAGGGTAAAATATGTTGACATTTGTTTGACACTAAAAGTGGGTTTAATAACTTCCTGCAAAACCATTTTTAATCCTGGCCCTTGGACTCACTAATAAAGTTATTTGCGAGCCCTGTAGCTAGTTTTGATTATTACTTTCACATCACTCTGCTGCTCTCACCAGCCTAAGCTCAACGATTGGGAATCTACTACCTCTTTTTCAAAAAAGCATCCCTGAGCTCCTCCCTCTAAGAGATGGGGTTGTAGCCCGTTCTGTGACCAGGAATCACAGTACGAGGAGGTTCCCAATGATGAAGCATGCCACCTTGGGTGGAAGAGGGAAACCGTCCTTTGGGAAGGATACTCCACTAGGGCTATGTCTCCAGCTAAGATAGCAGTATCTATAGACCCCGGGGTTTCTTTTTGTGGTTCACTAATTCCCTGTAGACATTCACAAGTATGATTTCAGTGCAATGGCATGACAGAAGCCCGACTAATAATCACTGAAGAACCTGTGTTTATCCAGGTTAGAGTAGAGCAGTGAGGAAACCAAACACTAAGGAATAATAGAGGTGAAATAAGGGAGGTCTGGCATCGAGACATGCAATCTAAAAATATCTATAAGTAAAAAAAATACCTACATCTATGAAATACATTTAGGGCCTTTGGGTGCATCCTTTCCATCCATTGGTTTGTTATACAGGTATTAACATTTTCTTCCACCTGACACATCATACAGCCTAAAGCAGTGGATAGGCCTAGTTTGTTGTGGGATGTGCTTGTGAAAAAAATAATGACTATCAAACACAATCTTGCCAAGACGAGGCCTATAGCCTTTTCCAATGCTTGTTTGAATTAGCAATGTGGTGGTATAGACATTTTTGAACCGATCCAGGAGCATTCCAAATTGGTAATGTATTTATCCAGTTTCGTTGCCTGGTTTGAATCAAATTACTTAGCTTAGCATTTTATGCCAGCTAGTTTGTGTTGGAGTTGCTGCTCTTGGATAATAGCTTTGACATTAAGAAATACAGTTTAACTTTCAATTGAAGACACTCTAAAAACAATTGAGTCGGAGCCCCCTGGGAGAGAAAATGTTGCTCTTTATTTTCATAAAGCTGTAGATTAATTGGTACCTTGTGCTTAGTTTTAATCAGTGAATGCTTCATTAACTTATCTGCCATGCAAATGCACAGACATTGTAGCAGTTTTAAGTTTTGCTATAAAATGATAATTGAATATGAGATCCGAAATATAGACCAAATCCAGTTCCTTATGGCATATATATGTTGAAGTCGATTTGGGGACCGCTAACAAATAGCGGAGGAAACTGTTTTCTTTTACTTGGATTTCCTGGGGGTCTGCAATACCCCATATGCCAGATCCATATAAAGCAGGAGCCATCACTGTCTGTTTTTATAATGCTATCAATGGCCTCCCCAACCCAACCCGACCCAAGATGGCCGCCAAAACCGGCGCCCGGTGCTCTCAGCCGAGAGCGAGACCGGAGCAGCAGGGACGGGTAAGAATGGATTCTGGGCGCAGCTGGGCGCTGGGGATCTCAAACACACCTCTAGGATCAGGTGTGGAGAATGACAGGTGGCGAGTGCAAACGCTGTTAAAAATAGATTAAAATAAAGGGAAAGACAGAAGACCTCCCGGCTTCCGCCTCAGGAGGGAAAAAGGTGCGTCCGGTGTCAGATTTGCCGATTACCTGCACCTGGCGCCTTTTATAATGCTATCAATGGCCTCCCCAACCCAACCTGACCCAAGATGGCCGCCAAAACCGGCGCCCGGTGCTCTCAGCAGAGAGCGAGACCGGAGCAGCAGGGACGGGTAAGAATGGATTCTGGGCGCAGCTGGGCGCTGGGGGATCTCAAACACACCTCTAGGATCAGGTGTGGAGAAGGACAGGTGGCGAGTGCAAACGCTGTTAAAAACAGATTAAAATAAAGGGAAAGACAGAAGACCTCCCGGCTTCCGCCTCAGGAGGGAAAAAGGTGCGTCCGGTGTCAGATTTTGGCCTGAGAGTGCCTGAGAGTGAGAGTAACATCTATGAGCGCTCCTTTGCCATGGTCACAGGGTCAGGTCCGCAGGGCGTAAATCTTGGGCCACACCTGGGCCCACGGTTCCCCCCTCATTGAGCTTTCTCCTCCAAAAGAGGTCGTAAAGACGGCGAGTCAGGAGGTGTGATCTCAAGGATTTTGTACGCCTCTGACAGGGAGCATAGCTGCAGTGTCCTGCCTTTGAGTTAGAAGATGAGGCAAAACGGGTGGCCCCAGGCATAGGATATTCCACGTGAGCGGAGGTGGCTTTTGATTGGACGAAAATCTTTCCTCTTCAATAGTGTGGATGCTGCTAAGTCCTGAAAAAGATGGAGGGAGTGGCTGAGGAACTGGAGCCCCTGATCTGCACGAGCTGCTTTAAGGATCGCTTCCTTTTCTGTAAAGTTATGGACACACACCAGGATGTCTGCTGGTGGTCTAGGCAGTGCTCTGGGGGGGGTGACAACTCTGTGGCATCTATCGATCTTGATGGTCTTGGGGAGAGATACACCAAGGATGTTCCCGAACAGCTCCTGCACATAGCCCTCGCGGCCCGTTCCGTCACTCTCTCCGCCACCTCATCAATGTCTCACCTTGCCTTTCTGAGCTCCTAAGTGAGGTCTTTTTTTAACTGTTTAAAGGTCTTCACATAGTGAGGCGAAAGATCTTCCTTAAATTCATGAGTAACACCACTATCCCCTCCCTCCATTCCGCTCAACAATTTGGGGACCTCTACTGTGGCTTTCTCTTGTTGAATGTCTGCTGGGCCCTTGAGCAGTATGTCCTTGACAGAACTGTCTTTTTTAGCCTTGGCAGTTGCCATAGCCACGCAAGGGCTCAATGGGGTACGTAGCTGTCGTAGGAGGTTGCCGTGCGGTGGGGGGAAAAAGCGATCAGAGCGCCAGTGTCCACAGGATTCCAGAATTATAGGGGAGGACAGGATCAGGCCTTAGATCACTGGGAGGGGATTCAGGGAGTCCAGGTTGAGGATGGCTCGCAGACAGTCGTGTATGCTTCGCAAGCTCTCCTCTCATAGGCCGGGTGTCAGTTGGGGGGCCCCCAATGCGCAAGGGGAGAGCTGCTGAGAGAGATCTGACTGGTCCCAAGTAAGGAAACCCTGTTGGTGCAGGCTGTTGGTCCGGGACCGGTTCCTCACACGGTCTAAGTGGGCCTCTAGCGTGCTGCCAAGATACTGCAGGCTCACATGGTAAGGCAATTCCCACCAGCCCCAACCCCGTAGTTCATGTGCCTGAAGGAGGACTCCAAGTGCCTGTGTGTATGACTCCAATGGGGTCGGGACGGCAAGGCCAAGAGAATTTGCTTGCTGGAGGGCAGGAAAGGGCCTCAACCCACCTGCAGTCCATATGATCCCTGGTGCACCGGTGCTGCTTCGAAAGGGCAGACCGGAGGCAATCAGGGTACAACTGTCCAGGACCTGAGAGCCCAGAGCTGGAGGGACCTGAGTGCTGCAGAGTACGAGCGGGTCACCGGAGGGAGGCTCCACAGCCTACACTGCCTCCCAGGGTGCCGGCCTCCGATGTCTCAGACAGGTGGGTGTCTCAGTGGGCTCAGGAGCTGTCGGAGACTCCGCTATGTCTGTGGCGGGATGGCGCTACATTGGGAAAGCCGCAGGGGGGACACGCACTTACTACTGTCCTGGCCAGCTCCTCTGTGTCCCCAGCAGCCGTCCGGACTGGCTCCGCTGAAGTGCTGCCGATGTCATTTCCCGGCCGAGCCTCTGCCAGTAGGGCCCCATCACAGCGCTCACCCGGGCCGGCTTCACACATCAGGCAATCCGGGTCCTCGGGCAAGAGTCAGAGATCTGAGCCAACCGGGTACATTTTCCCGGGTGCCTTCTTGGTGGCTACAGGGCAGACGCGACACTGCTCCAGGCCCGCATGGTAGGCCTCAACATTCTCTCCGCACAATCCGCTCCAGGTACCCTGGCTGGGACGGAGCTCGCAGCAGGCACGTCTGCTCATCTTAGGCAAGCCCCTCATCTTTCTGTTCTCTTTCCTATGATTGCTGTATGGGTAGAGAGCACCTTGAACCCCATGCCAGGGTGAGTCGAGGCAGGACATTAGCAGGTAAGCCTCACTCCTTATATAGAATTAACCTCATTATTGGCATTATTAACATTTCACTCTGCCTACTGCAGTTGAATAAGGGCTGTTGAGCTTACATGCAATGGCTGTGTATGGTGGAGATACGTTATCCTGTATGATTCCCTAGAATTGATCTTTCTACACATAGAAATATTGTGTATGTTAATCTGAATATGACTGTTGACTTAGCTGTCTTTTCCTAACCATGTTTTCCTAGACACAAATGTTTTCTACATGTTTTTTGCAGATTATTGCCAGTAGATTGTTTACCTTGTGAGGTCTCATAAGATTACAGGAAAGTTTTGTATATGTCATAAATTAGATTTTTTTTTATTTGAGCACTTTGAGCAGCAACACTGAATTTAGGTCCTGAAGAATGCCGCAACACCTTTGTTGATGTTTAAAGGGTAAAATATGTTGACATTTGTTTGAGCCTAAAAATGGGTTTAATAACTTCCTGCAAAACCATTTTTAATCCTGGCCCTTGGACTCACTAATAAAGTTATTTGCGAGCCCTGTAGCTAGTTTTGATTATTACTTTCACATCACTCTGCTGCTCTCACCAGCCTAAGCTCAACGATTGGGAATCTACTACCTCTTTTTCAAAAAAGCATCCCTGAGCTCTTCCCTCTAAGAGATGGGGTTGTAGCCCGTTCTGTGACCAGGAATCACAGTACGAGGAGGTTCCCAATGATGAAGCATGCCACCTTGGGTGGAAGAGGGAAACCGTCCTTTGGGAAGGATACTCCACTAGGGCTATGTCTCCAGCTAAGATAGCAGTATCTATAGACCCCGGGGTTTCTTTTTGTGGTTCACTAATTCCCTGTAGACATTCACAAGTATGATTTCAGTGCAATGGCATGACAGAAGCCCGACTAATAATCACTGAAGAACCTGTGTTTATCCAGGTTAGAGTAGAGCAGTGAGGAAACCAAACACTAAGGAATAATAGAGGTGAAATAAGGGAGGTCTGGCATCGAGACATGCAATCTAAAAATATCTATAAGTAAAAAAAATACCTACATCTATGAAATACATTTAGGGCCTTTGGGTGCATCCTTTCCATCCATTGGTTTGTTATACAGGTATTAACATTTTCTTCCACCTGACACATCATACAGCCTAAAGCAGTGGATAGGCCTAGTTTGTTGTGGGATGTGCTTGTGAAAAAAATAATGACTATCAAACACAATCTTGCCAAGACGAGGCCTATAGCCTTTTCCAATGCTTGTTTGAATTAGCAATGTGGTGGTATAGACATTTTTGAACCGATCCAGGAGCATTCCAAATTGGTAATGTATTTATCCAGTTTCGTTGCCTGGTTTGAATCCAATTACTTAGCTTAGCATTTTATGCCAGCTAGTTTGTGTTGGAGTTGCTGCTCTTGGATAATAGCTTTGACATTAAGAAATACAGTTTAACTTTCAATTGAAGACACTCTAAAAACAATTGAGTCGGAGCCCCCTGGGAGAGAAAATGTTGCTCTTTATTTTCATAAAGCTGTAGATTAATTGGTACCTTGTGCTTAGTTTTAATCAGTGAATGCTTCATTAACTTATCTGCCATGCAAATGCACAGACATTGTAGCAGTTTTAAGTTTTGCTATAAAATGATAATTGAATATGAGATCCGAAATATAGACCAAATCCAGTTCCTTATGGCATATATATGTTGAAGTCGATTTGGGGACCGCTAACAAATAGCGGAGGAAACTGTTTTCTTTTACTTGGATTTCCTGGGGGTCTGCAATACCCCATATGCCAGATCCATATAAAGCAGTTGATATGCATTTAGACTTGTAGATATCCGTTAAAATACGTACAGGCCTGCCCCCTAATTTATTGGCAAACTGTCTAATTGCTCCTATGGTACGAGCGAAAGCAAAATTCCTGGCCCTAATTGCTGCTTTCCAAGTACCTTTTTGATTAAAAACAATCCCCAAGTATGAAAAAGTACTAGTAAGTTCTATCTTAGACTTATCGATAAAAGTCTTACAAGGCAATTTATTCTTAGACGAGCAGCACATGGTAAAGGTTTTCCCTATGTTTATTTTTAAACCCCTAGAACTCATAAAGAGAGAAAAACTGGTTAGAGCCTTTTGAAGGCCCAACTGAGTTCTAGCCATGATGACCGCATCGTCAGCATATAATAAAATGGGAACTGCGGTGCCATCAATTTGAGGATAGTCTAGTTCTTGTTTGATTAAGAAATCTGCCACTTCGTTTATATACAAGTTAAAAAGAAAAGGTGCCAGAATGCAACCCTGTCTAACACCTTTCATAATCGGAAACTTGCCAGTGCACTCCCCTTTATTTCCGAAACGCACCTTGGCCCCTGCCTCTCTATATAATGCTTTAATAAAAATAAGGATGTTTGAATCTATGCCCAAACCTAATAAAGTGTCCCATAATACGTCGTGGTCCAGGCAATCAAATGCTGAACTAAGGTCAACAAAGGTCATAAAAAGATTCCTTTTTTGTCTTCATGTATTTGCCAGTTATTAAAGCCAAGTTGAGCCCTTGTTCAACAGTACCTAGACCAGCCTTAAAACCGTACTGGAACTTGGAAATAACATCACATTCCTCTGCCCAAGTGTGCAATCTATTTAAAATGATTCTACCTGCCACTTTCATAAGTGAATCAAGTAGGGAGATCGGCCTGTAACATTTGGGATCAGTTCGATCTCCCTTTTTAAAAATAGGCACCACAATGGCTTCCTGCCATGTCGGTGGGAATCCCTTTATATTAAAACTGTTTAGCACATTAGTCAACAGGGGGGCCCACAAAGAGACAGTATCTTTATATATATCTGCCGGGACCCCGTCAGGCCCGGGGGCTTTGTTTCTAGCACATTCCTGTAGGGCCAATTCCACTTCAGAAGGGGAAAAAACAATCCCTAAAGAAAATAAAGCAGGGACAGTAGATTCGATAGCAGGCTGCTGGGTTAAGGGTTTAGAAGCTATACTGTGCAAAACATCTTTTTTATATAGCTCAGTAAAGTGATCCACCCAGGTTGATTCTTCTATCATAGGGTCCAACTTATCAGAATTCCTTTCAACGAAGAAGGGGGCATTTACTGCTTTCCAGAACGCAATATTATCTCTCAGGGAGCTTGCCTTTACTAATGCGTTCCACGCATTCTCCTTGAGCTCCCGCTTCCGTTTTTTTATCGATGTTTTATAAACTGCCCTGGCAACTCTAACCTCTAGCATATCTTTAGGTTTTTTCTTTAAAATCTGCTTTAAGTTAGAATGTGCCTTAGAGCAGTCCGAGTTGAACCACCCAAAGGTTTTTTGGTAGGCCTTATCTCGTAGGGTTCCTGTTAACTTTTTGGCAATAGATGAAGAAATCTGGTCAAAGGCACAAATGGTCAAGCTAGGATCAGGGTGATCCTCTAGGCAAATCCTGACATTTTTATATTGATCCAGTATCAGGTTCTGGAGAAAATTAGATGGGTCGACCTTATTCCATTTTATGGCATATCCATTTTGTCTTGCCAATGAGATAGCATGGCGGGAAAGATTTTCCGCTATGTTTGGGACAGATCTAGTACCCCTATCGATATGAAAAATTGAGCTGATCGGAAAGTGATCACTCATAGCAGTGTCTAATGTTTTAAACATCAGGACTTTACGGCTATGAGAAGTACTAACCAAGGTGTAATCTATAACAGACTCTAGACCACGCCCATTAAAGGTGGGTTGGAAATGAACCTGAGGCGTACACAGTTCGTTTGCAAACCCCAAGTCCCAATCAAAAATTAGACTGTTAACCAAACACTAAGGAATAATAGAGGTGAAATAAGGGAGGTCTGGCATCGAGACATGCAATCTAAAAATATCTATAAGTAAAAAAAATACCTACATCTATGAAATACATTTAGGGCCTTTGGGTGCATCCTTTCCATCCATTGGTTTGTTATACAGGTATTAACATTTTCTTCCACCTGACACATCATACAGCCTAAAGCAGTGGATAGGCCTAGTTTGTTGTGGGATGTGCTTGTGAAAAAAATAATGACTATCAAACACAATCTTGCCAAGACGAGGCCTATAGTCTTTTCTAATGCTTGTTTGAATTAGCAATGTGGTGGTATAGACATTTTTGAACCGATCCAGGAGCATTCCAAATTGGTAATGTATTTATCCAGTTTCGTTGCCTGGTTTGAATCCAATTACTTAGCTTAGCATTTTATGCCAGCTAGTTTGTGTTGGAGTTGCTGCTCTTGGATAATAGCTTTGACATTAAGAAATACAGTTTAACTTTCAATTGAAGACACTCTAAAAACAATTGAGTCGGAGCCCCCTGGGAGAGAAAATGTTGCTCTTTATTTTCATAAAGCTGTAGATTAATTGGTACCTTGTGCTTAGTTTTAATCAGTGAATGCTTCATTAACTTATCTGCCATGCAAATGCACAGACATTGTAGCAGTTTTAAGTTTTGCTATAAAATGATAATTGAATATGTAAATGACTAAAAGTTTACAATGAAAACAGTTGTTTAGCCAAGCAAAATCTGCCTGTAAGAGTCTTTTTATTTTTAAAGAGTGAAAGAGTGTGACTCCTCTCCTAAATGTATAAGTGCTGTGAGATATTTAGCTATAGGTAAAATTAAAAGCATTACACATAATAATTGTTTTGAATACGAAAAGTTAAAATTGTTTGCAAATGGTAAAAATTATTTTTTTTAAATTTAGAATTTTGATTGTTAAAATCATAATATTATTCCAATACCATTGACTATTAGAGTAGTTCCATTTACATTTGCTAACGCATCGAATTTGAACTCCTTGTTCCTTGCCTCTGCAATGGAAATTTGTCAGCAACTGAAAAATAAAAGGAGTTAGGTTCAATTGCAATTTCATACTTAGAGTGCAACCCATTTGTTCACACACTAAAACTCTGAGTCAGAAGATGGGATTAAGTATGGATGTATTACACATTCTAAGCCAAGCTGATATAAATCAGTCTCTGAAACATAGCATAAAAATACTGAATCACTAACGGATATCCAAAACGTCTGACAAAAATTATCCTAAATAAAAGAAAACAAATGAGGAATTCTGTAATGGCAATGCAGAGAATGAGAAATAAAGTTTGGTGAGCAGCTTGAATGATTTGATCCTCCTGCCTATACAGGGGGTTGTCTAAATAAAGCCCTAATCTAAACTAGGAAGCAGGAAAACCATATTTTAAGTAAGGGAAGAAGAGAAAGGTGTCAGCATAGCAAAAACTCAGTAGACGTTCTATGAAGGAAAAGAATATTTTATAGCATGCAGCCACATAAGAGAGATTTCGCAAAGAGGTTTGTATCAAACACAAACTGGAGGGACTGGAGCTAGAAAAAGGTTGAGCATACGCAGCCCTGTGTCAGGCTTAACAGACAAAAAAGTATGCAGTTCCTATAGAGAGGTCTAGGTCTACCAGGAGGCGGGGTGCTCCTTTTATGAGCGAGGGCCCTAACACACCCCAAGGGGTGTCATGCTTCATCATCGGGCAGCTCCACTTTGATGCCGGCGCTGCAATGCCCAACGGGCCCCACGAGGGGTCTCTTTGCCGGAGTTATTCTCTTTTTGCCAATGTGAAGTGTGAGGTGTGGTGGGAGATGTAGTGGCTAAATGTCAGTTGATGTGGAGGAAAGGTGTGCTTATAAAAAAAACTAAATGAATCCAAAAGGCTCCTTATTCATTTGGTTAGTTGTTCTGACAAAAGTCAGGTGAGAGGTGGATATAATGATCCACTCCAGCCCCAGTTAATGTATGTGAAAAAACGAAGGGTCACAATGTATGATGCCTATAATTGTCCAAAGGATCGTGGCATTTCATCAGGACAAAGAATCCTTATCTATCCATGTAGGGATGGTACATTCGTGCATGTAGATAGTACCATACCCTAAATTAGGGATATAGATATAGTATACTTTCTGGGGGGGACCTAATCACAAAGTCTAGGGGCCCCAATCATATGGGATACCGATGGTCAGTTGATTATGCTCATTGGGCTTGCCGACCCACCCCCTCATCCTTCCATACTTCTTGTCTTGTAAGCAAAGTGGTCTGTACCTCTCTGAGTCTAAAGGGAATCACACATAAGAAAGTCCTTGGATTCCTCCCGTATGCCTATTCTGCATCAACACTAGTCCTCCCTTCATTTGTTAAAGCTTCTTGTACTTGCCAAAGATACTCCTTTTGAGCCTTGCTATCTCTTTCACAAGTGAGCCTAATGCAAATGCACCTGCAGAGGAGAGAAAAACATTGCCTCCAAAGCAAACATTCATGTTAAAATCCATACATCAAATTAACATGGGGAGCACTTGCACTGTGGCACTGAATAGCAGTGGCACAGTGCCTAAAGCATCTAAAACCAGCAAAAAAATCTGAGGCAACAGCAAAAAATGGAAGGGAGACCCACGCCAATGGTCTCCCTTCCATTCTTGACACAACCTCCTTTGACCCAAATCTCCGTTTTGCATCTGACACTTCTTCCTGCAACCTCCTAACTTCCTCCCAAGTATCAGCTGTAGTTAACAAAACAATTATTGTTTGTATATATCCTTCTTGTGTAAAATGGTGATCACAAATTATCTGTTTGTATATTATATTTGTTAGATTTGGGGGACCCTTGTGTCTCGTCAGGGTAAAGGGCTACACTCCTTAAATAACCCCTGCTCAACCCCTTGGTAGCTTGGCACGAGTAGGCAGGCTTATCTCTGAGGCAGTGTGTAAAGCATTTGTGAAAACATACAGTAATACAGTGACAACACTACAGATGGACACCACACAGGTTGTATTATAAAAATAAATATTTTTATATAAACTTAACACAAGACCAAACGACAAAAATCCACAATACTGTACTCAAAAATAGACTTTAAAATGGTAGGAAATAGCTCAGTTCTCTTAAGATTGTAAATGCAACACTTTACTCTCAAGTACCGAGGATGCGTAACGCAAAGAAAACAAAAGGGTCGAAGGGAAGGTGATGAGTCGGTTCCTTACACTCAGGGGAGTGGATGCGTCGGTTCCTTACTGTGTGGGGAGGTGATGCGTCGGTTTCTTACTGCTCTCCGGTACGATGCGACAAGATGGTGCCTCGATGTGATACTTCTCTCCGGTGCAATGCAACAAAATGGCGTCTTGGTTACG
Organism: Triturus cristatus; assembly: GCF_964204655.1. NCBI lineage: Eukaryota > Metazoa > Chordata > Amphibia > Caudata > Salamandridae > Triturus > Triturus cristatus. The sequence goes on from NC_140583.1 coordinate 882,142,082, forward strand.
ATGTGACAACATTTATGCGATGTGTGTACGCCCGACGGCCGTGCGGCGGCTCGATGGTCTTCTGAGCCGCGACAGGCCCTGCGACACGCTTCTCCGGTGTTGCGACAGTGACTTCTGCGGCAGCAGCACGCTTCTCCGGTGATGCGACGCGCTTCGGTGATGCGATGGAGGCAGCGGTGGCACGCTTCCTTGGCGATGCGACGGCAACTGCTGCAGCGGCGACACGCTTCTCGTCGTTGATTCGTGCTTACAGTTCTCAGCTACACTCAGTCTTTCAGAAGGCCTAGCACAACAGCAGGCACTTCAGTTCCGAGCAAGGGATTTCAGGGGGGAGCTAGTTAGTGAAGTCTTGTATCCCTGAGACTTCAGGCAGGAGCCAAGATCAAAGTTCAAGCCCTCGGAGATTCTTCTTCAAGTTGAGGAAAAGCACACTCAGTCCTCTTGCCTTTCTTTAGCAATGAAGTAACCACTGCAGACCGACCCCCAAATTCACAGCACATGGGTAGTCTCCTCCTTCAGCTTCCTGGTTCTTCTGCTCAGCAAAGGTTCGTCTTAATTCCCAGAAGTGATCTAAAGTTCTGGGGTCTGGGTCCCCTTTTTTATACATCAAAATCCTTTGTCTCTGAAGGCAGAGAGTGTCTGTACCTAGTCCAGACCAGTTCTGTGTGCATCCTGCCAGTGTATACCCTTTCCTTTGTCAGTGTGGGCCATGGTCTTCAGACACACCACAGGAGGTGGAGCCAGCATTGTGGAAGGCAGGCACAGCCCTATTCAGGCTCAGGTGCTACTCCTCCCACCACTCCTCATGCAGATAGGTCTATTCAGCCTTGTGCTGACTCACCCTGTCTCCTAGAGCCCCCCACCCCCTGGCACTCAGAAACCAGACATGGAATACACAACCTAGGAGAGGCAGGCTTGGATAGTTAGGCAAGAAAAGACCTACTTTCTAAAAGTGGTATTTACAATCACAGAATGTTAAAACCAACTTCACTAAAAGATGTATTTTATCATTCTGAGTTCAGGCATACTAAATTCGTTTTTCTACCATGTTCCCTGGGTCAGTTATGATTATAAGGTGTTATAATCAAACTGCCTATTCTGGCCTATGGGGACAGGTAGCCTTGCAATAGTGCAAAACGAAAATGGCTGTACTTCACTATCAGGACATGCCACACACATCAGGACATGTCCTACCATTTACATACAATGCACCCTGCCCTTGGGCCTACCTTAGGGGTGGCTAACATGTAGAAAAGGGAAGGTTTAGGGACTGGCAAGTGGGTGCACTTACCAGTCAACATGGCAGCACTAGGCTGCACACAGGCTCTGCGATGGCAGGCCTGAGAAACACTTTACAAGCTGCAATCCCACCAGCAGCATTTGATTTACAAGCCCTGGGCACACGCAGTGCACTGTACTAGGGTCTGACAAGTAAACAAAATAAGCCAGTCATGGAGTCACTAATCCATACATCGATTTAACATAGGGAGCACTTGCACTGTGGCACTGAATAGCAGTAGCACAGTGCCCAAACCATCTAAAACCAACAAAAAACATCAGAGGCAACAGCAAAAAATGGAAGGGAGACCCACACCAATGGTGCCAGGTCTATCAATATTGTGTTGTTATTTTTGCAAAGTGTAATTTTACTTTTTACTGTTTTGAAGATTGTTTCTTGTGGGTACCTTTTTACTTTTTCTTGTTGTTTAGTTGTAAATGTTGTTTGTGAAACAATTTACAAATAAATAAAGGTGCATTACATGATGATACCTTTTACAAACATCATCAATAACAAGCTCTGTTACCTATGGCATAAGAAAGCATCTTGCATGTCAATTAACATGCATTAGTGAAGTGATTCAGTGCCAAAGCTAAAGCTGTAAAAAACAATATGTATACCAAACAGTGAATGACCTATATACATAATTCAGGAAATACAAATCAACAAATAAGAAATAAGAAACTTGACCAGCCTGTAGCCAATCATTTTAACACTGTGGACAATTTGCTATCAGATTTGAAGATTTTCCCAGTGGATCATGTCTTAAAGGAAGAATGACTGGACTCCAAAGAAAACTTATGGATGTACAGCTTAAACTCATTAGATCCAGATGGATTGAACACCACTGGCAATACTGACACTGACACTGATTATTGCATCTGCAGTGATTCCACATTCTGAATGGAATCTTTACTCACAATGCTTTTTGAAAAATTTAGCTATGTCATCCATGTTGTCACTGAGCAAACAATCTCATATTACTTGAGGAAAGCAGAAGCCGAAATGGTATGTCGGAAATATTTCTTTGTTCTTTGATGAGCCCCTTCTTTGAGTCACTTTTTTCTCATATATATGTTTCTAGTTTGTAGTTGGTGGTGTCCATGCCCCTCATTAGGGCACCACAACAACTAGGATAATTTTAGTCCATGAAGGACATTATGGCGGGCTCATAGGAGGAAGCAGTGGATAATGAATGAGTGGCCTAGCCACTCTGATATTGAAGTGGTGAGGTCACAACAAATGTCATTTTTATATTTTATTTATTGTGCATCCTGCGGTCCCACCTGGGACACCCAAAGCCAAGATATTATGCTTAAAAAATACATATATTCTGGCTGCACAAAGAGCCCTCATGCACTGCCAAACCTTGCTTTTTCATACTCTCGGTGTCCGGCCCCAACTCGGTCAGCCATAGCGTATCTCTTTTTAATGACAGCGTGTGGAACCCACTCCCATGGAATGGTTTAAATGTATTTGTTTGTTGAGTGTCTCGCCCCACCTGGCACACTCACAACTTTACAATGCTGGGGGGCGCTAGAGGGCGCCAGACCGACATGGCCGCACTTCGGTGAGGCTCTCGCCAGCCGGGCATTTCAACGATCCGTAAAACCCATCCTTCACCCTGGAAACTGGAAGCTGCCTAGCGTCGAGTGTTCCGCAAGGGCAAGAGCACATCCGAGGCGAGTTTTGAGCGAATTGGTTCAGGGACGAGGAAGATATTTGCCCCATTGAGTCCCGCGGGCGGCGCTGAAGCACTCCGACGTGAGGTAGACGCCGTGCGTGTGCACGCAACACCGGCGCTCGAGCGTGGTCACTAGGCCGCGAGACGCGGCCCTCGCCGGTGCAGGACTGGTGGAGGCGCTTACCATATCCGGACTGCCTGCTGCGGAGTCCAAACACCTGGAGTGCCGGTAAGACAGCGGGGAATGCGGGCGGCAGTGGTGATTGCAGATGAAGCTGACACTTGCATGGATGCCCTAAACCCCGGAGACCGGAGAAGTGGGCCTCCGCACACTGCGTAAACCTGGGAGGCCTTTGAGCGGGAGGCGGAGATTCCTTGCAGCCGGCGCCCTGCCTGGGATCGGAGAGGGGGATCCCTACATCGCTGCTGTGGAGCGCCCGACCCCCTAGGGATCTGCCGGTGAGAGGTGATCCCGCTGGGGGAGGGTCTCGCAGACGCCTGCCGGCCTCCCTATAGCTACTGAGGGCCCGTGGAGCGGGCCGCTGCCGGCCTACGGCGAAAGTGTTCTCTGCGGGGGTGGGAGTACTCCCCCTGAATAGCCATCCTGAATCACGACGCGCTGGGAGAAACGTGACACGCGGGGCTGACGGGGGGTGATCCTCCTGCGGTGCTGCATGGATAATCGCCGCGGAGCTACTACTTACCTTGATGAGTGGACACTGTCCGGACCGCTACCGCGAACGAAACCTTGTTGTTAAGGGTCGTAATTGCAGCTAGTGCTCTGTCGGGGGTGGCTCCCCCCCCCCTGGGTATACGGTACCATCCACAGCACGGGGGACGGAGAGGGCTGTCGGCGAGACGCGCGTTGAGTCGTGGGCCTCGACGCACAGCATATCACACGCCTGACTCTGGCTGTTCTGGAGGGAGCGTCCTGCTCTGGTATTCCTGCTTGGAGGGCTGGATCGCATGGTCTAACATAATGGGGAAGACGGATACTAAGCAATCCAAGCTTCCTTTCGAGTCCCAAAAGAAAAAAGCCCGCACACCGCCGACCGGGGATGGTGACTCGGAGGTGGGAGACGCCGAGGAGAGGAGGTAGATTGGAAGGCGCTTCTATTAAACATGCAAACTAGCCTTACCTCCATTGACTCAAAGATTGACAATATGTCTAGACGACTGGATTCTGTGGTACATCGTCTCGACCAACAAGAGGAGCGAGTTAAGGAGTCGGAGCAACGGATCTCGGGGCTGGAGGATGGGGCGACGGCCACGGCCAGTACTGTATCGCAGATGGAGCGATTGCTGAAGGTGATTGCCGACAAGAATGAAGATTTGGAATCGCGCCTAAATAACGTGCGCTTTCTTGGTCTGGCAGAATCCACCGTTGTGGGGAAAATGGAACTCTTCGTGGAAAAGCTGTTGTCTGACCTCTTTGGCGCAAAGGCCTTCTCCCCGCATTTGGTGGTGGAGCGGGTGCACCGCACCCTAGGCCCTCGCCCCATACCCGGAGCCCCTCCGAGACCAATCATCATCCGCTTTCTGAACTATAGAGACCGTGATACTTTGCTTCGCTTGGCACGTGGGAAGCAGCCTGTTCAGTATGAAAACACCACGCTATCATTTTTCCCTGACTTCACACAGTCGGCACAGGAGGCACGCCGTAAATTTGGGGCAGTCAAGAAACGATTAATTCAAAATGATATTCAATATTCCATGCTCTACCCGGCGCGCTTACGGGTGGTCCACCATGGCAAGCCACACATATTCCAGAACCCATCTCAAGTGGAACTCTTTCTAAAAGACCAAAAACGCCCTCATGAGGCTGCCCGAACACCGCCTGAGAGGGCTGGCTCCCGTTCGCCCACCTCGGCTCTGGACTGAATGGGAGGGTATGGCTGTTATTCTTGTTGTTCATTACACTGCCATTGTATAGCATTGCTTAGCTGTTGCCGCACTGCGGGCCCTACTGCTCGTAGTTTACTTGGCTCTGTGCCCTGACCTCATGTTGATGGCCTGTAGATTGATGGGCTTGATTGTTTCCAGGGCCCCACTGCTGATGTTTCACTTGATCTTGCCCTGGCACTTCCTTCCCCCTCCCGCGCAGTTCGCTGCTACTAACCCAAGCGGGCAGCGGGTGAAATATCGGGGGAGTTGGATGGCGGGTCTGGATCCCTAGTGTTCCCCAATTGGGTATTCCCCAACAGGATAATGGTTTGGCACGTTGTGTTGCTATGGGGTGGGGGGGATGCTCGGCATGATTGGGATGTCGGAGTGGGTGGGGTGGTGATATTCAAGGGGTCGTTTCTGTTTTGTTTGAACGAAGCATGGATAAGGTCACAATGCATAGTGCCGACTCGCCTTTTGAACCATCCGCAATACAATGGCACCGGAGCAGGCATGGTTCTGCGCCATCCATGATATGTTGTTTCTCTAGCTGTGAACATGAGCCGAGCCGTGAATCTTGATAGCAAGGGGGAGGGCCTTCTATCCGCTATTACTTGGAATGTTAGAGGTCTGGGGGACCCGAGGAAGAGGAGACAGATATTGGGGGCATTGGACAGACTTAATGTCAATATCGCATTCTTGCAGGAGACTCATATGAATCCCCAACGCAGAGGCAGCTTTGCCGCCCGATGGGCGGCACATTCGGTCTTCGCATCATACTCGTCTTATGCGAGAGGCACTGCTATTTTGATAAAAAGGAATGTCCCCTATACTCCCATAGGAGACGCCGCCGACCGAGAGGGACGGTATTGCATAACTTGGGGAAGGATGGGTGCTGACACCATCACCTTAGCATTCTCCTATGGCCCTAATTGCGATGACCCAAGTAGCTTCATTGCCCTCTGGAACAAGATCAGGGAGGTGGGATCAACACATCTCATATGGGGAGGGGACTTCAATGCGGTACTTAACCCGGCCTTGGATAGGTCCAACCCTTCTACACAACATTACACCCACACCCACAGATACCTGCGGGACATTTGCGACACTCAAGAGGTAGTGGATGCATGGCGTCACTTGCACCCGACTAGTATGGAGGGCACACATTGGAACTCGGCTTACGCCACTTGGGCTAGACTAGACTACATCATGGTGTCTCGGGGGTTGGCCCCCTCCATAGCTGCGACACAACATGTGGGTCGCACGTTCTCTGACCACTCCCCGGTACTGACCAGGTTCCGTTTGCCGGACATATTGAGGAGACCCCCCGCCTGGCGCCTCCAACCCAACATACTACTTGATGAGCTATTCCGATCTGAACTACGCCAGGGCATTGAAGATTTTCTTTCGCATGACAACGGATCAGTGGAGCGGGTGGCCACACTGTGGGAGGCACTAAAGGTCACGGTACGTGGCATTTGCATCTCTAAAGGCTCCGGTGTATTGCGGGTCTTACGCAATACATTACATACATTAGAAAACACACTGCGGACACTAGAAACTCAGCCGGACTATGCAACTGACTCCGCCGCCCAGGCGCGGTACCGAGAGGCGCTGTCTGAGTATACTTCCACCGCTGACAGAGAGGTAAAATTTCGAGGTAAACACTCCAGGGCAAGGGCTTACGGGGAGGGAGAGCGACCCGGGAGGTTCTTGGCGGGAGTGATTCGCCCCCAACGTGGCTCAAATTTCGTGTTGGAGCTGGAGGGAGACGGAGGGGTACCCTTGAGAGACACACAGTCGATCCTAGACGCCTTCATTAAACACTATTCCGCACTCTACTCTACTACCAGAGTGGGGGACATAGATATGGACGACTACCTGAGGGAACTCACCTTGGGGTGGCTTCCGGACAGACACAGAGAGTTTCTGGCAGAACCCATAAGTCTAGACGAAATTAGGGATGCGATTAATCAGATGGCACCCGGGAAGGCCCCCAGGCTGGACGGGCTGCCCATGGACTTTTACAAGGCATATGCAGATATCCTGGCACCGGTGCTTCGAGAGGTCTATCTTGAGGCACATGAGTCCGGACTCCTTCCCACGTCCATGCAGGAGGCTCTAATTATTTCTCTTCTAAAACCCGGTAAACCGCCCACATGCTGTGATTCATACCGTCCCCTCTCCCTAATCAACTGTGATGCGAAAATTCTGACCAAGGTTTTGGCTAATCGCTTGCAGTTATTACTGGGGGGGTTGGTGCTGTCGGATCAGGCGGGTTTCGTCCCCGGCAGGGCTACCTCATACAACCTTCCTACGCTTTTCTCCATATTGCAAAATGTAGACCCTGACTTGCCGTTGGTGGCGGTCTTTTTAGACGCCACCAAGGCCTTTGATTCGTTAGAATGGGACTATCTACAATGCATTCTACGAAACATGGGGATGCCAATAGGCTTCACGCAGTGGATAGAAATACTTTATCGTCAGCCAGTCGCTCGCGTTGGGGTAAATGGTCGGATATCTGATGCCTTTGCTATATCAAGGGGCACGCGTCAGGGGTGCCCCTTATCTCCGTTGCTGTTCGCCATAGCGATGGAGCCGCTGGCGGCCAGACTCCGGCAGCACCACCGGGACAAGGCTCTACGCTGCCTACAGCGGGAGGTCCTTATATCTCTTTACGCGGATGACATAACGCTATACATACGTGATCCCGCTACTAACCTTAACCCCATTCTGAGGGAATTCATTCGTTTTGCAGGCATGTCTGGTATCCACATTAATTGGGGAAAGTCCACTATCTTTCCGCTCACTACAGCGGCCCAGCCATTCCCCCTCGATTATCCACTGAGTTGGTGCACAGAGGAGGTCCGCTATCTGGGCATATTCCTCACTCGAGACCGGGACGAACTGATGCGGCTGAATTATGGCCGTGCTTTCGACCACATCCAAACTTGCGTGACCAGATGGATCACGTTGCCACTCTCATTTGCAGGCCGCGCATCCCTCATTAAGATGGTAGTTCTACCTAAACTCTTGTACCTCTTTCTAAATATCCCATACTATCCAGGCAAGTCCTTTTTTAAACTTTTGCGGTCTGAACTTATCCGACTGGTCTGGGGGGGAAAGCGGCCACGACTGAGCTGGGACATCTTGACTCGTCCATTCGCACAAGGCGGCTATGATCTACCGGAGTTCGAACTTTATTATTACAGTGCCCAGGCCCAAAATGTGCATTATTGGATTCACCCCACGCCCTTCCTGCCCCAGATAGCGGTGGAGCATTGGCTGGCGGACCCGATCCCGTTGGAAGGCGCCCTATTTAGCGAGCCCGAAACACGTACTGCAGATACTACAACAGTTTCCAGCACGGTCCTAGCGTGGCGCCATATTGCGGAAAAAACTCACACGACATTAGCATACTCTCCGCTGCTTCCCTTGGCGTACCATCCCACACTACCCCTTCTGCAGGAACAAATATTTAAGAACTTTATGATCAAACTCAACATCAGGACATGGGGAGACCTTTATCGGGATGGCCGCTTTAGGTCGCAGACACACATGTTCGCTGACCTCACACCCACTCCCATGGATACATTTCTTTACATTAGACTTCGTAGTGGGATTCGAGCGCTGACGGAGGAGTTTCCGGCCGAGCCGCCCACGCTAGACCCTCTGCATCAGTTGCTCAAAGCTGCTACCCCTGCACACGTGGTATCGAACCTCTATCACTCACTGCACACCACTCCGGAGACAGGGCCTTGCAGGGCGCGCGCTGGCTGGGAGGGGGAGTTGGGAGAGCCCATTACAGATGAACTCTGGGACTTCTGCTGCTTACAAACCGAACAAATTTCTTCCAGCAGCAGATTCAGGGTCATTCACTATAAGTTCCTACATAGACTCTATTGTACTCCAGCCCGTATGCACAGGATAGGTCTCCGGGAGGACGACCTTTGCTGGCGATGCCGCGCTCCTGCGGCGGATTTTTTGCACGTAGCATGGGGATGCCGGGAGGTTGCCGACTATTGGAGTCGGGTATATTCGGGCATCTCGGAGATGATAGATATTCCATTGACGCCATCTCCAGTGCAGGCACTGTTGGGGTACACAAAAACTGTTAGGAAACCTGTCCGCAGATTCGCCACAGTAGCCTTACTTATAGCCAAGAGACTGATAGCTTGCAGGTGGGGGAGGGGCAGAGCCCCGAAATTCAAAGACTGGATCAGAGACATGGTACAATGTCAAGAAACGCTGCTCCAATATGCGGAGCTTCTGCCCACAGCGTCCCGACCGGTGGATATATGGGGCCCTCTCACGACTTACCTGTTATTACACCCCTTATCATAACACATCATCACATAGCTGTATTATATAGACCCTCTGGCGCCGCGCCCACTTGGGACACTCTGCTTGGGCGGTGGTGCGTAGGGATGGGGTCGGGTTTGGGCTGCTCCTCCGTCGCATTCATATAAGGCATATCCACACTTACACAGACGGGGGATATGGCTTCCCAGACTCAGTGTGGCTTCTTCTGGGGTGGGTGGAGGGGGGTGATGGGGCGGATTTTCCCTATGGGTTCCTCTGGCACCGCTGGATTACGTAATGGAATGGGAGGTATTGCACCCCTGGGAAATGTGATGTGATAAAGTTGCACCAGCTGTTTTTGCCTCTGCATAGGGTGTACACGGGATATGTCACAGATGGTAACTGCAAGTTCCAATAATAAACAACAGGACGAGAGTCCCTCTTGAATTCTCATCTTACCTATTGATAACACTGCAACGCGGCCGGCCACTAGCGGGTTGTAGGCGAACCGCTGTGTACACCATTGCCTTTCCATCTGCCACCACGCTGCCGGCCATTGCGGTTGTAGGCACTATGCTGTGTACTGTGATTGAATGCTGAATAAAGTTTTTTTGAAAAGCAAAAAAAAACAACAACAAAAAAACTTTACATTGCTGGGGGCCATGCTGAGGGCCTAACGCCCCTGGACCCCACTAGCTCATACTGCTAGCACCCATCCTGGGTGCAGACAGGAGCTGGATCCACTGCTTTGCTCCTGCCAGCAGGAGCAGCTTTTGTTTCTGCTTTTGCCTGCGAGAGCATGGGCCGAGGCTTAGATTTATCTGCCAATGTGGTGCCTGGCACACCGTGCATTGATGTGTGGGAGGATACTACAAGTGGCCATGGAAACGAGGCCCTTCTTGGGGCCCCCAAAGTCACTTTCCAACAGCCTTTTCATGGCAGTGGGCCCACCATGAAAAGGCTGTCGGAAATGGACATCGCAATCCTGATGGCGGTGCCTAAGAAGGCACCGCCTCCATTTAGGATCACGATTCCGACTGCTGCCACGTCGGTATCAGTGGATCCTGCTGGAGGTGGCAGTCTGCTCCTGACAGTCAATGGTCCGACTGCCTGCATCGTAATGTGGCAGTCAGCCCGAAGGGATGTCTATTGGTGGGGAATGATGCCCTATGTGCCACAAATAGGTAGCAAACAATCAGTGGTCCTCTTGGGTCAGCCCTTTGGAGGGATAATGGTGGTCCCCCGGACCCCCCACACAGCCCCCTGCAGATAGGTGTAGTCAGTGATTGAACCTGCCTGCAGAAGAATCTGTGTCCAACCTTTGAGTTGCAGATGGGTTTTCCCTGGTGCTCCTAGTGAAAGAGGTCTTTCACTAAAGCACTGACCCCGTGGCAGGCATGAGTTGGCAGAGACCTGAGGGCAGCACATCGACTATAATGGAGCATAGTGCCCCGACTTCTGTCAGGCACACCTTGTTAAAAGATTGCTGCAGCATAGACTGTGGCAGTGCATCTTTACCATAATAAGGCCCTAGGGCTGCAAAATGATACATAGTAATATTCCAGTGATAGATGAGTTTAACATAAATTATCAGAATTGCTAGGTAGAAAGGGATGAAAGTCATTACCTTGTAGCATATGAAAATTCACATTTATGCTAAACAATTTACCTTCTTGATTGGGGGTGGGGGATACAGATTAGGCCCAAAATAGTTTTTATGCTTTTATTGAGTCTTACTAGTGAGGTTCCATGCAGTAGAGTTGATTTCCAATAGATGTACTGCATTTTGGAAACTTTATAACAAATTTCAATACAATAAAAAAAATGGCTGTCTTGTGAATAATGAGACTTATGAATACCCAGAGTCCCAGATTGTTTATATTTATGCCATAAGGGGCATTTAACTGCAAAAAATGCAAAAATCTATATCCATAGGATAACAAGCTTGTGAGGTATTTGTACTCAATGAGCACTTTATCCCCATGTAATTTTCTTGTTTTGTATGTAGAATTATCTCTGTTTTATAAATAATGTTATTCTTTGATTCATTAATAAAACTTCTTGTAATGTTCTTAAATTTTAAAAACTTGAGTGGATATAAAAAAAGAAAAAGTGATGCAGTGCAATGCAACAAGACAACTTGCTTCGCTGTGTCAAATGGAGAGAGCAGGAATGCACCATATTTACCGACATTTGGCGCATTCCTGCTCTCTATCTGCCTAACGCGAACACATGTCCCCTTGCGCCATGATCCCAGGGGGGGCTGTGTTACGAGCAGGATTGTATTTGTGGAGGAAGAAATCATTACTGCAGAAAAGCTATCCTTAGAGGGTAGAGGTGTTTTTCCTATTTCTAAGTGTGCTGTAGAATGCAGCACACTTAAAAAGAGGAAAACACAAGGAGAAATAAAGATGTTTCTCCGCATTGCACTTCTAACAGAAAGGCATACAATTTTGACACATTCACAGATTTACTTGTCTTGGCAAATCTCTGAATGTGCCAAAAGACATGGGTGGATGCATGAGAACACCAACTCAACACCCATGTAACACCTTCCTCTGAAGCAGAGTAACACAAGGCAGCGACTAGAGCTGCAGTGCATGGCTCCAGATTTACAAAGCAATGCATATGGCCACCCTTAACCCATGGACAAACAGCTTATGCAAACCATAGCACCTGAATCCCTGAGCCTAGGAGGCCAGGCAATGAAGGCTCACATTACACACAGTAGCAGTACAGACCAGTGGTAGCGCTAAGAGATGGACATCATCGCTAGTTATGTGGGCTCATTAATATTTACTACTCTGTGGGTCCTTCATGCTTTTTTCTGTCTTTAAAGCTGGTTATTGTATGGGACTGCTTCATACCCATTACTATGTCATGACATTAGTGGTTTTTGTAAACCAGAGTCGTTAATGAAGGCATTTAATGTGTGCGACTTGGTGGCGTTTTCGATGCATGTTGCTGAAGTTGACCATTAACGCTAGCTATACCGTTCATATTATGGTTAGTTGGGAACATGCACTCTGGTCCACTTCAATAAACTACAACTACTCTTTTGGATAAGTTGCACTAAGTCTCCTGAACAGCCCTCGTGCACACCACATTTGGCCCTCACATGACATTGCTTGACCAGTGCATTTGGTGAACAAGCTAGGGTTTTATGGCAAGGGAGTGTGTAGCGGTTTGTGTAGTTAACACTGAATTACTCATTTTAGGGGGTGCATTTTCATTTGGTAGTTATCATTTCACTTTAGCTGTTTTTCTGAGGGAATTTGTGAGATTTTCTTAAACTTATTTTACGGTTTTATGAGCAGAAGTCATCACAACATATCTTAACATTTTTACATAGACTTTTGTGTTTTTTGGAACCTTGTAAAGGGCACGACAGAAAAATGTTCAATTGCCACCAGCCACTCAAGATTTCTCGAATCCTCAAATTTCTGTGGATGTACTAATCTATCATTGGATGAAAGGAAAAAAATCCCTTTTCCAATTCATTTAACAAATGTGTTATCATCAGTGGATTAAAAGAACCTAATCACAAAGTATCCGTGCAACTAATGGTCAAAATATGCAGAAGACTTTCTCGCAATAATCATTGGAAGCCTGCCGAGTGACAGCCAAACTGAACAGGCTGGCAGTGAAGGAGAGAATCTTGTTTTAAATAAGTAAACTTGGGGCCTCATTTACAAGGAATTGGCGTAGGGCAGCGCTGCAAGTCTTCTTGCGGTTCTGCCCTACCCCAATGTGAAAAGGGCAGGAATGCTGAGTATTTAAGAAATACGGTGCTTTCCTGTCCATTCCCCCTGCCTTGGTGCACAATTTGTTGCCTAGCACCAATGTCCGCCCCATTGCAAGGGTGCCTCCATTGTTGTTTTTGTGTAGGAAGGGGCCCCTTCTGCACAAAAACAATCCAGAGAGGCTTTTTCCTTGTTTTATGTGTACTGCAGAATGCAGCACACATGGAACAAGGAAAAAACGAGGAGAAAAGTAAATATTTATTTTTGTTACACCTGCTCTGGTGAGGTGTAAGGCTTTGGTGATGCCCCGGTTTACGTTATTTATTAAATCTGGGGCAGAGTCAAAATCCATGGGTGTTGTGCGGGAACACCAACCGCAAAGCCAATGGAACACTTCCTTGACGTAGAGTAAGGAAACACAGTTTTTTGCCCTGCCTTGCCTTACTCCATATCTATGAGGCCATGCAAAGCCCGGCAAGGTGGCTTTGTGTCACCTCATAGACATGATTGAATGGCCTGTGCCTCCCGAGCATCAAACAAAGTGACGCTCTGGCAGCACAGGCTTGTTGTAAATAAACCCCTTGTTATATAAAGTGGTTCACCAACCAAGCTTTTCCTCTCTCGTGCCTCAGTTAAAACTATACTGCCCCACCCACACCTTGTGATCAGCTTTTCAGATGAATTATATTGTCCCTAAAGTTAGAGGTAAAACAATTGGTGGTAGTGCCTTTTCGGCTTTCTTGCTGCCAAAAAGTGAAATATGTTACAAGATACACTGAAAAATTAATCATATCTTTTGAGGTCTAGGAGGAGTTAAAAAACATGGCACAGTCCCCATATTTAATTTGGATACATGTTAGCAGTACCACAAGCTGGCTTAAGACAAGTTTTAGAGCCACCGGAGGGTGGAGTGGAGGGGGTAATAGATGCACTCTAGATAGAAAACATAAACATAATCAAACAAACATTTTTGAGGCATAAATATATAAAAACCTGCTGAATATATTTACACAAAGCATGCAAAGTTGTATTTTCATATCAAGTTTATTAACATTCCATTTAGTGGTTTTAGTTGCAACAGACAGCAACATTTCCTGTTTAAGTTATAATTGAAAATGCTCACTTTTTGACCTCTCCTTTTTCTCATCCTTGATGGATTTGAATAAAATGTTCACATTTGTTAATGTTAGCCTTGAATAATATTTGATTGACTCACAAGAGGCGAATCCCTCCATTCACTTATGTTTATGTATTCTTTATTCCATGACCTTTAATCAATTGCATTAGGAAAAAAATGGTATATTACGGAGAGGCAGAGGGCAACCTCATTGCATAGTTTCATAGTGTTAATAAGTAAGGGATGATGCAGAAGGACAAAAAGTCCAGAAAATGTAGTTATTATGATAAAACATGGTATTTTAGTTTTACACAGTACTATTAACTGTTTGAATCCTTGTTTATTATGATTGTCCCCCAATCACTGATTACATTTCCCAAATTGAGGGATGCTTTTGAGTTTCTCATGAAAAATGCATCCACTCCAAAGTATTTCAGCATGACTGATATCTAGTTAACAGGTGACCATGATATTGAGCTCTGCAACTGAATCTTAACAACTCTTCGAGACATAGGAGACATGTCACCCTAAAGTGCAGGATTCTGGAAGAATGTATGTAGACATTTTTTAAAAATGTTATGCATGGCACTCCAATTTTATATTTGTTAAACTGAGATGCTAGAGGGAAGAGAGAGAAAAAAGAAGGGCATTGTGTGTGTATTTGTGTGCGGATGAGAGTCAGGGAGCAGTAGAAATAGTAGTAGGTGTAGCTCATAGATGGAAAAGATTAATTTTGTACATATACAGGGCCAAGATCAGTGGAGCAAATGTTATGTACACATGTCACTTCTGACTGTAGATTACTTGCAAGATACGCATTGTTCACAATTCATGGGGAAGTGGGTGTTTGCAGTTGAAAGGCAGTGGACTGGGAGGTGTCAATGGGGTGAAGACCCACAAAGTCACATATTTGTGGAGATCTGTGAACATTTTCAATTTCATTTCTTCATTTCCATGCTGTTTGAAATGCATGTCTGGGTGACAGAGGCATATGTTTTTATTTTACGGTTTCATTGACGTATCCCCAATAGGTATATTTAATTTATCTGTAAATCTCTAGTACAGTGTACTCCCAGGTCCTACACATTTTAATGCTACTAGAGGGCCTGCAGCACTGATTGTGCCACCCACACAGGTAGCCCTTTCAAACATGTCTCAGGCCTGCCACTGCAGTGCTTGTGTGTAGAGTTTACACTGTTGTGTAGACTTGGCATTTAAAACCCCTTGCCAAGCCTCAAACTCCCCTTTAACTTCACAGAAGTCACCCCTAAGGTATGCCCTTGGTAGCACTTAGGGCAGGGTGCTGTGTAAGTAAAAGGTAGGACAGTTACATTTTGATTTTACATGTAGTCGTAGTGAAAAACACCTAGATTCATTTTCACTATTGTGAGGCCTACCCCTCTCATAGGTTAACAATGGGAATTCCTTGTTAAACTTACATGCTGTAATTCCTGATTGAGAAGGAGTAGCTCTGTCATGTTTAATATAATTGGAATGGTAATGATAAATCCTCTTTGCTGGCAAAGATGGATTTAATGTTATTATTTTAGAAAGGCCACTTCTAGAAAGATGTATTCACCTCCCCAGTACAAGTATGATGGCCAAATTCCATCATTATTTTTGCTCACCATGCCGTCCCAGTCTAGACCCAGCCATATGCAAATCAGTCTTGACCCTCTTCCCCAAGGGAACAGTCCAGCCCGAACTGCAAGGCCAGGTCCTCCCTGGACAGGTAACAAGCATTCTGGGACTGGTTTTGGGGCATCATTTCTTTTGATCTTTGTGTCTTTTGCTTTCTCACCCTAAGTGCATCTGGTATGCCCAGACATGGGTTTTGGGCTCACTCTGCCACTGGATTCAAGCTAGTCTGGCTGATGAGGGATGATACCCTGAAACCAGTCCCAAGATGCTTGTTTCTGGTCCAGGGAGCACCTGGTTGGCAGTTTGGGCTGGACTGTTCCCATGAGGAGCAGGGTCAAGACCGATATGCATATGGCTGAGTCTAAACTGGGGTGTCATGGAGAGCAAAAAAACGATAGATTTAACCCAGATATGTCTCTCCAGGAAAGTATATTTAATTTCCTCTTGGGTATGTTTATTTTGGAAACAATAATTCACCAATGAAGCTGTCAGATTCCTGAATAATGTGTTCTTGCTGTGTTGTATTTCTTCTTCCAAAGGCTGCATTTCTTCAAGCTTTTTTTGCTCTCAGTATTTGTGCTGGCTCCGATGATCAGACTATCCAAACTCTGTTTGTTTTTATACGATGCACCTGACATCCTTTCTGTACTTTTGATCTTCTATGAATATGACTGATACATTTTTGACTAGAAGCTCCAATGGTTTGGTGTCTGATTCTAAATGTTCTAAGGTGATGTGGCCAGGGAATTTTGTGCAGTTCTCCTTCTTCATTAAACGTATCAGTTATGGAGTTTTGGTTGTAGAGCAGATGGGACCCAATAAGAAAATATGCGACTAACAGTTCTATATGTGTTTTTTGGTGTAACTTACTTTTTCTTCAAGCTGACATCTTCTTGTGCTTAAAAAATAGATTGATCTGGTAATCACAAAGTAATTCTTCATACAAATCTACCAACCTTTGTATACCTGCTCTTACCACAGCAGATTCAAAACTAAAGTGGAACGGCCAAATTCTGCACCAATAAGGGGATGCAGGGCATAATCCTAGCACACTTTTTTAGAACCTGGACAACTGCAATTTATTGTGTTTAAGACCACATAATACCTCTCTCTTGGTGAGATTCAGCTAACTTTTGTTGCGCTGCATTATTTGGTGGATGGCCTTCATAAAGATAACCTATTTCTTCTTCCTTTGAGGCAGCTGAGAGGTTCATTGTCTTTAGCATATTATAAGCTGACAGACCAAAAGGCATTGGGTTGGATGAAAGAGAGAAAAATGTCACTGATAAGAGTGTCTAAAAGGAACATTGATATAGGATCCACTAGCATTTATGGAAACAACAGATAGACCACTAGGTCAAAGGCTGGCCGGATCTGTAAAGTAGAAACAGCGTCATTCTTTGGCAGTGGTGGAAGGATAGGCTTAACATTCAGTCACTCGGAATATTAAAGTTGCTTTGTAGCAAAACCCTACACCAGGCCCAGCAGAGCCACAGAGAAGGTATAAGTTTTGTTTATCTCTAGCTTTATGTCATCGAAAATGGCGAAAGTGAAGTGGAGAAAGGGGCTTTGGAAGACAATCTACCTCCATTTTAAATGTGGCATGGGTGAATGAAGGTGAGCAGATGATGTAGTATTTTCCAAGTGAAGAAATGGTGAATATGAAATGCTTAACTTTCCATTACGCTGTGCCTATATTTTTCTCAAGAAAGTAGATCGCCAGGCACAGGTTTTCCTACACAAGTGGAAGCCAGGAAATTGATGGGTTTTTTTAGCAATTGAAAGTTGTGGATTTCTGCTTCATAAAGTAGTAAGTCCATGCATCAGAGATTTGTCAATATTCTAAATCAGCATTTTTATAGCGTAAAACTCTTATTGTGCCTCAGACCTGGAGGCAGCAAGAATGAGATATACGATAACCACATTTTATATATCCCTCTTAGAATTTAAATTGTGAGCCTTTAGTTACACACACACGTTTTCTGTAAATACTTATGTAGTAAATCATGTGTTCTCTGTGGACACATTACTATGATACAGGCTATATTGACTTCAAAAGTATACAAATAATTGATATGTCGGAGATAAGAAACAGGAAGCAAAGCTGACTGGTAATTTCATCAGTTAAACACATATAAAGTAGAAAACCATACCAAAAATATAGGGTGTGAATAGAATGCAAATTACGACCACAAAACAAATATTCTAAGTAAAGTAAAGTACATTTTCCATAATACCTACACTTGGAAATCAAATGATGAGATGAAGATGAAGAAGTAATGAGTGTGAGGTGAAGAACAAACAAAATCTGATACTTATGCATGAAAATAATAATATAATGTACAAAAAAACCAAAAGTGGATATTACAGAACTATGCAAGTCATTTACACCTTGATGAGCGCCCGCCAGCCTGTTCGATAAGAGCCCAACACTCTCGTGGAAGAAGCCCACCCATCATTCTAAGAGATACTTGTCTTTGTAGGACGGCTCTCTGTGCTGCCAGTATATATGCCAGTGTGGCATTTACATAGAAGGCAGCCTAGATTAGCAAATAGGAACACTGTTGTTTTGCGACCCTCTGCAAACTTTTTGGTTTCTGGAAACAACCCCTGAAGATGGAGTATGTTTCTGTAAAATAAAAAGTCAAATGGCCCCGATGATCTGCGCTTTTTGTCCCAGTGAGTTGGAGGCAATTGGCATTGTTTCCTGTTCAGCACTCCCGGGGTTTTTATGGCAGCCAAGACCACCAGAAACAGAAGCGAGGTCCTGTGAAGTACATTGAAAGGTGCTGCTGTGGCAAACTGGCTACTGGTAGGGTAAGACTGTCCTATAGGCAATCAGGCAGTGACAAGTGGACTGGTCTGAAAGGTCAGTGTGTGGTCTGAAAGGTCAATGTGTGGTCTGGTTCTTTGGCTGTTTGCTGGCTAGTTTTATGGTTCTAGGGCCGGTTTGCATTGTAGATTTTCCTGCGGCTTAAAAAAAACATTGCCTGTAGCAAGCTCAAATCCATGCTGTCTTATATACCTTGTGAAACACTTATACAGGATGGGTATGATTTCCAAAAGTAAACTTACACTTTGTAGTAAGTTTACTAGTGTTTTGATTTTCACAAATTAGTGTAGTTTTACTACTAGTAATACTAGTAGTAAAACTACACTCGTTGTTTGTGAATACCAAAAAGTAGTAAAGTTACTATAGCAAGTGAAAACTTAAACAAAAGTGTAAACTTACTGTGTGAACCAGACCTCTTTGCAATCAGGGGGCACTTTTTTTCAGCTATCTAATTCACTAATAAGGGCCCAGTTTATTTTGGTGCCCGGGCTACTAGTCAAAGGTTTCTAAAAGCAAAGCCAGCTGAGACTCCATTGCTGACAAGATGTCCCTTTGCCCACCTCTACATGAGGCAGGGGTAGCTTTAGTGCTGGTCCCTCTCCCTCCCCCCCCTCCCCCTCTGCCTCTCTCTCTCTCCCTCTCTCTCTCTGTCTCTCTCTCTCTCAGGATCATTATTCATCAACAGTTATCTTGTCATTTTGATTTCTGCCTGAAAGCTGGACGCACAAGGAACTCTGCAGCAGGTGCTTTTAAATTGTAAGTTATTGCTAAACACAGGTAAGGGCCCCGGTGCAGCTGCACCGGTGGCACCACCCTAAATCTGGACCTGACATGAGGCAGGGTTTGGTGGGGCGGGAACCCAGATGAAAAGTCACTCAGATAAAGAAAAATCATTTAAAACTAGAACTGCCTGCTTAGCGTTGCATTAAATGAGAATTTTTGCCGGCACCATTTGCAACATTTTTACCATGTTTTTATTACCATCATATTCATTTCTTGTTTAACTACCATCGTAGTGGAGGCAATATAAAGAGACATAGCCTGTGAGCATCCATGTTTTAGCATGCACACAAAAACTTATTTTTTGAGTACAAGAGGTCAATTAAATATGGAATATGTGTAATAGGTGCTGGTCAATTACCTCCTCACTTACAAATCTGCATGCTGGTGACCAGCTAAAAACCCGCATCCAAAATAATATAGATTAAGGTAAAAAATCAGGGTGAAACGAAGCAAAATGCCAGATGTTGTGATAAATTGATGTCTGCAGGTCCATTCTTTAGAGCGCCAGATGCCCTCACTTGTCTCCCCAAACATTCCACTTTGCAATCTGTCCTCCACACATTCAAAAATAAATTAAGTACGTGCCTTTATCTCTAATTTCTACCCTATTTGAATTTTGCTTTCCGTTTTTCATTCTAACCAACGGCATAATGCTGTTCACGCTGTGTTCTTACAACAAATGATTTTCCTCTCATTTCTATGACGTTTGTTGTGGGTGAAAATAAAGTTGTTTTCATTTCCTTTCACAGAAGGTGAAGTGTGGATAATTTCTTCTCATTTCTTGTATCAATGCAGAAAAGGAATCATTTGAAAAACCGGCAAAGCCGCTTCTATTTTCACTATCATAATGGAAAAGGGAATTGCCCAACATATCAGGTCACTCTGCCTGCTGATTTTAGAAGAATATGTGAATTAAATGTTCTTGCAATGGAAAATGTAGACTTTAGGAACTTTCCTATTTATATAAAGCCTGAAACAAGTATCCACCAGGGTTTCAAACGCACATACTTTTGCTTTACGTACCGTCACAAACTTACGGGCAGATTTACAAGCCCCTTGCGCCACTTTTGTGTCACTTTTCCCAAGTTAAAAATGACGCAAAAGTGGCGCAAGGGCCTTGTAAATAAGCCCCTTTGGGGCAGATTTATAACGGACTTGCGCCACTTTTACGCCGCCGTTGCGTCACTTTTGTGACGCAGCGGCGGCGTAAACCCTGCGCCATGTTGCGCCCCGTTTACAACGTGACGCATCTAGGGAGATGCGTCACGTTGTAAAGCTTGCGCCACATGTGGGCGTACCTGCACAGGGGGGGCGTTCCGGTGCAGGAACGCCTCCGAAAAGTGGCTGAGTGAAATCTACAAGATTTCACTCAGTCACTTTTCCGGCCATGCTGCATCAAAACCCTGCGCTTGCTTGAAGCAGGCGTAAGGATTGACGCAGCATTGTCACGATAGGGCACCCCCGAGCCTTGCTGGAGCTGCGTCGCGCTTGCGACGCAACTCCAGCAATGCGCCAACCTTCCGCCATCAGATGCGTCACGCATCTGTTTATCCTTGCGCCACGATGCGCTGCATTGTAAATGCGGCGCATCTATTGTGGCGCAAGGGTAAACTTTCGTGACGCATCTTCCCTGGCGCATCCATGCTGATTTGCAGGGATGCGCCAGGGAACATAAATCTGCCCCTTGGTCTTTAATTTTCATTTTTCTCTGGCTCAGATTCATCATATACATTGCGACCATAATTTTCTAGGCTTTTAATGTGAGCAATTTAATTTAATGATGCAGCTACCCTACAGCCAGTGGCATAACGAAAGTTTAAGGGGCCCCCCTGCAATGTGCCCAAAGGGACCCACTCCGGATTTAATCCCGAATGCTCAGGCCTGAGTAGTGTGCTGAGGGGGCCTCCTGCAGCTCGGGGCCCCCCGCACCATGGGGGATGCGGGGGCCTGTGTTACGCCCCTGCCTGCAGCTAGAATGACTGTAGAATGAGCAGCCTTTTTCAGAAAATAAAAATTGTGATGAATTAAGGGATGACTTGCAGCACAGTTAAGCGCAGTGGGGCGGGGCAGGGAGCAGTAGGGGAGGGAAGCTGACAGATGACGAAATAGGTATTATTTAATTATACCTATTCGGTCGTCTATCGACTCCCCCCCTTCCCAACCCGTAACGCCCCCGCCCCACTGCGTCTGTCTACCTGTGCTGGCCACTGCTGATGATGCTTCGTGAATAAACATTAAGCATGTTCTGAAGGTCTAGAAACAGCATCCTATGATATGATATGAATAGGCAATATGTCTCTTGCGCTAGCTTTATTGGACAGGCTCCATGTGCAAGGAGGAATAACTTGCAAATGTGGCTCTCTGATGAAAAGGAAAGTTGCACCGTCAAGCACTCACTTTTTTCAGGCAGGGTCTGTGCACTCCTTCCCCTGTAGATCTATCTGCTCTACATCTCAAGGTCGGGGATATTGATTCTTACATTTGGCATAGTCAGCACTTTGGGGGGGAGTTCCTGGGTAATAAGGCAGGCAGGGCAGAGGGAACCGATCCGAGGGTGCCCTGATCTGGGGGATTTCAAGATGTTTACTCCCAGTCCTAGCTTCACTTTCCATCCAGGGCAGGTTCTGCACCCTTGCGAGTTGATACTGCCCCTCTTGGAGGAGCCCAACTTCACCCAAACAATGGAATCCTAACCAGAGGAAGAAAGGAAGTCAGAGTATACTGTGACCTCTCCTGGCCAGAGGAAAGCTCAACTAAACTCCAATTATGTTAGCCCCATTGTGCTTACACTGTTTGTTAACTTGCATAGCAACTATACAGAACACTACGCATTATAACTTGTATTGACATTGACCTAATCCACATTTGTTGTATGTTTAAGAGAAGAAAAACCATGAAGATTATCTTGTAAGCAACTTTAAATCTGTCGGTGATTGTAACACTGTAAATCAGCCATTCTATGCTGAAAACTTGGGAGTAAAGATCATTTGTAAACAGTAAATATTTTCTTCCTCTCTACATTGCACATTCATATTGTTTCTCTTCAACGGCTTTTTTCTTCTGCATGGGGCAGAGAACCACATTCCATATTCATCACACCGAGCTCTGTCCGAATACACAGAGTTGTGGGCTATCAGTCCAGTGAAAGAATTTAGGTGCCTCATCAGAGTTACAAAGTGAAACCTAAATGCCATTGAAAATGCAAAATTGCAACATTTGCCAAAAGACTTTATTACCTCTTGTACATGATTATCTTTCTCATCAAGGATTCCTTTCATCCCTTTGTCATTTTATCTCAAAGTTCCAGACATTCCAAATTAAATGGAACTTGACTATTGTCCAATCTTTAATATTTTTTGACAGGCTAATGATGTACCTTTTCCCTTCACATGCCTGTTTTACCATTATTATGATGGGTTGGCACATTCTTAGACCGTTACAATAGAAGTGATGAAGGGTTGCAGGTTGCGTATATGTCTGAAGCCTCGGACATAAACACATCTGTACTACTGGATGCAGACCTTGATAAGATCAAATTTATAGCTGACTTTCCTCTGAAGAATGTTGACTGATATATACTTGGTCTCCTTTTGCATATCCTGCATGCTCAATTAACTGTATTGTGTCATGGTTGGGACTCTGTGCAAATGAGAGTTGTCAGCTACTACTGATATGTCTCCAGCTAGAATATCATGTGGATGTCAATGAAATTCAAGGACAAGGATTTTCAACAGTCTCTGAATAACGTCAATGATATTTGTCGTCAAACTACTACTTGACCTCTCTGCCACCTATCACATAGTCTCCCACCCTAATCAGAAGATTACTTAAACAGGCAGACAAGAACCCACCCTCAACTGGATCTGTTCCTTCCTCACAGAAAAGACACAAACAATCAACTTACCACCTGACACTTCAAAGAGGTAGAGTACCTCATGGATCATTCCTCAGCCCTGCGCTATTCAACATCTGCATGACCCCACTGACGGACCACATTGGATCTTACAACATCAACATGCTCTCCTATTCAGATGACACAGAGCTGATACTCTCACTGTCGGACAAGACCCCCACCACAAACAAGAACTTCCACACATGCATGACTGCTGTATCTGCGTGGATGAAAACAAACTGCCTCAAACTCAACAAGGGCAAAACTCAAGTAGTGATCTTCAGAAAAAAAAATACCATTGGGACTCCACTTGGTGGCCTACTAACCTCAGACCTTCACCCACCCCACCCACCCCACCACCAAAACAGAAATCTGGGAATCATTCTGGATAATTAGCATGACCTGACAGCCCAAGTAAACGCTGTGACCTCCACCTGCTTCCACATCCTCAAGATGCTATGAAGGACTTGAAGAAAACACCAGGAAAACAGTCACTCAGGCCATGATCACCAGCAGAGTCAACTACGACAAAACACTCTAAACTGAATTAACTAAGGAGCTACAGAACTGTCTCTAGACCCTTCAAAATACCACAGAAAGACTTATACTCTCTCACCATACTCACATCACACCACATGTCAGAAAACTAAACTGGCTCCTAATTTACAAATGCACCCAATTCAAACTGCTCACACACACATACAAAGCCTTACACAAAACTGGACCCTCTCACTAGCAAGCCTATCCCGCATCCACAAAGCCACAGCCAGAGGCAATATCTTTGCTTTTCTTTCCCCCAAAGCGTGAAACAATCGCCCTCACCACATTAAAGCCTCCTTTTTGTTTCTCAAGTTCCACAAGGAGCTGGAAACCTGGTTGTTTGACTAACCACTCCAGGTATCAGCTCCGTTCTCTTAAAGCACCTGGATACCGTAATAGGTGATTAGCGCGCTATACAAATAACTATAGCATAACATAACATTTCACAGAGCCAGCATAAAAGGATTATATAACATATCTACAAAATTGACCTGAGCACTAGCTAGATTAAGGGGGGTGTAAAACATGCTGCTTTTGTGTCCTGTGGGCTCATAACACCTTCTTTTTTTGGGTCAGATTAAAGTCTGCACCCCTTCTTCATTAATGGTGGTGCACCGAGTATTCTGTGCTGTCCCAGAGTCCCTGGTGTCCCGAAAGGTTACCGATAACCCAATTTTAGCAGATTGTAGGCTAATCATCTCAGACCCTTTTCTGCACTCCTCAAACCATGAGACACTTTAGCTTTCTTGTGCAAAGCTAGTGTTGCAATTTTTACAAATGTTTCGGTGTTTACTTTGTTTCAGCCACTTAGCTGTATTCATGATAACTAGGGCTATGATTGGTAAGGATTGGAAATTTATTGCAAAATTGGCCGTTTCTAGCAGCTGAAGATTACGATCTTGCAGTAGATTGCACATTTTGTTTGTTTGGAGACATTATATCAACCGTTCTACTCTTTTGCATTCAGTTGAATTAATAAATGAATGAATAGGTATTTGTAAAGCGCATGGCTACCAAAGGCCTCCCAGCGCTAATGACAGAACCAATCACCGACCGTAAGGAGAAATTAGGGGAACAGTAGAGTCTTCAGCGATTTGCGAAAGGAAAGGTGATTCGTCTCGAGATGAACATGATCTGGAAGCTGATTCCAGCTTTTCGAAGATATAATAGAGAACATCCTCCCACCACTCCGTACTCGATTGACTCTACGCACTGTTGCATGGCGTTTCTTTCCTGATCGTAGAGATCTATTTGGAACATAGGGGGTGATGATAGCCCTCAGAATAGGAGGTGCAGTGGAGGACAAAACCCTGTGAACGATGCACATGGCCTTGAACTGAATTCTCTCTGCCACTGGCAACCAGTGCAGAAAGATAAGCAAAGGCTTTTCCGAAGCTTGGTAAGGGGCCTGCATGAGAGAGCGTGCAGCACAATTTTGCACCACTTGAAGCTTTTTAATGGTGGTGCGCGAGGAGCCAAGGTAGAGCACATTGGCGTAGTCGAGCCGGGATAAAATCAAGGCCCACTCCAGCAGTTTTCCTGCACTAAAAGGGAGCTAGGGTAGGATTTTCCCGATCATTTTGAGGATTCCGAAGCAGGTAGCGGCTACCTTACGTGCCTGCTCCTTGAACTCTAATTTACGTTCAAGCCACACCCCAAGGCTCTTTATATGTTCTTTGGGTAAGGGTATAGTACCTAGGCATTTAGGCTAAAAAGCACCAGGGTTTATGTTGATGTTTCTGGGAAAACCCACCACTTCAGTTTTTGCGGCATTTAATTTTAGAAAGGAGTTATCCATCCAAGTGGACACTTTCTCCAGGCAGCTGGCCAGGCAGCACTGATTATCATTCAACTGATTAAGGGACACAAGTAACTGTGTATCGTCTGCATATGAGACGATCTTGACCCCAAAAGGCTTAACCACTTCTGCCAGAGGTCGCATATACACAATGAAAAGTGTAGGGCTTAGGGAGGAACCCTGAGGAACCCCACAGTGCGTCGGCATTCTGTACAAAATAAAATTGTCCTCAAAGACTTGAAAAGATCTATCTTTAAGGAATGACTCAAGCCATTTAAGTAGGGCTCCTGAAACCACGGACTCACTCAGTCTATCAATCAAATGCTGGTGATTGACTGTGTCGAAGGCCGCGCTAAGATAGAGTAATATAATAGCTGCGGACCCCCGACGTCTAAAATGTTCCTTGATTCCTCAACCACTACAAGCAGGGCTGTTCCAGTACCCTGCTTCGGTCGGAAGCCAGTTTGGGAAGAGTGCAAGCGATCGTTTCCTTCCAAAAGTTAACTCCATTGTTTCAAGTTTCTAATTATCTGGAATATTCTGGTATTTGTAACCATCACTCGATGACAAGATATAATGTGTATCTGCAGGGACCCAAGTTTATTACTGCAGTATCACTGCATAACTGGTCTATTGCGTATTGCAACTTGTGTGATTTTTTCTTTAACATAACGATATATCGAGTTAATTATTCATTGGTGTGTATTAATATAAATTCATAACCACAGTTGGAAATGTATCTCTTTACTTTGCTTATGATAATTGTCTTGTATCGCCCTTTGATTCAACCCTATACGGTCTTATTTCAGTGGTCATTTGCTCATCCTCCTCTAATTGGAGAATTAAAGGATTTGGACGCCCAACTTTTTGTTTCCGTCTGAGTACTCATTACTCTGGTTAGATGGAAAGAGTAGTACTCTTCGCATAGATGGTGCTCACTTGTCTCTGCAACTGACAAGACAGCATAAAAGATACACCGACATTCTTTAAAAAAAAAATCACCGAAAAATAATATGTGGGTCTTCAGTAGAGAAAGCATTCTGACAACAGTAATATCCAACAGTAATTCATACAAGAGTCTTGGGTACACAATAATATAAATATTGAGTAGCAAATGGTCTGGTCTGCCAAATAATGTCATCTTGCTCCAGCAGGAAATCAGAGAACAAGCAAATATATGCGACAATCCACAAATTAAAAAGGGCTTGTAGCAATGGCACCAAGAGCCCTAATGCAAGCTACGAAATTGGGCTCGAATCCTCTGGTCAGGGAGCAAAAAACAGTGACTAGCTGGCGTGAAGTGGGCCACTCACACCCTAGAGGTTGGACTATTGGTAGCTTTGCCTTTGGGCTTGTGTCAGGGAAAAGATCTGCTATGAGACAATATTCTAAACAGAAGTGACAATTACTTTATTTTACGTCTAATTTCTCTCTCTCTCTCTCTCTCCTCTTTCTCTCTCTCTCTCTCTCTCTCTCTCCCTCTCTTCCTCTTCTTTTATTTCTCTTTCTCTCTCTCGCTCTCCGCTTTCTCTCTTCTCTCTCTATCCCCCTCTCTCTCGCGCACTTTCTATTTCTCCTTCCTATCACTCTGTATGATCATGATATAATTTTGAAACTGTAATAAAGTGTTTAGAGTTTCTCACATTTCAACAGAATTTTTCAACGCGATTTGCAATGCAAACAGCTTTTTGTAAGGGCATACATTTTTCAAAAGCTAACACAGGTGGTGTTACATTGTTGTACGGTTTCTAATAAAGCAGGGACATTTATGGATATTTGGATTTGCCCTTTTGGATGTACAACATGTACAACATAATACTTTGGCAGCATATACATTTATGAAGAAATACATTATATCACTTTAAGGACACTTTAAAAGGACCTCGTTGCACTATATGATATGCATTGTAATTACCTACCTTTAAAATGCTACCAACCTAACAACCTAAGTGCATTGCAAATAAGAAGATTGTGGAGTGAAAGTATAGAAGAATAAAATTAAAAAGAGGTTTTTGAAGGAACATTTGATATATCATTTGTAACCTGTCAAGATATGTGTGAAACATTTTTGGAGCCACATTTACAGCAAAGTGTGAAAATAGTAAAGTTAGAAAATGTGTACCAACATGATGAAGGCAGTACAAATTGAGGATCTGCTCTATCGAAAAAACGTATGAAAAAATAAAGGTTGGCAGAAGCAGTAGACATGACATTTCACATAGAAATGAGAGTTTTCTATAAATACCAGTGCATGTAAATGTGTGATACTTGAGACGTTTGCAAGTTTCAAAGGAAGTACAAAAATTACATTAGCGTTTGAAATACTTAATTAAAAGTTAAAATGATTGAGTATAAACAGTATACTTTATACCATATTAATGTTGGTTATTCTAACAATTTAAGCAGCTGATCCTGGGAAATCAGCCTGTGTTGATACAGTTAGACGTTAAGTGCATTCCTATGCAGGGACGGCTGCTGATAAGTGGTGTGGCGAATATTTTGACCCACTGTCAGGCACTGCTACAGACCAGCAGAGCAGTGCCCTTAGGCTCAATGCCAAAGCTCTCAGTCATGGGCCATTTGAAACAGTGTTTATAATGGACCACGATTGAGAGCTCTAGAGTTGAGGTTGAAGAGCAGTGCGAGTTTATCACAGTGCCTGTCAGCGACAAAGTGTCGAAATTAACTTTATTTAAAAAATAAAACGTGTACTTATCTACTGCCTCAGTGCTGCTCTCTGTCTCGGCAGTTCGTGGCTCCAGCACAGCTCCCAGATCCTCAGTCACCTCCCCTCTACCAATCCAGATGCTGCTCTCTTGTTGTTAATAATGTTAAGCGGCATGAGAGAAGTACAGGATTGGTTGAAGCAGGCTGGCTCCATGCTCCCTCAGGTACTTAGGACCTATGCATGCTCTCCACTCAGCTGTCTAAGACAGCTCGGGTTGGAGAGGTTTATAGTCTGGATATCAGACTGGCTGTCGCAAGACAGCCGGCCAAAGTGACATGCGCACTTTTAACTGAAGTGCACACCACTTCTTTCCTGCTGCCAATCAGCAGCAATAGACTCACATCAGACTCGGCTACCCGCATGAAAAATAAAATGCTAATAAATGAATTTTAGTAACATTTTATTATTCATGTGTGCTGCACTTGCAGCGTGGGGGCTGACGCTCCTCCGCTCTAACGGAGGAACCACAATTCTTCCTATGTGCTGTATTATTGCAAATGCTAGGTGTGAGACCTGACATCCTTGGTGTGGTATTCCCCCAAACTGTTTGCCTTCACAGTTTTGCTGAAATTATTTCTGTTGGCTTTAGGATTTAGCAATTTACTACTGCTAAACATTACTAAAGTGTTTATGTTCTCTCCTTCAAATATAGTGATGGGTGGTAAAATTGGCCTATACCTAATTGCCAATTTTAACTTATTTGTACGTCTCTAGTAAATGGTATTACATGTACCAGGGGTCTGTAACTTAAATGCTGCACCACATGTTATGCCACCCATTAAAGTATCAGTTTTAAAATATGTCTCAGACCTGCCCTGCAGCCTGTAATGCAGTTTCATACTGCCAATCACCCCCAGAGGAAGAGTCGAGCACTTGCACTTTGCCATCGATCCCTGAACCCTGCTGGGAGGTGGGAAGACAGCGCAGGAGCGCTACATCAGCACCGGAGGCGTCCTGCAGCGCGGGACCCTCAGCGGAACAGTCGAGCACTCGTACTTTGCCCACAATCCCTGAACCCTGTTGGGAGGCAGAAAGACAGTGCAGGAGCGGTACATCAGCACCAGAGGCTTCCCACAGCGTGGGACGCGCACGGTGTGTGCCCGGGCTCGGCCTGGGCTCGGCCCAGGCCCGTCTTGGCCCGTCATAGACCATAGGAGGCCGGGCTGGGCCACGCCTCTTGGTCTCTTGGGATGGAAAGAGCAGTCTTCCTGTTTTACTGCTGGTGAGTACCCTAAGGGAGATTCCCTTGGCAAGTTTTATATCTACATGGGCCTTTCAAGATAATCACGTGACCAGAACCCTATCAGTGATTGCGAGGCCCGTTGTTCGGATTACATGCTCCTATCCCCTCTTAAACCAATAAACATTTAAAAGAACATCAAATATCCGTGGTGACTACCGTTTTTACCCACCTCAAAATTGAACCATGGGGAAAAGGAAGGCTGAAGTAAAAAAGATGCCCCTTATAAAGTTTGCACCCAAGATGGCTACGGGCTCTCGTTCATCTCTACTAAACTATCTTATGGGGCGATGGGGGCGCTTGAAAAACAGATATCCACTGTCACGGAGACCTTAAACGCAGAAACCAGGGGAGAAACCCAGAGAGTGGGGATAATTTCAAGAGAGGGATCTCCAATACCCAAAGGAACTGAACGTCGATTGCCTAAAAACGCCTGTGTGCAAATGTATTGGTCAATGTAAGGGTTAGAGATGAGGATAGTGATACCCAACCCCCACTAAAGCGACCTAGAAACCCTGGAGAGGATAACAGGGCATCACAAGGCAGTCATGCAGACCTAAGAACTGCGAATAAAAAGCCACAGAAAAGGGTAACAAAGCGGAAAAAAGTATTAACATCACCACATGAAGGTCACAAAGAAAGGTTACCAACTCTCACGGAGCCTTACTGCTCGAAAGATGACTCAAATAAGCTATCTAGGCAGATGGAGGGGTTAGAGAGTATACTAAAGGAAGCCCTAGCAAAAATGGTGGAGAGGCTAAAATTTATAGAGGCATCAATAGAAAAACATTTAGGAAACGCCACCCCTAGTTGTAATAATGATACAAATAAGCGAGTGGGTTCCATAAGATCTAGGTCTGACAGAATAACTCAGTCAAAAGCAGTAGAACCGCTGATCAGGCAAACCTTACACAAAGGGATTCATGGAGAGTCAAATCGGACAAACCAGGGAAATCAGGGGAACCAGATAGGAATGGGGGGCTGAAATCCCTCCCTGGTCTAGAAAGGCCACCACCACAATAGTAATAACGGTAGGAGAGATACATATATAAACTTCCAGAAGAAGGACCTTTTGAAGAGGCAAGACACACATTTAGATGGTTTACTAAGCTTATTTAGTAAACAGGAACGACCCCTGGAAACACCAGCCACTCTCCACAGCAACTGCTCTCTCTCTACTGCCTACATTCCAGAACGGCATCAGAGAGGACAAGTTGCTAGGAAGCAGAAAGCATTCCATAGAATTTCATAAAAATACATACATAACAAGTTAATGAAAGGGAAGAATATAACACATCTCCCCTCTTAAGAAATTTTCAAACACATAAGATTTACATTATGAGCATATGAAATCATCATTTTTTTTTGGCATTACTCTGATACGTCCAGAACCAATTCTGACTCTAGAAGAAGATACATCACCTGAACAAGAAATAGGAGCATGTGCATCAGCATCCGGCTGGACTTTTGATGACACTGCCACTTCAGTACCAGAGCATGGCGCCACTTTTCTGGGGTTCCACAATTTTCCATCTGATACCTTCACACAATTGCCCTTCACAAGAACCACCTTCTTAGGGCACAACCATTTCGAACAACCCTTCCTTGCCTTGTCACCCAAAAACACTCTCACAAGCATGCCCTCTGTGAACAAACATTTGGATTTCACAATCTTCTTATTGTGCCTCTGACAGTAAGCTATCTGGTACTTGTCCACCCAACATTGTACACCCTTTAAATTAACCTCATATTTCCCTGCTCTGTTCATCCAAGCTGGCACCGCTACTGAACATGGTATTCTGCCCGTGAGTAAAGAAAAATGTGTGTCCTTGGTTACCGAATGAGGGGTGGTGCGATATGACCATAACATATCCTTGACCTGTCGCCTCCAGCACTCACCACTCATGCACACTAGTTGGACACACTGAACCAGAACTCTATTAAAGCGCTCAACAAGGCCGTTGCCCCTGAGATGATAGACAGGTGTTCTAGTATGTTTGATACCCCATCTGACTAAAAATCTTTCAAATTTTTCTGAAATGAATTGAGGACCATTATCCGTGACTGTCTCAGCAGGGCAACCCTCTCTCCTAAATATGTCCTCACAAAATGCAATAACTCCACTGGATTAAACTTCTCTAACAAAAGCTACCTCCAGCTACTTAGAAAAAGAATCAACCATGACTATGGCTAATCTTTCACTCACATTCAAAGTATCAAATGGTCCCCAAATATCAATAGCCAGTTTATCCCAGGGACCCTTAGGTATGGGCGATGAAACAATGGTGGTTTCCTGGGAAGAATGAGTCTTGTCACTACATTCACACGCTATGCAGTCACAAACATACCTCTCGATTTGGATATCAATCCCAGGCCACCAAAAATCCTCCCTAATCCTCCTCTTCATGGCGGACATACCACCATGTCCCTCATGCATTATATTTAATAATCTATCCCTCAACATCTCAGGTACTACTAGCCTACATCCTCTTTTCAACAAACCATCCACAACATTTAACTCAGACCAAATTAACTTAAATGACTGCAATTCCTTGTGCAGTCTCCACCCATGTTCACACCCTAAAACACATTATTTTGGTAAACACAACATCATCGGTAACTGCCTTTCTCCAATCTTCTTCACTGATGGCACAACATACATCATTAACCTCCGCCACCATCCATTCGTCATCATTTTCATCTTGTACAACATCCAATGGTAATCTGGAAACGCAATCTGCATTTACATTTTTTGGCACCTGGGATATATTTGACTTCAAAGTTATACTCCTGAAGACGGTGCAACCACTTAGCGATTCTGGTTGTTGCTTTGCCCGCGCTTCTAGTGGAGAACAGATCAACTAAGGGCTTATGGTCGGAGCATAACTGGAATCTGGTTCCCCACACAAAAATACGAAAATATTGCACACCCCACCAGCATGCCAAAGCCTCCTTCTCAATAGTAGAATAAGTATGCTCAGCACCCTTTAATGTGCAGGAAGCGAAGGCTACTACTCTTTCATTCCCTTTGTGTACCTGAACGAGCACCGCACCAAGACCATGATTGCTTGCGTCAGTGGAAATTATGGTTTCATCTTCGGGATCAAATGGCTTCAAAGTGACTGGGTTGGCAATGTTTTTCTTTATCGCTTCAAAATTTAGTTGACAAATTTCAGACCATTCGAATTTGGTCCCCTTTTTCATCAATTTTCTCAACTCATATACTTTTTCTGAAAAATGGTGTACAAATTTAGAATAATATTCTGCAAGGCCAAGAAATTACCTGAGTTGATCCTTATCACACGCAGCAGGTGCTTTCTCTATGGCTTCAACCAAGCTCCGTTTGGGCTTAACCCCATCACATGTTAAAGTGTGACCTAAATATTCGAGTTCACTCAAACCAAACTTACACTTTTCCAAAGCTATGGTGAGAGCAGCATCCAAAAGCTTCTTCAATACCTCTTCCAACATCTCATCATGCTTGATCTTATTGCACCCCCACACCAGAACGTCATTTTAAAATACCAAAACATTTTTCTAACCTGCTAAAATAGCTTGCATG
Organism: Triturus cristatus; assembly: GCF_964204655.1. Lineage (NCBI taxonomy): Eukaryota > Metazoa > Chordata > Amphibia > Caudata > Salamandridae > Triturus > Triturus cristatus. The sequence continues at coordinate 882,175,108 of NC_140583.1, forward strand.
ACTCTTTGGAATACGGCCGAAGCCGATGCCAGAACAAATGGCATTCGAACAAATTGAAAGGCACCCTCCGGAGTGCTGAAAGATGTAACATGTCTCGAATCCTCATGCAACAACACTTGGTGATAAGCGTTAGATCAATCCAACGTGGTGAAATGTGTACATCCCTTAACACTTGCTAGCATTTCACTAATGCAGGAAGGGGATGTCGGTCAAACCAGATGTTGTCATTTAAGTCTCTCAAGTCAATGCACATTCTAATATTACCATTAGGTTTTCTAGCGAAAACTATTGGACTTAACCATTCAGATGCTTCAATGGGCTCGATCACTCCCTCATTACATAGCCTCTGCAACTAATCTTTGAGTTTGTCTCTTAATATAAACAGAACATTTCTAACTTTGTGTACCGTGGGTATCGCATCTTCTTTCAAAATAATGCAGTGTTTGAACTTTTTTAAACACCCTAGTTTTTTGCTGAACAAACCAGGAACCTTGGTAACCCAATCGACAGTGTCCCCAGATGATGATGTCAATAGGACTTGTTGTGGATGATTTGGGTTTAACACAATATCATGAGCCCTTTTTCTTTCCAACCCAAAAGAGATCTACCTTTGTGTACAATATATAATTTGGCTGTAGTTTTTCTATCTAAACAACACATTTCTGTTTCCACATATCCCATAACAGGTAGTTTTTCATTACAATATCCTTCAGGAATGACATCAGTGGGTTGCAAATCATTTAACTTACCAACCTAAACCTTCCAAATGGATTTATCGATGATGGTGAACGGGGAACAAGAATCCGCCCAGACTTGAACCTCCTTGCCTTTGATTTCAATTACGCATTTGGGAGGGCGATAACTATCGTGCTTCCCCCCTTCACATTTAAGAACTTGATTAGTCTCTATCAGCATCACCTCTACATCGTTATTGTCGTCATCACTGTCACATGAAACCTCTTAGTTTTCAGACGGTTCAATCTGCCTTACCAGATTAACTGCCTTTGGAGAAACAAAAGATTCGGAACTTTTACGTAACCTTGCAAAATGCCCAAATTTTCTACATTTATAACATCTACTTTTGACAGCAGGACAGTGATTAGCATCTGCAGTGTGTCTTGAACTTCCACACCTAAAATAGGACTTAGGCCTGAATTTTGCACCTTCCGGTTTCTTATCAGATTGTACCTTTTCATCAACTTTTTTAACGCCTTTCTTAATGTTGTGAACAGTTTCATCTTGATAAACATTTTTAGAAACTGTGCTAAGCTCCTTCACATATCTGGAGGTATTCTCCATCCTTTTAGCCACTGATAGGGTTTTTTCTAAAGAAGGATCTTTCATGCCAAGCAATTTTTCTTGAATTTTAAGATTTGACATTCTATTAATTAGTTGATCTCTAACTATTTCATCTCTCATGTCATTAAACTTACAAGTGACAGCCAACATCCTTAAATTAGCCACATATTGCTCAATAGTTTCCCCTTGTGACTGTGTGTGTGAAAAAAAGTATGTCTTTCTACTACCACACTGACTTTCTTTCCAAATTTATCTTCTAAGGCCTTCAGAGCAATTTCGTACACATCAATATTACTGTCCCCCCTAGTCTCGCCTTCAGTATTTACCTCTATACTGATAGCCTCCACCATGGGTAAGGTTTTTGAAACATTCCTGCCCTCTAACCCTAAAAATAGCTTTAGAATCGCTAATTTCCTTTTTGAGACATATACATCACCACCTATGGCATCTAAATATGTTTCGATTGTCTCTTTCCAGTGTTCCCATGTCATACAAGGTTGACCCGGACTTTGCAGGAAAAATGATAGCGAAGGAATGACTTGTGATGTCATCATTTAAAAAAAAAAAGGAAAAAAAAAGAAAGTCAAGTGTGAAAGCCACAACACAGTCACTAATCCTCAGTCAAAGGTGCCACTAAAAATATATATTAATATTGCTTCTTCGCGAAGAAATAAAGTTTCAATACAGTACCCACAATCTGGCTCTTCGGATCAAATGGTGTCTCACTGGTGCAGTCTGGAAACCATGCCCATCAGAATAAGGTGTGCATGTCACTGGTGCACTAGAGAGGAAAGTGCGAACCGTTAATTGCCTTAGACACGCTTTAACAGATATGACACGCTACCAATGGTGTGTGCATCACCGAAGAATGATGATAAAAACAAACTAGATTGAAGATTTAAACACGCTATTTCCAGTTGTGCGTGTCACCAGAAAACGAACAACTTGACCGCAGATTCTGTTTCACTGCAGAGCACAGAACTTTTCAGCACCCAATATGGTGGCACATTTCTTGCGTAACGTAACGTGAGGGTTACGTGAGCTTTGAAGCATCCGCCTGGCTCCAAGATGGTGGCACGTCCCACACAGCACGTCAGAAGAATTCTCGGGCACAATCAAATAACAACAAATGCGGCGAAGATGAAGGCGCGTGGCCTTTCCGACTGTTGCCCCACAGAGGTAGGCTTACAGGGTTTTTAACAAATAGTAGAATTTGTACCTGTGTCCTAGGCTGGCTAGTAGAGTGCCGCAATTCTTCAGATGTCGAGCAATGTCCTTTTTTAAAACTTTCCAGGGGTCGTGTGCAATCCGAAAATGATCCTTCTCATATGATAACGGCCAAAACGTCTTCACTGCATGTGAGCCTCTAACAAAGGTATCCCATCCTCGTCGCCAGTTTTGAAGAGGCAAGACACACATTTAGATGGTTTACCAGTAGGGGTGGGCGGAATTTGCGGAATTAACCTCCGCAAATTATCGCGAGAATGCAGAAAATCTCCGCAAACACGCCGGAAATATCGCGAAGATGCGGAAGTTTTTTGCCGCCTGTTCGCGGTATTTTTTGCGTGTTCGCGGGTCGCCAACTTACCCATGCGGTCGCTCACGGGCGCGGCCATCTTGTTTTCACTTGTCCCGCCCTCTGGCGTTGTTTACTTCCTGTTCCGGGTCGCGCAATGCATGTTCGCGGTCGATATTTCCTGTTCGCGATCGCTTTTACTTGATCGCGTTGCTTTTTGCTTGCTCAGGGAGAAAATATCGCGCGAACTTGCGCACGTGGTCGCAACGGGCGCGGCCATCTTGTTTTCCACTCTATTGCATGGTTCTGGGGCCTGATTTTCAATCCTCCCTAAATCTTTTCAATCCTTTGTTTATAGCCACTTTTTTCGGATCTTTATTACTTATTATTTCTCTAACTATTTTCCTGCCTCTATATTTTTGGTTTTTGTGTACCTTTTTTTTTGTTTTTTAGCTACTTTTTCTCTTTGTATTGCCTGCTATTTATTTCCTTTACTCCTTTATTTATTTTACCTTTTCTTTCCCGCCCCGTCCCCAGAACCATGTCCAAGGGCAGGGCTGTTCGCCGGCGCAGCCAGAGCCGCGACCGCCTTCCTTGCGGAAGGCGGCGCCCACAAGGGGTGCATGCACGGGCCTTATTTGGGGAGGCGGAGTTGGCTGCACTAATTTTCTTTGTGCAGCGCCACCTCCCCTCAACCCTGGCAGCAGGTGGCAGGCCTGGGTCCGGGTACGGCCTCCGGGAGCGTCGGCAGCGGTGGGGGAAGGTGCGCCGGGCAGTGTCTCGCATCTCTGGGGTCCGGCGCACCCAGGCACAGCTGACGCACCGGTGGTCCGACATCCTGGACCGTGAGCAGGACCTGCTGGACCTGCTAGGAGTGGAGGTCCCGGGGCTTGGTGAGTACCTATTTAATTATTACAACTTTGTGTCTGTTCTTCTGCTCTATGTTATATATTGCGAATATCTTTTTTTCCTTCCAACCAGATAGAATGTTGCTGCTTGCAATACATTCCAGGTTAATAATGTTTAAAAGTCTTCTGTGATTATGACACAGGTGCTCTTCTGCGCTACTACTAATCTTACTTGTTTGCAGCTTTGCGTTTGCGCTTGCTTAGCGTGATTCTTTACGAGTTTATTTTAGAGAAATTAAGTTACGTAATGCTACAGTGACTCATGTCCACTCCTTACTTTGTCCTGTCACTAATAGATAGGGGCGGATTGATACATAGGTTTAGGTACTTTGTATGAGCTTCTAATTGGTTAGTGGTATGCGTGATGCCCCCTCACTCAGTTACGTGACGTGCTGCTAGTACGCCAGTCTTTAGAACCTTTCTAGTTTGTTCAATGAGTGGAGGTAGGCTTTGCAGTTACTTAGCAGTAGCAGATGAGCATCAATCAAACCAAAATTGTGTATATACAAAAAATGTAGTCATGTTAATGTGTCCTCCATGATTGGATCATACACATTGTTGAGGAATACAGTCGAAATGCATACTTAATGTACAATTGGCATGCCTGGAATAGGTGGGCTAGGTTGGGTGGTAGGTTGTACTAATACTTAGGCTTACTTGTAACTTAGTTTTCTGGAATCAGAATGGAAGAATGGATTACTGTTGATAAATAGTAACTTAAGTAGTCGAACTGCGAATCCCCCGATATTACATGTTGACCAGATGAGATCGGTCAATGTAGTTATTGCAATTGTTTACATAAGTGTTTTTTGACCGTTGTTGAAAAAAATTGTATTTGCTTAAGTTGACACCATCCATCAATGTTTGTCTTTCTTATATCTTTCCTGTTCATCAGCACCCAGGGGCAGACGGGCAGGGACTGGGCAGTCGGCGGGACAGGAACACCACGAGGAGGACACCGCTGAGGGCTCCTCTGCTGGCCCCAGTAAGTCTTCTTGTTTTTAATAATATTTCTTATTCCATAACTTTTACTGCCCCATTTCTCCCGAACTATAGTGTGTTTCCAAATGCTATTTTTTTACCACCAATTATCCTTCGATCTGTACGGTTTCAAAAAGCTTATCCCTGCCTCCGCTATGATGACTGAGTACTACTACATACTATCAGTCTGTCTGTCTGTACTGTAGTAGCTAGTCTTGCCCAGTGCCACTCTTTGTGAAAGGTTGTAATATAAAACTCATATTCACCAGTAGCTCGTACAATCCGTTGGGTCGTTGTCTTGTACTACTTTTTACTCTTGTTGATGTTTAGGCTTTGAAAATTCACAGCAACAGCCCTACCAGATTTCTTAATATTTTGATATGATACCCTATAGGACATACAACTGTTGTAGGGATCTTGCACATACATTTGCACCAGAAAATAGGATGTTGGTGATGGTAGGTTGGACCTTCCTTGCACACCTCAATCAGAAATTCCGCACCCACCACAATTCCACTGCTTGACTATAGTACTGTCTTGTCATACCTATTAGGTCTCGGAACCCTCCCCCCAAGACAACCAACAAGTAGACAACCCAGAACATTAACACACCCAACCTCTGTCGTGGAAGCAATTCACATGCACACCCTTACTTTAATTTGCTCAATCGTGTAAGTTAGTCCACTCCACACCAAATACCACAAAGTCTATGTAAGTTTAAAATTTTTATTTCAATTTGAGAAGGTCTGTACACTGTTATCTTAGCAGCACCAACCGGCAAATCAATAACATTAAAACAAAATACATTGTTACACTAATACAGTTGGGAATTAAATCATGATAACTGAAGTGGTGGAAGGCAGCACCACCATCCCATAGCAATTTAGTTTATATACATTTATAAATGAAGATGTGAGTGAAGGGACCCCTCACCTCAGAAGAACCTAGTACTGGTAGTTGGTGCATCGTTCAGAAGCTCTGGTTCGTAGAAGCGAATCTTGCGTCTGTAATGCGAAAAAAGGAAATGGTGTGCGTTAGTATATTGCAACTTGCAAGCATTTCTCAGCCGTGCCAAAAAGTGTAGCATCTATGGATAAGCAATATGGACTAACAGTAACAGTAGTACACCAGTTCTTCCTAAAAAAGTGGCTTGTTAATGTTTGTTGACCGCCTGTACGCAGCGCGTAGACTAGACAGTAGCAGTGTGAGGCAGGTCATGTGGGCTCAAAGGTGTCTTAAGAAGCTGCAAGGTAAAGGTAACGTCACATGTGCATGGCTAGGGCTAATCAAGCAAATGCTACAATGATCATATAACTTAGTGTCTACTCTACTACTACCTGATTTGTACTAGTGATTTATGTTAGTATTAACTCATTTTTCAACCTTGCTACTGATCAATAGGGGGGAGGTGTATATGTTGCCTAATAAATGTGTAATGTTTTCTAGGCGCACTACCGACCACCATTGCTGGGGCCAGCGAAGGCGACGCAGAGGGCGAGGATGCGGCAGTTGCAGATAGCAACGGAGGGGGAGTGGCAGCACCAGTGGCAGGCGGTGGTAAGTTAGATTCATAATCTTTAACTATTGTTGAACTTGACAGCACACTCACTGCAAAGGTGTACTGTATGTATATGTATACTGTAAAGTTGTGAATTAGGGCCCCATTAGGATGGTGGGCGTATTGCCCCCGCCGGGCTGGCTGGAATTCACTGCCGTCACAGCAGGGGCAAACCTCCCGCCATCCCTGTAGAAAATATTCAGACATGTCTAGGCGGAAAAGGGTTCAATATGGCGGTGGTGTCTCTCTCACCACACCGGCAGCCATATAATCTGCATTTTGGAATGCCTTTGCGTGGCGGCATTACCGTCCGCCACGGAAAGGCATGCACACATTGCAGAGTATGCTTGGGGGCCCCCATGGAGGGTACCTACCGATGCTATGGTACCCCCCGACTTTCAAAGCAAAACGTGACAGGCTCCGTGCGAGGCCCGTCATGTTGTGCTTGGAAAAGCAGCACAACATTTTAGCATTGCTTTCAGCAAAGCCAACCAGAATTTAAATTTAAAATAACAGGGTGCGCCCGCCACTGTGCCGGGCGCATCATCCTAATTAATTGTCCCCACGGGACCCCCACCCTTTTTAGCAGTCGGATGGCGGGCGGACAAAGTCCGCCCGCTATCCGATGTCGTAAGTAAGTATGAGTTCTTGGGGACGTTTGAAGAGTGAACTAGAAGACTAGAATTCCCTTTAATTGGTATAGGACTAGGAGCCAGAGTATTGAGTAACCAATGGCCTCATCTATCTGATTTCAACTCCGCTTTGAAAGTTTTATGGAGAAGAGCACCTGGTGCACTGTTCAACTAAAAAGTGTAAGACAGGTGGAAGGAAGAAGGACGGGCGACATTTAAAATGTTATGTACTACTGTGCTTTATTTTATAGTGCTACTCTACCATGCCACTATGTGTATAAATAATTACCTTGTCCTACTGTTTTATTAAGACTATATTTTACAATTGTCTTGTTTTTTTCTTTTTGATACACAGCTACTCCGAAAATCAACCGGAAGGAGTTGGCCGCCAAGGCACGGCGCCGGAAGCTGGAGGCAATCCAGCAGGAATACCGGCGGCTGGTGGTCCTAGCCGAGGAGGAGGAGGAGAGTGCAGCAGCAATTGAAGCCTCCTCCAGTGCCCCGGGCCCCAGCCACCGCCCTCCAGCGGTACGGCGCCACCGTCTGGCGGCTGCCCGCCGCCACCGTGCCATCTCCGGTGCCCCCCCCCACTGTGGTTGCAACTGCCGCGGCCTTAGACGCCGCGTCGCCCATTTAGAGGACCAGATTCGTGTCCTCCTCCAGTCCCGCCCCACCAGTTAGTCCCTGTCACTGCCCCTTTTTTAATTCCTGTTTGTTTCCTCACTCGTTTGGGCGTTCTCTATTTCTATGGACAGTCGTTGGGGTTAGGGAGGGGGGTGGGTCAGCTTTTGTGGGTTTAGTTTATTTGTTAGGGTCAATTAAATATATTTTTCTATGTTACATGCAATGTTGTTAATGTTTTGTAGGTGGGGTAACTGTTTTACATCACACTGTTTCTTTGCTGGTGCATGGCCGCCCATAGCGTGTGTTTGATTTCAATAATTTGCTGACTGTATAAGACACAAACAGATAGATGCGACACACCTCACTCATTGACTGGTCCTACTATGCATTCTTTGGAGTGGTGTTTGAAACTGACATCATTGACAACATGTCCATTATTGATTCTGCCTCCCCCAAACTTCTCTCTTACCGGTGCTTGATGTTTATGTCCAACTGTGGCACAGCACTGGCTGCATGGTGAAGATGGTTTCCTTTTTCATACATGCCATGATTGGGGTGGTGGTGGTAGTATAGTAGTAGTATACACTGGCAGGGTAGCAGCATTTCCAAAAAAAGAAAAGGAGATAGTCAATCGCCTTTGAGAGACTGTTAGAGGAGTAGTTGAATGAAGTACATCACAGAATTTACCGAGCAACAATTATATGCTCAAATATTTGACAAAAAAAATGAATGCTGGATATTATGAGGATAGCCTACTAGACAGAGTTACAAACTATAGTTTTGTCGACTTGGCTATGCCTACAGTCTAACAGTTAGTGCTGTATATGAGGAATGACAACAAACAAATCAAATCAATGCCGGCAATTCATGCTGAGGTATATGTTCCTTTGTTAAATAAAATAACCTGTGAAATATCCTACTCATGGGTGGGCAAGCAGAAGAAGATCATCGCTCTGTATTGAAATTGAAGTAGTGTTGCTTTCACCACATCCGCCCCAGCAAGTGTGTGATTAAGTATTGGTGTACATTTAATTTAGTTACACCTCGACAATAAGTCACACAGCCCGGGGGAAGAGGGTTAGGGTCCGTTGATTGGATGGGAAGGGGGATTTTGGGAAAGGTTTGACATAGAAAAACAGTATGCATACATAGACAAACAAACGACAATCATTGAAGACTACCATACCATATCCATTCCATATGTTAAGGTATAAAAAAGGAAATGCATGCATGATGAGACCCGGATTACATACACTTCTATTTCTTGTTCTGTTCCGGCCTTAAAACTTTAACAGATAGCAAATAGAAATTTTAAATATTGGTAGTGAAGAATCGTAAACACAGAGCAAACGTAATGATGATTGATAATAACAACTCCAAGAACACACTGTTGTAAAGAATGTATACAAGATATTAATCAAATTATTTAAAAGAAGTGAAAAGTGGATACTGTTACTGTCTTATCCTGGTCAAAAATGTGGACTGGTTTTTTGCATCTCGGCATTCCTCTTGCTCCTCTCGTCCATCAATCTTGGGTGTGTCGCCTCACCACTCGCCACTGCCCGGCTGGAATAAAAAGGTGATTGATTGGTAAGGTAATTAATATGCATTGTAATGTTTTACAAAGTTTTGGACAAGGCCCGGCCTGTAATTTTAGATTGAAAACCAAAGGGGATATTCAGAAAGAAAGTGAAAACAAATGCACAAGTGATGGTGTAGTGCAACAAGAACACTTTCCGAGGTGGCATGTATGCATATGCATCATCTCTACTGTAGTCTGTTTCCAGCATAGACCTTCAACAGTAACAGGAGAGATCAGGCCCACAGTGCTTACCATTAGCACATCCTACGTTAACACTTTAGAGTCCTTTTTTTTTTTCTCTCAAAGAGTTGGACAAACGCAAAGCACATTATCCATTCCAGACATAGCATTTTACAGTTAAAGTTAGTAAAATCAATGCACTGCAGTCATCCCACCGCTACACTCTATTCAACTTCTACACAGACATTTGGGTGTGCTGTGGTTGTGGTTCACGTGTTTACCTTTAGGCTTTTCCGTTTTATGCCACTCATGAAACATCCTCCTGACTTCATCATCAGCTCTGATACTTCTACTGACTGAAGATCGGCCTGCAGTACAAGTGTAATTTTTAGAACACAACAAGAGTAGAAATATAAATATTACTGACTTGAGTCATTCTTTATTGTGTACAGAAAGATAGATTAACACTAGTACACTTTGACATCATTCACTTTGTGCACAACAAACAACGCAAACACAAAGATCAATAGCTCAGAGTCAGGTGTCCAATGCATGCCATTAATTATCATCATTTATTACCTGTTACTTCTCATCTTAAGTTAACGGGCCGTCTCTTTCGCCATCATCATGACGGACGGTGCTGTTTAAGTCACAGTCATTTGCATTGCGCAGCAGATTGAGTGAGTCCCCTTCCTGTATTGAATTAAAAGCAATGTATCACCAAGATGCAGGAGAAGTACACATTTCTTGTTTGCCAGAAGAGGAAAATTAGTAATTACTAGTGTGTTCTGTAGAAAGTTGATTAGTGGCAGTGCACAATTACATCAATTCATGCGAAACACACCACAAAATCTACATCATTCAGTCTGCTATTCTGCGGCCAATGCATGGCATCAATCATTACCTGTTGCATCTCATCTCGTTAACGCTGCAGGCCGTCTCTTTCGCCATCATCATGATGGACGGTGCTGTTAAGTCACAGTCATTTGCATTGCGCAGATTGAGTGAGTGCCCTTCCTGTATTGAATTAAAAGCAATGTATCACCAAGATGCAGGAGAGAAGTACACATTTCTTGTTTGCCAGAAGAGGAAAATTAGTAATTACTAGTGTGTTCTGTAGAAAGTTGATTAGTGGCAGTGCACAATTACATCAATTCATTCATGCGCAACACACACAACAAAATCTACATCACTCAGTCTGCTTTTCTGCGGACAATGCATGGCATCAATCATTACCTGTTGCATCTTATTTTCAGTTAATGGCCAGTCTCTCTCGGCTCTGAAGGAGGATAGCTATAGAAGTCATCAGATTCATGGTCCACTTGTTTTGGAAGGACGAGGAAAGTTTGAATTTGTTGTTACCATCATCCAATCATCATTCATGAGGGAAATGGAATTGACCAGGAGATGCAGTATGATCGAGCGGAGGAGCTGGATTCTGAGGACTGTAGTGTCAAATGGCAGACACCTGAAACTTGTATCTTAAATTAGAAGATTAGAAGACGGTGATAATGCATTGGTTGCGATTCACAAGTTTATAACCGGAACAACAGACACAAACAAAGGGGGAAAAAAGGGAGGAAGACAGTAAGTGCGAGCCTAATTGTCAGGGAAGTATAGCTCGTCCTCAAACTCTGGGGGATCGTCCAGTAGTAGGTAATCATCTGACACAATACTTCCGTCACCTGAGCCGCTGTCCTCATCTTCCTCTGTTGATTCATGCATTGTGTAATTCGGTGGTATGAAGTGCTGATTCATTTTGATCATTGTTAACCTCTCCACGTTTTTGGGAGATAGACTGGTCCTTCTCAAGGTTACAATGGAACCAGCAGCACTGAAAACACGTTCGGAAGAGACACTTGCGACAGGGCAAGCCAGATAGCTTATTGCCAGCCTGCTGAGCTGTGGCCATTCAGACCTTTTCCTATACCAATACTGCACTGGGTTTTGATCAACGTACACCTCTGTTGGGTCGTCCAGATAGGCCTGGACCATCCGCTCAATGTTCAGGGTTGCTGCTGGTAAGCTTTTGTGCTGTTTTTTCTGTGCATCAGCACTGTGCTTACGGCCCATCTTTACATACCAATCTGATAATGATTGTACTCGGCTGAATGATCCAGTTATTGTTTTTGTAGTCGATGGTGATGGTGAGTGTTGCGATTGTGAGCCAACCGCACTGCCCTCAGCCGACGAAGTTGCACTTGATTCTGCATGGCCTGCTTCAGTATCAGTACTTGTTGTGGGTTGATGTGGCGGGCTTTTAATTAGCAGCCCTTCGTTTTCAAACTTGATGGCTGCTTCAGCTATACAACTTTTGTAGCGGGCAACATCAGTGTCGGAAAAAGAAAGGAATAGTCCTAATTTTGCACGTGGATCCAGAATTGTGGCACAAATGTAATGGTCTTGTGACAAAATTTTATTTTGTATCCTTACATTTTCTGATAAGCGCCTGGATAAGCTCTCCACCAAGTCATGGGCTTGCCTTCTGTCCTCTACACCTTTGTAGGATTCAGACACATTATTCAGCTCATGCTCTAGCATTTGCAACAATGGGATCGCTTGGCCCATTGTACAGTCCTCCTTGCTGACTTCACGTGTGAAGACCTCAAAAGGAGACAGCATCTCAGTCAGGCATTGAATTAGGGTCCATTGCTCCCTCTGAAGGGTCATGCCTTTAACACTAGCATCACTGCTTCTGTACCAGACATAATCATTGAGTGACCTGTGCTGTTCGTACAGACGATCAAGCATGTAATACGTTGAGTTCCAACGTGTTGCCACCTCCTGGATGAGTGCCTTGACTGGCACCCTACGCTCACGTTGGAGGATCCTCAGCTGCTTCCGAGCTTTAAAAGAATGGCTGAAATGAGTGCATATTCTTCGGCAGATGGACAGTAAATTGCTTACTATGGGTTCTTTTTTCAGAAAGTCTTGCACTATAATGTTTATGCAGTGTGCCAAACACGGAACCCTGAAATAGGAACCAAGTTCCATGGCCTTAAGTACATTACTGCCATTGTCTGTGGCAACAAAACCAATACCAAGCCCTCTGGGCTGCAGCCATTCCAAAACCTTGGTGCGAAACTCTTCTAAAATGTTTTCAGCCGTATGAGTTTTCTCCATGGCGAACATGGCTACAGTTGCATGTTTCCGAGTACCTTCAAAAATCGCAGCTGTGTCAACAACACCTCGTGCAGATAGTTGATCTTTAACCCCCACAAAAGAGATCCAGTGTGCAGTGATACACATGTAATCTGTGGCTTGGCAACTGGTCCACATGTCTGTTGTCAGGTGGATATTGTGCACAGCACTCTTCTGCAAAGCTTGTCCAACCAATTCCAGCACATCATGATGTAGTGCCGGAACAGCAATTCTTGCGAAATAGGACCGGCTTGGAACTTTCCATTTCGGGCAGATGGCAGACACAAATTCAAGGAAACCCACCCCTTCCACAAATGAAAAAGGAAGAAGGTCCAGCGCTAACATTTTAGCCAGCTTCGCATTGTACAATCGTGCCGTTGGGTGGTTGCGTTGGAACTGCCCCTCCAACCTAAACATGCTGTCAATGGTAGGCTGGCTTACTTTCCTTAGTGGTGCCATTAACCCACTAAGGCTCAACGACACAGATTGTCTCATTGAGGTACTCGCCGCCGGTCGCCTTGGTGTCTCACCCACACTCTGAGTATGGCTCTTACTGCGGTGCCACTCTGATGTTACTGAGGAGGATGTGGGCGTTACCACTGCAGTGACTGCACTACTGGAGACAGGGCTAGAAATGCCTCCCTGTTCTTCACCTGCCACCACAATAATATCGCTCCCTGATTCCTGACCAACTTCAAAGGGTTTAGTTTTCCTACTTTCTTTTAACTTAAGTAGGTGATCCTCCCACACAATAGTGTGGTGTATTCTGAGATGACTTGCTTGTCCTCCGGTACCATAGTTTGTACCAAGCTTACCACGCCGAACACCTTGCCGACAAATTGCGCATATAGCAATGTTCTCCTCCTTGGCGCTAACAGAAAAGAAGTCCCAAACTGGGGAGGAGAACTTTCTGGCACTGCTGGATGTGCCACTTTCAACACCAGATGAACTTGAGGGGGTCCTTGAAAATATGTGACCCTGTCCACCTACACTGTGACTTTTACTACCACTTCCTACTGAGGTGGTTGAGCTGGATGTAGGTCCCTGCCGGGCCTTGGAAAATATGGCAGCTGGAGGTAGTGGTGGTGTAACCTGTGTTGGTGAGATCCGTGCTGCATCCCACTCAGTAGCAGCCTTTCTGGATAGGGTTAGAATGTCGGTCTCCAATCCCTTTGGGGCGGGAGTAATGTGCGTGATGACTGGCTCGTCTTCATCAACATCATCACCCCCCTCTTCTACATCTACCTCCATAACTCTAAGTTTTTCTGGGACCTTCCTTTTCAGAAGCAATGTCTTGTGGCGTACTTCACTCTCAGACCGAGCTGGTGGGACCCAAGTGTCATCACGATCATCAGAAGCGGGGCTTGAAGAAGAAGATGATGGACTAAGCCTCCTTTTCCTTGCTGGTGGTCTGGAAGACAATAGATGTTCTGAAACAGTGGTTTGACTTCGCTCCGCTTTGTCTGCAGGAAGCTCGATTTCCTGAAATGCCCCTACGTCAGGAGCAACAACTACTATGGTGGGCTGTTGTGGCGGCTGCTGCTGTTCTGGTTGCGGCGGCTGCTGCTGCTGTTCTGGTTGCGGCGGCTGCTGCTGCTGGTCTGGTTGCGGCGGCTGCTGCTGTTCTGGTTGCGGCGGCTGCTGCTGCTGTTCTGGTTGCGCCGGCTGCTGCTGCTGTTCTGGTTGCGCCGGCTGCTGCTGCTGTTCTGGTTGCGCCGGCTGCTGCTGCTGTTCTGGTTGCGCCGGCTGCTGCTGCTGTTCTGGTTGCGCCGGCTGCTGCTGCTGTTCTTGTTGCGGCGGCTGCACACTGATCTGCTGAGTTTGCGCCTGCGTTGAACTTGATTGTGTACTACTTTGCGGTAATGACATTTCTTCAACATCGCTGCCCGTTAGTAGACTGGCTACCTCTGCGACAGTAAAGCCCTTGGGCCTAGGTTGGTGGGGTTGCTGGACCGCTGTGCTGCTCCCAGCTTGGTTCCCGGACAACGCTTTGGTGCCAAAAAAAACCTTGGCCGGCACACCACCAGTCGTGGTTAATGGCACTTCCTTTTTCTGTTCCTTCTTCTCACCAGCAACTTTCTTGGTACTGGACCTGGTACCTTTCTTTGGGGCCATCTTATTCCGACGTCAGGCAGGAGGCAGATGCACAACAAGTTCTGGTCACACGTGGGCGTGATGCGCAGCAGGACTTCTGTCTGGCTGGCAGTACAACGGGTAGCCAGGTGATGCCGATGACACCTCCTACTCTGTCTTTTGTGCACCTAAAAGCAAAGAAGACAGGAGAAGAAAATCAGTGAAATGTTGCATTTGTTTTTGTGGTTCAGTTACTTAGTACTGTACTAGTGCAAACAAAAGATAGTCTAGCCATTTATGAATTTTTTTTAACTAGAGCTATGTTATACTACTAGTACTGTGTACAGCCACACTACACTCTCAGGAAGGTGATGTCTAAAAATTCAACAGATCACATAGAAAACACTTGATCAATAAAGCTGTGGCTACCTGCTCTGGTAGCAGTGGATGAAAGCAGGCCTGCTGGCAGACAAGGCCAGGCAAGCTTGCAGGCCTAGGCCTCAAAATGGCCACCAGCCACATGGCGAGCCCCAACAACATCAGCAAGGCCACCCCAAAATACACACTTCCCCAACTCAATCCAATGCCATCCATGCCCAAAATGATGTCTAAAATCAACAGAACACACAGAAAACAGTAGATTACTAAAGCTGTGGCTACCTGCTCTGGTAGCAGTGGATGAAAGCAGGCCTGCTGGCAGACAAGGCCAGGCAAGCTTGCAGGCCTAGGCCTCAAAATGGCCACCAGCCACATGGCGAGCCCCAACAACATCAGCAAGGCCACCCCAAAATACACACTTCCCCAACTCAATCCAATGCCATCCATGCCCAAAATGATGTCTAAAATCAACAGAACACACAGAAAACAGTAGATTACTAAAGCTGTGGCTACCTGCTCTGGTAGCAGTGGATGAAAGCAGGCCTGCTGGCAGACAAGGCCAGGCAAGCTTGCAGGCCTAGGCCTCAAAATGGCCACCAGCCACATGGCGAGCCCCAACAACATCAGCAAGGCCACCCCAAAATACACACTTCCCCAACTCAATCCAATGCCATCCATGCCCAAAATGATGTCTAAAATCAACAGAACACACAGAAAACAGTAGATTACTAAAGCTGTGGCTACCTGCTCTGGTAGCAGTGGATGAAAGCAGGCCTGCTGGCAGACAAGGCCAGGCAAGCTTGCAGGCCTAGGCCTCAAAATGGCCACCAGCCACATGGCGAGCCCCAACAACATCAGCAAGGCCACCCCAAAATACACACTTCCCCAACTCAATCCAATGCCATCCATGCCCAAAATGATGTCTAAAATCAACAGAACACACAGAAAACAGTAGATTACTAAAGCTGTGGCTACCTGCTCTGGTAGCAGTGGATGAAAGCAGGCCTGCTGGCAGACAAGGCCAGGCAAGCTTGCAGGCCTAGGCCTCAAAATGGCCACCAGCCACATGGCGAGCCCCAACAACATCAGCAAGGCCACCCCAAAATACACACTTCCCCAACTCAATCCAATGCCATCCATGCCCAAAATGATGTCTAAAATCAACAGAACACACAGAAAACAGTAGATTACTAAAGCTGTGGCTACCTGCTCTGGTAGCAGTGGATGAAAGCAGGCCTGCTGGCAGACAAGGCCAGGCAAGCTTGCAGGCCTAGGCCTCAAAATGGCCACCAGCCACATGGCGAGCCCCAACAACATCAGCAAGGCTACCCCAAAATACACACTTCCCCAACTCAATCCAATGCCATCCATGCCCAAAATGATGTCTAAAATCAACAGAACACACAGAAAACAGTAGATTACTAAAGCTGTGGCTACCTGCTCTGGTAGCAGTGGATGAAAGCAGGCCTGCTGGCAGACAAGGCCAGGCAAGCTTGCAGGCCTAGGCCTCAAAATGGCCACCAGCCACATGGCGAGCCCCAACAACATCAGCAAGGCCACCCCAAAATACACACTTCCCCAACTCAATCCAATGCCATCCATGCCCAAAATGATGTCTAAAATCAACAGAACACACAGAAAACAGTAGATTACTAAAGCTGTGGCTACCTGCTCTGGTAGCAGTGGATGAAAGCAGGCCTGTTGGCAGACAAGGCCAGGCAAGCTTGCAGGCCTAGGCCTCAAAATGGCCACCAGCCACATGGAGAGCCCCAACAACATCAGCAAGGCCACCCCAAAATACACACTTCCCCAACTCAATCCAATGGCATCCATGCCCAAAATGATGTCTAAATTCAACAGAGCACACAGAAAACAGTAGATTACTAAAGCTGTGGCTACCTGCTCTGGTAGCAGTGGATGAAAGCAGGCCTGCTGGCAGACAAGGCCAGGCAAGCTTGCAGGCCTAGGCCTCAAAATGGCCACCAGCCACATGTCCAGGCCCAACAACATCAGCAAGGCCACCCCAAAAAACACACTTCCCCAACTCAATCCAATGCCATCCATGCCCTAAATGTGATTGAAAATGAAATATATTCAAAAAACAAAAGGAACAGTTGCTTCATCATGCACACACACACCCATGAGGCCATGCCCATGGCTAGCTCGGGCCTACTACTACAACCCACAAAATTAAAATAAATAAAAAAAAAAAAAAAGGAATGATGATAATTAATTATCAAAAATAAATTGTAGTTACACAACAACTGCAATGCCCACAATCAAACACAACAACCACTTACTTGTAAAATATCCTATTCCAAAAATCCTGAAATCCAATTGCAATGATGCAGCAGACAAAAAGAGAGATCTTTCCAGCTCCAAATCCAAAGGCAGAATGAGCAGGAGATGGACAAAGCACTGGGAGGAGCCTGCTGGACAGGAACAGGAAGTTGGAGAATCTGTGTCACTTCCTCCCTCTCTCCACTTTGTAAAAAAAAAATGACTCCTGGAGTCCTTGCACAAAAAAGGAAAGCCAAATGTGAATGTAAGGAGTTCTTTTCATCCAAAATCAGTATTTGCAGATGGTTTCATGCTGCTAGAGCCGATATTCCTCTCCAAATTGTAAATTTTACGTTGTTGAGTTCTCCAGCTTCACATTACTTCCGCCGGCGTGTCGAAAACGATATGATCGCGTTCTCTTCTTTGTCCCTGTCGCGTTGGATATGACGTGTTCGCGGTCTCTTTCTCCTGTTCGCGTTCGATTTCATGTGCCCGCGTCCTCATTCTCTGGCTCGCGATGTAGAATGACATGTTCGAGATCTCAATCTTCTCATACTCGCGCGGTGCATGATCGCGAGAAGAAAGACCTGATCGCGCGACAAATGACGTGATCGCGTGAAAAATGACTTGAATGCGGCCGCGAACTCTCGCGAGACAGCGCAAAATGGCTACCAAAATCCAACATCTCGTGGAGAACGCGACCGGGTCAAGAAAACTTGTCGGAGAACGCAGGGATTCAGGTAAGGCGATCGCGCGCGCGCGAGAATGTATTGTTTTACAGCGCGAGCAAGAAAAAAATTATCGCTAAGCTGCGGAATGTGGAAATTTTGACATTTTCGCGCTTTCCGCGGAACGCGAGAATGCCAAAATATCGCAACTTCCGCGAACGGAACGGAATTTTGGCCCAGGCCTATTTACCAGGTTTATTTATTAAACAGGAACGACCCCTGGAAACACCAGCCACTCTCCACAGCAACTGCTCTCTCTCTACTGCCTACATTCCAGCACGGCATCAGAGAGGACAGGTTTCTAGGAAGCAGAAAGCATTCCATAGCATTTCATAAAAATACATACATAACAAGTTAATGAAAGGGAAGAATATAACAGGATCAACATGATATACTATCCCTATATAGTCAATCTAACCTCGATCTTTCAAGCACTACAAGGGTATTCCTTCAAACTAACCCACAATTCCTAGAACTCCCACCTGAAGCTACACCCTATATGGTAGTTCTGACAAACGTAGCTCAACTCCCTGACCATGAAGGGGAATCCTGGACTGCCCTAAGAAACAAATCTATTCATTGGCTGAGTACCAGGATTAGATTAAACAAGGCATTTTTTGCTGAATTCAAAATGGTCAGAACAGCTTGGAAAGGCAAAACCCATAAAGCACTGGTAGGGGACTGTGTGGTTTTAACATTTAGATCTCCCCATCTGGTGCGAACAATTTTTGAAGAGCAGGTAGCCACAATAGCCAGGATGTAAACATTGTCCCACTAAGTTACTTTTACCAATCACCAAAGATGCAGATTAATAGAATCACGATTAGGAACTAACCAGTCGAAACCTACTCTAGGTACAGTGTCCCAGTAACTAATCATTTTGACAGGCTAAATAATTTAGAAGATATTGACTGACTAAATAAGGGGCTTAAACAATACAATGAAAACAAGTAGGTTGAAGTTAGAAATTTGCCCACTAAAATAAGTAGTCACAGGCATCTTACAAATGACCTATTAATAAACAGCAGATTCCACTCACAGTGGCCCAGTTATCGACACAGCCTTACTCGGCTGACGAAGTGCAAATCATTAGTCACACAGTAGAGGATTCTACCATCATTGCAGGTATAAGACAGATCCAGACACTACCTATTGCTCCTACTGTTACCACTGTAGATGAGTTCGCAAAGATCTGCAAAGATAGAAACTATTCCGAGAACTAATACAGTTTATTGGAATGTTTCAGGAATTCGATCAAAGATAGCAAACCCGCTGTGCTGCGAGTTTCCATCAAAGTTTCACGTAATGTGTTTTCAAGAAACCTGTCCACATTCACGGTTGCCAAACATTTCATACTGCGGCTGTGGCTGGGAGTCATGAGAGGGCAAAGGGGGGCTTGTCTACTTATATATCTAACATGCTAAATGTAAGAAAAATAGAACTGAAATTCGCTGAAATATACTATCAAGTAATGACACTTCATACTGGTAATAAGCACTGTGTTGTACTGATAACTTTTTATAACAATGCCTCGCCTGATCAGATCGACCGGCACATTGCGGGATCAAATGTATGCATGTCTCTCAAAACGTATCAATAGGTAGGGTGAACGGTTATTCCCTCCGCTGGGCGATGGTGGATCCCTTAGAAATCACAAGGAATGTTTTAATCAAGAGTAAGTCTGCTTTTGTGGCCTGCTTGGCTGAGAATGCCGTACACGAAGTAGTCTTGTCCTGACCTCTTTCCAAGCTATAAAGGAGGCCTTATTCGTAAACAAAATAGGAACACAAAAGGATGGTTTGATTCAAAGTGTTTGCAGGCTTACGGCAAGCTAAAACATGAGACACCTAAAATCCATAGAAATCTGCTTGATATAAGGCAGGCAAGACGGGCCTATAAAAACACACTTAAGCTCCGAAAGGCGACGCTGAGAGATGAGGCATGGACGGCACTGCACAAGGCTGTGATGTCTTAGGACGAGGCGGCTTTTTGGAGGGCTGTTAAGACCCCTTTTTTGGATCCCGGGGATGCTCCATCCATTGAAGTCGTAATAACGGAGAAGCAATGGGTGGAGCATTTTGCAAATGCATTTAATTGCATTTTGTGCAACAACACCTTAGAAACCCAACCAGTAGGTGACGATGACAGGGAACCTCTAACAATTGTGATTGACCTTCAGGTAACCCTGGATGAAGTAAATCGGGCAATCATGGCAAGCGTGGGCGGGAAAGCCCTTGGTCCAGATGGGATCCCTTTAGACTTATATAAAAATAACACTGCACCATTGGGCCCGCTGTTAACCCAGGTAATTACAGCTAGTTGTTCCTCCCACCTAATAGAGACGTGGACTAAATCAATTCTAGTACCAATATTTAAAAAAGGAAATCGTCAAGACCCTGCCTGTTATCGACTGATATCCCTGATAGATTCCGTTGCAAATGTAGTCAGGGGTATCGTACTTAAAAGATTGCAGGATTGGGCTGAGGAAAATAAGATCATCTCCGAAATAAAGTTTGGTTTTCGCAAGGGGCTAGGAACTGTTGAACAAAGCTTAAACCTGAATATTATCATAGGGAAATATACCCTTGCAAAGAAGAGTCGAGCCCACTATCATCCTCTTCTTAAGACAACTGTATAGAAATGCTAAGCCAGGGTACGGTATGGCACCAACGGAGAATGTACAGCCCCGTTTCACATTAACAAGGGGGAAGGCAAGGCTGCGTGCTGGCCCCCTTTCTTTTTAATATTTATATAAATGGCTTAGGCCAAGCACTGTCGAACACATGGCCTATACCAGCATTATTGTACCCGTACGATGCCGTTCTGATGTCCCACACCCAAGTGGGTCTACAAGGAATGTTAAATAGCTTTTCACAATTTATGCACGATCTAGACTTGAAGGTAAATATGACAAAATCTTTTATTATTAGATGCGTGTTGGTAGTCATAAGTGTAGAGATATGTACATTGACCAACAAAAAATTGATTTTTATAAAAAGATTGAGCTATTTATGCATTTTATTTGACCACAATACCACATGGACTCGTGCGGTCCAAGCAAGAAAATTGGCTTTTATGAAAACTACTGCCGCCTTAGTTGATTTCTCAAACAAATTGGGCAGGAGGCCTCCGCATGAGCTACTACAAATATATAGGGCAAAGTGCGTTTCGATGGCCATGTATGGTGCAGGGGTTTGGGGACATTCCGATCTTCAAGATATGCAAGATTTTGGAAATTTGTTTTTAAAATATATTTTGGCAGTCACGGGCAGTACCACCTCTTATGTTTCCCATTCTGAATTGGGGGTCCCATATCTAACAGATCTTATAAAAGTGGAACCAATCCTGTAATGGCACAGGATATGGACGTCTGTAGAAACCAATCTTAATAGGGACATTTTTAAAGATATTTTTAAATTGCAAGGTGTTTT
Organism: Triturus cristatus; assembly: GCF_964204655.1. NCBI lineage: Eukaryota > Metazoa > Chordata > Amphibia > Caudata > Salamandridae > Triturus > Triturus cristatus. The sequence continues at coordinate 882,196,419 of NC_140583.1, forward strand.
AAGAATTGCATGGCTAAAGAATAGGCGGGATTTTATGCTTGATTTAGGCCACCCAGAGTTCTATACCGAGCCAAGCACAATGAGTAGTTGGACAAGAAAAGTGTTAAAAGAAAAAGGCTTGAACCTACTCAAAACTCTTAGACTATCATAAGGAATAACGAAGCCCACAGTATTGTATAATCAAACGATCTTAATTACTTATAGCATTCAACCTTATCTTATACTTGTCTGTGGATCTTACGACAAGATTTAGACTAGGGATATTACACAGAATAACCAGTTTCCCAAACATGAACGATGGGTCAAAAGGTATGCAATTGTGCCCCAGTGATGATCGCTCGAAACAAACAACACTCCATGTGGTCTTAGTCTGCAAATCTTATAATGTTCAAAGGAAAAGTAGTAGTGCTTAAAAGGGATAAAATCCATTATCCCTTTTAAGCACTACAGTTTTTAGAAAATAAATACGTAACTTGGATTTTATCAATGTTTTCAAAATGTGTAGTATAATGCAGGAAATCAATTTTAATGTGACAGTTTTAATCTTCCAACAAAGTAATCATGTAAAGGGGGTACAAAAAAAATACAAAATATTACCTTAAATGTTGAAATGGAATGTGATTTAATGCAATGCTATGCTTTTATGCTTTTTTAAACAGAAATCGAATAAAGCTTTGTTTGATTTGATTTGATTACTGCCAATTCGACCTGGCGTCAGCCTTCCTACTTAATACTTAGAAGTCACCCCTATGGTATGCCCTAAAGGCTAATAGATCAAACAAAAGCAGCTAAGTATGCACTCAATTATATCAAACTCCAACTGTGATCTCAATGTCACTCAAAAGTAAATGACACTTCAACTGATTTAGTGTGCACCTGAAAGGTGGTACTGCCAGCCACCTGAGTACAACAATACTATTAGAAAATCTAGACGAGTGTCTAGAAAAACAAGTGCACTACTCAATGCCCAGGTGGGGCATATTCGTGTTTAAACATGAAAAAGTAGCCTAACTGTAACAAATATCTTATTAGACAGTTATACAATTATTCACAAAGGACACCATGATGCAACATTGGAATCATCAACATAGTTAATTCTCCACACTTAGGAAACAAATTCAAAGCAAAGCTGGATCCATGTGTCCGTATGATTTTTAATCAATGACGAAAAAAAAGTTTGACAAAACGTTGCTTCTTCTCAGCAAAAAATCACAATTTCAGAAGGCAAATCCCAATGCATTTCGGGCTTACAATTCAGCCCTTCATCAGGGGCATCTATAGAAACAAACAATACATATATCAATTGTAAAAAAACATCATCAATCGTCGTACTGAATAAATACAGTTTTGCTGTTCAAGGAAAACGCAAGGGGATAACATTATGGTCATTGCAACAGAAGCGTAGTACCACCACCAAAGGAACCGAAAGATCAAGGTGCTGTATGCCTAAAAAATGTGCGAATTCAAGAAAGCCATCGGTGCTCAAAACAAACCTAGTTCATGCCTACAGAAACTACTATACGTGTAACACCATTAAAATACCACCACCAAAAGAAACCAATACGTGAAGACACTACGTAAAAACACTATCCTATTTTCACAAAGACAATGCGTACCTGAAAAACTACGATGGGTGAAACACGAATGACGTGCCAGAAGCAAAGAACTAAATGTATCTGCAACAATCCTGGAGTTGCGCTGTGAAAAATAAGTAGATCAAACCAAAAGCCTCATAGTAACATCACATCCACGTAAGTGCAGAATCACCCATAAAACAAAGCTTACCACTATTTCTCACTCAGACGTGATTAATCCAAATTATCAACACACGGGAAGTTTTCGGATACAGCTGCGGTCATAACCAACGTACTAACTCTGAAATTGTCGAAACACAAATTTCAGCATACTGGTCAAACGAACAAATTTGTTGAGAGTCTGTTTCAGAAACAAAATTGTCGCTTACCCAAACCAACTGTGCTCCACCCCAAATCACCAACAACGCTGGCTCCTCGAAAAAGCCGCCCGCGTCGGCGTGTTTTAACCCGAACTAATCATAGAAACAGGACTGGCATCTCCACTGTACCGATACGGTATCCCAAGGCCGCCATGTTGAAAAAATTCAACGAAATTAAATTAATGAAATAAAAACCCAAAGTAACTGGATCAAAATAGACGACAGAAATAACAAAGCAAAAGGAAAAAGAAGCAACTGATGCAAGACCTATAATGTTTTACAACAAGTGCGGGTATGGTTACAACAATAAACAATCAGCATTATACATGAATGAACAATCAATCAACGATTTGCATGAACCTAATGATGAACTTTAGAGAAAGCAGGCCAATTCAAACTTATCATTAAGCCCCTTTGGCAAGAGGCTTTGCATGAACCAGATCCAATATGCTTCACACTGTAACAGAAACTTAGTGGTATCTCTATCAGGACGTACTGTCACTTTCTCTAAAATACCAAATCGCAATTGCGCAATAGAATGCTTTTTCTCCAGCCAGTGGACTGCAAGAGGTGAACTAGTAGTTTTGGTCCGAATTCTACTCTTGTGTTCAGTCATTCGAACCCGAATTGACCTTTCGGTTTTGCCAACATAAAACATCTCACATGGACACTTGATGAAATATATAACATGGTGACTATTACAATTAGCATCAAAATTAAGAATAATCTTTTTTCCTGTCCATGGGTGAGTTATATATTTGCCAGTAACGGCATTGTGGCAATGTGAGCAATTCATGCAAGTAGTCATACCTCTAAATGACGTGGTTGGTTTGACTGAAGTCTGATTAAGCATCTCTTTTAAATTATTAGATCGTTTGTACGCAAATAGTGGTTGCTCAGAAAAAAGATTTCCAAAATCAGCTTCATTTTGAAGTAAATCCCAACGTTGTAGGATACTTTTTTTGATGTAATTGGAGTTTCTAGAGAAAGTGGATACAAATACTTCTCGGCTAGAGGAAACCGGTTTGTCCTGCTTGAGCAAAAGTGATTCACGACTCTTAGTCATTACTCGGCTTGCTGCCTCATTCACCAATTTAGAGGGATAGCCTCTAGCTAGAAATTTGTCCTTGAATTCATGCATAGTCTGCACGCTGGACTCAGGGTCAGAGGAAATGCGTCGGATTCTTAGTAGTTGAGAAAAAGGTAAGTGTCTTTTAAGAGACCAAGGATGAAAGCTCTGGTAATGCAAAGCATTATTGCGATCCGTCTGTTTCTTGTATACCGCAGTCTCAATGTTAGTACCTGTCCTTGTTAGAATGACATCAAGATATGAAATACTTAGAGGATCAACAGAATATGTGAATTGAATACGAGGATTAATTGTATTCAACTGTTGTATGCATGACACTAATACGTTTTTAGACCCCTGCCATACAACCAAAATATCATCGATATATCGACGATACATCAGAAGATTAGATGCCCACAGTGGATTGGAAAGAATGTGCTCTGTTTCATATTTAAGCATGAAAATGTTGGCATAGCTAGGTGCCCCAGAAAAGCCCATCGATATGCCATTGGCTTGAAGAAAAAAATCACCCTTCCACTGGAAATAACTGTGGAATAAACAAAAGTGTAACAGTTCTAATAAAAACACTTTGTTGGCTCTGATGGAGTCCTGCTTGAGTAAAGCCCATTCAACAGCTTCAATACCCTCAATGTGGGGAATCGAAGTGTACAATGACACAACATCAATAGTGCAAAAAAAGACTTCAGATGACGATGGTAATCTCATGTCTGCAATGATGTTCAATAGATGCGTGGTATCCTGCAAGTAAGATGGACTAGACTGCACCATCGGTTGAAAAAAGGTGTCTAAATATCGTCCTAATGAGTCATGAATCGACCCACAACCGGAGACAATAGGTCTCAACGGGGGGTCAGTTACGTGCTTGTGAATCTTTGGCAGCATGTACAAAGAGGGTCTACGAGGAAATCTCGTGAACAAAAACTCCCTAGTCTTGTTGTTGATCCAGCCCATATCCTCAGCATTCTGTAAAATAGAGTTCAATAAGGACAAAAAAGAACTGGTAGGGTCTGCAGTGAGTGGAATATAGGTGTCTTGGTCAAGTAACATTGTCTCAACTTTGTTTTCATAGTGAGTACGATCCATTACAACAAGTGCCCCTCCCTTATCCGCTTTCGTAAAATGTAGAGTGGTATTACATCTTAAGGAATTCAAAGCCATTTTTTCACCTTTCGTCAAATTGAAAGACCCTGATTTTAAACATGGAATGTGTTTTAAATCCTGTTTGACCAAATTCTCAAATAAGTCAATCGTTTTATGTGAGAAAGGTGGTAGGAAAAAACTTTTTGGTTTGAATTCCAAATTGCCATCCTCTACAGTAGGATTGGGAGTGGTTTCAATGGTGGAAAAAAAGTATCGTAGGCGTAGCTTCCTGGTGAATTTAAAAAGATCAACCTGCGAATCAAGAGCCTTTCCTGTATATGATGGAACGAAGGAACAGCCTTTATTAAGAACTGAAATTTGTTTGGAAGTTAAAGATTTAGACGAAATGTTCACTACTAATGTTTCTTCCTTCTTGTGGATCCTGTTTTTGTCGAATCTGTGCCCTCTACGGGTTTTGCTGAGGGAGTTGTTGTCGGTGCGGGAGGTTGGTTTGACGCTGGGCTTATCTCTAAAAAAGACACTTTTGATGTACTCGGCCCAGCTTCAGCTGGTTCACTGTCTTGTGACTGAACATGAGTGGAGGCAGGTGGACGAGACAACTGAGTGTCTGTAACCGAAACAAGACTCTCCTCAGAAGAGGTGGTTCCCTGTTTCTGCCAGTTACGTTTCTGGGCGTACACTTCCGCCCAGGTGTAGACCTCATCTAGTTTATAGTCAATGGTGTCCCTGCGAAATTTTCTGATTTTGCGCTCATGTATTTCTTTAGCGTAATTATCTAATTTAAGGTTGATGTCATCAAGTGTTTTAGACCAGACCTCAGGTGCCATTTGAGCTGTTAGAGTGGCCTGTAAGTTTTTAATTTCAGATTCAAGTTCAACAATAACCTGGGATAATTCTTCCACTATCAAAAGGATTAAATCCAAGGAGCACTTATTGAGAATGGCGTACCATTTCTCCATAAATTTCTTGTTCATGTTAAATAGCATAGGCTTAATCGCTAAACGCAAACCCCTTGGGATCCTGCTCGCTTTATGATACTGAACAAGAGTCGTCGCGTGCAGGCGCTGATTAACTTCACGGCGCATTAGATATTCCAATTGCCGAAGTTGCTGTAAGGTTGACCCTGTAGATGTATCAAATGCCCTTACTTCCTTGATCAGCCCATAAATGTCACTAGCTTCAGCTGATGAATATGCTTTCGTGTGAGCTCGATTGTCAGTTAAATGTACAATCTCTTCAAACGACATTTTTTAAGTGTTACAACTAAAAACAATGGTGCAAAGTGAGCTGCAAAGGCAGTGTGAAGATATACAGATCAAACAAAAGCAGCTAAGTATGCACTCAATTATATCAAACTCCAACTGTGATCTCAATGTCACTCAAAAGTAAATGACACTTCAACTGATTTAGTGTGCACCTGAAAGGTGGTACTGCCAGCCACCTGAGTACAACAATACTATTAGAAAATCTAGACGAGTGTCTAGAAAAACCCTGAGTCCAGCGTGCAGACTATGCATGAATTCAAGGACAAATTTCTAGCTAGAGGCTATCCCTCTAAATTGGTGAATGAGGCAGCAAGCCGAGTAATGACTAAGAGTCGTGAATCACTTTTGCTCAAGCAGGACAAACCGGTTTCCTCTAGCCGAGAAGTATTTATATCCACTTTCTCTAGAAACTCCAATTACATCAAAAAAAGTATCCTACAACGTTGGGATTTACTTCAAAATGAAGCTGATTTTGGAAATCTTTTTTCTGAGCAACCACTATTTGCGTACAAACGATCTAATAATTTAAAAGAGATGCTTAATCAGACTTCAGTCAAACCAACCACGTCATTTAGAGGTATGACTACTTGCATGAATTGCTCACATTGCCACAATGCCGTTACTGGCAAATATATAACTCACCCATGGACAGGAAAAAAGATTATTCTTAATTTTGATGCTAATTGTAATAGTCACCATGTTATATATTTCATCAAGTGTCCATGTGAGATGTTTTATGTTGGCAAAACCGAAAGGTCAATTCGGGTTCGAATGACTGAACACAAGAGTAGAATTCGGACCAAAACTACTAGTTCACCTCTTGCAGTCCACTGGCTGGAGAAAAAGCATTCTATTGCGCAATTGCGATTTGGTATTTTAGAGAAAGTGACAGTACGTCCTGATAGAGATACCACTAAGTTTCTGTTACAGCGTGAAGCATATTGGATCTGGTTCATGCAAAGCCTCTTGCCAAAGGGGCTTAATGATAAGTTCGAATTGGCCTGCTTTCTCTAAAGTTCATCATTAGGTTCATGCAAATCGTTGATTGATTGTTCATTCATGTATAATGCTGATTGTTTATTGTTGTAACCATACCCGCACTTGTTGTAAAACATTATAGGTCTTGCATCAGTTGCTTCTTTTTCCTTTTGCTTTGTTATTTCTGTCGTCTATTTTGATCCAGTTACTTTAGGTTTTTATTTCATTAATTTAATTTCGTTGAATTTTTTCAACATGGCGGCCTTGGGATACCGTATCGGTACAGTGGAGATGCCAGTCCTGTTTCTATGATTAGTTCGGGTTAAAACACGCCGACGCGGGCGGCTTTTTCGAGGAGCCAGCGTTGTTGGTGATTTGGGGTGGAGCACAGTTGGTTTGGGTAAGCGACAATTTTGTTTCTGAAACAGACTCTCAACAAATTTGTTCGTTTGACCAGTATGCTGAAATTTGTGTTTCGACAATTTCAGAGTTAGTACGTTGGTTATGACCGCAGCTGTATCCGAAAACTTCCCGTGTGTTGATAATTTGGATTAATCACGTCTGAGTGAGAAATAGTGGTAAGCTTTGTTTTATGGGTGATTCTGCACTTACGTGGATGTGATGTTACTATGAGGCTTTTGGTTTGATCTACTTATTTTTCACAGCGCAACTCCAGGATTGTTGCAGATACATTTAGTTCTTTGCTTCTGGCACGTCATTCGTGTTTCACCCATCGTAGTTTTTCAGGTACGCATTGTCTTTGTGAAAATAGGATAGTGTTTTTACGTAGTGTCTTCACGTATTGGTTTCTTTTGGTGGTGGTATTTTAATGGTGTTACACGTATAGTAGTTTCTGTAGGCATGAACTAGGTTTGTTTTGAGCACCGATGGCTTTCTTGAATTCGCACATTTTTTAGGCATACAGCACCTTGATCTTTCGGTTCCTTTGGTGGTGGTACTACGCTTCTGTTGCAATGACCATAATGTTATCCCCTTGCGTTTTCCTTGAACAGCAAAACTGTATTTATTCAGTACGACGATTGATGATGTTTTTTTACAATTGATATATGTATTGTTTGTTTCTATAGATGCCCCTGATGAAGGGCTGAATTGTAAGCCCGAAATGCATTGGGATTTGCCTTCTGAAATTGTGATTTTTTGCTGAGAAGAAGCAACGTTTTGTCAAACTTTTTTTTCGTCATTGATTAAAAATCATACGGACACATGGATCCAGCTTTGCTTTGAATTTGTTTCCTAAGTGTGGAGAATTAACTATGTTGATGATTCCAATGTTGCATCATGGTGTCCTTTGTGAATAATTGTATAACTGTCTAATAAGATATTTGTTACAGTTAGGCTACTTTTTCATGTTTAAACACGAATATGCCCCACCTGGGCATTGAGTAGTGCACTTGTTTTTCTAGACACTCGTCTAGATTTTCTAATAGTATTGTTGTACTCAGGTGGCTGGCAGTACCACCTTTCAGGTGCACACTAAATCAGTTGAAGTGTCATTTACTTTTGAGTGACATTGAGATCACAGTTGGAGTTTGATATAATTGAGTGCATACTTAGCTGCTTTTGTTTGATCTGTATATCTTCACACTGCCTTTGCAGCTCACTTTGCACCATTGTTTTTAGTTGTAACACTTAAAAAATGTCGTTTGAAGAGATTGTACATTTAACTGACAATCGAGCTCACACGAAAGCATATTCATCAGCTGAAGCTAGTGACATTTATGGGCTGATCAAGGAAGTAAGGGCATTTGATACATCTACAGGGTCAACCTTACAGCAACTTCGGCAATTTGAATATCTAATGCGCCGTGAAGTTAATCAGCGCCTGCACGCGACGACTCTTGTTCAGTATCATAAAGCGAGCAGGATCCCAAGGGGTTTGCGTTTAGCGATTAAGCCTATGCTATTTAACATGAACAAGAAATTTATGGAGAAATGGTACGCCATTCTCAGTAAGTGCTCCTTGGATTTAATCCTTTTGATAGTGGAAGAATTATCCCAGGTTATTGTTGAACTTGAATCTGAAATTAAAAACTTACAGGCCACTCTAACAGCTCAAATGGCACCTGAGGTCTGGTCTAAAACACTTGATGACATCAACCTTAAATTAGATAATTACGCTAAAGAAATACATGAGCGCAAAATCAGAAAATTTCGCAGGGACACCATTGACTATAAACTAGATGAGGTCTACACCTGGGCGGAAGTGTACGCCCAGAAACGTAACTGGCAGAAACAGGGAACCACCTCTTCTGAGGAGAGTCTTGTTTCGGTTACAGACACTCAGTTGTCTCGTCCACCTGCCTCCACTCATGTTCAGTCACAAGACAGTGAACCAGCTGAAGCTGGGCCGAGTACATCAAAAGTGTCTTTTTTAGAGATAAGCCCAGCGTCAAACCAACCTCCCGCACCGACAACAACTCCCTCAGCAAAACCCGTAGAGGGCACAGATTCGACAAAAACAGGATCCACAAGAAGGAAGAAACATTAGTAGTGAACATTTCGTCTAAATCTTTAACTTCCAAACAAATTTCAGTTCTTAATAAAGGCTGTTCCTTCGTTCCATCATATACAGGAAAGGCTCTTGATTCGCAGGTTGATCTTTTTAAATTCACCAGGAAGCTACGCCTACGATACTTTTTTTCCACCATTGAAACCACTCCCAATCCTACTGTAGAGGATGGCAATTTGGAATTCAAACCAAAAAGTTTTTTCCTACCACCTTTCTCACATAAAACGATTGACTTATTTGAGAATTTGGTCAAACAGGATTTAAAACACATTCCATGTTTAAAATCAGGGTCTTTCAATTTGACGAAAGGTGAAAAAATGGCTTTGAATTCCTTAAGATGTAATACCACTCTACATTTTACGAAAGCGGATAAGGGAGGGGCACTTGTTGTAATGGATCGTACTCACTATGAAAACAAAGTTGAGACAATGTTACTTGACCAAGACACCTATATTCCACTCACTGCAGACCCTACCAGTTCTTTTTTGTCCTTATTGAACTCTATTTTACAGAATGCTGAGGATATGGGCTGGATCAACAACAAGACTAGGGAGTTTTTGTTCACGAGATTTCCTCGTAGACCCTCTTTGTACATGCTGCCAAAGATTCACAAGCACGTAACTGACCCCCCGTTGAGACCTATTGTCTCCGGTTGTGGGTCGATTCATGACTCATTAGGACGATATTTAGACACCTTTTTTCAACCGATGGTGCAGTCTAGTCCATCTTACTTGCAGGATACCACGCATCTATTGAACATCATTGCAGACATGAGATTACCATCGTCATCTGAAGTCTTTTTTTGCACTATTGATGTTGTGTCATTGTACACTTCGATTCCCCACATTGAGGGTATTGAAGCTGTTGAATGGGCTTTACTCAAGCAGGACTCCATCAGAGCCAACAAAGTGTTTTTATTAGAACTGTTACACTTTTGTTTATTCCACAGTTATTTCCAGTGGAAGGGTGATTTTTTTCTTCAAGCCAATGGCACATCGATGGGCTTTTCTGGGGCACCTAGCTATGCCAACATTTTCATGCTTAAATATGAAACAGAGCACATTCTTTCCAATCCACTGTGGGCATCTAATCTTCTGATGTATCGTCGATATATCGATGATATTTTGGTTGTTTGGCAGGGGTCTAAAAACGTATTAGTGTCATGCATACAACAGTTGAATACAATTAATCCTCGTATTCAATTCACATATTCTGTTGATCCTCTAAGTATTTCATATCTTGATGTCATTCTAACAAGGACAGGTACTAACATTGAGACTGCGGTATACAAGAAACAGACGGATCACAATAATGCTTTGCATTACCAGAGCTTTCATCCTTGGTCTCTTAAAAGACACTTACCTTTTTCTCAACTACTAAGAATCCGACGCATTTCCTCTGACCCTGAGTCCGGCGTGCAGACTATGCATGAATTCAAGGACAAATTTCTAGCTAGAGGCTATCCCTCTAAATTGGTGAATGAGGCAGCAAGCCGAGTAATGACTAAGAGTCGTGAATCACTTTTGCTCAAGCAGGACAAACCGGTTTCCTCTGGCCGAGAAGTATTTGTATCCACTTTCTCTAGAAACTCCAATTACATCAAAAAAAGTATCCTACAACGTTGGGATTTACTTCAAAATGAAGCTGATTTTGGAAATCTTTTTTCTGAGCAACCACTATTTGCGTACAAACGATCTAATAATTTAAAAGAGATGCTTAATCAGACTTCAGTCAAACCAACCACGTCATTTAGAGGTATGACTACTTGCATGAATTGCTCACATTGCCACAATGCCGTTACTGGCAAATATATAACTCACCCATGGACAGGAAAAAAGATTATTCTTAATTTTGATGCTAATTGTAATAGTCACCATGTTATATATTTCATCAAGTGTCCATGTGAGATGTTTTATGTTGGCAAAACCGAAAGGTCAATTCGGGTTCGAATGACTGAACACAAGAGTAGAAATCAGACCAAAACTACTAGTTCACCTCTTGCAGTCCACTGGCTGGAGAAAAAGCATTCTATTGCGCAATTGCGATTTGGTATTTTAGAGAAAGTGACAGTACGTCCTGATAGAGATACCACTAAGTTTCTGTTACAGCGTGAAGCATATTGGATCTGGTTCATGCAAAGCCTCTTGCCAAAGGGGCTTAATGATAAGTTCGAATTGGCCTGCTTTCTCTAAAGTTCATCATTAGGTTCATGCAAATCGTTGATTGATTGTTCATTCATGTATAATGCTGATTGTTTATTGTTGTAACCATACCCGCACTTGTTGTAAAACATTATAGGTCTTGCATCAGTTGCTTCTTTTTCCTTTTGCTTTGTTATTTCTGTCGTCTATTTTGATCCAGTTACTTTGGGGTTTTATTTCATTAATTTAATTTCGTTGAATTTTTTCAACATGGCGGCCTTGGGATACTGTATCGGTACAGTGGAGATGCCAGTCCTGTTTCTATGATTAGTTCGGGTTAAAACACGCCGACGCGGGCGGCTTTTTCGAGGAGCCAGCGTTGTTGGTGATTTGGGGTGGAGCACAGTTGGTTTGGGTAAGCGACAATTTTGTTTCTGAAACAGACTCTCAACAAATTTGTTTGTTTGACCAGTATGCTGAAATTTGTGTTTCGACAATTTCAGAGTTAGTACGTTGGTTATGACCGCAGCTGTATCCGAAAACTTCCCGTGTGTTGATAATTTGGATTAATCACGTCTGAGTGAGAAATAGTGGTAAGCTTTGTTTTATGGGTGATTCTGCACTTACGTGGATGTGATGTTACTATGAGGCTTTTGGTTTGATCTACTTATTTTTCACAGCGCAACTCCAGGATTGTTGCAGATACATTTAGTTCTTTGCTTCTGGCACGTCATTCGTGTTTCACCCATCGTAGTTTTTCAGGTACGCATTGTCTTTGTGAAAATAGGATAGTGTTTTTACGTAGTGTCTTCACGTATTGGTTTCTTTTGGTGGTGGTATTTTAATGGTGTTACACGTATAGTAGTTTCTGTAGGCATGAACTAGGTTTGTTTTGAGCACCGATGGCTTTCTTGAATTCGCACATTTTTTAGGCATACAGCACCTTGATCTTTCGGTTCCTTTGGTGGTGGTACTACGCTTCTGTTGCAATGACCATAATGTTATCCCCTTGCGTTTTCCTTGAACAGCAAAACTGTATTTATTCAGTACGACGATTGATGATGTTTTTTTACAATTGATATATGTATTGTTTGTTTCTATAGATGCCCCTGATGAAGGGCTGAATTGTAAGCCCGAAATGCATTGGGATTTGCCTTCTGAAATTGTGATTTTTTGCTGAGAAGAAGCAACGTTTTGTCAAACTTTTTTTTCGTCATTGATTAAAAATCATACGGACACATGGATCCAGCTTTGCTTTGAATTTGTTTCCTAAGTGTGGAGAATTAACTATGTTGATGATTCCAATGTTGCATCATGGTGTCCTTTGTGAATAATTGTATAACTGTCTAATAAGATATTTGTTACAGTTAGGCTACTTTTTCATGTTTAAACACGAATATGCCCCACCTGGGCATTGAGTAGTGCACTTATTTTTCTAGACACTCGTCTAGATTTTCTAATACTAAAGGCTAATAGGGCAGGGTGCATTGTAGGATAAGTGTACTTATATTTTACATATACTGGCAGTGAAGAACTCCTAACATTGTTTTTCATTATAAGGCCTAGTTCTTCTATTGAATACAACTGGGCTATCTAATTACCTCTAATAGGTGATAACTTTGGGGATTTGGAGCAGATAGAGATGTGCTGTTTACTATCAAATTAATTGTAGTTTGGACCAGCCTGAACCTGAAACTGGACATGCCTTGGCCCTGCTGGCCTCTGCAGGAGTGAGTCCCTAATGCTCAAAAGGTGAGTCAGCAGCTCCTGAGCCCTTTGCTGGCATCAAAGTGTACTCCTTCCAAAAGACATGTTCTGAAGTTTTGGTTTGGGATTTTTCTTGTGTTGTATTTTCACTTTATTACTGTTGGTGTGCTGCATAAATACTTTACACATTGATTCAAAGTTAAGCCTGACTGCTTTTGTTCCAAACTTCCAGAGAGCTAAGCACAGGTTAACTTAGTGACCTTTGTGGTTCACTCTAACAAGAATAATGGTGCCTGGGTGCAGCTTCCATCCTTCTTAAACAATAAGCTAATTTCTTACACTAAGGGAGGAATGGCTTCACTTTCTTTAGCAAAGAGAGCTGGTAACATGTTGTTATTTTCATGTTGATAGCATCCTTGAGGGTGACGTTCATGTCAAGGGTGAAACCAGGTGTCTCTTGTTGGACGATATTAGGGTATGGAATTGATCCAAGTTCACATCATTGACTCTTTCTGCGGTCTGCATTTATGAATCAAATTGATGGGATCAATTGTGTAGAAAAGAGGCTGTCAACTTTGTAAGGGACTCTATTTTCAGGGCCTAAGGATTTAGAGGTGTAGGTGTCGAATCTGTCAGTGACAGGTAATAGTGGTAGTATTGTTGGCCCTATGTAATCTCTCTGTCGATGAAAGTTCTTTACTTAATTTGGTGTCTTTTCTTTCATAATGATGTGGGCACGTGTTAATCTTTTGTAGATTCATTTCGAGACTATTTTATTCTATTTTTATGGGAAAGTAGTTGCCTATATGTAGAGGATCAATGGGGGTGGTAGTTATAATTCAATGTGGCATATGTATGTATCCTTATCATTGATTGTCAAGCTTCTTTTATACTTGTGATATGGGAGTGCATGCATAGCAGTCAATTAAGATCGATGTTGAGTTCTTTATCACTGTGACTTTTTTCTGCCACATGAGTGGACATGTGCACTTATTACAAGAGCCATGGGACATTATGAGCCGGCCAGTCCCATGAGTGCAGTGATGAAACCTTATGGAAAAGAAATACGTTGTTTTTAAGAAAATATTCTCTTTTGTTTTTGATTTGTGATTGTAGATTTTGGTGAAACAAGTCAAAGTTCCTATGTCAAGGGGAAGGTCATTTGCTTTCATGGTTAGTTTCTTCAGAGCCCCATGTTTACACACTATGCATTCAGAACCTGTAGGCTGCGAGGTATACTTAGGGGTGACTTCGCTAATGTTAAAAGTAGGCTTAGCTACATATCAAAATGGTTATTTGTCATGTTTTGCTGCTGCTTTGTGCTGCAAATTGGAACTCATTTTTTCAAAGTCACTCACGTGGGTGATATATGTATTGGTATTGGATGATGTAAATCTACACTACAACACATATGTTACATCAAACTTTTATGCCACTTATACACTTTTCTGTGCCATATTACTGTGGCCTTACTTAAGACTTATCTAGACAAACTGGTTTAGCCAATCTTTTTTCATGTTTAGGGATCAGAGCAGTGTCTCAATGCACAAAGTCCAAATATGGCACTAAATAAACTTCCAAAAATGCAAAAAAAATTAGAGAGACCAAGCAGAAGGGAAAATGTCCCTATATAAATGAAGCAATATAATATAAGAAAGATTTCCTATCAAATATAAACACACACACTGACAAAGCCAAAAGGTATGGCTATTTTCTAAATGAAAGTGTTTCTTCATTGAAGGATGAGTTTACTTGTGTGGTAGGTTTAGTTGGTGAGTGTGAGTATTAATTGCTGGTTCAAGGGATATATGTAGATACACGAATGTATGAATGAATGATTGAGTGAATGGATAATTAGAGTGTGAGTATTGTATTTTGGTGGGAACAAAAACTCTAAACATAGGCATGTCATGAATACGAATAGAGTAAGTGACTTCTGGCGGAGCTTAGAGATAATACTGGGAAATTCTTAAGCAATTTTGTGTGAGATAAAACTATCTTTGTTATTCGCTATGCCAAAAATGAAGCAACAAGCAGATACAACTTTAATTTTTTTTATGTAAATAACAGACTTTTAAAAATTAAGGCCCTCATGGCCTGCAAAATCACTGAATGGGAGTACTTCACTGGACTTGCAGAAGACCAACCACTATACTTAAACATCTCTGACAGACAAACCGCGATCTCTGTGCCTTCAGCAGAGCATCAGTTATGGCACTGAATCTTTGCTTAGCATGTGTAATGTTTAATGCACCCCCCAAAGCAGGAGTCTGCTATTGAAAAAGCAAGAAATAAATGTTTCTGACATGGTGGGTGCTTTCTCCCAGTGCACTGGGTTGATTTTTAATTTCCTATTTGCAGGGGTGGTTTCTTCATTTGAGCGTGGGGGCCTTGACCCACCACCTCTGTTGCCCCCACACGCATTGTCAATTTAACAGGGCAATTAAAATGTCATATTACTATATACAGGGGTACGACGTGGTTTAAAATGCTGTCTACCCGTGTCTGGGTATGACAGGGCATGGCCAATCCTACTGATTGGAAGGCAGCAGCTAAAGCCCAGTACGCATGTCTGGTTGAACAGGTCTGTTACTGTGACCAACCAGACATGCGCACTTTAGGCTTCTCAACTGCACTGCTAATTAGCCAAGAGGAAACACAACACAGGTACCCAAGTCTCCTTTGGAGCGCTGGGTCCCCCTGCTCACACTAATCCTTGCCTTGCTCTCACTCTGTTTACCAGTAAAACAGCATGATAGCAAGGCATATATTGGTTGTTTTTAAAGCAGTAAGTTCAGGCTGCGGTGATGTGATATTTTTTTTATATTATTTCAAGCAATCTTAAATAATGTTTATGTGACGTGTAATCTCAGAGGGAGAGAGGGATAATTTAATTTGCCATCTGCAGTGTCCTGAAGGGAAGCGAGGTAGCCGGGCCGACAGGGATGCGCACACTCCCTAAGCAGTTAAAGTGAGAGGCCATGGGGTGGACCTCGGAGCAGGGACCATGGGGGTCAGCCCTGGAGGGCACACGGTTGGCTACAAGCTTTGCAATCATTGCTGTTCAGATAGCTGCATCCAGACACCGACTACAGCAGTCTGTGCCCACTTTAAACGGGCAGCATTTTGGAAAGAGAGTTCAAATATATCACAGCAAGTAGCAGGATCACTTTTACTGCAGGCAGAGATTGCATAGCCCCTCTGGAGCAGTATTCATGATTGAGCCCCTTCTCCCCTTGTGGTGTTCCCTAATATTGAGTGATGGTTAACTCACGGGCCCTCCCGGCCATGCCTTGGCTTACTCCTCCTGCCTGTGCCCCTCTCAGATGCTGCACTCGCTCTCTGTGTCCTTCCTGGCTTTGTACAGGGTGCCCTCTCTCATATCTGGACGAACGGCTTTTTCTCAAGTTCCACAGAGACTTAGTGAGCTCTAATACTCAGATAAAAAGATTTAGGTGACATTTTGCACCCTGGTCTCTTACCTGTCACCCGGAGTCAGAGCTTGGCTTCTCTGGTTCTCTTTCTGTCACAGCTGGCTCCTCCTACACCAAGAGTAAAAATGGACCAGTCCCTATCTCACCGGCTAAGCAGCCTGGCCTCTGTTAGTCTCACCTACCACAATGTCACACTTATGCTGTCACATTTTTGGGACATGCGGTCATACCGAATCGGACACAGGTCATTTTAATTATGGACAGATCTGATCCAAAAACAACAAATTATTCTGCCTCCTTTGCCCATCTGAAATGACAATGACTGCACAGATAATCAAAAATCCCCATAGCCCTCTACAACAATATAAACCTGGTGGCATGCATAAGGATCAACATCCCAGGGCTTAGATGTCCTCTAGTGTTAGTCTGGGTGCTTGGTACTCGCAGGTTCCATTCTCTAGACCTCATGACCTCACCATTCCACTTCTCCGGACCTCACCCAACGCCCATGGCTCTCTGATGTGAAGGCCACCCCTCTAATTCTTTCCTCTCTGCACATGCTGCCTAAATACAGCAACATTTCCCGAGTGAATCAAATATGCCCCTCCCTGCTAAAACCCTGTGGTTTCCCAGGTAATAATAAACTGTAACTGTGACAACCTAGTCCCCATTTGATGCCATAAAATATGTTTATTGGCAGAGTATTTAGTACACAACTTCAGGGGCGGCTCCTCCATTAGGGCGGAGGAGCGTCGCCCCACTGCTTTCTCGCTGTGCGAGAAGCAAAAACATAAAATGGTAATAACTCCCAGTCATTACCATTTTATGTTTGGTTGCGAGCAGGCGGGTGGGCTGAACTGCTCTGCGAGCAAGGGAGGAGTGGTGTGCTCACTCCTGCCCTGAGTGCGCAAAGACTGTTTAGTCGGCCCTCTGGGGCTGTCCAAACCAGTCATGTGCACTCTATAGTTCTCCATGCAAGCTGCAATGCAGCCTACATGGAGAACATGGCCTCCCCATAAGCGCCTCGCTAGGTGCCGTCCTGATCAATCACAAAGCTGCTTGCAGCATTGTGATTGGCTTAGGGGAGGGAGCCTGGCTGCCTTCTTCCTGTTCCTGCTAGAGGCAGGAGAGCAGGAGTCAGAAGACACGGGACTCGGCCAGCCGAAAGGTAAGTTTAATTTTTTTAATTATTAAATTAACACCCCCTGCACAACCTACCCTGCTACCCCCCCTCCCTGTGCGACCTCCCGTGCCCGCCCCTCCTACCCACGAGCCATGCCGGCCGCGACTGCACAACTTCAGAGGCACGCTGCAGGCCCGCAGTAGGCAGCCTTCGACGTCAAGAGTAGGATTTCGCTTCTGCTGGAGAAAGCCGAACAGTCGCTGAGTTGTGGGGATATGGACAGAACATTTTCATCTCCTTTATACCCCCCCAACACCCTTTTGAAATTTATAATTAACTTTCTTGCTCACCACTTTTTCAAGCACCAGCCGCTACCTATTCGGAACCGGCAGACTTTCCCAACCAGTTAGTTTGACCAGCGCCCGTTTTCATATAGCACTTTTTTTTTACTCTAAACATAGTGAGGGAATTTGGTAGATGGGGCATTTGCCTGATTTTTGACAGCATGCCTCATTTACCAAACAATAAATAAGCCCTAAGTGATGAACCAAATTTCAAATACTGTTAGGTGATGCATATAGGATCTGCCTACCTCAGACAATTTAGGAAACTAACAAGCCCAGAGATGCACATTATAAAGAACTTTGAACAATACACAATATTGTGACAGTCCCATTCTTATTTTGGAGTTTAATGTATAAAATATAAGACATCATTATACAAACGGCATACTGTAAATAAATACATTTCAGCAACGTTTTCAGGTTTAGCCATGTGAGTTACGCTTTATTGGAATTTATAGCACCCCAGGAAACGGTGCTATATTCAGATCATCAGCTAGTTTCAAGCCCGAATGTACTACCATCACTTTAATGTAGCAATGATTCCAGGCTGCAAAAAGGCATGCAGCTTTGGCATGTGTTTCCGTCCTAACTGTTTAAAAATGTTCCTTGATGGACCTACTCATATCCCGATTTGGGACTCGTAAACTAGTACTCGTGTAGCTGTAGCACTCGTTTACTCGTTTACGCCTTCTGACGTGCCAATGTACATTGCCCAAAAACATCTAAAATTGAAATAGGATGGGAATATTCAGGCACTATTCATATGCAGTTCATACAAATAGAAAGGCCTAGGCCCCTTTTGCCATTTTCTAATCGACGTTCGAAATTCTTTTGGGCCAATTTACAAAAGCAGGTATGAGCAAGTAAACAAAAGTACTTCTTTTGTTCCACTCCTGTACTCATACATTTTTTTGAGAATTGCCCACTGAGTATTCCCGTTTTATTTCTAGTTTAGATCTTTTCAGGCCAATTCATAATAGCACGCAAATTTGCTAATATTGTTAGTAAGAACTACACTTATTGTCGCCCTGTGTTACTTCTTCACTGTATTCCCATAATACTGGAGAATGCAACTTAGTACGGTCCAGATAAAGTGCATCGAGGTAAATCAGCAAAGATGCCAGGCCTCAAAACACCATGGGGCAGATTTACAAGCCCCTTGCGCCACTTTTGCATGTTTCAATTGTTAAAAGTGACGCAAAAGTGGCGCAAGGGGCTTGTAAATATGCCCCCATCTATTTACAGTTTGTGGAAATGGATCTCTGTGTACTGAGGCCTGAGTTTACTAACCTTTCACGCAGTGCAACACATCAAGGCAACTTGCTGCGCTGCGTTGTGTAACAGGTAGAGAGCAGAAAAGCACCATATATAGTAAGATATGCACACTGTTGCTGTTTCATTGCACTGGTGCATTGAAGTAACCTTGCGTCATGGTGCAATGCTGCTTTATGGGCAAAGTTCTTTTTGTGCAAGAAAGGATACCTCCCTGCTCAAAAACAATCCTTAGAGGCATATTCCTCTTTGTAGGTGTGCTGCAGAATATAGCACACAAGCAAAGAGAAAGTAACGAGGAGAAATGAAGACATTTTTCCACGTCACGCCCCTCTGGGTAGGAGCACTATTTTGCACAAACCCAGGTTTAGTGCCTTTGGTAAATCTGGGTTAGCATCGAAATACATGAGTGGATGCATGGGAAAGCCCAAACTCCACCCATGTAATGCCTACTTGATGCATTGTATCACAACGCAAAGCAAGGTGCTGAGTTCCTTTACAATTCTTTACAAATCCATGCAAGGCAGGGCTTAATTTGTGCCGGTGCTTTCCGGTGCTTAGCACCGGCACTTATTTGACAGGGCCGGGTCTACAGTACGCATCGGCTGCGCAAGTCACATTTATTTTTGAATTTAACTTACTACTGTACTCTCGTGCAGCCGCTGCGTGTTTTTCACATCTGCTGAGTGGGTCACAACGCCGGTGGTTAAAAGTGTTGCTGTGGGACTTACCCTGCTGCAGAGGAAATTCATTATTCAGATACATTTAAGTATCTAACTGTTTTGATGGCGGCACACTGCGCGCCAGGGCGGTCTTAGCCACGTGCCTGTGGGCGGGCCGCAGCGCCGGAGGACACAGATTTGGGCTGGATTTTGGTTATATTGGGGTAGGGGCTTTGCGGCAATGTGCGCAGATTTCTTTCACATTGCCCCGCCCCAGCATAACCACCGCAGCGCGCAGCAGCTCACCAAGAGTCATCTCGTTCCAGTCGGCCCGACCCCGACGACCGTGGCGTTGCGGGCATCGATCAGCTAGTAAGTAGCAGTGCTGTGTCTGGTAGTAGTAAACAGCTCAAGGCCTAGACTGAGACTGCTTTGTGGGGAAAAAATGAATAAATTAAGCATGCTATGTAAAGCGCTCCAATAACTTCGGGTCGAGTTCGCGCTATGTAAATATGCAACCAAAGAGGGATTTACGGGAGAGAGTGTTCTCTGGCACGTGCGCTTTCAAATTACTATTGTTGGGCCTCACGAAAAACCTTGCAAACGTTTTGGGTAGTTCGCAAAAACTCTGGCAGGCTGCGGCCACAAACGTGAAAACTGTACGAAGAAGCCTTCACTGAGTGGAAAGAGTTGCCGGGATCGGGTTACGAGTCTCGGGGTCGACTATCCTGTGATTCTGGGCAAATAACTTCATCTCCCCTCACCTTCCAAAAAATGAATCTTTTCTGGTGAAATGTAACTGGTGCTAATGTAAAGCACTACAATAACTTCGGGGCAAGTTTGCACTATACAAAACCGCAAAAAAAGGGCCACTTGGCCACACGAAGTCTGAGAGCATCCAGCAGTAGTCTATGGGTTTTCAAATTTAGCACCCCAACGAAATATAGAGCAAAACCAAACCTATATGTGCCGTGACAGGAGAAAAACGTTTTTATTCAAATTGGGCCATCTTACGTCTGCAGAAAAAAGTGAAAAAATATACATAGAGAGATATCATGGCGGATATAGAAGAGGGTGGTGGGAAACTACGCATTTCTACTGATGGTGGTAAACTCTGCTTGCCCATATATGGGCAAGGGAAGCTATGCATTTCTATTGGTGGTGGCAAGCTCGGCGTTGGTGTTCTTGCTCATGTATGGGTTAGGGGAATTTCAGGTGTCACCAGAGTTACCTTGGATCAATAATTGTAGTTCCTGCTAGACTGGTGAATGTTACTAAAATATGTTAGCTTGGGTTTGGTTCTTGGGTGTCCCACCCAACTCCCCTTCTAGGGTGAATATTGAAAGAATGAATTCCGGAATATTTCCTTCCATCACTTCTTCTGTTGATCTCTTTTTGAGAACACAAGGCGGCTGAAAGTCTCTTCGGTGTATTGGGGAGCGTAGGTATGTATGGACGTTTTTGGGAGAAACTTTGAAGGAGCTATAGACATGCCCTGATGTCTTTACATTTGGTTAAAGGATGTTTTTGTCGAGGCACGACAAACTCTCAAAATCAAATCCTCTGACCCCTACACAATAATATAATCCCAAAGTAATAAACAAATGCATCAATCTCTTTCTTATCTCCTCATCCTGAAACACATCAGCCGCCCGGACCTCTCCTGACTCTAATGCTCCCTCTCCTGTCCAGCAACACATCTCATGCACCTTCACACACCTCTGGACCATCCTGCTCCTGGCAGTCTCCTGGCCTTGTATCTCTTCACTGCCCTTGTCAGTGTTTACCTTCCTTGGCTAACCAGCCTGCGACCACACGTGACTGCTGAAAGGACAGGGCTGTTTTCCTATCTACTGGTCTATACCTCCTGAACCTCCATGTAACTCTATTTAGCCTGAGGGTTTAAAACAGGCTGCAGCGGTATTGGTGCTTTTGAGTTAATTCCTTGTGTTTGAGATGGAAGGCATGTTGGATGTGAGTGAAGTTAGCTGTGCAGAGCTGGTACAGTGCTATGTGGCCCAGCTTCCCTGGATGGCAAGGAGGTGCCATCACAGTAGGGCCTTCAGGGCAGTGAAAACTGGCTCCCTATGAGGGGGCCTTGAGGTTTGAAGTGGATGGAGTAGAATGACTAGTTCTACTGTCCCATCTGAGGTCTGCACAAGGATCCTACCTTCAGAAAAATGCCAGGGTAGTTCCTGTTTTAACTCTCAACTTTCTCCATTCCCCCACCCCCTCAGAAGGCACCCATGCTCATGGGGTTGAGTAGGACCCGGTTGAGCCCTCTGCTTACAGCTGCAAATTGTTGCTGGCTTGAGTGAGCTGCCAGGACCTTTCTATGCTCTAGAGTTGTAAAGGCCCCCCACCCCCCTCATAGCAATGCGGTTGACTGGCTGCAGGCAGGGTATTTAAATATAGGGTGCCTGGAACCTTAGTGCCAGTGCTTAATTTGAGCCGGTTGTTTCCAGTGCTCAGCACTGCAGTTAATCACCAACACCGGCACTTTTCCTGAGCACCAGTCAATTCTGAAGTCAGTAGCTCTGGCCAATGTGCCACATCCTCTCCCCACTTTCATGGTTAGCAGTTGAATCTGTTTTTAGCGGCGCTAACAGGAGAAATGAGCTGGAGCAAGCTGCCTCCTAATGAGAGCCCCGGCATTATGGAGTTAAGTTGTTTACAAATTAACCACTGATTACATCTGACTTTTAGCAGTGCCAGTTGAGGATGTGGGAGGAGCTAATAGAGTGGGTGGAGCTGGTGGAGGAAATGGGTGGAGCCGAAGAAAAGTAGGTGTGGCCTCCCAAAAACATTTGAGCACCTGCACTTCATATTTTACAAATTAAGCACTGGGGTGACGCAAATTGGCCCTTGCGTGGCTTTGTAAATCTCGACTAGCACCTCTGATGCAAAATGTTAGTAAATCTGAGCCTGAGTGCTAGTTACAAAAATACAAAGCCCAGTTTTGTGAAAATTAGTAAATGATTGATTATGTTTTTGCTATTCTTTTGGATTGGGACAGGACAGAAGTATACACAATAACAAAAAGAGAGGAGTGTTACCCTATGCCTCAGAGATTAATACTGGTTTGATAGTTTTATGGTGAAAAATTACCATCATGGTCTGACCAGTGGTCAAATTATGAGAATATCGGTGGTGGAAATATTCTGGGAGAGGTCGAGGGAGGAGAGAAGAGACTAGGAGGGTCTAAACTGGCAGGAGTATTTCTCACGCCTCTAGTAATGAAAAATAATAGCACTCGCTGAAAAGTGTGAATCAGCTGACTGCAAGAAAGGGTAATTTACACTGAATCAGTTTATCAGAACAAGAAAGAGCACTCGGGGAAAGAACTTAATAGTGGCTGGGGTCCCTTAAAGCACATCGGAAATTTCACAAAGAAGGAGCTATTTAAGTCTGTTAATCGACTTAACCCGCATTAATACAGCTAATGGCCCAATAAAATAAAAGCATGACTGTGAAAGGGAAATTCTTTTGTAGCCTGCGAATAATGATAATGGACGAAAGTGGCCTGCCCAAAGGGTGTCTACCAGGGACTGACCCATAGCCGAGAACACAAAACCGCTCTGTGTGTATTTTCTTCATGAAAGCCACTCATGTCTAGTAAAAGTGTGGTGTAAAGGATGCATGGCTAAGTGGGAAAGACCACTGTGCATAGGTTTCGTAAATGTGAAATAATCCCGCATGATAGTGGAGAAATCAGGAAGAGTAACTAAATTTAAGAGGTGATACCTTTGGCTAACTCTCAATTTTTTTACCAGCTATCAAGACCGCATAGGTTCTTTACTCTTGTAATTATGAGGAAAAGGCCCTGTGTGTTCTTTATAGTAAGCTACGAAAAACCTGAGTTAGCCTAAAACATATGCAATTTCTGAAAGACTGCCTGTTATTATTTTGTTTTTTTAACTACTTTTTTTCTAGCTAACATTGTTAGCCAGAAATCATAGCTTGTCCCTACTTAGGTATCAGACACTAACTGAGGGTGTATATTGTCAGACGTCAGGGTCTGATGTGAAGACACCAAGGCCCTCATGTATCATGCCATTTTACGCTAAATAAAGCTCTGATTCGCAAAATCAGAGCCTTTCCGAGTGCAAAATGGCATTTTTTAAATTCACCAAACCCAACTAGCGATTCAGTAATATATTAACAAATACTACCAAATCGCAAATTTGTTTTGGGATTAGATCCTGAATAGCTATTTGGAAGGGCTTGTTAGTCATCCCTTCCCAATATCCATTGCTGTAAAGGATGTCTTAATGTTTTGCAACTGAAATTCGGTAGCAAAACATTCATATTTTACCACCTCATCAAAGGAGGTGGTAAGCAATTCCCAAATGGGAGCAGGTCTGGCAGGGAGCCCTTCCCCTTTATGAATGCTCACAACAACGTAGCAGGCCTTTCAGAACACTTGGAGACAATCTTTGTGTTTTTAACACCAAATCTTACGCGACAATATTGATAAGCTGACACTGCACTTTTCTACCTTTCCTATTATGACAACAAATTGCCTTATCTGTAGATGGCCCAAACAGGACACAAAACTGCACCCACCTACGAGTCTTTGTTTCATTTGATAATGTTATCCATTTTTAATCTTGTTATCTGTGTACTATCTCTGTACTGTTACTCCTTTCTCTCTTAAACCAGGCACTGCACACTTACAACCACATGAAAAACAGCTCTACACCTATCTAGCCAGCCTTAATTGGTCTGAAAAATAAAGTCCTTTTAGAATTGTGTGATCCAGTCACCTTTCTCAGTACTCTTTACTCTCCCACTCGCAATCTTCCCCACCTCCACAAACTTCTTCACTAATCTACTCGACCAAGCAAACTGTGTGAACCAGGCGTAGTGCTCGCATCTCCTGGTCCACCCATTTTTATTTGCATGCTTGAGTGACAAGACGAATTGTCATTTGACTCTTATGATCTCTATATGGCCGGCGGTAGGTCTTATTTTTTTACACACACCCTCCACGTCCCACTACCGATTTGTGAGACTGTCCACCACTGGCTTCTTACTAGCCCAACTACTATAAATTTCACTTGGTGTCCTGTACCAAAAGTGTACACAAACTATGGGGCTGATTCACAATAGGATTTATGAAGATGGGAAATAATAGTACTAAAAGTTGTATTTCACATACTATTATATGCTTTTGTGAATCATCCCTGACGAACTCCCTATTGTTAAAAATGCAGATATGGTACAATCCATCCTAACTGTTCCTTGATGGACCTACTCATATCCCGATTTGGGACTCGTAAACTAGTACTCGTGTAGCTGTAGCACTCTTTTACTCTTTTACGCCTTCTGACGTGCCAATGTACATTGCCCAAAAACATCTTAAATTGAAATAGGATGGGAATATTCAGGCACTTTTCATATGCAGTTCATACAAATAGAAAGGCCTAGGCCCTTTTTGCCATTTTCTAATCGACGTTGGGAATTCTTTTGGGCCAATTTACAAAAGCATGTATGAGCAAGTAAAAAAAAGTACTTCTTTTGTTCCACTCCTGTACTCATACATTTTTTTGAGAATTGGCCACTGAGTATTCCCGTTTTATTTCCAGTTTAGATCTTTTCAGGCCAATTCATAATAGCACGCAAGAGTACATAAAAAGTTCTGCATGAGTACAGTTTTACATACTCTCAGCCTCCTTATGTCTATTTCTTGTATCCCATTACATTTTCAGGTTGAGCAGTATGCAGAACGCGCTGACACTTTTGAGGGGCTTGCATGCTTTATATAAAACTTCATAAATAAACAGATGGTCGTGTATAATTGGTGTCAGAAATAGTCTTTGCCTGAGAAAGTATTGTCAAGCGATATCAACAATGCAAAATAATGTTAAAAATGGAATTCATTAAATTAGACAATAAATCAAAGGGCTGTGTGCTGACAAGACATTCTATGACCTAAAAACGACGCAGATACCTGCTATCATGAATGACAAAACAGCGGATTTAGGGAGCGATTATTTACAGGTAAAACATTTAAGAGCAAATGTATTTTTCATGCAGTCATGTCTGCATTATGGGTATAATCATATTATGAATTCTAAATATTTTATAGCAGCAAAAAAGGATCTTGCAATTTTGGAATGCAACACGATTTTTACGACGGACTATTCTGAAATGTTCTTACATTTTTATTTACAAATCTGGGAGATACTCGACTTTAATGCAAACAGTCATGTATCACAGAATATATGTTATTTCTCTGAACAAACGATGTTACAACTTGTAACCTCTACATCCATATTATGTGTTGTTATCAAAGGACTCTGCCTTGAGACCATTCTTCGTGTTCATGTCAGTTTCTACCCCAGCTATAAAATGTTGCTGGAAACAAAGTGCATTCAACTTCCGTTTCATTTTGTGCTCGATATGCCAAGCATAAAATTAGACTGAAATCCCTATTCCTGAGTGTGTGATTTTTTATTGGGATGGAAAAAATATCATTTAAATGAACATTTAATTCCGAATGCATGTCTGCCCTACTTGTCATATTTAATTATTTTCATAAAGTAAATTACTTTGATCCTTTAGTTTAGATACAGAAAGCTCTGGAGGACTAATGAAAACATTTTACAACGCTGAACAGTGTTTATTCAAGGATGAGAATTTTTGTTTAAGTTTTCTTTTAATAGATAATCTTTTTATTTGAACTTCTTTCTCCCGAGATGTTTCCATGTGCTGGTGAGAGTTAAGGTTCAAGGCAATGACTCTTTTGTGTTCTCACTCAGATGCTCAACACCTGTGCCATCATGAAAGAGGAAATGGTCCAATCTTGCTTCAGACTTTCTAGGCATGTGCGGTACAGGTAAGAGCTGTGGGGCGGTGGGGATAGAAAATTAAAATAAAATAAAATAAATAAAACCACTTACCTTGCACAAGGTCAGTGGTTTTATTTATTTATTTTCCTTTTCCCATTGTATGTCAACTTGTCCCCCACACTGCCCTAGCCCCTCCCCACCGCCCCACCACTCTTACCTGTACCGGCGGGCATGAGAATTTCTCAGAGTGCATGATCCCTCGCCCAGTAGTATGTAGCCAGCTGCTATTCCTGTGTTTTATCCTCCACCCCAAGACCTCTGCATCATTACATGCAGCCTATGTACTCTTACTTGCATTTTTTAACTTTCAACATGAGGAAATAATTCCTGGTGCCATGACGCCCGTGGGTGGGTTTTCACTTCACAAATCAAAAAAAATTGAATCAACCAATTACTGGGTGATGCTGTGCAGCGTCGATGTTTTGGGAGAATTTCCACGCTCAATATGGCAAACAGCCAACCACAGAGTCCCGTTATTCCATACCCATAACTAGAATCTACAATGTCCATCAATATTTCTAATCAGTGTGCCTCAAGACGCCAACCCCAAAAGTAGATCCTGAAACAGCTCCCAATAGTGTTAGTCAGAGAGTCGCAAGACACCATCTACACGAGAGACCCCACAATGGCTGTCACACAAATTCTATTGCACTTTTCAGGTGAACGATTACTTGAGTCATGCTCACGAGCTATCAGACTTGATATGTATGCAAGATTTGAAATGTATTTCTTAATACCTGATCCTACTCTACACTCTGTATAATTATTATACATATAGGGGAAGATTTACAAGCCCCTTGTGCCACTTTTGCGTCACTTTTAACATGGGAAGAGTGGCGCAAGGGGCTTCTAAATTTGCCCCATAGTTTAAATACTTACAGTTGTACTGGGAACTTGCATGATAATTAATTCATTGTTTTCCTTTTTATAATGTACAGAAATGGTTTTGGTTTCTGTTTTTTGTGTCAATCTATGTTACTGTCTTTCATAAAGCCAACTCATTGTGGTTTGACACCAACATCAGCCCCAAACTCACAGGTAATGATTTACTATTAAACAACTAAAATACATGACAAAGACAGTTATCTTGACCGCTAACTTAAAGATTAAAAACATTATTACAGTATTAATATTGTTTGAATGTCGAAACTGTTGAAATTTGTAATTCATTTTACAGAAATGTTTTATTGATTGACATTGCTTTTGAAATGACACAATTATGCCCTGAAGAAGCGACAACAGAATGTCTGAAGTTGTTTAACACTTATTGACAATTCCCAGTTTCTCATTTTGCTGATATTACTTCTGCAAGTATTGACTATAACAACCCTGGGCGTAGTTTGCGAAGTAGCACTACGTGAAGCTACGAAAAGTGCACTTCGCGAGCTACGCGTAGCACTTCGCGAACTGCGTAGTACCCTGTTCGCACTGTACAAGATGCCGTTTTCAATGATTGCACAGTGTGGACAAGCATCCGGCACTGTGCAATCATTGAAAACGGCATCTTGCACAGTGCGGGCTGTAGTTTTGTGCCGCTCGAGTAGATTTTTACTTGAGCGGCAGCTTTCTCAACGCGGACTGGTAGGTTCTCATCACGAGCGGTCGCGAGCATATGCAACCACTCGCAATGAGAAACCTCACGTTTATTTTCGACGCTCGCGATCGGCAACTTGATGTTGCTGATCGCGAACAAGGAAAAAGTCTCGCCGGGATGTCATTTTGCTTGCTTGCGGTCGCCAACTTGATGTTGAGGACCGCGAGCAAGCAAAAAATGACCGCTGCACTACGCAAAGCTACACTACGCGTGTTTGCACTGTGCTATGTGAAATTCGCGTAGGGCGAAGTAGCGCAAACTTCGCAAACTACGCGAGCGTAGCGTAGTGCTTTGCCCAGGCTTAGACTATAATCGAGCTCTGTATCTAATCTTGTGGCCCACAAGCATAGCTTGTCTTTTACTAGACAATATTATGGTAATGTTGTGAACATGCATTCCAAACAAAGTAATCAAAATAAAGTTTGCTTTCTGTACAACTGGCTCATTCCATCCATAACACAGATGAAAATTCATACTCTACTATGTAAGCCTTCCAACACCTACTACAGTGCACAGCACGTTTGATGTGTCCCACGCACTATGAGAACATGATGTGTGATTCAGTCTCTTGCTACAGAATGACATATTAATCTGTGAATGACCTCACAGCTGACAGCCTGCTTGCTTGATAAGGTTCTTTAAAGGGAAAAGGCTGCTTCCAAATTGGACGGCCTGGTCCCAGATCAGGTCACTTGAAATATAGGGATTATTTGCACCTTTGCTAGGCCAGCTGGAAAGGTTGGGACATCTGCATTCTTAGTAGAATGAATAGATAGCCCTACATTGGGAGCCACCATTCTTTGTGGCCTCAAAGGTCATTGTCTGTGGCTGACATTACCAACTCCCAAGTGTAGTTCACTCTTAATGCCCATAGACTAACCCTACCAATTAAACTTTTTGATTTGCGGAATCTTCACCCTTGGCATTATTATGTTATGCAGCTTGCTTTTTAGTATATTTATTTTTACTTTTCTACGGACCACAAGAGTCCTGTAGCCAGCATTTCTTGTTTCCAGACTACCTACCAAAAGGCAATGAGCAGTGTCACAAGGCACTTTTTGCTTACTTTAATCGATGAATAGATGAATTTAAGGTGCTGTGTAAACTCTGCCAGAGTATATTGCACCTCTTGTTTGTTTTCTACTCAGGCTGTTCCAGTGGCTTCCTCAAAATGTAAATCTTGCTTTTCTTCTTGAATTCAGGACTCCATACATGAAGATAAATTAAACCAACTCCCAAAACGTGGCATCAATTTAAATGAAATACCACAGATATTAGTTGTGCGAACCTATGTTGCCTGTGGGAGCATTAATGCACTTCTTATTTCTCTTTCGAGCTTTCATAGCCCTTGGAATATATTCAGTTAATAGCTGATGATCCTACTCAATTTATCTGTGTGTTATAGTTATGAAAATTAAGGCATACATTTTCAAAGATTTTGCATCGGGTTTGCATCTCTGTTTTTGAGGTAGACCCAATGCAAAATGAATTCTGGTATTTACAAATCACCATAAATGTCAATTTGCATTGCTCTGCATTCCTGTGGATCCACCCATGGATTTTGGCCTATTCCCATATTTCAAAGAATTGTGGGCATGGGTTTGCATTAAAATGATATGCCTGCCTTAGCCAGCCGTAACGAGGAGATATATCTTTATTTCTCCTCATTATTTCCTCTTTGCATCCTGCAGCAAACGTATGAAGAAGAAAAAGCCTCCAGGATAGGTTTGTGCAGGAAGGTACGACCTCCTGCACAGTATCTATCCTGATCATCATGCAGACACCCTTGCACTATGGGTGCCTGCATTGGCACTAGGCAGCCCTAAGTGTGCCAGCACAGAAAGAGAGAACTGTGTCATTTCCTTGAAGATATGAAGCAGTTCTGCTCTCTACAGTTCCTACAATGCAGCACAGTTTCTTTGCACGAACTCAGTAAATCTGGGCCTATGCTCATTTTGAGACCACTTATGACTTATAAAGATGCCTTATTGATGATCTATACCATTTGTAAATACAAAAATATTCCAATAAAGGTGAGCTAATCTTTATAATAATAACTATCAAGCCAAAAACACTTTTAAAATTATATTTAACCATAGCATTTACAGAATCAGTTCACCTGGGCTAATGCCTATTTCAATTTTCAACTTCACAGGGAGAATTAAAAAACATACATTTAAAATGTTATCTGTAGCATCCTAAGAAGTACATGGAAAATGCCATAAATACAATTGAAACCAAAGTGCAGGCACTTGTACGACAGGATTATACATTTGACATTCATGGTAGCACTTGAACAATAGCTTAGTAAATCTGCTTATTATTCACCACACTGCACTTACTATATTTACTATACTGATGATTAAACGTTTGGATGTATTCGAGATTTCCTCTGTAGGCAATGTTATTTGTACCACTGTAAATAGCACTTTATTCAGTTGCCTCCAAATGATGCTGTCTCTCTATAATGTTGATTAAAGATTTAAGCACTTTAATTACATGTTTTTGTGAACAGTGGTACAGTTACTGTTATACTGCATTTTTTATAGCTCTTCCTTTGTATCAGCAGATTTCTCATTTGGACCAGACGTATCACTTGTATCGTGGTTTTATAATGACAGCTTAGTTTGGCATGATCATATAGAAAGGCAGAACTATGAATTTTTCAGATGAACTTTTATTTCGTTTTTATTTTGTAAATGGGCCTGGGAAATTGTTATGGTTTTAAATAACTGAAAACAATAAAACTCTTTACTTACTCCTACTTTATTGGCTCAGTGTCTAATGAGAAACTGTTTTATTTTGCAGAGGTTACCTAAGAAGAACGCAAAAAGATCACAATAGGGAAATCAGCAACAGCAAACTTGGGGGCTGATTAAGATGGCAGAGGGACTGCCACCGACAGACTGTTGGTGGCGGTCCCTCTGCAATCGTAATGCTGTTTTCTGCCCGCCATATTACGACGGCGGGGGGAAGTGTGGCGGTGGGAAAGACCGACCGCCACGGTCCAGACTGGCGGATTCAATCCGACTGTCTGAATTAATGACCACTAGTCGCAGCATTGCGGCAGTGACTGCCAGCCACCACCGTAGGGATTATGGGATCCTTTTCCGTCTGTCGTTCTGTGGCGGTCAACCCGCTGTGAAACGGCTGTCGGAAACAGATTTGGGGGCCCATAGCGGTCCCCCCTTTATCCCTGGGACTGGGACATGTGCCCTAGGTGCACATCTACATATCCCAGCACCATGTGGCAGGCACCACATAGTGCCTGCCACATGGTGCAGGGATATGTGGCCTGTCTTTGTTTTGTACAAAACATAGGCAAGGAGACTGCCTCAATGGCGGTCGCATCGTAATGCATACTGTGGGACTGCCACCTTGTAGGCGGGCGGTCCCGAATACGAAATGATGTTGGACGGACTGAAGTATTTCCGCCATCGTAATCAGCCCCTAAATTCAGTTAAAAAAAAGAACATTTATCTCTCGCAAGTGACCTTACTAAAAGCAAATGTACTGCTACCCATATTCAGATATTATTAGAGAAAAAGCACAAATGAAAGAAAAAGCACACTTTCTAGATTTTTTTCACTCCGTTGTACATTCACGGCTACATGTACGACTGTCAGGATTTGCAAGTCACAATTTACAAGTCGCAAAACCTGATGTGCAACAGTGACAAAGACACTGTTTGCGATTCCCAAATGAGTTGCAAGGGACCTGCCTTATTAATATTCATGAGGCAGGTTACAATTTGCAACCCATTGGGAAAGGCCTGCACTCATAGGGATGGTGCAGCAGACCACCATGTCTGTTAGTGCTGTTAAAATAAAGCATTTTTTAAAAAATGCTGTCCGTTTTCCTTAAAGAAAACGGGATGCATTTCAAAAATAAAAAATGAAAAGTTTGCTTTTCAATTTTTTACAGTAGGCAGTGGTCTGAAGAACTGCTGCATACTCTGAAAAAAAGTTGGCACCCCCATTCACAAAGGGAAAGGGGTCCCTTGGGGACCCTTTTCCGTTTGCGAAAGGCTTACCATCAATTTGAAATTGGAGGTATACTGCGAATGTTGGCGGTCGCAAAACATTCAGACATACCACTGCGACTTGCTATTAGTAAAAGATGCCCTTTACATGTCCCTTCCTAATAGTGACATGCAAACCCTATTTTGCAAGTGGGTTATAGGTTACCAACTCGCAAAACAGGGTTGGTACATAGGAAAATGCATTTAATAGTCGCAAATGGCTCGATGGGCCGTTTGCGGCCTGTACAATGCGTCATACATCTGGCCCCTAGTTTAGAATCAGCATTTCCACATAATTAGTCAGCTTCGCAGTAAGAAAGCCACCACAAACCATAGCAAGCCTCAAAGGATTAGGTACCTCTTACACCATTCATTATTTTTTACAAAGCCAGACCTAATTCAAGACGGATTATCATTAAGCTGTACGGTTATAATCAAAATGAAAAAAACAATTACATTCATGCTATTGCCACATGGAACTAGAGACAGCCCAGCTCTGCACCACCAGCGCAAGCAAAGGACAATGTACCAGGCTCTGTATTGGCGCAAGAGCTGATCCTGCTTGCATTTCAACTCTCATGTTACTTAAACGCACTTTCAGCACAAAGGTTTATTTAAAATCTTGCCGGGCTCAAACTTTTCTTTTAATTGTGGCCTGGGGGTAGGGACTGTCTGTCTCACTACAGCAGCAGCGAATCGCACTAAAATGATTTTTCAGCTCTATTATAATTCTGATTGAATAGTTTGGAATCAAGAGAGAAAAAATTCACCAAGGTATGATGCAAATAGTTATTTCTTTATTTCTAAAGTAAAAGAACATACCGCACTTAAAAAATATATGCACTTTTTCAATATACTTGGAACATAGAAAACATACATTTCCTTTCGCACTGTCTGGTTTATGCTGAAAGAAAACTGTATCTTACATGCAGAGACCAAGATCACTTGGGGCCAGATGTGCCACCCGTTTTTGCATGCGCAAACGGGTTTGCAAGCTCGTTTGCGCATGCAAAAACATATTGGGCCATGTACATATCCCATTTAGCGAGTCTCAAAATAATGTACTAATGTTTTGCGACTGCAATTGCGGTTTCAAAACACTCGCAATTACCACCTACTTCAGATAGGTGGTAATGCCTCAATGCCTCACCAAACACCCATACCCACGTGAATTATCACACGGGGACTATAAGTAGCCCCCACCCCCCTCAAACCTCCTGTAATACCACATAGACCGAAACCATACCAAAAGGTTGGCCTGGACTACCAGGGAGGGAGGGAGGGATGTCAGTAATGGAAGCGAGGGAGTAGGTCTCAGAGTAATGCAACTACCGGTAAATAATTGAGGCATTACCTCCTTGTCCCTCCCTCACTTCCATTCCTTACGCATTGAGATGTACAAAGCCAATCAGGACAACCAAGAAGGTATGCAAAAACAGGTTTATTAAAAAAAAAAACAGATAACAAGGAAAAACCACTATTCAGGAACCATAGAGGAAAGAACCTCGTACCCAAAAACATCAGCACGGTCAACCTCCCGGCCAATCCTGTAATGAGAGGCAAAGGTCAACGGCGAAGCCCAGGTGGCAGCCCGGCAAATTTCAGAAATGGAAGCCCCTTGGACCTCCGCACAGGATGCCACCATGGACCGAGTGGAACAACCCTGAATCCCCAAAGGAGAAAGGTGCCCCGCCGCCTTGTATGCCAAAGAAATCAGAGACCGAACCCAACGACTCAAAGAAGGAGTAGAAGGACGCAAACCCCGATTCACAGGCCCAAAATTAACAAAAAGCGAATCAGAGAGGCGGAAAGGAGCGACCCGCTCCAAATAGACCAGGAGAGCCCTCCGAACATCCAAAGAGTGCAGCCGCACCTCAGACTCCGAGGACGGGGAATCAAAAAAGGAAGGAAGGACCAACTCCTGATCCCTGTGGAACTGAGAATCCACTTTAGGATGAAAGGAAAGAACCGGTTTCAAAACGATCCTGTCCTCAAAAACCCGACAAAAAGGGTGTTTGGAAGATAGAGCACCCAGCTCACCAAGGCGGCGAGCAGAAGAAATGGCCACCAAAAAGAAGGTCTTGAAGGACAAAAGGTGCAGGTCCACAGAAAGCAAGGGTTCAAAGGGAGGAGTCATCAAAGTGTCCAAGACTAGAGAAAGATCCCAGGTGGTAAAATGCCGCCGAGGGGTGGAAGAACATTACCCAATCCCTTAAAAAGGCGACCAACCAACCCATCAGGATTCATGAGATTGCCCAAAGAGCTCCGAAACGCCTTAATCACAGCCCACTGCAAACAAAGGGAAGAAACCTTCCAGCCCTAGGCAGCACCATCCTGGAGAAACAGAATCACCTCAAACAAAGAAGAGGAAGCAGGGTCCAAACCCTTGTTACAACACCACAGACTGAAAGAACGCCAGTGCCTCAGGTAAGACTTGTTGGTCGACGGGTGCCTAGCCGCCTGCAGAGTAGAGGCCAAACCAGCCGGAACCCCCTTACGCAGCAGACCTAAGCGTTCAACCTCCAGGCCGCCAAGCGCATCCTGGCCAGAACATCCTGCTGCAACACCGGGAACACCAAAGGGGTCGGAGACAGAGGCGGCAACCACTCCACCTCTGACCTCATCTCCACCAGGAGAGGAAACCAGGAGGCACGAGGTCAAGCCAGAGCCACCAGAACCACCGAAGCCCCCAAGGATCGAACCCGCAGCAGGAAGTGGAGAAGAAGGGGGAAAAGAGGAAATGCATACAGAAGCCCGCGAGGCCAAGGGCAGGAGAGAGCATCCACCGCCCAGGCCGACCCCTCCCGACTGTGGGAGACAAACCGGTCCACCTTGGCATCGCCCACACACGCAAAGAGGTCCACCACCAGAACACCCCAACGCATCGTCAGATCCACAAACAACTCCTGACGGAGGCAGAAATACACAGAGGACGGGATGGCTCTGCTGAGAGCAGCTGCTAGAGAATTGGACACCCCCCGAATGTGAACAGCCGAGAAGGCCACAAGATGAGACTCCGCCCAACCGAACATCTGCGATGCCACCAGAGCCAGAGACGAGGACCTGGTCCCCCCCCTGTCTGTTCACATAAACCATGGCAGTGACGTTGTCCGTCCGAACCAGAACAACTGAACCCCGCAGAAACCGGGAGAAGGCCAACAGAGCCAGACGGACTGCCTCCAACTCCCTCCAATTCGAAGACCTCCTGCCCTGAGAGGGGGCCAGAAGCCCCAGGTCCAATGAACCCCCCAGGTAAGCCCCCCACCCCGAGAGGCTGGCATCCATGGTGACCACTACGGGAGCCAGAGGAGAGAGAGAGACCCCCTTCAGCAGATGATCCCGAACCAACCCAGAGCCGACCTGATCAGAGGGGACACCAGAATCGGAGAAGAGAGGGGAAGGCAATGGGGAGACCAATGCGCCAGAACATGAGCCATCAGAGTGTGCAAATGAAACCGGGCCCAAGGAACCAGAAAGACCGTGGCCGCCATGTCCCCCTGCACCTGAAGCCAACGACCCGCCACCTGAACCGGACCGGACAGAAGAGATAGGATGCATGAATGAATCTTGTCCACCCGAGCCTCGGGCAGAGTGACCACCCCCAAATCCATCCGAAACTGAGCCCCAATGAAGAGATGATCCTGGGACAGAACAAGGAAGGACTTCCCCACATTGATAAGAAACCCGTGCCCCCTCAAAATGGCCAGGATCACCTCCGTGTGACTGAGAGCAAACCGGAACGAGGGAGCATGGACCAACCAATCGTCCAAGTAAGGGTTGAGAAATATCCCCTGGGCATGGACCAATGCGACCAAAGGAGCCAGAAGCTTGGTGAAGCCCCGCGGAGCGGACTTCAGCCCGAATGGCAAAACCGCAAACTGGAAGTGAGAGTCGCCGATTGCAAAACTTAAAAACTTCCGATGCCCCCAAACCACCGGAACATGAAGATAGGCATCCTCCAGATCGATAGAAGTCATGAAGCCCCAGACCCACACCAAAGGAATGATGGACTGTAAGGTCACCATCTTGAAGTGAACGGTCCGAACCCAACCATTCACCCTCTTGAGGTCCAGAACTGGCTGGAACCCCCCTGACACATTCTGGACCAGAAACAAAATGGAATAACAACCCTGACCCCGTTGTGCTGGGACAATCACCTTCTTCTCCAGAAGATCCCGAACCCCCTCCAGAAGAGCCTTCCGCTTTGCTGGGGACTTGGGGACAGGAGTACGGATGGTGCCCCAGCCGGGAGGAAAAGCGACAAAGTCGATAGGATAACCTCTCCTGACATCACTCAACGCCCAGCGATCCTTCACATCCAGACTCCAAGCCTCCAGGAAAAACAACAGCCTCCCGCCCACAGGTCTCGAGGCTGCCACGCCGTCGTTGTCAGGACTTCCGCTTGAAGGCATCCGATGGACCCTTGGGGCCAGCCACAGGAGCCGCCTTTTTGGTCTGGAACTTACGCCGACGGTCCGAAAAGGCCCTAGAGGACTGCCGGGAAGTCTGGAGTGAGATGCAGACAGCTTGCCCTTGTAAGGCAGAGCATGCTTATGGTCCTTAAAAGCTTTTGTGATCATACTGTCCAGCTGCTCAGCAAAAAGCATTTTGCCGTCAAAGGGGATCTTAAGGAGAGAGGAGTTCTCCGAAGAATCCACCTTCCAGTCACGCATCCACAGGTTCCTCCGTGCCAGGACCAAGGAACCAGAAGCCATGACAGAAGAACGAAGTACATCCGAAGAGGCGTCAGCCAAGAGCTTGGCCTGTTGTTCCATGTGGACAAGCAAGCCGGAGCAGTCCGACTCATCCTGGACAGCCGTGGCCAGTTTCCCAAAGTCAGACACCAACGACTGAGCCGCATAAGCAGATTAAATGCCAGCACGCATTGACAAGTTTCCAGCAGAGAAGGCCTTCTTCAGCGCCCCATCCACCTTTTTATCCGTAGCATCAGCTGGAGAGCAATCCTCAGGATTAATCGCCATACGACCAATCAGGGTGGCCAACATGGCATCCACTTTGACAGAGTGAGGAAGAGAAACCTCCCCCTCCTCCAAGGAGTACAGTTTCTGCAAGAAACAAGGAACCGATGAGCGCTCCAGATCACGCCATTACCCAGAAATCAAGTCCTTGATGCGCCCATGAAAGGGCATTGCGAGAACGGGGGGGTTTAACATAATGAGGAAACATGTCATCCGACCCTTCAGGTGCAGAAAAGGGTGAAAACCCCAAGTTCTCTCTAATGTGCTGGAGAATCGCAGAAACCTCCTCACTACGCACAAACTTCCCGGAAGAGGTAGAGGGCTTGGCAGCGCCTGAAGAAGAAGAGTCCTCAGAGGGAGAGTCCACCGGACCCACCGCAGAATGAGAAGACTTGCGCCTGGCAGTAACCCTGGACTCCAGAGCGCGAGCCACAGCCGCTTCAATCATGTCTTGGACCTCAGAAGCAGACAGCAGGGCCGCAGAATCCCCTGGACCCTTGGACCTAGTCCGGCGAGCCGGGACAGGCACATCATCGTCAGAAGAGGAGGAGGACAAAACATGCCTGCGCTTGGAAGCACGCTTCGACATAATGATCCCAAAAACCAGAAGCACAGCCGAAGAAGTTTAAGTAGGGAGCAGCCAAGCACCAGGGACCAACCAACTGGCACCAAAAACCAGGAGGGAACCCCAGAAAAACAATCAAAAAAGAGAAAAGAGTAACACCCTCCCCGCAAAATACAGAAATCCAATCAAAAAACACAAAGATGAGCAGAAAAGGCCAGCCGAGGATGCGAGACGAACTTCCCCTGCCGCCGCTTCCCTTTCCGGCCTCCAACCCGGAAAGACAGCCCCAGCCAGTGACTCCGTCAGCCGAACCCACCCGCTCCACCGCCAAGGGAGCACCGCTAACCCCAGACATGGCGAGGGAAGGCACAGCGCTGCCCAGGCCGGGAGAAGACCACCCACGCAGGAATCCAAAAGAAGAAATCCATCAAGAGAAGACCGCAGCACCACTAACGGCCAGCGCGTGGTACGCGTGTCTCAACAGGTGAGACAAAGAAAAAACAGGAGGTTTGAGGGGGGTGGGGGCTACTTATAGTCTCCGTGTGATATATCACGTGGGTATGGGTGTCTGGTGAGGCTGGGATGCCTCAATGCGTAAGGAATGGAAGCGAGGGAGGGGCGAGGAGGTAATGCATTTGCAAAGGGGAAGGAGTCCCCAGGGGACCTTTCCCCTTTGCAAATGCATGCGATCCCATTGGGAATCGCAAAACAGTGTAAACACACTGTTGTACATTTCATTTAGCGCCTAGCAATCTGCGACTCGCAATGTGTCGCAAATTGCGAGGTGCTAAATGAAAGGGTCGTACATCTGGCCCTTGGTCTTTACCTCTCAGGGCGTCAGGGATATGAGTGTAATGCGACAGACTATTTTTGCTGGTAACCTATCCTGTGACTCCTTAGCAGGCTACGTTTTATTACACGGTAGTAACGTCTCAAGAGGCTGAGCGATGGCAACAGATTGAAGAATGACAAGCACAGATGGGGAAAAAGAAGGCGCTGGGACTACATTTATTCTGAATACCTTTGACTGTCACACCAAGCTGTTTCAGAAGGAGGCATTGTGAGAATATATGAGGAGCTTTAAGTATGCTGCGAGCACATTTCTGCAACAACATATTCAGAGTAGAGCATTTTGAATCCCTAAATAATGTGCAGAATGATTTGTTTTTAAAGGAGCTTGCATCCAATTTTATATATGTTTAGAGCAGACACGTTTGAAAAAGCCCTGGCTGATGTAGTGCCGTTAATTACTGATATAATATTCAAGGTATAATCATTTTAGTGTTTTTATTTAGAACGTTAGCAATGTTTAGCAAACGGCATACTAGGCTCAAAGGCTCGTTTATATAGATATAAAACAAAATCTCATCACCAATTGTTTTACAAATTATTTACTCATCTTTGTACTATAGTTTGCCTGAAAATGATATGCAATAACCCCATGAAATATTGTCTTTCACACTGTAAAGGAGCTAAGATGTTCTAGTGTTTCTTTGTACTGCATCACTTTAAGTGGCATAATTGCTATAGTAAAGCAGGATATTTATTATACGATGTTCCTTTTATTTCTTTAAATAAAAATACGTGTTTTCATACAGTATAACTGTTGACTAACTAAAAACATCACCAAAAACAAAAACTTCCGATGCTCTTGTTTTTGATACTGAATCTGTGAAATACCAATCATCTGTAGCGCTCTGCCACCTGGAGTCACCAAGGGGTTCACTGCAGTGACAATCTGAGTGCGTAAGGCAAGTATCACAAAGCATTTATTTGGCTTTATTTTTTGGCAGATTGTTCTGAAACGTATTACTTAGAGGTAGCCAAGGAGCCATTCAAAAATGCAGTACATCCCTTTTATAGCCTAATAGTGATATATGCTTCCTACATGGCATCATACTGTTTTTTCACAAATGCTGTTCGAAACAAACTTTTTTTAAAGGTTGGACCACTAGTAGTCATTAGTTCAGTCTGGAGGAACAAAAAGACGTGAATGTGGAATAAAAGGGTTTGGAGAAAGTCTATAATATACTTCAGAACGTGTTGAAACACTTGAGGATTGGATACAAAGGTGACTGTTGCCCATTTTTCAAAAAGCTATTTCTCAGAAAGCCATGGGCCCCTGAGGATTTTCCAACTAAGTTTCACTGCAAATATTAACCGTCACTTCTTTAATAGACAGCACTGCCCCTAGCCAACACCACAGTACAGAGGCAAGAACGCATTTATTCTTCTGCATACCTGACTTAAAATGTTTCAGTGTTCATAATATATAGCATGTACAAAGATGAAAAAACATATACTCTTTTCTCAAACTCATACCACCGGTTATCCAACAGTTGTCTACAAAAGCCAGACCTAATACACTTGGTTAATGTTTGTTTGTGTTACAACATTGTTCTGGAACAAATATTTTGACAGTATTTAAATCTCAGGGCATCAATCTCAGATAGAACCTTTGCCAAGAATGACTCCTGGCAATTACACAAATTGGTACTAGTGCAGTGTTGTCTGAGAGTAAGACTGTGCCATGGAGATGCCTGGAATACCAATCTCTACTAGAGTTGGAGCGTCCGGAAGGTACAGTGCCACCACAGGTAAACTATTGTCACAACAATGCTCTCATAGATTCCTGGAAAGATCTGAGAGGTGTTTCAACCTTGCACCTACAGGTATGTTGATGTACCTCACTGTTGAGAGATTGTCCATCTGAAGAAGAATGGTCAATGCAATCGTTATTTGGCAAAACTTTAAGCAACAAAGGTACCTGCAAGATTCATTGATATGGGGGGCTATGTGAATCCCCAGTCTGCAAGGAGCATTGATGTGGTGCCCTTCTATGTTAGTCCCCAGTATACAGATTCTGCATTAGGCAAGCTATCCAGATCTGCTGGCATCTGAATTAATGCTGAGGGCCAGGGAAGAACAAAAATGGCTTTGCCATTCCCGGCTTCAATGTTCAGCAACCACCAATGGAGTTCTGAGTGGGACTCATTGTCTTAAGA
This sequence comes from Triturus cristatus, assembly GCF_964204655.1. Classification (NCBI taxonomy): domain Eukaryota; kingdom Metazoa; phylum Chordata; class Amphibia; order Caudata; family Salamandridae; genus Triturus; species Triturus cristatus. The sequence goes on from NC_140583.1 coordinate 882,237,038, forward strand.
GATGTTGTCTGAGTGAGAGGGATCCTGATGGAAGTGGGCAGTTTTCCAGTTGTGAAAGTCCTGATAATTAAGAGCAGCTGGAAAGTGGCTTGATTACAGGCAGCCAAAAAACTGATGAGGTTGGGCAGGGATCTCGGGGGAAAAGAGTGGGTCCAGAAACAATGTTTACAGTAGATCCCAGAACTCCTGGGATGGTTTGCGAGTGGACTTCTTAAATGTGACCAGAAACCTAACCTATTTCGTGGAAGAGAGAAACTGTTGTATCTTGGTGTTGGGACAAGGTGCTCGGGCCTAATGCATCAGAAGAATGCCACTGTGTTAAATTATGAGACAAATAATGCAGGGCTGTAGATAAGCCCGCACCACATGGAGTAGTTTGGTTATGCATTGTGGGTTAGACAGGTCAAAAGGGAGATAGGGAGACTGCTACATCTGATGTCTCCTTTTAAAAAAAAATCTTTTTACCCCTTTTTTTTTAACAAGGCAATATATACAACATAACATTGCAAGGTTATGATACATTTCATAAACATTTGTATATCTTAATAAACAAAACAAATCAATTGTCAGGCCCGGAATGGACTGGGTTTCCCAGACAAAGTAATAATTCTTTATACATACATTTCAATTCATTTGATCAAAATAACCGATCCCCCTTTTTTCACAATTAGATTAGTAAAGCCCATCACAAGTTTATATTGGTTACGACAGAATAGTTTGATTGCCAAAACGACGGATCTACTCAAGAATCCTTACATATCCAACCCTAAATTCATTGAATCCAATCAGATATTGGAGTCCAGATTTTACATCCCATGGCTCTTTTCCTTCTCCCTTTAGTCTTGTAAATTGATATTTCAAAATTATACGTGGCTAAGAATCTTGACCGCCAATTAATAAAAGTGGGAGGGTCAGAGCTAATCCACTCAATAGTAATACAGGCGCGTACCTGCGCCATAGCGATAAATATAGTAACAGTTGTGGATCTCGGTCTTATATTAGCCTCCCTATCTGACCCTACACCAATAATTACTATTTCTTCAGTAATTATAATCGGGGATCCGAGTATTATATCTAAAAAATTCTTAATATCTTGAAAGAACACCCCCAGTCTAGGACAAGAAAAGAACATGTGGATCGAATCCGCAGCCACTACTCCACACCTATTACACTTATCCCCCATTGTTGCCCCCCATCTAGCAACTTTGCCAGGAGTATAGTATAAACCAAAAAGGGCCATGTAATGCTGACTACGTAATCTTCCAGTCATTAAAACCTAGTTCGCAAGATCGAGAGATTTTGTTACGTTTATATCCTCCACTCCCAGTTTATTCTTCCATTTTGTTTTCCATATACCCAGATCATCCGGGAAAACCCTCCACTAAATGTTCGTAAAATTGGCCTATTGGGGTTTTTTTCAGCATTTTTTCAATCAAGGGAATTTTAACAAACCGTTGTTCTATTCCTGGCCCCTTCCGAGCCAGAAAACTGCGGATTTGCAGGTATTTAAAAAAATCTTGTTTACGTAATCCAAATTTCTCCTGAAGATCAAAAAATGCAAGATGTTGACCTTTATCAAACATATCCCCTAAGCACCATAATCCTTTAAAACCCCATCTGAGTGATACTTGATCCAGAAAGATTATAGGGAGCAACCAAGGAGCGGAGAAGGGGGTATAGGCATTGAGATTTAATACATGTATCTTACATTTACTTTGTTTCCAAACTGCATATGGAGCCTTAAGTATCTTAAACTTTGTTTTTTTTAAATAAATGGGCCCAATTACCTTAACAATTGGTCTCCTCTCCCAACCCAAATTCATAAATAGATGGTCTATGAAAAAGGGGAATCTCAGCTTTATCCCCAACTACCAGGGGTTCCATATATTGCATCATGGCAGCCAAATAATACATCATAAAATGTGGGATACCCCAACCCCCACGATGTCTCGGTAAAACCATCTTCTTATACGCCTTTCTCTGTCTTCGGTACCACCACAAAAATCTAGTACATATCCTCTCTAATTTAGTAAAACACATAGAAGAAAACTCTAGGGGGATTGCTCTGAACATATAAAGATATTTCGGTAGGACGAGCATTTTTAGCACATTACATCTCCCGTGGAGAGATAGATGAAGATGATCTAGTCTTTCCAATGTTGCATTCACCTTCTCCATCACTGGGATAATATTCAAATCGGGAATATTATCCACTTCCGATATAATTTTTATTCCCAGATATGTTACTTCGGGGACAATTGACAGATTTAACAGAGGATCAGTACCTGAGTAAAGCACCTGAGTTTTCTCTACATTTAATTTATAACCGGAAAAGCAACCAAACTGCGCGGCCAATGACTTAATTGCGGGTAGCGCAGTAGCAATATCACTGGTGAGTACAACTATATCATCGGTATACGCCAATGCTCTATACTCAACATTGTGAAAGCTTACTGGTTTAATATCTGTATGTTGGTTTAATTTATTAAAAAATAAATCAATATATAATGCAAATAAAAGAGTGGAGCACGGGCACCCTTGCCTTGTACCCCTACTAATACAAAATGATCCAGACTCTTGTCCAGAGATACGTATGGTAGCTTCTGGGCGTATATATAAGGTCTTAACTGCTTGGATAAACTGAGAACAAAATCCTTTCCATCGCACGATATCCCACATATATTGCCAGGAGACCCTGTAGAACGCCTTCTCAGCGTCCAACAGGATCACCCCCAATACAGATTTGGTTGCTTGAGCCCAATCTAAGAGAGCTATTACTCGTCTTACATGATTGGCAGTGTCCCTGCCGGGGATAAACCCATGCTGGTAATTAGATATTAAAGGGGTAATAACCATTCCTAAGCGGTAAGCCATGATTTTAGAAAAAATCTTACTGTCTGAATTAATCAATGAGATGGGTCTATATGAGGAAGGGTGTAACTCGGGTTTGTCCTTTTTTTTAAAAACAATAATGGTAGTTTTTCGCCAAGAATCTGGCGCTGATCCACATTCAGGGGCAAGAAACAGTGTCATAAGTTCCGATCTAAGCGCTTGACTAAATGTCTAAAATTCGAGAGGGATACCGTCCAGACCTACCGCTTTTCCTGTTGCTAAGGACATTATTGCTCCCTCCACCTCCTCCCAGGTTATACATGCTGCTAATTTCTCATTTTTGAGTTCAAAAAGTTTTATTAGATTTTCCATAAGAATGAACAAATACAGACAATACAGAAAAAATTTATCACAAGCGAAAATACCTATATAAAATAAAACATTTCTAAAAGCAATTCTAAATACAATAGTTAAAGATGTATATATAATCAATTAGAAGGAGGGAACATAAACTAAAAAGAAGGGCAGGGAGGGAGCCATGAAGAGTTGCAATGTCAACTTATTAGAAAAAGGAGCTACATTCATCATATAAGGCTTTAAATAGAATGACTGTAAAACGGTGAATCAAGTATAAATATACAATTATAAAGATAAGTATACATCTATGGGTAACCAAAACGAGTGAAACAAATTAGAATTGTGATTGATCCCTTTCAGGGATAATTGAGCACCTCTTCTTGTAAAAATGACCCATGACCACCAAGCATGAACCGATAAAGACGAAATATCCTTCCAGCAAAATGTAATGGACTTTAAAGCAGATGATATTAGGAAGTTAAACAGTTTACCTTCTAATTCAGTTAAGTTATGCGTAAGATCAACAGCTTTACATATTAATATTTTGTAAGAAATAACATCATGAATATGAAATATTTGTTGAATAATATCCCAAACATCAGACCAAAATTTAAAAATTAATGGACATTCAAAAAGCATATGTCGTAGTGATCCAGGGAGTAATTTACAATGCCAACAAATGTCGTCTTGCATCAGCTTAGCACGAAATAAACGCACTGGGGTCCATAAACAATTAAATAAAATATAAGAATTGGTTTGGTAAAGTGAAACAGGCAGCCATCCTGAAATACTATTAAGCCAAACAGTCATCCATGTATCGTTGGACAAAGAAAGGGAAAGCTCATCATTCCAAAATGTTGAAATAATATTTAAATTCTTTCCTATAGAATTAGATAATTTTTTATATAAAATAGAGACAGTATGTGATGACGTAGAGATAGTTCGAATATATAGTGCTAAATCTGCTTTAACATTAAATGGAATACCATGAGGGAAGGAGTCTAAAATTGAATTACATAACGATTCATATTTAATAAAATCAGATTGAGGTAAACTAAATTTCATTTGTAAAGCTTCAAAAGAAATAAAAACATTGTCAAAATAGATATCTTTAAGATAAAAGATACCAGCTTTAATCCAAGCATTCCAAAAAGTAACATTTCTATTCAATTTAATCACATTACTATGCCACAATGACATATCTTCAGTATGAGTCATAGGGATCAAAAAGATTGAATCCAGGTCATTAAAAATGAGTTTAGTGGATTTAATAATTACCGATTTATGCACATATATTGACCTATTGGACATTGTTAGCAAGGTGGTCAATGGAAAAGGATCCACAAGAGACTGCTCTATATGAAACCATGTAGGTTGGTTCTTTAAAGAGGAAGGAGAAAACCATATGGAACTTTGTTTCAGTATAAATGCTTTGTGATATAGAAAAAAGTCAGGCAAGCCAAATCCAGCATTGCATTTAGGTACTTTTAATTTTTTATAACCAATACGAGTTGATTTATTATTCCAGAGAAATTTGGAGAGAAGTCTATCAATGTTTTTATAGAATTGTAAAGGAAATTGAATAGGAATCATAGCAAGTGTATAAAATTTTTTAGGAGCAATAGTCATTTTAATGGAGTCCATTCTACCCCACCAAGAGAGGTGAAGTGAAGACCATTTAGACGTTTTATCTTTGATATAATTCAGAATAAAATTACTATTTAATGTTAATGTTGCTTTTACGGAGGACGCAAATAGAATCCCAAGATATTTTAATTTATCTTTTTGCCACACAATATCAGCCATGGGTAACATATCAGGAGTACAAAAAATGTTTAAAGGGAAGAATTCAGTTTTATTAATATTAAGTTTATAACCAGAAACCATGGAATATTTTGTAATAATTTCTAATAGGGCAGGCATTGAGGATAGAGGTTCACTAATAAATAACAGCACATCATCAGCATAGGCTAAAGTTTTGATATTAATCTCCTTAATCTGAATGCCTTTGATATTAACACAATTTCTTATATGAGTAAGGAAAGGTTCAATTCCAATGAGAAATAAAAGTGGAGAGAGGGGACAACCTTGTCTTGTGCCTCTAAAAAGAGAAAACTGACTAGATACTTGACCATTAATAAATAAACGAGCAGTAGGGGCATAATACAGAGCAGAAATCATGCGTATAAACGAAGCACCAAAATTAAATGATAATAAGGTTTGAAATAAAAATTGCCAATGGATTTTGTCGAAAGCTTTCTCTGCATCTAAAGCCAAAATTCCTGCGGGGGAACTTAAAGTGGAACTCTGTTCAATAATGTGTAATAAGGTTCTTGTGTTATTTGTAGAATATCTATTCTTCATAAAACCAGATTGATCAAGATGTATAATAGAATCCAATATAGGGGACAGTCTAGAAGCAAGTATTTTAGCATACAATTTACAATCTTGATTAATTAAGGAAATAGGGCGATAATTTGAAACAAGAGTGGGGTCTTTATCTGGTTTAGGAAGTACAATAATTAAAGCATCAGTAAAGGAACCTGAGATCGTTCCTGAAGAACCAAAAAAAGTAAAAAGTTGAAATAAATAAGGCAAAAGTTGGGACTGGAACTCTTTATAAAACTCAGCTGGGATACCATCTGGGCCAGGGGATTTTTTTTTTTAATGGATTTAATAGCAGCTAAAATTTCCTCAGTAGTAATGGGTAAATCTAGCCTAAGCCTGTCCAAGTGTGAGATTTTGGGCAAATCACATGTATCTAAAAAAGAGTCCAGTATGGAAGGATCATGAGGATCAGGCTTATTATATAAAGTAGAGTAAAAATCCAAAAATTCCTTAACAATATCATTATGAGATATTGCAATGTTACCATTAGGGCCATGAATTGAGGTAATTTGCGTTCTATCTTTTTTTATACGTAAATAATTAGCTAAAAGCTTCCCAGATCTGTTGGCATTAAAACGGAACTTAGCCTTAGAATTAGAAATTTGGATGCCAGCTCTAGTACTAAGGATTGAGTTAAATTCATATCGAAGCTTTTGTAGCTTGACTTTAAATTGAGGATCATTTGATGAAATGAAAAGCCTTTCAAATTTCGCAATTTGTTTTTCCAAACACCTGATACGTGCGTTGAATGTTTTATTTTCATAGGCCATAATTGAAATAGTTACACCCCTAATGTAAGCTTTAAAGGCGTCCCATCTATTGACCATGGAAGTGGAACCTTCAGGATTGAGTAAAAAATAGTCCTGAATAGCATTTAAGATTTTAGGCTTATTATGTTCATTAAGAACAATTCCAGTATTCATACGCCATCTAGTTTGGTTTGCAAAAGTTGAAGTTAAATTCAGAACAAAAGAAATCAAGGCATGATCTGAGATATCAATATTACCAATCTTAGGAGTCTTAACAGATTGGACTAATTGTGTGGAGACTAAAAAATAATCAATTCTAGAATGCGAATTATGTGGATTAGAGAAAAATGTAAAACATTTTTCTGTGGGAAAGTGCAAACGCCAAATGTCAACTAACTTGGTGGTATGAATAAATGACTTAAAAGCATGAAAAACCTTAGGAGGGCGAAATTTAGTACTAGATATTCTATCCAATAATGGGTCAGCAATAACATTAAAGTCACCTCCAACAATTAAAGGAACTTTACCCAACTTTAGAACCTCGGTGGTAATATTAGACCAAAAAAGAGGGTCATCCGCAGTAGGACCATAAACATTGAGAAAAAATATGACTGAATCATGAATTTTAATTTTAGCTATAATAAATCTTCCATCTGCATCCGAAATTTTGCTTAAGACTTGGCTATGCAATTTTTTCGCAACAAAAATAGCCACCCCATTTTTTTTACCAATTGCAGGTGATGAAACAATAGTATCTACCCATTTCTTTTTCATATAATTTAAGATGTTGTCATCTATATGAGTCTCTTGAAGAAAACAAATATCTGCCTTACAACTACCTAAATAATCTAAGATTTTTGTACGCTTAACTGGATGACGTAAACCTTTAACATTTAGTGAAACAACTTTAATATTGTGGATATTAGCCATAATGAAGAGAGAAAGAAAAAAAATCAAGAAGAGGAGAAAAAGAAAAGAAGGAGAACAATAATGAGAGAAAATAGTAGCTCCAGAACAAGTAAAAGGAGGTGAAAAAATTTAAAAAAGGAGAAAACGACAAACAGGGTACAAAAATATCAAAGATGAGACGCACATACGCTCAACAAGCATGACCTAACCGTTGGAGCCCAATGTAGTAATGGCTCATTAACCTGTCAGAAAAAAAAAGGAAATGAGCTATAATCAGGTATTAGAGTCATGAGTATCCATGGATTGCTGTGAACGTTGATCCAAAAACTGACGCAAGTCCTCAGGACGTTGAAAAGATTTTGACAGATTGTCTTTTCAGATACGCATTGTTGAAGGGTCAAAAAGACCATATTTGAACCCAAGACTTCGCAGTTGAGGCCGAAGAGTAGAAAATTCCTTGCGGATTGAGACTGTTTCCTTGGCAAAGTCTTGATGAATAAAAATTTTATTCCCATTGACCATTAAGGAAGGAATCTCTCGTGCTGCCTTTCGAATCAAAACCAAATGATGATGTCTGAGGACTTTGAAAATCATTTGACGAGGTTTGGTATGTTGAGGATTGCGATGTGAAGGGATTCTATGGGCCTTGTCAATCTCAAATTTTTCTGGAAATTTAATTTGTAGAAGCCCAGGAATCAAATTTTCCAAATACAACCTACAGTTGCCACTCTCCACATCCTCTGGTAAATTAAAAATGCGTAAATTGTATTGTCTGTTACGATTTTCCATCTCTAGGAGCCGGGTAGACAAAGGAGATATTTTAGCTACAAGAGGTGTGAAAGTCTCAAGCTTAGCCTTATTATCGTGTATTTTAATTGCATTATCAGATATTTTCATTGACATACTCGCCATTTCCTTTCGAACATTTTTAATCTCTGAGGCAATAGAATCTGTGTTAACACGAAGCGCTTGAATTTCCTCCAAAATTAAGGATAATGAAGGTTCTGTTGACTCTACCGCCTTTGATTTAATTGGCGGAGGTGAAACCTGCTGCTTTCTTTTAGGATGAATATTTTTATTATCCATGTTGATTTGGTAGCAAAAGTAGGATAATAATAATAAAAATAAAATAAAATATCAAAATTGCAAAAATAACAGCAACAACGCAAAAAAAATGAAGGAAAAGAATACTGCAGCAGTAAGAATATCCTTATTAAAGCTGGTGCAGCAGCTATAACAGGCTATGGGAGTGGCTAGGCCCAAGCCAGGCCCTTTCCTGAATGCTTGCTCCGCCCCCTGACAGACAAAGCTGGGAATACCTGAAGGGAGAGCTGGAGGCAGAGGCTGGACACTGGAAAACGCCTCAAACAGCGTCCAAATTCAAAGAAAATCTCAGCAATCGACAGGTAAGATGCTCAGCATTCAAGCGACCTCATTTGCGGTATAAAACTGACAGGAATCGTCGTTTTTAACGAAAAACGGGCGAAAAAACGCCGGAGCTCACTACACGGCGGCCATCTTGTTTCACGCGCTCGCGCGTCTCCCGCTAATTTCTCATTTTAATCTTGTGTAACTTTATTTGTTTCGATTTCGACACTAAATTCCTTCATTTTCTCATCTGCATCTAATGTTTCTTCATCTGTATATAAGTTGTAATAATACTTGCGAAACACATTCAGAACTTTGCCTGGGGAATCCTGGATCTGGTCGAGATGGTCCTGTATCCAATAAATTTGATTTGTTATTTCCCTCTGCTGGAGTCTCTGCGCTAAAATCCTACCAGAATTTTCCCCCGCTTCATAAATTTGAATCCTGTACGTAGCCAATTTCGCGGCTATTTCCGTAGCGAAATGTTGGTGAATTTAAATTTTTAAAATGGCAATGGCTTTTAAAGTTACTTCAGTATTTCCAATAACCTTAACTGATCCATCCCTGCCTTAATTTCCACCCGAATTTGATGCTGTTTGGCTATAGAATAACTAAGTGTTTCTCCCCGTACCTCGGCCTTAAATGCATCCCAAACAATGAGATCTGCTGCCTTACCCTGAACATTTAAAAAAAATTCCTTGATCCAATCACCCATATACGCACAATATTCGGGATCAAGTAAAAGTTTGCATTCAAAAGTCCATGCCTTTGGCTGGGCCCTAGAACTCATATCTAGTTCTAAAATTACCGGGTTATGGTCTGAGATAATGTGGGTGTGATCTCTATTTTAGCGCTCGATACTATTTCAGCTGAAATAAAAAAATAATCCAAGCGCACATGTTTTCTGTGAGGAGCTGAATAAAAAGTGTCTCCTGGAACATCTTTCTTATGAGTGTACCATACATCGGCGAGCCCGAGTTCTGTGACTAAACCTTGAGTGGCTTTAAAAACTTTAGTTTTCTTACCCCTATATAGATGGTCACTTGTAATATCAAACCCACTCTCCACATGAAGATTGAAATCCCCACAAAGAATTAAAGGGGCTGGCCATGACACTAATTCGACACTCAGGTAATGCATCACCTCCGGGTCGTCTAAATTAGAACCATAAATGGAACATATCGTCAGTGGAGAGCCATTAACAAAAATTTCAGTAATGGCCCAACGCCCCAAAATGTCCTCTTTTACCCGATTACAAGCACCCAAACCATGTTAAATCAAGATCCCAACCCCTCTAGTAGTTGAGCTCTGTCTACTACAAGCAAATATATCCATACCCAGGTAATTCAGCCACTTTCGATTATTCCAAGAAATATGAGTTTCTTGTACGCAGAGCACATCGATACGCATGACCTGCAAGATTTGGGCCATCACCCCTCTTTTCTTTTTATCATTTAAACCACATAAATTCCACGTACAAATGGATAGTCTACCAGACATTGATATATCATAAAGCTTAACATATCTCGTCTGCCCAGCCCGTGCCCTAGAAATCATTGTCTCTCAAATAGAAAAAAGTACCGTAACCTGAATACAATATAGACATTATACATTGCTATATTACACCGAAACGCGCGTAGACCATTACTATATGTATGGAGAGTCCCCAAAGAGACGGACATATCAATCATGTTGAGCATGGATTAATTTCCCCTTACGCCCGTCTCTGTTCAATTGTCTGGAGAATGTTTTGAATCCCTGTATGAGTGTGAGTTTGCATGGGTTTAGTTGAGGAGTGAATGCAGGAGAGAGGTGCAGTGTGGGTTGTGTTTTTTGTATTTATCTGTTGACAAACAAATTGTAGTTTTTTGTTTTTATGTTTAGTCCATTTTCTAGCACATAACTATAGAGGAAGTATTAATAACTATGGGGCATATCAACAATAACCGGCGATAATTATCGCTGAGCGCACTTAGCGCTCGGATAATTATCGCCGGCTAGCGCCAATTTTTATCGCTGAGATAGCGTGCTATTAGCAACGATTATCTCATCAGCGATAAAAATCCTAGCGCTAACTGGCTAACGTGAGATTATCGCTGGAAACCCAGCGATAATCTCACGTTAGCTAGTTGATAGGGACTCACAAACTTAGCCATGATATCCACCTTCCATAGGATATCATGGCTAAGTCAGTCCTGAAGCAGGCGTAAGGAAAGTAGCGATAACAGGGGTTATCGCTACTTTTTCTGACACTATGCTTCATAGCGTTAGGCTTGCTGATAGGAGAAATGTCGGTTAGCGACATTTCACCTGTCATGCCAGGTCAGGAACGCCCACTTTGCATCTCATTAGAGATGCAAAGCTGGGCGTTAGGAATCCTGACGCTAAAGCAAGGTTTCACGCGTTAGCGTGACCTTGCTGATTAGGCGATAAAATTATCGCCGCTTTTCGGCCGAAAACGGCCGCAAAAGCGGCGATAATTTTTTATCGCCTGCTTGTTGATATGCCCCACTGTGAGTATATGTTGTAATGTTCTTACATCCTGTTCAACAACATCTCTTTATATCAATATTGTTAGATTTCCAAAATTGTACCACTATATTCATGTGTTATGTGTAAGGGCGGGCGTAGTTCGCGAAGTAGCACTTCGCGAAGCTACGCAAAGTGAAGTTCGCACTACGCGAGCTACGCGTAGCACTTCGCGAACTGCGAAGTAACATGTTCGCACTGTGCAAGATGTTGTTTTCAATGATTGCACAGTGCGGACAAGCAACCGGCACTGTGCAATCATTGAAAATGGCATCTTGCACAGTGCGAGCTGTAGTTTTCTGCTGCTCGAGTAGATTTTTCCTCGAGCTGCAGCTTTCTCAACGCGAACTGGTAGTTTCTCATCGCGAGCGGTCGCGAGCATACGCGACCCCTCGCAATGAGAAACCTGACCTTCTCGCGTTGTGAATCTCGCCGGGAGGTTTATTTTCCATGCTCGCGATCGCGAACAAGGAAAAAGTCTCGCCAGGATGTCATTTTGCTTGCTCGCGGTCGCCAACTTGACGTTGAGGACCGCGAGCAAGCAAAAAATGACCGCAGCACTACGCAACACTACGCTACGCGTGTTCGCACTGTGCTACGTGCAGTTCGCGTAGTGCGAAGTAGCGCGAACTTCGCAAACTACGCGAGCGTAGCGTAGTGCTTCGCCCAGGCCTAGTTATGTGACTATCAGGACAATTATATATGAAATACAATGTATGATTAACTCATGTTTTAAAGACAAGAATGAATAAAGATGCTTAAATTATTTGTACAGAAACCATTTCATGAGATTCTATTGTGTGCTGGTTGCTTAGTTTGAACCCCTGAGGTCGCATTGCAAAGAAATATAGGTCAGGTTAGAGGTTATTTTCTTGATTGTACATTCCTCCCTCCTCTTGGACCGAAAGTACCTGGGGGGCACCTTTTTTCCCTTTGAATTAAGTGAGAATCACCATGAGCGGGGATTTGGCTTTGCCCACATGTTGGGAGTCAGGAGTACATGTTTTGATTGGGCAGTGAAAAGTGCTTGCCCTCCACACAGCTGTGATCATTTTGTTTATTTATTCAGCTCTCTGGGCTTGAACTTTCAAGGGCACACACATTAGATTGTAATGCTATTAAAGTGGCTAAGTTACTTAGATAATTGATGGTGTTTTCTCTGGCAGCAGCATAGATCGAAGGAGGACAATCATTAACCTACATGGATTTTTAGGTCTGGTTTGACAGTGCAACTGTCACCTGACCTTTTAACCAACACTAATACTATTTTACAGTTCTTTGATTCCCAACAAATACATATGTATATCAGCATTAAGGCGCCTCCCAAACATCAATTAGGAGAGTAAAACAGTTCATTAAATGATGTGGTCCATTCAAGAATTGAGTTCTAGATCAATGAAAAGTTAAACGGTTTTATAACAAAATTTTTAAAACACGTTGCAGAGTCAGTGCCATGAAGGGTCTCAGCTGCAAAGTATACAGAGTATATAAAAATCTGAAAAGTATTCTAAGTGTCAATGGGAAGCAATATCAATATAAAATTGGGCAGCATCCTTAGCAGCATAGGAAAGCTCAGGAACATCTCTGGCTCATCTCCAGAACCAAGGGGTTCTTATACGAAATTCTTACTTAGCCAATTAGAAAAGCTGCAGAATTATCGTGCAGAGAGAAAAAGGATCATTTATTTAGCAAATCAAAACATGAGAAAAAACACATACTTCCTTTAAAATAACCATCATCACATTTCTAATAAACGGAATTTAACACCCTCTAGGCTAATGTCATCAGGAGATGTTTGAACAAAAATGAAACATTTAGAGAATAGGAACTTGTCCCAATGAATGGACAAAGTGAAGAAGGCAATGAGATGGATATTTGTTGCAAGCTTACATCCACATCATAGCAAGTTCAACACTAGTAAGGCAACCACTGCAATGGAAATATACCATTATGTCATCAGCTTTCTGTGTTCTGCAAAGCCTGTGGGAAGCGAATGTGTGGTGGGGGGGAGGAGTGAGTGACAGAGGTGGAATTAATTTTGTTCAAAATGGAGATTTATACAGACATGTGGACTAACTAAAAAACAACAATAACTTCACTTCTATACATCATATGATATTTGTTTCAATTGCGACTATATTATTCCGATCTGTTTATGCATGATCATTGGTAAAATTACATATCACAAGTTATTTTAAGTGCGCAAAAATATAACCGTAAAACTATCCCTCACCATGCAACATTCCTTTCAAGGATAACCTATTGCCATTGCTAATGCTTGTTAGAACATTTGAAAGAAGAACTCACAAAAGTCAATGCGGGAGGCTTTTAAACATCAAAGTCATTGAAACTGCATTGAGTTATTGCAAAATCTAGATGAAAATATTGCTTCTATTTAAATGAATCTGAAGTTTCTGTACATTTTGCTTCTGGAATCTTATTAGAACAGGCACCAAAACCTTAGGTTTGTTTAAAACTGTTTATTGCATTTTCAGTGAAGGGCAGAAATGATAATTCCCAAAGAGTAGTAACGCAGTATTGTATCTGATTCAGACATCACAATCTTGTACATGACAAGTTCTTCACTCTGTCCTTTTCTTGTTTCCAGACTGGTAGTTGCATCAAGTCAAACAGATCTGGTTATGCAATCCAAATAACAATACAACAATGCAGAACATAACAGTCACTGGTGTACGGTCTCGTACTGCTGTGTGCAATTCCCATGTTCGCGGCCTATGTTAAGTTTCCCACTCTTGCTGGATTGTATAAGTCCCTGTGTCTTTCCTTTTCGGCTCCAGGCCTACAAGCAGCCGCAGAGATGTTGATGCACAAGAAGAACCGAATCTCTATCTATGAGCTCCTGTTCAGGAGGGAGTGATGGTGGCTAAGAAAGATGTCCATATGGCCAAGCATCCGGAGATGGCGGACAAGAATGTCCCCAACCTGCACGTCATGAAGGTCATGCAGTCTCTAAAATCATGTGGTTACGTGAAGGAGCAGTTTGTCTGGAGGCATTTCTACTGGTATCTGACCAATGAGGGAATCCAGTACCTAAGAGACTTCCTGCATCTGCCCCCTGAAATTGTACCAGCTCCCCTGCGCAGAAACCACCCAGAGACTGGCAGACCAAGGCCCAAAGGTCTTGAAGGTGAGCGCCCTGCACGTCTCAACCATGGTGAGGCTGATAGAGACACTTACAGATGCACTACTGCTCCTCCTGGTGCTGACAAAAAGGCAGAAGCTGGTGCTGGAGCTGCTACAGAGTTCCAGTTTTGCAGTGGATTTGGTCGTGGACGTGGCCAGCATCCTCAATAAATTCTCTTTTGGATTTGTGTAAAATACAGATGTTGAAAGTCCCTGTGTCAGTATGGCTATTCATGGGAGACTGTCAGATCTGAAGGCTCGAATGGCATTAGGATCTATCCCCAGGCCTACGCAAGGGGTGCTTCTTACATCCTCTATTTTATCCCCCTCATTAAAGCCATAGATTCGCTATGAGCCCTCTGAGAAACATCCTGCTTCCAACCAGTGAACGCCAGCCCATTGTTCACCTTCCAATGCAAGCTATGCCCTGCTTTGCCAATGTGAGGGCTAATGCAAAAAACCTGCTGCCTGCCTGTCTAGTGTTGGCCATGTGTGTGAGTCATAACAAGCTATCCTCAAAGGTACAGTGTATGTCATTCACCATTTTTTCACCAACATCCCTGTAATGAAGCAATCAGGCCACCACCGGTCTGGGTGAAGTGCCATCACGTAGGGGCCTGGTGTGTACCCAATATGAAACATTTTGTGAGTGCCTGGAGGTGCAACTTCCATACTTTTCCAGTTCTCTGCTCACTCAGGCAATCCCACCATTACACGAAAGTTGTTCTATCGATTCTGTCTTGAGTCTTCATTTTGTTTTCCAGGGTGGGCAATCTATTTGATAGTTCTGCCATCTTTGTTTCTAGGCCAACCATTCATGTTTGTACATCATTGAGCGCTGGTTCATTTTGATGCACCTTTTCCACCAAATGTTTATGGTCCTAGAGCAGGATGCGCAGGTCCACCACAACTACATCAATTGTAGCTTCCAGGTCCTTCCTTGAGGCCACTATGGCATCCAGGATTTTGTCAAACTTAGATAGCATGTGTTCCAGCCTGTCAGGCGCTAAGTCTCATTCTGACAAATCCCAAGATCCACCTCCTGGGACATAGGCCTGGTGTGGGTCTCAACTTGACTGGGGTGCTCCGAGTGTGTCTGGTGCTCATTGTGTCATTGGGGTGACTGTCATGGGCAGCTGCGCATCCAGGCTGCACTCAGCAGGGGGAAAGGGAGGCACACATCACAGCCCTCAAGCTGCCTCACAGGCTTCCTCTCCCTGACACAGCCTTGGGAGGATCCCAGGCCCAGCGGGGCTATCCGCTGAGGTGGGGTCCCATTCACTTGATCAGACTGTGGCTGGGGCAGCTGTAAGTTAAGGCGGATCCCTGCCTGCTGGCTATAATCAGGGAAGCGCGTCCTCATACATGGCACTCCCTCCCACTAGTTTCCACCCAAGCCTCACCTCCACCATCATAGCGCACTGCACCTTCTTGAAGATGATTCAGACCAGTAGGCTGCCAGTCACCTCCCCTGCTCACGGGTCAGCCCTCTCCTCGTACCACTCCAGCAAAGTGCACAAAATAGTGGTGCAGCGCAATGTAACTGGATCTTGCAGATGGCTCCCTGCAGTCTAATGATATTGATGGCTGCCCTTTTCAATGCTAGGCGGCTGCTGCTCATCTGTTCTGTTCACAACACTTGGAGCATGGGGGGCCTCACTCTCAGGACAGTCATTTCTTGGGGTCCCAGTCTGGGTCTGGTCTGGGGCGCTGGGGTGTCACTATTGCATAGTGTTTCTGCCAACCGGCCAGGCCGGAGCACCCAAATCTGTGCCCTACTCTATGCGCAGCAAGCCACCCACCCCAATCAAAACCTTACCTTAGTCACTCTAGAGAAATGCACCTAATATTATCTTTTTAAATGGGGTTACACAAAAAATGAAGATATTAAAATGCCCCTTCGGCTGTAGCAGCACAAAAGGCATGTGGCAATTTTTGCACAAACACAAAATAAACCATTATTCAGTTTTCTTTGCTCGAATAAAGCAAAACACTCACACTCAAATCAGTGCCCTATTTCAAGGTTTAATGCTAGTTGAACACATTCAATGACAAAGAAGAACCATGGTAACATATGTTAAAGTCTGAAATGTATATTAATACTGTAAATAAAACATTGGAGATTGATCCATGCTACAACATTACAGGATCTTATGTCTGCTCCTCTTCTGTGCCACTCATTGTCATTAAGACACAGCACTCTAAACTTGGGATGGTTAGTTACTCGACCCAGCCCACTGGTGCCAGTGAGCAACACTTACCCATAGTCTGAAGTCTCATGAGTTGGGTATCTAGGCATGGATCAGAGCCCACAGAACACTACCAAGCAGGCAGACAAACAAAACAGTAGGAGGAAGCAGATTATTCCTTTATATACTCTTTCATTGGAATCTTATGATAAAGTCGTCAATAGGAAGGCAGGGTAAAAGTTGCTGTAGGTAAGCTAAGGTTTCCCCATCACAATCCTAGAAGTAGACTATGTATATCCAGTCATCGAACATCTACAGCAGGAAATCAGCCTAAACATATGCAGCAAAAAAGTGCATCAGCAGAGCTAAACCTGGTGGAGCTCTGCTGGGGGGATCAGGTCGAGAAAGAAACCCCAAGCTTATTGATAACATTCATGACAGCTGAAGTTGATCCGGTGGAGATACATGTGGAAAAAGTATGGTCAATACAAAATGATCGTTCTCCCACAGAAGCAATGACATTGCTCAACAATACATATGAAAAATACAAACACAGATGCTGCAAAATGGAAGTCCTCTCCAGCATCCCAGGGAAATTAATTTTCAAAAAGGACATCAGACTGTAATCTTATCTAGTAAACAGGAACAAATAGAGAAGTTAATTCATGACAGTAATAGTGATGACATTAAGAGCAAACGTTACGGAGTCAATCAAGAGAAGTAAGCAATGGGGCCAGAAAGCCTTTCGGAGAGAAAAGGCAACAGCACCAATGCAGAGACATTACCCCACATTCTGACAGCATGCTCATGTTAAAATGAGGCGAGAGCAAAGAGACTCTTAATGTTAACACCAAGGCTGGTGGCCTAGTTATTCAGATAGATAGGAGAGCCTAGCCCTAAAAATTGACAATGTTTCTTCTTAAAACAAATAAATGGGATCTAAGTATCAGAAGCTCGTCGAGCTCCAATCACACCTTAAAGAAGACATGAACTTTCAAGAAAAAGATGTAAAGTTATATTGTGCTTCTATTCGCATCTAAAGATCTACACAATCACATATGAATTATGATACAAAAAGTCCCGGTTCAACCAAGGATAGCCTTGCTAAAAACCCTATTCCTATCACTCTTTACATATCCATCCACTGACAAAATCAAGTTCCCAAACAATATCATATTACCTGAACACATATAGGTGCAGAGACCCTAATAAGCCTAGATGGCACACTTAGTAGACTGTAATTTCAACTAGCACAAAGGGTACAAATAATCTCAGTCTTTCAATTCCCTAATCCCTAAACCTGTTCTATGCACAATTCCCATTTACACCCCATCCCCACCCTTCCTGAGAACACTTAGTTCAACGTGTTCCCTCTAAAACATATATATATTTTTAACACATCACTTTGCGCATTTCTTTATTTTAAATATGTGTAAATAGACGACCCCGGTATTTAGTACGCAAAAGCCCCTACAGCCGAATACAAAAATAAAATATAAATCTATATAATCTTCCATTGGGGATAGGGATTTTGTAAGGGAAAAGAATGAAAATAATAATTAGAATTAAATAAAAACATCTGTGTCTATTGAATATATTGAATATTACTGCACACTTCTATTGGTAATAATTACGAGAAGAATGAAAAAGTGGTGATTGATTCGGTTTGCACTGATCAGCTGAAGGTTTTTTATCATCTTTGTGTTAAGGTGCAAACCTTTTTAAGGTGGATAAAAGGTATGTTTCCCTAAATGTGTGTTTGTTATAAGATGACTGTAACTTTATTATTTCGTTGTTTTATTTTTAATTTCGTGAAAGAGTGCTAAAGTGATAATCAAATGCAGCGCTAATGCAGATGTAACAGTGAATTAATTCTCATCAGCACCGACTTGCCTCTTCTTCTTTTGACCCAGTCTTGCTTATGTTTATTGGCACGCTATCTGAAGCACACTGTATAAGGCATAGTTTAAATCACACAAAGGGGTTAACGGGTCCAGATGTATTGTGCACTCCTACATATAAATGAGGATTTATTTAAGGTGTTTATTTATCCTTGGCAATGGGAGATCCCGTCCCCATTAATTATAAAACTGAAGAAAGTGCCAGAGCAAGTAGATGTGTTTATAATCTTTTTTTTGATCCTTTTAAATTGAATTCAGTGTACTTCATAAAACAATCTTTTCGCTTCAGAGTTATTCAAAGATACTGATACCCCCGTTCAGAACAAACTGACAGATTATTTCTACATTGTGATTTTGTAAAGACCGTCCCCATCTAGGACCGCACTGAACATCGAAAGAACCCTTTGGCGTATGATCTCTTCACGCCCTAAGGAAGCCCCAGGCTGAAAAGCCATTTTTAGGGGGCGAAACACGTGTTGACAGCTGTACTAAAATTGATCTCGGTGTTGTATTACATCTTTGAATAACTGAGGAGAAAATAATGTTTTACGAAGTACACTGGATTCGATAAAATGTACTTGCTCTGGCACTTTCTTCATAGTTTAAATCACAGAATGGGATGTACAATACATGACAGTTTGTAATCAATTACTACATAGAAAACATAGTAAAGAATGAAACACACACAGCAAATCTTTTACTGATCTGAAAGCATCGTATTTACCAGTAACCAAAGGTTTAGGAGACACTGACAAACATGTTTTAATATGCATTGCTGCAAATATAATTACTGGAAAAAGGACTGGCTCATACATAATTGAGCCCATAAACTTGCACAGAATGTAGCGAGAATGACCTTGACAAGATGCAATATTAAAGGGATTTTGCCTGGAATGACCTCAAAGCTACAGAAACTATTGATGGAAGTTGTTTTGTACGAACGATTTGAACAAATTCTTCAAATGAGAAAAGATTAAAATAACCACATTTAAAAAAAAAAATGAGGCTTACTTTTGGCTGTAGGGCTAATGCACAAAATTCAAAATCGGCAATGAGAAACAAGAGGCAATTATTTTTAAGTGGTTGATTCCGAATCCATTTTTGTCAAAGAAAATTTGCATGGTAAAAAAATACACAATCTTTGAGGGCACTTTGCAGTGCGGAGTGATGTCCTAACTTCGCTTACACCTTTTCTAATGCTTTATCTATGCAGCATTAACTTTTAACACGTTTTTAAAATGTGTGTTACCGAAAAAAGTAGTATAAATATATTGCTCAGCGCCCCTCTCTTTTTCTTGGATGCAGTGCACTTTTTTAATTTAGAAAAGTTTATTCAGGCAGCACCGTTCCACATTTTTAGATTCATAGTAGTTACAATTTATCCACACGTTCTAAAAATGCAGCTGTCACTACCACTAATGCACCGAAAAAGCATTCAGTTCATAGACTGTAAAACATGCCAGCAGACAACAATTTGCACATACCTCAGGTAGCAACAAATAGGCTGAAAACACAAAAGGAATCAGCATGTCTCACACATCAGAGAAGCTTCAAATGCAGAAGATGCTTGTTAGGAACTTGGTTTTACAACAAACAAATGATGGACGGAATGCTGACAATGCAGACATTCTCCCCCAGTCAAGAGATCTGGGTTAAATCCATCGTTCTTTTGCCCACTACACCACCCCAGTTTAGACATGGCCATATGCAAATCAGTCTTGACCCTGTGCCTCATGGGAACAGTCCAGCCCGAACTGCCAAGCCATGTCTTCCCTGGACCGGAATCAAGCATCCTAGGACCGGTTTCTGTCTATCAGCCGTCATCAGCCAGGATAGCTTGACTCCAGTGGTGTAGTGAGCACGGGTCCCACGTCTGGGAATACCCATCCCACTTAGGGCGAAAAGCGTTACAACAAACAAATGATGGACGGAATGCTGACAATGCAGACATTCTCCCCCAGTCAAGAGATCTGGGTTAAATCCATCGTTCTTTTGCCCACTACACCACCCCAGTTTAGACATGGCCATATGCAAATCAGTTTTGACCCTGTGCCTCATGGGAACAGTCCAGCCCGAACTGCCAAGCCATGTCTTCCCTGGACCGGAATCAAGCATCCTAGGACCGGTTTCTGGCTATCAGCCGTCATCAGCCAGGATAGCTTGACTCCAGTGGAGTAGTGAGCACGGGTCCCACGTCTGGGAATACCCATCCCACTTAGGGCGAAAAGCGTTACAACAAACAAATGATGGACGGAATGCTGACAATGCAGACATTCTCCCCCAGTCAAGAGATCTGGGTTAAATCCATCGTTCTTTTGCCCACTACACCACCCCAGTTTAGACATGGCCATATGCAAATCAGTCTTGACCCTGTGCCTCATGGGAACAGTCCAGCCCGAACTGCCAAGCCATGTCTTCCCTGGACTGGAATCAAGCATCCTAGGACCGGTTTCTGGCTATCAGCCGTCATCAGCCAGGATAGCTTGACTCCAGTGGCGTAGTGAGCACGGGTCCCACGTCTGGGAATACCCATCCCACTTAGGGCGAAAAGCGTTACAACAAACAAATGATGGACGGAATGCTGACAATGCAGACATTCTCCCCCAGTCAAGAGATCTGGGTTAAATCCATCGTTCTTTTGCCCACTACACCACCCCAGTTTAGACATGGCCATATGCAAATCAGTCTTGACCCTGTGCCTCATGGGAACAGTCCAGCCCGAACTGCCAAGCCATGTCTTCCCTGGACCGGAATCAAGCATCCTAGGACCGGTTTCTGGCTATCAGCCGTCATCAGCCAGGATAGCTTGACTCCAGTGGTGTAGTGAGCACGGGTCCCACGTCTGGGAATACCCATCCCACTTAGGGCGAAAAGCGTTACAACAAACAAATGATGGACGGAATGCTGACAATGCAGACATTCTCCCCCAGTCAAGAGATCTGGGTTAAATCCATCGTTCTTTTGCCCACTACACCACCCCAATTTAGACATGGCCATATGCAAATCAGTCTTGACCCTGTGCCTCATGGGAACAGTCCAGCCCGAACTGCCAAGCCATGTCTTCCCTGGACCGGAATCAAGCATCCTAGGACCGGTTTCTGGCTATCAGCCGTCATCAGCCAGGATAGCTTGACTCCAGTGGTGTAGTGAGCACGGGTCCCACGTCTGGGAATACCCATCCCACTTAGGGCGAAAAGCGTTACAACAAACAAATGATGGACGGAATGCTGACAATGCAGACATTCTCCCCCAGTCAAGAGATCTGGGTTAAATCCATCGTTCTTTTGCCCACTACACCACCCCAGTTTAGACATGGCCATATGCAAATCAGTCTTGACCCTGTGCCTCATGGGAACAGTCCAGCCCGAACTGCCAAGCCATGTCTTCCCTGGACCGGAATCAAGCATCCTAGGACCGGTTTATGGCTATCAGCCGTCATCAGCCAGGATAGCTTGACTCCAGTGGTGTAGTGAGTACGGGTCCCACGTCTGGGAAAACCCATCCCGAAACCGGTCCTAGGATTTCTGGCTATCAGCCGTCATCAGCCAGGATAGCTTGACTCCAGTGGTGTAGTGAGCACGGGTCCCACGTCTGGGAAAACCCATCCCGAAACCGGTCCTAGAATGCTTGTTTCCAGTCCAGGGAGGACCTGGCTTGGCAGTTCGGGCTGGACTGTTCCCATGGGGCACAGGCTCAAGACTGATTTGCATATGGCTGGGTTCAAACTGGAATGGCATGGTGAGCAAAAAAACGATGGATTTAGGCCCAGATCTCTGTACTGGGGTGAATGTATGACATTGTTCTGCATTCTGTCCATCAATTGTTGTTTTTGCATTTGTTAGGAACTTGGTGGCATATTTACAAGCCCCTATCACCAACACAACGTCACTTTCACTCACATTGAGATGGCAATAGGGGCCTCACCTTATTTACAAAGCAGCATTAAGCCACTTAACGTGGCTTAAAGTTGCCTTGTAAATAAGGCACCCTTTCAAGGTGTATTTAGCGTGTAAGGGGTGGGCAGTGGGTGTTGCGATGGGCATTCCACGGCAACACCCATTGATTTTGACACTGCCCCCTATTTACAAGGGCAGCGTAAATATGGGGTAGTGCCAAAATTAAGATCACTGAAAACCTGGTCTTAAACTTGCAAAACGTGGGAAAATACATTATTTCTCCTCGTTTTTTGCAGTTTCCTTGTGTGCTGCAGCACACATAGAAGCAGCAAATTGCTTATGATTGTTTATGTGAAGGAAGGTTCCCTTTCCTGCACATAAAAAATCATTTTAAAGAAATGCCGTTTTGCAACTTCAATGTGCTGCATTAAGCAGCACACATACAAGTTACAAAACGGCATTTAAAAGATTGTTTATGTGCAGGAAGGAGGACCATCCTGCACATAAAAATTCTTCCCCCAACACAGGCACCCTTGCACTATGGTGCAAGGGTGCCTGCATTGGCGCTAGGCAGCTAAAGGTAGCTCAGGCCTGCACCATTTTCTTGTGAATATGGGGCAACCCTGCGTTTTGGAAGTGGCAGAGCGTGTCATTAGCCTTCTCGGCTTAATGACACGCGTCGCCACTTTCATTGTGAATATGTCCCTTGGATAGGTGCACAATGTATAGTAAATTTGTTAGTGTCATGTAAAGAAGCAGGTTCTGATTCGTGAAAACCCCAATTCCTTTACTTTTTAACCTTTTTTAAATTTCTGGTGTGGAATACTCTAATGAAGTTTCATAGACATGCATACCACAAATTATGCATGAACATGTGAGTACACATTCATGCACATAAATGCCAGCTAAGGGAGGATTTGTCAGTGTCAGCCTGGCATCTGCACATAGGGTGCCTTATTATAATTGAGCCCATATTAAATTTGCTGTGTGCTGCTAAATCCATATAAACCAAATGGGAATCCACAAAGAAATGCCCCATTTGGCTAAAGAGTTAATTGTAGTGTTTACACTGATTTGCCTTTTTGCTAAAGTGTGCCTGACATGTTGAAAACGAGGCAGAAAGTGCTTTGAGAAGTCCTTCCATTACGTTGTGTTATATATGAGTCTGTTTATATACTTTTATATTTCATGTATTCCCTGAGCCAGGGACAATGGTGTTCAGGATTTGAGCTGTCCAATCAGGAAAGTTGATCACTCTGCTGCCTAGATGGGAGGTTAAAGCCCATTAAAACAATTGGCCAATCCTAGACAAATCAAACGTCTCCTGACAGAGTAAGGGGGCTGAGGTGAAATCTCAATTAGCTGATTATCAGCAACCCCCTGTCAAGCATCTTGTAGGATGTACCCACCTGGGATAAAGAGCGGCCAGGCAACCCTCTGACCACAGGGAAGCATAATTGAAGTCTTAGAGGGAAGACAGCAGACCCGAATTTGCGGAGCTTGGCTCAGGAGATTTTATGGTTTAATTTGCAACTTGCAGTCATCTTTGTTTCTTCGCTGTATACTGCTGGAATGGTTTGACAGTGAGCAATCAGATCCCAAGAAGCACCTGGGTGATTTGGCAATAGTGCGTTCAGTAAGTAACTAACACAACATGCTCTAGTCCTCGCCATTTAAAACCCTTGCGCAGTGAATAACAGTTGACAAGGTGAGAAGCAGGAATTGAGGACAGGCAAGAATGGATGAAAAATGCTTTTTTGCAGTATGGAGTACCACACTGTTTACTTGTGCTCCTGGACTTTTCTGGACCCTGTCTACAGCGTTAGTGACACTAGAACCTTGACTCCGTCATAATGAGTAGATGGTGTACATGGAAGGTAACCTAATGGAAGGGTTTTGCACTGACACTCTGCAGATCAGTCGTATTTGTGGGTACCCTCGGAACGGTAAATGCAGGCTCTTGCTGGACACACAAGCTCCATTCAAGTGGATGACGGTCTGAACACTTGGGGAGTGAAGGCAGGGAGAATGGTTTACTATAGAGGACCATGAGATGTGGCTTCAAGGAAGATCCTGAACAGACATAAGGACAGAATCAGGACCCTAAAGCCCCAGCTCAAGAGGAGAAATCATCCATGACAGAAGCTGTGGCCTCACACCAAGAATTACCAAGTAAATTTTCAGGGGTCAGCAGCACCCTTGGTGGCCGCAGCATACCACAGGAGCGCAATACAGAAAACGGTGTTAGTTGGTCCAAGGGGCTCTGAATTGTCACATTTTTTGTATGCAGTGAACAAATTCCAAGTAGTTTCACTATTCATTCCCCAGGGAACCTGTGTGGCTTTGGGTCTCACCAGGAGCGCAACTGTGTTATTTGTTTAATTGATCCCCGTTTGGAGGTGGGGACACTGGAGCCAGCATCTCTTTCACTTGCGGGAACCAAGAGGATGCCATAACCCCAGGGAGTCCCCTAGACCTGTGGATGCAGCCCATGAGGATGGAGGTCTCTCCAGATCTAAGGGGCAATACTCTCAGTTAACATATTAATAAGAAAAAGAAAATATTTTCCAGCCGTAGAGCGGGGGAAGATCAGAGAAGCAGCCTGGTATATAATTAGCCATCCATAACCCTGTGAGTCATAGCAGAAATCTGCATATTTTATTGTGCAGTGCTTCCTGTTTATCACAACATAGTGTTGTGATGCTGTCTAGATACATGGCAGGCCCCTAACAATTTCTACACATGTAGAGAAAGTCACCATCTTAAGTCTGCCAGGTCAAGGAATCAGTCACTCCTAAGCTGGGTTTTTAAACACTTTCAGGGCTGAGCTCATGTTTGGCACTCTTTTTGGGTTAGGAAACTGAGAGGTTGCTTGGCAATCAATTATGAAAGCAGAAATATGGTCTAGTGATGAAATGTTCATTTCTGAGAAGTATAAATTGTGGTGGAACATTGTCAAAGCTAAGGGGTTTGACTTTGGCATCTTGAAACAAAGGACCAGATTTAATATTTGACAGACGGAATATTCTCCATCAGCCTGGCAGAGTACTTAGCATCTGTCAGGCAGAAGGAACTCCACTTGCCACATTTAGAACTGACCGCCAAGCTAGGAGCCATTTCTGAATCATTTGCAGTAACAGCCATCACAGCGGTTCCTGTCACTGCTATAAGGCTACTTGTCGCCATTGTGACGTAGTAATCTTACAGCCAAGATATAAATCTCAGCCTATATTCAGTATATATGTGCCCAGCTACATTTTGGATGTCAATTATGTTTCTTGGCCTTGATAAAGAAGAGACTTCATTGAAACAAGTGTTGACTGATAGTTATCAAGTGGATCCTAAAATAATAAACTCAAAGCAGTATTATGAACTCTCTATCTCCTTATTTGAGGCTATTTTGATCAAATTAATATGCACATCTTTTAGACATGGCATCTTTGGTGTGTTTTCCCCTGTCTTTCTTGCTTCTGACCTCCTGTTTTTCACTGTGTGCTGAATTTTGTTTTTGCTTGTTTTGGAACTCCGGGCCCTTTATCACTGCTGATCAGTGCTAAAGTGCAAGAACTCATGGTGTAAGCTGTGATTTTAATTGGTTATCCATGATTGGCATATTTGATTTACTCGTAAGACCATTGTAAAGTGCACTGTGCCTGCACAGGGCCTGTAATTCAAATGCTACTAATGGGCCTGCAGCACTAATTGCACCACCCACATGCGTAGCCCTGCAAACATGTCTCAGGACTGCCACTGCAATGTCTGTGAGTGCAGTTTTAAATGACCATGTTAACCTGACAAATTCCCCCACTTGCCAGGCCCAAACCTTCCCTTTTACTGCATGTAAGGCACCCCTAAAGTAGACCCATGGTAGCCCATTGGGCAGGGTGCAGTGTATTTAAAAGGTAGGAGATGTACTGGTTCATTTTACATGTTGTGATAGTGGCATACTGGTACTTTAGTTTTTCACTATTGCAAGGATTTTTGGAGCTGCCTTGTAACCTCTTTCAAGTGTACCTTCCAATTGGGAAGGAACTGATATTTGGAATTTAGGGTCCCTGAACTCACAATTTAAAAATACATCTTTTAGTGACGTGTTTTATTTAAAATTGCATGTTTTGAAAATGACACTTTTAGAAAGTGGGCATTTTTTTGTTTTACCATTCTGTGTGTACCAATCTATGTCTGGTTTGGACTGCTGGTTGGGCTGTTTGTGCATTCACTCTAGACAGTCACACAAAGGGAGCTGAGGTGTTCCCTGCATATCCCGTTGGCCCATCAGCAGGCTGATTGGTCTTCCTGACCTGGAGTGGTGGGAGGAGTTGTCACTGAAACCTGAATATGGCTGTGGCTGTCCTCACACAAAACTGTTTTAACCCCCTTGTAGTGTGTCTGGAGCCAGGTCAGGGAAAGGCAGCGTCTTGTGCATTACAGAGACTTTTATTTGAAGTTTGCCTACTTCAAAGACAGAAACTAGGATAAATACTGGAGCTTCGACGCCATAACTTCAGAACACTTCTGGACTAAGAGGAGATTCTGCCACTCTGCTTGTTGCTTTGCTGTGCTGGCCTACTGCTGCTGCTTCTGTCTTGGGCAATGAGAGGACTGAACTTTGCTTTCTACTTCCTGCTTGCCAATGTTCCCCAAGGGCTTGTGTGTGCTTGTCTTCTGTTAAGAAGTCTCAGAGCTATCAAAGACTTCATCTGCAGCCCCTGAACTCATCTGTTGGGAGTTCTGACCTGCCAAGTGGTGCTAATTGCAGTTCTGGGACCTTGGAGGTGACTTTGCTGCAAAGAACCAAAACAATTCAAGCATTGACTCTAAGTGGTTGTATTTTCCTACGCAGTATCGCCGTGCAGTCGAAAAACCAATGCATTGCCGCAGTGCGGCTGACGAATCAACACAGCACCCGCCGTGTGGGTGATTGATCGCCACATCCCGAGTCTCGAGCAGTGTATCACCGACGTCCATGGCACCCACTCCAATGCAAGCCCTGCTGTGCGGCTGAAGAAATCAATGCATCATCTGCTCCGCTGCTGGTAAATCCGCCACCGCATCGACCCCAGCGCACCCAGATTTCCAACGCATTGCACCTGTGCACCAAGTTCTTCTACTACGTTGCCTAGCAGTAAGGAACCCAGGCCCCATGCACGGAAATTGACATATCTCCTCCCTGTACAGTAAGGAACTGATGCATCATCTCCCCTGACAGTAAGGAACTGACACATCAACTTCCCTGTGCTACAGTAAGGAACCGATGCATCACCTCCCCTGGCAGTAAGGAATGACGCAGCACCTCCCCTGGGAGTAAGGAACAGACACATCGCTTTTCTTTTCCGGCACCTTGCCTCCCCTGCGCTTGTTTACATCTTTGATTTTGATACATCCCAGGTACTTTGTGATAAAAGTGATGCATCTATGGTATCCTATGGACTGAACTTTTTTGAAGCTTTTAAAAGTGATATTTTCACTTGGTTATGTTGGATTAATGTCGTTTTGATCTTGTTTCATTAAGATAAATATTGATTATTTTTCTAAACTGATGTGATGTTCTTTTTGCAGTGTTTTCAATGTGCTACTGTGTGCATGTGCAAATGCTTTACACATTGCCTCTGAGGTAAGCCTGACTGCTCGTGCCAAGCTAGCAAGGGAGTGAACAGGGATTATTTTAGCCATGTAATCCCCTTACCCTGACTAGAATAAGGGGCTCTACTTGGACAGGGTGCAAGCCACTGCCAACTAAAGACCTCAATTTCTAACAACAAATATAGATATGGGTTTTAGCTACAACTGTTATACTTGCTCTGTAGCTCCACCGTTTACTTTTCAAATACATTCCAAGATGGTTTTCTGTATTTTGTGGTGTGTAGCAATGCAGGGCCAACCTAAACTAGCTTTCCTAATTAGTTTAACTTGAGAATAACATATTCATGATCTAATTTTATTAAGCACAGACGAGAAATAGCACAATAATCTTTCAAGTTTTTGTTAACAGGAAATTCTCAATGTATACTCCTCAATCAAAAAGCTTTTAGCTTCAGTAGATTATCACAAGTTTCTTATCTGAATTTGTAACCAGTGGGTCCAATCACTGTGATAACCCAGTGACATTTAACTGCATTATTTAATTTTCTTCTATGGTACTTAATAATGTTTACATTTTTTAAATAATCCAGTGAAATTAAGTGAACTTGTAATTGTGTTTTAAGATAAACTAAGGACTACTTTTGTAGCTAAAAAAAAAGTATATGCTGATTGTTTGATTGATTGATCGATTCAAGAACTCTCCATTCCTCTCTGTAATTGTTTGGTCTTGCATATGTAATCACAATACATGCATCTCTAGCACTGGGTGAAGGAGCTGACATTTATCGAATTTCTGATTGATCCTTTAACCTGAAAATAGTCTATTATTTCTTTCTGAAATAGATGATGTCTAGTTCACACAGTTTTGTACACTGTTTTCTAGTGGAGATATGAATACCCCACTGTTATTACTTGATGATGATGATGTTCCGAGGAAGCCGGATATCAAGCAGCATTGGTAGAAGCTACAGAAGATCTCACATCCTGCAGAGGGTTGTTGAAGCATGGGATCAAACAGTTTCTGCACAGTCTTCTACATATAAAGGAAACACACATGGTACCGGTATTGTATAAAAAAAGAAAGGGTGTAGGCAGGATTAACCAAGACCCCTCCAATTTAGAGGCCGAGCAAACAGATATGGAGCATACTAAGCACTTACTAATTCTGAATAAAATAAACCCCCGACAGCTATCTAGAACTCTGATCCAGACTGAACAATAACAAATCTTCACCTTGCAGTGGTTTACCTTAAACATTATAGGCAATAGATTTTAATAAGTGTTTGTGCGGCCAAATGTTAGAAGCCATTGTGCAAAACAACGCCCAGTGGAGGCAGGGAACACCAATACCTAGTACAAGGATCTGATGTACTCAAAGACCAAACCCCCTGGGAAAAAGAGGACAGTAACTCCAGAGTCAATAAGACAGCAATCCCTCCGAATAACAAAGCAATATCGTTCTCGAATAGAGCTCTTCCTGGTATCATTTCTGCAATCATTCAAAATGACACATGCATACAGAACTGATTCAATTGTATCCTCATTGGGATTAAAAACGATCCAAAAGGACAATCGAAAGAAAAAGTGGGTTTTTTAAACTTAAAGTCTGAGCGGCTGACCAAAAAAATAAAACGTATAGACAACAAAGCAAAATTACAAGTCATGATGCATGAAGTTAAGGTGCAGGTGCAATAACTAAATGACACTGGAAAGAACAGACACAAATCTTGTCAAAAACATCCTTCTCTAAATAGACACGTGTTAGAAATAGGGTTTCTAGTTTTCAGAGGTATGCACCGTGTCCAAAATAGGACCACTACACTAGTCAGGGTAAGTCAACTACACAACCTAAATTAACCTGTGCTCACCCACTGGTAGCTTGGCGCAAAGTAGACAGGCCTAACTTAACAGGCAATTTATAAAGTATTTGTGCAACACATTAATTATGGTAACACAGGGAAAACACCACAAAAAGACTCTGCACCAGTGTAGAAATAATGAAATATCTTTATCTGCTTAAAATAAGACCAACACCACAAACATCCAATTAATACTTCTCAGTTTCACAGGGACAGCAATTTCAATTGGCACTTCGGCATAGTTGTTCTTGGTTTGATACAAAAAGTCTGGGGACACCACATCAAGGATGCCAAGTCTAACATGTGTCCCCCGCAGCTGAAGGTGGGGAGAGCTACCCAACCCCTTGGGAGTTCTCTTCACTAAGGTGGAAGAACCTGGAGAGACCATCAGCAATGGCGTGGTCCAGTAATGGCCGTCATGACTCACGGGTGGGAGGGCGGGGAGGGGCGGGTAGCGGGTCACGCGGGGGAGGTTTCGTTTTAATTAAAAAATATATATATATAACTTACCTTAGCCGGCCCGATCCGGTCCTGCGTTGTCTCTGCTTGTTGCTCCTCTCAGGAAGCAGGCAACCTCCCTCCTCTAAGCCAATCACAGTGCTGCAATGGCAGTATTGTGATTGGTGGGGACAGCACCCAGTCAGGTGCATATCAGGAGGCCATTTTCCCCATGTAGGCTGCATACAGCCTACATGGAGAAAATGGCAGAGTGCGCATGACTGGTTTGGTCGGCCCCAGAAGGCCGACCAAGCAGTCAGGGACTGCAACATTGGGCATGCCACTCATCCCCTGCCCTGTTGCAGCACCGTCTACCCGCCCACTCCCAACCAAACCCTTCTGCTTTCTCGCAGTGCGAGAACCAGTAACATAAAATGATATTTGTTAGACCTGCCAACTTGGCGTGGGTCTCCCTTCCATTTTTTGCTATTGCCTCATGTGTTTTTGCTGGTGTTAGATGCTTTGGGCACTGTGCCACTGCTATCCAGTGCCACAGTGCAAATGCTTCCTGTTGTAAATTGATGTATGGATTAGTGATTCCATGATTGGCTGAATTTGTTTACTTGTCGGACCCTAGTACAGTGCACCAGGAGTGCCCAGGGCTGGTAATTCAAATGCTGCTAGTGGGCTTGAAGCACTGGTTGTGCCAACCACAGAAGCAGCCTGTTAAAGTGTGTCTAAGGCTTGCCATTGCAGAGCCTGTGTGCAGTCTGGTACTGCCATGCTGACTGGGCAAGTGCACCCACATGGCAGTCCCTAAATCTTCCCTTTTCTTTATATCAGACACCCCTATGGTAGGCCCAAGGGTAGAGACATTGTAACTATAAGGTAGGACATGCCCTGGTGTGTGTGGCATGTCCTAATAGTGAATTACAGCCATTTTCATTTTTCACTATTGCAAGGCTATTGTTCCCCATAGGCCAGAATGGGCAGTTTGATTATTACAT
Source organism: Triturus cristatus (assembly GCF_964204655.1). NCBI lineage: Eukaryota > Metazoa > Chordata > Amphibia > Caudata > Salamandridae > Triturus > Triturus cristatus. The sequence continues at coordinate 882,268,187 of NC_140583.1, forward strand.
CTTATAATCCTAACTGACTCAGGGAACATAGTAGAAATTTGAGTTTAGTATGCCTGAACTCAGAATAATAAAATATATCTTTTAGTGAAGTTGGTTTTAACATTCTGTGTTTGAAAATACCACATTTAGAAAGTAGGTATTTTCTTGTCTAACCATTCAAACCAGCCTCTGCTAGGCTGTGTATTCCTTGTCTGGAGTTTGAGTGACAGGGGCTGGGGAAATCCAGGAGACAGGGTGAGTCAGCACAGGGCTGAATAGAAAGATCTGCATCTAGATGGGTGGGAGGAGTTGCACCGAGGACCTGAATAGGGCTGTGCCTTCCCTCCACAATGCTGGTTTCACCTCCTGTGGTGCGTCTGATGTCTCTGCCCTGCACTATGAAATGAAAAAAGGAGTCTTGTCAACAAAGTGCTCCAGGACTGACCAGGTTTGGACTAGGCAAAGGCCTCTCTGCCTTCAGAAAACAAAGAGAAACTGGGTATAAATATTGGGACCCAAACCCAAGAACTTTAGATCACTTTAGGAAACAAGAAAAAACTTTTGCTGAGGAGTGGAACCAGAGAGACTATCCCTAAGCTTAAGGGATTGGCCTGACTGCCAAAGAGAGGAGAAAGGGAACTTTGTGTACTTTATTCAACTTGTGAAGGATCTCCAAGGGCTTGAGAAAAGAGCTTGCCTCCTGCTGAAGTCTCAGGGACAACAGACTTCACCCACCAGCTCCCCAGGAATTCTTTGGAAGTGCCTGCTGTTTTGCAAAGCGTGACTCACGAGCAAGAAGCGTGTCGTCGAACTGCCGCTACCCCTTCACAACACAAAGCGCCTCGCCGGAGAAGAGGATCGACGTCGCAGCAGACGGCACCGCATCACCGGAAAGCGTGTCGCAGAAGAATCGTTAAGTCATTGCAGGTCCACTGAAGCGCCTCGCATCACCAGGGGAGAGGATCGACGTCGCAGCAGACGCCGCCGCATCACTGGGAAGCGTGTCGCAGGGCCTGTCGTGGCTCATCGCCGGAGAAGAGGATCGACGTCACATCAGACGCCGCCGCATTTCCAGGAAGCGTGTCGCAGGGTCTATCGCGGCTCATCGCCGGAGGAGAGGATCAATGTCGCAGCAGGTGCCGCCGCATCACCGGGAAGAGTGTCACAGGGCCTGCCACGGATCGCATCGTTGTGGAAGCAACTCGCATCGCCAGGGGAGAGGATCGACGTCGCAGCAGATGCCGCTGCATCACTGGGAAGCATGACATTGGGCCTGTCGTGGCTCGCGTCATGTGGAAACATGTCGCATCGCCGGAGAAGAGGATCGACGTCACAGCAGATGCCGCTGCATCACCGGGAAGTGTATCGCATCAAGAAGAAAGCGCCATCTTTGTTTCTTTGCACCAGATCTTCAATGCATCACCGTCCTTGCAACACTTTCGTTGTCTTGCGTTACGCATCTTAAGGTACATTGAACTCTGAGTGTCGCATTTACCATCTTAAGAGAACTAAGCTAATTCTACCATTTTAAGTACAGTATTGTGGATTTTTGTCGTTTGTGGTCTTGTGGTAAGTCTATATAAAGAATACTTATTTTTTATATAAAACTTGTGTGGTGTCCATCCGTAGTGTTGTCACTGATTTCTGTATGTGTTCACAAATGCTTTACACACTGCCTCTGAGATAAGCCTGTCTGCTCATACCAAGCTACCAAGGGGCAGAGCCGGGGTTATTATAGGAGTGTACCCCCTTACCCTGACTAGACGCAAGGGCCCCTACTTGGACAAAGGTACCTACCTCTGCCAACTAGAGACCCCCAAATCTAACAGTATTTATACCAATTTATGTTACTGCTTCTCGCACTGCAAGAAAGCAGTGGGGCAACGCTCCTCCGCCCACATGAAGGAGCTGCCCCTTGCGTGGTCTGTGCCAGGATGCCATAAAGTCCATTCCCTGTTGGGAGATGAACAACGTAAACAGTTTGGGATTTTCTGCATTAACCATCTGAGCGGTCTGTGGTCTGTTTGAAACTGGAAGTGAGTGCCAAACAAGTATGACCTTAGCTTCTTCAGTGCCCAGATGAAAGCAAAGACTTCCCTTTCAATCACGCTCCACCTCTGTTCTTTGGGAAGTAGCCTCCTACTGATGAAGGCTACAGGCTGATCCAGGCCCTCTTCATTTAGCTGTGAGACAATACCCCTCTGCCATGTCTAAGGCGTCCATTTCCACAACAAACTGTTAGTAGACATGAGGGCCTTGAGCACCAGTGTCATGCACATGGCTTCCTTCAGGGTGTCAAAAGCATTCTGGCATGCCTCTGTCCAGATCAGCTGCTCCTTGCCACCTCTTAATTGGTGTCCCAAGCAGACCACACATCCCGGCCCCATCTGGCACTTTCTGGCCTTGAAAGTCAGAGCAGTCAGGCTTAACTTAAGAGGCAATGTGTAAAGTCTTTGTGCGACACATTAATTGCAGTAACACAGTGAAAACACCACAAGAAGACTCCACACCAGTGTGGAAAAATAAAGTATCTTTATCTATTTAAAATAGGAACAAAACAACAAAAATCCAATTAATACTTCTCAGTCTCACAGGGACAGAAATTTCGATAGTGCTTCAGTGTGGTTATTCTTATCCAGCAGATTGCTCGACCCTTGTAATCCCCTTTGCCAGTTAGATTGAAGTCTTTTCTGGTCCTGAGACTTCGTAACAAGGGGCAAGCCAACAAGCCCTTGAAGTTACTTGAGGTGCAGCGGTTGTAGAGTAGGGTCAGTCATTCTCACTGCAAGAGGCAGCAGACCAGCACAGCAGAGCACGTTATAAATTGGCATACCCTCCTGATAGCACAGCAGACTGCAGGCAGCATGCCAACATAGCAGAGCAAGTAGCAAAGTGGCAGTTTCTTCTAGCAGCACAGCTCTTCTTCTTGGCAGAGCCTCCTCGGGACCCACAGGTGAACTGAATTGGTGGTGGCAGCAGGGGTCCAGTGCTTATACTCAAATGTATCTTTGAAGAGGAGGAAACATCAGAGATGCCTTTGAACCTCATAAGGTTTCCTTCCCTGGCTCCAGATGCTCTACAGGGGAGTATGCAACTCTATGTGGTGACAGGCTCAGCCGTATTCGGGTGCAATGGCCTGCTACTCCCTCCCAATTTACCTCAGGAAGCCACATCAGTCTGGTGAAGGGCCATCAGGGTGTAAATGTCACACCCCAGCTCACTTTATGTGACTGTCTAGAGGGAATGCACAAAGCCCAGCTTTCATCCGAACCCAGACGTGCATTCAGAGTAGGCCTGGGCGTAGTTCGCGAAGTAGCACTTCGCGAAGCTACGCAAAGTGAAGTTCGCACTACGCGAGCTACGCGTAGCACCTTCGCGAACTGCGTAGTACCTTGTTCGCACTGTGCCAGATGTCGTTTTCAATGATTGCACAGTGCGGACAAGCAACCGGCACTGTGCAATCATTGAAAATGGCATCTTGCACAGTGCGAGCTGTAGTTTTCTGCTGCTCGAGTAGATTTTTACTCGAGCTTCAGCTTTCTCAACGCGAACTGGTAGTTTCTCATCGCGAGCGGTCGCGAGCATACGCGACCACTCGCAATGAGAAACCTGACCTCCTCGCGTTGGGAATCTCGCCGGGAGGTTTATTTTCCATGCTCGCGATCGCCAACTTGCAGTTGCTGATCGCGAACAAGGAAAAAGTCTCGCCGGGATGTCATTTTGCTTGCTCGCGGTCGCCAACTTGACGTTGAGGACCGCGAGCAAGCAAAAAATGACTGCAGCAATACGCAACACTACGCTACGCATGTTCGCACTGTGCTACGTGCAGTTCGCGTAGTGCGAAGTAGCGCGAACTTCGCAAACTACGCGAGCGTAGCGTAGTGCTTTGCCCAGGCTTAATTCAGAGACGGACAGAGGCACGAAATAGTTAAAGTAAGAACATTCCAACTTTCAAAAAGTGGCATTTTCAGTCCGGCAATTTAAAAACCAACTCTTCTAAAAGATGTGCATTTAAATTGTGAGTCCAGAGACACCAAACTCATAATTTCCATCTGCTCCCAATGGGAAATTACACTTTAAAGATGTTTTAAGGCAATCCCCATGTTAAACCTATGAGAGAGATATGCTTTACAGTAGTGAAAAACAAATGTAGCAGTTCTTCACTACCCGGACATGTAAAACTCAAAAGTTCTACCTTTTAAAAACACTGCACCCTGCGCATGGGGCTACCTATGGCCTACATTAGGGGTGACTTATATGTAATAAAAGGGAAGGTTTGAACCTGTCAAATAGGTTAAATGACCAGGTCAAAATGGCAGTTTAAAACTGCACACAAAGGCTCTGCAATGGCTGGCCTGGTCCATGTTTAAAGGACTACTGAGTGGGTGGCACAATCAGTGCTGGAGGCCCACTAGTAGCATTTAATTTACAGGCCCTGGGCACATATAGTGCACTTTTCTAGGGACTTACAGGTAAATTAAATATTCCAATTGTGGAGAAGCCAATTTTACCACATTTGGGGTACCCAGCATAAGCACTTTAGCAAAGATAGCAGTAATAAAGTGCCCTAAAGCCAGCAAAAATGAAGTCAGCAAAACAGGAGGTCAGGAGGCAAAAAGTCAGGGGAATCCACACCAAGGATGCCAGGTCTAACAACAAGGAAGAGAAAAAAACTAATGGCTAGTCAAACATCAACATGGTACAGAATGACTTGATTGAAATTCTGGAAGGATTCAGAGATCAGTTTAGGAAAGAATGTCGAGGGACATTTTTAACAGGCTAAATTAAAAACAGATGATGATTTACCTTATCTTTCACCATGCTTTTGCTCCAGCTGTCAGTCAGCGACAGTAGTCATGGTGGGAGTTCCTCCATTCTGCTAGGAGCCTCAAGGCACCTTTCTGGCAGATGGGACAACCTCCCCCTTATCAATCAGACTGAGTCACAGAATGGCTGCTGTAACAGCATCCTGTTTCAGATGCTGCTGCCACAACTCTTACTTGGTTACAAGAAGTACACAGAATAGCGGTGGAGAATGGATGAAGAATGCTGGTGGGCCCTCCTCAGGTCCAACTGCCTGGAGGGGTGATGCTTAGTAGCAGCTAGTGCGGACAATCTGAGCATTCTGATCAACTGAGGACATGTTCAAATCAGCAGTCATGGGCTGCCAGAAGTATATCACTTATACACATTCATGCTCTACTACGCTTTACAAAAATGGGCAATATATTTCTTAATTCCCATGAATTTGTATTAATTTGTCCTCCGGCTCACATTTTTTAAAATAAGAACGTACTTAATAGAAATAGCACGAATGGGGACGGACGCCTAACAGAGATGTACTTTAGACAAAAATGCATTATGTAAATCAAGGTATCTCTTATGAATTTCTAACTGCCCTTTTACCTGATTTACATTACATGAAGTCTAATTCAAATTTATCTTCAGGCATTTCTGTGACATTTGCCAATGTCTAGGGAAAGGTTTTATTAATTGAGACCAATTTGATACTGAGAGCACAAAGCAACTATAGGGCCAGTCCTCATAAGACATCATGCAATTAATAGTCAACAGACATATCAAGTGTGTACCGTAGAAATTGGGCACAATTATTCACTTTAAATTAACCCTGCCTTACCATACGTTTTAAAAATATGTTTTAAAATGCCAGTGGATAGAGGTTAAACTGTGGCACGCAGTAACAGAAAACAATCCTCCATCATGAACAATTGTGATTTAATGGGCACCTGTATTGACTCTCAAAGGGCATAAAAGTGATGATACGCTTAAAACATGAACTCGTCTTTTAAATGCATGACAGTCATTTCAAAGTGGGTGCTGTCCTGGCATGTTAAAATCCAGGGTAGCATGAACGTAAATTTAAACAAGCAATGGCAAATGCAATAGGTCTGGAGTCGGGTGCCAGCCTTTATGCTTTGGCACTTCGTATTTTGTTTGCTCATGGTTTTTGCAAAGCTTTATTGTGGTGTAAGTTGCCATGCCCTCATCAAAAAACATTTGCTAGGCAAAACTATTTTTGAGTCTCAAAAGTTTAAACATGGCTATTGCTAGCTACTTTGTGTGTGGATGTGCTCCTTGTGAAACAGCATGCCACAACTCACAGTGAAGTCACCCAATGACTAAATGTTGTGATTTTATGCCCCGTGATGCAGTTGGCATGAGTGGGAGATAAATATGAATGACACAACAGCAGACTAATTAATGAAGTCTAGCCAAAAAGCCCCATTGTTAACTATGTTATACATATAATTTTCATAAAATCAAGGTCTTGGCTTACCAGACCTAAAAAAGCCAATAAGTTTGGCATTGGCTGCCAGACTTTTGCCTTTGCTAATGCTTTTATTGTAATGTTGTTGTGATCTTTATTACAAATAGAAAGAGACGGTTAAAATCCTGATAGCTTTGCAAAGACAGCTAGATAGAGCGGGCTGGATGGATAGATAGATAGATAGATAGATAGATAGATAGATAGATAGATAGATAGATAGATAGATAGATAGATAGATAGATAGATAGATAGATAGATAGATAGATAGATAGAACGCCGCAGCCAGACTCATCTTCAGCATCACATGACAAGACCACATCACCCAGTACCTACGAGATCTGCACTGGCACCCCGTTGAAAAAAGAGTGACTTCAAGATGCTCACACACGCCTACAAAGACCTCCACAACACTGGACCCCAATACCTCAACGAAAGAATCCCCTTCTACGTGCCAAGGGAAACCTCCGCTCCGCTGTCCTAGCCCTGGCCAAAATCCCCCACATCCACAGAGCCAGAATGGGAGGCCTTGAAAACCTCACGGGTGAGTAGTGGCTCTACAAATCCCAGATAGATAGATAGATAGATAGATAGATAGATAGATAGATAGATAGATAGATAGATAGATAGATAGATAGATAGATAGATAGATAGATAGATAGATAGATAGATAGATAGATAGATAGATAGATAGATAGATAGATAGATACAAGAGAACTGAAAGCAAAATAGAAAGCTGTATAAGCAAAACATTCAGTCTAAGTTAGTTTATGACTATAACTGTAGTTTTCAATTAAAATACATACCAGGATGACATGCCAGAGTGCAGTTATGAATGCACTTAATTGTATTCATAAGAAGAAGAGGATACGTTTATAAAGAACATTTTCAAGGGGACACAATCTGGTCTGCTGTGACATAGCAGCAGTTAGACAAACAAAGGCCACTCAAAAGGAATTTACTACAGTATTAGCAGGAGCCAGGAACGGATAAAGCTGGAATATGCCTTGGATCACATCAAACAAATAAGTAGCTAGTAGAACGTGGCCTGCTATTACAGCAGGCTCAAACAATAATGGCAAAACAAAAGCAATAATAAAGTATAAAAAAGCATAAACAAACACATCAGCACTGAAGTGAACTATTTGTGTACTAATGTGGTCATTGTGAAAAAGCAAAATGCAGTCACTCAAAGGAAAGTAAGCCAGTAGCTGAAGTAGACGGACCCATTGTCCTGTGATGTATGCTATGGTGGGCTGAAGCAAAATGTGAATGACAACCACAGAGTCATGATGGAAGAAAGTTGGGTGAAAGCCCCTTTAGGTAAATATATTAAACACATATTTTTTGTAAAATCAAAAGATCATGGCTAATGCCAGACCGAAACAAACAAACTGTTTTTAATTGCAACCTTCTAGATTCAAAGTAATCAAACACTAGTTAGTGCAGCAGGTATCAAGTTACCACTTTAGAAACAAATATTTGGAACCACATACCAGAGAAATAGTTGGCATAGACCTCCACTTACAAAATATTTTCTTGGAAGTGAAGAAAACACTTAAGTAAAAGGTAGTAATTGATTTTTTCTGCTCCAACTATTGGGGCTTAATCAGTAATAAATTATGGAGTATGTAAAACAGTACTCCATTCGAACTGTTTTACGCACTCTTACATCCCTTTGGCCCCAAAACATCTAAAATTGTGTAATTGTGAATATTCAAGGAAGGTTCATACAGAGATAGTATAGACAGAAAGGTCTGCACCCTCTTTGTACTTTTATTAATAGAGATCTGGAAGTTTCTGGATTGTTTCACAAAAGCATGCAAGAGAACACAAAGGCATACTCCTGTTGAACTACTTCATGTGCTCATTGATGTGTTTGTGAATCGACTCTTCCATGTTTGGTGAGCTTAAAATCTAAAATGAGTGTTGATGTACCTGCTGTACTGTATTTGCAAGTAACAAAGCGACAATCTCATAATTTCTCAGGACTGATACTATCTTTTCTGACCACCAATAATACATAGCCTCATTATCCGCCCTCACTATAGCAATGTCCCGTTTTCTCATCACTGTCCTTATCTATAAGGATTAGCCATCCTCACACAGGGTAACTTGCTGATCTATAATTAATTAAAGAATACATTTTTCCTCCCCCTCTTCCGGGAAATGTTATAGGTCAGTGACTCTCCCACATGGAAGTCCTCTTTTTCCAATGTTTCACAACAGGTGCCTTATACTGAAAATTCGCCCTTATTATTTCCAATTCCATGACTTTATCTAAGGACTGGTACTTTTGGTGTATTTCCTCCGTTTGCAGGAGCATGTCACATACTGCCTTTTCTTCATCCCCAAATGGGACCGGAGAATACTGTCATGGGGGCTCATCCGCAAAGAAGGGGGGCCTTCTTGTCGCTTTCTGTGAGGTGTCAGCCTTTTATGTACTCTTTAAACATTTTCAGGTTATCAACCATCTTTGCCTTTGCTGTTCAAGAATTCTTTTAATGCCACAGGTGAACAATCCAGTACCTATCATGCAATACTTCAATTGAAATCTTAAAGCAAATATGTGTTTCTGCTGACAACTGTTGCTTGAATAAGACATTTAGTATCATCTCTGCCCAAACATATTTGATAAGCATAGGATTCTCTAGGAAAGCATTATTATTCATCAAGGCATTGAGGGGCATATTCTCAAGCCCCTATCGCAACGGGAACATCACTTTTTTTAACGTTTCTGTGGCGTTAGTGCCAGTGCCCTATTCTCAAGGCAGTGTTAACCCACCTAACGTGGCTTAAAGCCACATTAAGTGGCTTAACACTGCCTTGAGAATAGGGCCGCTTTCCCGCTAAACTTAGCGTGAAAGGGGGCGTGCAGTGGGTGTTGCGGTGGGCGTGCCACCACAACACCCATTGAATTCGACGCTGCCACCTATTATCAAGGGCGGTGATAATAGGTGGCAGCGCCGAACTTAAGATCAGAAAAATCCTGTTCTTAAGGTGGCGAAACGAGGAGAAATGCTTAATTTCTCCTCGTTTTTGCTATTTCCATGTGTGCTGCCTTATGCAGCACACATGGAAAAAGCAAAATGCCATGTTTGTTTATGTACCGGAAGGTCTCCCTTCCGGTACATAAACAAACCTTTAAAAAATGTTGTTTTGTAACTTACACGTGTGCTGCATGACGCAGCACACATGAAAGTTACAAAACGGCATTTTAGGTTTGTTTATGTGCAGGAAGGAACACCTTCCTGTACATAAACAAATCTCTCTGCTCGCAGACACCCTTGCACACTCGTGCAAGGGTGCCTGCATTGGCGTTAAGTCGTGAGACTCCGCGCCGTCGCAGGGGGAAATGCCAGGCTGCACCACATTCCTGATATTAGGGTGCAGCCAGGCGTTTCCGAAGTGGCGGTGAGAGGCGTTAAGCCAAGGAGGCTAACGCCTCTCACCACCACTTCCTCGTGAATATGCCCCTGAGTTTCTCTATGTTGCGTGATAAGCTCTCTAAGAATCGAACTCCCTTGTATCAGAAAAGCATTTATGGAATAATTATTTTTAGATACTTGATTATATCTTCACACTCTCCACCCTCATTGAAACTAGACAAGCTGGGCTTTCAGACTGAAACATATATTCCAGCTGCCTCTTGAAATTCCTTACTTCTTACAAGCATTTCGAACATTTCTAATAAGTTGCTCCACACCTGCCACATGTGTATCCATTGATATCTAGTGAGATATATACAGACAGATATACAATGAAATGTGCTTGAACTATTCATTAGCCTTGCATTAACTTTGGATTTACTTACATGTTGTAGCTCCGTTGAGTAGAGTCAAACCCTTCAGCTCTGTAAACAGAAATAACTTTAAATTAATAAACATAGCAGGCAGATTTACACATAAAAAGTTTTTTTAGATAAAACATATTTTTAGTGAAGTTATTTTTGTTAGATTCTTTCCAGAGGTGGATTCATTCAGCCATCTAATTCAGGATCTTCCTGATAAATTGGTAACTACATGCAAGAGGCAAATAACAATACATCTACCAATAGTCTTCCAATATTTACTCCAAAATCAAATTCAGGAATTTCTTGCTTGATCGGCAACTAAATGTAAAATGTAAATTATGCATTCCTTCTCTATTTGCAATTATGTGATTACAATTGCCATTATTCAAATATTATACTAATTGCATAATGAGGTTCCATGTGCACATTATTTCATTTAACGAGCAGTGTGTGATAACTTGCAGTTTTAATTTCTCTTGCTATGCGACACACTGCTCCAAGATATATAAAACGCTTTTTAAAAAAGAAATTATTCCTTGTTAATGTATTGGTGCACTTCTAATGTGCTTCAATTTTACCATTCTTGTAAATCAGAAATTTTGGCTCGATCACTCGTTTTAAAAGTAACAGGCTGATATATTTTTTTAGATTCGTTCTGCGGTGTAGTTGCCCTGTTGCCATGGTAATGTAGGCTCCTTGCCTTTTCTCATTTGGGTGTATGTAAAAACCAAGTACAAAGGAAATGTTGTACGCACGTAAAATGTTTTCTTTCTTACAGTATACATAAATGAACTACCATTGAAGGGATCTACCATAAGAGAACACACTTTCAAGAGACATTCATTGTTGAACGTGTAGCAAACTGTCTTTGATATACTGATAATTAATTAATTATGAGTTTGTCACTGGAGAATGTGGGGAAATGCGATTAACGATCATTAACTCCCAGCTACATTTTGACAAAGGGGTAATAGGCATACATTCTCCCACGCATCGCCAGTCAGTCAAATAATGCAGATAGCCTTTTGTTCCAGTTTCAGATATTCACTAAAATTTGAATGCAGATAAAGCGCATTTTTAATGGTAGAATTCTAAGCACCCTAATTGGTTGAGCCAATTTAATATTTCTGTACAGGATGTTAGTTAGAGCGTTATTCAACTGTGATATTTGGATTGATGGGGGTTGGTACACACAGCTGAGGGATGTAAACAGTGCCTAATTGCCCACCCATAAGTTAAGGCCCTGAGCTATAAACAAGGGCAAGTTATGACAGTAAATTTAAATTAATTGTTGGTAATGCTGGTGGTGTGGAGTTGAAACATCATCGGAAAATCATAACAAGTTTTAGTTTTAATCAGAAGTCCAGATCAAGTGGGATACGCTTCAATGGAAAGAGTTACATATTACCAAAAATAAGTACATCACATTAGTAGAACAAAGCGTAACAATCTGAAATACAGGCTTTTACGTTGGAAAGACGGCATGATCTGCGCGGGTTCACTCTATGTACATGAAGTGTGGAGGTTTGTAAAACAATTCTTACTGTTGTAGTTTCATGCCGGTAGTAAGCATGCACGAGTTGTCGTTCTTGTCCGGTTGCAAATGCAAAACGTTTGTGAGCAGTGAAACAAGCCCACTGACATTGTCAAAGTATCACAAGTGAATACATATTTTTAACAAATGTGAAGGCAAAGATAAAACAAACGAATTTATTGCTGGGAAAAAACACAACGTTTCAGTTTGATGTACAAATAGACACCTTATAAAGACTCATTTATGACTGACGTTTGACTCGGCAAGGGACACAGTTAGTTCTACAAATATAAGGTCAGTGCACAACTGTATCTCGTTTAGACAGGGACAGTGACAGGAGGAAGCTTGAGGAAAAGGATTGTCCCCTCCCTTCCTCACTCAAAAGTTACATGGAAGATGAGAAGTCCAGGAGGCTGTTGAATAGTTCCAGACCTTGGAAATTATAACTGGTCAGGTTGGGTCCTTAAGAAGCAGCACACCAACACCTGAAAAATGGAACGTTGGCCATATATAGACTTGACAGGTGAATACGTCATGTTTCAGTGAATTTAAACATGGGCTTAGATGATGGCAACCCTGTGAGAATTCCCTTACATTAATTTTTAGACTAGGGGCGGCTCCTTAGCTATGGTGGAGGAACGTCGCCCCACTGGTGAAATGCCAGCATACAGAAGAAACATAAAATAACAATAAAACTATTTTATTGTCATTTTGTTTTTCACTTTTAGTCTGCAACTTGAGTCTGGGGCAGGGTGGAGCCATGTCTCCGCATCAGCAGGGCCATGCCAAACCGAAATGCTCATTTTGATACCTCCAGGCTGTTCCTGGGAGATATCAGTGTTTAGGGCACAGGCTCCTAGTCCCCACAGAGTGTTTAACTGGCCCGATCTGCCCAATCCCAGTGCTTCTCTCATGCTGGGAGAAGCGCTGGGTTTGGATGGGGTCTAGGAGCCTGTGCTCCTGGGGATTTTAGTGCCAGGAGCAGCGAGGCGCGGCACGACGAGGGAATTGAAGAATGCGGGCCAGTAGTAAAAGGTAAGTGTTTAAACTTTTTTTTAATTACTTTTTTCCAGCGCTGCCCCCGCTGTCTCCCCAAGTCGGATTGGAAGCAGTCTCTGCTGCATAGCACATACTTAGAGTGGACTCTGGGTCAGCCACTTACTCATGATTGGATGGCTTTGATTTCTATCTCAGGGTCTGCTCTTGACTGGATGACCTTCCTCCATGTTCTTGTGTTTGTGTTCTCCAGGAGCATTTCAATCTCACAAGGCTATAATTGGATGCTTTGCATCCTACCGCTGCATAGTTGAAAATACTTTTTCTTTCTTTTTCTAATGCTCACTCAGAGGGAGAGTATATGTTTTCTAGCTCTGTCCTGTGCCTCTTTTCAGTACCCCAAAGGTCCAAAGCCTGCTCTCCTTGTTACAATTTGTTTGCTGTCTTTTCAGTCCTCCCACTTATCCCAATGCTCCCCACTCCATTTTCCATACCACTTCCAGTTGCATTATAAACTTCTTTTTTTTAATTAACTAATTTATTTATTTACGCATTTATTTATTATTTATTTTTTATTTGCTTTTACAAGGGCTTACCATCTCCAAAGAGATGCCTAGCCTCTCAATTTCTACTTTGCACAGTTTTCTTGTTCTTTGTATTGAACTTTTTAATTTACTGTACTAACATGGCTTTAAACATATATATTAAAATTGTCTGCTGTGTGTCATGTATAGGTTTCAATTTTAGAACTCCCATTCTAACATTTCTTGCCATGCGTGTGCATGCATCTTGACTAGGCCTGGGAGAAGGTTCCGTCGTTTCCTTGAAAAAGAAAATACACAAAATGCCCATAGAATTACAGAAAATTGTGTTTTATTACACAAAACACCAGCTTTGTTATTTTGCACAGTTTTTAGCGCAAAATGAATCCGTGCATCAATTTTTGGTGCAAGGACATCATGTTCAGTTATAAAGAGCAACGCTAACAACTGCCTCTCAAGTTCGCTTATTTTGTGTACTTCTCATGCTCCTGTGATAAGATTTATTGTGAACAAATTCTCAGTTACACAACGTGCTGTAATAACGTAATCTCAGACATTTCGTGTAACACATATAATGCAAAAGGCTAGAAATAATGCAAGATTACACCAGCGTAAACACATTTTCTTGACATGTGTTTGCATGCCAGTGCTAAAAAGCATTGCCAAAGGCAATACACCACCCTTTTAAAGCCGAGACCTTTGGCTTTGCTAGACCAGTTGATTTAACCTGACAATGACATTCAACCAATGATATAAGCAACAGTGGAGGCTACCACATCTGGGTCTGGAGACTAACCTGCATTATGCGTTATGAGACACAGGTGCAGAAGCAGACGACCTGTAGCGTAATATTTCATCATATTTGCTTTGTCGCTAAAGGAGGGGAAGAGTAGTGCATATCTTAGTTTAGGGGCACCTAAGAAGATTCAGAGGAAAACAGTCCTAAAAGCATATACTGGGATTTTCCTAAAATTGGCTACAACTGTTAACCATAGTGACCCATCCTATAAGAGAAATGGCTATACATAACAATTGATCTGCAGAAACATCACAATGAAAACAAATACCTGTAATCACACAGCGAGATCAGTGAAGGATGGTTTGTGTGTGTGTGTGTGTGTGTGTGTGTGTGTATCTTTGTGTGCAACTATAGAATTATACGAAAGTGCCTGTCAGCAAGAGACAATGAGGTTTTAATGAGTGCAATCGAGTTTTAACTTTCATACTTTGGGTTAGGCACCAGACAACCCTTTGAGAAAATGTGTGTAGATTTTATGTTTAACAAATAAACCAATTCAGTAAGAAATAAAGATCTTACAAAATCTACACCTAGTGTGAGTGAACGAGAAAACTTTCCTAACAATAACATCACAAACAATGTTTAAAAAACTGAATAGTGTGCCTTAGTTTATGGCAAAAAGAAAAATAATCAAGTGGGACTATAGAGAGGCATTATGTCAAAGTTTATGGGAGATAAAATAATGAAAAACGTTCATACTGTCCTCCAGAGAGTACGCATGGACCTGTATACCCATTTCAAATTGTCTCAGAGACGCCATTGGATAAAAGATTGTGATCCGTTACGGTGAAAACATTTTTCAGTTACACAGAGCAAACAAAATATGGCACGCACAAATGTTCAAAAGGATGAACATTAAGGTAATTTAGGATAGCTCAATAGAAGGGTCACATACCATTCGAAGGAACACTTTGCCAGACACGGAGATCTGCTTCACAAGCTCCAAATGGAACTTTCTGATAAACAAGTCAAACCTCTAAGGATAAGCAGTTAGATAGAAAATAAATATTCCCCATGAGGACTCAAGGATTTTGATTTGCTTTTGTAAATAAAATTAATGAACAACTTTTCGAAACATTCTGAAATGATCAATTTACCTACCAGGTCAAAGACTTGAAGCTGTTTAATAGCTTAGATTTGGTGTCCTGCAGATGTTTTAAAATATTACTATCAATTTTACGTTAACCAAGACGTCAATAGGTAATCAGTACAGATACCCACAGCCTCAGTCCTCTCACATGTCAAAAAAAGTACTCCCGTTATTTGAGAATTTCTCGAGCTGGCCACAGGCTTCATCTTTACCAGGATTTGTCAATCTCCAACACTGCCGCCTCAGAAAATCAAGTCCCACAGCAGTACTTATCTGTCCCCGGCGGATCAGTTCTCCACAAATACTGGTACCAGATCACTCATGTTTAAGCAGTTAATCAGGAACCCTTCAAAGTACAGCAGCTCCCCTAAGGACTGTCTGATGGATTTCTAGGAGATAGTTATGTAGGAGATCAAGCAGACTGCCTGCAGAGGTCTGAAGTTTCCCTATCCATGCAGGACAAATCAGGAAGTGTATACACTGGTACTGAATAATGTCCCAGTCCTTGTAAAAAGATTACAAGGAAGACCTAGAAAGAGACGTCAACCTGATGTCACTCTACAGGTAGATTCAGACAGACACAGAAACCTACTTTTCTAGTCATGTTTTAAATCTTGATTGGAGCAAATTAGTAGTATTTAACACAAAGTTTACGGTTTGCCTTTGGTAGAGTCATTCCAATATATTCCACACCAGTTTCCACACCCAATAGTCCACTTTTTATGGTATAAATGTTTTTAGATTTTGTCATAGACTTTCAAGGTTACCCTTAGATTTATTAAAACAAAAGAAGTGAGCGGACATTAAAATGATCCATAATGTATTTTACCCAGAAGGTAACCTTGTCAATCACCACTTGGTGAGGAAGTGCAACACTCTAATTTATATATCATTTCCGGAATAGGAATGGTTGGCTAGATAACCAGAGGGACTCTTTCAGTGAAAGCCAACATAAAGTGAGTCGTCAGGTTGCTGAGAGTTAAATAAGAGTGCTATCCTCAGTTGGGGTTTAATGCCAAAGGTAATGTTTGCCTGTTGTTTGTGTAGGCTCTTGTGTCACAGTCTAATGATTTGCCATATTTGTGAAACAGCAGTGCAAGAATGAGAGGAGGGTTCAGGGGATTGTACAATACTTGGATCATTTTTGGTAATGCGAAATAAAACTCAGGTGTGATACTGCAGCTTAATCAACATATTATAGGACATGGCAGTGAAACCTTCTGGGGGTAATACAATGCAGCTTTCCTGTTTAGGGAGTGAGTTTTGATACAGTCAAGTAGGAGTGGTTGCCAGTGGAAACTGAGTAACATTTAAGGCAGTGGGGAAATCGTATATTTTGTTCAAAACTGTTACACTGAAGCACTACAGAGACAATGCCACTTATTAGGTCCTTCTAGAATTGCCTCGCCAGAGCCACAGGCAGCTGTGGTGGCCATTGCTTGCTTATATCTGTGCATAACAACTGTGCAGAACCTCAAGTGCTTGCCCGGCATCATGTACAAGAGAAAATGGTCCACACATTCCTGGGGATGAAATCAAGTTGTAGTGCATTAGGAGAATACTCCTCTGATGATCTGTCATATAACAATATTTCCGACATTGAAATATATGTATTTATATCTTAAACTACGTTAAATAATTTAATTTAATATGTTTTTCAATGGGTTTTATTTCAACTTTCTACTCCAGTTATTATCTATGGGTGGGTGTTGCAGTATTGGCCATGTATTGGCCATGGGTGGTGCTGGACTTACTCCAGCACTAGACTGGAATACATTTACAACTGTTTTGGGTCCTTGTGGCTGTAGTTATTTTAGAAGTGTAGTTTGTGAGTAGGAATGGTCCTACTCTTGTGTGGGCAAGTGCATGCTCCTCCCTAATCCTACCATAACCCTTTCTTACACCTCCCTAACTTCTCCCTTTTCGTAATACATATCCGACATTTTTCAGCTACACCTCCCTGCCCCTTCCAACTAAAATGTGTACTCATGGAAATCTCAGCACACCAAAACATAGTAGAGGCGAAGGTGGAACCTCTGCATGCAGGTTTTTGAATACATTTTGTTGTATGTTAATAGTAGTATTGCAGTAGTACTAAATGTGCTATAAAATACAGTTTGTGACCAGGCCCTTTACAGTCTTTTGCAGGTGACCATCTAGTCAAACATAGTCGTTCACTGGGAGGATGAACTGTGTGCGTCAGCACTTTTTTTTCTCGTAGTTCTACCAGCAGCTTTATGTGGAATGGCAATTATATGAGTCACTACCACGCAGATGCCTAGGGCTTGATGCTGAATGGAGGTATCAGTGAAGAATGACTGGTTTTAATTGGACAGTTAAATGATAATGACATTAATACATCAGCTGTCCCTGACTGGGCAGTTATTAATATCCTCAGAAGCATTTCCCTACCATTACGTTTTGTCCTCCAGGTCATGAATCATCCCTGTTATTCGGCTATTATAATCATCATGATTATTATCATCATTATTATTATTATTACTATTTTTCTTATGTAGATACTATTGGTTTGTTTAATTACTTTTTGTGACTTTGCATTGCTCTCTGAAAGCACAATATTCTAAATGAGGTTTATTCAGATCAACAGATCTGAATCAAAATCATATGGCATTCTTTTTTTGATGGAAATGGGCCACGCCCAGCATTGTTCTGAGAATTTCTTTATAATTATTTCAAATGAAGCACACCAAAAATGTTGTTTCATTTTCTGAGTATTTATTTACAAAATGTACATAAATATTTTCTTGTGCCGATTTAATATTCCTGATTGTATTTCCAGTCCTTTCTATACACATAAATATATTATTCTAGAATCATGGTCATTCTTTTCTTCGTGCATGGAATACTTTAATCCTTTATTAATGATAATTGATACATTAGTAGAATGGTTTTTTCGTTTTTTGGAGGCACAGGAGATTTTTTTATGCATGTGTAACATGCGTGATTCTTGGTGGCCCAGTAATTGGGCTGCTATTTATCGGGCTTGATCAAATCCAACTTCTAGTGAATACTGGGCATTTTCCACCCGATAAGTATGGGCAGGTTTGACCCTGATATAAATCACAAAACTACTAATAGTAATAAATGCTGTAACAAAAGTTACTGAACATTTGGATCACAAATTAACAGGGCTGTTCATGATGAGGGCCTAAGGTAATATCTCAAGTGACTTTGGAACTCAAGACCATAACACTTGTGCAATTTTCACTCAGATGACCACTTTGTTTACTACATCTCATAAGCCTAATTTTTGCAAAACTACCGTGCATTACACATGGAAAAAGGTTTGTGATTTCACCCATTCCTCGTCCATTGGCGTTTGTCTACTAAGCATTTGCCCTACCAAGGTAGATCACCAGAGCTTTTTCCTAGTTCTCTCTTCCATTGCAGGTTGCTGCTGAAATGTTTTCCTATAATCATGAAGACTATTCAGAGATATGTAACCCTATTTACACAGTTACATAGCTGATCATTAATCATTTCAAATGGTGGAACCAGTGGTCAGCATTGCTGCATCCTGTTATCGATATTCCTGATCAATGAAAACAAAGGATTAAATGATTATGCTGGTGTGTGTCATGTACATGAAACTACGCTTAACATTCAGTTTATGACAATCATCCCTGCCTCCACATCCAATGGCATGTTGAAGAATTCCCATGGACTCCATGGAGTGTATCAGTAGGTTTCGTTTATCTCGGAAGTAGATTTTATACCAAAAAATAGCCTGACTGGAGGCCTATTGAAATTGGTAGCTTAGTGCATTTATTGAAAGCAAACATGTCATTTGATATTATTCCTAATTGCCCTAATCTCAATGCCACGCTGAGCAGTTACCATAGACTCTGTGGAGTGTAACAGAAAGGCTTGTTAATCAAGACGTGATTGTATATCAAATTGTAGCCAACCAGGAAGACTAGTGAACATGGAACTTTGGCAGCTTTGGATATTTATGTATTTATATAATTACATATGGTATACACAAGACCCACAAGGGTATATCAGTGCTTTACATAAGATAAATGACCACTGTGTACAAAAGGTTTACAAAAGCAAATTTACATATGTATCTGTACAGTAGAGCATCAACAAAGTTACATAGGTTTAATCAAACATCACACATAAGAACACATTCCTAATTAAAGTTATAGTAAAACAGCTGATATGGTTTCCAGTGCGTCATTGTGCATATATGCACTTGACAAACACATTGGAATGGTTTTTATCCTTTCAAAGATAGCCAGCATGTGCGAGCATGAGTGTGCATGAGTTCCAAGATGGATACTGTAAGAAAATGCCTCTTTTTGCATGGTCTACTCAATTTGTCTGGACTAATGCTGCTGGCTCTATTAACTCTGCTGACAAGGTCCAGTGCATATATTCTGACCTCTAAAACATGTTGAAATTGGCTACACCCCTGAGCCTGTATTAATATAAGGGTGCACTTTCCCTGTTTGCACCACAACACACCTTAGAACAGGTGTGCTGGGCGCAAACAAGGAAAGTGACCCTATTGTGGTGAATGTGGTGCCCTCAGGGAAGTGACAATGTCGTGCTGCCCTGGGGCAGTGCATTCAAGTGAAATACAGGGCGGCTGCTTCAAAGCTTCTCTGTGTTTCACTGTGCAGGTGGCAACCCGCCATCAATTTCAAGAGGAGAGAGAGATCCCAATGCAGGCGGGGCACTGAGTGGCTACACCTGCCTGCAAGAGGATGTCTAGGGGGTCCATGGGACGCCTTTCTCCCTTCCCAACTCTTGCCTAACTGAGCAGCACTAAACATGCTTCTCCTAAAGGCATGTTTGCCTGTGCGCCCACATCCATAATATGGCACGGAGCAGAGGCAAAGTGATTTGCTCATTTGCATGGGGCCACATCCCCATACAAATGAGGGAATTCCCTCTACTGATAGCTCTGGTGGTAAATGTGTATCAGTGCTATCTTTGTTACAGAAGAGAAAGCACATGCATCTACAACTCCTTCTGCAATACCACAGTGTCCCAGGGGTGCACAAAGCGGCTGCATATGTCTGTGCTGACCCCGGGCTCTCTCTTTAACAAGGCCCAGGATTGGCATATTTACCTTATCTATAGTCTTAGTATATCATACATAAGTGTACACAAGGCCTGTAAGTTAAATTTCGTTAGTGGACAGCAGCACAAAGTTTGCCACCACTATAGTGACAATGCAAAGCATGTCCCAGGCCTGTCCCTGAAGTCTGCGTGTGCAGTTTTAAAACTGGTATAATAAACCACTTACTAGGCATAAACCTTTCATTTTTAATACTTATAGGTCACCCCTAAGGAGTGTATTTAAAAAGTAGAAAATGCATATTTTTTGTTTTACATGTACTGGCAGTGATAAACCTCTAAAGTCCATTTCCACTGTGGCAAGGCTGATTCTCCCATAGGAAAGCACTGGTTTACATTATATACACCTTATAATGCTTAACTTTAGTTTGGGAGTACCTAGAGAAATGATCCAAGGACTCCTTTTAATAGTAATTTAAGATCCATCTTAATGGTCAAGTTGGATTATATACTATTTTTAAAGTGCCACTTTAGTGGTGAGATGTGAATATCTCCTAGACAGTGGATGAAGAGCTTCTGAGTGTGTAGATATTTTCCTTCCTTGGGCAGGCTGGACTGGGGCTGTACACAGCCCCTTCCTGAGTTTTCAAATGATGCCTGCTCTGTCACTGATAAATGTAGCTCACACCTAGGCCTGTCTCACTTTTGTCTTCATTACCAACTTGTCTTCAAATTCAGTGGGAGGGGGAAACACTGGTTTGGAGTAGCCACAAGGAAGGGTTTGTCCATTATCATAGCCACACCTCTGGTTGGGCAGAGGGAGATCAAAACAAGTGAAGAAAGGTTCTGTCATTTTGGTTTTATGTAGCAAGGGGCTCTATAGGATAATTTAGAGTAAAACACACTGGAAGTGCGGCAAAAGTGGGAAGGGTCACTGTTGAAAATGGTCCTTTCTGCAGTGTCACGCCCAACCTTTTTTTGCCTTCCTCTTCCTCTTTTTGCTGAATTCGTTTTTGTTCACTTTAGGACTCTGGGCACTTTATCACTCCTAACCAGTGCTAAAGTGCATGTGCTGGCTCCTTAAAATGTGATAACATTGGCTTATCAAAAATTGGCATACTTAATTTACTTATAAGTCCCTCATAAAGTGCAGTATATGTGCCAGGGCCTGTAAAATAAATGCTACTAGTGGGCCTGAAGCCCTGATTGAGCCACCCACTTCAGTCGCCCTTTAAATATGGCTGCAGAACCTGTGGGTGCAGTTTGAACTGCCATTTCCACTTGGCAAGTTAAACGACTTGCCAGACCCAAACCTTCCCTTTCACTACATATGTAAGCCCTAAGGTAGGCCCTAGGCAGCCCTATGGGCAGGGTGCAGTGTATTTAAAAGATAAGGGATGCACGTTTGAGTTTTACATGTTCTGGAAAAACTCTGAAATTCTTCTTCACTACTGCAAGGCCTAGCCCTCCCATAGGTTAACATTGGGGTTGCCTTAAAACATCTTTAAAGTATAATTTCCAACTGGGGAAAGATTGAGTTTTGGAGTTTTGCGTCTCTGAACTCAACATTTAAAATCACAACTTATAGTGAAGTCAGATTTAAAAGGGTTAGTCTGAAAATGGCTCTTTTAGAAAGTTGGCATTTTCTTACATTAACCGTTCTGTGCCTCTCCCTGTCTCTGAATACATGTCTGGGTTGGGTGACAACTGAGCTTTGTGCATTCCCTCTAGACAGTCACACACAAAGGGAGCTGAGGTGTGTCCTTTGCATCCTGATGGGCCATCACCAGACTGTTGGGCATTCCTGTGATAGATTGGAAAGGAGGAGCTGACAATTGCAATTGAATATAGCTGTGCCTGTCCCCACACGAAGAGCTGCATACCCCCTGTAGTGTATCTGAAACCAGGGCAGTAAAGGCAAGGACCTTGTGATCATCAAAGGCCTGTTTGAATTGTGACCTACTTCAAAGGCACATTTGGGTATAAGTACTGGACCTCTGGCACCACCAAATCAGAACTTTGCTGGAGCCAAGGACATTCTGCCTGGAAGAACAGCTTCTGTGCTGCAGGAGGGACTGCCACTTTGCTAACTGCTTTGCTGTGTTGGCCTGCTGATTACTGGTCTGTAGGAGGGACTGCCACTTTGCTATCTGCTTTGCTGTGTTAGCTTGCTGCCTGCTGCTTCTTGCCTGGAAGTGAGAAGGACTGGACCTGCTCTCTACATCCTTGAACCCAGGATTCTCCAAGGGCTTGCTGGCTTGCCCCCTGTTCTTGAAGTCTGAGGCGCATCAAAGACTTCTTTCTACTCTGCTGGACACTGCCATCTGAGTCCTCCCATGCCTGAGGTGCCCCCCCAGTTCTGGGCCTCAGAAGTGGGTTCTGCTGTTGTTTTGCTGTAAAATTAACGCATCTTCACCACTGCGCAGACCAGAACCAACGCAGTACATTTGACGCAGATGCATTGGCAACCTGAGGACATTGCTGCATGGCTCAACGATAAAGTGGGACCCAACTGCGAGGTTCACCAATGACGCAATGCTGATCCGATGTCCCAACGGTGAGGCTCCACGACGATGCAGAGCCTGCAACGTAGGGAGTTCGATGACGATGCAGGGTCCGACTGTGAAGCTTGATTTCAACTACCTATTAAGGTAAAGGGACGCAAAAGTTACATAAATCCCACTTTCCAGAAGAACCCAGCTTGCCATTTCCAAGTAGATCTGCCCTAGACCCTGATAGTGACTTCTATAGGCATGAGACCTGACCTATAAGTGATGTCTTTAAGGTCCTGGGGCCTTTAGATAAGTGTTAGAGTGTACTCCTCCCGCTTATCTCTAAAACTAGGACTTAGAAACCTTTTCAAGAATTTTAGTCGAAGAACTGATAGGACACCAGGACAAATTTGTGAAGCCGATCTGCTGCAGGTGTTGTGCATTGTGTGTTGTGTGCCCTGTGATGAAAATCATAGTCACAAAATAGTTAAAACGGATTGTAGACAAGACTTAAGAAGGAAATCCATATTTTGACAATCAGGATTTCAATGAAGAAATGAGTTTACTGCATCAGAAAGGATTTCCTAATTGGTGGGATTTTCCACATGAGTAAGTCAGGGTAGGTCAGGAAAATATGAATTTTAGGATGCTTAAAAGCGATGGAGATGTGTGATCTTGCAAAATCGTGTGAATACACAAAAATAATTGTAATTAGAGTGTTTTGGTTGTATAAGCATTATTGCACATTCTAGCCCAACAACAAGTTTACAGTACAGAAATCTCAATTCTGCAGGTCCACGAGGGAGACGTTAGTCCAGTCAAGTCCGATCTGTGCAATCTGGTATTTATAGTTCTACTCACCTAGCTATAGAATCAAGACCACAATAGGGGGGAGGATGTGGTCTCACGGCTAGACTGCCGACTTTAGCTGGGAAGCCAAGGTTCAAGCCTCAGGGTCTACTCCACATCCTGTGATTCTGGGCAAATCACTTAGTCTCCCTCTGACTACCACCGAAAAAAAAATGAATGTGTCCTTGTGTAACGTAACTGGTGCTTATGTAAAGCGCTCCAATACCTTTGGGTCAAGTTTGCACTATATAAAATCTGCCCCAAAAAACAAATGCTATATGGAAAAACAGGACCTGGATGACTTATTCATGCATGGATCTGGGAACCTTGAGCTCTCACAATGATTCTACAGAATTGTTATATACTCAGTAATAATTTCATGTACATAAATATGGCGTAACTTCCAAAAAGTAAATGCCTGCTAGTTAGCCCCAATTTTATATGAAGAACACAAAATCAAAAGATAACGGGAAACCTCCCCATCAGAGTAGCAAAATTACCGGATAACCCGTGGATTTACCCTCCCATTTTAGAGCGCCAACCTGGAAATTTATGGGTGTTTATAAAACCCTTGCAGGTAATACACAACACAGTACTCCTGCAAAATGGGCATATGTATTGCTTTTAGCATCGGAATGGAACTATAAGGTCCCTAAATTTGTTGGGGCTCTAAGGGGGGGACTTCTTCACGAGGAAAATCTGTTTACCTGTGGACTAAAGACAGGAAATACTAGAAAATGTGAACAGCACTTTACAACCTAAGCCTTAACCATGGACAATCCCCCTGGCTTTTGTTTGGTGGAAGTTGCTTTCGTATACGAATCGAGGAGAATTGTAAATCTGCATGTTTAACCCTCTGAGACTTTGTGAATTCCAAATGAAGCGAAAATACATGACAAATGAGGATTAATTACTACAATCTTATTGTTTTATAACCATGCCCTGAATTTTAAAAGCATGTTATTTAAACAAAAATTCAGAAACATTCTGGACATAATATGCTGACGGGCATTATTCTTTGAAACTGGGCTCTGAAGAGCATTTTACATAGAATTATGACAACATAGTATGGTTGCAAAGTGCTCCTATACATCAGTTTCTTGTATTTTACTCCGAGTGTCATTAGCGAGCAATACTACATCAAATTACTGCCAACAGCCGAGACAGACAAAAGCCATGGAGCATGCCATGCATCGAAAATCATTCTTTATCACATTATAGTAAGTAGCAGCACACGTGTTCCTCTGTTGGATAACTTACATGTGTCATGGCATAAGGTACTTTAGATTTCATGACACCGTGTCTGATTCGCATCCCTTCGAAGAGCTGTGTTGCATATAGGCGTGTTTTCAATGAGAACCAGATGTTTATGAAAGTAATTTATTAGTTGGTGAAAATCGCCTCCATTTTTAGTTGTATGTGACAACTCGTTAATAAACTTCGTCAATACACCCACGTTCAGTGAAATAATCTGAGCAATTAGGCACTCTTTACATCCACATCTCACAGAAAACCAATTAATGAACTGCGAACAAGACTGAGGCCTGGTTTAGTGTTTTGAGGAGAGGTTACTGCGTCACAAACGTGTGTGGTGCTGTCTCCGCCAAACCCTCAGCTCACCCGCTAGATTATGAGTCGGGCTTTTCCGATGACGAGGGAATGGTATCAGCATATATTGGTAATCAGACAGTATGTGTTGCAATGCTAGAGCCATATATACATTGATTATGATAACGGGATGATCACGCAGGGTGTCCACCACCATTATATAACTGCCCTCTGAGCTCTCCAAAACTTGTTGTTTGTAGTCTACCATCTTACTGATCACTATAGCCACCCTCATGCAAATGAGCTGCAGGACACATTGCACCAATGCTGTCCCCATCTGCTTATGAAATACGCGGGATCTTCACCATATAAGTGCGTTTGTTGGTATAGTGCCATATACATTCCATGTTTGTTCAAGTATGACCCTACCAGTCTAAATTTCTTGGTGTTGTTTAATCCCCTTCTATTTCAGGACATTAAGGGTTCACCTGAAATTGCACTGTCTGCCCTCATAGCCATGGGCGACTTCTTAAGTATGCCTGCATGGGCATCCCTTTTTTAGGTCTCGCCTGGCTATCGCGTAAGCGATCGCACAGCGAGACTCTAGTAAGGGGCTCCCAAAAGTGCTCCCAAAAGCGGATTGCATGGCGAGCACGCGCACAATCACGTGCATCGTGCCGCCATGCAATCCGTTTGGCATCGTACTTCAAAGGGTCCGCTCACCCGCCTGGAATGCGCTCCCCCGCCCCGGCAAGTGCGCGCGCCACGCTCCGCCGGGCTTGTCTTGTTCGTCTTTTTAAACATTCACGTTATCATGTGCTTACAAAAGCCTGCATATTCAAAATGGGTTTCTTTATTTTCAGAGCGAAGGGCTTTACAATGTACGTCTTTAACATTATTTAATGCCAACAGAGCGCTGTCTTTTTACATTTTTGTTTGTTTTTAGGTTGCCATGAGCACATAACTGCGTTGCACGCTAAGCTTTATATTAATAGCAGCGCACATACTTTTTGTAGTACAAGTTAGTACTTTGCTTTGTTTACTTTGCTATTATTCCAACGGACATAATACAACTGAGCACACTGTCTGATGTCTGATGCCTGATGCTTGCGGATGTCTGATGCCTGATGCTTGTGGATGTCTTATGCCTGATGTCTGATGCTTGTGAATGTCTGATGCCTGATGCTTGTGGATGTCTGATGCCTGATACCTGATGTCTGATTCCTGATGTCTGATGCTTGTGGATGTCTGATGCCTGATGTCTGATGCTTGATGCTTGTGGATGTGTGATGCCTGATGTCTGATGCTCGATGTTTGAAGTCTGATGCCTGATGCTTGTGGATGTGTGTTGCCTGATGTCTGATGCATGATGTCTGATGCTTGTGGATGTCTGATGCTTGTAGATATTTGATTCCTGATGTCTGATACTTGTGGATGTCTGATGCTTGTGGCTGTCTGATGCCTGATGTCTGATGCTTGTGGATGTCTGGTGCATGATGTCTGACACCTGATGTCTGATGCATGATGTCTGATGCATGATGTCTGATGTCTGATGCTTGTGGATGTCTGATGCCTGATGTCTGATGCTTGTGGATGTCTGATGCCTGATGCCTGATGTTGTGAATGTCTGATGCCGGATGTCTGATGCCTGATGTCTGATGCATGATGTCTGATGCCTGATGTCTGATGCCTGATGTCTGATGCTTGTGGATGTCTGATGCTTGTGGATGTCTGGTGCCTGATGTCTGATGCCTGATGTCTGATGTCTGATGCCTGATGTCTGATTCCTGATGTCTGATTCCTGATGTCTGATTCCTGATGTCTGATGCTTGTGGATGTCTGATGTCTGATGCTTGATGCTTGTGGATGTCTGATGCCTGATGCTTGTGGATGTGTGTTGCCTGATGTCTGATGCATGATGTCTGATACCTGATGTCTGATGCTTGTGGATGTCTGATTCCTGATGTCTGATGCTTGATGCTTGTGGAAGTCTGATGCCTGATGTCTGATGCCCGATGTTTGATGTCTGATGCCTGATGCTTGTGGATGTGTGTTGCCTGATGTCTGATGCATGATGTCTGATGCCTGTGGATGTCTGATGCTTGTGGATGTTTGATTCCTGATGTCTGATGCTTGTGGATGTCTAATGCTTGTGGCTGTCTGATGTCTGAGGCTTGTGGATGTCTGATGCATGATGTCTGACACCTGATGTCTGATGCATGATGTCTGATGCATGATTTCTGATGTCTGATGTCTGATGCTTGTGGATGTCTGATGCCTGATGTCTGATGCTTGTGGATGTCTGATGCCTGATGTCTGATGCCTGATGTTTGTGAATGTCTGATGCCGGATGTCTGATGCCGGATGTCTGATGCATGATGTCTGATGCATGATGTCTGATGCCTGATGTCTGATGCCTGACGTCTGATGCCTGACGTCTGATGCTTGTGGATGTCTGATGCTTGTGGATGTCTGGTGCCTGATGTCTGGTGCCTGATGTCTGATGCCTGATGTCTGATGCCTGATGCCTGATGTCTGATTCCTGATGTCTGATGCTTGTGGATGTCTGATGTCTGATGCTTGTGGATGTCTGATGCCTGATGCTTGTGGATGTCTGAAGCCTGATGTCTGATGTCTGATGCCTGATGTCTGATGCCTGATGTCTGATGCCTGATGTCTGATGTCTGATGCCTGATGTCTCATGACTGATGTCTGATGCCTGATGCTTGTGGATATCTAATGCCTGATGTATGATGCCTGATGCTTGTGGATGTCTGATGCCTGATGTCTGATGCTTGTGGATGTCTGTTGCCTGACGCTTGTGGATGTCTGATGCCTGATGTGTGATGCCTGATGTCTGATGCTTGTGGATGCATGATGTCTGATGCTTGTGGATGTCTGATGCCTGATGTCTGATGCCTGATGCTTGTGGATGCCTGATGCCTGATGCTTGTGGATTTCTGATGCTTGTGGATGCCTGATGTCTGGTGCCTGACAATTGTGGATGTCTGATGCCTGATGCTTGTGGATGTCTGATGCCTGATGTCTGATGTCTGATGCCTGATGTCTGATTCCTGATGTCTGATTCCTGATGTCTGATTCCTGATGTCTGATGCTTGTGGATGTCTGATGTCTGATGCTTGATGCTTGTGGATGTCTGATGCCTGATGCTTGTGGATGTGTGTTGCCTGATGTCTGATGCATGATGTCTGATACCTGATGTCTGATGCTTGTGGATGTCTGATTCCTGATGTCTGATGCTTGATGCTTGTGGAAGTCTGATGCCTGATGTCTGATGCCCGATGTTTGATGTCTGATGCCTGATGCTTGTGGATGTGTGTTGCCTGATGTCTGATGCATGATGTCTGATGCCTGTGGATGTCTGATGCTTGTGGATGTTTGATTCCTGATGTCTGATGCTTGTGGATGTCTAATGCTTGTGGCTGTCTGATGTCTGAGGCTTGTGGATGTCTGATGCATGATGTCTGACACCTGATGTCTGATGCATGATGTCTGATGCATGATTTCTGATGTCTGATGTCTGATGCTTGTGGATGTCTGATGCCTGATGTCTGATGCTTGTGGATGTCTGATGCCTGATGTCTGATGCCTGATGTTTGTGAATGTCTGATGCCGGATGTCTGATGCCGGATGTCTGATGCATGATGTCTGATGCATGATGTCTGATGCCTGATGTCTGATGCCTGACGTCTGATGCTTGTGGATGTCTGATGCTTGTGGATGTCTGGTGCCTGATGTCTGGTGCCTGATGTCTGATGCCTGATGTCTGATGCCTGATGCCTGATGTCTGATTCCTGATGTCTGATGCTTGTGGATGTCTGATGTCTGATGCTTGTGGATGTCTGATGCCTGATGCTTGTGGATGTCTGAAGCCTGATGTCTGATGTCTGATGCCTGATGTCTGATGCCTGATGTCTGATGCCTGATGTCGGATGTCTGATGCCTGATGTCTCATGACTGATGTCTGATGCCTGATGCTTGTGGATATCTAATGCCTGATGTATGATACCTGATGCTTGTGGATGTCTGATGCCTGATGTCTGATGCTTGTGGATGTCTGTTGCCTGACGCTTGTGGATGTCTGATGCCTGATGTGTGATGCCTGATGTCTGATGCTTGTGGATGCCTGATGTCTGATGCTTGTGGATGTCTGATGCCTGATGTCTGATGCCTGATGCTTGTGGATGCCTGATGCCTGATGTTTGATGTCTGATGCCTGATGCGTGTGGATGTATGTTGCCTGATGTCTGATGCATGATGTCTGATACCTGATGTCTGATGCTTGTGGATGTCTGATTCCTGATGTCTGATGCTTGATGCTTGTGGAAGTCTGATGCCTGATGTCTGATGCCCGATGTTTGATGTCTGATGCCTGATGCTTGTGGATGTGTGTTGCCTGATGTCTGATGCATGATGTCTGATGCCTGTGGATGTCTGATGCTTGTGGATGTTTGATTCCTGATGTCTGATGCTTGTGGATGTCTAATGCTTGTGGCTGTCTGATGTCTGAGGCTTGTGGATGTCTGATGCATGATGTCTGACACCTGATGTCTGATGCATGATGTCTGATGCATGATTTCTGATGTCTGATGTCTGATGCTTGTGGATGTCTGATGCCTGATGTCTGATGCTTGTGGATGTCTGATGCCTGATGTCTGATGCCTGATGTTTGTGAATGTCTGATGCCGGATGTCTGATGCCGGATGTCTGATGCATGATGTCTGATGCATGATGTCTGATGCCTGATGTCTGATGCCTGACGTCTGATGCTTGTGGATGTCTGATGCTTGTGGATGTCTGGTGCCTGATGTCTGGTGCCTGATGTCTGATGCCTGATGTCTGATGCCTGATGCCTGATGTCTGATTCCTGATGTCTGATGCTTGTGGATGTCTGATGTCTGATGCTTGTGGATGTCTGATGCCTGATGCTTGTGGATGTCTGAAGCCTGATGTCTGATGTCTGATGCCTGATGTCTGATGCCTGATGTCTGATGCCTGATGTCTGATGTCTGATGCCTGATGTCTCATGACTGATGTCTGATGCCTGATGCTTGTGGATATCTAATGCCTGATGTATGATACCTGATGCTTGTGGATGTCTGATGCCTGATGTCTGATGCTTGTGGATGTCTGTTGCCTGACGCTTGTGGATGTCTGATGCCTGATGTGTGATGCCTGATGTCTGATGCTTGTGGATGCCTGATGTCTGATGCTTGTGGATGTCTGATGCCTGATGTCTGATGCCTGATGCTTGTGGATGCCTGATGCCTGATGCTTGTGGATTTCTGATGCTTGTGGATGCCTGATGTCTGGTGCCTGACACTTGTGGATGTCTGATGCCTGATGCTTGTGGATGTCTGATGCCTGATGTTTGATGTCTGATGCCTGATGCGTGTGGATGTATGTTGCCTGATGTCTGATGCATGATGTCTGATGCATGATGTCTGATGCCTGATGTCTGATGCTTGTGGATGTCTGATGCTTGTGGATGTCTGATACCTGATGTCTGATGCTTGTGGATGTCTGATGCATGATGTCTTATGCCTGATGGCTGATGTCTGGTGCCTGATGTCTGATGCCTGATGCCTGATGTCTTATGCCTGATGTCTGATACCTGATGTCTGATTCCTGATGTCTGATGCTTGTGGATGTCTGATGCCTGATGTCTGATGCCTGATGTCTTATGCCTGTTGTCAGATACCTGATGTCTGATTCCTGATGTCTGATGCTTGTGGATGTCTGATGCCTGATGTCTGATGCCCGATGTTTGATGTCTGATGCCTGATGCTTGTGGATGTGTGTTGCCTGATTTCTGATGCATGATGTCTGATGCTTATGGATGTCTGATGCTTGTGGATGTCTGATGCCTGATGTCTGATGCTTGTGGATGTCTCATGCATGATGTCTGATGTATGATGTCTGATGCCTGATGTCTGATGCCTGATGCTTGTGGATGCTGATGCCTGATGTCTGATGCTTATGGATGTTCGATGACTGATGTCTGATGCCTGGTGCCTGATGTTTGTGGATGTCTGATGCCTGATGTCTGATGCATGATGTCTGATGCCTGATGTCTGATGTCTAATGTCTGATGCTTGTAGATGTCTGATACTTGTGGATATCTGATGCCTGATGTCTGATGCCTGATGTCTTATGCCTGATGTCTGATGTGTGATACCTGATGTCTGATTCCTGATGTCTGATGCTTGTGGATGTCTGATGCCTGATGTTTGATGCGTGTGGATGTCTGATGCCTGATGTCTGATGCCTTATGCTTGTGGATGTCTGATGTCTGATTCCTAATGACTGATGTCTGATGCTTGTGGATGTCTGATGCCTGATGTCTCATGACTGATGTCTGATGCCTGATGCTTGTGGATGTCTTATGCCTGATGTCTGATGCTTGTGGATGTCTGATGCCTGATGCTTGTGAATAAATTAAAGGCATTGTCATTTACAATACCATTTACAATACCAATAGCTCCAAAACTCGCAGTTGCGAGACCTATTGCATTGCAAATGCTTGTTTAAATATAGAGTGTGTCTTCTTCTTCTCTTGCCATGAGTCCGTGTGCCAGCATTTCACTGAATACTTCCCCACCCACATCTAAAAGAACATCCTCTGATAAGTTACCATTTTCCTCCTGTCGAGGAACCCCAGTCGACATAACCAGAATGCTCAATTAGAAACCAAAGGTTTGCCAGCTGTTCCAGTGGGTAGGACCAGGGCCGCCTTGCCTGTCTCTTCCATCCGTTGGGTATATGGGTGGCCTTCACTTACTGGCCTAGGGAGGCATGTTTGTAGAATAATGCTAACGCCTTTCACAAATTATCTAAAAATCACATTTATTTTCTCCATATTTTTGATATTCCCTCCAAAAATCCCTTCAGTAATTCCTGTCTGTAAGAGCACTCAGTCTTCATATGTTGATTCCCTTTGATTTAATTGTTGATGCTCAAATCATCTCGTTCAGTCATCTGCATTTCCTATGGGGGCAGCTTGTCTTTTTTAAACTTTGTGATACACTGGACTGATGCTTTCCCTTCAGTGATGGTTTACGGCCTCTGAAAAGATGTAACCAAGTGAGAAGTTGAAGAGCTTAAATCACACGACCACTGGCCTCCCAGTCAGACAGCAACTCTAATCACCAGAACGCTCCCTCAAGATTCTACCCTAAGATTCCACATTTTTCAGAACCCTAGAACAACCAAACACCTGATCCCACTTCCTTATACACTGAAAAACATGCATTATATAATTTAAGTAACATAAAACAAATGGAGAGCCCTTGAATATAAATACAAACTTCAGGGCTACATATACCGTTATGTGCATGGGCGCAACTATTATACATTTGTTACAGACTGGCAATGAGAAACTGGAACCTTTGTATTAACAAATTCACATCACAAAATTCCTTAACCTTGAAGGTTTGCTCTTGCACCTTTGAGGACGCTGGAGAAATGCAGTGCTGGTATTGAGTTTCTCACATGCAGAACTTGTTTCCACAAACATTCCACAAATGTACCCAGACATGGATTCAGGCACAACTGATACACTATACTTTTCTTGCACAGCATACCTAATGTCAACCACCCATTCTAATCTATGACTGCCAATATACTTGTAAAAAACAAAACAGTAGACAGACAGCTGTGTTGAAAGTGCAGCTAAAAACAGCTGATACTACCAATAACTTAGGTGTGGTGTGCCTGTCATCGCAATGAGTACTGCAACAGGCTTTAAGCGAGAGAAAACCCTCGCAATCCACGTATTTCCAGTTGACTTTAATCAGGTTTTGCCCAACTTTCTAAGATGGCTGCAGAGCGTGGCATACAGCGTCACGCAGCATGTTTTCTGAAGACTGTGGGGCTTGTTTTACATTCCAGCCTAACCTCCTAAAATGACCGCCAAAACGCACATAATTTCACACAACATGCTTATCAAACAAGTGGGGCTTGCCTGTGCCCTTACTTAATGATGCACTCACATACAATTCAGACACAGTCCTGGCAGAAGCATGATAAAGCATAGGAGTGCAGGGGGTCACAGGCAAACTATAACGACTCACCACAGGATTCACAATGGCTGAGGAAAGAGTGCACACTACACTTAACTCTGCTTGACTCCATGTTGTGGGGGCATTCACGACAGCCTGGACAGAGCCTACTTCACACTGGGGGACCAGTGGCCACTCATCGCCAGGTGAGTAGTTGGCGAGTTTTAATCACACACAATCACTGGCCTCCAAGTCAGACAGCAACTGCCGACACCAAAACCCTCCCTCAAGATTCTAGCCCAAGATTCAACATTCCCCAGAACAACCCAACAGCCTGCCAATCAAAGAAAAGCAGAAACAGGCTAGGTACAGTATAACATATTGTACCTTACAAGCCTGTAGTTTTTCCTTTCCTGAGAAAAATTAGTGTCGGGGTTTCTGCACCTGCACCACAAATCTGGGTAAAATGACAATCTTAATCCTTCATATTTTTCTCCCCTTTTTTACTGGCCAGCATCAGCACTGTATCTTTGTCACAATAGTTCACGATAAATGCTATGACCAGGCGTGGTGGAGTCCCACAGACCAGCTGGGCAGCCAGGGTCCTGTGCACTCAGAGTCAGGGAGAGTCATATTTACTTTATTTGGCTAATTGTAGCCATCAAAGTACATAAAACAAACAAACAGATCAAATCTGCAATCGATAAAAACCATAAAATGATTATTATTATTCTTCATAGAGGCCTGCCCCACTCAAAATTCATTATCCACAATAGGACAAAGTACACTCCTTCAAATAATGCCACAGTTCATACCCGTGTGACCTTCCCATCCACCCTTTCACTTATGCCATCCATTCCAGCGGACAGATTGTCAATTTTGTCACCAATTGCATGCAGTGTGCGTTTTATTTCTTGCACAATACATTTGACATCCTGATCTTGGTTCGACTTTAATCTCTCTGTGTCTATCATTGTCAATCAACGAGCCATCTCTGCACCATAGCCCAATCTCCTCACCTCAAACGAGACTTTTAACTGTGCATTGTCTGCTTTTCCTATATTGATGCACAAGCACCAGTCACACCGTACCAACAGTATATTAAAGAGGGCTCCCATTACTTTTAGTGCTTCTGGTATTTAGGCGGTGGGACCCAACAAGTGGTCCAACATCTTTACAGCTTTTCAGCTCTCAGGGGAGAAAAGTCTCTTAATAACTTCCTACTCGCCAAGGATTCACAAGCTGTTCAAATCTGTTGCTGCATGGGGTCCCTCTCCGGGGTTCGCCTGTACACCGGTGAAATCCTCAACAGGCTTGTTGTGCCACAGTGATGTGGGCCTGTCCCAGGTGCCCTCATTCTAGTCACTGAAGTCATACTTAGGCCATGGTAGCATGTAGGGTTGCATAATCCTCCCTAAACCCAGGTCAGCTGGGGCGATATGTATCCCAGCGAAGATGGCCATCCCCTCAAAGCAGAACCTGCGGCTCACCTCTTGCTCCTGTGAGCTGCAGGTTCCACACCACCCCACCCCAATTGGCCACCACACCTTTTTCTCTGCATCCACTCTTACACAGGTTGCCACATGCGCCACACAATGCTTTGCTACAGTCAGTGGACTGTCCTCAGCCCCCTCTGAGAATGATAGCCATATTACACTGCAGCCAGGCCATGCATGCCCCCTGCTCCACAGCTAGGAAGAAGTCTCCAATGATCAAAGTTGGTTATGATTTTTGCTCATCAGTTTCCAGGGTTTTACACCTCCCATCTACAGTCAGAAAAGAGAGGATTTGGTTGAAGGCTCATACAGCTCCTTTAGAGCACGGCCAACTTAGTGCAGAGCTCTACTTCTTAACTCTAAAAGGGAACATAGGAGTTTTACCTTAGAACACTTTAATTTTTGAGGAGAGACAGCTGGGACTACAACTCATCTGTCCTTGCGCCAAGCTTCAAATTCAAACGCCAGACTACATCACTTCAAATATATCGCGGTCTTAGCAGCAACCACCTGCTCAAGAGGGTTATTTTTAAATTGGTGCAGACATTCAGAATAGAGAAGCGCCTCAGGATGCCCGCAGATCCAGATGCTATAGTCTTAGTTCCGGGGTCTCATTCTCCCACTGGGTTTACTCTGGTAGCACAGATTGTAACTTCTGAGCTACTGCGGTCATGCCTGACACTTAACCACTCTAGGACGAACACAGATGGATTACGTCTCTTGTTTTATTTTTTTTTTAAACTTCTTTTTATTGGCATTTACACATGTTATCAGACAACACCAAAAAGAGGGGATTTCCATAATACAGTACATTCTGCAGTGTACCCGGGGTTAGGAAGGAGAAGGAAACACAGGGAATCCCCATTAACGCAAGGCCAATTTCAAAAGGAAAAAAACCCAAAAAACCCCAGTATTCCTTTGCCTCATATTTTTTGTGTAGGGAACTGCGTCAGAAATCCCCCCATTCATACTTTCAAGAGGAGTCGACGAGGTCCAAGTGCTTCCCTAACTCACTTCTCCACACAACAAGTTCAATAAGGCCAAACCCTCCGTATATGGTCAAATCGTTCCTTGTGTAACTCAATGCCCTTATAGGGTAACCAAACCGTCAAACAAAAACTAAATCCCGCCAGGGGCCTACCCCTATCCTATAGTCCTCTAGAGACATGCATTACTCTCAATGTGGATCCCCTCCACCAAGGGGATTACGTCTCTTGTTAACAGCTATTTGTATTTTAAAATAACGCGATATATCACTATTTTTGTAGTCGGTAAGCAATGTTTAGTAACTGGTCTCAATAGTGTCCATTATGGTTGCCACTTTACTGACGTTTTGAAGACTAATAAGGTGAGTTGTCCCATCCTAGATTCAAATTTCTGACACCAGATGTCAGCGTAGAAACTTTTTTTATTTGTTTTTATTGATAACGTTGCATCATATCACATCATGTACATTTGTTGTATACATGCTTACATTGCGGCATCCACATGACGATGTACTGCTTCCTCCAAGCGTAGAACCTTACCTTTTTGAGCTATCTTGCCATCAACCTATTTTGTAGAGATTCATCCATCCCAAATGATTATTCTTTCATTTAGGTATCCCTCCATTACATGTTACATAGAACTACTGCTAATGGCTTTGGCATTTCCCAGAGGAGTAGCATATGCTTCCACTTGACTGACAAGTTGCCTAGTCATAATGCCACTTTGGGCAAACACGTACATTATGAGACGCGGTCATTTTCCATCTGGTACTGCCAACATTGAAAACACTTTGAGTAAGGCCTGGGACAATTTCACCACATGACCCCCAGTGGCATTTGTGGCCAAAAGTCATACAATTCAGGAAAAAATATGGACTTCAGTTGGGAATTCACATGGAATTGCTTTCATTCCAACAGTAATTCTGCTTTCCGCAATTACCAATACCGGCAAAAGCAGTATTTCTGGGTGTGAAATTATTGCTTCACAATTACACTCATACTTCTAATGTGGCCGTTGTCTGGAAAGGAAGAACTTGCAAAGGGATTAAATAAAAGTGTAGGCACCTCGAAAATCGCGATAGTACTGTATCTATGAAAGTTTTAGTTTTTTTTTAAACATAGAATGAATGGACTTCCAAAGTTACACTGTCATTACACTTCCGTGCAGTTTAACTCTCGTCTGCTGGTAATACTGCTTCAGAAGGCCAGGTGCCGTGTTGGGTTGGCACAGCGAAGAGCCTGCCGCCTGTTTTTACGCGCCCACAGTGTGTAAACTGAATGTAACTCCATATTTCTATAAGTTAGTGCTTTATTTTTAGATAGTACAGCTCGAGCTCGGAGACAGTGACCAATGCTAGCCCATTTCTGTTCCTGAGCTGGCTGTCTCAAAATAAAACACTAATTCAGAGAAACATCGGATTAGATGAATTCCCTTTATGCACTACAGGTGCATAAACAGGTGCTGGGCTCTGCGCTGAGCCAGCAAAGCCCACCATGATAAGGCCCCAGATGAGTTTTTCAATGAATATTACATAGGTATCTTGAAAAACAGTGCAGGTAATGGTGTCTCTTCTGATCTATTTCTAACTATTGGGCCCTGGTAATGTATGCAACTGTAGACTCCTCACAAGATATACTACCTATTTAAATACAGTACATCCAATGCAATGCACACAGCAAAGCCAACCACAAGCACCAACATTATTTTATTTGGCCCGACAAAAATGAATGCTGTCGTCTTTGATGGTGGCATGTCTCCTACACTTAGTTCACACTCCTGCTAGCTTTAGTGGCATGCTCTCAGGCGATCAGAGGTCGTCAATGTCTGATTAGCCAGTGATTTTAAGTACTAAAGTGTTCTGTCTTTGGTTCTGCTGTCCAAGAAATCCATAGGACTCAAA
Organism: Triturus cristatus; assembly: GCF_964204655.1. Classification (NCBI taxonomy): domain Eukaryota; kingdom Metazoa; phylum Chordata; class Amphibia; order Caudata; family Salamandridae; genus Triturus; species Triturus cristatus. Next base: position 882,305,548 of record NC_140583.1, read on the forward strand.
GTTAATTAAGAACAGAAAGCTGATCTGTTCTCCACAAAATCAATGTCGGTGGATAATGAAAGAAAATGCAGCCAATGAACCTATGGATTAGTTTCTTTCCATAAAAAAACACAGGGGTTAGCTGTCATTTATCTCCGGACAATCTGTGTCAGGGTAAACGTAGCCTGATTCCACACATTAACATTATTTAGACATAACGTAATAGTGGCACAGGTTAATAGGATATAATGAGTCCACTAAACAAGTGATGATACTTCTTTCATGCTCAGGAAGCAGAGGTATTTACCCACGCAACAGTTTTTTGTATTTTTCCGGACAATAGGCTAGTCTCATCCTGTTGACTTGTCTTCAAATAATTAGATCGATAATTGAGGTCACTGAAATCAGTGGGAAAAAGGATGGAGAATGTGTAAAGCATTCAGAAATGCCAAATGACAGAAACACAACATAAAAAAACCTTCACTTCAATTACCATTCTACAAAAAGCAATGGGAGAACGAAAGATATGAAGTTTGAAAGTTTTCAGTGTAAATCGCTTCAAAAAGCTAAATGTGACAATTGTAGGCTATGCTTTCGGTAGACTGAAACCTAGCCGCGAATTGAGGCCAACCGTGATGGATAGAGGGCCTTATACACCAAGTAGGTCGGCCCTGCTAGGGCAAAAAGTAAGAAAATTCGAAAAACCTTTGAAATCTCAAACTGTAATTGACTTTATCCAGAGGAAAAACTCTTCTCCACGTACTGTTTGCTTCCTTTGAAGGGCACACTAGTTTTACATGTGCTTCAGACCGACCTGTCGTCCAGGATATGACACTGAGGTATCAACTGGAGTGGCACAGCTTCCACTTTGCATATTCTATTGAGCTCAGAGGAGTCATCTCTGCCCGTTCATTTCAGCCTATTGTGTGCTTCTGGGAGGAACTTCACACCAGATTGATCACTGGCTGGAAGGTGGTAGATAATTAATGCAAATTAGCCTCCAAAAAGCACAGACATGTAAAGGGTAAAATAAGAAATAAAAAATTCTTTAATATTTACTAAAAATTAGATTTCAACATTAAATTAGAATTTGCATAACTTTCAAAGTGGAGGGTTCATTATTTGTCCAGGTTGGGGGGGGGGGGGAGTGCGGGGGTCCTGAGTTAGATGTATTAGGATTTTAATCCACACTCTGGTTTTCTACATATGACAGCTAGGCCTGCCACAGTAAAAATATTGGCTTGAACCATGTCACTGGAGGGACATGGTAACATGCTTTTTCTACACCTCCCACTTCTTTGATACCATTCACCCTACCTCAAGGCCTACGTAGTGGGTGGCTTATTATATTTAAAAGGGATGATTTTTATCTGTAAGAAAGCGCTGTGTTAACAGGTCGTACTGCCGGTTTAGATTGCAGCGGTCAGACTACAATAGTTGGCCTGCAGCCATGTTTTCCTTGTCACACTAGTGGATGGCACAATTAGTGCTGCAGTCCACAGGTTTCATTACATTTTCCATGACTTTGTGCAGTTTCTACATCATATACTTTGGACTTACAGGAGAGCTAAATATGGAAATCAGGCATTAACCAATTTCTGCATGTTTTCTACATGTTTAGAAGTGCCCTGGTGTGCAAAATCCAAAAATCAGCAATACAATTTAGCAAAAGGGAGAGGAGTTGGCCTAACGGCTAGGGCGCTCGACCTCGGACCTGGGGAACTGGGTTCGAGTCTCGGTAATGACGCTAAACATCCTGTGATTCTGGGCAAATCACTTAATCTCCCTGTGCCTAACAAAAAATAAATGCGTGTCCTCATGTAACATAACTGGTGCTATGTAAAGCGCTCTGATACCTGATTGGATTCGGGTCAAGTTTGCACTATATAAAACTCTGCAAAAAAAAGTAAAAAAAAAGAAAGAGAATGACCAAGCAATAAGGGGTATTTTCATACAGACTTCAAAATAGTTATGAGAACATATGTCTTTCTTTATCAAAATAAATAAAACTTAAAAAGATTTCAGAAATTGCAAGAAATTCCATCTACCCAAAGTGTTACTCCATTTTTTCATTGTCTGGCTCCAGAGGATTCGTACCTCAGTTTTGGGTAGAGTCCTGCTGGCAAGCTTTTACTTGGTAGAAACTTTACAAAATGTAAATTTCCATTCACTATGAGTGCATCCACAGGAATGCAATTTACCTGCCTAGGATAATATTGTCCCTAGGACTCATTTTCAGTTCATAACTGCCTTCTGGTGGACATTCATGATAAAATACCAGTTTTGGTGCTTAATGTTTCTAAACGTTTCTTTTGCCCCTGTGTAAATTGCTATGTAAAGTGTCACCAAAACATTTTTGTAATAGTTTTTATACATTTGTATCATTTGCGAATAGGCCGCGTTACTACGCATGCGATACATTGCATGATATTACAACGCGGTCATTACAACGACCGCGTTGTTACATTGCATACCATTACAACGCAAGTCATTATAACGACTTGCTGTAGAGGGTGTGCTGGATTTTGGAATAGTATAATTTACTATTATATCTCGAGTGTGTGCAACAGTAGGGAAGGTGTTGGATTTTAAATCCAACACCTTCTGCCCCCTATAGCAAGTCGCTGGAATGACTTGCGTTGTAATGGATTGCAATGTAACAACGCGGTCGTTGTAATGACCGCGTTGTAATGGCATGCTATGTGTCGCATGCATTGTAAACGATGTTTCCCATCAGTTGCAGAACTGTTTTATACGGAAATAATGTAAGAAAAATCATGTTCACAATGACTACTTTTTTTTGTTTGTGATATTTGTATCATGTAGCTTGATCTTTCAATTACATTTTGTTTGGATCCAGGAGTCACTGATTTTAGTGAATGTTTATTTTGTTGGTTTGGAAAACACAGCAGTTTACCCATTCTCTAAGGATTACACTGTTCCTCAGGCCAAGATGCCAATGGAGAACTAAGAAAATCTACTGAAATGTGAAACCTGCTTGCCTTTAAGGGTTATTTTGCTTCAGCAGTGTCAGAGCTCAGTTATAACGCACATCATGACGGTAATCTCTCACACAGATTACCTGAGTGGCAGAATCTCTACTAAAAATAACTGCTGCAGAGCTCTGAACTAAGTATGTCCACTCATGATATTCAGCTTTTAGTACCGATGAAAGGTGTCTTGAGTGGTACAGAACATACTTACAAGCAATACAACCAACCAAAGGTGTTAAAATGATCCCTATGGTGAGATTTAAGTATTCAATAAATTTGTTGATAACGAGTTATCAGAGTTTTGGCCACTTGTTTTTGAACTTTGCCACACTCCGTCAAAAATGTATTGATCATTCTCAGCTCTGAGAGGTCCGAGCACATTAAAATAAATTGATTACTGAAGGATTGTTTTTAACAATTCTGCCTTGTCTTGCTTTCTGTCAGGAGTTCCTGATAGTTCTTGCTGCTGTCTCTCCAAAGCTTTACTGCTGTAACATTGTATATGGACCTCGGATGTTTCACAGTATAGCAGCCTGTCTGTTTCTGAACCTTCCCTCATGTGATCATGTTTCTCTATCAATTCGAAAGTGGTCCATCAGTAATTGTGTATGCCACATTAGCCTTTGTGATAGCTGACTGAGCATTATTAATCATGTACATATTAATGTGGAATTTTACAAAGTGACATTGCAGTGGTATACTTCAAGTTGCTAGAATATTCATTTGAGAGTCTGTGAAAGGCTAGTAGATCTGAAGTTAGTTACTGATTAATCAAAATATACACTATTTGCTATTTATCTTTGGGCATGCATATCTATGTATTACTTCAACAGAAAGCTCTCCACAACTATGGGCCTGATTACAATGTTGTTTGGAAACTGTCCCGAACAAATCGGTTCCGGAATAGTTTCCAAACTAATCGGGTTCTGTGAGTCGGGACGCCCGATTACGATGCCTCCTAACATCATTCAGTTGGTCTCACAATGACTTCAATGGGAGCCTGTGTTCCGGACGCGAACACAGGCTCCCTTTGAGAAAAGGGGTGGTTGGGGAAAACCTTGCACCCTGTGGCGGGCTCCCCATGGTGCTTGCCACATTGTGCATGGTTGGGAAGAGGGGTCCTCTGGGTACCCCCTTAGGCCACATTCGGAAGCCTCCGAGTGAAAGGGGGCCCACAACAGGCCCCCAAAGACTGATTCCAAAAGCAATTTGATCTTGGGCAAACCGAATCAGAACAGCTGTCCGAATCAGTCATCGTAATCGCGTGTCCATAGAGCTGTATGAATCCACTCTGAAAGCCTCGGGGTGGTCCAGAAGCCTTTCAGAACCAATTAGGTCTGCTCGAACGATTTCCAGGAATCGTTATCAGTTGTTAGGAAAACTATACAATTCGGTCAGAAACAAGGGTTCCGATTCGGATTCGACAATACCGAATCCCATCCGGAGCCCTTCCTAACAACATCGTAATCAGACCCAAAGTCTTCTTTCAAGCTCCAATTGAAGCACAGGTGGGTGGATTATTCTTCCAAAGTGTAATTCAAAGCGTCTGGGGCAATAAATGTACAATGACCTGCCAGGTTTCAGAAATCTGAAGGTTTGTCAGGTGTAAGCCGGTCAATCACAGGTTTCCCTCAGAAGTGTTAGTGGTCAGTTATAGGGATCCAATGCACGTAGCTAAGACTTTTTACCTGCTGCCCATGTGGGTGGTGTAACTGGTTTTGAATGTGATTCTCCACTTCAATGGGAGCTAGTGGAATGCTTTTAGGGCTCATTCATGTGTTCAGATTTCCAAATGTAGAGAAATAATTTTGCTCCATGACTTCGCAATCTTTGCAACCTCTAGGTGAGCTGCTTTTGAAGTCCTTTTTAAAGGCTGTGGTGGTTATTTAAAGTTTGGAAACTGGGGGACATCCACCCACAACTGCTGTACACTTTAAATAGAGCACAAAAGACAACCACCAACATTTAACCCCAATTTACATTTGTATAACTCTTAAATTACTATGATCGATGTCAGCTCAATGTACTACTGTTTTAATCCTTTCACTGCTAAACCTTTTGCGCCAGTACAAAGCCTTTTTGGGGGGTTATTTGGGGTAGTTTGTGCTTCGGTCCCCATTACCTTATTGTCCACAAAAGCTATCCATGCCAAATTCTTTTTGTTTTTTGCCAACATCGTGTGAGATTCTAAAGGGACCCAGGGTTTGTGGATTCCTCAGGAGGGGACAGAAAAAATAGTTAAAATATAGCTACATTTTAAGTTTCTGGGAAAAAATAGGGAAAAAGGGCTCTGGATAAAAGTGTCTGTTTTTTCATAAAAATAGCATTTATGAATGGTTTGATATGCTAAAGTCACCATCTTCCCAACTTTCAGGAACATGCAGAGCTGAATCAAAAAAACACAATTTTTATTACAGTTTTGGTATTTTTCAAAGAGGTAGCCCATTTTTCCTATTTTTTGTGCATTCAACCCACTTCCAGTTTGTAGTGCAAACCAGGGGAAACCCATGGGTGCTCAAAGAAAGCTATATATTTGTTAAAAGTCCACAAAATTCTGAATTCAGCAAGAGATCTTATGTATAGATTGCTCAAGTTTTTTTCAAAGAAACTAATTGTTGAAATAAATAAATATTGAAAATGAGTAGGAATTTTGTGGATTCCTGCTGATTCCGGAACTTTACGTCACAGAAATGCAAGGTAAATGTGCAATTTTAGGCAAAGTTTGAGGTTATCAGAGCATTGTGAGGCCTAGGCCCGCTGCCTGTGTGGGTCTTCCCTACCCATTTACTCCCCTATAAAATCCCTGGTGTCTAGCAACTTCTCTGCCCCTCTTCCCTGGGGGCAGACTGGAGGTTGTAACCTCCAATCTGCTCTTGGAGGGCAGAAATACATTTGGGCCTGGGAGAGCACTAGCCCATTTCAAGGGGGCTACTCTCCCCCTAAATTTCACTCACTATTGATCGAATAGGCTTTCTTCTCCTCACCAGTGGCAGATTGGAAGAAAACAGCGCCACTCTGCCCCCAACGGGAGGGCATAAAGACTGCTTGAGGTTATTGGGGAGGGGTGGGGGCTAGGCCCGATGTCTGGGTGGCCAACCCCTATCCATTAAGTCCTCTCTGAAAGTCTATTGCCTTTAACCCTCCCCCCAGGACATACTGGGGTTAGCAACCTCCCTGCTACCCAGGGGGCAGAAAGACTTTTGGGCCTGGGGAAGTGGGAGCCCTAACCCATTGTGAGGGGTCTGCCACCCCTTAAAAATCAACTCCCTGGTTGTCTAATGAACTTTCTCCCCCCCCTCCTTTTGGGGCAGATTGATGGAAAACACCTCAAATCTACCCCAGAGTGACGGGTAGAAAGATGCCTGGGTGGGTAGCCCATGCCCATTTACATCCCCACTCATTTACATCCCTGGTGACCAGTGGTCTTTCTACCCCCCTGGGGGCAGATTAGAGGCTGCAACCTCCAATCTGTCCCCATGGGGCAGAAAGAATTTTTGGCCTGGGGTAGGGAGAGCATTAGGCAATTGCAAGGGGCCGCTTCCCCCTCCAAAATAAGTTCCTTTGATCTAGTAGGTGTATCCCTGTTTGGGGAAAGCACTCCTTGCAGCATTCCCCAAGCAGGGATCCACTATGGAGTGGTACCATTGGAGAGGGGAGATTGTCCCCTGTACAATAACACTTCCCTGTCCAAGTACCCGAGCACTCAGCTCATTTTCCTTTCACTTTCTGTGTAATGACGTTCGCCCCCCATGATCCCTTTTCTATGCTGCTCTGATTCAGAAAGGATCATTGTCGTGGATTTAGGACATACATGATCTCAAGCTGGAAGCTCAGAACTTTGTTGTCAGCAATAAATATTGTAATTCATAGATAATTTGAGTTAATGTATGTGCTGAAGATACTACAAAGAAATGCACAGCTCCCTTCTACACATGTGCAGCACAGACAAACATATCATTTCATTTCATTTATTAGTCTTTATTTCGACCAAATTGATCATAAAAGACACAAATATTTACAACATCACATAATAAAATCGATTGTTCCTTAAGGACTTTTACAAAAACGTAATAACACATATGATAAAAACATATTAAAATCAGTCAAGATCCACTCCGAAGTAAACCCCAAGAAGAAATATTTAAAAACCCATGCCAATGGGAGCTTTACTGAAAGTAAAAAATACCATGAAGCCCCCGTGCAAATATGCAAATATAAGTCATTTATAAATATATGTAATCACAGTTTTAACAATACTAGGTGGAGGAAACTAAGCAGAAGACAGAACGCTAAGGTTTACTGTCGCAGTCTGCTTGTTTTTTCCAATTGTTGTCTTATTCTCCATGCCCATCCCAAGAATTTCGCTATGGCTATTACGATTACCTCTTGGGTACTAGACTTTAATATTCTTAGGTCAGTCGTACTAGACCTGGTACCAAGCTTCTGACAGACTGGTTTTAACCATGTCCTCCTTGGAGAACAATATGCTGGGCACACAAAAAGTATGTGGGAAATAGTTTCATCCATGTTTTTAGAAAATAAACATTTACTGTCTATGGTCGAGTACCATGATTTTGTAAAGGCGTGGTGGGTAATGATCCTACCCTAAACTGGAAGTAGCATTTCCTGTCCAGTGGCTTAGCTAGTATATCCCAGAATTCTTCGTAATGTGGATCTAGCTTATGTTCCAGGAAGGCACTGGTCAATGATATAGCCCCAGATTGTTTCAGCATTCCTGCTCTAATCATAGACCAGTACGCATCCTTATATTCATTTTTAGACGGAAATAGATTGTGGGCCGGATCATCCCATAGCTGTCTCATACCCATGTCCACCAAAGATCTTTTAACCAGCTGTAACCAGCTAATCTTATGGGAATTACCATTACCTTTTATATCCAAGAGGTCTGTAGCGTAATGGGCTAATTCCGGAGTGGACCATAGCCTTCTCCAGTAAGCCAATGGTTTGAATCTTGCAACCTCTCTAAACTGGTGGCACCCCAAATCAGAGTATAAGGGAATTAGGGGGGTACTCTGAGGGAGGCCTGTCAGACCCCGCAAAAACTATTTTGGGCCTGAGCTAATACAGACAAGTTTTCAAACCCCCACAGTTCTGCCCCACATAAGATAGATGCCATGGCTTTGGCCTGATAGATCTGAAGTGCGGGCCTATTGGCTTTGTTTGGGAAAGCCTATGTTCTTTCAAAATCACCCCTGCTATTTGTGAATGTTTAAGTGCCATTAGTTTTATTTGGTTACTCCTACGTACGTGAATATGTCAGTTTGTTCTAGGGGCTCGTTATTCATTAGAACTCTTGACTTTATAGCTTTATGGTTATGGAGCACCATAAATTTAGTCTTGTCCACGTTCACCATTAGTTCATGTTCTGAACAAAACACCTCAAAACGTACCAGGGCTTTTTGCAACCCGGCTTGGGTCTTAGATAAGATGAGGGTTTCGTCCGTGAACATGAGAATTGGAACTTTGATACCTGCTACAGAGGGGGCATCAGTAGGGTGATCGAGGAACTAACTAACCACTCCATTTATAAATAATGAATACAAGGTTGGGGCCAACACGCATCCTTGACGTACCCCTTTGGAGATTGGAAATTTGTTTGTGGTAATACCTTGACCACCCCATCGAACCTGAGCATAGGTTGATTCGTGCAGTTTAATGACCAACTGCAATAGCTCTAGTGGGATTCCTAGGTCTCTCAACACAGTCCAAAGCTTATTTCTTGGTACAGTGTCAAAAGCTGCTTTGAGATCCACTAAAGTGGCGTAGATGGTACCCCCCGCCAACTGTACAACACGCCAGTAAATTAGTAGGACGTAAAATACTTGGTCTATCGTGCTCACGTAAGCCCTGAAGCCAGCTTGAAAAGGGGATAATATATTGTTCTCCGTGATCCATGATTGAATTCTATTCAAGACCAGTCTGGCCATGATCTTTTGCATGGAGTCAATCAAACTGATAGGCATATAGTTATTGGGACTCGAACGATCCCCCTTCTTGTATATGGGGAGAATTTCCACCCCACGGCAGGAGTCAGGGATAGATGCTCCACTGGCGATAGCATTTGCCAAAAATAATATATACCTTAGCCAGAGTTCTTTGTCTGACATGAATAAATCCACTGGGACACAATTGGGACCTGGAGCCCTACCTACGGGGGCCGAGATCACAGCTAATTCAACTTCTCTTAGGGAAAATTGAGCCGGAGTCACTATACTTAGAGCTGGGAATGGGGATACTTGTCCCATGACAGCAAATTGACCCTCAAAAAACGATACCCATTGGTCTGGGGCAATGTGATTTGACGGGATGTTTCCTGGGCCTCCACGACCCCATTTGACAAGCTGCGAAAATGATTGAGGGTTTTTCATTTTGCTAGCTATCAAAAGATCCTTCCATCTTTGTTCATCCCATACTCGTTTGGCAGAGTGTTGGATCGATTTGTACTCCTTACGGGCTAGTCTTATCATATTTATATCCTTTGATTTTATCGCCCATGACAACTGTCTGTAAGCTAACCTGCATGCCTTGTTGTACCAGTGGTCACGCTTTAAGTAAGATGGCTTTGAGGTTGTATAAGGTTTAGTAAAGAACCTCCTAATATTTTCAAACAAGGATTCGTGAATATGCTTAATATTTTCATTTATTTCATCCTGGTTTGAATATTGATCAAGGAGGTCTAACGTCTTTTGCACCTCAGCATTCATGCTTGTGATGGAATTTTCATTTTCGATTACCCAGGACCACTTAACCCTCCTCATATCATTACTAATTATAGCATCGGCAGTCTCAGTTAGCTCTATTGGTAGCAAAGATCCAACTTGAGCTAAACCTTTTATGTAAAGCAACAGTGGATTATGATCACATTCGATCCTACTACAGACCTTCATATCTGCTACAAAGGACCAGTACTCTACATTTATAAAAATATAGTCTACTCGGCTACTCCTCAAGCCGTTATTGTATCTGTGAGATCCTGTGCGGTCAGATGGAGTACGACCATTTACTGCTCGCACACCTCTCTCCAGACTAAAAGCTTTCAGCTGGAGAGCTGCCTCCGTCCAATTCTTAATTGGTGCAATTTCCAATTGGGGGATACCCCATTGGATGTCTTCATCTATACTTAATTGGCTATCCTCATAGTCTAGTGGCTCAAAGGTAGTATTGAAATCACCAGCTATGATTACATTGTACCCTTCCCCTTTGCTGGCTAAAAAATTGTTAAGGTCAGTGATAGTCGTTGAGGACATACCACCTACCAGCCCCCGAGCATATAGGTTGACTATAAGAATTTTTGGCAGATTTTTAATACTAATGGCCAACGCCAAAATATCCACATTGTCAGTCTCAAGTTCGGTTATTTTAAAGGCTGACGACTGCCTAACCCAGATAATTAAACCACCGGAAGGCCTACCCTTATGTCTGCCCAGAGCAGGTTTATGAAAAGTGAGATAGCCATGATGAAAAATCGGCGACACCGCCCAGGTCTCTTGAAATGCTATAATATCTAACGTATCAATAAATTCAATCCAATCGGATGAGCTAGTCTTACTAAGCAACCCCGCGATTTTCCACGATACAAATCTCATTGGTAGTAGATCGAGGATTCTCAGTTTATTGGCAGAACTAGTCGTAGATGGTGCACTTAATTCGGTGATGATTAAGACTGGAAGCTGCATTGTGTTTGGGTTTGTATTTCCCTTATTAGAATTGGTTACTCTCGGCATGTTCAAATTTGTCAATGACCAACCTTCTTTTCTAACGCAGTCCACCCCTCCTCACGATATGGTCCCTTATCTGTCAAAAGGTACAAAAGCAAGTAGAGTATGTCTCCAAATCAGTGTACTGTCTAAGGAGCCACTGGTAAAATGTAGAAGGGAGGGACACTAAAACCAAGAATAACACGAGCATGACAACTGAAGAACTGAGAAGGGAGTGGAGGAAAATTGGATAGGTGCACAGAGGTGGAAGACTGGGTGCGAACTGCACAGTACGGAGGTATATTCCCATAACACACAATGTTGCCAGGCAGAGACTTAATGCAACTCTCACTTCTTATAATACCACAACCACCCGTTCCCCACAAAAAGAGATACATTTAAATCGTGGCCATATGGTTATGGGAGGCATCTTTTGTATCTGTATATCCTTATGGTTTTTACAGAGTCAATGGTTACCAACTCACGTGGAGACAGGGCCAATTAGACAATGTGTCTTCCGAGACAGATCCTTCATGCTTCCCCTGGCTGCCAAAGCCTCCAAACCCCACTACACCTCTGCCTCCCAGCAGGACACTTGCTCCACAATCCTCCGGGTTACTGGCTCTGCATGTTAACCCGATAGCTAAAGTAAGTCACAAGGAAACTGAACCAACTAAGTCAGTTTACTGAAAGAGAAGACGATCTTCCATTGTTTACTTTTAGGACCAACTCCAAAGAAAGGGAGGTGGCATGGTCTGAGGATATTGAGCAACAACACTGATGGGTAATTTCAAGACAAAGAACATTCAAGATCAGATCATACTCCATATTTTCAATTGAAGGCTTATATTGAAAGTTCAGGTCAACTCCAAGAATAAACATTTCACGATACAGAGTCTCATAACCCTATAGGATAGATTCAATGACTTTCATAGAAAACATGCAGATCATCTTTAACCTGAGTGGGGATTCTCAACTGAAAGAAGCTGCATTTCACCAGGTGTATGAATAAGGTAGAAAAATGGATGACCAACAACTTTCTAAAGCTAAACTCAGATAAAATGAAAGTTTTGATTTTAAGAGGTGATCACACAGTTTGGACCAAAGAGTGATGACTGGCAGTACTTGGTGATTGGCCACCCCCTGTGAAATCTGTTAGAATTATTGGATTTCATTTTCATGAAAACCTGGACTGAGTGTGTTGAGGAAAATACTCCACATGTTGCCAGCACAGGGTAGATTTAAAGTAATTTGAGCGACTGTGAGCTCTCACTCAGATTTCTTTAATGCCCTTTAGTTTGGATTACTCGGGGGGCTTTACACAAACTTCATCTAATCCAAAATATGGCCATGAGATGTATGTTCACCCTGCCTTGGAAAGTGTTGCAAGCCACCAGCTGATCCAGCTGCATTGTAAGACAGAGAATAATTTTCAAGACATTATGCATTTCTCATAAAATACTTAACAGTACTGTGCTAGTATTTATCAATAGTTTGGTCTCCAGACATGCTACTATGAGGGACCTTAGATCTTTAAGGGAGTATATTTTGTCCTCTTTTAGAATCAGGAAAAAGAGTGCTGGTGGACAGTCATTTTCCTATTTGGCCGCACTCCATTAGAGAGCTTTGTTTCAGCAACTGCATGATCTTCCATAAAAAGCTTAAGACATACTTATTTTACTTCTGATTAACTCAGTATTAGATGATCTGTCTAGCACCAGGAGGCCTCTGGGTATTTTAGTGCTTTATAAGCACATAAGATAAGATAACATAACATAACATAATTGACTATCAAATAGTCATTTATTCAAGAGCACATGCATGTATGATTCAGTCATTGTTTGGCCTTCTTCAGCCGCGGCCCGTGGAGGGAGTTCCGTGGGGTGGTAAGGCGGGGCGGGGGAGGGGCAGGGTGGGGGGTTCTAAAATCCGGAATATGGATAATTACAGGTAAGTAAACAATTAAATAAATAAAACGAATTTCGTAGCGCGCGCTGCATCGCATTTTGCACGAATTGAAACACGTTTCAATTCGTGTGTCCAAAAGTCCCTATTGAGTTATCAAGAGTCCCCAAATGAGCCCAACATGAATCCTGCTATAAGCCAAATAAAGACATACTGGACTTGCCCCTAGCAGCCGGCCCCTAGTACTGGCTGGAGTGCCAGCTAAGGGACTCTCAAAGGGAATTTTGGGGGGAGCTAAAAAATAAGTGTCAACTTGTTTAGCAATTATAAACACTTGAACCCCTTGAGCACTAGTGAGATAATGGAGATTGCATTGAAGGGAACTTGCATAGACCGTCTACATATTGATGCTGCAAGAGGACATTGGTTGCAACAACACTAAAATCTGTTCCCTGCCTATAGGTTATTTTAATAAACCAGTAATTTTGAGAGCCGTGCAAAGTTCACCCACCTGTCTATGATTTATAGCACCTTTTGCAGATTCCAACAGGTTCTCTACTTTAGAGGACCTGAGGTCCAAACCAACAGATAGGGATATATTGGCACCTATTTTATCAGAAATAGAGCTCCACTTTCGGGCAATGTCTTGATTCAGGGAGATTCTGTGTTGAAGATACTGAGCTGGAATGGGGCTGGTTTGCAACCTAAGATCCTGATACCTGTCTGGTTATCTTTACTTAGACAATACATCACTTTAATGTTTCAGGAAACCTAGGCGACGTATAAAATATCTATTGATGGATTTGTGTGTCATAGTACCTTGGCAACTTCATCTAGATCGGGACAAACATCAGGTGGGCAGGTCATTTGTGTGAACATCTCAGCAGGGGGTTGTGTGAAGGTAATAGAAACCCAGCATTTTCTTCAAGTTGTGAGGTATGAGAGGGGTCTGACTTTGTATTTAATCAAATTTTACAATAATGAATTTATTAATATTCCAAACACTAAATCTCCTGTTTAATTTGACTACATTACCTCTGTACAAAATATTGTTGGTGATAACGTGTATCTGGCAGGCTTCTATCTAGGAGGTGACGTTAATGCAACACATTCCACAGGCCAATTTTCTGAACACTCTTAGTACAGTCACAATAATTAACCACAACCACGTTTCAGAATAGAATCAATACTAGGGGCTCGGCGCTGAAAGCTTATTTGGCATCATAGGATTTTGATAATGTGATGGATATTGCAGCCCAAAGTGAACCACCATTACCTATCTTTAAGGGCAGAGGCAGTTCCTCTACAAAAGACTATTTCTTCATGTGATCTAATCTGGGGGAATTACTGCTGTATGGGAAAGCTGTCTTATCAAAGTACGCAGACCATAACCCTATTGAGGTTGCATTTATATTGTCGGCTAAGCTCAAACTCAAAATGGAATGTAAAGCGAGAAATCTCAAACCGCCTACTGATGGTTTAGGATTAAAATGGAGAGCAGTTGAACCAGCCCACTTGTCCCACAAAGTGACTAAGGAGGACCTAGATCTGGTCATGGCTTGTTTTGGCGAGAAGAACAACGAACATCTAGCGGTTGTGGCGTTTAAGTATCAGGAAATAGATATTGAGACTCTCACATCCAACTGTTAATAGACCAATCGTCAACTACGTAGGGCCCTTACGGCAAACCCTAGGAAGCCTCTGAAGATGGCATCTCTACACAAGAAATAAAAAGAGGTCACCACCATGAGCAGGAAGGAGGCATTAGACCAACAATGGTGATCATTTGTCTTGGTGGCAAATAAAAAGAATAGCAAACTTTTCTGGGTGGCTGTAAAAGATATGTGACAAATGAAAGAGGTATCAACTCCAATCAGCTGTAACATCACCAGCAAGGCTTTGTAGATGCACTTCACTAATATTTATGCTGCCACATCAGCAGAAAGTGAACCCCCATTGCTCCTTTCTGTGAGGAAGACCTGCTACCCTTGAGCAAGGTTGAAGATTCCATAAGCCAGAGCATTCTGGGCAAGGACCCTGGCCTGGACGGGGTACCAATAGATCTTATTAAATACAACCCTGAATTCTGGGCACCGCTATCATTGAATGTTTTTACCAGTTTGGCCCATTATTCTTTATCAAGCACATGGTCGTCCTCCATTATAGTTCCCATCTTTAAAAAGGGTGACTGCTCTCAACCAGGCTACTATAAGCCCATTTCTTTAACTGACACCAAAATAAAATTCATGGGAAAGATCCTAAATAACAAAGTCAAGGAGTAGGCAGAGTAGACGTCCATCCTGCATCATTGTCAATATGAATTTAGGAACAAGGTTGGCACAGTTGAACAGTTGTTGAATCTATATTGGATTATTCAGAAATATACTGCATCCCAACAGTCCCCTCTATACTTAACATTCATGGATTTGACCTCTGTCTTTGACTGCGTTGACCGCTCAAAGCTGTGGTCAAACCTTTTAGCATGTGGGATGGGAGAAACACTGGTTCACTTTTTAGATTATTTGCACAGGGACATGAAGGCCACAATTAGAATAAATACTCAGCGGTAGGTATCTAAAGACATAGGCATTTTATCAGGGCATGAGACAAGGGTGTATTTTAGCTCTGCTTTTATTTATTTTATATATTAATCGCCACCATTTTTTACTATCACTCCAGATGCTCCAAACGTCAAAGGCTCTTTTTTTACCCTCTCTGCTGTATGCAGATGATGCTGTGTTGATGGCACGTTCGCCAAGAGCCCTGTGTCTTCTATTACAATGATTTGTGGATTTTATGTCTATGTCCACTCTTATTGTTGAAAATTAAGGCTTAAAATGCACTAGCACTTTCTCATACTTGGGTTTAGTCTTTGAGGTTAATGGATTCTGAACTGTGCACACTGCCCACTGGAAGGAATACATTTTCCAAGGCTATTGGCACATTGATTGGGGGGGTAGCTCCTATTCCGATCCTGCAAATTTAAAAAATGCAATGCATCTCAATAGCAACATATGGGGCAGGGGTAGGGAATATCTCTAATTGTAATACTAACCAGGTTAAAGAAAATAGGTTTTGTTGAAAGGTTCTGGCGGTCCCCATATTTTGTTTTTCCTTTATTTGTCACAGTGAACTGAATTTATCATATATAGAAGATTACATGAGAGCCCACCCACCCTTGTTATTGTTAGCAGTGTGGAAAAATAAGGAGGCGAGCCTCACTAGAGATATTATCATGGACTGCCTTAGTTATGATAAGGGCTTGGAAATCCCATAGCGAGCAAGGGTAGAATCTTGTTTTCGAAAGAGTGGTTATCAGCATGTTTTTGAGAACCCCAAGGGCAAAAACAGCATAAAAAGCAGTTACAGCAAGCCTTATATAAACTTTGCCGTGATGAAAGAACAGTCACAGAGATTGGGAAGATGAGGGTGGCAGTATACTTGAATATTTAACCAGACAGCCAAATTGCAGGGTACCATGCTAAACCATTGAGTTGTTGGGAGTGAAGTTTACGGTTTCACTTTAGGGCTGGTACTGTCAAAAATTTGCTATGCTTCTCTTTTGGCTTTCAAGCGCATCTCGGCTCTTTGCTCTGCCCGTGTAATAGGAGCTCAGGTGAATCTACATTTCACTTTTTATTCTTTTATGAATTTTACTTCCTCTAATACAGAGCTGCCAGATCTCAGACTTTAGGGTAGCATTTAGTATGCTATGCTATCAACTTAATGAAAAAGAGACAATTGTCCTTGTGGATGCTTTTCTGAGAACAGCCGCGCAAGCTAGTATTTCAATGAATATTGAATCCATTTGGATTTATGACTATGCTGTATCATCTCACACATGGCTGCTGCGGCTTGGATTTTAATGTGAGCTTTTATAAATTGTTTTAAATATTTATATGTTTTACTGTATATATATATTATGCTTTATATTGTGTATGTTTCAACGTTTGTGGTGCTCGAAGAAAGATAAATTGAATTTAACGAAATTGTATTAATTTTCTAAAGATTTAAATTAAAATTAATTTGCACCTGAAGTATATAATATATATTTACTGATTACGTAGTACACATTATTGGAATGTATGTATAGAGATTATATTAATTAATTACTTATTAAAAAACAAATGTTGCATTAATTTTGAAATGTAAAAATTGTTTTAACATATTTTATAATACACTAATATTTATTTTTTTACTTTTTATCTTTTAACATTAAATTAAATGTATTTATATTTTTTAAATGTTGAAATAAGTTAATTAAATTTAACATTTGTTTCTATGGTCTTTTATTTTAAGTCTATCTCTTTATTATTTTATCTGGGAGGGTAATGCAGAACTAGTGGTTGGCCATGTGTGGTCCTAAACTTACTACAGCTCTGAGTAGGAGTACCTTTACTACTGTTTTGGATTCCTTTTTGGCTGTAGTAACAATAGAAGTGAAGTTTGTGAAAAGCATTGGGCTTACTCAATTGGTAAATGCGGGAGGAATACATTGGGAGTAGATGGAAAATGGATAAAACTTATTAGTAAATGAGAGTGGGTTAAGGGAGGAGTAATTTCTTTTATAAAATTATGTACATTCCTTTTGACAATTTCTAATACATACAAAATAGACTTTTTTCACTTTTAAACTTCATAAAAGTGATTGTATTTTGATTTAATATATTCTAAATAAGAATCATTTTAATAAAAAAAGCTAAGTAATTAATGCTGTACCGTTTTTATATTGTTCTATATTTATATGCATATATAAAATTCAATAACATTACTATTTAACATAAAAAGTACCTTTTTAATATTAGTCCTCCCTTTACCCCTCTCATTTAGTAGTAAGTGTTCCCCATCTCCCAGCCACTGTCCCTGCCCCTCCCACATTTACTACAAAAAGTGCACCTACATGTGCGGAGATACCTGCAGTCGGGGAGGCGATCCCGATACATTAATCATAAACAAGGCAAAGGCGATGACCTCAATATGTGGGTTTGTAAATAGCATTTTTTACTACATTCACAAACAGCCCTTCAATAGAAAGGCAGTTCGTGAATAGCAAGGGGCTTACTCTTTTGTGGGTCCTACCTTAAACCCTCCCTTTAAGTCTTGAATATTTATTATTTTCAAGCCACTTCCATCTGTCCCTCTCACATTTACTACTAAAAGATATACTTGCATGTGCAAGATCTCCACAGTCAGGGAGTTGATCTGCACACATAACGATCGGAAATGCGGAGGGCGGGGGGTCGACTGCTGCACCTATATATGTGAATAGCATTTTGTAGCACATAAGTAGTACCCAATGCAAAATCAATGTTGGCATTTACATAGCCATCTAAACCAAGATTGGCGTGGTTTTGCATGGGATTTTAACTGAAAATTACCGTAAATCAGCACATATTTTGCCAAGCGTTACTTTGTCTCGAAGAGGGGTTACATGTGCGGCGCCTGGGTTTTCTTGTGCATCCACCCATTTATTTTGCGGCAACACCATATATACTAAAGTGAGTGAGCATGGGTTTATGTCATAATGGTGCGCCTACCAGAGGCTGGTGTAACAGGACAAATATATTTATTTCTCTTCATTAATTCCTCTCTGCATGCATGCTGCATTTTGCTGCACACAAGAAGAAACATATTTGGGGCAGGAAAGTATCCGTTCCTGCATAGGAACTATTCTGACCCCAAGCAGACACCCTTGCTTTGTGGAGCAAGGGTGCCTGCATTGGCTCTAGGCAGCCGAAACTGCATTAATGCTGTGAGAGTGGGAAATGCACCATATGTTATTGGATGTGATCCAGTTCTACTCTCCCCCTTTGACGCAATGCAACGCAGCAACTCCCCTTGCTGCATTGCATCAACGTTTAGTAAATCTCACCACAAGATTTCTTAACATCCTCCTTTCAGCATATTTTTTCCAGAAGTTAGCTTTTAAACACCCTCACAACCCTTAGCCATATGCAAAACAGTCATGATGAGGAGCTATTATCTAACTGCACAAACGATGTGTTCTAAATTAACAAGGAAGATGTTTGTAAATATGTTTACGGGCGCACGGGAACGGCTTCTCCTTTTGATGTGGCATTTTATTCTGAAACTGTTTACCAGGAAAATAACCTTTCCGACATTAGAATTCAGCGTTTGAAACTGTTTGCTAGTTTAAAAAAAGAAGTCATTTGCATCTGTAAAATGTCATGCACAACAACATTGAGTCTGTCACCCCAGTTTGGTGAGCAACTTCGTGATCAGATTGTAAGTGTTTAATGTGTGGATGTGTCTTGCAATGTCACAAAAGGTGGGGAGGGAAATGGTACCAAGACATTACTTACTGGGTTACTCGGAAAATATAGAGTCTTATATTTTTTTCTTCATCTTTTTGGCTTATCTTTTGATTATTTGCAGTATTGCAAAAATTGCAAAACAAAGGGGCATATTTACAAGGGCAATGCGCCACCCGAGCATCACTTTTAACGACACTCTGTTTGCGCAATGCCCTGCTCCATATTTAGAATGCGTCACTAAGCCACTTTGCTTGGCTTAATGCTGTATTGTAAATATCGTACCCTTTCACGCAGGTAGCTGCGTAAAAGGGGCGTGCCATTGGTGTTGCTGTGGGCGTTTCACTGTAACACCCATTGCTTTTTGATGCTGCCCCAGGTTTACAATGATGTGTAAATCTGAGGCAGCGCCAAAAACTAACGCCATTGAAAAGCAGGCATTAGAGTGCTGCACTGAGGGAAAATACTTTTATTCTCCTCGGGGCAGATTTATGTTTGACTTGCGCCTCATTTACGCCGCCATGGTGCGGGGTATTTACAACGTGACGCATCTGGGAGATGCGTCACGTTGTAAAGCCCTGCGCCACATGTAGGTGTTCCAGGGCAGGTGGGGGCGTTCTTGCGCAGGAACGCCTCCTAAAAGTGGCTGAGTGAAATCTACAAGATTTCACTCAGTCACTTTTGAGCCCATGCTGCGTCAAAACCCTGCGCCTGCTTGAAGCAGGCGTAAGGATTGACGCAGCATTGTGCAGATAGGGCCCCCCAGAGCATTGCTGGAGCTGCGTCGTGCTTGCGACGCAACTCCAGCAATGCGCCACTTTTAGGGCACAGATGCGTGACGCATCTGTGCCGTTTTTGCCCCATGGTGCGCCGCATTATAAATGCGGCGCATCCATGGTGGCGGAGCTGGGGCGCAAAATAACTGGCGTATCCCTGCTGATATGCAGGGATGCGTCAGTTATTATAAATATGCCCCCTCGTTTTTAGGTCGAGCCTACAGCAGCGCATGCGCTGTTGCTCGACTTTTGTAAGTGGGATTCAAAAGTGCTTCCCACCGGCATTTGCTGGGCTAATGCTTGCGTTCACGCGAGCGTGAACGTGCAATTACTTTCACTTTGGGGCGCCGCTGCATGCGCACCACTCACGTGTTTGCCGGCGCGCGCCCCCAAATAAAACATTCGCAAAAAACCATGACAAAAAAGCCTTGACAAAGACAAAATGCTGGCAGCCAACACCCTATCGATTGACACTGGCAACGCTTGTTTACTTTTGCACGCACAGTGTCAGGCCCCCCTGGGCGCACGTTTCAGGACGTTTTTCCGCAGACAGTTGGTCTTCCCAGGCATGCGTCTTTGGTGAAAGAATGTACCTTAATTCTCACTGG
The DNA here is from genome assembly GCF_964204655.1 of Triturus cristatus. Lineage (NCBI taxonomy): Eukaryota > Metazoa > Chordata > Amphibia > Caudata > Salamandridae > Triturus > Triturus cristatus. The sequence continues at coordinate 882,325,799 of NC_140583.1, forward strand.
GTCTGTATGTTTGTTTTATCGAGGTGCAGCTTTTTGATAGGAACTTCGATTCATGAGGTAATACGGCGGAGGTTAATTAAGAGTTTGAAAAAACAAACATCGTCTTTATTTCTCTGTGAGCACACACTAAATACAGACCAGATGATCGTTTCTAGAACACCACTATTAGATCCAAATGAACAAGTCCGTGTATCCAAAGCAAACATCAGGCCTCCTACCTCGTGACCGTTTTCACACTCTCCGCCCACAAAGAAACGGACCGGGCTCTCAAATGTCAATCTGGCGACAAATAATCTCTTAAGTAAACTCTGGTGAGGTCTTTGCTTTATGATCCTATAAGCTGATTAGTTACCCTTCGCCAGCTGAGGGCAAGCCGCTATATACGACTTTAAATCTATAGGATAAGTATTGGCATTGCAGGGGTCCGGGGTTAAGTAAGACACAAACATTAATATGCAAGGGCCACTAGAAAGATTTAGGGTTGGAGTTTTGACAAACATGCAAGTCAGTATTGAAGTCAAGGTTTCTCCATTATCCCCTGGGATTGTGTAAAAATTCCGCTAGCTCTCTTTGAAACGTCGAAGGATTACACTTCACATGGTACGCACGATAAGAGAGCCAGGGCCGGCTTTAGAGCTGTTGGCGTCCAGTGCGACAATGTTTGTTGGTGCCCCTCCAATGACCACCTCCGCCAAGGATTCCCTAACCACCACCCTTTAACAGTGCCCAAGTCTCCATACCCAATCTCTCTCAGATGCATTTATAGCGCCACTCATACCAGTGTAGGGTGTCAGAGCACTTTGCCTCACACACACATTACACAGAGACAATAAGTAACTCAGCGTATATGAAATGTTACAAAAGCCAGAGGAGTCACATGTCATCCCTACTGGTAGGCAGTGTAATTTAATAGTGCTTGGTCTAGAGAAGCACAAGCTCAGTATTTAACAAGCATTGGCATAGCCAATAGGTCTCGCCTTTGGGACATTACAAGTGTTTAGCCATGCAACAGTTGATGTTGTTGCACCAAGGATATTGTGCTGCATAACTAAACACTTATAAGGTCCCAAAGGTGAGCCCTATTGGCTATGCCTATGCTTGTTTGTTCTTTCTATGTGTGCTGCATTCTAAAAAAAGCAGCCTAGTGCAGCACAAGCATCTTTGCACCATGGTGCAAAGGTTCCAGCATTGCAAGGATGATTGTTTATGTGCAGGAAGGGTCACATTCCTGCATATAAACAATCATTAAAAGCGATTTGCAACACACATGGAAGGAGAAAATCGCTTTTAATGATTGTTTATGTGCAGGAAGGGTTCCCTTCCTGCACATAAACAATTTTCCCTACAACAGGCACCCTTGCACCATGGCGCAAGGATGCCTGCATTTGACCTAGCGGTACAAAAGGGGGTGGTGATGGACGGAGCATCAGAACCAATCAAACACTCACACCCAGTCAACAGTTCTGGGTTTGATCCATCACCGTTCTTTAGCCCACTCTGCCACCCCAGTTCAGACATGGCCATATGCAAATCAGTCTGACCCTGTGCCTCATGGGAACAGTCCAGCCCGAACTGCCAAGCCACGCCTTCCCTGGACCAGAAACAAGCTTCCTAGGACCGGTTTCTGGCATTTCAGCCGTCTTCAGCCAGGCTTGCTTGAATCCAGTGGCAAAGTGAGCAAGGGACTCAACGTCTGAGCATACCCTGCCAACTTATGGCGAACAAAGCGGTACAAAAGGGGGTGGTGATGGACGGAGCATTAGAACCAATCAAACACTCACACCCAGTCAACAGATCTGGGTTTGATCCATCACCGTTCTTTAGCCCACTCTGCCACCCCAGTTCAGGCATGGCCATATGCAAATCAGTCTGACCCTGTGCCTCATGGGAACAGTCCAGCCCGAACTGCCAAGCCATGCCTTCCCTGGACCGGAAACAAGCTTCCTAGGACCGGTTTCTGGCATTTCATCCGTCTTCAGCCAGGCTTGCTTGAATCCAGTGGCAAAGTGAGCAAGGGACTCACGTCTGAGCATACCCTGCCAACTTATGGCGAACAAAGCGGTACAAAAGGGGGTGGTGATGGACGGAGCATTAGAACCAATCAAATACTTTGTTCCCCATAAGTTGGCAGGGTATGCTCAGACGTGAGTCCCTTGCTCACTTTGCCATTGGATTCAAGCAAGCCTGGCTGAAGACGGCTGAAATGCCAGAAACTGGTCCTAGGAAGCTTGTTTCCGGTCCAGGGAAAACATGGCTTGGCAGTTTGGGCTGGACTGTTCCCATGAGGCACAGGGTCAGACTGATTTGCATATGGCCATGTCTGAACTGGGGTGGCAGAGTGGGCTAAAGAACGGTGATGGATTAAACCCAGATCAGTTGACTGGGGGTGAGTGCTTGCAATGTTCAACACTCCCTCCATCATTTCCTTTGGTTTATACTTTGTTCGCCATAAGTTGGAAGGGTATGCTCAGACGTGAGTCCCTTGCTCACTTTGCCATTGGATTCAAGCAAGCCTGGCTGAAGACGGCTGAAATGCCAGAAACCGGTCATAGGAAGCTTGTTTCCGGTCCAGGGAAAACATGGCTTGGCAGTTCGGGCTGGACTGTTCCCATGAGGCACAGGGTCAGACTGATTTGCATATGGCCATGTCTGAACTGGGGTGGCAGAGTGGGCTAAAGAACGGTGATGGATTAAACCCAGATCAGTTGACTGGGGGTGAGTGCTTGCAATGTTCAACACTCCGTCCATCATTTCCTTTGGTTTATACTTTGCTCGCCATAAGTTGGCAGGGTATGCTCAGACGTGAGTCCCTTGCTCACTTTGCCATTGGATTCAAGCAAGCCTGGCTGAAGACGGCTGAAATGCCAGAAACCGGTCCTAGGAAGCTTGTTTCCGGTCCAGGGAAGACAGGGCTTGGCAGTTTGGGCTGGACTGTTCCCATGAGGCACAGGGTCAGACTGATTTGCATATGGCCACGTCTGAACTGGGGTGGCAGAGTGGGCTAAAGAACGGTGATGGATTAAACCCAGATCAGTTGACTGGGGGTGAGTGCTTGCAATGTTCAACACTCCATCCATCATTTCCTTTGGTTTATACTTTGTTCGCCATAAGTTGGCAGGGTATGCTCAGACGTGAGTCCCTTGCTCACTTTGCCATTGGATTCAAGCAAGCCTGGCTGAAGACGGCTGAAATGCCAGAAACCGGTCCTAGGAAGCTTGTTTCCGGTCCAGGGAAGACATGGCTTGGTAGTTCGTGCTGGACTGTTCCCATGAGGCACAGGGTCAGACTGATTTGCATATGGGCATGTCTGAACTGGGGTGGCAGAGTGGGCTAAAGAACGGTGATGGATTAAACCCAGATCAGTTGACTGGGGGTGAGTGCTTGCAATGTTCAACACTCCGTCCATCATTTCCTTTGGTTTATACTTTGTTCGCCATAAGTTGGCAGGGTATGCTCAGACGTGAGTCCCTTGCTCACTTTGCCATTGGATTCAAGCAAGTCTGGCTGAAGACGGCTGAAATGCCAGAAACCGGTCCTAGGAAGCTTGTTTCCGGTCCAGGGAAGACATGGCTTGGCAGTTCGGGCTGGACTGTTCCCATGAGGCACAGGGTCAGACTGATTTGCATATGGCCATGTCTGAACTGGGGTGGCAGAGTGGGCTAAAGAACGGTGATGGATTAAACCCAGATCAGTTGACTGGGGGTGAGTGCTTGCAATGTTCAACACTCCGTCCATCATTTCCTTTGGTTTATGCATTTGACCTAGGCAGCTTTTTTAGCTCTGGAGCAAGGGAAAACACAGGGGTGTGATGTATTCTTCTGAATACAGCGCATCCCTGCGTTTTTTTAAATGACGCAGGATGGCGCTGCTAAATTGCTTGCAGCGCAGTGCTGCGTCATTTCTTTGTAAATAGCCCCCAAAATATAAATATGTTTCTATTATAGTACAGAGCTGTGCAATACATGCAGAAATAACATAGGAGAATTTAATAGACGTGAAATATAGGCTCAGAACTCATCATATTTATAAAGGTACATAAGCACTGAGGCAAATCCTGAGAGTACAGGGAATATGGCAGAAAGGAAAACTGCCACCTTTACAGCATATGCCTGAAACTAAACTGTTCCAGCATGCAGTGAACCAACTCGCATCGAGGAGCAGCGACTAAAGAAGATTAGACTGGCACGACACAGTTACCAATCAGGCTGTAACTCTTCCAGTTCTCCATTTCACCTTCGAGTGCTTGAAGTAACTGGAAGAAGTCAAGCTGTCTGAGGACTTGTAATGCATATTGGTAACCCCTAGCTGTTAATTATCCAGAGGTTACATAAGAACACCTAGACTAGTCATTACACATGAAGGCGATTCTAGGGAATAGTGATATCTCTGATTTTTACACAGGTGACAGCATTTTGTCAGATGAAGACCAGATGATCCTCGTCTGCCTTGTCGATCAGTGACCATACCACAGGTCGCTACTCTCACTTTTGCTCATGCAGGATACCAGTTTACCGATGTGGGAATGAGACAGAAAGTTTTAGATCCCCCCACCCTCCTTATCATGAACACTCACAATAGAAAGATTTAAGCACATCAGTATTTTGAAGAGAGTATGGAATGTAATTCAACTTGGCATGAGGTTCAATGGAAAATATTTATTAAGAAAGACACAGAACCCACATCTAGTGATGAGCATGTTTCTTTGAGTGTCTGCACCTCACCTTGACCTTATTGCTGCCTGATATAGGCACACATTCATCTGGAGTTCTTAGCTTTTTGTGAAGTACCTAATCCAGGATCCGTTTTCTTTGTTACTGTAGGTTAGAAAACAATTTAAATTGCATTGAAATACACACATTTATTTGTGTCTTAAAAACAAGAAGATTGGCTATGATCCTTCATGTTTTGTACTGTTGAGATGTTTCTTGCCTCTAGGTTGCCCAGCGGAGTCAGGGACAATTCTTCAGGACTGTGTATCTACCAATTTATATCCTTGTTAACTACTTTCTTGTCTTGGTGTTTGTGTGTGTTTACATTATGGTACTTCAAAATATTACTTCATTTACTCATCAGTCTTGCTTTATCGTCTTCACAATGGGCCCAATTATATGATGTCAGATGGTCCAGCACCGACATGCTGTCTGAGGCGATCTGTCCGACATCTGGTGCCACTGCCTGACTTCCACAATATAATGTACAGCGGTCGGAGGCAGCGGGTGAATGCACTGACCAACGCTTCTGAAGGGCCCAAGAAGCATGTCCAACTGTCGGTTGGAACGTAATACCCTACAATGGGGTGGTGACTGCTCAGGCACCACCATAGGGATTACGATGGCCCACTCTGACTGCCTTTTCATGCCTTTTCATGTGGTCCCAGGCCATGAAAAGGCAGCTGGAATAGGACTTTGGGAGCCCCTAGCAGGGCCCATGTCCTCTGTGTGCCTCTACTAAGAGCCACTACTATGGGCCACCCACAAACATCCATGCCCCATGGCCCAGGCATCACATGGATGTTTGCAAACATCAGTTTTTCCATTGTGGCATGTGCTGCAGCCCTTATGGGGTCGTAGCACAAGCCGCAATGGAAAAAGTTATGATTCCAACTGCCTACATAGCGGTGCCATCATAATTAGGAGGGTGGGACTTCCGACTAATTGTCAGTCAGTCCCAATTCTGCTACTATGTCGGTCAGATGCTCGTCCGACCGGCATCGTAATGAGGCCCTTTGTGTATATTTGTAACCAAAATTTCAAAGAAAACCACAGAACAGGATTTTATAAACATGATTTTTTGTTTTTATCCACATGTAGGTTTACTAAGACACTCACTAATCTGTAGTCTAAAGGTCAGCATCGGGCCACATGTTAGTAGAGTAGTATTAACCATCCTCAAACATACACTGGTACACTATGCACTTGCATATGTGGTAGAGTCACTTACTGTTCAGTGCAGACATTTCTGTCATAAGCATTTTTTCAGAGGTAATGCTGGTGCTGTAAAGAGATTTTTACATTATTAGTTTGACACCTAATACAGTTTCAATATCCTATTACCATGGTAGTTAAATCGGGGAAGCAGCATGGCAACTATAATTCTATATTTCCTGTAGCCTGTTAACAATAGTGTTTATTTCAAAATCCACATGTATAAATTAACATTTCATGGGGTTGTATAAGAGACTGGTTGCTTTGACAATAAACACAGCCAAGCAGATATCAGATGAGATGCAATACTAGTAGATATACTAGCAGAAGAAACCAGTATTAAGATGAATGTTAAATATTAGAACCGTCTCCCTTTGCGTGGTTTTCTCTGACTTTTTGCCTTCTGACCTCCTGTTTTTGCTGACTTCGTTTTTGCTGGGCTTAGGAATCTGAGCACTTTACCCTGTTATTCAGTGCTAAAGTGCATGTGCTCTTTACTTTTTAACATGGTAACACTTGTTTTATCCAAAATTGGCACTTTTGATTTACTTATAAATCCCTAGTAAAGAGCACTACATGTGACTGGGGTCTGTAAATCAAATGCTACTAGTGGGCTTACAGCACTGTTTGTGCCACCCACTTCAGTAGCCCTTTAAACATGACTCAGGCCTGCTACTGCAGACCCTGTGTGTGCCGTTGTAAACTGTGATTTTGACCTGGGAAGTTAACCTGTTTGCTAGGCCTAAACCTTCCTTTTTAGTACATATAGGTCACCCCTGATGTAGACCATGGACTGCCCTTGGGGAGGGAGCATTGTATTTAAAAAGTAGACAATGTATTTTTAAGTTTGACATACACTGGTAGTAAAATACACTTAAATTAGTTATTCACTAGTGCAAGGCCTATCTCTCCCTTAGGTTAACATTGGGATTACCTTATTACATTTTACAAGTGTTATTTTCAATTGGGAAGAGTTGGAAAGCCCAAAGTTGGTGTCACTGGACTCACAATTTAAGAATACAACTGATGGTGAAGTTAGTTTTTTAATAACAATTCTGAAAATGCCACTTTTAGATAGTTGGCATGTTCTTACTTAAACCATTTGGTGCTTTCTACCTCGCCCTGGAATACATGTCTGGGGTAGGTGGCAGGTACCTTCCTGCATTCCCTCTAGATAGCCACACATAAAGGAAAGGTAGGTGTGACGGAGTTGCCATCTGTATGTTGATGGGTCATCTTGAGGAGAATTGGAGGAAAGAGCTGACTCTCCACTTCAAAGGCCCAACTGGTTATAAGTATTGTATTTTCCCTAGGTCTTGTGTATCTTTTATTTATGAATGACTTTCTTTTTTGAAAGATAACCTTTGTGACTTCAATGTATTTGTATGTTCTTTTATGATTTACATAATCGAAATAAAGATTTAAAAGAAAAAAGGTTATAAGTACTGGGCCTCTGATATCACCAAGTGAGACTACTCCTAGAACTGAGGACATTCCACTAGGAAAAAGGACTGCTGTGTGCTGCCAGGAGGGACTACCACTTTGTTGACCTGCTTTGCTGTGTTGACCTGCTGCCTGCTGCTTTTTGCCTGGGAGTGAGATGGACTGGACCTGCATCTCTACATCCCAGAGCCCCAGTACTTTCCAAGGGCTTGTTGGCTTGCCCTCTGTTTGTGAAGTCTCAGGAATATCAAAGACTTCACCTACATCTGGACTTTACTTGCTGCAAGTCATGCTCTACCAAGTGGTGCCAATCCAGTCCAGGGCCCATGGAAGTGAGTTTAAAATGCTGCATCTGCCAAAACCTGTGCATCAACACGTTGTGCTTATTTGAACCAATGCATCTCCTGCTGCAAGATTGGGATTGATGCATCACCACTCTTGCAGGGTCAAGAACCAGTGCATTGGTGCAGCTGCACCGATCAGAACCAATGCATCTACTGCTGCCAGACCAACGAATCACCGATGTTGCAGGTACCATATCAGTGCATCGCCCCCAGAACTGCCGCATCGTCTCCAAACCCATCACTTCGGAACCCACGCATTGCCGCCACTGCTTGGAGAAGATCGACGCATTAGCCCTCCAGCATGGATTAACCTGGTGCATCACATTCGAAATCTCTGCACTCTGAAACGGTGTTTTGCTCAATGGAACTGACACATCGCTGCAGTTGCATGGAGATATCCAGCACAACAACCCAACTGTGTGGGGATCATCAACGTATCTCGTGCTGCAACAAGGATCATGGTACTTTTGCTCAGCGAGCTCGGCATGGGTGCCCTATTTCACCTGCACTCTATTGCGGGTGGCCTAAACTTTTGACTTTGTCCCGGTCCAGTGCAACCAATTAATTCTTTGAGTATTATTTGCTTCTAAGCGCTATTTTTGCATTTTATTTTTAAAAATTAATATCATGACTTATTGGATTTTTGTGGTTTTGATATTGTCTTATTTATAAAATATTTGTCTATTTTTCTAAACAGGTGTGGAGTCTTTTTGTGGTATTTTCACTGTGTGCACAAATACTTTAAACATTGACTCTTAGTTAAGCCTGACTGCTCTGTGCCAAGCTACCACAGGGTGAGAACAGGTTAATGCAGAGTGTGTTACTGGCTTACCCTGACTAGGATTGTGGTTCCTGCTTGGACAGGGTACACATTTCTGCCAACCAGAAACCCAATTTCTAATATACAACAAACAATAAACAAAAACACTAGAAGAAATTAACAATTACTTCACACAATATAAAGAATTCATTATAAACTCAAAAATAAGTAAAGTAAGAATGAATGTACAACATTTCAAACACAAAACTATGTACCCCCTATTACACAGATGAACACTACACCAAACCCTTCCCCCACACTCTGCATCAGGACCAAGGAGACAAGGAGGAAGGCAAAGAGCAACCGGACTCTTCAGTTCACATCAGTGGAACACTACAGACTGAAAGAGTCTTAACCTTACTTTTTATTGGACATGTCACCTTTAAGACAGGCCCTAGATAGCCAATACGGCAGGGTGCATTGTAATTAAAAGTTTGGTCATATACTTTTAAGTTTTACATGTCCTGGTAGTGAAAAACTGCTAGATTTGTTTGTGAGGTCTACCTGTTCTATAGGATAACATTGGGTTGCCTTATAACATTTAATAAGTACTAACTTTTAATTGAGGACAAGCATTTCATGTTTGGTATCTATTACATTTAAATTTTAAATCCTATTTAACAGCAAAGTGGGATTTTGACTAACATTTTTAAAAATGACACTTTTAGAAATTTGCAAAAAAGAACAATTAATGGACGGAATGCTGAACAATTTTAAACACTCACCCCCAGTCAGAGATCAGGGACTAAATTCTTTGCTCATCATGCCATTCCAGTTTGGACCCAGCCACTTGCAAATCAGTCTTGACCCTGCTCCCCATGGGAACAGCCCAGCCCAAACTGCCAGGCCAGGTCATCCCCGAAACAAGGATTATAGGTCGGGTTTTGGGGTATCAACCCTCATCATCCAGAATAGTTTTACTCCAGTGGCATGGGAAGCATGGCAAGCACGGGAATAGTCCAGCCCGAACTGCTTCAAGGTCAAGACTGATCTGCATATAGCTGGGTCCAAACTGGAATGGCGTGGTGAGCAAAAAAATCACTGGATTAACTGGGGGTGAGTGTTTGACATTGTTCAGCATTCCGTCCATCAATTGTTCTTTTTGCACTTTTAGAAAGTTGGAATGTTCTTCCCTTAGTCATATGGTCCTTATTTATGGGGATTTGGCATAGGGTAGCACAGCAAGTCATCTTCCTGCTCTGCCCTATGCCAAAAAGTGGGCAGGAATGCACCCTATTTATGCAATGCGATGCATTACTGTCCTTTCCCACTGCATTGGCACCGTTTCGGCAGCCTAGCATCAACACAGGCACCCTTGCACCATGTAGTATTGGCAGGATTGTTTTTGTAAGGGAAGGGGGACGTTCCTGCATAGAAACAACCCAAAGAGGAAAAAAAGGAGAAATAAATATATTTCTCCTTGTTACACTTCACCTCAGGAGGCGTAAGAATTCAGCACTTCCCCAGGTTTATATGCTCTTGTATATCTGAGGCAGCATCAAAATCCATGGGAGTGATGAGAAAACCCACTGCAAAGCCCATGGAACGCCTCCCGAGTGCAGAGTAAGGTAACACAGCGATTTGCGCTGTCTTGAGTTACTTCGTATTTATGATGCCATTCAAAACCACTCATACTGGCCTTACATGGCCTCATTGATATGAATTTGTAATTTCTCAAAAAGGAAAGTTTCGGTGGCACAAGGGGCTTGTAAATATGCCCCTTGGTGCCTGCTGCATTCCTTGGGTCACATGACTGGGTGCAACTGACAGTTACATTTTGTGAATTCCTCCCAGACAGTCACACAATAGAGGGAGTAGGTGTGTCTGAATGGGTGATCTGCTTGTAGGATGAGGGAGGGAGCTGGGCACTTGCAACTGAATAGGCTGTGCTCTGCCTCCACATTGTCTCTGCAGCCAGCTTGGAGCCAGGGGAATAAGGAAGGTCTAAGTATTTAAAAAAGAAATCTATATAAACTTCTCCCAACTTCAAAGGAGGCACCAGGTATAAAAATAGGGCCCTCAGACCTACTCTCCAGTTCAATTTCTAGACTTGCAGAAAGACTTGAAGGTGACTGCCTGCTGCTGTGGCCTGCTGTGTACTCCACTAGACTGCATTGCTGCACTTGGAAGGTCTGCTTTGCTGCCTGGAGCCTGCTTTAAACCCTCAGAAGCCAACCCTGCTGTATGTGCCCTGCATCTTCATCTGAAACTAGGACTGTCAGAGTGACTCTAAGGGTTAGTTTGCTGGCCTCCTGTTCAGAGCCAGAGGAGCATAAAAGGCTCTGACCATCTTGATCCCGCACTTGGACCCACTGAGTCCTGGACCCCCAAGTGGTGTCTCACCAGACCTGGACCCTTGGTTGTGGTGCTAAAGTTGCCTAGATAGCCAAAATCTAAAACTAGGGACTTGGGAAATAGAAAACCTCTGGCTACAAACTGCTCTGAGAACAAAGGGCAGACTGGGATCAACCTGCTTGTCGATTTGCCCAAGGTGCACTGCCCTGACTTCACGGTGGCCCCTGCTTCTTTCTTCTCACAAGCAGCAAATTCTGTTCACCGGTTCTTTGCCAAAAGAGTATTTGACCTTCTAGAACTATGTTTGGACTACAATCTCCTGCCTCCTCCCACTGGAGATTTGTGATTTCCATAAAATTGTCTATGCCTGAATGCAGATATCTTCACTGTGACTTCGTCCAGCGGCTTCCCAATGATAAAGCTCCCTACTCGGACACAGTCTGCAGCAATAACATTCTGTAATTTACCTTCTCTGTAGATTTTCCAAAGGTAAGTGCTGACTGGGCCAAATCCACTTTTGGAATTTACCCCGTGCCCCATCTTTGTCGCCCATATTTTGACCTGTTCTTGCGTGACTAAGTGTCCACAGTTTGCACTATGATAGTTTAGTCAATAGTTTTTAAAATTCATAACTCTGTGTCACATAATTTATTCAAAACTACTATATTTTTGTAAATTAGTGTGCAATTTTTCTTTTGTTGTGTTTTCACTTTTTGTATGCTTCATAAATACTTAAAACATTGGCTTTAAGTTAAGCCTCCCTGCTTTTTTGTGCTAAGCTACCCGGGGATAGGCACAGGTTAATTTTGTTACTTTTTGTGGTTTACCCTGCCAGGAATTGTGGCTGTTGCTTGGCCAGGGCTCTTTCCCCAGTCAGCCAACAACCCAATTTCTCACATTGGTGTTCAGTGATGTGGATCAGGACTTGTTGTTTGTGGAGTACCGTACAGTGATTTGTGTTACACAAAAAGCCCAGACAAATAATGTTCACCTCTATTTAAATTCTTCTTAGTTTTCTATTGGCTGTTTTCTCCAGTGCTCTACCTTAATTTTATCCACCATAGAGATGGAGCTGTGAAACTTTGACACCCTCAGCAGGGCTGAGCTGCTGAAACTTTGCAAACAGAAAGGGCTGAAGGCAGACAAGAAGGTTACCAAACTGGATCTGCAGAGTAATTGAGGAAGTGCAGAGGTGACAGTCCGCCTCAGGAGATGATGATGGTGATGATAATGAGGAAGAGTGACCACTATCAGAGGTTGAGGAGATGGCGGACCCAGTCCTGGATACTTAGCTACAAGGAGAGCCCAGTTCAATGATAGCAGATGGCCAGGACACCCGGGATCGCCAGGATGGAGCAGGGAGCAGCTAGTCTGCCATGGGCCGGGCCCAAGAGGAGCTGGAGGATAGAAAGGCAGTGAGGGAGCTAAAGTTAAAGCTGTCCATGTAAAAGATGGAATCTTAGAAGAGAATGGCAAGAGAGAGTCTAGTCATTGAGTAGAGGAGAATGTCCCATGAGCTCAGTCTCAGAGAGCTGGACATAAAAGCCAAACAAGTGGAGTCCAGCAGTAGAGGCGGCAGCATACCAGCAGTGTTTACTAGAGAGGAGGGCCCACATACTGCAGGTACTGGTACCAAACTATGTGGTGACAGAATATATTTTTTAATGGTTTTCTATGTATGCGGTAGCTCTGAGAGTACACAAGCCCCCAAAGGAGTAGCTTCTGAAAGTACACGGAGGGAAACACTTTTTACACATAAGGGAAGAGGATCAGATCATGTATTCCCCCAGAAAACCAAACCTTGTTTCCAAATTTGGACTGATCTCTGAGAAATACTGTCAGAGGTTTAGGGAAAGCTACAACTCCAACAGCAGCCCTATGTGGATTTCTTATATTATTCCAGCCAGACAGTGACAGGTTGGGTGAGGGGCAGCAAAGTGGATGATTTTGTTGGGCTGTACAACCTGAATCTCAGAGAGCACATGGTCAATGCTTGTTTTCCAGAGCTCAGCCAACACCTGGTAGATAGCAAGCTTACTGATTACAGGAGGCTACCGGATGAGGTGGACCTCCGGGCCAACACCAGAGCGTCCCAAAAGGCATCTGGGGGGACTCCCATAAGGTTGATCATGGTTCCCACCATAAGAAAGAGGGGGTAGATAAAAGCAAGAATGAGTTCACTCAAGGCCCCCAAAATAGGTCTCAAGGAGAAGGATCCCATTACCAATCTGACCGCCAGAAGAAAGGCTTTGTTGATAAGAGCACTGGTAAACGTGTCCCCAAGTGCTATGAGTGTTACCAATATGGGCACACCCAAAGTGATCCCAACTGTCCCAATAGGCCACAGCCACCGAGTGGTGGGCAGACCCAGGGGTTAGCCAGGGTAGTGCTTCGGGAGGAGATGGCCCGTTTTAATGTGAAGGAGACTATTTTTCAAAATTGATTTGGGTTTTATTCTGTGTTGTGTTTTCACTTTATTACTGTTTGTGTGCTGAATAAATACTTTAGATATTACCTCTAAGTTAAGACTGACTGCTTTTTGTGCTGATTTTAGAAATTAGGGTTTCTAGTTGGCAGAGGTATGTACCTTTGTCGAAATAGGGACCTTTGCTTCTATTCAGGGTAAGGAGGATACACACTTTAGATAACCCCTGCTCACCCCCGGGGTAGCTTGGCATGAGCAGACAGACTTATCCCAAAGGAAATCTTTAAAGTATTTGTACTCAAAAGACACAGTAATACAGTGATAACACCACAAATCGACACCACACCAGTTTAGAAAAATAAATTATCTTTATCGAGACTCAACAAGATCAAAACAACAAAAATCCAACATACATTTAATAAGAATATGACTTTAAATGGTTTCAAGCAATTTGGTCCATAGAAAACTATGGATGCGTGATTTCTCACAAAGTACCTGTAGATGCGTCAAAATTCACAAGGCCAAACAGCCGCAAATATGGGAAGCGTAGAAAACAAAGAGATGAGTCAGTTCCTGAGACCTTTGGGAGATGATGCAACAGTTCTGCTGCACGCAGGAGAAGTGATGCATCGAATCTGGTCTGTAGGGGGAAGTGATGCATTGACCCCAAGACAAATCTGGTTTGTGGGTGATGCATGGGGAAAACGTGCCGCACAGGTGCGATGCGTGCACATCCAGGACGTGTTGCTGATCGAATCCGTGGCATTGAGTGGCGCTGCGTCATTTTCTTAAGCACCGATCCCTCGATGCATCGGTACTTGCAGTCACAACAGGTGTTGCGTCGGTTCTGCAGCGTAGCGGCAATGCATGGAGTTTCATCGCTCACAGTGGAGCTGCATCGGAAAACAGAACAGAAAAGATCTTGTTTTCTTCCAGCTCCCAGCTGCAGGGTCAACCTCCTGAAGCCCACAACTGGAATAGGCACCTCCTGGCAAGTCAGAACTCTCAGCAACAGAGTTCAGGGCAGCTTGGGGTAAATTATTTGTGTCCCTGAGATTTCAGAACAGGAGGCTAGCACACACATGCCCTTGAAGACCTTCAAGCAGGTTTACAGCAAAGTTCCAGTCTTTGTCCTTTCCTAGGCAGAAACAGCAACTAGAAGCCTACCCCACACAGCACACAGCAAAAAGGCAGTACTCCTCCTCACAGCTCTTCAGCCCTTCTCCTTGGCAAAGGTTCCTCTTGAGTCCAGAAGTAATCTATAGTTCTGGAGTTTAAGGTCTACTACGTATATCCCATTTTGTCTTTATTCTCTTCGGGAAAGGGTCTCTGAACCCAGTCCAAACCAGTTCAGTCCTCACTGATGCAGCATGACCACAGGGGGTGGAGACAGCATTGTGCAAGGGAGACAGGTACAAGGAAATAACCTCCCACTAATCTAAATGCAGCTAAGCTCCATTCAGCTCAGCTCTGAGTCATCCAGGAAGGTCCAGGCATACCTCATCCTCCGGCAGTGGCTGTCTACAGTTAATGCACATCTACAGCCTCTGTAACTCCAAAACCAGACAGTCAATCCACAAACAGGCAGAGGCACACAGAATTGTTAAACAAGAAAATGCCTACTTTCTAAAAGTGGCATTTCAAACACACAATTAAAAAAAAAAAATCTTGGCGTACCTTGAGCCTACCCTAGGGGTGCCTTCCATGTAAGAAAAGGGAAGGTTAGGTTCTGGCAAGTGGGTGCACAGACACTGCAGTGGCAGGTTTGAGATGCCTTTTCAGGGCTTCTCGTGTGGGTGGCACAATCAGTGCTGCAGGCCCACTAGTAGCATTTGATTTACAGGCCCTGGCTCACTCAGTGCACTTTACTAGGGGCTTACCAGTAAATCAAATATGTCAATCAGGGAGAACCAATTGTAATCACAATTTAGACAGGGAGAACTTGCACTTTGCCACTGATGAGCAGTGGCAAAGTGTCCAAAGCATCTAAGCCAGCAAAAACGATATTCAGAACACCATCAAAAATAAAGGAGATATATGCAAAATGTCTGGGGAAACCACGCCAACGATGCCACATCTAACAGCCGAGCTACTCAAGGTGAAGCATAGGCCAAATTGTTGAATTTATCTGGTTCACCCTAGCAGGAATTTTGGCTGTTGCTTGACCAGGGCCCACAACCTAGTCAACCAGCAACCCAATTTATCACATAGCTGCAGTGGAAAAAGCAATTGCCTAATTTTTTCTGGTGTTGCTGTGTGAATCTCTCACCAGGCACAGCTGAGAATTTCATGATGGCAGCTACCATTCAAAGGATTTGTGGTAAGCTGTCTATATCTCCGCCCTTGAGTGCTCACTATGAAAGGCTATGTGGATGCAAGAGGTTCATGCTGCACACTTCAAGTGACTCTCTGCCTTAGAGAGCAGTGTTTCTCCTTAGTCTCATTTTTTTAGTGACTATTCCTTCTCTGCCTATATTAATTGGCGTGCACACTAAAGGTTATGCCCCCTTTAGGTTCCTTCAGCATTTTCTTCATTGTTTGATTAAGTGGGCTCCTGTTAGAAGGCACCGGAGAAAAAATCAGAGGAGATTTTCATACACTTGTTACATGATTTCGAGGTGCACAAATGAGAAAGATTCAGACTAGTGTATAAATGGAGCAAAAAACTACATAAAATTTACTTTATGTGATCTATGAGCTATATAATAACCTTTAAAGACTTTGAGAGGGAGAAAAGAAATCAAAGAAAAGCTAGCCCTAAGGAAACCTCTAGGTATATATGCTGTGTATTACCTAGAAAAGAATAAGAGAGCAAGCATATGTATCAATATTTTGGAGTTGATGTTGAGTACTGCCTGCTTAGACAGTTTATGAGTATAAAATACACAAATGTTTATAGGAAATAATGTCTAGCTTTGCCAATGTATTTTAGTCATAGAAGCAGAGAAACCTGTACCAGTTTAACTCTACAAGTCTCATTGAGTGAGCGATGCAGAGAATATTAGCTTGGAAAAGGTTCTCGCAAAACTCTTGAAGCAGTCTCTCTTAATCCCATTGCCCTTTCCTCACTATGAACACATTTTGAACGAGTTGTGAGAACTTAGTGCATGTGGATGTAGGAGGGAGTTGTGCGAATTTTATCTGTTCCTGTGTAATCCTTTGGCACAAAGTTAGCCCTGACAGAAAGATGCAAGTTGTTGCCAGGCGGTAATGTCTGAAAGGGCATTTAGGCTATAAAAAGTTATGAGGATCCATATAAGGAGCAGTACTCTGGACTCCTCTGAGTGTCTAGCTTTCAGAAATGTCTGGGTTTTTATGTTTCCAAGGGAGGTGTTCAGGCCCAGGGTCAAAATCCACAGCTACCCACATTGCAAAAAATGGGTTGGCTTAGAATAGAGAAATTTGATCTGTTCATGTTTCTTTTGGAACCTTTGTCACAGGCACAGGGCCCACTCACACAAATGAGGAACTATTTTTTATCAGAATAAGTGTGGGAATGTTGGGCGGTGGGAAATGTGTGGATCCCCTCATCAAATGTATAAAAAAAAAAAAAAAGGCTCAGCACTTGGGGTGGAAAAGCCTCAGCAGCTAGGGGGTTAATCTGGTTAGGAGCTACCTCTAAATAAAGCAAGAAAATAAAACAATAGACTTTTACTTGTATAGAGTGATACAAAGAGATTAAATTTGAGCTTCTCCTTTTCCATTTCAGTTTTGAAATAGGGATTGCAAAAGAGACAAATTTAATTTCAACCCGTTATATTAAGTTTTAGGTGGATACTTCTATGAAACACTATGAGAATTGGCACTCATGTGGCCTTACTTAAACATGTTTGATTTGTATTATTTAGCAATGGCATACATCCCTACAGAGTGTTAGATTCATTTTCAACATTGGCCCTGTCATAAAAGAGCAAGTAATATAAAATAACATTATCAAAAGCAATTTCAAACAACAGAATTGCATGCAGTGAATTCTAACATTAGTATTCTTGTCATGGCTCAAAGAAGACAACAAAGTAGGAAGACAAAACTCAACAGAATCCTCAAACCTTGTTGCTCTGCAATGTTCTGACACCCAAAGCCATGTTACAAATGCAATTTTATTACAGCAGTATTTCAAACTGCAAGCAACAACGGCTGTATCACATGAACACATTTCTTCTGTTGGTATTTGACTTTCTCGTCGATAAAAGCTGTTGGAAATGTTTTAATTTGGCAGCAGTAATATATGCTGTGGTTGATGTTACAAAACAGAAAGAAGGGAATGCAGGAATACTTTTATACACCGTTTCCTATCACAAACACACTCAATGTGTCTGGAAAGCCATTCAAATTAATTATGGCGACATATATAAACTCATCGAACCATGTATTTCCAAAAATAGTCGCTCAAACTGTTTTATTTTTCTGTTGCATGTTTCTTTGTAATACACGTTTTTTAACAAACATTTATCAACATTGTTAGTAAACATAAATCCATATGTTCCACAAAAACAAAACAAAATTACGGTCACACTTGGCCTCTCCCGGAGGTACTTTTTACATCACAATTCACAACTACAATGTTGGGTCCACTCGTCCTCTATACTGGTTTCAAATTCAACCAAAGACATATAATGAGTGGGGACCACAGTCAGTTCAGTTCAATTTCTTTATTCAATCTTACACACCAGATCATTTAAAAGGAAACATGATTATAAAAAGCATAAGTCCCAATAATTAGAAAGATACTCCCACTCAATTTATCATACAATCCATTTCATCTATATGTATGCTGTTTACTTAATAATCATTTAAAATGTTAAATATTAAAAAGAGTAAGAATTTAAAAAGACAATCCCATTACTGGTTATGGGCCCGCAAACTTCCTTTTTTTCATACATGCCCATAGAAATGATGCTACTGAAAATCATACAAAAGGATTCTAGAGGAATTTAAGGAAGTACACTGCTACGCGACAAAATTTGAAATTATATTGCTTACAGATTGGGACAATAAAATGGTGTCTTTCCTGACGATAAAAACCACAGAAAAATAAAACATGAAGATCATTTTGTGGTGATTGTTTATCGCACAGGCACAGGGAAAGTTCAGAATGCTTAAATTTCTTCCCAGGGTATCCTACCATGAGCGGAATCAAATTTAGATGGAATCTTAAAAAAATAAATTTATGATGTGGTAGTGTGACGTCAGCCAGGTAAAAATATCCTCCCTCATCCAAAGACGGAGTTAGTTCATACATGTGGACTGACTGACTTTGGAAATGCCTTTCCCTTCTCTGATATTGGACCCGCAGCATAAATGTGTCAGACAGTTTCCTCTTTGATAGGGTCTTACAGGTGGATGGGTCCTTAAAGAGGTAATTTAAACCAATAGCCTTCCTACTATAGTTATCTGATTTTAGAATATTACTTATTATATTTTGCGTAAGAGGGACTGTGTCCCTACGCCAAATAGAAAGCCACAGCAGGAGTGGTGCCATTTTGATCGAGTCCACAATATAAGGTAGGGCCAGTTCTATGTGAAGAACATAGTTAGAATAGGACTGGGAAACTGGGGATTTTAGCGCCATTACACTTCTCTCCATACCCATTGCTCTTCCCTGTACCAATTTGGACCATGATTGATTTTTATCAAAAAGTATACCTAAATAGGGAAATAACTCCAGCACTTCAATTTTCCCAGAATTCATGAAAAAAGAAGGTGTTCTGTCGCGTTTCCCTGCCCCTGCAATAATTAATAAAGATTTAGTCTGATTGACCTTTCGATCCAGTGAATTCATAAAGGCTGCGTAGGGTGATATGAGACGCTGGAGCCCCATCCCCATTCGGGCGATCAAGATGGCGTAATCAGCGAGCATATGCCAAAATCAGTAACCGCTGATGATTAGAGAACACAGGGACGTCTAAGGCTGCGCCCTCAAGATGTTTTCCCACACCATTGGTATAGATGGGGAAAAATGCTGGTACAAGGACGCAGCCTTGCCTTACCCCTCTTAAGATCTTATATGGTTGGGTGCACTCCCCATTCTTCCCATAACAGACAGACAAGGAGGCGTCAGAGTACAGTTGTCTGATGAAGTCAACTATCGCCTGATAGATTCCCATCTGCTCCATTTTGTGCCAGAGTCTAGGGTGGGATACGTAGTCAAAAGCTGCGGATAAATCCATAAAAGCAAGAAGATTTTCCCACCCTTGGCTCTGGCATATATGTCCATAATCAGTGTGAGGTTCAGGAACGGGTCATTGTACCCTTACCTTCTTGAAGGCCATATTGGAACTCCATTAAGATGTTCTTGCTCTTCACCCATGCCTCCAGTTTCGTCAAAAGAAGACAGCCCATAAGTTTGGCTGTCGTATCAATCTGCGAGATCAGTCGGGAATTTTTGGGGCTACCTTTATCCCGCTTTTTATGAATAGGGACGATTATGCTTGTTTTACAGGACATAGGGGGTCCAACTAAGGCAATTTTATAAAAGAATTAGTTAGTTAAGGCACCCATACATCCATGTTCTCATAAAAGAAGTCTATAGGGACACCATCAGGACCCGGGGCTTTCCCGGTACGACAAGCCTCTATCCCGTTCCATACTTCATTAAACAAAAAAGAGAGATGGTTCCCAGTGATGATACATGCATAAGGTGCCGGATAGTCAATAGAGGAAAAGATACTTTTAAAATGAGCCACCTAGTCCTCCTCTCCTACATTAACATCTAGTGAGGGATCTTTCCGTGATTTAAAATGAGGGTAATTTATTATTTCCCAGAACTCCTTGGAGTTACCAAAAGCTGAAGCCTGATCTAATTTAAACCAGGTCTCTTCCTTTAGTGCCTTCTCCCTCTTTTTCCTAACCATTTTGTATTCCCTGCAGAGTATGGCAATTTCAGCTGTGTTTATTGGTTTATTGCCTAGAGCTATAGTGAGGGATTTCCTCTGTTTTGACAAAGGGAATCAAACCAACCCTTATCCTTTTTAGCTTTGTTTGTATTTTTCCTGGTAAGTGCCTTCCTTATATGTTCTAGGAGTACTTCAAAGGAAGATACCACAGTTTGGGGGTGACTGTCAGAATCTAGGCAACTGTTGATGGTATCAAGGGCATTCCGAATTATTTTGGGTATCACCTTAGTTTTGTCAATTTTAGCCCACTTAAGTTAGTATCCATTTCTCCTGGCTAACACTGGCTGGCCAATTTTCTGTTGGGTTGTCACAACCCTATGTACCAGGTGGATCTCACAATATAAAATTGCATGATCACTAAAACCGTTAAATCAAACATTTACTTTATTGCACCTGGCATTTAAGGGGTTTGTGATCAGTATGAAATCTATAGTTGATTCCTGGTTTTCACAATGAAATGTTGGTAACAAAGCATCCGAGGTGGTGGACAGCTTATTAACCATTAGCATATTTCTAGATGAGAGTATCTTATTGAGGGTATTTCCGTAAATGGTATGAGAAAAGTGGTGGACAGAATTACCCATCAGGTCCTCCATACCACAAACCCGGTCTAGGTTATGGTTACAGGCGTGGATGTTAAAATCTCCCATCCATATAATATTTAAAATAGCCTTTTGTCTTTTCCTTTACACCTTCTGATTTAGTTCCCCATCTCAGGATGATTGATTCATCTTTTCTATCTGTGGATTATACTTCTCCCAGAAAGTTAATGTTCGACACGATTCAGATTTCAACATATTTATGGCCTCACCAGGACCCGATATAAAGGGATGACCAGCTAATTTTAAAACAACACACAAAAATTACCACATTTTCCAATCAATGCAGGATTTTTTTAACGTTAAATCACCTTACCTCGGCATTCCGCACCTAGTGCTACAACAGTGGATGTTTCTCAGCCTCAAAATGCACTCAAATTGTGCTAAAACAGTAGAAAAGATCCTTAAGCACCTGAAAAGGCCTTGTTATGTGCAAGATTAAATACCCCCCCCCCCATTTGCCCCGGGGGTGAAAGCCCACTAGAGACCGCAAACTGAATTCAAGAAATAACTTTTTGGGATGAGTGCCCCCCTCGGTCTTGGGCCCATTCTTTCCCCCACCCTGGGCTAAATCGACTTTCTGCATCTCCGGGGGGGAGGATCGGGTATTTCGCCCCAATCTACCACCCCTATCCAGGGGGGCAAAAACCCCAAGGGATTTGAAAATAGTGGCAAGACAAACTAAAGGATAGGGCGGCTCACCCTGACATCAAGCCATACATCTCCCCAAGTGAGGTCTATAGTGTCTTTATGCTTGTCCCAAATGGGGAGGTTGCCCCAAACTTCCCCCGGAGGGGTAGAAATCCACCTGACACCAGGGATTTTGCCTTTGTGCCAAAAGAAAGTGGTGTGGGTGTTGCACTCTGGCATTGGGCACACGCTACCGCAAAAGAGACAAACTGGGCTCCCCCCGAGGGGCGGATAAGATTTGTGCCCCCCAATTTGCCCCTTGGGGCATAAAGCTCATGGTATGACAGGAATATATATATATATATATACCCTGAGGCCGCGGAATCCACAAGTATCCGCAGGGCAAAGCAGAACAAAAAACGCAATGCCAGAAGAAAGGCCCGCCGCGCAAAGAGGCAGAAAACCGCAATGGCGACGACGTTAGGTGAGGGTCAAACCAACAACAACACCATAGTGAATTTTTCCAAGCTTGTGCTCACCGCTAAAGAGGAGGATATTCTTTCCTTAGGCCTTTCATATTGCGCTGGCAATAATTTCAACTACTGCAAAACCAGAGCGGACTTATTTAATTTTACAAGAAAGTTGAAATTAAAGAAGTTTTTCACCATCAAATCTGGCAGCAAAACGAACACGGGTCCTCATGACAACAGCGCAACTTCCAATGAACACAATTTGGAATCTGCCGATGCACAGTTACTTCTCACCCTGGCGGATTTGAACAAAATGAACCATGATTCCCTTAGTCAGTCAGTTGACACACGGCCCTCCCAAGACAGACTTACCTCCATCATTGGCACAGAACCATGTGCCGGGCTAAGTCATTTTAGAGGCAAATCTAACTTCATCCCTATGATGCCCAAGGACGCGATCGATATTTTTCAAGAGATGGTAACTAATGACCTAAAGAATCTCTATCGGGCCACAAGTTCTAACAGCAGGAGAATAAAACAACAAGATTTAGAATATAAGAACTTGATCCATAAATTGAACAGCAACCCTGGCCTAATAATTTGCATGTCCGACAAGGGGGGCAATGTGGTCATCTGGCCCAAGGAGGAATACAGAACTGAAGTAAAAAGGCAGCTTTCGGACATTGAGTGCTATGAAAAAATCAGCTTAAAAATTTACAATACATCTAAGGAATCCCTGAAGAAAATGTTACATGCTTACAAAAGGCAGGGATTAATTTCAAGCCAAGAATTCGATTTTTTGTTTAATGAGTTTCCGATCATCCCAACGCTCCGCCTGATACCAAAAATCCACAAAGGCGTGAGGCCAGTACCAGGCAGACCTATCATTTCGTCTATTGGGAGCATCAGCGAAAATGCGAGTAAGTATGTGGATTACTTTTTACAGCCACTAGTCCGCGCCTTACCAACGTACATTAAGGACACTGGTGACTTTATCAGGAAACTAGCCAGAATTCAATGGCATGAGGATTTCTTGTTGGTCACTCTTGACATAGAGTCCTTGTATACAAGCATAGAACACAATACAGGGATTGCCGCCACTAAACACTATCTGGACTGCAGACCAATCAAATTTTACAATCATAACAGTATGCTTTTAGAACTTATTCACTGGGCATTGAACAACAACTATTTTATGTTTGAAAATGAACTGTACTCTCAAAAGAGGGGAGTCGCCATGGGAGCTTGCTTCTCCCCCAGTTATGCCTGCTTGCATGTTGGCTGGTGGGAGGAGCAGGTTCTCATGGGGACCCATGCTAAGGTGTTTGGATCCAAGATTGTAGAGTGGTACAGATACATTGACGATGTTTTTATGGTTTGGAAAGGCGATCGTGAAAGTGTGATTGATTTTATTGAGGTTTTAAATGATAACGCTTTTAATCTCAAATTCACTTTTAAGGTGGACAACACATCAGTTGAATTTTTAGACACTACAGTCACGATTGTTGAGAACCATGTAAAAACATGTCTGTATAGGAAATCCACCGCTGGCAACTCTATCCTACACGCCAGCAGCGCCCATCCACCACACCTTATAAAAAGCATCCCCTATGGGGAACTCCTCCGTATTAAACGTATTTGTAGTATACCGGAGGAGAGGGTTCAATGTTCAGAAGAAGCAATGAACAGGATGAGGCAAAGGGGTTACTCTAAGGAGATCCTTAGGGAAGCCTACAACAAAGTGGAATCCACTCCCAGGAACTCCCTACTCATAGACACATCGGTCAATACGAGTGAACATAGCTCAGTGGATACATTTGACAATGCAAACTCCAATGTACCACGTTTGATCACAACGTTTAACAAACAGCACCGTAAGATCAGAGCCATGGTAAATAAAAACTGGCCAATTGTATTGACTGATGGTGTCCTGGCCCCCATGTTACCTTCCAAACCTGTACTGACGTTTAGAAGGGCCAGAACCATGAGAGAGGAGCTCATGAGACCAAATAATCTAATCCCGACTAGCAGTTCGTGGCTAAAACCCAGAAGAGGTTTTTTCAAATGCACCAGTTGTAGAGCATGTAAATTTGGTCAGAATACCACTCAGTATTCAGTCCCGTTCAGTGACAACCCCAGACAAATTAAGGGCCACTTTACATGTAGATCTGAATTTGTGGTGTATGTCCTTTCCTGTACATGTGGTTTGAATTACATTGGGAGCACCAAGTTACAAGCCCATGTCAGAATTTTACAACATTTAAGGGCAATTGTGAATAATGACTCCAGCTACCCTGTAGCACGGCATTTCAGAAAACTACATAACAATGAACTTAGTTGCCTGAAATACTTTATTGTCGACGGCGTCCCCGCACAGCGAAGAGGGGGCAACAGGGAAAAAGCCCTTAGACAACTCGAAACAAAATACATACTCGAGTTCGACAGCAAAGCACCCACGGGCTTAAACACCACTGAAGACCTACACAATTTTATATGAGTACTGACAGACCACACAGGATTGATCTTGCTCTTTTTTAGACTTGCTTTTGTCTTACTTGATTGATATCTGCAGTGTATATAGTGTCAATTTCTCATGTCTGAAGCTATCTTACTGATTGATTTATCTTGTTTGTTTTACCTGTATCCTCATCAATTTTATGAATATCATTTTTTAATTGTATTGAGAGTAGAACTGTTAGCCAGTCGTTTGGACTAATTTGTTCCTTCAACATCTTCCCTATTTTTGTCTTTTGATTCCAAAGGAGTAAGGCCAAAGACAAGAAAACAATGAACATCAAACGCTTTCTCCATATAACGGTGTGTTCCAGTTCTCCACATAATAGGATACTTTCAGCCAAGCTCCCTTTACCCTTAGGTATAATACAATCTAGGTGCAAGCAGCTCTGGGGACCCGCTATAACTTTGGACCCACTTTCGCCAAAGATCAGGTGTTTGGTTGTCTTTATGTATTTGTTAATATGGAACCCCATATAGGTGAATAGTATTTTGGAGTGTTCCTCCTATCCCCTTCCTCGCTTGATCCCCGCTGTATTTTATCATTATTTCACTATTTGCACTTTTCTCACTTCTTGATTAGTTTTAGGATCTTTTACATAGGCTATTGGTTTTAACAGCAATGTCGGGTCGTTCATACAGGTTTTATCATTAGATACTATTTTAACATACGTTGAAATGTTGCAATGAATTCTGATTGTGCATTATTTAAGGACATCAATTATGGTCTGTAACACAATTACCATATGTATACATATGCATTTGTTTGCACTTTGCACTATTATTGCGTATTTTGCACATTTGCATTTTGTTGCACCTTGATGGCACTATTTGCACTTTACCTATCAGGATTTGCACCTACAATTCGCGTATTTGCACAACCTACTATTGCACCTTAAACCTTTGTAAACTACCATGTATTTACAAGGTCGGGATATTTCCGTGAACATAGAAAGGTATTTAGAAACACGGCATATCTAATGATACAACTATGTAATATCTCAGACACATGCTGTTACAAGTACTAACGTATATGTATTTGTTATATGTTTTTTATCACAAAAAAATTATTTTTAGACCAATGTATTTTTTCCATGTCTATAGTCACAAGCATCACGAGATTATAGAGTGCTCTCGAATTATAAAAGCTAAATGAATCAGCAGTTACTTCATGTGATCAAGGCCATCTGGTGGCCGAAACGCGTAATGGCGTGCTGTGTGGGTGCTGATTGTCATTAAAAACCTGTGAAGCACGAGTAGGTGTCCGTGTGCTTCTTCCTCGCCGGTTGGAGGTGGGAGACAGCCTGTTGGATTTCATATATATATATATATATATATATATATATATATATATATTATCTACTGGCGGTCGCCAGTAGATAGTTATAGTTAGGACCCTGTTTCCATAGGAAATCCGCAACATTCTATTTGGAATACCTTTGGCGCCGGTCGACGAATCCTCGCGAAATTTACAAAATAGGTGGGGCGCTACGCTCCGCTCCTACCCTGAAAGTCTCGGGGGGATTCGTCAAGCGGGGGCTGAGAAAAAAGGGGGTTCCCAAAACGCGTTTTTCCCATGCATTTTTCCATAGGACCTTTAGACACAGCTACAGCCCGAACGGCTGAACAGAGTTACTTGAAATTTGGCAGAGAGGTAGTCCTCAGGTCAAGGAAGTGCCTTTTGTAGGTTTGGTGTAAATCTGTTCAGTAGATCCTGAGAAAATAGCATTTAAATCAATATATATATCTGTGGCAGCTTACGGTGCGCTTACCGTGCGCTTACGGTACGCGTACGGTGCCGTGCGCGAGCGCGATTCTGATTGGCTGTTAGATCTAAGTAAACATTCGAATCGGTCGAAACCAGGAAGCGGCGGCCGCCATTTTCTCTCTCGCACTCTGAGTGAGGCAGCAAAAACAAAGGCAAAAAACATCTAAAGGGTCAATGTATTCAGTTCCTAACCACCTAGCATTGATGATGGTGTCCCCAAAGAACCCCCAAGGGCTAAAATTCAATTTTATTTTTTTTCGAAAAATCGCCGATTACGCTTACCGTACGCGTACAGTAAAAATTAATTTAAAAAAAAAAAACTATCCACACTATCCCCACCCCGTGTGCAAAAGGTGCCCGAAGCGCACCTTTTGTGCATGGCAAATAAAACACAAATGAAAACATAAATGTTTCACAACGAAGCGCATAATATGTCCTCCATGTGCGCACGGTGCGCGAAGCGCATCGTGCGTACATGGCCCATCCCGCGTAACGTGGGCACGCGGTGCGCGCAGCGCACCGCGTGACCACCGTGCGTGCACAGCATTAACTGAGTAAAGTGGGCGCGCGGTGCGCGAAGCGCACCGCGTGCTCACTGTGCGCGCACGGTGCGCGAAGCGCACCGTGCGCGCACGGAACGAACTGCGTTAACTGGGCGCGCACGCCACGAATGGCGTAAAGTAACTTAGCATTTAAAAAACCGTACAAATTCACTGAAAAAAACATAGGTTTCACACACGTTATAGTTAGGAATTAGCATTTAAAAAACCTTGCAAATTCACTGAAAAAACCATAGGTTTCACACATGTTATAGTTAGCAGAAATTTTAATCATAAAAAACCATTGAAATTCCCCCGTTATAGTTAGTGCAGGCAACTATAACTCACGCAACCGCAATCCTCTGCTGATGCTAATACTGTATTTAGACACTTATTTGCCCATGTCTTCTTCCATTAAATTTTAGCTATACATATATTGCAAAAATAAAGACACATATGTCATCAGCAGAGGATTGCGGTTGCGTGAGTTATAGTTGCCTGCACTAACTATAACGGGGGAATTTCAATGGTTTTTTATGATTAAAATTTCCGCTATGGTTTTTTCGGTGAATATATATATATTTTAAGGGAGACAAAAGTTTCCTTCCTCATAGCATTCTCTCATGTTTCCTGATAAAAATGATATATCACGTGTGTGGGTTGGCCAAGAGACCTTGACTTAAAAGTGCTAGGTGGAGAGATTAGCAATAGGGGTAGCTGTGGCGTCAAACCAAGGTGAAAGGGAGTCCCCTTGCAAGGGCTCCCATTGACCTTGGTTTGGTCAGTTCCTCTCACGGGCACTAGGCCCAGCTGCACAAGTGGTGCAGTGTTTTATTGGCACAAGTGGGGTAACGCTGGGTGGTAGGAATTTTGTGGACTCCTGAGGACCCCAGAAGTTTCCATCACAGAAAAGTATGGAAAATATGTGATTTCATGTAAAGTTTGAAGTTTGCAGTGCATTGATGGTTAAAAAACCTCATGGGATGCTCGCAAGGCATACTGTAAAGTTCCTAGGGCAACTTAAATACTTGTTTAAATATACATAATGGAAATAGTTGTGAGAGAAGAGAGGCCATTACTCAAAATTAGAAAAATACAAATATATATGTTATTAAATAATATCTCCAGTAATTGTTTACTTTATACAGAGAAGTTACCATTTCATTCTACAAACATACTGTGTTCATCCATTTACCCATACATACAATCACATACATAATTCAATTATTTGAAGTAATCAATACATCTGATATGTGATGATATCGAAACAAGAAAGAGCAACATTCCACTTATGATAACATGATTGTACTATTTATACATCATAGTGAAGGATGCACCAATGAGAGATGTGGCAATTGTTCGTCTTTTTACACGCGTTTCGGCAGTAACCTGCCTTCTTCAGGAATGCCACTTCCAAATTACTTCTCAAATAATGCTGGTCATAATAAATGGACAAAGTGATGGGCTCTGTGTATTGAAGTCAGAACATTAGGAAGGTTCCTTATTAGATTAATGCATGGTTCAATCTATAATGCATAATGGGGAACTGGGAAAGTCACTTCGTATTCATGATAGGGTAAGTATTCTTACAATTATTCTTAGGTGAGCTGTACCTATATAATGTACTTCAAGAAAGGACGAGCTGTGTGTCCTAATCTCCCAAAAATGTTTCTAGATCTAGGATGATATGCCTACGTGAATGGGCACCGTAATTTCAGCTCGTACTGATAAAATGCCACCAAGGATACGGATAAGGTCCCGAGCTTGCAAGGCATACTACCCTAGAGTTACCTAAATCCACAGCCACCCACATTGGAAGAAAATTATCAGTTTTCAGTGGAAAAATGTGATGTATCCAGTTTTTGTTTTGGGCCATTTCCTGTTACGAGCAGTAGGCCTACCCATACAAGCGAGGAGCCATTTTTATTGGAGGACTTAGGGTAATGCTGGCTTTATGGAGATTTGTGACTCACCATAGATTCCAGCACAGAAATGTGAGGAAAATTCGTTTTTTTGTCAAAGTTTGTGGTTTGCAGGGGATTCTGGGTAAAACAATTTGATAAGAGCCACACAAGTCACCCTACCCTGTCTTGTTTTTAAAAAATGTGCAGGTTTGCTAAGGTGCCCAAGATGCCTCTTAAGTTAGGACCCAAAATCCACTTCCACCCACTTGTCAAAAATGGCTCCGTTTTGAGTGGAAAAATGTGATGTGTCCATGTTGCTTTTAGGACCATTCCTTGTCATGGGCACTAGACCTACCCATACAAGTGAGGTACCATTTTTATAAGGAGACTTAGTGGAATAGTGGGTGGAAGGAAGTTTGCGTCTTCCAGCAGTTCCCAGAACTTCCCATCACAGTAATGTGAGGAAAAGGTGTTTTTTCTTGTCAAAGTTTGGGGTTTCCAAGGGCTTATGGGTAAAACAACCTGGTGAGAGCCACAAAAGTCCCCACACCCTGGAGTCCCCCAGGTGTCTAGTTTAAAAAAAAAAATTCTAGGGTTCCCTAGGTACCACATGAGTTAGGGCCTAAAAACAACAGCTGCTCACTTTGCAAAAATGGGTTAGTTTGAGTGGAATAATGTGATGTACCCATGTTGCGTTTTGGGTTGTTTCTTGTCTCAGGCACTAGGCCTACCCATACAAGTG
Organism: Triturus cristatus; assembly: GCF_964204655.1. Taxonomy (NCBI): domain Eukaryota; kingdom Metazoa; phylum Chordata; class Amphibia; order Caudata; family Salamandridae; genus Triturus; species Triturus cristatus. The sequence continues at coordinate 882,355,112 of NC_140583.1, forward strand.
AGGTACCATTTTTATTGTGACACTTATGGGAATGCAGGGTGGAGACATGTGTGTGGCTGCCCACAAATCCCAGGACTTTCCGTCACAGAAATGTGAGGAAAATTTGTTTTTTTAGTCAAAGGTTGAGGGATGCAATGTATTTTGAGTAGAACAACCTGGTGAGAGCCACAAAAGTCACCCCACCCTGGATTTCCCAAGGTGTCTTGATTTTAGAAATGTGCAGGTTTGCTAGTTTTCCCTAGTTGTCACCAGAGCTAGGGCCCCAAATCCACAGTTGCCCACTATGCAAAAAAACAAATCATATTTCTGTGGAAAAAGTTCATGTATCCATTTTGTGTTTTGAGCCATTTCCTGTTGCAGGAACTAGGCTTAGCCACACAAGTGAGGTACATTTTTATCATGAGGCTTAGGGGAATGAAAGGTGGAAGGAAGTTTGTTTCTCCCCATAGATTCCAGAACTCTCCATCACAGAAATTAGAGGAAATGTTATTTTAGTTAAAGTTTGAGATTTGCAAGGGGTTCTGGGTAAAACAAACTGGTAAGAGCCATGCAAGTCACCCCATACTGGACTTCACAAGCTATCTAGTTTTCAAACATGTACAGGTTTGCTAGATTTCCTTAGGTGTTTGCTGAGCACCAACCCAAAATCCACAGCTACCAACTTTGCAAAAAATGGTCATATTTCAGTGGGAAATGTGATGTGTCCATGTTGTGTTTTGGGCCATTTCCTGTCCCGGTAACTAGGACTACCCACACAAGTGAAGTACCATTTTTATTGGAAGACATCTGGGAGTATAAAATAATAGAATATATTTCCAACAGGATTCCAAATGTAAAACAGTGTGTGTAAAAGAAGATATTTTGAGAAATCAAATTTACGTACATGTACCAACAAATTCCAATATGTACACATTTCTACTGCTCCTAAGCTTCATGTCTTATGCCCATTTCAGAAATACTTAGGTTTCCTTGATACCCATTTTACACTCTACATATTTCACCATACAAATTGGTCTATACTCATTACACAATGCAACACCATTGTACGGTGCAGCTCAATTGTTGGCTCTGGCTACCTCGAGTTCTTGGAGAATCTGCACACCCTATATATCCCACAACCAAAAGGTTCTAGCAAATACAATTTTACATTGCTTTTGTAAGTTGGCCATCATGAAAAAAAGTTACACATGAACACATTGTCACAAATGGGGGGTTTTCCTACTTATTTTCAATATTGTTTAAATTAAGCAGTTAGTTTCTTTTGAAAATTCTGAGGGGATCTACACATATGACCCCTTGCTAAATTCACAATTTGATCTAATTTAAAAAAAGATATAGCTTTCCTGGATCACCAATGGGGTTCACACTGGTTTCCACCACAAACTGAAAGTCGGTTGAAAGCAGAAAAAATAGGGAAAATTAGCTACCCTTTGAAAAATGGCAAAAGTGTGGTCAAAAATTAGCTTTTTTATTCAGCTTTGCATGTCCCTGAAAGCTAGGAGGATGGTGACTGTACCACATCAAACCATTTGTTGTTGTCATTTTTTTTCTGTTTTCCACCAAGAACTCGATATTTAGCTATATTTTGGCTATTTTCTTGGTCCCCTTCCAAGGGAATCCAATACCCCTCGGGTATCTTAAGGATCCCCAGGATGTTGAAAATAGGTAAACAAATTTGGCATGGATTCCTTATGTGGACAAAACGTTATGGGGGCCTAAGCACAAACTACCCCAAACATCTAAAAAAGGGCTCAGACCTATAGGGGGAAAGTCCCAGCAGTTAAGGGGCAGATAAGTAACACTTGCTGATTAAATTCCACTCAGATGTTTACCACTGATGAGTTCAGGTAACATAAATCGCATGCTTTACAGTTGATAATGCTGACAAATTCAGATTGTGTTGGCATAAAACTGTTTACATCATTATGTTTTCAGATATTTACTAATAACACACTGAAAGCTAATAGAAATTATTTTGCGTAACCCCTTCGCCGCGGAACGAATTTTGCCGCGGCGCTGGGGGGGTTTGGGGGCAGCACGGCGCCCCCATGCTCGTAACGGAACCACTCCGTCATGAGCCACGGGCGCGCTGTGCTCATGACGGAGTGGTTCCGTCACGACTCCGCCCACTCGCGCTAATCGCCCGCACAGGCGGGGAATCAGCGCCGCGTGGGCGGAGCGGCCGCCAACGGCCGCAGCATGACGGAACCACTCCGTCATGAGCACACGGCACCCGTGGCTCATGACGGAGTGGTTCCGTCATGAGCAGGGAAGGGGTTAATACCAGTTTCTTTCTAGTGCAATGCAAAGACCTGAGTTGGACTGATCAGTTTGAGTCCTTCTTTCATCATAATGTATATTAATGAATGAAGATGCCTGTAACATTATCCTTGGGTTGTAAGGGGGTCGTGCAAGTAAACATTTTAAACCTTACACAAAATGAGAACATAGCTGCCGTTAGTCCTTATAGAAAAATGTTGATATTTCATACTCAGCAATCAGTGTAATTATGGCATAAATAATGACTATCTAGAAGTCCAGAGGGTTTCAAAATACGAACTGTACACTATAAGGAGCATATCTATAATTTAATATTGCCATTTGTAACTCAGCTTGCAATATGGCTATTTTTAAACATTAATGTTGTTGTATTATATTTTTTTTATTTTGTTATGCCTGCAGTAGTACAATGTGAGGTAAATGTGTGAAGGTAATGTCTGAAATTGCATTACCATTTTTTACAAGATCTTTGTGTCTTACTTCAACACAAGATTGTCCCCATTTTCCGACCTCTTCCACATTTGCACTTGAAATGTAGGACTACATGTGGGAGGGTTATGCCCTCACTGTGAAGGACCCTACAAATGAGCTATAGGACAGGTGTAGGCGTATGCCTATGCCTGCAACTATGTGACCTGCATTAGGCTATGGGTAGTATTAATTATTAGATGAACTTATAATTATGTGTTCTGAATTGGGTCTCCTGTCTCCTGCATAAGATTCTTTGTTCTCAAGCAATATATGTGGAATGTAGTCCAAAAGAAGACACTAATCCAATGAAGCTGTTTTTATCTCTAGAGTAAATTGCATCGAACAATGGTAATATTTGAGTCAATTAAATGCTAACGATGCTGAATCCATTAAACCATTCAATTTCACCATTTTGCTTCTGAAAAGAAAAACTATGTACACCAAATGCTATAATCTCTCAGTTACTTGATTTTTCTTTCTGATGATATCTTGAAAATTCAACTCGTATAGCAAACATTTAAATTAGAAAAGCTAATTATTTGCAATAATAATGCCAACAAGACAAGGATCTAGTTCCCCTTTGATCTTCAACGAACACAGAGCCAGCTATAGTACAAATGCAACATGACAGGGACATGGCTATAATCTTATTGGATAAAAAAACAGAATATGGTAGCCTTTGAACAGGAGGGGCCTGCAAAAGGCATGGAGAAAATAATAAGTTCTCGGATGTCTGAGGCTCAGCGAGATACTGACTGGCTGTAGTTTGGATGCATGGGTATTTAATGTCCTTCCCATCTTCCACCAGTGAGCTTTACCTCTAGAAGCCAGTGAAGGGATGTCAAGAAAAAGAAATGCAGTAAGTTTATTATGAAGATTTTTTTCATTTATTTCCTGCTGCAGCAGCCCACCAATCTCAACCAGAAAAACAAAAGAACTATCAAAAAGCACAGCAGACCTTACAGAACATAAAAAAAACTGCAGATCAAGTAACTGGAGGCATTCCACTGATATCCTACAGCATAGAGGCTATATCAATGGGTTTCAAAACAAGAATTCAAGCTGTTGTTCATTCACAGAACAGAAATCGCTGCCGCAGTAAGGTAAAACGTGAGGGTAATCACATTCTTCTATATTAATTTAGGGGATTAACATACTAGCAGTCAAGGTTAGGAAGCGTCCTGTTCACTACTCAATTATGGACAACTCGCTAAACATTCTCTGGGCCACATCGAGTTATGTAATGGGTATTTGGAAAGTGCACTATCTTCCGCTAGGTTGATGGAGTGGGGATCCTTGTATTTCAGTTGTTTGGTATTGTCATCGAACCGGACCCTCCTCTGGTGGTATGGAGCGTTGATTGTCGACTTGAAGCATAAGAGAGAAGTTAGCATCATCAATACATTACAGTATAGTGAAGCCAATTAGGTTCCACAGGGATGACAGAGAGGATGACGTCCAAATCATAAAGATTTTATTTGCAAATTACTCAAAGTTACAAAGGAATCAAATGTCAGCATTTTAATCAATCTATATAATTAGCATGTATATTTAATTTGTAATGTAGTCAAAATGTGTATATTATCGAGAAAAAAATGCACAACTTAGATACGAAGAGTCGACAAAATATATTAGATAGAGAGGTTCCATAAAGGAACTTCTCTATTCTAAATAAGTATCCAAAGGAGAACAGGGGATTATTAAGAGGAAGGTGTAGCCGTCAAATGGGCCAAGTTTAAGGTCCAGGGCACACGCGTGGGTGCTGAAGCACGAAGCTCAACACCATGGGCAGGGGAAATCCGCAGAATCAGGAAGAGATCTTCTCAGAGCAGTCAGAGCAGGGTCTGCTAAACTAGTCTACGAAACACATCATATGTTAAGGAAAATTCTGGAAGGCTTTCCACATCAGTTTCTACCAAATGGTCTAATCAGCAACTGTCGTTCTCCAGGAACTAGGTAGGCTGCCTAGTTTCCAAGCGCAGGGCCATGAGACACACATCTGTGTGTCCCTGTCTGTATCACTGGTCCGGTCTGCCTGGTACAGGAGGTATTCTTCCACCACCACATTCTGCATAGCCACATCCAAATTCCAATTAATGTCTATCTAAGAGTTTCAATATAATAACTATATGCTTATTCTAGCTAACAAGCATATTAATTAGACACCTGCAGAAGGAGAAAAACATGAGACTTGCAGAACATTTCATAAACATGAAATGCATGCAGCTCGGTCCTGGTTAAAAGTTAGGCCAATTTTAGAAAACATGGCTTCCAAACAAATGCAGTTAGCTTGAGTAAATGTGTTGATTACTTTTCAGTAATATATGTGTTGCTCTCCTATAAGGTAAATACAAACACCTACTACATTTCATTAATAATAATTGCACACTGATTAAATCCACTTAAATAAACAATGATTATAATTTGTATATAAAGCATGGAACACCAAGTTACTTGATTTCAAGGCTATCCTGGTGAGTTTCTTTACCAGCTAAAGAACCTCTTGCTTGAACTTGTTGGCATTGTGTGCATATTCTGAGCTATATATTGTTTGACCAGCATAATTAAAAAAAAACATAACATGCATCTGCTATCATCAGTTGGGGTACACAGCAAGTGTAGAGTCTGAGAAAACATGCATAAATAAAGATAAAAAGAAGGAAGTCTTAGGAAAAATGAAGCATTTCCAAGTTTAGGTAATGTGCTGGAGGCAAGATAAAATAAATCACACTGTCCAAAACTAGGTACATGGGAGTCTGCTTAGAACACAGAGAAATAAAAGGTCTATATCACTTTCCAACCCAAACTTGCCCCTCAGGCCATGTGGAAATTGGATTGAGATGAATGGGTGAAGGGAACTTCTCCTGCGGCTACACAGAAGAAAGCTTAGTGAGTATACAATGCAGAGGAAATCGTGATGCAAACTCAAGCTCACAAGATTCTTGTTTGAGCTACCGAGTATTCCATCCTTCTAGGTCAGTGAAGGTAGCACTATTGAGTTAGGTGAAAACTGCAATTACAGCACTTGAAAACCCACAGGCTGGGTGCTGAGCAGAAGTTATGGTTACAACAAATGTCCAAGTTCAACTGGTGTTAAATGTCAAGTACATGTTCTTTGTGACCATAGATGATTCAAAAGATGGATTGAGTGAACATGTATGGCAACTCCAGTTTTCGAATGGAAAAGTCCTCTGTATGGTAAGAAATGTGTGCTCCTGCCCTGATTGCCCAACTGTATAATTGTCTGGATCTCTAAGGCTGCTTTTTAGTCATAGGCAAACACATATCATGTGTGTAACATGACATAGCCCTGTCTCACGGATTGCAGTCTTGTTGGACCGAGAGAGGCACCCAAAGCGCTACCCTCATTGTGGTGGAATGCCACCACCTTTACTGAGAGTTAAAGAGCATAAGCAGCATGGTGGCTGCATACTGTGCAGTGATTAGTAGTATTGAACGAAACCTTTTTACTCCGTGTCACTGGCGTGAAGCCTACAGGCTCACTCACCTTTATAAACCTTTCACTACTGAATGCCTAATTCATCCTTAGTCTACATCAGGGAGATGTGGAGTGCTGCACAGCACAGGAGTAGTGAATCTGTGTTGTTTGTAGGAACCGTGAAAGAATGAAGCAGTACTGTGCGGTGCATGTGTGTTTAGTACATGTACCTAGTATATGTATGCCTCGGGGGAATACATATACAAGGCTCACTGAGATGACAATAACAATGTTGTACCCTTATTGGAGCTCCGACCATGCCAGCATCTACCTGCTGTGCTAGGGGGAAGAGTAACTTACATTTTGTGTCCGCTGAGCGGGAGCAGCTCCATGGCCAGGTGTTGCTGTGTCCATCGCGAGCCACACAGCTTTGCTGTTCAGGATCTGGACTAGGGAGTGTCTTTGACTAAGTTCCTAAAAGGGGAGCTGGATAACTCTTGACAACAGCCTAATAGAACATTCCCTGATGCGGCCATCAGTGAATGGGTAATAACCCAGGATACGTTACATGAAGGAGGATGAGACAGGGACTTGCCTGACAACTACTAGAGCCTCGACCTCAAGGGGGATTGTGTTGTTGTTCTCAACTTCGTATTCCTTCGCATGACTAGAATTAGAAATAACATGATGCTTTTTCTTATAAAAGCAAATATTTGGCTGGACATTGGTTTATTGTTCGTACCTATTGCATTTTGAGTTTTGAGTCATGTTTACTGACCTGTATCTACATCCCCAGAGGCAGCCTTGGCTGCTCAACCACAGCTACGACTGAGAGTCAAGTGCAGAAGGGTTACGTGGCCTAATTGAGCAGATCCATAGTAGGACACACCCGGGACATCAGAAGTAAATGCCCACGATCTTCACGGTTGGGCCCTGTAGCCCCTGTGTGCCCCCTGGCTCTCTGAAAAGGTTTATGGCATCTAGTGAGGATTGGGATACCTCCCATTTAAAATGTAATGTCTCCCTCTGCTCTTTTAGTCTGTAATCCAAAGGTTCACATTCACTATAGTAGAAGCGCATGGAAATTCTACAAACCTACTGTAAAGAGGCCCTCAGTACACAGATCTGGTAGAGCTTCAAGTGAGGTAATACAGAGAGATGGCAATATCATTTTTGTGAGAGTAAGTGGGTCTCAGTTGAGGTATCAGGACAATGAGAAGGAAACTGATGATTAGCTTCTGTAATGCCTCCTAATCTCTATTCTCCCCCTTCAATTCCCCTTTTTCTGGCTAATAGGCTACCTTGTGACAACGGACACTAGTTGACATTAGGAATTAGATGGATTGACTCGTGAATGAGGGGGCCAGATTGACAATGGGGTTTGGGCTTTTTAAAATATTTTTTCAGTACATGAAATATATGCAGGGTCTTGAATCTGGATATGGGGGGTTTTAGTTCTTAGTTAAGCAAATAGAACCAACTATCTTCAACCAGACTTTCAATGGCCAAACCGTAAGCAAAGTTTCAGGATTCCAAAGGAGTAATAAGTTCACTCATGTCTTCTTTTATAGGTCTTTTGGGGACCACATTTGTTCAGGGATAACACTATAGCCCTGTATTTGAAAAAAGGATGACTGACTCTTGCTTGAGGATTTCTGAGAACATTTTAAATGTAGAGAGGGTTTTTATCATAGTAGTACAAGGCGCTTCCCTTATAGGATGAGGTTATATCTATCGTAGATAGATGTGACAGGGTACTCAATCGAAGTCTGCAAAGTATCTTTTTTCCCCACCAGCATTAAAATTAATATACCACCAATGACAAGTTGCAAACTGTTTGCTCTTGAGAACCTGCTCTGATAACCATAATAGAATTTGAATAACCCTAGTTCAGTTAGACACAACTTCTGTGGTTCAACACATGCTGCACAAATGTCCCAGAGTCTGTCTAGTCTGCCACTAAAGCAACACATGTGAATTATTTCAAGTGGACTTCATTCATCCTCAGAGTCAGGATGTATTTGCCTATTTGAACTTCTAGGCTTCTAAGTAAAATTCTACCAACAGATTCCGGACACCAAAGTAGATCATTGATAAAATGAATCTTGGAATGACTCACAAGACTTTATGTTTCAATCTATTTACTGATACATTAAGGAGACATAGATTTATCCAAAGGTATTGGTCTGGCCAACTCTACATACAGTTCCTTACAAAGTGACACAAGCATTTCTTGCCTTCCATCTTGACTTGCACCTAAGGTTTAATATGCCCAGCATGGGAATTTTTTGAGCAAAGGCAACATCTGCCCTTAATGTTTCCAATGCCTACTTATAACCCATGGTGATATAATCAAAAGCATGTGTTGGACTTGAATTGTTTTTAAGGAAATTAGGTCACATCCTAACCTAATAAGACAACATGGACTAATTTTGCAGAAAAACATATCATATTAGCTGTTAACACAAATTTGTTTTTTAATTATATTTTATTTAGACTTTTTCAAATGTGCCTCTATTGCTAATCCCGGCCCCCTGATATACCGCTGCAAAAAAATTGTTGTCCAGAGATTTTCAATTCTTATTTGGGTTTTTAAACCATTCAAGAAGTAATTTAGCTTTGGTAGACATTGCTCATCCGGGCCAAATTTTTCTGGATGACAATTTTAAAAATGGCACATGTGTTACAGTGATTATGCAATAATCACTGTACTATGAGACCTATATACTTCATTTTGGTGTCAAAACATAGGTTTTGGGGGTCAAGTAGTTTTATAGAGACAGAAAATAACTCATTCGAGCAATCCTTCTGCCATTTTCCAAAATTGCACTTTTAATATAGGAAGAAAAGACATATATAGAAATGAAACTAATAATAATGGATTTACTCCTTTCATGCATACACCAAACAATGTTTATGATCTGAATATGATTTTTTTATAGCTCCTATTTTAGACACATTTACATAGTTCACTTTGTTTGTTTCGGCAGGTGGTCGTGGTACATTTGCAGAATGTTTGACATTTGAGAAGAGCATATTGACAGAGACATCTTTTTGTAGCATATGTTTTGCAAGTACATGCACAAGTACGTTCTGTGGGTAGAGGATTTCAAAATTTCATACGATTAAGCACCCCATTAATATCTTTCCACCCAAATTCACACAGATCTTTCTTCCCATATGCGTGATCCAAAAAAATTACACTTCTTCTGATCAAGTAGAACACTATTTTAATGTGTCCGCAAACAGAATATGACGTCATTGGAAGGTCTCTTATCGAGACTGATCTCTTTAACTCACTGTACTGAAGATCATCAAATGTGTGACAGTCAGAACTTGTTTTCCAAACATTCACAAGGTAGTTGTCTACGTCTTTAAAGTCACAGTCTTCTTCTGTCTCAGCAACTCCTTTTAGAAACTTCATGGGTTCAGCAGTTAAAGCAGCAAGCTTCGTTCCAATTTTGCTCATAGTGTCATTACCCATATGAATATGTGCCTTGATAAGAACACTGGGCATCTCTGGGTCAAATTTCTTGTACAGAATATGAAGCAGTATTAAGTGCCTTTTCTCACCTGTTCCATAATGTAGCCATAACTCTGACAATCCTTGACTTATGAACATTGCAACAAATCTATGCTGACCAATAATAACATCTATCTCACTCAAAAGTACAATCACTTGATTGGAACCATTTCGAACATCCCGCTGAACATGTGGCACAACACAAAGATCAGCTTCCTCTAATTTGCTGTTCAGTTCTTGAACAATATTTCCCATACATTTTGACTATATCTCTGCAGGCACCAACTCACCATGGACAATCATTCCACTTGTAATAGTTGGAAATTGAGTGTTCTCTGAGGCATCAGCAATGTTTTGGTTAACATCTCCAAGTTCATCTTGTTAGATGTTAACCTGTTTTGTAGTGGCTGGTTAGACGGCTCTTACTATGGCAATTAAAGCATGGAAGGTTTGCTTTAGTGATTGGGTCAAACAGCTTTTTCTCTTTCAACACAAGTATCACCTCCTTCAGTTCTACGTATAGTTTTGATCCATGTTCAAGGACATCTATTAGACGTGTCTTTATATCGTTTTCCACATATTTGTTTGCTCAGGAAGTTGTGTTGTTGCACAGTCTCAGTCATTTCAAAGGGATTTCCTTGCTGCTACAGGAAAAGAAGAAGGCTGTCAACATGTTTATTAAAACATTCTCCTCTCTTTCCCATAAGTTCATGGTGAGGAACAGTTTCACATTGGTCCATTAATTCTGAATTTGCCATTGTTATGAATACACTGCAAATAGAAAGGACTTCATGGTAAACTAGCAGTGTTGCAGTCTCCCATCAGTGCAGCAGGTCTGATCTAATTTCTTCTGTTCGTGTGTGATGCGTCCTTCAGTGACTGTTTGTGTTTGTCACTGAGAGCGATTTTGGACAAAGATAAAAATCTGTATTTTCTTTTATTTATTCCATTTGAGGCCAATACAGCCAAGTCGCAGCACCCCAGTCTGAGCACCCTCAAGGTACCTGTCCAAGCACTCCACGAGCTTGAGCACATGCAATGCGGTTAAAGAAGTGCGAGGCGCACTTCAGGACATGGATTGTTCACCTGCGCCTGGCAGCCCACCGCGAGGAGTCTTCTTACCTCATTACTGCTCGGCGGCCTGCTTCATTTCTGCCCCGCGGCTTGTAGTTCACAGCGGGGCTTTAATTAATTGCATCCTCCTCACGTCTAGGCCAGTCTCTGGGTGGCAGCGCCACCTACTGGCCGCTGAAATGAATTCAGGATCATAGAGTTTTAACGTGTGTGCAGTATAGGTGTGCACCGCCACCTGTGGCCCCTTCACCTTGGTGCAAAACACTACATACTTGAAATAAGGCACAAACAACAGATACTTCCCTCCAGTTGTGAAGGGGTAACAGTCAGTAACACTCACACTTGTGGTTGGCGTGCTTCTTGTGAGTCATACACTTTTAAAAGGCTATTATGCGTTACAGCCAGTCTGTGGAGGTACCACCGTCCTTTTTAATGCAACTGGTGGACCGCCCATTGAATGGGAATATTGGGTAGAGACCTTAGGCAGCAATTAGTGGGACTACGTTTTCACCCCTCAGGAAGAGAGCATTATTGATGAGGTGTCTTGGCACAGAATGGCAACATGTCTTGAAATATTTGCCGTGGGTGCATGAGGAAAATGCTGACATAATGGAGGATGTGTACAAAGAAGCAAAACCGCGGCTACAAAAAGTTTTACCAAAACATTGAACATCGTCATGCAAAACTATAAATTCTACACACAGCCAGAAAAGCCGAATGAATCAGTGAATGAGTTTGTGGTCAGGTTGAGGAAGTTGGCCACAAGGAGCAAGTTTGGGCCCATGACAGAGGAGCTTATTAGGGACCAACCTGTCGTTCAGTGTAATAATAAGAAAATACAAGAGCGTCTTTGGGCTGCCAGCAATCCTACATTAAAGGACGCTATTAAGATAGACAAGGTTATGGAAGAATCAGACAAGTGCTTGAAAGAGATCCAAAAGTTGGATGGGTAAGAGTACCTTTGAGGTAGCAGAGGTGGACTGTGATTCTGAGTTTGTAGCCCTAATGAGGCAGACGATAAATAATAGAGGAAGACGTGCAAGGCCCACCATCTCCCCGTCTGTGCAGGGCAAACCTACGGCACAGTTTTGTTACAGATCTAACAGCAATTTTCATCCGGGTGACTCAAAGAATTGTTATGCCGTAGGAAAATAGTGTCAGGTTTGTGGGAAGAAGGGACATTTTGCACTTGTATGGAAGGCAGCCAACAAAAGAGTGGCTGTGAGAGAAGAAATAGGAGAAGTAGTGAAGCACAGAATTCTAATGACTGACTCTGACGAGACTGAAGGCGTTACGGATGAAGAATCCAAGAGGATAACGTGACCCAAAGCAGATTTCTGGATGGATGGCAAGAAGTTGGCCATGATGATTGATTCAGGCTCTCTCTACACCATCATGTTGTTTGACTCTTTGTAGCCAATGAGGGTGTTATGTTCCACTGATGTTGTGTTGAAAGCTTACCGCGGGGCGAGTATTCGTGTGATGGGATATGTGCCTGCCAGGATTGAATTCAGGGATCAATACACTCAGGGAAGAGTTTATGTAGCAAGTGAGGGTCCACCAATACTAGACTGGTTACACCAGTATGATGTGAATATTGTGTTGAATCCTCAAGCTGTTGATCAAGTAATGATTGTTGATGATGGAGATATAAATACTTTGCTGGAACAATTTTAGCCTAAATCCCAAAACAATTTGGGTGTGGCCAAGGACTATAGACACAAAATAGTAATGAGAAAGGATGCTATTCTAGTAAGGCAAGTAGCTACAAGGACCCTGTGGCAATACAGTCTGAGGTCAAGCAAATTATTGAATAAATGATCCTGGATGGAGTTATTGAACCAGTGGGGGCCACACAATGGTTATCTACGGTGGTGATAACGAAGAAAGCTGATGGGTTATTGAGGTTTTGCATTGAACTTCATAGTTTGAGCCGTAGTTTGAACCACTGCCTAATATAACAGAGGTAATTTTCTTGTTGGCTGGTCGAATTTGTTCCCCCCAAAATTAAACCTTTAAAGTGCCTACCATCAGGTTTTGTTGCACCCTGACTTGAACTGCTTTCATCACCACAGAGGGAGTCTTCCAGTTTAACAGAAAGCCATTTGGCTTGTCCTCAGTGGCTAGTGTGTTCCAGAGACTCATTTCCAATGTGTTGTCAGAGGTCAGCAATGTGGTCTTCTTTCAAGATCTTTAGGGACAGTATTGATACATACAATAACACTCTGCACAAGGTTTTCTCTTGTTTGTTGGATGCAGGCCTAACCTTGTGGAAAGAGAAGTGTAAATTCCTAGTGCGGGAGGAGGAATACTTGGGGTATCTCATCTCGGGGGTGGGGGTGAGACCCAACATGAACCTTGTGAGTTCCAAGTGAATGCTGACACACCTGACGATTAAGCCAAGTTGTTTTCGTTCATTGGCCTTGTGGAATATTATTCTAAGTTTGTGAGAGATTCCACCTGGAAAACACTGAGGGCTGTAGATATTACCCAGCTGGGTGACCAATATGCAAATGGCAGGTTCAGGTCGCTTTTAGAGGTACAGGGCGGAAAGGACCAGGGGAGTATGCTGGGGTTCACGTATGTGCGTGCACAGCAGGCAATTAGAACAATCTATCCTGACTTCCCAGAAGAGCCAAAACCACTGCGAGCACTGCAGGCAGCACTGGCAGGAGAAGAACGCCAGGGTCTGATAACCAAGCTGTATAATGCGTCCCTTAGAGAATGGGAGCCTCTTGAATCTCCCTCATACACTAAATGGTACACTATATTAGGTTACTCCCTAACACCGGAGGTTTGGCAGTTCTGCTGCACACTGACGGGCCACCTGACAGCGAACTGTAAGCTCAGCATCATACACTTTAAGTACCGGAACCAGCTATATTATACACCGCTCCAGTTAAAATTATTTGGGCTGCGGGAGAGTGCATGCTGTGTGAGGTGTGGGCAGGACAATGCGGACTTTCTGCATCTCACCTGGAACTGTGCCAGACTTCATGCATTCTGGATACAGGCCAAGAAAATGCTCACGGACGTTGTGATGGAACCGGTGGCACGTTCGCCTGATGTGTGTCTATTGGGATGGGTGAAGACTCTTAAGGCATACAATAGGAGACTGGTAGCTGTTTCGACTCTGCTTGCCAAGTGGGCGGTGGCAAAATGCTGGGGAGCGAAAACTGTTCCAACTTTGAAAGGCTGGGTTCAGGACTTAGTCTATTGCAGGAAGCAGAGGAACTACCTAAAACATTGCGCCCCAGGGACTTCTGGGCGCTACTCACTGTATATCTACTAGGTAACCATGACTTATAATAGCTTCACTGTACTTATACGTTTTTTGCATATTTAGGAGGAACTAGAGATGTAGTCGGTTCACACAGACAAGAGCAACTATCGCTACCAAGATGCATAAGATGCTTTGAGTTCATGATAAATATCTACAGTGCCGGGCAGAGGGAGGGGGTGGGAAGGGGTTTGGGTTTTTGTCTCTTCCATTTACTAGACTGTTGGGTGGCTTCATGAAACAAAATTGATTGTACTAATATGTATGCCAATATCCTTCTGTGTCCCCAAGAGGGGGCAAATGTGCTATTGTTCATTTACAAGCTCTTAATAAACACAAATTAACAACAAAACGTTTGCGAGAGATTATCCGAGTAAATCAGAACCTTTGAGAGAGTTTTTGAGGAAGGGGAAGACATTTGAATAGGGATGGGTTCGAAAGATGGCATCTGAACAAATCAAATGTGAAATCTCCAATGCTGACATACCGGTTCCATTTCAATGTGATTTGAATATGTACTTTCTGTTGATGACAGCATCATTGGCATAAGTGGTGTGCGTTCCCAGATTCATGGGAAGGTGGAAAGGACTGTAGCTTTTGCATTCCATTCATTCACACAGGCCAAGAGGAATTACTCAGTCATTGAGCAGGAGTTTTTGGCTGCTGCATGGGTGACCAATCGCTTCTGCACCCTTATTTTGTGTTTGAAGGTAACACTCAGAATGGATCATAAACCTTTGCTTAAGGTGTTGGGATCAAATTGAACTAAGAATTGCTCAGGACATCTGGCCAGGTTGGCGGTTAAAATGAAAGATTGCGATTGTACTGTGGAGTTTCTTCCTGGATGGAAGAACTAAGTGGCAGAATGCCTAGCAAGGTTGCCCGGTAAAGTTGTTGTTGAGGGTAACCTAGACACAGAAGAAATAGTAGCAGATTGGGGGTGCCGTGGAAGATGTGCATGGAGCAGTCTCAGTGGAAGAGTTGATGAAAGCCCTGAGTGAGGATGAGAAACTTAAGGCATGAGGAAAATGATAAAGGGAGGTGTTCGGGGGGAGAGTAAGTATTTGGATGCCATCAAACTGTATCACAAAGTGGTTGAAGAATAACCTTTGAGTGGTAACAAACTTATTATGCAGGGTGAGAGTTGTGTACCTCCAGAAGCTGTGAGAAACAAACTTGTACCCGGCTTTCACATGAAAGTCACATGGACCAGACGTTTACTCTGAAGAGATTGAAGGAGATTTTTTGCTGGTCCAAAATGAATTAGGATGTCAAGCTATGGGTGGAGAAGTGCATGGAATGCAAAAATTAGGAGATGAGGTTTAAAGGAGGTGTGGGTGGCAGGGATGGTCTACAACATAAGTAAGAGGTAGGTTTGGTTTGGGAGAAGATTAGTTTAGATTTTAATGGCCTTTTGATTTTTTGCCCGAACAGGAAATATTTGCTGCTGTACTAGTTGATATTTTCCAAAAAACAAGGGAACCCAAAAGGTAGATAAGGACCTTGGGTGACAGTTTTATATTAGAACAATGGTCCTTAAACAATACAAAGTGGATAGGATAATTATAGACTAGAATCAGTACTATATTGCGAGTGACCAGCCGGATATTCAATTTAATGAATCAATAACGTCAAAAACACAAATAAGAGCACATCAATATAGTGGGACACAGTCCTGCATCCTACACGAACACATGACAAGTACATTAAGATAAAAACATTTCAGGCAAGACAAAGGTAGCTTGTGGAATATTAAGCATAATTGTAGCAAGCTTAGAAAAAACAGTCAATGCACTTCTTTTATCACATTGGATTAATGTGCATACTGTTTACATTAGTCGACGACGTTTCGATCCTTTTGAAACAATAGTAGGATTATCATCAGGACAGTTAAGTTACAAGCTCGAATTGTAAAAAGTGCCTGTGGAAAATAGAGAGAGGGGAAGGAGATTAGGAGGCGTCTAATACAGAGTGTTCAACCTAGTACAGACTGCTGGGCAAACTGGGAACAGCCCAGGTGTCAGGCAAGTGCATTGTGAAGGTGGATGGAATTACCTGCGATCATGATGTTGCAAACATTGTGGCTACAGGTTTTCAAGGCGCAAGAAATAATTCTCACAACTAAATATTAAGAAAAATATTAAAAACGGCAGCAGAGGATCTTAACCGGACAGCGAAGAGGTAGTTAACTGTGTGAAACACTGAGGATGTCATCTGTGGCCGGCTACACGAACAGACTAAACAATGTGCGGCCAGTGATTTAGGTAAATTCATGCACGGCGGCGGTTGAAACCGTTATTTGGCACACAACATTGTTATGGTCCAATCCGAAGTCTAATATGACTTACTCATAGAGCCGGCAAAGACGCACGCAGCAAGATCTAATGGTACCGTGAAGGGTTGTGAGGAGCGGTGTGGCAATCGAAAAGGCTACATTAACCAGAATGCATGTATCAGTGAAAGGCGCTGTGACAGTCGTGCAAGGCTACGCTCAACAAACAATATATTGTAGCAATAGATCGGAGCTTGCATGGTGGTGGCTAACCTGGGCTATATGTACGGGAACACATGAAGCACTACGCACAAATAAAATTTAATGTGACAGTAATTAGTGGTTGCTAAACTTGGATTTACGTGCGGGAACACATTAGGCGCACGGTGGCTCTGAACGAGCTGAAAGAGCCGTACAATGGACGGATCTGAAAGTAAGTGATACCGGAGTGATTGGCCAAAGTTACTTTAGTTAGAAAATTGCACCGGTTGCAAGTGCACAGGACTGCTCACCTTAACAATAGCTGGCGAGAATCTGCTGGCGTTTTGGAATGCACTAAAAGGGAGAACATGGGAGTGAGGAATCTTGGAGGCAGGCGGGCTAGCAGAGGGTGAAGTGAACAGGCAGGTGAGCGCGCTTACCGTTGTGCCGTGGGATCCGATGCTGAATAGCTGGGATAACAGGCGGCCAATAAATTTCATGCGTTTATAGCGCTGCCGAGGGCGTGTGACTAGACATCACGCGGCCATGTTAGGTGAGGGATCTAACATGTGACCATAAAGGAAAGACTATGGTGCAGCTGACATGCAGCTAGACTGCCGATTAAAGAGTGGTAAAGGTATAGTAGGTGGTGACTTGTTAATTACTCATGGTGGTTAAGACAAAATATACATAAACCAATATTGATAAAAACATAATGCTAATACAAGTTAGAGCCTGTAACTAACGGGGACCGCATTAAACCCTCAATGGATGGACATACACCGATATATACAAAACACAAGATGCTGATACAAGTCGACACATGTAGACATCAGGGGCAACATTTACGCAAAAACGTAGTATGAAAAATGCATAACCACGGAATCTAAGCATAAGGAGGAAGTGAAATGAATCAGGGATATATATCATTTGCATTTGAGAAGACATTAAAGGCAAACATTATTACAGTCAAACATGTGAGGAAGGAAACAACTGGCATTTTGGAACGTAGGGGAAGTCTAGATCAGGGTGGTCCAGTCTTCATTTCTGTTTAATCCATTCTTGATGCTATTCATGCGGGTAATCAGTCTCAGCTCCTCTTTGTTCAGGAGTTGCAAAATGTCTCCGCCTCTTGGAGGGTGCTTTACCACGTTAATAACTGTCCATTTAATGTCATCCTCATTGTGGCCGGCATCAGTGAAATGATCTACCAAGGGTGCGTTTGGGAGTTTTACAGCGCACTCTGCTCCGGTGTTGTCCAATTCGGTTCTTCAATTTTTGTGTTGTTTGGCCAATGTAGATTTTAAGGCAAGGGCATTGAATCAGATAAATGACATTGCAAGTATTACAGTTTGAAAATTACCTTAATTTGATTGCAACATTATTAAAGGTAAATTCTTTTCCTTCAATGGTGAAATCACAAACATTACAATTGCCGCATTTGGGGTGCCCAATTAAGTTGGTTTAAGGCCCTAGTGTGCATCAAGAGTAGTAGCAGGCTTGGGATTTGGTAGAGCTGCCCGTACAAGGTGGTCTTTGATGTTGCGGCTTTTACGGAATGCAAAGAGAAGGCGCTCAATACTCAGATTGCCTGCTTTCACGGTGGGCCAGTGTTTTATGATAGATTTACGGATGGAATTTGAGATTGGTGAAAACGTGGTCACACACACTATACGATTTGTGTTGGACTTGATTTTGGGGGAAAGCAGAATCTCCCTCGGGCAATACCAAGCTCGTTTTTGGGCATTCTGTACTAGTCATTTGGGGTAGCCACGTGCTTTTAACTTTGTCGACAAGTTTGAGGCCTCGCGAAAGTAATCTTCTCTGGTGAAGCAGTTGCATCTAATCTGTAAGAATTGAGAGTATGGAGTTGCGTAGTGCTCGTGGGTGATTGCTTTCATACCGGAGTAAGGTGTTTCTCTCTGTGGTTTTTCTATATAGCCTAGTGAGCAGTTCACAGTTAGAGTGATAAATGGTGAGATCTAGGAAAGGAATCAGGGATTTGTTGTTTGTACTAGTTGATGCCACCTCAAGATGGTTTGAGGTAGTGTTTATGAGGAATGTGAACACTAAGTCCACCATTGCCGTGCTGGGGGAGATTTTTTGGAGAGAGGGAATACCTACCAGACCTGTCACTGACATAGGTATGCAGCTCTCCTCCTGTGATATGAAGGGATCTGTGGAAGGTGTGAGGGTGAAGCATCTTTGCACATCATTCTTCATGTGAAAAAAGGAGCGGCTTCTTTGGAGCCACTCTGTGTTTCTCTGTGCAGGAGGCAACCAGCCTACACTTTTAAAGGGCATTAGAGATTTCCTAGCAGGTGGATGCAGTGAGTGACCTGAAACAAATACAATATTAACATAAATTCCCAATATGATGGCTAAAACACATTAGTATAGAGCAGCCATTATGGAAAATGGTGGAAGAGTTGCTCTGAGGAGTTATTTTCTGTCTCTATAGGACGACTTGACCCCCAACATCTATGTTTTGACACCTAAATAAGTATATAGGTCTTATAGTTCCAGAAATATTACATCATCACTGCAACACATATGCCATTTTTAAAAAGGTTGTCCAGAAAAATTCAGCCCGGATTAGCAATGTCTACCCAAGCTAAATTCTTTCTCTAATGATACAAAAATGCAAATTAAAAATGAAAATCTCTGGACAACAATTAAGGGGCCAGGACTATGCCAGATCCTATGGTTTATTACGGGACTCTTTCTTCCAATTGCAACCTCATATTTATAGTATGTAAAAAGATTCCTTCCAAAAGCGTTATCTGGTGTGTACTTAAAAAACACTAGTTCAAGCTTGGTACTTTATAAAGTTGATGTAGTTCCTGCCCCAATCAAATTATTATGGTGGCAACAATTTGCTTGTGGGCCTTCCTCAGTACCCATATGTTTCAATCAATAATGCAAGCAGCTGCATTAGGAATACTTTACTCCTATCCTCATGGACATTCACGGGCTCACTTAAGATGCTTAGATCACTTTCAAGGTTGAGTGCATTCGTTTCAATGCATTCTATTTCAAACAACATTATTATTCCCACTGCGAAATCATACTTGTGAGCAGATTTGAACTCACCAGGAATAAATCAAGGGTCACCATGGAGCTAAACCTCACTCACACATAACACTACATCTGCTTTTCTGTGGTTATACCTCAAGATTGTGGAACTTTGTTCAAGAAACTATTTCACAAAGTAGTAGATCGTTCTTCTGGACATTCCACTCCCATTGCTAACCCTTACTTTGTTTCATGATTGTAAAACTGTGTCCCATTTGGATGCCTCCACCATTTTTTATCAGGGTTTTGTAAGGTGTTTTAACCTGCCCACTGCTTTGCCAAAGGCAAAGCTAGTTGCTACAGACACAGCTGCACATACATGACACATTGTTAGGCAGTATGAAGATGTGACATTCCACAAGCATCCTAACCCTATACACCTGTAGCCTATTAGAATAGTCTAGTTTCAGTTTTTTCCAACTTTGTGCAACAGTCGAGTAACGCATAAAATTATGAGACCTGCCCTTGTTAAGATGCACCTCACTAAAACTGAAATAGCTGCCATTTTAAGGTGGGTATGAATGAATTAAGAGAGGTTCAGCAGGCCTCAAACCCCATCAGAACACCTAAATTCTAAAACTGTCTCAGAATAAACCTGTCACATATGTGGTTTTCTTATGTTATGTTTGCACTGCTCACCCTCTGCAGATGTTACTTTTGTGACAGTGGGTGGGTGTCAGTGGTGATGCAAAACGTCCAGATTGCGTAACACATATGCAATCAATGTAGTGTGACAATTGGTGCCTTTAATGCGTGTGAATGGAACGTCATTTAAATGGCACTGCATTTGAATGAAAAAGGCAGAAGAACACCAATTTGTAGATTTATATTAGGAGCAGGAAAGTTTTCCATCAAGACGTGTGAAAATCCCGAATTTGTAAAATACTAATAAAATCACATGAAATTGTATGTCTAGCAGGGCATACTCTGCAGAAGATAATAAGCTAGGGAAAATCATGATATTATTAATTTAATATTGTATAAACTGAAACATACAAATCCCCAGTGGCTTAATTGTAGCAGCACCCGCTAAAAGGTTAAATGGCAAAGTAAGTTCAGTAAAGTGGGTCATTTGGCGTAAAGGTTGCTATAGCATTAGGTTCTGCACTTGACAGCTCCCTTTTCTTGTGCAGGTGATAATTGGCCTGTAGTAAAAAACTGCAGGTGATAAGGGAAGAAAATTGCATGCTGAATCCATAAAAAGTCAGCAAATGAAGATCAGGGTCAAAACAGGCAAAGCAGTAAAAACTCGGGAACATGTTTAAACTTCCAGGTTAGTGCTGGTGTGACTGGTGTAATGAAGTGGAATGCAAGTTGAAATTGACAGCAATTATACATTATTTGCAAATGAACTTTCAACCTTTAAAGCACTGTCTGTGACTGCAGTTTCCACCAAGTCAAATTAATATCTATTCTAAAAGACACCACTGGTGCAGCTTAGGTATGCAGACCCCAATTCTAAAAAACAATTTTCTGACTATAACGCGAAAGCAGCACTCTGGGGAGATTAAGCTATATTTTTTTGTTCTAGTCCAGACACCTCTCACTAACCCCAACACATTTCGACAGTTAAGGGCTTTCAGTTCTTTTCTAAATTACAACACGATACCAATTTGAGTGTTTGTAACTCAAAGGTCCTAGAGTATCTGCTTGACTCCCATGAAAATGCATGAAGGGAGAAAGTTAGATTAAATTGATGCACCATTAAAATGCCAGAAACATGGGAAAGTACATGACCTAGGCCAGATCACGATAAAAGATTGCCCTTTGTGCACGGAAGTGGGTGTAACTGATGTTAATTTGCTAGTTTTCTGTCCCTTGTATAAAAAGTAATGTAAGCAGTGATTAGTTCATTTGTTTAGAAATTACACTTTCAAGGGACACAAACTGGCTGTAAGTGATACATCGTGATCCAGAATATTTTAACTTTCTAAAGATTTTCGATCTACTTCTCACTTTCACTTTCATAGTAGAAATTAAAGTTACTTGGTTGATTTGAGCAAAACTATTTTAATCTAGACGTTTGAATATTATTTCAATACAATTGATAACATAAACAATGAAACTCTATATAACAGAAATGTTTGATGATACTCAGTATTGTACATTTTTGTGTTATAAGTATATTTGCTAATGTTGTGTAATGAATTGTTAATGTAGTTTGTATGGTTTCTATGGGTTTTAAACCAAAATAGAAGATTGTACGATGTGTGGGCCAGAAACACATTCAAGATGCAGGTCATTGAAGATGGCTGCCAAAACGGATGCCCGAAGAAGGGCTGCGAGTCTGGGGTGCCGTCCTGTTTTTCTGAGGGGGACTGCCTGGGCCCCAGCGTGGGACTGCGGAGTGCCTTTGGATCATCCTGACTGCTCGAGGGGCTTCGCTTCTGGATACTTTCCTACCTTTTCTTCTGAAGACTGCTTGTGCACTGGTGTAGGGTCACAGAGCGACATTGGATCACCATGACGGCTGCTGGGGGCTACGCATCTGGGCACCTTTCTCGCTTTACTACTGGGGACTGCCTTAGCCCGCAAGTGGGGCCGCGGAGTGGTTCCAGATTGCCACGCCTTATTCTGATGGCTGCTCATGTGGCTGTGCCTGAATGCTTTACCCCTGCTTGCGCTCTGTCTAACTGGCGCCCATGGAGTTGTTACTGGCATGAGATCATTTCTTATGGGCCTGAGAGGAGATGAGTCTCTTCACATCCTCTGTTCTAACATCCTTTACCTCACCATCTAATGAATTATCATAGTCCTCCTCTGCCTGATGTCTAGTTTGCTGCTATGCCACACACATTAATTAGCCTCCACACAGCCTTCCAGTGACAATTAACTAAGTTAAGAACGGAAAAGAGTACTTGCTGTTGTGGAATGTTCCTTTTGTTTCTGGGGAGGCTTTCGGAGGGGAAAGTGACTACAGCTACTGATCACCCTGTTGCCATCTGAATCACTTTATAAAAACTCTTTGGCTGACCTCAAGATTGCGGCTATGCCTGACTATTAACCAACTTCCTCACAGTCTATCAGAGGCATATAGTTTGAGGCATTGGCCCTTGCTCTTGCGGATGGAGCTCATCCGCCCCCCTACTCAGTAATAGGGAGAGTGAACTCCCTCACAGCCAGACAGCAGCAATTTGAATGATAAGGGATATGGTCCTTGCTCCTACAGTTGGAGTCTGGATGCCTGCCCCCCAGTAGTAGTTAACTGAGATTTGTGGGGATTGAGTGACCTCCTTACCCATTTAGCGGAAGTTTTCCTTCAGCCATATATGCTCTGTCTTTGTTTGGATGCTGGAGGGCTCCTTTTATCAGCCTCACTCCATGACACTCAATCGACTGTCATCAACTTACCAACCTAACCACATCCTAACATTTGGCTTATTGCCCATCCTAACCACCACACTACGCCTAGTCCAACCTTTTATGCTCTCTCCAACTTCTCACCTCTTCAAGTTCAACTGTAACTAGTCACTGAATGTCTCTAGCTATGTACCTCCACAAACCACTCAACACTGCCCTTGTGAGATATGGGCCAAACTCATGGAGCATCACATATCCGAAAAATATCTCCAAGAACGCAAAAAAGAATCTCAAGCACAAGCTACTGAAAAAGCACCCAGAACCACTAATAGTTGATAACTACCTTAGCGTGATAAATGGCACCAAGAAAATGGATTTTTTCTTCTACTCCAAACGCCCGGCTAAATGAAAAAACATCTTCCTTCTCCTCCTACAAGTCACTAAAACAAACAAAATACCCTAAGGAATAAAACTGACGATGTCCCTTCCCCCTCTTTTAGAGGGGAAATTGACATATCCAACTCAGGACAGGGAATATACTCATACAAGCCACTGACCTTCACCTCACCATCTTTGATAGACATTTTCACTCATTTTGTACTGCACTCACACAACAAGGGCCAATTACTCCTAACGCCTCTATCCCCATTACCATAATCCATCAACCCCGAACAGCCCCTCCTCCTTCCCCCAAGGATTTGCCACCTTGCTCTGTGACATTCCCGGACACTACAATCAACCTTGCCGTGCCCACTAACACACCACTGACTAATGCCCTCAAGAATTACCTCTCATGTCCCCACCCTATCCAATAATCTCACGATAACAAACCTTGGTGATACTCACACCAAACCTAGGGAAGGGGGCCCCATCCTTAGCTCTTCATCCACGGATCTTGCTGCAGTTGCCCCCTTCCTTCTAATGATAACCCTACTCTGCTTACACAGACAATCAACATTTTTAGGCCCATTGGCACAGACCACCCTCATAACTTAGAGATCGTTGCTCTCCTATACACAGTACTAGCCACAAATCCTCCCACTCTCAATGTATCCAACTCTGGGACACCCCCGTACTCAACCAGCAACCTTGACTCCCTCTCCAACACTCACAGCAGACAATTGCACACCAGAAGGTCCTCACCTGCTCCAACCCTTAACTACAAGCTCACTGTAACAAATCCAGTTGATGCCAACTGCAAGCCTAGTGATGCGGGCCCTAACCTTAGATCATCATTGACTAATTTCTCAACTGATGCACCCTCTGATTAAGGCAGGCCATATGCATCCCACCCTGACTGTCTTTAATCCTTGTCCCAATGGCACTGATCACCCCATAGCGTAGCGATCTCTGCTCTCACATTAGCAGGAATTGCTGCGTTTTCCCCCACCCTCAAGGCTGGATGCACCAATAACACTCTCACTCAGATTTTGAACCGAATGGAGCGTACACTCGACTCTCTTGTAACTGAGTTAGCGCATCTTAGACAGGATCTCTAAAACCAGGCCATCCTTGCACTTTCTCACACTTACAAGAGACTGAAATTGCCTCCACATACAGGTTCACCGATGACCTAACAATGTATCCCCTGGCCTTTCACTCCCCTGTGCCGGCTGGCCCACAGGCCCCATTGATCTTACTGCCCGTTTTCCGCACTTGAAGCAGATGCTCTCAGCGAATCTTACCTCCCCAAGACCCAGACCATGGTTCACAATCCCCCCTCCACAATCCCACAAATAATGAGCATAAATAGAACCCCTGTAATTACAGACTCGCCCAGATCTCCTGCAAAATTCACCACCATTCACTCTACAATCTGCTAAAGACAATCCCTGCCTTCTATCTTGCATGCTCGTCAACTGTAGATCGGCAGCTCAACAGCATACAGATATCGCTGAAACCTTACTCAGTCAGGGAATTGATATTGCTTTTCTTGTGGAATCTTGGCTCAAGGACCACTCTACCGTCATACTTGACCTGCTTACTCCTCCTGGTTACTCCATCATTAAACATGACAGACTTGAAAGAGCAGGTGGAGGTCTAGCCATAATCCACAAAGTTGAAATTCATCTTTCCATATTAAATAACACAGAATACTCGACTTTCGAATACCTCGGCGTTGAACTTAAAGGTAAAGGCTCCCTGCCTATCAGACTTCACACTATCTACCACCTTTCCGGGTGATCGCACTCTCTGCACAGAAGAGTTTTTTGACCTACTAACTCGGTTCTCCTTAACTGACACTAAGGACGTGTTCTTGGTAGAATTCAACATTCATTGGAACAACGCAGAAGACTCCACAGCCTCATGAACCTTCTGGAAATAAACGACCTAAAACAACTCTGCAATAAACCAACCTACACCAAAGGCGCTACTCTAGACGCGATTGTCACTAATAATTAACTGATCTCCCTCAGTGCCATCTTACCCTTTGACTGGTCAGACCACCATCTCATACTGTTCAGTATCGAAACCATTGTCAAACCACACTCAGACCTAACGAAGAAACCTAAGCCTTTGACCAGAAACTTCAAACAAGTCCCTGTTACAGATCTAGAAGCCACAATTCAAGAACAACTTCAACTTCACCCTCCCACTCATAATGTAAAGCATCTTACTACCCATTCCAACACTGCTATAATGGACGTTCTTGACCAAGTCGCACCGCTCACATTAAAACAACTAAGATCAATCCAAGACAAAACTCCTCATCATTACATCTAACTCTACTCAGAACTGCAAGGTTAGCATACAAGAAGCACATCTTCAGAGATAAAGCCTCCTTCTTCCCCATCAAACTTGACAGTGCAAAGAATTGTCTATATTTGACTCTATCTTCCGATTTCTATAGCAACATTACCTTTTAATAATGCCAGCGACACGGCAGTGCAGGGCTTTGTAGATCAGAACAATTTTGTTCCTTTCATGCTCTTTCTCTCCTACCTCTATAGTAAATTTCTTATAGGGATGTGTCATGGAAAATCTTTTGACACACACAAGCAATGGAGAGACAGAAGAGTTTCTTTGGCAGCTATCAATTTGTTGAGCCTAAAGTGTTAGGTTGAACTAAATGGTAATGTAGCTTAATGCCAGTAAATGAGGTAAAACTGTATTTATAATGATGCACTGCAAATATAGTTCTTGCTATACATCTTTGAAGTGCATATTTCTCAAGAATATGCATTGTGTTGGACTTGGCCCTTCTGGCAGGTTCACCCCCGAAACTTTTTGCTTGTTATTGGTGACTTGGTGTAGTGATTTTTGGTTTCTGCGCACTTTACCGCTGTGTCCCAGGGTAAAGTGCGTGCGTGTAGTGAGGTTGGCCTGCCCTCCCATAGTAATGCATGGGGAATGTATGTGTCCTGGTAGTTCCTGATGCGTGGGGTGTGCAGGCCCGAGTTTGGTATGTGCGGACTCGTGTGATTGAATGCTGCGCGATGATGTGTGCGGCGTGCATGTACCTAGTGTGGAAGTGCCACTTCTAGAAGTGGGCACTTCAGTGTGCAGTATGAAATGTGTGGCTTGGCTGGCGATTGGCTGGTGGAGGTCATGTGACGGGCTAGGGATTCCCCAGAGTCAGGAGGAGTCACCCAGTGGTGAATAGGGAGCTTAGCATACTGATGGCTGGGGAGGAGTACACCTGGGTCCTGAATAGGACAGGGCTTTCCCCACACAATGCTGGCTCCGGCCCCTGTGGTGCGTCTGATGACCCTGGCCTGTCCAGTGAATAGGGAGAGGGGCTGAGCAAAACAAAGTGCTCAGGAACCTGTTGTAACTGGTTCGCCCCTTCCCTGCACCTTCAGACAAAGAGTTTTACTGTATAAAAAGGGGCTGTGTCCCCTTAAAGTTTGTTCTCTTGCAGGATCACTTTGAGGGGGGCCTGCTGCTGCTGGGCGCCAGGAGAGACCGCCACTGGGGACTGCCTCCCTGCTGGAGGGCCCTGTGAGCTGGCCCCTGGGCCCAGTCTTTGCCCCCCTGCCTTTTGAAGACTTTGGCTGGACTTGCTTTATCCCCTAAGCGCCTGGAAGCGCTTTTCTTTCGTTTATAGCGCTAGGAGCGCTTTATTTGTGGCCCCAGCAGCGCTGAGCTGTGATCCTCTATAGGGGAACCCCGACGTAGGGATTCCCCCTCTGGCGATCCTCGCGGGTGCCACCCCGCTTATGTTGGTATATTTAATCTGCAGGTGCCCACCCCGCTGCCTGCTTCTTTAATTGAGCGGGTGCCCACCCCGTATCGCGCCTGGTGGAATAATCACCGCAGCGGCCCGAGCCGCGGCCAAGCAGGAAGTCAGGCAATCTGGCCTGTGACATGGACGGGGCCTAGCCGGAGTCCGGAAGCCCTCACCCACGTTGTTGGCCCGGGAGGAAGCGACGCTGCTCCGTGAAGTGGAGAATCCAGGCGGGAGCCCACCCCAGACTGGACGGTGAAGGAGGGAGTCAGGAGAATCCGGGGAGTGGTGCCGGCGTCCGGAGGTTTCCAGAGTCCCAGAAGCGGGACGCCACCGTAGCGCTGCCGGTGACCAGCAGCCAGCGCCTTCATTCCGGTGAGTGGGGCTTAGCAGCTGGGGGCGGGGAGCGAGACGGGCACGGTTCTCGGTGCTGCCCCGTCCCCCTAGCAACGTCCGAGCAGAGGGCGCCAGGCTCATTCCCCGTTTGTTCCGCTGCCCCGCCTGACAGTGGGCAGCGGCGGCGCGTCAGGTACAATAGTTGCTCCTGAACCCTGAGAGACTCCACCAACACGGGGGCATCCTGGTGGCGATCAGAGCGGCCTCGGAAGGCAGCGGGCCGCTCCAACGTTAGTGGCACCATCCTTTTCGAGCCCACGAGGCTCCAAACGGGGGCATTTCTTTGATTAGAGCCCAGAGAGGCTCTAGGGGGCATTTCTTGTGGTCTTGAGCCCACGTGGCTCCTACGTTGCTTTGGGGGCATTAGTCCTGCCCAGAGGCCGGTGGGGCTCCAACGTTGGCCCCAGTAACATTGGCTTACAGCTGCCCAGCACTTAGTGGGCAGCTGCCACGTTTAGGTTGGGATCTTACGCTTTTTGGCTTGCGCAGCAGGCGCAGCTTGACTGGGACAGAGCGTCCAAGCCCGGACAAGGCCAGTTGTCCTAGGGAGTGCCACAGGTGGTGGCTTATGAGAGTTTCTCGCTAATGTTCCTAACCTTAACCTCTGAATGTATGTTGATGCGTCATGTGCCTTGATTTACACCGCTGAATGTCTTTTATGCATCATGTGTTTTCCTTCCTTACACCTCTGAATGTTTTATGCATCATGTGTTTTCCTAACCTGCACCTCTGAATGTGTGTTTATGCATCATGTGCCTTGCTTTACACCGCTGAATGTATTTTATGCATCATGTGTTTTCCTTCCCTACACCTCTGAATGTTTTAGGCATCATGTGTAATGTGTGTTTACCCCTACAGGTATTGTGATACTTAGGTGGTTGTTTGTTTTCTCCTAGTACAGGTGGTGCTAGTGAGGTTCTAGTTCCCTGCGTGACATTCTCCTAAGGTGGTTAGGGTTGCGTAGGTGGTACTTACCTGATACCAGTAAGTACTGGTTGTGTGCTATATATGTTTTTGTACTACAGTTTTATTCCTATGTCCTAAGTGCTATTTCTAAAAAGTGCTAATTCCTGACAGTGGTCGATGTGGCCCTGTCCCCTGTACATATAATCCCTTGTAAATTCTGCCCGTGCATGTTGGCACATTGTAAAGTGTGTGTTTTTATCTAATGTGTTGTGTATAATACAAAGGCTATTTTTATAGAATACCTTGCGTGGAGTTTCCTTTGTGGTGGGCCTTGGGTGTTGTTGCTGGGTGCGCGCGCAAACGCTTTACACCTTGCCTCAGAGATAAGCCTGACTGCTCGTGCCAAGCTACCAAGGGGGTGAGCAGGGGTTGTCTTTGGCGTGTAACTTCCTTGCCCTGACTAGAGTGGTGGTTTCTGCCTGGCTTTGGCGCAAGCCCTAGCCAACCAGAAATCGCCAGTTCTAACATTGGTGATCAGCGGTGGGATTTGGACTTGCGTTTGCGCTGTACCGCAGCGGCAACTGGCCACACTACAAAACTCTGCATTAGATAACCACATTTTAGGGATTATTGTTTTTGAGTTCCATTATTTCCTCTCCTAAAGGTGTCCTTTGTGGATTGTGTACTCCTGTGTTAGCTCAGATACCTAGGTCCCTTGTGTTGCACGTGTCCCTGAGCGTCTTGCCAAAATGGAGCCTGCTTTTAATTTCTGTGGTCTGTTTAGATACAGTAGGTTGGAGTTGGTAAGGTTCTATGAAGAGAGGGACATAGAGGTGGGTGAGTCAGATACCCAGTCCAAACTGAGGGACAACCTGATCCTATGGCAAAAGGATGAGTGGGAGCGAGAGCGCAGTGAGGAAGATAGGGCCCGGGCCACACGCCGAGAGGGTGGTGGGTCTGAGGGGAGCCCTGAAGAGGAGGAAGAGGAGGAAGATTACCTGACAGGGACGCCAGTAGAAAGTGAAGACCCCATAGATAGGGAGTCCCTTGCTGGGTCCAGTGTCAGGAGCAGCACCCCATCCCTTTCCCTGTCCCCAGAGGAGTGGATAGATAGGAGGGAAGAGAGGGAGCATCAGCTGGCCATGGAGAAGCTCAGGTTAGAGCATGCCAAGGCGATGGCGCAGCTGGTGGTGGAGGAGAAAAAGCTGGAGACCGAGAGGGTCTTAGCTCAGAAACAGATGGCAGAGGCTGAGAGGGCCTTTGCCAGAGAGAAATTAGCTCTAGAGGGTAAGTTGTCCCCTGAGCGCAGTGGTAGTTTTCTGGATTCACCAGGGAGGGTGGAGTCCAGTGGTGGCAGCGATAGAGAGCCCAGTGCAGAGAGTCCCATTCCCAATTCCCAGAGTGTGGTACCTTGTTCCCGAGAGGAGGAATGTAGGTTGAAATTCAGGGGCAGTAAGAAGCTGTCTCACCAGGATTGGGGGGATTTTGCTGATGAATGTTATGATGCACTGGCTGATTGGGTGGAGGTTAACGCGGTAGAAGATATGGACGGAATGTTCAATCTGGTTATCAAAGAGCAGATGCTCAGTTGTTGTTTTCCCGGGTTGCGCCAACACCTGTTGGAGTGTGGGTTCGCTAGTCCATGGAGACTTGCAGAAGAAGCGGACCGTTGGGAAAGTGCCCAAGGTTCTGATGAGGTATGGGAGAGTACTTCCAACAGTAGTGGCTCAGGTATCTTCCCGTCTTGGATGGGGCTAGAGGTTCAGAGTAGCCCAGCTAGGTCCCAGAGTAGTGAGAGGGGTGTAGGGGCTCACGGCCTATCTCAGTGGAGTAGGAGTGAGCGGGTGACTTTGAGTCCCCAGAGGCCCGAAACCCAGTCTCAGAACCTGGATGGTTTCTTCAGGGAACACCAGGTTGGGGGCCTAGACTGTCCTGTTAGGCCACTTGAGGAGGATCGCCCAGTGTATGGAGAACCTGGAGTCTCTGTAAGTAGAGCTCCAGTGGTTCTGGTGTCAGGCAGTACCGCTCCAGTAGGGAGGGTACGGAAGTCCAGCGAGAGGAGTGGCATGGGGCTGTGTTCCCCGGTGGGGGAGCCAGTGGATCAGGGACCAGCCGGTAGGGCTGAGTCTCCTAGAGGTGACCATGGTGACCACACGTCTGTCCTGGGGGATCTTCGCGCACTGTCAGGTGGACAGGGGATGGGAGATCTGCGCCAGGCAGACTGTCATGCAACATATGAGGCATATGTTACTCTTGGGGGGATACTGTGTGAGTCCCCAGAAGTCCTGGAGTGCCAGGCAAGTACTCCGCCAAAGGTTCTAGACCAGAGGTTGGGAGGCCAGGTTCAGGATCAGCCTGACCTGAAGGGTAGGACTACTGTAACAAGTGTCCTGACCGGTTCTTCTTCCAGAGGTACCGCCCCAGTTGGTAGGAAGCAGGACTCTGGAAGGGGGTGCAGAGGGTGGGAGAGCCCGCCTCTGACCCCGGTGCAACCTGAGGGGTTAAACCCTTGGTTGGGAGACCAGTTCTCAGGAAGAGGTCCTGAGCTGGTGGGAAAGTTGATTTCTGAGGGTGCCTCTCAGAGGAAGAGGGGACGGAACCCTAGAAGAAGGGGTAGGGGGAGGAGAGCCTCACCTGTGACTGTTGGTCGGCTTGAGGGTACGGACCCTGGGCTGGAAAAGATCAGTGGATGTTTAGAACAGCCCTGATGAGGGGAAGAGTGGAAAATGGTCACTATGTGCCAGGGGTTACTACCCCCCACTCTGTGGTTGGGCAAGGACCAGTGGCGCCTAGATGGTCTAGGGCCTGGTCCTGGCCACGGACAGCTGAGGAGTACCAGGGGGGTAGCCCAGCTGGTCCGCCGAGTTTTTTCAGAGGAAACCATGTGAATTCAGAGTGGCGTAAAACCGGAGAGTGTCCCTGCCGTTGCGGGCCTGCGTCCGGGTTTTATCGCCCAAAGCAGGAAAGACCATCACGGTGGTGATTGGTCTACCCTGCGTTTTGGCTGGAAGGGGGTTGTGTTGGACTTGGCCCTTCTGGCAGGTTCACCCCCGAAACTTTTTGCTTTTTATTGCTGACTTGGTGTAGTGATTTTTGGTTTCTGCGCACTTTACCGCTGTGTCCCAGGGTAAAGTGCGTGCGTGTAGTGAGGTTGGCCTGCCCTCCCATAGGAATGCATGGGGGAATGTATGTGTCCTGGTAGTTCCTGATGCGTGGGGTGTGCAGGCCCGAGTTTGGTATGTGCGGACTCGTGTGATTGAATGCTGCGCGATGATGTGTGCGGCGTGCATGTACTTAGTGTGGAAGTGCCACTTCTAGAAGTGGGCACTTCGGTGTGCAGTATGAAATGTGTGGCTTGGCTGGCGATTGGCTGGTGGAGGTCATGTGATGGGCTAAGGATTCCCCAGAGTCAGGAGGAGTCACCCAGTGGTGAATAGGGAGCTTAGCATACTGATGGCTGGGGAGGAGTACACCTGAGTCCTGAATAGGACAGGGCTTTCCCCACACAATGCTGGCTCCGGCCCCTGTGGTGCGTCTGATGACCCTGGCCTGTCCAGTGAATAGGGAGAGGGGCTGAGCAAAACAAAGTGCTCAGGAACCTGTTGTAACTGGTTCGCCCCTTCCCTGCACCTTCAGACAAAGAGTTTTACTGTATAAAAAGGGGCTGTGTCCCCTTACAGTTTGTTCTCTTGCAGGATCACTTTGAGGGTGGCCTGCTGCTGCTGGGCGCCAGGAGAGACCGCCACTGGGGACTGCCTCCCTGCTGGAGGGCCCTGTGAGCTGGCCCCTGGGCCCAGTCTTTGCCCCCCTGCCTTTTGAAGACTTTGGCTGGACTTGCTTTATCCCCTAAGCGCCTGGAAGCGCTTTTCTTTCGTTTATAGCGCTAGGAGCGCTTTATTTGTGGCCCCAGCAGCGCTGAGCTGCGATCCTCTACAGGGGAACCCCGACGTAGGGATTCCCCCTCTGGCGATCCTCGCGGGTGCCACCCCGCTTATGTTGGTATATTTAATCTGCGGGTGCCCACCCCGCTGCCTGCTTCTTTAATTGAGCGGGTGCCCACCCCGCATCGCGCCTGGTGGAATAATCACCGCAGCGGCCCGAGCCGCGGCCAAGCAGGAAGTCAGGCAATCTGGCCTGTGACATGGACGGGGCCTAGCCGGAGTCCGGAAGACCTCACCCACGTTGTTGGCCCGGGAGGAAGCGACGCTGCTCCGTGAAGTGGAGAATCCAGGCGGGAGCCCACTCCGCACTGGACGGTGAAGGAGGGAGTCAGGAGAATCTGGGAAGTGGTGCCGGCGTCCGGAGGTTTCCAGAGTCCCAGAAGCGGGACTCCACCGTAGCGCTGCCGGTGACCAGCAGCCAGCGCCTTCATTCCGGTGAGTGGGGCTTAGCAGCTGGGGGCGGGGAGCGAGACGGGCACGGTTCTCGGTGCTGCCCCGTCCCCCTAGCAACGTCCGAGCAGAGGGCGCCAGGCTCATTCCCCTTTGTTCCGCTGCCCCGCCTGACAGTGGGCAGCGGCGGCGCGTCAGGTACAATAGTTGCTCCTGAACCCTGAGAGACTCCACCAACACGGGGGCATCCTGGTGGCGATCAGAGCGGCCCCGGAAGGCAGCGGGCCGCTCCAACGTTAGTGGCACCATCCTTTTCGAGCCCAAGAGGCTCCAAACGGGGGCATTTCTTTGATTAGAGCCCAGAGAGGCTCTAGGGGGCATTTCTTGTGGTCTTGAGCCCACGTGGCTCCTACGTTGCTTTGGGGGCATTAGTCCTGCCCAGAGCCCGGTGGGGCTCCAACGTTGGCCCCAGTAACATTGGCTTACAGCTGCCCAGCACTTAGTGGGCAGCTGCCACGTTTAGGTTGGGATCTTACGCTTTTTGGCTTGCGCAGCAGGCGCAGCTTGACTGGGATAGAGCGTCCTAGCCCGGACAAGGCCAGTTGGCCTAGGGACTGCCACAGGTGGTGGCTTATGAGAGTTTCTCGCTAATGTTCCTAACCTGCACCTCTGAATGTATGTTGATGCGTCATGTGCCTTGATTTACACCGCTGAATGTCTTTTATGCATCATGTGTTTTCCTTCCTTACACCTCTGAATGTTTTATGCATCATGTGTTTTCCTAACCTGCACCTCTGAATGTGTGTTTATGCATCATGTGCCTTGCTTTACACCGCTGAATGTATTTTATACATCATGTGTTTTTCTTCCCTACACCTCTGAATGTTTTAGGCATCATGTGTAATGTGCGTTTACCCCTACAGGTATTGTGATACTTAGGTGGTTGTTTGTTTTCTCCTAGTACAGGTGGTGCTAGTGAGGTTCTAGTTCCCTGCGTGACATTCTCCTAAGGTGGTTAGGGTTGCGTAGGTGGTACTTACCTGATACCAGTAAGTACTGGTTGTGTGCTATATATGTTTTTGTACTACAGTTTTATTCCTATGTTCTAAGTGCTATTTCTAAAAAGTGCTAATTCCTGACAGTGGTCCATGTGGCCCTGTCCCCTGTAAATATAATCCCTTGTAAATTCTGCCCGTGCCTGTTGGCACATTGTAAAGTGTGTGTTTTTATCTAATGTGTTGTGTATAATACAAAGGCTATTTTTATAGAATACCTTGCGTGGAGTTTCCTTTGTGGTGGGCCTTGGGTGTTGTTGCTGGGTGCGCGCGCAAACGCTTTACACCTTGCCTCAGAGATAAGCCTGACTGCTCGTGCCAAGCTACCAAGGGGGTGAGCAGGGATTGTCTTTTGCGTGTAACTTCCTTGCCCTGACTAGAGTGGTGGTTTCTGCCTGGCTTTGGCGCAAGCCCTAGCCAACCAGAAATCGCCAGTTCTAACACATTGCTTTTAAGTATGACACTATGAGTTCATACATTGATAACCTGGACTTCTATGTGTATATTGGGTACCTTTTGCTAGTGAAATAATATTATATTTTTCACTTGTGTGTCTTTCCTGACCAGTGCGACAGCTTTTTATCTTTTATAGCTTTGTATCGGAACATGAAGTCCCTACCTGTCCTCAAGGATGATTATAGTGCTTTTACCCATGCTTGAAGCCAATCCTGCAATGAAACTACTTGCAGTAGTGGTATTGCATCACTCAGTAGCAAATACATTTCCCTGCCTAATTATTGCACAGTTTTCTGAAGGGGCTTCAAACCCTGGCTATTGTCAATATGGATAGATGTCCCAAGCCCAGCGAACTTTGGCCGTAGGCTTATATTTTTTGATAATTTTCAACACCGCTTAAGCATTTAAAAATGGATTTCAAGAGCAATCGCTGGACAGTAGGTGATTTATTTCTATCTACTCTAATATTGTAAGCCAAAATTTTCATCGGGACATTTTCAATATCCCGCACGTAGATGGGCTACAATGACATTCTGGTGAAAGAGCTACAAGCCTGGCAACCATATTTGATACATTTTGAAGGGGCTGGTGGGGTAAATTTCTGGAAAAAATTTCAGGCCTAGCTAGTCATAATTTCGTAATGTCCAACATCTATTCCATCCAAGGGTTTAATGTTTTTTGCTTGACTATTAGCAAATCCACTATTTTACCAGTTAGAGACAAATTTGTTTTGGAAAACTAGAGCCTAATCAATTCCCTTAAGTCTGCTACATGGGTGAGTCAATGTAAGATACATTTTGGAAAAGTAGAACTAAATCATATTTAAAGACCTCTCATGTTGAAATCTTTTACAGTACAATTATGGAAGAGATAACAAGGCTATCTAATGTAAGAATGAGATATTCAATCCCAGCCTTTTCATTTCTCCATCTCATAGACAATGATGAGCAGCACAAATAATGTTGAGCCCTCACTCCAAGAAGTCAATCCAAATCCGCTGTTAGAACAGAAACTTTTTTATTGTAGCACCATCCCAAGAGTCATAATTAAAAGCCACTGACGTGTTGGAATAAGCTAATTTTAGGAGATCATGGAAGAATTTATATGAAAATGTAACACGATTCATGACCAAACCAGTAACTCCTTTAATTTGAGTTCCACCCTTTTCAGTTCATTTATTTCAATTTTAAGTTGGGAATAAACAACTTGATTATGGGCACATGCACAGTAGCCGGTTGAATGTGTTCAGGTTAAGCGCAAGATTTGTCATCCACAAGCAAAATTTATAGCTGGGCCTCTTCTCACATGTATACCTTGAAATTGCATCTACTGCTATTTTATGTTAACGTTCTCAAATTAAGGGTGTAAGGCAAGATGATATGTTTCAGCCATTGAAGAAATTCACACTCTGCAAGGAGTCATTTGCTGCTCCGTTTCTTGCAGACATTTAACAATTTTTGAAGGAGTCTTTAGAAGACCTGAATTTTAAAATAGTTACCAAGAGTCATGTAGATAGCATGTCTTCTGTGTCTTGTCCTCTGAGATTGCTTCACCAATGAAAATATTTCTATTGCTGGCTCCTGTACCTGTTAAAAAGAGATAAGGATGCTGTGGTCCCCAAGAAAAAGTCATTCTGAAAGGATCCTCTCCAAAATTCTATTGCTTATAGAGTTGCTTCTTGTTTAGTATATCTATCAAAACACCATGTGTATAATTGTTCGCATGGAAGCCTTCCTTGTAGGTGCAAATCCAATGTTATCTATGCCACCCTCCAATGATTATTCTTCTTGAGCAGCTTCTGACTTCAATATTTAAAATGTTGTTACTTGAAGTGTAGTGTTTATCTGTACCTATTTATTGACTGAAATTTGAGAATGGCAATATTTAGGACTCTGTTGAATTTAAGTGAATTGTGTATGGGATGGGATGACTTGATTGCTACCATTTTAGAGCAGCATACTTGGTACCGATGTCATTCTTTGTTTAAAGGGTTATCAGAGGGCAATTTTCACAACAAACATTTTTCAAAGAGATTGTATGAGTTGTTTTATGGTTCCTCACAAACAGTTCCATTACCTGCTGCAAAGTGTCCATTGCTTTTATCAATATGGTAAATATGTAACTCCTACAACCACGCAGGTTCTGAATTATGTTGAACTATTCATTACATATCTTTTCATCCTACACTACCACTTCCAAAATACATACTTGTTTATCAACAGTTGCCCTGCCTGCAACACAGGTGACTTCCTAAAAAGAGAGATTCCAATTTCTTTGAGGTGATATGATGAGTTAACAAACATGTGAAGTACTAGGCTATGTTTATAGCAATGTCCTGTACTATTTAATGAGCAACTAGCTAGGTGACAGATGTGTTAGATGATGTTATATATTATGGAGCATTCTAACATAATTGTTTGACTGATTCCTGATTGTAGATGGATGCCACCCTCTCAACTAGCAGATTAGTGATATAGTACAACATTAAGAACTCTAGTAACATTTTATCATACAGATAGTCCCCCCCCCCCCAGCACGAGCTACATTTAGAGTAGCACTAAACAGTGGACAAGAAAGGCCCAATTGGTTATTGATACACAAGCACTAGGTTCTTTTGGGATCTAGGCATGAAGAACAAATCTCTTGTGTTTGGGAAAAGAAAGGGTTCAACCAATTTCTCATCCTGTTACCCTGCCCAGTAGCACACACGGCACTATATACAGGTTTAAAGTGTTTGTATTATGGGTGGTCCAGATTCCTTTATGCATGGCAGTTTGCCACTGCCAATTTAACAAAAGTGTTTGATAGAACCCTCAATAAATAGCTTCTTCCCATTTTCGAGGTCTTCACTTGTGTGTTCTCCTGAGACAACCTGTGGACACTTAGGCCTTTCTGGAGGAGATTGAATGTGAAGGGAGAGAGAAAAGAGTATGAGGTAAAGGCAAGATGGAGGAAAGAGCCCACAATTAGGAAATATCAGAAATGATGTGTCACAGGAACAACTGTAAGCCCAACTATCAGTCTGTCACTTCTTGGTGTTTCTGCTGTGGGACCACAGTTTAACATTACAGTGAGAACAGAATTATGCTTGTGTGCAACTTGTGGCTCTACATGTCTTTCACAATGACTTCCGCAAAGTGCACAGTCTCTCTCTCTCTGTTAGTTTCAAAGTTTCACTTACATTTAATGCAACCCGCTATGGTTTCAAGTTAGTGAACTTTATTTGGGAATTGCTAAATATTCCTCTATACAAATTATGCCAGCTCTCTGTCTGATTAGTGAGGAGGAAATTGAGCACTGTGTTTTCTAGACAATCCTTTTTTGTTATTTAAATCTTCAAAGAACAAAACAAGCATAACATGGCAGCAGTAAGTTGCTCTAATCATGTTTTTTAATGTAATTGCCATCATTATCAGGTGATAATTAATCTTTCCTCTTGTGATGCACGCTGTGCTTCAGTGAAGAAAGCATAATTCAAGGAAGGAGAGGTCATTAATTATGCCCTTATAACGATGGTAATTGCATTCGATAGTGCAAAATAGCGCCTGACTGAAATAGAATACAAATTAAGTGCCCTCACTTAAAAAAACACTACGTTTAAATGAAACAAGACATGCATGGTCTTATTACAAACTCCAACCAAAGATGAGGAGCTTTATGCATACAACCTCATGCACAGTAGAAGTTACGAAATTTACCATTGGTTGATGCAATGCTGACATTTTTTCTTTTTTGTGATGATCTCTAGTTCAGAGATTAAATGGCATTCATTACGTCATGGGAAATCATCAAGACTGCACCTATGTGGCAGGATATGATCATTAGTGACAGACAATGAGTTGACATATTCTGATCAGCAAAACACCAAATGCAAGTAAGGGAGTTAGGTACAGATGTTCAAAGCCTTTCTGTGTTCGCAAAATGTCCAAATCGCAGGAACGGCACGTTTGCAACAACAGCAAAGGATTGCTGGAATGTAACAAACCCAAAATGTCAATCAGTAACGTGTGACAGAATGACAATTTGGGTTTACGACCAAATCTGTATTTGAAAGGAGTGTGTTTATGGCGTCCCTTCCAAATACTGACACTAAATGGCATGAATCATTTATTTATTTAATTATTTATAGTTGAATTTATAAGGCGCAACAGCTACCCAAAAAGGGTTTCCCGGTGCCAAGACGGCTGTGAGACAGAATGGTGAAGAGCAGAGAGAGAGATTACTGGCTAAACAGCCAGGTCTTTATGGATCTACGAAAGCAGATATAGTTGGTTTCTTTTCGGATGGCAAGAGGCAAAGTGTTCCAGAGGGTGGGGCCAAGATAGGAGAAGGACTTGCCACCCATCCTGGCAAGTTTGAAACGAGGGATCGTGAATTTCTCAAGCGTTGAGGAACGGAGATGACGTGTGGGAATGTAAGGGCTAACAAGAGTATGCAGGTAGGGTGGTGCTGAACCCCGCCTTATCTTAAACATAAAGCTCAAGGCTTTGAATTTTATGCGACTCTCCACTCTAAGCCAATGAAGGTCGTGGAGGTAGCCAGAAATGTGCGAGCTTCTAGGAATTTTGCAAAGAAGTCTAACTGCAGAATTTTAAACCAACTGCAGTTTACGGATTACAGTCTTGTTGGCACCTAGCAGCAGGACATTGCCGTAGTCCAACCGTGAGGTTATGAGGGCATGGACCACTGTTTTTTGAGTGGCAGTGGGTAACATCCAAATAATTTTCCGCAGCCATTTCAAGATGGTAAAGCATGTGGCCGCGACTCTGACGGCTTATTGGTGCCAAGACAGAGAGTCGTCAATGTAGACGCCCAAATTCCAGACATGGTTAGAGGGTAGCGGGAGGGCACCCATTTCAGTAGGCCAGTAAAATGAACCCCAGAGGTCCTTATCCTTACCCAGGATTAGGACCTCGGTTTTATCACCATTGAGTTTAAGATGGTGTTGGGTCATCCACGAGGCGATGTTCATCAAGCCAAGTTGTAAATCAGATGTTGAGTTAGGATCAGCAGAAGAGAGAGAAAAGATGATTTGAGAGTCATCTGTGTAAGAAAAAAGAGTTAGGCCGGCTTGGTCAGCAATGTCCGCTAAAGGCCTTACGTAGAGATTAAAAAGCAGAGTACTGAGTATGGAGCCCTGGGGTACCCCATGGGGGGAGGAATGAGTGTTGGAATTGTTAGTGGCTGAAAAAATCTGGAAAGTGCGGCCGTTTAGAAAGGAGATGATCCAGTCCAGGGAAGAGCCACATATACCCAAGGATTTTACAGTTTTAATAAGTGTGAGATGCGAAATAGTGTTGAACGCTGCGCTGAGATCGAGCAGGACAAGCGCCACGGTTTCTCCACAGTCAAGATGGTGGCGAAGCTTCTCTGTGACACCTAATAGAGTGGTTTCTGTGGAGAAATTGGACCTGAACCCGGATTGGGAAGGATGAAGAATTTTATTCCGCTCGACAAACTGGGCAAAATGAGAATGAATGTGACTCTCTAGAATCTTGGAGAAAATTGGCAGAAGGGAAATGGGGCGGTAATTAGAAAGAATAAGGGGGTCGGCAGTTGGCTTTTTCAACAGAGGAGTCACCATAGCATGTTTCCAGTGAGTTGGAACTACCGACTCACGAAGAGAGGAATTTAAGACGTTCAAGATGATATGCATGTGGGGATGCATCATTGATTGGCAACCAGTCGTAAAACATTAATGCTTTGCCCACTACACAAATGTGGTAAGTAAGTAACACATTTATTGTTAAGCTACTAGAAATCATAACAATAAAAATAGATTGTAATCAATAAAATTAATAAAATCTTCAGTGTTTAGACTTTAGTACAAAACAATTTACTCAAACAATGCAAAGTACTTCTGTAAACACTTTTTGTGCACTTCGACCAGATAACACCCTTTTGATTACTGCTCACTATCAAGCAAATATGCCTATTCTTTTCATGTGCCAATTTCTACTTTTGTGCAAATTGCATTTGTAATCAATACTATCCAGCTAATCTATAAATGTACATACCGCCACATGGCAGTGTTTTAAGTCAAACCCCTCTTTCTGCTCGAGCAACCATTTTGTTTCAAGTTTAGATAGCAAGAGGATGCGTGGAGAGTAGCCTTCACATTCTGTCATTCTTGTACTGCCAGTTCCTATAACGCCATTGCAAAGCAAAAATCGATAGTTATCAATAAAATGAATCAATGCTTCGGTTTAACACAATTATCGCAAATAATACATGGGACAACTGAAAGCATGTAACCCTACCGACCATGTAACACTTTTTCAGTTTTTGCTCATTATTGTGCAGATATGCTTAAACTTATATTCTGCCAATTGCTGGCTTCTGTGCAAAGTTCGAGCAATGCTTGCCATCTAATCAGCGGATCTACAATACTACATAGCACAACGTTTTAGCTCCAATCTTACTCGTCGAGTAGTCTTTATTACTTTGAATTTTATGAACAGGAGAGGGCGCGGAGAGTTCCCTCGACTTTCTGTAGTTCTAATACTGACCATTCCAGATATTTTAATAATCTATACACCATCTGAAGCACAAACCCATGCAAACAATCTGCAACATCTTCCTTAATCATTCTATCTTCCAGCCTATTAAACCATGAATTCAAAAAACTCCTCCTTAAAATCAGTAAATGTAGACAAATACAAATCACATGTGCCCTAGATTCAAGGAGGTATCCACAACCGCTGCAGCACTTTCAACTAGCTTGATCATTCCGGGGTTCTAAAGCTTTGAGTGTCGCCAGAAGGAACCTCAGTCTTATACATTTAGTTCTGAGCATTTGTTTCACGTGCCTGGAGAGGTACCGCTGTGGAGTAAATGATGTTTACGATATGAAGAAAAGCTAAGATCTCTATAACTTTTCAAAATCCTCTATGTGTTTCTTGAATGAGGTAATCCTCGTTGCTAATTTTGCTTTTGGTTTAAAGAAACTTTACTCCCTATTGTTTTCCCAGCATTCATTTAATTCCATCTGCTTTAAAATTCAGTCTAGTTTGGGTGTGCTTTTATGGATATGAGTTTTAGGGTGTGCTCATAGTTCATTCGAAATAATATTTTTAATAACCCAGCTCGTGCATTCTCAATCTAAAAAATACTTAGTAAATTGGAGGTCTACAGTTGTTGAGATATTAGTAAACCCAAATTATTTCACCTGAGAAGTCTTCAGGAGTTTTGTGCCATAAACTGTGGTGTTATAGATAACTAAAGGAATAAATTTTGCCCTTAATAAATATAATATGCAAGTACCTCTAGGGCTGTAAATCTTCTATAGAGTTTCCGTAGTTGATTCTGTAGGTAACAGGCTCGATTGCGAATCGCGTAAAGCTGAGTATACTACCTTGCCATACTCCCAAATATCAATATCAGTCTGTAATCAATTCCTTTGGTCCTTAATCGACCATGAATACTTGGGATTTGTATTACTGAACTTACTGATTTTGTGTTTTTGACGGATTCAATTTTACATCATTACCTTCATCATACTTCTGAATAAAGTTTAAGACCCTTTGAAGTACTGTTGAAATATGATCCAGCAATGCCGCATCATCTGTGCATTGTAACCGTGGTATGTGTCTGACCACTAATTCTGAGGGAAAGACTGTTTACTTTTCTAATAATTGGAGTACGTTTGCTGTAGGTAAATGAAAAGGCTGGGTGGAAATTATGATGGTATTTGCCGCAGCGGTGATGGTGGGGGCAGACGATTGGATGGTGGCAGCAATGGTGTTGGTAGTGGTGGTGATATTGGTGATAGTGGTGTTACCAGTAGTTGTGGTGGTGGTGACAGACATCATGGTGGTGGTGATGGTGATGTTACTAGTGATGTTTGTAATGCTGGCAGAGATGATAGCAGTAGTGGTGAAAGTAAAGGTGGTGATGGTGATGGTGGTAGAAGTCATGGTGATGATGAAGGTGGATGGAGATGGTGGTGGTGATGTAATAGTGGTTACAGTAATAATATTGTTGATGGTCGTGATCATGGTTAATGTGGTAGTGATGATGATAGCCTTGGCAATGGTTGTAGTAGTGGCAGTAGTGGTGAGGTGGCAATTGTAGTACTAGTGGTAATGGTGATGGTACTGGCATTCGTGCAAGTGATAATAGAGGTGATGGCAACAGCGATGGTAAAGAAACACTGGTCGTAGTAATGGTGATGGTGGTCATAATTGTGGTGGTGGAGGTAAGAGTGGTTTTAATGGTGGTGTTGGTAATAGTCATAGTGGTAATGGAGATGGTGGTATTGACGTTGGTCGTAATGATGGGTGTAATGGTGGTATTGGAGAATGGGGATGATGGTAATGTTAATTGTGATGTGTTCCATAAATTAAGACTCTGGCTTAGCTCTACAAGATTTAACTTTCCCACCCATGGGTACCTGAGCTTAGCTCAGTGCACCAATGCTTGAGCATGAAAGTATAGGTTGTCATAGGCCCACACAACCCCACTGAATACATAGTTGATGTGGTGTCTGTGCTGTCTGGGTTACTAGCAGTCCCTCACAAAGGGGTAAGGGATACCATCGTAACTCAAACTCGATTTCATTCTTTCGAATATCATGCACAAGTTATGCACTAAGAGAAAAAACACTTTACATTTAAAGGCATTTTATTTCAACAGTCTCATCCTGTTGCTTAGTGCATATAAAGCAACACACATAATATTATCAACACCATCAGCACTAATGCATTTCACTAAAAACAAGAATAATATGAATGTTTCTAACATAGTTATAATGTCATTCGGCAACCTAAGACCATACATTTTTACATTTAAAGGCATTTTATTTCATCAGTCTCATCCTGTTGCTTAGCACATATAAAGCAACACACATAATATTATCAACGCCATCAGCACTAATGCATTTCGCTAACAACAAGAATAATATGAATGTTTCTAACATAGTTGTACTGTCATTCGGCAACCTAAGACCATAAAGACTACTTCTTTACTCTATTCTATGAGAGCATGCAGTAGCTTAACTTGCATCTAGTTTCTTAGGATCAGCCGCGGTCGGTAGTAGGAGTAACTGCAGGGTGGTGACGTGGGGAGGGGCAGGG
The DNA here is from genome assembly GCF_964204655.1 of Triturus cristatus. NCBI lineage: Eukaryota > Metazoa > Chordata > Amphibia > Caudata > Salamandridae > Triturus > Triturus cristatus. The sequence continues at coordinate 882,398,413 of NC_140583.1, forward strand.
TGGGGGTAGTAAACTTTGGATTACGGAGGTTTACAGGTAAGTTAACATATAAATTAATAAAACGAATTTCGTTGCGTGCACTGCATCCCCAAATGCGATGCAGTGCACGCAACATAATTTGTTTTATTAATTTATATGTTAACTTACCTGTAAACCTCCGTAATCCATAGTTTACTACACCCCACCCTGCCCCTCCCCCTCCCCACGTCACCGCCCTGCAGTTACTCATACTACCGACCGCGGCTGCTTAGGATTTAGCGCACTTGATACCTTTAACAGCAAGAAGCTATAGTTATCAGTAGGTGGGAGAGAGTGTTCCTTTGAAAAGAAAACAAAAGGCAGCAGTACAGCAATCTGGCAATCTCTGTCTGATTCTCTAGCGGTTTTTGTGCAATAACTTGGGACTCAATAGCCACTTGATGAGCCTTTTATACTGTTGACCACCGGTCTTATCCTAAATGAGGAATTTCGGATGAATATCTCACATAACGAGTGTGCATCAATATAATAATCTTAGAGGCATTATTACAAACAAACATGGTAAAAATACATCAATTCAGGCCACATTGTATGCGTTGCTAACGTTATCTGTCCTTGAAATATAGATAACAAGGCACTTGTCCCAAACTGACATAGTATTAGTTGTCTTATCGATGTCATTGTCTGGATGACTTGATACGTTCACAGGTTCTTCGAAAGATAAGGTTAGACAGCATGTATGTCAAAGGTAGACATGCCGATGACCAGGAGGAAAAGGGAGTCTTGGACTGCTCAAAATGGAGCCTGGCCTTAGGGTCTTATGTCAGGTAGTGATAGAGGCAATTAGGTAGGCATGGAAAATAGTAAATCCTTTTATGGTGTAGGAAAATACAAGAGCAGTTAATGAACTCTCGCGTAAATAACTGATAATGGAGAACAAGACAGGTACCATGAAAAAGCAAGACATAAAGTTCATTTTTCTCTGAAGAGACTAGGTCCTCTTTAGACAAGAATGCCTTAGAAGAGATAAAACCCTCTGTCTCTAGGACATGCTTCAATGTACTGGGAGATATTTTCAAAACTTTAGGACATTTTAAATGGCTTTCTGCTCAGGAGCAGTTGCTTGCCTACTTATAGTTGTGACTTCTGGAGGCTGAAAAAAATCTTGTACCAGAATAGGCTGTTTTATCAAATTCAGAAATCATAATTAACAGGTGATATACGGTAAACAGTGCTCCAGGTGTGGAAGTGTTACTTCAACTGTTATTAATGGGACAGTTATCATTGGGCCTGCTCTAGAAATAATGAGCATAAAAACATTTAAACAAATTGTATTTACCCTCTAAACCCTTTATTTTACTGACTTTTATGAGAAGAAAATCTTCAGTTGTGGATTCCAGGAGGCCATATTGATCCAGCACCATCCATTGAACCAGGAGGCAAAACAATCATACAGTTATTCTGCGTAATCCCAGCATGATGTTCAAGGACTCCTGCTTTCAACCATCAACAAACATACCCTTTCAATTAAGCCTTATGAACTACTTCAGCCTTAAGAAAGTGACTTAGGTCCAAACATGGAAATCTTTACCTCTGTCAATCACTGCTTCCCTTTCCATGGCCCTTGTACAGCTTGGAGCTTACATCATTCACCAAGATACATATACCATTTATCTCATCCCCCAGAGTGCTCCTTAAATATAGCTTTCATGTTGGTCTCACATAAATACTTTTTACGCAAGAATCATTTCCTAGCGACCAGTCCCAAATATCAAAGTCAATCTGATCCCTATATTATACACCAGCAAAAATTGTGAAGTGGGGGGCACGGAAGGTTGACTCCTGTTCTAGGTGTGGCCGTCGGGCTGCAGATGCTATACATATGTTCCATTCCTTCCCGAATTTGAGGGAATTTCTCCATGATGTCGAGTGTTTTTTAAACTCGGTGCTCAATATCCCAGTTATTATTTCTCCAGAGTTGGTAATAATGGGGTGTGTAGACATTGAGATATCTGAAAGAACGACTTATGTCTCTGCATTTTTGTTTGTAGCTATGTCTATGATTCGGCTGTGCATTACCTCTCAATGGCTAAGCCCTGAAGCCCCCACATTCTTTAATTGGAGAGCCAGGATTCTGGCTCTGTTTAATTTGGAATCCGCAGTGTCCTTATTAAGGGGAAGAAGGAGGCGGGTGGTCGCTAGTAAGATCTGGCTCCCTTTAGAGGAATGGTCAAAGCAATGATGTCCTACCACTGATAAATAATATCATGTTGAATTTTTCCACTTCTTGGTTGATCTCCCACTTTATTCCTTAATTTTTTTTCTGGTATAAGAAGCTGTATAAATATCAGTTAACTATGTTTGATGCTTTCATTTCCTAACGGTATTCCTGCATGTATTTATCTATGTCTGTATTATTCTATGTTAGCTGTTTTTTTTTTCTTCATGGTACTGTAATTAATGCGACATGCTCCAGCCTCTCAATAAAAAATAAAAAAAGGGGGGGAAAAAAGAATCATTTCCTAGCGACCAGTCCCAAATATCAAAGTCAATCTGATCCTGTGCTCCAAAGGCATACCTGACTAAGCATTGGTCTGACCTATAGCGGGCAATCGGTCATTACTGACTATTTAACTTCCACTGCTTTAGAAAAAAACTCCTTTTTGCATTTTTTTTACAAGGCATTTTTGTTTTATCTAATCTTTCAAACTTTGGTAAGTTATCTCAATGTTGTATTGGTTTTCCAATAACACACCTTTCTTTCTAGTTAAACCTGGTGTAGACATTTATATTCTTTATTTTATTTATTTCATGGTATTTGGGAGATTCATGACAAATAACACCACATATTTTCTTTACTTTGATGATTTAATCCTATTCATACCATGTTGCCAAAGAGAGCTAATGTTACATCTATATTCTCCCAGAAATTACATTTATTTTACCAGTGCCAAAGGACCCAATCAGCTGGTGTGCACTGTAAAAACGCTGTCTGAGAAGCGTTTATCGGGAATGCAGGAGGAAGAAGAGCCAGTCCCTATTTGCAGCACAACCACCTCCATGTCTCTTGACAGCAGCTATAAAGCCAAGAAGGGCAAACATGCAGTACATACAGTTACAACGTGGGCAAAGCCCAGGCAAATATTGCCCTTGAGTTTGCTTGTTCATTTTGATTGAGCAGTTTGAGGGGGCGAGACATTCTACCAATTTCTTTGACAAGCAATCGATAAGGAATTGCAGATGGGAATATTTCACCTCCTCTGACCTTGTCTTTCTCTATGCCCTTATTCCATGAGCTGGGCTTTTCAAACTCTAAAGTGAGCTATGCATCCCGCTAGAGATGCCAGGAGACCTCGAGGACAGCCAGTCCTTACACACTTTTTTACTTTAAAAAAATATATATATTTCATTTTTCATCATGTTACTGGAAAATTGCCACAGTAAACCAGAAGTACTATAATCTCAAATTGAGGACATTTTAACAGTGTCGAAAACCTGCAATATTTTCCCAGGAGTTCAGTTCACAATTAAGGGTGGGTGGAGCTTGCAGAGTTGCACTACGAGGAATTCTGCGGAGTTGCATAAAAACTCAGTGAAATTCCCCGAAGTTCTGCGAGCGGGTGGAGTTGCTCCACTCGCCCAGTCCTGAAGTACAAAGAAAATCTCAGGTGTGACCAAAAGAGTGAGACATCCCCGGGAGAATGTATAGTGGACCAGGATGGAATGAGTATGGACTCTACACCCAGCCTTTCCGGGCTGGCATGCTTCAAAGGGAATAATGTGTTCACTCTAACAGCATGATGTCACATGCCTAAAGAGGACAGAAAAGTAACCAAGGGAAAAGCAAAGAGGTAACCAAATGACAAATGGTTCACAAAAGAAGCATGGTAGAGCTGCCTACTTTAACGATGCGGTGACGGGTGGGGGTCGAGGATGCTTCACAACGCTAACTCCATAAAGGGAAATGAGTAAATTGTGCCACGCGCGCCGCACACAAACTTCTACTTCCATCATGAGGGAGGAAGGCAGAGCATTGCTTGGTGCTAGCGGGAGTGCGCATGCATGTAAATTGCACCGATGTGCGTGCGGGATGAGTTATCCTGTGATGAGATTTCAGAGACTGCCCGAAGGCTTTCAGAAAGGAGCTAGAATGCTAACTTTATATTAGCTGACAGATCAAAAGCAAAGCATCTGTGTGCGCCATGCTGCTTGAATTAAATTTGCAGAATCTTCAACTTCTGCTGTTCGTAGTAAACTTTGCTACGTGGCGTAGGCAGATATTTTGCCAAAATCCGCCCTCCAAGCAGAGTGCGGAGTGACAAAAATGTTGGGAACTCTGCCCGCGGAGTGAAGTTTACTGCCCTGGGTTAGTCACCATCTCCTCACGCAGTGCATATTATGTCCTCTACTATCAGCCTATCTAAGGCAGGGTGTTATTTAGAGGATCAGATATTTTTATTAACATTTCAAACCATTCAGCATGGTCTTCTGTAAGTTTGTCATCTCTTCAAGTTATTTTCTTGTGCTGCTCATCTGCTAAAGCCCACTCTATTAAATCCCTCTAACACCTGTTCTCCCAATGTGTAGAAATTCATCTTTTCATCATGATTGTATCCAATGCCCACATTTACAATCCCATTTTGCAATATTGTTGTTTTGTCCATATACCTAGTAAACAGTTTTTTATAGAATTCACCATAGCCATACCAGGTATTACTAAGTGTCACCACTTCTCTCCAGAAGCACCCATGTCATGTCTAAGAAATCGGCCGCAGGCCCACCACATCTGTCACAGTAAGACAGCTTACGAGGTGTTACAGACGCTTTATACACATAATTGAATTTTATTCATTTACAACAGGCATTAGGGGATACCATCTTAACTCACCCACATGCTCTTCTCCACTTAGATGTCATCAGTTCTTCCGAACAGTCTGTGTCCCAGAGACCTTGAGGTCTTTCTGTGTCGCCCCATTCAGAACCAATGGTAATGACACAATAATCAGTTTCCTACACCCAGCTAAGTGCAGTCACCTTTTTATGGCCACATGTTTAGTTGGGGCCTCAGAAAACAAGTTCCAGATGGAGCGTGCTTCATGAGCGATCCTAGCATACAGTAGTATGCTAGGATAGCTCATGAAGCACGCAGTCCAAAGTGATCCTGTGATTGTTCAAATTCCCTGCTGGTTTACATCCACCCTCCTACCATTTGCAAAAGGACATATCTTTGCCATTTCCCTAAAAGGCTTGAGAGTCAAGATAAGAATATCCAATGAAAACGGGAACCTCTTTGGAACCCTGACCACCACCTTGTGTCAGCAAATCTGCCAGACTAGGTACGGTGCACTCCACAGGACTCCACTTCCCATCATAAATAACTCTGGCTGTGTATTCTATAAGCAGATACACGGCAAGAGTGGGATCTCTCAGTTAGGTTCCTCCTCAAACCAACGAACCAAATGCTGCTGCTGTGCCGCCCTGCAATTAAAAAATATATCTTGGAGACCTAATCTCTCTTCCACCCACGAAAGCTTCAGTGTGTCTAACTGTACAGGGCTACATTTCCCAGACCATATCAGAGTGAATAACAAGCTATCTAGCCATTGGAACCTATGAATCGAAATGGGGCACATTGTATACTTCAACACATAGAGGCAACAAGGCAGAAATGCTATCTTTGCTACAGAAATCCGTTCCATAATAAAAAAAAAGAGGTAGCAGCGGCAGCTCCTCCACTAGGGCAGAGGAGTGTTGCCCCCTCTGTCAGCAGCCACAGCAGCTGCAAAACTTGAAAAATAAAAAGATAATAAATCAAGTTTATTATGGTTTTATTTTGCTCCATTCCTTTGAGTCTCGGGGCGGGGCCAGGGGAATGACAGGGACAGGGGGAGTGATATGTGCACTGTTCTCAGTGCGCATGATGGTTTGGACAAGTGTCTCCGGCTGGCCAAAGCACAATGCACACTCAAGCTCTCTCCAACCCGACTTGCGTGGGCACAAATTAAGGGCACTCGGACCAATCCTGATGCTGCTCTCATGTTATGAGAGCAGCATCAGGATTGGCCCCAGGGCAGTCTTGGAACCTGTTCCTGCAGTGCAGGCTAAAGAGCAGCGATGAGGGATGCAGCAATGCGGAGGGATTCAGGGAAGTTTGAAAAATATTTTTGTTTTGTTTTGTCCCCCATCCTTCCCCTCTTACCCCGACATCAGCTGTGACTGAGGGGTAGTGTTTTCCAAAAATGCTACCAAAAGGCTCAACCCATTCCCCATTCTGCCCAAATTAGGCAAGTATAGGGCTTTGGACAGCGTGATACCCACACCTACAGATACCTATCGCTATTTCTTTCCCACTCCAGCATCATGCCTGCTGGCGGGTACTCTTAATTTCGTACCCACCTCCCAAAGAGGAACATCCAGGACTTGCTACAATTAGTGTGCAATCCTGACACTGCTCTAAACTCCTCTATTTCTTCTAGCATGCGTAGCACTGACCTCAGCAGATCAGTTAAATATACCAATGTGTCACCTCCATATAGGGAGACATTGTGCATCATGTCACCAATTTGGATACCCCATGAGAGGATTCCCATTTGTAATCTGCATGGGAAAGGCTAAATCACCCCTGCAAAAAGCCCAAGAGTCAGATGTTATTTTTCCCTTACATATTCTAGATCTAGGATTTGTATATAGCAGTTTACCCCAACCTATGTAACTAGGGCCAAAGCCCATACATTTCAATACAGCCCAGAGAAACTACAAATTCACAGTATCAAAAGCATATCTCTGGTACAGAGACATGAGTGCATATCTTCTTTGGATGTCTCCAACACCTGCATAACATTTGTGATTCTCCACATACTTTTTTTTATTTAACTGGAAATATATCTGAGAGTATTATAGAGAAATTTGAAAGTAGTTATTTTAAATTGGCGGGTTACTATAAGTCTCAGCAATGAGCAAGTTCAAGGGAAATCTTTAGCACAGGTGTCATCAAACGAAAAATCAAAGTACGTGAGATTATCTGAACCCACTATTGAAGCTTTCTCATTCTCAATGAGAAGATCACATGGTCTGAATTTTTCACCCAGACCTCAGTGCTACTAATGACTATGCAATATATATTTTTCCAAACAGGATAGCAAACTACAGTTATGACATTAGTATCGACCTAACAAGGGGTGAGCAGTTGCTTCCAAATTACCCAATATGGGGAAGGCCTGGCTGTCGAGGATGAGAGGCTGAATTTTAATAGTGTTATTAAAGCAATACATGACCTGGAGCATGTCTTAAATAGTATTATTACCAAGCATAATTACCTTAAAGGTATGTCTGTTTTTTAGCTTGATTTAGGTAAATCTGGGTGTTACAAACCAATGAAAAAAGAACAATTGATGGACAGAATGCAGAACAATATCATACATTCACCTCAGTACAGAGATCTGGGCCTACATCCATAGTTTTTTTGCTCCCCATGCCATTCCAGTTTGAACCCAGCCATATGCAAATCAGTCTTGACCCTATGCCCAATGGGAACAGTCCAGCCTGAACTGCCAGGCCAGGTCCTCCCTTGCCCGGAAACAAGCATCCTAGGACCAGTTTTAGGGTTTCACCCCTCATCAGCCAGGATAGCTTGACTCCAGTGGCATGGAGAGCATGGGATCCACTTCTGGGCTTACATGTCCCACTCGGGTGACAAATGCAGAATGCAGAACAATGTCATACATTCACCCTAGTACAGAGATCTGGGCCTAAATTTATAATTTTTTTGCTCCCCATGCCATTCCAGTTCGAACCCGGCCATATGCAAATCAGTCTTGACCCTGCGCCCAATGGGAACAGTATAGCCCGAACTGCCATTTAAAGAAATGTACCACTCTTATATTGAAAGGCAAGGGACTTAGTTTAAGCCAATAGTGCTGGAAGTTGGTCCCCTTGTGAAGTTCAAACTTGTTCCTCTCACTTTACTCCATTAATGGGCACAAGTGGCTACAAATACTGAAAGTTGATTACTCTAAGCAAATGTTGACCCAGATAAACATACAAACCTCATATTTAAGTTTAAGGATCAAGTCTAAGTCTAAGGAAACCCTCACGTGTGATAGAATGCTTTACAAATACACATAAGATAACATAACTCTAGTTTCATATTAAGCTGTTTGGAACAGGATTTCACAGATAAGGAAATCCTGGTTGAATTTAAGAAGCTAAATAATGGTTTCACTTGCTCACTCAGAGATACAAGGAGAGCAACTTCCTATAAAAAGCTGATTCCCAGGTTTGATGCAAATGTTAGGAAATGGAATTATGGCATTCTACTAGAGTATCTAAAGGGCTAAATTTGATTAAAACCCAGTGTCCTATCTTTTTAACCCTATCCCAGAGGAACACTGAAAAATATTGATTCGACCCTCTGGAGATAGTTTTACCCACTACCTCTTTTTCACTCTGCCCCTCACTGACCCCATAACAATGCTCATTCTTAAAACACCTCAGCTCCTCCCCCTTAGGGGAGTTGTAGCCCACATCATGGTCCTTGCAGTCCAGGTGTGAGGAGGGAACCTAATGATGAAGCATGTCACCTTCAGGTGAGTGAGTGTTCTTGTCCTGAAAGGAGTGCTCCTTTGACAGCTCATACACACACACACGCATACATAGGACCGTATATGGGTGTACTGTTTTTTTGACTATATGTAGATTTTGTGAGTTTCGTTCTACTAGAGTCAACCTCTAGGAGTTCGAATTTAAACAGTTAAAAAGGTTAATTATGGATATGAAATGCAGATGGTGAAGTTAGGTTTGAGAAGGAAAGTAGCAGAAGCATACAGAACAAGGGATTTTAGGTCCTTCTGGACAATTGTCACAGGGAGAAGCAGGAGCATGCCATGGACAATGTTATACCGAAAGATAAATATATAGAAGGAGATAAATATATGGTACCACTTCAGAATGTGTATGTTAGTCAGGTGCAGGAATGTTTTTGCAATCTGGACTGCCATGCAAGCTTGGAGAAAGTTTATATTCTTCTTTCAGAAGTATTCAAGTCAACTGAAGAAAGGCCCTCTAATAGGAACATGGCTTGGATTGTGTGTCCTCCAAATATCGAGGTAGGAATCACGATATCACCAAATATCACGGACACAATATCAAAGGACAAAATATCAAAAGGTAAGTAAATATAGGTTTTCTATACCTAACTATAATTATATGTACCTTGCCGAGATCTCTATCTTCAAGCTGCATAGAGGTGAAGTTATACATAGTAAATGTATACTTCCTCTATATGCACTTACCTTTCAATATTTTGTATATTAGTGTATCTCTATATCCCTAGCCTCAAACTTTTATAGTACAGTAGGCAGGGATGCGGTACGGGTTGATGTGTACAAATATCCATCTCCTTTTACCGTACTTTTGATCAATGCATTAAATGCAAATAGGTGACACAAAGTGAATTCCACTTGTTATCATCCTATTTACCTTAATGATTCTTCTTTCAAAATTCTGGGTAGAGCAATTTTTGGTAAACTGCAGATTTGGACACAAAGGGGACGATTATGATGAAGATCATAAAGGCAACGACCTCTGGTCAGAGCCTTTACAGCCTCATTGTAATGGGCCGTTTGTTTTCCTTTCGACCGCCTCACTACAATGGAGGCGGTCGGAAAGGAAACTGGACGGTCATTCTGGCTGGCTTCTGATGGGCTCAGAGGACCCATCATTAAGAATGTTAGCACCCCACTGAGAATCGAGAGAATAAATTATGACTATGTTCTTAGAGACTGGATATTGGTGAAGAGTAACAGTCAAAAGATCCAAGAAGGAATGCGGGTGGGGTCGGACCTCACTTTAAAATAGCAATTGACCAGGGAAGATAGAGGACTATTGGATGTTCGTAGAGAAACACAGATGGCTATGTAATGCTGAGAAGAATGTTATCAGCAAAAAGAAAGTGGGGAGAGGCCTTGGAGGAAAACTGATACAACTTCAGATCCTGAGAGAAAAGTCTCCTTGTTATGTTATAGATATGGTTCCAACAGTTATACAGGGAACTTGCAAAATTGCTCCACAAGACAAATTTTGTAAGAAATTAGGTTAAGAGTTAAGATGGGTGGAAGAGCCACTCAAATAATAAACTCAGTCCATGTCAGGGTTAACCACAGAAAGTCACTAAATGCGCCTTTGCCTAACCATCTGGCAGCTTGGCACAAAAGAAATCAGGCTTAACTTAGAGGCAATGCCTAAGGTATTTATGCAGCACAGAAACAGTATTTGTTGAACTTTTTAACAAAATCTAGCATCTAAAAGGTAAAAACGCCAACCATGGGTATCCTGTCACGCAAGATCTGGGGCAAAGTCAAAAGTTTAGGCTGACCCCGATAGAGCATGGCTTGGATTTATGGAGTGGATTGGGCCCAGTTTGGGCATACTTTCAAACATAGAAAGGATCTCAAGAAAATGTTCCAGAGAAAGTAGAGTCTCAGATGGGCAAATCAGCTGGATGTCTCTATATCAATGACGTTGAGCCTCTGGACGAGGTCTCGGTGAAGTGGAAGGTGAAATAAAGCTCTGAGTGGGAAAAGCTGCATTTCCTGGAGCTCAGATTCATGCAGTGGGATGAGGCTGCAGGCTGTAGCCGAAGGGGGCTCCACAAGGCCAGACACTGCTCCTGTGAGTTTACGTTGAAGAGGAATTTCTGCTGCTGAGAAGAATGTAGCAGGGGCTATCACAGAATCAGGATAACTGCTAACTGGTGAGACATCTTAGGTGTATTGGCTGGCAGGTTGTTCCCCGTCTACTGTCAGTTCTCAGAGCAGCTTTTGGTGAAAACTTTCTAAGTGCCAGGTTTTGAATTCTGGTAAGAGGAGGCCACTCCAGCACCCCACCAAGGGTACAAGACCTGAGGGGAACCCCTTGGGGGTTAGGGCTCACTCCATCAGAGGCCAGAAACAGGGTACAAGGCCTCAGGCACATGTTATGTCCCTGTAGCTCACACAGGAGATCAGCCATCTAGCCCTTGAAGGCATTATAGTGGTCCTGGGTTCAAAGAGCAGGTCAAATCCTTCTTCAGATCACAGGGCAGCAAAAGGCAGTCCTACCAGCAGCAGGGCAGCAAGAGACTCCTTCTGGCAGCAGAGCAGCAGGGCAGTCCTACGTCTGTATCTTCCACAGGTCCAGGAGTGTACTGAAGAGTGGCTCTGGGTGTCAGCCTTTGTCTGTGGGGGGACACCCTGTCCTACCCCCACATCTGGTTCTGGAGAGTCTTTCCCTTCCCATGTCAAGGCTCCAAACTGTATTGGGTGACAAAAGGATGCTGCCAGGTTCATTTGTGTGTGCTGGAGGCAAAGCCCATTGAACTTTAAGTGGGGCAGGGTACATCTCTGCCCTTAGCCATTCTGGCAGGATGACCCATCCTGCCCACACCTAGTCCCCTGTATGTCACTGTCTGGGAATAATACAAAAACCCCAAGAGCAGAGCCATTCACAGTCATCTGACCTAGGATACTGGCAGAAGCTCACATGGGTGAGACAAGAAATGCTAACATTGTAAAAGTGTCATTTTCAGAATTGTGACGTAAAATTTACTGTGATATTAAAAATATTTTTTAATTATACCTTGAGTCTAAGCAGCATTCTCTATCTAGCTACAATCCAAAGTTAGCAGCTATTAAATGTAATAACGTAACCCAGTGCTAGTCAGTGGGATAGAGAGGCCCTATAAAAGTAAAAAATGGCTTTAGGATTTTTCCAATGCCAGAACATGTAAACCTTTAGTACTACTTATTAAATACCATGCACTGTGCCTTAGGAGTTGTTGGGGCCTACCTTAGGAGTCACTTATAAGTATTAAAAAGGAAGGATTATGCTTGGCAAAAGGCTTATTTGACAGGTCGAAATAGTAGTTTAACACTACACTACAAGCTGCAGTGACATTTTTAAACTGCTAATTTTATGGGTGGCACCATGAGTGCTGCAGACCCACTAGTAGCATTTATTGTACATGCACTGGATACATGTAGTGCCTTATACTTTTGACTTACAAGTGCCGATCAGGTGTAGGCAAATTTTACCATGTTTTAGGGAGAGAGATCAAGCACCTTTGCACTGGTTAGCAGTGGTAGAGTTCACAGAATCCTAAAATCAAAAAAACAAAATTGCTGAAAACCAGGAGGAGTGAGAGCAAAACATTCAGGAGTGACCCTGCAGGAAGGACCAGGTCCAACAGTTATGAAATAGATCTAAATTAAGAGAACGTTTAGGCAAAGTCTGTAAAGAAGGCAGGGTTTATATGTTTCAGTGTTCCACCACAAAATTGTTTTCAAAATTTTGCTTGACAAAACTATCTTGCAAAACATATTGTGATATCAAAAATATTGTAGAAGAGAAATGAAGGTTAAGACTATATGACAGTAACTGCCCATTGCAAACAGTGTGTTAAAGTGTATTGAAGTCAGCACCACTGGAATTATGCAGCAGTAAAGGAACACATTATGTGGTGAGGTTGACTAAATTATGTGGAAAGAAAAGTCAGATTATGAGCTATTATTGCGGCTCATATTGTGATATTATTACTTCATTATTTAATACTTTTTATACTTAATAACACCGTCTGGGTATAGGTTCTAACTCATTAGTACCTGTTTAACTCCCAAATATAGCAATAAGCAACAGAAAGGTGATGAGTAATCCTTTGCAAAGGACATTCCACTGCACAGCAGCACGTTTTTAGTAATATTTTAAACCGTGTGAGCTAGAAACAATTTTATGTTGTTGAAATCTGCAGATTCTGGTGTAGATGAAGGATTATGTGGTAAATGTAGCACAATCATAATTATGTAAAAACACAGTGGCTGCAAAATCGCAGAATTCAAGAGTCCCTGATTAAAGTACTAAAAAGAGTTCCTTTCGGATCGTTATAATATCTTGTTTGGTATATACAAGCCCGTCTACTGCATTTTGTGTTCAATTCGTACTTAGCATTTCTTTAGACCAAAAAAACTTGGTAGTAAATGATTCCAAAACCAGTTCCATTTCAACGGACATGATTTCAAGGTAAAAAATAGAGGCTTCAAATGTGTATGGTAGTAACAACAAAAACAGTTAGCAAGGATGAGTGTTAACAGAGTGTAAATACTCAGTAACAGACTTGTATTTAGTCCAACAGGCATATGACACCGTAAACAACGGGTTGTCACGTGTGCCAAATTGGGGGCCACAGCTGCTACCGTTATGGTTACTGAGGTGGATGAGACAGAAGAATGGAAAGCAGCTTCTTTCTCACCTAGCATCCTCTAGTATGTTTTCTAATGGATTGTTTTAATATGTCTCCACATGAAGAGGTGCTGTGACAGTACGTTTTCGCTTGGCCTTGAGAAAGTTCTTTGCCACAGATGTTGCATTTGACAATTTTAGCAGAAACTTTCTTTTCGTCTGATGGTATACTGAAGTATCGCCAGACGTGACTTTCCTTCCTCAGTGGTGCTGCATGTTCTTCATCCTCCTCATTTTCAAGGAGAACAGGATCTTCAGCAGCAGCAGGTGTTGATGCTGAAGTCTTTGTAAATAGTTGTTGACTTACAACAGTGAAAACTGCAGATTTTCCAACCTATGTCCTACTTTGGCTCTCTCCTACTGAAGTTTGACGTTTTGGGTGGGGTTTAATGGGAAAAAAGGGGTGGTCCCTACGTATCCAAAGAAATGGAGAGATTTTTCTGGGTTTCCGTGTGAATCCACAGTGCCGATTGACAGATATGTGGCGCTGTAAAACAGCAATTAGAGTGAATTATATTTAAAAATAAATATGTTGTCAATCATTGCACACCTGTAAAATGCCCTACCTATTGACAAAATCTGAAATAGTGTTGTCTTTGGGAAGAGTTTAATTTTATACATTTTCAGGAAATGCACAGTTGTGGCACTGAGGTTTCATTGTGATTAAGTGATCGCAGTAGAAAACTATAGAGTTGTGACCGACTAGCGTGTCTTGCAGGGAACTGTGGAAGTACTGCAAAACTAAAAAAGATGTTTTAAAAACAGAAATCAACATGTTTTTAATAATAAAAAAACAATATTTTTTATCAGACAAAAAATGTTTAGAAATATATTCTACAATATAAAAAAATCATTTCAATTATACAAGAAAATATAAATACAAGAAAAGTCAAACAAGAAAAAAGTAGTTTAAATTTATTTAAAAAATATATGGATTGATATTATTATATATATTTTTTAAAAGACAGTTGTAAAAAAAGCTACTGGAATAGTATATCATTTGATTTTTAAAAACAATAAAAATTTTAAAAGAAATTGTTAAAATAAAAGTTATGTTATAGTGAGGAAATTATACATTCAAAAAAATGTGGAAATTCACTGAAAAATAAAAGTTAGAGGGTCATTATAGTTAGGAAATGGGATTAAAAAAACTTCGAAAATCATTGAAAAACCAAAGGTTTCAGGGACATTATAGTTAGGTACACATTTCACAAGGTTAAGGCCCACATAGTAAGCTAAAGTATACCAAAAGGTCCTCTTTGATCTGCTGAGTTTGGCTCAAACACCTTTTATTCTATTTGGTGTAACATGTTAAAAACACTATATTAACCATGGATCTTCATGCAGTATGGACACATTCAACTACTTTTTGTAAGTCAACCCTGCCTTTATTAATTACCAGTGCTGGAAGAAAGGTTGGAATAACTCTGTTAAGTGTTGATTAGTGCATTGAAACGCACTGTAAGTCTCTCTGTTCTGCAAGCTTCAGTAGCCTATCCAGGACAATGTACTGCACAGAGTAGATGGCTCGGCCCCTGTGTGCAGTCTTTCTTGTTAGTATGAAATAACAGAATGTAACATAAATGTTAAACAAGCTATGGAAATAAAATCAATGTTTTAATATATAATAATCCATGCATAAATTCAATTCCAAAACCAGGAACTGCAGTGTGCTGTGAATAGAGTGAGGGAAGTGCTCAGGTAAAGGTGTAATTCTTGTGTTTGTGTCACACCTGCATTTGCCGCTCGATATATTGTCAATGGCATTTCGTTCCTTATCCCAAAAATAGGATCATCATCAGGACAGATACAATGTAGGCCTGAGTAATTGTGACCCAAATGGAGTCACAGGAGAGGAGGAATCATCAAAATCTTAATGAGGAGCAGGAGTTCTCGAGAATTTGTCACCTCTTGACTTGGGAATCTATGTCAGGCATTAAAAGTAAGGGGACCATTTGGGAGTCAAGTGAGGGCTCACGCTGAGATGTGGAACTGCTGAGGATCACGATAATTCCATCTGTATTCCACCTCTTACAAAAGGCAGCACACACGCTTTCAAGGAGGAGAGTGTCAGAGTCCTCTACAGGGATCGTGTTTATTGTTAGGGCAAATTTCTGATGCCTCATGTTTTGCACCCCTTTACATAGACATTAACTTCCTTCGGGGAACTGGAATGCCATATAAGATAATGCTTTGTGCTATTTTTTGATGTGCCCACCTATTTCTGTGAGGCTTCTCATGTCACTACTCTCTGCTTTGAATAGAAAGATAAATATCCATAACTGAGGGTAGGTGGTATACAATTTACACTTGCCCAGTAACTTGGGGTCCAATTATAGTCTATCATGACTGCCACATTTGATGGGTGTTTTTTTCTTTGTTGTTTAGGCCTGAGGCACTCTGCTTCATGACAAATTTCCATCGCCATGTATTTCCTAACTGGGGCTGTCTTACACCGTACATCCTTGACAAAAGACATTTACGCTTCCTCCTTTCATTTCTAGGCTCTTGCTCTTAACTCGGTTCTACATGTTTTTGGTAGATGCGGTATGCCTTACACTATTTGTGCACAAGCTTCTTCAATTTCCATTATTTTTTTAAATTTGTCGAAATTATTTATTGACAAGTTATCTACTGAGTCTGAGGTGGTTATACAGAAAATATTTCTGCTTTTATAGGTGCCAATAACTTCAGAAGATATCTCTCTCACTTTCCCCCATTTGTATGAAACTGTTGCACATTAGCAGGCAATGAAGCATGTCGAGCTTTAATACATAAATGGTCAAAACACGTCCATGACTTTTTTACATGTACTGTGGGTGAACTTTTAAATACTCAATTTCTCCAGATATATGTTAGTGATTTTGGGTAATTATCACACAACAAATTGAGGACACCCATTTTAAGAGATGATGATACCACTGGCTTCAGAATTAACTTCAGCTTTTGGGAAAGTTATCTAGTTGGGTGCTCTAGTCTTGCCAACAAAGTGCTTGTTAGCCCAACCTACCATGTTCTGGCCTTCTATCCAAGATCAACATGGATAAGAGAATCCTGGGATGCAGCAGACTTCCCCTCTATGTTCCACTATGTTACTCGTTTAAGAAGGTAACCTCTAAATTGGAGAGCTCCTTGGGACCTCCCTAAAATGTATGATTACTGCAGACATAATCACTTACACATTTTAACCTGCAAACCATCGGCTCCTATTGATAATTAAGCAGTTCCCAAACTCTGTAGGAGGCTTCGTCCCCTGCATTACTAGATGTGTATGTTTGCAGCAGGTACCAACCAGGTCTGTCATTATGAATGCACATTTTTGAGTGGTAGGTTTTCCTATTCAGTTGTTTTCCATCTTTTGGAAGAAAAGAAAATCAAACTAACTCTCTTTCACAATTAACTGTACAACTGTTCACAAATCCCATACGGTAAATCAGAGGGAGCAGGTAGATAAGGGAAGCTCAAAATTAAGGGGCTAATTACGAGTCTGGTGGTCCACTGACCACCAGACTTGCAGGGGGCGCAGTGTGTCTTCCAACTGCTCTATTATAACTAACATAGTCGGGCCGTCCTGACAACGCAATATGCTTGACGGAACCACAACGGTCCAGCCAAGCATATTACTAGTTTCCTCTCCGTAGTGGTTTTCATGGCAGTTCTGCCATTATAAAAACAGTGACAGAGAGGAAACAAAGAGGGCCCTACAGGCCCCCCTGTTGCCTCTAGGCCATGTGGTACATGCAGGGGGGCACACGTTGTGCCCCCCTGTGTGCATGCACCCCAGTACCTGCATGGCATGGCCTGCTGCAATCCATGCCGTGTAGATGCTGATTTTGATGTTTCCATTGCAGTGCCTATTTCATAGACACTTCTGTGGGAATGCCAAAGCACGGCCTGCCAGACCAGGTGAAAACTACTAATCTGGATGGTGGTTCAACCATGGGGTTGGCAGTCCGGGAGCAAGGCAGTCCTGCTTCTGCAATGCCAAACTCGTAATCAGACCCTAAGTCCCAACAGAGACGAGAGTATTGTCTTCAAAGTCCCCATATCTTCCCGATGCACTTGGCACAACCCATGGCCCACAATAGCACCCTTTCCATTGCCAGAAAACAGTCCATATTAACACACCATGAGCCTCTCTTTCATGTTGACATTCTCGGGCCAGCCCAATTTTGTGCCATGTCTCTGTTTGTTACTACCAGCCCCAGGTTTGCCAGTATGTTTTGGTGCTCGTGAGGTCTTATCCCTCCCACAATCCCAGGAAGTCTATCTTCAAAAGTACAGCTATATCCTTGCCCAATACCATGGTTACCAAATATTTGACTCTGTTCCAAAAAGCTTCTATCTCTGGGCATTCCCACAAAATATGTAGGAAAGTGCAATCCTTTTTACAACCACGAAGACATTCCAAGACATGCATATAATTGAAGCTGAAAATTCATATAGTAAACATGCAGATTTTTAAGTTTGATAACTGAAAATAAGTTCTAATTGCTACCTCCCAGGGGTACATTAGAGGCCCCTCCCAGCTAGCATCCTCCATAAGCCCCATATTCCTCTCCCATTTCAACTTTAACTCTTAGGACTCAGTTTCCTATGTGGGAGCAGTCTGGCACATACGCTCCTTTCACAATGTACTGTGGTGATGTATTTCATAGTTGCAGATATTGTAGAATTCTGAGATTTAAATTTCTATTTTATAATATTTGAATGATTCAAAGGATTTTATGCCAAATGCATTCTAGACTTTCCCAACCTTGTATATTTATTCCTAGCTGGACCCATTGTCTAAATACTGTAAGAAAAAAAGTTAGAGAGAAGAGGAATGGGTATCAATTTGTTGAAATGATGTTCAAATTTTTGTACAGCTGGCTGAGGGAGCTCCCTTCCAGATTTCGCACCACCATCAAAGATACACTGGGAGAATGGGAGAAATGAAGCAAAACCAAAGGAAATGATGGACGGAGTGTTGAACATTGCAAGCACTCACCCCCAGTCAACTGATCTGGGTTTAATCCATCACCGTTCTTTAGCCCACTCTGCCACCCCAGTTCAGACATGGCCATATGCAAATCAGTCTGACCCTGTGCCTCATGGGAATAGTCCAGCCCGAACTGCCAAGCCATGTCTTCCCTGGACCAGAAACAAGCTTCCCAGGACCGGTTTCTGGCATGGGAGAAATGACAATCATCAGGAGTGGAACCAACAAAATCTGTGGGGTGCCATGGAATGCCGCACATCCTGACCATGCAGTAGGCCAGTTGTGAATTTAAATACATTATGCCCCTTGCTGCTTGAGAAAGTGAAACAAGGAGAAGGAGTAACCACTAAGCATGAGATGTCATGTGTTACTGCATACCTTAGCATGCCAAGCGTGTGTGTTTTCTTTTATTTAGTTGTGAAAATACTACATTCTGTACCATGCACAGGTATTGGAAAAATCTGGCAACAGTTGTGCCACAAAACTTACCATCCTATGCTATATTTCATATATTAGGCTGGGTTTCTATAGGCACAGGCATAAGAATGAAAAAAACTATTTGGTGATAAAATGGGCAAAAAGTGGTTTGGGGTTTATTTGGGAAAACAGAGGTTTCCATGGACAGAAGGAAGATAGAAAGCAAAGTTATAGGAGTTCCATACATTTTAGGAATTAAAATACAGTGAACCTTATATTGAAAGAACATTTCTAGTAAAACATTCTGTGAACTTATATTGGCACTCTGCAGGCGTCTTTGCACCTCTAAGGGTCAAAGAGTTCATTTTGCTTGGCAATATCCTCATTTGTGGTTTAGGCTACTTATCTCATATGTATTGAAAGTGCTTGTTAATACATCCTATACAGAGAACGCTTTGTTGAGTATGGAAACTGTTTTGAAAGTGCAGAATCCACAAACTGCTTTACAGAATAGAAGGGCCCACAAAGACTTGAATTAGAGGATTAAGAAAGGTAAAGCAGGAGTAAGACAGTAGTCCTCCTGGCTTACAACTGAACTCTAGGAGTACCAAAAGAGTAAGTAACATCAACTTACAGCTAAATCTTTGTGAATCTTAACCTATCTGCGGCTATTTCACATCTGAGAATGGACGTATGACTGAGGAAACCCATTATGAATGAAAATGTATCTACAGTGGAATGTGTGACCTGGGGTTGGAAAGAACGATGATAGAAGGGCGGCTTTCTAGTGGCGCAACCAATACCACCGTACCGGCCGCCGATGTCGAGGGGTGCTGCATTTCAAGATATCTTACGAAACAAAAAGAACTTGCTGGAGGATTCTTTGTGTGTCTAGCAACTTTCTGGCAGTAATAAAAATGCCAAGATAACTCAGGTGATTAATGTAGCTGCTGGAGAAATCTGAGCTATGTCTAGCAGTTTTGAATCAATAATAAAGTAGCACAGAGGGTTAATGTGCCTGCTAGAAAGCACGTGTAACTTGCAGATCACAGAATTGCATTTTATGTAGATATCCCAGTGGGTTGCTGCTTTTGTCATCGAGATCCTTTGGTTACTTGTAGTTAGTATCTTACAATCCTCCTAATATTGCTAGTGAGCTAGGAACTGGCATCAAAGAGCTGCATGCAAACTGCAACGCACAGGATTACATGGTAAAATAGCATTCAAATTAGATGTATAGCTAAATGTGATTTACTCTAGATCCACCCACACGAGCCCTTCAAGTTGGAGGAAGAACATAATCAGGTAGGGGGTCAGAGTCTGCTATCAAATGTAGTGGGGTACACAAACCACCACAATAGGGTTGTATGACGGACAAACGCTGCGAAAGAGTCAGCATGCCTTTACCACACATTTTTATCCCGCATATGCTCTTAGAACATATGCCTTTTCCACGCATTGTTTATATATATATATATATATATATTTCCAAATTACTCGCCTTGAGCTCCGTCCCTTTATCCTGGGAAACAGACGAAGCGGACCCGATTCTGCTGGTACTTATTTTTATTTAATACAGTGCCCTGCACTAACCGCCATTACGCGTTTCGGTCTTCCAGAGACCTTGATCACATGACGCGCTTCAACTTCCTTACAACATATTTAAAGTGACAGTGCATGATCCTTGTGACTAAGCTGATCATAGACATAGAAAAGTCAGCAAATACATCAGCACAGGTAGACTGCAAATCACGATAATTTCACAATTGTAAAATACATATGAAAACAGCTTGATAAATATCAATAAATATGCATCGAATAAAAAAAATAAAAAATGTTAAGATATTTTTTACAAAACAAATGCATAAGCTGTTATAAAACCGATGAATGCAAAATAGCAACTACAATGTTAAAAGGCATAGTGAAATGGACTGCATTGATAAAATGTACACTAAAAGAGTTCTTAAACATAAAAAAACCCTCTCAAATGTAAACAATTTGCTTTATCCAACGCCTACCCAAATTGTGCTCAAATATTTGGTTAGTAATGCCCTAGTGGGCCTTGTATGACCTTCAAATTCTAATTTCTAAAAAAGTGCATGTGCCTAATAAAGTGTCACCTCAAAAATACAAATGTGCAAACAGTGCAAATAATATGAAGTTAATGTTAAAAACAAATGGAAAGACAGCGACACATTCTTATATGTAAATGTTTGTTCACAAACTGGAAATTAAAGACAAGTATAAAAATCCTCACTTGAGTTAAGACCGTAAGGTGTTTTGCAATCTAATTCAAGTATGTATCTTGTCTCAAGTTGTCTAAGAAGTGCTTCGAGATGACCTCCACGTCTCATTGGGGGGATTGTGTCCACCACAAAATACCTGAGGACACCAGCATCCTTTTCATGAAGCTCATTAAAGTGCCTGGCAACGGGATCATTTTGATCACCATTAATGATTGCCCTTATGTGCTGGAGTATCCTCTTGTGAACCTGTAACTTCTTGCTTCCCACGTAACGCAGGCCACAAGGATACTCCAGCACATAAACTGCAAACTCTATTTTGCACGTTAGTTTTTTCTTAATAATGATGGGCTCATTTTTAAATGGTGTTCCATACTCTGTCTCGTTAATCCCATATTTACAGGTCTTGCAGTTTGCACATCTGCGAAAACTCTTACTGGTGTCCAGCCAGGAGCTGCTTGTTCTTAACTCAGGGCTACTCTTGACCAAGGAGTTACTCATTGTCCTTGCCCTCCTGAATGTTATATTGGGAGATTTTGTTAAATTTTCACCCAATAGAGGGTCATTTTTGACCAAAGTCCAGTTCCTATTTACTATCTTGCGGATAGCCTTATGCTGGTTACTGTAGGTCAAAATGAGTCTCGATGGTTGTTCAGATGGTGAGAGCTGCTTTGACTGAGCTTTACAAATTAAAGCCTGCGATCTATCCATCCTACTAGTTTTTCCTATGGCTTGATTGATTTCGCCTATAGAGTAGCCTCTAGCCAAAAATCTTCTACAGCTATCTTGCTGGGCTTTCTCACATTCGGAATCAGTGCTGCAAATTCTGCGAATTCGCAGCATCTCGCCAATAGGGATGCTGCAAATCAAATGTGCGGGATGATGACTTGTGGCATGAAGTAATGTATTGCCGGCAGTCGGTTTCCGAGACAATCTAGTTTCCAGGTTGTTGCCGACAATCATTACTTCTACATCCAAGAAGAAAATGGAATCTCTACTAAGTTGTCCACTAAAATGTAGATTCAAGCTGTTATCGTTGATTCGCTCTATAAAATGGAGGGCACTTTCTTCAGTGCCCTTCCAAATTATAAGCAAATCGTCGATATAACGATACCAACATATGACATGTTGAGACAAAGTATCAGCAAAAAACACTTTGAGGACCTGATCTTCCCAGAACCCCATATGTAAACAGGCATAGCTTGGGGAAAAACAAGCCACCCCGCTTATCTGTTGGAATACCTGATTCTGAAAAAGAAAAGAATTATGTTCAAGACAAAATGTAATCATTGCTAATAACATTTTGTTGTGTTCTTGTACATATATTGGTCGGGTGTCCAAATAGTGTTTAATCGCCTTCAGTCCATCTCTGTGATTAATGCTTGTATACAAAGACGAAACATCAAGCGAAATCATAAGATATATTTATAAATATAAGCAAATGTATTTGTGGGGGAAGACCCCACACCCCTAACTTAACCTTAAATGCGTGGTAAGCGCATACGTTATATAAGCATATGCGTTTTGAAAATATGAATGGCAAAAAACGTGTGGTAAATTTACAACGTGGCAAAAACCCCGTTGTAAAGGCTGTGTTCCCCACAATAGTCATTTCATTTGCCCCAGACTTTTTCCAATTTTTTGGGGTACCATCAATTGTTGTAGGCTGTTTTTTGAGCTATCATAATCATGTCCATGTCTTATTTCCAATCTCTCATGTTCAACGCAATTTCCACTCCCCAGCATAGAGCTATATTGCGCTTGGCCACTGCAAGGCCCAAAGTTTCAAGGTCCGTCCCATCTGGTTGATATCTGAGTCCTTGCAGATGTTAAGCAGGCACCACTTGGGCATAATAGGGATTGTGGTGTCCCATAGGGTATTCATACAGTGAAAGATTGCTTCCCAATTAGACTATATAATAATGCGGTGCCTTTCTGAGTTTCTATGGCAGGTATCACTTGGCACCCGACCCATTTTCACCAGCATTGGACAAGTGAAGTATTCTCTAAGGAGTAACCACCAAAATCCCGCCCTGATTGCTATTTCCCTAGACGAGACTAATAACTCTGGCCACTCATCATACGCCACGCCTCCCACGTTGAGAGCCCACTTCTCATGCAGACAGAGAAGAGCGTCAGGGATGCTGTTGATGTTTTTTCAGTACCTGAGCGAAATCGATTTATGTTCCATGTACACATCTAACAAGTGATCTTCCAGAGGAGAGGAGTCAGGCAGTTCCTCCCTGTGGGTATAGCTGACTGGAGTGCATGTCTAACCTGGAGGCAGCTGAATATTTCAGTGTTAGCCATTGGACCCTGTCGGCAGCTGCAACAGGGCTTGCTAGTACCACCCCCCCACCCCCGACCCTCCCACCCCTGGGTGTATTAGAGAGTATTTTTTTTAATCACTTGGAATAATGTTTTCCTTTCCAGAAAATGAAGAGAAAATTGTGTGGAAAATTACATTTCCTATAAGCACAATTTTCCAGTTTTTCAGCACCATGGACAGCTAGTTAGGAGTAGTGTTATGGAGAAATGGTTATTTGCATAGAAAGCTACTGTTATAATGCATTTTGTTAACATAAGGTAAACATGGCAAATATCAGATTTAAGTACGAAGAGGCCAGCAAACAGTGATGGACATGATTCATAAAGATTTTGCTATGAGTAGGTGTGACTGAACCTTTTAGTACTGCTAGCTTACTAATTAATTACGGAGTGTGCCATGAGCACTAGTAGCGTAAGAAACAGTAACTCTTTGTGAATCGTACCTAGTGCCTGTTTCTTTGAATCAGACCCGATAAACTCAATCACAAAAACGATGGTAGTTGAGATGAGAATAAAAAATGATGGAGCATCAGCTTCCACAAATTCGTTTCTCACACATTTAAGATGAAAACCGAGGAGACCTCTTCTGATGTGGCAGATAATTAATTATAGTATTGCAAAGATGTGTTATTTTTCTTCCTGAGTGGTTTTGAAACAGAGGTCATCTGCCCGCAGTATTCAACAACATTTTAAGCTCAACGTGCATTAAAAAACAGAGGACGATTTTTTTTATGAAACCAGTAATTGGTGGAGCTAGAGCTGCCTTCCCTATAGTTGTAAATTCGAGAGGTGGAATGATGTGCATTTGTTCTCGGTGTGATAACGTGGATTGGTTTGTTTTGTTCTGTTAGAAACAAATCCTTAATTAGATTTCTGTAGGCTACAAAGTGACACTTCATGTTAATGTTCGCTTACCGCCAATACCAGAAGAAAAACAATAAATCGTGATGCAGACAAGCAAATTTCGTTGACAAATCTATCCAATTATGTTTTCTGTCCTTGTAATGTTTTCAGACGCCAACAGCATCATCTGGTTGGCAATGTATGGCACCACACAGGCGATCAATTGCTTCTTCCGGGGGTTTAAAACGTTTGGCTGTGAGTTTTCAGAGTCTACTCTTGAAACAGTGATTGGACAGTGGTGTACACCAGTGATATATTACTCTGACGGGAGCACACCGTGTGCCCTACTGTTCTCAAGCTGCGAGTTGTAAAACAGTGTGACTCACAATTGATGTTCCTTTCTCCTGGCTCTGAAACTGAAAACTGGGATTGAGAGAGAGTTGCGATTAAACCTAGCTTGCAAACAAAATATGATCATAGAGTCCACATTCTGGTTCACAGAATCACGATTTGTTTAATTTTACAAAAGTACGCTTATGAGGTTGAATATGTAGGTAGTATGTAGGTGAGCACCACCATATTATAAGTTTGTGGAGATGCACAGCACTCATGGAAGTACTTTCACATCCTTTCAATGCAAATACAAGTCTGCCTGAGGAAGTTAGGATTAGGTGTCTTTCGGGTTTGGAAAAGAGATGGAAATACACCATATTTATGGGGTAAGAAGAAGTTTCTCTACTGGAAAAAATTATTTCTCTGTCAAGAAAAAACACACAAAAAATATAAGTTTACAAATTAATAATTGCGCATGACGTGCAGAAACATATGAACTATTTTCTAGAAAGTCTGCATAAGTGCATTTCACCAAGTGGAGTACTTTTGTCAACCTTCTGCGTGTGATTTTTCTGGAGTACTCCTGTGATTCTTTGTGAATAATATTAAAAAGATGAAAAAGTTCTCCAATATTAGGAGCAAACCTAAACGAATAAACAAGACCCTTTTACTTGGGTCACTTTTTGTACCCAACCCATAATGCTCAGAACGAACAGCAATTGACCTGGTTAAGGAAAATGGCTCGACACATTTGTAAAAGAAGCCAAGTCCAGAGAAAGGATGTCAAAACTTGTCAAACCCTGCCTTTACCTTAGTCTTGTTGTTTATTGGCATTATTACTACTGTTCCTTCTTTTAGCTTTTCACTTCAGTGTTGTTTTACTTTTTCTGTTTTTCATTAATCATTTTATTTATCAGTTTTTTTGCTAATTCTATTGCTAGTTTTATTTGTTCTCCCCTTTTTCTGCTTTAAGTACCTTGATTATGCCCCCATGAATATTACTTTGCTTGTGGCGATGATTTTACGTCATTGCCTGTACTCCGTATTAGTCTGAAATTTTCCTCTGCCTCCGTCACTCAGGCTTATGGAGGTCTCCTCCTTTTCATGATTTGCACTATTTTTTATCATACAGTCTCAGATTATAGACCTCCATTAGACTATTTGCAATCATCACTGCTATCACCTTTTGTGTGCTTGATGTCAAGGGTATGCCCAGACATTCTTGCTCAAAGGGCCACACAGTAGACTTTAGACCCCTAGCGAGGCCTAAATAAGCCAAAACCGATCTGTGATTACTTGTGTTCCTTTCTAGAGAGGACCCCTGACTGTCAGCTCAGGATAGGCTGTTCCCCTGAGGAGCAAGATCAATACTTATGGGCATGTGGTGGGTGTCTGGAGTGGCACAGTGGGTGAAAAACGATGGGTCTGTATACAACCCGAGCGATTGACAATGGTTAGACTATTGTGCTATTTAGAGCTACAAAGGCTATTTCCCTTTCCATACTTCTTGGTCTTAATAACAAAGGCGTTATTCCTTTCCGGCCATGTTTAGGAAGAATAACATTTAACTCAGGTTTCAGGTGTCAGCCAGCAACAGCAGCTGTCCGATGTAATGTTACTTATAGTCTGATGCTTCAGAGCGTCATTCAGTAGATGGGCGTTTAAGCATCTGCACTGCCACTCTGTGTCTGACCTATCCCCGTATCAGGAAACGAAAATGGAATCCAGTTCAAGGAATATTTATGGGCAGGAAAACTTCAAAAATGAGGGAATAATATAGAAAGTGTGACAGGGCCATGATATTTGCTAGCGATATTCTACTCATAAACAATAGGGGAATAGATTTCCATATAGATATATAAATCTTCAAAGCTGAAACAGCCCTATTGAATTTACCTACAATTATGTCCCAATCATTATGATTTACTTAGACTCGTAGCTATCAAAATGTGTGATGTTCCTACTGTAGATTCTGTCCATGGGTAACCATATTACCTCCACTAAGTTCCGATCTCATTGGGAATATACATGATTGGAGCCAGTTGAGTTTTAGGCTTGACATTTCTCCAAATTGATCATGCATTGTCATTAACAGACCCGAATCACTGTATATGACTTTCATGGAAACAATATGTCAATTGCCTATAATTAGATATTATGTGCCATCCGGTTAATATAAATGTCTTAGTTCCTATATTTAAGTTTTATTATTTTATCAAGTGGGTCAATCGTCAAGGTGAAAATGAAAGGAGAGAGAGCGTGGCTTGCACAACGAGGAGAATGGCAGCAGAGTAGCGGAACTCTGTGTGGCACCGTAGGTCTTTCTATCAGGCCTTCATTCTTCAGCATTTCCCCCTCACCAGAAATTAGGGAAATGTGCTGGAGGTCACTGAACTAACAGATGGCCTATTGTTGGGTCTCAACGCACTTTTCTCTGGCCACGACACACATTTGTTCCTTACCGCCGCTTCTTTTCCTCACGGACGTGGCAGCCATTTTCCCTCATCGGAAGCTTCCTTACTTCCCGTCCCAGCTAACCATGTATTACGTATGGGCACTTGTTCACTGTACATGACTTCTGATTGACTTTCTTTTCTGCTGTGGGGCTGTGAAATCTCTTAAGGGTTATTCCACAGCCCCCCAGCTACATTTCTTCTGGATAACCTGCTTTTTGCCTGGTATAATCTGTGCACTCTTGTGACTTTAACTTGGAGGCATAGAATATTTACTCTATACTGCTCCTCCTCCATGCTAGTCTATGTTTATGGGGACAATGTGCAAGTTAAAATCAAATTATACATTTCTTGTGTTCCTTTGGTTGCCGACATCTTACCTGACATCATGCCTTCAGCCATATCCAAACTAAATTCTTCATTAAAATCTCAACTAGGTGGCTCATAAGCATGATCCACCATCTCCAAATAAAAGCTCTTTGCTTATCTCTATGGAGATTTTGCTAAAAGAAATTTGTGCCTTTTGTCCTGTTATAGAAGAAGCTAATAACAGAATGGAAGCTTTGGATGCATAATGGTCTAATATGGACTCTTGCCTTACAGAATCTAAATGGCATATCAGTGACCTTCAAGATGATTCCTCACAAATATCTTCTATGCAGAAGCAAATTTAGGCTTTTAAAAAACATGCCAAAGATCTAGAAAACAGAAATAGGCACAATAATCTTTGCATGTATGGTCTCCCCTGCAGTGCCTAACCGGCCTGGGTATTCTCCATTGACCACACCACACACAGAGCTTAGCACATATTTATTCTGCGGATTGTAACTGAGAACTCAACATTCTAACACAAGCTTTCATGGTATTGCTCGTTGACACCTACGTCACAGCTCTATAGAGTCCGTTAAAGCCAAAAGGGTTCCATTATAAAATATCGCAAGTCAGTTCATCTCGCTCTCTGTTCAATTGAAAATTCAATTTGTTTTACAAATCAGCAACTATATATACAATCAAGCTTCTGGGCGCTTTATTTACTCGATCTGATCTCGTTACTGAAAGCTGGGAGCTGTCATCTTAACTGTCAACGATCGACGAAGACACTGAAGAAGTAACAGCAGTCACTGGGTTCTCAGGTTCAGTCTTTCTTTCACCATCTTGATCAGAAGACCGATGAGTTAAATGCTGAAAGTGAGAAGTAAAAGACTTCCCAGCGTGCTGGGCAGCCACCATGTACCCCTTAGTGCAAAGGTGCAGCATCATATCGAGCATCAGATTTTCTCCTTTGCAGTTGATGGGCAATCATAAGATCTCCTGTTTTAAACCCAATGTTCTTCGAATGTTGCCTCCTGTCAGCATAGGCTTGCATCTTTATTGATGAACCAAGTCCTTCATTCAAATTGTTTTCTCATCTCCTCTTTTGTTGGTCCATTGAGTTAACTTGGTTGGCATTGTTCTCCCAAAGTCGCAGGATGTTCGTCTGTGGTCGTTAGGAATGAAACAATACGCTTGTAGGGTGGAATTCAACACAGTTTGCAAATTGAGCCTCTCATGAGTTGTAGTCTGTACTGCCTTCTTTAGCATATTCATAAAATGCTCAACTAGTCTATTGGCCTGCTGCCACATAGGTATACTCTTCTGATGATTTACCTCCAGATGCTCCAAACAATTCTTGAATTCGGTACTGTTGAATGGCGGGCCGTAATTTGACTTCAAAATGGCTGGAATGCCCCATGTTGCAAAAATTCTGTCAAGTCTCTCAATGACTCACTCATGAGTTGTGGATGAGAGGTCCTCCTTTAATGGAAATTCATCTCACAATTACCATCAGTTGATGTCCATTATCTGGTGGACCAAAGAAATTGATGGCGGTTCTCTCCCATGCATGCTGAGGGAGTTCTGATGTGGTAAGAGTATGTTGAGTAATGTTCATAGAGAGTTAGTTAATTAGATGACAGGCGTTGAGTTCCTTTTCAAAGTCTCTAATCCATATATGGAAACCAAAGTCAATCTCGGAATGATCCCTTGGTGGCAAAAATATCACAATGCCCTTTGTGAGGCCCTTCCATTATCTTCTGTCTTAAACTCTCCGAGATTAAGATTCTCTACCCTCACAGTATAACTCCTTACTGAGTTACAGACAGTTCATCTTTAACGTTTTTGTACTTTTGGTATTCACCATCACTGGTGAGAGGTCAAGCATGTTGGTTCCTTCACTGATGTGTAATTATATCTTTCAATTTCAGCATGTCACTATCATGGCTCATGGCAGTGATGATCTGTGCTAATGACATGGCAGCTGGTGTCAAACGTTGCCTCTGGAATGTTCTGGTAGCTAATTTGTCTTCACAAAGTGACGCACTTGCTTTTCCTGCACTTTGCAAACCATCACAAAATAGTTTTATTTCTCACATCCTTTACATATCTGTCCAATGAAGGGACATTTACCTTAGTGTGGAAATGAATATCCACATCTAAAACATAACTTCTTTTACTTGTAGACAGCACTTTGGGACATATTTACAAGCCCCTATCGACAGCACATCTCTTTTTTTGGCAAATTGTGACAGCCTCATTAATATTTATGAGGCATGCAATTTACGGCCCCATTGGGAATCGCAAACAGTGTCTGAGACACTGTTGTAACATAGCATTTTGCGACTCGCAAATTGCGGTTCGTAAAATGCTATGGCCGAAAATCTGGCCCTTAATGTGGCATAACGCTGCCTTGTAAATAATGCAAAAACAACAGTTAACGGACAGAATGCAGAACAATGTCATACATTCACCCCAGTACAGAGATCTGGGCCTAAATCCATCGCTTTTTTGCTCACCATGCCTTTCCAGTTTGAACCCAGCCATATGCAAATCAGCCCTGACCCTGTGCCTCATGGGAACAGTCCAGCGCGAACTGCCAAGCCCAGTCCTCCTTGGACTGGAAACAAGCATCCCAGGACCGGTTTCGGGGTTTCACCCATCCTCAGCCAGGATAGCTTGACTCCAGTGGCACGGAGAGCACGGGACCCATGTCTGGGCATACCCCTCCCACTCGGGGTGACAAATGCAAAAACAACAGTTGACGGACAGAATGCAGAACAATGTCATACATTCACCCCAGTACAGAGATCTGGGCCTAAATCCATCGCTTTTTTGCTCACCATGCCTTTCCAGTTTGAACCCAGCCATATGCAAATCAGCCCTGACCCTGTGCCTCATGGGAACAGTTCAGCGCGAACTGCCAAGCCAGGTCCTCCCCGGACTGGAAACAAGCATCCCAGGACCTGTTTCGGGGTTTCACCCCTCCTCAGCCAGGATAGCTTGACTCCAGTGGCACGGAGAGCCCATCATCCCCTTTGGTACCGCTTTGTTTGCCCTAAGTTGGCAGGGTATGCCCAGACGTGGGTCCCTTGCTCACTGTGCCACTAGATTCAAGATAGACTGGCTGATGAGGGTTATGAGCCCGAAACCAGTCCCAGGATGCTTGTTTCCGGTCCAGGGAAGACATGGCTTGGCAGTTCGGGCTGGACTGTTCCCATGAGGCACAGGGTCAGACTGATTTGCATATGGCCATGTCTGAACTGGGGTGGTGGAGTGAGCTAAAGAATGATTATAGATTAAACCCAGATCAGTTGACTGGGGGTGAGTGTTTGATTTTCTCAAACGCTCCGTCCATCATCCCCTTTGGTATCGCTTTGTTTGCCCTAAGTTGGCAGGGTATGCCCAGACGTGGGTCCCTTGCTCACTTTGCCACTGGATTCAAGATAGACTGGCTGATGAGGGTTATGAACCCGAAACCGGTTCCAGGATGCTTGTTTCCGGTCCAGGGAAGACATGGCTTGGCAGTTCGGGCTGGACTGTTCCCATGAGGCACAGGGTCAGACTGATTTGCATATGGCCATGTCTGAACTGGGGTGGTGGAGTGAGCTAAAGAATGATGATGGATTAAACCCAGATCAGTTGACTGGGGGTGAGTGTTTGATTTGCTCAAACGCTCCTTCCAACATCCCCTTTGGTATCGCCTTGTAAATAAGGCACCCTTTCACACTGAGTTTGAAAGAGAAGGGCATTGGGTGTTGCGGTGGGCGTTCCACCACAACAACCATTGATTTTAACGCTTCCCCCTATTTACAAGGTTGGAGTTGAATTGGAGGCAGTACCAAAATTAAGACCTGGGAAAAGATTTTATTAAACATGCATAACTAGGAGAAATGCTTTATTTCTCCTCATTTTTGCTCTTTCTATTATTGCTGAGGTGTGCAGCACACATAGAAACAACAAATTGTCATTGATTGTTTATGTGTAGGAAGGCGACCCTTCCTGAACAAACAATTTTTTAAAAATTACGTTTTACAACTTCTATGTGTGCCGCAATAAGAAGCACACATAAAAGTTACAAAGCTTCATTTAAAGATTGTTTATGTGCAGGAAGGGAGACCTTCCTGCACATCAACAATCTTCCCCTCAATGCAGACACCCCTGCACCATGATGCAAGGGTGCCTACTTTGGTGCTAGGCTGCTGAGTTTAGGGCCAGCGCATTGGGAAACTCAGGCCTGCACCATTGTGTTGTAAATATGGTGCAGACCTGCATTTCTGAATAGCGTTAAGCTAGGGAGGCTAATGCCACACTCCGTCACTTCTCTAGTAAATATGCCCCTTTGTGTCCTTCAGTCTTTTGCTTTGGCTTACTTTTCATACTTATGACCGATTCACTTTGGGATCCAGCCTCCATGTCAGCAGTTTGTCTTTCAGCACACTCCTATGCTATGGCAGCCATCAACACTCACTCCAGACTAAGAGTTTCTCTCAGCATTTATCATCTGAATGAATCGGACAAACATCCATCATTAACTCTAAGTCACAAAGCTTCCTCATGATTAAATTCAATGAGCAGACATTTTCTGATAACAGCATCAAGTCTCACCACCAACTCATCAATGTTTCTCCTAATTTTTTGGCATTCCTCACTGGAAATGTATCTTTCATAATCAACGTTTGGCACTGGATTTAACTTTAGATTCAGCATTTCTTTAATCTGAAAATACGTAATTTCTTCATCAGTTCACACAATTTCTTTTATGACTTCTTTCACACCACCACCAGCAAGATTTTTGAGATACTTGATCATCTTTTTGTTATCTGCCTTTTCAGGTGCATCAATGATATAATCAAATGTCTCTATTCATGCAGACCATCTATCGCCAATATTTTGCAGCATAGATAGGTGGTGGTTTCAGGAACAAAGCAGCATTGTAGACCAGTGTGGAACTTACTGACACTGCGGGTGGGTCCTTGTGACTTGGGGTTTGCAATTCGTCTGTGAGACCTTGCGACATGCTGGCATCTGACTCATCTTTAATGAGAGCTGGACACATGACTTTCTTTGCATATATGTGAAAAATGCCAGTCTTCTGAGAGTTGGTCTCCGTTCTTGATTCTTGAAGACCTGTGACATTTTTCTGAGCCTCACTCGGAAACTTTGTGAAATTTGGGTATGGATGGCTCCGTAAGCACAACTCTGATCACTTCTCCTTGAGCCATGTTCACCGAATGCTGTGAGACGATGACTATCTTTATTGCACTTAGTAAGTCATTTTCTTTTCTAAATGTCAAATTGCATTTTCTAACACCTAGGTTGATCTATGCCTTGCAGCGTTTCTGTGCGCAGAACCAGGTTGACTCCACCTTCAGCGTTAGCACTCACTACAATATAAAACGTTATCTTGTGTGGCAACGCGATAACTTTATGTATGGCCTGATCAGCAGGTTCTCGACCGTCAATGTGTAAATTCTTTGCAATGCTTGCGTTATCTTCATTTGCTTTAACTCCCCACGCATGAAGCATCAATTCCAATTTTTGACAGTGAGACACGTGGCAGGCACGACCAGTTTACATGGTCCATGGCAAACTCTTTGGGACAGCACAGTCATTCCTTGGGTTATTTCTCCCCTATCTCATTGCCATTTAGAGTGTCTTCCCAGCCTGGGTATCCTCCAATGAACATGCCACACATGGAACTTAGTAATACAAGTCTTTATTCTGCTGCGTGTAACTGCAAACTCAACATTCTAAAACAAGGTGTCATGGCATTGTGCTGTGACATCTGCATCACAGCTCTACAGACCACGTTAGGAATCAAAAGGGTTACATAATAAACTGTCGCATGACACAATATCCCGGAGGAGGTCTTCACTACTTTCTTATCAAAGCTTTTACATCTGCCTAAGTCTATGACCCTCAATATCCAAAGGGCACATAGGCTTGGCCGTAGGTCTCCTACATACACGCACACACTTAAACCCAGAGGGGCAGATTTACAAGAACTGGCGCATCTCTGCGTATTAGGAGAGATGAGTCAGTTCAATTGCTCACTCAAAAAAAACCCTTGCGCCACCATGGATGCGTCGCATTAACAATGTGGCGCACCGTGGGGAAAGAATTGATAGATGCATGACGCATCTGTTGGGGTAAAGGTAACGCATTGCTGGAGTCGTGTCGCGAATGCTTCCACCTCTGGATTTCAATAGGACACACATTAATGGCAGCAGATTATGATGTTAATGTTCTCTTTTTTATCCCCAATCCTGAGACCTCACTACGACCCCTATCTCAAGATATTCTCACCTTCTCCCAGGATTTAGGCTACAAAATGAATTTTGATAAGACTGAAATCCTTGCTTTAAAAAGATTCTGTATGAAATGCTCAGTCTACTCCCCTTGTTTCATTTGGACTCCTATTAAAATTAAATATCCAGGATTATGGTCCTCTAATTCTATTGCTGCCTTTGTCATCCTAAATCTTAAAGACCTTCTTCTCTGAATTGAAACCTAACTCTCTTATTGGTCACCTCTGTTTCTTTCTTGGTGGGGTCTTCAGTAGCGGCCTGTCCCCTGCCAAAGTTCCAAAAGCAGCATCAGGGTTGGCCTGAGCGCCGCCAACTTGCGCTCCCAGGCAGACTGGGATCCTGTGCCTGCTCTCTCCAGCCCCAGCAGTGCAGCTGGGCTGGAGAGAGTTTCACTGTGCATGAGGTAATTGGCAGGCCTGAGACGGCCAGCCAAACACCTTATGCGCAGTAAAGGGAGTGCCCACCACTCCCCTACCAGCAGTGTCATCCCCTGGACCAGCCCAAGACTCATCAGAGTCATGGGCGCAGGTCCAGGGGATTACAACCAAAGGATAACAAAACAGGTTTAAAACCCATTTTATTATCTTTTTTTGCTGATGGTGGCATCGGAGGCCCTCCTCTGCTCTAAAAGCTACGGAGCCTTGCTACGAGTAAGCACACCTTAGAGGTTAATGTTCGGGTGATGCTGCAGGCTGAAAATGTATTGAGGATTAATAGTGCTGAGGTCATTTCCAGGCCATCACACCTACTGGCTCAGGAAAATGCCGATGTTCCTACAGCACTAGGTTTGAAGGTAGCGGTTTTAAACACACGCTCTTTACAAAAGCACCATCTGGAGGTTTTCTCTTTGTTACAAGATGGTGATATAGACATCCTGGCACTTATGGAAACTTGGTTAGGGGATATGTCAACCCCAGACATCATTGCAGCACTACCAACAGATGTTGATGCCCTCTGGCAAAACAGACCAGGGGACAGTAGAGGGGGGGGGGGTGGCAATTCTTTTTAAAAAGAGTCTAATGGTTACTAAAATCATAGCAGAAAACTGTGACAATGCAGATATTTTGGGGGTAAAAATCTTTAAATCATCCTGCATTTTACTTATGGTGGTTTATCTGCCTCCGAGGACCACCCCTAGTTTTAATGATCTTTTTTTGGAACTTATCACTGACCTATGTTCCAGATACAAACGTCTTTTAGTAGTGGGTGATTTCAATTACCATTGGGATAAGGCACAGAGAGAGTCCTCAGCGGGTCTATTTGAGACCGCCATGCTCTCAATGAACCTTCATCAATTGGTCAACAGTCCCACTCATGTAAAGGGCCACACTCTTGACCTTATCTGGACCTCACAGCCTTGGGCAGAGATAACAGACATTAGCCCCTGTGTCTGGTCTGATCACTCGCCGCTTAGATGTTGGGTCTCGAGCAATAGCCAATTATTACAGCCTCCACCCTTGTGGAGAAAGGCGAGAATCTGGAAAAATATCGAGGCAGATCATTTAATAGCTACTCTGCACTCAATTTCGCCCCCAAGGACGAAAATAGTCAACATGTACCAGGAAAGCAAAGCCTTATTGACCCATTTACGTCAAGCTATAGATATAGTGGCACCAGAACGGAAAGAAAAAGTCAGAGACAAAGGAAAGGGGGCCCCTTGTTTCAATGAACCACTGAGGGGAAAAAAAACCCATCTCCGCCAAGTTGAGAGGCGGTGGCAAAAAAGCTATGATCCAGCAGAGCTAAACGCCTACAAAGCTATTCTTTCTGTTTACAAATCATCCATCTTAGCAAGGAAAGCGGAGTATTAGGAGGGAAGAATTGTCATGGCAGAGAATAAACAGAAAGAGACTTTTGTTATCTTGAAAGAATTGAGTCAAAAAGCCGAGAAGAGATTTCTTTCTTCAGAAAGTCAAAGACATCATTTTGGAAATTGCTAAAACCCTCTCTGACCCCAGCTCCCTCCACCAGACCCACCCCCCTCCCTGCCTCGGTAGTCAATTGACTAATTTCCCTAAAATTGACTCAGTCACCTTAGCATCATTAGCAAACCACACCAAATCAGGTTCTCGAGCAGACCCCTGCCCTCCGAGGATCTTTCAAATGGCCCTGCCAGGGCTCGAGAAACAGATCCTTGAACTACTAAATAACTCTCTGGATATGGGTTATTTACCGACGAATTTAAAAGAAGCCAGGGTTACCCCCCTGTTGAAAAAATCAGGTGCAGATATGTTGACCTTAAAGAACTATAGACCCATTTCTCAGCTCCCCTTTCTGGCCAAGGTGTTAGAACAGCATGTATTAAAGACATTTTCGAACAATTTGGAGGATCACCAGCTACTCCAAGCCAGACAGGCGGGCTTTAGAGCTCATTATAGCATAGAGCTAGTGATGCTGTCCATTCTGGATGAGCTCAGAGTTATGGCTGACAATAAACAGCTGAGTGCCCTGATTTTATTAGATCTATCAGCGGCATTCGATACGGTCAGCCATAACATACTGCTGAACCGTCTCACCAATCTGTGCATCAGCGGGCAAGCATACCAATGGCTAAAGTCATTTCTGTCTGACCGTACTCAGAGGGTTCAGCTGAGTAAGCAGACATCGGTTTTGGGCTCTCTAGCCTGCGGTGTACCCCAGGGCTCTGCCTTATCTCCACTCCTTTTTCATATCTATCTGCAACCTCTTGTGGAGACTTTGACTCACATTAACTGGTAGGTCTTTAATTACGTCAAATATACTCAACTCCTTAGTAATTCCCACCAGGCCCAGGAGTCGGCTAAATAGTTGCTCAGATTCACAGTGAACTGGATGACGGCCAATTCATTGAAAATAAATCCTGATAATACCGAACTGCTCGTCATTCCAACAAGTAATAGTCCCTGGTGTGATCTATTGGGGTTGAAAATTGACTCTGAACTATCTATGTCCTTCCAGGATGCCACGGTGGTGGGAACCTGTATTGGACTACTCAGGCAGTTACAGAAACTTGCTCCTCTCCTGTCAACATCTTCATTACAGTCAATTGTCTCCGCTACTGTCATCTCCAGACTGGATTACGGGAATGCCCTTTAAATGGGCCTCCCCCAGAAACTTATCAGGAGATTGCAGGTGGTGAAGAACGATGCGGCAAGGATAATTTTTAGACTTCCTAGAAAGACACGCGCTACCCCTCTGTTATATAAATTACACTGGCTTCCCATTAAACAGAGAGCGCAGTTTAAGGGTCTATGTATTGCCCATAAGGCAATATATGGTCAGGCACCCAAGTATATAAAAGACTGATTGGAGAAATATGTTCCTGGCCGGATTCTGCGATCATCTGAGGCCTGCCGTTTAGCTCCCCCCAGGTACATCTCTAAATCTAAAGGGGGCAGAGCGTTCTCTGTTTTCCTCCCGCAGATTTGGAATGATCTGCCGGAGTTTTTACACAGGGAACCGGCTCTTCTCACCTTCAGGAAGCATTTAAAAACGTTCCTATTTAGAGAGGTGTTAACAACTGCGTAATTTCTGCCACCACTGCTGCCATTATATTTCTGCCCTAGTGACTTGTTCACTTTTCTCTAGAAGCGCTTAGAGACCTGAAGGTGATTTGTGCTATATGAAAGGCATATAACATAACATACCATAATGGAGTGGTCACAGCTGGGGGTCTTTGATGATTTCTCCCATAATTCTATATACTATACCTGATTCATGATTCCCGTTCTTTACCCCAGGTCTATTTCAAGAAAATTGGTTTTCTATTCTCAAAATGTTTATGGCACAAGAAGAAATCCTACATCTCCTTATCCAATTTGAAACACTTCAGAACTGAAGGGAGTGTAAACATTAGTAACTTTGAACTATATCACAAGTCTTTTGGTCTGCGACAGGCTGCAATTTGGTTATTAAGAACACAAAACGCTTCTTCACCTCTTTGGTTAACATCATAAAAGTCTATCATTTTTCCCTTCTCTTTTCAAGAATATATCTCTCATTCTTCCACTACTGCATATTTGTCTACTCCCATTTGTAAACTTATTTCCCATTTATTTTCTCCCCCCCCTTTCTTCACCTACACTTATCTGTAATAATTTTCCTAATATGCCCATCTCGTAAAATAGCCTTATTAAATTTCATAACTGAGATATCTTTTAGAGGCTGAATGGCATTGTTTTGGTTGGGGATCTATTGCTTCATAATAATCCAATCTCTTTTCCTCAATTTCAACAAAAAATAAATCTAAAATGCTCCCTTCTCATCAACATTAACCCCTTCGCTGCCAGGCCTTTTCCCCCTCCTGTGCCACGCACTTTTTTGGCTATTTGGGGTAGTGTGCGCTGAGGCCCCTGTAACTTTTTGACCACATAAGGTATCCACGCCAAATTTTCGTCCTTTTCTTCCAACATCATGGGGATTCTGAAGGTACTCAGGCTTTGTGGATTCCCCTGGAGGGGTCACAGAAATGAGCCAAATTACAGCATAATGTAGGTTTTTATGGGAAAATGGGAAAAATGGGCTGCAAATGAAAGCATCTGGGTTTTTCCCTGCAAATGTTATCAAACAAGGGTTTGTGGGGCTGAAATCACCATTTTCCCAGCTTTTAGGGGATACCAGACTTTTGTCAGAAACCCAAACATTTTTACACAGTTTTGGCATTTTTCTGGGACATAGCCTATTTTTGCTATTTTTTGTGCTTTCAACCTCCTTCCAGTTAATGGTAGAAATGGGTACAAAAGCAATATTGGATACTGGAAAGCTATACATTTTAGAGAAGTAGACAAAATTCTGAATTCAGCAAGGGGTCAGTTGTGTAGATCCATCAAGGTTTCTTTATAGAAACTAACAGTTAAATATAGGATAAATTGAAAATTTGTTGAAAAAAAGCGCCTTTTGTGTCAATGTTTTCACCTGTAACTTCTAATAATTTTGACAGCTCTTTGAAAGCAATATACCATTACATCCGCTAGATATTACTGGTTGTGGGGATATATAGGACTTGTAGGTTCACCAAGAACCCGTCGAACCCAGAGCCAAAAACTGAGCAGCAACTTGCAATGGTTTTTTATTATGTACCGGGTATATAGTAATTATTCTGTAAAAATGTGTACATGGAAAAATCGGTATGAAAGACACCTATGTATTTCTGAAATGGGAACAAAATATAGAGTTTAGAAACAGTAGATATTTGCACATTTCCGAAATTGGGATACTCATACTAGCATGAGAATTATCAGTCATTTTTTAGAATGACTTCTTTTTTACACAATGTCTTTCATTTGGAAGGCAGAAATGCATTGAAAGTCAATAGGTAATAACAGTTCCTTTACAAATCTGAATTACCCTAAGTCTCCCGATAAAAATGGTACCTCACTTGTAGGGGTAGGCATAGTGCCCACGACAGGAAATGGCTCAAAACCCAATGTGAACACACCACATTTTCACAATGCAAAATTACCCTTTTTTAGCAAAGTGCCTAGCTGTAGTTTTTGAACCATAGCTCTGCCGGCACCTAGGGAAACCTAGCAAACCTATACATTTTTGAAAACTAGACACCCAGGGGAATCCAGGATAGGGTGACTTGACTGCCTCCCACCAGGTTCTGTTACCCAGAATCCCTTGCAAACCTAAAAAATTGCCAAGAAAACGCATTTTCCCCATATTTCTCTGGTGGAAAGTTCTGGAATCTGCGTGGATCCAAACATTTCCACCCACCCCGCGTTCCCCAAAGTCTTCCGAGAAAAATGGTACCTCACTTGTGTGGGTCAGCCTAGTGCCCGAGACAGGAAACGGCGCAAAACGTAACGTGAGCACACCTCAATTTTGTAGCGAAAAATGACCATTTTTAGGCAAAGTGCCTAGCTGTAGTTTTTGAACCACAGCTCTGCCGGCACCTAGGGAAACCTAGCAAACCTATACATTTTTGAAAACTAGACACCCAGGGGAATCCAGGATGGGGTGACTTGACTGCCTCCCGCCAGGTTCTGTTACCCAGAATCCCTTGCAAACCTAAACAAATGCCAAAAAACACATATTTTCCCCACATTTCTCTGGTGGAAAGTTCTGGAATCTGCGTGGATCCACAAATTTCCATGCACCCCGCGTTCCCCAAAGTCTTCCGAGAAAAATGGTACCTCACTTGTGTGAGTCGGCCTAGTAACCGCGACAGGAAACAGCGCAAAACGTAACGTGGACACACCTCAATTTCACAGCGAAAAATGACCCTTTTTTGGCAAAGTGCCTAGCTGTTTTTGAACCATAGCTCTGCCGTCACCTAGGGAAACCTAGCAAACCTATACATTTTTGAAAACTAGACACCCAGGGGAATCCAGGATGGGGCGACTTGACTGCCTCCCACCAGGTTCTGTTACCCAGAATCCCTTGCAAACCTAAAAAATTGCCAACAAAAACCACATTTTCCCCACATTTCTGTGGTGGAAAGTTCTGGAATCTGCGTGGATCCACAAATTTCCACCCATCCCGTGTTCCCCAAAGTCTTCCGACAAAAATGGTACCTCACTTGTGTGGGTCGGCCTAGTGCCCGCGACAGGAAACGGCGCAAAACGCATCATGGACACACCTCAATTTCGCAGTGAAAAATTAACCTTTTTTGGCAAAGTGCCTAGCTGTAGTTTTTTAACCCTAGCTCTGCCGGCACCTAGGGAAACCTACCAAACCCACACATTTCTGAAAACTAGACACTCGGAAATTCCAAGGAGGTATGGCTTGCGTGGATACCCCAACGTTTCCTTACCCAGAATGCCCTGCAAACCTCAAATTTAGCTGAAAAAAACACATTTTTCACACATTTTTGTGTGTGAAAGTTGTGGCATCATCGGCCTGATACAAATTTCCTACCACCCAGCGTTCCCCCGGGTCTCCCGATAAAAACGGTGCCTCACTCGTGTGGGAGGCCCAAGTACCCGCGACAGGCAAGGGCCCAAAACGTATTGAGGCGACATGAAAATTGCCTACCTCAAAACGACCTGGATTTGCAAGGGGGGTCACCTGGGTTTTTGGACCGGTGCTCGGTGGCCACCTAGGGGAACCTACCAAACCCACACATTTCTGAAAACTAGACAACCCGGGGGATTCCAGGGAGGTATGGCTTGCGTGGATCCTCCAACGTTTCCTTACCCAGATAGCCCTGCAAACCTCAAATTTAGCAGAAAAAAGCACCTTTTTCACACATTTTTGTGTGGGGAAGCTGTGGCATCACCGGGCTGACACAAATTTCCTACCACCCAGCGTTCCCTCGGGTCTCCCGATAAAAACGGTGCCTTACTCGTGTGGGAGGCCCAAGTACCCGCGACAGGCAAGGGCCCAAAACGTATTGAGGCGACATGAAAATTGCCTACCTCAAAACGACCTGGTTTTGCAAGGGGGGTCACCTGGGTTTTTGGCCCGGTGCTCGGCGGCCACCTAGGGGAACCTACCAAACCCACACATTTCTGAAAACTAGACACCCGGAGGATAGCTGGCAGCTGATCTGTGCATGTTCTTAATGCACTGCAGGAACCGAGCTGCTGCTCGTTTTTAATATTGCCTCGTTTGTGTCATTTATTTTAAATTCCTCATTTATTATACCCTGCTTTTAACTAGCGCTTATTGCACCTGGCCCTTACTTGCATTTAAATTGGGACACCCACCGCTGTTTGGCGGGTCCGCTTCCCGGCGCAGGTCCGTTTTCAGCGCCATCTTGGATGGGGATGGCTCAACACTAACGCTGATAGGCTGGTATCGCGCTCTAGTCGCCAGGAGGACGCTAGGCGGATACTTAAGAGAATCATGCAGACGCGCTGCGGATACGCGCTGCGGGGACGCCAGACTGACGCCGGAGTTACGCCAGAGTTCAGCCCGTCTGCGCCCGTCCGCGTTGAGGACGCGCTGCAGGACGGGCTGGACCCTGGGCCCTCCGACGTTCATCCTTCCCCTCCATTAGAGATTCTGTATGGTACTCTTCTTTCTTTGAGACCTCGTGCACTTTGTTGCCATCACCGGCTTAGACCTGAAGTCCTGAGCCGGGCCCGTTTATGTCCCTCTTGCAATAGCTTTTTTACTCGTCCTACTCAATCCGGTACTCGTGCTACCCCTCTTCAGTCTACCAGCCACATCTGTCAACCCAAACAGGGTTTTTTGGTCAATGCTCGTTCCCTGATTAAACATGGGATCGAATTTCATGATTTCGTCAGTTTGAGGAATCCAGACTGGGTCTTTGTCACTGAAACTTGGGCTTCTGAGTCCGCTGGTCATGATTTGCTTTTGGCTATACCTGAAGGATACACCTTTCTAAGATTAGACAGAGAACGTTGTAGAGGAGGTGGAATAGCCATTCTTTTTAAATCTACTCTCTCCTGCATAATAAAACCTGTATCAGTTTCTACAGATCCTTTTGAAGCGCTTTATTTTTGTATTACGCACACTCCGGTGAGCTCTTTTTCTGGCATATTACTCTATAGACCCCCTGGGTCTAGAGTCAACTTCTGCCCAGAACTTTTTAGAATTTTAGAACCCTATTTTGGTAGGCCTTACTTTACCATTTTGGGCGACATCAATTTCCATTTAGAGGATTCTATATCAAAAGACACCTCCTCTCTGATTAATTCCTTGGAGGCATGTGATTTTGTCCAACTCGTTCTTCATCCGACCCACCAGGCGGGGCACACCCTTGACGGGATCTTCACCAACGATTCCAGACTAGAAGTCGGTTTGCCGGTACCAATTACATGGTCTGACCATTTAGCAGTCCCGCTGTCCCTAGACATTTCCTGTCCTGATGTCACGGCTGACACCGGTAAAAAACAATCTAAAAGGAGCTTCAAAAATTTTACTAAGGAGACACTTGCACCTTTTATCCGCAACATCAGTATTTCAACTAAACAGAAGGTTGATGACTCGGCTCAAGATTTAACTGATGCCATTATCAAAGCTGCTGATGAGCTAGCCCCCCCTTCCTTTAAATCTGCAGCTAGACTGAAGCCATCCGCCCCTTGGTTCTCTGCCGATCTGCGGTTGCTCAGACAAAAATGTAGACAGAAGGAACGTGGCTGGCGTAAATCTTGGGATTTAAAAGATAGAGAAGGCTATAAGAGTCTACTACGGGAGTATAGAAAGCGAATCATTAAGGAAAAACAGGACTATTTTTCTAACTTAACCTGTTCGTTAACATCCTCCAGAGAGCTTTTTAAAATTGTAGACTCCCTTTGCTCCCTTCAGGTTCCTGATCCAGTAGTTGCTTCCCAGGAGCTATGTGACGATATATCGAACTTTTTTTATACAAAGATAGACGATATTTACACAGCCCTAAAGACGCAGAGGAACTCACTCAGTTTGGAGGATTCCGTGCAAATCACACGATTGGAGGCCTGGAATGTAGATTCCCCTCAGTCCCTTGAACACTTCCCGGCTCTTACGCTAGAAGATCTCAACAGCCTGCTGGATAAAACTAAATCTTCATCTCCCCTTGACCCACTGCCCCTCAAGGTGCTTAAAAACTGCAGAGAAATCATTCTTCCTCCGATGCTTGAGGTAATGAATGGAGCCTTGGAACAGGGCATTTTTCCATCACTTTGGAAGAGAGCCATCGTAAAGCCGCTTTTGAAAAAGACCACCTTGGACCCTGGAGTGCTGAAAAATTTTAGACCCATCTCTCTGCTGCCAGCCCCTGCTAAGATGTTGGAGACCCACTTGAACTTCCATCTTTCGAACTTCCTCGACGCCTCTGGCTTCTTGGATGGGTCCCAACACGGCTTTAGAAAGCTACATAGCACGGAGTCTGCATTGACAAAAGTCATGGATAACATCCGCAGAAAAGTAGATTTGGGTCTTACCTCCGTACTGGTGCTGCTTGATCTTTCAGCAGCTTTCGACACCCTGTCTCCCCTGACTTTAACATCCAGGTTAAGGGAGGCAGGGGTAGTCGGACCAGCGCTCAGTCTCATGAGCTCCTTCTTACAACATCGAGAGCAACGTGTCATGCTAGGTGAATACCTCTCCCCTGTCAAGTCGTTGCAATGTGGGGTGCCACAGGGGTCGGCATTGAGCCCGACCCTGTTTAACATCTATGTGGCCCCCCTTGCAAGACTTGTAAGATCTCAGGGGATGGAGGTAGTGTCGTATGCGGACGACACGCAGATTATGGTATCCCTGACCCACTCTGTCAGTAAAACTGCCTCTAACTTTAGGGCCTGCATGCAACTTGTTGCAGATTGGATGGTCTCCAACTCCCTAAAGTTGAACGGGGACAAGACAGAGGTCCTGGTCTTTGGCAAGGACCAGGACATATGGTCAGATGACTGGTGGCCCCCCTCTTTAGGCAGCTGCCCTATACCTACCAAATCTGCTAGAAACCTAGGTGTCATCTTTGACACCCAGCTCTCCATGGAGCTACAGGTGAATAGAACGGTGGCGACCTGTTGGGGTGTCATCAAGACCCTAAAAAGGATTGTGAATTATTTGTCCCCTCAGGCGCGGAAACAGGTGGTGATTGCCCTTGTTGGCTCAAGGCTCGATTACTGTAACTCTGTGTACGCCGGGGCCAACAAGGGCTTGCTCCAGCGTCTACAGGTCATACAGAACGCTGCAGCGCGGTTTGCCCTCGCTTTGCCCTGGTTGTCATCAATGACCTTAGCGAGGAAGAACCTCCAT
Organism: Triturus cristatus; assembly: GCF_964204655.1. Classification (NCBI taxonomy): domain Eukaryota; kingdom Metazoa; phylum Chordata; class Amphibia; order Caudata; family Salamandridae; genus Triturus; species Triturus cristatus. The sequence continues at coordinate 882,442,511 of NC_140583.1, forward strand.
TGGCTCCCCATTCCGTCAAGGATCACTTTCAAACTTCTTTGCCTTACATTTAAGGCTCTAACTGCAGGCTCGGCTGATGCTCTTGGTTCATTACTTACCAGATATGTTCCGAGTAGATATTTACGTTCCAGCGAGCAACACCAACTGGTAATCCCCAGAGCCAAGAAGGTTAGATGGGGGTCCAAAGCTTTTTCCATATTGGCACCTCTAATGTGGAATTCACTCCCCCTTGAAATCAAACGACTTCCTTCCCTTGACCTCTTTAGGAAGTCCTTGAAAACTTGGCTCTTTATTAAGGCATACCAGTAGGTTCTGTTTCTGTCTGCTATCAGCTCTATATTTTGGTTTAGGCGCCTTGACGCCCACTGGGCATAGTTGCGCATTATAAATAATATTTCATTCATTCATTCATTCCAGGGAGGTATGGCTTGCATGGATCCCCCAACGTTTCCTCACCCAGAATTCCCTGCAAACCTCAAATTTCAAAAATCACCTTTTTCACACATTTTTGTGTGGGAAAGTTGTGGCATCACCGGGCTGACACAAATTTCCTACCACCCAGCGTTCCCCCGGGTCTCCTGATGAAAATGATGCCTCACTCGTGTGGGAGGACTAAGGACCCGCCACGGGCAAGGGCCCAAAACGTAGTGGGTGCATATTTTGTACTGCGGATTGTGCTGCAGCCAGCAGCACCCGGCGCAATACAAAATATGCACTTTGCTACTGCCTTGATGGCAGTCGCATCGTAAATCAGTGTGCGTGACTGCCAACAGCTTGTCGGATGGCCACTTTTCCCACCACGTTGGACGATTTTTATCTTGTTATATGCGCACAAATTTAGCATTTTGCTTCTAACTCCAGTAGTAATCAGGCTACTCAGGGATTAGGCCCAATCAACCATGGCAGTAATCGCACACGTTTATTCCCTTCATTATGCTGTATTTGCCATACAGGGTTTATAATCTAGGCACCCCAATTTATTTTTAAATAATTGCACCTATTTGTCATTCTCTATTCAAACCTTCTTGGCTAGACTATGTTTAAACATGAAGAGATTGATCACACTTCCCCAGCTTTTGAGTACATTCATTGGCTTTTGATTGCCCAAAGAATTAGCTTCCAGCTCCCTTGACGTTTAGAGCATGTGGGTTGTGCACAAATTCTCTTCAAAAGCTCATATTTCTCTTCACTCAGAGCCACAACCACAAACGAAGCAAAGCAAATTTGATTTCTCAAACCAGATTTACTTGAATAGTCATGCAGGATAAACAATCAGATAAGTAGGCCCACAAAGCTGGAAGTAATTATGCTCTGACCCAATAAACCAACCATATTTTTATTAGTTAAAAGAAATAGAAAAACTTGATTTTTTACCGAGACTTTCTCAGCCTGCCTACGTGCCACAGGGATGACTGCAGCTCTAAACAGATAGATGCACCCACCCACCCATCAAAGAACACATTCTCTCCTCTTTAGCGTGTCGATGAAGACACAGCAAATGCTCTTCTAAATCTGAAGACGATCAACAACTGCTGCATCGATCGGAGAATTTCTGAAACTGGAAGCCACGACGTGGACATTTTTAGAATATGATCAGTACAAAGTGGCTTCTGCCACAAAGCACCACCATACTAATCAATAAAATAAAGGAATAATATCAGTGTTCCATATGCAATTTATAATGCATTCCAAATACATTGCATCACTGGAGACCCTACATGCAATGTTGCTACTTTAATTATTAGGCCCTTATTTAGAGTTTGGGTGATTGGATGCTCTGTCAAAATTTGGTGGATATCCCGTCTGCTTTATTATAAGATCTATAGGATGTAAAGCATAGTTTGGGGGATGTGTCATCTGCCTTGTTTGTGATGCAATATCCCGTCCACTGAACTATAAATAAGGCCCTTAGATGGGCTTTCATTTAAGCTGGTTTATTTTCAGTTTGGGCCCCTTTGGGGATGCATTTTACACTCATTACCCTTTTCAGACACAAACCAGCCAACATTCTTGGTGGTCTTTGCATTTCAAACATTACAGCTTCAGTTGGTGCATCATTCTATTCTATTCTATTCTATTAGAACTAAGTTTATCAAATGATGCCAGGCCCCTGATCACCCCATTCACAGTCAATGCTCCTCACATTGTTATAAAAATGTATCGCCTGATCCAAAAGGCAGCAAATGGATCTAAATGTGACCAATATACAATTCTGGAAAATATTTTAGTGGATTACTTTCTCCTTCAGATCACATGATCTCAAATGGGATAGAGAGATTTTTCTAGGTCTAATAACTCTAAAACCACCTACTTCAAAATGTTCAAGTCAAAGTTATTCATGTTATCTTTTCAAATAGCTACCTGTAAACTCCTGTTTTAATGGTGTTGCATTGCTAGTCACAATTCGTTATCTTCTCCAACTACAAAAAGCATAATATTCTGGACCATGTTCCTTATTTTTCCACTAGATCTGATTGTAAAACTACATCTGGTGTCATGTATGCGCTTCTCAACTACAGCTTGGCACGCAACAATCCTGTGAGAAATATTCAAGCTAAGATACAGGTACACCAATTATAGCCAACACTCCTAAAAACTAGCATATATTTTAATTTCTACGAATAGTTAAAAACGTGTTTCCATACTTGGTAGAATGTTGAATTTGGCTGAAAATATTAGGAAATATCATCTGCAATGACAGCCACAGTAGCGATACTATACAATATATAATTAAGATGAATGTAAAGGCACACAAAAACAAATTCCAAGAATAGCTATGTGGCATTAAGTTAAAGTACCTTTAAGTTCGTGAATCATTGGCTGATAGTGGAATTATTCTGGCACATTTTCTGTTTTGCCACACGAATCTTCACCTGACAAAAAATACGAATTTAATTTAAAAAATATATACCAAAATTACACCTTTCAACATATCGTTTCATTCAGCGAGTGTGAGAACTGGTGACAAAAATATGAATGATGGGTGCTGCATAAATTACATCTGGCACGGTAGTTCTACTATTGTTATTACCTGTCCGAGATTACGGAAACCTACTTTCAAACGGCTGACTTGACATGGAATGACAACTTTACTTTTTGCAGAAACAGAACAAACTCACATCTTTAGCCCTGCCAAATGCCACACATCGCGCGTTAAAATAACGCATTTTTGGTAATGTCCCTGCATTACATCAATGCCTGCGATTTGTCACGCAACAGGGTTACTCCTCGCAGAGCTTCCACAGCTGATCAGATAAAGCTATGCGTTGAACGTGTTCCAAAGTGCCTTGGGCGAGGCACAGCAACAACCCTCAATAATACTCCCTTGGCGCTTCCGAAACAAATGACAAACTTTTTAGAAACAAAATCCAAAGACCCGCCTTTCTGATTAATCTGGTTGAACTGAACGGTAGGTCAATTCTTCACATCATTCCAACAGGGGAGTGGTAGCGATAACACAGATGAGGGACGAAGCTTCCCCACACCCTGTCCTGGTGCGGGGGGCCTGGGGCTGCACCAAGGCGCTGAAGAACACCTGTGCTACTTCCAGAACCAGAAGACGCCCTGTGTGGGCGAGTGTCAGATCACAGACTCCCACCCCGGGAAGGTGCTGTTTCGCTTTGTGGAACACAAAAGTACCTCCGGATCCCTTTCCTTACTCCTGGGAAAAATCAGTATCAGTGTCAGTCAGGGAAAGGCGCCAGGGATGTGGGGGGTCACTAAGAGATATTGGTAGGGAGGAGGCTTCGTGCAGTATTGAAAAGTTAAAGTATGGTGTGCTAGGGAGGGAACCCTAGACAAACACGTGGAAGTTTAATTTTGAGGTAGATGCAATACAAATGTGCATGTTTGTGTTAGTGCTTTTACCTGAACTACTCCCAATAATCCAAGCTGCCCCACCACACCCACACTCTTTATATCCCTCTCCACGCATGGGTGGGCGCCAGTGAGCTAAAGTTTCTGCTGGCCCAGACTAATCACAGCACTGTCATAATTTCTAGAACTCTGCTCTACCCCTCCCAGATTCTGGTCTTTCTTTTGTGCCTGATTGTAGTGCTTAGAAGCAGGCAACCTACGTCATTTGCATGCTGCGAAGTATTTCCAACAGGGAGCTCGAATGCTTCTTTCCCTCTCAGCATGCCCCTTGCCACTCCTTAACTTCCTAAGCGCCCTTCCATTTCTGTTGCTTTGCAGCAATTCTAAGTTCTTCTATTGAATCATTGCTCGAATGGGTGTAATTTCTGATATTTACATGTTTCCTTAGTCTTCATTGCTTGATTTTGCTCAGGAGAAATAATATTACGAAAATGTCACACATAGAAATCTGAAACCTTGGCAGCTATGCATCTACAATTGAAATTAGGTTTGACTCTTTCCATTCCTACTTGAAATTCGGTACATTTTTGTGATTAGTCTTCGAAATGTTGCATTGCAGTTTTTACACATTACAAGGAGCACGTTTCTTAAGATTTTCAAAGGGCAGCGGTAATCACGCTTTACACAAAGCCATTGAAACTTTACCAAAGGACATTCTCTTGTCAATACAAATAGTGACAAGATAGAAAAAACTATCTTTGAATGTCTATTCATGGATTTCTATGGATTCTGTGTGCAGATTGCCATTGCCTCTTAAAATGGAGACTGGTGGATGTAAACATTATGGTTCGGTTTGATGCACCCATAAAATCCAATTGAGGTTTTGGGATTACCCTAATCAGTGTGTATAATACATTTTTTCACTTAATATGAATGCCAGTGGAGTTTATTTAAACACTGACCGACCTTTCTGCTTTCTTGTTTTTTTAACAATTGAAATGTTTACAAAAGCTGTTAATCTCTGTCTATGAAACTTCACTTGAGATTATTGGTTTTACACTGTGAAGGCCATACAGCAGGCTGGCCGAGGATGTCTCAACATCTGGAGAAGTTGATCATTTAGTCACCATGTAGACTCTAAAGGGCTTATTCACAAAGGGCCTTCTTACTTGTGGTGAAGACCCCGCAGTTGTAGGAGAATTCTCTTGGGGAGGTTCCGCCCCACGTGTGGAGACTAGACTACCCCACGATGCGGGGGCCTCCACCTTTGTGAATCAGGCCTTAAGCGTACACCATGTTTCACAGTGCAGCTTCTGCTTGGGGCTTGTGATTCACACGTCTGTGAAGTGGTGTCTCCCTTATAGATAATGGCTTGTGAGGGACGGCGTTTGATACCATCATTTTGCAAAACAAAGAGAGGGGCTCAATAAAGTCCAAAGGGATAGAGCACCAATAACTATGTAGTTAAAAAGATTTTTCTCTTTGAACTAATATAAAGAGTTATGTCACATAGAAATCACGTATTTCATTCATCAACTTACACACTTTCAACCTCAATTGTAACCACTCCGCATGAAATGTTGGAAAATTATCAATAGAAAAAACCTTACTTTAGTAAAAAAACATCAATTGAAGTTTATTAACATGTTAAAAGAATCTCATTATTAAATTGCATCAAATAAAATAATCACAGATAGATGGCTAAAGATCAAACCTCAACCATAGCAATAAGATAAAAGATGTATTATATCCAAAAACACAAAAAGTTATAACATATAACTTTTGGTACAGATATAGAAGACAATCTAACATATGAACATCTATGTAGTAGGAGGAACAATAACAGACACCAAAATTGTGTCTTGGATGTGTAGATTTGTAGTTTTGGTAAGCAGAAACAATCTGGTGACAATGCACCCTAGTCTCTTAGGGTTCTGTTCCAAAACAAATTACACCCAACAACCTATGCGTCGATGCGTTTCGGTGGTGTACAATAATAAAAACCACCTTCCTCAGGACTGACAATATTTATCCTCCACGAAATAGCTTTAGCAATCATTCATTTATGTCGTAATAAAAATCACTGACGGATGGCTTCTGGGATAGAGAACAGCCAACGTTATACATACGATGTGTGACTATATCTTAGACCAATCAAATGGGGCCTCACTCCATAAACGGGGTCATATTAATGGCTTGCGCTTACAAGGTGATAAACTCTTTGTATTTAAAAGGTAAATCACAGATATGTTCCGTTGCACTTCAGGAATGGCACAATCCTTAATTTAGAGGCACTTGTGAATCATTTGTTAGAGTGCCCATGCGTCATCAACAGAAGCCATCCTTCTGGGGCAAGAAGGTAATATTCCGTTCTGCCTAAGGTCCTGGGTATGGCTAAATGGTTCGATGCTCGCGTTTTAACAAACGTCGCAGGGCCCACGCCACTTATCATACATAATGTTTCAATCGAGCATCCAGGAGTACCAATTTAGGCTATGGCGTTATTTTAAGATTTTTTATATCCGATTAAGTTGTGGCTTTTGAGCTCATAACATGGCACCACTGCTCTTTATGGGCCTGCTGACATTTACATGTTCTGGGTCTAATGAGAGACACTGAACCATCTCCTCATTCTTTTGCTAAAGATTCAAGTTTATGCTTAAGGCAGTGAAAAAATGTAGGATGTAAAAAAGCTGTTGGGAGGCATGTGGGATGTGGCTGCATAGATCTTTTGAAATGTGATATGACTTACCTAGATCAAAATGGATAGGACCTCTAACATTTGTGTAATGCTCCACTTTCATATAGTTTCAACCCTATTGCTTTACCACCACAGTTTTCAGACCAGAAATACAGTAACATATATGAACATTGAAGCAATTGTTCTGTTCATTGAGAGAAAGATTGCTTAGAACAAACTCCCAGATGAGTGCAGTGAGGACGTGCCCTTTCATTGACCTAAGACAGTTAGAATATTTCCCAATATCTCAACTCAAATCCAAATTCAAATTCAGCTTTATTCGGTTTTCAAGTTTTCGTACACAAAAAACATAAAAGCACAAATTTTACAGTACGATATCACAAATATTGCACAATAGTCATTAAAAATTAAATGAAAAACATGAAAGAATCTTTATAATTTCATATTGCCAATATTATACAATAATTCTAAAAATAATTTGTTAGAGAAAAGTTAAAAACATGATTTACATATTTGTGAATATATAAAAGGTAATACCTGAGTACATATTTCATAGAGGGACCAAATTCATAGTTTCATACCTCAACTCATCTCCCTGTTGTGCAAAGCAATACATAATAATGTCTTATATGATAAGTAGCCAAGGTACCCATAGCAAAAATCTATTGTATATGGTGCATCATCTCAAGCTGCTTACATAAAATGCTTGCCAAAGAACACAATTCTTGGGGAAATTATGGTAAAAATAGGAGACACAGTGGTGCTGCTAAGTGTCATTATGTAACAAGATGCTTTCGAGATATTGGTGGAAATTAGGGTATTCATTCACAGCCATGCAGTCTGCACTGTTGCCCAAGACACATTGTGGTGCAGTGGGTTGTATTTTCAGAATTCTGCTACCTTTTGCAGTTTTGCATGTCTGCAAAGCCACACAAAGTTAAGAATCAGTCATTAGGAAGTATGCTGGCTCTCTGTGTGTGTGTGTGTAAGTGTATCTATCTTTCTATCTGTCTATCTGTCTATCTGTCTATCTGTCTATCTGTCTATCTATCTATCTATCTATCTATCTATCTATCTATCTATCTATCTATCTATCTATCTATCTATCTATCTATCTATCTATCTATCTATCTATCTATCTATCTATCTATCTATCTATCTATCTATCTATCTATCTAACTATCTACCCATCTATCTATCTATCTCGCTCGCTCTATATATATCTATATATCCTCCTCCACTGGCTCAATTTCACTGGTTTACCGGCGCTTCTACAACAGTGCAAACCCCCATGGCAGAGCCCAGCCAATTATCTATTCACAAAAGTCCTTTCAAAAAGTACGTCGGGACGCACTCACGGATGGTTTAGTTTCCTTTACTTAATTATTTCTTTACAGGGTGAAAGCCACATCAACGCATTTCAGTCTCCATGAGGCCTTGTTCACAGTGGATCATCGGCGGGATCCATTGAAGACCAGAGTAGGTTTGTAGACGGGAGGTCATCCTTGACGAATGTGTGACTACAGGAGACCTCTGCTTCTTGGATCCGTTTGATCAGTTAACATTCACGAAAGGTATTTTCACCAACTGTGGGTCTGTAAGTACGGTTAATCCACCACATGCACAGCACACCTTAGCATGTGTGCTGCATATCACTTACACACTCACGTGGCTACTTCCATTTTCGCAGCCCCAACACCACTTCCTTGGTCCTGAAGAAAGCCTCATTGACATTAACAAAAGTGAGGCTGAAACATGTCGACCAGAATTTAAGAGTTATAGAAGAACAATTGTTATCTTCACAATATCTCACCTTGTTTTTAACGTGTCCTAGGACCCTATGAATAAATCAGTACCCGGTTGGGCATCCTAGAAACATTTTTAAACTGCACCACGTTTTGAGCACATCTCACACTCCGAATCCCAAACAAAACCCGCTTGGCTGTAATGCAGGCGTCGAAGCACAGCTGAGTTGCACTCGGCAGTCCAGCTGGGAACCAGATGATAAAGCATGAAACCAACTAGGTTGGTGGGTGAGGGCTCTTCTAACAAATCCAGTGGATTTTTGTGCTCTCAGGCACTACACTGAGTCGGAAAATCTTAGGATATACCTACGGGTCCATCCACGTTGTTATATCAAATGAAGTGATCAGTCATAAAAATAAAGTGGGATATTATGATAGACAAAAGGAAAATATATCTTCAGAATTGCCCGCGAGTAAAAGGTCCTCCCAGGAACCGCCCAGTGTTGATACAAAGTGCTCCAACACATTCAATGGAACCCAGTTGTATCAAAGTGATACCCTTTCAGGCATAGAGCGATGCATAATTTATGCGTCACTCTATACCTGAAAGGGTATTGTTTTGACTTATACTGGGTGCTCCCTTGTGTCTGGATAAAGCTATATCTCTCTGAAGAGCTCTAAGTAGAGCAAAACACTGTGTCAGGGGTTGCTTTTACTAATTTCACGTTGCCTTGGTTGGTATTTTACCAATTCAAAGCTGTACTACTGAACCTAGAGTGGTAATTGGCTTTTGTCATGTTACACATCGGCATGGGCAGCACTGTGCTAGGTCTATGCTTAAAGACTTTGCTGTGGAAATGGCAATGGACGTTTGTCCCTTTCTATCTCGGCATGGATGGCACTGTGCTAATCCTATGCTTAAAGACTTTTATAGAAAAGCAGACATTTGAGGTGAACAGATCTAGAGTGTCGCTCCCGCCCTGTCATTGCAAACTCTGCTCAGGATTTTGTAAGTGAGAGCAGGTTTCCTGCTCTCGCTTCCAAAATCCAAAGCAGATTGCTTTACCACACGGCGAGCTGCATGTCAGCAGCTTCCCGTGCGGAAAAGCAATGCCAGCTCCTGCAGGAGGCGAGGAGCCGGAGGGACCGTGGGGAATTGGGGCTCCCCCCACAGTCCCCAATGGAGTAGCCATGCCCCGGGTGTTGGGGTCCCTGGGGCTAGAAGTGGCCCGGGAGGGGGGCCACGTGGCCTCCCTCCCCCCCCCAAAAAAAAAATAAAGGCCGGCCCCAGGGGATGGGGTCCCCGGGGCCAATAGAGGCCTCAGGAGGGGGGCCACGCAGCCCCCTCTATAAAAAAATGAATATATGCGGCCATGCCCCAGGGGATGGGGGCCCCGGGGCCGAAATTGGCCACTGGAGGGGGGGCCAACGCAGCCCCCTTCCGTTTACATTATTATTATTATTATTATTATTATTTAAAAGGGTCAGGCCCTGGGGGTTGGGGTCCCCAGGGCCCAAATAACAGAAAAAGAAGGGGGGCCACACAGCCCCCCTTCTAAAAAAAAAAAGAAAAAAAAAGAGGCCCGCCCCCTCCCAGCAACACTCTGCAAACGCGCCCTGTGGTTTTAAGTTAGGGAATTAATTTCCCTTCAATACTGGGGGTCCCTGGGGGCCAACTAGTCCACCAGGTACCTCCAGTATGCACCACAGGGCTGCCTTGCAGAGAGGTTGTCCGAGGGCACACCCCTTTTTACACCTCTCTCCAATGCAGCTCTGTGGTGCTTACTGGAAGTACCTGGAGTGCTAGTTGGACCCCAGGGACCCTCAGGACTCAAGGGGATTTAATCCCCCAATTTACAACGCACCAGGGGGCGCGTTTGCACAGTGGTGCAGGGAGGGGGACTGGCCTAATTTGACGAGTGCAAACGCGTCCTGTGGCGCATTTTAAGTTGGAGGATTAAGTCCCCTTCAATCCTAAGGGTTCCTGGGGGCCAACTAGCCCACCAGGTACCTCCAGTAAGTGCCACAGGGCTGTGTTGCAGAGAGGTGGTAAAAGGCCACGCCTCTTTTTACACCTCTCTGCAATGCAGCTCTGTGACGCTTACTGGCGGTACCTGGTGGGCTAGTTGGACCCCAGGGACCCTCAGGACTCAGGGGGATTTAATCCCCCAATTTACAACGCACCAGGGGGTGCATTTGCACAGTGGTGCAGGGAGGGGGCATGGCCTGATTTGACAAGTGTGCAAACGTGCCCTGTGGCGTGTTTTAAGTTGGGAGATTAATACCCCTTCAATCCTGAAGGTCCCTGGGTGCCAACTAGTCCACCAGGTACCTCTTGTGAACGCCACAGGGCTGTGTTGTAGAGAGGTGCTCCGAGGCCACGCCCCTTTTTACACCACACTGCAAACGCGACTTCTGGTGCACTGCTGGTGGGGCGATGAGGTCCTCTTGTGTCATGAGGAGCTCAAGACACAAGTGGACTTCATCCTCTGAGCAGCAGTGCACCAGAAGCCGCGTTTGCAATGTGGTGTAAAAAGGGGTGTGGCCTCTGAACACCTCTCTGAAACGCAGCTCTGTGGTGCTTACTGGATGTACCTGGTGGGCTATTTGGCCACCAGGGACCTTCAGTATTCAAGGGGACTTAATAGGGATGTCATAGTTAGAAATTAGCATTTAAAAAAACCATTGAAATTCACTGAAAAAACCATAGGTTTCAGGTACGTTATAGTTAGAAATTAGCATTTAAAAAACCTTTGAAATTCACTGAAGAAACCACAGGTTTCAGGGACGTTATAGTTAGCTGGACATTTCACTCTTACAAACCCATAGAAATCCCACCGTTATAGTTAGTTCAGCTAACTATAACTCGCGCACCCACAATGCACTGCTCATGACGTCACATATTACATCATTCATGACATGGTCAGTAAATCGGGGGGCACACGGCCCCACTGCAGCCCCGGGGACCGCCACCTCCCTGGGGCTCTGTTTTAATTTTTATAAAATGTGTGGGGGGCTCGAGCCCCTTCCACACGCCCCGGGACCACCACCTCCCCGGGGCACCAAATATTCAAATTTGGGGATCCGTTACGGACCACCAGCCCCGGGGACCACCACCTCCCCGGGGAATTAGAAATGAAGGGAGGGGGAAACGCGGCCCCCCTCCTGGAGCCTTTGATGGACCTGGGGACCGCCACCCCCCAGGGCCAGCTCCTGCAATGTCCCAGGGTGCCCACCCCCGGAAAATTGCTGTTTGCTAAGGCAGGGTGGGAGCACGGCTCCAAACCCTGCCATAGCAAACCCTGCTTTGCTTCATTGAAGTGAGAGTAGGAAAACCTGCCCTCGCTTCAATGAAGCAAAGCAGGATTGCTTTTGAGCAAGGGGAGCTGCATGTTAGCAGCTCCCCTTGCTCAAAAGCAATGCCGTCTCCCACAGGAGGCAGGGAGCAGGCGGGACCGTGGGGGCATTGGGGCTCCCCCACGGACCCCAATGGAAAGGGCGGGCACTGGGGGATGGGGTCCCTGGGGCTAGGAGTGGCTCAGGAGGGGGGCCACGCGCCCCCCCCTCTGCGTTAATTTTTTTTTAAAATGGCCACGCAAATATAAATAAGCAAATAAAACAAAAAAAACAGGCCAGGCCCCGAGGGATGGGGTCCCTGGGGCCAATAGTGGCCTAGGGAAGGGGGGCCACACGGCCCACTCCCTTTTTTTTTTAAATTAAAAAGAAAATGCTCAGGCCCCAGGGGATGGGATGCCAGGGGCCAAGAGTGACCCAGGGAAGGGGGGCCACACAGCCCCCCTCCCATAAAATAAGAAATTTAAAAAAAGAAGAAAAAAAACGGCAACTCTCCGGAGGCCCCGCCCCCTCCCTGCAGCTCTCTGCAAACACGCCCCCTGGCGCATTCTAAGTTGGGGGATTAAGCCCCCTTGAATACTGAGGGTCCCTGGGGGCCACCTAGCCCACCAGGTACCTTCAGTAGGTGCCACAGAGCTGAGTTGCAGAGAGGTGGTCTGAGGCCACGCCCCTTTTTACACCTCTCTGCAATGCAGCTCTGTGGCGCTTGCTGTAGGTACCTGGTGGGCTTGTAGGCCCCCAGGGACCCTTAGGATTCAAGGGGACTTATTCCCCCAACTTACAAACTTACAATGTGCCAGGGGGCACGTTTGAACAGTGGTGCAGGGAGGGGGCAGGCCTGATATAACAAGTGTGCAAATGCGCCAGGGGGTGCGTTCTATATTGGGGGATTAAGTCCCCTTCAATCCTGAGGGTCCCTGGGGGCCAACCAGACTACCAGGTACCTCCAATAAGCGCAACAGAGCTGCGTTGCAGAGAGGTGGTCAGAGTCCACACCCCTTTTTACACCTCTGCAACACAGCTCTCTGGGGCGTACTGGAGATACCTGGTAGGCTAGTTGGCCCCCAGAGACCATCAGGATTCAAGGGCACATAATCCTCCAACTTTCAATGCACCAGGGGGTGCGTTTGCACAGTGGTGCAGGGAGGGGGGCTTTCCTGATATAACAAGTGTGCAAACACGCCCCCTGATGTGTTGTAAATTGGGGGATTATGTCCCCTTGAATCCTGAGGGTCCCGGGGGCCAACTAGCCCACCAGGTACCTCCACTAAGCGGCACAGAGATGCGTCGCAGAGAGGTGGTCCGAGGCCACGCCCTTTTTTACACCACTCTGCAAACGCAGCTTCTGGTGCTGTAATGTGATGTAATATGTGACGTCATCAGCAGTGCATTGCAGGGGTGCGAGTTATAGTTATCTCTACTAACTATAACAGCCGATTTTCTCTGGTTTTGTATGAGTGAAATGTCCAACTAACTATAACGTCCCTGAAACCTGTGGTTTTTCCAGGGAATATATATATGTATATAGTCGCCAATAAGTAGTTCTAGTTAGGACCATGTTTCCATAGGAAGAACGTTTTTTGACTTGCCTATCCCTTTGGTGCTGGTTGATTAATCTTCATGAAATTTTCCCCAAAAAGTGTCATAGTGAGTCTTATTGTGCATGGAAAGTATTCAGGGTGATCCGTCAAGCAGGTACCAGGAAAAAGGGGGGTTGAAAAAATACGATTTCCCGTGTTAATTCCGATAGGAGCTTTGAACACGACTACTGCCCAAACTGCTGGACAGATTCTGCAGCACAAATAGAAAGAGCAAAATGCCTTTCAAGATTGTTTATGTGTAGTAAGATGGTCCTTTCTGCAAAGAAACAATCCCCCCTGCCACGCAGGCACCCTTACAACATTGCACAAGGGTGCTTGCACAGGTGTTAGGCTGCTTTATTAGCACCAGCGCTAGGGGAAACACAGCGGGGTGCCGTATTTTTGTAAATATGGCACATTCCTCTGTTTTTTTTTAAATGTTTGAGTGCGGTGTTACCAATTTTGGCTTAACACTGTGCTCTGACATTTTTTTGTACATTTCCCCCAAGGTGTATCAATGTGTGTGCCTTCTCACGTTATTTTATCACTTCCATAGTTGTAAGCTGTGTCTCTGGACATAACTGTCTGGGGTACAGATTCTATAAACCAGAGTCTGACGTTTCCCCCCACTGATCGAGGCTTTTGCTTGCCTAATTTTTATTTAAGGGCACAGAAGTTTTGTTAAAATAGCATTAGCAGTATAGTGTTCATATTGCAGACCTTGGAAACTTTTTGCTGCCCCGTGATTGCCTCAATCAGGATGTAAACCAAAGCATGGATAAATCTGCAGAGCACTGTTCACAATTTTGCAAACAATTAGGAATTTATTGACATTTTAACATAACTAGTACATTTATGGGGAAAAATAAGCTCATTAAAGTACCTTTTAGAACACTATAGTTTATCAAGAACAAGGAAGCTTCACATACTGACATGAAGGACAGTTTCAGAAAAAGGCTTCGACGCTAACTAAAAGGCAGTTAACTGCATTTCGATATTTTCTAGTTCCAATGTCTATTTAATCTGATTTCAGCCTCCTGGTCCGTCGGGTACAGTCAAATGTAATGGGACCAGAGCTGCGGGCGTAATTTCAAGAGTAAGTTAATTGCCTTCACAAATAATGCTGCTGTACCAAATATTCTAACAGTGTCTACAATATCCTTATTGAGAAACAGTAATACACGAGGAAACATGATAAAAGGAATCAGATATTAAATGTTGTACGTGTCTTTTTTTTTACTGTTTATTTTTCCTTTTTACTTTTGCCGATTACTTTTTACCTATATGTACCTAAGAGAGAAGATGTTTATCTAATCAGTATTTTGGGCATGGGCTGTAAACTGTCAAGGTCATTCACATCTATACTTGTCAAGCCATTTTCTTTGATTTATTCTCCAATTAAGGTGACAACTGTGCCCTTTATGGAGCCTTGGTTTGCCCAGGTGAATGTAAATCCGATCAAATGATGAAAATCAGTGTGCAGTTGACCACCGCATTTTGTCAATAATGAGCCACCCATTCAAAACTATCTAATAAAAAATAATCAAAGTATCTTTATCAATATGTCTTTATTCAGTAGTAGAGCAGCCATAAAAGAGCATCAACTATCGGAAACACATTCCAATAAAATATACAATAATATCATTAGATCACAGACAAATCAAATGCATTTCAGAAATATATTAAAATCGCGGACTAAAAGGCTCATAGTGTACCTATGCCGGATTCATATATTTTCCAAATAATGAATGCTCTTTTACAAAAAATGTAAACTGCAAAACAGATGGGTTGTGTATGTAATTTCTGGAGGCTTATCAAGGTTGGCTTATGAGATCTGACATTACTCTGGTGTGCAGAGAAAAGAGAGCCAAAACGCATAAAGTGACACTCTCTTTGCCTAGCTACACCATCACATGGCCACGGGGGCAATGTTCTAAAGCATGTTCCCTGCATAGGAAAAAAAATAATAACGTGCACAGTGTTTAGCGTAAAACTAGATAATTAAAGGCCCTGTCTACGGTGCATTAAGAGTGATAAAAAGGGTTCTGGGCCTACAGATTTACAAATAACCATATAATCAAGACCACTAAACATAGATGATGGCTGTTCCCACCTTATCTACATACAGTAATCTAAAAAGCGCTGTTTGAATTTGTCTTTACAACTCATAACAATCGACCCAGGGTTGTAATACATATCTGGGACACCCACAAGATAGAACCTTCTCTTGGCATATGCAAGGCATGGAATATGATGCACATTGTCCAATGTTCACAAGAATGACAAACATGGCGCTTCATGGCAATTTCAGAATTTATCCCAGGTGGGACAGTGCCCCAGTGTCGGCACGAAATTCTGTTATTTAATTTTCTCCAGGGATGGAGAAGTGCATGTGCCCCCCTCCACAGACTGAGCTTAGGCCTGGAGACCCCATACCCTGGGACAATGCAACATGATCGGGGGCCAGGGGACCCCATACCCGGGACCCCAAAGGCAACAACAGGGTTCCTAAGCCCTATTTCCAGGACCCAGCACAGGATGAATAGATGGATGAGAGATAATTGTCTGAAACTCAACACGGCAAGACTGAAGTCCTCATCTTGGGGAAAAACACCTCACCCTGAAGCCACTCATAGTGGCCCGCTAGTCATGGCCCACCACTGGCCCCAGCAGATCATGCCCACAACCACAGAACCATCCTGGACAGCAAGCTCTCAATAGAAAAACAGGTCAACGCCATCTCATTCGCCTGCTTCCACATCCTCCGCATGCTCCACAAGATCTTCAGGTGGCTATCAGTCAACACCAGAAGGACAGTCACCCAAGCCCTCCTCACCAGCAGGCTAGACTAAGGGAACACACTCTATGTAGGAATCATGGCAAACCTCCTAAAGAGACTTCAGAAAATACACAACACAGCAGCTAGACTCATCCTCAACCGGCCAAGAAGGACCCACATCACGCCCCACCCCAGGAAACTACACTGGCTCCCAATACAGAAGAGATGCCAGTTCAAGATGCTGACCCAGGCCTACAAAGCCCTACAAAACGAAGGACCCACATACCTCAAAAAATGCCTGACCTTCCATCAACCTACCAGACTCCTCTGCACTGCCTCCCTCTTCCCCGCAGACACCCACGGAATCCACTGTACCAACAGTGTAGGACACTCCTTTTCGCACATGGCTGCCAAGACATTGAATTCCCTTGCTCTAGACCTCAGGACCACCAAGTTGCTCCAGCAATTGAGGAAAAAACTAAAGATCTGGTTACAAAAATTAGAAACCACCACGCAGCAGGAAAACCACAGTGCCTCGAGACCCTCACAGTTGATTTGCCGCACTATATAAATGACTGATTGATTAAGGAGAGGCTTGCAGGCTAAGAGTGCTTCCTCCACCCCCATGCCTGTGTCTGGGGGGTGGAGGCTCACACAACAGCCTGTATCCTGCCCCCATGTAGCGTAGGCAGGAGAAAGAAGACAGGCTGGCCTCTGCACTGGCCACTGGAGAAGGCTGGGCACTAGGGAGCTGGTCGGGGTTGGGAGGGCCTTGGCCTCCCTCCGATGGCCCCTACTATAACACTTGCCTTGGTGGTGTCTCATATGAACCAATTACTTGTTCAGGCCTCACATCCTGCACAACTGAGAAACCAATTTCTTACAATTGATTATTTTATTTTCAAAAAAGGGAGACACTTAGGAGACAGAAGAAATGTTCCTGCTGCCATTTACGGACACTGTCAGGCCTCGAGATTCAATACACAAAAGTTGTGTTTTCCTGCCATTGCAACTCCCTCCCAAAGAAGTATCACTTCTGGAGTCTGACTATGGGAATGGGCACGCACAGAGCCATTGTATCTAATTAAAAAAAGGCACTGTGCTCATTGTGCTAAACAACCTAGGCTGGAGAAAGTGCTGCACTGAAAAATAGAAGCGTGTTTCTAACCTCTTTTCCCTATATGAACATGGCAAAATGGCCAAATTTAGCAGAGGGAGCAAGGAATCCCTGCAGGCGGGTGCACTGTGTGGCATCACCCAGCAGGCATGTCCGGGGAAACCCAAGAGCTCCCATGCCCACACTAAAAAGGCACCTTTACCATAACCATTGTGTCACTTCATAGGTGGCTCAGTAGTTGTGGCTCCCCAAAACCAGTTTGACCATGCACCTGCATGGGTAATATGACAAGGGAGTGAATGGAAATCTGTTCACCATTTTGTATGGCACCCGCATACTCCAGATTTTTGTAAAATAACCGAAAACATCCTTTTCATCTCGAAACTCTTCAGTGCGCCCTAAAATATTGATTCTCCTTAACAACTGCATTGTGAAAAAAATAGTTTTTCTCTGCAAAATGCACTAGTGTAAAACCTATTTAGCTTTGGTAAGGATGTAATTGTTACGTTGATAATCCTGTGTTGCAAGGCACTTTCAGCCATCAATAGAATGTTTTGCTGTCCCTCAGAACTAGGTCTAAGCTGTATGACTACCCTATAATAAAATAAATAAATTAAATCCATGCATAAAAGCAAGTCGATAATAGCCAATGTAAAATTATAAAGTGCCTCCAACTAGGGTTCTATGTCCTCAACTGGGCATCATGAGTTCCTTTCAATGGCACTCATAGTTCTCTATCAATTCTGATAATTCTTACTTCATTTCAGTAATTTAATGTGAAAAATACTGCACAGTTCTAGCACCATTATGGGTCGTGACAGTTTGATGCTAACTCTCTCGTTATAACACATGGCGATTAATTGCTCTCCTATCTTCGCTCAAGGAGCTATAACTACCACAACGAATCTATTATTCATCTCAGTGTCATGTCTTTTACGATAGTCCCATTATGTATACCCCGTTTTACATACATTATCCCATCCACACAACTATAACTATTCTAAACAGTTGACCTTTTACCTAATAGCTTGCTCCTGTCTCTTCGACACCAGGCACTCAACCTTCTATCTGAATCCCAGTACCTGACATACATAAACATCTCCCTTGGCATGGCAGATTTATTTTGTATAAGGATCACCACTTTTTTCATCCTTGGCTAATAGCCAGCTGTGCATGATCGCACTTGTTTAGAAAAGCATCGGTGATTGTTTTAAAAAAAGCATGATTGTTTTAAAAACATATCAATTCTAGAAAAAACCCTGGAGTGACCACTTTAGTATAAAAGACCCTCCCCCCCCCCAATAAATTAGAGGAGAATTCCTTCCAAGCTGAGACGGGGGTCCTGCATGCCGAATCTTCGACACACAGTGGTCTGACATCCCTTGTGGGTTGTCATCCTCGACGCAGAGATGGGGTCCTTAGTTCTAAACCATCAGGTGAGTGGGCGGGTTCATCCCTTGGAGTTTCTTGGCTACAGATAAACATAGCTATACGCATATACACCCACACATCCAGGTTAGGCTAGGTCCATTTGAGAAAACTACTTAGGGCGCGCATTTTAGGAATATGCAAGTGCTAATGTTTTTTTCTTAACTGTTTCTGTTCATCCTCTTAGCACTATCGTAGAAATGTATCTACTATTCTCTATACTGGTACTAGCAATCTCTTTCTTATGCATCTGTCTCCTGATTGTCGCATCACATATGTTTTACACAAGACTGTATAAATATTTATTGAAACGTTCTAATCACCATCCTGTGTATTTTTTGAGAGAAAGCAAGCATGAGTGTCTGAGCGAAACATTCTGTACTGTTTTCCACGATCCCTGAGGAATCAGGGTTGTCCTGTTCAGTGGTTGCCAGAGATTACCAACACCACTGTAGAACACAGGGTGGTGGTAGTGGCCCTGTAGAGCTAGCTGGTCTAACAGCTGACATATCTTGTGGGTGTGTCCGGAAGTTGTCAGGACACCAAGCCATCAGTTTAGGTCAGCCAAAACGTACAGGTCCTGGGGATTCCTAGGAACTACATGACATCAGACCTTTGGAAAATCGGCTTCTAGTGGCTGGGCATTCCCAAAGCCCCTATGTAAAGTAAGAAGGATTGCTCAGTGTTTGGATACATCATACAGACCCTTCATGGGTGAAGATTTTACTTTTTAAGAGGGTGGGTATGACAAATAAAACCTGAAGTAAGTGCCCCAGAGAGCGATCATTTTTAGTAAAATCCCTAGTCCTGATTGGCTTATTTATTAAACCATAATATATCACAAAAACCTCCTTGAAATTACCTACCATTCAGCTTTCACAGAGGGAGGGTAAGGTATATAATCCAAAGATTGCTTTTCTTGCCTTGGAATCCCTAGGCAAATGTCCTTTCTCAACAGTTTTGCTATGTGCAATGCCTTCTGAGAACCACATTGCTAAACTTCACTCTTCGAGTTACAAAAATAAAAGGCTAGTGAAAACGAGGGCAAAATTCACAATGAGGTTTGTGCATATAAGTTCAATATATACATGCAAATGATTTGTAAAATCAACTCTAAAACTATTAACACACACTATCCTACAGGTTTGTAATATAATAAAGAGTAAGCAAAAAAACAAAACAAAGATTTCATATATTTAGATTTTTGATATTTTGTGTTTTTTAATTTTATTGAGATTTTAGTTTTCTTGAATTTTAAAAAAGTAACATTAATTACAAACTGTTCCATACTCTTCCTATACGTACATGAAATAAAGTACTAACACTGTAATAACTAACTTACTAATACACTAACAATAATGTAAAAAATGATGGAACTTATTAGTATAATTGTAAGACGACACAAAGCTAGCTTTCTCCTCCTGTTCACAAGGAGAGGGGTGAGAGTGACTTAACTCTGGATAGCTTTTTTCAAGCACTGCAAATTTATACCCAAGACACCAGTGGTGACGCACACCACACAGTCAGAGGACACTGCACAGTCCCTCTCCTTTCATCCATGGAACAGCGTAAAGCTATGCTCCTCAGTGCAAGGAGAAAGAGTGGTGTTATAGGTACTTGTTTATCAGAGACCCCATCCTGCCCAACACAAAGCACCTCTACAACAATCACTATAAAACTGTGGACACTGCACTTGTGTAATAGTTATCAGTCATTAGGTGATCCCCCTTACTTAGTAATTCACAGAAAAGAGTAGACTTGCCACCTTATAAAACACAAACCCATTTCCTGTTCTTCTTGCTATATCACCTCCCAGAATGAACATTTTTATGAAGGACATAACTGATCTGACGTCACATTCCTCAACTTTAATACCAAACCTGGCATGCCTTTTATTAGTCATGTATTTAATGTAGGTTACCCTGTTAGTCGTGCTAATCATTGTTTTTCAATGCAAATCATCTGTGGTGGTACATAGTCATACCTCTTGAAAGCATGATTTAGCGAATCAGATTCTGATCAGATCTTATGACATGGGTCATAACCTTCATCTACCATTATAATTCATGTGGAGCATTCTTGTGACAATGAGGGATTGACACAATGGCTTGACCTTCCCAAAGAAATGTGCAGTCTGAGAAGGGTGCGATAAATATCTGGAGTGACATCCAGATATTGAAACAACATCATGCTCTTAATTTCTAAACCCCAAAATATAAATGTAATTCTTGTTAACAAAAAATGCACAGGTGAAAAACGTAACACCTTTCCTCACAAGCCTCAGTTTTATAACTTCTTTGACGTGAAAATCATTAACCAGCATGTCCTAGACATGAAAGATTGGTGACGTCTAAGTTAACAAAAAAAAGTCAAAGAAAGAAAAATCTCAATCCTACCTCACACAGTGCCCAATTTTGTCACTACTAAGAGTTAACAAAGTAATCTTAACGTACACTATATTTGAAAACTAACTATTAAAATCAATATTTAGCAAAAAAACTGAAAAGGTATAGATTAAGATTCTGATCCGGGTCGGAAAGCACTCCGACCGAGTCGGACCCCTACAGTCTGACTGAGCGAGTACGATGCGCACGTATGCTGTCAGACTCGGTTCGGTCGGACTCCCATAGAAGTCAATGGGAGCCAGTTGTACGACTCCCATTGGCTGAATGGGTACGTCTCGAACAAGTGCGCCCCCTACAGTGGGTACATGTACATGTCAGTGCCATCTGCGCCATACCTGCCTGTGTGGGGGAGACCCATGGGTCTCCCCCTGTGTGCGAGTCGTACGGCTGCAGGTGTCGGGGGGTCCGAAGCGGACCCCCGAAGTCTGACTCCGGGAGCTTTTGCGAGCCGGACACTCTGGCTCGCACAGGCTGTCCGTCGCGTGCATCGTACTGGCTCGGTCGTGAATCGCATCCATTGCATGCCACAGTTAGCTTACGACCGAGACGTACGGAGCAGCTCGGACCCGGAAACGACTCGGTCGGTGAATTTCATGTAGCTCGCATCGTACTGGCTCGCTCGTACAGCTGTGTGAGTCGGGCGGAAAACACGCGTACGGCTTGTAGTTTATCCGGCCGGATCGCGTTCGGTGCCCTTCCGACCCAGATCGGAATCGGCCCCTCAGTAGAGAAACTCAGCCATTTTGTAATGAGTGCCTGAGGTAAATTTGGAAATCAGTGCAGTCATATATACTTTTAGGTATTTTTCACTAACTGAAAAAGACAGCCTGTTAGACCTGACATCCTTGGCGTGGGTTTTTCCCCTATCTTTTGCCTCTGCTACCTGGATTTTTGATGCTGTGATGGATTTTGTTTTTGCTGGTTTAGATGCTTTGGACACTCTGCCACTGCTAATCAGTGCCAGAGTGTAAGTGCTCCCTGTGTAAAATATCATATTGATTGGATATACCTGATTGGCATATCTGTATCACCATGAAGTCCCTAGTAAAGTGCACTGTGTGTGCCAGGGCTGGTGATGACAGATGCTACTAGTGGGTCTGCAGCGCTGATTGCGCCACCCACCTGTGTAGCGCTAAAATGGTGTCTCAGGCCTGCCACCGCAGGCCTGCCTGCAGTCCCCGGACTGCCATGTCCTCCTGGCCAGTGTCCACACTGACCGGGCCTAACCCTTCCCTTTTTATACACGTCAGTCATCCCTATGGAAGGCCCAAGGTACCCCCCTGGGCAGGGTGCAGTGTATGCAAAAGGTAGAGCATGTACTAGTGCAGGTAACATGTTCTGGTAGTGAACAACGGCCATTTTGTGTGTTCACTGCTGCAAGGTTATCTTGCTCCGTAGGCTAACATGGGGGAGGCTGGTGCCAATGGCTATCCGCCTATCTTCTCATAGGAACAAGATAAGACATGAGTGTTTGATATCCCTGAGCTCAGCATTTAATAACACATCTTTTAGGAGAGGTTGTTTTTAAATCCTGAGTTGGAGAATAGTACTTTCTGTTCTCTTGTCTGACCCTTCTGTGTGCCTGGGCATGCTTGTGGATTGACTGTCTGGCTTGAGAGTGACAAGGGCTGGGGATCCCCTGGGAGGTTGGCTGAGTCAGCCCTCTGCTGAATGGTGACATTTGCAAGGAGAGTGGAGGGAGGAGATAGCACCTGGGAGTGAATAGGGCTGTGCCTGCCTGCTGGGGTGCTGGCTCCACATCCTGCTGGGCAGCTGACGACTCTGCCCCTCACTCTGAAAAGAAAGTAGAAGCCAGGAAAAGTGCTCCAGCAACACCCAGAACTGGATCAGACCGGGCTCAGGACCCACTTGCACAAAGACTTCAAAGACTTTTAGGGGTATAAGTAAAGGACCCCTGACAACAGATTTTTAGATTCTACCATCAAGAGGAACTTCTGCTGAAAGACGGACCGCCGAAGAACTAAAGAAAGATTGCCTTGCTGTGTGCTCTAAGGGCTGACCGGTTCTGCTGTACAACTGAAGCTGAGGAGGAGAAGGGGTCTTGCTGTGTGCTGACTCTACCCACTTGACCAAACAAGACTTTGCTGTGTGCTGTGTCTTAAACCGAATCTCCAAGGGCCTGAGAAGAGCTGGCCTCCTGTTTCGCAACCCAGGGATAGAAAGGTTGCCAAGAACTCAAGACTCTGCTGTGTCCCCCCTGCGCTGCTGTGTGCTGCAGGGACCGTGGACTGTTCTACCAAGCTTCTCAACATCTGCCTGTGAAGTGGGCTGGCTGCTCTCTGTCTTGCTGGAGAGTGCCGCACTGACCCGGGCCTGACACCGGTTGCCGCATCAAGAAGACCGACGTGCTCATCGGCACGTGCCTTGCCGCGACCCGGAGGCCTGAAGCAGATCGAGAGTCGTACTTCCCTGCTCTACACAGCCGCACTGTGAGTGGCTGACTCCGGTGACGTCGACATCGTCACTGGGGGCTCGTCGAGGGAGTTGCGGAAACCTTGCACCGAACAGCCAGAGGAGCGCTTTTACAACGAGCGCAGCGACACCGCCGGAGCAACGTAGCTGCCTAAACATCAAGAGCCTACAAACTGATTCATTCTCAGTGAGTATCAAATCACGAAAGAGACTAGAGACTATCGTCTTACCGATACCGACCAACCAAGAAAGCGAATATAGTGTAAACCTGTGATACTTGATTTCAACTGCGGAAACTAGATAAAGATATATTATTTTTGATATAACTCACCTGTGTGATCTAAGTTTGTGGTGTGCGGAGGGGGGATCATTGTGGTGTCTACGTGCAAATACCTTACACATTGCCTTGGGGATAAGCCTGACTGCTCGAGCCAAGCTACCTAGAGGGTGAGCAGGGGTTATCTACCGTGTGTGTCCTTGTACCCTGACTAGAAGCAAGGGTCCCTATTTGGTCTAAGGTGTATACCTCTGCCAACTAGAGACCCCCAGATCTAACACAGCCTAAAACAAATTCCTCATTAGGATATGACTTATGTTTCTTGTGCTAATGTTTCTTTAAGCGAAATTGCTATTTTGAACATTTACATATAATTTTACTGATAGTTTTAAACACCTGATAATACATGTATTATATAAAGATTTTTTTAAAGAACGATAAAAATAATACAGCTAATCTGAAACATGACAAAAATATAATAAAGACGTGGTATATGTGATTCTTGTTTCACATTTTCCCACCTTTGACTATAGTTTGTGCTACAGTGATCCTTTATATCTAATCACATATATGACTCATATCCTTACGGTTCTCTGGTCATATGCCCTTCATTGTCTCCAGCTTTTTCCTTAGTGAGAACCAGTGGTAAATGAATACGAATGCTGGTGACTAAATTTGATAGTGATGTTAATCTCTAACATAACTCAGTTCATGGCCTTGTTTCCATTTCCTGAAAGTTCATCAGCTCTAGATTCACCATTGTATCCAGCTTTACCCTTCCTGACAGGCAGTTGAATCTAATTGAAAGGGGCTATAACTAAATGAGATATTGCCATTCTCCCGCATCATACCCTATTTTATACTATATTGTTCCTTCCCTGATTTTTCACTGACCATAGACTATACATGGTCTCCAGCTTTATATTTGCTTTCTAACATTGGCGGTCATTACGATAGCGTGGGGACCCGAGTCAGCCCGCCATCGTTGCGGTGACTGGGACCGCCCGCCTGTAAGGCAGCGGTCCCGCACATAGTATTACGATGCAATCGCCACCATGGTGGTTGCATCCAGGCCATTTAACATTGCGGCAGGTGCTGCTGGCTGCAACACCCGCCGCATTACTAAAAAGCCATGTTGTGCATTTCCCTGCACTACGTGGCAGACACTACGCGGTGCCTGCCACTTAGTGCAGGGAAATGTATGGGGGTACCATGGGTACCCCCCAGTGCACTCCCCGAACAAAAGGGGGGCCTGCAACGGGCCTCCGAATCTAATCCCCGCCTGCCTGGAAAGGCTGGTTGCAGCCAGCATTGTAATTTGGCCATTCTACCCATGCTGACCGCTCTGCCAGGCAATCAGTACGATTGCCTGTGGCGGAACCATGGTGGGCGGTCTTTGCAAACGCCATGGAACTAGGATGAATCCCCCCGCCATTGTAATTTGGCAGGGGACAATTGCTGTCCGATGGTGGAGGGCCTGCCACCGCCCCGGCTGGAGGTGGCGGACCCTCTGCCATCGTAAGCACCCCTCTCTAAGGGGATGATTACGACCTCTTTAGGAAAGCATTCCTACCAAATCGGTTCCGGAATGCTTTTCGAACAACTCGTATCGAGGAGTTCGACCAAGTGATTTGGATGCATCCGGATATGATTCGGTCAGACTCCCATTGACTTCAATGGGAGCCTTTGTTCCGAATGTACACAAAAGGGATGGTTGGGGAAAGTTGTGCACCCTGTGGCGGGCACCCCATGGTGCCTGCCACACTGTGCATGTATAGGAAGGGGAGAGCCATGAGTTCCCCCACGGGCCCAATTCGGAGTGCCCCGTGTGAAGGGGGGCCTGCTACGGGCCCCCAAAGTACGATTCCCACAGCCGTTTTGTCTCAGCCAAACCAATTCGGTACGGCTGTTCGAATCAGTATCATACTAGCTCATTCAGAAACAGTCTCCATTGGGCTGTACAATTCGGCTCCTAATGACTCCGGCTGCCTGAATCCCGTTCGAAACCGATTCGACAGCCTAGATGGCTTCCTTGCATCGTATTCAGTCGTCCGGAAAGGTAACCGATCCGGTCAGAAACAAGGCTTCCAAATTGGACTCAAACTAAGTGAATGTCATTTGCAGTTTTTCCTGACGAGATCGTAATCGGCGGACCCTAAGTATGATACTACTGCTCATACCCTATATACCTTAGTCCATGTTGAATATCTCTTCAGTGGCAGATCACTTTGACAGAACCATGTTTTCAGTCTTTACTCTTGCTGACAAGTCTAAGTGCATAATTGATAAGGGCTAGGCCTTAATTTCATAGTACCACTCTCCATTTTATACACCTGAAGTAATGGTATCATATTCCTTCCCTAACATTTTTTTTATTTAGAACTAAAGACTTATAAAATTAGCATTTTTGTGTCAGAGTTCAAATTCAATGAACCCATCCACTATTTTGAGCAAGTAAAATTCAGGAATTCATAAAAATGCAAGAAAACATCAAGATTATTTCAATGATATGACATTTAAAAAAATGGATTAAACAATAACAGAATAAAGTCATTTTACCACAAAAATAACGTGTCTGCGGAGGCCAAAGGCCTCAAATAGCATGTCCCTACATACCAAAGAAATGTAAATAATATTTATGACAATTCAAATGATGATACACTTGTGGGAAATGATCCAACAGTAATTCAATAATAACCTTGAAACACTTTAAAAGGTAAAATGTCATGACCTCCCCACCAATTTAAATACAGAAGAAGAAAGTGCTTTTGATGTCAAGTACAACAATACTACACTTGCAGAAATTGAGCCAAGGGTAACAGAATAAATACTAAAAACATTTTTTTAAATGTGTTTAGAGGTCAAAGGTCACATTTTGTTACCTTTCATTCAGTCTGACTAAATCACTTGTGAATACAGACAATGACCTTTCAAATGATACCTCATTTTGTAAAAACAAGTTTATGGTTACAAAGATATTTCCTATACCCACTTCCAGGAGCTACCATTTACAGTCCAATGTCAAAAACTTGGACCTTCAAGTGAAAATGTATGGAATTATACATCACCTGCCATAAGCTATGGATCACTACTGCACATAAATGTCAGAAAATACATTTTACGATGCAAAAAATATCGACAATAACAATATTGAGTTGATCATATGAAAGACAATAACAGATAAAATAGCATGTCAACCATTTAGTTGTATAAAAAGCAGCACAATTTTTTAATTTCTTTTCCCTAGTCACATTGCTCTCTAAAACACCTATTTCCAATTTTCCTATTGTGAAGCAATTCTATTAGACATATAACTTTAGATTCTGTACAGCAATTGAAACATGTGAACATTGTATGTGCACTAAATGTATGTCACAGTATTATGAATTGCCATAAAAAAAGACAAAGAAAATCAAAATCTGTATTTTTACCTGAAAAGCAGACAGAATAAAGGATTCTGTGTATCTACTTTCAGAAAACGCTATTTCTTTTTTTATTACCCTACTAACGCGGTCATTTACACATGATTTTCACAGTCACCTGGCAACCATTTTGATTTGTGTATGTGACTTTGGGGTGTTTTAAAAATAAATGTTTTTTATATAAATTGATAGTAAAATAAGTACTGGAACCAAAAATATATAGTTTCACAACATTATAAGTACAATTATACATACCACATCCCATAAGAACAAAGCATTTCAAAAAGTTATTAAATGAGTTGGCACTCAAGGATTTTCAATGGGCAAAAATGAGGATAGCAGCAAATGTTTATATTGTATGTATGTATGTATGAATATGGTATTCTATTGTGGGAAAACAGTTTTTGGGACGGTTAGTGCACTGTCTTGTAGTGTTCTTTAAAGAGGTGAGTCTGAAAATATTTTGCAACTTGGAGTAGTGTAGCGGCCATCTCAATGGGGTGCTTGGTACAGACCATAGGTGCAAATATTGAAAATTCTGGATGCCTTGTTTTTGATTTTTTCTACTTCAAAGTCTGGAGTCTGATCATGTCTTGGTTGCGGATGTGCCAAGAACCACCAGAGATTGTGTACTTGTCTGCAAGATAAGCAGGGGTACTGATCACAATGGTTTTGTAAATAATGCAGCCTATTTTTAAGTTGTTGCGGGCAGGTAGGGGGAGCAAATAGAGATCCATAGGAAGTGGGTGAAGTGACCACATTTCTTTAGGCACTGGATAAAACATCCTGCGGTATGTAGGAGGTCCCTAAGAGATATCATTGTGGAGTCTGGGAGGCCATGGACTAGGGCATTAATCCCATCCAGTTGCATGAGTACATGGGCTTGAACAGTTCTGATGTTGTTTTATAGAAGAAATAGCTTCACTTTTTTCAGAAGAGTGACTGATCATCTTTGTTTTTTGATAATGTGTTCCTTCTGGATGAGGTTAGTGTCCAAAGTAAATCAACATGACTTTTTATTTGGTGAAAGTTGGGATTTGAAGCCCTCAAGGTTCATGTCACTGAGCCAGGTTTATACTTCATCATGTTTGTTTGTTGTTGGCAAATGATGAGAATGCTATCTTGTTGGGATGAGCTTCAGATGGTCACTGGACATCCAGGTACGGATTGGATGTCTGAAGCAGGGAAGACTTTCAAGTAGAGTTTTGTATCATCTGCATACTGGTGAATCTTAATGCGGTTATCTGTGAGTTGAGCACCAGTGGCTCCATGTAAAGGTCAAGGATGCCAGGAGACTGGATGGACTCCTTGTGGACATGATAGGGACATTTTGTGACTTGAAGGTGCCCATGTAAACAAACGGGTGTCAGTTGGAAAGGTTAGAGGAGAAACAGTGAAGGCCATTGCCAGTGAATCCCATTCAAGACATGTGTATCAGGCTGGGATGATCGATTGTGTTGATGGCAGCAGAGCGGTTAAACTATATCAGAAGTCAAGGGTCATCTTCATCTGTGGTCAAAAGGGAATTGTCTACAATGTATAAAGTAATGGTGTCCATTCTGCAGTGTGATCTGAAGCCAGACTTGTAGTTGTAAAGCAGATGGTTAGCATTGATGTGATCTTGGAGTTGGATATAGATAGCTTTTAGATGATCTTGCGAGTAGGTGAGCGGTGAGACAGAAGTTGTTGAGGTCATCAGGGTCTAGTATAGATTTCTGCAGGAGTGGGGTGAAGTGACCTGCCTTGAGAGCATCTGGGAAGATGCCTTGAGTAAGGGAGGCATTGACAATGGTAATTAAAATTAAGAGAGCTTCTCTAGAGAGAGCTTTGATCAAAGATGATGGCAAGACATCATCTTCATAAGTAGTGGTTGTGACGGAGTTGAGTATGTCTGTGAAATCGATGAGAGATTATTTTGAAGCCTGATCTTCGCAGGATTTTCAAACAGGGGGTTAATTCAGTGCTTGATTGTCTTGAACAGATTTTTGCTCCCGTATGTGGCTTCCTTGATGGTGTTTTGGCTTGGCTGGTAAGCTGTCTTTGTGTTGAACTGAGGGACTTCAGTATCAAGAGGTCCTCATAGGTTTTGTGTTTCTTCCATTTTCTTTCCTATCTGCAGATGGATCTTTTATTGACATCAATGTCTTTTAGAGTGCCAGGGTGTTCAAGGCTATGGCTTGTAACTGAGGTGTGGTTGTTCACATAGCTTTTCAAACAATTGTTGAAACTGTTTAGAATGCAGATTGTGTAGGACGTGTGTTATTGGTAGAGTAAGAGATGAGTTCAAGCATTAGATTGTCTACAGAGGAATCTTTGAAGGATCCGAATGTTTGGTCTTCTCTTTTGTGTTTACCATATTTTGTTAGCTGGTTGCTGATTGGGGAGAAAGGAATGGCAAAGTGGTCAGTCCAGTCTATTGTATGGGTGGTTTGCATTGAATTCTTGGTGATGTTGAGAAGACTAGGTCAAGGATGTTGCATTTGGAATGTATTGGCTGGGTGATATGATATACCATGTTAAGTGTATTCATGAGATTAAAGAGGATGTCTTTTGTTTTATTTGAGCTTGTGTTGTCCGTGAGGTTGACGATCATTTAAAAGGTGGTGTGGGCATGTCAGATGGATGAGATGGTGAGGATGTCTGAGAATTCATCAATTAAGTCCTTATTCTGCCCAGGAGGCCTGTAGATGAGATGGAATAGTGGCAGTCTGGGTTGGAGAGAGTCTGAAATGGCATGCCAGCTGCTCCATTGAGGTTCATGTAAAACACCAATTTCAATATCTCTACGTCATATTTGCAAACAAAATAAATAATATATTTTATTTTATAGTACTACTGCTTTTCCATGGAAATTCTAGACTGTATTTTTCTGCTTTTAATAATGTCTCTACTTGAGCTGTATTGGTATACAAGTTCAGTGAAACATTCTGATTTAAATGTTTGGAATTTACATCACTAGAAACATATTCAGATTCTAATCTCCTGCCAAATCACAGTTAGTCAGAAATTGTTAACTGTGCCCTTATATATCTGCAGAGCATTAATCTTGGCCAGGTTACATGTATTATCTTAAAAGAATGTAATAATTCTGATGGAGATGGGATTATGTAATTTAAATGTGGCAATGCAGAGAAACAAATGATGTTCCCTTCTCTGTCATATACAAATACAAATCTTCTAAGTTATATCAAATCTCTTAGTTAAATCAAATTTCGTACAGGTGTCTTGAAGGAAATTTCATACAGGTGACATAAACATAGATTTGTTTACTGTAGTATCATATTGATGTATAACGATATCCCAATTATAATGGTAGATCATGGCATGTTAAGACGGATTTTAAATCAGATTTCCTTGCACTCCTGCTCTATTTGGATTGGCTCCTACATGATTGATATCTACCTAGGAGATTCATTGTTAGAATCTAAAACAAGCCTCATTACAGTGTCAATCTACACTGTATTAAGCCTGGGCGAAAATTTCGTTCCGTTCGCGGAAATTGCGATAATTTGACATTTTGGCGTTCCGCGGAGAGCGCGAATATGTCAAAAATTCCGGTTTCCGCAGCTTGGCGATAATTTGTTTCTTGCTCGCGCTGTAAAATACATTCTCACACGCGCGCGATCGCCTTACCTGAATCCCTGCGTTCGCCGACAAGTTTTCTTGATCCGGTCGCGTTCTCCATGAGATGTTGTATTGTTTTTAGCCATTTGCGCTGTCTCGCGACAGTTCTCGCCCGCAGTGACGTCATGCGTCGCGCGATCACGTCTTTCTTCTCGCGATCATGCACCGCGAGACAACTCAAAACAAGATGGCCACGCCCGCAAGCAACCACATGGGTAAGTTGGCGACCCGCAACCATGCATAAAATCTCGCGAACATGCCGGAAAAAAACTTCCGCATCTTCGCGATATTTCCGCTTGTTTGCGATAATTTTCAACATTTTCGCGATAATTTGCGAAAGTTAATTTCGCAAATTCCGCCCACCCCTACACTGTATAGACCGAAGAGTTCTAAGAATAAGACTCCTCACCTACCACAGAATGTGCGCGCAGAGGGACACATGCTGCTGGAGAAGACAGCTTTAGAATCATTCACATTATTATCCCGAAGACTCCATATGTACATGAAAATTTTTCTTATATTTGCTGCTACAAGTTCTGGAAATAAACAAGTATCTCCATGAAACATCTCTTTCCATGTTTTGGTGTTTTATATATATATATGTTTTTAAGGTAAAATAAATCAGAAAAACTAAATCACCATAGAAAAAAGTTTGATCAGAACTTAAGGAAGGTTGCAGACCAAGCGCAATGGAGCAGTGGTTTGACACACCCAGCTGATCGGCCCAGTGAAAGTTTTTACCTTAGACTTAGGGCCAAAAGTACTAATTATTAACTTCTAGTGCAATGCAGCAACCAAAGTTGCTGAGCTGTCTTGCGCAAAAGGGAGAAAATAAAGCAGTGCCATATCTACTAAGATACGATGCTGTTTCCCTCACCTAGTAATAGGACACTTTAGGCTGCCAAATGCCAACACTCACTCCCTGGTGTGAGTGTGTGCATTTTGCCAGGCATTTTGTCAGGCATAGGCTTTGTACTGGAAGAGTACCCTTTAATTTAATATAGTTTAATACTTTTACTACTTTGTATGTGTGCTGTACAGTACAGAAAACGTGTAAAGTTCGAAATGTGTGGAGACTTGCTCAACCATTATGCTTGCCTAAATGAGGTGTCATTTCTTGGCACAAATCCCTGTCTACAAATGTTAGTAAATGAGGATTTGCATCAAAAGCTATGGGTGGTTGCTTTGGAATGCACTCAGAGCACTATTTTGCTGTATTTTAGGCAACTGTCCAGTGCAAATTATGATTTATGTTGGAAAATAAATACACTTACAAAACTTTTTGTCAGTTTGCATCACTTTTGTGATGCAAACCAGGTGCAAAGTTTTTGTAAATTCCCACCTTGGTATGTATAATGGAAGTGTATGGAATGTAATGAAAGTCAAAATCCTTCAGAAGAGCAGAGTCAAAGACTGAGGCTAGTGAAGGTCCCTTGAAACATCATCATTTCTGTTGAAACCATTGGTTTTAGCTCAAGATGTTCCAATGGAGATAAAGCTATATTTCAGAGTTAGCTAAAGTTGCTTCATCACTGAGATAGATTTGCCGCCTCACCCAAGTCAGACAGGCATCCATGATGCCTTATACCTTCTCCACAAGATTTCACTGATACCATTTTCGATTGGAAAAAAGCTTAGAGCGAGACAACCATTTTTTTTTACTGCCTTGGGGGTAACTTCCTTCATAAAGCCTCAACACTTTGTCCTAGTCCTCTGAACGTTGAAAAACGTCCAAGTCCCACTTTTCTTCAAGTGTTGTTAAAGCTGCTTCTGGTCACTTCTGGAGCCCCAAGGTACCACTCCTGGAGCCCCAAGGAACTCAGGGCAGGTATCTAGGCACTTGGGGAATGGTTTACTAACATTTTGCATTGAGTTTACATTATAAAAGTGATGCAAACCAGCAAAAAATGATTTTTTTAATGATATACTTTCCAGCGAAGACGTGTTTTGTTCTGGAAATTGACTAAAAGAAACGCAAGGTAGCGCAATCCTATGCTTTGCATTACTTAGCGCCAAGGGGACTTTACATGGGTATTCCCATGCAATTACCCACCTTTGTTGATGCAAAACCCTATCTACCAAAAATGTGAGACAGGGTTTTGGATAAATAATAAGCGCCTTTCGAAATCAGGTATCAAAAGGAGAAATGACTTTGCATGTGTGCTGCACTGTACAATGTAGGAAAACTTTTAGAAGTTGTCTAGGCATAGTATTTTTCACTGGGAGGGAACCCTTCCAGTACAAAGACAATACTAGACTCGAGCACACACCCTTGCACTATGGCACAAAGGTATGTGAATGGCTCACTGCATCAAAATTCTGTGCAAGCACCAGGGAGAGGGGAGGAGAGTGCCACCTCTCTGGAGATATGGTGCTCCTCTTCTTCCTCCCTGTCACACAATGCAGCACAGCATTTTTGGCTGCTGCGCTGTGTTGAGTGACAGTTTAGTAAATCTGCCCCAGGTCTCTCTCGAGCCGGGGCTCTTGTAGAGTTTAGGCCCCTGTGGTTTGCTAGGCCCTCTTGGAACAGGGGGAGCTTCTGTTTTTGTATCCCTAGAGCAGACAAACTGGTGGTCAGCTGACATTTGGAGAGCAGTTATAGTTTCTCAGTGTCAGACAGGGCCTTCTTATTCATGTGTAAGTTTTCCTGGCCAACAAATGTTCTGTGGAGGCTGCACACTATTCAGTTGTTGGCGAATGTTCCCTAACTAATCCTTCCTACTTTCTCACCCAAAGTTCATCTCCTTTGTTCTTTGCTCTTCTGTACAAATTCAAAGAAGGCCTACATCCAAGATGGTGAAAAACCCTTCCTCCCTCTGGAAGGGCTCCAGGCAGGCCCCCAGCCTCACCCCTATTTGGATGAGCTCTCCTCCCCTCTGTCATGGCTAGAACTGCCTCTCCCTACTGCCTGGAACAAACCCAAATGCTTTAGGTGTGCTATTTAAGTGAAAAGGAGATGTCCTTTGGTGGTAAATTAATAAGTGGAGCCCAATATGGCATCTCAAAGTCAAAAGAAGTATTGTGAGGCTGTGCATTTTTCTGTCAAGTGTTACTGTTCCCTCCCAGATGGCTAAATCTTGCTAAGTGGCCAGTTGGTGACAGTAATACTGCCCTCCTGGGTTCAAAGGTCAAGCCACTGTCCTCTGGAGAGCAAGGTTGTTAACAGCAGCCAGAGATATGTATTCAGCTTTGGAGATTAAGTCAGTGGCCAAAAACTGGCTTAAGCAAGTTTTGGTTCAGGCAGTAGAAAGTAGTTTTGAAAAGTTACCTTTGGAGTAAAGCTATTAAAAATCTTATTTCACCATTAAATTAGATTTTTAAAAGTTGAAAATAGTTTTGAATTATATCTATAGCATTTCCTAAATGGAGATCTAAAATAAATATTTTTATAATTCCCAGGCTTTTCTTATGGAAAATATAGACTAACCTACTCAGTGAGGAAACATAGGTCAAATATATAATGGGTCACTTTTTTACATTATGCACCCTGGTCTGTGTACTTACAAGGTACATTTTAAGGGTGACATGCATATACAAAATAGTTTTCTTAGATTGCAAAGGGACTTTTCTTTGCCATGTAATACTGCAGTCCCTTTAAACCACAGTCCAACCAGAGTACAGTGGGGCTCCCGGCAACCTTTTGGGTATATTTTTTGGTGGTGTAAATATACACTGGAGCCTACATATGTAATGTAACTTTCATGCAACTGATTTTTGCACCACTTTCTGTGGTCCTACAGGTTCTTTAAATTCACAGTACATGTTTTACATGTAAAGCACAGACACTATGGGGGTCATTACGATAGCGGTGAATCCGCCACCCTCCTGGTGGCGGGTTCACCGCCATCGTGCAGTCATTCTCCGTCCGCCAGATAAGGACGGCGGACAGATTGCTGGCAGACAGGAAGTCGGTCCGACACGGGTCCGACACAGGCAATCCTTATGATTGCCTTTCAGACCCAGATAGCACACCTAGAACGGTGGCGGTGCCTACCAGGCACAGTCCACCACATTACTATGCTTCATCACCGCCAGCCTTGAATGGCGGTTCAACGGCCATTCACAGGGTGGTGGGGATGCACTTCGGGGGCCCGTAGCGGGTCCCCCTTAAGCAAGGGCATGTTAGTTTTGCACTTGTGGTGCCTGCCACATAGTGCAGGGAAATGCAGAACTTGCATTTTTGCAGTTGCGGCGGGTGCTGCAGCCAGCAGCACCCGCCGCAATGGTAAACATGCACAATGCGATCAGCGCAGTGGCGGTTGCATTGTAATTGCACTTGCGAGACCGCCGCCATATAGGCAGGCGGTCCCAATCCCTGTGACGATGGCAGACGGTCTAAAGTCCCTCTGCCATTGTAATGACTCCCTATGTTACACTAAAAGAGTGGTATATCAAAAACAGACATGGTAACTGAGTCGAACACAAATTAACAAAAATCCTTTATGAGGTGTAATGTAGATGATTTTGGACAGAGGTGAAGGATGTGGGTATGGTTACTGTATGGATGGTCAGTGAAGAATTGAAAAAATATATTTCACCAAAAGTTATGACGCTTGTTGACATTTTAATATATATAATATAGGTCCCTGCTTCAATGATTGGTTAGTCATATGTGCCATCTCACATCCGCCATTAAGGATTCAAGGAGAGAATGAAAAGCATTATGCATGTGTATAAATGTAGCATCGAATTGAAATACAGCCATGTCAAAATCTGCTGTTTACGCATTCTGATGAGATCACTTCTCTAGTCTCCTATTCCCAAAACCCTTTTTCAAACTAACGGTTATATATGAGAACAGATTTATCAATTGCCTTTGAGTCATCCAATGTGCCCAGGCAATTCATCAGAACACGCATATTTTTCGCGCTTTCAAATTAGGCACAGTCAGGCATTTCTCTCCATGCACGATGGAAAGTATTGCAGATTTTACACTCGTGTTTATAAATGAGCTCAGCAACGTGACATTTCACATAATTATACTCATATTCCTCAGAAGGAATAACATCTATCATTTTTTAGAAAACATTTAAGATAACTTGAAGAAACATTGCCATTTGTGATTTTTCATCTACCATGAACAAAGGGCTGCTGAGGCGAGCCAACTAGTCAGGGGCAGCTCCTCAACTAAGGCAGAGGAGCATTGCCCCACTGCTCTGTGATCAGTTGACAAAAGGAAAAATAAAATGATAATAAAGAATATTATTATCATTTTATTTTTTCATCTGTGTCTCACCTGGTTAGGAGCAGGGCTGCACATCACCGGAACAGTGGTGCAACTCTCTTAAGTGCGCATGAATGTTTAGCCAGCCGTCTTGTCAGACAAATATTCATGGGCACTTTGCATGTTCTCCACCCAGGCTGCATTACAGCCTGGGTGGAGAACATGCCCAGGCCCCCAGTCCCTCTCTGATCGCCAAACCACAGCACTCAGACCAATTACAATGCTGCCATCAGGCAGCGTTGTGATTGGCTGGGAGAGACTAGGAGCCTGGGTGCCTCCTGGTTCCTGCTTCCTTCCTGCGCCTGGACTCCACCGAAGATCCGAAGAGGACGTAGAGGAAGCGGCCGGCCGTTGTGCAATAATGTTTTCATTTAAACCCCCAACCCCCACCGCCCCGCCACCCGCGTTAGGAAACGGCCGCAAATGCAACCAGCCCGTACATGCATGAGAGACAAGCTACATGCATCCCCCCGAAAATTGGAGGCGGCCGAGGGCCTATGAAAGAAAGGCAGTGGCTCTCCCTAGGTCACTACCAGATTAGTATTGCGAGGAGTGGTTATTTTGAGAGCGAGAGGTTGAGCGCAGGGTGCGACTACAGCTGTGAACGAGACATAAATTAAGGAAGCAAGTATTTAAAAACAGAGTTTTTGGAAATGTAAAGAATAAGGGCCAGATGTAGGTGGCCAAATAGCAAGCACTAACACTGAAATTCACAGAATTTCAGCGTTAGCGCTCGCTATTTGGCAGAGAGCAATGTAGGTAAGTTGAAACCTACTAGCACAATAAGGAATTGCAAAATTGCGATTCCTTATTTTGCTCATGCATTTAAGGAATCGCAAATTGCGATTCCTTAAATGCAATGTAAGAAGCACAAAGGAAAGTGCACTTTAGCCTTAAGGAATCGCTAATTACCACCAACTTCAAGTTGGTGGTAATTAGCGATTTCCTTTAAAAAAGCACTTTTTTGCTTTTATAAGTGCCATGTGGCACACATTCATGCCCTTAGGGCATGTATGTGCGCCACATGTGCACACATGACCATTTCAAGGGTGCAACAGGGTTTCCTTTAGGAACCCTGGCACCTTTGAAATTGCGCTCGCAATTTGCGTGTGCCTCTTGGTGACTCGCAAATTGCGGGAGCAATTCCTATTCATTCCTATGGGCCTCTTGCGATTCCTTAATAGCGATTCCCTAAAAATCACTATTAAGGAATCGCAAACATGTATTTATCTACATCTGTGCCTAAATCATTTACATTTAAGGTCCTTTATTCACTCCTGAATCTTTGAGTAAATGTTTTTGTTTATTCTCTTTGTTTTTAGTTGCTTCTCTCGCTGCAGTTTCATATGAAAACTACGAGTGGTAACTCTGTTCTCTTCTTTTTTATCTCTGGCCACACCTTACCACTGATTATGTGGAGAGGTCATATATTGAATATAAAGAATGGTAGCTTTCCATGTCTTATATTTAGTGTAACCCATTGTGAGCTCAGATTACCATTTGTGGGAGGCCATCTTCTTAGAGATGGGAACAGGATGTGATGAAAGGCACACCAAATACCTGCTGAACAGAGTCAGATTTATTATCCATCAGTCGGTAAGCCTACAGTTACCTAGTGCAGAATGAGGCCAAAGCCATGACTGCCTTGTGCACGGTGGCTGCTGTACTGGGGCCTGGCTCTCAAATTTCAGTTTTGAGTTGGTTACTAATTGGCATAGCTTGTAGTTGTGCCCAATATTACTGTAGGGAGTGGTACTGGGTAGTTGGTCAGGTATTTGGCAATTCCCTGTGAATAGAGGGAACTTTATGCAGGGGCAATGGGAAGAGGTGTGTAATTCTCCTGTCTGCAGTGCCCTCAGGGTCCAGCTTCAGTCCAATCACAAAGGACACTGAGGTAGGGGTATGGGTACTAGACAGTGTTCCAAGACCATTACCTTTGTCCATTGCCTACAGAATGTGTTTGCAGAGCCTCCCTAGAGGGAACTGTGGGTCACCACTGAATAATGTTGCCCAGAGGCTATATATCTCATTCTAAACCCAAGAAAGTACTTACAATCATTGTTAAAGGGTTATTATGGTTGCCTGTGTATATCATAAACTTACATATTTTATAAAGAACATTGGTGTAGAGGGTCGCCGGTGGCTCAAATGCATGCACAGAACCTGGGTCGGCTACACCACGGCTTTGGAATGAAAACAAGTTATAATATAGGTGCAGTGGTCTCCTCAGGTCGATTGAGACCCAGTGAAATGGCATCTACTACACTATTTATGGCTACTCCCCTGATAAAGAAGCATAAATATTTGCTTCATAATCTTCAGTTGAAAGGATGCATATGCTAAGATCTGAACCCTAAAACCCACTGTATTCGCCCAATTATGGTTAGCTACACTGACCTGAACTGTCCAAGATCTCAATAAACATCACACGTGCCATCACAAAGTAATATTGATCAAAGAGCAACATGCCTTTCTTTCCTTGCTGATACATTAATCTTCCTAAAATGTCATCTACTGTTCATCTATTCTCCGGCATTTTAAGAATGATTGCTTTAAAAAAAATGGTAGAAAGTCACATCAACAAATGGAACCTAAAGGCTGATTACGATATCGATCTGGAACTGTCCGACCACAGGTTGGCACTTCCGACATTCCATTTTGGATGTGATCGCTCATGGGGTGGTTGAAATCATCCATTTCATTATGGTAACTTGTGTGGGTGTGGGAAAGGCCCGTGTCACAAGCACCCTTAGTCAAATGGATGTTTGAAACACCCCTGAACCTTATGGCAGGCACTTCACAGTTCACAGTGCCTGCCACATGGTGCAGGGATGCCCCCATGCCCAATGGCGGAGGGCCAGAGGAGAAGGGGGCCCATCTAGGGGCTCCCAATGTCACTTTCTGACAGCCTTTCCATATTGGAAAGACCAACATCGAATGTCTGTCGGAAACCGACATCATAATCCCGATGGCAGAGCCGCCATCATTAGGGGATTATGTTGTCTTTTGAACACACCGACGGGCTCCTTCAGCCCATAAGAAGCGACACGGATGGTCCCTCAACCTGATGCCTCTGCCTGCTGCATCGTAATGCAGCGAGCACACCTCAGGGACAGATGTCAGTGTGTCTGACACCGATGTGCCGTTGTCTGCCGCACAAGCAGCTATAGTAAAATGGATGTTTTCGAACGCCCTATGGGTGGTTGGATCCTAATATGGAGGTCGGAACCACCGACCTGATGTGTTTTACTATATATTTTAAATGTATATGATGTTGTTTTTTATTGTTTATGTTTTTAATATATGTCTAACATTTGTTGTAGTTACTACATTTAATTTAATTACATTTTGTGTTTTTTAGTTCTTTAGCTGCTTG
This sequence comes from Triturus cristatus, assembly GCF_964204655.1. NCBI lineage: Eukaryota > Metazoa > Chordata > Amphibia > Caudata > Salamandridae > Triturus > Triturus cristatus. The sequence goes on from NC_140583.1 coordinate 882,481,792, forward strand.
TGGGTTTATAGGGGTAGAGGGTGGGAAGTAGTTTATTTATATTAAATTAATGATTATTTATTTAATTATGTTAATTGTGCCTGGATTGATTGTGGGGTGTATGAGGGTGAAGTGTGGGAAGTAATTGATTTTTAATTAATAATTATTTGTAAATTAATATTAATTAATTGATAATTAAATATGTTAATTTTCTAAAAAAAATATGTGTGGGTTCTGGGGTTATAGAGCTAGAGGTTGGGAAGTAATTATTTAGTTGTTAATTATTATTTAGCAATTAATTGATGATTATGTTAAATGTGTAATTACTTTTTTTGGTTGTGGGGTTTATAGGGGTAAAGGGTGGGAAGTAATTTATTTTTAACTAATTATTAATTTGTTGTTAATTACTATGAATTATTTAATTAACAAATAATTATTTAAATTGCGTAAATAAATTGTTTTCAAGTCTCATTTTAGGTGTGGGTTGTGGGGTAAAGGGTGGGGAGTCAATTCATTTGAATGAATTATTATTTCGTTTTGAGTAAACAATATTTGTTTAATTGTTAATTAAGTTCAAATCAATTAGATGTGGGTTGTGTTTTTTCAGGACATTGGGGTAGGAAGTAAATTAATTTCAAGTAATAATAATTATTTTTGTAATTAATAGTAATTATTGATGTGATAATTAGTTATGTTAATTGTGTAAATAAGTTTTTGTTAAATTTTATGAGTGTGTTTTTTAAGGGAATATTGTGGGAAGTACATTAATTATGATTCATTAATAATTAACATGTAATTCATGATAATTGATTTGTGCATAAAAAATAATATTATTAGTGTAAAGTGTAGGTTGTGAGGTTTGTAGGGTTGTAGGATGGGAATCTAGTAAAATACATTAATGTAATAAATATTTTTTTGTTAATAAATAATTTCTAAATATTATTTTTGCATTGCACACAGTGGGAGTACAGTGTTTTTTATATATTTACTATAGTAGTTTGTGTTGTTTTGTATAAATCGTAGTGGGAATAATATATATATTAAATTTTATATTTTATATTGTGTATTTTATATTGTTATAATTTATATTATTATGTTTTTGTTTATTTAAGATTATTATATTTATAATTATTAATATTTGTAATGTGTAAAAAAAATTAACTAAACGTTAAGAATTTTATGTTGTTGTTTAACAGCAAAAGACCAAACGGCTGACCAGGGTCAAGCACATCCAATCCATATGTACAGTCTATTTATAGATGGTGCAATCGCTTCCCGCAAGATGCACTCGTTGCGGAGTCAATCAATCAGGCCATGTTTGTCCAAAATAATTCTTTTATTAAGTTAATCTTAAAACTGGCACAGAGCCAACGCGTTTCGTTACCAATTGTCAGACGGAACTTCAGTCCTGCTGGTTATCATGCCTTTACGCAACATTGTTGCATTGCACAGGCCACACACCAGGAATCATTAATTAATAAGTTCCTGGAAGTTCAAGCGGTACATGGACCTGTGTGTCTTTAAATTAATCTGGGATATTTGGAACCCTCTATTCTTGGGTTAGAGATCCTGTAACACATGTCCATCGCTTATTTAAGGTTGATTGCATCCTTGGAGGTGCACACTTCCCCACCATACTACTTATATTGATTACTTAGGTGCCGATTCCGATCCGGGTTGGAAAGCACTCCAACCGAGCCGGATCCGGGGTGTTTTCGGACCAAGCCGGAGTCCTGCAGTCCGACCGACCGAGTACGATGTGTCCGTATGCTGCCAGACTCGGTTCGGTTGCACTCCCATTGAAGTCAATGGGAGCCGGTCCTACGACGTGTACATGGGCTCCCATTGACTGAATGAGTACGTCTCGCGCAAGGGCGCTCCCTACAGTGGGTACACGTCGGTGCCATCTGCACCGTACATGCCTGTGTTGGGGGTACCCTTGGGTCTCCCCCTGTGTCCGAGTCGTAAGGCTGCGGCTGACAGGGGGTCCGATGCGGACCCCCAAAGGCAACGACCATGATGTTTTGCAAGCCGGACACTATGGCTCGCACAGGCTGACCGACGCATGCATCGTACTGGCTCTGTCGTAATCCGCATCCATTGCACGCCACGGTTAGCTTACGACCGAGACCTATGGAGCGGTTCAGACCCGGAAACGACTCGGTCGGTGAATTTCACGTAGCTCGCATCGTACTTGCTCACTCGTACAGCTGTACGAGTCGGGCGGAAAACACGCGTACGGCTCGTAGTTTTTCAGGCCGGATCGTGTTTGTTGCCCTTCCGACCCGGATCGGAATCGGCCCCTAAATTGGACATTGAAGAGCCCTGACGAAGTTCCCTCTGGCAATTTTATGTTTCTGGTATTTATATATTTATTTATTTGTTATATTTTTATATTATTTAGAAAAAAAATTGTTATGATATAAATAAAAATTATCAGTTTAATAATTGCCTTTCAAGTAGATATATGTAAATATAAAAATTAATTATGATATATTTGTGCTTAACTTTTATTTAATTACGTTTATTTGTTATATTTGTTAAAATATAATATAAATCTATTTTTTCAATTAATATTACTATTTATTCAATTTAATATTTATTATTTTATGGTAGATACATTTAAAAAGCAATATTTAATACATCGATATTTGTTTACAATATTTTTGTACTTACCATTATAAGTATCGGATGACAATATTTTTTACCTCAATATTTTGGTCACCATATTTTTTACCTCAATATTTTGAGGGTTGATATTCTCTCAGTGAACCATAGAAAAGAGGTTGTTTGCAATACGTGTGTTATGTAAATTAACTGGATTGGTTTAAGTTAGTCTCTTATGTGTGATGTTCCAATCCCCTTCATTGTATTAGGAATGTTGTTGTTTGAGATCTATGGATTATACTGCTACCCCAGCACTGATCTGCAATCGCCTGGGGTAGCAGAGCGAACCAACAAATCCTCAAGTCACCACAGTATCTCTTGTGGGTCTTTACTTCGGAACTTAAACAGTTGGCATCTTGCAACAGCAAAAATATAACTGAAAAACTGTGGTTCTCTGGGAAGCCAGGTACAACAATTTTACACAGGGAAAAACACTCATATTGCAGCTAACTCAAGTGATTAAAAAGCACACTGGTGAGTTAGCAATCCAACCTCTCAGTCCAATACCATCAGTGTCACCTCTCTTCTCCATGAAAATCCAGAAGTGTCCTACACTGATTTTGGATATGCAAAGGCTGAAATGGATAGACCATAGTGCTAAAAAGGTTGTATGGCACTGGAAGGAGAGTCTAAGGGGTCCATTAGGATGGAGGGCGGATGTCCTCCGCCGGGCAGGTGGTAGCAACCGCCGGACCGGCGGCGGACATCCGCCCGCCATCGAAGCCCTGAACACCGCCGGTCCGATTGACACACTTTACACTAATATGCCAACTCCTAGAAGTGGCACTTCCGCACATGACATAATCACGCATTATACATCATTGCGAAGCATTCGATCACACGAGTCCGCACATACCAAACTCGAGCCTGCACACCCCACGCATCAGGAACTACCAGGGACACATACATTCCCCATGCATTCCTATGGGAGGGCAGGCCTATCTCACCACATGCACTCAGAGTGCGCACGCACTTTACTCTGGGACACAGGGAAAGTGCGCAGAAACCAAAAATCACTACCACCAGGTCACCAGTAAAAGCAAAAAAGTTTAGGGGTGAACCTGCCAGAAGGGCCAAGTCCAACAGGTCGTGACCGCAGCGGTGTGATTTTCCGCCTGCCACTTTTCCACTGGTTGCAGTCCACCCGCTTGCCTGGCGTGCGGAGCTGGGCCACCACAATTGTGGCCGATCAGGGCCAACACCGCCGGCACGATTATGATGCCGGCAGTAACCAGCTTTCCGCGGCGGTGGAACTGCCATGGAAAGGCATGCAGAGAATGTATCCGGGGATCCATTGCGGACCCCCAATGTATTGGGGGGGTGTGGGTGCACTGGGGCATGTCCCTGTACCAGGTGGCAGGCACTGTGCAGTGCCTGCAACACAGTGCAGGGACATGCAGGACATGCTTGTTTGGACATTGCGGCGGTGCTGCTGGCAGCACCGCCTGCCAGAATGTTAACCGCCGCTATCCGACCTCCGCGGTCGGATTTCCACTGCGAAGCATAATAATTGGACCGGCAGTTTTCCTGCGGTCCTGGCAGGTGGTGTTTTCCCACTACCATGGCGGTCGGAGTGATTTTCCGACCACCATGCTAATAGACCCCTTAGCCTATTAAGCGATGGAAAAAGAACTATAAGAATTGTCATTGAAACATTTGGGGAAAAAACAACTTTAAAAGGCTGAAAGAAAGGATTTTGAATAGTGAGATTTTAATGCAACCTGCGGTTATGAAGGAATGATGAGGAAGTCACCAGAGAACAAAACTATTGGCCTAATTACAATGTTGTTCGGACAAGCGTTTGACTGACACCGTTACGGAATGGAACCCCCGACCATAAGTGGGTGGTTCCACCTGCTGAATTTGGGTATGACCGACCTATGGAGCCTTCTATCATCTCTGTTGTCTCTAAGAGCAAATACCTGCTGAATTTGGGTATGACGGACCTGTGGAGCCTTCTATCATCTCTGTTGCCTCTAAGAGCAAATACTGACAATTACTCTCATCCTTTCAATCCAGACCCGGCAAGAGGAAAGATCAAGGACTTCTACAGTAAATATCAAAAGAACGTTATGAACAGAGGGGTACTGAATATATTCAAAAACGTTTATCAGATAGACTTCAATCCTTGGCCTCCAGGCTCATGTTTCATTTTTATGCACATTTTCAGGGACTCTGACCAAGAGAATGGCCCTATGTGATGGTGTACAGGCATTATTGCTAAAGAGTCCTATTGTTCCCATTCCACTGGGATAGAAGTGAACAGGTTTTTATTCTATCCTTTCCTGGTGCAAAAGGTCTAATCGGAGTTCAGGCTGGTACTAGACCTGAAAATGGTAAACTCTTGGATAAAGTTTGTTCATTTCAGAACGGTGACTATGCAAAATATAATGTTTTCAGGGGCAAATTTTCTGGCTACCATCGATCCAAATGACGCTTATCTTCATATTACCATTTGCGTGGAATGCCTGGGGTTTTAATGGTTCACAATAGGGAATTCCACTTCAGGGTGTTAACATTTGGACCAAAACCACCCTCTGAGTATTTACGAAGGTTCTGGTGCCCTTGATGGCAAAAAACTGAATCAAGAGAGGATATTTGTTTAGCACTATCTGGACAATTGCCTGGTCTTTTTTGCACCCAGGGTATGAATAGGTTCTCATACAGAGAGAGGCTTTGTGGTTCTGAGAGAGAATGGGCTCTTTATAAACACCAGTTGATTCCTCGCTCAGGCATTGGAAATTGTCAATCCGGGCATCTTTTGATGAGCTGCTGAGGCAATATGACAGTTTCTTTCTTTGCTGTCAAACTGGCTTGCTTGCTTTAGAATGACATTATCTGTTTTAGCTTGACAGAGCAGCTGTTGGGACTCCTGCAATGCCAAAAAAATTGTTTGGAATAAGTAGACTGAATCCAAACCGGCCATGAGTAGCTTGTGTTCCAATCTGGAGAGACCCTGCCTGGAAGGTCGGACTGTTCCTCTTGGAGCAGGACAAGAATTGATTTGCATATAGCTGTTCTTTGTCTAGAGTGGTATAGTGGGCTAAAAATGATAGACTACAATGGGCCCTGAATGATCTTCACTGAGAGATTAATGAAGTATTCCACGGGTGCTCTACATATTTAGTTATATCATCATCATCGGCATAAGTTTGCACTGGAACTTAGGGGCTCATTACAATGGCGGGCGGACATCAGTCTGTCCGCCATGGTAGCGGTGCTGGGACCGCCTGCCAAATGTGTGGTGGTCCCAGCACACATATTAGGATGCGCCTGCCATGCTGGCGGGCACATCCTGGGCTTTTAACATTGCGGACGGTGCTGCTGGCTGCAGCACCGTACGCAATGTCAGAAGTGCATGCACAGTATTTCCCTGCACTACGTGGCAGGCACCACGCGATGCCTGCCACTTTGGGCATGCAAATGCACCAGTTCACCCCCCCTGCCCCACACAGAGGGGGCCCGCAATGGGCCCCCGAATCTAGTGTCAGCCTGTCTTTTTGTGGCAGGATAACCGCTGCAAAAAGGCAGGCAGAAAGGGATACCATAATCCGTATGGCGGTGCCTGCAAGGCACGGCCGCAATACTGTCCTGGTTGCAGGTTCCGCAAGGCGAGCGGAAAAGGACCGCCTTGTGGAACCGTGGCCGACGGACTTTCCGTCCGCCGCAGACACATTGGGATTTCCACCGCCATCCTAATTTGGCGGTGGGAATTTCCTGTGTGATGGCGGAAGGACATCCACTGCCAGCCCGACGGTGGCAGTCCTTCCGCCATAATAATGAGCTCCTTAGAGTCTCTGGGCCCCATTAGGATGGTGAGAGGATCATCCCCACTGGGCCAGTGGTAGCCTCCGCTGGCCCAGCGGGGGCGATCCGCCCGCCATCCATGCAGCAAGGACCCCCCGCCATATTAAGATGGCTGGGGGGTCCGCGGCGGACGGAAAGACCACCCGCCGACAAGTCGACCAGGCGTAAATGGGTTCAATATGGTGGCGGTGTCTGTTAGACACCGCCAGCCATATTACAATGGGGGCAGAAACTTGCCTTTCCGTGGCGGCATTGCCGCCATTGAAAGGCAGGCAGAGTTTACTGGTGGGGGCCCATTGCAGGCCCCCAGGGACTCTGGGGGGTGGGGGGGTGCACCCTGTATTTCAATTTACAATGTGGCAGGTACCACTCGGTGCCCGTTACGTTGTGCATTGAAAGACACAACCTGCCTTTGTGGCATTGCGGCGGGTGGTGCTTTCCACCAGTGTGGCGGGCGCATCCTCATAGAGGGTGTGGGACCGCCACTGGCATTGCGGGCAGTCCCGATTCCCGAGGGTATGGCGGGCGGACAAAGTCCACCTGCCATACTATAGACCCCCTCTGTGTTAAAAGTACAGTGGGCAGCTATAAGGCCATTTATAGATTAATGGAAGAACTTGAAGGATGAGCAAGATTTAGACCAAAGACATTTTAAAGAAAGGAACAAAATTCACCCACCACCAGAGGCTTTTTGTCCTTCCTGGGACCTTTCTATAGTTCTAGAGGCTCTGGAAAGCCTCCCTTTGCCCTCTGGAAAAAGTAGTAATCAAGATGTTGTTTGGGTGGCGGTCACTTCTACCAGAAGGCTAGGTGAGTTAGGATTCCTTTTTTAGGCTTTTGAGGACAGAATCATTTTACACCTTTGTCCGGAATGCTAATTTTACTTTCATAAGGTGTAGGAGGTAGTCCTTCTAATATTCTATTGCCCTCTAGAGAATCCAGAGGAAGTCATTCTGTACACTTTTGATATTAGGATGGCTGTTTTCATTCATCTGGACATGTTAGTGGATTTATGAGTTTCTCATTCCATTTTTGTAAATTTTGGACCAAGCAAGAAGGTGAAAAGGATCCTTGAAAGCTTTGGCATACAAAGAATCAGGTCTTACTTCTCCCTTCTCCAGTAGATGCTCAAAAAACATTATTTGCAGAGATCTGCGGAGCAGCCACAAGGGCCATCTTTTCCACCTTTGTCAGGCATTATAGAAAAAGCAAGCAGTGGATGTTAAGAAGTTTTAATTGGTTTTAAATATCTCTCTTTTAAAGATTGATTAGGACAAAAGACTACATGTTTATTAAAATGCCGAACATGACTTTACAGTTGTAGTGGTGTCTTCATTGAGTAAATCTCACTATGTAATGAATTCAACATAAGGCGGGGAAGGTAATGCTTCAATTACTTACCAGTAATTGCATTATTCCAAGTTCTTCTCTCAATTTAATTAATTACATCCATACATCCCGCCCTTTTACACAAGTCCTACTTGATGGGGGGCATTTATACCTAAGAGTTTTGGCCTGATCGGTGTAAAATAAAACAATATTCTATCCTCGTTTTATTTTTCACCTGCTGGCTGAGCCAGCGTGTGTAGGGAAGAGCAGGGTCGGGGTCATGGGAGAGGGGGGGGGGGAAGACTGATTGGTGCACTTCTAAGTGTTCATGTGTGTTTGCCTGGCCATCCCTCATGCACACTTAGGTTTCTCCAACCCAGCTGTATTGAACAGCATGGTTGAGGAAACAGCACAGACTCCCTGTGCCCAGTGCTTAATTTGTGCCAGTGGTTTCCGATGCTTAGCACCAGCACTTATTTTGCAGGGCAGCGTCTTTTGAATTTTTCTCCCCTGGTTGGGGGTCCATGTAATTATTAAAAATAAATGTACCTATGTCCTGTTTTCGGATGTTTGCCTGGTATGTCTCCAGATGATGACCTACCCAGGTCCAGCATGATGATTGCATCAAGTTTGTGATGTTAGCAGTGCACGTCTGCCTATCACTAACGAGCGTCATTATTCCAATTGGATTATTTATGTGGTTCAGGGCAGGCTGATCGGTGAGTTGTGGATAAGGCAGGCCGGGAAAGTCTGTTGAAGTCGGCGAACCTAAAAGTGGTCAGCATAGTTTAACAGCTCGCTTGCACCGAACTGAAAATGAAACCAGCTGAAACAAGCCACACATAATTTATTCTGCCTCTGACACGTCATGGCTTGGGTACACCGCCAACTGCAGGCTGACATTGGGGATGGTGTGCAGTGCACATGCTGCTCTCCACTGGCAGCACTGTATAACAACTGCCAGCTCCTGCACAGTTCCTCCCAGCAGTGAAAGGTAAGGGAAGTTTAGTACATGCCTCAAACAGGTTTACACCTCTAAAGACGACGTAGAAATGGAATTGCAGAGAGTTGTAAATTACGCTTTCATGCTAGAGGCTTGATTGAGATTGATTTTTCTGTACAAAATCCTAGATACATTGGTGCAAGAGAAAGTATGTTTCACTGAAGGCATTTCAGAGTGATGGGAGGTCCAATGGCGTGGAAATAATGGTAGGTGTTTTACTAGTGCAGTCAAGCCAGCAAGGTGCCCCCCTTTGTCCAGTGGCCTGCAGAATGTTACACAGTATGTCTGCGCAGCTGCCCAAGGGCCCATGTCATGTGTAGCACCATCAGATAGAGCAGGCCTTGTAGCCAACTGCACTTTGCATCCTGAGACTTGTAGGCCTGCATCTCTAATGGAAAGTCACTACAAGTTTCAGAATGCAACGGTTATCTCTAGCTAGACTTGTGCTACGGCTCTGTTTGCTGGATTCTGGTGCAGTCCTAGTAATAGCCTGAAGGACTTCTGAAAAGTAGGACATGACCATGTTATATGAGAGCACAAAGTGTTCTGCAGCAGGCATGAAAGTGTTGGTACAGGATTAATGGAGAGACCGATCGCAAGGGCCTTTGCAAGACATCTCCGCAAAGAGGAAAAATAGTTTTTCAACCAGAACACCGCAGTCAATATTCCAATATTATTGGATTTTTTTATTGCACAATAAAGCACAGATATGTTTCTGTAAATTTTCTTGCACCATCCTGCTGTACCAAGCGCAAACTAAGTGTAGGCCTTACAAGGACTGTCTCGGCACGTGGTGCAGGGTTCTCGTCAGCAACTGCCAGTCTTCTGATCTCCCTCTCTCTCGTTTCCTCCCTTTGAACCCCATTCTCTCTGTGGTATTTGGTGAACATAGAAGAAAGAACATTCCGGGAACTTATAGACCGTGGCGTATCGGCCCTCAGATTTTATTTATGTTACATACAGCTTAGAGGGTTCACGTGCCAGTACTTAATGTGTGCCGGTGGTTGCAGGTGGAGCACACAGGCACTCATTTTTGGGGAGCAGCACTTGTTTTAACTCATCACACTTTGATGTAAAGCAAGAAGGAGAAAAACAGTGACTAACAAAGATAGCAAAGGTGAAAGAGAAGCCGCAAGAGTGAGATCAAGTAAAAGGGGATATCTGGTGGTGGATTAAAGAGGCATGGGGTGGGATTAAGGGTATGCAGCCTTGGTGTTCGGTTCCTCTGACATCTTGTAGCTTCGAGCAGCAATTTGAGCACCGGAACTTATTCTTTTACAAATTAAGCACTGCCTGTGCCAGAGCGGAGCATCAAACCATCCCACTCAGGCCAATCCCTGCGCTGTTCTCATTGCAGGGAGCCTGTGATGCTGTCCCAGTGTCTGCTAGGACCAGGAAAAAGAACAACGAGGCGGGGCATGGGAGGCATCCGGTAAACTTTTTGTTTGTGGCGGCCGCCACTGGTGTTACAGCATACCTGTTTGAGACATGTGTTGGAATTGATGGGGAGAGAACAAGTGTGGACTAAAAACTCTCAAAGGAGCCCATCATGAACAAGAAAAAGATGGCAATGGTGGGATGCAACCTTGTGATGAATCATGACACTTGGAGTGGTTAAGAGTTAACATCATTTTGACAAATCTTGGCAGAGGTCAGCAGCAACAAATGCACTGTATCTAGGAATCAAACCTTTCAAAGCAGTGTCCACAGGGATATCACCTTGTTTCAGGTTCCCAAGTACTTTTGTTGAGTTCAAATAGGAATAACACACTTGGGGCTGTTTGTAGAAATGCCTTGACAATGCAGCAGAGAATTTACTGTCACTAAGGGGCCGATTACGATGTTGTCAGGAAAGGCTCCGAACAGGATTTGGATTCTGCTACTCTGATTCGGGACCTGTGTTCTCGACCGAATCTGTCACCTTTCCGGACGACTGAGTATGATGCAAGGAAGCTGTCCGGGCTGTCCGAATCAGTCCCGAATGGGATTCAGTCAGCCCAAGTCGTTCGTAGCCGAATTGTACAGCCCAATGAAGACCATTGAAGTCAATGGGAGTCCGACCGACCCGAGTCCGTATGCATCCAGACACATCGTAATCGGTTGGAAGGACTCCCCAAATACGAATCATTCGTAAAGCATTCCTAACCCTATACGGTGGGATTGCTTTCCTGACGACATCGTAATCACCCCTTAGTGTGTACTAAAGAGAATGTGACTTTGTGCCTAATTACTGTAATAAAGTACCGTAAGTCAATTGAAATGTAAAACAAATCCCAAGAGTGGAAATCTTGTTCTGCTGTGACAGGAAGTAAATTGGTAACTCTTCACCAACTTGACCTTTCGCAAACATGTTCACCTCTATCTGACTGTAGCCTACAGATTGGCAACAGTACTTAAATGCAATGTTTAGGGGGAGCTAGCAATTTTAGGTATTACTCTATTGTTGTGTGATTATGGGAAAAAAACAGTTTCAACAGGGCAGGGAGTGCCTAGATGTGGCATTAACTCCAGAAATTGGAGGAACTTCCATTACCACCAGACATTAAATCAGGCCCCATCTTTTGCACCCTGTGCTGTATTCACTTATATGGGTTGACTAACTTTATTTGCAGCGGAATATCTTTCCATTTAATGAGCCATTGATAAGTGGGAAAATGCTTTGTGGTATAAAGTTGGGTTCTTTGCTTCGTACAACATTCCCCTTCTACAAGATTTACAAACATCTGCTCATAACCATACTTACAGCACACCAGCCAAATGTACCAGTCATAAGACTTCTCTCCACTGGGAGTGAAACAATGAACTGATTAAACCCTATTCCACTAGAATGCAGGCAAGAATCGAACATTCCCAAGAAGCAGATTGTTAGACTAGTCAGTCTTAGGGTGGTCGTCCCCCAAATGTCTTGCCTTTAGATCTCCATTTTGGCTGATCTTGTGTACGCTGGCCTTAGGACTCTGTGCACTTTACCACTGCTAACCAATACTACAGTGCATGTGCTAACCCCTTAACCCTTTCCGTGCTCATGACGGAACCACTCCGTCATGAGCCACGGGTGCGCTGTGCTCATGACGGAGTGGTTCCGTCATGCTGCGGCCGTTGGCGGCCGCTCCGTCCACGCGGCGCTAATTCCCCGCCTGTGCGGGCGATTAGCGCAGTGGGCGGAGACGTGACGGAACCACTCCGTCATGAGCACAGCTCACCCGTGACTCGTGACAGAGTGGTTCCGTCACGAGCACAGCGGCACCGCAACTGCCCCCAAACTCCCCCAGCGCCGCGGAGGAATTCCTGCCGCGGCGAAGGGGTTAAAACATAGTAACATTGTCTTATCAAATTAAATATTTAATTTACTTATATGTTCCTAGTCAAGAGGTGATACATGTGCCCAGGGCCTATAAATGAAACACTACTAGTGGGCCTGCAGCACTGATTGTGCCCCCCACTTAAGTAGCTCTTCAAACATGTCTCAGGCCTGCCACTGCAGCCTGTGTGTGCAGTTTTACACTGCCATTTCAAACTAAACTTTCCCTTTTAATACGCTTAGGTCACCCCTAGTGTAGGCCCTAGACATCCCAGCCAGCAGAGGGCAGTGAATTTAAAAAGCAGAACATGTGAATTTAAGTTTTACATGTCCTGGTTGTGAAAACCTCTAGTTTTTCACTACTGCAATGCATGCCTCTCCCATAGTATAACATGGAAGCTACGTGTTACAATTGAGAATCTGTAATTTCCAAATGGGAACAGGTAAGCAGTTCATGTTTGATGTCTTTGAAATTGTAATGAAAAATCCTATCTTGTGGTGAAGTTGAATTGTAAATTACAATATTGGAAATGCCACTTTCAGAAAGTTGGCATTCTTCTGCCTGAGCCATCTAGTGCCTGCAACCTGTCTCCGGGTCACATGGCTAGATATAGCTGACAGTTGGACTTTGTGTATTCCTCCTAGAAAGCTACACAAAATAGAGAGCTTCGGTGTGCCTGGATTGGCCATCACTGGCAGGATGGGATGGTGGTTGCTGGGCACTGCCCTACTTATATTTGAATAGGATGTGTCCTACCTACACAAAATGGGCTGTATATCCCTTGTAATTAGTCTGGAGCCAGGTCAGGAGAGGCAGGAAGCCTAGGGACTTAATAGGCAACCCTCTAGAAGCTTCTTGCATTTCTAAGGCAGAACTGGGTATAAATATTAGACCATAGACACCAACTCTTCAGTACACATGAGGGCCTGTGGAGTCTCTGCCAGGAAGAAGGACTACTGTGCTGCTGAAATGACTGACACTCTGCTGGACTGCTGCTCTGAAGGACTGCTGCCTACTGCCCTCTTGCATGGGTGAGAAAGACTGGAACTACATCTGTTGAACCCAGGGCCCCAAAGTGACTCCAAGGGCTAGTAGGCGGGACTCCTGACTAGAGCTTCAGGAACAGAAAGCTTCAATAAGCTGGACTCTGCCATCTGTGAGTTCTACCCTACCACGTGGTCCCATCCTAGTCCTCGACCCTTGGAAATGGGCCTGAAAGTGCCCTGCCAGCTCATATGTGGACCCACCAGAATCAATGCATCACCTGTGCTGTGCGGTGGAATACTGAGCAAAACTTACGCATCACCTCTGCTGCTGCAAAAGGACTCTGCATCGACATCGAAACCCACATCGGAACCATCGATAATTATTTTAACATGAAATTAGAGTGGAGTTCGCTCGGGTATAGTCTTTCTTCACTGTTGGTGGTCACGTGATCACATTACCGTCATATCTCCCACACACCGGGTTCAAACTTTTTCGAAGAAACTCGAGAAGTTTTCCGAAAGGTTACCGATCGAATTGTTACAGCCTTATATTGAGGTAAGCGAGGACACACGTGTGACGTTCGTATCACCAGTTTTTATTTTCGTTGATTAATACACGTATACGTTATAACGTTCCCTCTTTCGTTTTTCAGAAAAGTTTATTTTATCGATATCTGTGGTTCTTTGCAACATGCATTCAAGATTACTAAGAACCTAGTATTCAGGTCAGAATTTATCCCAACTTATCGGCAATACCACAACACACCATCTGATTATTTGCGAGCATGCACGCTTTGGTTACCACGCACGAACTTATTTCAGTTTACTGCCGACTTCGCAGTCTCTAACCTGATTATTTCTTGAGCATGCACTTTACGGTTTCCACGCATGAACTTTTCGTAGACGTTATATTCTTTTCCTTCGGGATTTCACCTTTATTAACCCAAATAGTACCTTCGTTTGTATTCAAATTCACGAATCAACTGATTAAACTGTTAGCTCACCACTCCATCTTTCACGTGGTCCGGCACTCTTGACCCTTCATCTTTACCTCTTTCACCATTCATAACCTCGAAACATCATCATTTACAGCATGAGAACAATGCAATTGAATGTTTGTTATTTTGTGTTACACCATGTTATATGTCATTTGCTTGATGTTTTCAGCATACAAGGCCCCTGAGGAAGGGTTCGCCCGAAATACATAGGGCAGAAATGTGATGAAACGAAATCGATTGATTGAAATCTATGAATACCATAGTATGAATATCATATGAATTTCTAAAAGAACTTTTTGAAATAAATGACGTCTTAAAACTACGAACTTTACAACCATTGCACAATTATTTAAACATTCCAACAAATACCGGTGTGCTGAGTAAGAGACGTTATCCCTACGGGAATTAACGCATTCAACTGAAGCTTCACTGACACAGGCCCTCACATCCCAAATCTCTCAACGACACATCTCAACCTCACAACTCCTCAGAACCTATGCATCGCATTGACTGCATGATGCATCCTCGAGGCCAGCCTTCGTAGAGCAAGCCCTTATCAACAGTATCCTCCACAATGATTTGAGACCTCACATCGCAGCTCCACAGCCCCTCGGACCTGACCCATCACCCAAGTTGTGCAACGCATCATCGCCGCAGGTCCTTGCAATGCTCTACAACCAGGATTTAAGTAACTCTTGTTCAGCGGGCATAACTGTGTCCCTGTAGCTGGCCCTCATTCCATTGCAGTCAGACAGAAGTTGTGACTTTGTTCCAGTTAGATGCAACAAGATAGCCACAGTTAGCGATTTGTGCTTTTTGGCGCTATTTTCACTGAAATCTTTAAAGCTGCGTATATCTGGTTCTAATAATTAGGTGTTTGTAGTTGTGGTCTTGTTTTATGTATTAGAAATTGCTATATTATTCAAATCTGGTGTGAGAACCTTTTGTGGTGTGTTTTCACTGTGTTACTTACTGTTTAAAGGTTTGCACATAAACATTATACATTGACTAACGTTAAGCCTGACTGCTTTGTGCCAAGCAAGCAAAGGGTTAAGCACAGGTTAATTTTGGGTTGGCTTGTGATTTCACCCTGACAAGGAATGTGGTTCCTGCTTGAGAAGGGTTTCACCCCCCTCAACCAGTAACCCAATTTCTTACACAGATCCTTGCACTGTCATCTTTCAACAAAATGGCGCTTATCTTTCTATTTTTACTGTACTGTTAAAAACAGTTTTAGTGGAAACACAATGTTCACAGCATAAAACGACAAGTCCTTATTCAATGTTTTCAAAGTGCCAACAACAAATTGCCAGGGACCATGGTCTTTGGGGGGCACCTAATAGGAGCCTGGAGAGAGATTGCGGTCTGTTTTTGGAACCAAACCAGCTAATACAGTCTACAAGTGCAGCTTTAGTCAACAGGCACTAAAACCAGCCCTATAGCTCACATCACGAGTAAGGCCTTTATACTGATTTGAGTGGAAACTGGTTTTTCCACCAAAATCTTCATTAAGAGACCAGGGGTATTACCTCGTGCAGTGAATCTGCATGGGGAAATACCAGATTGGATTCCAGGGACGAATTTTCTAGATCAAGCCTCCAGGAATATGTCTGGTATTCTGGGATTACAAGCAGACATCAGTGAGGTAGCACCAATTTCCACACGTTATATACAATTCCGTAGAGGACTATATTAGCAATTCCCAAAATAATACTGCACCTGAATTATTGACAACCCCGGCATTGGTAATACCGGGTACTTCTCTGGACAGGGCGCTAAACTCAGAACGGAGGCCTAAAGTTCAACTTTACTTCTGCCTTATTAAGGTGCACGTCATTCACTACTTAATACTACAAAGGTAGAAGGCTATGCACAAAAATATTCAAATCACCTAATCAGTGAGACCGACTAGGGAAGCAATTCCAAATCCTATTTTAATTACTTTTTCTACTGAATATTTTTTTTTAATTCACTATAATGAGTTCCTTGTTCTGCATAGCTGTAGATTCATTCTATTTTTGCTGCTGGCGCCAGGTAATCGCCACATTAACAATGTATACATTGCGCTGCACCTTATCACTGGATTTACTTGGGCAGTTAGGCATATCAGCATGTTAGAATGCCTCCACTTTATAATTCTCTCTTGAGGGAACACCGCGCATAAATTCTCGACACTGGGAGCAGTCATGGGTGAAATGGCCTTTCTTGGTAAATGTCACAACTTTAAGTGCTGCGGTGAAATAATTGGGACAGAAGGATAATTGAGCCAACAGCAACATGCTTTGCCTTTCTTGCTAATGCATTAATCTGCAAGGGTGTTAAAATGTGTTATAATGGTGGCCTATTCACGGAGAAAAGGCTGAAACCTTTTAAGAACTGCGTGCTTTTGCAGAGCTCAGGAAGACACCGCAAAAGGAACACTAGAGTAAACACTGTGTACTTTGATTCATAGGTTAATTAATTACTTTGAATATAAACACTAGAGCCCCGGAGATAAAAAAAAAAATCAGCTAATTGTTCCAGGTGCAGTTATGTTTTTTTTATAACAACAACTGTGCGGCCCTGTTCTCATCCTTGAGTTACTGTTGTGATGTTTTTTAAATACGCCTTATCGGAGAAGGGATAACTTTTCTGCTTTTATGGTAAGGTGGCAGCAGAGTTCAACAAAATGTGAACATAACACCGTCTTTCATGTAGCAATGGCTATGTTGTGTTCTAACTATCCATGGGAAACATTAACTGGGTGATAGGAACATGGGAAAGGGTCCGCACAGACATGCTATTATAGGATATTAAATAAGTATGGTATTGTATTGGTGTTTTATAGAGCTTTGCATAACCCCAGTGAGCCATGAAGCGGGAACAGACAGTTCTGTGTTGATTTCTTGAAAACTATAACAAAGGCCACATAACCAAGGGAAGGACAGTTAAATGTGTACAGGTACCTGCAAATCAGTCCTTCCTGTCAGGGAAGGAGGAAGTGTTTCTCAAAATACACATTAATCATAATATTGCTTTCATGCTGTCTCCTGTTGCTCTGTGGGCATACTTTTATAAACAAGCATTGGTAATGGTAATAGGGCTGTCTTTAAAGGATGCCTTATGTGAAGCATTGCAAGTAGATAGCATGGGAATGAATATGGACTTGTGTGAAAGCAAATAACTGTAGTATCATATTGGTTAAGGTTAAAAGGTCAGGTGACAGTTGGACTGTCAAGCCAGACCTAAAAATCCAAGTAGGATAATGACTGCCCTTCTCCCATCTGGGTGCTGCCAGAGAAAACACCATGCATTATCTAGTCATCTAAGACACATTAAAAGCATTATAATGTCACATGTGTCCCTGAAAGTTCAGGCAGCTGGATAAATAAACAAAATGATCACACTTTTTTGTTCAAAGGGCACAACTTCTGCCTAATCAAAACATGTACTCATAGCTCCCAACACATTGGCAGAGCATAAGCCCCTCTCTAGTGATGCTCACATAATTGTCTGGTGACAGTTGCACTGTCAAGCCAGACTAAAATGACAATACAATCAGTAAAACTAAAATAATTTGGAGTGTGACAGCATGACTTTGTAGTGTTGTGATGCATACCTAACCAGCAAAACACAGTCACTGACTCCTCCTACCAGTTCCATAGATAAGCATGTTTATATATTTTGAAAACATAGGCCTTACAAGTATTTGGACACATAGGCCATCATTAGGATCGACCGAATTCCACAGACGGGGTTACTGCAGTTGAATTTCTTCCAGCTACTGTTCGAAGTCCCTCCAGTCCCAAAACTATTGGGGCCACAACATCCAGTCACGATCACTGCTGCAAAGGCTGGGCCGGCTGTCAGCTGCACATACCAGTCCTCCTAATACCCCAGCAACAGTATGGGGTGAGCAGATAATCCTCTCCCTTTAAGTAAACAAGCCCTCCCTGATCCCACAAACCCCTTATCTACCTCAATTCCCCACATACTCTATTAAAGATACTTTCCACCTGCACAGAGCAGAAAGAAAATGCGTGCAGTTTTCTCATTGGAATTGGGGAAAGCCACAGGGAAAGTGACCGAGCATCTCTGTTTCCAGATCATTATTCCCCATATGGGAGCAATACTCATAATCAGTGAATTTTGGTGTGGGAATGCCAGCCCCAATCGGGAGCTCCACAATCAGCCAAACTCATAATGAGTACCGTACTGAGTTCTCAATATATTTTTCTTTGACCTAATACTATGAAGAAGTACTGTAACCTCTTCCCATTGTTAGACACCTGATATGATATTCTAAAAACATATTCTAAATTGTTTTGCGCATTTCTACTTTAATGGCTTTCGATTGTAGTAAGAACATTGTATCCCATTTTTACCTTTCCCTTCAAAATAAAAAATGTAAGCAAAACTACAATCCAGATATAATACAAGTGATGCACTCATGCAAATCGGTGCAAAGCAATGCATTGGCATTTACTTTCCAGGGCAAAATGAATTTTATGCTGGAAAGGTGCAATTTTTCAGTGCAAAAAGCAATTTGCGCTGCTTTGCGTCAATAGCAGTCAGACTTATCCTCAACCTCTCACAATAGAATTCACATTACACCACACCTCAGGGAGCTTCACTGGCTCGTCAGACACAAGCTCACTCATTTCAAACTCCTCACACACATTCAAGGCTCCACACAACTTAGGCCCCATCCACCTGAAAATTCACATCTCTGTCTACCATCCATTCAGACATCTCCGCTCCACTCCACAGCACTCCTACTCGTACATTCCACGCATACACAGAACAAGATCAGGAGCACGGTGAGTCTCTTACATCATTCCTAAAGTGTGGAACAACCTCCTACTCCACATCAGAGCCTCCTCCTAGCTTTTCAATCACCCAACCTCCACTAGGTGGGGCTTGGCACACACACCTGTTCAGTGCTAGAATAGCCTCATGTATGATAGTGTGCTTTACAACTACACATAAAAAAGTTTGAATGTCATTTAATCACATTGAACTGTCATAAACGTTTTACTGAGATCTATAATTTAGGCAACAATTTTTAAGTAATAAAAGTGCCCAGAAAAGGAGGAGTGAGGGGGTTAGTGATTGAGTGTGGGATTTAAAAGGAAGTGAACACAATGATAGATCCACTAGAACACAATCAAATTGGTCGGCATAATTGAATCACTGCCGCGTATTACATACAGATCAAATCATGATTACAAAATCAACAGTTCTGAAAAATGCCATATATGTAGAAGATCACAGTGCATCCTGTACTGGTGATAATATTGGCAATGGTGTTATGTCGACGTTTCGACCCCTTGTTTGTTGTAGGTACTCATTACGACCTTACGAGATGGGGTCTTCATCAGGACTGGGGTACGTGTGGAAGGGGAGTGGGCACCATGTCTGTCAAAGGACAGGAGTCTTATCATCACAGCCGGGAGCGGAATAGTAGCTGGTGGTGGTGTCTGCTGGAAGACGGGAGTGTTACACCTAAGAAGCAGGAACAGAAGGAGGTACCATTGAAGATCACCTTTGCTGCAAGATACCTAGTGAAAGATTTATTGCCCGACGGTGAACTAGCGGTGATTTATCCCGAGCAGTCAACCCGTCCTAAGCATTTTGAATACGGCTCCGTTAGTGCTGATTGTTGAGAGCTCTAGGACCTAACTCGACAGAAAAGTTTTTTCTGCGGTGACCACCACTCTCTTCGCCCTTGCCGTTACCACTGAGGAGGTTGGAACCCCTCTTTCTCTGACGATTCTGAGACGTCTTAGAGTCCTGTCCTTTGACAGACATGGTGCCCACTCCCCTTCCACACGTACCCCAGTCCTGATGAAGACCCCATCTCGTAAGGTCGTAATGAGTACCTACAACAAACAAGGGGTCGAAACGTCGACATAACACCATTGCCAATATTATCACCAGTACAGGATGCACTGTGATCTTCTACATATATGGCATTTTTCAGAACTGTTGATATTGTAATCATGATTTGATCTGTATGTAATACGCGGCAGTGATTCAATTATGCCGACCAATTTGATTGTGTTCTAGTGGATCTATCATTGTGTTCACTTCCTTTTAAATCCCACACTCAATCACTAACCCCCTCACTCCTCCTTTTCTGGGCACTTTTATTACTTAAAAATTGTTGCCTAAATTATGGATCTCAGTAAAACGTTTATGACAGTTCAATGTGATTAAATGACATTCAAACTTTTTTGAGTTATTTGGTCAACTGTTTTCCAATGTTTTGTTTTGAATGATTTGTATGCTGGGACCGTTTCCTCCATACTGTTCTCTACCCAGGTCCCAGTGATTTTTGGGTTTACCCTTTCTTTAATTACAACTACACATAACATAGCAAGGGGGTTACTTGGGTCTTTGCCGTGCAAACACTCACAATTTTTGCCGAAAAGCCCGATCGACTAAGATAGCCGGACAAGACTTCACAGGTGCCTCCTTGAAGCAGGCACTCACAAGAAGAAATGCTTTCATTTCTATAAAAAAAAAAACACATATTGTGTGTGTGTGTGTGTGTGTGTTGAAGATTGGTTGCTGCTCTGTATTGTAATACAAATGAGTAAATCTACTGCCAAGTGCTTTCTTTGGGATGGTAGTTCGAATCCAGTAAATGTATAAGTTGGAACATCGAAGGGAAACATTCCCAAGCTTACTTTGCAGTTGAACTATATTAGAGCTACAATGATAAAATAAGCTCTACCTGCATGGAAATAATACAACATAATATAGGAAGTTGTGGAGAATAAATATCTCAAAGGCCCGTTTGGAAATGTTATGTTGCTTGCTGTTCCATTCTTTACATGGGTGCTCATCCTAATGTTTATTTTACGACACGGTCGGGTTTTGTGCTTCTAGCCATGACTTTGTACAGTAATGTAAATAAATTAACATTAACTACGCCAAGTTTCAAATGCATAATAATAGGACAAACTTTTAGGTTGGATGACAGTGCTTTAAAGTTTTGTTGAAACACACTATAGTTGACGAGGGCCTATTTACAAAGACATTTTGGAGTGCAAACAAGAGTACTACTGCAGTACTACTGCAGTATTCTTTCATGTATTCTGATGTATTCTGATAAAAATAGGAACAAAAATAGAATATTCAAATACTATTAGTAGAAACAGAAAGGACTGTTCACTCATAATGAGGAGTTGAGCGTTTTTTAGCAGATTCACAAAGGCATGTGCCGCGCTTAATTTGACCAGGTGGTTGCCTATGGGGGCCACCAGCACTTATTTCCGGGGACTGACACTTATTTGTCCACATCATATATTTACCAAGAACAGGTAATGGAAAAACACACAAATTGGAAAGACCGACGAAGAGAAAGACAGAATAACCATCACAAAGGGAGAAAGCAGGAACCTGCAAGAACGAGATAGAAGAAGGGAGAATCTGGTAGTGTATTAAAGAGGCATAAGGTGGGTTTAAGACCACCAGTCTTGGTATGCAGTCAGTGCCTAATTTGTAGAACAGCAAGTGCCAGGGCCCTTCTCAGGAGACAGCTTGCACCACCCCTTGCCGCTGGTAGCGCTTCCAATGACAGTATGAACACAACTACTAACCATTGCACTCCTACTAGTGCACGGGTACTCCCTGGCGGCCCGCTGGACCTTGCAGACATCGTACCAATGTTTTTTTTTTTTTTTTTAAAGAGTGTCAGCAAACACCGCCGGTTGCAGCAGCGCAGACTCCGAAAGACTCCACTCTATGGGGCCCAGGGCATTCTAGCGATAGTCAGAGTGGAGATGCAGGGGAGCTAAGAAAACCTGAAATACAACAAAGCCTCTTTAACAAGTAAATGGTCTTTTAAAGATCCGTGAAGTACTCGAGTGTGTCTGTGTGTGTGCCCGGGAAGCTGTCTAAGCCCTGGCTGCCACACACGCGGGGTGAGGTGACAGAGGGTGACTGAGAAAAGCAGGGTGTAAGAGCCGGGTGAGGTGACAGAGGGCAGCAGGGAGTGAGAGCCAGGTGAGGTGACAGAGGGCAGCAGGAAGTGAGCGCCGGGTGACGTGTGCGTTCAGAGCCTTTGATGTGATGTTTCCCACCAGCCTGTAGTCAGAGGGTTGAGCCAAGGCCAGGGAGCTCAGGCCTGGTCTCCACTCTCGCAGCACAGTGCACAAATGCTCGCCACCAGGTTGGCGCTATACATAATTGATGCACGCATACCTACACGGACGGGTGACTGGCGCCATGGGGGGCTTTGATCTGACAGCTCAGGGTGAGAGTAAGAATTAAAGCCAGCGACAGATGTGACCCCAGGCCCAGTGGTGGAACACAAACCCATCGAAGCAGCAAATTCAGAGACCAAACAGGCGGGCTTTTTACATTACACAGGGGGAGGGGGGAGTGGAGGGCTGTCTCTGTGCTGGTGACGGGGGCGTGTAGACACAGTACGTGTGCACTGCCCGAGGCACAGAGACAGATAGAGACAGAAACAGACAGAGACAGATAGAGATAGAGACAGAGATAGACACAGACCGACAGAGACAGGGACAGACTGACAGATAGAGACAGACAGATAGAGGCAGAGACAGATAGAGACAGAGACAGACAGAGGCAGAGACAGATAGAGGCAGAGACAGATAGAGACAGGGCCAGACAGAGCTAGATAGAGGCAGAGACAGGGACAGACTGACAGGGACAGACTGACAGAGGCAGAGACAGATAGAGGTAGAGACAGACAGAGACAGACAGCGATAGAGACAGAGAGAGAGAGAGAGAGAGAGACAGAGACTGAGAGAGACAGAGAGAGAGACAGAGATAGAGACAGAGACAGACAGAGAAACAGGCAGAGACAGGCAGAGACAGGAACATGGGCAGACTGATAGAGGCAGGGACAGACAGAGACAGGGACAGACAGAGACAGATAGAGGCAGAGACAGGGACAGGGACAGACAGATAGAGGCAGAAACAGAGACAGACAGAGACAGAGAGGCAGAGACAGAGAGATGGAGAGGGATAGAGAGGGAGAGAGGGAGGGAGAGGGAGGAAAAGGGAGGGGGAGGGGGGAAGAGGGAGGGAGGGAGACAGAGGGTGACAGAGGGAGGGAGAGGGAAGGAGACAGAGGGAGGGAGAGGGAGGGAGACAGAGGGAGGGAGACAGAGGGAGGGAGGCAGAGGGAGAGGGAGTGAGTCAGGTAGAGGGAGACAGACAGAGGGAGACAGAGGGAGACAGACAGACAGAGGGAGATAGAGGGAGGGAGACAGAGGGAGGGAAACAGAAGGAGACAGAGGGAGGGAGACCGAGGGAGGGAGATAGACAGGTAGAGGGAGACAGAGGGAGGGAGACCGAGAGGGAGACAGAGAGAGAGGGAGACAGAGGAAGGGAGGCAGAGGGAGACAGAGGGAGGGAGACAGACAGAGGGAGAGAGAGGGAGGGAGACAGCGGGAGAGAGTGGGAGGGAGACAGAAAGAGGGAGAGGGAGGGAGACAAAGAGGGAGAGGGAGGGAGACAGAGAGAGGGGGATAGACAGAGTGAGTGAGACAGAGGGAGACAAAGGGAGACAGATAGAGAGAGAGAGAGAGAGAGAGAGAGAGAGAAAGAGAGAGAGGGAGAGAGGGAGGGAAAGAGAGGAAGAGGGAGAGAGATAGAGAGGGGGAGGGAGACAAAGAAAGAGAGAGGGAGGGAGAGATAGAGAGAGGAGGGAGACAGAGAGAGAGAGAGAGCACGAGAGAGAGAGATATAGAGAGATAGAGAGAGAGAGAGAGAGAGAGAGAGAGAGAGAGAGAGAGATGTGTGTATGCTGGGTCTGGTGGCTCAGTGGACAAAGGCATCCGCAGCAGGGGCCTGTGTTCTACCTCATGGTCACAGTTTTTTTGTTGCTCTAGCCCCGCCCTTCTCCCCCACTGACCCCACCCCCACCGGTGTGGCGGGTGGCCACAAACCACACTATAAATTTGGCCCCCGAGAGAAAGTTTGTGAATACCCATGTACTAGTGTGACAATTCAGATGATTCCAGGCCACTTAAAGCTATATGAATACCGTGAGGGCAGGGGTTAATCATTTGATAATGTATATTGAATGATTAAACTAGTAAATCTAGGGGTGTTATTGAGCTCATCTCAGAAGTAGACAGACAGCACCACCATGCGGTGAACTGTCAATAGTGCCAGTGTCGAGAATGAAGTGCTGGTGCCAAGCACTGGAAACCACCAGCTCAAATTAAGCACAGTATGCAGCGTGCGTACATTTTATTGTACCGACCTCAGGCTGCTGAGCAGAACTTCGAGATGGGTCACTCTTTCCCTTGCAAATCAAGCGCTGCATGTATGAACACACACAACAGAACTCTCGTAGTACCACCTCCTGTATTCATAATTGATTTACGCCCCAATGACTGCAGGTAAGCATCGTGTGCTGGTTCTGAGCACTAATTGTAAACAGACTGATGACATAATTTACCTTTCTGCGAGTTCTAAACCGAAAGCAAGCCTTGGGCAACCCCCTGCTTTCTTGTACTTTCAAAACAGACTTTGAACAGCAGACAATATCTGCGTCTGTACAGTCCTGAAGATGCCCAATTACGGCTTTCATGTTTACTTTCCCTTTACACCTGGAACACCACTTTGATGAAACGACCAAAATGTTTCTGCTTCGGCGCTTCCTTTAGCAAATCGAGTGTTCTTTCAACTTTCTTTGGACAAAAAAATCTTTTAACTCAAAATGTGTAACAGAACCCCTAGTTTTAGTGTCTCCCTTTCATGTTTAGAGTAAAAGAATGTCTTTTTTTCTCATCCATGCAGCACACAAATCCCCTGCAGTCCTGTTCGCCGGGGCTCCTCCTGGACTATCGACGCGAGCAGATGTTGCTGTTATTCAGGTTTTCAGAATGAGTTATGCTTATCTTCTGTTTTGTAGCTCAAATAACTTTAATAAACAGACCGTATGAATTATGCAGCATGTTCCGAGTATGCATAGTTGCAGTTAGGACTGAACTAAAATGCAGCCTCAATACCTTATAAGAATGGTTTGTTAAAGATCACTCTTGCCTTTGTAGGTCTTCACACTGTGATGCAGGTGTTCACCCAATTTCATCGCAAATCCAATTATTTTATTAATTCTGCTTATTAACTGAAGGGTGTTCTTTAAGGCTACCTGATGGCTCCCTGCCAACAGGGAAACTATGTGCCAGGCCTGTGCTTTCTTTGACAAAGCTTTGCTTTCGGGTGTGTTAGTCCCATTTGTTCACTTGTCCTGAACCAAAACTTCAACTCCCAGAAGGCATTAGGATGCTAAAGGAAAGCCTGGTAAAGAGTGACCCTGAAGACATGGGGCCTGGTTCACAAAGGTAAACGTACACTCTTGTGTCACCTGGTAACATTAGTGTGCTTCTGAGTCACATTGAGTAAGCTGAGCTCCCTTAAATCTACCAGCTATGGTTACGGTCAAAGGGAAAAGGGAGTCTAGTTCTGGAATTTCCTTTCACAAATCATTAATTTCACTCATGTTAGTCCACTGACTTCCACTGGACCATGTCAAGACTAAAACTCCAGGAATGCATTAATCGAGGAAATGAAACTTTCACTGGAAGGCAGCGGTCTTCTTTACCTGGAGTCATTTGGTAGCTCTTTTGTCTGACCACATTTATCAGAAAGCGTTTTACTTTATCTTTATACAATAAATGAATATATAAATGTCAAGTGTGTAGGGAACATGCTCCATTTCTGGATAATTTCTCCTTACGCAGCTTTCAGTTTTGTCATAGTTTATTTTCTCTACTTTATTTTCTCTATCGGGCCACTAGGTCTAAACAAGACCCATAAAAGGCCCTAGTACTTTGGTAAAAAGCCTGCATTGCATAACTCAATCACCACTTCCTGCATTAAAGCAATGCTAGCTGCAGCCACAATTAAAATAGTTCATATATCATTTTTATAAACTGACTAGCCTTTAGCTACGAAACATGTTGACCGGGATATATGCCCATTAGGGTCATATGGTTTACCTAGCTACAAAGGGATATAACATCCCCTAGAGCAGCACCACATACTTTGTTTTTTATAATGACAGAGGAATCACCTTCAAAAAAAATATTCACTCTCCTTCCAGCCATTTTTTAATACACTCTTTAGGACTTCACTGCCACTTACACCCACGCACCCATACAGCTTCATCAAAAGATCTCCGATAAAGAGACTGTTTGAGGGACCCGTAGGGCATTGCAGCACCCGCCCGACTAGGAGCAAAGCCCAGTGATGAAGCATGACATCCTTCTGGGTGTGTGAGGGCAACAAGAGGAGGACAAACTGTCCCCCACAGATAAGAGTAGCACACAACCAGAGTACTCCCTACTTCCACCTCTTTCTCCTGTAAGGAACAGTGACTCCCTTTTGGTATAAGTATACCTGCATTGTGCCATGACTTCATTATTTTTAATAGTAGTATTGTAGGATATTGTTGCATACGAATATGAATATGCAAAGCCATAAAGGGTGCGGCACTAAAAGTGGTGAGCCAATTTCAAAACTATGAATCAATTGCTACAGTGAACTGTAGATTGTGTGCCACACTTTATATTACCAATTTCTAAACTTTTGTAGCCCATTCACAGATCAATGTCTTACTTTCACTGGGTTCAATTTTGGCTATTCTTTGGAATTGCCTGCATGAAGAAGATAGTAGCTGGTTTGAGCTGCTTCGCCTTTCATTGCATTGAGTAGGCATTACTGGGGCAGATCAACCCAATGAATTTGATGCAAAACAAAATCAATTTAGATAGGCAGGCTGGACATTTTGTCAAAAACATATGGATCCCCGAGGCAGGTGCTAACAAAGGGAAATGTGGTAATTTCACCAATAAAACAATAATTGCATATATGCAGCTGTGGTCTTCTTTTGAGTTAGTCCAGGAATAGGAATATGTACTGCAATGGTATGCTTTCAGTACCAATCTTACGCTAGACATTGATAATATGACTGCCCTTCAAGGTAATAAATTAAACATTGTTAAAGTTAGAGGGGAAAGGTATACATGGCTTTTATTGAATTCTCCACAGCTTTTGATTAAAAAAGTCTTCCTATGCTGTGGAGTAAGCTTTTAAATTTGAGTATGCCAGGCACCCTTTTAGAGTTAGTTCCTGCTTTCTATACTGATATTTGTTGTAGAGTTTTATTGGGTGGGGACAGATGTTTATCGCTAGCCATCCCTACTGCAAATGGATTAAAACAAGGATGTTTACTTGTCCCCCTGCTCTTTCCCCTATATATTTCAGACCTCCCTGATAATTTGGCCCATGTGAGGGCATTGCCCCGATAATTGTGTACCTACTCTACACCGGTGAATGTTTTGATTTGTTCTGCATTCCGTCCATCAATTGTCTGTCTTTTGCTTCCTCACCCTTAGGAGCCGATTCTGATTCGGATCATGTCGGCCGGATTCCTTTCCGGCCGAGCCATTCCGATGGGCTCGGTCGGAAAGGAATCCGACATGGATACCCGGATTGCGGACGACAGGCTCGGAGAGCCCATCCGCCGTCCGGAAATCTGCCAGTACTCCCCCGGCCGCCTCTTTGCAACCGAGGGAGTACGATAGCAGTTTTTCACTGCCTTTTTGTGCCGGTTTTTCTGGCACGAAAAGGCAGTCGGAAACTGTCTTGGGGGCCCCCATGGGTGCAAGACTGCCGAATGGCAGCCTGGAGGCACCTATGGTGCCCCTCTGTGGATCCCTGCACCCGGTGGCAGGCACCTTGGGGTACCGCCCACAGGGTGCAGGGATGAACTGAACCCCTGCATTCAAGGATGCAGGCATGCATTCCGCTCGGAATGCATGCCTGCATTGACTTGTATACGAGTGGGACCGAACCCTGTTCGGTCGCATTGTACTAGCAGGGCCATAACCGACGACAGCAGGTCGGTCGGTTATGGTTCCTGCCCGATGTCGGACGGACCTGAGTCCTTCCGACATCGAAATAGGCCCCTAAGTGTGCTAGGTATGCCCAGACATGGGTCCCGGGCTCACTGTGCCACTGAATTCAAGCTATCCTGGCTGATGAGGGGTGAGACCCCGAAACCAGCCCTAGGATGCTTGTTTCGGGTCCAGGGAGGACCTGGCTTGGCAATTCGGGCTGGACTGTTCCCACGGGGCACAGGGTCAAGACTGATTTGCATATGGCCAGATCCAAACTGGGGTGGCATGGTGAGCAAAAGAATAATGGATTTAAACCAGATCTCTTGACTGGGGGTGAATGTTTTGATTTGTTCTGTATTCCGTCCATCAATTATCTGTCTTTTACTCTACAGGGACAACATTATAATCTGTGATTTAACCTCAAGGGTCTTAATTTATAGAGCGCACTACTCACCCGTGAGGGTCTCAAGGCGCTGAAGGGAGGGGGGTGCTGTTACTGCTCGAATAGCCAAGTCTTGAGGTGCTTCCTGAAGGTGAGATGGTCCTGGGTCAGTCGTAGGTGTGCGGGGATGGAGTTCCATGTCTTGGCGGCCAGGTAGGAGAACGATCTTCCTCCGGTTGTGGTTCTGCGGATCCGTGGGACGGTGTCGAGGGCAAGGCTGGCGGAGTGGAGCTGGCGGGTGGGAGTGTAGAACGAGAGGTGCAATGTCAATGAGGTATTCGGGGCCCATGTCGTGGAGCGCTTTGTGTGCGTGGGTGAGGAGCCTGAACGTGATCCTCTTGCTGACGGGGAGACAGTGCAGGTTTCTCAGGTGGGGTGTTATGTGGCTGCGGCGAGGGATGTCGAGGATGAGTCGTGCGGAGGCGTTCTGTATGCGCTGAAGTCGTTTCTGAAGTTTGGCTGTGGTTCCTGCGTACAGGGCGTTCCCATAGTCCAGTCGGCTGGTGACGAGGGCCTGGGTGACTGTCTTTCTGGTTTCGGTGGGGATCCACCGGAAGATCTACAGGCCCTCCAAAAATTTGCTGAGGCTCACCACCTAAAGATCAATGTATCCAAAAGTAAAATTATGTGTATGCATGGGAGGAAGAAGCCGAAATATGGAAACTTTGCATGGTCTCTAGGTGGTCAAAAACTGGAAACTGTAAAATTGAATCCTTTTTTGGGGAAGATAGTGTGCAGAAATGTAGGCGATAAAGCCCATATAGAAAGTAACACGTCTAAAGCCACCTCTCAGGCTAAATGTCTGGGGTTCCTTTATAGGGCCACCGGGAGAGGACATTTTAGACTTTTATTGGAGATCTTTCCTTGCTAAGAGCCCTGGTACAGAACTGATTAATGGATCAAAATGGGGCTTTTTAAATACAGTGGAAGGTAGAATTCTTAGAAACCTAGATCAGTTAAACCAGCATTCTCTGTGGCTGCCCTTATACTAGAATATGGATTGAGAAGCACCTGGGCACAGGGCCTCGCAGGGCTAGTGCGTTGGGCTGTTGGTCTAGCAAAGAGTGACCATGGTACACTCAGATTCTGGTTGCGAAAATACATTTTAGATGGTCTAAAAGAAAATTCATTAATCTACAGAAAGTTTGTGATTGCGATAGATGTGCTGCAATTAGACCAGTCTTTGATTTTTACTTTGAAGCCACACCAATTAAAAGCTATTTTGAAACAGGCCACCTGGTTCTTAAGTTTTTGTATGGAGAGGGAAGCCTGTACTTTAAAGAAATGTTACCATCCAGCTATTGACTCCTGTCTTATAAATAAAGCACACACTTATATTTCATGGAATCTGCTGCATGGAGTGCACCGTTTTTGTTGACTGTTGAGGCAGGGCAAGCTTCCTTTAACCCCTTCCATGCGGCGCGAATTCCGCCGCGGTGCTGACCGTTTCTTGCGCGGGCGGGCTCATGACGGAACGGTTCCGTCATGAGCACAGCTCAACCGACGCTCATGACGGAACCGTTCCGTCATGAGCATGGAAGGGGTTAAATCCCCTCCTGGCTAAATGGTACTGTTCATCAGCGATCTGTAACATGCGCAAAAAAGGCCTTCAGGAAATTACCCATGTATTATTCATCTGTCCTGCTTTGTTATTTTGTTGGCGGAAATGGCCAAACTGTTTACAGTTCTCTATCCTCTCAGCTTCAGCAGTACTACAATCACTTTATGACCCTCTTAATGACATTTTTTTAAATATTAAGTTTAAAAAATATATATATTGAGGTGCATCCGTCTGTAGGTTATAGAGGCTGATTGTTTCTTATGTGGGTGTTTTTTCTCTTCTATGTATTATTCATTTGCATTGCTTGATTGCATTTTTGTGGTATATAAATTATTATTCTCTATATATATTTTATAAACCCTTGCACTGATGTCACAAAAGTCACTTCAGATTTTGCTCTGCATAACATGCTGATGTTTGTTGGAATCCTGTCAAATGAAAGTCTTTTGAACCTTGGATATGGTTTATGATTGCCTGATCTCATGATGGGTAGAATATTTTATCATACATTAGAATTTTGTCTTATTCTCATGCATGTAATTTTGTGATTTTATGTGGACCTCTTTTGAGTTCCTTAACCCCTTGGGTGTGGGTTTATTTCCCGCGCTGTGCGGGAGAAATAAACGGTGGGCGGGTTTACGACGGCTCCCGGCCGTCGTGCGCACACGCCCACCATGATGCACGACGGCCGGGAGCCGTCATGCGCATACAAAGGGTTAATCATAAAGAGAAATAAATTTGAAAGCCTGCTAGTCAGGGTGCGCTCACTTTTGTACCATGGTGCAAGGCTGTGCAACATGCAAGGGGGGCATGCAAGGTGAGTTGTGCTGAATAAAAAAATTGTACATTTCCTCTGGTCTGTTTTCTATAGAGAGGTAAATATAGAGCATTAACTGGAATAAACAAAACAATTCACTCTGTTTTTTCTGCTTGTGAGGGAACAATTGCTAGTTAATACCCTTCAGTGTGCAATGTCAATGACAAGGTCATCATCTGCAGTCTGGAACCACATAATGAGGCATCTAATTTGAACACGGTTTCTTGGAAGGCTCGAGTGGTATAAGGAGCAATCTGGCAACATAAATAAATATTGTCATTCCAAAGTCAAAATGATCTAATTTGTGATAAAAAGGACAGTTAGCTGTGCAGGATTGTGTAGATATAAGTACATTTTTATATCTTGCGCAGACAGAGACGATAGAGAAACAGCTAATCCAGAAATTTGAAACAAAAGCAGTCCCCAAAGAGCTACAGCCACAGCATCAAATACTTTTCTAAACATGTATTGTTTAAAGTAGCAGGAAAATTCAGATCAGAAAAATTTGCAGTAGCAATGAAGGTACATAGAACTGAGGAGTAATGAAAGCAAGGAGAGGCAAAAATGACTGCCACTGTTCAATGCACAAAAAGTAATGTACTATAAGAAAGGATCATGACGTTAGAAATTGGGGTCTCTAGTTGGCAATGGCTTGCACCTTTATCCAAGTAGGGACCCTTGCTTCTAGTCAGGGTAAGGGATTTACGCTCTAAGACAACCCCTGCTCACCTCCTAGGCTTATTTCAGAGGCAGTGTGTAAAGCATTTGTGCATACACACAGTAACACAGTGAAAGCCCTTTATATGGACACCACACCAGTTTATAAAAATAGATAATCTTTATATAAACCAAACAAGACCAAAACAACAAAAATCCACCATACATATGTCAAGATATCACCAAAAATGTGTTAATAACAAAAATAAAGTTTGTAGCAACAAATAGCTCCCTCTGGGGCTATTACGGTATTGTGACAGATTAAAATCCCAAAGTAAGGTGCTGACTGCAAGTTGCACAGCGTCGAGCCTAGAGTCACATGGACCCCAAAGAACAGTACCTTGGCAAACGAGGAAAACAAAGACGGTTGACGGCATCGGGGATGTGATGCTTCGTTGGTGCTGGGCAGCGTTGCTTCCTTACGACCACAGGGGATTTGAGATGTCAGTGCCTTACTTGATGCAGGGGAGATGAGGCGTTGGTTCCTTACTGTTGCCGGGGTGGTGACGTCACAGTGGTGTTGAGGCGTTGGTTCCTTATGACGTTGCGGGGTCGATGGATTTGGGAGGTCACCCACGTCAGGTATCGGCTCCATGATGTTGAAGCACCGGCGTTGCTGAGGTCAGAGCTGTGGTGCGAGTCAAGACGGTGCATCAAAAATGCCACGAGCGGTGCCCTCAACTCAGGTGCAGGCAGCGGCCTCAGTGATTCAATACAGTTCAGCGTTTGCAGGTGTCAGAGCTGCGGTTCAATTCGGGGCAGTGTGTTGTGCACCTCACAAGCGGTGCCCATGGCTTCGTTGCAGGTCGCGGCGTCGGTGTTGCTATTTTCCTCTGTGGAAGCTGAAAGAGTAGATCCAGTTGCAAGAGGACAGAGGAGACAAAGTCTTTGTGTCCCTGTGACTTCAGAACAGGAGACAAGTTCTACACCAAGCCCTCTGAGATCTTATCCAAGCTCGATAAACAGCACAGTGCAGTCTTTGTCCTCTCCTTGGCAGAAACAGCCACTGCAGGCCAACCCCACACAGCACACAGCAGAGAAGCAGTACCTCTCCTTCAGCTTTCCCAGCTTTTCTCCTTGACAGAGGTTCCTCTAGAGTCCAGAAGTAATCTAAATTGCTGGGGTCTAGGCCCCAATAATTATATCACATTTTCCTTTGTTCTCTTTTGGCAGAGATTCTCTCAGCTCAGTCCAAACCAGTTCTGTCCTCTCTGGTCCAGCTTCCTGGCAGGAGGTAGATACAGAATTGTGTAAGGCAGACCAGGACTATTCAGATGCAAAGAAATCTCCTCCCACTACTCTAAATGCAGCCCAGGTCTATTCAGCCCAGCCCTCACTCATCCAAGAAGGCAGGACATACATCAAACCCCACCCCAAGGGCTGTCTACAGTAAGTACACATCCCCAGCCCCAGCCACTCTAAAGCCAGACAGCCAACACACAACCCAGCAGAGGCACCTAAGATGGCTAAGCAAGAAAATGCCCACTTTCTACAAGTGACATTTTCAAATGCACAATTTTAAAACCATCTAGTAACCATAAAACATTTATTTCATTAAATTCGGAGTTCAGAGAGCCTAGACTCCATGTCTCCATCCTGTCCCAATGGGAAGTTATACTTGTAAGATGTTAAAAAGTATCTCCCATTCTATCCTGTGGGACAGATAGCCTTCAGTAAAGAAAAACGAAAAACACTGTATGTCACTACCAGGACATGTCACACACACCAGTACATTACCTACCTTTCACATACACTGCATCCTGCCCAAAGGGGTACCCTGGGCCTACCTGAGAAGTGCCTTACATGTAAGAAAAGAGAAGGTTCGGACCTGGCAAGTGGGTGCCAGCACACAGCAAAAATACAGGACACAGAGTCAAAAAGACAGGTGAACCACGGCAAGGATGCCAGGTCTAACATAACTCATCTATGTTGAACTAGAGTGCTGCATCATCTTTAGTGGCAATGCTTTCAACAATCAAGCAATGTCTTACAGTATCACCCAGAATGCTCTAGGAACCTGAAATTTCATGTGCAGGTTTCCAGTCATATAAAATGAATTCAAATTAATACACAGATAGACCCGACCCATGAAAATCAGAATCAGTCTTTACCACTACTCTCTTCCCTTTCACAATACATTGTACATCGGCAGCATATGAATAATTAACTGTAATTCTTTAAGGATTATGTTTGCTTTCATTAATTGAGCCTTTCCATGAAAGAAGAATTTAGTCTGCTTTGAGGAAAACAAAGATGACCATATATTCATTACTTCAGCCCTGCCAAGGGGTTAGACTGATGCGTTTAAATGCTGATGTCTGCATCACCACATTTAAATGCATTAGTCATGCACAGAGGGCTCTTTGACAAGTTTTGGAGATCATGCAGCACTCCAAAATACTGCAATGCAATTCACCCTGAAGGCAGACCTCAATTACTCTGACTCGTAGTCCGGGTGATGTGGGCCCAGCACAGCTGGATACATTGTGTTACATTCACAACAAAAAAACGAATTGTGTTTTATGTGGGTGCCCCGCCTGTATCTTCTCTGAGACACACATGTAGCTGCTACCTCCTCCAGCACGGGGGGTGTGGCTTAATTCTATGTCATGGAAGTGGGGGTCTCTGGCTGGTGGCCTCTTGGGGTAGTGAGCAAAGGAGCAGATTTCCACCCACAAACATCCTCAGACTTGCATAGGGTCCTGTAATCATCGTAAACGGGCTGGGTGGCAGCAAGGACACTAAATATTTGAATAATTCCTGTATGAACTTTCAAATAGCAATGTGACTTGCTCACATAGGGATTGTTCAAATATTTAATGTCACTGTTGCCAGACAGCCAGATTAAAAACACACCTACACAAGGAGCAGAGAGCTCCCTGTGACCATTCAAATTCCATTTGGGCACTGTAGCGAATGCTGCAGTCCACCGCCTCCCTCTCCAGCCCTGCCGATGAACTTCAGTTTTAACATAGCGCTGCTAAAAAAAAAAAAAACTGGCGAAGCAGTTCTCAGCTGTGTCACACACTGATCTCTTGTTCTACAGAGACTCTGCGCTGTGTTAACCTGATCTCTGAGGCATTTGTTAACTATACCAAGCAACAGTAAAGTTTAATAGTGTGGGGGGGTCAGGGTGAAACTTTATAATTATTTCTTTAGTTCTATATTTTTCAGCACACAAATCCTCAGAGCAGCCTTTCTAATGGTGCTCTCACTCCTTGAACACATTCCTCTATTGTATCTGGCACAGTCTTTTATTTCTAATCATACTCTCCTTTGAGACTTTAAAGATTTCTGTTTGGGAAACCTGTGATATGTTGGTTTTATTGGTATTATTTGGCAGTCGTGCCCTCTGCCTGGCTGCTTATGTGTTTATTTAAAACAATGCTCTTGTCAATTATAAACAGGCAGAAGATAATTTCACAGTGAGGGCTTCTGCTGCCTGGCCTCCCATTCCCTGTCCTTGAAGTGGACATATGCAGATAACGGCATGTGGAGAGACAGCTATGTGGACTGTCTCCTTTTCTCCTACTAACTTGTGTTTTCTACCCCTAAATCCCTGTTTATTTTAACATCAAATGTTGGATTCCCAGCTCTAAAGCCTATCTCACATACCTGCTGAAATTTTAAACTGCAGAGGTCAGAAGGAATCATTGGACTTTAGCTGCCAATGTTTCACAACAAACCAGAAACAAAGAAAAATTAATATATAATTATTTTGTTAATCTTCTTTAGGTAACCACACACGTACATGAAAGATAATAAATCAGTGTTAAGATATTTTTATTTGAGATTTTCATTGCTCCAAAGGTGTCATTTCTGTTTTTTATTTCTTTTTATGCACTTCATTGCTGGCTTTACTCACAAGAAAGTGTCACTCTTTGGTGCCGATTCCGATCCGGAAAGCACTCCGACCGAGCCGGATCCAGAGTGCTTTCCAACCGAGCCGGAGTCCTGCAGTCCGACCGAGCGAGTACGATGCGGCCGTATGCTGCCAGACTCGGTTCGGTCGGACTCCCATAGAAGTCAATGGGAGCCGGTCGTACGACGCGTACATGGGCTCCTATTGACTGAATGCGTACGTCTCGCACAAGGGTGCCTCCTACAGTGGGTACGCGTCGGTGCCATCCACACCATACATGCCTGTTTTGGGGGGAGCCTTGTGTCTCCCCATGTGTCTGAGTCCTAGGACTGCGGGTGACAGGGGGTCCGACGCGGACCCCCAAAGGCAACCACCCGGACGTTTTGTGAGCCAGACACTCTGGCTCGCACAGGCTGTCCGAAACGTGCATCATACTGGCTCGGTCGTAAATCGCATCCATTGCATGCCACGGTTAGCTTCCGACCGAGACATACGGAGCGGTTCGGACCCGGAAATGACTCAGTCGGTGAATTTCACGTAGCTCGCATCGTACTTGCCCGCTCGTACAGCTGTACGAGTTGGGCAGAAAACACGCGTACGGCTCGTAGTTTTTCCGGCTGGATC
Source organism: Triturus cristatus (assembly GCF_964204655.1). Taxonomy (NCBI): domain Eukaryota; kingdom Metazoa; phylum Chordata; class Amphibia; order Caudata; family Salamandridae; genus Triturus; species Triturus cristatus. The sequence continues at coordinate 882,517,757 of NC_140583.1, forward strand.
ACGTTCTGCCCTGACTAGAAAAGGTGGGTCCCTATTTGTCAGAAGTGTATACCTCTGCCAACTAGAGACCGCCGGTTCTAACAGTGCCCTTCCGATCGGAATTGGCCCCTAAGTGTCACACATTTGGCAGTTGAATGTCACTCATAAGTGCACTTGAACCATGAAAATACCAGACATAAGAAATCTGAAAACTTGTCAGCTATGGTGTTATGGAAAATGAGGCTCATAGACCCTTGAGAACAGCTGATTTATCATCAGGTGATAGACGCCAGAGCTAAACTTAAAAAATGTTTAAGGGATAAAGTAGTGAATAGCTATCATAAGTTTAAAACCAAACAGTATGAGTATGGGGGAAGGGTTGGGCGTCTGCTAGCTTATCAAATCGCTGATATGAGGGCTAGATCTAGCATTAAATGTATTAAAGGGGTAGATGGATTCGTTTATACTAGATCGGAGGATATAATTGAACTATTTAAGTTATACTATGCCGATTTGTTTGACAATCCAACTTGCCTTAACCATCAAATTGCTACAGGTTAAAGTAAGGAGAGTGCTATGCCTATTTTGAACTGCTCTCTCTCCGAGCCTCTACAAAGGGATGTTGATCAAGGTGCAATTGAGGGAGCAACCAATACTTTGTCTACTGGTAAAGCTGTAGGAGGTGATACAACTCCACTGAAATTTTATAAGATTTTTAAAAATAGGCTTTTACCGGTTTTTCCAGCACTATGTAATTAGATCATGCAGGGGGGGTTGTTCCGCCCTCCTGGAATATTACTAATATTATAGTGTTTTAAAAAAAGGGGAAACGCCGACGCCAAAATCTTTAAAAAAATCCTCGCTTCTCCTCTTGCCCCGGTTATCCACGTTTTAGTGTCAGAGCATCAGCATGGCTTTGTTCCAGGCAGAGACACGGCAGCCCATATTAATACAGCTATCGCTGCTTTGACGTTTCTTGCCGATTAGAACTGCGTGTTGGGATGCTGATGTTAGATGCCGAGAAGGCCTTCGACCGGGTGATCTGGGGATCATTATGGCTAACAATGACAACGCTTGGCTTCGGTCAGAGGTTTATCTCGGCAACCCAGAAACTGTATAGCAGTCCAACAGTTTCAGTTAGAGCTAATGGTCTTTCCTCAACTTCTTTTGTAGTTCAAAGGGGCACCCGACAGGGGTGTCCCTTATCCCCGTTGTTGTTCGCTCTGTTCATTGAACCCTTTGTACAACATTTGTTACGTAATGCAAGGATTCTACCAGTATTTCTTAACGGCGTAGACCTCAAACTGACTGCATGTGCAGACGATATAGCAGTCTTTTCCAGTAGACCCCCAGACTCTATAGTTGAGATTACTTCAGAAGCCCAGCGTTTCGGGTTGTTTTCAGGCTATAAATTAAACTTAAATAAAACACGAACAATATTGAACTATCAATCAAATGTGGCCCCGGCGGATTTGGGGATTACACGAATAGCAACATATTTAGGGGTTTGCATTTGTAGTCAAGTAGATGAGGTGATTGCGCTTAATTATGAAGCATTGTTGAAGAGGGTTGTTTCAAATATGTGTAGTTGGCATAGGCTTCCCATTAGTATTGTGGGTAGATGTAATATCGTTAAAATGAATATTATGCTGAAGTTTTTGTATCTATTTCGTACTATTCCATATAGGGTCCCCCTGGCATTCTTCAAATGCTTGGAGGGTGCTATAGGTAGCTTTATCTGGAGTTATCGACGTGCTAGGAGAGCCTTTCATTTTATTAAACTATCTTATACTCAAGGCGGGTTTATGCTCCCAGATTTTAAATTATATTTTTGGGCTGCGTTTTTTGGTCGAATGCAAAGTTTACTTAAGGGACCTGATAGTGGCAGTATCTGGCTTTCCTATCAAATGGCATGTGGCCCTGATGCGGGGTTTCTGTTATATAAAACCACTGATCCCAACTATTACAAGAGGGTGCGTTTTAAGATTGTGAGAGATATTGTTAAGATATGGCAAGATATCTCTAAGGCATATTCTTTTTCGTATTTGCATATATACACTAGGTTATGGGGGAACCCTGCATTACCCGAAGTATTTCACAGCTCTGTTGGAAGTAGGTGGCAAAGCAGGGGTATAGTACAACTTGGCCAGTTGTATGATGGACAAGGGTTCCGGTCATTTGCTGCCTTGCAGGAAGAGTATGGGCTGCTGCAGACTACGCTTCTTAAGTATCTACAAATAAGGGACTGTTTATTACGCGGCTTGGGTTTATTACAGATACCAAGTCTCTCCGAGATACTTTCTGTACTCTTTCAGACTTGTGGCCGGGGGTTAATTGGCAAAGCCTATAAGAAACCTTTAGCTACTGCCAGTGATGATGGTATATACATTGCAGCAAAGTTAAGTTGAATTTTTCAAATCAACATAACTAGTAATGAAATACAGGAATCCATGGCGACTATAGATACAGCAGTAGCATCGGTCAACCTGAAGCTACAGCAACATAGGGTAATTTTTATGCAGTACTATACTCTCAAGCTAATTTCTAAATGGGTTGTGAATCAAATATCTTCACCTAAAGCATATTGTCCAAAGTGTCAAATATATGCTGCTGACTTATGACATCGGTTCATTATGTGTCCAGTCCTGAGTATACATTGGTTTAGAGTTAATCATGCGGGGATGTGGCCAGGATGGCGGTGAGGTAGGACGTGTTCGCTGGAGCTCCTGCCCGCCGTCCGCCGAAGTTAGCATCCACGAGCTTCTGAGGGACCCAGGGAAAGCTGATAACACTGGTGGGAGGCTACCCCGGTGATTCTCTGCCCTCGACTGTTGCAGCGGTCAGCTGCTGTCATCGACTACCAGCGACTCTGCGCGAGCAGAGGGAGAGGCGGTCCGGCCTACATCTACTGATGCTCTGCTGAGGCTTCAACAAGGTGGCGGCCCTAGACGAGGACCGCTGGGGCCAGCTACTCTTCAAACGGCCTCTGTCCGGTGACTTGGACGAAACGCGGGTCGCCCACCGCTCCGCCTATGAGTGGCCCTTTCAGCTCCGGAGGCCGTGTGAGCCTGCACTCTGGGGGTGGCGCGGACCCTGCCGGCTGCACGGCGCCTGGAACCCGCCGAGCACCCCTGAGCAGCCCGAATCCCGAGCCTGGCCGGTACCGATGTGGGACCTATCCCTCTCCGATGCTGACTGCGCCTGATCCACCTTTGGAAACCGTGAGTGACGCGGCTAGGCCCCCCGGCCTCGATTCTGGAGGAGACAGCCTGCAGCGCCACCAGGGCAGGCCCGGAGACGGGCGAACGCACAGACCGCCTTGCAGCGAGGGCCCAGGCCCGGCGACCTGCCCCCACCTTTGCACCCCCGTGGACAGTCCCGTGGAGCCGTGGCTGCTTCCCTCCTGCCCGCACTGTGGTCAGGTGTTTACCTGCGGGGACGGCGAGGCGTGCGTCCCCCCATTCTATCTGGACCAAGAGTGAGGTGAGCAGGAGCAGGAGGCGCGATTTTACAACAGGGGGCCGACGCCACACATAGAGAAACGACCTCGCCGGATCCCCGGCCTAGATTTGGGTGGGCAGCCTACTGCTTTGACCGACTAGGCCCGGAGGGGGCGGGGCCACGGCACACCTGTGGCGAGGCCGATCGTGGAGGCCGGAGACTCGGCCTGCCGGGGGACCCAGGGACGCTTGCCCCCCCCACGTACCAGCTGAAAGAGACTGTGGTGGCCCCCTCTGGCCCCGCATAGTGGACAGTCACCTCCCTGTGGGGGCAGTTGGGCCTGCATCTACCTGGACCGGAATGCGGGGACTGAAGGTGGGGACAGTGGGCTAGCCTGTGGGACAGAAGGAATGTTGTAGCTCGACATCGCCCCTTTGGTGTACACAGATCCCTCCTTTCTGTAGCCCTGATGAGTGGACTCCTGATTGAGAGCAAGAACATCTAATCTGCACTCCCACTTGACATTAAACCCTGACTCGCCCAGCTGCAGTAGGAGATCGACTACACACTGTTCACTCTAAAGACCCCACGCGAACCACGAGACGTGTCTACGCCGAGTTTCCTTATGCTCCCAGGGCCGGGACACTCAGAAGGCCCCCTGCGTAAATGCAAGCAGAGTCCCCCTGGTTACCGGCTTGGGGTGGCGACGTGTGGGCTGCTTGAGACCAGCTTTGCACTAATAGAGTTGATATTCTAGCGTCCTTCAATACCTGGTGGCGGGGCTGGCACGCGCCTCCCAGCGCTGGTCATCTGTCGGAGACCTCAAGACTATGCCCTCATCCAGGACGAGAAAACAGAAACCTTTGAAAGACATCTTTAGACGCACACACTCTATTCCCAACCTCGCAGTCGCGACCTCCAAAATGGCGGCTCTGCAGCAATCTCCCAGCACCGGGTATGAACCGATCAACAAAGCGTACTTGGAATCACTCTTCCACACTCTCAGAGCCGACCTGCAAACGGTGAAGGCAGATCTCACAGCCGAGATAAAGGAGATCCGCAGTGATGTTGACGAGGTGGGGGAACACGTAGCGATGTTGGAAGACAAGAGTGACACTACAGTGATGGACGTGAATATGCTCCAACAGGAGATACTTCGCTTACAAGATCAGCACTTAGATGTCCAAACTCACCTGGAGGACTTGGAAAACAGGTCACGCAGGCATAACATTCGTATCCAGGGAGGGAAGACATCGGACGACACCAAAGACCTCTTTGCATTCTCATCGGGCCTGTTCCGCCACATCTTAGCGGCTCCTGATGGCGCTGAGATCATCTTGGACAGGGCGCACAGAGTTGGCCCACCTCGGGCGCCTAACGCCCCCCCAGCAGATATTCTTGTGTGGGCCCAAGATTTCAAAACCAAAGAGGCTATCCTCACAAATGTGAGAGCCCTCCATCCTATCTTCTACCAAGGGCACTCTCCGGTACTCTACCAAGACCTGGCCCTGATCACTCTGCAACACCGCCGACAATTCCGCCCCATGACTGAACATCTCAGGCAGCAGGGTATCCCGTATTCGTGGGGTCACCCATTCCGCCTCATCTTTCGATTCAATGGCAAGCTCCATCAGCTACGCTCACTTACTGACTCTTGTCGTCTACTGGGCCTGGCGCTACCGAGTGGGGAAGACGACCACCAAAGCACTGGCTTGGGTCCCGAGACCTCTCCATCAGGGTGGCAGCGCCGGGATGGGCGCCGATGTGTCTAGAAGCCACACAAAATGGACATAGCAAAAAGCCAGCGAGACGCATTGGCCTCCGCGACAGACGCCCTGGCCGGGGCAAGCTCCAGTGCCGAGTGAGCAGTTGGAAACCCGTATCTTTCTGCAATTGGTCCAATGATTCCCGGTGGGCGGCGGGGAGGGCCAAGACCCCCCCCCCCCCCCTGCTCACACTACGGTCCCCACCCTGATGATCTCCTGGTTATGCCAGGGAGATGGACAACTCTTTTGGATTTTGACTTTCCTATGTGTTTTTGCCATTGTTGTTTTGGCTGGAACATTTGTTTTTTGGGGTTTTTTGGGGTTTCTTTTGGGTATGGGTTCCCTCGTCCACCTCTTTCTGTTGCTCCCCGGAAGCTACCTGACACTAGACTTGATGGCCTGCATTGTCACCCCCTTTTGTTTAATATAGTCAGCAGCCTACATTGCAAATTGTATTACCCCTGGACTTCTGATGCCACACACCTCTCTTAAAGTCCTCCTGCTAAATGTGCGGGGTTTTAATAATTCCAATCAAACGAAGAGCTGTGCTTCCCTACTTAGAACACTCGAAGGCAGACATATGCCTCCTACAAGAGATCCACCTTCTTGCCAAAGACCACCATACACTGAAATCCCGGGCCTTCCCTTCACAGATGTTCTCCTCTAACACCTCCAAATCAGCTGGGGTAGCTATACTGGTCTCCCGATCCTTTACTGGCAGGTTCTTCAGAAAGGGGCAGAGCTTAAGGGCCGATTGCTTACCTATCAGTTCTTATTGGGAGGGGTGACCTTTGTGGTTGGTTCCATATACGCACCTAATGAAGGGCAGATTAAATTCCTCCTCAATGCACTCAATGAGGCCGCCGCAGCCTCGGATCACCGCCTGTTGCTGGGCGGTGGCCTCAATATTGTCTTTGATAACACCTTAGACCGTTCCTGCCAGAGAACCAGTCAAGCGGGCGTTCTCACAGCTGCAGGGCGGGCTCACCTCTATGATTTGGGGTTGTCAGATCTTTGGCGCCACTTTCACCCGAACAGTTGCAGTTACACCTTCTACTCGGGGTGCACAAAACATACGCACAATTAGATTATTTTCTTAGCTCCTCATCACTTCAGGTACACACATTGAGCACCGAAATTCTAACGGCCTCCCTCTCAGACCACTCCCCGGTCCTGGCCACCTTCCAGCTCCCACCATCCTTGCAGCCTCTCCTGCACTGGCGCCTGCGCGACATGCTGCTACATCACCCCTCTGTAATCGAACAGCTTCAGAAAGCCATCACAAACTTCCTTACTCTCAATGCTGATCCGGACACATCTCTAGCAACGCAATGGATGGCACGGAAGGCAGTCTTGAGGAGGGAATTTATAGCTATATCCTCTGCCCACAACCGAGAGCGAAGCCGCAAACAGGCGGAACTTTCCCAGCGAGTCTCAGAGCTGGAATTGATGCATCAGAGATTCGGCGCTTCCCGTGCTTGGCGTCAGCTTTGCATAGAAAGGAAGCAACTCGCAGCCTTAGACCAGGATAGGGCCGAGTTTGCGGCTCTCAGACTCCGTCACTGATACTATACGGGAGGGGACAGATGCGGCCGCCTTCTAGCGAACAAGCTACGAGAGACTAGACAGAGGCAGGGTGTTCACACAGTCCGAACCCCGGGGGGCGAGTCAGTCTCTGACGACACGGCTATAGCGGAAGCATTCAGAGACTTTTACTCAGACCTCTACACGGGTGACTCCCTAGAAGTCCAGAATAGTGCTGATTATATAGCCACAGCTCATATGCCTTCTCTAACCCAAGTGCAAGCGGACCATCTGGATAGGGCTATGCAGACAGAGGAAGTTATTTCTGCAATCTCACGCATCAAGCAGGGTAGATCGCCCAGCCCAGACGGCTACACGGCTGCCTTTTATAAGACATTTTGCAGCCAAGTGGCCCCACTCTTGACAGGTTTGTTTAATACCTTTGATCAAGTAGGAGCTATTCCGGGGGAGATGTTGGAAGCAGCAATAGTTATCCCAAAACCCGGGAAGGACAAGACGGCCTGCAGCGCATACAGGCCGATATCCCTGTTGAACATAGACATTAAATTATACACTAGCATTATAGCGACTCGGTTAGCGCCGTATATGGCCCAACTGGTTGAACCGGATCAAGCGGGCTTTATACCACAGAGGCAGACAAGTGATAATACTAAGCGCATTTTGCACCTGATTGAAATGGCGTCACCTACCCAAGGAGAATACATGCTCCTGGCCATTGACGCGGAGAAGGCCTTCGACAGAGTGCACTGGCTTTACCAGGAGATGGTCCTGATGAGCGCTGGCCTAGGTGAGAAGCTACGCACTTGGATTCTAAACTGCTATCGCTCTCCTATGGCGACAGTTCGGGTTAATGGTTATACTTCCTCCCGCTTTCCCATAGGGAGGGGCACTAGGCCCTCCTATTTGCGCTCTACATGGAAACTTTGGCACTCCGAGTCCGACGGCATCCCCTTATTTCCGGGATTAAATTTGGGGGAGACGTCCATACCATTAGTCTCTACGCAGATGATATCTTGCACTCCCTGTCGGATCCAATAACAGCTCTGCGTGCTCTATTCATCGAACTGTATGGCTTTGCGCAAGGGTCGGGCTTTAAAATCAATATAGACAAATCTATAGTGCTTAACATCTCACTCTCTCTGCACACTCTTGCTCACATCCAGGAGGAGCATCCCATGAAATGGGCATCTGCTTCGATCCCCTACTTAGGAATTCACCTAGCCCCCACTATCCAGGCCACTGCTGACATTAACTACTCTAATCTCTGCTCCCACATACGTAGAGAACTAAATAGGTGGAAAAATTGCACAATCTCTTGGCTAGGTAGGAATGCGGCTACCAAAATGACTATTCTCCCGCAGATTTTGTACCTCTTCCAGACCCTTCCCCTTTGTCCTCCGTCGGGCTGGAACCAACAGACTCAGGCGGACCTAGCGCGCTTTATTTGGCACTGTCACAAACCCCGATTCCGACGTGCGGTGGCAGTTCTCCCGCCGGAGAGGGGGGGAGCAGGGGTGCCCGAACTTCAACTTTACTTCCACGCTTCCCAGATCAGATACTTAGCGGAATCGCATCGACTGGAATCGGAGAAACACTGGCTGTTTCAGGACCAAGCGGTGGCAGCCAGACCTCTACCAGGCATTCCCTTTCTCCGTAAACAGCATAGACCGCCCAATCTTTATGCTTCATACATCGAAAGCACTATTATGGAATCCTAGGACCACACTAACATTACCCTCCAACTGACCACCTTACCATCACCTCTCACACCAATATTTGATAACCCATAGTTTCACGCCGGTGCGGATGCCCGGACCTTCCGCGTCTGGCTTGCCTCCTCCTGCAGGTCCTTGGGTCACCTTTTCGACTTAGATGGCATCATTACATTTCCACAGCTCAAGGAATTTTATGGCCTTCCAGAATCAGAGTGCTTGCCTTATTTGCAAATCAGACATTGGGCACTTCACCCGCATATTAGACCTCAGGCGTAGCGCCTTCTGACCCCTTATGAAAAATGGCTTGTATCATGCACGTCTGATAAGAAAATTATCTCCGACCTTTACAAAATGCTTTTAGCTACTACTACACACACATACAATGCAGGCCGAGCTCGCTGGGAAAGGGACTTAGGCAGATCTCTAAGCCACAAAGAATGGGAAGGCATTTACCATAGAGCGCGGCATTCGGCATATCATATGGGACTCACGTAGACCTTGACCAAGATTGCCACTTATTGGTATTACACACCGGAGCGCTTACACTGACTTGACCCTCGCCAGAGAGCCCTGTGCTGGAGGGGGTGTGGAGAGGTGGGTACTTTAGAACACATTCTCTGGAGCTGTACCTGCATACAACCATATTGGTCCCAAATTCTTGATGAAATAGACCCCCACTTTGAGACGTAACTCCCGCGATTTCCCACTTATGTCCTCCTGGGCTTACCCAACCCATTGACATATCCACTTAAATCTCGAAGGGGCCGGCTGATTGCTATTGCCTTAGGTGCAGCAACACAAAACATTCTGATACACTGGCTCTCTACCCAGCTTCCAACACATTCCGGATGGCTTCAGAGACTCTGGCTGGTGCTAGGCATGGAGAAACTAACTCTCACATTCGCCGGCAGAGGGTCTGAATTCCCAGAGTTATGGACGCCCTTCTTAACCTTGCTAGTGTCCGAATTCCGCGAGTTGACATGCCCTCGTTACCTTCGACTACTCCGCCTTCCAGACTCACAAATTCCAAATAGTGATTCCCTGAAGTGTCGCAAACGACGGCGCTGATCCCTAAACGGTCTCTTCTTCTTTTTCCGTTAAGGCGGACGAGGGGAGGGGGAGAGGGAGTGGGTACTGTTGGGTGTTAGTACGTTTTTTTTTTCTTTCTTTTAACTTTGTGGGCCCGCTCCACGCTTACTGTCTTTGGTAATAATATGTCTGGCGACCTTGTTGTCTCATTTGCACTGTTTCCAAGGAGCCGAGGGCCTTGTCTTTTATGCTTGTTTCAAATCAATAAACAGATTTAAACCATAAAATTAATCATGCTCTTTCAATTTTGGTTGGACACATCATTCAGATGACAGAGAAGGAAATTGTGTAGGGGGTAATAAAGGATCGAGGTTGTCTTTTGGGATCATTTGTATCAGTTTTAATCATATGTGCTCGTTTGTGCATTGCTCATGTTTGGATCCAAAAAACAGGACCCAGGATTAATGAATTTTGGACTCGTGAAATATACGAAATGGAAATGGCTATTGCGAAAGCTAGAGGTCCACGCTCTTGGTGAAAATGTAAACGGTTGTGGTCTGGTATTCAGTGGGACTAGAATTGTGTTGTATACATACTCTGTTGGAGTATATATCTAGCAAGATATATTTGAGTTTATAATTAATCTTTTTTCTTTGCTCTTTTATGTTCCCTTGTTCTCCCTTTCTCTCTTCTCTTTCTTCTTTTTTTTTAAATTTGCTTATGTTATTTCCCGATGTGCTCGTTTTCTGTATATTGATTTGCATTTATGGCTAAATAAAATTAAAAATTATAAAGAAAAAAAAAAGAAGGAAAATGAGGCTTATTTGCAGGCAGTATGGCCTCTCACATCCTGTTTGGTACAGTGAGATCCCACAGTGCCCTTCCATTTCTGGTGCTTTGCAGCAGTTTTAAGATCTTTTTAGAGTTTCTTGTTGCTGAAATTGGTGTAATTTCTGATATTTAGACGTTTCCCTCGTCTTCATTGTTTTGTTTTGCTCACAAGAAAGTGTCACACATAGTCATTGAATGTCACTCATAATTACATTAAAATTGTGAAAATATTACGCATAAGCAATCCGAACCCTTGGCAGCTATTCTACTTTCAAGCCAAAGTATTGGCACTTTCCTGAAATATGACAAAATAATAAAGTGATTTATAAAGCACAGAGTTACTTCTACTGAAGTGTCCTAGTGATACAATTTCACTCTCAGAGATCATATCCAGACAAACAGCAAGTGAAGCATCACAATTCAAGCCGACCTGAAAAGCCAGGTTTTTAAATTTGTGCAGAAAGATAGTTCATTTTATTTTCCTGTCCAATTTGAAGACAAAGGGAATTCCACAACTTAGCTACTAAGAAACTTAAGGAGCAGCCCCCAATGCGAGCTCTCCTTCCAGAGAGAGAGGATGCATGCCAATGAGGCCACAGCAGATCTGCTATGCATATATTTCATGCATACCATTGTAATCCTTTATGCAAAATATTTTATTTCGCCAACAAACAGTACACCTCCCATGGCCCATCAATAACTATAACCAGCATCCACATCTTCTCCTATGGGTTAAATACACCATTCTCTCTGCTTTTGCAGAAAAATATAATTTTTTAGGCAGGTTGGAAAAAACCCTAATACCATGCAAAATAAATGTCTCGCTGGACGATTTTCCACCCATCACTGCCCTGCACTCTAATTGTTGCCACTAGGCTGTTAAAAACATAGGGGCAAATTTACAAGCCCCTTGCGCCACCGGTACGTCACTTTTTCTCATATTAAAAGTGATGCACCAGGGGTACAAGGGGCTTGTGAAGAAGCCTCTTAGAGTCCTAATAACGTTGTTGCACTTAAGTTCAATCTAGTGTGCACATAGTGCAATCTGACCATATAAATCACAGATCATGGGTAAAAGACCTTCAGATTTTCTGCAGACTAAAAAGGCATTGTAGAAAATCTGCCAGTTAGCTAAGGTTTATTCTGTTATAAGTAACACCCTGAGCGTGCATCAAGGGTATTTTCTTGGGGAGAGACAGGGGAAAAGGTGACCTTTGAACATTTTCGAATATCCACAAAGCCATAACTTTGTGAGTATTCTGAAAGAGTTACAATGCTTTACCCACCTTAACTACAGTTTAAAAGCTATCCCATCCTAACAAAATTAGTTGTACGTGGATGAGGTAGTTTGAAAAAATACCCCAGAAACCACAGTTTTTCAGAGGAATTTCGATAAAACTATTTCTCTTCGTGGAAAATACATTACAGAGAATTTTTACATCAAATGCCTTGAAAATGTATGCTTTATAAATTAGTTTTCCAAATATGAACATATTTCACCAATCAACGGGGAAAACAGGGAATATCAAGGACTGTGCCCTACATGCTTCAAAGAATTTCAGTAAATTCTGAAACTAGGCAAGTCAGAAAAAAGCATAGGCTTAGATCTGCATGGTAATATTAATTTTTGTGTGAAGCAGAATGAATAATATTCTTATCTCACTTTGAAGAATTCAAATGAACCAGTCATGTACAATTTACAAACCTCACGTGGCAACAAAATTAATATTATTTGTATTTTTGTAAGTTGATTTATTTTATTTGGTAGTCCTTTTATGGAAACTTGGTAAACTCTATATACTGACGTATGATAAGAAAATCCACTGACAATACGATATAGACAATGCATTGTGTACAATCATTTCATATATTTACAATGATTTACATTACTAACAAACAAAAAAATATGTAAGAGCAAAAATCCCCCCAAACTGAGAGCAGTAATGGCTCTCCACGATCGCACAAGTGTTATTACATATAAATCAAAGTACAGCGCTACACCTTCCAACTGCTCATGGACCCCATCCTTCTTGTGAAGCAACTCTCAACAATGCAGGGAGCACTGCTAAAAATCAATAGAGCACTTGAGTGATTCAATTATATGATCATTAATCATCAATAAGTCCATCAAGTAGGAAAGTTCTTACTTCAATTCATAGGTACACAAGAGCCATAATCTTGAATCTTCAAAAGACTTTTACTCTTCACATACAAAAATCCAGCCCGGACAACGTGTTTTGACCTTTTAAGAGGACTTCATCAGGGATATACATATTTCTGTCAATACTCTCAAACATCTCTCCTGCGCATGCGTGGAAAAGCTTGGTACAACCACCAAGGGTTGAACAGTCACCAATAAACTATTTGTCAAAAGTGTTCACCTTGTGCACAAAATAACGTTCTTCTGAAGCCAGGATGATTGAACACACATAGTTTAAAAGCTTGTTTGGAATATACTGCGAAAAAGGAGAAACTGATTGATACATTTCAAACTTTTTCTGGAGCAATGAGAGCCAACAGAGAATGTTAGGATTGAGAAAAAAACATAATGGTTTTTCAAGCATGAGGGCTTTGAAATTCATGCATCCAATTCTGAAAGAAATTCAAACTTCCCAGAGAGCGAGCTGAGGTCTTTGAGGATTTGCATAATGTGTTTTAATTTTCTGGCTACATCCAACAGCTGTGATGTGAAGAAAGAATTTTTATTTGAGGCTAAGACAGAATACTGGGGTCAGCTACATTGGCATTAATTGTTCAATCTGTTAAATGACTAACAACATAGGAAATGTAGTGGTTAGAGCAGTTCTTGAGAGCCTCAATGAACAGTTGCATTGTGAAATGTATGTATAGAAAGAAACCCAGTTTTTTGATGTAGATGATGTAGGTGATGTAACAAAAGAGTTAAGGAAGTCAATAGAGTCCATTATTTAAAATTCAAGGGGGTTGGTTTGTAGGAGTAGGAATTGGTTGCAACAAAAGCTTTAGTCAGAATGGGAATCTTCCTAGTTGTCCATAACATTGTTTGAAGCCTCATCCAGGACAGGATGGACTTCCTGGGTGGGAAACATCAAAGGTGATGCCAGGAACCTCTGAATAGTGGGGGAACCTAAGCCCACTTTTGGAAGGAAAATTAGTTAGATTAGGATGAGGGTCCCCACTTAGCCTACAACACTCCTAGGGCAGGGAAGGCAAGGTGAACCCGTCTCCTGAAATTCCACCATCTTGGGCTAGGGTAGGGCCTCTGTGGTCACTAGAGGGTATAGACACCCTAAAGGTAGGTAGCCCATTGGCTACTCCCTGTCTCCCATTGTAATGCCCTAAATTCAGTCTTTAGAGGGAACCCCAAGAACTGAACATCTGATTCGACAGACAAGAGATGTCCAAGACAAAGACCCACTGCACAAGACCTAAAGCCCTGCTGGAGAAGAAAAAGCAAGCCTACTGACTACTTCTTCCAGGACTCGGCAATTGCTGCTGCTGTGTAGACCTGAAAGGACTCTAAGAATCCGCAGCACCTCCAACCTTCTAGAAATCACCAAAAAGCTCCCTTGGAGTGAAGGTATCACTCCGCTGCACGCCGCAGGCACCAATCCTGTGAAGTCTGGTTTGTCGACTTGCTGCTCCCCGACAACCTCGATGTGGCATCGAAGCAAGAAAATGTGCAGCAGCTCCAGCGGGTCGGATCTGTTTCATCACAAAGTTTGGAGATACCGGGAGCTACCAGAGCTGCAGTGTACCAATACCTGTGGTACCGGACCCCCAACGGCAAACACCAAGAAGAAGAGTCCACTCCAGACTCCCAAAGCACCAGACGTGAAGCACCCATTGAGGGACGTCGAGACACCTGAGACCCAATTCCTGAGTGGCCCAGCTGTCGCTAGACCACTGTCTCAAAGTTGCCTGCTCCTAACCACAAGGACCTCAAGACACATGCCGCCGACTGACCTGTTTGCTCTGCACCCGGCCCTGGCACCTACTACTCAACTGGGCACCTGTGGCTCCCAAGCCCTTGTGACCGCCTCCCTTGTGGGAGCCACATCGGACTTACCTGTATGTCATCCTGTGCAATGTGTTTTCTAGTGGCACCCTTTGTCTTTGTGCCCCAGTTTCCAAGACCCTAAGCACTCTGCTCCAGCCCAATCCGGGATGCTCCCGAACTTCTCCTGCTGGAACTTAGGACCTGGTCCCATTGACCTAAACTGAGAAGGTGAACTTTGTGAAAGCATTGCCTGATTTTCTATGCATTTTTTGTTTTTTCCCCATTGTTTCCTATGGTGCATAATTGCAGATAAAAGTGATATATTTTACGAACTTTGCAAAATGGTAACTCTGAAATTACTTACCTTAGAAATGCTTTCTTGGTCTTTAAATTCTAAAAAAATAGATATTATTTTTATAAATTGGTCTTGGTTTATTCTTGAGTGTATGTCTCATTTATTGCCTCTTTATTACAAACGCACTTGATTATATTTTTTAACATTCATAGCTAGCAAAATTGAGGAAGTAAGAACGACGTTTTACGCAAGCCAGACATGTACTATAGATTGATTTTAAAATGTAAATAATTTACACTTGCTGTTTTTTAAACACTGCATGCTAATTTTTACATTGCTCATGTGGAAATGGTTTTAAGCTGCTGAGTGAAGTATATTTGATCTATTTAAAATAGTTACGGTTTTAACTAACTAAACAATAAAATGACTTACTTACTTACTTACTAGTGACTAGTTTCAGGTCATTCTAATGTTGCCATAGTCCAACACACAGCAGTGAAGGACAATCCATAAACAGGGCAAAGCTGTGAAGAAAAATCAAGGTACTTGGGGACTTTACAGTAAGAAGTTGCAATTTCTTATAATGTTCCATTTTATATGTGTTTTTCTTCCCCAATGTAAGTGTTAATAGTTTGGTGATTGTTGCGATGCCACTGAAAATATGTGTTATAAAGGAAGGGCTACCCAATATCCCTTGCGAGCTTGGGTAATAGAGTCAACTGAAGTCAATGGCTGTAGACCTCAGTTTATGCCAATGTAGGTGGATTTAAGTTTGTATGAACTTTTGATTAGAAAAATGCAGACTGGAAGGATGCATAAAATGTAGTGTCCCGGTGTAGTAGCATGAACCCCTTACAATTTCTGTTCTCTTCTGTAACATTTCAGTAGCTTAAAACTGATTTATTATGAATGTCTTCCCGTTGACGCTTTGATGAACAACACTTGAGCCAAAACCCACATTTTCACTGCTCTTGCATAATAATAGTGAAACATTATTTGTTTTGTTCACCATTCTTTTTTAATGAGCTTTGGTGTGAGGGTTGGTCTGATGCAAAGCAACCTCCAGTTGTCTTAAGACCCAACGGATGTTTAGAAATGGATGAAGGTTCCATCATCCAGTCCACCTGCCTCCACCTCCCGTAGGTGTCTTTACTCAGTGCTTAATTTGAGACCACAGGGCCCATCGGCACTCATTTTCGGGGACCGACACCTGTTTTTCCCTATCAGACATTCACAGAGAACAAAAAAGCGGAAAACACACAAAGAGGAAAGTAGGAGGAAAAGAACGCTGAAAAAATCATCACAGAGTCAGAAAGCGGGAATGTGCCAGACTGAGATAAGGGGGTAGAGAGTGTCTGGTAGTGGATTAAAGAGGCATGAGTATAGATTTGTGTGCCGACATTAATAGCATCAGCTGCAGACTTCTGAGCATGGAACTGATACTCTTACAAATTAAACACTGCCTTTACTAACAATGACATTCCAATCACCCACAGGCACTGAGGTGGATGGATCCAGAATATGAATGAAGTTACTAGAAGGGCAGTGGCAGTAGGGCCAGAATAATTACCTCACATGGTGTTTGCTCTTTGGCAGTTCCCTGTAAAATGGGAATCACAATTCAAGCAAGAAATGGATGAAGGAGGTTCACCCAAAGCCTTTCTTTACAGGTCGACTATGTTGTCCTTAGATTATTACCGAAAAGTCTGGAAATGCAGCTAAGGCTATCTCTTAGCCCAGACCTAAATATTTACACTAAGATATAATTTTATTTGATCTTTATATTAGACAGTGGTCTGTTATGGAAAGCAAGCTCTCAGTTACGGGGTCATAACACATCCCACAGCAGTAAATGGGAGCCCTACCAATTCTGAAATGCCAACTCATCTAATAGCTTTGCATATATGCAAAGCAGCCAACCTATCTGAAGATTTATGCACCTCGCTAACTGTTGCACCAATTTGCTATTGACCACTGACTCCAAATATCTCAACTCTAAGGTAAAATGGATGTGAGCTTCTCACATAGTCTAGTCTAAATTTGTGTTTTATATTTTAATAATATAAAAATCATTTTCCTTCAATGCAACTATCAGACGTAGAATGATAGGTGTTTTTTCCATATATTGAGCACCTCAACCAATTGTTCTGTCAGGATAAGTAGGGGAAAATGAAGAGGAACACAAATAAGTCTAATTATGCCACTTTATCCATCACACCAACCAATGGCAGGCCCTGTTTAAGGTAATGAAGATCTTCCACCACATACTGCTTAACAGGTGCAAAAGACCCACTGCTCTCTGAAATGTCTTCATAAGTGTAACGCCTTTCTATCTCCAGTCTGTATTTAAGGTAGCTTTGGCTGTGCCTCCTCTTTTGCGTTGCTCTGTTATTACCTTCCCACTTGATGAAGCTTTCTATCTTTCCTGTATTAAATTCCTTTTTCATCCCTCAACATCAGCTCTTAGTGATAATCATGTAATTCACATATTGCACACAAGGGTTTCCTACACTTATGATACTGTTGATGAGAAGCAGATCCCCTGTGATACTTTAGTTCAGCGGTTGAATAGTGGGAATGCTTCTTCAATTCCCAGGAATGGTGTTCCAACACGTAAAAGTGCAATTATTAAGTAAAATAATTTGCTGAAACCCTTAACATTTTACACATTTCCATCGGTGTTACACCTTTAAAGATCTGTTGCAAACAATGAAATATCCCAAAGAGGGACTATGAGGAGTTAAAACAGTGAGAGATTGGTTTTGTGGTTGTCGGAGTGTTATCATATATTGCACTTTCAACTTCTTGAATGCTCTTTTCTTTTGAAATGTCTGTTTCCATACTAGAATGCACTGCTCTTAAAGTTTTATTTCTTTTCTTGTTTCTGGTGCTACCATTTCGTTGGCTTCTAAGGTTATCAAACTATCCAATGTCATTAGGGACACATTTTTCCAGTCCTATGATTTTATTAATTAACCTATTTTTTTCTGGGAGTGGTAGCAGTGCGAGAAGCCAAAACATAAAATGGTAATAACTTTTAGTTATTTCCATTTTATGTTTGCTCTGTTCGGGGCTGCTCTGCTCTCCGAACAGGGCAGGGGAGGAGGGGTTTGCCCACTCCTGAGTGTGCAAAGACTGTTTGGTCGGCCCTCTCGGGCCGCCCAAACCAGTCATGTGCACTTTGCCCTTCTCCATGCAGGCTGTGTTGCAGCCTGCATGGCGGACATACACACCCCTCTAGCCCCTGGCTGAGCTCCGTGTCATGGCTCTCCAGACCAATCACAAAGCTGCATGCAACGCTGTGATTGGCTTAGGGGTGTAAGCCTGGCTGCCTGCTTCCTGTTCCTGTCGGAAGCAGGAGAGCAGGAGCAGTGAAGACGTGGGACACGGCGGAAATGTAGGTTTTAGATTTTTTTTATTATAACCCCCGTGCGATCCCCACACGCCGTGTGACCACCCCACGCCTGCCTCCAACCCGCTAGCCATGCCGGCCGCTACTGAGTAGTAGTCCTTGTTCATCTCAGCTGAACAAACTGTGGGGCTTATTAGAATGTAGTCAGAGTTTTCTCCGACCGATACATTGGCAGAAACGGGAACAAGCGACCTCCGGTCAGCAGACCCCACCCGCTAATTACGATGCGCTCGCACATGGTAGGGGCGCATTCACCCATTTCTCTATGGGAGCTTATTTCACGGCCGTAAACCAGTTGTAATACAAGCCGCTATAGAGAAATCGGAAATTGTGTTAATCCTTGCACCCCGTGGCAGGCACCTCAAGGTGCTTGCTACGAGGTGCAGGGATTAACAGGGGGCCATAGGTGCCACCTCAGCCCCCAGCCAGAGGCAGCAAGGAAAAGGAGGCCCTGCTAGGGGCCCTCAAACACGCTTTCCAGCAGCCTTTCCATGTGGATTACATTTATCATAATCAGCCAGTCAGAATTGAAACCAACGAGCTCGGTTCTAAAGTCCTTAAATGTTTATATTACAAATGTTTTCCAAAGAAAGCCCGGATAGGAATCTATAGTCCCTGAAAATATGAAGCCATCTATTGACCAGGCCTACACTATGCTGCTTTTGAAAATGTCAACAAAGCAGATAGTTCATCTTGAACATGGGCTAACAAAATTACCAGTGCAAACAGTTACTATACTCGGCAGTCAGTAGGGGAATAATAATAACAGTATGTCAACACTCATTTTTACGGTTTCTTGATTGTCTCGAAGGTTTCCAGATCCTCCTGCTCCAAATGAAAATTAAAGTGTTCCAGGAGAACACGCTACAGGCCACTAGTAAAAGGTATTCAGTTAATTACATTTTGGAAATTAACATTGTATGACTGATTGACATGCATTTGTTGACTTCATGTCACTAACAGTGTGGAACCTCAAATCAGGAGGAGAATCACCTTAGACACTGTAACAATATAATTTTACACATGCATTTGTAAAGTGCACTTTAGTCATTATGGCATCTTGGCACTGAATAACAGATGCTTATTTTTACTCAACTCAATGATACTCATTTTATTGAACTTACACAGAGACCAGTGGTATGTGGATCCACCGGGATTTAAACCAGCAATGTTATCAATTGAACCACAATATGGTACCAGAATATTGTTGCCTAAATATTATCTGACTAAAATATTGTGTCCTAAATACTGTGTACAAAAATGTCGCCTCGTTGAGGATAGCAATAGAATATCTATACATAATTGAGCAATACTTTTGTAATTGATATTTAGGGCATAATACTTTTGTTATACAATATTTAGGTAACAATATAACCTGGCGCTCAAGGGTTCAGAGGTTAAGTATAAGGCTGCTTCTAAGAGATGTTAAATACATTGACAAATTCTAGTGGCATTAGCTGTGTAGGTTACCTTTCATATAAAGCAAGAGTTATAGGCATCATTTGCCAGGTTGGCTGGATGACAAATGTACCAATACATCAATACAAGAGGTTCATAACATGACACTAAACAGATAATCCAAGTATGTAGACTGACAACGAGACTCTAATTGGTGACCCCACTTTAATTTCCATACTGGGCTACATGCTTCTTGAACACTTTGTGCTGAATTGTCTTCAAGTGTGTGATTCACTTTATTACTCCTAAGTTTATTGCTTTAATATAATTTATTGACTGAATTATTCATGATGTGCCTAATCTACACAGTGTCGCCTAAATCACTGCTAGATGTGTGTTACCCAGAAACCCATGGAAGTAATTAATTAATACTTGGAGACTTGTAATTTACTAAAGGAAATGAAGGAAGGGAGAGGCCTTGTCTGGTGAATTTTTCTTGGCGGCTCAGACAATCAAGTCTCTCTTTCTCTACTACTCACACAACGGGATGTAGTTTAGTAGAATTAGTAGAGCAGGAGGTTGGTAACGATCAAAGTTTTTTGTGGCATATATAAAGGCATTTTTAAGGTTCATTGGAAGAGTAAGGTTGTTCCCAAGAGCTATGTGTAGATTAGGCAGTGGACGCCAACGTGTATGCTGGATCTTCCTATGAGCCTGGGAAGGTTTCTCAGCATATCAATGACAGCGTTATTTGTCCTTTAACACATGATGGGATGGAATGTTCCAGAGGCAATCAAGCGGGATTTATAGTAGGCAAATGAACGCAGCAGTGGTATAGTCTAATATATAGGGAGGTGGTATCAGACCACTCTTACCTACCTATTCCACTATCTGGTTCATCAGACCACAAGAGAATAGCATTCCTCCTTCCTCTCCTGTCGGCCACTTAAAATGGAAGGCAGCTCAAGGCCTCCAATGAGCACCGCTACAACGACCATACATACTTTAACGCAGAAGTGGGAGTAGAGAGATCCCTTCACACACTGACACAGAGGTTTCTTGCTTTTTTCCTTTTGAAAATGAAGGAACTAAGGGGCATATGTATCAAGTTCCGTTTTTGCAATTCTCAAATAGCGATTTTTAGGGAATCTCTATTTGAGAATTGCAAAACGGGATGTAATAAAAAATTCGCAAATGTTTTGCGATTCCTTGGCATTCCTTAATTGCGATTAGCAAATTGCTCATCGCAATTAAGGAAAACCTTCCCATTCATTTCTATGGGCTAGGAGGCCCATGGGAATGAATGGGAAGACATCCTCATTTTGCGATTCGCAATATGAGAATCGCAAAATGAGAATGCAATTTCAAGGGTGCTAGGGTCTCAAAAGGACACCCTGTTGCACCCCTGAAATATGTATGTATGCACATGTGGCGCACATACATGCCCTAAGGGCATGTCTGTGCGTCACATGGCATTTTGAAAAATGCCAAAAAGTGCATTTTTCAATGAAATCGCAAATTAACAGCAACTTGAAGTTGGTGGTAATTTGCGATTTCTTACAGCCAAATTGCAATTTTTCTAGGCTTCATACATTGCATTTAAGGAATCGCAATTTGCGATTCCTTAAATGTAATCGCTAAATAGAGAATAGCAAATTTTGCGATTCTCTAATTTGCGAAGTCCTTTTGGGAGGATACATCCCAAAAGGCCTTTTCCCGTTCGCAAACGGGCCGATTCTGAGAATCTGCCCGTTTGCGAACGGGAAAAGGGTTGCATACATATGCCCCTGAGTCATTCGAGTTTGTTTATAAAGACATTGGTTATCTTGCTACCCACTCCAGAAGGTATTAACACATAGCCGTTTCAATACAAAGGGCAAATCTAAGCAAGCTTAGCTCGGTGTATTAGCAAGAACCAAGCTACTCTCTACAATGTCTCCTCCCCTCCTTGATCATAAAATTGGTATGATCATTATCAGCTACTTCAAGGCACATCTTTATTTAAAATGAAATGTTCGAAAATAAATTGTTTGACATAAGAAACATTCTGGCTGAAGCCAACTTTGTTGTTCTACTCCTATTTATTTCTAAAGGTATGTCCGAGCAAATCCTTAAAGCCCCACAAATCAGCATTTTATGAAATAGATTTATATGTTCAGATAAAGTTATGAACATAAAGATACACGACCGAGCTGGGACGATGACCGTCATTTTGACAATTTGTCATGTACTGCTTTTGTAATGGTATTGTGCAAGTGGGTAGATCCAGTGGGGTATAAAAGCATGCATAAAAAGTTATGTTCATAAAGTTGCAACCAAAAACGCAGTCCTTTACTGGATACCAGAGAAT
The DNA here is from genome assembly GCF_964204655.1 of Triturus cristatus. Lineage (NCBI taxonomy): Eukaryota > Metazoa > Chordata > Amphibia > Caudata > Salamandridae > Triturus > Triturus cristatus. The sequence continues at coordinate 882,539,497 of NC_140583.1, forward strand.
TGAATAGCAGAGGAGATTTCAGGAACTACACGTTCAAGCAGATTTATTTTATTCCTTTTGCTTTTCTTCCTCCCTGGAAGTATTTTATGATATTAAAAGTTGAGGCTTATTATGTACCGAATGTAATTGGAATCTCTTGAAAATTTAACTCAAATAAACAAATTTAAGAAATAGCAAAGGACATTTCAGGAATTACACCTTCAGGGAGTTAACTTTACTGTTTTTGCTTTTCTCCCTTTTAATTTCCTGGAAGAATTTCGTGATATTAAAGTTAAGGCTTATTGTCACTGGAATTTCTCCAAAATAGGGCTCAAATAACCAAATATATTATACAAAATAGAAGGCCATTGTTATCGAAGTAATATGGCTTTGGCTAAGACTAATACATACACATTTGAAAGAAAATTGTTGTAAAGAGGCTACTAACCTTGCAATGAGGAATGCAATAATTATTGGCAATCAGAGTTACTAAGAAAATATTACAATACAATAGGCTACTAAGAAATTATAAACGAGTCCCCGATCCCACAGGTGTTTAAAATCGAATGCAATACTCTGAAAAACTTTACTGCATCAATGAACTGAAATGAATTAGGATTTTGAATGCCATTAATTGATACTGACAAGAATTAGCAACTGGGACGAAACTCTAATTATGTGCCGAAATTAATCACATTTGTTATCATCTATGGTGTAAAAATGCAAGAATATTACAAATAGTAAAATAGGTTGTGTTTTTTAAGTTGATTTCTGTGCCAGACAACTCAAAGGCTGCTGTCCTGTAGCTTTCAACGTTAAACAGATTTTGCTTTCATAAATTTGAAATTCTGAATTTGGTTATCTTAATGATAACAATAGCTTCATATGATATGATATAACATCAACTCAGTGTTATACCGTTCAAAAAAGTCAGCACACCCGTTATCTTTTTCATTTAATTATCTTTGTCAACATTTAGCAACCAAAGCAAGCTTTTTTTTACAATACAAAACAAACAAAAAACTTTCAATTTATTAATGTTTATGGTCTTAATCACCACATCTGCTTGAATGTCAGTTCAGAACACCAAAGCCTTGGTAATCTACGACTTCCTTAATAGTAATGCACAAATGGTGTTGGTCTACTATAGTAGATTGGCAAGGCATAGTGGAGAATGGAGTACTAGATCACAACAAAACTCTATGAGGTATATTCATAAGAACGTGTGCTAAACATCACCAAAAAATGCTAACACAACTTTACACATCGCAGCCCATCGCGGGAAAATAACCCCGTGTTAACGTGGAATTCACAACATGGCGGTAGCATGCGATAGTCTGCCGAAAACTCGGCCAATGTCCTTGATATAACCACCCCGACGGAGATAAAAACACAAACCACAACACCAGAAAACGTGCGATGAGCCCATTCGCGATGAGGAAAGCAGGGATAAGCACCGCCAGGACCGTGAAACACACGGCAGGCGGGAATAAGCACAACAAAAGCCTGAAAAAGTAAGACAGACCAAATAGAAAACAACAGCCAACCAGCCAACCACAAAGGGGGCAACCCGAGCCAGCAGACAACCCCACCAAACCCATTGGCAACAAAACATTGTACATGGCAGGCCAACTTGGACAAGATGAATGCAGCCTGAGAGCGGAGGAGGACAATGTCAGAAAACCAGAACTCCAGCAATGATGCCAAAGGTACAAACAAGCAGAAACATGCCAACAACAAGAAGGCAGCAATGCACACTGGAGGTGGGAGTCCAGTGCCACACCAGGAGCTGGATGACATGGAGGAAATGGTGTCCACCACATCAGTCTGGAGATGGTGGCAGGACTCGGGGACCGGAAACTGCACCAAAAAACAGACGCAACAGTGAGAGGAACCAGCAGGGACTGGGGGACGGGGGAGATGGGCACAATGGCACACATGCACAACTAAGCACAGCACAACTGCAGACAAACCATGCCCAAGAGTAACAACACCAACCAGGAGCACAAGTCACACAACCCGGCAATATCACACCACTGAACAAGCACAGAAGTGAAGACAACACCGCCTGAAAGGGAGAAGGGTGAGCCAAATCAGAGCTGAAGGGGCATCTCACACACAATGCAGCACACACACATAGGAAGCAGAGCACCCCAACATCGAACACAATGTGGTACAAACACCAACTTGCGCACAACCAAACACAGGACACAAGTGCACCCACCTGTGGCTGGTAAACGGCCATACGCATCTGGCAAAGCACGAAACAGGGACATGATAATGCACAAGTACAAACACACAGTCCTGATGGGGTAGCAATGCACGTATGGGAGGGAGCCAGAGAGTCTGTGACACACACATTGGCATACAAATCAAGACACAACACAGTTGGAGACAAGTGAAAGTGCGGAAACTTTAGCAACAAGTGCGAGTCAGTGAGGCCAAGAGAAGTGCCACGATATGCAGGCAAATGTAGCAGCATGTCTGAATGAGGAACGTAGGATCGCGCCCATGTCCACCTCGGGGGAGCCCCTCACCAACACAAGTCAGTGCCAACCCGCGTTGGTTGTCCGCGCCTGGAACATGAGTCCTGGCAAATGCAGCCATGTCCACTGTCGTCTCGGGACATGTGACCATATCCACAACATGAAACCATGTGTCGGGACAAGTGCAATGGCTCACATCCAGTTGTGGCTGCAGGTACCTTGTCAGTCGTCCATGAACGCGAGTGCAGCTGCGTAGGCCAACATCTCCAATGAGCGATCGTCGTCCACCACATCTGACATGTCGTTGATGTAATCCATCAGCAGACCCGGACAGATGTGCTGACTCCAACCACTGGACCAAAAGTGCACCAAAGCCCAATCGTGTAGTGGCTCAATGTGCTCACTGCACACGACGACTCGTGCAATCTCCCAGGTCCAGTTTCCAGCCTGCATGCCAAACATCCATGCATGCCATAAGCGGTCATCCTGGTGACACTCCTGGTTGTGGGCCAACAGGGGTCACACACACATGTTGCAATCCAGGTCAGCTACCGTTACTTTGGGGAGGCAGACATCCATGGACCACTCAAATATGCACAAGCGACAATGAAACACAGGCTGCACGCAAGAGACGTGCGCAAGGCGGAAGCTCAGCTGGTAACTGATCCGCAGCACTGCCAACGGCAGTGTCTCCAGTACATGCAGAAGTTGTGCACAGTACAGCTCCACGTGACTGGAGTCGATGATGTGTCCGGGATGGTCTGCCATTGCGTCAGTGGCTCTGCTAGAAGTGGCACTGGCTTGCCCTGAGACAGTCCTGTGGATGAAATGGCACAGCTCGGTGCAATGAGCAGTGTCTGTGTGCAACGGGTGCAGGCCTTCCGTAGGGTGAGAGTTTGTGTGAAGGCCATTTCACGCACGTGAACTACAACCAAGGACTACTGCGTGTGGGATGTGTACATGTTGGTCTCACATCAGGCAGTGCATAGTGTGGGAGTCGCAAGCAAATGCTATTGTATCTGTCAGGAGTGCTGGGCACATGCAAGTTCCTGCTCGGAGCTGCAGATGTGCTACCACCTGATAGTAGAGGCAAAGGACCTTTCATCTCCACAGTAACTTCACCAGCTGCATGCATACAGGAGACGTACAGAGGCCGGTCGTGTGTGTGGTGGGTCATCTGCGACCCTGAGAATCATGGATGATATGCCCAGCACGATGCACATGAGCAGACTCACTGTGTGTCACGTTGCCACACAGCTGCTCCTCCCTGCCACGGGCACCCACACTTGTTTGTGCTGCACAGTTGCATCATGTGCACTCCTACAGGACACCATTCTGATGCCTGTCCACGCATGTCCAGGGCCATGCCAACAACACCGCGATGCTGGCCTTCGAAGGTGTGCACCCACTTGGGTGTAGGCCATTGGTCCGGAGAGGGCGGACACAGGTGTTCAGCCCATAGCTGGCTGGGATCGCGCTGCGAATGAGGCCAAGCAACAGACTCATGCATCCACAAGACTGATACACATCACACCTGGCATGCATGTGCCACGATCCCGAGTGTTCTTGCACTCCTACATGTCCCCGTACCTACTGGCCCACCCTCCAGGTACATGCCACATTGCAACATCGTGTACTGTGGCCCTGGTGGAGACAACACCCCAAAACAGAGACACACTTACCGCACTTCCTGCACTGGGCCAGGTCTGGACCACGCCCTGCCCCCCCTGCCAAACCAGCACTCACAGCCTGTGCATGCAGGGGGGCAGGTGCGGGGCTACATGTCCAGGGTCACTGCCAACACAGAGGTGACATGGCAATGTCCAAAGAAGACAGCACACTGTGATGTTGCAGGGCCTGTGCCCATCATGCCGACACAATGAATACAAGGACACACTTGCTCAAATGGTGTGAATGGTTACGGGCACGTGCGCACAGCCACTTTTATTATCCGGCACACTTACTGAGTGAAACCTGTGTTGGATGTGTGTGGGGTGTGTGCACACCAGCCGGCAAGGGCTGCCTGGTGCAGTCAGAAATCGACAACAATGTACATCGTAAAGGACACAACCATTCAACCATAAAGGCCCCATGATTTGTGCTGCACAGAGCTTGTAGCCCCGGATGCACAGCGTCTTGCACGGGCCTGTCGTCACAGACCACTGACTTGCGGTGCACTGGGGCAGGGTCACGGGTGCAGAGCAGGTTCACGGGATGACAAGAGGCCCTGTCACGGAGTGTCTCGATGGACAGTGGAAGGTGTACCCCCAGGGCAGGATGCAGAGGGCAGGCCCATGCTGATACAGTCACTATGGTGGAGATGAATAGAATGGACACATTGGACACCAAGTCCGCTCCCGCCAGAAGAAGATGCAGAAAACCACCAGGCCATGGGCTCTGACGCCACCAAGGTCCAACCAGATGGTGCCCATGACTCATTGCGCACAGAGTTAGTGGCACCAGTGCTGTTAGGGGATGCCGCCTGCGATGAGGTGTGTCCAATGGTGTGGATTCCTCCACATCTTACCCAAAACACAGTTCCACATGTGTGACCTACTGGACCGCAGTGTAGGACTGGGGCAGCAGTCAGCATGGGCCATTCACCGAGTGTTGCCGGCATAGATTGGATGGCCCCACCAGCCAGCGTAGTTCAGGTTCAGTGGCACCACGGGACGCTGACTTGCGTTGAACAGGGTTAGTGGCACCATGTGTCGCAAGATGCCCATATGGAACTATGCCTCACTGATCGGGGGTCTGGTGCTGTGGCCGCTGCCCCGGCTTTGGGGGTCACTGCCATTCAGGACTTAGGACACAATTTCACACATGGGACCTACTGGGCCGAAGAGGACGCCGGTGTAGTATGTGAATGAGGAAGGAATAATGTGGGCCAGTGTCGGGGGGCCAGCAATGGTCTGCGGAGGCTGCAGAGGTCGAGGAACTGGTGCTTGGAGCTTGCACCGGCACGTGGTGGGCCCTCCTTGACACATGCCGATGTCGGCAGTTGATCAGTGTGGCCTAGCTGCGCTGGGGCGTGCCTGATGGGTTCGGGGTCCAGCGGGCCGGGACACGACAGACGCACGGGTTCACAGGCAACTCCGCCCACGAGGACGGCATTGGCCTTGTGGCGTGGTGAGAGGTGCCACCCTGGCAGAGACGTTGGGCTTTCCGGAAGAGGACCACACCCAGGGCTACGTGCTTTTTATTCACACCCCTATGCTGGTCTGGCGTACGCCAGGCCATCCCACTTCGCTCACACTTATGGGGGGGATGTAACAGGCAACATTTCCGTGAACTCCCCCACTGGCCGGGATGACATGGTTGTGTCCACTGTCCACTACACTCCATACATCAGAGGTGTATGTCACCATGGATATGGGTGTGTTCTGCATACTGCGGTCTGTCCAGCACATCTCCGCCACTCTTAGCATTGTTCACTTTCCCAGTCATGGTTCTCCTGCCTCCTTCACACATGCCACCTCTCCCCACATTTGGCTAGTGTGTGGCTGAAGTGCCATGCCGTTGATAGCTCATGTTCACGGCTTACCAAATTTATCATTGTGAGTTGTTCTGTCGTGTCTGGTGGGTGGGCATGTTGTTTTGCATGTTGGTTTTGATTTTGTGATGTGTGCATTGCCAGAGTTGTGAGTTGCATGGTTGTGGAGTTGAGGTGAGCGGGGTGTTCATTTGGAACTTGCCAAGGAGCTATTCATTTCCCTTGGTGCCACCCTGGGAACTCTGGTTGCTGGTGGACTGTCGGAGATGGAGGAATCGTGCACACTGGCTGGGTATTTGGAGGCAAGATTGGTGGAGGTTCCACGGTGTTCGGTTTTTGCCTGAACATTGATGTGAGACGTGTGCTTTCTGTTGCGGTGATTGTGTGCTGTGTCGGCAGGGGGCACAGGTATGACATGGGTGCTGCGGATTGCCCCCAACACATGCATGCATCCAGCTATGGTGTATGGTCCTTGCCTGGTGTCCAGCGGATCCTGCGCATTGTGTTGGACGTATAGGGACTGGGGTACCAGGCTGATGGTGATGCCCACGACAGGTGTGTGGGACTTGGATGTGGCTGGCTGTGTGACTCCTCCGACTCTGGCAGGTGTTGGTTGGGGGTTACCAGGGGCCAACAGGTGCAGCACAGCCAGCAGCTTTGTGTGGGGTGGGATGTTGGTTGTCGGCTGTGTTAGTGCCGTCGGCCTGTTGGGCGTTGTTGGTCAGGATGCGTATGATGGTTGTCCTTTTGAGCCTGTAGTGGGCAATAACATTGTCAGGTGTTGGGTCTGTGTGGCTGGTGCATTTCCTGGGGGTCCGCTGTCTTTGTCTGCGCTGCCTCTGTGGTGGTCCGGGGGGGCTGTCCCGGTTGGGGGTTGGGGTCCTGGGGTGGCAGTGGTGGGTTTTGTGGCCGCCTTGGGTGTCCGGGCGGCATGACCAGTGGCTCCATGGCATCTGTCGCCCTTCCGATGTGGCTGTGCTCCCTTTTGTGGTGCAGGCTGTGGTCTGACACCAGGTCAGAGCAGGTGTTATTTTCCTACTGCTAAAGTGCCTTATCGCCTGTTTTGTGTACTTATCGCAGGTCTGGCTGGTTGTTGTGAATGTTGTGGAGTGGTGTTGTCGCGGCTTTGGGCACGGGAACGCCTACTCTGCATCTCATTAGCGATAGTTGCGGGGGTCTTCTGTGGCAATGTTTTTTGCGGCTGCTAAACTGGTGCTGTGAATGGGGCGATAAATTTATCGCAACTTTGGCTGCGATAAAGTGCTGTTAACTCGGCGATAGCTCATTGTGAATATCCCCCTGTATTTCTTTGACAATAAAGGATTAGCAGAGAAGCACACTAAACCGAAATTCTAAATTATATTCCATAGGCGTACAAACCATACTGTAAAATATTTTAACCAAGAAATGTCAAATTCTTGCAAAACTGTCTTTTTCTTGCTTTAAAGACTTGCTACAATCACTTGTGTCAGTTAGTCTTGCTCGGTCTCCTAGCAGACTTCCGAGAAATAATCTCCCATTTGTCTGCAAATTTTCAACAATATATTAATTTACAAAGGTCTTGAAAGTCACGACAGCTGATGCAATATTGTGGAAATCTGTTAATTGCGTCAAGGACTTTGACAAAGTTTCTCATACAAAATTAAATTCTCATACAAATCATCCATTCACTTTTTTTCTCGCTATCTCTGTCTCAAATCTCAATCGCAGCAGACATGAAATCATGTCCCAAGGCTACTGGCAGTTTTGTCTGGATAACTACTTATGCCCTTATTATGACTGGCGGAGTTTCACGCAGAGCAATAATTCTGGGTGAAACTCAACTACGCGCAAATTCGACATTTTTCCAGGCGCAAACTCCAGACTCGATAACTCTGTGTCCGAAGACACTGGGCCTCTCTTTACTGCTGCGAGAGCAGTGACTGCCGGGGGCATCGCAGGCCAGACACTGCTCAACCTCAGCCAGCAGACAATGGTCCGATGGACAGACACAAGACGGCCATAACTACTCATCCCCCTGCTCAACCTCTCAACCCCCACGGGACCATTTCCAGACATTTTCTTCCTGCACAGAGCAGTCGGAAAATGCGTTCTTCTCAATGGAATATGTGAAAACTGTTCATAAAAGGACCTGGTGATGTCCACATTCCAGAGAAAAAGATCATAATCAGCAAATTTTAGTGTGCCAGTACTAACGGGAAGTGGGAGCTCTGGCATATGGTACTCCAGCAACAAAACCACCCCAGAGGCATAATGTAAATTGGTCATACTGCAAGGCTATGCCATGTAGTTGCCTATTTCATGCTATTTATCAGAGCTACAATGTATATTCTCCTGAACATTTCAGAGTTGGGCCAATGTATAATATTTATTGAAGTTTGGGACTGCATATCTACCTTGCCTTCGGGAGGCTTCAGAATGACTTTACATATGCACACATCTGAATTGTTAACTGTCTCTCTTACGATTCCCGAGCAGTGCTTCAAATCAAGAACCATCTCTAAATTTCAAATTCATTACTACTGGAAATATGAATGATCACTCAAGATTATGTCTTGATCCCGAAAGTGCTTCGTTTATCTGACACTACCTCTGAGAAAAACACCATTCCTGAAGAACCCATGCAAAGTTAGCACACTACATCTTTCTTCCTTGTCACTGGCCATACAAAATGAGGTGAGTCCTCAGTGAAGGAACAGGTGTTAGACCTGACAGTATTAGGGTGGTTTTCCCCAAACTTTATGCCTGCTTACCTTCTCTTTTTGCTGTATTATTTTGTTGGCCGTAGGACTCTGAGCACTTTACCACTGCTGACCAGTGCTAAAGTGCATGTGCGTATTCCCTGCCTGCAGCACTGATTGTGCCACCCACACATGTAGCCCTTTAAAAAATGTCTCATCGCGGCCTGGGGGACGACGCGGCTGTACCTAATGGCAAGATGGCGGATGCCGCAAGAGCGTACTGATTATCGGCCAATTCCTGCTTGCGTGACGGCGTAAAATGTATCTGGGGCCTCCTCTGCAACCCCTGGCTGCGACAAGTGGCTACACTCCGGGGTCCTGCGGGCTAAGCCCTTGGCGGACGTTGCCTCCCAAGGACATCCGCCGCGGGAGAGAAGTTGACCTCTGGGCCCATCGTCATGGACAAAAACTCCAGTAAGTGCGTGGGGGCACCTGGGGCTCTTCCTGCTTATTGTGGTGTGGGGGCGATGGATGTTGTATGGCCCCCTACCTTTTTTCTTTATCGACTCTTCAGTGGAACCGCTCTAAGGCCCAGGTGGCCCAGAGCTCTGAAAGTGACCGGCCGCTGCTATCCAGCAGCCCCGCCTGAGCAGCTGCACCCCGCAGGGAACAGAAGTGACTGCGTTGCACCACCTAATTTTGACCCGTTGGCGCACTTCAGTACCCGTAGGCCCAAAGCAGGCCAGATTTTGCTTCCGACCACTTTCCCACCAAATGGCACATTTGATTGACACCCTTTCCCTCAGCAAGACCTGCCTTCGGCCCAGCACTGCCTGAAAACCCTAGGCAGCGTCCAGGGCCTGATCCACCACTCGAGCAGACGCAGAGCGCTCCAGCCTCCCATACCAGGTGGGGAGTGTGGCAGCTGCCACCCCCCTCACTCACCATGGCTAACAGTGACCGGGGCTACGTACACACCTGACTTTACCAGGGGGTGCTGCAACAGACAATTCCAAGATCTTTGACTCCCCCCTTAACCTGCACCAGCTATTGGCCTGCCTGCCCCTTTTCTTCATCAGCACCGGTTGCCACACCCTAGACCTGAGCTTCCTGGGGGTGCTCTGGATAGTGCTCCAGCACCCTACAGCATTGAACTCCTGCCTGCTCGCCTATACTAGGTTTGTAATCGCTCCCCATACAGTACTCACACCTGGATCCCTGCCTCTCCTGGCGTGAAACCTGCCTGGCTCTTTCTTCGCAGCCCTGAGAATCAAACTGCCCACTGATTGCCCCTTCAGATGAGGAACTCTGTGAGCTACTCGCACCTTCACAACCCGGCAAAACAACTTACGGGCCAGGAGTTAGCGCAGAGCATCCTCATCACAAACTGATCCACCCTTTTGGGGCTTATAGCTCTCCTGCGCTATTTCTGTGAAATCTTGTCCAGCGGTGCGTTGCTGACTGGACACCCTCCCTCAAACCCAGCCATACAGAGAATCCCCATTTCTGTGGCCATGTGAAAAAAAGGATTGCTCCCTTAGAGGCATGTTACCAAAACCTGCTGGGAATACAGGCGACAACAAACCACCCCCCCTCGATGTGGACCACCCTTCTGAACCAGAAGAACAGGAGGGGCCAGTGATAAGGTCCTTTTTGGAGGCACTCTTCACATTTCTCCATGACGACTTGCAGGTGGTGAAGATGGACCTCTCCACAGACCTGAGTGAGGCCTGACAAGATTTGGAGGAAGTTGGTGACAGGGTGTCTGCTATAGAAGACCGCGAATCTGGGAGAGACGAACAAGTTGAATGGTTACAACCAGAAGTTCTTCACCTGCAAGAACAGCACGTCGATCTGCAATTTCATGCTGAAGATTTAGAATAACGTGTTTATAAGAGGAGCCCTGACCCAGGCAGAGGGATGTGACCTCAGAGAATATGTTGGATCCCTGTTTTGACACAGCCTGGGAATCTCAGAAGACACAGAATTTAACTTGGCCGTGTTCATTGCGTGGGTCCACCAAAAGTGGACAACAACCTCCTAAGCTGACATTCTGACCTGTTGCCACGACTTCCAAGTAAAAGAGACCTTCCTTTGCAAGGCACAAGAGATCCACCCATGTTGTATCAGGGCTTGTCAGCAATAACAGAATAACCCTCCAGAAAAACATGACTTCTACCCCATCACTGCTCACCGATGTGCAGTTAGGATTTCATACTCCTGATATCATCCCTTTTGGATCATATTTCGCCTCGATGGGAACTTGCTTCAAATGAGATTGCTTAAGGAGGCCTGTAATATACTTGGTATTATGGATACCGATGCAAAGGACCCCCCAATTGCTCTCAAGAAAGTAAGATGTGTAAGAAATTCCAATGGCAACACACCAATTGTGCTTCTGTTAGTGTGAAGCCTGACCCTGCAACTAAGGCCTAAGAGAAGCAATCAGTACTTTAAACACTCTCTGGTGACACCGAGCAGCCCGGGGGATCCTGACGTCAGAGGAACTCCTTCACTACACCTTTGTTCTTCGAGGCAGGGGGCACCGTGGTGGTGGGGATGAAGAATGAATCAGTCCACAAGATCAGGGCAGTCTTGAGACCCTTCTATTGCTGGACTGATGCATTATATGCCACTGGCTCATTCAACTATGTAGACTTGCATTATTAATGGACATTACCAACTTGTTGATTTATGTATGATGTTATCTTTGTTCACTGTTTCTGGGGTTATTATTCCTTCTTCCTACATAGTGGCACTGAGATACTTTCAGGTTGGGTTTGGTGTCGGTACTCTCGCCTGGCCTCCCGTGCTAAATCCCTACTCCCTCTCTTCTATAATTTGCTTAACCTTAGCATACCCCTGACCGATCGTCCTGGAAATTAAAATCAATGTTAGAGGCCCTAGCAACCCTACTTAACGGAAAGTGATTCTCTCCCTCCTAGAGCTATCTGGCAGCAATATATGCCTACTCTAAGAAACCCATTTATTATCTAAGGATGTACACCACATGCAATCTCGCTGGTTTCCATGACAGCTGTGGTCTACCAATTCCTGAAAAAGGGGAGGGGTAGCTATTTTATTTTCCTCACTGTTCAGGGGCAACATAATCTCCAAAGTGACTTAGACGATGGGACGATTTCTCGCATATCGACTTTGTCTTGGCACCTTCCATTTCACCCCAGCAAATATATATGCTTCAAGTGACCAAAAAGAAGCCTTTATCATGAATGCCTTCTCCCCCTTATTCCAGACTCCGGATGCTGCTATATTGATCAGGGACAACCTAAATATGGTCATGGACAATGACCTTAACCGCTTGGGCCATTGCTTGGACCCAAAGGGGTACTGCTCATCCCAGGGTCTCCACTGACTAGCAGGCTGTGGACTGGCTGATGTTTGGTACACAAACAGTTCTGACATCAGGGATTCTACTTACTACTCAGCAGCACATAAAACCTACGCTCACATTGCTTATTTCTTAGCAACTTCTGCCATCCAGACACTAGTGGGTGACCCCTCCATTGCTCCTCGATCACTTTCGGACCATGCCCCCCTTAGCCTTACCATACGACTTGGCTCTACACAGGCACTCTCTCCATGTTGGAACGTCAGGGACTCACTACTTGAGTCTCCCTCAACGGTCACAGCTATACAAAAGATGATTGTGGACTGCTTACAGACCAACGATGCAGACCAGGTAGCTCTGACGTCCCTTTGGGAAGCTCTGAAATGAGTAGTCTGAGGGTTTCATTGCCAAATACGCCTCAGAAAATCATCTCCAGAATGAGAAAAGGAGAACTCTCAATCAGAAAGTCCTTGAACTAGAGGCAATACACAAATGCAAAGGGGCCCTGTGTGTCTGGAGAGAGCTGAAGCAAATGTGATTGCTCCTCAAATGCTTAGACTTAGAGCAGAATATGCTCTTGTCCACATGAAACATAAGTCCTTCTTGGGTAGCAATATCTGTGGACAAATGTTGGTTCATCGCTTGTGGGCCAAGCTTTAATCTGGGTCCATCCAGGTAATCCACCTCACAACTTTTTAACTCCTTTGCTTTCACAGGTTCCCTTTCAGATTTCATGTTGGAAGCTTCCATAGCGGTCATCCTCAAGCCAGACTCAGACACACTCTATGCAGAACGTATAGACCAATAGCCCTTCTAAACATTGATGCTAAATTATTCACAAGCATATTAGCACACCGGCTCAACCCATTTCTTCCAGGTCTCATCCCACTAGATCAGTTGGGTTTTGTACCAACATGCTAAAGCAGTTATAGCACTAGGCGCATCTACCACCTTCTCAACAAGATGTCAAGGACGCGAAAGGATGCCCTTCTCCTCTCAACTGACGCAGAGAAGGCATTCAACAGAGTTCATTGGCCCTACCTCTTCAGGACTCTGGAACTTTTCGGCTTTGTTGCCCAGTTTCTAAGTCGGATCAGGAGTATCTATAGCTCCCCTAGGGTTATGGTGTGTGTTAACGGGCTTTCTTCCTTGCCTTTTCCTGTCTGCTTGGGCACACAACAGGGCTTCCCTCTTTCCCCCCTTCTTATCACCATATTCATGGAACCTCTTGCCCAACACACCCTGACATCCCAATATCACGTTTGGAGGATATCACTAAATCAGCCACTATGCTGATGACATGATTTCAGCTGTCTCAGACCTTTTAACCTCCTTCCCTGCTCTGGTCATGAAGATTCACACTTTTGGAACCTTTTCTGGATTCAAGATCAATATGCAAAAATTACAAATCCTGAACCTCTCTGTCTTACCCTCAACTGAGGCCTGACAGAGAGACCAATTTCTTTTCGAATGGGCCTCCAACTCTATTCCCCACCTCGGGATCCAACTATCAAGTTCCATCCCTAAATCCATCACTTTCAACTACAGCATATTGGGCAAGCAAATCAGGGCGGCTTAAAGTGATTAGGAATGAATGGGTCTCTCCTGGTTGGGCAGAATCGCTGCTATTAACATGACCACAGTCCCATAAATTCTTTACCTTTTTCAAGCTCTTTCACTGACTCCACCTAGGCATGCACTACATTCAATGCAGGTGGATACCAACAAGTTTATTTGGGGGGCTTCGCCTACACAAACACCTCATTTACCGCTCCACATGCAAGGAAGGCCTCTCAGTGCTGTCCCTCTTGTGGCATTGCCAGGCCTCACAGCTACGGTTCTTGGTGGAATGGAGCAGGCTGCTTACTGAGAAACATTAATGCTTCATGGACTAGGAAGTGGCCTGCTCCCATATCTGAAGGAACTCTGGCTTCCTAAGAGACACATGGCCTGAGGACTCTACTCTTCCCAAGTCACACGCTCTATCTTTCGAGTGTGGGATGTGGTGACAGTTAAAGCGAGTCTGACGACCATCCCTTCCCCAATGACACCAATCTTCACTAGCCCATAGATCATTTGGTTTTTGTGTAGCGAAAAAATATAGAAAAAGGAATAGGAGCTCTGTACGTGTTCAATGACAGACATAAAGACACGGAGTAATAGTAGAGGAGGCTGGGTTGTGAGTGGTTAATGCATTGTGATGTAGTGGCCTTCAAGAGGAGGTGAGTCCCCCACACTTTCCTATATTGGAGCTTTGGTGGGGTGCTGATTGATAGAGGAATGGTGTTTCCGATCCCAGGTGTTTTGTTATAACTTTTTCACACTTCTTGATCTGCAGTCTGATGGTGCATTGGCTCTGGGTGTGCCAAGAAACAACAGAGATGGTGAGCCTGTCTGCAAGAAAGCATGAGTGCTGGTTGTGATGGTTTTTGTACATTATGCAGAAGAATTTGAAGATGGTGTGAGTCGGCAGGTGGAGCCCACAAAGTTCCATTATGATGGGGGTGATATTTTCATATTTTCTCCGTGGCCCTGGACAAAATGTGCTTCAAAATGAAGGGGTGGGAGTGTGGAGTCGGGGAGGCCATTGAGTAAGGCATTACCACAATCTAGATGTGAGAGAACAAGGTAATGACAAGCAGTTGTGAAGCCTCTTTCTGGAAGGAATGGTTCTAGCCCCATGAGATGTGCAAGAACATCTGAGCTCAATCTAATAGTGATACCATGGTTCACGTTAGTGAGGCAGGAAGAAAGCTCTTTCAGTGTTCTTGGCCCATATTTGTGGGCCAAAAACGTCCGATCAGCTTGCATAGAAATAACAATTACACCACTTTCAGGAAACAGCTTAAGACCCGGCTATTGTAAGCCTTATGTGTCTCTTAAGTTTTGCATTAGGTATGCTGGGAAGACATTGTGAGGGCAGTCATGCATATTTTAAATTATTTTAGCATAACATGACTTACTTTGGAAAAGAGAGCTGGTACCATGCCATCTTTGTGTTCTTTGGGTATGTGTTCTTTGTGGGTGGGGTTGAGTCCAGGTTGAATCCAAGTGACTTGTAATTTGGTAAAAGTTGAGGTTCGAAGCTGTGAAGGTTCATGTAATTGAGCCAGATTTGTACTGTATCTGATTTGTAATTCTTGGCACATAACATAAATTCAGTCTTCGTTGGGTTGAGCTTTAGGTAGATGCTGGAAATCTAGGTCTGGGTAATGTGCTGGTGTTGTTTGAGGTGTTGGTTCTCTGAAACAGAGTATACTTTCAAGTGGTGTATTGTGTCAGAATCATATAGTTGAATCGTGATGCTGTTATCTGTGAGTAGAGCACCAAATGAATTCATGTATAGATTTAAGATGAAAGGAGAATAAATGGAACCCTGGGGAACTCCACAGATGATAAGGAACTTTTGGTACTTAGAAGTGACCATGTGAGTACAATGGTGTTGGCTGTGAAGGTAGGAGGAGACCCAGTGAAAGACATTGCCATTGAATCCTATTCGAGACTCTAGGGTGCATATGAGGGTGGCGTGGCTGACTGTGTTGAAGGCAGCTGAGAGGTCCAGCAATATCAGGAGGCAGGGGTCACCTTCATCCACGATTTTACGATGTATAAGGTAGCAGTCTTCAAGCACCAGTATGATCTGAAGCCAGACTTGATCAATGGTAAATAAGTGATGGGCCAGCAGTTGGCAAGGTCATCAGCATCTAGTGTGGGTTTCTTTAGGAGTGGAGGTACCTGCTCTGTCTTGAGGGCTTCAAGGAAGATGCTCAAATTAAGCAGGCATTGACAATTGTAATTAGAGATAAGAGAACACCCCAGAGAGAGTTAATCTTCATAACAAGTTGCTTTGTTATATTGACAAATCGAATTGGTAGTTTAAAACTGCATGCAGGCTGCAATGGCAGGCCTGGGATATGTTTTAAGGGCCTCCTTAAGTGGGTGGCACAATGAGTGCTGGAACCCTAAAAGTAGCATTTAATTTACAGGCCCGGAGTTCATGGTATACTGGTCGACAGAGGGCTTATACGTGAATTAACCATACGAATACGGTATAAAGCAATTTAACCTTGTTTATGGGTGTGGGACAAGCACTTTAGTACAGGTCAGCAGTGTGTGTGTTGTGTTGTGCAGAAATTTCAGGATCAAGAGGTCATCATGAGTTCTGTTTTTCTTTCATTTCCTGTCTTTAGAAGGATTGTTTATTGTCATCAAGATCCTTAGGGTACCACTGTGGTAAAAGCTTTGGCATGCACATGAATGTTGTAATTGGAGCATGGATGTTCACAGAGCTTTCCAAAAAACATTTGAAGTTGTTTAGAAGTATGTTGGCATTGGACAAGGAGTGGATAGGGTGGAAAATGATTTTAAGCATGACGTCGCTGAAGAAGTATTTAAAGGATTTGGATGTTTGCTCTTCTCATTTGTGTTGCCCTTGGTTTGTTGGTGGGATGCTGAGCAGGGAAACAGTCATGGCAAAAAGGTTTGTCCAGCACAGGGATATGGGTGGTTTGCATTCAATGTTGGTGATGCTGAGAAGACAAGGTCAAGGATGTGGCCTTTGGAGTGTGTTGGTTGTGTGGCATGGAGTGTACCACATTGAGTGTATCCGTGAGGTTGAGGAAGGTGTCTCTTCTTTCTTTTTGGAAAGGTTAAAGCCACCCAAGAGTTGATGTGGGCATACTAGGTGGACAATGTGGTAAGGAGCTCTGAGAATTTGTCAATTAAGTCTTTGTTCTGTCCTGTCCAGGAGGCCTGCAGATGAAATGAAAGGTGAAAGGTGGCAGTCTGAGTTGCAGAGAGTGGGGAATGGCATGTCAGCAGTCCCATGGAGTTGAATGTTATCTGCTTGCATAGGATGCAGGACAAGGAAGACGTATGGTTGACAGTAAAGTCTCCTCCATCCTTGTGTGCAACCCACATGATAGATACTGTAGCCTGTGGGAAGAAGGACATCTGGGATGTGCGAAGGAGTGGATGTGAATCATGATTCTGTGATGAAGACAATGTCAAACTTGTAATAGGTGATGAAGTCTGTAATGTCTGGTGCATGGACTACTGGAGAATGAGCATTAAGAGGCATGAGTTGGTATGTTGATTCTGTAGTTTGAGACTGTGTAGTAGTTGTGGGATGTGTATGAGTTTGGGCTTATGTCTTGTCTTGTGTGAATGCTATGCAAGTGTCTGAGTCATCAACGCCTGGGTGTGATTGTGGCAATTGGCAGGATGGGGTGCTGGATGATGCACATTATTTTAGCTTACCTTTTAGGTTTTAGTAGAACAAGGGTTCTGGGCCAAGACCCTTTCTGGCCATAACAGTGTTCTTTTATGTGTCTGCCCTTTACTGCGGAGCCCCAGCCAATGAAATGCCTTAAAGAGTTGATGGAAGTAGAGAGAAGACAGTCAATTCCTGTGCAGATGGATGATGGATGATGGAATATCCAGTGGTCTCTTATTGTAGAAATGAATGATGGAAATGTAATGATGCCCCCACTTGTGCAAATGGAAACCATTGAAGTCACTTCCTGAGCAGATATATGATGAGAAATCAAATGGTAACTTCCTGTGCATTTGGATGAAGTGAAATCCCGTGATATCACTTTCCATGCAGATGGGTGATGCAAAGTGTAGTCTTCTTGCTTAGCTTATTCTTTTAAACACACTTTTGGCAGAACACCATTGATGTCACTTTCTGTGCAGATGGATGATATGAAATGTGCGAATGATGGGAAATCCAATTGTCACTTTCTGTGCAGATAGATGATGGGAAATCCAGTGATGTAATTTCCTGTGCCTGGATGATGGGAAAACATTGCAGTCTCTGTGTTTGTAATGTGAAATGATTCACAACCTATTCTTATCTTTTGACCATCCACCAGGCACCACAGACGGCCCCCGCCCCCCAGAAATACCAGCCAGCCCTCCATCTCCAATCGGACACCGATCACGGCCAAAGACACTGCCTCAACCATGGAAAGCATCCACTCGGTGGCCCCCACCGACCCCTGCCCCCCCACATCTACCACAGAGCCGCGGCTGCCATCGCACCCGAACTGCAACGCACCATCAACACCACCTTCAAAAGAGGCCCCTTCCCAGACGACTGGAAGCACTCAGAAGTCAGACCTCCCACAGCTGACCCCACTGACCTCAAGAACTGTCGGCCCATCTCACTCCTCCCCTTCGCTGCAAGTTGCAGAGAAAACAGTCAACAGGAAACTGACACGATTCATTGAAGAGAACGCCGTCCTCGACCCGTCCCAATCTGGATTCCGAAACAACTACAGCACATAGACTGCCCTACTCGCTGCCACAGATGACATCCGCACCCTCCTGGACCAAGGCCACTCCGCAGCCCTCATCCTACTTGACCTATCAGTGGCCTTCAACACCGTCTTCCACCGCACAATCGTCACCAGACTACACGATGCAGGTATACAAACAACAGCCCTGGACTTGATCCGATCATTCCTCACCGGAAGAAGCCAAAGGATCAGACTTCCACCCTTCCTCTCCGACCCCACGAAAATCACCTGCAGAGTCCCACAGGGTTCAGCCCTGAGCCCCACCCTCTTCAACATCTACATGGCCCCACTCGCAGCCATCGTCTGACAACACGGCCTCAACGTCGTATCCTACGCTGACGACATCCAGCTCATCCTCTCCCTCACCAAAGACCCCACCACTGTCAAACTCAACTTCCAGAAAGGAATGCAAGATGTCGCAGTTAGGATGACCAACAGCTGCCTGAAGCTTAACGCCGAGAAGACAGAAGTCCTCGTCCTCGGTACCACCCCTTCTGCATGGGACAGCACCTGGTGGCCGACCGGCCTCGGAAGCCCACCTACCCCTCAGACCATGCCAAGAACCTCGGCATCGTACTCGACTCATCACTCACCATAAACCGACAGGTCAACACCGTCACCTCCAGCTGCTTCAACGCCCTCCGCATCCTCCACAAGACCTTTAAGTGGATCGCCCCTGAGTCAAGGAAGACAGTCACCCACGCACTCATCACCAGCAGACTGGACTATGGAAACGCACTCTATGCCGGCATCAACAAGTCCCTACTCCGCAAACTCCAGACAATATAGAACACCGCTGCCAGACTTGTCCTCGGCATCCCCCAACACGAACATATCAGTCAACACCTACGAAGTCTCCACTGGCTCCTGGTGGAGAAAAGAGTCACTTTCAAGAGTCTCACTCACGCCTACAAATGCATGCACAACAACGGACCCAAATACCTCAATGACAGAATCAACTTCCACGTACCCAAAAGAAACCTCTGATCTTTCAACCTCGCACTGGCCGAAACCCCACGCATCCACAGAGCCAGCGCAGGCAGAAGATCCTTCTCTCACATTGCAGCCAAGACCTGGAACGAGCTACCGGCAGACATCAGACGATCCTCCTCCCTGAACACCTTCAGAAAGACCCTCAAGACCTGGCTCTTCGGCTAAACAGACCAGTGGACCCCTCCACTTCAGCGCCTTGTGACCCTCATGGCTGAGTAGCGTGCTTACAATTCCCTGATTGATTGATTGATTGATTGATTTGCTGTACTTTGCCTTTCAGTTTTGGTTGGCAAGAAGCCTACTTTTTGACCTGGCAGTTGTGGACTTGACTCTCTTTCTAGGGTCACATTTCTATTGTAACTATGGAGGCTAGAGTTACATTTGTGTTTTTAAGGACTGTGGCAAGGAAGACTTGGAGTCGGAAATACAAGATTACGGGCAAGTTATAGGAACAACACCCGTAACCAGATATAACATTAGTGGGCTGAAATGTTCACAAAGGTACCTTTTGCTCTTTTGCCTTTGTATCCAGACTTTACTGTAATCACAAAACCTAATGCAATATGACCAAAATCTTTAGGCACAGGTCATTGCAGATGTGAACTCAGTGAGAAATAATTAAACAGAATTTAAAACGGCTAATTTGTGAATATAAGAGTGGCTAGGTTAAAATATATATGCTTAAATCTACTATAGATTTTGGTATGTTCTTGTAATAAACATACATTGTGACGCAAATAACTGTAGGAGTTAATTGACCATTATAATCTTTCAAAGAGTGCTTATAAGTCTTGTGAGCAAAGTAAATATCATAGGAAAGAATAGGCTGGTCAGTATGCCGCTGGATGCCTGGTACAGTAGAAAAAGATTCCTCTTATGTAGAAGAACTTGTGGTGCTCAGTTCATTCAAGCATGAGTCAGTGACAGGTGGCATTGAGATGGACTCTGATTACCTAAAAACAGCTGAAGTTAAATCACCATGTTGTTATAGATAGGGGAACCAGTCTTTTGAAGATACTGAGCAAAATCCTTCAGTGAAAACATGACATTTCAGTGCAGAGTTCTATTCAAGCCAGCCAGATAATGGAACAGATGGAGTCAAAAGTGGTTCAGTGGTTTCAAACTGTCTCACCTGCTCTACCTACTTTCCTTGAAAATTCTCCTAATTAAGACATACCTGTACTAGCACCAATCAGGTTTATACCAAATTCTAGCTCCTATTGTGAATGAAGTATTACATCCATGTTATTTGCACTGAGGTCATGCGGGCTCTTCTGGTGGGAGGGATTTTCTGGGTTACTTGACAAATGTATCCCTCCTACTCCACAAGAAAAGATAGATCACCACAGCTACAAGGCATGCCTCTTCAGGACTTTCAGACAGGTATGCTCACATTTCAGGGTAAGCCTGTGAAATTAACAAGAAAGCAGAAGCTTTCACAAGATCTGAGGATTGGTTTAGGTAGAAGACAATCTTGATCTGAAAGTAATATTAGGATCTACTGGGGTGCAAATAAACAAATATTTTAAGACAGAAAGAGGAGCATGTCCTCCATTGAAAGTGAATTCAGCTGGCTCAACATTGCCCATTAAATAAGAAAATGTACAGTATTATTGTTAGAAATTTAAATACTGAGAATTAAATGTAAAATAGCCCCTGTCTGCCATCTTCTTTATCAAGATATAAGAGCTCTTACTTCTTCGTAAGACACCATCTAACTGTTGTTTCTCAGTGTCTTCTACATCTACATGTCCACTAGAGGTAAACAGCTTTTTTGAATAGCTTCCAAGTAGAGTAAGATGGGCTGCTGGATTTGTGGCATACAGATAGTGCCCCTCATCTATGTGCAGAGTATCTATCAAAACAGTTGTTGGCATCAGCAGAATGATAGAATCTCTATTCATACCTCTACCCTTTGTAGAGGTGCATACTGATCATCTAGGAAAGAGTGTTCAGTGCCCCATAACGTGTCTCTTTTACCTCCCCATGAATTCACTTTGGGGCTGTTTATGAGTTTGGCAGTCCTAGAGCAGGCGGCCCGTTGTGCGACCGCCCGCCAGATCAGGAGCTAAATTCTGGTCTGGCGGGCGGTGTTGGTGCGGTCTGACTGTGGTGGTCAGCAAGGCTCATAGAAGAGCCTGTAACGCAGTCCGTCACAGTCAGACTGCCAACTGAACCTTTCTGCATGGTGTGGCATATATGCAACACCATGCAGAAAGTGGGGGTGGAAATACAGGGGGGCACTACATGTGCCCCCAAAATTCACTACCCTGCCCAAATCTGGCAGGCGGCCCTGTTAGGACCCCCTTTTTTGTCTTCCTGCCTCCTTTTTCATGGCGGGCTCACCATCCTCAAAAAAGGCGACAAAAATTCAACTCGCAATATGCTCTACGGTGCCGGCAGCGGCACTGCCAGCATATTGCAGCCATTTGCAGACTGCTGGCCTAGCAGGATCCTTGATCCTGCCAGTAGCAGCGGTCTCATGGCAGTCTGACCGCTGCATTTGAAATAATGCAACTAGTCCCGCAGCGTGGCGGTCTTTGAACAGCCAGCACGGGTTCGGGGGTCCTTTGTGCTTATGTGGGGTAAGCATGAATCCTATATGCTGTTGAATGCTGTTCTCTATGACGTTGTGTCTAACATTAAAGTTTCACTACAAAGAGTGCATGCAATCTTTGTAAAACGGCAGTGTTTCAGGCGAAAGTTCTAAGAAAAACAATGAAACTTGTACACCTTTATTTATGAGGCACTGGTTCTGTTTACAAGTAATGCAGGATTCAATGAGGAAATTCCCAAAGGCCAGAGTTATCAATACCGCTCCGAATTTTGGGGCTTTAATAAAAAGTGTTTTTTCTAGACAAACAGAAGCAACAGCTCATTAGAACAAGTTAGCTGTTACCTTTAAATAATCAACTTAGTCAACTGCGCTACGTTTTTTCTCAAAAAGGCATTGGCAAAGAAGCCAAGAAGAAATTGCAGGGTAACAGATTTTATGTAATGGAATAGTATGGAATGATTTCACCATCTAAACTGATTAGAAAGAGATTGTTTCCTCAAACGTCTTTGACCCTCCTGTGATAAGAGTGCACACAATACAACATAAATGCAAATTCTTTCAAGTAGATATGAATTGTTTAATCCTAAACTTTATAAACACGAATCATATAGTATTCAGGAAAAACCGGGCCTACATTGCAGCTCATCTGAATATATCCGGACCTCTGGTGTGACTAGATAGGGATGGAGAGGAAAGGCGGCGCATTACAGCGCTTATCTTCTGGCAGTCTTCAGAATAGCAGATGTCAAATAATATGATCTATTGTAAACGAAATAATTGAATCTTATGCACACACCTGGGGAGGGGAGATTATCCTCACACACTGTTTTCCTGTAGGTTGCTGAATAGGTTCTACAAATATGCTAGCCTATCACATTTCTCCATTTTTACAGAGCGCTTTTATGGTATTACCATTATTTGAATGTCAGAAAAAGTGTTCTGTACATCAAATTATTTCAGTATACTGCCGGTCATTACAAAACATATGCCGCAGATATATATGACACTTTTAGTGGTATTCGCCTTGCTTTCTTTGTGGAGTAATTGCTAAAATAAACACTTTGAGCCGATGGAAGTTCAATGATACTGGTAATGGTTTGTCAATAATGTAATTAACCACAGTCATCAGTGTCAACTAATCAGCATTGATTAAGAAACGCTCCAAGGCACTGCCCTTTTCCTCTTTTCTCCTAGTATCCCGAGTCATCCATTATGCCTCAGACATTGGTTCCCACATGACATGAAGCTGATCTGGGACGCGCGCATTTACAAGGTCCTTACCGGATACTCTGCCATTCTGCTCTTGTCACCGCCGTGAGGGGAACGGCTACTGTGGGGGAGAATCGAGTTACAGCCCAGATAACGCCGTGAGGGAAACGGCTAAGAACCACAATACCCAGAAGCCTTGTTGCTGGGCGCCCGGCTGTGACGACATCAGCCCGCGCCCAGCACATTCAAAAGATCCTCAGGCTCCGCGCAGCGCGGGACGCGCGCATTTACAAGGTCCTTACCGGATACTCTGCCATTCTGCTCTTGTCACCGCCGTGAGGGGAACGGCTACTGTGGGGGAGAATCGAGTTACAGCCCAGATAACGCCGTGAGGGAAACGGCTAAGAACCACAATACCCAGAAGCCTTGTTGCTGGGCGCCCGGCTGTGACGACATCAGCCCGCGCCCAGCACATTCAAAAGATCCTCAGGCTCCGTGCAGCGCGGGACGCGCGCATTTACAAGGTCCTTACCGGATACTCTGCCATTCTGCTCTTGTCACCGCCGTGAGGGGAACGGCTACTGTGGGGGAGAATCGAGTTACAGCCCAGATAACGCCGTGAGGGAAACGGCTAAGAACCACAATACCCAGAAGCCTTGTTGCTGGGCGCCCGGCTGTGACGATATCAGCCCGCGCCCAGCACATTCAAAAGATCCTCAGGCTCCGCGCAGCGCGGGACGCACGCATTTACAAGGTCCTTACCGGATACTCTGCCATTCTGCTCTTGTCACCGCCGTGAGGGGAACGGCTACTGTGGGGGAGAATCGAGTTACAGCCCAGATAACGCCGTGAGGGAAACGGCTAAGAACCACAATACCCAGAAGCCTTGTTGCTGGGCGCCCGGCTGTGACGACATCTGCCCGCGCCCAGCACATTCAAAAGATCCTCAGGCTCCGCGCAGCGCGGGACGCGCGCGGGCGGCGCCCGGGCGAAGCCCGGGCCAAGGGCGGGCCCGTCCTTGCCCGTCAAGGACCGACCAAGGCCGGGCAGGGCAATCCCTCTGACATCTGCTACAGAACTGTAAGTGTTCCAGCTCCCGTTTATGTTCCATAACGGATGTATCTGGACTGATTGTGTGTTTGGCATACTCTGATAGGACATATTTTCTGATCCCTTGCCGTCTGATCCCCTTGGAAGCTGGGTTTGTTGCGGTGACTGGTCGCTGAACTATTAAAACTATGGCTGGGAGTCAAGAACATTTATTTCCCGGAAAGATTGGGGGTTTGGCTAAGGGCACTCTGGACCATTATTTCAGTAAGCCTAGCACGGATCGAGAAAGGGAGGACTTACTAGCGGAGCGCAGGGTTGAGCGGCGCAAGTCGATTGAGTACCTAAAAAATAGACGACCAATTGATTTGTCACAACAAGCTACCCTGCCAGCCGGAAATCCTTCTGGTGACGAACTGATCTCCCTAGATGGTGTCCCTGCACTTCTTCGCGAGCTATCCCCTGAACCTTTTGTACCCAATTCATTGGACTCTATACACTCAATCACAATCTCTAGCTCATTTGATTCCTTGCCTGACCCAAAAGTGATACCAATTCCTCCATTGATAAACAAAGAGATCTCCAAAAGAAGGGCTAGAAACCTACCGTTGCATAAGATTCCTGGTCCACCACCTAAAAAAAGGAGAAAGAAGGGGGGAGAGGCACGCAGACTTAGGATAAATCACACTGCTTCGGGGAAAAGTAATAAGACCACTAACCAAAATGCTTCTATACATAAATCACCAGTGGTAATTTCTAAGGCTGTTTCTAATATTGTATTAAACCCACCTGAAGTTGGCATTCCCCATCCTAGCCCACCTAAGAAAGTTCATTTAACTGATCCCCTGGAAAGTATTGAACATCTTATAAGGTCTTTCATACTACCAATAATTGAGAGGCTAAAAAGGGTTGAAGAAAGGTTGGAGAATATGGAGTTAAATGTTAGTAATAAACTTGGCCAAATTAGAGATAAAGTGTTGATGGACGGTCCTCCTGCTAAAACACAACAACCTTCTTGTTATGTTGACAAGGATGGCCCAGCCTTAATGAGTAAGAGGACTGTTGCCACTACAGAGATGACCACTGGCCCTAAAGATTTGGATATACCAACCACTAGACCTGTAAGATCTGTAAGATTGGCTCCAAATGGAACCCGGAGGAGTGGGGACAAACAAGATGGAAAAAACTTAGACAACAATGAGTGTAAGAGCCCTAATATTACTAGGGGTTCTAGCGGTAGGGAACCACGGGTTGAATTACCTCCGGAAGCAGTTCCCTATGTTGTAGTGCTGGCAAGAGTACCTAGATTGCCAGACGGTAAGAAAGAGGGTTTTTTTCAGCTTAAAAATAAGATCATTCACTGGCTGAGTCAAAACCGCCCACTTCCCCATTACATCAACGGCGAAATACTTCATGTTCGCCGACTTGATTGGCTGGGTAGCAGAGAGAAGGATATCAATGGGGACTTAGTTGTTATTAACTTCAGGGATCCAATAGCAGTAAGGTACATCCTTAACTATCCTGTGGAGATCCCAGGTACTGCTATTACTCCCCTGGAACTAACTTTTTTCTACCCTAGAACCCACGTGAGTAGAGACCGACATTTTGGGGCTTCCCTTTTTCCTCTGTCCTTGACTAACTTCCGTGTATCCCGTACGTATGAGCATGATATGCCCAAAACTAACTCTCAACAAACGAATGTTGATAAATTCCAAAGGCAGGATATAGTACTCCCACAGAAATATGGAAACTGTAGCAGGAGGCTGGAAGATTTTGTCCCTTTTACACCATTGGATGTCTCAAATAGATACCAGGCTCTCTCTAATCTAGATGGCTGTGACTGACAGATGAGGCAAAAGCCCTTATTGCCCCCTGATAAATTACAGCCTGGCCCATCGGCGATTTTTGAGCTACCTTATAATGATGCATCCAACTTAAGGAAAGGACCAAGTCCAATGAAGGGGACTTCGAGCCCAGATTTAATTACCCCCGCCTCTACTTTATGCACTCTCTATAACTGTGTACCCAACCTAGAGGTGGTAGTTGGTCCTCCCGAACTGAGTAGCTGTGCTGGCTTACCAGACTACCGAATCCCTAACCAATCACCTAATGTTAGTGGTATTAAAATTATCTCATGGAATGTGGCCGGCCTTAAAAATAAATCCTCTAACCCGGAGTGGAGCTCATTCATTTCCTCATTTGATATCTGCCTGCTCCAAGAGACCTGGTTGCTTAAAAAGATTGTGGCTCCGGGCTTTGCAATATTTGATATTTTGGCATGCAAGAGTAGCAGGGGAAGGCCCTCGGGAGGGTTGTCCATATGGGTTGGCTCCCACCTGGGTGTAAAAGCAAAGGCTATTTCAATCCACTCACGGGATGTACAATTTGTTCTCCTGGAAGTGGAAAAAGGCGTGGATATTGCCCTGATAAATGTATATTCAAGACCGACTAAGAGGGGCCTGGAATCAGAGGCCATTACTGTATTGTCTAACCTACTGCAGTCGCTTGATTCCTCTACTGTGATAATTCTGGGCGGGGATTTCAACTGCCATTTTGAGCCTTTATTGGACTCAAGTATGGGAGACCGTGATGAAGTGGATATATTATGGAATATTCCTGATCCACTTACTCCACCGGTAAAAGCATGGACTCCCCTTGTCTTGCAAATGCAGTCTCTCTCTTTAAATGCATCATTGCGAGCGTGTAATGGTAGGGTAATGCCAGATAGACCTGGGAAAAAGACCTTTAACAAAGCTAGCTACACCTCAATAATTGATTATATCTTTATTGAAGCTAAGTATTGGGATAGACTCTATGATTTTATGGTCATGGAGAGGTTGGACAGCGATCACAACGCTCTAGTCCTGACACTCAAACCAGGAAGCTTCGGGCTTAAAAACTCGACCCTGGTTGAAAATCCTGTACCCGAACCACTAATAATTAGAAACTGTAGAAGAAGAGTAAAGTGGCCAGTATTCCAAATCTCTAGCAGTAAGTTGGCGGAACTGTATGGTATAATAATTCCATTTATTGAAAAGATGGGGGCCGCCGGACCCTTGGTCAGCCCTACCGATATCCATGGGAAGTT
This sequence comes from Triturus cristatus, assembly GCF_964204655.1. Lineage (NCBI taxonomy): Eukaryota > Metazoa > Chordata > Amphibia > Caudata > Salamandridae > Triturus > Triturus cristatus. Next base: position 882,566,681 of record NC_140583.1, read on the forward strand.
GGTCATTGCATTACGGGATATTCTGTACCCAGTAAAGAGGGCCATATATCCAAGGACTGAAACGGCTAGATGGTTTAATAAAACGTGCCGCCTAGCTAAAAAGGACCTGCTGTTTGTAATAAAAACAAAAGATAGAGAAGCAATTAAAATTAATCGTTCTCTATATAAAAAGGCTATTGTTGAAGCAAAGAAAGCAGGGGAAGTTGTACTGTGGGAACAGTTGGGCCATGCGCTCTGTTGTAAGGACACTAAAACATTTTGGTCCATTGTTGCAACTGGAGTAAATGGGTACTCTTCTGCACCTGCCCCAAATATAGCTGCCCCAATTTGGGAAAAACACTTTTGTGACTTGTATGGAACACATGACCTTGATAGAACTTCTGCAGATACCTTTGATTTTTCTCTTGTCCAAATGGATCTTGCCTCTATTGAATTTTTTACTTTGGCCGAGGTGGAATCTGCAATTGGGAAAATGCTCTCAAATAAAGCACCAGGTCTTGACAAATTGCCCGGAGATCTATTTAAGTTCCAACCAAAGATCTGGGCACCCTACCTGGTTGTCTTATTTAATAGCATTCTACAGGGGGGTGAAGTGCCCTATACTTTGCTTGGGGCAGAAATTGTACCTGTTTTTAAAAAGGGTTGCCCATTGACTCCCTCCAACTATAGGCCTATTAGTTTAATAGACACCTCACAAAAACTAATGGGGAGAGTCCTTTTGGACAGGGTCCTTGGCTGGATTGAGGAGAATGAAATCCTGACCACTTTTCAGGGAGGCTTCGGGGCTGGTACTTCCACCTTAGACCAGATCTTTCGCCTGCAGGTCCTGTATTGGAAAACTGCCTTGGTTGAGGGTGGCAGCCTCTACCTGGTGTTTGTGGACCTGCGTGCTGCTTTTGATCTGGTCCCTCGTGTTAAACTATGGCAAGTTCTGGCAGACCTGGGCCTTCCATCTTATCTATTGGCTGTCTTAGTTAGGCTTCATGCCAATAACTATGCCCAAGTAAGATGTGGTAAATATGGCGAACTCACTGATCGCTTTTCTGTTTCAAAAGGAGTTCGCCAAGGGTGTGTCCTGGCCCCCACACTGTTCAGCCTCTATATCAATGGCCTCATTGACCATTTAAATTCTATAAAAAATACTGACGCTCCCAGACTAGCTTCAGGACGTGTGCCCGCATTGATGTTCGCGGACGATACTTTGTTATTATCTAGAACGTCAACGGGCATACAAAACACGCTGAATGGTTTCGCCAAATTCTGTGAAATAAGAGGACTCGAAATAAATTTGGAAAAAACCAAATATATGATCTTTAACCCCCCTGTGCGGGTGCGCCCCAACCCAGTTTTATTTGGTATTCCCCTCGAGAGAGTTAAAACCTTTGTATATTTGGGTGTGACTTTAACTGAGAAATTTTCTTGGAATTCCCAGATTGTTAAGTAAACACTCAAGCTCGCTCAACTGACAGGGGGCTTGAATAAAGTTTTTAAAAGATCGAGTTTTAAGCCAGTCTCTCCCGCCCTTGAAATTTATTGTAGACAGGCTAGAGTGGCCGCAATATACGGGGCCGAACTTTGGGGACACAAGCAGTCAGTGTCTCTTTCAAGGGCTGAGCAATCCTTTTTAAGATCTCTCTTGGGGCTTCCTTCCAGCACACCGTTGATCCCTCTTAGGTTTGATCTTGGGCTGGTCCCCATAGAGGAGATCATCAGTGCAAAACCTATCCTCTACTGGAAAAGGCTTTGGTCTGTGCCTGAATTGACCTCATTTAAATTAGAGTTTGTTGAGATCTGGCCTGCACTTAAATCAAAAAAGATCCCTTGGCTTTTGTATATTAATAAAGTTTGTACTTCATTAGGACTTCTGGAAATGTGCGAGAATCCGGAGGAAAGTTGCCCTGCGATTTCAAAGAAAGAAATTCTTTCTTTGGTGTCCATGGAAAACTCTTCTACACACCTGAGTTCTTCAACTACGGGTAGGCTGACCTTGGAATTCCTCCTGGTTAAACAAGACTCCAAACTCGAGGAATTCATGGACCAAATAGAACCCCCACTTGCACGCAAATTGTACATCCAGCTAAGGTATGGTACCTTACCGGTTAGGTCTTTTACCTTTAAGTGGCAGGCACAAAACTTGGAAAGCTGTCCTGCTTGTAACCATAAATCTGAGTCTGTTTTACACGCTCTGCTATTTTGCCCGGCGTATCACTTAATCAGGAAAAGTTGGCTGATCCCCATTTGTAGGAACCTGGGTTTTCGTCATTTTAAGCAGGCCTACAGGATTCTAGTTTATGACACCGACCCAAAAATTGTTTTCGCTGTATCCCGCTATCTCTACAGCATGTGGCGAAGGAGACTAACGTTCTTAACCTAACTACTTTCATATTGATGACTTCAAGTTTAATCTCTTTTTAAAAAAAGGAAAAAATAGGATTTTTAACTTTGAAATGTTATTTATTGTTTTATTGTGTATATGTATTTGAGGATGTATGTTTGTACGCTTTTATGGTCTTCTGACCGAAATAAAGTTATCAAATGAAATGAAATGATAAGAGATAAAAGCAGCCATATGACAAAGAAACTACATTTATTGTTTTAAGTTTGTATTTTACAGCTAAAACTAGACATTGCAATTTTCTGTGGCGTTTTTATACCTTCAGATCGTTGGGTCAGTCATGGAATGAAGACGGCAGTCATGCACTTATTTTCCCTCATGTTGCTTACCCTAAAGACATGATCTCATATGTCGGAAAGATGCCCCACTTCTGTATATCGCAGTTTTTGGGTATACCAGAACAAAGCTAATCAGTTGGCGTATGATTTTGAAATAAAATGATTGGTGATGCCAACCAATCTTCACGGAAGAAAATAGCTGAATCTCACGCGAGGCAAAGTAACATAAGTTATATGGACATAGACCTTTTTATTACTTGCCTGCAGAAAAACTTTATTGCTCCTTTCAGGTTAGGGCATGGCCCAATGCCCTGTTTTGACCAAATGTAAAATCTCCTGTTTTTAATGGGTTTTCCAACCCTAGAGGCAGATTGGGACCCCCTAATCAAACAAACCTCCTATTTCCCCCCCCAGGAAATACAGAAAGATTGTATTGTCCTGTATGGGCTGGGGGTATGGCCCGATTCCATAGTTGGCACTCCTGTCCTTTTCTCGGTTTTGGCACCATTTTCAAATCAATACCTGGTATTTAGGGGGCTCTCTCCCCATCATGGGGGCGAATTGGGTTGAACCCCCAATTAGGGCTAATCTATCTGCACCCCATTGGGGCAGAAAGACTGTATTGCCCCTTCCTGGGGTGGGGGCATGGCCCTATGCTATTATAGGACACCCCACCCCTTTGTTTATGTATGCTTTCCCTGGTGTCTAGAGGGATTTCTACCCCATAAATTCATCCAAATATACCCTCTGTCAGGTGGGGCAAAAAGACTCTATTGCCACTTCTGGTGTGTGATATGGCCCAATGCCAGGGTGGGCGCCCATCCTTTCTATGTACCATTTGGAAATCCCCATTGTGTAGTTTGCTTACTACCTTCAGGGGGTAGATTGGGTACCAAACCACAAATCGGACTCTCTTGGGGGCAGAAACACTGTATTGCCTCTTCAGAAGTGAGGTCTAGTGGTGTGGATCTTGCTTAAGATAGTCTTACATTTTAAAATTTCCACCCTGACGTTTTTATATGCCCCTAGAAAAAATGTTTATAAACTGACTAACACCAATGCTCTCCTTTGTTTTGCTATTGCCATAAATGCACAGACTTCCTTTTCCATGGCTTAATTTACATTATTGTTCACAAGAATTATTGCTTTTAAAAAGCCTTCCCTGTTTGCTGCAATGATAGACTTTTTAGAATTGTTACAATTACCGAAGGACATATACATTTAGTTTGTTCATTGATAAGAACTATTTAATAACCAATAGATCAATTTGAAACAAAGTAATAACTTGACTGATTATATTATGACCATGGTCCATTTTTAAAACTGACTGCAGTCTACAAAAAAAGTGGTGTGGCAGATGTTTTGGTAAACTCCACCAACTTTAGTGCATGTTATGCCATTTCCTTCCAAGTAGTTTGCATTATTTTATTGCCCAGGCAGAAGAGGAAAAACATTTTTCCCTAGTAAATGCTATTGTAACATATTAGTGGGAAATTTGAAGTTGCACAATCTCCTTCCAAGGAAGGACTCGGCATATTACACTACGGAGTGCATGATCTGTTGCGCAGTGTTGCAACCATGTCAGTTCTGGTCCGTGGCCTAAAGCAAGTATTGGGGGTACATGATCTGCTAGCTTAGCTGGGAAGCAAGCAGAGGAGTTCTGCAAACCATGCATCTGTAAGAAGGTAACTCATCATTTATAAGCTGTGCGGTTTCAAAAGGCATATTAATAAGTGTAAATATGCTTATGTCGATTTACACACATTTATTTTCACTATTAGAACCCTGTGGACATTTGCACTTTTTCGCTGTACATCATTTCTGACTAAAGATTTATACCTAAGAGTACACTTACATGTGTCCACTCTCTGGTTGAGCCTCTTGCAATAGGATTTATGAGTGTAAAGTTACTGCAGGTAACTTCAGGTAACTTTACTTCACAGAAATAGATGGAGATCTGCGGACTGAGGTGGAGATCTCAGAGTGGGAAAGCATAAGAAAAATTAATAAAGTTTTATTAATTGTAAAACATGTTACACATATTTAATTATTTATTTTAACTAAATAAATAAAATATTATGGCACATTAACTCATTAAATTAAATGGGCATTAAATAATGAATTATTACAATATATTTCATTTATTATTAACAATGCAAAGAATATTTTTCAAAATTACCACTCACAACATTTTTACTTTTATTTACAGTGTGTTACATTTTGTTGAAAAATATGTTGAATGAATTATGATTAGTTTTAATGTTTTCACAAACATTTGAAGAATTAATTTATTTTAATTTCTAATTATGTTTATTAATACATTTTAAAACAATAATTTTACTAATTTATCATTAGTTCATCAGCAGTGTTATTTTAACTTCCTTTCTCCATTTTATTCCATGGAAGTGTGTTGTAGTACTTTTGAGAGGCCAAATTTGGTGCTTGACCTACTTCAAGTCCGGGTTTGAGTACATTTGCAAACTGTTTGACACATTTCGAGCTGTAGTAAACTTAGAAGTGTAGCTTCTGCATAACGAGGAGCTTACTCTTTGGTACATGGGTGTTTGTAGAAGCCTAGACCTTCTGAACACACTCATTTAATTTGACCAACTCCCTTTCATTTTGTAGAAAGCATTCTCCATTTCCCAGAAAATCACTCCTGACCCTCCCACATTTGCTGCAAATATGAAGACCTCTCCCCTTGACTCACCCACATTTGCTAGTAAAATATAGGCGTACATATGTGGAGATTTCCACCACTGTGGAAGAGGTCTTTGCATAGGAAACATAGGGGAGCGGTTGGCGAAAGTCTCCACCCATAAGTTAGTGAATAGCATTTTTCACTATATCAGTAGTACTACAGTTTTACTACCTCAAGTGCTACAAATACAGATTGCGCATATGCTCCTTAGTCTTTTCCAAATGGTGCACGGAGTGGTTCAATAATTGTCTAGTAAATAAATCAATCCATTTATATAATAGCAACACTAGGATCATACAGATTCTAGACAGTCATAAAATACCTTCAAATCATTTTTTCTCACAACAATAGTTACAGTTTCAGAAACCGCACAATATCCTGTACATCAAAGATATTGTGGTTGCAGGGGAATAGCTGTGAACACTCAATAATCTAGACCAGTTATATCCTGTGTAGATCTTGGCAAGCAGAATCGATGGTTGATTTTCAGGATATCTTCTTAAGATACGTTTACTTAAAATGGATCTAACTGTAAACATTTACATTTTCAGCAGATAATGTAGACTTAAAAACATTTCTTGCAAATTCCTTCTACTTATGCCAAGTGGTAGTTGGCATAAGTGAAAGCATGCAAGGTGCAGGCATTATCCTCGCCCCTGAGTGCAGGGGAGGACACAAAAGCATCTGATCTCATTTACACTAGGGCTTTTCAAAGGTGTTGAAACAAGTATTCCCTCCATCTTCAGGATTTCAAGAGGCTTGAATCATGCATGACAGCTTACAGTCACTCATAGGTTACCTTCAATAGCTTGGGAACAATACAATGAATATGGACCTTAGAGTGTGTCCACACTTGCGTATTAGTTTGCGATCTGCTGTTCTAAATTGTGACATATGCAATACTTCCCACATTTTTTTTGCGAATCAATGACCTGTGCATAATTCTCTGTGTTCACATAGCCAGCAAAACCATTGTGTACATTTCCAGATAACCTACTGTTAGGCAACATTTGTACAAGGGTTGTGGTACATAATAATAAAGCAAATCCTTTAGAGTACGGCTTATGGGCAATGTACAACCACATTCTGTATAAACTCAAAGCAAGTGCACAATTCATAATGGTGCTTGGCACACCTGCAAAAACCACAGCTATAGGCTTCACATGAAAAACATATGAAACCTGTATTAAAATCTGCAGCATATTCTAAAGATCCCATATGCAAATGCACACATTTTTATAACATTGAGAAAAAGAGGCATAGTAGAATATAACAAATACAGCTCAAAGTACCAAGATATCACTACAATATATATTGCAAATGCACTTATTAGTTTGGATTAAAAAAACTTTACTCATCCAGACCTAATTTTAATACCCATGACTCGATTAGCTCTGGTAAACACATTTTATATGGTTTGCTGAGTTTAGGGTTGAGCATAGGTTTGAAATCTCTCCAACAGTATTAATTGTGCCGCTCCTTTGAAAAGAGGAAAGCCTGTCCTACTCCTGGCTCTCACAGCACAATGCATGGTGACATACACTTCTAGCAACAAAAACAGACGACAACCTCTCATCCAAAATAAAAATCTAAACATTAAAATCAGGATGCAAAACTAACAAAAAATTCACAAAGTCACCGTTTCCAACACAGGTATTACTTATGAATGTCCTAATTCCATGCACCTACACATTTCTGTTCTGTTCTGTTTTCATAAGCACATCTCTGAATATTCTGCATTTAAAACTCAGGGAAATTTGAAAATAAATCAGTAAGTTTGGGGTACTCAGTAGAGAGGCATACATTTCTGGAATTAGTCTTATTTCTGCTCATTTGGAGATTTACAGATGTATAGTGAATTGGAGTTTGGAGCTCTAAAATAATATACGCTGAAACAATACTCTTCATGTTTTGTTCAAGAAACTAGGTGACCTATCTTTAAAACAATAGAAAATATGGGATTAACATTTAGAATAACTAAAATTAAGCTCAATCATTATCAATATTAAATTATTTATATTTTATCAATATGTATTACCTTATTTTTATCCATTGATGTGCTGTAGCCTTTCATAACCGCAGTATCTTATCCATACAGCATATCTAAAGAAAAAATAACACAATTTCTGAAAATAAATGACAACCATATAAAGGTGTTTGTTAGAATACCTTTTATGCTACTACTGTAGTAAAGAACATCTGTATATGAAAACTATTTTATTAAGGGAGGAGTCAATTAGACTGCAGTGTGCTGACCCTATCCTGTTACAGGCCGGCCACCCTACCTAAACTTCTCCACCATATTGGCTGACCACTTTTGTTGAAAGCAGAAATTTTGTTTCCTCAAAAAGGGTTTGTTTTGTGAACGAAAATATATTGGCTTTAAGAAGCAGCTTCTTTTGCCTAGTGTGTAACAACCCTTATTGATTTTCCCTGTCTGTCGTGCACTCAGGCAAGAGAAATATGTACTTGGGGGCCTGCCCTAAACTGTTTCGACCTCACACACCGTAAAGGGAAGTGACTGCGCTGAATGGTCTGACCTCAATGATTGACCACTGATTGAGCTAGCTTAGGTTCTGCTGGAGGCCACTCAGAACTTTTCCAACCTCGAAATGAGGTGGAGGAAATGCACATTTATTGGAGTCCGAGACCCACCAATTTTCGGTGGAGTTTTGGCTCCCTCAGGTCCAAATGAGTCTCTAAGTGTAAATAAATTTCCTTTATAAGTTGAGGAACACATTTATTGCAAATATCTAACAAGTATTAGGGTCATAACACCTGGGAAAGTCATCTGAAAACTGAGATAAAGAATGAATCTGGTCAAGAACAGTTATGTAAAATCAAAACATCATATATGAATCTGTAAACATTGACCAAAATGTTAAACCCAAAAGTCATCCCGGTAGGGCATTTGCTTAACTAATGCCATTGACCACATGTAAAAAGTAATTTGGAAAGATAGCTAAGTGCTATAAACACTTGCCTTACATATCTCTGATGCCTGCACCTCACAGGTCAGGTTCCTACCAGTGGTAGCTCAATCCCTACAATGAGTTTGCATTGTTACATTGAAAAAACATGTGGCACCATTATAGAGCCAACATATGTTTATTTTATATTATTATTTCCACTTCACATAACCATGCGAGGTCACCATGCATTCTTTTTGTCAGACCGCACTTGGGATATTGCTTGTTTCATAGCAAGAATGGGGATTTTGGTCAGACTCTTAAAAACTGAAGGATGTGCAGGGCTAGTAAACCATGCAGACTGTGCCAGACAGGTGGTTGGAGACTTGGGAGGACTTATTGTAAGAATTTCCCCACATATTTTTTATAATTTAGCTACCTTTTTTATATTAATAGTAAATCATGATATCTCTAATCTTAATCTTCATCTGCAAATAACAGCTAAATGCATAAAAGCCATAGACTTAATTTACAATTGTGTCAATCTTTCCATTGCAACAATCTAACTGATAAACTATTAGCTGACAAAAAATATGTGTCTCTATGCTCTCCCACTGTTGATTGATGTTACATGCTGTAATTTAGAAGAAGCTGCAAAGAGTGCTAGAATTTGTAAAACATTACTCCGGAAACCCATACATTTGTGGTCAAGGTGTGCCAACAAAAAGGGAGCGGAGTCATCGGGGGGGGGGGGGGGGTCATGAAAAGCAGCCAGACACACGACATATGGATTTTTTAAAAACTATGGCAACAAGGAGAAACATGACAGTACATATGTTATGGCTTGATTGGTTGCAGAGGATGCATTTTAATGGGTTTAAGGCATCTGCTGCAGGAAGCCTTGTACACCAAGTAAATCTCAGGGAATATTAATCATGGTAAGATAACTCTGGTGGTTAATGCACTAGCTGGAGAGATCCCTGTTTTTGTCTGGTCAAGTGCTTCCCAAAATGTTCAGAACCACAAGCCAATTTTTAGAAAGGCAAACCTTCATGACCCACCTACCCTTAATGGCCATGAGGAGAGGTGATTTTGTATTCTAACTAAAGCATCATGTGGTAGTGCATTGTCATTTACAGACAGCACATTGTCCATTGAAATTACCACCAAAGTTGCACAGACATGCAGTTTTACTGACAAAACTATAGAGTGCACAAATGATTATGTTTAAACATTTTTTTATTATTTTCGTACCAACATCCCAATACAATTCCCACAAGAGCCCCAGCACCCCACCGAAGAGCGTTACATACGACATTTCAACTGTGTATACATGGGAGAGTGCACTAATGATAATGTATGGAAATTGGTTTACTATGAATATTTATCATTTCTGAATCACCAAGTAAAGTGTCTTGATTTGTTTTGATGCTACTAAAATCTCTGTTTCCAGCACACTTCTGAATTACAAAAAATATACTCCATGTTTGCTTTCCTAACTGCTTAATGTTTACAGTTCATTTTCAGGTATTTACGTTTTCTTGTGTGTTGCAAAAAAATGACATCCTACAGACTTTCCTTTCACACTCCCTGTACTCCAGCATGATTGTCACATAATTCACTTTACAAACTCCACTCACTTTACAGTCAGAGAAAGAAAAGTAAACCTCAATCCCCAGATAAATACTAAGTAGCAATTTATCAGATGACATAGCCTGACCTTTGCCCTCTGTCTTTGAAGCATGTGACAAGATAAACACAGAATTTAAAGGCATCTTCATTTACTGCTGGACTTTCTCAACCAATATGACCGACAGTTTGGGAAACATAAGTCTAATTACTGTTTTGAGCCATAAATTAGCATAGAGGGTTAATGTGTCTCCTGCAAAACATACTGTTTAACAAGCAGGTGACAGGTTTTTATTTTATGTAAGTAAGTGGGTTACTGCTTTTGACACAAAGATCCTTTTTTGCTTGCAGTTCATAAATTGCAATCCTTCTAACATAGCACAGCATATAAAACATCATAAAGGACCTCCATGCAAACTGCAAACCATAGGTTTAAAACCTTATTGTTTTTCTCGATCTATAGTTATTTGCTTGAAGGGGTTGTTTGGGTAATAATTATGTATTTAAAGTACAGACAAATGCAAGCACTGTGTTAAGTTTTAAATACTGAGTTTGTGCCTTTCTCCCAGCCATGCACTCTTTAACATATAATTATTAGCAGTAAACACAATGTGGACTCCTACACGATGAAACTCTCATTGTCTTATGTAGCATCCTGTAAATTAATTTACACACTTGTATGATTTTTTGTCAATGAATAATGTGTGTGTATATGTATGATGTACAGCGCTCTGACACCCTACATTGGGATAAGTAGCGCTATAAAAGAATTCAATTAAAAAACGTAACAAGTACTATTTAAATTGTTATTTGTTTAGACTGATACAGATGACATTCTTATGGTGCATGCATACTTCTCAGATAAAGGGGTTGAAAAAGTCAAAAGCTTGCTTCAAAATCCTACCTTCTCTTAAGTACTTCTGAAATGATAACAAGCTGTGTGCCTTTGCTTCCCCTCGTTACATTGGCTTCTTGGAATCAGGCTTCAGATAGCTACCAGACAGGATTAGACACAAACAAAAAGAGGACTGATGACCCGTTAAATTTGGCCTTTGTTGTGGGCCTAGCTGAAATCTAAAATAAGACATCCTCCTCCCTGCCTGAATATTGCTTCTCCGTACAGAAAGCAGACAATCTACGAGTGCTGCTGATTTGTGTCCCGGTGTTTAGCATATTTTACTGGGGCCAGACAGATCCCGATCCGGCCAAATAATTGCTGCTGGATTTGGGATATGGCTGGATCGCCCTTCTTTCCAGCACTGGCTGTAATGCAAGGTTAATCACCTTTACATGTATTTTGTTAATTCCAAACATGCTACCATGTCCATTATTTGCCTCTCATTTATCTATCCTCTGTCTTCAGCTGCTAATCTATTTATACCTCTCATTTCAAAGCAAATGAAATTCTTCTTCACATGGTCCAATGCATCATAGCCACCCAACCCTTGCCAGGATGACAAAGAACTATATGTCTGATTCACAAATGACAGGGGAACTTGTTAAGGTAATGCACCATTTGTGTAGTTCACTTGTAATTTGCTAAATTACCTGCACACCTTTGTTTTACATCTGTAAATTATGGATGCTAATAAATTCTTGTGCAAATGTATGCCATTCCTAAACGCAGGGAATTTAGGCTTTAGGTGTATTGGCTAATTATAATATAATATTAATAATAATAATAAAAATAACAATTAGAATCATAATATTGCGAATTTGCTATCAATGTACATTATGAGGATATTGCAAGTACCCAAGGAGTGCCCTTATAAGGTCCTGGAACCCTGAGATGACATCCAATATTCTGCTAAATGTACTGTTGAGGGAATGTTAAGAAATATAAAAAAGTGGGTGGTTCATGCCAGGCAAGAGTAGCTTATCCTGCACGTATTTTCTTTACAGTCTGGATCATTAGTAGTGGCTAAAATAAACTGCTCATGCCCAAGCTGGAACAAGTTGAAAGTGTGCACAAGCCATGTGACCTTTACAGTACTGAAGCCCTTCCTTTGCTTTTTTCACAAGTAGACTGCAGTACATCTGCTGGACCAGTGGGCAGAATTTTCAGGGCACAAGTGAACTATATACCACTTAAAAATATGCACAGAAACTTGCAATGAAAGATGGAAGTAGGTGGGGCTCCACACATTAGTCTGGGGCATCAGTTATGAGGCAGCAGGAGGTAGTGCAGTAGGAAGGCAGGCACTGTTTGTGCAGAAACCATAGTTTGTCTTGGAAGGTGGTCATGAGAACCAGTCAGCCCATAGGAGGCATGTGTGGACCTGTCTACAGTCTACTTCTAGTACCTTCTAAACCTTAGGAATGGCGGAAGTAGATTAAATTGGCAGGTATGTCCCACAACTGCACCATAAATGCAGATAAATCCCAATGTTAGTATTAGCAGGTTGCAGTCTTCTCCTTTCCTATATTAACGTCTTAGCCACTTCAATAACTCTTTGCAAAGGCAAATCAAGGCTGCTAAAGGGGACTTAGTATTACTCAGGGGTTCGTATTTTAAGGTCCATATGTGATTTTCGTATAGGGAAGTCTGATTTTTTAAGTAGCTCTGTTCTGATACCAACAAAAGAACCAATAAGAGAGGGCCTTGCCAAGAAGCAAACCAAGTGTATCATAGTATCTTTCACAAATGAGTGCCTTGTTTGTGTTGGGTTCTTTGATGGAAAAGATGCTCTAACTTTTGGAAGTATAGTATGATAAATAATCTCCCTTTCCCTGTATCTACAAAAGAGAGGGCAACAGCCGTCCAATCCATTCGAATCATTCCTGTTGTTTTGGCTCAGTTTTGTAAAGCCTTCTATTAAAGAACTATCTTTAAAATAGGCCATTCTCTGTAAGGGGTTTGATCCAAATCATACCAGACATCTACAAACAAGAGTGGAGCACAATGGTAAAGAGCCAAGCACATTACAGTCTTCTGTTGATCTAATGAGATGACATGTAAGTGGAGCAGGATGTACTTATCGCCAATGAACTAGTCACCATGTAATTGACTGAAAGCAAAGAATGTTGCTTGTTTATGAAACAAGGATGAAGTTGGTACAGGGTGTGTGAATGGGGACTGATGGTTCTGCTCCCTCTGCACATTTCCAGCTATGCCCCTGCTTTAGAATAGACCAGTTGAATAATATGATGGTGAAAATGGCTCCATGAACTGAATATAGCTCAGGTCCAAGCAGTCTGACCTAAAGTAAGTTCTCGTCTAACTAAATCTCTTACTTTAAGAAGCCTTTTTCATTTTTGTAATCCACTTATATACAAACCCTGGACAGAACACTTCACCTTCCTGCCATCTCCTTTCAACCATGCCGTTGTACTATTTTGCCTTATACTATCATCACTAATCACACCATTAATATTGTGGAACCTAAAGACAGCTGTGGGAAGTCATTTAGCAGTTACAAACCTTGCGATTCAATAAATTAAATGGTTTAGATTGCTAAATGACTTATTAACATGTACTTATAGGTGCTATATTGCCAAAACGCTACAGGGGTTTAAAATGGATAAAAAATTACTATTTAGAAGGGCATGTTTGGGGCATCTCTTCCAAATAACATTTTGCACAGGAATGTATCAATATCAGCACAATTCGGGTCCTCATGCACATTCATACACTAGCCGTACGGGTCAAATGACAGGCACACACAAATACATATCAGTGAGTGATCAGGGGTTTGAAGTGTTATATAAATAGAATTATGATACAATACAGCAGAGGTGATTTAAAAGTATGAGTTTATATTTTACTAGTTTTAGTAATTTGATGTGTACTCTTGTTTTCTGTCACTGTTTCTTAACACATTTCAGCCCTTACATATCAATAAAGGATAATTATAATACATAATAACTCATTACCAGTATCACATTTCATGTGATTTCACTTCCTGTGATATCAATGTGGGCTAAAGAACATGAGATGTAATTTCTGCAACACCAACAATGTTCATGAAATTACACTACTGCCTAAAGGTAAAAAGACATTAAATCAAATGTATCTCCCTCTGGACAATGTGATCTCCCATGTTCAAGAAATTGGTGTGTGCGCATCCTATTAATGGGGAGTGCATGGATCGCTTCAAGTGCGTTATGAGTCGTTTCTTCTTTCAAATAAAGTCACAGGGGAGAAAACAAAAGCATAACAATCTAGTTTGCAATAATAAAACTCATAAATAAAATAGTAATGTTTTGCTTTTTTATGGCATCCATTAAATGTTACCTCTTTAAAATTACTGAAGCGTATCAATTTGCTACAAGTGTTATCATTCATTTTCTTTGAATACTGCTTTGTAATTTCATCTGACAAACGTTTGCTAACAAAAATAAAATCAAGGACTGTTAAGCTGCTCTTTGAAATTGAAGTCATGTCTGTAGCAAATGAAAATTCTAAAAGCTAACATAATAAATATGCAAATGTTTAAGTTGTTTATATTTCATCATATTTCTTCAGAACTCAATTTCAATAATTCTAATTTTTCCACAGTGCCTTTAACAGATTACGTAGCATTTATCTTTTCAACCATAATTGTACTAATTTATATAGTCTAAAATCAACTTTTCATTAGGTGCTGCAAATATTGTAAAAATCTTGTTTGCAAGAAGTTCATTGATCCAGCCATTTAAATGAAGTCCGATAGATGCTTGTCCTTCAATGTACTAGATGTTTTTCCTGAGCATTAGTGAAACATTCTCCAGCTCATTAAACGACTAGTTGTAGATTTTCACTATGTAATGGACTTTTTTGGGTCTAATTTATAGGGCAATATTGATAGTTGTAACCTGAATGGACTGGCAAGGGTTTTTTAAACTCAGTGAAAACAGTTATACAAAACATGATTTCTCAAGATTAAGAACATTACATGGAAAAGAGGGTATTTTGGGACTCGTTTATTTTTAGGAACTTGTGTTAACAAACATAGGAACGAAATTAATGTTCATGTTCAGCCTTCAGCACACGAAAATGAATGACTCTAATGCTGTTCTTTTCCAGCAGCATGTCTCACAGAGTAGGCACACTCTGTAAGTTAGGTGAATAGTTTATTTTTTTAATTAGATCTCTGTGATCTACAGCAATAGCTATTCAGGGAAGAAGGAGTAGGGATATTTGGGTTGATATTGTAATAAGTCTTGTTTCATATACTAGCGGCAAATATCCAGTGTAGATAACGACTGGTTAGGAGTCTATTCAAATGCAGGATTCTGCTATTGTACAGCTGTCTGATTCAAAATTCACATTAGTGAATTCAGTTTCATTGAACACAGTACTGTCACTAGTCTGATAAATCAAGGCCTTTGCACATACAAAGCAGGATTGTTCTGTACATTCTTAGTCACATAGATATTTATTACCTCTATTGCCTCACACGATATCATATGCTATATATGGAAAATGTTTATTGAATGTAAGTAAATATAAAAAGCTACATATTGATCAGCTCTTACTTTGGAGGTGTAGAATATAAAAGTGGGTATTCTGTGGTCATTGTTCTATAGTAGTTTAACGATATAGGAGCACTGACAACCTTTTGAAGCAAAACTATATCTATATCTTCATTATCACCAGCACTTCATTAAGTCCTGATCGAAACCTTTCAATTTCAAGATTCTTCTGAAACGCAGGTTATCAACATGCTACCATATTATGCATATAGTGTATTCGATGGCATATGATGTGTATTTGCCCTTGCTGTTATGGACTGTGATAAATCTTGTTTTCTAAAAAATAAAGAAAAGGCCTAATTTTTTGGAGCAATATTTGGGTTGTCTAAAGAAAAAAAATCTAATAATGAGGTGGAAAAATCACTTTACAAACTGATGACTTTATTCTATATTATTTAACTTATTTTACAATCTGAGGTTCTCTCTGATTTAATTATTTATATTTCACAAATTTTGTGAAATTCCAGCCAACTCTATAATAAATGTGGATTTGTTTACACTGATCAAATTTGTAGTTACATAAAATTGTTGTCTTCAACAATCTATTTTACAAAACCGAATCTGCAAGAAAAAGCTAAACAGTTGCACTTGCTAATAGTTTGTCGAATATATTTCCACTCCAGAAGACAGGTCCAAGTAAATGGTTTAAATATTTGTCTTTAGATTTACTTTCTCTTTACATCAACATTTAATTCTCTATATCCTACTGTTTTTTTAAAGGTTCTGGAAGACGAGGTATTTCCCAACGAAATCTGATACCTTTCAAATACACCAAAAATGACATACTTTCCTATATCCAAATATATACTGTGCACATTATGATAACTGTCTTCAGTTTTACTCACTTTAGTTTACTTGGCTCCTTGTATGTATCACTATGCTTAGGATTTGGACACAGTCAGAACATACTACTTTAGTAGTTCTGGCATTGCACAAAAACATTTTTTTTTGCGCTGGCCCACCACAGCCATGCGTCCCTCTGTTAAAAGTGGGCCAGCATGTAAAGGAATAGTGTTATGAGTGGGTCAGCTTTTGGTGCAAAGTAGCTTTTACATGTGAAATATTAGTCAGTGGTGTTTGTGCCACTTTGCAAAAATGTACGCCAAACAAGTACAAACCATTAGTAAATCTTGGCTTTGGGGATCTTATGTATTAAAGAATTTGTCCCATTCTGTGTCTTTGGGGAAATGCGCTGATAATTAAGAGTCCTTGTTCCATTCTCTGATATAGAGGGATTCTGGGGCAATAATGGAAGCCTATGGATTTTTTTGTAATGCCTTGAAGTATTGAAGCCCTGCTAATGTGGAACCTTTAGCAATAAACTAAGGTGCCACAATCTTCTACATGGGACCCTTAGTAACGGCTTATCGTGCAATAGCTGCATCTGGAAAGTGCTGATTACAACATTTAAAAGCTGTTTAAATGTGAATGCCAGTGAGGTAAGGTGAGATGGTTTGGCTTTGCCAATTCTTGTTCTATTTTGATTGTGCTTCCAGGCATCAGTGTTGAACATGAACTTTCTCAGATATGTAAAAGATGAAACTGTTGTCAGGTCAACATGCTTATAATATAGGGCCTTATTAGGATTTTGGATGGACCACCACCGACAGGCCATCGGCGACGGTCCATTCAACATCCAAGGCATCGGTCTGATTCTGATGTCGGTGGTCAGAGTGATGTTATCGGAGGGACTGACCGAGTCCTCCGACAGGATCAAGGATCCTGTTGGAGGTGACGGTCAGAGGCCTAATCCCGGCAATGGAGGTGGTGCCTGCAGATGCCCCGCTGTAGGGATTAGGATATACCTTTCTGACAGGCTTTCCATGTCAGCCTTTGTGACATGGAAAGGCTGTTGGAAAGTGGCTTTGGGGGCCCCTAGCAGGGCATCTGTCCCCTCTAGGCCTCCACTGTGTGGCTAGGGAGGCACATGTGGTGTCCCCCCGAACATTTATGCATCGTGTGCCAGGCACCACATGGTGTCCCGCACACGGTGCATAGTTGTTTAGAAACATTAGTCTTTACTATTGCAGCTTGTGCTGTGGCCCTCTGCTGGGCCACAGCACAAGTCACAATGGTGAAGGCTATGTTTCCGACCACTGTGCTGGCGGTCACATCATAACAGTTGGAGTGGAACCACCGACTATTTGTCAGGTGGTTCCACGCCTGAAACTATGTTGATCTGCATCATAATAAGGCCCATAATGTCTATGCTTTCCTTCTTTTATGGGTGATCCTCGTGCAATTACTATGCCAAGTTTCCGAAGGTTTCTTCTACACACCCTTCTTTGAACATTGGTAGGTTATTATTGATGGAGTATCTACAACTGTATGCTCCAGAAGATTCTCTAATTGTGTCGAGAGTAAATGCTAATAGGAAAATGTTAAATCTTGCTAATAAAATTAATTTGTGCAACCACATTGCTGATTCACAATGACATCTTATTTCCCTTTCTAGCCTTTCATTTATCACATCAGTGCATTTAGGGATCTTTTTCTTTGTTTAGTGAGTCAACTTAATAAACGGCACAAATGAGGGAACATTCAGAGTGAGTGTTAAAGAAAGCACAAACCAACACAATATAAATTATGTGGAATACTATTTGAAAGATACATCACAGTCATGTGTAACCAATAAATAGTAATGCATAAAAAAGTTTAAATTCAAAATATTCAGGACGTCAGGCTTTCGGAAGCCAATGACTAAAACATGCCTTTGCCATCTGAAAGTATTTGGATGAATGGATTTTTGCCTAAGACCAGAAAACCTAGTTTGTCTTGTGTCATCTATGAATACGGCTAATCACTTGCTGCATTAAGATAACATACCACAGGCAGCACCAAAATGGCATGTTTTCTTTGCACCAAAAACTCACACCAGAATGTGGGTCTGTAAGGTAAGGATATTTACACAAAAACATGACCAACATATTTGAACTACTCTGAAAATAAACCCACAATCCTACATTGCTAGACACAGTTTTTTCCAACTAGTCTCAAGCAACAACTCACTGATATAGATGCCGAGGTGTGTTGTTCATCACACCCTTGTGTAAACCATCTGGTAATCATTGCCAATCAGCCTCACGTCTTCAAACACATATAGAGCCACATTTAAAAGGAAATGTCGGAGTGCGGAGCTGCACCACATTTGGCAGCGACGGGCTCTGCCAGCTCCAAAACGCAGGGCTGCACCATATTTACAAGAATATGGTGCACCCCTGTGTTTTCCCTAGCGCTGGCGCTAAAATGAGTTGCCTAGCGCCAATGCAGGCACCTTTGCATAACAGTGCAAGGGTGCCTGCATTGCAGGGAATGATTGTTTATGTGGAGGAAGGGACATAATGGCGATGTGTTACTTCTATGTGTGTTGCATTGTGCAGCACACATAGAAAGAAGTAGCAAATCGTCATTATTTAATGATTGTTTATGTGCAGACAGAGCCACCTTCCTGCACATAAACAATCATTAATGGTGTTTTGCTCTTTATATCTGTGCTGCCGAATGCAGCACCAATAGAAAAAGCAAAAACGAGCAGAAATAAAAGTATTTCTCCTTGTTGCGCAATTTTAATGCCTGCTATTGCATAGCGTTAGTTTTTGGCACTGCCTCAGATTTACACATCCTTGTAAATCTGAGGCAGCGTCAAAAAGCAATGGGTGTTGTGGTGGAACACCCAGAGCAACACCCATTGCACGCCCCTTTCACACTAAGTGATGGGTGCTAAGGGGCCCTATTTACAAGGACGCGTTAATCCACAAAAAGTGGCTTAACGGCGCTTTGGAAATATGGCGAAGGACATAGCACCACCAGAACATTGCTAAAAGTGACATTCTGGTGGCGCTATCCCCTTGTAAATATACCCCATAATTTCTAGATGAATAGTAAGCTATTCTAGCGGTCTCAGATTCATGATCTATAGTCAGAATGCTGCTATGTCGTCAACAGGGGTATTTTGATAGCACTAAAGAAGCAAGAACATGAATGATAACATCAGGGACTGTGGCCCCCACATTTAACAGTACAATTCAAATTAATTTTAAAAATCAGCAATCAGCACTGGACTTTCAGGGGACGCATTCATTACCTGGAGCAGGATTATTCAAGTTACCTTGCGTTTGAAACTCGGGTCAATCTATTTAACTTCAATCCTTTGCATTAGCTGTGAAATTTCTAAAACCACTGAAAGTACCAGAATCCCCTCGGTGGATTATGTAGGAATTTGAGTTGGCAAAATCGTTAACCAAAATATTGAGACAGAAGTATATGTAGGTAAGCACAGATGTACCATTCTTAACTCAACATCCACATACCTTGATAAAAGATTTATTAGCAATGTCCATATTTGTGGAGTTAAATGTAGTAAACTAATTGATACCTATAAAGTATATGTTTTGGTTACTGATAATTTTGCTATGATATTATGATAGCATGATATTAAAGACTCGATAATCTAATACCATACCCCTTGGAGACTTAATCTATTCGCTAGCCTACACATTTTTCCAGTTTCAGCAACTCTAGCATTTTGCTTAGAAAATTCTATATCTCAATTACATATCAAATGAATATCTGTCACTTTTGATTACCATATATTTAACCGATTTTACTGTCATTGCCATTAATTTTGACTGTTGGCTGTAGGAAAAAATGTAATATATTCTGTTTGCAACGATGTGCGGTATATTTGATTTTTCATTCGCTTTATCGCAAATCTGAATCGATATGTTAAATCACAGAATATGCCTGATCTCATTGTAAGCCATACTCTCCGTTTTTACTTGATATTGCCCATGAATGACAGACAGTGACACTTTCCCTGTACATATGTGGCATCTGGAATGTTTTCGTGTACTCTGCAGGAACAATCAACTAAAAGGGAGATTATATCGCCCCTCATTTTGTGCCAGAATCCATCTGCAAAGCATGTTCTAAACGTGTTGCAATAAATGGAACTGACACAATGGAAATGGTTTTTCATTTCTGATTAAAATCAATACGCAACTAAATGGAACATGACGATCCACCACCCTCAATTACCCACGACGTGCAAAGGGCCGGCATTTGAGGGAGCACGTTACCTGCATGACAATTGTTGCACCTAATAAAAAAGTGGAAATATGCAGCAATTAAAGTAACTGTTGCTTCCGTTACCTCATAAGTACTCATTTAGGAACCTGGAGGAAAAACTCGTGATTAAAGGGTCAAACAGAGGACATATCTGAATCGAAATGCTGCTGGAAACTTCCTCATCTGATCATCCGGTAGGGAACGTTTAAACTGTTTGGAGCGTGCCTACACTTCACCGTCACTCTAATTGCAGTCCTTCATTGTGGACCAGGTTGGATATAAAAGGCATGGGAGTGCTCGCGAAACAGAAACCCCATTGCCACTATGATTTGTTGGCGATTTAGAGCAGAAGATGTTGTTCTTTGTTTAATATGCTACATTGTTTGTATAGTGGCAACATGCTGCTGTTTTAGACCCTCACAAGAAGGCAGGCAGAGCAGGATTTCATAAAGGAATTCTGCAGCAACTAATGATGAATGGCCAGTATTTTCCCTGCACACAAACACTGGACCCAATTTTAATTGCGGGAAAATCCAGCCAGTAAAATCGACTTGGGCTTCATCTACCCCAGACTTATCCCGCTGACCTGCTCGAGCTCCTTTTCTTGCGAGGGGGTGCAGTAGGGGGGGCAGGAGAATGCAATGCTTTTCCTGGCCAGGACAGCTCTTTCTCTTCCTCCCACTACCATGCCCCCTCCCTTCCCACCCTTCTGCCTATTTACCGCACACTGAGTGCAGGTGGTAAATGGGAGCATTAAACCCCACAGAATTGGGAATTTCCATGTGGTTATACCACTGGCAAAACTAAGTTTGCATTTATTCCCCATTCCTTGGAAATTGTCTCATACCTCAAGGTACTGGTGGGGTATTACTGCATGTTACCAAAGTTTCTGCTGCGGGTATGCAACCCACCCGTATTGTGCAACTCCTAATGAGGGCCTTAGTGCTTCTTTATCCAAGCAGGACTTTATGTGGTCCTGAGTTTAGCTCTCACAGGTGGATACGTTTATTATAGGGTTGGGGAGGCCTCCTTTGATGTTAGATAGCAGGGCCTAGTTGGAGCAAATTTCCTTGGAACCATGTGAATCACAAACGTGAAGATTTGCTGATGATAAGTACCAGATTTAAGACTAGTATCGAGAAATAAATTAATTATATCAATAATAATTATATATAATAGCATAGAAAAGAAAGTGCTTCCATCATCTGAATGCTTACTCATTGAAAAGTCATGTAGGGGCTCATTCCGACGGCGGAAAAATAGCCACCGCCGGGCCAGTGGTGGCGATCATTCTGCTATCGCCATGAGATTTACCCCTGCCACATTATGATGGCGGTGGGTATCACGGTGGATGCAAAGTCTGTCCGACACGTTTCCGCCGGTAGCAGTCGTCACAATTGCCTGGCGGAGCGGTCAGCATGCTCACAATGGCGGCGGAGCCTAGCAGGCTCCGCTGGCACAATTATGATGCCGGCGGAAGCCAGCCTTTCCGTGGCGGTTGAACTAGTCTCCCCTCAGTCTGAACAGTTTTTTAATTCAGGTTTTCATTAATTAATTAATTAATTATTGCTCCTCTCTGTTTCCCTGGGCCCCCTGCTGGTCCGGAATTAGCTCAGTACCTTTGATCCTTGGTCTGCATAGGCATTGGAGCAGTCTCTTCACTGCTTTATTCTGATACTCTTTAAAGGTGAAGGCATAATAATCACATTTTATATTCAGGTTTAAGATTGTTGGCGTAGAGCAACACACTTTATTCTTGTGTAAAATCAGTAAAGCAGTTTCTGTAAACCAGTGTGACCTCAACGTTGAAAGTCCTATTTTATATTTAGCTTTCACTGACAAGACATTAACCATATGAAGAAATGATCTCAGTGGCGGCCGGCACAGCTTGTGGGTGGTGGCGGGTGTGTGGGTGGGAGAAGCGGGTCGTCACAGGCTGCAGTGAATAAACAAAATACCACTTACCTTGCCATCGGGTCCCACATCTCTGCTCATGCTCTCCTGCGTTCGACTCCAGGAACAGCAGCCCTCTCCTAAGCCAATAACAAAGCTGCAATGCAGTGTTGTGATTTGTCAGAGGGCCGTGACACAGCGCTCAGCCAGGGGCTGGAGGGTGGGCATGTTCTCCATGCATGCTGTAATGCAGACTGCATGGAGAACAGGGAAAGTACGCATGACTGGTTTGTGTGACCTGAGAGGGCATACACAGCAAGCAGATTGCACCATCTAATCATACAAGTCTCGTAGTTTTCTGTAATCAATGCCAATCACACAGTAAACGCTATTGTATCAGAGACAGTGCCAATATCACACAGCCTGCAATGTGCTTTTTGAGTTCATGAAACCAAGGCAGTATTAGTTGCACATCCTTTGAAGTAAAATGCAGACTCTTGATGTGTATGACACAAGAGTAGCCATGTAGCCCTTGCGTAGAAAATACATTAATGCATTGTGACAGTATACTTGTCTGGTGTACTTTGTGTGTATATGCAATTAGATTGCATGTTTCTTTGGATTAGTGTTGCAAACAGAGAAGACCACATCTCAAAGTGAAAAAAGTCACTAAGAGACTTTAAAAGTTTGAATTCTGGTCTGCGGTCTTTACCATGGACCATTAACTCCTACATTTCTCACATTTTATGGTTTTTTCAATACCAGTTTGCTTCTGTGTGTAAAAGCTGACCCCTAAGACAATAACTGAGAGAAATCAGGACCTGTTTGCAGTATCCCCGTACTTTTTGCCCCCATTTTGACTACCTTGATTGTGCCCTGGGCTCTCCTACCCAGACCCAGGGCATGTGCTCTGACTAAAAGTGCATGCCTCAGTATAATTAAAATTGGCAATGACAGACCTCTGTAAGTCACTAGTATATAAGGAGGCAAGGAGGATTCAAACTATCTATAAATCCCTAGTATATAGTAGGGCAGGGCGGTTTAGAGGCTTAGTAGATTTCCCGCACTAGACTGTACACTACTGTGTTGCCTGCTGTCATTTTAGAAGCCTGTCCTGCAGGCTGCTTTTAAATTGCAATTATATGCAAATTCGATTTTGGATTTGAAGGTACTTCCAAAGTCTCAAACTACCATATGTTTACATATATATCACCCCTGATGTCTCAATAGGTGCCCAGGGGGCCGGGTGCCTTGTAACTATAAACAGGGACATTATAAAAATATTTGTATACGCCCTGGGTAGGGAAAATCTGCCAAATCCATTTTTCCCAATTGTAGTGAATAGCTCCATATGGTAACATTGGGATATTTTATATAAGTATAACTATTGACAAGAGCAAGACAAAAAAATGTCATTCAGGTAATCAAAATGCTAGTTATGATACATCTAATAAGTTCCCACTGTTAAATTTATAAAAATCATTATAGAAAATAAGTGTTAAATTTACTTTTCTGTAAGCCAAAATCCAGACTTACAGCTGCTCTCTTGATTGGGTAGCCTTCGCTAGGCTTACCCCCACATCATGCAACTCCAGCCACACCAGAGCCCCTGTAATTAGATTAGTGAAGGGAGTGGAAGGGTAGTGTTAGTGAATCTTAGCCATGCCAGTGGGTTGGCTTAGCCTGATCTAACTTTCAAGGAGAGAAATTCTCCATGTTGGATTTCAGGGTAATGGTGCTTTTTGGGACAAGAATATGCCACACTTTGGAGGAAGTGGTCATACACCAGTGTGGCACCATACATCTCATTGGTCAGGTGTACTCCCCTGCTTGAGGCCCAGAAACTGGGAATAAATATGGAAGAGATGCATTGCAACTCGGATCTGCTGCTTGAAACTTGGAGGTCTGCCCTGCTTGGATCTGGTCTGCACCCAAAGAACTGCACTCTGAAGGACAGTACCTTCTGCACAATCTGATACTACAGCCGTAAGAACTTTGCCTTGCTTCAATATGGAATAAGGAGGGGACTCCCTGCAAGCTACAGGTTAACAAAACCCACCTGCATCATCTCCACCAACAGTCCCCATCCTGGAGTGCATCAGGACTTTTAAGGATTTGGCCAGGGGCATTGTGGGAATTGTAGTCCAGACATCCCAAGGACCCTCTAGGAGAATCCAGACCCTTAGAAGTCTGTTTTGGACATTTTTAAGCCTCTGGAAGAAGATCTAGAAGTTTAGCAAAGTTTGGGAAGTTTTTGTCAAAGAGCTCCATTAGCTGACTGACTCAATGTCAAGAGTCAAGGCAATTACCTTTACCAAGGCTTCGCGGGTACGCAATCCGATGATGTCCAATAAAATCAGCCTGCCGGTGGGGACCGTTCAACCATGTGAGAAAAATCATCCAGAAAAGTTTCTAAGTCCGAAGGTACCATTTTAACCAAGGCCTCCCACTTAGTGTATCCGACCAGGGCTCCATTGTGGTCAGCCTCACACACTGACTTTGCCCTGGTCAGGCGTAACCAGATGTCACAAAGTGGCACTATAAAGTGTTTATTCTTTAAAAGTTCATATCTTTGGTTCCCTACATTGGCCTTTTGTTGTGTTGTTGTCTATTTGTTCCTAAAAATATATAATCTATTTTTATAAATTGGAGTTGGATTTTCATTGTGTGTTGTGTCTTACTTATTTAATGTATTGATGTTTTTAAATGCTTTATATACCTGTCTTATTAGTTAAGCCTGCTTGCTCGTTACCAGCTACCAAGGGTTGAGCAAGGGAATAATTTATTGAGACCCTAACAGAACCTTTTATTATGTTTGTGGCCTTATTACCAGTGTGAAGTCACAACCTATCACTACTAATAATCCACTTTTCAACAATAACCATGGCCAGAGCCCTACATATGCACTGTTTTCCAAATCGGTTACCATTGAGGACCCTAACGATGCCAAATCCATCACACTCCTGGCAAACTTGAACAACATCGGCCTTACACAACTGGTCACCGAACCCACACACAAACCTTGGCACACACTTGACCTCATTTTCACCTCCAGCAACAGAATCAAATTCAGCCATACAACAGAACTCACCTGGACTGACCACACCATTGTATACTTCACCATCAACAACACCCAGCACACCAGCACCAGGCGTCTGATCTCCTCCCTCCGCAGCTGGAGAAAGGTCAGCAAAACTCAGTGTGCACAGGACCTCATCACCTAGCGACCTGAGGCCTCAACAGACCTCAATCATACCATCCAGAGCGTCACTGCCTGGATCATTGACAGAGTCGCCCCACTGAAAGCTACAAAATCCAACAAGGGCCCCCGACTTGCCGGCTTGTACACCCAAGAACTCAGGACCACCAAGCCCAACTGCCTCGAACTGAAGAAACAATAGCATGCAAGCAAGAACCTCGCCAACAGAGCAGCCCACAAAACAGCCCTCAGCAACTATCACCGGCACATCAAAGAAGCCAAGAAAGCGCCATCACCACCTGTATCAACTCCGTGGCCAACAACACAAAGGAACTCTTCAAAATAGTCAAAGAATTCTCCAACCCAACAGCCATAAACACCACCATCCACCCCTCCCAAGAACTCTGTGACACCCGCCCAGACTACTTCCACAGCAAGATCACCAACATCTACAACAAATTGAAGATCCAACCCACCACCCTCATCCCTGATGACCTCAACCAACAAGTGAACACAAGCAAAACAATCACCACCTGGTCACCACTCACTGGCCTCACAAACTCAGGCATCATGTCTTTCACCTACTTTGGGGCGCCCACCAACCCCTGCCCCCACCACCACCTCTACAACCTCGCAATGAAACCTATCAGCACACAACTCACCAGCATCCTCAACACTTCCATCTCCACAGCAACCTTCCTGAACAGAAGGGAACATGCAGACATCAGACCCCTCCTAAAGAAAGCCTCCACTGACCCCATACATTTCCCCAAAAACTACTGTCGGATCTCCCAGCTCCCCTACCCAGGCAAAGTTCTTGAGAAAGCCATTAACCAGCAGCTCACCGAATTCCTGGAGCAAAACCACCTGCTTGATGCCTCTCATTCAGGATTCCATGGCAACCACAGAACTGAGACCGCACTGATTCCGCCACTGTTGACATCAGAACACTTCACGATCAGTCTCCCACAACACCCTCATCATCAGACTCAACAACATAGGCATACAGCAAGATGCCCTCAAGTGGATCGCCTCCTTCCTCACAGGACACACACAGTGCATCCGACTGCCTCCCTTCACCTCCACACCCAAAGACATCATATGCGGCATACCACAAGAATCATCACTCAGTCCCATTCTGTTCAACATCTGACAACCCCCACTCACAGACACCGTAGGATCCCACAGACTCAACATAATCTCCTATGCGGATGACACTCAACTGATCCTCTTGTTCGCAGAGGACCCCTCCAATACCAAAACCAACTTCTGTAATGCCATGACCTACATAGCCGAATGGATGAGCGACAACTCCGTCCAACTCAACTCCGTGAAAACTGAAGTGTTGATCTTAGGGAAGAACACCTCCACATGGGACCACACCTGGTGGCCTGCAGAACTCGCACCTGGGTTCACACCAACCGACCATCCACGCAATCTTGGCATCATCCTTGAAAGCCAAATGACCATGAAACGAAAGGTTAACACAGTTGCCTATTCGTCCTTCCACACACTACTCATGTTGTGCAGAAACTCAAATGGAGTCCAACAGACACCAGAAAGACCTTCACCCAGGCCCTCATCACCAGCCGCCTGAGCTATGGCAATACCCTCTATGTCCGCATCTCCACTCAGCTCCTCAGAAGACTCCAGACCATACAGAACGCTGCAGACAAACTCATCCTGGGCCTCCCTAAATGAACACACATTGCCCCCCTCCTGAGAGACCTCCACTGGCTCCCCATCCAGAAAAGATGGCAGTTCAAGGTCCTCACACATGCCTAAAAAGGAACAAAACCCTCCACGACCTAGGACCTGCCAACCTCATCCACTGACTGAACTTCCACCATCCCGCTAGACACCTGCACTCTTCTTTACTCGCCCTTTCACACACTCCCTGCATCCTTCACAGCCAAAGCAGTGGTCGCTCCCTCTCCTACATCGCTGCCAAGACCTGGAACAACCTTCCCCTCCAGCTACCTCGCTGGAAGACTTCAGAAAGAGACTCAAGACCTGACTCTTCGACAGAGACACATCACCTAAATACACCCAGGGGTGACAGTGTTGCACATTAACCAATGCTTTTTGATTGATTGATTGATTGATTGATAGCAGTTTTGCTACATGTTGAGACAACTGAGTTTCAGTGACTTGTATTAACACCCACAGAGATCCAACAAATGAGGATTCCTAAGCTGGTACAATTCTCAAACATAGTTCCGTTGTCAGAGAGGTTTTATTTTCTGAACAGTTGGGATTTTTATTGTTTTATTATTTTAAAGTATTTGATATATGTATTAATGCTTTTATGAATTTTTGTATAAATCCAAATAAAGTTTATTGAAGGGAATTGAACCTGCACAGTCCTCATCGATATCTGACAGAGAAACACAAGCTTATTGAATCTGTCAGAAATGGGTCAAAAATGTGGCTGCCCACACATTTCTATGCTCTAAAAATGCGAGAGGTCCCAATGTCTGGGAGAACAACAATTCACAGATATGTGACCAGTCACTGAATTATTTTTTTTGAGTACTCAAAGAAACAGCAATAAAAGGGCACGTTGTATTGTAGATAGAAGGTAAATGTGACACACCACAATAACTACAGTTGTACAAATGCTAAGGAGACAAACACTGGCCTAATGAAATCAAACAATTTGCATAACACACAAGTGTGTGTATCTCCAATGAATCAGGGTCAAACTACTGCCACAAAATTGTTTTTGGGGATGAGAAAAAGTTGTGATAAGCTCTAATATCTATAGAAACTAAGTAATGCATGTAGTAATGCATGTTGATGGTGGGTAATGTGGCTACAAGATTCCAAAGGTTCTTAGAACTTTGCCCTCCAGGCAATTTCCATTAATTCTTTTTAGATGATATCCATTTGTGTTATGGTCTATATGATAAATCGTTTTTTGCAGCAGAAGAGTTGAAGGATCGCTTCTAAAGATTGAAAGGTAGGCTGCCTGATGCATCACCAGCTGTGACTGGGCTGCCTAATTTACATGTGTCCACTAACGTTTTGCATGTTTACCCCACAAAAGGCATTCTATGTACTTGTTAAGTGCCATTTCATTCTTGGTTGTTAAAATATCCATGGTGGGAGGTTTCCCTGTCCTGATGGCATGGCAGACCTCTTGTACTTCAACAATGCCTGCTGATAGACCCAGCGGGATTGGCATCGGAGGTGCTGTCATTAATTGAGTTGCGCCAATGACCGGGGCGTAACGCAGGTCCCCTCATCCCCCGCGGTGCGGGGGGGGGGGGGCACAGCTGCAGGGGGTCCCCTCAGCACAGTACTCAGGTCTGAGCGCTCCGGATAAAATCCAGAGCGGGGCCCCTCTGTGTACATTACGGGGGGCCCTTAAACCTTTGCTACGACACTGTCGAATGAGGCTTTGCAGCTGTCAGAAGGATAAAAAACTGGGCATTTTTCAATTATTGGTGGACGTCGTGTTAACTTGAGAGCTAAGATGAAAGAAATGCAAGCATAATATTAAATTCCAATGTATACTGAAATAAATAAACCACTTGTCCCCAACTGTTGGCATTTAAACCTGTGTGAATGCAGTAGTAATAACAGGGCCAGCAGCATTCAAGGCTAAAGTGTGAAAAAGGCTGCTGAAGGTCACACCATTATAGATGCTTGAGGTACTTTCAGAGTGACAGCTGTTAACACTAGAGCAGAATATGTTTTAATTTTACAGTTTATGTGGGTGTGCATATTTATGACAGCCTTGTGAATACTTAATTCTCACCTCCACCTCCATAGAAATTTTCAAAAGTTCGTTCTTTAGCTTACAACAGTAATTGCTATGAATTACACAAATCCATTTAAACTCTTAACCTAATGCTCAAAAATTCGAAAGGCGCTGCAAGCAAACATCTTCATCTAACTATGTATAATATAGACGATTATCTCACTGACATATTAATCAATAACGTGGATTCCCCATATAGATTTTGAATGCGGTTCAAAAATTAAACCTTTTCATATGCAAAAGGAAAAATGTTAAAACAGTGTACCACATGCTCGTTTCACACAGTAGAGAATGTGGTCATGGCAAGGCAGTGAGCACCAGCTAAACTGTACCCCTGTGTTAACCTTTTTTTTTAGTTCAACATAAAAGTTTATTGAAGGTAAAGAGGTGGAAACAAACAATACATAATACTAGTCAAAAAGAAAAACAATACATCTTGTACAAATTCCGGCAATATAAGAATAGGATTAAAAAAACTTTAAAAACAAAATCCAGCAAAAGGATAAAACAAGGATACCATAATGCATATATAAGTGAAATGTAAGAAAAAACAGCATTGGGAATAAAGGGGGTTTAAGTACTTCCTGCTGAGATGGGGTTGATAAATACCCCTGTGTTAACCTTGAAAGGGTAAAAAGCTACGAGGGGCGTGCCTGGGTTTCATTCTGTGCCATTTATTTCCACAGGGATCGGAAAGACAGTGGCTTAAATCCCCAAACAAACTGACCAGCTAGTTGTAATATTATTTCCATAAATTGTATGTTTTTCTCACGAATGTTGAAACTACCTCTGGACTGTTTAGAATATCAGTGCTGCAGCCTCTGGTTGTGCTGTTTCTATCTATCAGATGTCCTAATTATGTCAGACTAATGCACCACACTGCATTTCTTTCCCACTCAACTGTTATTCATTACCTCATTATCTTCCATTGCATTAGGACAAATCGTTAACATAATCCCTTTGTCCTCAACTTCAATAGCAAATTAAACTGAATAGGATTTTTCATGTGCATAATTTGCGAATCACGCCAAACAAGTGATCGATTAGTCACAGATATTTAAATGTGAACTCACAGATCTGGGATGGGAAAGGTGCTGTCTGTGAGATATCAGTGCGATAAAATATTTAATACCAGAAATGATATGATGGTGTCGTTAAAAAGCCACATAGCATACTAAACTCAATCAAGTCATCTGTAAACTACATGGTTTAAAGGATATGGTTAATTAAAAGTTGCATGGATTGCATCACGGCTCACTGAAGCAATAATTCGTCTTTTATATAATATTTAGTGTAATGGACCAGGACACAATAGTATACTGAAATATGCAACTTGTGTCACGAAATTAAATGAATTCAATTACTCACATAAAACCAACACGTATTTGATTTGTTGTCTAAAATCTGTGCACAATAAATCAATTCTCGGCTTTGTTGTGTGACATGGAGAGTGAATTTAGTGGTGCTTAATTAAAATGGCTGAAGATAGTGATTTGCCATAGTTTGTAGCCAAAAGTAATGCAAGGTAGCACGATGTGCTGCCTCGCATTACTTCAAATAAAAAAAAGGAGTTCCATGGGGGTATATGGGCAATCCTGTGCATCCACCAATGGATTTTGGCTTGTAGGCATTCATTTGTGCCCAAATCTTACCCTTTTCTGAGGCTGGTGTAACGCGGAGAAATATTTTTATATCTCCTGGTTTTTTACCTTGTTGCATGCATGCTGTATTCTGCAACACACACGCAAAGTGAAAACTGCATTTCAGTTTAGTTTTTGCACAGGAAGGGACATTTTACTGCACAAAAGTATGCAAACCACAATGCAGACACCCTTGCAATATGGTGCTAGGATGCCTGCCCTGCGGCATTGCTACAGTAAGTGGAGAGAGAAAATCAGTGCCACTTCTTTGTAGATATGGCACAGTTATGGTCTCTCCAGCTGACGCAATGCAGTGCTGCAAATGCATTAAAACTTTGTAAATCTGGCCAAGGCATTTTTAGTCTTTCACGGTGTGTGGAATGGCTTTGATTGAAAGGCTTCCTGGTTGAGGTAATCAAACGTGTTGTAAGGAACTTTTGGATTAAGGGAAAAAAGTCCACAGTCATGATTTTAGCTCTGACTGAGCCAAACAAATTATTTTATAGAGTTAACCAGGTTTCTGTAGGAAGCCGTGGTCTCCCTCCTAGTACCGTGGTCAAGCAGCAAAACTTTAATCGGAAAGATTAAGGTCCTGATTATGAGTTTGGCGGTGTGGAAGTGGGCCCCCATGCCACTGCCCTGCTCCCACACTGCAAAACAGGATCCCCATGCGCCCGTCAGCCTATGACTAATTTTGTGTTCTGGCAGGCAGGTAGCATGGCAGTCCCGCGGCTGTGCAGTACAAAGGCTTATATGTGAGCCGTAGAACTGCACCACCGTGGGACCACCAATGCACATTCCTGCATGACATGGGCTGTGCAGTCCATGCCATGCAGGAACTAATGTGCATGCACACGGGGGGGGGCACAACATGTGACCCCCTGCATACAGCCCCATGCAAAGGGGCAAGCAGGGGCCCTGTAGGGCCCACTTTGTTTCCTCACCACCAGCAATTTCATGGCGTGAGAACAGCCATGAGACCGCTGGCGGTGGGGAAACTCGCAATATGCATGGCAGTGCTGCAGCAGCACCACCGAGCATATTGCGCCCTGAAGACCACCGTGCCACTGCCAGGGATCATGGATCTTGGTGGTGGTTCTCTGGCGGTCCAAACACCGTAGTCATGATACAGTGGTTGGACTGCTGGTGCTGTGGCCCTTGACCGCCACCACACCTCAACCATGAGTTTGGCGGTCCCAGGAACAGCCAAACTCATAATTAGGCCGTCAGTGTGGGCTTTCTGTAAATACAGGTGAAAAACAATAACATTATGATATAAATAATTTAAATGTGCAAACCAACTTAGAAGGAAGGAAATAAAATTAATCTAATCACATTACAGGCACATAATAGAAATAATTTAAAAATAACATAGGGAAAATATCAAATCCAGATTCCAAAAGAGCAGTCAAAAGACATAATTAAAAGTTTCAATCCATTTCAAACTTCAGTCGGAATTCAAATCAGTGGTTAGAACAATGCTGACTCTCCCACTGTCAAAAGTAACAATTGAGTGATGGAATGCTGAACAATGCAAACATGTATCCCCAGTTACAAAGATCTGGGTTTAATTCATTATTCTTTTGCTCACCACGCCACCCCAGTTTGGACCCAGCTATAGGCAAATCAGTTGTGACCCTGTTCCTCTTGGGAAGAGTCCAGTCTGAACTGCCATGCCAGTTCCTCCCTGGACCGAAAACTACGCATTCCGGGACCAGTTTCAGGGCATCGCCCTTCATCAGGAAGGCTAGGTGGAATCCAGTAGCGCAGACAGCATGTGACCCACATCTGGGCATACCCTGAGGATGACAGGAGCAAAAGAAAAAAATGAGGACAGAATGCTGAACAATGCAACTGTTCACCCCAGTCACAAAGAACTGGGTTTAATCTATTTTTCTTTTGCTCACTGCATCACCCCAGTTTGGACTCAGCCATATGCAAATCAGCCTTGTCCCTGTTCCTCTTGGGAACAGTCCAGCCCAAACTGCCAAGTCAGGTCCTCCACTGTAGCAGTGTTGTGATCAAGTGAACAGGTTCAAAGGATTGAAGATGTAGGATGCAGCATTGGAGATCCTTCTCGAAGATTAATCCTAGGAACTAGCAAATGAAAACTGTTTTGGTTTCAGGAAATGTACTATTAAGGTGTACACCCCCGCATTTCACACAATTAGCCCTGGGGAGGTGGCGGTCCCTAGGGCTGCATGGGGGGCTCTAGTCCCCCCACACATTATAATTAAAATAGCCCCGGTTAGGTGGCAGTCCCCGGGGCTGTGGGTGGAGCTGCATGGCTCCCCCATATTTCAAACAATTAGCCCCCAAGTTTATTTATTATTGCCCCCATGACCTGACCCACCCAGGGGCCTAAATGAAACGAAGCACCAGATTCTGTGCCTCTTTTTTTAAAAACATTTCAACCGAATTTGTGGATCCACCGCTAATCCTGATGAATTGTTCTTTAAAACAATGCTTTTTTGTGTGTTTTTTAAGTACCAGTTGTGTTTAGCAGTATTCTTATCCCATAAACTCATTCACAAAAAGACCACACAGTGGCATATGATTTTGCACCAGTTTTTACTACACATTTCAACAGATCAAACCTCTGCAAAGCTTATGCAGACCATCAGACCACATGTCCTTGTTTATCTCCTCAAACCTCCATTTTCATTAATTCCATTCAACACTCACCATTATTAAGTCTGTGTCTGTCCCTCCCCATTTTGCAAGTAGAATTAGGTAAATTGTTTTAGAAATATTTCCAGAAGGATAAAAACAAAAGAAGTTTGTCCATGGTTAGATAACAATGTGGCTTGAGGTGGATACCCTTTACAATTAACACACGGCCCCAATATATGACTTAATTGCCCTTGTATATCCATTTCACATGATGCAAACTCAAGCCCCCACTTCATGATGTATACATCCATGTCAAATGTATTATCATGTTTCTTTTCAATGGAGCCATGTATCAGGAAGTCATCTTGGAATGACGTTAAAACTTGGAGACTATCACAACTCTCTGATCAATCTATGGAGGACCATAGAGTATTAGGTGAGTTCAAATCTAGTTGGTTTAAATCTGTGTCCACTAAACAGAGTCACATATAGAGGGAGATAGAGTGACTTCCTTCTCAGTACCATGTGGTGGTGCGGTGGAATGAGATATAGGGTAGAAAAGACTAATGCCCCCTTGATTGTTGCAACCTACTTCTTAATCATGGGCAGTCGCTTGCAACCCATAAACATGTTTTTATTCGGAGATCTCGAGTCACCACATAAATGAACTATGCCTTAACTCCTGCAAGTGACAAATATAGGTGAAAGGCAAACCAAGAGTTAACAAGCAAAAGACACAACAAATATTCCATAGGTTCAATCACTGTGTCATCATCCATGTTAGAAAATGAACTATTTGCTGAATGTTTCAAACCAAATAATTCATCCAGTTTGGGTTTTGCATTTCGTTAACAGTTCTTGTATGTCTACACTGTAATTGATACCCATAACTCAATGTTATAGTCTAATTTCATTTTGAGAACCCTCTGTTGTCTCCATCGAACAATATTATCAATCTTCATTATGTAAACTGTGCTCTTGGTCATTTAATCCTTGCACTCAATAGTACTAAAAAAGTACTCATTCTGCTTAATGATCTTGTTTTATATACCCTCAGTTTTATGTTTGCCACTAATAATATAATGTCTGAGCATTCATTGTTAGATGTCTCTCTAGATATGAGCAATGGGAAATGAAGATAATTGAGACATTTAATGATGAAGTTCTGAATCTTAACATCTCACATAAACTTATCATTGCACCCATCCTCAACACCCATCAACAGGTTCTCCATAGTTTCTTCAATATCTTTGTATTTCCTAACACTTTTATTCTTTCTGATGCCAGACCCTAAAATAATTTGGTCATGTTCCCCAATCCACCACAACTCCTACAGTATTTTACCAATGCATGTCATCATTAAATCTATGCATAGATTTTGAACACACTAGGGGCCTGAATATGAATTTCGTGGTGCAGTAAACGTGGCTGCACGCCAACGAAACGCACCGGCAGCGCCAACCTTGACTGCTGGCCACCTACCAGATTAGGAGTTTTCTCCTGGAATGGCAGGTGGTCCGTTGGGATTCAGCGGTGGTTTTCAAAAAGGCACTGCAATGGGAATGTAAAAGCCCGTTTCTGCATGGCATGGACTGTGCAGGAAAGTGGATGCAGGAAAGCATATGCCCCCCTGCATGCATCCCATGGGCCACGAGGCACGAGCGGGCCTCCTTTTTTCCTCACCGCCACCCTAACAAATGCGGTCTCACTGCGGTGGTTAAGGCCGTAGTGAGGAAATGTGCAATATGCTTTGCGGTGCCACAAAAACACCACTAAGCATACTGCTGCCTCTAGACCGCCGCGATCCCTAGTGGCTGTGTCGATTCACTCAGGGTCGGGCCGCCATACTAGTAATAGCACTGGTGCGGCAGTCCCTGACAGCCACCTCTCCACCAGGGGTTTGGCAGTCCAAATAGCTGCTAAATATCCTGTACCATGTTTCTACTTCTGGCTTAGTATATATTATTTAAGTATTGTAAATGTATATGTTTTTATCAAACTGTTTAAATATTTTAGGAGTCAGATGTTGCTTTTGTGGTGTATGGGGTGGGTGTTTTTAAATATTTCTTTTAGTTTTTAAATTAAAATGTAAAGTTCTTTTATATTTTTTTATATTATTATAATTTGTTTTTGAAGTTTTTAGTGTGCAATTATTTTTCTTTCTTTCTTTATATTTAGTGACAGGGTGTGGGTTGAATGGGGAGTGTTTTAAAATGACTTTTTAAAATTCTTACAAAAATATATTTGGCAACATACAGCCAGGTTTGAATGTTGGGCAGAAAGCCTTCTGGCAGTCTATCGGAGGCTTTCCACCCGACATTCATTGTTACCCTCTGACTGCTGTATTATGATGACATGGGTCAGAGGGAAACCCATGGGGTATTCTGCTCCTCTTCTGACGGGCTTGTACAGCCTGTCAGAAGAGGAGCAGAATTTTAATTTCCATGGGGCCTGGGAGGCACTTTTGGTTCCCCCCTAAACATCCCTGCACCATGTGGCAGGCACAGCATGATGCCTGCCACATGGTGCAGGATGTTTACAAACATTCATTTTTCAATAGAAGCTTGTGAAGCAGGCCTTTTCTGCCCGCCGCTCAAGCTTCCATTGAAAAATGGATGTTTACGTCCGCCCTATGGACGGTTTCATCCTAGTTCTGTGGTCGTAACCGCTGACCTAAGGTCGGTCAGTTTCAAACCGCACATCCGCCGACATCATAATGAGGCCCATATTATTCTTTTTTATTTAATTTTTAAGTTTTTATGTTTATGAAGAGGATTTTTTACATTAATTCTTTTTTTTTTACTTTTAAGAAATATGTTGGAAATATTATATATTAAATATTTGAATTTTAG
Organism: Triturus cristatus; assembly: GCF_964204655.1. Lineage (NCBI taxonomy): Eukaryota > Metazoa > Chordata > Amphibia > Caudata > Salamandridae > Triturus > Triturus cristatus. The sequence continues at coordinate 882,603,077 of NC_140583.1, forward strand.
TATTTTTATATTATGTTGTATGATATATTTTAATAAATTAAAATGTCCTTTAAAAAAAAATTCTAGGGAAATATGGTTTGGTTTTAGTGTTTTGTAAAATTTGCTTCTGAATTAACGTAATAAATATTGTTATTTGGAAATGATTGAAAGTATTTAAATACTATAGCATAATTTCCACTTAAATTTAAAACATCTTTGTATTTTAATTCACTGTATTTTTTATTTACTTTAAGAGTTAGAAATTCTATACATATTTTTGGGTTTATTTTTTATTACATTGACATTTGTTTTAAATATGGTTTCATTTGAGTAGGAATAGTAAACATACCTCTATTAACGTCCAATACTTTCCCCAATGTAACCCCTTCAATTTTAAGACTTTCCCAATGTATCTTAAATTGGAGTGGGAATTGCAACTCTACCGCTATAAAAGTCCAAAACGTTCCGCAATGTAGCTTAGAATGGAGTGAGAATAGTACATGTAGTCCATGGTCAGCTCCTCCACTAGGGCAGAGGAGCATTGCCTCACTGCTTTCTCACGCTGCGAGAAGCAGAAACATAAAATGGTAATAACTTTCCGTTATTAACCATTTTATGGTTGGTTTTGGGCAGGCAGGCGGTGGGGCTGCTCTGTGAGCAGGGCAGGGTGGAGTGGTGTGACCACTCCTGATTGTGCAAAGACTGTTTGGTAGGCCCTCTGGAGCCGCCCAAACCAGCCATGTGCACTCTGCCCTTCTCCATGCAGGCTACAATGCAGCTGCATGGAGAACATGGCCTCCCCATAGGCCCCTGGCTGGGCGGCGGCCCGACCAATCACAAAGCTATACTAACATTTAGATATTTTTATTGAGTATTGCATTTTTATAACAATTATTTTACCAGTAATTTTTTACATATATTTTTTTAGTTGTTTCATATATATACATAGATTTACTTTTTAAATTAAACATTTTACATATATGGTTTACATTTTTATAAATTGCAGTTTTTAAAACAATTTTTGTTTTTTCACAAAACAGTTTCTTCTAACATACTAAGTACCTAAATTAATCAAATAACATTTTAATATTTATTTTCCATCATTTTTAATGGATAGGTAGACCTTTTTTATGTGTATGGAGTAGATATTTTATTTTTACCCCTACCTTTAGTTTTTTACCCCATCATTTTGGTTCATCCCATCTTCCTTGTCATTCCTTGTGGATTCTCAACAAATCAAATATTTAAGGCCAATGACTTCACATTATTAAAGCCATGCAGGCTGCAACACTATAAAGTGCCACATAAATTGCAGATGTACTAGAGGATGTAACCATTTTCAGCAAGAGGGTGGTGTAATTGAGGGTGGGAGTGCAAAGGTGAATTGTTAAGAAAATGTTTACAAATATGCTTAAAATGTGTAAGTATATTTTCATTTATATGAATCACATTTCCCATCAAAATTGCCTCTTTGCATAACTAAATCATAAGAAATTACCTCTGAATAAAAACTCAGTTTTGACTGGGGAACAGAGAAGTCTTTATTGCTTTTCACAGTTTGCTAGATTCTGTTTTAAAGAAAGATCTGAGGAAGCACTTTGTCAACATAAAATTATATTGTGCTATGAACCTTCCACTCCAGATAAACAGGCGCTATCCCAACTATCCAAAAAACCAATGTGTTGTGGCTGACATCTTACAGAATCCACTTGAGGTGTGAAACATTTTGTTGAGGATATGTATAACAACATATGTGCTCTCCGTCACACAGGCAGTATATCCGTCATCATGGGGCTTATACACCTAGCATTGGGGAAGTAATCTGTAGGTCTTTCATGCACCGCTTATATTTAATCTAGTCATGTTGGTCTAGGTTTAGCTAAACCGATTTTTGCATGACAAAGGTTTAAGAATTACAATTAAGACAAAGCAGATGCTGGAATAAAATAATGTACTTTACAGTTGTGACAGTGGACTAAGACAAAGCAGGCTGAACAATAACTAGGTATAGCACATGTTTCAATGACTTCTCAAATTCGAATGAATGATCCTTTAAAAAAACATATAAAATTCATTATTTTGCATTAAATCAGAAAGCATTTGCATGCATGCACTTGAGCTATCTTTCAAAAGTGTGTGTGTGTGTGTGTGTGTGTGATTGTGAAGGGGAGAATACAAAATGCTTGATTACTTCTTGGTGCATCCACACAGCTCAGATGGAGTAAATGAGAGAATCGGGGTTGAAGAAACGAGGTGTATGAAGAAAATGAAACACTGGGGTGCGTATACTGGGCTGGCACATTGTAGCTGAGGGAACCGTGTTGGATGAATCCATGGTTTGAAGACTTTTCCCAAATATGGGCTTTTGAGCACACTCTGGAAGAGAACCACAGAATGCTAAGAATATATCCTTTTCGATGCAGCGACAAAAAGCGGCCATGGCTGAAGAGGGAAAGCTTGGCAGTAAACGTTTACTTATAATATTTTACAGACAAAAAAGTGGTTTGTGTTAGATCTGATGTTTTAGAGTCGGATATTCTAGAGTCGGTGTGATTGTGACTCTGAAGAAAGTTTTAAATGTAGCCAGGAGCACTGTGGATGTAGGGTTTCATTATTGCTAAAATAGGAGAGTTTACTGTTGTAGGAGATTAGTTTCTGTTTTGTGGAGCAAATACATATATATCAGATATAAAGTGTCATGTAAAGTGTCAAGAATGTAAGGCTTACACTAATCTTCTCTACTTTAGATAGGTACTATGTTTTGCAAAATGTACGATTTTTGAGCCAACTATGTGGTTACAGTTTAGTGTAATAAATATTTTAATGTGAGGAATTACTCCAAAATATATTATAATCAGCTACGGTTTAGCATAATCCTCTGAAAACATTATGCTAAAGAAGCTAACCATATTATAGATGTGGAATTTGTTCCTCTCATTGCTAAAGTACAAAAGCCACTTGCATGTGATTGTGGCTCCTCATTCACTGGCTTCGCCACACGTTCAAAAAATAATATTTGGGTATCTCAGAAATTAGACTCGATTTTAGTGTGGTTACGTCAATGTTACGAGGGGGAGATGAGGCCAATGCTTCCCATTCAAACTTTCACTGGAAACATATGTGCATGTAAACATTTAAAAATGTGTCAGGCAAAAAGTGCAACAAAATTTGACAGGCAGATTCCTAATTGAGAAAAAGATCAATATTGCTATCTACAGAGTATATACATATTATAAATAAATACATTACGAGTAATGAACAATTTTACAAATTCAGCTTGGGATGACAGGACACATTTGGAGAATACACTGGAACATACTAACCACACCAAACACATTTAAAGTGAAATTGGATGTATCCTCATTCAATAAAAAAAAAAAAAAAAATAACCAATGTGTTAAGAAGTATTTAGTGCTGTCAGACAAAAGAAAGATGTTGACAAAATGATTCACTTTGACCTAATAGATGAAAAGAAACCTTGCTCTGGCTCATTGAAAACACGCATCCGTGAAAATTGACTATCATCCTAATCGTTTGTTTGCAATTCCCAGGCATGATGGTGGCTCTGAAGTTACATATGGGAAAACATCCTTACCGCTACCCCTCTCGCTTGGCCTGGGTTATGGGGAACAGGTGTTCATTCTCTCTTGACAGGACATGCAGTTGAGTGGCAAGTGATTGCTACATTTCTGAAGTACTCTGCTGATCCTAACAGATGCTCAATGGCCATCCAGTATACCTTTGTATACGAGTATGTTCTTGGCATTCTTCTGTCCTTTGAGGAGATACACAGCAAGAAAGCATGCAGCTTGATGGTATCCGACATTCTCTACACAGTGATACAATGTAACAAATTGAATAGCTCACTGAGGGCCTGCAGCGGGTTTACAAGTATGTAGAAGGCATCACTAGGCATAAGGGGACACACACACTGAACCTAATTTGGCATGTGAGGGTATAAATGCTTATGTGAGGGAATACTTGCACACACAGGGACTGAACTGAACATATCAGGCTGCATCTATACATATAAGGCTTCATCTGACCATAGAAGGCTGCACTGGGCACATAAAGCCAGTCCTGTATAATTAGGCACTACTGGTGAATAAAAAGCTAAGTCTGCAATTATTGCAGGAGTGACGCTCTTTCTCCTCACTCAACTCAACCTGTGTGTATTCTGCACTTTATTTAGAAGGAGCACATTGGGCTATGCTTAGGGAGGGCCTTTCCAGGAAGGTGGAACGCTAAGCCATTATAAACCTCTACCCTGTGCACTCCTGTGGATGACACCTGACACCTGAAATTCTCAAACCAGGAATGAACTTTTTATTAATTCTAATACAAAGTGAACCTCAGAATGCTCACCCAGACCACCTGGACTACCAACCCCATGCAGAGCGGTCCCTCCTGTTTTAACAGATGGAATGAACACCTTATTAGATGGCTACAACTTTGAACTGATGCCAGACGAATCCCTTAGATCTCCGATGACCTATGAAATTCAATATAACCTGGGTCTGGCGGGACCTCAATGCAATCAATGGTCCCCTACTCAAGAGAGCACACACATCTCAATGAGATCCCTACAGCACTCATTCCTTTATAATCCACTTCCACATCTACACTAGACAGTTTACTTCACAACTCAGCAGTCAAGTCCTTCAAATCACGGATGATGCTCTTTGCATGTTGTACAATGTGATCTTTGTCTTGGCTCTACTAGATCTCACAGTGGCATTTGACATTGTTAACTATAGTATGTTTTCCCTCAGTTGAAAACTGATTGGGCTTTAAAGGAACAAATCCTAAACAGTAAACCAGTTGTACATCATCAAAATGGAATGTTTCTTGTCCAAACTAACTTCTGTAACTCAAGTCATCCCCCAAGGCTCTGTATTAGCTGCTGCCGTTTTTAACCTTTATTTAGAACCTCGGTGTTATATCATAAACAAATTCAGAATTTCTTATAATTAGTATGCCAACGACACCCAGCTCAATCTAAAAGTGTCATTACATGCTGATATCTCCTTTCTGGCTTCAACTCTTGATGTCATTTGGTTCAGAATGATTAGACACCCTCTCAAATTTACCTCCCAAGAAACAACATTTATATCATTTTCATCCCAGACCACCTCCAAGGCAGTACAAACATGTCTAGTCTCCACACATTTGTTAGACTGCTCACCTATCATTATCAAATCTCCAACACTTTACTCAGGACAACAAATTTAACCTGCATAAGCACATCAATTCATGGGCAAAACATGCAAACTATCAACTTGTATTACTCATCCTAATCCTAAGAAGTCATCCAAGATATGGTCCTGTCAAAAGTAGTCTATGGGACTGCAGTACTGTCAGGTATTGCAAAAACGTATCTGGCACCCATCAAAACCACACTAAATGGAGCAGCCCTTCTGACTTCAGGTGCTCAGAGATTCAGTCATATCACCCACATTTTATGCTCTATGAACTGGCTTCGATTGAGTGCCAATCCTTCCTAAAACTGTCCAGCAACATTTGCACAAATTCCTAAATGTTGAGTACTCACATTACCTAGCTAAAAACTGGTGATCTCCAGAGAATCAAGCCAATTGCAATACTCATATGGTTGACTACTTAAAATTCCTGCATACAACAAAAAACATACTTGAAACCAATCTTTTTCTGGCTACAGCCCTAGAGGTCCTATGATCTGATAAATGCATGATGACCTCCCCACAGTTCTGAAAAATAAAAATAAATGACTACCCCTTCAATCAGTTCTTTCATATTCTAGTCCAAACTAATGTTATCTCTTGATTAGAGCAAGCAGAGGGTCCCCATAGTATCACAATTGTTATGCAGGTAATCACTGCACACTGACTACTAATACTTTTTAAATTACTCTGATGAAAACCTACTCTCACTTCCTTATGATGATTAGTATCTATAACCTACCACCAATAAGACCTTGCCTGCAACAATCATCAATTGCCTTTTTTTAAATAATGACACACATTTGTCATTCAAATTTTCCAAAGTCAGAACTGACACAGGTCACAGAACACATAGGGAAAGCTGGAAAAAGTTTGAAACTATAGAAACAAGTGATTTTGATTATCCACTGTACTTGTATATTTTCTCTACTGCTATTGATGTCATTAGTGTCTATTATACTATCTCGGTTTATTTTTTATTACTTGTGCTCCATTGTATAGTATCTCATGTAGAGCTCACTGATTCTGTAAGGCCTTGTTTGTTGTATACAAAAACCTTAAAATAACTAATAAATAAATATATAAATGAGCCTACATTGTGCATCTCAGGCCATATCCCCACTGTAAAGATTTTGCTGGCTACCTCAGACTATAGATGCATAGACAAGGCTGCATAAGGCAGAAACAGTTACACCATATTATAAGAGAAAGAAATGGCCACATGAGATATTTCTAGACCATATGAGACATGAAAGGCTACTCTGGGAATAAGAGTGCAGACTGCATTGTATTTAATATAGCTCCTTTATCCAAAATACTTTGCAAAGTGGAACTTAAAAAACGATGCAATAATAATTCAATAAAATGGTGTGTATATAGGAATACAACTACTCTAACTATGCTAAAGTCAGCAGATGTTTATTCAGCAATTTCCTAAAAACAGAAATAGTAGAAACAGAATGGTATGCAATCTAAAGATTATTTCACAAATAAGTAGCTGGGAGAGTGAAAGAAAGAAAGCCTGAAGAGGCACAAGCAGTACGGAAATAATGAGAAGACACTGAACGATGGAAAGAAGCAGAAGAGTTGAAGCGTATAAGGGAATTAATAAACATAAGCAAGATGGGGCAAGTATGTGTCTGCACTTGTAGATGATGCAAAGAGCAGAATATGAACTGAGCTGTAAGTGGTAACCATTATGGCTGACCCGATATGGAGGAACATGAGTATAATACTCAATCAAGAAAAGAAGTTGAATACAAGAGTTTTCAATAGAATGAATTGCAGTGATAGATATTTTAGAGGCCACCATATAATGAAAAAAACAGTACTAAGCGTGGGAGTAGACCAAACATTGAAGCAACAGTTTGAGCATGGAAAATGGTGGAAAACATCTGGTGTTATAGTACAGGAATACAATCAGTGGATACGCTCTCAGATCTGCACATCTATAAGTCAGCATATATTATATTTGAACATTCAATTTGTAACAGGTCAAAGTACGTGGGTGCTCTCGTGGCGCCGTACTACCCACCCACTTTAGGTAACAATCTGCAACTGCAGTCTAGACCACAATATAAAACAAATGCACCAAAGCACACCAAATCATTGTTACTTTTACCCTAGCATGAAAGAAGTATGAGTTCTTTTTCCTTTTAAAATAGTTGTATATCTGCCAACCTGAATTTAGTAATACCATGTCATAAGTAACATTCTTGGAGTCACGGCAAAGAAGATTTGGCAGTTAATCAGTCCCAGTGGTCCATTACAGTTTCTTTATGTAGCAAGGACGTGATGTTGTAATGCCGTATTCTCAAAACGCCTCATCCTCGAGGCATTTCGGGAATACGGCGAATGCTCAGCTCCAGGGGGCCAAATGTGCTAACTTAACATGGTTTAAGTGCATCTACGACATTACAACGTCGCGTCCTTGGTACATAAAGAAACTGTTTGTAATGGACCAACTGGGACTGATTAACTGCCAAATTTGCTTTGCCATGACTCCAATAATGTTACTTATGGCGTTGTACTACTAAATTCAGGTCGGCAGATATACAACTATTTAAAAGGGAAAAATAACTCATACTTCTTTCATGCTTGGAGTCTTGATTTTTATTAGACCAGAAAGGACTGTTAATTTTTTAATCTTGAGATAAGCCTTGAGAAAGTCCAGGAGGACAAACCGCGCATCGGCTGCCTTTGTTTTGTCTATAATGGAATAAACCTAATTGATCTGAAAACGTCCACAACTATGAATCACTTCTTGGAAAGTTGCAAATAGAAGTCTATCAGCCGGATGTCCTCTTTCGGATTTCATGACTTTTTGAGGAAAAAAGTAATAGTGATTTGGTGTGCTTCAGTGCATTTGTTTTATATCTGGTGTTACAGTAGTAAGAAGCTGCAAGTTACAATTCTTGACTACTGACAAGAGTTTTCAGAAAAAGTCAGTGATGAATGAAAGATGCTTCCTAGTTACATATTTTAAGAAGAAAATGGGATAGGGATACAGGAAAATATATTGAGGAGGAGTAGATATAGCTGAAGAAGCAGGAAAAAATGAATCTCAATTTTCTTAGGGTTGAATTATAAGAAATGCAATGACCTCCAGTATTCAATTACAGAAACAGAAGCAGTGATCTGTTTATGAAGAGAATCAGTAAAAGAAGAAATGAGAAATAGGTCTGAGAGGAATCCACATAGAAGTAAAACCAAATAAATAACCAAAACTATAGGAATAGTGTATAAGAAAATAAATAATGTAAAAGAACAAAGCCTTGAGGGTCAACAGAGGGAACAAGATAGTAATTGAAGACAACCCCTTTCCAATAAACAGAAAAGGAGCAATCAGTAAGATGAGAACACAGCCATTTATGAATAGTACCAGAAATGCCTGGATTAGATTGAGCCTGAATACGCATAAAGTGATTCTTATGTCAAAAGAGGATGACAGATGAAGAAAAAAAGAATATAAATTCCTTATTATGTGGAGTGTGAAGTAGGTCTTAGAGACACAAAGTAGTGGGGTGCATGACTGAACAACACATGCCTTTAAAACGTGACCATTACACTGCAAATGTATTTACCATGCATGTCTTTACCATGTTTTTTACCACGCATATATATTTACCATGCATACCTTACAATGAAAATGCAAGTATTAACCAGGTAAGTATAAATCTATAAAAATATATATATGTATCCGCTCCACTCCTGTATCCCAGCATACACAAAACAGGCACCGACACACTAAGTGAGAGTACTTATTGTTTATTTCACAGATGCCTCCTGACGCGTTTCGGTGGTGAAACCACCTTACTTACATAGCGCTCAGCACCATTTAGGATTTTGTATTTGTTGTCATGGCAACCATGTCGCTGACATGGGCATACAGAAAATACTTTAAACCTTTGTTTCTTACTGGCACAAAACAATGATTCTAATAAATCAAATTAAAATTAAATTAAATCGCATTTCCTTATTTAAAGTGCAAAGGATGTTAGAAGCATAATACACATAGGGGTGCCCTCTCTATATATTTTTAATACGGTCAAATCATAATTCATCATCTCTGAGTAAAATTACTATCTTCATTTTTTTTTCATTTTCTCAAAGTGAAATTGGAAGAGCATTTGGAAAAAAAATATATTTGTGCATATAGAAAGAAGGAAAACAAGAGAGGAGAAGGCCCAATAGGGCTTTATTCACATAAAAGCTACCCTTCCCCAGATCTCACACTGTGGTGAATAATATATCATGTTAACTCTATACACTGATAGAGTTGGGTGCCGATCACCCTTCCTAGAATGAATGTTTGGTCTTGTTCATGTATTCCAAACATTACACATATATACTATCTCAAAATCATGAAAAATGTGTGCTACTTCATTCTATGGAGATAGGGGCACATGTATCAAAGTAGATTTTTGAGAGTCCTTAATAGCGATTTTTTGCGAATCGCTATTAAGGGCAAATATGCAAATTCGCATAGCTGGGGGTGAAGCAGGTACCCATGGCTGTTCCCCTGATCTGTCTATATGTCTGCTGTTCAAAAAGAAAGAAGTTACTCTTGAGACACCACTCAGTCATTTCAATGAGCGTGTGTGTATGTTGGTGAAGGTGTATAGGTCTAGTGTCAAGATAAAGTTTGAGAGCTCTGATACCATCAGAATGTCTGATGCTAGTATACAAATCCATAGCATCCATCGTCATAAGGACATAGTAGTCATCCTACGTTATATCGTCTACCCTATGGAGAAAGTCGCCTGTGTCCATTATAAAAGAAGGTACGGTACAAACGAAGTTCTTGGGGGAAATGGTCTATGTATCTGGAGGTATTCTCAAATAGTCCTCCTATAGCCAAAATGATGGATCCCCCAGGTGGATTCTGGGCATATTTATGGACCTTTGGGATCAGGTATAGAATGGGGGTAACCAGGTATTCTATCCTAAAATATCAGAATTTGTCCTGTGATATCAGACCAAGACCTCACCATTAGTATAGATCTGTTTGGAATTTCACTTTTGTTTCTTTTGAAAAAATAGGGTTAACTTTACAGTAACAATCTTTATCTTGAAGTTGTTCATTTGCCTCATTTGTATACATTTCAATAAGCAAATACACACACACACACACATATATATATGTCGGTCGTGAGTGATGCACACAACATTTACAAAAAACACAATTGTAAGATCAAGTGGGGAACGTAGATCCCTGGGAACCAAACAGACAGGTAATTTAATGCATGTTGGCCATAAAAAATCAATATGAATTGGAATGAGGGCTGCAAGTCCCACAATGTATTTGTAATATGATATCACTTGAGAGTATAAAATGTGACAGCGAGAGAGGACTCACTGTCCGTTATAAAGACGTGTGTGTTGAAAAACGTCAGTTGGAATGAAAAGCGATTGCTGGACTTCACTTATACATTTCAGCAGTTATAGTTACCTGAGCTAACTATAACTTTTGCCCCTGCAATGCACAGCTTATGTCCTCACATATTACATCACTTATGAAATGGTCAGTGACACAACTGATGACATCACTGACGACATCTCAAATGACATAACTGATGACATCATCCAATGAGTGTAAGTGTTTTTTAAGAGTTTATGGGTACTAAATCTCAAATGACATAACTGATGACATCATCCAATGAGTGTAAGTGTTTTCTAAGAGTTTATGGGTACTAAACATAAATTCTAACCTACTAAAAAAGTTAGATTAGTATACTAGTGATACTACTAATGAGTCATAGTATCTGTAACATCTGAAATGTGAGTGGGTGTGTGACTGTATCAGTGTGTGACTGGGTGTGTGAATAGCTGTATGGGTGTGTAAGTGCATGTATGAGTGGCTATGTGTGAGTGAGTGGACTTGTGATTAGGTCTGTATGTGTGTGAGTGGTTGTATCAGTGGCTGTATGGGTGTGTGAGCGGGCACCCGAGTGGATGTATGGGTGTGTGAGTGGTTTTGTTGGAGTGTAAGTGACTGTATGGGTGTGCGAGTGGATGTGTGAATGGCTGTATGAGTGAGTGAGTGAGTGGGTGTTCAACTGTCTGTATGGGTGACTGAGTGGCTCTTGAAGTGAGTGTTTTGTCAAGTTAGTTGGTGTGTGAGTGGTTGTTTTTTGAGTGTGAGTGTCTGTGTGAATGAGTGTATGGGTGAGTGAATAGATATAGAAATGGTTGTATAGGTGTGTTAGTGGGTACCTGGGTGGCTCTATGGGTGTGTGAGTGAGTGTGTGAGTGGTTCTGTGGTCGTGAAGTCTGCTGTGATTGGAACAGCAATAGATGCAACACGTGTTGGTGAAGGGGTATGTCTAATATGTTTGAATAAAAGACAATTGAACCCACAACCTCAATATTGGATTTCTGTGTGCTTGGAGACATTGTTGTTTCTATTTTGCAGTTGAGTTGGCGTCTGAATAGCTGTATGAGTGACTGACTGGATGTGTAGCTTTGCTGTATTGGTGAGTGAGTGGCTGTCTGTGTGGGAGTTTAATTAAGCGAGTTGGTGGGGAAGTGGCTGAATTGGAGAGTGTGTGTCTCTGTGAATGGCTGTATGGGTGAGTAAAGAGGTAAAAGAGTTGTAGAGAAAGGGGGCGTGGCCTGCAAAGACCTCTCAGCAATCCCACTGTGTGGGACTTACTGAAGGTAACAGGAGGGGTTGTTGGCCACCAAGGACCCTCAGCAGCCAAGGTGAATTTATCCCCCAACCACAACCTCTTACCACCTGTGTGGGACTTACTGGAGGTACCAGGAGGGGTAGTTGGTCCCCAAAGACTAGTCCCCCAACTAGTTCTGCACCAGGAGGTGCGTTTCAGAGTGGTGCTGAAAGGGGGTGGGGCCTTCAGTGACTTCCAGTCTGGCTTTTTAAAAAATATTTTAAATATTTAAAATATATATATTAGGGGAGGGGAACTGCATGGCCTCCCTTCCCAGGCCTGATTTTGGCCCCGGGACCACATCTCCGAGGGCCAGGCCTTTTTTATGTGTTCTTTTTTCAATTAAAGGGAGAGCAGAAAGTGGCCCCCCACCCGGCATAAATTCGGCCTTGGGGACCCCATCCCCCAGGATCCAGTCTCTATTGTGTGTGCCCTGGTCCCACCCAGGTCACCCAATGACAACTGTTGGGAGCCAACGTTGCTTTTACAGAGAGGGAGCTGCTAAACATGCAGCTCCCTCTCTGTGAAAGCAATTTTGCTCCACTTCCAGCAAGTGAGTGCATACTTAAATGCTCACACTTTCTGGAAGCAAAGCATTTGGTATGCTTGGCGGGAGCAGAAAAGCCCTAGCCAAGCAATAGCAAACAGCTATCCCCATGTGTGGGCACCGCGGGACATAGCAGGAGTCGGCCCTGGTATGTGGTGGCCCCCCCAGCATTCAACTTAGCAAAAGGTCTAAGGAGGTGGCGGTCCCCGAGCTTGAAGGGGGGTCTGCGCAGCACCTGCATTAAATAAAATTAAGCCTTGGGGAGGTGGCAGTCCCCGAGGTTGGGGGATCCATGAGCTCCCCATTTATAAATAAATAAGCTTTGAGGAGGTGGTGGTCCCCGGGTAAGCAGGGGATGCCATACGGGCCTCCCTTGCATTTATTTGTAAACAAGCCCTGGGGAGGTGGTGGTCCCCGGGGTATCAAAAGGCCCCAGGAGGGGGGCCCGTGCACCCCTCCTTTATTATTAAAATGTCCCCGGAGGTCGATAAGTAACAAAGTGTGTGGGCCTGTGCCATGTTTTTTTTTAAAGTTTCGGCTCAAGAATATATATATATCTATATATATATTCACTTAAAAAACCATAGGTTTCACACATGTTATAGTTAGGTGGACATTTCACTCGTAAAAAAACAATGAAATTCCCCCGTTATAGTTAGTTCGCACGCCCGCAATCCACTGCTCATGACGTCACATATTACATCACTCATGACTTGGTCAGTGGCATCACTCATGACATCACTGATGACATCATCCTTGTGATAGAGTGGCGGTCGCGCGAGTTATAGTTATCTGAACTAACTATAACGGGGGAATTTCATTGGATTTTTACGAGTGAAATGTCCACCTAACTATAACATGTGTGAAACCTATGGTTTTTTAAGTGAATTTGCAAGGTTTTTTAAATGCTAATTCCTAACTATAACGTGTGGGAAACCTATGGTTTTTTCAGTGAATTTGTACGTTTTTTTAAATGCTAAGTTATGTATGTATTATTATATTTTTTATATATTTATTTTACAATAAACTACATATTAAAAAGTTGATTTTTTTTTTTTAGGGTTTTTCACGGTGCGCGCACCGTGCGCGCACCGTGCACGCACCCCGCGATTTTTAAAAAAAAGTTAAAATGTTTTTTTCTGCCTTCGGGGTCCTTCAGGGACCCCCTGACAAAGGCTAGGGGGTCAGGAACTCTCTACCCTGCCCCCTTTTCACGTTCGCCACCTTCCTTTTTCACTCTCGCACTCAAAACAAACAAAATGGCGGCCGACACTTCCTGATTTCGACCGATTCGAACGTTGGCTGACATTTAACCACCAATCAGAATTACGCTCGCGCACATTAGGGTGCGCGCACGGTGCGCGGCTATAGATATTTATGTGCTTTTAACTCAATTTTCTCAGGAACTACTGAACAGATTGAATCCATATATGCAAAAGGCACTTCCCTGACCTGAGGACTACCTCTTTGCCAAATTTCAAGTAATTCTGTTCAGCCGTTCAGGCTGTACCTTCGACTAAAGGTCCTATGGGAAAATGCATGGGGAAAACGTGTTTTGGGACCCCCCTTTTTTCTCGGCCCCCGCTTGACGAATCCCCCCGAGACTTTCAGGGTAGAAGCTGAGCGGAGCGCCCCATTAGTTTTGAAAATTTCGCGACAATTCGTCAACCGGCGCCAAAGTTATTCAAAATAGAATTTTGAGATTTCCTATGGAAACACGGTCCTAACTATAACTATCTACTGGCGACTGCCAGTAGATAATATATGTATATCTATATATATATATAGATATATATCCTTGCTAAGTCTGCTTTGCTATATTAATGCCACATTTCAATTCTGATTCGTCCAAGCTGTAAGTGGCACAATCCAATAGTCTTTTTCAATCTCCTTAGTTTATTACAGTGTTCACAAAAAGTGCATCATATAGCTCCAGATAGCCTTCGCGTTTCCACCGTAGTTTTTCACAGGGTCATGATATATACACACTTACCAATATTGTAGTTACATTTTCGTTGTAAAGGCATGCGTGATAAAGGTACATAAGTGGTAAAAAGCGTGGTAGAGACACGTGTGGTAAAGGCATTCACATTGTAATGGTTGCATTGTAAAGATAGCACGTGGTAATCTTTAAGAAGGGTGACACACTTGTAGGTTTGAGAAGAGTTTTTTCTTGAGATAACTGGAACAACCCCTGAAGGCTCCTCTACTGGCAGCAACTGACCCAGCTCTGTCCAAGCTTCCAGAACATTGAAAGACTCAGACATCACTAGGTTACCTAGAGCATGTTGCCAGGATACAACACATCTCCATATCTAAAAATATAACTAAAATGAAGGAATACAAAACAATGTACAATAATTCTAAATGAAGGAACAAGTTCAGTTGACAATAAAATATGGAAAAAAACTAACATGAAAATAACTAAACAGCAGTTCAAATAATACATTATCATCACAATGAGGATCCAATGGAAGTGTGCACAAATCAGTTGCACACAAAATCATTGTGCCATACAGGCCTCCTACTGACTTGGAGTTCCAGAACATCCACAATAGACCTGCTATTACTGACTGACTTACCATCAACCACCCTTGAATAGTCACACGATTTCTTGATTAACACCTCACGTACAAGTGCATTGCACAAAGTACTTTGCGTACATTCCATTTTTTCCATCAGAGAACCACACATTGTTGCCTACCACCCTGGTTACACACTTAGGCACCGACCATTTTGACATTTTCTGGGTGCCCAAACTGTTAGTTCTGACCCAATCACCCACAGCAAATACTCTTTTGCTTTTTTTATTTTGTTGTTGTGTCTGCTTACATACATAGCTTGATGTTTTTGAATTCTTTCCACCAAATTTTACTTATCAACTAGATGTGTGACCCTTGAGCATCCATGCAGGAGACACTTTGGTACCTGGCTGCCTGCCCTTCAAAGGCATGAACCGAGTTTCCAAAGTAACAGAATGTGGAGTTGTGCGGTAGCTTCAAAGCATTTCTTTAACAGCTTCCTTGCAATCACTACCGCTACTGTCATTCAACTGCACGCACTCTTTCAACAGCAGTGGTATGGTGCACAACACCCATCTTAGACAAATCATTTTCAAAATCTTCCGCTATAAACTGGGGACCATTGTCAGTTATCAAAGTATCAGGACAGCCTTCCCTATGAAAATTATTGTCACAAAACTCAATCACATTGGCAGCTTTGATTTTGCCCGAAAAGGCCACTTCAGGCCACTTAGGATAATAATCTATCATGACAATGGCAAACTTGTTGGAGATACCTTTGGCTGAAAATGAAAAAGGACCACAAATATCTATAGCTACTCTCTCCAAAGGTCTGCTGGGTAATTCAGTGGAAGCAATGGTGGATTGCTCGACACAATGAGACTTGTCGCTACACATACAATCAATGCACCCACGTGCACATTCCTCAACTTGTTTGTCCATGCCAGGCCACCAAAAGGTCACTCTTGCTCTCCTTTTCATAGCTGACATCCCATTGTGTCCTTCATGTAATGATCTTAATAACCTGGATCGCAAACCTTCAGGTACAACCAACCGGTCACCCCTGCGTAGCACCCCATCCTCAACAGAAAGTTCTGACCAAACAGTCCAAAATTCACCAAATTTCCTTTTCAACATCATATTAGATTTAGAAGGACAAGATAATTCATTTAACAAGTCCATCATTATGTTTTCCTCTCTTATTGCAGATTTCCAGCCATCCACAGATATGGCTCCCTTGCACGCCTCAGAAATATCGACTACTACACATTCCTCGTTGGTTTCATCTTCATCATCCACACATTGCAATGGCAACCATGATTTTGTGGATGCCTGGCACGTAGTTTAAAGTAAAATCAAACCCTTGCAGTCTATACAACCACTTTGTAATCCTGGGGGTGGCTTTCCCTGCCCCCTTAGTAGTAAATAAATCTATGAGAGGTCTATGATCTGACCTGACCTCGAAGTGAGTACCCCAGACGTAGGTTTTGAAGTGTCAACCCCCCACCAACACGCTAGGGTCTGCTTCTCTATCACAGAGTATGTAGGTTTCAGCCCCCTTCAGTGTGCGAGAAGCAAATGCTACAACACGCTCATGCCCCAAATGCTTTTGCATTAAAACCGCCCCTTGTCCGTTGCAGTGGCATATACTACTAAAATAGTTTGATCACATGGATTGAAGGGTTTAAGCGTGACTGCTTTCACAACTTGTTTTTTAATTGCCTCAAAAGCAATTTGTCACTCCTCAGACCAAACAAATTTGTTAAACTTCTTCATTAAGGATCTTAAACTATGCACTTTGTCTACAAAATGTTGAACAAATTTGGAATAAAATTCTGACACTCCCTGAAAAGATCGTAATTGCTCCTTGTCTTGGGGAGATGGTGCGTCAGCAATGGCATCTAACAATTTCCTCTTTGGTTTTACACTAGCTTTAGATAATGTATGCCCTAGATAATCTATCTGTTCTACACCAAATTTACATTTGTGCACACCTACAGTTAATCCAGCATGCTGCAATTTACTCAGAGTTTCATCTAAAAACCTGTCATGGTCATCGCGGTTTGAACCCCACACCAGCACATCATCTTAAAACACAAAGACTTTAGACATGCCCTTCAGTATCTTACACATCACCCTCTATAACACAGCAGAAGTGAATGCTAAGCCAAAAGTCATTCATACGAAGTGGAAAGCACCTTTAGGTGTTATAAAAGAGGTAAGGTGTTTAGATGCAGGGTGTAGCTGGATTTGATGATATGCACTTGACAAATCAATCAAAGAAAAATATTCAACATCAAAACAGATGAAACCATTTCATTAATATGTGGCAGTGGGTAACGGTCGACTAAGATATTACGGTTGAGAGCTCTTAGGTCGATGCACATGCACAAAGTTTCATCCGACTTGCGCACCAAAACAGTGGGGCTAAGCCATTCTGATGACTCAATCGGTTTGATGACTTGCGCGTCGCAAAACCTTTGCAGCTCCTTCTTTAATTGTTGTCTCAAGGCAAGGGGAACATTCCTAGCTTTATTTACATATGGAGCATTATTGGTTTTCAAAGCAATGCATGCAATGTTCGAATTTAGTCAAACAACCAAGTTCCTTCCTGAACAATTTTGGATACCTGACACACCATTTGGTTTTCTCAGCATCTTCAGACACTAGCACATATTGGGGATGGTTAGCATCTAACACAATGTCCAGCTTGTTTTGTTCACACCACCCCAGCAATGATAAACCTTTTCCCAGCACATATACCTTGCACATAACCTCTTTGTCCTTATGCGATAATTTACAAGTAAAAAACCCTAATTGAAGCAATGTAACTCCACAATACCCAACAGGTTGAACGTTAGGTGTATCTAATTTGCACTTGCCAATTTTTCCACAAAGGTCCTTATCAATTATAGTATAGGGAGAACATGAATCAGCCTCAAACCTAACATACATTTGGGTGGATTGTAACCTTCATGAATCTTGTTGATGGTATCTACTCAAACAACTAATATCTTCACATCATCAGATGTACCATCATCACTCTGTTCTGCTATGGCATGAACTGGCTTTCCACGTGTGCAAAGTGACCCATCTTTTTGCACTTATGACATTTTTCCTTGCGCGCTACGCATCTGTCAAAATCAGCTGAATGTCTTGTACTGCCACACCTAAAACAAATGCGGCTACGCTTGGAATCATTTTTGACAAGCTTGTCATTTTTCTTAACACTATTTTTCTCCACTGCACAAGCCTTGGTAGTTTCATTCTTAATACTTTTGTCTGAATTTTGGTCAGATTTTAACTCTTTAACATACCTGGAGGTGTTCTCAATGTGCCTGGCAATTTCTATAGTTTTTTGTAATGAGGGATCCTTTAATTCTAGCAGCCTTTCTTGAATTTAAGTTCTAATTTTTCTATTGATAAACTGACCCTTAATGATTTCGTCTCGTAAATTCTTAATTCTGCAAGTCGATGCAAATGTACTCAAATATATTGTTCACCAGTTCACTGGACTGTTGTGCTCTAGAGAAAAATGTATGTCTTTCAACAACAATACTGACCTTTTTACCAACGTTTTCCTCCAAGGCTTTTATTACCTCTAAATATTCATCTGAATTATCCACACATGTGTCTTCAACAGTACCAACTTCCCCACCTTCATGATTGTTCGGGACCCTGAAATGTACTGGTAACCATCATGCTAGTTTGGTGCTCCTGCATATAACACCAGAGATTACATTACAAGTGACATTGTTGATATCACTAATAACAACAGACATAATTCACAATAGAATGAATCACCAAATAGATATAAACACCCAGGAGCCTTTATCTAGCTGCATCTCTTTAACAACCTCACTCTATGGAGCAAAAATGTAGAATCAGTGGTGATCACCCAAGTACTAATACTTCTGAAATCAGTATGTATTTAGGGGGATGGATAGTTTCAAATGAGGAAATACGACCTGTAACTGTCTTAGACAGCATTAGGTAATAAATGCTACACATTTATAGTAATACTGAATCAATGCTGTAATCATTGTGAGTTGGAGCAGGCATAATTAGAACATTGGAATGTTGGGAGCTCCATTGAAAACAATGGAGTGCCCCGGGCTTCTAATGGTAGATGTCCAGCGCTTCAAAATGACAATGTTCTTGTTCACAGCTGGTGCTGTGAACAAAGGTCTCACAGAGCAGGAGGGGGTTTCAATAACCCCGGGCTCCATGAAGACTTTGTTTTATTTGTTAGAACATTCTGCCGTCTAGTGGAAGATTGTTCTAATTGCCTTATAGCCCTCTGTAGCTGGGTTATACCAGCATCAAAGTCCCGCTCCCTTCTTAAAGCCCCTCGCCGACCCTGGTGCAGGCCTTTAATGGCCGGTATAGCCCACTGCGGCAGGCTATAAGGCTATAGTAAATAATTTTAATTGTCAATTGAAACAGGAGGACCATTTCAGGATGCTACTGGCCAATTTATCGCTCCAAATTTTAGACTCACCTCTGGGCTCTCTCAAGGATTTCCTTTGTAATCCAATTCAATGTCTACATTAAACTGCTTACTGACTAATCTGGACAACAGAAACACATATCTATGCGTTCCATTGTTTCTTCACAGCCAAGCTATATTTTCTGATGTGTATGCTACTGCTTTGCAATGAAGCTATGGATGCACAACAATTAGTTATCTTATATGTTATGTTATAGTAGCTTCTAAAGCACAACACATACACAGAGGTGTATAGGCACTAGCTCTGAGTGAGTATACTAATATACTAGAAGTTGGTGGGTTAAAGTGTGGCATTACCCAAGGCCGTGGATAACGCTGGAATGCATTGTTTCTCTTAGACATCACAAAGGTGTATATTGTGTAAACTTCAGAAAGTACGAGTAATGACAGGAATTTGCAGAACAATATGTATATAATGCCAAATTTAGAAAAGTGCACTAGTTGACAAAGATGTCAAAGCACTCTCAGGAAAGGATACTTTAAAAAATACCTGGACCTCCCATCAGGGTCCATACCAGGAAACATAGCTAGAACCCCACTTGAATAAATGCTTTTATAGAAGGAAATAGTAAGTCTGAGAACATAGTATCTTGCTTTCGGATAGATGTTGCAAATCTTTTGGAGTAACGTAAGAAAATATGCACAAACTCGAGAGACAAGATGGCGTCCGTGAGGTCGGATGCGTAAGCTGGTCACTCACAGATGCTGGGGCTCGTAATGCTATACTGGGGGAAAGCGCTGGGAAGATTATCGGACTAAAGCCGGAGCACACGGATGCGGGAAAAGGACGCGGAAGACTCTGTGTGAGAATGGCGTGAGAGCTGTGTAGGAGCTTGCTGGGCGCTCACCTGTGACTGACGGTGGGGGATACTGATTGTGTCGGCGGCGGCCGCAGTGAAATGTGGCAGTTTCTCCCACAGCCGCTGGGCCGTCTCGCTGATTGGATACCGGTGCTTGGCTGCGGTCTGGTGCCGATATGGAGGTCTGAGAGGCTCAAGGGGGATAAGCTTTCACCGGACAATGCCTCCCAAAGGTGCGTGTGGAAGACATCGGCAGCAAGAGGAGGTGGCTAGTGAGGGGACCATGGGAGCTGGAGAAAAGACCCCAGGTAACCCCGTGAAAACTTCATAAATAGACATAAATGTAAATAAGGCTAAAGCGGATGATCTATCCCAAAAAACTATTCTGGGACTGTTTTCAGCTGGAAAGGAGCTAAAGAAGAAGGGTAAAAATGTGGACCCCATATTGGCGGAGGGGGCAGATGGAAGAAGAGAGCTGGATGGGGGGATAACTCAGCAGTTAAAGGTGAATTAACCTTGGAGGAAAACAGAGCTCTTATGTCTGAGCCCGTAGCTCTCCCCTCATCAATTCTTCTCAACCCTCTGCGGGCACCGGACAGTCAGATGTGTGAGGGTTCACAACAGTTGGTAGGGGGGCTGCCCCACCAATAGTAATTATAACTATACCTAGCACTTTAGTGGGGGCCCGGACCAAAGTGGTGGATAGGGATGTGGATGTGATTATCGACACTCCCACTATGTCTATGTCTAATTGAAATGTAGGGGAGCTGGGCGCGTTGAATCATGTTCATGAAAATGGTAACACCCATGGAGGTTCACAAGTTTTAAGACAAGATGCAGAATCTGGAGACTTTTTCTCATTATCGGATCAGTCCACCTCCTCGTGTGAGGACCTAGCTGTGATGTTCTCTACACAGGTGAACGAGGTCGGTGGCAGCTATAATAGCAGTGCATATCTGGAAGATTCTGGTGAGTTTCTAGAAGCTAGTCCCCTCAAAGTACGTAAAAGGCTGGATCATGAAAGTATTAGTACTGAAATTGGGAAAGACCACCTCGGTTTATAAGTGGATATAGGACAGCCAGATGAAGGTATTTCCTTGACGTAGATCTATCAATCGATAATGTCCCATCAGGAAGAAACCAGAGTTGAATGCCAGAGGATACAGAACCTCTGCCAGAAGTTACAGAACTCAGTGCGCAGAGTCGCTAAGACTTGTTCAGAGTTTTCAGCTAGATGCTGTGAATCAGAAGCACGTATTTCAAATTTGGAGGACAAGCTTGTGGCACAGAAAGCTTTGACTGAATCCCTTCGCAGCATGAAAGAGGACACTCAGTGGAAAATAGCGGACTTAGAAAACCGCGCACAAAGATCAATCCTGAGAGTATTACAGATTCCGGAGGGGCGGGAAGGGCAGGACTCCCGTACATTTATTGTCGACTTATTCACAGATGCCTTTCCTGAGCTCACTAGATGGGACTAGAATAGAGCGATTGAGTGGGTGCGCCGTTTTCCATTTAATTATCCCTCAAATTCAGGCCAAGTAAATAATAAGCCCAGAGCATTTTTGATTTCCTTTAATAGCTTTTTAGCTAGGGAGGATGTGTTTCAGTTAGCTCGACCAGATAAAAAGAGGGCTGGGAAGGATTTTGAGTTTTTTGTAAGGCCAGATTTTTGCCACTTTACCGTAGAGTCTCGGTGGCAGCTGCGCCAGCTTATTCCAACGTTTCAGGCTAAAGGGGCGCAAGCATTTTTATTGAATCCGGCCAAACTTAAGGTAATATATCAGGATCGTACTCGATTTTTTTCTTCAGAGGGTTCCGCAAAAGAGTATTTAAAAACGATATAGGATATTTGGCTATAGTGTTCCAACTAATGGGATGGGTGGGATAAAACTACTCATCGGGTGAAGGGGTTTTTATTTTTGGGATTTTTGTGTCACTCTTGGGTAGCTGGAAAGTGTGGGTGAAAGGTATAGTGTATCTCGCTTCCCTTGCAATGGTGTTTTCCTCCCAAATAATGTTTTTGTGGTAGTATGTTTATTTGTCCTCCACTCTTTTAAGAGGAGGTGCGAGCAACGGAATGGGATGACTGAAAGCTTCTTCATCTTAAGGACCATGAGTCCTATAGCCTTGTTGGTGGGAGGGAGGGGATGTGGTGGGGGTTGGGTTGGGGGTGGGAGGGGGGATGCGGGTGTGGGGGGGTCAAACAGGGGAAAATCTTTACAGTATCAGATTGGGAATAGCTGTTGGCAAAATAAGATATGTTGTATTGTTTAAAATGTTTGCAAGGCGTGGCTTACAATATCTAGTTTTGTTTATTTTCTAATGGCTAGTAGGGGGCTGAAAATCTGTTCTCTAAACGTATGTGGCCTCAATAATTACAATAAAAGAAACAGGGTCTCTGCGGAATTGCGCTTGATTCAACCGGATGTATTCTGTATTCAAGAGACGCATGTCCATTGGGGGAAACTTTCTGTATTGACAGATTTAGGGTTTGTACTTCTTGCAGTGACACAACAGACATCAATGACACAGGGGGTGGCAATATTGGCTAAACCTGCCATTCAAAGTACAGGGCATGTTTTAGTTGATAAATTAGGGAGATGGGCGATTGTGGAATGTGTCCTGGGCATATCTAAGTTTACAATGTGTACTGTCTATGGGTCCAACTTTAACGAACCGCTACTTTTAGAAGAATTAAATATTGAACTTGCATTGTTGCCGGCTCCTTTAGTGCTTTGCGGAGATTTTAATATTAATCTGGTTAATAAAGAACTACAAAAGGGAAGGCAAGGATACACTGGTCGGAAACCAAGAGTGTTTCAAGCATTATTTAACTTGTTGAAAGATCATGGGTTATTAGATGCATGGGACAATATACAAACATCAGCACCTGGGTATACGTTTTATTCCTTCCCTCATCAGAAACTGGTCCGCCTTCACTATTTTTTTATATCAACTGAGCTGCTTGTCGGGGCACAGGTACATATATATCCTAGGATCACCTCTGATCATGCTCCAATAGCGTTGGAAATCTCAGCACTTTCGGTTGATCTTGCTCCAAGAATGTTTACATTTGACAGGAAACTGCTCCTGGACAATGGGTTTAAGGAACATATGCGGAGATGGATTAAGGAGTTTTTTGAGAATAATAAATATACTGTCCCTGTTCCAGTGCTGTGGGATGCTTTTAAGGCCTGTTTTAGAGGGGAAGTGATGAGTTTTGGCATTCATTATCAAAAAATGGCTACAGTAGGATTACAGGAATTATATTCAAAACTGATACTTGCTGAGGAAAAACTAACACAGGGGATTGCACAGCGTAAGGATATTGCGGGGTTGGAATCTGATACGGCATGATGTCGGGCTAATATTAACACTTTGGAATAAAGAGAATGCCAGGAAATATTTGATTTATAAAAGGGAGTGCCATGAGTATGGTGAGGCGGTAGGTTGCTGTTTGGCTCTCCGAATGCGGATGAAAGAATCTTCCCAGAGAATTACCAGTCTTAGTGACAGCTCAGGTTCAATCTCACGCGATCCTCAGGGAATTCTTGCAATTTTCCATCAGTTATATACTGACTTGTATACTCAGCAGAAGTCACAGGTCGATGTGAATAATATGCCGCTGGCAGGGAAATTTAGACAGCTAGATCGGGAGGAGGAGGAGGTGTTAGTGCAATTACTATGGATGAATTAGAGGTGGCCGTCAATGGCTTAGCGATTGGGAAGGCTGCTGGCCCGGATAAGCTCCCTGGGGAGCTGTATAGATGTATTTTTTCACGATCTCAAGAAGATGTTAGAGACGATACGTGTTGCTCAAAATGGCCATGCACCTAAAACATGGGATGAAGCCACTATTGTGGTTTTTAAAAAGAAGGGGAAACCACCTGAGATCCCGGGGTCTTATCGACCGATCTCATTGGTCAATTGTGATGGAAAAATATTTGCTAAAATATTGGCGAATCGATTGGCAAAAGTTATATCTCCCTTGGTATCTTTGCATCAGCACGGTTTTATCCCTTCTCGAGGGACAGTGGCCCATGTCAATAAAGTTGTGACATTATTTGATGTTGCTCAGGCTGAAGGTAGGGATCTGGGATTAATATTGTTAGGCATGGAGAAAGCGTTCGATCGCGTGGCGTGGGATTATTTATGGAATATTATGGATCAGGCGGGATTTGGACAAGGATTTATCCAGGCGCATCAGGGATTATATAAATCACCAGTAGCTAGGATATGTGTACGGGGTAGGGTTTCGGAGCCAGTGAAAATAACTAGAGGAACCCGGCAGGGGTGTCCCTGCTCCCCTTTACTATTTGCTATTTACATTAATCCTTTTGTCAATATGTTGGATAGTAGTCCCCTAGTGAGACCGTTTATTGTTCGGGAAACTCAGCATTCGCTTACACGGATACTACTAGTGATCCGGCCACGGCGATTATAGAAGTGGAACGTTTAGCACAAGAATTTGGACAAATAACTGGTTATAAGCTCAATAGGACAAAAACACAAATACTATGTTCAAACAATATGATGTCCGAGGACCCAAGAGCTCGTAAGGAGGTGACATATTTAGGGATAAAAATCCGGCCATCTATGAAAGAATTAGTCGAAGCTAATTGGATGGATATTATGTTTAAGATCAAAGAATCCCTAGCTGGATGGGGGCGTCTCCAATTTACGTTGGTGGGTAGAGGCAATATTTTAAAAATGAATATCCTACCTAGGGTTCTATCTAGGGAGCAACTACATCAATTGCAAACCGCCTGTGCTAAATTTTTATGGGCCCCAGGTAGACCGAGAAGAGCTACACGGTTTATGACGGTGCCGAGAGAAAGGGGAGGTTGGTCGATACCCGATTTTACATTTTACTATTATGCGTGTTTCCTGCTTAAAATGCGTACATTGTTGACCGGATAAGAGGTCAGTAATACAGCAGAAGCCCCATCAATTTTTCATATACTACTTGGGGCGGAATTTAAAAATTGCTTGTTTAAGGAAGTTGACGGTAGCTATTATAAGAGGACACCTTTAAGATTATGAAGGCTGTCTTTAAGGTTTGGAGAGTTATCTGGAAAAAAAAATATTTTGCAGGGATAACATATTACACTCCTACCAATGCCGTACGTATCTTGCATTCTATCTTTTTGGGATCATGTGGTCAGAAATTGGAGAAGCAAGGGTATCTTGCAAATTGGCGATTTTTATGAGGGTGAGGGGCTTTATTCTTTATTTTCGGATTTTGCCAGGCAATATGGCATACCTAGGACGCAGTTTTTTAAGTTTCTTCAAATTCTGGATTTTTTAAGTAGGAAAAATCTGGCACCGGTACAGCCTAAACTTATTGAATCAATCAAATGCCAGGAGAGAATAGGGGTTTTATATAAAATTCTGTTATCTTCCAAGGTCGATGACCTGGAGAAACATAATCTAAAATGGGCTAACGTTCTGGGTGAACACGAGGTGTCTTTAGAGAAGGCCATCATAATGGCTAAAGACATTTTTATCCGCGAATTTGAAAACTCAGTTTTTTAAAGCTGCCTTCAATTTATACTATACGCCTGCAAAGATGTTGAAATGGGGTGGGAGGCATGATGGCAAATGTTTCCGCTGTGGGAGTGATAATGCTGATTGTCTACATGTATTTTATGTCTGTAGTAAGCTGTCTTTGTATATCAGTAATATTGAAATGTTTTTGTCTGTAATTATTGGGATGCCTATTAGAATTACCACAGCCATGATGTTATTAGGTAGTGGGTCTGATTTAGAGTTTGGGAAACCAATGTACAAACATCGTTATTTATTGTTTTTGGCTATGACTGTTGCCCGTTTGTGTATTGCTGCTTGGCTGCAACCTGAGGACCCTGTTTTTGAAGTGTGGCGAGCCAGAGTGTATAACATATACAATTTAGAATTTAGTCTGTTTTCTGCTAAAGGCTCAACGAAGTGAAAGATGGGTATTTATATTTGGGGGTCTTTCCATGAGTACATGATTGCTTAACCCCTTGCATGCCCGCCCCTTTCCCCGCCCAGTGCCGCGCTTTGTATTAGCGGGCGGAGTTCGTGACGAGCTGGACTCGTCATGGGCACAGCGCCACCGCAGCCCATGACGAGTCCAGCTCGTCATGGGCACTGAAGGGGTTAAAGCATGTTGATACAATCTGATATTGTGAATCAAAAAAAAATAAAAGAAAATAGAACAAACTCTGTCCAGGGATACTAATGGTTAATATGCTATAAATAAAATGGAAAAACCAGATGTGTGTACATAGTTAACGTGTTTCCGTTTCACGTACTCTATTTGGCCGGGTTCATGTATTCAATACTGAGCACCCAAAATGTAGAGGAAATTTAGATGTGAAAATACCAAGTGGAAGGAATTCATGATTCCAACTAGTCTCGCCACATCTAAATCATTATATTATGAGTTAGTCCCCATGGAACCGAGAGTACCAGTGAAGACCAGGGTTTTCTGAGTGAACCTCTGCAACGTATTTCCAGTTCTGAGATTAACATTCACATTTAACGCTCATTCTGAGCAGGTGATAAATGTTAGCAGACGGTGCCTTAGAAGGCGGTTCGGCAGAATCGGTAAATCCAATTTTACCTGCTAGATTTTCTGGGTGTGGGAATACCGGGCCTTTTGGGATCCTGCAGAGTCATACGCCACATAAGGAAATTGCTCCACGTGACGTAGTAATTAGGCATAAGTGTTTTAGTTCAAATAATATGTGATGTCACTAAACATTTAAATGCAACCTACATTAGCGAATGGACTCTATGGAACACAAACAATTTGTAAATAAGTATGTACATTTTGGACATATTAGAATTAGTTCCAATGTAATCATAATATGTGAAGTATTTTCAAAACATAACAACTCTCCACTTGCTTTTATGTCATTTATATGTTTGGATGGGGCCAGACTGGAAACTCAAAGCAGCTCTGGAGTGGGGAGATGCAAATGCGAAGCACTGCTGTTTTTGTTACTGGGGCTTGATATTGCAGCACTGCTGAAAAATCTTCCACCAACCTTTGAGCCTCCAAGGGAAAAGCCTGATACCTGCTACGGCCAGTCCAGCCCTGGGTTTGTGGCATATTTGTTATTGCCTTGATAAGTAGCATGTGAAGAAAAAAAGTTAAATAGGGCAAAACAAAAATACCAAATATATGTACTCAGATGCTGATTTATGCACTTTGCGATTAACATAAGTCACAGATCTTCAACAACCAAATTCATTAGTAATATAATATGGATAAAATATCAGGTATTTACTTACAGCGTTTCTCTGTTGATGTCAGAATAATTGTTATTAAGCAAAAAATAACTTCTCAGAAAATATTGCATGCCACTGAAACTCTCCCGGTCGAGCTGTTACATAATGATATGGGTTGTGCATGTAATGGCCTTGGCAGTAGTCCATTACATATGATCTGTGCATGCAAAGGAGCAATGCAATTTTGTAGAGTGATATTTGACAGGATTGTGGTGATTTTTGTTTTTGGATTTTTTTTTTTAAGAGTAGTAAGCTCTGGAACAGTCACTACTCTGGGGTATGATGATCAAATGGATCTAGTCAAGAACCCCCAGAAAGATTGAAGCATTAATTGAAAATCAGATAATTTTGAGAATATGGCAGAACAGCAAGCTCCCTAAAGAGGATGAAAGGATTATTAGTCTCAAACATCACCTGAGAGGCTTTTACATACATTATGGGGATGCAATACATAGAAACATTTTTTTAGCAGTATTTATGGTGAAATGCACTGTACACAAACATTATACAAAGCTTGCTATGGTTTGCTCTTGTCTAGCCACCACTTTTTTTAAATTCATCCAGACCCTTTTCCTTTTCCCTTTTGTGCTCAATTACTATCTAAATCGTCTATCCTCTTTTTCCAGTTTTAGTCAATACTAGAGCTCTACGTTTAAGAATATTTATGACATATGCTACGCTATAATTTATCGATTAACTCATTACTGTTGCATATATGTCTATGCATGTGATGTTATACAATGTTATACATTTTTTTTAAATGAAAGCAAACTTGAGGTTAGTATCTGCACATTTATGTATAACCTGTGTTTCATTCTTTTTTGGAAAAACTAAAGTTTAAAAAAATGAAACAGATGGACTCCAGCTTTTCTTGTTTTGGTGAGTGATTAGGCGCTGTATAATAAAGAGCTGGATGACAGGGAGGGATTATGCTCACATACCACATTAAGATGTTTGGATACACATGTTAATGATATGTTTCGTTGTTTGATTATACTACAAAATCCTTAACAAACTATGATGTGATTTCAGACTGCAGGTTTGTAGGCAACGTGTTCCTACTGACAACCGGAAGAAAGTGCACAAACTATGAAACCATGTGACAAGACTGTTCTAGACAGGTAGAATTCATTACAACAGTTACTTTTTGCACAAAGTACAAAAGCGGCATGAATAGACAAATTTCGGTAAATTAAGAAATTCCACATCATATACCTTTGCGTCAAATGCTTCTCTCGGGCTTCCAATTCAGCGCAGCCAACCATTAAAAGCTAAAGAACTAAATCACAGTATTATATCATTCCATCATCTGAAAATCTAAAAAAATATAAAGTACATCTGTTTTTGAACATAAAGAGCTGGAATGTAAATATTTTCGATTTTCAGAATAGCAACAGTATGACCTCTCCCCAATTCCCCAATGACTTCAGGGACAGGATTATTTTCAAAATGAATGTCAGCGATTGTGAGATGCAACGTACATTATTGTTTCTGAACCTTGACTCCCGGGGAGCTAAGAGTTTTATGTCAATATGACATGATTTCTCTTTCATGGAGAACAGCAGGCGCTGATGTATTTTTTATTGGAAAAATTCTCAGTTGGCTGCTGCCGTCTTTTGCTGCGTGGATCATTTCCCCTGCAAAGGACCGAATGACAACATGAAGTAATTGATACCTTGTGAAAAGTGTGGAAGAAGTGTGAAATATATCCACATTACTGGCCAAAAGAATACATGTAAAAGTTTCAATATGTACTCATTGCAGTATTAGTATCTTTCCAAAAATATTTTAAAGATTACAGTTAATGGTCAATCCTCAATTTTAAATTGTAGATATAAAGGGAAAGGGTTAGTGTGGGCAATTCGGCTACTGGTTGAGGGGGTGAAACCCTCCTCAAACAACAACCATAATTTCTACTAGAGTGAAACACAAGCAAACCCCAAATTAACCAGTGCTTAACCCTCTGGTAGCTTGGTTCAAAAGCAGTTAGGCTTAACTTAGAGGCAATATGTAAAAAATGTATGCAGCAATTCAAACAGTAATGAAGTGAAAATACAACACATAAAAAAATCCACATCAATTCAGAAAAAGAGAGTAAAATTTAATACATTATTTGAGACCACAATGACAAAAATCCAATCAGTAGAACCAGAGATATGGAATTGTAAAGATTTAAATAAAAATAGTGCTTAGAAGCACAAGGTGCCAACTGTGGTTATCTGGGTGCGCCGGACCAGGACAAAGTCACAAGTTCAGGCCGAGCACGGTGGAGTGTGGGCCAGGAAGAGGAACCAAGTTGGACCTTCTGAACAAAGTACCTTAACCCCTGGTAGCGGAGTGTTGCGAGATCCTGCACAGAGGATGAGTTGTGCAGCTGTGGTTCCGATGCTGCAGTGTGAGGTCCTGCATCGGGATGAGCCATGCAGCAGCAGTTCCAATGGGCTGCATGGCTGCAATGCAAGGTCCTGCGTTGAGATGTGTTGTCCAGCAGAAGTTCCGATGGGCTGCAGGACTGCGATGAAAGGTCCTGCGTTAAGAGGCATCGGGTTTCAGTGAAGTTGTGAGGCAGTGCACTGCACTGCGCCAGCTCAGCTGTGATCACAGCTGGGCTGACACAGCACCTTCAGACCCACTTCCAAGGGTCCAGTGCTGGGGTGGCTCCAATTGGGGGCAGGACTCACAGTAGGTGCTGGGTTCAAGGTGCTTGATCAGGGAGCCAGCCAACTAGTCCTTGGTCCTGGGTGCAAAGTGCAGGTCCTGTCCTTCTCACTCAGGCGGCAGAGTAGCAGTCCTTCTGAGTCTTCCACAGGTCCAGATGTGTACTGAAGAGTTGGGTCTGATGGTCCTATATTTATACCTGGTGGCCATGTTGAAGTAGGAGACGTTCCTATAGGCTTCCACCCCCAGAGGTGTTTGGAATGTTCTGCCTCCTTGTCCCAGCTTATCTGGGGGCATAAAAGACTAGTGTCACACCATTTGTGAGTGGACTGAGACAGAAGCATTGTGATGTGCAAATGTAGTAGGTGACAGCTCCTCCACCCTATGAAGTCAGAGATGGCCCATCCTGCCAACACCCATTACACCTTTCTCTCACTGTCTGGAAGCAATACGCAAAGACCAACTGCCACCTACGCCTAGTCATGCGACCCTATATACAGGCAGCAGGCACCAAATGTTAGGACAAGAAAACATAACATTTCTAAAAGTTGCGTTTTCAGAATTGTAAAACCAAAGGGGATGATGTTTTTGCATTTGTCACCCCGAGTGGGACGGGTATGCCCAGACGTGGGACCCGTGCTCTCCAAGCCACTGGAATCAACCTATTCTGGCTGAAGAGGGGTGAAACCTAGAAACCGGTCCTAGGATGCTTGTTTCCAGTCCAGGGAGGACCTGGCTTGGCAGTTCGGGCTGGACTGTTCCCATGAGGCACAGGGTCATGACTGATTTGCATATGGCTGGGTTCAAACGAGAATGGCATGGTGAGCAAAAAAACAAAGGATTTAGGCCCAGATCTCTGTACTGGGGTGAATGTATGAGATTGTTCTGCATTCTGTCCATCAACTGTTGTTTTTGGATTTGTTGCCCCAAGTGGGACGGGTATGCCCAGACGTGGGTCCCGTGCTCTCCATGCCACTGGAATCAAGCTATCCTGGCTGAACAGGGATAAAACCCCGAAACCGGTCCTAGGATGCTTGTTTCCAGTCCAGGGAGGACCAGGCTTGGCAGTTCGGGCTGGACTGTTCCCATGAGGCACAGGGTCAAGACTGATTTGCATATGGCTGGGTTCAAACTGGAATGGCATGGTGAGCAAAAAAACGATGGATTTAGGCCCAGATCTCTGTACTGGGGTAAATGTATGAGATTGTTCTGCATTCTGTCCATCAACTGTTGTTTCTGGATTTGTTGCCCCGAGTGGGACGGGTATGCCCAGACGTGGGTCCCGTGCTCTCCATGCCATTGGAATCAAGCTTCCTGGCTGAAGAGGGGTGAAACCCCGAAACCGTTCCTAGGATGCATGTTTCCAGTCAAGGGAGGACCTGGCTTGGCAGTTCGGGCTGGACTGTTCCCATGAGGCACAGGGTCAAGACTGATTTGCATATGGCTGGGTTCAAACTGGAATGGCATGGTGAGCAAAAAAACGATGGATTTAGGCCCAGATCTCTGTACTGGGGTAAATGTATGAGATTGTTCTGCATTCTGTCCATCAACTGTTGTTTCTGGATTTGTTGCCCCGAGTGGGACGGGTATGCCCAGACGTGGGTCCCGTGCTCTCCATGCCACTGGAATCAAGCTATCCTGGCTGAACAGGGATAAAACCCCGAAACCGGTCCTAGGATGCTTGTTTCCAGTCCAGGGAGGACCAGGCTTGGCAGTTCGGGCTGGACTGTTCCCATGTGGCACAGGATCAAGGCTGATTTGCATATGGCTGGGTTCAAACTGGAATGGCATGGTGAGCAAATAAACGATGGATTTAGGCCCAGATCTCTGTACTGGGGTGAATGTATGACATTGTTCTGCATTCTGTCCATCAACTGTTGTTTTTGCAGTTGTCACCCCGAGTGGGACGGGTATGCCCAGACGTGGGTCCCATGCTCTCCATGCCATTGGAATCAAGCTATCCTGGCTGAAGAGGGGTGAAACCCCGAAACCGTTCCTAGGATGCATGTTTCCAGTCCAGGGAGGACCTGGCTTGGCAGTTCGGGCTGGACTGTTCCCATGAGGCACAGGGTCAAGACTGATTTGCATATGGCTGGGTTCAAACTGGAATGGCATGGTGAGCAAAAAAACGATGGATTTAGGCCCAGATCTCTGTACTGGGGTGAATGTATGACATTGTTCTGCATTCTGTCCATCAACTGTTGTTTTTGTATCTGTCACCCCGAGTGGGACGGGTATGCCCAGACGTGGGTCCCATGCTCTCCATGCCATTGGAATCAAGCTATCCTGGCTGAAGAGGGGTGAAACCCCGAAACCGGCCCTAGGATGCTTGTTTCCAGTCCATGGAGGGCCTGGCTTGGCAGTTAGGGCTGGACTGTTCCCATGATGCACAGGGTCAAGACTGATTTGCATATGGCTGGGTTCAAACTGGTATGGCATGGTGAGCAAAAAAACGATGGATTTAGGCCCAGAACTCTGTACCGGGGTGAATGTATGACATTGTTCTGCATTCTGTCCATCGACTGTTGATGTTGCAGTTTTCAGAATTGTGACTTACAGCCCAAGTTACCACTAAAGACGGCTTTTAGACACCAAACTGGATATTCTTATCTGCTCCTAATTGAAAGTTACCATTTATTAAATGTAATAAGGGAACCCTATGTTATCCTAAATGAGAAGTGTGTCTGGCACAGCAGTAAAACAACAACGTAGGAGTTTTTCACTACTAGGACATGTACTTTTACCAGGACATTCAACATTTAAAAGTACATGTACAATGTCTTAAAGACACTGCACACTGGCCTCTGGGCTGTATAGGACCTTTCCTACGGGTGACATATATATTAAAAAGGGAGGTTTGGGTCTGGCAAAAGTTATTTTTTGCCACATTGAAATGGCAGTTCAAAACTGCACACACAGGCTACAATGGCAGGCCTGGGACATGTTTAAAGAACTACTTCAAAGGGTGACATAATATTTGCTGCAGGCCCACTAGTAGCATTTAATTACACATAGTACCCCTTAACTCAGGACTTACAAGTAAACTAAATGTACGTACCAATTGGGTGTAAGCCAATTTGCCCTGTTTAAAGGAGAGAGCACAAGCACTTTAACACTGTTTAGCAGTGGTAAAGTGCGCAGAGTCCTATAAGCCAACAAAAATGGGTTAAGAAAACAGAGGCGTGAAGCCAAAAAGTTTGAGTATGACCCTGCAGAAAAGGCCAGGTCCGACAGTTAAGACAAGACAGTATACATTGCTTTAAATAACACAGTATTAGGAGTCAGTGCTTAAAAAGAGGCAAATCCCAATTCCTCAAGTAGGCTCTAAATGCTTTGCCCGTGCATATTATTTAGGAAAAATCTACATAGAAGATTAGGCATACATATGACATTTAATTATTCGTTCTAAGCTCTTAGACATAGATAGAAAATGGAATCATAATGTAAAGATCACAGTGAGCACTCTTTACCTGGAATTACAAATATGCAATCACATTTGAGAAAGAAACATGTTGCCCCCCCCTCCCGCAAACGTTCAAGTCCATATTCACGTACTCCGGTCCTGTTGAGAGAAACGGGCAGTGTGCAGCGTAATAAGTCAGGCTGGGGTTTCAAATGAAACCATGCCCTTTCAGCTCTGTCCTCCATGAATATAACAAAACTGCAATGGTGTACATGCTACCTTAGCATAATTTGGGTCCAGTGAGTCACATGACTAAATGGGTAGAGTCAGGGTCAATGTGCCTTCACCCCTCCACTCACATAGGTCATGAAGTGAACTTATATGGATAGAATACAACAAATTGAGAAGCTACCTCTAAAATAGGGTTGTGAATATATGAAGTGCATTAAAGTTCATTCCTTATGTCAGAGGTGTGTACTGGGACCCCAATGTTATGGGAATAGGACATTTGTGTTACGGGTCTGCATTTTGCTATCGCATGTGGGTGCCCTGCAAAACGACAGGCCCATTACGGGAAAGCATGAGAGAAAGATTTTTGATCAAATTCGTAGTATTTCTCACATGCACAAATTCCCACTGTGAATTTACGAAGGAGCAGTTTTTCCTCTTTATCTAGTATAAAAAAATCTTATCAAGAGGCCCTTTATTTGTGGGATTTTTTAATGCATTTGTGCGCCTTACATTTCAAATAAGTCTTCATAACTTCAGACGTAAGCAACTCATAACAACTAATAACGCTGTACAATAATTCATGCTCAATGGCTTCGTAGAATTGAATTTCCTCATTTTTGAAAACGTAATAATCGGAGGGCCAATTGGATCCTTTGTTTGGAATGCAAGTAGTTCTCAGACATTAAATCCAATCGTGAGTCCATCATGCTCCGGAATTATCATGAAGTTTAAAATTTGTTAAAGCAATATTTATTTAATCAGTATTTCTCTAACATGTCCATAAACTTGATAATTTAACGGCTCGGTAATCACAGATGGTACCATGGGTTACAGACAAGCTGCATAAATGGTTGATTTGCACAGAAATCCATCTGGCAAGTAAAATATTAAGTATATCCTGTCTGTCATCCCTGCAGTCACAAGTAGAGAATACAGATCACATGGAAAAGTACAGTGCTGCAAATGTTGAGTCAGTGCAGACACTCTCTCAGTGAAATATGGCAACTCCGTTGATAGGTCCTGCCTGTGACTGCCCTTCTGATTTGCACTGTAGAGTAGAAATCCATTATTTGCCTACACTGCCAACACAGCACACTGCCTTTTCATCCCCTGAAGCTCGATTTCAATTAAAACTCACCCTTTTACAATCATGTCGGCAGTCGCTTTAGTCCCTGATTCATGATAACCGAAACTGCTTTTCTCCTAACAACTTTGCTAACATACTGAGCAAAAAAACATCATCCACTCCATTACAACATTTGTCAACAGGCTATTTCACCATGCGCAAATTCCACAGACCACCCAAAATAATTATTCATAGGTGGCAGAAATATTCCTGGTGACCCACTCAAGTTATTCAACTGTTTTGTCCTATAGATCATCTTATTCCATACAAGCATTCTTGGCAAAAAATATCTCTGGTGCTAGTCCACAAGATGGTTCTTTGACTTAAATATCTGTTCATAGCTCTGTTTTACTAATCAACTTAAACATGGCGTCTGCTTACAGAGGAACAATGAGAATTGATTTTGCAACAAACACAAGTTCGTTTCAGGCCTTTCTTCAAAGTTCCTGATCTCCTCACATGACTTTTCAGGACATGAAAGCTCTGCATTGTAACAAGTAGTATGCAATATGTCAAGTCAACAATCCCTGCTCAGAATGACTGTGTGTAAATTAGGCTTTATAAATAACTGAAATCCGGTTAAAGTGATCTTCCTCCACTACAATGTGTGAGGATTGGTGCAATATGGGAGTGCAAACTGTTAAATGTTTTTAAGGGCTCCTTCTGAGCAGGAAGTAAGTTGTTTGGTATTGTGACCCAGAAATTTAGATGAGCTAGGATCATACAAACAAGTAGGTCAGTTAAAGCTATGCAAAACAGTAACATTAGGACCTGTTGATTAGAAACTTCTCAATTAGATTTCCCATCTCACATTAATACTATTGGAATGCACAATCAATTATTAGAAACAAGTCATAGAGAGAAGGAATGGGGTGGGAGGCATGATGGCAAATGTTTCCGCTGTGGGAGTGATAATGCTGATTGTCTACATGTATTTTATGTCTGTAGTAAGCTGTCTTTGTATATCAGTAATATTGAAATGTTTTTGTCTGTAATTATTGGGATGCCTATTAGAATTACCACAGCCATGATGTTATTAGGTAGTGGGTCTGATTTAGAGTTTGGGAAACCAATGTACAAACATCGTTATTTATTGTTTTTGGCTATGACTGTTGCCCGTTTGTGTATTGCTGCTTGGCTGCAACCTGAGGACCCTGTTTTTGAAGTGTGGCGAGCCAGAGTGTATAACATATACAATTTAGAATTTAGTCTGTTTTCTGCTAAAGGCTCAAGGAAGTGAAAGATGGGTATTTATATTTGGGGGGCTTTCCATGAGTACATGATTGCTTAAAGGATGTTGACACAATCTGATATTGTGAATCAAAAAAAAATAAAAGAAAATAGAACAAACTCTCTGTCCAGGGATACTAATGGTTAATATGCTATAAATAAAATGGAAAAACCAGATGTGTGTACATAGTTAACGTGTTTCCGTTTCACGTACTCTATTTGGCCGGGTTCATGTATTCAATACTGAGCACCCAAAATGTAGAGGAAATTTAGATGTGAAAATACCAAGTGGAAGGAATTCATGATTCCAACTAGTCTCGCCACATCTAAATCATTATATTATGAGTTAGTCCCCATGGAACCGAGAGTACCAGTGAAGACCAGGGTTTTCTGAGTGAACCTCTGCAAAGTATTTCCAGTTCTGAGATTAACATTCACATTTAACGCTCATTCTGAGCAGGTGATAAATGTTAGCAGACGGTGCCTTAGAAGGCGGTTCGGCAGAATCGGTAAATCCAATTTTACCTGCTAGATTTTCTGGGTGTGGGAATACCGGGCCTTTTGGGATCCTGCAGAGTCCTACGCCACATAAGGAAATTGCTCCACGTGACGTAGTAATTAGGCATAAGTGTTTTAGTTCAAATAATATGTGATGTCACTAAACATTTAAATGCAACCTACATTAGCGAATGGACTCTATGGAACACAAACAATTTGTAAATAAGTATGTACATTTTGGACATATTAGAATTAGTTCCAATGTAATCATAATATGTGAAGTTTTTTCAAAACATAACAACTCTCCACTTGCTTTTATGTCATTTATATGTTTGGATAGGGCCAGACTGGAAACTCAAAGCCGCTCTGGAGTGGGGAGATGCAAATGCGAAGCACTGCTGTTTTTGTTACTGGGGCTTGATATTGCAGCACTGCTGAAAAATCTTCCCCCAACCTTTGAGCCTCCAAGGGAAAAGCCTGATACCTGCTACGGCCAGTCCAGCCCTGGGTTTGGGGCATATTTATTATTGCCTTGATAAGTAGCATGTGAAGAAAAAAAGTTAAATAGGGCAAAACAAAAATACCAAATATATGTACTCAGATGCTGATTTATGCACTTTGCGATTGCAGCGCGCGCAAAGGAATTTGTTTTATTTATTTAAATGTGTACTTACCTCCGTTCATCCATATTCCCGTGTTTACATTTCCCCACCCTGCCCCTCCCCCGCCCCGCCTCCCGCCCCACGGAACTCCCTCCACGGACCGCTACTGCTGAGACAGAAGCATTGTGATGTGCAAATGTAGTAGGTGACAGCTCCTCCACCCTATGAAGTCAGAGATGGCCCATCCTGCCAACGCCCATTCCACCTTTCTCTCACTGTCTAGAAGCAATACGCAAAGACCAACTGCCACCTACACCTAGTCATGTGACCCAATATACAGGCAGCAGGCACCAAATGTTAGGACAAGAAAACATAACATTTCTAAAAGTTGCGTTTTCAGAATTGTAAAACCAAAGGGGATGATGTTTTTGCATTTGTCACCCCGAATGGGACGGGTATGCCCAGACGTGGGACCCGTGCTCTCCAAGCCACTGCAATCAACCTATCCTGGCTGAAGAGGGGTGAAACCCAGAAACCGGTCCTAGGATGCTTGTTTCCAGTCCAGGGAGGACCTGGCTTAGCAGTTCGGGCTGGACTGTTCCCATGAGGCAAAGGGTCAAGACTGATTTGCATATGGCTGGGTTCAAACTGGTATGGCATGGTGAGCAAAAAAACGATGGATTTAGGCCCAGATCTCTGTACCGGGGTGAATATATGACATTGTTCTGCATTCTGTCCATCAACTGTTGATTTTGCAGTTTTCAGAATTTTGACTTACAGCCCAAGTTACCATTAAAGACGTTTTTTAGACACCAAACTGGCCATTCTTATCTGCTCCTAATTGAAAGTTACCATTTATTAAATGTAATAAGGGAACCCTATGTTATCCTAAATGAGAAGTGTGTCGGGCACAGCAGTAAAACAACAACGTAGGAGTTTTTCACTACTAGGACATGTACTTTTACCAGAACATTCAACATTTAAAAGTACATGTACAATGTTTTAAATACACTGCACACTGGCCTCTGGGCTGTATAGGACCTTTCCTACGGGTGACATATATATTAAAAAGGGAGGTTTGGGTCTGGCAAAAGTTATTTTTTGCAACATTGAAATGGCAGTTCAAAACTGCACACACAGGCTACAATGGCAGGCCTGGGACATGTTTAAAGGACTACTTCAAAGGGTGACATAATATTTGCTGCAGGCCCACTAGTAGCATTTAATTACACATAGTACCCCTTAACTCAGGACTTACAAATAAACTAAATGTACGTACCAATTGGGTGTAAGCCAATTTGCCCTGTTTAAAGGAGAGAGCACAAGCACTTTAACACTGTTTAGCAGTGGTAAAGTGCGCAGAGTCTTATAAGCCAACAAAAATGGGTTAAGAAAACAGAGGCGTGAAGCCAAAAAGTTTGAGGATGACCCTGAAGAAAAGGCCAGGTCCGACAGTTAAGACAAGACAGTATACATTGTTTTAAATAACACAGTATTAGGAATCAGTGCTTAAAAAGAGGCAAATCCCAATTTCTCAAGTAGGCTCTAAATGCTTTGCCCGTGCATATTAGGACAAATCTACATAGAAGATTAGGCATACATATGACATTTAATTATTCGTTCTAAGCTACTAGACATAGATAGAAAATGGAATCATAATGTAAAGATCACAGTGAGCACTCTTTACCTGGAATTACAAATATACAATCACATTTGAGAAAGAAACATGTTGCTCCCCCCCGCAAACGTTCAAGTCCATATTCTCGTACTCAGGTCCTGTTGAGAGAAACGGGCAGTGTGCAGCGTAATAAGTCAGGCTGGGGTTTCAAATGAAACCATGCCCTTTCATCTCTGTCCTCCATAAATATAACAAAACAGCAATAGTGTACATGCTACCTTAGCATAATTTGGGTCCAGTGAGTCACATGACTAAATGGGTAGGGTCAGGGTCAATGTGCCTTCACCACTCCACTCACATAGGTCATGAAGTGAACTTATATGGATTGAATACAACAAATTGAGAAGCTACCTCTAAAATAGGGTTGTGAATATATGAAGTGCATTAAAGTTCATTCCTTATGTCAGAGGTGTGTACTGGGACCCCAATGTTATGGGAATATGACATTTGTGTTACGGGTCTGCATTTTGCTATCGCATGTGGGTGCCCTGCAGAACGACAGGCCCAATACGGGAAAGCAAAGGAGCAACCAATAGAGATGCATGAGAGAAAGATTTTTGATCAGATTCGTAGTATTTCTCACATGCACAAATTCCCCCTGTGAATTTACGAGGGAGCAGTTTTTCCTCTTTATCTAGTATAAAAAAATCTTATCAAGAGGCCCTTTATTTGTGGGATTTTTTAATGCATTTGTGCGCCTTACATTTCAAATAAGTCTTCATAACTTCAGACGTAAGCAACTCATAACAACTAATAACGCTGTACAATAATTCATGCTCAATGGCTTCGTAGAATTGAATTTCCTCATTTTTGAAAACGTAATAATCGGAGGGCCAATTGGATCCTTTGTTTGGAATGCAAGTAGTTCTCAGACATTAAATCCAATCGTGAGTCCATCATGCTCCGGAATTATCATGAAGTTTAAAATTAGTTAAAGCAATATTTATTTAATCAGTATTTCTCTAACATGTCCATAAACTTGATAATTTAACGAATCGGTAATCACAGACGGTACCATGGGTTACAGACAAGCTGCATAAATGGTTGATTTGCACAGAAATCCATCTGGCAAGTAAAATAATAAGTATATCCTGTCTGTCATCCCTGCAGTCACAAATAGAGAATACAGATCACATGGAAAAGTATAGTGCTGCAAATGTTGAGTCAGTGCAGACACTCTCTCAGTGAAATATGGCAACTCCGTTGATAGGTCCTGCCTGTGACTGCCCTTCTGATTTGCACTGTAGAGTAGAAATCCATTATTTGCCTACACTGCCAACACAGCACACTGCCTTTTCATCCCCTGAAGCTCGATTTCAATTAAAACTCACCCTTTTACAATCATGTCTGCAGTCGCTTTAGTCCCTGATTCATGATAACCGAAACTGCTTTTCTCCTAACAACTTTGCTAACATACTGAGCAAAAAAACATCATCCACTCCATTACAACATTTGTCAACAGGCTATTTCACCATGCGCAAATTCCACAGACCACCCAAAATAATTATTCATAGGTGGCAGAAATATTCCTGGTGACCCACTCAAGTTATTCAACTGTTTTGTCCTATAGATCATCTTATTCCATACAAGCATTCTTGGCAAAAAATATCTCTGGTGCTAGTCCGCAAGATGGTTCTTTGACTTAAATATCTGTTCATAGCTCTGTTTTACTAATCATCTTAAACATGGCGTCTGCTTACAGAGGAACAATGAGAATTGATTTTGCAACAAACACAAGTTCCTTTCAGGCCTTTCTTCAAAGTTCCTGATCTCCTCACATGACTTTTCAGGACATGAAAGCTCTGCATTGTAACAAGTAGTATGCAATATGTCAAGTCAACAATCCCTGCTCAGAATGACTGTGTGGAAATTAGGCTGTATAAATAACTGAAATCCGGTTAAAGTGATATTCCTCCACTACAATGTGTGAGGATTGGTGCAATATGGGAGTGCAAACTGTTAAATGTTTTTAAGGGCTCCTTCTGAGCAGGAAGTAAGTTGTTTGGTATTGTGACCCAGAAATTTAGATGAGCTAGGATCATACAAACAAGTAGGTCAGTTAAAGCTATGCAAAACAGTAACATTAGGACCTGTTGATTAGAAACTTCTCAATTAGATTTCCCAACTCACATTAATACTATTGGAATGCACAATCAATTATAAGAAACAAGTCATAGAGAGAAGGAATCAGGATCTTTAAAATGGTTAGAATTTATCAATAAATTTCAAAGGTAAATACATAAATCTCAGGCATTTAAATTTAATAGTACAGAATAATCAGATTTATCGTTCTCGGGCCATCAATTACCAAAGTTCCAGAAGGAGAGCTCAGGAAAAAATAAGGATCATATCAGTTCAAAGTTTCTCTGCCAAAGGGAAAGAAGTCTGGGAATAGCACACACAGTCTATGTGCCAGCTAGGAGAGTCCACAAGTCAGAGAGTTGTCTCTCAGTCCGATAGAAAGCAATCCTCATGGAAAAGGTGGCAAAGGAATATGGAATGTTCCAATCATCAATCCAAGGAATAATATCATTTCATAGTTCCGTGGTGGCACCTCCTGGGTCACCTCACCAGATCAGACCACTCAGTCCATTGGTCAGTTCGTATAGGACGATTGCCATGTAGAGTAAAGAAGACACATTTTATGGCAAAAAGGTGGAGATCATCATGTAAACTGTCGAAGTATTTGAAATGTATAATTGCAAACAGTCATCTTTCAGTAGAGGCACATGAGTGAGTTAAAAAGGGCGTTTTCTAATGGCAGATGTTCTTAATGTATCAAATTTAGTTTCTAGCAGTCCTGGTATGCGCATGAGAACTCGTATTCAGAAACACAGTTTCATCTCGCTCTGAAAATGTATGAGGCCATCTTATGACAACAGAATCGAGTACGAGAAAGAAAATGCAAGCCCAGGGAAATTTTAGTTAATGAAATACATGATGCAAATTAATAGGATTACATATTTTAATTCTAAAGTTTTCTAAATCTCTACAATCTCTTGAAATCTATGTAATTTATAAAGCAATCTCATTCCATTGCAACTTGCACATGCAATTATGGCATATTACTGTTTCAAAGATACCAACATATAGAATCATATCAAAATATACGACAACTAAATAGTTTCCAATAATTCTCATGAATACATGTATGAAGATCATTCTCTGAAAGCTTCAGTGATTCTGGAATTAGCGTTTACGAGTAGCACCGTTTTCTTTTCTCTGATGGTGCATGAGTAAGAATAGTGTTAAGACATCTCTTCCAATAATCGTTCATGAAGTTATATAGTTTACATTTAGTTGTGTTAATCCTTCACATATATATCATTATCTAAAGAAAACTGGTTAGCAAAACTTCCACGCACGTAAGCCATCACTGTCACATTTCTACTTCACTATAAGAGAAAACCATGGAATCTTAGTAAGCACAAACATATGTTATTCAAACACAATTTCCATCTAGTCTACTCTTTTCTGCATGCTTTTATGATGCAGTAACTAAGCTCTTTAAAATGTATTTCTCAAAACTCTTCAACGTCTATTGAGCACTAATTGTGCACGTTTGTCGTTTTCTTTTTAAAAGGTGTCAAATTTTGGTTTTATGTGTCAAGTAGGGATTCAGCAGTTTATCTGCTTCATCAACGTATTTGACTTCAAGAGTAACTGAAATGCGAGTAACCTGAAATGCATTTACCCTAACTCTTTACAGGTGACCTGTAGTAACATGAGACGGTGAATCACACTCTTAAATATAATCTTTTTACTCCTATGCAGAGGGGGAGGAGGGTTGCTCCATGCTGTAGTAGCTCTTCCAGGACATGCAAGAGTTGATCTATGCCAGGGATAATCTCAATGGACAAGTTGCTGCACGTCAGTTAGCACTTTTTGGGTGTTTGGAGGTGGGCTAGTTTGTGGAATAAGTGAGGAAGGAAGTGTTCCTCTTGCTCTTGATTGAGTTCAAGTGAGTGTCAGGCTCTTCTGGCAACATGCAGTGAATAACCTGGCAGAGGAATTCATTTAAGATTCTTTTAGACATGCTTCAATACTGGCAGAATATTTTCCTTTCATTCACTATTAATGTTGGATGTTTTTCACTTCCCCATGGATGGTAACAATACTTAATTGTCTCTGGCAATTATCTGTATCAGATATTTGGCTTCCCAGGATTCATTTAAAGAATAAAATGTTCCATAACATTTGCATTCATCATGCATTATGTGATTCAGAGTAGGAGAAAATATAGCATACATAAGGAATACTGGGTAAACAGCAAATGTTGTGAGTCTGATTGAAGTACCTTACAATTGCTTCCTGTATTTGAAAATGTCTCATTTGAGGTTTTCCGATAGCTTAAACTGTTTACCAGAGCTCATGCCAGCACAACATCCTATGTACAGAGAGAAGCCTTGTGTCATCGCCCTTCAGCCCTTCAGCTGGGTGAAATGGCTGTCACAGTATAGTGTCATCCCATGAGTCATGACATGTTTTAAAATAGAGAATGGGACTTAAAGAAATCCATTGGAATCTTGCATAGATATTCCTGCTCATATTTTCCAGCTTTCTGGGAGGGGGTACTAAGGCAAGGGTTACATTGCAGTATGATGTCCCACATCATTGCTACTGCTCTTGGTGACACCAACATCACTGAGGCCACATGTCTGCAGGAGCAGTGATCATGAAGTGCCAGATTCCCCGATTCATGAAGATTGTTGCATCAATATCATATTTTAATGGTCATCTTAAATTAATGGAATTCTCTTGCATATTGTTCTTGGCCATATAGCAAACCACAATTAGGTTACCAGTGGAAACCAGATTAGGGCACTTCTCAGGTTGTTACAAACTTCCCTCTGCTGGGAAAACTGTTGGGTAACTTGTCACTGATCTTCGAAGCCAGTCCTGAAGGTTCGGAAGTGGGATGTTGTACAGCACTCCCAGGACCTTAGGAAAAAAGCTGGCCATAAACATACAGAAGCCAAATACATGATCTGTTGCACCAGCACTTTCCTGAAGTCATAGTCCCTGATGAACATAGTGCAATCTAGGGGGTCCAGCTGGGGTTACAGCTGGCTCTCACTGCTAGATTAAGGCTGGGAACAGGATGAGCTGCACAACACATAGTGGGCCCAGGCACCCACAGTGGAGCAGCAATGACAAACCCAGCCGCAATTCATGGTGAATAGCAGATGAGCCATGACTAATGCCAGAGGATGGAAGCAGCAGGTAAGTTGGTGGGAGGACTGCAGAATAGTATTCATACTACTAAGTGTTAGTTTAAGTCTAAGTTTTAAGTAAAAGCAGTCTTGATCATACTTACAGGTCTTTAAATTACATACCAATTGAAATAAAAAAAACTTTCAATGTAAATGGAAGTTGCAATTCTCAGTAGGAAAAACACTTAAAAAAAATAAAGATTTTTTTCAAAAGCAGCAGAGACTAACACAATTTTTAACCAAAAAATAGTTAAGAAAATACCTGTGAATATTCATGTTGTTCACATGCTTTCTGTAAGGTTAGTCCCTGCCGAGTGGCTCATTGGTGGTGCACTAACCAAAACTGTGCAGAGCCCAAGTCACTCTGCCTTAGTTCTCACTATCAAAACAAGACTTTTTGGGGTATTCATGTGTAAACTCAACTTGACATTTACTGATATATTTGAAAACAAAGGAAAAGTGCACAGAGGGTCACCTTTATCATATTTTACTACGTTGGGTGTCTGCACCTGCAAACAGGTCTTTTTGTATCACAAGCTGAATTGTTTGCTTATTGTAATCTGATG
This sequence comes from Triturus cristatus, assembly GCF_964204655.1. Classification (NCBI taxonomy): domain Eukaryota; kingdom Metazoa; phylum Chordata; class Amphibia; order Caudata; family Salamandridae; genus Triturus; species Triturus cristatus. The sequence goes on from NC_140583.1 coordinate 882,647,790, forward strand.
GGCACACAGAAGGACTTGCCAGCTACTTCATTAGCAACATAGGGGCTGATTATGATGTTGGTCGGAGTTGCCTCCGCCCGACATCATTGCGGAAACGGGACCGACCAACCTTTGGTCAGCGGTCCCTACTGCAGAATTACAAGGCGACCTCACATGGTGCGGTCGCATACTCCCATTTCCCCGTGGGAGCTTGTGCTGCTGCCGTAGAAGAACCATAGCACAAGCTCCCATAGAGAAAATGGAGATTGTGTTCATTCCTGCACCGCATGACAGGCACCTCACGGTGCCTGTCACACAGTACAGGGATCAACCTGGGGGCACACTAGGTGCCCACTCAGCCCTAAACCAGAGGCTGCAAAGAGATGGGGGCCGTGCTAGGGACCCAATAACTCACTTTCTGTCAGGCGTTCCATGTCGGAAAGCCCAGCATCGAACGCTTGTGGGAAACCGAGCATCGTTACCCCAACGGCGGAAACACCGTCCATTGGGATTACGGGCCGCCATCTGACTGGCCGTCGGGCTCCTTGAGCCCGTCAGAATCCAGCCAGATGACCGTCTGGTTTCAGTTCTGACCGCCTAAATTGTAATTATCCGGCTGGAATTGAATCCGACAATCTCGGTCGGAAAGCCTCTGACCTCAGGTCAGAGTCTTTCTGACCAAGATCATAATAGGCCCCATAGTTGTGAGAGCAAACTGGTCATGGTCACCATTCAAAATTCCTCAGCATTCGCCACCTTGCTGATCGAAGCTGGAAAATACACAGGAAACTGAATCTTTCTAGAAGTAGAACCCTGAGGAGACTGTTGGTAAAGCAGTTTTATGACGTGGTTCACATTATTAGGCCATGCACACCAGTGTCTGACACAACAAGAAGGTGCATTTCAGGGTTATGGGACCTACTCAGCGAGGTGCAACTAGATTCTGTGAACACAGAGCGTGAGAGTTTTGTGCATTGTCAATCAGTGCTAAAAAGAAACAAGCTTAGTCAAAGCCAATATGTCTAGCATAGTGTGTTAACACATGCACACATAGCCAGGCATCTTCAGATTTGAAATGCATGTTTTATTAACGAGGATAGACTTAGATTCCATTTAGGATCACGTTCATTAGGTTTCTAAAGCCGGTTCTGCGTGTGCTTTTAGCTGGAAAACAAACAGTGAAAGTGCGAAATGAAAATATTTAATTGAGCACATTATGCGACTTTCAGAAGCAGCGTGGTTATCATTAGCTCATGAGGGAAAAAGAACCATTGGGCTCTTGGCTGGTAAGACATCAGCCGGGAATAAATATTTAGCAACAGAGCGGGTGAGACTTTTGCTTCCATCTCAGAGAGGAGCTTGCAGAGTAGGCAACATTCCCTTCTTAGCTGACACACGTTGGACAGCTGCCACTTTCCTTGTATCTGTTATGGATGATAACTTCTTCCTCTTTTGAAAATTAAAATGAATTTATTACTTTGAAATGTATTACGCGTGTGTCGAGAAGAAATAACTTTTAAGACCATCATCTTTCTCTCACAACGTTAGGAGCAGTATGGGCACAGAGGGCATTTCCCTGAAATTTAAACACATTGAATTACTCTTTGACAGCCAGGGCTTTATTGGCAGAAATGGGCAATTCACTGAATTCTAAACGCACAAAATGAGTCTTTGACAGCTAGCTGGCTGAGTACACGGCAGCGGAGGGTGAATGGTTGGTCAAGGGGGTTATCCGTCATTTGAAATACTTACAGCTTAATTGGACTGACCTTTGCCAGAACAAAAAAACATATTGTTTCGGCTTGCTCACGGCCTGTGCAGAGAGATGAAAAGAGCAGCCTTAGACTCCTTGATTCAGCAAGGCTTAAATACAGTCAGGCGTAGAGCAAGCGCTTTGAATCCCATGCTAGATTATTTGTTTGATTAAAAATATTTATGCAGCATGAGCCTAGTAGGGTGGGGAGGTTTAGGAGGGTGGGGTAAAAAATCTCTTCTCCACCTTTACAGCACAGTAGTAGAAAAAACATCCAGACAATAGATCAGAGACATGAGCAGAACAGGAGCATTTAAAAAAAAAAAAAATTATTGGTCATCAGATACAGAAACAAACGAGTCAATGTAACAGAGTCACATCAAAAAAGAGAAAGGAAAGACAAGCCCATATCTGAGGCCAAAATTTTCCACCAATTGGTTAACCCACCCTCCCCCCACCCGCGGTGGATCCCACTTAGGGAAGATAAACCAGAAGCTTATAATACAATAGCTAGTACTGACAAAACAGACTGAGTGTACGTCCAATCATATTAACAATTACTTCTTGTTCAACCATTTAGTTAAAGAGTCCCAGATCTTTTCACCTTCGGCTCTTGCCCTACTCCCCCTTCATCTAAATACGGATATCTTCCAATTATAAATAAATAATAAATTGCTGAACCAGACATGTATCGAGGGAGGGTTTGGGTCAAGCCAAACCGTAGCCAAACAAAGCCGAAACACTGCCATTGCTATATACACCATTTTTCGATCTGTTTCCTCCATTTCTTGATTGGAGATCCCTAACATAATAACCTGTGGGGTCAATAATACTGCATAGCCCAATATAGATTCCAGACGGTGTTCGGTTTTAACCACCAATTGAGAAAGACCAGAACAGGTGGCGAACATATGGATACTATCTACAGCCAACAACCCGCACCGGGGACAATGTATCCCCGAAGTCCCACCCCATCGGTGGATACGCGCCGGAGTAATATATAAATTGCACCAAGTCTTAAAGCATTGCACCTGCAGATTGGCGGAGATGCATGTAGTTTGGCTGAACAAAAGGGAGTCTTCACACTCACCTTGCCCGGCCTGTAAGTGCTTGGCCAAATCATCCCCCATCTTATCATTAATACATTTATATAAAGTAGATGTTTTGGATCGGCCACCAATAATTAAATCTAATAAAGGGATTCGGACACGATTATTGAGTTTTTTAGCAAGAAAATCCCTTACCTGTAAGTATTAAAAAAGTGTTTATTCTCAATCCCGAATTTTTCTTTGATAGCCTCGAAAGGAAGCGTTTCAGCGTTCAGTATGAGATCTCCCATACATTGAATGCCTTTCTCCAACCACTTCTTAAAATGGAGATCTTGAAATATTGACAGGAGTAGGGTATTATTAAATAAAGGAGAGTAAAGATGAATCCGCCCAATCGCAAACTTCTTCCTGATCGTAGTCCAGACCCGATAAGCACCTAATAGAACCTTGAATTTAACCCTCTTGTAATAGGCAAAATCGATATGATGCACAAGAAGACATCTTGCTTCTGCCTCATAAATTAAATGATAGATGGAGATCTCCGAGCATTCTGAGTTCGCCCCATTTAGCAACTCCCCCATCTGTTTAAGCACAGTTGCCCAATAATAATTTTGAAAATTAGGGACGGACCAACCACCTCTCTCTCTAGGTAGAGTCATAAATCTGAGAGCCCTTCTGGGACGTTGCCCAGCCCATAAAAACCATGAAACCTCCGGATCTAGCTGTGTAAACCAAACTTTATGTATATATAGCGGGATTGCTCTAAAGCCGTATAAGATTTTGGGCAAAAAGATCATTTTTAAGACATTATTTCTCCCACCTAATGTTAAATACAAGTTGTTTATTCTATGAGAATCTAAGTTAATTTTCTGAAGTAATGGCTTAAGGTTAATATCCACAATATCTTCAGGTTTAGAACTTATTTCTATACCAAGATATCTGGCCATTGAAACTATCCGATGATCGACTAATGTGACCTTATCATTAGCAACAATTTGAGTCTTGCTATCATTCAAATGATAACCAGAAATCTTGCCAAATTGTGATGTTAAAATAATTATTTCTTCTAGAGCCTGGCGGGGAGCAGGCGTTGTGATGGCTAAGTTGTCTGCATAGCCCAGGATTTTTACCTCTCCCCCTCTAGCACAGATAGGTTGAATTAATTTATTCTCCTGGATCTTTCTAATTAGAGGATCAATATAGATGGCAAATAATAAGGGGGAGCACGGGCATCCTTGTCTAGTTCCACGCAGCATGTTAATCTCCCCCGACTGGGCCCCCATCAGAGCAATTTTAGCCACTGGATCTTTATACATACTTTGAATAGCTTTTAAAAACCCATCCCCGATCCCATAATGCTTCAGGGATGCCCATAACAAAAAGGCCAGGAGACCCTATCAAATGCCTTTTCAGCATCTAAAAGAATTAATGCCATAGGGTCTCCTGTGACCTTAGTGTAGTCGAATAATGTTATTACCCGTCGAATATGATCTATGGTTTCCCGGCCGGGGACAAATCCATGCTGCTGTGGAGATACCATCTTTTTAATGACTAAGGCCAGTCTGTTTGCAAGAATCTTAGAATAGATCTTGATATCGCTGTTTATTAATGTAATAGGCCGATATGCTCCCGGGTCAGTCGCCACTTTCCCTTTTTTTTTAAATACAACTATCTTAGCGTTCCGCCACGAAACTGGGGGTAACTCTCCACTCTGAACTATACGAAACATTTCCAACATTATAGGTGCCAGATGTGTCTGAAAGACCTTGAAAAATTCGCCAGGAAGAAGATCAGGGCCAACTGCTTTGCCTGAGGGTAATGAATCTAGTGCCCGGGTTATTTCCCCCAGACTGATCGGGGCATCCAGAGTATCCCAATCTACTCTAACTTCTTCAAGATATCTCTTAATTTCCCCTTGTACCCTATAATTATCACTAATATCTTCAGAATACAACTTCTGATAACAATTCTTAAACACAGCGAGAATTTCCCCTGGGTCAGTTACTAAACCTATGTCTGGGTCTTTGATGCCGATAATCCGATTTTGTATTTCTTTTTCTCTGATCCGCAGCGCTGTTGTAAATTAAAGCAAAATGTGATTAAGCATTTACTGAAAACATTAATGCTTCCCTTTTATTGTGTTTTCCTCATTATGTTGACCGAAGTCCGGACTCCATTTTGTATTGACATGCTGCCACGTGTTCACCACGAGGAGAGTCCGACCTCTGTGTTAGTTGCTCTTGTAATCTGCCTAGTAACAGTTATAAATAGCTTTCTTGTCTATCTGGCGCATGCCCAGACTTGACCACATCTGTTATAATTAGCTTTGCTTGACCATGTGTTTTCGCGGGCCCAAAGAGTGTGTTAGCTCCGCCCATGTATTGATTCAGTATCGAGAATGACCCTAAATGGTAATGTTCTTCAACCTCATGTGGTATCCACCCACTTATGAGCCCCTCTGTTGTGTATAAAAGGGGACTGTGTACGAATGTTCTGTGTGCTACTCCTTGCAATACTGAAGAGTGTTGTGTGGATTGTAGGACCACCCTTAAGGGTTAATAAACGTTGTTTTTGTACTTTGCAGTTTCCGTGCCAACTTCCTTATAGATTTCGTTACAGAAGAGCGAACCCTTGTCTCTTGCGGGCCTAGCTGGGGCTTGTATTCATCAATTGGCGCCCGTCACGTGGGGCTCATCGGCGACTCGGATGCTCGAAGGACTGGTCGCGACGAAGGTGAGGAGTTTGGCCGGGGACGTGATCACTGCCAGCGGCGTCTTAGCCCTGGCATCCCGAGGTTTTTCTTCCTTCCCTTCCGAGCTGACCGTCTGGGTGGCGCCGGTCATCGACTGAGACCTCTTCTGTCGGTCCTGCCGTGAGAGCCGTTTGGGCGATTGTGGAGCTTGGCAGTTGGAACCTGGACTCTTGATTGGTAAGAACCGTTGTACGGTACTTGCTCCGAGTTTTGAAGCCTGGTCTGGCTATTTGAGTTTGATTGATGGTGACTAGTCATATTTTGAATTTGTCTTTGTGAAAATATATGCGTTGCAACACATATAGGCAGGTAATGTGGAGAAATTTCTCCGGAGCTGTGTAAACTTTGAACGGCGCAACGATTAAGTGCCATTTTTCTTGATAATACTGCATATTTTGCATTATTCCTAGCATGCCTGCTTTTAGCGCACTTCGTAAGTGGTGCTGCTGTTTTGGGAACCGGTTGAACCTCGAGGAATCTGCTCCAGCTCCTCCAGAGGGGACTCCTAATAGGGATATGTACGTGAAGCATGGTCTTTCTTCCATAATGTACAGCACGTTATGGAGGAAATATACGAGGAAGGATCCTGAGTTGCGATGGCCTTTGTATGGATCGTTTGATATACGTAAGATTGAGTATGTGGAACAGTGTATGTGTAAGCGACGTGCTCGTCAGGATATGTTTGAGTGTGTGCGATTATGGGTGAAGGAAGTGCGTGAGCGAGAGAAACGTGAGAAAGCGCTGTTTGATAAGGAGCAGCGAAAGAATGATCATGTGCGAGCGCAGGAAGCGAAGCATCGGGAGGACAAAGAGCAAACGGACAGACAAGAGAAAGAGCGTAGGCTACAAGTTTCGGGTCAATATGTTGTTCGTCAGCCACTTTATCCTGTCCTTAATAATCCTGATGACGATTTTCATTTACTAGATCGCTCTCCGCCCCCTTATGTTGGCGCATCTGCTCCGCGGTCGCAAGATTCTGGCCCGGCTCCGGGTAAGGTCGACACACGGTCCATGTTATCGACCGAGCATATGGCTGATCTTCGGAAACTTTCCCTCCGTGCACTTAAGGGCAAGATGTCTAAGGATGAGTTGTTCCATACTTGGGGGTCGTGGCAAGATAGAGAGAGGGTGTATTTTCTGTCTCATTTTTCAGAAGAAGTAATTGCTGCTTTCCGAAAATATTCTAGTATCCTTGAGCCTGACGAAGTGTCTTCGGATGCCGGAGCATTACGTAATGGTGTTTTTTCTCCCCCTAAGGCTTCTGAGGCGGCTCGGCGGCTGTTCGCTTTGCGGGACGAGGTGCTGGCCCTTAGAGAGAAAGCACGTCAACAAACGGAGGAGGAGAAGCAGTCGGATTCGTCTGCAGCAGGGGGCCACCCATCCGCCTCCCAGTCAGATAAGGATGACATAGTGCATGTTAAACCAATGCGAGAGGCGGCGCCTTTGTATGTTCCTCCCAAGGGAGCAGGGACTAGCTCGGATATTAATTCTGTCGATGCTAGGGGATATTTTGTGTATAATTGGGTTTATACTCCATGGCATAGGGCCGATGTTATGGCATTAAAGAATGCGCTGCCTGACCCCCGCAAGAATCCAGCGGCCTTCTATGAAGAAGTCGAGGGGGCCTTGAATTCTTGCATTATGACCTTAGCGGATATAGACCTGTTCTTTGGCCTTATCCTACCGCCGGATACGTGGCGCTCTGTCCGAAAGGTAGATGATGGGGTTGCCTTCAAGGCCCGGTGGTCTGACCTTGAGGATGAGGATAGGGAACGGAAGCCCGCACAGAAACCACCCCAGAATATTTTAGATCTCCCTGCGGCTATTGTGGCTAAGTTGAAGACGATTATCCCCCCTAAAAAGATTGATTGGAATATGTTAGCCGCATGTAAACAGAAAATTGACGAGTCAGTCGCGGACTTCTTTACGCGTTTTGAGGAGACGTTTCATGATTTTAGTGGCCAGTCGCTTACTGACGACACGGGCCGCCACCTTTTCGCGGACAAATATGTGGCCAATCTGCTGCCGGCAGTTGCGACCCGGTTAAAAGCGAGTGAGAGTTCTTGGTCCTCCGCGACACCGACGGCCCTTCTGACCATCGCCCAGTATTATGAGCGTCAGGAGCACGAGGCGAAGGGCCAGGAGGAGAAGAAATCGAAAGATCTCAAAACAAAAGTGATGTTAGCACAAGTATATGGCCCGCCCCGCCGGGGTAATAATACTAGGGAAAGGGGCGGATCTTATGGTCCCCCTTCGGGCCGATCTGATTTGAATAGGAACCAGTGTGCGTATTGCAAGCAGTTGGGCCATTGGGCCAGGGATTGCCCAGCGTTGCGTGCTTCGCGTCAGGGGCACACTCCGGGTGGCCCGAGAGGTAGAGGGGGCTTTTCGAACTTTAGAGGGAATTCCAACGATAATGCCCGTTTCGATACTGCCGGACAGCACCGAGATAGCTCAAATGTTTTCGATCGCCAGCACCAGTATCATGTATCGGACATCGATCGGTCGGGATATCATGATTCTCAGCATGCATAGGAATGCGTAGGATGGGGGTCTGAATCAGTTGAGGTGCCGGTCGATCAGACGGGTCCTTATGTATCGGCTGAGGTTTTAGGTTCTACTGATCAGTTCCTAGTGGATACAGGAGCGACACGTAGTGCATTGTCTAGGTACTTGGTTCCGGGGGCTCCCCCATCCGGCTCAATAGTTACATCGGTAGGGTTTGACGGTACACTCTCCCGAAGCCCTCTTTCACAGCCCCTTGCATTTAAAGTTGATTGTTTTTCTGCGCCCTGTCCGTTTCTGCTTGCTCCGTACACACCGGATAACATTATGGGCCTTGATATGTTAAAGTACTTTAGGGCTACAATCCGCTGTTCCCCTGAGGGTGTGAGGGTGATTTTAAATGACAACTACCCCCGGTCTGGGCGGATGTGTACGATATCAGAGGATGCGTTGTTGGCTACCCTCCCCCGAGCTTTATGGGCGACTTCGGACACAGATGTCGGACAAATGGTGATTCCTCCGGTCCACATTAGTGTCCAGGAGGGGGCGGTACTACCGCGCCTCCCACAGTATCGTATTTCCCAGGAGGGCGAGGAGGCTCTCATACAGATTGTGCAAGACTTGATCGCAGTAGGAGTAGTGGAAGAAGTTCCCTATAATATCTGTAACAGTCCGATTCTCCCAATTTTGAAAAAGGACACGGATGCAAAGGTCTATCGGTTTATAATTGATTTGAGGGAGGTAAACAAGATCGTGATACCTCAGTACCCGGTGGTTTCCGATATCACAACGTTGCTTACCTTGGTCCCACCTACGGCGACCATGTTCTCAGTGATTGATTTGAAAAATGCCTTCTTTTCTATTCCCATTCACCCTGATAGCCGATTTCTTTTTGGGTTCACATTAAACAATAGATCTTATCGTTTTTGTAGAATTCCCCAAGGCTATACAGAAAGCCCTAGTATTTATAGTCAGGCCTTGAAGCGACAGTTGGATTCCTTTGTTTTACTCGAGGGGGTCGCCCTCATTCAATATGTCGATGACATCCTGTTGGCGGCTGACACCCTGGAGTTGTGCGAGAAAAGCACGATAGCCTTACTTTCCTTTTTAGCATCCCACAATCACAAGGTCTCTAGGAAGAAATTGCAATTCTGTAGACCAAAGGTGACTTATTTGGGTCACCTTTTGTCTAAGGAGGGGCGTGCACTCACACCAGATCGTATCCAAGTAATTTTGGACACACCAAGGCCATCCACGCAGAAGGATGTGCGTGCATTTTTGGGTCTTGTTTCTTTTTGTAGACAGTGGATATTGGGGTTTTCACACATAGCTAAGCCATTACTAGCTCTCTTGACAAAAGACACGCCCATCCCGATCCCCTGGTCAGATGAGTGTGACGCTGCTTTTCAGCAATTGAGACAGGCTCTTTGTTCAGCACCAGTGTTAGGGACCCCTGATTATGCAAAACCCTTTTCGTTGTATGTGCATGAGAAAGATGGATGTGCATTATCAGTCTTAGTGCAGATGCACGGCGATAAGCAGCGCCCTTGTGCATACTTTTCGGCTGTACTTGATCCTGTCGCCCGAGCATTGCCAGGGTGTTTTCGCTCGGTTGCGGCGACAGCTGTGTCAATACGGCAGAGTGAAGGAATTGTGTTATCCCATAAACTGTTGGTGTTAGTTCCCCACGCTGTTGATGCCCTGCTTAATCAAACAAAGACGCAGCATTTGACCAGTGCCCGTTTAACGGGATATGAGTTGACGCTTTTAGCTCCTCACATTACGTTAAAAAGGTGCGTGACATTAAACCCGGCCACATTGTTGCCATACCCCGAGACCCAGCCTGAGGCGCAGAAAGCGCATGATTGTATTCTTGTGACTGAGGAACAAACGAAGGGTCGTATTGATCTCCAGGATACGCCCTTTTCAGATGTAGATGGAGAGTTGTGGGTAGACGGGTCATGCCTGAAGCTACCAGATGGTACGACTTCAGCAGCGTATGCAATTACCACATTACACACGATAGTGGAGACAGCACGCATACCACAGAAATCAGCTCAAGCAGCGGAACTGATAGCGTTAACACGAGCGTGTGAGCTCAGTACAGGATTGTGTGTGAATGTTTACACAGACAGCCGCTATGCCTTCGGAGTAGCGCACGATTTCGGCCTACTCTGGAAGGAGAGGGGGTTTCTAACGTCACATGGGGTACAGATAATGCATGGGGAGTTAGTCCACAATCTTTTAACTGCATTGACATACCCAAAGAAAATCGCCATTGTTAAGTGTAGCGCCCATAGGAAAGTGGTTGATAAGGTTGGAGAAGGGAATGCGTTAGCGGATCGAGTAGCACGGGAGACTGCGATGCAGCCCGGCACTACTGCCATGTATGTAGTGAAGTCACAGGTGGAGAGATGGCATGATGCGAAGGAGGAAGTGCGAGAAATACAAAAGACCGCTTCTGACAAAGAGCGGGAACAATGGGCTAGCGAAGGAGAACTGGATGACGAGGGTTGCTGGAGAAATAAGCAGATGGATAGATGGAAATTACCTACGGCCTTTGTACAACCTATGGTTCAGATGGCACATGGGCTAGCACATGTTGGAGCTTCCGCAATTGTGAAATTGCTTACCCAAGTCTGGGAGCATCCAGAGATTGCTAGCACGGCAAAGAGGGTGGTGCAGACCTGTATGATCTGTCTGAAGTATAACCCAGGGAAAGGCACGCGAACTCCAGCAGGAGGATTTGCGACGCCCACTGCACCCTTTGAGGTTCTGCAGATGGATTACATCCAGCTTGAGCGCTGTAACAACTTGAAGTATGTTCTAGTAGTGGTTTGCGCCTTCAGTAAATGGGTTGAGGCGTACCCTGCGAAAGACAATACTGCAATGACTACAGCGAAGCTATTGCTGAAAGAGTTTTTCCCCCGATACGGCGTCTGTAGACTTCTGTGGAGTGATAATGGCCCTCACTTTGTAGCGGATGTTATAAAGTATGTCTTGAAGGGCCTAGGCATCACCCAGAAGTTCCACGCCGTGTTCCACCCTCAGTCTGCAGGACTAGTCGAGAAATATAATGGTACACTGAAGCTTAAGATCGCCAAAATCCAAGCTTCAACGTCTTTGACTTGGCCAGACGCCCTGCCACTGGCGTTATTGTCAATTAGGTCGGTGCCACACTCTCGAACCGGCCTTACACCCTATGAGATTGTATTTGGACGCCCAATGAATATTTGGGGTCCACCAAGGCCTAAGGCTGTGTATGATGTACCTTGTGTGATGATGAGTGATTATCTGGCACAGTTAACGGATAACTTGGTTTCTATTCATCAACAGGTCCGAGAGGCGCTCCCTGATCGGTCTACTGGCGAAGGACATGGTCTCCGGCCTGGAGATCATGTAATGATAAAGGTTTTCGACAGATCGAACAGTTTGGAGCCGAGATGGGTCGGACCTGAGCAAGTCCTTCTTGCAACGAGGACGGCAGTGCGAGTCTCGAACAGGAAGAATTGGATCCATTCCCTGCACTGTCGAAAGGTACCGCCCGGGTTGGTGGAGTCTGCCGTGCTGACCGATCGACGAGACATCCTAGCAGCAGAGACAGGCCGTGCTGCAGAGCCAAACGACACTGAGGAGCTCTTTCCGGACCACACGACTTCTGGAGGAAGGCGATATCATCTGCGACCAAGGAAGTGAGATTTCCAGTACTGGGACATACTGTCAGAACGGCCCTTGGGTTAGTGAAACGGAGAGCCGATGAGGCAAGGGGGGGGGATCAGCCCTGCATTAGTGTAGTGACACCCGTCTTGGCCCGCTGGTGAAGAAATCAACCGCTGCCCAAGGGGAAGAGTTCTGACAGACTTTTTAGTTTCAGGAAGATATCAGGGTATTGTTTCCTTTGACATGGAGAAGAAGAAAATTCTTTGTGCGTTGGGGTTCATGCTAACAGTAGCTATCGTTGGTATAACCACATGGTTTGTGGAGGAGGCAACTCCTGCTCGAAAGACGCTTGTGTTGACGACTCCAGTGCCTGAGGAGCACTACTTTTATACGTTGCCATATCAAGAGTTGAAGCATCGACAATCCTATTTGAATAATACTTTCATTCAGATGCTGCATCACACCCACGTTGCTACAAATGCTACGAACTGTTGGATATGTGGGATGATGCCAGCCCATCAGAAGAAAGGAGGTACGCCATTCATACCACTTCCTTTCTCTCACAATGGCTCTTGTAGAGCATGGTACACTTTGTTGTTTGCCACTCGGAAACCGACAGTGGGACGATTGCTTTTTAGACTTAATAAAGAATGCCATCAGGACAAGAATGGATATCCACAAGCGAATGGGACAATTTGGGAATGGGAAGAGTACCGACCGGACAATGAATCCATCCCCTATATCTTCACGAACACCAGAGACACTGTGGGGAAGGACAAATTCGTAATCCAAGTAGCACAAGCCCAAGCGGACCTGTGTGTCCAGAGTGTGGGTTTTATCCCTGTTGGTGTCAGTGATTGCATAACCGTGTTAAACATCGATGGGTTAAATAACAGTACCTTCCTAGCATCCCATAATACCTACTTTGTATGTGGAAATAAAGGTTATTATCGTTTGCCGGCTGGGTGGTCTGGGGTATGCTATGTATCATTCCTATTACCTCCTGTATTCTTAGCACCCGCATCATATCATAAGGATTTAAAATTGTTGAATAATGTGACTGTAAATAGATATAAACGTACTCTATCAATTGATGAGGTGGATCAAACAGATACCAGCTTGCAACAATATATTGATTTTAACTTAGGACTGTACTTTTTTGTTGGAGCCGCTTTGAATAGTAGAAAGATCCGAAGATTAACGAGAGTGGTAGAAGCTGTGACGAATCAAACTGCTGCTGCTCTTGGGAATCTTACGGAAGAATTGCAAATTACTAGGATTGTTGCATTGCAGAATCGTATGGTATTAGATGTAATGCTAGCTGATCGAGGGGGAGCCTGTAAAATTATTGGAAGTAGCTGCTGTGTGTTCATCCCTGATCATACGCCATCCGTTTATAATGCCATTAACAAACTGCACAAAATAGCAGCTGAAATCCACACAGAAAACGGCACTTGGTCCTTTTCTGGATGGTTTTGGGCGTTGGTTACTGCCTGGGGTTGGAAGGTTCTAACTGGTCTCTGTATTATTATAGCAATTCTGTTCCTTTTCTGTATGTGTATTCAATGTGGACCATTGTGCTGTTCCGTATGCATTTCACTTTGCATTCCAGATAAGAAAGCTATTGCCGATGCTGCTCGCCAGAAGGGTCTAGCTAAAGAGGTTAAAGGAATGATGATAATTGACATATATGATGATTATTCTTGGAAGCCAGATGTCTTCAGTAAATGCTGAAAGGGTCGTCTGTTGTAAATTAAAGCAGAATGTGATTAAGCATTTACTGAAAACATTAATGCTTCCCTTTTATTGTGTTTTCCTCATTATGTTGACCGAAGTCCGGACTCCATTTTGTATTGACATGCTGCCACGTGTTCACCACGAGGAGAGTCCGACCTCTGTGTTAGTTGCTCTTGTAATCTGCCTAGTAACAGTTATAAATAGCTTTCTTGTCTATCTGGCGCATGCCCAGACTTGACCACATCTGTTATAATTAGCTTTGCTTGACCATGTGTTTTCGCGGGCCCAAAGAGTGTGTTAGCTCCGCCCATGTATTGATTCAGTATCGAGAATGACCCTAAATGGTAATGTTCTTCAACCTCATGTGGTATCCACCCACTTATGAGCCCCTCTGTTGTGTATAAAAGGGGACTGTGTACGAATGTTCTGTGTGCTACTCCTTGCAATACTGAAGAGTGTTGTGTGGATTGTAGGACCACCCTTAAGGGTTAATAAACGTTGTTTTTGTACTTTGCAGTTTCCGTGCCAACTTCCTTATAGATTTCGTTACAGAAGAGCGAACCCTTGTCTCTTGCGGGCCTAGCTGGGGCTTGTATTCATCAGCGCTAGCATATGGCCCACCCTCTCATTGCTCTCATAGAGCTTAGACCACCACGCCAGATATCTGCCTGCGGATTTGGCCAAAGAAATCTCAGTTATAGAGGATTTGGCGATTAGAATCTCGGTTTGGGCCAATTCGGCATCCCCGCCTTCTGATAGAGCCTTCACCAAATGATTCTCAGCTTTGGCCAGTATATCATACAGTTCCTTAATCCGATTCCTCTCTTTTTTCTGCAGCTCCCATCCAAACTGTGTGGTCTTGCCCCTAATCCCAGCTGTCAGAGTATCCCAGATATTTTGTATTCCCGTGATTCCCCTATTTTCATTAAGAAACTTAATGATCCACATGGTTATGTGTTCTATATACAAATTATTGCTTAATAAAGCCCTATTAAAAGTCCAGCTAATTACCTGTTTCTGCCTTTTAATGTTCACTTCCAATACCAAAGGGTTGAGGTCGGACAATACCCTGGGAAATTTAGAAATTTTACTACCCTGCACCAAACAACGAGAAATAAAAAAATAATCCAACCTTGCATGTGACCTATGCGGGGCCGAGAAATAAGTGAACCCTGGATCATTCCCTTCGGCCAATGCCCACATGTCTACCAACCCATGCAGCTCCTTTAATTGACTTAGCGATCTAAAAACTTTAGGTTTCCGCCCTTGATATATTATTTCTGGATGAATAGATATCGCACAACCCAGATTAATATTAAAATCCCCACAGAGTATAAATGGGGAGGGCCAGCCCACAAGTTCTAGACTCAGCCAAATATACATTTCGGGGTCGTCGAGTACCGGTCCATAAATAGAGCATAATGTAAACATACTACTATCAATGGTACATTGCGTAATTGCCCACCTCCCATATTTATCGGAGATAGAGCGAGTAAAATTTGCCATACCCCGACGTGCAAATATAGCCACACCTTTGGTCTTAACCTCTTGTTTAGTCCACAAAATCAGTTGAAACCCATCCAACTCCATGATTTTATTTATACTGGCTTCTACGTGAATTTCTTGGAGGCAGATAATATCTGCCCTCAAAATTCGGATATCTTCCCTTATTCTACGTCGTTTGGCAGGGTTATTAAGTCTACAAATATTCACAGAAGCTATCCTAACACACCCCATTGTAAATAGTGGACGGAACCCAATACAGTATAACTCTAAGCATCAGAGAAAATAATCACATACCCCATCAGATATATCCCTGTACCCCCACAAATTCCAACTGTCCCTAGTAGGATCCACCTCCCCAACCCCGCTCTGTCCCCCCCCACACCCATTAATTGGGCAAAAAAGGTCCTCAGACCCTTGTGATGCCTCCTGCGTGGACATGTACTCCAAAGTCACTCCCCAACCTGCCGATAAAGGCAAACCAAACCCCAATCAATGATAAACGAGCGGCCAAGTCCCGCCCAGAGCCGAGATCACAATAACCAAAAGGAAAGGAAATCCACACAGCGCAAATTACATATTTACCAATGACAGCCAAACCTTGACTATATCAAACATCCCCCTTAGTGAAAAAAAAAGAAGAAAAAAAGGGGAAATGGGAGGAAGTCCCAAGAGTCTCAGAGTCAGTCAACCGTCAGCCAGCTCCTTTATGTACTTCTCAGCTAGGATCTCTGATGTAAATACCCTGACCTGCTCCTGATAGATCACTTTCAACCGGGCAGGATTCATCAGATAGACTTCACGTCCGAGTTTTTGAAAATGGCTGACCAGCTGCCGCAGACACCACCTTCTCTCCACAGTAGTGTGGCAGAAGTCAGGCCAAACGAAAAAGGTCTGCCCCTCTGCAGATTTTTTGGCGTCTGGTCTAGCCTTTTCGAATATCGCTTGTCGCAGTAAGAAGTTACCAAAGAATATTAAAATTGCTCGAGGCTTTGGGTTGGGGTCGGGATTGCTTTTAGCCATTAGGGGGAATCTATGTGCCCGCTGAATCTCAGCTTCCCAATTCCAGTGAGATAATTCTGGAAAAGCCAATTGAAAAAGCTTGAGCACATAGCCATGCACATCACTCCCCTCTGCTTTTTCTTTGATGCCCAACAAGCGCAGATTATTCCTTCGCTGTCTATTTTTGGATTCCTCCAATTTCCAGAGAATATCCATCATTCTTGCATCGTTAGCTGATGTTTTTTGCTCAGTGCTTTCCAAACCAGCCTCCAACCCTACGACACGCTCTTCAAGGGCAGTCGTTCTTGCTACCACCTCTGAGCAGGCTTTAGTTGTCTTGCGAATAGCGCCCTGATTTTTCCTAGTTGCCAATTGTGCCCTTTTATGCTCCTGCCGAGCTTCGATTTGCATTGCCTTAAGAGTTGAATATATTAAACTGATTGAGGGGACAGGCTCCCCTTTTTTAACTATGGCACTTGGGTTTTCCTCCTGAAATCTGGACCCTGGCCCCCCTCAGCCTCCAAGTTAATAGTAGAATAGTCCCATTGAAGATGGTCATTGGAGTCTGAGTGAGAGCTACCATGCAAAAAACTCGCAGAGGTTTTCTTTCTAGGTCGGTTAGCAGCCCTTCTTAATGTATCAGCAGTCGTGGGGGGACTATCGCTGTCATCCCCTGAGGCGTCTATATCCGTAGTCTCAGGGTCAGTAGCATTGTTTAAATCGGACTCTTCTGCCAGCGAAAATAAATTTTTCCCATCTGGGGTGCCTGGCACCATGTCTCCATTCTCTTGGGGATCACAGATGCCCCGTTAGATGTTATTCTAAGTCTGGCCCCCCCCCCCCTAACTGTCCTTTATTGATAAATGCCACGTCTGACCCCGATATTTGAATATCTGTAACAGCTGGAATATGATGCACCCTTTCCGTCTCTCTGGAAATGAGGGGGTCCGGTGTAGCCCACTCAGCTGAGGTAGTTACAACATTGCCGTTTTTGTTAGTAACAGTAGCAGTGGCAATAGCAGTGGCAGAAACAGATGACGTCCCATCGCCAATGCCTAAGCTAGGAATTTTCACCAAGTGTGAGTTTGGCTGTTTGCTCCGCTTCCCGCTTACCGATTGGCTTGTAAACATCCCAGGAACAGTGGGGGTCTTTTTCCGAGCACTCTCCTCTGGCAGAGATCGATCCAAATCAGGAGCCCCTTTCCTGCTCACCGCCTTCTCCGCTTTGCTCTGGAGTGGTGTGACCGCCGCATCAGGCTCCCTTCCTACAGGCAGTTTCCTGGACGCCACAACCCCTTTCGCGCCAGTGGCTCCCTCCTTCGGTGCAGCTCTCCGTGGAGCCATCCCGGACGTACGTGTGATTCCCCCCAGCAGCTTGTCAACCAGCCATGCCCACCAAGCAGCCAGGTACGTACGGGTGCTTACAGTGCGGAGACGGGATACCGCCGCGCATTGGAAGAAATTACTCAGGCTAATCATTCAACACAAAGGGGATTTTGCGCTGTTCATGAGGCTCAGCGAGGCGCTAGTGGCTCGTCATCCCGCACAATGTCCGGATCGGTCGGGGAGTGACCATCGCATCACTCACGCAGCCATTATCTTGCCCTCTAGAACAGGAGCATTTTTAAGGCAACCATTTCAACAAGCCAACATCACAGGGAATGCTTGTGATCATCCCTGAGGTATCCTGAAATCCACAGGAGGATCGGTAATAAGAGTCAATGACTAAACTCTCAAGCCAAGCTTCAGAAGGTGAGCTGGCCACCAGCACTCCCTTAGAGTGCCTGTGAAATGAACATGGGTCCTCATTTCCAACAAAATGACACAGTGCAGCACCGCAAGCCATTTCGCTGCGCTGAACTGCATCATTTTAAAAGCAGAGGGACGCATCATATTTACAACAATGTTGCATCCCTGTGCATTCACCTGTGCTGGTGCACAATTGGCTGCCATGCACCAACGCAGGCATCTTGCACCATGGTGCAACGGTGCCTGTGTTGCCAGGATTATTGTTGTTGTGCAGGACAAAAACAATCTTTGATTGTGTGTTCCTCTTTCTATGAATGCTGCAGAATGCAGCAAGCATAGAAAGAGGGAAAACGAGGAGAAATAAAAGTATTTCTCATCATTGTGCCTCCTTATGCCTCCCCTGGGGAGGTATAGGGTTCTGACGCATTCCCAAGTTTACAAAATGCTATAAATTTGGGAATGCGGCAGAGTCCATGGGCGTTGCGTGGGAACTCCCACAGGAACATCAATGGCATGCCCCTTTCACGCAAAGTGATGAGTGAAAAGGGGTCGTATTTACAGGGCTATGAAAAGCCATGCCGGGTGGCTTTTCGTGGTCTTGTAAATGTGGGCCAGTACACTGCGCCACCGGTCCGTCAAAAAAAGTGATGACCGCCAGCACAAGGGGTTTGCAAATAAGCCCCATAAAATATTACTGCATGCATATATACAGCAAGCCACTGTCATATTTCTGCAACGAGAGATACAACTTTTGTCTACTCAAAGTACATAGGGGCTTAATGACAAGCCCTTTGCGCAAGCTTTTTTTGACACACCGGCAGCGCAGTGTGCTGGCCCATATTTACAAGGCCACGCAAAGCCGCCCCATGTGTCTTTTCATGGCCTTGTAAATACGACCCCTTTTCACACATGACTTTGTGTGAAAGGGACGTGCTATGGGTGTTGTTGTGGTTTTTCACATGCAACACCCATGGATTCTGCTGCATTCCCAGATTCAACATTTCACCAATCAAGGTGGGCTACAGGGGGAGCCCAAGTGGCACCTGCTGGCTTCACTGGTGGGAGCTGGTCCTTTTTTCAAATTTTGGTGGGCACCCACAATGCTTGCTACATTGAGGGCCGTGGGAGCTCTCCAGCCACCTCCATGCTGGCATTTGTGTTGGGAGCTGGCACCTCTTCTTTGATCTTGCCTGGGCCTGGGCAGGAGCAGCATTGTTTTACTCCTCTTGCCATGCAGGAACAAGGTTCTGTTTCCTGCACAGGAAAGGTTGGGCTGGGTATTCCAGCACACTCCCAGTTAGGGAAAGACAGTCCTGGGGTGGGCTTTCCAGGACAGTGTTGAGCATCAGGCCCTGAGGGATAGGGGCCCCAGGCTCAATATGCGCGGTGAGGTGGGCCATGGATCTCTCTCGCCTTTTTAAAAAATTGGCCTTAAGTGATGGAGTCACTAAAGCTCCATGAGTGGCTCGGGGAAGGGGGACCCCCACCATGCCTAAGGTAGCAAGGTATCCCTACCCTGTCTTCTTATATCTTTTAACATTATTCCTAGGACTGAGCCCTAAGTCTTAAGATGGGTGCCACCATATCGTTGTTGATGTGTTGGTAGCCAATCAAATCTCATTGCGAGATCTGTTGGCTTCACTGATCGTCCACATCCCTAGATATCTATATTTTTTAAGCCTTAATATCTAAAAATCAACAGAACAGAATTACACCAAATCACAAGGGGCATGCTTTCTGGACCACAATCTACCTTTCTGCAAAATATGGTATACTACAGTTCAGAAGTTTTTGCGGTATTGCTGTTCAATTTTCCTAAGCGCCAATGAATATGGAAAATTTGTTTTGCCCCCCCCCCCTTTTCTAGGACTCTTTTTGATGGATCACCCTGAAACTTTCCAGGAAGGAGCTAAGGAGGATGAGACTTTTTATTGGAAAGTTTCATGAAGATTTGTTAAATGGCACCAAAGCTACTAACCATAACCGCTCACTGGCAATACTGCATTATATATATATTTATATATATATATATATTTATTTTTTTATTTTTTTTTCACTGAAAAAACATAGGTTTTAGGGAAAGTTATAGTTAGTTGGACATTTCACTCGTGCAAAACCATAGACATTCCCCTGTTGTAGTTAGTTCAGCTAACTATAACTCGCACCCCCGCAATGCACTGCTGATGACATCACATATTACATCACTCATGACATGGTCAGTGACATCACAGATGACATCACTGACGACATCTTAAATGACATCACTGATGACATCACTGATGACCTCATCCAGTGACTGTGTTTCTGTAAAATTTAAATATGTTTAATATATATAGGGAAAGGCGTATTGAAGAATGAGTGGGTGTATAAGTGTCTGAATGGATGATTTACTAGGTGTGTGACTGAGTCTATAAATGAGTGATTACATGTATCTGACTGAATGCATGGGTTAGTGACTAAACTGTGAGAATGTCTGTATCCGTCTGTCTGTTGGTGTGTAAGCGGCTGCATGGGTTTGTGAATAGCTACATGAGTGTCTATATGAGTTATTGATTGGTTGTGTGAGTATCTGTATGGATGCCTGAGTGTTTGTGTGGGTGGGGTATGTGTGACTCTGTGCATAGATGTGTGAGTGGGTGATTCACTGGGTGCATGGTTTCAAGAGTGCATCTGTGATGGGCTGCATGGGTGGGTGAGTGTGTGTATGGATGTGTTAGTGAGTGAATGTATATCTCAATGGTACAAGTGAAAGTAACTATATATGTAAAAGGCAGTATATATATGTGTGTTAGAGTATTTAAATGGCTATAAGTGAGAGTGTGTGATTGTGAGAGTGGCTGTATGGAAGAGTGTGAGCTTGTATCAGTCATTGTATAAGAGCGTAAGAATGTGTTAGTATTTGTATGAGTAAGTGAGCTGGTGTGTGTATAACTGTATAGGTGAGTAAATGGGTGTGTTATTATTTATTTGCATGACTGACTAGATGTGTGAGTACTTCTATGGATGAGTGGTGGTGTGTGAGTGTCTATATAGGTGTATGAGTGCATATAATAGTCCTGTACTGAATTACCATCAGTATGAGTGGCTGTACGGATGAGTGAGTGGATGTATGTGTAGACCTAAGAATCAGTGAGTGGGTATGCAGTTATTGGTGTTGGAGTGTCAATGGTTTTGAGAATGGCCGTCTGTAATTTAGAGTGGGTGTATCAAAGGTTATATTAGGGTATGAGAAGATGCATCAATTTATCACATGGATGATGTCATCAGTGATGTCATCAGTGCTGTTATTTGAGATGACATCAGTGATGTCACCAGGGATGTCAATGACCATGTCATGAGGGATGTAATATGTGACGTCATCAGCAATGCATTGCGGGGGCGCGAGTTATAGTTAGTTGAACTAACTATAACGGGGAAATTTCTATGGTTTTGTACGAGTGAAATGTCCAACTAACTATAACTTTCCCTAAAACCTATGTTTTTTTACAGTGAATTTCTAAAGTTTTTTTAAATGCTAATTTCTAACTATAACGTGCCTAAAACCTATGTTTTTTTCAGTGAATTTCAAAGGTTTTTTAAATGCTAATTTCTAACTATAACGTGCCTCAAACCTATGGATTTTTAAGTGAATTTCAAAGGTTTTTTAAATGCTAGTTTCTAACTATGCCTACAGAGGTTGGACATCTGAAGAAAGAACAAAAAACGCACAGAAAGAAGCAAACGAAATGCAGAAAGAGGCAACAGAAGTCCACAAAGACGAAGAAAAGTGTAGGAAATAGCTAAACATGTCCAGAAAGGACCAACAGAGGAGCAGAAAGAGGCCTTGTTGCAAAATCATCTTGTACCCACAACTTTTTCAGATGGGTACTGGTGGTAACTGACTCTGACTAACCAGGCCTAGAGCCAGTGCTATGCTAAAAGACACTTAGAATACAGTGAAAACACCTACATACACTAGGAAACACTATGCGTTGGTGTACCCCTGTGATTAGCATGACCTCCTCTGTAAGGCCCTAGTACATAATAGGGCAGGGGGATTAAAACTACCTCTTAAAGTTCGTGTTTGCACAGTGGTGAAGTGAGGGGGGTCTGAGGTGACATGTGTGCAAACACGCCCTCTGGCCAGTTTAAGTTGGGAGTTTAAGTCCCCTCGAATCCTGAGGGTCCCTGGGGTCCAACTAGCCCACTAGGTACCTCCAATAAGCGCCACAGAGCTGCGTTGCACAGAGGTGTAAAAAGGGGTATGGCCTGGACCACCTCTGCAACGCAGGCCTGTGGGCCCCAGGGCAGTGGGGGGGCCATGTGCTCCCACACAATAATTAATGAAAGCCCCAGGGGTGGCGGTCCCCGGGGCTTGGGGGGGCCTTTGAGGCCCCTCCATACATTTTAAAAAGAAGCCCCGGGGGGTGGTGGTCCCCGGGGCTGCGGGAGTCCCCCTGGGCCCCCACAAATATTTTTGGAGATACTCCCGGGACTTGGACCACCCGGGGGCTAATTAATATCGAAGCATGGGAGCCCGCGCTTCGTTTTTTTTTTTTTCGGCCGAATTTCGCGCTGGGTGCCAATTTAAAAAAAAGACGCTTTTTTGGGCCCTGGGGGTCCTTGTGGGACCCGCTGAGCAGGCGTAGGGGGTCAGGGTGTTTCTGCCCTGCCCCCTTTTCTTGTTTTTCATGTTTCTTTTTCTGTTTTCTTGTGCCTTGGTTCTACCGAGTACGTGCCACTTACTCTTTGGAGTTGGATGGATGTTCGGGATATATATATATATATATATATATATATATATATATATATATATATATATATATATATATATAGTCACGTAAAAGAAACAAGTTTACAGGCACATTATATTTAGAAAAAACATAAAAGAACATAAAAATTGACTATAAAGACCAAAGGTTACAGGGACATTATAGTTAGGATATAGAATTTGAAAAACATTAGAAATTCACTGAAAAAAGCAAAGGTTACAGGAACTTTATAGTTAGGCTAAGATTTTGCTTGTACAAAACTAGGGAAATTCAGCAGCTATAGTTACCTGAGCACTGCTTATGACCTCACAGATTCCATCACTCATGACATGGTCAGTGACATCACTCATGACATTACTGATATCTCAAATGGCATCACTGATGACTTCTTCCACAGAATCACTCATGCACACTCTCACACCCCTATACAACTTCTAATACACCCACTCACACACCTGTACAGCCAGTTACATACCCAATTATACATCCATACAAGCACTCCTATATCTCCTCCCTCACCCATACAGCCATTCACACAGACACTCCCTCACACACCATGATATGAGTCTCTGTGTGGTTCTATGAGTGGGTATGTGAGTCTCTGATTGGGTGAGTGCATCAGTCAATAAATGGGTCTGTGAGAGGGTGCATGAGGCTCTGAGTGGGGTTAACAGTAAGTGTCTGAGCGGGTATGTGAGTGGGTGCGTGAATGTCTAAGGGGTTCTGTGAGTGGGTGCATGAGTGACTCAGTAGCTCAGTGAGTGGGTGCCTGAGTCTCTGAGTCAGTCTGTGATTCGGTGTGTACGTTTCTGAATGCCCTCTGTTTTGCCCTCTTCTGCTCTATTTGTCTTTTCTGCTCGTTTTTCTGCCCTTCTGTTTTGCCTTTTCTGCCTTTTTTCTGCCTTACATTTTGCCTTTTCTGCCCTCTGTATTGCCTTCTTCTGCTCTGTTTTGCCTTTTATACTCATTTTCTGCCTTCTGTTTTCTCCTTTGAGCCCCCATCCCCAGGTGAATTTTGGCACTGGAGACCACATTCCCTGGGGCCTGGCCAAAATTCTATGTGGGGGTCTGCGTGACCCCCTCCCTGAGCCGACTTTGGCCCAGGGGACCACATCATCCAGGGCCTGGCCACATTTACCTGGGTGCCATGGCCCCACTCAGGGCAGCCAGTGTGTATCGTTGGGGACCACAGAGGGAGTCTCAAGGCCCCTGCGGTTCAAGGCAGCTCCCCATCTCCTGCAGGAGCCAGCTTGCTGCCATGTACAGGGAGCTGCTAAAAATGCAGCTCCCAAGTGCTGTAGCAATTGTTTCATCTGTTTCACTGTCCGCATGACAGCGGATGATAACTGCTCCCAGCAACCAGCAGCATTTTGACAGCTCGTGCTCACTGGGAGCGGCGTTAGTGTTTGCTTTTGCCAAACAAAATCAGACTGCTATATCCCAGAGGTGGGCACCCTGGGACCTAGTGAGCTCCCCCAGGGGGTTGGACCCAAGGGCCTACAATGGCTCCAGTAGGGGAGTGTGAGGCCTCCCTCCTTCAATTAGCATGGGCCAGCCCTGGGCATATATGCCTCCTTCCCACTGTTATTATCTAGGACCCAGGGAAGTGGTGGTCCCTTAAGAGGGGGGCCCGTTCTCTATATTATAGTGGAACCGAAAATGTTTTTTTTAGAAATTGTGCTTTTAATGAAGGGGTGGTCTTAGTATAACTTTGAAACTATAGGTTTGCTCAAAGGCACAAATAGCCAAGATTTCTTGACGTTTTTTGAGAAATGTCTGTGTTTTTAGGTATAACACTACCACCATAACTGAAAATGGTACAGCTGTTCCTGTGACTCTCAGCACAACCTCAGCTCATTAAGTAATATTATTAGTTTGATGTATTCACAGAATGTTCCCACTCTCTTATAGTTATTACAGAGTGACACAACACCACTCAACCCTTTCCATTGCCTGAAGTTTTTTTTGGTGTTTTCCAATTTGTTTGTGTTGAACTTTAAAAGCAGCCATTGCCCATGCAGGTCAGAGTGGTGGGGCGATGGGGGCGGGTGGGGGGTATTTCGACAGACGCCAACAAGGGCAAAATATTTATTTATTTCATTTTTCCTCGTCGTCTGTCGAAATCCCCCCCCCATCCGGCCCCACCACCCTACCGCTCTTATCTGCACGGGCCACAGTTGTTTAAAAGATAGCATCTCCAGGGAAAGACAGACAAGAGCAGTCCCAGTAAGATCAGAAACAGCAGGATGAGCCACGGGCTACAAAATATTCCATTCTTCGGGGCAACAAGACCAAGATTTAAACCACAAATATCAAAATCAGGCTTTACAAAACTGTATGAACAAGAAAGCAATCTATTTCCTCAAATACTGTGCTGCTACACTTTAAAAAGCATGATGTAAAACGAAACCACCTTGTATTGCACAATAAAGCCCAGAATTCCTTTGTGGTAGCCATTTTGGGCATGGTCCTAGTATAACTAAAGACTTCATCCATAAGGAAGCAATGAATATAACATATACCAGCGTGCAAGCATTGATTTTGGTAACTCTCCAGAAAAACGACTGTGGTTGGGTGTATCTGGGCAAGATTAACTCTTTGTGAATTTCTTCATGAGAATAAAAGCTGCTATAAAGCATGGTAGACACGCCGATGTGCAGAAACCTTTATGGAAAGGTGATCTAACATTAAGGGCCCGATTCTGATGCGGTTAGGAAATCTTCCTGAACGAATCGGTTTGGAAACGGTTTCCGGGCGACTTGGATCAGGAGAGTCTGGACGACCGAGTATGATGCATCCGGATGCTTCCAGATACGATTTGGTTAGACTCCCATTGACTTCTATGGGAGCCTATGTTCCTAACCGCATCGTAATCTGACCCTTGGTTAGGAAGACAAGTTCCTGATCCGATTTGGAAGGAGAAAAGGCCTTTAGGAGGCCTTCCTAACTGCATCGTAATCAGGCCTTAGGAGGTAATGCTTTCCTAACCGCACCGGAATTGGTCCCAAAGTTGTAGACTTTTTTTTTTTCAGAGTTTTGTATAGCACGAACTTGACCCCGGGTATCAGAGCGCTTTACATAGTACCAGTTGCATTACATGAGGACACATTCATTAATTTTAGGCACGGAGAGATTAAGTGATTTGCCCAAAATCACAGGCTGTTCAGCGTCATTGCCGAGACTCGAAACTAGTTCCCCAGATTCGAGGTTGACTACCCTAGCTGTTAGGCCAACTCCTCTCCCCAAGACTTTCTTTCTTATTCTATATTAACCCCAAGGAAAAATAAATCTTGAGATAATTCATATTTTGGGTGAAACACTTACAAAGGCAGGAAACTACCTAATTGAAGAGTCTAATTAAAACCTGCATTAAAAGAGTATTTAAGTGATACTGAGTGGAAAAGACAGGTTGTCCGTTTTTTTGATTACGGCAGTCACGATTATTTTGAGGATCAACAATCACTAAACCATAAAGGTTCACACTAAACAGTCAATATACATAAAGGTTCTCTGGACAGGATGTTTGGGATCACGCGCCACTGCAAAGAAATATAGTATGTGTTTTTGACACCGAAAATGGATTTTCCACAAATTATGATTGTGATACAAGTGTGTGTTTTATGCTTGCAACATATGTTTCACCTGCCACCCTATAGCATTCAGATCCTTGATAAAAGTCCTGAGGTCTGCTTTTTGTCTCCCCTGTAAATCACAGGTTGACTTCAGAAATTGATAGAGAAAGAGAGATTGTAGAAATCAGTAACCCATGTATGACGTTTACAGAACAGTATGCACTGTAATAGTACTTGCTTAATGATTCTTAACATTGCAGGCCCCTTCCCTGCTGATCCTCATCCCAACACCATTCCCTTTGCCCGACCACGCTATTCTACTGCATATACAACTATGCAGAGCTGGTTGTGCCAGGGGGTGGTCCCCAATTGAGCATCCTGTAACTCCCAAAGGGGGCTCCAGTCGAAAACAGGACTTTCACACAGGCAAGCTCTGCCATTGGAACGTTTCCAGAGGCACTGCAAAAAATATTAATTTTATACCTATGGAATGTTAGGGCATGTGAATGCTTGCCACAGCAGGCAGTTGAATGTCTGCCAAACCAAACTGCCATGAGGATGAAGGAACATCTGCATCAAATGCTCCTATATACACTGTCCAGTCTAGGGACACTGCTGCTTCTGATGCTACTACTGCCCTGTGCCGCAATCAAAACCACCCATACCACTGGAACACCTAAAATGCTGATTGAAGTAGAGGTTTCGGAACAGACTTCGGAACAAACTTAGGCTACTAAACGTCACTTGACATTTTCCAAAATGTTCATAGTTTGACATAAGAGAAAGTAGAGATACAAACATAAACATATTTTGTTATAAAAACCATTTAGTGTTGTTGTAATAAATGTGAACTTCCTCACCAAATTGCACTACTTTGTACTACTTTGATGAGGTTAAGATTCCAATCATGTCAGAATCTGATTTACTGTAATGTCATTTGCTCTTGAACAAACTGCTGAAAAACCTTATTTGGTACTCAAAATGATCTTGCAGCATAATTGTTACATACATGAATTTATTTTCATCAGCTATTAAGTGAAATTGGTAAACAATTTAAATACTCTAAGTTTGTAAAATGGTAGGGGTTAAAGCAGTATTATGAATGACTGGAATATGATGGCAAAAGATGTGAGCTGTGTAAGATATCATCTACATATATTTGTAATAAGTCAATATGTGGTTTAGTACAAATGTGAAAGTTAATTGTGAAACAAAATATAATGATTTTCACATATTTAGCATTCCTCTTTCAGATAGTATTAATAAAAATGTAAACCTCTGTAGGTGCCATCACCTTCAGGAATTTTGGCCATTTTGCAATGTGCTGTTTCCCAGGATACAAGCATCCAAGAAATGGCAAGCTTTTAGCATCTTCCTCTTTTTGCGAAACAAATCTCATCAAAAATCCCTCTGTCAATCAGTTTAAATCAGATGAACGCTATTAATTAGGGAGTGGATCTTCAATTACTCTAGTATTAACTGTGCTCTGGCAAGTATAATAAAAAATAATTTCAGAAAACAACTGTATCTACCTTCCATCCAATTGTTTTGTTGTGCTACTTTATGTTCAAACACAATAATCCTTTACAGTATTTGTGAAATATTTGCTAAATATATCTAGTGATGGGCTAGAAATATGTTAGTCAGAATGTGAATATTTGATTTAATTCATATTTTGTTAATTAAAGTTATGTATGTTAATACACCTATGCATGTACCAAACTGTATAAAATGGAAGCTTCATTGATTTCCCACTATTCTATGACAATTTGCTTTTGATGAGTGCCATTTTTATGGGTCTAAGCAAAGTCTGAATTTAAAGTCCAACCATATGTTCCATCTTTTTGAGTGTTAACAAGTGTCTTGTAGCATTGTAGCTATCAGCACAAATATCAAGCTGAAGTAAACTGTGGCCGACAAAACTATACAAGAGTTAAAAAGTACAAATATGACAAATGTGCCCATTGGTGAGAATACCAGTACTAGACAAAACAAAAACTGGAACCAGAGAATATGTGAATATAAAGTTATTGAAATACTGAAGGAGTGTAATGATATATTTGCACATTATTATCTTGTGAAGTCTGACACATTTGAATATTGCCACTAGCATGCCAAACATCAGTCACATTTTACTACATACACTGTGAAATATTTTGGTCACAAAGAGTGGCAATCCAATCCACACATAAAAATATGGAAAAACTCACATTTCTGGAAACTGTTATACTGCTTTTTCACTAACAGCATAATACAGCTTAAACTAGTTAAAGAAAAGCACAGCACAAAAGGACAAGAGGACTTGTAAGGACACCATAAAATATTTACTGATTCTTCAAAATATTTACTGCCTGTAAAAGTAAAACAGGAAACATACAGTGCACAACATTTTGTTCCTAAACATTTTCTATTAAGAAACGATAGTGGTCCACAGTTTGTTCTAATGTCAGCAGTAGGTGGGCGTAGTGAGCAATTATTTCATTGATGGGATGTGGATATAAAGAATAGTAAAGTACATAACACAACTAACAATTGGAAACCATGCCCATCACATCTAATGGGGATATTTATTCTTCTTACACACTTGCTCACAATTGCTGTCAAAAACTGGTCACAGTGTGTTTGTTCAATTGGAATAAAATAATGGTTTTGGTTCTTTTTCCCGAGACGGAGCATTTTATAATTTGGCCTGAGCTTACCAGGTAGTAAGTTATAAAAGATATCAGTCAGAGCAGGAAATTATCTAATCTCTGACCTAGCCATTTTTATCAGAATCCGTTATCAGGCTTTTGCAACAAGATCCATGTTAGAAAATCCTTCTTTGGTTAGGAAGATATATCTTTTTTCTGGTAGACCAGTGCTTACGATGTATGGATTTATTTGTCAATGTAATGATTCTAAATTGTGCCTTGCCCCAGATGGCTGCCAATGCATTTTTCTGCCTCTATTTGTAATTTAACAAACTCTATGGAAATTTGTGATTTACTATCATGTATTTTATGTCCAAAATCACAATTGTTGATTGTATCGGCATTTATATTTTTGCTTTATTTAGCTAGTTATTAATTGTATATATTGCATATAGCTATTTATGAGTTTGGTTTTATTGATTACCTTTATCTGAGCAACACATTTGATTTTTTTTTCAGGATGAGGGGAAATATACATTTCTTGTTACATATTCCTTTCTTGTGATATATGTCTCAGCTCTGAGGTCACATTTTTAATCATCTGAATTTCTTCAGATTTTCTTTAGTGGCTCCAATTAAGACGGTTTAGCATACAGGGCTAAAAAATGCAGTTCACTGTCCCCTTGCGAAAGAGTCATACTATATTAAACTCCCAATCAAAAAATGAAATTAGAATAAATAAAATAATCGGGAGCATACTGAAAACATTGCAAGGTGGTAAAATCTTTAGAAAGAATAAAAAACGATGTAATATGACATTCCCAAGCTGTATAACATCATATTACTACTATAGCATCAATTGGTCATTTGAGATTCAGCAAGGGCGTCATGATCTTATGCATCTGTAGTGAACAAAAAAATATGCAATGCCTAAATAAAGTGCAGAGTTGTCAAGTTGAGCCTGCGCAAAATACCATTTGTAGTCTACTTACCTAGAGGAGAGAGTCTAGCAGATAATGTAACTTCAGGAAGATTTGCAAGTGTCTCAGCTCTCATATGATGGTAGGCACAATAATGAACCATGAACAGCACAGCTCAGCGAAGGTAGAGACTTCAATCATATATGGATAAGTTCAAGGCACAAAAAGTCCAAATCCAGCACAAACGATAATTGTGGTTTACAGTCACTGGTGAAAGGTACTTATTCTTTAAAATCTCTGGAGTGCAAGAATTTCTGCAAGAAATAAAAACATGCTTATCTTAAATGTAAACACTTCCAGTACCACTTCAAAAAATTAGCAAGAACGAGAAATACATGCAAACATATGCACAAACTTCAACTTAGCCTTTCATAATGCACGCAGATCGCATCAGGAATTGGAAGCAGTATAGACATAAAAAATATATAGAGAAAAGTAGCAAAATAGGTTGACATAAAAGAAACAGGAGATGATTTAAATGCAATCTACACCATGTCAAAGTCATAAAAAATTAAGTTACATTTACTGATTTAATAATCAAATGGAAAAACAACATATTTGATAATTATGAATGACAACATATGAATGGAATTGCAAAGCATTTCTTGTCACTATAATTAGCAGCTGGCCCATGGTATATCTGAAAATGGATGCAAACAATCAGAACTGGAATTCCCATTCTACTATTATAAAAGGACAAAACGCCATACACTACTGGCTGATACATAGATTTGCCAAGCATTGCATCATGTCTGCTGTTGAATAAGTCCACTCTTAGATGAAGCTGTACTCTCTAAAGTGGCTGTCACACCTTCAATTCTGTGGAGGTGTGCAAGAGCCCTACACCCAGTCTCTGCCTGTTCCAAAAATGTTCAACAAAGGTTTGAGAAAACGTTTCCGGAAGATTAACAAATATTGGAAAAAACATTTCATGAGGTGTAGCAACAAAGTCCAGAGTCACACTGAATGGCCCCATCTCATTTGCTAGTCCGTGTGCAGGAAACCAAGGACTTTTCTTTAATATGGGGAACTTACCCCTAGGAGGTGCAGTCAGTGGGATCCACTTTGTTCTATTACAGAGAGTCTGGAAGGAGCAAAATGTAGGCAGCCCCACGCTTGTTTGCATTCCCCCAGAGACTTACTCAGCTTGTTCTTCAATTTGGTTGGTTTGCATAGCGAAACTTCCCCATTTCAATGTATTAAAGAATGATTTATGCAACAAGTTCCATTCAGTACCACTAAAGTAATAGCTAATACAAACGTAGCATTAACTTTTCAATTTGATATTATTTCCACTTTCAATACCTTCTCTCCTCCTGCTATAGAGCTCTGTGAGTTTAGTGATATTCACTCACAAAGAATAGGAGATGGGATCAGATAGGGAGGGGTTGAAACAGTGCTTAATTTGAGCAGGGGCTTTCCGGTGCTCAGCACCAGCACCTAATTCTCAGCACCAGTGCTTATAGCACCAATTAAGGACCCACTCATTTGAAAGGCAGGTGATTTTCCCCATATTCACAGGTTTGTGAGCCACGCCAAGACTTGAACCAGGTTCCCCAGCTCCGAAATCAGCAGCTCTAGCCATTAGGCCAAGTCCTCTCCAGAATAATAATTTCCGGGGCTCTAGTCAGGAGGCAGTTTGCCCCAGCACATTTCTCCTGTTAGCCCCAGCACCTTTTATTTTACAAATTAACCACTGGGTTGAAAGCTAAGAGAAATTGGCATAAAACTATAAGGTTCTGTTGGTGGAGAGATGGGGGACTTCTAACCTTCTCTGACATCTGGGTGGGTGATGGCACTGCATTGCCTTTTCAACCAATGATACAATGGTGGTTAAAGAAAAATGTACAGTTACATAATTAGTGCCAGCTTTGTGAGTTATTTATGGCTTCTGAAAATGAAGCTCACACTGTACCATTTAGCAAGATATTTTCAGTTTACTCAATTAAATATGTTTCTTATTACTTGCTACATAACACAATGCAAGGATGGCACACCATTCTCCATTATTTGTTTTCTGGACAAAGTTACATGGTGAAGATAACTTTATACAATTCAGAAAACCCTTTTTTACCATTTTAAGTAGGAATAAGATTCAGTGAATTTGGTCAAGGCAACCAGCAGCATGAAACCCATGGGTGTTTGAGCCCTTATGTAAGTGCGCAATTTATGGGAATAGATAGTGGACATGCTGTGCATGAACATAGCCACATGGAGCTTTCCAGAAAATGTGCAAGGCAGACAAGACAGCCGTCACCTCTGTATTTTGCATGGTGCCACGCTTAGCCTGGTGGTCTTAAGAGGAAAACCAACATTTGTCTGTTACAAATGATGAAGATGGTCTGACCAATATAGACTGATGATCCACTATCCAATGGGTCATCGGACAATGGTTTCCACTGGTGGAGCCCGGGAAGGCTCTTCTGGAAGAAACATTGTAGTTCTCATGACGTTTACTAGAGGAGGTGGACCTACAATTTCGCGGGAAGGGTACTCAGCCATATTTGTGGGAGAGTGCACTCTCAGCCAAACTCTAAATAAGGCTGTAAATCTCAGATTCCATACGTCATACTCTCATTAACCATTGAAGAGATTTTGACATCCATCTGCTGACAGAGCTCTATTTCCATCCCTATGAAAATAATATGAACCTATGAACTTGTCCTTTCACCGTGTAGAATAATGGTTTCGCAACAATGAATTTAATCATTGACACATACAATTCAGAGAGCAACTAGGAAGTTCAGCAAGATTATGCATGAGAGTGACCTGTAGTCAGGCATATTTTGCAGACATTATGAATTAATAATGATTTCTCCGCATCCCATCATAGAGTGGCCATAATTGCCTTCTATATCATGAACATATTTGAACCAGATGCTTGCGGAAGCAGGGAAGTTGCGGCACATATTGATAAACAATGTAAATATAAAACTGACCATCATGAGAATGCACAATGCCAGATCCTGGCTACTACAAGTATTCAGAATGTGCAGGGACTGAGTTCAAAACTGACTAAACAACTCAGCAGGGTTGCCTGATATTACCAGTGTTTTATGCAACCAATATGAAATCATTAGTCCCGGCCCTGGAGTTGACTACTTTAATTACTACATTCCATTATGAACATAGAATGGACGTACACATGCAGAAGTGATGCGCTATCTATAATTCATAGCAAAACAAGGGATATCAGAATCAATTAAATCACAAGTCCCACACTTTGTCAGTGCCTTGTTTTTATACTGACCAGTATATTTATGTATTTTAAAGCGTGCTCTATTTATTAATGAATCGACAGCTAACATGGTGAAAAAGTTGCACTGGATGTTGTTTGCTGATCTGTGCCCAGCAAGAAATTCTGACATGCCATTTAATGTTGTCAACGAGTTTTGGTAGATTGTGATCCTCGCTAAAAAGCAACGAAAAAGATGAAATTCAGTGGGAGCCCTGAAATACTATTCAGGATTGTTTCCAATGAGAACATATTCATGGGTGTATTACCAAAGAATACAATAGCTCATGGGGTTCCTTAGAGGTTTAGAGGGATACAGGCCATAAGTGAAGGCATGTCTGCAAATATGAAGATCTTCTAAGACCATCTTGCCTAGTGATCTACAGATTGGTTCATAAATTGCTACATTGAGGGGTTTCAATTGACTGGGTTTTCAGATTTCAGTAAAATGCCAATCGCTGGAGGCGAGGCTAAGGCACCGAACATGGCAGCTGCATCTTAGAGTGGCTCCGTGCGGTCACCCTACTTTCTTCAAGAACCTAAGGGGCATAGAGAACCCACAGTCCCCTTGTTTCTGACCAGGGGCACCCAGACACCCTGCAGCCAGGGGGAGCAGCGGTAGATGGAGGGCAGCCTCCCACTCCTGGGGGCGGAGGCCCAGAGTAGGCTCATCCAGCTGGGAATTTGCACAGGTATACACCTGGAGCCAAAGGAAAGTGCGATCGGAGCCACTGGTCATTGGGAGGACGAGCAGACCAGGAGGCATGGGCCTGCATTCACCCCTGATCCAGAGGCAGATGCACCAGACCCGGACGCAAGAGATGCTGCACACACCAGGCCGTGGTAGTATGTCTGGTGTGGGCCAGTGCCTGACGGTGGAGGGAACAGATAGACATTTGCAGACTGTGGTGTGGCCCCTGCAGAGTGGAACAACTTCACTGAGCTCCCCCATATACTGGTATGAGCCTCCTTATGTTGGGGCATGAGGTGGACCGAGATGGGCCACCATTCAATGGTGGGCCGGGAGGGCTTATATTGTACACGGGCCACAGAGCAAATGAAAGGCCCATATATATGGTGGCCCGCTGAGCCCCACGGGACTGTGTCCTTCATTGGAGGCAGAGGCAGGTTGAATAGTGACACAAAAGCCCTTACAATTTTGCTGTCCATCATCCTGTCCTACAGGCCTCATTGGGCAACAGGCGCCTGGGAGACATGTCTACGCCAAGCGAGGGGAGCAGTTGTTGCGGCAGCCCAGGAGAGGTGACACAAATTAATTCCACCACAGTAGGGGGTGGCACAGGGGTGATCACATTAGTCAGTGAGATAGCTGGGCTGGAACCTTGGGCAATTTGTGAGGAAGTGTGTCATCCTTGTCGACAACAAACCTTGGCCTTGCCTGTTGATTGCCCCATGATGCTTAGACTTCCGTGGCCTGAGGCATCGATTGACCCCAGATCTGACCGCTGGGAGCTGCTGTGGGGGTCTGGTGGATCAGAGGCAGCACATAATACTCAACGCAGCATGATGAGGCACAAGAGACCACCAGCCACCAAATAGGGTACGCTCAACAAATACACTCAGCCAGGTGGCTCATCACCACAGATGTCTCCTGATGCTCAGGCTGGGAGGGTCCCACATAATGTGGCCCTGCTGGCAGCTACCAGTCAATCACGCGACATTGTGGATGCCAAGATGGGAGCCCTGTGCTTTGATGTGATGCTATAGCGGCTGGATGCTGTTGAAAGGATCACGGAGACTAGGTCCGGGTCTCCAGGGTGGAATACACCATCATGTCCCTGCAGGCTACCGTGTCCAGACTCACAGTGGCAGCGTGTGTTGAAGATGACGAGGTAAAGGCACATAAAAATAATCTATGCTTTGCTGGATTTCTGGAATGCTGTGAAGGTGCCTTGATGGAGCGTTTCCTGGATAAGTGGCTGTGTGACCTGCTACCTGCAGGAGCCCTATCCCCATGCTTTGTGGTCATGCAGGCCCACAGGGAAGCAGTGTGCCAGTCGCACCCCAGGACCAACCCTCTTTCAGTGATAGCGAAACTTAAAAATTACATTGATAGAGACACTATCGTAAAGCATGTCTAATCCCAGGATAAGATCATGTATCAATCACACCCAGTGATGATCTTTCCAGACTATACCCAGCTGGTACAGAAGCAGTGCCAATTCTTTTATACCATGAAACAGCGTCTGAGAGAACTGAACATCAGATATATGTTTCAATATCCTGCAAAACTCAAGGTGTTGAATCAAACCCCAAATGCTCTTTTTCGACTTCCCGGAAGAGATGTTTCAATGGACACCTAAATGGGTTATGGTTAAGCCACATATGCCACCATGCATGCATGGAGTCCGATTCTTCCCATACTGACAGGCAGAATAAATCCAAAAAGGCACCGGCCACCCACCGCCATAGGTCCATGTCTTCATGGGGAATACTTTAAGGACTGATGATGCTCCAGCGGCTGCTGGGGGCTCCCCATCCTCCATGACGCCTGGTGCTAGATCTCCTAAATAACACCAGGGGTACCACTATGAGATAGCGCTATCATCAAACCTTTTGGTCTTTGATGTCATGGGTGGCCATACATCATGGTTACCAGGAACCTATGTCCTCCTTCATATAGGTTTTTGTTGGCTGCATGGATCCATTGGGATAAGCTGAGATGGACTCCCAGTTGGGGCCTGCCGATGTTCTTTCTCGTGACAGATAATTTGGGTTATCAGAATATGAGGTGAGGGGTGTTATATAGGGGTTATTTTTGTGGCATATAATAACACTACTGTTATGTTTTTATGCTCATTTTCGTTCTTTGCATGGGTGCCTGTTGGATGTCCTCTCCCTCACATACCTTATAGATGATCAAAGCATCAAGATCCATTTCTCAGCTGCTGACATTCTCATCAAATCTAATCCAAGTAGTATCATGGGATGTAAATGGCTTATTACATAAAGTGAGGCAGTGCAGTCTTGAAGCAGGCTAATAGGATGGTATTTTTCCAAGAGACCCACCTCATAGGTAATGAAGTACCCCGCTTAGCCAGATGAGGTACACACAGATCAGCCATTCGGGGTCACATGAGGTTCAAGGGGTACAGGGATCCTGATCAAAGAGATGATTCCCTTCCAACATATCAAGACATGGGTTGACCAATAAGGGAGATACATGACTGTTACAGGCACGCTGCATGGTGAACCAATCACATTGCTAAGTGTTTTT
The DNA here is from genome assembly GCF_964204655.1 of Triturus cristatus. Classification (NCBI taxonomy): domain Eukaryota; kingdom Metazoa; phylum Chordata; class Amphibia; order Caudata; family Salamandridae; genus Triturus; species Triturus cristatus. The sequence goes on from NC_140583.1 coordinate 882,683,885, forward strand.
TCTCCGCAGCCACTAGGCCATTCTCTTCTTGAATTACTTACGGGGCTGTGGAGTGAAATTCGAGTGGGGCTGGTGGTGATGGGTGGGGTGGAATGGAGTTGTCACCCCACCTATGGATAGATGGTGCCCACAGGGTCAGCCTATCACCGCAGGCCAGCCACCTCTTTCATACTTTATAGCGCCGCTAGGTCTTGTAGATGTCCGGTGTGCCAACAACCCTTCCGTGAGTGGATATACCCTGTACTCAGCGGCACATAGCTCTTAGTCCCACCTGGACTATTTCCTGGTTCCCAGTAGTCACCAACACTGGGTAATAACAGTGCTCCCCACAGGCATCTCCGATCACTCCCCAGGGGCACTGGGCCTCCAAATGGGACATCTGCGCACTGCGTTCCTTTGGCCCTTATAGCCATGGCGACTTCAGAGCTCTGAGTATCGTGAACATATAGAAGGTAGCATAGATGGGTATTTTGCACTTATTGTAGGTATAGTGCAGTCCTCTGAGATCCTATGGGAGGCCCTCAAGCTCACACCCTACGGGGTAGACATCAGTTACTGCACAGGAGAGCGCCGTTGCAGACGGCAGGACCTACTAAATTTGGAGATGGTGATTACGGAGTTAGATCACTGTGGCAGCCAGCCTGATGGCCAACAAGTGCTTAGACAACTAGGCCTACGACAGTAGCAGTATCAACAGGCTCTAATTGGTGAGGAGCGATTGGCGCGGCAGTCTTCTCAGAGCCGTATCAGTGAGGGGACAAATCAAGTAGGTTACTTCATAGGTGTGCCCCCATTTCCATTAATATTAGGTGAGGCTGGTACCTCTATGACACATCCGAGAGACATAGCAAATGCATTTGCATCCCATCTTGAGGGGATCTACACCAAGAAAGAAGGAATTACAGACACAAGACTTAAGTCCCTGTTCCCGGCGGCTTGCCAAGTCCTAGCTGCTAAGGCTCACAGGTGAGGAAATAATTGTGGCTGTGGCAGATATGAACTCAAGGAAGGCTCCCAGGACAAATGGCTTCCCAAGTGAATTTTTCAAAGTTTACATGCCTAAGCTTCAGACTTACCTCCTGGAGGTGATATTGTCTGCAACAGATGCAGGGACTATGCCATTAGATTGGCGCCATGTAGAGATTGTAGTTTTTCCGAAACCAGGGCGCCCAGCGGGTGATCTTGCATCATACCACCCGATCACCCTCTTGAACTTAGAAGCAAAAATATTGGCCAAGTTTCTGACAAAAGACTGAATGCCCACATTCATGATTTAGTCCACCCAGACCAATCAAGGTTTATGTCCCATAGTGTGACCCGAGATAACATATGTACAGCCAACAACACATTGATGATGGTTGATGGGCAGAGGGAACCGACAATAGTGCTCCTAGCAGACATTGATAAGGTATTTGATTTTGTGAGTTGGAGCTATTTGTTCCACCTACTGCAGCACCTTAACTTTGCCCTCCTATACCTCCGATTTGGTACATACTGACTTGGTAGCATCAGGTTGTGGGGGCTAGGTCCAATAACTTCCCTATACAGCGGGGAACGAGGCAAGGATGCCCCCTGTCTCCCTTGTTGTTTGCCATCACCATGGAAGTCTAGGCAAATTGGATTCAGATGGACATGCAGGTTCAGGGCTTTGAATGGGGTTATGGGCAGTCAGACAGAGTCCAGTTATGCGTAGACGATGTATAGTTCTTTATCACAGCGCTCAAAATGCCAGGACCCTGTCTGTTTCAGATAATGGGCATTTTTTGGGGAAACATCTGGACTCCATCTCATTTCCTTCCAAATCAACGTTGTGTGCCTTGGGGCTGGGCCCACACAAACTGGAATGGGTGGCGGGTATACGGGTGGCGATGGAAGGGTTCAAATATTTAGGTGCATATTCCCCCCTGGATGCTGACATTGTTTGGAAAGCCAATGTAGAACCTGTGTTAGCCTGGTTAATGAGAACCTTAAGATGTGGTTGGGACTCCCACTGTCCTTGACCAGTCAGTCGGCGATCGTTAAAATGGTCTCACTGCCTAGGTTCCATTACCAATTGCAAAACTTCCCATTTGATTTCCCAAGACACTAGTTTTGTAAATTTAATTCCAGCCGAATTACCTTCCTATGGGGTGGGAGTACCCCATGCATGGCCCTCAGCAAATGTTTCCAGTTGATGTTCTGTGGAGGCTGATGTTGTCCTTCTATAGATCGGCCCACCTCCAGATCATAAACCATTGGTGGTACTACAACACAGGGCAACTCAGCCTACATGCTAGATAAATTGGCAATGGGCATAACAACACTGCAGGCCTACTTATATGGAGAGGGGAAGACTACTGCACTCCCCCTCGTGACAAGGGTGGTCCTAAATTTGTCATGGTCAACCCTCAAACAGATGAAATGGTGAGGCAGACTGACAGAACTATCACCTCTATCGAGATCTTGGTGCTGGGGGATGTCATGCAGGGCACGGTCCTTTTATCATACCAGGCACTCCACACCTGAATATCAGCTAAATTAACACAACTATGGCAAGATAGGGAAAGGGCCCTTTCCCTATGCCGTAAGGGCTGAGAGGAAATTCTTCAAAGGAGTACAACCTCCCGTGTGTGCAACACTAAATCACAATAAGTACTCTTTGGGTGCGTGGAATTACATCACGTTTTTCTCTATAATAAGCCTTATTAAGGGTCCGGTGGGAAGTCCTAAGATGAAGAGGCCCACTAAGGAGTGAGGAAGGAAATGATTCCTTTTGTTTTAATTACCCTCACACACCCTAGTGGTGTCATGCTTCATCATCGGGTCACCCTGACACCTAAAAGTCAGGGTGGGCTCAACTGTATTTCAGGGAGCTCTTTATGATAATATGACCAGGGGGAATAAAGATTTAAAAAACACAAGCAAATCCCAGTATCCCTTTATTCATGGATTTGCTAGGGTTGTTAAAAATGTAAAACGAGGAGTCAAATTGGAGTATTTATGGTCCTATGACCCTAATGCCAACATGTTTCAGTCCTGCAAGGGCCTGAATAGGTCCAGGACTTTTTTCAGGGCAACAAAAAAATCACCCTCCCTGGAAAGGTGCAGAAGGAAATTCCCTATACTGCTTTGAATTAAGGGCAGGTAGCTGCTCCTTTTTTTCTTTATAGAAAAAGATCATTTATCCTTTTTAATCCTCTTAACACTCCATCCACTCATGGGAGAGGAAACTCATCTCTGGGCACCACAACACACCGGGTAAAAGGGCAGCCCTGTAGTCAAATAACTATCAAGTATCCTACCCAGCTCTGCCACCTACTCGGTGTGGGATCCCTGGGCTTTTCACACCATGGCCAGTTCCATAGGTTCCTACAGCTCCGACATGCACTAACTCTGCACATCAGGGCATTACCACACCTCCCAGAATTCAACCCACTAAAAGGCAAACTGCTCCTGGGAGATCTGGTTGATCATAAAGTTGCCAAGATATATCAGCCCACAATATCTAACCAGCCAGATACTTTTGGTGGCTTGCATGCGTCCTGGGAGGCAGACGTGGGAGAACTAGAAAACAAAGATTGGACAGAGATTATGGGTTTCCCTAGAGGAGCAGTCATAGCGGCATGGCTTCAGCTCACCCAATTTAAGTATATCCACTGAGTGTATCTAATACACCACTGCCTCTGAAAAATGGGGGCAATCGCGTCCCTCAAGTGACTTAGGGACATATTATGAGTCTGGCAGTCCTCAGATTGCCAGACTCGCGGGGGCGCAGCAGTGGTGGTCTTCCAACCACCCTATTTTATCCTGGGCAGTCGGGCCACCCTGTGACACAGAAACTGCCAGGGAACAGAGATTCATGGCGGTGGCGCTGCGGAATTGTGGCTGAAGTATGCCTGGTGGGGCTGCTGCAGACCCGCCAAGCATATTACAAGTTTCCTCACCAACACAATTTTCATAGTGTTGCAACTGTCATGAAAAGTGTGGCGGTGAGGAAAGGGGGCCCCGGTGCCTCTGCACAATGGAGTGCATGTAAGGGGGGCAGATGATGTGCCCCCCTGTCTGCATGCACCCCCATGTTCCTGCATGGAACGAAATGCACAACATTGTGCATTCAGTCTGTACAGGAACAGGCTTTGACATTCCCATTGTGGTGCCTATTTCAAAGGCACCACCATGGAAATTCCAAAGAACAGCACACAAGCAACTTAGTCCTACTCTAGCAGGCGTTCTGTTTTGGCGGTGTGGGAGTGGGACGGCAGTGTGGTGACCCCGCTACCACACCACCAAAGTCATAATAATGACCTTAGATGTGGTGCCGAGGATGGCACCTTCATCCACAAATTATGGAGCAGCCCAGCATTGGAAAGGTTTTGGCGGGGGTGGTCGCATGTCTGGGGGAGGTCCTATTATGGCAAATCACAAATAATCCACTGCTGGCCCTTCTTCGCCTAATGGAGGTCAGACGAGGGGATAGATATAAAAGGACTTATCGCTCGCTAACAGAACATCGCCAAAGAATGGAAGGCATCGGGCTCCCCATGGTTATTTGTGTAGAAAAAGTGCATGGATCACTGTATGGGAATGGAGATAACAGTATGTAAGATTTGGGGCTGCCCCCATAAACATCAGAAAATATGGAGGCGGTGGGCAGTCTACAGAGGAATTGAACAGGTGCCTGTCTCTCAGATTCGCCAACTTATAGACCACAAAATCAAATCATTCCATGGCCAAAATGTAAATTTCTCACATTGAATTTTCAAAGGACTTGGGTTATGTAATTGGAATAGTCAGTCTGCTCTAAAGTCGGTGTTTTCAACATAGTAAAAGTGTAACTTTCAGGCAGCATTTTTGAATATCCACATGAAATAAGGTTGCATGTAAGAAATCTAAATAGGAATCATTTACCTGTTCAGTTGTTATCCTGAAAACCAGGCATAGCTCAACCCAACCTTTGACACCTCTGCGCCTATTACATTTTCGTCAGAGTTGTTTTTGTGCCAATAATATCCATAAACCAGGAGACATTTCAGTATAGAAATAAACAATTTCCAAGTGTATAAATGCAAGTTGTTGACTTTGACTGCATCTGTTAAATGATCGAAGCTGTTATTCAAATGCATCTCAGTTCATAATTTCCAGGTTTTCTATTGAGACTCACATATGGCATGCAAACGGATTCTGCTTTACCTCCTTAATTTTGAAAATATATTTCTGTAAAAATCTATCATTATATACATATACTACAACATAACTATTCAGTTTTGTTAGGTCTTGTTGATATGCATGCCCAACATATGTAGTGACTGGAACTGGGGTTCATTTATTTATCCTAGACAATACATAGTGCAGTTGACATATTACATATTACATAATTTCTAAATATTCAAATTATACTAAATAGATTCTTGGGACCAACGGGCTTGCATTTTTAAGGTTCTGAGTAGAAGTTACCATTTGATTGCAACAATCATATTAAGTATAATATATTTCTTTAATTTGATTTAGCATTGTCAAAGAGCTACTCTGCCACACCTAGTACCAGTATGCTGTTCATGGCAATAGCAAATGCTATGTGAGTCATCCTTAACCATCAGATTTAATATCAAGTAAACAAATAGGAAACAAATTGTCAACACAAACTCTTTGAGCAGTGATTAGAGCAAGTGTCAAAATATCATAAGGTGTAAATTGACTACAGTGTCACAGATGGGACTAAAAATAACGTAATGAGAAGTAAAGAAAAATACAGTAGCAGAACTATTGGGATAATGAAGTACTGTGAAGTAAAAGAAGGTTAGCAGATGAGGTAGTGCAAAAACTAAAGCAAAGGAGCAGAGCAAGATGGGAGAGGAGTTACAGAACACAGTGAGAAGAAAACAATTGTTACTGTAATTATAAAAACAATAGGGCAGAAGGAAGAGAGAGGGGAAAAAAAGAAAGAAAAAGATAAATAAAAGACAGTCTCAATGAAAAGGGAGCAAGACACCATTTTCTTTTGGGCCTATTTGGTCAGACTGAATAAGAGAACATGCAAAATGTCCACAGGCCGTTTGACCTGTGATGACCTTGCAGAAATTGCAAAGGCTTTGATAAATAATGCCCACATGTCATTCTGCTACTTTGTTATGGTTGCATACAGTGTGATGTTTCTAGTCAAGTTCAAGTTCAAGAAAAACTTTATTCGGTTTAAAAAGCAAAAACCATGAAAGCTACAACACCAGAAATACAGATTTACACAAGGATAATATTAAAAAGAGAAAAGTGACAGGACATATTATAATTCATCCCATCCCAATCGTTTTCCGAAGTTTAAAAACAATTTTAAAAAAGCTTAAAAGTACGGTAACAGTTAGGACAGTTTCCATTCGTTGGAATTCTAAAAAAGCTGGACGACATTGATTTAAATTCATTTCTTTAAGGAATGGTATAATCAACTGTCTACGAGGTAAGGAATAACATTTACAGAAAAATAAGATATGGATATCAGATTGGAGTGAGGATTCATCACACGGACACAGGGGGAGATTACGTGACCATAAATTTGTTTCTGGGAAGGTCAGGAGTCTAAACAAAATATTCAACCTAAAGCGAGTCAAAAGAAATTGGTCATGATTAGACAATGGCAAGGTTAAATAAGGCTGTTCTTTACAATGGGTTGACACACGGAGGTGCAGGGTTACTGAATTTTTCTTCTCTTCCTCTTGTCTTCTTTTGTCCTCGAGGTATTCCGTGCATTGTTTAGACAATAGCTTTCTAGATATATTGACCATTGAGAGTGGGTCTTCATAAAAATGTTGGCATCCAATATTAACCATAACATTTTTAACGTAATTTAACCAGTCTGATCTGCCAACATTATCCAGGGTTAGAACATCCCGTAGAATGGCCCGGTTCATGACGCACTCCCTTATAGTCCATACCCTATGCCACAGAAGTATGGGTTGAATTCTAATGATGTCAGAAATATAGGGTAAACCCAATTCAATGTGGCATATGTATGTCGCAACACTTTGGGGGACTGTCAAAATATGCCTCAAAAACCTATTCTCAACTTTTTGAATTAGGTCAATATTGGAATACCCCCAAAGGGCCGACCCATACATGACTACCGAAGTACAAGTAGCTTTATATATATTGTTAAGATTTCCTTTGTTGGTTTCTTGCCCAGTTTTTTAATAACATTTTTCAAGGCCATTATAGTTTTTTGAAACAACAAGGTTCTGGCCTTGACCGCACTAGACCATGCCCCAGTGTCATGAAACAAAACTCCAAGATAAGAAAAAGTAGGGACAACTTCCAAAGGAACATTGTTCAAAAACATTCTTTTTTTCTGCTTTCCAGGACCATTTCCACAGTACATGGAGAAGGTTTTATTACAGTTGACTTTCAAATCAAGACTAGATATAAAGGTCTCAAATGAATTAACCAAATTTTGCAGTGCCATAGGGGTGCGGGCCATCAGGATCGCATCGTCCGCATACAGGAGCGCAGGAACAGACCTCCTCCCAACCTTAGGCATGTCCTCACACTCCTGCAATAAGTGGCGCTCCAGGCCATTTATGTAAAGCAAAAATAGGAAGGGGGCCAGGACGCAGCCCTGACGCACACCCCGACCCACCACAAACCTTCTGGTGCACTGACCCCCGTTACCATAACGGACCAAATCCGTGGCCCCAGAATATAGGTCTTTAAGAAAGCAGACAATGGGATCTTCCACACCCATCTCTTTCAAAATTGCCCACAATTTGGCATGAGATACACAATCGAAAGCCGAAGAAAGGTCCACGAATGTAAAATACAAGCGTTCGCCTTTTATCCTTGTATATTTAGATTGGAGGATCATTAAATTTAGGCATTGTTCGATTGTGCCGATGCCCTTTTGAAATCCATACTGCAAATCACTCATTAAATCATTTTCCTCAATCCAGCTTTGTAATCTTGCCAGGACGATTTTCCCCAGGATTTTTATGGATGAGTCCAGGAGGGAGATAGGTCTGTAGCAAGCACAGCTTTGTCTATCTCCCTTCTTGTAAATGGGTACAATGATCGAGGTGAGCCAAGACGGGTTTAGGCCCCTTGCTAGTGCAGCATTAAAGAGCTGCACCAGCAATGGACCCCAGACCTCAAGGTTTGCCTTAAACAGATCTACGGGGATCCCATTCGGCCCTGCCGCCTTGCCACCCTTCATAGCCTTCAGGCCCGCAATAACTTCCTCCAAGGTCACTACGAGACGTTCATTCCCTACATCCACAGTGGTCCTTACTGGAGAATCTATGACATGACATGCGTCTTGTGATTTGTAGAGGAATGAAAAATGCTCCACCCAATCCTCCTCCGCAATGGCAATCTCTATACGTGCTTTGGAGTTATCGTAGAGGAATGGGGTATTTACGGCCCTCCAGAATGCAGATGCATCCTTTAATTGTGATGCTTCACATAGGGCTACCAGTCAATTTATGATTGGATAAATGCTTGGAATGGAAACTGCTGCAACATTGTGGCAGGGTATACGCCTTATTGGCTGTGCAAATATTTCAAGACGTGATACAAGGTATAAAAACGTCTGTGAATTGTACTGTAGCCTTATACTGCTGCTGTGTTCTGATAAATATTCACTGAAAAAAACAAAGGTTACAGGGATGTTATAGTGAAAAAATTGAATTTTAAAAAACCTTAGAAATTCTCAGAAAAAAACAAAGGATACAGGGATACAACCTCTCATACACCTGCTCACATGCCCACACAACCACTCACATACCCGTTCCAGACCTATGCAAATACTCACACAACAACTCACTAATCCATAGAGCCACTCACACACCCACTAAGTGCTACCTCCTTGGCAAATATCCATTATGTATTGTACGCTACAGCTGTGTAATGGAGCATGAGGAAATGCTACCAGTGACTGTGTGTGCATTTTAGCAATGTGATTGTTCCTGGTGCATCTTTATCCAAAAATATGTGATAACATGAATCCTCCTATAGAGAAGACAGCAAGACTACAAAGAGATACATCTCCATCAAACAAGGGCCCTTCCTCTTAACTATACAAAGTAAGTGCTTCTTTGTTCGGTGGAGATATCCTCATATCTTACAGCATTAAGAGCTCCTCACCAAATGTGGCTGGAAATGTATTGGGGCACTTGTTAAGCTGTCCATCATCCTGGCAAGAGGTAGGAAGACCTTTTGCTACTACTAAGTGGGGCAGGGCCAAACGGGAAGCATTCAAGTGATTTCCACATTGGCTTACTCCTAGTCATTTAAAGGGAGAACCATGGGCTCTGCTCTCACCAGGAGAGGACAAGAAAAAACCCACTCATCACAGTCACTTACAAATTGCACTCCAATAGATCAATGCATTCAAATCCACAAAGGATTTCAAATCATTTTTCAATGTGGAATTGACTAGAAAATACATTTGCTTTGCCTTCGCCAAGGCCAGGAGTTAAGATCATATGTCTTTTACAAAAGTGGAGCCTCAATGGGGACACCTACTATGTTTATATGTTTAAGTGCTTACTGTTGAGAGTTAATTTTTGGGAAATAAACATCAGGGCCAATCCCATCCCAATGACTTAATGGGGGAGCCCCTCTTCATGGGCCGATTTCAACCCAAGGACTCCATCTCCTGGGGCCCGGCATTAATTGAATTAGGGAGGAGGGGCAGCGCAGCCCTCATCCCAGGGCCGATTTCTGTCCCAGGGTACCCGGCACCCGGTCATGTGCCCCAGGTCATAACCATGGCACCCACTTTGCATGATGGGGACCGCTGGGGGAGTCTCAAGGCCATCGCACTCCCAGCTGGCTTCCCTTCTCCTGTGGGAGCTGGCATTGCTCGTGCACATACGGAGCTGCTGGAAATGCAGATCCCTGCATGAGGGAGTAATACTTTCATCTCTTTCCCTGCCTGCATGTCTGCGGACCAAGGCTATTGGGTTAGGTATTCATACCCTGTCCCCTTTTCATCTTTTTAGAGTTTATTTTCTGGGCCTCGGCTGAAATCCAAGATGGCTGCCAACACGTCCTGGTTGAAGTGTTGGCAGCCAATCAGAGCTCTGCACAAGGTTGTTATTTGAGAAGGCTTTGCGATCATTGATATCCAAATTTGGATTTCCTTTAAATTCTCACAAAACTACTGAACGGATTCACACCAGAAAACCTAAAGTGTGATCTGCATACCAAAAGCTAACTTTATGCCAAATTAAGTGCATTTCGTCCAGCAGTTTGGCTGTAGTCATGTTACAATTAACCTGGGAAACACACTTTTCTGACACCCCCCTTTTTTCTTGACCCCCACTTGACTGATCACCCAGAAACTTTCTATGCACAACAAGCATCACAGGCACACTATTTTCAGAAACTTTTGTGAACATTTATCAAACGACGACAAAGATATAGGCAAGTCAAAAAGTACTTTTCCTATGGAATCATGGTCCTAACTATAATTACCTACTTGGGGCCTTGCCTGGATCCTATGACATCTGTTCTCATGCCTTTGAAGTCCAGCTTATCACCCCAGACCATTTCCTCTCCTTGGCTTCTACAGGAAGCAAATCTCCTCCCACCAAATGGCTGTCTTGTTGCAGCCCCAGGCCTCTTCACACCCACTCAGGTAGCAGCTTGGCTCAGGCTGTAAAAGGCTCACCAATCAGAAGAGGCTGCTACAGTGTTGTTTTAGGGATCTTCAGGGTAGTAAGTTCTAAAACTACTTTCCTTTAATAGTGATAATAAATCCAACCTTGGCAATTTGTTAGATTTATTGTAACCATTATTTTGATACTTTGAATGATATGTCTAGCTAGCTCCAATAAAAAGTTAGCCTTTATTAAATTCATTAAAGCCTTCCAATGTTAGCCTATTGGGCTAGCAATACTACAATAGGAAAAATGACTGGCTGTTTTTCCTTATCAAGGCATATACAACATTTTATATTGTCCCTGCTTTTTATAACAATGTGCTCTGTCCTTGGGCACCTAGGGCAGACCTCAGTGGTGACTTAAATGTAACAAAAAGGTAGTTTTAGACTTTGGAAGTACTTTTAATTCCAAAGCCAAATTTGGACATAGTTTTTTTTTAAAACCAGCCTGCACGGCAGGCCTGGCTTTAAAATGACACCAGACAGCACAGTGGTGCACACTTTAGAGCATTAAGTTCACTGGGGGCCTCTAAATTTTCATACCCTACCCTAGGTACTTACAGGTAGGTGCCTTTAGAGGACAAAGCACTGGCCTTGGGCCTGGTTATCAGAGCCCAGGGCCTTTTCATTGTGGGTAACCACCAGCATCAGTCAACAAAATGGGGTGATCAGGGCAAAAAGGATAACTTTCCTACAATAGCTCTTCAGTTTAAGTAACATGTACTCTTGTTTCCCCTGTATCATCAAATTACATCCAGCAATCAGAAAGGCCATGTTTACTCACAAATGCGGTAATGATGTGTGACTGCTATGCTAACTTACCAGGATTTAACATAGTGCACGTTTGCTAGTTACATGGCCTGTTAGCACTTTATAATGCAGAATGAATGTCTGTGGGTTTGCCCATAGGAGGTAGGAATTCTGTGTACAGTGGTTTCAGATGAACCTGGGTTAGCTGAGTTATACAGAATGGGCTGTGAAGTTGTTTTTTTTCTCCAGTGTTTGTGTCCTTTGGGGCAGTAATATACTGCTACTGTCAGCGGTGGCATCAGAGCGTTTAAGTAGTGAGTTCTCCAGGCTGTTGTTTTCAAGGACATTCTAAAATGGCCCAAGCGATACCTCTACTAAAGCCCCATTGGTCTAGCTTCCTGAGTAAGATGCAGTTCTTCCACTTATCTCCTATCTACTCATATACCAGTGTGTGGAATACATCTAGTGGTTGCTAGTGTCATGGGAAGTGCTGTGAGGCTCCTCAGATATTGGGTAGATAATCTACAAATGGGGCAATATGATGGAGTCATGGATCAAAAGTGGAATAAGAACACTCTGTTGTATTGGGATTTCTACTGCCTCAGATTCAATCCAGTTTGGGATTTTCTCAAGATTTTAGAAGCTATTTAGTTAGCAATAGCCCCAGATCACAAGAAGAAATAAAGCAGCCTATTCCATGGTTGGGGCTGCTCTTCCACAATTTAGTGCCTTGATGATTTCAAGGTGGTTTCCTCACATGCATTTCAGATTAATGCCAAAAATAGCTATGCATATTAATTGGAACAAAATGTCCTCTGAATTCTAGTCTCTAAAACATATCACAACCTCAGTGTCCAACTGCATTTTGTGCATTAAGAAAGCCCAGAAAAAAAGAGAACTCTTTCCCAATCGCTATTAAACATTTGTTTAATTTTGAATTTTGTAACATCAGTAGAACACGAAAACAAAACTTTACATAATGTACTAACCATGACTGGATGTAGAAAACCGCAGACACTTTAATGACATAGCTTTTGAAAGTTAATTATCTCTAAGCTGCCAGAGTGCCAATTACCGGATGCACCAGGGAGGTCTTATTAATTCAATGCCCTTTAGGGAAAGTGAACTAATTTCTTCTTGCGTGCAGAAGCCCACTTTGCTCTCGATTGAGAGTCTAGGCCTGCGCACAACATGTGTCTCTAGCACACGCTGTAAGACTTCAATGGGAACTACTTGATCCATTCATACATTCCTGGAAATGCCTTGGGGAAATTCAGAGGCAATAATGCACACGCCTGGAAGGATCTACACAATAGCACAATGCAGCTATCCACTTCAAAGCTTTCAAATGCTCTGGGAGAAGCTTTTAATGGCAACAATGTTAAATCATATCTCTTTAAGAAATCAACCAAAAATGTTTTTAAAACGGGCTCAATATATTTACCATTCGTCGGATGTTATCTTGCATAGACAGATTTTAGTGGCTTTCTAGTGCCTTCCTTTCATGAGCCAATGCTTTGTGATACACCAGGTTAACCGTGATCAGTTTACTATTTTTTATTTATTTTTATTTTGTTTATTTGTATTTTCTCATATATAACAATTTGCAGATTACACATTTCTGCTTAATACACATAGTATCATAATGCTTCCCAAACTAAACAATTACAAAAAATTTGGACAGTCGTACTGTGATCAGTTTACTATTTAGTTACACACCTGTCAACCGTTTAGATCCCCAAGAAGGCTAGGAAGGAGTAGTTATGGATGGTGATTGCATTAAAATTGATGTGAGAAAGATCATCTCGTCGGGCGAACGACTGAAGTCAATGGGAGGCACAGCTCTTCTTTGCAGGGAGAAAAATAAGTCCAGAAGACACGTTCAAAAGAGAGTGAGCTGAGAGGTGTGTAATTATGTAAGGGGTTATTTTCAAAGCTCTCATGTGGCTAAGCTTCTTGGTGCTGTAGGACTAACACAAGCAAACAACAGCGTCTGGGGTCTTATACGTTTATTAATTGAAGAGCCAGGCTTTCAAGTGTTTTTTAAAAGTAGAAGGCACGTTCCAGATCATACAAATTGAGGTAACAAGTTCCAAACTGTTGCAGCTGCTATGGAGAATGCTTTGTCACCAGAGAAGGCTGTTTTGATCCTGGGACAGACAGAAGGAATACGTTGTGAATCAGAGCCTTTAGTTAATCTTATGGTGGTATGAAATTAGAAACCATTTTCTATATCACCGTTCTTTATATAAATATAGTTAGTATTTAATAAATATGTTATTAGACAGATTACTTAATTTCACTTGTAAAAGCGTACGACAATTTTCTTAGCTTCTACATCGTTGGAACTAAATGCATGAGCTTTTCAACCTCACATCCAAACACAGGGACGCCAAAATTCTAACAGAAAATAATTTGACTTTGAAAATGATGTTAGTGTTTGCAGAGGACTACAACTGAAATAACTCTTCTGATTGCGTTTGTGTGCCTGCTATTGTAGCGGAAACAACATCAGTAGCATTATTTCATATTTTGGTACATAATACAATCATATAGTACATTCATCTGATCTAATTCCTAATACAATTCCAAAATGATGATTACAGTTGGCATGTAACTCATTGTATAGTAAACGATATTCAATACCACAGAATGAACAAGCCTACAAATAATTCTCATTAAAAAACATTTGTAAAAAGTGCTGACCGGTGCAGGTAATCGCAGTGAGGTGGGGCGGGACGGGGAGTGAAGTCGACAGACAACAGAAAAGGATTTATTTATTTAATTTTCCTTTATCTGTCGACTAACCCCCATCCCGCCGGCCCCGCCCTACCGCCTCACCGCGCTTACCTGCACCGGCTGCCCCTGCGTGTAACAAAGTATATCCAATGTAGTATCTGAATCCTAAAAAGTTTGTAAATATATCATGAAGTGAGTATAGATAGCTTGCCAAACAAAGGCAAATACTGCAACCCATACCTCTAAGGATTGCAACTGGTGTAGCAACACCGGAGCTGGTATACATTGCTTAAAATGTTATGTGAATAAAAATGATTATATTATTCTTTCTAGGTACGTTATAGAACCTATAACAAAGCAAAAAGTGCATAGTGCCCTAGTCAGTGACCAAAGATCATATACTTTGTCAAATTACTTAACACATGAATTTTCCTATGCCAACAATAGGTAGGGCTATTACACTCGAGACCTGATCACAGTAACCGTGTGAGCCTCTGGTAACCCTACAATATTGATGAGCAACCAGGAATAAAAACATCTACCTAAGAAAATTATATTTAATGATCTAAGGGTTTACAATACTATACAATACAAAATATTACAGTCTTCTAGCGTGAAATCAGAACATAGGCATTGGCCAATGAACCAAATGGATCTGGAGAATCTGTAAATATGCATTACTGTCACAACATGTGCCGATTACCTGTCAGAGTCACTGGTTGTTTTTTTCCAAACTAAGGGGCATATTATCAAGGGCAATATCGCCGCTTTAGCAAAGCAGCACTTTTTGCTGCTAAAGCAGCAATATTTTTATCGCCCATTAGCAAGCTGTCGCTAACAGCTGTTAGCGACAGTTTACTGGCAATAGCGCCCGTTTTTTCCCGATTTTCATGTCAGCGATGAATATCGCTAATGACACGCAAAGTAGGCGTTCCCTTACATCTCTCTGTGGAAATCCGCGCTGACAAGGCAGCGCAATATTAGCAAGCCTCGAGCAAACCCACGAAGCGATAAAATAAACCGCGCTTATTGCGGGTTTGCAACGCCTGCTTTGAAACTGACTTAGCCATACTTATCATGGCAGGTGGATTGTACAGCTGAGGCAACGGGGCATATTATCAAGGAAACGCGATAAATATCGCATTTCCCGATTTGCACGATTCTGTTTGACGCGGCTATCGCAGAATTTGATAGCCATGAAGATATGCATTGATAATAACGCGATATCTCGGCGATTCAATCCTGCGATACGCGGCGTTAAACAGAATCGCGCAAAGCAGGAAATGCAATATTTATCGCATTTCCTTGATAATATGCCCCCAAGTGTGAACGTATCTGATTGTTCCAGAGAATACAAATGAAACGATTTAACAAGGATCCTCCTGGCGGCTAAATAAATATCTTGGATATTTGTAATGTCTGTGAATTCACCTACAGGTCAAGATCTTTTTAATGAATCATCATAAAGGCTTAAAGAGAGTCATCCAAGCATTTTTCGTTTCCCTCTAAAGTAAATCTTGAGGTGCAGAAAGCTATGGTTTCAATTGTTAACTATTGAACAGTGTTAACTATAGAACTTAACTTTAAACCATTGCTAAAGGTGGGGGACAATTATTCTAGACACTGCAAACTTCCATTGATCTGTTTAGAACAAGTAGCATAATAAGTGGCTTCATAACCCACTGATTATTGAATATATGTGATTGAAATCGGTGGGTCTGTACCTATGGGTATTGGTCAAGTCTTATAACTGTATCCCGCTACTGCATAGCTTTATAATTACCATGAACAAGTTTTACATAGAGCAAAAAATCCATAGGTAATAAAGCGCTCAATGAGAAAGAAAGATATATCCACATCTGATCATAAGGGTCATAAAGGACTTGACTGCTGGTCATACGTGTGCTCAGGACAACACATGCCTATTAGATATGCTCATGATTCATTGCTGCTGTCCTTGCCCTATGCAAACTACAGAAGGCACAATTAAAGTGTATATACTTTAACACAAAAATTTCCAATAAAATGCTCAGATCAAGGTACACTCTGAATTAAATATAGCATTTGTGGTTAGTTTGTAACAACACATGGCACTTCAAGCCGTGCTCATTGGAGACTGCCTGTAGGGATATCGATCACAGCCTCAGGAGAGAGCCAGTTCACCCTGGAGGTTGGAGAATTCGACAAGGTTGCAGGCCAAGCTGAAATTGGCTCTGAACAGGGATCTGGGCATAGAGGGTTCTATAAAAGTCATGTTCTGTGTTCAGAGTCTTCCAGGCAAGGCAGTGACCCATGCTCATTGGACACTGAGGTCAGGACAGAGGACTGGAAACATACTTTACCACACAGGCATTATAACGTGCTGCATTTACCATGCATCCCTTAACACACAATGCCTTTACCACGCATTGCATTTACCACGCATGTTTTTTCCACGCATATGCCTGGTAAAAAATTAGTTTGAAGCAAAATGTGAGAAAAGGTATTTATATATTTTATGTGTGGACTTTTATATTGCCAGACAAAAAGGTGCCGGCGATATGTACATGAAACAAAACAACTGAGATGTGCTCATTCCTCACAATTGAACTAAAAACAAAAAACTACACAATTCAGAGAATTAAAAATAAATAAAGGTGCCCACTTCCTAAGCCAGATTTAGCCCTATAGGGGTTAACTTTGAGATCTATAAGTAAAAGACTATCCATGCAGAGCGAACAGACAAGGAAATAAGGGCCAAAATAGGAGGACATGCATTAACACTGGAAAGGAATTCTAACCTAATTTTAAAGATCCAAAGGGCTCATAACTTGGTGTATTGGTTGGTTTAATGAGAAAGATGGTAAGATGTAGTAATGCTGCATCTCCTCCTTCACATTTTCTCTATCGCCTTTAGTAATGGTAGAGCAGGGGTATAACAGAATGACTAGAACTGTTTGAGATTGGTTACTAAATTTAAGTATTTAAAGGTGTCTTCTGGATAAGTGTGGTACGAGTTGGCTGATCTACAATGACACAAGGAGCCTTTAAGTATGTTGGGGAGCTTATTACTAAAAGAATGGTAAACAGAATTCCAATTAATAGCTTTGAGAGTGAGTAGTTCTGTGATTGGACGGCTGGCTTGTGAAGAAGGGTGTTTTATTGAGGTTCAAACTCGATGTATCAGTTTGTTAAACACATTTTAATGTAAGTGTAAGAGGAGACATCACTTTTCATTCCTGGAAAACCAAGAGACAATGCCTTTATCTTGAATTATGAGACCACTTTGGTTTAGGGGCTAAAGCAACTTAAATGCCTTAAGATCAGAGAAGCTCCCTTGCCCCCGGTCCTTTCCAGAGAGACCACAACGTAAAGTCAAATGCTTCTTTTATTGATGGCTGTGGGGTATTTTCTGATAATGTGGATTTATGTTCTGAGGTAAAAGCACATTTGCATTATTGATAACACTGTATCACCTGTGACAAGATAGAGGGCTGTCAGGTAAAAATACAATAATTTAAACATAAAAGTATTCACTTTTTATCCTTATTGAAGAACAATTTGCATATTCCTAATCATTAATCTTAAAAAATTTACAAAATTTCAGAAGTCCATAGCTACAGAATGTCCACAAGACTTTAAAAAAAAATCACAAAAAACAAATTAACTACAAAAAGTTTATTTACAATTGATTACAAAATGTTTATTGATACGTGTATTTCATATTCCGATTGTCATTAAAACATTGATCTTTACAACCTTGATATTTACATTCATGGTTCGATAAAAGGTTAAAGTGACGCAATAGTTAGGAATTGGAAAAATATGTTATTTTTTTATATTAAAAAAATAGAAATTCAGTGAAAAAACAAAGGTTAAAGGGACTTTATAGTAAGTTAAGTGCAAATGTCAGGTAAAACATGTAGTTTTAAATAAACAAAATAAACTAAATGAAATTATGTAATTTCAGATGTTGCTTTTATGTATGTGATGTAATATGGGAGGTAATTAGCAGTGCATGAATTGAGATTAGGGCTGATTCATTGCCTCTTCTTTGATGAAATTCTGTTGGGATTTCAGCCTGTAGAGAGCTTTCTTCAACGAACTTTGACATCTGGGCGAAGGCTGCTCTTTCTGTAAATTCGCCTTATGAACAGCTGATTTGCTATCGGTCTCTACCTGTTGGCCCCTTGAGTGTCCAGGAATGCTTTCTCTAATAATGGACATATATGATTTTTTAAGGTTTCTGGAAGAATTCCCTTTGTTAAGGAGTTGTTGATCAGTGTTTTGACTAGAACAGCGGCTGAAGTTGTTAGAAAAATGTTTTTTTAAGGTTTGTGGAGGACACAGGTCAGATGAACGAAAAGCATGGGCTGCTTGCTTAGTCAAGACCAACAAAATATCGCTCACTCTGTGGTTTTTCTGCTTGTCCTTTAAAGCTCAGGAAAAACAAAAATCACCACATTTCATTAAATTGCTAAACTAAGAAATATAATTGAGCAATTAAAAAGATAATTTTTAGATTCTTAGTGAACATGACAAGAGTATAAATGATGCTTTGATTCCTGAGTACATCTGTCACTGACTCAGAATAAAATGCAAAAATGTTGTTATCACTTCAAAACTAAATATTAAAATAAAACTAAGCATGTTTAATCTCATTCTTACAACAGACTTCATTCATTTGTATTAATTCTCCCCGCGCTCTGTATTCACTTTATCAAGATTTGGCACAAAACGAAAAGCTCCATTTACTGCTATCCACCAAGGAAATCAAAAGTGGTATCACAGGCAATCCGTCAACACTGGGAAATTTGAGAACCTATTAAAGGTGGCGTGCAGACGAACGTGCTTAGTAACAGTTTTCACACAAACAGCGAAAATGAAAAAAGCAATAGGGGAATAACACAAACCAGTGAAAAAATAATGAGGGCTAGAGGAGGTTCTAATTGTAAATTGAAGTAGGGACTATTGGGCTCCTTTCTCCTAATTGAAAAGAAAATTATTTCTAAAAATGTAATTTAAAAGTCATTGAGGCCGAGATTTATCAAGGTTTTTCACAAGGCAACACAGGGTGATGCAAACCTAGAATGAGATTCATCATTCCACAGAGAGGCACCCTATCTGGCTTGGTAAATCTGGTATGACGCAAATCACTGCCTTGCATTATGTTACTCTTGCAACTCGTTACATGGGTGGAGCGTGGGTGTTCCCACACATCCAACCATGTATACTGAAGCATTCCCAAATTTACCAACACTGGTAAACTTTGGATTGCACCAGAATTGTGCACCTTCCTTATAGAGGCTCAAAGAGGAGAAATATATTTATACTGCTGCACACTAAGAAAGAGGAAACTTTCTCTAAAGATTGTTTTTTAGCAGGAAAGTGTCCCTCCCTGCACAAAAATAATCATACCTATAACACAGGCACCAGTGCACCACAGATCAATCTTGGCTGTGTTGGTGTTAGGCTGCACAGAGTGCTCCAGCGCAAGAAGAGGACAAGAATGTGCCATATCTGGATAGATATGGTGCTTTCTTTTGCCTTCTCTCTACATACAGTGCAGCCCAGCAAGGTGTTTTACTGTGTTACCCAAATACTTATAAGTGGGAGAAAGACTATGAAGCAAGAGCAGTCCAGAAAAGGGTTTGTATCAACAGCCATTTTCCTCAATAATTTAGTCCAGGTTGAATATCAGTACATGATTACCAAATAGTATACCCCAGCTTTTATAAGCTGCCCTGGAGTGTTCCTAGCATAGTTTAGTACTGTAAGGACTGTTAAAGCAAACCTCATGAATCCTATTTAACAGCAAAAACCTATAAGTTCCTGTTGGAGAATGTTTGACTGAAAGACATATTTGAGTATAACAAATCCTAGAGAGTTTGAATGAATAATAACACAATTTATTTTTGCTGTTATTGATATTTGTCTCCCATATCAGTGGCCAAAGTGCTGCTACTTAATTATGCACATGTTTGGTCTTGAAGAAAGTGTACCTTCAACTCTCACTGTCAGAAAAAGCCCCTTTTGCATGGCCACCTTTTTTGGCTTAATTTTATTGCTCCACACACTGTGTTATTGCTGTTTGTGCACTGATGCTAAAACACGTCAAAATTGGCTAATGTTTTGATTGTAATATTTACCTTTCTTAGAAGACCACAGAATATAGTGCTCAAAATATGCTCATGGTAGGGAAGGTTAAATGTCACCTATGGAGTCCAACATAACTGTACCATCCACTAGTGTGACCTGGCAAACAGGACTCCGGGTTTACAACTGCAGCCTGAGACCTGCAGTTCAAACCTGCACTAGGACCTGTCAAAAAAAGAAGCTTTTTGACAGGGGAAACCCTTATTTTTAAAGATTGTACGCAGGCAATGAAGCCCACAATGCAGGTGCATTGTATATAAAACGTGTACGTAGAGAAATAGAGAAATGTAAAGTTAACGGGTCTTTACAGTGACTAGCACCCAAAAGCAATTTTCATTGTAGGAATGCTGGCTGGCCCCTGGAGAAACACTGGTAAGCAAATGATGTAAACACTATTTATATTTAGCAAAAGCCCCACTCAATGGTGAAGTCAGATTTTGAATAAATATTAAAGAAAAGTAACTTGCAGAAAGCTAACTTTTCTATGCCTGAAGCCCCTGGAGACTAAATTGCATCAGCTAGCAGTGGCTTGATGACTACTTAGCCCTGATGAGGTATAAAATGCAAATGCCTTGACAAACTCTGAAGAATCCCACATATTGGATGTGTGCTGTACAGTGAACTGTAATGCATATTTTTGTTTCAGAAATTACACATGTCCCCTTATCTGTACCCTCTTTCATCATAATATATATATATATATATATATATTAGTTATATTAATTTTACCTTTTGTAGCATAATTTGTAATTTCATATGTATAATTACATGTTTTACATTTAATTAGTAATTTGTTGGATCTGTATGAGAATATGGTGAGAAGAACAGTTATATTTTTAGGCCCATCTGCCCTCAAGGGGGGCAGAAAACCAGTAGACACCAGAGAAAAAGTTTCTGTGTGAGTGTGTGTGTACTGGAGTTTGGCTGATGACCAACATGTACTGGCGTTTGGCTGGTTGTGTGTGGACTGGCATTTGGCTGATGGTGTGTTTGAACTGGGGATTTTGCAGGCAGTGTGTGTGTGTTCTGGCCTCTGGCTGGCGATCTGTGTGGCTGGTGTTTGTGTGGTGTTGTGTGTGTAGTGGTGTATGGCTGGTGGTAGGGGTCACTCCTCTCTAGGGTGTCAATCTCTTGCCTTTGCTTTGTGCCCACCTTCGGGGCAGAACAGACATTTGGAATGCTGATCCGTCCCAAAGGGCAGACTTTAAAGTGTTTTATAATGGTGACCGGTTTATGTCTTGTCATCATTTGCATTTGTGATCTTAATGTTTTATTTCTTCTTTTTATTCTAGTGCAAACCTTTTGATTTCCTTGGTGGAAAATTGGCACTGGTAGATTTGTACTTGCATGTGTTTGGTAAGAATTTTTTTTTTGTATTGTTTACTTCAAATGAATATCATTGCCCTTTATGAATGTGTTTTCTTAAATGGTGTGTTAATTGCAAACTATTTAGCTTCTGTTTTGTTGTGTGTCAAATTCTATTTGGATTTGTGCAAGATGTGTATTGTGTTGTCTTGTGTGTAATTTTCTTTTGTTTTTCCTTTTTAGTGGGATAAAGTTGGTGCTTGCTGTGTCTATGAAGGGTAGGTGCAGGTGATCCTCAGTTTACCTGCCTGGCAAGTTAGTGGTATTGCTTTTGAGTATATAGGTCTTTGTGTCCTTTGTATTGATTGACTTTGCTTTCCAGGTTAATATACGCCAGTAGTTTTACTTTCTGTTTGAGAAAGCCACAGTTTGTTTATTACTAATTTTACAGAGCGTTGGTTATTGTTGGCTAATTTGCTATGTTAATTTTATTAGCAAGGATTATGGCTAATCACAGGTTGACTAATCAGCATGTTGTTAGTTTGCTTTTTAAATCTTCCTCTGATCATGGTTCTGAGACTGACTCTGCATCTTAGGCAGAATACAAAGTTCAAGTTTCTGGCAGTCAATTTTCTGTCCAAGAGGAATCATCTGATGGTGAAGGCACTGTCAGTGTGGAGGAAGTGCCTCCTTTAGAGGAGGACACTGAATTGCTGATAGCGCAGCAAGAGGAATCTGGATTGCAGCTTGGGGCCGGAAAGCTTCCCATTGGAAGTGCCGAATTCTGGGTTGTACAACCTGTTGCCTGCCTTTAATGGGGTCACAGGGTGTAGGGTAAATACCGAAAACATTTTGCCTATAACTTCTTTCAGTTGTTTATGGATGATGTACTATTGGATGAGATTGTTGGCCAGACAAATTTGTATGCTGAACAGTATTTGAGGGACAACAACGCTAGGCCTAAGCCCCTCTAGAACTACCTGGTGGACCCCTACAAATGTGGATGAGGTGTAAAAGTTCTGGGGTTTACCTATGTAGATGGGATTGATAAGAAATCTGTTGCTGTCTTCATATTGGTCTACCAGTCCCTTGATGATGACTGCTATATTTCCTGCAACCACAAGTCATGCTCGGTATTTGCATCTGCTTCAGATGATGCATTTTTTTATAATGCTTCTGCATTGCCATGAGATCAACCTCATTGTGACGTTCACTTCAAGATTTGGCCTGTACTTCATCATTTTGTAGATTGCTTTTCATTGATCCATGTTCCAGGGAAGGAAATAG
This sequence comes from Triturus cristatus, assembly GCF_964204655.1. NCBI lineage: Eukaryota > Metazoa > Chordata > Amphibia > Caudata > Salamandridae > Triturus > Triturus cristatus. The sequence goes on from NC_140583.1 coordinate 882,706,722, forward strand.
CTGTGGATGAGTCTTTGGTCCTGTTCAAGGGCCATTTCATTTTTAGGCAGCACATTCCTAGCAAGAGGGCACATTATGGAATTAAGCTGTATTTGCTGTCTTATAGTAGTACTAGATAGTTCTATGATTTCAGGGTGTAAACTAAATATCTTTTACACGGGTGTGCAATTGTTCAAGGAATTGTTCAAAGTGGACACTGATGTGAATCATACAATCCACTCTAACCGCAAAGGTTACCCTAAAGAGCTTGTATAAAAAAAACATCAGTAGACAGTGCAGTGCCTTGCTTAGTGATGTCCTTCCAGTCTTGCCATTTTCAGACAGGAGATATGTTCACATGCGACTATTTGGGGTCACGTTGCTGAAGTGCACAACAACAAGCACAACACTAAGCACATGGGTAGTGTACATAGAGTAGATCAGAGGTTAGAGCTTTACAGTTCTTTTCGTTAGTCATGCATTTGGTATAAGAAATAGGCTGTCCATTTGTTTCATTTTGCAACCTTCAATGCTTTTTTTGTATTAAAGGATAGTTCTCCAGATTCAAAGATGACTTGTGTTCAGTTTCAGCCATCTGTAATAGGCAGACTTGTTGTACTAGAGAAGGAAAGTGTAGCTAGAGTTGGAGTGGTGGAGGATGTGGTTAGATTGAAAGACCATCACTTTCCTGATTACATTCCTCCCACACCTAAAAAAAACTTTCCGTGTAGGAGTTGTAGAGTCTTTGTCTGAAGAGGTATGCAAAAGGAGAGTTGTATGTACAGATCCAAAGGTCCTTCTTCTCCTTGGCTATGTGTGCTCGCATGTTTGAAATCATACCATATAGAACATAAGTTTTGGGAGCAATTGTGAGAGTAAAAGTGATTATATTTTTTATTTATTTTCATGGTTGGCGGTTGTTTGATGTATTCAGTTAGACCTGTTGAGTTTGTATTTACTGTTCGTTTTTCATCTTGGTTTATGTTTTTTTTTTGTAAAAAAAAAATGATGGTGGATCACACCAGTATCAACAATAGTTCTCATGCAAGGACTACCCTTGTTCCTTATGATATCTGCTCCTGTTGTGGGCACTAGGCCAAGGCACAAAAGTGTGGTAGAGTTTTTATTGGGACATGTGGGGGAACTCTGTGTGGTGGAAGTTTGTGGTTCCCTGCACATTACTGTAGTTTGGCTCACAGAAATGGAAGGCAAATGTGTGTTTTTATTCAACATTTCACCTTTGCAGAATATTCAGGCTAAGGATTTGTTGGGGTATCCATACATGGGACAACTCCCTGGACTCCTCTAGATGTCTACTTTTCCGAAATATATGGATTTCATAGGTTTCCCTACATGGTTGCTGAACCCAGGTCTAATTAGTACACCTACCGCAGTTATCATTATTGCCACAATACATTAAAACCCCTTCTTGTTGCGGGCACTTGGCACACCCATGCAAGTGAGGTAGGAAATATGTGATAGTCTGGTGATTCCACTACTTTTCCAGACAAAAATGTGAGAAAACTTTGACTTTGTAGCTACATTTGAGGTTTGCAGGGGATTCTGGGTAGGAAAATGTTGGGGGATCACAAACAAGCTAAATATCCTTGGGCTCTCATGTGTGTCTAGTTTTCAGAAATGTCTGGGCCTGGTAGGTTTCCCTAGATGGCTGCTGAGCCTGGGACCAAAAACGCAGGCGCCCCCCTTGCCAAACCAGGTCATTTTGTAATAGATAATTTTGATGTCTCCACAAGATGTTTTGGGCCCTTTGCTGTCGAGGGATACTTGGCCCACCCAAACATGTGAGGTACAGTTTTTCTCAGGAAACTTGGGGGAATGCTGGTTGGTAGGAAATGTGTGGTTCCATGCTGATTCCAGGGCTTTTCCTAACAGAAATGCCAGAAAATTGTATTTGTTTAAGCAATGTTTTAGCTTTGCAAGGGATTCTGGGTAAAAAAAGAAAACAAGTTACAGCCATGTAAGTCACCCCACTCTGGACCTCCCTGGAGGTCTAGTTTTCAAACATGTGGTGGTTTGGTATTTTTCCCTAGGTGCCGGCTGAGCTTTGGCCCAAAATCTACAGCAACTCACATTGCAAAAAACATTGTTTTTCACTGGAAAAATATGATGTGTCGCTTTTGCATTTGGCACCCTTTCCTGTTGTCGGCACAAGACTAGGGAGAACGGTAAGTGGTAGGAAATTTGTCACTGCCTGCAGATTGGAGAGGTTTTCCACACAGAAATGTAAGAAAAATTAGTTTTATCTAGGAAAAGTTGAGCTTTGCACGGGATTCTGGGTGAAAAACCTGGTGAAAGCCATGCAAGTTACGCCACCCTGGACTCCCCGGGAGTCTAGTTTTCAAAAATGTGCTAGTTTGGTAGGGTTCCAAAGGTGTCGGCTGAGCTATGGCCCAAAATCCACAGCTATCCATATTGCTAAAACGCATCGTTTTTCAGTGGAAACAGGTGGTGTCTATGTTTCACTTTGCCCCTTTCCTGTTCTGGTAACTTGACCAACCCACAAAAGTGAGGCATTGTTTTTCTCAGGAGACTTGGAGGAACTCTGGGTGGTAGAAAATGTGTGGACACCTGCAGATTGCAAGAGTTTTCCTCACATAAATGCAAGGGAAATGTGTTTGCATAGAAAACGTTTGAGAATTGTAAGGGGTTGAGGGTACCCTGGACTCCCATAGGTGTCTGGTTTTCAAAATTGACTGTTTTAATAGGTATCCCTAGATGCCGGTTGAGCTGAGGCTCAAAATCCACATATAGCCACCTTGTAAAAACAATTGGGTTATAATGAGTGAAATATAATTGTTCCTATGTCTTGTTTTAATGGGTTTTGTGTCACAGGCGCAATGTCCAGCTACATAAATGGGGTACCATTTTTATTGAGAGACATGTGGGAATACAGAATAGTAGAACTTTTGTTATTACCAATTGAATATGTCTAGGTTCGTGCCTTTCAAATGAAAGCAAGTGTGCAACAAAGAAGACATTTTTTCAAAATGCCCTCTGAAACACATGCCAGTATTGGTACTCATAAATTCAGAGATGTACAAACAACCACTGCTCATAAACTCAGTTTCTGGTGTATATTTCAGAAATAGAGAGTTTTACTTCATACTCTTTTCTAGGGGTGGGCGGAATTTGCGTAATCGCGTTACGCAAATCTCCGCGAAACGGTAAAAAATCTCCGCGAACACGCAGAAATTTCGCGAACACGCGGAATTGCTTGTTTGCGATACTTTTTTCCTGTTCGCGATCGCTGTTTGCGTGCTCGGGGTGAAATATCTCGCGAACACGCATATTGAGAACGCGAACAAGCAAAAAATTTCGCGAAGTCGCGGAACGCAGATTTTTGGGCAATTTCACGTTCTCCGCGGAACGCGAAATTACCCAAATTCCGCAAATTCCGCGAACGGAACGGAATTTACCGCTCAGGCCTACTCTTTTCCATTCTTTATAATTTTCCATATGAATTGCTGTATAGTCAGAACACAATGAAAAACCATTGTAAGGTGCAGCTCAGTTGTTGGCTCTGGGTTCCGCTGGTTTTTGGAGACCCTACAAACCATATATATCCCTGCAACTAGAAGGGTCCAGTGGATGTAACAGTATATTGCTTTTGATCATCTGCCATAGTAAGAAGGTACAGATAAAACGTAGACACAAATGGCTGTTTTTTACAACTCATTTTCAATATATATTTTTTCAACTGTTGCTTTCTATAGGAAATCCTTAAAGGATCTAAACAAATGAGCCCTTGCTGAATTTAGAATCTTGTCTAGTTTGTAGAAATGTATAGCTTTCCGGGATCCACCAAAGGTTTCATACCCCTTTCCACAACAAAGTGGAATGAGGTTGAAAGCACACAAAATAGAAAAAATGGCTATCTCCTAGTAAATTCCCAAACTGTTTCAAAAATGTGTTTTTCTGAATCAAGCCTGCTTGATCATTGAAAGATGGGAAGATGGCAATTTTAGCACTACAAACCTTTCGTTGATGCATGTGAAAAGAAACAAAACAGATGCATTCTTCTGCAGCACTTTTTCAAATATTCACCCAAAAACACAACATGTAGCTATATTTTGGCAAATTTCTCGGTCCCCTGCGGGGAAATCCACAAACCCTGGGTACCCTTAGAATCCCTGGGATGTTGGTAAAAAAGGATCCAAACTTTATGTAGCATATGTGAACAAAGTGTTATGGAGGCCTAAGTGCAAACTACCCCAAAAAGCCAGGAAACGGCTCAGTAATGGGGGAGAGAAAGGCGGGGAGGGCTAACTTTTTTAGGGAATATGGTGGAAGTTATTTAAATTGCAATACAGTTATTTGTTTTACAAATTAATATTTATGTTAATTAAATACGCAATATTTTAATTGCTTATTCTATATGTAAACTATTTGCTATGTAATGATTTGTTGTGAAATAAAATCTTTATAAATGTAATTTATATGTATTATTGGTTTTCATTTTATTTGTTTTGATTACTATTTTATTAGTATTATTCTATCATTTATAATGGATTTTTAAAAAATTAAGGGGTTAGTGGATTTTTGGGGTAATAGGGAGTGAAGTATATTTATTTTAAATGTATTCATTTTGTTTTTTCAAATATTTTGGGATTATTATTCTGTATTTACATGTTTAATGTGTATTATATATATATTTTGTATTTTGAATATGTTTTAATAATTGTATGTTGCTAGCTTGTTCAATATCTGTTTAATAATGATTAGGAGTTGCAATGATATTAACCCGTCCTAAGTAAAACTTTCCATGCTTTGCCTACATTGGAGTGGGAATAGTAAATGTCCAGCACGTTTCCTTCTCTTGTTTAAAGAGGAGTGAGAATAGTAAACCTAAACCTCCAAAGCGCCACACTTTCCCTGATTTTGCTCACTTTGAAGTAGGAGTTTTGAATCCAACCCCTCCAAAGGCCAATACTTTCTCTACTATTGCTTTGACTGGAGTGAGAATAATAAATCTACCCCCTCCAAAGTTCAACACTTTCTCACTGTTATTTAGATTGGTTTGTGAATAGTATATCTAGCCCCTCCAAATTGCAACACTTTCCATGCTTTCTCTTCCATAGGAGTGGGACCAGTAAAGTTAACCCTTCCAAAGTCCAATATTGTTTCTACTATTGTTAAGATTGGAGAGGAGTGGAGTGGATTTACTAATTCTGACTCCTCCAAAGTTTAATAGTTTCCTTGATTTTGCTTATATTGAAGTAGGAATAGTAAATCGAGTTCCTTCCTATCACTACTGTTGTTTAGGCTGGAGGGGTAAAAGTAAATCTAACCTCTCCAAAGTCCAGCAATTTACCTGATTTCACTTATGTTGTAGTCTGAGTATTCAATGTAACCTCACCATAGTCCAGCACTTTTCCAGCTTTGCTTACGTTGCAGTGAAAATAGTAAACATAACCCTTCCAAAGTCCAATACTTTTGCTACTTTTGCTTACGTTGGATTGGAAAGAGTAAATGTACCCCTCTTAAGTTCAACATTTTTACAACATTTACTTAAATGGGTTTCAGATGAGTTAATCTGACCCCTTTTAAACCCAACACTTTTGCAAATGTTGTTTATTTTTAACTGTTGTTATTTTTAAATATTTCATATAACATTTGAAAAATGCAATTTTGTATTTACATTTTTCTTGTTGATATTATCAATGTATTCTCTTTAAATGATTTGCCTATTTTTGAAGCATATATACTTTATTTATAAATGTAGCTTAAAGTATTAATGAAAACTAATATTTAAATAAATTTAGATTTTGGTTATGTATGTGTTTGTTTATTTTTACTTGTACGTATTTGTTAATATCCTTAATTTACTTCACTTTAATATTTAATTTTTGTTTTATATTTTTTTTAATATATATGTATATTTGCTTTACTTTACTTAACAAAAGTAATATTTTTCTTATTATTTTGTAATGTAATATTTTAAATACATTCTTTATTATGGTATATATTAACATTTCAATATATTTACCTTATATTTTGTCATACAATATTTTGGTACTTTTCATTGAAAGTAAGTAAACTCAATATTTTTGTAGACAATATTTTTACACAACATTCTTGTAAATTGATATTGTTGTTCTAGATATTATGTCAGAGAACCCTCATGAGAATCAATACAGTTGAGAACGATGTCTCTCTCACAACAACTCCTCAAAGGGAAAATGAAACCACCAATGTATTAAGGTGTGCAGATAACTGTCTGCTGTGCAGGTACGCACTATCAGTGTGCACCTGTTGAGAAGGCCTTGGGGGTGTCGGCAGAGCAGATTTTCTTATTCTACTGCTACATATCAGTGAGGTTTGAAGTTTTTGTAAGTGAAAACATATTCTTTATCTTTCATTCTATTAAGTTATAAATGTTATACAAATATCTCCTGCAGCCCTGAAAAGGCATTCAGACATAATAACTGGGTTGCACCCTACCCCCACCATTTCTATACTTGATGGCCTTGTCACAAGCCCTTTTCCTCCTCCCCTTTGTTTGAAATCAGGCTGTAATGGCTGGACTGCATCCTGTCCCTACCATATCCTTGCTTGATGGCCGTTTCATGAGCCCTTTTTTGTTTGCTCCTCTCTGTATGAAATCAAGCTGTTTTGTGTTTTCTTATTATTCCTCTATGCTTTTAGCCTTATTAACGATGTATATATATATATATGTGATCAAGGGCTCTTGAGGCCTGAAACGCGTCGTGTGTGGGTTGTGATCTGCAATAAAAACATCTTACCTGAAGTCCAGCGGGGTCCGAGTTTCCTTCTTCGCCGCCGTTGAGTGGAAGTAGCAGGAATTTGAACTTTCTGATATATATATATATATATATATATATATATATATATATATATATATATATATATATATATATATATATATATATATATATAATTTCCGCTAAAGGTAGCACCTTTGAATGTACCTCGGTTTATGTGGACCACTATCTCCAAGAACATGTCATCAACTTGTCCTCATACATACGAGACACAAAAGATTTTTTAGCTAAACTCAATGTACTTCAGTGGTCTAATGCATACCTGTTTTTAACCCTTGACATAACCAGCCTGTATAACAGTATAAAACACAGTAACGGTCTTAATGCTATTGATTATTTTTTAAAACAAAGACCGATTTCTATGTACAAGCATAACATCATGTTATTAAAAATGATTCACTGGTGCCTTAATAACAATGTTTTTATCTTTGATGGTAAGATATTTAAACAGAAACAGGGTGTGGCTATGGTCGCATGCTTTTCCCCCAGTTAGGCATGTTTACATGTAGGCTGGTGGGAAAAGCATGTCCTCCAGGTCGAGCACAAGGCTTAGTATGTTGAGCATGTAGTACAAACATGGAGGTACATTGACGACGTTTTCATTATTTGGAAAGGAACACAGGAGCAGGCCAGTAGTTTTGTGGAAACAATAAATCGTAACAACCTTAATCTGATTTTTACAGCACATATTGAATCTACATCCATTGAATTTCTAGATATCACATTACACATAGAAAAAGGAGCTATATAGACACGCCTGTATAGAAAACCTACAGCGGACAACACGCTACTCCATGCCACGAGTTTTCATCCGCAGCACACTATTTCTAGTCTCCCTTACGGTGAGTTTTTGCGTATCCGCAGAGCGTGTAGCACTGATGAGACACTGACAGCAGCTCAAAATGAGGCCACATACAGGTTTATGGAGAGAGGCTACAATGCAGTTAAACTGGATGCAGCCATTAAAAAAGCAAATAAGAAGGAAAGACAGTCACTATTAACATCAGACAACAGGCCATCCACTTTTGCCAACTCTTCTCATACCAATACTGGTGATAGCGTTTCTACCTACAATACGGGGAATGTTTCCTGTAGATTTATATCGACCTTTAGTAAACAGGCCAATGCTATCAAAAGAATCATTAACAAGCAGTGGCCTATAGTTTTCTCAGATGCGACGCTCCAGCAGATATTGCCCAACAAACCTAATTTTACTTACCGTAAGGCCTATTCCATGCACAGTGATTTGGTCATAACTAGCTCAGAGTTAGATACAAAAAACAGTTGGTTGTCCCCCAAAAAGGGTTTTTTCAAATGTAGCACATGCCATGCGTGAAAGTTTGGGGTGAATACTACCTCGTACACCACTGCTTTTTTCAAATATTCCTGTTAAACTGAAGGGCCACTACACTTGCCGTACGGATTTTGCAGTGTATGTTTTGCAAAGCATCTGTGGGTTACACTATGTAGGTAGCACTTAGTTGCAGGTCTACACACAAATCTTACAAAATTGACGTGCTACGGTAAACTCTGACCCTTCCTATCCTGTCGCTAGGCATATAAAATTGGAGCACAATAATAATTTAAATGTGCTCCAATATTTTGTCATTAACAGCGTACCCATCATGAAACGAGGTGGCAATCGAGAAAAACTGTTAAGACAATTGGAAACCCAATATATTGTTGGACTCGATACCAAGGCCCCTCAGGGTCTCAATATCTGTGAGGATTTGCACTATTATTTGTAGCTACCACTTTAATTCTAGATTCAGGTTCACTTATGATTGTAGGTAATTTTATTACGGCACTGCTAGACCTTAGTAAGTATTATTGTGCGATTTTAGTAAGACCTACTTTTTTATCTGATTCTTTATATATTTATATATTTATATTTATGTATAGTTATATGAGCCTTTAGGGAATATAGTTTGTATCCTATTAGTTTCTCTTACAGTTGTTTGGCTCCGCACCAGGGGGATCCCTGGTAGATATCAACTTAATGTGATGTGTAATTGATGATTCAGATCTTCTATCATTTCCGCTGCGTATTCTGAACAGTTTTTAGCCCTTACTATTTGTATTTTTGCACTCATTAATTGTATTTATGCATTATTTTGCACAGACGTTTGCACTTTGACTCAATGTTTTAGACTGCCTAACCCACTGATGCTGTATGATATTGTATGTTTGGTACTAGTTGAGATTTTGTTTATCGTTGGTATCCTGGTATTTGTACCGACATATTTTGCACAATGATGACATTTTTGTCAGTGATTATAAAACACACCATCAGTATTTTGAGAAGAATCTTCAAGGGAAACAATTATGAATTTATATAACCAAATGTTTTTATCATTGCATTTTAGATTATATTTTGAGATATACTTTGGAAGTAATGTGGTTTTACTTTCCCGGTTTATGTATTGCCTTTCACTTGGTATTTATACAGAATTAATTTATGCATTTGAGCATTTTACATATATTTTGTTGATATATTTATGTACTATGACATAATCGTGATTATAGCGCGTATGATTTTCATGAATCGGTATTTGTATATGATATCAAGTGATGACATTTGGGGTTTGAATTCCATATTCCTTTTCATTACTAATATATATTTTACTATGTGGGTTTTCAACATAACTATATCAGTAAGTGCAGTCTTTCTTCTTTTTCTCTCTTTGTATAGGTGAAATGCATATAGAGTAATTTTTCTATGTCTATTTTCCTTTGCAGATGACCAGTCACAGGGTATGTGGGTCTTTAATTCAAACGTCACTTCCTCGTAAGGTAATCATGTGAGCAAGGCCACTGCATTGGCCGAAACGCGTTATGACCGTTTGCACTGATTGAAAAATTAAAACGCCATTTCGGCAAGCATAACAGCAAAACAAAGTTGTCCGTCTCTCTGCGTGGTGCCTGGAAGCGCTTTGGAGTGGTAACTCGATGTTTCTATCTATCTATATATATATATATATATATATTATATATATATATATATATAATATATATATATATATATATACATACATTAGTTTATTGTTATATATGACTCTGGTAGCAGTTGAGTATCATAAAAGAGCTTCTCAAAATCAGGCTCTTCACTGGAAGTGCATCACTACAGTGAAAAAGAACAGTTGCTTTCCATTGCTGGAACATAACGATGTTCGCCAGCTGATGCCAGTTTAGCAGTAAAAACTTTTTTTAGTTTAAAATGACAAATGACTAAAGAAGGCATTATACTTTCTGCACCATGAAACAGGAATATTGTGGACTAAACATAATGAAGTAAACTTATGTTCCTTAGTCTCAGACAAAATAATATGGGTGTGGTACTCCCTCGCCTAGCATGGGGCAATACCTCCCCTTGTAGCGGCCCATAGAACTCACTGCTGCACAGACATACATAGATAAAGAGCATGCCTGCACACAGACCCTGGCAGCACTGCCATCTCAGTTTGATGTTCAGTAGGCACAAGGACATGATTCAAACCCATATTTATTTAGCCTGCACTGCATGAAATATTCAAGTCAGTCATTCATTCTTGGTCTTGATCAATTTAATTTTAATATTTTTTGTATCATCTTTTGGGTTTTCCAAATGTATTTTTTTATTTAACATTTGAGTGTTGTAAGGTACAATGAATGCACTCTTGTGAGTGAAGTGCTGACACTAGTGGCCATTTCACATAGGAAAGGTATATACTTTTCGAAATACAAAATACAGATTTTCATTGAATCTTGCAAGCATGGTAAACAATCTCTGCTGCTGTCACCCAGCTTAATGTTACAGAATTTACCAACTTTGTACCAGTAGAAGGCTATGCTGCCCCATGTACTTTAGATGTTAGGTTATCAGCCGTAAGCCTTTAACTCAAGCATCCATCTTACTGAGTGATACATATTTTAGATGAACATTTAGATGTAAGCACTACAATGGTAGGTGAAATATGTTCAGAGTTCTGGGAATTGAAAAAGAAAACATGTTTGCAACGTTTCTTTTAGTTATCTGTGCAGGTAATCAATTGCTCTTCAGCTTTCTCTGAACCATGTTGGAGCCTCAGCTGAAACTATTTCGCAAGGTGAACTCTATTGCTGTTCTTGATTTGCAGGACTACATGGAACGCATGAAAACATTACAGCCTTCTGCTCATCTTCATTTGCCACCTGGAACCTGCTGTTGCAATTGGCACCACATCAAATGGCCTCTGCGTCATTAGAGAAAGTTGCAATCTTACATGTATGCCCGTCTGCCTAAAAAATCTTGGGGACTGGACAAGTCCTTTACAGAATGGTCACAATATCACGCCTGCCTGATTACAAGTGCCATAGGATATAATGCACTTATAATCAGATGGACAGGATATCCTTCATGTGATGGAGTAACCAGTCCATCATACTCTGAATCAGGCCCTTAGTGTGCTCATCATAGTTTGTGTCAATGGATTACACTCCTGACCTTGAATCTATGGTTTATTAAGATAATTACATCTGTAGTAAGTGACATTCAGCATTAACCAAGCAGTCTGAAACATAGTATATAGAAAATTACCAGTGGCAAGGGTATCAATTGAGCAAGCCTAACAGTATCCCACGCCAACTGACACGGACAACGCGAGTCTTTAAGGCACACTTGATGAGTGTGGACAGTGTACTGAGCGAATTGCATACATCCACTGATGGTTCAGGCACTTGTATAACCCTGATGGAGTCAGTATGGTTCATGATGGCTACAAATTGAGACTGAAGTATATTCTGAATACCCCAGAAGTGAATTACAACATACAGTGAAGATTGAAGAATAATAAGACAATGAATTGCAACTGAAGAACATGAACACTTTTTGTACCTCTGTTTGACTGTAGTGTTGCTCAGGGACCATAGACAGTCTGAAACATAGGTTGGTACTCTGTTAACAAAACTTTTTTGGTTAAGTGATATTTAAAGGGAAATTTGATCGCATTCCATGCAGTATCAGTCAAAACCCCAATGTCCAAATAGTGCACTAGATTGTGACAACATATGATAGGTACTGTGAATTTCAGTTTCCAATATTGTGTTTCTCAACATTTATTTCAATGGAGAACTAGCCAACAGTTATTTAATTGTAGCCTCGTAATGAAACACAAATGGCCAATTCATAAAAACATTACTGAGTATGGCAAGTAATACTCTGTTACCTGTTTTTACCTGTTTTCAGAATGTGAGTTAAACTACTACCTATGCAAATAATTCATTTAGACAATCACCTACAATTATGCAACCCCATCAAATATGGTACAAATATGCATTTGGAGCAATGCAATTTCACAAGAACAGTCATATTTTGATACCAAAGAATAAAAAAGTAAATGGTATGAAACATGTGTGTGTTTGTAAGAATAATCAAACATTCTAGTAAATAAATGATAGTAGGTTATATGACCAGTCAGCATCGATGATCTAATATAATACAAGAAATGTAATTTGAAAAACAGGAAATCGTTTTTTTTTGCATAGCAGAAAGACTTTATAAAGTGCGGACATTTTGGACTTTGAGACATGGTGGCCAGTATTGCATCAATTCTAGCAAAATTGATACCAGCTTCAAGAGCCCTCCATTTTAGCCTTGAAATAATAACTTAAGCTTACAAAGCCAATATTCATGGGAGTTGATATGTTTGCCACTACTGAAAGAATAAGAAAACATTTAGGGCCTAATTACAATGTGGGGCGGACCGTTATGGTCCTGGGACCGCCCGCCTAATTAGGATGTGACCGAACACTGGTCGGTTGCATTCCTACATTTACCTAGGGAGCATGCATTATGGCCATAACCTGGCCGTAATTCATTCTCCCATAGGGAAATTGGAGGTGCTGTTCATCCCTGCACCCTGTGAAGGTGCCTGCCATGATGTGCAGGAATCAACAGGGGGGAACCATAGGTGCCCCCTCAGCCCCCAAATCGAAGCTGCACACACAAAGGGGCCCTGCTGGGGGCCCCCTAACATGCTTTTCAACATGTTTTCCATGTCAGACAGACTGGCATGGAAACCATGCCGGAAACCATGCATCATAATCCCTAGGGCAGAAAGGCCCGCCCTTTGGGATTACGAGCCGGTTCCGACTGGCCGACGGGCTCCTTGAGCCCATTGGAATCCAGCCAGCCGGAATGATCGTCTGGTTTCAGTTCTGACCGTCTGATACATAATCAGCCGGTTGGAATTGGAACTAACGATGGGGTCAGAAAGCTTCTGACAGAAGCTCGTAATCGGCCCTCTAATGTCCTAAAAGTTATCCAATGACTTAAAATGTAGCAGCACTTCAACCATGTACATTCCTTAAGTTACTAGATAAAAACTTGTATTAACTATAACATGATGTTGGGGAGGATTTTATCATTAGTCTCTGAGGCACAGTATTTACTGGAGAAAACTGTATTTTTTGCTATAATTGCTACTCACACGGACCACCAAGCTTTTATTTTCACGTGAAAACTCAAATGAGATACCTGTGTGCAGTTTTTCATTTTTAACTTTAGAAACTTCATAAAGTGAAAAATAGTTTTGCTGGATAACCTACCATTTATTTACCATCATGGTATCACTAGTTTTGGCCTTGAAACTGGTAAAAGAAATTTTAGACTGAAATTACGGAAATAAACTCTTCCATGTCTCAGCATTCATGCAAGCCACTGTCTGACTCTCCATGATATTTTATTGAAGGGGGATTTGGAGGCATTCATGTTTTATGTTGAGATTGAAGTCCTTTGCTAGTTTTCTAGGCAGATATTCTATCATGCTAGTTCTCCAGAGTCTTATTCACATTTAGATATAAGATATTAGATATAAGATATATACATTTAAATGTTAGATTATCCTTAACCAAAAGCCAAAATACATGTGTGTTATGCCTTAACCAAATACCTGGATTAGTTCCTGATTTTTGGGCATTCAAAGTTCTACTCAGATGTTACCTGCTAATACACTGATATAATGAATTTTCATGATCAATTAATTTTAGAATTAACTGTAGGCCAGGATGATCACTGACTTCAACTACTTATGCAAAACAGCTTTACACATCGCTACTTTATGTAATTGACGGACCCATGTTGAACAAGGGACCAACTTTTTCAAGGATCTCCAGTTTTTCACTTTAGTTACTGGTAAATACTTCAAATGAAATCTCCCAAATAATGACAAATATAACAGTTAGTTAGGTTTGCATGTCTATCAAAATCTTAACTTGCTGAAGCAACTGAATTAGGCTACATAGACATAACCTTTACTCTTTTAATTAGGCTAATTTGGTTTAATCATACCTCTCTTAAGAGATATGGGAGGTGCTTGCCTCACATAAATTGACTATCAAGGTGATAACTGTTGCATATAATTAAAGAAATGGGTGCTGAAACAATCCCACAGGAATAGGAAGATATTCTGTCTATCAATATTTTGTGGGCCTGATCAGGGAAGTCCTCTTGTGAGCAAGGTGCCTACACATGGCAGAGACAACCTTAGTATGTTAAAGGTCAAGCTGGCTCCAAAGTAGTTAAGAGTTTGGACCATTTTGATTCCTGTGCAAACTATGGTTTGTGTAGGGTTTGGAATAATGTGTGTCATGGAAGTACTGGGTGCGGTAAAGTCTGACACTCGGACTTAAATTTCAGCAAGGCACACCTGATGGAATTCTCCATCAGCAAAATACTAGTTAATTACAGAGACATTCAGATTTTGTTCATTAAGCACCAAAATCTGTGCATTATTCTCTATTTCTGGGTAAAATCTTCTAATTGATGCTATTTATCTCACTCAATTATTTATGATCTATGAAGAATCAGATTTTATAGTCTGCAATAAATAATGTACCAAACAGCGGGCTGCTTGTAATTAGGGACAAAGTCTGAGTTCCATCATTTTTTGTTTCAAAGAGGACTTCTTAGTATACACCACAAATCCCATAACTATGGTCTGTCTAAGAGGCATTTAATTGTGATAACTCCCATTTTTTAAAATGAAGTAGTAAATTCTTGAAGGGAGATCAACCATTCAAGCTAGGCGACAGCTCGTCATGACTCTCTAAAGCAATGCAGTGTCTGGATGTTTTACTAGGGCGGATGACATTTTCGATTTTGTCTTTTTTTTACTATTAAAATGTTACGATTTTAGGAAGAAGTTGCACATAAATGTCATTAAATTGAACGTCAAAAAGTTCATTTGTGTAACAGGCTAGGTTAGGTTATTCTATTACGGAGTGAGCAAAATCTGATGATTTAAATAAGGTAGATGTCTGTCAGGTCATGATGTGCATGGTACCAAGGCTGTAATTTAAGTACATTTGCCATTTTATGAAAGCTCACTGAAAGCAGCCAATCCAAGTTTTCTAATTAATCCTCAATGCACATTACAGTTTATCCCAAATTAAAAAGAGTTAATCTTCCAAAAACACCAAATATTTGTGCCCAAGACTGCTTTCTATTGTATCTCTGTTGCCTTTTTCAGACAGCAGTTTGATGTGGGTTTCACCAGTAGCATGCTAATTCTGTCTACAGAAAATATTCCACCCAAAGAAACTTCCAACAAAATGCAATTTGGTCCAGCTATTAGAGTCCTAAGCTAAATTGCTAAGCAACACTCTACAACCCATGGATACAATAATTGTATGCAAGATATGGCAAGATATAACCATGTATTTTAAAGTGATTATCAACAACCACCCTAATCAAATGTCTAAAGAAATCATGTGCACGTTCCTCAACCTTAGCAAAGCCTTCAACCGTTTTGAAAGGAATTTGCTATGGCTCAAACTGCAAACATTACGTATATCAGTATTGCGCCATATTTTTTAAATATATTCCTCAGATATTTAAATTCTTTTTTAAGATTGCAGACTTACATTTTTCTGCTCTAGGAAATCAGGCATCTCTGCACTTAATCACAAAAAGGATCTGCTATTTTTTAAGCAAATTGTCTTGTGAATGCAGCATGCTCTTAATGTACTGCTGCCCTGTAATGTACACAATAAGCTCAGTAATATTCCTGGGACTTCATGAGTTATGCCAGTCCCTAGGGGATGGGGTACCCAGGCCTGAAGTTCGGTTGGGGGAGGGCCCCCAATGTACACTCCTAACTCCATTTAAACATGATAAAGGGCTTTTGGCAGCCCCCGGGGGGAACATGTCTAGATTTTAAGGTTGCTGTCAGTTCATTAAAGTGTTTTATATATTTACATTTGTTTAAAGTTTAAAACCATAATATAAATATAGTCTTAAAACATGTTTATAAATTGGCTGACCTATATAAACATGGTAACTGCAAATGTGTCTTTTAAAAGTAACATGTTAATTGAAATATTATTTCTGATGCACGTTTTTCAAACCGTTTTTCAAAGTTATGCAATACAAATAAAGTCAAAGAGCCTCAATTAAAAAAAAATATATTTCTACATGTAAGTCTGGCAAAAGTCTAAATTTGTGTGCAGGATAATTATAATTCAATGCTAGTAACTTCGGTAACACAGTAAGTTAATTAAAAAGAAATGTATATAAAACGATAACTTTTGCCAGCATGTCACAACTTTAGAACAGATCAGTGAACAGAAACATGTGCTGCTGAACAATTTGCTTGCATCAGCCGTCAAGTAAAGATGGCCCATGTCTTGTTCCATTCCACAAAGCTTTGTAATACAAATACTGCATATCTGACCAGCATTCTTAAATCATTTAGGGCCTGATTAGAGTTTGGTGGACAGTGTACTCTACCATAAATGTGGCAAAGTACCCTGTCTGGCAAACTGACGGTCTGTCCACTCTATTTTGAGTCAGACAGATCATCATATTCTGATGGCAGTGCTTCTACTGACTTTGCCAACTGAAATCCTACACTGCATCAGACTGTCCTCCATATTAGGAACCCTGGCAGCCCCAAACCTAAAGAAAATTGACGATGACACCCCAAAAGAAAGCTCTGAGGGTGTCAGGGTCATTCTTTTTTTCTTAAAAAACTAATTCGCGATTTCAGAGTTTATTTTTGACAGACAAAAATGTTTGCTGAGTGAATACCTAAAACATGGCAGCCACTCAGCAAACTTTTTGTTCCTTAAGAGGAGCCTCCTTAACCTGTGGCGTAGCTGTGGGGTTTAGGGGGTGAGCAGTCTGCCCAGGGTGGCACTGCTTTCGGGGGTGGCGGGAGTCATGCCTCTCGACTACTACCTACCCCCGGCCCTGAGAACAAGCCGCCTGCTGGCCCCTCTGAACAAGTCAGCCGCCACCCACCCCTTCCCTGGAACAAGTCAGCAGAAACGCCCATCCCTCTGCTCTTACCTGTATCCGGGTCACCCCAGGTGCCAGTACGGCTAGCTACGCCACTGGCCGCAAGCAAGAAGTGCCTGTTTTGAATTTGGTGATCGCTTAACTAATGTTAGCATTAAACTCTCCCAATTTCATATTTCACAGTGAATGTTTATCAAACATTTCCCAATAAGACACTAAAGCTGGTCATTAGTCTTTCCTTAAAGTATTGAAGCTGCCTTTGATGTGAGATGCTGGGGTGCTCAGTG
Organism: Triturus cristatus; assembly: GCF_964204655.1. NCBI lineage: Eukaryota > Metazoa > Chordata > Amphibia > Caudata > Salamandridae > Triturus > Triturus cristatus. The sequence goes on from NC_140583.1 coordinate 882,724,046, forward strand.
TGCTTAGAATAAATTTTTCAGACGCTATCTTATCTACTATCATTATTTTATATTCATTCTACTTTCTTCAGGTGGCTGCATGCTGCCGTTGTCTATGTACCTCCTCCCTATTTCTCTACAAGGCAAGATTCTATTCTCGTGCAATATTGTGCTTGCGTTTTTTTGCTTTTACTTTTATTGCCTTTCTTGCTGTTGTAATTATTGAAAATGTAATTTGCACTGCAGAAATTAATGTCTAACTCCTAAGTAAATGAAACGTGTCAGGACTTTTGGTAATGACATTCCTGTCTTTTAAATTGGATTAAAATCGAAATGCATATTTTATGTACGAATCGGTAATTCATACCATTATTAAGTTGGAAACTTTTATCGTATTCATCTTGCGTAAAGCTATTGCACCAAACTCTGTTGTATCATTGGGGGAATACTAAATCAAAGTAATGTTTGGCGGTTGAACCCAATATTAAAAAATCGTCTGGACTTTGAGAAGTACTTGACTGAATTTTCTCCTGACTCTTTAGTCTTGAGAACACATCATACTGCACCAATTGTAAAAAATGCAAAGCAGCCTTCAGATTTCAGTTTTTAAGGCTTCAGCCGGGAAGGAACAGCACCTTCTTGACTACCGTGTACAAATAACACCTTCAATCGATAATATAGCAAGAATGTCAAGTCAATGAATCCTCAGTGGCTCATGCAGGCTAAACTACAGTGGTATGAGGTGCTTATATGCAAAGCATGTGGAAACCTGACTATGATTAAAGTAGCAACCTTTGCAGGGGAACAGACACCAAATACCTGGAGAAGTATTTGCAGACTACTTTAGATTATCTTCTCCAGAACAATGGTGGACAGCTGGTACAATCATATAGTAACATTGATTTATTCAAGCTGTATTACACCTTGCACATACCTCAACATGACCACACATTCTAGGTACTCAAAATTGAGACCATGAACCCTGCACTACAAAACACATGGTTACTTTTTTTAAGAATCTAGGACTAAAAATTGTTAAACTTGTTTTATAGGTTTGATATTCCAATAGATTCCTTCTAGTCGCAACCTATATTACTTCAGCTTTAGCTTTAGAGTATCGTAGAAACAACTTTAAAAGTAATCAAGCTGATTTATCTAAAAATACTTATCAACATTTCTGTGATCTTGCTGGCGAAATGTTCATGTAGTTTAGCTATTCTGACTTATTATTTAGGGCTATAACTGTATTACACACTATCTTGTTTTCATTCAAAGCAATGCTCCGAACTGCAATTTAAGATCTAGTCAATCAAACCTATCATACATCTGTGAGAAATTGTGTTGTATGCTGAAGGGGTAGTGACCACTGTTCAGGCAACATCTACAATTCCCATCAGCGTCAACCACAAATTAACTAAATTACCTGTGTGTAACCCTCTGCTAGCTTGGCACAAAACCAGTCAGTCTGAACTTAAAGACAATGTGTAAAATATTTATTTCAGCACACACACAGTTCTAATGTGAAAATACAAAACAAAAAAAAATCCCACACCAATTTAGAAACATAGAGCAAATCACCAACCGCCGACATTGTCAAAGTCTAAAAATATTGCCACCCGCAATGAAGTGTGTGTTGAATATAACGATTGGGTTGGGCCTAGTAAGCCCTTATCTTAGGACTTAGAAGAAATTCTGAGAAAAATGTTCTGAGATGGCAAAGTTCAGATGGGCAAGGCTGCTGGTGGTGTCTGTGGATGGAGCGTCATCGCCAGGGAGCCCCTGGATGAATTTGCAATGAAGATTTCTATGTTTTGATTAAGTCACTTTTTAGAAGTTGAAAATCTGAAACAAGACAAGGGTGGAGGTTGTAGCCAACAAGAGTTCTACGAGGCCGAATACCCCTTTGGAGAAGGACCAATGAACAGAATATGCTGTGGAGAAGAATGTTGTGGGAGCTGCTGAAAAAGTCAGGCCGACCGTCGATGTACTTTGGTACGAGTCTTCTCATAGGAGGTTTCAGGCAAAACATTTCCAAGCCCCAAGTTTTAGATTTTGACAATCTGGTGAAGTTTAGGACTACCTCCATGAGTCCAGGACTGGGGGTGGGGACTTGCAGGGTTAGGGCTCACTCAGGCTGGTTCCAGGTATGGGTTTAAGATGGAGTGAACCTTTTTTGTTCCTGAGGCTCTGAACACGAGAGCAGCTAACTAGCCCTTGGTGTCATTAGGTTCAGATGTTGACAAAGGGCTCAAAACAGTCCTTCCAGGTGCAGCAAAGCAGACTTGGGAGTACACAGCAGGCCACAGCAGCATGCAGTCCTCCTAGAGCCCTTCCACAGGTCCAGAAAGTGAACTGATGAGTGGGTCTGAGGGTTCCTTTTATATACATGGTACCTTCTGTGAAGTAGGAGGCATTTTTAGAGGATCTCTTTTTGAAGTCCTTGCATTTTCCTGCTCACTTACCTTGGCTCCAAGCTGGCAGCACAAACAATGCAGGGGTGACAAGTCCTTTGTGTGAAGGGAAAGCCCAGCCTATTCAAGTGCAAGTAGGGCTGTGCCTAGCTCCGCAGCCCATGCTGAAAGTTCATGGCCCATCTAGGCACAGCTAATCCCTCTATTGTGTGGTTATATGGGAGGGATAAACAAAGTCCAACTGCCAACTACACCCAGTCATGTGACCCAGGAGAGGCTGCAGGCATCAAATTGTTTAGGGCAGGAAAATGCCAACATTCTAAAATTGGGATTTTCAGAATTGTAACTTAAAATCCGACTTTACTTTTAAAGAGGATTTTTAATTACAGTTTCTCAGACACCAAACATGAAAAGCTTACTTTGTCCCAATCAAAGGTTAGCATTTATTAAATGTAATAAGGCAACCCAAGGTTATCATGTGGGAGAGGTAGGCCTCACAGTAGTAAAAAATGAACTTTAGGGTTTCACAACCAGGAGATGAAAAAATCAAAAGTACATGTCCAACCTTTTAATTATAATACACCCTGCGCAATGAGATGCCTAGGGCTAAGCAGTGGTGATATATATGCAATAAAAGGGGAGTTTAAGGCTTGGCAAGGGAGGTATATTGCCAAATCAAACTGGCAGTTTAAAACTGCATTTTTGCTGCACTGGCAGACCTGGTAAATGTTTTAAGAGGCTACTTAAGAAGCTGGCACAATAAGTGATGTAGAGCCATTAGTAGCATTTAATTTACAGGTCCTGAGTATATGATATACCACTCTAAAAGGGACTTAGAGGTAAATTAAAGATGCCAATCAGATGTACTTCTATTTTATCATGTTTAAAAGGGAGAGCACACACACTTTAGCACTGGTTAACAGTGCTAAAGTGCAGAGAGTCCTAAGGCAAATAAAAACTAATTCAGCAAAAAGTGGAGTGTAAGGGTAAAACAATTGGGGGTGCCCCTGCAGAGAGGGCCAGCTCTAACAACAGCTAGGCCAGATATAACAGCAAGTCACAAGAATGGAGATGAATCTGAGTGCTGGGCACACTTGTCCACAATGTTTTGTGCCTATATCAAAGATATCTTCTCAATCTGTCAATCTGCATGAAAAACTGAAGACAAGCCACTTTACTGAAGCCTTCACATTCAACCCTGAAACCACCATAACTATGACCCTCTAAAAAGACCTTGATGATAAAAGTTTGATTTTGTTAAAGTTAGGATATGAGAAAACACAGGCAACTTTTCACACAGAGTCATTCCCTTGGTATGATTGCCAGGAATTTCTTCTGTATAGCCATCAGTGATACACATGTTTTATCTCACAAACCAGCACTTTACAAAATAATCAGATTAAATACAGCAATCTGTGATAGGAATGGATTACGCCACTGTTTTTACCATCTTTTGATTTGGTCTGATGGCTGCACTATGTAGTGTTTTTTCTGCAGTTGCCTTTTAGACTGTATGATAATTGTACACCTAGTTTATTCTCTTGTGAGGGTGTAGGAAAAAACAATCTAGTAGCACAATCAGAATCTACTAATCAAAAGTCTCTAAATTGGATCATCAAAGAAAGGCAAACACATGTTGAAAGCAATTCACAGTCATCGCTAGCACAATGACCAAGCTGATAACAGGAGCTGTAAAAATACAACTTTCATTTAATTATCTGATTAAACTGTATGTAAAGTGCAAATAAGTAAAGATGTTGGGAGGTGACAATGGATCACCCATGTTTCAACCACATCCATGGGTTTTGTTAAGTTTGTATGATGCTTGTGCTGACTCTTTCAGATTCTCATTTGATAATGAGACAGGTGTCTGCCCAAGACAAATAAATAGGAAAAAACTAAATTAAGATAATTTGATCACTCTACAAATGCTAATTTAAAAAGCATTACAATCAAATACCTACTTCAAATAGCATAATTCTTATTCCATTCTGAAAAAACTCAGAATGATTATACATGGGTAATCAAAACAAGTAAGAAAAATGTTACTCTCCATGTAATACCATATATATTAATCGCACTGATCACCCCCTAATATGCCAATTAATTTTATGATTTAAAAAATACTCAAGTAAAGTTCACGTACAATTAATTTGACACTCATGCATCATGAACAGAATCATAACTATTTAAAGCGTAGAGGTGTACCTCAACAATAACCCAAACAATGATGTAGTTCTTGTCTTTATTTCCTTTTCTTTAAAAAGCATCACACATATTCAGTGAAGACAGCCAATGTGTTTCGTCCATAACAATGGATTTCTTCGGAGCATATATAATCTCAGATGTTATTCAGCCAAGGGGAAGTGTTGAAAAACAGATAAAAAGAGCCACGATAATATGCTTCATCAATATTCCTTGTTCGGGAATCAAAAGCTATATCTATCCTTATAGCCGAGGTCTGAAATGGATGTACACTGCAACAATAATTCCCAAGTGGGGTGATATCGACAAGGAAAAGGTAGGGCCAATGGGCCCTAGTGGGCACTCCGATTGGTTCAAGAGGCGCTGAAACCCGTCCACTTCATCCGAGTGCAGGGCGCAAGGTGTTATGGTGCATATTTCAATGTCATTTGTAACCTGTGTTGGTTTATGCACCTTGGTAGCAGGTGCCTGCAGTGTGTGCACACATTTGTATGTACTTGTGTTGATTTGTACTTTTGAAACACAGGTCAGGTGTAGTCTTTATGGTCCGCTGCTTTTGTCCTATGTTTACTAGAATCATAAATATCTTTATAAAAGAAGTTGTAAAATTGAAACGTTAACAACAATAACTAAACCATGTACAGTATAAACAAAGACCAGTGACTGATGTATGAATTAGATCCAAAGAAGATTGAAGACATAGTGCGTGGTGGTTAATACATCAGTAATGGAGAAAAAAATTCTTATGAGGAGTGAGACCTTTTGTACATTCATTGAGTCTGAAGAATGTAGTTGAATATCATACCTGTATTAAGTGTCAAAGGCTCCATAATGTTAAACATGATGATAATCCTTGAATCTAGCTGTCTTATGTGTATTTCATAGTTGATACTTCATGGATGTTGGTTTTGAGTACAAAATCTCATTCAAATGTAAGAGTAGTGTAATTACCATTATAAAAATGTTAAGAAATGGGGAGGTACAGGATATCTATACACACGCCTTCTGAACACCCCTTCTGATAGTTCCTATGTGCTCACTTGCTTTTACATTAAGTTGTTGAATTTGGAGTGTTGGACATATGTATGTAATATATTTCACAACGTACACATTCACCTTACTGTTCACTCTTTTGTAATACAGTGTCATTATTGTGACAGAGGATTTTTGAAATAGGAAACATCATGTAGACTAGGAATAACAAAGTTGGCATTACCTTGCTACCACATACTTGAATTCTTCCACTCACAAACTGTAGTTAGACTCAAAGGCAAGAAATTAGGAAGAGGTAGATTCATAAAAGCACCATTAGGCAGCTAGTGACTTTTTGTGAAATTGCTCCTTAAGTTCCCTTGGTCTAATTGTAACTCACCACTGGCAGAACCATTAGATGCTCCATAATTTGTAAGTGGAGGCTAAAGTAGCTATTCTACAAGTTTGCCTCATGGAATTGAGATTGGTGAATGCCACAAATTCAAATTATCTCTCGGCAGCAATTAGCACATGGGGTATTCGGAAGGTGAATGATCAGGGAATAGCTATCATGGTGAGGCTTGGCTGCCTTTACCGCACCAAAGGTAATTAACAGCTGCCCAATAGAATAAAGATCATTTTGTCTTTCATGAACCAAACTCAACAGAGAAAATGTCTAGCATGTGTGTTTGGTAATGCTTCATTAAACCATAACAAATTGGGAGCAGAAAGAAAACAGAATACTTGGCTTCTCATTTAGTTGAATTTAAGTGAATACTTCAGCATGAATAAAGAAATTACCTGTGTGCAATGTAGCTCTGATAGAGAATGGTGTACAGTTCAAAGATACCAGTATTTGCAGGTTACAGATGCATCTCACAGATATAATGTGAATCAGAAAGTTTATTTTCCATGACAGTAATCTCCTAAGTAAAATGCAAAGAAACAAATGGAAGAAAATAGCCAGATGCCAAATAATTGATCATTGGCATTTGCAGCTAAATCTCTTGACCTACATCTTCAATTCTGGGGAAAAGAAATGTGCTTTTGTATGCCAGATTAGCTGAGGCCAGGACTATTTTACCATGATTAGGTCATCAAGAATCAGCAGCTCCACAGAGCTACTGAATGGGGTATTTAAAACTCGCCCCATCAAGTTATAGCAAGTGCCTCCCCAGTGGGCTTAGAGTGGCCTCCCAGAGAAAAATGTGTAGTGTTTTTAAGAATCAGACAATTCCAATAATTCTGTGGGACAGTGAACCACAATCATAGAGTGTGGCATGGACTCCCCACATGGGGACCATCATTTTAAAGTTGGAAGAGATAAATGTAATGGAATAAAAAAGGAATGAATACACAGAAGCTAGTCCCAGAAAGGTGAAAGGTGTTGCTTCAAGAATCTCACAAAAACCATTATGTGGGGACCAGATGCAGGAAACCCAGATAACCCAAATGGACTGGACACACATGCACATTGGTGGCATGTTTATGGTCTCTTTGATAAAAGACACTAATTAGGACATGAGATTTCTTCAACAGAGTTGTCCTCAGAATAGCCTCAATGAATTTGAGTCTTTTGAATAGAGGCTGAAACGTTTCTGGATATTTAATGGAGAATTTCAGATTGTAAATGGTCCTCATTTTTATTATTATGCTTACGCTTAAAACCCAATAAGATACTTCAAACCTAAAGGGTGCTTAGTAGAAGAGCTCTAAGGCACCCTAACATACAGATAGCGGTACAGATAGAAGAAGATCTGGATTTTTTTAAGCCAAGAGAAAGGATGCAACGAGAGCCAGAAGTTTGCAAAAATTGTTTGGGGTACCGGTAGGTAGAAGGATGAAATATGCTGATAGTTCCAAACAGTGAACCTACAGCGAAGGACATGAAAGTATCTACCCTACAAGCACACAGAACACAACTGCTTTCTAGAATGAATAGTAACTAATACCTGCCCACAATCAACATCTTGGGTTTTTGAAGGTGGACTAATCTTATTAACATAAACTGCAGTATTGAATAAAGCCCACTGATATGCTTTGGAATAAAAAGTGGTGTAAGCTTTATAGCCACTAAAAGAAGGAGCCTTTCAATTTCTTTGGTAAGAAAGACTAGTGTTCTAGACCAGATTTATCACCGGCATATATTCCCTGCACTAATGGAACTGCTGCAAGCAGTTTAATAAGGCACAACTGTGCTAGTATATTTTCTTTCCATAGTCCATTTATGTAGACTTTTCATTTGCAAGGGAGAATGTAACTTTGCCCTACAGAGAGGCTGCAATTCCCACAACTGAAATAGCTGGGGATTTATAGAGAAAATATGGGATCAACCAAAAGAAGCCTTGCATTTGTTGCCCAGAGATGTTGAGATTTTCAGGCTTGGTGCTATATTTTTTCAAAAACTCCTGAGCCTATTTTGGGACCTAGGCCTCTATCTGGAACAAAGAATGTGGTGCAAGAGTCAATACCACCATCAGCATATTAATGTCTCAATTATCTGCTGTAAGAACCCATTCCCTAATGAACACTGCTTCAAGCTCCCTTGGCAGGAATAAAAATACTTCCTTACTAGATAACGGACGATGACATCCAAATCTAAATTAGTAAACCTTGATTGGTTTACAGATTTGAAAATGGACAAATGGAATGGAGAATGGAGCCTCATGCATGGCATGGTATCAATACTGTGCTAGCCGCAACTAGGTTGATCTTTCTGATGTGCAGGCTCCTACATACACAGGTCTGAATTCAAAGGTGCACTGACAAAGGTATAAAATAATAGTAGACTGACCCACTTCCTCATACCTAAAAAGGGTGCCAATGCTTGTCTTTTTTTTCGGTTCTTCTTCTTTAAAGGACTATAGATTATTTTTTATCTATGTTTCAGGTTTCGGAGGAGGACAAAGGAATAAGCTGAAGTCTAAGATCAATAGAGTATGAACCTAATTTAGGTGCGGTGAGTCAATTCTGCTACAATCAGGCATATGTATTTTTGGGTCACACAAAGCAACAGCGGACGTGTTCTAATACTTGGTTTACATGCAATTTTATTTTGACAGTTGCTTAAAGGACTGTAGCTGAATAAGAAATGTTGTTTCCTAAATTTGGAGTAAACCACAAGAACGAACCATATATATACATAAATAAATGTATCTATATACATATATATATATATATATATTTTTTTTTTTCACTGAAAAAACCATAGGTTTCCGGCACGTTATAGTTAGGAATTAGCATTTAAAAAACTGACTAATGTATAGGTGTATGAGTACATATGATGAGTGAGTACATATATGAGTGACTGTATAGGACTGTTGGTGAATGAGTGGATGTGTATGTGGATCTTAGAATTACTGAATAGGTTGTTGTAACTGGTATTGGTATGTCCATTGTTTTGAAAATTTTAGTTTCTATTTTTGAATGTGTGTATCAAAGGTCATATTAGGGGGAGAGGAGGTCTGCCACTCTATCACAAGGATGATGTCATCAGTGATGTCATTTGAGATGTCATCAGTGATGTCATGAGTGATGTCACTGACCATGTCATGAGTGATATAATACGTGACGTCATCAGCAGTGCATTGCGGGCGCGCGAGTTATAGTTAGCTGAACTAACTATAACGGGGGAATTTCAATGGTTTTGTACGAGTGAAAAGTCCAGCTAACTATAACGCCCCTGAAACCTATGTTTTTTTCAGTGAATTTCTAAGGTTTTTTAAATGCTAATTCCTAACTATAACGTGCCTGAAACCTATGTTTTTTTTCAGTGAATTTCAAAGGTTTTTTAAATGCTAATTTCTAACTATGCCTACAGAGATAGGACATGTGAAGAAAGAAGAAAAAACGCACAGAAAGAAAAAAAAGAAATGCAGAAAGAAGCAACAGAAGTCCTCAAAGACGAAGAAAAGTGCAGGAAGAAGGATAGCGTGCAGAAAGAACAAACAGAAGAGCAGAAAGAAGCCTTGTTGCAAAATCATCCTGTACCCTCAACTTTTTCAGACGGATACTGGTGGTAACTGAGTCTGACTAACCAGTCCTAGAGCCAGTGCTATGTTAAAAGACACTCAGAATACAGTGAAAACACCTACATACACTAGGGAACACTATGCGTTGGGGTCCCCCTGTGATTAGCATGACCTCCTCTGTAAGCCCCTAGTATATAATTGGGCAGGGGATTAAAACTACCTCTTAAAACGCGCCACAGGGGGTGTTTGCACACGTCACCTCAGGCCACGTTCCCTCCCTTCCCCACTGTGTAAACAAACCCTGTGGCCGTTTTCTAAGTTGGGAGATTAAGTACCCTTGAATCCTGAGGGTCCCTAGGAGCAAAATAGCCCACTAGGTATGTCCTGTAAGCACCATTGCAGAGAGGTGTAAAAAGCGGCATGGCCTGCCCCACCTCTCTGCAACGCAGAGCAGTGGCGCTTACTGGAAGCACCTGGTGGGCCAGTTGGCCCCCAGGGTCCCTCAGGATTGAAAGGGAATTATTTCCCCAACTTAAAACGCGCCACAGGGCGTGTTTGCACACGTCACCTCAGGCCCCGTCCCCTCCCTTCACCACTGTGTAAACGCGCCCTGTGGCCGTTCTGAGTTGAGAGATTAAGTCCCCTTGAATCCTAAGGGTCCCTAGGGTCAAACTAGCCCACTAGGTACCTCCAGTAAGCGCCACAGAGCTGTGTTGCATAGAGGTGTAAACAGGAGCGTGGCCTCAGAACACCTGTCTGCAACGCAGCTCCCGGGCGCATACTGGAGATACCTGTTGGGCTAGTTGACCCTCAGGGACCCTCAGTATTGAAGGGGAATTAATTCCCCAACTTACAACTGGCCAGGGGGCGCGTTTGCAGAGTGCTGCAAGGAGGGGGCGTGGCCTCTGGCGCGATGCCGGTCTTTTATTTATTTAATTTTTTTTAAAAGGAGGGCTGTGTGGCCCCCCTTCTTTTCTTTTCTAATTTATTGGCCCTGGGGACTGCACCCTAATTTTTTTGTTAATAAATTTGGCCCTCCCAAGGCCTTAATCGGCCCCGGGGACCCCAACCCCCAGGGCATGGCCTTTTTTTTTTTATTCTTCAGGAGGGGGGCTGCGTTGCCCCCTTCCTCAGGCCACTTATGGCCCCGGGGACCCCATCCCCCGGGGCCGGCCTTTGTTTTTTATTTTTATTTTTTTAAATATATTTATAGAAACACCTAGGACATACTGGACAAACCGTATGTACCTATCACCATGACGATTTGCGTGATATTCATTAAAAGGCGACTATGCATACAATGAATCCACGTGGAATGTATTTACACCGCTAGTGAAGCTCTGACGTGTCTGACGCACTACCGTGCCTAATACCGGTGCCCCCGCCGGTGGGTACTCTCCAATTAGACACCCTTGTCGTTTATTTATACAAACATGGGTAGCTATTGACGGGCACATTTAATACACAAGCACACCAAGCCATTCAAAGGTGATTCAATAAAAATGCGACTAAACTATGCAAGAAACCCCCTCACGGTTAATAAAACACACATCGACCACCGGAAAGGAGACGAACCTCACTTGAGAGTCACAGCGTGCTCCTAGCTGAGCCCAATGCTGTGTTACACCCACCAGTGCCCGCCGAGTGCCACACACCTCTGTGTTGTATTCCACCAGCTAGTGCGTATGCTATGACACTCTCTAGCCCAAGTGCAGTGTAACACCACTCCGTGAATATGTCATGCCACACTTGCCTTCGCACGGGTTATAGTGCCTTCCTCGATGCCTATGTTATAACGCACAGCGCTATGCCATACATATTACAATCTGGGATCCATATCTTTGTCACAGTGCATATGCAACGTTACACTCCCCAGCACATATTTTATATTACAACTTTAGAGACTAGTTAGGTTACACAACACTGCCCTGTGCATATTACACTCCAAGGCGCATAGCGCATAGCACGCGCTAGTGCCTGTGCTATCTCGCGCTCTCCAATGGATCTGTCATTGCGCACAATGTATTGCATATTATATTACACGCCCCGGTTCATCTTATATCACACTTTTTGGTGCATAGTTTATACCATATACTATATCTAGTTTTCATTTTCAATCGTGCTCTCAGGACTATGTTCTATATAACACTGCGTCCACCTACCATTTTCACGGGCATTACATTTTGCGATGGGGGGTGGAGGGTCAGGGGGTGTTTCTGCCAAGTGAGCCCGGAATCACAGTCACAAACGTCCTCTTCTTCCTGAATAAAAGTGAGATTATGCTGCAAAATTGTGCATATTTTAAGTAGTTCGCACAGACACACATTTTAAAAACAATAAAGTTCCTAATACCCACCTTCTCTGAACAGTTAGCTTGTTGCCCCATCCACCTCCTCCCTATCCTCTGTTGTCTGAATTCATGGACTAGCATCCTCCCTCCTGCCATGAACGGTCTGATGTGCTGTCACTGCCCTCAATTTAGCATGATGTACCAGTCCACTCCTCCTGCCCTCCATTGCTCAATTCTATGGCCCATCATTTACCTCCTGCTTAGCCTCTGTGCATAGCTTGCTGCCCCTATTCTCCTTCCCACTGCCCTCCGATGTCTTTGTGCATGCCCCTGCTCCATCCTTTTTGCCCACCATGTTCCATGGACCTGTCACTCCTATCTACTCTGAGTGTTCTGTTGAGCTGCCACTCCCCTCCCACCTGCCTAGCATTGTCAGATGACTGTAACCTGTCCCTGCCACCTCCACCCTGCCTGTCCACATGCCATGCCTCTATCCCCTTCCTCCTGTCCTCCATGGTCCATTTTACTGCCACACCCTTCTGCCCTCCCTGGTCTGTTGTGCTGCAACTGCTCCTCCTGCCTGCCCCGCACGGTCTGTTGTGAGGTCCCTTCCTCTGAACTCTCTTGTCTGTGCCCAGGTCCTGACCCTCCCTTCTATCCTCCATGGTCCTTTGTGCATGCCCCTGCACCCTCCATCTTGCCCATCATAGCCATTGTGCTGCTACTAACCCTCCTGCTTGTCATGCATGGTCTTCTGTGCTGCCATGGCCCTTCCCACCTTCCCTGTGTGGTCAGCTAGCTGCCCCTGACCCCCTCCCACCTTCCCTCCATTGACTGTGTGTATGCCATCATAGTCTCCATGGTGTGTCTTGTTTCTAGTGCCCATCCTGCCTGACCTCCTTGGTCATCTTGCTGCTCCTGCCCTGCCCCCTTGCCCCCAGCCCTCTGTTGCCATGTGCAGACCCCTATTCCCTCCCTCCTGGCTTGTCTGTTCCATTGTAATGCCCCTGATCCGTCCCTCCTGCCCTTTATGGTCTGTTATGCTGCAGCTTTCTCTCCTGTCTGTCCATTATGGTCAGCTAGCTACCATTGCCTCTTTCCCCTCTGTTCTCTGTTGTCCATGTGCATGGTCTTGTCCCCTCCCTATTGCTTTCTATGGATTGTTGTGCTGCACTCCCGTCCCGCATGCCCTGTTTGGTGTATTGTGCTGCTGCAAACCCTGATGCCTGCCCTGTAGGGTCAGTTTGGTGCACCTCTCCATGTCCCTCCTGTCCTCTGTTATCCGAGTCCATGTCCCTACCCTAATTCCTCCTGCCTACCATGATCCAATGTACCATACTTGCGAACATTTTGAACTTGGTAAGAGGGAGATTTTGAAAAAAAACTGGGGTATTGATTTTCCCCTTGGAGTTACATTGAAAAAGAGGAGATTGTAGACAGGAGACATATCAAATAAAGCCCATTTGAGCTTAAAAACATTGGACGTTTCCTGGCTGAAATGGGTCTGTTGGCATGTATGGTTGTACAACCACTGCCTCTTCCTTCTGCCCACAATGGTCTATTATATTGCCACAGCCTCTCTTGCCAGTCCTGTATTGTTGGTTTGTTGCCCCTGCCCCCCCTTTCCACTGCCCTCTATAGTCTGTTGTGCTGCCACTGCCCTTCCTGCCTGTCCAGTGAGGTCAAATTGTTGCCTCTGCACTCTCCTACCTGCCTTCAATTTTCAGAGTCCGTGCCCCTGGCCTCTGCCTCTCAACAGTATCCCAATGAACAACTAGATTGCTAACATTCTATATTTATTACAAAAGTGTGGAACGCCTGACGTCATCTTGATGTAATCAAAACTGTAATACCTAGAGCATTTCCTTTAGAAACTACATATATGAGAGGGTCTTATTTGCATCAAAATTATGGTTAGTGCTCTAAAAAACTAAAATGAGGACATATTTTCTGAGTTTTTAAATAGCGACAAAGAACTTTTAAATTATTTGTAATCTTTATGATTTTTTTATCCAGTTGACCACTTGATTAAATGTTGCACCTAGGGGAGAGGATGTGGTGTTACTTCCAGAGCTGCAGACTTTGCAACTGGGGAACCAGGTTGGAGTTTCTGCTTCAGCTCAATATTCTGTGATTCTGGTCAAATCACTTAATCTCCCCATGTCTACAACCAAAATGAATTTGATCTTGTGTGATGTAACCAATGCTCATGTAAAGCACTCCAATACCTGACTAGTCTGCACTATATAAATCTGCAAATACACAACAAATAAGTGTTTTGCACACTTCTGTCATTGGGCTACATGTGGGCTACATCTGGGTGATATTTGTGCTGCATTTGGGCTCTTTTGTCTCTGGTGGCCATCTTGGGAGATTTATTGTCAGTAGGAAATGCTTTCAGTTTTCAATTAAATGTTTTAAGTGTTACCAGTTTATTCCAATCAAGATGGCTTCAGGTGTGCCATACTTTTGTCATAAGTAAGACAGTAAGCGCTCTAGTTGTTCGTAAGAACACTCTGGGATATTCTGTCATTGGGCTATACTTAGGCTACATCTGGGTGATATTTGGGCTACATTTGGGCTCTTTTGTCTCTGGTGGCCATTTTGGGAGACTTATTTGTTATGAAGTTTCCTAATTTCCTAATTTACTACAGTCTACTCAGTAGGAAATGCTTTCAGTTTTTTACTTTGATTCCATCAAGAAGGCATTCAGATGTGTCACACATTTGCCATAAATTCAGAATGTTAGCACTCTAGTTGCTTATTAGATCACTGTAGTAAAGCCGCTGCTCACCAGGGAAGTCTGCTGCTGGTATTGAAAGTGCATGTTTCAGTCTGCATGTCAGAATTTTTTAATGAAATAGAAGAGGATTTGAGAAGTCACTCAAAATGTGCCCTAATTTTTCTTTCTGCACCACTAATCATACTTTCTATGGCAAAATGAACCCCCTCATTTTGTTCCTTTTTAAATTAAATGTTTTAAGAGTTACCACTTTATTCCAATCAAGATGGCTTCAGGTGTGCAATACGTTTGTCATAAGTAGGACTGTTAGAACTCTAGTTGTTCTTTAGAACACTCTGGGAAGTTGCAGTAGAACACAAAGGAATCAACTGACAGTCTCTGCCCTTGTTGGATGTACATGTTTTACTGAGAATGTCAGCCTTCATTCTCACATGACTGAGAAAGATAATGTAAATTTACAGAAAATATGCTCTCAGTTTAGCTTATAGATCACCTTCCAAACCTCTGTGGGAAAAGCATGAGGAAATAGTTTTCTCTCAAACATGATTCATGATATCACAGCAGAAGGCTTTTTCACATGGTGAAATCACCTTAGAACACCCCACAATTCCTAAAATGAGTATGGTACCATCAACAAATGATTTATAATGTAACTAAAGTCTTAAAACCTTCTATTAACTGCAATGCATTTTAATGAGGTGCTATCATGTATATTGGTCCCAAGATGGCTGCCAACACTTCTTGGATGAAGTACTGACAGCCAATCAGATCTCACAATGAGATGTGTGGTTAGGCTCCGCCCAGATATATCTATCTTTTTAACTCTAATTTTCTCAGGAACTATTGAACGGATTTACACCATTTAAGCAAAAGCACGAGTCAGAACTGAGGACTACCTCTTTGCCAAATTTGGTGTAATTAAGCAGTTCGGGCTGTAGCTGCGTCAACAGGTCCTATGGGAAAATGCATGGGGAAAACGCGTTTTGGGACCCCCTTTTTTCTCGGCCCCCGCTTGACTAATCACTGTGAAATTTTCAGGATAGGAGCGGACCAGAGCTGGCCAAAAGTTTGGAAAATTTTGCGAAGATTCGTCAATCGACGCCAACGTTATTCCAAATAGAATGTTGCGGATTTCCTATGGAAAATAGGTCCTAACTATAACTACCTACTGGCGACTGCCAGTAGGTAATATATTTATATATATATATATATCTCACAATAGGAACCTGACTAGGTCATGGGAATGTAGTAATCATTCAAAATGTTATTAATTGCGCATTCCTTGTTTATATATTTCTTACAACCCATCTAGCCAGTGTTCAATGTTTGGCTTTACCCCTATCATATACCAAGCATCCATTAATGTATTTCTCTGACTTATTGAGACCATGGCATATTCCAAGAAAAAGTATCGACTACTTCCTTTCTCTTCATCTCTCTGAAATTATTTATTCTGGAAGCTGCTGTTAAATAATAGAGATAAGAACTAGCAATGGAAATATGTAACTAAATTGTTGCCATTGTGATGTGTTTCCTTTTTCTCTTCTAGGTTCATCTAATTCATTGCTGGCGTATTGATAGCCTGAACCTCAGCCAAGAATGGCTAAACCTAGGTATAGGAAGACACTGTTATACTATAATAAAGAGAAACAAGGGCTAACATTTCTTAATTATTTATTTAGCCTAACATCTGGCTAATGTTTCATTCTGGTAAAACTTGCTCCTGATTAGCACATGCCAATGAATAACAAGTATTGACACAGCCAATACATCTGGCCTTGGCAAGCTTGGCATGTTTTCCTATTTTTTGTGAAAATCTATGTAAATTACAAAATAAAATTGTCACAGATATAAACACAATATATACAAAATGAAGGTAAGACCCTGTAAAATGCTGTTACTTGTATCGCAAGTCAGCAAGTAGAAAAAGTGAGCTGTCTTTTTCCCTGTACTGTATGCAGTTGTGGATGGAAACAAAATGTGACTGACCCAAACCCCTTCTACATGTGATAGTAATTATGTATTTTATTAGGATGTCTTTGTAATATGTGAAGCTAGAGAGCGAGTTACAGCTCTCTCTAAGCCAGACCTTGAACCAGACCTAAAAAAGAGAACTGAACCTACCAAGGCTGGTTACCACTTCTTTTCTCTAAAATGTGAACATTTTATAAAACATGCATTTGTCCATGTTTTAACTTAGTATACATATACTATTTTTTTGGTTCTCATTGATGGATGTGTTCAAAAGAACTTTCCACTGTGCTCAAAGGCACTCACAGCATCCTGCAGGGTGGGTGTTTTCTAACGGGGTTCCCTGCTTGCTCTTTGGAATTAGCCACAATCTCTGTGTATGGCCGGGGTGGGACTCCATCCCCCAACTCCACTGTGCCCAGGATGAATGGGCCAAAGTTTCCACCCCACTCAAAAGCGCACCCGGGTGAGTGCCCATGCAAGCCCCATAGCATCCAGGTACTGAAGGTGAGCAGTTTTATTCCTACTAGGGGGCAATGCCAGCAGTTTTGCCATGGGGAAATGAAAAGTAAACTGCCCACCCATGGAAAAACAATCTGCAATTTTCTGCAATGACGGTCATAAATAGAGAAATTGAATTGACTGAAAGGCGCATTTCCCTGACATCACCTCATGTTGTAGGCACACTAACTGACCTAAATGATGACCTGATACCTAATAACAGCTTAAGTGGAGCACCCCAGGTCAATGTGCCCAAACCCATATATCCAGACATTATTCCTGCAATGACCTTTGATGACCATGGGGAAGGAATGCAATCATCGGATCGAGTTCTAGGCAAAGGGAAGACGACCAAAATCCAAACCCAAACAGGCAAAAGGAAAGGAGCAGAGGGGGGATCAAAATCAAATTAACCGTGCCCTGGCTTACCATTATGTGAGCACAGCCCAGGAAAAATCACCGAAAAGATCACTCTTCGGCCAGGTTGGGAGCAGCACACCCTCTAGGTAGAAGAGATATCTGTTTGCATATATACATAATTCACCGTTACTCTGAGTCCATTACAGAATGCAGAGGAAAGGGTCCCTGGCCCCTTCGTCCCCCTTTCACTCAGTGCCCCCCTCAAATAGCTACTTCCCTTTCACGCAACTGGATCATCTGGACTGACTCTCTGATCGAGTTCCCCCTTCCAGTCAACCCCAGTCCAAAGACTGCAGTAACACAACAGAGATATCCTACCTCAAACTAGAAAACAAGAATAATGGGACAATTGTTCCCTCATGGAACATTGCTGTCCTTGCCAATACAACAGATAAGGAGAACTGGTCAAAATGTTAAATCCGCACACATTGTTTGTTTACAGGAAACCTGGGTGTCTAAACCAATAGAACTGGATAGATTTGAGTCGTTCAATTCTGCTGCGATCCCCTCTAACATGGCCAGGGCTAAGATGGGTCTGGTTATGTTTGTCTCCACCCTTCTTTCCCCACATGTTAAGTTTTGTTAACATTTTCCTATTACCAATTTATTGTATTTAATCTAGGTATTATAATATCCAATGAGGTCCAAATAAAATATACATACAATTATTACATAATAAATATAATAAAACATAAGCACAATTCATTTCTCATCCATTAATACATATCGAAATCCTTCATAGCTGGTCTTAGATTTTCCCTTACATAGCACAAATGCATATTGTCAATTACCCTAATGAGCGAAATACAAATACAGGTTTCCAGCATTAAGACCAATAGGCAGCAACAAAGTACTAAATAAAAACCTCTAACAAAACAAATGGCACACATTTAGGTCCATACTAAACAATAGTAACTTTGTGATAGATTCAGTTTAGAATAATGTACATCACACCAGTTGCTTGGTTAAAAACAGAAAAGTGTTCTGAAACAATCAAAGTATTTGGATAAACAATACATTCTCCTTTAGCAACAAAACCTAAATATAATCTAATTTTGTGCAAAAATGCATTACATAGCAGCAGCTACATATGCAAATTTCTAAAACATTATACAACAATGTATAATAACAGCCTATTTAGAAATTCAAGTTTTAAAATAGCAGCAAGTGTGTGGGAGTACAACCTATACCAATTGTGCAAAGAACAGTTGAATAGCAGCCAATACATGTGCAAAATATAATCCAAAAAAGGAAAAAGTACTTAGACTCATTAAAAAGACACCAAGGTCCAGGGATTAACAGCATAATTAGAGGGAGAGCCATGTGTCTAAAATGAGAACCAATTCAAAAGGATATGTAAAAAGTTAAAATATATTCATAAACTCTGAATAGTTTTACACAGACTGATTCCTTCTTTGGGCAAAAGAATAAGTCACGGGCTGAAGTTAAATTTTATTTAATACAGTTTTGTAAAAACATCGGACGAAGCCCATGACAACTAAAAACTAATGCTGGGTAGACAAACAAGACATGATCCAGGCTCTGAATGCTCGGCTCACAAAAGTTACAGATTTTCCATTTTTCATGCAAGGAGTCCAGTTTGCTGTTAGGTCATTTAAAGGTAAAAGGTTCATGCGACATAGGGTAAGCCATCGTCGAATTCCATGTTCTAGGTTCCAAGATGAATATTTCTGAGGAATTCTCGGTGAATTCGACCTGGCTATTAACTTTAACCTCTCTTTAGAATTGCAAAATCTAATACCTCTATTATAGCTGATCTTACCACTTGTAGTTTTTAAAAAGGATTTAAATTCTGAAAGCGGGATGGCGTTCACTGATTCTTCTTGTGTACAGAAAACTTTTAGTGCCAGAGAAAAATCATGAGAAAGGGAATATTTACCTACTAAACCACAAGAAATTTCTTGCCACATGAAAACTCCTAATGTATATGACTCACTATTTTTTAACTGATATACCAAACGCAAAATCCTGGATAGACCTTGGATATAGGAGCTTATCAAGCCAAATTCCAATCTAATAGCAGCTATTGGGACTAGCGCGTTACAATGACATAATTTACATAAAATGTGGTCTTCAATTCTATCTAAAAACCTTCAGCCCTTTACAGGATTAGATTCAGTAGCATAAAGCAAAGTCAGAGGGATTTTTGCTTTAAAAACCAGAGGGCAGATGTAAAAAATGCCTTCGACCCATTGCACTATAAAAAATACGCAAGACATTTGCGTGAGATGCTGCTTTACAAGAGCTGTGTTCGATATGAAGTTTATTCTTCGCGTTGCTTGCTATTAATTTCCTTAATTAGAGAAAAGAATCTCCAACCTCCAACTTTTCATGACCAATTTTCCACTTGAAATTACATAATTTTCTACTTCTGTTGCATTTCATGATTAAAATGTTGCTTTTCAAAATATTAATCTTCAAGAAGTGTGTCACAGTATATTTCTGTAATGATATTAGCTTTTTATTTAGCCCATTAGGGGTTAGGTACATCACTGCTATATCGTCAGCATACAGGAGGCATGCAAAAGAATGGCTGCCTATCTTTGGTGCACCTCCCTCTAAATGAGAAAAGCATTCGGGTAAATCTGCTATATATAAGGAAAAAAGAGCGGTGCTAATAAACAACCTTGTTATTTTCTATGGGTATTACAGATGATAAGCCCTGATTTCCTCCCATTAATACCTGGCACCATGTTTGAGAATGTAGGGCAATACTCTAGGTAACAATTTGGACATAATAGTCAAAAATATGTACAATAATGTCTTGGACCTAACTAGTGTGAACCTGGTTACAACCTTAGAAACAAACCTGGATTGTTTAATAGACCGGTCCAGCAAGGATTTTTACATAATCTGGGCTGGTGACTTTAATATTATAGTATGTCCCATCATGTCCAAATCAGTTTGTGGGTATAGAAATGTGGGTGGAAGTATTTTTACTCATTTTAAACATGACACATATGTAGTACATTATAGTTTTAGCTGTGATCCACAACTACCTACATTTACAGGCAGAGGCTGCAGTAGTAATATTGACCATTTCCTCACTTCAGATACTATTTTGGACCTACGATGGGGATTAACTGTACAAATCACCACAATCCAGTGATCCTAATATTAAAGCTCAATTTACCCAAAAGCCTTGAAACTGGAAAAATCGATAAAATTACTCCCAAAGGCCTGAATGACATTAAAATAAAATGGGAAGTTGTTGATCCCAGCACCTTTTAAAAATAATTATTAGAAGGGAATCTGACCCACTTTATGATAGGACTAGCCCAATTTACAAACCACATGGACTCACGGGACACCCATATTTACATATCAAATTCTATCAATCAGTTCCTGATGGCGAAGCCACATTGCAAACAAAGTGATACACGGGGTTGCTTTAATCGCCAATGCTCAAAGACTCAAAGTAATCTGATCCAAATATTAAGCCTACGCCCCAGGGACTCCCTGGCAGTTCAGGAAGCTTGATCTATCTATAATAAGGCTATTGGAAACAGGACAGCAAGGGGAAGTTTGAGAGAACCTTTTACTGGCTGCAGAAAACAAGGATAGTATCCTGTTTTAGAGAATGGTAAATGCTCCTCTATTAACTAAAGGAATGGGCCCTGATCTGGAATCGTCAATCTCCCTTGTACTCTGGGTAGAACACTTTGGCTCGATCTTTTCTCCCCCCTGTTCATAGGATGGAGTCTCTATCCCCCCAGTAGTGGAATTCTCAACTGAAATGGCCTTCACTCCTGAAGAGGTGGTGAGGGCACTAAATAAAAGTCCCAGAGGGAAGGCTCCAGGCCCTGATCGAGCCCCAAAGGATACCTATAAATAAGAACCTGAATTATGGGCCTGGCTTCTGACAAAGATCCTCAACATGGTGGGAGTTGGATAAGTTCCCCCATCCTAGTCTACCGCTCTTATTATGTGGGATGGGATGGTTGAGCAATCGCTCAACCTGTAACTGTTAAATCGTTAAAGAAATCTGTGTATACATGCGCATCGATACACAGATTTCTTTAACGATTTGATAAGCATCTCATTCCTGGATATTGAGTAGCGTATGTTACAATTATTTGCAAATATATTCCCCTGACGAAGGCCAAAGGTGGCCGAAATGCATTGGGATGAAAGATAAAATTGCCTGCATGTTGGGAAATGTAGTGTTTTTGACTGCAAAAAGGAAAAATATTTTGTGAAGCAACAATACACTATCAAAAGCATATCAACGTTTGAATGAGCGTATTTATTTGACCTATTACATCTACTGTCCTTAACCTCAACTGAGGACCCTAAAATAGTGCCCTGGGACATATCCCAAAAGTTTTGGGAATGCAGCCAGTAATTATTGATATCACTCGGGTTCAGTGAGTGATTCCCAGGAGGCACTGAACAAAGACATAAACTTTCTTCTACAAACTGACTGTGCACGTACCACTATCATATATCTACTTGTTTGAAAAGAGTCACACAAAATTCAATTCGGAAGATGTGATTTCACAACCTTTCCATGAAAATTCATGAAATTATCTAATAACAAATGCACACTTTTGATCAACCCTGATTTCTAGATCTAAGAATATTTCTGGGATCAGATCCTGGAACAGTCCTACTCAATCTGGTGCATGTAAGTGATCTAGAGCAATTACAACCCTATTTCTCTTATTAAACAGCTACATAAATGCAAAGGTCACTTTTGAATTTGCTAGCTGCCTACTTTAGGTTTAACGTTGCAAAAGAAATCTCTACCACACTAAGGAAAACCCTCAACTATTTTTCTAAACACACAATCTTGTGCTCACACAGGTCTCTGCCCATCGTCTTCCATCAAAAATAACACAAGTATCTGTGTAGAGGATGAACACCCTGCTCATCTCCTTGCTCTGTGAATGGAATGACATAGTGGCGCTCCAAGCAGCCCACAGTCACATTCCTTTTTGAAACAGAGAGTAGAGCAGTGTTTTAGGGACCTCATACATCTCTATTTACTGGCTGAAAGCAGTATTATTAAAATTCAACTAGACTCTTTTGTTTGAACTCTGTTAGCCATCAAGCATTCACTAAAATCTTTCCCTACTGAAATCCTACAGCGTCTTGCAGAGCAAGTATATTTAGCCTATGACATCTTAAACTACCACGTACACCCAATGATAAAATTTGCTACAAGATAGTAGAGCAACTGGCTCACTGCAGGACACCAACGTCTATAATAATGGCAACTGGAGCTACAGCTAAGGCTACTCTTATAACATTACCACCGAAGGGGGCTTCCATAAAAAAGGATGTCTAAGCTCTCTAGGGTACACAGAGACCAGAATCACACTGCCTGGCTTAATTTCAACCTGAGTGGCCAAATCATAATGGCATCATTACACTAGCTCCGAGAAAAAGTTAAAACCCTGTGCCAGGTATGGCCATACGCTGATATACCTATTGGTGCAGTGCAATATTGGCTACGCCTTTATGTTACAATTTCATACCATGAACTTGCACTTAGCACATGTTTCTCATGTAGTCTAACAATATTAAAACATGTTTCGCACTTGACATTATTACTCACTATGAAAACGAGTTTGATTTGCATAATGTGTTCCTCAGTGCACTAAATGACATTAAGTTTTTAGACAATTGAATAGAAACCATCCTCATACATTTAGAATAAGATTATTTTAGAAACGACAAACGTTTATGGAATGTGTACACGGATATTTCATAAGTTGCCTTAAATTGTTGTTCCTAGACACAGTTATAAGGATACCCTAAAGATTTTACTGTATGCCAAATGTAATATGACTGTAATGTACTGACAGTTTATATTTACTGGTGTTTAAATGTGCACACGCATATTAAATGTGCACTCTTATTTTGACATGTTAAGTTGACATTTTAAGCTTACAGTTCTTTGTGCTGCATAAAATATGTTTTGCCATTTTCTGCTAACATTACTTTTGTTGCAGGTATTCACACGCATCATTAGTTGAAGAATACATACATTACTGTACTAGTGACAGAGAGAGAGAGTCTGAGACGACCTTGACGATAAAATACGGAGGGCTAGAGAATTAACTGAAAGGTCTATTCTAGTAATGTTACTACCTAACTTTAGTGCGAGAAGATGATGTCGTTCACATGTCCAATGCGAGATACTTTGCTAATGTTGCATTCTGCAACATAAGAAGGTAAGAGGACAATAGAACCCCTCATGATGCGGAGAGACAGATGTTCTCTGAACAATTTTAGTCTGAATAACTGGGGTCTACACTGTCTGCGGGTACCCCACTTTTCCTTTGGATGTGGAGAGGTGTAGACCTCTATGCTTCCTTTGATTTTTTGCTGAGTGTGGCGTAGGCTGATACTTACTTCACTGAACTAAAAAGACTCTTGACTGAGCTTCTCAAATGCTGACACCTTCCTGCTTTTTTCTCCCTCATTCTATTTTCCTTCATGGAATTTCTTGATTTTTGAGATCCTTTAGACTTTAGAACCATCCTCTTAGCATGGACTTTCCTTTGGGTAATTTAGGCTCATTCATGTAAAGACGAGAAAACCTGATAGCCTACTCTGAGCATCAGATACTTTTGTTAATCTTTGTATTGCTCTGACTGAACTCCTTGTTTGCTGGTTTCTACTTTGCCTAAACCTCTTCAGGAGGTTAGACTTTCCTGTGGTTAGTCTGTGCAGTAGCGGGCGTGCATGGGATGAGTGGTGGGGCGGGTTGGTGGGGGGTGCGGGAGGCATAGGGGGTCGCAAAGGAAAACAAAACAATATTTTAATAAAAAACGTCTTCAGCATACCCTCTCCCGGGTCGCGCTCCCCTGCTTTTGGCACAGGCCCCCAGAATGTCCTGCGGCCAATCCTGAAGCTGCTCTCACATGAGAGCAGCTTTAGGATTGGCCTAAGCACCCTCGATCAGCGCTCCAGCAAAAACTGGGAGTGTGTGCCTGCTCTCTCCAAATACAGCAATGCTGCCGGGTTTGGAGAGAGGTTCACAGCGCATGATGGTTGGACCAACCTGAGACGGCCAGCCAGCCAAACCATCCTTAAACACAACTTATTCACATTTCACAGAGTATTTGAAACTATTTTAACTCGATCTTCATTTCAAAAGTGCAGTTTTCGACCCTCTCTTTGCTTTTGGTGCTTTGTCACTCTTCCACCACAATAAACTGCATCAGTGAGATCTTTCTTTCTGCCCCCCAACCCCACCACTCCTCCTAGGGTTGGGTTTTGCTCCTGTTACTGGTACCACAATATCACTTGTGGGTCTTCTGCATCAAAGGATTCCCCATCCCATAAAAGTAGTTGTAAATTACATTCTTTATGATGTAGAACAAGCTCTTCCTTACACCATACAACCAACTCTAAACCGTTCCCTAGTACTCTGAGATATCACAAGTGTGTTGTGCGCTACAGAAACCTCAATACATTAAAGAATAAATATCACTCCAGACATTAACATCTCTGTGGCTTCAGTCCATTATCATCTGAAATTACAGGCAGGTTTCAACAAAATCTGGGAACCACCAATGGCCTAAATATTTGGACAGTTCTAGGTCTAATTTTGAATGTTTGACAGAGCCTTGTTGTCAATATTTTTTGCCACCTTCTCTGGCATGGTGATTTGTTTCTTGATTGTATTTAAAAAATCAACCACAGTTGCAGTGGTTATTATGACCTGGCATTTGCGCTCTCGGACAAGTGGAAAATAGCATTACCACTGATGGGTCCTGTCAAGAGCGATATTTAAAATGTCTCGAAATGTTTTTTTGCACTGACAATCAACTGGACATGCTGGGACAATAATGTCTCCTGGTATTTATTATATAATTGCTCTGTCGCCGGTGCTATACATACAACACCAGCCTCTTGGTAAATATATAGACGCAGTGATTAAGGAATTTGTCCCCCTGACGGATACCTTCATACAAGACAGCAGGGATCTGATCAAGACTATCGAAGACAGACCATACGATCTCGAAACAGAACTTATGATATAGAATCTCTATATACAAACATTCCTCACGATGAGGGTCTCTTAACCATCAGTGAACTACTTGAGAGCAGACCGAGACCCACTTTAATCCCCACAGATTTCATCATGGATCTACTACGCATTGCCCTGGAAAATAACTATTTCCTTTATCAAGACGAATTCTACTTACAAATCAAGGGTGTTTCTATGGGCACTTGTTTCGCCCCTAACTTTGCGATCCTGTTCGTCCATAAACTGGAAAAATGTCTCATACTTACTCCGACTAACCCATTCAGGTCACAAATTTCCCTGTGGAGACGCTACATTGACGACGTCTTCCTACTATGGAAAGGTACTGCTGAGACTTTAACATCCTTTGTCCTCTGGCTCAACAGCTCTCAAACTCATCTTAAATTCACTTCTGAGTACATAACCAATGACTTACCATTTCTGGATCTCACCATCCATGCCGAAGAAGGAAAGATTGGAACCATGCTCTATCAAAAACCTACTGAACGAAACACCCTACTACACTATTCTAGTTACCATCCCCGTGGGTTAAAGGATGGTTTACCATATGGCCAATTCCTGCACATCCATAGGAACTGCAAGTGGCGCAAGGACTATTTGAGGGAATCCAATGTCCTACTCGAAAAATTGATCACCAGGGGATATCCACGAAGATTGATTTCACGTGCACGCAAAAGAGCTTGGTATTGCCATTGCGACGTCTTACTCACACCCCACCCCACCCCAAAAAAACAAACCCTAGGATCCCATTTGTATCTAAATTCAGCCCCTGCAGCAACAAGTGAAGAAGATCGTCTGACACAACTGGACAATACTAAGAACGAACAAATCCTTCCAAGAGCCACCTCTCTTCTCCTTCCAAAGAGAAAATAATCTATCCAACCATTTAGTTCATGCGATCACTTGGCCCACCAACCGCATCAAATTCAACATCATCACTGCCGCCTGGGGTTTACCACCTGTGATCGGCCACCATAAACGCCAGACATGCAGCGTCTGTGAACTTACCTTCAATACCAAGGAATTCAGACACAACAATAAATCATACACCCTGAATACTTTCACCAACTGTCGTTCCCAGAATGTGATATATGCCATTGAATGCCCATACAACCTTACCTACATTGGTCAGACCACACAGATGGTTAAACAAAGAATCATCCAACATAAAAGCAGAATACACTGCAAAATCCTGACAGCCCCCCTGGTTGCACACTACCTTGAGATGAACCACAATGAACTTAACATGAAGTGGCAAGTGATTGACCAACCCCGTCTTCCACTCCGGGGCGGCAATCTAAAATCTCTACTCAACAAAAGTGAGTGTAAATGGATTACGCACTGTAACTCTGTTAACCAGGGACTGAACACTATTGATGAGTGGAACAGCACCATCCAGCTTCCAACCTGACATCCCATTCATCCTGGCCTTCTGTGACTAACCATTTCTCTATTATCCTTGCGTGCCAACTGTGACTAGAAGTTTTCTTTTTTCTTTCCCTTTTCTCTCTCCCCTTCCCCCCCATCCACTGGTGCTTAGAACCTTGGGATATATTAGTGACACCCCGTCCGTCCCAATGCAATTATTGACACTATATATTCAAATTCTTCCCCCCTCCTGTGCCTCCCTCTATTAGGATCCCCACCCATGCCTTCTGACTTCCAGTCCCTTATGTACACCAGATGTGCCTGCCGCCACGCGAATCCACACAATGTATGTATGTGGTACATCTTATGTTGAATACCAGATTTTACCATACTCGTACCCAACCCTTTATTGGATTGCACTACTGTTTAAAAACTGCCATTTCCATGCATGAACCAACTTGTTTCAACTTGAATTTGTGTACCATGTAAATTTTACAGTTACTTACAGTTCTTATTGTTTCTTTGTCATTACGGCATGTGGATTATTTTAACTTTCATTAGATTTATGTACCCCGCCCCGCCCCCACCCCGTAAATTCTGCAGTCACATGTTGACTCTATCGCTGTCCATGAATGTTGCCGTCTTCATCTTCAAGCACCGTAGTACCTCTTCACTTTCCTTTCCCAGCCATTACTACCACCGGCGTCCCTAGCCACACCCCTCCCCCAATTCTGGGGACCTATCAGCTCCCTTCTGGTCATCGCACACTGTGCACGCATGACCAATCCCCTTCTTAACGGCACGTCCTACACACATCCGTAAGACATCGTCTGAATCCCGCACACGCTCGTGGCGGCCCGGTGATCCCTACTTCCTGGATTTATTCGTGGATCTGATCTGTTAACTACGCCTTTCCAAGGTAAGCCCCCAACGCCATACAATTCGAATCTTTTGGTCTCCTTCTCTTCTGTTTAGAGGGTTTCTAACCACGTTGTCCGCCCTCTTTAAATAGGTATCTACTCGTACCCTGGGCAGTGGATTAGGGCTCTGACCCTGCAACTCCTTTTTTTCCCCCCGTTCCTGTTACAGCCCGGTGAGTTTACCGCTTTCGTGCCACTCCGGGCATAGTTTCCTCTTCCCCCCTTCCCCGTACTTGCTCTCATCGCGCCCCGCCTCTCGCCATAGATTCTACCCTCACGATCATGACACCCTGCAACGCCGTCTCGACTGCCACAGCGAGCTCCTCCTTACATGGGCACTGATCTTTACGTGCCTCAGGTAGGCAGCTCTCACTCCTACCTCTCCTCTCTATACCTCTCCTCTCTATGTCCCTCACATCCCTAGCCGCGCTGATACTTACCTTTTTCCACACAGCACTCATCTAATAGGCCACCCGGTCCTGATGATGATCCTAACTTGAAAGGATCGAAACGCCGTTGACCCTCGCCACCAGCCAATACGCTTTAGGCGCACATCGTACTTTGGTTCTTCAAATCATTGAAAATTACAGTCTATCTATTTGAAATAACCATTATGTGAACCACTCATCTTGTATATATTGTACATTATGTTTCACCTTGCGCCCTGCGCTGTGTTGCTTTTTTCACGTTGTCACTTGCGCCGTCACGTCTTGTCACGAGCACTATGTGCACTTTCCTTTGGGTTGCCTTTGCATTCATGCTTATCAGTGCTGTTACAACTGTTGTGTATAACCTAGTCTTCTATAATATATGATGCCCAAGAGCACATTGAACAAATATTTTGAACTCTCTCGCCTTTGTTCTTCTATTGTAATGTCTTGCACATACAAATATAATTACCCTTAATGAATCTGGTTGAGATATTGTTGTATATTTATACTGTACCTACCCAGATCTCAACTAGGTTTATGGGTTATACTCCCGTGGTTTTTTCCCATACATACAACACGGCCTTGAGTTATTTACATTAATGTATATGTTGCAATAAAACTATTTGAGTTATACATTGAAAAATAGGGTAAGGATCAGGATACTAAACTTGCATTATCGTGAGGCAAGATGGCTGCCGTAGCTCTGTAGGAGAAAGTCGCTTTTCTGCCTCTCTCCTATCCTAGGATGTCAAGCGGCTTGTTAATACGGGGATGTGGTTCCTTGGTGAGCTTTTATCTAACATCTCGGCAGGAGCATCAAGGTTAGGCTTATTGAGGAGAACTTCAACTGAGGCGAGGAAAACTTTGTCTGGCTGCTGGAGGCGTATATTCAACAGAGATAAAGTATTTTTCAAAATGTCGCAGAGAAGTAAGCTGGAGAAGGACAAGGACAAAGATAGAGATAAAGAGAAAGACAAAGCAGGAGCAACTGGGTCGACGAAAGGCTCAGCAACAAAAGAAGAAAATCGCTCTGGAGCGATCCCAAAAGTACCAGTCACTACTGCTAAAAAACAAACGGAGCATCTCAATCGCTCCACAAAGGAAGCCCTGCCGAGAAAAACTGAAAGGCAAGGAAGGAAAACTGAGGCAAAACCAGAGACCCGTTTAGCAGCAAGCAAGGCTGCAAGGGAGCTGGCACTGGAGCCAGAACGGAAAATACAGCGCTCGCAAACGGCAACTTCAAAGGAACACATGCGGCAATCAACATTACCTGAATCTTTCGTATCGAAGGCAGCCCCGATGGCTCAGAAGCAAGCGGACCCTCGGCAATCTGGGGCAATGAGCGGACATCCAACGGCAACACGGATCGGAGCAGGAGCCCCGCGGCTTTCAGCCGCGCTGAACGCGGGCGCCGAAGAAACAGCAGACCGCGAGGACGCAAGCTCGGTAGTCCCGGTTGCTGGGCAACCGCTGAACGCTGAAGGAAATAGCACGCAACAAGCGGTGCAGAGCGCCGGAGCCAAGAAGCTGAAAGAGGGGGAGATGTAGAAAGACGATCCAGATTGCAGCGCGCTAGAGCAGCTGGAAAGGCACAACAACGTGCAAATGTTAGACGCACTGCTAAACGTGGAGGCAGGGTTGAACAAAAGAACTCTGCAACACTCTGAGCAACATTCTGAGCCGAGTTGGGGGAGTACCCAGAGCCTCGAAGGGCACCAAGACCTCGATCGGGACAGTGTCAAGGGTGGCAGAGAAGACAGAGGTATGAGAGGTGGTTCCCCTGAATTTTTTTCAGTCAACGAGGGCTCTGACACAACGGATATTAGTGATCCCGAAAATGAGGAGGAGCGGAGTTGCACAGAAAACCCTTCGGGCTCAGACACAAGTGGGGACTCCAGGGACCTAGTGACCCAGAAAAAAAGAGCTGGAATTAGAAGAGATGGTCGAGGGTCTAGAAGTAATATGAATAAAAAGCTGTCGTGGGACTACTCTGCTACGTCGGAAACCTATCAGGAAAATGATCAGGGAGAAGGAGACAATGTTGGGAGGCCAAAACCTCAAAGTGTAACTCTTGAAATGTTATTTGGAACATTAAAGCAGATGCAGTCAGAGGCCAGAGCAGAAAGTAGAAGAGCAAAAAGAGATACAAAAAAACTACAAGCTTCGCTAAGAAGAGTGAACAGAAAGTACGAAGAGGTTGAGGAGAGAGTAACCCAAGTTGAAGAAAGAACTAGCAGAGTGGAAGATGAGGTAACAGATTGGCAGACTTCTAGAATGGAACAAGGAAAAGTAGTGGAAGACTTACAATGGAAATTAGAGGATTTTGAAAACCGCCAAAGGCGGAACAACGTAAGACTTTTGGGACTTGAGGAAGGGCGGGAGGGACAGGACCCGAGAGGATACGTGGTTAAGGTATTAAAAGAAGCCTTTCCAGAATCAAAGTGGCACTGGGATCTAGAAGTACAAAGAGCCCACAGATATCCTCTGTTTGTAAGAAAAAATCGTGGGGGTCAAGAGAACGCACTTCCAAGGGCAATGTTGGTTTTTCTAGGGAACTTTTTAGCAAGACAAGAAATAATTGATCAAGCTAGACCAGATTCTAGAAAGACAGCTGACGGAAACACATTCTTCGCCAGGCCAGATTTCTGCCACGTTACCGTGGAAAGAAGGTGGAAGTTAAGGCAGATGATAGTACCCTTTCAAAAGCAGGGTGCAGAAGCTTATTTGTTGTTCCCGGCAAGACTGAAAGTCATCAGGAAGGGGTACACCAAGATATTTATGTCTGAGATAAAAGCGGGAGAGTATCTAGCAGAGATTACGGAGCTAGATAAAGAAAGAGCTCCATCGAAAACGACATCAAATAGCCCACCAAAAACCCCGTAAAGGTCACAAGATATAATTAACAGATGAGAGAACAGGATAGGAGAGAGTAGCGACACTACAGACTGCAGGTGCTACACATAGGTCAGGATTGACCTATTTGCCTGTAGTAAGGGGGGGTGGGATCCAGAAGGGGGGGGGGGCAGAGGGGGGAAAGGGGGTGGAGGTGGGGGGGGGGATAGACACACACTTAGGAGGTGGTTGCAAGCACAGTACATGTAAGGAAGATTGGCGAGGCAGGTTACACAGTAGTTTAGTAATAAAAATCATAGGTAAGGAAATAATGAAGCTTATTGAAATATTGTTGGCACAGGTGTACACAGAGGGTAGGAAAAAGTATGAACCACAATGACTTGTAGGATAGCCTCAATAAACATCTGTGGGCTAAACGAGCTAAATAAGAGGCTCAAAACGGCTGCCCTACTAAAATCGTTAAATCTCGACTTAGTGTGCCTCCAGGAAACACATATTGAAGGCACTAAGGCTTACTTACTGGACCAGCTTGGCTTTAATGTATTAGCAAAAACTAACCAAAACACAAAGACGAGAGGTGTGGCGATTCTAGGTAGGAGACAGGATACGCTGGTTAAGAGAAAGAAGGAGGATCAGTGGGGTAGATGGGTTATGGCAGAACTAAGATTCAGGGGGGAAACTATCACGGTTGTTTCGGTTTATGGCTCCACAGGAGATGATCCGGATATTTTTCAATTTTTAGACACAGAATTGGCGCAATGGCCGGAGCCAATTATATTATGCGGTGATTTGAATCTACATGATATAGACAGTAGTTTTTTAGACCCTGCCAGAAAATACTCAGGGAGGAAAAAGAGGACTTATACAGCCTTGGCGGATATGGTAACACACAACTTGTTGGCAGATCCTTGGTTAAAATGCCATCCAAACCTAGATGGGAGCACCTTTTTTTCAGCTCCTCACCAGATAATGGTTAGGCTGGATTATTTCTTAATAACAAGAGGACTGTTGGATAGAGCAAGAATAGATAGGGAACCAAGGATCATCTCAGACCATAGCCCGCTAGTCTTAACTGTAATAATTGGGCAAAGGACAAATAAAGAGTTAACGCAATGGACATTTGATAGAACGCTGCTCCAGGATCAGCGGTATAGGGAAAGAATGAGTAATTGGATTAAGGAATACTGGGAGATAAACAGAGGTACATCATCGCCAGGGATAGTCTGGGATGCTTTTAAAGCTGGAATAAGAGGAGAAACCCTGAGCTATGTAATTAAGGATCAAAGAATGCTGAAGGTAAAAGCTGAACAAGTTAATAAGTTAATCATGGAAGCAGAGGAAGCACTTATGACAGCCATACATACACACTCTCCAATTGACCAGATCTTATTGAAAATAGTTGCTCTCAAGGCCGAAGCTACGGAAGGGATGGCGAAAAAAACAGTAGAGAGGTATATAGTAAATAAGGAAAAGGTATATGAACTCAGTGAAAGAGTTGGCCATATACTGGCTGTGCGAGCCAGGCGAAGGGACGGGTTGGCTGATATAAAGGAGATCAAAAATTTACAGGGGATTATGGTGAAGGAAACTGAACAGATAAGAGAGGTTTTTAAACAATTTTATACGGAGCTGTACACAAAGGATGGTCTGGAGAGAGAGGAGGATATAAGGACATATCTAAGCGAGATAGAACTCTCAGTGCTAGCAGAGGAGGACAGGAAGGGGCTGGAAGAGGTATTGCAGCTGGATGAACTGGTTGAGGCCCTGAGGGATTTACCATCCGGGAAGGCAGCTGGTCCGGATCAGATTCCGGTAGAATATTACAAGACCTTTCAACCGTCTCTTGTAAGAGAAATGTTTAACGTTATGCTGCTAGCCCAAAAGGGCGAGTCTGTTCCAGAATCGTGGGGCGGCGCAGATATTATTGTAATACCGAAGAAGGGTAAACCTGCAGACATCCCGGGGTCCTATCGCCCCATTACTCTAATGAACGCAGATGTCAAGGTGTTCTCCAAAATTCTGGCGAAGAGATTATCTAGGGTAGTAGAATCTTTGGTAATTCCTTCTCAGCATGGGTTTATCCCGGGTAAAGGAACAACTCAACACATTAGACAAGTAATCACGGCATTTGATGCAGCAGGCACTCTAGGAGACCCTATGGCAGCTCTGTTCCTGGATGCTGAGAAAGCATTCGATAGGGTCTCCTGGAGGTACTTGTGGGAAGTTTTGAGATGGTATGGTATAGGGGCAGGATTTATCAAGGCCCTGCAGACCTTATATATAAATCCGACGGCCAAGATAAAGGTTAATAGAGGACAATCATCCGCAGTTAAGATCCAGAGAGGAACAAGGCAGGGATGTCCCTCTTCCCCCCTCCTCTTTGCTCTATACCTTGATCCCTACATACGTAAGTTGGAAAGCAATGACCAGATTCCACCGCTAGCTTTAAATGGTTGTAGATTTAAAACGTTAGCATATGCTGACGATGTGGCCATCTTGACTGCAAAACATTCAGACGCTATCAGGGCAATTGAAGAAGAAGCTGTACGATTCGGACAGTTCTCAGGATATAGCCTGAATAATGGTAAAACTCAGATAGTCAAAAACCAGTGGGTAATATGCAACGATGACAGGGTGGTGGGAGCGGCAACCTACCTAGGGGTGCAAATTACAGCAGAGGTAGAAAAGATTGTTAAAAACAATATGACACCTTTAATAGCTCAAGTCAAAAAGGATTTGGAAAAAATGAATAATCTACACCTGTCACTGGTAGGCTGTACAAACAACATCAAGATGTTGGTTCTACCCAAATTTTTATACTTTTTTAGGTCTATACCCTTGCTGTTTGAAGCCAGCTGGTTTAACGGCCTAGAGACCATATGTAATAGGTTCATCTGGGGACACGGTAAGACCCGGAGGGCCTATAGGTTTATGACACTATCTAGGGAAAAAGGGGGATGGGGGGCACCAGATTTTCGTTTATATTATATGGCAACTGTTTTGCAATATATACAAGGATTAATAGGGGGGAGTATTGATAATGTAAGATTGCATAATATGTCTACTGAGGTTTATGCTGTTGTGCTAGGGGCAAATCCCTATAATTGTTTTTTAAAATGTACAGATTGCAGTTATTTCAAGAGAACCAGGTTTAAAACTCTTAAAGCGGCAGTTACGGTATGGAACGCTTTTTCAAAGAAAGTCAAGATGGGGAGGTATAATAGATATGTGTCCTTAATTAATAACAGATCACTTCCAGCAGAAATATTTGCTGATCAAATAATGGCAGAGTGGGCAGTGAGGGGGGTTACGCAAATAGGAGATCTGCTCTCTCAGGATGGTTTTAAGCAATTTTCAGATCTGAGAACTACATATGGTATAGACAACAGGGGTTTTTTCAAGTATTTGCAGATTAGAAGTTTCTTTAAAAACAAAGCGGGAGGTCCTGCAGGCTTTAATAAAATAGAAATAATGGAGAAAATTAAGTTGATGGGTGACTGCTCAATACGGTCGTTTTATGCAACCCTGTTGAAAGAAAGCCAGGATGATCTAGAAAAATTTAGCATGAAATGGGCAGATAAAATAGGAGTTGAAAGCAATCTGTTTTTTGAATCTCTGAATTTAGGACGCACAATATTAAGTGCAGCCCCTCTGCAGTCTCAGCACTATAAAACATTATATTTTCTTTATTTCACGCCTGCAAGGATAGCAAAATGGGGTGGGAGTTCAGGAATTAACTGCCCTCGCTGCGATGCGTTAGAGGCAGATAGCATACATATTTTCGCAACGTGTCCCCAGTTACAATCACTGATTAAAGAGATAGAGGGGTTTCTAGCAAGGTCTTTGGGTATAGTGATCACTCTAGTACCATCTTGGATCATGTTAGGAGTGGCTGACGGGGAGCAAGAGCAGTACTCAGAATTCTTGTTTGTAATAATGGCTGTTTATAGATTGACAATAGCTAGGGCTTGGCTAGATAAAAATCCCCCAAAGTTTCAAACTTGGTTGGCAAATACGCTGTACGCATACAATATGGAGGAAAATATCTATGCTCGGAAAGGGAGGAGAGGAAGATGCTTGGGGAGAAGGGTTTGGGAGCCATTAAGTAAATGGAAGGAGAAGCAAAGGAAGGACGAATAGTGGGGGGGATGGGAAGAAAGCGGCTGCTTTATCTTTCCTTCACTCTCTGCTCTTTGTTACTGTTTATTTTAGATTCCCTTATTGTTTAAACAAGGTGTTAAAAATTTTTGTGTGGCATACTCCAAAGATGGAATTTAAATAATAGAAATTAAGGAGAATATTGTAAACTGTTAAAGTGTATTTAATGTAAGTGAAACTGTGCTTACTCTTGGTAAAAAATAATAAATAATAAAAAATAAAAAAAAGAAAAATAGGGTAAGGATGAAACGGCAGCATTATTTTTTTTCTGAGTGCTTCTTAAGCCATTCGTTTTTAAATAGGGGAGAATGCAACTTAATTTCCAACACAGTTATATGGTTCTATTACCACTGTTGATTTTAGTTGCTAACATATTGCATCTCACCATATAACAAGCTAACTTCACAAATGTACGATGTGTTTTAAACAATTATGACTACATGATTTAAGACCCCAGGACATGTTGATTTACAGAAATATTGCCCCAAAGGGCAATACTTTTGTGAGCCATATTTAGGACACATTATTTATGTCTGAGGATATTTTATTCTGATAACGTACCCGTGAAGACACGCCCACCTTAATATACATAAAATTATACAACAATGGTTGAAAAAAGCCACTTCTGTGCTACACACCAGCCACTGAGCCCACACATAAAGGACATTAATGGTAGGAAGCGCATAGCAAGATTTGGAAAATCTAGTTCAGTTGCTTGTTTATCACATGAGCAGAGAAAGGCTATCTCATAATGAATCAAGATATCCATGAGCCTGTTTTGAAACTATATAGCACATGATGATGATGCCATTTAGAGGACTGAAGACAATCTTTAAAAGAGTTGGCAAAACTTCAAGCAGCGCTATGAAGACCACGCAGCTGATCCAACAGCGTAGCTGCACAAAATATGAGGCCAAACTCCAAGTGACTCTGTGTCTGAGAGGTGTTGGGCTGGAGTCTGAAATTACGTCTTGGAGGGTCTCTAGAAGCTTTCGATTGCTTCCCAAGCATTATTTCTGACCCAAACCTTGGTGGTGGTATGAATATGGCCTCAACTGTCTTTATATTAGGGAGCAAATTAGGGCCTCAGAGCTTAGTCTGCAATGATTTAATTGCATGCAAGAGTGAATTTGCTATTTTTTTAATTGGGGGTGGTGGCGATTCCTGCAAGGCCACAGGTAATAGTGGTTAAGGAGGAGGCTGCCTCCCCCAACACTCATGCTGCCCGGGGCGTACCGCCTCACCCCCCGCTATGCCACTGCTTGTTGGCAACAAGTTTCACTTGGGGTAGGATTTTGACACCAAATCAGGTCTGGGCACATACAACTTGATCTAGCTTTGCATCAAAACACATCAAAACATAAGGGGTTTATCATCTGTTCCTCCCCAGACATGCAGTCTTTATATTGATTACCAGGAGGTTAGCTCTACACACCACAATGCAATTTTGGTGCATGTGAATGTCAACATTGGGTGCTAAAGCACTTTAGAAATGATTGGCGCTGCTATTTGCAGCATTTTTCCCACTTTGAATGGCATGAGCAACTGTGCAAACATATAGTAAATCTGGTATTTTTGCAATTGACATAAAAACAGCCCTTTGTCAACAATAACTCCTCTCTTGATTTGAAGAGCTTACTCAGGAATTTTTTAGGATCAGCAAGTACTCAATATGAAGCAGAGAAACCTTTAAGATTTTGACCAAAAAAATCCTAAATATTAATCCATGTGACGGGTGCCCTTCTATCTCAATGACCGCACCTGTATCTAATGTCATTTCTTCTCCTGTCCAGCATTAGAACTTCCTTTGTAGTTACAATGGTATTTCCTCATATTGTGTCCCACGTTTTCAAAGCAGATGTAATAACAAGTACAACAATATATTGGGGCCAATATTCACCATTTTCCTCCAATCCAATAAATCAGATGCTAACCTGATTGCAAACTGTTGTTGCATGTTACAAATAATGCCCACCATAAAATAATTTAGGTCCTAAATGCGTATAATTAACCTAAAAAGTCCAAAGCTAAATATACAGGCGTGAACTTATATCACTGAAGCGCATGTATGCACTGCAAGGCTTTGATCACAAGGAAAAGGAGCATCACTTCCTTTAAAGAAATTACCTCTTTGGCCAATAGCAAGCCACAAAGTGGAATCTCATCATGAGGGTCAGGGTCTGCTATCTGCATTGGGGATCAGACAGCAGACCCAGGGACTGATGCATGCTTCCCCACCCGTGTTGCAAAATACCACTTTTTAAGGTCAAGCCTAGAGTTAGAGCGCATGCGCTGCTCTGCGAGACTTGCTGGATTCCTTTGTTTCGTCTGCTTTTACAAATTCACTTCACGGACACCACGCTTTGTGTTTTAACAAAGTTTTTTAATTAACTTTCAACGTGAGCGCTACATAAAGTACTCAAAAATTAAGGAACAAAATGAACGACTGCTGCCATTGGTAGGGATGCCATTATTAATTTAGAATAGCTTAGGTAATATCAGATTTTTCACATTTTAAGTAACCAGCTCAATTACATCCAAAAACGGTTGTAACTTCAACTTCATAATTAAAATATTAAGGTGCTGTCTATTGTTTACTATTATTAACATTTAATGCTGGTTGTCCCACTAAAATATTACATTGCAATAAAGTAAAGAATGAGCCAGGCAGTGTCTGCTTCCGGTTGGTTCCTCCATTCACTTCGGGTTCGAAGCTGTAAACATGGAGTACTGGTTGCAGAGAGTGAGACTGGACTCTTGACTGCGACAGCAGGAGGCAGATTAGGAAAAACTGACTCTCGCAGGCTGTTAAACACTTCACTTTTCAGTGCTACTCCGCCTGCTGTGATTAATAATAGCGTTGTTAGGTGAACCCTTTGGGGGTGTCTGTGTGCATGTGCAGTCTCTATGTAAAACTCCTACACAGCTGGAATCCACTTAAGTAAACTCATTTCTTCTTGTTAAGGGGTAAACATTAGATTGCAGTACATAGTATGTAGCCGTAAATTGGGCAGCATTCCTATAGGCGACAGTGTGCCTGTCATATTATCACGAAGGAGCTGAGCTCATAGAACACTTTTGTGCCCTCTCTTTGCTCACCGTTGACCATTCTCTTCCTCTCTTAGGTCACTACTCTCCATATCCAAATTACACCCTTTCACTGTTCATAATGCCAGCCACATGTATTTTCTCTTAATTTTAATCCCACTTACCTGACTACTGGAAATTCATATCCTCATTCAGGAAAATTATTGACTCTTTACCAGTCAAACTCTGTTCGTGGCTTCTCACATCAGAGCTTTATCTCATCATATCTCCAACTGTCTGGCTAAATCCCTTTCAGAAGTGCATTTACAAATTTCTTACCCTCGTATTCACTCTCATAGCGGTCCAAATCATTCCCACCGGCAGATGCATAAATGGGTTACCTAACTCTGTTTGTACAGTTGTAGTTCTAGTTTTGTTGTTGTGGTTTATGCACCTAATAATCAGATTGCTTTCATGCCTTATGTTGTGATTGGCGCTGGGGCTTGTATTACATTTTTCATCAGTTCCAGCACATTTTGCTAAGATTTTTCTGCTTGAGAATATAGGAAAAAAATCATTGGTAGAAATAGGGGTTTCTAGTTGGCAGAGGTAGGTACCTTTGTCCAAATAGAGACCCTTGCTTCTAGTCGGGGTAAGGAGGGGTGCACACTTCAGATAACCCCTGCTCATCCCCTTGGTAGTTTGGAATGAGCAGACAAGCTTATCCCAAAGGCAATGTGTAAAGTATTTGTACCAACACTCACAGTAACACAGTGATAACACCACAAATGGACACCATCCAGCATACAGTATTAAGGAAAATGACTTTTAAAAGGTCTTAGTAATTGAGTCCATAGATAACTATAGATGCATGATTGATTTCTTGCAAAGTACCTCTCGTTGCGACAAAAATCAAAGAGATGCGTCGGTCCCTGAGACTCCTGTGGATGCGATGTGACAGTTCCGCTGTACACAGGGGAGCAATGTGTCGGGTCCGGTCTGTGAAGGGAAGCGATACGTCGATTTTGGGACGACTCCATTCCTCGGGTGACGCAACAAGGAAAACTTGCTGCAGAGGGACGATGAGTGGAAATCCGGGATGCATCGACAACCGATGCGGCAGCAGCGATCCATCGATGTGTTGATTCTTGCGGCAGGCGCTGCGTCGGTTTCAGCAGCGGCACAGCGGTGCGGGGAGATTCTTCTAGCACCACGGCGTTGCGTCGGAAAAACTGTTGCAAGAAGAGCGACGCATTGATTTTTGTTGTTGTTACATTGCTTTCCAGCTCCAAGCAGCAGAAACAACCTCCAGAGGCCCCACACAGTCACAGACACTCCTGGCAGGTCAGAGCTCCCAGCAAGGAAGTTCAGGGGAGCAGGGGGTGAAGTCTTTGGGTTCCTGAGACTTCAAAACAGGAGGAAAGCTTTACTCAAGCACTTGGAGACTTTCCTCAAGCAGGGAGCACAGCACACAGCAAAGTCCTTCTCCTTTCTTTGGCAGAAACAGCAACTGCAGGCCAAACCCAGACACACAGCAAGGACAGTACTTCTCCTCAGTTTCTTCAGCTCTTCTCCACAGCAAAGGTTCCTCTTGATTCCAGAAGTAGTCTAAAGTCTGTGGTCTCTTTGTGGAAGGGCTCTAAGCTCAGTTCAAACCGGTTCTGGGGGCACTCTGCCAGTGAACAACAACATCCTTTGCTAGTGTGGGCTTTGGTTCCAGACACGTCACAGGGGGGTAGAGCAAGCATTGTGGAAGGCAGGCACAGCCCTATTCAGGTGCAGGTGGCACCACTCCAAATGCAGATCAGGCCTATTCAACCTAGTGCTGACTCATCCAGACCCCTGGAGCCACTGGACTTCCCCAGCCTCTGTCACTCCAAAGCCAGACAGTCAATCCACAAACAGGCAAAGGCACACAGGATGGTTGAAAAAGAAAATAGCCACTTTCTAAAAATTGTATTTTCAAACATAGAATGTAAAAATCACATTTCCTAAAAGATGCATCTTTAGATTCTGAGTTCAGGCATACTAAACTTTATTTTCCTATCTGGTCCCAATCGTAAGTTATATTTATAAGATGTTATAAATTAACTCCCATGATTTCCTATGGGGTCAGATAGCCTTACAATAGTGAAAATGAAATTGGCAGTATTTCACTATCAGGACATGACACACACATTAGGGCATGTCCTACCTTTCACATACACCGCAACCTGCCCACAGGGGTACCTTGGGCCTACCTTAGGGGTGACTGAGATGTAAGAAAAGGGAAGGTTAGGGCCTGGCAAGTGGGTGCACTTGCCAAGTCGACATGGCAGTTAACAACTGCGCACACACACTGCGTTGGCAAGTCTGAGTTACCGTTTCAGGACTACTCGTGTGGGTGGCACAATCAGTGCTGCAGGCCCTCTAGTAGTATTTGATTTATCATCCCTGGCACACTCAGTGCACTCTACTAGGGACTGTCCAGTAAATCAAATATGCCAATCAGGGAAAACCAATTATAATAACAATTTACACAGGGAGAACTTGCACTTTGACACTGATCAGCAGTGGCAAAGTGCCCTAAGCATCTAAGCCAGCAAAAACAAAATCTAGCACAGTATCAAAAATACAAGCGGTACATACAGTCTGGGGAAACCACGCCAAGGATGCCAAGTCTAACAATCATGCATTGCTATTTTACAATCTTGTGAATTAGGAACAACAAATGATATGTGCAATCTTTGTTTAAAAATATAATCTGTGCATCTTTGTTATGCTCATTGTTATCCTTTTTCTCCATGAAGTCTTACTATCCCACATTAGCATTCTTAAACTAAGGGACTCGTGTGTCTGTGTGTGAGAGAAGTTTGTTCTCCCGGTGCCTGTGTTGTACCCGTCATGTTTGACAGGAAAATGGATGCAGCTGCTTCCCAGGCTATGTCTGTTTTGTATGAGTGGGACTATTGCTGTACCTGATTTGTATGTGTGAAGAGAGAGTGTATGGTTGTCTCCCCTCTTTGTATGTGAGGAAAGCTTTCACTGTTGTGCTTGTGATGTAAATGCATATGTGTGTGTGAAGGGAGCTTGGACTGATGTCTGTGTTGTTTTTCTTCTTTTGCGCAAACAAACTTGCACTGCTTCTCACCTGTTTTTAAGTCCTCTGTGACTGTAGTGCTTTGATGCCTGCCTTTTTTCCCTTGTGTGAGAAAATCTAATGCTGCCATTGCCCATTCTGCATATGTTAATTGTATGCAAGGAAGTATGCACTGCTGCTTCAAGTGTGTGTGTGTGTGTATATAACAGAAACTTTCACTTGTAATCCTCAATTTGTACTTATTCTACTTGTCAGATACTACACCGCTGTTGCCTATGATGTATCATTTCTGTGGGCAAAGAATCATTTCTGCTGTTGTGTGATGTGTTGTTCTGCTGCTGCTGTTTATGTTGTACATGTTATTTGTATACGAGGGGAGCCCTGTGACTCTGGTCACAACATCAGTACTTTCAGAAAGTAAATGCATAGGTGGAGAGCTACTGTTCGCTGCAGATCCCGGTCTAATTTATAGGTGTTCCTAAAGATTTGCAGATGGAAAGCTGCCTCATGAAAATGAATGAGCTTCTGCAAGTTTTTATGCTTGAACATCCGGCACAACACAGTCATATCTAGATCACATTATCAATGCCATAGAATCAAAGCACTGTGATGCAACGTGGCCACAGGAGCACTGTGGCTTTTTTATTAAAACAAAGAGAATTTAAAAAGAGAAAGAGCTTAGCCTTAAGAACTACTAACACGTTTTATGGTAATAGGAGCAAATGTCTAATAGGGCCTCAGGGGTAAAATGCACTAATAAAGGCCTATTTAAAACACATGTGGCTAAAAATGCTCAGGAAAGGGTCTAATTGCTGGTAAGGCCAATTTTAAGATGACAAGGCCTAAGGGCTGAATAAAACAGTGATTTGGATGGCTTGCCATAGAGGTAGGGCTTGTAGAAGAATTTTTTTTTTGTGTTTTCGCAGAGCTTTTCTCGCTTTGTTGGCCCCACATTGCTGCAAACCATGTTGTGAACGTCTAAAGGCCTGCAAAGGGGATATGACTGGATTATCCCTGAATCTCATTAAATATTGTGTTGTTTTCTTTAAAGTGAGTACAGTATTTCGTCCTATAAAATATTGTGTCCAGAATATCGACCATAACTTGACATCATGATTAGTTTATACAATTCAGTACATATTTCAGTGCCTAAATTGAGATGGTGGTTGCTGTTGGGGGAAGTGGGCTGGCCCTTTTTTGAGGAGGCCAGCACCTATTTTTCCCCATCAGATATTTCTAGCCCCTTCGCTGCCAGGCCCTTTCCCCCTCCTGTGCCACGCCCTTTTTTGGATATTTGGGGTAGTGCGCGCTGAGGCCCCTGTAACTTTTTGACCACATAAGGTATCCACGCCAAATTTGCGTCCTTTTCTTCCAACATCATGGGGATTCTGAAGGTACTCAGAGTTTGTGGATTCCCCTGGAGGGGTCACAGAAATGAGCCAAAATACAGCAAAATTTAGTTTTTTTAGGGGAAAATGGGAAAAACGGGCTGCAAATGAAAGCATCTTGGTTTTTCCCTGCAAATGTTATCAAAAAAGGGTTGGTGGGGCTGAAATCACCATTTTCCCACCTTTTAGAGGATACCAGACTTTTGTCAGAAACCC
Source organism: Triturus cristatus (assembly GCF_964204655.1). Taxonomy (NCBI): domain Eukaryota; kingdom Metazoa; phylum Chordata; class Amphibia; order Caudata; family Salamandridae; genus Triturus; species Triturus cristatus. The sequence goes on from NC_140583.1 coordinate 882,766,972, forward strand.
AAAATGTTTTACACAGTTTTGGCATTTGTCGCGGGTACTTGGGCCTCCCACACGAGTGAGGCACCGTTTTTATCAGGAGACCCAGGGGAACGCTGGGTGGTAGGAAATTTGTGTCAGCCCGGTGATGCCACAACTTTCCCACACAAAAATGTGTGAAAAAGGTGATTTTTTTCAGCTATATTTGAGGTTTGCAGGGCATTCTGGGTAAGGAAACGTTGGGGGATCAACGCAAGCCATACCTACCTGGATTCCCCTGGGTGTCTAGTTTTCAGAAATGTGTGGGTTTGGTAGGTTTCCCGAGATGGCCGCCAAGCCCGGGGCCAAAAACTCATGGGACCCCCTTTGCAAAACCAGGTTGTTTTGTGATAGGTAATTTTGATGTCTCTTCAATAGGTTTTGGGCCCTTGCCTGATGCGGGCACTAGGCCTACCCACGCAAGTGAGGTACCATTTTTCTCTAAAGACTTTGGGGAACGCAGGGTGGGTGGAATTTTGTGGACCCACGCAGATTCCAGAACTTTCCACCACAGAAATGTGAGGAAAATGTGTTATTTTGAACACATTTTTAGGTTTGCAATGGATTCTGGGTAACAGAACCTGGTGAGAGCCAGTGAAGTCACCCCATCCAGGATTCCCCTCGGTGTCTAGTTTTAAAAAATGTACAGGTTTGCTAGGTTTGCCTACGTGCCAACTGCGCTAGGGCCCAAAATCCACAGGTATGCACATTGCTAAAAAAAATTCGGAGCCCATTGGGCTTTCTGCCGCCCTGGGGGGGAATCGGGGAAGGGGGTTTCATCCTGATATGCCCCAAAGGGGCAGAAAGACTGTGGCTATTTTTTGTGGGGGTGGGGGCATTGGTATGACCATTTTGGGCAGCCCCCACCCTCACGCATAAAAAAAGCCTGCGTACTCGCTGGCGCCTAGTGGGCTTTCTTCCCCCCCAGGGGGCAGATTGTATTGTATTGTATAAGTTTTTGTATAGTGCGTCTGCCACCCTACGGGTATCCTGGCGCTTGGAGACCATGATAACATGAAGCATATAGAACGAGCAGCCCCTAGTCAAAAGACGATGCTATCTATTCCTGGCGAAATAAACAGGTCTTAAGATCTTTCCTAAAGCCCAGCAGAGATTTGGCCTGTCTCAGATCTTGGGGAATCTTATTCCAAAGGCGGGCTGCCACCGTACTGAAAGCCCTTCCTCCCATCCTTGCTAGTTTTATTCTGGCAACGGATGCCAGGCTTTGGCTAGTGGACCGGAGATCAGGGGCCACTGCCACCATATGCCCTCCCGGGGGGGCAGAAAGACTGGAATTTCTCTGGGGGTGGGGTGGGGTATTGTCATGCCCATTTGGGGAGCCCCTACCCCTACACTAATAAAACAAAAAAATCCATGGTTTCTAGTGCCATTCTGGGGGGGCCAGATTGGGGGCTACAGCTCCCATCTGCCTCCTGAGGGGCAGAAAGACTGTAATTTTTGTGGGGGGGAGGTTGGAGGCATTGGCGTGCCTGTTTCAGGTAGCCCACACCCTTAAAACAATTGCGCAAAAAAATACCCTGGTGTTTAGTGGGCTTTCTGCCCCCCCCTGAAGGGGCAGATTAGGGGCCAATGCCCCTTCTGCCCCCCAGGGGGGGCAGAAAGGCTGTAATGATGGTGGGTGGGTGGGGGCATTGGCGTGCCCGTTTCGGGCAGCCCCCACCCTAAAAAAAAACTGAAAACAAATCCCTGGTGTATAGTGGGCTTTCTGCCCCCCCGAAGGAGCAGATTAGGGGCCAATGCCCCATCTGCCCCGCGGGGGGGCAGAAAGACTGTGATAATTGGGGGTTGGGGTGGGGGCATGGGCCTGCCCATTTTGGGCAGCCCCCACCCCTATTTTTATTTTTTTTACAATTCCCTGGTGTCTAGTGGTCTTTCTGCCCCCCCGGGGGGGCAGATTGGGGGCCAATGCCCCATCTGCCCCCCAGGGGGGAGCAGAAAGGCTGTAATGGTGGTGGGTGGGTGGGGGCATTGGCGTGCCCGTTTCAGGCAGCCCCGACCCTAAGAAAAAAATGAAAAGAAATCCCTGGTGTATAGTGGGCTTTCTGCCCCCCCGAAGGGGCAGATTAGGGTCCAATGCCCCATCTGCCCCCGGAGGGGGCAGAAAGACTGTGATAATTGGGGGGTGGGGTGGGGGCATGGGCCTGCCCGTTTTGGGCAGCCCCCACCCCTATTATTTTTTTTTTTTTAATTCCCTGGTGTCTAGTGGTCTTATTGCCCCCCGGGGGGGCAGATTGGGGGCTACTGCCCCCTTCTGCCCCCCAGGGGGGGCAAAAAGACTAAATTATGCCAAAATTATTTGGGGGGAGCAAAGGCCCTTGCCCAAGGGGCCGCTCCCCCCTTCCTGGTGTCTAGTGGGTGGATCCCTGCTTGGGGATCGCCCTCCTGTGGCGACCCCCAAGCAGGGATCCTCTGGGGAGGGGTACCATTAGAAAGGGGAGATTTTCCCCTTTCCAACGATAACTCTCCCGTCTTTCTACGTGCTCAGGGGGCTGGGATAGCCCCCTGAGCACGTACAAAGTGAAACTGAAATGAGCCTCTTGGCTCATTTCAGTTTCAGTGTAATGACGTCGGCGCGACATGTGCGCTGATCGTCATTACACTGAAAGCAGGGGGGGGGCCTCGGGAGCTGGGGAAGCTCTTCCCCAGCTCCCGAGGCTATTTTCAGTAAAAGGGAATCCCTCTGGTGCCCGCACCAGAGGGATTCCCCAGGGAATGCCTCATGACGAGCTGGACTCGTCATGGGCACAGCGCGACTGTGCTCCATGACGAGTCCTGCTCGTCATGGGCACAGAAGGGGCTAGAGAACAAAAGAGGAAAAGAAACAAAGGGGAAAGAAGGAGATAGAGAATGATGGAAAACAACCACAAAGGAAGAAAGCAGGAACCTGCAAGCGTGATATAAAGTAGTCAAATAAAGAGGCATTAGCTGCATTCAGGAATTCACAGCCCAGTGGCGCAGCAAGGTGGGGGTGGGGCGGTCCTCTCGGGGCGGCACAGGTTTTGGGGGTGGAGGCCTCTCCTCCTTACCTACGTCCATCGCAGGAATCGCTAACCCCTCTGACCCCCCCAGTACCCGCGGTCATCACGGGAATCACCAGCATCCCCCTCTTACATGCCACCAAGGGCAGCAAACGCATTGGACCGCCACGGGCGGCACATCGGCTAGCTACGCCACTGACGCAACCTTGGTATTCTGCGTGCTGTGTGGGCTTTAAAGCAGAGCTTCGGCACAAGCTCTCATTTCTTTACAAATTAAGCATGGACAGATTTACTATTAACTTGACATCTACCCACCTTGCTGACATGGAGTAAATCTACACTCAGCTATATGTACTTACATCTCATATATATATATATATATTTAGCTTGACAAAATAGTTGAGATAGATATCCTGCAATGATAAATTTGAAGGGCAATATATTGCCACTCAATAGTGTGACATATATCTAACTAATACATGAACTCTGGAATGCACTTGTTGTGTGAGGAGTCTACCACAATTTGATTTATAGTTTATAGTACATACTGGCACACACATTGCAAAATGTTTTTTTTTATATTGATACAGCACTACAGCGACTTAAGAGACCAGCGAGAAATCCACCCACCGAAATTGGCCAAACTATGTTTGGAATCTCACTACTTGTTTCTTAGCTGAAATATTGGCCGTAATGTGACTGTGCCCTGGGATCTGTGGTACCCTTGGGTACATTGAAGTCATTCCTTTCAAAGAAAAGGCATTTCAAAATGTTTGACATTGAATGATACATAGGTAACGTTAATACCATCACCATGGTTAATTAGTTTAATCAGTGAAATGTATAGCACTAGTGAGTGTGTTTGTCCTTACTTGTGTGCTTGTGTGTTGGCAGACTCGCATATTCCTGTAGGTATGTGTGACTGATATGTATTTGTTTGTGTCTGTCAGTTTCAAATTACCTATCTTTTGTTCCAGTGCATATGAGGCAGCATTAGACAAGGTGAACCTAATAAGTATTTTCAGGAATCCGCGCATGCCTCTTGCTCCTGGCAAGGGCTCGGCTTGGGCTCTAGATTTAGCAAACTGCTTTATGGTCTGTGGCATAGCTCAAATTGCTTGGGCATGGAACTGCACAGCAAAGCACCAGCACCATCTCAGAGAATGGCAGTAACTCCCACATATATATGCAAGTCTGCTGGATCCCCCACTTCTTTGAGGCAGCCATGCAGCCCCTTTCACCGGGTAGGACAACGTTTTTCAATCACGGCCAAAAATAGGCCCCAGCTACTGCCTTTCTTTGCACTTGTGCCCCTGTCCTACCAGCAGTGGCATAGTGTGGTGGGCCCACAGGGTCAAACGCCCCAGGCGCAATATTCTTGGGGGCGCACATTTTCTAAAGAAAGTATTGCGCCCCCTGACCCGTGGACCGTTAGCACTTCCTTATCTAACGGTCCACGGGTTAGGGGGTGCAATACTTTCTTTTAAAATGTTGCCCCGGGCGCTGGCAACCCAGGCCATGCCGCTGCCTACCAGCTTTGCACATGCCCTCCAAAAGGGCACATGCTGGAGAGCATTACATAGGTGGTGTGCTGTCTGTATTCTTCCTACAGGAGGCCCTTGTTCAGTGATAAGACTTACACCAGAGCAGTAGGGTTGAACCTCATTTGCATGGCGATCATTCACATGCAAATGCATTAACTCCCTCTATTTAAAGCACTGTTCAGGAACTCTGGTACCTCCATCCTCCCCCATAATTCAATACTACATGGGGGATGTAAAAGGGGTGAAATTGAACAATGTGCTGATACTGTGCCACAATAGACACTTGTGCAATTTACCTGATGTGGTCGCTGTTGCAATATGCAAGTCTGCCGTTAGCAGCATTTCAGTTTCTTGCCACTGACTCCAAAAGTGCTAATGATGTTAAAGGTTGTTTTTCACTGTAAATCAGGTAACGAAGTGCATGTGTTGCATTCATGTACTTTATCGGAGATATAAGGCTATGTGAATTCATGTTTTCATTGTTGCAAAAAGTATTTTTTCCGAAAATCTACTGCTTTCTCGATAATCAATGAAACACATACATTTTGTTATGATCCAAGTTACACAATGAATAATTTGTACTTTGGTAAAACAGATTTTGCACTAGGTTTGTAGTTTAGATAACAATTTAGAAAGACGCATTGCTCACTTCCCTATAATGCACAATGCAAAATAAATATTACAAAATCAGGTTTCTAAATTGTTCACCTGCTACATTTTTTTACATGAAATGTTCCAGATTAATTTTGAGCAAAACACTTTTGCTCCAATCCATATTATGAAAGCTGCAAAAATGGGGTTCAATGTATTTGTCCCATTTTTGCAGTGGGGACAACTTTAAAAAATATGTCCAAATATGTTAAAGTTCTGCCCATTTTGTACTTTGCTTGTTTTTAATCCGTGCATAGGATTTACAACACATTCTTCTCTCTCTTCAGCAAAAGGCAGCATCGTAGAAAGGAAGAGAGACAACACCATACAAGCTCAAGACAGTGACTATGTTTCCTCATGATGGATAGAGAAAAGGATAATACGTTTCTCTTCACTGCAGATGGGTTAAAGAATCAATTTTTAAATTGATTAGTCTAGCACTGTCTCAGTTTTCTCTTTTGTATTGTATTGTGTAAAGTTAGTGAAAGCTGATATTAAATTTGCACTGTACCAGGCAAGCCAAGTGTCTGCTGCAGAAATGGGATCCCTTAGAATGAATAATACACAATTTCAAGAGTAAGCTTGAACGCTAGCTTTAAGCAATAACCTTTTTAATACTACTCCCATGGCAGCAGAAATGACAAACACTGCACCTAGAAGAGAAAAATGGCTCTCTGTCAAATCACCCAAACCTATTGGAACGGTCACTTCTTTGATGCTATTGAACAGCAGAGGCATAATGTTATTGTTCTTTCTGTGTTATGAGTTGTATTGTAGAATTAATGTTAATAGCAGTATTCGTTACATGTAAGAATTAGCAGAGGTGTGTATTATTGTGCTCTCCTTCTAGTAATATGGCTGCTTTGTTCTATATAATTTGTATTATTAGAGCTATATACAGTGGCAGCCGGCACAGTTAAACGTGGTGGGGCTGGGCGGGGCTGGGGCGGAGTGAGTTGGGCGGGGCGTAAGTCGACAGACGACGGAATAGGTATAATTAAATGAATAATACATTGTCCCACCATGCTTGCATGCAGCCTACATAGAGAAAATGGCCTCCACATAGACGCCTGTGGGGTCAGCATCCCAGCCAATTTGGCTTAGGGGAGGAAAGGGAGGCTGCCTGCTGCCTGCTTCCTGCTTCCTGCGAGGAGCAGTCCAGGGAGAAGGAGATGCGACGCGTGACCGGAGGCAAAGGTACGTTTTAAGTCTTTTATATATTTTTTTAAATTATGCACGAACTCCACGCGACCGCCCACCCCTCCACCCACGAGTCATGCTAGCCACAACTGAGTTTTAAAACAACAAATATTATATCAATAATTACTCATTTAAACAACAGATAAAAGAACTTATAAACAGCATAAAAGTATCAAAGAACACTAGCCAAACAATGCAGTATCGTAAGCCAATGTTTGTGATGTTATAAACTAAGCAGCAACCAGGAACTTGGAAGACGCAACAACCGGCAGCTTGCTGGTATAATTTTTTTTCAATTCAATTTAGTCTTTATTTCGATCATTCTGATCATAAAAGACACACAGAATATTTACAATAACATAATAACTATTCTTAGGTAAAAACATGATTTCTAAAATAGTAAGACATAATGCATCGTGATAATTGGTAATACACAAAAGTATAAAAACATGGTAAAACAATCAATTAAAAAAAGCACATAATTCATTATAAAAGTTATATCTTCATAGTATGCTGTAATTACACTAAAAGTAATTTAACTTTTCATTTCATTTGTGCATCGTACTTAAAGAGAGCCCAATACAGACTAAAAAATACAGGTAAATATCAGAGCATCATACAGAGGGTTAGAACTAATCAATGGCAGCTGTTACTTTTAAAAAATTGGACCGTATTCTCCATATCCAACTTAAAATGTTTGCTAGGGCCATCACAATGGGCTCTTGGGTACTGGTCTTCAATAGTCTTAGAGCAGTAGCTCATGACCTAGTACCCAAGCTAGAGCAAATTGGTTGTAGCCTTTGGCTCTGTGGAGAGTTGTAGGCCGGGCATACAAATACAATATGTGGTAACGTTTCATCCTGGCCCTGACAAAATACACATTTACTATCTGAGATCTTTTTCCATTTGGCAGTAAAGGATTTAATTGGTAGAGTACCCACTCAAAACTGTTAAAAAGTTTCCTATCGCCAGGCTTAGTAATATAGTCTCAAAAGTTTTCAAACATAGGCTCTGGCTTATGTTCCAAAAAGGTACTGGTCAATATGTGGTTTCTAGTGGTTTCTAGTGGATCGCATGTAATTTTCTTTAAGCATGGTCCTATAGGCCTCTTTAAAAGCTTTTTTGGAGAGAAACGTGTTTCCAACCGGATCTGCCCATATTCACCAGGGAGCATTTTATCTTTTGCAGTCATATTATCTTATGTGACGTATCAGCATCTCGAACATCTTTGAGTGTGTTTGCATAATGTGACAGCTCCAGGGTTGACCACAATCTTCGCCAAAAAGCAAGAGGTCTAAATCTTGCAACCTCAACCGGTATGTTGTATCCCAAATCAGAAAATAGGGGGTTAAGAGGTGTATTCTGAGAAAGGCCAGTGAGACTCCTCACAAATTTGTTCTGGGATAGGGTAAGTGGTGAAACATTCTCAAAACCCCAGAGTTCTGCTCCATAGAGATTGGAAGTCAGGACCTTTGTGTTGTAAATCTTTAGGACTGGGCCTATCGGCTTGGTCTGAGAAATCCTATGCTCGTTTATTAGTACTCCTGCCAAGTGTGGGTGCTTAAGTGCCAATAGGTCTATCTGGGGCTTCCAGTCTAACTTCCTGACCAGTGTAATCCCCAGGTAGGTAAATACGTCTGTTTGTTCCAGTGAGACCCTATTCATGAGAACCCTGCCCATAACTGCCTTGTGCTTATGCAGAACCATGAATTTGGTTTTGTCCACGTTCACCACCAGTTCATGATCTCTGCAAATGGCCTCAAAGCGACAAAGCGCTTGCTACAACCCCACTTGAGTTTTTGATATAATTAGGGTATTGTCAGCAAACATGAGTATTAGGACCTTTGAACCAGCTAAAGAAGGAGCATCAGTAGGATGTGCTAATAGATAATTTACAAACCCATTTATAAACAAAGAAAATAAAGTGGGGGCCAGAATACACCCTTGACGTAGACCTTTTAAAATCAAAAACCTGGGAGTAGTATTGACCTGTGCACCCCATCGAACCTGTGCAAAATTGAACTTGTGTAATTTGGCTACAAGCGATAAGAGCTCCAAGGGCATACCTAGGTCTTTCAGAACTGTCCAGAGCTTGTTACATGGGACCATGTCGAATGCTGATTTTAAATTAACAAAGGCGGCATAAATAGTGCCACCTGCTTAAATTACGACGCCAATAAATTAAAATAAAACGAAAGACCTAATCGATGGTACTTACATGTGCCCTAAAACCTGCCTGTAAGGGTGATAGTATGCTATTTTCTTCAATCCATTACTGTATTCTATTTAACAGTAACCTGGCCATGATTTTTTGTGTGGAGTCAATTAGACTAATTGGCCTATAATTACTGGGACTGGATCAATCCCCCTTTTAATAGATAGGAACATTTCAGCTCCTCGCCATGAGTTGGGTATGTTTGCTCCACTAGCTATCGTATTCACAAGCAGCTGAATATACTGTAGCCAATTGTCTTTATCATATATAAACAAGTCCGCAGGGTTGCCATCATGCTTTGGGGGTGGCCTATTACTGGTTTTAATCATTTTTTTAGATTCTTAGGGCATTTACTCGATCCCTCAGCCCCAGGACCGACACATGGGCACACTCCATCAAATTCTAGGTTTGTAGTAAAAGAAACAAAAGAACAACAAATGTTTCCATGATTGTTCAAGATATAAACAAACTGGACACAGCTTTGACTTATCAAAAAAAGACAACCAGGGTGAGGTAAAACTGGCAATCGGCAAGACACAAGTCCTTCGGAAATTCATTACTCTTTGACATGGAATTATCAATAATACAGCGATTATGTCCACTTGTGTAATTAAGAGTGATGTGGGGGACAAAAATCCTACTGCAAGAGCACATTTAGCGAGCTCTCACACTGTTTGCACTGCTGTTTATGTTCTGTTGCAAATAGCACTATACTCTTAGTGCAAAAAAAAACTTGCGTCCAATTGGGATGCAAGGGTGCATTTTGTGTTAAGAAATGAATGCTTAATGTTGGAAGGAAGTTGAGGGAAAATGCTACCTCAAGTGCACATTTAGCTAGCACAAGCAGCTGCTCTTGCTCGCTTTTCATGTTCTAGTGCATTTAGCCCTATTTCTTAGTGTTAAATGAATCCTCACATTCATTTTGGATGCAAGAGGGCATTTGTGCGCTAAGAAAATAGAACTAAATGCAGAATATCTCTTCTCACTTAATTATGCGAAATCTCACAGATTTTTGGGGTAATTCTGTGTGATTACATTGCATGGAATTACGCAAGCTATGCCCACCCCTACAAGACACCATATTTAAACTTCAAATAAGTGATCTTTCATGGACAGGTTCAATGTAATCAAGCATATCCTTGGACCTTAACATGTTTGTGAAGCAAAAAAAGCTTTTGTCCAGTTGACAATTCACTTTGTTCAATGTATTGGGCCCAATACCCTTTTGGCAATGACAATAAGATATGTCTAATACAGAACAGGTTATGCCAACCAATGCTCATGCCCAGGTCAATCAGGAACTGCTTAATGTGGTTTAGCCAAGAGATCTTGTGGGTATAAGGTTGGCTAATGATTTCGGCAAGACCATCTCTATTTGGCTCAGGAGTGATCCAAATTCATAACCAGTACAGGACTGGCCTTTCAGATAGCAAGATGGTTAATGAGAGCAAGGTCTTGTCTAAGGCAGTAGGTGGGCACTCCTCAATAAATTTAGGATTCTCAGTCACCCCCAACTCTGCCAAATCACAATAGTCCCAAATGGCACTTCCAACCTGAACGTTATATATTTCAAAAGTTGGAGCAATTGGAAAGATGTGAGTTTGGCAAACTTTACTATACCACATTCTCTATGTTTAATCAGAGAGGAGTTCTTCATAATTAGTGATTCCCATGAGTTAGAAGCAGAGAGCCTGACACCAAGTTACTCAAATTCTTTAACTCTCTCAAGTGTATTCACGACCAAGCTAATGTGCCCCCTATATTTCTTTTGTTTGGTATAGCTCAATAATATTTTTTTGCACATTGATTTACGCAGAGTTGGCTGCAAAATGAATTAATTTATTAATAAACTGAATAAAGAGAGACAGAGCCAAAATGCAACCCTGGTAAACTCCTAAATTCATACAAATTTTATCAGTGAGTTTGCCCTTTAGGCTCCAATGGATTTGTGCATAATTATTCTCATTTTGTTGAATTATAATGTTTAAAAGGTCGATTGGAATGCCCTTGCTAGCAACAGTCTAGCTCTGGGGGCCAGGTCATAAGCAGCTCAGAGGCAGACAAAGGTGACAACAAAGTAATCCCTAATAATGTTAACAATCGTCCACTTTGGATGAGAGAAAGTAGAAGACCAGGTCAACTGCTCCAGTTTCCATTCTGAACCTAGCTTGGAGATGGTTGAAAGTGTCATGATTAGTAATCCACTCAGATAACCTAAGGACCTGCTGAAAAACATATTGTGTAGATTATCCACGAGACTTGTGGGTCAATAATTACAGGGGTGGGTACGATTGCCTTTTTCAAAAACCAAGGCAATCTTGGCTCACTTCCAAGTAGTGGAAATTGGGGCATCAGCCACAATCATGTTGAAAATGTAATTAATTTTTGAGGGCCCAAATACTAGGGTTGGAACAAAACATATGTATGGAAACTTTGTCCAATGCAGAGGTTTTACCCCGTCTTTGACAGGTAACTGCATCCTTTGTCTTCTCCAGGGAAAAAATGATGGTGAAAACTGGCTAAAATCTGAGGTTGACAACTAACATTCCCCATGCTGAGGGGAGATGGGTGGGGAAATAAGGGAGAAGAACAAAAAGTGACCCATCCAGTTGCTTGGTTGGGTGTGAACTACTGGGACCTTAACAATGTTATGACCACCCTGGATAAAATATTTTCCAGAAAGCCTTCTCGTATTCATTTTTGGCTGCTTCAAGGACGTCACCCCACATCCCCTTTTCCCAGTTTGATTTGACTAGTCTCATGGTTTTCCTATACAGGGCTCTAGATTCAGCGCTCCTGGTTCTATCACCTTACTTTATGAATTCAAAGAGTGCTACTTTCACTGTCCTACAGTCCAGGGTGAACCACTCCTGTGATCTGGGGCTCTTTTATCCGGCTTGAACTCTTTTTGAAAAAACCCTTAAAATCCAAAAATAACATATTATGGACTAGGAGGATTCTATGAGGCATAACAATGAATTATTCTCGTTATTTCCTTTTTCCACGTATGCTACATATTGCAGTACACATAGAAAAAGGAAATGCTGTTAAGGATTGTTTTTGGGAAGGAAGGTGTCCCCACTAAAATGAAGCCCGCAACGCAGACACCCTTCCACCGTGGAGCAAGGGTGACTGTGATGGTGCTAGACAGAGAACAGTACTCCAGTGCTAAGAGGCAACAGAAATTCACCATGTCACTTTCTCTTTTTTGTGCTTATGCGTTGAATATTGAATTATACAATGATTACCCTGTAGTCACAGCTGGGCTAAGACATTAGTAACATTAAAAGGATTTTAGACCAGAAAAATATATATATATTTTTTTAAATTTTGTTTATTGGCATTTAGAAGTGTCAGATACAGATTCACAGTGGAAAGAGTTATAGTAACATGCATCTTGTTACTCATTAAGAGCCAAGCATCATTACATCAACAACAGAAAAAACATTTGGGATCCGAGCGACGACATCATGTTAATAAAAGGACTGCTTAGCATCTAATTGCAGTGTGTTGAGCAAAAAACACACAGACAACCAGGCAACAATCATGCAGAATAAGTACGACTTTATGCAAAAATGGGACCATTTCCAATTTGTCCGAATATACTCGGTGTGCAAATGTGAAGGCTCAAGGCTTGCTTTGGTAAGTTACCAGAAGGTGTCGATAGGTTGGGACCATCTGAATTTTTTAGTGCGTAGCCATGCCAGGAACAGACACCATATATCCCTGGGCCTAGAGGAAGCTGGCATCTAGTCCCAGAAGGTAGACAGTTGTTCCTGGCAAAAGGTAATGTCTAATATCCAGGCTTCCCCCGTGCATGGCCACTCTACGGTTCGCCAATAAGGGTAGTATGGCGAGGAACCTACAGCTGTTGATCAGGGTGTCTTTTACATATCCAAGCAGTCCTAATAGAGGTATGGGTGCTAGTGGTATCTCCAACATTTCCCTGATTTTGCAAAAAACTACCACCCAATATTTTGCAACAGTTGGGCTATCCCAGGCCAAATGTAGAAAGGGGGCATTCATGTCCTGACATCTCCAACACCTAGTATCTGGTCGGAGGCTCATTTGGTGGAGCTTTAGGGGAGTCCTATAGAAGCGGTGCAAAAACTTAAAGTGTAAAAGCCTTAGTTTTAAATTCAAGTTGGCCACAACAGAACCGCCACTGTTCATCAGTTATGGGTATTGCAATTCAGCGCTCCATCCAGCCTGTGCCTTCGACTTGGTCACTGGAGAGGTGTGTTGCATGGTATTGTACAATTGTGTAATAAGTTTACATGGTGAGGTATCAGTTAGAATAAGTTCTAGGGCCTGTAGAGTGGGCAGCGGGCACGGGAAGGTGTTGTGTAATTGGCGGCATAATGCGCGAATGTGGTAATATAATAGCAGGTCTGAGAAATTAATTAAGGTCGCACCAGTTGATGATGGTGGGTTGATAAAGGTGTCGGCAGGATATAGGTAGGAAAATGCAGTAATGCCAAGATGTTTTGCTTTTGTCGCACCTCCCTTGTCTGGCAGCGTAGGCATTTGTGGCTTGTTGGCTAGGAGAATGGATGGGGCATACAGTATGTCAATTTTGGCCTGGTTTTGCAGCCCGTTCCTATCGCAGCACAATGTTTTGATTGTATCAATTTCGTTCCTGTGTCATTTGTATGTTTGATATATGGCTACGTGTAGGGGCATGGAGCTGCTCTGTCTGTTTCAACCACTAGGTGTGGTTGGAATGGGGTGGGGTGCATCCAGTGATGGAGGAATTGGGCTTGTGCCCAGTAGGCATAGAGTGGAATGTCCGGGGCAACCAGTCCACCCTGACTTAGCGGGAGCATAAGTAACTCCCATGAAATCTGGTCCTGCTGTCCCGCCCATATCTGAGAGATCATTAGGGATCGTATAGTCTTGAAGAAAGATTGAGTAAGTGGAAGCAGATGGTTCACAAAGAAATATAAAAAGTTTGGAAGGACGATCATTTAGGCCACCACTATTCTGCCAGCTTGTGATAGTTGCCACCCTCTCCTCCAACCAGGTCATATCACACACATAGTTTATGCTTCAGAGTTCTTGAGTATCACAGCCGAGCCAGATCATAAGTTATTTGACTGGGCCTTCCGCCCATCAAAGGGTTTGGTGAAGTCAGTTAGAGGAAATAGCATTGACTTAGACCAATTAATGTGAATTCCCGATAAACTACCGAATTTTGTAATTTCACGCAGCACAAGGTGTATGTTATCTTCGGGGTTATTTACATACAGTGAAATATCATGAACATATAATGAAATAATAAAGTTCCTGGAGATGAAACCTAGCCCTCTTGCTGCAAGATATTGTCTGAGGCACGCTGCCAGCGGCACCATTGCTAAGGCAAATAAGAGGGGTGATAGGGGGCATCCCTGTCTCGTGCCTTGGGTGATGGGGAAGAGGCTAGAAAGCAGGCTGTTACCACAAAGTGGGTTCAGAGTAGAGCAGTTTGATCTGCTGTAAGTATAGTGAGCTTTTCCCTAGTCTAGACGGGATAGTGAAAAGGTATAGCCACTCCAAAGAATCAAAAGTCTTGTTGGTGTCCAGGATGGCTGCCAATGCTGGTGTTTTGGGAGGTTAAATAATGAAACAACGTAAAGAAAGTGCGGAGGTTATGTGCCCTTAAGCTCCCGGGTATAAAGCCCGATTGGTCTGGCCTGGCGATGAGTGGAAGAAGTGGTTGTAGCCTACTGGCAAGTAGTTTGGCATACATTTTACTATCCATATTAATAAGCGATAGTGGGCAAAAGGAAACCCTGTGATTTGGTGCCTTACCAGGTTTCAACAGTGTTCAAATACCCGCCTTGCACATAGTGGGAGGGTGGACTCCTTCCGTTAATTACTCCTGGTAGACGTCCAGGATGTGTGCTGCTAGTAATGGCGCATAGCATTTATAAAAGGAGGTTGTTAGGTCATCCAGACCAGGGGCCTTGTTGTTTGACAAGCTATTTATGACCTGCAAAATATCTTCAACAGTGAAGGGCAGATCAAGAAATGCACTGTGTGCCCTGCCTAGCCATAACAGTTCAATGGAATATAAGTAGGTCTTGAGGTCCCCCCCTATGTCCGGTCAAACAGAGGAGTAGAGTGTAGAATAGAAGTTAGCTAATTGGCCCAATATCTCCTGGGGGCCTCTTAATGGGTTATGGTCTTCATCTACTAATTCTGTGATATAAGAGGTGTTGCGCTGTGATCTGAGGATGTACTTTGCCGGTCGGTTTTCTTACCCATATCGTCTTGTCGAAGAATATTGCCCTAGAAATGTTCCATGATTTGTGCCTCTTCCTCGTATTCAGAGATTTTAACCCTAAGCGCTGTCAAGCGTGTCAGTTTGCTTGTGTTGAAATATTGCAGTTCTAACTCCGGGAATTCAGATGCTAGGTTTTTAAGGGAGTGTCTGATGGCCTTTAATACGCCAGCCTGTCTTGCTATGCAGTTCCCGCGTATCACTGCCTTAAAGATTTCCCAAAGTATTGATGGGGAGGAGACTGAACCTTCATTAAGTGTGAAATATTCTATTATATCTCCTCTAATCTCTTCCCGGAATGCAGTGTCCAGTTAGGCCTGAGGAGGTAGTCACCAATTAAATTCCCAGCAAGGTGTGAATGGAATGGTCAGTTGGAGAAGGGAAGGGGCATGATCAGATAGGGTCCTGGGCAGATGTCTGACATCGGTTGTCCATGTTGCTATATCCTTGGAGACTAGCCAGAAGTCAAGTCTGGACCAGGCGTTGTATTGTGACGTAATACATCTATCCTCTGTCTTCCCGGGATGGCATTGCCTCCAAATGTCTACCAGTTCGCTGTCTGATATTATGGTCTTCAAAGTCTGCGGGAAGATCCCAGTCTGTCTAGGGTGTCATCTAATTCAGTGTTAAAATCGTCCCCCCCAAAAGATGGTTTCACCACCCAGTAGAATAATCTTGGCCCAAAGATTACTGAAAAACTCTGGCTCATCTGTGTGTGGGCCATATATCGCTGTCAAAATGATTTTAATATTTCCCAGCGTGCCTCCTAGGATTAAATAACTGCCCTCAGGATCTACTTGTGTATGTGTTGTGTACCATTCCAGACCCCTGCTTATCACTAGGGCCACACCTCTGGAGTAATTGGAGTAAATCGATGAATAAATGTCTCCCTACCGTTTGTGGTGTAGTTTAGTGGACCTTATGGTGTTTAAGTGTGTCTCCTGTAGGAAACAGATATCAATGCTGTGTCTGGTCAGATATGTTTGGATGAGTCTAGTTTTCCTATAATCGTTCTGACCTCGGACATTCCATATGTCGCCAGGTGCGTTTGTGGTATGTATTTTGGAACAAGTCTTTTGTGTACGGTTCGAACATCTGTCTATGGCCTCCTATATTGCCTCTGCCATGTTGTATCATAGTGCATGCCTTTTGAGGTAAAGGCTGTGGAGTTATGTGGTGTCTGTGCGTTCAATGAGATTTAAATGGTTGGTTCTGCAGTATCGGTCTGCCCTTAACCACTAACTTAACTACCCCAACCCGCCCACCTCCCACATCAACCCCCCCAATTAGGTTGTGAATAGAACCTCCCCCCCATTAGCATGCAGATCAACCACCTAGAAACATATCCAGTAAGGGAGATCTCCCTGGGGGCATGAAGGCGCCAGCGAACTACCCTGCCAGGTGGCGGGGTGGCCGAGCTATGAGAGAAAAGACAGGGAGCTGCAAAGCAAATTGAATGGATAATCAATGACACAGGCAACAATATAGAGTAAGGTAAATATAGTGAGCTTGTGATGCAATGTGCTCTTGCTGCGAGGACCATTTCTTTAGGCATTGGACTTATGCTCGCATTGGGTAGCATCCCATTGAACACATTTAGTAATTTTCACTGAGACCGGCCTCAGTGGATCCCCACCCAGCAGCTGAGGGAGAACAACTGCTCAATATTTGCCAGAACTCTGTTCATTATCTGCCAGAATGCTGCATTAGTCGGCAAGGTACTGCAAGTCCTTTCAACACTGCTCATCTCATTAAGTGCTAGTGGTCCGAGAAGAGAACCAGCACCAACCTACTTTCTGACTGCAGTGCTACTAACACAGCTTCAGTGTGCTCATTGTTCACCAAGTACACTACACGTACCTCCACCAACCTGCTGTCTATAGTGAGATCATCTTCAACCGAACTGCCTACTACAAACGTGTGAAGATAACACAGTGCTTATTAGCTCAGTTAATTAGCTCTGTGTGCATTGCTTTACTGGCACTCGAAATATCATCATGTCTGAAATGGAAGCCAAGTCAGACTACAAATACTCAAAGTCTGAACCTACCCCACCTGACTCTCCAATTATGTCTAAGGCAGACATAAACAGCACTATGAAAATGATACTGAAAAAACTGGCAGATGTACATGATCTAGCAAAGCCAACTAAACAAAATACAGATGCTATGCAGCTGGAAATGACAGCCATCACGGCTGATATAAATACAATCAATTCAAAAATTGCTGCGGTCAAACAAAGGACAATCGATGTGGAGGACTCCACTACAGTCGTGGGAATATTAAAATCTTTAGCATTTCGGAGGGCTCAGAAGTCCCAGAGGATGCGGCTAGCTACTGTATTTCCTTTCTAGAAAAATGGGCCCCTCAAAATATTGAAATAACATTTAACAAAGATTTTGTGTAGGAATGGGCCCATAGAGTCCCACCCTATAAACCTGCCTCAATGAGCAGGACTAGACCAATCATTTGTAAACCACTGAGATACCAACATACCGAAGCTATACTTAACTATGTCAGTAAAACTCACCTTGGAATGGCCACAAAATAATATTCACACAGGATTACTCAAAACCAACAGTTGAAACCATTTTCCCCACATTCTCTCTTAAAGTGGGGTTTTTGGTCCTAATGTTATGTCCGGTACCCTAATGCTCACTATCCATTTTTCCTGCTGATTTGCAGCAAACAGTTGGGCACTACTTGTATGTATCCTTATATGTGTCATTATGTTTTGATTAGCCACCTAGGGTGTGCTCCGTGCTGGGATATGGACAATCCTATTCTCTGGGGACAGGGGGTTGTGGTGGGATTATTGTTTTTGTAGTTGTATTTTTTTTGTCTTTTCAGTGAATTTTGCTGTTATTTTCAGCTCTATGACTACTCATTGGTTTATGGACATCTTAATATCCGGTCTTCTTCTCCTCCTCTGACTACTCAACAGAACCTACTCCCTTTACTACCCCTCTTTTTGTATTTCTGCCACTATGTTCTTATCACTCATTAGACTGAAACATTTTGGGGCAATAAACAGAGGCGAAGAAACCTGTTTGCATACAGATTTACACTCTATTAGATACACCCCTAGGTTAGACAGATGTGACCACCTAAGTTACTACCCAAACACTATCCACCACTTGCACTCCCATGATGACATCACCTAATATATCTGAGAATCTCAACATTATCTCCTGAAATATGAAAGGTCTGAACCACCCTGTCAAACGGTGAAAAATCATGGACTACTTAGCAAAAACAAAAGGAAACGTTATTCTCCTCCAAGAAACCAAACTTAGCGAGAAAGAAGCAGGTTTTATTAAAAACAATTGGATCTCACATGTGTCCTGCTCCCCAGCAAATCATAAGAAAAACTGAGTAATAACCTTAATCTCAAGAAACACCAATACCACTCTCGAGTCAACCACCCCTGATGTTAAGGGTAGAATCCTGATTACAAACTTACGCAGAGGAGATGACTCATTTTACGTAGTAAATATATATGGCCCAAACAGGTATGACACCTCTTTTGGGGAAAATGTATCTAATTAGATTGGCCATGTTCCCCAAAATGATCTCATCATAGTAGGCAGTGATTTCAACCTTTCCCTAGACCACCAATCCACATGTAGACACCGTCCAGCAAAATCTCATAGCCTACTACAAAAGATATGCTCGAAGTATAACCTTAAGGATACTTGGCGCTCACAGCACCCTGAAACCGGGGATTACACCTTTTATTTAGCCCCCCGCAACTCAGATTACATTCTCATCTTGGGAACTTACACTCATCTGATCGACCAAACCAGCATATTCCCGAAACTTGTCTCAAATCATTCCTGCATCACTTCCTTAGTGGTAGCAATGTAAAACCACTTACTAAACATTGGTGCTTCAATAATGACGTTCTATTTAACCCTGAAGACAAGGAAAAAATAGAGAATGCAATTACGAACTACCTTAAAGACAATCACCTCCCAGACACTAATATAAATACCCTATGGGATGCCCTTAAAGCTACTCTGAGAGGGGTACTTATAGAAATTAAAACCAAAATCAGCAAGGCAAATAATGCTAATCTGCTATCGCTAGAACGAGAAATTAAACAATTGGAACTATCACATGCCAACTCACTAGATAATAACACTCTTTCCCAACTTATGTGGAAAAAATATGAATAAAATAAGATTCTTAGAGAAAGAGCAGGTGTTTGGATAAATACATTCTAAGGTTTTAACCCCTTCAGTGCCCATGACGAGATAGTCTCGTCATGGAGCGCGGTTGCGCTGTGCCCATGACGAGACTATCTCGTCATGAACCCCGCCCGCTAATGAAAGGCCGGGCACAGGGCAGGGAAAGGGCGGGGCACTGAAGAGGTTAAACTATGCAAAGCTAACAAAGCTGGTAAGTTGCTAGCCTCCTACCTCAAACACAAACAAAACCAAAACAGAATTACTTCAATTAAAGATTCCAAAAACATAACCCACACTAATCCAATGAAGATCCTTGATACTTTCAAGAGTTTTTATGAATCTCTATACCGGAATGATCAATCCTTTGATCCGGAGGAATGTAAAGCTTACTTTACAAAATCTAAAGTTTCTCAACTTTCGGAAGAAGACAAACTAGCTCTGGACAAAAAGCCCACTGCCCAGATGGCTTTACCGCCAAATTCTACAAGTCTTTATCTGACTTGTTACAACCAACACTTCTGTCCCTATTCAAACATATTGCTAGTTCAGGTACAGTCATAGGCACGATGTCTGAAGTCAACATCATCGTGATTCCCAAAGAGGGGAAAGACCCTACCCTTTCAAAAACCTTTACACCGATCTCCTTAATAAACCTAGACTTCAAAATATATGTGAAAATCCTAGCCATTAGACTTAATGTATACCTCCCCATGCTAATAAGTAACTCCCAAGTAGGCTTTATCAAAAACCGTATGTCAAATGACAATACACGTCTCTTACGCCACGTTATAGATGAAGCAAAAAAATACCCCTTACCTTTGGTCGCCATAACATTTGATGCAGAGAAAGCGTTTGACAGAGTGTCTTGGGCTTTCCTAAATAAGTGCATGGAATCTTTTGATTTAGGCGTTAACTTCATCAATATGGTCATGGCTCTCTATAAAAATCCATCTGCTTGCATCTCGATTAATGGCTCCCTGTCACAACCACTTAACCTTCAACAGGAGACGAGACAAAGTTGCCCCCTCTCCCCATCACTTTTTTTTTAGCACTAGAACCTCTGCTAACAGACATAAAACAACACGCTGCAATCAATCGAGTAGGATTTAAGGACAAATATATCAAATTGGCATCATAGGCCTGACTGATAGTCACAGAGAACCCTGGTCCCTCTATACAAATTCTCATATCTACCATAGAACTCTACTCCTTACACTCAGGATACAAACTTTACAGAGATAAATCTGAGGTGAAACCCCTAAATCTTCACTTTACGAAAGAGGCGCTAGGCTCATCTGGTCTATCCTGGCAAACTGGCTATATAAAATATCTGGGCATCGATCAGATAGACACCAATAAACATAATGAAGCTATTACTCTCGACAAGACTAATAAACTGCTAGCCAAATGTTCCCCCAAATTCATCACGTGGTGGGGCAGAATTGAAACCATAAAAATGATGACCACCCCTATTATCAATTATCTCAGCAGCATGCTTCCCCTGCTACATTCAGAGGACTTTCATCACAAATTTGATAAAAAAGATCTCTAAATTAATTTAGCAGAACAAAAAAGCCAGAATGGCCTAAAAAACTCAGACTTCAGAGACTACCAATCCGCCTTTCTTGCAAAACAGGGCTCATATTGGATCCACCCTCCATGTGAATACACACCAGTATGGCTAGAAATAGAGCAGATCCTCCTAAACAACCTTAACCCGCTAAAGCTACTAACTGCCAATACTAAACATCTCAACAGCTAAAAATACATTTTCCGGAACACTAAAAGTTTCATATTAAGAAGAGATAAAAATCTATCAGCAGAAAAAAACTTTCCAACTTCGCTTCACTTTGGAACAGCCCTCACATTAAATATGATGGCAAACCGCTGTACTACCAAACATGGATTGACAAGGGCATCTTCTTCTGCCACCACCACCACCACGCATCCCATTACCTTCGCCGAACTACAGTCAGCATATTAACTAGAAACAGTAGAGTTTTACAACTTTCTTAAAATCAAAGCTGCCATCTCGAAATCTAAGCTTCATAAAAACACACCATCCCTACCGAACCTTTACTGAAAATTATCAACTCTGGTCACCAAGTTTCCTACCTTTACAAACTCCTACGACCCAAGTCGTCGCAACTAAACAAGGACCTAACAACTTTTTGGGACAATCACTCTCCAAAGGCCATATTGATCGGAGAATGGTCCAATATCTGGAAGTCAATCACTTATAAAAAAATCTCACCTGTACTTTCTCAAACCAAATTCAGGCTCTTACACAGAGCTTTCTGCACCCCAGCCCACTTACACTCACTGAAAATTCTAGATAGCCCTACGTGCTGGAACTGTAGGGAAGAGGTGGGTGATATTGTTCACCTCATCCTACACTGCAAGGCCCTCTCACAATTTTGGAATAAGATTTTCTCCTTTCTATCAGACCTATTCAAAATCCCCCCAAAAAAAGAATTTGCATTCCTCATTAAAGGCTTTCTCGACATTAACTTAGCCATCCCAGCAAATAGCGCTCTGTTTGACCTACTATAAACATCTGCAATCAAAATAGTTCTACCCAACTGGAAAAATACACAAAGTCTCCTTTAACAGTTGGATCAAATCTCATATTAGAGGTGCAGCGAACCATTCTCTCGAGCCCTCACCTTGGACGTCTACCTCCAAACCCATTTGGGTCACCCTAGATAACTACTTTGCCACTAAATAACCTCCTTAGTCGTGATAATGCTTAACACCCTATCAAGGCCAAAGTCTTTCAAAGATCTTTTGCTTTCATCTACTGCATGCTACCCTATGGACTTATATCACTCTCAAATCCCTCTTAATGTCTACGGCTAGTGTCCACTTACCCATGAGCCTATACCATTTCCTGGCTCAAATTACCCACATTTTAAAAGAGCTACCCGTAATGAGTATGTTGCTTCATCCTAAACTGTACTTTACTTGTCTATGCTTCTACCTATTGTATACACAGTTTGGCCCTAAATAACCAATGTTTCCTCCAACTGCTCTCAGCAGTCACCCTATTTCTACAAGTGTCCATCATGGTCTCACTGTTATAGCTGTTGAGCTTAATACCAATGTCTCGGCTGTTGTTTAATAGGTATGCATGGACAAGTCCCTCCACTCTTCTTTTATTTGGTTTTGTTTTACTTTGTAGGGGCCTTTGTTCTCTGTATACATAAATTGAGCATTTGCCTATGATGACCATTAAATATTCTTTGTACTTTATTGTATTATACTTCAGAATGCAGCACACATACAAAGAGGAAGAACGAGGAGAAATAAAGATATTTCTCCTTGCTGTGCCTCCCAGGCGTAAGTTTTTGGCGCTGCCTCAGAGTTATGATTTCTTGCAAATCTGGGGCAGTGTCAAAAAGTCATGGATGTTGATGGGAACGCCATCAGAAACACCCATAGAATGCCCCTTTCATGCAGTTTCTGTGTGAAAGGGGTACATATTCATAAGTCCATGAAAAGCCAAGTAATGTGGCTTTACGTGGCCTTATTAATATGCCAGTGGCACATTGCGCCACCAGAACGTAAAAAAAGTGACATTCCGGCGGCACAAAAGTGCCGGCCTCAATGTCTTGGTCTGCCCACTGCTCCCGCCTAAAGGGGCGTTCATCTCTGCATAATTGAACACAGTACTGGCACAAAATTATTCAGTAGCACTTCTATTGGGACCTTACAGATATCCTTTTATGGATACCAAACAGGCATAAAACCAGCCTTTTACGGTCCTAAATATGTGAGATTTAATGAACAATAGTCAAATGTATCACTGTTGTGAAACAATAGAAACTACTTCTACTTGTGCTGTTACTTGTAGTGTTACGAATGCTACAACTACGTCAATGGCTACTGACATTGCTATTGCTACTAATTACAATACGAGCAGTAATAATCACAATAATAAAAAAGGAAAAAAAGAACATAAAGGAAGCATCTGCTATCTATATATCGTTGTTCTTCAAAGTACTTTACCTAATATGTTTTCATTTACAACTATTATTACCTAGTCCAAATTAGTCACAATGTACTGACTTGCAGCAGATTACGCGTACCTCCAACAATGTTCATGTTTTCATGAAAGAAGGCTGTACAGGTTGCAAAATACTTAAGGAAACATTTTACCTGGCCTCCGCCCGAAGAATACCACAGGTGAGAGCAAACCCCAGTTCACCCCTTAGGCCGCCATTAAGGCCCACCACCTCATTGATCTATGTATTGAAATGTGATGTAGTGTTTACATCACCATATCCTGTAGCACCTACACTCCTATCAGTTTTATTTAGTGGGTACTCTGTGATCTATAGTGACAGCCTTTTTTATTTTCACCATTGGTTAACACTTACTGCTTGCCTCCCATTAGGAGACAGGGTTCATGTTCATCTATCAGCTGATCCTTGGCCATGACCTCTGGGTTATTGGAAAGGCGTGGTTCACAATGGGTACTGGTTTGTAGAAATGTTAGGACCATTGGTTACATGCCATAATATTTAGGTTAACAAGGTTTAACAGCAATTTTCATGGGATGATATTCAATTGCTATTTTGGATTGCAGGGGATAGCAATGTAGGAATACAGGACTCCAAAGAAACGTATTCATAACCCAACATTAAACTGCAAAAACGCCTTTGCCTCATTCAATGTTTCCTGAAGAACAAGACTTTTTTTCAATAAAAATTATGCCAATCATTCCAACTACCTGCTGGTTTTATTTACTCACATCTGAGCGTCTAATCAATGAAACTCATCACACAACAATTTCAGGGCCCTCACTTTGTTGATTTGCACTTTGAAGCACATTTTCAGGAAAACACCCAACAAAACCTTTATTGGAAAACATATTTTTCATTCATTTATTCACAATTATTCCATTCGTTGTAGGTACTCTTCAAGTCTTAACCGTATGCTAGTTCTCTAAAATGTAATGAAAGTACCTTTTTCTGTTTTTGAACAATTATTGTCCTCGCGTTGGCATTACCGAGTTTTATTGTTGCACTCATGCTCTTTTCCGGAATAGATTAGCATTTTTATGCTAGCAAAAAATATTGCTTCCTAGTTAGACTAATTAATGTTTACATTTGCAAAAACTATGTGTAATGGAGATTCCGGTAGAGTCTGTAAGGGTTTCGGTGTTGGATGACTTTGCAAGGGTGAAGTCAGCAATCAAGTTCTGTGTATAAAATGGGGCAAAGTACTCAACACCCGGAGGAAGTGTGGGGGCAAAGTGGTGACTGTAAGGAAGTCTTATGGATTATGTTAAACCTGTCCCTTTCACCTAGGTTGGGTATATGAATGAGTCGGAAGCCATCATCAATACACTCACAAAGCATGGGAGCTGGATATGTGTGTGTGAAACCAATCTCAGTGAAGAGGAGGTTGTGTTGAGAGAATTTGTTCTGGCTGAAGGTTGGCAGTGGGTGGAACCCATATGATCAGCTACTGAGCACTCCCCCATACACCATCAGGATGCTGTGCAGCCACCCTGTTGCTTCCGGGTTGAGACGCAGTGAAGTAGGAGGCCGTAGCAGTGTGGATTTCTGCCTTTCTTCCCCAATGCTGCATCTACAGCCTGAAATTGGAAAGCATGTTCAGTGTTTTGGACCCACGGCTTGGGGCTGAGGAGACTGCGGGTTGGATTGAGCGTGCTGGGCGTGGTGGCTTCTACTTCCGGCAGTTCACAGACAGTATTGAGCAGCCACTGCGTGCGTGCCACATCGAGCCATTGTTTACAGGGAGGACCTGGCTTGGCAGTTCGGGCTGGACTGTTCCCATAATGGTATAGGGTCAAGACTGATTTGCATATGGCTGGGTCCAAACTGGGGTGGTGTGGTAAGCAAAAGAACGATGGATTAAACCCAGTGAATGTTTGCATTGTTTAGCATTTCATCCATCATTTGTTGCTTTTCTCGTCCTAAGTGGGAAGGGAATGCCTAGACGTGGGTCCCGTACTCACAGCGCCACTGGATTCAAGCTAGCCTGGCCGATGAGGGGTGATGCCCCGAAGCCCGTTCCCAGGATGCTTGTTTCTGGCCCAGGGAGGACCTGGCTTGGCAGTTTGGGCTGGACTTTTCCCATGAGGCACAGGGGTAAGACTGATTTGCATATGGCTGGGTCCAAACTGGGGTGGCGTGGTGAACAAAAAAAATGATGGATTAAACCCAGATCTTTGTGACCGAGGTGAATGTTTGCATTGTTCAGCATTCCGTCCATCATTTGTTCATTTTGCTTTTGTTGGCCTAAGTGGGAAGGGTATTCCCAGACGTGGGTACTGTGCTGTATGTACCAAATAAACCTACAGCAGTAGTTCCCTGCTTTCTCCCTTTGACCCAATGCAGCGTAGCAACTTCCCTTGCTGCGCTCAGTAAATCTGGCACAAAATATGTACATATTAATGATCATTTATGTATTTTTGATCTTTTCAATGTTCTAATAGGAGCAGTGGCTGACAAACCAGCACAATTGATTTAGTGCTTCTAGCCTTGGCAGGAGGCAGGGTCAGACTGGCCAGTCTCGCAGATCATTTTGCGCAACTTTACCAATTTTCCCACGTTCATATGTGATGTGCCACACCAGTCCAGGTTTATCTTTGAATTATGGGACTTGTAGTCTTGTTTATTCCACTATAAAACAGGGATACCAGTCACAGAATTCAATGGAAAAAACCCGGCAAGAAGCAGCACATCAAGCATGGACTTGGGAAACTTAGTAGCTATGCCTATAGACTGTATTTTGGCTACTTGTAGGTATGATGTATGGTGTGGCGAACCTGTTTTTACTGTTGATTTCGAAGATATTACCACAAACATTGCCTCACAAACATTGCCTGCAGCAAGCACACACGTATGCAATCTGTTATAATTTTTTTAAATACCTTACAGCGTTTCTCTACAAGTTCCAACTGCCCCGACTTTTGGGCCATTTTCTAAATAGCTGGTTCCCTAACAGGGCTACTTTTAATTTGGTGCCGGGCAGTGCTTAATTTGAGCTGGTGGTTTCTGTTGCTCGGCACCGGCACTCAAATGTTAGTACCTGGGTCAATGACAGTCTGCCACACAGTGGCGCTGCCTGGTGAATTTAAAGATGACCACAACAACAGTTAATTATTAACTCAATATAAATTAAAACTGAATATTGCCTGCCACCCTAGTCATTCTTATAGCTTTGGGGGATGGAAATTGTCCAAACTGTCACACTTGTAGGAGTGTAAATGTTAGAACTTGTGTTGTACTATCATTGGTGGTGCTGGCAGGGGCAATGTGTGCTACAAAGTGAAGTGGCCTCCTGAAGAGCCCGGGCACTTACCTGTTTGCAAATTAAGCACTGCTGCCAGCCCTGTTTCTTTCCCAGTCCAACCCTTGAGGATCGTAATTGAAATTGAGTTTAAAAATAACTTATGCCTAGGGAGAACTGTAGACGAAAGTCAGCCAGGGGTCTCGGCCGGATTCAGGGCAGCAGTCTGCTGGTGGGTCTGCCACGTGCCCCAGACAAGCTCTAGATGAGACAGAGACTTGGATGAAGCTCTGGGAAGCACGCGAGAATTCAGCAGCAGAGAAAGTGATACCAACACTGTTGCTGCTAGAGAGAACCAGGCAGGACGGCAGGGTGATCTCTTTCAGCAGAGATGGGCTCCTGCACCTCCCCTTGGAGCGGCCCCACTCCAGAGGGCTTCACTTTCCATGGATCCCATGAAAGGTTTATCTTGGCGTGAAAAGTCCCATCCAGTTGGCCTTCTTCTGAATTATTTTTAAAGGTTATGTCTATTTACAGAGATTTCTTTTACTTCTTTGTGAGTGGGGCCCCTGAGCACATTGGGGGCCCCTACTTACCGCGAGGGCTGCGGGGGGGTGCGCTACACCTCCGAAATCCAGTTTGCTTTAGCTTGTTTCTTCCCCATAAGGAAAATATTATTTCTCTTCTATAAACATTTTCTCTCGTAATCCCTCCAAATCTGGGATAGTCATATTACTCTTTCATGGAAAGGGTATTTATGCTGGCACTTTACTGTAGTACAAACCTGACCATTTCAAGGCTGGAAAGGGAAACGATAATAGCTACAAACATATGTGTTTGTGGCCTTTCACAAACTCGAAAGTCTAACCACTCCTAGGAACACCCAGACAAGCTCAAATGCTCACCCTTTATGTGGGATAACAGGTGTGAAGAACTATCTGGAATCCTTTTTGTGAATTTTGGGCAGACGTAAGTAAGGTAAATTCTGTTTTGCAGAGCTTGTGAATTCTTGTAACCAAGGGGCATATTAACAAGGGTTTTATCTCCGCTTTTTTGGCTTTAAAAGCCAAAGAAGCGGAGATAAAAATATCGCCCTATCAACAACAGGGTGCTAACATGCAAAATCACATGTTAGCACCCTTTTGAAATTAACGCTTCCATTTGGATCTCTAATGAGATGCAAAGTGGGCGTTCCAAAGCAAAATAATAGGAGAAATGTCGCTAAGCGACATTTCTCCTATTATCAAGCTTCACGCTAACCCTGTTAGAGACAAAAAAAGCAGCGCTAACCATGGTTAATGCTGCTTTTTTACGTCTGCTAATTTTCAGACAGCCATGTAATCCAATGGGAGGTGGATTACATGGCTAAGTCCACCATGGGCTATCAACAAGGCTATCCCTATCCTTGTAGTTTTATCGCTGCATTACCAGTGATAACCGCCCAAAATGCCACTATCGCTGGATTTTTTATCGCCTAGGCGGTTAGCGTTGTTAATAACGCGGTAACCAGGCGATATTATCCAGCAATAGCGGGCGTTAAAAAAATTTACGCTAAGCGCCCTCAGCGTTAATTTTCCCTAATCCTTGTTAACATGCCCCCAAGTGCTCAGTGGATTTTACACTTTTGAATTCTTTTCACACAATGTTCAGGGGCTCAAGAATAAAATGTAGTGGATTCATGTATTTTAAAATTTGTTTTGTAAGCACCTGTTCATTCGTCTAACTTTTTCTCCTCCCTCTTTTCATTCTTTTAGAGACTCTGTGGTAACTGGGGCATCATGATACTGAGTTGTACCATTTTTTCTTCCAGACAGTTTTTCGTTTGTTGGCAGTCATACGGTTTTCCTTTATTTCAGAACTCACCCCTTTGTTGCTGTTCTACCTGTTTCTAACAAGATTTGGAGAACGTGCTTCTGTATCATGTACAAATCGTTTTATATCTCTAATTTAACCATGTACGCTGCTTTTTAATTTTAAGTTTTTTTTTTTTCCCTTTCCCATTGCAAAGAACTTTGATGCTCTCTGGCAATGCACATGCTATATAAAAACACTCAACAAATACATAATAAATAAATAAACAAAACACTCACTGTCAGGGTTTTATTCTCATTGCAATGAATATGAGAATGAATTGTAGGATTTTCCTCAATTGCTTCAATTTCCTCTACATATCTTCCCCAATGAGGCATCCTCATGAGACAGAAAGAAAACAGCAAATGCTATTACAAGTGTCCTTCCCTCTTACGAAGTAGCCTACAGGGGTACACTGTACTCAGTATTTCTCCTCTTCTTGTATTCTGTCTCGCTCGGGACAACAGATGTGCGGCTCTTGCTGGGCTTGGGCCACCAGGAAAACAAACTCATCTTTGGGTATTCCTTCGGAGATTGAGCGCTGAGGGTTCTCTCGATCATTCCTAACCTTTTCAGGAATGCAGTGAATGGTGCGAGTTTCAGCATGGCTCCAGCTGGCCGTGGACCATGTCGGTAATAGCTGCCTGTATCGTTTGTATGAGAGAGAAGCTGGGTGCCATTTTGGTTAGGGGCTGGTGATGGTCTGCAGCTTGGTGCATGTTCTGTATAGGCTCTTCTACTCCCTAGAAGAATGGAAAGAAGATGGGAGAGTATATAGAGCAAGGCTGGAGAGAGGTAAGTCCGCATAGCAGATTGTATTTACTATTTGACCACATGTTTATGATGGGGATACACTTGAAAGATATGTAGTCTCCATGGTGGGGATACACGCTTGAAAGATATGTAGTCCTCTCCTTCCTTCTCCGACTCGTTTCTACCTCCCCCGTGAAGACTCTTGCTAAACCATTGTTGGGAGAGGTCTCTCCAGATTCTGCTTGCCTTTCGTAAGAAGATCTTTGTCAAGGGCCTTAGGAGCATAAGGGGAAATTGTTTCTCTTTTTAATATTCTAGGCGACCGTTTTATGCTTCTGTCCCAATACGTTTTTATCTAAATTATTTTATGTATGCACTTAGTGCAATGTTTTTAATTAACTGTGCATTTTAAGGAAATAAACTGAAACAGTAATTTAACACAACAGAATGAGCACAGATTGTAACAAATAAATGTTTTATAGCATTAAAGTTTCAGACATAGTCGAGCACATTTTCTCTGCCACCACCGTCAATCAATTTGACTGTTCAATACTGCACCAGCAAGGAGACAGAAATGAGTAGTGAACATGCCAGCAAAGGAGCTTTACATTTTTTAGCACCACCCTGGATACTGACAGCATCGATTGGCTCCTGTGACATATTTTCACTGACATAAATACAATTTCAAGAATCAAATTATTAGCTGAGAGGCATCTTTTGTTGAGTGTTATATGAGCAATAAATAATACTTAGATACGTCCACATACATTTCTAGGGCACATGTTATCTTAGAGACAAATGAATATTTAAACATGCAGCCTTTATTTCATTTTAAAAGCATCACGTGGCAATTTTTGTGGTTCTGTTGAGAAAACTATGCAATCCCGATTCATGTTGTTGCTCAAATGCCAAACTCTTGGGGTGTTTATTGCTAAAGATGTCTAATGTTAAAATGCACATCCTTCATTAAAAAGATTTTTGCGAATCAACACCACAGACAGTAGGAGCAGGGCATGCGCCTGTAAAAATATTTTTTTTAACGTCTTGAGGAAAAAAAGTTCTTATGCATTTGTTGTGTAGAATTAGAATCACTTAAGTAGGGGGTAACACATGTTCCATTTCTTATAGTATCTAAAGCTCCTGAGAACTTTGCAGGGGCACTGTATGACATTACAATGGGGTTTTCCTCGAGTGGCTGGAGTATTCATATGTAGACTTTTAAAACTAAAAGAGCATGAATGATTTATAAAAAAAAAACAATTTTGCATGATTGCGGAAAAATTATTTCATCCAGAGCCAATTCTTTTTGTTTTCCAATCTGACAAAGACCTCAGGAGGAATTTTTCTTTAATGCAGTGACTTATTAGACCTCCACTGGTTTCGACAAGACTGTATGATTTGTTTGGATGGAAAAGACTCATTGTCCCCTTCTTGCTAGGAATGCTCATCCAGATTTTAGTCCATGCTAGGCCGCTCACAGGCAAGAGAAATGACTTGGGGAAGAGTTTGAGGTACAGCTTAAACTGGGTCCGGTGGAAGTAGTGGCACCCAAGGAGCATATACAGTGGGATCCTGCCTCAGAGGAGAGGAAGTGGGTCTGAAGTGTTTGCTTTAAAGAACGAAAACTAAAATAATAGAAGGATAGAGGTGGAAGACGGTAGCTCTCCGGGTAAGGTAGCAACTGATCAGTAATAACCTAACCTTAAACATTAATAAAAATACTTAATTTAATAGAGATGGAGAATTACAGGAGAATAGTTGCGCTCTTATGTAGAATACCATCTTTGAAAAGACCTTCAATGGTCATGAAGTAGATCCTTGGAAGCTCTGGCAAAATGATTATTCAGTTTTGGAAAGACACAGATCAGAGGAATGTTTTAAAAAAGCTACAATGGTCCATAAAGACCCAGGTTAGCACTAGCAACATGATTATTGAGGTGTGGAAGAATCAGACCAGAGGATATGTATAAAACCTATAATGATCATAAAGATCAATCGAAGCACTGGAAATGTGTTTATTGGGTTGTTACTAGTGATTAAAACCCCAAAGACCCTGCCTACGTAAAAACACTCATAGAAACTGTTTTACTGAGGAAGAAGGAAACTACCAACTGCAACTTTAAAAGAGCTAAATACTGTTTTGGCCAAAGTTGGTATGGTATACACTTGGCAGGAGTTTCCAAAGCACTCTGCAAATCTGGTTTGTATAGAAAAAGAATGCCATTACTCAGGAAAGTTCTTCTTGATCCCAATCTTCCCATATAAAATATGCCGGAAAACACTTATGCCATTATATAGACAAGTGTCAAAAAGGTGTCTGGTATGACAAAATTAATATGGAGCTTTCTAAACTATAAATGCAAACCATTACATTTATTTAAAACCTGCCAAAGCACATCAGCCAAATACCTTTATCCCAATTGTGAAGCATGGCATTACCAGGTAATGTGAAGGTTTTTGATTATTTGAATCTGTGGCACTTATAATGGTAAATACAAATGCTGAGGTAGCAAAAGACAGAACAGTCCATGAGGTAACCCTGCTTCTCTCTGAAAACAAACTGGAATTGGACAAAGGTTATTCGTTCCCGCATGTCAGAGACTAGAGGCAAACAGCCAAAGGTGTAATGAACTGGCCTAGGAACAAAAAGAATATCCTTCTTTGGCCCAGTTCCAGCCCTCACATAAATGACTTTGAAAATGAATGGCATGACTTGGAAACTTCTGGCCAGTTAATTTAACAGAACTTTAGAAGTTCACTCTGATGAGCTTCTGAAAAATGTACGTGTCATTTTGATGAGACCTATTGCAGCTGTCAGTGCTGAAAAAGATGCTCCCACTAAGTAGCATTTCTAGAAGTAGCGAAATACAATAATTATTTTTCATGTTTTTTTTATTATTTACTTTTTTTCACAATCAAAATATTCTCCCTGTAATATATGAAGTATGGTGTGTTTATAGGTCAGTAAAATGCTCATTTAAATGCATGAAACGAAATAACAGACACATCAAAAATGTGCAAAACAGGTTTGAAGGAATGTAGACAATTTATAGGCACTATATCAGCATCCTTAAGTAATGTGGCAACGAGGCAGCAATGGAAGCTATGACTGTGATATTCAGTCATTTTGATACCCAGCTAGATTGAACATACTAAGAAATCACTTTAATAGCTAGGGAAGGAAGAAATTGAGGAGATGGCATGCAGATTCATATTTTGAAAACGGAAAACATTAGGGCACAGAATGCAATGGGGCACAGTGATTCCCATCATATATCCATAGTTTAGATTATATAGATTGGTATAGCCATTGATACACATAGTAGGATAGATGCCAATTTGCACAGCTACAATGATATTTTGAGCGCTCTTTCTTCCTCTTCTTATTAAGATTTGCATGACTGCTGAGACACTAAACACATGTTGTTCTCACACAAACTCACAGGATTAATAAGCAGATGCAAAACACTACTGTTTTTTCAACTGGACTAAAAACAAAGGTATTGCTACAACAAGTTGTGATTGGCACCTAGTGTGCAGCAGCAGCTCTCTCCCACAGTTTACCATGTAAAGAAATGACTTGCTCCTAGTAACAATGTGAAGGGGTGCAAAAGGTATGTGCTTTGAAAATGAGATGCATCTTGCCAAAACTTTTCATGGCATCCCAGCCCCCTCTTGCTTTGTTCAGTATTGTTAAACAACATGACATGCTTGCTGTGCCATACTGATGGCCGCAGTAATGGGATATTTCATCCTAAATGGTCCCCATTCATTTACTGGGGTAATTTCACTGGCATTATAGTACAGGCAAAAAGTCCCTGAGTCATCACTTGAGTGAGGAAAGTGAAGAGACCTTTCCAGCAAGAGTTTAGATGTAATTTTCCTAGCAACCTTTTAATCACTTTAGTATGGGTGTCTGACAGCAACTAACGCCTGAAATACCTCTCTGGTACAGCCATTGCTAACACTAGGTAATCTTAAGCACCAGAGGCTTATTTTTTCCCCAAAGGTGGGGGGCCGAAGCAGAATTGTTTCTGCCTAAACCACCACCTTTCGCTCATCTGTGATGCCAGCATGTCGTACAGTGTGTTGATGTCACAGATGGAAAGTGAAACCAGTGGGTGCCATTAGTGCCTTGCAATTAGCGCTTCTTTGCGTTAGGTAGGCTTTACATGGGTGGAGCATGGATGTTTTCATGCATTCACCTCTGCATTTTGACTCAAACGCAGATTTACATAGGTTTATAAGATATATGGAGAATTTTGTATCTTTCCTCATGCTGGGGCACTGTGTGCTGCCTAGTTCCAATGAGGTCACTCTTGCAACACAGTGCATGGCTGGCTGTGTTACCAGCAGAGTTGTTTTGTGCACAAAGGGTCATATTCCTACACTGAAAGAACCCTTAGAAGCATAGCTCTCTTTCCGTTCATGCTGTACTTTACAATTAGGTAAAGTAAAAGTCATTTTTAGCTGAGTTAAAGGCATATCCAACAACACATTTGGAAACATGTATACACCCTTGATTGCGGTTTCATTAAGAGGAAGATGGGACTAATCCAACTAATGATTCAAAACAATATATTTAAGTGAGGAAGTATCAACAGTTTAAGAAAACATATTCTTTAAATTAAACTAAAAGGGAAGCATTTCTAGACCTTTAAGAGTCCGATTGACAAACTGCATCTTTGAGCATGTATAGTAGTACTCCAGTAGTAGTATTTGCATACCACAGTGTGCAATTCACAAATTTATGGTAGGAGATCGCTGCCTCTCTGATCTTTTCTGTGCAAAGACCTTTGCCCTGATAGATGAGATCACTGCACACATAGGTATACATTTAAGTAGCAAATGTGGAAGGGACAAGGGAAAATAGTAGGAACATAGGGAGTGATTACTTCAAAATAGAAGGGGCAAACGGAAATCTAAGAAAGGTTTTGTGGCGGGGCATTCTAAGACAAAACACACACCTACAAATAGTTAAGAGCACTGCAATGCATCAAATACACCTCTGAATTTACTAAAGCTCTAATGGTCACCACCATGTAGTCATAGTTAGGTCAGAGTTTCTAAGGATGAGTGATGTATGGTTCACTAATAACTTTTATGTTGTTTGATAAATCTTCATGAAACTTTCCCAAAAAAGTTAATCCACTGCAGCTCCTTCCTGGACATTTTTTTTTATTTTTTTTTTTAAACTTTATTTATGAAATTTGAGCGACCATACATCATAAGCAAGTTACTTCAATGGGTTCATATGGCAGTGGGAAGCAGTACAGAGGTGACAAGGAGCAGCACAGCAATCATCAATAACACAAGATATCAATAAATCAAGATCGCATTTGAAATCCATAATAACTGTGCAGTGCGCTTCAAATCAGACTCCCCCTGGTGGAGCCGCAATTCTAATCTCTCACGCCTCAGCACCGGGCAAATGGAAGACACTCTCCACGAGCCTAAGGGCCGCTGCACTTAACGGCCAGCCAGTCGCATCTGCAATGGAGCACACCATTCACCGCAGGCGTTACACATGTCATGAGGGATTGTCCCGTATGTGGCTATGGGATCGCCTCATCCCCCCCAGCATGCTCCCCTTCCAGCAAGTAGCAAGTCAGTGGAGCCCAAATGTCAGTTGGCCTGGAAGCAGGTGGTAAAAGTTCAGAGTACGTGTTAATTTGTTCCTGGCAATAAACAATATCCTGCATCCAATCCTTAAATTTGGGGGCCCTGCCTCTGCCCCACTTGCATGCAACTCGTCTTTTAGCAAGCAGGAAGGCTAGTGCAATGAATTTGCGGTGCGCGGCTTGTATGGGCTCCACATATCCTAAGAGGGCGAGGACAGGGGAAGGCTCTATCTCCGAATTGATCATTTTGGATACCGCTGTAAAGATCTGACGCCAGTAACGTTGCACCGCCTCACATGCCCACGCCAAGTGGAGGAAGTCTGCCCCAGGAGCATGACACCGTTCGCACCTATCGCTCCTCCCGGAGTCGGTATTTGTGCAGCTTTACAGGAGTGTAATACAACCTGTGAATATATTTATAATGTATTATTCTAAATCTGCTACTAGAAGAAATACGCTCCGTTTGTTGAAGGCAGAACTCCCACTGTTTGTCCGTCAGTGGGATCTGCAGTTCCAGATCCCACTTCTCCCGAGCAGCAAGAGGCGGCGCGTCCATCAGCGATCGCACCGACCCGTAGATCTTGGAGACCAACTTGGCAGGGGTCTCGTCCCGAAGGGCACGCTGTAACGGTGTCACCTCTGGCGGCTCCCGTGGGAAATCGGGCGTGAGTGCCTTAAGCCCCTGCCGGAGCCGAATATACAAAAACACCTCAAGGGGAGAAGGCTGGATGCCCCCATAGAGGTGCTCCATAGAGCGAAACGTGCCATCATGATATAAGTCTCCCCATGTCTTAACGTGGATAGCATGGGCCAATTTCTGAAACCCTGCCTCCTGCAGCAGGGGCATGGCAGGGTGGTAGATAAGCGGCAAGAGCGGCGCGTATACCATATTTAGGCCCAGCTTAGCAGTTATTCGCTTCCAGGCCGTCACCGTACTTGCCACTGTCGTGGGCGGTGCATCTGCCCCCGTTACCGGAGCGTACAATGCGCCTTCTATGGGGATCGGATGCGCCAACCAGTGTTCGGCCGCAAGCTGGGGCATGTATCGGGGCTGGCGTATCCAGAAATAGGCGTAGTGCGCCTGCGCCGCTTGGAAGTACAGCTCGAAGTCCGGGACGCCAAACCCGCCCTGCACAAATGGCCTAGTGAGGACCTCCCATTTGAGTCGAGGAGACTTCCCGCCCCAAACCAAGCGAATAAGCTCCGAGCGCAGGGTCCGGAAGAAGAAACTGCCCGGGTAAAAGGGGATGTTCAGGAAGAGATACAGCAACTGTGGCAGGATTACCATTTTAACCAACGACACCCGACCCGCCATAGAAAGGGGGAGTGTAATCCATCGAGTTATGCAGTCTGAAATACGAGTCATCTTCGTGCCATAATTGGCCCTCAGCAGTTCCTCCCTGTTTTTCTCGATGTGTATACCTAAATAGGTGAAATCCCCCTCGCGCCAGGCTAGAGGGTACTCCAGCGTAAACCGTCTAGTAGACGCCGTAAGCGGGAAAACCCGAGACTTGCTCCAATTGATCTGAATTCCTGAGAGCCTGCCAAACCTGATGAACTCCCTAAGAATCGGGTGAAGGTTATCACAGGGATCACGAATATATAGGGTGATGTCGTCCGCATACATGGAAATCAATATCTGTCTTTGGAAACACCGCATCGCCTTATCCCTATGATGCTGCCTGAGCCGCGCCGCGAGCGGCTCCATGGCGATAGCGAACAACAGGGGCGACAGGGGGCAACCCTGTCTAGTGCCCCTGGTGATATGAAACGCCTCCGACAGTTTCCCGTTCACCAGCACTCGGGCCCTGGGGGATACGTACAAGAGCCTAATGCAAGAAATAAAGATGAGGGGAAACCCCATCAATTCCAGAACCCGAAATACATAATCCCACTCAAGCGAGTCGAAAGCTTTCGAGGCATCAAGGAAGACGGCAGCCATCGGGAGATCGTCATGTACGGCATTCAGAATCGAGAAAAAAGTACGTAGGTTATGGGATGTTGCCCTTCCGGGCACGAACCCCGCCTGGTCAGGGAGGACTAGGTTAGGGAGGAGTAAGTTAATGCGGGTAGCTATCAGTTTAGCAAGTATTTTTACATCGCAATTGAGCAGTGAGAGGGGTCGGTATGAATCACATTGGTCAGCAGCTTTACCAGGCTTGAGGAGCGAGGCAATGAGGGCCATACGCATCGAAGGGGGCAGATGGCCCACCTCCAGTGCATCTTCATACACTTCGCGGAGGACCGGCGCCATAAAATCAATGTAAGTCTTATAGAATTCGATTGGGATCCCATCAAGGCCTGTGGCCTTGCCCGATTGCATGTGCATAATAGCCTCCCGCACCTCATCCAATTCAAAAGGGGAGCTTAAAAATCCTTCCTGGACATTTTTGCGTGAATCTGTCAAGCACTGAAATGTTCATCTAACTATAATGTCACTTTAATCTTTGGTTTTTGTGGGTGTATATAGATAGATGAATAGATAGATACTAATACACTTAATTAAAAAAATTAATATAAACATATACAACGAGCTAAAACTAAAAAAATTACCTTTTATTCAAGTTTATTACATTTTAAATTAAAAAATGTTAGTTGGGGTTGGTTTTTGTCTAATTAAATTATTTCAAAATCACTACTTATACATTAAATTAATATATGTACATTATTTTATTTTATTACAAATTTAATTTCAGGAGGTAGTATATATTTTTAGAATATCACTTCCACACTAATATTAATTATTGTAAAATCATTTATTTTCACATTAAATTAATTGTATTTAAAAAAATGTTAATTATAAACTTTAATACTATTCCCTATATTTTCCAACGAAGAGTTCTCTGACCTAGCTCTGGAGAACTACACAAACAGCCAGAAAGTAAAACTAACTTTACAGTCATAAAATGAGTTTTGAGAGGCTCCACAACCTCATTTGATTGTCACTCAGCAGAAGTAAATTGCAAAAAAGTGGAGATTCACAGTTAGATGTAGAAGTATATATAGGTCAGCTCTATGTAAATTATCACATAATCCATATGTGTATAGAATAAGCCTAATAAGGTTTATTGTAGTTCAGTCAAATGAACACTTTAATTAATATCATGCTTTAGCATTGTTTATCGCTCATTTCTTGTATGAATGTTGCATTATAGAAAGAGTATCATCATATAATAATTAGGAGTCAGGTCACGCCATGAAATTTGAACTGTGAAATTCAAAACCAACATTGCTTCAATGATGTACTCATTATGTCCACCAGAACATAATCACAATATTAGAGCGATATGATGTAGTTTGTGTAACTGTCCCCAAAACTATAGAAGTTAGTCAACCTCAAAATAGCTGCATTCAATATTCAACATATTGATGTTAGGAAGAACCACTGTCTAATCTGGTCTTGTGTCACATAAAAAACATCCATACCTTACAAGATTATTGCAGTAGTTTATAAAGTTTACAAGCTCGGAAAGGTGTTGAACACAGCACTTTCTCGTAGATTTTTTCTAATGTGTTTTTACATATCCACTGTAAATCACTGACACACACCAAGTAATATGTCCCTTTGTAATTTCTTTATATTGATGACGGCTATCATAATACTAGTGTATCATTGTAGCAAGGCTCATTTCTATTTCTAACACAGGTCCCATCTTTCTGCCAACTATTCCACACTTCACAGTTTCTTCATGATTTCAGTGTTTATGATATGTTCAGCATTAAACCCATATTAGAAAGCCAACCCCTTAGTCCTTGATCCACTGTGATAATGGTTGCTATCTTAAAGGCGTACCATTGCTACCACATATATTCTTTTTTCTGTTTCTAATGTAGGCATCATCTCGGAGTGGTCTAAATAAAAGTTCAGGGAAAGCTGATAACAAATAACAAGATGTTTCTAAACAGTCTTTCATCCATTTGGGGAACTTATGATTCAACATCTCGATCCAAAAAACATCACTTTGGAGTAAAGATTGTTCGTTAAGACGGTTTTATCTGTTTTGTTACAGGACTTGAAAATAGAGTTGAGTAAAGTTATAGGAAAACTCTTTAAATCGAATAGGCACTGAAAATGTTTTACTTAAGGGGCAGATGTTACTTTTGAATTAATTTAACCTGCTTTTAGTTTTTCGTTTGGTTTTCCCAAAACCAATCTTACAGCAAGGCCATTTTAAGAGAGAAAGAAAATTATAAGTGTCAAAGGTAGCTTGCAAATGTAGTTTGCCTTTTTGGTGCTTGTAGGGATGTGTACCTTCTCTGCCTCTGATTGTGGGGCATTACAGTGCCCAAAGTTGTAAGATGGAAACATGCCACTTTTGAATTTATTTTATGTGATATTTTTTGTAAACAAGTATTATTTATTATTACAGATGTAGGGGAAAACAGGCAGTTGAGAGGCACACCAACTAGTTGCCACATAAGAAGTGATACACCTCAAATTCAGCCTAAAAGGGTGCTCTTTGGAAAGGATATGGCACGGGGGTCCCAAGGAAGCCGTTGGCATCTCTCATAGGTGGGTTCAGAGGCACACTGCACCCACCTGTTGGAGATCCCTGCCCCATTAACAACAAAGTGCTGGTACCTCCAGTGGCAGCTGGCTTTTACTGAGGGTGGTGGGGAACAAATAAAATAATAAATAAATTCACTTGCCTTCGCAGCGTGATGTCCTCCTCCCTCGAGTGTCTTCCAGGAAGCTCCTGATGCAGGAATATAGACTACCCAATCCTGGAGCTGCTCTTGCAGCGTGAAAGCAGCGCTAGGATTGGATAGAGCAGGCTCTCCCCAGAGCTCTTAAGAGCAATGGAGGCCTGCACTTTCTGTAACCCAGCTCTCTAAGATAGCTAGGTTAGAGAATTTTAAAATGCACATCTTTGGCTGGTCGGCCTAAGAGACATGCACATTTCAAAGCACACAGCTCCCTGCTGCTGCCACTCGGCTGTGCCGGCCCCGCCCTGACACTTAGTTCAGGATGGGTTGGTGAAAAATAAAATGGTAATAAATAAACTTTATTACCATTTTATTTTTCAGCTCTGGGTATTGTGGGACGACACTCTTTCGCTCAAATGGAGGAGCCGCTTCTGGGTACCTCTGAGTTTAACGAAGGACCAGTGATTTTCAACTAGTCATCAGTCTTTCACTACTGTGCTGTACCCAGTGCAGGTGACATTTTCAGGTTAGCTCGTGACACCATCTTTTTAGGCAACGAAGTACTTTGCATAACTGTTAAATCCTAAGCCACAGGGTATTGGATTTCACCTGGTAAAAGAATTACCTAAATCTCATCTGGCCTTTTGTAATGAGGACCTTAGATGTGTAGAGGTGGGTAGATTCAGTGACATCTAGGAGTGGACAGGGAAAGTCCATGCAGGTGACCTGAACTGTAGAGGACAAAGATATTTTATGAACTAGATTTTGAGAAAAAAGAAAATGGAAATCAAAGTGTATTGTTTAGTTTCTCTAATTTCCTAACATAATGCATACAAAATCACTATAAGGTAGAGCTAGATAGAAGAGAGCAGGCATCAGAAGTAAAATGATTTCTTCATTGACTCACTCACTGGGAAACAAAGTTAAAAGGAATTAATATATACATAAATGTATCAATCGTCTAGCACCTCAATAGATAGATAGTAACATTTCCCTACACTGCCCAATCAGAGGCACCAGAAGCCAGGATAAAAATGCTGTGACTTCCAGTGGTCAGGCGTAAGATGGGAGAGCGAATTCTCAGTTCTTGGTCCTTGAATCCGGAACTCTTTACCCCAGAATATAAACAACTTGTCCAACCTGAACAAACAGGGGGTGTTATTGATGTGTCAGGCTTCTGATGGGCGCACTGGGAATCACGTAAGTGAATGGACCTGAAAATCTGTAACGGTGCTACAGAAGAGGGAAAATACCCCTAAAACCCTCCAATGGTGGACAAAGGTCCACTAATATCAACAGAATACCAATTGTGCACACGTTATAAGTAAAATTGCATATTAGCATGAAGTATCCACAACATATATCGAACAAATAACTGTATAGGCAATGGATGACAAGAAAACAGGGTTGTATTCCGTTTTGCAGTTTTATGTGAAATTCTGTAGATCCAACCAGCCAACACGTGTTTCGTCAGAGGGTGTAAACCCCAGACTTCTTCAGGGCTTCTATGCGTGTTGTAGGAGTGTTAGACCTTAGACCGGTGATAATTCCGACCCGGTAGGTCTTAAAGGAAATATATTCGTGTGTGTCCTCTCAAAAGGGTTGTTCTTTCAATAAAGTTCGTAGTTTTATCTGAGACGAGTACATCCAGACCAAGGTGCTTCCAAACGTATTGTGGGTGACCGGCGCCGGTCACCCACAATACGTTTGGAAGCACCTTGGTCTGGATGTACTCGTCTCAGATAAAACTACGAACTTTATTGAAAGAACAACCCTTTTGAGAGGACACACACGAATATATTTCCTTTAAGACCTACCGGGTCGGAATTATCACCGGTTCTAAGGTCTAACACTCCTACAACACGCATAGAAGCCCTGAAGAAGTCTGGGGTTTACACCCTCTGACGAAACACGTGTTGGCTGGTTGGATCTACAGAATTTCACATAAAACTGCAAAACGGAATACAACCCTGTTTTCTTGTCATCCATTGCCTATACAGTTATTTGTTCGATATATGTTGTGGATACTTCATGCTAATATGCAATTTTACTTATAACGTGTGCACAATTGGTATTCTGTCAACTTGTCCAACCTTTCCACCTTCATAAAGGCACCTAATACATACCTAGTCAAAGTCAATACCAGTGCCAAAAGACAAATAGAGTAATGTGTGTAAAGTAAATGTGTATAAATATCAATCAATTATTAATCTGCATATGGCAAATAGGTTTTGAATGTGGGAAGCAGTTTATAAAATCTGCAGTGCTTAGGTGTACGCCATGTGAAAGCCCAGGGTTTGTACTTGACCAAGTCTGCCATTAGGCCTGTGTTTCTTTTCCAGTCTCAAAGCTGTTCCTGTCCCAATTATTATATGGAAGAGTCAGCAAAAGCAAATTAGTAGTTGAGGTTTAACCCAATATTACTAAAGTTAGTGGAAGAATTTCAAATGATTTGCTGCCTTTTGTTTCTATTAAACATAGTGTGCT
Source organism: Triturus cristatus (assembly GCF_964204655.1). Lineage (NCBI taxonomy): Eukaryota > Metazoa > Chordata > Amphibia > Caudata > Salamandridae > Triturus > Triturus cristatus. The sequence continues at coordinate 882,808,670 of NC_140583.1, forward strand.
GTCAGCTGCTTGAGCACCATTACTAAACACTGACATTATGTTGAAATGTATGTCCTTACTGTTAACAGCTTTCATCGGTTTGAATACTTATTTTATTTTGTCAACACATAATATTTGGCCTTCATTAGGCCCTGTTAAAGACCTCTGATGTAATTCTCATTTTATTTATTTGTGTATCTTTATATTAATCTAGTTATTCTTTTTTTAACAGCACTAGGGAAATCAGGAATGCTGCTTTCAAATGCTTTGAAAGGTGGAAAAAGAAAATTCAATGAGACAGGTGCCAATTAGATTCTGTAAGCCAAGCCCCGGGACCAGATTCCACATGGTGGAGCAGCATGGATAGTGCTTGGTGGTGGCACACAATTACTGCAGGAGACCAGAAGACTTTTTGTATGAATACGGGGAGAACTCAAGCGGAAAATTTCTATCTTGACTGTATTGCTGATAATCCATTCACCATCCTGGTATTATGGGTGTATTCCTTACTCTTTAGATGTTCACGTATTCAAGTTGAGAATATATGTGCAGATGGATAGCATTTTCTGCAGGGATCTATCACCGTAGCACAGGCATCTCATTTGTGAAATACATCAGCTTTAGGGAGGCTAGCCTGAGGCATCTATTCGGCTTCCTTGGCACTATGTCTAAAACCCACAACTCATCCTCTCCCTCTGGAAGGACACCACCAGCACACAAGCGAAATGTGTTGAGTGTATGTCAGAATTCACTCACCGGATGAAATCTAACTGCCTAAAGCTCAGCTTGGATAAAACAGAGGTGATACTCTTCGAGAACGACATGAGCCTCTGGCCTTCAGCCTGGGCACCATTCAAACTGGGACCCACTCCCACCCCATCCAGCTAAGCCAGGAAGCTGGGGATGATGCTTAACAGTCAACTATCGATGTCCAGCCACGTCAACTTGATTACTTCTTCCTGCTTCCACACCCTCAAGACCCTCAAGAAAACCACGACGTGCCTTCTTCTAAACACCCACCAAACATTCACCCAGGCATTTAAAAACAGCAAGCTATTCTACAGAAACACTCTCTACATTGGAGAACCCACCCAACTCACTACACGCCTCCAAATCATGCCGCATGTAGCAGCCAGATTCATACCCAACCTCCCACCTTTGACCCACATATCCAATCACGTCAGAGACCTTAATTGGCAACTAGGTCCCACTTTCCAGAACAGTCACAGCAGCGTCCACACTCCCACCAGACACCGCTGGTCAGCTAATCTTCTACTTGCAGCCATCCCCCACTTCTTTAGAGCCAAAGCCAGCAACAACTGTGCTATCTGACACCAGGCTCCTAAAACCTGGTACAAACTCCCCCTTCACATTAGGGCCACCAGCTCAGTCGTAGAATTCCAGAAGAAATCGAAAACGTGTCTCTTCAAATAGGCCTCAGCCAGGGCAGCATGCTCCTTTCTCATTAGCACAAGGATACCCTCTTGGGTGAGGTGCGCACTTACAAATACACATAGCAAAGCGTAACATATGTCCTTTTGCAATCATTTAAATAGGACATTACGCTAGGGTAACCTTGTTACAGAGTAAAGGAGCAATCTTTCTGTGCTGAAAATCCATTCAGCATTACTGTGGAAAATGTGCATGTTCCTTACTCTTCAGAAGTGATGTGATCAAGTTCAGAATGGATTTGCAGTTAGATCGTATTCCCTGCAGGAATCTATCACCTCTAACACTTATCTCATTAGCGAGAGACAGCCGCTTTAACGAGGTTTACCTCATGCATGTACTGAGCCACCTTAGTGGTATGTGTTTTTCAATTCATTTCAAAATGACATCTCATTTGTAAACGTAGTTCCAGACTTCAGGCATAATCTTTCTTTGTGTTTGGACACAATGTATGAACATCTAGAGTAAGGCCTGCACAAGCAAAATCCTACACCACCCAATGTAAACTGAAGAATGAGCTCTCTACTACTATAGATTAGAGAAACTCAGCACATATCTTATCTATCATTGTTACATGTAGAATTAGAGTCAGGCACTGCTGCCGAGTCTCCCTGATGACCTTGCAAGATTACAGTGCAGGCATAGAATGGCTAATTTATCATGTGTTCACCAGCTTCTCTTTCTCTTGTCACTAACAGAGGTGGAGTAGACACGCTGTCCTTGGTCTACCATGCAATGTATTCAGGTCACATAACCAAGTGTATGAACAGCAAGGCAAAGAAATAAAGTAGAAGCGGAAACTTCCTGGATCCACAAAGCAGGAGAGACCACCATGCCCCCCACACATGACACCACCACTCAATCCGTTAATTATGGAGAGTGCATGGTAATATATTCAATGACTTAAAAGGGCAAAGACTTCTTCACTAAAGATACATTTGACGAATGAAAAACAATTAACAACAGTTGTCAGCAATGAGATTGTAGACAAATACCATCATCCAAATGAACTTCATTATTAAACAGCTGGCACTAATATGTCATTATCTCTGCCCACAAGCACCTATTTATCAACTCTACTATCAAGGTGTCTCATAGCATAGATGAAGAAGAGTGTGTGCAGTGAAATACATTTAAAATAAGTAATCACTGGGCAGGGACTCGAGGTTGTTGATGTGTTGTACGTGACCAAAGTCATGAGTTCCCAGGGAGAACTACAAGGCCCAGATGTGACATGCAGAGGTATTACTTTAGCGGAGGCATTGGAGGTATGACACCCCTCAACTGCATTCTTGGTTTAGTAGTTAGGTTTGCTGGTCCTGAGCTGAGCCTGCAATGTCTGTGTTTCTCATTGTTCTCTTTTCAGTAAGAGATTTTAACTTTTTCATTTTTTGGATTGGGATTTTAAATACATATATATTGACAAGTTTACCAAAAATAAATAAATGTGCACTCATAGAAGTACTCCTTGATTAGGTGCAAATGTACTACTTTTTGTAATTCACAAACATTGGCAGTAGTAGGCTGGAAGGTTGCGCCAGTTTCAAGCTTTCTGCAAGCTACTGGCAATCAAACACCCAAAAGGTGATGGGATGGATACCCGCAAACAGTCTATCCAGTGGCCATTGCTGCTGGTAGTGTTCCAACCCATTGCTTTTCCTCCACTATGCCACCTAATGGAAATCAGTACTGACTCTGTTCCTCATTGGAAACATTCCATCCCAAACATGGGTCGTCTCACCCCACCACCCTACAACCTGCTGCTTTTTTAGGTAGTAAGTTCGAGACTCACCCCTCCCCCGCATCTCACTGACTAAGCCACGCCCCCGTCCCAATGGCACCCGAACTGAAATTGTAAGTGAAGTGTTAATTGCAGTTACTACACCATTTGTCCACAACATCTCTGTCAGGCATGGTGGCTGAATAGTGCGTATTCCCAGAAACTGAAAGAAACATGTACAAGTTGCACATTATCGCCAATTTCAAGGAGCAAATTGCTCCCTCAGCAATTACATTACCCATCCGAATTGGTAATTATTGGGTGCACATTATCCCCCCCAGAATTGTTTCCAAAGTGGAGTGAAGATCCTTGTGTTTTACAAAAACACGGAAAAACAACCCCCTTCAACATACTGAGTACCGACGGGATCAATGAGATATATTTTGCTTATCACTGAACAAGGTGAAAACTGAATTCTTTAAAGGAGGATTTAGAATATTGCCGACACCCCTTCCCGATCCCTTAAAATGACAGTTGCAGATATACATTTACAAATACATATATAGACACATTGTTAAATACATGTGTATTGAACTCAGCTGTTTGAAATGGGCATCACTGAGGATTAGATCATATTTTTTCTGTGCGAAATATAAAGATACATATCACTCTAACACAATTTCGAGAAAAACTGTAATAACACACAAAATCCATGAGGGTGAATTTTAGTGTTACATATAATTCTGCTGTGACAAAAACGAAGCTTCCAGGGGAATAGAAAAGAGCAGTTTGTCAGTAAATTCATTTAGTGGGAAACTAGTATCTGAGAAAAAATGTGGCGGCTTAGTAATGATTTTTCAGCACTTGAAGCAAAGTAATGACTTTCTCCTCGAGGAGAAGCCACAATCCCGGCCTTGGATATAATTATACTGGTAGCAAATATATTTATCAAAACATGCTCCTTGCACGATGATAATGTTATGCAAATAGCGCACAGCCAAAAGGAAGATAGAGACAGAATATATATACTTACAGTAAGAGGTCACAGCATGGCTGCTTAGCAAATGTCATTCCGTATGCTTTGTTGACAGCATGAAACCGTCTGTGAAAAGAAAAATTAGATCTAAATTACCCAGAGGCTCACCCTTGAAGAAGTGGACTTAAAAGATAATCATTGCTTTCTTGTTTTGGAAATTTACAACTGAAATATATTCTGTATGCATCTATCCACCTATAAATACATTTTCCTCTGTTCTAATCAATCTACCTCTCTGCTAATCAATCTGTCTACCTATCACACAAACGATCTTCCTCTTCACATCTCGGGCAATCTGCTTATTCAAGGGGAGCGAAAAAGAGTAACTGAGAAGGAGACAGACGGAGAGCGAAAAAAAGAAGGAGAGTGAGAAGATAAATGAAAAGTGTTTTGAAAGGGAGGGCTAACAAAAGAGTAATGGAGAGGGGGAGGAAGAAGAGAGTAGTCTCTGAGTGGGAGATGTTGAGAGAGCTGTCCCAGTTATCCATGCGAATATCGCCAAGGACAGGTAGAACATCCATGTGATTGTAGTGTAACGAATTAACCGGTGCAGAATTCAAAGATGGCTGACAATTAACATGGAATAGCAATTTCACTACAGTTATTTAGCACCATGATTTGAGCGAGGCCATTTTTTCAGGACTTGCAATATCAAGCCTTTTCATGAAGAAAAAAAGTATCACACCTTCTCTTAGAGAACAATTAAAGAATTCTTAAATATATCAAGGGAAATGGGCTCCATGACCTTTCCTTTGGGTCTGCTTAGGATATGGGTTAAGATATCATCTAAACTGGTTGGAAAAGGCAGCAGTACTGAAGTTCAATATCTTGATGTTGCAGATTATTGGTATTCAGACAGCAGTCACTTGGGCAAGGTCACATTTGAGCACGGAAGTGGTTTTTCTAGGATGGATCGGGAAAGAAGTTTAATCTTAAAGAGGTTACTGTATCTTAGCCACAGTGATTTTGACTCCTATATTTCCAATTTCGATATCTAGAAATATTGCTATTTCTACCAGCGCCAACAACAACTGAATATGTGCATGCTCCAATCTACCACAACCAAGAGAAAAGAAGAAAAAAAAAATCATCAACCAGCCTCTCTGCTAAAGTTACGTAACACACAAAGGTTGATGAATAATTATAATAGATCTTCCACACTCAAGTAGGATACTACATATGATTTATTGAAATGCCCTCACCCACATTCTGGTGGCATGCTTCATCATTGGGCTGCTACAACACCTCCTGTTCCATCTGTACATACCAGGTAGAGATATTGGAAGTGTTAGAAATGGAGGTCTCTAGTTGGCAATGGTTTGCACCTTTGTCCAAGTAGGGACCCTTCTTCCTAGTTAGGGTAAGGGGGATACACTCCTAAACTAACCCCTGCTCACCCCCTTGGTAGCTTGGCACGAGCAGTCAGGCTTATTTCAGAGGCAGCGTGTAAAGCATTTCTGCATGCATACAGTAACACAGTGAAAGCACTACAAATGGACACCACACCAGTTTAGACAAATAAACCATTCTTTATCAAAACAAACAAGACTAAAAATAGCAAAAATCCACAACACAGTTCGGAAAAATATGCAGTTTGCAAGAAAAACCTTAAACTTATAGAAATATTCACAAGACACAGTTCTTTCGAGTTGGTAGATCCGTCCGGGGCTACAGCAATGCTGAAAACAACAGAGTCTAACAGTTCCAGCTGACCGCATTGGTATGGGCCTGCTAAAGCATTGACAGACTCGTGAACAGTACCTTTCTCGTTGCAGCTGACACGTTGGTGCATTTTGGTCGGGGCAACTGTCGTGGTTGCGTTGCAAAATGGAAGCGGTGCAGGGTGCAGTGCCCTCACGATGAGGTGCAGGCAGCGGCTCAATGACGATCATCCAGATGGCGTCAGTGAGACAAGGCTTATGGTTCGGGGTGAGGCAGTGCTCAATGCGATGCTGGCAGGTTGAAGTGCAGGCAGCGCAACTGGTAGATGTTCGGGTCATGGAGCAACGGTGTTGGTGACCTCCTGGCAGGGTGAAGCGAGGTGGTGTGGAGTGCAGTGCCCACAGGACAGGGTGCAAGCAATGGCTTGGTGGCAATAGTCCAGATGGCATCGGTGAGACCAAGGATGCGGTAAGAAGTGCGGTGGGGCCTTCTGCAGTGCCTTCACGACACGGAACCTGCCACAGACTCAGTGACAGAGTCGGCTGGTCCTTTCTTCGGCAGCGACTGAAACCAGGGGTTCCAGAGACGGAGCGGTCTTAGCTGTTCCTGAGACCTCTTAAACAGGGGGCAAGCTCTAGTTCAAGCGCTTGGAGACACCTTACAAGCAGGATATACACACAGTCCTCTCCTCGGCAGAAAACAGCTACTGCAGGCCAACCCCAGACAGAAAACAGCAAAGGGGCAGTACTTCTCCTTCACCTTTTCCCAGCTCTTCTCCTTGGCAGAGGTTCCTCTTGAATTTCAGAAGTAGTCTAAATGTCTGGGGTCGGGGCCCCACTGTAAATAGCACAAATTCCTTTGTTCTTTAGTGGCTGAGAAGCTTTTTCCCAGTCAAAACCAGTTCTTTCCTCTCTGGTGCAGCTTCCTGGTAGGTGGAGACAGCATTGTCCCAAGCAGACCAGGCCCATTCAGGTGTGAAAGAAATCTCCTTCCCCATCTCTGAATGTAGCCTAGGTCTATTTAGCCCAGCCCTGACTCACCCTGGGAAGGCAGGACACACCTCACCTCCCAAATGGCTGCCTAAACAGAATGCACGTCCCCAGCCCCTGTCACTCCAAAGTCAGAAAGTCAATACACAAACACACAGGATGGCTAATCAAGAAAACACCTACTTTCTAAAAGCAGTATTTTTAAACACAGAATGTAAAAATCACCCTTACTAAAAGATGCATCTTTATATTCTGAGTTTAGGCATACTAAACTGTATCTTCCTATATTGTCCCAATGGGAAGGTATGTTTATAAGATGTTATAAATAAACTCCTATTCTATCCTATGGGACAGATACCCATTCAATAGTGAAAAACAAAATAGGCAGTATTTCACTATCAGGACATGACACACAACTCAGGAAACGTCCTATCTTTCCCATATACAGCACCCAGCCACAGGGGTACCTTGTACCTTAGGGGTGACTCACATGTAAGAAAAGGGAAGGTTTGGGCCCGGCAAGTGGGTGCACTTCCTAGTGTGACATGGCAGTACCAAACTGCGCACAGACACTGCAGCGGCAGGTCTGAGTTACATTTACAGGCTGCTCATGTGGGTGGCACAATCAGTGCTGGAGGCCTTTGATTTACAGGCCCTTGACACACACAGTGCATTGTACTAGGGACTTAACAGTAAACCAAATAAGCAAATTATGGAAACACTAATCCATGACAACAATTTACAGAGGGAGCATTTGCACTTTGGCACTGAACAGCAGTGGCAAAGTGCCCAAAGCCTCTAGACCAGCAAGAATGAAATCCAACACAGTAAAAACACAGGAGGCAAAGGCAAAAATACAGAGAAAACCAACACCAAGGATGTCAGGTCTAACACAAAGGAATTTTAATTACTAGGGATCCAACAACCAAGTAAACAGTTAAAACTGCCTAGACTGGATACCCAATCTATTTGATTTATTTGGGGATTCCTTCTGACAGGATTAAAAACAGATTGTTATAGTCAATGGGTCATAATTATCCTACTATCTCGATTTTGTCATTATGCTTTGGATGTACTCATTCCTCCCTCATGGGTTGTCAGCCTTCGTCAGTGCTAGAGATCCCTATACTATAAACTTAATTTGTGTGAGGAAAATCATCCAAGTCAGTATTTATCAATCCCACGTCCCTCTAATAATCAGCGTCAGACCCTGGATGAATGTGTGACTACAGGGCGATGCCCCTGTGTCTCACTGGGTTGAGAAAGTTGAATCCAATTTCTGGAGGAAAGCTCCAGGAACCCTAACAGACATGCAGTCAATAAAGTGGCGATGTAGCATTGACAAACACTGACTTGGACTATTTTTCCAATGAAAAAACCAATGATCAGCAGGGTGATTTCATGATATTTTTAACCAGTCATTAGAATGTGCATATTCTTCAATATAGAATATTTTCAGTGAAGGCAGGAAATTCCCAAGTCCTGCTGAACAGGGAAAAGTAAAACTATTCCCCTGTCCTCAGGAGACATTCAAGCCTCATGCTAATATCCTTAGAATACATTCTGCTGACAAAAATGCAACTCAGCTGTATCCTGAATGCTGGTGTCTAGCCCTTTTGAACTATTTATGTCTTCACTTGGGAAGGGATTAAAAGGCGTTTCCAATGTTATGCACAAAGCTTCAAATGAGTTTGTCAAAATTAATTTTGGCTGCATTATTCTAGCTACCACTGTGCTGAAATTAGTTTGGACCATTTCGAGAAGAAAATTGAAAGATGGCCTTAGTAGCCTGAAACCACAATGAATTAAAAGTTAATGTTTCACATGTCCATTGTGGATTAGGGACTTGCAGTTCCTTGGATGCAATTTGCATACTTGCCAGCAAGCATGTAATGGCCAGCGAGAGAGAAGTTCTTGTACCTGGTGAGAATGTATCCAGGACACCACAGGATTATCGCTAACGTTTTTCAGAAATAATGTTTTCACTGACATTGGTACATACCCTAGATGCCATTAGCAATGACAGCTTGATAAATTACCACCCCCTTGAGTGAGCTTGGCTAGCTGTATTTTGGCACCATCACCATATCTCTGAAATCTGGGATGTAAAGTGAAAGTCTGTGAAACAGAGCGGTGAAATTCCCCCAGCAGAGTGAGAAAATGTAGTCTCAGTCAGAAGACTGAAGTGTATGTTGCTTGAAATCTATGGCATGTCAGATGTGGGATTGGCATGCAGGTATTCTGAGATGAATGACTGTGACATAGAGAAGAGACCATTGCCTTAAGATGCTGAGGAGGAGGAGAAGACTTGGAATGTGCCAATTGAAGCACATGGGGAGAAGCTCTGGAGGGCATGTGTTCTCTGGACAGCAGGTTAGCTGGGAATGTAAGAGATGGGCCTCCTCCTGATGGTGAGAGATGCAGTGAAGTGTGCGGTGCTGGACCCTCGAGAAACACAACTGAGGCTTCAGGGCACAATATCTGGACTTTGTTTCCCACTGTCCCTGATATGCAGGTCAGTGGGGGAGGAGACAACTGCTGAGAACACTTGAATAGCTACTGGAGCCTGGTGGTAAGGCTCCCTGCTAAGTTCCCCACCTTCATGGCTGGAGTGTCGTGACACTGCAATATGGATGCTAAGAGACAACATACAGTGCTTTTACTTTATTCAATCCAGTTCTGGAGTAGGATCCCTACCCCTAGTAGGATGTCTCACTCTTGTGATCAACAGAATATAGGAGGTGGTGATGATATGGTAAAATAATTGATCACAGACACTGCAGTAGGCATACTGAATGTGTGACTAAAAAAAGATCAAAACCATGTGATATGCTCAGAGCATCAGAATAAACTTGCTAAATATGCAATAATGCATAATAAAGTATCCAAATAAAAAGAGGACCCACTCATGCAAGACCATACCTACCAGAATGACCCTGTAGAGCTTACAATGTGTGGCATATTAGCTCTGGTGGGAGGATCTAGGACGGTGCTAGAGGACAAATCCACATAATTGCACTCCCCTTAATCTCCAATATCTAGACTTTCATAAAATCTCCAGTTGAGTAGGGGTAAGGGAGAAACCGACAAAGGAAATCTTGGAGGGTGTAAAGGAGCTGAAGTTAACAGTTGTCAAGCTCCAGTCAGTGTCACAGCAACTGGTGACAAAAGCAAGAATAGGAAAAGGGGGCTCTGGGTGAAACACATTTTGCATAGAGTAGTCCCCGATAGGGGTTACAGTACTGGATTCATCATTAAAGAGCTAATCTTAAAATATTTGCGCATTAGGTTGAAAGGGCCTGTCCCATAAGTTCTAAATCTGTTCTAGAATCACAATCCAGTGGTTCTTTTTCACAGCATAAAAGTGTAAAGGGGAGAACATACGTTAGGAGAACAACCGAATTGCCAATAACTCCTTTAAATACATAATAACGTATGGACAACTACTTAAGGTTAGTTAGGTTTATTACAAAGCCAAGAATAACTGGACATAAAGACACATCAATACAAGTGTGTAGAAATACAAAGGAATTAGCATGAACCCACATCTGTGCATCCAGTTAAGATGGTGCAACATGAATAATAGCAGTAAGATAAAGAAAATCAGGAAGCATGAGTCCACGTTTCCCTGCATCGAGGGTTGGTGAGTGGAAAGCTTTAAATCTATCCCTACACTAAAACTAAGGTGACATCCCTAACTAAGCATTTTCAGAAGGAAGGATGAAAGGTGTCAGCATGTGGAGTCTTCCTAAGAAGTGTCTCCACAATCAATGGGTCAAGTAGCATATAGCTACCAAAGACAGAGCTGGTTCTAGGATGCTCTCTATCTGAAGGTAAGAAAAAAGTGGCGCACTATCCCTAATTCCAAGACCAGTTATCCACAGGTACTAATCCCATGTGAATCACACCATCCACCCTGGGTACAGCTCTGAAGGTAATTTTCCATGATTTTAACGGTGTACCTTCCTCGTTACAATTTGTCCTTGGTACCTAGGCTTTCTCCTGTGAAGCACAACAACCTTCCTTTATCGACTCAAGCCACACGATTATAACGTTTTCTCTCCTTGCCTGACTTCTAAAACAAAGACATTATACTATCTAAGAAGAGCACTTCCTTCATCTGCAACACAACACGTGAGAAAGTAAAAATTCCACAGCACACATGAAATTCAAACTGTTGATTCTAAAGCAAGAGTATTCAGGGACTTGCATTTCAGGCCTACGAAATTCAGCTAACATAAGAAAGCACCATATGAGCTTTACGAATTCACATAACATTAAGAAACTTTCTCTAATACATTTACCTACATACAAAATGACATGATTAATATGCACATTTAATGACATGAGTAATTGTCAGTTGTACAACACAAATTCTCAATGTTAATGGTTTCTGCTGGTTACATTCATTTCTATGTTGATTCTCCATGCTACTTTTCAGCGACCTAAAATACATCACATTTTATGTTAATACAGTTCAAAATTCTAACACTTTATGTAAATACAATAAAGGATTATATGCGGGTTCCGTCTACATGTGATTATGATGCACCCCTACAAATTAATTAAAATCTCCACTCTATCAAGGTGTAGAAAGAGCCCAGAGGGATTCTGTGCCAATTCCTCGACTGATGGCTACCCCTAAGACGATCATTGTGTGTAACTTCAACTAGAGAAATAAGGACTCTGGTCTACAAGCAGCTAGAACCTGAGAGCTGGTAATGCATGAAAGTGCCAAAATCCTTCTATTCTTACATTTACTCCAGCTGACAACACCAGACACACACCTTCAAAGCAGTGAAGAAAGAACTCAGAAAGTGATACCCTTCTCGGCAAGACTACATGTCATTATTGGGGATAAAATACAGCACTTCAGCAGTTCTGATGGCATTGGGAAAGACTGCCGTAGTGGTGACCGGTTGGGGTCCTTGAGCTCTTCACCCTGATGTAGCCAAGAAAAACTTGGCTGAGGAGGGTGATAAAGAGAAAAAAGAGTGGATATCAATGCTGGAACCCATACCTGAACCCGTGACTGGAGAGACAACAAGCTCCACAGAGTGAGAAAGTTCGGCTGCAACAATATTCTTAACATATCCGTACAGCCTGATAACAACACTGATCACAAGATAACATGTAGGTGAACAACAGTAATGAATCACTACAAAGAGTAATAAATATTTTGATTGTAGAGATATGTACCTGGCCTTGAGTGACCAACCATTAAGAAGAGTTTTTTATGGCATTTTACGATATCTGAGAGAAAGGTACCCGCTCCCCTGTGTGCGTATACATAAGGTGCATGAATGTTTTTGCAATTGTTTAATTTAGGGAACCTCATTTGCTGTTAATGTTGAGATGAGAGCAGTTCAAGCACTGAAGAGATCGGCTGTTAAAAGCTCATTGCCCCGAAAGGTAGGGGAGGGGTAGTTGAGCTTTTGGTTTACAGTAGTTTGCTTCATTTTGCTGCAAATAACACTTGTCACTAATGAAGCTCCCCAGCATATTTAGGTCCAGATTCTCAAAGGTGTCAGGGAACGCAGTGCAGCAGCCAAAAATGCTACACTCTGTTGTGTGGCGGGGAGAGAGCAGGAGAGAGCCATATTCACAGAGATATGCCTCTCTCCTCCTCACTCCCTAGCACCGGCGCTGATTTCAGCTGCTGTGCACCAGGCACACACCTTAGCTCCATAGTGGTAGGGTGCGTGCCTGAGTCTTCCATAGGTTTTGTACAGGAATGGTCCTGTTCCTGCACAAAATACTATGGATAGACAAGTGAAAAACCTTTTCCTACTTTGTATGAGCGCTGCACAGTGCAGCACACATGAAAATTTGGAAAAGAAAGGAGAAATTAATACATTTCTCCTTTTAAAGCCTTCTTTTCAAAGCCGTTAATTTTTTGCGCTAAATGCTGTCTACTAATGTTAGTAGATAGGGTTTAGATGTAGCACCCATGTAACACACCCTTGATGCAAAGTAATGCAAAAAGGTGTGAAATGATGCTTTACATTACTTTTGGGTACTCTCCAACCCAAAGCAATTTTTGCACTGGAAAGTAACTCAGGAAAAAATATTGTGCTGCTTAGCTTCACTTTTGTGACGCTAACCCAGCACAAAATGTTTGATAATCTCCCCCTTAATGCCATATTAAATACCATACATAGTTTAGAAACCTGCAACACTAAATGTACTCATTTGGAACGGGAACGGTCTAGGTCATGAGATTGAGAGAGGTGAAGTGATTAGGTTCTTAAATAGGCAAAAGCATCATGTGGTAACACAACAGAAATACATTTCATTTGATTATTAACACAATTTAGTATCATGGACGGTCACTCTGGGTTCATGAAATGTTCTAGAGAAGTCACAATTTTCATCAAAACGTCTCTCTTGGTTCACGATGGAGAAGAGCTGATTTATTCATGATGTGTTATGTTGCATAGGTAGGAGAATGTGATGGAGAGAGAATTGTATTGTCAATATACCTATGTCCATGGCTAGAGATCCATGTGATGGAAAGGGTGGTAGAAGTGATAATGGAAACTCCAAAGGTCATACTAATACGGGCAGGAAATGTGATTTAGAGTGGTCTAACTGATTAAATACGTTGACTCTTTCTAGGTGTGAGACAGACAGTGGACCTGATTTAGGTCTTGGTGGAAGGGTTACTTAGTCACAACGGTGACGGATATCCCATCCGCCGAAATATAAATCCCATAGGATATAGTGGGATGTATTTTTCTGTGGACAGCATATCCGTCACCGCTGTGATGGAGTAACCCAACCGCTAAGATCTGCATCAGGCCCAGAGTACCAAAACTTGAAGGATTTACAGCGTGTGTCTAAGGCATTTACAAAGGGAAAAACACCCTCACATTTTCCTGTTTTCCTTTTTTTGGGAGTGAAAAGCATCTTCTCAGGATTACATTATCTTTTTACCTGGTGGTACATTGTGGAAAATTTCAGGATGTATTGCACCACCCTGGGACATATCTAGCCATTCCCCACTTAGGACAACCTTTACAACCAGAAAGGTTGGTATGCTTGAGGACTGAAAATTAGAAACATAGGAATTGTGAGATAAGGAACAACATCTGCTGTGCACCCCAGGATTATTATTATTTTCCAGAAAACATAGACTTTGTTCAATTAGCTGCGTTGGGACCAATAAAACAGTCCTGGGAGGAGCAGTCATATCTAAAATCGCATAGAAAAAAAGCGGGAGTCAGAGAAGCAATTAATATTAAGGAGGAGCTTGAGTGTCTGGAGGAATGTAACATGCACAGTCTCTCAGTAGAACTACAATTCAAAACTTTGTCCATGATAGAGAACTAAAGAGTACTGGTTAAAGAGTAGTAAGGGAGCTGTTTCTAGTCGAGAGCATCAGCTACATAAAGTCAGTATTAATGTAGTGAACATTTTGACTTGGCATAGTAAGTGAGCGGATAGGCTTGGATAGAATGGATTCAAGTCATAAGAAACAAAGAGGGTAAGGATTTATGTGAGGATATGGGTGTAGATAAGGTCTTTTGACAGCACCTCCAAACTTTTTATTGTGTAAGTTAAAGCAAATGGATACGTTGGCTAGTTTTGTTACAAATCTATCAGTTCTGATTCTTTAAGCAGCACAGCAGTCCTTCTGAAAGAGGTTCAGTGCAAGACCTAGAAGTGTCTGTTTTTAGGGGGTCAGTTACCCAGTACGTATACCCAAACGTGCTATGGAAGTATGGATGACTTCCAGTGGCGGCTCCTCTACTAAGTCGGAGCAGGAAAATAAAGGAAAAAATAAAATGATAATAACTAATGTTATTATCATTTCATTTTGTCCTTCTGCTGCAGCAGCTTGTGTGAGGGGGGTGGGGTGGGGCTGAAGAGTAGAAGAGGAGTGGTGCAACACTCCTAAGTGCACAATGACTGTTTGGTCAGCCCTCAGGGCCGCCCAAACCAGTCATATGTCTTATTCCACTAATTTTGTCTGAAAAAGTCAATAATCCAAGACCTTCTTTTAATGTCTACATCTGGTATCCATTTAATCACAGGGAGAATGGTTAAAATTTGAACAAAAAAGAATTTGATCCTTAATTGCAAAGTGGAATTAAACCACAATTCCTCTGCTCATTTTTTTGGCGCATTTTTTTTTTGGGCACATCCCACACAAATTTAGTGGAATGAGACATAAGTAGTTGATGTCTGTTGGGTTTTGTTTAAATATTGTTTTTTCACAATTGTTTGTCAAAGAGTCTTGTGATGTTTTGTATATAGCACGATTTATCACCTGTAAATTTGAAATGTTTTATGAAGTGTTTGTCATGTTGATATGAAGAGACAATGTTTTCTTTCTCCATGTGTTAATGTATGAATTAAAAAGACTAAAGATATAAGTAAAAGGTACAAATAAAAATATCGGTACAAACGTAAAGAGAAAGTGTTTGTCCATGTAGCAGATATCATATATGCTTTGAAAAACTTGAGGTATAGGCTTATCCCCATTTGTTCCACTTTATAAATGTGGTATTTCTAAAACAACAATGTTAAATCCAACTTCACCATTAAAGAAGATTTATCATTACTATTCCAAAGACATGAAACATAATGCAGCTAATCCTTTTTAATCAGGAACTACATTTTAAGATTGTTTTAAGGCATCCCTAATGGTAATCTTTGGGAGAGGTAGGCCTCACAGTAGTGAAAAACAAAACAGGCTGTTTGTCACTACCAGCTCATGCAAAACATAAAAGTAAATATCCTACCTTTTACTTATATATCACCCTGTCCTTGGGGCTATCTAGGGCCTACCCTAGGGGTGACATATATGTAATAAAAGGGAACTTTAAGGCTTGCCAAGTAGTTTCAGATGCCAAGTCGAAGTGGCAGTATACTGCACACACAGGCACCGCAATGGCAGGCCGGATAAAGGTTTGAAAAGCTTCTTCTATCGGTGGCACAATCAATGCTGCATGTCTACTAGTATCATTTATTTTTCAGGCCCTAGGTATATGATATACCACTTTACAAGGGACTTACAAGTAAACTAAATATTTCAATCAGGTATACACCAATTACACACATGTTTAGGGAAGAGGCACATGCACTTTAGCACTGGTTAACAGTGGTGTAAAGTGCTCAGAGTCCTATAGTCAACAGAAAGAGTTCAGCCAAAAGAGGAAGAGGAAGGCAAAAGGTTTAGGGTGGCCCTTCAGAGAGGGCCATTTTCCAACAGTGCAGTTATGAATTTCATTTTCTCTCTATGCTGTTTGGTAATACAGCATTGTGTGCATGCACATCTATTAAGATCTGTCATTCAATAAATACATCAATTGAATAGGTCTTTCTATCTCCCTTAAGTGACGTTTGTTTACATCTCAGTGGGACCACTCAAACCCTAATCCTTATAAAATTGTTCAATTAGGTACCAATTAAACGGGAAATAATAAAACACATTGCATGGGACATTAATACGCCAGCCTCCCGTTCATAGATATGCAAAGAAATTTCTTAAACAAATAGCACCTTGACCCAATTTTCAAAATGTTTCACTCAAATCAAAATATTCAACAAAATTATCCAGAAATAGAAAATTCCAGGTTAAATATTTTTTCAAAATGGATGCGTTTTTTACACAGGTCTTTCATGGACGTTCTCGCACTGTGCACCTATCAGAAGTCATACACTCCGTAACATCTGTAAGCAAGGCACACGCTCATAAATCACAAAAATGAATAACAATGGCGCCATTTCCAACTTGTGTATTTCTTATGTAAAAAGTTAAGATATGTGTTGACATTGGCGTTCACATATTGTTTTCGTTTGTTGACGCACAAGACAGGAACATTTCACGAGGATCAGCAAGTGGACAATAGTGATGCTTGATCTGCATTGTCCTTTGTCATTTTCTTTTGATGTGGCTCAAATGCTGGGGTGGCCCTTTCTGTACTTGTCTGTAATAACGAGAGGAGTCACAGTTCATAACACCATGAGTAGATTTTTCCCAGAAAATGGAGCAGGTAAATTAAGACTTGCATTAAGTCCAACAGCTGCAACAAATCAAAATGTACCTCAATAAATTTGATGCAAATTCATGATGATGGAGAAAGTCTCCTAACATTAGTACATAAGACGAGAAGACTCATAAAACATTTAAATTCAAAAGAGCCGGTAGCAAAATATGTGCTATTCATGCCAGCCATAGAGATTCCTCAAATGTAAAAGAAAATATTCGAGTGGTATATATGGATACTACCTAAACACTGGAAAAAAGATAAAATTTAAAAAAAAAAACATACGAGAGATAGCAAGTCATAAACTGCGAAAGGCAGTGGGGAAAGGAAGCACGGCTACAAAGGAAAGAAGAAAAGCAGTGGAGACAAACTTTTTTATTGATATTTTTGTGAATATTGAGAATCAAGCCCTTAAGATTTAAGAAATATTGCAAAAGGTAATCCCTGAAATGACAGGCATGAACAACTAATTTGCAGTCGTGGGCTCAGTGATGTTCATTCGAAGGTTCAGAACAGTCTTACTGGAAGCAGCTAAGTCTGCCTTTTCATACTTACACCATCATCATTTTTTCTCTCGTTTTTCTTTACTGTTCTTAAGAACTAAAAGACCTTAATCGTTTGATTTTTATTGTTCAGTTCTTGAATGATTCCACATTTTGTTAATTTTTTTTTTTACTTCATGTTGTTTTTTGGGTCTCATTTCTCACAGTCACGATGTATGCATGACAGTTTTACGATTCTATTTTCATTTTAATGTTGTACCTGTTAATGCCTTCTGGCAGGCGCTTGCGCTTTGGCGAAAGGACTCGATAAATACATTAAATTACAAACCATTCATTTCTCAACACTGTATTTTACCATGACCGAAAGTAACGGTTCGAAAGGTTGTTTGGGGCATTTTGAAAAACACATAGGGAAAAGCCAGATAGAAATGGCAGTTTTGCACTGTGTTGCTGAAAGAGTGAGGATTGGACTACATCTTGGGATAAGTGTGAACAGATGTCATAAATCCAGCTCCACACTCAATACTGATCAGACAGTAAAGGCTGCACAATGAAATAATTCACACCTATGCAGAAGGGAGGATATGTGATCAAAGTAAGCAATATGTCTTCATAGGGCTTCTTAATCAGTTTCCAAATAAGCTGATATTAGGAGAACTCATAGAACAAACTTGATGCAAACAGAACAAGCCCCAAATATTGTAGGTCTATGGACAATGAGTTGATGCAAACCTTGACATAAACTCAGGTAGAAAAACCAATGACTTATTTTTGTGGTTACTGGATACTGAGTGTATACACTGACAAAATTATAGACATTCATTCTCTGGAGGCTATCATTTTTTAACCAGTTTATATCCAAACAAAAGATTGCTTTAGCCACACAGCCGGGACTCAAAGACTTTTTCTAAGTTGCATGTGATTTAAATGAGTATTTGTGTATGATGTGTTCGCTAATGAGACTGCCCTTTAAGAAACAGATATACGACTCTTACATTTTGTGATTTGCAAATTGCATCGCATTGCAATTCACAATTTGCAATTCGCAAAATGCAATGTACAACAGTGTAACAGACACTGTTAGCGATTTCCAATGGGGTCGCAAATTGCATGCCTCATCAATATTCATGAGGCAAGCACAATTTGCGACCCCATTGGGAATGGCTAGCCCTCCCAGGGATGGTGGCCTGCTGGGGTCACCACCATGTCTGGGACTGCTTTTTAAATAAAGCAGTTTTTTTTCCAATACAGCCCATTTTTCTTAAAGGAAAACAGGGTGCATTTAAAAAAGAAAAATGAAACTTTTCAGTTTCATTTTTTAGGGGCAGGCAGTGGTCCCTCGTACCACTGCCTGCTTTGAAAAAATGTTTCCTCACACACTCACAAAGAGGAAGGGGTCCCCTTGGGACCCCTTCCCATTTGCAAGTGGTTTACCACCTACTTGAAGTAGGTGGTAAACTGCGAGTGTTTTGCGGCCGCAAATGCAGTCGCAAAACAATAGTACATGGCAGTGAGTGAAGGTACACCCCTTCTTAATAACAAGAGTCACAAACATTATTTTGCGAGTCAGTGACTCGCAAAATAGCATTTGTACATGATATTACCCTTTTTTGCGGTCACAAATGGGCCGATCTCATGTTTGGAAGCGCAAAAAAGGGTCGTACATCTGGCCCCAAATCTCCAAATTCTGTCAACGGGCAGCCTAATTAATAAATGGTGTTGGAAGGTAAAGAGTACTAATGCCTTCAACACTCACAAATAGTGAAGACCCACATACAAGTTCTTTTATCGTATGGTACCCGTTATTTCATTCCCTGCAGGAATGAGGCCTCTCACTGCTATAGGGTTTTCTCCATACTAACCAGACCTCACACACACCACAACAGCACCTATAATCACCAGTTATTGAAAGCTCCATACCTATCCAACAAGGGAAAGGGTTAAAATACAGCTCTCGGTCAGGTCTGTAAGGAAAGGATTCAACACACAAGCCAAGGTAACCCTCACTACCATTATTGATTTATATGATATTAAGGAAATCTACCCACTCCAGGTAATTCTCGTGCTAATAGTCAAACACATTTGTCCATACATTTTCTAACATGTGTTGAATAATCTCATGGTAGTTGCGCGGTACCTCAATGTCTGGACCTACTTTCTTCCGTACAACAGAAAGCTCACTGACAACAGGGATATATTGATGATTTCCAGAAGCATCAAAGTCATTGTCATTGCACTTTTTTAAACATGAATACATAAAAGGCATGCAACGGACTACCAGATAGTTCAGTACATTTGATGTGAGCATTATATAAAGCAGATAAGGTTAATAATGGGTTAAATCTACTTATACATGCTAAAAAAGTAAGGCTTTTGAACAAACAAAGGGGTCACAAAACATGGTATGGCCATGGAAACGGTTTAGCATGATTGCAAGACACATTTCATTCAAACTAACAACTATAAGAAATAGAATCATTATTTTGTGTGGGTGACTATGGAATATTCATAGCCCATGTCAAGGTGAACCCTCAAAGTCACTAAATTAATCTGAGCTCAACCCCCTGGTAGCTATGGCACAGAGCAGACAGGCGTAACATGTATAATATTTATGAAATATCAAAATAGTAATAGTCGAAATGCAAAACAATAAAAATCCAAAACTGAATTAGAAAAATAGAGTACGATAAAGTAATCAAAATGATACCAAAATGAAAAAAAAACAATAAGAGATACAGAGATGTGAATTTTTAAAGGTTTAAGTAGACATATTGTTTAAAAACATTAAATGCCTAAGATAGTCAATGGTCACGGTAGACCGCGACTAAGGTGCATTTTACGCTGATTGGTACTGAGCCCGAGTTGGATCCACAAACAAAGTTCGTATTGATGGGTACTCGGTCACAAACGTGTCGGATATTATGTACACCTTGTTACAAGTACGACAGGATATAATGCACTTGTAATAAGGCAGATGGGCTTTCCAGTATTATTAAAAATAGGTGATTCTTTATTTTTCTAGCAAATTCCATTCCTGAGATAAAGTATTAGGGTTTTTACTATGTATTTAGGTATTCTACAAAGAACAGTTAGGCATGCCACAGTGAAAAATAGCTTCTGGATGCTAGTCACTGTGAATCCATTAACATTACATTTCTACACGTCTTACTTTTAAATACCACACACGTTGATCCCATTTAAAAATGGGGGGTTTGACCGAGCCTGGACTAAAGATGTGCAAAGCAGAGGCTGACTGTAGAGTTTGAGAGTAGTCAATTGTGCGACCCATACTAAAGTGTGTTTATGTGGCAGAGTGCAGTAAGCACTGAGTGTTTTGATGTGAGTGTGTTGTAGTATAGATTGTGGGTCCCTTGTCGACATCTGCTAAGTTAGCATGAGTATTGCTGCCATGAGGCTGCTTTTGCGCACGTCACCACATGCGTTTATTTTGCAAGACTTTATTTGTGCCCTTTTCACATAAGATCTGTATGCTTTTCATGTTCTCTACTGAGCCCTGAGGGTTTAGTCTGCACACGATGTACAAGGTTGATAAACAATGCCCCTTGTTATTCAGTTCTGGTCAGTCCCTCACACCTAGACATAACATGACACACACAGCTGCACTACTGAAAATCGTATGCTTTAATATTGCAAGCTAAGCATGTTGTTCACACACTTGGAAAGACACCTTTCCAGAGAGGAGAGCTGTGCTTGTCCTGAGATGTAAACCTTTCATCTAGGCCTTGAGGTATAGGGCCTGCTGACAAAGCCCAGAGGTCTTCTTTTTTATAATAAACTATTTCTTACCACGGGGAGGGTGGTTAGGTATTGTAGCCCTTTTCCACTGTCTTTATAAAATGATATCACCATTTGTATTCTATGGAATTGTGACAATGCTGACTACATTGTGTTTATGCATTTTGCTGCTAGTAATGGCATGTGTACTGTATCATAGAGCGCGTTACTTAAAATAAACATTTTAAACTATACCTCGACTCTGATTACTCGCATTGTGGACAGGTACGAGTGAGTGAGCGAAAGAGTTGTCTTGCTCCTGCGATTCCTAAGAGAGTCAGGAGTGTCGTGTTCTGGGTCTAATCATTGGTAGCTTCGCTGTTAGTCGGAGAATGAATGAGACACTATTGGTAGTCGGTTTGTGATTTTGGGTACTAATGTGGTAGGTTGGTACACCCTTTTTCAATAGATGGGGCCACGTGGCCCGTTTTGGCTGGGTATACCCCTCACCGCGTGGGCTTACAACAGCTACGCTGGCAGAACTTTGCGTGTTACACACTTCTTTAATACACGTGGATAGAGCTGTTATTCAGTTCATGTCGCGCAACTACCAGGTGGGACGCCTGGTGTGCTGTGCAGCCTGCTGGACCTGCTGGTATAACCATCAGTCCTGTCATAGTTAACTCCGTAATGGGCAAGCGCCCACAAAATAAGGATGATTTACCTTATTGGCTTGCTGAGAAATTTGGACAGCTTGAAGCTGTTTTCCCTAATACAAACCCTGTGGAGAAACACAGGAGATTGACGATAAGTTTGCCTAAAGACTTACTTCCTGAGGTGACTGATTGTAACACCTGGGGCAGGGTGTTTGCAGCCGTATATTCAAAGTGTTTCGGCACTCTCTCTATGACTGTACTCCCCTCCGTGATTAAACTTGTTTAAGATGAACACGGTGCTGAAGCGGCTGCAGAGCTGGGGATGAGACTGGTGGAGGTGTTCTACGTGGTTGATGATCTAAACCTTGCCAATATCAAGGGCGATGCACTAAGCTTTGAAGTCGCTAATGGCTTGAAAGGCTGTACCTGATGCCGACAAACCACGCGAATTACCGAAGATTATTGCAAAGGCTTATAAAACAATAGGCCGCAATAGTTTGGGAGTTTAGCCTTTTACTCAAACGCAAACACAATCTCAAGCACAACAGAAAGCTCAGTCTGATAAAGACGGGCATCCAGTCTTTCCTAAAAAGAACTGGAAAAATAAAAAACAGGGGCAGCAACAACAAAAGCAGGGTTCGCGTGCTGGTTCACCGACACCTGACATTTCTGCGCGTACTTCTGACTTGCGCGACAGCACAAAAACTAAGACTCCTGATAGATTACAAGCCCCTGATCAGCATTTTCCTCGTTCATCACAGGACACAACAGGCTCTCAAGTCAGTTTTGGGGATTGCCGGGATCGTGGCCAGAGTCATCCTGCGCCACAGGGATGTGATCAGCCTCGTCAGTGTGACGGCAAGGGGAAACAAGAGGCGCTACCACGCTTCTGTGCCCTGTTTCAAAAGAAAAAGGTTGCCGCTTTGACAGTGAGATATGCTTCAGACGGTAAGAACACGATTGCTGGATTGGACTTGGGCGGTGACTCTGCTAGTCAGCGCAGCGTAAGTTACCATGGTGCGGGAGGCACTGCGTCCTTGTCTGGAGGCAACAGCAACTGAAACTTTCATTACAGTTGAGAAAGCTGACACCCGGGTTGCTCCCCCCAGATAGGCTGTATAACATCGTTTTTTTCATTGAAGGTTACGTTGAACGTGTAATCACAGGGATTTTTGAGGAGAATCTGACCGCTTCCTACGACATTTTGTTAGAAATGGCAGATTGGCCACCACCTTTTGTACTTGCCTCATCAAGGGGGGAGGATGTGATACTTCTGAGTTTTTCACGTTACTTCCCCAAGGAGCATGCAGAGGCTTTTGCAGCTGAGTGGGCTTTTGGCCCTGGTGCCAGCAGTGTACCGTAATCAAGTGGGCTGGGATAAAGATTCTCCACCACATGAGATTCCATTGCGGTCTATGTCTCAACCTCAACCGCAGTATCCCATCCGGCGGAAAGCCAAGGGTCCCGTTTCTGATGTTCTAACTGAGTTGGAGTATCAAGGAGTGATTGAGACATGTGTGTCACCAATGAATAATCCTCTTTTTAACTGTGTCTAAACCTGATGGGTCTTATCGCATAGTTTTAGATTACCGGCATTTGAACTCTCATGGTCGTACTTTCGCGGTACAGAGTACCCATAGCTCAGCTCTTGTGGACAGTATTGTTCTAAAAAAATATAAAACAACACTTGACATTTCCAATGGCTTTTACAGTCATAACCTGTCCCCTGAATGCAGTCAATGAACCACATTCACGGGCGATGGGAAGCAGAAAAAATGTCAGAGTTTACCTATGGGGTATAAGAATAGCCCCGGGGTTTTCGCTGCACGTGTTGTCTCTTTGTTAGACAGCATAGATCCAGATGCATACTCGTATGTTGATATTTATCTCACAGACGACAAATTATGGCGGCTTCTATGCATTCTTGAGTTTGCGGACTACGGATACAAATTTAATTTTGCTAAATATCACATTGATTGCTATGCGGTGCTCTTTTTGGGCTATGAGCTCAATAATGAAGGTCGGGGCTTGGCACCCCACTTTCTGGAGAAATGCGCATGTTTGCAATATCCAACTATCCTGAAAAACTTCAGTCTTTTCTGGGATTTTTAAATTTTGGGAGGTCTTACATTCCTGAGTATGCCCAGCATATCAAGCCTCTTTATGCTTTGATGCAACCTACCTTTTCAAAAGCCAGCTGGCTCCCGGAACATTCTGCTATTTTGCATTCTTTGCAATCTGATTTGCTTGAATCTAAGTACTTGTTGCCACGTGATAACCACACACACTTGGTGATACGAATCGTACCAGGTGCAGTGGGTTTCACTTACTTGACGTACAATGAAGGTGACACAGTACCTATTGCATACAAATCACATTTGTACACTTCAGCCGAAATGCGGTTTTCCACTGTTGAAAAGGTTATGACAGCTGTGCAGATGGCGGTCCTGCAGAAACTCGCACTGGCACAGGGGAAACGCATTTTGGTGGTTACCTCTTTCCCTGCTTTGGAAGCAGTAACTAAGGCGAGTGTGCCTGACTCTAAAGCATTAAATCCACGTTGGATACAATGGGCTACTTCTTTGACGTCTCTGGATGTGACGTTTATCTTTGACCCCTCTCTTCAGACACAGGAGTAGGTTCATCCTCCTCCTCTGTCTTTGCTTCCTTTAGAGGAGTACAAATGTATCATCTACACCGATGCTTCAACGCAACCGGCCACTGGTTCTAAACATGCTTATTCAGCAGCTTGCGCTATTGTGGCTGGTACAATGGTGAATGGAGAATTCAAGTTTATTATAGTGCATACATAGGCGCTAGGAGACTATACCGCCCAATTGGCTGAGCTGCGCGCTGCGCGCTCTAGTTCTTGCTCTCGAGTTTGCAGATCTGAGTGTTTCTACACTCATTGTGTGTGATTCCTATTAATGTGTTCAGTCTTTCAATGAAAACTTATTCTTTTGGTCTCAAAATGATTATCGAGATTCTAAAGGCAGCACAATTAAGCATAAAACGCTTTGGGTTCGAGTGGCAGATCTTAAACAATGACTGCCCCTCACACATGTTATACATACTCTTGCCCAGCAGCGTGTGGGAGCACACGCTCTTGGGAATGGTTTGGCTGGTGAAGCAGCCAAACCTGCAGTAGCCACGTGTTCTGTAGCAGCCGTTACAAGGTCCAGGACTAAGATTGATAATGACATTTTGGCAGCAATAGCTGTAACTGTGTAGGGTTCTAATTATCCACAGGGTTTCCCTTCAGTATTCTTATCAGTTAACTCCTGAACAAGTTCCTTTTGCTAGAATACTTGACGTTTAGAGATCGGCTGATCCCCAACGCAGACCGCAAAAACACTTTGAAGCACATGAAGGTATGGCTTCGGCCCATGCTGGAGTGTCTGCGACTATTTCTGTCTTGCAGCAACGTTATTGGTGGCATGGTTTATATAAACAGACCCGTAATTATGTACTTTCTTGTGACATCTGTCAACAAATCAACCTTTCTACGGTAGCACGTCCACCACAAACACAGCTTTGCATTGCAAATCGTCCTTTTGCTTGTGTATATCTTGATCACTGTGGTCCATTTTCTTCTGATACTGCATATAAATACATTTTGGTTGCAGTTGATTCGTGCACTAGATTCCTTTGGGTTAGGCCACAACGCAGTGCTGACGCTCAAAATGTCATCAGGGATTTGCATATCTTTGTAGGGATTTTTGCCTGTGGCACCTTTCATTCTGATAAAGGTCCAGCATTTGCCTTTAAGGTGTACAAGGACGGATAAAGTCTTTGGGGGTACTGGTGAAGTTTTTATCTCCATATAGGCCTGAGGGCAACTCATTGGTGGAGCAAATGACCCGTGACTTAAAGCAATCTTTGACAGCTAGAGTCTTAGGTACAGGCAGGAACTGGCTGGCCCATTTGTATGGCGTCCAATGTGCACTTAATAATCTCCCTAGAAGACCTCTGGTCGGGCGGACCCCATACGAGATGCTCTTTGGCATCAAAATGTTTGAGCCAGACCTTGATCGTCTAGATGTTGCGGCGGCAGCCGCGACCTTTGACGTACATAACATAACCATTCTACTGCAAGTCTTACTACAGAACATTTGCCTTCGGCAACAGATGCTGCACTGCTGATTCCGGTGACCGGCTGGCTTCCGAAAGTTGGTGATCTGGTCCGAGAGAAGTTGGAGAACAAAAAATAATTTGGTCCCTCTTATCGTGCACTGGTTCCAGTGCTTGGCTTAAAGGGTACTTGTACAGTCATTTTACCACCACTTCCTGGTCGCAAAGACAACCGCTACATGTCCATTGACAATGTCAAGCTACAACATTTATCCGATTCTGAATAGTGTGACGCCTGCTGTTTCTTGCCCCACAATTTCAAGGATTCCTAGGGTTGGCGCAACTTTCAATTCACCAAACAACACTGTCATCGAGATGGACCCTGTTGTTGACCATTCGCCTGTTCCCCCAGCTTCCTCCTACAACGCGAAAGTTGAATATGAATATCCCACAAGTAAGTCTTTGCATAGATTGCCCAAGAGTCCTTTACACCATGGCAGTTTTTCTTATGATTTGTCCTCCACCTCCCCAATTGGCCCTACCAAATTGACAGTTTTTGTCTCCTGGTTTAAACAGACTTATCTAGTCCCTACTTACATCTGGTTGGTCCTCATCCTGATTTTTCTCTTCATGACAATTGGCTTTGTAACAGTGTTTTTTCTGCTCATCAATGGTCACTACTTGCCGGAACGCTCTACTGTAAACTTGGTATTTTGGCCCCCCCCACTCATCTTCCCACGTCATGAAACGTGACCAGACTCTTGTTAACATTTCAGCGTTCCCTGTTGCTGATGGCACCGTCTTGGATAAAGTGGATTTCCAAGTCCATGGCCCGACTGAAATCATCAATGCACCATACGTCTTTCGTGTCTCCTTTGGTGATGTGGTAACACAGTACATACTGTCAGATGATTGGGATGTGCATGCAGTACAAGCATTGTTTTCAGTATTATGCTGCCTTTAATGCTGAAGATTTATATTTGAATTATGCCAATTATGCCGATTTGTTCTGTTATCAACACTATGGACATCATGTCCTACATAAGACAAATACATTACGCCCAGTTGTTAACTACACTAAGTGGGATCACTGTCCCACTCCGTTGAAAGGAAGCTCTAAAACACTTAGGGCCATATTCACAAGGAGCTATCGCTGAATTAACGGCACTTTATTGCAGCCAAAGTCGTGATAGATTTACCTCCCCATTCACAAGCTGGTGTTAACAGCCCACAGCACCAGTTTACCCGTGATAGTAACCGCAAAAAACATCGCCACCGAGGCCCCCCGCAACTATCGCTAATGAGATGCAGAGTGGGCATTCCTGTGGCAAAAGCCGCGACCACACCACTCCTCAACATTCTCAACGACCAGACAGATCTGCGATAAAAACACAAAACAGGCGATAAGGCGCGTTAGCACCAGGAAATCTACACCTGCTCTGACCTGGTGTTAAGTTGGACAGCAGCCAGCATCACAAAAGGTAGACCAGTCCAGGGCCACATCGGAAGTGAAATAGATGTCAAGGAGCCACCCATCATACAGCCCGGACACCCAAGAGGGCCACAACACCCACCGACACCACCCTAGGACCCCACCCCACACCTGGAACACCCTCCGGACAACCACAGAGGCAGCGCACACAAACACAGCAGAACCCCAGGAAGCATACCTGCCGCCCAGACCTAACCTTTGACAATGTCACCGTCCACCGCAGAATGAAAGGGACAACCACCCCACGCATCCCGACCATCATCGCCCAACAGGCCTACGGCACCAACACAGCAGACAACCAACATCCCACCCCACAGCAAGCTGCGGGCTTGGCTGCACCTGTTGGCCTCTGGCACCCCCAACCAACACCTGCCAGAGTCGGAGGAGTCTCACTGCCAGCCACATCCAAGACCCTCACACCTGTCCTGGACATCACCATCACCCTGGTACCCCAGTCCCCATACTTCCAACACAATGCATAGGTCATGCTGGAGACCAAGCAAGGATCATACGCGATAGCAGGATGCATGCAGGTGTTGGGGCAATCCACAGCACACATGTCCCACCTGTGCCTCCTGGTGACACAGCACACAATCACCGCAAAAGAAAGCACACATCCCACCCCAATGTGCAGGCAACAACAGTACACTGTGGAACCTGCAACAATGTCACCTTCAAATACACAGCCAGTGTGCATGATTCCTCCATCCTCCGACAGTCCATCAGCAACCAGCGTTCCCAGGATGGCACAAAGGGAAATGCACAGCCCCTTGGCAAGTTCCAAATGAACACCCCACTCACCTCAACTCCACGACCATGCAAATCACAACTCTGGCAATGCACATGTCACAAAATCACAACCAACATGCACAACACCATGCCCATACACGACAGAACAACTCCCAATGGTTACCTGGCCAAGCCGTCAACATGAGCTGTCAACGGCACGGCACCTCAGCCACACAACAGCTGAATGTGGGGAAAGGTGGCAAACAGGCATGTGTGAAGGATGCAGTAGTACCTTGATTGGGAAAATACACAATGCCAAGAGTGGCGGAGATGTGCTGGACAGCCCGCTGTATGCAGCACACATCCATATCCATGGTGACATACACCTCTGGTGTATGGAGTGTAGTGGACAGTGGACGCAACCATGTCACCACAGCCAGTGGGGGACCTCAAGGAAATCTTGCCTGTTACGCCCCCCCTAAGCGTGACCGGAGTGGGATGGCCCAGCATATGCCACGCCAGCGTAGGGGTGTGAATAAGTAGCACGTAGCCCTGGCCGTGGCCCTCTTCCGGAAAGCCCAACGTACTCTGCCAGGGCGGCGCCTCTCACCCCGCCACGAGGCTGACAACGTTCTCTAGAGTGGAGATGCCTGCGAAGCTGTGCGCCTGCCTGACCACGAACCCGTCAGGCCCGCCCCTGCGCTGCAAGGCCTCACTGATCACCTGCTGACACCGGCGTGTGTCAAGGAGGGCCCACCACGATCCGGCTCAAACTCCAGGCCCGAGTCCCGCGACCTTGGCAGCCTCCTCAGACCATCATGGCCTCCACGACACGGACCCGCTTGAGTCCTTTCTTGTTGACATACTCTACTGCCGCCTCAGGCCTACTCCTCTGCCCAGTAGGTCCAGAGTCATGAATGGCAGTGATCCCAAATACGGGCAACCGGCAACAGCACCAGACTCCCTTCGATCAGTGAGGCATAGTTCCATATGGGCTTCTTGTGACACGTGGTGCCACTAACCCTGTTCAACGCCAGCTGGTGACACGTGGTGCCACTAACCCTGTACAACGCCAGCTGGCAACACGTGATGCCACTAACCCTGAACGTGGTATCACCGCAGGAGGCACATGCCACCACCGCAAGGACCGCCTTGTCGACCTCACAACAGTACCTAATCGTACCCTTTTCTGTACGAACAAAACTAAGTTTCCTAAAATTGAGACTGGGAGTCATTAACTTGTTGGTTCATTTGCCTAAATGGAAAAAAGAACATGGACGAGTTCTCTGCCGACTCTGTGGGGACCAAAAAGAAGACATCATACACATCATATGTCTATGCCCAAAACTACTGACCAACAGACGGGCCCTTCTCAAACATTACTGGAACACAAGAAAGATCAGAACTTGTAGAGAAGCAGTGTTGGCTTGCTTTGACCCCAAGAACACCAAACTAAACTGTGCCCTGGTAAGGTTCATGGCCTACGCTGAAAAAAAACTTTGTGAGGGATCCCCAGTCAGCAACCCTCTGTCGGCATAACGTCTTGGCAGGCACAACTTGACATCTTTTAGCTTACAGGACTAAACTATTCTTATTTTAAATGAATTTTTCTTGACATTTTAACTTTGTACTTGCAATGGTTTTTTCAAATCACGCAATAAAGTATTATTATTATGACCTCCTCCAACAGCCATCTGCCAGAGTCGAAACGGTGGTCCTGACAGACTTGCGGAGTTGCTCAGACCTGTCGTGGATACCATCATCGGCCTGATAACCTGCTCAGCACTCCAGGTGCCAGTGAATCAATGCACCGCAGGTCATTGTCCGTTACTGATTGAGTTATGAGCTGTGGAGAGATTGCGCAACTATGTCATCTCAAACAGTGTGGGGGCCCTGAGACGTTGATGGAGAAGATGATGCAGGTATGACACACCCCACTGCATCTGCATCAGGTGTCTGTCTGAGGGACACAATCCGAGACTTTTTCTTCACATGGGCGCGCTCATCTCTAGTGTCCTAGCCCCAGTGCACTGCAACTCACGGACACTTCTGTTTGCATGTTGTCTGTCCTCTGGACTTTCTCCGGCTTTCTCCATGTTTTCAGCAGTTGACTCTTTTATGTATATCTTTTCTGTTTCCGTTGCACTGGTGCCTAATGTTCAAGTGGTTGCCAGCACCAGGCATTCCGTGCAGAATGGCTTACACCCACCCCACACACATCCAGCACAGGCGTCACTGTACATGTGGCCCTGCCAATAAAGGGGCCGGGCGCATGTGCCCGTAGCCAGTTCAACATGGTATCTGCGTGTGTCCCTGTGGTCTTGTTGTATGCATGAGGGCCCTGGGGCCGACGCCATTACATCATGCTGTGTACATCTGATGCATTGCAGACGTGTCACCACAGGCAGCGGGTTGGAGCTTGGACATGTAGCTTTGTCGTCCCCCACTTAATTCGTAAGGGGAGTGGCCAGGGCCGCGTCCACAGAGCCAAAATGGGTGTGTGACTGGAATTTGAGCGCCCCTGCCCGTGTTTCTGTACTGTGAATGTGCAACTGCATGTGTCTCTATGGCAGTGTGGGTTTCCTTAGTGGGGTGTTGGTGGCCCCTGAAGGGTGATGGACACCTACGTATGTGTCCTGGTTCGTATTCCATGGGATCAACCCGCACCCACACCTGTTGGGCCACCTCCTTTTGGCATGCAGGAACATGGCATCGGGGTGCGATGTGTGGGTGGGTGAAGTGTCGTGAGCCAGCTGTGCTTGCGGGTGCTTCCTGCTGTGTGGTCTGTTGCAGGCTCGGTGTTCTCCTCTGAGTAACTTGGCTGTTCGGGTCCTGGTGGGGGGGTTGCGTGGGATATTCATGTGCTGTTGTAGGGCGTCGGTGTCGACGGTGTGGTGGTCCTCTCCGGCATCACTGATGTGTTGTATTCTGTGCTCTACTGAAGGTGTTGTGTGCCCCTCTGCGATGTGAAGGGAAGGTGCATATTGACTTTGCATTGACATATATGTTGGCGCATTTTAAACTGAATATTTATTCAACTCCCGAAGTCATATTAACCCATACTAAATTAATTTATTCTAATTCTTTCAGACATGAGCTGTCAGTGCAGGGTTATGATCACTGGAGTGCCGCCATTGATTTGAAATCAATTTGGGGTTCAAAAAAATGGCAGGTGTGGGGCATTGAAGCCTTATATCATGCCTGCCTTATACCAACACAAATTCTGTTTCTACATGATACAGTGTACCAAACAACTTGTTTTGGCTTGGCCACTGCAAAGAAAATGAATGCCCCTACCATTCTCTCTTTAGCTGAATATAACAATTGGCGCTCATACACAAATTATATCATTGTTGCATTACAAACTTTAATTCCAAATAACACATTTAATGCAGCTGAACTGAATCCTTTGGGTTGGTTAGATTGGCAGACAAATTTGAATGCCTGCCACAACACTACCTTCGGATAAATGCAAGACAGACCCGACCCAAGATTTCCAGATACCCATTTGGTAACAACTTATTCGGTTGGAAAGTTATGTCAACAGTGGTTGCAGCACTCTACACCATCGTCGTTTAACAACACTTATAGTTGTTGTCCAATAATATCAATCTGGAAGACTTTGTCTTGGGACCCTAGAACAAAGAGATTAATTTACGCAACTTACAATGAAATATGGAAACTTTCACAAATTGAAGCTGCGTCTCGTTTGCGGGAAATTGACCAAGCAAATTTAGAAAGGGTTCTTGCTGTTGTCGACAACAGTATTAGTACGTTATCTGCCCACATTTACTCTTTAGATAATATTGTTTCTTCTGTTATAGATATTGTACAGGAAGATATGTCTCTGTTATATCATGGTCAGAATCAATAGCGTTCTGTGATGCAATTCGCATGGACTTTGCAAACTCTAAAAATGGGAAAAGTACCATGAGATTATTGAAATGTGACTGCTTTATTTTTACCATTTTATTTGACTGACAAACAGCAGTTCATGTACATGAAAGATGCAATTTACACTCTTCTACACATAGAAAAAATAGACCCTTTGCCCTTTTCTGTAGCCAAAACTGACTCTGCTGTTTGGCTAATTCATGAGGTTATATCTTTGCCTTTCCTACTGTTTCAATTCAGCTCCTGTATGAAACATTACCCACTAGGCTGCTTTGTACCCCTGGGTAGCGCTTTTCTGCATGAACTATGGTCTTTGCCTTTTACCTACCGATGTTTGCGGTAAGAACATGAAATATACCTTACAGGGAAGGACTGTGATTTTACAGTGGTCATTCCCTTGTTTTCAAAAATATAAAGTTGCATGGAGCATGTAATATGTCAGCTCCGAACCTTGCATGTGTTTTAAAAGATAATCCGGTTTCCGCAATAATTCCCACGTTCAGTCTGCTTACTAACGGTAGTTATCTTATTCTAAATAACCAATAATGCTGCGGCTTGCTGGCTGGCATACCATACATAGTAACGGTTTCACAATGCGTAATTTGTTGTAAAAATTTGCTTTTTCCTCCCCTGTGTGGACAGCTCCATAGCTCAATTTGGCCTTCAATACCAACTTTGAAAGCAGATTTCAACAAGCTGAGCAGATTAAAGGCGCTTTTAACCCAACAAGAAGTCGCCCTTACTTCCACTCGAGAAACCTTCACCCTGCAGGTGGCTAGCGCTGCTAGCGAAATTTAAACGCTTTTAAAAACTTACCTCCTACTACATTTTAAGGAGATAATACACCACTTATTTAATGCGTCTGATAGACATGGTCTTGCACATTTTTTTAAAGTTGTCGACTCTGGTCTTATGACTTCTTTTCAGACAATATTTGGTCTTATACCTGCATTCATTCATTCTATTTTTTTCAGCGTCTTTGGTGGGTTCCCTTTAATACTGGCATTAGCTGCTGGAATCCTGCTTCTACTGTGTCTGTTGCGCAATGGCTGCTCCTCTTACAGTGCTGCACCGGTCCAGCTGCAATTGCTCTGTGACCGTATGCATGGATGCTTAAGTACAGTACCCCTGGCAACTCTGTGTGTCTTATGGGTTGTCGTTCCGCTTTGCATACTTCACTTGCGTGCAACCAGTCTTTTCATGTCTACAATATCCGTTTACATGGGCGTTGGATTTATGCCTCTCCAATACGTTGTGTTCAGACCCGCATTTTGACCAGCTGATGGGTCCCTTAGTGGCCCATGAGCAGGACTGTTCTGGGATTGGCCTTATGGCACATGCGGCTGCACATGGAATCTTGGCTCAATGGGATATCTGTGAAGCTGCGCAGAATCTCGTACTTCAAAATTACATTGAATATCACACAAGTTGTCCGGACATGCCAATGGAGGCACCCGAGTATGAGGAGCACACTTGTTCATTTGATTTGCTAAACTGGATGGCAACACTTTTTTCTACCAACGACAATGATGTACTTCTGAAGGGTGTTGCATTTCTTTGCTCCTACACTCTGATAGATAAAACTCACCAATTCTTGGATTTTGGATGCCTTTCTACAAATTTACTTTTTTCTCCCTAATTCGTTTTTTTCCCCTTCATAAAGCCAAATGGACCACTTTTTATATTTTAGTGTTCTGACCTTTTGTCCTTACTTGAAAGGACATTCCTTATACTCAGCCATGTGCACTTGGGGGCATGTGCTTGACAGGCCCTGCGTACAACTCCCCACTGTGCAAGGCTTGTTCACATCGGGGGGTTGGGCACCCGTGGGTGTTGGGTGCAGGGTTAGTCTCATGGCCAACCGCAAGCTGCACATGGTCAAAAGCTGTGTACAGATTGGGGTTGGCTGCCCCCAGGAGTTAGAACTAGGGCCACAGTGTGGGGTATGCTATCTGTGAGTTGCTGATTGCCAGGCACTGCAGCAAACCCCAATCTGTGCACAGCCTTTCGCTGGGTGCAGCGTGGGGTTGGCTTCATGTGTGGTAATCAAATATTACTTTAAATGAAAAAATACCCTGAAAATTCACTGACTAATTCCTTTTGTGTTGACTCCAAGTAGGTTTTCTGACCCCCCCCCCCCGAGGCACATTGGAGGTAACAAACAAAAATTCGCCCCCTTTGGGTTAGAAAAAGTTTAAGTCTTGGGCACTAGTCCATTGTGAGGGGGCTGCTCACCCCTAAAATAACACTCCTTGGTGGTCTATTGGGCTTTCAGCACCCACCGCTGGAGGCAGATTGGAGGAAAACATCTCCCGCCTTTCTATGACAGGGGGCAGAAAGACTGCTGTTTTTATGGGAGGGGTGGGGGATAGGCCAGATGCCTGTGAGAGTTCCCCTCACCCAGTTAGCACAAAACATCCCTGGTGTCTAGAGGGCTTTCTGCCCCCCACCGCCCGGAGCAGACTGGCGGTAATAAACTCCAATCAGCCCCTGAGACTTTTTGGGCCTGGGGGAGGGGGCAGCCACTAGCCCAGTGCAGGGGGAGCTCCCACCTTCAAAAATAGTCCCTGGGGTCTAGTGGGTAGACCTGCTTGAGGATCTCCCTCCTACGGTGATCACCAAGCAGAGATCCTATAGGGACAGATACCAGCAGGGCAGCACAGATGCCAACGTCAAGGCAAGAATCAGCAAAGCAAGGCTTCCCTTCATTCAGCTAAAGAATAACTGGGGCTCTAAGGACCTAACTCTGAAAACCTTGGCCAGGCTTTTTAACACCAACATAAAATCGGTCCTTCTGTATGCAGCAGAAACTTGGAGAACAACAGTGACCACCGCCAACAAAGCCTGTATCTTTATCAACACCTTTCTGAGGAAACTCCTCCAAATCCACTGGCCACACACCATTAGCAACAACAAACTATGGCAGCAGACTTTAAAACTCACTACTCATGAAGAAATCATGAAAAGACAATGGGGCTGGATAGGTCACACTCTCTGCAAACTCGCATCAAACACCACCAGATCTGCCCTAACCTGGAACCATCAAAGGAAAAGGGAAGGAGGAACTCCAAGAAACACCTGGTGTCAAGGACTTGAGGCTGACTCCAAAAAGTTAGGTTCCACCTGGAGTCAGATTGAAAGAAAGGCCCAGGACAGAGATGGCAGGAGAGTCCTGGTTGATGGCCTATATACCCGAGAAGGGGTAGTAGACATAAGTAAGTAAGTACTCATTGACCATTTTATTCCTTGGTGGATTGAGCAATCTCTGGTCACATATTAAAATGTCTGGAAAATGTGTGGATCTTTTAATTCCAATTGGTCTGCCGGTGATTACCACTAATTGGAAATCTACTGACAATATCACTGTTCGACAGCGGTGGAATTCATCTTGTCATACGCATTGACTGGAAAGATGTAATCATAATTCTCATTATTTATTTGTCAAACGTGATATACTGTACCACTTAGCACATATTGGTCTTAAGTTGCAAGTGGCAATGCTTTACTGATTTCCAAGGTACAGGGTATTAGTTCTTAGTTATTTATTTTTTTGTACTTATTTTATTTGCCATGTTGTTTTCATGACTTCTTTACTATTTTTATGTTACGATACTGTTATAAGAAGTTTTCATTGTTTGATTCTCTCCTTCTCTCTCCTCTCCTCCTCTCTTCTTTCTCTTCTTGCTTTTTCTATCTTTCGTCCAACTTTTCTGATAAATTGTTCACATTACTGCCTTTCCATTTGAGATGCATATAGTGGCAATGCTTTCTTTAAAAATGTTTTTTTCATTTATTGTTAGCCATCCTTATTCCCTTCACTTCAGAATACTGTTGTAATGGAATAGATTGTTTGTTCTTATGTGTATTTTGCTCTCCCTTTAATAAATATATTAAACTTTAAAAAAAATGCATGCTGAGGTTGATGACAAATGTTGAAGGGACAAATCTATGAACAGACTTTTAATTCTGCACTCATAGAAGTGCTATTTCTCATGAGTGCATGTAAACTGCACCAGCCTCAGCTTCCATTATATATTTTTAAGCCTGCGTTTTCCTCAAGGCTTAATTGTGCATATTTTACACCTGCTCTCTGTGGAAACACAGGGGCGGCTACTCCATAACGGCGGAGGAGAATCGGCCCACAGCCCAGCGCCAGCAGATGATAAATAAAATGATGATAACACAATGTTTTTATCATTGCATTTATGTTGTCTGAGCAGCGCAATGAGATTTGGGTGGGGCGGGCCCAGGCTTGGCAGGGAGGAGAGTAGTGTACATTTATAAGTGAGCATGTCGGTTTGATGAATACAGGTCCCAGCTAGGCCCGCAGGACACAAGGGTTCGCTCTCCTGTAATGGAATCTATAAGGAAGTTGGCACGGAAACTGCAAAGTACAAAGACAGCATTTATTAACCCTTAAGGGTGGTCCTACAATCCACACAACACTCTTCAGTATTGCATAGAGTAGCACGAAGAACCTTCGTACATGGTCCCCTTTTATACACAGTAGAGGGGCTCATAAGTGGGTGGATACAACATGAAGACGAAGAACATTACCATTTATGGTCATTTTCGATACTGAATCAATATGTGGGCGGAGCTAACGCACTCCTTGAGCCCGCGAAAACATGGTCAAGCAAGGCTAACTGATAACAGATGTGGTCAAGTCTGGGCATGCGCCAGATGGACAAAGGAGCTATTTATAGACTGTTACTGGGCAGATTACAAGAGCAGCTAACACAGAGGTTGGACTCTTCTCGTGGGAAACACGTGGAAGCATGACAATACAAAATGGAGTCCAAGCTTCGGTCAACATAACAGAGAAAACACGATCTATAAGAGAGGAATTAATGTCTTTAGTAAATGCTTAATCACATCGTTGTTTCAATTTACAACAGACGACCCTTTCAGCATTTACTGAAGACATCCGGTTTGTTAGGATAATCATCATATATGTCAATTGTCATCATTCCTTCAACTTCTTTAGCTAAACGTTTTTGGTGGGCAACATCAGCAATAGCTTTCTTATCAGGGATACAGAATGATACACATAATGAGCAGAGCAAGGGACCACATTGAATACAAATACAGCATGAAAACAGAACCACTACAATAATGCAGAGACCAGTTAGAACCTTCCATCCCCAGGCGGTAATTAACGTCCAAAACCATCCAGAAAAGGACCAAGTGCCGTTTTCTGTATGGATCTCAGCTGCAATTTTATGCAGTTTATTGATGGCATTATAAACTGATGGCGTATGATCAGGGATAAACACACAACAGCTACTTCCAATAATTTTACATGCTCCTCCTCTGTCAGCTAGCATAACGTCTAATACCATACGATTCTGCAATGCAACAATTCTAGTAATCTGCAATTCTTCCGTAAGATTCCCAAGAGCAGCAGCAGTCTGATTTGTCACAGCTTCTACCACTCTTGTTAATCTTCGGATCTTCCTACTGTTCAGGGCGGCTCCAACAAAGAAAAACAGGCCTAAGTTAAAATCAATATACTGTTGCAGACTGGTGTCAGTCTGATCTACATCGTCAATTGATAAAGTACGTTTATACCTATTTACAGTCACATTATTTAACAATTTCAAATCCTTATGATAAGATGCGGGAGCTAGGAATACAGGAGGTAATAGGAATGATACATAGCATACCCCAGACCACCCAGCCGGCAGACGGTAATAAACTTTATTTCCACACACAAAGTACGTATTATGGATGGCTAAGAAGGTACTATTGTTCAACCCATCAATATTCAAAACAGTAATGCAATCACTGACACCGACAGGGATAAAACCCACACTCTGGACACACAGGTCCGCTTGAGCTTGGGCTACTTGGATCACAAATTTGTCTTTTCCCACAGTGTCTCTTGTGTTCGTGAAGATGTAGGGAATGGATTCATTGTCTGGTCGGTACTCTTCCCACTCCCAAATTGTCCTATTCGCTTGTGGATACCCATTTTTGTCTTGATGGCATTCTTTATTGAGTCTGAAGAGCAATCGTCCCACTGTCGGTTTCCGAGTGGCAAAAAGCAAAGTATACCATGCTCTACAAGAGCCATTATGAGAGAAAGGAAGTGGTATAAATGGCGTTCCTCCTTTCTTCTGATGAGCTGGCATCATCCCACATATCCAACAGTTCGTAGCATTCGTAGCAACGTGGGTATGATGCAGCATCTGGATGAAAGTGTTATTCAAGTAAGATTGTCGATGCTTCAACTCTTGATACGGTAATGTATAAAAGTAGTGCTCCGCAGGCGCCGGAGTTGTCAACACAAGAATCTTCCGAGCGGGAGTTACATCCTCCACAAACCATGTGGTTATCCCAACAATGGCTACTGTCAACATGAACCCTAATGCACAAAGAATTTTCTTTTTCTCCATATCAAAGCAAAAGTAAGACCCAATATCTTCCTGAAACTAAAAGTCTGTCAGAACTCTTCCCCTTGGGCAGCGATTGATTTCTTCACCAGCGGGCCAAGACGGGTGTCGCTACACTAATGCAGGGCTGATCCCCCCCCCTTGCCTCATCGGCTCTCCGTTTCACTAACCCAAGGGCCGTTCTGACAGTATGTCCCGGTACCGGAAAACTCACTTCCTTGGTCGAAGATGATATCGCCTTCCTCCAGAAGTCGCGTGGTCCGGAAAGAGCTCCTCAGTAGCGTTTGGCTCCGCAGCACGGCCTGTCTCTGCAGCCAAAATTTCTCGTTGATCGGTCAGCACGGCAGGTTCCACCAATCCGGGCGGCACCTTCCTACAGTGCAGAGAGTGGATCCAATTCTTTCGGTTGGAGACTCGCACAGCCGTCCTCGTGGCGAGGAGGACCTGCTCAGGGCCCACCCATCTCAGTTCCAAACCGTTCGTTCTGTCGAAGACTTTCACCATGACATGGTCACCAGGCCGGAGACCATGTCCTTCGCCGGTAGACCGATCAGGGAGCGCCTCTCGGACCTGTTGATGGATAGAAACCAAGTTATCCGTTAACTGTGCCAGATAATCGCTCATCATTACACAAGGTACATCATACACAGCCTTAGGTCTTGGTGGACCCCAAATATTCATTGGGCGTCCAAAGACGATCTCATATGGCGTAAGGCCAGTTCGAGAGTGCGGTACTGATCTAATTGACAATAACGCCAGTGGCAGAGCGTCTGGCCAAGTCAAAGACGTCGAAGCTTGAATTTTGGCGATCTTAAGCTTCAGTGTACCATTATACTTCTCAACTAGGCCTGCAGACTGAGGGTGAAACACGGCGTGGAACTTCTGAGTGATGCCTAGACCCTTCAAGACATACTTTATAACATCCGCTACAAAGTG
This sequence comes from Triturus cristatus, assembly GCF_964204655.1. Lineage (NCBI taxonomy): Eukaryota > Metazoa > Chordata > Amphibia > Caudata > Salamandridae > Triturus > Triturus cristatus. Next base: position 882,847,911 of record NC_140583.1, read on the forward strand.
AGGGCCATTATCACTCCACAGAAGTCTACAAACGCCATATCGGGGGAAAAACTCCTTCAGCAGCAGCTTCGCAGTAGTCATTGCAGTATTGTCTTTCGTAGGGTACGCTTCAACCCATTTGCTGAAAGCGCAGACCACTACTAGAACATACTTCAAATTATTACAGCGCTCCAGCTGGATGTAATCCATCTGCAGAACCTCAAAGGGTGCAGTGGGTGTCACAAATCCTCCTGCTGGAGTTCGAGTACCTTTTCCTGGGTTATACCTCAGGCAGATCATACAGGTCTGCACCACCCTCTTTGCTGTGCTAGCAATCTCTGGATGCTCCCAGACTTGGGTAAGCAATTTCACAATTGCGGAAGCTCCAACATGTGCTAGCCCATGTGCCATCTGAACCATAGGTTGTACAAAGGCCGTGGGTAATTTCCATCTATCCATCTGCTTATTTCTCCAGCAACCCTCGTCATCCAGTTCTCCCTCGCTAGCCCATTGTTCCCGCTCTTTGTCAGAAGCGGTCCTTTGCATTTCTCGCACTTCCTCCTTCGCATCATGCCATCTCTCTACCTGTGACTTCACTACATACATGGCAGTAGTACCGGGCTGCATCGCAGTCTCCCGTGCTACTCGATCCGCTAACGCATTCCCTTCTCCAACTTTATCAACCACTTTCCTATGAGCGCTACACTTAACGATGGCAATTTTCTTTGGGTATGTCAAAGATTATGAACTAACTCTCCATGCATTATCTGTACTCCATGTGACGTTAAAAACCCTCTCTCCTTCCAGAGTAGGCCGAAGTCATGCGCTACTCCGAAGGCATAGCGGCTATCTGTATAAACATTCACACATAATCCTGTACTGAGCTCACATGCTCGTGTTAATGCTATCAGTTCCGCTGCTTGAGCTGATTTCTGTGGTATGCGTGCTGTCTCCACTATCGTGTGTAATGTGGTAATTGCATATGCTGCTGAAGTCGTACCATCTGGTAGCTTCAGACAGGATCCGTCCACCCACAGTTCTCCATCTACATCTGGAAAGGGCGTATCCTGGAGATCAATACGACCCTTTGTTTGTTCCTCAGTCACGAGGATACAATCATGCGCTTTCCGCGCCTCAGGCTGGGTTTCGGGGTATGGCAACAATGTTGCCGGGTTTAACGTTACGCACCTTTTCAACGTAATATGAGGAGCCAAAAGCGTCAACTCATATCCCGTTAAACGGGCACTGGTCAAATGCTGCGTCTTTGTTTGATTAAGCAGGGCATCGACAGCATGGGGGACTAATACCAACAGCTTATGAGATAACACAATTCCCTCGCTTTGGCGTATTGACACAGCTGTCGCCGCAACCGAGCGAAAACACCCGGGTAATGCTCGGGCGACAGGATCAAGTACAGCCGAAAAATATGCACATGGGCGCTGCTTATCGCCGTGCATCTGCACTAAAACTGACAATGCACATCCATCTTTCTCATGCACATACAACGAAAAAGGTTTTGCATAATCAGGGGTCCCTAACACTGGTGCTGAACAAAGGGCCTGTCGTAGTTGCTGAAAAGCAGTATCACACTCATCTGACCAAGGGATTGGGATAGGCGTGTCCTTTGTCAAGAGGGCTAACAATGGCTTGGCTATGTGCGAAAACCCCAATATCCACTGTCTACAAAAAGAAACAAGGCCCAAAAATGCACGCACATCCTTCTGTGTGGATGGTCTCGGTGTATCCAAAATTACTTGGATACGATCCGGTGTGAGTGCACGTCCCTCCTTAGACAAAAGGTGACCCAGATAAGTCACCTTTGGTCTACAGAATTGCAATTTCTTCCTAGATACCTTATGATTGCGGGACGCTAGAAAGGAAAGTAAGGATAACGTACTTTTTTCACACAACTCCAGGGTGTCAGCCGCCAGCAAGATGTCATCAACATATTGAATGAGGGCGACCCCCTCGAGCAGAACAAAGGAATCCAATTGTCTTTTCAAAGCCTGACTGTAAATGCTAGGGCTTTCTGTATAGCCCTGGGGAATCCTACAGAAACGATAAGATCTATTATTCAATGTAAACCCAAAAAGATATCGGCTATCAGGGTGAATGGGAATGGAAAAGAAGGCATTTTTCAAATCAATCACTGAGAACATGGTCGCCGTAGGCGGGACCAAGGTAAGCAACGTCGTGATATCGGAAACCACTGGGTATTGAGGTATCACGATCTTGTTCACTTCTCTCAAATCAATTATAAACCGATAAACTCTGGCATCCGTATCCTTTTTCAGTATGGGAAGAATCGGACTGTTACAAATGTTGTAGGGGACTTCCTCGACTACCCCAACCGTTATCAAATCCTGCACTATCTGTATGAGAGCCTCCTCACCCTCCTGGGAAATATGGTACTGTGGGAGGCGTGGTAACACCGCCCCCTCCTGGACGCTAATGTGGACTGGCGGAATCACCATTTGTCCCACATCAGTATCCGAAGTTGCCCACAAAGCATGAGGGAGGGTAGCCAACAGCGCATCCTCTGACATCGTACACATCCGTTCAGATCGGGGGTAATTGTCATTCAATATTACCCGCACACCAGCAGGGGAGCAGCGGATAGTAGCCCTAAAGTGTTTTAACATATCAAGACCCATAATATTGTCCGGTGTGTACGGGGCAAGCAGAAACGGACAGGGTGCAGAAAAAGAATCAACCTTAAACATGAGGGGCTGAGAAAGAGGGCTTCGGGAGAGTGTACCATCAAACCCTACCGATGTGACCATTAAGCCGGATGGGGGAGCCCCCGGAACCAATTGCTTAGATAGCGCACTACGTGTCGCTCCAGTATCCACTAGGAACTGATCAGTAGAGCCCAAAACCTCAGCCGATACATAAGGGCCCTTCTGATCGACCGGCACCTCAACTGATTCTAACCCCCATCCAACACAATCCTATGCATGCTGAGAGTCATGGTACCCCGCCCGGTCAATTCCTGATGCTTGATACTGATGCTGGCGATCGAAAACATTTGATCTATCTCGGTGCTGCCCAGCAGACTCAAAACGAGCCTGTTCGTTAGAATTCCCTCGAAAGTTCGAGAAACCCCCTCTACCTCGCGGGCCACCGTGGGTATGCCCCTGGCGCGATGCATGCAACACCGGGCAGTCCCTAGCCCAATGACCCGATTGCTTACAATACGCACATTGATTCCTATTCAAATCAGATCGGCCCGAGGGAGGACCATAAGATCCTCCCCTACCTCTATTACTACCCCGTCGGGGCGGGCCATAGACTTGTGCCAACATCACCTTTGTTTTCAAATCTTTCGATTTCTTTTCCTCCTGGCCCTTTGCTTCTTGCTCCTGACGCTCATAATACTGGGCGATAGTCAGGAGGGCCGTCGGTGTAGCGGAGGACCAAGAACTTTCACTCGCTTTTAGACGGGCCGCAACTGCCGGCAGCAGATTAGCTACATATTTATCCGCAAAAAGGTGGCGTCCCGTATCGTCGGTAAGCGACTGTCCACTAAAATCATGAAACGTCTCCTCAAAGCGCGTAAAGAAGTCCGCAACTGACTCGTCAACTTTCTGTTTACATGCAGCTAACATATTCCAGTCAATTTTTTTAGGGGGAATAATTGTCTTCAACTTAGCCACAATAGCAGCAGGGAGATCTAAAATATTCTGGGGCGGTTTCTGCGCAGGCTTCCTCTCCCTATCCTCATCCTCCAGTTCAGACCATCGAGCCTTAAAAGTGGCAACATCATCTACCTTCCGCACAGATCGCCACATGTCTGGTGGTAGAATAAGCCCAAAGAACAAATCTATATCTGCTAAAGTCATGACGCAAGAATTCAAGGCCCCCTCGACTTCTTCATAGAAGGCCGCTGGATTCTTGCGGGGGTCGGGCAGCGCATTCTTCAATGCCATAACATCAGCCCTATGCCACGGAGTGTAAACCCAATTATACACAAAATATCCCTTAGCATCGGCGGAGGTAATGTCCGAGCTAGTCCCCGCTCCTTTAGGAGGAACATACAAAGGCGCCGCCTCCCGCATTGGTTTAACATGCACTATGTCATCCTTATCTGACTGGGAGGTGGATGAGTGGCCCTCTGTTGTGCACGAATCCGACTGCTTCTCCTTCCCTGCTCGCTGGCGCGCTTTCTCTTTATAGACCAGCACCTCGTCCCGCAAGGCGAACAGCCGCCGAGCCGTATCTGGAGCCTTAGAAAAAGAGAAAACACCATTACGCAATGCTTTAGCATCCGATGATACTTCGTCGGGCTCAAAAACACCAGAACGTTTCCGGAAAGCATCAATCACTTCATCCGCGAAGTGACCCAAAAAATACACTTTATCTCTCTCCTGCCACGCCTCCCAAGTATGAAATAATTCCTCTATAGATATCTTGCCGTTAAGTGCACGGAAGGAAATTTGCCGAAGCTCAGCCATTTGGTCGGCTGATAACATGGACCGCGTATCTACCTTACCCGGACCCGAGCCAGAATCTTGCGGCCTCGGAGCAGATGCGCCGACATAAGGGGGCGGAGAGCGATCTAGTAAATAAAAATCATCATCAAGATTATTAAGGACAGGATAAAGTGGCTGCCGAACGACGTATTGACCCGAAACTTGTAGCCTACGCTCCTTCTCTTGCCTGTCCGTCTGCTCTCTATCCTCCCGTCGCTTCGCTTCCTGTGCTCGCACATGATCATTTGTCCGTTGTTCTTTATCAAACAGCGCTTTCTCACGCTTCTCTCGCTCACGCACCTCCTTCACCCACAACCGCACACACTCAAACATATCCTGACGAGCACGCCGCTTACACATACACTGTTCCACATACTCAATCTTACGTATATCAAACGATCCATACAAAGGCCATCGCAACTCAGGATCCTTTTTTGTATATTTCCTCCATACTGTGCTGTACATTATGGAAGAAAGACCATGCTTCACATACATATCCCTATTAGGAGTCCCCTCTGGGGGAGCTGGAGCAGATTCCTCGAGGTTCAACCGGTTTCCGAAACAGCAGCACCACTTACGGAGTGCGCTGAAAGCAGGCATGCTCAGAAATAATGCAAAATATGCAATATTATAGAAAAATGGCACTTAATCGTTGCGCCGTTCAAAGTTACACAGCTCTGGAGAAATCTCTCCACATTACCTGCCTATATGTGTTGCAACGCATATATATTCACAAAGACAAATTCAAAATATGACTAGTCATCACAAATCAAACTCAAATAGCCAGATCAGGCTTCAAAAACTCGGAGCAAGTACCGTACACCGGTTCTTACCAATCAAGAGTCCAGATTCCAACTGCCAAGCTCCACAATCGCCCAAACGGCTTTCACGGCAAGACCGACAGAAGAGGTCTCAGTCGAGGACCGGCGCCACCCAGACGGTCAGCTAGGAAGGGAAGGAAGAAAAACCTTGGGATGCCAGGGCTAAGACGCCGCTGGCAGTGATCACGTCCCCGGCCCAATTCCTCACCTTCGTCGCGACCAGTCCTTCGAGCATCCGAGTCGCCGATGAGCCCCACGTGACGGGCGCCAATTGATGAATACAGGCCCCAGCTAGGCCCGCAGGACACAAGGGTTCGCTCTCCTGTAATGGAATCTATAAGGAAGTTGGCACGGAAACTGCAAAGTACAAAGACAGCATTTATTAACCCTTAAGGGTGGTCCTACAATCCACACAACACTCTTCAGTATTGCATAGAGTAGCACGAAGAACCTTCGTACATGGTCCCCTTTTATACACAGTAGAGGGGCTCATAAGTGGGTGGATACAACATGAAGACGAAGAACATTACCATTTATGGTCATTTTCGATACTGAATCAATATGTGGGCGGAGCTAACGCACTCCTTGAGCCCGCGAAAACATGGTCAAGCAAGGCTAACTGATAACAGATGTGGTCAAGTCTGGGCATGCGCCAGATGGACAAAGGAGCTATTTATAGACTGTTACTGGGCAGATTACAAGAGCAGCTAACACAGAGGTTGGACTCTTCTCGTGGGAAACACGTGGAAGCATGACAATACAAAATGGAGTCCAAGCTTCGGTCAACATAACAGAGAAAACACGATCTATAAGAGAGGAATTAATGTCTTTAGTAAATGCTTAATCACATCGTTGTTTCAAATTACAACAGGTTTGGCCGGCCGTCTTAGGCCAGCCAAACAGACATGCGCACTTATGTTTCTCCAACTAGGCTGTGTTGCACAGGCTCCATTCACTGTCAGAGTGGCAAACAAGGCTGCTAAAACCAATCCTGGTACTGCTCTCATAACAAGAGAGCAGTGTCTGGATTAGGTGGGGAGCATGTACCCATCCCCTTCTGTCCTGACGAGAAGAGCATTGAAGCGGCCAGCATAGTCAGCAGGAGTGGAGCACAGGTGCGGCCAGCTCAGGTAAGCATGGTGGGGGAGGGGCGGGGTCGGAGGGGGGAAGTCAACAGATGATGGAATATATATAATTAAATAAATAAATAATACCTATTCTTCCGTCCTTTGGCTTTGCCCCTCCGCACCATGACCTGCCCCACCGTGCTTACCTGAGCATGCCACCCCTGGCCGAGTTGCAGGTAAGTCTTTTTTATTTTTTATAATACCACCCCTCCCCAACCTCAACCACTTCCCCATACCCATTCCTGCAACAGCCCTACCACTTTAGATAGGCAGCAGCTGTCACTGTTGAAACAGCGATCAAAGTGCACATTCATGGCCTTCCATTTCTTCTCTACAAGGGAAATATGTCTCCATGTCGAGAAACCTCTCCCCTGCATAAAGTTTGGAAACGTTCCGTTCTAGTTCCAAATGGTTGTAGGGTAGGAAAGGATCAGAGAAGAGTTTGTGAATGCCAACAAACTCTCCAGTGTGCAGGCATTTACAAACTTCCAAGGAAAAACCGCCCCGCCACAATCCACCCATTTAAAGGTATTTACCACTGCGCATGCGCCCATTTTTGCTAGAAAGTTTTCTGTTTGGGCATAACTGTAAAGCGTATATATATCCATTTTAAAGTGTTAAACTTTGGGTTTTTATTGGAAATGGCTTTGAGACTGCAGCCAGAAGTATTTTTCCCAGTTCACCTCAAACCTTCACATTTCATTCTTTCCTGATTAGCAAATAATAGGCAACTTAACAGATGATTTTAACTGTTACTTAAACCGTCTGCATGGAGCTGATATAAATCATAGGATAAAAAATACATAGTGAATAACTGTATATTTGATTATTTTGATCTTGCTTCACTTGATTCCTAGGAAAGAACAGTAATCGTTCACTTTGGTGTGTAATAGTCAATGTGTTCCTGATATGATTTATAATTGCACTAGAACACAATGGGTGCTAATAAATGCTTAATGCAGAGAATAAGTGTCTCATAGTGCTTAATGTACATTTTTATTATCATAGGGTGCAGAGATTTAAAATAAATTATGCTTCATCCTCTTTGTGTAAAAATGTATTAATTGTCATTGTCAAAACAAGCGTGATTTATGTCTCTAATGGGCTGCTTTAATAGTGCATGCTTTGCATGCAGCTTTATACGCAGCATCTTCAGAGAACATGATAAGCAAGTCGAAAGTAGGTTACATTTACATTCATTGAATTGAAAAGGAGGCAGCTCTGGAAGGGGCCATTAAAAATGGAAACACTAAATCCATTATTCTTGGGCACCGAACGCACCGAGGCTTCTATAAATGACGCTTATACCTCTTTTTTTTTTTTGCTGCAGTACACTTCAGACCATACTTTATGCATTAAAAAGCCATAGCTATGGAAATTAACATAACTGTGTAGTCTGAAGTGCTTCAGCTGTTCGCTGTTCTCCTCACCACTGTTAAAACAGTTTAGATGGGAGGACACATTTGAACTATTGTAAGGCTGGTGGTTTGGGTGGGGGGGGGGTTACTTTTAATGGGTCATATCTCCACATATGGGTCATTTGCACTTCATGCTTATGCTCGTGTCTTCTCTTCACAGCTGCAGTGCTCAATTTATTTACGAGTCCCAAGAACAATTTTTATTTCAAAATTTTTTAGCTGCCACAAAAATGTAAGTTCCTTTGCTCCTCCAATATGACAGACGTCTTATCTTTTCAGGAGCATTTTGATTCAGTTTATGTTTATGATTCGTCACTATGTTTATCGTTATTTTTTTATCAAACTCAGGCTTTTTGCAGTTCCTAGAGAGTAACTCTCAGAATCCAGCACCTTAAAAGCAGGCAGGAAATGGATGGTGCAATGAAAGCATGATTATTCAACATGAAAAGGAATATTTTGTCCCAAAAGAGACATACAGACTCGATTTCTCTCCTCATCACTGCCAAGGACGCACTGCAATGTCATGTTCGTTTTTCTGTGTGGTTATATGAAATGTGAGAAGGTTTAAAACAATGGTAAGTCTGCAGACTTTACTGACGACTTCAGAGCAGGATTTTGACAATGGGTGAGTTAACAAAGTCACAACGACAGTGCTGCAGTAGGACACACAAACGCAGGTGTGGTTCAGGAACTAAAAAAATGATAGCTGTGGAATGGAATAGACTTTAGGAGCAAACGCCTAAAGTAAATAAATTAACATTGCTAACCGTTTTATTACTTGATCTCATAGGTAGGAGCTGCAAACTCTGACAATTTATTTGCTGACATTTTTGAAGGTAATGACGAGGCATTTTCAACATATATAGGAAGGTATGATGGACTTATTGGCAGTCCATGTAACTAAGATTTACATTTTAACAAGATGTAGATTGTAACACATAATTAATTAATTAAAGAATAACAAAATGTATGGCATTTAATGAGGCAATATGGTAGGGGGTAGTTGGCGAGCAGATAGAATTCTGCATGAAGGCCTACGCTGTCTTCTCTGACAAGATATTATGGGCTATGAACTTTGGGGCATATTTACAAGGGTGTTGTGCCCCCGGAGCTGTTTTCTGTGTCAAGGGAGCATGCAATGGGTCTTGCTGTGGGTGTACCCAAGCAGCACCCATTGCTTTTTGACACTTCTCACAGATTTACAAGGATGTGTAAATCTGAGGCAGCACCAAAAACGTCATACGAAAGGAGGTGTTAGAGTGACCAACAAGGAGAAATAATTTTATTTCTCCTCGTTTTTTGCTCTTTCAGTGTGTGCTGCATTCTGTAGCACACATGGAAGGAGCAAATTGTCATTAAAGACTATTTATGTGTGGGAAGGTGTTACTTCCTGCACATAAACAATCATCCCAGTAACGCAGACACCCTTGCAACATGGCGCACTGGTGTCTTCGTTAGCACTAGGCAGCTTTTTTTGTGCCAGCGAAGGGATGAGCACAGGGATGTGCCATATTCTTGTTAATACAGGGCACCCATGAGTTTTATGAAATGACGTGGTTTAGCACAGCAGATTTGCTTGTGGTGCCGTGCTGCACCATTTCATTGAAAATATGCCCCTAGAAGTGGACGGCTAGATGGTCAGGAAAGCTATTTTGCCAGGCCTATTTCTCTTGGCATATGGTGGTCGCCCTGCAAACAGGCAATGACCCGATCGGTCGACAGCCGTTCCCTCACACCTGGCTCAGGGAGTCCTCTTGGGAGGGCTCCCCTTTGGAGCTCGTTCCCTCCAACACTCTCCTCTTCCTCAGATTATTCTTGGCAAGTAGGCAGGTGTTGGTGCTCTGGATCCAGAGTATGTAGTCTTGGTTTCCTTCATTGGCAAATGACACATTTTGGAGTTTCAACCTCCCCTTCTCATAGTCCTTTTCAAAACTCCAAATGTGATTTACAATCAGAAGCTTTCTTTTTCAGTTTTTCCTTCTCTGCTTCCCTCTTGAAAGGCTGTCTGCCACAGCAAGATAACTCTGAAGCAAATTGTCCAACACAACACAGTTCTTGAAGTGACCAGAGTTCACACCTGGATGTCAGCCACAGTGATATGTGCATCAAATGGTTAATTCTGGGCTCCCGGCCCTACTCTTTGGGATTCCCTTAACAGCCTCATCTCCTTCCTGAGATGTCACCAGGCCTATTCCTGGTGATCAATCACTTAATACCAAAGCACCCATTTGAAGTGTAAAGGGGGAGTCTCTTCCTCCCTTCCTCTATAGTGGGTCCCACAAAGCTCACAGGAATGTAGCAATATATACATCTGTCTGGGTGCATTCCTCTACTCCTCATGTCTTCACTAGGCAGGCATGGGCTAATCTCTTGACAGGAGGTGAATGTTTTGATTTGTTCTGCATTCCGTCCATCAATTGTGTGTCTTTTGCTTTCTCACCCTAAGTACGCCGTTAATGCCCAGACGTGGGTCCGGGGCTCACAGTGCCAACAGAATCAAGCTATCCTGGCTGATGAGGGGTGAAACCCTGGAACCGGTCCTAGGATGCTTGTTTCCGGTCCAGGAAGGACCTGGCTTGGCAGTTCGGCCTGAACTGTTCCCATGAGGCACATGGTCAGGACTGATTTGCATATGGCCAGGTCCAAACGGGGGTGGCCTGGGGAGCAAAAGAATGATGGATTTAACCCAGATCTCTTGACTGGGGGTGAATGTTTTGATTTGTTCTGCATTCCGTCCATCAATTGTGTATCTTTTGCCTTCCGGTCCAACATGACTGCAATCCGTGTGATAAGCCTATGATATGGCACCCACACATGATCAGTGTTAGCCTATGACAACAAAAGTCAGCATTAGGGATCCAGACAACAGTACAATTAGGTAGTCAGGACAGAGTTGCACAGAGCAAACTCAGTAGTGATTTTTGAAATACCACTGGCAATCGCTTGGGTGGCATTCAAGTTAATCATTTTGCATGCACTATTCCACCATATGCAAATCGTCATTATGCTGCTCTCATAGAAACAGTCCACCTAGAAATGCCAGGGTACGCCCCGCAAGACTGGGAATACATTAAGCCTCATCATTTGGGTATAGCTTGAGTTCAGTAGTACATCGAGCACAGAGCCAAAGTCTGGACATGCCTATCTCACTCAGTAAAACACAAATGTAATGAGTGGAATGTGAGCAACAGGTTCAGCTAGTGGCAATTGATCAGGGTTGCATTCCAGTCGATTAGTTTTCACCCAAAGTGCCAGACAGGCACTAACCATATGCAAATTAGCTATGGTCCTTCTCCAAACGGAAAAATCCTTTGGTCAGGGCCTGATCACAGACACTATCCTGCCCAAACTCTTGTTGAAGGGCGGCCTTCAGCCAAACCAGCCAACTAAAATCGTTTTTGTTGTCAGCATCTGACGTAACAATAAAATAACAATAAAAGTTAAAACTGCACAGTCAGAAAAAAACTAGAGGATTCACACCTTTGCAATACTCAAATGTAATGATTATTATTAGTCCGTTATACTTTAGTTGATAAGTGATAGGTGCACCAGCCTTATTAAAAAAAATATGAAGTAAAAAAAAATATATATATAAATATATATATTCAAAGTTCACAGTTGCCCAAAAGCAAGGCGCACTCACAGTCGGCATTTCATAGGGTCAGGGAAGGGGAGCAGGCACGCCAAGCATCTGCAGCACCTGACGCGTTTCCGGCTTCCGCCCTTCTTCATAGGTACGCTGCTGCATAAAGAAACCAGCAAACTGACTTTTCCAGATCTCTCCCTTTAATACAACTCAGGTGAGTATATAGACAAAGTGCATCCTGGGACTGGAAGTCACAAAACTAATACCCATGTGGGCTGCTGGTGTCTTAAATGCAAAATATCAAAGTACTTTATAAACAGGAGTGCTGCCAACACCTTCCCACATTCAGCCACTTGCCCGTTTGTCCCGCAATGCCATCCAATGAACAGCTGCGGAGCCGCTAGCATATGCGGCGGTGCGCCTCCCAGCTGGGCCGGCCGTCAATATTCAAAGTTCACAGTTGCCCCAAAAGTCAGTTTGCTGGTTTCTTTATGCAGCAGCGTACCTATGAAGAAGGGCGGAAGCCCGAAACGCGTCAGGTGCTGCAGACGCTTGGCGTGCCTGCTCCCCTTCCCTGACCCTATGAAATGCCGACTGTGAGTGCGCCTTGCTTTGGGGCAACTGTGAACTTTGAATATTGATGGCCGGCCCGGCTGGGAGGCGCACCGCCGCATATGCTAGCGGCTCCGCAGCTGTTCATTGGATGGCATTGCGGGACAAACGGGCAAGTGGCTGAATGTGGGAAGGTGTTGGCGGCACTCCTGTTTATAAAGTACTTTGATATTTTGCATTTAAGACGCCAGCAGCCCACATGGGTATTAGTTTTGTGACTTCCAGTCCCAGGATGCACTTTGTCTATATACTCACCTGAGTTGTATTAAAGGGAGAAATCTGGAAAAGTCAGTCTGCTGGTTTCTTTATGCAGCAGCGTACCTATGAAGAAGGGCGGAAGCCCGAAACGCGTCAGGTGCTGCAGACGCTTGGCGTGCCTGCTCCCCTTCCCTGACCCTATGAAATGCCGACTGTGAGTGCGCCATGCTTTGGGGCAACTGTGAACTTTGAATATTGACTGACGGCCGGCCTGGCCGGGAGGCGCACCGCTGCATATGCTAGCGGCTCCGCAGCTGTTCATTGGATGGCATTGCGGGACAAACGGGCAAGTGGCTGAATGTGGGAAGGTGTTGGCGGCACTCCTGTTTATAAAGTACTTTGATATTTTGCATTTAAGACGCCAGCAGCCCACATGGGTATTAGTTTTGTGACTTCCAGTCCCAGGATGCACTTTGTCTATATACTCACCTGAGTTGTATTAAAGCGAGAAATCTGGAAAAGTCAGTTTGCTGGTTTCTTTATGCAGCAGCGTACCTATGAAGAAGGGCGGAAGCCCGAAACGCGTCAGGTGCTGCTCCCCTTCCCTGACCCTATGAAATGCCGACTGTGAGAGCGCCTTACTTTGGGGCCACTGTGAACTTTGAATAAATATATATATATATATATATATATATATATAATATTCTTCGATACATTTTAAAATATAAAGATAATGATACTGATGCTCCTATGCATCACTTTCCAAGATGAGCCAAGCAGACCGTATATAGGAGGGCGTCGAAACATTAATGAAAGGAATCGGTTCTATAACCAAACATTATAGTGTTATTGTAAGTATTTATGCGAAAGGACCTACATAACTATAATAGTCATTTCCGGCAAGCATCCTAAGTCGTCATGCAAAGGAGCATTAAGTGCAATATACAGTCTCTTAACCCAAAATCACGGTTGCATACATTGATACTTGAGAAAGGCCTATTCCACTTTGCCTGGTAGACTCTAGTTGAGAAGGTACTACGCCACAATTGTATATATAAAGTGCATCGCCTCAGGTTTCATCCAGTAAAGAGATGGCTCACACTCGAAAGGTCCTGAGACAGCGAGATAATATGATGTTAGTGAGCCAACTTTAGGAATAGTAACTCTATTTTCAAGTTTTAGAAGCTCCCTTAAATGAGCAAAAACAAGGTCCACAAGAAACAAGCGGAAATTCCATGCACCCTGGTTTTGTTGAACGCCGTGCTACCATCCACCTTTGTAACAGTAAATCACGGCTATGTGAAAAACAGCTGTTTCATGTGTCAGCAACATTATTTATTTTCATCTGCCTGCAAACGCTAAGAGCACTGGAATGTGCAACTGAACCTTTTATAATTCACTTTCTCATTTCACAGTGCAAGTGGTGAAAGATTAAACAATGTTTTTACTGCTTACCTGGGTGATCACACATTGTTCTTGACAGGACATGGAACTACGGAGACCTTGTTTTTAACAGAGTGCAAAGAGATGGAAATATTATGTCCAGTTTTGAATGCACCACTGAAGATTCCAATTACCTTTCAGCAAAATCCCCAAACTAAAAAAATCAAACATCATTCATGAGAATTATCTATGCCTGGAAACAGGAGGGTTAACCGCTTTGAATCCAGTACTCATTTAATTGACACATTCACGGGGGTTGAGACTCACTAGGCCCGAAAACTCTAAATTTCTATAAAAGAAACATGATAATTCATAAAAAATTGACAGTCAATCGTTATTGTCTACATTAACAGCAAATTGCAATCTGAATAATAATTCTCTCTAGGGGTTTAGAGATTCATTTATTATTAATAATTCGTATGACAGTAGAGGCACTGACAAATTGATCACCATTGCAGCAAGTAACTTGAGGTTCTGATCACGAACCTCATTATGGGATTTATTTTGGCCATGGCTGTTGCATAGAACACTTTTCAAAAGAAAAAAAATAATGTTGGCTTGTATATCAAGAATAAATAGATCTACTTTTTATTGAAAACATGTGACACTCTTCTAGTTGGTTCAAGGACGCAATTTCTTGGTAAACAATGACAACAATATTGTGTAAAAATATCGTTTAACAAAATGTTGTGTTCCTGTGCTTATAATGGAAGTGACAAAAATATTGAAAACTAAATATTGTGACAGTAATGTTATCCAAAAATATAATTTTTCTAATATAAATACAGTATAAAGCAGTAAATGTTAAATCTTATAATATATAAAATTATTGTAATGTAAATTAAATAAATTCCTCTGCTTTAAATGCTATAGAACTGATTTCACAGTCAGTCGGAAAGGCTCAGACCACTGGTCGAAGGCTTTCCGGACGACATCGTAGGTTTGAACCCTGACCGCTATATTTCAATGACGGCAGTTGGAGTCCAAACCAGCCGGGCAATCCAACTCGGTTCCGAAGGGCTCAGGGAACCAGTCAGAATGGCATCTAAATCCCAAAAGACAGCATTCCTGCCGTTGGAATTATGATGTCACTTTCCGACAGCTGTTCCATGTCGGCCTTTCTGACATGGAACTGCTGTCGGAAAGTGTTTTTGGGGGTCACTAGCAGAGCCCCTATTCCTCGGCGGCTTCCAGGTGTGGCCCTGGAGGGCACCTATGGTGCCCTCCTGAAAATCCATGGTGCAGGGATTTACACAATCCCACCGCACAAGCTACCATTAAGAAATGGGAGTTTGCGACCCCACATGTAATAAGGTGTGTGGAACCCCCGGCCTATGTTTGGTCGGTTCTCACACAGAAATGGTGTCTGTCGGAGGAAACTCTAACTGACATCAAAATCAGCCCCCTTATGTATATATAAATATATATTTATCTACACATACACACACACACAGAACTATATATATATATATATGTAATGCCATATTAAAGAAATAGATTTCTTTTACATTACGTTAATTGTAATTTTCTTAATATTTTAAATGAAGTATTTTAAAACATGTATATATAAATATCCACAAATATTACCTACTGGCGGTCGGCAGTAGGTAGTTATAGTTACGACCTAGTTTCCAATGTAAAAGCGTTTTTTCTTTTGCCAATATCTTCAGCGCTGTTTGACAAATCTTCACAAAATTTTCAAAACCCGCTCCGGTCAGCTCCTGTCTGGAAAGTTCCGGGGTGATTCGTCAAGCGGGGGCCGAGAAAAAAGGGGGATCCTAAAACACGTTTTCTCCATGTTAATTTCCATAGGAAACTTCAGACAAAGCTACAGTCCGAACTGCCGAACGGAATTGCACCAAATTTGGCAAAAAGGTAGCTCTTGGTTCAGAAAGCGTTCTTTTTTTTCAAAAATAAAAAAATATCGATATCTGGTGACCGCGGTGGATCCGCAAGCCCTCCCGATCACAAGCTTGTCTATAATTGTCTGCTAACACTTCAAACCAAGAAGTGTTGGCAGCCATCTTGTGACTCTGTAGAAACGAGTCACAAGAAAAAAGGTTAAAAAAAAGAAAAGGGGACAGGGTAGAAACACAGGGACCCCCAGGGCCCCAAAAAGCATTTGTTTTTTAAAAAATATGCAGGATTCGCGCTGGGTGAGCGAATCCTGCCGAAAATTTAAAAAAACGAAGTGTGGTCTTCCGCACTTTGTTTAATTAAGCCCCCGGGTGGGCCAGGTCCCGGGCCAATCACAACATTTAGTGAAGGGACCTGCAGAGGCCGCCATAGCCTCTGGGACCGCCATATCCCTGAGGCCATACTGATTACATGCGAGGCGCACACAGACCCGGGGATCGCCACCTCCTCGGGCTTTATTATACTTAAAATGCATGAGGGGGGCCTTGCGAGAAATGCGCGGGCGTGGCACGCGCATACGCATATCACCCTGAGGCGGGAGAAAGAGGAGGACGGCAGCCCGGGGATGCCGCAGTGAAGGTAAGTTTTTTTTCTTTAACCTTTAATGTAGTTTTAATTAATTCTTAATAGGGTGTGGAGGCGGGTGAAGGAGCCGAGTTTGCCCCTTACTGCGCGGACCTATGCGTAGTCCGCTCCGCCAGCTCTGCCCAGGGTTAGTTTTTACAGGTCAAATACTGGAACCTACCTGTTGCAACCTTCGTCTCCTCTTGGGAGTATGGGAAGCCGGGCTATAATATTGTTTCTTTTGCCAATCTCTTGTAAAAATGGAGGATCATTTCTGATCTTTCGTCCTCTTTATGCTAAAACCAGAAGTAAGTGGATAGTCCTCCTCTGCCGAACTTTGAGCTTGAAGGAAAGAGGACAAGCAATTAGGATTTGTAAAAGTGACACCTCAACAATAGTTGTAGCATCTGTGTCAAAGTTCCTATGTGTAGCTTGGTAAGTTAGGCAAAAGCTATTAAGCAACATGATGGGATAATATTCTTTGCTACTGGTCTTGATGCACATTATGCCTATAAGGTCTTTTAACCCAGATTATTTAGTTCTTTTTAAATCATGTTGTATTAGGTTTTATGCCTTATTATTGTAATGATTTTATTATGTATGTTTTATAACATTGATGTTGAAATTTTGTTTCGATCTCTCAATAGATTTGGAATTTGAAATTAAGCATTTTATATAATTAACAATCAAATAATATTTAATTAACAGAAAGATTTGCATTAAACTAAAATTCATTCAATTTTATTGACCTTTCCACCCTATTCCCCTTCAAACCGACCAATCGGTAACTACACTATAACTAAAATAGAGCACTTTTAAAATATTTACATAATTAACAATCAATGAGTTAATTAATTAACAATTACAAACTAATTAACAATAATGTTAAATTTTTTATACTTATTTAATTTCATGCCCTACACCACTATAAACCCAACAACCTGCTACTAATATTAAGCTTACTCTTACTAATAATAAAATAAACGTTACATTTTTAATATTAGATTCAAAATATAACTCTTCAAAAATATTCATAATTAATAATCCATAAAAAACTTAACAAGAAAACAGATTAACATTAAATACAAATATTTATAAATTAAACAACATCCCACTCTATATCCCTGCAAACCCTACAATCTACTATAACCAAATAGTAAATCACTTAAAGTCACAATATTTTTCCTGATTTGTATGTTCTCCAATATTTTAAACTCAATATTTTGTCCAAACACCCTTTTAGGGATCACCATTTCTACGAGCTTTGGAACAATGTTGAAACAGGAAACAATTGGGAGTGGTTTGTGAGCTGTGGCGTGGGCATCGGAGCAGAGATCAGCGGTGATGGTCTGCGGCGGTCTGCGGTTAGTGGACAGTGGGGGCCGTGGAGTCGTCCGGTTGTCGACAATTCCCGGGGCCAAGTTGGCTCACCAGCTACCCTTTGGCAGTGCCTGACACAGCCCGCTATCCCCTCCCACCTCTGGCATACAGAGAGCAGCGAAGAAGTGGAAAAAGGTGGTGGAGCAGCCTCTGTGTGTCTGCTGGAGCTGACTGCCCACTGTACGAGGGTCGGCATTAGGCAATTACGCCCTAAGCGGTGGTGTGGAAGTGGGCGTCAGTAGGCCAGTTGCAGCTTGTGCCATGCCGTGGGGGTTGCACAACCTCTATTTTATCAGCACTTCACCACAATCGCCCACATTTGACCGCAGCAACAGCATCTAACAGCAATTATTCTGTTATTAACACAGTAACAACAGGTTGCAAATCTAAGGGGAATACCAGGAATTGGGGAGGCAACGATGGTATAAAGCTTTTAAGCGCTATGCCTCCCAAAAAGCAGCCAATAATCCCCATCAAGCTCTAAAAATTGACATCGGGCAACTTGTCAATTGTAGACCGTAACAGCTGCATGCGTGCAGACAACAAGCAGATTACAAAACATGACAGAGCTGGGTTTTGGCAGGGTGAAGGAGCACACAGCGGAGAGCAAGCTGCACCACCGATTCAAGGTACTGGTAAATTGAATCTGCAGTGCAGCTAGCTCTCCGCTGTGTGCTGCTTCACCCTGCCAAAACGCAGTGTGGTAATTTTTTGTGATCAGTTTTTTGTCTGCACTCACGCAGCTGTCACGGTCTACAGAGTAAAGAAACAATGAAAGTTTCGACCTCCCAAGGATGGTGCAGTAGGTTAGCTGTTAGAGTGGCCATATTGGGTTGAGCTCGTCCTCAAGAAGACAGCCCTGCTAGGTCAGGGCGTGGTCTGTGAGTTTGTGTTTTTCTCCCACACCCTGCAGCTATCACCTCAAGCAGTTCGCGCACCCAGACCTCAAAGCATTTCAAACACCTCAAACTCACCAAGCAAGTTGGATTATTGTGGATTATTGTTGAACTGGTGAATTCAATCAACTGAACTCCATTAACCTCTAGTAGGTTCTTGTAGTTGGCTTACTTTATTTTAGATTGCTTTCATAGGATGCCGTCAAGGTGTTTGCGCTCTGGCCGCTTAATATCTACCTCTGGTTCAACTGCTATTTCCTTCATTCCTCCCAAACTTTTAAAAACAAAAAACACCATTCAGCGTAAGAAGCCACAATCTCATCTGTCTCACCTGACATTTCACCCCTCCATTCTGTTTTCAAAGAGTGGAAACATGGTAGTGGATAAGGAACTAGAGTTGGCTTAGGGCAAATATAAAGAAGACAATGTGTTCAAATATGGCTTTGTCTCAGGTGTCTACTCATGCAAGGTCAGTCAAATCAGCCACAGTCCAGTTCCCCCAAGCCTGTCTGATAAATTACACTGCTCAGTGGAAACAGTAGATGAAACAGATGTAGGGGGCCACACCTACGATGAACAATGTTGGTATAAAGTTAAAGTCTGAGATCGACTCAAGTGTCTCATTGTTCCCACCAGTTACCAAGATGCTGTTTTGGCACCAGAAAATTTGCCACTCAAGGAGATCTCTTGACAGTCTCATGGGGGACCTGCATTCAATGGGGAACTTGGTGTATCAGAGTACTATTTCCTGCCAGACATCACCGCCCTCTCTGAGAAGAATCGGATAAGGGAGGTCATTTTAAGACCATCTATTGCCTCTGGCATGGGCTTGAGCCCTCCTTTGTTTTGTCTATCGAGCCGCCTATCATTACCGGCCTTGTAAAATAGTATGCCATCTTCAAGGGGAACACCCTTTGGAATGTTATTAATATATGTCCACAGGGGCTCAAGTACTTGTACAGATGTTAAATCTGGAAGGGGAGGGGGACGGAGGGGCTAGAGCTCATTATGATATTTTATTGTGTGTGGAGAAGGTTTTATCTTCGATTTTGGTTTTATTGAATAGATCAGTTGCTAATTCTGACCATGTGCTTGATGTGCTATCCCTAATTTTAATGGGGATGCAACACCTCACCTCCTTTGGCCTTTGCCCAAAGAAGGAAGAAAAGGAAATTGATGTGAAATCTAATGCCTCTCAAACTAACATTGTGGCAAAACATGGGGTGAAAGAAATTGGAATTCAGGTGGGTGACCCGGGTGGATTTGTGGTCACATTTTTTGGGCAATCTAACTCCAACGTTAATCCAGAGGACACTAAGGAGGCTGACATTTATCCTTTTTCTTCCTCTCTTTATCATTTCTCTAAAGAGCATTGTCGAGAAGCTCAAAACGCCAATGCAACCATGACTGAGAATCCCCCTTCTATTTTTTCGATCTTTAAAAAAGGGATGCTCCCTGCCTCTGGTGTTGTTGTACCCCTAGATGATCATTCTAGTGTTAATTCACATACGGCTTCCACAAGTGGTGTTTCATTTGTGAAGGGGGACCTTCAGGATGTAACAGTAAAACGGCTGAAGGGGAAAAAAAAGAACCGGACGCATTACGAAATGTAAGTCTAAAAAACTAAGGTTCTCAAACGCTTCCGAAGAGTCACCTATAAAAGAAGTGCCAAAGAATGCCCCCTCACATCTAGGTCCGGAATCTGATTCTCCAGAAATAATTAGTATTCATTATTTTTCTAATATACTAGAAGCACCAATCTTAAACCACCATCAGCAGGAAAAGTGGTGAACTCTGGATATAGTGACAACTGTTCATTGCAGTTGGGCAGTACGAAAGTGGGTTTAGTGAATGAGGATATCATGCCTGTGGATGTCAACTTGTTGAGCACTGGAAAAGAAGGTTGCAGTGTCCCTCAATAGGCTGAGAGGGTGCCCGTAAGATCTTCACTAGTGTCTCCCTGTGAGGAATTGGCTCCACGCACTGCTCTGAATTTGGTTAGAATCCCTAATAAGGAGGCTCTACCTTTTTTCCATTGGTACAGCAACCATTTTCAGGTGCTGACGCAAAATATAATAATAATTCTGGTCGAGGACCAGAGTTTGGCAACGTCCCTAAGAATGAGGTGGCACCTCTAACCAAGCTTCTTTGAAAAAACATGATTAAAAAATCAATTTATGAAATGAGCCGGAAAAGGGACATTTGACTTTGTACCCAGCATGCTCTGAATGAAATTGTAGTTGAGAGCAGCATATGTAAAAAATCTAACCCGTCTATTTCATGAAACCTTCCCCATGGTGTTCATAGAATTATTCTATTACTAAGGTTGAACTTGCTTCTGTTACGAGTTCTTATAGGAGCCTGAGAAGGTATTACCAGGAACAAGAGGCTTTTTGACCTTTGCTTAAACTGTGTCCAAAATTTAAATCATGTGATATTTGTGTGTCTCTTGCTACATTCAATGCGACGCCTGTACTTTAGGAATGATGGTTAAGGCCATTGTTTATAAAGTGCAATTTAACTTCAGCAGCAGAAGCTGATACATACCTCTTAACCCCTCTATCTGAAACAGATTGCAGAAATGTTTTAAAACATGCTAAAAAATGTTTTTAAATGTGCTTTGTTTACTGCAATTTTTTGTATGTACTGTATTTACTTTGCATTTGTCTGAATAGGGTATCATAGGTTTTCCTAAAGACTGTGTATCCCATAACAAAAATACTGTATCATTATTGATTCGAAGAGTTGAATGAATTTTGCTTTCCATGAGTTCAGCTCTTCCGTGTCATTTTGCACTATTTATCCGTTGTACTGTATCAAGGATGCATAGTTTCCTGTATTGTTCGAGAATCGCATAATAATGTCCTTTGCGCATTTGCACTTTATCTGTTTTTTAGTCTTTGAAGTAGAGCAATGTACTAAGCTGTGTGTAATTTTTTGTACTCATAAATTTGTATATATTTGATTGTATATGCACCTGTATTGCTCTTTGCTTATTTTTGCCTGTATTTTGTGGACCTCCTGTGAGTTCAAAATCATAATAAATAAATACTGATTCCCCTTTCTATACAAGCACAATTCTGAAGCTCAGTGAAAATGGTCGCTGGTTGTGTAGCCATTTTATTCAGAATGTTTGGTCTAGCGAGGACAGTACATGGGTGGAATTTTCAACAAGTTGGCACTTGAGGGATAAGGGTGTGTTATATACCAATAATGCCATTCTATCTGTTCTAGTTACAAAGTAAACCATGATGCCACCCGAGTGGTATATAAATGTCACAGGAACCCTAGGATGGCATTTTTGGGTTATGTCATAAATTAATATACATAGCCTACTGATTAGCCCCAACTCTTGGGAAATTACCTCTAGCATGGATCATAGATATGGTAAAACAAGTAGGTTTCTATTAAAATGGACCTAGTATAGTACTGCTCAGGAACCAATAATATCTGGAATTAGTTTGATTCCTAAGGCTAAATACAAGGGTGCAAGAGGCATGCCAGGTCCTAAAATAGACACAAATATTAAAAAGCTATTTACGTTTATCTGATCACCTTGTCCTTGGACCAACTCCAAAATTCAGAATTGCATTAAGAGGTTGACTGACAATGTTATGTTTATACACTACATTGGTAGTATGCTTAAATTTAATTAGCAACTTCTCCACATGCACATACCAATCAATTTTCCAATTGACGCAAATACCTAAGTGATCAAAACTAATCAAGCTTTCAAGATGCTGTCCACTCAGCAAAAACTGCACATTTATAATTATTTCTCCATGGACTAAGTAAGAAATCAGTTAGTCAACCCATGTCTCGAATTCTCAGTCAGGGACAACAAACAGCATCATTGATAAAGAGTTATATAGACGTTTCCATATTCCACAATGTAGGTGGATATAGATTGTATTACCCCAAGTAGGCCACAACAGCATTTAAAAACAGGCTGAATAACAAAATAGACCAACACATGTCCTTGATAAACTTCTGCATGTATAGCAAAGTTATCACTGTATTTGCCAGATGGTACATAGTGAACTTGTGCAGTTCTTTACAAATGAAGGATCTTCACGGCTGCTAATATTTCTCAGGACTCAGGTACTAAGTCCCCGGGTTGTGTAATGGTGGCTGCAAAATTTCCTCCGACTCTGAATGTCTAACTGAATTGGACTGTTTCTGTACTACGGTACCTAAATGGACTAGGCAGAAAATTCTTTTGAACAATGAAGTTCAAGCACTTATTTTTTTATTTTGGTACCATGGGACCAACTCTTAAGAATTATCTAACTGTTTCTGAGTGTTAACCCCATTATGCCCAACCGAGTCCCCTCTTTAAAGGCCAATTTCTCAAAAATAGCGTAGCAGATTTACATCAAGTTACAACAAGCATGCTTTTTGTTTAAAATTTGAACTTTCTACTGAAATTGGTCCGATTTCATTCAGGCATTTTTTCTGTATCAGTGAGGAAAATTTCCTATGGGAATACAAATATGAAATCACATTTTTACTTACAACCTTTTCTCTTGGCCCTCAGTTGTTTGATCAGCACAAAACGTTCCACGAGGGAGCCACAGTGAATTACTTTTCCTCTACTCTACAGTCCACTATGTTCTCACAATGATGTGATTTGTGATGTCATAAGTATGTTGTAAATGATATAATTTTAGATGGTAGTAATGATATATTATGAAAGGGAATAAGCAGTACATGGAGAAGGCATGAGTTATAGTTAATGCAATATGACTACCGAGTTCAATACACTTTGTATGGAGGTGTGCAAGTTATAATAATGTGAAGTTGTTGCATGAATTATATATTTAAGGTATTAATATAACTTTAGAATTTCTACATTTTGTGTAGTTTAAATTTTTTTGGTGCAGAAGGAATAAATAAAGTTATAGTAATTTAAAGGTGGTGCGCAAATTATAAATTTAAGCTATAAATATACGTTTAACATTTCTAATATTTGTATTTTTTTAAATAATTTATTTTTTTCTTCGAATCAGAATGATCACATTGATCTTACATAATTTTGGTCACATATTAATACATATCATTACAAAATTGAGTGAACGAAAGTGAAAAATTGATGTTCATAAGGCAGGAATCAATAACCGTCATCTGCCAAGATTAGCACAACGACTTTAATGGTAGGCAGTACATCCAATGTAGTTTGAACCAAATCTTAACTACCTTTTTGACTCCTCTGGGTCCAGGTGCCTTGGCTACTGCCATTTCACACTCATAGGTCCGTTGGAGTATTGCCCAGAATTCAGCTACTCTAGGTGGTGTTGCATCCACCCATGCCCTGGCAATACATAAGTGCGCGATAACTATGATGATCGATGTCAGAGACCTAAGATTATAATTCCCACCAATTAATATTTCTTTGTTACATAAACAGAAGTACAACCCCATCTGTGTAGATATCAATTGAGATAGATTATTCCTGAATTCTTTTAAGGCCGGGCATTCAATAAACATGTGAACAATATCTGCTGTATATAGATTACATTTAGGACAAAATACATGTGATGAATTCATAGTGGATGTCCATTTGGAAATACGTTCAGGTGTGTAATTTAGCATGTATACCGTTTAAATTGTTGCCTTTTGAGATTAACAGATATTCTTGCCTGGTCGAGTATTTTCTGTGCCTCTTGTATTTCTGAACCAGCTATTGTGGTTATTAATTGTTGGCTCCAATATGCCGCTACCTGTGCGCTATCATCTTCAACGTGAGACATAAACTCCCGATATATAGTACTTATGTCACATTTTGGAGATTGATATAATACCAAATAGACTGCAGAGGTCTCCTGCTCGTTGTTAAATTCACATTTATGGGTGAGATAGTCCCTAACCTGAAGATATTTAAAGAAGGATCTTTGCGAAAGACCATATGCTTTCTTAAGTGCAGCAAACGTTTGTAGCCCATGAATATCGTACAGCTGGCTCAGATTTTGTAGCCCCCTGTTTCCCCAGGCTTGCTCCTCATGTCATAAACAATTTTGGGGAATAATGGACTGCCCCACAGCGGGGTAAACGCGTGAATGGGTGGTAAAGAAAACTTAATACAGATTTCATGCAGTACTCAAGCTACATCCCTTATCACCATGAATCTCATCCTCTTAAAATAGTCAGGATCTGTTAGCTTATGCATTGTGTACCTTATATCCGGCAATAGTGTTAGTTGATATCCAACTGTGCTCATCCTGGAATAATCACCAACCAATAACCTTCAAATTCGACAGATGAATGAGGCTCAGAAATAAAATGTGAAATCTGGTAATTTAAATCCCCCCTGATCGTGGGGCAATTTCAAGTATCTGATGGGCCATCTAGCTTTCCTATAGCCTCATATAAAGCTGCCTATAGCCCCTTCAAGACACCTATAAACACATCATGCACCCGCAAAGGTATAGAAAGAAAAAGATAAACGAACTTAGGTAAGATATTCATTTTTTATGATATGACATCTACCCTATATACTCAAAGGAAGTTGATAGCATTACCGTACCTTAACGTTAACTATCTTTATAAGATGCTCGTAGTTAAGACGACTATACTTTCCACTTTGCTGCTTAGCTGAACCCCCAGATACGTGGCAGTATCCGCAACTCCCATTAATGAGGTGGGTGAAGTAGATGCTTTAAAGTTGTGGATTGTTTGCGTTTTCAATAGATTTAACTTGTATTCGGAGACCATCACGAATGCTTCAGCATCCTTAGATGTACATTCAATGGCATTGTATGGGTTAATAGCATATACTGCAATGTCATTTGCTTATCCAGTTATTTTCAACTCAACCCCATGTAATCTTGGTGGCTCAATATCCTGGTTCAACATCAGATGTCCCTCCCATGCATGAGTTAGTTTCTAAACAACAACACAGAATTATACCTGGAAGGGACACAACAGTGCACATCAATGCTGCTTTCAAAGCTTTTGATGTAGCAGGTAAACCTCAAGAGCGAATGGGAATGACAATGCTGGACGCGGAGAAGGCTTTTGACCGAGTTACCTGGGAATCGCTCTGGGCGACTATGGGAGCCTTCGGTATCAGTGAGCAGTACTTAGCACCATTGCAGAAACTATACAAGAAACCAAAGGCCAAAATTGTAATGGGCGGCAGGTTCTCCTTTATTTTTTATATATTTAGGGGGACGCGTCAGGAATGCCAGCTATCCCATTATCGTGTGCTCTCTATATAGAAACCTACATTAAACAGCATTTCTAATATTTGTGTATTATTTGTGTAATATTTAGTTTAAGTTTGGTTTTAATAGAAAGAATAAATAAAGTTTTCTTTCATTGAATTTTAATGTTTTTATTTAATAAAATGTGTTTCAAATCATAGAGTCCAGTGTATTTGAGTGCAGTGTTGGTAAGTGGAGAATCATACAGTATATTGGAGGCGAGTGTAAAGTGTAGTGTCGTAAATGTAAAATCATAGAGTGGAGTAGGCTAAAGTTCCATAGAGTCTTGTATAGTACAGTGGCATGGACTGCAGTCGAGTGGACAGGTGTAGTGTAGAGTAAAGTAAATTGTCCTAAAGTGGAGTGGCATCTTGTACAGTACAGTGGTGAGGTGTGTAGTTGAGTGCTGGGAAGTGTTGTAGAGTGCAGTAGAGTGTAGTGCCACAGAGTGGATTATAATGTTGTACAGTGGAGTAGCATGGAGTAGCGTGGAGTACAGTAGAGTGCGGTACAGTAGAGTGGAGTGGCATAGACTGTCATAGAGTTGAGTGGCATAGGGTATTGTACAGTGGAGTGAAACAGAGTGCAGTAGTGGAGTAAAGTAGAGTAGTATCTCATATAGTAGAGTACAGTAAAGTGGGGGAGAGCGGCGTAGAGGAGGTTGCGTAGAGTGTCGTACAGTGGCATAGAGTAAACTAGAGTGCTAAAGACATGCATTGACAGGAGTACATTGTTGTACAGTGGAGTACTATAGAGTGGAGAATAATGTGGTAGAGTCTAGGGGTGTAGACTGTTGGGTGAAGTAAAGTATTGTTCACTGGAGTACAGTGGAAAGGCATGGAGCGAAGTTGTAAACAGTGGAGAGGCATACATTGAGATAGCATAGAGTGGAGTGGTGTAGAGTACAGTAGCGTAGAGTAGGGCAGTTTAGAGTGGATTGGCATACAGTGTGATAGCGTACAGTGGAGTGGCATACAGTGGAGTGGCTCAGAGTGGAGTTACGTATAGTGGAATTGCGCAGAGTGGAGTGGCGTACAGTCCACTGGTGTTGGCTGGAGTAGCATAGAGTGGAGTGGCATAAAGTGCAACAGCATACAGTGGAGTGGTGTAAAGTGGAGTTTACAGAGTAGAGAGGGGTAGGGCGAAGTGGTGTACAGTGGAGTGGCATAAGTTAGAGAGGGGTAGAGTGGAGTGGCATGGAGTGGAGTGGCATAGAGGGGAATAGGATAGAGTAGCGCATAATGAAAAAACATAGAGTGGAGTGGCATACAGTGGAGTAGCGTAGACTAGAATGGCACAGAGTGGAATGTAGTGGGTTAGACTGGAATAGCGTATAACGGAGTGGGGTAGAGTGGAGTGGCGTAGAGTGGAGTGGCACAGAGTGGAATAGCATAGAGTTAAATGGCGTAGAGAGTAGTTTCATACAGTGAAATAGCATATAGTGAAGTGGCATAGAGTGGAGTATGGTACAATGAAATGGCATAGACTGAAGTGGTATATGGTGAAGTGAAGTAGAGTAGAATAGCATACACTGCAGTGGTGTAGAGTGAAATGGCATAAGGTGGAGTGGTCTACGGTGTAAAAAGGTACAGTGGAGTGGCGTAAAGTGGAGTGGGTTAGAGTGTAACAGCGTACCGTGGAGTAGCGAAGATAGAAGTGGCACACAATGCAGTGGCATGCAGTGGAGTGAGGTAGACTGTGGTGGCATACAGTGGAATAGCAGATAGTGGAGTGGCATAAAGTGGAGCAGCGTAGAGTGGAACAGCATACAGTGGAGTGGCATACAATGGAGTGGCACAGAGTGGAGTGGCGTAGCGTGGAATAGCATAGTGTTGAGCGGCGTAAAGTGGAGTTCGTTCAGCAGAGTAGCATAAAGTTAAGTAGCATAGACTCGTGTCCATGGTAACTTCGCTGTATACCGCAGTACAAGCTGATGACAAGGCAATATCTGATTTGGTAATAGCTGTCCTTACAAAATGTAAAATGAAGCTATGTAGTTTTTGACACACTGTGGCTGCATTATGGGTTAGGGCCTTAGATAAATGTAAGTAGTACGTTTTATTGTCGTTCCCTACCTACACATTTTTTTTTTTTACTAGTGCGTTAATTTGTAGGTATTACTGCGGTACTCTGTAGAGTGTTTTGTAAAGAATTAAATATGCAAAACATTTTAAATATATTGTAGTACACTTTATTTGTGAATTATAGTGTAGTACAGTGTCTATACAATGGATTTTTAATTGTTTTACATATTTAAGGTTTTTTTTACTTTTTTCCAAGTAACACTGTAGTTCCTGGGTAGTACTGCTGTACTCCCTAATTTTTTTTTAAATTTGCACCTATTACCATAAAAAGTATAAAACATAATACTTTCCTATATCTAAGGATCTGACCCAGAACACCCAAAGTGTTCTTAAAACAACATGGCTGCCTTTAACCTTTGGACTGGCAGTTGGGGCTGGACTCTTTCCATGGGTAGCAGGGTCAAGACTGAGTTGTATATGGCTGGGTCTGAACTGGAATGGCGTGAAAAATAATGATGAATTTAACCCAGATTTGTGACTGGGGGTGAATGTTTGATTTGTACAGCATTTCGTCCATTATCTGTTCTTTTTTGCATTTAACTTTTTTAAAGGCAGTCATTAGCCAATCACATAATGCTTTATCATTGCTAAGCATCACAGTACTTTTGTGAAATACTGAGAAATTTCACAAAATTACTGCGGCCTCACATATCTCTAAGCAAAAATGTCTTATAACTTTGAAAATACCTTACCTACCTGTATTACCAGAAAATTATCATCTACACATCATAATCGATATTTGTGCCAAATTTCATTAAAATCCGTGCAGCTATTTATGTGCTACATGTGACACAAAAGTCTATGGAAAGTGCATTGGGAGAAAAACACGTTTTAGGATCACCCTTTTTTGTTGGCGCCTCCGAATCACCAGAAAACTTTCTGGTCTGCAAAGTTTCACAGACATTCCTCAAATAGTGGCAAAGTTATTAGCGAGCAAAATATGAGGTATAACTATACCTGGGAATCCTAGCAA
Organism: Triturus cristatus; assembly: GCF_964204655.1. NCBI lineage: Eukaryota > Metazoa > Chordata > Amphibia > Caudata > Salamandridae > Triturus > Triturus cristatus. The sequence goes on from NC_140583.1 coordinate 882,876,583, forward strand.
ACTATAACTCCGGAGTGTTTGTGTATGTACATTTTTGCATTTAAATGTAGAAAAAGCTGTGGTTTTAAAACCCATATTTCACAGGGATGATGTTGTCATATTATAGATTTTAGTCATTGGTAGGTCTTTTCATAGCCTTCTATCCAATGGATTAATCTCCAAGCAGACCTGTGCACATAGATTATCACACCTCCAACTAATAGACTGAGCTTCATTGTTTCTAATTGTTTTTAGCAGCATTGTCTTTATGAACGTAAAACAAAACTTGGCCTGTCTAAGTGCAATAAAGGCCCATCGATAGCTATATGTTGCACACATCAGCTCCCAAAATCTTTCACGTCTGCAATTTAAATGTGCTCGTTAGCACAGAAAAACAGATCTTGCAAAAAACCCTATACCCAATAACAAGTAAACATTTTATCCTATAAGTTACCATAGAAAACACAACACAGTCCATATCTCAAATCATATTTCTTTGAAAACGCAATCTTTTTCATATAAGATGCAACAAAATATACACATAATATAAACAGTACATAATAAATACCATTTGTGATATAATCCAAAAATGCCATTCTAGAGTTCTGTGACATTTATAAACCACTCAGATGCCCTGTTGGTTTATTTTCCTACTGGAAGAGGATCATGGTATTACTTGAATATACCATACTGTTTTCCAGTTTGGGCCTACTTGCTGAAAATCCCACCATTGTACACCACCAACTCTACTGACCTGGCCAAGCTTTCTGAATAAAATGGCTACAACACCCAAACAAAAAAATTCCACGGACATCTATGTTTATTTGCTCATGACTGCATTTTAATTTGGTTACTGAATTGTGAGTGTGTAGAAAGGGTAATACCAAGAAGAGTGACAACTGTTTTTTAATGGTACATATATTTATTCTTGAGATACAAGGCATACAAAAGTAAGTTTTTTACCTTTCCAAAAGTGTTCTGTGCAACACCCATGGCCAGGATGAGTCCTTTGCAGAGGTTCATGATCTGAATCTCAAGTTAAGAGACGTCAGATTACTTGCAGCAATGTCGATCTATTTGTCAATGTTTCCACTGTCATGCAAATTATAATATTTAGAAATTATTATCGCCAAACCCCTAGAGAGAGCAAATATGCAGGTTGTAATTTGTTGTTAATATAGACTATGGTGACAGACAGTCAATGTTATTGAATTATCTTGTTTCTTATTAGAACATTATAGATTTCCAGCCTAATGAGTTACCCAAAAGGCATCAGGCTCTCTCAGAATTGCGGCCCTGTATGTTTTGGCAAAGAGAATTAGAATTTTGGCTATGAGGCAGAGAAGGAGGAGGAGGCGGGAGAGGATATTTAGGGTGAGGGTCACCCTGTTTGGACAGACAAAGGAGGAGAACCATGAGATGGAACAGACTCAGCAGTCAGGCGATACTTGATTTAATTGCTTAATTACAACCTCAGCTACAGGCAATAACACTCAGAAGAAACACAATCCCACCACTTGTGCAGGTTTTGTGTTGCCTGCACATCTTATCCTCACACAGTTACCAGAGGGTCATAGAAGTGGTGGGGCGTCACAAACAGTCCTCTCCAGGTTCATTTTTAGTTTCCTGGATTTCATCTTGAGCAAAGTCAACCAATATATATCATTGGCCAATACCCCCCAATCATTGCAACAAACTGATGTTCTACAGGGTAGCACAATTCTCAAATGCCATTGGCTGTGTTGATGGCACCACCATTGCCATATATTCCCCCCCTACAAATGAGTACATATACAGGAACAGAAAATGCTCACTCACTCAATGTACAGGTAGTGTGTGATGCCTCCTGTATCATAACAGATTCCCAGGTAGCACCCATGACTCATTCATGTTCCGCCACAATGGACTACATACTGGTACAGGGTGAATTTGCATAAAGCTGTCAGGACAGTGTGTGTGTAATATGACCTAACACTGTAACGTCTTAAACCCTTAAGGTAACGGTGCATATGCATTACGTCCCAGGATCATCACACAGTACCTGACTCCATGAATAAGAAATGAAAGACAGTATAACAGGGTAGACAGGACAATGCACTCCATCATAGAGAGGATCTTTTGGATTCTGAAGTCCCGCTTTTGCTGCCTCCACAAGACCGGCAGCGGACTACTGTACAGACCAGATACATACTGCAAAATAATCGCCATATGTGCCATACTGCACAATATCCCAATGAGGAAGGGTCTGCACAACATCCCCATAGACCCTGAGTCCAACTCTGAAGATGACTTACCACTACTACAGGTAGGAGGTTACAAGTGTAGCAGAGGGATGTGCACGATGCACAGAGATAACCACATTTATTTCTGATGGAAGAGATTTTAAAACATCCTAAAAATGAGACATCACACATGATGGTAGTGCATGGTGCACAACTGAGTGCCCAGCTTTTATTCAGGTGGCTACAGCATTGTTGCAAGCAGGGATCAACTGCATACTTGTTAGCATAAACACAGCAAAGTTAATAAGGTGAAAATAAAACAAAGGCAACTCATCCCACTGAGTGTCTGGAGAGTCTCTTCTTACGGCCCCTTGGGTTTGGTGCTTTGTCAACAGCAGTGAGTTGTGGGACTGACGACAAGGCATTGCCAGGCATGTGGCGGCATGAACGCCTGGTAGAGCATGGCTTGGGAACAGATATGTCACTGAAGCTAGAGCCCTCCTCACTCTCAGGTGGGGACGGGATGTTGGGGATGCAGAGGTTGTGGGTCTGGATGTGGGTCTGGATGTTCTCCAGTGCAGTGGCAACTTGCACTAGCCCACATGCGACATCCTGGCAGCAGTGTTTCATCTCCATCTGGATACTGACAGTCTGCCTTGCCAGCACTGATGTTGCTGCTGCCAGCTGAATGATGGACCAGGTAAATGTGTCAAACCGTGCCAGGTACTGCCTGTGCCTTTTATGCAGTACATGCTGCTCCCTCTCCATTGCTGCTAGCCACCATCCCCGCCCTTTCTCCATATTCTGCAGCGACTTGGACATGCAATGCAGTTGCCTACTGACTGTGCGTATTTGCTGTATCTGAAGGCACTGTTTGGAGATGATTGACCTCTCCAGGCCATCAAACACAGGATGTGCATCCAACATGTCATCTGCCAACAGCCTACTAAGGGTTGGCCTCTGAGCCTTCGTTGTGTCCTGGTCTCGGATGTTGTGTAGTCTCTGATTTGTGACTGTCCCTCATCGCTATCCTCACTCTCTGGAGGTAGTAGAGGGTGTATTTCCTGCCAGTTGGAGTTGGGATAATGGGCAGGGGTGGGCGGAGCTCGCGGAGTTGCACTACGCGGAATTCCTCGGAGATGCATAAAAACTCTGTGGAATTCTATGTAGGTGTGTGAGCAGACAGAGTTGCTCCACTCCACTTTAAGTTGAACAGTTGTCACAATAAAGGAAATGTAAAAGTTTACATTAAAATGCAACACTACTGGGAGGTTTGTCCTAAAGAAGGTATTGATTTTGTCAATAATATAAATCCCTAAAACATGAAGTCTATTTTCCAGGTTTTCATCGTGCCTTACTTTTCTAGTCTCTCATTTCCTCCTAGGCCAGCCAGCCGGGACTCCCCTTTTGTTCTGCGTGGCCATTTTGGAATTGCTTACTTAAAATGGAATAGAGGCAGTGTCAAGATTCAGTGAGTGCTGCTTGTTTTACATGAAATTCATGTTAGAAAATGTCCACATTCACATTAGCACTGCCATTTGATTTTCTCTGCAGCTGTCTAATCGAAGTGTAGCAGCAAAACTGTGATGTTCTTAACCTTTTCCAAACAGGTTCACTTACCAAAGTGTAGCTAGCAGTTGCCTTTAAGCCACAAGTTACAGCAGGCGCACCTGGGCCCAACCCATACAGTGTGATGAGGCTTACCGGTACTTAGAAGAGTCCTTCTCCTGAGTGCTGATCACTGGACCTCCAGTCCTTGCGGGAATGCCCAATTCTCTTTATCCAAGCATGTTGGTGACTGAGCCGCCAGATGCTCAGTCTCAGCAGGAGGATCAGGTTCTGCCTGCAAGGTGTTCCTGTCTGCTTCTTCCGCCACTGGGTGTTGCTGCTGCAGGCGGTCCCAGGGGCTCTTGGTGTGCTGCGGCTACACCTGGTCCCAGGCTGGCCCTGGGCGCTCCCGGTGCTCTGTTCTCACTGGGTGCACAAGACGCTGCGAAGCACTGCCACTCAGAGCTTGCAATGCTTCCGAACTTGAGGCAGCTTTGGCCTGCCCACATCATCTCCACCTGTGACATCACCGCTTGGAGCTGCCTCTGTCTATGGTGCTAAGAGAATGCTCTTAAAGGGTACGCATGAGGCACTCTGACCCCGCCACTCCCTGGAGCCCCGGGATGAGAGGGCGTAACCAGAATAGCTTCCAATGTCCCTGCCCATGTTGTGTTTCCTTCCAGAGCTCTAATTAATGGTGGGCGGTGGGAGAAAACTCCACTACACAGCGGAATAGGAATTTTTTGCTGAACTCTACATTCTGTGCAGAACACGGAGTCGCAAAAATTTGCAAACTCCATCGGCACAGCGGAGTTAATCACCACCCTTAATAATGGGCTGAGGGAATTTTGGTGTTGTGACCTCAAGGACCACCTCACTGTCAGTAGCCCTTTGGCAGGCACTGGTCCTGACACGTCCGGGCCATGATCTGTGGAATTCTCTGAATATAGTTAGTGTAAATAAATGTTTAAGGTTTGGCCACAATATTCTTGTGACTCTGATGAATGTATTTGTGACATGTTTGTGCTGTACAGCTATGATTGGTGTGTTAATCAACACTCAGTACAGCATGGTAATGATGTATACTACAACTGCCATGATGCATTGCCTGCGTTGGTCAAGCACCTCAATTGAGTAATACATGCTTTGAAGTATGATATGTGGATTTTCTAACTTTATGTAATGAATGGTACAATGGACATGGTGCCTGGTGGATTTGAGGTGCCAATGTCTCCTATTCCTGACACACTCTCGGGTTCAAGGGTCCCCTCCACGAGATTGTCCATGGGAGTCAGAGAGGGGTGTTTTGAGGGTCCTCCGTCAGTACCATGTCCCTCTGCCACCCTGCTGGTCACCTTCTCCTTTGTACAGGACATCAGGGCATACCATCTCTTGCGGATCTCAGGGATGATCCTCTGGGTGACTCTTAGTGAGGTGAGGGGGCATGATGGTCCAGATCCAAGTTTTTGGTGACTCAGGTACAGTGAAGGACGCCATCCTGAATAGTTGGTCCATGTAGAAGACACATTCCTCAGTCAGGACTTCAATTTTCCACTCAGACACCTTCACCTTCCTCTTCCTGCTCCCTGAGTCCCTGTTCCCCTCGTCAGCATCCCTGGTCTTCTTTGGAGATGGTGTAATGAACTGGCAGCAGTGATGCTGGGGCATTCCTTGCTTCCAGTAGCTCCCTAGGCCTCTAACTTGAGGCCACACCCTGTGGCCACACCTTATAGACTTCCTGGTCTGACTTCATCATTCTGCATTCAGAAAGCTCTCTTTCTTAATTATGATTTCCTTTATTGAAATGTTGAGAATCCCTCATTTGTGATTTCCTATTTGCAAATGCAAATCAATAGGTATCGCTATTAGCGGATCCGGCTGTTTCATATCATACCGATTTTCGATTCCCAAATAGCAATTTCTATGGATTCGCAAGTTGAAAATCGCATATTACGGATTTCATACATATGGGCCTTTATATTTTAGTTTGTAATACTTGCGTCAAGTGTATACATAGAGTTTCTCTTTAGAGTTTTGATATATCTTGATAATTTTACATTTTCACTTGTTAGTGATTCCCAAAGTCACAGCAATGAAATAAAAATGTAGTTTTTAATGGCTAAATATTTTTCTTTAGAAAGGTGAAGTAGCAGGATCTAATTCTTAAAACATTTTAACGTTGCATTGAAATAGAGAAATGTGCTTCTGTTTTTGCTGTGTATTAGTTGCTAACCCCTAGGCTTCCATGTTGAAAGCTTCTGATCTTGACAAGGCAGCTATTTGTAACCCAGTGCCTTGCTCCATATCATTTCTCAGGTTTGAACATACATAATCATCTGCTTAAATTGCCAGAAGCTTGGCTGGAATGCTAAGTTACAGAACTACACGATTCCTGTGGAACTCGATGTTTTATGAGGCATATGAATAATAATGGACAGACACTGAATTGGGAGTACAAGTGAACACATCTTTACAATAGCAATCGCCTGGGTCTTCACAATTACAATCTCTGTTAAAGATCACTCTCATATTCCTTAGTGAATCCACAACTGGGCTCACAACAGAAAGATGAAAAATAGTGTGGATGTCAGACAACAGCTGCAAAATCACAGTCTCACTACTAGTCAATTATCCGGCAACCACGTTTTAGACCAGTCACAGATTCCTCATCATCACAAACACACTATCTTCAGACTCCCCATAACAATACACCAAGGCTTTTGTGTTACCATTGTAGAGGTGACACAGCAGAGAACAATCTTTAATTTGCTAAGTCACAGCGATTGAGTAGACCCTAATGGAGAGAGGGCTGCCCATTGTGCAACATTAGAGATCATGGGTGTGAAAGTTAAAAAGAAACCCACTTTAACTCTCTGATATCAGCCTTTGAGGTAGGAACAAATCACCGTCAGCACATACCACTAATTGCCCAAAAAATGATTAACATGGTTGAGGACAGCAATGTGCTCTGCAGTTTCAAATGCCTCCAAGAGGCTCAAGGCAGCATACCTTCTATCACTCAGGATTAGCATTACATCTGCAATTAGTCTCTTTCTGTGACATCCAAAGTAGCTTTATTTCAGAACAGTTAACAATATAGCTTGTTGAGGCTTTTAGGGTACATGACTCTTTGGATCCTTAGTTAACATAGCAGGATCATTTGCAATGACCGTAGCATTTTATTTCAGTTCACCTGCATGGGAAATGTCTTACTGTACCCTTTGTGTAATATCTTATATAGGGAAGGCATCTTCAACATAATGCTTGACAATGTGCTGGATGGATCTTCAACACATTCCCTGTGAAAGAAATCATTTCTCATCTTATCTCGAAACATTCCTGGCTGCTACTTTTAACTTCAATAATTCAAGCAACCTAATACTGTTCCTGAAATGCATGCAGAAAGCACCCCGAAGCAGTAAACTCTGTGGTGCAATCTGCAGATTATGCTGTCCTGTATTTCCTCCAATGTAATTCCAACCTGCAGCCTTCCACTTCACATTACTAATCTCAGAGATAAAAGTGAGAAATATATTTTTAAATGTCAAGTGTTCCTTACATTTCAAGAGAACTGAGAACACATGGGTGTCATTTTTTGCATCATTTATTCTAATGTTTAAGTAGCAAGAATGGAAAACTGTTGCACTTTACATCCTGCCACGTTAAGTGCTGTGTTTTGTACAGGGAAGTAGGAAAAATAAATTGAGGATTCCGGCAATAGGATCACTAAGTGATGTTATTGGTTAGAAGAAGAAAAGGAACTATGTAAAGGTGGATTATTGAGGGTTTATCTAGATTCAGTGGTCAGCAATGTTTTTTCCAGATGTGTTTGCAGACATTCCTAAAATTTAGGAAGGATAAGAATGCTCTGGCTTTCTAACATACAACATGTATATGTTGAGGGACCTGACTGGAGAATGCTTAGTACAAATTTTCTTCTTTCGATAAATTCACAATTTTTTGTTGTTGTTTCTATAGTGGTTTACATTGGCTACTTTATAATATGGATGTCCTAGCATGATTAGTTTTATTATATTGGAGAAAGTTTGATGGTGGGTCGTGACTTTCAAAATCCCTTCTTTGAACTTATCTGATGTGGTTAGCTATTATACTTTCTTCGTAGTGATTGAAATCATTTAGTGTTGTTGAGTTCTAAGATGTGCTCCACATTGCCTCAAGTCATGTTTTCTTTGTTTTTTAGGTTTATATGAACACTATGCTTCTGAACATTTAGGGTAATGAGCTCCTATCTTCATAAAGTTTGAGGATATTGATGAGTCTGATGGACTAAGATGATGTGTTAAACTGTTAACAATATTATTTCCTTGGATTGGCATCCATGTATTCTAGGAGGGGGATACTTATTTGTTAGGCCTGCCAGCCTTAGGGTGGTCTTCAACCAAATCTTTTGCCTTCAATCCTCAGTTTTTGCTGATCTCGTTTTTGTTGGCTTTAGGACTCTGTGCACTTTACACTGCTAGCCAGTGCTATAGTGCACATGGTCTCTTCTCTAAATATGGTAAACTTGGCTTGAATACAATTAGCAGATTCATTACTTTTAAGTCAGAAGTAAAGTGGTACTACAGGTACCCAGTCATGTAAATTAGATGGTACTAATGGGCCAGCAGGAATTATTGGGCTACCTACTTAAGTAGCCCTACAAACATGTCTCAGGCCTGCCATTGCAACCTGTTTGTGCAGTTTTAAACTGCCATTTTGACCTGGCAAAATAAACCTTATGCTAGGCCAAAACCTTCCTTTTTAATACATATAAGTAAAGTCTAGGGTAAGCCCTGAACAGCCCAGAAGGCAGGGTGCAATGTATTCAAATGGTTGTATATGTACGTTTAGGTTTTACATGTCCTGGTAGTGAAAAAGCCCTAAATTGTTTTTTTACTACTGCAAGGCCAATGCCTACTTCTCCCACAGGCTAGCATTTGGTTACCCTACTACATTTAATAAGTGATAACTTGCAATTAGGAGCAGGTAGACAGCTTGAGTTTGGTGTCGAGAAAACTGTTATTAGTAGCCCTCTTTAATGGTAAAGTCAGATTTTTTGTCTCAATTCTGAAAATGCCACTGACAGAAAGCATTTATTTTCTGGTACCCACCATTTGGTGTCTGGTATGTATCCTGGCTCACATGACTAGGTGTAGTTGGCAGTTGGTCTTTGTGTATTGCGACCAGTGAGACAAAGAAAAACTAGGCGTTGGCAGGATGGGGCACGGAGGCTGTACTTCCAAGCACCTCTTGGGGTTGGAAACCTCTAGCAGCTCTCAGAGGTGGGCACCAGGTTTAAATACTTGATGTCAGATCCCAACTCTTCAGTATACACATCTGGACCTGTGGAGGACTCAGAAAGACTGCTGTGCTGCTCGGCTACAAGAAGGACTGCCCTGCTGTGCTGCCCTGCTGACCTGGTGTCTGCCTGCCCGAGTTAAGGACTGGACTGGCATCTTGAAACCAGGACCACCAGAGTGACGTCAAAGGCTAGGTGGCTCCTGATCAGAAGACTTAGGGACAGAACAGGTTTCCTCCATCTTCTGCCCAGCACCTGGACTCAAGTATCAAGTATTTTATTTAGCATAGTTACTTAAAGCCATTGCTACGGAGTATCTCATAGGGTTTCATTTTTAAATTACATTTTTTTTTAAATAGTATAAAACAATTAATAATAATTGAATTGTCTTTGGCCACAGTTATAATTCATCCAGCAGAGTGCCTGCAAATAATTTTGCCTCATTATCCAGAAGGGCAACTAAGCGATAGTTCATAGGCAGAGTCTTATCACCGGACTTAACAAGCATTTTCAATGCAATAGGTCTAGCATTACCTAAAGTGTGAGCTATTAGTGTTGCTAATAATAATGCAACGCCAATACCTCAAACTCTTAGTAATGCGAGATCTATTGCATTGCAAATGCTTGCACCCACACTTAGTAATAGCATGCCAAGTAGCAAGACGTCTTTTGGTACAGTCAGTAGTAAATACAACAAACTGCAGGACGAAGCAGCCCATTTCTAGGACTTTCAGATCCGAGTGCTTATATCCACTGACTGACAAAGCAAACTCAGTCCATATCAGCAGTTGTCAGTAGCGAGCGAGACAATTTGGAAGCAGATGTTTCCATTTGAGAACACTCTCAGAACAGGTACGCAACTTGACTCGAGAGTTCTGCTGTGGGTATTATATAGACGTTTGCACGCAGAATGCCGGTGCCTTATCAAAAAGAACTTAAAACAATATGCATTGCGAGGCATTGAAGCGCTTTTCGGCAAGCAGCACTCTACTCCCGAACCCAAAGAGGATGTAGTGGTGATTTGGTGTATCGGCCATAGAGATCAAAGACGGTCAGCTCGGTGGGATTTTAACCTTTCCATTACAGGGCGCACCCAGAGAGCTGGGGTGCGCCCCTTGGCACTCACAGTGATCTATGGTCTCAATAAAACATTCTTCTTGAACCGTACAGCATGGGACGGGTCTACAGAGGGCAGGGGCATGTTTGCTCCCGCTGATGTCTTCTTGCACCCGGCCTTCCATCACACGGTGTCTGTGACAGTTTGGGGAGGATCAGATAAGAACAGGCAGTGCCTGGCACAGAAGTGCCTTGTAAATATATGCATGTATACCAGTGAGCAGATCTTATATTTTTAGCTCGGACGTAACCTGTGACCGTGTTTTTCGTAAAAAACACAAACTACAAGATACAATAGCAAATTTACGGTTTCAGTGGTGCACGCACGAGGTTAAGGTCACATGTGTATGTGGTGACATTTTGGGAAAGTAAAAACAGATAAGGTTGGCGGGCGATAAACTGTCCCTTGTTCAAGGTGCAGCTCGCCAGTGGGTGGGTTTCGGCTGTGCAACAAGCAGTATAAATGCATAGTCAGTGTAGTGCTTGCCACGCAAGCTTACAAGATACACCAGGGTGTGATGAGCCATTTCGGGAGTCAGACGGATCACTTACTGATGGGCTTCATTCCAATATTAAGACATCGCCACTCCCCAGCTGTCTTTGCACTGCATCTACGTCACGTGTTCAAAGACCCAAACTTCAAATACAATAAAACGATAGAGAAGGGGTAGATGGCTTGTGACCTCTGCTTGACCTGCACGCGACCTTCTGTCAGGCAAGGGCTGCGCTACGGGATGAGGCCTTGTGACGTCTGGCTGAGCTGCACGTGACCTTGGGTCAGGTGAGGACTGAGCTTCGGACGGAGACCTCACTCCCCCTGCTTGACCCTACCACCTGTCCGAGGTGAGAGGCGTGGTCCAGGAGGAGGCAAGAAACCTTCACCACAATGTCTCCGCAGGCAGCTTTGAGATGCGAAGTCATTGCGTAAAAGACAGGCCTCCAATGCAGCCCCACTCACCTCGCCTGCTCTGCTTTGGCATCCGAGGTACTTCACTCCTCAACAAATTACAAAATGTTGTATTTAGCCATCCTTCCTTACATTAATTTCTAGTGCAAGCCTTGTGTCTTTTGTTTTTTTGGCCTCTCCTTGCTGGACTCGCTTTTTATCGACTTCTGTTAAATTATGCTTGTTTTTATTGAGTGCACGTTTGCCACGAAATGGACTTATCGGAGCTGGTGGGTGACTCACTCGAGGTGTAGAGTGTTGCCCGCAGGCACGCTGTTTTGTTACACGCCTGCAAGTGGTGCGCGCGCCACAGCGAGCCATCTGGTTTCCATTATCGCGCCTGTGTCTGGGCACGATAATTGAAACCACATGGCCGGCGGTGCGCTTAACAGACACCAATAGGCCATGGGCGGAGCAATGCGCCCGCCTTTGGCCCATTGGGTGCTCTGTTTGAAAAAAACACTCAATCAAAGCCCAATAGCGGAAATCAAAAGGAAAAGCACACGCACGAGCTTGTGCGATTCCAGGCTCCGGTTTGAAACCCTGGACAAAAGGACTCTCGCTGCGCACTGCATCGCTAGGCGCAAGACCTAAAAATGGGCGAAATTATCGAGGCCTGCCAGGACGCAGGAAGTATGCCTGTCTGCCTTATTTCCAAGAACAGTGGACTAAGTGCTTTTGCCCAGTAATCTGAATCTTGTTTATAAGGAGGGTGGTATTCCATTTGGGCCCGGGCAACTTCTTGTCTTCCCTTCTTAATGTAGCTTTTAATTGTTTTGAAGTGGTCATTTGAGGATATGACTCCCGGCAGTTCTCTTTGGTTCCATTCCTGTGCTGATACTTTTTCCTCATTGGATTGATGCTTAATAATGGTAGACCACTGTCTTGTCTCTGAGCTGGTTCCAGTGTGTGATACGATCTTCTCTTGGTGAAAGTGATTTCTAAGGTAGGTAGCCCAATCCTCCTCGGATATATTAGAAGACAGACCCTCGTGCGTTGGGTGGGTAAATCTTTTTATTGTCTCCCAGAACCTTGCACTGTCATTCCGTTTGGTATCTGCATGCAGTTTTGACCATAGAGAATCCTCATTATCTCTCCTGGCCTCCCATATTGCTCGCTTCAGCTGTGTTTTCAGCTGTTGTAATACTGCTAGCTTTGAGGTGTTGGTTGGAGACCGCCATACCTGCCGTAGCGTATAGTTAATAGTGTTTTTTATAGATCTTATCTTGCTCTTTTGGATCCCGGTGAAGTTGGAGTTACCGCCGCAGCTTTGCTGTGTCCTTGATTTGATTAGGACGTCAAAGGATTTTGCCAAGGCGTTCATATAATTTGTCCATTTCTCCGTCTCTTCGCCCCCTTCACGAGATTCGAATAAAAATGTTGCTGCTTGCTGAAAGTTCACTTGTGTCGCTTGCATACATTTTATTTTCCTATAATTGATTGTGGTGGTCATTCCTGGCTGACCCTTCCATTTCATAAGTTTGGGAATATTTGTGCGAAGTGTGAGCTCCTGAGGCTGGTGATCACTATCGGCTTTGTCATCCATACGGTATGAAAACATTTTGTTGAAAAGGGTTAGAGACAAAAACGTGTAGTCTAGTGTTGGGTTTTTGGTTAGTGAGTGGTGAGTGAATGCCGGGGGAGTGTCGCCTATACTTCTGCCATTCACAACTCTGAGGTTTAGATGTTCAAGTTCCTCTATTAGGCACTGGCCGGTTTTTGTAGGTAATTCTGATGAATTTCGTTCCCTGTGTCGGGATATTCCATAATTGATTCTGTGTAGTTACTTCCTCCGCTATCGATGAGCCAAGTAGATGTAGATTAAAATCCCCTGTGAGTATTATGTCTGGTGTATTGACCTCGCTCATACAAAGCTCTACAAAGTTGGCCAATTGTTTTGTATCCTTGGTTTTCCTGTTTGGGTGTATATAAGTGTTAATTATTGCAATATCCTCATGCCCGTTCCCTGTTAGCTTAAATGAGGTCGAAATTTGTATGTCTATGGATTCTGGTGTTATCAAACTGACTGTGTGAGCTGTGGTTGTACATGTGTTATTCACGTAGATTGCCAGGCCTCCTTGCAGGTCTCCGTATCTTGCCTGTTTAAGTGCTGGTGAAAAGAAGCGAAAATATCCTTGCAAGTGTGGTGGATCAATCAACCATGTCTCCTGTAAGGCAATGATGTGAAATGACCTTTGATAGCTTATGAAAACCTACACTCATAAACTGAACAGTGGACCAACTGGCTAGCAATAGGCACCAAACTCAGAAAATGTACCAATATATTATCAAAAATAAAAGTGCTCCTGTGTGCAAGCTTCAACGATGCCCTCTGTCCAAGGGCACCACCCCTTCCCTCAGGGTCAATAGTATTTATGAATTATATTGGAGTTGCACCACTTTTCAATTATATGCAGTCAATTAGTCCATATTGAGTCCATCTGTTGATTAAATTTCCTTCTTTATTGTTTCTTTATATTCTTCTTTTTAAAAAGAACCACAGCCAACTGGTTTTGTTCTATAAACAGAACTTCTTCGGGGCATTTGTAATTTCCACAGAATTATAAATGTAATACTTGAGACTATATAGTCCTTTTCCAGAATGATATTATCGTCTTGTGCTTCTAAATCTTATAAGTTGAATTTGTCGTTATCATTCAAAAGTCGATATCATTATCCCATATGATGTAGTGATATGATAATCACTCTCAAATTCTCTAATCCGTATCTACATTGGGCCCATCACGCACAGTGCTCTATCAAGCGGAGACTCCGAGCGAACCATATCGCGTACGAAGCCGCCCACGCTCCTTCTTCGGACAACGAATGAGGCTGGGAGCACGGAGGTGTAGTAGGAAGAACCGCTGTTACACCCCTTGATAGAGCACTGTGCGTGATGGGCCCGATGTAGATACGGATTAGAGAATTTGAGTATTACATTTATCATTCCGTGGAAATTACAAATGCCCTGAAGAAGTTCTGTTTAGAGAACGAAACGCGTTGGCTGTGGTTCTTTTTAAAAAGAAGAATATAAACAAACATTAAAGAAGGACATTTAATCAACAGATGGACTCAATATGGACTAATTGACTGCATATAATTGAAAAGTGGTGCAACTCCAATATAACTCATAAAAGCTTATGAAGACCTGGTCTGCCATCTTGCTATTTAGCCCGTTGATGTTCCATGAACATATCCGCAATAAGTTGATTTCACCTCCTCGTCGATTGCCTGCTGTTCTGTCAATTGTTTCTTGTTTGATTGATAATCGTCCTCGTCGGCCATCTCGGACTCTCAGTGCAAGTTCCTTGTTGTCGAAGATCTGGATGATATATCCGTATTTCCTATGACTGCTTCCTGGCAATCGGCGAGTGCCCTCTTGCCCCTCTCAGTACAGACGTTGCAATGCTGGGCCGTTCTATTGACCTTCTATCTGGATTCTGCTGGGCTAGCGGTACGGAGTAGCCTGGTGTATTGATAGGTGTAATCTTTATGCCCCAGTTTTCAAATGTCGAACTTTCCAATAATATTTTTTGTACAGTGCTGGCAAGTGTCCAGGTTGTCCGTGTGACCTCACCTCCCTTGGGGTCACCATGGTTGACAAACTCCACTGAGTCCAAATCTGTAGAAGTTACCTCCGATGACGAAGGTTTATGCGACAGTAGATGAAGTATGTTCCCTTGATTTAATATGTTGTGTGCCCCTTTTGATCTGTATACTGGTATAAACTCCAGTGTTTTCATGTTCTTGTTGTTGCCAATTGATAGATCGCAGTTGTTGGTTCCTGGTTGAGCTGGAGTTGTTACTCCTTCTGCGCTTCTCCGATCATTAAGAATTGTATTTGTAGCTAGCCCAGTACAGGGTAGCCTAGCACAAGACAGGTTCTCGGTGTCCACCGCAGAGGCGGCCTTGGTTCTTCTATTGCCGTGTTTTGGGTCTGTACAGTTCGCTGGGCGCTCGTTTCCTCCGATATTGGAAACTGTGATGGTCGGATAATTAAGGCCCCTTTCTGGTTGGTGATCAGGCCGAGCGATAGAGGAGGCAGTCTTGAGACGTTTGTTGACTTCGTCGATGAATCCTGCTGATGTTAAATTGGATAAGTGCCGTTGTGTGGTGGTTGCTTTCTGTTTTGAACAGCATTGCTGTTTTTGATGTGCAGCTTCCTCCCTATTTGGTTTGTTAAACTTGGAGGAGCAGGTTCCTCCAGCATCAGCCAGAAATGTCTGCATTGAAGGGCCTACGGTGGTGGATTGTTGGTTGGAGTCAAAGGCCTGGCAGTTTTCAGCTTGCCATTCAATTGTATGAGTTGTGCCCCTTTCCACTGGAGATGGTTAATTTGGAAGATCAGATGTTTTGGGCAATGACAGTCTAAAGATGTGGGCAAAGTCCTCTTTTTTGGCGTTAAGTGTTTGATTTTGGCCCTTTCTCCTTTTTTCTTTGTTTGGCATTTGATGTTGCTCCTGGGATGTCTGACTCTTCCGTTAACTTCCGGACAGATTCAGATGCTGGTGCCTGAGACTTGTTACATCCATACATTTTTGCATTGCCTCTTTTTGATGGTTTTGGGGTACAAGGTTTGCCGCATCATATGTGCTTGGTCCAGTTCCAGTTTGATACTCAGTAGAGTGAGTTCCCTTTGCCTTAGGGTCAATAGAATTCCGTGTTGAATCTTTGATTTGTGCGCACAAATTGCTCAATATTGAGGGGAGAGAGGCCAATTTATCAACTATCGGGCCACACCTGCAGTTTAGCTCCCTAGCTTGAAGTTTTCCATGTGAGCTCCGAAAGAGCGAGTTTAATGCTCCGAGTTTCTCGTCAATAGCCACCACGGACACTACCAATGTGTTTAATAGATTCAGCTGAGTGTCCATTTTATCCGATTGGTACTGGAGGGCTTCAACCAGAAGTTGCACTGTCTTAGGCACTTCTGAGTTACATTTTTGCTGATGCCTGGTTGAGTTTTCTAAATCAGAACTCGGTGACAGGCCTCCCTTTCCTGGTTCCATTTCAACTCTTTATTCTGTAGTGTGGAGGGATTTTGAGAGAGATTTTGAGAGTCCAACATGGGCCTCACAGACGTTTGCTGAGTGGGATTTATCAATAATTCTTCCCATTCCCTGGCATCAATATTGGAAAACTCCTCTAAGTTTTCGAACTCTTGTTCAGATTCTCTTTCCGTTTTGTGAGACGTTGAAGACAATAACAGATGGGGGTCTGGCAAAGGGGTCATATCGATCTTGGCTTCATCGATGACAATAGGTGATGTGCCTAGCTCTATTATAGACAGATCGTCGTCTATGGTGCAATTGTTCTTCTTTTTCTCTTTATAGCCTCCCTCGTCCTGCTGTTCAACGTATTCACTTCCAGTTTGTCCTGGATGCTTTGCCAGCTTTATTGTTGTTTCTCGATCACTGGGTATTTTTGCTTGTGCTTTTGTCGTTCCCACTTCAGGAGAGCCATAGGGACCTTGAATAGGATTCGCATTGTCTTCAGTATCTGATGTTGAAGCAAATGTATTAAGTTTTGGGTGTGGAAGAGATAATAAGTCATTCGACCCTTGGTCGCTTTTGGTGCCAGGTGATGCACATTGATCAGTTATCTGAGTCCTCTTATTCCCACCATCTAGCGATTTAAGAGGTGAAAGCGGAGTTCTAAGACCTTGTACTGCAAGTGAACTTGACAAAAGAGCATCCCCCCGGATTGTTTAGAAACTGAACTTTTGTATAAATCTTGGGCTGTGTCAGTTTATAACTGCTCTGGGTTGGTCCTGCCTCCAGCTTGTTGCCCCTTAAGTCAGGATTCATGTCAGGAGAGTTGTTGCCTGCTCTAGTTTTTGGGTGGGGCTCAGCCATGCAGCCATTCGGTGACAAGGACCCTCTTTTACATTTGCTTGTTTTTGTTCTGGGCGGGCACCCTCTAACCCTCCCAGATCTCCTTCCTTTTAGCTGGTGGTCCTTTTGGCCCTCTGCTCTGCGCTGCTGCTCTGCTCTGCACTTCAGGCCAGACTCCAGTCCACAATTGAGTTTGGTCGATTTTTTGATTGTTTGAATGCCCTGGCTCCAGCAGTTCTTGCTACTCTTGCCGCTCTTGCTGCTTTCTGCTGCTGCACAACTCTCAAGTGCTCTTTCTGGCAGGTTGGCAGATGGGCAGACGGGTGACGGCAGAGTCTGCTCCTATTTCTAATTTCCGGTTTTCAGGGGGGGGGCCCGAGCCAATACTGCGGTTTCAATAGTCACTAATGTGTGTGGGGCACGACGGCTGGCAAGGCAGGGCAAGGCAGAGAAGGAGGGACGGAGAGCCGTGCACACTCTCACACTTCCAAGCTCCTAAGTTTCCGAGTTCCACCCAGCTGGTTGCTGTGATGCTCTCAACAGGGAAAGTTTGTGGGGGAAAGGTTGCGGGAGAGGGCAGCAGCAGGGTAACAGCTGGAAAACACCCCAGCGGTGGAAGGAGGGCAGTCAAACAAGATTTCTAGAGTTTTAGATTTTTAAATGGCGGCACCTCGTTTCCCCCCTCGCCACCTCACCGCCATCCTCCACCGCTCCACTGCAGTCTCAGCACCTCTCCTGCCGTTGGGTCAGGCAATTCTCAGCTGCCGGTTGTCTCAGCCTCAGGGACAGACCAGTTCGGGGCAAATTCAGGTCTGGGCACACAACTGACCTGAGACTCCTCACGCCGCCACGGCACCTTCTTTTCCCTTTTTTTCGGCCGGGTGATGCCGGGCTTTGCCTAAGCTGCAGCAGGGGGTTTTACAGTAACTCCAAACTTGTAGGCAAGAAAAGCTAGCAAAGCTAGGATCGATTCACAAGCCGATCCGCAGCCGATCCACAGCAGCTCCACGCAGCTCCTTCGCCTCACACTGCTCACACTCCTGGACTCTGCTAGCTGTGAGCCCACCCATCCCAAGTGGCTCTACCCTAGTCCTGGACCCTTTGAAGTGGGCTTGAACGTGCTCTACCAGCCCCAACTGTGGTCCCAGCAGAAATGACACATCAGAGCCACTGCATGATGTATCATCTCAACAAACTCCTCATCGGAACCTCTATCTGGTTTGTCTCTAGCTCAGGAATTGACATTGCCAACCACAGCCTGCCAGGGACCACCACTTAGGCACTCATCCTTGATGCAAGCCTCTGCATCGCAAGTCCCTGGTCGACTGCATCCTCAATGTCGATGCAGGAATACTCATTGAAGCTTCGCATCTCACAGGAATCACCGCTGCACAACACATCCTTGAGGCTGGACCTCACTATTATCACTTAAAAGTTTAAAACTACATATCTCCAGTTCTTCGGAATGGATTTTTGTCCTTTTGGTCTTAAATTACTTATTAGATTTTGCTCTATTTTTCTAAATTGGTGTAGGGTTTTTCTTGAGTTATGTTTCTCTTTATTACTGTTTGAAGTGCAGCATAAGTACTTTACACGTTGGCTCTAAGTTAAGCCTGGCTGTTTTTGTGACAAGCTACCAGAGGATTAAGCACAGATTAATTTGAGGTTCGCTTGTGACTTCACCCTGACAAGGATTGTGGTTGCTGGTGGAGTAGGGTTCTCACTTCCCTCAACCAGTAAACCAATTTCTTACATTATTGTTTAGCTTTTTATGAGCCCCCATGGTGCTTTGGCTCTGATTGGTTGCTTCTGCAAACATGAACATGGAATTACAACATGATCTGACTAGTCTTTCTTTAGTGTTTTTTTTTTGTGGGGACCTGGCCTCCTGTATATGGGATAAAATCTCATGTCTTGAATGTTTCAAAGGTAAAAGAGATAAAAGAACCAAACAAAGGGCTGCTATGTCCTTTATTTTTCTAAGAGCTCTGAATCCTAGATTCCTTTTCTCCATTGCCAATCAATGTCACATAGATAAAAGTTAGTTGAAATCTGGAGAAGCCTAAAAATTATTTTAATTTCCCTGGATGTCAATGCAAACGTAGAGATGTTTTTTTATTATGTTGTATGATAACAGTAGTGAGAGACGCTTGAACAACAGGTGTTAATTCAGTGCATTCCCATGCATTATTCGTGATGATTGCTGGACCTCCATGGTAGTATACTTAGATGTGATAGAGTACCAAGACTTGGTAGTATAATCAGACATGGTAGTATAGTTGTGGACCACACTGTCTGAAGCTTTAGAAGGTCCTTCTTAACCTTTACATTCCTGTAAGAGCACACCATTGAATAATAAAGCTAAGTAAGAGGAATTGTGATAGAATTGTTGAGGTGAACTTGAAATACAGAACTCAGTTCAATAAATGGTCCTTTTGTAGGAAAGGCAATATGTGTATATATTATGCAGCATTCTGAAATTGTAGTTGCGCTTAATTGGAAGAGTGAATCACAAAAAATACTCATGGTAATGTTCTTCCCTAATATCTGCAGCCAGTATCATAGCAATTCTTTTATCTGTTTCTAGACAAGGACAACCTCTATGGATTATGGCAGTTTACACAGATTTCAAAATGGTCTGAAGTTGGAAAGGTTCAAGTAAAGACCCTGATTCTATAAATATAAATTGGAAGATTTAATCCCATTTGTAGAGGTATGCAATAGTCCTGTTAAAATGTCTCTGCCACACCGGTTTCACTCTTTAATGAAGTACCACTGAAAGGAAGATCTATATAAGCTAGAAATTAATGTTAAAACTCTGTCACGTCCCTGGCGGCTAAAAGGGAATACACCAGCATTTCTCTGACTTAAGAATCATCATGGTATTGTCCAGTATGAACACATTTATTTTGCTCACTTTATAGCACGATTCTTCCACAGGATAGACCATAGTATGCTCCCTAAATAGTAAGTAAGAGACAGTCCTAGATATAACTTTCATCAACAATATGACCCATGGAATAGAAGAAGACCTAAAAACCTAACGAATCAACCTTCTTACAGGTAAAAGTTTGGTGCTGGAACTTGATATTCTCATTTGTGGATATCAGCAGTCATGTAGGTGACAGTGGGCACCACGCTCCTAAGGAGCATTGTTGGGCTTGTCACTTGTAAAATGAATTAGAAGATGTTGAACAACTTATATAGTCTGGCTTTTGTAAAGGGACCATCTTGCACCTTTGTCAGGTTCACCAAAACACATTATTTGTGATAAGTATACATTTAAGGTGGACAGTATCCACACCGGCATTCTGTCCAAAACAAACACATCATCTCTGTAAAAGATGCTTTAAATTGAAGTTTGCCAAATTTTGGAGAACACAGCCTGCCATTATTTACCTCTACCTTCAAATATCAAAATGTAGATTGAAAAGCAAGGCTGAAAGCTTACACCTCTACATATGCCCTCCATAACATTTCACCCTGATTTGAAGTGTGTTGTTCTACAACAAGATTTATCCACAGCAATGTGTTTACATTTCACTGATTATGGTTATCAAATCCCTTTGAGCACCCATTAGCAAGAGCTTATTCCATACTGTTGTACAGTAAACCTTATGAAGGCTTTGGAGTAGTCCACATTTGCACTATACAATGGCATTCACCCACCTACAAGAATTTGTTCTAACTATAGAGATCAAAGTCATTGCACCGTGCACTGTGGACATATCCCCATGGAAGTATATTTGGTAGAGGGCTAGTAAGAAATCCCTACCTTCCTGTTTGATTTTTATGGCATTCTAGTAAACAGGGAACAATAACGTTCCCTTTCATGTATCTGGAAATATACCATCAGTTAAAATTGATAGGAATGCTGGTAATAGGCTCTTTTCCAACCCCTCGGTAATTACCTGTAGGTCACAGGCCACTCAGTCGTCCTGTCAGAGTGTGTGGGAACCCTTACCTCTCTTTATTTGGGCAGATATCGCTAAACAGCTTAGAGGTGCATTAATTCTTTCTGTTTGCAGACTAAAAAAAAGAGCAACAAGCTGAGTCCCAAATAATGAAATTATTTTACTTTGCAATCCTTCTCAGTTACCAGAACATACACACCATTGTTTTGCATGGCTTTCGTAGGAAGCCACTTATCATTTACACCAGATCCTAAATTCAGTAATTCACTGCTATGATTGTAGCAACAGTTGATAACAAAAATAGTTACCCACTGTTGCTACATCATTGAAACCTTCAAGGCCTGTCTGAAAGGGCTCTCTGAGATCCTATCAGTGCATTACTGCTTGACTGCTTTCACCAAAAGCACAAAGCACAGCAGCAGGAAAAGGAAGGAAGGCAGTGAAAGTGGTGGGCTTGGTCAAGGATGGCAGGTAAAGTATTTTTTCACAATTGGGTTCTGGAGAAGAGGTCATATTATGTATGGCTCCCCATTTACTCCTTTGCCTAACCTAACAGGTATATGCAGGGGCATGTGGATTTTGGGGGCCATACATAAGATAAACATATAGATGGGTAACTGTGAGTTAGAGGGATGAGGAACTCCACTCTCATAGTCGATGTGGTGTCACTAAAAACCCCTCGGTGAAAAACATCCCCATAACTCACAGTCACAAATTCATAATTCTATATATTATTTGTGGCATCTAAGCATTACTTCACTAAGAGCCAAAAAACATCTCTCCTTTCTACCCCTAAGAGTCACCAGCATTCTTTCTGATTGTTTTTCACCTAACCCATATTTTCCTTCTACAGAATTGTTTACAAACCTATGTAGAATGTTTTAATGAGTCAAGTGCACTACTATTTACCATTTTTTCTTTCTATGCCATTTCAGTTCATCCTGTAAGAGCTGCCTGCACATACTTAATCAACAATACATTGGTGCTTAAAACATATAGTATGTTGCCATGGAAAAGTATTCATTGTGCTTCCAGATAGTTCAGTTGGTGATCTAGCGAGTAGTTGACTGTACTGTGCTCACCTCTCCCAAACAACTGCAACTCATCCATCCCAAAGAGTGCTCTGTTGCTTTTTTTCCCATCTAACATTAGGATCTAGGTTGTCAGTACTACATTCAACAGACCGTGTTCCACACACAATAAAATACAGCACTTGATGATCGCTTTAAAGCCTTTGCCTTATATAGTAGTCTGGGCAATTATTCAACACTTTACAGGACACAAATGT
Source organism: Triturus cristatus (assembly GCF_964204655.1). Lineage (NCBI taxonomy): Eukaryota > Metazoa > Chordata > Amphibia > Caudata > Salamandridae > Triturus > Triturus cristatus. The sequence goes on from NC_140583.1 coordinate 882,898,726, forward strand.
GGATTCCATTAATGAGTTTGTTCCATCCCTTGACCAGGTCTCACAAGCAGAGTAGTCTGCAAACAGAAGTAGATAGCAAATATTTACTCGATTGGCCCAGTCCAATAACTGTTTGACTATCAAGTCCCTCTAGGACATAGTGTACAAGTTTTAGGGGTTGCAATTTCCTAATTGTGATTCTTTGCGAATTGCAATTCCTAAGGTATGAAACCCATTGAGCTTCATTTAGCGATTCCTAATGGGGTCACAATCGACCCACCTCATCAATATTAATGAGACAGGTCTCAATCTGCCACCCAATTGGCAATGTAGTCATCACAGGGATGGTGCCCTGTTGGGGTCCGCAGACCACCATGTCTGCGATTGCTTTTTAATAAAGCATTTTTTTTAATGTAGACCATTTCTCTTAAAGGAAAACAGGATGTTTCAAAAAATAAAATGAAACGTTTAAGTTTCATTTCCTAAGAGTAGGCCTTTGTCCCTTGGACGACAGCCTGTTCTTAAAAAGTATTTGTTTCAACATTCACAAAGAGGAAGGGGCCCCAGGAGGACCCATTTCCTTTTCGCCACTATCCTTGAGGTTTTCGGCAAAAATGTATGATTTGCGGCTGTAACTCGCAAAACATTCATACATACCACTATGATTCGATATTAGAAAGAAATGCCCTAAAAATACTCCTTCCAAATACCGAATCGCAATTTGTGTTTTGTACATATGAAAAGGCATTTTTGCAGTCTGTAACAGCCGGATTCTGCGAATCAGACTGTTTCTGACCACAAAATTGCTTTTGTACATACGTCCCTTTGTCTCTGAAGCTTTAACAGGTTTGTGGTTTGTTCCCCAGTAAGAGTCTCCTTTTTAATAAAACTGCAAACTGTTATTTCACAATCTGGGATTGAGGTCACTGGATGAAGCATTTTACCTGCATACCTTTCTATAATTAATGCACCCAATTGTATTGGCTCTCAACTGAATGCAATATGTTGTTCTTTTTTACCAATTTTAAAACAGCAATGAATTAGTTATAGTATGTATGTAGCACAAAAATGTTTGCTGGATTACGAGTAATAATGTGGAATAATATTGGAATTCTCTTTCCGTACCAATGCTAGTTCTTTCCCCAGGGACCATTCTTCTAGATATCACCTGGGAATTTGTCCCCAAAAAGACCAACAGTAATTTAACACGCTCTAGTAGCACATGCAAAAGGATCTCAGGCCACATGTACGACCTTCAGGGTATGTGACTCACAAATTGCTATTTCAGTGACAATTTGTGAGTCGCAAAACCTGAAGTATAACAGTGTCTCAGACACTGTTTGCAATTTTCAAATTGGTCGCAAGAGACATGCCTCATTAATAGTCATGACGCAGGTTGTAATTTGTGACCCATTGTGAATGGCCGGCACTCACAGGGAGGGTGGCCTGCTGAGGTCAGCAGAGCACTATGCATGTGACTGCTTTTTATTTAAAGCAGTTCTTTTTTTATTTAATTGCAGCCCATTTTCCTTAAAGACAAGCGGAAAATAAAAATGAACATTTTTCTTTTCATTTTTTTATAGTGGGAAGTGGTCCTTGTGTCCGCTCCCTACTCTGAAAAAATGTTGGCGCCCCATTCACAAAGGTCAAGGGGTCCCCTGGGAACCCCTACATGTTTCCAAATGGCTTACCACCAATTTGAAATTGGTGATGATCTGCAAATGTTTTTAGTCCGCATTCCTAGTCGCAGAACATTAATTCATACCATTGCAACTCACTATTAAGAAAGGATGCCCTTTACACGCCACTTCCTAATAGCGACTTGCATACCCTATTTTGTGAATGGGTACTAGGTAACCGACTCAAAAAACAGGGATGGTGACACAGGAAAATTAATTTATCGGTCGCAAACTGCCCACCTGTAAAATGCGTCATACATCGGGCCCCTTATTCCTTGCAATACCAATCTCATTGGAAACCTATGCTTCTATCCACAATGCTATTAGAAGGCCACTGAAGATGCTTATAAGCGGAATAATAAGGGCAACATGTTTTGATGTATGAAAGGCTTTGACAGGGCATTTTTGGAAATTGCAATTTTTTTGCGATTACCTAAAATTGCGACTACAAATAGAGAATCTCTAAACACATGTACCACGTATTTTCTAAATGCAAACTGCGCGTTTAGGAAATGCTATCACCATCGACGCCAAGTCAAGGGTTGCCATGTGTAATTTTTGAAAATTTACAAAAAAGCATTTTCAAAGTGCCATGTAGTGCACACATGCCCCCTGGCATGTGTGCACTTTATATGGGCACATTTGTTTTTGCTGTGCTTCAGGGGGGGCCGTAGTTCTTCTGGCACCCTTGGTTATGCATTACCTAATTTGCGATTACCAATTAGGTAATCGCAAATAAATTAATGCAAAACCATTTGCACTTATAGGCCTTTAGGCCCATAGGAACGAATAGAGTAGTATTACCTAATAGAGATTACCTAATTGCGATTGCAACTCTGTGGGAATCCCTATTAGGTAATCGCTATTTTCTTATACCATTTTGCATTCCTTAAATAGCAATTACCCAAAATTCGCTATTTAGGGATTGCAAAATGGATTTTTGATACATGTGGCTCTAAGTGCTAAAAATCACGCCAGCTAGTAAACATATCGAGTCACATCTTCAATGACATCAAAGTTTTAACATGTAAATACGTATTCGCCACTAGTCATATCTTGTTAGGATGAGTACCAATAATTAAGCAATTTACAGAGTATGAACAATCAATAACATTTGCAAGCGTGAAACTGTTAACAAATTATCAAACACATTACAAGGATGCAAAAGGAATACAATCTAGGATCTCTTTTGCGCTCTTTAGGGAATGGTTCTAAAATGCCTACCCAGAGAGAATTCAATCACTGATTGGAAATCAATTCCAGACTCTGTAGTTAAGATTGATCCAAATCAAGAAGGCAGCTGGTGCCTATTCAGAACCTAAATTGAATTCCTGTTGCTAAAGATATCGGCACAGGTGGAGAAAAAACACATTATTTTGGGCCACTTTAAGTTAGCATGGGAACATCAACAGCAACCGACAGAGCAAGTTCGATGGATGCATGTATTCATGATATACGAAAACGAACTCTGGGTTTTGAAGGAGACACTATAGGGAAGGGCTAGGGAAGAGTGACAACCAAAAAAATTGCCTATATTGTCTGAAGATTTGGGCCAGGTTATATACACCTGTTATGCAAATATGTAAATTGAGGACTGTTCAATTGAACTGCAGTTGAGCATTATGACTGTGTGCCTGCACAGCAGCGCTGGTAATGCACACTCATACAGAGGTAGCCTTATCTCGGTTCTGTGTATCTGTTGGCAGCTCATTCTTCTTTTGACAGGGTTGTGGACCCCATTAGTGTGGATGCAGAGCCTAACTGCACTGAGCATCTATCAAGCCTCATAGATGACCTTTGTGGCCATATTCAAAGGATATGTGCAGCACCTGAAAGACAGAATGATGCTTGGAGTGCTTTGAAAGCACTGCAATATCCAGGGACTCATTTAGAGTTTGGCAGATTGTAACATCACAATAGATTAGTGGTGCTCCCACTCAACAATGTTGCCATTTCTGTCCCTGATTTAGAGGTGGAGGAACCGCATGTTTTTTAATGGCAGAGCCTCAGCTGGTTCCACGACGAGAAACCCTTGACTTGACAGCCCATCTACCACTGGGCCTCCAGATAACAGTGAAGGTTGCCCCACCGTATTTGTGGCAGAGCAGCATCACTCTTTTTCACTGCCGGAGTCCACTGTGCAAGGCATGGCAGAGCTGGCCAAAGAAAATTATCCATTGCTCCCAGCTACAGTGAGAAACCTCCATGTATGTCAGAGCCACTGCCATTTTGTATTAGTGAAGCAAACTACCTCTTTGAGAGTCTGTTATACCAAAACAAAAACCAATGACAGCCCAAAGAATGGCACCCACTCAGCATAATTCGCAGTTTTCACAGAATGCGCTGATTGCAGTGTCATCCCCAACAGACAGGTAGGGATCTACTAATTTGGAAGGCAGCGCCTCCAACAAGGACACAGAGGCCAGAGACTCCTTTAACTTGGCTGATTGCACGATCCTGTACATCTAAAATACAAGAGCAGTGTACCACAACCACATTTGGATTAAAATTAACCTTTATTGTTTGTCATTTAGGTCTGTATTATATGTATCACAAATCACCAAGACGTCCTCCAAGAGCCCCACATAGAAAAGAGTTCTTGTGCAATGTTTCCAGCACTGGCAGCAACTGCTGGATGCTGAAAGAGGATGAAATAGGGTGTGAGGCGACGAGCTTGGTGGCCATCACGTGGAGGGACTACCAGTCCCAGCCTGAACGGGGCCCTTGTAAGACCAGAAGTGCATAAAAGTGCCTTCTTCCTCCCACTGCATGGGACGCACCCCAGCCCATCCTCGCCCATCAGACCTCGGAGGAGGCTGGGCTGGGGTACTGTGACTGGGAAAGTTGTGCATCCGGCTGTATGACTAACGCTATACATGATTTCTACTTGAGCTCTGTTATATGAGGTGGCATACACCTTCAGTCTTTGCAAGCAAAAAGCCCCATAACTCAGAGCAGGTCAACAGCATATGCTTTATTATGTAACAGAAGCTAAGGCTTACTGGGCAGCTGTACAAGGAAACAGCTGCACCGCCCAGGACACCTTGAAAGAGTGTCGGTCCTGGAGAGTGAAGAATGACCAAACCTTTGACTGTAGTTTTTCTTCTTATGTTTGCTTAGTAAATAAAATTTCAATTGCTAAATTAGCAAATAATTAAATGGATTTGTTTCCAGTTGGAAAAGTGATATGCTTATAGCATAAATATGCCTTTTGGAGCAATTTCATAACTGACATACACAAGAGCAGAATTATAATTATTGATGTTATCATTTCTATAACTATAAAATTAGTCCAGCGCTTCATAAAACTGGCAGAATATTCTATTTGGGAGAAAGATCAGTGTTAAATCAATCACTACTGCCATTTCTCCTGTGCTCCTAAACAAGGTAATTTCCTTTCTTCAGTTTTGCAAGTAAGTGAGAAGCAGGGATTCCATCCCAGTTTTAGACAATAAAATGAATTGATTTTAGACGGGGTCTGATAGACGTTTCTGTTTTGCAAAGATTTGTTAAAGAAGGTCAGCATTGATCTAAATATGCTGTGACAGAATACAGCACACACAAACGGTAAACCGTATGGCAAGCAAATCTAATTATAATAGACATACACAGCTAATAAACGTACAGAACCGTGCTGCTGTCCTTGACTGCATGGAAGATTTTAAAGAGTGAGTTTCTCTACCCATCATGAACAAAAGAGGGCATCAGGTATGCAAAACGGACACTGAATTGTCATTTAGAACAATTAAAATGAGTATCAGATTTGTAAAATGCTTAACGTTGCTCTAACTGAAGGAAATATTTTTTAATTATTCTTTTTATTAAGACAAGGTAGTACAGGTTTAAACAATGGTACGTCATCAATGCCAATGCAACATCCATAGAAAGGGCTCCCCCCAGCTAGAAAAGCAAACATCAAGTTACAAACTTTACACAGTTAATAGGGCCAGTCTAGTTTGATTAGTGCCTTAGCCTTGGCAACGGTGGTTCACAGATCACCGCTTTATAACAATTCCATTTGCTCCATATTTGTGTCCATTTGTCTTAGCAGCCTCTAGATTCGTACACTGTCTTCTTGGTAAACATACAATAGTCCATATCGTTTTCCCAAAGTCTCACTGACGGTTTGTCTTCGCCCCCCACAGCCTGGCAATATTCCTATTGGCATTCATCATTCCCAATGTCACCCATGTTCTCTCCTTGGTGCCTAAGTCCGTTGACCCCAAATATTTAAAAGACACAATTTTATATTACAGTCGATTTTAACACCCATTACTTCCTCCATGCTGCTCGCCACTCCCGCCCAGTATTCTTGGATAGCCGGACATTCCCAGAGCAAGTGCACAAAGGTACCTTCCTGCCCACAGCCCTTCGTTTAGTCTGCACTGGTCCTGCAACCCATCTTCACCAGCGTTGGCCCCAAGAGGTATATTCTATGAAGTATTTTGAGCTGTACTAGTCTGAGTCTGGCGGAAATCGCAGTTTCCTTAGGTGAGGCGAGACAAAGATACTAGGATTTGGTAGAAAGAAAATTGAGTTTACTTGGTTTCTGGGTGCTGAGAAGCTGGAAAAGGTTGTAGAATATAGGTATTTGGGAATGTGGTTTGAAAGAAGACAGAAATGGCATACACACCTAGATGCACTAAAGCTGAGATCATCAGCATCGGTTAGCGGATTGAAAAAATGTAATTGGGCTTATGGCGTGATGTCCGATAGACCGTTTTAAAAGCTTACTCAGCTATGGTACACCCTCAGTTTTTGTATGGTGCCGAATTACTTTACCTGAGTGGCAAATATGGTTGGGATGCTGAGGAGGGTAAAACTTTGAAAAATGTATTCTCATTGCCTAAGCCGGCAATGGTTCAGGCAGTGAGACTTGAATTGGGAATTACCTCATGGGGCATTTTAGATTGTATGGCCTTACTTCGTTTCTGGCAGCGTCTAGGATCAGGGTAGGTTATTAAAATATCACAATGGTGCAAAAACGAAATTGAGAAGAGTGAATTAAATTGGGCAAAAGAGATAAGAGCAACTATCACAAAGGCATGTTGTCTGATGAAGGTTAAATTGTGCCCCAACACTTACCTGATGAAAATGGACAAGAGGGAACTTAGGGTGCAGGGTAAAGAAATTTTGCGGGCACAGGATCAAGACTATCTGTTGAATAAAATGTCAGTACATTTTATGGCTAGCGCGTGGAAAAGCGAACAATGCTTCCCTTATATCGATAGGTTACCCGACCGGCATTTACAAAGAGAAATATTAAGAATAAGAATTGGGGTGAACCCCTGTTACCTAAATAAGGGGGTGAAAGGCTCTATGATAAACAATAAAGGAAAATGCACCTGCACTTTGGGCACTTCATGTGACATTTTCCATATATTAATGGACTGTCAGAGCTTTTAGATATTCAAATACAGTTTTTACGACCGATTTTTAAGAAGTATGATATAAAAGATAGGGCCCAGGCAGTAAACCTTGTAACAGAATTGAGCCATTTAGATATAGCCGTTGCTATTGGGAAATTCATGCAAAGGGTTAAAGTATTTTTAATGGTTTTAGAAATGAAATGTAATACTATCTTATGCATCCGGTTATGGGCAAAGCTGAAAGAAACTGTATAATGTGATCTTTGATGTTTTTTAATGATGTGAGATTTTAGATGCATTTTTAATGTATTTGAGAAACTTTTGTGGATCTGTGGTCCAAATAAACATGAATAAAACTGGACTTGAGAGCCTCTAGCCATTCCTCATCATCCAGCCCCGCCACTTCATGGTCCCATTTAGTCCTAAGTCAGAGTAGGGGATCAGGCATATTGGTAATAAGTTTTTTTATATATCAGCAAGATTGTTTTTTCAGGGAGATTACCGTCTAGTATCCTGTCCTATAGCGGGGACGACTCGGGTGGCGTCTCTCCTTTTGGGATTGCCACCTGCAGTGCATGTCTAATCTGCTGGTACCTGAATTGTTCCGTACCAGCGAGCTCATATTCTTCCTGCACTTTGGTAAAGTAAACCCCCCCTGCCTTCCATAGGTCTCGGACCGTGGAGATACCGATGAGGTCCCAGCGGTCAAAGCCTTTAGTGATTTGTAAATTACCTATGAGTGCAGTATCCCAAATTGGGGTGGCCAACGTGAGTTTGTCCTTCCAGCCCAAGCTTGTTGTGGCGGCCCACCACACTTGGAAAGCATGTCCAGTGGGTCCCGACAATTTCAATTTAGAAGGGTTTGCATAAAGCACACCCAAGAAACTTCGCCCTGTAAGCAACCATCGATCCATATTAAATCCCGGATCGCCCTGCGGCCTGTACATACACTGATTTACGGCAGCAAGTTGTGCCGCCCAGTAATATCTTTTGATATACGGTAGAGCTATTCCCCCATCGTACCAGCCTCTCGTAAGCTTTTGGATCAATAGCCGCAGTGGTTTCCCTTCCCACAGGAGCTCTTTCAGGGCATTGTCAAAGTATTTAAAATAGTCTGTTTTCACAGGGTGCGGCGTGTTCTGCAGGGCGTATAAAAACCGTTAAAGGGACAACATTTTAAAGAGGGCAGCACGCCGTAACAAGGACAATGGAAGTGACTTCCAGTGCAAGACATCACTCATGAGTCTTTGCAGCGAGGGGAGGAGGTTGCAGTCGTAGAAAAGAGATGGGTCCTTAGACATCTGGATCCCCAGGTATCTAAATCCTGAAGTAACTTCAACAATGGAGACCTTGGGTAAGGTAGGAGATTTACCACTAAGAACGTAGAGAACAGACTTGGACCAGTTAATCATATATCCAGAAAACTCTCCAAAGACAACAAAAATATGTAATACTCTGTTTAGGTAGGCTGCCGGTGATGCCAGGTATAATAAGATATCGTCGGCGTACATCGATATGCGGTCCTCCCACTCATCAGCCCATTGAAGCCCTCTAATAACCGGGTCCTTCTGTATCCACATTGCCAAGGGCTTCAACACCAGGGCGAAGAGCAATGGGGAGAGGCGGCAACCTGCCTGGTACCCCTTCCGAGAGTGAATGTGGGGGAAATTCGGTTGTTGACCACTATTTGGGCCAGAGGCTTCGCAAAAAGGAGGCGTATCCATCGCAAGAAGCCCAGGCCAAAACCTAGTTTTCTCAGTACTGCAAACATGTAAGGTCACTCGATTGTGTCGGATGCCATGGCCGCGTCGAGCGACACCACCACTGCGTCCTCCAGTATCTTGTCAGCCCGATCCAACACGCCGTGCAGTCTCCGGAGGTTAAGTGAAGTATTTCTAGCTGGCATAAAGCCAGACTGGTCGAGCTGAACAAGTTTAATAATGACTTGTAACAGACGGGTAGCAAGTATTTTAGCCAGGATCTTGGCTTCAGCATTGAGGAGGGAAATTGTCCTATAGGAGGAACATAAGTGCTTGGGCTTTCCACTCTTGTGAAAGACCACACTATTGGCTATCCGTAGGTCTGCTGGGAGCAATCCTGCTTCGCAGCTTTCATGGAACATATTAGTCAGGTGTGGTGCAATTGTCGTTGAGGCGATCTTATATAATTCAACAGGCAAACCATTCGGGCTCTCTGCCTTGCCCACACGCTGGTCCTGTATAGCTTTTTCTACCTCCGTACATTCTATGTCTTTGTCTAAGTCTAGTCCCTCATCATCAGAGAGGATCGGCAAGGGGATGTCCTGCAATAGGGAAAGATCGTCTATTTCTGTATGTGTCGTCTGTGACATGTACACCCCGCGGTAATGATCTCCAAACACATTCGCAATTTTTTGCGGTTCCGAGATCGTATGTCCAGACTCAGTTGCAAGTTCTACCACAACTCTGTTGGACTCTTCTCTACGGTCAAGCCACGCAAGCAGCTTCCCGGCCTTATCCCCCACTTCATAGATTTTACTGCGTGTTGCCCTATGTTGCGCCAGAGCAAGGTATTATTTCGTTTTAAGTCGCATAGCGTGTCGTGTCTCTTCAGCATGAGCATCCTGGAGTCTCCCTTCCAGTTCCAAAATGTCAGCTTCCAAGCGCACTAGGTCCTTCTGTTTCTCCCTCTTAGTGCCGGCAATCTGGGAGAGAGCCGTCCCTCTTATGATGACCTCTCAAAGCATCTGAGTCGAGTCAACCAAACGATAATTTTCAAGGAAGTAGTGTTCTGTGTCATGCACAATCAAGTCTATGATCTTAGGGATCTTGAGATACCAAGGGGTAATAGGGGCTGTCCTCCCACTCTGTGGCTCTCCCACCTCCACCCTGGCCGAAATAGGCGAGTGGCCCGGCGATATACCCCTTGCGAGATGGTTCACCTCTCTGACATTTCCCAGTTGGCCCACCGGTGTTATAATATAATCTATTCTAGACATACTGCTGTGGGCCCCAGAGTAAAACGAGTATTGTTGCTCTGTGGGATGGAGCACCCTCCAGGTGTCCACAAGGCCTATAGCTGCCATGAAGTTATGAATTTGAGTGCGAGCTGGCGGACGGTCTCTGGAGGGCCAGCGATCTAGCCTATCGGAGACAATAGAGTTAAAGTCCTAAAGGTAAGTTTAAGTAATATTGAGAGGTTTATAAAAACATGCAGAATTAATGTGTAGGCTTTAATGAAAATATAATGTGTTTCAATTAAAAAATTGCACTATGCCATCATATTTACTCGTACTAGGCCTGAAACGGATAAAACAACATTGCTTGACAAGCTGACTTACTAGAATTGCTGAAACACACATAAAATGTTTAATTCCTGACATTTCCATGAACATGTTTTATTAATACATAATAGTTACATAAATGTTTTCATTCAATATTGCAAGATGTTCCTACTTACACAACAACCACTATTAACACATGATTAGTAACTGTCAATAAATAAAGTAATGGAGAAATGTATAAATATGCAGCTTTAAACTGAACTTGACCTCTTTTACCATATCTGTTTTATTCCAAAGCATAGTGTTGTGAAAACAAAAATTATTTTAGTTATATAGATGTTACAGCTTTGTATAATTTGATATTTTAGAAGGCTAGACATGTAGTTTAAACATGGGAAAGCAGTCTTGAATGAGCAAGTAACCCACATGAACTTAAAATTGAACCGTAGTAGCAAATTTAGAAATCACGGTCTGTGGACTATTGTATTCCTGTGAGGAGAGGAGTGAATGTGTTCCCAGAAAAACAGTGAAAGTCAATTAGAGGAGAGGAGGTGAAGATGCAAAACTAAGACTGCAACATTGTTTTCAACTGATTATAATAATGTGTGTTCCTAGAGTAGGTCACCATTTCATTATACCACTTTCCAGACCCTTTCTACCTTGCCGTATTCCACGTTGCTCTGAGACTCTACTGAGTTCTTGAACTTTTCTTCATGGGAAGTTCTGCCTAGATTGAGTTTGGATTTATTAATCTGCTTTATATACTGACACTTTATGCTTGAATTCTCACGTTCTCTCGAATTGGAACTCTTAATGGGTTCTGCCTGACACCTTTTTCCCTCCCGATTCCTAGCGTAGGGATTCTTTTCTTTAAGGAATGTGTGTAATGCATTTATTGTAATGTATTCATTGACTATTGTTGGGTTATTGATTTCTAATAAGATTCTAATGACTAAAATGTATGGGTTTACTTGTGATCTAATAAAGATGACTAACTAAAGGATTTATAATAAAACCCTATAACACATTGGCTGAAATTAGAATAGAAACTTAGATTATAATTTACATGATATATTGCTCCTGCTCTTCTCTAAAGCAATTGCAAAGGTCAACCTACCTATTGAAAGAACAGCAGGAATCAGCCCTGATGATGGTAAACTGAGTTTTTATTTAAACTGAGTACCACTCCAGCAGTGTGCTTCTTGGAGTCATTCCTAATATTTTACTGCAGATTTGAAAACGTTTCGCTTTTTATATTTATCCGCATAGACTAATATGAACTGGAGAGTCTGGTTAATATAATCCGCCTTTTTGGCACTGGATTTCTGTGACAATTATTTATTTGCCCAACATTCTCAAAAGTGCATGCTTGTCAAGATTTGTGAACGTCACATCATTTATCAGGTAAAACATTTTCACAAATCTTCTGTCAGTGGTAGCATAGGTTCACCAAACAAACATGTCCATACAAACAATTCATATTATTGGGAGTTAGATTTCTGAAGTGTGCGCTTGTTACAGTTTCTTCTGCCATGGCCTTTTGCGATTAATTTACAGAGCCAGGTTTAGGATTCAAGCAGATGCATTTGTCCTAGGAACAACCAGCATAGATGGTTCTGAAATAGGGTGATATTGTCCTCCTGTGTTACATCTATGATAAACCAGATAGCTACTTAAACCTGTTTTTGTTTTATATATAGAATTATAGACGAGTAACATTGAATTACAGGGATGTTTTTCACCGAGGGGTTCTGAGTGGCATCAAATAGACAACAAGAGCAAACCTGGAGTTTTGTCTGATGTCACTCAGAACCCAGAGGTTAAAAACATCTTTCTAATTCACTTTTTAGCCATCCATAATCTTATGTTATGTATGGCCCCCGAAACCATACGCTCCTGCTTTCAACTGCTATGCAGTGGCAGAGGAATAATGGGGGAGGCATACAACACATGGCCTCCGTTATGTATCCCTATTCCAAAGGTTTAAAAAAAATACATTACCTCCTATCCTTGGCCAACACTCTCCTGTTTCCCAACATTTTTTCCACCTCCTGCAGCTGTACTTTATGCTTTCAGTCAAAGCAGATAGCAGCGCTGTCCTGACAGGCTCCCACAGAGACCTGTCAGCCTGGCCTAGAAGACCCTCATTTCGTAGAAAAGTCGGTAACATGTTTTGTTATCAACAATTGCTATGCCATTGCAATGCGTTATAAGATTTTGAAACAGTAATAAATTATAAACGCCCTCTATGTGAGCAACGCATTAAACTTAAACTTTCAATTTACGATTTAGGTAGCAGAGGCTCCTAAATACACTCTCCTGTATTGGTTTTTCTCTCCTTTAGTTTTCCACGTGCCCCTTCCTTCTTCAGTAGCATGTTCGTAGTCTATCTACTTGACATTTAGATAACATTGATGATACTCTGTGATGCAGGATACATATTTCTATGATCCTGGAAAAAATAACAAATGTGTCCCTAATCTTTGAAATGATTTCTGATAACATTTCTGTTGTTTTTCAGTATCTCAAGACTTTGGCTCCCCTTACAAGTAAATTCTGTTACAGCACATATCAAAATTGTCAGTTTTGTGATCAACTCCTGTTTCCCAGGTAAATATCTGTAGGTCAAAGCTGCCAAAATGTATAGGGGGGAAAAAGGAATTGTATATTACCTTGGCGTGTGTATTTTGGTGTGGCAGGCACCGAGATCTGAATGGTATTCCTCATTTTAGGGTAAAAATGTCTAAGAGGCGATAATCAATGCACCCCCAAAAAATCCTAATACATTGGTGTCGTTTTTCGTTGGTTTTAAGTTATTATTTGTGGCAGTAGACCAGGCTTCTACAAAGTTATAGGGAGCAGATCAGGTCCAAGACTTTTTTAGTGCTGTCTATAGAAGTGATACATCTAGCATAGATGAAAGTTAAAATGACAGTGTTAAAAATAACCTATTAGAGATCCTTGTAAACGGGGATACTCAAATCAAGCTCCGTATTACTGCAGTATGTGAGAAAGAGATGGAAGGGGTCTTTTCTGGGCAGTGTTAAGCAGAGCTTCTCTTATGATCCCATAACCAGTACCGCTGAAAGTCAGCATTGCCGAATACCAAAGCAGCCTAATTTTGACTTCAACTCGTCTCTTTGTTTCACAACACTATACTTCCTGCCTTTTTGTCTCACTCTTGCTGTTCTTTTTCATCTCCTATTCTCATTTTTTGTCACCGTTTTGCTATCTTTCTCCTCCTAATTCTTTATCCCATTACTGCCTTTGTCTCTCTAGCTCAGTGCCTGATGAAGAAAATTGAGAGCTGACGATCAAAAACAAGGGTTGGTGTCCAACACTTGTAACCATCTGCACAAATTGAGCATTGATACTGTCAAAACCCTTTCAAGCTCTCAGGCCCATCAGCTGCCCTCCAGCACTCTAACTACATGAGGGAGACCATTGTGAACATCCAAATCTGTGGCCACATTACTATCTTTTCCCGTCCCCACGCATTTCTTTGTGCCTTTTTCAGGCTCCGATTACAAGGGCCAGATTTATAAGAAGAGATACTGTGTACCAGGAAATAATGATTCACGCTGGTAGCCAAAAAGGTAAATCCAGATATCACAAGTATTGTCCTCCGAATGGGGAATAATGTGCATTACCATCATAATCACTTGCAAATCCATGTACAGTTCCAGGTACAAATCCACTTTGATTTACCACCTGCTCTCAGCAGATATTAATTGGAAGTATTGGGTCCAGTGCAGATGGGGGCAGAAGGCATTTGGTGGGGAAACGTCAAACAGCTGAGGGATGGCAGGGGCAAGCATTCTGCACTCCCTCCATGGTTGAAGGTTGGGTGAGAGCCAATGCCAAAAGGCGCTAACAGCGTGAAGACTTCTATGATTTTATTGAACAAACGATCCAGATGGTAAAATCAAGTCCAGTGATCCTGCATTGAGGAAATCTGGATGCAGCAACACCGAATTGGTTCAAAGGTTCTAAAAATCTTTATTCGGTCAAAAATAAACCATAAAAGCACATTTTAAAAATAGTTACACATAGATTACACATATCGGAATCACAAAAGTCAATTACTAAAAAGTACATCATCATTGCCCTTTAATAGCTGGATCATGCCGCATATTTCTTCCTTAAGCTCCTTGCCTGAGTAATAAAATTCAACACCGCATAACAGATTGCTGGGGACTTACAGAGTTGAAGAAACAACAAACCTTCTTTTTTTTTTTTTTTTTTATGATTTTTATTAACGATTTTCACAAAATTAAATAATATTTACTTAAACCCCCCACCCTCCCCTTGGACCAAGGTGTTACTTCACAACATACCCATCCACAAGAGCGAAGAAAAACAATTCGGTAAATCTGCAAGTTAATACAGCATATTTCATCAACATCTGTCAAATTACAATGAATATTCTCCCAAATAAGACCATATTGAAGACCAAGCATTTTAGGTGTGCTCTAATTGCCAATGCAAGAGTGGACCCCAGATCTGCATCCCTATTCTCTTTTTTCTCCTCCCTTTAGTTTTATATATGGCTACTTCCAGGGTACAAATTGCTAGGAATCTAGTTCTCCATTGTGCAAAAGCCGGTGAAGTAGCATCCAGCCACGCTGAAGCTATACAGAGTCGGAGGACAGCCATGGCTACAAAAATAAGGCCCTGCATATGATTAGGTCTTTGATCATTAGATACTCCTAACACAATTTCCTCCCGAGTGATAAATATATTACCTTGGAGAATTTCTGAAAGGAAGTCAGAAATTTCTTTAATCAAACCTGATAGTTTGTCGCATGAGGCAAACATATGAATCATGTCGGCAGCTCCCATCGAGCAACGTGGACAGGTTGTTCCCTTACCTACTGTCCATTTAGCAGTCTTATATGGTGTATAATAAAGGGAAAAAAAAGTTTTATAAAATTGTGCTTGGAGATTTATAGACATTAAACACACTTGTGATAATTCATATGCTCGCAAAGGAATATTCGGTTGGATTGCAAGAGAGGTCTGCCACTTCATTAGATGTTTTTCCAAGTCATCAGGGAGCTTATCCCTATGAAGTTCATAAATTATCCCTATTTTAGGGGAATTTGGTCTACATATAGTATCTAATACGATATTATTTTGAAGTTTGTCACGTCCCCCTGTTTTTTTTTGCAAAAAATCCCTGATCTGTAGATATTTAAAAAACTCCCTATGGTTAATGGAATATTCAGACTGGAGGTCGGAAAAAGTTTTTAGGCCTGTAGAGTTATAAAAACAACCTAATTGGTGGATGCCATTCTCGATCCATCTCGACATACAAGTGTCGTGGAATAGTGCTGGTAGCTCACAATTAAGATTAATTGGGGTATAGCATGAAAAACGGCCCAGTCCTAGCAGTTTTCTTACATTAATCCAAACTTTATATATATTGGAGATGGTCTTGAGTTTTACTTTCTTAAAATAGTTGTCGTTCATGTGTCGCCAAAGACAACCCTCACAGCCTGCCCCTAGGGTCAATTCTTGTGGAGTGATCCTATCGGAGTTGTGGCCCTCTTCTATTGATAAAAGCACAATACTATATCTTATTACCATAGCCCAATAGTATAACTTAAAATTTGGCATTCCGAGTCCGCCTCTTTCTTTGGGCAGCATAAGCCATTTAAGAGCTCGGCGAGATCTCTTATAACCCCAAATAAATCTGGAAAAGATGTTCTCTATGTTTTTAAACTGTTGGGGAGTGAACTCCAGGCATATTGTGCGAAAGAGATACAGGAATCTAGGTAAAAATAGCATTTTGATAACGTTGCATCTCCCGCCAATAGTAAGATGTAGGTTGTCAAGTCGAGTTAGTTCTTTCTTGGTATGTTTAATTAGTGGGTCTAAGTTTAAGCTCACTATATTATCTATGTTTGCAGTTATATCAACTCCTAGATAGATAGCATGTTCCGTTACTCTATAGTCATCCATCTTGAGCTTGTCATTAATGACTATCTGTGTTTTAGTTGAGTTCAACTTATATCCAGAGATCTTACCAAAGCTATTCGCTTCCTCCTCAATCGCTGCCATTGCTTGGATAGGATTACAGGTGACTATGGCTATATCGTAGGCGTACGCTAGAATTTTTGTATCAATATTAAATGCCTTTATCGGAGTCACTAATGGATGATTTTCTAATTTCCGTATGAATGCATCTATATAAACTGCAAATAGCAGGGGAGAGCATGGGCACCCCTGTCTCGTTCCCCTAGTAATCTTAAATCTCTTTGAGAGTGCCCCATTGATCATAACACTGGCTCCTGGGTCTACATATAGTCCTTGCATGGCTTTAATAAATTGTGCTTTAAAACATTTACCGGCTAAATTATACATAAAAACTAGGTTCTAAAAGGAGAATATAAAGTGCAAAATAACATAAAGTGCTTAAAGGACTCTATGGCCACTCTATCACATGGGCAGCAGGGCAATGATGCAAACCACATCCCAGTCAGGGGGAAATGACAAATGATGTGCAACAGAGGGGTGAGTGGAGAGCCAGACTGCAAGGATAGTCATTCTGGAGCAAATGTTTGGAGGTGAGCACAAAAGGACAGGGTTGTCATTTAACATTCACCTGGAGTAAGAGGTGAGTCTTCAGTTGCTTTCAGAATTTAATTGATGTTGGTAATTTTGTGCACATGCAGTGAGGGAGATTCATGCACTATCACTTAAAAAGCAAAGTACTCTGTAAAAAGCATGGAATTTGGCACAAAGTAGAAATGTTATCTCAGGTAACATTTTAAAGTATAAGTATATGTTGCGAATTAATAGGGAATATTTCTAAAGAGAGTTTTTAAAAAAGCCTCATCAACTGTCTATGCTGCACACAACCTAAATGAGCCAATGTAAATTGTAATTTTAGCAACTTGCATGGCTTTGCCTGATATGCCAACTAAATTCTCCTCATCTGGTCATTAGGGAATAACAAGTACAAAATGCCTATGTAGGCAAGCACAGCATTTCCGGAGGGAAAGTGAGTAATGTCTGTATAGTGCTATTGCAACTAAATCAATTCACTGCTACCAGTAACAGTATTATTAATTGAGAAGCAAGGCGTAATTTGCTTTTAAAGTTTGATCTGACTCAAGCTGACCTAACAGCTGAAACCTCCATGTATCTGGTACAGGAACTACTTATAAACTGAACAGCAATCCTAATCTGTCTCCTGAATAAATAAGGTACATTTGTTATTTCAGAGGAAAGGGTAAATAAATGTCAATAGATTTTAGGTGTATGACTAGAGCCTGTGTCCTCTGAGCAATTCTGCAGACTCTAGTATTGCTTACGCAGATGATAATGTAATTTAGAAATACAAGGATGTTAGATATGTTTCACTTCTGGATATATGACTCGGTGGATCGGATACTGTGCTAAGATTTTAAACAAAGATACAACAACATTAATCTAAACAATTCAATCTCAAAGGGGAGGAAATTTGACTCTCAAATGGCTTCCTCAGTCTTTACATCCAGAGGAAAGATTTAACTCCTAAACATTTTCTTTCCTCCACAACATCTACATGTCATCAACTGGCTAACCAGGTATACTAACACTGTACCATCAATATAAACAGTTATTTTTAATGAACTGTACATTACTATTGCAAATATACTGAATGGTGACATCTGTTAAAGAACACTGAGGAAGAGGTGAGTGGCTGCCTAAAACGAAGGTCCACGATTGACCTAGAAATAGTGGCATTGGACCAGGGAATTACATGTCCTCAAGACCACAGATGAGGAGGTAGTGGGGGTGGGAAAGCACCATGTCCGGGAGCCACAACAAAAAGAGATGCTTAAGTACAGTGCAAGTATAGTGGCCAGCGGGTGACAGGGACTGCCAGTGAGGTGAGGCTGTTGCTGCGAGCCCCCTCCACCAAGTCGGGTGGCAAAACTTGCTGTCTGGGCCTGGTGAGACACACCCCCAACAAGTTTCCTGACAGCATTTCACAAGCTGCTTCATGGGTGGGAAGCGGAAATGTAAGGAAGAGACTGCCATGTTTTGATGTATGGTACCATGGTATAGCCCCAATTGAAACCTTGCGGGTGGGGGCCACATAAACTGCAAATACTGCACAAAACATTTTGCCTCCCAAACCATGGCCTCAGTCTCCACAGCCCTTATACTCACCCAGGACTAGTGGCTTTCAGGAGCCTGACACATTGGTGACCTGGATGAGGGTCTTCTACAGCAAGATATTTGGACTGTCACTGGCCAAAGCCAACACCAACTGCAGGAGCCTGGTGGGGAGGCAGAACGCCATTCAACATCTATGGTGGGCCCAGGGCGGAACTAATCCTATGTACCCAGAGGGGCTCCAGTACATATAATGCAAGGCACTGCACAGGATTGTCCGCCATGGGGAAAAAGAATCCCAAGCAAAGCATACTTCCTTTGAACAATGGAAAGCAAAGCAACCCTCACATCGGATCCATTGGAGACCCCAGCTGGTGTGCAGAAGGAGTGCTGAACACCCTACTATTGGGGCTCAAAGCTGGCCTGAACTCCACAGATACTAAAATTGATTCCATGACCTCGGAGCTGGATAGGTCAATGGAATCCCTAGATAGGAAGAATGCAAGACACGACTGTGCTGAAACGTGAATGTCGGACCGAGAAGACAACACCACCACAAACACGGACCGTCTAAATTAACTGGAACATTTACTGGGCCCCACCATTGCCAATAATAAAGACTTGGAGACTCAATCCTGCGGAACAATATTAGAATAATGGAAGTGGCTGAATGGACTAACATGGAATATCCCAACACCGCATGGAAGGCCAATTGTCTGATCTCTTTAGTAGATCCAGCTTTACAAGGATGTTTATTGTGGAGTGTGCACATAGAGTCCTTGGTCCCCACACATCTACAGGCCCCCTCTTCCTTGAGGCCCATCATATCCAGACTGCTCAATTTGTGGCACTGCAACATGGTTCTGTGGTTAGCAAGAGAACGAGGTGCACTACAACTTCAGAGTGCTCCATTGTCCATAAATGCTGATTTCACTCCGGCAGACCAGGAAATGAGATGGAAATTCAATGAGGTACAACAATCACTATGAGAAAGGGGTGTCAGATATGGGATGCTGTAACCAGCCCGGTTGAAAATTGATTATGACTTCTCAAGCCCTGCAGATGGCACAGCATTTTGCAAAAAACTATTTAATACTAAAAGGTCAAGGTGACAAACTGACAGCCTTCAAACACCTACAGATTACGTCTTTTCTGCAGGACTGACTGAAACAGATTGACCCCAGATAATTACCAGACATAGTCAATCAACCAAGAGTCGCCACATACCACCACTTCTGTTTATTGCTCTGCTTGGGCGGGTGGAGGTCCTATCTCACTTTAGTTCGAGGAAGACCATAGCAATGGCTGTTTCACTAAAGTTGTAGATCATTGAGTACAACCCCGTCTGAATCACATCTGTACAGTAACTTCTCTTTTCATTTTCTGACATGGGTTCATAACATAGAGTTGTTACTCCCATTGTGTGTATCACCTCTTCCTTTGGTGGGGAGTATATATTGGGATATCATTGCAAGTTGGGGTTTTCAGTAGGTATGGGGGTGGCAGGGTGGGATGGTGGGGCTAAGTTTTTTGCAATGTCTACATGGTATGAGGTTTAAAGCACTGCCACTCGACAGAATTGTGGACTATAGAGTGCTGCATGTACAGAAGCACTAAGCACCCTCATGGCGGTACTTACTAGTAAGTCGCTAATGCTCCTAGCATGGAACATCTGAGGGCTTAACCGTCCAGTCAGGAGTGAACAAATACCTACCTATCTAGACAGACATAGTATAGATGTGACCTTCCTACAGGAGACCCACCTTTGTGAATTGCAATTGTAATTCTAAATTGCATTTATATAGCCCTTACTACCCCTGACAAGGCGTTGAAGCACTTTGTGGAGAACAGCACGTTGTTTATTAGTTATTAGAGATTTGCCCTAAAGTGGGGAGGAAACATATTTTTCTCTTCATATAACTCCTATACTATAGGGGTGTGCATTCTGATGCTCAACAGTGTGGATTTTAAATAACTTAAGCAGCTGACTACAACCTGTTGATTGCGTGCTACCAGTAGCTCGCACAAACCTTTAGAGATGTCCCCAGCCTTGAGTTTCTTTTTCACTAAGAACTACAATAAGTAAGTGTTGCATTTAAAGTTAAGGAAAGGCTAAGTTTATTTTTAATTATTATCAGACATCAGATAGCAGAGCTTGATAACAAGCAGTGCTCCACTCAGATTTATGACCCAAGTGAGTCACAGAGGTGCACAACTGAGGCAATGAGGTATTTAACTGTAAAATAAAAAACTTCCTATTGGAGCATGGGAACAAAATTATATTTCTGAATTCTTTCAAATGTGAGACAATTAAAATAAAAAGTTAACTTAATGGTTAATTTAACTCTTTGTTTTAATGTTCTCGCTTTTCATGGTGTCACATTCACAAACAGTAGGCATCTTGCTTCTAGTGGCTAGGAGACACACTGTCATGTTTATAACGGAAAAATACCGTCATTTCTTTTTAAATGGGAGAAATTTAAAGTGAAGAAAAATGTTTCTATGAAACATTGTCTTAATGTTTTTCTCTACTATAAAATTAAGCCATTAAGTCCTAATGTTTTATGAAGCATGTTTCTTCCCTTTAAATTCCTCACATTTAAACTAATGACTATTTTCCTATTATAAATATGGCATCATGTCTACAGGTCACTGGGAGTAATATTAGTGCTGTTTGTAAAGACACTTTAGCATGGGAGAATATTAAAATGATCAGTTGTATTTAATGTATATAAACATAAACTCTTCAGTTGAATTTGCTCCCATTTCAAAGTGTTGCTTCTACACACAGCAGGTACCTTGCTCTCAGTGGCTGGAAAACAAGCTGCCATTTAAAGTGCAGAAAAATGTTCCTTTTTGTGAACTTTTTGCCGAACATTTTTCTGCACTTTACATTTCTCCCATTTATTAAAAAATGGCTGTATGTTTGTGTTGTACATGTACAGTTGCCACATATTGCAAAAGGTATGTCCAGTGCCACAAGTGCATAAGACAGGCTCAGTCACCCATACACATATAGCTCATTCATTCACACAAATGTTCATAATTCCCCACAGACCATGCACTCACTGATGCACATGGCAGCCCTATCATAGTAACCCTAGTGACAGTATTCTGTTCAAACCATAGTATTGGGATACATGGACATTAGATTTAAAGTCAATGAAGCTGGGCGAGGGTGTGTCTGGTAACAATGAGCAAGTTACTTGGCCTTCAATAGCTCATTATGATTTTCACTGATCAGAAGTAGCTCTCATTACAGAAAAGGTTGGAGATATGAGGCAGTGATTATGCTGCCGCTTAAGTGTGTGAGGGATCCAATGGTCAGATCTTCATATAGACACTCATCTCTTTTAAATCTTGATAAAAAAATATTGGCCAAGATCATTGCAAACTGGATCTGCCTGTGGATGGGACAAGTATCTCCCCTGTTCAGTCCATCTTAGTACCTCACAGGTCAAAGGACATTAACCTCCACACATTACAACAGGAGTTTGGGACTTCAAATCAGAAGTTGTGTCACTAGACGCAGAAAAGGCCAGTGACTCTGTCAAGTAGCATTTACTGAAGGAGACCCTTAACAGGGTGGGCATGGCAAATAATTTCATTAAAGTGATACAACTACTATACTCTCATACAATGGTCCAGATTTACACCAATGGGTTGACGCAGACCTGTTTGTCATCACTAGATGCACCAGACAGGGATGCCCATTACCCCCACAACTCCCCATTTTAGCCATGGATACCATAGCTAGGTAGCTACAGGAGAAACATTTACACAGGGGTTTATATGTTTTAGAATCATTTCTGATTTAGAGTTCATGAAAAAGTACTTTGTGTTTAGGTTCAACACACTAGCTACAAACAATAAGCCTCTCAAACACGAAATACATTTAATTATTGATCATAAAAACTTTTAGACTGATTGAAAGTCTGGAAGTACATCAGTAACATGATGATGTCACAACACAAATAGAATCTTTATCATTTCATCATGGTGGAGATGGTGTACAAAAGTGTATATTTCCAATTTCCCACTAGGCCTAGAAAGTTGAAGGTAGGCTCATTTAACAGCTGTTTGTCTCAAAGGTCACAGAACAATATATGTGCTGTAATTTAAGATCTCTGGCATCTCACATGACATTTCTATTGATCATGCATTAGGTAAAATGACAATTGTCATATACTTAAGACATAGGGTTGACACATAGGGCCCTATCACAAAGGTAAACCTAGACCTGCAGCCTAAGTTTACTCATCAGTAATGTCATTAATTATGTCATTTGAGATGTCATCAGTGATGTTATAAATGAAGTCATAAAACATGTCATGAGTGATTTCATATGTGAGGTCATAAACCTCACTTATGGAGGGGCGGAAGTTATAGTTAGCCCTGCTAACTATGATTGGTGAACTTCTGTGTTTTCTTTAGCTCAAAACGTTAATGTTTTCACTGACATATTCACCTAACTATAACATTACTTTAACAAGATCAAGGTGAGAAATTAGCAACAAGAGGCAAAAAAAGGTGAGAAACAAGCAGAAGAAGGCAAAATAAACATCAGCAATGAGCAGAAAGAGGCAAAATAAAGGTCAGAAACTAGCAGAGGAAGGCAAAATAGATGTCAGCAACGAAAGAGGCAAAATAGAGGTCAGAAACGAGTAGAAAGAGGCAAAATAGACATCAGCAATGAGCAGGAAGAGGCAAAATAAAGACCTGCAACAAGCAGAAAAACTCAAAACAGAGGTCACAAATGAGCAGAAAGAGCCAAAATAAAGGTCAGATATGAAGAGAAAGAGGCAAAATAGTGGTCAGCAACAAGCAGAAGGAGGCAAGATATAGGTCAGAAAAGAGCAGAAAGAGGCAAAATAGAGGTCAGCAAGGAGCCGAAAGAGGCAAAATAAAGGTCAGAAATGAGCAGAAAGTTGCAAGATAAAGGCCAGCAACAAGCAGAAAGAGGCAAAATAAAGATCTGAAATGAGAAGAAAGAGTAAAGGTCAGAAATTAGCAGAAAATGCAAAATAGGGATCAGAAACAAGCACAAAGAGGCAAAATGAAGGTCACAAACGAGCAGAAAAAAAGTTCGAAAATTAGCAGAACCCACGAAGGCACTCACTCACAGACCCACTCAGACTCATGCACCCACTGACATACCCACTCACAGACTCATGCATCCACTACAGACACACTCAGGCACTCGCTCAGACACTAATGCACCCACTCAGACACAGACCAAATGCACTCACTCACAGACACAGTCAGACACTCATCCACCCACTCACAACCCCAATGAGACACTTATGCAGGTACACCAAGAGCCAGTCACACACCCATTGAGACACTCACATACTCAGTCACACACCCACTGAAACACTCTTGCACACACTTACACACTCATTTTTAAAGGTTACAGGTAACAGTTAGGAAATAGAATTGAAATAACCTTCTAAATTCACTGAAAAAAACAAAGGTTCAAGAAATGTTATAGTTAAGCTCACAAAGCCAGTGAAATTCAGCTGTTATAGTTACCTGAGCTAATTACAACTTACACCCTTGCAATGCACTACTTATGAACTCACATATTACATCATTCATGACGTGGTCAGTGACATCACTGATGACATCTAAAATGACATCACTGATAACATTATCCACAGAAGCACTCACACCCACCCACACCCATCTCATGCACCCACTTAGACATCCACACAACCACTCAAATACCCATTCAGAGACCCATTTAAGCACACACACAAACACTCACTCATCCATAGAGCCAATCAGACACCTACTTACTCAATTATACGGGCACTCACAGAAACACTTACTCACCCATAAAGCTACTCATGCAACTGGTCACTTCCCCATACATCCACTCACAGAGTCACACACTCAACCCAGATACTCACACACCCATTTATTCACCTATACATCAACTCACACATGCATACACCCACTTGTTCACCCATACATCCTCTCGACACAGCCACTCCTCACCCATACAAGCACTTGAACACTTCCTCACATACCCACACTACCACTTACATACCAATGCACGCATCCATACAAGCACTTACACATCCACTCACTCACCCATACATCCATTCACATAACCACTTGTTTTACAATACAGCCACTAACACACCACCTCACTTAATCAAACAGCCACTCACTCATCCAGACAGCCACTTACACAGCCAGTCACTCACTCATACAGCCATTCAGACACCCACTCACTCACTCATACAGTCACTTACACACCCACTCATCCACCCATACAACCACAGACACACCCACTCACTCACCAAGTCATTCACACACTTACTCACTCACCCACACAGCTACTCACATACCTACTTATACACCCATACAGCCACTCACACACCCATACCAGCACTCAGACACCCACTCACACACAGATACACACAGCCACCCACATATTATGTTAGAAAAAGTATCATTCTTTAGTAATATAGAAGGTATACTATATTAACTTATGTAGTACCTTAGTATATGTGTTTAACACTCATAAACTTTTAGAAAACATGCACTCAATGGATGGTATCATCAGTGATGTCATCAGTGATGTCACTGACCATGTCATGAGTAATGTAATATGTGAGGTCATAAGCAGTGCATTGCAGGTGCCTAAGTTAAAGTTAGCTCAGGTTAAGGATAAGGAGAGGGACTCCTTCACCCCCAGATTGGACACAGTAAGGGGGAACATTACCCCCACCCATTAATTGCTAACATCGGCTGGGAATATTTGCAATTCTGGTTGAAGCAGCTATAGTTGAGGTGGAACTGGGTTCAGCTCCAGGGAACTGTCCTGACTGTGTTTGGTATACTGTGGTGCTATTGAGACACATTCAAAAAGCATAACATAGCCCCCATGCTTAACTGTCTCTGATTTCTCTACTGATTGTTAAACTATATGCCCTGAAGCGTCCTTCTGACCGTGGCACAATTTAAGTAACCACACAATCAAATAAAACAAACATAATGAAGGGATACAAGACAAACGATGAGTCACAAAGTTAAACATACTTTCACTAGGCGGGGGTGTCAGGCTTAGGGGCAGGATGCATGGTATAAATGGACAGATGTTTAGCAGGGAGTTCTTCGTCATGGTGAAATGCTCCGAATAACATACTATTTTAGTGTTCTTTCCTCCTGTTTCCTAATTCTTCACATTATCTTTTCATTTTCTAATATTGCTCTATAACACCTCACTGCCACTCTAGAAGGATTTGACACAATTATTAATCAGCAGAGACATTACAGGAAATGGATCTCCTCTGGAGTCATTTAAATATTAACTTTCTACACTGAAAATCTGCCTTTGAGGATCGTTTGCTGGTACTCGTGGACTAATTACTGCTATAATGAAGGCTATTTGGCTTTCGCACGTCTATCCATCTGCACAACAAGGGCAGGAAATCATTCTTTGGGCTACAAGAAAACAGGTAGGCAGGCTGTTTAATATCTTAATTCACTCTATGTTAAGACATATTGGCAGTTATCTGCAGAGTTTTGTTTACCGTGAAAATCACTGCCTTTGGGTTAAGGTGTTCTGTGGGGACAGAGAGAGAGAGAGAAACAGAGAGTGGGGCAGAGAGAGAGAGACAGTGCTGCAAGCCTAAGGGTAAAGTCTACTTAGAATGCTACTGCATAGATATTAGGCTGTACGCAGAAACATGGTCGAACGTTCCAAGTCAAACACATGCACAAATATTACTGTTGTAATTAGCTACTGTGGAACATTTCTGCAGGTGCACAAACAAGTTTTTTTGCCAAAATCTGTTCTGAAAATGGAGCTCGATCATTTAAGTCAGTTCCAATCAGGATTGCATGGTGATAACCATTAATTAAGAGGTGGTCGCTGCCAAAAAGCTCATACAGTCAGTAGAGAAAAAAAGAACATACTAGTTTGCAAATGTAAATATAGATTGAGGACAAAAAATAGTGAAACTATTGCATGACATTTAAAATTATAGTAGGAGTGCGTCGCATGTGGCCTTCAATATTTTCTTACTAAAGGCACTTGACAGAAAACATTTCTCATAAGAAAATAGCACCACTTATGTGTAATATCTTTCTGCAGGCGAGTAGTCACGTTTGTACAGACACAGTTCTACCTTTGATCTAACACTAAATCAAGCTATTTTTCTAACAAATGGTTTGAAGCACCATCGCCTGGTCTTGCCCATTGATTATATTGAATAGCATATTCCCCGACTAGGTGCACTTTATGAATACAGCAAGTCCATTCGCATTTCCTGCCTTTAAAAAATGCACTTGCGCATCTCTATGTTCAAGGAATTCCTCTGTGACTTACAACATCTTTAAAATGTACAGTTGTTTACATTATCCTATACATACCCACCTGGTTGATAAAAGTCACAAAAGAAGGCATTTATTTAAGTACATCAGGAAGCACGTATTAGTATTGTGCAGCTAAATTCATTTAAAAGTTCATTCATTTTCATGACTTGGCTGTGAACAGAAGAAGAATCACAAATAGTTGCTTCCATAAATGCATAAAGCATTGCTCCAGTTGAATATTAATAGGTAGAACTATGGGGCCACATTTCCCAAAAAATACATTTAACATTAAATGTATACTTCGGGAACATCCAATGATCATTGGTATACATCCACTTCAGAATATAGCATCAAACATACACAAGATTAATTCACAAATTTCGAGAGAACAAATATTTTCCCCGTTAGGGAAGTACCCAGAGGAAAAAGCTAGAGCAGTCTTTGGAATTTCAATTCCCCTCTTCAGAAAACAAAGTTATGCTGTCACCAGCAGGATTCAGTCCTTTCTCCTGCATGACTGAAGAGCCTCAAAGAAAATGTAAGTGCATGGCTGTCTGGAAACATACCCATTCATGAACCAAGGTGTTACACTTTGTTTGATATTGCATTATTTGTGCACCCCAAATGAGTGCTAAGATATTCATGATTGGGACAATAAAGTCCCCTAAAGATGACAAGCACTCTTAAAGGAAAACGTTTATTCAATAGCTGAAAAAATATTACAATAACATAGTGTATTCTCACTACATTACACAATGCACGGCATGCTGCATACAGGGCCATTGGAATTATGTGTCAGTCGAGGACAGAACAATCTCTGTACTGTCAAGAGAGAGCGTCCATTGTCAACAGTGACGTTATTGCACCACTTTGACAGTGTCTCTTTTAAATAAAACATGTATCTTCTGCCTGAACCACCAGGCAGTAATTTAACATAGCAAGTGGCTTTCCACAGAGGACAGGGATTGCAGGCATATCAATATGAGATGGTGCTCTGTTAGAGGAAGAGAAAAAACGAAGGTTGATCCCTAGAAGGAGGTGGTAGTAATTGCTAGCCGGGGCACATATAAAGAGCTGACGTTTTTATTTGTCGTGACTGCTATGGTAGGTTTGGGTGTCTCTTCAACTAATACTCTTTTTTATTGGAGGTACCTTTGGACTCCAGTTTATCAGATAAATAGTGACACAGCATGGTCTTTGTGGGCTACAGCTGAGCAACTGAAGATGGGTCCTCAATACAGACCAGGAATCATGGGAAACCCAAATGAAGAATGCGTCTTCCTGAAACCTGGGGGAAAGCAATATTGATATTGATAATTTGTAAAGCTCTTAATTGCCCTGTGGTGCCTTGGTGCTAGGGTCCGTTATTGATGCCAGAAAAACAGGTCTGTGCAAATAATGAAAGGATATACTAAAAGGCAGTGGTGGCTCCTCGAGGGAGTGCTGCGGGCGGTGGGGCAGGGCGGGGGAGGGGCAGAATGGGGGGTAGTAAACTCCAGCTCTACGGCCCAACGGAGTTAAGTAAATAAATAAATAAAATGAATTACATTGTGCACGCTGCATCTCCAAATGGCGATACAGCACGCACAATGGAATTCGTTTTCTTGATGTATTTATTTATTTACTTAACTCCGTTCGGCCGTATGCCGGAGTTTACTACCCCCACCCTGCCCCTCCCCCACCCCACCGACCGCAGCACTCCCTTGAGGCACCGCCACTGCTAAAGGGGCAGACAATGTGAGAAGAACCAGGTTTTAAGCTGTTTTCTAAAATGCAGAAGGATGGTTTGAGCTGTGAGATACAAAGGCATCTTATTTAACAGTTTAACGGTGGCAAGAGAAAGACTACTTCCTCCCCGGAAAGTTTTCCTGATTTTTGGCAATACCATTGCTTCAGTGAAAACAGAGCTAAGGGTTCTTCTAGGGACATACCAATGGAATTAATTTCTCAAATAGTTTGGACCAGAATCGCGAAGTGCTTAGTGTGCCAAGCAGAGCACCTTAAAGGCTACTTTTTATCGGACTGGTAGCCAGTGTAGCTCCGCAATAGTTTGAGAAATCAAAGTATATTTCAGTATCTTCATTAGAAGGCGGGCTGCTGCATTTAGGAGTATCTGCAGTTTGGTTAGCTGCCTTTGTTGAATGCCCATATAAAGGGCATTACAGTAGTCGATCCTTGAGAGAACTAATGAGGTAATCACTGATTTTTGTAGATCGAGCAGATGAAAGGGAGGATCTTTTTCAAAGTTCCTAATGGATAAAAGCATATGACATGAATTGATTGATCTGCTCCAAGAAAGCAAGATTTCTATCAAAGACCAGCTCCCGATTTCTGACTTTGGTAACTGAGGGGGAAGAGGACCCAACTCTTGTGGCCACCATGTTGGATTCCAGAAGGCTGTATAATTTCCAAAAAGAAGGACCTCTGTCTTCTCAGAGTTTAACTTGAGAAAATTGTCTCCCATCTAGCCCACTACCTCTTGCAAACAATTAATAAAGCGTTTGGCAACCTCGCTGGGATCACAAAAGATCAAAACTACAATTTGTGTGTCATCCACGTACAAAAACTGTGGAAAAGCCAAAGTATCTGATCAGTTTGGCCAGTGATGCCACATAAATATTATAAAGGGTAGAGTTCAAAGAGGATCCCTCAGAGCTAGGTCGAGTACCAGAGTGTTTGGGGTATTAGGACTGGAGAGCAGTTTAACTATTTTGAATAATTCCTTTGCAGTGGCTTTTGGTTAGATTCATTTTCTCAGTGAAGTAGTTTGATTATAATCAAGTTTTTATATTCTAGGATGTATTGTTTATATTTGGTTCTTTGTTTAGCCTGAGAAATTGCTCCTTCTCTCTCCTGTGAGGGGAAAAGGCCAGGGGTTCTGGTGCATGGCGCTGTCCGGGCATGGACAGCACAGACGGGCTTTGCAATATGGCGCTTTCAACAGAGCGCAACCCAGAGCCAGGCACCTCCCAAACAGACACCAAGGTCCTACATGGAAATCAATGCTGAACGCTGCACGGATGCCCTCCTCTTTCCCTTTTCATGGCCCACATGAAGAGGCGTGGCCAGGGTGTGAACGGACACTGAGCGCAAATCAGCTCTAAGGTTTTAAAAACAGTGGAGTAAAGATAATACTAAACTGGAGTACAGCAACCCTCAACTTCCAGCACAGGCTTCCCTGTGCAGGAAGACACACTGGAACTGAAACGTGAGAAAGGTTAAACCATAAACTAAATATAAATAGGGTGATAGCCCGTGCAATATGGTGCTACCAACAGATCGCAACCTGGGAGTAAGGCACCTCCCAATCAGACAGAGGCTACATGGAAATCAATGTTGCACTACATAGTCCTTGCAAGATAGTTATGTCAGTTGGAGAAATTGCAGGTGTGGAATACACGATGTCCTAGGACAAAGATTACAACTTTGGCTGGGTTCCTTTCAAAACAGAGCTCCCCTTGGGTGAACACATTCAAACACCAGAATCACTCAGAAAATTATATACAGGACGTTTAACTACACAATGCAAGATGTTCACTCCAGGAGCTAACGTCCCCTATTCCTACAGCAAGATAGAAAGACCATGAACTGTGCAGCTGAGGAGACCTGACTGCTGTAATTCAAATAACTTCACAATTGCTTTATGCTTTCAAGTTTTCCATTCTTTAACACTTTCATGCAATAAATACACACAAACACACTCACAAACACAGACACACACATTTACTAATGCTGAAGAGTGACAGAAATTCCATCAATTCTAACTTCTGGTCTTAGAAAGTACTGAACGAATTGAAATCTAAGTAAAATAAATCAGTATAATATTTGAATTCATTATTCAATGTACCAATATAACTGCTTCAATATATTATAAGGTACACCATAAAAATTGCTGGGAATTAGTCAACACATTTTCACACACATTTGTCAGACAGCTAAAGAACCGGAAGTAGTTTATCTCTCTTATTTGCAAAAACTGGCATGTGTCCATGGCAATCATGATAATGTAATGTTATTTAAATGTGCCAAATGTCATGTTAACAGAAAACACTATATTTTATTATCTGAAATATCTAATAAATGAAAGCTTCCAAATCATGAACCATACACAGTCCTCAATCCCATGGTTAATCCCTGGCCTTGATTATACTCCCATACTACTTACTGCACTCTCTGCTCCAGATTTTCAGCATTGCATTACACTCTCTCATCCCATTGATGGGTCTCACTGTATTCATCCTACCAACCATATGTAAAGTTCTTCTGTCTACTTTCTTAAACATCAGTCATTTAAACTTCTTGTGCACTCACAGAGTAAGGCCACAACATGGCGAAGGTAAGTCAGCTGGAGGATTCAACTCAATATTAACCATATAACTTTCAACATGCACAACCACACTTGCCTGTATGGCCTATGCCATTTCCATTCTATGCAGCCACACGTGTACACACAGTAAATCTGTGGGTGTTATTTATTGCCACCAATACATTTCAATTCCAGCAGTGTTAAATATATCAGGTGCAAAAAATATTGGACCTTTTTTCGGGCCAGCCATAATTGGAGCCTAAGAAGTTAAGAAACTAAGGGGCAGATTTACAAGCCCCTTGCACCACTTTTGCGTCATTTTTAACAAGGGAAAAAGGACGCAAAAGTGGTGCCAGGGGCTTGTAAATCTGCCCCTAAGAGTGATAATTATCACATTCACAGATTTTCCCTAAAGAGTCTGTCAAATCAAATTCTGCCAACATGTATCAGGGTAAATAGCCTAAAAAAGAAAGATATGCAAAATGTGGCATCTTAAAAACGGATTCGGAATGTTAGACCTCATTTTCATGTTGAGAAATCAGATATAAAATAGGAGGTATTTACTACACACTGTAAGTACTTGAATTCAGTGTAATGGCATTTACCAGATGTGGTAAAAACCCACCCTATTCTGCACATCCTTTATGGAGAGAATAATATATAACGAGATTCATATAATATAGATTACCGCAAGTACTCATGTTGCTGGGCAGGGGAATCATATGTCTTAAGAGAAAGACTATTGGCTTGTAGTCTGAATGAGCTAGGAGGACCTGAGGAATGGTGGAAGGTAAGAGGAAAACGGACATGATTTACCAAAAGTAGGTAGAGGGCATTTCTTGGGGTTTCTTAGGGCTAAAGTAACACAGTCCAGGTGTCCGCTCAAAAACTAGTAATACGCTTGTTTAGAGAGTCATGTTTTGAACAGTAGTCTGAATTTCATGCAGTTGGGGGTCATCTTAATTTCCTGGGGCATGGAGTTCCAGATGTGGGGAGCTATAACTGAGAATCTGGGCCGCCTGTCCTTTCTTTTTAAATTGAGGGATTGATAGATAGTACTAATGGGTGGATCTTAAAGTTTGATCATGAATGTATTTTTTAATTTGAGTTTTTCTGAATGCTGGCTTTTCATATTGAGGGATTAAATATAATGTATTCGGTTTTGAACACGTACCTCTGTTCAACCGGAAGTCAATGGAATTTTCTAATCACAGGGGAGATGTGACATTGTCTGGGAAGTTAGAAAATCTGCTGTGCTGCCATTTGAAGGCTGTGAGTGAGGCATTTAGGGAGACCCAGGTAGAGAGAGTTAGCATAATCTATTCTTGATAAGACCAGGGCGATTATACCTTGGACCAGTGCCTCCACAGTAAGGAATTTCCCAATTCTCTTAATTCTGTGGAGTTGTAGGAAACAGGAGGAGAATACAGTTCCACATTGAGGTTTCAGGGAGAGTTCTTCATCGATAAGAGGCCTAAGGCTCTTTACCAACTTCTTGGGTTAGGAGGAGCACCCTTCGCTGAAGGGCAGAATGAGGGGCTCCAAGGGTCAAGCTTGTTTTTGGTGATGACTATCTCTGTTTTATCAGAGTTTAAGTTTAAGTGGTTGCTGTTCTTCATTCACAAATGAACAGCATTGTGTCTTCGAAGACTTTTTTAGATTTCGGGGAGTTATTGAAGTTGTATATCATCTGTGAAGTTAAAAATGTTAACCTTAATTTTTTTAGATAGTGCACCGGGGGGCAGATGTACAGGTTAAAGAGATGTGGAGACAGAGAAGAACCTTGAGGTGCACCACAATTCAAATGGACTTTAGATGAACTGATAGGGGTCAGCAGACTGATTGTGATCTGTCTTTTAAGAAGGAAATGATCTACTTGAGTGCTGAATCCTGCAGCCCTGGAGCTCTGATATGGTCCAACAAGAGGATATGGTCAACCATATCAAATGGCACAGACAACTCTATGGAATGGGCTGGATAGAAACCCACTTGGCAGGGGTCGGGGAAGTTAGATCCCCTAAAAAAGAAAAGAGGTTGTGAGCTGTGTGTGTTTACAGTATTTGTGCAAGGTAGGGAAGTAGACAGATGGGCTTTTATTTATTTTTAATTGAAATGTCCTTACCAGCTTCCTTTTGGAGAGGTACCATTATTGCCTCTTTAAATGAACTGGGTACACTTCCTTGATTGTGAGACATGTTGAGAAGAGAGACTGCTGGGTCAGCGAAGAGAATAAATACAGTTTTTATGACACTCAGGGGGCAGGTATCATTGGAGGAGCCCATTTGACTTTAGTCAGCAAGTCCATGAGGCTATCCTTGTTGATATCGGGAAAGGCAGATTGAGTATTCCTATCTTCTGATAGAGTTGAATTGAGTTGAGAGCTAGGAGGAATTTTATTTTTAGTAATGTCAAAATTGTTAATGAAGCTGAGAAAATCACAACGATTTTGCGTTGGTAAGATAGGTAAAGTGACCCTCTCCGGGTTACAGAGTTCTGTGTTGATGCTGAATATCTCTTTAGATTTATTACTGGAGTTCAGAATTTTGTAGGTAAAGAAGGTGAATTTAGCTTTCCTGATAAGTGATTTATACTCTTTAAGATGTCCTACATAGATTTCCTTAGTGTTGAGTGAATAGTTGTTCTGCCATTTGAATTCGTAGCGACGTTGTGCCAGTTTGGCAAGTTTCAACTCTTCTGAGAACCCTTTAGAGGTGTCATCTGGTCTATTTAGTTTTACAGAGCGGGGTCTGCGTATTGCTGGCTCTACTAGCCAATCAGTGACCTCTTTCTCATAGCAATCTATGTTGTCCTTTAATACTGGGAAGGAATTTTTTAGAGAGTCGAAAAAGGAGGTCAGGTCTACTCGAGACCAGGTTTTGAGACATGAGGGAGGTATAGGGGGGAATATGATCTACTAGTGTGAATTTAATCAGGTGGTGATCATACGCAGGGGGAGATTGTAAGATTGCTCAAGGATAGGTTTGTAGTCTGTACTTGGTCAAGGGTGTAACCTTTGAAATGAGGGGGCAAAGATATGTGCTATTCTAAATTCAGGCTATTAAGAAGGTTGATTAGATCTGTTGATAGTTGCCACCCATTTCATCGTATGCTCAGTAGTTGAGATCACCTATTAGCATTATATTTGTTTGGCAATGACAAAAGGGCAGATTAATTTGGCTAGAGTTGTGGGAAATGTTGCATATGGCCTGGAGCTCTGTATATGAGGATGCAAGTTATGGGGGATGTAGGAGAGTCAAGTTTGATCACAAGGTTGTCAACAGTCGAGATCTTAAATGAGAAGAGGAGTAAAAGAAAATAGGTAAGGTAGTACAATATTGGGAGAGAGGCTAGAGATAATGCTACTTAACCATGGAAAAACCTACTTTTGTCGGAAAGGGTTTTTCAATCTTGAGACAAGATCTATAATAAGAAAGCCTGCTATTATAGTCATAAATATTTTTTCAAACTCTAGAAGCATTGCCAGAACAGGACCTTTTAGGGGCGGATTACTTCCTAAAGTGATGGTGTTTAAGTTCATTCCTCATCAGTGACAGTGGGATTCTACAGTGGACTGTGGATCCTGGCTACCCTGTATTTTTCATCTCCATTGGTTGTGGCTCAGCCAAATGGATGTTCAATAACTGCACCATGTGCACACCCCACTCAGAGACACTTTATTTTGAGAGCCATTTGATGGAACAATACTGAGGAAGAGGCCTTATAGCCTCTTCAATGATACTCCAGAGTGCTTCCTACTCCGTAAACAGAACTCAATGTCATTTACCGAAGAGAATATCTGTATGGAATACCCTTGTATGTGAATACAAACTCTTTAAATGTGAGTATATGATCAAGATGGATTTATACCAGTTGGAATATCATCATTTATTGTTACATGTGTATTAAAGTAAGGAAATCTGAATTACAGATACTATGATTTACCATCCCTCTTTTGCCTTTCAATGAGGTAAGGACGCTGCTACAAACCGGTCATAACTTCTCGGGCCTAAAACTCCTTTTTATATTAAAAACGCTTGTTGTGTTGAAACTTTGAAAATTAAAAAATAGTGAATGAGGAATGCATAGGCATGATTTAATTGTGGTAGTTTAAGTGACTTGAAGGACATTTTTCACACTGATATTATCACAGGAAATGTTGAAAAATATCAGTTGTCTCTTCTGAAAATCAAAAGTAGATAAAAAAAAGGCCTAAATAAGTGAAGAAACAATAAATACCTTCAAAATAAAGTAGATGCAGTAAGAATTGTGGCTAGAATAGTCATAAGGTGAAATGAAGGTGCAACCTTATCATGAACAAACACCCCACAGAATGCTTAGCCATCACTTTTTCCTTACAGCAGTGCAATGGTGCAGAATAATGGCAGTATTGCTTTTCCTGTGGGAACTAATGACCCCTGAAGGAGAACCCCATGAAAGCTCAATGACCCAGGTTGTGGTAAAACCAAAAGGAGCAGGCTTCAATCATTGTGCTCTCTACATGAAAAGCCTTGCATCAGAAACACTCAGGCGAGAACCAGTGATGGAAGACTTTTTGATTTGGCAGAAGTCCTAATTCAACAGGACTACTGTCTTATATCATTTTAAGGCCAGGCTTGCCTGCCTTGCAGGCTGGTTTAAAATAAAACTTTGTCCAGATTCGATTTTGGAATTAAAAGCACTTCCAAATTCCAAAACTACTTTTTTATTACTTGCACATCACCCCTAAGATCTGCCCAAGGTGCCCCAAGGGCATGATGCATAAATATAAAAAACAGGGACAATATAAAATATGTTTTATATCCCTTAGTATGTTAAAACAGTCCAAAGTAGTTGTTCCCTATTGTGGTGCTGCTAGCCCAATAGGCTAAAAGTTATTAAACTTAATAAAGTCTAACTTTTGATTGAAGCTAGCTAGACATATAAGTCAAAGTATCAAATTAAAAGTTTCATTAAATCCAACAACTTGCCACGCTTGGATTTAATATAGCTATTAGAGGAAAGTAGTTTTAGAACTAACTATCCTGAAGTTACCTAAATCACCCCTGTAGCAGCCTCTTCTGATTGGTCAGCCTTTGAAAGTCTGAGACAAGCTGCTCCCAGAGTAGGTGTGAAGAGGCTGTAACAATATCACCATTTGGTGGGCGGAGATCCTTTTCCTGGAGAAGCCATGGAGAGGAAGTGGGCTAGGTACATAAGCTGGACTTCAAAGGCAGGAGCCTCTGCTGAAAACTGATGACACCGGGCCCCCCCCTAGACCACCCCCACTTCAGTCAATCAATCAGGGGATTTATATAGCGCGCTACTCACCCGTGAGGGTCTCAAGGTGCTAGGGGGGGGGAGCGGCTCCGGATCAGTCGAAGAGCCAGGTCTTTAGGTCCTTCCTGGACTTGTGCAGGGTCGGGGAGCATCTGATGTTCACAGAGAGCTCGTTCCAGGTCTTGGCCGCAATGTAGGAGAAAGCTCTCCCGCCAGTTCTGTTTCTGCAGATGCGGGGACCTCTGCCAGGGCAAGGTCGGCGGAGCGGAGGTTCCTTTAGGGTACGTGGAAGGATACTCTCTTGTTGAGGTATTTGGGTCCGATGTTGTTGAGGGATTTGTAGGCGTGGGTGTGGAGTTAGAAGGTGACCCTCTTCTCAACGGGGAGCCAGTGGAGGCCTCGTAGGTGTTGGGTCATGTGTTCGTGATGTGGTGTCCCGAGGACGAGTCTGGCTGTGGCGTTCTGGATGGTTTGGAGTTTGTGTAGAAGAGTTCTGTTGATTATGGCATAGAGGGCATTGTCGTAGTCCAGTCTGCTGGTTATGAGTGCGTGGGTGACAGTCCTTCTGCAGTCGGGGGGATCCATTTGAAGATCTTACGTAGGATGCGAAGGCAGATGAAACTAATGGAAGCGACTGCGTTGATCTGGCGGTTCAGTGAGAGGGTGGAGTCAAGGATGATGCCGAGGTTCCGAGCGTGATCTGTAGGGGTGGGTGGGTCCCCGAGGGCAGAGGGCCACCAGGTGTTGTCCCAGGCGGTGGTGCAGGGTCCGAGGATGAGGACCTCAGTCTTCTCTGAGTTGAGCTTCAAGCAGCTGTCTTTCATCCAGGCTGCCACGTTCTTCATTCCTCCTGGAAGGAGTCTGGTGTCTTTGGGATTCTTCATGAGTGAGAGGATGAGATGGGTGTCGTCAGCGTAGGATACAATGCTGAGCCCATGCTATCTGACGATGGCGGTGAGGGGGGCCATGTAGATGTTGAAGAGCGTGGAGCTGAGTGATGATCCCTGGGGTACTCTGCAGTTGATTTCCGTGGGTCCGGAGAGGAAGGAAGGGAGTCGAATCCTCTGGGCTCTGCCGGAGAGGAAGGATTGGATCCAGTCGAGGGCGGCTCCTTGCATCATGAAGTCTGGCTGCAAGCGCGTGATGTGAAAGGGTGTCGAAGGCTGCGGAGAGGTCTAGAAGGATGAGGGCTGCTGTGTGTCCCTGGTCGAGTAGTATGCGGATGTCGTCAGTGCCGGCGAGGAGGGCGGTCTCGGAGCTGTGGTTGCTGTGGAATCCAGACCGGGAGGCGTCTAGGATGGAGTTCTCTTCGATGAAGGTGGTCAGCTGGGCGTTTACGAGTCTCTCAGTGACTTTGGCTGCAAAGGGGAGGAGAGAGATGGGCTGGTAGTTTTTCAGGTCCGTTGGGTAGGCCATTGATTTCTTGAGGAGGGGTTTCACCTCTGCCTGTTTCCAGTTGTCTGGGCCGATGCCAGATCTGAGGGAGGCGATGATGGTCCTTCCTAGTTCGGGTACGATGGCGGCGGCAGCCCTGTGGAGTACGTGCGGTGGGCAGGGGTCCGTAGGGGCTCCTGAGTGTGTTTTCTTCATGGTCGTGGTGATGAGTTCGACGGAAGTGGGATCCCAGGTCGTGATGGTCATCAGCAGTTGATATGGGGGTGGTGTACAGCGCTGGTTCGCTGATGTTGTTGTACAGGACCTTGATTTTCAGATGGAAGTAAGAGCTGAGCTTGTCACAGAGTTCCTGGGAAGGTGTGACGTCCGTGGCTTTGCTGGTGGGTTTTGCGATCTGCTGTATGACGTTGAACAGTTCCTTGGCATTGGTCGCATTGGTCTAGACTTTGTCTCTTATGAAGGTCCGTTTTGTGTCTCTTATGTACTGGTGGTATTCCTTCAGGGCGCTCCTGTGGTTGTTCCGTGCTTCTGCGTTTTTCTGTTTTCGCCAGGTTTTCTCTAGCTGTCTGCAGGAGCATCTGGCTTCTTGAAGTTCTGTGGTGAACCAGGTGGCCTTCACAGGGCGTTGTTTGGTGGGGTGGCGGAGGGGTGCGAGCTTGTCGGCACAGCAGGAGATCCAGCTGTGAAATTCCCTGGCTGCGGAGTTGGTGTCGTCGTGGCCCTGGGGGGGGGGGGTTTGATGGAGGGTGGTATTGAGGTGTTCCTCTGTCAGCTTGCTCCAGTTCTGTTGTGGTGGGCACGGGGCAGACTTGGGTGTGGTGGTGGTGTTGAAGGTGAAGTGGATGCAGTGGTAGTCCGTCCAGAGGGGCTCGGTGGTGTGGCTCAAGCATAGGCTCTGTGGGTGGGCGTGTTGATGAGCTGCTTCAGTCCTAGGTTGGGGAGGGTTGTGGAGTTGAGGTCGTTGTAGTTGTAGAGGTGGAAGTTCAGGTCTCCGAGTAGAATGTAGTCCGCGGAGGTGATAACATGGGGTGCGGCGAGCTCTGTGATGGTGATTGCGGGCTGGGTGCGAGGTCCTGGCGGTCTGTAGTTGAGGGTGCCGTGTAGCGTGGTCCTGGGGCTGGTCTGGATCTGGAAGTGGGGGTGTTCTGTGTTGGAGTGGGGGGTCACTCGTGCTGGATGTGGAGAGTCGGAAGGGGGTCTTGTGTGCGATGGCGAGTCCTCCTCCTGGGCGGTGCGGGCGGTCCTTTCTCTGGATCTTGTAGCCGTCGGGATGGCAGTGATGATGTCGGGGCCGGAGGTGGCGTTGGTCCAGGTTTCCATGAAGAAGGCGATGTCCGGGGAGAGGGTGACGATCAGGTCCCAGATTTCAATGGAGTGTCGGTGCAGAGAGCGCACGTTGAGGAGGATGCAATTCAGGGTTTTGGCGGTGCATGCATCAGGTGGGCATTCGGCGGTAGTGGGAGCTTTGTTGATGGTAAAGGATCTGCGGCAGGGTCTGCACGAGAACTGCCCATGGGTGGTGTCTGGCGAGGATCTTGCGGAGTCGGCGTGACTTCCGGGATTGAGTGCGTGGAGAGTGGTTGAGTCATAGTGGTGGGGCCCAGGAAAACCAGGGTTTCTGGTGCTGGTCGTGTCACGGACGGGCGCAGACTGGCTTGCTTCAGGCGACCCTTTGGCGTGCCAGCTGCACGACTGTGCTACGGCCGCCATTAAGTAGGGGAGGGGGCGGGACGTGCAGCTGGTAGGCGGGAGCGGGGCAGAGGGGGGCAGGGGGGAGAAGCTAACGGCAGGCAGCACAATAGGGAAGACGCAAAACAACAATCAGCAGGGGCGTACAACACAGTGAAAATTAAGATAACAATATACTTGAATACAGGGCAACAGGAGGAAGTGTAACTTCCTTGATCTTGAGCCAGATGAAAGCTCCCTTGATTAGATTTTGATAGGGACTGGAAGGGGAGTGTAGTCAGTTGTTAGTAACACCTCTGGGTTGGGTTACACAGACACACACTCCAAAGAGAGGTTTTATCCATTTTTTTTGGGAGAAGGTTGCATTCTGGGCCAGAAATATACCACACTTCACAGAAAGTGGTCATAGCAGAGTAAGGTATATTTACCCCTATTAGTTAGGGTGCCCACCCTCCTGCCAGCCCAGAATGGAGGCTGCATTTGGAAGAGTTGCAGGAGTGCCTCAGATCACTGCCTGGAAAAGAAGAAGAGAAGAAGGACTGCCCTGCTGGACCCCTAGGCTGCACCAAAAGAGGACTGCACTCTGAAAGACTGCACCTGCTGCACTCAAAAGGTTTCATAAAGAAAGGACTGAGCCTGCCTCCAAAAGAAAAGGAGTAGACTTCCTGACCAGCAGCAGGTACAAAAGAGTTTGAGAAGTCACCTGCAAAGCCAAAGAGAGGACACCCCAGCTGAGCAGTTGTAACTAGGCTTGTCCTGCACAAGTGCACTGTGGGAGATTGAGTCCTAGTCCCAAGTGGTAACCCAGAGCCTCTGACCCCTTCGCAAGTGCTAAAGATGAATTATCTCCGCAAAGGAACCAAGAACCAGCTGGCAGTCCCATTGGAACTGACGAGAGATAACTTGAAGCCTCGCAAAGCCTCACTGCTCAGTTGCCAGCTTGAACAAAACCAATGTGAAGCCTTGCCACACAGCATCAACAGAACCGACGCAAGTCGACATGAAGCCTCGCAAGGCCGCACCACACAGTTTCATTGGAATTGACGCAGTGCAACGGGACAAAACACAGGACCTCGCATCACAGTCCTCACAGCTCTTCGGAACCAATGCCGGACATTGCAAAGCCTCGAAAGCAATGATGCATAGTCTCAGGGCTGGAAAAATTCACTTGACCGCTATTTTTAGGTCCTACTCGTAGGAATACAAACTGACACTTGACCTCTGCCTCTGAAAACAGGGGAAATGTGACAAGATAGTAAAATTTAAAGGCATCTTTATTGCTCACAATGTAAATGAGCAATAAAAATGCTTTTAAATCTTGTTAACTTGTCACATTTGCTCAGCTTTCAGATTAGAGGTCAAGTGCATTTCAGTTGGGTCAAGGAGATTTTGTAGGTTACTAGACCTGCAGGTCTAGTGCATTTTTAATGATTTTTCGAACCCTGATAGACTAAGCACCAAAGACATACGGTACAATACTCAATGGGCCAAACTGGTCCTGTGCCTAGCCTGTGGTGCATCGCAATCGTCCTGAACATATGACTTTGTACCGTCCAGCGCAATCAGATGCCCTCAGTTGGTGCTATTTCTTGTGCTAATTGTACCTAAATATATAGAAATTCATATATCTAGTTCCCTACATTGTATGTTTAGCATTTTGGTGTTGTTTTGAAGATACAAATATTCTCTTCCTATTGTGTTGTGTCTTTTTTTATTTACTGTTTCAATGGTATTAAGTGCTTTACACATACCTTTCTCCTAATTTAATCCTGACTGCTCATTTGCTAAGGTACCAAGGGTGGAGCAAGGATTTATTTACTGAGAATTAACTGGCTCTATTCGTGATTTTGGTATTATTACTGAACCCCCACCTACTAACAACCCACTTTCCAACATTAAGTAATGCTCAAGGGGTCAAGTGATTAATAAGTCTGTGTACTGGTATACGTATCGTCTCCAGCAATTTGTAGAGACCTTAATTTGTAGAGACTTTACCATTCTTCAAATTATTTTCAATGTAGTCTAATGCAGATAAAAGTTTGGCTCCTTGTGTGACTTCAATATGTATGTGGAATTATTGGTAATGTTCACATGCTGCTTCTTTTCTTCTCTCTATCTCTATCTCTATGTCTCTCTCTCTCTCTCTCTCTATATATATATATATATATATATTATCTACTGGCGGTCGCCAGTAGATAGTTATAGTTAGGACCGTGTTTCCATAGGAAATCTGAAAATTCTATTTTGAATAACTTTGGCGCCGGTTGACGAATCCTTGCGAAATTTTCAAAACTAATGGGGCGCTCCGCTCAGCTCCTACCCTGAAAGTCTCGGGGTGATTCGACAAGCGGGGGCTGAGAAAAAAGGGGGGTCCCAAAACACATTTTCCCCATGCATTTTCCCATAGGACCTTTAGTCGAAGGTACAGCCCGAACGGCTGAACAGAATTACTTGAAACTTGGCAGAGAGGTAGTCCTCAGGTCAGGGAAGTGCCTTTTGCAGGTCTGGTGTCAATCTGTTCAGTAGTTCCTGAGAAAATAGCATTTAAAAGCATGTAAATATCTATAAGCGCGTACCGTGCGAGCGTAATTCTGATTGGTGGTTACATGTCAGTCAACGTTCGAATCGGTTGAAATCAGGAAGTGTCGGCCGCCATTTTATTTGTTTTGGGTGCAACACTGAAAAAGAGAGGTGGCGAACGTGAAAAGGGGGCAGGGTAGAGAGTTCCTGACCCCCTAGCCTTTGTCAGGGGGTCCCTGAAGGACCCCGAAGGGTGAAAAAAACATTTATTTTTTTTAAATTGCGGGGTGCACGCACGGTGCGCGCACGGTGAAAAACCTTAAAAAAAATAATAATAATACATACATAACTTAGCATTTAAAAAACCTTACAAATTCACTTAAAAAACCATAGGTTTCACACACGTTATAGTTAGGAATTAGCATTTAAAAAACCTTGCAAATTCACTTAAAAAACCATAGGTTTCACACATGTTATAGTTAGCTGGACATTTCACTCGTAAAAAAACAATGAAATTCCCCCGTTATAGTTAGTTCAGATAACTATAACTCGCGCGACCGCCACTCTATCACAAGGATGATGTCATCAGTGATGTCATGAGTGATGCCACTGACCATGTCATGAGTGATGTAATATCTGAACTAACTATAACGGGGGAATTTCATTGTTTTTTTATGAGTGAAATGTCCAGCTAACTATAACATGTGTGAAACCTATGGTTTTTTAAGTGAATTGTATGTATATTCACTGAAAAAACCATAGATTTCAGGCACGTTATAGTTAGAAATTAGCATTTAAAAAACCTTAGAAATTAGTGATGTCATCAGTGATATCACTGACCATGTCATGAGTGATGTAATATGTGACCTCATCAGCAGTGCATTGCGGGGACGCGAGTAATAGTTAGCTCAACTAACTATAACAGGCGAATTTCTCTGGTTTTATATGAGTCAAATGTCCAACTAACTATAACGTCCCTGAAACCTATGTTTTTTTCAGTGAATTTCTAAGGTTTTTTTAAAATGCTAATTCCAAACTATAACGTCCCTGAAACCTATGTTTTTTTCAGTGAATATATATATATATATATATATATATATACACAGATACCAATCCCGATAAACGTGTAGAGGCTGTCAATGTAGGGCGGTCCTCGCACAGTGTATCGGCACCCTGAATTATAAGTACCCAGTTCTCCAAACATGCAAAAGAACGCCAGGACACCTTGGAATTGCAGTGAAATAATACTGACTGCACCATATGGCCACGAAAACTACCCCACTGCTGTGAATGGCAGGTCCGTGTGCTCTGATCTTGGGGCACACAAACGGAACAATGCTACCTGTTGGTAAGGCGCAAGTAAAGCAGCAAACTGACCTGGCATGTATCAACGACCCGACGGGAATTAATTATGGAGGAGAAGGCAAAGCGGCATCTACTAAAGATAATAAAATTATAATTGA
The DNA here is from genome assembly GCF_964204655.1 of Triturus cristatus. Lineage (NCBI taxonomy): Eukaryota > Metazoa > Chordata > Amphibia > Caudata > Salamandridae > Triturus > Triturus cristatus. Next base: position 882,942,081 of record NC_140583.1, read on the forward strand.
ATTGCAACAACCAGAATGCAAAGTGAATCTACGCCCAGTGGGGCGGGGACTAAGCACTTTAAAAACACTGGAGAAACCTTGCGTGCTGTTGTTCTTCCCCCGGATGCCACGCCAATGATTAAGGGAAATATCCGGAATGCGTATGGTATTGGCAAAGAAACTACGTGATGTGTGCTCGTTCAAGTTGGTTGCTGCCTGCCAATTAAAAGGTGAAATAATAGCGTTGTGAGTGGTGTTTTCGATACGCGAGCAGCTTCTTCATATGGAATATATATATATATATATATATTCAAGTTCCCAAATGCCCAAGCATAGGATGCACTCGTCCAACAGCAATAATATCAGGCTTACATCGTCCTTGTTCACAGGCAGAGTTATCGCTGAAAATGAAGCCAAACCACTGATTAGTAACACCTGACATTTTTATTGCCTCAGTGGGCCTCCTGATAAAGCGCTATGCATTGTGGGTTCAGTGGTCCAAAACCGTTTCACAGTTCATGGTAAATACTGCTCACAGTTCAAAATTAGTGGACTAACACTGAACTGTTATTTGCGTGCAAATTCAATCTTACGCCTTGCTGCTGGTCCGGAAAGAGCCTCGTACTCACAAGGCAACCGGCCCGCTGTTCAATCGAGCGATGGTGCAACCTCACGGCTGGACTGCCGTTTATAAATTCAAGTTCCCAAATGCCCAAGCATAGGATGCACTCGTCCAACAGCAATAATATCAGGCTGCAGCGCAAACGCAAACTCAATGTTCAATCAATAATGCCTGACGCGTTTCAGACTTACATCGTCCTTGTTCACAGGCAGAGTTATCGCTGAAAATGAAGCCAAACCACTGATTAGTAACACCTGACATTTTTATTGCCTCAGTGGGCCTCCTGATAAAGCGCTATGCATTGTGGGTTCAGTGGTCCAAAACCGTTTCACAGTTCATGGTAAATACTGCTCACAGTTCAAAATACCCAATGCGATGCCTCTCACATACTTGAAATAATCCAGCCATTAGTGGGCTAACACTGAACTGTTATTTGCGTGCAAATTCAATCTTACGCCTGGCTGCTGGTCGGGAAAGAGCCTCGTACTCACAAGGCAACCGGCCCGCTGTTCAATCGAGCGATGGTGCAACCTCACGGCTGGACTGCCGTGTATAAATTCAAGTTCCCAAATGCCCAAGCATAGGATGCACTCGTCTAACAGCAATAATATCAGGCTGCAGCGCAAACGCAAACTCAATGTTCAATCAATAATGCCTGATGCGTTTCAGACTTACATCGTCCTTGTTCACAGGCAGAGTTATCGCTGAAAATGAAGCCAAACCACTGATTAGTAACACCTGACATTTTTATTGCCTCAGTGGGCCTCCTGATAAAGCGCTATGCATTGTGGGTTCAGTGGTCCAAAACCGTTTCACAGTTCATGGTAAATACTGCTCACAGTTCAAAATACCCAATGCGATGCCTCTCACATACTTGAAATAATCCAGCCATTAGTGGGCTAACACTGAACTGTTATTTGCCTGCAAATTCAATCTTACGCCTTGCTGCTGGTCCGGAAAGAGCCTCGTACTCACAAGGCAACCGGCCCGCTGTTCAATCGAGCGATGGTGCAACCTCACGGCTGGACTGTCGTGTATAAATTCAAGTTCCCAAATGCCCAAGCATAGGATGCACTCGTCCAACAGCAATAATATCAGGCTGCAGCGCAAACGCAAACTCAATGTTCAATCAATAATGCCTGACGCGTTTCAGACTTACATCGTCCTTGTTCACAGGCAGAGTTATCGCTGAAAATGAAGCCAAACCACTGATTAGTAACACCTGACATTTTTATTGCCTCAGTGGGCCTCCTGATAAAGCGCTATGCATTGTGGGTTCAGTGGTCCAAAACCGTTTCACAGTTCATGGTAAATACTGCTCACAGTTCAAAATACCCAATGCGATGCCTCTCACATACTTGAAATAATCCAGCCATTAGTGGGCTAACACTGAACTGTTATTTGCGTGCAAATTCAATCTTACGCCTTGCTGCTGGTCCGGAAAGAGCCTCGTACTCACAAGGCAACCGGCCCGCTGTTCAATCGAGCGATGGTGCAACCTCACGGCTGGACTGCCGTGTATAAATTCAAGTTCCCAAATGCCCAAGCATAGGATGCACTCGTCCAACAGCAATAATATCAGGCTGCTTAAATTTCATGGTCACTCCTCTGGGCGTCATGTGATCAAGGCTTCTTTGAAGCCGAAACGCATAATGGCGACAGTGCTGGTTTGAAATGAAATAAAATAATTAGCACGAAAATCTGGGTCCGTACCGTCTCTTGTGCAGCGCCTGTGAAGTGGAGTACTGCGACGGATTGCTTGAGAATCTGTTAAACTGATCTGCTTCGTCAGTATCTTACGGACCCCTCCTGAAGTTTTGGGCCAAGCGGCAGGAAGCATTCTTTCGTTCACCGGAAGAGATTTTGTGTTCCCGTGTGGTTCAGCCGTGGTTGCCCCCGGACAGCTCGACATATCCTACAGAAGTTACAAGGCGATACGACGCGTACTGAAAGACGCGAACGACGCTGGAAGTTACTATCGAGGTAGGAAGTAAAAGCTTGAAGGTCCGGTATTGGAGTGTGCGAGTGGCGCAAGCAGGGACATTGTTTCTAATTGCTTGTGCTTTACTCACTAACATTGAATTTAAACCACTATTGCACTATGTTTGCCGACGCTATTCGGGGTCGTGAGGAGGCGGCCAATGAAATGTTTAACGACTCGCCCTTGAGCGAGATAACAACACCTGCAAATCTAATCAATCAGCCTGCAGAAAGCACTAGTCTCCGGGAATTATTTAAAAAATTGGAAAAGGCGATGCGCAGCGAGCAATCAAAGTGGTGGGAACACCGTTCTTTGTCTCGTTACTTGGAGGTTGGGCGTATCCCGCGGGGGCTGCGCATTATGCTGGCCCCTAGCTTCGAGAATCCAGACCCCAGGATGTTATCCGAGTGGGCGGAATGTAATCTGGAATCCTCCTGCAAACTGGTTAAAATTTTAGTTAAATATGCGAAGAGTGATCGCCTGGCCCTACAAGGAAAAATAGATGACCTTAATGTGGAAATAAACAGTCTGGGTCCTTCGGACAATGAGAAGAAATTACGCAATGACATGCTAATCCGTTTAAAGAAGGAGGAAGATGTAATCAAAAAACGGAAGGCTTTCAAATTCCAGAGGGATAAGCTTGATTATCAGAATGGGCAAGTCTTTACCTTTGCGAAAAAATTTCAATCTTTTAAAGGGGCAAAGGAACAATTGGGCAGCACTAGCAGAGCCACTGACCTGATGCAAGCATCTACGTCCATATCCGATCTCAGTTCTGTTCCTGGGAGTGAATCTGAGGGAGAATTGACAACAGCATCAGCCAATTTGGGGATTACAAAACGGTCCTTGGCGCAGGAGGTGGATTGCCTGCGCCAGGACAGAAGGCAGACCCTAAGACCAAGAACACAGAAATCATCCAAAGACGGCAGAGACGCAACCACAAGTGCAAGGAACGATGCCAAAGCCACAGAAGCAACAAATGGTGGGAAACCAAACAACAGAAAACCCTACAAGAAATGGAACCGCAAGTAGATGCATCCATGGAAAACAACCGTCTATCAGTCATCAATCTCACAGATATGAAATTAAACGACAATGAACGTAATATCCTAGCACTGGGGTTGTCCCATAGCCCTGCCAGCGATTTCAACTACGTGCAGACACGCATTGACATTTATAAATTCACAAGGAAATTGAAACTACGCAAATTTCACTTGTTGCAAAAGAAGGGTCAAGCAAACAAAGAAATATCCACGATTCCGGAAGCAACCAGTCCATCCATACTGACAGTCAGAGATATGGAGCTCTTACAAGATCTGCAAGAACTGCGTGAAGAAAGTGCCAGCTCACAGTGTTCCCAAACCAGTGGCAATCCCATGACAGCAACCGCTGGCGTTGCGGGTTTAACACACTTCAAGGCTAAATCGACCTTTAATCCAATTATGTTATATGACAACTTGGATGTCTTCAATGAATTAATGACTAATCAGTTGAAAAAATTGTATATCTCCACGCTGAAATCAAGGCGTACAACATCAAGGGGCAATAACTGTTATGGTCAACTGGTACGCAAACTACAATCCAAAGATAACATAATTGTCAGACAGGCCGACAAAGGCGGCAACGTGGTCTTATGGCCACGTGAGATGTACTGGGAGGAAGCCCATTGTCAACTAAAAGACAGAGACTGTTACAAAATCAGTGATATAAAAACAGTCAAGCAGGCTTGGAGTGACTTTTATATCAAACTGCTAGGTTGGAAAAACGCTGGTTTACTCAGTGGGGATGAATTCAAGTTTTTAAAAAATGACTATCCAGTGATGCCGGTCATTTACTTCATCCCTAAAATACACAAGGATGCCAACAAGCCTCCTGGGCGGCCGATAATTTCAGCCCGCAACAGCATCCTAGAGAATACGTCCAGATATGTGGATTTTTTTCTGCAAGATCATGTTAAACACTTGCCATCATACATACAAGATACCAGTGACTTCTTACGAAAGGTCCATGACATTGTGTGGCAGGACGACTATCTTCTTATCACCTTAGATGTTAGCACACTGTATACCAGCATCCATCATCGTGACGGCATCAAAGCAGTGGACTATTTCTTGAGCAAAAGACCATTATGCATGTTGAACCACAATAGGATGTTGTTGAATATGATTTTATTTTGCCTAACCAACAACTTCTTTTTATTCAACAATCAGCTCTATCAACAGATGAGAGGAGTTGCGATGGGGGCTTGCTTCTCCCCAAGCTATGCCTGCCTGCATATGGGCCTTTGGGAGGAGCAAGTCCTCCATAACAAATTTGCGAATGTGATGGCCAACAATGTAATTAGATGGTTTCGCTACATAGATGATTTATTCCTTGTGTGGAAAGGCAATGCACAAGATGCCTTGACTTTTATAAACAACATCAATGACAATGAGCTTAATTTACATTTTGTTGCACATGTGAGCAAGGAAAGAGTCAACTTCCTGGATGTAGAGGTTTATACCAAACATGGCAATTTGGAAACTACCCTACACCGTAAGCCAACAGCGGGCAATACAATACTCCACGCTTCTAGCCACCACCCTGAGCATTTGATTCGCAGCATTCCCTATGGGGAAATGCTGCGAATCAGAAGAATCTGTAGTGTTGAGTCTGAGTGCCTACTGGCACAAACTGAGAGTATGAAAAGATTCTTGATCAGGGGATATTCTAGGAACGTTCTAGAGAAGGCAATGAATAAGACTATGATTATTCCAAGAACAGAAGCCCTTGCGCCTAAAAAGTCCATCCAACCTAGTGACAACTTTACTACTAACAATGATCCACCCAGGTTGATCTTAACTTACAACAGGCAACATCTGGCCGTACGTAAGCTAATCAACAAGAACTGGGTAGTGGTACGCAATGACCCAGTCATAGGGGAATCTTGTCCTAAAAAACCTGCTATCACATTTAGCAAGGCACGCTCTATGAGCGACATGTTGGTCAAAAGTAACCCTGAAATAATAGCTTCTAGAACATGGCTGCAGGACATTAAAGGTTTTCGCAAGTGTGCTATATGCAAAGCTTGCAAATATGGCAAAAATAAAACTACGTTTATTAGTCCATTCAGTGCAAATTCTACCCCCATTTCGAAAAGATTAACCTGTAAGACAGAATACGCCGTTTATGTGCTGGAGTGTTCATGTGGCCTGCAATATGTGGGGAGTACCAAGTTGCAGGTTCACAAACGGATACTCCAGCACATAAGGGCAATCAATAACAGTGACGTGGCGTACCCTGTCGCCCGTCATTTCAAAGAATGCCACAATAACTGTCTTGACCACCTCAGCTACTACGTGATTGATACGGTACTCCCACTCAGACGAGGTGGTAATCGAGAGGCAATTCTTAGAAAATTAGAGACTAAGTATATCCTGGAGTTGGATTCCAAAGTGCCCAATGGGCTTAATTCCAGTGAAGATCTCTACACTTGTTTATAAAGGGACTATATATGCTTTCTGTAACAATTGATTATTGATTTAAAACAACAACTTTGAGATGAGTTTCAACCACCTCCTCTACTATCTAAATTTTAACTCTATGCCTTTTTTATATGTAACAAATGAGTCAATATATAGCTTCTTAAAAATTGTATTAATAGAGTTTTGCACATTTGCACTTATTTTGAAATTTTGAAATTATGGGTTCCTTCGACAATGATTTATCTATTGAGTGGCTAAATTGCATACTGTAAGCTTTGAAACACACAAAAGATACATATTCTATTTAATATTATTATATAGTATATGGGGATACCACATGTAGAATGCACTGGAAGTGACGCCTAGGTGGATGGCATATTTAACACATGGCGATTGGTCAAGTGGGATACAACAAGATAGCCCACTCGGGCTGTATGGTTGCAATATTAATTTTGGGTATCCGCTCTAACTTGAGATGTCCATCTCACTAGGGCGTCCATAAAGATTAACATTTTTTTGTCAATAACGATGACACAACACTATATTAATGTATATGATTGTTGTTAATATTGAATGTTAATCTGTGTTTAAGTCGTTACGAGCATTCTATGATTGTTTAATTGAACAATGAGGTTTCAAACTTATTTTTAAGCTATGACAAAGGATTGATTTTAACGTGTTTTTTTTTAAATGACACTGTTTTAAATCCTTGCAACTTTGCACATAATTTACAGTTATTTGCTTATATGCAATGTATATTCAGGATAGCAATATACAAATGTCTTGGCTTCTGAAGTTTTGGTTTTTAACGTGTTTATGAAGTCAATAGACAGGTATTTTAACCAAATGCGAATTTGCACAAATAAGAGCAGCATTTTGCACATGTTCTAAACAGTATTTGCACTAGTCAACTTTTATTGTAGATGTCTACAGGCCAATAATCTTGGTTCCTGAGGCATTTTTTGTCATTGTATGCAACTTTGCACGAAGAGAAAAAAAGAGCAATTTGCACATTTGTTAAACTTCAAAGTATTTTGTCGATGTCTATGTACCCATAGTCACATGATTGTTGCACTGGCACTTTAAATTTCATGGTCACTCCTCTGGGCGACATGTGATCAAGGCTTCTTTGAAGCCAAAACGCGTCATGGCGACAGTGCTGGTTTGAAATGAAATAAAATAATTAGCACGAAAATCTGGGTCCGTACCGTCTCTTGTGCAGCGCCTGTGAAGTGGAGTACTGCGACGGATTGCTTGAGCATATATATATATATATATATATATATATATATATATATATATATATATATATGTGTGTGTGTATCCCATGCTTGGTTCATTACATGTATTGTGATACCTAGTTCTGAGTGAGCAGCCGGTACCATTAATGTGCAGAGCTTTCGGTTCCTTGGAACTCTTTGGCTACTGTGGTCTCACAATTTGTTCTGTTTACACATTGAGAGCAGAAGATACATTACTCACTCTGGCCCCAGAGTATTGAGGGTTTCTACTTCTGCTACAAATATAATGGCAAACAAAATGTTTCAAAGGATATAACATGCCTTTTCTGGGGGAAATTAAACTGGCCAACATTTCCATTCATCTTATGGCAGAGACATTAAACTATTTTACTATTGCTTGGGTTGAGATGATGAATGACCTTCATATAGATAAAAGATTTGTAAGAGCAGAGGGGTGAACTGGATGCCATGGATTCCAGGTGAGGTACACGTAGTTAAGCTCAAGTTAGGTATTTTGGTCACAATAACTAGATGTACCCAAAAGCCCTGGGATAAAGTGATGGAAGGGTGCACAAAGCAGACTAGTGTTGTTTGCAGCAACAGGCTTGACAGCACCTGCTGTCTCACATGTTAGCACAATAAGTGGAGCTTAAACTTGTGCATTAAAATGATGTATGTACATGTGTTCAAGTGTTGTGAATAGACCAGCCAGTACTGTAAAACAGGAAATAAAAATAGATACAATTTAAATATTTACAGTGAACCGATCTAAAGCCTGGTGTACGTTGCCACTACCCAGTCTAGTGACTTTGTGAGATGTAATGAGAAACAGGCCAAAAATGAATGTCTTCCTGTTATGTGTGCATCAGGGTCAATATCAACGAAAATGTATATTTAGGGGATAAAGTGAATCAGGAAGTTAGGACAATTAGCAGGTTCTGTAAACTTTTGACAGCAATATTAATTTTATTCACACACAGGGTGCATCAACCTAACATATATACAAATTGTGATCCTATAAATGTGGGTACCTCATCTTCTAATGGGGTTTAAACAGGATTTGTTGGAGAAAATTAAAGTTACATATTAAACAGAGAATTAACACTCACACTTGGATCAGATTTAGAAATATGACATGCAACGTAGTGTAAGAGGAAAAGAGCAGGACAGCACAATATGTACAAAGATATTGAACTGTTTGTTTCTTTTCCTGCTGTGACTTTCTTTGAGTCTGGCATTGGCCATCCAGACTACGGGTGTGCGAAATATTCCATTCTGGTGGCGACACTGCCAGAAATGTTGCGACTCTGCATTTTTCTCTTTACAGCCAAATTCCATCAATTGTCGTCTAGCAGAATTTTTTCTGGCGCATGGCTCCAGAATGGTAAGTTGGCAAGTGCAAGTGAGAATTGGAATCCCCTAGTGCAATTTCCAGTCGCTAGAAGAACATCCAGTAAGATTTTTCTAACGTGGGTGGTGGCAAGTGATTGTAACCATTTGCAGTCAGACGTTTGCCACTCAGGTAGAAAGTCTACTTGAGTGGCAGCAAAATCAACACAGGTAGCTGTGCCCTCTGGCACACTCCGTGGTGCTGACCCACTGATTTTGCAGCATAGAACACGCTTCCAGTGCTAAATCACAGCCCAATGTGCCTATTTCCTCTCATTGGCACAACTCTGCAAAGTCTCACAGAGTTGTTATGTAAATCTGTGGAATTCCTCAGAGTCAAATTTAGCGAGTTCTGTCCACCCCCAATGCAAAGCCATTTGCACCATAGTGCAAGGGTATGTGTGTTATGTCTAGCATAGGTTTTGTATTGGAAGGGTATGCCTCCAGTACAAAACCCAATGCTTAAACTGAATTTAAAACATTTCCCACAATGGATGTGTGCTGTAGAGTACAACACGTATGCAATGTCGAAAAGTCAGAATGCATATGCAATGTTGGAAAAATCTGGAGAAATTAAAACATTTCCCCTTTTTAATTTCTGCCTCAATGAAGTGTTACTTTTGGTGCAAAGCACCGACCACTGTTAGTAGGGCGTGCATCCAAATCCATAAGTGTTTGCATGGAAACGTCCATGTCCCACTCATGGAATGCCCCTTAAAGCAAAGTATTGCAAAGTAGCACAAGCCACTGTTTTCCAGTAAATTTGATCAGGAAAGTAAATTGTCATCAAGATTTTACTTCAATTAGCAGCACTTTTTGTGACTTTAAACTCGCACAAAGCTTTGCTAAATGTACAGTTTTTTCTATCAATATTCAGTTAAGAAGAAGAACCTTGGTCTTTTTACATAGTATGCTCTCTGTTTGGAAGACAGCAATAACATGATGCATTCATTTAATCATATTAAAATGTAGTCATCTATACAATGTAAATATTTAAAATTGACATGTAGACACCCACTGTGTTTTGACAGGATACTAGCAAAGCAGCTGAAATATTAAACAATACCACCCTATACTGAAAAGGAATTTTAGATGTTCAGAAAAGAGGAGTGGCGCAGCGACCAGGACGCCTGACTCTGGAGCGTGGGGCTCACAATTCAATCCCCAGCGCCGGAGGCAGATCAGCTCAGCATCATCTGACTCTGGGCAATAGTTCACTTAATCTACCCGATGGCCCCCAGCGCCTTGAGACCCTCACCGGTGATTGGTTTGAGCTTTACAAATACGGGTTAACAGATCACGAAGGGCCCCGTTAAGAACTGGCTAGAGTGGTAACCCTAGGGTGGGGAGTCATTGCTCTGCGCAACTAAGTTTTTCGCAGAGTGTCTGGGCCTGGAATTGTCAGGTCTTCAAAATCCGGAACTTATTATTTTGGGCTCAGAGACATCGGGCCCAGACTTCCCAGTGGAACTGCAAGGGATGTGGGCAGCTTCTGCACCCGACCCCTGCCGGCATCCTTCTGCTGGAGGGAGCAGAAGCAGCTCTCCTCAGTTGAAATAAAAAGGAAACTGCATTCCTGTTGCTCTCTGACCCCCCTTTAGTCTCCCAACAAGGGAAAAAAGCCCCTCCTGCAACATATACCACATGCTCAAAGCAGGTGAAAAATGTTTGCGGGCTTTGGTCTGTTACTTGCTCCAGGTGGGGGCAAACAAGTACCATTGGACCTGGTATTACAGAATCCACGTTACTTTACATTCTGGTTAAATAATTGTAATTCCTGTTATCTGATGGGGAGATACCGCCCGGGATCATTAATTCCAGCCCCAGTACCTCCCAATAGCGATAATATGGAACTCCTAATGGGGATCTATGTGCAACACTGCCATTGCTGAAAATATTATAGTGCCCTGGAAGTCCGGTGAAACTTTTGATAAAATGTATTTCATTTTCTGATGAGTATTCAGCAACTCATCAAATTGGAAAATGCTTAGAATTTTGTTTATTTATTCACTTATTTATTTAGTCATTTATGTAGTGTACCTGGACCAGTCAGTATGAGGGTCAGTTAGATTTGGCATCTTAGGAGTGGTCTCCCCTGACTTTTTCCCTCAACCTCCCGTATTTTTGATGCTGTGCTAGATTTCGTTTTTGCTGGCTTAGATGCTTTGGGCACTTTGTCACTGCTAATCAGTGTCAAAGTGCAAGTGCTCCCTGTGTACATTGTTATTACAATTGGTTCTCCCTGCTTGCCATATCGACCTGGCAAGTGCACCCACTTGCCAGACCCTAACCTTTCCTTTTATTACATGTAAGGCACCCCTATGATAGACCCAAGGTACCCCTTGGGCCGAGTGCAGTGTATATGCAAGGTAGGACATGTACTGGTGTGTGTGACATGTCCTGACAGTGAAATACTGCCAATTTTGTTTTTCACTATTAAAAGGTTATCTGTCCCTTAGGATAGAATGGAAGATACTTTGTAACATCGTATAAGTATAACTTCCCATTGGGACAAGATAGAGAAAGTTTAGGCTGCATGAACTCAGAATTTATTAACTTATCTTTTAGTAAAGATGGTTTTCAAATTGTTGTTTGGAAATGACACTTTTATAAAGTAGGAATTTTCTTGTTTAACCATTCTGTGTGCCTCTGCCTGTTTGTGGATTGACTGTCTGGTTTTAGAGTGACAGCGGCTGGGGATGTGCATTCACTGTAGACAGCCAATGGGTGGGGGGGTTGAGGTGTGCCTGGCCCTTCCTGGATGACTCAGAGCTGAGCTGAATGGGGCTTGACTGCATTTAGAGTAGTTGGAGGAGTTTTCTTTGCACCTGAATAGGGCCTGTTTCCCTTGCACAATGCTGTCTCCACCCCCTGTGGTCATACTGCACCAGTAAGGACAGAACTGGTTTGGACTGGGCTCAGAGACTCTTGCACAAAAAGAACAAAGACAAAATTAGGTATAAGTAGTAGACCTTAAACCCCAGAATTTTAGATCACCTTCTGGACTCAAGAGAAACCTTTGCTAAGGAGAAGAGAGATGTGAGGAGGAATACTACCCCTTTGCTGTGCTGTGTGGTCTGCAGTTGCTGCTTCTGCCAAGGATAGGACAAAGACTGGAACTTTACTGTGAACCTGCTTCAAGAAGAATCTCCAAGGCCCTGTATGTGCTGGTGTCCTGTTCTGAAGTCTCAGGGACACAAAGACTTCATTCCCCGGCTCCCCTGAACTTGATAACAGAGTTCTGACCTGCCGTGATGTGCCTATTCTAGTTTATGTGCCTCTGGAGGTTGGTCCTGCTGTTGGGAGCTGGAAGAAACCTAAGGCCAGCGCCTGCTTCCAGTTATTGCGGTGCCGATAAACGCTGAGGGTGACTCCACGAACTTGCCGACTTCACACTTTCACCGGAACCAACGCCTCACCGCCGACACAACAGACTTTCCCTGCCCTGGATTCGACAAGTCACTTCCTCATGGACACAACACCTCACCTCCCCCGTGACAGCTTGGGAGCTGGCCACGACCTCAGCACCGACACCTCACCTCCACGACGGCATGCATCATCATATCATAGACTTCGTTTCCAAGATACTGTTTGTTTGGGGGGTCCGTGTGACTCCATGCCCGATGCCACGCTCATTGCAGTCAGCGCCGTACTTTGGATTTATTGCTGTCAAGATGTCTCAATAGCCCCAGATGGAGCTATTTGTTTTCTACAAACTTTATTTTGGAAGTAACTATGTTTAAGTGCTATTTTACTACCTGTATGTTGGATTTTTGACATTTTGGTCTTGTTGAGTTTAGATAAAGATACTTTATTTTCCTAAACTAGTGTGAAGTCCATCATGGTATTATCACTGTATTACTGTGTGTTTTGAGTACAAATACTTTACAGATTACCTTTGGGATAAGCCTGTCAGCTTGTGCCAAGCTACCAAGGGGGTGAGCAGGGGTTATCTAAAGTTGTATTCCTTTACGCTGTCTAGAAGCAAGGATCCCTACTTGGACAAGGTACCTACCTTTGCCAACTAAAGACCCCCATTTCTAACAGGGTGGTTTACAGTTGAACAACATTTCACAAGAAGGGATTACATGGAGATGGGGAGAAGGTTTGCAACAACTTTGAAAAACAGGGAATTAATTGAGGTTCATGCATTCATGGTACACATATTGTATAATGGACACAATGCCTGCATATTTATGAAAAGTATATGTTTGAAAACAAGAAGATTTTCAAGGATGACCTGGTCCCATTTACCTTTGAATTTTGCCCTAAATCTCCACCAAACATATTTAGAAGAAATGAAAATATCAAATGGATTTCACTTAATGCACTAAGTTATATGGATTGGCTTATGCAGCAGATATTTTAATTAACTGGGCCTGCCAGTCACTCTTCTTACAGACTGTTGTAAAATAGTCAGAAGTCTCTAGTTACTAATTGAATGTGGACAAGACTGGAGTTGCCTTACTGGCAATGCTGTTGTGTAAGTTAGATTATATGATTTCACATATATGACAGCCTTCACAATAAAACACAGCGGTCTATAATTTGTCAGTGCCCCCAAAAATATTTTACCAGGAAATCACTTTAACTCACTTAAAATCTACACCCAAGATAACTAAAGATGGGACTAATTCATTACTTTTTTTAGCAGAAAATGTTGGCTTCAAGTAGTACTTAAAACGTCAGTTCTCTGCCCAGTTTCAATGTTGTTAAGCCAATCTCAAAAGAAGAGAAAAATAAAAAATAAAGTTTCTTTTAGGAAATCTTTAAAATTTCAATTGCCTAAACAATTTGGAAAAACAAACTTAGACGAGATTTTAGTTTTTATGAATTTATCCAAAATCAAAATGCTTCACAGTAAATGGCCCAACTATCAAAGGTTTCAGTTTTTAAAAATGCCTACAGAATTTTGAAATACAAATACTTATTTATTTATTGGTTATCATACATGACTACATGGTTATGATTACTGTTTTTCTTCTTGGCCACTCAGTGTAAAATGTATATAAATGCCATAGCACCCTTGTAGAAGGCTCAGTCATTTAATATGTGGATGATACACAACTACACATAAAAATGTCTCAACAACAACTAAAGAGGTTGCTGGACAACTTCCTGCTGTTGAACTTGAAAAGAACAAATTTGCTTCATATCCAAGCTACAAAGTATATTTGACATGCACTTTTTAAGAACTCAATCTACTTTGATTTTGTTCTCTCCCTGTCCCATGCGAAAACTTACAATGCTTCATAGCTAACAAACATGCCCAGACATGTAATTTCTAAGTCCACTCTCTACAAAATAATAAAGAACGTTCTATCCACAAGCCAACTGAACATAGTAGCTCACTCCTTAACAATCTGTTGCCTGTACTTTGGAAATGTCATCCTGGCCAAAAGTTCTGAAGCTTTTTTTTTCACATTTAGGGCCCGATTACGAGTTTAACAGTGCGGGGACGGGTCTGCCTTGCTTCCGCACAGCCAAACCCAGGGGCGGGCCGTCCACCAGATTCTGAGTTAAACTCATGTCTGGAGGACTTTTTGGGCGTTCCCACGGCGGTGCCTTAAAACACAGGCATCGCAATGGGAACGTCAAAAACAGTTCCTGTATAGCATGGACTCTAAAGTCCATGCCGTGCAGGAACTGGTGTGTACATCCACAGGGCATGAGGCACAAGGTGCCCTGTAGGGCCCCTTTGTTTCCTCTTCACCAGGGTTTTCATCGAGTAAGAACTTCCTTGTAAACCCTGGTGGAGAGGAAACTTGTATTATGCTTTGAGGACCACAGAGGTCCGGCCAAGCAATTTACGGCTTCTGGACTGCCGCGCCACCACCAGGGAATGGCAGTTCCCTGGCAGCGGCCACATGATGATCCCACTGCCCGAGTTGTTATCCGTGGACCAACAGACTCGTAATCTAGCCCTTAATGTAATTTTTCATTCCAGGGCCACACTCATCTCAGCCAAGAAAACAATGACCATGATTCACGCATTGTAACAGAATTACTCTGCTTACCCACTGAAACAAGGATCAAGTTAAAATAGATTGCATTTAGTTCAGCGCCATCCCTCTGAAAATGCATAATACTTAGACAGCTTACTAGCTTGGGTGAACCATGGGATCAAGGATTAAAGGCTCAAGCAACTTGAAATCCTGAATTTGAAGCCAGAAGAAATCCTTCACTGGAGCGGCAATCATGTACTGTAACTCACTTTCCTAACAGCTGACAGTGCAGACCATCTTCCTATACTTTAGGAAACTACATAAAGTACACCTTTTCCTAATGTAGCTAGATAATAGACTCCTCCAAAGCTCAATCACCTTAGAGAATTCAACCCTTGCTCCTACCTTGTAAGATATATTACAAATAAAACTTTTTACCCCAAAAACTAGAATAGCCTACCTCTCTTCAATTCCAACACTAAACTACTAATTAGATCTTTTGCTTAGTTTTTGTATTATCTAATTAACCTCTTGGATGGATTTTTGGTTACCATGCAATGCAGATTTTGACCATTTACTTGAATATGCATAATACAAATGTATCAAGTAAATATGTAAACAGCAACCATCAGAAACCACTCCTAAGGAGGCAACCTCTACTAGTTAATGCTGAACTCACTTATATTTGGCAGCCATTTAAAACTGACATACATTTGAATTAATAACCTATTAAAGACTGTATTGCAGTTTGTTCTTGAAGCACCTTGTCAGAATTATCAAGTTGAAGGTTAGCATGCACAACGGAAAAGATACTTAACATTTTAGAGCTCTTTTCCCACCTTAAAGTTTAAGAGAGTATGGTATTACGAAGATTTGAACAATTACTACATACCAGCTTTCTTTGTACAGTGTTTAACAAGGAGTGTCCTGCTGAATTATTACTCCTTCACTGGTTTTCCTGTTTTTAAAATTGCATTTGGTGGTTATTTAGAAGAATTGACCTGGGTACCTTCTTAAAGGCACGGTCAGACTACTATCAACTTTAGGTAAATGTGTACTGGGTACAGAGGCTAATCCCAGCAGCACTGAACAAAATAGACAATATACACAATAATTAGGGAATATAGTTAACCCTTTATCTTCTTAAGGCATCCTCACCTAATTTATTTTGTACCTGGATGTAAGACTCAGTGGGTAGAGATAGATTTTGTATACATCTTATCCACTGTTTTTTCTTGAGCAAGAAAGTGAGAGGCTGAAGGTATGGTAAGTGAAAAACTAACTCAGAACATGTTGCATACATACAGAGATAATTTAGATAAATAGTAATAACTTAATTGTATTTTGTTGATCACTTCCAGGTCATTCCATTTTACCTTTAACATCACTTCTTCCTTTAGCTTGATGTTGTTTTTGATGTCATCTTACACAAAGTAAAAGCAATATTTTGCTTATTAATGCACCAAGTATTTGACATCACATTACAAGCAAAGTTACATTTATTAATATTTTGCTATTGTTGCTCTTTTATGTCACGTAGGGAAGAAATCAAAACACCATATGCAAATGTAAAGGTTTTTGCATGATTTTGCTATATTTTGTGTTAATTTTCTTAATTTGAATTAGTTCATTGGACAGAGAAAAAAATTTCTAGTAGTAGTTATTGCACCCTTCAATTTTCTCCTGCTGGATTTCATCGCATATTTTATGTTATTCCTCCTTCCCATCAGTAAAACTCTGAATGTGTCACTATTCCTGTTCCAGAAAATACCTTAACCCAGAGCATGAGCATTTTCTGATTGTGGCACAGACCACCCCAATCCCACTGTACTTGTACCCGAAGCCCAAAAATCTTACATCCCCAGATAGGTTGAAATACATATCTAGCATTGATGTAAGTGAATAAATGGAAAAATGAAACATAAGAAACCACATTGGAGGAAACCAAATTATGGCAAAACATTTTTAAAGAAATACAAATAAATCTAAAATTTAGTGAAATATTTTGAAGGAAAGATAATTTTAAAGAATATTCTAAATTACATTAACCTTGTGTAAAGTTTAGGAGTAGTGCAAGATTTTTGAGTTCAGGGATTGACAATGTGTAGTGGGTGAATACACATTTTTAGGTGTCAGGAATGGGTGGAGTTCAGGCATAGAAAGGGTTTTTTAGGACTGAAGAATTAGTGGAGTTTAGGGGTAGTGAGGGGTATTAAGGCTCAGGGATGGTGAAGCAGACGGGCTTTAGTGTTCGGGAATGGGTGGGGTTTAGGGTGGTGAGGGGTTTTCAGGGATCAGGGTTGTGTGGATTTGAGATGTAAAAAGGATTTTTAGGGTTTGTGATGGGTGGAGTTCAGGGGTGCTGAGGGGTTTTTATGGGTCAGGGATGAGTTGTGTTTACAGGTGGTGAAGGTTTTTTTAAGGTTCAAATGTGGGTAGAGTTTAGATGCAGAAAGGGGCTTTTAGCATTCAAGAATGGGTAGAGATTAGGGTAGCAAGGGATTTTAGGGTTCAGGGATGGGTGAGGTTGTAGGGGTCGCAAGGGGTTTTAGGGTTCAGAGGTCAAGGATCAATGGAGTTTAGGAGTAGAAGGCATTTATGGCTTAGGGATGGCTGGAGTTTAGGGGTCAGGGATGGGTGGCATTTAGTTGCAGTGATGGGTATTTTAGGGTTCAGGAATGGGTGGAGTTTAGAGATAGAAAGAGCTTTTAGGGTTCAGGGATGGGTGAAGTTAGGGTTCTGGGATGCATGTAGTTTAGGCACATTGAGTGTTTTTTATTGGTAGGGATGGATGGTGTTTAGGGGTTGTGCGGGCATCAAGCTTCGATGGTATTTTGGGATGGAGAGGAGTCAGAGAATTAAAAGCCTCTGAAGTAATTGTTTGATACTTTAAAATATAATAAATATGAAATAAGGTCCTCTGAATAAAAAGCACTAAAAGAAATAACTAACAAAATTGCTTCTGAAAGGATCCACTGAATTTACACCTTAAAAATAAGTAAGCAAAAGTCAATTTTGAAAAAAAAGGATTCCGTGAATTGGTTTTGATGCAATAGAAAGTGCCATTCATCTTGAAAATGTCCATTAAGTAAAATGGTTTCTCAGTCCTGGTATTGCATGAAATAGTTTTTCTATAAAATCAAATGCAACAATTTAAAAATATCTACTGCTACATGTTTGGGATAAAGTCAGGTAGTATTTTTAGTAAATAAACCACAGTAGAACATTACACCAAAGTCTAGTTAGGGATCCAGGTTGCCATAAATATCAACGATTGTTTGTTTGCAAAAGAACTGTACAGTAAACCACAGGGGATCCATTTACACAATATGGTAGCGTTTATTTTGTAAAGAAAAAATGTCAAGTTGCAGAAATGCTTTACAACATATATTTAATCAACCATTCACAAAGAACTCTATTTATATCATACTCTAGATAAATGTGAAAATGTCATTCTTGAAAGGCGCAGTAACTTCTCATCCATATATATTGAAAGTGCAGATCATAATCAAGCAGAGAAATGCCTTAAACATTGAAACAGAAATAAAGTAACCAAGTCAAGAAACACACTATTAAATAGATTTACTCTGTGAGAGGGACCTTTAAAAGTTTAGGCAAGACTGTTGGACAATATGCCAAGTCAGTGGAGGTGATGGCCTCTGCTAGCCAGGCAGACGCCCGTCTGCATGATTTAGACATCCTGGCTTGCCTGGCTGGGATCAGTTTGCTTTCAATGCAGCCGAAAGAGTGTAGGTTGCACTGAAGGCAAAGAACTTTAAAGCATGGCTGCCATGTTTGTGCACCCAGTTTTTAAAAAACAAACACCCAAAAGTGTTTTTTTTTCGAAAAACAAGAAAATCAGTGACCCTCTCCGTTGTAGCCTTTGCTTGCTCTCTCTGCCAAGGAGACATATGCCTTGCATGGACCATGGTGGTCTCGAGCAGGGAAATCGGTGATGGTGTGGAGTGACCATCACCGTGTTCTGTCTGGCAGTGCCAGACAGGTTGTCGGTTCAGAGAATTCTGGTAGCGAAGACAGTTGAAGCTCAACCATTAAAAACGTTGTGTTCCCTTTAAATGGGATGTGGAAACCATGAGCTTTGCATGTGTGGATTTGTATTGGATGCCGCACATAGGCCAAACATTTCAAAAATTGCCTTGTAACCATGTTCTACTTTACGCAGAAAGTGCTCGCAAATCATAAAAATCTAGACCACGTTTCCATAACTACACAACAGCCATGGCAATGCCAATGGTTAGCATGTGAAGAGCTCCACAGGTAGATCCTCGCTAGGACAGCAGGTGTGACGTGTGTATGACAAAATTAAAAAAGTGTAACAGAGCGTGTACTATTCAATGTAGCAATAGACACCCTACCTTGTGGTCTGTCTCCTTCTGACCCCGGTGACAATAAACAATAACTATTTGCAACCCCTTCACTTGACCAGTTGCACTTAAATGACGAGTGAATTCAAGGAACTACATTTAAAGAGTTTTTACACGTTTTGCATTTCAAGTTAGGCTGCCACACTAAAAATGTGACAAAAATGTATTTATGGGGGGGCGGAGCTTGGCTCTTGAAGAACATGGCCGCCTGAGCCCGGAGCTCCTCCGCACCGACACTTAATCCGTCATTTATCCTGTCACCCTTCAACACACACCTACTCCTGGACGGCTAATTCTGGGTCCGAAAGCCTCGGCGCCCGGGATCTGAAGCCTGGGGCCCCCGAAGCCCCCCCGTTCCTGGGCAGCGGAGCAGAGAGGCGAGCGGAGAGCTAGGCCCCACATCCCCGAGGTGTGCTGGACGGGGGGCGTGGCTGCGTCGCCCTGCGTGCGGCTGGGCTCCACTAAGACGTGCCGGTCTCTGGAGCGGACGCGACGAGACTCGCCCGGCCCTCGGCTGCCTAGCATCGGAGCGTTGGCGGAGCGCTTCGGGTCCGGTGGAGATCGGGACGTCCCCTCGGGGCGGACCAGGGACCGGACCCGTCCGACAGCGGTGAGGAGGAGTGGGCCTCCGCGTCCAACCGCCTGCGCCCCGGCCAGACTTGATATCCTGAAGGGGCAGCGTGAGGCGGTGGCTGCGCCTACAACTCGGAGGTCAGTGTGCGCGTTGACGGCGGAGTCCCCTGAACGGCTCCGGCTTTGCATGGGTGGATTCGCCGCGGCCCCTGCGGCCTGCTGAGGAGAGAGGACGCGCCTGACCGGGTCGTGCTGGGCCCCCGGGCGACGCTCCCTTCGCACCACCTGCTGAGGCCTGGGACACTGACCTACTGGACGTCGCCCTGGGGCCTGGTGCTGCCTCCCCCTGACTCCTGTGCTGCCAGGTTGGGGGGGCGCTCGTGCTGGGATCCGGCCTGAACAGTGTCTCCCCTGGGACTGCGGGCCCTTGGACGCCGCGAGCGGCGGCTGTCGCGCCTCACCTGTACATTGACCATCCGGTGACCTGTTGGTGAACGGCTTCACGGCCCTGGTGCTCTGGGGGCCCGGTGCTGCTTCCCGGCTCTGGTGCTTCCTGGCGTCGGGTCTGGCGGTGCATCTCTGTGACCACCCTACACGCGGGACACGTCCGGGCGCATCCTCGGTGCCTGCCTGGCGCCATGGGAGGGAAAGGCCACCGTGGTGGGGCGCAGGCCAAACTGGACAAATTTGCATTCCTACCGGATCGGAAGCAGTCCCCCCCCTCCGACAAACCTGTGGAGTTTACCCTGGCGGACGTCATGGCCACATTGACGCAGATGCAGGCTTCCATCGGTACGATCTCCACGGACGTGGCGCTACTCCGCAAAAGCAATTGCTGGCCAAACTGGAGGACCAGGAAGGACGGTCCCGACGCAACAACGTGCGGGTCGTTGGTGTGCCGGAGAGTGAACGCGGCCCGGCATTAGACCTCTTCGTGGAAAAACTGATTACTGACCAACTCCAGCCTCGTGGGCTCTCCAAGTTCTTCTCGGTGGAACGGGCCCACCGGGTGCTGGGCGGGAGGCCTCGGCCGGGGGCCCCCCCGCGCCCGATTCTGGCCCGCATTTTCAACTTCCGTGACCGCGATGCAATCCTCCAGGCGGCGCGTACGGCCCCCCCACTGCGGGTGGGAAACAGTACGGTCACCCTATATCCGGACTATACTGCGACGGTGGTGCGACAGCGGAGAGACTTTATGGCGGTCAAGGCGGACCTCCGCTCTCGAGAGCTTAAATACTCGATGTTATTTCCTGCAAAGCTCCGAGTGGAGGCGGAGGGGCGCACTTGGTTCTTTACATCGCCAGCGGAGGCCTCGGAGTGGCTGGAAGGATGGCGTCCTGCTAAATCGAGGGGCAGGGGGGAGCATACCCCTGGCGGCCTCTCAGCCTCTTCCGGGGACTTGGGTGTCGAGGAGTCGGGGGCAGGAGATGGAACGCCGTGAAACATGAAGGTATGGAGACGATCGGACTTGCTGTCACCCGGCGATCTGCGGCCTTGATGCTCCAGACGGCCCAAGGGGGCCTTAACTCTGCAGGAGGCTACGAACTCGGGGCCCCCGGCTAGTATCGGACATTTGACTGCTTGAAGGGACAAGCCTCTGGTGTGGGGATCGGCAGCTGAACAGTGAGCGGTTTTCCCCCCACACGCACGTAACCAGTTTATGGGAACTAAGCACTCTGCTGAGTTGGGGTGGCGGGTAGTTTTAAATCCGCATGGCAGGGAGGCAGGGAGGGGGGAGGTGGGAAGGGGATTTTGCTGTTATGTTGAATTGTGTTTTAGTTCAGGTTCACCTACCACTCACGGGCACTTCAGGCTGACTAGGCGAGCACAGGGGCACAGGGTTGGCATACTACAGTGGACTATCTCTATATCCCACCCTGTAGATGGCATCACATAGCTCTCCCCACGTAACCATTGACACAATGCCCGGCGTCCCTACTCAGCAGCGACGTCCCTCCTTTGCGGTCCTATCCTGGAACGTCAACGGTTTAGGGGACAAGATTAAACGTGGGCTGGTGCTACAGTACCTCAAGCGTAGGGGGCCCGCGGTGGCACTCTTACAAGAAACGCACCTGGTGGGTTCTGCCACCAAGGCCCTGGATAGGCTTGGATTCAAGATGGCGACACACTCAGAGTTCACGACAGGTTCCAGAGGGGTAGGCATACTGATTAACAAACGTTTCCCCCTAATCCTTCTAGACTCCCGTAGGGATGAATATGGCCGCTTTGCAGCACTCACCTGCCAATGGGAGGGGAAGGTGTACAACCTAGTGACCGTCTACATCCCCCCTACACTGCACCAGGTCTCCTTTAGGGCACTGGGTGAATTCCTGTTGGCACTCCCGCATGGGGAACTTATCATAGGTGGGGACTTCAATGCAACCATGGATCATACACTTGACAGGTCGTCACACAGGGCACACGGGGGGGACACCTCCATTCTTACCGAATTCGCCGCCGCGCTAGGCCTGGTAGACACTTGGAGAGAATATAGGCCCAATGAGAGACAATACACCTTTCTTTCTGGCGCACACCGCACCCTTTCGCGCATAGACTACATCTTCACTTCGCCTGCCGGGTTCACTGGGGTGACCGAGGTGTCGCACCTCCCCAGGGGCATCTCGGATCACTCGCCTGTGGTTGTAACGTTTGCGACCAACGACCCGTGTAAACGCACTATGTTTCCGGTCCATCCCGGGTACCTCAAAATCCCTAAAATCAATAAGGCCCTCAAAACCGCGACCAAGCACTATTTCGCCGAAAATGCTGACTCTGTCAGCAGCTCGGCAACCCTCTGGGAAGCCTTCAAAACTGTCCTCCGTGGGCAGGCCATCTCCGTCATCTCTGATCACAAGAACACCCAGCGGCAGACGGTGCTAGAGCTGGAGCGTTCGGTAACCGAGGCCGAAACGTCCCATACACAACAAGGGGATGAGGATTCGGCGCATACACTCCGCATGGCGCAGCAGGAGTATAGGTCCCATCTATGGGAGGCAGCGCGTGCTCGGCAGGTGGCAACCCAACACACAGTCTATGAACTTGGGGACAAGGCGGGAAAACTGCTTGCATGGCTTGAGAGGGGGGACCGAGCGTCGCGATGGGTGGCTCGGATCCGGCTCAACGAGGGGGAATTTACTTCGGACCCTCAGCGTATAGCGGAGGCGTTCGCGGCCCACTACCAATCCGTTTATACGCCTGAAGCCTCCTCTACCGTGGCAGAAAATGAGCTATTCCTTCGGGACATCGTGATGCCGCGATTGACTTCCTCCGAAACAGAGGCCCTCGAGGCGGACCTGACAGACGACGAGATAACGCTGGCAATCTTGTCCCTTCGCACAGGGAAGGCGCTGGGGCCCAACGGCCTCCCGATCGAGTTCTATAAGCACAACTCCTCCCTAGTAGTCCCGCACCTGCGGGCCATGTTTAGGGATTGTCTATCTAGGGGGACCCTCCCCCTGGATCAGAGGATGGCTACAATAGTGGCGATCCCGAAACCCAACAAACCGGCGCACGAGTGCTCCTCTTATCGCCCGATTTCGCTGCTCAACGCCGAGGCTAAGATCCTGGCAAAGTTGCTGGCAACACGACTGCAGCCCTACCTCTCCACCCTAATCCACCCTGACCAGTCAGGCTTTATGCCGCACCGGGACACCGCTCTAAACCTATGGCGTCTCCATAGCATTCTTGCTTGCCGCTCCACGATAGAGGAGGATGCGGCCATACTCTCGTTAGATGCTCGGATGGCGTTTGACAGGGTGGAGTGGCCTTTCCTGTTCGCCGTTCTCCGCCACATGGGGCTTGGCCCCAAGATCTGCGCGTGGATTCAGCTTCTGTACACCCAGCCGCTTGCGCAGGTGGTGGTAAACGGCCGTGTCTCTGACCCCTTCCCTCTGGGGCGGGGGACAAGGCAGGGGTGCCCCCTTTCCCGTCTCCTCTTTGCCATGGCTCTCGAGCCCTTGGCGGCATGGGTGCGCCAGGATCCGGTGATCCGTGGCCTCAAATGGAGGCCAGACTGGGAGGATCGGATCTCCCTTTATGCAGACGATGTACTACTCTATCTGGCCTCGCCTGCGCGCTCTATCGCCTGTCTCCTCGACATATGTGAGTCATACGGGCGACGGTCGGGCTACGAAATCAACTGGGAGAAATCCATCTTATATATGCTCCGAGGCCCCCCGCCTCGGCCCCCGAGGGGATGCAATATTCTCGTGGCCCGGGAAGGATTCAAATATCTAGGGATATATGTTACTACAGAACGGGATAAATTTGTGGCCGAAAACCTAATGAAGCCCCTCCAACGGCTTCGTACTGATGTCAAGCACTGGCGAGCCCTGCCCCTGACCTTGCTTGGAAGGGCCTCGCTCTTTAAAATGCTCGCTCTCCCTAGATTCCTCTATGCGCTACAGAATACCCCCTTCCCGGTGGCGCCCTCTTATTTCACGGCTGTGAATGCGGAGATCACCCGTCTCCTTTGGGAGGACAGGGCACCTCGGATTGCGCTCCATAAGCTCACCAGTGGCTGGTACGACGGGGGAATAGCCCTCCCAGATATTAAAACCTACTACTGGGCCTCGCACCTCATGATCATAAATCAGTGGCTCCATGTACCAAGCGACGACCCTGCCTACCGTATGGATAGGCAACTGCTGGCTCCGGGGGGGGTGCTAGGAGCCCTCTATAACCCTAGAAGAGGTCGTGTCCAGGCAGGGCCCGCAGCACACACCCTACAGATATGGTTTGCGGCACAGCGTGCGATGGGTTGGGCGGGTAGGATCACCCAGGCAACGCCACTATGGGACGCTAAACTGCTTGGGCTGCTGCGTACCACCAAGGGATTCCATCAGTGGGATCTAATTGGCATTTCGAGGGTAGGGGACCTTTGGCGACGGGGAGAGGTGGTCACCTTTTCCCAACTCCAGGCAGAATACGATTTGGCCAACACCGAACATTTCCGCTATTTGCAAATTCACCATGCACTTCGGACGGCGATTCCACTCGGGACTCGACTCCCTGAGTCATCGCCCTTGGAGGACCGGCTCCTCACTGAACATCTGATTCAAAAAGCGACGTCCCTAACATACCGGAAAATAATCAATAATCGCCCTGACCCCTTTTTGGTCCTTAAGGGGAAATGGGAGGCAGAACTTGGAGACTTTGACGATACTGACTGGCAGGCCGCGCTATCATCCCCCAGGGAGGTGGGCATATCGTCCAAATTAAGGCTAGTCCAGCTCAAAATTCTACACCGCACATACTATACCCGTACACTTCTATTCAAATTACAGCGGACGGAATCCCCACTATGCCTCAGGAACTGTGGTCACGAGGGAACCTTCCTCCACACCCTATGGGACTGCCCCGTCATAGCGCTTTACTGGAAGGGGGTGTTCCGTACTCTCTCCCAAGTGACCAAAATCCCCACCCTGCCTGAACCTCGGCTCTGCCTTCTTAACGTCTGGGAGCAGACCGACCACGTAAGAGTGGCCCAGCTCTGGGTGACACTGGGGCTCATGCTCGCAAAACGTAACATAGCCCAGCGATGGGGTTCCGGACAGGCACCGACCCTGGCACACTGGATCCGAGACATGGACCTTGTAATGGTGACGGAAAAAGCGGTATATGTACACAGAGGGTGCCCAAAGAAATGGTCCCAGGTGTGGGGTGGCTGGAATGTTTATAGGGGGAACATTTGCGAGCCCCCACCCGATGCACCAGAATCTGACCTCAGCGACCATGACTAGCTGCCCTGTCTCGCACATTGAGTGGGGATGGAGACTAATGTGTTTGGCCCTTTGCTTGCCTATTTATATTTGTACTGCTAGTGCTGACTTGCCAAGATGTATTCAAATCTGCTTTGTCCTCAGCCTTACACTGAAAGAGTGGTTTTTACTTTCTGTTTTGTTGAATAAACCAATAAAAAGATTTCAAAAAAAAAAATGTATTTATGTATATCCACTGCAGGCAAATATGGGACCTCTTCAATGCTGAGTATGTTCCAATTGAAAATATCCTCACTTCGATCCAAACAACAACTATATTAATTCATGCTATTTTTTTATATTATTGCCAATGCTATGAAGTTTCCTTGGCATAAGCGGTGAGTGTTAGAGATGCCAAGAGGCAAAGAAGACAAGAAAACAAGCAAACTGAAATGACAGAGCTATTTTTGTTACAATGCTGCCCATTCTGCAAGATAAATAGTATTTACGATTGGAATACTTGAGTAGCAGGACTAAATAGACGAGAGCAATCCAAGTAAAAGTGAAAGAGACATTTTTAAATGAAGGATGTCTGCTGTAGGATGATGAGAAGTCCTACGTTTATATCAAAGTTTTATGAATCCTTCCATAACAAATTAAGGCCCATAATTTGTACGGGGGGGACATTGAGACGTTAGATCCCATAATTTCTTAGGTCCCATAAGAAGTTACAGAATTACAAGTTTTTGTTATTCACAATGAGATTTTGGCTGCTGATCGCACCGGTAAGTTTCACGTAAAATCCTGGGGAGAACATGCATCCATTGTTATAGACACAGCGATTCCTGCATGTCATTCTGATAAATCTTGTAATCTGCATTATTTCTAGGGGTGGGCGGAATTTGCGTAGTTGCCCTATGCAAATTATCGTGAACTTGCTCTAAATCTCCGCGAGCACGCGGACCTTTCGTGAAGACGCGGAGATTGCTTTTCCCACCCGTTCGCAATGTGTTTTTGCGTGCTCGCAGGGAAATATATCTCTAACTTGCCCATGTAGCCGCTAATGGGCGCGTCCATCTTGCTCACGATGCTTATTTCCTGTTCCGGGTCAAATGACGTGTTCGCGATCGCAAACTCTCGTGGGATAGTGCGACCGGCTATCAACAATCCAACATCTCATGGTGCATGCGAACAGATAGGAAAACTTGTCGGCGAACGCAGGGATCCGGTAAGCCGCTAACACGCGCGCGAGAATGCATTTTTAAAGCGCAAACAAGAAAATACTTCCGCTTTTGCAGCGGATCGCGGACGTTTCGACATCTCCGCGGAACGCGGAAATGCCAAAACTTCGCAACTTCCGCGAGCGGAACGGAAATGTTCGCCCAGGCCTAATTATTTCCTCCAGCGGCGTAGCTAGATCTTTTGCCACACGTGGACGTCCCTGCTTTTGCAGCCCAGCGGCGGCCACATGTAAGAGCGGGACGTGTCCTGGCGATTCCTGTGTTTGCCGCCCCGGGGCGGCCGCATGTGAGAGCAGGGGGTGCTGCTATTCCTGTGTTTGCTGCCCTGCGACGGCCCCAGGTAAGGGCGGGGGTTAACAGAGGCTGCTGCCCACAAAACTCATGCTGCCCGGGGCAGACCGCCACCCCTTTCCCCCACCTTGCTACGCCACTGATTTCCTCACCCCAGCAATACCTGGAACAGTAATTCTGGGATAGAAAAATAACAGAGATGATTCTCTGGCACTCGTAATCGAGGTCTCAGATGTCCCGCATCCACCAAACTACCAAATAAGGTCCTAAATATGACCTGGTGTTTTATTTCTATACCGTTACTGACAAAATATTATTTATAAAATAATCTGAAACTTTAGTTGAAGAATCCTAGTTCTTCCCACTAGCATCATAAGCATAATTCCTGCTTATGTTTTTGCTCCAGTAATAAATTGGTTTTATTTGCATCTATAGGAATATTTAAAATGTATTCCACCTTTTCAGTTTTATAAGTAGGATTTCAACTTCAGAAATGGATTGATCTTTCTTTGCCCAGCACTGGAATGACATGAAACATTATCTGGCTTTGAAAATGCAGGTAGGTTTCCAGGCAGCCTGTCAGATTGTGCACTCGGCTGTTGTTTTAGGCTTCAGGTCATTACTAACTGCTCCTGAATGACTTTCTTTTGACAGGAGCGATGCTTCCCCGACTCCCCACTCCCCTTGGGCGCATCAAACATATTGGTGTCATCCACGGTGCTCCGTTCCCTGCACTCCCTCCAAGCCTACCAGGACTGTCTAATTCAATTTGTGCTATTGTGAGAAAAAACAGTATGGCAGGGCCTTACCTAAGAATAGGAATCCCATCTTATTGCATGCCTCACGTGGCAAAATACCTCACCGACAGAAGCACTCGCTTCTGAGTCCTGCATGCCATCAAGAGGTGCGAATCACTGTGAGTCTGTCTCAGCCATTTATTATTCTGCTTTACAAAATGAGAACCATTATTGAATGGCAAACAGTAGCTAAAAAGTAGCTAAAAAGTATAAAGTAACAGATTACCATGAGTCACTCACAGCTTGCACGTGAATCCTGCTGCAATATTATTGTGTTATTCGGGACGGATACTCACAAACAATTCTACCGATAATGCTTCTTATTTATTCCAGTGCTGGCCCCACACATAGCTCAACTGATGCACCTCCATCCTGAGATATGATATTGCTCCCATGCTCTTTCCACAATGGGTTGCACTCAGAATTATGCTAAAGCACAACATTCGTGCCTGTTCTTCCTTAAATTACTTTTGGATTAATTAACAAACAGCAGTGGCAAATCAGTCCTGCTGTTATATTCAACTGTTGGAAATAGGGTTATTGGTTGATGGTGGTGAAACCCTACTCAAGCAGCAACCACAATCTCTGTTAGGGGGAAACACATGCAAACCCCAAATTAGGCTGTGCTTAACCCTCTGGTAGCTTGGCACATAGGCAGTCAGGCTCAACTAAGAGGTAATGTGTAAAGTATTTATGCAGCACTTCAAACAGTAATAACACACACCACAAGAAACATATTACACCAATATTGAAATAATAGAGTAAAATATGATAAATTATTAAACACCAAAATGTCAAAAATCAAATCAGTAGAACCGCAGATATGTAATTTCAAAATTTTTGATATAAATAGTGTCTGGAAGCACAAAGCACCAACTGCAGTTATCTGGTCGCTCCAGACTGGGACAAAGTCACAAGTTCAGGCTGACTGCGATGGAGCATTGGCCGGATACAGAGACCAAGTTAGGCCGGGTGAACAATAGTACCGTAAGTCGAGGTTGCAGAGCATTGCGAGATACCGCGTTAAGGATGCATTGCATAGCCATGGTTCCAAGGAGCTTCAAGCTGCAATGTGAGCCCCTGTTTCATTTAGGCTACTGTCGATGAGGGGCTTGCAATGTGAAGTCCTACGTTGAAGATGTGTCATGCTTCGGTGGTTCCGAAGAAGCTGCGGGGCTTATGTGGAGGAGTCCTGCATTGCTGTTTAGGATACCATCGAAGAGGGCTTGCAATGCGAAGGCCTGCGTTGAGGTTGAATCATGCAGCAGTGGGTCAGAGGAGACTGTGGGCTGTGATGCGAAGTGCTGCGTCAGGGATGTGACGTGCAGTGGGGGCTGCGAAACAGAGCTGCAAGGAGATGCATCTTGCAGCATTGGTTCTGCCCACAGGACCACAACTGGGTTGGCAGAGCACATGCAGGTACACTTCCAAGGGTCCAGGACTGGGGGGTGGGAGGGGTGTCACTACTTGGTGGACAAGATTTGATGCAGAGTGAGTCCGGGTGCTGGGTTCAAGATGGTTGGATACGTTCTCCCCTGAGACTTTTGATCAGGAGGCCAGCCAATTGGCCCTTGGCGTCAATTCAAATAAGCTTTATTTGGTTTGCCAAGAACCATCAAAGAGTACAAAGACAAAAACATATTTATAATTAAAAGTCTAAAAGACAATTCATGCACTATAAAAGGTAAAGTGAGTAGAGGAAGCCATTAACATTTTCTCACAGGTTTAAAAGCCCTAATAAAAAGAAAGAATCAATTAAAATACAATAGGAATAGCAGTATTCTTCTGATATAGCATCTGTGCAAATCTAGCAGAGGAATAATGCATCTTTAGTTAACTTAGTGAGCGTACAATATTATAATCTAATTGAAGAAAGTCACATGAACCCCATCAATCAGAATTTAATTCTAAAAAGTTAGTAGTATACTCTTCCTCTCACTAGAGTACAACCTTAGAACGTTTGTGCCACACATTGGTTAAAAATTGACTTACAGAAAAGACTAGTGCCTCAGAGGTGTCAGTTTTTAATATTCTTATAAAATTGCATACAGAATTAACCTTCAGGTTTAAACAGACAGGGCCATTCTATTTCCTACGGGGGCCATGGTATTCTGGGCAGAAAAATAAAATGTATTCCACCGTCTCAGGAACTTACCCACAGGCAGAGCATTTGTCTGAATTTCGCTCTCTTGCCCACTTTCTCATAAAGGTTTTTAGTGGCAGGCTTCCCAAGCAAAATCTCACAAAAAGACTTTTGGCCGGGGGAGGAGAAATTATATCAAGAAAAACTTCAAACTTTGGGCTAGACATAAATTCAAAGAACTTATTGGCCAGATGACATAAAGAAGCTGTTGCTAGTTGGTCATGAAGGAAGGCCCAATACCTGGTTTTGAGTTTGGAAACCTAAGATATTCTGATTTTCTCAGGACTATCCCAGAGTCTGCTCAGCCCCATTCTTCTACACCATGTTGAGAAATATTGTAACCAAGTGGTTTTGAGGGCGCCATTGGTCTTCATTAAATCCCTCAATGCACCCTTATACTGTATTAGTTCCAGGGTAGACTAGTTCCAAACCCAAAACATCAAAGTCTTAGGTGTGACTCTGCTGCTCCTGGGTTCAAGAAGCGGGGCCAGTCCTCTTACTCAGGCAGCAGGGCAGCAGATTAGCAGTCCATCTCGCAGATCGGCACAGCAGTCCTTCTGTGACTTCACAGATCTAGAGGTGTACTGAAGAGTTGAGTCAAAGGGTCCAATATTTATATCTGGTGGCAGTTTTGAAGTAGGAGAAGATTCTGGATGTTTCCACCCCCAGAGGTGTTTTGAGTGTCCTGTCCTAGCCCCAGCTTGTCTGGGGTCATAAAAGACTAATTTCAAACCCTTTGTGAGTGTGCCAAGGCAGAGCCTTTCTGTTGTGCAAGTGTGGTAAGTGATAGCCCTTCCCCCTCATCAAGTTGGAGACAACCCATCCTGCCAACACTTCAACTGCTCTTTGTCTCACTGTCTGGTAGCAATACCCAAATACTAACTGCCAGCTACAGCTAATCATGTGACACAGTAAACAGGCTCCAAATTGTTCGGCCAAGAAACTTTCAACTTTCTAAAAGAAGCATTTTTAGAATTGTGACTTAAAATCCAACTTTACCATTAATGAGGACTTTAAATTATATTTATTTAGGCACCAAGCTCAACATTCGTATCTGCTCCCAATTGAAAGTTATCACTTATTAGATGTAATATGTTAACCCAATGTTATCCTATGGGAGAGGCAGGACTTGAAGTGAAAATGGGCTGCACATAGGGGTGACTTATAGGCATTAAAGATGAAGGTTTAGGCCTGTCAAAAAGTTTACACAGGGTGCAATTGCAGGATTGAGATAAGTTTTAGAGGCTACTTAAGTGGGTGGCACAATCAGCACCTCAAGCCCACTAGTAGCATTTCACTTACAGACCCTGGGTACACATAGTACCACTTTACTAGGGGCTTACAAGTAAATTAAATGTGCAAATTGGGTGTAAAACAATTTTACCATGTTCAAAAGAGAGCACAAGCACTTTAGCACAGGTTAGCAGTGGTAAAGTGCACACTTTTCATCCATTGGTCTGTTGTTGTGTCATTCACATTTCCTCCACCCACTACAGCATACAGCACAGTACAATGGGTCAGCATATCTCAGCCATTCGCTAAAATCATTGTGAGTAGCAGTTGTAAGAAAATGTCCTTACAGAGTTGGCCAGTGCCTGATTGGCATATTTAACTTACCTACAAGTCCCTCGTGTATGGCACTTTGTGTACCCAGGGCCTATAAGCTAAATGTCAGTAGTGGACTGCAGCACCTTTTGTGCGACCACTAAAGTGACTCGGCAAAGTATGTTTCCAGGCCTGCCCATGCCGCCCGAGTGTGCAATTTTAAACTGCAAATTCAACCTGGCAAAATAACCCTTTTGCCAGGCCTAAATCTGCCTTTTTAATACTGATATGTCAAACCCAGGTTAGGCCCTAAATGTCCATAAGTTTAGGTGCATAATAAAAGTAGGACATATGTCCCTAAGTTTTACATGTCCTGGCAATAAACCGCCTCTTAAGTTGTTTTTCATTGTGACAAGGCTGGCACTCCCATAGAAAAGCACTAGGTTACATTATAACAACCTATATTGCATGCAGTTTGGGAACAACCAAAACTATGATTCAAGGACTAAATGAAAAATAATTTACAACACAATCTAATGGTCAAGTTGGATTTTGACTATTTTGACAATGCCATTTTTTGAAAAATTGCATTTCATTTTCTTGCCTAAAGGGTGTACTAGCCTTTTCAGAGTTTATCCCCAGTTGTCATCTGCCAGCCAGCTTGGAGGTGTGAATGGCCCTCAAGAAAGGGAACAAAAGGACCTTGACTGGGAGATGGTGTACCCTCCCCCTGACAGGGTGGCCTAGGGTATGCGCCCACCAAAAGGAGATAAACTTATCACCGGAACAAATCTAGTCCCTGTTTCCGACCCATGCTCCATCAAGGTTGGCCTCACCTTTTGATTTTGACCTGATCTAACCTGAACAGACACCCGTGGTTGGTGCTTTGTGCTTATTGATGCTATAATTATTTTAAACTTCAGCGAATCGTATCTGCATTTCCTACATCAGATGTTTGCCATTTTGGTGTCTATTTGTGCATTAAAAGCAATTCTATTTTAATACATTTCAGTGGGAATTTTATTTTAGTGTAGTTTCTACTTTTATCTTTTTGTTAATGATAAATTCTTTGCACATTCTCCAAAGTTAAGCCTTTCTGATCTGTGCAACAGCTACAAAGGGCTTTGCTCAGGTTTAAATTATTGAGACCTAACTGGACAGAGTAAGCCAAAGCCAAAGGTCAAGCACTTAGAAAAGGTTTATCACTCTTAGACCACCACTGTGTAAAATGCTGGTATATAGCAAGGTTATATCCAAGGAAATCAAAACATGTTCCTCCTCCCATGGAACATCAAAAACTGTCTTTAAAAAAACTGTATCTTGTATATAGGATGGTAGATTATTTACATAATATTGCAGGAAATAGTCCACATACTTCAAAGTGTTCTCAAACTTGCTCTCAGCAGCCAATATAATTGGATGACCCAGAGGTTTTGTTAGATCTTTGTGCACCTTGGGCATTCAATAAAAAATAGGCATTTCTCAGAAACATATATTTTTCCTGTGGTAATAACCTGCATTGCAACACTCTGTCAGTTTACTATGATACTCTGTTTTCACCTCTATAACTCTTTGATTAGAAGCTTTCATATCGCAATCAGCATTGCTTAATTATTTCAAGACTTCTTCCACGTATAGCTCCAAGGGCCACAGAACTATATTTCTACCTTTGTCGGCACTCCTTACTGCCACCTTTTTGTTGGTCTTCAATTTCCTTATCAGATTATTATATGCTCTTGTTTTGCCACTTGGTCTTGTTCTTTGTTTACCCTTAAAGATATGTAACCTTTTAATTTCTTGGGTGACTGACTCCGCATATACACCCAGACGGTCCCTTTGCAAACTAGGGACAAATGTGGAGTTATGTTTAAAAGGAGTTGCTGCTTCTCCATGCACATCTAAATTAATTGTTGAAATTATTTCTTAAAATTCATTGTTGAAATTATTTCTTCCTCGGTTACCTCCCCTTGAATCCCTTGTATTTCGTTCTCCAATTTGTTAAGCTCCAATTAATTTCATGTCTTACACTTTCAGATTTTTATATTTATCTTCTGTTCTTAAGTCCTACATTTGTTTGTTCTGTCCTACTTGTGTAGCATATTTCTTGAGCTTCAGTTTCCTAAAAAATGTGTACATGTCTACCCGTGTTTGTGTGTAACTGAAACTTCTTTCAGGGCAGGATGACAAGCCTAATGCCAGAATGTGTTCCTAAGCTTTAGTTAAATTGATTTCAGATAAATTATTGATCACTGTGTGGTCAACACTTATTTCCAACTGTTCCTTCATTTCACTTTTGTTCCTTGCGCAGGAGTTTTTTGTCTACTTCTCTGTCTTTTTCTATTCCTCCTCTTTTTGGTCGTACTTTCCTCCTGAGCCTTAAATGTTGAGCCCTGTCTAACCGTGAAAAACACAGCTCATGAAAAACTGATGGAACATCCTACGAGTTGCTCTTTTCAGTTGTGGTAGTTCTCCTGAGCTGATTTCTGAAGCTGTTTCGCTTTGATACTGTTTTGCCTTTGTCTGTTTCTTTCAGATAATCTTTGTCTCCTAATGGTATCAAACCTTTGGGCAAAGGTGAATATTAACCCTTTCTCATAGTCATTATTGTTCCTTTTAACTTTCTGTGTTTTACAATTAATTATGGTCTCTTCATGTTTGTTTAAACTCACTTTCATTTCTGACACAAATTTGTTAACCTTTTCCTGGTCCACTTCTTCTTACAGTTCTGCATTCAACTTCTCTATTTCCACTATGAGTATTTTTCTGTCATTGTCAGCATGCTTGATTAAAAATTGTACCAATCGCAAAGAAGCTTCCATATTACTTTGTGCCCATTCCTTAATTTCTGGATGTGGGTTTTCAAAGCTCGGTGCAATCAAAACTCATAACCTTCTTGGGATTCTTCCAACTGCCACATATTGTAGAGATTTGCTCTCCCACCACTTGGTCAGCTCATTAAGAGATAGCTTCTCCAGCATCCTCAGTTTAGTTATTAAATCACCTCCTTGACTCACATGCCTGTTTCATTGCTCCATAGTTTCAGAGTTTTCATCAAACACTCATTTGGTTCTCTGCTCCCTGACTGTATCGGCAGACATTGTTGCTTTATCCTCTTAAACACTTGTATTTAGAAAAGCTCTCGATTAGGAGCAACACAGCAAACTGCATTTATCGGAACCAATAT
Organism: Triturus cristatus; assembly: GCF_964204655.1. Classification (NCBI taxonomy): domain Eukaryota; kingdom Metazoa; phylum Chordata; class Amphibia; order Caudata; family Salamandridae; genus Triturus; species Triturus cristatus. The sequence goes on from NC_140583.1 coordinate 882,976,560, forward strand.
TTTTATGTTATAGATATATTTTTGAAATATAATATATTTTTTTTTAAATACTATTCTTTTAAACATGATAATGTTAATTACAATTAAAAATGTATACTTACCATTGCACTATGGATACTTTGGGTCACAACACATTTGACCACAAAATTTTTATCCAAAATGTTATATGTATCTAAAGTTCATATTTTTGTGCTCAATGTTTTGATTACAATGTTTTGTATCACAATGTTTGTGGTCAGTATTTTGGCACACAACCAATTAGCTTATCAATATTAATTGAGGCTTCTAGGAGTCAGCACCAAGAGATAACATCTTGACTTAGATTTGTATCTGATAATATTATTTGGTGTCAGGAATCCGGTAGGTTGTAACATCATCACCACTGGCAGAAAGCTAAAAAAGGCTAAATACCTTCTTGCATGACAATATCCTTTCAGGAAAAGAATTTGCCCTTGCAGCAGGCTCCTGTTCTGTGTTTTCTCACAGAGTGTTCAAGGAAATCCACGTAAGAAATCTAAGATGTCCACCATGGTGGAGAAACTATTCCTAACGTGGTCTATTTGCTGGTACAGAAACAAGAGTTGATGCGTGTGTGCACAAAGCTCTGCGCACTTCAACTGAAGCCCTGGGAGCAACTGGCAGTGTTTCTCCAGTGTGCATGAGGAGAATTCCAGCCAGAGAAGCTTTTGAAAACCAGAGTCTTCGGCCCACACATGTGTATCAAGATCATATCATCGTGAGCAGAGCCAACCTAACGCGAGTGGTCGTGAGTAGTGTTTTGCAGAATTCAGTCAGTCAAGCTGACTCTAGAGGTGGTGAGTAGTGTCTCTGTGCCCCACATTATGAATAAAATGTGGAACTTTTGAATGTTACAGTGAAGCTTAGTAAGCTACACCCTGTGAACTTGTATGAAGTGCAGAACCTTCAAACCAAGTATAAGACAAAGTGGGAAAGTCAACCGTGAAGGAACAATTGTCAAAGGAATTCAATTCAAATCCTAAATATATACATGGCCAACACCACGCAAACCTCAGGGGTGTCCACTCAAGTAGTACATGCAATCTCTCCAATAATTCATTTAGCGCAGCCAAAGCAATTTGAAGGGGATCCCCATAAAGCACAAATCTTTTTAACTCAGTGCTCATTGCATTTTCTGTGTTGCCCTGTCATTTTCTATGTGGATCAATCCAAGGTGGCATTTATATTGTCTTATCTGACTGGGGATGCAGCTGCGTGGTCAATGCCCATTGTTTCTAGAAACTATCCACTTCTTTATAAGTTTCAAGAATTCAAAGTCAAATCTTTACAAATTTTTGATTGCCGCGCAGTAGCTCCAGCCACTGAAAATGAATTGTTATAGCTGAAACAAGGAAGCAGGGATTTAGTGGCTTATATCGCACAGTTCAATAAGCTCATTGTGGAGACAAATTGGCCAGATGCCAAAAGAAGTGCAATTGTCCATCGAGGGCTTAGAGATGAACTAAAGGATGCTCTAGCACAAGTTCCTAGCAGACCAACAAAAATGTCGGAACTGATTGATTTACTGTTGTAAATTGATCATCGATTAAACAAACGAAGATTTGAGGAGCGCCTGGAGATTTGTCCACCCCCCCCACGGATTTGACAGAATAAAGCATGAAAATAATAAAACTATGGAAGAACCAATGTAGATTGGTTCAATTCGAGGACCTCTGTCAAAGAAAGGAAAAGAAAAGCGGAGATTACATAAATTATGTCTGTGTTGCAGGGGTTCAGGACATTTTGTCAAGGAGTGTCTGAAAACCCAAAATTGGGCAGTCTGGAAAAGGCAAGCTCCATCAGTAAAGGGAGTTGCCCTGATGGAAGCAAATACTGAGACAACTCCAACTATGCAACATGTTGCCAATACCTTGCAGTCGGCGTCACCTCATCTAGTGGTATCATTTACAGCTAGATTTTGGAATGTGGAAATATCAGGAGTCTCAACCATGATTGACTCCGGTGCCACAGGCAATTTGTGAGATATAAAATATGCAAGGAAGATTGGAGTTCAATTTATATAGAAAAGAGTTTTAGAAGCAGTAAGAGCTGTTGATGGCACAAATCTCTCCTCTGGTCCTATCACTCATGAGACAGAATCTATTTTTCTGAAAGGATGAAACGGCTATCAAGAACAAATTGTACTTAATCTCATTGATGCACCACAATTCCAATTGATTTTGGGCTTGCCTTAGCTCACAGAGCATATACCAAGAATTAATTGGAGTCAAAGAATAGTGGTTATGGATTCATCATATTGCAAAGAAAATTGTTTTGTAAAACATACAGAAAATCCGAGAGTCTTCTCCAGTTTGTTTGGCCACCATAGCAGCAACCATCTGTGCCTTGGAGACAAAGGAAATTCCGAATGAATATCAAGACTTGTCCAGAGTGTTTGGTAAGAAAGAAGCTGAGAAATTGCCGCCTCACAGACAATACTATTGTAAGATAGATCTGGAACCAGGAGCAGTCTTGCCTTGCAGTCATATATATGCTCTAACTGAAGTGGAGAATCATTATTTTAATTAATATCTGGACCATTATTTGACCAATGGGTTCATATGCCCTTCTGAGTCCCCAGTCTCCTCACCTTTGTTTTTCATCCCTTGAAGACTGGAGATCTCTGCACTTGCATTGACTATAGAGCTATTAACCAAGTGACCATCAAGAATCGTTATCCACTTCCCTTAGTGTCTGTGCTTCTAGATCATGTAAAAGACGCCAAGATATATTCAAAATTGGACTTAAGAGAAGCATATCATTTGATTCGGGTTGCCCAGGGTCATGAGTGGAAAACCACCCTTCATACGCGGTTTGGACTATTTGATTACCACTGATGCCCCATGGGCTTTGTAATGCTCCTGCAGCATTTCAGCACCTCGTGAATGATATTTTGCGGGAGTTCTTGGATAGGATAGCCGTGGTGTACATTGATGACATCTTGATTTTCTCTAGTAGCGAAGAAGAACATGTATTACACGTTAGATCAAATTTGAAGAAATTATTGGAACACAATCATTATGTTAAATTGGAGAAATGTGCTTTTCATGTGAAGCAGGTGGAGCTCTTGGGGTCCATTTTAACTCCAGATGGAATCTGCATGGATCCTGCCAAGGTGAAAGAAGTTCAAAATTGGTCTCGCCCAAGAAGTATAAAAGAAATCCAAAGTTTCCTGGGATTTGTGAATTTCTACCAAAGATTCATTTCGAACTCCTCCCAAAAGCTTAGTCCCATTACTCGTCTGTTGAAGAAAGGAGTCAAGTTTGAATGGGCCCAAGATGCGGATTTAGTCTTTCAATTCCTTAAGAACTGTTTCATATCAGCTCCAATTTTGTCACATCCAAATCTTGAACAGCCTTATTACGTGGAAGCAGATGCTTCAGATTCAGCAATTGGTGGAGTCGAATCCCGGAGAAATGTCAGCACCAGACAATTGCACCCAATGGCCTTTTATTCATGAAAGCTTACATCCCCTGAAATGAATTATTCCATAGCAGATAAGGAACTATTGGCTGTCAAATAAGCTTTTCTGGAATGGAGACACTAGTTATTGGGTGCACAACACAAAGGAAAGGTCTGCACTAACCACCGAAACGTAAACTTTTAAAGTTTTGCACGACCTCTGTCGCAAGACAATTGCGCTGGCCACTGTATTTTGCAGATTTTGATTTTGTAATCACATATCGACCAGAGGTGATAAATGGAAAAGCAGATGCTTTATCTAGAATTGATACAGAGTTCTCAGAGTCAATTCCCAAAGACAAGCCAATAATCTAGAGCAAAAACATTGCATTACCAACTGCACCCCACCCTTGGAACACAGTTTCCATGGATCTTATTGTGGACGTACCTCCTAGCCAAGGTCATAATACGATCATGGTATTGGTAGACACTTTTTCCAAGATTGCTCATTTTCTTCCCTTGAAAAAGGTTCCTAGTCCATCACAAGTAGCTAGGTTGTTTACACATCACATAGTGAGAGTTCATGGAATTTCCAACATTTTGATTTCTGATCGGGGCTCCAAGTTTGTCTCCCATTTCTGGAAGGCCTTCACTAAACGATTGGGAATTGACTCTCGTTTTTCTACCAGCTATCACCTAGAGACAGACGGGCAAACTGGGAGGGTCAATCAAGAGTTAGAGCAGTACTTAGGACTTTATCTTTTGGATCAAGAAAAGAACAGGGTGGACTTAGTGTGGGCCGCAGAATTTGCTTATAATAATGCTACACATAGCTCCACAGGTTTAACCCCTTTTTATCTAAACTTTGGGAGACATCCAAATTTAATAATGGGCCTAGAGCAAGAGGCACTTCCAGCAGCTGAAGAATTTGTGAGGGAAGTACAAAAGTCATACCTAAAAGCTAGAGAGAATTTAGCGAAATCAAAGCTATCCTACAAAATTCAGCCTGATAAAAAAGAAGAGAAGGCCCCACTCTTAAAAGAGGAGATAAGGTTTGGCTGTCCACTTGCCATTTATATTTGAAAGGAAACCGCAAGTTCCAGCCAAGATTTGTGGCTCTCTTTATAGTGCATCGAATGATAAATTCAGTGGCTGTGAAAATTAAATTGCCTTCCAATCTAAAGATACACCCTGTTTTTCATGTCTCATTGATAAAGAAAAGCCCTCCTGACTTAAGATCTAATACCCCCCCACCAGCTTCAGTCTTAGTAAACCATGCAGAAGAGATTGAAGTACATCAGATTCTAGATTCCAAATTCAAAAAAAGAAAGCTGTTTTATTTAATTGACTGGAAAGGTTTTGGTCCTAAAGAAAGATCATAGGAACCTAATTCAAATGTACGTGCCCTAAAACTAGTACTATCCTTTCATAAAAAGTATCCAAACAAACCTATGATGGAGGACTGTTTTTTGAGAGGGGGTACTGTCAGGAATTCGGTAGCTTGTAACATCATCACCACTGGCAGAAAGCTAAAAGGGGCTAAATACCTTCTTGCTTGACAATATCCTTTCAGGAAAAGAATTCGCCCATGCAGCAGGCTCCTGTTCTGGGTTTTCTGAGAAACTAATCCTATCGCGGTCTAGTTGCTGGCACAGGAAGAAGAGTTGGTTCTGTGCACTTTAACTGAAGCCCTTGGAACAACCAGCAGTGTTTCTCTAGTGCGCATGAGGTGAATTCCAGTCAGAGAAACTTTTGAAAACCAGAGTCTTTGGCCCACGCATGTGTATCAAGATCATTTCGTCATGAGCAGAGCCAACCTAATGCCAGTGGTCGTGAGTAGTGCCTCGTAGAATTCAGTCAGTCAAGCTGACTCAAGAGTTGGTGAGTAGTGTCTCTGTGCCTCACATTAGGAATAAACTGTGGAACTTTTGAATGTTACAGTGAAGCTTAGTAAGCTACACCCTGTGAACTCGTATGAACTACAGAACCTTCAGACCAAGTATAATACATTGTGGCAAGTCAACCGTGGAAAGATTTACCTGGTATCTTGACACTTGCCTCTGGGACAAAACTTCACAACAGGGAACATAAGGGAAGGTTTTTAGATAGAGAAATATTTTTCACTCTCATGTTACTCTTACTCCGATGACATTGGAGTGGTCTATCTCAAGCTGAAAGACAAGTTTGCATTTCCTCTGAGTTATGATCAGGGCTATTGGAGTAATGCAACAGTGAATGACAAAATTATGCAGTAAGGATGATAAAACTTTACTGCAGGAAAAAGGCAAACCGAGCATCATCATGACCATTATGTAGGACTTTCTTTAACCCCCTTCTAAATATTTTTCCATTTTAACACAGATTTATACAAAAGGGATATTAACACTACTGAACATACAACTTTTTCTACGATAATGTTGTTCACCAGCTAATATTGACTTTGTTTGAAGGCATGTGAGCTTCATTTTATTAACACTCTTTCTTCTGCAGTGTAAAGACGTTTGTGGGAAACATAACATGTTGCACTAAGGAGAAAATAAGACCTTTTTTGCAAATTTCATATAATAAAAGGAGTGGCTCTTTTTTTCTATATATACAGATCATGTTTTCATACTGACCTTGGTTTCTGTGGTACAGTGTGTATTTGCATGAATAATAGAGCACACATTTTCATGACAAAGAAGTAATAATCATTTCCACCCTGTCTGAACTACATTCAAACATGTACTGATTTTATACACGCTTCGGACAAAAGCCATTCCCTAGTCCATCAACTAGGGAATTTAATACTATCTAGGCAGAGGTCTCACCTCTTTAGTACAAGTTTACTTCTTGAATGCATCATTCAACAACTAAAAGATTACATATTAACCTTTGAAGATAATATTTCACTACGATCTAGCTCAGGCGGCACATTTTCTTATGGACTTCTGATCCATTTGAGCTAGAAACAACTTTTTTTTCACACTGTGTAAATAATGCAGCAGACAGTGGAATATGTGATAAATCCATCCAGTAAATCTAAAAGGACTTTGAAAATACCTCTTAGAACTAACGTGTTCTTCCTGTAGCCCTTATGACCCTACGGGATATAGGAAACTGTGCCAAGGTTGTACTACACACCACCTTACAAAGGATTTTGGATAATAACTGATTTGCAAGAGTCTTCCTGTGTAACAAAAAGGTAAACTGGACAAAGGTTTAGTTTCCGAGTACCTGAAGCTAATAGATTTATAATGTTATATTGGACTGCTGCTGTGCAACTATCAACTACATTTTCTAACGAAGAGCAAAAATAACTTTTTTAACCACTGGCCAATGCGAAATTGGTTCAAATTTGTTGACAAATTCCCAATGGGTACTGCATAATTTCTTTGCTCCAGTACAAAATTACTGCCTCTACACAACATAAACTGACCCATGGTGTTAAAAATGATCAGATCAAACCGCTCAATTTCTGGAAGACATGTACATTCCTTCTTATTATTATAATGGATAACCAACCTACCTGCGTGTTGATACTTTTCTTTGTGATTCAAAAATACATGTATTATTTGCAGCTTCTAAAAGACCACATTCTCAGCCGAGTAATAATGAAGGAGACATGTAACTGCATCATGAGGTCAGCCAAAGGAAGTGGTTGCTGCCCCTAACATCTTTTGTACTCCTAACACTGCCTTTTTGATCTGAAGAACCATTGGTCATAAAGGCAGTTGCAAGCAAAGGAAGCAAACACATCCAAGAGCTGAGGTATATTTTTAGTTTTCTCAGTTTTCCTTCAGTTTTGTCTATGAGCAGCCAATAGGAGGCTGCTGAGGTGGCCAAGGGGTGGCAAGGCATCACATTTGAAATGTCATTAGAGTACAAAGAGTACAAAATGATACCTTAGCTACTGCTGGCATTTGTGGGCTCCCGTTCCAGGAACTAGCCTTTTCTGTAAGAAACTGGGGGATTCTGAGTTGCAGAACTGCATGTTCTATTGTTATTGAAAGGGAAATGCAGATCCTTAGTAGAACAAACACTCTGACACAATTGTATGGCAATTTCATTTTACACTTATGGTTTGTGTGTTTCTGATTTCAAGATTCTAAAGTAAATGGATAGGACTTCCAGGTCACTTTGCATTCAATTTAATTTTACTCGTTAAAATAATTTAGGAATGTAAAAAAAACACTGGAGCGGAGATTGTCAACAACATGGCGGCTCTTACTAGCCAAGACCTTTCAGGTAGAGAGTGTCAGGTGCATAGTGTAGCCTCTCGCCTTTGCTACAAATGAGATTATAAAGAGGAAACCCACAGGAGGAAAATTCCATTTAACCTGCATATTGCTAGGAGTACTTATCGCTGTATAAAGGTATTTAATGCAAGAACACTGTCAAGTATTACTTGGGATTGAATGTTCCTACAACACTGCTGGAGCAGAGTTTTCTGTTGAAAATCTATTGGGTTTTTAAAGCTCTGGTTTGTCTATTTGTCGATAATTAAAAATATTAATTCATAACTATTAATTATTTGTTTTGTGTAAATGTTCGGATTAACCAATACGAATTAACAAAAAAAAACTACACGTGGGAATGCGTTCATGTTGCTTACTAATAATGTGCATGTTTTATTAAATGAATGTTGCTGTGTGCTGTTTATTTTAAAGCACAAAACGCTTTTGAATTGTCGTGTATTAATGCTTTTCTTGTGTTGCAAAGGCTAGATAATTACATACACATAAGGGTATTAGTGGGGTTAACACTGTTTAATCACTATGCTGTGGTAACGTTGTTTTTGTCTCTTTTAATTAAGATGGTACGTTTTGGCCTAGTAGAAAATGGCTGCCGTTTAAAGCCTGTATTCAAGTAGTCGAATTTTGATGAGAAGGCCTTGCTGAACATGGTCGAGAGTCATCTGACCACAGTCTTCGCCTGGTTTAAAGTTTTCCGTGAGGACAGCAGCTCTGGGCGAACATCCAAGTAACCTTGGAAGACAAAGGAGCCACAATGAACTTTGTGATTGTAACGCTGGTTCCGAGGAAATATGAATACGAAAGAAACATTTGTAAATCTAGGGTTTCCTGCTTCCGTCTTTTTATTTTTGTGATTTTTCTGAGCGGAGATTTTCCAAATGTAGCGATGCTACATCCTTTCCTTCTCGCTTTGCTCAGCGGTTCAGCGGACGTTTAAACATTTTATGTTTCTTTATTTTGTAATATTCGTTATAAATATTGTTAGCCTAGAGAGGGTCTAAGGCCACTTCTTCCCAAACCTGCGTTGGTGAGGATCGATGCTGTGAGGACGGCGACCTTGGGAGACTTCTACTGAGAGACCTGTCCTGACCCATTTCTGACATTTAGCTAGAATAGGTAATTATGAGAATAATGATTTACTTTGATTGATTTCCTTTGACTAATTTTAGATAAAGCATCATAATTTTAAATACAGTGTTGGTGGTTATTTCTTGTCAATTATTGAGTACTCTATTTTGATTATTGTTGTATAGATTGTTTAGATCATGACTCAGGACAGTTACAATTAGGTCTTATCGGCCTCAGTGTAGATGCAGGGTGTTTAGGAGTTTTTCTTTCCACAGGTTCAGTGCTGATAGAGTATTTGAGCGTATGTTAGTAAAATGGGCCCAAGTGTATGATGAGTGTATGTGCGTGTAACTGTGAAATTACTCTATCCGTGGAAGTAGGGAGAATTTGTACACCCCGATCTGCACCAATTTCCTGGTAGCAGAATTTGATGGTTATTGATGATTGTCTTGATCTGATTAGATTGCTTGTACATTGGCTTATTGATTATTGATTGATGTTGGTATATGTACTAATACTATATGTTGGAGTCGTCGTGTTGAGTTATATGTAGTGCTTCTGGAACTTGGGAGCTAGTAGCAGTTCCGTAGTAGGGCAGAGGGAAGTATATACTGCTCTCGGGAAAGACGGGATTGTTGGTCCTGTATGTATGCAGGAAAAACGTGTGACAATTGAAGCTGCGCGTCACATTGTCTGGGTTCGGAATCAGTGACATTGTCGTATGTTACTATTAGAAATATATTTCTGGTATAAAAGGAGTGCGTATGATAGCGAAGGTTATCTGTGAAACTCTAGTCTTAAGTCCCAGGGATCCGTAAGGTTCACCGTTAAAGCTTATCACGGGAGAAGTAATAGGTATTCTTTGAGCTTGTTTGAAGGACTGGGCAGAGGTAAGCTGCTTGGTTAACGTGTGTTATAATTCTGTAGCGGGACAGATTGTTCGCTGTTCTCGGGAAGGATTCTGTGTGTATGTACTATATTTTTCTGTATGATTGTGCGTGAATGTATGAGCATTTAATTGATTGTAAAACTTTTTGGACAAGTCCTAGAGGAAACAGTTAATGAATGCATGATAGAAGGGCAGAGTAGAGGGATGTGCTACTGTGTCAACGAGAGTATTAATTCCGTACTGAAACAGAAGTGAGTAAAAGACGGGATTCTTGTGAAATAGATTTTTCTTTACTATTCTGTGTTTAGCGAAGCAGACAATGGAGATGTTTATATGTTGTAACTAATAGATTTTGTAGAAATTTGACACAAAGTCTACTGAGAAGTTTTGTAAAGGAGGGGTAGACGAGTGACAGGAGACAGGAGAGTGGAGCGACTGCAGCGACTGCTGACGTCAAACAGACCGCGCTCTGATTGGATATTGGATCAGAATAGTGTTCGCGCTGGGATTGGTGCGTTGGTGTGAGCCGCGCAAGGATTGGAAAGAGTTACTCTGTACTCTTGTGACGTAGACGCTCCAGGATTGGTGCGTTAGTGTGAGTCGCGCTGTTATTGGATGAAAAATCGTATTGTTCAGTTGTATTACGGAAGGGATTAGAAAGTTTTGGTAAACGCTAAAATGTATTACCAAGAAGAGAAAAAGAAAAAATCTTTGTTTGGAAAAATAAAGCGCTGGTTTGACAAAGATAAAGATGTTAAAACAAGAGAAGGTGAATTGTTACCTCCAACGAAATCGCCTGCATCCTTCATGGCTGCGAGATATGGGTATCATACCTGTATATGGTTGGAGAATTGGGTTAGGTATACTAGGGAAGATGGTGTTCTAGCATTCCCAGAACATGGTTCATTTAATTTGGCCGTGTTGAAAAATTTACGGGAAAAGATGTTGTGTCTTGACCCAAGGCCGACACAGTTTGAGGCTTTAGTGGAATGGGAAGAGGAAGTACATGAGCGAGAAAAACAGAGGTCTGGAGGAAATTACAGATACATGTTTGGAAGGAGGCATGATCGTGAAACTCATCATGATCGAATGAAAAGATGGCGAGATGCTAGCATGTCAGAGGGATTATATCCTATGAGAACAGTTGATGAGAGAGAAGAAAGGAAGGGAGCGGAAAGGGTTCCTGAGGCAGAAGTGAGAAGATATGGAGTTAATGAGTATGAGGATGAGGTCTTGAATGACATGATTTACAAGAGACCACCTCCATATAGACCAGAACCAGAAGAGAGCACACCAGTTGTTTCTCCGATAAGAGATACATTGCGTATCATTGAGACAGAAAATGTGACACCTGAGTTAAGAAGTGGTAATCCTTTCAGGGAGAGAGAGAATCGATGTGGTGACGAGAATACGAGAGAATTAGCCAGAACTACATCAGAACTGACTGAAAAGATTAGAGAACTGACAAAGAATCTGGAAGCTGTTACGGTGCCTGTAACCATAGGTCCAGTTATGCCTATTTTTGATAAGCAGAGGACGAGTGAAAATGGTTTGGTGATTCCATATGTTGGGAATAAAATAACAAATTTAGCTGGTCCCTCAGGAGATTCAGGAAGAAGGACAGAAAGTAGTGATCTGAGACAATCCAGACATGATACATGTAGTGAAGGATTAGAGGTACAGTCTAATTCGAGATTGGATGCTAGTGAAGCTAGTTGTTCAGGGATGCCGATTTTAGAACCGCAGAAGAAAGTGGTTCCAGTGAGAAAAACTACTGAAATAACAGCTGAAGATCTGAATGATTGGATGAAAGTCCTTCAAAAGAGGGATAAGGATTCACAGGCTATTGATGTGGCTAGGTTACGTGTAGAATTAGAAGAGCTTGTTGCAGGGACAGTTCCTACAGAAATTCTAAAAAATCATCATGATGGTGAACTGTTATTTATGTGCAAAAATATCACCTGGAGAGCAAGAAATACACATGACAGGTTAAGAGCAGTAGCGAATGAGCAGGGAGTTGACATTGATAAGGTGAAAGCTCTGCAGAAGTCTTACAGGATGGATTTCACGGATAAAGACATTGAAAATCTGAATGGTACTGGTAGGACAGGACAGATTAAGGAAATGGTTGCATTGTTGCGAAGATGGGGTGATGTAGAGAAGTGGAAGGATAGGTGGTACAAGAAAAGAGAAGAATCAGGAGATAGAACTTATTCAGCATTTCCTGTGAGAGAAAAAGAGAAAACAGTGGATGCTTATCCTATGAGAGAAATACCTGGAGGAGGATATGTACATGTTCCATGGACCAGACAGGATATTTTATCATTTACGAATGATTTCCCTCGACTGAGAGAAAAGCTCGTCGAGTGGTATAGGCAGGTAGATAGGTTTGTGAAATTGTCAAAAGTGCTGTGGATTGACCTGAATAGTTTGTTTGATATAATTGTTCCAGCAGACTTGTGGACTGAGTGTAAAATAGTTGTAAGTTGGCCTACTGAGGAATATCCAAGAGATCAGAGAACAGGAGCACCAGATCCAGAGGTAATGAGAAAGTATGATCAGGTGATGGTATACCTGAAAAGTAAAGTACCTCCAAAAGAGACAGACTGGGTTAAAATAGATCGAACACAACAGGAAGCAAAAGAATCAGTTCATGCTTTTTATGAGAGGCTGATACTGGCTTTTAAACAATTCAGCGGGGATGAGCACCTGGGTGACAAAGATTTGAGTCATTTTGTATACAGATTTGTATATGGCCTGAGACCTGAGATTAGTGAGAGAATTCGAGAGCATACAGTGGACTGGCAGAGTAAAAAAATAGATGAGATTCTGAGACATGCAAAATACTTCAGTGATGAAATTGAAGCAAAACAGAGAAAGCTGAAAGAAAAAGCAATGTGGGCACAAGTGAAAGTTGCGGAAAGACAGGAAGCACAGTTGGTGGAACAGGCGAATAATGCAGGAAATAATGCAGGGAATAGGCCCAGGTATGCAGGGAAAGGAAAGGGGAATCTTGAGGAAGCCAAAAAGAAATTCCCATGTCACAACTGTGGCCAACTGGGACATTGGAGATCTGAATGTACCAATCCACCATTAGCGAATAATGAGGGTAAAACCTTAAATCAACAGGTGCAGAACGAGGGGAATAATCAACAGCAGCAACAACAGAAGGTTGTGAGACAGCAGAGTCAAGAGCCAAAACCGCCCTTGCCGCAGAATAGAGGGTCACAAAAGTACAATCAGGATTCAGGATTCTACAATGATGAGCAGGTAAACAAACAAAGGCGTTCTAATCAGGTACAACAGTACTTGTTAAAGAATGAAGGGAGTGAGTCTGAAGGTGATTATTGACGGTGCCGAAGAGAGGAGGAAGAGTGCATACTTGGTGCAACTCTAGAAATAGACCAGGCAGGACCATTTGTAGATGGGAAAATAAATGAAGAGAGTGTTACTTTTTTAGTAGACACAGGTGCGACAAGATCAACTGTCAGGTCAACAGATATTAGAAATCTTCCTCTCTCGGATGAAGCAATCCAAGTAGTTGGTGTAGCCAATACACAAATCAAGACACGTCTTACTGAACCAGTAAGAGTACAAATAGGGAAATTTTCAGACATGCACAGATTTATTGTCTGTGACACTAGTCCAGTGAACTTGTTAGGCAGGGATCTGCTTTGTAAAATGAACTGTACAATTTTTTGTACACCGGATGGAATGGCTTTTGAGACACCAGATGAGGATGTTTTGTACCGAATGACTCTAGGAAATAGAGAGAGTGAAATGGTTGGTGCATTTGCTGTGTTTGATCCGGAGGATTTGCCTCAAGAACTGAGAGACACAGTGAAAAGGACAGTTTGGGATTTTACTGGAGAGGATGTGGGATTGATGAATAATGTAGATCCTGTGAAAATTTCAGTGAAAGAGGGAATTACTTATCCTAACATTCCTCAGTACAAAATGACACCAGAAATAATTGAAGGAATAACTCCTATAATTGAGAAAATGATTCAGCAGGGAGTTCTGAGAGAACTACTGAGTAGCCCGTGTAACTCACCGATAATGGGGCTAAAGAAGCCTAATGGGAAGTTCAGGATTGTACAAGATTTGAGAAAAGTTAACCAAATTGTGGTGGCATGCTGTCCCATTGTGCCAAATCCGTCAGTGATTTTGTATCAGATTCCACATGATGCAGAGTGGTACACAGTGATTGATTTGTGTCATGCTTTCTTTTCAATTCCATTGCATCATGACAGCCAGCCGATTTTTGCATTTAGGTTTGGCCAGCGTATTTTAGCATGGTGTCGTATCCCACAGGGGTATACAGAGAGTCCTTCGATATTCAATCAGTTATTGAAAAAATCATTGGAGAGCTTGATTATGCCTGAAAACTCAGTACTAGTGCAGTATATTGATGACCTACTTGTGGCATCAAAGACACGTGAAGCTTGTGAAGTAGATACTATAGCTTTACTGAATCATCTGGCAGATGGAGGGTTAAAAGTATCTCCAGCCAAATTGCAATTTTGCAAGAAAGAGGTGCATTATCTTGGACACAATATTGAAAAAGGTCTGAGAAAGGTGACTGATGACAGGATTAAAATCATCAGGGGAATGAAGGCCCCAATGACCCAGAGGGAAGTGAGAATGTTCCTGGGGATGGTGGGTTATTGTCGTCAGTGGATTAGTAATTTTTCTCTGATAGCAAGACCACTGATTAAGCTGACAAAGAGTGAGGTAAAAGACCCATTGGAACTAGATGGAGAACAAATGGCAGCATTTGAGGAGTTGAAGAGCAGAATGTGTGAAGCCCCTGCTTTGGGTATGCCAGACTATGAAAAAGAGTTTGAGTTGTACTGCAGTGAGAGAAATGGATGTGCACTTTCAGTGTTAATTCAGAAGCATGGGCAGCTGAGGAGGCCTATTGCGTACTTCTCATCGACACTTGACCCTGTAGCTGTAGGTTTACCAGGTTGTTTGAAATCTGTGGCTGCAACATGCAGAAGCCTGGAACAGAGTGAGGGAATCATAATGGGATATCCTGTAAGGGTATTCGTACCTCATAATGTGGCAATTCTTTTGACAAGAAGCAGAACCCAGTACATGTCACATAGTCGGCTGACTAAATATGAGAAAGTCATTCTGGGAGCATCAAATGTGACTCTTGAGAGGTGTGTGAATGTGAATCCAGCGACATTGTTGCCGGATATTGAAAATGTGGGTGTGAAGACAGAAGATGATCACAATTGTTTAGATGTGCTTGATTACTGTACAAAACCGAGACCAGACATAAGGGATATTCCCTTGCTTCAGAGTGATCATGTGTTGTTTGTGGATGGATCATGTCTGAGGAATGATGAGGGTGTGCTGAATGCGGCATATGCAGTGTGCAAGGTTTCAGAGGTTATGGAAGCATCACCATTGAAAGGAGTGAAATCTGCACAAGTTGCTGAATTGGTAGCATTGACAAAAGCTTGCAAAATTGGAGAGAATCTGAGAGTGACTGTGATAACTGATAGTCAGTATGGATTTGGAGTTGTGCATGATTTTGGCCAGCTTTGGCTGCAGAGAGGTTTCTTGACGTCGAGTGGGACTCCAATAAAGAATGCTGAAGTGATTGGGAAATTACTTGAGGCGATACAGCTACCTAAAGAGTTAGCAGTTGTGAAATGTGCTGCTCATGGACAAGGAGATGATTTTGGACAGTTGGCAATAGATTTGCTAACGACATTGCACAATATTGCGCGAAAAATAATCAGTCGATTAATAGGGAACGAGAAAGTGAAATGTCTTTTTGTTCTGTGATGTTTACTAATGTCCTAGAGACGTGGGATGAGGTGAAACAGTTGCAGGATGAGGCAGGAAAGGAAGAAAAGAGAGACTGGATCAAGGCAGGTTGTGCCCCAAGAGAAACAGACCATGTGTGGGTCTATAGAGATGGCAGACCAGTCATGCCTAACTCTATACTGTCGACAATGGCAAGGATGTATCATGGCCAGGGACATTTGGGAAGGGATGCTATGATCAGGTCTTTTAACCCCTTCCATGCTGCGCAAATTCCGCCGCTGTGCTGACGGAATCTTGCGCGGGCGTGGTCATGACGGAACGGTTCCGTCATGAGCACAGCTCAACCGTGGCTCATGACGGAACCGTTCCGTCATGAGCACCGAAGGGGTTAAGCAGACTTGGTACAATGCAAAGTTCAGGACAATTGCAGAGAGCATCTGTCAAAGATGTTTGATTTGCCAGCAATTTAACACTGGGAAAAAGACAGTGGTGAGTCTGGGAACGATAGGCAGAGAAGGTGGTCCTTTCACGAGAATGCAGATTGATTTCATTGAAATGCCCCAAGTGAACAGACTAAGGTATGTTCTAGTGGTAGTCTGTTTGTTCTCAAGATGGGTGGAGGCCTATCCGACTAGGAGAAATGATGGAGTAACAGTGGCAAAGTTACTGTTAAGGGAGTTGATTCCTAGGTACGGGTTTCCAGTAACGATTGAGTCTGATAGAGGTGGACACTTCTATAATGAGCTCATGAGTTTGATTTATGAAGCATTGAGCATACAGCAGAAGCTACATTGTGCATACAGACCAGAGGCTTCTGGTGTCGTGGAGCAGATGAACGGCACGATCAAGAACAGGATTGGTAAGATGTGTTTAGCCACTGGAATGAAATGGCCTGATATCTTGCCTCTAGTGCTAATGACTATTAGATCTACTCCAGATAGAACTACTGGTTTAAGTCCACATGAGATTTTGATGGGACGTGCAATGCGTCATGCATTTGTACCTGTCAATAAGTTGATGACAATAACTGATGACATGATTTTGGATTACTGTAAAGGCCTGGCTGACGCAGTTCATTCTGTGTTTCACCAGATTGGAGAAGAAGCTACCACACTTGAGAAGAAGCAAGCTCATGATCTGAGTCCAGGGGACTGGGTGAGAATTAAAGTACACAGAAGAAGAAATTGCTTGGTCCCAAGGTGGGTAAGGCCAAGACAAGTCATTCTGACTACGACAACGGCAGTGAAGTGTGCTGGTGTGAAAAACTGGGTACATGCGAGTCATACTCTGAGAGTTCCAAACCCAAAGGATGGGACTGGCAAGGAGTATTTTGAAGAGTCAGATTCCAGTGATGATGAAGACACAGAACCAGTGAGAAAAGAAGCAGAAAAGGCTTCAGGAGAACAATTGAGAGTCTCAGAAAGGAGATCAGATTCTGTAAGAGAGCCTGAAGTTCCAAAAAGCAGTGGTGGAAAAAGAAGAGAAAAGAGCAATTCCACAGAGACTACTCCTGAATCAGAAGAGGAGATTGAAGAACCACTTGAGATTATACCTGAAGAAGTAGGGTCAGAAGAAGATAGAGAGGGACAGATTGCGGAAGACCCCCGAGGAGGTGTAGGGAACATTCTTGACAAGCTAGGTGAAGGGACAAGTAGACAGCAAGAAGATTGCGTGTCGGAGACCCGAGGAGGGACAGAAGTAGGGAAGTCTCAAACAGTGGTGAAAAAGACTGTGGAGCGAAAGAAAATTGCTGAAGAACAAGAGGCATTTGAAACAGAATCAGATGAAAGTGAGAATGAGAAATCAGAGGGTCGAATTCTGAGAAAGAGAACTTGGATTGGAGAAAGAAATAATAAAGAAATAAGGCCGAAAAAGATTATAAGGGGAGATCTTTGGCCTAACAACAGAATAAAGAAGCTGAGATACAGACTGATAAGAGCAAATACCTCGAAAGCTGAATAAGTGAATGAGGTGTCGAGTCAGAATTCAGCAAGAGGTGAAAAGCGAAAAGAGTCAAAAGAACCAGAGGAAATCAAAAGGATAAGAAAACCTAACCAGAAGTATAGGTCGCCGGAATGGACGTATGTGGCACTGTCTGAAGGTGAAGAGGCAGAAAGTCAAGGAAATCCACAGGAGACCGTACAAGAAGTGGTTGAGGAAAATACAGGTGAAATCCTGAAAGTAATCTTGACTGACATTGGAGAAAAGTCGGATACTGAGGATATTGTTGGAGATCTAATACAGTTTGATGTTGAAGAAAATGAAGTAAAGAGTGATGAGTATCCAAATTGAGTGAAAATAGAAATCACTTGGAGAAAGTGAAAAGAAGAAAAAACTGAAAATTAGTTGTTTGAAGTAATCCAGAGTTCTAGAAACTCAAAGTAGTGGAGTAGTAGAGGCTAAGTCAAAAGACACGGTCAAAGTAGTAAAATGGCTAACATAGAGAATAACCAAAGTAGATGTGCCTTCTTAAGAAGATGGTGTAAAATGTGCTGCTGCTGTACTGGATTATTATTGCTACTATGGGGTGTTTTAGCTTTATTAGTTACTTTTAGAGTTACAATAGGTACATTTGAGATGCATACAGAGAATGTGACTAATGTAGGGAAGAGTTCACAAAAAGTAGTTCCAACTAGAATTAGTAATACTTATATACATAAAGATAGGTCAATTAATGATTTTTCTAGTAATGTTTTTTCAAAGCTGTTATACGAATATGTGAAGACAATGGAAGTTAGGGATTGCTACGTTTGTATGCAATTACCTGCATCCGTTTCAGAGGGTGTTACTTATCACCATTTACCAGCTACGTATGGAATTTCTTGTAGTGTGTTAAGTAGTGTTTTTTATTTGTTAGGGAAAATAGATTATGAGATGTCTAACAAAGATAACATTTTTGGGCAATTGCCTATGGACAAAAAGCTGAATCCAGCTAAAGAAGCTAACATTTTTGGTGAGATTTTTATTGAAAAAGAAGAATTAACATTAGATTACATTTTTAAGAACAATTTAACTTGCAGTCTGAAAGAAGAGGAGCAAGCTTTCCTAAATATGGTGGAGGAAAGGAGAATGAGCATGCATGAGAAAGCAGGGAAATATAAAATGAGTGAGACAATTTGGGACATTGAGATGGGAAAAGAATTGAGAAATGGGGCTAGTCCAACTTTAGCTCTAGATGCACCACAGAAGGGTAAGCTGTGCATTACAAGAAGGAAATCCCAATATGATACATATTTTGTTGGGACTAGTGAGTGTCATGATACATACTTCATTGCAACAGGATGGGGTTTCAAGGGAGGAGAAGATCCAATTTTTCCAGGAATGTATTATGTTTGTGGGAACAAGGCTTATTACAGGTTGCCTGACCATTGGTATGGCACGTGTTATGTGGGCCTGGTCTTTCCAAAGATCTTTCATATAGATAGAATAGAAGATGTAGAACATATTAATTTACTAACGCGTTTTAAGAGAGAAACTTGGTCTGAAATAGTGGGTGACATTTTTGGAGCTTTAATTCCAGCAGTGGGAATTTCTTTGAATGCTTATGGAATTCGGAAACTGTCAACAGTGGTGGATCGCTTATCGACAAATACCGCTGGAGGGTTTCTTTTGGTGAATACAGAATTGATTGCCGTACGTGCCATGTCTATGCAAAATCGACTTGCCCTTGATATTCTATTGGCCAAGGAGGGTGGAGTCTGTGGAATGCTGAAAGTTCAACATTGTTGCACTTACATTCCAGACGAAAGCAAAGACCTGAAGGTCTATATCAAAAATATTACTGATTTGCATGAAGAATTAGTACCACTAGAAGCTGAGAGTATTTGGACTAAAATAGCTAATAAGATAGTTGCTGTTAAGAGTTTTATTGCAAAAATAGGTAGTACTATTATAGGTAAGATATTGTTTCCTTTGACCTGTATAATTGTTGCTTTATTGATATTAAGATTGGTGTGTTTGTGTTGTAAAAACAGGGGAGGGAAAAAGAAATTAATCAAAAGAAATAATGAAAAGAGAAATAAAAGGTTGAAAAGAGAACCACAAGAACTAGAATTAGAGGAATTAAGGGAGAGTGTTTATTTGGAAACAAAGAGGGATGATGAAAGGGTGTCTAGTGTGTAGTGTTGTGTAAGGAGAAAAAGACATTTCCAATTTCTCCTAAAATGGGACTAAATTTTACTACATTTTTTTTTGGGGTTGTTTATTTGGTGATAATATCACCAAAGGGGGGATTGCTGGAGCAGGGTTTTCTGTTGAAAATCTATTGGGTTTTTAAAGCTCTGGTTTGTCTATTTGTCGATAATTAAAAATATTAATTCATAACTATTAATTATTTGTTTTGTGTAAATGTTCGGATTAACCAATACGAATTAACAAAAAAAAACTACACGTGGGAATGCGTTCATGTTGCTTACTAATAATGTGCATGTTTTATTAAATGAATGTTGCTGTGTGCTGTTTATTTTAAAGCACAAAACGCTTTTGAATTGTCGTGTATTAATGCTTTTCTTGTGTTGCAAAGGCTAGATAATTACATACACATAAGGGTATTAGTGGGGTTAACACTGTTTAATCACTGTGCTGTGGTAACGTTGTTTTTGTCTCTTTTAATTAAGATGGTACGTTTTGGCCTAGTAGAAAATGGCTGCCGTTTAAAGCCTGTATTCAAGTAGTCGAATTTTGATGAGAAGGCCTTGCTGAACATGGTCGAGAGTCATCTGACCACAGTCTTCGCCTGGTTTAAAGTTTTCCGTGCGGACAGCAGCTCTGGGCGAACATCCAAGTAACCTTGGAAGACAAAGGAGCCACAATGAACTTTGTGATTGTAACGCTGGTTCCGAGGAAATATGAATACGAAAGAAACATTTGTAAATCTAGGGTTTCCTGCTTCCGTCTTTTTATTTTTGTGATTTTTCTGAGCGGAGATTTTCCAAATGTAGCGATGCTACATCTTTTCCTTCTCGCTTTGCTCAGCGGTTCAGCGGACGTTTAAACATTTTATGTTTCTTTATTTTGTAATATTCGTTATAAATATTGTTAGCCTAGAGAGGGTCTAAGGCCACTTCTTCCCAAACCTGCGTTGGTGAGGATCGATGCTGTGAGGACGGCGACTCGGGAGACTTCTACTGAGAGACCTGTCCTGACCCATTTCTGACATTTAGCTAGAATAGGTAATTATGAGAATAATGATTTACTTTGATTGATTTCCTTTGACTAATTTTAGATAAAGCATCATAATTTTAAATACAGTGTTGGTGGTTATTTCTTGTCAATTATTGAGTACTCTATTTTGATTATTGTTGTATAGATTGTTTAGATCATGACTCAGGACAGTTACAATTAGGTCTTATCGGCCTCAGTGTAGATGCAGGGTGTTTAGGAGTTTTTCTTTCCACAGGTTCAGTGCTGATAGAGTATTTGAGCGTATGTTAGTAAAATGGGCCCAAGTGTATGATGTGTGTATGTGCGTGTAACTGTGAAATTACTCTATCCGTGGAAGTAGGGAGAATTTGTACACCCCGATCTGCACCAACACCTCCGTGGACCACACTAAAAATGAAGTAAGTCTGCTGAGCAATCCAATTTTAATTCACGTACGCAGAAAAACACAAACAAACAGAATAGAGGGTATGGTGAGTGTGTTGCAGGTTTTAAACTAAGCTGAGATTTCTAGGTGACTAAACAGTAATGTGACACAAGTAAAGTATTTAATGCTTTGTGAAGCCAGTCATTAATAAACAAAATGGAAGAAAATATAATTTAGATGAAAATTACAAAATTGCACAGGGCTAATCAGAAAGTGCAAAGCAATCTAGGGGAAAGTAACAGGTCCTGGCATTCATAAAACAAGCACTGGCAAATTCGGTAGGTTTTGACTTAGATATGCTGGTGCAAAGCTTTATGCTTTGACAATACTTGTTTGTTTTAGCATACCAAACTATTCCAGAGTGACTGCCCATGTGTTCTGTGCACTCACCGACTACCATATGTGTTATTGCACATGCACACAAGCAATCATTTGGGATTTTTGGGGGGTTAAAGTACAACAAAAATCATTACAAAATGGTCACAGGTGCATGTATGAATGCGCAAGCATACTCATACTCGGCGGCCATTTAGTAACTTTTTTATAATACTATTATACTAATTTACGCTACTGATCATCCTGTGTGCTGCACTGCTTTTATTTAGGTTAATGCAATGTTACATACAGGACAGGTCTTGCTGTATGTTAATATAGCTACTGTTTGTGCAAAGAATGCATTATGGTGCATAACAATAGTTTAGGGCCTTTATAACAGTCCTGTTCAAAGAGCCTCTCTACGCTAAATCATATATGATCCATTGTCACGTATCTTCTGTTGCTAGCATTAGGGTCATAGAAGTAATTTTCCACTCTCTGCAGCAGCCTGCTTTTGCAGTAGTTGTAAAGCTGCTCTGCAAGTATGCAAGGCCTTGAAAAATCCGTATAAGTGGAGCTAAAAGATACAAAAGCTGCTTTCTTTTGGCAATTAGTAAATATAAAGGGAGCAACCCCAATAATTTTAGGGAAATCAATACATACGGCCTCATTACGATGCCGTGTAGCGGACTGGAACCGCCCGACCATAGGTCGGCGGTTCCAACCGCAGAATTTGGATGCAACTGCCCTATGGGCAGTCGGAAACATCCATTATTCAATGGCAGCTTGTGCGGCCGGCGGAAAAAGGCCCACAGCACAAGGAAAAAGGCCCACAGCACAAGATGCCATTGAAAAACAGATGTTTCTGAACATCCCTGCACAGTGTGGCAAGCACCATAGGTGCCCCCCAGGTCCTATAGCGGAAGGGAGGCCTGCTACAGGCCCCCAAAGTCACTTTCTGACAGCCTTTCCTTGTCAGAAAGGTTGACATGGAAAGGCTGTAGGAAAGTGACATCATATTCCCGACGGTGGAGCCGAGGCTGGCTCCGGCGTCAATATGGGATTATGAGTCTTTCCGACATTCCGACGGGCTCCGGAATTCCCCCACAGATTTCTCTCCGACCGCCGTCTTTGTAATATGGCGGTCAGAATGAAACCATCGATGTCGGGCAAAACCTTTGACAAGCTGTCAGATGGCCTTCTGCCCGACATCGTAATCAGGCGGTAAAATGGCAGACAGCCAATATGAAGTGGTAGGTTAAGAGATAATTTGTGAAGGGCGGGCTGCACAAGTACACAGAAGTGAACAGCTCAGAAGCAGTGTGCTAATGCTGTCCCACTCAGAAAAAATAAAAAGATAATTACTAAGTGGGGCTATGAAGGGAGACGGAGCTGAACAATGGGCTCGTAGGGAATTGAGCGGTGCTTAATTTGTGGAAGAATAAGTTCCTGTGTCCAAAGCTCTGCTCAGAAACCCGCACATGCACAGCATGCTGAATATCAAGTCTGGAAACCACCTCATGCCTCCAATGCTCACTTTGAGCTGGTGGTTGCCAGTGGGACCCATAGGCACTCATATGTGGGGACCGGCACTTATTTTTTCCAATTAGACATTTTCAGAGAGCAAGAGAGGGAAAAACACCCAAAGGGGAAAGAAGGCAGAAGAGAAAAATGGAAAAAACTGTCACACAGAAAGACGGGAGGAAATTAAAGAGTGAGAAAAAGCAGAAGAGGTGTCGGGTAGTGGATGAATAAGGCCTACAGTGGATTGGAAACTATGCAGCCATTCAGTAGTGACGGCCGCTGGCTTCCCAGCTCAGCTTTGAGAACCGGCACTCATTTTCTTTACAGATTAGGCACTGCATGCCTCTTTACTCGACTATCAGTTACACCCTGACCCATTATCTCAGCCATGCTGGTTCCTGCTGTCTCCTTTTGTTACGGTTTTGCCATCTTTCTCTCCCCATTGTGTGTTTTCCCTCTTCTGCTCTGGACCATAAAGCTTTGAAGAAAATAAATGCTGGTCTCCAAAAAGGAATGCTGGTAGCCCTACTGGCAATCACCAGCTCAAATTAAGCACTGGAAGCAAGCCCCTGTAGCAGTGTGTAGCTGATGGGCCCTTGCAAAAGCAAGTGAAAAAACAAAGAAGTGGGGTCCAGGTAGGGAGGGGTGAAAAAAACAGAGGACCAAGGAGTTGGTGGGAATCAGGAAGAGAGCGGACAGGGAAGAAAGCAGGAAAAACTATGTGCTTCCACGGAGTGCAAAGACAAAATGAAAAGCTAGTTTCTTGATATCAGTAGAGGAATGCTAGCACTCTTCCAAACAAAACAATGGTAAAGAAACTATGCTTCAGGCACTGAACACTAAAAAGAATACGAATTAAAGTCATTAAATCAAGAGTTTCAAATTGACATAACACTTAAGCCATTCATTCATTCGTGAGCAAAGTCCTGACATAAATCCTGTAATATGCTTGGCTCTGTAGAGAATAAGTCATCACAACCGGCTATATCTGTTGGCAAGACATAAAATACCAAATTGTAAGGCACCAGTGCATGTGGGTTAAAACCAGGGGTGGTTCCAGGCAATGGGCAGAGGGGCCACGCCCTTCTAATTTTGTAAAGCAATGTAGATGCTAATTGCAAAAAGTAATTACCATCCACATTTCTTCAATAAAACAGTGCCTTTGCTTGCTAACACAGATGTTGTCACATGAGACAGACAGTCAGGCAGTTTTCAGAAGACACATGCCTATTTGCGCATGTGCTAGTCATTGTGACTTGTAAGCAAGCTATGGGGGCTGACATGTGCCAGCCGTGGTTTGCAATACTCGGAGGTCCTCATGGACCACCCATTGATGACGCAAAGGGGCATCAGATTTTAATGCAGCCCCGGGCGTGTGCAGTGTCAGCCCTGTACTTCCGGGGCTGCTTGTCCATCATTGCTAAAGCTGCCTTCTACCCCACCCTTTCCCAAGTCATCACAGTGGGGGTGTGGTCAGCAAGCATAACGGACACCACTGAACCCTGCGAGGAGTTGGCAAAGGGAGGAGTTACAGAAGGCTGCTTTTGCAATAGGGCATGCCAGTCCCTGAGTGACCTGAGTGACTCAGGTCACATGCTGTAAACAGATACAAGGAGCATGCTTCCGCCTTGCCTCGTGTATCTGTTTAGAGCATTTCAGCAAGAGCGCGCTTTTGGCTCTTGAACTGGACTGGTGTGTACTACCTCCGTCTGGCTGCGCCACCCACTGCTGCTGGGACTGGACTGCCCAAGACTGCACATGATTGGACAGAGGACAAGACTTCACTGGCTCAGCCTCGCCCAGGTAAGTGTGTTTTAGTTATGGTAAGTCAAAACAGACAATGAATCGGGTACTTTTCGGGCCCAATATTCATGTCCTTTATGTTAAAATGTTAAACTTTCAATATTCAGAAATCGTGTATTGTTTTTGTCAGTAAAGGCTTGACTGGCAAGAACACTGCACAATTTCTGAACAAACAACGCTAAAACCGATAAGTCAATCCTATCCTTAGCGTTTTAGTGTCCATTATTCACTTAAGCGTTTAATTAATCTTGCATTCTGTAGGAGTTTTATATTTAAAAGATCTTGTGTTTTTCTATTTTTATGTGTTGAATATATATCACTCTCGTATAATGCCTACTTTCAGCTGAGTTGCCTCTATTGGCGGCTCTTCTGCTCAGGCGGAGAAGTGTCGCCCCACTGCTTTTCACAGTGTAAAAAAGGATAAATAAAAAAGTAATAACTGGACGTTATTATCATTTTATTTCTTCCTGCTGCAGCGTCTTGGCAGGGCGGGCAGATCTGCTCTGCTCTCAGGGCAGGGAGAGGAGTGGTGGGCACTAGGTAAGTGCGAATGACTGTTTGGCTGGCCCTCTCGGGTGGACCAAACAGTCATGCACACTTTGCATGTTCTCCACCCTGGCTGCATTGCAGCCTGGGTGGAGAACATGCCCAGGCTCACATTCCCTGGCTGAGCGCCGAACCACAGAGCTCAGACCAATCACAACACTGCATATGAGGAGCATAGGTGCTTTCTGTTTGCAAAGGAGAGGACAGAGTGGACGGAGGAGAGGTGACGGCCGGCCAAGAGGCCGGCCGGCAGGTAAGGGATTTTTTTAAACCCCCTCCTCCCTCTCTTTCCCCGCCCCGCCCCACTGCTGCCTCCAGGGGAGCAGCCGCCACTGGTCATCTCCATTGTTTATGAAGGTGTCACGCATGATTGAGAATAGTATATGTTTTTTGTGTCGCAATATCACTATTTTATAGTGCGTGCTTTAAACTAAGTAGCCTCCAGGTGTTCATAACGGACTGGAAATCAGGCTCAGGCGCTGACGCTGAAGGCCTCACAGTTCCCGCCAGTGGGTCAATAAGGTGTTCAGAATACACACCCTCCATTCCTTGCCCTATATGCAGAGATAGAGAGCAATGGTCGTGTATTGCAGTTGCAGCTGTGATTCAGGGCAAATGTCTGTGAAAGAAGTTGTCAAAATATTGGGCTGAAGTAAAAGAAACTACAGTGTTAACAGGTGAGAGGGTGCGCTGGGTGTTTGGTGTGAAGTGAAGGGGAAGGGAGAAAGTGCAGACATGGATTACAGGCATCTTCATAACTTTCATTTTCACATTGACTTTTATAGATCGCAAAGTAAACTACATCAACATGCTTTCCCACAGGAGAAGCGTTCAATCTAATAACACGACATGATATTGTTTCTTTCACCGAAAGGCTCAAGTGAGTAATATGATTTGGCCAAAACACACTGACTAAAAGAAAAGCCGAGCCTCGAGCCCGAAGTCAAAGCACCGTGGCAGAACAAACACACCATGCCTCCTGAATAATGAACCCAATTTACGAGCTGTTTTGAAGGCGCTTCTCGGGCTCACGGGTCTCCTGGTGCCTGCGCATGGTTAAGAGACTCACAGAAAGATGGGCCGCCCACTGTTCGTCAATCACAAGTTACCAGCCGGATGAGGCTGTGAGCAGCAGAGGTCACGGCTGTTGTGGCAAGGCAGCGTGCGCATTAGCTGAACAGTCTCCTGTACGTTTGCAGTCACCGCGCGCAGCTCGGGTTGCCATGGAAACACATCTGTGGTTTGCTGCACAACTATTCCATGCGTGACTGTAGTGGCGAAGTGCCCCTCGTCACAAATTCTAGAACAAGGAAATATTGTGTGCAGTGTTTATCTGGTCTGTCAATGCTCACTAATTAACTTTATGCCTTCATAAACACCTGTGCGTGCTCACCAATGTCCCTTGCCTGTTATTCGTTAGGTTTTCAATCATGTGCAGTCACTGGACATTTAACTTAGATATTAATTTATTGCAGGAGTTTTAAATGGCACGAACATTGATAATCTTCACTTACATGGTTATGTCTTCAGATTCCTAATTACCTCACATCAACATTAAATTCATACTTTGCTAGCGTTGGCTTTGGATGGGATGGAGATTAATGCAACCTCATTTCTAAAAGTGACTTTAAACATTCACAGTAGAGCGTGCATTTTTAACACTTAGCTGCACTTGGTGAGGTTCCACGTGCAACAAAACAGCATTGCTATTTATTCCTGCTTCCTGCACTCACTAAACATCTGCTTACACCAGCTTATAGGCACACAGCTGGTACTTCCTGGAGTGTGCAGTCAGCTAAGGGGGGGGTGGTGCGGTGACATTTCGTTATGTGATGGGGCAGATTTTAATGCATTTACCTTCTTACTCAAACTTCGAATAGAATACATGGTAATAAAATAAAATGTATTTCAGATGTGTAAATATTTTAGCTATGAAGATTTTAATATAGTCTAAAACACATTCCAGAAAAATGCTCGAACCCAGATTTCACGCCCAAGGTGCAAAGTTATGAGATCAGACTAAAATTCAATCCCTAAAAGTGGACATACTAAAGTAGCCCTAAGCATCCTCCTATGGGTCCTAGTAGTCTAAAGTGCATTTAAGTTCGTGTGCATCCTACAAAAAGACCGTTTGAAGAAGGGACATGGGTTGTTTTCAGATATAGATGCTCGATACAAGGTAAACAGGACCTTAAGCTCAGCAAATAAAGTTATATGGTGGGTTCATTGGAACAGATTCCTTGTACAGATTCATTGGAACAGATTCCTTGTAGGGATTCATTGGAACAGATTCCTTGTACCCAACGCCTCAATCGGGTACAGAGAGCAGAAGTCAAAGCACTTCAAATAGGTAACTCCTTAAAAATTACTTTTCAAGGATGATTTCTTTCAAGTTTCCTAATTGATATAGAAAAGGGAAACCCGTGACAACAGATTCGAAGGCACGCTGACCTGGCCAGCATGGAATTCCAATGTTAAAGATGAACAATAAAAAGAATAACCTAATTACAACTCTCTAACTGAGCAAGCTCCAGGGGACGTGGCTAATCCAAACACACGGATTGGTGTGTGATAGCAGGGAAATGCTAGATCAAAAAGCAACATTTTCAGTGATCCACAAGAATCAGTCTGGGGTTCTGTCCCTGATCTGGATCGGATTTTAATTGGCTGCAATGTATGACTGTGACAAACCCAACCCTGACTCTCTAGCAAGCTCTCTGAAATCTCCAACACCAGAAACAAAGAGGCTGAAGGAGTACAGGACCTTTACTTTTACTAACAAGCTCAAATGTGTGAAGCCAAAACTGATTGCAACCTAGCGTTCTGAAGTGACTGGATGGTGATAGGTCATTGCTAAACAAAACTAATTTGTAATTTTTGGGTTGGTTTTTGTGGTGATATATATCACCAAAGGGGGGATTGCTGGAGCAGGGTTTTCTATTGAAAATTTATTGAGATTTAAACTCCAGTTTACGTTATATGTCATGATTAAAATTACTGATTTATAATCATTAAAATACTAACTTTGTTAGAAGTCTTGACTAATCAACATTACTAATGAGAGAAATTACACGCGGGAATGCATTTATGTTGCTTTATTAATACGTGAACTAAATTGGTGAGCAAATTAATTAAATAAGTGTCGCAAAAGTGCTATTTGTTTCGTGTTTGCGCTTTTAAATAACGTGCTCTAATGCTTCTTTGTGTTGCAGACGGCTAGATAATTACATACACATAAGGGTATTAGTGGGGATTAACACTGTATAATCATTACGATGTGGTAACGTTGTTTTGTGTTTCTTTTAATTAAGATGGTCCGTTTTGGCCTAAACCAAGATGGCCGCTATTTGCAGCCTGCACTCGAGTGATTGAAATGTGACGAGAGGCCTTGCTGAACATGGTTGGAAGTCACCTGACCACAGCCTCTGTCTGAATTAAAAGTTTCCGTGAGGACAGCAGCTCCGGGCTTGCTGCCAAGTGCCCTTGGAGGAGAATAAAGCCACAATGAACTTTGATAACTTGCGGTGGCTTCGCTATGGTTCCAAGGAAGAGCATTCATGAATGTATCGATTGCCTAGCTTGAGTTTTCTTCTTCCGTGTTTTTATTTTTGTGATTTTTCCGAGCGGAAGTTTTCTAAATGTTGCCAGACAACATCCTTTCCTGCTCGCTCTGCTCAGCGGCTCAACGGACGTTTAGAGTTTGTTTGTTACTTTTATTTTGCAAGTTTCATTATAAATAATGTTAGACTAGAGAGGGTCTAAGGCCACTTCTTCCTGAACTTATGCTCGTGAGGATCGATGCTGATCGAGTGGACGGCGACTCGGAGACTTTACTGAGAGACCTGTCCTGACCCATTTAGCTAGAATAGGTAACTATGAGAATAATGATTTTGCAATTCCACAGAGACTACACCTGAATCAGATGTTGAAAATCCACCTGAGATTACACCTGAAGAAGCAGGGTCAGAAGAAGATAGAGAGGGACAGATTGTGGAAGACCCCCGAGGAGGTGTAGGGAACACTTCTGATAAGCTAGGTGAAGGGACAAGTAGACAGCAAGAAGATTGCGTGTCGGAGACCCGAGGAGGGACAGAATTAGGGAAATCTCGATCGGTGGTGGGAAAGACTGTGGAGCAAAAGAAAATTGTTCATGGACAAGAGGCAAATGAGACAGAATCAGATGAGAGTGAGAATGAGAAATCAGAGGGTCGAGTTCTGAGAAAGAGAACTTAGATTGGAGAAAGAAATAATAAAGAAGTGAGACCGAAAAGGATTGTGAGAGGAGATCTTTGGCCCAACAGGATAAAGAGGCTAAGGTACAGACTGACACGAGCAAGTGCAAGTTCAAGTTCATCGAAAGCTGAACAGGTGAACGAGGTGTCTAGTCAGAATCAAGCAAAGGGTGAAAAACAAAAGGTCTCAAAAGAACCGGAAGAGATCAAGAGAATCAGAAAACCTAACCAGAAGTATAGGTCACCGGAATGGACGTACGTGGCACTGTCTGAAGGTGAAGAGACAGAAAGTCAAGGAAATCCAGAGGGGACCGTACGAGAAGTGGTTGAGGAGGAGAAAACTGTTGGAATCCTGAAAGTTATCTTGACTGACATTGGAGAAGAGTCGGATGCTCAGGATATTGTTGAAGATCTGATACAGTTTGATGTTGCTGAAGAAGAAGTGAAAAGTGATGAAAATCCAAATTGAGTGAAATAAAGGAGTAACTTGGAGAAAAAGTGAAAAGTAGAAAATATAAAATTAGCTGTTTGGAATAATTTAGAGTTCTAGAAACTCAGTAGTGGAGTAGAAGAGGCTAAGTCAAAAGACACTGCCAAAGTAATAAAATGGCTAACACAGGAAATAATCAAAGTAGATGTGCCTTCTTGAAAAGATGGTGTAGAATGTGCTGCTGCTGTACTGGATTATTAATGCTGTTATGGGGTGTACTTGCTTTATTAGTTACCTTTAGGGTTACAATAGATACTTTTAGAATACATACTGAGAATATGACTAACATAGGGAAGAATTCACAGAAAGTAGTTCCGACTAGAATTAGTAACATTTACATACATAAAGATAGGTCAATTAATGATTTTTCTAGCAATGTTTTTTCAAAGTTGTTGTATGAATACGTAAAAACAATGGAAGTTAGGGATTGTTACGTCTGTATGCAATTACCTGCGTCTGTTTCAGAAGGTGTTACTTATCACCATTTACCAGCTACGTATGGGATTTCATGTAGTGTGCTAAGTAGTGTTTTTTATTTGTTAGGGAAAATAGATTATGAGATGTCTAACAAAGATAACATTTTTGGGCAATTACCTATGGATAAGAAGCTGAATCCAGCTAAAGAAGCTAACATTTTTGGTGAGATTTTTATTGAGGCAGAGGAATTAACATTAGATTACATTTTTAGAAACAATTTAACTTGCAGTTTGAAAGAAGAGGAAATAGCTTTCCTAGACTTGGTAGAGAAAAGGAGAGTGAGCATGCATGAGAAGGCAGGGAAATATAAAATGAGTGAGACAATATGGGATATTGAGATGGGAAAAGAGTTGAGGAATGGGGCCAGTCCAACTTTGGCTTTAGATGCACCACAAAAGGGTAAACTATGCATTACCAGGAAGAAATCCCAATATGATAATTATTTTGTTGGGACTAGTGAGTGTCATGATACATATTTTATTGCAACAGGATGGGGTTTTAAAGGTGGTGAAGATCCAGTTTTCCCGGGAGTGTATTATATTTGTGGGAATAAGGCTTATTACAGGTTGCCTGACCATTGGTATGGCACGTGTTATGTTGGCCTGGTCTTTCCAAAGATTTTTCATATAGATAAGATAGAAGATGTAGAACACATTAATCTACTAACTCGTTTTAAGAGAGAAACTTGGTCAGACATTGTAGGTGATATTTTTGGAGCCTTAATTCCAGCAGTGGGAATTTCTTTAAATGCATATGGAATTCGGAAACTGTCAACAGTGGTGGATCGCTTATCGACAAGTACCGCTGGAGGGTTTCTTTTGGTAAATACGGAGATGATTGCCGTACGTGCCATGTCTATGCAAAATCGACTTGCCCTTGATATTCTTTTGGCCAAGGAAGGTGGAGTCTGTGGAATGCTGAAAGTTCAACATTGTTGCACTTACATTGCTGACGAAAGCAGAGATCTAAAGGTCTATATCAAAAATATTACTGATTTGCATGAAGAATTAGTACCACTGGAAGCTGAAAGTATCTGGACTAAAATAGCTAATAAGCTACTAGTTGTTAAGAGTTTTATTGCTAAGATAGGTAGTACTATTATTGGTAAGATATTATTTCCTTTGACATGTGTAATTGTTGCTTTATTGATACTAAAATTAGGGTGTTTGTGTTGTAAAACAGGGGAGGGAAAAAGAGAATAATTAGAGGAAATTCTGCAAAGAAACAAAAATGGTCAAAGAGAGTCCCACAAGAAATAGAATTAGAAGAATTGAGGGAGAGTGTTTACTTGGAGTCGAAGAGGGATGATGAAAGAGAATCTGGTGTTTAATGTTGTGGCATAAAAGACATTTTCGATTTCTCCTAAAAATGGGGACTACATTTTTTTTTTGGGTTGGTTTTTGTGGTGATATATATCACCAAAGGGGGGATTGCTGGAGCAGGGTTTTCTATTGAAAATTTATTGAGATTTAAACTCCAGTTTACGTTATATGACATGATTAAAATTACTGATTTATAATCATTAAAATACTAACTTTGTTAGAAGTCTTGACTAATCAACATTACTAATGAGAGAAATTACACGCGGGAATGCATTTATGTTGCTTTAATAATACGTAAACTAAATTGGTAAGCAAATTAATTAAATGAGTATCGCAAAAGTGCTATTTGTTTCGTGTTTGCGCTTTTAAATAACGTGCTCTAATGCTTCTTTGTGTTGCAGACGGCTAGATAATTACATACACATAAGGGTATTAGTGGGGATTAACACTGTATAATCATTACGATGTGGTAACGTTGTTTTGTGTTTCTTTTAATTAAGATGGTCCGTTTTGGCCTAAACCAAGATGGCCGCTATTTGCAGCCTGCACTCGAGTGATTGAAATGTGACGAGAGGCATTGCTGAACATGGTTGGAAGTCACCTGACCACAGCCTCTGTCTGAATTAAAAGTTTCCGTGAGGACAGCAGCTCCGGGCTTGCTGCCAAGTGCCCTTGGAGGAGAATAAAGCCACACTGAACTTTGATAACTTGCGGTGGCTTCGCTATGGTTCCAAGGAAGAGCATTCATGAATGTATCGATTGCCTAGCTTGAGTTTTCTTCTTCCGTGTTTTTATTTTTGTGATTTTTCCGAGCGGAGGTTTTCTAAATGTTACCAGACAACATCCTTTCCTGCTCGCTGTGCTCAGCGGCTCAACGGACGTTTAGAGTTTGTTTGTTACTTTTATTTTGCAAGTTTCATTATAAATAATGTTAGACTAGAGAGGGTCTAAGGCCACTTCTTCCTGAACTTATGCTCGTGAGGATCGATGCTGATCGAGTGGACGGCGACTCGGGAGACTTTACTGAGAGACCTGTCCTGACCCATTTAGCTAGAATAGGTAACTATGAGAATAATGATTTGGCTAATGATTGACTTTCATTTGAATTAATTTAGATAAAAGATGATCTTTGTTTGAATTCCAGTGTCGGGTGGTTATTTCCTTGTCATTTATTCAGTTTCAGATGTATTTCCTATGTTTAAAATCATGACTCAGGACAATTTCTTTAAGGTCGCATTGACTTCGTTTTAGATGCAGATTGGTTTAGGTTTCTCTCATATATTCAGTGTGGATAGAGTAATAGAATGAATGTTAGTGTGATGGGCCCTAGCGTATGATGAGTGTATGTGCGTGCAACTGTGGATTTACTCTGTCCGTGGAAGTAGGGAGAATTTATATGCTCTGATCTGCAGCGATAGGTCATTGCTAAACAAAACTAATTTGTAATTAAAAGAGCCTGCTTATATCTCGAATGTATTTATTATAAAGGCCTATGGATAACAAGCAACATGCATTCAGGATTGTTAGGGGATGAGTGTGGCTGCTAAATGTCTGAGCTTCAGTCCGGTGTTGGAAAGCACCAACCAGACTTGACCAAAACCTAGAAGGGAGAACACTCTTTGCTCACATACTGGAGGTGGAAATCACTGAAACGGTCCCTCCTTTCAACATACGTGACTATAAGTTGATGTAAGCTGAGTAGTAGTCATGGGTTTCAGGCCTTTGTATGTGAATGCTAGGCTGTCTATTCTGTAATGAGTGACATCCCTTACTTCACCCGGAGAGCGAGATGTATGAATTGGGTGTGGCATGGATTGCATGAGAGGTTGGGATATCCAAGCATGGCAGTCTCCCACGGGATATCTAAATCGAATAAGGTAGGGTGCTGTGAGAAATACATGTCGGGTGGTCCCACGGGAATAAGACGTAACTGGAGCCCAATTCAATCAACTGGAGTCTATCGCTTCTGAGGTCCTGGGAACCACATCCTGCAGACCCTCGAACTGGGAACCAGGTACTCATTTTAGCACTTGACTCTAAGGATAGCGAGGCAGAGCTGTCCAAGGCTCACTCAGGGAGTTCCTGTGGTCAAGAAACTCCAAACTCAGCAATGCAACAACCAATAAATTAATGTTCAGTCAGAACTCCCCGCCAGGAAATTGTGGCAGAAAATATGAAATTTTACGGCATACTATCGCGGTTTTCGTGGCATTTTGTGGTTTGTTAATTTAATGAATGTCATTACTTCCGAAGAGATTTGTCTGTAGTTAAGTCAGTTATAGTAAAGCACTTCAAAATACCTCATAGTTTTTAGTTTCTGTGAAATAAAGGAGTTGACAGACGTCCCTTTACCCCTCAGCAAATGACTCTCAAGGATTAATGGCGTAAGTGTAAGCTGTGAGCATGCGTATTCAAATGGGAAAATAAGCTGAATCTCATATTATGTCATACTTTTAAACCAGTGCAATTTAAATGTGACTTCCTGAACATCCCTTTTCAGGGAAGTTCAGTAGTCAGGGACTCATCATTTCATCATGTTTGTAGTTCATCAACGCGGTGTAGGTGGCATTCTTAACAAGCATTTGCAATGCAATAGGTCTCGCTTTCACGCAGGTTTGAGCTTTTGACATTGCAAATAAAAATGCCTTTTATTTTTGTTTAAAAAACATAAATAAAAGGCATTGTCATTTACAATGCCAATAGCTTAAACTCGCGTAAATGCGAGACCTATTTCATAGCAAATGCTCGTTTTGATAGTTGCTGCCTAGGTTTTAGATACCTACATTGCTCAAAAAGAACTTAGCCAAATGCTGAACACTTCAGGTATGCCAAAAAAAACAAAACACCTGTTCGCTAAAACAAACCTACTCTCATACCTCATTGGTTATGAACAAAGCTCCTTCTGCCATGTAACGACCTGATAATCTCTCCCCCTACGTTCCTATCTGGGAAATCTAGAACAATGAATGGGAGCTACTACAATTCTCCTGAACAGTAACATTCACTTATGGTGACTCATAAGGCTAGCCCCTTTCAAACCATTGTACAGTAGCAACAGGCTTCTTCTCTTGACCCTTCTTTGACAAGTCAGTCTCACTTTCCAACCATACTTGGATGACACTAAGATAAGCTTAGAGAGGAGTCTTTTTGGGATGAAAATCTTGAACTCTAAAATTCATACAAAGCTGGTTTGAATGAAACATCTCAAGACCAAAGCCCTTCATCTAAGAGCCCATCTCTAATGAATCATGGTCTTTTCCACAACATGCCAAGACACTGGGCTCAACTTAACTAGTGCCCTTCTCTAGCTAGGTGGATATCATGACCACGCACATCATCTTCCACTTAAGGCAACCCAGATTACCCCCAAACTATACAGACACTCCAAGATAAATGCCCCAAGGTTGACACTGTAACTTAGACACAAGTAGACTTGCAAATATCTACAACGTCAACCTCCTTGAACAACATCCACACTAAAACAATCACTTGGGCTCTGTAAAATGAGAAAATATAAAAATTGCCAGTATATCAATATATCAGTTGCCACCACACCCCGGGACACGATATCACCACCACTATATATATGGGGTGATTACGTCATGTTAGATAAGTTACTGCTCCTCTATTTCTTAATTAACAATTATCCTTTACTTATTTATATTACTTACATTTATAATGTAATGTCCCACAGTGCAACAGTGGAGATTTAGCGTCCCAAGAGCAGTGCACTTTATATATTCCATATGTTAAATATTATCTGCCAGACTGAAAATTGTCTGCCCCAGATTCTAAAACACAAAGCTGATGGAGGAATCCGGCACAATAGCAGGCCCACAGACAAATTTCAGGCATTTTTATTAATTTATTCTCCATTGTTCTATAGCGTTGCTGGACCAGAAAGGCGTTAGTGTGGTTTACATATTTTAATAATAACTTTCAGATGTAAAGTACTACTGGGTTTCTCTACAACGACAAAATGCAACCGGACTGCCTAGCAAAAAGGGAAACAAAGGAACGAGCAAATAAATAAAACACTTGTTGCTGATAAGGTGAGGTCACTAAATGTACAGCCTTGTGCGTGAGACAGCAAATTTTAAACTGTATTCTGGCGTGTATTGGGAGACATTAAAGTTATTTTGGCACCGGTGAAATGTCAAATCTTCTATTTGTTTTAAATGTGACAGGCTATAGATTGAAAAACTGTCCCGATCAGGGCAAGCGATGACTAAGGAACGCCAGCTAAGACGGTCAAAGTAATCGATAAATGACTACCACATGAGTAGAATTTTTAAGTTTTCAGGGATAAAAACAGGTTATGAGTCTTCCAGTGCATGTTAGCAGAAGAATCAGAGGATGGTGGAAGGTGTTTGAGACCAGTGGCTCATTGAACATAAACAGGAAGGCCAAGGAGTCTACCCAGTTCCCAGGTGACTAGCTCACTCATTTTTTTATTTTACAATGTTTTATATAGCGCGAACTTGACCCGAATCGGGTATCAGAGGCTTTACATAGCACCAGTTGCATTACATGAGGACACATTCATTTTTGTTAGGCACAGGGAGATTAAGTGATTTGCTCAGAGTCACAGGATGTTCAGCGTCATAGCCGAGACTCGAACCCAGTTCCTCAGATTCGAGGTCAACCGCCCTAGCAGTTAGGCCAACTACTCTCCCAAAGACTCATGTCTTAAACTTACCAACAAGTTTAAAGTCTAAACCAGGAACACCACTTGTATTTAGCCTAATATGGCATTGTAGACTATAACTCCTCAGAAAATGTCTAAAGGGTCGTGTCTCACTCAGCCCTAGGGAGAAAATATCCAACCAAACTATTTAGAGATAATTTCTTCCTGCTTGGGCCTCTACCACATCAATGGCCTGCAGGAACAGATAATGCCCGCAACCAATGGGCAGCGGTCAGCTCCTCTCTCTAGTCCCCCTTCTTTACTCCCCTAGCTTTCTATCTTTGCTTGTGCAAGGCGCACGCTACTCCCCTCAAGCAGGTCTTTAGTTATCACCGTTGAGCACAAATCCCTAACTGGAAAAAGCTAAATAGATCAATAACATTGGAGTCTCATATGCCCAAACAGCAACAGTCTTCTTCACACCTTTGTCGTTGCATCAATTCAAACAAGATCGTACTACAGACACAGATACCAGATCAAAATCAGCCTATAAGTGAACAACACATCACTTCCAAGTGAATGCTTTGCTTCTGCAGTGCAATTGTGTTCCCCACAATAAGATAAGCTTGCTGGATTCATGAGGAAATTACAACTGATAACACACTCACTGATCCAGGAAATCCAAATTAAGTAGCTGTGAAGAAGGTTCAAGGCAAGTAACATCAACTTGAAAACCCCAGACTGCACCATTGTCCACACACTTTGATTGGCACTGCCCACTTGACAATCCGGACCCGGCCTCTGGTTTCCCACCTCCCAAACTGTTTGCATCTGCTGACCAGCACACCAAATGACAGCAGCACCATGACCCACTTTCTGCATGGCCAGCAGCACTACCACCATTAGCCTCACCCACCGACTAGTCAAACTGGCATCTGGTTGCTCAAATTTTAGCACCGCTCAAATCTAGACTAATCCAGTATCAGGCTGTGGTCCCACCTAATGTCTAATGTTATTAGTCAGTATAGAGTCAAAAGTAGTCTTTTACTGTACAGATCTCAATAAGGGGGTTAAAATATTTTGTATGTTCTTATCCTCCTGAACAGTTTAGTGCTCCTCAATACCAGCATAAAACCCCTTCACCCCAATGCTGTGAACATTTACACATCACACCATACATTTTTTTTATTAAAAGTGGTGCATTTTTAGATTACATGTCACTCCACCCTAAGGAAACACCATTCACCATTGAAAAAAAGTATATGCAATCAGGTGCGACACATCAAAGTGACAAATAAAAAGAGCATACATTCAATTAGCCCAATACTATCAATTTAATGTTTCGAAAAGTTGTTTTTTGCCTTCAGAACCTACTAAAGGTACGAAATAAGCTACAAATTCCAAACAGTTCCTGTACAACATGAGAAACATATCGCGAGTCCTGCAACCTGCCCTCACTAGTCATAAGGCAGGTTTTCTCCTCCCATTGCCATATCATAATACAATATTGACAGTGTATACAACTGAGAATACACATGGAAATGCCCCCCTACATTCAAAGATAGAAATGCAGCCAACCTCCAACGATGAGAAACTGACTCAGCTATGCAAACATTCAAACCTTTGACACAACTAACATACATATTACAGCAGTGACTGGTCTACCCAACACAGAAGAGTAACTTAGATGATGCGTTGGATTCCTGCACAACAAATACGGTAAGAGGAGTTTTTAACGACATAAAATATATGGTGCAAATGAAGATATGGAAAAGAATAATGCCATGTATCAATGGCAAGGCAATCAAACACCACGAGCCACGCACACCAAGGATGAAAAAATTAAAAAAGTAAAACACCAAACGGCTTTTCGGTCACAAAAAGAGAATACCGGCGATGTCGACTCAGCCTTCCCATCCTTTGCAGTTTAGTTAACTGAGCAATAATAGTAAAACCTATTATTTGTAGGGCTTAAAAACGAAAAAAAAATACAAGAAGGAACTTAAAAAGGTTAATTAAGGTATTTGGATATCCGATCCAGGGTCATTCATCCTTCCTCACATTTCCGCTAAAGTTCTATCACACCCTTTTCCACTCACTTCTCCACCCATACACACACACACATATGCTCACACCGATTCACACTCATCTCCTGTTGATTATCTCAGCCTCACCCAGACTTTCACTTGGAATTCGCGGCTGGCAGTCAATTTCAAATCTGACTTCCACTCTCACATCTGACATCCAGCCTCACAAATGACAATCAGACTCACAACCGATAGTCAACCTCTCATTTTTAATCCACTCCCTTCTTATCCCAACAACATTATAGTATTTATTTCGCACTTTTTGCGGGCCTGTGGACTGGTGAGACAACTACGAGAGGCAAGTACTTCTCATTTTCACATGCAAACACCTAATTCAATGAATGTGCATCCAAACTTTCAGAAGGAGCTTTCAAAATAGGAATGGAATATGCGAGACCCTGCAACAAGCTGTTGCCTTCGAAAGCCACAGAAGGATGTCCGGCTTAGCTTGACCTGTGACTGACTGAGCCACGGTAGCCTGTGCTATGTTACATTTTAGAAATAAAGCACTAGTTAAACATTTTGTGGAAATAAACACTAACTTCTCCTTTTTCCATTGAGAGCATAATTACAATTTTAGAAAAACAAACATCAGGGTAATAAGGTGTGTCTTTTTCTGTGTCATTGAAGACTATAAAAATGTTGTTACTTTTTAAATAATCTTTAACAAATCCCACCTTCATCTTCTAGCTGCGAAGCTAAAAATCTCACACACAAAGCAATTTACTATAAGAGACGGTTTGTATATATACTTAAGTAATGATTATTTATTCACACGCCATCCTGCTTTGTCAGTCAGTCAATTTACAAGGTCAGAAAAAAAGGCACATTAATTAAGAGACAGTTATCGTCTTTAAGTTGCAAGTTTCTTTTTACTTGCAGATCTAAATCAGCTCGTAAATAAAACAAGCCCGGCGGTCGGCGGAGCGTGGCGCGCGCGCGCTTGGGGGCGTGTGCGTCTGCGCTTCTTAGAAGCGCGTCAACAGACCCCGATCGCTGCGCGTGCCCCGGTCTGTCTCCCTTGAGAGGCATCACGGTAACAATAGTTCTCGTTGGCGGCAGCGCTTCGCACTGCAACGCCAGCGAGACCTAAAAAGCAGTAGAGCTGGGGAAATGAGGGCAAAAAACTTCGAATGCTAGAATACTAATTTGAGTTCAATATGGCAGCCCACCGGAAGGGTGTGAGTGTTGAGTGAGCAGATGATTCCATGCACCTAACTCCTATTAATGTAATCTACCACATTGCAACTGGAGTAAATGCATGCCATTGTTTCCTTAAGGGTGTAAGACTATTTCCAATAACTCACAATATCCCCAATAAATATCTATATGTAAAAATAAAACTACTAACCCTTTGTTCTGAAGCAGCATGCTGCCAGGCGCAAAGTGCTACAAAACATCTTCAGTGGGAGTCAGTGCTGTATAAATGCAATTACAATACATTACAACATATAAACTTCCTGCCTCGTACCAATACTAATGCTATAACTCTCAGCGGTTGGGCAGTCGATTGTATTTCATACAGACTGTATAATAATTAGGGGTGCGCGGAATTTGCGAAATTTACTTTCGCAAACTATTGCGAAAATGTTAAAAATCGTCACAAACACGCAGAAATATCGCGAAGACGCAGAAGTTTTTTTCCCGCCCGTTCGCGGTGTTTTCTGCGTGATCGCGGCTCGCCAACTTACCCATGCGGATGCTCACGGGCGCGGCCATCTTGTTTTCACTTGTCCCGCCCGTTCGCGTTCGATATGATGTGCCCGCGTCCTCACGCTCTCGCTCGTGGTGGAGAATGACGTGTTCGAGATCTCAATCATCTCATACTCTCGCGGTGCATGATCGCGAGAAGAAAGACGTGATCGCGCGATGAATGACGTGATCGCGCGACAAATGGCGGTAATGCGGGTGCGAACTGTCGCAAGACAGCGCAAATGGCTACCAACAATCCAACATCTCGTGGAGAATGCGACCGGATCGGGAAAACTTGTCGGCGAACACAGGGATTCAGGTAAGGCGATCGCGCGCACGCGAGGATGTATTTTTTTACAGCGCGAGCAAGAAAAAAATTCCGGTAAGATGCGGATTGCGGAAATTTTGACATTTTCGCGCTCTCCGTGGAACACGAAAATGTCAAATTATCGCATTTTCCGCAAGCGGAACGGAATTTTCGCCCAAGCCTAATAATAATTACCTTAGACTGCTTGACACTCTCACACTCAGATTACACAAAACTGGTATGGGTCATGTCAAATAACAGTAATATGCCAGTCCACCCTGTGAGAAGTTGGCCTGGTATATGCTGTCCACTAATTAAAATGGGCACCTTGCAACAGTCCAAACGACCCTTATGTTGTATGAGGTCAAAGATAACCTTTAGAAAGCTATTCTATTGGTAGCTGTGGAGAGCAGCCTTCAGGCTTAATCTTGAAGGAATGTAAAGCAGCTTGTTTTACCAGAATTTCACCTTTAGTGTGAACTAAATGTAAGGAGAACCACACAGCAGTTATAAAAATATGATTTATTTATATCACACTCTCTAGTATCCTCTATACGAGGATACAACACAAAGTACACACTACTTTAGCAAAGAAACAGTTGTAAGTAGCACAATACACAGTGGGCTCCAGGGGGAGACCCAACCATACACTAAAATAGTGATATAAGCACCACAACTGGAGTCGAGACAGCGTTTAGATCACGTAGAATCGCTGGGACCCCAAGGAACCACCCAAGGTGAGTAGACAGGGACCCCACGGAGGACGGGTGCAATGTTTTAACACGACCGCGGGCTCCGTACAATTCTATGGGGAAGTCGCGGTTATAATTTTAAAGTTTAAGGACCCTTCTCGTGGACTTCGAGGAAACCCTTTGGAACTTAGGACCTTGGAGAGCCACCCCACCCGTGGATACTGTAGTGCCCGAGTTACCTATACCAGAGGAGCCGGGTACATAGGCCTGGAGTGGTGTCGGAAACCGCTGTAGTTCTCAATGGAGGGCTGCGAAGAAGTGCTGCTGCCGTGAAGGAAGAAAGTGTCCATAGGACTCCAAGGGAGAATTCATGATGGAAGGAACCTGAAAGCAGAGGGGACAGAGTCTGGGTCACTTCAGGGTGACCAGGGGCTTGGTAGACGAATGCCCATCTATGTCGGGTGCTTCAGGTGTTAAGAAGGGATGCTTGACTCTGCAGCCACAAGGTCCAGGAAATGTTGAGGATGACCAGGAGCCAGATATGAGCTGTCCCAC
Source organism: Triturus cristatus (assembly GCF_964204655.1). Taxonomy (NCBI): domain Eukaryota; kingdom Metazoa; phylum Chordata; class Amphibia; order Caudata; family Salamandridae; genus Triturus; species Triturus cristatus. The sequence continues at coordinate 883,018,212 of NC_140583.1, forward strand.
AAAGGATGTCGAGTGCTGAAGGGTCAGTGTCCGGCTGGAGCACCAACAAGCCTTGGCAACAGCAACCCATACAGGAAGGTCAAGTAGTTTGCGGTGTGGACCAGCAAGGTCCGGGGGACCCACCAAGCAATGAGGAGTCAGGGCACATCTGTAGCAACCAGGGAAGCCCAACAGAATTCAAGATGACCCTCAAGAGGACCCACAGGCCGAATGACCAGGAGTCGCGAGGGGACCTCAAGCAAGATCACAAAGTACCAGCCCACGGAGCATTCGGTTCGAGGAGGCTGGAGTTCTTTGGTGGAATTGTTGCTCGTGGTCAGGACTACACAGAGTCCAATGCACAAGCACGGGAATCGCTAACAAGCATATGCACTTGCAAAAGTACGCGGTACACAGGGGTTTGGGTTATGCGGTCCCCACGTGGGATATTAGCCTGAAACTCGGTGAGAGGGCAGCTCAACCTCAAGGAACTTCGGAATCCACCTCCTGTGTTGCTGGAGCCTTTGGAGTCTGCAGATGCTCAGGAATAGCAGACCGCTGTCAGTTGCATTATGGAGCCAGCAAATTCAGGTGAGTTACTCCTTCACCCCAAGGGAGATTCTTCAGTTGTCCTTAGTGCTTCACAGGTCCTGCATAGAGCGTGTATGGTGCAAGGGCACAGACGATGCTTTGGACGGAGAAGGAGACGAAGTCAGGCCCAGTCGAAGTCCAGAGTGTCCAGACGGTCGAAGGTCAGTGGTTTCTTGTTGCACAATCATGTCCATGTAAAATCCAAAGTCTTACAGTCAGGTAAGCCCTTATGTACCCGCGGGAGAGGGTTGGACAGATTCGGGGGACCCTCCTAGGGGAGGGTCAGGACAGAGGGGAGGTTACTCCCATGTCCTTTGTCCAGTTTTGCACCAGAGCAGGAGCCAACGTCTCCCAGAACTGGTTTGAGCTGGACTATGCACAGTGATACCAAATATGCCCCAGGTGTAGACTTTCCGCACTTCGGAAGTGCACCCACCCAGCCTCAGTACACTAAATCCTGTCTGGGAGATGGTCACAACTGCCTGTGACAGGATCCCTATTGTGCTGCCTTCCTCGGCTGGAGCTTGGCTCAGCAGCAGGAGGGCAGAAATGTGTTTCTGATCGGCAGCATCCATTTTGTGCTGACCGGGTCGAGAAGGCTGACACAGGAAAGACCAGTGACCCCACGAAGCTCGCTTCAGAAGGGGGGAATCATACCTCCCACACCAATTACCAGTTTGGAGGTATGATCCCAAGGTGTTTGATACCAAACACGACATGTTTTTCTTTCAGCCGTTTCCAAAATAGCTTTTACAGCGAAGTTATAATGCACCTCTACCTATATGTCTGGCTGAGTCACAGACAAGTAAAACAAATATTCCCTGGGTTATGAAAGGAACAGGATACAAGGTTCAACTCACAACTAGGTCGTACCTCACAAGGCGCACAATAATACAATTCGTCAAGGAAAATCCCACCTAATATTTGAATCAATTGCTAAATAGCACTGAAGTTTTACAAAAATCTTTTATTATTAAAAAAAGTGTTACAATGTTAAAATTTCAATACACTTCCTATCTATCACAGTTTTATGCAAAACAATTGATAAAAACAATTCATAAAAACAATAAATTTAAAATCCCCAATTACAATCAGTTTACACAATATACTATGACATAAAAAGAGAACAATGGTTAGACAGTATACTTTATCTTTCAAAGAAACATATCCTATGGGACAGTTTAGAAACCTGGCCTGGATACACTCATTTTCTTATCTGCAGGTCCAAATTTTCCCTTGGATTATGTACAATAATGTGTCGGCGCGTTTTGATGGCTTTAATTATTATTCCATCTTTATCAAGACAATAGTTTGTTTCTCTCTGTATTCCTTATTGTATAGATTGGTTTATATGCCCTCTTGAGTCAAACTTTATAAGTGCGTTCAGTTCTTCTACTGATTAGAACTGTTTTCTGTACGATTTCTCTTCAGTTAATGCAGATACTCTGCTTAGTGCACTCGATGTACTTATACGTTCTATCTTCCTTTTGGCCGACCCGAGAGGTTGCTTCAATTTCCTGCAGAGTGGCTACTGTATTTAAATACCTTAACTACATATTCAATTTCTGAGGGTAGAGGGGCTTTTTGATTCTACACCTCCTCTAACTTGTTGCACTCTTAAACTGCAGAGAATCACCGAATGCTCTTCTTCGTGGGCGGGTAAAAAGTCACAGACAACCCGCGAGAATGGTCTCCGATGGCTGAAGAGAGGTCCTACTCATGCAGGGGCACCCTCTCACATAAATCCAAGCACCCTGCCTTCAGGATTGTTAAAGCCTGCTATAGGGGTGACTTATATGTTTTAAGTGTAGTGACCTATAGATATAGTTAACCTATATCTGAAGTAAGTGGTGCAAGCACCAGTTTACACAGGCTGCAGTAGCAGACCTCTAGTTCCATCGTGCATGGCCTCTCATGGGTGGCATAATACATGCTTCAGCCCATGGGAGGCCTCTGGGGTTATAAGTCCCTAGTATATGGTACCTATGCCCTGGGTTCATGGGTACCATATACTAGGGACTTATAAGGGTACCTCAGTATCCAATCTGGAGTGTACCAAAGTACATGCCAATGCATTTTAGGGAGAAAGCAGATAGACTGGGGTCCTGATTAGCAGGATCCCAGTCAGACTAGTCAAAAACCAGCAAAACACCAGGCAAATAGTGGGGGTAACTATGCAGTCAGATCCTACCTTCCTACACACCCAACACCAACTTAACAGGCATGGAATAACTGAAGAGATCTGTCATATGCCACTAGCCAATGGAGGACTTCAATTTAATCTACCTCTTTAGGTCCCAACTAGCCAGATACTAGGACCACTTTTGACATATAACAATGGCAATCATATATGGAATGATGTTGCACAAAGTCTGTCCAAGCAGATGTCTGATCTATGTCTTCCTCCAATCTATGCCAGCTCAGGACAATGAATTACCATAAGGGGGTCTGCAGAGCCTTAACCGAGGAGGAGCGTCGCCCCACTGGTCAGTCAGCGAAAAATAAAATGATACTAACAAAAATTATCATTTTCTTTTCTACTGACTGACTCAGCCATGGAATCTATGGTGGGGCTGGGCAGGACCAAGGCAGGGAGGAGGAGAGTTATGCACTGTAAGTGCATATGTCGCTTTGACTGGCCGTCTTAGGAGGGCCAAACAGACAAGCGCAATGTGTTGCACAGCCGGGTGGAGAAATGGCACAGGCCTGAGTGAGCATCATTCCTGCCCACTGAGGCCAATCCCAACACTGCTCTCATGCTTAGTATAGCAGGAGAGAAGTCTGGATTGGGTAGGGAACCTGTACTTTGTGCCCCAGTGACTGCCAAGAGAAGAGGAGCACCGAGGCGGCCAGCAACGTTGGCGGCAGGACAGGTATATATATTTTTTTAGTTTGTATTCCCCTAATACCCCCGTGCCCCCGCCCAGCCCTACCACTTTGGATTTGCGGCAGCCCTCACTGCTGCAGACTTGCTCAAAGTTACCAGCTTATTGATAAACATAAACTGCACACCTGTCTCTCACACTGCTTCATCCATCACACTGCCAAGCGCTGTGTTCCCTAACACAATAACTGTACCTCATTGGTCATCATCCATGAGATGAAAACACTTCCCACATAGGATCAAAACAAAGACAACATCCTTCAAATCACACACCATAAACAGTGTGGCACACTATCCATGCCTGCAAGCACTTCAGCGCCCCACATAAGGGATAAGGGTAGTAAAAGCTATTTAGATGTTACAACACAATACAATTGCAGCACAGATCGAATGTGCAGAATGTTATAAAAATTGTCTCGTCCCAGGATTTTATACTGGAAGGGTATTCTGTCAGCACCAAATCTATGTTAGGTACTAGGCTGCTTGTTTGCTTGCCAGTGCAAGTGAACAGAGCAACAACAGCAGGCCATTTCCTAAATATGGCTCTGTGCTGCTGTGCATAAAAGTAGGATCTGCTATCATAGTTACCCCCACTTTTAGCTGGTGTCAGTATATTTTTTTGACTAGTCTGACTCGGATCCCACTAACCAGGACCCCAGTAACTGTGCTGCCTCCCTAAATTGATTATGGTAAGTGTTTCTGTACCTCCAGATTTGGCTACTGGTGTACCCCTGTAAGTCCCTAGTATATGGTACTAAGGTACCCAAGGCATAGGTACCAGCAGCATGTATTCTGCCATCCATGAGAGCCCACTCAAACTGTGACCACAGGCATGCCATTGCCGGGTGTGTGAGTTGGTGCTTGCACCTCTCACGACAGATAAAAGTGTCCTTATATCTGAGGTCACTACACTTAAAACTTATAAGTCAGTCAGCTAGTTTAATACATATAGTGACATCAGTCATTACAAGATGTCTAACTATATAGTGGCTGCACCCAACCCAGTCACGTTTGGTATCAAACACATTGGAATCATACCCCAACATCGATTACAGTGTTGGAAGTATGATTCCTAGTACTGGGGGCTCCCTTAGGTTACTCCCCTGTACTCCCAGCTACAGCCTTTCGGGTTCTGACAGCAAGCTAGTGCTGCTTCCGACCACAGACACGATTCTGTTCTCCTGCTGCTGAGCCAGGTTCGAGCAGAGGAAGGTAGAACAATAGGTTTTCTGTTGCAGGGAGGTGTGACCACCTCCTCAGGCAGGACTTCTTGGATTGGGCTAGGGTGGGGCGTTTGCCAGCACTACCAGACTACTTTGAAGGGAACATTTGGTGCCCTCCTTGCATACTCCAGTTTTAACCAGTCCGGATAGCCCTTGGCTCCTGCTCTGGTGCGAAACTGGACAGAGGACATGGGAGTATCTCTGGGAAGGACTTCTGAGTCGTCCTAAACCCTTTCCTAGGGCATATAAGGGCTTACCTGTGGGTGGGTCATCAGATTCATCATGGGACAAGACTCAAGCCTGAAACCACATCACTCTTCGACCGCCTAGACACTTTGACTTCGCTGGACTTCACCTTAAACCAAGACTACATCAAGGAAGACTCCTGCTGCTCTTGGTCCGGCTGTTCTGCAAGTCATCTTCATTGTCTGTGTCTGTGCTTCTTTCAGGATCTTCAACAGATCTTTGGGCATCAAGGACACCTGAAGTAATCTCCCTTGGAGTGAAGGAGTCACTCCCCTGCATCTGCAGTAACTGCAGCAAAGTTGTCAGGACTGCTGCTCCTGATGTCCTATGGACTTTGGAAGGCTCAGCAACACAGGTGGTGGTTCTGCCACTCCCTCGAGGCGTGATCCATCCTCTCTGAAATTTTGTGGCCAGTATCCCTAGTCGGAACCGCTGGGACCAACCCCTGTGCTCCACGCTGACTTGCTGTTGCCAAGACCTTTTGGCTCTGCACTCCAGAGACCTACAAGAAGCTCCAGCATATTTTCCTGCCAAGTACAGCGTCTCAACTACATCTTCTGCATCATGGACCTTCCTTCTTGCTCAACGTCCTCTTGTGAATTCTGTGCCTTCAGCCTGTGGGTCCTCTTGAGGGTCTTCTCCTGCCCCAATGGGCTCCTCTGCTTGCAGGCTCGGGCCTGTTCTGACTCTCCTACTTGAGGTGAGTTCCTTGGACCTTGCTGGTCCCAACGTTGCTCCTTCTTCGCTTTCCAAGCCTGTTGCAGCTGCCAATGCTTGTTGCTGCTCCTGCCAGACACCAACCCCCTGGTTCCCAACTTCCGATGTGGGACAGCTCGTGCATGGCTCCTGGTCTTCCTCAGTGTCGCCTGGTCCTCACAGCTGCAGGACATGGTCACCATCAATTCACTTGAACCGTCATCGGTGAACATTGGTCATCAGTGCCTCCTGGTCACCTCTGAGTGGCACATGCACTGTCCCCTCTGCTTACAAATTATTCACTTTAAGAATCCACCCTTGGATTTCAACAGACTCTTGCACAGCCTTCTCCAGCGGATTCTTTCCTATAGTCCTGCATTGTGGTCTACGGCGGTTTTCGACTTCACTTTGAATTTATGCACCTGGCTTCCCTCATGTAGGTATCCTGGTTCCTGGGGTATCCACTGGTGGGGTGACTCCCCAACCTTCTGTCTTCCAAGGGGTTTCTTCAGGGTCCACTGGGAAGGGTCCTTCTTCTTAAAAAATGCAACTGCAACTTCCCCATTGACTTATATTGGACAGGCGGCTGTGTTTCCACTCTGCACACAGCCTCCGTGAGGTTCCAGGGTACTTACCAAGGGTGGTTCTTGGTGTCTCCAGCTTCACTGAGTCTCCTGGTCCAAGTCCCAACTTCAGTGGTAATTCGCATTGCACGTTCATAAAATATGATTTGTTCTCCACCTGGAGACCACTGCATTTTGTGCTTACTTACCTACTGCAATTGAAGTATTTTTGTGTATTTGTGTTTATATCTCCAGGTAGGAGATCTACCAATGTGTTAGTGAGTGTTGTGTAATAAATAGACACATTTTATAAATCCACTGCGTGGTTCTTTTTCATTTAACCTACACTACATGATTATATCTGGTCAAACAAGCTGCTTTACACTCTTTTAAGATAAGTCTGAAAGCTGCTATCCACAGCTACCACTTAGAGAGCTTTCTATGGTTGTCTAAGACCACTAAAATCACCATCAGGGTTGCCTATATTAGTGCAAGGTGCTTCACGTAAATAAGTGTGCACCATTTACTAAGCCAGCCTGCTACATGCTGCCTTTCCCTTGCTCAAAGCAGTGCAGCAAGTTTGGTTGCTGCACTTAATTGTAATAAAATTTAGTATTTGCCTCAACATATTGCTTTTTACAAAAAGCTCTGAGCAATATCTTACTGCCCAAAATGTCCAGCAACACACCCACAAAAGACACATAACCTCAACCCTTGCAGGGCTTTGATGATCAACCTTTCCTACTCCCTGAGGAGGAAAATTTAAATCACACTTTTGACTTGCTGGATGTCCAAAACCCTTAGTATACCCAGGATAATAATCTTCTTGCTACGTTTGGACGGCTAGATTCTTGAGCATAACTTTCTGGCCCCGTGGGCCAAGGAAGAAAGCCTTCTCTGCGGATGCTAGTGGCATTCTTCAGTCACAACACATTCTCTCCTGGGGACGTCTAACCCCAAAATATTTACTCAGGATTGCTGGTGGCTTCTCACACACTGCTGTTTTCTCCTCCTTTATCAAGATATTGGCTGTAAGACCAGACGTGCCCTTCTGTCTTGCCCTAGTGATCTCTTGACCTAGGGTCTTCATGGGAGCAGCACCCTATGGTCCTCAAGCAGACCACTGACCCTATTTGCCCTCCCCAAGGACCTAGCCACTTGCAAGGTGCCTGAATGATAAGCAGGAGCACGTAACATCCTTTCACAGAGTAGCCACGAAGAGGACACAAAACACACACAGATGATGAACGGAATGGAGAGCAAATTAAAAATTCACTCACAGTCAAGAGATTTGGGTTAAATCCATCCTTCTTTTGCTCACCATGCCACCCCAGTTTAGACCCATCCATATGCAAATCAGTCTTGACCCTGTGCCTCATGGTAACAGTCCAGACCAGACTGCCGAGCCAAGTCCTCCCTGGAACGGAAACAAGCATCCTGGGACCGGTTTCGGGGCATCACCGCTCATCAGCCAGGCTAGCTTGAATCCAGTGGCGCAGTGAGCCTGGGATCCACGTCTCGGCATAGCCGGCACACTTAGGGCGAGAAAGCAAAAGACACACAGATGATGATGATATGCAGAGCAAATCAAACATTCACCCCCAGTCAAGACATCTGGGTTAAATCCATCACTGTGCCGCATGGGAGCAGTCCAGACTGAACTGAGATCTGGGTTAATTTCAATGAGGTACAGGGTCAAGACTGATTTGCATATGGCTGGGTCTAAACTGGGGTGGCATGGTGAAAAAAAGAACTATAGATTTAACCCAGATCTCTTGACTGGGGGTGAATATTTGATTTCTGACCATCATCTGTGTGTCTTTTGCTTTCTGACAAAGAGGACAGTCACAGAAATCCAAGGGGAAAGCCTTACTTCAGGACCTCCTGCAAGTCCACCTTCTACCAGTCCTGAGAGGGAGTCCAGGACCTAGTGCCACTATTTCTGAAGAAAGGGCCCACAAACATCTTAGGAGAATAAGTCCTGTCTGGGCCTTTAAAACTCCAAACAAAAGTTCATCAGCATTCTGTTCATCCACCTCTTCTTGCTCTTTTTCTTCTCATCCTGTATTCCTTATGCAGAGGAAGTTCTTATCCAATCAACTGATCTACCAGCTTACACTTCCAAGGATCAGCAAAATGGCTGCCCAACGCATTGCTAAACCTTCTGGGAAGAAAGCTAAATGGCAACTGAGGGTGAGCTTGTAATAACCCTGTTCTCTGAGCCAAGCTCTGCCCAGTCAGGTTTGGTTTCTTTCCTCAAAGGATTGAAAGAAACCCCTTGTAGTGGTGGAGTCAGAAATGTGTCTGCCCTCCCTGTGTCTCATGTGGAGACGTCCTGCAACTCATGAGAGGGAGATTTTGCTAATCGGTTTATATAGATTACACCCCTGCTCTTTCCTCTGCTGGTTAGCATAGTAATATGTGTGTCCAGTAAGACACCTCAAAACATGAATTCTAATGAGTTTGGCCCAGGGAAATATGCCCAATTTCCTAAGTACACGAACAAACTCAATTCGAGTAAATTTGACTCCAGATAAGAGTAAGTATATGACACAGTAACTAAAAGAAAAGGACTGATAAGTCACCTATCTACTTCATGTCAATCAAAATATATATTTGTATATTTGAGATAAACTTTATATAAAATGCAAACCTATTAAAACTCAGCTGAAGTGAAAGGGGACATTTCTCTTTAGATTCCCAAATAAATTATAAGACTTTAATGCCCACAACCAATTTAATCTGTGTCCCATCTGTGAAGTGCTCTCTGTGCGCAGATGTTAGGCTGAGTCAGACAGCAGTATTTCCTGCTCAGTCTGCATACTTTTTGTGTAAACACCTGTTAAAGGGTAACCTGCAAAATATTAGCAAAGACAGTGACCAAGTGCACGGACTCTACTGTCACCTTAATATAAGAGAAATGCTGTCTTTTTCAGCATCGTTGTAAGGAAACCAATCTTTTTTGCTATGTCCCTCCTGTATGTTTTGAACTTTGGTCAGTTTAGACCTGTCTAACGGGTCTTTCCCTTAGATATGCAAACTGGTTCTGCTGATTACTTTGTAAATACAAAATGTTTCTAAGTTGTATGAAAAGTGTTCACAAAAGTATAAATAGCTATTGGTGGCGATTGTAATGACGTGAGTGACCCTAGACTAGACCGCATGCATATAGGTATTGGGACCAGCATACCAACCCAACTGGCCGAGTTCGCGATCTCACTCGGACTGACGGACCTTTGGCATCACCACCACCCGCTGGCTCGCAACTATTCATACTTCTCTGGGGCGCACAAAGCCTTCTCTGGACTTGATTACCTCTTCACCCCTGCAGGAGAGATTAAAACTATAGAAAAGGCAGAGTAACTAGAGGAATGTCTGACCACTCCCACTTTAGTTAAAGGTAGGAGGCAGGGCACAGAGACAAAGCTCAGAATGAAGACTGAATACATGGGAATAGCACGACAAACCACTTAATGGAGTAATAACAACCTAGACTGAGTTCTATTTTAGCGAAAGCAAGGGCTCAGTGTCCTCGGCGACAACCCTATGGGAGGCTTACAAGGCGGTAATCCGAGGCAAGATACAGGATGTCATAGCGCACAAAAGACGGGAAGAGGTCCAACAAGTGGAGATGCTGCATAGAAAGCTCCTACAACTTGAGAAAGGCGTAGACCCGGACATGAACACCACCAGGCAATGCCAAATCGCACTCACATGCCAGGAACTTCGAGCCCTGACAGAAAGGGAGGTGCAGACCCAAATTCAGGCCTCGCATCACTGCCTCTATGAGTCGGAAGATAGGGCAGGGAAATTGCTGGCCTAGTTAGGCAGGAAGGAGAGAGAGGCAAGATGGGTGGCCATGATACGAGAAGATGAAGATGAGCACATCCCAGCACACGCCACAGGTGGGGCATTTTCCAGTTTATACACAGGGCTTTACGATGCCAGGCCACCAGCAGGGGAGTCACAGATAGCTGCCTACCTTGGTGATATAAACACCCCATCAATGACCCAGGAAGATCGAGAAGCCCTAGATAAAGATATTACCTTGACAGAAGTATTTGACGCAATTACCAGACAAAAATCAGGGAAAACCCCAGGCCCAAAAGGACTGCTGGTAGAATTCTTCAAACAAAACGCTAACCTATTAGACCCCCACTTGTTAAACAAGTAAAACATAGCGAAAGAGGAGGGAACACTCCCTACAGACCTCATAGTGGTGATTCACAAATCAGGGAAGTCACCAGAGAATTGTGGGTCCTATCAACCAATCTAGTTGCTTAATGTTGAAACCAAAATACTGGCTTCGATTCTAGTGACGCGCCTACGTTTGGTAGTCACGTCTCTTATTCACCACAATCAATCCGGCTTTATTCCCAAATGTGCTACAAGTCTCAACCTCCGTCGCTTGGCAAATTGGCTAGACACAGTGAAAGACAGGCCCGCCCCACATCTTTTCCTTTCTCTAGACACGGAAATAGCCTTTGACACAGTCATGAGTCAAGTCCTGGTGAAATTTGGATTCAGGCACAGTTTTCTAGAGTGGGTGGACTTACTTTATAACAGACCCAGAGCCAAAGTCCGAGTCAATGGGACACTATCAGCAGATTTTCCAATAAAAAGAGGACCAGGCAGGGTTTCCCTCTGTCCCCTTTACTCTTCGCCCTGATACTGGAGCTGCTGGCATGTCCGATCAGAATTCACCCATGGATAAGTGGCTTCCGAGATAATGAGGGAGGCCAGGGAGACAAACGCATCTCTCTTTATGCAGATGAGATCCTGCTCTATATAACTAACGCTAATGAGACCCTCCCACTAATACTGCAGCTGTTCAAAGAATGCAGGTATCATGCGGGATACAGTATAAATTGGGACAACCAAATGTATACCCTGTGTGAGGTAACATCGACACATGCACATACAGGGACTCCTTCACATAGCTAGGGAGGGATTTAAATACTTGGGTCTTTTCATCTTCACCAACACAGTAGACTGCCTACATAATAACATCAAGCGGGTTATCAGGAAATTCCATGAAGATGTGGCCAGATGGCAGCAGCTCCCTCTGACGTTGCTAGGCAAAGAAGCCATGTATAAAATGATCACCCTTCTAAAGGTGCTTTACATTCTACAGAACACATATCATAGAATTCCAGGGGCAATCTTCAATGCAATTAATGACAAACGCTGCACGCTCTTATGGACTGTTACAGACACTACAATGTAACTAGTACAATGGATGGATTGCACTACCAGACATACAGTCTTACTACTGGGCCGCTCTCTTTATTGCAATTAACAAATGGGGACACACAGTGCGAGACCACCCGACCCATGCTCTGGAATGACTCCAGTTCCAGAAACTCACCTACCTACATTACATTTATGGGGGATCAGGAACCCAGGGCCTGTTGCCTACCACACAGAGATCGATAGAGGCGTGGAAATTTGCAGAGAGACAAATGCAATGGGACAAAAAACTGACAAGGGCGACCCTCCTCTGGGAGAGTAAGAGACTGCCCAAAGTATCTGGACTGTGGGGCTTTCAGAAATGGGACATGGTTGGAATCTCTACCCTGGGCCACATTTTTAAAAACGGCGATCTAATTCTCTTCTCGTTACTTCAAGCCAAATACCAACTTGCGCATACCCAAAAATACTTGCAATTGCAACATGCATTTAGAGCAGGGAAAATAAGACACAACAGACATCCCCGAATTTGCACCACTCGAGGGTAGGTTGTTGCAGGAAGAAATACCTTCCAAGGCAGTTTCTTGGACATGCAAAACTTTGATTAATAACATTCCAGACAAATTGAAATGCCTGCGGTCCAAATGGGAAGACACTACAGGTCCACTAGAAGACATCGATTGGGAGGGGGCCTTAATGCATCCAAGAGAAGTGTCAATCAAGCTACGATTAAGACTAATACAGTACAAAATCCTCCATAGGGCCTATTATGATAGGGCCCGACTAAACACTATGTGGAAAGTGGAGTTGCCCACTTGTCTACGTTGTAACACTGAACGGGGTCCTTATATACATACACTGTGGGAGTGCCAACATATCCAAAGCTATTGGGCCCAGCCACTAAAGGAAATGAATGGTATACTAGAAGTACAGGTCACCATTGATCCTAAATACGTGTTGCTTGGAATCTCCACAGAAGTTGACCTTTCTAGATACCAACTTTTACTATATAATTTAGGGCTGATAGTTGCTAAAAGGGGCATTGCCAGGCACTGGGGTGCATCAGACATGCCCACACTAAAAGAGTGGCGAGCTAGTATGGACTTATATATGGGAGCGGAGAAGACTGCATACGTGGCCAGAGGCTGCCCCAAGTAATTCACTAAGATATGGGCCCCATGGCTGAGCTATTAAGGCTTAGAAATGGAAGGGATGAGTATCAACAACATACACCCACCGACACAAGAATAGAGTAAAATGTTAATGTAAAAATGTAAATTGATACTTGTATAGCGCACTACTCACCCGCAAGGGTCTCAAGGCGCTTGTACGAATACCACTGTGGAACCCATCCTGGCTTTCCCTGTGAGGCATCCACTCCTGGGCACCCCCAAGGTGGAGGCCAGGCATCCTTAGCATTGTGGGGGCCGTTGTGGAGATTAAGCAAGCTATTGCCCAGAGTTGCAGAGTGGGACTCCATGATTGGAATGGCACCGAGGCGAGAATTATCAGGTCCGTGGAATTTTTGAGCCCAAGACCCACCGAGGTGGGGAATTGAACCCTGGTCCCAGGCTAGACCTCTGCATCAGGGTCTGCCGCTCTAATCATTGAGCCACACTACTCCACATAGTACAATCGGTGACCCCTAGCACTCTGTACAAGCAAGTTTGCAGGAAGAAACCACGAACGGATATGGGATGGGGAAGGAGAAGTGAATTATGGTATATATTCTTATATCTCTGTTTACTTGAAAGACTACCGAATGTATTAATGCAAAATGGACTGTGTACGATGATTCTCCTACTAATGTAATGGCTGGCTTTTTTTTTCTTTCTTTTTCCTTTCTTGTTTATTTAAAAATAAAAAATATTTTTTTTTTTTTTTAAAAAGCACAAATAGATGAATTTTGATATTTGACATGCGACCCTGCATCAAATTCTTTTTCCACTCATTACGTGCCAGTCCTGTGATATGGACTGTGAAAAAGACATGCAGCTCTCCAGGATAGGCCTGGATGTTTAAAGTGAAACAAACCTGTTTTTTAAATTAGTTATGTCAAAGCACACAGGTCCTTATTATAAGTGTCCCGTTTAAACTCCCATTATTTTCCCTCCCTTAATTACTGTTACCAGGGTCCTGGAAATTACAGGGGTGGGGAAATACTGGAATGCATGTTTTCTAACCTGCATTTCCATGCCGGTTTCTGCACATTTTCCCCCAAAGTTTCAGATGGGTATTTCACACAACACAAATACCTAAATAAAGTATATATATTTGCAAGTACAACCACTTATTTGGAAACAGCTAGGCACAACAACAAATATAAGCATATAGACATCTAAATTCCACCCATAAATGCAATGATTCATACCAATAATTAATCTCAACAAGTCCTGTTAGTGTCAACTTTGTTCAGTTAACAATATAACCAAAATAAACATTATTTAGCATTCAAATAACATCCCCTGCTACTCTTATGCTGTATATTTATATATAGGACATTTTCTGTCTATTCTCCAGGATATTGCAACTTCATGGGCTAAATGTACAAAACCATTGTATTCACCAACCCTGAGATTTACAAAATCAATGTGTTTGTGAATGCAAAATGTTTTTTTACAATGAACTACGCATATAATGGCTTTAGCGACCCACACAAAATGTCAACTAGAAAGAAGTGCGAAAGCTGTGCTTCTTCATAATTGCAAGTCTGTATCAAATATATCAATGGTGTATGGCTGCAATTGTGGTCGAAAGCCACGGACCAGTTACTGGCACCTTAATAGAGGCGGTAGCTGGTTAGCAAAGGTAATGGGGTTTCTAGGAGGGATCCTTTCCTTTGTAGATCAAGTCAGAAGCCTCAGTCCAAAGGACTGCTGTCTATTGCGCCTGATATTTCCCCAAATGGGAAACGTATTGTTTTAAAGCAGCATCAGTTCCTTGAGGGACACAGTCTGCTTTTTAGGTCAAGCCTAGAGCCAGCACACATGGGCTGCTCTACGAGACTTATTGTAGAGGAGTAGGTGAATAGGAGCTCCACCCACTCTCCTCCCATATTTGCCATTGGCTTGTGTCCAACACCTTCTGCCCCCTACAGCAGTCGTTGTAACAACTTGCGTAGTAATGGTTTGCGATATAACAACACGGTCGTAGTAACGACCGCATTGTAATGGCATACGATGTATCACATGCAATGTAAGTGATGTTTCCCGTTTTCAGCTTCCTGAGGGGCAGCGCATTCATTCTTATATGGTGCACTTTCCTTGTTTGCACGCGGCGCACCTTTTAAAAGTTGTGCCGTGACACAAACAAGAAAAGTGCGGCGTATCCGTAATACAGCCCCAAGTTGTCTTCTGTTTTATTCCCTTTTTATGCTGCAAATTGATGCATAAAATAAAATTAGGCAGCTTTCTTACTTTCTGGAAAACATAAAAAATGTAAGACACCATTACTTGGCTAAGTTCAACCTATTAGCGGAATGCATATAAAAGATACAAATAATGACACTTTTAAAATATTTGTTAATACAGCATATTATTATAAAATTCAAGAGTACTGTCTAGTGTTCCCAAGCAAATGTTTGAACAATCCAACAGCTGAATTGCGAAAACAACATATCTGAGTAAATATGTGGGGAGGGTAAATAATGAAAATGCAACTTTTAGTTTAATGTTGTCGAATATAAATAAAGCTGTGCACTGTGGCATGAGATGGATTTATGTGAGACTGGGCCCTCAGCGTGCACAGAGTTCAAGCTCAATCAGTTTGATGTCACCTGAGATGCTATTTCTGTCATTCATCCTGGCAGATGTGATCACAAAACAATATTGTGGGCTTATAAAATGTCAGTCTCTATCTTGAGATTGTCTTTCACAAATTCTCAGGTATGGATCGAAAATGAAAAACAAACTAATTATTTCAAATGCTGACAATCACCGAACTCAAAACAATACCGGTTCCTGTAATAAAGGCTGGGTTTTGTTTCCCAGGCAAAAGCCTCTTAACTCATCACCTAAAAATAAACATCATTCATAATGCACTGATGAAGGTGAAACACAGTAGCATTAATGCATCAGCCCGCTGGGAACAACATATGTGGAACATAAAAAGCTTCTTACACTTTCTCTATTTATTATTCTTTTGATCTAAATATGCAATACGTTTGATGTACTGAGTCTTTCAGCTAAAGTGGCCCTTTCCATACTAAAGGTGTGTGCCTCCTAAAATGGAAAACTTTACAATAAAGGAGTGTGGACATGGCAAAAATGTGCAATATTCTATATGGTGTCTGCGTGTCCAGTAGGTTTTGCAGCTCTTTCCTCGTCCAGAACCCAAATTCAGAATACTCTACTGTGATCAACCTACGTCAGCAATTAAGTTTATAGTTCAGCTGCAGCTTAATCTAACACAGAAGACGCAAGCAGCACGTCGCGCAGCAGGCTGGCCTCAAAGTAATTCAAACTAAAAAGGCAAGCGGGCCCCCCTTCCCTGAGTTGTTACCAGGTTGAGTTGAGGGTGGATATCCAACTTCTTGGCAGGCCATTGAGGGAACCAAAGACAAACTACTTCACCATCGAAAAAGAAGCTCTCACCTGTTGGTGGTGTGGGAGGTCTTGGACGGAGCGCCCCCTGCGGACGGGCACAGCGCCCCCTCCTCGCTAGAGTCCACCCAGGAAGAGGAAGCCGGCTGTCGGAAGTGGATGGGTGTGAAGAGCTGCTCGTCTCTCCCCTCGAAGGAAAGGCTGCTGGTTAAACCTTTTAGTGCCTTTGTGTCCCGGGCCGGCCGGACCCAGCCTCAGCCGGGACACCCCACGCTGCATTAGGCAGATGTCTCGGGTTAGAGCGGGTTACTTGTTAATTGCTTGTGTGCAAGGGAGCAGGCTGGGTAGGAAGGTGGGGGCGGAGGAAACAAACCCCGAGGGGGGACGGGCTCCGACCGCATTGTTACAAGGAACTTTAACAATGGTTCTTGTGCAATTATAAATGTGTTGATCCCTTATGGTTTATTACACAGCAGGGAGCATTGCATTCCACTGCATGGTAACAGTGCATAGTAGTTTTATAATTTAGGACTTCTTGGGGGAGCAGAGAAACTTACCTGCACAGCCTGCACAGAATCGATCCACGCCACTACCGCCACCGCCAAGAGTCAAAGGGTGCCAGAGTCAGCGTCGCCGCCCCGGGACTCCATTTCCCGGTAGCACTAGCGGCGGCGCACACATTGTACGCAGCGCCAGCGCCAGGAGGCGCCCATAAGAACAGCTGAGGGCGGCAGAGCGGGGGGGAGCAGAGAAACTTACCTGCACAGCCTGCACAGAATCGATCCACGCCACTACCGCCACCGCCAAGAGTCAAAAGGTGCCAGAGTCAGCGTCGCCGCCCCGGGACTCCATTTCCCGGTAGCACTAGCGGCGGCACACACATTGAATGCAGCGCCAGCGCCAGAAGGCGCCCATAAGAACAGCTGAGGGCGGCAGAGCGGAGGGGAGCAGAGAAACTTACCTGCACAGCCTGCACAGAATCGATCCACGCCACTACCGCCACCGCCAAGAGTCAAAGGGTGCCAGAGTCAGCGTCGCCGCCCCGGGACTCCATTTCCCGGTAGCACTAGCGGCGGCGCACACATTGAATGCAGCACCAGCGCCAGGAGACACCCATAAGAACAGCTGAGGGCGGCAGAGCGGGGGGGAGCAGAGAAACTTACCTGCACAGCCTGCACAGAATCGATCCACGCCACTACCGCCACCGCCAAGAGTCAAAGGGTGCCATAGTCAGCGTCGCCTCCCCGGGACTCCATTTCCCGGTAGCACTAGCGGCGGCGCACACATTGAACGCAGCGCCAGCGCCAGGAGGCGCCCATAAGAACAGCTGAGGCCCGCGTCGCGGGACGCGCCGGGCGAAGCCCGGGACAAGGGCGGGACCGTCTGTGGCCGTCCGAGGCCGGAAGAGGCCGGGCAGGGCTAGCCCTCTAACAACTTCTGTAAATTGTAAGTACTCGTACTACATCTATTCACTTTTAGCATTTGGCATAAATGGCTGCTAGAAGGGGCACGAAAGCTACACCTATAGGGATGGTAGCTGGGACATTAGACCAATTTATAACAAGGGCATCATCGGTGTTAGAGCGTGAAATCAAAATGACGCAACGCCGCATGTCCCAAGATCCGATCTTTCTAAGAAGATCTTCCCTGGGCCCTGCTGCTCATGTAAGTTCACCAGTTCCCACCCAGCCAAACTTAGCTATTGTGGACTTTTCATCCAATTTGCATAATACTGGGATCAGCACTGGCGCCCAGGTGGATGGCCAAACGCAACCAACATGTGGTCAGCCCACTAACATAACTGTGGCCCCAAATGATTCGAGTCTCAACAATCATGAGGAGTCAAGACCTAAGGAGGGCGCTATTCCAAAGAAGAGGAAGGCCGATACTATGTCACGGGGTAGAAAACCGAAACAGTCTAAACCCACTAGTAAATTGCCACCTCGGACTATGGTTCTTTCGGAGTCTTGCTCCCCTGAGACCTTAATAGACAGTCCTGTTAAGAATGGTAGATCACTCACAAATACATGCTCCCTGGATCTAGATCTACTGGTGGGAAAACTGAGTTTGGTTTTATCTTCTCTTATTCAGCCTGTGGAGCAAAAGCTGAAACATCTAGATGAAAGACTTGAGAAAATGGAGGCTATGCTTGTGGAAAGCATGGGTCTTAGGAAAGGTTTTCTTGCTATTCAAACCCAAGTTAAAACCCTAGCTTTATCAGCCAACGCCCCACACCTACAACACAAGTTAATACACACCACTGCAAATGATCAACCTCCAATGCCTACTATACAAGGATCGACCCCGGGTTCTTGTACTATTGGCCCAATAAATAACTTAATTCCCGTGGATAAGGTTCAACCCTTGCAACCCTTGCAATTGGTAAATTCTGCAAATATTGCTACTTCAGGGAAGGAGCTTCCAAACCACCTCGCAGGAAAAATTATTGTTCAAGACTTACCATGCATTAATCTACCTCCGGATTGCACCACATATGTGGCTATTTTAACGGAGGTACCCGAGTTGCCGAGTAATAAAACGGAATCATACGAGGAACTCAAAACCAAGACTATGCATTGGTTGAACACTCACAGGCCCTTGCCTAGATCTATCCATAGCAAAATTCTGTTTGTTAGAAGGGTGGGGTGGGTGGGTTGTAAACCTAAAAATGTGGGAGGGGATTGTGTAATCATCAACTTTGAGGACCATAGGGCAGTTGATCATATATGTAGTTGGCAACAGATAAGTTCTAATACAATGATTAAACCACGGAGGTTAGATTATTTTTATTCCGTAGATCATGTTCACTTCCCGATTTCGGGAGGCTTGATTTGAGGCCACAACAAGAGGACCCTTGGCACCATGTATTTAGAAGTAGGGGCGGCCAACCTAGGGGAGAATTGATTGGAGTCCCATTAAGCAATAGATATAGCTTGCTTGATCAAGTAGATTGACTCCCTGTACCACCTAGCCACTTGTTGGCCTATCAAACAGATGCTTCCAAAAAGGATGGAGTTTTGAAGATTCCTAGGAAGAAGCATCTGGAGGTGGCTAAAGCCGTAACTAAATCTCTGCCCCTCACAGAGGTTGGATTGACGCCAAAGGAAAAGCTCCAAATACTAGTTGGGGAACCAGGGGATGATTCATCCACCTCTATGATTGTAAATTGTACCTCGGTGCCACATTTCCAACCTGCTTATGTACATACAGACTATCAGTTAGCTGGCTCTGGGACCCATGGCTTTGCCGGGTCCTGTCATAAGGGTAGTCTGGGAAATGAGCAGTCAACAACAAATGGGTCCTTAAAAATTTTATCCTGGAACATAGCGGGCCTTGTATCTAATCTAGATATTCCAGACTGGTGCACATTTGTGGATTCCCATGGGATTTGTTTATTTCAGGAAACATGGGTGGCAGGTTCCACCCATAGAGTAGGGTATGTAACTTTTGCGGAACCCGCAGTAAAAGGCGCAAGAGGCAGACCTTCAGGGGGGTTGTGTATTTGGGTAGGCATCCACCTCGGATTCACGTTGAAAAGACTAGAGACAAATAGCCCTGATCTTACGTGCATCCTGATGTCTCATAAAAAAACACCTAAGCTGGCTTTGATTAATATCTATTCGCGGCCAGTAAAACCCGGTGGAACATCTAACACTTTGGATATGCTAACTGCCCTACTGCACACGTTGGGGGGCGACGTAGTGTTGTTGATTGGAGGTGACTTCAACTGCCATTTTGAACCATTACATGGGGTCCCTCCAATCACCAAGGCTGAAGATGAAATATGGTCAGTCTCACCCCCAATCACCTATTCCGCAAAAAATTGGTCAGCCCTAGTTCTTCAGCTGACCTCCCTCACTTATACATTCTCCCTCAGAGCCTGCAACGGTCGCTTTAAGAGCGATACCCCTGCTCAATACACCTACAACGGCAGTGGGGACGTCGCCATAACCAGTACTCCCAGCTGTGATTTAAGATTAGAGCAAGGTGGGAGAAGAATTCGATGGGCGGCCGCGAAATCTTCTACTGAAACAATGTCAAATCTATATAGAAATATAATCCCCCTGCTCGAAAGGGCAAATTCTGCCCTCATCTATTCCTTTACCACTGACATGATTGTAATTTCCGATATCCATAGTGAAATGGTCACTTTATTAAAGGGTACCTTCTATAAAGAAGGTTCTGTTAAATCTAAATTATGCCATGGTGATAATCCATGGTTTAATAGAGGATGTAGGGACGCAAAATCTGCACTATTACTGGCTATAAGCCAAGGTAATAGGCATTGCATTATTGAAGCAAGACAGATATACAAGAAAATGCTAAACAGTGCAAAATCTGAATGGGAGGCTGACCGTTGGGTTGCTATTTCATGTGCACTTGTGGCAAAGGATTCAAGGACCTTTTGGAACCTTGTCCATACTGGGAAATCAGAAGGAAGATCCACAATTGTCCCAAATATATCTGAGGAAGCTTGGTCCACTTATTTTAAAGATCTTTATTCTCTCTCTCGTTCATGTACCAGTGAAGCCTCTCAGAGCCTTCTGGCCCTGAATCCTACATGGCCAGTGCAATTATTCACACTGGAGGAAGTAAAGTCGGCAATTTTAAGGATCCAACCTAATAAAGCACCGGGACTTGATAGAATCCCAGGTGATGAACCAACAGTCTGGGGCCCTTATCTCTTGGTATTATTTAATGCGATATTGCAGGGGTTACCATTGCCAAGTACCTGGCTTGGGGCGGAGATTATCCCAATTCACAAGAAGGGCTCTCCGCTCGAACCTTCAAATTACAGGCCGATTAGCCTTATTGATGTCACACAAAAAATTTACGCCAGAGTATTGTTACAACGCTTGGAGACCTGGTCTAGTGATAACAACATATTGACGCCGCTCCAGGCGGGATTCAGGGCGAAAACATCAACAATTGACCAACTATTCCGGCTGCAAGTGCTATATTGGAAGCACGTGGCCCTGGAAGGGGGTAGTCTTTATCTCACATTCGTCGATTTAAAATCTGCATTTGATATGGTGGATAGGAAACAACTATGGACCATCCTACTAACTATGGGGGTCCCACCATATTTATGCCACCAGCTTAAAACCTTACACGAAGGCACTTTTGCGAGAGTACGCTTTGGTAAACAAGGCCAGTTAACTGGAGCCTTCCCGATCGAGAAAGGTGTCAGGCAGGGCTGTGTCCTTGCCCCGACTCTATTCTCTCTTTTTCTCAACGGGCTTATCGAAGATCTCTTAGCCAAAAATGATATTGACTCCCCCAAATTGGGCGCCCGAAGATTTCCTGCCTTAATGTTTGCGGATGACACGCTTCTGCTTTCAAAATCGCCAATGGGGATGCAGCGCGTGTTAGATCAATTCTCCAAATTTTGAATCAAAAGGAATCTGGTGGTCAACATAAATAAGACTAAGTACATGGTTTTTAACGCAAATACTGTTAACTGCCCCCATCCAATGATGGATGGCAGACCCCTTGAAAGGGTCCCAACCTTTGAATATTTGGGTCTGACCCTGAATGACAAAATGGCATGGGGTCCACAAGTGGCTAAGGCCAACTTAAGACTAACTCAAGCAGCAGGGGGAATCCTAAAAGTTCAGAAGAGCTGCACCCTCAAAATAATTAGTGCCCCACTTGAAATCTTTAAAGTTCAAGCAAGGGCATCATCCCTGTATGGGGCAGAATTATGGGGACACACACAAATTAGCAACCTATCAATAACTGAAAACAATTTTATAAGACAATTACTGGATCTGCCAAAAAGCACTCCTTTAGTCCTGCTAAGAATTGATTTAAATATCTGCCCAATTGCAGACGCTATTGCCGTTCGACCTATACTTTATTGGAAGCGTCTGTGGAGCACTCCTGAGCTGGTGAACTATAAGGAGGAGCTTAAAGTTGTCATGGCTTCAATTGGTTCTGGTAGGATTCCTTGGTTAGCATTCGTCAAACAGTCACTTACATTGACTGGATTTGAGGAACTCTGGCTAAACCCTGAAGTTTCCTGTCCAGCTATCTCTAAGAAAATCTTGACAAGTGCTGTTAAAGAAACCAACTTAAGGAATCTCTTTCGCTCAGTAAAAACCTCAAGCTTAACCGACATTTTTTTGGATGTTAAGTCCTTTTATAGCTTTGAGCCCGCGATTGATTTAATACAACCAACCCTAGCAAAGAAGCTTTATTTACAATTTCGATATGGCACACTGCCCCTTTTTCATAATATTGATAGGTGGAAAGGGGGAGTAGTACGTCCCTGCCCTGGTTGCCGCTTAGAGGATGAAACCCCTGTTCATGTTATCCTTTTCTGCCCAGCTTATGCTCACATTAGGAAGAATTGGATAATCCAATTGTGCAAAAACATGGGCATAAAGCAGTATGTGGCCTTTTTTAGGATACTAAAAACAGACACCGACCCAGTGACTGTCTTTGCAGTAGCTAAATATCTACATTTAATGTGGATATCACGAAGGAACCTGATTAACAATGCTGCCTTAATCTAAGATCAAACAAAATGAACTTTGAGAGAGCAGAAATATTTTTATCCTTTTTTTTAGAATACTATTGTTATATAATTTTAGAATGCTGGAAATATTTAAAACTTTTAAAGGAACAAATGTCTAACAATTAAGTAATAATCTGAGATTATAAGTATGAAATGGATTGCTTGATCTGTTGTTTTGTGTATTTTTATGTGCTTTTATGGTAAATATAACCGCAATAAAGCTTGAAATGAATGAATGATGAAATTCACATTTTCAGAATCTTAAACAAGCACAGGTTTGTGCAGTGTAGGGAAGCCTAACCTGGGCAGGACTGGCCATAGCAGACATCAGGCGTTTCCCCGGCGAGGGTCAAAGGGTGAGGACCGGTTTTGCTGTGTGGGGGGCGGTTTTAAAGTAGTGCTGCAATGTTGGTCCCCAGTAGCAAAAGCAACAGTGCGTCACACCTGCACCTCCCTTCCCCGGGGGCTTGGTTCGACAAAATTGCCAGGGGTGCTTTGGGTTCCCGGTCCGGCCCTGAGCCTAACTGCCTAGTTCATTCCTCAACAGTTCTGTTAAGAAAATGAAAAGTAAAGTTGAGAGCTCAGACTAGCCACCAACACAGTTTACTAACTTGAGGCTACATGGTTATGGAGGCAATCATTTCCCTAGGTTGCTAATGGCTTCCAACATTGACGACATCCGCAATGTGTCCAAACCAGTGACCCACACAAACACGTATTCTAGACAGATGCGAGTCTATGCTTTTGTTTGTGCAATGTGTCATCAAAGGTATAGAAGAAAGTTTGTTGTGAAGGACAAGGTGAATGGAAATGCTGAACATACAACCCACCTTAATAATGTTAATGAGCTGAGAATTGGCAGTGCACGTCATAGCACACAGCAGTGAACGAAGGCACCCAGGGCTGCAAGGGCAGGACACCTATATGTCATTATTCACGTTCAGTGCCATAATAGTGGCCTATGTTCCTCGACAAGATAAGGGTCGCTATACCAAACAGACTGGGCCACTGAGAAAAGGAAACTGGTGACTTAATGAACACATCTGATCATCAAATGCCAAGAGCTCGAACATGCCCATGGGGAGTTGACTCGAATGGACTGCCTCTTCTTTGCGATCAGTTACTCGTTTTGGTTATTACTACACACAAGTTTTTTTAGCCGGATTGGAGAAATGATGAAGATGGACAGGGAATTTTCAAGTACTGTCTTTGTCCAGTAGTGTAAAACGCTATAAAATGATATATAATGCGTCAATAATCGAGCAAAAGAGACTGGTAAAATGTGTTGAGCCAAAAAGGTTACATGCAATGTTGTATCTACTTGTGCATAACCGAAAATACATGGGGTTTTGGAACGAATTCTCTGTACCCGTTTTGGTCGTCCATTGGCAAGCTCTAAAACTCCTTTACGAGGTTTCTATACCCATGAAAATAAATGTATCTCCTCTTCCCTAGATATCTCAAATTATGAAATGTACAACAGGCAGGTGTAAAAGACACAAAACCATGTGGTTTTTCTTTTAATAATGCTGGAAATTTGATTTGCCTACAGCGCTTCAAAATCCCAATAATAAATTTAATAAAATCATTCAATAGCCAAATGCTGACATGCATCAAAAATATAGAATATTCCTATCTATCATTTTTCAACAATATAACTTGTAACAAACACAAAGCAATATTTTTTCGATCCACGAAAGCAACACAGAGTGCAGCATGAGGTTAAAATCAAGTGTACTCAAGAATGGACTGGTAAGACACTAAGGGCTTGATTACTAGTTCCCAGTGGATGTGATCATCGCACTCTATAACATTTGCTACTGAGTTGTTTGGAGTCGATTGAATTAGATAATTATCTCCTAGTCTGTTGTTTTGGAAAGTCATAGGCATATTTTCGTACTTACAGCACCAAAATCTGGCATGTCCCAATAAATCCCGCACCTTTTTGTACCCTGTTGAATTGCAGCAGGTTTGAACTGTTGAAAAGGGCGCACCAATAAAACTGTGATCTCAGCAGAAACAGGTGTGTGCACAGCAATCGCAATATAAAGGGGCCACCTGTAATCATGCTCCTAGTAGTATTAGGCTCCTTGTTATGATGTCGGGTGGAATCGGGACCAGTCAACCTCCAGTCGGCTGTCCAGAAGGCAGAATTACAATGCGACCGCACATTGTGCGGTTTCATACTCCCATTTCTCTATGGAAGCTTGTGCCGCAGCCATAAACTGGTCATAGCACAAGCTTCCATAGAGTAATGGGAGAATGTGTTCATCCCTGCACCATGTGGCAGGCACCTCAAGGTGATGCCACACGGTGCAGGGATTAATAGGTGGGCACCATAGGTGCCCCCTCCCGAAGGCAAAGCAGTGGGGCTTGCCGAGGGAGTGCTGCGGGGCAGTGGTGTGGGGGAGGGGCAGGACAGGGGGTAGTAAACTCCGGCATACAGCGGAACAGAGTTAAGTAAATAATTAAAACAATTTACATTGCGCGCGCTGCATCACCGAGTTGGCGTTGCAGCGTGCGCAATGTAAATTGTTTTATTTAACTCCGTTCCACGGTATGCCGGAGTTTACTAGCCCCCACCCTGCCCCTCCCCGCCCCGCCCCATAGCACTCCCTCGACGAGCCGCCACTGCTCCAAAGTCGCTTTCCGACAAGCTTTCCATGTCAGAAACCTCAACATGAAAAACCTGTCGGAAACCAACATTGTAATCCATACGGCGGAAACGCCGTCCATAGGGATTACGGTCAGGCCAACGGGCTACTTCAGCCCATCGGAATCAGCCAGAATGACCGGCCTGTTTCATTTTCCACTGCCTGCATCGTAATGCGGCGTTTGAAAGTGAAACCTGTGATGAGACTCGAAAAGCCTCCGACCTGTAGCGGGAGGTTTTCTGAGTCTTTTGTAATGAGGCATTACGTTTCAATGATCATCACCTATGATGTGCAGAGTCAATCACAGGGTCTTCACCTTGTAAACAGTTCAAACAAACACCCACATCTAAATTACCTTTATATTTGTTTGGGCAGCTTTGGTTAACTTCAAACGTTACACGGTATCCACAGTACCCACGTTATTCTGAATCTACAAGTCTTAAATTGGGGTATTCTACAGCTACCTGGGATGGGGGAGTCAGAACAACAATATAGTACATTTACAGATTTTGGATGCAATCAATCTTATACAGACTGAAATGTTTAAAAGTAGTTTTACAGTCCAAAAGAATCTTTATTTATCCTCACTTTTCTTTTATTTTAAAAGGGTAGAATAACCGTCATCATGTTTTTTATTAGCATAATTGAGTACAAGGATGGGTGCATCCCAAAATTCAGTAGCTGGCTTGTCTATATGATAAGATGACATGTAAATTAACCATTTAGCCAACTATACTTTTACAACATTTAGGCCTGATTAAAGAAGATGGGAATAATGTCTTGGCCAAATAGAGTCCTATTACATGTTATCTACCAGTGGAAAATATGGCCAGGTCGGCAAAAGCAATGGTTTCGGGGCATTCTTTTTGCACCAGCAGTGAATTTACAGTGTAAAATTTTCATAACAAATTAATCTCTTTTGAACAGAAATTATAAACTACTGTGAGATTGAGTGAGAATTTGCTCTACATAGTATAGGCCTTTCGGAGGTGCTAGGGAGACTTGAAGGCATACTGTGAGGACTGACGGTGAAAGCAAGCCTGAAGTGACAAGACACAGGTACAGAGAGCACAGTTTGACATATGTCAATGGCTTCATTGATGCCCCCACCAGATCTTTGTGGTGTGGGGCTATCGGGCCCCATGATGGTGGGTGCATAAAATGCTATAGCACTCACACAATGGGATCCTCTGACCCTTCTTAAAGATAAGAGGCATCAAACACAGAGTAAAACAAGGACAAACAAGACCGCTGCACATTCACTTGGTGTTAGTTATTTGGAACTGAAGGAACATGCACAAGCAGCAAAAGAGTTCTGAAGCTGAGCCCTGTTTACTTACCAGACTGAATTTGGTACTTAGTGCTGGTCCAGTTCTTTATGTGCTGTACTGATCAAAAACTGAGCTTTTACTGTATGATCTCCAGAGAGTGACTCTCCCTGTCAACTCTGCAGAACTTCTTCAATGCTTGGCACGACTACACTGAAGAGTTGCTTGAGAGACGCTTATTTTTGTGTTGCATAACCATCACAGAGTATGGCATGCCACCTTCTCCTTTGCCCTTTTTTACCACCTGAAAGTGAATTCAAAATTTGCAACAAATATATTGACTCTTCAAACATACAAGATCTCAGATGTAGTCTTTCTGGATGCCCTCTGCCTCTGGGATACTCAGATGAATGGGTGTTACCAGAGATTCAGTTCTAGGGGGAAAATATCTTCATTACAGGAACTCTATGGCTAATATGCTGGTCTTTGAAGAATCTAGTAAACTAAGACTACGTTACTCTTCTTGCAGGTGAAATGGATGAACAGTCCTTTCAGAAACTCTACATATTTATAGGGCAAGCAAGGACATCACGAGTTATCTGGTGATGTCTCTCTAGTGCCTAACCACATTTTTACATGGGGCAAAAAGAGAGAGATTAGGATCCTACCGTGGCTCATCACATCTTGTCTCGCATTATTCTGCACACATATTGCCAGCTTCAGTATTTAAACATAATTATCCCAGCAGACTGGAGTGAAACAGAATGAGGAATATAATTATTTTTCTATCATAAGTACAAGGAGTACTTTTGAAAATCTCAGGGGATAACATTGATGTATGGGCACATCTAAACATAGAAATCGATCTTGTTCGTTTCTACGACTGCTCCATATAAGATCACTTAGAAGATCCTTTACACAAAAATTGAGGTCATGCTCAGCAAGTGGAGCCTTTGCTGCTTGATTGAGCAGTACTAATTGCTATGATGAATAGTCATCCATTTCTGGGCGGATGTACTATTTAAAGAAGGAACTAGTAAAGCACATCCTGCTAGAATAGAAAGATCTTATGTAAGGTTTGGAAACAGCCTGACACCCGTTTCATACCATTGACTATGACGTGTGAGAGAATCTTACATAAAATTGACTGCTGTAAATTGCTTGAACAAACTGTTGCTGCATCAATTTCTTAACAGTAACATGGTCAAGAAAGATGACATTCAACTTTTCAACCTTGGAGATGGCTGAAAAAGAAGCTCCCAAGCCTGGGACAGTGTACACAAAAAAGAATATCTGATGATGGGTTAGCACAGTAAAAACAGATGCAATGTTTTTTATTATGAGTCAACTGTAGCTCATACGTCCAGGTCTTGGTGGTGGTAGGACAGATTCTAACATGTAACTAAATTATTTATTGAAGCTAGACATATTCAGTATCCTAATGCCAGTATAAGTCATGGTGGGATGGAGGTGGTTGAAACATAGCAAAATATTAAAATTCACGACTATAGACGTGTGCAGAGGGAGACAACAAATTATGACAGTATGACATTATTTTACTATTAGGGTGTGGTTTCAACAGAGTGGTGTTTTTTTTCACCATAACCTCCATTAATCTTTACCTGAGCCAGGTCCGCAGTGAATCAACAAGCACTTTAGTGGTTGGAAGTGGACTATTTCATTGATTGATTACAAAGCAGGAGGAAAACTTAGTGAAATAAAGCATTCAAGTGTGTTAGGATTTTATGTCACAGCGGCTTGAAGAAAAGGTATTTCAAGCTTCCGCTTAAAGTATATTTGTACTCATCCAAAGTATGTTTGGGTCAGATGTTGGAAGACGTTGCAGGGTGTTTCCACCAGCAGACATACATAGACAATAAAAGTAAAAGAAAGTCAGTGAATAATCTGAGTAGGGAGAAAACTGAGTGCGGTGCTATTCGATTTTCTGTACTGCTAAACTATTTCTTTGTGTGTCAGCAACTGTTTTAAATTATGGCAAATCTACATTAGAGAACACATGGGGGGTCGAAGCATCACATGGACAGTTTGTTTGCCCAATTTAGTGCACCAAAGTATCGCGTTTAATCTATTGTGTGGACTACAGTGCTGTACTGAAATATGAAATCAAAACAGAATGACAGGCCGGAGATACATACAGGCAACTGGTACACTATTAACAGTGATTGCATGGGGATAACCATAAAAATTGAAAAGTTAAACATTAGTACTAATTTGAAATAAATGACTTAATCTCAGAATATTCCCAATCATTTATGTTCACATGGAGCTATTGTCCTGTTACCAAAGCCTTCAATTCGAGGACTGTATGGTCCTCAGTACGAATAGAAATCCCATTACTATATATAGGCTGTCAAAAGTGATGCAAAATGCAATAAATGACTGGTAATATAAAAAGTAAAAGTGTATCTATGTATAGCCTGACAAAAGTGATGCAAAAGGCAATAAATGACTGGCAATATAAAAAGTAAAAGTGTATCTATGTTGAATCTTCTGACCTACAAACATCATTCATGATGAATTGCCAAGTGTATTTACTCACTAGCAGGGGAACCGTTCCACATATGCGTTGTCTTGCTTTCGTACAGTATGCACACCATCTGTTTTGCTCGCCATAACCTAAAAGTTATGCTTGCCCTATCAAGATCTGGCAAATCATTAGGTGTGAGCACTCAGAAGAAACACCAAGTCCTATAACTTTATTTATTGGTAGGTGTCCAGAAGAAGGCATTGCTTCCACGGAGCTCTGACACATCATATGCACTAATTACACCATGGGTAGTTCCATAGGTGCACACAAAGATGGAGCTACTTATGCATTAGGTTGAATGGATTAATTAACTCTAGTGGTGGGTGTTAGACCTGGCCCTTTTTGCAGGTTAATCCTCAAACTTTTGCCTTTTGCCTCCTATTTTTCTGACACTGTTTTTGTTAGCTATAGGACTCTGAGCAGTTTACCACTGCTGTTCAGTGCTAAAGTGCATATGCTCACTGTGTAAATTGTGATAATGATTGGTTATCAATGATTGGCACATTTGATTTACTGGTAAGCCCCTAGTAAAGTGCACTGCGTGTGCCAGGGCCTGTAAACCAAATGCTACTAGTGGGCTTGCAGCACTGGTTGTGCCACCCACGAGTAGCCCTGCAAATGTGTCTCAGACCTGCCAATGTAGTGTCTGCGCACACAGTTTTTACTACCATGTCGACCTGGCAAGTGCACCCACTTGCCCGAACCTAACCTTCCCTTTTCTTACATGCAAGACACCCCTAAGGTAGTCTCAAGGTAACCCCATGGGCAATGTGCAGTGTATGTTAAAGGCAGGACAAGTCCTGGTGTGTTTTACATGTCTTGATTGTGAAATACTGTGTATTTCATTTTTCACTATTGAAAGGCTGTCTCTTCCATATGTTAACATGGGAGCTGCCTTGTAGCATCTTGCAAGTCTAACATTCCATTGGGACAAGATATAGAAATGGTGTTTAGGCTCTATGAACTCAAAATGTAATAACACACCTTTTGGCAGAGGTGTTTTTTTAAATTGTATGTTTGAAAATGCCACTTATAGAAAGTGTATACATCATAGAGGTGGGGGATGCACACCATCTTCAAACACAACTCATCCTGTTTATTTGGTCATACGTCGATGCGTGCTCACTGGTGAAGTGCCTTGTCCAAACGACACTTGGATCCGCACATCATTATTATTGGGGTGACATTCCACCCCAAAACCAATAGCACAGCCTTATGTAACTTCTTCAAATTCTGTACCGTCTTTTCAACCCATTTGACTCCATTTAATCTGCTGTTTCATTCCATCTTTCCCTTTAATCCAGTGTTTTCCACACACAAGTTGATGCAATTTTCAAAGGTTTCTCATATTCAAGATGTGCCCATCTGGACCTCTCTTCAAGAATACATACAAGCACGTTGTTCATCCAAAGTAGTTTTTTATTAAAAACCCAATGCATTTCGGGCTGCTGGGGCCCTTCGTCAGGGTTAACTGCTTAAAACCATCCATCCTGAACTCTCTTCCACGAAAGGAATGTCACCCCAATAATAATGATGTAACTTATAGAAAGTGGGCATTTTCTTCCTTTACCATTCTGTGTGCCTCTGCTTGTCTGTGTATTCACCGTCTGGTTTAAGATTGACAGGAGCTGGAGATGTGCTTTCACTCTAAACAGTCACAGGGGGGGTTGAGGTGTGACCTGCCTTTCCTGGGTGACTCAGAGTCAGGCTGAATAGACCTTTCTGTATTTAGAGTGGTGGGATGGGTTTTCACTAGCACCTGAATAAGCTGTGTCTGCTCTGCACAATGCTGTATTCACCTCCTGGAGTGAAACTGGACCAAGGAGGACAGGACTGGTTTCACTGAGCTCAGAGACTCTTGAAACAAAGACTACAAAGAGAAAATGGGGTTTACATATTAGACCATTAACCCCAAAACCTTAGACTACTTCTGGAATCAAGAGGAACCTCTGCCAAGGAAGAAGAGCCGAAGAGCTGTGAGGAGGAGTACTGCTGTGTGTTCCTTTGCAGGGCTAGCCCGCAGTTGCTTTTCTGCTAAGGAGAGGACAAAGACTGGACTTTGCTTTGAAACAAGCTTGAGTACATTCTCCAAGGGCTTGTGTGGCTCCTGTTCTGAAGTCTCAGGAACACAAATACTTCACACAAAGCTTCCTGGAACTTCACTGCTGGGGGTTGTGACCTGCCAGGGGGTGCCTATTCTAGTTCTGGAGGTTGTTCCTACTACAGTAAGCTGCCAAGAACTAAAGTTCTAAAGGAAATTGACACCTTTTCCTCCTTGTGACTGAATTTTTCTGACGCAGCACCGCCGTGTGAGAGAAATTCCCGACGCACAGCACTGTGCGGCCCAAAACATCAACACAGCACCTGCCAGCGGCCCGAGAAACCGCTGCACGTTTAGTCCTGTGCACTGATCTCTGATGCCGAAGATCACTGCACCGACTCTGATGCAGGCCCTCCTGGGCGGCAAGAAGAATCAGCGCATCGCCGGTCGGAAAAATCAATGCAGCACATGGTTCACCAGTACAGCATTGCCTCCAGTGCGTCCGGATTTCCAACTCATCGCACCTTGGTGCCAAATCTACAACAATGCTGGGGCTGCAGTAAGAAACCAATGCATCACCTCCCCGCACAGTAAGAAACTGACGCATCAACTCCTCTCCAGTAAGGAACCGACGTATCACCTCCCCAGCTTGGCAGTAAGGAACCGACGCATCACCTTCCCTAGAGCAAGGAACCGACGCATCACTTTCCCTGTTTGAAAGGAACCGACTCATCACCTTCCCTGTGGCTGTTTTTGCTTGTGATTTTGATGCACCCCAGGTACTTTGTGCTGAAAGTGACGCAGCCATAGTTTCCCATGGACAAAACTGTTTTTACCTTTTAAAAGTAATATTTTGATATCTGTAGGTTTGATTTTTGTAGTTTTGGTCTTGTTTGGTTTAGATAAAGATGCTTTATTTTTCTAAACTGGTGTGGTGTCCATTTTTGGTGCTTTCAGTGTTTTACTGAGGGTTTTTTTACAAATGCTTTACACATTGCCTCTGAGTTTTAGCCCGACATCTCTGTGTCAAACTACCAGAGGGTGAACACAGGCAAACTTTGGTGTGTACTTTACTCAGCCTGACTAGAAGGAAGTGTCCCTACTAGGACTGTGCATAGCACTGCCAACTAGAGACACCCATTTCTAACAATGGGCAAATCAGTTTTGAAAAATAATTAACCAATGAAATGTATTATGTTGAAATGTGCCACACACCTATTGGACATAAAATGCAACATGAGTGGAGAAAGATAATTTCAAAAAGAGTACTTATGCCAGGTAGACTCACGGTCTTGCGTATCCCATCACTGTGCCTTCAGCATCCCATTCTAAGGCATCACTATCCTGCTCAAGGAGGAAAACTTTTAACAGGCTGGACTGTCACTTCAGCAGATCTCCCATAGCATTGCACTACGACTCTGTCTAGTCATTGCATAAAAAACATGACTGTGATACTAGCATCGTGGTCTGAGACAATGTTTTCAAGGCAGACTACTGCCGTGCTGAATTAGAGTTATGCCTAATACTACAGGTCCCCAAAGGAAGAACATAGTTGTCCCTTTATTAGGTCTGTCTACAGACAGTTTTGCTCTTTTTTCCTCATATTATCTAGTCTTCAAAAAAGTACAAGACAAGCATTGGCATACCCAATAGGTCTCGCCTTTGGGACCTTATAAGTGTTTAGCCATGCAACAGTTGCATAACTAAATACTTATAAGGTCCCAAAAGCGAGACCTATTGGCTATGCAAAACGGCCGAAAAAAGTGAAAGTGAAAGTGATCGCGATCACGATCAAACATCAAAGCGACCGCGCAACCGAAAGTAATCGCGATAGAGCGCAGCGCGCGCGCCCGCGCACATGCACTGTAGCTCTAGGCTGCCCTGGTAGCACTTTTTGGAGCCCTCTCAATAAGTCTCGCCAGACCAGCGCATGCGCTGGGTCAGGCGAGACTTAAAAAAGAAAAACAGGAAGAGAGTGAGCCCCTTCCAACCATTGGCTTTCGTGCATTTTTCAAGGTGAGTCATTTCTTAGATGGGCTGTCCATCAAGAACATGTCATTTTGTGGATAGCTAGATTGTACCACTTCTGTTTTATAAGGATTTGGTGATAGAAAATCGAGTTTGTTTTTATTGGATACTAGATGTGACACGATCTGTAGCCTGTAGTTGAGAGTCAGAGTGTGTTCTCTGATTTATTTACATCGTTGACTTAGGGCATTATTGTGGCCCAGGGTTTCAGATATTACAAATGGGTGTCAACAAGTTAAAATGTAGTGAGGTTTGCATCTAATGGTGACAGTCTAAAATGACTGAAAACGTTGTAAAATGTATGGTTGCAGCCTCAGCAAATTAATCTAGGAACCAGCTTACCTAATTGTGGCTACCTTAAGGGAGTGCCAAAACTGTTTTTTTCTTTCTGATATTGGAGAGGTTGAATTCTACAACAGTGCTATATTGATGTTTGTTTACAAAAAATAATTGTTTGATCAGAAGTGAAAAATATTGATGGATTTACTGTTTTATACTGGTAATGTTGTTGCACGAGGCAATTCATGATATTTACATTTTGTGATAAAAGGGTCTTTTCATTGTTGTGATTTGAGATATGACTGAATGTGGTTTATTTATTAAATAGTAAAGTATGATTTCAATTTTTTTTTAAATTAAAATATTCAAACGTATTCACATTGCTGGCCCTGTAACATTTTATTTGGTAATGTGTGTGCTGTGCGGATGCCTTAGCTTATCATAAAGACACAATGTTATTTACTAAAGGTGTTTGTCTGTATGTCCATTTGTTTTAATATGCTCTCATTTGTTTCCAGGTGAGTATATTATTTTGTGTTTGAATCTCTTTATTGCATTTTGTTAATTATACTGACAGCGTATCAACTTATACAAAAATACACCAGGAGATGTGACTCCAAATTCAACCAATACAGAATGCACAACTGACATTTCAAGGTCAACATTTGACAGTTTAGGCGTGAAGCCAGGACTAACGAAAAGCAATCGCCCCCTTCCTGCCTACACATTCATGCTGTTGTACATATGTTTGTGATGTAATCGTCAAAGCTGTTTCTTGGCACAGCGCACATTGCAAGATTCTAATTTATAATAAGAATAAAACTCGAACAAAATGCACAACTGGAGTCTATAAGCGCAGTGATTTGCATTTGTTTTTTCCCCCAGCCCACATCTGGCAGTGGTAATTTACATCTGTGATCGTGCGTGTAAGAGCAGTAACTTCTTCCTGCATGTCCTACACTAATGAAGAGACAGATCAGTTCTATAATGCCCCAGTCAGATATGAGAATGCCACTGTGTCCCGCCAATCCCAGCCCCTTCATTAATCGCAAGTGCCCTCGTCCACTTCCTGTATTGATGACTTGAACTCTGCCAGTATTGTGTCCCAATTATGGGCTGCCTGGTTTTTGTGCAACTCCAGGCATTATTCCTGTGTAGCGCTGTATCTTGAACATGAGCGCATACAAGGAAAGACTGCCACTAGGCCTCGATTGGGGGAGGATCTGGGGACCTCCTTCTGCAAGTGATAAGCTGCTTGGAAGTTAAGAAGCTCAAGTCAAGGAATCTGGAAGTTATCTTATGGTTTGCAGTTCTAGGGAATTGACTCAGCACACACGTCTCCCAAGCATGTAATGCTAGACATTCTGTACTAGAGGATAGCTGGATCGATATTTCCTGCCAGGAGTTGTGCAGGGCGGGACAATCACATACATTATGGTGCAAATCAGCATTGGGTAATGCACATCGGGGGCAGACAGCATCTGTAAGATGAAAATATCGGTTTATTTTGGCGGGAGTGAGGTATGCTCTATGTACAATGTAAAATTGTATTGACTGAAATTTCGCATTTCGCGAGATGTGGGTGGGCCCAGCTAGTATCTCTACCCACTCTCTATCTGTACAAGGACGTGTACGACTGTCTTCCCAACAAGCTTGCAATTATGTGTGCGTTGTATGAGTTAACAATGAAGCAGTTAACCAGTATATTATGTGGCTACCCATCCCCATAACCTGTAAATATTGTATTACTAAGTGAGAGTGCTGTCATATCGCCCCATGCGCGAGTCAGCGCTGCCAGAAGTGAATTGTATAGTAGGAATTGCCCTGGTGGTAAGCCAGTGTGGCACGCTAGATCTAAGTAAGAGAGTAAAGTGCCCTCATTATATAGATTCCCTAATGTATGTTGGCCAGTAGCGTTCCAGGGAACGAGCTCCACTGCAGATGTCAAGGCTGTGTGTCTAGCGATGCCGAAGAGGGGCAGCACTGGTGCATATGGAATGATCACACGAGTCAGGTAGAGGCTCTGTCGGTAGCAACGGTGTGCAACTGCCAGAAACAGGGGGTCCGGTGTGGCAGCACGGGTGATCGGGTGAATAGATGATTAATATGAGGCATTGACCAGGGTGGCAACGAGGTGGCTGTATCACTCAGGTTTAGTCTTAAGAGTAACTTAGACACCCATTGTTGCTGGGCCTCCAGTTGGTATAATTCCAAGTTTGGTACTGCCAAGGCGCCCTGATCTAAGGGTGCATACAGCTTCATCAAAGCCACCCTGCCGGGCCCAGCATTCCTAAATGAATTCCCATATTTTTTTGTCAAAATCTCTGAAGAATTTGGCCGGAACGCAAATAGACAGGTTAGAAAAATAGTATATGAGTCTAGGAAGGACCACCATTTTCAACAGAGCGACCCGACCCATCACTGACGACGGTAATGTCTTCCAGAATACCATCTGGGCTTGGAAAGATGATACCAATCCTGTAGGATTACTGTCAAATAAATCTTTTGAGGAATGGTATACATGAATACCCAAATAACTGAATGTAGTAACTGCCAAGGCACTTTCATCCCGTAAAAGGCAAGGCCCGGGTCCGGCAGGTTTGACGCAAAGTGAAATAAACAGGATTTCCCTCCTTTAATTTGCTCTCATGATAATATATTATTAGTTGTACATTTTTTAGGTGACAATGTAAAGATTTTTCTAAGACATAAACATGGCCCTTTGGGTATTTTCCACTATTGACAAATTATCATTACATAGCCCATACATTTCTCTAAACAAAAGCTGCTGATTAATTATTAACAACCACCATGCCTTCAACAATTTGAACACACACCTTAAACATACTAAAACCAGTCTCTTTTTTAAGTATTTACAACCCTTCCACTATTATATATACATACAAACTATACACTACTTTTACTAATATATGCATATTTATACAAATGTCCATATTGTATAACATAAGTATATCTAATCGCACCTTTTTTGTCAAAGCATGTTTCCATTGTCTTTCAAAGAAATCCTTTTTTTTTTTAATTCTTCTGCTCATGAAGCAATGTAGATCAACATATACACCAAATTATATACCATTGTCGAAAGAAAAAAAGAAAACCTGTTTCCTTCACAACTCTATCTCTAACAACTGCTAATAACAAAGTAAATTACTAAACAAACCTATTAGCTTGTTAATTTTCATTAAAAGGTTTTGTGCTACAGCAGATACTAGTTATCTACAAAATAGTAGCTGTTCGCCCACATGTTACAGAATTGTTCAGCACTTATGTTACCTTGCAGAATTGCCTAATTACATGCCTCTGTGAGTCACTCTTCTACACCAACGTTTGTAGACAAGGCTGCAATCTTACCAAATGTATTTCCATTACTATGGAGCTACATGAGGGGCAGAGAGCCATGAATTTCACATATCCCTATTTTATTTGATCCTACCTACAAATGATTTTTATAAATGTTTTCCAAGTTCGAGCAAAAGTTTATACAATGCCCTATTGTGTTGTGTATGCCTGTTAACTTCACCGCTTTCAACTCAAACTTCATCTTTCGGCTCCTTTTCATAGCTCACTTTTTTTAGGTTCAATTTGCCTCAGCTAATGTTGTTTGAGCAGCAAAGGGAACTCAATCCCACCTTCCATCTTGCTGTAGCCCAGGAAGTTGTTTCATCATGGAATTTTCTTTCTCGGACAGCACGGGAATCACACACACACACACACACACACACACACACACTAGCCCAACTATTAAACAACACTTCTCCCAACAAAAGACAGTTTTATTGGATTTTTCAATCCTTATTCTTATAGTGAGATTTTGCAACAAAAACATTTGTATTTACATTATAAAATACACCATCTATATATAACAAAGTGATAAAAATGAAAATATTCGGGAACTAATTTTTCACACACAATGTTTTAAAAAGCAAGATAGTTAAGCATGGTTTCTAGAATCAGGCAAAGCCATTTTGCGGGTCCTCGGGGAAGCACACTTCATTAATTCAATGAGTTAAAATAACAAGAGAATCTTTACATAGCACCCCGTGGGAGTCAAACCTTTGATATTCAGCGTATGCCCAGATGTGGTGCGCAGATGCAATTCAACACTCAGCTGCTGCACCAGCATAGAGAATGTAAGACAAAAATAAAGCTTCCTAATTATAAACGAGCTCAAAGTACAACATATTGGAGACAATGATCACCTACAGATTGCCACAAATTACCACATTGTCGTTCACCAGCTACTATATATATAGATGACCCTTTTAATCTTCAAATCAACTGTAATCTAATCAATTACAAGTTATTTTCACCACAGACCCGTCGTACTTTATGATAATGAATGCATTTTAGGCATGCATTGTGTGCACCTGCTATTTTTCATTCGGCATTTGTATTGGAAAAAACACTCTTTAAGTTAACGTTTAATGCCATAATTATCTGCGTTGAAAACGACTGTGAAAGCTGCGTAAGTATTAAAAGAAATTCCTGTAAAACAGTAATGCACAACTCATGTTCATTGACTGTGCAGAATGGAAGGAGGGATAACAGATGTATGAGTGGTTTGATTAATTCTGCAGAGTAAAGCATGCAGAAGGGAGAATCGGTGTGTATGGAAATAAAGTATGCTGTCCCACTGGCAGTCTAGCTTGGCACTGAAGGGTCATTGATGGGTGATTCGAGGGTTTTTTAAATGTCATTAAAGGCTACTGAAGGGTCACCCAGGCATCTGTTTGACATTGATTCTGTATAGAATGAGGCCTGTTATTAAGGCATTGATGATCTGCCCATCAGGAACATCCACCCGATAAGAGTCTCCCTGCCATGCTGATGTGAACAAGGATGATGTCAAATGAGAAACAATACAGTATTAGTGTCCTCTCATTCCTGTCCATCACTCACTCAATGTTGCTCCCCAACGCATGTGTTACAACAAACAAATGATGGACGGAATGCTGACAATGCAGACATTCTCCCCCAGTCAAGAGATCTGGGTTAAATCCATCGTTCTTTTGCCCACTACGCCACCCCAGTTTAGACATGGCCATATGCAAATCAGTCTTGACCCTGTGCCTCATGGGAACAGTCCAGCCCGAACTGCCAAGCCATGTCTTCCCTGGACCGGAATCAAGCATCCTAGGACCGGTTTCTGGCTATCAGCCGTCATCAGCCAGGATAGCTTGACTCCAGTGGCGTAGTGAGCACGGGTCCCACGTCTGGGAATACCCATCCCACTTAGGGCGAAAAGCGTTACAACAAACAAATGATGGACGGAATGCTGACAATGCAGACATTCTCCCCCAGTCAAGAGATCTGGGTTAAATCCATCGTTCTTTTGCCCACTACGCCACCCCAGTTTAGACATGGCCATATGCAAATCAGTCTTGACCCTGTGCCTCATGGGAACAGTCCAGCCCGAACTGCCAAGCCATGTCTTCCCTGGACCGGAATCAAGCATCCTAGGACCGGTTTCTGGCTATCAGCCGTCATCAGCCAGGATAGCTTGACTCCAGTGGCATAGTGAGCACGGGTCCCACGTCTGGGAATACCCATCCCACTTAGGGCGAAAAGCGTTACAACAAACAAATGATGGATGGAATGCTGACAATGCAGACATTCTTCCCAAGTCAAGAGATCTGGGTTAAATCCATCATTCTTTTGCCCACTACGCCACCCCAGTTTAGACATGGCCATATGCAAATCAGTCTTGACCCTGTGCCTCATGGGAACAGTCCAGCCCGAACTGCCAAGCCATGTCTTCCCTGGACCGGAATCAAGCATCCTAGGACCGGTTTCTGGCTATCAGCCGTCATCAGCCAGGATAGCTTGACTCCAGTGGCGTAGTGAGCACGGGTCCCACGTCTGGCAATACCCATCCCACTTAGGGCGAAAAGCGTTACAACAAACAAATGATGGACGGAATGCTGACAATGCAGACATTCTCCCCCAGTCAAGAGATCTGGGTTAAATCCATCGTTCTTTTGCCCACTACGCCAACCCAGTTTAGACATGGCCATATGCAAATCAGTCTTGACCCTGTGCCTCATGGGAACAGTCCAGCCCGAACTGCCAAGCCATGTCTTCCCTGGACCGGAATCAAGCATCCTAGGACCGGTTTCTGGCTATCAGCCGTCATCAGCCAGGATAGCTTGACTCCAGTGGCGTAGTGAGCACGGGTCCCACGTCTAGGAATACCCATCCCACTTAGGGCGAAAAGCGTTACAACAAACAAATGATGGACGGAATGCTGACAATGCAGACATTCTCCCCCAGTCAAGAGATCTGGGTTAAATCCATCGTTCTTTTGCCCACTACGCCACCCCAGTTTAGACATGGCCATATGCAAATCAGTCTTGACCCTGTGCCTCATGGGAACAGTCCAGCCCGAACTGCCAAGCCATGTCTTCCCTGGACCGGAATCAAGCATCCTAGGACCGGTTTCTGGCTATCAGCCGTCATCAGCCAGGATAGCTTGACTCCAGTGGCGTAGTGAGCACGGGTCCCACGTCTGGGAATACCCATCCCACTTAGGGCGAAAAGCGTTACAACAAACAAATGATGGACGGAATGCTGACAATGCAGACATTCTCCCCCAGTCAAGAGATCTGGGTTAAATCCATCGTTCTTTTGCCCACTACGCCACCCCAGTTTAGACATGGCCATATGCAAATCAGTCTTGACCCTGTGCCTCATGGGAACAGTCCAGCCCGAACTGCCAAGCCATGTCTTCCCTGGACCGGAATCAAGCATCCTAGGACCGGTTTCTGGCTATCAGCCGTCATCAGCCAGGATAGCTTGACTCCAGTGGCGTAGTGAGCACGGGTCCCACGTCTGGGAATACCCATCCCACTTAGGGCGAAAAGCGTTACAACAAACAAATGATGGACGGAATGCTGACAATGCAGACATTCTCCCCCAGTCAAGAGATCTGGGTTAAATCCATCGTTCTTTTGCCCACTACGCCACCCCAGTTTAGACATGGCCATATGCAAATCAGTCTTGACCCTGTGCCTCATGGGAACAGTCCAGCCCGAACTGCCAAGCCATGTCTTCCCTGGACCGGAATCAAGCATCCTAGGACCGGTTTCTGGCTATCAGCCGTCATCAGACAGGATAGCTTGACTCCAGTGGCATAGTGAGCACGGGTCCCACGTCTGGGAACACCCATCCCACTTAGGGCGAAAAGCGTTACAACAAACAAATGATGGACGGAATGCTGACAATGCAGACATTCTCCCCCAGTCAGGAGATCTGGGTTAAATCCATCGTTCTTTTGCCCACTACGCCACCCCAGTTTAGACATGGCCATATGCAAATCAGTCTTGACCCTGTGCCTCATGGGAACAGTCCAGCCCGAACTGCCAAGCCATGTCTTCCCTGGACCGGAATCAAGCATCCTAGGACCGGTTTCTGGCTATCAGCCGTCATCAGCCAGGATAGCTTGACTCCAGTGGCGTAGTGAGCACGGGTCCCACGTCTGGGAATACCCATCCCACTTAGGGCGAAAAGCGTTACAACAAACAAATGATGGACGGAATGCTGACAATGCAGACATTCTCCCCCAGTCAAGAGAACTGGGTTAAATCCATCGTTCTTTTGCCGCCCACTACGCCACCCCAGTTTAGACATGGCCATATGCAAATCAGTCTTGACCCTGTGCCTCATGGGAACAGTCCAGCCCGAACTGCCAAGCCATGTCTTCCCTGGACCGGAATCAAGCATCCTAGGACCGGTTTCTGGCTATCAGCCGTCATCAGCCAGGATAGCTTGACTCCAGTGGCGTAGTGAGCACGGGTCCCACGTCTGGGAATACCCATCCCACTTAGGGCGAAAAGCGTTACAACAAACAAATGATGGACGGAATGCTGACAATGCAGACATTCTCCCCCAGTCAAGAGATCTGGGTTAAATCCATCGTTCTTTTGCCCACTACGCCACCCCAGTTTAGACATGGCCATATGCAAATCAGTCTTGACCCTGTGCCTCATGGGAACAGTCCAGCCCGAACTGCCAAGCCATGTCTTCCCTGGACCGGAATCAAGCATCCTAGGACCGGTTTCTGGCTATCAGCCGTCATCAGCCAGGATAGCTTGACTCCAGTGGCGTAGTGAGCACGGGTCCCACGTCTGGGAATACCCATCCCACTTAGGGCGAAAAGCGTTACAACAAACAAATGATGGACGGAATGCTGACAATGCAGACATTCTCCCCCAGTCAAGAGATCTGGGTTAAATCCATCGTTCTTTTGCCCACTACGCCACCCCAGTTTAGACATGGCCATATGCAAATCAGTCTTGACCCTGTGCCTCATGGGAACAGTCCAGCCCGAACTGCCAAGCCATGTCTTCCCTGGACCGGAATCAAGCATCCTAGACCGGTTTCTGGCTATCAGCCGTCATCAGCCAGGATAGCTTGACTCCAGTGGCGTAGTGAGCACGGGTCCCACGTCTGGGAATACCCATCCCACTTAGGGCGAAAAGCGTTACAACAAACAAATGATGGACGGAATGCTGACAATGCAGACATTCTCCCCCAGTCAAGAGATCTGGGTTAAATCCATCGTTCTTTTGCCCACTACGCCACCCCAGTTTAGACATGGCCATATGCAAATCAGTCTTGACCCTGTGCCTCATGGGAACAGTCCAGCCCGAACTGCCAAGCCATGTCTTCCCTGGACCGGAATCAAGCATCCTAGGACCGGTTTCTGGCTATCAGCCGTCATCAGCCAGGATAGCTTGACTCCAGTGGCGTAGTGAGCACGGGTCCCACGTCTGGGAATACCCATCCCACTTAGGGCGAAAAGCGTTACAACAAACAAATGATGGACGGAATGCTGACAATGCAGACATTCTCCCCCAGTCAAGAGATCTGGGTTAAATCCATCGTTCTTTTGCCCACTACGCCACCCCAGTTTAGACATGGCCATATGCAAATCAGTCTTGACCCTGTGCCTCATGGGAACAGTCCAGCCCGAACTGCCAAGCCATGTCTTCCCTGGACCGGAATCAAGCATCCTAGACCGGTTTCTGGCTATCAGCCGTCATCAGCCAGGATAGCTTGACTCCAGTGGCGTAGTGAGCACGGGTCCCACGTCTGGGAATACCCATCCCACTTAGGGCGAAAAGCGTTACAACAAACAAATGATGGACGGAATGCTGACAATGCAGACATTCTCCCCCAGTCAAGAGATCTGGGTTAAATCCATCGTTCTTTTGCCCACTACGCCACCCCAGTTTAGACATGGCCATATGCAAATCAGTCTTGACCCTGTGCCTCATGGGAACAGTCCAGCCCGAACTGCCAAGCCATGTCTTCCCTGGACCGGAATCAAGCATCCTAGGACCGGTTTCTGGCTATCAGCCGTCATCAGCCAGGATAGCTTGACTCCAGTGGCGTAGTGAGCACGGGTCCCACGTCTGGGAATACCCATCCCACTTAGGGCGAAAAGCGTTACAACAAACAAATGATGGACGGAATGCTGACAATGCAGACATTCTCCCCCAGTCAAGAGATCTGGGTTAAATCCATCGTTCTTTTGCCCACTAC
This sequence comes from Triturus cristatus, assembly GCF_964204655.1. Taxonomy (NCBI): domain Eukaryota; kingdom Metazoa; phylum Chordata; class Amphibia; order Caudata; family Salamandridae; genus Triturus; species Triturus cristatus. The sequence continues at coordinate 883,061,024 of NC_140583.1, forward strand.
GCCACCCCAGTTTAGACATGGCCATATGCAAATCAGTCTTGACCCTGTGCCTCATGGGAACAGTCCAGCCCGAACTGCCAAGCCATGTCTTCCCTGGACCGGAATCAAGCATCCTAGGACCGGTTTCTGGCTATCAGCCGTCATCAGCCAGGATAGCTTGACTCCAGTGGCGTAGTGAGCACGGGTCCCACGTCTGGGAATACCCATCCCACTTAGGGCGAAAAGCGTTACAACAAACAAATGATGGACGGAATGCTGACAATGCAGACATTCTCCCCCAGTCAAGAGATCTGGGTTAAATCCATCGTTCTTTTGCCCCCTACGCCACCCCAGTTTAGACATGGCCATATGCAAATCAGTCTTGACCCTGTGCCTCATGGGAACAGTCCAGCCCGAACTGCCAAGCCATGTCTTCCCTGGACCGGAATCAAGCATCCTAGGACCGGTTTCTGGCTATCAGCCGTCATCAGACAGGATAGCTTGACTCCAGTGGCATAGTGAGCACGGGTCCCACGTCTGGGAACACCCATCCCACTTAGGGCGAAAAGCGTTACAACAAACAAATGATGGACGGAATGCTGACAATGCAGACATTCTCCCCCAGTCAAGAGATCTGGGTTAAATCCATCGTTCTTTTGCCCACTACGCCACCCCAGTTTAGACATGGCCATATGCAAATCAGTCTTGACCCTGTGCCTCATGGGAACAGTCCAGCCCGAACTGCCAAGCCATGTCTTCCCTGGACCGGAATCAAGCATCCTAGGACCGGTTTCTGGCTATCAGCCGTCATCAGCCAGGATAGCTTGACTCCAGTGGCGTAGTGAGCACGGGTCCCACGTCTGGGAATACCCATCCCACTTAGGGCGAAAAGCGTTACAACAAACAAATGATGGACGGAATGCTGACAATGCAGACATTCTCCCCCAGTCAAGAGAACTGGGTTAAATCCATCGTTCTTTTGCCGCCCACTACGCCACCCCAGTTTAGACATGGCCATATGCAAATCAGTCTTGACCCTGTGCCTCATGGGAACAGTCCAGCCCGAACTGCCAAGCCATGTCTTCCCTGGACCGGAATCAAGCATCCTAGGACCGGTTTCTGGCTATCAGCCGTCATCAGCCAGGATAGCTTGACTCCAGTGGCGTAGTGAGCACGGGTCCCACGTCTGGGAATACCCATCCCACTTAGGGCGAAAAGCGTTACAACAAACAAATGATGGACGGAATGCTGACAATGCAGACATTCTCCCCCAGTCAAGAGATCTGGGTTAAATCCATCGTTCTTTTGCCCACTACGCCACCCCAGTTTAGACATGGCCATATGCAAATCAGTCTTGACCCTGTGCCTCATGGGAACAGTCCAGCCCGAACTGCCAAGCCATGTCTTCCCTGGACCGGAATCAAGCATCCTAGGACCGGTTTCTGGCTATCAGCCGTCATCAGCCAGGATAGCTTGACTCCAGTGGCGTAGTGAGCACGGGTCCCACGTCTGGGAATACCCATCCCACTTAGGGCGAAAAGCGTTACAACAAACAAATGATGGACGGAATGCTGACAATGCAGACATTCTCCCCCAGTCAAGAGATCTGGGTTAAATCCATCGTTCTTTTGCCCACTACGCCACCCCAGTTTAGACATGGCCATATGCAAATCAGTCTTGACCCTGTGCCTCATGGGAACAGTCCAGCCCGAACTGCCAAGCCATGTCTTCCCTGGACCGGAATCAAGCATCCTAGACCGGTTTCTGGCTATCAGCCGTCATCAGCCAGGATAGCTTGACTCCAGTGGCGTAGTGAGCACGGGTCCCACGTCTGGGAATACCCATCCCACTTAGGGCGAAAAGCGTTACAACAAACAAATGATGGACGGAATGCTGACAATGCAGACATTCTCCCCCAGTCAAGAGATCTGGGTTAAATCCATCGTTCTTTTGCCCACTACGCCACCCCAGTTTAGACATGGCCATATGCAAATCAGTCTTGACCCTGTGCCTCATGGGAACAGTCCAGCCCGAACTGCCAAGCCATGTCTTCCCTGGACCGGAATCAAGCATCCTAGGACCGGTTTCTGGCTATCAGCCGTCATCAGCCAGGATAGCTTGACTCCAGTGGCGTAGTGAGCACGGGTCCCACGTCTGGGAATACCCATCCCACTTAGGGCGAAAAGCGTTACAACAAACAAATGATGGACGGAATGCTGACAATGCAGACATTCTCCCCCAGTCAAGAGATCTGGGTTAAATCCATCGTTCTTTTGCCCACTACGCCACCCCAGTTTAGACATGGCCATATGCAAATCAGTCTTGACCCTGTGCCTCATGGGAACAGTCCAGCCCGAACTGCCAAGCCATGTCTTCCCTGGACCGGAATCAAGCATCCTAGGACCGGTTTCTGGCTATCAGCCGTCATCAGCCAGGATAGCTTGACTCCAGTGGCGTAGTGAGCACGGGTCCCACGTCTGGGAATACCCATCCCACTTAGGGCGAAAAGCGTTACAACAAACAAATGATGGACAGAATGCTGACAATGCAGACATTCTCCCCCAGTCAAGAGATCTGGGTTAAATCCATCGTTCTTTTGCCCACTACGCATGTGTGGCAGGACTAAGAAACCATCATTCATGTGAAAAGGGAAATGGTTTAATAAGCAGGCAATTCTTAAGATCCCCCACAGTTATTACTCACATGTCATCAGACATTTAATTTATACAAACACAGTCACTGGGAACCTGGCACATGACTGCTCCATACCATCATATGCCATGCTGTAAAGCGCTTTCCTGACACTCATCCCATCCATCAACACCACATGTTGAGATTTCCACATCAATGTCAGAATGGGACATCTCACTGAAGGGACCACAAAATGTTAGGCAGATAAGCAGGTTGGGTAAAACTATGGCAGCAGTGCATACCACACTCCAGGAAGATACGTCACCCAGTGCCACACACTGCTGTCTATCGGAGGTAGATGGCATGCTGGGGGATTTGATAGAAATAGTGATGCAACCATTCTCTTTTTCAGTCTGTGACATAAATATAGATCACAGGTATTAAGTGATTGATTCACCTTTGCCTTACTTATCGATGGTCAGCGCGTGAGTAAATATTGAAGATACGTCTTTATTTACATGTAAATACCCAACCCTTGCCTTCAAAAGGGTATTTATGGTTCGATAGACACGAGTTGTGAGCGCATTTGCAACATTTGAATAATTACAGGGTTGGTGTCATCATATACAGTATAGTTACAGCTAATACACACCTGTCCCTGTAAGGAAGCCCACAACTTTACTTTTGGACACTTTTGGCTCTTACTAAACAGCACAAACTTTGTTTGGATTTGTTGTACATGTATGTTCCCGGGCATTTTCCTAATTTTCCATACTCTTTTGCTGGCTGCTTCTCTGACTCCGTCCCTCCCTATGTATTCTGATTTTACTGACTCCAAATTTCCATTAGTAACTAATTTCATTATGCATTTATCTTTTTCCAAATTGTACTCTACATTGCAGTGGCGTAACGAAACTTGAGGGGACCCCCTGCAAAGTACATTCAGCCCTCAGCCCCCGCCACCCCCCAACGCTCCAGACTCAGTCCTGAGCTCTCAGGCCATGAGCCTGCCAGTGCCAACCTGGAGCTCGCCCACCCACTCCCCATTACTGCAGGGGCTGTGGGGGCTTTTGTTACGTCACTGCTACATTGCTCCTCCCACCAACCTAATCACTTAATTCCTTACATTTTTGCCCATACTCTGGCTCTGTTTCTCTTGATCTACTGTCTTGTCCACAGCTAGCCATCTTCCCAAGAGTCCCTGTGGTTTTGCTCTCTCATTGCTTGCTTCCAAATCTGGAATTCTCTTCCTGCTGTAAAGTATCTCTCCCTTACTGTGACTGTACCCTCCAAAAGATGTTTACCACCACTCTTCACGTATGATCTCCAATTCCACAGAAAATAATATAATACTTTCTACAATTTACTCAGTTTTGTCCGATGTTCAAGTGCTTTAAAAATTACTATCCAAATTGAAAAAAAATACAAAACGTTTTTGTCAAGGAAACTCAATGAATACCCAAATAAAATACCCAGTTAAAGACGTTTTGCCTCTTTTAACTCTTGGGTAAAACATAGCTATTTGTTCTGCCTTGTTCTTAAGTCTATCATGTCCATTGTCTAGTTTGGGTTCTGTTGTACATAAGGTGAGTGCAATCCTGGAAGAAATTAACAGGGTTGTCAGGGCAACATATGATAAGAAATCATTATAACGTTAGTAAGAGGCATTAGGATATATTAATTAAGGTCAAAATACCAGGACGAGAGAGAAAAGGGTGAGTGAGGAAAGGAAAAGAGAGAAACCATTAAGAAGGTGCAACTATTGCAAAAAAAAGGTAATGTTAACATATTATCGCATTTCTCTTTCATTTTTTGTAATGAGTTAACCTGCTTTGTTTATATACACACAATTATCATGTGTTTTGTTGTGTGCTGCAACTATTATAGAAGTCGTTAAGTATCATAATGTCTTGCCCTTAGCCCCGCCCCGCCCCTGGCCCCGCCCACTCACTACACCTCTAGCTCATTTTAATGAGTACCTGCAATTATTTTTTCCCATTTAAAGCACTGTTTATACATCTAATTGTAAACCTACCTGAACTTTTGATCGCGGGACCTCAATATATCTATGACTGCTACTCCTGCTTACAATGCATAAACCAATGCCTGTTTCTTTAGACTTTGGCAACCTTAGCACATCTGTGATGCTATTACTGCTTGACAATCTTTTCATATGCAATCTGGTCTCACTTTAAATGTTGAATGTCACTTATACCTCTAATTGCAAACCTACCTGTATTTTTGATCGCGGGACCCCACTACACCTATGACTGTTACTCACAATACATAAAGTAATGCCTGTTCTTTTGACTTATGTAACCTTTGCGCATCTGGGATGTTGTCTCTGCTTGACCACATATTATCCTTATATTCTTCAACATCACTGGTTCACCTAACCACCATCAATGCCTTAAACCCTTGGTCATATATGCCGTACGAATAACTTCGATATAATTTCAGGGTTACTATAATGCCTCATATGCTTCTTGCCTTCCATATTACCTTTTTCGTTCCCTATATGTGTCTATTTTAATTATTATTTTTATTCTCATTTTACCTCTTTCTCTTTTTCCCTCTGGTTTCTCTCCTTTCCTTTCCACACTCACCCTTTTCTCTCTTGTCCTGGTATTTTGACCTTAATTAATATATCCTAATGCCTCTTACTAACGTTATAATGATTTCTTATCATATGTTGTATCCCTGTCCATTTCCTTCTCCTTCACAAACTCATTTCCCTATTTGCTATGCTTCTAAAATGCCTTATATTTCCCCTCCTTTTCCCCTCCTCTTCGCTATCTTTTATATTTTCTTTAAATCTCCTTCCTTTCTCTTCTTCTGTCTTGGGGTTACAAACTACCCCTTTGTATGTTTCATTTGCTGATTGTTAATGTATGTACAGCCCTGAGGAAGCCCCAGGCCGGATGGCCATGTAAAGGGGAGAAACACGTTTTGGCTGTCAGTTTGTTCTTTCACTCACTCTCTAGGATAGAGTGACATTACTTTTATAAACACCCAACAATACGAACATCGTCTGTTTGGAATTTTTTCCTAAGAAAAAATAGAAACTTATCTTGCCCTGACAACCCTGTTGAACCTTGTTTGAATTAGGGGATTAGGGGTTTCCCCATGTCCAAGGGCAAGTTTCAGAACTAGGATTCCTGCTCAATATACGGCCAGTAAGGGATTGAGACCTTTTCACCCCTCCTCCCATAAAACTATTCCTGGAAGAAATGTTGTTGGATTTGCAGGCACAAGGTACAGTAATATATGACTATAAGTTTGAAAATATTCCAGCAGGTGAAGCACAAGCATTCTTACAAGAACCCTCTTGCCTGGCAAGCAAAACACTAACAAAATAGGATTGATCAAATGAGCCATGGGACTTCAGATGGAAACACACCTATGCATTCCGACATGCATACATTAAAATACTCTTTACCACTTATACTGTTTTAAAATGGCATCCATTATCCTATATTATTAATACACAGTATCATTTTTATGACTGTAGGTATAGAAAGGTAATTTCAGTGCTACAGCAATGCAAAATGCACCAACTAAGACACAAAATGCATAAGTAAATAATGGAAGAGTACGCGTGCCTCGTTGGTGAAGCTAGGCAACTAATCGTGCCACCTGATAATAAAGACAATTATTCAACAACAACAAAGCAAGTTCAGGCGGTACGAAAGTGACAAAATCAGATCACCCCATATGAGTCATTTGTTCAACCATCCTTGCGTTCCAACACTAAGGTTTCCAGTCATTTAATTTGTGGCAAAGTGAGAAGGCAATATTACATAGATACACTTTGCTTGGTTTTGCCACCTCGCTTGGTGCCCGCAGGCCACTCGTCTTTTCTTCTACAGATTACTGGTATCGGTGCATTAAACCAATTGATCTTTAGGAAGCAACTCATGAATACAATTCCCACAATGCACAAGGTTGTTAAGTGAAAATCCACGGTTGGAGAAGTGAAGGTCTGCTGACATAGAAAAAGGCGGAAATCTTGCCTTTGCGCCAACCTTCGTCTGGGCAGATTGAGTAGAAGAGATGAGCACTGATGGATGTAAGTAAGGGCCATGATATACTCAAAAACTCCAAGGAAGCTGAGGGTGTCTGAGGGACAACAGCAGGATCCACAGGACAGGAAATGTGTAGAGAACCAGAAGAGTTTTGAGTGAGTGGTATCGGCTGAGCGGTATAGGAAACACAGCCACACCTCACAAGAGGAGTCACAGACAAGCAGGTACATGTAAGTAGAAGGTAAAACTAAGGATCAGGAATGTGGAGGTGAAGTCGAGAGAGAATCAGATGATTTGGGCCAGAAAGAAAAACATGAGATGGTGAGGCTCATAAATGCAAAGGCATACAAATGGCTTTTGTTTAAGTGTGAATTTCAAATACAACGTGGAGGGGCCGGTTAGATGAAAGATGAGTATCAGACACTAGATGGAAGGTCAAAATATTTATATATATATATATATACTCCAAATGTTCACTGCTGAATACCCAATCAACTCCACCTCACAAGGCTGGTGCTCACCGCGGGGGCAGGACCTGCTAACCTACACAAAGAATCCTTGCTGCAATCAGTCAAACAAACAGCTGGCACTCCAGGATGTCAAGTCCCACAACATTTTAATAAATCGGTAGGCTGACGCGTTTCGACCTTCCGGTCTTTGTCAAAGCCACACATACAACTGAATAGTGCCCTACCACAGGTAAAGACAAGTAAGCTTCACTTTTAAAATAGAAATAGTGAAAAGACTAAGCATAAGGTGCTCATTGCTTATGAGTTCATTACAAAAAGAAATCTACCTGTTACATATTCATTAACAAATGCATGAAAAAAATATATATAATAAAGCATCCTGGTATATGCACATTCCAAATCAGTATTGAATACAGTATTTACATATAAAATAGTCCCTGCTTCCATACGGCAGACACAATTAACAGAGGTTCGCATAAGATGGAAAATCTGATATTTTGTACCCCACACTCCCTGTGGAATGAGGAGAGCTACAGTGCTTCTAGTCATACCCAAAACGACGCCCAGTGGCGGACAATATTTACAATGCAATAAAGTTACCCACATCTCAGTATGATCATACCTCAACATATGTAAACAGCTAATGAGCCAAATGATTCTAATCATATCAATATGCGACTTATCAGTTGCCACAAAATTAAAATAATCAGCTGCTCCATCAGAAAAACCAAAAGTGCATCCCTAAGTAAAACATAACAATTAACATACATAAAAGAAAAGAAAGAAATTCACTGATGCATTTGTGTATTTTCGGTCTGGACATAATCAACGATGAATAAAGATGTTTGCAGAAGCAGCACTCATACTTCAAACTAATGTCCGCAACTGGCCAGCGAGGAGCAAAGTTGTACATCTAGATAAATAGCATGATATGCACATATAGAGCCAAAACAAAGAGAGAATGTGAAACAGAAACCCCCTAACAGAAAACGAAAAAGTGAAAAAAGGGGAGGGAAAAGATAAGAAAAGGAAAAGGCATTGATTAATCATTTGAACTCAATGAATCCTCTTTGCCTGGCTGCAATGTTTTAGGGCAAATTTTGAGATGCTCATTGTGTTGCCTACAGCAGCCTCCGTGTTATACGTGTGAAAAAGTACCAGAAAGGTACTTTCCGTTGCCTCTTGCATTTCCCTTTAGCTTTTGCCCATCGTCCCCCCCCCACTTTTTTTCACTTTTTTATTTTCTCTTAAAGGGCTTCTGTTTCCACAGACATATGTTTGAAGTATGAGTGCTGCATCTACATGCATCTTTATTCATCTTTGATTATGTCCAGACCGAAAATGCACACACACGCGTAGATATAGATATATATATATATATACATATATATATATATATATGCTGCAAACAATCATTCCTGAACCACCTGGTATGGCGAAAAGGAACGAAGCGAACTCCTCTTGGTGGCAAAATAAATTGGATTTATTGTTCTCTCAACTGCCTGTCATGACGCGTTTCGGCCGAAGCGTCGGCCTTGATCACATATTGTAGGCATTGTGGAAAGATTATTTTTAAATTTGCTAAACCCTGTGTCACATGATCAGAAAACATGGAAAACAGACTGCAGAGCTTAATACATTGCATGTAAGTTGGAAGACAGACTGGCGAATAGCGCACAATAGTGGAATCATGGTCATATAGCAGTAATTTCATTCTTAATAACCTGAGTTTATTTATATATATATTTTTTATTTTTTTTGTTTGTTTTTTTGACACCAGGAAAATCGAGAATTTGATATTACTAACTAACTTATAAAAAGTTAACTTGAGTCATTCCCTAGAAATCAGGAAACAATTTTCATTGCAGCCACTGGGGACGGTAAACGTCTATCAAAATGACAATGGTGGCATGTTGCACCCAGCATAAATGGGGAGTGACACCCTGCCACCAAAGTTGTAGCTCCTACACCCCCTTTAGAGCTAGAACTCTGCTGGCAGAAACCCTTCTAATGGCCTATCCACCACAGGACCGCCGGGTCATAAGGGCAGCTGTCATTTCCCTATTTAGGGTGTGGCAACAGTCACTCAATTTCCCTACCTGGGATTGTCATGTCGGTGCCTGGTAGCAAAACATCCCTTCGCATTGGGGATATTAATATTTTGGAGTGCAGAAGCAAAATCTCATGTGGGAGGGTTTGTGCTTGAAGAACATAATATTTTGTCAAGCAGGTGAATTAAACACACTACCTGTTTAGGAAAGGATCAGCGAATTCAATAGAGGTGCCTCAATAGTGGCTCAGCTGAAGGGACAATGATCCCATGAGGCATGTAGATATCTCTAAATCAGGTAGGCAGTCCTCAGTCAGAGAAGATAAATCTATGGTCTCTGCTAAACTGGTGGGTCAGCAGCCAGACCATAAACGAGGCCTTAAAACATCCTTTGGGACTACCATGATCTTTGCCCCGGCGTGAGGCTGACTTGAGAAAGTACATGCTCAGACACAGCTAGAGGAAGTCACAGATTTTAACACTGTATTCAGTCTTGTGCCACACGAAAAACAATGATATGGATGCAAGGCCAACACATTGGGCTCCACAACGACAGGAACCCACGAACCACGAATTGATTAAAGCACTATATTATATGGGCCGTGGGAGACACCTGATAAAATGGCTATATGTAGGGATTCGGGTTCATACGGAGATCGCCCTTCTTCCATTACGTAATGCATGGTCGGATGACATAGGGCGGGCCATAGAGGACAAGGAATGGGAGAGAATTATAGAACACCCTCAGAAAACCTCACCTAATGCCAAATTTAAGTTTATTCAAACAATGATTTTACATAGGGCATATCTCACCTCACACAGATTGGACAGGATGTTCCCACAGACCCAACACCACTGCCCGAGATGTCACTATGAGGGAGCCGACCTGGCCCATACGGTGTGGTCTTGCCCGCGCCTACGAGAATTTTGGGATGCGGTTAGATGTTACACGCAGGCGGCCACGCATAGGAACATACCTAATACTATAGAAGAGTGTATTCTGGGTCTCCATAAATCTTATACCAAACACAAAGTACAATACAAATGTGTGAACCTGTCTCTGCTCCTGGCAACGCGGGCAATTACTATGCGATGGGAGTCCAAGAACACCCCTTCAGCACATGCGTGGTACAATGAGCTCATCCGGTGGGGCAGCGCAGAAAGTGCGGAAATAAGGAGGGAGGAGACCAGGGGCCTGCGTAGAAATCTGATAGCATTGGAGTGGGATGTTTTGTTAGAAGTCCTGAAAGCACAAGATTTGGACTCTAATACCACCCCCCAGGGCACGCAGTAAAGACAGACTGTTGAGCAAATTATAGTAACGCCCCGAACGATGTGCATGCAAGTACGTGATTATGTATCACGAACAGGTTTGAAATATATTTATAAGTCGAATGCAAAGGAGCTAATTGTACAGTGCTGCTGTAAGCTAAGCTAAAAATATGGACAATATGTATCTTTGGAGGATATAAACGTAAACAATTGGACTGCAGGGAGGGGGCGGAGGGTTTTGCCAGGGTTTGTTTCCTTGTTTTGTAGCAAACAGAAGAGTGAAGGGCTGTGGAATTAGATATGGATTGGAAGATGAGAGGCTTAAAATCGGAGATGTGATAACTACTGTAGGATGGGTAGAGCACTGATAATGAGTATATATTGTTTGCAGCAAAGTCATCCGTCTACCTCTGTAATGAATAGCAGTACCTAATGCACTTTTGTCCAAATAAGTATCACTCCACATGCTTCATGTAAAGTAACAGTTTATTAAGATAAAAGAAACTAATAAAAATGTGTTTAAAAAATATATATATATGGATGCAAGGTCAAATACAGTGTCTGATCAAATAGCTTTGGATATATCTTATTTAAAACAAAAACAATTGCTGTTCGTAAAAACACTGGGTGGAAAAAAGAGAAAAAAAGAGATAGCCGAATAGAAGAGCTGAATCTGCATTATGCATAGGTGATCATGCCTTTGAGCTTGCCACTTAAAAAGCTCTATCATCAGCCTGTCATGCAGGCCAGGCAGAGATTACTAAACGATTGTAACCCTACCCTGCCTCGCCATGACTGGGCGGGGGTTAAATACAGAATCGGACTTCTCCTAGACTGGTTTAAAGACAGTCTTCAGATCCATAACCTGGGTGCACACCATAACCTTTCCCAGGCTTGCAAGACAGTGGGTAGTTGTGTGATGGCCACATCACCCCAAGACATCTCCAGCTTTGCTCAAGGGTGGGGCTGGTTTTTTTAAGTCCCCCACCCTCCCTTGTCTTGTCTATAGGCTGGCATCAGTGGCATGCTCCCTACAACTCTTCCCAGACCTGGAATTGTTTCATTTGTATGCCCTATGTTAAATGAAACAATTAAATGTTCACCAGGACAGCTAAAAGCTGCTCTTGTGGTAGATCCCACACCCTCTAGATTGGTTAGGGAATTACTGCTTCTTTATTGTAACACCTCCACGTCTTGCCCAAGAGTCAGCTGGGCGTTTGCATGTTTTATTTTCCATATTATTCTTTATTAAGTGTTGGTAGATACAGATACAATACAAAGAAAATGCAGTGAAAGTTTGCAAGGAACATTGTGAGGAACTACAACGGCACTGCTCCTCATATGAAGGACAACAATCATTAAGGAAAACATGACTGCCAGATATGCAGTCCTGTTCTCCACACAGTACTACAACGTGAGCTTTAACAATCAACTAGAAAGATTAGTAATAACATGCTTAAACCTATAGGCTATCTAGGCTACATGGTGAAAATAATAGGAAGAATATTGCTATGTCGGGCGGGTCCCTGTACCCATGACAAAGGAGTGGGGGGAGAAAGAAGGAAGAGATCTGACCAAGGGCACACACACATACTCAAATAGGTACACGTCTTCCCCCTCATAATTAAAACGTTTGCCAGAATCCTACCCAAGGGCCAGAGAGACCTGCAACACAGTTTCAAAGCACAGAGCTAGCACAAGACACTCCTACTTCCCAGAGTGATAGGCTGCCTGTCTGTACTGAAGATAACATCCTGATCAAAGAACGTGAATGACTGCGGAAAGAATAAGTCACATACAAATACAACCTCAAATTTACAACAGAGGATTTTTTCATTTGAATATATATTAAACTTTCAGACTTTCTTGTGTGCTTTGGTATTCTGTTTGACAGTCCCCGTGGAGAAGCCACCGCAAAGCAGCCCACCGGTCCATCATCCCTGATTTCGCCTCCAGTTTAGCTATATATGTGTTTCATGACTGTAGCCCTGGAGCCAGTCCCCACATTCTGGCTATGGCATTGACTGTTGCCAATCCAGCCACTGATCATTTTATTAAGTCTCTGAGCCATAATCATACTATTGGGACCATTGTTGCCTTCTACCCCCTAGCGATGCAGCGTTTGTATGATATGAAGGCAGGGTCCGCAAACCGGCAGTTCTGCTTGGTTTTGGAAGATCTGGGCTTTAATCATAACATGCAGAGAGGAGTCCATGATCACCTCCCTTCCAATTACCTCAGACACCACCTCCAATACCTCCTCCAATAACTTTGCAACAAGAAGACCCTCCCACACCATGTGATAAAAATGTGCCTCCAGCTGCCCACACTTGGGACATTGTGAGTATGCCCCCAGGAACAAGAGCCCTATACGCTTTGGTGTAAGGTAGCCCCATTGCAGATAGTGGAACCATGTGAATTTCCACCTGGGATTACGGGACACTTTTAATGAACTCCTTGGCTGCTGCTCATTGCTTATTGGATAGCTTTTGGGTCAAGCAGATAAACCATCAGTCATGAATTTTCAGGCACTGGAGCGAAAACCGCCTCCACAGGGCAGAATAAAACATTGTCATAGCCCGCCTTTTGTATCAATGAGTTAGCAACCATTGTAATATCTCCCCATTTAAGGGTTCCTCCTGCCCCGATACAGTACGAACCACGTGTATCAGTGCCCTGTGTGCCATGGAATTGGCCCTGGTTCACCCCATATTTTTCCACTAGTCCTTGATGTATTTAATGCAGCCTTGTCATACACAAGAGCATCACTGCTTCCATCCACGGCCTCGTATCATGTGAGACGGCCAAGGCCGTGAGTTCAGGCCATTCCCATAGTGGCATCTGTAAACTAGGCTTGTGTGAGATAATAAGTGCCGGACATCAGAGGTTTTCAAATGTTAAATAGGGAACGACATGCAGTTCATGATTCCAGGTCCTCTCTGTGGGCAGAAACAGGTGGTGTTTTACTGGATGCTTTCCTGGACCTCGTAAAACTTGGAATCGGGAGGGGTGGTACACTCTCCACCCCACCTGTAATGGACACCTTAAAATGTTGAAATTGTCTGTATTAATTGAGCTCTCTTGAGTCTGTACCCAGAATATGAGATAAAAGAACTTTCAAATAGGTTTCTGCATCTCTATACCCTTCTGGGCAATTCCCCAAATGAGCTGTATCTCCCATATTTAAATCCTCGCTTCTGCTCTCATCATTTTGTACTCCTTGAATTTCCATATAAAAGTTCAATGTGCGTTGCTGTGTTTCTTCGGTGTATAAATTATATGGCATTGTTTTGAGTGCTTTGTAAAAGGAGATGTTCCTGCATTTAATATCTTTCAGAAAACCGAGAGACCGATTAGAATCATTTTACTATAATTTACAATCATTCACTCACATTCCGATGGTATTCTGGCAAAATGAAATGTATTCCAAGTTTTAGAATTGCTAAGTGTGCTTTTCACAAGCACTGACTGCGCTGAGATGTAAGTTGGTTTCTAAAAGCCAGGAACGATTTTCAGTGCCATAAAGAGAATATGCCCATTAGAAGGCAGATCAAATTCTCGGATGAATAAAAGGCAGCGTGATATCTATAACAAACAACTACTGTTCCAGAGACCGCCACGGGATGAATTATCTGGTAGTATATGACCAGCAATAGAGATCGAGATAATACACAAAAATGCAATGACTGGTAAAGGAAAGCGTTGAACCCAGTCGGCTCTCACTGCTTCCAAGTTGTCTTTCGACTTCTGCAAACAGGCCTGTGTTGCTTTTTGTACTCCACGCCATGGATGCTTTATTGGCCCAGCAGGTTAATGTTTACTTGCACACATAATAAGAGTTTGTCATCAAGACAAGGTCAGTGTGCGCGTACAGTAATAGCCGTTTCCATTGCCACGTTTGTTACTTTCATGAGCTTTGTGCATTTTTCCACCTCATAGCAACCACTCGCTCGCATATCTCCACTTCCCAATTTAAAGAACCCACAGCAAATGCATGCACATGTGAGGGGGCGGGGCTATCGTGCTCAAAGGACGTCTAAATATGAAAACAAAAACGTCAAACGGATTCTAGCGTTTCTTTCTCTTCATAAAACTAATTCGAATTCAGTCAGCCAGCAATCCCCCATCTTCTGGGGACGTAATGAAGGGAAGTTAGCGCAGATAGCTCTATTTACAAGTGAAAGAAAAAGGCACGTTCTGCCAGCAACAGAAGGTTAAAGTAGTTTTCTTAATTGGCAATATGGTTTATACCACTTTAAATGCATGTGTGCCTCCAGGAACAGCAGGGTGAGAGAATGGGCTGTCTGCGTGCACGCTCGTATTTTATTTGAGCAGAAACGGTACTACTCCGAAAGGGACGCATTGATCGGACCTGCTCTGTATCTTTTACTGCTCTGTCAACCAGTGAGCCCTCCGCGTTTATCAGGTTTACCTGGATGCTTGGACATACATAAGGTATTCAGCGCTTATTTTCCACAGTCTTGCATTTCAAAATCACCCCTTCGCCGAGCTCATGCTTGCATGTGTTGCAGTGAAGCATCTGTGTAGCGCTTCATACCCTGTCGAAACCAGAAAGCGCTTACTCGTGCCATTCCTTCTGGGTTGCGGATGCCACGCATGCAGGTTTCTAACACATAGACTCGTCGCTATGTACCTTTGTTAAATTAGGCAGGTCTTGGTTAGCGCAGTGCCTTTTACCACTTCCATGACCTCATGGGAATAAATCGCTAATCGCTGTGTAGGAATTGCAACATTGGAGGTGTGTATCGCCTTACATGGTTTGCAGTATTTCAGCTGGCTTGTAGCTATATGAATTGTGTATGTTTCTTGTTATAGTATTCTTTTTGGAGGAGTGTGCACTGCCAGCAGTTTTATAAGGCATGCATAATGACTTCAAACGCAAAAGGCACAACAGTGGACACACCGGGATAAACACACAGTCACCTACCTGTGTTTGTCTTTGTTTTAACAAAAAGAACGCCCGAAGATGTAGCGTTTTTGCAAATTAATAATAAAGTAGTTTTCTAAAGGTCAGAACTTGTAACTAAGGCAACACAGCGCAGACTGTGAGTATTGCTGTGGAGCTCAATTCAATTGTAATTCTAATGGTTCGTCTAGTGCTGAGCGCAGCGGCAGTGAGAAGGCGCTGTGCATAGCATCTGGGACAGGTGCTCCCTGAAGTGACACTACGTTTAGCAGTCGCAGCTTCTCGTTGGCTGCTTCAGGAAAGTGCATTTTGAGCAACGGTTACAATTTTTATTCTAGCCTGGGCGATTTTATCTGGGCGAAGGGTAAACGGTTGCAAGTGACGTGTTGTTGTGAGCAGAAGGACCCCTGCTTGAAACTGTAATACACCGACGAGTGAGGGGAGCATGCTGTGGGACAGACACTCAGTATTCTGTGCATCCTGTCAGCGCAGCATGTACTGGTGCTAAGGCTGCCTCGCCGTCCCGCAGCATAGGAGCCCCAATATGTATAATTTCAACTGCAGACACAAAGTTCATTTTGATGTGCCTGCCTTTTATGAGTCAGTGTTGCCTCCCTCCTGTGGTCTGGTGGTGGGGACATTGAGCGAGGAGCTGGGCACCCTGCCTGCTGCAGTGCTTCCCTTCTGCTGGTGGTTACAGGCTAGAGGCACATGGCCCGCTCTCCTTCCCGCGCGCTGCACCTCCCATGCCCTTGGCGCTGTGTGATAACGGCACCGCCGCGGGCATCCTCCAGGCAGCCGGCAGCCCCCGCTGCCTCGGTTCACGCATCAGCGCCTAGCTTGACTCACCCTCAGCAGGTGCCTCCTTCCCCGTCAGTGGTACTGCGGCTCCCGCGGTCCAGCCCTCTCCTCTCCTCCGCTTCAGCATCCTCTGACTAATCCCCAGCAGCAGAGCCCCCAGCGCGGCTGCACCGCCACCAGGAGCGGTACTACAGTGGCAGCGATGGACGAGGCCTGGGAGACGGACGCCGCCTCCAGCCAATGGTCGCCTCCGAACGCGCCCTCTCGTCCAATGGCAGACCTGGGTTGTGGAGGTCTCCCCGCCCAATTCAGTCAGCAGGCTTGTCTCCGGGATAGACGGAATCTCAGCCTCCCTCTCTCTCGGTTCAGGTGCCGATGCTTGCTAGGAGAAGGGGCTGCGCATTGTGATGAGGGTCGTTGTCTGCCTGCAGCACCATACCCACCTTCTAGTCATCCTGCGCTTGGTAATGGATGGAAATATGCGGTGGTATGAATCTGCCGTGGGCACAGGGTCATTTCCTGGCTGGAGAGGCAGTGGGTTTTGGTTTTCAGAAGACCTGCAGTAGTGCTATTCTCTCGGTTGTGTCTGACAAATCGAGGGGAGTGGGACTGAAGCATCCAAGTGCTCATAGTCTCTGGCAGTACATATACTACCGTCGTAGTGGACGCGCGCGCGCTCTCTCTCCATTTCTGCATCTGATTAATATCTCAGAACGGAATGACCCCGCTTTCCCTTTATTTCGCGGACGCTTGCTTGTCCACTTTGTTTTTGCAGAAATTAAACTGTTAGTAGTTAAACCTATTTTTCCTCTTTCGTGAACTTCAATATCCACTCCACGATTGCTTCAGCCTATTGGTTTTCAAGACAAAATATCTCTTTTTTTGAAACCGCACAAGGTTTAAGTTTAAATTCAACGACTGTGAATGAAGCACATTCCGGCTGAAAGTACGTGCTGTACATCTGGTGGCTGGCTTGCTCTTATATATTTTGCGAAGGATTACCTCAGTACCCTTGTCCTTCGAAGCAAACTCATCCTAGGTGAAAAGTCGGTGTGGTTTCTAATTTTGAAGAGTAATTAGAATTTTGGTGAGCGGATGGGGTGGGGTGGGCTGTAGTGCGTCACTAGCGCAGGTTGGAAGATCTATGAATTGATTAGTACACACGCTGCTTCTCGGAAACTGTTGTACTTCGTGTGGAGGACTAGTGAGGAGGCAAACATTAGACCATTAAAGAATTATTGTACTCATTACTACAGCGAACTTATCTTTCCGTAACTTGTGACATACACCATGATTTGTCTTCCTTACATAACATATAATGTTCGATAATTTTATTGCCTAAAGAAAAATCCGACATACATTCTATACGTTCGTACAACGGGTTCTCTTCTCTATCACGGCATGACTGCCACTCCGCAAGCCCTCACGCTTAGCCTACCTGACCCTTTTTAAGTACCCCAATATGAATCATTCTCCAGTAATACCTCCCACGTGTAGTTGCTTTGCCTTTACTATCTGCTCCTTTCCTTTAGCCTGTCTGCTTTTTTCCATTTCTAGCTGCCCATCATAATCGTTGGCCCACATTCTGAGCCCCTCTATGGGTCTTCCTCCTCCATGGGCCCATGATGTGAAAGAAACATCGTATTAATATGCTCCCTGTGTGGCTACACCCCTGTTAGACATACGTCTGGCAGGTAGATTAATGCAACAGTGATCAAAGGCAGATATGCATGCTGTAGCTATGCTCCAGTGATGTCCTTGTTAACCCCTTAACTGCTGATGCCTTTTTTTAATATTTACAGCAGTTGGTACTCACACCTTCATAACTTTTTTTCCACATAAGGTATACACTTCAAATCGTTTGTGGAGAATAGAGTAGATATCAAGTTTTTAATCTAATTTTAATGAGATGAAACTGTAATACCTGATGAAGCGATTAAAGTCACAATCTACAATGTAAGAACAGTAATGTGCTTCAAATGGAATGTACAAGTGACAGATTGGGCCAGCCAGCATATATTTCACTAACTGGACAGTGCGCATGCCTGGGATTTTTCAAGGCTTTTGGCCAATGTCCCATGCTGTAAGGTAATAGGCGCGGACGCGTCACCTAGATATTAGGTATGAGGTCAGGCTGGATTTCTTCCTAGGGGTCTCTCTGTGGTCAGGCTTCAAGGTGCTGATATTCTCTCGAACAGAAATGAAGTGTGCAGCTGAGGTATGGCTTCAATCCTCTAGTTTATGTCTAATCAGAGAAATAAAAGTTACGGCAGTCCAAGTTAGTGTGAATTGCCAGATGTTTGTGCCAGTTTGTGTTGATCGACACGAGAATCTCATCACCTTGAAGTCTGACCACAGAGATCCAGTGGGTTTCCTCCTCTTGAGGGAGAAAGGGGGATGGGGAGGGGGCAATTTGGGGTCAACCCTAATCTGGCCAGAGGGTGATAAGAAAGGCTGTTGTTAGACCTGTCAGCCTTAGTGTGGTCTTCCCTCAAACTTTTTGCCAAATTTCTCCACTTTTGCTGATTTTGTTATTGGCTGGCATTAGGACTCTGTGCAATTTACCACTGTTAACTAATGCTGAAGTGCATGTCCTCACTCCTTAAAGTATGGTGATCTTGGCTTATCCTCAGAGGTGTGGTGCAGCGGCCAGGGCGACTGACGCCGGATGCTGGGGATCACGGTTCGATTCCCTGCACCGGCGGCAGATCAGCCCAGCACCATGTGACTCTGTGCAATAGCTCGCTTAATCTTCCCGACGGCCCCCAGCGCCGGGATGCCTACGGGTAGCTGTGCGCTTTACAAATACTGGATTTTACATTTACATATGGAATATTTAATTTACTTGTAAGCCCCTAGTAAAGTGGCACTCCATGTGCACAGGGCCTGCAAATGCGATGCTACTAGTGAGCCTGCAGCACTGACTGTGCCACCCACATAGGTAACTTTTTAAAACATGACATAAGCCTGCTATTGCAGCCTGTGTGCAGTTCTAAACTGCCATTTCGACCTGGCAAAATAAATTTTGACACCATCGAGCAGGAAAAGCAAGGACCTGTAATGCATTTCAGTTGTGAAAATGTGTTTTGATAGACGTGAATTTGGGTCCAGAATGTTGAAGAAAGCATTTATGATACGAAACCCCTGATGAAGAGAAGATGGCTTCCCGAAATGCATTGGGTTATTTTAAAATAAAGACGTATCATGTGGAATTACTTGGTGTCCTTTCCGTTTATGCGAAAAGCTTGGCATTTTTATGGAATCCATAAAGCATCTTGAAGAAAACATGGAGAAAAGTAATATGGATAAAAAGCAATGGCGTAAGCATGGAGTTAAAATGAAGATAAAACAGAGAAATTAATTGATTTGAATTATTCAGTTTCTGAAATGGCTGTGCAGTTTGATTTGAACTTTAGTTGGTTCTGTCGTGTTCTAAAAATAAATCTTCTGCCAGGCCCAAACCTTCCTTTTTTAATACATATAAGTCACCCCAGTTTAGGTTCTGGATGGCCCAGAGGGCAGGACGCAGTGTTATTAAAAAGGTGGACATGTCCTTTCAAGTTTTACATGTTCTAAATTTGTTTTCCACTACTACAAGGCAAACCTCTCCCACTGAGTAATATTTTAGTTACCTTATTGCATTTAATACACTGTAATTTCCAAATGGGAGCAGGTAACTAGTTCATGTTTGGTGTCTTTGGGATTGGAAAAATCCTTACTGATGGAAAATTCGGATTTCAAATTACAATTTGGAAAATGCCACTTTTGGAAAGTTGGGATTTTCCTGCCTTAGCCATTTAGTGCCTGTGGCTTGTACTTGGGACATATGACTGGGTTTAACTGATATTTGGGCATTGTGTATTCCTCCTAGACAACCACACACAATAGAAAGCTTAGGTGGGCCTGGATGAGTTATCACTGGATGGATAGAAGGGTGGAGCTGAGCACAGTCCTACTTACACTTGAATAGGCTGAGTCTTGCCTCCACAAAAAGGGCTGCATACCCCCGGTAGTTAGACCGGAACCAGGACAGGGAAGTCAGGATGCCTGGGGACTTCAAAGGGAAACCTCTAGAAGATTTTTCCCCTCTTCAAAGGCACAACTTGGTATAAATACTGGCCCTCAGATGCCAACTCTTAAGTACACTTCTGGACCCGTGGATACTCTGCTGGGAAGAAGGACTGATGTGCTGCTGAAAGAGTGCTAATATGCTGGACTGCTACACAGCTGCACTACTGCCTTGCTGTGCTTCTGCCGTGATGTGCTGACCTGCTGCCCTTTTTGTCTGGGTGCGAAGGACTAAACCTGCATCTCTTGAACCCAGAACCCCAGAGGGTCTCCATAATCTAGTTGGCTGGCATCCTGACTAGAGCCTCAGGGACAGAAGGCTCCAACAACCTTGACCCGGGACCTGGACTCTGTCATCTGTGAGTCTATCCTGCAAGTGTTGCCACCCCAGTCCTGGACACTTGGAAGTAGGCCTAAGGTGCTCGGCCAGCCTCTGTGGATCCAGCAGAAATGATGCAGCTCCTGTGCTGTGCAGCACCACCCCAAGCAGGACAGATGTATCAACGCTACTGCGTGGATCGGAACCATCGCCAAGACCTGCATCACAGCCTGTCATGCTTTGGATGTGACGCTGCATGACTTATCCTTTATGCAGGTCCTCGTATCGCTCGCTGACAGCAGCCTTGACAATGACGCCCGACTCTGCATCGCAGCCTCACGGCTCCTCAGATCTGATGCACTGCGCCAACTGTTTGGCACATCCTTGACTCTGGACTTTGCATCACAAGCCCTGGTCGACGGGATCCTCGACATCGATGCAGGACCTCTCACCGCAGCTTCACCATATCTCTGAACCGACAAATCACTTTGGCTGCACAATGCATCTTCTACTTGGACCCTCACAACTCTCCTCAAACCAGGATTTAAGGTACTTTGTTCAGCGGACCTAACTGGGTCCTTGTAGCCGGCCATTGCTCCATAGCGGCTGACCTAAACTTGTCACTTTGTCCTGGTCTGGCGCAACCACATATCCAGAGGTGGTGCTTTACTTCTTTAGGTCCTATTTGTACTAAAATCTTCAAAATTGAATATCTCCGGTTCTACTAATTGGATTTGTGACGTTTTGGTCCAGTTTTATTTATTAAAAATCACTCTATTTTTCTAAATCTGGTGTGGGCTCCTTTAGTGGTGTGTTTTGACCGTGTTGCCGTTTGAAGTGTTGCACAAATACTTTACACATTGCCTCAGAGTTAAGCCTATCTGCTCTGTGCCGAGCTACCCGAGGGTTGAGCACCGGTTAATAAGGGTACGCTTGTGACTTCACCCTGAGAAGAACGGTGGTTGCTGCTTGGGAAGGGTTCACCCCCTCAACCAGTAACCCAATTTCTTATACTGGTGTTCAGCGGTGAGGATTTGAACTTGTGTTTGGATAGTGCCATACAGTAATTTAATTTTACACTGCCAACCCCCCTTAAATAACTTAAGACCAATTTGAACTTTTATAAAAATTCTCCTTGATTGGCTAATATTGTTTTTCCAAATGTACTCTCTTTGCTACCTGTCTTTCATCATACCTGCAGTGATGGAGTTCGAGCTGGATGACTTGGAAAGTTACACTTTGGCTGAGCTGTAGGAGTTCTTCCAGGAAAGGAGGTACCCCACCATGAAGGGTACTGAGAAGGTGGAGCTGCAGAAAGCTCTGAGAGCATGGTGGAAGGTCCACCAGTCACTGACAACCACAGAGGGGCAAAAGCATGAGGATGATCTGGATGAGCAGGATCAGGACCTGGACATTAGCCCTGAAATGCAGCCTTCCGTGGAGGACGATGGCCACTCTCCTGAAGTGGAGTTCCCTGCCAGAGCAGGAAGCATTGTATCCTCGCATGGCCTGTCCCCAGAGGAGCTGGAGAACAAGGATACAGATAGGGAGTTTCAGCTGCTGATGTCCAACTCAAAGATGAAGAAAGAACTGGCACTTGTGAAAAGAAACTTAATTTGGAACATTTGGCTCATGAAATGAGGCTTAGAGTGGTGGAATTGAAGGCAAAACAGGCAAATTGCAGCAGTGGTGGCAGTATACACTAAGGGGCTTATAGGAGCTATCGCCGAGTTAACAGCACTTTATCACAGTGAAAGTTGCGATAAACTTATCGCCCTAATCACAAGCTGGTGTTAACAGCCAACAGCACCAGTTTCCCCGCGATAGCAGCCTCAAAAAACATCGCCACAGATGACCCCCGCAACTATTGCTAATGAGATGCAGAGTAGGCGTACCCATGCCAAAAGCTGCGACAACACCACTCCACAACATTCACAATGACCAGCCAGAACTGCGATAAGAACACAAAACAGGCAATAAGGCGCGTTAGCAGCAGAAAATTAACACCTGCTCTCACCTGGTGCAAAGTCGGACCACAGCCTGCACCACAAAAGGGAGCACAGCCCACAGCCACATCGGAAGGGCAACAGATGCCATGGAGCCACTGGTCATGCGGTCCGGACACTCAAGAGGGCCACATCACCCACCGCCACCACCCCAGGACCCCAACCCTCACCTGGAACACCCCCCCGGACCACCACAGAGGCAGCGCAGACATCGACAGTGGACCCCCAGGAAACGCACCAGCCTCACAGACCCAACACCTGACAATGTCATTGCCCACTACAGGCTCAAAAGGACAACAATCCTATGCTTCCTGACCAAAATCGCCCAAAAGGCCGATGGCACTAACACAGCGGACAACCAAAATCCCACCCCACACAAAGCTGCTGGTTGTGCTGCACCTGTTGGCCCCTGGTACCCCCCAACCAAAAGCCGCCAGAGTCGCAGGAGTCACACAGCCAGCCACATCCAAGTCCCTCACACCTGTCCTGGACATCACCATCAGCCTGGTACCCCAGTCCCCATACGTCCAACACAATGGGCAGGATCCGCTGGAAACCAAGCAAGGACCATATGCCATGGCTGAATGCACACACGTGTTGGGGGCAATCCACAGCACACATGTCATACCTGTGCCCCCTGGTGACACAGCACACAATAACCACAACATAAAGCACACATCTCACATTAATGTGCAGGCAACAACCGAACACCGTGGAACCTCCACCAATGTCGCCTCCAAATACCCAGCCAGTGTGCATGGTCCCTTCATCCTCCGACAGTCCATCAGCAACCAGCGCTCCCAGGATGGCACCAAGGGAACAGCACAGCCCCATGGGAAGTTCCAAATGAACACCCCACTCACCTCAACTTCACAACCATGTAACTGACAACTCTGGCAATGCACACATCACAAAATCACATCCAACATGCAAAACAACATGCCCACAAACCAGACACGACAGAACAACTCACAACGCTAACTTGGGCAAGCCGTGAACTGGGCAAGCCGTGAACATGAGCCATCAACGGCATGGCACCTCAGCCACACACTGGCCCAATGTGGGGAGAGGTGGCAACCAGGCATGTGTGAAGGATGCAGGAGAACCATGATTGGGAAAGTACACAATGCCAAGAGTGGCGGAGATGTGCTGGACAGACCGCAGTATGCCGAACACACCCATATCCATGGCGACAAACACCGCTGGTGCATGGAGTGTAGTGAACAGTGGACACAACCATGTCACCCCAGCCAGCAGGGGAGTTTGCGGAAATGTTGCCTGGGACGGCCCGGCGTACGCTAGGCCAGCGTAGGGGTGTGAATAAAAAGCACGTAGCCCTGGGCGTGGTCCTCTTCCGGAAAGCCCAACGTCTCTGCCAGGGCGGCGCCTCTCATCATGCCAAGAGGCCCACGCCGTCCTCGTGAGCGGAGTTGCCTGCGATCCTGTGCGCCTGCCGTACCCAGGCCCGCTGGACCCCTTCCTACACCGTCGTGTGTCAAGGAGGGCCCACCACATGCCTGCGCAAGCTCCAAGCCCGAGGCCAGCGACCTTGGCAGCCTCTCAGACCATCAAGGCCTCCACGACACAGGCCCGCTTTAGTCCTTTCTCGCTGACGTACTCTACTGCCGCCTCCGGCCTACACTACGGTCAAGTAGGTCACACATTTGGAGCTGAGTCATGATTAAACCATAGTCCAATTGGTTGCACACTGCTCTACCTACCAGCGTGTTGCCCCAAAGAATTGTGGTCCCTGAAGTCAGCGTCGGCGGGTACGCCTATGCCCGAGTCATCAGTGCAAGTAAGTGTAGCGTTAGCCATCCCTGGACACGTGTTTCGAAGGATGATATCCAGAAACACATGTGTCAAGAGATTAACAGCACTAACCTGCACCAACTTTGGTGAGACACTCTGCAAAATTTCAAGTAAGCATTTAAATTGAACTGCATGTACCAGGATGCAAAGGGGCGAACTTTGCTGGGAGGTAGCAGTGTGCTCCCATCCCCCTTCTTTTTCAAAAAGGCTCCCTTGAGCCACTGGGCTGACGAGCTCATGGGAGGCACCTGTGCGCCAGGGAGAGGTACAGAGACCTGAGAGGATTGTGGCAGCTTTCTCAGCAAACCCCAGAAGAATTTTGTTTTATCTCTACTGAAGAAGGATGAAATCCAGAAACACATGTGTCTAGAGATTAACAGCACTAACCTGCACCAACTTTGGTGAGACACTCTGCAAAATTTCAAGTAAGCATTTAAATTGAACTGCATGTACCAGGATGCAAAGGGGCGAACTTTGCTGGGAGGTAGCAGTGTGCTCCCATCCCCCTTCTGTTTCAAAAAGGCTCCCTTGAGCCACTGGGCTGACGAGCTCATGGGAGGCACCTGTGCGCCAGGGCGAGGTACAGAGACCTGAGAGGATTGTGGCAGCTTTCTCAGCAAACCCCAGAAGAATTTTGTTTTATCTCTACTGAAGAAGGATGAAATCCAGAAACACGTGTGTCTAGAGATTAACAGCACTAACCTGCACCAACTTTGGTGAGACACTCTGCAAAATTTCAAGTACGCATTTAAATTGAACTGCATGTACCAGGATGCAAAGGGGCGAACTTTGCTGGGAGGTAGCAGTGTGCTCCCATCCCCCTTCTGTTTCAAAAAGGCTCCCTTGAGCCACTGGGCTGACGAGCTCATGGGAGGCACCTGTGCGCCAGGGAGAGGTACAGAGACCTGAGAGGATTGTGGCAGCTTTCTCAGCAAACCCCAGAAGAATTTTATTTTGTTTTATCTCTACTGAAGAAGGATGAAATCCAGAAACACATGTGTCTAGAGATTAACAGCACTAACCTGCACCAACTTTGGTGAGACACTCTGCAAAATTTCAAGTAAGCATTTAAATTGAACTGCATGTACCAGGATGCAAAGGGGCGAACTTTGCTGGGAGGTAGCAGTGTGCTCCCATCCCCCTTCTGTTTCAAAAAGGCTCCCTTGAGCCACTGGGCTGACGAGCTCATGGGAGGCACCTGTGCGCCAGGGAGAGGTACAGAGACCTGAGAGGATTGTGGCAGCTTTATCAGCAAACCCCAGAAGAATTTTGTTTTATCTCTACTGAAGAAGGATGAAATCCAGAAACACATGTGTCTAGAGATTAACAGCACTAACCTGCACCAACTTTGGTGAGACACTCTGCAAAATTTCAAGTAAGCATTTAAATTGAACTGCATGTACCAGGATGCAAAGGGGCGAACTTTGCTGGGAGGTAGCAGTGTGCTCCCATCCCCCTTCTGTTTCAAAAAGGCTCCCTTGAGCCACTGGGCTGACGAGCTCATGGGAGGCACCTGTGCGCCAGGGAGAGGTACAGAGACCTGAGAGTATTGTGGCAGCTTTCTCAGCAAACCCCAGAAGAATTTTGTTTTATCTCTACTGAAGAAGGATGAAATCCAGAAACACATGTGTCTAGAGATTAACAGCACTAACCTGCACCAACTTTGGTGAGACACTCTGCAAAACTTCAAGTAAGCATTTAAATTGAACTGCATGTACCAGGATGCAAAGGGGCGAACTTTGCTGGGAGGTAGCAGTGTGCTCCCATCCCCCTTCTGTTTCAAAAAGGCTCCCTTGAGCCACTGGGCTGACGAGCTCATGGGAGGCACCTGTGCGCCAGGGAGAGGTACAGAGACCTGAGAGGATTGTGGCAGCTTTCTCAGCAAACCCCAGAAGAATTTTGTTTTATCTCTACTGAAGAAGGATGAAATCCAGAAACACATGTGTCTAGAGATTAACAGCACTAACCTGCACCAACTTTGGTGAGACACTCTGCAAAATTTCAAGTAAGCATTTAAATTGAACTGCATGTACCAGGATGCAAAGGGGCGAACTTTGCTGGGAGGTAGCAGTGTGCTCCCATCCCCCTTCTGTTTCAAAAAGGCTCCCTTGAGCCACTGGGCTGACGAGCTCATGGGAGGCACCTGTGCGCCAGGGAGAGGTACAGAGACCTGAGAGGATTGTGGCAGCTTTATCAGCAAACCCCAGAATAATTTTGTTTTATCTCTACTGAAGAAGGATGAAATCCAGAAACACATGTGTCTAGAGATTAACAGCACTAACCTGCACCAACTTTGGTGAGACACTCTGCAAAATTTCAAGTAAGCATTTAAATTGAACTGCATGTACCAGGATGCAAAGGGGCGAACTTTGCTGGGAGGTAGCAGTGTGCTCCCATCCCCCTTCTGTTTCAAAAAGGCTCCCTTGAGCCACTGGGCTGACGAGCTCATGGGAGGCACCTGTGCGCCAGGGAGAGGTACAGAGACCTGAGAGGATTGTGGCAGCTTTCTCAGCAAACCCCAGAAGAATTTTGTTTTATCTCTACTGAAGAAGGATGAAATCCAGAAACACATGTGTCTAGAGATTAACAGCACTAACCTGCACCAACTTTGGTGAGACACTCTGCAAAATTTCAAGTAAGCATTTAAATTGAACTGCATGTACCAGGATGCAAAGGGGCGAACTTTGCTGGGAGGTAGCAGTGTGCTCCCATCCCCCTTCTGTTTCAAAAAGGCTCCCTTGAGCCACTGGGCTGACGAGCTCATCGGAGGCACCTGTGCGCCAGGGAGAGGTACAGAGACCTGAGAGGATTGTGGCAGCTTTCTCAGCAAACCCCAGAAGAATTTTGTTTTATCTCTACTGAAGAAGGATGAAATCCAGAAACACATGTGTCTAGAGATTAACAACACTAACCTGCACCAACTTTGGTGAGACACTCTGCAAAATTTCAAGTAAGCATTTAAATTGAACTGCATGTACCAGGATGCAAAGGGGCGAACTTTGCTGGGAGGTAGCAGTGTGCTCCCATCCCCCTTCTGTTTCAAAAAGGCTCCCTTGAGCCACTGGGCTGACGAGCTCATGGGAGGCACCTGTGCGCCAGGGAGAGGTACAGAGACCTGAGAGGATTGTGGCAGCTTTCTCAGCAAACCCCAGAAGAATTTTGTTTTATCTCTACTGAAGAAGGATGAAATCCAGAAACACATGTGTCTAGAGATTAACAGCACTAACCTGCACCAACTTTGGTGAGACACTCTGCAAAATTTCAAGTAAGCATTTAAATTGAACTGCATGTACCAGGATGCAAAGGGGCGAACTTTGCTGGGAGGTAGCAGTGTGCTCCCATCCCCCTTCTGTTTCATGATTAAACCATGGCAGTGAACATTATTTAAGACAGAGTTCACGTCACTATACTCCCTTTGATGTGGTGCCACCAAGTCTGTGCATAGCATCACAACCAGAAATGTCTGTGGGCTTACGCGTACTGCTGCCCTCGGCCTACGCTGCGCATGAGTAGGTCACAGAATTGGAGCTGAACATCGAATACATTTCATCGCACGCAAGGAAAGGCGTAAGAGGATGACGCGTTGCAGTCCGGAGGGAATAGGACCATCGTTACGGAGGTGATCGAACACTACCGACAACTGCCCTGGTGTCACTAACTCTGTGCATCGCGAGCCAATGACAGGTGGGTGTGGTCCCCTGCTGACTACTGCCTTCGACCCACACTACGGCCAAGTAGGTCACACATTTGGAACTGAGTCTTGATCATACATTGTCCGTGTATGCACAAAAAGGAAAATTCAACTTCACTGCACTACCTTTGGTCAGGTGGCAGCAGCCATGTGCATAGCATCCCAATGATACGTGGCTGTGGGCCCTTGCTGACCACGGCCCCCAGCCTACACTGCGGTCGAATAGGTCACACACACCTTTGAATTCAGCCTTGATTTATTTATGGCACACTATGTGTTATTGTACAGGCCTCATCGCAGACTGCATCCCCTTTCAGCCCTGGTGCCACTATGTCTATTCCCCGAGACCAATGGACACTTTCTGGTTGGACTTTGGTAGCGACTGAGTCCATGGACTTGGGGTTGTCGTCGCCATCATGGCGGTTATACTGACTTTGTGACAAAAATGAGGCCGTGGCATTCCACCCCTCCATTTGCTGCTTCCGGACAGCTTCCACCCTCTGCATCGTGCCCTGGAGGACACCTTCACTGTCCCCTGCAACCCTCCGCAACATGCACCTCGGACATTGATGAGGACCCGCTCAGGTCACATGGCCCATCTGACTGCACCGCAAGTCACCGTCCCATGGCTGGGTGCCTGTGCCGGGCGCAGTGCATCCGGGGCCACTAACTCTGTGCTGCTCATGTCCGGGACCCCTTCTTCTGAGATATTGGATGGCCTCTGAGGCAATGGCCTTAGGTTCATCAATGCCATGTGTCTGTGGCCCTGTGCTGTCTGCTGCCTCCGGCCTCAAGTGCGGTCCACCAGGGCTCACATATCAAATCGTGTCCTGACCGGCCCGGACGTCGCATCACAGCAGGAGGCACACGCCACCACCGCCAGGACCACCTCCAACCGCCATCTACCAGAGTTGAAACGGTGGTCCTGACAGACTGACGGAGTTGCTCACACCTGTCGTGGATGCCATCATCAGACTGATACCCTGCTCGCACTCCAGGTGCCACTGACTCAGTGCCCCTCAAACCATCGTCCGTTGCTGATTGAGTTTGTGTTGTTGAGAGTTTGCGCATCAATGTCACCTCAAGCAGTGTGGGAGACCTGGGATGTTGATGAGGAAGATGATGCAGGTCTAACACACCCCACTGCATCTGCATCAGGAATTTCTCGAAGGGACACAATCCTAGACTTTTTCTTCACATGGGCGCGCTCAGCTGTAGTGCCCCAACCTCAGTGCACTGCAACTCACGGACACTTCTGTTTGCTCATTGTTTGCCCTCTGGACTTGCTCAGGCTACCTCCATGATGCTCCGCAGTTGTCCCCATGATGCTGGTGTTGTCCTGTTACATATTCATTGTGTTAACTGTTGTACTTGTTGCCAGCACCAACAACTCCCTGAGGGCTGGCTTGCACCCACCCCACACACATCCAGCACAGGTGTCACTGTACATGTGGCCCTGCCAATAAAGGGCAGGGCTCACGTGCCTGTAGCCAGTTCGACATTATATCTGCGTGTGTCCCTGTGGTCTTGTTGTATGCATGCGGGCCCAGGGCCCTACGACATTACATTGTGCTGTGTACAGCAGATTCAGGCATGTCACTGCAGGCATCGGGTTTGGGCTTGGACATGTAGCTTTGTCGTCATTCACTCAATTCATAAGGGGAGTGGCCTGGGCCATCGTACGCAGGGCCAACGTGGGTGTGTGACTAATATGTGCATGCCCCTGGGCGTGGTTGCTTATTGTAAATGTACATCTGCATGTGTCTCTATTGCAGTGTGGGTCTTTTTTGTGGGGTGTAGGTGGTCCCTGAAGGGTAATAGACACCAACGTACGTGATCTAGTTCACCTTCCATGGGTTGGGACCCCATCCACACCTGCTCGGCCACCTCCTTTTGGTGTGCTGACACATGGCATTGGGGTGCCATGTGTGGGTGGGTGAAGTGTCGTGGGCCAGCTGTGCTTGCGGGTGCTTCCTGCTATGTGGTCTGTTGCAGGCTCTGTGTTCTCCTCTAAGTAGCTTGGCTGCCCGGGTCCTGGTGGTGGATTGCGTGGAATGTCCATGGGCTGTTGTAGGGCGTTGGTGTCAAAGGTGTGGTGGTCCTCTCCGGCATCACATATGTGTTGTCTTCCGTGCTCTGCTGGAGGTGTTGTGTGCCCCTCTGCACATGTTGACATTGTGTTGACATGTATGTTGGCGCATTGTTCTGGGTTACATGCAGACTGTATGACAATGTACATTGTGACTGTTTGGGAGGTGCTGACTACTGCTGCGGGACAGTGTACATTTGGACTACATGACGGATGTGAGATCGTACGTGTACATTTCCATTCCACGTTTTCCTGCTCTGTAAGATGTAGTAGGCATGTTTCTGTGCATGTGTGGAGCCAGTTGTGTCCTCTGGTCTGCAGTTTCGGCTTTGCGCATTGTACCACATTGTCATCAATGTGGGTGTGCTGTTTTTGCTGTGTGTGTGTGCTGCAGTGTTCCAAGGGGATGAGGGACATGATCCAGGGTAATTGTGGGTGTGCAGTGTGCTACACCTCATTGTGCATGTGTGCCATTGTGCCCATCTCCCCCCTTCCCCCAGTCCCTGGTAGTTACTCACCCTGTTGATGTTGTGTCAGGTCCTCTCGAGCTGTGTCCGTACTCCCTACTCCTTGCACCGTCTCCACACTGATGACTGTGGCCTCGGTTTCCTCCAGCTCTTCCTGTGGCGCAGGACTACCACCTCCTGTCACCGTTGAAGCCTTCCTGTTGGCAGCGGGTTTATGCCTGGTTTAGGTTGTCACATCATGCCAGCACCTCTTGGCCTCCTCGATTGGCCTCCTCGGCACTCCGACTGCATTCCAGGTGGTCTACTTGTGGGTCAGTTGCTGGTAGTGTTCTGTCACCTCCATGACGCTGATCTGGTTTTCAGGTGGATTGCACCCCGTCTTCCTCTCCCTCTTCTCCTAGGCTGTCACCGTCCCCGTTGTTCCTTGCTGGTGGTCTGTGGGATTCACGTTGGCCTCTGCACTGGGTCAGGGTGCATCTATGTTGCTACGTGGTTTGGCTTGTTTCTGGTGTGTTGTTTCTTTGTTTTTTATGGTGCATTTTCCCTCCAGACGTGTGGGATTTGCAACCCTGTGGCTGGATTTCGCTCCTTTTTGTACCGCGATTGGCCCAATCGCATGATTTTTTGCATTCGCGTTTCGCATTTTTTCGGCGTGGCACTGATTTTTGCACGGCCATTTGACACGTTATCTGGTGAGTATCACATGCAACCACCGCGTTGTGAATACTTGGTTGGCACGGCGTAATTTTCCCATGATAGGCGTCGATGTTGAGAGTTGGTTTAAGCTACTCTTGCGGTAGTTATCACACGTTCTTCTGAATATACCCTTAAGCAGTGCTTAATTTGTAAAATATGAAGTGCAGGTGCTCAAATGTTTTGGGAGGCCGCACCTACTTTTCTTCGGCTCCACCCATTTCCTCCACTGGCTTCACCCACTCTATTAGCTCCACCCACATCCTCAACTGGCACTGCTAAAAGTCAGATGTAATACTCAATCGATCTGAATTTCAGCAAGGGAGCCTTCCTCATAGTAAGGTTTTGAGAGGAGGTTCCCCTGCCCTGTGAACATTTTGAAAAAGATTAAACCAAAAGTGCATTTAATGCAAGATTAAGTAAAGTATGTAAAATGTAAGCAGAAACAACATGGTTACCTTAACGATCTCTCACTCACTATTCAGAAATCAGCAAGCGTTTTACCTGAAAACGTAAGAAGATGACTACAGGGCCCTGAAGGGAACCGTTTCACTGTCCATTGCTTTTATCCTTGCAAAACATGAGCAGTATGTTTTAAAAAGACCACATCCATAAACACAGAGCCATGGTACACATTTTGTTTTCCAATCCACCCATCAACCAGGTATTGCAATACATCCAGGAATGGTGCACTTCCCCACCTGGGGACAACAATGCTGTTCAAAGAAAGACGAAAAAACAAGTAGCGCTTCACTGCAAGTCTTTAAAGTGAGGCTGAAGTTATTGGATGTGAATAAAACCAATCTGGCCACTTTGAAACCCTCTGTCTTGATTTATTTAGTTATGTATTTATTTGTCATATTTAAACCTTTTATTTCTCTCCATCCCGAGGATGCACTTTGGAATAGAAAAATGTCAGAAAAAGGGCCTTTCCCGCAATTTCTTTCTTTTTTGGATCCATTTCACAGGGAAGCAACTAAATGAAAGAAGGAAAGAGAGGTTGTGAACCTTGTTTTCAAGTCACGGTTTTCAGTAAGTGAGGAGCAAGACAGAGAGAGATGGAATATTAGGAAGAGAGGGGTGGGGGGGGGCAGCTGCCAGCAAAGAAAAGAAGAGGACATTGTCCGTGTCTTCTCTGGGCAGTAACGAAGAGAGAGAGTCCTTTTCCTTCTCTGCCCGTCCCCGAACGTCCGCGAAAGCAAGCCGAGCCTTATCTGAAGGCCTTTACTATTTCTGCCGTCCTGGGACACAGTTTTGAAAAGAAAAAGTAGGGGAACGGAATCCTTTTAATAAAAGAAGTAGGGGCACACCGTGTCCTTCCGAACCCTCCCACTTCAACCACTGTGTGGAGGCCATCAACAGGCATAAAAAGTTCTGCAAAGCAAATAAGGCACCCGGCTGAAAGTACTCTTCTCCCCACACCAAAGCCCAGAAAAGGGCTGCATGAAGTTCCAACATCTATAAATATAGGTGAGCTGAGTATGAACTCTTCCTCGTGAGAACACTTCCCTCCATCCATCAACTTTCATTTGTTTTTGTCATCCTTTATCCCTCCATTTGTCCAGGCGTCCAGCACCCAGTTGGCCTGCTTGTTCACTGGAGCCAGAAAAACCTAACAAGGGCCTGAGTGATCCCAGTCTGTGCTACTATGGCTGTCAGCTCGCACACCTTTTGTTTCCATGGATCGGACAGCAGTCTGCCCACTTTAAGAAAGTGCTATCCTATGGGATACAGAGCTGCTCATCCGAAGTTACTAGATTTTAGCTGCAGGATTGCAGATCTCCATTTTACAGCACAGAGTTCACAGTCTAGGAGTGATCAGACACATGCTGAGAACATTTGGCTATGGTGTTGAATCCTTTTACCGGTTTAGGTTTTACCCTTTTTAAGTCATTGCATCATGTTTCAGGAGTGTTCACAATCATTTAGTATACAGGCCAAGTGAGAGACCACCAGAAAGTGAAACCAAACCAAACTGCATTTCGTGGGGAACGGCCCGAGAAGTGCAGAGTCAAGACAGAGTGCAGTCTTAAGCAACCAATGTCAACACTATTTTGGGAAGTACTTAATAAACATGGCAAAAAAATGTAAGTCACAAAAGTAGATCAGGCGTTTGGATAGCATCAGATATTTTTCAGTGTAAAATGCTTTATGGTAAAAATTGAGACTGTTAACTAAATTGTAACATAGCAACTCTACTATCATCTTGAATAAAAGCCATACAATATGTATAATAAAACAATAAGGAAAAGCATTATTGTCATACAATTACCCCAGCTTATATCTGAAATTTGGTAAAAATCTAAAAGAATATCAACATATAGCAACACCATAAGAACCTTCAGGTGAGGCCTGCATTTTGACCAGGTGTAGGCTGCTACTGAGAGATAACCTCAAGCTATTCCGATCCTACTGGATAAGGCAAAAGCTTCTTTATGGCTCATAGTACCATGGGACATGAACAAGGACAGGAGTTTTTCCTTCACAAAACAGCATAAAGCAGGTAGTTGCTTCCATCCTTCCATTCCTTCTATTCCTCCCAGGTTGTTCCATCCCATCCCTCCCATATTCTAATGGCACACACCATTACTGTTCTCTTTGGTGTACCACTTTGAGAAATAAGCTTTTATTGGCAACACCCTAAGTCTAGGCTTTAATTACAAACAGCGTCAACTCTTTTGAGGAACTAAATATTTTAAGAATCAAGATCTCTTCAAAGTGAGATAAAAGGCTTATGTTGTGCAGTGCTGTGATTTTGAACCTAATTCATCCTGCGTGGCCGCGGCTGCTGCGCTCCATGTTTGGACAACAAGGCGGTTGTGTGTACACGCCGGGCAAGGCTTTGGCTTTCTCTCTACTCGAGTCGTCTCTCTACATAGAGTAGCGGCAGGCAGGTCCGTACTGCGGCAGGCCCCACCCCCCCCAATTGAAAAATCACATTGTGCGGATTGGCATTGGTTTAGGTTAGGAACTTGAACCCGAGGACGGTCAAAGACAAAAGTGTGTGTCCCCGATCTACTGCCTACTAAGGCTCACCATAATCACCAGCAGCAGTACACACGAGCTGCTGGCTGGACTGCCGGTAGGAATTCTAGCACTGCCCAGTGACCGCATTATTTCTCACTGGGCTCCACTAGCTTGACAAGGTGGAAAACTAACAGAAGCTACTGCAGCAGAAAGCCCGGCCCTTGGAAGCTGCGGCTTGTAAGCCAGGCCTGCCCATTTTTTCACCTTCTAGCTCCATTGCAAGCTGTCCCAGATGCTTCAGTGACCTTCATTTAACAGATTAGCACTTGTGACGCCCCCCAATACCACACCCACGTGGTAGAACGCACTACTGGGACCTATGCGGATGCCCTGGAGAAATCCTGGCTCAAGTAAACAAGCATTGGCATAGCCAATAGGTCTCGCCTTTGGGACCTTATAAGTGCTTAGCCATGCAACAGTTAATGTTGTTGCACCAAGGGTATTGTGTTGCATAACTAAATACTTATAAGGTCCCAAAAGCGATACCTATTGGCTATACCAATGCTTGTTATATTTGGGGTAGGAGGGGGTATCTCAAGGGTTGTGCAGTGGGAGTAAAGAGGCACAGTTTTTAAGTTTTTCTTTTTACATATGACATAGAGCTCCCTCAATGCTCCTCTTCCCTGATTATATGTTGGGAGCAGGGTCAGATGATTAGGGAGGGCCATATAGAACAAAAAAACTATGGAGTGGGGAAAATATGAATAACGGTGATGTTTTTCACTTTAGGGTTACTGGTATCACAGATGACGTGAACTTTGCTTTCGTTGCCTATTTGATGTCACTCATAACCCCTTGGTGAAAGTCATCCCCATCATTCACACTTTATCCAGCTACAATCCTATATGTATACTACTGAATTTTGTGTAATAAAAGCAACCAAACATGGTGGGTGAACAACCACATAATAACAGGCTTCACTGCGCTCACAGACACAAAACGTGTAATCCATGTGAGATAGAATCCGGAATACCAGATTTACACAGAAATGGGTCTGTCGTAAATTGAGTGAAAATTAGTGTCCATAGCACACAACAATCTAAAAATCGCGTGTTGTGTGTCAATGAAGGGATGACGTGTACAGGGAAAGAATACTTATAGGAGGAAAGAAACTGCATGAAAAAGTATGGCATGAAATTTTCGCTTTAAACCGGAGCACAACAAGTATAACAACTTTAACCATATGTGTGAAAGCAGAAGTAGGCCTCAGTCAACTTCTTTAGCATGGTCTATGTTTTCTGTACGCTTTCTGTCATGCGATGAATGCTTAAGAGATGTCATCAAACCAATCATACAAGGGACTTTTTTCAAAATGGTATTTAAGCATTAGAAGACGTGCATTGTATGAGCGTGTACCCCTTTCTTCGCTTTGCTTCCTGTCCTCGCACACCAAGAGTTGCTCAGGAGACATTTGAAATGCATTTGCGTCACGAAGCACGAGCGCGTTGTTACACACAATCAGAGTGACCTCTATGAAAAAGATTCCAATCTCCATGAATGTGCCCGGCTGTGTGTCTGGCTAAATGTCCTTCTGCACTTTCCTTGTGATGCGGTCCCTTTAGAGTGCTAGGTGGCCGGTAGCTCCTACACATTAAATGCCCCCGCTTCTGGGCGCCGAACACGCTGCTAGCTATGAAAGGCTCGCTGGAGGCTTGTGTGCTTGGAGAGGCTTCCCGAAGAGGACTTCTGGACAACAAAACGCACACTAAATTTATTTATTTATTTATTTATGCGTTTTTATATAGCACAGACTTTACCCGAAGGTGTCAGAGCGCTTCACAATGGGAACAGTAAAGTTACATGAGGAGAAAATTACAAGCGTGCATAGTACAAGAGCAAACGTTACGTTACATGAGGAAGAAGTGACAATTGTGCAAGTAACAACAGTAAACAGGATACTGTGTCGGTGTCATAAGTACTTAAGTTAACATCGGTCTTACCAGTTGCCTGCTGTGGTGGACCGGCCGGCAGGGACTCGGGACACAGAGCAGCCAGACACACACTGGCTGTGATTAGGCCGGGTCCGAATGGGTGCTACTACTGCTGGCCTGCTGCTGCTTAATTGTACCAGACACAGTACTACTAGTAGTCTAGTACTGGCTGATCGATGCCCTCAACTCAACCACGCCACCAAGGTCGTCGGGTCGGGTGCCTTGTGCGGCGGGGTCCGGGGCCCACTTGAAGGCGATGACTCGTCATGGTGAGCGAGATCAGCTGCCTGTTGTGCACTGCGGTGGTTATGATGGGGCGTGCCAATGTGTAAAAAATCTGGCACGTTGTCGCACAGCCCCTAACCAAATCCAGCCCAAAAAACGCCCGAACTAGTGTCCTCCTCCGGCCCGCCCACAGCAACAAGTAAATGGCTAAGGCCTCCGCAGCACGCAGTGTGATGATGCCGCCTTCGTGACATCAAGTGATCAACACAGTTTATCTATGAATAATAATACAAACTACAGTGTGAGTGTGACTCTGTGACTGACTCACTCACTCCTCGGGAGATGCATGCAATGCGAAAAACACGCTGAGGCACGGCACGAAAGTCTGACAGTAAGTACAGACACACAGTAGTGTAAGTTTAAAGTTAAATTGAAAAATGTGCTGTGCGCCTGGTGCGCGCAGTGCAGCTGAGTGTAGACCTGGCCCTGTCAAGTAAGTGCCGGTGCTAAGCACCGGAAAGCACCGGCACAAATTAAGTCCTGCCCTTAAGTATCTGAAGGAGGCAAGAAGGTCTGGATACCAAAGACCTGGTGCCCAGTTATGTGGTGGGAGATGACATTGAGAAATGTTTTCAGTTTATTAAGCAACCCTAATAGTAAACAAAATCCCAGAGGAGAACTGGGTTGTGGGGGAGGGGTGGTCCCGAGCAAGCAAATGCCTCCAGTGGGGAGAGATACTCTTCTGACCCTAAAAATAAAAGACCAAACCAGGTACACCCTCATGAAACCATCTTGCTAGCTAAATTTGGGCTGACCCCCGAAAAGTATGGTCCAGAGGTTCAGGGACAGCAACAAGCTCCCAAAACAGTCTTAGTTGGGTTTCTTGGACTACTCCAGCAAGGCACTGAAGGGCTGGGTGAGGGGCAGCAAAGTCAATGACTATGATGGGCTGTACAACTCAATTCTCAGGGAGCACATGCTCAATATTTGTTTTACAGAGCTGCACCGGCACCAGTGGATAACAAACTGATTGAGCACAGGAAGCTTGCTGAGGAGGTGGACCTCTGGGTCAGCATAAGAGCACCCCAAAAGGCATGTGGGGGACTCCCAAAAGGTTGGTCTGGTGTCCCACTAGAATAAAGAGGGGGCAGAAAAGTTTAAAAGTAAGGAGTTCTTAAAAGTCCCCAAAATAATTGCTAAGGGAACAGTAATAACTTGTCTCACTCAGAACCCAAATAAGAGATTCTTGAACAAAGCGACAGGGAGGTGTGTCCCCCAATGCACAGAGTGTTACAAGTATGACCACTCCAAAGGAGCTACCAAATGTCCCAAGAGGATACAGCCCTCCACCAGTGGGAAAACACCTGGGTTGGGGAGTGTGGCACTTGGGAGGAGGTGGTCCCTGTTAGCTTTGGGAAGCAGACAGAGGTGATCCTAGTTTACCTGGGGGATAAGGAGATGGTGTCAAAAGCCCATATGCTTGCCATTATTTCTGAGTACAGGCAGCGGGTCATCATCAATGGGAAACGGGTGGAGGTTCTGAGAGAGGCAGGAGCCAGCATGACTACGGTAAGATGTCAGCTGGTGTCCTCAGAGCAGGTCCTCCCTAACACATTCCACCAAGTCATGGTTGCAGACAACCAAGAGAGTCATCTACCGGTGGCTATGGTTTCCTTTGAGTAGGAAGATCTCAGGTTCTCTAAAAGTAGCTTTGAGCCCTGCCATGCCTGTATATTGTCTGTTAGCAACGACCTGGAGCATGCTCATCTGGAAGTAGGTGGAACTCAGGTCATATTTGGAGATGTTTGGGATTGACTAAACGGGTCTGTATGACCACAAGGTCCATGGCTGCCAAGGAAGCAGAGCCAGGGTAGGTCTCACTGTGGATGCCGTTCCGCGTCTGTGCCGCTAACTATCGTTCTCTCTGCCTTTACTTGTGGGGGCAGAACCATTACCCTAATTGGGAGGGTTTTTATTGAACTTAAGGTGCAATATTACCATAAATTTGTCGAGTGACTGGTTATCTCACTTTAGAAATTCACACCCAGAGATTCCTGTCACTGTGTAGATTAAGGTACTTTTGAGATCTTGAAGAATAGACACTTGATCCTTTTTGACTATGACAAGGTGAGAAATATGTTGAAAAATAAACCAATAATCCACTAAGCCGTCTAGGACCATTATATCTGGTGGTAGCGATCACCAATTTAACTAGGCTAGTGAACTCAGTCATTAACATTTCTTGATTTTGAGCATTGTTTTTCCTATTTTAACTCAGTATTGTCTTACAGTTATCTTATAAATCTACACTACACTATTAGCCCACATAACTTCCCTTCATCAAACAGATGTTCTAAAAAAGATCTTTTTTTTAAATTTATTTTTATTTTAACAAGGTGTACAGACAATAGAAAATAATAAGAAAAAGAAAAAACAAGAAGATAGAGATCATCCAAAATAATTAAGACAAAGCAGTAAAAAAAGGAAAAAAAAGAACATAATTTAGACAGTACATTAAACAGTACATAAACAAAAAACCATACAAGGCTTTAAAAAGCAAGTCATAGCCAGATTCTAAATAAATCATAGAAATGCTAATACAAAAGCATTCTAGGAATATCCTCTATCAATTTGAAGACATGCTAATGTTCAAATTCCAGATACGATTGAATCTCAACATTGAATGAATGGATCGAGTTTTAGCAAGTGCACGTTCTTTTTCGTAAATATCCTTCATAAGAAACAACCAATCAAATAATGAAGGAGAATTAGGGCTAATCCGCACCCTCACAATACAAAGACGGGCAGTTACTAATAAAATAGATATTAAACATCCCATATAAGGGTCATCACATATCTTAAACCTCAGCATAATTTCTTCAACTGAAATAGTTGAATCAAGTTTCAGACGTTGATCAATATATTGTATGACCTTCTTTCAAAAATCCGATAGTTTAGGACATAATTAAAACGTGCAGAATATCGGCAGCCTTTTGACCACATTTAGAACAGCTTGTTCTATCAGTACTCCCACTACCAGATGCTTGTACTGATTGCTGCCACTTTATTATTTTATCCGGAGTATAATTTAGCATGCAAATAGTGCGAAATTGTTGTAGCTTGAGGTTAATAGAATGTACAGAATTATTTAATTTATCTAAGGCCAACACGATTTCTGATACGTCTATGGCCATATTCAAAGTCTGACTCCATTTATTTGCTAATTCATTGAGATCAGCATTTCTAACACAGCATAGATGTGTATACAGTGTGCTAATTCTAGTTTCGTAAACAAGATTTAAAAAACGTGAGAGCTACATGAGAGAGTGGCAATTGCGTTATTTTTAGTTTAAGAAAGTCATCTCTAAGTTGTAAGTATTTAAAGAATGACTGGTATGGAAGGTCAAAAGATTGCTGCAACGATGCATAGGTAGAAAAGCTAGAGTAATCATATAGCTGTCCTAGTCTTTTAATGCCATGTCTAGCCCAATTGTAAGCAACTGGAGCATGAAATATATCCGGGAGAGATGGATTATTCCATAACTTACAATATTCATGTCTAGTAAGATCCTCAAAAGTAAGTAAAAAATAACCAAGGATTTCATTCCAAATACGGACAATGTCCCTTATGGTCTTAAATCGGACTCTTTTATAGTAGTTAGGATCATTGACCCTCTACAAAAACATATGGCTATCTGTACCTAATGCTAAAATAAGCCCATAGTATGGCAATTTAGCAGTTAATAGACTTTGTATACGCCCTGTAAATGCCGCATAAAAATATAATTTAAAATCAGGAAGTTGCAAGCTGCCAAATTTATAAGAGAACTTAAGAGATTTTATCGAACGGCGAGCTTTCTTACATCCCCAAATAAAACTGCTCATTGAGCCCGCTAATTTATAAAAATAATAATTAGGAACCCATATAGGAATAGCCCGAAACAAATATACACATTTTGGTAGAATTGTCATTTTGATTATAGTGATTTGACCAATGATTGTTATTGGCAGCCTATTCCAGTTCTTGAGCTGTTTGATTACTGTCTGCAATAAGGTTTCATAATGAAGTTTCAAAATTTGATTCACATTTTTAGCGACCCTAACATCTAAATATGTAGCTACAGTGCAAGCACCAGTGATAGATGTAGCGGGTTCCAAATTGTGTACTATTTGAGTTTTACTAATATTAAGTTTATCTCCCGAGAAGTGCCCAAAAGTTTTAGCTTCTTCCTGGATAATACTGACAGTTGTTGCTGGGTCGATGTGAAAACCGCAATATCATCTGCGTGTGCAACAGCTTTGAGTTGATACATACCATTACTGAATGGAATAATATCTCTATTTCAATTTAAAGTTTAAATAAAAGGCTCAATATAGAGAGCAAAAAGCAGGAGGGATAGTGGGCACCCTGTCTTGTGCCACGTTGTATTGAAAATGTATTAGAATTCAAGTTAGCATATGCTAATTTAGCCTGCGGGTTAGTATATAAGGCCTTAATCCAATTTATAAATCAATCTGGTAGGACATTTGTTACGTAGTATCTGCCACACTGCATCCCATACCACCCAATTAAATGCCTTTTCAGCATCTAAAAGAATTATCCCTATATTACCAGAAGTTTTATTAGCAATATCAAAAGCACTTATGGCTGTATTGACGTGTGCAGTAGTATCCCTGCTTGTAATAAATCCATGTTGGTGTTCGGATACCAGACCAGGCATATACAGCGCCAGACGGTTCACCAGCACTTTAGCAAATATTTTAGCATTAGTATTGATGAGAGATATTGGGCGATAGGACCCTCAGCCATCGGCACTCTTCCCTCTCTTAAGGAAAAAAACAATATTAGTCGTGTTCCAGGATTTAGGAACTTGCTTACACTCAGCTATCTGATGCATTACTACCTGAAGGAATGGAAGAATTAAAGTCTTAAAGACTTTATAAAATTCTATGAGTAGAGCATCATCCCTAGCAGCCTTGCCTGAAGGTAGCGCAGCTATAGAAGTTATAATTTCTTCTTCTGTTATATCGAGCTGAAGATGGTCGACAGCCTCTAAATCAAGAGCATAAGGATTCAATAATTGTAAATATTCTTCAGCCACCACTGAGAGTT
This sequence comes from Triturus cristatus, assembly GCF_964204655.1. Classification (NCBI taxonomy): domain Eukaryota; kingdom Metazoa; phylum Chordata; class Amphibia; order Caudata; family Salamandridae; genus Triturus; species Triturus cristatus. The sequence goes on from NC_140583.1 coordinate 883,102,620, forward strand.
GTCAGACAAAGCATTCAGCTCTGAGTAGAACTGATAAAATTGTTCTAGAATTGAGTTGGTCGAGTTATACAATCGACCATCTCTACCCTCAATTAGATCTATCCGGGTTCTAGCTTTCTTGTCTGCCACCTGGTAAGCCAGTAGCCAGCCAACCTGAGCCTCATATTCATATTGGTTGAGTCAATTTTTATTATAGGCAGCTGCAGCCTTCTCTTTAAATTGTCGAGTCATAAGCACCCTTGTATTTATTAATGCAGAGTATATGGCTTCTTTATTTGACCCATTTGACATAATCTCCTGAGTATGTGATAACTCCAATTTTGTTAAAGTATTACAAAGCTCAATCACCCGCCTTTGGGTGACCTTATTCGAATGGTAAATGTATTGTTGAGTGGACCCCCGTATGGTGGCTTTCATCGTATCCCATACGATGAAAGAAGAAGCAGTATCCATATTATATTGAACCCCTTGAGTATGAGAGATATAATCTGGATCAGACAGCAAATACCTAGGTAATGAGAAAAGGCGATTGCTCATGTCCTCAGTAAAAGACTGCAAGTATATCAATAACGGGTTATGATCAGATGTTATCCATGGACAAATCTTTTTCTAAGAGACAGCTATGCACAAAAATTAAATCGATTCTAGAGTGGTGTTGATGGGGTCTGGAATAGTACGTGAAGCCGGATATTGCTGGGTGTAATGCACACCATAAATCAGTCAACCCGTGAAGCCAAGCTAATTCAAGAATCGACTTACGGACCCTACTCATTCTTGGATAGGCAAGCCGATTTGCTGAATCAATAGAATAGTTAAGGTACAATTAAAATCCCCCAAAATTATGATTTTCCCCTGCCAATCCAAGAGCTCCAACATTAGTTTATCAAAAAGAGTAGAAGCATCCTGATTTGGCCCATATAATGCACACATAACTCATTTCCTGTTGTTAATTTCAAGTTGCAGAATTATCCATCTGCCACCTGGGTCAGAAGCTTTTAAAGTTTTTTTACAGACAAAATGTTTGCCTTTAAGGATAGCTGCGCCTCTGATTGCTGCACCCTGCGAAGTACATTCTAATACTTCTAAACCAAGCTGTTTAAACAAGCCCCTGTTTCTAAATGCCAAATGTGTCTCTACTAAAACAGCCAAATGTGGCTTATATATCTTAAGCTCCTCACTCACCAAACGTCGCTTAGTAGATGAGTTTAACCCTGCCACATTCCAACTTATACATCTAATTGTACCCATTATGTAAACTTAAGACACTTCGGGCTCACACTGATTCTCCCCATGGAGAGCTTCAAACATAATTTCGAAAGCAACAGTCTATTAAGTAATTGAATGAAAAACATAAACAGATTAGTCTTGCCCATACGGATTCTGTAACTTATATCCATATTCCATATTAGTTTAGTCTGTACACCCCGTGATTTATACCCCCATAACCATTGTTTATCAACACATAACCACTTAGTCACCAAAAACCCTCCCCCCACTCCTCCCAGAACCTTGACAGGTTGTCCACCCACCTACCCCGTGTCCTAGAAAAGGAATCACCCCCACTAACCGTCGATCATGACAGCACAGAGAAGCAGAACTCTCCAAGACCCTCCCGACATTAACTGTTAATGCAGCTCCTAAACAGTCAAAAATAGAGAAATAAGAAAAATAAAAGGAGAAAAAAGAGTGAAAGCAAAGAGATCAGAAAGTTAGAGAAGAAAAAAGCATATAAATATAAAAAGAAAGGACAGTGATCCCCAATATTCGTAAAAATTCAAAACAAGCTTGCTTCAAATGTCACAAAAAACAGTAAGTACTTCAGATCAAGTTCTTATTTAAGGATGTTGTTGTAGTTTGGCAAGCACCAGTTTTGCATCTTGATCAGTATGAAAAATCTGTCAACTGCAATCTTTAATAACCTTCAACCGGGCAGGTTATTGCAGATAGACCAATGCACCGAGAGCCTTCCAAGAATCAATAAGTTGCCTCATCCTCCACCTTTTATCCATCGTAATTTTACATAGATCAGATCTTGCAATGATGGAGAAGGCATTGACTAAGACTGGTGTATTAGGCTAGGTTTTGATTACAATGGCCTGATGCAATAGAAAGTTGCCAACATATACAAGTATTGGTCGTGGTCGGCGTAGACCGGTCTGATTCGTTTGGTTAAGGAAAGCTGGTAACCTATGAGCTCTTTGTATTTGGGAGTCCCAATCCCAGTCTGCTAGATCAGGAAAAGCTTTCTGAAATGTTTTTACAATAAGTGATTGTGGGTCCGAGCCTTCTCTCCCTTCCAGGATCCTAAATATTCACAAGTTATTCCGGCGTTGACGGTTCTCTAAATCTTCAACTTTTCCCTGTAGGACAATAAGTTGCATATCATGTTCTTGAAGCAGCTTAGTTGAGTGTGTTACTGTGTCTTGATTATCAGATAGCTGTTGTTGTAAGATTATCATTTTGGTTGCAAGTTCTGAGACCTTGCTGGTTACTGCTGTCAATGACTGCTGTATGATGGCATTACCCACTCTAAGTTGTGTATAATATTCCTGTGCCTCAGATCTTTGCTCTGACAATGCCTGCATAATTAGAGCTAGTGAAGGCTCTGATGGTATCGTTGGTATTGATGAAGCACTAAGTGAGTCATCAGCCAAAGTTGTGCTGGGTATTACGGGAATTTCAGCCGTATCCAGACTCTCTGTCGTATTTACACGCTTAGACAAATAATCAGTTACAGAAGGAGAGGAGACAGGCTGACTGCTGAAATTAAGCGAAGTTTGAACTAAGCCAGATAGCCTCGAGACAATCGCTGTAACGTCTCCCTTTGAAGTAACCCATTTTTGTAAAGGGCTATCCTGTGTGTTTGATTTGGCTTTATTTAAATTACTTTTAGAAACAGTCATGATTTTACCTTGTTGTTGGTAAGTAGGAGTATTTTTGTTAGATACACCAGCCTTATGACCAGCCCTTGCCGTTTTAACCAGCTTAGCATTGCGCTTGCTCTTCTTTACAGACTGAGGCTGGGAATTGGGAGTCTCCTCTGATGAGTAATTAGGTGAGTCATCTATATTCATTGGTGATAAAGAGAGTAATGATGTGTCAGCTGATAATTCCACACCAGTCAGTAAAGTATCCACCAAGTTAGGCAGTTCGACAATGTCTATTGTTGCCGGCCTCTGTAAGTGTGGAAATACAAGTGTATCCGTATTCCCTGTGGTCGGAACAGCAGATTGTAAATTTCCTTTATCTGACTCACTGTCATTAGATATCCCAAATACAGAGGGTTCAGTCAGCTCGCCTGTTTCATTACCAACTATATCATTAGTACTACCTTCCTTTTTATTACTAATTAACAGCGAGGTCGGTTACGATAAGTCTGTTGTGGATTCTCTGTTAGATTGCAAATAGGGAATTAGCCCAATTGTGAAGTATGACACCCCTTCAGGTATGTGAGACCCATGCTCCTATTGGAGCATATTCCTTCCTTAAAAAAACCATCCTGGACAGTCCTTGTTCCCTATTTTTTACTAGGAACTGCATACCTTTGTTTAAACTCTGCCTGCGGGGGGTGGAGCCGGGCGTTTAGGGCACCTGGAGCCTGGACAATGGCCCAAGCATGCCAAGAAGAGCAGGGGCAAGAGGCATGGAAATCCAGCCCCTGAAGTTCCACCAGTCCAGGTTGAACGGGCACCTGAGGAGGATGATCCTGAGGCAACCATTATGGACATTGCAACCCTGTGTGACCTGCCTGAGCTTGTTGGTTGGCAGGTGGAGGGTGTGCCAAACAGGTAGCAATTCTGCAAAGTTCAGAAAGAATGCCTCACTCTAGAGGACTTCAGGAGACAAGCAGGGGTTCAGGCAGCAGGTGATACCTCTGAAAATCACCTTGTGTATTGGGAAAATAACCTCCTATATAGAAAGCCTAAGGTTCATGGACTTTAGCAGCCCATGTGCTCGAGCCCCCTAGTGTTAAAGGGCCTTCCCACTGGCGTTGGCTCATGAGATTCCCCTGGCAGGACATCTGGGCCGAGGTAAGACCTGTGCTGGTCCTGTTGCCCACTTCTATTGACCCCGGATTAAGACAGCTTTAGATACTATCTGTAGATCCTGTCCCACCTGCCAGGCCAGTGAGAAGTCAGGGATAAAGCCCAAGTCTCCCCTGACCCCATTACCTGTTATTGGCACACCCTTTAAGAGGGTGGGCATCAACATTGTTGGACCTTTGGACCCCAAGCCAGCTTTAAGCAACAGGTTCATCCTAGTCTTGTTGGACCACGCAACTTGCTACCCAGCGGTTATCCCTCTGAGGTTGGTGACTGCACCTGTGGTGGCAAGGGTCCTGATGGGGATTTTCATCCTTGTGAGGTTTCCCAAAGAGGTAGTGTCTTACAGAAGCACTAACTATATGTCAGGATACATGACAGCCATGTGAGATGACTCTGGAGTAACTTATAAGTTCTCCACACCCTATCACCCCAAACAAACGGTCTTGTGGAGAGAATTAACAAGACCCTAATGGACATGATAAGAAGCTTACCTGAGCCCATGAGATGTCAGTGGAAAATCATCCTGCCATGCCTTCTCTTTGCCTATAGGGAGATGTCACAGAAGGGTATTGGGGTTAGCTTCTTGGAACTTTATGTCCACCCTGTTACAGGACCACTCAGCCTTTTTGTAGAGGGGTAGGAGGAAGCTCCCATGTAGCCCACTCAGGATGTGGTCAGCTACAAGCTGGCCCTCCACAACCAGATGCATTGCTTCTGGAAGAAGTTGAAAAACAATCTTGAGGCCAGTCAAGAAGTTATGACCCTCAGGTATGACCAGAAGGCCATTCTGCTAGTGTTTCAACCTGGCCAGAAAGTATGGGTCATGGAGTCAGTGGAGCCCAGAGCTCTCCAAGATCACTGGGCAGGCCCATGTGAAGTGAAGAAGCATAAGGAGGAGTCTACCTACCTGGTGGATCTCAAGACCCCTAGAGCCCCCTTAACGGTACTCCACATGGATCATCTCCAATCACACTTAGAGAGGCCCATAGTCAGTATGCTCTTGGTGACAGATGAAGGGGCGGAAGAGGAGAGGTAGCCTTTACCTGACCTCTTTTATGCCAAAGAGCATGATGGGTCAGTAGAGGGTGGCAACCGCTCCCCACTCTTACTGCAGAACAGCAGAGTGACTGTGGTCAGCTGCTGGCCAAAAAAAGTCATTCTTTATTGATATTAATTGAGACGGGAGAGATGGACCTGTAAGGCCACTTGGTGCTGAATACGGCACTGATCATGGGGACGGATGGGCACCGACCTTTTGATTAATAGAAGTCCTATTCTGGTTCTCTACAATCTTTGGACTTGGAGATAATTCTTCCTATCAAGGGATGGATTTTAAATGGTCATTGGCCTTGGACATATATTGTATTTATATTATTTTTCCCTGCAGAAGTCTAATCTATGGACAGAATGCGTTAGCTGTTTTGTGCGATAACTGTTGGATCTTTTTACAAGTAGAAACGATAAAAAAGAAGAATTGAGAAAGTGTTTTTTGAAATTTGCATTTTTAGTTATGCTTTGAGTATATCTGACCATATGGTCAAATCGTCGGGCAGCAAATGCATTTAATGAACGCACACATCTTTTATTAATACAAATATTATAAATATATTGTGGACAAGAAAAAGATGTGGTATCTATTACTCGCTGTCATATTTCTTTTCAGTATAGAGAATGGAGGGGTGTTGACTGACAGAAGCCTCGCATTTCAGAGGAATGTTCCACCTTAAACACCTGAATGAAAACAAAAACTATAGGGCATATTAGCAAGACCGGCGATAAAATTATCGCTGTTTTAGCGGCAGGAAACTGCCGCTAAAACAGCGATAATGGGCTTGCTCATATGCGTTATAGAATTCCAATAGAAGCCCAGGTTAGATGTCCTGCACATCTAACCTCGGCTTCTATTGGACTTCTATAACGCATATTAGCATGCCCATTATCGCTGTTTTAGCGGAAGTTTCCTGGCGCTAAAACGGCAATAATTTTATCGCCGGTTTTGCTAATATGCCCCTATATTTTTCATGGATCAACAAGACTGTCATGAGACTTCCCAATGGTGGTGGCCACCTTGAATGTTAAGAGAATTAGGGCCATATTACCAACAAACTGCGATAAACATCAAAGAGCGCGCTTAGCGCAAATAGTTTTATCGCCTGCTATCGCTGGAATATTTAGCCACGCTAACGCTGTATTAGCAACGAATAGCGCTATGGCGTTAAATATTCCAGGGATAGCGTGAAAAGTATTGGCTGTTTGTCGGTAAAAGGTAAAAAACCCCAATTAGGGGTGTAGACCAGAGAAAAATGGGACCAACACCCTGATGAATGCCAGTACGACTCAGATGAGCGTGTAACAGTGGCAGATACATGTTGGTTTACGCAGCAGGGATTTAGGGGTCCTTACCTCCCCTAATTGTCCCGAGAGATTATTTTTAATCCTGCCAGGGGGTGACAGGAATAAAATTGAAGACAGTCCCCTCCTAGGCAGTCTTAAGTGTTTATGTCTGCACTTTGTGGTCCCTTCTTTAGGGAATAATTCTCCTTGTTTTGTCTTCACTATTTGTGTTTTTTTGACACTGTCCGTCTTTCTGTAACCTCACCACTATATACTTCATTCTAAAAAATATTGCGCTCCGCCCACTGTGTTGGTCTGCACGGGGGCGTTTGATGCGGCCCAATGATGAAGCATGTCACTGCAAAGTGTGTGAGGGCAGTATTATAATGAAAATGTTTTTTCCTTCTTGCTATACCTCTGGGCTTTAGATAGTGAAGGATAAAATCGTTTCCTGGTCATTATCTTATTGCTTTGTAAATAATAATTTTTTGTAGTTCTTCTCTGTGTAGTGAGTTTCATCGTTTGATAGGGGAGTCAGAGAAGGCTCTTGTTCTCCCTAGTCTCTTTTTTGTGATATTATATTTATAGCGTGAAAAACAGCCAGGCATCGCTGAAAAACCAGCGAACATCCTGGCAATACGGCGAAATGCTTGCTGATTCGGCCATGTGGCCGTAACCCCATAATCCACCTCCCATTATATGCATGCCTAAATAGGGATTTTAGCAGGTGTAACTTTCAGGGGATATTCGGGGTTAGCGTGAGTTATTGTTTCGCTCTGCGGGACTTGGTAATGGGGGATGTGAGTTACCGACTGTTTTCAGTCGCTTTGATGTTGGGAACGCCCACTTTGAATGTCATTAGCGATGAATATCGCTGACATGCAAAGCGGCACCCAAACCGGTCGCTTTCGTCAGAAAGCTATCGCTAACTACTGTTAATGACAGCTTGCTGATAGGGCGATAAAAAAATCGCCGCTTTAGCGGCAAAAATGCAGCTAAAGCCGCGATGAGGCCCTTGGTAATATGCCCCTTAGTTATTCTTGGTCCATAACGTCTTTGAAACGCAATCGTGAAACATTGTTACTTCAGCCAGGACCTGCTGCTGGAGTACTTGAATACTCATATCCTGTGAAAATGATGAGGGATTTCTTTGAGATCAAAGAAGCGTCTTGCATCAAACTCGAAAAGTATATTGGCTTGCACTTATTAGTTTTCATAACAAATCATTCCTTTTTTAACTAACTCTGTTGCATTTGTGTATTTCCCCAAGGAGGCATCTATTAGGATTTCAAATACTGTTTGAACTTGTTCATTTTCACAAGATGACTTCCATTAGGATTACAAATTCTATTTGTACTATGTTTTTTCCACAAAGAAATTTCTTCTTGGATTAAGAGCAAATCATATATTTGAAGCATCTATGGGAATTCAGTTGAATCATGTTTGCATAGAAGTATTATGATTAGACTAGTAAACAAATATCAATAATTACCTTGATATAATTACCAAGTGGTTCGACAATTTATATAGTATTACTGAATGCTTTTCAGATTTCAATTGTTAACTAGTTACATTGGATTTTAGCAGCACCATGGAAAGTCATTTCATAACTGTGAAGGTAGGCCTCTATAAGCCAACAACATATTATAACTCAAAGAGTTGTTCAGAGTTATTGTATCGACTTTAATTGCATTTAAGTTCAAAAGCAGCATTGAGTTTCAGTCTAATGCAGAGACTGGTAATACATAGAGTGTGATGATGTATGATATATATAACATCATACGCTAATCAACAAAAGTCCACACTGTAGCCATATCTCCTTGTTTTGTCTTGTTACTCGTGAGTCAAAATGTCTGGCTTCCCATATGACTTGTTATTGTTTCTCCATTCTATTCAGATTGTATTGTTCAGGGACGGATTAGTGCGCGCTCCTGCCAATAACTTGGAGCTCAACCTCCCACTCAGATTGCTTTCTTTTCTAGGCATTTTCGTCTGAGACATACTCGATTATGTCCGGAAGATGGCCCCAATATCATATAACGGGAACAAAACGTCATCAACAATAGTACCATGATGTCTACTATTGTTATATACATGAGCATTGGTACTGTATGAGATATGTGACATTATTGCTTTCATTGTAGTCACATGAAGAATGTCTGGGCCTACAAGTTTTTTACTTACCTTTTTGGCTGTGTTTCCCACTGCATTAATGCTTTCTATTTTTTAATAAATCCATTTGAAAATCCATTTGGACATTTGACATAAAATTCATCATATTTCTGTGCAATATCGTTTATGGCATCTTACTCTAAGGAGCCCTTGTTCCTTTAAAACACATATATGCAACCAGGCAGTGTGACAAACTCTAATGTCTTTGTTTCTCTCTCTTGTCCCATTCTGATTTCCTCAAGTCTATTGCTAACCTACAAGTCTATTGCTAACCTTCCTAACAGTAGTGTGAGATTGACTATGGCTTCAATGAAGCGTAGAATCGACTGTCACTTCTGTTGGATCTGGATTGTACGCTTAGTGCATGTTGACCATTGGACGTAAGTTTTTTCCGAGTCCCTCAGCACTCCACATCCTTTAACAAGTTTGCAGATCCATACATAACACTTTTTCAATGACACTTCTGTTGTCTTGCACAATGAGAAATGTACTACTCAACCCTTGTCCCATACTACTCATTACCTTCCTTTCAGGTTCATCAACCTGATCTTTGTTCAAGACCACACAGTCAAAAAATGCGGATATCACAAACTACAGTTCAAATATTCTTTTCATTGCCAAAGAATTCCACAGTATTTAAAGGTGCATACCTGAAGCTTATAAGATACACCACTTACCTTGCCGCGAGAAAAAGGTGGTAGCATCACCATCACTGGCAAACTTTCTCTCAACTTCACCACCTTCCTCTAACCCACCAAAAACAGCTTCAGATGCCTATTGGCACACTTCAACCGTCTCCTAATTGATACATACCACATTTAACCTCATGTACCATTCTTTTGACTACAACAAAAAATTCTTGGACATGTAATCTCACCTCTTCCTCCCTCTCTAATACGGATAACAATCGGAATGTATAATTTCAAACTTCCTGAAGTTCTCATTAATCACACAATGACAAATCTTCTAAGCCTCACAGTCTCACTCTTCTTGGCCTTCCTAAACCAGAACCGCTACTCTCTATGTGGGAAATAATCTTGAACTCATTATATATGCCTCTCAAGTCCACCTTCTTACTTAAATGGAACATCTTTCTCTATCTTGCCACCTCTCACTCAATAAACTGCTGTAAGGATTGACTGAGCAGGCCGAGTAAAGGGCCAAAGGGGCAAGTGTAGTGAGGTATAGGTTCTCACGTAAATGGACTCACAACTCAAAGCAGCATTGGGCCAAGGATGAAGTGTTCCGGCCCTGGGGTGGAATAAGAAGGGATAGTGGCTTAACGTAGATGCCTAGGAATGTCAGTTTGCTGTAAAGCTTGGTGCACATGTAGTTTTGGCAAGTTACCCACATCTCTCAACAATTTATTTTCCTACTGTGGTTCTTGTGGTCTGTTCTCTTAAAGATTCCTAAGGTTTTAGTTTCCGTTTGCTGTGGCTTCATCTCTTGTTACTTCCCCCAGAGGCCTCTTGGCTTTTTCTGTGGGAGGGGATGACTCCGGCTTTTTCTCTTTCTTGTCTTGTCCTTGCTCTTCATTTGGAAAGGCTGTCTTAGCACTACCATTTGTGTGGGGTTTCTTCCAAAATATTTACCTTTTGCCTTTCCTTTGTTTAGAGAGTACCCTTGTTCATTCTTGAGGCAACATTTTACCAGTCCTTAGAGCACTTCAAGTAAGCCACACGGATAATTTTGACCATCCCCATGTCCTTCTTTCTCAGCTAACATTTTCTGTTCCGCCATTACCCTGTTGACAGAGTTTCATTGTGGAGGGTTTCGGATTGCATGAAAGATTGCTAGTCCCATCATGGATCCTGGTGTTGATCCCATGCAAACGATGGCTCAGGCCAGTGCAAAATTTCAGGAAAACCTATTAGTAGGTAATCCAGCACAAAACGTTTTTATTAACCATGATCACTCAGTTTGGGGTACTTCTGAGGTTCAAGCTAATTCAACAAGGGGGTTACATTCTGTGCCAGGAGTTGCAGAAGTTGGTAGTAGTTGTACTGTGACTTTAGTTTCTAGAGTAGCTCCTTTTAATGTTCCCAGTCTCTCCTCAGCTGATAGAGATCTGAACGCTTTCAGGTTCTTTTATGTACTGTGTAAATTGCATTTGTGTTTAAGCTTTCTCATGTTCAGGTTCCAACTGATCTAACAAAGGTTGTCTACATTTTGTTTTTTGATGAAGGACTCCTAAAGTTGGCAACATTCTTGATTAATGATGACAGTCCACTTAATGCTTTCATGATCCAGTTGTCTACTACTTTAGGAAGACACCATGATACTCAATCAGCCCATATGGATTTATCCACTTTGAAGCAAGGATCTAATGGTTTAGTTTAATCCATTAGTCATTTTCAGTAACTCAATGCCAGACTATGTGGAGTGATAAGGCTGCTGCATTCTGTCATGGATTCTGAGATGAAATTGAGGATGCTTTAGCTGTTATTGTCAATATTCCTGTGACTACTTCATATTTAATAGTTTTGAATACAAATTGAGGCCCTATTAAAAAACAGTGGGCTGAAAGAAGATAGGAAATCCTAAGGTGTATGCCTCAGCTTTCACTCCAATGCAAATTGGTAATTTGAGACAACCTTTACCTATTGAAGAAAAGGATTATTGAGGGAGTCAGGGTGCTATTTTATATTGTGGACTAAAGGAATATTACTTTTGTCAGTGTCCTCAAGTGAAAGTAAACAAGAAAGCACAGATTTTAATCGCGATCCAGGATTGGACTCATTAAACAGGACCAAGTTTGCTAACTAAAGACAGTGTTTCTTGCTTCTTATGATCATTGCCACATGAAAAGACCATCTGCAAATATCTGCATTGATTGACAGTGGAACTACTTGTTATTTAATAGGTAACACCCTACAGAAAGCAGTGGCAATACCAGTGCATAGAAAGGAAGGAAGAAAGTAAAGCCATTGTAAGAATAGATGGTATCGACTTACTTCTGGTAACTTTGCATTTGAAAATCAACCATTATTGGTATCTACTAAAGGAAAGCATGTGTAATAGATGGTGTGTCGTTTAACTGATACACTATTCTTTGCAATGTTTTGGGAACACCTTGGCTGGATCCAAAATGAAGTGGTATGGTGGGCAAAAGAATGATGGGTTGTAATGCTACCCAACCGATTGCCAGTGGTAAGACTTATTGTAAGCATTCCCCCATCATCTTCTGTGTGTTTGATGTACTGCCCTACGTGGCAAGGGTATTTCCAGACATGGGTTTCATGCTCACTGTGCCACTGGAGCCAAGCTGCACTCGACTGATGAGACCCAATAAGGGTGAAGCTTAAGTTAAGCATGTCTGCTCTTTGTCATAGTCACCAGTGGGTTAAGCTCAGGTTTAAATTTTTAAAACCTTTACAGGACCTAACAACAATAGTGAAATTATTACCTATGTAGGATGTCTATGCACCCCAACAAATAATATACTATCTCACAAGCTAGACATTTTATTTACCTGGATATGTTTTGCAACAGAGATGTACTAAATGGGGACATCAGTGACCTTTAGCAGGACATCATAGAGAATACTATGGAGCTTCTTTCCAGACATTTTAATAGCTGCAATTACAACATAATATGGCCCAGTTCATTAAAAGATGTGTTATATTCTCCCTGTCCAAAGCAGATTGTAGACTACTTGCAGGATATTACAGCCCTAACCTTTTCCTAAACAACTATGGTCACAAATGTTAATAGGCGTTATCAAAGAGTTATTCATGTCAAATAGATATACCACTTTACTGGTGACTGTAAACATTTTTAGCAAAATTGGTACACTTTATACTCTTGGCAGAATTATCATATGTTCCAGAGCTTGCACAAAAAATGTCTTAATTAGATTATACATTGAGAGGTTGCCTGACATTATTGAAGCAGATAAGGGGTTCTCAATTTGTCTCCCTAATTTAGAATACTCTCCTGAAGCATTAACATTACATTTACTAGTCATCATTCACAAACAGATGGGACTGACTGAGTACATTAGCCAAGACATTGAGCAGTATCTCTGGGGCTTTTTCATGAATCCCTCTGTTACTGTAAGGACAGACTCACATGGCAGAGTAAATGGCGAAGGGGAAAAGAAAGGCAGGCCCATCCGAGATATGCACTTTGGTGTAGAAGGATTGTAGGAGGTTGTTCATGGGGTGAAGCCATGCATCGCAGAGAGAGTGTTCTGATTCTGGGGCAGAATAGGAAGGGACATCGGTTTAACATGAATTCCTATCATCAGCAGTTTGTTATAAAGCTTGGCGTTTATGTGGTATCGGCACCCAACCTGTCTCTCTCCCCCTTTTTCTTTCTCCTGGGGTCAGTTTTCTTGGTGACTACTAGGGCAATAGCTTCTTTTTCTTGTTGTTCTGCTGCTGTTCCTGTGGCTTTATATCTTGTTCCTTTCCCAATCTGCACTACGGCTTCCTCTGAGGTAGAGGATGATTTCAGGTTGTCCTCATTCTTTTCAATGCTCTTCATCTTGAGAAGCATTTCTTGATAACCCTGAGCTCTACCATTTGTACAGTTATTTTTCCAGAATAATTGGCAGTTGCATTTTCTTCATTTAGACTAGCAATGAGTCGTGAAACCACCACACTTGAATCACCTATGCTTACAGTTTTGACCACTGAAAGAGATTTCCATCCCCTTGCCCATTCTCCCATTACCATGATAACAGTGAGTTTCATTGTGGAGGGTTGAGATTAGTGTTAAAGAAACACTGATATATTCTTTTTCATGACCCTTCCCAAGAAGGTCACATCAACCTCTCAGCATTTACTGCTCCTTTAAAAACATCCTCATTGAGCTGCTTCATAGAGGCCTCTCTGCCCTCTAAATTAAAATCTCTTACAAAATCTTCAAAGACATACTCAATTAAAAAAAATGCATGTGTCTCTTCACACCAAGAAGTCAAATCTAAGTCCAATGTCCCCTGGTACTCTAAAGATCTGAACTCATCCAAAAGTCCAGTATGAAAACTGAAGAAAATATGCTGTCACTCCCATAATATGAAGTTTGAATGGCCTTCAAAACCTCACATCCATCCCAATCAGTCTGCCAATCCAAATCTGCTTAGTATTGCAAAGTCTTTACCAGAACAGGGAAAAAAAGCAAAACATTATTCAAAGCACTTCAAACTCTTGCTCCTATTTCCCTTTCATCATCACTCAATTGAAAAAGCAATCAATGTCAATAATGTCTTTACTAACAAAATGTAACCATTTATAACAGTGACAAACTAGCCAATTTACACAACACAGTAAGGTCATTTCCCCAAAGGAACTTTCATATATGCGGTCTTTTCAGTTTTCTTCATTCACAAACCTGATTAATAGTCTTTGCTCCCTCAAGGCCACTTCCCAGAATGCAGTGAAACTTCCTCCTTCCTTCTTTGAGAATCAAATCTCTTTCATGCTGCTGTCTCCCCTTATCTACATATTATCAATTCTGTTAACTATAGTCCCTCTGTTATACTCTAAAACCAGCTCGCTTCCACACACACAAAGGAAAAACTCAAAATAGAACTCTGATTACCTTGGGCGCAGTTGCCTTATCAATTCTCTCCTATTCTTTAGCTTTGTTAGTGAAAAAGCATGCTTCTGACCCCCTTGCAGCACCAAAACTGTAGCATTGTAAGTCATCAATGATGCACGACTAATCAGAGACAAAGATGACCCTGTCTCTATTTCTACTCAGCCTATTAGCTCTCTTTGATACTGTTGATCATCAATTTGTGAGAACTGTGTGTCGCCAACACCATTACAATCACCAAAACCATCTTCAAAAGTGTCACCTCAAGCCTCTCAGATAGTTCACCAGGAGTCCTCCAAATCCATTCTGCTCCAATTCAAACAATGTTCCTCGGAGCTTCATCATTATTCTTGTGATATTTAACATTCATATGGAGCGTCAAGGTGTGCTACTGGCCATACATGGCATAGACTTTAAAGTTTTGTGGATGACAATCAAATTGACCTTTAAGTATCTTTAGCTAATGATATAAAACACCAGAAACTTTGCCTACACTTATCTCAGCTGCTAATGTGAACTATGTTCTTAAAGTTGAACCCAACTAAAATACTGTCTGCTCTCACCAACAATGGTAAAATTGACTCCCAGATTGAGATCTGTTTGCACTCACTGCAGCTTGACTAGATTTTCTCCTACATTGGGCTAGGTGTCCTTTAAACATCGCATCAAGAGAGTGCTTAATTTGTAAAATAATAAGTGCCAGGTCCCTGACTAGGAGGCTACTGCAGCTTGCACTACCCATTGCCCCATCAATGCTGCCAATTAAGGTGCCAAAACAACTGCTAACCATCGCTCTCGCCTGCAAGTGCAACTGTTCAGATTATTCCAGGTTCCCAAAGCTGAAGGAATGGCTGGGGAGGCAGGTATTAGTATTCTTTAATGTATATTGTATTCATAAACAACAGTTGTTCTGCTCATCTCTAAATTAGATGAGTAGTGACACAATGTGGCAGAGTGTTAAAAAGTGTGGTGATTTTGCTCTAATTAGAGCTCTTCAGAGAGGTATAGCTTTGTCCAGACACAAGGGAGCACCCAGTATAAGTCAAAAAATACCCTATCAGCCATAGAGTGACAAATAAATTATGCAAAAAAGAAGCAGAGAACTCTGGATAGTTCTCAAGTTTAGGTGGAAAGCAGCTCCTGTATAGAGCACTCTCAACTCGAAATTACATACTGCCACTCTCAAAACCATAGACACTCCAACACCAATAAGTACATATCCCATCACAGAGTCTTAGGTCTAAACACCCATCCACTCACTCACCCGTACAGTCACTCATACTTATGGTCACTCAGTAAAGGACCATCATATGCACTCATACACCTATATAGACACTCACACACCGCTACTCATCCATAGAGGAACTCACACATGTACTCAGTCATGCAAATAATTGATCACACTGCCATTTACTCACCTATACAATTATACACACACTAGCTCAATTACTCATACAAATACTAGCACATTCTTATGCTCTTATACAATCAATGATACAAGAACACACTCATCCATACAGCCACTCACACTATCATACACTCTCACTTATAGTCATTTCTGAACTCCAACATATATATATACTGCCATTCACATATGTACTAAATCACACATGTACTAATGAAATAAATATTCACTCACTAACACAACCATACACATATTCACCCACCCATACAGTCCATCACAGACCTAGTCTTGAAACCATGCACCCAGTGAATCACCCACTCACACATCTATGCACAGAGTCACACACACCCCACCCACACAAACACTCAAGCACCAATACAGTTACTCAGACAACCAATCTCTAACCCATATAGACACTCATGAAACTATTTGCAAAGCCATGCAGCCGCTTACACACCAACAGACAGACGGATACAGACATTCACACAGTTTAGTCACTAACCCATGCATTCAGTAAGATAAGTTTAATCACTCACTTATAGAGTCAGTCATGCACCTACAAAATCATCCATTCACACACTTATACACCCACTCATTCTTCAATATGCCTTTCCCTATATATAATAAACATATTTAAACTTTACAGAAACACACTGTCAATGGATGATGTCATCAGCGATGTCATTTGAGATGTCATCAGTGATGGCATCAGTGATGTCACTGACCATGTCATGAGTGATGTAATATGTGATGTCATCAGCAGTGCATTGCGGGGGCGCAAGTTATAGTTAGCTGAACTAACTATAACGGGGGAATTTCAATGGTTTTGTACGAGGGCAATGTCCAGCTAACTATAACGCCCCTGAAACCTATGGTTTTTTCAGTGAATTTCAAAGGTTTTTTAAATGCTAATTCCTAATATAACGTGCCTGAAACCTATGGTTTTTTCAGTGAATATATATATATATAGATATATATAGATACAGATAGACAGATAGATAGATAGATAGATAGATAGATAGATAGATAGATAGATAGATAGATAGATAGATAGATAGATAGATAGATAGATAGATAGATAGATAGATAGATAGATAGATAGATAGATAGATAGATAGATAGATAGATAGATAGATAGATAGATAGATGTATAGGCAATTCAGTGGGTGTGTGAGTGCCTGTATCGGTGAATAGGTAAGTGTGAGAGAGGCTCTATAGAGACTATATGGCTGCCTCAGTGAATGTTTAGTTGATTGAGTACTTGTGTTAGTATCTGTATGAGTAATGTGAGTGGGTGTGTGAGTATCTGTATGGGTGAGTGACTGGTTGTGTGAGTGTCAGTATGAGTGAGTGAGTGGGTGTGTAATTTTCTCTGTGCATGAGTGAGTGGGTGCATGAGAAATGGTATGGGTTTTTGAATGGGTATGTGAATGCATGTGTTGGTGCATGAGGGGGGTATATGAGATGTTGCATGGGAGTATGAGTGGGGCTGTGAGTGGTTCTGTGGATAATGTCATCAGTGATGTAATTTGAGATATCAGTGAGTGGCTGTATGGGTGTCACAGTGGATATAGCAGTGGCTGTATTAGTGGGTGAGTTGGTGTATGAGTAGCTGTATGGGTAACTGAGTGGATGTGTGTGTAGACCTATGAATCAGTGAGTGGGTCAGTAAGTACTGGTATGGGTATGTCAATGGTTATGAGAATGGTTGTGTGGAAGTTGGAGTGGGTGTATGAATGGATATGTGGGGGTGTGAGTGGATGAGTCAGAGATTCTGTTGGTTGATGATGAAACTTGAGAACTACCCAGAGCTCTCTGCTTCTTTTCTGCATCATTTATTCATCACTCTATGCCTGAAAGGGTATTTTTATATATAAATACATATACATATATATAAAACCTACTGGCAGTCGCCAGTAGGTAGTTATAGTTAAAACCTAGTTTCAACAGGAAAAGCATTTTTTGATTTGCTAATAGCTTTGGCATCATTTGATGAATCTTCGCGAAATTCTCCCAAAAAAAGTCTATCCAGGTCAGCCACTATCCTGAAAGTTTGGGGGTGATTCATCAAGCAGGGGCTGAGAAAAAGGGGGGGTCCCAAAACGTGTTTTCTTCATGTTAATTTCCCATAGGAAATTTTGAGACGGGCTACAGCCCGAACTGCTGAACGGAATTACCCCAAATTTGGCAAAAAGGT
This sequence comes from Triturus cristatus, assembly GCF_964204655.1. Lineage (NCBI taxonomy): Eukaryota > Metazoa > Chordata > Amphibia > Caudata > Salamandridae > Triturus > Triturus cristatus. Next base: position 883,120,315 of record NC_140583.1, read on the forward strand.
ATCGCTTGGTTCAGAAAGCAACCTTTTTTTTTCCAAATGGTGTAAATCCGTTCAGTAGTTTTTGAGAAATTCAATAAATAGGAGTCAAAAAATCAATTTCCCATAGGAATCTTTGGGCAAGGCTACAGCCAAAACTGCTGAACGGAATTACCCCAAATGTGGCAAAAAGGTAGCGCTTGGTTCAGAAAGCGACCTTTTTTTAAAATGGTGTAAATCCGTTCAGTAGTTGCTGAGAAATTCAAAAAATAAAAGTTTCAATATCTAGGGCAGCGGTGGAGTCGCGACCCCTCCCGACCACAAGCTTCATTCTAATTGGCTGCCATGACCACGAACTTCAATCTAATTGGCTGTCAACACTCCAAACCAGAAAGCGTTGGCAGCCATCTTGTGACTCGATAGAAGCGAGTCACAGGAAAAAAGAGAAACAAAGATATAAAACAAGAGAAGGGGGCAGGGTAGAAACACCCTGACACCCTAGGCCTGCTAAGGGGGTGCCCAGAAGGACCCCAAGGGGCAAAAAAAGCATTTAAAAAAAAATAAAAATCAGCGCAATACACGCAGAGGTAGCGAATTCCACCGAAATTGTTAAAAAACAATGAAGCGCGGGTTCTCGCGTTTTATTTTAATGAGGCCCCGGGGTGGTCTAGGTCCCGAGGGCATTCCTTGAAAAATATTAGCGGGGCCCGCTGGGGCACCCGCAGCCCTGGGGACCACCACATTCCCGGGGCTTCACTTATGTTGGGAGGGGGGCACGGCCCTCCTCCTGGTGCCCGTGATGAGCCTGGGGGCTGCCATTCCCCAGGGCCGGCTCCTGCAGTGTCCCGGGGTGCCCACCCCCGGGACACTGCTGTTTGCTATGACAGGGCGGGAGCCGCATGGCTCCTGCCCTGTCATAGCAAACTTGCTTTGAATTTTGGAAGCGAGAGCAGGGAAACCTGCTCTCGCTTCCAAAATCCAAAGCTAATTGCTATTCCACACGGGGAGCTGCATGTCAGCAGCTCCCCGTGTGGAAAAGCAATGCCGGCTCCCGCAGGATGCAGGGGGCAGGGGGGACCGTGGGGGCATTGGGGCTCCCCCCACGGTCCCCAGTGGTGAGGCCTGGCCCCGGGGAATGGGGTCCTCGGGCTGTAATTGGCCACGGGAGGGGGGCCGACGTGGCCCTCTTCTCGTTTATTTTTTAAAAAAAATAATGAACATGTCGGCATGCTTCAGGGGATGGGGTCCCCGAGGCGAATGTAAATAAGTGAAAGTGGACGTTTAAAAAAAAAAAGGAGTCACGACTCTAGCGCGGCTCTCAGCACGGCTCTCAGCGCGGACCCCGTGTAAAAGCGATGGGTGCGCGGCTCTCAGCGCGGCACTAGAGTACTTCTTAAGTCTTTCAAACACCGAGGTGTATATTCTGAAGGACACATCGCTGAGTTAACGGCACTTTATCGCAACCAAAATGGTGATAAATTTAACACACCATTCACAAGCTGGAGCAAACAGCCCATATCACCAGTTTACCAGCAATAGCAGCCTCAAAAAGCATAGTCATGGATGACCCCGGCAAATATTGCGAATGAGATGTAGAGTAGGCGTTCCCGTGCAAAAAGCAGCAAACACATCACTTCGCAAGTTTCTCAACCACCAGCAAGATCGTTGAAGAGAGTACAAAACAGGTGATAAGGTGTGTTAGTAACAGGAAGTTTACACCTGCTCTGAGCTGGTGTAAAGTTGGACTACAACTTGCAACATGAAAGGGAGCCCAGCCCAGAGCAACACCTGAAAGACAACAGATGCAATGGAGCCAACAATCATGCAGCTCGGACACCCAACACTACTCTGCCACCCCCCGCCACCAGCCCCTTGTCTGCCATCCCCCCTTACCCACTACCCCCCACAAACAAATGTGACAGCAACCTTAGGAAATCTGGAAAGTAACAAATTGGCTGATGTTGCACAAATTATTATAAAGAAGGTGCATTTGAGGTTGGCCAAATAAGAATCTCAGTCATCTATGGATTTACATATAAAACATTTTATTTAAACAAAACAACAAAATAAAACTAGGTGCAGGCATAGCGTGTCATCCCTCGACAATTTGTGAATCACAGCCTGCAAGACAAAAAGAAAGATAAGATTGTGCTTCATGCGTCCATCAAAGGAGAGAGAGAGAAAGATAGAAAAAGGGAGAGAGAGGAAGAGAGAGAGAAAGAAATAAAGAAAGATTGAGAGAGAGAAAGAAAGAGAAAGAGAGAAAGAGTGAGAGAGAGAGGAAGAGAGAGAGAAAGAGAGAAAGAGTGAGATACAAGGAAGAGAGAGAGAGAAAGAAACAGTGTGAGAGAGAGGAAGAGAGAGAGAGAAAGAGTGAGAGAGAGAGGAAGAGAGAGAGAAAGAAAGAATAAGAGAGAGAGGAAGAGACAGAGAAAGAGAAAGAGTGTGAGAGAGATAAAGGAAGAGATGGAGAGTGAGAGAGAGAGAAAGAGTTTGAGTGACAGAAAGGAAGAGATGAGAGGGAGAGTGAGTGTTGACACTGGAGAAAATCCTCACAGCTCACCTTTCTGCCACCAGTGTGTCTCCAACCACATGCCGGGACATAGTGCAGCCCTCAAGTTTAGTCATCTGAAACATAGTATTGAATCAGTAATGGGAGAGTATATACAACTGCACACGCGTAATTCTCTGTTTTGATCCTGCGTACCAAGGCTGCTGCAGCCCATCGACTCCCGCCGCCCAGAGGTGTCTGTCCACCCTGCGCTCTCAGGCTGCTGCACCCCATCGACTCCTGCCGCCCAGAGGTGTCTGCCCGCCTCTGCGCACCCAGGCTGCTGTACCCCATCCACTCCCACTGCCCAGAGGTGTCTGCCGGCTGCTGTGCACCCAGGCTGCTGCACCCCATCCACTCCCAGTGCCCGGAGGTGACTGCCCGTTCCTGCACACCCAGACTGCTGCACCTCATCCACTCTCACTGCCTAGAGGTGCCTGCCCGTTCCTGTGCACCCGGGCTGCTGCACCCCATCCACTCCCACTGCTCGGAGGTGTCTGCCTGCTCTTGTGCACCCAGGCAGCTGCACACTATCCACTCCCACCGCCCAGAGGTGACTGACTGCTGCTGCGGAAACAAGCATCTCTGCTCACCTTCCATCATCGGTGTGTGTGTAAGAGGGTCCATCACGTGCCGAAGCAACATCCTCAGCCGTTGTGTACACGCGGTCAAGCCGAGCTCACAATTCAGAGTGGGTGTTGATTGCCAGGTTGGTCGCACATCATAACAGGCTGCACACGCGTTCAGCACTTGTGGCACTAACTCAAGGGAACTGAAGTCATCTCCTCGTGGCGGGAGGTCCGTGTGGGGGGATCGTCAATCTGTGAATCACAGCCTGCTAGACAAAAAGCCAGATAAGATTGTGCGTCATGCATCCATCAACGGAGAGAGAGAGAGAGAGAGAGAGAGAAAGAGTGAGAGGAAGACAGAGAGAAAGAGAGGAAGAGTGGGAGAGAGAGGAAGAGAGAGAGAAACAGTGAGAGAGGAAGAAAGAGAGAAAGAGAGAAACAGTGTGAGAAACAACAGGAAGAGAGAAACAGAGGAAGAGTGAGAGACAGAGAAAGAGAGAGAGAAAGAGTGAGAGAGAGAGGAAGAGAGAGAGAGAAAGAGAGAAACAGTGTGAGAGAGGAAGAGAGAGAAAGAGTGTGAGGAGAGAAAGGAAGAGATGGAGAGGGACAGTGAGTGCCCACACTGTGGACAAAACCCTCACAGCTCACCTTTCCACCACCGGTGTGTCTCCAACCACGTGCTGGGACATAGTGGAGCCCTCAAGCTCACTCATCTAAAAACATAGTATAGAATAAGTAATGGCAGAGTACATACGACTGCGTATGCCTAAATCGCTGTCCTACCTTTGTGCATCCAGGCTGCTGCACCCCATCCACTGCCCAGAGGTGTCTGCCCTCCGCTGAGCACCCAGGCTGCTGCACCCCATCCATTACTGCCGCCCAGAGGTGTCTGCCCACCCCGTGCACCCAGGCCTCACTGCTCACCTTTCCGTAGACAGGGTACCCTCCACATCATACAGCCCCGCAGGCCACCAGGTCTCACATTTGGTGCTGCATCTTGATTTTACCATGGCAGAGGACATACCAGTGCACCAGCCATCATCGCAGGTTGCACACCCGCTCAGCCCTTGCGGTGCCACTAACTCTGTGACTAGTGAGGCCATGCCACATGGTGGTAGGCCCCTGCTGTTCGATGGCTCAGGCCTACACTGCGGTCCAGCAGGGCACACAAAACCTGACCTGTCCGGACCACCGGGACGGGGCATCATCGCAGGCTGCACACCCGCTCATCACTTACAGTGCCCCTACCTCAGTGCACCGAAAGTCACCATCCCGTGGCGGTGTGCCTGTGCTGGCCGCAGTGCATCTGGTGCCACCAAGTCTGAAATGGAAATGGCGTGGAGCACGTGCGCCCTGTCATTTTTATTTGCAGGGTCACGTGTCCTGTGACGCCTGTGCTTGATGGGTGTGGTGTGGGTGTAAACCAGCCATCAGGGAGCGGCTGTGGCGTACTGACAACTAGACCCGTGAGCAGCAGATCACTACAATGAAAATCTGTGCCATGTAGTGTTGTTGTCCCTCCCTGTATGCGTAAGCGGATTGGGCTGGCCTGGCATATGCCTGTCCTGCGTGAGTCTGTGAACAATGACTCCAGAGCTCTGGGCGCGGTTCTGTCCTGGGCTGTATGAGGAATCAACTGATGCGGGTGTCCCTGTTATAGTGCTGCTGCGACCCGGGCCACAAGCGCCAATGTGTCACCCTGTGACCCAAGTCATAAAACATGGCCAACATGGAAGATAGGGGGAATCACTGACCCTACATTCATCCATACTTCCACACATGAAAGATCGTGCACATGACATATCTGTGTGGTATTAATGTTTATTGCACATTCAGTGGAGTGTAGCAGCTGCAGCAATACAGGGCCATGCAAAGCACAAATTTCAGTTTTTGGCACATGGAGGACAGCCATTTAGAGCCAAGCTCGTGCTCGGGGGTTAGGCTCCGTCAACATATGTACTTATCCAATCACTCCGCTAATTCCAAAGCACTTATAAATTCACTATACACTCTCCTTGCAGTACTCTAATGATCCAGTCTCAGGTATGTACTTATACAATGACCGAGACAAAGTTACATAACCAAAGTTTTTGACACTCCCAGAGGTAACATGGTTATGAGCGCTGTCCACAGCAGAATGTAATGTGGTAGGCCCCAGGGGCAGCATCATGCATACATAATGAACACATGGACACAGTTAGATAGATAGTGGAACTGAGTACAGGCACGTGCGCTCGGCCCCTTTTTTATTACCAGGGTCACATGTCCAATGACATCTGTGCTGGATGTGTGTGGGGTGAGTGTGAGCAAACCCTCAGGGAATGGTTGTTGCTGGCAACAAGTACAACAGTAATCATCCCATCACACACAGAGATTCAACCATAAAGGGTCCATGACTTGTGCTGCACTAAGTTAGGGGCACCAGATGTGAAATAATACACAAAAGATTCTATCATAAAGGGTTCATGACTTGTGGTACACTAAGGTAGGGGCAGCAGATCTGAAATCATGCACAAAAGATTCTATCATACAGGGTCCATGAGTTGTGGTGCACTGAGGTAGGGACATCAGAAGCATTCCACGTGTGCACAGCTAGCGATGATGCGTGGTCCGGAAGGACCACACTGGTAGCAATGTTTGTTACCTACTGGACTGCATCATCTGCAATCGCAACTCGATCTGAATTGTGAGCCCTGCAGTCCGCAATGTAGATGGAAGGCAGTAGTCAGCACAGACATCGAGGAATGCTTTTTGTCACTTCCTCTTGAAAAAATCCGAGGACATAGAGTACAATTCTGTCTGCAATTAATAAATCATGTCTCAATGTCAATTGTGAGCTCTGCTGACCGCCGTGTAGGTACCAAAAGATGAAATATGTATGGAATACATTGTCGAAATGTGTAGGTTTCGGGGACGTTATAGTTAGTTGCCTACTGGACTCTGAAATTAATGAATCAAGACTGAATTTGAATTGTGAGCCCTGCTGACCACAGTGTAGGCTGGAGGCAGCAGTCATCAAAGGCCCACAGCCACCTGGTGTTGACTTTAGCTGCACAGATTGGGAGCATTTGGTTTTCTTCACCAATTATAGTCTCTTACACAATTTGCATGGGTACTAATCTTGAATTGTGAGCCCCTCTGACCGCATGTAGACCGGAGGCAGTGGTCAGGAAGGGCCCACAGCCACCTGGTGTTAACTTGAGCTGTATAGAGTTAGTGGTAGGTGTGGCGCTCAGCGTGTGCGCAGCCAGCGATGATGCATGGTAAGGGTGGGCTGCACTGGGAGCAATGTCTCTTGCCTACTGGACTGCGTCATCTGCAATCGTGACTCAATCTGAATTGTGAGCCATGCTGTCCGCAGTGTAGATCGAAGGCAGTAGTCAGCACAGATATCGAGAAATGCTTTTTGTGACTTCCTTTTGAGAAAATCCAACAACAGAGAGTACAGTTCACTCTGCAAGAAATAAATCAAAACTGAATTTGAACTGTGAGCTCTGCTGTCCGCAGTGTAGACTGCCATTCAGTGTTCCTTTGGACTTGCAAGATGAATTTGGTCATTGTACTAAAGCTATAAGTGATATCAAAAAAGTTCTTGAAGCAAGGATACTAAAAGGATATTATGTAGGTTTTAGGGATGTTGTAGTTAGTTGCCTACTGGACTCTGTAATTAATGAATCAAGACTCAATTTTAATTGTGAGCCCTGCTGACCGCAGTGTAGGCCAGAGGCAGTGGTCGGCAAGGGCACACAACCACGAGGCATTGAGTTGAGCTGCACAGTTAGTGGCATCAGAAGCATTCAGTGTGTGAGGAGCCTGCGATGATGCGTGGTCCAGGCGGGCCACACTGGTAGCAATGTCTTTTGTGTATTAATTCTGCCTTAATAAGGGTATGTGGCGATGACTTATGGTGCACTGAGTTAGTGGCACCTGAAGCACTCAGTGTGTGCGCAACCTGTGATGATGCATGGTCCGGGCGGGCCGTACTGGTAGCAATGTCTTTTGTCTAGTGAATTCTGCCTTAATAAGGCCATGTGGTGTTGACTTGTGGGCCACTGAGTTAGTGGTACCTCTGGCACTCAGTATGTACGCAGCCTGTGATGATGCGTGGTCCGGGCAGGCCGCACTGGGAGCAATGTGTCTTGCCTACTGGACTGCGTTATCTGCAATGGTGACTCCATCTGAATTGTGAGCCCTGCTGTCCACAGTGTAGATCGAAGGCAGTAGTCTGTACAGACATAACTCTGTGGTGCTGTGCCGTTGTGTTCGCAGGGGGCCTGTGTAGAGGCGGCCCACGGTCATGGTGGCAGCCACGTGGCAGGGTGGGGGCCACCACTCTGCCAAATGCGTAGGCCTTCACACAAGTGAACCACGCCCAGAGCCTCAGCCCATTTATTCACACTTCTATGCTGGAGTGGCGTAAGTTGGACCAGCCCACTGCGCTTCCACTTACAGAGAATGATGACACAGGTACATGACCGAGATCTTACCCACTGCCTGAGGTAACATGGTTGCGTCCACTGTCCACAACACTACAAGCACCAGAAGTATATGTACACATGGAGAGGTTTGTGCTCTGCATAGTGAGGTCTGTTCAGCACATCACCGCTACACTCGGTATTGTGTGCATTATTATTGGTGGGTGACTTGCGTCCTTCACACATATTTGTTTGCCACATCTCGCAACATTCAGCTATTGTGTGGCCGAGGGGCCATGCCGTTTTTGGAAGGTCCGCAGTCCTATTGTGCGCTGCCTCGGTGGTAGTGTGGGGATCCAGGGGGGAGGTCCCGAGGGTGGTGGCAGTGGGTTTTGTGGCCTTCTTGGGTGTCAGAGGTGCATAATCAGTAGCTCTATGACATGTGTTGGTCTTCAGATGTGATTCTGGGCTGGGCTCCCTTTCACACTGTAGGTAGTCGTCCTACTTTACACCAGTAAAAGGCAGATGTTACATTCCTACTGCTAACGCAGCTTATCGCCTGTTTTTGGATCGCACCACAGATTTGGCTGCTCGTTGAAAATATCGGGAAGTGGTGTTTTTGTGTTATTTTTGCACAGGAATGCCTACTCTGCATATTATTAGCGTTAGTTGTTGCTCTCATTTGCGGCGATTTTTTTTGTGGAAGGTATTGCTGGAAAACTGGCGATATCGGCTGTTTTCACCAGGTTGAGAATGGAATGATAATTTAAAATCACTGATAAAACTATAGGTTTAATGAACATCATATGTGACGTCATCAGCAGTGCATTGCAGAGGCGCGAGTTAAAGTTAGCTCTACTAACTATAACGTTCGAATTTCTCTGGTTTTGTACGAGTGAAATGTCCAACTAACTATAATGTCTCTGATACCTACGGTTTTTTTCAGTGAATATATATATATATATATATATATATATATATATATATGTATATATATATATATATATATATATATATATATATATATATTACCTACTGGCAGTCGCCAGTAGGTAGTTATAGTTAGGACCTATTTTCCATAGGAAATCCGCAACATTCTATTTGGAATAACGTTGGCGCCAATTGACGAATCTTTGCGAAATTTTCCAAACTTTTGGCCAGCTCCGGTCCGCTCCTATCCTGAAAATTTCACAGTGATTCGTCATGCGGGGGCCGAGAAAAAAGGGGGGTCCCAAAACGTGTTTTTCTCATGCATTTTCCCATAGGACCTGTTGACGCAGCTACAGGCCGAACTGCTGAATGGAATTACACCAAATTTGGCAAAGAGGTAGTCCTCAGTTCAGACTCGTGCCTTTTGCTTAAATGGTATAAATCCGTTCAGTAGTGCCTGAGAAAATTAGAGTTAAAAAGATAGATATATCTGGACGGAGCCTAACCACACATCTCATCGTGAGATCTGATTGGCTGTTAGTACTTCATCCAAGAAGTGTTGGCAGCCATCTTGGGACCAATATACATGATAGCACTTCATTAAAAAGCATTGCAGTTAATAGAAGGTTTTAATACTTTAGTTACATTCTAAATCATTTGTTGATGGTACCATACTAATTTTAGGAATTGTGATGTGTTCTAAGGTGATTTTACCATGTGAAAAGGCCTTCTGCTGTGATATCATGAATCATGTTTGAGAGAAAACTATTTTCTCATGCTTTTCCCACAGAGGTTTGGAAGGTGATCTATAAGCTAAACTGAGAGCATATTTTCTGTAAATTCACATTATCTTTCTCAGTCATGTGAGAATGAAGTCTGACATTCTCAGTAAAGCATGTACATCCAACAAGGGCAGAGACGGTCAGTTGATTCCTTTGTGTTCTACTGCAGCTTCCCAGAGTGTTCTAAAAAACAACCAGAGCGCTAACAGTCCCACTTATGACAAACGTATTGCACACCTGAAGCCATCTTGATTGGAATAAAGTGGTAACTCTTAAAACATTTAATTTAAAAAGGAACAAAATGAGGGGGTTCATTTTGCCATAGAAAGTATGATTAGTGATGCAGAAAGAAAAATTAGGGCACATTTTGAGTGACTTCTCAAATCCTCTTCTATTTCATAAAAACATTCTGATATGCAGACTGAAACATGCACTTTCGATACCAGCAGCAGACTTCCATGGTGAGCAGTAGCTTTACTAGAGTGATCTAATGAGCAACTAGAGTGCTAACATTCTGAATTTATGGCAAATGTGTGACATATCTGAATACCTTCATGATGGAATCAAAGTAAAAAACTGAAAGTATTTCCTACTGAGGAGACTGCAGTAAATTAGGAAATTAGGAAACTTCATAACAAATAAATCTCCCAAGATGGCCACCAGAGACAAAAGAGCCCAAATGTAGCCCAAATATCACCCAGATGTAGCCCAAGTATAGCCCAATGACAGAATGTCCCAGAGTGTTCTAACGAACAACTAGAGCGCTAACAGTCTTACTTATGACAAAAGTATGGCACACCTGAAGCCATCTTGATTGGAATAAAGTGGTAACACATAAACATTTAATTTACAAAGGAACAAAATGAGGGGGTTCATTTTGCCATAGAAATTATGATTAGTGCTGCAGAAAGAAAAATTAGGACACATTTTGAGTGACTTCTCAAATCCTCTTCTATTTCATAAACAAAATTCTGACATGCAGACTGAAACAAGCACTTTGAATACCAGTAGCAGACTTCCCTGGTGAGTAGTAGCTTTACTACAGTGATCTAATGAGCAACTAGAGTGCTAACATTCAGAATGTTTGGCAAATGTGTGACACATCTGAATGTCTTTTTGATGGAACCAAAGTAAAAAACTGAAAGTATTTCCTACTGAGGAGACTGCAGTAAATGAGGAAATTAGGAAACTTCATAACAAATAAATCTCCCAAGATGGCCACCAGAGACAAAAGAGCCCAAATGTAGCCCAAATATCACCCAGATGTAGCCCAAGTATAGCCCAATGACAGAATGTCCCAGAGTGTTCTAACGAACAACTAGAGCGCTAACAGTCTTACTTATGACAAAAGTATGGCACACCTGAAGCCATCTTGAATGGAATAAAGTGGTAACACTTAAAACATTTAATTTACAAAGGAACACAATGAGGGGATTAATTTTGCCATAGAAATTATGATTAGTGCTGCAGAAAGAAACATTAGGGCACATTTTGACTTCTCAAATCCTCTTCTATGTCATTAAAATATTCTGACATGTAGACTGAAACATGCACTTTGAATACCAGCAGCAGACTTCCCTGGTGAGCAGTAGCTTTACTACAGTGATCTAATGAGCAACTAGAGTGCTAACATTCAGAATTTATGGCAAATGTGTAACACATCTGAATGCCTTCTTGATGGAACCAAAATAAAAAACTGAAAGTATTCCCACTGAGGAGACTGCAATAATTGAGGAAATTAGGAAACTTCATAACAAATAAATCTCCCAAGATGGCCACCAAAGACAAAAGAGCCCAAATGTAGCCCAAATATCACCCAGATGTAGCCCAAGTATAGCCTAATGACAGAATGTCCCAGAGTGTTCTTAAGAACAACTAGAGCGCTTACTGTCTTACTTATGACAAAAGTATGGCACACCTGAAGCCATCTTGATTGGAATAAACTGGTAATACTTGAAACATTTAATTTAAAAAGGAACAAAATGAGGGGGTTCATTTTGCCATAGAAATTATGATTAGTGCTGAAGAAAGAAAAATTAGGGCACATTTTGAGTGACTTCTCAAATCCTCTTCTATTTCATTAAAACATTCTGATATGTAGACTGAAACATGCACTTTTAATACCAGCAGCAGACTTCCCAGGTGAGCAGTAGCTTTACTACAGTGATCTAATAAGCAACTAGAGTGCTAACATTCTGAATTTATGGCAAATTTGTGACACATCTGAATGCCTTCTTGATGGAATCAAAGTAAAAAACTGAAAGTATTTCCTACTGAGGAGACTGTAGTAAATGAGGACATTAGGAAACATCATAACAAATAAGTCTCCCAAAATGGCCACCAGAGACAAAAGAGCCCAACTGTAGCCCAAATATCACCCAGATGTAGCCCAAGTATAGCCCAATGACAGAATGTCCCAGAGTGTTCTAACAAACAACTAGAGCGCTAACAGTCTTACTTATGACAAAAGTATGGCACACCTGAAGCCATCTTGAATGGAATAAAGTGGTAACACTTAAAACATTTAATTTACAAAGGAACACAATGAGGGGATTCATTTTGCCATAGAAATTATGATTAGTGCTGCAGAAAGAAAAATTAGGGCACATTTTGACTTCTCAAATCCTCTTCCATGTCATAAAAAAATTCTGACATGTAGACTGAAACATGCACTTTGAATACCAGCAGCAGACTTCCCTGGTGAGCAGTAGCTGTACTACAGTGATCTAATGAGCAACTAGAGTGCTAACATTCTGAATTTATGGCAAATGTGTGACATATCTGAATACCTTCTTGATGGAATCAAAGTAAAAAACTGAAAGTATTTCCTACTGAGGAGACTGCAGTAAATGAGGAAATTGGGAAACTTCATAACAAATAAATCTCCCAAGATGGCCACCAGAGACAAAAGAGCCCAAATGTAGCCCAAATATCACCCAGATGTAGCCCAAGTATAGCCCAATGACAGAATGTCCCAGAGTGTTCTAACGAACAACTAGAGCGCTAACAGTCTTACTTATGACAAAAGTATGGCACACCTGAAGCCATCTTGATTGGAATAAAGTGGTAACACATAAACATTTAATTTACAAAGGAACAAAATGAGGGGGTTCATTTTGCCATAGAAATTATGATTAGTGCTGCAGAAAGAAAAATTAGGGCACATTTTGAGTGACTTCTCAAATCCTCTTCTATTTCATAAACAAAATTCTGACATGCAGACTGAAACAAGCACTTTGAATACCAGTAGCAGACTTCCCTGGTGAGTAGTAGCTTTACTACAGTGATCTAATGAGCAACTAGAGTGCTAACATTCAGAATGTTTGGCAAATGTGTGACACATCTGAATGTCTTTTTGATGGAACCAAAGTAAAAAACTGAAAGTATTTCCTACTGAGGAGACTGTAGTAAATGAGGACATTAGGAAACATCATAACAAATAAGTCTCCCAAAATGGCCACCAGAGACAAAAGAGCCCAACTGTAGCCCAAATATCACCCAGATGTAGCCCAAGTATAGCCCAATGACAGAATGTCCCAGAGTGTTCTAACAAACAACTAGAGCGCTAACAGTCTTACTTATGACAAAAGTATGGCACACCTGAAGCCATCTTGAATGGAATAAAGTGGTAACACTTAAAACATTTAATTTACAAAGGAACACAATGAGGGGATTCATTTTGCCATAGAAATTATGATTAGTGCTGCAGAAAGAAAAATTAGGGCACATTTTGACTTCTCAAATCCTCTTCCATGTCATAAAAAAATTCTGACATGTAGACTGAAACATGCACTTTGAATACCAGCAGCAGACTTCCCTGGTGAGCAGTAGCTTTACTACAGTGATCTAATGAGCAACTAGAGTGCTAACATTCTGAATTTATGGCAAATGTGTGACATATCTGAATACCTTCTTGATGGAATCAAAGTAAAAAACTGAAAGTATTTCCTACTGAGGAGACTGCAGTAAATGAGGAAATTGGGAAACTTCATAACAAATAAATCTCCCAAGATGGCCACCAGAGACAAAAGAGCCCAAATGTAGCCCAAATATCACCCAGATGTAGCCCAAGTATAGCCCAATGACAGAATGTCCCAGAGTGTTCTAACGAACAACTAGAGCGCTAACAGTCTTACTTATGACAAAAGTATGGCACACCTGAAGCCATCTTGATTGGAATAAAGTGGTAACACATAAACATTTAATTTACAAAGGAACAAAATGAGGGGGTTCATTTTGCCATAGAAATTATGATTAGTGCTGCAGAAAGAAAAATTAGGGCACATTTTGAGTGACTTCTCAAATCCTCTTCTATTTCATAAACAAAATTCTGACATGCAGACTGAAACAAGCACTTTGAATACCAGTAGCAGACTTCCCTGGTGAGTAGTAGCTTTACTACAGTGATCTAATGAGCAACTAGAGTGCTAACATTCAGAATGTTTGGCAAATGTGTGACACATCTGAATGTCTTTTTGATGGAACCAAAGTAAAAAACTGAAAGTATTTCCTACTGAGGAGACTGCAGTAAATGAGGAAATTAGGAAACTTCATAACAAATAAATCTCCCAAGATGGCCACCAGAGACAAAGGAGCCCAAATGTAGCCCAAATATCACCCAGATGTAGCCCAAGTATAGCCCAATGACAGAATGTCCCAGAGTGTTCTAACGAACAACTAGAGCGCTAACAGTCTTAGTTATGACAAAAGTATGGCACACCTGAAGCCATCTTGATTGGAATAAACTGGTAACACTTAAAACATTTAATTTAAAAAGGAACACAATGAGGGGGTTCATTTTGCCATAGAAATTATGATTAGTGCTGAAGAAAGAAAAATTAGGGCACATTTTGAGTGACTTCTCAAATCCTCTTCTATTTCATTAAAATATTCTGACATGTAGACTGAAACATGCACTTTGAATACCAGCAGCAGACTTCCCTGGTGAGCAGTAGCTTTACTACAGTGATCTAATGAGCAACTAGAGTGCTAACATTCTGAATTTATGGCAAATTTGTGACACATCTGAATGCCTTCTTGATGGAATCAAAGTAAAAAACTGAAAGTATTTCCTACTGAGGAGACTGTAGTAAATGAGGACATTAGGAAACATCATAACAAATAAGTCTCCCAAAATGGCCACCAGAGACAAAAGAGCCCAACTGTAGCCCAAATATCACCCAGATGTAGCCCAAGTATAGCCCAATGACAGAATGTCCCAGAGTGTTCTAACAAACAACTAGAGCGCTAACAGTCTTACTTATGACAAAAGTATGGCACACCTGAAGCCATCTTGAATGGAATAAAGTGGTAACACTTAAAACATTTAATTTACAAAGGAACACAATGAGGGGATTCATTTTGCCATAGAAATTATGATTAGTGCTGCAGAAAGAAAAATTAGGGCACATTTTGACTTCTCAAATCCTCTTCCATGTCATAAAAAAATTCTGACATGTAGACTGAAACATGCACTTTGAATACCAGCAGCAGACTTCCCTGGTGAGCAGTAGCTGTACTACAGTGATCTAATGAGCAACTAGAGTGCTAACATTCTGAATTTATGGCAAATGTGTGACATATCTGAATACCTTCTTGATGGAATCAAAGTAAAAAACTGAAAGTATTTCCTACTGAGGAGACTGCAGTAAATGAGGAAATTGGGAAACTTCATAACAAATAAATCTCCCAAGATGGCCACCAGAGACAAAAGAGCCCAAATGTAGCCCAAATATCACCCAGATGTAGCCCAAGTATAGCCCAATGACAGAATGTCCCAGAGTGTTCTAACGAACAACTAGAGCGCTAACAGTCTTACTTATGACAAAAGTATGGCACACCTGAAGCCATCTTGATTGGAATAAAGTGGTAACACATAAACATTTAATTTACAAAGGAACAAAATGAGGGGGTTCATTTTGCCATAGAAATTATGATTAGTGCTGCAGAAAGAAAAATTAGGGCACATTTTGAGTGACTTCTCAAATCCTCTTCTATTTCATAAACAAAATTCTGACATGCAGACTGAAACAAGCACTTTGAATACCAGTAGCAGACTTCCCTGGTGAGTAGTAGCTTTACTACAGTGATCTAATGAGCAACTAGAGTGCTAACATTCAGAATGTTTGGCAAATGTGTGACACATCTGAATGTCTTTTTGATGGAACCAAAGTAAAAAACTGAAAGTATTTCCTACTGAGGAGACTGTAGTAAATGAGGACATTAGGAAACATCATAACAAATAAGTCTCCCAAAATGGCCACCAGAGACAAAAGAGCCCAACTGTAGCCCAAATATCACCCAGATGTAGCCCAAGTATAGCCCAATGACAGAATGTCCCAGAGTGTTCTAACAAACAACTAGAGCGCTAACAGTCTTACTTATGACAAAAGTATGGCACACCTGAAGCCATCTTGAATGGAATAAAGTGGTAACACTTAAAACATTTAATTTACAAAGGAACACAATGAGGGGATTCATTTTGCCATAGAAATTATGATTAGTGCTGCAGAAAGAAAAATTAGGGCACATTTTGACTTCTCAAATCCTCTTCCATGTCATAAAAAAATTCTGACATGTAGACTGAAACATGCACTTTGAATACCAGCAGCAGACTTCCCTGGTGAGCAGTAGCTTTACTACAGTGATCTAATGAGCAACTAGAGTGCTAACATTCTGAATTTATGGCAAATGTGTGACATATCTGAATACCTTCTTGATGGAATCAAAGTAAAAAACTGAAAGTATTTCCTACTGAGGAGACTGCAGTAAATGAGGAAATTGGGAAACTTCATAACAAATAAATCTCCCAAGATGGCCACCAGAGACAAAAGAGCCCAAATGTAGCCCAAATATCACCCAGATGTAGCCCAAGTATAGCCCAATGACAGAATGTCCCAGAGTGTTCTAACGAACAACTAGAGCGCTAACAGTCTTACTTATGACAAAAGTATGGCACACCTGAAGCCATCTTGATTGGAATAAAGTGGTAACACATAAACATTTAATTTACAAAGGAACAAAATGAGGGGGTTCATTTTGCCATAGAAATTATGATTAGTGCTGCAGAAAGAAAAATTAGGGCACATTTTGAGTGACTTCTCAAATCCTCTTCTATTTCATAAACAAAATTCTGACATGCAGACTGAAACAAGCACTTTGAATACCAGTAGCAGACTTCCCTGGTGAGTAGTAGCTTTACTACAGTGATCTAATGAGCAACTAGAGTGCTAACATTCAGAATGTTTGGCAAATGTGTGACACATCTGAATGTCTTTTTGATGGAACCAAAGTAAAAAACTGAAAGTATTTCCTACTGAGGAGACTGCAGTAAATGAGGAAATTAGGAAACTTCATAACAAATAAATCTCCCAAGATGGCCACCAGAGACAAAGGAGCCCAAATGTAGCCCAAATATCACCCAGATGTAGCCCAAGTATAGCCCAATGACAGAATGTCCCAGAGTGTTCTAACGAACAACTAGAGCGCTAACAGTCTTAGTTATGACAAAAGTATGGCACACCTGAAGCCATCTTGATTGGAATAAACTGGTAACACTTAAAACATTTAATTTAAAAAGGAACACAATGAGGGGGTTCATTTTGCCATAGAAATTATGATTAGTGCTGAAGAAAGAAAAATTAGGGCACATTTTGAGTGACTTCTCAAATCCTCTTCTATTTCATTAAAAAATTCTGATATGCAGACTGAAACATGCACTTTTAATACCAGCAACAGACTTCCGTGGTGAGCAGAAGCTTTACTACAGTGATCTAATGAGCAACTAGAGTGATAACATTCAGAATTTATGGCAAATGTATGACATATCTGAATACCTTCTTGTTGGAATCAAAGTAAAAACTGAAAGCATTTCCTACTGAGGAGACTGCAGTAAATGAGGAAATTAGGAAACTTCATAACACATAAATCTCCCAAGATGGCCACCAGACACAAAAGAGCCTAAAGGCAGCACAAATATCACCCAGATGTAGCCCATATGTAGCCCAATGACAGAAGTGTGCAAAAGACTTATTTTTTGTGTATTTGCAGTTTTATATAGTGCAGACTTGTCAGGTATTGGAATGCTTTACATGAGCATTGGTTACATCACACAAGATCAAATTCATTTTGGTTGTAGACATGGGGAGATTAAGTGATTTGACCACAATCACAAAATGTTGAGCTGAAGCAGAAACTCCAACCTGGTTCCCCAGTTGCAAAGTCTGCAGCTCTGGAAGTAACACCACATCCTCTCGCCAAGGTTCAACATTTAATCAAGTGGTCAACTGGATAAAAAAACATAAAGATTAGAAATAATTTAAAAGTTCTTTGTCGCTATTTGAAAACTCAGAACATATGTCCTCATTTTAGTTTTTTAGAGCACTAACCATAATTTTGATGCAAATAAGACCCTCTCATATATGTAATTTCTAAAGGAAATACTCTAGGTATTACAGTTTTGATTACATCAAGATGACGTCAGGCGTTCCACACTTTTGTAATAAATATAGAATGTTAGCAATCTAGTTGTTCATTGCAATACTGTTGAGAGGCAGAGGCCAGGGGCACGGACTCTGAAAATTGAAGGCAGGTAGGAGAGTGCAGAGGCAACAATTTGACCACAGTGGGCAGGCAGGAAGGGCAGTGGCAGCAAAACAGACTATGGAGGGCAGTGGAAAGGGGGGCAGGGCCAACAAACCAACAATACAGGACTGGCAAGAGAGGCTGTGGCAATATAATAGACCATTGTGGGCAGAAGGAAGAGGCAGTGGTAGTACAACCATACATGCCAACAGACCTTTCCTTTTCAGCCAGGAAACGTCCAATGTTTTTAAACTCAAATGGGCTTTATTTGATCTGTCTCCTTTCTACAAGCTCCTCTTTTTCAATGTAACTCAAAGGGGAAAATCAATACCCCAGTTTGTTTTCAAAATCTCCCTCTTACCAAGATCAAAATGTTCGCAAGTATGGTACATTGAATCATGGTAGGCAGGAGGAATTGGGGTAGGGACATGGACTCGGATAACAGAGGACAGGAGGGACATGGAGAGGTGCACCAAACTGACCCTACAGGGCAGGCATCAGGGTTTGCAGCAGCACAATACACCACACAGCGGATGCGGGACGGGAGTGCAGCACAACAATCCATAGAACGCAATAGGGAGGGGACAGGACCATGCACATGGACAACAGAAAACAGATGGGAAAGAGGAGAGAAAGCTGCAGCATAACAGACCGTAAAGGGCAGGAGGGACGGATCAGGAGCATTACACTGGAACAGACAAGCCAGGAGGGAGGGAATAGGGGGTCTGCACATGGAAACAGAGGGCTGGGGGCAAGGTGGCAGGGCATGAGCAGCAAGATGACCATGGAGGTCAGGCAGGATGGGCACTAGAAACAAGACACACCATGGAGAGCAACATGGTGGCATACACACAGACCATGGATGGGAAGGTGGGAGGGGGTCAGGGGCAGCTTGCTGACCACACAGGGAAGGTGGGAGGGGCCATGGCAGCACAGAAGACCATGCATGGCAAGCGGGAGGGTTAGTGGCAGCACAATGGCTATGATGGGCAAGAAAGAGGGTGCAGGGGCATGCACAAAGGACCATGGAGGATAGAAGGGAGGGTCAGGACATGGGCACAGACAAGAGAGTTCAGGTGAAGGGGCCTCACAACAGACCGAGCGGGGCAGGCAGGAAGAGCAGTTGCAGCACAACAGATCAGGGAGGGCAGAAGGGTGTGGCAGTAAAATGGACCATGGAGGACAGGAGGAAGGGGATAGGGGCATGGCATGTGGACAGGCAGGGTGGAGGTGGCAGGGACAGGTTACAGTCATCTGACAATGCTAGGCAGGTGGGAGGGGAGTGGCAGCTCAACAGAACACTCAGAGTAGATAGGAGTGGCAGGGCCATGGAACATAGAGGGCAAAAAGGATGGAGCAGGGGCATGCACAAAGACATCGGAGGGCAGGGGGAAGGAGAATAGGGGCAACAAGCTAAGCACAGAGGCTAAGCAGGAGGTCAATGATGGGCCATAGAATTGGGCAATGGAGGGCAGGAGGAGTGGACTGGTACATCATGCTAAATGGAGGGCAGTGGCAGCACATCAGACCATGCATGGCAGGAGGGAGGAGGCTAGTCCATGTATTCAGACAACAGAGGATAGGGAGGAGGTGGATGGGGCAGCAAGTTAACTGTTCAGAGAAGGTGGGTATTAGGAACTTTATTGTTTTTAAAATGTATGTCTGTGCGAACTACTTAAAATATGAACAAGTATGCAGCATAATCTCACTTTTATTCAGGAAGAAGAGGACGTTTGTGACTGTGACTTCGGGCTCACTTGGCAGAAACACCCCCTGACCCTCCACCCCCCATCGCAAAATGTAATGCCCGTGAAAATGGTAGGTGGACGCAGTGTTATATAGAACATAGTCCTGAGAGCACGATTGAAAATGAAAACTAGATATAGTATATGGTATAAACTATGCACCAAAAAGTGTGATATAAGATGAACTGGGGCGTGAAATATAATATGCAATACATTGTGCGCAATGGCAGATTCATTGGAGAGCGCGAGATAGCACAGGCACTAGCGCGTGCTATGCGATATGCGCCTTGGAGTGTAATATGCACAGGGCAGTGTTGTGTAACATAACTAGTCTCTAAAGTTGTAATATAAAATATGTGCTGGGGAGTGTAATGTTGCATATGCACTGTGACAAAGATATGGATCCCAGATTGTAATATGTTGTGCATTATAACATACACATCGAAGAAGGCACGTTAGATGGGGCAATATAACCTGTGCAAAGGCAAGTGTGGCATGACATATTCACGGGGTGGTGTTACAGTGCACATGGGCTAGAGAGTGTCATAGCATACGCACTAGCTGGTGGAATACAACACAGAGGTGTGAGGCAATCGGCGGGCACTGGTGGGTGTAACACAGCATTGGGCTCAGCCAGGAGCACGCTGTGACTCTCAAGTAAGCCTGGGCAAAGCACTACGCTACGCTCGCGTAGTTTGCGAAGTTCGCGCTACTTCGCACTACGCAAATTGCACGTAGCACAGTGCGAACACGCGTAGCGTAGTGTTGCGTAGTGCTGCGGTCATTTTTTGCTTGCTTGCGGTCCTCAACGTCAAGTTGGCGACCGCGGACAAGCAAAATGACATCCCGGCGAGACTTTTTCCTTGTTCGCGATCAGCAACTTCAAGTTGGCGATCGCGAGCATGGAAAATAAACCTCCCGGCGAGATTCCCAACGTGAGGAGGTCAGGTTTCTCACTGCGAGTGGTCGCGTATGCTCGGGACCGCTCACGATGAGAAACTACCAGTTCGCGTTGAGAAAGCTGCCGCTCGAGTAAAAATCTACTCGAGCAGCAGAAAACTACAGCTTGCACGTTGCAAGATGCCATTTTCAATGATTGCACAGTGACGGTTGCTTATCCGCACTGTGCAATCATTAAAAATGACATCTGGCACAGTGCGAACAAGGTACTACGCAGTTCGCGAAGTGCTACGCATAGTGCGAAGTGCACTTTGCGTAGCTTCGCGAAGTGCTACTTCGCGAACTACACCCAGGGTTACTCTCAAGTGAGGTTCGTCTCCTTTCCAGAGAGTAAAATAAAAAGTATTACACATCCGGCGGTGGATGTGTTTTTTATTAACCTTGAGGGGGGTTTCTTGCATAGTTTGGTCGAATTTTTGTCGAATCCCCTTTGAATGGCTTGGTGTGCGTGTATATTAAATGTGCCCGTCAATAGCTACCCATGTTTGTATAAATAAACGACAAGGGTGTCTACTTGGAGAGTACCCACCGGCGGGGGCGCCGGGATTAGGCACAGTAGGGCGTCAGACACGTTAGAGCTTCACTAGCGGTGTAAATATATTCCATGTGGATTCATTCTATGCATAGTCGCCTTTTAATGAATATCATGCAAATCGTCATGGTGATAGGTACATACGGTTTGTCCAGCATGTCCTAGGTGTTTCTATAAATATATATATTTTTAAAATAATAAAAAACAAAGGCCGGCCCCGGGGGATGGGGTCCCCGGAGCCATAAGTGGCCTGAGGAGGGGGGCAACGCAGCCCCCTCCTAAAGAATTTAAATTAAAAAAAGGCCATGACCCGGGGTTTGGGGTCCCCGGGGCAGATTAAGGCCTTGGGAGGACCAAATTTATTTTTTTCAACAAAAAAAATTAGGGTGCAGGCCCAGGGCCAGTAAATTAGAAAAAGAAGGGGGGCCACACAGCCCTCCTTCTTAAAAAAATAAAATAAATAAAAGATTGGCATCGCGCTGGAGGCCACACCCCCTCCTTGCAGCACTCTGCAAACGCACCCCCTGGCCAGTTGTAAGTTGGGGAATTAATTCCCCTTCAATACTGAGGGTCCCTGAGGGCCAACTAGCCCAACAGGTATCTCCAGTGTGCGCCAGGGAGCTGCGTTGCAGACAGGTGTTCTGAGGCCACGCCCCTTTTTACACCTCTATGCAATGCAGCTCTTTTGTTTTTTTTTTTCAATTTTTTTTATTGATGCAATTTAGATGTTACATAATACATTAGACAGAACCATATATTATCAACAATTAAACAGATGCTAAATCTTCAAGAGGCACCAAAGCCCGGTAAGAACATATCAAAACATGAGACGGGGAGGCATTATGTACATACATTCGAAAATCCAATACAATATACATCAAACTCTTGGTCTTCCAGCAATCCAGTCAGAGATTGGAGACCATATCTTTTTACCGATGTCCTGTTTTTTCCTCCCTTTCTGAGCATATAAAGAAATTTCAATGTTATATATAGCCAATAATCTAGATAACCATAGCTGGAAAGAAGGGGCATTTACATCTTTCCACCCTGAGGTAATTAATATCCGAAGTACTGCTACAGTTAAAAAGACCAAAGCTTCCTCAGATTTCCCAAGTTTTAAACTATTATCTAGACCCAATATCATCAACGAGGAGGACCATTCAACCCTTCGACCAAGCACCTCCACCCAAAATTTCGCTATCTCTCCCTGAATAGCTAATAACGAGCTACAGTTATAAAACATATGCGTCAAGTCTGCTTGGGCCAAATTGCATCTGGGGCACCTGTCATCATCTTTAACCCCCCACCTAAAAAGCTTTGCTGGAGTGAAATATAAATCAAACAGGGTTTTATAATGCTGGGCCCTCAAATTCGTAGAGCGAAAGATTTTTTTATTTAAATAGAGTGCCTTATCGAGATCCACATCGGGGTTATCCAGTTTCCGTACAAGAGTATTCTCCATTTTCTCGATATCGCTCTGTAAAGCATCCAGCAACGACAAATAGACATTTTTAATTCTTATACCCCCTGTTACCAACATATCAATCAGAGGAACTTTTAACACTGTTGGCCATCTGATTCTTAAAACTTTAATGACACTGGCCAGCTGAACATAGGAGAGCCAGTGACTTGAAGGGATGGCAGCTCTACTCTGCAGTGCTTCGAAGCCGATCAGCCCATCTGCCCCCACTATATCACCTAATGTGCTGATTCCATGCTCCTGCCAGATCCGGATATTCCTCTCAAGACCTCTACCCCGAAATAAGCTTGAATTACTAAGGTGCAGATGCGCATGGATTTTGGTAATTTTACAAAAGCAAGATATAGCTCTCCAGAGTCCCCATACTCCTTCCAATATCTTAAAACGTGGTCTTTTATAATACCTCCGTTCAACCTCACACATCAGGAGACCATATGCCTTACTTCCAACTAATAGCTCATATATAGATGGTGGGGTCTGTAGATCACCTTGCCCTGAATCATTGGGTTGAGTTGGTTGAAAAAGAATAAACATTTCTGCCAGCTGACAGGACCAATGATACAATCTTAAATTGGGTAAGGAGAGCCCCCCCCTATCCCATGGAAGTGATAAAAGGTTGGTGGAGCGTCTAAGTTTCCCGTATTGCCAAACAAATCTAATGAATATTGACTCTAGCCACTTAATAGTTTTTTCCTCTACTAACAAAGGTATAGCTCGAAAGAGATATAAGATTTTTGGAAACATTGTCATCTTGAGAACATTGACCCTGCCTATCAATGAGAGATGTAAAACATCGATTCTTTTGAGATCTACTTCTATCGTTTTCCCAAGTGGGATAAAATTCTCTGCTGTGATCTTATTAACCGCGGCATTAATTCTAACTCCCAGATAAATTGCTGAATCCACATATCTAGAGTCGGCTTTATCTATATTTGCTGTACAGATAATTTGGGTTTTAGATTCGTTTAACAGATACCCCGACCTCATGCCAAAAATGTAAGCCATCTGAACCAAAACCCCAAGTGTCTGTTGCGGGTTCGTTGTAATCACAGCCAAATCATCGGCATATGCCATGATTTTGTTTTCAAATCCATTATGTATCACTGGTTCTATCCGGGGGCTGCCTAAGATCTCCCGAATAAGAGGGTCGATATAAAGAGCAAAAAGGATAGGGGAACAAGGACAACCTTGGCGCGTACCTCTCGTTATATAAATTTTCTCAGAACGCTCTCCCATAACCACAACCCGGGCAACTGGATCGCGATACATTGCCCGCAGAGCTGTAATACAGTTCTTACCAAAGCCTCTACCGATTAAAATCCGCCATAAATAATTCCAACAGACACGGTCAAAGGCCTTCTCTGCATCTAGCAGGATCATGGCCATCTCTCCTCCCACTGCAGACTGGATATCAAATAAGGCTATTGCCCTCCTAATATGATCTGTGGTACCTCGCCCAGGTACAAATCCATGCTGCCAAGGGGAGACGAGATCACCAATGACCCTGCCCAGTCTTTTAGCCCAGATTTTAGAATATAACTTTGTGTCTGAGTTAATTAGCGAAATTGGGCGATAGGAGCCCGGTTTGTCCTTTGGTTTCCCTTTCTTATGGAACACCACTATATTTGTTTCTTTCCATGAATCCGGGGCCACCCCTGTTCCCATTACCCCGTTGAAAAGATCACTAAGAAGCGGGGTAATCTCTGCCTCAAAACATCGATAGACTTCTAAAGGTATTCCATCAGGGCCTGCCGCTTTGCCAATGGCTGACTCTTGCAGGGCTTCCGCTATATCCCTCCCGGAAATCTCACTCTCTATCTCTTCTATTGCAGCATCCCCTAAACGAGGGCCATTATCAGCAATCTCCTCCGTCCCAATCTCCTCCGTCCCAGGTTCATTTAATATTGTTTCTGTGTATAATTTTTGATAAAAATTCTTAAAAACCTGGAGAATATCTGGAGGGTCTGAATATTCTATACCATTTTCTTCCATCTGAGATATAATATTTTTAGACTTGCCCTGCCTTATTTGTAAGGCTAATATTCTGCCTGCCTGTTCCCCTGTTTCATACCGTTTAGCCCTAGACGATAGATACTCCAACATTGCTCTCTGAGTAATCTCCTTCTGTAGTTCGGCTCTGGCTACCAATAGTAGCCTATAACTCTCGTTGCTAGCCCGGTTTTGAGCAATATCAGAGGTATGTTGTTCCTCTGCAGCTGATAAATCCTCCAGACATTTTTCGACCTTTCTCCTATCCTCTTTTCTCAACCTTGCTGCACAGCTTATTGTTTCACCTCTAAAAGCGGCCTTAAACGCCTCCCAAACTCCATTTCGTGATGCGCTATATCTATTGGCATCAAAAAAATCAACCAACCATTTCCTGATATGACCAACATAGCGGGTATCCAATAACAGCTTTCTTTCAAACGTCCAACGTGTCCGAGTTTTAGGTACTCCTACCATTTGAAATGACAATACCAAAGGGTTATGATCCGACAGGAATTTGGGAAGTTTAAAGATTTCTACTTTGTTAATTTCTGAGGAGGATGTAAAGAAATAATCCAATTTTGAGTATTTTCGAAAAGGATTCGAAAAATAAGTGAAGCCAGATTTAGAAGGTTCTTTCACACCCCACACATCAATCATCCCATGTGAATCCATAAGAGCTTTTATAGCCCTGAAAACTCTAGGTTTCCGTCCGGTATACATTATGTTACTGACCCAGTCAGCCGAGATATTCATATCCCCACACATAATTATAGGGGGTATCCAGTTTACCAACTCTATTTCTAGGAAATCAAAAATCTCCGGGTCGTCACAGTTTGATCCATAGACAACACACAGTGTCAAGCCTATTACCATCTCCACCAATAGCCATCTCCCACTACTGTCAGTTTTAATTCGTCTAACACCCCCCATGGAGGTCCTGGCTAAAACAGCGACCCCTCTAATTGTTGATGATTGGGTAGTACAAGCTAATAGCTCAAAGACATTGATATGCATGAGGCTTCTCCGAGCCCAGGGGAGGTGAGTTTCTTGTAGGCACAAAATGTCAAAATTATTAAGCCTCACAAACGATGCCAGTTTGTTACGTTTCCTCCAATCATTCATCCCCCCAATATTGACTGAACAGATTTTAATACCTGTCATCCCTAAAATATATACATATAACAAAGACCATCTGATCCTTTGGCGATTTAGCACTGGTTTTAATCACTCTTACCTGCCTACAAAAATGACAAATTTCTATAAACATCGTACTGCATCCATATTTTCCATTTTTTGTTGACCCACCACCCTTACCCTCCCTGCCCCCCCTCCCCCTGTGCCACCCCCCTTCTAGTGAAGCGGTCAGACCTAGTCTGTGCTTAGGATGGTGCGCGTGATTTGCAGTGACGGCTAGCCGTTGAAACCAAAAATTTAAACAACAAAAGAAATTACTCTTAGGTCCCGTCGAGACCCCACTATTATTATAACCTTCTTAATATCCGTGGACGAACCCCCATCATCTTATTTTTAACACGTTGAGTAATAGAAGACAATCCGGATATATGATCCCTCCCCCGGCCTGCTTAACATACTATTCCATTTTGTCTGTGGAGCTTACTGGAGGTAATGGGCTAGTTGGACCCTAGGAAGCCTTAGGATTCAAGGGGACTTAATCTCTCAACTTAGAACGGCCACAGGGCGCGTTTACACAGTTGTGAAGGGAGGGGACGGGGCCTGAGGTGACGTGTGCAAACACGCCCTGTGGCACGTTTTAAGTTGGGGAAATAATTCCCTTTCAATCCTGAGGGCCCCTGGGGCTAACTAGCCCACCAGGTGCTTCCAGTAAGCGCCACTGAGCTGCATTGCAGAGAGGTGGTCCAGGCCGTGCCACTATTTACACCTCTCTGCAACGCAGCTCTGTGGCGCATACTGGAGGTACCTAGTGGGCTAGTTGGACCCTAGGGACCCTCAGGATTCAAATTAACTTAATCTCCCAACTAAAAAACGGCCACAGGGCGTGTTTACACAGTGGTGAAGGGAGGGGACGGGGCCTGAGTTAACGTGTGCAAACAAGCCCTGTGGCGCATTTTAAGTTGGGGAAATAATTCCCCTTCAATCCTGAGGGCCCCTGGGGGCTAACTAGCCCACCAGGTGCTTCCAGTAAGCGCCACTGAGCTGCGTTGCAGAGAGGTGGTCCAGGCCGTGCCACTTTTTACACCTCTCTGAAACGCAGCTCTGTGGCGCATATTGGAGGTACCGTGTGGGCTAGTTGGACCCTAGGGACCCTCAGGATCCAAATGAACTTAATCTCCCAACTTAAAACGGCCACAGGGCGTGTTTACACAGTGGGGAAGTGAGGGGACGGGGCCTGAGGTGACGTGTGCAAACACGCACTTTGGCACGTTTTAAGAGGTAGTTTTAATCCCCTGCCCTATTATATACTAGGGGCTTACAGAGGAGGTCATGCTGATCACAGGGGGACCCCAACGCATAGTGTTCCCTAGTGTATGTAGGTGTTTTCACTGTATTCTGAGGGTCTTTTAACATAGCACTGGCTCTAGGACTGGTTAGTCAGACTCAGTTACCACCAGTATCCGTCTGAAAAAGTTGAGGGTACAGGATGATTTTGCAACAAGGCTTCTTTCTGCTCTTCTGTTTGTTCTTTCTGCACGTTATCCTTCTTCCTGCACTTTTCTTCGTCTTTGAGGACTTCTGTTGCTTCATTCTGCATTTCTTTTTTTTCTTTCTGTGCGTTTTTTCTTCTTTCTTCACATGTCCTATCTCTGTAGGCATAGTTAGAAATTAGCATTTAAAAAACCTTTGAAATTCACTGAAAAAAACATAGGTTTCAGACACGTTATAGTTAGGAATTAGCATTTAAAAAACCTTAGAAATTCACTGAAAAAACCATAGGTTTCAGGGGCGTTATAGTTAGCTGAACTTTTCACTCGTACAAAGCCATTGAAATTCCCCCGTTATAGTTAGTTCAGCTAACTATAACTCGCGCGCCCGCAATGCACTGCTGATGACGTCACATATTACATTACTCATGACATGGTCAGTGACATCACTCATGACATCACTGATGACATCTCAAATGACATCACTAATGACATCACTGATGACATCATCCTTGTGATAGAGTGGCAGACCTCCTCTTCCCCTAATATAACCTTTGATACACACATTCAAAAATAGAAACTACAATGTTCAAAACAATGGACATACCAATACCAGTTACAACAACCTATTCAGTAATTCTAAGATCCACGTACACATCCACTCATTCACCAACAGTCCTATACAGTCACTCATACATGTAATCACTCATCATATGTACTCACAAACCTATACATCCTGTTACACAATGCCACTCATCCATAGAGTTACTCACACACATAGTCACTCATGCTAATAAAGAATCAAACATCCATTTACTTGCATATACAGTTATACACACACCACCACACTTACTTCTACAGAAACTTACACATACTTAGTCTTTTAAACAATCACTTATAGAAAGACATACTTATTCATACAGGAACTATTTCAATCTCTCACTCTCACATATACTCACTTATATACACCAATAGTCACATATACTAGTTTAAAACATATGTAGTTACTCATAAAGACATTATTGAGACAGTCTATCACTCACTAACACACCCATGCACACACTCATCCACCCATACAGTCCTGCACACATGCTGTCTTCAACACATACAAACAGTGAGTCACTCACTCATGCACCTATGCACTACGTAATACCCCCCACCGAACCATACAGACACTCAGACACTCATACTGATACTCAAAAAACCAACTAATACCCTATATAGACACTCATGTAGCTACTCACCAACCAATGCAGCCACTTATACACAAAGTGAGAGACTGATACAGATATTTACACATTTAATCATTACTCACTAAGCCATGTATTCACTAAGATACACTTAATCAGTCAGTTATACAATCGAATTTTCAAAAACAAATCATCCATTTAGATGCCCATATATACCCATTTATTCTTCCATCGATCTTGAGATATACATATATAAAACATATGTAATTTTCAGAAAAACACACATTCACTGGATGATGTCATCAGTGATGTCATTTGAGATGTCATCAGTGATGTCATGAGTGATGTCACTGACCATGTCATGAGTGATGTAATATGTGACGTCATCAGCAGTGCATTACTTTAATCCAAAAAGCTGGCGGCCATATTGGCCTGATCACGATGTGAAAATTCAGGAATTGATACAATAAAGAAAAGAAAACAAGTGTTAATATGCACACAATGTCATTTCAGCATATCTTGCCCCGTGGCCGCCATACTTGTATGTTCGTCAACGTGACTTATTCATAATAAACACACTTAGAATTGCAAACATCAACATAAACAATGGACTACACATTACTTTAAAGTGAAAGGCTAACGGCCATATTATTCTGGGCGCGTTGCGTATTATAATGGTTCTTACACGGAAGAAAAGGAAAAAAAGGGGTGTTAATATACACACACTATCCCTAAATAAAGTTCTAGCGATTATAGTTCCATTCCATTCACAGCTCATTTGACATGTCATGATTGATGTAACTGACCATGTCATGAATGAGGTAATGTCTGAGTCATTAGCAGTGCATTGCGGGGGCGTAAGTTATAGTTAGCTCAGGTAACTATAACTGCTGAATTTCACTGGTTGTGTATGAGTGAAATCTGAGTCTAACTATACCGTCCTTGTAATCTTTGTTTTTTTCGGCAAATTTCTAGGTTTTTTTTTTACGTTAAGTAAGATGCATATCACAATGGATGGTGGGGGGTTGGAAGCAGGGCCTGGCATCGTGCTGGCCCCACCCAAGCTAGCTGCTCCTGCCTTCCCTCCTCCTAGCCATCCATTGTCCAAGTCCATGTCCCTGCTCCCTTATTACAGCCCTGTGTGGCTGTTGTTCTGCCACAGGCCTACCCGCCTTCTCTGAACAGTTAGCTTGCTGCCCCATCCACCTCCTCCCTATCCTCTGTTGTCTGAATCCATGGACTAGCCTCCTCCCTCCTGCCATGCATGGTCTGATGTGCTGCCACTGCCCTCCATTTAGCATGATGTACCAGTCCACTCCTCCTGCCCTCCATTGCCCAATTCTATTCCCCATCATTGACCTTGTGCTTAGCCTCTGTGCTTAGCTTGCTGCCCCTATTCTCCTTCCCCCTGCCCTTCGATGTCTTTGTGCATGCCCCTGCTCCATCCTTTTTGCCCACCATGTTCCATGGACCTGCCACTCCTATCTACTCTGAGTGTTCTGTTGAGCTGCCACTCCCCTCCCACCTGCCTAGCATTGTCAGATAACTGTAACCTGTCCCTGCCTGTCCACATTCCATGCCCCTATCCCCTTCCTCCTGTCCTCCATGGTCCATTTTACTGCCCCCCCCCTTCTGCCCTCCCTGGTCTGTTGTGCTGCAACTGCTCTTCCTGCTTGCCCCCTGTGGTCTGTTGTGAGGCCCCTTCCCCTGAACTCTTTTGTCTGTGCCCAGGTCCTGATCCTCCCATCTATCCTCCATGGTCCTTTGTGCATGCCCCTGCACCCTCCTGCTTGCCCATCATAGCCATTGTGCTGCCACTAACCCTCCCACTTGCCATGCATGGTCTTCTGTGCTGCCACGGCCCCTCCCACCTTCCATGTGTGGTCAGCTAGCTGCCCCAGACCCCCTCCCACCTTCCCTCCATGGTCTGTGTGTATGCCATCATAGTCTCACTGTTGCTCTCCATGGTGTGTCTTGCTTCTAGTGCCCATCCTGCCTGACCTCCATGGTCATCTTGCTGCTCCTGCCCTGCCCCCTTGCCCCCAGCCCTCTGTTTCCATGTGCAGACCCCTATTCCCTCCCTCCTGGATTGTCTGTTCCATCGTAATGCCCCTGATCCGTCCCTCCTGCCCTTTATTGTCTGTTATGCTGCAGCTTTCTCTCCTGTCTGTCCATTATGGTCAGCTAGCTACCATTGCCTCTTTCCCCTCTGTTCTCTGTTGTCCATGTGCATGGTCCTGTCCCCCCCTATTGCTTTCTATGGATTGTTGTGCTGCACTCCCGTCCCGCATGCCCTGTGTGGTGTATTGTGCTGCTGCAAACCCTGATGCCTGCCCTGTAGGGTCAGTTTGGTGCACCTCTCCATGTCCCACCTGTCCTCTGTTATCCGAGTCCATGTCCCTACCCCAATTCCTCCTGCCTTCTATGATCCAATGTACCATACTTGCTAACATTTTGAACTTGGTATGAGGGAGATTTTGAAAAGAAACTGGGGTATTGATTTTCCCCTTTGACTTACATTGAAAAAGAGGAGATTGTAGACAGGAGACAGATCAAATAAAGCCCATTTGGGCTTAAAAACATTGGACGTTTCCTGCCTGAATCGGGCCTGTTAGCATGCATGGTTGTACTACCACTGACTCTTCCTTTTGCCCACAATGGACTATTATATTGCCACAGCCTCTCTTGCCAGTCCTGTATTGTTGGTTTGTTGCCCCTGCCCTCCTTTCCACTGCCCTCCATAGACTGTTGTGCTGCCACTGCCCTTCCTGCCTGCCCAGTGTGGTTAAATTGTTGCCTCTGCACCCTCCTACCTGCCTTCAATTTTCAGTGTCTGTGCCCCTGGCCTCTGCCTCTCAACAGTATCCTAATGAACAACTAGATTGCTAACATTCTATATTTATTACAAAAGTGTGGAAAGCCTGACATCATCTTGATGTAATAAAAACTGTATACCTAGAGCATTTCCTTTAGACATTACATATATGAGAGGGTCTTATGTGCATCAAAATTGTGGTTAGTGCTCTAAAAAACTAAAATGAGGACATATTTTCTGAGTTTTCACATAGCGACAAAGCACTTTTAAATTATTTGTTATCTTTATGTTTTTTTATCTAGTTGACCACTTGATTAAATGTTGCACTTAGGGGAGAGGATGTGGTGTTACTTCCAGAGCTGCAGACTTTGCAACTGGGGAACCAGGTTGGAGTTTCTGCTTCAGCTCGACATTCTGTGATTCTGGTCAAATCACTTAATCTCCCCATGTCTACAACCAACTTGAATTTTTTATTGTGTGATGTAGCCAATGCTCATGTAAAGCACTCCAATAACTGATAAGTCTGCACTATATTAAACTGCAAAAACACAAAAAATAAAATGTGTTTTGCTCTCTCTGTCATTGGGCTACATGTGAGCTACATTGGGTGATATTTGTGCCACATTTGGGCTCTTTTGTCTCTGGTGGCCATCTTGGGAGATTTATTTGTTATGAAGTTTCCTAATTTCCTCATTTACTGCAGTCTCCTCAGTAGGAAATGCTTTCAGTTTTTTACTTTGATTCCATCAAGAAGGTATTCAGATATGTCACACATTTGCCATACATTCTGAATGTTAGCACTCTAGTTGCTCATTAGATCACTGTAGTAAAGCTACTGCTCACCACGGAAGTCTGCTGCTGGTATTGAAAGTGCATGTTTCAGTCTGCATGTCAGAATTTTTTAATGAAATAGAAGAGGATTTGAGAAGTCACTCAAAATGTGCCTTCATTTTTCTTTCTGCAGCACTAGTCATAGTTTCTATGGCAAAATGAACCCCCTCATTTTGTTCCTTTTTAAATTAAATGTTTTAAGAGTTACCACTTTATTCCACTCAAGATCGCTTCAGGTGTGCATTCCGTTTGTCATAAGTAGGACTGTTAGCGCTCTAGTTGTTCTTTCGAACACTCTGGGAAGCTGCAGTATAACAAAAAGGAATCAACTGTCAGTCTCTGCCCTTGTTGGATGTACATGTTTTACTGAGAATGTCAGACTTCATTCTCACATGACTGAGAAAGATAATGTGAATTTACAGAAAATATGCTCTCAGTTTAGCTTATAGACCACCTTCCAAACCTCTGTGGGAAATGCATGAGAAAATAGTTTTCTCTCAAACATGATTCATGATATCCCAGCAGAAGGATTTTTCACATGGTAAAATCACCTTAGAACACACCACAATTGCTAAAATTAGTATGGCACCATCAACAAATGATTTATAATGTAACTAAAGTCTTAAAACCTATTAACTGCAATGCTTTTTAATGAGGTGCTATCATGTATATTCGTCCCAAGATGGCTGCCAACACTTCTTGGATGAAGTGCTGACAGCCAATCAGATATCACAATGAGATGTGTGGTTAGGTTCCGCCCAGATATATATGTGATTTTACTTTTGATTTTCTCAGGAACTACGGAATGGATTTACACCATTTCACCAAAAGACACGACCAAGGGCTACCTTTTTGCCAAATTTGGTGTAATTCCGTTCAGCAGTTCGGGCTGTAGCTGCGACTAAACGTTCCTATGGAAAATTGCATGGGGAAAACATGTTTTGGGACCCCCTTTTTTCTTGGCCCCGCTTGACGAATCACCCTAAGACTTTCAGGATAGGAGCGGTCTGGAGCTGGCCAAAAGTTTCGGAAATTTTGCGAAGATTCGTCAACCGGCGTCAATGTTATTGGGAATAGAATGTTGCAGATTTCCTATGGAAAATAGGTCCAAACTATAACTACCTACTGGCAACGTCTAGTAGGTAATATATATATATATATATATATATATATATATATATATATATATATATGTTGCCCGTGATAAAGGAGTGCCAGTAAACTCCGAAACACGTCGGACCTAGTGTTAAAATAAACACACTTTTTGGATTGAGGCCACGACTCCAGTGCTTGTTCTTTCGTCCTTATCTGTGGAAAGTGAGACGCAGTGGATTTATTGGTATCATTGGGGGTGGCTACCCCTGTCGTGTGCCCGCCGTATGAAGAGGCTCGGGAACAGCCAATCGACTTGGGGAATATATATATATATATATATATTCACTGAAAAAAAACATAGGTTTCAGAGACGTTATAGTTAGGAATTAGCATTTAAAAAACATTAGAAATTCACAGAAAAAACCATAGGTTTCAGGGGTGTTATAGTTAGCTGCCCGTTTCACTCATACAAAACCATAGAAATTCCTCCGTTATAGTTAGTTCTGCTAACTATAACTCACGCGCCCGCAATGCACTGCTGATGATGTCACATATTGCATCATTCATGACATGGTCAATGACATAGCGGTTCAAAAGGGGGTGGTGATGGACGGAGCATCAGAACCAATCAAACACTCACACCCAGTCAACAGATCTGGGTTTGATCCATCACCGTTCTTTAGCCCACTCTGCCACCCCAGTTCAGACATGGCCATATGCAAATCAGACTGACCCTGTCCCTCATGGGAACAGTCCAGCCCGAACTGCCAAGCCATGCCTTCCCTGGACCGGAAACAAGCTTCCTAGGACCGGTTTCTGGCATTTCAGCCGTCTTCAGCCAGGCTTGCTTGAATCCAGTGGCAAAGTGAGCAAGGGACTCACGTCTGAGCATACCCTGCCAACTTATGGCGAACAAAGCGGTACAAAAGGGGGTGGTGATGGACGGAGCATCAGAACCAATCAAACACTCACACCCAGTCAACAGATCTGGGTTTGATCCATCACCGTTCTTTAGCCCACTCTGCCACCCCAGTTCAGACATGGCCATATGCAAATCAGTCTGACCCTGTCCCTCATGGGAACAGTCCAGCCCGAACTGCCAAGCCATGCCTTCCCTGGACCGGAAACAAGCTTCCTAGGACCGGTTTCTGGCATTTCAGCCGTCTTCAGCCAGGCTTGCTTGAATCCAGTGACAAAGTGAGCAAGGGACTCACGTCTGAGCATACCCTGCCAACTTATGGCGAACAAAGCGGTACAAAAGGGGGTGGTGATGGACGGAGCATCAGAACCAATCAAACACTCACACCCAGTCAACAGATCTGGGTTTGATCCATCACCGTTCTTTAGCCCGCTCTGCCACCCCAGTTCAGACATGGCCGTATGCAAATCAGTCTGACCCTGTCCCTCATGGGAACAGTCCAGCCCGAACTGCCAAGCCATGCCTTCCCTGGACCGGAAACAAGCTTCCTAGGACCGGTTTCTGGCATTTCAGCCGTCTTCAGCCAGGCTTGCTTGAATCCAGTGGCAAAGTGAGCAAGGGACTCACGTCAGAGCATACCCTGGACTGTTCCCATGAGGCACAGGGTCAGACTGATTTGCATATGGCCATGCCTGAACTGGGGTGGCAGAGTGGGCTAAAGAACGGTGATGGATTAAACCCAGATCAGTTGACTGGGGGTGATTGCTTGCAATGTTCATCATTTCCTTTGTTTTTTTTTATTTATTTTTTTATGGTCAATGACATCACTGATGACATCTCAAATGACATCACTGATGACATCACTGATGACATCATCCACTGAATGTGGTTTAGTTTGAAATTTAAATATGTATTATATATATACCAATCTGTATTGAAGATTGAGTGGATATATAACTGTCTGGATGGAGGATTTAGGAGCTGTCTGACTGTCTTTTTAAGTGAGTAATTAAAAGTGTCTCACTTAATACATGGATTAGTAACTAAACTATGTGAATGTGTGCAGCACTGTCTCTGTTGTTGTATAACAGGCTGCATCAGTTGGTCACTAACTACATGATTGTGTATATTAGTTATTGATTAGTTGGGTGAGTATTTGTATGGGACACTGAGTTTGTGTGTGGTTGGATGGGGTGTGTGTAACTCTATGCATAGATGTGTGAATGGTTGATTGACTAGGTGTATGGGTTTAAGACTGCATGTGGAAACAGTTGTTTGGGTGACTGAGTGTATTTATTTGTGTGTTGGTGAGCGAATATATGTTTTAGTTGTACATCTTCAACAAAGTAAAAAAGTAAAAAAATAAAAGGCATTGTATGTGAGAGTTGGTGTATATGAATAAGTATGTGTAAGAGTCAGTGATTGTGAGAGTAACTATATGAATGAGTGTATAATTGTAATGGTGGTTTTTTAACATATTAACAATGAGTTACTATGTGTTTGAATAAATGAGGTGTTGTTGGATAATTGTGTGAGTAAATTTAAGTGTGATACATTTTTTTCATGAGTGAGTAGGATGACTGCATAACCGACTAAGATGACTGCTGATGTGTCAATGTCTATATATGTGTATAAGTGCATTTGATAGTGTTCTATTAATTAATGACTGCATGTATAGATGGTTCTGTTGTTGAATGGGTAGTTGTGTGTGTAGACTTAGGAATCAGTGAGTGGGTATGTAGTAACTGGTATTGGTGTGTTAATGGTTTCAAATATGGTACTCTGTATTTTACAGTGAGTGATGAAAGGTTATACTAGTGTATGATGAGGTGTATCAGATTGTCAAGTGGATGATGTCATCAGTGATGTCATTTGAGATGTCATCAGTGATGTCATCAGTGATGTCACTGACCATGTCATGAATGATGCAATATGTGACATCATCAGCAGTGCATTGCGGGCGCGTGAGTTATAGTTAGCAAAACTAACTATAATGGAGGAATTTCTATGGTTTTGTATGAGTGAAATGGGCAGCTAACTATAACACCCCTGAAACCTATGTTTTTTTCTGTGAATTTGTAAGGTTTTTTAAATGCTAATTTCTAACTATAACGTCTCAGAAACCTATGTTTTTTTTCAGTGAATTCCAAAGGTTTTTTAAATGCTAACTTTTAAGTGTGACAGTAGTTATATCTATTTTTTTGTACTGATTTTCTACAGTTTTTTAACTATTTATAAATATTTTATTCATTAAATAACATTATATATTTTTCTGAAAAAAAATTGTTTTTTAATTAAATCTGAAATATTGATTAATTTTCTTGTTTTCAGTTTTTTATTTTAATATATTTATATTATTTTCTTTTTTTTTTAAATTCCAATTTTTTTCGGAGTTGCGCACTCGAAGTGTACACATCACGGTGGGTGCGTGCATTCTAGCCACCATTTTAGAAAAGTCATGAAGGATCTGCGTATGGTGTGTGACGGCTGCGTGTTTTTCAGTTACATCATATACATTTAATATCACGTGATATGCGCGATTGGTATGCGACCAGTCTGCGACTCCTGCTCCCGTGCATTTGCAACACATGCGCATTACGGTACAAGATGTTTGCGCGGTTGAGGGTCCGGCTTGACATCATATACGTGCTGGGGCGCGCTGGGTGCGCGACTCCCACAAAAAAAAGTATGTTCCAAAATGATATGTATGTGTCTTTAATATACATATTAAGGCAAGAGATTATGTAAGATATTCATCAAAATAATATATTTGTACTTATAATAAACTTATATTATTTTTAAATATATTTTCGCGAAGTTGGGTGCGTGCATCGTGAGTGCAGAAAACCAGGTCAGCAGAGCTGCTGTAGAGCCAGAGAACTAGGTCAGCAGAGCTGCTCTAGAGCTTAAGAACTTGGTCAGCAGAGCTGCTCTAGAGCCAGAGAACCAGGTCAGCAGAGCTGCTGTAGAGCCAGAGAAACCAGGTCAGCAGAGCTGCTTTAGAGGGAGAGAACCAGGTCAGCAGAGCTGCTTTAGAGCCAGGGAACTAGGCCAGCAGAGCTGCTTTAGAGCCAGAGAACCAGGTTAGCAGAGCTGCTTTAGAGCCAGAGAACCAGGTCAGCAGAGCTACTCTAGAGCCAGAGAACCAAATCAGCAGAGCTGCTTTAGAGCCATAGAACCAGGTCAGCAGAGCTTCTTTAGAGCCAGAGAACCAGGTCAGTAGAGCTGCTCTAGAGCCTAAGAACCAGGTCAACAGAGCTGCTCTAGAGCCAGAGAACCAGGTCTGCAGAGCTGCTGCAGAGCCAGAGAAACCAGGTCAGTAGAGCTGCTTTAGAGGGAGAGAACCAGGTCAGCAGAGCTGCTCTAGAGCCAGAGAACCATGTCAACAGAACTGCTTCAGAGCCATAGAACTGGGTCAGCGGAGCTGCTTTAGAGCCAGAGAACCAGGTCAGCAGAGCTGTTGTAGAGCCAGAGAACTAGATCAGCAGACCTGCTCTGTAGCATAAGAACTAGGTCAGCAGAGCTGCTCTAGAGCCAGAGAACCAGGGCAGTAGACCTGCTGTAGAGCCAGAGAAACCAGGTCAGCAGAGCTGCTTTAGAGAGAGAGAACCAGGTCAGCAGAGCTGCTTTAGAGCCAGAGAACAAGGTCAGCAGAGCTGCTCTAGCTGACACTGACTGACTGACACAGACTGACTGACACTGACTGATTGACACTGACTGACACAGATTGACTGACACTGACACTGACTGACACTGACACTGACTGACACTGATTGACTGACACTGACTGACTGACACTGACTGACTGACTGACACTAACTGACACGGATTGACACTGACTGACACTGATTGACTGAAACTGACTGACACTGATTGACTGATACTGACTGACACTGATTGACTGACACTGACTGACTGACACTGACTGACACTGACTGACTACTCTCTACTACTCTACTACTGACTCTCTACTATTCTCTACTACTCTCTCTCTACTACTCACTCTCTACTTCTCACTCTCTACTACTCTCTACTACTCACTCTCTACTACTCACTCTCTACTACTCACTCTCAACTACTCACTCTCTACTACTCTACTACTCACTCTCTACTACTCACTCGCTACTACTCTCTACTACTCACTGTCTACTACTACTCTCTCTACTACTCACTCTCTACTACTCTCTACTATTCACTCTCTACTACTCACTCTCTACTACTCACTCTACTACTTTCTACTACTCTCTACCACTCACTCTCTACTACTCTACTACTCACTCTCTACTACTCTCTACTACTCACTCGCTACTACTCTTTACTACTCACTCTCTACTACACTCTCAACTACTCTCTCTCTCTACTACTCTCTGCTACTACTCTCTACTATTCACTCTCTACTACTCACTCTCTGCTACTCTCTACTACTCACTCTACTACTCTCTACTGCTCTCTACCACTCACTCTCTACTACTCTACTACTCTCTCTCTACTACTCACTCTCTACTACTCTCTCTCTACTACTCACTCTACTACTCTCTACTACTCTCTCTCTACTACTCACTCTCTACTATTCACTCTCTACTACTCACTCTCTACTACTCGCTCTCTACTGCTCACTCTCCACTACTCACTCTCTACTACTCGCTCTCTACTACTGTCTACTACTCACTCTCTACTACTCACTCTCTACTACTCTCTACTACTCTCTCTGCTACCCACTTTCTACTACTCACTCTCTACTACTCTACTACTCTCTACTACTCGCTCTACTACTCACTCTCTACTACTCTCTACTACTCACTCTCTACTACTCACTCTCTACTACTCACTCTCAACTACTCACTCTCTACTACTCTACTACTCACTCTCTACTACTCACTCGCTACTACTCTCTACTACTCACTGTCTACTACTACTCTCTCTACTACTCACTCTCTACTACTCTCTACTATTCACTCTCTACTACTCACTCTACTACTTTCTACTACTCTCTACCACTCACTCTCTACTACTCTACTACTCACTCTCTACTACTCTCTACTACTCACTCGCTACTACTCTTTACTACTCACTCTCTACTACACTCTCAACTACTCTCTCTCTCTACTACTCTCTGCTACTACTCTCTACTATTCACTCTCTACTACTCACTCTCTGCTACTCTCTACTACTC
The DNA here is from genome assembly GCF_964204655.1 of Triturus cristatus. Classification (NCBI taxonomy): domain Eukaryota; kingdom Metazoa; phylum Chordata; class Amphibia; order Caudata; family Salamandridae; genus Triturus; species Triturus cristatus. The sequence goes on from NC_140583.1 coordinate 883,159,471, forward strand.
ACTCTACTACTCTCTACTGCTCTCTACCACTCACTCTCTACTACTCTACTACTCTCTCTCTACTACTCACTCTCTACTACTCTCTCTCTACTACTCACTCTACTACTCTCTACTACTCTCTCTCTACTACTCACTCTCTACTATTCACTCTCTACTACTCACTCTCTACTACTCGCTCTCTACTACTCACTCTCCACTACTCACTCTCTACTACTCGCTCTCTACTACTGTCTACTACTCACTCTCTACTACTCACTCTCTACTACTCTCTACTACTCTCTCTGCTACCCACTTTCTACTACTCACTCTCTACTACTCTACTACTCGCTCTACTACTCACTCTCTACTATTCTCTACTACTCACTCTTCTACTCTCTCCTACTCTCTACAACTCACTCTACTACTCTCTTCTACTCACTCTCTACTACTCTCTACTACTCACTCTGTACTACTCACTCTCTACTACACACTCTCTACTACTCACTCTCTACTACTCTCTACTACTCTCTCTGCTACCCACTTTCTACTACTCACTCTCTACTACTCTACTACTCTCTACTACTCGCTCTACTACTCACTCTCTACTACTCTCTACTACTCACTCTCTACTACTCACTCTCTACTACTCACTCTCAACTACTCACTCTCTACTACTCTACTACTCACTCTCTACTACTCACTCGCTACTACTCTCTACTACTCACTGTCTACTACTACTCTCTCTACTACTCACTCTCTACTACTCTCTACTATTCACTCTCTACTACTCACTCTACTACTTTCTACTACTCTCTACCACTCACTCTCTACTACTCTACTACTCACTCTCTACTACTCTCTACTACTCACTCGCTACTACTCTTTACTACTCACTCTCTACTACACTCTCAACTACTCTCTCTCTCTACTACTCTCTGCTACTACTCTCTACTATTCACTCTCTACTACTCACTCTCTGCTACTCTCTACTACTCACTCTACTACTCTCTACTGCTCTCTACCACTCACTCTCTACTACTCTACTACTCTCTCTCTACTACTCACTCTCTACTACTCTCTCTCTACTACTCACTCTACTACTCTCTACTACTCTCTCTCTACTACTCACTCTCTACTATTCACTCTCTACTACTCACTCTCTACTACTCGCTCTCTACTACTCACTCTCCACTACTCACTCTCTACTACTCGCTCTCTACTACTGTCTACTACTCACTCTCTACTACTCACTCTCTACTACTCTCTACTACTCTCTCTGCTACCCACTTTCTACTACTCACTCTCTACTACTCTACTACTCGCTCTACTACTCACTCTCTACTATTCTCTACTACTCACTCTTCTACTCTCTCCTACTCTCTACAACTCACTCTACTACTCTCTTCTACTCACTCTCTACTACTCTCTACTACTCACTCTGTACTACTCACTCTCTACTACACACTCTCTACTACTCTCTACTGCTCACTCTCCACTACTCATTCTCTACTACTCGCTCTCAACTACTCTCTACTACTCACTCTACTACTCACTCTCTACTACTCTCTCTACTTCTCACTCTCTACTACTCTCTCTCTACTACTCACTCTCTACTACTCTCTACTACTCACTCTCTACTACAGACTCTCTACTACTTGCTCTCTGCTACTCGCTCTCTACTACTCTCTAGTACTCACTCTACTACTCACTCTCTACTACTCTCTACTACTCACTCTCTACTACTCCACTACTCTCTACTACTCACTCTCTACTACTCACTCTCTACAACTCTACTACTCTCTACTACTCTCTACTACTCACTCTCTACTACTCACTCTCTACTACTCACTCTCTACTACTCTCTACTACTCACTCTCTACTACTCTCTACTACTCACTCTCTACTAATCTCTCTCTACTACTCTCTTCTACTCATTCTCTACTACTCTCTACTACTCACTCTCTACTACTCTCTCTCTACTACTCACTCTCTACAACTCACTCTACTACTCTCTACTACTCACTCTCTACTACTCTCTACTACTCACTCTGTACTACTCACTCTCTACTACACACTCTCTACTACTCTCTACTGCTCACTCTCCACTACTCATTCTCTACTACTCGCTCTCAACTACTCTCTACTACTCACTCTACTACTCACTCTCTACTACTCTCTCTACTTCTCACTCTCTACTACTCTCTCTCTACTACTCACTCTCTACTACTCTCTACTACTCACTCTCTATTACACACTCTCTACTACTTGCTCTCTGCTACTCGCTCTCTACTACTCTCTAGTACTCACTCTACTACTCACTCTCTACTACTCTAGTACTCTCTACTACTCTCTACTACTTACTCTCTACTACTCACTCTCTACTACTCTCTCTCTACTACTCTCTTCTACTCACTCTCTACTACACTCTACTACTCACTCTCTACTATTCTCTCTCTACTACTCTCTACTACTCACTCTCTACTACTCTCTAATACTCTCTCTCTGCTACTCACTCTCTACTACTCACTCTCTACTACTCACTCTCTACTACTCACTCTCTACTACTCTCTACTACTCACTCTCTACTACTCTCTACTACCCTCTACTACTCACTCTACTACTCACTCTCTACTACTCTCTACTACTCACTCTCTAATACTAACTCTCTACTACTCACTCTCTACTACTCACTCTACTACTCTCTACTACTCACTCTCTGATACTTTCTCTACTACTCTCTACTACTCTCTACTACTCACTCTCTACTCTCTATTACTCGCTCTCTACTCTCTACCTCTCTACCTCTCTCTACCTCTCTCTCTACTACTCTCTACCTCTACCTCTCTACCTCTACACCTCTACCTGAGGCACAGGGTCAGACTGATTTGCATATGGCCATGCCTGAACTGGGGTGGCAGAGTGGGCTAAAGAACGGTGATGGATTAAACCCAGATCAGTTGACTGGGGGTGATTGCTTGCAATGTTCATCATTTCCTTTGTTTTTTTTTATTTATTTTTTTATGGTCAATGACATCACTGATGACATCTCAAATGACATCACTGATGACATCACTGATGACATCATCCACTGAATGTGGTTTAGTTTGAAATTTAAATATGTATTATATATATACCAATCTGTATTGAAGATTGAGTGGATATATAACTGTCTGGATGGAGGATTTAGGAGCTGTCTGACTGTCTTTTTAAGTGAGTAATTAAAAGTGTCTCACTTAATACATGGATTAGTAACTAAACTATGTGAATGTGTGCAGCACTGTCTCTGTTGTTGTATAACAGGCTGCATCAGTTGGTCACTAACTACATGATTGTGTATATTAGTTATTGATTAGTTGGGTGAGTATTTGTATGGGACACTGAGTTTGTGTGTGGTTGGATGGGGTGTGTGTAACTCTATGCATAGATGTGTGAATGGTTGATTGACTAGGTGTATGGGTTTAAGACTGCATGTGGAAACAGTTGTTTGGGTGACTGAGTGTATTTATTTGTGTGTTGGTGAGCGAATATATGTTTTAGTTGTCCATCTTCAACAAAGTAAAAAAGTAAAAAAATAAAAGGCATTGTATGTGAGAGTTGGTGTATATGAATAAGTATGTGTAAGAGTCAGTGATTGTGAGAGTAACTATATGAATGAGTGTATAATTGTAATGGTGGTTTTTTAACATATTAACAATGAGTTACTATGTGTTTGAATAAATGAGGTGTTGTTGGATAATTGTGTGAGTAAATTTAAGTGTGATACATTTTTTTCATGAGTGAGTAGGATGACTGCATAACCGACTAAGATGACTGCTGATGTGTCAATGTCTATATATGTGTATAAGTGCATTTGATAGTGTTCTATTAATTAATGACTGCATGTATAGATGGTTCTGTTGTTGAATGGGTAGTTGTGTGTGTAGACTTAGGAATCAGTGAGTGGGTATGTAGTAACTGGTATTGGTGTGTTAATGGTTTCAAATATGGTACTCTGTATTTTACAGTGAGTGATGAAAGGTTATACTAGTGTATGATGAGGTGTATCAGATTGTCAAGTGGATGATGTCAGTGATGTCATTTGAGATGTCATTTGAGATGTCATCAGTGATGTCACTGTCCATGTCATGAATGATGCAATATGTGACATCATCAGCAGTGCATTGCGGGCGCGTGAGTTATAGTTAGCAAAACTAACTATAACGGAGGAATTTCTATGGTTTTGTATGAGTGAAATGGGCAGCTAACTATAACACCCCTGAAACCTATGTTTTTTTCTGTGAATTTGTAAGGTTTTTTAAATGCTAATTTCTAACTATAACGGCTCAGAAACCTATGTTTTTTTTCAGTGAATTCCAAAGGTTTTTTAAATGCTAACTTTTAAGTGTGACAGTAGTTATATCTATTTTTTTGTACTGATTTTCTACAGTTTTTTAACTATTTATAAATATTTTATTCATTAAATAACATTATATATTTTTCTGAAAAAAATTTGTTTTTTAATTAAATCTGAAATATTGATTAATTTTCTTGTTTTCAGTTTTTTATTTTAATATATTTATATTATTTTCTTTTTTTTTTAAATTACAATTTTTTTCGGAGTTGCGCACTCGAAGTGTACACATCACGGTGGGTGCGTGCATTCTAGCCACCATTTTAGAAAAGTCATGAAGGATCTGCGTATGGTGTGTGACGGCTGCGTGTTTTTCAGTTACATCATATACATTTAATATCACGTGATATGCGCGATTGGTATGCGACCAGTCTGCGACTCCTGCTCCCGTGCATTTGCAACACATGCGCATTACGGTACAAGATGTTTGCGCGGTTGAGGGTCCGGCTTGACATCATATACGTGCTGGGGCGCGCTGGGTGCGCGACTCCCACAAAAAAAAGTATGTTCCAAAATGATATGTATGTGTCTTTAATATACATATTAAGGCAAGAGATTATGTAAGATATTCATCAAAATAATATATTTGTACTTATAATAAACTTATATTATTTTTAAATATATTTTCGCGAAGTTGGGTGCGTGCATCGTGAGTGCAGAAAACCAGGTCAGCAGAGCTGCTGTAGAGCCAGAGAACTAGGTCAGCAGAGCTGCTCTAGAGCTTAAGAACTTGGTCAGCAGAGCTGCTCTAGAGCCAGAGAACCAGGTCAGCAGAGCTGCTGTAGAGCCAGAGAAACCAGGTCAGCAGAGCTGCTTTAGAGGGAGAGAACCAGGTCAGCAGAGCTGCTTTAGAGCCAGGGAACTAGGCCAGCAGAGCTGCTTTAGAGCCAGAGAACCAGGTTAGCAGAGCTGCTTTAGAGCCAGAGAACCAGGTCAGCAGAGCTACTCTAGAGCCAGAGAACCAAATCAGCAGAGCTGCTTTAGAGCCATAGAACCAGGTCAGCAGAGCTTCTTTAGAGCCAGAGAACCAGGTCAGTAGAGCTGCTCTAGAGCCTAAGAACCAGGTCAACAGAGCTGCTCTAGAGCCAGAGAACCAGGTCTGCAGAGCTGCTGCAGAGCCAGAGAAACCAGGTCAGTAGAGCTGCTTTAGAGGGAGAGAACCAGGTCAGCAGAGCTGCTCTAGAGCCAGAGAACCATGTCAACAGAACTGCTTCAGAGCCATAGAACTGGGTCAGCGGAGCTGCTTTAGAGCCAGAGAACCAGGTCAGCAGAGCTGTTGTAGAGCCAGAGAACTAGATCAGCAGACCTGCTCTGTAGCATAAGAACTAGGTCAGCAGAGCTGCTCTAGAGCCAGAGAACCAGGGCAGTAGACCTGCTGTAGAGCCAGAGAAACCAGGTCAGCAGAGCTGCTTTAGAGAGAGAGAACCAGGTCAGCAGAGCTGCTTTAGAGCCAGAGAACAAGGTCAGCAGAGCTGCTCTAGCTGACACTGACTGACTGACACAGACTGACTGACACTGACTGATTGACACTGACTGACACAGATTGACTGACACTGACACTGACTGACACTGACACTGACTGACACTGATTGACTGACACTGACTGACTGACACTGACTGACTGACTGACACTAACTGACACTGATTGACACTGACTGACACTGATTGACTGAAACTGACTGACACTGATTGACTGATACTGACTGACACTGATTGACTGACACTGACTGACTGACACTGACTGACACTGACTGACTACTCTCTACTACTCTACTACTGACTCTCTACTATTCTCTACTACTCTCTCTCTACTACTCACTCTCTACTTCTCACTCTCTACTACTCTCTACTACTCACTCTCTACTACTCACTCTCTACTACTCACTCTCAACTACTCACTCTCTACTACTCTACTACTCACTCTCTACTACTCACTCGCTACTACTCTCTACTACTCACTGTCTACTACTACTCTCTCTACTACTCACTCTCTACTACTCTCTACTATTCACTCTCTACTACTCACTCTCTACTACTCACTCTACTACTTTCTACTACTCTCTACCACTCACTCTCTACTACTCTACTACTCACTCTCTACTACTCTCTACTACTCACTCGCTACTACTCTTTACTACTCACTCTCTACTACACTCTCAACTACTCTCTCTCTCTACTACTCTCTGCTACTACTCTCTACTATTCACTCTCTACTACTCACTCTCTGCTACTCTCTACTACTCACTCTACTACTCTCTACTGCTCTCTACCACTCACTCTCTACTACTCTACTACTCTCTCTCTACTACTCACTCTCTACTACTCTCTCTCTACTACTCACTCTACTACTCTCTACTACTCTCTCTCTACTACTCACTCTCTACTATTCACTCTCTACTACTCACTCTCTACTACTCGCTCTCTACTGCTCACTCTCCACTACTCACTCTCTACTACTCGCTCTCTACTACTGTCTACTACTCACTCTCTACTACTCACTCTCTACTACTCTCTACTACTCTCTCTGCTACCCACTTTCTACTACTCACTCTCTACTACTCTACTACTCTCTACTACTCGCTCTACTACTCACTCTCTACTATTCTCTACTACTCACTCTTCTACTCTCTCCTACTCTCTACAACTCACTCTACTACTCTCTTCTACTCACTCTCTACTACTCTCTACTACTCACTCTGTACTACTCACTCTCTACTACACACTCTCTACTACTCTCTACTGCTCACTCTCCACTACTCATTCTCTACTACTCGCTCTCAACTACTCTCTACTACTCACTCTACTACTCACTCTCTACTACTCTCTCTACTTCTCACTCTCTACTACTCTCTCTCTACTACTCACTCTCTACTACTCTCTACTACTCACTCTCTACTACAGACTCTCTACTACTTGCTCTCTGCTACTCGCTCTCTACTACTCTCTAGTACTCACTCTACTACTCACTCTCTACTACTCTCTACTACTCACTCTCTACTACTCCACTACTCTCTACTACTCACTCTCTACTACTCACTCTCTACAACTCTACTACTCTCTACTACTCTCTACTACTCACTCTCTACTACTCACTCTCTACTACTCACTCTCTACTACTCTCTACTACTCACTCTCTACTACTCTCTACTACTCACTCTCTACTAATCTCTCTCTACTACTCTCTTCTACTCACTCTCTACTACTCTCTACTACTCACTCTCTACTACTCTCTCTCTACTACTCACTCTCTACAACTCACTCTACTACTCTCTACTACTCACTCTCTACTACTCTCTACTACTCACTCTGTACTACTCACTCTCTACTACACACTCTCTACTACTCTCTACTGCTCACTCTCCACTACTCATTCTCTACTACTCGCTCTCAACTACTCTCTACTACTCACTCTACTACTCACTCTCTACTACTCTCTCTACTTCTCACTCTCTACTACTCTCTCTCTACTACTCACTCTCTACTACTCTCTACTACTCACTCTCTATTACACACTCTCTACTACTTGCTCTCTGCTACTCGCTCTCTACTACTCTCTAGTACTCACTCTACTACTCACTCTCTACTACTCTCTACTACTCACTCTCTACTACTCCACTACTCTCTACTACTCACTCTCTACTACTCTAGTACTCTCTACTACTCTCTACTACTTACTCTCTACTACTCACTCTCTACTACTCTCTCTCTACTACTCTCTTCTACTCACTCTCTACTACACTCTACTACTCACTCTCTACTATTCTCTCTCTACTACTCTCTACTACTCACTCTCTACTACTCTCTAATACTCTCTCTCTGCTACTCACTCTCTACTACTCACTCTCTACTACTCACTCTCTACTACTCACTCTCTACTACTCTCTACTACTCACTCTCTACTACTCTCTACTACCCTCTACTACTCACTCTACTACTCACTCTCTACTACTCTCTACTACTCACTCTCTAATACTAACTCTCTACTACTCACTCTCTACTACTCACTCTACTACTCTCTACTACTCACTCTCTGATACTTTCTCTACTACTCTCTACTACTCTCTACTACTCACTCTCTACTCTCTATTACTCGCTCTCTACTCTCTACCTCTCTACCTCTCTCTACCTCTCTCTCTACTACTCTCTACCTCTACCTCTCTACCTCTACACCTCTACCTATACACTTCTACCTCTCTACCTCTCTGTACATGCACACATATATATGCATATGCATTTATATAAGTGTATGTGTGTATATATGCAATCTAATGCCATATGGCCAGGAGCGACGTTGAGTGCCTGCTCAAATGCTTTAGGCACCTTTGTTTCCAAATATTCACACGGCCGCCCTGCCGTGGAGCGGAGCACCATCTTGTATCCGAAGAGGCTGAGGTGTGGAACTAATCAACGCCGGTTCAGCACTTCGCTCTCTTGCAAAATTAGCTTGTTGCAATGCTCTGTAACCTACTTAGGATATGGACAATGCTTTTAAATCACGGACACACATTGACCTTACTTAAGGACATAATTATGATCGCAGTATGGACTCAATGTCCCATCAGGCATCATGAAGATATTGCACTCAGCATACGCCCACAATGGGTAATAGAAATAAATAATGCCCAAAATACTGCAAGCCTTCGATGTGTTGTTTGTATCAGCAGCCCTGAAGAAAAGGAATTCATCCTTGAAATGCGTCGGCAAATGTACTGAACAGCGGAACATTGGCACAAGCTGCAATCTAATGCCGTATGGCCAGGAGCGACGTTGAGTGCCTGCTCAAATGCTTTGGGCACCTTTGTTTCCAAATATTCACACGGCCGCCCTGCCGTGGAGCGGAGCACCAACTTGTATCCAAAGAGGCTGAGGTGTGGAACTAATCAAAGCCGGTTCAGCACATCCCTCTCTTGCAAAATTAGCTTGTTGCAATGCTCTGTAACCTACTTAGGATATGGACAACGCTTTTAAATCACCGACACACATTGACCTTACTTAAGGACATAATTTTGATCGCAGTATGGACTCAATGTCCCATCAGGCATCATGAAGATATTGCACTCAGCATATGCCCACTATGGGTAATAGAAATAAATAATGCCCAAAATACTGCAAGCCTTCGATGTGTTGTTTGTATCAGCAGCCCTGAAGAAAAGGAATTCATCCTTGAAACGCGTCGGCAAATGTACTGAACAGCGGAACATTGGCACAAGCTGCAATCTAATGCCGTATGGCCAGGAGCGACGTTGAGTGCCTGCTCAAATGCCTTGGGCACCTTTGTTTCCAAATATTCACACGGCCGCCCTACCGTGGAGCGGAGCACCATCTTGTATCCAAAGAGGCTGAGGTGTGGAACTAATCAACGCCGGTTCAGCACATCGCTCTCTTGCAAAATTAGCTTGTTGCAATGCTCTGTAACCTACTTAGGATATGGACAACGCTTTTAAATCACGGACACACATTGATCTTACTTAAGGACATAATTATGATCGCAGTATGGACTCAATGTCCCATCAGGCATCATGAAGATATTGCACTCAGCATACGCCCACTATGGGTAATAGAAATAAATAATGCCCAAAATACTGCAAGCCTTCGATGTGTTGTTTGTGTCTGCAGTCCTGAAGAAAAGGAATTCATCCTTGAAACGCGTCGGCAAATGTACTGAACAGCGGAACATTGGCACAAGCTGCAATCTAATGCCGTATGGCCAGGAGCGACGTTGAGTGCCTGCTCAAATGCTTTGGGCACCTTTGTTTCCAAATATTCACATGGCCGCCCTGCCGTGGAGCAGAGCACCATCTTGTATCCAAAGAGGCTGAGGTGTGGAACTAATCAACGCCGGTTCAGCACATCGCTCTCTTGCAAAATTAGCTTGTTGCAATGCTCTGTAACCTTTACTACTCTCTACTACTCACTCTACTACACACTCTTCACTACTCTCTACTACTCTCTATTTCTCACTCTCTACTACTCTCTACTACTCACTCTCTACTACTCACTCTGCAACTCTCTCCTACTCACTCTCTGCTACTCTCTCTACTACTCTCTCCTACTCTCTCTCTACTCTCTACTCTCTATTACTCATCCTCTACTCTCTACCTCTCTCTACCTCTCTCTCTACTACTCTCTACCTCTCTACCTCTACCTCTCTACCTCTACGTCTCTACCTCTACACCTCTACCTCTCTACCTCTCTCTACCTCTCTCTACACGCACACATATGCACATATATGCATTTATATATATGTATGTGTATATAGATACATACATATATAAAAATATATATAATCTGCATATCTATATAAATGCATGCATACATATACATATATGCATGTTATGTACATGAAATTTTGAAAAACACTAATAAAAGCAAAGCTAAAAAGCCACCTAATTACAAACAGAATTGCTTTAACTTAAACGAGTGCGAGACCTATTGCATTTTCAATGCTTGTTTACTTTGGTTCCATCAAGAAGGCATTCAGATGTGACACATTTGCCATAAATTCTGAATGGTAGCACTCTAGTTCCACATTAGATCACTGTAGTAAAGCTACTGCTCACTAGGGAAGTCTGCTGCTGGTATTCAAAGTGCAGGTTTCAGTCTGCATGTCAGAACTTTTTAATGAAATAGAAGAGGATTTGAGAAGTCAAAATGTGCCCTAATTTTTCTTTCTGCAGCACTAATCATAATTTCTATGGAAAAATGACCCCCCTCATTTTGTTCCTTTGCAAATTAAATGATTTAAGTGTTACCACTTTATTCCAATCCAGATGGCTTCAGGTGGGCCATACTTTTGTCATAAGTAAGACTGTTAGCGCTCTAGTTGTTCTTTAAAACACTCTGGGACATTCTGTCATTGGGCTATACTTGGGCTACATCTCGGTGATATTTGTGCTACATTTGGGCTCTTTTGTCTCTGGTGGCCATCTTGGGAGACTTGTTATGAAGTTTCCTAATTTCCTCATTTACTACAGTCTCCTCAGTAGGCATACTTTCAGTTTTTTACTTTGATTCAATGAAGAAGGCATTCAGATGTGTCACACATTTGCCATAAATTCAGAATGTTAGCACTCTAGTTGCTCATTAGATCACTGTTGTAAAGCTACTGCTCACCAGGGAAGTCTGCTGCTGATATTGAAAGTGCATGTTTCAGTCTGCATGTCAGAATGCTTTAATGAAATAGAAGAGGATTTGAGAAGTCACTCAAAATGTGCCCTTGTTTTTCTTTCTGTAGCACTAATCATACATTCTATGGCAAATTTTGTTCCTTTTTAAATTAAATGTTTTAAGAGTTACCACTTTATTCCAATCAAGATGGCTTCAGGTGTGCCATACGTTTATCATAAGTAGGAGTGTTAGTGCTCTAGTTGTTCTTTGGAACACTCTGGGAAGCTGCAGTAGAACACAAAGGAATCAACTGACAGTCTCTGCCCTTGTTGGATGTACATATTTTACTGAGAATGTCAGACTTCATTCCCACATGACTAAGAAAGATAATGTGAATTTACAGAAAATATGCTCTCAGTTTAGCTTATAGATCACCTTCCAAACCTCTGTGGGAAAAGCATGTGAAAATAGTTTTCTCTCAAACATGATTCATGATATCCCAGCAGAAGACTTTTTCACATGGTAAAATCACCTTAGAACATACCACAATTCCTAAAATGAGTATAGTACCATCAACAAATGATTTATAATGTAACTAAAGTCTTAAAACCTTCTATCAACTGCAATGCTTTTTAATGAGGTGCTATCATGTATATTGGTCCCAAGATGGCTGCCAACACTTCTTGGATGAAGTGCTGACAGCCAATCAGATCTCACGATGAGATGTGTGGTTAGGCTCCGCCCAGATATATATGTGATTTTAATTTTGATTTTCTCAGGAACTGCTGAACGGATTTACACCATTTAAGCAAAAGGCACGACTCTGAACCAAGGTCTACCTTTCTGCCAAATTTGGTGTAATTCCGTTCAGCAGTTCGGGCTGTAGCTGCGTCAACAGGTCCTATGGGAAATTGCATGGGGAAAACGTGTTTTGGGAACCCCTTTTTTCTCAGCCCCCGCTTGACAAATCACCACGAAACTTTCAGGATAGGAGCGGATCGGAGCTGGCCAAAAGTTTGGAAAATTTCGCGAAGATACGTCAACCGGCACCAGACTTATTGGGAATAGAATGTTGTGGATTTCCTATGGAAAATAGGTCCTAACTATAACTACCTAATATATATATATATGGGAGGAGAACTTCGTCAACTGCTGCCGCATTTACTGGAAGGACGAAAACGGACCCAGATCAATTCAGTGCAAGGTCATTTTATTTAACCATAGGTGCACCACGTACCACCATGACGCGTTTCGGCCTCAACATGGAGGCCTTGATCAGTGATGTCATTTGAGATGTCATCAGTGATGTCATCAGTGATGTCACTGACCATGTTATGAGTGATGTAATATGTGACGTCATCAGCAGTGCATTGCGAGGGCGTGAGTTATAGTTAGCTGAACTAACTATAACGGGGGAATTTCTAGGGTTTTGTACGAGGGAAATGTCCAGCTAACTATAACGCCCCTGAAACCTATGGTTTTTTCAGTGAATTTCTAAGGTTTTTTAAATGCCAATTCCTAACTATAACGCCCCTGAAACCTATGGTTTTTTCAGTGAATTTCAAAGGTTTTTTAAATGTTAATTCCTAACTATATCAGGCCTGAAACCTATGTTTTTTTTCAGTGAATTTCAAAGGTTTTGTAAATGACAATTGTTAATGTATTCATTGTTATACTGATTTGTATGATACTGATTTACTAAATTTTTAAAACTATTTAATTTTAGATATATTTTTTATAATTACATTATAATTACATTATACATTACAATACAAAATATACTTTCTCAGAATGAATTACTTTAGTTTAAATACTTGGCAAATAGGCAACAGACTTTTAAGTACAGTAGTTACAGTTGTTGCAATGGGCAACACAATTTCAAACACAAAGCAACATTGAGCTCAATGTGAATTTCTAATTAAATGCAATTAGTTACTTTATGGATTACTTTTCTAACCACAGGACTGGATCCTAGATTCAGTCCTTGGACAACTCCTGTAAATAGTTGAGTAAAAGTGCTTTGGTTACAGTATTAAGGAATATTATTGTATTTTAAAAGTTGACACTTAGAAACTTTTTTCCATAGAATCACCAATGTTATCCTATGGCAGAAAATTCACTTAGCAGGTAAGTAGTGTGATCGTTACTTTTTCTTACTCAGTGGTGGATCCTGGATCCAGCACTGGCCAACCTCATGTAAACAGTTGAAAGAATGTGTTTAAGTCATACAGATGATTTTTTAGGAATATTTTTTGTTTGTGAAAATAGACACTTAGAAACTTTTCTGGTGAAAACCACACAATGGATTCCTATGGAAGGGAATACAAGTTACTGGTAAGTACGCTTAGAATTACTTTTCAGGGTCAGTGCTGGGCTAAAAGATGCAACCCTGGGTTCTCTCCTGCTAACAGGTGAGTAAATCGGAATTCGTAGTTCGGCTGATTTTAGAGGAATATTTGTACGTTTCAAAAATGGACACTGAAAATTTTCTGGTGAAAACCACACAATGGATTCCTATGGAAGGAAATACAAGTTACTGGTAAGTACGCTTAGAATGACTTTTCTGGGTCAGTGCTGGGCTAAAAGATGCAGCCCTGGGTTCTCTCCTGATAACAGGTGAGTAAATCGGAATTCGTAGTTCGGCTGATTTTAGAGGAATATTTGTACAATGGTAAAGGAAGTGGGTGGGGCCTGAGGTGACGTGTGCAAACACGCCCTGTGGCGCGTTTTAAGTTGGGGACTTAATTCCTCTTCAATCCTGTGGTCCCCTGGGGGCCAACTAGCCCACCAGGTACCACCAGATACCTCCAGTATGCGTCAGGGAGCTGCGTTGCAGAGAGATATTCAGAGGCCACGCCCCTTTTTACAGCACTCTGCAACGCAACTCCGAGGCGCTTCCTTGAGGTACCTGGTGGGCTAGTTGGCCCCTAGGGGACCTCTGGATTGAAGAGGAATTAATTCTCCAACTTAAAACGCGCCACAGGGCGTGTTTGCACACATATCACCTCAGGCCCCGCCCCCCAACCTCACCACTGTGCAAACGCGCCCCGTGGCATGTTTTAAGTTGGGGGATTAAGTCCCCTTGAATCCTGAGGTCCCCTGGTGGCCAACTTGCCCACCAGGTACCTCCAGTATGCGCCAGGGAGCTGTGTTGCAGAGAGGTGTTCAGAGGCCACGCCCCTTTTTACAACACTGCAACGCAGCTCTGTGGCACTCTTACTGGAGGTACCTGGTGGGCTAGTTGGCCCCTAGGGGACCTCTCGATTGAAGAGGAATGAATTCCCCAACTTAAAACGCGCCACAGGGCGTGTTTGCACAGTATCACCTCAGGCCCCACCCCCTATCTTCACCACTGTGCAAACGTGCCCCGTGGCGCATTTCAAGTTGGGGGATTAAGTCCTCTTGAATCCTGAGGTCCCCTTGCGGCCAACTAGGCCACCAGGTACCTCCAGTAAGCGCCACAGAGCTGCATTGCAGAGAGGTGTAAAAAGGGGCGTGACCTCATTACACCTCTCTGCAACGCAGCACCCTGGCGCGTACTGGAGGTTCCTGGTGGGCTACTTGGCCCCCAAGGACCCCCAGTATTCAAGGGGAATTAGTTCCCCCTCTGCAAACGCGCCAAGGGGCGCGTTTGCAGAGTGGTGTAAGGAGGGGGCGTGGCCTCCGGCCCGATCCCGTTTTTTTTTCTTTCTTGTTTTTTAGAAGGGGGGCTTTTTTTCTATTTTTTTTGGTCCTCGGGACCCCATCCTGCAGGCCCTGACCCCAATTTTTATTTCTGAAAAAAAAGAAATCGGGAAGAGGGCCGCATGGCCTCCCTCCCGAGGCCATAATTTGCCCCGGGGACTCCATCCCCCGGGGCATGGGCCTTTTAAAAAAAATGTTATGGAGGGGGGCTGCATAGCCCCCCTCCTCTGGCCACTTTAAGGCCTCGGGGACCCCATCCCCAGGGGTTGGCCATTGTTTTTTTTATTATTATTTATTTTTTTATTTAATTTGGGAGGGGGGCCGCGTTGCCCCCCTCCCGGGCCACTTCTGGCCCCGGGGACCCCATCCCCCAGGGTCTGGCCTCTCGTTGGAGGCCGTGGGGGATCCCCAATCCCCCCACGGTCCCAGCCGGCTCCCCGCCTCCCGCGGGAGCCGGCATTGCTTTTCCACATGGGGAGAAGCGAACATGCTGCTCCCCATGTGGAAAAGCAATCTGCTTTGCTTCATTGAAGCAAGAGCAGGTTTCCCTGCTCTCGATTCAATGAAGCAAAGCAGTTTGCAATGGCAGGGTGGGAGCCGCGGCTCCCGCCCTGCCATTTCAAACAGCAGTGTCCCAGGGGGTGGGTACCCCAGGACACTGCAGGAGCCGGCCCTGGGGGGGTGGCGGTCCCCAAGGCCAATACAAGGCACCAGGAGGGGGGCCGCAAGGCCCCCCTCCAACATGTATAAGTTGCCCCAGGGCTGGGGGGCCTGAGAGCCCCCCCACATCAAATAGTTTTAAGCCCCGGGTGGTGGCGGTCCCCGGGGCTGGGCGGGCTGCGAGCCCCCCACCTATGATAACGAAGCCCCGGGGGGTGGCAGTCCCCCGGGCTGCGGGGGGGCTGTGAGCCCCCCGCATATACAATCTCGGAGCCCCGGGGTGGTGGTGGTCCCCGGGGCAGTGTGGGGGGGATTGGGACCCCCCACACTTTTTTTTTTAATTAAGCCCCCGGGATTTGGCCCCCGGGGCAAATTAGAATATTCAGCGTGGGAGACCGCGCTGATTTTGTTTTTTTTTTGGCCGAAATTCGCGCTGGGTGCGCGAATCTTGCCGATTTTTAAAAACAAATTTTTTTTTTTTGGGCCCTGGGGGTCCTTGTGGGACCCCCTGAGCAGGCCTAGGGGGTCACGGTGTTTCTACCCTGCCCCCTTGTCGCGTTTTGCACGTTTGTTTCTTTAGGTTTCTTGTGCCTCGGATCTACCGAGGCACAAGATGGCTGCCAACACTTCCTGATCTGGAGTGTTGGCAGCCAATTAGAATACAACTCGTGCACGGCAGGGTGTGCGCTGGGTGCGGGGAGGGTGCACGGATCCTCCCCGGCCATAGATATCACTAACTTTTTTACCCTCATTTTCTCAGGAACTACTGAACGGATTTACACCATTTAAGCAAAAGGCACGGGTCTGAACTGAGAATTACCTCTTTGCCAAATTTGGTGTAATTCCGTTCAGCAGTTCGGGCTGTAGCTGCGACAACAGATCCTATGGGAAATTGCATGGGGAAAACGCGTTTTGGGACCCCCCTTTTTTCTCAGCCCCTGCTTGACGAATCACCACGAAACTTTCAGGGTAGGAGTGGAGCTGGCCAAAAGTTTGGAAAATTTTGCGAAGATTTGTCAATCGCCGCCAGACTTACTGGGAATAGAATGTTGTGGATTTCCTATGGAAAATAGGTCCTAACTATAACTATCTACTGGCGACCGCCAGTAGATAATATATATATATATATATTCACTAAAAAAACCATAGGTTTTAGGGAAAGTTATAGTTAGTTGGACATTTCACTCATACTAAACCAGAGCATTGCAGGGGCGTGAGATATAGTTAGCTGAACTAACTATAACAGGGGAATTTCTCTGGTTTTGTACGAGTGAAATGTCCAACTAACTATAACTTTCCCTAAAACCTATGGTTTTATCAGTGAATTGCTAAGGTTTTTTAAATGCTAATTTCTAACTACAACGTGCCTGAAACCTATGTTTTTTTCAGTGAATTTCTAAGGTTTTTTAAATGCTAATTTCTAACTATAACGTGCCTGAAACCTATGGTTTTTCAGTGAAGTGCAAAGGTTTTTCAAATGCTAGTTTCTAACTATGCCTACAGAGGTAAGACATGTGAAGAAAGAAGAAAAAACGCACAGAAAGAAGCAAAAGAAATGCAGAAAGAAGCAACAGAAGGCCACAAAGACGAAGAAAAGTGCAGGAAGAAGCAAGACGTGCAGAAAGAACCAACAGAAGAGCAGAAAGAGGCCTTGTTGCAAAATCATCCTGTGCCAACAACTTTTTCAGACGGCTACCGGTGGTAACTGACTCTGACTGCCCAGGCCTAGAGCCAGTGCTATGCTAAAACACACTTAGAATACAGTGAAAACACCTACATACACTAGAGAACACTATGCTTTGGGGTACCACTGTGATTAGCATGACCTCCTCTGTAAGGCCCTAGTACACAATAGGGCAGGGGGATTAAAACTACCTCTAAAAACATGCTATGGGCGCGTTTGCACAGTAGTGAAGGGGGGGCCTGAGGTGACATGTGTGCAAACACCACCTGTGGCCATTTTAAGTTGGGAGATTAAGTCCCCTTGAATCCTGACGGTCCCTGGGGTCCAACTAGCCAACCAGGTACCTCCAGTAAGTGCCACAGAGCTGTGTTGGAGAGAGGTGTAAAAAAGGGGCGTGGCCTTGCCCACCTCTCTGCAATGCAGCACAGTGGCGCTTACTGGAGGTACGTGGTGGGGTGGTTGGCCCCCAGAGACCCTCAGGATTGAAGAGGAATTAATTCCCCAACTTAAGATGCACCACAGGGCGTGTTTGCACACATGTCACTGCAGGCCCCACCCCCTCCCTTCACCACTGTGCAAACATGCCCTGTGGTGCGTTTTAAGTTGGGGGATTAAGTCCCATTGAATCCTGAGGGTGCCTGGGGGCCAACTAGCCTACCAGGTACCTCCAGTAAGCGCCACAGAGTTACGTTGCAGAGAGGTGTAAAAAGGGACGAGGCCTGGACCACCTCTCTGCAACGCAGCGCAGTGGAGCTTACTGGAGGTACCTGTTGGGCTAGTTGGCCCCCAGGGGCCCTCAGGATTGAAAGGGAATTAATTCCCCAACTTAAAACGCACCACAGGGCATGTTTCCAAACATGTCACCTCAGGCCCCGCCCCCTCCCTGCACCATTATGCAAACGCGCCCCGTGGCGCATTTTAAATTGGGAGATTATGTCCCCTTGAATCCTGAGGGTCCCTGGGGTCCAACTAGCCCACGAGGTACCTCCAGTAAGCTCCACAGAGCTGCGTTGCAGAGAGGTGTAAAAAGGGGCATGGCCTCTGAACACCTCTCTGCAACACAGCTCCCTGGTGCATACTGGAGGTACCTGGTGGGCTAGTTGGCCCCCAGGGACCCTCAGTATTCAAGGGGAAATAATTCCCAAACTTACAATGCGCCAGGGGCGCGTTTGCACAGTGGTGAAGGGAGGGGCAGGGCCTGAGGTGACATGTGTGCAAACACGCCCTGTGGCGAGTTTTAAGTTGGGAAATGAATTCCTCTTCAATCCTGAGGGTCCCTGGCGGCCAACTAGCCCACCAGGTACCTCCAGTAAGCGCCACTGCGCTACGTTGCAAAGAGGTGGCCCAGGCCACGCCCCTTTTTACACCACTCTGCAACGCAGCTCTGTGGCGCTTACTGGAGGTACGTGGTGGGCTAGTTGGACCCCAGAGACCCTCAGGATTGAAGAGGAATTAATTTGCACACATGTCACCTCAGGCCCCGCCCCCTCCCTTCACCACTATGCAAACGCGCCCTGTGGCATGTTTTAAGTTGGGAGATTAAGTCCCATTGAATTCTGAGGATCCCTGGGGTCCAACTAGTCCACCAGGTACCTCCAGTAAGCGTCACAGAGCTGCGTTGCAGAGAGGTGTAAAAAGGGGCATGGCCTGGACCACCTCTCTGCAAGGCAGCCCTGTGGCGCTTACTGGAGGTACCTGGTGGGCTAGTTGGCCCCAAGGGACCCCCAATATTGAAGGGGAATTAATTCTCCAACATAAAACACACCACAGGGCGCGTTTGCAGAGTGTTGCTGGTAGGGGGTGGTGCCTCCGACACGATCCTGAGTTTTTTAAATAAAAAAGTCTTGGAAGGGGGGCTGTGTGGCCCCCCTTCTTTTTTTGGGCCCTGGGGACCCCAACCCCCAGGGCCTGACCCCCATTTAAAATATATATATATATATATATATATAATAACGGGAAGGGGGCTGCATGGGCCCCTCTCCCATGGCCAATTCCAGGCTCCGGGGACCCCATCCCCGGGGCATGGCCCAATATTTTTTTTATGTTTATGGAGGGGGGCCTCAT
Organism: Triturus cristatus; assembly: GCF_964204655.1. NCBI lineage: Eukaryota > Metazoa > Chordata > Amphibia > Caudata > Salamandridae > Triturus > Triturus cristatus. The sequence goes on from NC_140583.1 coordinate 883,179,039, forward strand.
GGCCCCCCTCCTCAGGCCATTTATGGCCCCGGGGACCCCATCCCCCGTGGCCAGCCTTTGCGTGATTTTTTAAGTTAAAAAAAAAATAATATTGGGGATGGGGGCCGTGTGGCCCCCCTCCTTAGCAGAGGCGTAGCTAGAGCCTGTGGCGCCCAGGGCCATCCCACAGACTGCCGCCAATGGCATCCACAGCCCCATGACCGTGCGAGGCCAAGTCTCGACTCAAATTTTGAATCTCACCCCACTGTCAAACCTCGGGCACAAATATTTCTCACATGTATTACTGGAATGCCAGCTCCACACCGGTCCACCAACCAGTGCAAGCAAGTGCCAACCATCTGAACTCGCAGCTGCAGAGGGCCACGCACAGCACTCCGGGGCCCCTCGCCCATACCGGTGTGATTCTTCCTAATACCTCCAAACATATCCATCAGCCTGCCTGACTGTGGTCGGCACGCGCGTCCCACAGGCTCTCCGAGGCCCGCCCACCAACCATGCCATCACGCACATGCTCACCGCGGCAACCGGAGTCCGCGAGTCAGCTGACTCCAATGAATCCACGGTATAGGTCAGAGGCAATCGAGATCCGTGCCAGGTACTCCCACATCCCACCAAAGTCTGGGCCCATCTCTCACCGCCCGACCCATGTGTCGAAAGGCCTATGTCCCACCCCACCACCCGCACAGAACAATTCCACAGGTGGGCACAACCACCCTCAAATCCTGCTCACCACAGCATTCAACACACCCAATGCAATGTGTCCCCTTCCCACACATCGGTCCGAGTCTCAGCTGCTCCCCTATACCAGCAAGTGTGTCACTGCGTGGCAGCCACGTTGGCATAGCAGCTGAGGTTTCAGATTGCTATGTGTGACATTTTTTAAATTGCAGTGCAATTATGAGTGACATTTTAACCACTATGAGTGACAATTTCTCGCAAGCAAACCCTAGCAATGAAGTCCATGGAAATGGATAAACATTACAAATTATACCCTTTTGAGCTGTGAGAAACTCGAAAAAGATCTTTAAACTGCTGCAGAGCACTTCCTATTGATCATAACACATCTGCTTTTCATAACTAGGAGCATTTTGTACTGTGGAAATTGTATGTGCCTTCATTCTGATAGGAAAAGAGAAAACTATTAATCTCAGCATGCAAAGTGTTCAGGATTAACAAGTCAGGTTTCACAGTGTTACAATTCACATGAAACACACAACAGGAAGCAGCTATGGATGGGCCACATTATCGTACTTGGTGTTAAGTGACACTCAGAGACACCCTCTGACATACATGTAATTTAAAGCCTACTCTCCACCACAATAATAATACAAGCTCCAACCAGGCTTGGACAGGCCCAAAAGCAGCAGCAAATGCTGCTCAGTGTGCACATTCACCCTCCCGCCATTAAGAAGAACCTGAGCCTGACCAGGGTTGGACTGGCCTGTTTGGATTATTGCCTTCACTATTGCTCACTGTTACTGCAGTAGATCCCAGGTAGGTCCTACTGTACCAGTCACTATAGGGTTACCACTAATCTGTTGTTTTTACTGGCATGATCAGTATTGTATTGTCCTGGCTCGGGGTCATACAAAAAGCCGAGATTTTTTCCCTCATCAGAGCATACTTTGCAGTGTTCTGAAGCTGCAAAGTTAAAGATAACTGTCTCATAATTAAAGTAAATAAAGACAAAGCCCATTGTAAAATGTATAAACTTTATGAAGACAATGTTTTTTTTATAATTTTGTCATGCTTAAGCTTTAAATCAACATGAACAAATGACCAGTATGCCAATATTTAGCAACCTTACAAGAGAGTTGGAAACGCTGAATGTGCCAGAATTGCTCCAGTACTGCTCTCCGTGTTGTCTCAATTTAGTGCTGCTGGCGTCCATAGCAAGGCAGGGGCACCGGAAGGGGCTCTCTCTCGGGGCACAAGGCAGTGGCAAGGCGACCAGCCGCAAGGCAAACATTAGTCAGGTGTTCCCAAGTTATTGGCCTCAGTGGTGCTACAGGGAAAGGCTCTCTTGACCCTGGGGCAAAGGAGTCAGAGTGCGCAGCACAAACTGCTGATAGCCTGCAACGTTGGTGTCTGGTGCAGAGCTCAGTCCAGCCAGCCACATGTTGTCTGTGTGAAATCAAGCCAGGCCTGCTTCGTCACTAGCATCCATAAGCTATATAACTAGAATGAGCTAAAATTGTTACTGACACCCCACAACACCATGCTGGTGTCTGCCGAGTGCAGTACAGCACTAGTGTCTGGAGAGCACATCACTAACGCATGTAGTGCACAATACTTCACTAGTATCAGTGCAATATGCTGATGGCAACTGTACTGTTCAGTACGTCACTAGCATGTGCAGGGCTTGCTTTTTGTGTATATATTATGTGTGTCATTACTAGTCTCTGGAACATGTGGTTGACATTTGCCAATCACATAATTAGCATGTTTAAAACATGCGTCTGTGAAACATATAATAAAAACGGCAAGGAATGGCATATAAATAAGAGACGTGGAGCGAGTTACTAGCACCAGCCCAATGTCATCAGATCAGACACTGTGCGTGCCCCTTGCGACGGCGCTGACACAAGTTATAATAAACTGTGTACAGCAAAGTCAGTAACGGCTCTTCACGCTGCACGCATTGGCAAAAGTAACACACACTTAATGTATTGTTCAGACTGTCTGCTGGTTCCTCCTGGTCCGTCCGGTGGCCGCGGAATGCCGCACAGGGCTTCGAATCGTGGCTGCACAGCTGCAGCACACTGCATGATGCACTCGCCAGTCTTCTCCCAGACTGAGTCACTGACTCGTCCCCCGCCCGGCAGCCCACTTTGTGCCCGCGATTATCATCACCACGATGTTGATGCCTCTGATGCGTGGCGGCCGTGAGTGTCTTTGTGACAGAAATTAATCAGTCACTGACACTGGTCATGATCTGGCCGCCCTTCCGGCAGCGCCGGGGGTTTTCATAAATGTATTCTATTGCGCAGACAGTCAGCAGCGCACCGAGGACTGTCACTTGAGTTGACTCAGACTCAGATTTAAGTTCCCCGCCGAATCTGACCTACCTCACTTCCTCTTCCTTCAGGACTTGACGAGGCACTATGGCGTTCACATCCGGATTAAATCCTGGGCCCCCTAGTCAGCATTCCTTCATTATTATTTCAAATTCATTTCCTGTTTAGCTGCAGTAAAGACAGAAGCGTAGCTAGACTGACTGACAGTAGTGTCAGTGAGTGTCCCCAAGTAAACTACAAAGGCCGCTGCCCCCAAAATAGTGCCGCCTGGGGTTGACCGCCCCCCCCCCCCAGCTACGCCACTGCTCCTGGGCCACTTCTGGCCCTGGGGACCCCATCCCTCGGGGCCTGGCCACTTCATTGGGGACCGTGGACGGAACCCCAATGCCCCCACGGTCCCTGCCGGCTACCCGCGTCCTGCAGGAGCCGGCACTGCTTTTCCACATGGGGAGCTGCTAACATGTAGTTCCCCGTGTGGAAAAGCAATCTGGTTTGAATTTTGAAAGAGAGAGCAGGTTTCCTGCTCTCTCTTCTAAAATCCAAACCACAGTTTTCTACGGCAGGGCAGGAGCCGTGAGGCGCCCTGCCGTAGCAAACTGCAGTGTCCCGGTGGTGGGTACCCCGGGACACTGCAGGAGCTGGCCGTGGGTGGGTGGCGGTCCCCAGGGCCATCACAGGCTTCAGGAGGGGGGCCCATACGGCCCCCTCCCAACATCTGAACAGCCCCGGGGAGGTGGTGGTCCCCGGGGCTCGGGAGTCCATTATGGACCCCCAAATTTAAATATTAGTGCCCCAGGGAGGTGGCGGTCCCCCGGGCAGTGTGGGGAGGATTGGGGCCCCCCACACATTTTTTTACTACCCCCAGGACCTGGCCCAAGCGGGGGCTTCAATTAAATGAAGCGTGGAAGCCCGTGCTTCTGTTTGTTTTATTTTCTCAGCTGGATTCGCGCACCTAGCGTGAATTCTGCAGATTTTGTTTTTTAATGCTTTTTTGGGCCCTGGGGGTCCTTGTGGAACCCCCTGAGCAGGCCTAGGGGGTCAGGGTGTTTCTACCCTGCCCCCTTTTCTTCATTTGCACGTTTGTTTTACTGTTTTCTTGTGCCTCGGTTCTACCGAAGCATAAGATGGCTGCCAACACTTCCTGGTTTGAAGTGTTGACAGCCAATTAGAAAGCAGCTCGTGGTCGGCAGGGTCCGCGGATCCACCGCGGCCATAGATATTGAAACCTTTATTTTTTGATTTTCTCAGCAACTACTGAACAGATTTCTGAACCAAGTACTACCTTTTTGCCAAATTTGGGTTTTTCCGTTCAGCATTTCAAGCTGTAGCCGTGTCTAAAGTTTCCTATGGGAAATTGATTTTTTGACCTCTTTTTCTTGAATTTCTCAGGAACTACTGAACAGATTTACACCATTGAACAAAAAGAGTTCTTTCTGATACAAGGGCTACATTTTTGCCAAATTTGGCGTAATTCCGTTCAGCAGTTCGGGCTGGAGCTGTGTCTAAAGTTTCCTACAGAAAATAACATGGAGAAAACACGTTTTGGGACCCCCCTTTTTTCTCACCTCCCGCTTGGTGAATCACCCCGAAACTTTCAGGATAGGAGCTGACCGTAACGGGCCATAAGTTTTGAAAATTTCGCGAAGATTCGTCAACAGGCGCAAAAGTTATTGCATTAAAAAAATGAGTTGCCAATGGAAACTAGGTCCTAACAATAACTATCTATTGGCGACCAATAAGTCTGGTGCCGGTTGACGAATCTTCGCAAAACTTTCCAAACTGTTGGCCAGCTCTGGTCCGCTCCTATCCTGAAAGTTTCGGGGTTATTCATCAAGCGGGGGCCGAGAAAAAAGAGGGGTCCCAAAATGTGTTTTCCCCATGCATTTTCCCATAGGACATTTTGACGCAGCTACAGCCCGAACTGCTGAACGGAATTACACCGAATTTGGCAAAATGGTAGTCCTCAGTTCAGACTCATGCCTTTTGCTTAAATGGTGTAAATCCGTTCAGTAGCTCCTGAAAAAATTAGAGTTAAAAGTACATATATATCTATGGCCTCAGAGGATCCGCGAACCCTATGCGCACCCTGAGCGCACCCTCTGCGAACCGTGCGCGCACGCTGAATGCTAATTGGCTGTCAAGTGTCTGTCAACATTCGAAACCAGGAACTGTTGGCAGCCCTTTTGTGCCTCGGTAGAAGCGAGGCTGAAGAAGTAAGGGAAATAAGTGTGTGAAGATATAAAGGGGGCAGGGTAGAAATACTCTGACACTCTAGAGTTGCTTAGGGGGTCCCAGAAGGACTCCCAGTGCCCCTTTTCTTTTTTTTTTAAATGACAAAATGCGTGCAGGGTGCACGGATCTGGCCGTAAAAAAAAAAAATGAAGCGCGGGCTTTTGCGCTTCCTTAATAATTAGCCCCCGGGGTGCCAAATCCCGGGAAGCCCCCCTGAAAAAGATCAGAAACATGAGGTCTCATGATGCCCAACGTTGGTTTACTAATGACCTGATGGAAAAAAACTAGTCCTACGCCAATTTGAACGTAAGTGGAGACAGGATTGCTGCCCTTTGAAAAAGGCAACTTTCACTATGGCCCTGAAAGACAATAAAAACGCCATCCTCCTAGCCAAATTTGAATACTTCTCTTCTAAAATCCTTGCTTCCACGAACAAAGCTAAAGACATTTTTCCCATTGTGGATGACCGTGTCACCGCTAAACCCATTCCCTCACAGCTCCTATGTGACTCCCTTAACTCTTACTTTACTTTACTGATAAAATCAATATCATCAAAGCCAGCATTCCCAAGGTTACCCTACCTCCAGATCCTGGCTGCCCTTACCGTAATCCCCATCACCTAGACCAAATTTCACCTATTACTCAGGAGATCTTTTTCTCCCTTCTTACTCAGGTCCGTTCTGGCTCCCCTACGGACAGCTGTGCCCCTCACAACATTCGGGAAGCCTTCCTTCACTTCCCCGAGCACCCCCTATCACTTCTTAATAAATCCCTCACGGAGGGTATTGTCCCCAACCTCTTCAAGAGTGCAGAAGTTGTGCCTATCCTAAAGAAACCAGGCTCTGACCCTCTAACACTCAGCAACTTCCGTCCTATATCGCTATTACCTTTCCTTGGTAAAATTATGGAGGCCCATGTCACCAAGTGCTTGAGTACTTTTGTTGAGCACACCCACTACCTTGACTCACATCAAGCGGACTTCAGACTGGAACACTCAACTGAGTCTATCGTCCTGGCAGTTCTCGATGAACTTAGGAAGGGGGCAGATCACAACATCTCGCAGGCCCTCGTGCTCCTGGATCTGTCGGCGGCTTTCGACACCGTCGACCACGAACTACTGGTCGACCGGGTCGATAGTGACGGGATCCAGGGGCTGCCTCTAAAGTGGATCTAATCTTTCCTTAGCGACCGCTATCAAGCAGTTCGCCTTGTTAACTTCACTTTGGAGAAGAGAAGATCGTCCTGTGGAGCCCCGCAGGGCTCCTCTCTTTCCCCTCTCCTTTTCAATCTGTACATCTTTCCCCTGATCCTGGCCCCCTGCCAGAGAAAAGTTGTCACTTTTAATTATGCTGACGACCTCCAGCTAGTCTTCACCATCGACTCATCTCCCTCCTCAATGGAAAATTTTCAATCCGCCATGAATTTTATCAGCAACTGGATGAACTTAAATCAGCTCAACCTCAATCCCGATAAAGCCGAGCTAGTTCTCACTGGGGCCTCTGACAACCCTTGGAACTCCAACTTTTGGCCCAAATCACTAGGATGTCCCCCCTCTCCAGTTAGCTTGGTTAAAAGTCTTGGGATCATAATCAGCAGTGATCTTACCATGAAGGCTCAGATAAATTCTGTGGTGTCCGCCTGCTTCTTCCATTCGAGACAAATTCGCAAAATCAGCAGATTTCTTTCCACGGAGGCGCTGACTCAAGTGATCCTTGTCCTTGTTATATCTCGCTTCGATTACGCTAACTCCTTGTATTCCAGCCTACCAACTAGTGCAGAACCAAGCAGCCAGGCTTGTTTATGGCCAGCCTAAATCCCACGAAGTTAAACCTTTGCTTAAAAGCCTTCACTGGCTCCCCGTCACTCAACGCTGTCTCTTCAAACTGTTGTGTTCATTGAGAGTTTTTGGTACTTATAAGTAAGTACCTATACAGAGTCTAAAGTTGTTGAGGAAGACTCTGTTTCCTTCATCAGTAAAGTGTACTCCATCTCTCCTATACATCTCTTGCATATGAAAGCGCAGATTGTTATTGTAAGTGGACCCCATTCTATAGTCTCGGAGAAAAGCAGAAACAGATTTATTCACATGTTTCCTAGCTTTCTCAATCTGTGGACAGAAATGATTGGACCAGTTCCACTTCTGCCTTTGGCATATGTTAGAATACACAAAGGCAGTTTTGGGAAAAAGTGAAATCAATTCTGCAAAGGTGTCCTTCATAAGCATTTCCAGACCTACCCCAGTCAAAGTGCCTAGGTCATTGCCACCACAGTGCACTATTATGAGGTCATGATGTTGGGGATGCATAAAGGATATTACCAATGGCATCAATTGGTGCCACTTTAACCATCTCTGTCCAATCCATTTAATGTCTACATTTGGCAAACCTAGGTCTTTGTGAATGCCTTTGTTTTCTGCATACCTTTGGCTCCAGAAAATATAGCTGTGTCCCACAATCCACACTCTAAGCATCTTGAAGGGAGGTCTGGATGCACTCAGATGATCTCTGTAAATGAAATGGCAGTTTGAAAAGTAAGATTTTTCTAAAATGGTGGCTAAGATGCAGTTTTGAAAAAAGACAAGAAATCATTGGTTGTTTGACAACCTTCTACACTGAAAACTAGGGTGCATGTTTCTGTTTTTTAAATGCATGATTGTTATTGGTTAACAAAAACTGATTGAAAGGAACATTATATATGATAAGCTGATATGTTGAAAAGTCAAGCACACTTGCTGTTTTGATTAGCAACATTGTGTGCTGAACTTGTGACCTGTGTGCCCAGTTCAGTGTTCCATGAACTGTTTCTATGGTAACAGGCAGAAGGTAGATTGGGGGTAGGGTTCAAATTTATGTCATTTGGAAAGGGTTGAATTGTTTAACCAATAGAAATGTGTGTTAGCTTTTGAATTAATGTGGGAAGGAATGTGATTTGATGTTTACATTTATATGTGTGCAAAATGAGAGGGAAACTTTGCCATTCTTTGGTTTTGCTGACAGGTGCACAGTGCAGAGATTCAGTATAAGAAAATCGGGTGTGTGACTGACATACTTCTTAATCTACAAAACAACTTGAAAGGTGAGTTATTTAATTGTGAGGGGATGTATGTGGTGTATTTTGATTTTAATCAGAGTAATGTATTTCTCTTGCTAAAGTGCATCGAGTACTTGTTTTTGTCTACAAAACTTATTGTCAGTGTGTGTGCATGTATAAACCATTCTGTGATAAGCATTTGTGTTTTTCATGTGTTTGCATACAAATAACTGGGCTGTTTTTTTGGGTAGAATTAGAAACCAGTCATTGTTTAGGTATTTGCAAAATGAGTCACGTTTCTACACTAAAATGTAGTACTCCTTCTAGATTAAGAAATGTGTTTTGGAACAGTGCAAGGGATAGTGTTGTTTGTCTAAGATCACACAGTGAGTCTGTGTGCATTTAGGAATCATTTTGAGAGAAACATGTTGGTACTAATGTATAGTACAAGATTTTCTGCAGTGTGTGCAGTCACCTTACATCTTGTAGACTAGTAAATGTATTTTGTACAAGGGATAGTTGGCTGTCTACAATCACACTGTGAGTCTGTGTGCATTTGGGCAATTATTGTGAGAAAAGCATTTGGTAACATCATGTATTTGCTTGTAGATTACTGCTTTAAAATTTGGTTTGTTGTCAAGTTAGAGTAGCATTAGAGGCAAGTCATTTCTTATGCAATTGCAAAATGAGTCAGGCTTTCACAGTAGTGTGCAGTATTGAAATATGTAGAATGTGTGCAGTCACCTTACCCCTTCCAGAGTAGTGAATGACTTTTGGTAAACTCCTAGGGATAGTTTTGCTTGTCTAGAATCACACTTTGAGTCTGTGTGCATTTGAGTAACCATTGTGAGAGAAGCATTTGGTAACATCGTGTATTTGCTGACAGATAACTGTTTTAAAACCTGTCATGTTGTCAAGTTTTAGTAGCATTAGAAACCAGTCATTGCTTATGCATTGATAAAATGAGCCAGGCTTTGATACTAAAGTGCAGTACTGAAATATGTAGATTATGTGCAGTCCCCTTACTCCTTCCAGAGTAGTGAATGTGTTTTGGTAAAGTCCAAGGTATAGTGTTGCTTGACTAGAATCACACTGTGAGTCTGTGTGCATTTGGGTAACCATTGTGAGAGAAGCATTTGGTAACATCTTGTATTTTCTGACAGATAACTGTTTTAAAACGTGTTATGTTGTCAAGTTTTAGAAGCATTAGAAGTCAGTCATTGCTTATGCTTTGGTAAAATGAGTCAGGCTTTGACACTAAAGTGCAGTACTGAAATATGTAGATTGTGTGCAGTCCCCTTACTCCTTCCAGAGTAGTGAATGTGTTTTGGTAAAGTCCAAGGGATAGTGTTGTTTGTCTAGAATCACACTGTGAGTCTGTGTGCATTTGGGCAACCATTGTGAGAGAAGCATTTGGTTATATCATGTATTTGCTGACAGATAACTGTTTTAAAACCTGTCATGTTGTCAAGTTTTAGTAGTATTAGAAGCCAGTTTTGCTAATGCATTCATAAAATGGGTCAGGCTTTGACACTAAAGTGCAGTACTGAAATATGTAGATTGTGTGCAGTCCCCTTACCCTTCCTGAGTAGTGAATGACTTTTCGTAAACTGCAAGGGATAGTGTTGCTTGTCTGGAATCACACTGTGAGTCTGTGTGCATTTGGGTAACCATTGTGAGAGAAGCATTTGGTAACATCGTGTATTTGCTGACAGATAACTGTTTTAAAACCTGTCATGTTGTCAAGTTTAAGTAGCATTAGAAGCCAGTTTTTGCTTATGCATTGATAAAATGAGTCAGGCTTTCACACTAAAGTACAGTACTGAAATCTGTAGATTGTGTGCAGTCCCCTTACTCCTTCCAGAGTAGTGAATGTGTTTTGGTAAAGTCCAAGGGATAGTGTTGCTTGTCTAGAATGACACTGTGAGTCTGTGTGCATTTGGGCAACCATTGTGAGAGAAGTATTTGGTTACATCATGTATTTGCTGATAGATAATGGCTTAAAATCCTTTCATGTTCTCAAGTTTTAGTACTATTATAAACTAGTGATTGCTTATGTATTCACAAAATGAGTCAGGCTTTCACACTAAAGTGCAGAACTGAAATATGTAGATTGTGTGCAGTCCCCTTACCCCTTCCAGAGTAGTGAATGAGTTTTGGTAAACTCCAAGGGATAGTGTTGCTTGTCTAGAATCACACTTAGTTAATATCCAAGTAGTAATGGAGTGAGGCAGGCTTTAGCACATGGATTGATTCAAACGCAAATCCATTATGCATGCAGTCCTCTAACCACCTACACATTTGTCTTTCACATCTTCAATACCCCAGACAGTATTCATACAGTTCCTACAAACACCAGATCACTCCTCTTACACTCTTTTAGTGACTCATTCAGCATCATGTAGTAATCCATTTACTGTGCCAAAACCTAAACACTTATAAATTCACCCAGGAACTCTCCGTGCAATAATGTATACATTTAGTTAATATGCAAGTAGTAATGGAGTTAGGCAGGCCTTAGCACATGGATTGATTCAAATGCGTATCCACTATGCATGGAGGCCTCTAACCACCTACATAATTGTCTATCAGACCTTCAATTTCCCAGCAGTATCTAAAAACTCCAGTAAACACTCTTTCAGTCCACTTGCACACCTCTAGTGACTCATCTGGCACTATGTAGTAATCTATTCTCTGCACCAAAACACAACAACTTAAAAAGATTAACCCAAGCACTCGCCTTGCAGTACTGTAATGATTCAGTCAGTACCCAGGTAATTATGCAGTGTCCGAGGTCTTAGCTCATGAACTGTTTAAACATCTATCCACTATGCATGCAGGCCTCTAGTCACCTACACATTTGTCTTTCACTTCTTCAATTAACTAGTCAGTATCTATATACTTCAATAAACACCCTGCCACTCATCTTGCACTCCTCCAGTGACTGATCCAGTACCATGAACTAATCTATTCACTGCGCCAAAACCGAAAAACTTAAAAGTTTCACCCAGGCAGTCTCCTAGCAGTAGTCTAATGATTCAGTCAGTACCCAGGTACTCATGCAGTGAACCATGTATTACCACATGGACTGCTTCAAATGTCTATCCAGTATGCATGCAGGCTTCTAACCTACTATACACTTGTCTTTAACAGCTTGAATTCCCCAGTCAGTATCCATGTACTTCCAGCAAACACCATGTCACTCCCTTTGCACTCTTCCAGTGACTTATTCAGCACCATGTAGTAATGCATTCACTGCGCCAAAACCGAAACACTTATGAATTCACCCAGGCACTCTTCTTGCAATACTCTAATCTTTCAGTCAGTACCCAAGTACTAATGGAGAGAGGCAGGTTTTAGCACATGGATTGATTCAAACGTGTTTCCACTATGCATGGAGGCCTCTAACCACCAACACAATTGTCTTTCAGACCTTAAATTTCCCAGTCAGTATCTGCAAACTCCAATAAACACCCTGTCACTCCAATTGCACACCTCCACTGACTCATTTGGCACTATGTACTAATCTATTCACTGCGCCAAAACCCAAAAACTTAAAAAGATTCACCCAGGCACTCTCCTTGCAGTACTCTAATGATTCAGTCAGTACCCAGGTAGTTATGCAGTGATCCAGGTGTTAGTCCATGGACTGTTTCAAACGTCTATCCACTATGCATGCAGGTCTCTAGCCACCTACACACTTGTCTTTCACACCTTCAATTCCCCAGTCAGTATCCATAAAGTTCCAGCAAACACCCTGTCACTCCCCTTATATTTCTCCAGTGACTCATTCAGCACCATGTACTAATGTATTTACTGCGCCAAAAAGCAAATACTTATAAATTCATCCAGGCACTCTCCTTGCAATACTCGAAACATTCAGTCAGTACCCAAGTACTAATGGAGTGAGGCAGGCCTTAGCACATGGATTGATTAAAACGCCTATCCAATATGCATGTAGGCCTCTAACCACCTACACAATTGTCTTTCACACCTTCAATTCGCCAGTCAGTATCCATACACTTCCAGCAGACACCCTGTCAATCCCCTTGCTCTCCTCTAGTCACTCATCCGGCACCATGTAGTAATCTTTACTGCACAAAAACCCAAACCCCTAAAAGATTCATTCAGGTACTATCCTTGCATTACTTTAATGTTTCAGTCAGTATTCAAGTACTCATGCAGTGAAGCATGCCTTTTGACAAGGACTGTTTGAAGTAACTATCCACTATGTATATAGTGGTCTAACCAGTTTTACACTTGTGCATCAGGCCTACTTTTCCACAGTTACTATGCATACACTCCAGCCAACACACTGTGACTGCTGTTGCAAACCCATAGTGAGTCTTTTAGTAGCATGTAGTGATCTATTCAATGAAGTAAAATTCAACACAACTGTGATTTCACTCAGTGTCTCTCCTTATAGTACTGTAATCATTCAGTCAGTTAGCATGTAGTCTTTCAGAGAGGCAGGCTTTAGGGCATGAACTGCCTCAAAGTAGTATGCACTATGAATGTAGTGTTTTAACCATCGTCACGCTTGTGTTTCAGGGCTATCATTTCTTAGTCAGTATTTATATAAAATGTGTTTGTATAGTAATAGAAAAGTATAAATTATAAAGTTATTAATATACATTTATTTGTGATTATTTTTTACAGATACTGTTTTTCACCATTAAAATAGAGAAATCATGCCGGATAAAAAAAAGAAAAAGAAAAGAACAGAGAAAGGACAGTTACTTGAAGAAAAATCAACCACAAGTATTGAATGGACAACATAGGGGCCGATTCCGATCCTGGAAAAACCGGGTACGAAGCATTTTCTCCGTCCGACTCGTACCCGGGAAAAATACCTTACAAACAAGCAAGTACGATTCGTACGGAAACACCATTTCCGTACGAATCGTAAAAAACACCGACCGGCAAAAAAATACATACAAATCGGATCCAGGACACCGCGTACGCGACATTCGCACGGAGTCAGGCAGCGTTTTACGGATCAGCAAGTACGATTCGTACCCACAGCACTTCGCACGGCAAAATTTTTACGGGACCCAAAAAGTGCCAGAAAATCTAACTACGCCACGATGCACGACGAAAAGGGTGCCCGGTACGTACCGTACCCCCATCCCTACACGTCTGCACCGTACCCCCAGCCCCTCCGTACGTCCGAAGCGTACCCCCAGCCCACCCCCCCGTAGGTACGGTGCAGACCCCCATCCCCGTAGGTACGGTGCGTACCCCCACCCCCATAGGTACGGTGCAGACTCCCACCACCATAGGTACGGTGCGGACCCCCACCCCCATAGGTACGGAGCATACCCCCACCCCCATGTTTGGACGTCTCCATGGTTGCTATGGGAGTTCGCACTGTACGGTGTTTTTTCCATACGGTTGTGCATTCGGACGGACGGGACGGATCGTACTTGCGCGCTCGGACTTCAGTTTCCCGACTCGTACGTAAAAGTGTCCTGGGACGTGTCGGACACTTTTTCTGACCCGAGGACGTGTCGGGGAATTTTCCCACTGCGATTCGTATGGATCTTTTTACCTACGTCATACTTGTCAGTTTGTACAGGACTTGTACGATTCGTACGTAAAACAATTTGGATACGATTCGTACGGGGAATGTTTTTAAAGGATCGGAATCGGCACCATAATGTGGCTAAAAAGAAAAAATCTTCTGGTAAGATCACAAAGCCATTTATTAAAAATGTTTGTAGGACCAGACATAATGTACAGAATACTGAAACCTCTGAGAATGCTTCAACTAGAAAAAATATTCAAAATAATAGGAAAAGCAAAAAAGCAAATGGACAGTCAAAGGAGACGAAGTATGGTAAAAGAAGGCAAAATCAGTATAAGGAAATACGCAAAAAAATATTTTACAAGAGAGTAGTACATAATTTGCTGAAAGATGTGAAGAAATATAAAAAGAGAGCTCTATTTTATAAAAAGAAGAAGCATATTGAAACCATTGTTGAAAAGGCTTTTGAAGTAAAAAGGAAACTATTTATTTTAGTATTAAACAGAATTCGATCACTAGATAAACCAATCCATTTAATGAAGGCCAAAAGTAGGAGGAAAATAGTAATTAATAGAACAAAGTTTTGTGATTTTTTTGGGGAGAATGGAAACACAGTTCAAGTTCAGAGCCTTTCTTTAATGAAGAGAGTTATTTACAGAGCAATAATTTATTGCATGCAGTTGACACCAGTGGTCGAGGTTATGAGGTTAGAAATGGTTGTCCAATTGACAAAGAGAAAATGGTTGAAAGAAGTGATAGCTGATGAAGTTCTAGGGAGACGTCCTAAACACGCTGTGCACACTTGGGATTGCAGTAGTATTTGTAGTGTACGACAAGAATCTGTTGATAAATTATGTAGTTTCTTACGAGCATATAGTAAAAAAAAGTGTTAAACAAAAGATTAAGGTGTTGCAAGGACTAGACCCCTGTGGAAGTTAGTGAGAAGATTGTATTATGCTAAAAGTCCAGCACTAAAGCTAAATGAGTTGAACAGTGCTCTTTTGCGTGGGTCAGTATCAGATGTGAAGAAGGTTTGTGATGATATTGAGTTTTGTTACTTTGGTCCTCAGCAAGAGAGTGCAGAAACTGACACATTAGTAGAACAAAATGTTGAAGACAATGTAGAACCCATGATTACAAAAAATGTTGAAGATCAAATCACAAAGTTTAAGGTAATTTCAGGTGAAAGACCAAATATTTCTTGTATTTGTTGTCAGCGAAGTCACTATAAAAATCAGACTAGGAGTGTCAATCTGTATTTAAAAAGTGAAACAGAAAATAATGATAAGTGGAAGGAATTTGAAACTTATTTGTAGGTAGGGGATTGTTTTTATTTGGGATCTGAGCAGCGTATTTGCAAATATTGTTATAACAAATTAGATGAGAATAAAATGTCTGCTATAGCTGTTCATAATAATCTAGAGTTGATTGCTATTCCACCAGAGCTGATAGATTTAAATACCTATGAGTCTATTCTCATTCAATGTGTGCACCCGTTTCAGGCTATTGTTCGTCTGGAGCCTAAAACAGGTAAATTGCCTCCATCAGAGTTACAAAGAGGATTGAAAGGAAGAGTTGTGTATTTACCGTTAGATTTCAAGAAAAACATTGAAACTATTGGTGTAGACCATGCAGAAAATGAACCACTAGTTATTCTAGTTAATGGTATTCCTACTAAGAATAAGAAAATCTGGCAAGAGTTAGTGGATGTTAGAAAAGTGCAAAAGGCATCATTGTATCTGATAAAAAATAATGAGTACTGTAGAAATGTGTTTGTAGGAGAAGAAGAAATAGATTTAGAAGGAGATAAAAGTGGATATGTCCAGATGTGAAGAAATCTATGAACATTACAGTGTACATCCACTTCATTCCAAAGAGTTGATGGGGAATAAGATTGAGTTGTTCCAAATGAAAAAAGCAAGAGGAAGTCCCATGAGTATATGGGAAGAGAGCTTGGAAGCTCGTTGTTTCCCGCAGTTGTTTCCGACAGGAAAAGGAGGACGATATGATGAACGTCCTGTGCAGATTCCTGCATCTGAATATCGGACAACAAGATTATATGCAGAAGATCCAAGATTTCGACAATGTATCCCTTATATGTTTCATCTTCTGTTTGAAAGTGACTTGTCTGGACTTTCATATGCAGTAAATCACATTTTAAAAACTGGAATGCATCTGCAAAATGTAACTGCAAAGGATTTTATGGATAAAGTGCATGAGAGAGATGAACATTTAGAATCTCAGTTGATTAATCTGATGGCATGTCAGCATGGGACTAATGAATATTGGTACCGTCATCATGGAGAACTGAAATGTATGCTACGGAACTTAGGAACTCCTACATGGTTCGTTACACTAAGCTGTGCTGAGTATGCTTGGGATGATTTACTTGAATTTCTTCGAGAGGCAAATTCCAATATAAAAAATATTGAATACAAGACACCTGGAGAATTGTGCTCTTTGGATCCTGTTAATGTATGCAGATATTTCAATCATAGATTTGAAGCTATGATGTCTTTCATCTGCAATAAAAAAAATCCTCCTCTTGGAGAAGTTGTGGATTTCTTTTGGAGAAAGGAGTATCAAGGAAGAGGTGCTCCTCATATACATATGTTGTTATGGATCAAGGACGCCCCCAAATTTGGAACAGATTCAGATGATACTGTTTTGTCTTTCATTGAAGAGTATGCCACATGTGCTGTACCCAATAGCAGAGAAGATAAAAACTTAAAACAACAAGTCTTACGATTCCAAAGCCATAGGTGTGGAAAATACTGTCGACGAAAGTACAAGTCAAAGGATAAGTTCTATACCAAATGTCGTTTTGGATTTCCACGTCCTGTATTATCCAAAGGAAGAGTGAACAGTTTTATGTCAGCTATGCGACCTACCATCACAAGAAAGTCTCCGAAAAATACCTACAACTTAAGAAGAAGCGAAGAGTCAAAATACATAAATGACTACAATCCAGTTATTTTATCCATGTGGAACGCTAACATGGATATTCAGTATGTTGCGGACAATTCAATTGCTGTTGCTCTATATGTAACGTCATACATTACTAAATCAGAAAAGACGGAATTGAAAGAAATGTGGAAAGAGATTTCTCACGAGAAGACTCTAAGTAAGAAATTATACAGTTTCAGTTTGAAGATGTTATCGCATCGTGAAATTGGAGCATATGAATGCTCAGATCGGTTATCATCTGCAAGTCTATACTCCAAAAGTAGAAGAATCATTTGGGTGAGTCTAGGTCTTGCAGCAATGCGAAATCGGGTACTGAAATCTGTTCAAGAAATTGAATATTTAGCAGAAAAAGAACCAGAAAGTACAGATATTTTGAAAATGAATATGTTGGACACATATTACCCAAACAGAAGTCATCCTCTTGAGAACATGTGTCTCTATGAAGTGCTGCAAAACTACACTTTTAAACAGAATACTACAGAGAACATCAATGATGGAAAATATGCAGTGATTGGTTCCGAAGGATGTTTGGTGAAACAAAGTAAAGGAAATTTAATTAATCACAGGAAACTGAGTTGCGACACTGCTGATAAAAGGGAATTTTACTATTTAGCCCTTTTGCAAATGTTCAAACCATGGCGTTCAGAACTGGAATTACTTGGAGATTTTCAGAACTATGAAGATTCATTTAATGCTTGTAAAGATAGCATACAATGCAGTGCTTTTGCAAATTATGTGAAAATGTTGAATGATGAAATTGATCAAGAAGCTATAATTGCAGCTGAGATTGCTAGAGACAGTTCTCAAGACAGTCAAAGTTCTGCTGCACTGGGTCAAGATCCACTAAGACAACCAATTGTTGAAAATGAAGCAGCAATTGCTATGAATGAGGTGGAAACAGCAATGCATCAAGCTCAAGAAGATGTAATGCAGTTAGAAAACTTGGAAGAACAACTAGATGTTGAGCAGAAACAAATATATCAACAAGTGAAAGAACAGATTGACCATGGATTACTTCATGAAAAGAAAGGGTGCTCATGTACATCATTTCAACCTATCCGAATGTATGTGAGTGGTCAAGCTGGAACAGGAAAAAGTTTCTTAATTAAAGTAATTTCAAGTTATCTGCAGACAACAACTGAGTCGCATTTGTTTTGTGTTGTCACTGCTCCAACTGGGTTGGCAGCACATAACATTAAAGGAATTAATTTACATTGTTTACTAATGCTACCAGTAGAGCATGAGAACAAATTGGAATACCACAAGTTATCTGGAGAAGCTTGTTGTGAAGTTTCAAGAGTCCTGTAGAAAATGAAACTTCTCATTTTTGATGAGGTAAGCATGGTCTCAAACTTGATGCTTGCCCTTGTGCATTTAAGAATTCAGCAAATTCTTAAAACAGAGTATGACGTTTTATTTGGAGGAAAACACGTCATAGTTTTTGGAGATCTACTGCAACTGACTCCGGTAAAAGGACAACCGGTATTTAAAACACTTGCACATGAAGATACCAGAAAGTCTCTCGGAAGTGTTGGTAACGTGAACATTTGGACATATTTTGAATACAAAGAACTGACAACAAATATGCGACAGGCAAACGATGCTGAATATGGAAGTATTCTTCAAGATATAAGAATTGGACTTCTGACAGAACATGGCAAACAAGCTTTGCAGAGTCGATTACTTTCCAATTTGTTTCCAAATGAAAATGTAGTTCCTGAGAAAGTGTACATGAAAATTGCAGAAAATAAATCAGTGATCTGCTTACTGCCAACACTGCGCGAGTGTTCTATATTCAACGAAGAACTATTGAAACTGGAAAATGAAGAAATTATAAAAATGGAAGCCATCGATAAAATAGAGCATGAAGGAATCACTATTATTTTGCCGGGAAAATTGAAAACAAAACTGGATTCTTAAGAAAAAAAGATATCTAAAACGGCTGGTTTAGAAAAGACTCTATATGCATGTGTAAACTGTCGGGTAATTTTAAGGTGTAATTTGGATGTAGAAAAAGGTTTAGTTAATGGAGCAATAGGTAAAGTGGTGGATTTTGTTAATTATCAGAAAAAAGAAGAATTTAATGTTTAAATATTTAATTTGATCAAATTGAAGAAGTTAAAGAAATTGGTCGTTGTTCAGTTTGTTTTTTGCTTGTTAAAGATTTATATGTCCGTAGGAAACAATTTCCATTTTCTCTGGCATATGCAGTGACTATTAATAAATCTCAAGGATTAAGTGTAGACAGTGCATTGGTGAACATTTGATCTACTGTGTTTAAAGAGTGTATGGCATACGTTGCTTTGTCGCAAGTCAGAACATTATCTGGTTTGTTTTTGATTGATTTTGATGACACAAAGGTTACTGCAGATGCAAACTGTGTAAAAGAGTATAATAGGTTAAGAAGGGCGTATGCACCCAATTTAGGTCAATATCCTGTATTTGAAAAGCGGTTGGTTCGTCGAAAAAGAAGGTTTGAGAATATCTGTACTGAAGGTGTATGGAAGGGAAAAGAACAAGATAATGTTGTGATTGCAAGTAATAAGAAAAAGGACACTATTGAAGAGATTGTTGGTTATCAGTTTGAAAATAGTTCAGGTGTCAACTGCTATGCTAATGTAGTGGTCAATGTTGTTTTTTATCTTGAAGGTTTGCAAGAACAAATTATGCAGAATCGGCAAAAAAGATTTTGTTCCTTGGTGCATTCTGTTTATGAAAAATTTACAACAGATACAAGTAAAATACAAACTGTTTCAGATGTTCGTAATCTTTTGGATGTGTGTTCTGGTTCTACACAATTTACACAAAATTTCCAACAAGATGCTCAGGAATTTTTAATGTATATGCTTACCATTTTTGAAAATGAAGGTGTAGAAATAGAAAATATTTTTGGCCTTTGTTACAAATGGGAACATCATTGTGAAAATTGCATGTATACAACTAGCACTAATGTAGACACTGAAAGATTTCTATATTTAACATTACCGGACTGTAAATCAGTGTCTTTCAATAAATTAGTTAAAGGTGCAAATCAAAACATGGAGTATAGTAAATGTAAATCAGAAATGTTATCCACATTATTTTGAAAAAAATGTGGACAATATATAATTTTAATGATGCAACGTTGTACAGCTGATGGAAGAACATTTAATACTGTAATAAAGCAATTTGTAGCAACACAACTATCAATATCAGGAAGGACTTTTGTAAAAATTGCAATAATTTTCCATGATGGTCCTTCCACAACATCTGGGCATTACACTGCCTATTTAAAATGTGACAAAGGCTGGACACTTTGTAATGATGCCCAGTTGGTTTTCAAACAACGTTTGCCTAGTGAATTACCAAATTCCTACCTAATATTTTTAAAGCCAAAGTTTTAGGAAGATAATTCACTCTCTGAGGAATTTATTATTATAATTTATTAGGATTACCATTGGACAATTTATATAAAAAACAATGCAAAAATACCATTTGGTCTCAAGGAAAGGTATATGTTTGAATTATGGACTTTTTCTTACTCATTGACTTGGTGAATATTTTAAAGCGACAACATTTACAGTTTTTATAAGTTAAAGTTATAAAATTTTGTTAGCCATAAGCATTTCACATACGTGTGATTTGTATTTTCTGGTATTTTACTGAGAATAGCATGTTGTTTTTTTTAAACAATCTTTTTGATTGTTTTTTTTTTTGCCCGCTGTTATCTGATGAGTACGATTGAAATCACTATTTCTAGTGAAATTCAATATATTCTGAGAACAGCAAAAAAGGCAAACAAATGATTTTGTTTAAATTATGCTGTGTTGTTAAAAATGTATTATTACATCTTATAACTATTTTTTCTTTTATTTCACAGATCCTAATTCTAAAATAAGCAATTTACTACAATTTACATTACAAAAAAAACCTGAAAAAAATGTGTACCATTTTTAATTTCTAATACTGTGAAGGTAAGTTTAACTAAGTATTAATATGGACAATGGGCACACCTGCAGGAAGGTACAAAGTTTTAATACGTTTTTCAAAACACCCTGTTTATACCTATGTAGTTTTGGAATCTCTCTGTCATAGGATATCATATGACCTCCAAAAAAACAGATTTGAGTGGTTCATAATATTTCCCATTCTACGTATTGAAGGACTGCAATCTTTTCAATCATTCTTCTTTGAGCATCTTTGCAGACAAACATTGGTGCTTACCTCCTATTATACAAATAATTTTCCAAGCAGAAATATGTTACTTTTTGTAACATAGTTATACCGCAAGACAGTCTTTTATATTTACAAATACAGGAAAAAGCACTCTGTGTACCTTTTTGTTCTCAATGTAAATACGACCTCATCATACACTCCACTTGCGTTGAAAGGGTGTTCTATAAGTGTTGTTGTGCGTGATTGCACAGAATCGTTATAGAAGAAGAGACATCTCCAGATTTGTCAAAAATAATAAATCTCGACATGTGTGTGAATTCTGCACCATTCTCCAATTGGTGTAGCAAAGCACAACAAGGAGGATTGTTTTCATTTCTCCTCATTTTTTAACCTTCAATGCATGCTAAAATATTCAGCATACATTGAAGGAGAAAAATGTGTTTACTGATTGTTTTTTGTGCAGGAAGGTGTGTCTTCCTGCACAAAAAACAAACACCACATGACACAGATATCCTTGCACCATGGTGCAAGGGTGCCTGTGTCACCATATGGCTGCAGTTTAAGCAGCCGTGCAGAGAGAAGCATAGATTTGCAACATGTTTATGTACATATGTTGCATCCCTGTGCTTTTGAAGTACTACAGCACACTGCAGTTAAAGAGGTTACTGTGTGATGCTGCAGCACTTCCTCATAGTTCTGCACATATACATTCACCATACGCTACTAATGCATTTGTTCAGTCAATTACATACTACACATACATTCATCTAAACTTTCACACACTAACAAACAAATATAGCTCTTTTTTTAAACCAGGAAAGTTAGTTCTTAGAAGAACTTTTTTTTTTCTTCTTTCACATTTTTTTTCTTGTGTTTTGAACAATTTTAATTTTTTTTCGGTTTTTCTGGAAAAAAAAAGGAAAAAACATAACTGTAGGAACAAAACAATGAACTTCAGGAAAAAGGAAAAAATAAAACTAGCAATGATTGTTCTCTTGCTTTTGACAAATAAGGTCAATCGACTGCTCTCCGTAACAAAGTACAGCATTGCATTTTATGCAGAGCACTTTTAAGCTTGCAAACTGTGGACGGATGTCCAAGTTTTGCACAGATGGTTCCACCCTTGAAGTACTCGGCTGCAACGCGTTTGATGGAGCTGGAAGAACTCGCATTTTTCGGCATTCCTCTCGAGCAAGGTTCACCGGATGCAGGGTCTTCAGATGCTTCATCATGATGGCTATACCACAGGAATATTTTTTGTTGGGGTCCCCACGGGAGAGCACTCGCTGGCAGATCTTACATGTCACTAAGGTGGCATTGGTTTTGATTTGCCCCTCAGGAAAAGTGAAAAATTTCCAAACCACAGATATGTATCTTGGTTGGCGTGGTGCAAACTTAGCCAAAAACAGTTGTTCTCAGCGCAGAGATGCTCCTCCAAAGAAGGTCAAAGAAGAATGATTGAAATGGGTGGGGTCTTTCAATAGTTAGAATAGGAAGTGTAATGAACCAATCAAATCTCTTTTTTTCAGGTCACATGGGATCCGCGCACCGTGCGCATAGGCAGCACGCACCGAGCGCGAATCCGCGAAATTGCATTTAAAAGGAATATAGGATTAGAAGTAAAAATATATTAATTTTATGAGTAGTTTAGATTATGTCTTTAATTAATATTTACATGAAATACATATATATATGTTTTTGACATTTAAAATATTTCGCGGGATTCGCGCACCCACCGCGTCAAACACACACATGACGTTTCGCGGCAGCGCGCGAACGTCGCGTAACGTACTTCGTACGTGTCACGTATGGGCTTGGAGTCGCGTACCGGTCACATAGCAATCGCGCAAGAAAATACGTACCCAACGCATACCGCGCGTGGATCCTACACTACAATCGTAAAATGGTGGCTATGTTCCGCGCAGGGATCGAGAAAGGTGTGCATAGGGTGTGTGAATCCCCCCAAAATTGTAAAAAAATAACAGAGTATTAAAAATATAGTTTAAAAAATATTTTTTAAATTTTTTTTAACAAATTTACAAATATTTTTTTTTTTAAATCATGAAAAACAAAGAATATTTTTTAAATGTAAAAGAATTAATTGGAGAAAAACTTTAAGAAATGGTGAAAAACAATATAAAAAAATAATTAAAGGAATTGATACACTGAAATATAAAGATTTAGAAATCCTATGAAAATCATTAAACATCATAGCTTTAGAGATAAGTTATAGATAGGAATCAGCATTTAAAAAACCTTTGAAATTCACTTAAAAAACCAAAGGTACCAGGTATGTTATAGTTAGGAAATAACATTTAAAAAACCTTTGAAATTCACTGAAAAAAACATAGGTTTCAGGCACGTTATAGTTAGGAATTAGCATTTTAAAAAACCTTAGAAATTCACTGGAAAAAATATAGGTTTCAGGGAGTTATAGTTAGCTGGACTTTTCCCTCATACAAAACCCTAGTAATTCCCCTGTTATAGTTAGTTCAGCTAACTATAACTCGCGCCCCCGCAATGCACTGCTGATGACGTCACATATTACATCACTCATGACATGGTCAGTGACATCACTGATGACATCACTGATGACATCTCAAATGACATCACTGATGACGTCATTCATGTGATCATTTGATGCTTCTTGTCACACCCTAATATAACCTTTGATACACCCACTCTAAATTACATACTGCCACTCTCAAAACCATAGACACTCCAACACCAAAAAGTACATACCCCATCACAGAGTCTTACATCTAAACACCCATCCACTCACTAAATCGTACAGTCACTCATACCTATGGTCATGGACAGTACAGGACTATCATATGCACTCATACACCTACATAGACACTCCCACACCGCTACTCATCCATAGAGTTACTCACACACATACTCAGTCATGCAAATAATTAATCACACTGCCATTTACTCACCTATACAGTTATACACACAAGCTCAATTACTCATACAAATACTAGCACATTCTTATGGTCTTATACAATCAATGATACAAGCATAAACTCATCCATACAGCCACTCACACTATCACACACTCTCAGTTATAGTCATTTCTGTACTCCAACATACATATATGCTGCCGTTTACATATGTAGTAAATTACATATGTACTAATTAAATATATATTCACACACTGACACAACCATACAGATATTCACCCACCCATACAGTCCATTACAGACCTAGTGTTGAAACCATGCACCCAGTGAACCACCCACTGACACATCTATGCATAGAGTCACACACATCCCACCCACACAAACACTCAGGTACCCATACAGATACTCAGACACTAAGACAACCAATCAATAACTTATATAGACATTCATGTACATATTCACAAAACCATGCATCCGCTTACACACCAATAGACAGACGCATACAGTCATTCACACAGTTTAGTCATTAACCCATGCATTCAGTAAGATACGTTTAATGACTCACTTATAAGTCACACACCTCAAAATCATCCATTCACACACTTATACAGTCACTCATTCTTCAATATGCCTTTCCCTATATATAATAAACATAAACACACAGACACTGGATGATGTCATCTGTGATGTCATCAGTGATGTCATTTGAGATGCCATCAGCGATGTCATGAGTGATGTCACTGACCATGTCATGAGTGATGTAATATGTGACTTCATCAGCAGTGCATTGCGGGGGTGCGAGTTATAGTTAGCTGAACTAACTATAACGGGGGAATTTCTAGGGTTTTGTATGAGGGAAATGTCCAGCTAACTATAACGCCCCTAAAACCTATGGTTTTTTCAGTGAAAAAAAAAAAAAAATATATATATATATATATATATATATATATATATATATATATATATATATATATATATATATAAAAGGCTCGTATGTCTGAAACACAATGCATTCCATTGGAGCGAAATATATATATACATATCTCTCTAAAAAAAATACACTTTCAGGCATAGAGTGACGAATAAATTATGCAAAAAAGAAGCAGAGAACTCTGGGTATTTCTCAAGTTTAGGTGGAAAGCAACTCCTGTATAGATCAATCTCAACACTAGCGACATTCTAGATCTGCTCACCTCAAATGTCTGCTTTTCTATCAAAGTCTTTAAGCATAGGATTAGCACAGTGCTATCCACGCCGAGATAGAAATGGACAAAGTCTTTTGCCATTTCTACAGCAAATTCTTTAAGCATATGACTAGCACAGTGCTGCCCTTGCAGAGCTGTAAAATGACAAAAGCCATCTACCACTCCAGGCACAGTATTACAGCTTTGAATTGGTAAAATACCAACCAAGCCAACCTGAAATGAGTAAAAGCAACCCCTGCCACAGTGTTTCGCTCTAATTAGAGCTCTTCAGAGAGGTATAGCTTTGTCCAGACACAATGGAGCACCCAGTATAAGTAAAAAATATACCCTTTCAGGCATATAGTGACGAATACATTATGCAAAAAAAAGCAGAGAACTCTGGGTAGTTCTCAAGTTTAGGTGGAAAGCAGCTCTTGTATAGAGCACTCTCAACACCAGCGACCCTCTAGATCTGTTTTGTGGGTTGGTACCACGTTAAAAGATCCTGCAGAAAAGATGGACCTATATGATGCAGAGCTTTAAATACAATACATAAAGTTTTAAATTCAATACGCCGAGATACAGGGAGCCAATGAAGATTACGAATTTCATTGGAGACTGAGCAGTGTCTGGGGATGTCCGCTAGCAGGCGAGCTGCTGAGTTCTGAATCATCTGAAGTTTACTCAGACACTGCTTCTGGGCGTTGAGGTATAAGCCATTACAGTAGTCCAGCTTAGATAAAATAAGAGATGAAACTACTGTTTTCCTGGTGTTATCGGGAATGTAAGGAAAAATGTTCCTTATTTTTTTAATAAGGAAGTAAGAGGCCGATACCACGGCATTTGTGTGATGGTGGAGAGTCAGTCTGTTGTCCATTAGCACACCCAAATTCTTTGCCTTAACCACTGGTTTGGGTGGAGGACCCAGCTCTGCAGGCCACCACAGATCGTTCCAGGGAGGCTGTATCCTGCCGAAAATCAAAACTTCCGTTTTACTGGAATTAAGCTTTAGGCAGTGTGTTGTCATCCATTTATTAATTGCACTCATGCAGCATCTAAACTGCGAGGCCGGGGACTGTTGAGATTTAAGAGCCGCTACCACAATCTGGGTATCGTCGGCATAGGTGGTCAAATTAAAACCGAATTCCCGAATAAGGGGCGCTAGTTCAGAGACATAAATATTAAACAATGTGGGGCTCAATGAACTGCCCTGAGGAACACCACATGGAAGAATGTAAGGATCTGAATTGAAGCCATCGATAGATACTGTGGATTTACGATCAGTGAGAAAAGAGGCTAAAAGTGCTCGTGCCGACTCTCCTACTCCTAGTCTCTCCAAACACCCTTGCAGGAGGAGGTGATCCACCGTATCGAAAGCAGCGGAAAGATCAAGGAGCACCAGAGCCGCCGCGCCTCCTCCGTCCATAACTGCTCTGATCTCCTCAGAGGCTTTGATCAATGCTGACTCCGTGCTATGGTCCTTGCAGAAGCCAAACTGGGTATGATCCAGCAGACCATTCGCATTAATGAATAGTGACAATTGATTATTCATGATTTTGTCCACTATCTTTGCTGGCAAGGGCAGTCTAGCAATGGGTCGATAGTTGATAGGATTAGCAGCGTCAAGGGTGTTTTTTTTTTAAAAGAGGCAAAATAGATGTCTCCTTCCAGCTAATGGGAAAGACAACGGAGGAAAACATCAAATTAAAAATATTGGTGAGACATGGGCTCACCAGATTTGCCAATCCTTTGAGAAGACTCGGTGGGCAGGGATCAGACGGTGAGCCAGACTTGGCTTGAAGAACATGATTTCTGACTACGTCTGAAGAAATCGGAGAAAACACAAATGGCACATGGTTGGTAGAACCTAGACCGCCTAAAAGTGGTCGCAGGCCAGAGTCAGAAACCTCTGTAAATGCTTGGAAAATGTCTAAGACCTTAGATTTAAAAACGTCAGCGATATCGTTGCAGAATTTCTGGTTTACCTGCCTAGCTGTGCTGTTAGATGTAGGCAGCTTATTAATCACTGCAAACAGTTCCTTGGGGGAATTAACGGCTGAGTCAATCTGAGACGCAAAATATTTTTCTTTTCTGATATAAGTAGTTTTTTATAATTTTTGTAGGCTAATTTTTCCGGCTCGTCATAATTTGAACGCCAGCGTCGTTCTAGACAGCGACACCGCTGTTTTTCTATCCGAAGACATTCAGAAAACCAGGGAGCGGATGGTATAGACCTATTAGCTGAGAAAGTCTTTAAAGGGACTGAGGCATTAACTGCGCAAAGCATCCAATTCGTATAATTAGTAACAGCTAGGTCTACCTGGCCTTGAGGAGAAGGACGAGAGGTTTCTAGGAATGTATCAAGGGATAGATTGTCTACTTTATTCCAAGCTTTCCCAATGAAGGCTGGACGTTTAATGGTATCACCCTCTCCCTCCCTAGAAAAAGGGAGAGTAAACTTAATTAATGAGTGATCTGACCAAGTTAAAGGAAGCGTTTCCTTGACCCTGAGGCCATGGGCTGATGAAAAGACGGTGAATATGTAAGTGTGAGAGAGGCTCTATGGAGACTATATGGTTGTCTCAGTGAATGTTTAGTTGACTGAGTACTTGTGTTAGTGTCAGTATGAGTCAGTGAGTGGGTGTATAATTGGCTCTGTGCATGAGTGAGTGTGTGCATGAGAAATTGTATGGGTTTTTGAATGGGTATGTGAATGCATGTGTTGGTGCATGAGGGGGGTCTATGACATGTTGCATGGGAGTATGAGTGGGGCTGTGAGTGGTTCTGTGGATAATGTCATCAGTGATGTAATTTGAGATATCAGTAAGTCGCTGTATGGGTGTTACAGTGGATATAGCAGTGGCTGTATTAGTGGGTGAGTTGGTGTATGAGTAGCTGTATGGGTAACTGAGTGGATGTGTGTGTAGACCTATAAATCAGTGAGTGGGTCAGTAAGTACTGGTATGGGTATGTCAATGGTTTTGAGAATGGTTGTGTGGAAGTTGGAGTGGGTGTATGAATGGATATGTGGGGGTGTGAGTGGATGAGTCAGAGATTCTGTTGATGATGTCATCAGTGATGTCACTGTCCATGTCATGAGTGATGTAATATATGAGGTCATAATCAGTGCGTTGTGGGGGCACAAGTTATAGTTAGCTCAGGTAACTATAACTGCTGAATTGCTATGGTTATTGTGTGTGTGAAATCTGATCCTAACTATAATGTCCATGTAGCCTTTGTTTTTTTCTGTAAATTCCTACAGTTTTTAAAAGTTCATTTCCTAACTATAACATCCTGTAAGTTGTTCTGTGAGTGGGTGCACAAGTGCTTGAGTGGGTTGTGCTAATTTCTGCTTTTTCTCTGCTCACTTATGACCTTTATTTTGCCTCTTTCTGCTCATTGCTGACTCTTATTTTTTTTCCTGCTTGGTTCTATCCTCTATTTTGCCTCTTTCTGCATTATTCTGAGATTTCTTTTGCCTCTTCCTGTTTTTTTCTGATTTCTGTTATGCCTCTTTCTAGTCATTTCTGCTCTCTATTTGGCCTCTTTTTTCTAGTTGCTGACCTTTAGTTTGCCTCTTTCTGCTTTTTGCTTACCTTTATTCTGCCTCTTTCTTCTCGTTTTGCACCTTTTTCTGCATTTTTCTGCTTGTTGCTGACCTTTATTCTGCCTCTTTCTGCCAATTGCTGACCTTTATTTTGCCTCTTCCTGCTTCTTCCTGACCTGCATTTTGCCTCTTTCTGCTTGTTTCTAATCTCTATTTGGCCTCTTTCTGCTCATTTCTAACCTTCATTCTGCCTCTCTCTGCTCATTCCTGTCTATATTTTGCCTCTTTCTACTCATTTCTGACTTCTATTCTTCCTCTCTCTGCTCATTTTTTACCCTTATTTTGCTTCTTTTTCCTCATTTCTGATCTCTATTTTGCTTATTTATTTTTATTACTGACCTTTATTTTACCCCTTTCTGCTCACTTCTCACCTTTATCTTGCACTTTCTGCTAATTTCTCAGCTTTATTCTGCCTCTTTCTGTTCGTTTGACCTTTATTTTGCCTCTTCCTTCTCTTTTTCCTGCGGCTGGAAAGGCAGCTGCCTCCTGGCAGGAGCAATCAGTTTCATCTCTGTCCCTGCCCGCATGGCTGTGGGCAGAGAAAGAGATGAAATCTCCGTTTTCATAATGCAGAAGTACTTTCAGAGCTCCCGCCCGCTGGAACCAAAGGGTTTGCTTTAAGTTGACAGGAGCTGTTACAGCTTTCACAAGCTAAAGCAAACAGCTATGTCTCTCAATAGGCACTCTGGGGCATAGCAGTAGCCAGCCTTTTGGATGGCAGCCCCCAGGGCCATTGATCTGCAAGGGGAGTTCGTGGTCCCCAGGGCTGCATATGGTCACGGATGGAGGCCACGTTACTCCCCTCCATATGTCAATTTTGAATGTGACCCCAGGGAGGTGGTGGTCCCCAGGACCGCATGTCCATGTGGATCCCATTCATATTGTTTAATAGCCCTGGGGAAGTGGTGGTTAACAGGCTTCTAAAAGCACAGACCCCCCTTACATTTTTTTAAAAGCCTGAGGAGGTGTTGGTCCCGGGAGTCCAGGGGGGTCCGCAAGGTCCCCCGATTATAATTTAAAAAGCCCTGGGGAGATGGTGGGCACTGGGGCTTAAATATGCCTTTGGAGGGGGGTCTCATGTGCCCCCCTCCATTTTTTATAAATATCAGCATGCCCCCAGGACCTGTCCAACCTGTGAGCTTTATTAAAAACATGTGTGGGAGACCACGCTTGTTTTTTTAGAATTGGATTTGCGATATATATATATAACCTATATATATATATATATATATATATATATATATATATATATATATATCGCAAATCCAATTCTAAAAAAACAAGCGTGGTCTCCCACACATTTATATATATATATAAATATATCCACAACAAAGTTTGCCCGCAAAGGAGAGGCCACCACAGGTAGGTCTGTTGCCACAATTTTAATAAAGGTTGCAGCGTGGGTACAGAGCTTGCAAGCCAAGCAGTAAAGTATAAAGTCCAGCCCGACGCGTTTCGTGCTTCCCAGCACTTAGTCATGGGCTTTTGGCTTCCGGAATGCAGGTAGGTAACGGCAGTTGTTACGGCACCTGATATGAATCACAGTCTCCGCCCATGTGGGCGTGGCCAAAACTCTGGCTTAATGGTAATTGCAGTGCCTCTATTACTCAAGTGAGTCGCCGTGCCACCGCTTCATAACTCGAAAATTAATCCTCAATGGGTTGCTTGGCAACAGTCCAAACCCACACTGCATATTCCAACCTCCATTACCGGCTCCTGTCCTTATGCTGTCACGCCCGTCGGCGCAACAACAGGACTGCTTACACAACGGGGCTATCGATGCGACCCAGGCGTGGGGTCATTATGATGGCGGGCAGATCGCCACTGCCGACTCGGCGGTGGTGATCCGCCCACCATCTCAACTTGATTTACCCCTGCCATATTATTATTGCCGGGGGCATCGTGCCGCTTTTCTGCCGATCGGCAATTGTTCTAATTGCCTGCCGAACGGACTGGGGCCTTTATTTAGTTGCAGGTGCCTAGCAGGCACCGCCAACCTTATTAAGATATGTGTTTGCAAAGGCCTTTCCATGGCGGGAAAGGCTGGTGGGGAATAGCTTTTTGGGGCCCGTTGCAGGGGTGTGGGGGGATGCACTTGGTGGATACCTATGGTAACCCCTACATTGCCATGCACAAGGTGGCAGGCACCACATCATTATGGCATTGCGGCAGCTCACAGCAGCACCCGCCCCAATGTCAAGATTGCAGAATGCAATCGCCAGGGTGGCGCTCACATCCTAATCAGTGGTGCAAGACCGCCGCATATCTGGCGGATGGTCCCACCACCGCTAGGGTGGCGGCATCCTAATAACCCCCTAAATGTTAAAATACTTCATTATCTGGGAATGAATAAATCATGTTAATCCGTCATGTGAATAAGCACGAGATAGTCACAAATCATATCAACTAAATAACTCTTAATGAATTTGGCTGTAGTAGCCAGACATTCCAAAGAAGAGGTTCCACAATGGTGGTTCTTCTTTGTGCAATTTATTCCTGAGTCTGTGGTGTTCCTCCATGCAAACATGGTCAAGTAAAGAATCTAAAAATAGACAAAATTACCTAAAAAGTTAACTTATGCTACCAATCTATATTTGGTTCATCATTAATTTATATTCTATATCCTCAAAACAATTTTTTACTCTAAACATAAGTCCACCATCCTTTGAAACAGTAAACACAATTAGAAGCACTAGGGAATACATAATAAGGATGCAACACAAATATGCGTGATAAATAGCAGACACAAAAGACAGATATTATTGTCACAAATAGCTGTTTCATAACTTTTCATAGACTTCACTGGGTCCTGAGACAAATTTCCTCATCTTTTCTTGAGGATACCTCTCAGTTTACCTAACCAATTAGTGTATCGAGTAATAAAACATACTACATCACTCTTTTCTGAATCTTCATCTGTTGTGGTGCAAAATAAGGCCTGCGTTCTGGGGGTTTTATCAGCTTTCTTTTTGGACAAATCAAGTTTACCTTGAGGACAGTCCCTAGCAGAAAATCTTTCTATCATCTCTGTTCTTGTATGTATGTAGCTCTGGTAAAAAGCTCAGTTTGCAAGTTTCTGTCTGCAATGCTTATTTTTGTATCTAGATATTAAATAGTTTGCTGGCTATAGTGCATCACAAACTTCATATTCACATAATTGATGTTCAGCTTCTGTATAAAACCTACTAAATCTCTTTTATTTCCCTCCCACACAAAGGAAACATCATCGATGTATCGCAACCATATATTGATTCTAGCTGTCCATTCTGCCATATCACTGCTCCAGATAAATAATTTCCACTAAAAAACGAATGTTAAGGGAATGTTACAGTTATGTGAATATGTCAGTTAAAACATACCATTTTAAAACATGAACACTGAAATTCAGAAATTCACCGGCTTGAGATCTAAAGTAACCATAACGCATTGCCCATATGTGTTGAAGTATTCTTTTGCCAATTTACCCATATGAAGAAGTCAGTGCAGAAATTAATCTCAGTTTTGAAGCAAGGGGTTACAAAGATACTACGATAAACAGGGAGGCCAATAGATTTAAGATACAGTGTTATAGATGCAGTGCCATTCATTGCTAGGGGTGGGGATATGTAGGACACTCTGATGAGATTGGAATTAAGATATATGGATAATTGAGCTTGATACTAAGGAGCTGAATGGTTTAAATATTTATGAAGAATTATTTGCACTTCTCTGATATGATATGAACATGGAAGCTCACTGTACCTGCAAGTCATTTGTTAAGACACTACTATGGAGTGTGAGGCCTTTTGCCACTCATGTCCTGTGTTAATATTGCTTAGCAGTTCGGGCTGGACTGTTCCCGTGAGGCACAGGGTCAAGACTGATTTGCATATAGCTGTGTCTGAACTGGGGTGGTGAAGTGAGCTAAAGAACGATGATGGATTCAACCCAGATCTGTGACTGGGGGTGAGTGTCTGAAAAGTTTCAGCGCTCAGTCCATCATCTCCTTGTGTTTGCAATATTGCTCTGCAACCTGGACCAAGTAGAACCATTTCTGCACTTGACTCTCTCTGCATGTGGGGACTTGCATTCATAGGCTTCTCAGGAAGTTTAGTGTGATGGTACTCAGGCTTAGGACCCAATACCACCTCTCAGCAGCGCAACCAGATCAATGTCCAGACCAATGCTTCTCTTTGTAGCAACAAGTACTTTATTACACTGAAAACTTCAATTTCACTACACATTCAATAAAGCATGAATACCCGATCTATGGGTACACGTCTTTATGCTTTCAGGGACCGCTGCCAACTATTCCAATTATCCCTCCAGCTGTCCATTTGTGGTGCCCCTCTTTCTATGGGTTTCCCTCTTCAGGGTCAAAATTGGTGGTGCAGAGACAGAATATTGAGTAAATAATATCGAATTGCACAAATATCGTGGCTAAAATATCGTGGGTCAGGAATATTGACAGACAAAGTCTTGTGGCCAAGAATATATATTTTAGTTAAGTACTATAGATTTAAAAAATATCTAAGTGTTTTTTATAGTTTGCATAAATTTGGGGGCCCATTAGGATGGCAGGCGGAGGCCCCACCACAGTGCCGACGGAAAATGTAATTTTCCGCATGCCAGTAGTGGTCCTCACGCCCGCCATATTACAATGGGCAAACATATCCCATGTGCGACGTGAACCGCCATAAAAATGCGCCTGCCACTGCAGTGGTGGGAGCAAATAGAGACTCACCGGCATGCGGAATGATGTCCCAACCACTGTACAAATCAGGATGCTCCAAACAGCCTGTCACACCACTGCGGAGAAACCACCCAACCAGAGATGGCAGAAGCACAACAGCCGAGAGCGAAACAAGACTCCAGGTCCCCTCCACCCGGTCCCGACCACAATGGATCTAGCTCCACACATCTTCCCGGTGCTGTACCTGATACACTACCAGCAAGTAATGCACCGTCGCGGACAACGCCGCTGGTACGCAATGATACAACCCGCACACAACACACAACTCCTAGGCTGATAAACGGTTCCTGTTCACACCTGACACTCTGGTGGGGACAGGAACACATCCACAAGTGTACCGACACATGTCCTACCTGTCACAAAATCACCCCTCCACTTCCAGGTCACCCATTAACTGCGAAATCAATGCAATCTCCCGGTCACATCACTGCAGCGGTGAAGACGTGGGAAAACATGCACACAATGTAGTAGGCAGGGCCAGCGCCCGGCATGGACAGTCTACAAAGATTCACAGGGCCACAACTACACCCTTCACACACTAGTCCCCCCACACCCATTAGGGGACATGCTGTGCACCCCTCCTGTGCTCCCACTATTAACCAGCCAGGTGAACCCAGATCCTGCACCACACACACCAAACAACCTGGGAGCCAGTCTCAGCAGGTGGGGCTGAAGAGGAGCACACAGCACAGAAGCTCAGGGCCAGGGCAACCCTCCTCCCCACACCCACACTCCACTCATGTGAAGCAAACTGAGTTCAAACCCAAAATGAACACTCAATCAATCAATCATAGCATTTATAAAGTGCACTACATACCCGTGAGGGTCTCAAGGCGCTAGGGGAGGGACGCTGCTACTGTTCGAAGAGCTAGGTCTTGAGGAGTCTCCTGAAGGTTAGGAGGTCTTCAGTCTGCTGCAGGCGGATAGGGAGGGTGTTCCATGTCTTGGCGGCGAGGTGGGAGAATGATCTGCCTTCGGATACGGGGGACGGTGGCGAGGGCATGGTCTGTGGAGTTGAGATGGCAGGTGGCGGTGTAGAGGCTGAGGCAGCTGTTGAGGTACGCTGGACCGGTGTTGTGGAGTGCCTTGTGTGCGTGGGTGAGGAGTTTTAAGGTTATCCTCTTGTTGATTGGGAGCCAGTGCAGGTCTCTCAGGTGGGGTGTGATGTGACTGCGGCGAGGGATGTTGAGGATCAGGCGTGTGGAGGTGTTCTGGATGCGTTGGAGCCGTTTCAGGACTTTGGCCGGGGCTCCTGCGTAGAGTGCGTTGCCGTAGTCCAGTCTACTACTGACGAGGGCCTGGGTGACCATCCTCCAAGTTTCGGTGGGGATCCACTTGAAGATCCTGCGAAGCATGCGGAGGGTGTTGAAGCAGGAGGAGGAGACGGAGTTGACCTGCTTCGTCATGGAGAGGGTGGAGTCGAGGATGACCCCTAGGTTGCGTGCGTGGTCGGTGGGTGTAGGGGGTGCTCCTAGTGCAGTCAGCCACCAGGAGTCGTCCCAGGCCGAGGGGGTGGATCCGAGGACTCTCACACTGAATATGAACAATCACCTAAGTTTACACACTGCCTGTCAAGTCACCCAGACACCCTACACTGACACACAGCCACATACACATACCAGATGTCAGCACCAATGGAGGACAATAAATGGGCAAGACAAAAGTGAGGTGGACAGTGATGGGAAGACAAGGAGCTAGCCACAAAGCATGTGTACATCACATGCAAGAGAAGGAACATATCACAACACGCTTAGGCCAACAAATCACACATGGCTGGCACAGTGAGTGAAATTAAACCAAAGTGACCCCCATGCAACAACTCAGGGAGACAGCAAGGCAAGCCATGCATAGGCACAGGGATGATAGGAAGTGTCTGAAGTCAAACAGTGATCAGCCACACATCTGTATCTACTTACTTGACATGTGTATGTCATCACCACAAGACACAGGGCCCATTGAAACACTCCATGACTGTCAAACACAAGTTGGATCCTTCACACATACCTGTCCTCCACCCACCTCACACCTGCACCACTCAACACTAGTGTTAAACACACAGAATGGTGCAAATAATGTCCTGTGAATACACTGACAAACAATCACACTCCCTGGGGTGCATCCACAAACATCACACGCACACTCAGGGATACCTGAACCAATGCCGGCACAAAAACAATAGCCAAACACAAACTTCACAAACAACATACACAGAAGTACAACAAGCCCAGACATGTGCAGACAAACAGTGGAAAGGCAATGGGAGCCCAGACAGAACAGGAGTACACAACATCATCACTCAGGACCAATGCACAAACACCATACCCCAACACAGACAAGAAGTGCATCATCTCAAAACAATCATGGACACAAACTGGGAGCAATGGTCCAATAAGAAAACACAGACAGATTTACCACACCACCCATCAAGTCAACATGGTGTAACATTGTACCACATGTATGCACATGCACAATCCTGACAAGTGACAGGTCAAATATAAGAGGAAAAACCACCATGGTGCACTCAAAACTAGCTCAGGAACAAGAATACTCCTACGTGCATGTGAAAGAAACACAAGTGCAGCACACTACACTTGCAACACACATCTGAATGTATCACAATGCACAAACAACTCACACACAATGACATGCAAATAGAACATCATACAGAGAGCATCTGTCAGCTGAAAGAGACAACACAGGCCAAACACTGCACACATCCACATCAAACACACAACAGACACACATGCCAATCAATCACATTGCAAACACAGCTGTACATCAGGGAATGCACACCAGGCAACTACAAGGCAACATACACTCACAGCACTGTATGCACAACAAGCAGTGTGTGCACACCATCCAAACCAGTAGCACATATATCTGAGTGCCACCACATGAGCCCCCACACACAAATCACCACAGCACACAGACAAAATCACACTAAGGAAGGGTAGCAGTATCTCAGCAAACACACATACAGCTCACCTATCACTCACAGATGCACAAGTCTGGGACACCCAGGTGCAAACAACATGACCAGAGGACTGTGCAGCACAAACAGTTGCACTGCATATGAGCAACCCTGGCTGCAAAACAGCACAAGAAAATCACACATAACCAATTGGGAAACTGTCCTGAGTGGCACATTAGTCATGTGCACAGATCAGCACCACAAAGCATAGTGTAACAAATGAAGTGGTGGGGAGACTCACACACTGGCAACCCAACGGGATAGCTGACATGAGAGTGAAGTGGTGTGTACGTCAGTAGTGGACATGTCAGGAGTGCATCATACACAAATAGATGGAGTGCTCACTCACAATGGGTAGGCATCAGAAGCACAGATAGGGGATGGTATAACTCCACATCCCACATGCCATACTGGAGCCAAAAATGCCTCAAGTAACAGCAATGCCTGAGAAAACACACCCACAATGTCAGTGTGGCTGAGCAGGTCTGCACAGTGAGCACAAACAGTATCAAGACATATGGCTGATCAAAAAATCACAACGCTGACTTGCCAGTCACACACTCTGCATACTCACAATTGGCAACAACAACAAGTAGGTGTCTCCTAGAAGTGCAAGGACACACCACCACACTGCACAGTGCACAACCTACAATTCCCACATGTGCACACAATCACAAGCACAGGGTTGACTAATCAAACTACGAGGCACTCAACTCCCAGGTGACACATGTGAGCAGTTGCCATCGCAGGGGTACACACACATCAACACTACTGAAAAAGTCACTCCCTTCACACTGCACACTTCATGACTACCCAAGTGCACACATTGAAATTTACCCATGTGACTAGGATGACTGGCCATCACAAGATGACCACACACCAACACTGCTGTTCACACATCAAGAAAGATCACACAGACATGATGGACCCTGGCTAGCCTGCCTGCAATCCTGTGGATAGAATCCCACTCTGTGCTGGCAGTGTATCCAAACATGACATGTGTACAATTTAGCTAACCTGACCATAAAATGATTATAACAGTAAGTCATCACAAACAACCATTATTGCACCCCCAAGCCTCAGAGTCAAGAAGAACTGAAGTACATGACACCTCTGCAAAACCCTGAAAAGTGAAACAAGCCATTGGCAATGTTAAAGTGGCATACAGAGCATGTGTCACATTAAACCACACCCACACAGAAAACCCTTTATTTAGCAAGGACACTAACAAAGCAGACAACAGGACTAACTATCTTTATTACATATTACACAGATAGGCATCAAAACTAGGCAAGAGCAAGACCAGTGGCCAGTACAAAGTGCAAAGTAGGTATATGAGATCCTGCACAGGGAATGGGCAAACACAGTAATGAACAGCAAGGCCAGTGGCCAGGCCAATGTGCAGAGTAGGAACATGAGATCCTGCACAGGGAATGGGCAAACACAGTAATGAACAGCAAGGTCAGTGGCCAGTCCAAAGTGCAGAGTAGGTACATGAGATCCTGCACAGGGAATGGGCAAACACAGTAATGAACAGCAAGGCCAGTGACCAGTCCAAAGTGCAGAGTAGGTACATGATAAACAGCACAGGGAATGGGCAAACACAGTAATGAACAGCAAGGCCAGTGGCCAGTCCAAAGTGCAGAGTAGGGACATGATATCCTGCACAGGGAATGGGCAAACACAGTAATGAACAGCAAGGCCAGTGGCCAGTCCACAGTTCCAAGTAGTCATGTGTGCATGAGAGGCTGCACAGGGAATGGGTGAGACTGTAGACTGTACACTGCCATGGTCGGCAACACAGTTAGGAGGCTAACAATGGGCAGTCCAGGCACCGCTGTGGGAGAGACAGGTGTGTGAGGGGGGCTTTGACTCAGACTTGGCTGTCAGTCGAACTGGGAGGTGGCTGAGTGCCGGGGCCAGGTGGAGGACTGGACCTAGAAGAGAGAGGACCAGCTGAGGTAGAGGCATCAGTGGCTTTGGGAGCCAGAGAGCTGCTTGTACCGGGTGGTGTGGTGGCACGTGGAGGTGGAGTCATGCTACCGTGAGACACAGTATGGGAGGGAGAATGTGGAGGGGTGCCTTTCCACTTCTTGGGGACTCGATAGGGAATGATTGTCTTGGGTGGAGTGGTAAGTGGGGCAGGCACAGCAGGCACACTCTCTACCAAAGCTGCATCAGGTGCAGCCAGTGGGCCTCCCTCTGGGGACCTGCTGGATCCAGAGGTACGCTTGGCCTGGCCTTGCCTTTTCCCCTCCATCACCTGTTGACCAGGTGAACCCCCTACAGTGACCTCCTTTACCTGCTTCACAGGGGTCTGTATGGGAGTAGAGGTTGTGGGTGAATCTGCCTTACCTGGCTTTTTCTGTGGACACTTAGCAGGCACCAGCTTCACAGCAGGCATGGGAAATGACTGCTTTTCTTTGCGAGAAATTTTTGGGACAGGAGTATCCTTGCCTGGGGATGCCTTTGAGGCATGTGACCATGAGGCCTGCTTCTTGGCTTGATGCCCCTGAGTGTCACCTGAAGGGCTTTTGTCTTTGCACTCTGGGGTGGCTTTGGTTTGTTTGGGGGATGGTGTCTGTCCTCTGGCCTGATTGGACTGCTGCTGTTGTGTGCTGCGAGTGGTGTATCTTGAGCCTGAGGTCTGTGGTGTGTGGTAACTCTCATCAGATGTAGCCACTGGCAGGGTGGTGGCCAAAGGGAAAGGAGCTGGACTCTGAGCCTGCGACAGCTGAATGGCTGTTGTCACTGTGGAGGACAAAGACTGGACAGTCCTGTGTAGCCCACCAACGTCTGAATGAATGCCCTCCATGAAGGCAACTACCTGTGCCAACTTCTTGTCATGGTCTAGGAAGGCATTAAGGAGAGTTGTCTGACCCACACAAAGCTGGCGCAAAAGGTCCACAGCCTCAACGCTGAGGGCAGCAGGGGGACAGGGGCAGTGGTGCCTGGGGTGAAGGACACTCTTCCCTTCTTACTGTGGCGAGCACGTGCAGCACTAGTTGAAGTAGGTGGGAGGGTGGGCACTAGGCGCTGTGTGGTGGAAGAGGAGGCAGAGTTCCCGCCAACATAGAGGTGTCCCGCTGGCATCAGATGACGTTGAGGTTGGTGTCTCTGGCTGTGATTCCTCAAGCAGACTCCTGTCCCCCTCCGAGGCGCTGGTCACATCAGTGTCAGTGTGCATGTGTGTAGCTGTCATGCCTGATGCCTCACCTCTGGTGTCCGTCCCCTGTCCTTCTGTGCCCACTGTAGATGCTGCAAGAGACAGAGACATAGGTTCAGTTTAGTGCCATTCACACAAACATAATATGCAAGCAAAGCACAAAACAAGATGATGATACCCCCATGTTGCACACCACCCTGTGCAGTAACATTGTGCAACCTGAATTCCAAAGTCAAAAATTGCATTTTATCATGCAAACTTGGCATAAGTGACCAATGTGATGCCCACACAGCCAAATAGCCTGCCCGTACCTCCGTATAACCAGCCATACAGATCCCTCTGAGCATACCTAGGGCCCTGAGGGAGGAAAAGATGTACCTCCCAACATGTTGTCACAGTCACATCTGGAGTCAGCATAAGGGGACAACACAGATACAGACTCCAAAATATCAGTTCACAATGGCCATGAGCTCATGCCATCCATCATGTCGTACTTTGGGGCACAACTACAGTTGCACATTGGTGTCAGATGTGTAGTTCCTACAATTTTGAGGTCAGACACTGCTGCACACATTGATGAAAGCACACTCAAATGAGGCACACTGCCGTTCACTTCCATGGGATGTCCCTGACTATCCCAATACAGCCGATGCCATGAAGTCCCAACTCAGAATGCAATGTTAAGGGCCATTACTTCAATGACATGAGGAAGTACAGGTAGGGAAAATGCATGACAGCTGCACCCAACACAGAGGCCACTTACAAGCCATTGCATCACACTAGCAACATAACAAAGCTCAGCACTGGCTTGGAATACATGCAGTCACTCACAACCAAAGTAACCCTTCCCAGAATACTCACCCCCAGCTTGCTGCTGATGGTCCTTCAAATGTGCATACAGCTCAGGCTGTGTCACAGCTAAGATACGGGCCAGTAGTGGTGGCATACTCCTGCGCCCCAACCTGCCAATCCGAGGGAGCAGCCCCAGTGTCATCTCTGCCACGTTTTTGCTCAGCCGGCACATGTCATCCCACCTCTTGTGACAGTGTGTGTGCCATCGGTTGGAGACACCCAGAGCCTGCACCTTGCGTGCAATGGCCCTCCACATGGCCTTATGCTGGTGGACTTTGAGCTGCAGGCATGGGAGACAAGAGGGGGACATTTCAGTAACACTGGGTTATGTACCACCACCTCTCAGTACAGAAGCATGATACTAACTCAGCACTAC
Source organism: Triturus cristatus (assembly GCF_964204655.1). Taxonomy (NCBI): domain Eukaryota; kingdom Metazoa; phylum Chordata; class Amphibia; order Caudata; family Salamandridae; genus Triturus; species Triturus cristatus. The sequence goes on from NC_140583.1 coordinate 883,219,761, forward strand.
TTCACAGATATGATTAGCAGAGACAATACAGCATGACACGTAGTACATAAGCATGGGATAATCATACCAAAATGCATGCAGGTATGAGGGTGGACACAGTACCTGCCCTTCTCATGCACATGCAGGATGCCAGCACAGAAAGCTATGTGTAGGAGACCCACATCTGCTATCCAGTTCGTGGGTGAGCAAGACATACATTACATTGGAAATGATGTGTCGGGCAGAATCACTGTGTCCAATACTGCACAGCCCTCAATGTCCTTACCCTGTGAATGGCTCACTGTGTCATGGAGGTCACATTTAGGGACATGATCGTACAATCTCACACCCTTCTCACAAGGCCTGTTGTGTGCAACCTACAGGGCTGAGATAGCTCTTTGATGGATAGTCTAGCAGACAACCCATATGTCTCACTCTGTACATTCAGTGATGTGTCCTTGTCAAATTGGGCAGTCACGTGCAGGCCAGGGGGGCTCACACTGAGGTTCAACGAGAGGCATCGGAAATGTCACATGCAGGGACAATAAGAGAGGACAAACAGTGCCTACACATGTGAGTCAGTACACATGATGATGAAAATGGAAGGGGGTCGGTTCAATAGTATAACAATCTGCTGTGTCATTGGTGAATTTCCACCAAGAGTGGCACCCTCTGGCATTTCATTCTTGTGCATAATGCTGACCTATACATGGTGGCAATATTAAGTCAGACACACTTCCATTAGTACCCTCTGGACGTAACCCCTTGGTAATGTCACAGCTGAGCCTGTGAAGAACATCATGAACCCACATATCCATTCACACAGGCAATTTCTGTCCTGACTCCAGCTTAACAAACTTGCTGTGTCACTGTATGGCTGCAAAAAAAATGCATGTCCCTCCCATCCTGATGTGCCGCCAGGGAAATGTGTAAAATAGGCTACAAACCCCTTTCCCCTGGAGTCAGCATGCTAGGCAGTGTATGACACAAACCCACACTCTCAGGCACATACTGCAGCAGATTAACTTCATGTGTGCACTCCCTGTGCCCTCACTTCCACTTACCATGACATCTGGAGCACCATATAGCCTCCCATACTGTGTGAGCACCTCGTCCACCAGGACCTCCAGCTCCTCTGTGGTAAAGGGACGGGCCCTGATGTTCTCGGTCCTCACCATCACTGGGTCCAGGAGACAGGAGCAGCAGCAGTTGGTGCTGAGGGGTGTCAGGCAGCAGTGTCTGGAGACAGGAGACAGTAGCAGCAGCAGTTGGTGGTGAGGGGTGTCAGGCAGCAGTGACTGGAGACAGGAGACAGGAGCAGCAGCAGTTGGTGGTGAGGGGTGTCAGGCAGCAGTGCATGGAGGCAGGAGACAGGAGCAGCAGCAGTTGGTTATGAGGAGTGTGAGGCAGCAGTGTCTGGAGACAGGAGCAGCAGCAGTTGGTGGTGAGGAGTGTCAGGCAGCATTGTCTGGATGCAGTGGAAATGTGACGCTCTCTCCCACACATTTATAGCCCTCTGGGGTAGTTTCAGTGGTTCTAAGCTGCTGAAAGTTGTGCTGTAAGCTAAGATTTGATGCCAGTCATTGTTGGCGTTGTGTCAATCAAAACGTACGATCTTGGACACATCACATGGTGGATTGCAATGACATGCGTCTCCTTTCATCTCACCTAGGAGGCGATCAAATGTGCATCGTCCCTTCACAGTGCTGGCGGACATGGAAAGGACGTCATACGGAAAATCCGTCTGGATCGACCCACCCTACAAGACCTATGTGCTCTGTTGGAACCCCACCTGCGGCCTCGCAGAATCTATCCGACTGCTTTGAAACCAACTTTTAAGGTGATGGCGGCCCTGCATTTCTTTGCTACTGGTTCATTGCAGTACACGGTGTCCAGCGCAGGTGGGATGTCGCAACCTATGTTCAGCATTGTGTCCTGATGTCCTGTCCACTATGATGACCTACAAGGACAGATACATCCATTTCCCCAGAAGGCATGAATTGGCGGCTGTGAATGTGGATTTGTATGCCCTTGGGTACATCCCTAATGTTGTTGGCGCCATTGACTGCACACAAGTTGGCCTGGTTCCACCACAGGCACGTGAGCACATCTACAGGAACAGGAAACATTTCCATTCCATCAATGTGCAAGTGGTGTGCCAGGTGGATATGATCATCTCACATGTCTGTGCCAAATTTCCTGGCTCTGCCCATGACTCGTACATCATGCGTAACAGCATTGTGCCACAGCTGATGGCTAATCTGCTTCCAGGGCGTGCATGGATTGTGGGTGAGTACGGAGAGTCAAGTAACGTGCTGTGTGTGTGACATACTGTCCTCTGCCACAGTTATATTACAAAGTAGGTCTGTGTATCTCATACTTAGGTGACTCTGCTTATCCCAACCGTCCTTGGTTGCTGAGCCCACTGCGGAATCCCAGGACCCCAAGTAACAATGATGCCCATGGGAGGACACGTCATGTGGTGGAGCGTACTTTTGGTCTCCTAAATTTACGATTTTGCTGCCTGGACAAGACCGGAGGTGCACTGATATACTCGCCCAAAAAGGTGTGTCAAATTGTAGTTGCATGGTTCATGCTCCACACCTTGCCTTGCGCAAGGAGATTTCCCTGCTCCTGGATGCTGATGAGCAGCCGAGGCCCCTGCCTGAAAACCAACCCATGTCCAGTGACGAGGATAGTGGAAAGGAGGAAGGTGTCGATCTGCATCAACAGCTCATCAAACGCTACTTCCCTTGAAGGTGAGTGACAACGTACAACGGGGCCATTGTCTGCTCATGTCGTTGTTGGTGAAAAGGTCTAGGTGAGCTTTGTGACTGCAGCCTGTTGTTGACTCTGTGCTGGCTGCTAAAGTTTCTGGGACAGGATAGTTTAGCACAGCTACAAGATGTCTATGTCGGTACTGTTGCTCATTGTAATGTGTGCAGATTGGAGTACCTTGATGACAAGTGTTGTGTGATGACTGTGATGCCACCGCCTGACTACTGAATATTGTTCTGTTGTGTTTTCCTAGGTCCCTTCCGCCTCTCCTTGCCTACAAACAATCTGAGCTCCTGGTACATTGTAATCATGGTGAACATTGTACATCCTGTGATAAACATGGAGCAGACACAACTACATAGGTGTGTAAGGAGTGTTTATTTACAATGGGTACGTGTGACAGGGAAGTGAATATTTACAAAAAAGTGAATAGTGAATCAATGAGTTGTCGGTGATGGAAGATGAGACAATCGAGTAGTCACCACATTGAAGTGGTGACCCAGTCCAACAGGCGGATGCCATTAACATGGCAGTGTGGGGAAGGACAGTCAACAAAGTCAATGCAATGGTGAAGAGGTATGCCATCATGGCTGGCTCCTTGATTGGCATTTGGCAGGTGCTTTGCCACAAGATTTTCCCTTGGATTTCTTAGGATGGCCCCTTGGTCATTTGGCGGGGGGCCTCTTCTGTGAGACCAGTGGGGTCTGAGGAGTCCCCCCTCTCTGTGGCTGCAGGGGAGGATGTGGGACTGTTATCCTGCAGGCCACCGGAGGGAGGTGGAGGTGTTGTTTGGGCCGCAGAATCGCCACTGGCTGGCCCAAGAGGTCCACGATTTGGCCCATGCGGGTGTCTATCGACCTCAGCAGCAGGCGGTGCTCACAGGAATCTTCCTGAGCCTGGCCCGTTTGTCCCTTGGCCCATTCATAGCCCCCAAGGACTCTGGTGATATTGTCCAGGGCTTTGGTCCCAGCGTCCGGTTGGCTTTGACTCCCCCTAGCCCTCCCACCTGCCCTGCTGTCATGGACCTGTTGCCTCACCACTGTACGTATCAGCCTACTCTCCCTGCCCAACTCAGTTGGTGGGGTGGGGTGGTCATCCTCTGGGGCAGGAAGAGTGTTGCAGGCAGCACTGGTGGTGGAGGCCGCACAGGTCATTACAGTAGGGGTCAGCGTAGTTGTTGTTGTTGCTAATGTGGTAGCGGGGGGGACAGTGGGGTCCTGGGACCTGTTGAGCCCTGGCATGCCAGATGGGCCAGCTTCTTGCGCCGCATCCTCGAAATCCAGGGAGTCCTCATCAGAGAATCCATGTTCTGGGGGTGGAGACTGGCTCTGCAGGTTGGTGTTGTCATCCTCTGCAGTCAGTTCTTGGTCACCTGTGGGACAGAGGGGGAAATGGTCCTTGACGTGCACCCCTCAAGCTTGGTGTTCGATGTATCTTATTTACAGGTTATGCAACACATAGTTCACTAGTTCTCACATTGTATATCTGCACAGTAATGTGCATCATGAAATGATGTGGAGGAACATACATTACTTGTCCATGGTGTGACACGTCAATGGATACCATGCCCCACGTGCAGATTTTGTGATTACGAGGACATGTTGTCATCTAACGACGAGCGGCACATTGCTGATTACTCTGGCTGGGAGGCGTTACATCTGCACATGAACTAGCCATTGTTATTTCATGCATACCTGTGCTTTGCTTTATTTGTTCTACAGACCATGCTTCCTTTGTTTTCATATGATCATTAAAGCTCTGCCCCCATGGAACTTACAGATAGCATTCAGTGCTGTGCATGATTGTGCCCTGAATTTCTTCAACATGTGATTTGGTGAGTCATACTTTGGTTTCTGTGACAGTTACATATGCTTAGCTGTCTGCACACTGTAATTGGATATTGGATCTGTGTCAATTTTGGTGGGTTGTTAGGGCTGGTCTACTTACCTGTTCTCTTGTCACATTGGGGTAGAATTTCTGACACATCTCTCTGGGTGTGTGTTTGAGTGCTCCATCCTGGTCAGGGGTAAGACAGGGGGGCTGGTGGGAGTTGTAGTGCAGGCCTCCCACCCCCCAAACTGCCCTCTCTGGGAAGATGGCTACCTACCTGTTAGGTGAAGGTGAACATTACAATGGCTGCCACATGCTTCTGGGTGGGGGGGGAGTGCTCCATCCTGCTCAGGGGTGGAACAGGGGGGCTGGTGGGAGTTGTAGTGCAGTCTTCTCACCCCCAAACAGCCCTCCCTGGGAAGATGGCTACCTACCTGTAAGTTTGGTTTGTGAGATACAATGGCTGCCACATGCTTCTAGGTGTGGTTGAGTGCTCTATCCTCATGGGTGGGACAGGGGGCTGGTGGGAGTTGTAGTTCAGGCCTCTCACCCCAAACACCCCTCCCTGGGAAGATGGCTACCTACCTGTTAGGTGAAGGTGAACCATACAATAGCTGCCACATGCTACTGGGTGGGGGGCGTGCTCCATCCTGCTCAGGGGTAGGACAGGGGGGCTGGTGGGAGTTGTAGTGCAGGCCTCCCACTCCCAAACAGCCCTCCTTGGGAAGATGGCTACCTACCTGTAAGTTTGGTTGGTGTAATACAATGGCTGCCACATGCTTCTGGGTAGGTGGGAGTGCTCCATCCTGCTCAGGGGTGGGACAGTGGGCCTGGTGGGAGTTGTAGTTCTGGCTGCCTGTATACATACAACCCTGGGAATGTAGCTGGCTACCTTTGGGGTGAATCAGATGGGGTGAATGTTACATCTGTGAGACCTGTGTTGGGTATTGTGGTGCAGATGAATGGGATTGGGCCTAGGAGGTGTAGCTTTGTAGTTGTGTAAGACAGTACATGGCAGTGTAATGGTAAACATTTGTTTGTACTTACCAGCCTGCACTCCCCCAGGTATTCCTGTGAGACTCTCTGGATGCAGTATGGCAAGCACCTTCTCCTCCCATGCAGTGAATGTTCTTTGTGGAATGGGAGGGCCACCGGCAGTTATCTGAGCCAGCTGACGGTTCTTGTTGTTCTTCTATTTCACCATCCTCTACAGGTCATGCCACCGCTTCATGAATTCCTGCTTAGAGCGCGGGGTGGTCCCTACTGCATTGACCTTGTCGACTATCCTTTCCCACATTTGTGCTCTGGTAGCTAATGGTGTCTGTTGGACCAGGGTACCAAACATTTGTGGTTCTACTCTAAGTATCTCATCTACCATGACCGACAACTCACTCTCCCTGAATTTGGGCATTTTCTTTTGTGCCATGTTGTGTGATGTGCCAATGGTTTGAGGTGCAGTTGTGAGGGTGGTGGGGGTGGTGTAGGTGGTGTGTGTGTTGTTGTGCTGGTGAGATGTGTGGTGTTTTGCCTATCCAAGATGCTGCAGGGTTTAGTTCCTTCAGTAGTGCAAAGGATTCTGGTCAGAGAAGGGGCTGGTTTTATACTCACCTATGTGGGTGTGTCACAATGGAGTATTGCTGTCAGGTGTGTTGTGTGGGTTGTCCTGGGATTTGTATTTTTAAAGTTGCCATGGGGGTGTGTCATTGGGGTATGTTAGGTGCTTTTGGGGGCAGAGATGACTTGATGTGTGCACTTGGTGGCCTTGTTTTGTGTTTTTTTGTCGACTGCCATTTGTCAGGAGCGTCCGCGGCGGTGGCAATGCAACAGCCCTTCCACCGGCTCTCCCATTCATCACTGTTGGCGATCGCGGCAGTCAGAAACAGCAGATCGTCCCGCTGTCACCTCAATGGAATCCTGATTTTCTGTGCGGTCACTCCGCTGGCCTCCTGGCGGTTTTGTGGGTTTCCTCCGCGAATCTGACCGCCGCGGTCAGATTTTCACCAGCTTCGCCTGCTACTGGCAGTCTTTTGTGGCATCGTTCCGCCGTGGACGCAATTTTGTGGCAGTTGATCCTAATCGGACCGCCGGTTTTGCTGCGGCACTAGCGCTACCATGGCGGTCGGGTTGGTTTTCCGACGGCCATCCTAATAGGCCCCACAGTTGTTAAAAATATCAATTTTCTATTAATGGTATGCATTTTAGTATATATTTTACATGTGTGTGATGTTTGTTTTTTTTGCATAAGAATTGTTTGTATTTTTATTATATGTGTTACAATTATAGTAGTTATTAATTTGTTTTTATTAGAATTTTGCGTTTTTTGTTCCGTAGCAAGTTGTGGGTTTATAGCGGAATAGGGTGGGAAGTAATTTATTTATATAAAATGTATTGATTATTTTTAGTAGTTATTAATTTTTTGAATTTGAATTTTGCTCTTTTAGTTCCATAGCTGACTGTGGGTTTATAGGGGAATAGGGTGGGAAGTAATTTAATTATATAAAATGTATTGAATAATTTGTATTTATTAATATTTGTTTAATTGTGATGTTATAGTGTTAAATGTGTAAATTAATTTATTATTAATTATTTAATAATTAGTTGTTAATCAATTTAAATTAATTAATTAGTAATTAATTATGGTTATTGTGTAATTCATTTTAGATGTGTGTTGTGTTTATAGGTGTAAATGGTGGGAAGGGTGGGAAGTAATTCATTTTTATTGATGAATTATTAATTAGTTGTTAATTAATTTTAAATAATTAATTTTAATTATTTATGGTAATTGTGTAATTAATTTTAGCTGTGTGTTGTGGATGGTATAGTGTTTTAAAAAATGTGTACTTTATTAATAATATTTTTAAAATTCTTTATTAATTATGTGAATTATGGAAATAAATGTAAATAAAAATGTTGAAGTCTTTTTTTATTAGTGTGGTGTTATAGGGTAGGAAATAAAATAAATACATTTATGCTTTAAATATTTTGTTTGTTAATATTTGCTCCTTTTAAATAAATATTGTTTATAAATGTATTTATTAATGTATTTTATATAATATTTTTACTTTTTTGTTATATGTAATTAACATTACAATATGTGTTCTTTGAATATGTTTAACATATTTAATCGTATATTTTTAAAATATTGTTTACTTATTTTTAAGATTTTTTTTAAATTGTTTGAATGTTATTAGTAATTTTTGTTTTTCTGCTATCCAACACTTTCCCTACTGTTGCACGCACGGGGTTGGGAATAGTAATTATTACCCCTCCGCTATCCAGCACTTTCCCTACTGTTGCACTTACTGGAGTTGGAATAGTAATTTTTATCCCTCTGCTATCCAGCACTTTCCCTACTGTTGCATTCACTGGAGTGGGAATAGTCATTTTTACCCCTCCGCTATCCAGAACTTTCCCTACTGTTGCACTTACTGGAGTGGCAATTGTAATTTTTACCCCTTTGCTATCCAACACATTCCCTACTGTTGCACTCACTGGAGTGGGAATAATAATTTTACCCCTCGGCTGTCCAGCAGTTTCCCTACTGTTGCACTCTTTGGAATGGGAATAGTAATTTTTGCCCCTCTGCTATACAACACTTTCCCTACTGTTGCACTCACTGGAGTTGGAATAGTAAAATTAATTATTGCACTATTCAACATTTTGCCTTCTGTTTTATTTATTGAGTTGCGAAATATCTGTTTTAATTGTTTTTAATAGTTTAATGTTCAATTAATTATACAATGGTTTTAAAATAAAAAAATTATTGATATATGTATATATTTGATTTTTATTTAATTTAAATGTTTAAAAATTAAATAAAGATTTGTATATGTATAAATTATTACGTGTGCGTGTTTATATTTTATTTTGTTAAACATAATATTAATATTTTATAAATTCAATATATATTATTTTATTTTATTTATATCTTCAAATCGATATTTTTTACATCTTTATTTTTTACTGCAATATTTTTGATTCAATATTTTTGTACTTACCTGTTTAAGTATATGGAGTCAATAATATTGCATTCTATATTTTTTTCAAATGTTTTTACATCGATGTTTTCAGCATCGATATTCTATCAGTGAACCAAAATGTGTGGTATGGTCTAAAGGTGCAGTTTGTGCTCCCCCACATTAAGGGGCCAATTAGGATAGCGGGCGGACTTTAGTCCGCCCGCCACCCTAGCGGTGCTGGGACCGGCTGCTAGTGGTGCTGTGGTGCGGTGGTCCCGCACCTGCAATTAGGATGCCACCACCACCGTGGTGGTGGCATTCTCCATTCTCAGCATTGTGGTGGGCGGTGCTGTGAGCTGCACTGTGTGCATTGTCATGCACAAGGTGACAGGCACTGCGAGGTGCCTGCCACCATGTCCATGACAATGCAGGGGGTACTGTAGATACCCCCCATGTGCACCCCCCACACCCCCAATACCCTGGGGCAACGGGCCCCCGAAAGCAGTCTCCGCCATGGAAAGCCATGCACCGCTGCCCATGCTAATATGGATGGCGGTGTCTAGCAGACACCGCCACCATATATAGACCCTTTTCCACCCGGTCGACTGGTCAACCGGCGGACGGTCTTTCCGTCCGCCGGGGTCCCCCCCGCAATACTAATATGGAAGGGGGAAATGGGTGGCAGGCGGGGAAGGATGTAGGGCGGATCGCCACCGCCATGCGGGAGGCGGCGATCCGCCCTACATCCTAATCGACCCCTTATTCTTAGCATTCTGTCTCTTGGGCTTGGGCTTGGGCCTGCTCAGTCTCTCACCAGGTTCGTAATAGCATCAGGGTGTGCTTCAAACTCACTGGTAGCAGAAAGCTTCCAGGTAGCACACAGCATCCTTCCAGTTAGCTGCACAGCAGCCAGCAGCACAATGCATGTCTCGGAAGGTCACTACAGGAGGAGGAGAGGCTTCTGTTGGTGGCCCTCTTTCAGCCAGCTGGCTTTAGATATCTGCTCACCCCAGCACTCTGCTGGTTATTTAACTCACATTGTGGCTCACTCTGATGGGTACTTGATTCACAGAGTGGCTCCCTCCGAAACCCCAGCGAGTAGTTGGCACTTCTTCTTGAGCGTAACAATCCTGTGACCCCAGCAAAGTGCCGTGATGCAACAACCTTGAATCTTCACGTGGTACTCAAGGGGCACTCCTGTGGGTTCTTGATCTTCAGAGCTGGTCTTGAACCAACAGCTCCCTTAAGCAGTGCCATGGGCACAGAGTCCTCTTGTGCGACACACGGTCCAACAGCAGGCACTTGTATCAGCTTTGGTTGAGCCCACAATTCAGACGCACAGCTCCAGGTGACAATCCCTTCCATGATCAGCTTCGCCTACCCATTTCAGGGTGTTTTAGTATTCAGAATTCAAAATGAAGCATATACATGTGAAGCGGTTTGGTGACTCAACTGTATATATAGCTTTGCTAAGTTCTCTCTTCTCGGCCTTGCAGAAAACTTAAGCTTCGGCATCTACATGGATAGTATTAATACATCATTGAGAGGCCGATTCCGATCCCGATCCGGGTCGGAAAGCACTCTGACCGAGCCGGATCCGGAGTGTTTTCCGACCGAGCCGGAGTCCTGCAGTCCGACCGAGCGAGTACGATGCGGCCGTATGCTGTCGGACTCAGTTCGGTCAGACTCCCATAGAAATCAATGGAAGCCGGTCGTACGACACGTACATGGGCTCCCACTGACTGAATGGGTACGTCGTGGACTAGTGCGCCCCCTACAGTGAGTACGCGTCGGTGCCATCCGCACCGTACATGCCTGTGTTGGGGAGACCCATGGGTCTCCCCCTGTGTCCGAGTCGTAGGGCTGCGGGTGACAGGAGGTCCGATGCGGATCCCCAAAGGCAACCATCCGGACGATTTGCGAGCCGGACACTCTGGCTCGTGCAGGCTGTCCGACGCGTGCATCGTACTGGCTTGGTCATGAATCGCATCCATTGCACGCCACGGTTAGCTTCCGACCGAGACGTACGGAGCAGTTCGGACCAGGAAACGACTCGGTTGGTGAATTTCATGTAGCTCGCATCGTACTTGCTCGCTCGTACAGCTGTACGAGTCGGGCGGAAAACACGCGTACGGCTCGTAGTTTTTTCCGGCCGGATCGCGTTCGGTACCCTTCTACAGCTTTGCAACTACCAGTTGAACAGTAAATATTGGAACACAGCAATAAACGATGCCATGTAGCACAACACATTTAATCTCTGGGATGCCTGTTATCTTGGCCCTAGTGTAGTCGATGCAGTGCAGTTTAAGTCTCTTCCCACGCCTTTCCCCCTTTGGCATCATTTCTTCAGTGTCCTCTTTTGCCTGTTTCTTCTGTAGAAAATGTCCCACCTGATTTTTTCCCATTTTCCTCACCATTGTTGTGAAGTAGGTTGGTGAAGTAATATGTAGACATGCAGCTTGACAAAGAGAGGGTTTAAAATTATAGGTAGAGTATATTAATAAATCACTCCAATAAGAGCAGGTGTAATCAGACACTTAGGCCTGGTCAATGGCTCAAAAGCCTTCCAGGGAACCCTCATAACTCAGACATTGTATGACCTCATTAGATGACTGAAAAGGAGGACATCATACACTAGTTTGCTAGAAAGACACAAATACTTAATATTATGGTATATTGGTAGTAAAAACCTTATGCAGCCTTTTGAAGGGCAAGTTTATGGTTTAAGGTAGATACGTGGCATATGGATTTAGTTATCATATGCATAATATCTGTTATATAAGACGGGGTCCCACAGTCTCTCACTTCAGGTAATGGGGTTGACTTTATCCTAGAGGGATTCTTGGCTTTACACCTACATAAATGCTGGGTATACTAATTAGGGTCGCATCGTAGCAGTATGCATTTTACGGTCATGTATTTTTATACCTGCCTGTATTCATTGATTTTAGCACTATGGTAGAAATCTACCATCCTTTTACCCTGTTGGTGCTCATACTCATTCATATCTGTTTCTGTCTAATGGCTGATCAGCACACCTATTTTACAAATAGAAGGACACTGGTTCAATAAATGCTTATTGAAAACGTCCCCACTGTTTATTCTGGGTATCTCTCTGAGACAAAGTGAGCACAAGTGACTGAGCGAAAAGTACTGTATCCACGATCCCTGATGGAGCAGAGTTGTTATGTTTAACTATACTCTCCTTGGTAAGAGGGGTTTCTAGTGGCACTGTGAGCTCGCTGGTATACAGGCGAACCTTCTCGGTGGGGGTGTCTGAAAACAGTCTGATCACCAATCCCACAGTCTATGTTGTCTAAACGTGCAGATCCTATTCGGCGCCGCCAACGTTGGTTTTGTACTTATTTTTTTTAATTTTTTTATTTAAAGTGTTTGCAATGTTACAAACATTCTGCTTGACGGTGTGTTGGGTGACAGAACACATACATCATAGATACCACTACAATGTATACCATTACAATCAAGGTACACAGCAAGGAGAAAGCAAAATATTTGCAAGATCCCAAAAGAGTCCCACTCCCCCCACCACGGCCCACTCGTTGCCTTCCCCAGCACTCATCCAGGATACAGTACATTTCAATTCTGAGGGGTTGTCAGAAGGATAGCGGAGATCAAAAACATGTTGCCTAGTGAACGAGATGGGCCATTTGTCTTCGAAGATGGAGGCTACGTGGTCTGTTCATCGAGATCCAAAGGGGGGGCTCCGATAGCTGGAGATAGGCAGTGAAGGGCTCCCATATATCACGAGGGCGAGACTTCAGTGGCAGCAGCTCCCAGTAGTTGGTCAGTTGTTCATGACAGTATGTAATATCTTTGAGACAATCTTGGGCCAGTGGTGCCCGGGGGCGCCCCCAGTTCATTGCAATTCTGCGTTTTGCAAGAAGCAACATTAGAGCAACAGGTTTCCAGTTGCCGCGGGCCACATCCGCCACATATTCCAACAGTCCAAATATCGGGGAGGGGTTTATTAGACGATCTATAACTTTCCTAATGATATTAAATATCTATCCCCAGTAGGTAGCGATAGCGGGACATTGCCGGGAAAGGTGGAGGAAATCTGCCATTGGCGAGTGGCAGCATGTACAGTACGGGTCTGGAGATAGCCCCTTGCGATGTGTTTGAAAAGGGATTCGATATATGCGGTGTAAGAATTTGAAAATAATGAGGCGCAATCTATAATTGGGGGATAGAAACTCAAGTTGGCCACAACAGAATGTCCACTGCTTGTCCGTAAGGGAAGTGAGGAGATCCTTTCCCCATGATTCCTGGGCAGTTGTGTCTGTCGCAGGAGCTGAATGTTGCATTTGAATGTACAGAGACGTGATGAGCTTGCGTGTAGAGCTGGACGTGTATGTGTATTCTAGCACTGTAAGTGTTTGCGGGGGGTCGGGAATGTATCAAATACTGTCCTGCAAGTTGCGCATAGTTGGTAGTACAGGAGAGTGTCCAGGGGGTGCTTGTGGCGGGATCCTGGGCCGGGGGTCAAGAAACCGATCATTCGAGTATAAATCTGGAATGGTGTGGATGCCAATCTTACCGGCATGAGTGCAGGCGGCAGCATTGTGTGTTTCGCCACTGAGATAGATGTGGCATAGAGGCGCACTTGTCCCGCGCACCGTGCCAAACCCATCCACGCCCACCTTAAGCACCGTGGGGTGTCTTTTTCGGGGTCAGGACGTTTGTATGGAAGAAATAGTGCTGTTGAGAGTGGGAATGGGGACACTTTGTCTATTTCCACCGTAAGGTGTGGCTGGAAGGGTGTGGGATGCGTCCAGTAGTGTAGAAAATGTGCTTGGGTGCATAGGGCGTTCATCTGTAAGTCTGGTGCACCCATTCTGCCTTGTGACTGTGGCATTGTTAGGAGATCGTATTTTACACGAGGTTGCTTCTCTACCCAGATTAATGTGATAAGATTGGACCGGTGTCTCTTGAAGAAACCCTGCATGATTTGTATAGGAATGTTCACAAACAGATAAAGAAACTTGGGTAGAATCACAATTTTTGCAATGGCGATTCGTCCCGCCAGACAGTGGGAGCTTTGTCCATATGGGAACTTTGGTCTTCAAGACAAGTCATTGTGTTGCCAAAATTGGCCTTCTAAACTTCCTCCATGTCGTTACACACATAGGGGCAGATTTACAAGTTCTGGCGCATCTTTGCAAATCAGCAGGGATGCACCAGAAAAGATGCGACACGCAATTATCTCCTTGCACTACAGGGAATGTGTCGTATTTACAATATGGCGCACCGTGGCGCATAGATAGGGCAATGCGTGTAGCATCCTGTGGCGTACGGGCGGAGCATTGCTGGAGTCGTGTCGCAAGCGTGACACGGCTCCAGCAATGCACAGGGGCCACCCCTACATAACGTGGTGCACAACTCCTTACGCCTGCCTCAAGCAGGCATGAGGATTTGTCGCAGCGCCCTCGGGAAAGTGACTCAGTGAAATCTTGTAGATTTCACTGCGTCACTTTTACGAAGAATTCCTGCGACGGAACGCCTACCCTGCGCAGGAACGCCCACATGAACCCTGATTCATGTGGCGCAGGGCTTTACAACGTGACACATCTCCCTAGATGCGTCACGTTGTAAATAAGGCGCAACGTGACTCAACGGCGGCGTAAATGTGGCACATGGGGCTGGTAAATCTGCCCCATAGATCCTCAAATACTTAACAGGGCCGTTCGCACATTGGAGTGGATACTCTATTGGGAATGGAGCTGTAGCCTCCTTTAGGGGAAGCAGCGTGGATTTAGCCCAGTCAATTTGGATTCCCGACATGCCTCCAAAGCTTATAATTTTGTGAATAAGCTCCGGAAGATTGTGTTCGGGATGGTTCACGTACAAGGTGATATCATCCGCATAGAGGGACACGACCAGCCCACAAGTGGAAAAACCCAGTCCCCGATTCACATGATGTTGCTGGATTTGTGCTGCCAGGGGCTCCATCGCGATGGCAAAAATTAAAGGGGAAAGCGGGCATCCCTGCCGCATGCTCCTGTCGACTGGAAAGGGACCCGTTATCTGACCGCTGAGACAAATACGAGCAGTGGGCAAGGTATATAGAAGGCGGATCTGGGCGAGAAAGTTGCGGCCGAGACCTATTCTATCCAATAACGAGAACATATAGTTCCATTCCAGCGAATGCTTTTGTGGCGTCGAGCAGTGCATCTACTGCAGGAGTTTGGGAATTCCAAAAGTGTATCACCGAAAACATGGTTCGGAGGTTATGGGTTGTAGAACGGCCCAGTATAAATCCTAATTGATCAGGCCTAATCATCACCGGAAGCAGAAGTTCCAACCTGTTTGCTAAGACCTTAGCAAATATTTTATTATCAATGTTAATGAACGATAGCGGCCAATAGGATTCGCAATGGTGATCAGGTTTATCTGCCTTGAGAAGTGTAAAAATTACTTCCTCGCGCATCAAAGGGGGAGCAGGCCCATTTCCAATGCTTCACGATAGACGTCTAGAAGTTTAGGAGCTAGGAGATCTGAATTTTCTTTATAGAAGGCAGCTGTAAGCCTGTCCCGTCCCTGAGCTTTATCTGGGGGAGTTGCCTGCTGGACTTCCTCAACCGTGATAGGGGAATCTAGGGATTCCCGATGAGAGTTTGACACCCATACTAACTCGATGGCGTCAAAGTAAGCCTGAAGACCTGGGGGGTTGTCCCCTGGGCAGTGGAGTAGAGATGTGTGAAGAAGTCGACCATGATCTGCATCAGTTCTGGCGTGGAAGAATGTTGCTGACCTTCTAGGTCATTTTGTACTTATTTAACGGTCATATCTGAGTAGTTCAGTCGTGCTATTCTCAGAGACCCCTACTTACATTTCTCCAGAGACGTGTGGAGTGGGAAGGGAACTATCCGCCACAGCTGAGTAGAGCTATCCTATGTATTGGCTGTAGGTTGAGCTATCCTATGTATTGGCTGTAGGTTTATCAAGCTTGAAGGACATTTGGTTCCTATTGTTCATCAAACCTTTCCTCAGTTTCCTTGACACTTCTTCTTTTTCACAATAATGGCTGACAAAGACGCCGCTACACCAGCACAACATGCTGCAGCTAGGGAGGAAGAACAGGAGGGGAAATACACATTTCAGAAAATGTTAGAACTGCCCTTACTCTAAAACTAGCAGACTATGGAGTCACAGCTAGGATTGGGACCGTCACATTTGTGACTTGGGCACACAAATCATATAGAACAGAGGTATTCTATTCATGGTTTAAATTCCCACAAGAAGATGCACAATGAAACACATTTCATTCTTACACTGAAGATGAAACACCAAATGAAAACTGTCCATATGAGTACATTGAAGTTCCGCTCACCAACCAGGAGCACATAAACTGGTTTAAAGGCACCCTCTCACACACAAACGAAAAAGTGAGACTCGGTCCACTAGGAAGAGACTTGGCTGGTCCTAGCGACTTACACACAGCATACAGACATTGACACAATACCAGTAGCAGACTTACATCCACTTCATAAAGAAATAATAAAACTACAGAAACCTGACACAGTGAGAACACTCGCAATTCAGCCAGCAAGGGCTACATCTACAGGACAAATTCAGGGATGTACAACTAAAATAACACCACAAACACTACATGCAGTTATGGTTAAAATGCCCACTAGACGTGAGCAAATGGCATTCTGGATAGCCCAAAAAATAACACAGCTAGAGGCAGTATTTCCACACACAAGCCCGCAAGAAAAACACAGAATGCTACCAATCTGCTTGCCAAAGGGGATAGCTCCCCAGATAGAGGATTGCACCTCTTGGGGTACAGTTTTCTTTGCCATATATACCAGAACTCATGGTATCCCTTCAATAGCAGTAATACCAGATGTATTAAGACAACTACAGAATGAGTATGGAGCGGAACCTGCTCTGAACTTAGGGATGAAATTGTCAGGAAATGTTGCCCAGGTATCAGCTATTATATTAGCAAACAAAGAAGGGGAGGCAGCAACAGCGGTAATACGCCTGAGGGATTTCACTCCTTTACAACAGGACCGTGAATTACCTAAAGTTATTGAAGACACCTACGCTGAATTTAGGTAGAGATACTTTGGGAGCTAGAGCAACAAAACCTCAACTCATGGGTGGTCCTGAAAACGAGAACACCAAGCAAGCACCTGATTCTCCAAAGAAGAAAGGCTATAATAACAATAAAAAACAAAAGAATAGAGAGAATAGATCACAATCCAGGGGTGGGTCTCCTCAACTGGAGCCCTCCGAACGGGGGTACAAACTTAGGAATCGTGATAAAATTAAAAAACCTGACAGGTATCAAGATACTGATACACGTTCCTCTCATTCCTTTCAGGGTTCTTCAAAAAACTCAGAGAGGGAACGACGGTCAGAACACAGACAAGAAGAGTGTACAAAGTCCAGAGACATGCAACGCACTTCAGTCTATACTTCCAAAACAGAAGAAAAACCAAAATCAAAACCTCAAATTAAAAAGAAGAAAGTAGCAGGTCTTAAAGTTAGACTTGCCCAGAATTCTGAGGACTCAGCTTCTGAATGGGGAATGGGCTCCGACGATGACAGCGCAGCAGAAGTAACAATAGCTTGCCAGAACCTGATGGAATTTCTGGTGACAGTGGAGTTGAATGAACATATCACAGTGGAGACACCTGATACTAGGGTAAGTGTCCCACATACGTTACATGAAATAACACTCCAAATGGAGGGGGACAAACCCAGAAAAATTACAGGGCTATTTTGGGAGAACCTGACTTACGGTTATGACATCCTTTTAGCTGAAAAAGATTGGCAGCCTGAAATTGTTATGGATTGCCCAAAGGGAGAAACTGTAATTGTACCGGCTTTTTCCGACCTCTTTCCAACATACTTAAAACATACATACACGCAGGAGTGGGTGGTAGCACTTGCTCCAGCATTATATTGCAACCATGTTGGGTGGAGTACTGAGTCACTTATATCCAATGTTGACGGCTGAAGAACAGACAGGAAGTAAGTGTAGAGAGAAAACAAAGCACATGAGTGTGACAGGGTATGGTGAATCAGAGGATGACATTTTAGAGGATATTTTAACGAAAAATCCTACCCCATATCAGGAAGGACTCAATAGAGCAGTCACCCCAAGTGCCCCAGTATTAGGAACTCCTTTAGCGCCGCAAATTTTGCATAATAATTCAATAAATAGAGTACTCCAAGAAAAAGAAATTGAGCTTTTAAACAAAAATAGAGAAGAATTATTACAGAAAATATATCAATTAAATTTGCCCGCAGAAGCCCTGTCAGTACCTATAACTATAGCTGCTGTTATACCATTATTCGGGTATAAAGCGAATGTTCAAAATTCTCAAACTGTACCTGCCGCATTGAGCAACTCCAGAACAGAAATAATAATTGCGGAAGAATAAGCCAGTGAGTGCAGTTCAATCATTTCATTACTGGGTCTCCTTATAGGAGAGCCAGTAATTGGAACTCCAAAAAGAAGTTTACCTGATCATGGGAGGGAAAGAGGGACAGTGGCACCTCCAATCACTAAAAGAAGAACAGCGGTCTCTCCAGAGAATTTGGAAAGGTGGTCACAGGGAATAGAAAGACGTAGTTCAGTCCCAAAGATTTTAGACATTTATAAGTTGAAAGTGGAGTTAGAGGAAATGATTGCTGGAAATGTGGGATTAGGAAGATTGAATGATTACAATGAAGAAGAATTGTTGTTTGTATGTAGGAGTATTACGCAAAACGCAAAGATGTATCATGAAAAATTGATGGAAAGGTCTGCAGGAATTGGAATAGACATATGGAAATCTAAGGCGTTTCAAAAGCCCTATTGAGTGGAATTCACAGATAAGGATTTGGAAAACATGAATGTATCTGGTAGAAAATTACAAGTAAAAGAATTAAAGAACATTTTGCAGAAGTGGGGAGATATGGACAAGTGAAAAACTAGGTGGACAAAAAAGAAAGAGGAAGCAAAGGATAGGGAAGCGCCAACATCTGCTTTCTTATTGAAAGACATAAAAAAGGTAGAAAGGTTGTGTCCCATGAGAGAAGTACCTGGTGGAGGATATGTTCTTGTCCCATGGAGCCAACATGATATTTTGTCATTTACAAATGATTTTCCAAAATTGAGAGAAAAACCTGTGGAGTGGTACAAGCAGGTTGAGAGGTTCGTGAAGGTGTTGAAGGTTTTGTTGAAGGACCTGGATGGGCTGTTTGACATTGTGGTACCTGCATATTTGTGTACAGAGTGTAAAATCACAATTGATTGGCCAAGTGAGGAGTTTCCAAGGGATGCTAAAACAGGAGCACCCTCAGATGATGTGATGAAAAGGTATCACCAAGTGAAAATTCCTCCAAAAGAGACAGATTGGGTAAAGATAGACAAGACAACTCAATAATCAAATGAGTCTGTACATGCCTATTATGAGAGGCTGTTACAGGTGTTCAAGCAGTACAGCAGTTTTGAGAATATTGGCGATAAGGATATGGGACATTTTGTGTGTCGGTTTGTTATGGCTTGAAACCAGAGATTAGTCAAATGATTCACCAGCATATGCTTTGCTGGCAGAGCAAAAGCATTGACGACATTTTGAAGTACGCCAAATATTGTGGCAATGATATTGAAGCCAGACATAAAAAGTTAAAAGAGAAGATGATGTGGGCACAAGTGAAATTAGCAGAACAGTAGGAATTAAAACTAAATGCAGAGACTGACAAAGGGTTGAACCAGAGTGATCAGGGAATGAATGGTGGTAAATTGAGAGGACGAATGAATAGAGAGGATGTGAAAAAGAAGCTTCCATGTCACGAATGCAGAAAGCTTGGACATTGGAGAAATGAGTGTACGAATATTCAGAATAATAATGGGCCAAATCAAAATTTAAACCCACAGATGCAGACTGAAGGGGTTGTGAATCAATCACAGCAGGTTGTTAATCTACAGAATCAGGTGCCTGCAGCTCCTATTCCAAACATTGTAAACCCTCAAAGGCACCATACGGACGCCGGATTTCCACGAGGAAGTGGTAAGAAAAATTCTGTGATTTCACAATATCTTTTGAAAAGTACTGACAGTGACTCAGATGATTGACAGTGCCTGAGAGGGGAGGAAGAGGAGTGCGTACTTGGCGCATCCTTGCCTGTAGATCAGCCAGGTCCATTTATTGATGGGAAAGTGGAAGGTAATGATATCACTTTTCTATTGGATACTGGTGCTAACCGTTCTACTGTGAGAACAGCAGACATTCCAAACCTACCCGTCTCGGAAGATAGCATCCAAGTCGCTGGTGTTTCGAACCAACTAATTAAAACCCCACTTACAAGGCCAATAGAGGTGCATATTGGTAACTTTAAAGATATGCATTGATTTATTGTATGTAATTCTAGTCCTGTAAATTTATTAGGTAGAGCTCTGCTGTGCAAGATGAATTGCACAATCTATTGCACATCGGATGGTGTTGCTTTCCAAACCCCTGATGAAGATATTGTCTATGAGATAATGTTAACAAAGCAGGGTATTGAAGTGAATGAAATGTTTTCTCTAATGACCTCAGATGAATTACCAGAAGAGTTAAGAACTACAATGAACTCAGAGGTGTGGGACTTCACAGGAAAAGAAATTTGATTAATGGCAAATGTAGATCCCATGAAAGTAACTGTGAAAGAAGGTGCAGTCTATCCAAACACCCGACAATACAAGATTAGTCCAGTAGTGAAAGCAGGAGTTGCTTTAGAAATTGAACGAATGGTTGAACAAGGCATTTTAAAAGAAATATTGAGCAGCCCTTGTAATTCTCCCATAATAGGAATTAAAAAACCTATTGGAAAGTACAGAGTAGTGCAGGATTTGCCGGAAAATAAATAAAATTGTAGTGCCTTGTTGTCCAGTAGTACCAAACCCTGCTGTGATTTTATATCAGATACCCTGGAATGCAGGCTGGTTTACAGTAATTGATTTATGCCATGCCTTTTTCTCTATTCCTTTGCATCCAGAGAGTCACTATCTATTTGTCTTTAAGTTTGATGACCGTGTCTTGGCATGGTGCAGAGTTCCTCAAGGGTATACAGAGAGTCCCTCAATCTTTAACCAGATCTTGAAAAGGTGTCTGGAAACAAGGTGGGACCAAGATTGCATACCACCTAGAGCAGCTAAACAGGATATCCAGGTGTCGCTCTCCAGGGGAAGAACCTGACGCTTTCCTGCTAAACTTCGAACGAGCAGTCAGGGCACGCGGTTGGCCTGAGGTTAAATGGCCATTCTGCCTTGCCCCCCTGTTGACTGGTGAAGTGCAAGCGGCATACCAAGTCACTAACCCTACTGGTACAGCCACATACAAGGATATTAAGGAAATAATATTGGACCATTTAGGTATGGACCAAGAAGCATATAGGATGAGGTTTAGAAAAGAAAAAGGTGCTCCAGGGGATAACCCGAAGACACTATTCTTTAAACTAAAGGCGGCTGCCGACAAGTGGCTTCACCCACAAGAGAAAAGCAAAGAGGACATAATGAACTTTATCTATTTACAACAGTACTTAGAGGCCCTACCCGATTCCACCCAGCGATGGCTCATACAACAACCCCAACTCAGATTCGAGCAGGCCGTGGAAATGGCAACAACCTTCGCTAGGGCCCAACCAAAACCCATTTCCATGGAAACAGAAAGACATTCACAATCAACATCAGCACAGGGAAAGGGAGAAAAAAGGAACCCCAAGGTGACGGTAGAACCACCTAAAAACTGGACCTTCAAAACAGAGTTCCTACCTGAGAAAGGCCCCCAATTTTTTGATTGTGGCGAATGGGCTAGACTCTGTCCATGTAGGAAAAAAAACGAAGAACCAATGGAGATACGTTATGTACCCTGACCACTTTTATATACAGAAGAACTGGGTTCCTACTTCTAAGTAAGTCTATTTGTTAACAGGGAGAGAGTTACTGCTTTACTGGATTCTGGGTGTCACCGATCAGTAGTACACAAGACCATGATAAAACCTTCTCAAGTACTTTCCAGCATGCCAGTACCCATCCAATGTGTTCACTGAGACGTCAAGCTGTATCCCTTAGCAGAAATACCAGTGAAAACATTGAAGGGAGTAGAGATGCAAGTGAAAGTAGGGGTGATGGACAGGCTCCCTGAGAAGGTTATCTTAGGAACTGACAATTCCATTTTCCTTAGGCTTATTACAGAACAACTTCAGTATAAACACCATGAACCAGAGTCCAGACCACTTTCCTCACTCAAGCCCCATGGATTTCTGATAGGAGTTTTCGTTATGCCCAAACCCAAGATCTTACATTAAAATTATTTTTTTAGCTTTTTCCAGTGTGCCCTCTTGCCCTCGTTGGATGCTAATTAACTATATTACGTACATCCACTTATTTCCTTTAGCGTGTCATTCTAATCCAGAGAACTTATATTTTCGAAGGGGCCCCTTCACTGCATCGTTACAGACCGTGCCACATCAATACCTTAGTGGACTCATATCCTCAACGTAACGATTTATTAGGCGGTTCTTGTCCGTCCTTCGTTCACTTTCCCCTAATGATTATCCATCACTTTTACATTTTTCGTGCACTTTGGTCCCCCGACCCAATCACCCTTTAGTCAATAACTTGACTCACCATTATTAGCAGGCTTTTCTTTTCACAAACTCTTTCTACACTCCATTTATGGATAAAAAAATAAAATCAAGCACGTGACAAACACCAATAAACTGCTCTGATGTTCATTACTTATCAAAGTTGATCAATTAAGAGGGCACAACCCTCTATTTTCCCTCATACTCAATTCTATAATGGCTCTTGGGTGTAGCCATTTACGAGGAATGTGCCATAACTAAATTGGGCCCTGACGATTGTAGCACCGAAAGTCCGGAACTTTCCACCCAAACAGCAAAACTATACTTACATTAAAAGGGGCCTGGCAACAAGCAAAAGACCCCTCTGTCTCTCACAACGTGACTTACCCCCATTTCCTCATACAACATGATCTGTTGTATTGTGTGGGAAAACACGGTGATGTCTCTCAATTTGTCGTGCCACAATCATTCCATGAACAAGTACTCTTTTATGCCCATGCCCATCTCCTTGCTGGGCATTCAGGAGCCGAGAAAACTACATAAACTGTTCTGCTATACTTTTATTGGCCTGGTTTCTATGCACATATAGTCAAGTATTGCCAAGAGTGTGTGGCCTGTCAGAAGAGAAATCATTATAGGCCTCCTCCCGTCCCTTTACAACCTCTCCCGATAATAGGGAAATCCTTTGAGAGAGTAGGCATGGACCTTATAGGTACTCTCCCTCGATCAAAAAAGGTAACATGTATACTTTAGTAAGAGGGGACTATGCAACGAGGTACCCAGAGGCCTTTGCTCTAAGAGCCCCCACTACAACCAATATCTGTGATAGATTGATGGACCTATTTTCCAGGGTTGGATTCCCGCGAGAGATCCTTAGGGATCAAGGGACTCCTTTTGTATCTCGTCCAATGCGTCAAATTTGTAAAACCCTAATATCACCCACATAAAACCATCAGTTTACCACCCACAAACGGATGGTTTGTGTGAAAGATATAACGCTACACTTAAATTGACCCTCAAAAAGATGCTTTCCACCGAAGGTAAGGAATGGGATCGCCTTTTACCCCTCGCCCTCTTTTTTATCCAGAGCCAAAAACAAAGCAGCCTTGGGGCTTCTCCCTTTGAGCTTATATATGGGAGACAGCCACAAACCCTGCTGGAAATTACAAGGGATGCCTCGGAGCGAGAAAAGTCAGAAGATACCCTAACTCTGTTAGATTACACTCAGGGATTAAAATCCTGCCTAAACAAACTAAGGGAGTGTGCATACGCTAATCTTGAGAAGGCTCAAAAAAGACAACAGATCATTTATAATCAAGGGAAAAAATAGAGGAACCTGGAAGTCCATGACTGGGTTCTGATCTTACAACAATCCTTCCTAATAAAAAAAACAACCCGAATGGAAGGGACCTTACAAAGTCGTAGGAAAGATCGGTCTCACAATGTACATAGAATACAGACCTATCACATAAATCTTTTAAAAAAATGGATAGGCCCTATTTCCAAAAGTAATAATTTCTTAACAACCCCTACTTCCCTTGATCAACTCGTTATAAATGAAGCCTTAAGTCTTCACTTAAGTCTTCATTTAAAAGACCTTTCTCCACCAAATACTGGTCTCCTTTGCATCCATCTTTTCTGACTTACCAGGGAAGACCGATCTTGTTGAGTATGCCATTATCACCCCCCCAGGAAACACAGTAAAGCAGTGCCCTTACCATATCCCAGCAGATAGACGAGCTGCTGTTGAAACGGAAATAGACAATATGTTACAGATGGGAGTTATAAAACCTTGTGTAATATATGTTAAACAATGGTGGACGAACCCAATCTATGTGTGGCACTATCACTGGTAGGCAGTGTTTGGAACCCACTGGGTTTGTTAAAAGACCCCTCACACACCAACCTAGTTGGTGTCATGCTTCATCATGTGTGGTGGTGGTGGTCCATGTTTTGTGCTGTTCTTTCTTTACCCACAGGTTCTTCTTTTTTCATACGTGTCTGTAAGTACGTAGACACGCACTCCACACACCTTAGCACGTGTGTAGGTACGAGTTTTACTGTTTTCACCTTTCACGTGGCACCACATCTTTTGCCACTCACTTATTTCCACGGTCCTGAAGAAAGCCCCTTCTACATTCTCCTGCGGGCTGAAACATGTAGACCCATCACATAGCCAACTACAAGATAATTATTTCTTTTTTAGTTGCATCACACATACTTTTTAGCCATATCCTGAGCCACCAGTAATAAACATAAAGAGGCAAGGATTCTCAGAGATATTTTTATTTCACACCACATCACATTTCTGCACCACACCAGCTCCGCTGTAATCAGGCGTCGCAGCACAACCGGGGGGCATTCGGCCACCCAGTTGGGACCCCAATGATGAAGCATGACACCAACTAGGTTGGTGTGTGAAGGTCTTTTAACAAACCCAGCGGGTTCCAAACACTGCCTACCAGTGATAGTGCCACACATAGATTGGGTTCGTCCATCATTGTTTAACATATATTACACAGGGGATACGGACGCACCCCTTCCTTCCCTTGCTCTCCCATTGTTTTCGACAGTTATAAAACCTTCACAGAGTAACTGGTCTTCTACTATTGTGATTGTGCTGAAACCAGATGGCTCGATCCGCTTTTGCATAGACTTTACAGCGGTCAATGCTATTTCATAACTCAACTCTTACCCCCTTTCCTGAATTGATGAGCTAATCGAGAAACTCGGCGAGGCCCAGTATATTACTACCATAGATGTTACAAAAGGGTATTGGCAGGTTCCGTTAAGAGCATAAGACCAAGAAAAGACTGCTTTCAGTACCCCTGCTGGTCTCATTGAGTTCATGGTACTTCCTTTGGGCCTACACGGGGCTCCTGCTACCTTCCAAAGGCTCATGAATAGGATTCTCCATGACCATCAGTCCTATTAATCAGCCTATTTGGATGATATCGTAATCTTCAGCCCCAATTGGGAACAACATCTCATACACTGCCAGAAAGTATTCCAAGCCCTAAAACCCTCAGGACACCACATGAATGCAAATAAATCGGCAGTAGCTTTCGGTAAGGTTTAATATTTGGGGTACCTTCTAGGAAATGGTGTTATTGCTCCACAACAAGAAAAGATTTAGGCGATCTTAGACACTCCCTTTCTGACCAGCAAAAGCGATATCAGGGCCTTTTTGGGCTTACTCGGATACTGTTGACGGTTCATAGCCCAATATTCTGAAGTAGCTGCCCCTCTAACGTATCTTTTAAAGAAAGAAGTGAAAAAGAAGGACCTGCTGAACCCCCCTTTTCTGCTCAGAGGGCATTTCAACAACTTAAAACAGCCATAACATCCAGTCCCGTTCTGATCTCTCCCAACTTTAAAGAACCCTTTATACTACAAACCGATGCCCCAGAAAAAGGACTGGGTGCCGTTCTTTCTCAGGCAACCAAAGAGGGGATTGAACGTCCAGTGTTATTTATCAGCCAAAAATGACATCCTCGAGAACAAAGATATTCAGTAATTGAAAAGGAATGTCTTGCTGTTAAATGGGCTATAGACAAACTACGCTATTATCTAAAGGGTTCGCCCTTTACTCTATACACAGACCATGCTCCCTTGCAGTGGAATAACCCCTGTGTACTACGATGGTTTCTTTCACTACAGCCTTTTGTATTTGAGATTAAACATTGCCAAGGGTCGGCCAATGGGAACGCAGACTTTCTCTGATGCTTCCCTCTCTTCCTCGATCAGGAAGAGACTCGGGGAGGGATATGTCATGAAGCACCCCCACATAGTACGATAGTAAGGAAAGGAGAGGAGGAAGCTGACACCTTACCCCCCTTTTTCTACTTTTTCCTTTCCTTGCAGTCTACGGTGACAGCCGATCCAGACGAAGCAGCTCAAACTCAGCTGACTTCCCACGTGACTGAGCCTCTGCTGCAGGAGGAAGTTAAGAATGATGTTGCCCCTATAAATCGATCCCCGGAAGCAGAAGGAGGCGGATCCCAAACAACGAGTCGGGAAGAAGATGCCGAAGAAGCCGAAAAAGAGAGAGGAGAAGCCAGGGCGGTGTTGGTCTGCGGGACGTGCAATTTTAGGAGAGAGAGTGACCAGAGCCAAAAGGAAGAAGACCCGGTGCCCCGCCACGTTCGCGGAAGAACGTGGCTCTCTCAGGTGTGTGGCCGGGTCCATAGTTGGTTCAGATCTGCTTGAGGAAGAGGCCAAAGCCAAAGTGGTAACTAGCTGGA
Source organism: Triturus cristatus (assembly GCF_964204655.1). Lineage (NCBI taxonomy): Eukaryota > Metazoa > Chordata > Amphibia > Caudata > Salamandridae > Triturus > Triturus cristatus. Next base: position 883,246,141 of record NC_140583.1, read on the forward strand.
AAGAAGGGTGGGAGGGGAGGTGGGGAAATCACAAAACTTGCGACAGAACGAAGGATATAAATGCACTGCTGGCAGTCGGGTGAAAAAGAGAGTTAACCCCTCACATCTACGTCAGTGAATTATATGGACAGGTTAAAAATAGCAAAGGAAGATAAAAATAAAAGACTTACTGAGTCCTGTTTTCTTCTGAGGGACAACGACGGGGAAAACGGAACATTCCAGACAGGGAGCGAAGACCCTGTAAAAGAGAAGAGAGGAGAAAGATCTTATAAATGGGACAAATATGTCACAGTAAAAGAGAAATCATGATATGATATGAAGAATCGACAAAAGAAATAAAGGGAAAGATACTATTAGGAAAAAGTATATCTCTTCTTTCATAACGTCAACTAGTAACGCTGCCCCAATTGTCAAAACAAGCAACTGATAAGATTCTAGAGTTCTCCCCACTAGAGGCTAGGCTTCTCCTTACAAATATCAAGGAGCACAAACTGTCAGAGACATACAAAATGCTACTGAAGAACTTGCCGGATCCCATGGTGGCAGTACAGAGCGTCTGGGAGGGATAACTCTGTGAGTTTGTTGATGTTGATTGAAGAGAGGCATTGGAGGTCCCTAAAGAGGAGGTAATAGCCTCACAGTTCAGACATACACAACTGAAGTTGCTCCACCGTAAACACTACACGAGGGCTCGGCCCCTTAGTATGGAACTGATACCCGATAGGGGGTGCTTGAGATGCAGGAACTCCTTGGGAACTTAGTCTCATACTTTCTGGCATTGTCCTGTTTCTCTCACTTCTGGGATGGAATTTTGGGGCAATTGGAGGGGGTGTTGGGCTGGAAAATCCGGAGGGACCCCAGAATTGTGTTACTCCATGTGACGGATGGTTTTGGTGGCACAAGATATCAGCGGGCGCTTCTGTGGTGGGCCTTTTTATCAACAAGAGAGACATTGTGAGGGCATGGAAGGACATGACCGCTCACTCTATAAAGACATGGGCCTAGGGCATGGACATTTGCATAGGCATGCTACGTTCAATCTATGTGGCCAGAGGCTGCCCCAAGAAAAACTTCGAGATATGGAAAGGCTGGGCAGAATTTAGAGGCATACACCTAGAATTTTGCCCAGATAAGCCACGGGCTCACAGGGGCAAACCACGTCAACACAACATGGATGAATCTGGGGTGCGGGCAAGAGAGGGGGGAGCTAACACTAGTTTAACTAATGTTGTGACTCTGCCACTTGACTAAATATTGCTGCATTAATGATGCATTGTATTTTCTGTTCATGATGCTGTGAATTGTGCAAAAAATATGTGGAACACCGATTTCACCTTGGTTGTACAATCAATAAATGAAAAAATGTTAAAGAATCTAAAAAGAAAGCGTTACGCATTATTCCAAATAGATTTCTGATGGCATATACACTACAGAGAAGCATCATGGGATCCTCGTTAAGATCTGTATCCCTTTGTGCACCAACACAAGGATTTCCTAATCTCAAGCTATCTATAAGTTCATCACAGAGCCATTTGTGGCTAAAGCAAAGCTGCTGGATCAGCGCCTCAGAAACAAGACACCTAACATCCAACCCTCTCAGACTAAGAGAAAACTACAAGGACAAAAAGACATTTACTACTTCAAACAACTTTTGGTATCCATATTCTGTAACTTTGTATCCAAATTCTATAACCTTTTCAAAGCTCATGGACCTATGGGCTTTTCATTAGACTCTGGCTCAGCACAAACCTAGAAGAACATCTACTTTCAATGGTTACTGCTACCCCATCAACAATGCTGAAAATGGGCATCTTTCCATAAAATGTAAAGTTTTGCTGAAAACAATCCCTTATCAGGAAGGGTATTCTAGATCCAGCTATAATAAATAATGATCAATGGAACAAATCATGTAAGAATTTGGATTATCTGTTGAAGGGACGTTAGACTTGGCTCTTTTTGCAGGGTCATCCCTGAACTTTTTGTCTGCCTCCTGGTATTTTTTCTGACGTGGTGTTGGTGGTTTTAGGACTCTGGGCACTTTATCACTGCTGTCCAGTGTAAAGTGCATGTGCTCTCTATGGTAAAACGCGGTAAGATTGGTCTACACCTGTTTGGCTAATTTAATTTACCTATCAGTCCCTTGTAAAGCGGTATCTCAGATACCCAGGACCAGTAAATTAAATGCTACTGGTGGGCTTGCAGCACTGCTTGCACCACCCACCAAAGTAGCCTTTCAAACCTGTCTCAGGCCTCTGCCATTGAAGGGCATTCGCGCGCAGTTTACTGCCGCTGTGACGTGACACATAAAGTGGGTGCCACGTCTGTGACTCCCCTTTTACTACATATCAGTCACCCCTAAGGTAGGCCCTATCTAGCCCTGTGGGCAGGGTGCAATGTAGGTAAAAGGCAGGACACGTGCCTTAAATTGTGTGGCATGTCCTGGTAGTGACAAACAGCCATTTTGGTTTCTCACTACTGTCAGGCTGCCCTCTCATAGGTATGCCTTGGGGATTACCTGATATGTGTCAGTGGTAATTCCTGATATGAGAGGAGTAGCGTGATCAAGTTTGGTATGTTTGGAATAGTGGTAATAAATGCTGCGTAATGGTGTTCGCAGATTTATTATCACTATTTTAGAAATGCCACTTTTAGAAGTGGGCATTTCTGTGTGCTATGTGTCTTTGTGCCTGCCTGATGTGTATTGCATGTCTGGCTCTGGAGTGAGAGGGGCTGGGGAGGTGCAGTAGCTCCAGAGGGGCTGGGTGAGTCAGCGTTAGGCTAATCTGCATTTGGTGTAGTGGGAGGAGTAGCACCTGGGCCTGAATAGTACTGTGCCTGCACTACACAATGCTGACTCTGCCCCCCTGTGGTGTGTCTGGGGCCAGGGACAATGGGAAGTGTTGTGCACTTGTGAAGTGCCTCCCAGAACTGGTTTGGACTGGGCACAAAGCCCTGTGCCAGGGCAGGACAAAGACCTTCCTGAGTATAAGAATCGGGGCTGTGACCCCATCTGTGTGCTTGTAGAACTTTGTGCTTACTGGAGCGGAAGGACTGCTGGGCACCAGGAAGAACCGCCGTGGGACCCAGCTGCTGTGTCCTGGGGGTCAAAACGTGCTGGCCTGCCTGTGCCCATCCCTGCCCTATGGGACTCTGGACTTAGCGCCTGACTGAGCGCTATATCTTTATTTCCCTTGGTGCCTGAGAAGGGGGCATCAGCTTCAAAGTGTGCGGTGAGCGCTGTGGGGTCTTGGAAAGAAGAGGGAACAGCCGGTGTGCGTGTCCCCCCCCCCCCGACTGGTGCGATGAGCACCCTCCCTGTTTCAAGGCTCGAAATCATGGAGTAGCACAGGACGAGCATGTCAAGTTCCCCTTCAGTGCGGGAGAAGTTGTCTAAAATTGGGCCGAAATGAGCTGTCGTCTGAGAGCGGCTGCTCTGTTAGTACACTGTAACCTGGCAACCAGCCCCGCAGTGGGAAAGCCAGAAGTCAGGCAGGGGCTGTGCCTGATTGTGGGCTGAGCCTCGTGGGCCCCCACCAGCTGCGTCTCCACCGAGAGTAAGGTCGCTGACCTCCTCAGCTGGAAGTCAGGCAGAGTCAGAAGCCTGCCTGTGGGCGTAGTTCCATGGAAGAAGTGCAAAGACCGGCGAGGCCGCCCGGCGAGGGAGATGTGCTGGAAGAAGAAAGATCCCTGCTGGGATCATCAACGCAGAAGTGCAGGCTTGGATGGCATCTGCGCAGCACAGACGCGGGCCGCTGCCGGAGGTAGGGCCATGGGCAGAATTCACTAGAGTGCGTGAGTGGCACCAAAGTGAGTCCCGTATTTCCGACGTGTGGGAGCTGCACTGGATGGCCGCAGACAGCTCCGCTTTGGTTGGACGTGGAGAGCAATCTCGCTGGCGGAGATGAGACTAAGTGATGTCTCCCTGCATCTGGGGGCATTTTTGTTCTTGGGATCGTGATAACAGGTGGAACCTCGATGGAGGCCCCCGAGCTTGGGTGGAGGAAGCGCCCTCCACAGAACTACTGCACTGTCCAGGTAGAGAGTGCAGAGGCCCTTGGACTGTCACTTGGGGGCCAGTGGGCTCTCGTGGACATGGTGACCTAACGTACCATTATGGGTATACCTATGAGTGGCAGGACGTATTGTAGAAGGTGCACCACTTTTAATGTATGCCCTTCGGTGCTGTGGTGATGATTAGGATGTTAGCCTAACATGTTCATGCCTCATGCTTGATGCCTAATGTGGTGTGCTAGGCATACTCTTACCAGTAGTTACTGGTTGTGGTTGTTTTTACTGACTGTGAGATATGTGATGTTGTGACAGTGGCCCAATTGGCCCTGGGTGTATATAACCCTGTAGAGTATTACGTAGTGCCAGGTGGCACAGTGTATATATGTGATTAGGCTCTGATATGTTTTATGGATAATACAAAGGCTATTTTTACATACCCTTGTGTGGAGTTTCTTTTGCAGTATGTCTAGTGTGTCGCTGCGGTGTGTGTGTTGTGCAAATGCTTTACACATTGCCTCTGGGATAAGCCTGACTGCTCGTGCCAAGCTACTAAGGGGGTGAGCACGGGTTATCTTCAGCATGTAACTCCCTTGCCCTGACTAGAGTGGTGGTTTCTACCTGGCATAGGCGCATGCCTTAGCCAACCAGAAATCCCATTTCTAACAAGGGGTGAGAGCTTACATCAAAGAATAATCACATTTATTATCACTATTTTAGAAATGCCACTTTTAGAAGTGGGCATTTCTGTGTGCTATGTGTCTTTGTGCCTGCCTGATATGTATTGCATGTCTGGCTCTGGAGTGAGAGGGGCTGGGGAGGTGCAGTAGCTCCAGAGGGGCTGGGTGAGTCAGCGTTAGGCTAATCTGCATTTGGAGTAGTGGGAGGAGTAGCACCTGGGCCTGAATAGTACTGTGCCAGCACTACACAATGCTGACTCTGCCCCCCTGTGGTGTATCTGGGGCCAGGGAAGTGTTGTGCACTTGTGAAGTGCCTCCCAGAACTGGTTTGGACTGGGCACAAAGCCCTGTGCCAGGGCAGGACAAAGACCTTCCTGAGTATAAGAATTGCAGCTGTGACCCCATCTGTGTGCTTGTAGAACTTTGTGCTTACTGGAGTGGAAGGACTGCTGGGCACCAAGAAGAACCGCCATGGGACCCAGCTGCTGTGTCCTGGGGGCCAGTTTCTCTCCTGAGGCGGAAGCCGGGAGTGTTACCTGCAATCGCGCTGTACGTAAATCGACCGTTTTTTAAAATGCTTGTACTTTAAGGCCATACCTAACATAAACACTTGTACTTGAAGGCCATACCTTTTTAATTGTTACTTGTGGTACATAGGTGTTGGGTGGTAGAAGGGCAGGTCACGCACTCAATTGATCCCGGGAGCGGGCGGACATCTTGGGGGAAATCTGCTGTCGCGCACTAGTGTTTGGATCCTCGGCCTATTTTAAGAGGAAGTAGACGCGGGCGCCTAACACTGGGCAGTTTCTCTCCTGAGGCGGAAGCCGGGAGTGTTACCTGCAATCGCGCTGTACGTAAATCGACCGTTTTTTAAAATGCTTGTACTTTAAGGCCATACCTAACATAAACGCTTGTACTTGAAGGCCATACCTTTTTAATTGTTACTTGTGGCACATAGGTGTTGGATGGGAGAAGGGCAGGTCACGCACTCAATTGATCCCCAGAGCAGGCAGACTTCTTGGGGGAAATCTGCTGTCGCGCACTAGTGTTTGGATCCTGGGCCTATTTTAAGAGGATGCAGACGCGAACGCGCAGCGGGTGCACCGGCAGCGCGCCAAAGGTGCGCCAAACGCAAGCCCGTCTGCGCCCATCCGCGCCCAAACGAGACCAGAGGCCAGAAATGCTGCCACTCCCAGGGCTCATTCGCCACCGTTATGCTATTCCGCAGATGCGTGACGTCAAATAAACATACAGGCACAAGTGAATAAATGTCCTTTTATCAACTGTACGCAGACGTGTCCCCTTATGCTAGAAGGCCCTGTCACCTGCAATAACTGTCAATTTCAAATGACAGTATCTGTAGAAGTCTCCGTTCCTCGGAGCGATACAGTAGAGCCAGGAGTTATGTCCCACAAAAATATTCTATGCAACGTTAGATCCCTAGCTAAACATCCTTTTGAAATATGGGACATGATGACCTTACATGATCCCACCTTGTGTTTCCTCACAGAAACATGGTTATCCCCTACAAATCACGCCATGATCACTCTGGCTATTCCAGAGAACTATAAATGTATCCACCTGGACCAGGAATGCAAAAAAGGAGGAGGGATTGCCATTGCTTTTAAAAAAGATCTAGATGTGAAATGGGTTTTTACGGTTAGCAATGGCTGCTTAAAGCTAGGGATTACCACTGCTAGGAAAAATCCTGGAAAGTATCATTAATCGACAGTTAAGCTCGTATCTGGAGGATAATCACATTCTGGACCCCTCACAGTCTGGTTTCCGTCCAGGCTTTAGTACAGAAACCGCCGTTTTGGCGGTAACGGACGCGCTTAGATTAACTGTCGACAGGGGAGGATCAGTCATTCTGATCCTCCTAGATCTCTCCGCAGCTTTTGATACTATTTCACACTCGAAGCTGTTGGAGAGACTCCTGGATTGTGGCATAAATGGGACAGCCCTTAAATGGCTTGAACATTACCTGTCTGAAAGAACCCAAACTGTTATGCTGGGACCGTACGCCTCAGGCAAAATGTTGCTGGATAGGGGAGTTCCGCAAGGCTCCTGTTTGAGTCCCACCCTTTTCAATATATACATGGCTTCGCTGGCACAAATAGTCGAGCACCTGGGTTTTGAGATTATTTCATATGCTGATGATACTCAGCTTATGTATACCATTGGACCAAACCCAGAGCTCGACAAATTTTGTTTTGCCTCCGGAATGCTTACCATCTATGACTGGATGATAAGAAACTGCCTCCAGCTCAACCCAGAAAAAACAGAGGTAATGTTGATGGGAAAAGCCATAAATAGTTGGTCTGATGACTGGTGGCCTATCCAATTGGGTCAGGCCCCCACCCCTAAACAGTCAGTAAAAAATCTCGGTCCTAAAACTGGATCAGGCCTTGACCATGAAAGGTTAGGTGGCGGCGACAGTAGGCTCATGCTAATATGGTTTAAGGCTTCTCAGGAAAATCTTTCCCTATCTGCCTACATCCCAGCACAGAACCTTGGTCCAGGCGATGGTTATTAGACGTCTGGACTATGGTAATGCCTTGCTGGCTGAAGTGGGTCAAACTCAACTGGCAAAACTGCAAGTGATTCAGAACACGGCAGCACAACTGATTTTGAATCGCCCGGCAGGGTCAGCTTCAACCCCCCTCCTGAGGGAGTTGCACTGGCTAACAATAAAGAACAAATCTTTTTTTTAAGATCTGTTGCCTTACATACAACGCACTGAAGGAAAGTGGCCCTCTTTACCTGCGAAAAAAACTGGTTAAGTACTCCCCAGGCAGGAAACTTAGATCCAGTACTTTAGACCTTCTCCAGGTCCCCAGAATTCGTCTTACCCACACTGTAGGGAGAGCTTTTTCATATTTAGCTCCGAGCTACTGGAATAAGCTCCCTATAGATGTTCGAAATATCCCTTCACTAATCATCTTTAGGAAACATCTAAAAGCGTTCTTGTTCCAAATTTGACTCCCCTTTTGAGATGCAGTGTCTTCCTTCCTCAGTATAGTCTCCCAGTTAGCGCCTAGATGCCCCAGGGTGAGTTGTGCGCTTTATAAAAACAACCTAACATAACATAACATAACATAACAATCCTTGTCAGGGTGAACCACAAACGTCACTATATAAACCTGTGCTTAACTCCCCTGGAAGCTCGTCACAAAAGCAGTGATATTTAACTAAGAGGCAATGTGTAAAGTATTTATGCAATACTCAAAGTGTAATAAACCTTTATTTATTTATTTATTTTACAGAGTTTTACATAGTGTGAACATAGTGTGAACTTGACCCGAATCGGGTATCAGAGCGCTTTACATAGCACCAGTTGTGTTACATGAGGACACATTCATATTTTATTTTTTTGGTAGGCATGGTGAGATTAAGTGATTTGCCCAGAATCACGGGATGTTCAACGTCATTGCCGAGACTCAAACCCGGTTCCCCAGATTTGAGGTCGACCGCCCTGGCCGGTAGGCCAACTCTTCTGCCATGCAAAGGCAATTCAGCCAGGTGGGTTGCGTCAGTTGGTTATGCCAGAATGTGTGCCATGGCCAATAAGCCTAAAAATATAGGTTTGGAGCACCATTGCTGACAGTTCCAGAGCACACACTGCCCATTGAGTACGGGTTGCTTCAGTTATGCATAAAATTCCCCGCCCTGATAGCCATAGTAGATAGGCTGGTTGTGGAAGCGGTCAGCTGACAAGTGTGCTGCTGTTCAATAACTTGGGGAAACAGGTGTTACGCACATAAAGTGCTAGAAGGGTTCCAACTACAGGTTGCAGGAGGTTGGATGTGGTTAAGAGTAGAGCTCCCTCCTGGGAGGCCATTGATGGAGCGGGTAGTACAACATTTTGTATACCCCCCTGTATTCTGCATGCCTATACTAATTAGAATAATCTATTAATTATAATATTATTAATGTGTTTGCATGATGTTTAATCAACATTACTAATGTATGAAATACACGTGGGATTTGCATTTTGCATTGCTAAATAATTTGTAATTAAAATATGTACGCATACTAACAGTAGAAAATAGAATATTGCATGATATATGTTGCTTTTGTGACGTTTTCGCAATGTCGCACCAGATGACATCAATGGGAGAATATGAACGCTTTAAATGTCGCTATACGCTAGATAATTACAAGCACATAGGGGAAGTAGTGAGGGTTTAACATTTTATTCATTATTTCTATGTATTAATTACTCTTTTGTGTTTGTTTCGCTTAAGTTGTCCTTTGGGCCTAAAGCAAAGATGGCCGCAGACGTAACTCGACGCGATGGCCACCATTCCACGAGGTTTTGAGTGAAGTGCGCCTGCGCTACAACATGTTCCTGTGGCCTCGACATGACCCTAGTCTCACTGTGCTCAAGCAAGGTCACGGTGGGAAGCCCGCCAAGTACACTAACAATGGACAGACACAAGGAACCGGAAAGATCATGTATAATGACATAACCTCCTGAACTGTGTGAAACCTCACCGGACGATCCGAACCGACCAATGGGATAAGCCCAAATTTTGTAAAATTTTACATCTTGACTTTACTTTTATTATAAAAATGACGGTGGAATAGAGATGAAAAATCCTTTATATCTCTTTCCTTTTTGCTGACGGAGACGACGGTGACGCTACGTGACTGCTGCGTTCCTGAATCTTTGACAGACTGAATTGCTGCCCACTTCTTTGATGAACTGAGAACTTCATAAAATCTATAGGCACTGATAGATGCTTGTACGTCTCTGGTCCTTGTCCGTGACTGTAGCGTGCTGCACGAAGAACTCCCGAATTCTGACGGATTGACGACTAAATTTGATGACTTAGAGGACGACAAATAGCCAGATTAGATAAATATGGTGTTTTGTGGTTTGCGGAAAGTCTAAAAAAACTTACTAGATGGAAATAAATTCTTGCATTAATTAGATAAACAAATATTGATTAACAAGAAAATGTGTTTTTGTCGTTTATTGAGAGAGGATAGATCAGAATCTCAAGTGTGTTTTAGAGGACTAAATCACCTTACCGATCCAACTAAATGATCCATTGATCACGTGGGATGAGTATCTTAATGTTTATGATTGAGATCTGTAGGCGTAAGGATACTAGTGTATAAATGTGTAAATACATTTCTCTCTATATGTTATAAGGTATTCCTTTCATGTCAGCGCTTGGAACATTCATCTCTCCTGTAAGTGCAGGCCAGTGAGGAGTGAAGTATGAATGTTGGTGTTATGGGCCCCACCAATGATTGTAGGAGTGAATGTGTTAATGTGATATTCGGTCTGTGACGAAGGGAGGATATTTGGTACGGGGTTTTGTCCTAATTCCCATTACCCAGGTTCCGCGCTGCAACAGTTTTTCTGGTAGCAGGATGATGGATTTTATTGTTTTGGTTTGGTGATTATTGCCTGTAAATAGCTTATTGATTATTGAAAAGTATTGGTTTATGTATTAACACTCTATGGTGAGTCGCGCCAGGTTCTATGTTGTTGGCTCGGCTTCTGGGATGTAGGAAGTCGGAAGTTTGTAACGGTTCCGTAGTAGAGCAGAGGTAAGCGCTCTTCTCTGGAAAGACGGAATTGCTGTTGCCCTGTAGGTACACAGGGGAAATGTGTAACGATTGAAGTTGCACGACGCATTGTCTGGGTTCAATTTGGTGACATCGTCGTGTGTTGCCATTAGAAATATCTCCTGTATGAAAGAAGTGTATGGTAGCGAAGGTCACCTGTGAAATTTTGGTCTTAGGTACCAGGAGTCCAGAAGGAGCTCTGATAACGGTTATCACTGGTAAGGTAATAAGTGTTCCCTAAGCTTGCTAGAAGGATAAAGTAGAGGGAAGTGCTACTTTATTAACGTATGTCATAATTCTGTAGTAGGACAGACTGTTCGCTGTTCTCGGGAAAGACAGAATTCTGTGTGAATGAACTGCGTTTTTCCATGTGAAAGTGCGTGAATGAGAAGGCATTCGAGTTAATTGCGAAACTCTGGTTTTTTTCTCAGGAGCATTGAGTCTCCAACTAGGTGTCTTAATTCTGGAGAAAGAGTTAGCTAATGCTTGCTAGAAGGGTAAGGTAGAGGGATGTGCTACTTTATCAACGGAAGTAACGATTCCGTTGTAGGGCAGAGGTAAGCGCTACTCTCGGGAAAGACGGAATTCTTGTGAGAAAGGTCATTGACTATTCTTTGGTTAGCGAAGCGGACGATGGTGGCGTTTTTATGTTGTTACTAACAGATTTGTAAATAAAAAGAACGTAATAAAAGTTACCGATAACATTTTGTAAAGGAGGGGTCAGCAGGAGCAGGAGCTGCGACAGTGAGAAAGAGCTGACGTCAGAAAAGCCGCGCTGGGATTGGCTAGTCAGTAAGAAGCGTAGACGTCCCTGATTGATGTATTTGGGCATGCCGCGCTAGGAGTGGAGAATTACAGGGTGACGTAGACGCTGCTGATTGATGCGTAAGTGTGAGACGCGCTGGGATTGGAGAATTGAAGAGGTGACGTTGACTCTCCGGATTGGTGCGTTGGTGTGAGTAGCGCTACGATTGGTTAAAATAACAGAACAGTCATAAGGAAAAGACTAGCGATACACGACAGACAAAATGATGTATAACGATCCACCTGAAAAGGAGAAAATGTCCTGGTTTGGGAAAATCAAGTAATTGTTTAAAAAGGACAAACCGATTGTGACTAGGGAGGGACAGTTGCTTCCCCCACCGAAAACCCCCGCATCCTTTATGGTTGCGAAACATGGATATCATACTTGTATTTGGTTAGATAATTGGGTGAAATATACAAAGAATGACGGAGTCTTCGCATTTCCAGAGCATGGTTCGTTTAATTTAGCGGTTTTGAGAAATTTGAGAGAGAAAATGATGAATCTAGAACCAAGACCTAGACCAACACAGTTTGAAGCACTGACAGAATGGGAAGATGAGATGCATGACAGAGAAAGACAGAGGAGTGGCAGAAGGTATAAGTACATGTTTGGTAGATATTGGCATGACACTCATGATGATAGAATGAGAAGGTGGCGAAATGCAAGTATGACTGAAGGTCTGTTTCTCGTCAGAACTGTTGAAGAATGTGGAGGTAGAAAATGTACGGAAAAGAGACATAATATAGAATCAGGAGGGTATGGAGTGCATGAATCGGAGGATGATGTTCTTGATGACATGTTTTATAAAAATCCACCTCCGTATCAACCAGAATCTGAAATGTTGACACCAAGTGCCCCAATGAGAGAAACTTTGTGAATCATTAAGAATGAACCAGTAGCCCAAGAATTAGGGAAAAATAATTCTGTAAGAGAGATAGAGAGAAATTCAGATAATCAGGTGAGTAGTGAAAATTCGACAGAATTAGCAAAAACAACTTTAGAATTAACTGAAAAGATAAGAGAATTGACAAAAAATTTAGAGGCTGTAACTGTTCCAGTGACTATAGGCCCTGTTATGCCTATTTTTGATAAACAGAAAGATAGTGAACATTGTTTAACGGTACCTTATAACAGTAATAAACAGGCCGTGAAGCCAAAGCAGAGCCTAAATGGAAATCCATGGAGACAGACAATGAGTACGATTGAGCCAAATGTTTCGAATAACCCATTTCTAGGTTCAAATATAGCAGAAAGACATACAATGACAATGGAATCAGTATTAGAGACTCAAAGGGACTTAGAACAAAGTAATGTAGAGAAACCTGTAGGCCCAACTTTAGAGGAATTGAGCGAATGGTTAGAAGTTTGCAGAGAAAAGACAAATAATCCCAATCAATAGATGTTGCCAAACTACAAATGGTACTGGAAGAGTTAATAGTAGGAACTATCACTACAGAGAAGTTAAAAACTTATCAGGATGAGGAGGTACTCTTTCTGTGCAAGAGTGTAACACGGAGAGCAAAAAATCTGCATGAAAGATTAGAAGAAGTAGCAAATGAAATGGGTATAGATATTAAAAAGGTGAAGGCTTTACAAAAACCATATTGAATAGATTTTACTGAAAAAGATATTGAAAATTTGAATACCACAGGACGAATAGGTCAGATTAAGGAAATAATTATCCTGTTGAGAAAATGGGGAGATGTGGATAAGTGGAGAAGTAGATGGTATCGAAAACGAGATGATGCCTCAGATAAAACTTTTGCAGCTTTCCCTGTAAGAGAAAAAGAAAAGGTAGTAACAGAATGCCCCATGAGAGAAATTCCAGGAGGAGGATATGTACATGTTCCATGGACTAGACAAGATATTTTGTCATTTACAAATGATTTCCCTCGACTACGCGAAAAGCCCGTCAAGTGGTATAGGCAAGTGGACAGATTTGTGAAATTATCTAAAGTATTATGGATTGATCTGAATAGTTTATTTGACATAATAGTACCAGCAGATTTATGGACAGAGTATAAGTTGATGATAAATTGGCCTACACAGGAATACCCTAAGGATCCAAAAACAGGAGCCCCTGATCCCGAGGTAATGAAGAAATACGAACAGGTTATTGCCTTTCTGAAAAATAAAGTACCTCCCAAAGAGACTGATTGGGTAAAAATCGACAGGACTCATCAGGAAAGTAAGGAGTCGGTACATGCATATTACGAAAAATTGATTCTGGCCTTTAAACAGTTCAGTGGTGATGAAAATTTGAGTGAAAAGGATTTGAGTAATTTTGTATACAGATTTGTATATGGTTTACGTCCAAAAATTAGTGAAATGATCAAACAACATACTGTAGATTGGCAAAACAAGAAAATAGATGAAGTATTGAGACATGCAAAATATTTTAGTGATGAGATTGAAGCAAAACAGCGTAAATTTAAAGAGAAAGCTATGTGGGCACAAGTAAAAGTGGCAGAAAGACAGGAAGCTCAGTTAGCGGAACAAGCGAATAATACAGGCCCCAGACCAAAATTCATTCCTGGGAAAGGTAAGGGAAATTTTAATATAGAAGAAGCTAAAAAGAAATTCCCATGTCATAATTGCGGAAGCGTAGGGCATTGGAAATCCGAGTGTAAATTTCCCCCAAGTACTAATAATGAAAATGCATCATTGAATCCACAGGTGCAGAATGAGGTGAGTGGTCAACCGCAGGGACAACAGCAGGTTGTTACCCAACAGAATCAGGTGGCAAAACCACCTTTTCCACAAAGCAAAAACTCACAGAAATCCAGTAATGAGACAGAACGAAGAACAGGTAACTAAGCTGCCGCGCGCTAGCGCTGTTTCGCAGTATTGGCTACAACGCGATGAGAGCGATTCAGAAGAAGGTTATTGACGGTGCCGAAGGGAGGAAGAGGAGTGCGTACTTGGCGCAACTCTAGAAGTAGACCAGACAGGCCCATTTGTGGATGGAAAAATAAATATTGAAAGTATTACTTTCTTAGTCGATACTGGTGGTACTCGATCAACTGTTAGGTCAGCTGATGTTAAGAGTCTTCCTCTCTTGGATGAAACAATCCAAGTAGTTGGTGTATCCAACAGACAGATTAAAACTTATCTGACAGAACTGGTGAAAGTTAGCATAGGGACATTTTCTGAAATGCACCGCTTTGTTTTGTGCGATACAAGTCCTGTGAATTTGTTAGGTAGGGATTTGCTGTGCAAAATGAATTGCACTATTTTCTGTACCCCTGATGGTATAGCATTTGAGACCCCTGATGAAGATGTGCTGTATAAAATGACTATGGCAAACAGGGAAACTCAGGTTACTGAAGCCTATGCTGTATTTAACCCTGATGAATTACCCAAAGAACTGAAACAGACTGTAAAGGCAGAAGTCTGGGATTTCACGGGAGAAGATGTGGGATTAATGAGAAATGTGTACCCAGTAAAAATAACAGTGAAGGAAGGAATGAGCTATCCAAATTTCCCTCAATATAAATTGACACCTGAGATAGTTGAAGGAGTTACTCCAATAATTGAGAAAATGATAAAACAAGGCATTTTGAGAGAAATAATGAGTAGTCCATGTAATTCCCCGATTATGGGACTGAAAAGGCCTAATGGAAAGTTCAGGATAGTACAAGATTTGAGAAAGATAAACAAAATTGTTGTGTCATGTTGTCCTATTGTACCAAATCCATCTGTGATTTTGTATCAGATTCCCCATGATGCAGAATGGTACGCTGTGATTGATTTATGCCATGCTTTCTTTTCCATTCCATTGCACCATGACAGCCAGCAAATGTTTGCGTTTCATTTTGGCGAACGTATTTTGGCTTGGTGCCTAATCCCACAAGGGTATACAGAAAGCCCCTCAATATTTAATCAGATCTTGAAGAAATCCTTAGAAAATCTAGAGATGCCCAAGAATTCAGTGTTAGTACAATATATCGACGACCTTCTTGTGGCGTTGAAGACTCGTGAAGCTTGTGTAATGCACACAATAGCCTTGCTGAATCATCTGGCTGATGGAAGACTTAAAGTGTCACCATCAAAGTTACAATTTTGCCAAAAGGAAGTACATTATTTAGGCCATAACATTGAAAAAGGAGTGTGGAAAATAACAATGGACAGAATCAGGATCATAAAAGGAATGAGAGCCCTAATGACACAAAGAGAGGTGAGAATGTTTCTTGGAATGGTTGGATATTGTCGGCAGTGGATAAGCAATTTCTCCCTGATTGCAAAGCCTTTGGTACGTTTGACAAGAAGTGATGTGAGAGATTCCATTGATTTGAACAAAGAGGAATTAGCAGCTTTTAAACGTTTGAGAGATGGTTTGTGTGAAGCGCCAGCATTGGGAATGCCCGATTACGAGAAGGAGTTTGAGTTGTATTGCAGTGAGAGGAATGGATGTGCACTTTCTGTATTAATACAGAAGCATCGAAAACTGAGGAGACCAATTGCATACTTTTCAGCAATGCTAGACCCAGTAGCTGTATCCTTACCTGGGTGTTTGAAAGCAGTGGCTGCTACCTGTCGGAGTTTGGAACAGAGTGAAGGAATTGTGATGGGATATCCTGTGAAAGTGTTTGTACCTCATGATGTGGCAATCCTTTTAACAAGGAGTCCCACTCAGTACATGACACATAGTCGGCTGACTAAGTATGAGAAAGTCATATTAGGTGCAACGAATGTGAGTCTTGTGAGATGCTTGAATGTGAATCCTTCAACGTTGTTGCCTGATGCTGAGAATGTGGAAGTCAGAGATGAAGCGGATCATGATTGTTTTATGTCAGGACGTGGTTTGGTACAGAAATCAAGTACATCCAAAGATGTACCATTACCAGAAAGTGATTTTGTGATGTTTGTAGATGGGCATGCTTCAGTACAGATGATGGAATGTTGAGTGCAGCATATGCAGTATGCACGGTTGCAGCAGTAATTGAAGCATCCTACCAGAAAGGAGTAAGATCAGCCCAAGTAGCATGCAAGATTGGGAAAAGTGTGAGAGTGACTGTAATAACTGATAGTCAGTATGGTTTTGGTGTGGTGCATGACTTTGGCCAAATATGGCTGCAGAGAGGATTTTTGACATCAAGTGGAACTCCCATTAAGAATGCTGAAGTGGTTGGGAAATTGCTTGAGGCGATACAGCTGCATAAGCAATTGGCTGTTGCGAAGTGTGCTGCACATAGTCAGTCTGGCGATTACATCGCCATCGGCAACAAGTACGCCAATGATATGGCCCAATACTGTGCACGAAATCAGAATTCCATTAATCGGGCGAAGGAGAAGGAAGTGACTTCTTGCAACTTAATGTTTACTAACATTATAGGTACCTGGAAGGAAATGAGGCAATTGCAGGAAGAAGCAAGAGATGAGGAAATTAAGCAGTGGGTAAAAGCAGGATGTGCACCAAGGGAAAAGGACCATGTGTGGGTCTATCGGGATGGAAGACCAGTTATGACTGATAGCATGATGTCTGCCATGGCACGGATGTATCATGGTCAGGGACACATAGGGAGAGATGCTATGATCAGGTCGTTTAAGCAGACCTGGTACAATGCAAAATTTAGACTTGTAGCAGAAAGTACTTGTCAGAGATGCCTTATATGTCAGCAATACAACCCTGGAAGAAAGACAGTGGTGAGTTTAGGAACAATAGGTCGAGAAGGAGGGCCTTTTACCAGAATGCAAGTAGATTTCATTGAAATGCCTCCTTGTAACAGGTTGAGGTATGTTCTAGTTATGGTCTGTTTGTTTTCTAGATGGGTAGAAGCATACCCAACGAGAAGAAATTATGGAATCACTGTGGCAAAATTGCTTTTGAGGGAATTCATTCCCAGATTTGGATTCCCAGTAACAATTGAATCAGATCGAGGAAGACATTTTCATAATGAGATCATAAAATTGATTTGTGAAGCATTGAATGTACGACAAAAACTACATTGTGCCTATCGCCCAGAGGCTTCTGGTGTGGTGGAACAAATGAATGGTACTATCAAAAATAGGATAGGAAAAATGTGTTTAGCCACGGGTATGAAATGGCCTGATGTCTTGCCTCTAGTACTCATGACTAGTAGATCAATTCCAGACAGAACTACAGGGTTGAACCCCCATGAAATTATCATGGGTAGAGCAATGCGTCATGTGTTCATACCAGTCAACAAGCTGTTGCCTATAACTGATGACATGGTGTTGGATTACTGTAAAAGCCTGGCTGACGCAGTTCATTCTGTGTTTCATCAGGTTGGAGCGGATGCCACCACCCTTGAAAAGAAGCAAGCTCATGATCTGAGCCCAGGGGACTGGGTAACAATCAAAGTACACAGAAGAAGAAACTGTTTGGTTACAAGGTGGGGAAAACCACGACAAGTGATTTTGACTACAACAACAGCTGTGAAGTGTGCTGGAATCAAGAACTGGATTCATGCAAGTCACACATTGAGAATCCCAAATCCAGTGGATAGCACAGAAAGAGAATATTTTGATGAAACAGAGTCTAGCACTGAATCAGATGATGAAGAGACAAGAACAAAAGAAAACCCTGATAGGGGGGAATCAGAGTTAGATCTAACTTTTGTCCCAAGAAGTATTTCCCTGAGGAGAAGGTTACAGATTTCTGATACCAGCTTAGACTCATAGACTGAACAAGGAACTCTACGTTCGAGAAAAGAAAAAGAGCAGAGTTTTCTGTTGAAAATTTATTGAGTTTTAAGCTCCAGTTTTGTTTATATGTTATGATTAAAATTACTGATTTATAATTACTAATTATTAGTTTTGTTAAAAGTCTCGATTAACCAACATTACTAATGAGAGAAATTACACGTGGGAATGCATTTATGTTGCTTAATTAATACGTGAACTAAGTTGGTGGGCAATTTAATTAAATAAGTGTCGCAAAAATGCTATTTGTTTCGTGTTTATGCTTTTTAAATAATGTGCTCTAATGCTTCTTTGTGTTGCAGATGGCTAGGTAAATACATGCACATAAGGGTATTAGTGGGGATTGACACTGTGTAATCATTATGATGTGGTAACGTTGTTTTGTGTTTCTTTTAATTAAGATGGTCCGTTTTGGCCTAAACCAAGATGGCTGCTATTTACAGCCTGCGCTCGAGTGATTGAAATGTGACGAGAGGCCTAGCTGAACATGGTTGGAAGTCACCTGACCACAGCCTCTGTCTGATTTAAAAGTTTCCGTGAGGACAGCAGCTCCGGGCATGCTTCCAATTGCCCTTGGAAAAGAATAAAGCCACAATGAACTGCGATAAACCTGTGGTGGCTTCGCTATGGTACCAAGGAAGAGCATTCATAAATTTATCGCTTGCAAACTCGAGTTTCCTTCTTCCGTGTATTTATTTTTGTGCTTTTTCTGAGCGGAGATTTTCTAAATGTTGCTATTCAACATCCTTTCCTGCTCGCTCTGCTCAGCGGCTCAACGGACATTCAGAATTTATTCGTTAGTATTTTCCGCTGGTTTTATTATAAATAATGTTAGACTAGGGAGGGTCTAAGGCCACTTCTTCCTGAACCTATGCTCGTGAGGATCGATGCGGATCGAGAGGACGGCGACTCGGGAGACTTTACTAAGAGACCTGTCCTGACCCATTTAGCTAGACTAGGTAATTATGAGAATAATGATCTTGCTATTGATTGACTTTCATTGAACTAATTTAGATAAAAAATGATCTTTGTTTGAATATCAGTGTCGGGTGGTTATTTCTTTGTCATTTATTGAGTTTCAAATGTTTTTCCTATGTTTTAAATCATGACTCAGGACAATAACTTTATGGTCGCATTGACCTCGTTTAGATGCAGATTGATTTAGGTTTCTCTCCTATATTCAGTGTGGATAGAGTAATAGTGTGAATCTCAGTGTGATGGGCCCTAGCGTATGATGAGTGTATGTGCGTGCGACTGTGGATTTACTCTGTCCGTGGAAGTAGGGAGAATTTATATGCGCCGATCTGCAGCAGTTTCCTGGTAGCAGAGGATGGTTTTAGATTATTGTCTTGATCTGATAGATTGCTTGTACATAGGCTTTTGATTCATTGATTTATTGGTTGATGTTGGTATATGTACTAATACTATATGTTGAGGTCGTCGTATTGAGTTCTATGTAGTGTGTACGGCTTCTGGAACGTGGGGAGCTGGTAACGGTTCCGTAGTAGGGCAGAGGGAAGTGAGTGCTGCTCTCGGGAAAAACGGGATTGTTGGCCCTGTACGTATGCGGGGAAAAACGTGTGACAATTGAAGTTGCGCGTCACATTGTCTGGGTTCGGAATCAGTGACATCGTCGTGTGTTACTATTAGAGACATATTTTCGGTATAAAAGGAGTATGTATGGTAGCGAAGGTTATCTGTGAAACTCTGGTCTTAAGTCCCAGGGATCCGTAAGGTTTGCCGTTAAAGCTTATCGCTGGAGAAGTAATAGGTATTCTCTGAGCTTGTCTGAAGGACTGGGCAGAGGTAAGCGCTGCTTGGTTAACGTGTGTTATAATTCTGTGGTGGGACCGACTGTTCGCTGTTCTCGGGAAAGGCAGGATTCTGTGTGGTTGTGCTATATTTTTCTGGTGTGAAAGTGCGTGAATGTATGAGCATTTAGTTGATTGTAAGACTCTTTGGAGCAGTCCTAGAGGAAACAGTTAATGGATGCATGTTAGAAGGGCAGAGTAGAGGGATGTGCTACTGTGTCAACGAAAGTAATAATTCCGTAGTGGAGCAGAGGTAAGCGCTGTTCTAGAGAGAAGCGGGATTCTTGTGAGAAAGAATTTTCTTTACTATTCTGTGGTTAGCGAAGCAGACAATGGAGATGTTTATATGTTGTAACTAATAGATTTTGTAGAATTTGAAACGAAGTCTACTGAGAAGGCTTTGTAAAGGAGGGGTAGACGAGTGACAGGAGACAGAGCAGAAGCGACTGCAGCGACCACTGACGTCAGAGACAGACCGCGCTGTGATTGGGTAGTGGATCAGAACAGTGCTCGCGCTGGGATTGGTGCGTTAGTGTGAGCCGTGCAGGGATTGGAAGGAGTACAGGGTGACGTAGACGCTCCAGGATTGGTGCGTTGCTGTGAGTCGCGCTGTTATTGGACAAAAAGATCGTACAGTTGCGGAAGGGACTAGAGAATATTGGTAAACGTTAAAATGTATTACCAACCGGAGGAAAAGAAGAAGAAATCCTTGTTCGGTAAAATTAAGAGGTGGTTCAACAAGGATAAAAACATAATAACTAGAGAAGGTGAATTGCTACCTCCAACGAGAACTCCTGCATCCTTCATGGTTGCGAATTATGGGTATCATACCTGTATTTGGTTAGATAACTGGGCTAAGTATACTAAAGAGGATGGTGTCTTAGCGTTCCCGGAACATGGTTCATTTAATCTGGCCGTGTTGAGAAATTTACGGGAAAAGATGATGTGTCTAGAGCCTAGACCAAGGCCGACAAAGTTCGAGGCGTTGGTGGAATGGGAAGATGAGGTGCATGAGCGAGAAAAGCAGAGGAGTGGAGGCAATTATAGGTATATGTTCGGGAGGAAATATGATCGTGAAACTCATCATGATCGAATGAGGAGATGGCGAGATGCTAGTATGTCAGAGGGATTATATCCTATGAGGACAGTTGATGAGAAGGAAGAGAGGAAGGCTACAGAAAGGGTGTCTGATGCAGAAGTGAGAAGGTATGGGGCTAATGATTACGAGGATGAGGTCTTGGATGACATGATTTACAAGAGACCACCTCCGTATAGACCAGAACCAGAAGAGAGCAGGCCAGTTGCTACTCCAATAAGAGATACTTTACGAATTGTTAAAACTGAGGTTGTGACACCTGATCTGAAAAGTGGTAGCTCTTTCATGGAAAGGGAAAGAGAGAGAGAGCGGGAGAGAGAGAATCGAGTCAGTGACGAGAAAACAAGAGAATTAGCCAGAACGACATCTGAGCTGACTGAGAAAATTAGAGAACTGACGAAAAATCTGGAAGCTGTTACAGTACCTGTAACCATAGGTCCGGTTGTGCCTATTTTTGATAAACAAAGAATGGGTGAAAATGGTTTGACAGTTCCTTATGTTGGAAATGGTTTGGTTGGTACTTGTACTTTGGAGGAATCAGGAATGAAAACGGGAGGAAATAATTTGAGACAGTCAAGACATGACACATGTAGTGGAGGATCAGATGTACACCCTAGTTCAGGATTGAATACTGGTTGTTTGGGAGGAACGATTTTGGAACCACAGAGGATGACAGAACAAGTGAGTGCAGTGAAAAGGTCTACAGAAATAACAGCTGAAGATTTGAATGATTGGTTGAAAGTTCTTCAAAAGAAGGATAAAGATTCACAGGCAATTGATGTAGCCAGGTTGCGCATAGAATTGGAGGAGCTTATTGCAGGAACAATTCCTACAGATATATTGAAAAACCATCATGATGGAGAGTTGTTATTCATGTGCAAGAGTATCACCTGGAGGGCAAGGAGTACACATGACAGGTTAAGAGCAATAGCGAGTGAACAGGGAGTTGACATGGATAAGGTGAAAGCTTTGCAGAAGCCTTACAGGGTGGATTTCTCTGACAAGGATATTGAGAATCTAAATGGTGCTGGCAGAACAGGACAGATTAAAGAAATGATTGCCTTATTGCGAAAATGGGGTGATGTGGAAAGGTGGAAGGATAGGTGGTACAAGAAGAGGGAAGATTCAGTGGACAGGACTTACTCAGCTTTTCCCATGAGAGAAAAAGAGAAAACAGTGGATGCTTATCCTATGAGAGAGATTCCTGGAGGAGGATATGTACATGTCCCATGGACTAGACAGGATATTTTGTCATTTACGAATGATTTCCCTCGACTGAGAGAAAAGCCCGTCGAGTGGTATAGGCAGGTAGACAGGTTTGTGAAATTGTCAAAAGTGCTGTGGATTGACCTGAATAGTCTGTTTGATATAATTGTTCCAGCAGACTTGTGGGCAGAGTGTAAAATAGTTGTAGATTGGCCTGCTAAGGAGTATCCAAGAGATCCGAAAACAGGAGCACCAGATCCAGAGGTTATGAAGAAATATGATCAGGTAATTGTGTTCCTGAAAAATAAAGTACCCCCGAAAGAGACAGACTGGGTTAAGATAGATCGAACACATCAGGAAGCAAAAGAATCAGTTCATGCTTTTTACGAAAGGCTGATACTGGCTTTTAAACAGTTTAGTGGAGATGAACACCTGGGTGATAAGGATTTGAGTCATTTTGTATACAGATTTGTATATGGCTTGAGACCTGAAATCAGTGAAAGAATACGTGAGCATACAGTTGATTGGCAGAGTAAAAAGATTGATGAAATCTTGAGACATGCAAAGTACTTCAGTGATGAGATTGAAGCAAAGCAGAGAAAGCTGAAAGAAAAAGCAATGTGGGCATAGGTGAAAGTTGCTGAAAGACAAGAAGCACAGTTGGTGGAACAGGCAAATAATCCAGGAAATAGGCCCAGATATGCAGGAAAGGGAAAGGGGAATCTAGAAGAAGCAAAGAAGAAGTTCCCTTGTCACAACTGTGGACAATTGGGGCATTGGAGATCCGAGTGTACCAATCCACCATTAGTGAGTAATGAGAATAAAACCTTGAATCAACAGGTGCAGAACGAGGGGTGTAATCATCAGCAGCAACAGCAGAAGGTTGTCAGACAGCAGAGTCAAGAGCCAAAAACGCCCTTGCCACAGAATAGAGGGTCCCAAAAGTATAACCAGGACTCAGGATTCTACAATGATGAGCAGGTAAACAAACCAAGACGTTCAAACCCGGTACAACAGTACTGGTTAAAAAATGAGGGGAGTGAGTCTGATGGGGACTATTGACGGTGCCGAAGAGAGGAGGAAGAGTGCATACTTGGTGCAACTCTAGAAATAGACCAGGCAGGACCATTTGTAGATGGGAAAATAAATGGGGAAAGTGTTACCTTTTTGGTAGACACAGGAGCAATGAGATCAACTGTCAGGTCAGCAGATATAAGAAATCTTCCTCTCTCGGACGAAGCAATCCAAGTGGTTGGTGTAGCTAATACACAGATTAAGAATCGTCTTACCGAACCAGTAAGGGTAAGAATAGGGAAATTTTCAGACATGCACAGATTTGTAGTCTGTGACACCAGTCCAGTGAACTTGTTAGGTAGGGACCTATTGTGCAAGATGAATTGTACAATTTTCTGTACTCCGGATGGAATAGCTTTTGAGACACCAGATGAGGATGTTTTGTACCGGATGACTCTAGATAATAGAGAGAGTGAGATTGTTGGTACATATGCAGTGTTTAACCCAGATGATTTGCCTCAGGAGTTGAGACACACAGTGAAAACAGCAGTTTGGGATTTTACTGGAGAAGATGTGGGATTGATGAATAATGTAGATCCAGTGAAGATTTCAGTGAAAGAGGGGATTGTTTATCCTAATATTCCTCAGTACAGATTGACACCGGAGATAATTGAGGGAATAACTCCTATAATCGACAAGATGATTCAACAGGGTGTTTTGAGAGAGTTACTGAGTAGCCCGTGTAATTCACCGATAATGGGGCTAAAGAAACCTAAAGGATAGTTCAGGATTGTACAAGATTTGAGAAAGGTTACCAAAATTGTGGTGGCATGTTGTCCCATTGTGCCAAATCCGTCAGTGATTTTGTATCAGATTCCTCATGATGCTGAGTGGTACACAGTGATTGATTTGTGTCATGCTTTCTTTTCAATTCCATTGCATCATGACAGCCAGCCGATTTTTGCATTTCGGTTTGGACAGCGTATTTTAGCATGGTGTCGTATCCCACAGGGGTATACAGAGAGTCCTTCGATATTCAATCAGTTATTGAAGAAATCATTGGAGAGTTTGATCATGCCTGAAAGCGCAGTACTAGTGCAGTACATCGATGACCTACTTGTGGCATCGAAGACACGTGAAGCTTGTGAAGTAGATACCATAGCTTTACTGAATCATCTGGCAGATGGAGGGTTAAAGGTATCTCCAGCCAAATTGCAATTTTGCAAGAAAGAGGTGCATTATCTTGGACACAATATTGAAAAGGGTCTGAGAAAGGTGACCGATGACAGGATCAAAATTATCAGAGGAATGAGAGCCCCGATGACCCAGAGAGAGGTGAGGATGTTTCTGGGAATGGTGGGTTATTGTCGTCAGTGGATAAGTAATTTCTCCCTGATAGCAAAGCCACTGATTAAATTGACTAAAAGTGAGGTGAGAGACCCATTGGAACTGGATGGAGAACAAATGGCAGCATTTGAGGAGTTGAAGAGCAGAATGTGTGAAGCCCCTGCTTTGGGAATGCCAGACTATGAGAAAGAGTTTGAGTTGTATTGCAGTGAGAGAAATGGATGTGCACTTTCAGTGTTAATTCAGAAGCATGGACAACTGAGAAGGCCAATTGCGTACTTCTCATCGACACTTGACCCCGTAGCTGTGGGTTTGCCAGGTTGTCTGAAAGCAGTAGCTGCTACATGCAGAAGTTTGGAACAGAGTGAGGGCATAATAATGGGATATCCTGTAAGGGTATTCATACCTCATGATGTGGCTATTCTTTTGACAAGAAGCAGGACTCAGTACATGTCACATAGTCGACTGACTAAATATGAGAAAATCATTCTGGGAGCATCAAATGTGACTCTTGAGAGATGTGTGAATGTGAATCCAGCAACGTTGTTACCAGATGCTGACAATGTGAATGTGGGAGATGATGTTGATCATGATTGTTTGGATGTGCTTGACTACTGCCTAGACCAGATATAAGAGATTTGCTGTTACCTGAGAGTGATCATGTGCTGTTTGTGGATGGATCATGTTTGAGAACTGATGATGGTGTGCTGAGTGCAGCATATGCGGTGTGCAAGGTTTCAGAAGTTATGGAAGCTTCGCCTTTGAAAGGAGTAAGATCTGCTCAAGTGGCTGAATTGGTGGCATTGACGAAAGCTTGCAAAATTGGGAAGAATTTGAGAGTGACTGTGATGACTGATAGTCAGTACGGATTTGGAGTCGTTCATGATTTTGGCCAACTTTGGCTACAGAGAGGTTTCTTGACATCGAGTGGGACTCCAATAAAGAATGCTGAAGTGATTGGAAAGTTGCTTGAGCCGATACAGCTGCCTAGAGAACTAGCAGTTGTTAAATGTGCTGCTCATGGACAAGGAGATGATTTTGTTACTCTTGGTAATCGTTTTGCCAATGACATAGCACAGTATTGTGCAAAGAACAATCATTCGATTAATAGGGCACGAGAAAGGGAGATGTCTTTTTGTTCTGTGATGTTTACTAATGTCCTAGAAACGTGGGATGAAGTGAAACAGTTGCAGGATGAGGCAGGAGATGAGGAAATGAGAGATTGGATTAAGGCAGGTTGTGCCCCAAGAGAAACAGATCATGTTTGGATTTATAGAGATGGTAGACCAGTAATGCCCAATTCCATGTTGTCGACAATGGCAAGAATGAATCATGGCCAGGGACATCTGGGGAGGGATGCAATGATTAGGTCCTTTAAACAAACCTGGTACAATGCAAAGTTCAGGTTAATTGCAGAGAGCCTCTGTCAGAGATGTTTGATTTGTCAGCAGTTCAATACTGGGAAAAAGACAGTGGTGAGCCTAGGAACAATAGGCAGAGAAGGAGGTCCTTTTACCAGAATGCAAATAGATTTCATTGAAATGCCCCAAGTGAACAGATTGAGGTATGTTCTAGTGGTAGTCTGTTTGTTCTCAAGATGGGTGGAGGCCTATCCGACTAGGAGGAATGATGGAATAACAGTTGCAAAGTTACTGTTAAGAGAGTTGATTCCTAGGTACGGGTTCCCAGTGACAATTGAGTCTGACAGAGGTGGACACTTCTACAATGAACTCATGGGTTTAATTTGTGAAGCATTGAGCATACAGCAGAAGCTACGTTGTGCATACAGACCAGAGGCTTCTGGCGTCGTTGAACAGATGAACGGCACAATAAAAAACAGAATTGGTAAGATGTGTTTAGCCACTGGAATGAAATGGCCTGATGTCTTGCCTCTAGTGCTGATGACTATTAGGTCTACTCCAGATAGAACAACAGGGTTGAGTCCGCACGAAATATTAATGGGACGTGCGATGAGACATGCATTTGTGCCTGTCAACAAGTTGATGACAATAACTGATGACATGATTTTGGATTACTGTAAAGGCCTGGCTGATGCAGTTCATTCTGTGTTTCACCAGGTTGGAGAAGACGCTACCACACTTGAGAAGAAGCAAGCCCATGATCTGAGTCCAGGGGACTGGGTGAGGATTAAGGTGCACAGAAGAAGAAATTGCTTAGTTCCAAGGTGGGGAAGGCCAAGACAAGTTATTCTGACTACGACGACTGCAGTAAAGTGTGCTGGTGTGAAAAACTGGGTGCATGCAAGTCATACTCTGAGAGTTCCAAATCCAAAAGATGGGACTGGTAAAGAGTATTTTGAAGAGTCAGATTCCAGTGATGATGCAGAAACTGAACCAGTGAGAAGAAAAAAGAATCCTGAAAGGGGTGAAGGAGAAAGAGAGTCAGGTGATTCTTTTTTCTTTCCGAGAGAGTCTTCAAGAGAAACGTTGGGAGTCTCGGAGGAGAGATCGGATTCTGTAAGAGTGCCTGAAGTTCCAACAAGCAGTGGAGAAGAAAGAAGAGAAAAGAGCAATTCCACAGAGACGACACCTGAATCAGATGAAGAGGTTGAAAATCCACTTGAGATTACACCTGAAGAAGTAGGGTCAGAAGAAGATAGAGAGGGACAGATTGCGGAAGACGCCCGAGGAGGTGTAGGGAACATTCCTGATAAGCTAGGTGAAGGGACAAGTAGACAGCAAGAAGATTGCGTGTCGGAGACCCGAGGAGGGACAGAAATAGGGAAATCTCAATCGGTGGTGGAAAAGACTGTGGAGCGAAAGAAAATTGTTGAAGAACAAGAGGCAAATGAGACAGAATCGGATGAGAGTGAAAATGAGAAATCAGAGGGTCGAGTTCTGAGAAAGAGAACTTGGATTGGAGAAAGAAATAATAAAGAGGTGAGACCAAAGAGGGTTGTAAGAGGAGATCTTTGGCCTAACAGAATAAAGAGACTAAGGTACAGACTGACACGAGCAAATTCATCGAAAGCTGAACAGGTGAACGAGGTGTCTAGTCAGAATCAAGCAAAGAGTGATAAACAAAAGGTCTCAAAAGAACCAGAGGAGATCAAGAGAATCAGAAAACCTAACCAGAAGTATAGGTCACCGGAATGGACGTACGTGGCACTGTCTGAAGGTGAAGAGGCAGAAAGTCAAGGAAATCCAGAGGGGACCGTACGTGAATTGGTTGAGGAGAAAACTGTTGGAATCCTGAAAGTTATCTTGACCGACATTGGAGAAGAGTCGGATGCTCAGGATGTTGTTGAAGATCTGATACAATTCGATGTTGCTGAAGAAGAAGTGAAAAGTGATGAAAATCCAAATTGAGTGAACTAAAGGAGTCACTTGGAGAAAAGTGAAAAAAAAAAGAAAGTCTGAAATTAGCTGTTTGAAATAATCTGGTGTTCTAGTATTTCAGCAGTGGAGTAGAAGAGGCTAAGTCAAAAGACACTGCCAAAGTAGTAAAATGGCTAACACAGAAAATAATCAAAGTAGATGTGCCTTCTTGAAAAGATGGTGTAGAATGTGCTGCTGCTGTACTGGATTATTAATGCTATTATGGGGTGTACTAGCTTTACTAGTTACTTTTAGAGTTACAATAGACACTTTTGGAATACATACTGAAAATGTGACTAGTGTGGAGAAGAGTTCACAGAAAGTAGTTCCAACTAGAAGTAGTAATATTTACATACATAAAGATAGGTCAATTAATGATTTTTCTAGCAATGTTTTTTCAAAGTTGTTGTACGAATACGTAAAGACAATGGAAGTTAGGGATTGCTACGTCTGCATGCAATTACCTGCATCCGTTTCAGAAGGTGTTACTTATCACCATTTACCAGCTACGTATGGGATTTCATAAATGGGGTTAAGTAGTGTTTTTATTTGTTAGGGAAAATAGATTATGAGATGTCTAACAAAGATAACATCTTTGGGCAATTGCCTATGAATAAAAAGCTGAATCCAGCTAAAGAAGCTAACATTTTTGGTGAGATTTTTATTGAGAAAGAAGAATTAACATTAGATTACATTTTTAGAAACAATTTAACTTGCAGTTTGAAAGAAGAAGAGAAGGCTTTCCTAAACATGGTAGAGGAAAGGAGAGTGAGCATGCATGAAAAGGCAGGGAAATATAAAGTGAGTGAGACAATTTGGGATATTGAGATGGGTAAGGAATTGAGGAATGGGGCCAGTCCAACTTTGGCTTTAGATGCACCACAGAAGGGTAAACTATGCATTACCAGAAAGAAATCCCAATATGATAGGTATTTTGTTGGGACTAGTGAGTGTCATGATACATACTTCATTGCGACAGGATTGGGTTTTAAAGGTGGAGAAGATCCAGTTTTCCCAGGAGTGTATTATGTTTGTGGGAACAAGGCTTATTACAAGTTGCCTGACCATTGGTATGGCACGTGTTATGTGGGCCTGGTCTTTCCAAAGATTTTTCATATAGATAGGATAGAAGATGTAGAACACATTAATTTACTAACACGTTTTAAGAGAGAAACTTGGTCAGAAATCGTCGGTGATATTTTTGGAGCTTTAATTCCAGCAGTGGGAATTTCTTTAAATGCATATGGAATTCGGAAACTGTCAACAGTGGTGGATCGCTTATCGACAAGTACCGCTGGAGGGTTTCTTTTGGTAAATACGGAGATGATTGCCGTACGTGCCATGTCTATGCAAAATCGACTTGCCCTTGATATTTTATTAGCCAAGGAGGGTGGAGTCTGTGGAATGCTGAAAGTTCAACATTGTTGCACTTACATTCCTGACGAAAGTAAAGATCTGAAGGTCTATATCAAAAATATTACTGATTTGCATGAGGAATTAGTACCACTGGAAGCTGAAAGTATCTGGACTAAAATAGCTAATAAGATAGTTGCTGTTAAGAGTTTTATAGCTAAGATAGGTAGTACCATTATTGGTAGAATAATATTTCCATTGACATGCGTAATTGTTGCTTTATTGATACTAAGATTGGGGTGTTTGTGTTGTAAAAAGAGGGGAGGGAAAAAGAGAATAATTAGAGGAAATGCTGAAAAGAAACAAAAAAGGTCAAGGAGAGACCCACAAGAAATAGAATTAGAAGAATTGAGGGAGAGTGTTTACTTGGAGTCGAAGAGGGATGATGTGAGGGAGTCTGGTGTTTAATGTTGTGTCATAAAAGACATTTTCAATTTCTCCTAAAAATTGGGACAATTTTTTTTTTTTTTGGGTTGGTTTTTGTGGTGATAATATATCACCAAAGGGGGGATTGCTGGAGCAGAGTTTTCTGTTGAAAATTTATTGAGTTTTAAGCTCCAGTTTTGTTTATATGTTATGATTAAAATTACTGATTTATAATTACTAATTATTAGTTTTGTTAAAAGTCTCGATCAACCAACATTACTAATGAGAGAAATTACACGTGGGAATGCATTTATGTTGCTTAATTAATACGTGAACTAAGTTGGTGGGCAATTTAATTAAATAAGTGTTGCAAAAATGCTATTTGTTTCGTGTTTATGCTTTTTAAATAATGTGCTCTAATGCTTCTTTGTGTTGCAGATGGCTAGGTAAATACATACACATAAGGGTATTAGTGGGGATTAACACTGTGTAATCATTATGATGTGGTAACGTTGTTTTGTGTTTCTTTTAATTAAGATGGTCCGTTTTGGCCTAAACCAAGATGGCTGCTATTTACAGCCTGCGCTCGAGTGATTGAAATGTGACGAGATGCCTTGCTGAACATGGTTGGAAGTCACCTGACCACAGCCTCTGTCTGATTTAAAAGTTTCCGTGAGGACAGCAGCTCTGGGCATGCTTCCAATTGCCCTTGGAAAAGAATAAAGCCACAATGAACTGCGATAAACCTGTGGTGGCTTCGCTATGGTACCAAGGAAGAGCATTCATAAATGTATCGCTTGCAAACTCGAGTTTCCTTCTTCCGTGTTTTTATTTTTGTGATTTTTCTGAGCGGAGATTTTCTAAATGTTGCTATTCAACATCCTTTCCTGCTCGCTCTGCTCAGCGGCTCAACGGACATTCAGAATTTATTCGTTACTTTTTTCCGCTGGTTTTATTATAAATAAGGTTAGACTAGGGAGGGTCTAAGGCCACTTCTTCCTGAACCTATGCTCGTGAGGATCGATGCGGATCGAGAGGACGGCGACTCGGGAGACTTTACTAAGAGACCTGTCCTGACCCATTTAGCTAGATTAGGTAATTATGAGAATAATGATCTTCCTATTGATTGACTTTCATTGAACTAATTTAGATAAAAAAGGATCTTTGTTTGAATATCAGTGTCGGGTGGTTATTTCTTTGTCATTTATTGAGTTTCAAATGTTTTTCCTATGTTTTAAATCATGACTCAGGACAATAACTTTATGGTCGCATTGACCTCGTTTAGATGCAGATTGATTTAGGTTTCTCTCCTATATTCAGTGTGGATAGAGTAATAGTGTGAATCTCAGTGTGATGGGCCCTAGCGTATGATGAGTGTATGTGCGTGCGACTGTGGATTTACTCTGTCCGTGGAAGTAGGGAGAATTTATATGCGCCGATCTGCAGCACAGTGAAAAGACAATTAAAGAAATTGCTGAGAGAGAAGTTCCAGATGAAAAATTGAGAGAAATTCCACCTGAAACAACAAAATTAGATGGACTGGTGCCATATACAGAAAGAGAGGGAAAGATTCTTGCGGAAGACCCCCGCGGAGGTGTAGGGAACTCCAACATCCAGTTAGAGGAAGGGACAAGTAGTCAGCAGGAAGATTGCGTGCAGGAGACTCGAGGAGGGACAGAAGTAGGGAAAACGAAAGAAGTGGTGGAAAGAAAAGCGGTTGAAAGTAAAAAGCAAGTTGAAACAGAGTCGGAGGAAAGCGAAGACGAAGTACCAGAAGGTCGAGTCTTAAGAAAGAGAGCTTGTAGAACTGAAAAGAATGATTAAAGAAGTAAACTGAAAAGATCAGCAAAAGACGAAGTTTGGCCAAACAAAATAAAAAGGCTGAGATATCGACTGACACAAGTAAATTCACCGAGAGCGGAACAGGTGAATGAAGTAACAAGTCAAGAGAAATCAAAAGACGAAGAAATAGTTGTAATTGGAGAAAGCAAAAGAACGAGGAAACCTAACCAGAAGTATAAGTCGCCGGAATGGATGTATGTGGCCCTGCCTGAAATAAAAGAAGAGGCGGATAGCCAAGGAGACCCAGAGGTGACTGTACTGAAAGTGGTTGAGGAAGACGAGGAATCGGAAATCCTGAGAGTTATCTTGTCCGATATTGGAGAAGAAGCGGATGTTCAGGACATTCTGTATTCAGATCACGAAGGAAAGGTGAAAGATGATGAGATGCCAAACTGAATGAGACAAGAAAGCTGCTAATGGAAAGACAATAAAATACGGGAAAAAGACAAAAACTGGTACAACCAAGTAGGTGCTTAGAGCCTTGGGTTAGACAAACTATTTGTGAAGTGGAAGAGGCTAAGTCAAAAGACACTGTTCATTTTTACAAAAATGGCAAACACAGATAGTAGAAAAGGTAGATGTATATTTTTGAAGCGATGGTGTAAAATGTATTGTTGTTGTACAGGATTACTAATGCTTCTGTGAAGTATACTAGCTCTGATGATCTCATTTAAGGTTACCATAGATACAATAGAAGGACATAGTGAAAACAAAACTAATATAGAAAAGATTCAGAAGGTAGTTTCAACTAGAATAGATAGAAACTATTTGCATAAAGACAGGTCTATTACTGATTTTTCTAACAATGTACTTTCGAAATTACTGTATGAATATGTAAAGACAATGGAAGTAAGGGACTGCTACGTTTGTATGCAGTTACCTGCATCTGTATCGGAGGGAGTGACCTATCACCACCTTCCAGTAACTTATGGAATAACATGTAGTGTAATAGCTTGTTTATTTTATCAAACAGGGAAGTTAGAATATTATTTTTCAGATGTAGATAACATATTTTCACAAGCTCCATCAATTAACAAGCTAAACAAGGTAAAACCTGCAAAGGTATTATGTGAATTTTTCTTCGAGACTAAAGAACTAACATTAGAGTATATATTTAGAAATAATTTTACTTACAGTTTAAAGAAAGAAGAAAATACGTGTTTGGATATGGTTGAAGACAGGAGATTGAAAATGCAAAGGAAGGCATCTGAGGGAAAAGTGGAAAAGACAGTTTGGGATGTAGAAATGGAAAAACACTTGAAGGGAGAAGCTAGTCCAACTATGGCTTTAGATTGGCCTCAGAAAGGGAAATTGTGTATTAGAAGGAATCAAACTGCATATGATAATTACTTTGTAGGTAATAGTGAGGGCCATGATACATACCAAATCATGGGTGGATGGGGATTTAAAGGAGTAAATGATCCAGTTTTTCCTGGGTTATATTTTATCTGTGGGAGCAAAGCATATTATCGTTTGCCAGACCATTGGTATGGCACATGTTATGTAGGCCTGGTTTTCCCAAAGATTTTTCACATGGGAAGAGGAGAAGATGGTGTACATAAGTTAGGTAGTTACTTAGCACATAGAAAGAGAGAATCTTGGTCAGAAATTGTATGTGATATCTTTGGAGCATTGATACCAGCAGTGGGAATATCTCTGAATGCGAACAAAATTAAAAGACTATCAACAGTAGTGGATCGCTTGTCAACAAGCACCGCTGGAGGATTTTTATTGGTAAACACTGAAATGGTTGCCATGCATGCCATGGTAATGCAAAATCGACTTGCCCTTGATATATTATTGGCAAAAGAGGGTGGAGTCTGTGGAATGCTGAAAGTTCAACATTGTTGTACTTACATTCCAGACAAAAGTAAAGATTTGAAAATTTATATTCAAAATATAACTGATTTGCATGATGAAATTGCACCACTGGAGCTTGAATGTGTTTGGGAAAAGATTGGTAAGAAAATTTCTTCTATTAAAAATGACTTAGTAAACTTAGGTAGTACCTTCTTAGGTATAATCTTATTTCCATTAACATGTGTGATTTTCTTAGTATCAATATTAAGATTAGGATGCCTCTGTCATAAAAGGAAGAAAATTCAGAAGAAGTTAAAAAGAGAAAATTTAAGAAGAAAGGATAAGAGACAAGAGAGGGAATTTGAAGAAATAGAATTAGAAGAAGTAAAAGAAAATATGTATAAAACAGCCAGAAGAGAAGAAAGCGGGGAGACTGAGATGTGAATAAAAGCAAGAACTCATTTCAACTCCATGAAAAGTAATACAAAATGTTAATGGTGTGGTGATAAAATCACCAAAGGGGGGATTGATGGAGTGGGTAGTACAACATTTTGTATACCCCCCTATTCTGCATGCCTATACTATTTAGAATAATCTATTAATTATAATATTATTAATGTGTTTGCATGATGTTTAATCAACATTACTAATGTACGAAATACACGTGGGATTTGCATTTTGCATGTCTAAATAATTTGTAATTAAAATATGTACGCATACTAACAGTAGAAAATAGAATATCGCATGATATATGTTGCTTTTGTGACGTTTTCGTAATGGCGCACCAGATGACATCAATGGGTGAATATGTACTCTTAAAATGTCGCTATACGCTAGATAATTACAAGCACATAGGGGAATTAGTGAGGGTTTAACATTTTATTCATTATTTCTATGTATTAATTACTCTTTTGTGTTTGTTTCGCTTAAGTTGTCCTTTGGGCCTAAAGCAAAGATGGTCGCCGACGTAACTCGACGCGATGGCCACCATTCCACGAGGTTTTGGGCGAAGTGCTCCTGCGCTACAACATGTTCCTGTGGCGATGGGCGATGTATGTCCTTTACTGATCAAAAAAGTGCAATAAAAGCAAAGCCACAAACTTTAATTTTCGCATACAAACAGCACCAAATGAAATTGAGTTGCCCGTCTTATAGCCATCTTTTAAAAACAATGGCAGCACAATTACTTCCAGCACTGGCATATGGTTTGGAAATATGGCATGGTCGGGAATTTGGAATTTTAAATGATTTACAGACAAAAGTGTATAAAGCTGTTTTTAACCTCCCTAGAGCAGTGTCACCAGCTCAGATTCGCCTGGAATTTGGGTTACAAAATCAGGAATTCCAGAGGCAATCGGTTTTTGTGAAATTATGTTGGAAACTTCGCTCCTCGGAACCCGGCACCTTGAACAATCTATGCTGGACAGAAATAAGGGCCCAAATTGAACAAAAAAAAACGGAATCATGGGGTGAACATCTAAGATCAGCCCTGGTGGAGTTGGACATTCAAGAGACATGGGACAGTAAGATGGAGAGGATGGCGTTTAATAGAGTGTGCAACGGCGCCGCAAAAAAACTATCTTTCTTAGATGATAAAAACACAGTGGCAAAAAGACGACATTCTTGGACAGTAATAAATTCTTATGTAAAACTAAAACCTCAAGATTATCTAGCAGCGCACTTCAGACTGTTTCTAAAGAAGAAGTATATGCTGTATCGGTTTGGACTTCATGAAACCAAGGATTTGCAAACGAGTTGGAAAGGGAAATATCATAATACAACTTGTAGACTATGTGGATATCATAATGAATCCCTATGCCACGTGATGTGTGTCTGTCCTACTGTCAGCCAAGCAAGAAGAACGCTTCTAAAACCACTCTTAAAAGTCCTTAACATTCATACTTGTAGGCAGACTATTACTCACTGGGCGAGGGGGGGGTCATCAAATATTCTAATTTGTCGAGGGGTAAAGTTTTTTACTTTGATTGACACACTCTTAAGAAAAGCGGATTTTGAACCTGTGAATTTGGCTATTAATAAGTTGGAAAATCCTGCACACATCCGGACATAATGATGTACTTTATTGTAAACCAGCGAACATAGTTGTTAATGAGTTTGATTTTTTTTTATACATATCCTGACATAATGATGCATTTTATCGTGAAATTGTTTTAACTTACATTTGAACCTGTGAACTCAGTTAATAATGAGTTTGGAAAAAATAAATTATACATATTCTGACATAATGATGCATTTTATCGTGAATTTGCTTTAACCTTACATTTCTTATAATTTTAAGCGTTTTATTTTATGGTTGTAAAAAACAAATAAAGAATTCTTCTTCTTCATCCCTATGCTAAAAAGAAAGGTGCGTGCTAGGAAAACATGACACCTCCCCTAATGTGGGTCTTTCATGAGACCTGGACCTTGAGGTAGGCCTGTATGATTGCACAAGGGTCAACTGAGAGCTGAAGCTGTCCCACTCAGAAAGACTACCCTCAAACTTACCATTGAATACATCTCAAATCTACAAAGGTCACAGGTGCAATTAAAGGTAAATTTCATGTCCCTGGAATGTCTTGGCAGATTAGTCATTAAAGGAATGAGATACTTTTAGGCTGCTGCTCACCATAATGAAACCTTCTTGACATGCAACAAATATGGTGAAAGTCAGGCAAGTTAACTTCCTGAAGATTCCAAACGAGAAGTAGTGTAGAAAGGTAAAGAGGGAACAGGCCATATAATGCATTCCCTTTCATCTGTATGTCTTCCAAAGAAAAACTTCAGCGTACACACTGGTTTGAAAAAACACTAGTTAGACAACTGCTAGCAGTGATAGCAGTCTAAAAACAAAGTTTGATTTTCACTGCCGTGATGTCACACAGAGCAGCAGCCACAACCATGTTTTCCTCTCTTCCTTCTGGTCTCCGGATATCTGTAGAAAATAGATGAAGGGTCTGGATTTGTCTGCCATTTCATTATTTGTTTCCTGTTTCTTGATACAGATGTCTCCAGAGATTGTCTCCAGAGACAGGAAACAAATAGTGAAATGGCGGATAATGAACCATTGCCTACCTTATACCTCCCCCACCTTCCTTGGGTCCCAGTAGCCTAAGGTTCGGTGTGTGAATGTACGGTCATAGATGCTAACAACTCCCATCACCACTTCCTCCCACAGATGAATGCAGACTTGTGGAGCACTGCAGGATGTGTCCCTAGGCTCGGCAGTGGTTCAGCAAGAAGAACCAGTACTATATTTCAGCCCCTGCCTGTCCTTGGGAAGTCCAGAGCGTGGGGTGTTAAGATGCCAGTCAGGCACACACTTATTTTAACTTATGGACAGGGGAATGGAGTCTGAGGGAGTTGGAGAAAAAATGTCTGTGTATGCTTTCCCATGATTCCTCTCACCTGCAAAGTGACAGATGGAATCGGCTTAAGGAGAATTTCCGTGGAGGCCATGCACAAACAGAACCGTGGTACGCTCTGTGTCGATAAGGTGGCGTTCTCCACAGAGTTTACAAAAGACATACGAGATAACTTGCGCTTTGGTCTCATTGTCTATAATGTCACTTAGAACCAACTTGTTATAGTAATTTACTCACATATAGTTCCGTGTCAGTGTGTGGTGTGGAGAGTTGCCACTTACCCTGTGTGGACATTATCGGTCTTCGTCCCGAGTACACCGCTAACCTCATGCGGTGACACCTGGTTTTTTTTCCATGACATTGGCACCTGCGATGCAGAGCGAAATTTCAAGGTAGCCACATTCCAAAGCTGTCGCTTGCCTCTGCTGCCAGTGCCCTAGCATAAAATGCTGGCCCCTTCCTGCTGAATGTGAAGAGGCCCCCTCGAGTGTCCCATGTCTCTCAGATATTCTTTGACTTTGGGGTGCATGCCCCCTCCCCAGAAGAATTGAGGGGGGTGGGGCGGGGGGGGTGTCTGGGGGCGCCGTTGCTCCGCAGGGGACTGCATTACGCCCCTCCCCTCTGCGGCAGAACTGCTTGAAGCTCACGCCAGCCAAGAAAGATTTCTGTAACTTCGTGTGCGGCTCCGCGTCCTTGACACGACGACACCTCATCCACGAAGAGGCGCCCTCAAACACACCTTTGATTTTGCTGCTGTCCCTCAGAATTAAACGCGTGCAAAAAGTGACAGCGTTTTATTTTCTTTGCAGCCAATTATTATGCCGCTGTGCTGAAATATTATTTTTAACACTAATGAGAGCAAGAGAACTGGCTAGGCGTCATACAGAGGATAAATGAACTTATATGAAAGGCTTTCAAATCGTTATGCCTTTTCCAGCCTGTGGAGATGGTGCGCAGAGCAGAACAAAACAATGCAGATGTCGGCTTTTTAATTAAAGTTTGAGATATCACATTAATTCTTCTGCGGTGCTTCCTGACGCGAAGGAAGCGTTGGTCAAGCAGTCTGACCATAGCCGCTAAAGGTTAATTAATTTATTGATCTTGCATTTTCAGATAAAACAAGCCTGCTCGGAACAGCATGCAAACTTGGGAATGCAATCAAGAAAAGGTCGTTCACGCGGCTGTCGGTGACGAAATTCTAGATCGCGACTCGCGAACCATGCTGCGCGAGCAGACATTCCGAACCGCGCACATGGAACACGTCAAAACAAAACAATGCGTTATTTAATACCAAACGAGTTGAGCGCGCCCACTCAGCACGCGCATATCATTTATAACAAGAACTTAATCCATTGCATTGCGTTTACAGTTTATCAGCACTGGCCTAATTAGCGCTGAGGCACAACAACTGGGATGAAACATTAGAAACATCGCATGATGTGGACATTTTAGCACACTGAATCTACTAATTAAAAACAGAAACCGCTGGAAAAAAGATAATAAGAATTTGAGCGTAGAAAGATATTTCTCTTTTTGCCCTGCCTGAGAAAAAGAAAATCTTAAGCCCTGCATCCTTTCTGTTGTTCATGTGCCACTTCTACTTTCTGGTTGCTTGCTTATTTTTACCAATATAGTTGAAAAAATATTTACCTAAATGAAATAAGCATTATTTCTTATATTTTTATGTTTGATATCCTAACATATAAGTTCTTTCTCTTCTTTATATGCATAGTCAGTCAGTTCCGTATGCTCCTAATTTCAAGTATAATGACAAAAATATATATACTATAATGATGTGCAAATGTAATTATATTAAAATATACTTTTTGGTCCAATCAAAAAAAATCATAAGCCAATCAGCTGTAAAGCACTGGAATTTGCTTTAAACAAAGGAAACAAGCATTTGCAATCCAATCGGTCTCGCCTTTGGGAACCTATATGTATTTAGCTATGCAGCACATTAGCCTGGGTGCTGAACATCTATTGTTCTTTGAAATGGAGGGAGAGTAAGCACCAAACTGCATGACATGCCAGTTATGGGAACACATGGAGAGAAATATTGCCTTTCAGTGGGAAATGGTATAGTCCAAAGCTCTGTTTTTAGTATAAAATAAGGGCCTTCGGTGGTCATATCACTGAAAATACAAGATTTGAAAAAAATATTTTTGTCTACGGGTGCTCGTGGAAGACAATTTCTATGGACTGGAATCTAGAGCATGCTGAAGTGATTCTGGTATTTTACTGACCTCTGCTGGTCGTTTTCTATCATGACAAATAGAGGCAGTTGAACAGAAAAAAAAAGTCCTTAAGTGGAAGCAGACAAGTCCCAGGGCTGATCTCCAGAGCCCGCATAGTACATACACATATAAGTATATAATAAGTATATACTAAAGTATATTAAAGTATATACAAGAGGGGGCGTGGCCAAGATGGCGGGGTGAGCGGACGCTTCCTCCCGTAGCTCCTCCGGCCCGGCCAAGCTTGAGCCCTTTTCTTACGCTTTTCTCCCCCTGCTGAGGCTCAGCGCGGGAGAGGAGAGTGGCGGAGCATCAGGGGTGCACATTGGTGCTCTTTTGGTTCGGATCGCCTCGGGGGAACCCCCCCAAAAGTTCGATCGAGCTCAAGGGACGACGGCGAGCCCGAGGGGCGGAGCGCATTGGAGTGCTGTCCGGGCGCCTCGGTTGGGCCTGGTGCTGAAAGTTGCGATTTGGAGGGGATCTGGCCCGCCGCTCGACGGAGATTGAAGGAGCCTTGCGGGAGGGGACCCGACGGTGCGGAAGGCTTGGGACGGGCGCCCCGGCACTCAGACTTGTGACGGAGACACCTCGCACTGCGGGGGCCCCTAACCCCTAGCCGAGGTACAGCGGACTCCCTGACGGGGTTGGACCATCTGGGCCCCTGTGCGTGACAGACTGGGGCCGGTGGTGGAACTTATTTGACTGTGGGGTGCTTCAGGGGCCCCGGTGGTGTCGTCGGGCCTGGTCGTTTTGGCCTGCTCCGCCCTGCCGCCATTTTGTCCCCGAAGGAGCAGTGGTGGCAGCCTTCGCCGGAGTCCTGGCTGCTGGATGCAAGTGACCCCCGCTGCTGCTGGGCTGACTCTCGGAGGGATGTGCCGATGAGACCCCCCCACTGCGGCCCCCTTGGTTGTCTCGCACGGGCTCCCGCGGCTGACGGTGACCGGACTGGGCCGCCATTTTGTCACCTGTGACGCAGCGACTTCGCTCGTGGGGGATACCCACGTCGAGTGCCGGCGGCTGAGCACCCCTGGGGCGCCTGGATCTGTGCCCGACTGCGGAGCTAGCGATGTCTGGAAGAGGCGGCCCGAAGAAAGGGGACCGTACCCTGCCGGACATGCTTGGCAGGGCCCAGCAATTGCGGGACAGGACGCAGCCCTCGCCGGGGTCCTCCCGGGCTCCGGCGGATGCGACTGGGGGGAGCCACCCGTCACGAGGGCCTTTATGGAGGAACTGTTTAGCTCCCTCAGGGAGGACTTCCAGACACTGAAGCGGGAGGTGGCCAGCGAGGTCCGAGAAGTGCGCAGGGAGGTGGAGGGCCTTGGCGAACGTGTTGAAGCGGTGGAGACGGAGGGCCAACATCGAGCGGAGGAGATAGTCCACCTTCAGCAGGACGTTCTCCGCCTCCGGGAGCAGTGTGTGGAGCTCCAGGCCCACTCTGAGGACCTTGAGAACAGATCTCGGAGGAACAACATCCGAGTGCGTGGTGTGCCGACTGCGGATGAGGGGTCCGATCTGGGGGGCTACCTGCGGGCCCTGTTCCGAGAGATCCTGGGGGAAGCTGCGGACTTTCCCATCAGCATTGATAGGGCGCATAGGGTCGGCCGGCAGCGCCAGTCATCGGCACCTCCACCGGACATTCTGGCCTTCCTGCCCGACTTTCCACTGAAGGAACGCATCATGGCTGAGGCCCGCAGGAAACAGCCCCTGACTTTCCGGGATCGGCCGGTGGCGCTTTACCAGGACCTCTCCGCCATCACGCTGCAGAAACGCAGGTCCTTTAGGATTGCCACTGACTTTTTGCGCGAACACGAGACGCCGTACTCTTGGGGTCACCCCTTCCGCCTGATTTTTCGGTGGAATGGGGTGTTACACCAGCTACGCTCCTTGCAAGACATTTGTGGTGTCCTGGGGCTCACGGCGGCGGAGGAAGAAGGAGCTACGCCGTCGTGGAGGTCCTCGGAGAGACGGAACCGGCGGAGGTCAACGAGGCGGCGCTCAGCGGCCAGCGTGGGGCGTCCGGACTCCCCTACCATCAGGGCAGACATGGCCGACGCTCTGAGGGCGGCGGCCGGGGACTCGACCGGCTCCTCTGGCATGGCCTTGACGGCCTAACACACACTCCGGGGGGAGATGTCTTTAGCTTCCTTACATGCTTGGTACGGGGCGGGGGGGTTGGGGGGGAGCGGATGGAGGTGAGTGGCTGGACGTCCACTTCGTTCTTTTCTACGGACTTGCCCGTCTTGGGGCTTGACTGAGACAATGGGGTGTTTGAGTTTGTGGGTGGCTAGTTGCCAGGGTTGTGTTTGGGGTGGGGGAGGGGGTTGTTTTGGGGTTGGGAAGGTCCCGTCCGATGTTGTCTATGCCCGCTTTGTTTTGGCTTGTCCTGCGC
This sequence comes from Triturus cristatus, assembly GCF_964204655.1. Lineage (NCBI taxonomy): Eukaryota > Metazoa > Chordata > Amphibia > Caudata > Salamandridae > Triturus > Triturus cristatus. The sequence continues at coordinate 883,287,107 of NC_140583.1, forward strand.
GGCGGCCCCGCGCGCCCCACCCGCTGATTCCCTGCCCATTGCATGGCGCTCTCGATCCCCGCGAGGAATGCCGGGCCTAAAGGTAGTGACCCTTAATGTTCAGGGTCTGAATAACCCGGTGAAGCGCAGAGCGATCCTATCGTTGCTGGAGGGGATGCAGGCGGACATTTGCCTTTTGCAGGAGACACACTTATTGCCCCGAGATTGCCATAGGATGCGTTCTGCTAAGTTCCCTACCCAGTTCTTTTCCTCGGCAGCGAACAAGACGGCGGGGGTAGCCATTCTCCTAGCGAGCTCCTTTTCGGGGGGAGGTTTTGCATAAGTGTGCTGAACAGAAGGGGAGGCTCCTTGCGTATCGCATGCGCCTGGGAGGAATAGCATTTACGGTCGGCTCCGTTTATAGCCCAAACGATCACCAAGAGCGCTTCCTAGATTCCGCGCTGGTGGATGTCACTGCTTCCCCCGACCGCCACATTATCTTGGGGGGGGACCTCAACATTGTCTTCGATTCTGTGATGGACAGATCGGCGCAGCGCTTCCCGCAGACGGGGGAACTGTCCCAGGCTGGGAGGGCCCGGATTGCGGAAACGGACTTGCACGCCCTCTGGCGCTCCATGCACCCCACGGATAGGGACTACTCTTATTTCTCGCACGCACACCGAACCTACTCACGGCTGGACTACCTCCTGGTGAGTGGGCCGATGCGTGCCGCTGCGACGGCGGCGGACATCGGGGTCCTGACCCTGTCTGACCACTCCCCAGTCACCGGCGTTTTCCAGTGGCCGGCGGCCTCCCTCTCTCGGGGGGTGTGGCGCCTCCGGGATACCCTTCTACACAAAAAGTCGGTGGTGCAACGCATCGGGGAGGTCATACAGGACTATCTCACCCACAATAGCAACACTGACACCTCGCAGGCGACACAGTGGGCGGCATTGAAGGCCGTCCTCCGGGGGGAATTTATCTCTATCTCTGCAGCTGAAAATAAGGAGCGGCAACTGAAGAGGGATGAGCTGACAGCTCAGGTCCGGGAGCTTGAGCAGGTCCACCGCCGCACAGGGGCGCCGAGGGTGTGGAGGCAGTTGAAGGCAGCGAGGAAGCTCCTGTCGGCTCTGGATCTTGACAGGGCGGAGTACGCCGCCCTACGCTTGAAACATGCCTACTACACTGGGGGGGACAGATGTGGCAAGCTCCTAGCACACCGGCTCCGGGTCGCGCAACAGTGTAGCGTTGTGAAAGAATTGGTGGGCACGGACGGGGGGGTTGTCTCCGGGGACGCGGAGGTAGCGGAATCTTTCCGCGGCTTCTACGAGGCGCTGTATGCTGAGGAGCCCTCCTCGCCACGGGATGCCGACGGCTATTTGGAGTCGGTGACCCTCCCGGTACTGGATCCGGCTCAGGCGGACCACCTGGAGCGGGACATCCATGTTGAGGAAGTGATTTCAGCTATCGCGCGGCTGAAACATGGCAAGGCCCCGGGTCCGGACGGGTACACGTCGCTATTTTACAAGACTTTTTGCACGGTCGTGGCCCCTGTCCTTACTCGGCTATTTAACTCTTTCTCCGAACCGGGAGCCATCCCTCCGGATCTCCTGAGGGCGACGGTCGCGGTAATCCCGAAACCTGGGAAGGACCGGGCCCTCTGCGGCTCGTACCGACCCATCTCGCTTTTAAATGTCGACCTCAAGTTGTACACGGGGATTCTCGCGTCCAGGCTGAGTCCACACCTCCCCGGTCTGGTGGAGGCGGACCAGGCTGGTTTTGTGCCCGGCAGACAGACGGTTGACAACACCAAGCGGGTGACGCATGTTCTGGAGAAGGCCTCAAGGATCTCGGGGGAGCGGATGTTGCTGTCCGTCGATGCGGAGAAGGCCTTCGACAGAGTTCACTGGCCGTATCTTGAGCTGGTCCTCAAGAAATTGGGAATCGGCGATAAGTTCCGCACCATGGTATTTAACTGCTATAAGCATCCTTCAGCGTCGGTGCGGGTCAACGGGTGTAGCTCCGGTGGCTTTGCCATTGAGCGCGGCACGCGGCAGGGCTGCCCTCTTTCGCCGCTCTTGTTTGCCCTCTACATGGAGCCGTTTGCTCAGAGGATTCGTAATAATCCGGATGCTGTCGGGGTCCGGATGGGCCAGTACGTCCACACCGTCAGTCTCTACGCGGATGATGTCCTGTTGACCTTGGACGACCCTAGGAGGTCGCTGCCTGCTTGCCTCCGGGAACTGGACACCTTTGCGGGGGTGGCCGGCTTCAAAATGAATATGAGCAAGTCGATGGCGTTAGACGTGTCCCTGGCTGCGGATACCAGGAGGGATCTTCAGCGGCTCTTCCCCATGCAGTGGTCCTCGTCCACGGTGCCGTACCTGGGGATTCTGCTGGCGCCTACATTACCGGAGATGGTTACGGCCAATTATGCCTCCCTCAGCAGGAAGATCAAGGATGAGCTTGGCCGCTGGAACAAAGGCCTGCTGTCCTGGCTGGGGCGAATCGCGGCGGTCAAGATGACGGTGTTGCCCCAGATACTATACCTTTTCCGGGCCCTCCCGCTCCAACCCCCGGTGGGCTGGATACGACAAATGCAGGCTGACATCTCCCGCTTTGTCTGGCAGGGCCGCAGGCCACGCATGAAGAGGGTCCTCTCCACGCTTGCTCCGGAGGCGGGGGGTCTCTGCATTCCAGACCTCCGTAAGTACTTTCAGGCGGCACAGCTACGCTATCTGGTGGAGTGGAGCAGGTGGGAGTCCGACAAACATTGGCTCTTCCAAGACCAGGCAGTGGCGGGCCGCACCTTACAAGAGGTTCCATTCCTGCGCCGCGCGCATCGCCCCCCTAATCTTTATGCTTCCTTTGTTACGCGGGTCCCCCTGCGTGTGTGGGACGCGGTCTGTGAGGCCCGGGGCCTTACCACCTTCCCTTCGCCGCTCACGCCCATTGTGGGCAACCCGGACTTCTCCCCAGGGATGGAGCCGGGGGTTTTCTCCCACTGGGTGCAGGCGGGCTGCAGGGCACTCTTCCAGATCTATGGCCCGGAAGGAGTGGTTCCTTTTCAGCAACTCCGCCAGGAGTTCGGCCTGACGGAGCTGGACAGATTGCGCTACATGCAGGTTCGGCATTGGGCCCTCCAGCCCCAGGTGCGTGCCACCGCCGCCCGTCCCATTACACCGTATGAGAGGTGGTTGGCTACTCGGACCTCCGACGCTAAGCTAATTACCGATCTGTACAAATACCTACAACCCCCGCCGTTTCACTATTACAACCCGGGGAGGGAGCGCTGGCACAGGGAATTGGGTAGGACACTCAGCCACAAGGAATGGGACAAAATTGCGTATCGGGCGCGGCACTCTGCATATCACACGGGCCTTACGGAGACCTTTACTAAGGTGTCCACATACTGGTACTACACCCCGGAGAGACTGTATGAAATGCATAAACACACTGACAGGGGGTGCTGGCGGAGCTGCGGGCAGGAAGGTACCCTTTCACACATTCTCTGGGATTGCCCAGTGCTGACCGCCTACTGGAAGGAAGTTTTGGACGAGGTGGATAAGCACTTTGGGATAGAGCTGCCGCGACTCCCGGCGTATGTCCTGTTGGGCCTCCCCAATGACCTAATGTACCCACTGAAGTCCCGTAGGGGTAGGCAGATCGCAATTGCGCTGGGGTCTGCGGTTCAGGACATTCTAATCCACTGGCGCACAACCACCGTCCCCTCCATCACCGGTTGGTTGCATAGGCTTTGGCATGTGCTGGGGATGGAGAAGCTGTCGCTTACGGTTGCGGGGGAGATAGACCAATTTGAAGAGCTGTGGCAACCCTTTCTAGCGCTGCTGTCCACTGAATTCCGGGAGCTCACCTGCCCGAGGTATCTTAGGCTTCTCAGGCTGACGCCGCCGGTGACCCCGGCGGACTAGTTTACATGTGAGACGGGGACCTCCCGGGGAGGGGGGGGGGGGGGTGCGGGGCTCCCTGGTGAGGATTACTCTGGTGCGGGACCATAGGACGGGGGGAGGGGGGGGGTGCTGTTTCTTCGTTACTGGGAGGATGGGGGATGGGGGGGGGGATTGTGTTCTGTTGAGTTGCTGATGGCTTTCATTGCTTAGATTTGGGGTGTCGGATACGCGGGCGGGGATTCCATAGCTTGCATTTCTAGCCTTCATTTACTGTGTTTTTCCCCCTGACTCACCGCGCTACCTATTGCCAACCCTCTGGAGTTGCACCCTTTTTCTTTGACTGTATTCCATGTATCCTGACCTCCTATCCCCCTCCCCCATGGTTTGTTTTGTCTCAATAAAAACGTTTTAAACATAAAGTATATACAAGAGGTCTCGAATGCTCAACCTAAACACACAAAGGGGAAAGAAGGAGGATGAGAAAGACTTAAGTACCGTCACAAAGGGAGACAGCAGGAACCAGCAAGAGGAATAAACGAGCCAAGGGTGTCAGGTACTGGATTAGAGAGGCCTGGGGTGGTTTCAAATCTACAGAGCCCTGATATTCGGCCCACTGACATTTATTTAATAGGGCTTCCGAGCAGAGCTTTGGGCACCGGTACTCATTATTTGACAAATTAAGCACTAACGTATCTGAAAAATACTTTTGCTTCGACGATGCACACAGCACTCATCCCACTGTGAAACAGTGCTTTCCTATTCACATTCCACTCCCAGGCTCCAGCACCCCGCGTGTGGAAGTGCATCGAGCTCGTGTTCTGACCAACTTGCTCCTTTAATGGACTGTAATGGAAGTGAAGTCCTTGTGCGCTGCAGGGCTCGGGGTTTACTGCTCCGATGTCCCACTGGAAGAAACACCGAGCAGCTGAAGCACGAGGCAGGAAACGCGGAAAGTACCGGAGCGCAAAGCTGCCAAGGTTTTAGATTGTTATGTGTGAGATTTTCATAATTTCTGTGTAATTATGAGTGCCGTTAGAACCACTATGAGTGACACTTTTCTCGCCAGCAAAATCAACTAATAAAAGATGAGAGAAACATAAATATCAGAAATCTGACCCATTAGAGCAACTAGAAACTCTAAGACCTTAAAACTGCTGCAAGTTCAAGAGGTGGCTGAGTCATAATTACAACGAAATTATCAAAATATCATTCATAGTGATCCAGCATGAAAGGGGTGGAATTTTTACAGATCCTCCCTGCGTCACAGATCCGTCACCGCACTTACTCACTCACACACGCATTCATTGGTGGGGCCCATAACAGCAACACTCACACAAACACACTCGTATCTGCACGCAGGAGGAGGATGAATCCTCCTGACAAGTGGGGGGGTACCTTATTACCTAGAGGGAAGGAAATATGTTACAAGATTTTACATATATATATTAACACCTATAGAATCCTAACCTTAACATCAAGGCACACCACCACTTGGTCAAATGGACCAATTAGTTGGACTGGTTGATGGTGATTTAGAACCAGCTAAAACACATTAAAGCTTCGGAATTCTTATTCAATGCTCTATTTAAAGAAACCACAAACTCATTTTCAGTTAATCAATGTTTGGTTTATCTAATTAATTGCTTTTAGTTGCATAATTTAGCATTTCAGTCAATCAAAGTTCCAATTTTAATTAATCAACACAAATTCACATGACATTTATTTTTATTTTTTTTATTTTTTTTTGTGTTGAAATTTTTTATTGAATTTTATAAGACAAATACATTAGAGCATATGCAATAATAAATAAAAGAGAATAAATTAATGTTAAAAGGAATCATGGAATAAGATATTAATAAATAAATACGATATAAATATGCGTTTAAATAGATACATACTAATTAATGCAACGATGAGATCAAAAACCCAAAATGACATGTAATAAGAGTGAACTATAGGGAAAAGAGAGAGGAGAAAAACATAGTAGAATAAAGAGTGCTGGAAATATAGAGAAATAAAACAAAGGAAAAATAATTAAATAAAAGCAGAAGAATACCACAACGGAGGAAGCAAAGGATTGGAGGGGAACAAAGAGAAGAGAAAAAACAAAGGACAGAGAAGTGAAAGCTGATTAGTGTGTTTGAGTAGAAGTGGAGGCCGGAGAATCAGCAGCATTTGATTTAAGAAATGGAGACCATATTCGAAGAAAAGTGTCATTTTGATCCTGAAGGTTATAGATTGTACGTTCATGGGAGGCAGTTTGCATCATTGCCACCAACCAGTCCTCCTGTGAGGGAGGCAAAGTTGATTTCCAATGACGCAGTATACATATTTTGGCAGTAGCAATTGAAGTATGAAAAAGACGGAGTTGTGGCTTCGTGAGCTTTGGGGAATGACGTAAGTCATGTAGGAGAATGTTAGTAGATGTAAGTGGCAATTTTAGGGGCATAGTGGATTTCAAGGTAACACCGATAAAAGTCCAATAGGATTGGATACTAGGACATTCACAAATGATATGAGTAATATCACAACCTGAATTGGAGCATCTCCAACAGTTAGAATGAGAGAGAAGACCAGCTTGGTGTAGTTTGACAGGAGACCAGTGCCAATCATGCAGAATTTTAAAAAGACAAAATTTGAGCCTTGATTCACGGGCTCCCTTATTTAAATTCTCTAGAATCAAATCCCACTCAGTATCGGAAAAGGAAATTGAGAGACGAGATTGCCATTTACGCTGGAGATCATGTGAAAGAGATTTAGAAAAAAGATGAGATGAAAAATTTTTGTATATACCAGAAGTAACACCCTTAAGTTTCCCCCAAATGTGCAAATAGGATAATATAGGGGAATCCTGCAGGAGCCATGGTGATGTTCCCATATGGGTCTTCAAACATTGTTGGAGTTGAAGATATTTGGAAGAATGATGAAGGGGAAGATCAAATTCTACCCTGAGCTGAGAGAATGACTTAAAATCCCCATCATGCAGAAGTTGATCCGTATAGAGAATACCTGCAGCTCGCCATTCAGGCCAGGATAACATACGACCATTAATACGGATCCCCGAATTATTCCACAAGGGAGCCTTAGCATGGATTCTTGAGTTTGAGCCTAATATTCTATGACTTCTCTGCCAGGATTTATGCATGGCAGATAGTATCGGGTTTTTTGGGTCAAAACGACTAGAGCCAGTACCATACAGAGGAGAAAGGTTTGATTCTGAGGATAGGAGATGTCTTTCTATTTGAACCCATTGTGGTAAATCTTTGATGCCAGGTAAAAAATATGAGAGTTGGGAAATATGTAACGCCAAAGAGTAGTGTTCAATAGATGGAAGGCCAATTCCGCCAGATAACTGGTGAGCCTTCAACTTAGTGATAGCAAGGCGAGGCTTCATAGTACCCCAGATGAAAGTTTTAATCTGGGCATCTATTGATCGAAGTAAGGATAGAGGGATCTGCAAAGGAAGCATACCTAGAATGTATATAAATCTCGGAAGGGTAACCATTTTAACCGCCTGAGTTCTGCCCCAAAGAGAAAGACCCAAAGCCTTCCATTTGTCAAAATCCCGTTGCATTTGGGATATAAGAGGAGATAAATTATCTGCAACCATGTCTTGCAATCCTTTATTAACGAGGACACCCAAGTATTTAAGGCGTGAAGGCTGCCAATGAAAAGGGAATCCAAAAATGGCTGCTTTTGTGGTACCGTTGGAGATGGGCAGGGCCTCACTCTTGTCCCAATTAATCTTATACCCTGAAAAAGAGGAGAAATCATTAATAATGTGAAGAAGAGAAGGAATCGACCGGGGAAGACGAGTAAGGGTGAGTAGGATATCATCAGCATATAAGTATATTTTAGAATGTCCAATTGGAAGGGGGACACCAGAGACCTCATCAGATTGACGAATGGTGGCGGCCAAAGGCTCCATAGCCAGAAGAAACAAAAGAGGGGATAGTGGACATCCTTGACGTGTCCCTCTCTTAATGGTAAAGGTGTCTGATAGAAACCCACCACAATTTACCTGAGCAGAAGGGTGATCGTATAATAAGCGTACCTTATCAATAAATTTCGTGCCTAAACCAAATCTATCCATGACCTTGAAGAGATAGTTCCATTCGATGCGGTCGAACGCCTTTTCTGCGTCAAGTGAAAGGGCTAACACATCATCCTTAAGATGTTGAGCCGACCATAGTGCATGGGCCAGAGAACGCAGATGGTTCCGAGAGGAACGACCCGGTACAAAGCCAACTTGAGAATGGTGTATCAATGAAGGCAAGACTTTACGCAAACGCGAAGCAAGAATGCTGGCCAAGATTTTAATATCAGAGTTCAATAGAGAGATGGGGCGATAGCTACTGCAGAGCTGGGGGTCCTTACCTGGCTTTGGAAGCACAACAATAATAGCCTTGTTAGAAAGAGGTCCTAGTGAAGATGAACTATCCGCCTCCTGGAATGCGGCATGCAGGGTATCAATAATATTGTGACCTGCCCAGCGATAAAACTCAGGGGGAAATCCATCTTCACCAGGGGCCTTGTGATAAGGCAGGGCAGTAATCGCACTAGAAACCTCATCTCTGGTTATTTCACCCTCTAGGATGGCTCTGCCCTCCGCCGAAAGAGAAGGAAGATGCACTTTAGCAAGAAATGCTGTCATTTTATCCGAGTCCATTCTATTATCGGAGGTGTAAAGAGATTCGTAAAAGGAGGCGAACTCATTAACAATGTCTTGAGGTTTCGTGCACAGGTGACCTTGCGCAGATCTAATGGCCGGAATGGCCATGGACGCCTCCCTCTGACGCAGCTGCGCGGCTAATAACCTTCCCGCCTTTTCCCCGTGCTCGTAATGCCGGCCTTTCATTTTCTGTAAAGCGTATTCTGCTTTAGATGTAAAAAGGCTATTTAAGGCCATTCGAGCTTGCTCAAGTAATTTACGGTTTTGTAGAGACGGAGATGTGGTGTATAAACGAGAATAAGTTTGTATGTCAGATTCGAGCTCACTTTGTCTCCTTGCATTTTGTTTATTAGCAATTGCTGCATCGCGCATTAATTGCCCCCTCAAAGTAGCCTTCGCCGCAGCCCAGAGAGTCCTGCTGGAGGTGACAGACCCCTGATTAGTAGAAAGATAGTTTTGAAGGTGAGATTGCAGCTGGGACTTACCAGCAGGAGTCCTGTGGCGTTGGATGTTCATTCGCCATGGTTTACGTCCAGGCCGAGAAAGACCCAGATCAAGGGAGAGGAGAACCGGAGAGTGATCAGACAAGGCCGCTTCCAGGATGCAGGAGTCTGTAACGAATTGAACTGTGCTATGAGAAATAAGGAAGTAATCAAGACGAGAAAATGTACCATGGGCCGATGAAAAGAAAGTATATTCCTTATCCGTTGGATGGCTGAAACGCCAATGGTCAACCAGTCCAATATCTGATATGATGTCCCCCAACAAGGCTCTGTCTGACGCATTGCCCCTGTCTAATGGGCCAGTTTTGTCTAGAATGGAATCTTGCGTTACATTCCAGTCTCCGCCAATCAAATATTGTGATGCATTAATTTCAAGCAACAAACGGGATAATTGAAGAAAGAATGTTTTTTTGGTACCCGTAGGGGCATAAACAGACCCTACACAGATGTGAGACTCTCCAATTTTAAGTTTGGCAAATACATAATGGCCATTTACATCTGACCATGTTTTAGAGACAGTGACCGGGAGGGATTTGCGAAGGAGGATTGCTACTCCACATTTGCGGAGGGGGCCTGTATCTGAGGAATCGTCTTGCTGGACGCTACTATGGATAACCTTGCCCACCCAGTCTCTGCAAAGCTTATCTGATTCTAGAGCATCCAAATGGGTCTCTTGAAGCAAGGCCACATCTACATGTTTGGTCTGGACATAGGAGAGTACTTTCTTCCGCTTTATGTAATGGGTGAGGCCATGTACGTTCCAAGTGATCGCATTAAGAGAGTGTGCCTGTGTCATAGTAGAATATAAATCAGAAGGAAGAAAATAAAGCACAAAACAACGTGTTGAACCAGACAAAGAGAAAAGGGAGAGAGATGACAAAAGGAAGGGGAAACAGAAAGAAAATAAGTGGAAGCAGTACTTCTAATCTAGATGAAATGCATAAAGAAAACCATAAAAAGATAAAAACGAAAGGAGGTAAAATTTAGAAAATAGTACAGTAATAAAGAAACTATAGAATAGTAGCGAGTAAAGAACAAGAAACCGTAAAACTGTTACCCGCGGGTCTGGGCGCACTAGAGCGCCGCCGCAGGAAAAGACCCCACAGAAAGAGAGAAACAATTAAGAAAGCATTAATAATATGGAAGGGAAACCCGAAAGAGCAATATAAAAGAGAACAGAAGAAGGTAGAGAAGGCCAAATAAAGGTTGAGACGCGACACTACATAAGAGGAGAAATCTTACAGTAATTAAATGTGAGGTAACCTTAAGTGCATAAAACATATCATACACATATCAAAAAGCCTATACCAATATGCATACGAGCAAATAAAATAATACAACTATAATCAAACAATTAGGCGCCAATGCACCCGAGTAACTGCAAAACCAGTTAAGAATATGCAATAAAAATTGTAACATGAAAAGTAAGAAATGCAGGGAGAAAAAAGAATAGCATTATAAGGCAGAGATATAGCAGAAGGCAAAGTGAAAAGGAAAAGAGATAAGATAAGAAGCTAGTGAGAAAGGAGGTGAAAAAAAAGGCAATCAGATATTATAAGAACAGCGAAAAATGCCAAAAATATAATAATGATTTAACAATAGAAACAAGGCTCGCAAGGACCAAAAGTCCACCATAAGCTGCCAATAGGTCAGGAAGTAACTTTTTCCACAGGAGGAAGTATTATTCAGTCCGCATCCGAAGGGGTTTTAAGAGGAGAGCGGGACTTGTCTCTTTGTAAGTCTTGTGGGAATGTGGCTGCCGAAACCGATTGTATTGCAGACTTCCTATCTTCTTGTGAGCGATGAAGTCGTTCGAGGTCCCTGCCCCGAGGTCTAGGGCTACTAGGAGGGCGCCTGTTACGTTCTGACATTGAAGTAGAAGATTTAAGGAGTGATTGGGACGGAATTGGCTGTGTGGATGCAGCGAGAACCTCCATATCTTGAGGTTGAAGGCAGTCCAAAAATTGCTGAAGATGTTCTGGATCAAAAAAGTCCTTGGAGACTCCATCTTTGGTAACACGAAAACGTGCAGGTTCAAATAGGCCATATTTGATATCTAATTGACGTAACTGAGGTCGCATGGAGAGAAAGGCCTTCCGCCGTTCGTTGGTTTCCTTGGAGAAATCAGCTGCCATATGAATGCGATGGCCTTCAAAAGAGAAGGAACCTTGAAGTCGAGCAGCAGACAGTAGTTGTCTAGTTTGGTCATGTCGGAGAAAACAAGCAATGATCGGCCGTGGGCGCGCGGCAGGATCACCACGAGGAGGACCAATTCTATGAGCCCGCTGTATCTCCAGAGGTGGGGTGGAAGAAATACCAGTCATCTGAGGAAGTATACGACACAGAAATGCACTGGAACTCTGCCCTTCAATACGCTCTGGAAAACCAAAGAAACGAACATTATCCCTCCTGCTTCTGTCTTCCAAATCAATAAGTTTGCTATGGAAGGATAGGAGGTCTCGTTCTTTATTGGGAAGGGAGTCCAAGTGGTTCTCCACCGTCTGAACTCTGGAGTCAAGAGATTCAATCTTCACATGAAAGTTGGTGAATTCTGCTTTAATTGATTTAGTCTCCTCAGCTAATGATGTAATTGTGAGTTTCATGTCATCTAAACGGCGACTAACCTCAGATATTTCGTGTAAAATACGTTGCAGAGTTGCCGCCGATGTCTGCCCCCCATTAGAGGTCGAAGCCGATGGTAAAGCGGGAGGAGAGGAGGCAGTACCTTTCGTTGGCATGTTAATGGTCTGCTTAAGAGCTTCGGCAAAGAGAAGTGGCTTAGAAGACTTATTTCCTTGCCTAGGGGCAGGCATTTGAGGAAAATATTTGACAGAAACTTTGAAAATGCGTGAAGGCGTCTTGCTGGTAGACAGTTCTAGTATATAAACACAAAAATACAACAATTCCAGACACTAGAATGTAAAAGTACATCACATGAAGGGGAAAACCCTGCTTAGTTATCCCCAAAACCACAAGCAAAGGGTTAAAGCATTGATGAAGATAGTGTAACTGTCGCCATGCTCAAAGGCGCATAAATAGAGTGAAACAGCATATAAACCACAGTTGTATTTGCAGAATGAACAGGGAAATCATGAGCCACATCAAAGCAAAGAGTACACAACCTGACTGAAAAGATTGACTAAAGCACCATAATGACATTAAATTAAGACATGCTATTATATGCGTCACCCAAGTTGCATTAAAAGAGTCATTTCCAGGCAGCACCAGTCGAAGGGGAGAAACTATGAGGCCACTCATAAGAGGATGAAAAAATGTTTAGAAATTTGAAAAGTTCAGTTTTGAGTGACAGTCGTGACTTGTTCTTGCAGGAAAAACATTAACTTTGCAGAGAGTGTGGCGCAAAATGACTGACTGAGGTAAATGACAAAAAGCGCCACAATAAAGTTATAAAAGGAGTTAATCCTACCAGCAGCAGACCAGCACAACAAGAACCATGACTCCTGTGAGGTAATATTGCTGAGGAAAATAAAGCAGACAAAATTGAAGGAGGCGCGGCTACATGAGGAGGCAGGTATTCAGCAGTAATAGCAAGGGCGGGACTTCATGAGGAAGGCGCCTGACAGCAGCAGCGAAGGCGCGGCCTCATGAGGAGGCGGGCGCTCGACATCCACAGGAGCCCGACCTCGTAAGGAAGCGGGTGCTCCTCAACAGCAACAAAGGCGCGGCCTCGTGAGGGGGCAGGCGCACTCCATGAGTAGCAGAGGTGCGGCTTCAGGGGGAGGATGAGGCAGCCGAAGGAAGCACGTCAGGCAGGCTGCGTCAGGTAAGCAGCGCCACACAATCTCGTCAAGGTGAGCAACACCAGGAAGACTGCGCTGTCACATCCCTGGAACACGCTCAAATCGTGCCCCCCACCTTCCGGCAAGCACAGGGCACGTGAAGAGGACTCCAAAGCAGGTAAGGAGTAAAATATTTCTGATAAGAGCCCATCCCGCGGCGGAGCTCACTCGTCAGGCGGCCATCCTTCACATGACATTTAGATTTACCTATTCTTGCTATCAGGGTTATTTTCTAATTCGATTGGCTCTGCATAACCCAAATTCTTTGCTCAATCGTCTCAATCGGAAGTAGGCCAAGACTCAAAAGTCCGGAAAAAGTTATTTTGCTCGGCACGACACAGTCCCAATGATCTCCAAAGGACCAAGTAATCGTGCAAGCGTATAGTTCACGGAAATTCAGGACACCCCTTTGGAACACACTCTCCTCCGGACACGATCTGCTCCCCCCTCTCTAACTACTACCTTTTTCATAATAAAATTCGGGGTAACATGAAACATTTCTTAAACTACGAGAGAATATGATTGGTCCCTTTGGTGAAATTTGTAATATAGTCCAGTTTTCCCACTGACTTGGGTTCTCAGAGAAGTTGCTGGGTCACTTCCTCAGTCAATGTCGCTCCCATGCAACATTGTTGAATCTAGGTTATGTGAGACTATTGTTCCCTCTAGTAATTTTCACTGACTGAAGTTTGGCAGTCCTCCATGTTCCTATCCTTGACCAGGAACACTGTGCTCTGAATTTGAGGATGCCTGGAGATCTTCGGAGCCATCCGAATCTGCGCAGAAGACATCGCGCTCACAAGACGGTGGCCACTTCTGAACTCCATTTTGAATGTCATGGCTTAGTAGGCCCAAATGCCAACTTAAGCAAAACAAACACAAAAGAATAATTAATATGCGGAAATGAAGATTCTAATGTTAAACCCACACTAATCCCTTTATGTATTAGTATTTTCCTAGCTTATAGCGACATTTAAAGCGATACTACTCACCATTCGGTCCTAACAGGAATGCAAAACGTCACAAAAGCAACATAAATCATGCACATTTCTATTACCACATCTCCTATTGTTAATATGCGTACTATATTTAGTCATTAAGTTATTCTGCCATGCAAATAGCAATGAGTCCCGCGTGTAATTTGTGTTTACCAAAATGCATGGTGTTGGTTAGTGTAACACAGCACACCGTTAATTCAAATCAAAATATAAATCGATTACGTAATTAGTATTTTCATGCAAAATAGAGAAGGTATACGAAATTTTGCTTTACCTGCTCCATTAATAGCAATCTGAAACCTTTGCAGATTTGAAAGAGGGCGAGCATCACTTCACATGACATAGCATTGAAGACCATGCCCATACTTCTGTTCTTGACACCGGGTCTTGTTTACTTAAATATTTCATAAAAGTGATAGGAAGTATGTGTTTTATTCTATTGCTATTTTATTGCTTCTCTTGTACAATGCTGATCATAAAATAAACTTGTGAACTTTGGTTGGCATAATGTATCGACTAATAAGAATAAAAAGGTAGAAGCAATGCCAATTAGACAAAAATAAAAGAAAAGGAGCATGGTAAAACAAGGAGAATAAAACAAATCACTTTTACCAGGTGGTGTTTGTTGTCCAAGACGAGGCCATGCAAAAAATTAATGTGATGGGAAAAGGTTTTTCACTTGGAGTGGGATGAACTAAGTCGGTAAAGTTGACACTGCAGGGGCTCCCTTATTCATAAGCGAATGCTGTAAGCAGGAAAGTAAGACTTGTGAAGTAACTATTAATATTAGCCTCAGATGTCACCTCTAGAAAGAAAAAGAAAAACAAGCGGACAGCTAGAAAGCAGGTCACATGGCTCAGCTAAGAATTAACACTAAAAGGAGCAAGGACTTGCGTTTATACTGCAGAACCACCTAACAGGGTGTGAGAGGCCCTAACAAAGAGCCCAGCTGCCTCGGGGTCTATAGCGTAAATTAATTAATTAGAGTCAGCTGACTCGCGGACTCTGGCTGGCGCAGTTAGCAGTGTCATGACAGCATGGTGCTGGGCAAGCCTCAGGAGCAACTGGGAGATACACACTGCGGTCACAGCAGGCTGTATTATTTCAAAATGTAACACCAGTGAAGTGAGCAGTCGAGGGGTCTGGCGCACCTCAGCTACACAATTCACTTACTTGAACGAGTCAATAAACTAAGAGAACTGCATGTACTCTGTAGCAAAGAGAAACCTTTTAAGTAATTTTAAAAACATATTTACTACATATTTGCTATGCCGTGGGTTTTAGAACAAACTGCGCACGGTTCACCCTGCAGCAGAGCCTCTCTTCCTCCCGCAGAGTACTTCTTGCCCATGCTGTGACCTGGGAAATGTCTGGGAGCCCCAAGAGATTGTCACATACAGGAGACTGGTCGGGCCAGGAGAGGTAGGGGCACGTTTGTACAGAGCAAGGAATGTTTGAGTACTTAAACCTCAGATTTTTTTAAATTAAATCCCGGGATGTTTATTTTCCAGTGTAAAAAACACTTAAGCCGCTCTTTTTAACAAATGGATAAACCTTTCCTCTTGAAGTAATATCGTGATCGGAACAAGAGGACAATACTCCCTGGGGCGCACAATTGAAAATGTCTGAAACAGTTCTTAAGTGTGTTGGATTGCTGAATTTTACTTTGCCCACATGTATGGAAATAGAGAATTTTCATATTCAGCAGCGTACATTGAAATGATGGTTCTGAGATGGACAGTTTGATTGTCCTGAAAATAAATTTCTGCGAAGTCATTTTGTTTGAAGCTCTGCTGCCCTCTTGTGGGCTCTATCGGCACTGACATTGGCGCGGCGAATAAGGGAAAGCCGGAGAGCATACATTTTCTTTCGCTAATTGCTGAACCGCTGATATTGTCTCATGTACAGGGTAGGTTATATAATGTCGTGACCCTAAAGCACTGCGTAAAACAGATTAGAGTAATGCCAACAAGCATTGGCAATGCAATAGGACTCACATTTATGCGAGACCTATTGCATTGCAAATAGCAATGTGTGCGGGTGATGAGGCACAAGGTGGGGGGGCGACGGCGAGAAGGCATCGGACTGCGTGAGGGGGGCACAGGAAGAAAGTAGTCTGTGCTGTGAAGGGGCCAGTAGCCATGGAAGGACACAAATTACTGACATGGCTGTGATGGGGAGGGACTAACAAGCTTAAAACGAATCGGAAGGCAGCATTTAGAACCTAAGCCAATAAATAAGATGGGCTGGAGAGTGGGCGGAGCTTCCACAAAGCTTCCACACTATAGTGTATACTGATTGCCTCACAAAGCGATGGCAGCGCATTCGCGCTGCAGCGCTAGGCGAGACCTAAGAAGAAGAAAGTAGTTTGCACTGTGAAGGGGCCAGTAGCCGTGGTAGGACACAAATTAATGACATGGCTGTTATGGGGAGGGACTAACAAGCTTAAAACCAATCGCAAGGCAGCATTTAAAACCTAAGCCAATGGCCGGAAAGTGAGCGGAGCTTCCACAAAGCTTCCACACTATAGGGTATAATGAATGCCTCGCAAAGCGATGGCAGCGCACTCGCGCTGCAACGCTAGGCGAGACATAAAAAGCAGTAGCTAGCCAGTGTGTCATGAGCCTGTGGCAAGAAAACCATACCACAATATACAGGACATTCCAAAATTTCAGATCACCCAAAACAGTTCTACACCAGGTTGAGCATGCATAAATAGGCACCTTCTCCAACATCAACTTAGCAGAGTAGCACCATAAATCATAAAGACAGCTCAATAATTGCATTCTAAATCAGGAAAATGTGGGTTTTATTACGCAAAATTCTCAAAAATCAAATGGTACAAAATAAATGCCATGAAGGCTCGAATGTGAAGTTATACAGAGCAGTCAAAATCAGACAATTCGAGTCCCAAATGAGCAGCAAAATCATAAGAAAATCAAACAGCTTCCCTAGTAAAATAGGAATGTCTTCTGGCTCATCCCCAAATAAAAGGATTCTTGTGCACAATTCTTGGATAACAAATTTGGAAAACAGCAGATTCATCATAGCATGATCAGAAAGTAACAAGATTCTTGGCAAATCAGAAAAAGACATGTCACTGTCTTAGTATTTAAACACAGACCAATTCTTAGAAAACATCCAGCTTCTTCCATGTTATAGCCATCCAGAGATGTTCAAATGAATATGAAAAATTTCAACAATGACCCATCACACAAATCAATAAGACTGGGCCCAGCAATTGACCAACAAAGAAGGGCCTTGGAAAAAATGTAATAGTTAGGAACAGTAGAATGTTCATTCCAAGCACAACTGTAAAATTCCATTACGTAAACTTGCCTTCGCTCTGCAGAGCTTTGCGAGAAGATGTGCAGGGGGACCAGATGGGGGGTGGGGTGAATACCAGAGTAAATGACAAAACAGCATCAGAGCAGCATCCATTTTATCCAAAATTGAGTTTTCATTTAACTGTGGCACAAACAAACTACATTAATAAATATACTTCTATACATCATAGTAAACTTGATTCAACTATAATTTAATTAAATTAGGATTTGAATATTGGATCCAGCATAAAAATCATTATGTTTCCATGAAATTATAATACCAGAAAAAAGCTACCAAAGTTACGCTCTCTAATTATTCTTTAAACACTAAAACACATTAATAGATCTTTCTTAATCAAGAAATCATTCATTCGGCATCACTCTTTGCTTCTTTCTGGAGTTCTCCTATGCTATCATCAGCAGGTTGTATATACTCTCCTTAATGTATTCCATCTCATGTTCCTCAGAGTTTTTCCCTTTCACCAAACCCTTTTTACCTCTTCTCCCACGTCTCTTAATCATATGCTCAAAAAATGTTGCCAAAAGAAATAAGACAATTGCACACACCATTGTAATTAATATAGGTGCTAGAAACAGTTTTAATGTACCCTCATCCATATTATTTATCCATTTATCAGATTAACCAAAACCCTTCCTTAACTCACCTAACCAGGATCCTACAGCTTCCCATAGTCCAGACTCTGCAAAGGATTCAAGGGCTTGCAAGACATTAATAATGTTAACAATATAAGAGTTAATAATCCTACTGTTATCAGGTACATAGGTACAACACCTTTTTGCATTAATCACCTTGCCAAAACCTCCTTCCATCGCTAGGAGAAAATCTAATGCTAATCTAATCTATTTTGCACAACCATTGCCCTAATAGCAGTGCTTACTTTGTGAAATATGAAGTGCCAGGACTCTGTCCAGGAGGCCACTGCAGCGTGCACCACCTATCGCCCTTGTCATCGTTGCCAAAACAACTACTAACCATCTCTCTCACATGTGAATGTGACAGTTCAGATTATTCCAGGTCCCCAAATCTAAAGAAATGGCTGGGGAGGCAGTTATTAGCAATGTTAATGTATAATGTATTCCTAAACAACCGTTGTTCTGCTCATCTCTAAATTAGATGAGCAGCGCCACCCTGGGGTAGACTGTTCTAAGAATGGTGTGGACAATTAGGTGCCAGTGCCTAGCACCGGAAACCAATTAAGTGCCGGTGCTGAGCACCTGAAAGCACTGGCTCAAATTAAGCACTGCCTAATAGGAACCATTTCTGCGTTCACCAGTTTCAAAGCCCCATGTGTATCTACTGCAAGCTTATCCACTAAAGTACACAAACATTTAATTTTCACATAATTAATTGCCACACCCATAGAAGGTATCATAGCACCTAATATATCTATGACATTTCCAAAAGTCTGTTTCACTCTTTTCAAACCCATTTTAATATCCATTTCATTCATATAATAAACTCTAGGAAACAATAAAGCAAAATAACAAGATCCAACCCATTTATGAAGAAATTTGACATAAGCAGTCTTTCCAGAAATAGAATAAATCCAATTCAGAATTGGCTCTCGAGCCATTAAATAATTTCTACTTACTTTGTAGCTTTTTTTACACATACTATCTCCTACATATTTAGCTTTACCATTTTTCAAGAGTTTTTGATGTACCATACACAATTTACCCCTCCGATCCTGCACCATCCTTAATCTAGGATGTATATTCGACTATCTAAATACTGTTTCTTATTTACTTGTCCCATCATAACTCCTTCCTTTCTCCAATCTCTCACTACCTTTACTCTGCTCTCATTATATTCCCTAGTAAACCTTTTCTTCTTTACATGACCCAAACACATACTCTCGCTGAGTAGGTTTAATTTCATAATACATTTGTGCAACTACTCTTAAAAATCTACCTAAAGTAACACCTCAGTTATCTTCTTTAATGGGATATATTATCAAATGCAGCGAGCTTAGGAAAGGATATTACCTTTATAGATCTGAAGTCTAGACACCTTGATCCGGTGGACAGAGGGTAATTATGTTGTTCTCTTAAAGTTCAAGGGCTTGCTAGTGCCCTGCTAGCAGCTGTTACAGACTTACACTGCAGTACTATGGCAAGAGTTCTCTATAGGCTTCACAGAGAAATCATAGAGGCATTCCGCAATAAGACAGGGGTGCAGTAAGGTTCTATGCTCGTACCCATACTTTCTAGACTATTTTTGAATGATCTGGTCTTAACTTTGACATACCAAAGATTGGCAATCAAAAATTACCACTCCTGCTCTCTGCCAATAATGCTATGTTACTGTCTAGGACCGAGTACTCGATGCATAATCAGCTGAGGGAGTTTGTTGAATGTTGTGCTTATGAAACATCTAACTAGAAATGTCACTAAAACTACATTTATGACTCTGAGACCTAATTCACACTTGCTGAAATCCTTTGGCAGTATGGTCAGCATATTACAAAAGTGGGTGATTTTGACTTTTTCAGAATTGTCTTCGATTTAAGGCTGACTTGTGTAAAACAAAGAGAGAAAGCCACTACCCTGCTGAGACAAGTTGATGCCACAGTTTTTGGGTGTAAAACTAGGCTGGGAAGCCAACCCATTACCTCCATATTACACATGTATAAAATGTAGGCGGTTGCAGCAGCATTAATGAAGATGAGCTTTGGGGATATCTAAATGTAGAATGACTAAAAATAGTGGAGAATAATTTTCAAGATATCTCCCAAGCTTAGGTCAAGGCACTACTGTAATTACTCATGTCAGCCAGCTCGGCATACATCTAATAGCGGACTAAGTTGCATTTGGTTCCATCCTCTATTGGTTGCGGTTCCATAGGTATCTGCATGCTGTGGTTTACAGTAATGCTGTGCTCGAGGTTGCTGTGTTTTCGATCACTAACAGAAAGTAGTGGTATGGCATTTGGAAGCCAGCCTAAGAGAAATTAGTTTGGAAGATCTTTAGTACCTAAGTACCTATTAGTGAATTCTAGTGTAAACTGAAATACATTTATATAATATTGATCCTTTTTCTTTTATTTTGATTTAATATTATATTTTTAGTAATGGTGCTAATATTTCTATGACTATTATGTGCATATTTTAATGCTGTTTTTTGGCATTTTAGCTGAAAGCAATAAATACATATTAAGAGGGGTAAGGGTGTGTGTGGCACACTGCGGTAATGGGGGTCTACAGTGGCAGCCTGGGACACAGGTCACCCCCAGGTAGTGACACAGCCATGTTCTGGGGTTGCAGGAGAGGGCTCTACATGCCCTTTGCTGCAGAAGAAAAGGACAAGACACTTGCAAAAGCCGGGAGCTCTATTTCTCAGAGGAGGGGAGGGGGAAGAGGGAGAAAGTTCAAGGAAGTAGCTCATGCGATCCTGCCACATCCCTGTTGGTTACCAGAAATGCAGTTAGATCAATAAGATCACAACCACCCCTTTCAATGGTATTTAATAAATGCATCTTTATCCACAAAAAAGTAGATAAAAGGTTGACAGTTTCGAATGGGGAGGCCTAGCATGACAGAAGCGGGCTATTAGGACTACCTGTTTAAGAACAATGTGGCAGCCTGACTCTCGTGAGTAGGCCACAGTGGCACAGTGGCAGCTCCTCTATAGGGGGCACAAGGCAGCGACCCCCCAAACCATCACCCCTCACTGTGAATCTTAATGATTATACATCTTTTACATGAAGACAAACACATACATTTGTTTGCATGTAAATGTTGCAATATCACCTTACACCAGAAAAAGACTCCCCTGGGCTGTATTGCGCATGTGTCAGGCGTGGGCTGTTACAGCCCAGACTTGCACAGACACAATACATATCTGACATGCTGCACTAGCGTCACGCAGTGTAGCATGTCAGGTAATGGTGCTCTGCTGCCTGTTAGTCATGCACCCGTATGCCCCATCAGAAGCTTTCATAAAAAAGAAGCACAGCCTCCCGACCTGTCTGAGCTTCTGATTGGGGATAAGGGTGTAAGCCTTGCTCTGGCGCCTTGTTTCTTGGAAATGAGAAATTGGGAATCATGAAGTGCCTGTTTAGGACTAACTCAAGTAGGTTTCCATTTTGTGTCGTGTGTATGAGTGAGTGCATGTTTATGTTGTGTGTCTGCCTGTGAACGTGTGCCTGTGTGTGTTTATGTGTGTGTGTATGAGTGTTTCTTTGTAAGTATGAGATACATTTGGCATGCAGTTTCAAAGGCCCAGCCTCTGGGACTTCTTCATGGGCAGAGAAGCTGCAACGGCCTTTGCAGAAGTAACCACCATCATGCTGCATACTCTCTCCAGACACAGCAATTATCGGTACCATCGCTCATCACGCACTCCATGGAAGGTGAGGGTAGGGATCCCAGACTGTCTGTATTTTAACAAGTGTCTGCATGCAGCTCTCTGGCACCTGTCTGTGGGCTTGCAGCAGGTGCTCGGACAGCCCCAGGACTGCCGAATCACTAGGAGCGACCAGTATGCTGTATGCTCGAGGAGTGAGGGGGTGGGTGCGCTGGAGGGGGGGAGGGGCTCTAGGGATGCTGGGGGGAATAAAAAAAATCACATATAAAACTTACCTGCAGCCTCCCCCGTCACGCTCTTCTTCACCTTTTATGGAAGGTACAGGCTCCCAGAATGACCTGCAGCCAATCCTGAAGCTGCCGTCGGGCAGAGAGCAGCTTCAGGATTGGCCTGAGCTCCCTCAATTTGCATTCCAGGACAAACTGTGAGTCTGTGCCTACTCTGTCCCACCCATGTGCGTTGCTGGGTTGGAGAGAGCTTTCACTGCGCATGATGGTTTGGCCAGCCTGAGATAGCCGGCCAAACCATCAGTGCCTGTCACTACCAGGGCCGCCCCCAAGACTCGACAGGAAAAATAAAACGAGTGCCATTTTATTTTTCCTTTCCTGACTTTTTTTTGGGGGGGAGAGGTGCATTTCCGCCACAGCGGAGGAGCCCCTGCTGTGAATCACCAGTGTAAATCCCTCAGCAGCTGCGCGGAGCTGGGGGCTAGGATGGAGCCAGTAATATGTAGCTAGCATGGCAGCTCAAGATATGCTTAAAGCCCCTGAAGGTGTACTATGTGAGGTAATAGAAACACCGGAAAGGATGATTGCTGCTTTATGAAGCTGCACTGTATGAGGTGAGGAATAAGGCAGCCGAAGAAAAGCTTACAGTCCCCTCAGGCTCTGGTTTAAGTAGTGTTAAGATGAGCAGCACATGTCTCTTTGTTATGTTATGTTATTCCAATTTATTAAGCTCACGAATACCCTGAGGTGTCTTGGAGCTGAAGCTCAAAAAGACCATAACTGGAAGAGGGAACTAGTTCTGGAAAAGCCATGTTTTGAGTTCCTTCCTCAAGGAGATCAATGAAGGTGAAGATCTAATATGCAGGGGAAGAGTGTTCCACAGCTTGGCAGTTCCATAAATCAGGCTTCGTCCACCCCAGTTACTTTTCTGAAATCTAGGAGTGATCATAAATTTAGCTCCAGGGGATCATAGAAGTCTGATGAGTTGGTTCCAGTTAAAAAGATTTCTGCGAAAGTCAGGGCCTGAACTATTTAAGGCTTTGTAAGCCAGGCATAAAGCTTTGAACATAATAAGGCTCCCCACTGGAAGCCAAAGCAGTCTTCTAATTTCTTTATAAACTGACTGAAATTTGGGGAGATATAACAAAACTCTAGCAACTGTGTTTTGTGTTATCGGCAGCTTTTTTAAATGTTGACTTTGAATATTCAAATACAAACTATTACAAAAATCTAATTTAGATAGCACTAATGCTGTCATACGAGGCTTCCCACTGTTAACTGGCAGATAAAGGACAATTCTTTTATTTTCTAAATTATAAGGAAGGAAGAGGAAACCGTTGCATTTATTTGATTTACATTTGTCAATTTACTATCAGTTAGCACACCCAAATTCTTAGCTTTAGTTACTCATTTAGGAAGATCACCTAGCTCATCCGGCCACCATGAGGCATCCCAAGTTGGCGAAAGGCTGACGAATAATCCTCACTCAGTTTTATCAGAGTTAAGCTTTAGGCAATGCTTACTCATCCAAGTACTTATTTCCTGCATACAGTCTTGAAAACTTAGCAAGGTAGATGGTTAAGTTTTTAACACTGAGACCACAATTTGTGTGTCGTCAGCATATTAAGTTAGATTAAAGCCAAAGTTTTAAATCAGAGGTGCTAACTCAGACACGTAAATGTTAAATAATGTCCGACTGAAAGAAGAACCCTGTGGAACTTCACAGGGTAGAGAATAAGGGGCTGATATAAAATGATCCAGAGCGACTGGCTGTGTTCTTTCAGCTAGAAAAGAGGTATGCAGCGCAAGGGATGATTCTTTAATGCCTAGCCTTATAGACATTGTCTCAGCAATCTATAATCCACAGTATCAAAAGTCACTGAAAAGTTGAGAAGAATCAGGGCAGCTGCACCACCCTCCATCACTGCCCTTATCTCCTCTGTAGCTTTAATCAGCGCAGTCTCGGTACTGTGTTCTGAGCAGAAGCAAAATTGACAGGGATCGAGCAAACAGTTACCCTGAATATATTGGGCCAGCTGTTGGTTCATGGATTTCTCCACTAATTTTGCAGTAAGAGGCAAGCAAGATACTTCAGGAGTGGCAAAATAGAGGCATTTTTCCACCGAGTGGGAAAGACTCCAGAAATAAACATGTCATTAAAAATATTTGCAAGGTTAATACCTATTATCCTGGAAATAGTTTTGAGAGTGGAAGGAGGTCAAGGGTCCAGCGGGGAACCTGATTTTGCCGCTAGAATAGGTAGAGAAGGTAGGTAGACCTTGGTGTAGACCATGACTACAAAACTTCGATGGAGTTAAGCACTGCATTGTCACCAGTAATCGGTCTTATACATGGAAATCCATTAGTAGAAATGGTGCAAACACCAAACAAAAACTTTTTAAGTAAGCCATTTAATGTATTATGAAATCAAAGTACACCGCATGCTATATTATCATTATTTAGACTTAGAAACCACTAGTAATTTTCAGATCTTAAAAAGCTTGTCTGCAAAATATGCAACTTAGAACAGTTGTGGAGGTTAAGTACAGTTCAGTGCAACTCAATCAGGCAAACTGAACTCCTCGAATTATCCTGCACTTCCAGATTCAGTGTACTTGATGATTTTTGGTAGATCTCGCAGACATCAGTTTTTCAGCATGTTTCCGATACTCACAGGAGGATGTTGGTATTTATTATAGAAACCTAAGAGGGGAAAATCTATGACACAGGTTAGTGATGGCAAAAACCTAGGGACTCAGTCAGTCAGTCAGTCAAAACACTTTATTCGATTAGTTAAAATCATAAAAGTACAGAAATTCATAAAACCACATGCCATGACATAACAATACAAAATAAGATTACAATAAATCCATATAATAAAACAACATACAAACAATTAAAAAATCATCATTAAAAAATTACTCATGTATTGCCCAAGCTAAGGGATTGTTTCGCCTTGCAGCGCATAGCAGCCACCAGGAAGTTTGCCACACTAAAGATAATGCGAGTACTACTCAGCTGTTGAAGAAACAGCAGGGCAGGTCTAACTTGTAGAAAGCCAGCTTCCTTTAAAATTGGGAGTAAATATTTTTTACGGCTAGCAGAATAAAACTCGCAAAACATAATAAAATGCAGAGTATCCTGGCAAGAAAAGTCATCACAGTGGCATGGTGCGCTGCATTCGGGCTTGCCCCACAGTGGATAAGAGCCAAGTGAATAGTGGATCATATTAAACCTAAAACGCAGTAATAAAAATCTATGGAAAGGATTTGAAACAATGCTTAGATAGGGTTCCAGCGAAGGAGACGAGAGAAGCAAAAAATGCGCTCTCACACTTGGTTTTCGAAGTTCCGTCTCCTCGCGGTCCATAGTAAGCCTATCTAAAAAAGACTGCCTGGTCCACGCAATGTCTGCTTTAACTATGAGAGATGGGGATGAAAAAAGCTCAGGGCGCCCCATGCTAGAGAACGCCACTCTAATATACTCTAACCAGGGGATTCTGTTAGCATGATCTAAGGCTAAAAAATCAGTCAAGATCTGGTGATTAAGGGATATTTCCTGGTTTAACCAGGTTTTCACCCAAAATAACAATGGGGCCAACTTCAGTTTATCAGAAACATAGCCCAAACCAACCTCCGCATGGATAGAAAAAACAGGGGTTGATTGGGGAACTGATAGCAAAGAACGCAGGAATCTGTTTTCTGCTACTTGAATCATGTCCTGAGTAACATAGCCCCACAGAGCCGCGCCATAAGTGGCGATGACCAGGCTTTTTGCAGTATAAACTTTCAGCAAGGCCTCCATAGGCCTTGCCCCCAACTTCTTAGCAAAACTCATCACAGCTGAGGTAGACCTGGCTACAGAGTTGTGTTTAAGTTTAATTTGCGGGCCCCAGGAGCCATTCTCATCAAAGAGGACTCCCAAATAGCAGAAGACATTGACCCTGGAGATCTCTTCCCCATTGCAAAATAAGGATCTAGACTTAAGCTTTTTACACTGTTTCCCCACAACCATAAAATGGGATTTTTTAATATTCACTCTAAGATCCAGAGCAGCCATGAATGCTCCAAAGGCATCCAACAATCTCTGGAGCCCCACCGCAGTGCGGGCCAACAAAACGGCGTCGTCCGCGTAGAGAAGAACCGGAACAACCAGTTCCCTCACACGCGGCGCATCTGCTCTCGGAACCCCCAGAGACCCCTCCAGGCCGTTAATATAAATTGTAAAGAGGAGTGGGGCAAGGATACACCCCTGCCTCACCCCTCTCTCCGACCTAAAGTGCTTCGTGCATTTCCCATCCTGAGTGACCCTCACAGATGCGGATAAATCCTGATGCAAAGTTGCAAGAAAATTTACTAAAGGCGGGTCAATTCCCAAATCCATCATGATGCACCAGAGCTTGGACCGGTTGACTAAATCAAAGGCGGAGGACAGGTCCATAAAAGCCATAAAAAGGGACCCGTCCTTCGCCACCGTATATTTGCTGATTAAAAGTTGGAGATTTAGACACTGGTCCAAAGTCCCCCTTTTTGCTCTAAAACCATATTGCAAGTTAGATAAAATCCCCCTGCTATCTAGGGCATC
Organism: Triturus cristatus; assembly: GCF_964204655.1. Classification (NCBI taxonomy): domain Eukaryota; kingdom Metazoa; phylum Chordata; class Amphibia; order Caudata; family Salamandridae; genus Triturus; species Triturus cristatus. The sequence continues at coordinate 883,313,433 of NC_140583.1, forward strand.
CCTGAGTTTACCAAGTAAGACCCTGCCCAAGATCTTAACCGCAGAGTCTAGCAGGGAGATAGGTCTGTAGCACGAGGGGTCATCACGTTGGCCCTTTTTGAAAATGGGTATAATAAGAGCAGTTGCCCATGAGGCTGGAAACCTATAGCTTGAGACGGCATTAAAAACATTAACTAGGATCCCTGCCCAGACACTAGGAGAATAAGCGAAAAGGTCTGCTGGTACACCATCAGGGCCAGGTGCCTTATTACTGGCAGACTCCTTGATCGCCTTTTCCACATCCCCCTGCTCAAAAACTAAGAAAGGCATGGAGCAAGATGCAAAAGGAAGAGGACCACTATTAGAGCTAGCGCCACAAGCCCCATAGATTTTACTGAAGGGGTCATACCAGAGCTCGTCCTGAATAACACAATCCTGGGTGGTGCCCTCAACATCCGAGAAGAATGGGTTATTTATTGTGGCCCAGAATTTACCACTGTCCCGAAGGACATCAATAGATAGGAGATTATTCCAGGCTTCCGATTTAATTGCCTTTTTCCTTTTGGCAATGGCCGCTTTATAGGCCCTTCTCGCGTGTGAGATTACTCCCCGATCCCTAGGGCTCTTTTTTAATACATCAAACAAAATCCTATGAGCCCTGGAGCAACTCCCATCAAACCATCTGGGGGGATTACTGTTGTTTCGGCAAGAATAGTTGGAGGTCAGATCCCGGGAAATCTGTACGCAAATGGCCTCAAAGCCCCTGACCACCTCCTCTGCAGTCGAATGTTTGTTCGCACAGGTGGTCCACGGCCCAACCATCTTAACACAAAGCTCCTCTAAAAAGGAAGCAGGGGCCACCTTGGCCCATTTTACCCTGCGACCCTGATCGTTCGCAATCAGGGGAAGATCTCTTGGGCAGGGATGGTGCACTACGCCCAAAATCTTTGGCAGAGCCACCTCTAAAAATACCGGATTGTGATCGCTATGTACAGATGGAATAACTGAGTGGGCTAGAACCCTAGCTAAAACCCCAGTAGATAAAAAAAATAGTCGATTACTGAGCCCAGAAAAGAGCCTTTAAAAGTGGAGGCCCTCCCTCCAACCTCTATGAGGTTAGACTCAAAAATGTTGGTTGTGGCGAGGAGAACCTCAAGGGCCTCCCCCTGCTTAGTATGCTCAAAATGAGGAGCCAAGGCGCCTACCGGCCCCTCATAGACATCAAGGCACTTTAGGTAGCACTCGTCAACACAAGGATGAATATTAAAATCGCCCATAAGGACGAACTCGAAACCAGTGTTTTGTTTCTGACTATATTCCAGCATAAAAGATTGCAAGGCGGCCACATATTGTGTGAGATCAGTGCCTTCTCTTGCATTATAAAAATTAATTAATAGAAATTTCAAAGTGTGGGAAACCAGCCATTCGACACAAAGGAAATTATTAGACTCGGTGGTCAGCCGGGTAAAAGTACCCGACAGATGCAGTGACGAAAGAAGCAGTAGACCCCCTTTGGGACGACCAGCCCCCCCAGACAGCCGGAACGACAAAGCTGGAGTAGCCATCCACATAGAAGTTGCTAGAGGGGTCCCAAGTTTCCTGAATGGCAATAATGTCATGTTTGCCTAAGAAGTCCAGCCAGGATGGGTCCGCTTTTTTAGAGCTTATCCCAGCCACATTCCAACTAAGTAATTTACAACTAACCCCACCAGCAGAATAATCAGAACAGGGAACAGATGTCTGAGCCGGCTCTGGCAGTCAATCATTAGTTGCCAAATCTGACAGTGGGGAGTAGTAATTATTCAGTGTCAAAATGGGAGGCTGTGGGAGCAAGATGTTCTGAGGAGGTTGGGAAGCTACCGGCATATGCGGAGCTCCAAAGTTTTGAGCCCCTCCCAGGTAAGGCCCTCTTGTGAAGGAGTGAGGCTTCAAGGGTGGGGGCGGGATATAATTAGCGTTGCGGGGTAAAACCCGATGATTGTGTAACCCAGGGAGGGGAAGAGAGGCAGGTTGATAGAAGAGACTCATTTCCAAGGTTTTGACACAGGGCAGCATAGTATTTCACTTTGCTGCACTGCATCAAACAGAAAAGGCAAGTTAAAAATATCGAGTTGTAGAAATATCAATATTTTAATATTGTGACTCAGAAATAACTTGTGCAAAAATATCCTTGACAAAAATATTGATTTTTGATGGTAAAAAATATAGATTTTTAAGTTTCTTTATGTGTTTAAAATATCATTTTCATTTTATATTTTTTATATTGTTTTGTGTAATTGTTGGTAATGTTTTTAAATATCGTTTGTAATTTTAAGCTATTTATATTTTTTATTTAATTGCAAAATAGTAATTTATATTGTCATAGTGGGTTGTGAGGTTTTTTAGGAACACAGGGTGGGAAGTTAATTAAGTATAATTCATTTATATATTTTGAAAAACAAATATTAATTATTTATTTTCTTATTAAGTATATTAATTGTGTAAATAACATTTCTTTAAGTAATATTTCGGTGCCAGTTGTTGAGTATGTAGGGGCATAGGGTGGTATGTTAATTAAATAATATTGCTTAATTATTAATTATTGATCCATCATTCATTAATTAATTTATAATTACATTTGTAAATTGTGCAATAATTCTAATTGATGTATTTCTATTTCAGAAGTGGGATATTGGGTTTGTAGGGGTATAGAGTGGGAAGTTAATTAAATAATAATTAATTAATAATTATTGATAAATTATTAATTACTTGTTAATTAATTATATATATTGCGTAATTACCATAATTTTTTTATCTAGATTTTAGGTGCAGGTTGTTGGGTTTATAGAGGTATATGGCGGGCGGTTAATTAAATAATAATTCATTAATTATACATTATTTATTATTAGTAATTAATTGTTAATTATGTAAATTGTGCAATTATTATAATATGACATATATTATCACAATAAATATTTTTCTTACATTAAATACTTAAAATATATAGAAATATTTGAATTGTTTAATAGTTTTTTTAATGTGTATATTCTATTTTAAGCTAATGGTTTTATAATATTATGAAATTGATCCCTCTATTAAAATAAGGTATGTGTTTGAAGTGAAGTACTTTCCCTACTGTTACACAGAATGGAGTGCAAATAGTAAATTTGACTCCTCCTGAGTCCAACGCTTCCCCACTGCTGCACAGACTGGAGTGGGAATTGTAAATGTTATCTCTCCTGAGTCCAATGCTCTCCCTACTGTTGCACGATTGGGTTGCAAATAGTAAATTTTACCCCTCCTGAGTTCAACAGCTTTCCCTACTGTTGCACCGACTGTAGTGCGAATAGCTAAGTTTTACCTCTCCTGAGTCCAGCGCTTTCCCCACTGTTGCACAGACTGGAGTGGTAATATTGAATTTTGCCCATCCTGAGTCCAACCCTTTCCCTACTGATGCACAGACTGGAGTGGGAACATTACATTTTACCCCCCCCCCGCCCCTGAGTCCACCGCTTTCCCTACTGTTGCACAGACTGGAGTGGGAATGGTATATGTATTATTCATAGAATTTTATAGTTTTGTTTATATTGTTATTATTATGTTTTTGTGTATTTAAAATTATATTTTTTAATTAACAATGTTTGTAATATATAACATATTTTTAGTTAAATGTATTCTTTTATATTCCTTACTTGTTTATGCATAATTCAATTTGTATCTTTTTTCTTTCCCAGTTTATTTATTACAGTTTTTAATTTATTGTGTATATGTTTATGTACATATATATAATCTACTTGTTAAATTATTGAATAACAAATTGTGAATTATAATATAAATGAATATTTTAATAATAGCATTACATTTTGGGGTCGATTCTGATCCGTTAAAAATTATTACCGTACGACTCGAATCCGTATTTTTTTCCGTACGAATCGTACAAGTCACGTCCGACCCGTGAAGTACGATTCGTACGGGGAAAAGTACGTACGGATCGGCCCGCTCCGTACGAATCGTAGCGGGAAAAGTTGTACGAGATGTACCCGGACACTTTTCCGTACGATTCGTAAAATGACAGTCCGAGCGTGCAAGTACGATCCGGACCGGCTATCCAATTTACGATTCGTACGGAAAACGGCCCGTACACGGGAAATGACTCTACCCGCTATGAAGCGAAGTTTGTACGACTCATAGCCCGGGAAAAGTTGTACACGGGGTGCGAGTCATACAGGCCCCCCCACCCCCATATGTATGCACCGTACTCCCACCCCCGTATGTACGCATCGTACTCCCACCCCCGCATGTACGCACCGCACCCCAACCCCCGCATGTACGCTCCGTACTCCCACCCCCGTATGTACGCACCGTACCCCCAGCGCTATGCGCTGGGGGTACGGTGCGTACATGTGGGGGAGGAGGTACGGTGCGTACATACGGGGGTGGGGGTACGGTGCGTACATGCGGGGTGGGGGTACGGTGCGTACAGGCGGGGGTGGGAGTACGGTGCGTCCATACGGAGGGGGTGGGGGGGCCTGTACGACTCGTACTTCTGGGGAATAAGCTTTTATGGCTGTTTTTGGCTCCCGTAAATAAAGAGCCTTACGGAGTGCCGTAGGGACGGATCGTACTAGCTGGGCCGTAAAACGCTGCTTACATCGTATGGACGGCGCGTACAGGCTGTTCCGGAGATGATTCGTAAGTTTTTTTTACCAGTACGGTCTTTTGTACGATTCGTACGGAAATCGGCTTTCTGTACGAATCGTACTTCCTGGGTTGTACGGACAGTTTACCGGGTACGAGTCGTATGGAGAAAACGCTCCGTACGACGATTTGTAGGGCCTTTTTACCGGATCGGAATCGGCCCCTTTATGTGTGAATAAATATACACGCATACATATATATGTGTGTGTTTGTTTAAATAAGTATATACTCATATATTTTTTATATTTTTTAATTATATTTAATTTATGTTAAAATATTTAGTACATCATTACGATGTAGGGCGGACGTGACCGTTGCAGTCTCAAGACCGACCGACCTCCAGTAGGCGGTCCCGACACTACAATTCAAATGTGACTGCACATGGTGAAGTCGCAAGCTCCCATGGAGAAATGGGAGCTTCTGTTAATCCCTGCACCACGTGGCAGGCACCTAACAATGCCTGCCCTCAATGTTTACTATGCTTGCTATGTTTATGATATTTTTGTATCTATTTTTAGATATTAGTGTGAAGCTATTTTTTCAATATTTTTGTCATTTACATTATAAGCATAGAAAAACGATATTTTTGTGCTAGATATTTTTGACACAATATATTTAACCACAATATATTGAGTTTCGATTTTTTGTCAGTGAACCCTTCAGAGGGGTTTTTTGATTCTGGAAATGTCACTGGTCAGAAGGGCCCAGACACATCTTAGGAACAGAATAGGTCTTATATGGAAAACATTGCAAAGATAGCAAATTATGAAGAGCAGGGTTGGGCTTCTGTAAACTTTTGTTAGGCATATATCGGTGAGGCTAACATTCAGATATCGTCCTTCAGTTACTCCTATGGCCTGTGTTGTGAGGCTATCAAACTTGGAGTCACTCCTGCTGTGACAGACTGCTTCTTGGACACAGTACAAAAGAGAGGAGTGGGCACTATAAAGGAGGTAACCCCCACCACATGCAACTCACATATAAAGGAACAAAAGCAATACATCAAAAATACAATATGAAAAATATGATATATTCAAATGTGTGAATGTGCGCATTAGCACATATGTGCAAAACAGATATGGCATAAAAATGAACAGCAATATAAGGGTCAATGGGACCCGACCTCTGCGCACTGTAATTGTTAGGTAAAAATACCTGAATACATTGTAATTTTCACACTTTTTGAAGTAGAATAAATTTTATACTTTTCATAAACATAAAATACACTGCAAGATTCAACGAATCCAAAGCATAATTATGAATACATTCCAATTTTTATTTTAATTCATTGGATGTCCATAGGTTTAATCTTTTTCAATCCAAGTTCTTAAATCAATGGAATATTCAAAAAATTATCTTTGTTGAATCTTGCGTGGTCTGTCATTTAATCACAGCTAAAAACACTGTAGATGACATAGGATCGACTGCCTTAATAGTTATTAACACAGATGCAAGAAGAGGTAGTAAGAAACAGATTTTATTTTAAAAATAGATGATTCTAAAACTCAAGATGTGAATATGGACTGAATGAGTCAGTGGAAACCCATAATACACTACTTTGATTTACTCCAATATAATAGAATGATATTCAAAAACACAAGAAACATCTCTTAGAGTTCAAAATTGGTTCCACAAACTGGGGGATTGTCCTGCTCATCTCTTTTTGGTTGTCGTTCTTACGTTATATATTTGGGACGCCCACATGTATGTCAATTCACTCAAAATGCCAGGGGTAGCAGAAGTGACATCATACACCCTTTGACCTCAATGACAGTATAGGAAGTAACATCATTTGAACACCCTTTGCACCTGCATACCAAGATTGAAACCATGACCTTGATGACATCACAATAATTCATGTCATTGAACCCTAGTTCTGTCTCAGGGAGAAAAGGTATTGTTAACTCACATGGAGATGCACACAAAAGACATTTAAAAAACAACAATGGGCATGCCCACTCGTATTGATTTGTGAGGACCACATATTGCATTTGAACTACCTTGGTATGAATTACTCCTTATCATTCTAAAGAAGTTTTATATCACGGCCACTTGTAAGAAGTATTGCATCACAATTTCCAAGTATAATGGATAGAGGCAACACGTTTTAAAAAATATGCATTTTTTTCATTTGCCTAATTTTATTTTTTATTCTACAGAGTGCACATTACACGTCTGAAGGTATTTCTCTTCACAAACTATAATCTCCAGTAGAATCTGCAGAAAGTAAACCATGGTCATTAGAACACTGTTCACCTTCTGTTCTTGCAGTTTTCTTGGTACTCTTTTTGGAACCTCTGAGGCCAGCAGTTGCAAACGCAGTGCCAGTGGTCACAAGGGAGAAGATAGGGGTTACAGGTGCGACCCCTGGCATACAAAGACATATAGGGCCTCATTACGATGTCGGTCGGAAAGGGTCCGAACGGCATTTGGATTTTCCCAATCGGAGTCGGAATCCATGTTTCTGACCCACTCAGAAACATTCCAGGCTGACCAATTATGATGGTAGGTAACCGTTCGGCTTGACCGAATCGGTTCCGACCTCGCATTTGTGGAGACTCCGAGCTAATCGGAGCTGAATCGTACAGGCCTATGGACCCTGTTTCCGACCGACCGATTACTATGTCGGATTCCGACAGCCATTCTGAATCAGTCCGTCTGACACAAAACCGCTGTCGGAAACTGACTTTGTGGGCCTGTAGTAGGCCCCCATTAGCCCGGAGGCGTCATGGGACCCTCTTTACAGCCATGTACAGTGTGGCAGGCACAATGGGGTGCCCTCCACAGGGTGGAAGGTTTTCTGCAACCACCCCGTTTTTTTAATGGGAGCCTGTGTTGTTGGTCGGAACACAAACCCCCATTATAGTCAATGGGAGTCCGACCTAACGGTGTTCGGAAACATCGTAATCGATTGGTCAGACTCCCCGAATCCGAGTTGGTCGGACATGATTCCCACAAGGAGTCGGTAGGAACGCTTTCCGACTGACATCGTTATGAGGACCATAATATGGGACACTCCATGTTGGAGAGAACCTTTCGTATTGTTGAGAGCTGAAAAGAAGATTCAGACACCAAGATTATCCAATCGATCCAGCTGATTTACAACCCTAATGACTTATATTGACCAAATGAAGAAAACATTTGGATTGAACTCAATCTATAGCACCTACAGCTAATCTGTGAACTGGGTTACCATGAGTTTATGAGGAAAACTATGTTATGTAGGAGATGGGAGCTAAGGTTAAGTGAGTAAGGTGTGATGGAAGCTAATGCTAAGGTAAACCTTAATTTGTGAATATTTTGTGTGATGGAAGCTGTGTGTTGTAGGTACAATTTGCTTAGGGATTTTGTAAGCATGAACTGTTAAATGTGCTTTGAAGCTATTGATTATCACAGTACTAGTCCTGGACTAGTAAAAGTACACACAAAGGGACATATTTATTAAAAGTTCACACAATGCAGGGCAGCAAGCAGTGCTGTTGCACTGAGTTGCATGAATGGGAGAAAGCTGAAGAGCACCATATCTACTGAGATATAGCACTCTTCAGCTTCCTCCAAGTCCAGGTGCACTAGTGGCTGCCTAGCTCCAACACAGGCACCCTTGTGTCATGCTGCAAGGGTGCCTACAAAATGGGCAGGATTGTTTTATGCAACTAGAGATTACTGCCTAAAAACAGTCTTGTCTTGTAAGACAATCCCCTCTTTCTATGCCTAATGCAGAATGTATCACAGATACAAATAGGAAGTAGCGAGGAGAAATGAAGTTATTTATCCTCGTTACGCCTCACTGGGGAAGGCGTAGCATTTTGATGCATTCCCAGGTTTCCGAGATTTAGTAAACCTGGAAATACACCAAAATCAAGGGAACACCCATGCTCCACTCATGGAACTCATACCACTATGAAATGAAACGTAATGCAGCGCATGCTGCTGTGTTATGTTACATTTCTTTACAAAGTAATGCAAGGTGGTGCAAGTAGCCCCCTGCGTGGATTTGTAAATACAATTTAAGGACTTAATGAATCTGGGCCAAAAATTTAAACTGGGGATACACAAACCTCCATAGCTCTGAACTCAAAATTGGTATATCTGACTTGCAAACTTCCATTTATGTCTAACATAGGCAAGGAGATTTGTTCTAGTGCTTAAAGGGATCATAGAAATGGGTCAAATATTGTTTGCCGAATGGGCTTCCAAACTGCTGTTACGGCAGAAGCCCGACATCTGCCAGTCTGGTAGCAGCCTGCCCATCATATTGCAATTTCCCCTCTGTGTCAGTAGGAAAATGTCATTGAAAATGTTGCTGCTGATGCAGCAGGAGTATTTTCATCACTTATACAAAGTCAGGCATGCCACTGTATCAGGGCCTGCTTGGCATTTTCTTTGTGTTTGAGAAATGATCCCCCAAAGAAGGGTTTGTTTCTGAATAACAAACATAATTACTTGTGACATGCAATTCGTTTTCTGCACTTTAGGGACATTTCAGCATTTTATTTATCTTTATGGCTACCATGCATTAGGTGTTAATCGCAAATATGAGAAAAATGTGTCAGAATCCCACCCTAAATGGCACAGACTTTCTGTAGGAGTGTAGCTAGCGGCCCTGAGGTACTTCGACCACTGGATAAAGGTAAGAGCCAGATGTGGATAGGAATCAAGTAGTTCTCCAACTCTATGTGACAAAAGACAATTGAAGATTTAATGGAGAAGAAAATCCACTAATTCGTTGGCAGATGCCCATCTTCAACTGAACCATAAACAGCATGGTAAGTGCTTAAGCTACGAAGTTGCTGACCCAAGGACCTGAAGACTCACCAGGAGATATACAAAATTTCTATTGACAAAGCATGGTCACAAATTGTACACAGACGTATTGTTATTTAAAAGGAATTTTGCGAACTGACATATGTATTAATAGGTCGGTTCACAAAATTCCAAAACACAGTCGGACCTAACTTATCAATATTCATGAGGCAAGTCCCAAATTTCCACTAACTACAGTTGGATGCCATTAGAGGGATGGTGGTCTGCTAAGTTCAGCATATCATGCAATCCCGTCCGTTTTCCTTAAAGAAAAGAGGCCGAATTTGAAAAGAAAAGTTTTTTTATTTTTTAGTTTGCTTGAAAGTTGGAAATGGTCCACTCGACCACTACTTACTCCCGAAGAAACAATTTTTTAACATTCTTAAAGGAGAAGGGGCCCCTTGAGGACCCGTTCCCTTTTGCAAATGTACTACCATCGCAATTTAGGAGTCCGTAACTTTTCAATGTTTTGCAACCAGATTTGGGTCACATTATATATATATATATATATATATATATATATATATATATATATATATATATATATATATATTCACTTAAAAAACCATAGGTTTCACACACGTTATAGTTAGGAATTAGCATTTAAAAAACCTTGCAAATTCACTTAAAAAACCATAGGTTTCACACGTTATAGTTAGCTGGACATTTCCCTCGTAAAAAAACAATGAAATTCCCCCGTTATAGTTAGTGCAGGCAACTATAACTCAGGCGACCGCAATCCTCTGCTGACGTCATCAGCAGAGGATTGCGGTCGCGTGAGTTATAGTTGCCTGCACTAACTATAATGGGGGAATTTCATTGGTTTTTTACGAGGGAAATGTCCAGCTAACTATAACATGTGTGAAACCTATGGTTTTTTAAGTGAATTTGCAAGGTTTTTTAAATGCTAATTCCTAACTATAACGTGTGTGAAACCTGTGGTTTTTTAAGTGAATTTGTACGGTTTTTTAAATGCTAAGTTATGTATTTATTAATATTTTTTTTTCAGGTTTTTCACCGTGCGCGTGCTGTGGGCACTCGGTGCGCTTCGCGTACCGAGCGCCCACGATGCGTTGTGCGTGCCGTGCGCGTACGGGGCGCGCACCCCGTGCTTTTTCTTAAAAAAATAAAAAGTTTTTTTCACCCTTGGGGGTCCTTTAGTGACCCCCTGACAAAGGCTAGGGGGTCAGGAACTGTTCACCCTGCCCCCTTTTCACGTTCTCCACCTTTGTTTTTCACTGCCTCAGACTCTGAGAGACAAAATGGCGGACGACACTTCCTGATTTCGACCGATTCGAATGTTTACTGACATCTAACAACCAATCAGAATTGCGCTCGCGCACGTCACCGTGCGCGCACGATGTGCGCACGGTGCGCGCTTATAGATATATATGTACTTTTAACTGAAATGTTCTCAGGAACTACTGAACAGATTGACTCCAGATATTCAAAAGGCACATCCCTGACCTGAGGACTACCTCTCTGCCAATTTCAAGTAATTCTGTTCAGCCGTTCGGGCTGTACCTTGGACTAAAGGTCCCTATGGAAAAATGCATGGGGAAAACGCATTTTGGGACCCCCCTTTTTTCTCGGCCCCCGCTTGACTAATCACCCCGAGACTTTCAGGGTAGGAGCGGAGCGGAGTGCCCCACCTATTTTGAAAAGTTTGAAAATTCGCGAGGATTCGTCAACCGGCGCCAAAGTTATTCAAAATAGAATTTTCAGATTTCCTATGGAAACACGGTCCTAACTATAGCTATCTACTGGCGACCGCCAGTAGATAATATATATATATATAACCTACTAGTTATTGTTAGGACCAAGTTTCCATAGGAAGAGCATTTTTTGTTTTGCTTATAACTTTGGCGTCGTTTGATGAATCTTCATGACATTTTTCAAACTAATCCTTTCTTCATATCAGCTCCTATGTTGAAAGTTTGGGGGTGATTCATCAAGGGGGGGCTGAGAAAAAAGGGGGTCCCAAAACGTGTTTTCTCCATGTTGATTTCCATAGGAAACTTTAGACAAGGCTACAGGTCGAAGGGGTGAACCGAATTACCCCAAATTTGGCAGGGAGAAGGGTCTTGGTCTAGAAAGCACACTTTTGTTTATTTGGTGTAAATCCGTTCAGTAGTTTTTGAGAAATATCGAAATTTACAGATATCAATATCTGGGAATTCTGCCATCTGATTGGCTGAGGTGTTACGAGCACGAGCTTGCTGCTTATTGGTTGAGAGCGCTGTGAGCGGTTACAACTAGGAAGTGTTGGCCGCCATTTTGTGATTCTGTTGAAGAGTGTAAGGGGAAAAAAGGGCGAAAAAAGTAGGAAAGAGGAGGGTAGGAGCACTGTGACCTCTGTGGGGTGTTTAGGGTGTACTATAGAGGGGGTGCGAAGCGAACTACTCATACCAACCAGTCTGAAAGTGCTGGGCTACAGAAATTAAGTGAGGTATTGCCTAGAGTCTGATGCTGCTAAGGTGAGCTGCTGCCAGACTTGGGGATGAAAGCGTGAGTCCAAACTGTGTGTCATATGCTGTGAAGTCATGTGCTCTGGCCGCAGTGCCACATCTGTCAAGTAGTGTCAGCATGTAGTTATACCTACTCGGAGAAACTTTTGTTTCGAACATTGTAACTTGTGTATGGTGCTTAGGGGGTGTTATACAGGGATTGCGAAGGTAAATTTGCGCGTATCAAATCAAGACGGTATTTGTAAAGTGCAAACTACTCACCCCTATGGGTCTGAAGGCCCTCGAGGCCGGCATGGAAATTATGTGAGCTATTAAGTGAGCTATTACCCAGAGTCACATGGTGCTGAGCTGAGGTGCTGCCGGAGCAGGCGATTAAATCGTGAGCCCTGTTCTCTGAACTCATATTTTCTGGCCACTGCGGCACACCTGTCCAAGTAGTGTCAGCATGTGTACATACGTAGTAGGAGGAACTTTTGTTTTAAACAGTATGATGTCTGTAGGGTGATTGGGTGTGCTACAGAGGGAGTGTGAAGTTCAATTCTGCTGTTTTGAATCAATTCGGTATTTGTAAAGTGCAAACTACTCACTCGTACGGGTCTGCAGGCGCTGGGGGCAGGTGTGGAAATTTAGGGCCTCATGTAGGTAAATAAATTTTACCGTTTCTTAAATACCGAGCCGTACCGAATCGGTAAATTAGAATCGGTAAGTTATATGTAGGTAAAAATTCGGTAACAGTTACCGATTCGGTAACATTCGGTAATCACGAATCGGAATTCACCGAATCGGTAAATACCGAGGTGGTATTTACCGAATCGGTAAATACCGAGGTGGTATTTACCGAATCGGAAAATACCAAGGATACTACCACCTTCCCTTTACTAAGAAGCTAATATTATTATTATGCTAATAGAAGGTCTCTTAGGCTTGAATAGGGGACCCATACCTCAAAGATCAGCTTAGTGAAATCACATCACAGGAGCATCAGGAGTCTTCTCGCAGGAAGGCTCGTCTTCGGTCTGAATAATAAACATGATGTCTGTGACATTAAAAGCAACAACTTTCAGGTATTTGCAGCTGCGCGTGTGTTATGGCTAAATAGTGGGTCGATCAACCTAGAGTGGAAAACATGCATTGTGTAATATTCCAGACTGTTTGTCACACCATGTACAGACCAAGGTCGCTGCGCAGAGCTTGGGATGGTAACAACAGATTGCTCTCGTGTGAAGCAAGTCTCGAGTCAGCAGTTTATTTAAGAAATAACATGTAAACGCAGTGTCGTGTGCAGAGACAAAAAGATGGCTTTCTAACATTTAACGTGGTTATGCTAACTTAACAATGTATGTACGTATTCAGGGAGAACTCACTACACGCCCCCTTGATCGAAGCACTATTTAATAGGCAAGAAAAGAGAGAACGCAGAGTTCAGTTTCGTCAGAGCAGAACAAGGCGTAACCAATGCGGCGCCAAAGTCCGAAACTACAAAAAATAGCAGCATAGAATTCTAAAAAAAAATGCAAGTATATAAAAAAACTCAAAACGACCATCAGGAAGAGAAAAAAGAGAAATAAAAGAAATAAACGTTGCGCCAGGGTGCTGTCCAGTAGCACAGGCGCAATGGACGACAGTCCAGTTAATCCATGAATGTATAGGCAGCATATGTGGCCACTGCTTCCAACAAAAAATCGTTTGCAGGGCCATTAAAAGTCTCAGCCATCCAATTAAGTAAAGAAAAGGAACATACGTGTTCTCCAACCATCGGAGCCTCTAGCACAATCAGAGGGCACCCGGAATGTTCCTCCAAATAGCTCATAGCCAAGAAGTCGTAGGCGGCCGCAGAGATGTCCCAATTACCCAGGATACCATGCGCCGCACCACAGGCCATAATCCGGACACCAGAACAGGCCAACTCGTGAGACACTAAGGGCCTCATCAGTCGATCGAAATCCGGCACCGGAGACACCATGTTGGTCAAGCACAAATCCAGAGGCCATTCAAAGGGACAATCCAGGCAGTGAAATACAGGTTGTACGCAGGTGAAGTAGGAATACCTGAAGGATAATCCATAAGCCAGGCTCAAAGTCGCCAATGGCAAAGTACCATAAAAGTCAAGCATCCTATCACGAAGAAGATGCAGACGGGACAGGTGCTCGTGTGGCACAGAAGGAGCAGCCATTCCGGAGTATAGAAAGGAAAAGCAGCACACCTGCCACTAGCGCCAGAAGCAGCGGGACACCTCCAAAGATGCTCGAGAAAAGTGAATGAAAAAATTCCGGAATCACACCAAAAATAGTTTGGAAAGAGGTCACGAGACCCGAGCCCACAAGTTTAAAAAAATGAGCCAGGCCGGTCGTGGACGAGGCATTGAAAATAGTTTGGATCAAAGAGCCGAAATGCCGGGGGAGGTCAGTATTCAGAAGCGCCTGTACCTCAGTGCGCGTATTAGCAACGTGAAGGACAAATGTTTCACGAGAGGAAGTCAAAGGCACCTCTTTTTGGGACAATAGCGCTCTTATTCTGCTCAACTTGTTGAACTCTGCTTTCAAGGTTGGAATCGAAGGCCAGATGGAAACATCCAGCCGCCCATGCGGGGGTGGAAAAAGAACATTATTGCAGCAGACAACTTTCTGCGAGACAGTTACTATGTACGGGATTCCCACTAACATCCCGCAGCAAGCTTCATTATTCAAAATTAAATAACTACCGTTTGCAAGCAGCGTGAAAGAAGGTGTAATCACAGGCACTGGGATACCTCGTAGGACGCACGCCAAAATCGGGGCTTGTACATTGCATGCGCCGTGTAATTGAATGTGCCTACATACCAAGGAATGGTCTGGTGTTGTGGTACATTTCTCGCCTTTCAAATAAACCTCAGTTCCGTCCCTAGTACATCTATACGTAAAGGGGAGGGACCAAACCTCATGTATGAAAGCGGTGCCCAGCGGTTCATACCTAGACAAAGCATAATGTTTCATACAAGACGTAAACTTAAAAAGCGCGAAAGGGAGAGTTATCAATCCGTGTACTAACCACGTAGCTGAATTGATCTCCGCTACAGAGAAAGGCAACGGTTCTCACTTTTCAATATGTAACAATGAATATGTAGCATCCTTCATGGACATAAATCGCTGCTTGTCAGTAAGGTTAAAGGGAAGGAATAACGATGTAGTGTTCAGATAGTCCCAGGGGACCCTCCCTGCCTTTAACGTCTGCAACGTCCATGCAAACTGCATAACAGAACGCAACTGGTTTTGACCATGATATAACACAGACATATCATCATGCACAATATCAACAACCGAAGAAACAATATTGTCTAATGTATAAATCCTAGAAGAGAGAGTGCTAATGCTATTATCTATAACGGCTAAAACCTTCTCCATGTTTGCTTGGTCAATAGCTCTCAATCTGGAAGCCGCCTCAATCTGCGACAACTTCCAGACTTCGTTGTAAATAGCATACGCCCACCTTTTGGTTCTGCCACCCACAGGACCCTTAACAAAATCATTCAAATCGGTATGCACATTGATGGAGTGGGTGGACTTCCTGTTCCTGTAGATGTGCTCTGTGTCAGCTGGTGGACAGATTGGGATGTGTGTACCATCAATACAGCCGATGACATGGGGGAACTGTGCCATGTGATAAAAGTCTGTGTTTGTTTTCTGCAGTGCAGCCTGTGTGTTGGGGAAGCTGATGTAGTGGTGCATTCTCTGCATCATGGCATCCAGGAACTTCCTGAAGAAACGTGACAGGCAACTCTGGGATACACCACCCACCGCAGCTATCACCACCTGATAACTGCCGGATGCCAGCAGATGTAGGCTGCAGAGCACCTGCACATGTGGGGGTATGGCGTGCGCCCTTCTTATTGGCTGGTCCAGGAGTGGGTGAAGGTCCCTGATTAAGTCCATGATGGTTTCGGGGTGTAGCCTGTACCTCTCATGTATCTCTGCATCAGTCAGCTGGAATAGTGTGATGCGCTGTCTGTAGATGCGTTCCTCCCGTCGCAAAACCCTCAGTCCTGCTGCCTGTAGACGTAGGCGCCTTGCAATGACATACATAGCGGCCATGTTGTCCACGCTGTTGCATTTTGGGATTGCTTATATGCACTGTTGATGGTTACCACCTGCTTTCAATCCGTGTTAATTACCGACTCTTATTTACCGATTTTCTTGGATTTCTTAATTACCGAGTGCTCCTACATGTCATTTTAATTTTTACCACTTCATATTTACCACTTCATATTTACCGATTCGTTAAGTATGTATTCGGTAAATCTGATTCGGTATTTTAGAATTCGGTAAATATGATTCGGTATTTACCGCCTCATATTTACCGAAAAGTCGTTTTTGGACTCCTACATCTCACTTGTCTGAATACCGGTCGGTAACGGCATATTTACCGAAAATCGGCCGTTACCGACCGGTATTTGGCTACCTACATGAGGCCCTAAGTGAGCTATTGCGCAGAGTCACATGGTGGTATCCTGAGCTGTCGCTAGAGCCGGTGATCAAAGCGAGAGGTCTGTGCTGCAAAGTCAGATTGTCTGGCTACTGCGCCACAGCTGTGTGGAGAATACATTTTGGCAAGGGTTCGGGAGTTGCCGTTACCTGGCCCTAAAATAGCGGGCCTAAGTTGTCAGTTATAGGGTGGCTCTAAAAAGAGCCCTTGTGTTTATTAGTTGGAGCTGCATGTAGGTGCGGATGCACAACTTCAGGTTATTCAGGAAAACTCTATTTCCTTGATCTGTGAAGTGTACTCCATCACTTCTGTAGATATCAGGCATATCAAAACGGTATGCAGACACAGCTTTTTCAATCTGAGGACAACATTTTTTGACCATTTCCACTTCTGTCTTTGGCATATATTGGAATATACAAAGACAGTTTGAGGAAAAAGTAACATCAATTGTCCAAAGGTGTCCTTCATAAGCATTTCCAAATCTACCCCAGTCAATGTGCCTACGTCATTTCCACCACAATGCACAATCAAGAGGTCAGGGTGTGGAAGATGCAAAGAGGTTTTAAACAAAGGTAGCAATTGGTGCCACTTCAATCCTCTCTGTGCAAACCATCTAAGTCAATACGTTTGTGTTCTGCATACCTCTTGCACCAGAAAATATAGCTATGTCCTACGATCCACACTAGCATTTTGAAGGTATGGCTGGAAGGTATGGAAAGATGTCTGTAGCTCATGCAGTCCCTTCGTAGAATAAGAGATATGTTTAAAGATGGGAAACTACTTTTTTTTGCCATACAAAACGATACGTGATTGGGAGATGAAAAGCATCCTTTTTTAAAAGTAGGGTGCACATTCGATTTGTGGAAAAGCCTCTTTGTGATTGGTTAAGAAAAAGCAGTTTCAACGTGGAGTACATATCATAGGATAACATTTGCTCAACTCAACCACACCTGCATTTGGAAGGCACTGTTCGAACTTAAAAAAATCGTGAACTTTTAACCTGCACGTGTCGTTAAATGTTCGAGAAAATGTTGCAAAAAAAATCGTTAAGTTTAAAAAAATTGATGAACTTTTAACCTGCACGTGTTGTAGAATGTTCTAGAAAGTGTGTTGATAGAATATGTGGCATTTCTGAATTCTATGTGTTGTTGAATATTGAAAAAACTGTTTATATGGAAAATTAAAAAGAAACCAATAGAGAGAAGTTTTGAAACCTAGAAGAATCAAGGAGCTATTCTAATTTTTTCTTTACATGTATGTATGTGTGGAGCAACACAATTATAGACACAACTGCACCAGGGAGAGGAAGAAGCAGGGCGTGGGGGAACGGGGGGAGATGGGCAGAATGACACACATGCACAATTAAATACAGCCCAAGTATAGACAAAGAATGGCCAAAATGAAAAACACCAACAAGGAGCACAAGTCACACAACCCGCCAACATCACACCACTGAACGAGCATAGAAGTGAAAACCACGCTGCATTCATACAGGATGTGTACAAAGGCCGGCCGTGGGCATTGTGGGATGTCTGCGACCGTGGTCATCATGGATGTGATGCCCAGCACGTGGCACAGGGGTGAGTTCACTGTGTGTTACGTTGCCAAACAGCTGCTCCTCCCTCCCACGAGCCGCCACACTTTTGTCCGGTGCGCTGTTGTATCTCGTGCACTCGTACGGCACACCATTGTAATGCCTATTCGCGCATGTCCAGGTGCATTCCAACTACACCATCACAGTGCCGTTTGGCGGTGGTGCATGCCACTTTACAACATTGACTGCTGCGGCCCTTGTGGCAGGCCACACCAGAACACAGAGACACACTTAGCGCACTTCCTGTACATGGACAAGTCCGAGACACCCCGTTCCCCTTGCTGGAAAGGCACACCCCTGCGCTGACCTGTGTACGCCGGACCAGCACACGCCGGTTGTGCATGCAGGAGGATGCGTGCATAGCTACATGTCCAGGCTCACTGCCAACGCTGAGGTGACAGCACACTGTGATGTTGCAAGCCCTGTGCCTATCATGCTAACACAATGACCACAGGGACACACTTGCTCAGATGCGGGTTTGGGGGGCGTTGGCGGTCCTGGAGTTGTTGTGCTGAGTCATGTGGCCCTCATGGGTATCCCTGTATCATGCTCACTGACCCTATGGCACCTGTGGGTGTTCTGGTTTGGCTCTTGGCTGTGTTCCCTTTCATGGTGCAGGTAGTCATCCTGCTTAACACCAGCAGAAAGCAGGTGTAAAATCCCTGGTGCTAACGTGGCTTATCGCCGGAATTTGTTTCGCATTGCAGTTGGTGTGATAGTTGTGATGTGATTTTTTTCATGGGCAGAACAATATACGAACTGGGCAGTGTATCCCATCAAGATCCAGCACCTGACGCACTATTCCCAATCAATATAAATACAATGAGATTTCTTAATTGATTTTGTGTGTACACTGTAAGTGCAGCCACTACCTCAATGCAATTCAATACAGGATTTTTATATTTAGAATAGATCGCAAAGGTGCACCTCGTGTCTTTTTGCACGGGAACGTCTAGTCTGCATTTCATTATCAGCACTTTAATGGAAGTAAATTTGAGATAAATCTAACATACTATTCAGAAGTTGGTGCAAACTGCAGACATCACCAGTATTCCCGAGATAAGTGCCCCAAAATTTAACACCATGGTGGAGACCATCAAAAACCAGTAATAAGAATAAGAAAGAGTCACACAGCAGTTAAGAAAACAACCAAAAACGTTATTAATTTTTTTTTCAAACTTTATTTTTTTATAAACATATATATGTAAACGATAAACTATTTTCAAACTTAATTTTTTTATTAACATATTTATATGAACGATAAACTAATAAACAAAATTTTAGAAACAATAATACAAAACAACAAGGCGGAACACTGCTGTGGGGACCATGGATGTCGACGACAGAGTCTGGAAAATAAAGCACAAAATAGGCACGTGTGTAATGCGCATATCAAAGGAGAGTGACACAGAGAAGCAGAGAAGGAAAAAAAAGCCAGAGAGAAAAAGAGAGGGAAGGGAAGGAAAGAAAGGGAGTGAGAAAGGGAAAAGGGAGAAGGAAGAGTTAGAGAGATAGAAGGAAAAGAAGGAAGAGAGAGAGTGAAGAGAGGGAAGTGAGAGAGAGAGAGAGAGAGAAAGAGAGAGAGAGAGAGAGAGAGAGAGAGAGAGAGAGAGAGAGAGAGACACTGTCGCTCCTGCGCATCCATGAGCAAATAATTACCTGGTGCCACCGGAGTGTGCAGTAGTGGGCACTCCACGTGCCCGCCAAAACTCCGCGCATTCCAGATATGTCGCTGAGTCCTGAGTCATGAATGGCGGAGACCACATCAGCTTCTCCGCGGATCTCACAGATGTCACTGAGTCCTGAGTCATGAATGGCGAGGACCACATCATCTTCTCCACGGCCCGGCAGATCTGACACATGTCGCTGAGTCCTGAGTCATCAATGGCAGAGACCACATCAGCTTCTCCGTGGCCCGGCAGATCTCACACATGTCGCTGAGTCCTGAGTCATCAATGGCGGAGAGCACATCAGCTTTTGCTGCCGCTAAGCCTGTGGAACTCAAGTCAGAGCCACGTGGTGGTAGGCCCCTGATGGCCATATGAGCTTCGGGTGGCACTAAACCTGTGCATCTGAAGTCCGCGCCAAGAGGATGGTAGGCCCCTGACGGCTATACAGATCAGGGTGCGACTAACCTTCTGCACAACTTTTCAAAGACTGTTTATGGTTAAGACACGTGGAGCGTCCGCCATCCAGTCAGCACCGGCAATAAAGGATGTGACGTTGTCGATCTATTATATCTGCGTGGTCATATGGCTGCCGGATGGGTGTGGTGTGTGTGCAAACCTGCCCTCAGGGAGTGGCCGTGAGATGTTGAGAACTAGACCACTGACCTGCACACCAACAGCGAGTACGCCTGCGACAGGTAGCTATGTGGGGCCAACGTCGGAACGTAATCGGAGTGGCGTGGCGTACAACGGAACAGGGCAGGGAAAGCTACAATGACGAGGCGGCTCAAAGTAATGAGTCTGTGAGTCTAGCAGATGGGCCACAGCTGCCCCTCTGTGAGCCTGGGTGCGAACTGTTCATAACTCACACTACATAAGTATTGAAAAAATCGTGATTCAGTCTGTCAGCTGGCATCTGTCCGAGGCATTTGTGAAAACATATCGGAGTTCTTTCAGTGATAGCTGCCTCTCCCCACATCAGCAGGTAACGCACCCTCTTCCCACATTACCATCATACCCCCAACAACCTTCTTGGGCCCGGAAGTGTCCCTGTGCGGTTGGACAAAGAAGAATCTTTGTCATGTATAGATTTACATATAAAAAAAAATATTTAAAGAAAAGAACAACAAATAAGACTGAAGGGAGTCTGGTGCTGTGGTTGCTGGCACAAAGTTGGGGTGACTCCCATTCAGGGCTCAGGACACAGTTACACATGTGGGATCAGCTTGTGTTAAAGAGAGTTAGTGGGACTACGTGTCGTCGGACTTGCATATCGAAATATTCCTCACTGATCGAAGGGAGTGTGGTGCTGTGGTCGGTGCCACGGACTTGGGGTCACTGCTATTCAGGACTCAGGACACAGTTACACATGTGGGATCGGCTTGTGTTAAAGAGGGTTAGTGGCACCAGAAGCATTGAGACTGTATGAGCCTGTGATGATGCTTGGTGTGGACGGGCCGCACTGGGAGCAATGTGTCTTGGCTACTGGACTGCGTCATGTGGAATCAGGACTTTATCTGAATTGTGAGGCATGCTGACGGTAGTGTAGGCCAGAGGTAGCGATGAGCAAGGGCCCACAGCCACGTGCATACGTTGGTGGCCCCACCGGCCTGCGTAGTGCAGGTTTAGTGGCACCACGTGTCGCCGGCCTTCCATATGCAAATACCCCTCACTAATCGAAGGGAGTGTGGTGCTGTGGTCGCTGTCACGAAGTTCGGGTCACTGACGTTCAAGACTCGGGACACAGTTATACATATGGGATCGGCTTGTGTTAAATGGGCTTAGTAGGACTACGTATCGCTGGCCTTGTATATCGAAATATGCCTCACTGATCGAAGGGAGTGTGGTGCTGTGGTCGGTGCCACAGACTTGGGGTCACTGCCATTCTGGACACAGTTACACATGTGGGATCGGCTTATGTTAAAGAGGGTTAGTGGGACTACTTGTCGCCGGCCTTGCATATGGAAATATGCCTCACTGATCAGAGGGAGTCTGGTGCTGTGGTCGCTGCCACGGACTTGGGGTGACTGCTATTCAGGACTCAGGACACAGTTACACATGTGGGATTGGCTTGTGTTAAAGAGGGTTAGTGGGACTTCGTGTCGCTGGCCTTGCACATGGAAATATGTCTAACTGATCAAAGAGAGTATGCTGCTGTGGTCGTTGCCACGGACTTGGGGTCACTGCCATTCAGGACTCAGGACACAGTTACACATGTGGGATCGGCTTGTGTTGGACAGTGTTAGTTGGCACTACATGTCCAAAATTCAAATTGCGAGGTCTGCTGCCCGCAGTGTAGACTGCTAATGAGAGTTCGTGTGTACTTGAAAATAAATTTGGTGATTGTACTAAAGCTATAAGTGGTATAAAAAATGTTCAGGAAGAAAGAATACTAAAAGAATATTATGTAGATTTGAGGCCTGTAATAGTTACTTGCCTAGTGGACTTTGTAGTTAATGACTGAAGAAATAATTTTCATTGTGAGCCCTACTGAGTGCAGTGTAGGCGTATGATGAAAAGATGAAATAAGTATAGAATACACTGACGAAGTATTGTATTTTCTGAGTACAATCTTGTTGTTAGAAATTTGAATTTAAAATTGGAATTGCGAGCTGTACTGCCTGCAGTGTAGACTGCTATTCCATGTTAGTTTGCATTTGAAGATTAATTTGGACATTGTAGTAAAGCTATAACTGATATAACAAAAAATTGTTGAAGCGAGGATACTAAAAGGATAATATGTAGGGTGAAGAACTGTAATAGTTACTTGCCTACTGGAGTCTGTAGTTGCATATGGAAATACCCCTCATTGATCGAAGGGAGTGTGGTGCTGTGGTCGGTGCCACGGACTTGGGGTCACTGCCATTCAGGACTCAAGCCACAGTTACACATGTGGGATCGGCTTGTGTTAAAAGAGAGTTAGTGGCACCACGTGTTGCCGCCGTTGCATATGTAAATATGCCTGACTGATCAGAGGGAGTGTGGTGCTGTGGTCACTGCCACGGACTTGGGGTCACTGCCATTCAGGACTCAGGACACAGTTGCACATGTGAGATCGGTTTGTGTTAAAGAGGGTTAGTGGGACTACATGTTGCCGGCCTTGCCTATCGAAATATGCCTCACTGATCGAAGGGAGTGTGGTGCTGTGGTTGCTGCCACGGACTTGGGGTGACTGCCATTCAGGAGTCAGGACACAGTTACACATGTGGAATCGGCTTGTGTTGAACAGAGTTAGTGGCACCACGTGTTGCCGCCGTTGCAAATGGAAATATGCCTCACTGATCAAAGGGAGTCTGGTGCTGTGGTTGTCACACGGAGTTGGGGTCACTGCTATTCAGGACTCAGGACACAGTTCCACATGTGGGATCGGCTTGTGTTGAAGACGGTTAGTGACACTATTTGTCGCCGGTCTTCCTCAGTGTAGGCCAGAGGTAGTGGCGAGCAAGGGCCCACAGCCACGTGCATACATTGGTGGCCCCACCGGCCTGCGTAGTGCAGGTTCAGTGGCACCACGTGTCGCCGGCCTGCCATATGCAAATGCCCCTCACTGATTGAAGGGAATCTGGTGCTGTGGTCGCTGCCATTCAGGACTCAGGACACAGTTACACATGTGGGATTGGCTTGTGTTGAACAGGGTTAGTTGGCACCACGTGTCGCCGGTCTTCAACAGTGTAGGCCGGAGGCAGCGGTCAGCAAAGGCCCACAGGCACGTGACGTTGACTTGAGCTGCAAAGATTGGGAGCATTTGGTCTTCTTAACCAATTATGGTCTCTTACACAATTTGTGTCGCTACTAATCTTGAATTGTGAACCATGTAACCCCAGTGTAGGGCGGAGGCAGTGGTCAGGATGGGCGCACAGCCACGTGGTGTTGAGTTGAGCTGCACAGTTAGTGACACCTGGAGTACTCAGCGTGTGCCCACCCTGTGATGATACATGGTCCCGGCGGGCCACACTGGGAGCAATGTGTTTTGTCTAATGAATTCTGCCTTTATAAAGCCACATGGCGATGACTTATGGTGCAGTGAGTTAATAGCACCTGAAGCACACAGCGTGTGCGCACCCTGCGATGATACGTGGTCTGGGCGGGCCGCATTGGGAGCAACATGTCTTGCGAACTGGACTGCGTCATCTGCAATCGCCACTGCATCTGAATTGTGAGCCCTGTTGTCCGCAGTGTAGATCAAAGGCAGTAGTCGGTACAGACATACGTCTGCGGTGCTGTGCCGCTGGGTTCGCAGGGGGCGTGTGTCGAGGACGCCCGCGGTCATGGTGGCAGCCACGTGCCAGGGTGAGGGCTGCCGCTCTGACTGACTTGTTGGTCTTCCCACAAGTGAACCACTCCTAGGGCCTGGTCTATTTATTCATACTCCTACGCTGGAGTGGCGTACGTTGGAGCAGAAAGGTAAGCATGCTCCTGAACAGGAAGTGTCACTCGTGTTGCACTCGTAGGGAGAAAATGAATTCTCTTTATCCATGAAACTAATTTCACAAAAGACTGTATCCGAGGTCAATTTAATTTATTGAACCTGTTCATCAAATCATAGTGTAGAATTGTAATCATTCTTATACAATCAACTCTTTATCCGGATGCCCAATGCATTTCGGGCTATTCGAGCCCTTCATCAGGGGCGACACTCTAGAGGAAAAAGTCAGGAGTCAGTATCAATATCCAAACTATGCCAAATAAATTCAAAAGTAAGCAAAGTGTGAAAAGGTAATGTTGACAAAGAATCCCAGGTGGAAATGTGAAGGTGGAAAAATAGTGCAGAAGGTCTCCAAAGAACAGCGCAGGTGATGTGCTCACGGTCACTCGTGGTGAACTGAAAACGGGTTAACGGGTGATAATGGTGCTCGCGAGTGAATTACAAGTTGGTGCATAACTGAAACAAAGCGGGTAGGTGGTTGAAAACATAATAGCCAAGACGATCAACTTTGACAATCGGGGCATTCGTGTGAGGGCTGGGAAGTAACTACTGACATACTCTGGTTAAGACGTGTGGTTAATGGTGACAAACAAAAAATTCTGTACGGATGCGAGCCCACTCCGCTTCCGCTTCCAGGGGGGGACAACGCAGCTACATGACCGTGATCTTCCCTACTGCTTGAGGTAACATGGTTGCGTCCACTGTGCACTACACTAGTATATCTCCACATGGAGAGGTTTGTGCTTTTCATAATGAGGTCTGTGCAGCACATCAGCATTACACTTGGTATTGTGTGCTTTATTATTAATGGATGTTTGTTATAAACAAGGGAACCCAAAAGGTAGGAAGGACCCTGGGTATCAACTAGTTATGAACAACAATTGGTCCTTCAAACAGTCATAAGGAAAAAAGCAATAAATATAGACCAGAATCAGTACTATATTGAGTTTAGGATGTCCAGTCGGACATATGATTTAATAATATTCAAAAAGTGATTGTTAAAGATAATTCAGAAAGTAAACGAGTGGGACATAGTCCTGTATCCTCAAGAGCAAACACAAAGACAATCACAAATGAACAAACATTTTTCAGGCAAAACAAAATGCTTTTCGCCAATACAGATAATGGGGGCAAGTTTCTAGACGTAAACAATGATGCCCTTGTTTTAACAAATGAGTTTAACGTGCATGCTGTTTAAAGAGTCAAAGACGTTTCGATCCATAACTAGATACATGGATCATCATCAGGATGAGAGTATAGCAAGGCTGAAATTACGCTGCCTGGCTGGCGAGCGCGGGAGTTTACGGAATCCAAGGGTTATAGAGGTACAATGTCTGTGCTAGTGAAATGTGTCGGCGTTGTTGGATGAAGCTAATATGCGGCGCCAGGGGTAAAGTACGATTAGAACCTGAAAGGCGTCCGTAGGTATAGAATGACGGCTTCTTGCCGATCACAAGTTAAGCCGGTGGTTTCTGTCTCACGAGCCGAATCGTACTTTACCCCTGGCACCGCATATTACCTTCATCCAACACCGAAGACACATTTCACTAGCACGGAGGGGAGGTTCTGGTGGTGGTGGCGCTGGGTGTTGTGGCCTTGTTGGATGTTGGAGCTGCATGATCAGTAGCTCTATCACGTGTTGGTCTTTAGATGTGGCTGTGAGTTGGGTCCAATTCACGGAGTAGATAGTCAACCTCCTTACACCAGTTAAAGGTTGATGTTAATTTGTTACTGCTAACTCCGCTTATCGCCTGCTTTTTGGATCGCATTGCAGATTTGGCTGGTCGTTGAAAATATGGGAAAGTGGTGTTTTTATGTTTTTTTTGCACGGGAACGCCTATTTTGCATTTCATTAGCGTTAGTTGTGGCTCTCGTTTGTGGCGAGTTTGTTGGCGTAAGGTATCGATGGAAGAGTGGTGAGATTTGCAGTGTTCACCAAGTTGAGAATGGGATGATAATTAAAAAACACAGAAAAAAGATAGGTTTAATGAACATTATAATTAGAAATTAGCATTTAAAAAACCTTTGTAATTCACTGAAAAAAACATAGGTTTCAGACATGTTATAGTTAGAAATTAGCATTTAAAAAACCTTGGAAATTCACTGAAAAAAGATTTTGACGTGGATGATGTCATCAGTGATATCATCAGTGATGTCATTTGAGATGTCATCAGTGATGTCACTGACCATGTCATGAATGATGTTATATGTGACGTCATCAGCAGTGCATTGCGGGGGCACGAGTTATAATTAGCTCAAATAACTATAACAGGGGAATTTCTATGGTTTTCTATGAGTGAAATGTCCAACTAACTATAACATCCCTGAAAACCTATGGTTTTTTCAGCGAATTTCAAAGGTTTTTTAAATGCTAACTTCTAACTATAACGTGCCTGAAACCTATGGTTTTTTCAGTGAATTTTTAAGGTTTTTTAAATGCTAATTTCTAACTATGACGTGCCTGAAACCTATTTTTTTTCAGTGAATATATATGTGTATATATATATATATATATATACATATATATATATATATATATATATATATATATATATATATATATATATATATGTATATATATATATATATATCATAGTAAATTGCTATTTGAAAGAGCCTCCCTGGACAAGCCAAATAGTGATTTACTATGCTTGTCTAAACCAACATGTCACTGGGTCGGAAGATGGGCTTAGTACGTTAAAACCAAACATTTTGAGGTTGCAAACCCTTAGATCTGCAAAATGGCTTTGTACAGCTGACCCCTAATTCCACTGTGGGCACTTGAACAAAGTAATCGTGATTGGTTGACAAGTAGGGGTGGGTCTAACTTGTGTAATTCAGTATAGCATAACCACAGAGAATTTCCCTGAAACTATGTGAGAATACGCAGAATTACACAAGAAGAGTAATTCTGCTTTTAGAGTTGCTTTCTTAGCGCAAAAATGCACCCTTGTGTCCAAAATGTACTCAAGGATATATTTTGTTCTAAAAAATGCTAAATGCAACAGAATATGAATAGGTCACTTGTGTTCTCTAAATGTGCACTTGGGGATGATTTTCCCCAATATACTCCCAGCGTTTAGCACCAGTTTATTAGCACAAAATGCACCCTTGCGTCTAAAATGGACCAAAGGATGCATTTTGTGATAAGAAAAAATTGCTAAATGCAACAGAGCATGGACAGCAGAGTGAGCAGCCACTCGCTTTCGCTAAATGTGCTCTTGTTATAGGATTTCTTTCCCCAAATTGCTCTTAATTACGAGAGCTGGCGTAATTGACTTATTATCGGTAATTCCGCGTCAAGAAGTAAGGCGTATTACTGAAATTACTCTGATTATACCTCTGTGATTGAAATTCCATCCAGGCCTATTAAATAGCAAATTTTATTCCTCGTGCCTCATATCATAAGTATGTGGAAAACAACTGTCAAGTATTCCAACAGATCACACCATACTGTAAATAGTCAAAGAATCTCATGTTCTAGATGCTCTTGCTAAACTAAAAATATTTTCTCGAAAATGCTCTGCTGCTTCTTGGAACTTGACGTCAGCTACATCAAAAATCCTAAAATACAAACAGAAGCACTTAATGCAAAGCTTCTAATTGGCTCACAATGTATTCCTTGAGAACAGAACTGGCCCTCACAACAAGCATCCACTGCTCTGTTTGGTACATGTGGGTTCAAAGCTTTCTTTAATCCTCCACTCATAATCCTAGCCCTCCTTCTTTGTTTAAATGAACTTTTTATAAAAGTGTAGCAAAGAATTGTGCGATGAACACTAGCATCAAATATTGAAGGTTAACATCAGAGGGGTATATTCACAAGAACGTGTGATAACTACCGCAAGAGTAGCCTAATGCAACTCTCAACATCGCAAGCCCATCACGGGAAAATTAAGCCGTGCCAACCAAGTATTCACAACGCGGCGGTAGCAGGCGATAGTCACCAGATAACGTGTCAAATGGGCGTGCAAAATCCAATGCCACGCCGCAAAAATGCGAAACGCGAACGCAAAAAAAATGCGATGAGGCCAATCGCGGTACAAAAAGTAGCGAAAACCAGCCACAGGCCTGCAAATACCACACGTCTGGCGGGAAAATGCACCATAAAAACCACAGAAACAACACACCAGAAAAAAGCCAAAGCACGTAGCAACATGGATGCACCCTGACCCAGCGCAGAGGCCAACGCGAACCCCACAACCCCCACAGACCACCAGCAAGGAACAACGGGGTCGGGGGAAGGCCAAGGAGAAGAGGGAGAGGAAGACGGGGTGTAGACCGCAGGAAAACAAGACCAGCATCACTGAAGTGACAGAACACTACCAGCAACTGACCCACAAGCAGACCACCTGGAATGCAGTCGGAGTGCCGAGGAGGCCAATCCAGGAGGCCAAGAGGCGCTGGCATGACATGACAACCTAAACCAGGCACAAACCCGCTGCCAACAGGAAGGCAGCGACGGGAGGTGGCAGTTCTGTGCCATAGGAGGACCTGGAGGAAACTGAGGCCACAGTCATCAGTGTGGAGACAGTGCAAGGAGTAGGGAGTATGGACACAGCTCGATAGGACCTGACACAACATCAACAGGGAGAGTAACCAACAGGGACTGGAGGGACGGGGGGAGATGGGCACATTGGCACACATGCACAACGAGGCGTAGCACACTGCACACCCACAATTACCTAGGATCATGTCCCTGATCCCCTTGGCACACTGCAGGACACAACTGGCTCCGCACACGCACAGAAACATGCCTACTACATCTGACAGAGCAGGAAACTGTGCAATGGAAATGTATGCATACGACCTCACATCCATCATGCAGTCCAAATGTACACTGTCCCGCAGCAGAATTCAGCACCCCACAAACATTCACAATGTACATTGTCATACAGTCTGCATGAAGACCAGAACAATGCGCAAACATACATGTCAGCATGCATCTCCCCTTAAGATTGCAGAGGGGCAAACAACACCTCCAGCAGGGCACAGAAGACAACACATCTGTGATGCCAGAGAGGACCACCACACCTTCGACAATGATGCCCGACAACAGACCATGGACATCCCACACAACCCACCACCAGGACCCGGGCAGCCAAGCTACTCAGAAGAGGACACAGAGCCTACAACAGACCACACAGCAGGAAGCACCCACAAGCACAGCTGACTCACGACACTTCACCCACCCACACGTCACCCCGTTGCCATGTGTCAGCACGCCAAAATGAGGTGGGCAAACAGGCCTGGGTGGGGTCCGAACCCATGGAAGGTGAACTAGATCACATACGTTGATGTCCATTACACTTCAGGGACCACCCACAACTCACAAAGGAGACCCACACAGCCATAGAGACACATGCAGATGCACATTCACAGTACAGAACCACGCCCAGGGACACGCAAATAGCAGTCACACACCCACGGTAGCTCTGCCCACGACGGCCTAGCCCACTCCCCTTTGGAATTGAGTGGGTGATGACAAAACTATATGTCCCAGCGCCAATCCGCTGGCTGCGGTGACATGTCTGCATCCGATGTACAAAGCACAATGTAATGTCGTAGGGCCCAGGGCCCTCATGCATACAACAAGACCACAGGGACACATGCAGATATCATGTTGAACTGGCTACGGATACTGCGCCTGGCCCCTTTATTGGCAGGGCCACATGTACAGTGAAGCCTGTGCTGGATGTGTGTGGGGTGAGTGTAAGCCAGCACGCACGGAGTGCTTGGTGCTGGCAACCACTTGAACAGTGGACACCAGTGCAACGGGAACTGAAAACACCTGCATAACAGAGTCAACTGCTGAGCAACATGGGGGAGCCGGATAAAGTCCAGAGGACACACAACATGCAAACAGAAGTGTCCGTGAGTTGCAGTGCACTGTGGTTGGGGCACTAGAGATGAGCGCGCTCATGTGAAGAAAAAGTCCTGGATTGTGTCCCTTCGAGATATTCCTGATGCAAATGCAGTGGGGTGTGTTAGACCTGCATCAGCTTCCTCAACAACGTGCCAGGTCGCCCACACTGCTTGAGATGACATTGCTCCACAGCCTCTCCGCAGCACAAAACACAATCAGTGACGGACGATGGCTTGTGGTGCACTGAGTTAGTGGCACCTGGAGTGCTGAGTAGGGTATCAGTCTCATGATGGCATCCACAACTGGTGTTTTGCAACTCTGTAGGTCTGTCAGGACCACCGTTTCAACTCTGGCAGATGGCGGTTGGAGGTTGCCTTGGCGGAGGTGGTGTATGCTTCCTGACGTGATGCGTCGTTCAGGCCGGTCAGGAGTCCTGTGTGAGCCCTGGTGGACCGCAGTTGAGGTCGGAGGCAGCGGACAGGGCTGAGGTCACAGACACATGGCGTTGATGACACTAAGGCCATCGCCTCAGAGGCCATCCAATACCCCAGAAGAAGGGGTGCTGGACATGACCAGCACAGAGTTAGTGGCCCCAGGTGCACAGCAGCCGGCACAGGCACCCTGCCACGGGACGGTGATTTGCGGTGCAGTCAGATGGGCCATGCGACCTGAGCGGGTCCTCATCAATGTCCGAGGTGTATGTTGCGGAGTGTTGCGGAGGACAGTGGAAGGTGTCCTCCAGGGCATGAAGTGAAAGGTCTGATGTTATCCGGAAGCAGCAAATGGTGGAGTGGAATGCCACGGCCTCGTTTTCGCCACAAAGTCAGTATCACCACCATGATGGCGATGACAACCCCAAGTCCATGGGGCAGTCACCCCCAAAGTCCAACCAGAAAGTGACCATGGGTCTCGGGGGAATAGACATATTGGCCTCGGGCTGAAAGGGGATGCAGTCTGTGATGAGGCCTGTACAAATACATAAAGTCTTCCATAAATAAATCGAGACTGAATTCGAAGGTGTGTGTAACCTATTCGACCGCCGTGTAGGCCGTGGGCAGCGGTCAGCAAGGGCCGACAGCCACCTGTCGTTGGTACGCAATGCACATGGTTGCTGCCACCTGACCAAAGGGAGTACAGTGAAGTGGAATCTTCCTTTTCATGCGTACACGGACAATGCATGATCAAGACTCAGTTCCAAATATGTGACCTACTTGTCCATAGTGTAGGCCGAAGGCAGTAGTCAGCAGGGGACCACACACACCTGTCGTTGGCTCGCGATGAGCAGAGTTAGTGGCAACAGGGCAGTTGTCGGTAGTGTTCGATCACCTCTGTGACGATGATCCTATTCCCTCCGGACTGCAATGCGTCATCCTCTCACACCTCTCATTGCATGTGAAGATATGTAATCTGCCTTTGAAAAATCGATGTTCAGTTCCAATTCTGTGACCTACTTGTGCACAGCGTAGGCGGAGGACAATAGTCCACATAGCCCACAGACATGTGTGGGTGTAATGCTATGCACAGAGTTGGTGGCACCATGTCGAAGGGAGTACACTGATGTAAACTCTGCAATGAGCATATGTACTCTGCCATCATGTAATCAAGACTCAGTCCCAAATGTGTGACCTGCATAACCGTGGTGAAGGCCGGAGGCGGCAGTAGAGTACGTCAGCGTGAAAGGACTACAGCGGACCTGTGTTGTGGAGGCCGTGATGGTCTGAGAGGCTGTCAAGAACGCGGCCCTCGGCCTTGGAGCTTGCGCAGGCACTTGGTGGGCCCTCCTTGACACATGTCGGTGTCGTAAGGTGATCAGTGTGGCCTGGCTGCGCAGGGGCGGGCCTGATGGCTTTGGGGTCCAGTGGGCCATGGTACAGCAGGCGCAAAGGATCGCAGGTAACTCCGCTCACGAGGATGGCATCGGCGTCGGCCTCGTGGCGTGGTGATAGGTGCCACCCTGGCAGAGACGTTGGGCTTTCTGAAAGAGGACCACACCCAGGGCTACGTGCTTTTTATTCACACCCCTACGCTGGCCTGGCGTACGCCGGGCCATTCCATTCCGCACACGCTTACGGGGGGACGTAACAGGCAACATTTCCGTGAACTCCCCCACTGGCTGGGGTGACATGGTTGCGTCCACTGTTCAGTACACTCCATACACCAGCGGTGTATGTCGCCATGGATATGGGTGTGTCCTGCATGCTGCAGTCTGTTCAGCATATCTCTGCCACTCTTGGCATTGTGTACTTTCCCACTCATGGTTCTCCTGCCTCCTTCACACATGCCTTGTTGCCACCTCTTCCCACATTCGACTATTGTGTGGCTGAGGTGCCATGCCATCGATGGCTCATGTTCACGGCTTGCCCAGGTTACCGTTGTGAGTTGTTCAGTCGTGTCTGGTGGGTGGGCATGTTGTTTTGCATGTCGGTTGTGATTTTGTGTCATGTGCATTGCCAGTTTTGTGAGTTGCATGGTTGTGGAGTTGAGGTGAGTGGGGTGTTCATTTTTTACTTGCCAAGGGACTGTGCATTTCCCTTGGTGCCATCCTGGGGATGCTGGGTGCTGATGGACTGTTGGAGGATGAAGGTATCATGCACACTGGCGGGGAATTTGGAGGCGACATTGGTGGAGGTTCCACTGTGTTCGGTTGTTGCCTGCACATTGATGTGAGACGTGTGCTTTCTGTTGCAGTGATTGTGTGCTGTGTCACCAGGGGGCACAGATAGCACATGGTTGCTGTGGATTACCCCCAACACGTGCATGCATCCATCTATAGCGTATGGTCCTTGCTTGGTCTCCGGCGGATCCTTCACATTATGTTGGACGTATGGGAACTGGGGTACCAGGCTGATGGTGATGTCCAGGACAGGTGTAAGGGACTGGGATGTGGCTGGCTGTGTGAATCCTCCGACTCTGGAGGGTGTTGGTTGGGAGGTACCAGGGGCCAACAGGTGCAGCACAGCCAGCAGCTTTGTGTGGGGTGGGAGGTTGGTTGTCCATTGTGTTGATGCCGTCAGCCTGTTGGGCGTTGTTGGTCATGATGCGTGCGATGGTTGTCGTATTGAGCCTGTAGTGGGCAATGAAATTGTCAGGTATTGAGTCTGTGAGGCTGGTGAGTTGCCTGGGGGTCCGCTGTCTTTGTCTGCGCTGCCTCTGTGGTGGTCCGGGAGGGGGTG
The DNA here is from genome assembly GCF_964204655.1 of Triturus cristatus. Classification (NCBI taxonomy): domain Eukaryota; kingdom Metazoa; phylum Chordata; class Amphibia; order Caudata; family Salamandridae; genus Triturus; species Triturus cristatus. The sequence goes on from NC_140583.1 coordinate 883,346,544, forward strand.
TTCCGGGTGCTGTATGGGGTCCTGGGGTGGTGGCGGTGGGTGTTGTGGCCCTCTTGGGTGTCCGGGTCGCATGATCAGTGGCTCCATGGCATCTGTTGCCCTTCTGATGTGGCTGTGGGCTGGGCTCCCTTTTGTGGTGCAGGCTGTGGTCCGACTTAGCACCAGGTCAGGGCAGGTGTTATTTTCCTGGTGCTAACGCGCCTTATCGCCTGTTTTGTTTTCTTATCGCAGTTCTGGCTGTTTGCTGTGAATGTTGTGGAGTGGTGTTGCCACGGCTTTTAGCACGAGAGCGCCTACGGTGCATCTCATTAGTAATAGTTGCGGGGGTAATCTTTTGCGATGTTTTTTGCAGCTGCTATCGCGGGTAAACTGGTGCTGTGGGATGCTAACACCAGTTGGTATTTTGGGCGATAAATTTATCGCAACTTTGGCTGCGATAAAGTGCCGTTAGGTCAGCGATAGATCCTTGTGAATATGGCCCAGAGTCTCTATTTAAATGGCACCGGATGTTGGACCTGTGAAAACAATGGACACCGAAAGTTTTTGCACCCCTATTTAGCACCGGATTGGCTAGGAGCAGAGTGTAATTTTTGTTCTGACATCGTTTCTGATTAATCTTACTGGTGATCACAAAAATCGGTAAAAGTGGTAAAATCAAGTGGAAGTGAGCATAATTGCATTTACTCGAGTTATTCCCCATTTTGTACATTTGTAACTCGGACGCAAAAAACTTCAAAAAGTTTATGCAAATGTAATTTGTGCTGGGTTGTTAACGCAAGCCCGATTATCATTTTACCGGGCAGGAGACAAAGCAAAAGCTGAACGTGGGCAATAAATCAAAGGACATCTTATTGATTACAACGTGCGCAGAGACCCTGTGAATGCCAAAGACTGCCAGGGACAACTCAGAGGTTACTGTGAAGCAACAGGTGAATCAACTCCATTAATTTCTACCAAAAAGGGCAGTTTGACAGAACAATGTGCTTAATGCTTTCACTTAGATAGAGAAACAGACACTGCTGTGTGATACACCCTGCTTTAAGTTACCTTTCTCGTCTTTAAAGGTCAGTATACCTATTTTACACAAAAGGCATTGACTTTCTGTAAAGTTCAGGATACATCTGATTATGGTTTAAATGGTTTGTCAATTTCTGAAAATAGGTCTTTTATACATGTAAGCGAACTCCTGCCAACTAAAGCGTTCTTCCGCTTCATTCAACGTGGCCTATTATCTGGAACCTTGTTTCCGTCCCCCCCATGTATATTCTTTGACATAGATCAATTCAGTAGTCAGATTGAGGCCTAATCATCAACTCGTGCTAAACCCATCACTCACGTACGCCCAAAACAATGAAAACATGGCGATTCTTGGAAATACCAACATTAGGTAACTTCAAACTAAATTAGCATGTTACTGTAGCAAATCGCGGAGAACAACCTAATATAAAGTTTCCCAACAGGAGCCTTGACAATCCATTCCAAACTATACAACCAACAGTTTCATAAAATCTGTAAGATAGACATTTGGAAATTATGTGGATAACAACTCTATGAGACAGACAGTACTTTTGTGGCTGATTTAGATAAAGAGAAAAAATGGCAAAAAGCTCCTGGCCAGGAGAGTAACTGACCTGTAGGCGTTAATGCTCCTGAAAGACATGTCCTGAGATGCCAGTAAGGTTAGGAAACTTAGAATTAAAGTGATATTTTCGAAAATAAGATAGCAATTCCTTTACATACACTAACCAACCTCAAGCCTGCCAAGCGGTTGTATGATACAACCACGCATGCCTAAACACAATGCAGTCTAAACCATGACCATGTCATTAACATGCATGCCTTCACAATGAATTTCGTCATAAAGGCATAATTGCTAAAGGGAAATGCATGGCAAATTGCACACCCCAGCCCCTCTGCTCAGTGCCCTAACACCTGATACCCCAGCCCTACAATCCACCCCGCCCCAGCCCTTAAAACTACCCCAACTCCTCACCCTGAGCCCTAACAGTCGTCCCTGCATAAAAAACAACTTCGAACCCAGCCCCCCATCCCGCCCTGAGCTCAAAAACGAACCTCCAGTCCTGAAAATTGCCCCTCCCCCACCCTGAGGCCTAAAACCCTGCTAGAAAAACTACCCTGACCCTAGCCTCCCGCCTTGAGACCTAAAACTGCCCCACCCCTGGAAACTGCCCCTTCCTTCCCCATCCTGAGCCCTGAAACCTGGTCCCATCCCTTAAAACTTACCCGACACCCCACTCTGAGCCCTGAGACTGACCTCTACCCCTAAAAAATATCTCCCCAAACCCAGCCCCAGGCACACTTACCTGGCCGTGTCCCAGGGCTTCCTCGCCGGATCCTTCTTGTTCCTCTCCCTGCCAATCCACACATCTGGACCGCTGACTGCCTTAACCATGCATATGCATGGTTAAGGCAGATACATGGTTTTGGCAAGCATTGTTCCGCTTGCGCGGCAATGGCAAGCGTGGCTCAGCAGACATTGTAAAGGCTGTTTCCCCTGCCAAGCTGTCTTGTAAGTCTTAATGTTAACAGGGACCCAGGAAGGTTGTATGAGGCTAGCAGCTTAAGGCGAAATGCCTCTTAATGCCAAATCTTACCAGACAGTTTGGAAGCGAACAGTTGTAGATTGGCGGATAGGATCAGAATGTGAATCTTGCTGTTGGGATCTTAGAAGAGGTGAGGGTGACATCGAAGCAATACTGGAAGCTCTATGGCTATTTTGAGGAGAGATTAGAACCAGGCCAAAGCCACCAAGAGTAGAACAAGCATTTGCAATGCAATAGGTCTCGCATTTACGCGAGTTTGAGCTATTGGCATTGTAATTTACAATGTCAATAGCTTAAACCCACGTAAATGCGAGACCATTTGCATTGCAATGCTTGTTTTGCTCATTGTCCTACTGTAAAAGGGGGAATAACTGTATGAAAATCAGCCTTTGCTTGGTGTGAACGGGAAGAGTTCAGTTCGAAGTGCTGGGCTTCCTACACTCTATACATGAACGAAAGCAAGCCCAGGTGCCATTCGCTTTGCTGGACCTCATGACTGAAGAGTTTCCTGAGTTCTGTGGTGTAGAGGCTTGCCACCGGAGGATGACACTACTTCGAATAAAATACGACAAAGAAAAAGACACCCAAAGTCACCATAAACATGAGCGGAAGAGCATCAGCCACCAAAACTAAAATGCCCAGAAAAGAAAGATTGCAGAAAAAGCATATGGAGAAAAATGTTTCAGGGAAAATAAACAAATATTACACACGGCTGTTGAAAGCTTCACATTGCCCAAGTGTAGGACTAAAAGGCTATGTAACAAAAACTTTGACAACAGTAAGAAACCAATAAACGAGAGAATTTAAAAGCATAGAACAAAATGTAAATAATGTACTGCTAAAGATAATAAACATTCAGTAACTGTTGATAGGATTTATACAGCGCTTATAATAGATGGAAAAAGACAGCCGATTACCAGGACTCAATTAAATAAAAAACACACACAAAAAAAAGAGTTTATTACAAAGGCTTTATTTCTAATCTACAATCACACATCCGCCTGTTGCAGATAGTACTACTGGTTAAAGTATTTAATTGTTTTCCCCGCTTAGCACCTGGACTTTACCCATTAATTCCCTCACGATCACACGATGAAATAAATACACATGGTGTAACACCAATTAGATTTTTTTATAATAACAAACATAAAGACTTCCTACAGAGGGCAATTTGTTACGTGAAATGTAGGTTGCAGTTTAATTATGTGGAGCTCTGCTGCTCCTCTGTGCCCATGACAAACCAGGGTTGGAAAGGGTCACCTCGCTTAGAGTGGGCGGGGCTCCAGGGGAGACGTCACAGCTTACACAAGGCCGAAGCCGTCCTAACAGCAGGGATGACAAACTAATTTCGAGGGAGGCCCTCTGTCGGACGTCTGAAGAATTTCAGTCTTTATCTTGAATGAGGCCATCTAAAAAAGAAGATATGGTGAATACGGCATACCCATAATGAATTGCCTGAGTGTCCTAACAGCCGCCACAGCGAATCGTAGTTGTCTATAAGCATAGAACATAAATGTTTTATCTGGTTTTTACCAAGTGAGTTAGCAATTTTGTTATCACGCTCGAGATCTTTAATTAATCTTGTCCTAATTGTCTTGTTGAAAATTATAAAGCAAGACGATTGCAATCTTAAAGCTGACTTGTTATATACATTTTAGTAAATCACTGTATTTAGTTGCACTCCGTGTGGCACTGAAGAAAGAAATGTCAACGTTTTTGGCAGGTCTCATTATGATGTGGGATCTCGATGAAATGTAACCAACTAAATAAGTAATTGCCATTTCAGGGCTGTGTTGTACTCTGCAGGCTCTTGTGGGGGTGCCTGGTGATCGGTGTGTGTTTATTACTAGCAGTTCTGTTACTTCTGTCTGCCCCTGACAAACCAGGGCTGTGAAGGGTCACCTCCCTTACAGTGGGCGGGGATCCAGGGTAGCCATCACAGCTGTCCATCAAGGCGCTGTTGGAAGCCATCCTAACAACCTAATGCCGAGAGCGGCCCTCTGTCGGTCGTCAGTAGAATTTCAGTCTTTAGTCTGAAGGAAATCTCGAATAAGGCCATCTAAAAAAAAAGGTATGGTGAATTCAGCATACCCATAATGCATTGCATGCATGACCCTAACAGCCGCCACAGCGAATGATAGCTGTCTATAAGCATTGAACATACATTTTGTATCTGTCCTTTAGCAAATGAGTTAGCATTTATTTTCCACGCTGGAGATCATTAAATAAATTCACCCTGATTGTCTCGTAAAAATTATATTTAAAAAAATATATATATATTTCATCTTTATACACTTAGTAAAAGTCTGTATTTCTCTTCGGCACTAATCGTGATAGAATTAACACATCGTAAACACATACATGGGCTAGACTCATGCATGCGGCATCCCAATGCCAAGTCGTTGCGGCCAAGATTGTGCTCTGGAGTGCTAAACAAGATCGAATGGAATTACATCGTAAACACATAGTCCCACTGACGCGCAAACGTAACGAGACTGTAGTTAGGCCGTGCTGCTTCCGGAATAACCGGAAGTTACGTGTCGGCAGAAGAGCCAATAATAACTCCGCTAACAAAAAAGTGTAAAAAGTTAACTAATGGCAAGCAGCGGGAAATTACTAAGTAATAGGCGGAGTATCCCCACGCATATTGATCACTAGATGTCTCGGAGAGACAGCGCATGCGCGCTGCCTAGGCAAGACCTAAAAATTAGAACTACCAAGGCCTTCTGTCTAATTATCAGAGCCAGGCACCTCGACAGTATGACAGAAGGATTAAAGGCATAAATGTGACCAGTTCAGAAGTATTTCAAGTAAATATCCATGGCTACAGAAAGAGGATACTGTAAAGGTGGAGCAATTGTGAGTAAAAAATAAGACAGAAATAAAATGGATATGCTAACATTAAAAGTCCTATTTTTCATGTTGAGCTGTTGTCTTGCACGAGATGCTTTTCTTTGTACTGCAGATGTTGTGACTTTCCAGAAGCATCCTGTCAGTTAGTGAATAGGCATTTGTTTTGTATTAGGAGGTTCTCACTTGGAGGAGAGGAGACAGCAGAATGGATGATTTATGGGAAGAACTGTCTGAACCTCAAAATTTGGACGAAGTATCTTTTCACGGACTTGTATCTGTGGCCTATGGTGAAGACGTGAGAAACTGGGGAGATTAACAGCTCCCAGGAGTTTACCGAAATCCTACTGAATGATGTGAATGGAGAAGGTGATACTTGTTTCGATTCATAATTCATTGTGTTCATATTGGCGTGTGTCCCGGGACTAGGTTGTCACATTCTGGAAATCCAGCCTTGGGTTTCTTTAGACCATATCTCTCATCATCGGAGATTTTAATTTAAATTCTATTCCTTTGCAGAAGATGTCTTCTAATTTATTGCTGAGAATATTTTCCAGCTTAATAATGTCTTTATTGTTTGAATTGCTGTGGCTTTATGCTAATGTATTTGTTTTCTCATCAGAACTCTTCATTGGTTTTCTGAACTGACACCTCTTGCGATTCTTAATTTTATTTAGCTTAGGGAAATTCCTTTATAGAACACACTTGTTGCATTATTACTATTTTGACAATATCTTTTACTTGTGTTTTATCTTGTATTGAAATATCGACTAATTGTTTATTAGGATCTGCAATGACATTGACTAAAGACTAACAATTTCTAAATAAAATAGTTTCTGTCTATCTATCTATCTATCTATCTATCTATCTATCTATCTATCTATCTATCTATCTATCTATCTATCTATCTATCTATCTATCTATCTATCTATCTATCTATCTATCTATTAATATAACATCTCAGTAAATAAGAAGTACAACTGTATGAAACACAGCCAAATTAGGCCAAACATGCAAGAGCAAACACAATTCAAACACATTAGGCAAGAATAGAATACAGAAAGGAGTGATGTGGCATACAAAACTCATGGCTGAACAGCTAGTAAAGATGGTGTTATTTACTGGTGACGTGCGTAGCTAAACTCAGGACTGACCTGTTGTTTTGCTTCCCCATAACCTGTAGTCTGTGGCCGAGGACTTGCTGAGACGTGTAGTTTTCTGTGATTCATAGCTGCAATAATAAGAGTTGCACACTTAGAAACCATAATATGAGCCTCTGGTTTTGGAATAAAATTGTCCTTGTCAGATAGGTATGGTGTAGTTGCCATCACTGACATTTTTCAGTTGAGTAGGCTCTCGAAATTCCAAAAAAAGCCCAGCTACTCCAGCTGAGAAGACAAAATGAGGCCATCACACTCACTGATGTGTTGACAGTCTTTTAATAAATTGTTTTATCGAAAAAAATCAACAAAATGTTTTATTTGCAGAAAGTTTCAGCTACTAAGTCCTGCAAAATTATCAAACCAGCAGCTAAACTATAATTTCACTCAGCCCTATTTATCATAGGCAGTTACCAAGTAATGACCCAAAGCCATGTTACACACAATACAGAACTCCCTGTACCAGAAACACCTTCAGATTTTAATTGCAACCTGCCATAATGTAGGAAGAAAATAATAAGGAATCAATCAATCAATAAATATTTTTTTTTTATAGAGCGTTGCTTATCAACCGCAATCGTATCCAGGCACTGTTTTTTTCTGCTGCTGGGTGGAGTTAGTCGAAAAGTCAAGTCTTTAGACTCTTTCTGAATTCCTGCAGAGATGGGGATGTCCAGAGGTTGAGAGGGAGACTGTGCCAGGTCTATGCGGCCAGGTAGGAGAAGAAGCGACTGCCGCTCTTGCTTTGGTGGGTGTGGGGGGCCCTGGTGAGGGAGAGTGAGGTGGAGCACATGTGTCTGGAGTTCTGGTGGAAGTGCAGGTGCTGAATAATGTAGGCTGGTCCTGGATTGTGCAGAGTCTTGTAGGCGTGGGTGAGCATTTTGAATTGGCACTTTTTGTGTAGGGGAGCCAGGGACGTTTCCTCAGGTGTGGGGTGATGTGGGCTCATCTGGGGAGATAGAGAATGAGTCTTGTGGTTGAGTTCTATATGGTCTGTAGCCTCTTTAGTAGGTGCAAGGTGATTCCTACATAGAGTGTGTTGCCGAAGTCCAGGAGGCTGGTGACGAGGGCCTGGGTGATGGTGCATCTAGTGATGGCTGGGAGCCATTTGAAGATTCTCCAGAGCATGCGGAGAGTGAGGAAGCAGTTTGAAGATACTGGTATTATCTGGCTTTTTATGGTGAGTTTCTGTCCAGTATGATGCAGAGATTCCTGGTGTGTAATGTGGGTTTTGGTTTAGGTGAGGGTCACAGTTCTGTAGGCCACCAGGAGTTGTTCAACAGGGATGTGGCGTTCCCAAAGATGAGTACCTTAGTTTTGTTGGTGTTGAGTTTGAGGCAGTTTGATTGCATCCAATAGGCAATACTAGTCATGCATTGGTGGAAGTTGGCTTTGGTGGTGAAGGGGTCTGTGTATAGAGAGAGGATGAGTTGGGTGTTGTCTGTATATAATATGATGCTCAGTCCATTGCTCTTGACATTGTTGGCCAGTGGGGTCATGTAGGTGTTGAACAGGGTGGGGCTGAGAGAGGACCCTTGGGGGACGCTGCAGATGATGTTCATGGGGTCTGTGGTGTAGGGTGGGAGGCAGATGCTCTACTCGTCTGGAGAGGAAGTATGTGATCCACTTGACAGCATCCCCTTGGATCCCTATCTGATTGAGCCTTTTTAGGAATGTGTATTGGGACACAGTGTCAAAAGCTGCAGACAGGTCGAGGAGGATCAGGGTGACTGTTCCTCACCGGTCTAAGAGAGCCCTGAGGTCGTCTGTTCCTGTGATAAGGGCGGTTTCTGTGCTGTGGTCTGAGCGGAACCCGGATTGTGGCGGGTCCAGGAGTAATTGTTTGTCAAAGCGTCTTCAATTCATAACTAGACAGGAGGAATTGGTATACACAGAATTAGAGTCTAGTGAAGCAAACCCCTGTCATAAATCATGTGGGACTGCCCTACCAAACTCACAGTTCTCTCAGGTTTCCAACAATGAAGCCTCACCCAGCTCAGCCACCAGAAAGTTTTGATCAGCAAACCACCCAGAATTTCACTGCTAGCCATGACAGTCCCAGGGCAGAAAAAATAATCAGTGCTCCCAAATACACGAGAAATCTGCCTCCAAGTAACAGCCACTGAATGCTTGCCATTCAGAAAAAAACTGCTTTAGATGTTTGCTTCTGGAAAACAAAAACAATGCCAGACTGGCCTCCGCGACATTGCTTCGCACACAGCATTACATTATTGAAGAAGAGCTACGGTCTTGTCGGTGGAAGCACTTTCATCAGAAATGCCCCACCAGAGCAGCAGGGAAATTACAATTTGTGAAGCAGGCGGACAGAGGTTGGGAATCTGCCATTTCAACAGGATGGCGGGCCCCCTGCCATATCTAAAATGACCTAATTTAACCCATAGTTCACATTTTAGTGCCAAACAGGCCAATTTTAATTTTTCTCAGGAAACATATCTGCCAAAAGGAGGAAATGTAACCATTATTCATAACACTCATAATTGTATTCTACGCTGTGGTAATAACAGGAATTCATGAACCACATGCAAAACGGTGGCCTTTCATGGGTTGCACTACCAGCAACCATTTTGTCTCCATGAGTCTCACTGGTATCAGCGTGGAACATGGTGACAGAATTACAAGTGAGTCAATAAAACAAAAACAATACTTGTAATGCCCACAACATTGAGTATTCTCGTTTATTTGGAGTGACTTACATATTATTAACATTACGAATCTCAGCCACTGGCCAAATATTGATTTTCACAATACGATTTCAAATAATATACACTTCTCACGTGTTTTTCCTATTGTAAATGACTGTCTTAGTAAGATAAACAATAAACTTTATATTTGCAACAATTTTCAGTGCAAGTTTTATTGTGGAAAACAGAAATTGTTTTTAGAACTGCAAATTTATCTTCACTTCAGAATCATTGCAAAACTGCGGAGGTTGTTTACAAGTGGCTTTTTTGAATGGTAAGTTAATCGAAGCAATGATTTGCGTCCCCTTGTGGCAATCGAGCGACTGCACAAAATCTTAGGGGCATATCAACAAGGGCTGGCGATATATTTTATCGCCGCTTTAGCGCCCGTTCTTGGGCGAAAAGCGGCGATAATTATATCGCATTATTTTCAAGGACACGCTAGCGCGTGTTTCCTTGATTCAGCTCCCGTTTTGTTCATGCCTCGCTTTGCATCTCTAATGAGTTGCAAAGTAGGTGTACCCTGCAAAAACTAATGGGAAATGGTCGCTAACTGTCCTTCTCCGTATTTACAATACGGCCCAGGACACCCATAGCAATATTAAAAACAGCGCTAACCGCTGTTATCGCCGGTTTTGTATGTCTGCTTTTTTTATGACTACCCTATCTTTGACATGGGAGGTGGATTCAGCGGCTGAATCCACATCTCCCTATCATCAAGAATCTCCCTAACACCGCGGGAATATCGCTGGATTTCCAGCAATATTCCCGCATAACTCCGCTTTTGATGGATTATTTATAGCTCTGGAGAAACGCGTCCCTGATAATGCGTTATCCAGGCGATAAATTCCAGCGATAGGCAGCGATAAATATTAAAGCGCTAAACGCGCTTTGCGATATTTATTGCCGTCTGTTGCTGATATGCCCCTTAGTAAGTATCCTCCATAGTTTTCCAGGGAATTAAGTCTGCAAAAATTAACTTTGCTGAGCTACCGTCTCATATGTATCTTATAAGCAAATATTTATGTATGAAACACACAAACGAAAGTGTAGTGCACTCCCTACTTGCTACTTGATGCTGATAGCTGCTTATTGTTTTCCTCTCTATCTTTGAAGCAATGTCCCTTTGATAGTTTGTTTTTTCAAAAGTATTTAATATTTTGTTTCTTTGCGTCCCTAAGTCCCTGGATCTTTTTAAGATCGAGCCTGGGCAGTGCATGCGCTGCTCTGAGGGGCATGCTGTATTGAGGTATGGCATATAAACTCTGCTCATTCTCCCCCAAATTTTCAATTGGCTGCTGTTATTGTCCTTTCGAAATCGTTGCTTTTCATTCATAAATAGACTTAGTAGTCCCTCCTTGTCTGCATTTGTAACCTCCCATAACGACAAGACTTTTTACTTGTGTTGTTACAACTCTGCATTATCTAGTCGGTGAACACTATTTTCTTTAAATATCTTCCCTATTCCACCCACGACATCGCAGCTCGCCGCCACCTTTTATATTATTATTAATCATAATTTTTTTTCATTTCCAGTGCGGTCCGCTTTAAATATAGCGGCCGCACTTATTTAATTATTTAATTTACGATGCGGTCTGCTTTTACTTTAGTGGCAGCGTCTATTTGTTTATTTAATTTACAGCGCAACCACTTTCACTTTAGCAGCCGCGCTTATTTATTTATTTAATTTATAGCGTGACCGCTTTCCTTTTAGCTGCCGCGCTACAACAGCTTTTTTTTGCAGAATTGTTGGCCACACGCTGTTTCTGGTTGCTCTTGGCCCACTCACAGTGAACACATTGGGCCGTGCAGAGGCGGGACGTGTTCTCCTCACCAGATGCCGGTATTCCAAGAAAGATTGAGGGTGTGGAGAGTTTGGCACCTGAACACTTCCAGTGTGACATCCTGGAAGTGCTCAAACTTGAATTAGCCCTCTGACTGAGAAATCGTCAGTATTCATAATGCGAAAGAGGGGCTGCAACAACACTTGGTAAACAAACATGCAAGATGCCACAGCAACGGAGCATGTGAGCTTCCATATGAGGAGACATCATTGCACATATATAATTGCTTAATAATAGCGTTCCTCTCCTCTCTAAGGACTCAAATTGCGGCCTGCTGAGAATAACGCGGTCCAGGTAAGTAGAACAGCTCACCCAAAAACCAGACTCCACGCTGTTACTTGAAGCGTAAAAGGCCATTTATTAGGACAAGGTTGCCACATTTAAACTTTATTAACAATACATAACTGCAAATATATAACTTTTAGCATAACCCTACAGCTCATTCTCTCCAGCTATTCTCAAACTATCTCAGCTGTTCCCATCACCCCTTTCACTCTGCGACCTCCTCCATCTCCCCATTCTCACCTTCACTTGCCCTCCAAAACATCCTCTCTTGAATTTCTTCCATGCTCCTTGAACCCGCTATCAGTCACTGGTGTACCCTACACCCTGAGGGGTGGATCCATCCGTATGTGGCTCACCACCCCTCCAAAGTACCGCAACACCTATGCCCCGCAACCTGTCCTAAACTAGCACACTAACCATTACACCCGTACCCCTCTCCTACAACCTGTAGGGAGGGTGGGTGGACTAACTTAAAACCCTATTTTCCCAGCAGTGCTAGGTGTCAGGAAGAGGCCGGATACTACCCTCCTGACACCTTTATACCCCCCTCCTGACACCTTTATACCCCACCCTACTCTCGCCCCTTCCCCATCTCCCTTAACCTCTCCCCACCTTGTCCTTCCGGCCTTGCACAATGTGCCCTGGGGAAAGACTGGTCTGTGACCAAAACATCCTCTCTTGAATTTCTGCTCGGGTCCTTTCACCCTGTCATCAGTCACCTGTGTAGCCTTCCTCCGCCTGAGGGGTCGATCTGCCTGTGTGTGACTCACCACCCCTCCAAAGTACAGCCAACCAGGGAACCCCTGTAGGGCGGTTACCCGCCCCACCCCAACAGTTCCTGTGCACCTTTCGCCCTTCGTCAGTAGTCCTCCTCAGTAGTCCCTGCAACACCAAATGGACTTGTTCCACAACGTACTAATTGTATCCTGCATTTCCATCATGGAGTATGCGTTCCCCATGTGCGAAAGGTGCACCCCATTGTCCCTGAACAACACTGGCTCTTCCAACTTAAGTCCCGCATGGGAAACCACCTTTATGTCTCTTGCCTGGAAGAAAACCCTCATGGCCCGATTCAATTTCCTGTGGGCCTTTTTAATGGTTGCGTGCTTAACAGCCCCCTTCCATACTTTGTGAGGCACAAACTCAGTCCATATATTAGGCCTGTCCCAGCACAATTCCTCTTTAAGGCTGTTAGGTCTGAGAAATTCTACTCTAGACAGAAACGTTACTTACCTGTTTTTAGATTGAAGTGGGGTTAAGGCACCAGACAAGGTTTAATCAGGTGGAGTCATTCGGTAGCCAGGAGGTTTTATTCTGCTGCCTTTAAACTGCAGAACTCGCATCAGCGGAAGTCCAATATGGCGGACTAACTCCGCACTGCAGTTAGCATTCTAGTGTTCAGCTCATTCTCTTGAACTGTCGGTTATCGTGCTCGTGCACCTGTGGCGCTTCGCACTTCAACCCTCGTTCGTCCGAGTGAAGCAGCGTTTTCTGAGTTGTGCTTCACCTGTCAGGAATTTGATGCAAGGCTGTTCCGCTCGCGTTCTCTGAGATTTTGCCTATGCACAATTACTCACTGAGGTTTGTTGCGGTTCCCATAGCCGCCTTCGAGGGACTTTTCAGGTATTTCTGTGGACAGTGAGAGAGCCTCACGTCTGGGGTTCTCTTGGCTGTCTCCCGCCATAGTTACTTGCTTTTGTCTGGAACTAGTTTGGATACAAGACTTTTTATTTTGCTTTTGTCAGGAACTAGTCTGGATCCAAGACTTCTATTATTTTACAAGACTTCAGAGAGATTTCCTCGAGTTCTCCAGAGGATAGAAAGTAGTTCAGTTTCAAGTATTCTTCGAGTATTAGGCAAGAGACTATCATCGCATATTGTGCCATAACTAAACTATCAATTTGCAGAACTATTGCGCTGTATTATTTCTACCAGACAGAGATTCTAGTAAGGCGCATATGACTCTCTTTACCTTGGCCACACTAATACCCTATCAACACTAACAGTGCTGCGCTTCATCTTGTCTACAAGTAAATACAACTATATATATACTTCTACTTACCACCTCTAACCTGCGCAGTTGCACCATCTACATCATCGAGAGCTAGAAGAGAAGAAAGACTTGTTAGTGGAATAGTGCTGGCAAAGTATTAACATTATAATAAGACTAATTACTAATTCAAAAGAGAGGAGCAAGTTCACAGTGTAATTCAGGTATTAAGGATCAGATTATCACATAGTAGAATTTAAATCTTTGTATCTGTGAAAAGATAGTTTGCAGAGTAATTTGTGTTTGCAATTACAGGTGCTAGGAGACAAGATTTAGAAGAGGTCCTGTGTTGGCACCGCTGTGGCAGTCTCTTTCTTCCCAATCCCCTTTCCCCCTCCCTTCTGCGGGCAGATAGACATCTGGTGTGCATTGCAGTTGGGGATCTGGGAAAAAATCATCATTACAGTCTGCTTCAGCCCTTCTGTTCCTGTGGAGGCACCAGTTCAGGTAAACGCCTTCAAATCCCCCTGCTTGTGCTGCAGTTGTGTCAGTCCTGACAAACGCACCAGATTGTTCTCTCCAAGGTGTATCACCAGCATGTCTGGCAGCCCCTCTGTGCTACCATTTTTGTTAACCACGGAAATAAAGCCCCCCATCGCATTCCCCTTTACCCCACCAAAACACTTCGTGGCGACTGCTCCTCAACCCCAGGTGGTGTCTGTATACCTATTGGTCTACATATTTGGCTGCCCAGTGGATGAAAGAATATCCCACGATCCAGGTAACCATCTTGGTCCCCGGGCCATTCACACATCCTACGATATAAAGGAAATTGATTAGCTTTGAAGAAAACTTCCCTTCCCGTGTGCTAGAACCTCCTGCCCCCTCCTCTACCCTTAGATCTAGTCCCCTATTTGCGCACATATCTCTCGCAGCACCTGGACCTCCATCTTCCAATCTGGTGAATTTTGCCCCAGGACCACCCTAAGCGGCCGCTGTAGAAGCGCCAATTCGGAAGGAATGCGTCACAAACTCAGCTGGTTCCCTGCCCACCTTCCATAGCACCATGCAAAAAACTGCTGGCAGCTGAAAAGCCATCACCTGTCCTCCTGACGCTTGGTAAAACCCCCCTGCTAAAGGCCGTCTTGGTCTTGATACATAATCCTGCCATTCTTGCACTGGGCATGGGCTGATGCAACCACTCTAATTCAACCAAACCCATCTCCCTCTGCCCACCTGATTTGTCTTAGAGCGACTCAGCCAGATCCCCAATCGACCATGGTCCAGTCGCACCTCCCCATAAGAAACCCCCACCTATAGTGTCGTTCCCAACAACTCTGATACCCGGAAAACCCCAAAAACCATCCAAATCATACGTAGGCTAAATATAAACACCTCAAATGGGTCGCAACAAATCAATCGTCATAGCCTCCCTTGGAACTCCAACCCGCTCGTTCATATCCCCAAACTTTCAACATTCTGCTCAAAATCTCATCTTTGGTGGAATCAAAACCTAGGTATAACTTGCTGTAAAGGATATCCCTGATAGCTTTCCCGCTATTGTTGTCTGTGATAAACCTTTATCTATGCAACGTAAAACAAAACTCAACACTCCCTGCTCAGTGTCCTGACACGTATGGCTCCATGCAGCTACGGATTGACCCATAAACTCCCCAAACTTGGACCATGCCAGCCTGTAGCTCCGTCTCGTGGATTCTGCCAAAGACCTCTCGACCGGGCCTATCACGCTCATTCCCCCCAGACCCAGATGTCGTCCGGTAGCTCTGTCTTGTATTATTCCGCTTCGGGCGCCAGTCCGCGGAATCGCTGCCACTGTGAATGAGACAATGCATCTGCGATGTCATTGCAGGCCCCTGGTACATGCTTGGCACGAAACACAACATTTAGCCTCAGACACATCAGAATATACCGTTGCAACAGCCATAGAACCCTCAAATCTCTTGCTGTTTGCCTGTTTACAAGTTCTACCACTGTCATGTTGTCCACATGGAAAAGCACCATCCTATTCTCTAGTTCGGTGCCTCAGATGGCCAATAACATCAACAGTGGAAAAAACTCCAAGAATACGATGCTACGTCCCTGCCTCAACCAATGTGCTGGCCATTTCTCAGGGCACCATCATCCATCCCAAAACAGCCCAAAGATCCTGCTGCATCGGAAAAAATTTGAACCTGCAAGACTTTGTTTTCCTCCACAAAATCTAATGACACACCATTGAAATCAGCCAAAAACTTCTGGCAGACCCCAAAATCTGCCCTAACCCCCAGCGAAATCCTCACATTGTGGTGAGGCAACACTGCTTCGAACATGGCCACGCCTAGGCGCCAGCAAAACGTTATCCCCAATCTCACCACCCTGCATGCTAAGTCCAGGAAGCCCAACAGCTTCTACACCACCCTTAGCTCAATCTTCCTTTCACCCACCATTAGTAGCAGAAAAGCTTGTATGTCCTCCACTTTTTCTCTAGGCTGCCGTGCCACCCTGAGTACCGAGTTTAGCTCAATACCCAAGGAATTCAGTCTGCCACTGAGCCCGGCCATTTTATCTGGCACCTAGGGCACTCCAAAAGTCTGTGTCAATTCCTCAAATTGATGTCATGCCCTCTCACAATCCCCGGAGGCTCCCTTTCCTATGAACAAAAAATCGTCCTGGTAATCAGACACCCCTGGTGACCACTGCTCTTTGTGACTACCCACTGTAAGAATGTACTGAACATTTCGAACAGGGCACAAGAAATTGCACAGCTCATTGGCAGGACCTTGTCCATGTAAATGGCTCCCTCAAATTGCATCCCTAGAAGTGGAAAATCCACTGGGTGTATGGGTAGCAAACAAAAGGCAGATATGATGTCACAGTTCGCCATTTCCGCTCCCTGCCCACATGCTCGCACCAAGCGGATGGCATCATCCACTGAGGCATACAGCACCCTAGAGTCTTCTACTGCCATGAAATCATTGACTGACCCCCTTTCTGGCCAAGATAAGTGATAAATAATTCTGAATTCTCCAGCTCTTTTAGGCACCTCTCCTAAAGGTGAGATGATCAAGTCCTCCAAGGGCCAATCCGTGAATGGACCAGCAATCCTACATTCTTCAACTTCCTTTCTCAATTTCGCTGCTACCACCTGTGGCAATTCTTTGGTTGATTTCAAGTTGTCCACCCATCTACTCCCCCTTGGACCCTGGTATCCTACCCGGAAACCCTCGATAAATCCCCATGGAAGCCGTATTGCCGCCTCCTGTCAGGGTAAATTGAGAGCCATGGGCCCAGGGCCTCAATCTAACCGGTGTCGGGCCCTTTGGCCCAGACTGTCCACGTCCCTTAGTAGCGCTCCATTGTTCTGTTGGAGTGGCCAGTGTAAAACACTGTGAGAGTGGATGCCTCCCCCCGCATTTGGAGCAGTCGTGTTTAAACTTGCATGGATGCTGGGAACAAAATCCTTTATTAAAGTTGCTCCCATGGTGGCCCCTGTCTGTTTTGGTGTAAAACTTGCTCCTCCCGCCCCCACACTACATGCTCCCACTCCTTGCTGAGCGGGCCGTGCCTGAAATGGCCGATATGTCACTGGCAGGCCACTGGCCATATGAGTGGATGCCAAGGATTCTGTAGAAGACATCCACTGCATGCATAGATCTTGATCTACCTCACCCCAAAGTTTATCTGGGTTGATGCTTACCCTGGCCCTAAATCCCTCATTATAGCTCAACCAGGGGAAACCCCCGAAATGCATCTGAACCTTGCGTACAATATCCATGTATTTCTCACAGTAAATACTGGTATAGATTAGGAAGACAGAAGTCCAATTTTCCATGTTAATGGGTACCCTCGACCTCCTTGTTAACTTTCACTTCTCTTCCTTGGAGCCCTCCTTCGCTTAATTTCCAAATGCAATAGCTTGAACACGTCAACATACTCATGCTTCCATATCCTATTTTTGTTCTTTTCTGATAGATGCAAGTCTAATGGCATTGCCAGCCCCATGTTTGGTAACTATTTGTGGTGCGTATCATCTGCTTTTTCCTTCTTCTCTTCATTCCCTTCCTCCTTGTCTGTCTGGACACTCGCACCCACTAAACACTTGCCACCATTTGCCCCCTTTTAAAGCACAGGTGTCGCAGCTGCACCTGTTTTCGTCGCCAAGTCTCACACTGTCCCCTCGCCCACTCCCACCGACCAGCAGGTCTTCTTTTTTGCACCGTTCTCCCCCCTCCCATGCCGTCCACCAATCCCCATTACCTGAGAGTCCGCCTTGGACCTCCTTGTCCTTGCCCTGGCTGCCATTCTTCTTCTGCCCCATGGGTTTCAATTTGTCTTTGGCCGCACTTGCCTCCTGTAAAACACAAATCTTCCTGTTTGTCTTCTCCGCTGCCCCCGAGCTTCCCACAGCCCCATCCTCATCATCACACACTTCACCCTCTTCCCATTTGTCACTCTCTTCCCCATAATCCAGCACTACCTCTGCCTCACTCCCCATTGCCCCATACATCGTCATACACCACTCTCTTCTTTCCTTTTTTTCCACATGCCACTCTTTTCAGTGCAATCCTCCACTGTCATTTTCACTCCGTGCTCCCTCGTTGGAGGGTAGGCCCCGCAGACCCCCTGCTGTTTCTGGCCTGCGTCCTGGGGCCGCCATGCACCTGCTGGTGTCACCCCTTTCTTACCGGTCTCACCTACCGGTCTTGGACCCCCCAACAGGCTGCTCCAACCTATGGGGGCCTGTGCACCACCAGACCTCACCGCCATGCTGGCTGTCCCACTACCCTTCACCACGGGGTGACTATTTTCCACCCAGATCCACTTGCCCTCGCTAGACCCCCCATCTTCAGCACCCCTACATCATGCTCACCTGAATGGGGTCCCCCACCCCACCACTTGGTGGATTCCTGCTCCTTCCTCTCCCTGGCTTCACACAATCTGGCCCATCTTTTTACTGTCTCCTGGATTATTTGGTGCTGCCCCTGATGCGCGCCTCTGAATCCATGCCTGACCATCTGGGCAAGGGGGGGGGGATCCCCCTCTCTACACTCCTACCTGTGCATTTTAACTCTGTGCCCTTTTCTGTGGCTTCAATCTGACTGGCTACCCCTGGGCGCTAGCCCATCTGGACTTTTTAGACACGGGCCCAGACTGCCTGATGCTTTGTCTCCCTTACTCCCACTGCTCCAAATGTGGGGGGAGGCATCTGCCACACCACTCGACGCTACCCCGTGGGTTGGACCATGCCGACCCATGCCTGGTCAAGGACCCCGGGCCACAGGAGGTCCGCCGCACCACCTGACCCAGCACAAGCAAAGCGGCCCACACAGCATCACCATCGGGCACCGCCATTGGTCCTCTGGCTGCTGCCAATAGGTAGCCCTGCTGATGGCTACCGTTGGTGGTTTGGTCAGCCCTGCTAACTCTCCCTCAGATCACACTAGACCCCGGTCCCAACAGGGTGCCACCAATGTGGAATCGAAGCACTTGTAAGGGGCTGGAGGCTTTGCGGGCAGTCTACCTGTTTGGATGCAGAAGCATGTGATATTAGCATGCTTTACGCAGTAGCAGTTCAGTGAGGTGCATGTAGATGTGCCACTAGCCTGCATTTTTAGGTGCACTCCAGTGAAAAATGTTGCAAAAACATAACGAAAGTCGGTAATTTTTCGACTTTGAAATATAATTGTAATACAGGAAACGCACACGAAAATCACGAATAGAGTATCAGAGAGCTTTCTAAATTATTATTAAAGCAGATGTGTGTAATCTCCATGCTTCAAAAGAATACTGAGGATTTTAAAGAAAATTATTTGCCACCTGTTCTTGGCCCTTTCAAAATAGCGAAATGTAAACAAATGACAGGTAGATTTTTAGGCTGAGCATTAGAAATGACAATGCCTTTTATAAACGCATAAATAAAAGGCATTATCATTTACAATGCCAATAGCTTAAAATCTCGCAATTGCGAGACCTATTGCATTGCAAATGCCTGTTGTCTTTTGAAGTTTATTATATTGTTGAGACTTCCAGCGAAGGTGACACCTAAGAGCAGCAGCCAGAATAGTAAAGGATTTCAGCAAAATATGTAACCTGACTCCCCTGTGGTATATTTTAATGTACGCTAAACAAACTGGATTGGGATTAGGCGCAAGCGATGAAAGGTGTGGTGTACTGAAGCTAGGTTCTGTTGACAGAACATTGTGCAATGGGAGCTGGACCTGCTACGAGGCCTCCATGTAAAGGTGGGTGGAACACTTCCTTCTCAAGATCTGGTGTTTACCTACGACTTGATCTTTGGACAGCGCTCTTCTCTCATTGGTGTGGCGTGGTAGTGTTGTGGCTTGCTTCAGTAATGACGTATGATATCCAGTCCTCTAGTATTCTTCACCAAAGTTGAATCAGCACATCATTGTGACTGTCTTCCTTCTCCTTGCCCATGTCTGTTATTCTCACAGGGAATGCCTTATTCTTTCCTCAATCCTCATGTCTGTGTCTCCCAGTCCCGATATCTTCATCTATATTTCTGCATATGTGAGATTAAACCATTTAGCAAGACCAAGTGACCTGGGAAAAGGTGTCGCTTTTCTAGTTTCTTCATTTTTACGTGAAGAGTTATTTTCGAGCAACGATTGCTATGGCATTGTAGCAGTTATGTGAAGTTACGGTTTCAGCAGACAAATGTGCAAAATCTACGCACATGGAGAGTGATAGCTTTAAAGATGCTATAAATGAGCGCTTTCCGGCAGTAGGTGGACCCACTCGGTCTGGTTTGTACCCTACTGATGGCCTTGAGGAAGGCGGCACCTCGCATTTTGAGAAACGGATGTTGTCATAGAAAGAATGGCCCGAATATTGATAAAATGTATGGGGTTTTGTGAGTTCAACATGGTTAGATAAGCCAGAAGTCGGTGTTGACTCTGAGAACCTGTGATGGCTGTTGTGGTCTGATGAAGAAGCGGAAAAAGAGTTTGATCAGCTAAAATCAAGTGAAGAGCTAGGAAGAACAGGAATGTTGCAGAAAGGCAGTGCTCAATTTGCAAAAAAATTAAATAAATAAGTGCCAGGTCCCACAGTTTTGCCCAGGACGCCCCTGTAGCTGTTGAAACCAACTGGCCCTGCCATTGTTTCCAAATGCGAGTATAAACACTACCTGCTAAGCATCACATTCATATAAATGGGACAGTTTGGAGACTTCGAGGTCACCCAAAGATATGAGAATAGTCTTAACCTGCTAGAATTCTTTTAATGTTAAACTGATATGCTCTATTCAGAAATAAAGCAAAACCAAAGGGGGTGATGGACGGAGTGTTGAACTTTGCAAGCACTCACCCCCAGTCAACTGATCTGGGTTTAATCCATCATCATTCTTTAGCTCACTCCGCCACCCCAGTTCAGACATGGCCATATGCAAATCAGTCTGACCCTGTGCCTCATGGGAACAGTCCAGCCCGAACTGCCAAGCGATGTCTTCCCTGGACCAGAAACAAGCATCCTGGGACCGGTTTCTGGCTAATCAGCCGTCATCAGCCAGGCTAGCTTGAATCCACTGGCAAAGTGAGCAAGGGACCCACGTCTGGGCATACCCTGCCAATTTAGGGCAAACAAAGCAAAACCAAAGGGGATGATGGGCAGAGTGTTGAGCATTGCAAGCACTCACCCCCAGTCACAGATCTGGGTTTAATCCATCATCATTCTTTAACTCACTCTGCCACCCCAGTTCAGACATGGCCATAAGCAAATCAGTCTGACCCTGTGCCTCGTGGGAACAGTCCAGCCCGAACTGCCAAGCCAT
The DNA here is from genome assembly GCF_964204655.1 of Triturus cristatus. Lineage (NCBI taxonomy): Eukaryota > Metazoa > Chordata > Amphibia > Caudata > Salamandridae > Triturus > Triturus cristatus. Next base: position 883,367,731 of record NC_140583.1, read on the forward strand.
ATCTTCCCTGGACCGGAAACAAGCATCTTGGGACCGGTTTCTGGCTAATCAGCCGTCATCAGCCAGGCTAGCTTGAATCCAGTGGCAAAGTGAGCAAGGGACCCACGTCTGGGCATACCCTGCCAACTTAGGGAGAACAAAGCAAAACCGGAGGGGATGATGGCCACAGTGTTGAACATTGCAAGCACTTACCCCTAGTCAACTGATCTGGGTTTAATCCATCTTCATTCTTTAGCTCACACCGCCACCCCAGTTCAGACATGGCCATATGTAAATCAGTCTGACCCTGTGCCTCATGGGAACAGTCCAGCCCGAACTGCCAAGCCATGTCTTCCCTGGACCGGAAACAAGCATCCTGGGATCGGTTTCTGGCTAATCAGCCGTCATCAGCCAGGCTAGCTTGAATCCACTGGCAAAGTGAGCAAGGGACCCACGTCTGGGCATACCCTGCCAACTTAGGGCAAACAAAGCAAAACCAAAGGGGGTGATGGGCGGAGTGTTGAGCATTGCAAGCACTCACCCCCAGTCACAGAACTGGGTTTAATCCATCATTCTTTAACTCACTCTGCCACCCCAGTTCAGACATGGCCATATGCAAATCAGTCTGACCCTGTGCCTCGTGGGAACAGTCCAGTACGAACTGCCAAGCCATGTCTTCCCTGGACAGGAAACAAGCATCCTGGGACCGGTTTCTGGCTAATCAGCCGTCATCAGCCAGGCTAGATTGAATCCAGTGGCAAAGTAAGCAAGGGTCCCACATCTGGGAATACCCTGCCAACTTAGGGCGAACAAAGCAAAACCAAAGGGGATGATGGACGGAGTGTTGAACATTGCAAGCACTCACCCCCAGTCAACTGATCTGGGTTTAATCCATCATCATTCTTTAGCTCACTCTGCCACCCCAGTTCAAACATGGCCATATGTAAATCAGTCTGACCCTGTGCCTCATGGGAACTGTCCAGCCCGAACTGCCAAGCCATGTCTTTGGTACTTTAGTTTTCCCTCTTCCAACATGGCGACCAAATTGCGACTGAAGAAGGAAGCTTTCTTGGCCAGGGTTCCCTTAATGTGACTTAGTTCCAGTTCTATTAAATGCTAGCTTGTCGACCCAGTAATTTTGTTGCGTTCTCTTTAGATTCATGCGTTACCTCTGTAGTAGTGAGCCCGATATTCAGAATATAGACGTTTTCCCCTCCATTTCCCATTGTGTTTCAGAGCTCCCGGATCCATGAGCAAACCTGCGCGTTGATGGCATTCCACTTCCCCATACCTCTCCCATTATGGCGTCAAAGATTGACTCCGGTCTGGTAGCACCAATGGACATGCTACTGTGAGAGCCATCTTCAACCTGGAGCAGTTCGAGTCAATCGTTCAACAGCAGAGCTGTTTCCCTGCATCTTGCAGGTACCAAAGCCTGAGCTGTGAGGCTCCAAGTCCACGAAAACCCGACACCAGAAAGACTCACCTTACCTGAGCCTCCTAGCCCGAGCTGAAGTGGGCCAACAGTGCCAACGTGGTCCTGAGATCCTGGCGACCCACGAAGTAGAAGGACAATGAAGAGCCAAGAAATCAGAAGACCGAAGAAGAGCAACTAACTGACTTGGCACCATCACTGCTGGCATGTCTGGTGTTCCCCATCAAAACTGTACAAAAGACATCTCCTCCTGCAGCTGTTGTGCCTCCAAAGCCTGGAGGACTGCCTGCCTTCAATATAGACTCAAGAACTCCAGTGGAGCAGCAGAGCTGCTTTCCTGCATCCTGCAGCCACCCCGAAGAAGGCTGTGAGGGCGCCCGACAGCAAAAACCAGACACCGCAAAACACCACTGCACCTGTACTTCCTACCTCAAACTGAAGTAGGCCAGCAGTGCCAGCATGGCCCTCCAGAGACAAAGCCCACCTTGGACTTGCTCATAGTGGACTTCCGCTCCCACCTGCAGCATCTGTCAGCAAGCCCCCTCTACCGCGAGTGCTCCTAGTGACAAAAATGCAGCACCTAAAGACACAACTGCACCTGTCGCCCCGGGAGCAGAGAACCAAAGATGTCTCCAAATCCCGAGCACCGAAAGAGTGGAGCCCCCTTGTTGGGTTAGCCTGACTGGTCCACCAGTCCGAGCCTAAAGCCTCATTTCCTAGTGCTGCCCAAAGTGAACGCTTGCTGCCGGCTAGGACCCTGCCCCATACTCACCTTAGGTCTAGAACATTGGTCCCATAAGTCGTTGTTCAGTACCAGAATGCAATACATGTTTTTCGGCCAGAGGTTAACATTACAATGAAGTGCTTCAATTGACTGATTGATTTTGGGGTTTTATAGAGCGCTCCTATGCCCTGAGACATCTTGGGGCTAGTGTGGAGCACACTTACTTGCTGTAGAGCCAAGTTTTAAAAAAACTTCTGAAGATCAAGAGAGTGGGGCCACTTTTATATCTACAGGCAAGTCATTCTGTTGTAATGCAGTGTTTCTAACAAAACGTCTGCCACCCCAAGAGACCAGCTTATAAGGGGGGACCACTAGTTTTTTTTCCAGGGCTGGATTGAAGGGATCTGCTAGGAATGTATCATCTGAAATTTATTTTCAGGTAGTCAGGCCCTGTTCTAGCTAAGGCTTTGAAAGCTCTGCAAAGGGCTTTGAAAATGGCTTGCTGGGGGCAAGGTCTCGCTGCCAATGGCGCGAGTCGCACGTTGAGGAGCTCCGGCTTGCCGCCACACTTCTGAACCATTAACGTGGAGCTGAGGCTCAATCGACGCTACTTTTCGGGGCGCACAGACTGCGGAGCGTGAGGGGCATCCACCAGGGAGCGAACTATGGCGGGGGCTTGCTGGCAGCGGGGATACGGTGGCCTATCATCTGGCCCCTGACTCCGGGTGCTGCGGCCGCCTTCTTGTGGCCTCCTGATCCAGGCCTCTCTTGCGGCCCGCCAGCGATCTCCCTGGTTCCCCTGGACCTCTATGGTGTTGCGCCCCACCAGAAGAGGTGAAAGAACGCGCCGGAGACGGCCTGCGGTGGCCTTCAGCACCCCACGATCCAGCTGAAGGGCTGCTTTCTACTGCTCCGGCTGCCCGCCATTTTGAGGTCAGGAGTGGGCCTGGTGGCGGCCTGGAGTTGAGCCCCTAAGACGGTGTCTGGTGGTGGTGAGTGGTGCTGCTGTGTGGCTGTCGGTGGGCTGAGGCAGAGGGGGTGGGGGCCCCGAACTGACCCTCCTACGTGGCACCTTCGACTTGGCACGCGGAGGCCCTACTGGCGGTGGAGAGGAGGTGCCGGGACGTTGCTCCTGGGAGTCGGCCCCTGCAGTGACCACGCATCCTGCAAGACATCATCCCGGCCTGAGCTTATAGCTTCACTTTGGAATCGCTGCTGAGGGGGCCCCGCGCACAGCTTTCCAGGCCCACACCGGCCCACTGGGCACCAACGCTCTTGGCTGCATGGCACGGCTGGGAATTGCAGGGGGCCTGGCTTGGGATTGTCGCGCCTGCCCCCTAGAATGGACTGACCCTCACATCACCTTGCCCTTTGTGGACTAGTGGGACTGGGGCGCTAAGATACCCTTTCTCCACGGCCCTCACCCCTGCGGGCCTCGGCCCCTGCGCCTCCTTCTGGTGGTCCTTGGGCCCCGCAACGACCCAGCTCCGGGACGGGGGATACAGCGCCTGGGGGCTCGTGAGGGCAGGGTGCTGAGCTATGATCCAGCTGCACGCCCTGCTGCCCCTATCTCTGACCAGCCTGCTTGCGGACTCCCCTGTGACACTCCGGCGTGGGATTTACCGGAGGCCCTCCCTGACTGCGCAGGCTGCTCTGGGCCTTGCTGCGCTGGACTTCGTGGCCGCAGCCTGTGGGGGGGTCGGACTGGCTGGAGCGCTGGGTTTTCTTCGGTGCTCTGCTGGCTGGGCCCCTGAGGAGGATTCTTGGTGCAGCGGCGCCTTGGTGGGCCTTACCCCTCCCGCGGCCACCTGCGGGACCCTACGCTGACTCACCTCGGGGACACGACTGGCCTGGCTCCAGAAGCCTGATTAGGGGTATACTTCGACCTGCCCTGTCCGACAGTGGGACCCTGCCCGCGTTGGCGGTGACGCCCTAGCCTATTCCTGTGCGTTGCGGCTCATTTTACCCACCTGTGCTCGCTGGGAGGCCCTCCTGCCTAGGACTGAGGTGGATACAGCTGTACCCCTTACTTGCCCTCCCACAGCCTCACGCCTTATATTCACTACCTTGTCTTGCCTTGGAAAGTGCTAGACTCCACTGGGAGATGACACGCACCAAGGTGGTGAAGGATGCCGCGGTGACCCCAAAGGTCAACACTGTGGCTGTGCTCTGGGGCAAGTCGGGTGCCGCTGCCCCCGGAGCAATGGCCTCGCAAAATGGAGGGGACTCGCCATCGGTTACCCAATCCTTCATGGCCGGCTTCATGGCGGATCTGAAGACGGAAATTGGCTCCCTGGGCACTGAGGTCCATTCATGTGTCCGGGAACTCCAGAGAGAGGTCAATGACCTGGGGGAACGAGTGAACGGCCTGGAGCAAACGGTGGATGCGCGTACGGAGGACCAGGAGCAACTCTGGCATTGCCTGGCTACCCTCGAGGAACAACACATTGAATTACAGCTGAAGCAGGAGGACTTAGAAAATCAGAGCCGCCGCAACAACCTCCGCATCCGGGGGGTTCCGCTGGGGGCCGAGGGGTCGGACATCATGACCTATGTGGCGCAGCTCCTTCATGAGGTTTGGGAGGACGATGCTTCGGAGACGCCGTGATTTCAGGCCTGCGACCGACAAACTGTGAAGCCTGAACATTCGATACCAGTGGGGCAACCCTTTCGCGCTAATTTTCCAGTGGGAATCCAAGTGTTGGATGGTATGATCCCTCCAGAAACCAGCAAACCTTCTCCATCTCTCTCTCATGCCGCCCTCGAGTCCTTCACGTCTGCTGCCCCATGCCCGGCCCTCCTGGTCTCAGGTCAACCGCTACTGGCGCTCTCAGCATCCCGGGGAGCAATCATCCTCGCAAGCCAAAGACGATATAATACAGCAAATTCGCTCCATGGAGGTGGATCGTTCCTCACCTAGTCCTCCATCCCTAACTCCCTAAGTTGGCTGAGCTCCCACACATGACGACGATAGACCACTCCGGACTATGCATTCGCCTCCTGTGCCTGAAGCGGTGGAGCATAGCTCAATGACTCGTCAGCACCCCAGCTCCCTGAAAGCAGTGTTGGCGGCGCCGGATCACCTGCCCAGATGACATCTCCTGTGACCGGTGACTCGACCCCCGTCTGTTCCTGGGAGAGTGACTTATCTGGGACCGCCTGTGCCCCTGGGCCTCCACTGTCCCTAGACTGGAACAGGACACTGTGGCCCTGTTGGCCAATGTTGATAGTTTTCGTTTTGAATGTCAGTCCCTCTTCTTTCCTCCTCTCTTTCTCTTACCTTTCTTCTGTCTCTTTCTCTCTCCTTGGTGGGCGGGGGCGCCTCCTGTGGCTTTTCATCTGCCTCCCGGAAGTCAGCAGTCCAACCCCTCACCTTGCTATTGCCCCCCTTTGCCTCCATATGAGTTGCTTAGGCCAGATTACGCTCCCCAAAGGTCATGACCACCACCCTCTGCTTGAAAATCCTCTTCTTTAATGTCAAGGGGCTCAACTCTCCCAATAAGCGGCACCAGATATGGCGATACCTCTTTCAGCAGCACCCTGATATAATCCTTTTACAGGAAACTCACCTGACGAAAGTCGATGTCTCTCGCATGGCCGACCCCCGATACCCCCTCCAATTCTGGGCTTCGGCCTCCTCCAAAACAGCTGGTGTGGCAATACTCTGTGGCCCTGGCATTTGGCAGGGGAAATCCAAAATCTTCTGCAGCCCAGATGGCCGCTTCCTTAAAGTCGAGGTCTTGATGGGACACCGGTCTCTCACGTTGTGCAGTATCTATGCCCCTAACCAGGCACAGGATTCTTACCTCTGAGCCCTCTTGAAGGAACATGTGCCGCAAGATGATCCTTCACTTATTATAGGGGGCGACTTCAACCTGGTTTGGGAGCCCGCCTTGGATCGTAGCGACGGCTCCTTTCAGGGAGCCGGGGCCATGTCCTCCGCCTTAAAGAGGCAGCTGGCGGATCTCACGCTACTCGACACCTGGCGATATCACTCCCCCGAAACTCATGACTACTCATATTACTCACATGTGCATCTCTCGCACTCACGTATAGACCATATCCTTGTCTCGCACGCCCTTATTGGTGAGACCATTTCGGGCTCCATGTCCGACATCTCGGTCTCTAACCGCGCGCACGTGGAACTTCTCCTGTGCCATAGTTCTACACGTGCCCCACTCCTGCCTCGCTGGCGCCTCCCTCCACACTTCATCTGGGACCCTGTGGACGTGGCGGAATTGCAAACGGCCATTGACTCCTACTTTGGGCTCAACGACATCCCCGAGACATCCTTTGCCGTTGTGTGGGACGCCTTTAAGGCCACCATCCATGGCCATATCACCTCCATCGCGATTGCACGAGCACGGGAGGTGCGCCTCTTTGAAGCCAATCTCACTAGGGACCTTAAGGCCCTTGAAGAGCTCGCCCAGGAACGCCCTTTGCTTGCCCATAAATGGAGGTTGGCTACACTCCGTGGTCAGCTTCAGGCCCACCGAACTAATAAGGCTGAGAGCGCTCTGTTAGTGCTGAAACAGCGCTACTACGAGGGGGCCACAAGGTGGGCATGGTCTTGGCTCAGCGCCTACGGAAACGTGCAGCTAAGGCCCACATTGCCAACATCCAACTTGGAGACGGCACCAGCGTGACCACGGAAGATTCTTTTTTTTTTATATATATATTTATTAATTTCACCATTGCACAGTTAGCACATATCATCGCACAATCTCCAATAAAACATTTAGATTCTTATATGATGTTACATATCAGAGCAATTCCAAAGAAAAAAAAGAGGAAAATAACCATAATATTCATCAAAGCATCCTACTTATTTCAATGAATTGATATCAACACAAATTTCAACACCAGGTGCCTCAAATCCATCCCAGCTCTCCTAAATTAATCTCTCAAACCCAAGCCCGCCTTCCATTTTATAATGGGGTCCCATATTCTTAACCCCAATTTTCTCCCTGTTCTGCCTTTCCGAGCATATATATTTTTTTCCAGATTATAAGTAGACAGGAGGTTAGCAAGCCAAACTTGCATTTCGGGGGGGGTTTTATCCAGCCAGGCCCTGGCTATGCAGAGCCTAAAAACTGCCATTGCAAGATAAACTCCCTCTGAATAATATTGGTATCCGTGGCCATCCCTAGCAATATTTCTGGGGGATTTAAGGTAATCTGGATGTCCAGGGAGGCATCAAGAAATTTCTCTATATCTTTTAATACTGTTTGTATTTGCGGGCAAACCGCAAAAATATGGATTTGATCTACGTCAGGGGAACTACATCTTGGGCATGTGGTACCGGCGGTACCCCCCCATTTTGCTATCTTTGCTGGAGTAAAATATAGTGAGTAGAGGGTTTTATACTGCTGTGATTGCAACGGCGCTGAGCAGAGGAGAGTGCGCCCTAGATCCAGTGACTCTTTAAACTAGCTAGCCTCCCCTGCCAGCTTATCTGCCCACTTTTCCATATACTTATCCATATCATCTGGTTTTCCTGCTAACAAATTCGCATACAAACTCCTAATAGAGCAGTCCCCCCCTAACCTTATTTTCTCCAGTATTTCTACCTTATCAAATCCAATCCTTCCACCCTGTTTATTCCCCAGAAAACTTCTTAACTGCAAAAATTTAAAAAAATCCCTCCTGTCTAATCCAAAAGTGTTCATTAAATCCATAAATTGAAACATCACCTCCGTATTCCTCAGATCCCCAATCTGTACTACCCCCTTCTCCATCCAGCCCGCCATTGCGGTATCCCAGAAAATCTGCTTTGGGAGGGAGACATTTTTATACAACCTGGTATATCTGTTATATCTGCCCAAGCCAATTTTTTCGTCACTGCATTCCAGATCTTAATTGCGGCTTGGACTGTCTTAAACCTGGTTCTTTTATAATATGCAAAGTCAATACATTTAAGAAAAGAATTCTCCACCTCTGGTCCCAACACTATGGAGTATATCCTAGATGAATCATTTAGTGTTCTAACATCCAAGCCACCCCCGCCTATCAACCCGCGCATATATTGCAGTGCAGCTGCCCAATAATATAGTCTGAAATTAGGGGCTCCCCAGCCTCCTCTCTCTCTCTAGGCAGAGACATGAAACGGTATGCCCTGCGGGTCTTGCCATGGGCCCAAATAAATCTATTTAACATATTATCAAGATCTTTAAACCATTTCATCTCAAACCATAGCGGTATTGTCCTAAAGAAATATAAAAATGTTGGCAGTATTAGCATTTTTATAACATTGGTGCAGCCCACTAGTGACAAATGCAAATTATTCATTCGGTCCAGATCCGTCTTAACTTTTAACATCAGGGGCGCCAGGTTCTTCTGTATCAGTGAGTCTAAATCCGCTGTAATTGCAACCCCCAAATATACTGCTGAATCGATGACTCTTTGATCATTGAACACAATATGATGATTACATATTATTTGCGTTTTAGAGCTATTTAGGCTGTACCCTGATATATGCCCAAATCTTTGTGCTTCAGACTCAATTTCTCCTATGGCCATGCTGGGGTTGGGCGTCAAAATGGCCACATCGTCGGCATAGGCTAAGGACTTTACCTCACATCCATTCGACCTTATTGGAGGAATCCTTACATTGCCCCCTATTTTCCTTATCAATGGGTCCAGGTAAAGAGCAAATAGTAATGGGGAAGATGGGCAGCCCTGTCTAGTCCCTCTTCCAATACTAACTGCTGCCGATTTACCCCTATTAACTCTAATCCTTCCTGATGGATTCTTGTACAGAGTCTGCATTGCGGTTATAAAACTATTTCCAAATCCATTCCACTTTAGTGTTTGCCATAAGTATTCCCAGGAGACCCTATCAAACGCCTTTTCGGCGTCTAAAAAGAGTGCCGCAATAGGGTCCCCCAGGACACCCGCCGCATCGAAAGCTGTAATCACCTGTCTAATATGTTGTGTAGTGCCTTTGCCTGGAATAAACCCATGCTGAGTATGACTTACTAATCCCTCTATTACCTCTGCCAGTCTTATTGCTAGTATCTTGGAGTACACCTTAGTATCTGCGTTCATCAATGTGATAGGCCTGTATGACCCTGGGAGTATCGAATTTTTTCCTTTTTTAAGGATAACAATGATATCCGCTTCCCCCCATGATTCAGGAATCATGTCCCCTTTCTGCGCTTCCAGCATAACATAAAACATGTCCATTCCCATAACTTGATAAAAGACTTTATAAAAATCCACCGGGAGCTGGTCTGGACCGGCTGCTTTACCTGATGGTAACATGTTTAATGCCGTGTGAAATTCCTCCAGACTAAAGGGGGAATCCAACCTATCCTTTTCTTCCATAGACAGACCCGGAGGAGTGATATCACTGAGATAGCTTTGAACCTCACTTATAGATCCTCCCCTGTCCCTAGTATATAACTCTTGATAAAACTTCCTAAATACTTCCCTTACTTCAGTCGTTTCAGTGACCCTAGTTCCATTCCCATCCGTAACCTCCTCAATATCTGATGCTACTAGTTTCTGTCTGGTACGTACTGCTAATAAATGGCCTACCTTCTCGCTTAATTCATACACGGCTTCCCTCTTAGTTAAATAATTCTCTGCTGCTTTTTTTGAAATGCTTTCTGCCGCCTCTGCCCTAAGAGCCACTAATTTTAATAAATGAGCTTCTATTGGTGCCTTATCTCTTATGTCCCGGACCAGTTCCTCCTCTATCATTAACAGCTTTTGGTAAACCTCCTTAATTTTAAGTCTTGTCTTTTTCTGGGATGAAAACACATAGCTCATCGTCTCGCCCCTTACCCCGGCCTTAAAGGCATCCCATACTACTCCCGGTGGAGCCGTACCTTTATTAATTTCCCAATAGGCCCTAATCCAATCAGTCATATAGACCCTGTATCCTTCATCCCTCAGAAGGGCTCTATCAAATGTCCATTGCATATCCTTTCGCCATGTCTGACCCATTCTAATAGTTAAAATCAGAGGGCTATGGTCCGAAACAATTCGAGGTTGTTTTTCTATTTGTGCCTCTGACATCAGGGAAGTTGAAATCAAAAAGTAATCCAATCTGACAAGTACCTTATGGGGGGCCGAGTAGAAGGTGCTGCCATCGCTACCTGGCTTCAACTTAATCCACGGATCCACTAGAGAATTGTTTGACACCATATCTGACAATGCCTTATGGGTTCTCTTTTTCTCCCTGCGTATGTCCTCCCCGGGTATACAAACGAGGTACTGGGATCATGAATATTAAAGTCCCCACAACATATAATTGGTTCGGGCCACAGTGCCAACTCCGTGTTTAAAAATTGGAAGAGTTCGGGGTCGTCTTCTGTTGAACCATACACAGAAACTATAGTACATTTTTCCCCCTTAAATTTTATTTCCACTATTACCCACCTTCCCCATTGATCTTCCATTTTCCTTATCACCTCCACGTCAGTGGATCTCCCTAGTACAGCCACTCCCCTATGCTTTGTCCCTTGCTTTGTATTTGCTAGTACGGCAAACCCTAGGTGGTCCATTAGATAGCCCTTAGAAGCTTCAACATGTGTTTCTTGAAGGCAAACCAAATCCAACTTAAGTGTCCTAAGTAATGCCGCCACCCTAAGTCTCTTACCTGGGTCGTTGAGACCACAGATATTAATAGTAGCAATTCTGCCAGTCATTAAAATACAACATAGATTTTGTCCAGCTCTGCATACCTTGCTCGATCTATCACTTTGTTTTGAAATTGTGTCTGATAGTTGTCATGTAACCTCCCCCTTGTGTCTAGTCTGTATTGTACAATTTGAACTCCCTGCGCTATATATTGTGCTCTCCTGTGTAACTTCTTGAACCCTACCTCACCTTTTTTCCCGTTTTTACCCCTCTTTTTTCCCTCCCCTATCCCCCCTACCTCCACCCTACCCACCCTCTGTCCTCTACCCCCCTCCCCTCCTTTACTGGCAAATAGGTCCATGAGACCTATGTGTGGCCGCAATAGCTTGCGGGAAACGCTCCTCACTCTCCCCCCTACCCCTGACCCCCAATGCATCCTATACCCCTCCTCTATGTCTTTATCCTAATTATTTATTTATTTAACTATTTCACCTTTTGTGTATACTATCACCTTAATAAAAATGATTCAGTCAGAGATATACCTATATCTAAAATCTTCCTCTACCAGTGCAAACATCCCGTTCCATCATGTTCAAACCTTTGGCATTTAACCTTTCTATATTTCTCAACCCCCTTTTTGCGATTTAATCTCCTCTAAAAACTGTTGGGCCTTGATCTCGGAAAGGAAGATGCTCGTTCTACCCTTGAAAACCACCTTTAGCCTTGCGGGAAATAAGAGGAACGCCTCAGACCCTAGTGCCTGAAAAGGTTTAATAAGCTGTCTGAGTCTCCATCTTCTTTCTACCGTTACGTGGCAGAAATCTGGCCTGGCGAAGAAGGTGGTTCCCTCAAAGGATCTTTTCTTGTCAGGTCTAGCCTTATCCATAATTTCCTCCCTGAGCAGATAATTCCCGAACATGTGCCGCAAGATGATCCTTCACTTATTATAGGGGGCGACTTCAACCTGGTTTGGGAGCCCGCCTTGGATCGTAGCGACGGCTCCTTTCAGGGAGCCGGGGCCATGTCCTCCGCCTTAAAGAGGCAGCTGGCGGATCTCACACTACTCGACACCTGGCGATATCACTCCCCCGAAACTCATGACTACTCATATTACTCACATGTGCATCTCTCGCACTCACGTATAGACCATATCCTTGTCTCGCACGCCCTTATTGGTGAGACCATTTCGGGCTCCATGTCCGGCATCTCGGTCTCTAACCGCGTGCACGTGGAACTTCTCCTGTGCCATAGTTCTACACGTGCCCCACTCCTGCCTCGCTGGCGCCCCCTCCACACTTCCTCTGGGACCCTGTGGACGTGGCGGAATTGCAAACGGCCATTGACTCCTACTTTGAGCTCAACGACATCCCCGAGACATACTTTGCCGTTGTGTGGGACGCCTTTAAGGCCACCATCCATGGCCATATCACCTCCATCGCGATTGCGTGAGCACGGGAGGTGCGCCTCTTTGAAGCCAATCTCACTAGGGACCTTAAGGCCCTGGAAGAGCTCGCCCAGGAACGCCCTTTGCTTGCCCATAAATGGAGGTTGGCTACACTCCGTGGTCAGCTTCAGGCCCACCGAACTAATAAGGCTGAGAGCGCTCTGTTAGTGCTGAAACAGCGCTACTACGAGGGGGCCACAAGGTGGGCATGGTCTTGGCTCAGCGCCTACGGAAACGTGCAGCTAAGGCCCACATTGCCAACATCCAACTTGGAGACGGCACCAGCGTGACCACGGAAGATTCTAAATGCGCCGCCTTCCACACATATTACTCCTCCCTATACGTACGCCCCAGCCTCGCCCTCCCCAGACCTGATACGGGCTCTGCTTGACGCCTGCCCGTGGACCCCACTTATTACCTAGCATGCCCAGCAACTGGAGGACCCAATTACTTGCGAAGAGCTCGCTGGGGCCCTGAAGGACCTCCCCATCGGAAAGTCTCCAGAGCCGGATGGTCTTCCCCTCTCTTTTTACCGCATGTTCCTGACGCAGCTTTGGAAACACCTTGTTCGTTTTTTTAATTCCTTCGCCACCGACGATGGTCCATCCCAGTCTATGGGGCTGGCAGAAAATGCTCTTATTCCTAAACCGGGCAAGGACCCTGCACTCTGCCCATCCTACCGTCCCATAGCACTGCTCAACACAGATCTGAAGATCTACATGAAAATACTAGCTAAACGTCTTGATCCACTTCTCCCTAGCCTCATAGAACCAGACCAAGTTGGCTTCATCCGCCATCACCAAGGCACGGATAATGTGCGACGCACTGCACACCTGGTGAGTAAGGCCCACCACTGGAACATCCCGGCTTACCTTCTGTCGCTTGACACGGAAAAGGCTTTCGACCGGGTGGACTGGGCCTTCCTTCAGGCAGTTCTACATAGAATCGGGTTTGGCCCGTTAATAATAGCACGAATAATGGCTCCTTATTCATCCCCGATGGTCCAGGTACGTGTCAATGGCCGGCTATCCTCCCCTCTCTCGAACGGCAGGGGTACCCGGCAGGGATGCCCAAGGTCGCCCTTATTATTTGATCTCAACATGGGAGGCGGTAATTTTCTGTTCAAACTCTTTATTTTGCTAGAGAGACAGGAGAAGACTGCTCGTGGACACAGCGTTTTCGCCTACAACCCTTTCATTTGATCATTCAAGAGATTATAGACTGGTAAACAAGCTGCTTTAAATTCCTTCAAGACTTAACCTGAAGGCTGCTCTCCATAGCTACCACTAGGATAGCTTTCAATAAAAGTTGTCTTTAACCTATCACCATAAGGGGTTGTTTGGACTGATACAAGGTGCCCACTATAACTAGTGGACAGCATATATCAGGCCAACTTCTCACAACAATCCTTTCCATAGAGGCGCTACTGGCTAGCTCTGAACTCTCGCCTGGCTGGTTCCTTTTACATGCTTCCTTTCTTGGGATACTAAACCAATCCTGGAGAGAGATACAGCAGGAGCCCCCACAACATCTCGTTATAAAATTCTTACATGACCTCGGCATGGGGGACACACCACACCCGATAGTTAGCTGGCACTATGCACACATACACAGCAGTGCCACTTCAGAAGCACTTCCACCCCTCAGCAGTGCCGCGTTGACCGCAGGTCCAGTGATAGTGCCTCTGCATGAACAGGTACTGTGCTGCTGACTCTGTGCTGTGCCAGCTGAAGATCGTCGCCAATAAAATGTTGTACTGAAGTAATGACACAAAGGCAGGTGACGATTCACGAAGGTTTATTCTCTCGTGCACAGAGTCGCAGCGTCCCTCACGCCTCAGCCGGCAGTAACTGACAAACTGCCGATGTCGCGAGGAACACCACGTAACATTCGAACGTTAACACAGAAACATTCCACAGAGGCGTGCGGCCTCAACGCAAGGGACATCATAACATACCCCCCTTTGTTCTACATGCAGATAGAATAGAACACAGAATGGCTATAAACAGGAATGGGGCTACAGGAGAAGAAGAGGAAGAGCAAGGATGAAAGGAAGAAGAAAGGGTGCAGGACCGGGGAAGGCAGAGAGGCAGAAAGCGAGCAAAGAGAGAAAAGGGCTAACCTTCTAGGAAATCCTGTAAGTGGTGAGGAGGCCCTTTGACCCGTAAGGGTCTTTGACAACGTTGAGTGGTTTGTGAAGGATGTAAATCTTGGTTTTCATCACTGTGGCCCCTGGCGAACACCCAAGTTGTCACCACTGGGACCAGGTGCTCTCATTTCTGCACAAGAGTGAGAACTGTTCAATAATTGATATTCATGCGCCAACATATAACCTGAACAAGAATCTCTACCCCGCTAGCCCTGGATGTATTGTCTCGTGAGCAGTACTTGGCTACTCTACGTAGATTCCACTTTTCTCCATTTGACAAAACGACATGCCACTGGTGAACTTCTTTAACATGGAAAGGGCCATGGAACTTACACACACCCTTAACCCAACAACCAGATCTGACTTTGACCTAATCTCCAGCCTGGAGACTGGTGTGGGACATAGGCTGAGTGCTCACGAGAGTGGGTGCAGAAGTGGATTTAGATGTGTCACCCACACTCTTCCCTTCCAATAACTTTCTAACCCAAGAGAGTACTAGTTTGGTGGAGGGTTTCCTTCCAAGCATGGCAACATTAGGAACAACACCAGTAGTGGTATTTTCAGTGGTACGGTAAGCCCACACCAATTCGTTCAAGGTCTCATCAACATCCAAGTTATTGGCGAGAGCAAGACCTATAGCACTTTTAATCATGTGGTTGACTCTTTCTACAATACCATTGGACTGGGGATTATAAAGTGCAGTGAGAGAATGTTTAAGCCCACAATGGCGCAGGAATTCTAACCCTGGGCGTAGTTCGCGAAGTAGCGCTACGTGTAGCTATGCAAAATGCACTTCGCACTACTTGAGCTACGCGTAGCACTTCGCGAACTGCGTAGTACCCTGTTCGCACTGTGCAAGATGCCGTTTTCAATGATTGCACAGTGCGGACAAGCATCCGGCACTGTGCAATCATTGAAAACGGCATCTTGAACAGTGCGAGCTGTAGTTTTCTGCCGCTCGAGTAGATTTTTACTCGAGCGGCAGCTTTCTCAACGTGGACTGGTAGTTTCTCATCGCAAGCATACGCGACCACTCGCAATGAGAAACCTCACCCTCCCGCGTTGAGAATCTCACCGGGAGGTTTAATTTCCACGCTCGCGATCGGCAACTTGATGTTGCTGATTGCGAACGAGGAAAAAGTCTCGCCGGGATGTCATTTTGCTTGCTCGCCAAATTGACGTTGAGGACCGCGAGCAAGCAAAAAATGACCGCTGCACTACGCTACCCATGTTTGCACTGTGCTACATGCAATTCGCGTAGTGTTATGTTATGTTAGTAAAACTTATATAGCACACGGCTACCCAAAGGTGTCCCGGTGCTTGCTACAGTCCTCCTAACTGAGGTTCCGACCAGAGGAATTAAAACAGCCATGTTTTGAGCGCTTTCCTAAAAGCAAATAGGTCATTGCAATTTCTTAAGCTAAAAGGAAGTTCATTCCAGGCCTTAGCTGCCCCAACGGAAAAACTTCTGCCTCCCCATCTAGCTCTCTTTTTGGTGGGTACTACAGTGAGTTTTGCTCCTAATGAACGTAACGATCTTCCGGGCACATACCACTGGAATTGTTGCTTCAAATAAAATGGGCCTGTATCCTGAAGCGCTCAAAAAACTAAACAAAGGGATTTAAAAAGTATTAGCTTTTTTACAGGCAGCCATTGAAGTTTTTTTATTGAGCAGGAAATATAAGCAAATTTCGGGGTTCCCGTGAGCAGCCTGGCAGCTGAATTCTGGAGCATCTGAAGTTTTTGTAAACTGCGCTCATGGATACTTAAGTAAAGACTGTTACAATAGTCAAGTCTTGACATAATCAAGGCCGTAACCACTGTACGCTTGCAGTCAGCCGGCACAAGGGGCCACATTTTCCTCATGGTCCTGAGAGTGTAGGAGGTAGCAGAGACCACGGCATTTACTTGATCACGCATGTCAAGATGTTCATCCAGCACCACCCCCAGGTTCTTAAATTTCCTGGAGGGTACTGGAAGAGTCCCCATGGCCTCTGGCCACGAACTAGGAGTCCAGAGATTAGCGTTATTCCCAAACAGTAGCGCAAACTTCGCAAACTACGCAAGCGTAGCGTAGTGCTTTGCCCAGGGTTAAAGAATTCACCCATTTCACTAGAAGTCAGCTGCGTGCCATTGCCTGTAATAAGGACATTGGGATAGCCTTCTTTCAAAATGCAGCGCAACACTTTTATGGTGACTCTAGTGGTAATTTCCGGAAGAAGGTGCACAATCAGCCATCTAGAGTGAACATCCATGACAACCATTCCAAACCTCTTATTGGGATGAACTCCTGGCATGGGTCCAATGAAGTCAAGGCAAATACTATGCCAACTCACACCGGGATCGTGGATGGAACTCGGGACAGACTGTGGTCCAACCTTTAACCTCTTCTCACACTCCTTGCACTCGCTGCACCTTTCAACCCAATCGACCACCTCACCATCCATTCCCGGCCACCAGAACTCGCTCCTCAATCTTTTCTTGGTAATGGTCTGCCCCATGTGTCCCTCATGAACTATGTCAAATAACCTCTTGCGAATGCCAAGGGGAGGGACAATCTTATCACCACGCATGATAATCTGGTCTGCAACAATCGATAATTTGTTGATAATAGAATTAAAAGGTCTTACATTACAAGGCAAGGTGCTCTCTCTACGCCCTCCTTTACGAATGAGGTTGTGGACTGCCTTGAGGACCTCATCCTCTGACATAGCACTTGTCCACTCTTTTTTGTCGACCACCCCATGACTCCATTGAACAACACCTTCCACACATGAAATGGCCCCTTCTCTTGCACTCTTAGTGACCCCAAATGTATCCACTTTTTCCCACTCTAAAGGCAAATGTGATAAGCAGTCTGCCAGGATATTGTGCCACCCAGAAATGAACTCTATCTGAAAGTTGTACTCTTGCAACCTGGAGACCAGGTGAGCTAGTCTGGCTGATCCCTTTCTGGTCCCACCAGGTGACAACATTTTTAGTAGGGGCTTGTGGTCTGTACGGAGAAGAATCTTACATCCCCAGACATATGTACTGAAATATTAAACTCCCCAAGTGGCAGCTAAAGTTTCTTTTTCTATCACAGAGTAATGACGTTCAATGGTTGTCAAGGTGAGTGAGGCGAAAGCTGCTGTTTTTTCTGTAGTACCATCATTCTCTGATAGGACAGCACCAATACCAGTGTCGCTTGCATCAACTGTGACTATCGTTTTAGCATTAACATCAAATGGCACTAGAATCCCTGCATCACAAATTTCATGTTTGATGTTTTCAAAACAGGTAAGCTGGTCTGCTCCCCATGTAAAGTTCACACCCTTTCTCATAAGTACTTTTAAAGGTTCAGTTTTGCTTGCAAAACTTTTGAAAAACTTGGAATAGTACTTAATTAACCCAAGGAAGGACCGCAATTGATCCTTTGTACAGGGAGTGGGAGCCCCCCTTATGGAGGCCAGCAGATTCTTTTTGTGTTTAACTCCTTTGTTAGAAAGGGAGTGTCCCAAGTACTCCACTTCCGTGATGAGGAAAGCACATTTTTCTCTGCGTAGCGTTAAACCAGCCTCTAGAAGCCTTGCAAGAGCTTCCTTTATCGCCAGGTTGTGACTCTTCTCACTATCACCAAAAACTGGGATATCATCCTGGAAGTAAATGATGTTCTTCATGCCTCTAAACACTTCTGACACCATCCTCTGAAAAACACAGGCAGCAGAGGATAGTCCAAAAGGCATCCTGGTGAATTGGAAGATGCCTTCCATGGTTATGAAAGCTGTCAAGTGTTTAGAGGAGTCATGCAACCGTATTTGGTGATAGGCGTGACGAAGGTCCAACTTTGAAAAAACTTTTCCCCCTTGCAACAACAAGATAAGCTTGTTAATGTTGGGCAGGGGAAAGGTGTCTGGAATAATATTTTGGTTCAAACTCCTCAGGTCAACACAGAAACGCAAATTACCATCTGCCTTCTCTGTGATGACAACAGGAGAAACCCATGGAGAGCACTCAACAGGTTCAATGATCCCACTGGATAACATTTCATTTAACATCTTCTTGACTTCGCCCCTTACCATATTAGGAACTCTTCTGAGCTTATGCTGGACGGGGATGGCTCCAGACTTGAGTTTTATCTCGTGAACGTAACCCTCAAGGATACCAAGTTGGTCTCTGAACACTTCCTTGGCACCCTCCAAGATGTCATCAACAGTGAGATCATATACGACCATGACTTGCTCTACACCATGGGTGTCAATCTTGATATGTAGGTCGTACTGATGGTACCAACCTAATATTGGGGGCCCAGATTCAGCTACGTAAACTTTACCTTTAACAGACCTATTTTTAAAATAAATATCCGCCAATATATAACCCAGTATGTCTATCTGCTCTCCTTGATAGCCACCTGGGTTTATATCTTTGGGTAACAAGCAAACATTGGGCCATTCTTGTTCACATATCCTCTTAGGTACGACGGTGTACAATGACCCTAAATCTACCATAAGATCAACTTTTCTGTTAGCGATGACAAATTCTGCCTTGGGTCTGTGTCTTCTCTTATTATCAAAACATGAAAAGTCGGTTGTAAGAACTTCTTCATTGTCACCCTTCTCGATTTGAGAAGGTTCAACACAAAGGATTCTGTCAGGCCTAGGCAAGTATTCACTATAGTATGTCTCTTCATTCAACAAGGCCACCTTTCCTTTGTTAACATCTCGATACATTTTAGCAAAATGACCCCTGCGGCCGCACTTCTTGCACTCTTTGCCTACGGCCCAGCAGTTTTTCGAATCAGCTGTTTGATATGTGCTACCACACTTGCTACACATCCTATTGCCAAACTTGCTGGGGAATAGCCTGCTGCCAGAAAAGCCCTTATTACCCTTGCCACCAAATCTTGTGGACGCAGCCACTTCCCCTTCACCTTCTTCCACAACAGATGTTTCCCCTTCACCATTACTATTCAATTTTGAATCTCTACGATCCATCTCCTTCATGCAAAACTCTGACTCTTCAACTATCTTTGCTATTTCAATGGCATCTTTTAGAGTGGGGTTCTTTGTAGCCCACAGCCGTTCTTGAGTCTTTCTACTTCTGCATTGCACTATCAGCTTATCCCGTATCATCTCCTCAGCCATGGGACCACAACAACATTTGAGGTAAAGTTCACGCAGTCTTGTGACAAAGTCATCAATTGATTCTCCACTTCTCTGTGGCTGAGTGTAAAATTTGTGCCTCCTCATGATGACATTTGTCTCTTACGCAAACCTTTTCTCTAACCTTTTCCGTGCCTCTAGATAGACGTCTTCAAAGGGTTGGCCACGATCGTCAGTGACAACTGGGAGGTACTTGAAAATGTGTTGTCCCTCCTTACCTAGACTGGTAAGTAAGATTGCTCTTTTCCTACCTGAGCTAAAATCCTGAGCATCCAACGCCTCAAGATAATTGTCAAAGATGTCGATCCACTCATCCCACTCGATGCTAGGACTACCAGGTTGAGAGAGAAAATGTGGAGGAGAAGAGACTGCTGTGACATCTAAAGCTGTGACATCCATGCTTAAATGGAAGATGAGGAAATGATATGAGGGAGGCTGTTACATTCACAGGCTGAAAAATTGTCCAAAATACACCCAGCGTGACTAATCTGGAAGTGAAAGCCAGAGAAAGAAGAAAAACTAAAAAAAAAAAGAAAATACCGTGTGTCTGTTGCTTTAAGGGGAGTTGCTCCACTCACGAGGGCGCGTCACTGGCAGCTGCTCAGAGGCCAATTACACAGGAATTCCACTCAGCGCGTCTGTTTCACTGACGTGCGGCAGCACGTTCAGTCAGCTGCTGTCTCTGGCCTCGTCGTGTTAAAGCACCTGCTTCGCAATCTTCCAGCACCTTTAAGCAATAGCACAGAAGTGCGCCCCAGCCTTCAAGCACACACGGATGCATTGCATAGGGGTTCCAATAACAATACTTCTCGCCCCTCAACCAGCAACTTCGGCGCTCTAAGCCGTAAAGTGAGGACAAATACGGCGTTTTGGGGTCAATTCTCACACGCTCTTACCCCAAACACATAGATTCCCTGTTGGTAATGCGGCACGCTGGGGGTCACTTCAGACGCACTTCCACCCCTCAGCAGTGCCGCGTTGACCGTAGGTCCAGTGATAGTGCCTCTGCATGAGCAGGTACTGTGCCGCTGACTCTGTGCTGTGCCGGCTGAAGATCGTCGCCAATAAAATGTTGTACTGAAGTAATGACACAGAGGCAGGTGATGATTCACAAAGGTTTATTCTCTAGAGCACAGAGTCGCAGCGTCCCTCACGCCTCAGCCAGCAGTAACTGACAAACTGCCAAGATCGCGAGGAACACCACGTAACATTCGAACGTTAACACAGAAGCATTCTACAGAGGCGCGCAGTCTCAACGCAAGGGACATAATAACACTATGACAACATTGGGACACGGATCTTGGCAAATTATTCTGGCCTATCTCCCGTTAGTGTCCCGAAATGCCTGTTTCAAATAATTAAATTTTTTCATCTTTCATCGTGTGTACCTCATCCCCCACAAAATAAATTGTTATTTTAACCGTAATGACGCTGTATGTCCCCGCTGCTTTTGATGCATGATGTGGAACTGGTACATATGTTCTGGTCCTGCCAGTCACTCATGAACTACTGGAACAACATGATTTCCCACCTGACACACCGCACAGGAACTGTTTTGACCTACACTTGGGAGGTGTGCATCCTGGGGCTTTACTGCCGTGTTAAAAATTATTGGGCAGCATCACAATTTGCGGACCTTGCCCTCCAACTGGTAAAAAGACACTCATCACCCACAAGTTTAAGGAGGTACCCTTTCTGTTCAAAATACCATGTCTACCATGTCTAGACAAGATGCAAAGCTTATCCCACTTTGTATGCGTGCTTCACAGTGCATCACACATGCAAAGTTGGAAAAGGAAGGAGAAATGTAAGCATTTCTTCTTCCTTGCACCTACTGTAAAAGGGCGCAGTTTTCTCAGGCGAAACCCAATTCACTTAAGTAAATTGGGTTTAGAGTGAGAAACCTTGTGGAGTTGCATAGGAACGCCAATGCTCCACCCTTGGTATGCCAACATGGCGCTAAGTAATGTAAAGCAGTGCCATGCACTGCTTTACATTACTTTTCCATTATTTCCAGCGCTAAACAAGTTTAGTGCTGGAAAGTAAATTGGAAAAAAAGATTTTGGGCCGATTTACGTCACTTTTGTGATGCAAGTACGCAGCAAAATCGTCGTAAATCTCCTCCTGAGTTGATTATGGTGGCAAGCCAATGGAAATGTCTATAGACCTCATCTGTTTATGAAATCTTATGATAAAGGTACTAGGCCTGAAAAATGTATTGTGAAAAGAATATGTCAAAGTCGATAGGCATTAATTTAAGTGTTGATTGTTATTGTTCCATTTTAAAGCCTACTGATAGGTATTTTGTTACATAGACTCTCATAGATTAGCATAATAGGCAATGGTTTGGTCGCACCATGTGACAAACCATTTATATATAAAGTTTGCTCCGTAAGAATCATTGTTAGGTCCTCAGAGAAGAAGTAGTGTTTTGCTTTGGCAACTTTAATGTTGTATATCATTTTAATTGTATGACTGTGGGAAAAGAAAATTAAAAGCAATTGGATGCCTTAGCGTGGAATGTGGAGTGTGGAGGAACCTCAACGCAGTGGAAAACTCAGCAGAAACCGCCAGCGGGGGGACAGTAACGTCGGAGCTGGGCTGAACATTGTAAAGGCTGCTGCGCTGAATGAGGGTAAGAGCACTGGGAAAAGGAGCTTTAAAGTCTAGTTGTTGTTGAAACGTTTTTTGGCTGATTTTGCTCACCTGAGGTCCGTGGAGGTCTGAGGAGGTCTGTGGAGGCAGAGTCTGGCAGAGGCTGAACAAAGTTAAAACAGCACAAGTGCCAGCGCCAGCGCCATTGCCAATGGAATAAGAGTGATGCAGGGGGACAATCTCTCAATGAACTAAGCAAGACATTCGGGGAGCAGTAGCAGCAGCAGCAAAGAAAGGCTAAGAAGGCAGGGTAGTGAATAAATCTGGCACTCCACCACGTTTAAAGAGAAAAGAGAGAATCAAACTTGGCAGCAGTATCACCGGAGGCAGGGGGGAGAGACGCCGTGCAGCCTTTCCGCCGCCGTGAGGGCAACGGCCAACCAAACTACATCCCCCCAGACGCCCCAGCCGGTCGCCTGCTGCGACGCTGCCAAGAGCGCCCGGTGGTGCTTTAAATCACTCCGCAGCCTCCCGCAGCGTGGGAATCAAACTTGGCAACAGTATCACCGGAGGCAGGGGGGAGAGACGCCGTGCAGCCTTTCCGTCGCCGTGAGGGCAACGGCCAACCAAACTACATCCCCCAGACGCCCCAGCCGGTCGCCTGCTGCGACGCGGCCAAGAGCGCCCGGAGGTGCTTTAAATCACTCCGCATCCTCCCGCAGCACGGGAATCAAACTTGGCAGCAGTATCACCGGAGGCAGGGGGGAGAGACGCCATGCAGCCTTTCCGTCGCCGTGAGGGCAACGGCCAACCAAACTACATCCCCCAGACGCCCCATCCGGTCGCCTGCTGCGACGCGGCCAAGAGCGCCCGGAGGTGCTTTAAATCACTCCGCAGCTTCCCGCTGCGCGGGACACGCGTGGGCAGCGCGCGGGCGAAGCCCGGGCCAAGGGCGGGCCCGTCCTTGCCCGTCAGAGCCAGAAGGAGCCAGGGCAGGGCCTCCCCCCTAACATTTGCTACTTGCCCTATGGATTTCTACGATACATCTTCCGCAAGGGTACGTACTTGACTGAAATAGACTTGTGTATATTGTGATATACAAGGGAATTGCTTTCTTCCATATACGATTCCTTTATTGCCTGGAACAGGTACATTCTTTCAGACACTCTGGCCTTAGCTGCTTCTCCCGGCAGTTATATTCCAGGATTTCGTTTATTGTTTGTCTGATCCAGTGGGGGTTTTTAAATAATTGGACAAATTGTATTCGTTTGTTTTTGTGACTCCTTGCTAGCACGTGTCACCTTATCTCGGGCTCATTTACCTTGCCCATGTACTTGCACCTTATATTTTGGATGTCCACTGTATCCTAGCACTATAATCCTGCTAGCACGTGACACTTTACTTGATGGTCTTCTAGTTACTGTATCCTGGGCCCACTTACCTTGCATTTGCACTTTACATCTTGGATGCTTATTGTACCCTAGTTCTGTACTTTGCTAGCACGTGACACCTTACTTGATGGTCTTTTTGTCACTTTATCCTGGGCCCACCTATCTCAAACCCGGACAGGCAGAAGATCATGAGTCCCTCTTAAACAAAGTAGTGTTTTGGCTAACCAACAATTGTAATTACCCAATAGGAGGGATCAACCAGATCCTGACAACACGAAGAGTAGGGTGGATAGGTTCTTCTAGAAAATGTTTTGCAGGTGACTGTATAATCATTAATTTTAGGTCCCCGAGGTGGGCGTTTAATACATTAAACAATGCGCCATCACCCTCCCCTCGGGAATTCCATACCACCCTTCTCTCCCTTGGGTATTTTTACAGACATTTATTGGGAACATCCGGTAATGAGTACGTGGGTCACCCTAGAAAAGGACACCAGCCGACCCCTCTTTTGCATCCCTTTGCTTCTGGCTTTGCTGTCCCGGTATCTAACAAGTATCAGGTGCTGGGTAATTTGGACAGCAACGATTGACGCAAGGGTTCAAGTTTAACGATTAATACAACATGTCCACCCATTGCCCTTGGCAAATGCATGCCTCCAGAACCTATTATTATCAGAAAAGAGGCGGGACATGGCGAACCCCTCCAGCAACCCGATACCAAGAACACGGATATAGGGTACCTGGTCACCACTTGGAATATTGCCGGTTTTAATAGGAAAAAAGGAACGCCATCATGGGCAGATTTCATATCGGCCCAACATGATATTATCTGCCTTCAAGAGACATGGTGTATCGATCCTATTTATGTAGAGGGTTTCACCTCACATTGGCTCCCGGCTCAGGCTTCATCTTCTGGCAGAGCCAAGGGAGGCCTCTTGATCCTGATTTCAACCAGCCTGAAAAAATGTAAAATCAAAAAATGTATTAATGTGGGTATTTATGCCCAGATCCTGTGTCTGGCCTCCTTTATAGGTAAAGATGTCATCCTGATTAACTTCTATAATAAAGTTTTTAGTTCTCTTCGTGGTTTAATCATCAACGATATGAAAAGAGAACTTGAGAAGCTGACCAGTACTATCGGGAAGCCAATTGTCATTGTTTGGGTGGGCGATTTTAATGTTCAAATATGTCCTTTTTCTACAACCAAAGTCTGTGGTCCCCGGAGAGGGGAATCTGAATCTGATGATGATCATTATATGCATTTCCCCCACTGTGAATACGGTATGGCTTTAAATGGTGCTATGGCCAAATGGGATCTTGAATTGTTATATTGTGCCACTGATAAATACAATAAGAAATGCTCCAATTTTACAGGTAGAAATGCTATGTCTATCATCGACCATATTATAATTTCCTGTAACAGCGCACACTCATTTTCCCCACCGTGGATAACGGAACAACCCACTAGCGATCATAACAGCATCTCCGTGTACTTATTGTGTTGGGGACCTAAACATATTCCTAATATACCCCAAAGTACAGCTATTATCCCTACCAGACCAATTGGTGTCCGGATAAAATGGGCAGGTGTGAACCCAGCCGAAATTCTGCTTGATGTTGTCACCCAATGTCGGAATGAAATTGAAGTCTGTTTAGGGGACGAGGTTGATTCCGCATTAATGTTAGAGAATTTTAATAAGTTAAAGAACACAGTGGAGAAGCTTTTGACGAAACCAGTCCACAATAATAAAAATCCCAAGGCTGGCTGGTTTGATACTAGATACACAATGGCCTTGAATAATCTTAAACAAGCTCTGAAATGTAACCCCAGAAATTCAGATTTAATCAAGACCATGCGTGCTGAATATGTCATAGCCCTAAAAAACAGGAAAATGAAACTCCAAGAAAAAGCCTGGGAAGATTTAAGTTTGGCAGCTGATATTAAAAATAGTAAACTGTTCTGGGAAACCGTCAATAGCACCTTTTTGAAGGACGACCATATCCCCGAAATTAATTCTCATATCAACTGTAATGACTGGATAACTCATTTTTCTAATATTTTTAACCCAGCCAACACAGTTATATCATCTACTTATTTTAACCAGCCCTCAGATGAATGGCCTATTATTCCTTTATCAATTAGTTTAGAAGAGGTCATTGACGGTATATTCAGTAGTAAAGGGGGTAAAGCACCAGGACCCGATGGGGTTCCTATCGATTTTTATAAAAATGAACCAGCTTTATGGTCACCTTTTTTAACCAGAGTTTTTAACACTGCCATTGAGACTCAACTTCCTTTATCATGGGGACAATCCATTATAATTCCCATACACAAGAAGGGAGTTAAAACCGACGTTAGCAATTATCGTCCCATATCTCTGCTCGATTCGTCTATTAAGATCATGAGTAGGGTTATGTTATCAAGATTAGAAGCATGGGTCCAGGAGAAGGAAGTACTTACTCCAGTACAATATGGATTTAGAAAGGGAGTTGGCACACTAGAGCAGTGTGTCAATTTAGACCTTTTGATTGGAAAATATACCTTAGCCAGGGAAGGGAATCTTTATTTATGTTTCGCTGACCTTAGTAGCGCCTTCGACCTGGTAGACCATTCAATTTTGTGGCCATTATTGCTAGATATGGGCGCACCCAAGGAGATAATCTATCTGCTGGCGAGATTATATAGTACCCTGTCTAGCAAGGTGCGGTATGGACCCCTAGGCGAATACACTCCCTTCTTCAAAGTTAAAAGAGGCATCCGCCAGGGCTGCGTGCTGGCCCCATTGCTTTTTTCCCTGTTTATTAATTAAGCAGACGCAGCCCTGAAGTCGTTTGAGTCGGATGCTCCTAGGGTTGATGGTTTGTCCGTCCCAATTTTATTATATGCGGATGACGTGGTTTTACTATCCCGTACCCCCATTGGTTTACAACGTCTCATGGATAATTTTACCGCTTTTATTGCTAAAAGGAAACTTTTAATTAATAAATCTAAAACTTTTGTAATGGCATGTGGCAGGAACCCTATAACATCTAGCACTTATTATATTGAAGGCTCTAAGGTCCAGACAGTTAAAACCTTCAGTTACTTAAGCATTACATTCGCAGGAAATCGGTCATGGGGCCCGGAACAGGAAAATGCTTGCACTAAGATGTCGAGAAACATCAACGGCATCTTTAGATTCGCTGCCAAACTAGGAAACCGACGCATCAGAGATATGCTGGTTATTTATGAGATACGATGTGTTTCCGCAGCTCTGTATGGGGCAGGTGTCTGGGGCCACTGTCAAGGAAACAAATTACAACAAGTTGAAAATTCCTTTTTAAAACGTTTACTGTGTGCTCCATCATCTGCCTCTACTGAATTGATCCATAGGGAGGTGGGCATTAAATATATTTCAGACTTGGCTTTGATTCGCCCCCTCCTTTTATGGAAATCCATCTGGTCAAAAGAAGAAACACTGTTTACGCAATCTATAATACGGGATTGTCTCAGCATGGATAACTGTCTAAAAATACCCTGGCTTGATTATAATATCTATTGGTTTAAACTTTTATTCAATTGTGATATTCGATCGGACCCAATGTGTTCAGTTTCCATTGACAAAATTGAGATAAAAACGGTTATGATGGCTAACAAGTCAGAGGCAAGATCTCCAGCCATCAAGTCTCAATCTACTTTCGTCTTGTACTTACAAATGGATCTTAAAAAGGGTTTCCAAAGCTATCTGTCATTTGTGACCAGAGCATCACATCGTTTTGTGTTGACACGATTAGGACTAGGTACTATACACCATCTTGTCAACTTTCCTGTAACAAAACGGAGCTCTGGTCATCCATGCCCATGTGATGGAGTATCACAACAAAGCTGTTCCCACATGCTACTTTTTTGTCACTTTTATACCCATTTCAGGAAACTTTATTTAAAACCTTTCTTTTTATATTATAATATCAGATTTTTTTTAAATGCCATGGAGCTGCTTTTTAGATTAGATGACCCGCAACTGTGTTTTTACCTAGCTACATTTCTGATGAAAGCTATCAGTGCTAGGAAATCTTTGATTATTTGATAATTGTCTGTATGCTATCCTTGGTATATTGCATCTGCACTTTAAATTAGGCTTGTTTACGCCTAAGTAATATGTTATGAGATTTTGGTGAACCATGCATTTGCACTTTTGTTCTTTGTATCTTTGCACTCGATATTTTATATTCCTACATGTTATCCCCACTGTTTTTAGATCTTACTGTTTTCTTCCAATCAGATTTTGATGCTATAGTTATGATCTGCTGATTATGAACCATTCTGACAAATACAGCTGCTGTAGCATATTGTGAATAGCGTTTGTTAAAGCCAGTAAGACCTTAAGAGTTGGTTATCATCACATTGTGTGACAGGCTTTAGGCATATATTTTGTTGCATGTAGTTTTACCGATGACTGCAGTAGGCCAGGGTTTGCAGTTGGTCTCCAACTCCGACAAACCCTGGAGGTTTTCACTGTGATGATCCTTGTTAGACCCTGTTGAGAGGGGTTGTACATTGTTTTGTAAGCTGTATTTTTCTACATATTTGTAATTTTATAACTGTATGCATGATGGTTGGCAGTTTTTGTGCACTCGAATAGGCAAGTGTTGGGTAAGGTGTAAAGGCAATGGTAAAGGGTAAATGCTTCATTGGGAAAATTCATGCCAGATTTCATAGGTTTTATCAGTTTATCATGAAACGTTGTAACAAAGCCAGTTGGCCTGATCTACTTATTGTGAACGCAATATGTTAAAGACAGAAAGGGTTTTAAGGATAGATTGTTAATACACTGTTCTAAAGCCTGTAGGCAGTTTTTTTTGTTACGTGGAATTTCATACATTACCGTATCAGGGAAGGGTTTTGGTGTTAGTGGTCCTCCTGAACAAATTGTGAGGATAGAAGATAGGCCCTAAAATATTCCTTTTTTGGTTCTGTTAGCACTTTTCCAACTGTAATTGTGTGTAAATTTGTACTTTTATGACTGTAAGAGTGATGGTCGCCTTGTGAAGAGTTTATGTTCAGTACAGTCATCTTAAATTGTTGACAGTGACAAGCTAATGAAAATCGCAATATGCCTAATTATTTATTAGGAAACATTACAATAAAAGCAGTAGGCCTGGCATATTGATTGTGAAAAACATATGTTAAAGTCAATAGGCATTAAGGGTAGATTGTTTCTAATTTTATGAGTGTGTGTCCAATGGGTCACTTATTACATAGAAATTAATTGAAACCGAAATTGGTTTCGTTACAATTTGCCTTTCAAATAATTTTCAAAAGCACAATATAGTTCTCCTTTCAATCGATGCTGAAAATAGTATCTGCCAAACACGTTCCCAAACTGGCATTCGGGACAGAGGCTTTCCCGAGGCAATTGGGGGCATTCTTGAACACCTCACAGAGCGCAGTCTTCAGAACTCGATTTAAATGACAGCATAACACCTCACGAGCCCAGATTAGGATAGAATTTGCACTAAGTGACCAACTGCTCATGCAGAAAGCCAGTATAATACAGTACCTGCACTCTGCACGTGTAGCAGAGACAGGGTCACTGAAAAATCTCATTTGGCTCAAAGTATCATGCACCAACCAAATGTTTGCGCACAAACCCTTTCTGACGCACTGGAGCAAACTTGCACGGCAGAGCTGTGGAACCTAAAACTACCACACCCACAGTTCAAATCAGCGATGAACAGAAAGGTCAGTTATGATGGAAAAGGCCCCCAAAAATATATTGCGGAACCGTACATACCATATTATAAATTACAATTCTGGCAACTCTGGATGGGCTGCTTTCATCAATAGATTTACTGCCTCCATGGGCAACTAAAACATAGACTAAAATATGTCGACTATGTGGCCTATCCCAGGATTCGATATCGCACCTGCTCTGTATTTGCCTCACCCTCCTCGAGGATCACAGTAGATTTCTTTTGCATCTGTGGATCAACAAGGGGTCACAGATATTATTATCTGCCGTCCGCTATTTAATGAACAATGCGCCGCCGCAAGCGACTTCCAAAAGTATAACATTCCTGGACATCGCAGATGAACTATTAGGAAAAAAAATGCAGAGACTTAATAGCCGCAGCGGTAGAGAGCAAACTTTTTAGAGTTAAAGACACATATTACACAGCTATGAAGTATGTAATATACAGTTTAACTTACTCAAATCACAGGTATTTATTAAGGAACTACTACAAAAAATATGCAGCTCGAACAAAAATAACCTGCTCATTTACATGGTTCAATTTTAAATATTTTATTTTGGTATTTCTTAATGACATATTTAAATCACATGGCCGCCATTTGAAAGGTGCAATGAGACTATGATATGTGCACCTTAAGATGAGTCACAACTCATTACCAAGAAAGAAAACCATCTGTCCTATAAGGTATTTTATTTTTTCAAACCAAAGCAGCCTATCAAAATGCATTTAAAATGTTCTCATTACATGAACTGATCGAACCTGTATGTTTGGCAAGCTAATCTTTTGTTGATTCATTATCAACATAATATAGTTTAAAAAAATGATGTACCAATCCTTCTTTTAACTTTACCTGGCACTTTGGCACTTTCATGGATTTAATTGTCTATATAAAGTATGTTTTGATTTGATTTGGGTTTTGATTTGGTTACATCCTTAGATACACTATGGGTATAGAAAATGTGCACTGTGAGAATACTTTTTAAGCCCTGTTATGAGAGATAATATTTTGCTTTGTTGACAGTAACTTTGTATACATTTCCAATTTTATGACTGTATATCTGATGGTTGCCTTGTGGGAAAGCTTATGTTTAGTACAGTAGGCCTGAGTTGGTTATGGTGATAAGCCAATGTAACAGCAATAGTCTTATTTAGTGTGCAGGGAAATGTTATGCCAGATGCCATAGTTCTGACCTATGTATTATAAAAAGCTTCTCAAAGGCACTTTGCCTGGCTAGTGTTTTGCTTTTTGTGGCCCACCCTGACAAAACCAGGGGGCCGTATTTCACTGTTCTGATTCTTAATAGGCCTTATTGAGAGGGTTGTAAAGTGCTTTGCCAACAGTAATGTTGTAAATATTTGTAATTTTACAACTGTGGTTATGATGGTTGAAGTTTATACACACTTCTATAGGCCTGTGTTGTATATAGTGTCAAACCATTGGCAAAGGGTAGAGGCCGTATTGGTTCACAGGGAAAAGTGATGTCAGATTCCTTGGGTGTCATCTGTTTATAAGGAAAAGTTATGACAAAGCATGTAGGCCTCGCTTACTTACTGGGAAGAGCATGTGTTACGGCAATTGGTTTTTAAGTGTGACTTTTCATTACACTGTGCTAACGTCCAGATGCAGGCATTTTGTTACATGGAATCTTTCAGAATACTCAACTGGGTTCTTGTTTGAAGGCAGAAATTCCTCCAGTCATCCTGTACCCAGTGCACCCTCAAAATGACCCTCTTCAACCCTATCACTGACTCCCTTAATGTTGGTCACCGCCGGCAATGGTAGCCCCCCTAGGACGGTCCTCTCCCACCCTTGCAGCATCTTGCGTGGATGCACCCATAGTCTTTTGCCTGGCCCGCTCTCCTCCCCTTCCATGACGTGTGTCTTAAAGGCTCTTGGGTGGAGAATGCATCACAGGTCTAGCACTCGCAGGACCTCCGCTCTCTCGCCCTGCTTTCCTGCCCATTTGCCAAAATCTCACGGGAACTCCTTGTCTTGCGAGATTTGGCGGCCATCTTGGGCACAGTAGTATAAATACCATGTCCATGCACAAGGCCATGCTTGGCTTTAAGACTTTTGCCTCAGGAGGTTTGTGTTCCCATTTTATCCCAACCATACCTTTGTTTGGATGAATCCAGCTTTGCGGCCTCTGCAGCACTTTTCCAGATCCTCAAGTGAGCTGACCGGACTCTTCTTGCATCAGCCTCTTGAAAAAAGACAAAGGTCAAAGGTCAACAACTACAGAAACTCAGGTCAGTGCACTGAACCTGTTGGTTCCTTCACAGAGATAACATTGTGATTGAACAGAATTGACTGCATAACAACCACACTTAGGTCTACCAAGGTCTACCAAGATGAAGAAATTAGTGAGCATTTGTTGAGTGCGGAAACTCAATGGATTATTTGGACGATATGCCCCTTATCGCCTGAATTGAGTGAGCATAAACACGAGGGCTGGAGGGGTAGGAATCAACGAATGTGGCAAGGTGTCACTAATTACTTGCATGTGTATTGTGAGTACATGAATGCTAACTGTGTGTCTGTATTTCTCAAGAACGCCTCAGACGGTCAGAGGAATTCTGGTGCCAGAAATTCTGTACACTGTGAGAAGGACCAGAGAACCTTGTCTACCTAACCCCACCTTGTCATTTCCAACCCTGTTTCCCCTTCGGAACAACCGCTAGCATTCATGGGACACTTTACATGTTGAATGTTGCCCCTCGAGGGATTGGGTGAATCATCTTCGCTCCTGCAGATCCCTGCATCTCAGTTTGTGAACCTTGACAATTATTATTATTACTATTATTACTATTAATATGCTCTATTAGTAGGGATTTGATATTGTTTTTACAACTGCATTTTGTACATATTTGTAATTTTCTTATGGCATACCTGATGGTTGCCTTGTTAGAATGTTTATAACCAACATAATATGCCTGAGTTGGCTATGGTGACAAGCCAGTGATAACAGCTAGACTCCTGATTGGTTCACTAAGAAACTGGTCATATTTCTGATCAGTTTATTCTGAAAACCTACGATAAGTGAAGTACGCCTGGCAGATTGATCGTGAAACACACATGTTAACATTAATAGGTATTTAAGGTTGTTCTCAGTATTAAAATCTACAAACAGGTGTTTTGTTAAATAAAATGTCGCAAATTACCTTTGTAGGCAAAGATTTTGGCATTGGTTGCTGCCTCTGACAATCTCTAGAGGGGAAAACATTTGCACTGTAAAAATTATTACCAGAATCTCTTTTTAGCCCTCTGACAAGATCTTGTAACAGAGAAAATCATTTAATAATACATACAACCTTATATATAAATATGTAACCTTATAGGTACGCAGAGGGCCTTTAGGTCAGCTCTGTTCTGTGATTGGTCTGCCTGAGTGTCATTTACACCCTGCTTCCATCCGTGACAGCATACTGCATGGGGTAATGGTTCAGGCCACATTAGTCACTGGATCTCTTGCACTGTGAATAACAGCATTTTCTGATCACGTGTACATCTCTCTGAAAATGAGTGTGCTTTAGTGTCAGGGCTAGTTGGCCAGTCCTTCAGTTTTCCTTTTTTTCCTTTTACAGTTCTCCTTTCATTTCTTTGCTTCTCCTCTATTCATTTAAGTATTTCTTAAGATGATATTAGAGCACTCGCAAAGTATGCCCGACATCACGACCTCAACATAATCTCCTACACCAACGACACGCAACTGATCCTTTCCCTCATCAAGGACCCCCTCACCGCCAAATCCAACCTCCACCAGGGAATGAAGGCCGTCGCCTACTGGATGGAGGATAGCCACCTTAAGCTGAACACAGACAAGACGGAGATCCTCATCCTCGGGCCCAACCCCTCAGCATGGGACGACTCCTGGTGGCCTGCATCGCTGGGGACACCCCCCCGCACCTACCAACCACACACGCAACCTGGGAGTCATCCTCGACTCGAAACTCACCATGACCAAACAAGTCAACGCTGTCTCCTCCACCTGCTTCAACACCCTCCGTATGCTCCGCAAGATCTACAGCTGGATCCCGACAGACACAAGGGAAACAGTCACCCAGGCCCTAGTCAGCAGCAGACTCGACTACGGAACGCCCTCTACGCCGGAACCCCGACCAAGCTCATCAACAGACTGCAAAGAATCCAGAATGCCTCTGCACGCCTGATCCTCGACGTACCGCGCCGCGACCACATCACCCCCCACCTGAGGAACCTGCACTGGCTCCCCGTCGGCAAAAGAATCTCCTTCAAGCTCCTGATCCACGCACACAAGGCACTCCACAAGACCAGCCCAGCCTATCTCAACAGTCGACTCTCCTTCTACGTACCCAACAGGAATCTCCGCTCCGCAGACCTCTCCCTGGCTACCGTCCCACGCATCCGTAGAACCACAGCTGGAGGCAGATCCTTCTCCCACCGCGCCGCCAAGGCCTGGAACACCCTCCCCCTCAAACTACGACAAACCGAAGACCTTCTAACCTTCAGGAGATGACTCAAGACCTGGCTGTTCGACCAGTAGCAACAGCACCTCCCCCACACCCCACCCGCAGCGCCTTGAAACCCGTGTGGGTAAGTAGTGCGCTTTACAAATTATTTGATTGATTGATTGATGCTAATGGGTCACTTGCTTGCCACTCATTTAATCTGCAGTCCCATGTGGTGACTTCCTCTAGAACAGGTGACCATTATGGAATTCTGTTGTCTATAGTCTATCATTCTTTCAAAGTTCCACCATTGCTGCCACATTTAGAACCTACGTGTGGACCAAGATGGTCCACACGTAGGTTCTAAATGTGGCAGCAATTGTGGAACTTTGAAAGAATGATAGACTATTTGCAATACCTCTGTAAAACGGACACTCCAGCTGCTATTTTTATTTTCGTTGTTGCAAGCATATGCCTGTCATGTTTAGGCAGTAGCAGGTATTCTTTTTTTCTACTTGTATTCTTTTAATATATTATGCATGTGTCATTGAATTTATGTGTGTTTTATTGTGATTGTGTCGCAGGGTGACTGGAAGAATGAGTCAGTGGATAGATGGATGAATGAATGAATCCATGATGGCAAAGATGAGTGACAAAGTACATGTATGATGACCTATTGAGTGCCTAAACCCATCAGTGACACAAAAGGCACTTCTATTCATAAGCCAGACCTATTGGCATTACTGGTGCTTTTTATGCTCCTGTACTGTGTAAAGTAAATTGATTTATCCCAATATTTCTCCAAGATAGGGCTTGATTTTCAGACAGTTCATCTCTGAAACAGTGAGCAGAATTTGCCTTTTTGTTTTTTCTGAGCCATGCTGTCTAAAATATTTCAGTAACTCAGAGAAATATCGGATACATTATTTCAGCCAATGCAGCCAATCATGATGTGGCCCATGTCTCCTTTTGGGCTATCCTGTTGGCTGGTTACAGGAGTCAACTACAAAAAACATTTTAGCTAAAACAATAAACACATCCACAAAGCTTTATTTGTCTGGGGTTCTCCCAGCTGAACAGCATACGTCATCTGCTTAAAGAGATCAGTGCCTCTCAGTTTTCAAGTGCCTCAAACTTAACAAATCAAGTCATTCAACTGTTTTCAATAGGTTACTGTAAACCAGTTCTTATCATCAAGCTGGTACAGGTCATGTAAGTCATTCTAGTCCTCCGCCATTTAAGTGTGCATTCTCCGGTTTGTCAGAAGTTCCATCTTCCTCCAGGAACATTTCGCTCTAAGCACACGAGCTTTCAGAAATCAAATTCCACAGCACATTCCACAGCTACACCAGATCAGCGCCCAGTAACTTCTGAAGGTATGTTCAGCGACCTAATTGTCTCAGACTTTGGAACAGGGATTCAAGGGAGAGGTCAGAATCAAGAGAGAGTCTTTCTCTCTTCTCCACATCAAGTCTAGTTGGGGAGGCTCAGTAGGTTGAACATATATTCTTGTACAATAAAATGGGCATGTCATTGGCAGGTAGGTGCCTCTAGCATGATCCCCAACTAATCACCATCACCACTTTCCCAACAGTGTGATTGTAAGCAAAGTACTAGGAGGCTTGCCTTCAGGCATCTGAAATCTAAGAAATAAAGGAAAAACAGACAAATTGAATTCCTCTGGTCTGATGAGCTTTAATGAATTATAACTTCCAGTGACAACTAAGACAGTATTTCAGATATGTGTGAAAACAGGAGGCAAGAAACCCTCACGGTGAGAATACACAACATTATTGAAACAGAAGTTTCTGAATAGGATAATATGTGCATCATTGCCAGGATTAGCCCAGCTCCAGAAATCTATTCTAACTAATTCTGTTTTCTGTCAGTAAAACATTCGGAGATTGGGATAGATGGCCTCGCAGGAAATCAAGCATTTGTGAGTGAGATTTCTCTCAAGTCAAGGAGATGTAATTAACCACATTAATTCACCCTGGCTAGAAAAATAATCTAATATTGCATAGCTTATAACTTATAGCGTAAATAAGTAATTCAATTCCGGTTATAAATGTGTGCAAGAATCAAACAGGTACTCCATATATTAAATTAATATTTGTCATGAAACACGAGAAATGAATTCAATGCCAAGCTATTAACTTAGGAGAAATGCAGCCGCAGGTAAAAGCTGTCTGCCTTGGTGTGGCACAAACAAGTCACATAAGAGACTTTTGGCTGTGGAGATAATTCGTCCTGCAACACAGCTACTTAAAACAACACTTCTGTTGCTAGAAACGCTCATCTAAAAAAATGCAACTGACGTAGGATAAGTAAATATTAATATTACTATTTTAACTAACATATGATAACTGAATATTAATATCACAATTGTAATACACCCGCCAGTGCCAACCTATAGGCCTGGCTAATAAATGCCATGCCAGCAGCCACGGTCCATGCGGGTAACAGCGGTGGGGCTGTGTAAGAGGGGATTTCAAGGGACAATGCCAGGTGAAAATTAACTGTTTAATTTTCCCTCTGCATTTTCCTTCGAAATCCCCCCTTACATGGCACCACCGCCCCACCGCTGTTACCTGCACGGACAGCGCCTGCATGGAAGTCGGATTGTAACTGGGACACAGCTGATAGAGACGAGAAATTCAGGTCTGTACAGAGCATATACTAGCTGAGTCCTAAGCATATAAGCAAAATATCTAAAAAGTAATAATTCTTATAGCAGAGAAACTAAGGAAACAACTAGCAGATATACTTTCGGCTATTTCAATTTAGTAATAGCAAGATGGGGTGAGCAGCACAGACGAGGGGAAAGAAGCTCGTGAGTGACACAGCTGCAAAGCATATGAATTCTTTTGGAGTGATTACACAAAAAAAAGTTCCCCAAAATTGAGCAGTGGAAGGACACAAGTAAAATGGCCTTGCTCGGAGGAGGGATAAACACAAGCTGGACAAGGCAAGTCATAAAATAAGAAGCAAGCAATGAGAATGGCACTAAAAGAAACCAAATGATGAGGACGTGGCTAACCTAGCCAAGATGCTAGACACATTTTGAGGGAGCTCCCTCATTTCTCCACCTGCTGCCCGAGAGCTGATGCAGTGCCCCTAAAGTACCCAGTGGTCAGCGCCAGCCTCAATGCTCTTCTGGGTAGGCTACTTGAAGAGGAGGTAGGGATCTGGGACAGTGCACCCAAGCGGCCCTCTCAAGGCCCATGAGGGATCACGGTCAGGGGTGATGATGTGCAAACGTTTCCTCCTTCCTGACACCTCAAGGACTAGCTCTAGAAGGTGTGAAGTAGGGTGTCTCAAGCTGTGGCTGCATGGCATCTGAGCACTGCGGCGGCACGGACACTGTGATCCAGTGGTCTCTTCTTGTCAACACATACAGCATAGTAGCCCCAGGGGCACCCCGCTGTCCCCCCTCCCCCATAGTAGGTTACCCAAATGACACACACAAGACAGTTGGTGTTGGGTAACAATGCTGCAGGTTTATTACATAATTCCAGAATATGTAATGGGTGGGTTATCTTACGGGCGATCCAAGGGCAGGCAACCAACTGGGTCCGCCTGATGAGCCGGGCAGCGCGGGAGCGATGCCCGCCGTTGCTGCCATCCAGGTGATTCTTTCTACGATCACGTGCCGTTGGTAACTTCTACTCACGCCCCCCCTCTCGGGGCGGAGCGTCGCTTAGCAAGCCCCCGGTTCAGGCCCACAACCGCCCGCAGGACTAGCAGGGCGCCGACACGACTTCCGGGACCTCCCCTGAGGCTCCTCGGTTTTGGCTCAGGCACCCCCAATGGTGCCACGCAGAGGTACCCTTTGTACCGGCCTGCTTCCAGATCGCCCTGTAACTCCGCCACAGCCTGGAGGCGGCTCACCGTCGCAGCCAGGGCCCCCCACGTGGGACCCGTGCTCACTACGCCACTGGAGTCAAGCTATCCTGGCTGATGACGGCTGATAGCCAGAAACCGGTCCTAGGATGCTTGATTCCGGTTCAGGGAAGACATGGCTTGGCAGTTCGGGCTGGACTGTTCCCATGAGGCACAGGGTCAAGACTGATTTGCATATGGCCATGTCTAAACTGGGGTGGCGTAGTGGGCAAAAGAACGATGGATTTAACCCAGATCTCTTGACTGGGGGAGATTGTCTTTATTGTCAGCATTCCGTCCATCATTTGTTTGTTGTAACGCTTTTCGCCCTAAGTGGGATGGGTATTCCCAGACGTGGGACCCGTGCTCACTACGCCACTGGAGTCAAGCTATCCTGGCTGATGACGGCTGATAGCCAGAAACCGGTCCTAGGATGCTTGATTCCGGTCCAGGGAAGACATGGCTTGGCAGTTCGGGCTGGACTGTTCCCATGAGGCACAGGGTCAAGACTGATTTGCATATGGCCATGTCTGAACTGGGGTGGCGTAGTGGGCAAAAGAACGATGGATTTAACCCAGAGCTCTTGACTGGCAGAGAATGTCTGCATTGTCAGCATTCCGTCCATCATTTGTTTGTTGTAACGCTTTTCGCCCTAAGTGGGATGGGTATTCCCAGACGTGGGACCCGTGCTCACTACGCCACTGGAGTCAAGCTATCCTGGCTGATGACGGCTGATAGCCAGAAACCGGTCCTAAGATGCT
The DNA here is from genome assembly GCF_964204655.1 of Triturus cristatus. NCBI lineage: Eukaryota > Metazoa > Chordata > Amphibia > Caudata > Salamandridae > Triturus > Triturus cristatus. The sequence goes on from NC_140583.1 coordinate 883,405,978, forward strand.
TGATTCCGGTCCAGGGAAGACATGGCTTGGCAGTTCGGGCTGGACTGTTCCCATGAGGCAGAGGGTCAAGACTGATTTGCATATGGCCATGTCTAAACTGGGGTGGCGTAGTGGGCAAAAGAACGATGGATTTAACCCAGATCTCTTGACTGGGGGAGAATGTCTGCATTGTCAGCATTCCGTCCATCATTTGTTTGTTGTAACGCTTTTCGCCCTAAGTGGGATGGGTATTCCCAGACGTGGGACCCGTGCTCACTACGCCACTGGAGTCAAGCTATCCTGGCTGATGACGGCTGATAGCCAGAAACCGGTCCTAGGATGCTTGATTCCGGTCCAGGGAAGACATGGCTTGGCAGTTCGGGCTGGACTGTTCCCATGAGGCACAGGGTGAAGACTGATTTGCATATGGCCATGTCTAAACTGGGGTGGCGTAGTGGGCAAAAGAACGATGGATTTAACCCAGATCTCTTGACTGGGGGAGAATGTCTGCATTGTCAGCATTCCGTCCATCATTTGTTTGTTGTAACGCTTTTCGCCCTAAGTGGGATGGGTATTCCCAGACGTGGGACCTGTGCTCACTACGCCACTGGAGTCAAGCTATCCTGGCTGATGATGGCTGATAGCCAGAAACCGGTCCTAGGATGCTTGATTCCGGTCCAGGGAAGACATGGCTTGGCAGTTCGGGCTGGACTGTTCCCATGAGGCACAGGGTCAAGACTGATTTGCATATGGCCATGTCTAAACTGGGGTGGCGTAGTGGGCAAAAGAACAATGGATTTAACCCAGATCTCTTGACTGGGGGAGAATGTCTGCATTGTCAGCATTCCGTCCATCATTTGTTTGTTGTAACGCTTTTCGCCCTAAGTGGGATGGGTATTCCCAGACGTGGGACCCGTGCTCACTACGCCACTGGAGTCAAGCTATCCTGGCTGATGACGGCTGATAGCCAGAAACCGGTCCTAGGATGCTTGATTCCGGTCCAGGGAAGACATGGCTTGGCAGTTCGGGCTGGACTGTTCCCATGAGGCACAGGGTCAAGACTGATATGCATATGGCCATGTCTAAACTGGGGTGGCGTAGTGGGCAAAAGAACGATGGATTTAACCCAGATCTCTTGACTGGGGGGAATGTCTGCATTGTCAGCATTCCGTCCATCATTTGTTTGTTGTAACGCTTTTCGCCCTAAGTGGGATGGGTATTCCCAGACGTGGGACCCGTGCTCACTATGCCACTGGAGTCAAGCTATCCTGGCTGATGACGGCTGATAGCCAGAAACCGGTCCTAGGATGCTTGATTCCGGTCCAGGGAAGACATGGCTTGGCAGTTCGGGCTGGACTGTTCCCATGAGGCACAGGGTCAAGACTGATTTGCATATGGCCTTGTCTAAACTGGGGTGGCGTAGTGGGCAAAAGAACGATGGATTTAACCCAGATCTCTTGACTGGGGGAGAATGTCTGCATTGTCAGCATTCCGTCCATCATTTGTTTGTTGTAACGCTTTTCGCCCTAAGTGGGATGGGTATTCCCAGACGTGGGACCCGTGCTCACTACGCCACTGGAGTCAAGCTATCCTGGCTGATGACGGCTGATAGCCAGAAACCGGTCCTAGGATGCTTGATTCCGGTCCAGGGAAGACATGGCTTGGCAGTTCGGGCTGCACTGTTCCCATGAGGCACAGGGTCAAGACTGATTTGCATATGGCCATGTCTAAACTGGGGTGGCGTAGTGGGCAAAAGAACGATGGATTTAACCCAGATCTCTTGACTGGGGGAGAATGTCTGCATTGTCAGCATTCTGTCCATCATTTGTTTGTTGTAACGCTTTTCGCCCTAAGTGGGATGGGTATTCCCAGACGTGGGACCCGTGCTCACTACGCCACTGGAGTCAAGCTATCCTGGCTGATGACGGCTGATAGCCAGAAACCGGTCCTAGGATGCTTGATTCCGGTCCAGGGAAGACATGGCTTGGCAGTTCGGGCTGGACTGTTCCCATGAGGCACAGGGTCAAGACTGATTTGCATATGGCCATGTCTAAACTGGGGTGGCGTAGTGGGCAAAAGAACAATGGATTTAACCCAGATCTCTTGACTGGGGGAGAATGTCTGCATTGTCAGCATTCCGTCCATCATTTGTTTGTTGTAACGCTTTTCGCCCTAAGTGGGATGGGTATTCCCAGACGTGGGACCCGTGCTCACTACGTCACTGGAGTCAAGCTATCCTGGCTGATGACGGCTGATAGCCAGAAACCGGTCCTAGGATGCATGATTCCGGTCCAGGGAAGACATGGCTTGGCAGTTCGGGCTGGACTGTTCCCATGAGGCACAGGGTCAAGACTGATTTGCATATGTCCATGTCTAAACTGGGGTGGCGTAGTGGGCAAAAGAACGATGGATTTAACCCAGATCTCTTGACTGGGGGAGAATGTCTGCATTGTCAGCATTCCGTCCATCATTTGTTTGTTGTAACGCTTTTCGCCCTAAGTGGGATGGGTATTCCCAGACGTGGGACCTGTGCTCACTACGCCACTGGAGTCAAGCTATCCTGGCTGATGACGGCTGATAGCCAGAAACCGGTCCTAGGATGCTTGATTTCGGTCCAGGGAAGACATGGCTTGGCAGTTCGGGCTGGACTGTTCCCATGAGGCACAGGGTCAAGACTGATTTGCATATGGCCATGTCTAAACTGGGGTGGCGTAGTGGGAAAAAGAACGATGGATTTAACCCAGATCTCTTGACTGGGGGAGAATGTCTGCATTGTCAGCATTCCGTCCATCATTTGTTTGTTGTAACGCTTTTCGCCCTAAGTGGGATGGTTATTCCCAGACGTGGGACCCGTGCTCACTACGCCACTGGAGTCAAGCTATCCTGGCTGATGACGGCTGATAGCCAGAAACCGTTCCTAGGATGCTTGATTCCGGTCCAGGGAAGACATGGCTTGGCAGTTCGGGCTGGACTGTTCCCATGAGGCACAGGGTCAAGACTGATTTGCATATGGCCATGTCTAAACTGGGGTGGCGTAGTGGGCAAAAGATCGATGGATTTAACCCAGATCTCTTGACTGGGGGAGAATGTCTGCATTGTCAGCATTCCGTCCATCATTTGTTTGTTGTAACGCTTTTCGCCCTAAGTGGGATGGGTATTCCCAGACGTGGGACCCGTGCTCACTACGCCACTGGAGTCAAGCTATCCTGGCTGATGACGGCTGATAGCCAGAAACCGGTCCTAGGATGCTTTATTCCGGTCCAGGGAAGACATGGCTTGGCAGTTCGGGCTGGACTGTTCCCATGAGGCACAGGGTCAAGACTGATTTGCATATGGCCATGTCTAAACTGGGGTGGCGTAGTGGGCAAAAGAACGATGGATTTAACCCAGATCTCTTGACTGGGGGAGAATGTCTGCATTGTCAGCATTCCGTCCATCATTTGTTTGTTGTAACGCTTTTCGCCCTAAGTGGGATGGGTATTCCCAGACGTGGGACCCGTGCTCACTACGCCACTGGAGTCAAGCTATCCTGGCTGATGACGGCTGATAGCCAGAAACCGGTCCTAGGATGCTTGATTCCGGTCCAGGGAAGACATGGCTTGGCAGTTCGGGCTGGACTGTTCCCATGAGGCACAGGGTCAAGACTGATTTGCATATGGCCATGTCTAAACTGGGGTGGCGTAGTGGGCAAAAGAACGATGGATTTAACCCAGATCTCTTGACTGGGGGAGAATGTCTGCATTGTCAGCATTCCGTCCATCATGTGTTTGTTGTAACGCTTTTCGCCCTAAGTGGGATGGGTTTTCCCAGACGTGGGACCCGTGCTCACTACGCCACTGGAGTCAAGCTATCCTGGCTGATGACGGCTGATAGCCAGAAACCGGTCCTAGGATGCTTGATTCCGGTCCAGGGAAGACATGGCTTGGCAGTTCGGGCTGGACTGTTCCCATGAGGCACAGGGTCAAGACTGATTTGCATATGGCCATGTCTAAACTGGGGTGGCGTAGTGGGCAAAAGAACGATGGATTTAACCCAGATCTCTTGACTGGGGGAGAATGTCTGCATTGTCAGCATTCCGTCCATCATTTGTTTGTTGTAACACCTCATGACAGTGTGACAGCGCTAGCGGGACTCAAACCCTGTGAGATCCCTTATATCCGCAGGCCCAAGACTTACCTGTGAGCTATAGCTCCTGGTGTTATAGATGGCCCCATCTATGTCCCCAAAGCCAGAGACGCCATCCCAATCGGATAGGGTCTGCTGAAATAAAGGGCCCGTTGGGCCTGCGAAGATGAGCCACGAACTATTCGCCCCCTTGCGGGAAGGTTACACCACTTCACAATTCTGGGCCTGCTCTCTTTGGCTATTAAGGCGAGAAGGGTTTTACTTAACCTTTGGCCAGTCCCCTCTGATTGCTAAACCTGGAGCACAGGAGTGCTCCTAGCTGCCCGCGCGTGACCATGGGCAAGGGGCGACTCTTGCCCCTGCCCACCATCCCTTATTCCTTATGGGAGTTATGCCCCTACAGATCCCTCAGTGATGAAACCCCCTAGGCATACCAGCTTCGGGAATCTGTCTGGCTTAAGCATTGCGCTAGGCATACCAGCTTCGGGAATCTGTCTGGCTTAAGCATTGCGCGCTGTGATTTTGGACCCTAGTGAGGCGCTATGTGGTGACCACTTATTCTTTTGCCGCTATGTCAGAGCGTCCCCGTATTCAATGCGATTGGGGCACTGAGCTACACCCATCTAGTGGCTTAATCCAGGCTTCCCTTAGCATTAGATAATACTACCATTCTATCTCGGTTGCGTTGCCCTTCCCGACTAGGCACCCACCTGGGTGGCTAGGTTACAGTTAGATATGTATGATTTCCCCCATATCTGTGCCACTATGAGTGACAGGTGAAGGCGGCCTACATAAGCATGTTGGCGGGGCAGAGTTGCGGGCATAAGCATACCTCTTACAGTCTATGTCGGCAGCGACCCGTGTTTAACTGTTACTAACATGGCAATGACCGTTCTACGTTAGGACTATCCCCACTCTGGTCCGCCCTGCCTAATGACTGATGCACTTGGGAGCACGAGGCCGTAAGCAATGGGGGTGGGTGTCAAGACAACAACAACAATGACAAACGACCAAAGCCCCCTTTCAGCAAAAGGTTGGGGACGAGGGACACGTGATGCAATCTGTCAGTATAGTTCGAATTCTCTCGATGGCTCCAACAGCTAACTCCCTAATTGGGACGCACCTCCCCTTGGCATGTGTGGGGGCATCCGCGAAGTCTGAATCCTGTCATGGCTGCTCAACACATGCAGTAAAATGTGCTGAAAACAATCTTGTGGGACTGCTGTTACTAGACATGCTCATCTATGCATTAATGTTAGTCAACCGTGCCGCACGTGGCAACGAAAATTAATTCCATCCTATCTCCTCCCTATACCACTACTTTCAGGCTTAGTGCTGGTACAGCATCGCCACAGTGCCAACCGGTGGCGTACCATTTGCAACATGGGCAATCCTGAAACTAGTGTCTGTCATGTGTACTAGGAGCGACACCTTCTAGATTCGACATTCAGTCCGCAAAGCATGCGGACTCGACCCGAAGGTATTGGAGAGCTGTACATGAGAACTGCCTTTACATTGCATACTCAGGCACAGGGGGAGATTAAGTGATTTGCCCAAAATCACAGGACACGACCTCGAGGCTCGAACCCTGGTTTCTTGCGCCAGAGTAGACGGATGCACATGAGTACCGTATTTATAATACATATGCAGGCGCGGGAAGATAAGAGATTTCCCCAGGATCACAGGACGCGACCTCGAGGCCCTAACCCTGGTGTCCTGCACTAAAGTCGGCGACTGCACATGGTCAGTATTTTCATTTCCTATCCAGGCACGGGGAGATTAAGCGATTTTCTCAAAATCACAGGACGCAACCCCGAGGCTCTACCCTGGTTACCAGCACCAAAGCCACGCTTGCTAGGCAAAGATGTGGCGGTGGTGCGAATATATAATGAATATATATTTGTTATTTTCTTGGCGCACAATCGGCCGGGATATTCCGCATAAGCACCAGTTCAATTACTCCCACATAATTATCTCCCAGCCGCCAAGCATCCTCGGGCTCTGCCTGCACATGCCACTCGAGGAGACATGCAGGCGCGCCGCCCAGGGCCTCGAGTCGGCTGACCTGTATGTCGCTGTTCCTTCCGACCTCCGGATAGAACCAGTAACATGCCTATGCGCTTTTCCCACTACCCCATTAGGCCCAAACCATAGGGGGCCGGCCGCCTTGCATAATGCTGTTTCTGACATTGCATCCAGCCATATGAAAAATGTAACGTCGGACCTACGTCAATTAGCACTATTGGATTGTCAATGGTTGTATGTTGCATGAGCTGAAAAGGCAGAAACTATGCATGCACACACTCACCGCATGCAGTTCCTGTGGTGGGGGGGGATCGGGATGCAGGTTACAAAGCGTCACGTGTGGTCAGAATCGGACTGCGCGACCATTGCTGTAAATAGCACTTCTATATCGCGCGAACTCGACCCGAAGGTATAGCAGCGCTGTGCATGAGCACCATATTTACACACATATTCGGGCACGGGAGTGAGATCATGAGCCGCCAGGTCCGCGACCCTCAGGAACCCATGTGCGCACACCGGCGATGCCTTCTTGAGACACCGGTTGAGGGGGGAAGAAGCATCTGTCCATAGCGCAACTGCGCGCCAAAGTAACTGAGCACCGGACACGAGCACCGTACCACATTAACCAGTTCAGGTGCGGGAGATGTAGTCATGCCCGGGATCACGTAATGAGCGCGCATGCATTGGAGCGCCGGACACGAGCAACGTGTCACACATTCATGCGCGTGGAATGCCGAAATTCCTTTAAACCGTAATGCGCGCGAAAGTATTAGAGCGCCGGACACGAGCACCGACCAAATAACCCATTCAGGTGCAAGGGGTGCCGTAATGCCCAGAATCACATAATGCGCGCGAATGTGGGCACGAGCAAATTCTTGTGAATAATACATGCACTTGTATCATGTGTCTGCATTATAGGAAGCCAGCCAATACATGTTGCATAATTATCTAGCGTGAACTCGACCCGAAGGTATTGGAGCAAAATCTTGTGAACAATGCCTACACTTGTATCAAGTATCTGCCTTATAGGAAGCCAGCAGATACATGTTGCATAATTATATAGCGCGAACTCGACGCCAAAGGTATTGGAGCGCTTTACATGAGCACCGTATTTACCTTACACCTGCAGGCACGGGGAGCTTAAGAGATTCGAACCATATAACGCGATCCCCGTGCCAGATCACGCGAGCACCGCACCAGATTAACCATTGAGGTGCGGGGGGTTTAGTAATGCCCGTAATCGCGTAATGTGAACAATGCATGCACTTGTATCATGTATCTGCCTTATAGGAAGCCAGCAATTACATGTTGCATATTTATATAGCGCGAACTAGACCGGAAGGTATTGGAGCGCTTCACATGAGCACCTTATTTACATTACACATTCAAGCACGGGGAGCTTAAAAGATTTGTACCATACTACACGATCCCCGTACCAGATCACGCGAGCACCGCACCAGATTATCCATTGAGGTGATTATCCATTGAGGTGCGGGGTTTAGCAATGCCCGTAATCGCATAATGCGGACGCGACCTCAAGGGGCGGAACCTGAGTTCCCTAAACAGCGTCCAACTCGCAGTCGTCGGACTACCCCACCTCTGCCGGTCACAACGCCTACCGCATGCAGCCCACTGCATACCCGCCCCTGCCCTCAACGGCAGCGTGGCCGACGGGAGGGGGGCGATAACCTTATCCAGGGAGCGCCACGGGGGTTGCACCGCCCGCGATCAGCGGGGACCCAGGCAGCTCCCAGCCTTGCAGTGCTGGTGTATTGGGGCCGTGAACCCACGCTAATCTCATAACGGCTCCCCCGGCGCAGGGTATGCGGCTTCTTGTCCGGCCGCACCCCCATTCATTTACTGTGTTCGCGAGGGCCGCCGCCATTGAGAAGTATGCCCCGCGGGCGGAAGGCCGACGGACACCCGATCGATACAGTGTGTGATGGAGCGCTAACAGTAATCAGTTCAGGTGTGGGAGATGTAGTCATGCCCGGGATCACGTAATGAGCGCGCATGCATTTGTGCGCCGGACACGAGCAACGTGTCACACATTCATGCATGTGGAATGATGAAATTCCTTTAAACCGTAATGCGCGCTAAAGTATTAGAGCGCCGGACACGAGCACCGACCAAATAACCCATTCAGGTGTAAGGGGTGCCGTAGTGCCCAGAATCACATAACGCGCACGAATGGACACTCTTCACTACAACGCAACCTCATTTATCAGGCCCAGTTCGCTAACTGGGCACGGGCTGTCAGTGTGTGCATCGCCGTGATACCGACCGATCAACCAAGGAGCCACGCACTGGGGCTCTTCCTGCCAGCTTACAGGACGTGAACAGACCCACGCAGCCACCGGTGTCCTTTCCGCGACGCAGCTGAGCCCGATCTGTCCCAGCGCGTGTCTGTCCGCCTCGCGTGGCAGAGAGCGCCCCCCAGCCATTCGTAGTCGGGGACTCGGACTCAAGATGTGGAACAGAGAGATTTGTTCAGCCCTACGCCAGTCAGCCCTACGCCAGCCAGACCCAGCCGGAAGGACCAGACCTGGCCGGGTGGGGCGATGGGGTGCTAGCCGCCCAATCCGTCCCCGGCGCCATTGACATCAGAGACACATACTCGGGGAGAACAGGGTACGCGGCACAAGGCGAGGGGCGGAGTCAGACCCGCATATGTGGGAGCGCACTGGCTTTAAAGATTTTCGTGGTCGGCAGGATCCGAAACTGCGCGGGGAAACCCCAATAGATTTCTAGTCTATCGCCTTAACCGCTCGGCCATGACATTAAAACATTAATGCGCGCTAACGTATTGGAGCGCCGGACACGAGCGCCGTGCCAAATTCACATTGAGGTGCAGGGGGGTGTCGTAATGTCCGGAATAGTCTAATGCGTGCAAATATGGGCACGATCGAAATCTTGTGAACAATGCACACACATGTATCATGTATCCGCATTCTTCTGCAGCCAGCAATTACAGCTTGCATATTCATATAGCGCAAATTCGACTCGAAGGTATTGGCGCAAAATTCTTGTGAACAATGCAATCCCTGCATCAGCATCTGCCCATATAGGCAGCCAGCCAATGCATGTTGCATATTATATAGCGCGAAATCGACCCGAAAGTATTGGAGCGCTCTACATGAGCACCGTATTTACATTACACATCCAGGCACGGGGAGCTTAGTACAATATTACATGCTAGACTGTCCCAGATCTTGAGCACCGTATTTACATTACACATCAGGCACGAGGAGCTTAAGTACAACATTACATGCTCGAGTGTCCCAGATCCCGCGAGCTCTGCTCCCGCGAATGCGGATGCGACCTCGCGGGCCGGTACCTGATTCCTCCAAACCCGCGTCCCGCTCGCAGGTTACACCGCCCCGCCCCGTTCCTCTCAGCACCCCCACGATAACGCACTCGCTGCCCCTGAGCACGCAGCCCAATGCATGCCCTCCCCCCGCCCTCACTGCATCGAAGCCACCGGAGGGGGGGGGGCGACTGATCCCGGGAGCGCCACGGGTTTGGACCGCCCGCGATCGGCAGGAACCCAGGCAGCTCCCGACCTTGTAGTGCTGGGGGGGGAAGGGTCCGAGTACCCACGCACGCTCCTAACGGCTCCAACCTGACGCGGGGAGTGCGGCTTATTGGCCGGCCGCTCCCATATACACTTACTTGCGCGAAGAGCGCCGCCATTGAGAAATACACCCCAGGGGACGAAAGGCCGACGGACACCCGAATGATTTAGTGTGTGCCCGACAGGACCTTAATGGAGCTTTACCCCACACAGAATCACGCTGCGGTGGGCAGGGGATAGCTTAGACCGTGCCCGCGAAACCCCCCAAAGCCCAGATCGATGTGGCGGGGGTGGGATGAAGGGATGGCCCTGGCTGGCAAGAGTTCCATTCCCATAACTTGCAAGCCACCGTAGCTTTGAAGCTCCCACATTCAAAACACGCCACAAATTTCGCGCCCTTTCCCGCGCGCCAAGGGCCCCCTTAATCGCGCCACGTCCCTACTCAACCGACACTAACGCTCATTACGACAGGACGCAGCGTCCTATCGAGCCACCATGGCCCAACTTGTGCCCCCCCCGTCCATGGCCATCCGAGCCACAGGGCCCTGTCGACCTGGTACTGCCCAGGGACAGGGCCGGGGCGGGGTGGGTAGGGCAAGACTCACCGTTGTTCCTGAGAACCGTAAGTTGACGGTGGGGCCGGGATCGCAGCGACGCGGCGAGGACGACGACCAGTGATGCTGGTGACTGCGACCGATCAAATGGTGAGGTGGGCGACAAAGAGGTCGCCAGGAGGGTGGTGGAAGGCTAAATAGCCTCCCCCTCACACCAGGGCCAGGAAGTGACACGCATTGCGCGTCACTTCCGGCCAGCCCGAGGAGGGGGGCTCCGGTCGGCGTCCCCGGCCCCCCCCCTGTGGGAGGGGTGACCGGTGCCCCGGGGGCACTAAGGCACCTACCGCCAATTGGCCCCCTGCGGGGGCCGCGGTCAGCGGCAGAGGTGCGGTGCTGTGGCAGAGAGCTGCTATGAAGGACGAGGAAAGTCCATGTGTGCGCCTCCAGCTGCCCCCTAGCCCTGCACTACGTGTTGGGGGCTACTGAGCTCCGCCCACTCAGGGTGACTGACTGGGCCCCGAGACACCAGGCAAACTAGAGCTCCAGGGCCTGATTCACCCTCGCCAGACAGGAGGTCCCCTAACCCTCCACCTAGCTGGATTCTCCAGGGCTTCAGGAATAACGGTAGGGCTATACTGCACACACCGACTTGCAAGGGAGAGGCACAGATCAAACGCGGCCCATTCTCCACTACTGGGGGCTGAACCAGAGTCTCTGGGCTGGCCACCTCTACTGGAACCCCTGGACAGAGAAAGGAATGAGCTTGTGAGACTGGTATACTTCGTCAGTAACTGCTCATGCTGCCCTGAGCCTAGTTACTACTTTATCCTCGACAAGCTGCTCGCTGGGTCAGCGGATCAGGTACCGAGACCTGGGACACTAGAGGCATCCACCTGAGTTAGGACCAAATCCTCATTTGCTGCTGGGTGACGTTGATGCCAAGAAACTGCTGACTACTTGTGCTGCCTGCTTATTACACCAATGACATAGGCCTTGAGGGGTTTACTCTGTTCACACGCTCGCTCCCTTACTCCTGTATTTGCCTATTTGCCTATTTTGCACCCGCTCTCAGCTGTTTCAATCTTTTACATTTTAGATTTCGGATGGACAAATGTTAGGCCTGTTTTTAAAACTTTATTTTGAAAATACTGTTGTGTTTTAGGTAACTGTGGGAAATTTGAATCTGATTACGACTGGGGCTTACCTTACTTCCTGCTTCTCCGGTCAGCCAGTTAGAGACGCCATTTTTAGTCAGTGCGCTCTCTAGTTCTTCTGGCTGCCTGGTTTATAAATATGCACGCTGCACGGACGCAGGTGCCTTGAGGGGTTTACTCTGTTCACACGCTCGCTCCCTTACTCCCGTATTTGCCTATTTGCCTATTTTGCACCCGCTCTGAGCTGCTTTAATCTTTTACATTTTAGATTTCGGATGGACAAATGTTAGGCCGGTTATTAAAACTTTTTTTTTAAAATACTGTTGTGTTTTATGTAACTGTGGGGAATTTGAATCTGATTATGACTGGGGCTTACCTTACTTCCTGCTTCTCCGGTCAGCTAGTTAGAGATGCCATTTTTAGTCAGTGCGCTCTCTAGTTCTTTTGGCTGCCGGGTTTATTAATATGCACGCTGCGCGGACGCCCCACTGGCCGAAGGCGCGCCTAAGGCAAACTCGTCTGAGCCCGTCAGCGTCCCTGAAGCGGCCAGGGACAGTTACTCTGCCCGTTGGCCTACCGCCACACTGGATAGGGTGTGCTATACAAGTAAGGCACTTTAGTCACTCGGCTCACCAGCATGTAACCCTCATTGCCAGCTAGACTTGCTGTCTACCCAGGATAATATTTGTGATGTGTGTGGCTTCAGGTTGTGCTCTAACCCTCCTATATCTGGCCTAACTCCTGCTTCCTCAGTAAGGCCCTCCAGGTCACCACCGATCTTGGCGGCTCCGATTAATGCGCGTTCTTTAAAGAAGCACCACGCAGATGTATTCGAGCTCCTCTCTGATAAACCGGTGGACCTGCTGTTTATTACTGAAACTTGGCCAGATAATACATCTGACCCGTTCATTGCACTAGCCACCCCTGTGGGCTATAAGATCGCCAGAGCAGACCGCCTTGAGGGAAGGGGGGGGTGGAGTGGCGATTATGTACAGGGACAAATTGGATCTCCTGAGGGGTGACACTAATACATGGGGTGATTCCGAAGTTCTGGATTTCAGCATCAGGTTTTCTGACCATTTTCTGTTGAGAGGCTCTCTGATTTATCGACCTCCTGGCCCTGTCAGGTCCTTTCTGCAATCATGGGGCGATGCTGTGATTTCCAGGGCGCTTCGATTCTCTCAGTATATGGTTCTAGGGGATCTGAATATTCATCTTGACCAGTCTGATTCTAATGACTCCCTTGCTTTGTGCGACATCCTTCAGCTCGCCCAACTTTCTCAATGGGTCAAGCTCCCTACACACCAAGGAGGACATATTCTTGACCCAATTTCCTCTAACTTTTCTATCATAGTTGAAGACCCTCTACCAGTCTCTTGGTCAGACCACTGTCTCACCTACTTCTCCTGGGAGGTAGCCTTGGACTGCCCTTGTGGCCCCTGCTACCGGAAACCAGCCTTCAAAAAAATAGATCACTCCAAACTTGTCTCGGTCCTGTTGGCTTCCAGACCCGCGCTCCCTCCGGATCTTGACGGGATTCTCAAACTGGTTATCCAACTCCATGAACATTCTAGCCACACCGACTTCGTCCAGGTTCTCCAGGGAATCACCTTCTAAACCCTCGTTCTCCTCGGATTTGTTCGTTCTCAAGCAGAAGTGCAAAAACCTTGAACGTGCCTGGCGTCTTAGTGAATAGTGTCCCCTGGCTAAGGGCAATCTCAGGTGCAGGCAAAAAACATACTATGCTGCGATAACACAGGCTAAGGAATATTATTATGCAGCCCACATTGAGCAGGCACATAACAACGCCATCGAGATCTTTTCTATAGTCCAATGTTTTACGTCCCCCACAGCACAATTGTGCCCACTTCCGGCCACAGAGGGCTGGTGCAATACTCTGTCCAAATTTGTCATGGATAAAATACACACGATCCAGGCAGCCTTCACTCCCTGCGCCGGACCTCCTTCTGACCCCGTGCATGGTGTCCCTTTGCCTGCCACTCCCAGGCACGCTCTGGGATCTTTCAGTTCTGTGGATTTGCCTAGCTCTCTTAAAATCCTGAAGGGCTTGAAATCGGGCTCACCCGCTGACCCCTGCGCAGCTAGATTGTTAGCCGCGGTCACAGGGACCATCATCCCCGAAGTAAATACCATCATAAATGCCTCCCTTCTTGAGGCCCGTGTACTGGAGGCCTATAAACAGACAAAAATCCTTCACCTTCTGAAAAAGCCCACCCTTGACCCCCTGATCCCGGGGAATTATCGTCCTATCTCCCGCCTGCCCAGCCTAGCCAAAGTCTGTAAAAAGGTGGTAACCAGACAACTTACGGAGATTGTAGAAGGGTCAGACATCCTGCTTCCAGCATCCAGCACAGTCTGGGTATCGTTCCTCTTACAGTACTGAGACAGCACTGGTGTAGATTTCTGAGGCCATTCGCGAGTGTCTAGACGCCGGTGGGAGAGCAGCTTTAGTAATGCTCAACATATCGGCGGCATTTGACACGGTCCCGCACTCACTGCTGCTCGCCTGGCTCAGTGAACTAGATACGAAGATGCTGGAAACAGATCACAGTGGAACAACCTCCGATTTGTGGGGTTACCTGAGGGCATAGAGTGCACGGCTCCTTCTAAAACTGAATGACATCCTGGATCACAAATGAACTCCTCTTGCCATGGTTCCGCCTGAAGCAGGCCCATAGATCCTTGGCTCATAAACCACTACCAGGGGCCCCACTCGAGACCAATTACTGCTTGCATCAATCTACTTGCATAATGAATTTTCCCGATTATTCGAAACAAGCCCAGAAGAAACGGAATTCCTTTGATGAAGTAAAGCAAAAACTTAAAGCACTGATACTCCAACATATTTTCATGTTCCCCGCTACCATGAAAGTCTTGCACAACTCACATGCTAATTTTTCAGCTCTAAGGACCATGTGGCTTTATGTCTGGTCACACCATGAGACACTGTATTAGGCGCTTCCACATGATGCTGAACTGCCATACACAGCTTGGGGTCTCTTGTGCCCCCCCCTACTGATCGACTTTGAGTAGGAAGTCAACCGAAGTCCTTGAGCGCATGGGTTTCAGCCAAAGATTTTGCAGATACGTCAAATTGCTGTACTCCTCACCCTCTGCACAAGGGAGGGCCATTGGGACACTCTCAGACCCTTCCCATCTGTAGGGGAGCCAGACAGGTTGGCTCCTCTCACCCCTACCTTTTGCACTTTGCTATCAAGTCGCTAGCTTGGCTCATTTGATGTGATGCGCAAATACAAGGCTGGCAATGGCAAGGGGGTTGAGGACAAAGTCGTACTATATGCAGTTCTACGTCGGAAGGATCACTGACATAATATTGATGCATACAATATTGAAACACAAAGATATCAGAAATGAATTATCAATGACAAGCATATCAACATAATATACTTAATTAGTAAAACAACAAATATGAAGTACACAAATATCATTGTTAAGAAAAGCAGTTTTCAATTACATCAAAAAATAAAATATTAGATACAAAAATATTGTTAGTTTTAAAGAAAGATATGATAAGTCAAAAATATCGTTTCACACAATATTAATTGCATTAGTATCACTCAAATAATTAAATAATCATTAATAAATACACAAAACAACACTTTTAACTTAAAACAGTTACTTCTAATAAACCCTAAACCTTTTATGCACATACTTAAATTAAATTAAAATATTTTACATCAACTTCATCTTCACCAATCACCTAAAAAAAACATAACTATAATTATAATAAACCAACCCCAACAAGATTTTAGCATAAACTAAAAACTGTTAAACTACAGCGTAACATATACTCAAAAGTATCAAACAACATATCATACATAAAAAATAATATCTAAATTAGTGTTTAGCATAGAAGGACTGAACAACTGAATAAAATTCAAACTAAAACCAAACCAATCAATAAAATGGAACTATAAACAACTGTAACCAGCAGAATCAAAGAAACAATTTAATCAACAATATAAAAGGCACACTAATTTAAACAACTAACTACTTCAAAAACAGCAAATATTGCAAGGTGAGGAAACTCTGCTGGATTTTTTCACCAGATCATTAAAGAAGAAATATGTACATTTGAACAACTACCTAGCCAAGTAAGCAAAACTTATATTTGAACTAATATGTAATAATTTTGAAACTTAAAAATGATAAATAACTATTCATTTTTACCACACTCTACAACTATCTTTTTACATAGACTTCCTAAAAGAAAAACCCAAGACTTGAAAAAGCAAAAAACTACGAAAAAATGACAACTATCACAAACCACCAAAAAAGATATACAAAAGTAAGTATGCATACACTTACCCAGGTAGCAAGCTAAAACAAACTAACAAACTCAACCTCTACAACTACCAACAAATTAATACCTAAAATGAGACATGATATTTTTTCATCCAACTGAAAAAAATGCAAATGCTCCACATTAGAACAACCCCACCTGAAAAACTGCTAAACTGTGTGAAACATCCAAAACAAAAAGAACATACATGTAAGCATACAAAATAGAAGTAGCTGCATGTTTCCACATATAAATAACAAATGTGCAAACTTTAAAATACTCTATGGGCCTTAATTATGAGAAGTGACGCATCGCTGCGACAAAGCAGCGATTCAACACTTCTCAGTGCGCCCTCTTTCCGACACCATGGATGCGCCGTATTTACAGTACGGCGCATCATGCCGCAAGGAGACTCAATCTGTAAGTGCAAAAGTGACACATGCTGGGGTGTGTCTGAAAACAGACACAACTCCAGCAATGTGTCGTTCTACATGGGGCAAGCCTCATGTGAATGTGCCTGCGTCACCCTTGAGACAGGCGTAAGTTTTTGACGCAATGGCGTCCTAGCAGTGGCTCACTGAAAGCTTATAGATTTCAATGCGCCACTTCTACAAGGCTTTGAAGAGGGGGAACACCCACCCTGCACACATTATAACTAACGCAGGGATAATGTATCGCAGGGGTTTACGAAGTGACACCTCTGCCTACATGCGTCTCTTTGTAAATATGGAGCAAAGTGGTAAATTATTTACGCCGCCGCAGCGCCACAAAAAGTGATGCAACGGCGGCGTAAATGTTATGCAGAGCTTCATAAATAAGGGCCTATATATTTAAACTACAACACTACTTTCAGATACAATGACAGAAGCTGCCTAGGATATCAATTCGCAGAATGGTAAGCAGTTACTAAATCATATGGGCTACACCTACAGACAAGAAAATTTATCAACAGAAACTATAAATTGGAAATGTACTAAATATTATTCCTATGCATGCTATGGAGAGCCATAAAGATGATTTTGTAATTCATATAAGTAAGCACCAACATCCCTCAAATGTCATAGAAATAGAAATGAGGGAGATACTTCAGTATATAAGATAGGCAAGCACTATCTCCCAGGAACCCACAAGCAAAATTCTTGAAGATATACTACCTAAAGCCCCCGAACACATCACACACCAGCTACAGCCTAACCCCACTTTAAAATGTTTAATTGCACTAGCTAAAAATGCAATCAGTGATACATCCCCTGCCTCTAGAAGAAAACAAGACATATACATACCTGAACATTTTACAATGACACATAATAAAGAACCTTTCCTATTACATGAAATGATGAAAAAGAAATTCGAATTTTCTCAACAGCAGATAACTTATTAAAATGTATCCAATGTCACACCTTCAAAATGTGTCCCAAACCATTCACCCAGCTATTCACCATACATGGTAAATATCAAAATAAAAATATTCCTTTTAGATATGCCCTACTATCATGCAAACAAAGCAGCACTTACTACGATCTTTTAAACCAAATAAAACATAAAAACAAATAATTACTACCCCTAAAAAATTAGCCTAAACTTTGTGCAAGCCATGATTCAAACTATTCTAAATATTTACCTCCAAACACCCATACAGGGCATTTACTCTAATTTCAATTAAAGTATATGGAGACACCTCCAAATATCTGCTCTAAGGGCCTCATACCAAGCATGGCAGTCTGAGGTCAATTGAAAGTTGGGTGGTCGAACCTCCATTGTACTGCCGCAGGACGCCAGGGAACTGCCATTCCCTAGGGGTGGTACGGCGGTCAGGGCCTTAGTAATATGCTGGTGGTGCCGCTCCTGAAACAAAGGGTGCCCTACAGGTTCCTTTGCTGCTCATTTGCATGGGGATGCATGCGCAGGGCACAACATGTGCCCCCCTGTGTGCATGCACCCCAGTTCCTTCACAGCATAGACTTTACAGTCCATGCCGTGCAGGAACTGTTTTTTGGTGTTCCCATTGTGGTGCCCATTTTCAGAGGCACTGCCGTGCGACCACCAAAAACTGCCGACCAGACATGAGGAAACTTGTTATATGGCGGGTGATGGGCACACAGGTTTGGTGGTGCAAGAGAATATTCTACAAACAGCCAATTTACCTTTGAAATAAACAATTATAGCACTAGCCTATGTCCCTGTCGCAGAGGCAACCGACCACTACAATCTACTAATATGAAACCCTTTCTACCAACAAAATGAAGACAAACTTAGCTTCCTAATGGCCTATTTCAAAGACACTTGGGTTGGCAGACTGCATCGCACAGGACACAGATGGCTAACCCAAATTCCAAATACCATAGTGGAATTTCCGTGACCGCAAATTAGTTCAGGAAGCAAAAGCAAACAACACAGTGGAAGGATGGCACAATGCCTTCCAATCCACATTAGGCAGAACCAACCTACATTTTTCAAATTTAAAGAAGCATTGCAAAAAGTGTAAAGCTACCAGCGACTATGAATGGAACAATCCGTTACCCAAATTACCGCCTAATTTAGCAAACACACCAAACAAATGTATGATAAGCTACAACATAAAGTCAAACTCTTCAGAAATAACAAAGGAATACATTACTTAGAAATGATTGCTAAAAGCAGGGGTGGAGCTAGCCCAGCCTGCAAGATGGCCACGTCGTAGGCAAGCTCCTTGCAGTCGCCTAACAATCCTGTATTTATCCTACATCCCCAGCCTGTTCTATGCACTAGAATCCACAGATTCACGTATTGGAGCACTGTGCTATACGATGGTGCCGAGGTCTGAGACTGTTATCGCCTGGGATGCCACAGATAATGGTGACGACATTGCCGACAGCGCAGGGCCTGTGTGGCCTCGGAGTGGCGGGGTCGGGGAGGCCACGGCACAGCGGCTCGTGATCCTTCCTCTGCTCGGGGGACGCCGCTGGAGAGATCGTGCCCTTTGAAGCGCTGCATGGGCCGGAGGACGTTGGGCCTTGATCATGCTTGGGAGACGGGGTGAAGGCAGCCTGGGGTGGAGGAGCGTCCGCCTGATCGGGGCCCGCTGTGGTGAGAGGGCGGTGGGCAGCTGCTATACTGTGCGACGCTGCGGACCCTGCCCTGGAGGTGAGCGCCTTTGCTCTGCGTGGTCGTGGCCCCCCGGTCCACCCTAGTGTGTGGACGGCGCGGTGGCCTGGGGTCCAACCTGCACGGCACGGCCCCCGATGGTGAGTCCCATACAGCGCCCCTGAAGAGGACGTTGATCGGTTACACAACTGTACCCCCGGCCTGTCATCCACCGTTGGAGTTACGGCCCATGTACTGAACTACACAGCCGAGGCCTTGGGGTTTCACAGGAGGTGAGAACACATAGCAGCCGCTGGCCGGTGACTTGCAGCTGAGGTCTTTGTTAAGGGGCCTATAAAGAGATGGGCCCGAGTGCACTGAACTTATGATGCCAATCTGACACGTACTGGTGCCCTGAGAATGCCCTCTGGCCACAGCCACTGAGGTAAACCGTGGTACCAGCGCGGAGGCACACACTGTGCAGGGGGACAGTGCAGCCTCAGAGCCTGGGGAAGGTGAGCTTTTGCTGCCCTTCTGAAGCGCACCTTTGCCTCATGAACACCCACTGAACTCAGCCACTTCAACAGACCATACACTCGGCGTGGGAGCGCACACTGTAGCGGCCAATCATCGGAACCTGTGTGGTAAATATTTAAATTACCTGTACTATTTTTTATGCGGTAAAGTCTAGTAAGAATAACTCAGTCAAAATAAGAGGCAGAATCCGTGGTATTAGAGGTTCTGAAAAGGGCTTTATTCCTTACAAAGGAATTATAGTTCGAACTAGGCAACCATATTCCATCACCACGAAGGTTCAGGAAGGGATCAGCAATACATTATTGGCAAGTAACAGTATATATATAAAAAGCATTGCATTAAGACAGATGCAGGAGGCGTAACAGCTGATAATACAGATAAGAATACACATACGTAATGAAAATAGGCGTAAATACAGGCGTATACTAGAAACGTCATTTAAAATGATGTCACAAGTGGGTGGATCCATAAGAGAATCCTGCAGTGTCAGCAGAAATATTTGGCAGAGATGCGCGCGCAGCCGCATGACGTGTGATTGACGTACAACTAGAGGGTGAAGGGGAATTGACATTTAGCTCTACATGTGGAGACAGAAGTCTGGGGGGTCAGGTCAACCTAATCCCAAATAATATCTAATATCTTTGTTTAAGGAACTGGTTTATCCAAAAGGAAAGGTCTCTCGGATGGAATCTATTCTATACTGACTGTTAGTGCATGTACAAGCGTCTATGTGTCTACACGAGATGCGAGGGGGCAGGAATCTTCCATGGTAACAGGGGCTATGAATTACTTGCATAGAGATAGCGAGGCCGAGCCTTTTGCTCGGTAGCTGGAGGGATGTTTACCTAAACTACTAGACAGGAATGCATTGGATGAGGAGCGGAGCAGATAACTTGAAGGCTGAATACAGTTTTTGGCAGGCAACAGGCCGCGTCAGGCACCGTTAGCCGCGCAGGGAGTAAGACAAAGTTCATGGACACGGATGCAGGTCCAAGCTGGAGCATTTCAGAGGCAGAAGCAGAAAAAGGCTTGATGGCAGAATTCAGGGCCTACTCGCCCGAACTATAAAACTAGAAAAGTGAACCACATAAAGTCGGTGGCCTTTCGTACTTAGGAATGGAATATTCGACCCATTCATGGTGGATCTGAAAGAGGGCATGTTGACGTTGGACGCACATGTATTTGCGTCTTTATAGCTGGAACTGGAGGGAACATACATGTACTTATAGCATGTACATGGAGCCGTTGGGGTCTAAGATAGGGGACACAATTGACCATAAAAATTCATATTTCCACATTCCCTCCTTGTCCCCTACGGACCCTCATGAAATATCCATCTTCATCAATCCATCAATCTGTTCATATAGCATCATTTGTTCTTCTTTCTTCTTCCGGGATCTTGAATGAAAATTTGAAGGCGGGATACACGATGTGGCACACAGACCACAAATCGCTGGCCCACATTGTAGACACAAGCAGCAACTGAATAGTATGAGAAAGCCAATACCTAGGAAGGATAGGATCCTCCATCCCCAGGCTGACAACACCCTCCAGAACCAACCGGACCAAGTCCAGGTGCCTGGATTCTGGTGTATCTGGCTTACGATCTTATGAAGTCGAGTTATGGCTTTATATACTGACGGCGCGTTTTCTGGTATGAAAACACAGCAACTCGATCCGATGACTCTACAAGCTCCGCCCCTATCGGCCAGAATGACGTCAAGGACAAGACGATTTTGGAGAACAACAATCCGCATCGCAGACTGCTCCTCTGTTAAGTTGCCCAAAGCGGAAGTAGTTTCATTCACTACTGCTTCAAGGGTTCTAGTTAATCTACGTATCAGCTTACTATTAGTGACTGTACCTATGTAGGGAAAGAAACCTTTATTGAAATCTGTGTATTTCTCCCATGCTGTTTCAGTGTAGTCGACAATCGGGAGATCTCTCTGCTGTCTATTGTGTACTAAATGGGTGTTCCTATGATAATCAGGCGGGGCTAGGAAAACAGGTGGCAGAAGGAATGCAATGTAACAGGTACCATCCCAATCTAGGGGTAGGCGTATGTATGCGGTGTGACCACAGATGAAGTAGGAGTGACGAGAAGCTCTAAATGTAGACTCGCCTTTATCACTGAATTCTATTACAGTGGTACATTTACTATGGCCCATGTGTATTGAACCATTCTTTCTTACACATAATTCGCCTCTAACTGGAAATACTGACATAGTGGGCAAGACTGATGTGGCTTCGGATTCAACATTCAGGATCATGAGATTAAGTGTAAAGTTACCTAATCCATATACTTCATTTTCTAGATCAGTTCCTGTTCTTTTGGGAAGTCCCTCCTTGTTAGGGTAGCAGACCTTAAGTAAAACTAGGTTCAGGTTTCCCCAAACCCAGTTGTCTTGATAAACTACTGAATTTGAATCTAGGGAATTAATCAAACTAAACCATGCTCCACAGGAGCCATTGTGTGTGAACGGATATGGAAAGAGGGGCAGAACTCCCTTGTATTTCTGATAGGGAGGGAGTCGGCCACATATCCAACAATTTGTAGCATTGCTGGTCTGATGAGAATGATGTAGCATACTAATGAATGTGTTGTTGCGCAGCGCAAATCTATAGGACAACTCATGTGGGGGTAATTCGCTAAAAGAATGTTCGGCAGTAGCATTGGAAGCATGCTGGGAGATAGGGTAATACATGTGTAATAATATACTGGAGATAATAATCAGAAGACTTAGAAAAAACATAATTAACAATGTCACTATGCAGTGACTACGAAGTGATTTACAGTATGCATGTTTCTTGAGCTGTTTCTGTCTATTTCTCTCTCTAATTCGGTCTAGAGGATACATGTCAGAGACGAATTCAACCGATTCACCTTGGAGAGGACTTAAACAATCAAATTGTCTGACTTGCTAGACCTTAGTTTCAGTTTATAGTTTTCATTCTTGGTTTTTTCAACCAGGGGTAGTTTTGAATCAGTCTGTGAGGGAATGCAGGGCTGAGGGTTCACGTCGGACGGTAGTCCATAAAATTTTTTGATGTGGCTCGAGTGCAACCACCCTTTACGCCCCTCAATCTTCACGGCTGTCCTTGTGGTCAATAAGACGAGCTTCGGCGACTGCCACCGAGGCTCCAGCTGGCTCCTCCTGTCAAAATTCCTCACAAACACGAGGTCCCCCGGAACCACGTCGTGGGGCTTCACCTCAGTGTTGTCGGGAAAAGCTGCGGCTACCTGTGAACGACAAGATTGTAGTGCAGACATCAAGGAAGCCAGGTAATCTGTCAGCATATTACAGTCAACATCAGTGATTTTACGAGGTATAGGCGTCCCCCACATATTTGGTGGTCTACCGAAGATCACCTCATACGGGGATAGCCCTGTTCGAGAATGTGCTACCATTCTCATGTAAAAGAGCGCAACTGGTAAGGCTACTATCCAGTCGACACCTTTTTCTCTACATACTTTGGACAGTCTAATTTTCAGAGTTTGATTATGTCGCTCCACAAGACCTGCTGCCTCGGGATGTCGGACACAGTGGAATTTCCATTGGTAGCCTAACAGAAGTGAAACATGTTTCATTAGCTCGGATGAGAACGGCTGGCCATTACCTGAGTACACGATACGGGGCAAACCATACCGTGGGAAGAATTCTCGAACTAACTGTTTGGCAGTAGTCGGGGCAGTGTAATCTGAGACGGGATACGCCTCTGTCCACCGGGAAAGAGCGCATACAACTACGAGGACATATTTGAATCCTCGACAACGTTCCATCTGGATATAATCCATCTGGAGGACTTCAAAAGGGTGATCGGGGGGTTGAAATCCACCCTGGTCTACAGGTACGCCTTTTCCTGGATTGAACTGACAACAAATCATGCAGGTACGTACTTTCTGTTTAGCTGCTGCTCGCAAGTGTTTATTGAACCAAATGTGTTGAATACTGTCTAGCATAGCTTTCTCTCCTAGGTGCGCTGGACTATGTATTGTGTTAATGATGACCTGAACCATTGAGTCGGGGAGAAACCATATAGATTTTCCCTTCGTCATCCATCCTTGATCCGTTTGGATCCCTCCTAATTCAGTCCATCTCTTTATTTCTTCTGGTGTAGCATGTGTCTGTATGTCAATTACATCAAGGGCGGGATCCTTAACTGTCATGCAGTGTGTTGGTGTCGGAACTATTGTCTTTGTCGTGTCAATTGGACGAGTCTGATTCTGAGCAGTCTGTTTAGCTGTTCTGTCAGCTAGGTCGTTACCCTGAGAAATAATGTCAGTCACTTTTGTATGGGCTTTACACTTCATAATCGATATTGCAGTAGGCAGATGTATTGCATCTAACAGAGCTTGAATAAGGGGACCGTGTTGGATGTGGGCACCGTGAGAAGTTAAATAACCTCTCTCTCGCCAAAGCACGCCGAAGTCATGGACGACTCCGAATGCATAACGTGAATCTGTATATATGTTGACTTTCTTATTTTTGGCTTGAATACAGGCTTGTGTCAGAGCGATGAGCTCTGCTGCTTGAGCTGACAAGGTATCGATACAATTTGTTTCAATAATTTCAGTATCTGTTGTGACTGCATAAGCGGCCACTAACTCTCCTGTATTTGTTCTCATGCATGAACCATCTACATATAATGTCAGGTCTGGATCTGATAATGGGATATCTGTCAAGTCTTGTCTGGGTTTCGTCGTAATAGTAATAACTTCAATGCAATCATGTGCCAATGGGTCTGTTCCATTTAATGGCAAAAGTGTGGCAGGATTTAATGTACTACAACGTCTGATTTCTATGTGTGGCTGGAATAATGTTAATTCATAACCCGTCAGTCTTGCTATAGTCAAGTGTTGTGTTTGGGTTCGGTTCAAGAGAACCTCTACTGCGTGTGGTACTTGTACTGTCAATTGATGTCCTAATACTATGGCATCGCTTTGTCTGATTGCTAAAGCTGTTGCTGCGACTGATTTCAGGCACGCAGGAAGAGCCTGAGCTACGGGATCTAATGTACTAGAAAAATAAGCACATGGCTTGTGTGATCCTGCCTGTTCCTGCGTGAGTACTGACAGAGCAGTACCTTCACGTTCTGTAACAAAAAGTGTAAAATGTTTGCTGTAACATGGCGTTGCTAAAACAGGTGCTTGGCATAAAGCTTTCTTTAAGCTTTCAAAAGCTTGTGTGTGTTCCTGAGTCCAAGGGAGGACAGTCGATGTCGCTGCCTCCTGTGTTGTCAACTGAATGAGTGGTTTCGCTAGAAATGCATATTGAGGGATCCACTGCCTACAGTACGAAGTGAGGCCTATGAATGCCCGTACCTCCTTTTGTGTCTTAGGTGGCGGCATGTTAACAATTAACTGGATACGGTCGGGTGTAAGCTGTCTTCCCCCCTTGGACAGCAAGTGCCCGAGATACACAACTTGCTGGACACAGAATTGCAGCTTTGAAGGGGACACTTTGTGCCCCTTGTTGGCTAGGAAATGTAAAACCGTGAGTGATGCTTTTTCACATTCAGGTTCGCTTCGGGCGGTGATCAGTAGATCATCGACATATTGAAGCAGGGCAGTGTTAGCTGGCATGTGAATACTGTCAAGTTCTCTTTTCAGTGCTTGGCTATAGATGCTGGGGCTTTCTGTGAATCCTTGAGGTGCGCGTGTGAATTTAAAACTTCGTCCATTTAAACTGAATCCGAACAAATATTGGCTTTCCGGATCGATTGGGACGCTAAAGAAAGCGTTCTTGAGATCAATTACAGTAAAGAACGTTGCTTCTGAATCTATGGCCGTTAATAATGAAGAGATATCTGGGACCACGGGGTATTGTGGTACAATGCATTTATTTAATTCTCGCAGATCAATAACTAATCGATATACTGGTGGTGCTTTTGGATCAGTTCGTTTAAGAATCGGAATTATCGGGGAATTACATACATTGGAGTCGGTTTCTACAACCACTCCTTGTGCAATGAGCTCGTCAATGATTTGCAGTAAAGCCACTACAGCATCTGGGGGTAACTTGTATTGTCGTATTCGTGGTAGTACCACTCCTGTTTTGATTGTGACTCGATATGGTGTAATGTGCATACAACCTACATCAGTGGGGCCTTGTGCCCATAAATGTGCAGGTAGATTCTGTAACCGGTGATCCATGTCTCTAGACACGTAGTGACCCTTAAAGTCACGCAAAAAGAGTCGCACTCCTTCCGGAGAACAACATATTACAGCTCCTAGAGCCTTCAATGTTTTTATACCTAACAAGTTTTCTGGACATGATTTCGTAAGCAATAGATCTGTAGTTCGTGTCAATGGACCGACTGTGAAAGCAAGCGGTTGCGATACTTCGTTAATAGTGGGCTTTCCTGAAAAACCAAGGGAAATATTTTGTGAGCCTGAGAGGGGTACCCCTGGGACTTCGCTGTGACGGATAGTGGTTCTGCTTGCCCCTGTATCGAGTAGAAACTTTATGTCTTTCCCTAATACTTGACTCTGTACGTAAGGACCCTCTTGATCTACGGGAACCTCGATAAGGGGTAGGCCAACTTCCCTCTCTAGGCTATTTCATGTGTAGCGTTGATACTCTGGATAGTCATTTTGTGCATACTGGTACATCTGTTGTGTCGTGTTTTGTGTTGCAGCAATAGGCTGTGGCTGTTGTTGTAGTTGTTGTTGTGGTTGTGGTGCGGCCTGTTGTACGGCTGGCATAGGCTGTATATTCTGAGGTACTTGTTGTTGGATCTGATCCTGTCTAGGCGGACGTGGTCTCTCTTTCGTTATACCCGTAGAGATATTATGTTTCAGAACTGCGCAATCGTGTATATAATGACCTGGCTGTTTACAATAGTTGCATGTCCCTCTAACAGGACCTACTGAATCATTGGACTGTGTCGTACCCTTTTTATGACCGTCAACTGGAACTGACTGAGCAACAAGCATTTTCATTTTTGTGTCTTTCATACGTCTTTGTTCATGTTCTTGTTCTTCCCTAATTCTATTGTGATGATATTGTAACATTTGTAACATCTGTGACGGTGTGTTTCCTTGCCAGGTACTCTCGAATTTCAGTACTCTACTCTTAACTTGGGGCAGGGAATTCTCAACTAATTTTGTCACAAACAGATGTGGATACGATTCACTACTTGCTTTTATGCCGCTATTAATACCAAAACATTTTTCAAATCGGGAATAGAAATCACTAGTGTCTTCATCTTGTTTTTGTTTACAGGCTGAGATTGCACCCCAGTCTTCCTTTTTCGTAGTTAATAAACGTGGTAGTACCTGCACTAATAATCCTGGTAATGCTGTAGTCCTTTCCCCAAGCCCTGAACCTGCAGCTCGGGCCTTTTCTTCGTTTTCTAATATTGTCCAATCTATCTTTTGGTCTCCCACCTCCCATTCCTTTTCCTTGACTTTCTCGTAAATACCGGCAGGCAATAAAACTTTCAATATTTTCCTAATGTCGGGATAAGTATACTCTCCCATGAGTAACATGTCTTTTATCTCACGGTGGAAACCTGCTGGGTCTTTGTCATGGCTAGGTACTACTTTCTTCATTTCTAATAATTCAATTTTAGTTATGGGCGCGTACACAAACACGCGTTTAAAAATATTGTCCTCACCTCTGACTGGGTGCACTTCGCGTAAGGGATTCTGTCTGTCTATGTGATACGTTTTTCTTTCCTGGGGGGGAACTGAAACATGTTCTGGGCATATGAAGACAATGTACTGGTGTCGATATTCCAGAATTTCTTTAATTAAATCAGTACCTGAACCTCTCCATTTATTCGTGAGTAATTCTATCAATATATCAGGCAGGGGACCGGGATCGGAGTGTTGGCTTCTATATAATATAACGAGATGTTGTATCATGTATATACCAGCTAAACGCTGTTCGTCTGGGGTAAGATTCAAAAACGTGTGTGCCAACGCATCATCACTGTATTTTTCAGAACTGTCCGCCCATTGTACTGCTGACCTGGCTAATTCTTGTTCATCCATAGAATCGAGCATATGATACCCCCTTCGGTCTCGAAGTAATTTATCAGCAGCCTGGAATAAGTGTTCAGGGGACTTCGTATTTAACATAGGGACTTGAAAATGTCTATTACATTCTGGACGTATCGGACGTATCGGGTCATTAAAGTATCGGATATTGTTACAAGGCCTTCCCCTACCTACATAAGCTATCGTTTCTAATTGTCCTGTGGGCATTTCTGATTCTTCCTCCTCCTCTCCCTCTGACTCAGTTTTGTCTGCCTCTAATCTGGCTTTATGTATTCGTTCTACTTCTTTGCGGATCTTTCGGCACATAACTACTATGCATGTCTGTTTATCATGTTTTCCCTCTGATATATTCTGACCCCATCGGGTAAGTACTTGCATTTCATCCTGGTCTACCTCAGACCTATCTCTGTCTCTGATCACGCAGTTTATGAAGAAACGTAACAGTTGTCTCTGTATATCCGCTTTCTGGTATTCCATGGCTTCGTCAATACTTTCAGGGCCTTGCCCTGTTTGGACAAAGCGATATATATTGTCTAAATGTTTAATCATTCCTGGTAGCGTCGTTAAATATAGTGAGGCTCGTCGTATACGTAGTGATGATAGCAGCATTCTATCATTTTTACCGGGCACTGGATCATATCTACAATCTACAAGATGTTCCTTAAACATGTCGGATGTTGCTATTTGGGGTGTACGTTGGTTGGCTAAATCTCTAAGAGACGATTTGCTTCTTGATGGTGGTGTGGCAAAAATTGCTGTCGCACCTTCTGAGGTACTAGGCATGAAAGGATTCGTGGGATGTAAGGTAGAGACTGTGGATGCAGGAAAAGCGGTGGAAACAGATGAACCTGTTGGATTGTGCGGAGGAGTTTGTTGTTGCGGAGGTGGGGGCAGATGATCTCGGTGTTGAGCACCATCGACAGGTGGCGTGTGTGAAGGATCATTAACATATTCGGGAGCTGCATCTTCTAAATAAGAGGAAAGGAAAATATCTTTTGCGGTCTTGGGATGTACTTTAATCGGGAGTAATGGGGTTGGCAAATCCTTCGGTATTTCCGGGGTGGCCTTAGGTAAACCTTCGGCCAAAAGAGGATACATACCATTCATAAGAGTGTTTCGTTGTCTGTCTACTTGTTCTGTTTTTACTCGGATACCTTCCTTAACTAATACTTTTTCTCGGGCTTTATTTGAGTTCTCCCTACTTTTCTCTTCCAGTCTGAGCGCTTTCTCTGTGCGCCTATGCGATTCTTTACGCCATAACTCAATGGCATCTTTCTGTGACTGTCTGGCTTTCTTTTTCCATAATTCTTCTTCTACTCTCATGATGCAATCTGCATCCCATGTCCCAGCTGCGGGCCACCTCTGACTTTCTGCTAGATCCTTGGTGTAGTCCACCCATAAGTCAAGATATAATACGGCATCTAGACCATGTTTATGATACATAAAATACCCTGGAGTGTCCCTAGGTGGAATGGGAACAGCTTCTTCGAGTACTCCTTTTCTGGTTTTGATCTGTCTTAATTTTGAAAAGAACGGCATCTTTAAACCCTGTTACTTGATTCTTACTTGAACCGGACTTGAACACAATGAATATGATAAACACAATAATGAACACTCATTCATACCACAATTTTTGAACACAGTAAAACATTTAACATTTAACATTTAGCTTTTAACGAACATTTAATTTAGAAGAAAATTAGTTACTGACATAATACTAATACTAGATAATACTGAATTATATACATGAACATACTGGATATACTGCTAAACAGTACAGATACACTGCTAAAACAGTGCAGACCGGATCTGTGTACCCAAACCCGTCAGGACCGGCACAAATTAATGTGCACGTCTAACTGCCTCCCCAGCAACGGTACTCACCGGGTAGCACGGAACGGAAGGCCTCGGAACTGAACTAAACTGGACCGGACTGGACTCGACTGGACTCGACTCGACTCGGAACTTCGGAACCTGGTGGGCCTCTGTATACCTCGGATCTTGCTCTCTCAGCTAGGCTCTGGTCGGGATACTTCGCACTTCTCACCGCCTCGTCTGGGTGTTGATCGCAGCCTCAGTCACCCCCGCTTGGTCGGAGGGAGATACAGGAAATCCTGCGGGTACGCGTTGTTGTCCGTCCGGCTGTGGCAGGAGACCGGGCCTGCAACGCACCTCCGGCGCGTGAGATGAGAAAGTGTCCCTGTTCGGGCGCAAATTTATGTGGTAAATATTTAAATTACCTGTACTATTTTTTATGCGGTAAAGTCTAGTAAGAATAACTCAGTCAAAATAAGAGGCAGAATCCGTGGTATTAGAGGTTCTGAAAAGGGCTTTATTCCTTACAAAGGAATTATAGTTCGAACTAGGCAACCATATTCCATCACCACGAAGGTTCAGGAAGGGATCAGCAATACATTATTGGCAAGTAACAGTATATATATAAAAAGCATTGCATTAAGACAGATGCAGGAGGCGTAACAGCTGATAATACAGATAAGAATACACATACATAATGAAAATAGGCGTAAATACAGGCGTATACTAGAAACGTCATTTAAAATGATGTCACAAGTGGGTGGATCCATAAGAGAATCCTGCAGTGTCAGCAGAAATATTTGGCAGAGATGCGCGCGCAGCCGCATGACGTGTGATTGACGTACAACTAGAGGGTGAAGGGGAATTGACATTTAGCTCTACATGTGGAGACAGAAGTCTGGGGGGTCAGGTCAACCTAATCCCAAATAATATCTAATATCTTTGTTTAAGGAACTGGTTTATCCAAAAGGAAAGGTCTCTCGGATGGAATCTATTCTATACTGACTGTTAGTGCATGTACAAGCGTCTATGTGTCTACACGAGATGCGAGGGGGCAGGAATCTTCCATGGTAACAGGGGCTATGAATTACTTGTTATGTTATGTTATGTTATTGGTTTTTATATAGCGCGACAATTACCCGGAGGCGTCCTGGCGCTGTCTAGCAGATCCTAGGAAGGCTGAGTCAAAGGCAGATGGTGGAGGAAATCAGAGTTATTCATTACGGAACAGCCACGTCTTAAGTTCCCTTCTGAAAGACAGCAGATCCGTTGCCGACCTAAGGTACAGAGGAAGTTCGTTCCATGCCTTGGCGGCCCCGTAGACAAAACTTCTGCCTCCCCAACGAGCTTTCTTAATTCGCGGAACCTTTGCCAAATTTGCTTCTTTGGAGCGTAGGTTTCTGCCTGGCATATACCAGTGTATTCTATTCTTCAGGAAATCTGGGCCTAAGCCATGCAGAGCCTTAAAGGTCAGGGTCAAGGCCTTGAACTGGATGCGGCTATTGACTGGTAACCAGTGCAGACTTTTTCTTCCTGCGGACGCCGAGGCGAACCGAGAAGCGCCCGTGAGGAGGCGGACAGCAGCATTCTGTAAAATTTGAAGCTTGTTCAATGCTCTACTTTGCGCATTTAAATACAGACCGTTACAGTAATCCAGTCTGGCCAGTACCAGCCCCCTGACCACTGTGTGTCTACTGTCCGATGGAAGTAGGGGTAGCACTTTCCTCAGCATCCTAATGGTATACATGGTTTTGGACGTCACCTCTTTAATATGAGAGTCAAAGGTCAGTTTGTCGTCCAGGATTATGCCAAGGTTTTTTGCTTTGACGACCGGGAGTGGAAGCGTGCCAAGTGAATCCGGCCAGCAGGAAGGGGTCCAGAAGTTGGTAACATTTCCGAACAGAATAACCTCAGTTTTATCTGAATTTAGTTTGAGACAATTCTTCGCCATCCAGCTCCCCACTGCTAGCATACAGTCCTGTAAGCGCTTCACCGTGTCTAACTCGCCCTCAGGTGTCAGAGAAACCACAATTTGGGTGTCATCTGCATAGGAAGTAATTCCAAATCCAAACGCACTGATCACCGGGGCCAGAGCACTCACGTAAATATTAAAGAGCGTGGGGCTAAGTGAAGACCCCTGAGGGACGCCACAAAGTGTGGCAAAAGGTCTAGAATGGAACTCCCCCAAGGTAACCACTTGTTCTCTATCTGTGAGAAAAGATCTAATGAGGTCCCATGCTTTTCCGACTATTCCGCACGTTTTTAGGCGATTCAGAAGAATAGAGTGGTGGACGGTGTCAAACGCTGCCGACAGGTCAAGCAGGATCAGCGCTGCTTTCCCTCCCTGGTCCACCGCCTCTCTAATTTCTTCCGTTGCTTTGATCAAGGCAGATTCAGTACTGTGACCTGGCCTAAAACCGTATTGTGTGGGGTCAAATGCTTGAGTTTCGGCTAGGAAGAGACTCAGTTGTTTATTCATGGATTTTTCAACCAATTTGGCCGGAAAGGGGAGTCTGGCGATCGGTCGGAAGCTATTGGGGTCATCTGGAGGCAGGTTGGGTTTTTTTAGAAGAGGTAGGATGGAAGCAAGCTTCCATTGCTTCGGGAATCGACCGGTTTCGAACATAAGGTTAAAAATGCTCGTAAGCTTCGTTCCAATCGGAACAGATGCAAGTTTTGCCACTCTGCTGGGGCAGGGATCAAAAGGGGAGCCAGAGTTAATTTCCCTCATGCCAGTTTGAATATCTAAAAAGGGGATGGTCCGAAATTTATCGAAAGTTGAGCTGGCAGCAAGCTCAGACCCTGAGAGTTCTGTCCACAACCCCAAAGTGTCATTAGATCCCTTGTTAAATGGCTCAAAAATGCGTTCAACTTTAGACAAGAAAAAGTTGGCTAGCTCTTCACAGAGTTGTTGACTAGGTTGGACAGGGCTTGATTTAGGTGAGGCCAAAAGTTTGACAGTCTTGAACAGTTCTTTTGCTGAGTTTTTAGATTCTGAGATCTGAGCAGCAAAATAAGTTTGTTTAGCAGAAGCGATTGTCTGTTTGTAGGTATGAAGACTGGCTCTATACACTTTCCGCTCGGCTTCGTTATAGTTGCTCCTCCAGGCACGTTCAAGTTTCTTGCAGATTGCCTTTTGCGTTCTCAATTCCTGAGAATACCAGGGGGCCGAAGGCTGTGCCCTTTTCGGTCGCAGTTCTTTGGTCGGAGCTAGACTGTCACAGGCCCGCTGTAACCAGCCCGTATACTGTTGGCAAGCGCTATCCACGTCGTCCAGCAGAAAATCTGTTGGAGACGATAGCATATTATTGAATGGGACTTCCTTCAGTTTATTCCAGGCTCGGATTTTTATATAGTTTTTTCGATTAACGGCTTCCTGACCAAGAAGATCTAGCCGTATATCGAAATTAACTGCACTGTGATCGGACCACGTTAGCGGGAGAAGGCCCCTAAAGTGGAGGTTGCTGAAATTGGAGAATATCCCATCCAGGGTATGTCCTCCCTTATGCGTAGGTCCTATCACATGTTGCCTGAGGTCTCCTAACATCATGAGCTCGTGTAGAGCAATGGAATCGGCGTCTCCTCTTAACTCGAGGTGAAAGTTAAAGTCGCCCAGGACTGTAAAGGCTGGAGAGAGCATCCCCTCCTCCACTAAAGTACCAACCGAGGCCAGGAACAAATTCCGATTCCCCGGTGGTCTATACACTAAGCAGCCCTTAAAAGAATCATGATGGGAAAGCGAGAAGTTAAAACATAGTGCTTCGCATGACTGTAGGAGGCAGGGCTGGAAGGATCCTTTGATGGACTGGTGATATATCACCGCCAGACCCCCGCCTTTTCTGAGAGGTCTATCCATATTATAGGAGAGAAAATCTGGGGGAGTGGCTTTCACCAAATCCGGTCCTGAAGCCGGGTCGGTCCAAGATTCTGTGATGAAAGCTATTTTGATCTCCTGTTCCTCCAAAAGCCTAGCGCACTCCAGACTGTGCTTGACTAGGGATCTAGCATTAAGCAAAATACATGCCAGGTAGTTATCCTTTTTATTACTTATAATACTTGTGTTCTCCCCGAACCCACGCGTGATATGGATGGGGGAGTCGAGGATTTTCGGGATAGCCGAATTGCAAGCAGCACAGTAATTAGGAGGAGAGAGGGGGAACTTATGCGGCACCAGGTGGTGGCAGGCCGGGCTAATCTTTTTCCTCAGAGTCAGCAAGGTACGGGCGTCGTAACTGAGGATAGTTTGAGTACCCGGGGGGATCAGGCCAGGATTTATGGCACTGGGCGCTGAGCAGGCGCGGACGGGCGCAGACGGGCTTGCCTTAGGCGCGCCTTCGGCGCGCCAGCGGCGCGCCCGCTGCGCGCGTCCGCTGCGCGCTCGCGCCAGGGCGTCGTTTTATACGCAGTCAGGGGACTAGCCCGCTGACCTGCGTACACCTAAGATGGCGGCTGCTCTCGGGATCCGCCTCGTAAATCAGACGTGCCCCTTGCCGGTAAGTAATTCTACCGGTATTTAATCAGTGCAAAATAGAAGCAATAGCAGCAAGAATAATGTTAAAAAACAGTAGCAGCAGATGATAAAAAACGGAATATAGTTAAAAACAAAGTATACAGTGTAAACGCTAATCTCACTCTTTACAACAAAGTGCTCCCGGCTCAAGCCTCAGGAGTGCTAGACGCTGCGCGCTCGCGCCAGGGCGTCGTTTTATACGCAGTCAGGGGACTAGCCCGCTGACCTGCGTACACCTAAGATGGCGGCTGCTCTCGGGATCCGCCTCGTAAATCAGACGTGCCCCTTGCCGGTAAGTAATTCTACCGGTATTTAATCAGTGCAAAATAGAAGCAATAGCAGCAAGAATAATGTTAAAAAACAGTAGCAGCAGATGATAAAAAACGGAATATAGTTAAAAACAAAGTATACAGTGTAAACGCTAATCTCACTCTTTACAACAAAGTGCTCCCGGCTCAAGCCTCAGGAGTGCTAGACGCTGCGCGCTCGCGCCAGGGCGTCGTTTTATACGCAGTCAGGGGACTAGCCCGCTGACCTGCGTACACCTAAGATGGCGGCTGCTCTCGGGATCCGCCTCGTAAATCAGACGTGCCCCTTGCCGGTAAGTAATTCTACCGGTATTTAATCAGTGCAAAATAGAAGCAATAGCAGCAAGAATAATGTTAAAAAACAGTAGCAGCAGATGATAAAAAACGGAATATAGTTAAAAACAAAGTATACAGTGTAAACGCTAATCTCACTCTTTACAACAAAGTGCTCCCGGCTCAAGCCTCAGGAGTGCTAGACGCTGCGCGCTCGCGCCAGGGCGTCGTTTTATACGCAGTCAGGGGACTAGCCCGCTGACCTGCGTACACCTAAGATGGCGGCTGCTCTCGGGATCCGCCTCGTAAATCAGACGTGCCCCTTGCCGGTAAGTAATTCTACCGGTATTTAATCAGTGCAAAATAGAAGCAATAGCAGCAAGAATAATGTTAAAAAACAGTAGCAGCAGATGATAAAAAACGGAATATAGTTAAAAACAAAGTATACAGTGTAAACGCTAATCTCACTCTTTACAACAAAGTGCTCCCGGCTCAAGCCTCAGGAGTGCTAGACGCTGCGCGCTCGCGCCAGGGCGTCGTTTTATACGCAGTCAGGGGACTAGCCCGCTGACCTGCGTACACCTAAGATGGCGGCTGCTCTCGGGATCCGCCTCGTAAATCAGACGTGCCCCTTGCCGGTAAGTAATTCTACCGGTATTTAATCAGTGCAAAATAGAAGCAATAGCAGCAAGAATAATGTTAAAAAACAGTAGCAGCAGATGATAAAAAACGGAATATAGTTAAAAACAAAGTATACAGTGTAAACGCTAATCTCACTCTTTACAACAAAGTGCTCCCGGCTCAAGCCTCAGGAGTGCTAGACTTGCATAGAGATAGCGAGGCCGAGCCTTTTGCTCGGTAGCTGGAGGGATGTTTACCTAAACTACTAGACAGGAATGCATTGGATGAGGAGCGGAGCAGATAACTTGAAGGCTGAATACAGTTTTTGGCAGGCAACAGGCCGCGTCAGGCACCGTTAGCCGCGCAGGGAGTAAGACAAAGTTCATGGACATGGATGCAGGTCCAAGCTGGAGCATTTCAGAGGCAGAAGCAGAAAAAGGCTTGATGGCAGAATTCAGGGCCTACTCGCCCGAACTATAAAACTAGAAAAGTGAACCACATAAAGTCGGTGGCCTTTCGTACTTAGGAATGGAATATTCGACCCATTCATGGTGGATCTGAAAGAGGGCATGTTGACGTTGGACGCACATGTATTTGCGTCTTTATAGCTGGAACTGGAGGGAACATACATGTACTTATAGCATGTACATGGAGCCGTTGGGGTCTAAGATAGGGGACACAATTGACCATAAAAATTCATATTTCCACACCTGGTTCCCCTGCCTGAGTGTTGCTTGACATCAGTGACTGCAGAACAGCGTCAATGGGCAAGCCAGATCACAATCAGCCCAGGCTGAATTTTGAGCAGGTAAAAAAGATGGCGGATACACCTGGGGCCTGTGGCGGACTCACAACCTGCTACTGCCGTGGACTTCCAGTCTATGTTCACGACGATTTAAACGACGCTATCCAATATAGACGGGAAGATTGATACATTGACCTATAGAGCGGACCGTATGTCCGAAAGGCTGATCGACATACGGAACGGATCGATATGGCAGAGAGGCGGATTTCAGACACAGAGGACGCACAGCGACAGACAGAAACGAAACAGAAAAAGATGGATAAAGCGCTGGTGGCACTCATGGCGAAATCTGAAGATTTGGAAGCGAGATCTCGCCGCAACAATCTACCCTTTATGGGAATAGCGGAATCAACCAATACGGGTCCTATGGAACGTTATATAGAGTCCCTGCTGATCACACTGTTGGGCAAAGAGACTTTCTCACCCGTCTTTATTGTTGAAAGGGCACTTAGGTCATTGGCACCGCTCCCTCCACCTGGAGCGAGACCGCAGCCCATTATAGCAAGACTTCGAAATTACAGGGATCGGGACGCTTCGAAAAGCGAGGGAACTGGTTACCCTGTCACACGAAGGTATGACTATTTCCATCTACCCAGATTTCACTCAACAAGTTTAAGAGGCACGGCAAAAGTTCTTAGACGTCAAGAAAGCTCTACTTGATCAAAATATCTCATACGCAATGATCTACCCCGCTCGTCTCCGAGTCACGGAGGGGGGCAAAAGCCGACTTTACAACGGCCCAAAGAGGTGCAAAAATTCTTGAAACAAAGAGGCACACAGGCACCACGCAGACGATCGCCCAGGGGTGAGCAAGAGTCTCAGGAACATGCATCGGATGTGGAATAACGGTTGTCTATCCTGTGTCGAGATCTGCAGAGAGTGATGAATCCCTGGGCAGCGTTGGCGACAGGCCATACAGGTGCAGATAAGTGCTCCACCTGAACTCACGTTATGTACTTTCAGTAATGCCTGAACTCGGTGGGTGGAGGAACTTTGCAGTATTGCATCCAGTACTATCCTATGAGAGGATTCATAGCTGACATGGAAGGCGGGGGTGCTGTCACTGTCAACGTAAGGCGACCCCCATGTGGCTGTTGTCACTGGGACTCTTGGCTTGCTGCTCCTGTCCCCCGAGTGTGTACCACACAAAATGTTTGATTTCTATGGGGTTTGTTTGGGGGAGGTGGGAGCGGGGGGCTGGGTTTTATTAAGGGATGGCTGTGGCGAATTGGGTCTGCTATAGTGGGTGGGGGGAGGGCGTTGGTTAAGTTAAGACTGTTTGCTGTGATCACACGGACTGTACAGACAAGACGACTAGTGACTACACCTGTTGAGGGTGGCTATAAGACAATGATTTTGACACCTTAGTTACATAAGTATGAAAACGGGTGAGAAATATAACTGTATAACATGGAATGTCCGCGGTCTCAACACCCCCAAAAAAATCAGGCAAGTGTTTGCTTATTTAGATCGCCATGATATTCAGATTGCTCTTCTGCAGGAGACGCATCTGACTGCGGCTTCCGAGGCCAATATTGTACTTAGATGGGCGGGATACAAATTGGCCTCCTCGCATTCCTCATGCACCAGAGGAGTGCTCATCCTGGTGAAGCGTGGTATCCACTTTACACCTCTTAATACATACACTGACAAGGACAGGCGTTGCGCCATGGTACACGGTAAATTTGGTACTTCCCTCATCACACTGATCAACATCTATGGCCCCATAGCAGACGACCCAGAGACCTTTACACGACTATACAGCATCATGCGTGTGTGGCCCGAGCTAACCACGCTGTGGGGAGTTGACCTTAATACATATTTAGATCCTCAGCTAGATAAATCGACGCCACAAGGCCTACGCACACCTAAAATTGCACAGAGCATTAATGATGCTATGCTGAAATTTGATCTGTTGGATGTGTGGAGACTACGTAATGGCTCGTCCAAAGTGGGCACGCATGCAACGCCCATAGATAATAGCTGGTCTCGCCTCGACTACTAGCTTCTTAATGGTGAGGCAAATAATTGGGTTACAGATGTGGTGATACTCCCTCACACACTGTCAGATCACAACCCAGTACTGCTTACGATTTGAATAGAGACTAATAAGCGCTGACCCTATACATGGCGCTTTCGGGTGCAGGCATTATTGGACCCTCTTTATAATGATGCAATACAGACGGCCATAGAGCAATATTTTGAAACTAACGTAGGCACAGTGGACAGTGCAGTCACCCTATGGGTGGCATTTAAAGTTACCATCAGAGGGGTTTGCATCAGCACCACAGCCGGAATTTTAAAGGATATTCGTGAGCGGCTCACCCAGATAGAGCGCAAACTGGCGGAGTCCAAACGACAATATACACTCACTCCCAGTCCTGCCATATTAGCAAGTATTCATGACCTGTTGCAAAATTATAATTCTTTGGCGGAATCTGAGACTCGCTACATAACACGCCGGCGAGTTGCATGAAACTATGGGGAGAGGGGTCGCCCGGGCCATACTCTGGCCACAAAAATAAAAGTTCGGGAGGACTTTCACCATATTACTAACATTACAGATTCCCAAGGGGTGGCTCATCACGCCCCAGAGGCGATAGTGGAGCAATTCCGTGGCTTCTACTTTGACCTTTATACCTCTCAAGGAAGCGTGTCGGAGCCAGAGTTTGATGCCTACTTGGCAGACATAGCCTGTGTGTGGCTAGCAGACCATCACCGTCAATATTTAGACCAACCAATTGACGAGGCAGATATCAAAGCGACTATACGGTCGATGCCCAACCAAAAAGCGCCAGGGCCTGATGAGCTCACAGCCGAATTCTACAAAGCCTACGTCGATTTAGTCACCCCCACATACTTCAGATGTATGCGGAGGCGCATGAATCTGGCTTGTTGCCGCTGGCTCTGCGCCAAGCCCTGATCATCACACTATTGAAAAAGGACAAAGCCCCCGACGCTTGTGAATCTTACAGACCACTGTCGCTAATAAACCTAGATGCTAAGATCTTGGCAAAAATTTTGGCTACTAGACTACAGCCCTTAATGACTAGTCTGGTCCTTCCAGATCAATCTGGACTCTGACTACCGCTGAAATGTAAGATGCACAGCTTGTGACTCAAGAAGGGGTAGTTGGGCCTGAGCTGGGGCATTTTCGACTCGTAGAAACTCAAGTGGAGCCAGTCATTTGAACGTTGGGAAATGTGTTGATAAATAGTAGATTTGTTGCCTGTAGCCTTGATTTTAGGAGCCTTAATGATTCTTGTTATCAGGGAGGGTTCACGAGGGAGCAGCCACCCACCCCCCAAGTTAAACTACCGTTAGTTACCAGTTTGGGCGACAGGCCCTCTGCAGTGTTACCAAATGGGTAGTTCTAGGCCCAGAGTGCAGGGGAGCAGGGAGGGGGGATGTTGGGTAGGCCTGGGCGGTAAATTACGCTCTGCTCGCAGAATTTGCGATATTTTGAAATTTTCGCATTCCGCGTAGAGCGCAAAAATGTCAAAACTTTCGCAATCTGCCGTGAAACTGAAGTATTTTTCTTGTTTGCGCTTTAAAAATGCGTTCTCGCGCGCACGGTAGCGACTTACCGGGTCCCTGCGTTCACCAACGAGTTTTCAAATCCGTTCGCGTGCGCCACGAGATGTTGGATTGTTGGTAGCCGGTCGCACTATCCTGCGAGAGTTTGCGATCGCGAACACGTCTTTCGACCCAGAACAGGAAATAAGCATCGCGAGCAAGATGGCTGCGCCCATTAGTGACCGCATGGGCAAGTTGGAGATATATTTCCCCGCGAGCACGCAAAAACACATCACGAACAGGCGGGAAAAGCAATCTCCGCATCTTCGCGAAAGTTCCGCGTGCTCACGGAGATTTAGCGCAATTTCGCGATAATTTGCGAAAGTCAATTTTGCAAATTCCGCCCACCCCTAATGTTGGGTAGGATCTGGGGAATGTGTTCTTTTTTCTCATTATTTGTTTATTCATGTCGACTATTCTATTCTTCGAGTTGGCGCAAAAGGGTATGAACAATGTCAGTTAAACTGAGGAACAGCCGAGACAGGCAATTTAGACTGTTAAATTGGAATGTCAATGGCCTGGGATACAAAATCAAACGCAGCCTAGTCTTACAACATGTTAAACGACACTCCCTAGATGTGGTGCTCCTCCAGGAGACACACTTGGTCGGCAATTCCTGCAAAGCACTGGACAGGTGGGGTTACGGACTAGTGGCACACTCTGGGATTACCACTGGATCCCGGGGAATTGGCATTATGATCAAGAACTCCTTCCCGTTCTCTGTACAACGCAAATGGGTCGATGACATGGGAAGGTATGTGGCGTTATCCGGCCCATGGGAGGGCTCAACCCTTAACCTAGTGACAGTGTATGTCCCTCCGGTAGACTTGTGGCGTACAGTCCACCCTGATAGCGTTCAACACACCTTTTATTCTGTCTCACACGGAAGTTTCTCCTGTATCAAATACCTACTAGCCCCTGCAGCCCAGATAACAGAGATACAGGAAGTTAGACACATAGCAAGGGGCATCTCAGACCACTCTCCGCTTTGGGCGCATCTGGTACTGGGGGAGGGCAGGTTGGGAGGGTTGCGCCCATTAACCCCTGGTACCTATGTAACCCCGTTGTCAAGAAGACACTCCTTCAGGCTATTGTCAACTATTTTCATGACAATGAGGTTTCGGTCCAATCTGCACAGGTCCTGTGGGAAGCATTCAAAACGGTGCTCAGGAGACAGGCCCTGTCCTCGATTGCTGGGACTCAAAAAGACAAGGTTAAAGATCTAGTCCAAGTGGAGAGCGAGATCCTTCGCCTCGAAGACACGGAGGCGGAAGGACTCACACCAGAGACACTCCATACCCTGCAGCTTAAACGGGACGAGTACAGGAACATTGCTACAGACATGGCCAAAACACTGGGAGAGAAAAAAATGGGAGACTGTATGATCTTGGGGACAAGGCCAGGAAACTGCTGGCCTGGCTGGACAAGAAAGTACTGGCTAATAGGTTGGTCCCGGAATTGAAAGACGAGGGGGGGGGCCTCACAGTGACTGACCCACAAGCAATTGCAAATACATTCACAGACTATTACAGCTCCATGTATAGGTCGACTTTCACTTTCTCCGTCACAGACTCAGAGCAGCTCCTGAGGGACATCCGCATGCCGGCCCTTACTGCTGACGAAAGGGATACACTGGACAGTGCCCTCACGGATGACAAACTGGTGCAGGCGATCTGGGGCCTTCGCCCTGGAAAGGCTTCAGGTCCTAATGGACTGCTGATCGAGCTCTACAAACTGAAACCGGTCGCTATTTCTCCCCTGTACAATATGTTCACTGAGAGCCGAGAGAAGGGGCTTCTACAATATGACCAGTTTGTAGCTACACTGGTGATGATATACAAAAACGGTAAGCCCAGGAGTCAATGCTCCTCCTACAGATCCATCTCCTTGGTAAATGCCGAAACCAAAATCCTAGCCAAAGCACTGGCAGACCGCCTTGTACGAGTGATCTGTAAACTTATACACCCTGACCAATCGGGTTTTAACCCCCATCGTAATACGGCGTTAATCCTAAAACGCCTTCACGGCATCCTGGGCAGACTACACACAATTCAAGAGGTGGAGGTGGTGGTCTCGTTGGATGCCTCAATGGCGTTTGATACGATAGAGTGGTCTTATCTTTTTGCTGTCCTGACAAAACTGGGCTAAGGCCCTGGTTTCATTAGCTGGGTGCAGCTCCTGTAGTGGTAGTCAACAACAAAAAATCAATGATCTTTGGTCTGGGTCGGGGTACTCGTCGGGGATGTCCCCTTTCGCTTCTCCTTTTTGCTCTATCATTAGAACCCCTAGCGGCATGGATCCATTGGAGTCCCTCTCTCTGAGGGCTCAAGTGGACGGTGGGATGGGAGGACCGTATTTCATTATACGGAGATGACATCCTTCTATTTTTGGCCTCCCCCAAATCTTCCCTACGAGTCGTCCTTGACATTTTTACTGTCTTTGGGAGATATTCCGGGTATAGAATTAACTGGAGGAAGTCCCTTCTATACGTTCTTAGCGGTGACACTCCCCCCCTTCCCGGGACTGTCCCATTCAAATAGCAAAGGAGGGTTTCCGCTACTTGGGCATCTTTATCACAGCTGACCCCAGACTCGGTTATGAGCTTAATCTACTCCCCCCACTTATGAGGCTTAAGCGTTATGTCGCCACTTGGAAGAAACTCCCGCTCTCACTTCTGGGAAGAACGGCATTATTTAAAATGATATCACTGCCACGTTTCTTATACGCCCTGCAGAATTCCCTCGACTTAGTCCCAGCCAGCTACTTTGGTGAGATAGAGACCCTGCAGAGAAACCTGTTGTTGGAGGGAAGGCCTCGTATTGCGCAGTAGAAATTGGTCCTGGGATGGTACAACGGGGGTATCGGTCTACCTGACATAAAACACTACTACTGGGCCGCACACCTGGTGGCCATAAACTACTGCATATATAAACTCGGAGATGATCCTGCATACAGGATGGACAAATGGCTACTACCGGGGGGTACGTATTACAGAACTCTCTACTCTAGGCCCTATAGGTATCACCTTACGGGTCGGACTAAACATTCAGTGGCTATATGGCATGTGGCTATCAAGAGCCTGGGGTGGGATAAGAAACTCACTCTGGCAACTCCTTTATGGGATTCGAAAGGACTGGGCACGCTGGGCACCACAAAGGGATTTGACAAGTGGGATCTGATCGGAATCTCTACTATCGGAGACCTGTGGAAAAACGAGGAGGTGATGTCATTCGCCGATTTGCAACAAAGTCACGAACTTGCGGACTCAGAGTACTTCAGGTACCTGCAAGTTAGACATGCACTACAGTCGAATCTATCCAAAGACACCTACCTATCGGACGCTCCGCCGCTAGAGGACAGACTTTTAGATGGTTATTTACCAGATGGGTTATATCTTTGATGTATAAAAAGCTGGTTAAGAACAGCCCGGATCCTCTGATACTCCTGAGACAGCTCTGGGAGGGAGACGGGTTGGAGATAGATGATGAGGAATGGCAGGAGGCTCTGGCCTCCCCAAAGGAGGTTGCCATCTCTTCTAGACTACGTTTGGTCCAGTTAAAGATCCTCCACAGGATATTTGTTTCCGGACCAACCCTGGGTAAAATGGGAAGGACAGATGAGGGTGACTGTAGGC
The DNA here is from genome assembly GCF_964204655.1 of Triturus cristatus. Lineage (NCBI taxonomy): Eukaryota > Metazoa > Chordata > Amphibia > Caudata > Salamandridae > Triturus > Triturus cristatus. The sequence goes on from NC_140583.1 coordinate 883,448,860, forward strand.
GCGTGTGTGGGCAGATTGGTTCATTTATGCATATAATATGGGAGTGCCCCCTTATCCAGTCAGGTGTCGGGAGTAGTCATACGGCTGGAGGCTAAGAGATGTCTCTTGAATATTTGGGAGCCCACCAACCTCAACAGTAGAGATAAGATTTGGGCTACGCTGGGCCAAATGATAGCGAAATGGAACATTGCGCAACTATGGGGAGTGAAGGAGCCTCCCAGGGTTTTCTCCTGGAAAAACGACATGGGCTGGTGTATGTTCAGGGAAAAAACGGTATATGTCTCCTGTGGATGTCCCAGAAAATGGTCCTCCATATGGAACAAATGGAATAACTATTGCGGATGTATCTGTGCCCCCCCTAGATCCTGTTTCAGATGACCAACTTACGCCATAGTCTTTGTTGTTACTCTGTAATATGTGTATGCTTGTACCTATGTATGCTCCAGACTCGCAACATGTACGCATTTTCAGTGCACTGTAATGTCGACTTTTGATGGTTAATAAAAAGAAAAAGAAGAAAAATCAATAACATTTTATTATAAAAAAAACCCGACCAATGTTAAGTAATGGGCAGACTTTAATCCCACTGAAAGATCTTGGTAAATTGACAATATGTCTTTTGCAACAAGAAAGCTTTTGTTGTCTGGAAGGCTGGCCCTAAAAAGAATACGTACTAAGAACATCTCTCACTAATTCACAAATTTAAATACTTGTAAAGTAATCAGCGGGAAAACGTAAAAGTGCAACAACGTAATACACCTTAGGCATCTGAAAAACATTTACTCTAAACATAGGAGGAATGAGGGTCCAATGAATAAGGGGGCATTGAAAGATTTCAGGTCTTTCTTATACCTGGAAGTATGAGAAGAAATCAACTTTCAGCTTTTTTTAAATTAATTATCCCTCCATGCCTTGATCCCATGTTAACAAGAGTTATTTTCCCCAGAAATGTTGGTCACTTCAAATTGCTCTGAGCTACATCTAGGTTCTGGATGCATATCACAGGAGGCAAGCCCTCTGCTTTTTATAAACCTTCCTCTGTGGTTGTCAAAACACTACAGCAATATCATCTGACACACATACTGTGTCCTTTATATGGTGTACAAAACTATTGTGCCATTATCTGTAAATTGCTTGTCAGTATCTCGACTGGGGCCACGGTTTTGTAAACAACATTTAGGTCGCATTATTTAGGTCAGGAGATATATTGACAAAAATATTCTGGAACCACACCTGCTCAGCTTGCTGCAAGCTTCCTTTGCTTTATGTTCATCCTACTTTATGAAAGGCGAAGTTGCTAGACAGGTAAATGTTCTTGTGGGACAGCCACAGGAACCGACTGCCAGGCACATGGATGTGTTGGTATGATGTGACTCAGACATGGGTTTAAATAAAGAAGATAAGACACCCTTGTCTCCCTAAACTATGAAAGTACCTTTTCTTACTGGAGGCCTTCTGCTTCCCTGGTACAGAATCAGTGCATTATTTTAGATGTAATAAGTCTGCCATTACATCTTCCACCAGGCTGCTTTCTGTTGCTTGCCAGGCTCATATTTTAATTGAGTGAGCTATTATCTCATCTACAAAATGAAACTTTTAATCTACTATGCGTTGCGGTTTATTTGTGGGCGAAAACAATTTCATATATTAAATACAAGCAAAGTAAATTAGAATGCATGCACATTAGGCACTCCCGAGGGCTTTTGAAAATGCAGCGACTCAAAGTTTTCAGGAAAAAGATGATTTCTCCTAACCTAGTTTATGCTGCCAGTAGATGTCAAGAGCTTGATTTCTCCCTCGGTGCAGATATTTTAGGAGATGTCTTTGTGGGCAGTTGATGCAGGATGTGTATTCCCGCCGGAAATGTTAGACACAGGAGTTGGAGTCTAAAGTGCATTGCAGCATATGTTCACAGAATCTAACATGGCCATGTTTTACACACACAATGCCACTGGAGTGTATTCAAAGGGAAAACATTACGCTATCGTTCTCTGGGGTGTCTCATCGAGTAATGTACCATACACCCTGTATTTGTTCCAGGCTAACAGGCCCGCACTTGGAAGCAAATTCAGCCCGGGCAAAAATGCTCCAACCAGCTGGCTCACTTCCCGCATTTTTTTCTCTCCTTTTCTCTTTCCTTTTCATCTCTCTCGTCTAAAAGCATCCACGTTGCTATAATTAGCTGGGGGAACTGGAAAAAGTGGCAAAGGGCACTCTGCCCTCAAAAACGAGCTTTCTTGGCTGTGGCCCACTGGGATATTGCTTGTGATGATAAATCCGACTGCAACTCACTTAGCTAGCTTTATGCCTACCTCCTACCCAGTGCTTAGTTTGCAAAAGAATAGGGGGTCATTACGATGGCGGTCCATCATTGCGGGATTGAGACCGGCCGACAAGTAGTCGGCGGTCCCACCCGCCAGATTAGGATGCGACCGCCATGTAGACGGTGACAAACATCCATTTTTCAATTGTGGCTTGTGCTGTGGCCCTCAAGCCGCGACTGAAAAAGCAATGTTTTTAAACATCCATGCATCCAAGTGGTGCCTGGCATAGAATGCATGGATGTTTGGTGTTTGTGGGGGCACTAAATGTGACCCCTGGCCACAAAGTGGACTGTGTGGGGTGACGGGGGACCTCCTGGGGGAAGTCGCCTTCCGGCTGCCTGTTCATGGTGCTGTGACTGCTATGAACAGGCAGCCAGAAAGGAATATCCTAATCCCTATGGCGGGGCCTGCGGAGGAACCGCCCCAATTATAGACATTAGGAACCTGACTGCCGCCCGGACGGGATCTTTGATCCTGTCGCAGGTAGCAGTCCTACCCCCAACCTCTGCAGTTTGACCAGCTGCATTGTAATGCAGCGACCGGACTGACGGCCTTAGATGATGGGCAGACTGCCACCGCGGTGGTGTTCCGCCCGCCATTGTAATGAGGGCCTAAGTGCCAGGGTCTAAAGCATGTGGTCTGCACTACCAAATGTTGAGTTTATTTATTACAAAGTCTGAGTAGTCTTAAAAATGACTGCTGATGGGCCCCACTTTGAACTACCAGCTCAAATTAAGCACTGCTCCTACCACTGCATTTTGTAGATACAGACTCAGCGTGTCTACTTTTTACAGTTAAAAAATGTATTTGTCTTCTGAAACAATGTGTGGTGAAATCTGAGTTTTACAGCATCAGATTTTTAGAATAGATCTAAAATGATGAACAATTTTCTAAAGTTATGGTTACAAAACAAAACCTAAATGAATGGGCTTCAATCCTTAAATAGCACAACAGTCAGCCAAACCTCAGGACTTCTCCCTTGATGTGAAGGATGTAATTACAAATGTCATAAATCATCATACAAGTTAGATTATCATTACCACTTTCAATGAAAGGACAGTGAATGTAGTATTAATAATTGGTTTCAGTATTTTTATTTTACTCCCTTGGTGGCTCTAGCAGAGAGGTTGGGGGCTAAGGTTATTGCTTACGCTGACGACACCCAACTTCTGTTCACGTGGGAGAAGCAGGGGGTCTCGGTAGACTTTGTACAGAGGTGCCTTTCCTCGGTTTTCAAGTGGCTGGCAGTTGCCCAGTTAAAGTGTAATGAGGACAAATCCGAGGTTTTATTGTTCGGCGACTTCCCCCTCGGATTCAGAGAGTCGCTCTGGCCTCCAGGGTTCCCTCTGCCCGCCTCTACGAGTCAGACGGTTAAGAACTTAGGTGTTTATTTTGATTGTAACCTCTCCTTCGCTAGTCAGGTTAAACGTCTGACCGGCTGTTGTTTCGGCCTCCTCAGAATCCTGAGAAGATTTCTTCCGCTGCTTCCGCAGGCTGCCAAGGAAGCGGTGGTTCGGGCTCTGATTTTATCCAGACTTGATTATGCCAACGCTCTTTATGCTGGGATCCCTGCCTACTCTCTTAACAAGCTTCAGGTGACCCAGAATGCGGCGGTCCGCCTGTTGGGGGGTTTGGCGCCCAGGCAGAGCGTGAAGGAGTACCGCCGTTCCCTTCATTGGCTACCGGTCGGGGCTCGTGTAGTATTCAAAGCCCTCACTATGGCCCATCGTGCTCTACATGGTCAAGGCCCCGGTTACCTGCAGAGACGTTTTTCATTTTATGTGCCGGGGAGAGCCTTACGCTCCGCTTCATTAAGGCTGATGAAGATACCTAGATTTCAGCGTCATAGGCATGGCGGCTCCTCCTTGGTGGTGTTCGCTGGGCGCGCCTGGAATGCGCTTCCTCTTTCGCTTCGCTGTTCTGATGACCTTGGAGTTTTTAAGAAACTTTTGAAAACACATCTCTTTGCGTAAGGTCTGGTTATGATGTTGTCTCCTCTTGGGCCGCGCCGGGACACTCTTCGGAGTAGCCGCGCGCGTTATAAATGCAGATAACATAACATAACATAACATAACATTTATTTTTAAAGTTTTATATAGCGCGGAAATTACCCAAGTGGGTATCAGAGTGCTTTACATAAGAGTTGAGAAACCCAAAAGGCAGTGATATAAAGCAATAACAACCAATATAATGATATAAGGCAAAATACAAAACCAAGATAGCTGGTGAGGAAAGAAAAAAAAACATAGAGGAGGGAGGCAATGGGTAATACAATTGCCAAGTATGTGTTTCTATTGTACAACGTTGTTCTGTTAGGTATTGTGAGGTCATAAGTTTTGCATTTGTGAGTGAGTTATGGTTTGCATGCCTCTTGTGAAAGTTATGTATTTGTACGAATGCTGCAGGGGTTTGCAATAGGGACTTCGCACATCCCCTAAAAGTAACTAACCACATTGGTGAAGAACAAAGGACGCACACATTTGAACTTGTGCAACACAGTGCAGGCAGCCAATTCCCAATGAAAAGCTCAAAATGCACTTTAAATTGGCAATTGTCTGTGGACCTGACAGAAATGCACGAACTATAAAGACAATAATGCTCTCATGGCTACCCTGATCTGTGGTCTTGAGTTCAAGCCCGGGGTCTCAGAGCATTTTTTGTTTAAGTTGTGTTCCCTTTGAAAGTCCACTAAAAGTAATTCTGCTATCAGGTATCACTTAAGTGGGCCATTTTTATATGAAATGTAGGGGTATATTTATGAGGAGGTTTGCATCATGTTTGCACCACGCAGCATGGTATATGCGCGATGAAAACTTAAGTAAGATTTATGAAGCCGCGCAAAGCCACTTTGCGTGGCCCTGAGAGGCTTCATAAATCTGTAGTAATGCATTGCAGCGAAAATCGCTGTATTACGTTACACTGCCCTGGGATGGCGTTCCATGGGCGTTGTGTGGATGTTCTCACACAACTCCTATGGTTTTTGATGCATTCACATATTTACCAGAACTGGTAAACCTGGGAATGCGCAAAAAAGTTAAGCCATCCCAGGAAAGGCGTAAAGAGGAATACTATCTCTCTTTCTCCTCGTTTCTTCCTCTTTCTATGTGTGCTGCATTCCAGGATTGTTTTTGTGCAGGAATCTGCACCTTCCTGCACAAAAACAATCCTGTATGCAAAGCAGGCACCCTTGCACCATGGTGCAAGGGTGCCTGTATTAGCGCTAGGCTTCCCACAGTGCGCCAGAGCATGGGAAAGGACAGGAATGCACTGTATTACCTTATATACGGTGCATTCCTGTACTTTCTCTGTGCTGCGTGACTTTTTCATAAATAAGCACCTTAGTTTCACATTTTAAAGTGCCCCCATAAGTGTTGGTACTCTGTGGATATTTTTACGAGTGCAGACTCGACACACTTAAAATGACATCCATGGACCTCAAATTCTCAATCAAGAACACGTACAGTGAAAGAGGATCTTATGCAGGTCCACAAATTTCATAGTCTGTGGTCTCAGCACTGAAATAATAGGCCATTGAATGGGACCCAATGCAAGTATATCTGTTTCCCAGGCAACATTCTCAGTACCAAGGCTGTGTAGTATGAAGTACAAATACAGGGGACCTGTGCCTGTCAAGGTACATAAACCCCAAGATGAGTTTGCAGACCTCTCAACATAATTTCTTTTTTTTATTTCAAGCTTTAGGAGGCCTTTAGGATTTGACAACCAAGGCCTAGGGGGTCAACTAGTGATTCAGTGGAGCTCCATAAAACTCAAATTATAAAAATCACTGTTCTAGAGTAATGCAGCGCAGCAACCAACATTGCTATGTTGCGATGTTCAAGAGGAAGGAGCTTCGCAGAGCCATGTACATTAATATATGGTTCTGCGGCTCTCTTCACCAGCTCCGACCCACAATTAGACTGCTTGACAAAATACACACTACTTTGCATGATAGTGTGTGCATTATATCTAGCATACTTTTGACTAGAAGGGCACCCTGCCAGAACCGATTATTATGCACAGACAAAGTTTAAAACGTTTCATACATTTGATGTGTGCTGTTCAGTTCAGCACATATGTAATCTTTTAAATGTTAGCAGAAATGAAATATTTCTCTAAATTATGGCCCGATTCACAAAGGTAAACTTAGACCTGAAGTCTAACTTGAGTCTGAAGTCTAACTTTAGATATGAAGTATACTTTTAGACCTAAAGTCTAACTTTAGACCTAAAGTCTAACTTCAGACCTAAAGTCTTCAGGTCTAATCTTAGACTTCAGGTCTAAACTTAGACTTAAGTTCTAAACTTAGACTTTAGTTCTAAAGGTAGACTTCAGGTTTAAATTTACCTTTGTGATTTGGGTCTACAATGCTTGCTTGGAGAAAGTGTTATTTTTTAATGCAAAGCCCTATCCACCATTGTTAATAGATAAGTAGTAGTAGTGTGAGAACATTCTTCTATCACCCATTGAACACCACCCATGATGCAATGTAGTGCCAAGCACTTTACAGTTGCAGCTTCCTCGTGTAAATGGTTTGCTCTTACACCAAAACTATTTGTTTATTAACGCATATAATCACACAATCAAAATCAAAAGAGTACTACCAGAAGACTCACACAACAAAGATAATTGTAATAAAAATACGACCAAAAGGGGCATCCATGTTATTTTGATGGTTCCTTCTGTACAGAAATAATACTGAAACCAACACATGGCTATCAAGGTGACAGCCAGCTAAACTCCCCAGATATAAACAGTTTCTTATACCTGGCATACTACTCCAATAACGCACCACAATACACTCATCCTGGCAAGCAGCTTTAATTTACACAACTGTATCCTACCTCACTCTAATCACAACCTGAACAAAATGTTGGAAACTCATAGGAACCCCCGGAGATAAACTACCATCCTGCTAACCAATCTCTGTTTGCCCATATGACCGTAACATAACACTGACACCTAAACGCAGTGATTTGCATATCATACACAGTACTCGTCCTTCATCTGGAAAAAGGACCCGACTGTTAGGAACATCCATGATGACCTACCCTTAAACTAAAGCCCACGACACTTCACTCGAGAGATAAAGTCCCAAGTTATAGAGCATAAAATATCCAGATAATCTCTGAAATAGTGCAAAACAAAATTTCGGGCACAACCTGTTCAAACAACTTCTGGAAAAACTAATAGCCGATATCTACTACAGCGCGAGCAACGGCAATAAGAAAACTGACTTCATTTTCTACACATAATGCCCTGCAAAATGGAGAAACATCTTCCTTCTCCACCTACAAGTTACAAAAATCCCCTATGGAACTAAACTTTCCACTGCCCCCTCCCAAAGCATTAGAGGGGAGATCTCCTTACCTATCTTCAGGACGGGTAACATTCTAATTCAAGTGGCAGACCATCACCTCACCATCTTTGACCGTCACTTCTCGTCACTTCTTACCATATTAACACAAGAAGGTCCTCTACTCCAACCACCCGCTCCCCTCTGTCCAGGACCACAAACCTAGAATCAATTTGCCTCCAGGTCCTCACTATCTCGCAGTGCACCATCTCCACACACCCTGACACATGCCTTAGTCAAGAAAGCACTAGTTAGACCTCCACTGCACCCACACTAGATAATGACCACACCTTAACACAGCCTCCTGACGCGCACACACAACCCTGTCTCCTAATGTAGAACCCACATTGCTCAAACAAATCCTCTGCATCTCCAACCTTCAATGGCAATGTCCTCCCCTCCACTGACATTCACCCGCCTTCCATAGACAACAGACCCGCCACCTGTCCAGACCCATTCAGAACAGGAAGTCTGCAAGACATGCTTATTCTGTTCCTGAGTGAGCTGAATAGAACAAAACCTTGATTCTCCAGCAAAAGACAATTCACATGTAAAAAACGACCTCAAGATCCAGGCACAGCTAACGCATAATTCCACTCTGAGGATAGAGCAATTAGCAATATGCAAGGATCTCCAAGAGACAGCCAGCACACCTGCCGGACCTCCATTCCCTTGAGCCGCCTACCTCACAGACCCTACTGAGCTCTCAACCCCTATCATCTATGGAAGCTGAATCACTCAGCGAATCTATATCACAATACACAAGTGCACCCCCAAGCCTCCTCCCCAATCGTTGTTATCACAGGCACAAATAGTATCCATCGAGCTAAGATATCACACAGATCACCCGCTCAATCCACCACTATCCAGACACTCCACTCCACAGGTAATAGTTCTTACTCCCTAACATGCATTCTCCCAAACACGCCACAGATATTGCTGAAACTATAATTGCTGATGGAATTGAGATTGCATTCCTAAGCGAAACCTGACTTAACAAACACTCAACCTCTAAGCTAGACCTGCCCCACCACCTGGCTGCTCCATCTTTAGACAGGACAGACCAGGACAACTACCCTCACCTCCCAACATGAAACAATAGCCACCAACAAATGATGAGAAGAAATAGTCAACTTTTTAATTACAAAGTTGCAAAAATTGAACAATTCCTTATCCAAGAAACAATTGTGATATCCCCACCTGCCTGCTCCATTGACTCACAGGTTACTACGGAAACTCCTTCCCAAAGCTAATATGAGGTCCAGAATACCCCTAACATAACTACAGACAAAAATGATCTCCTACAACTGAAAAACAATGCTAAGTGGACTGACTTCAAATCTATAACAGAAGGAAAAGTCTTCAATATTATTGTGCGCTTGAAGCCCACATCCCGCACTTCCAATCCCCTCCCCTCCTCTCTAGGACAGAACCTCACCATATAATCTCCAAGTTTTGGACGAAAATCATCAACGCCTCTCTCTCATCAGGCCATGTACCTGACTCCCTCCAACTTGGCCAAGTCACACCTATTCTAAAAAATTACAGGGGCAGACCCCATTGACGTCTATAATCTCAAACCTATCATCAACCTTCCTTTCCTAGCCAAAACAACGGAGAAGTGTGTCCTGGTACGACTCAACCAACACATAGATGAATTCAATCTCCAATACACATTTCAATCAGGATTCTGGAAAGGCTGTAGATCAGAAACTGCGATGCTCAATATATCAGATGACATTTCCAGATGCCTAGATGAAGGTGGCTCCTGCCTCTTAATCCTACTCGATTTAGTTACTCCCTTTGATACGGTAAATCACCTAGCTTTACTAGAGACACTCAAGAACCGCAATGGTATCATCCTGTTAGACCTGGCATCCTTGGCGTGGTTTTCCCTGACTTTTTGCCTCTACCTTCTGTGTTTTTGATGCTGTGCTGAATTTCGTTTTTGTTGGCTTAGATGCTTTGGGCACTTCTGATCAGTGTCGAAGTGCAAGTGCTCCCTGTATAAATTGTTATAGTGATTGGTTATCCATGATTGACATATTTGTTTTACCAGTAGGTCCCTAGTAAAGTGCACTGAGTGTGCCAGGGCTGGTAAATCAAATGCTTCTAGTGGGCTTGCGTGTTATGTATCACTGAGGTTACCTGAAATGCTACCAGACCCGGGTCAGAATTACAGTATAATGAAAAATTGTTCACAGTAGCAACATTTTTTGAAAACAAAAAACATAAGGAAAGGCATTCACAATACCAACGTAGTTTAGTCTGCAGTGCATTCAATTTATTTTCAAAGCAAATATTCACTTCTATTTCAGCAACGTAGTTGCTCCTTCATGAAACAGCAGTTTTAAACTTTAAAGGTGCTCAAGTGTGGGGAAAGAAAAGGGTGGGGTGCTTGAGGTAACACTGAATAAGTGAAGGTGGTGGACAAGGTAAAGGTGATGTGACATATAGAAAACATCCGATTCACATCGTATGACCAATCCGGACGAATGCAGGTCAATTGTTCCAGTTATACCATAGCATCTCATAGACACTGATATTGAATTTTAGTCGTCGTGGCTTGTGCAGTAGTAGTAGTCAATGTTTCGACCCCTCAAAAGTCCTAGGCGAATCTGGCCTTATCATGGGGTCTTCATCAGGACTGTGTGAACGAGGAGCCCCTACTATATCGACCAGCACACGAATATCAGCTGGGCAGTCAAAGTAGATGGGCTCATTTGAGCTCTGCTTTGGGTGTTGACCTACGGCCAAGCATGCACATACAGGTCTAAGTGTTCTACTGTGGGTCAGGAGATCCCTAGCAGTGACATGAAAAATCTTTCATTGTGACCTCACTTCTCTGACTCTCTAGTGGGCTCGCAGCACTGATTATGCCACCAGAATTAGTAGGCCGGAAAAGATGTCTCAAGCCTGCCACTGCAGTGCCTGAGCGCAGTTTGTTAACTGCAATGTTGACCTGGCAAGTGCACCCACTTGCCAGGCCCTACTCTTCCCTTTCCTTGCACATAGGACACCCCTATATAGGCCCAAGGTACCCCCCTGGGCAGGCTGCAGTGTATGTGAGAGGTAGGACATGACTGGTGTGTGTAACATGTCCTTAAAGTGAAATACTGCCAATTTCGTTTTTCACTATTGAAAGGCTATCTTGCCCATAGGACAGAATGGGGAATGATCTGTAACATTTTACAAGCATATTTTCCCATAGGAGTAAGATAGAAAATTGGAGTCTGATATCCCTGAACTCAGAACTTAACATCTTTTAGTAAGGATGGTGTTTCAAAATAGCACTTTTAGAAAGTGACTATTTTCTTGTTCAACGTTTTTGTGTGCCTCTGCCGGTTTGTGGATTGACTGTCTGGCTTTGGAGTGACAAGGGCTGGGGGTTGTAGTGGCTCCAGGAGTCTGGATGAGTCAGCACTAGGCTGAATAGGCCTGATCTGCATTTGGAGTGGTGGGAGGAGTAGCACCTGTACCTGAATAGGGCTGTGCCTGCTTTCCACAATGCTGGCTCAGCCCCCTAGTGGCGCGTCTGAAAGCAAGGTTCACACTGACAAAGGATTTTGTTGTGCACTGGCAGAGTGCTCCCAGAACTGGTTTGGACTGGGCTCAAAGACATTTTGGGGTATAAGACCTCAAACCCCTGAACTTTAGACTATTGCTGGAATCAAGAGGAACCTTTACTGAGGAGAAGTACTGCCCTTGCTGTGTGTCTGGGGTTGGCCCGCAGTTATTGTTTCTGCCAAAGAAAGGAGAAGCACTTTGCTCTGTCCCCTACTTGAAGAAAGTCTCCAAGGGCTTGAAGAAATGCTTGCCTCCTGTTTTGATGCCCCAGGAACAAAAGGATTTCACCCCCCCAGCTCCCCTGAGCTTACTTGCTGGGAGTTCTGACCTGACAGGAGGTGCCTGTAACTGTATTGGGCCTCTGGAGGTTGTCTCTGCTGTTGGGAGCTGGAAGAAACCCACAAGAAGTAAGAAATCCTGCTTCTGATGCCGTAGGCGCCGCCGCTATGATGCCGTGAGTTGCACCGAGGCCCGGGGAGCCGCTCGTGAAGTGAACGACGCAGCGCTCTGCCTGCTCCGCAGCTCCGACGCATTACGACGCCTGCCGATGCGGGCAGTGATCGGCCTGACGCCAGCTCTCGCATCGACTCCGTCTTTGCCAGCACCTGCATCTTGTTATCGCGGCGCCGATAACCACCAAGAGTGACTCGAGAAACTTGCTGACATCGCATCTTCACAAGACACGACATCGGCCATCTTCAACGCCATGCATCGTCACCGACATCGTTTCAAGGTACTGTTGGTTTGGGGGTCTATGTGACTCCACATGTGATGCCGCGATCCACGTGGGTGGCGCCGTACTTTGGATTTCATACGGCCCTGACGCCGTGATAGCCCCAGTTGGTGCTATTTTGATTTCTACAAGCTTATTTTTGCAACATCCTTTTTAAAGACATTTTACTGCGTATCTGTATGTTGTATTTTTGTTGTTTTGGTCTTGTTTAGTTTACATAAAGATATTTTATTTTTCTAAACTAGTGTGGTGTCCATTTGTGGTGTTTTCCCTGTGTTACTGTGGGTGTTTGTACAAATACTTCACACATTGCCTTTGGGATAAGCCTGTCTGCTCATGCCAAGCTACCAAGGGGGTGAGCAGGAGTTACCTAAAGTGTGAATCCCCCTTACCCTGACTAAAATCAAGGGTCCCTATTTGGACAAAGGTACCTACCTCTGCCAACTAGAGACCCCCATTTCTAACATTGGTGTCAGCGGTGAGGATTTGAACCTGTATTTGTACTTGACCCACAGTGATTGGTGTACATCACTAGATTAGTGCAGACCACTACACAACCACATACTGTGTTTTGTTCTGGTTCTATTTTTGATCTGACCCTTGAGTCGTCCATGCATCATGTCTCAAAATGGTAAAGCAGCAAGTGAGAAGGCGGAATTGGAGTTTAACATTGAGGATTTGCATTCCTACAAAGTAGATCAACTCAAGCAATTTTGCAAAGATTTTGAATGTCCCTTGAGGAGCAGCTCTAAGAAGGATGAGCTGCAGAAGGCCTTAAGGGCCTGGTGGGAGGCCAAAGAGGCTGAGGAGACAGGGGATGCAGAAGTGGATGAGGATGCACAAGGGGAAGGTTTCAGGTTATAGCATCTGCCTGTGTCCAGAGCAGCCTCAAGGGCTGGCAGTCACCATTCCGCTAGGAGCTTTTCCAAAGAGGAGCTGGAGGAAAACCAAAGGGTCAGAGATCATGAATTAGAAGTCATGAGGCTCCAGATAAAGCAATTGGAAATGGAGAAAGATCTGATGGCAGAGGAGAGCAAGAGCGCTCGTGCCTTAGAGGAAAATAAATTGCTTTTGGAGAGCGAAAAGAGGGCAGAGGAAAGCAAGAACGCTCTTGCTTTGGAAGAAAATAAATTGCTTTTAGCTCATGAGTTGAGCATGAGGGAACTGGACATTAAGGCCAAGCAAGCGGAGTCCAGTTCAAATGGCGGCAGCAATCAGCAAGTGCAAGGGGGTATGGTTTACATACCTAAGGACCTAGTGCAGAATTACCAGAGGGGTGATGATATTTATGCATGATTTATGGCGTGTGAATGAATGAGGTTCCTGAGAAGCATTCGGGGGCGGGCCTGTGGAAGCACTTTGAGGCCGCTGGGAGGGACACCCTGTCACCTTTAGAGCAGGCGGGTATCCTGACCTATCCTATCATGAAGGAGGCCTTATGCCTCAGGTATGGGCTCACCCCAGAACAGTACAGAGAGAAGTTCAGGAACTTCAAGAAGATTGATTCAAGTACTTGGGTTGAATGTGTGAACATGTATACGCGTGCACTGGAAGGTTGGATAAATGGCAACAAGGTAACTGGTTACAAGGGGTTATGCAACTTAATTAGTTGGGAGCACTTGTGTAGTCTGTGTATTCCAGAGCTGCGCCAGCATCTATTGGATATTAAGCTAACTGATCCCAGTGAGCTTGCTAAGCAGGGGGACCGCTGGACTAGCACCAGGGTCCAAAAAGGGATTGTGGGTAACCCAGCCAAGAATGAGCAGGGTCCCAAGCAGAAGAGTGGGGCGGGCAGGGGTAACCAAAAGGAGTTCTCTGAAGGGCCCCAAAACAGTTCCCAGGATAAAGAGTCCCAGCCCCCCAAGCCTAAAACATCCTGGCCCCCTAAGGGCAGGTACGACAGCCGGGTACCCCCATGTGTTACTCATGTCAGGTGGGTCACATTGCCAGAGATCCCAAGTGCCCTAACGCACCCCCAGCACCCACTGGTGCTCCGTCACCAGGATTAGTGAGTGTAGCGCTGGGGGAGTAAATGGATCCTAGTGAAGGGGAGGAGCAAGCAGTCATGACCCTTGTCTCATTAGGAGACAGAGAGATGGTCCAGAGATCCTATCTGCTGGAGAACACTAAGAAATACAGGCAGCGGGTGACCATCAATGGGAGGAGGGTGGAGGCTCTGAGAGACACAGGAGCCAGTGTGACATCTGTCAGGTGGCAATGGGTGTCTGAAGAGCAGGTTATTCCCAATGTACTTCACCCTGTGGTTGCAGCAAACTACTCTGAGCACGCATGTATGGTAGAGCTAGTTCCCTTTGAGTGGAGAAGACTCAAGTTACTTGAAGGTTGTTGTTAGTCCAGTCATGCCTGTTGACTGTCTGCTTGGGATTTGCCTGGAGAGTTCCCCATGGAAGGAGGTGGAACGTCAGGCTCATTTGGAGATGTTGGGTCTGCCTGAGTGGTTCTGTGTGACCACTCGGTCAATGTCAGCCGGTAGGGGTGCTCACGAGGACCTGGAGCCTGAAACAGTAGCCCAGGTGCCTGCCAGAAAGAGGAGTTGCAAGGGGTGTGGGAAAGCAGCCCCCGAAGTTCCTACATTCCAGGAAGAGGCAGAACCTAAGGGGGATGCCCTGGAACCTACTGGGGAACAAGTAGCCGAACTGGGAGACCTGCCTGAGCTGACCCATTGGCAGCAGGAAGGGGGTCCCTCCAGGGAGGAGTTCTGCAAAGAACAGATGGAGTGCCCACTCTTGTTGGTATGCAGCAGCAGGCTGCAGACCAGGCAGCAGGTGATCAGTTCGGATCACATCTGATTTACTGGGAAAATGGATTACTATATAGTGAGCCTAAGGTCACTGAGCCGGTGCAGCCCGTGTGCTGGTGGTACCCGAGCACTTCTGGACCTTCCTATTGGGTCTGGCTCATGATGCACCTCTAGCAGGACATTAGGTGTGCAACAAGACCTATCAGAGGATTGTCACCCACGTTTGCTGGCCCCAAATGAGAAGGAATGTTGGTACCCATTGCAGATCTTGTCCAACTTGCCATGCAAGTGGCAAAAGTGGAGGTAAGTGTAAGGCTCCCCTCCAACCCTTTCCTGTGGTGAGCACCCCTTTCGAGCCAGAGGACATTGATATTGTGGGGCCACTGGAACCGAAGACAGCCTTAGGTGACAAGTTTATCTTGGTGGACCATGCCACCCGTTACCCGGAAGCTGTCCCTTTGCGGACAATCACAGCCCCAGTGGTGGGCCGTGCATTGATAGTGATCTTTTCCCATGTGGGGTTCCCCAGAGAGGTGGTCTCTGACTGAGGTACAAACTTCACTTCGAAGTACATGACATCTTTGTGGGAGGAGTGCGGTGTAACTTACAAGTTCACCACTCCTTACCATCCTCAAGGGAATTGGTTGGTTGAAAGATTCAACCGAACCCTGAAGGGTATGATCAAGGGTCTTGCAGAACCCATGAGACGGAAGTGGGACGTATTTTTGGCATGGCTGCTGTTTGCCTACAGGGAGGTACCCCAGAAGTCCTTAGGGTTCAGTTCCTTTGAACTACTGTATGTTCACCCTGTGAGAGGACCTCTGAAAGAGGGTTGTGAGAGAACTCCTGGTAAGACCCCACAAGATGTAGTGTTTTCACTGTGTTACTGTGAGTGTTGACACAAATACTTTACACATTGCCTTTGGAATAAGCCTGTCTGCTCGTGCCAACCTACCAAGGAGGTGATCATGGGTTATCTAACTTGTGTATCCCCCTTGCCCTGACTAGAATCAAAGGTCCCTATTCGGACAAAGGTACCTACCTCTGCCAACTAGAGACCCCATTTCTAACACATCCTGAGATGGTTCATTCCTATCTGCAACATCGATATTAACAAATCAAAATTAACAGCTGTTTCTCCAAGCCTGCTCCTATTCCACAAGGTATGCCTCAAGGCACAATTCTCTGTCCAGTCCTATTTAATTTCTTCATGGAACCCCTCACAGGTATTCTGAACCAAGCACGGGTCAGCTATTATATACATGCCGGCAAAACTCAATTCAACTACAAAATAAAATCACCCAGTGACATCCAGCATCTGCACACCACTCTATGATACAAACATGGTCAAACACCAACAACCTAAAGCTGAATCCCAACAGAAGTGAACTACAACTCCAAAAATAAACCGTTACCAATCCAAGAACGGCTCAATAATCTGGATGCACTAAACTGTTCTCTCTCACTTTCCAACTCTATAAAGTCCTTGGTCATCACCCGGGACAAAATATGTGTCAATGAAGGAGTACATCAGAAACTCAGCCAAAGGAGAGCTCTTCACACTTATACATCCCAAGATAATCAAACAGTTCATTCTCCTTGATGATCTTAAGACAGTACTGCAATCACTAGTCCTCTCAAAACTTGACTATGGCAAAGCCATCATCAGAGTAACTCTAAAAAGTCACCTTGACCCACTAAGCGCAGTTCTCAATGTGACTGCCAAGCTCCTCACAGGAACTTAATGGTTCGATCACATCTCGCCTGCCCTCAAGAGTCACAACTAGCTCCCCATTGAACGAAGATACACCTTCAAACAGCTTGCATCACCCATAAAGCCGTTCATACAAAAAAAACAAATTCCTAGAAATCCAACTTTCTAACCAGGAAAAGGCCTGGCACTAAGAAGCTCCAACCCACTTCTTCTCATACATCCCAATCTAAAGAAGAAATCTTCCCAGGCACGCTCTTTCTCAGGAAATGCTCCTAGAATTTGGAACTACTCCCTAAGGATATCAGCTGCAACCCCTCCTTTTCCTGATTCAAATGGGACCTCAAAGATCTACTGCTCAACAACTACCTCAACATGAGCAAAAGCTTATCCACGTTCCCAAAAACCAAACCCTCATTGACTAGACCTGCAGAGGCAGTTGTCTATTCTGTCTCCAACGCCATGACCTTACTGATGTATCGTTATATACTTTTTGTAACTATTTAAAACGACCTAATTTCTGTATTTTCTATACTTTCTTCAATTTATTGTATGAAGACAGTTCTGTCCCATATGAATCCCTACATGTACTTTGAGTAAATGTACTCACATAATATGAATTCGTAAAGTGCTCTGATACCTTTGGGTATAGCCAGGGTTATATAAACCTCTAAAAATAAAAAAATAAATAGAAATAAAATAAAAACTATTTCAAATATGTGAGCTTAAATTACCAGCTGTGCAAAACTATCATGTTTAATAAGTACTTTTTGAGTGCAGAACCGTAATGTGCCCTATTAATTTCAAAGTTTACACACATTAAAGAAATACACTTTTTTTAAATTTGAAGAGACTTTATCATATTTATCGTGATGTTTGTTGTATGATTTGCATAGCAAATATTTGTAGGGCTCTTTCAAAGGCTCTAAGCGAGGGAGTAGTCAAAAAATGTAATTACTCTCCAGTTTCAACCAAAGCTCTGATGGCACCAAGCAAACAAAGCAAGTAATCATGACAGTGAGAAATTACACTACTGGTTGAATAGGGTGTGAGGCCTGATTAAGCAGCAACCACAGTCCTTGTCAGTGAAAGGCACAAGCAAACCCCAAATTAATCTGTGCTCAACCCCCTGGTAGCTTGGCACAGAGCAGTCAGGCTTAACTTAGAGGCAATGTGTAAGGTATTTGTTCTCAAATCAAAATATCAAGAGAGGGACCCCTTTACCTTACCAAAGGAATAAGGTACTATTAACAAGTAAAAAACAAGTCTTCCTTTGGTTCCTCGAAAATAGACACCACTCGTATCCGTTCACCTAATACACCAGTATCAAACCCAATCACACTATAAAAAAAAAACTGTAAGCCCATACAGTAGATACAAAAATGCGTACGTAGTTGGAAATGTACAAAGTTTATTGCATAAAATAGGTTTTTTTAAACATGAAGGAAATATCTTCCTACTAACGTAAAAAAAGTTAAAAATACAAGAATTTGCAAGACAAATATTTCATACACATTATAATCACATCATCATAATAACAGAAGCTACAGGAGTATTATTCAATGTCCACATAAAAAGGGGGAGGGAGAGAGAAGAACAAAAAGACAGTCAACATGCAACTGACCCGCCACCTGGAAGACAACAACCTCCTGGACCCGTCCCAATCCGGATTCAGACAAAACCACAGCACCAAGACAGCCCTCATCGCCGCCACAGACGACATCAGGCGCCAATTAGACAACGGCGAAACATCAGCCCTCATCCTCCTGGACCTATCGTCCGCCTTCGACACGGTCTGCCACCGCACACTAAAGACTCGCCTCCATGAAGCCGGTATCCAAGAGAAGGCCCTCGACTGGACCACATCCTTCCTCTCCGGCAGATCCCAGAGCGTCCGCCTCCCGCCGTACCGATCCGAAGCCACCAACATCATCTGCGGCTTCCCCCAGGGCTCCTCCCTCAGCCCGACGCTATTCAACATCTACATGGCCCCCCTCTCACAAGTGGCCCGCCACCACAACCTCAACATCATCTCCTACGCTGATGACACTCAACTCATCCTCTCCCCCACCAAGGACCCACACACTGCCAAATCCAACATCCACGACGGAATGAAGGCCATCGCCGACTGGATGAGGAGCAGCCACCTGAAACTGAACTCGGACAAGACGGAGGTCCTCATCCTCGGACCCACCCCCTCAGCCTGGGATGCCTCTTGGTGGCCGACCCCTCTGGGGACAGCACCGACACCGACCGACCACGTACGCAACCTAGGATTCACCCTCGACTCCACCCTCTCCATGTCCAAACAGGTAAACGCCGTCTCCTCCTCCTGCTACAACACCCTCCGCACACTTCGCAGAATCTACAAATGGATCCCAGCCGAAACAAGAAGAACGGTAACACAAGCCCTTGTCAGCAGCAGATTAGACTACGGCAACGCACTCTATGCCGGAATCCCAGCCAAACACCTACGACGACTCCAGCGCATCCAAAATGCCTCTGCCCGACTGATCGTCAACGTACCCCGCCACTGCCACATCACCCCCCACCTGCAAGACCTACACTGGCTCCCTGTCGAAAAGAGGATCACCTTCAAACTCCTCACCAACGCACACAAAGCACTCCACAACACCGGACCAGCCTACCTGAACAACAGACTCAGCTTCCACACCCCCACCCGCCAGCTCCGCTCTGCCAGCCTCGCACTCGCCACCGTCCCCCGCATCCAACGAACCACCTCCGGCGGCAGATCCTTCTCCTACCTCGCCGCCAAGACCTGGAACACCCTACCTACCCACCCACGTCAGACTGAAGACCTACTCGCCTTCAGAAAACGCCTCAAGACCTGGCTCTTCGAGCAGTAGCGGCGCCCCCCCTCCCTCCCTCCCCCCTCAGCGCCTTGAGACCCTCACGGGTATGTAGCGCGCTTTACAAATCCCCTGATTGATTGATTGATTGATTGAGTACACTTTGTCATTAGATAACACACATTTGTGTTGATCCATATCTAGACTGAAATTCAAAACATAAACACTCATATTCGGATATGCAGTTCCAGCCCAATACACAAATTGTGTGACGAATGCGTCAACGCGTTACGATGGTGTACTTCAACTTTAAACCATTTTTATCAAGACATTTATACGACTCTCATAGTTAATCATCAACTACAGTGTGCAACGTTGTGTTTGCATGGGCTGCAGTGGTGGTGTCATATGGTAATTTGAAACAAGAGCCATCGACATATATGCTCCTCTTTTATCTGGGCCATATCTCTATTCTTAAAACACAATTTCTTTTCAGAACCTTACTTAGACGAATTGGACATATTTTTTTTTTCCCACCGCACCCCATCCTGTGCTCCCCACCCTCACCCTCCCCTCTCTCCCCCGTGATCCCTCCCTCAGAGAACCCCCTCTTTCCTTTCACATGACCCTACCCTGATCTTCGGAAGCCCCCCCTTGAGCCAGGAACTTTAACACTGGTTATTATGTATTGTCTTGGAGAAATATGTTATACATATATTAATCTTTATATGTTCATCCTTCTCCTTTAGACCTTTTATCGATTTAACAGTGAATATTTGGTGTTACACAGATCTCCTTTTTAACCTCTCACACCCTCAGTACCCCCTGAAATAGATTGTAAAAAAAAATCTGCTTCCTCCACCCGCCTAAATGACTGTATTTTATTATTATACATTACTTTTAGCATGGCAGGAAATGTAAGCTGTGCTGTTGCACCCAGTTTTATGAAGGGTTCTAATAGTTTTACCAGCTCCCACTGCCTAGTTGCTGTTATCGAAGAGACATCAGATCGTATTTGAAACATTATTCCTTCCACGTTTAACAAACTCATCTTAAGTGCTTTGTTTAAGATTTCATCCTTCAAACTATATGTTAGGGAATGAACTAGAATTTTCCTACGTCTGGTCTTATTTGGGTTCAATCTAAATGGGCCTCTATGTACCCGCTGTATATCGGCCATCAGAACTTGCTCCGAGGTTTCAATTTGGGTAGCTTGTTTAATTAATTTCACTACAAACTCCTTAAGACGACTCCCCACAGCTCCCTTAGGAAACGAATGTTGTTTCTCTCTTGGGAGTTTTCAAGAGATTCCAACTTATCCTGGAAACCAATTTCCTTCTCATGCTTTCATCATGCGTATGTCCTTTACGTTTTCCTCCGTCTGCGAAACTAAATCCACAACAGTGAGTTCTAAAGCTGTGGTCCTAGCCGCCAATAAGTCCAGCTTATCTTCCATTTTTTCACATGACAATTTAATATCCGCTTGGTTCTTTTCTGAAACTGCAAACCCATCACTAACTTCTTTAGTCAGTATATGCAAAAAATCTGAGACAGATTGTGGGGGATGTGATCATCACAGTGCCTTCTTTAGTGTCCCTCTAACTCAGAGCCAACCCACACAGACTGGCTAGACTGATTCTCACTTAGAGAGACCAGATTCTCACTTGAAGAGACTGCATCTATCTGTTTTGTCTGGGTAGTCATGTCTAACACTTTGTCGCCTTCATCCGCCATCACTGATTGCTCTGTGAGTGCTTCCTCTAATAATTCTGGTAAATCCGGATCCCACTCGAGTAGTTGGGACCTATTTGGACTTAATAAACCTTCTGGAAATTCAGATAGGTTTGTGAGGCTACTCAGAGGCGTGCTGGCTATTGGTTTTAATATTAATGTATTTGGTGCAACCTTAAAATAGCTCCTCAGTGAGTGAGTAAGCTTTGGATTATGTTCCTTCTGGGAAGACTTTTTCACTTTTTTAGATTTTCTATTTTTTGCGGTAACCCATTCCCCAGTTGTTACTTTTTTCTGAGCAGGCAACACTTTGCTGTATTTTTTGTTGGGGAAAGGCCCCTGTTTTCGTACACTGTCCCAAATTTGAGAATCCACGTTGGAAGGGTTCAGGCTTGCGCTCCTTAATGTATATGTATTCTGTCCTCCTGACTTTAAGCCTGAGAGTCTAGCCCCGTTCCGTTATCCAAGGTCACAGTCTCCCCCCAGTTAAGCGGTCAACTCCCAGGTTATCCTCCACAGTTGCACTTACTTTATCGCCAGGTCCAAGCACACGTCTAAGCAAAGTATTCTCCACCACTACCTCCTCTGACCTCTGAAGGGTCTCCTTCAGTTCCTGTAACACAGGAGCAGCATTTGTGCTGCCCCTGCCGCCCTGGATGGAGAGCCTCGCTGCAGCTTTCCGGTCGCGTCCCCTCTCGTGAGCCGCGCTGGACTACAACGAGTCCTGCGCCTCCAGAGGTCCTCTCATGGAATCTAAATAGGTTAAGATCTAAGTACAGGATGGAGAAGATCCTCCAATATTTGAGTGATTCCCCAGAACATATTTTCATACTTCAGGAGACACATTTAACAGAGAGCGAGATGAGAGCTTTGTGTAAGTCTAGGAATTGGATTCAAGATGTGATATGCACCACGCAACAAACTCCAACTAAGGGTGTGGCTATAGTTATTAAAAGAAATCCTGCTATTTCCCTTGAAACTAATAAAGATGAGGAGATGAGCCATAGCCAAAATTAAATGTCATGTTCACAAATTCACGGTGCCAGGATACTATGGTCCTAACATTGATGATCCAGCTCCTTTCAGAGACCTGCTTTCCGAATTATTAAACTTTGCAGATCCGTTAATTTTGGCAGGTGATTTCAATGTGGTTTTAGATCCAGTCATGGATAGGTCATTGAACAGTAGAGCAATGTAGAATAGCAAAATGAGATTGACAATTAAAAATGCAATCAATCAGTTAGCTTGGTTTGATGCATGGAGAGATAAAATGGGGAAAATGAGAGGATATACTTTCCATGATAAGAAATATGGGCACAAGTCTAGATTTTTTTTAGTGAGTCTAGATGTGAAAAGGTGGGTACAAGATATAAAACATCTGGGGGAACATCTTTCAGATCACTCGGCAGTATCCTTAGCTCTTAAAGTTCCATTAAAACCGTCTCACAGGAGATGGACCTTACATCGTGCCCTCCTGTTAGAGGAAGACGTAATTGAGGCCCTAATTGTAGAGACAAAATTTTTCTTCTCAACCAATATGGAATCTGCCTCATTAGAAGTTTTGTGGGATACATGTAAAGCTTTTTTGAGAGGTTATCTAACATCACTCCAGATTGCTAGACATAAAAAGTATAGAGCTGAGGTGGGAAAGATAGAGGATGATATTCAGAAGCTAGAGCAAGACCTTATTACTCAAGGGAGTAATATGACAGACGAAGTCATCTCGGTAAACTTGCAATTTCTAAAATCTGACCTGGCTGTGGTGATGGATTTGAGGTTAAAAAAGAGGTGGCAAGCTAGCAGACTTGCCCATTTTGAGTATGCGGAAGGTTGTGGCTTGCTCTTGGCATGCAAGATCAAACAAGATATTGCCAAAGGGAACATCAAAGAAGTTAACTGCGAAGAGATTCTACTAAAGAGTCCCGCAGATATTGCAGAGGCTTTTCGAAAACACTTTGAAGGTGTTTATCGAGAGGACTTAACCATCCAGGAGGAAACAATCATGACTTAGCTGGGCCGAGATCTCTCAAATAAAATTACTGAGAATGAATCGCTTAATTTAAATAGCACAATAACAAGTAATGAGGTCAAGAAAGCATTAGCAGCAGGTAAATCTGGTAAAGCTGCAGGATCAGATGGCCTGCCTGTGGAGTTATACAAGGTGCTTATGGAGGTCCTTACTCCTGTTATGGAGGAAGTATTTTCCTATATTTTTGAAAAAGGCGGGAACATGCCGCAATCTTGAAATTAAGCTACAGTAACATTGATTCTTAAAACTGCAAAGTCCCCTAGTTCTTGCGATTCATATCATCCCATCTCACTATTTAACGTAGATTATAAGATTTTTGCTAAGATCCTAGCGGAGAGGTTGAACGGGGTAATAGGGGGGCTATTGCATAGGGATCAAAAAGGTTTCGTCCGGGGGAGAGGAATCCGAAATCTTACCTATAACCTGATAGGGGCAATTGACTTAGCAACACTTCATAAAATACCACTAGCCATCATTACGTTGGATGCCACCAAGGCATTCAAAAGAGTTAACTGGGCTTATCTAAAGTATATGTTGAGAGTTTATAACTTTTTGTAGGACAGTCAGTTTGATATATCAAACTCCTGTACCTAGAATATTAGTGAATGGAAACTTGTCTGTTCCTGTGAAAATACAGAGGGGCACGAGACAAGGCTGTCTGTTGTCCCGCTGCTTTTTAATTTATATATTGAGACTCTAGCGGGAAAGATCAGAAGCCACCTCGTAATATCTCCTTTTAAATATAAGACCTGGTTAAGGAAGGTGGCTTTATATGCCGATGATTTGATGGTATATACATCAGATTTAAATACTGCAATACCAATAATCTACAATGATGCGCAACAGTTTGGTCAGGTCTCGGGTTATGAAATTAATGCGGCCAAGACCGAATGTATGGCCTGGAACCTAGATACTATCCCCTATTTAATGAAAAAAGAAAAAAGGTATTTGGGCATCATGATTACACAAAACATTGAAGACATTATAGATACAAATCTCCACAAACTCAGCAAAGAAATACATAACTCCTTAATAAGTTGGGCTTATTTACCTCTAACGCTAATAGGTAAAGTTAACTTGATGGTTCTACCTAACTCATTTTTTTATTTCAAAATATCCCTCTTACATTTAAAGAAGAAGGATTGAAAAACCTCCAAGCAAAAATAAATAGTTTCATATGGGCTTCTAAAGGCACCAGGATATCATGGAAGAAGTTACGAAGGAAGAAGAACTAGGGAGGGTAATCCCTGCCAGATTTAGTCTTTTATGCTTGGATATTCTCTATCAGGGCTGGGAAAATGCTTATGAATCTACCAGACAGCTCAGATATTGGTATAATGTTTAAGGAGATGTTGTTAGATTTAAAGGAGGAGATCAGGGATATATATACAAGTTTGGTGACCCAAGATTTTTTAAAAGGTTCGCCTAAAGATCTTAAAAGGTTTAGCATCTACATGGTTCAAAGTTAGGACGTTTCTAGAAATCAGCTATTATAGCACATTGGCGCCCATTTGGGATGCTCCAGGTTCGCCCAAATGGACTAAAGACGCTCGGGTAAGCCCTTTGAAAACAGCTGGAATACTACGCTGGGAACAACTTGTACCTGAGGGCTCTCTACTTTCTTGGGAATTGTTGAGGTCACTTACAGACAATGAATTGTCCAGATTTAAGTATTTGCAAACTAAGAGCTGGCATCAAGCGGTCAGCACGACTGTCAGCCTGTCTAATGAACTGGAGATGACTCTGAGAAAGAAAATCATGAAAAAGAAGGCGGTGGCGACCCTATATTGGGTCTTGGTGAACCTGGCGTAGGGTGAATTTAAACTTCCATCGGAGCTCTGGGGAGAGTGCTTGCCTGGCGTTCAAACAGAAGATTTATGGCAAGTATCTTATTACATTCTGCATTCTACAGTCCAACCTGCAAAATTAAGGAGAAATCTCATTTTTTGTCTCTACAGGGTGTACTGGTCCCCCTCAAAACTATCTAAATTCACGAAGGGTCCTACTCCAAAATGCCCAAAATGTCTCCAGCTCAAAGCAGACGATGTTCATATGTTTTTAAGCTGTCCTATGTTACATAATTTCTGGATATCAATAATTAGAGGTATGCAAACTATGTTTGGGCCTGGCATTCAGGTGAGCACAACTTTGGTATTTTTTGGGTTGTCACCATTTTATGAGTTAATGTCTCTAGATGAGAACAAGTTATTTTTTCACTTAATTTTGAAATTTGTAAATTTTGTGTTAAAAAAATACATCTCCATTGCTACTAGATTGGCTAAACTCTATTAAATACACAATGAATCTGGATGAAGCCTTACTAAAGAAGAAGAGCAAGCAAAAAGATTTTTGGTTACCGTGTGCAGAATGGTTGGGTACCTTCTAATAACAGAGGAAAAATGTCCAATGATTAGGCCTCTACATTGCGATACTTTACCCCTCTGGATGTTCTGCAGGTCGCTTAGAGAGAGGATCAGAACAGACCAAATATGGGAAAGAAAGACTTTGTGTTAAGTGCATCCATCTAGATACAGAGCCATCGACATATAGTTCCCCTTGGGGGTCAGATAAGGGAACATCAGTCAGGTCTACCCGTCCCTTCGTTTCTTCCTCAGTCCGAAATAATCAATCATGGACATCAATGTCCTTTTCTTCTGAAGGGAGGGGTAGTAACGTGGCTGAGTTCCTTTGGTTTTGCTTTGTTCGCCATAAGTTGGCAGGATATGCTCAGACGTGAGTCCCTTGCTCACTTTGCCACTGGATTCAAGCAAGCCTGGCTGAAGACGGCTGAAATGCCAGAAACCGGTCCTAGGAAGCTTGTTTCCGGTCCAGGGAAGACATGGCTTGGCAGTTCGGGCTGGACTGTTTCCATGAGGCACAGGGTCAGACTGATTTGCATATGGCCATGTCTGAACTGGGGTGGCAGAGTGGGCTAAAGAACGGTGATGGATTAAACCCAAATCAGTTGACTGGGGGTGAGTGCTTGCAATGTTCAACACTCCGTCCATAATTTCCTTTGGTTTTGCTTTGTTCGCAATAAGTTGGCAGGGTATGCTCAGACGTGGGTCTCTTGCTCACTTTGCCACTGGATTCAAGCAAGCCTGGCTGAAGACGGCTGAAATGCCAGAAACCGGTCCTAGGAAGCTTGTTTCCGGTCCAGGGAAGACATGGCTTGGCAGTTCGGGCTGGACTGTTCCCATGAGGCACAGGGTCAGACTGATTTGCATATGGCCATGTCTGAACTGGGGTGGCAGAGTGGGCTAAAGAACGGTGATGGATTAAACCCAGATCAGTTGACTGGGGGTGAGTGCTTGCAATGTTCAACACTCCGTCCATCATTTCCTTTGGTTTTGCTTTGTTCGCCATAAGTTGGCAGGGTATGCTCAGACGTGAGTCCCTTGCTCACTTTGCCACTGGATTCAAGCAAGCCTGGCTGAAGACGGCTGAAATGCCAGAAACCGGTCCTAGGAAGCTTGATTCCGGTCCAGGGAAGACATGGCTTGGCATTTCGGGCTGGACTGTTCCCATGAGGCACAGGGTCAGACTGATTTGCATATGGCCATGTCTGAACTGGGGTGGCAGAGTGGGCTAAAGAACGGTGATGGATTAAACCCAGATCAGTTGACTGGGGGTGAGTGCTTGCAATGTTCAACACTCCGTCCATCATTTCCTTTGGTTTTGCTTTGTTCGCCATCAGTTGGCAGGGTATGCTCAGACGTGAGTCCCTTGCTCACTTTGCCACTGGATTCAAGCAAGCCTGGCTGAAGATGGCTGAAATGCCAGAAACCGGTCCTAGGAAGCGTGTTTATGGTCCAGGGAAGACATGGCTTGGCAGTTCGGGCTGGACTGTTCCCATGAGGCACAGGGTCAGACTGATTTGCATATGGCCATGTCTGAACTGGGGTGGCAAAGTGGGCTAAAGAACGGTGATGGATTAAACCCAGATCTGTTCACTGGGGGTGAGTGCTTGCAATGTTCAACACTCCGTCCATCATTTCCTTTGGTTTTGCTTTGTTCGTCATAAGTTGGCAGGGTATGCTCAGATGTGAGTCCCTTGCTCACTTTGCCACTGGATTCAAGCAAGCCTGGCTGAAGACGGCTGAAATGCCAGAAACCGGTCCTAGGAAGCTTGTTTCCGGTCCAGGGAAGACATGGCTTGGCAGTTCGTGTTGGACTGTTCCCATGAGGCACAGGGTCAGACTGATTTGCATATGGCCATGTATGAACTGGGGTGGCAGAGTGGACTAAAGAAAGGTGATGGATTAAACCCAGATCAGTTGACTGGGGGTGAGTGCTTGCAATGTTCAACACTCCGTCCATCATTTCCTTTGGTTTTGCTTTGTTCGCCATAAGTTGGCAAGGTATGCTCAGACGTGAGTCCCTTGCTCACTTTGCCACTGGATTCAAGCAAGCCTGGCTGAAGACGGCTCAAATGCCAGAAACCGGTCCTAGGAAGCTTGTTTCCTGTCCAGGGAAGACATGGTTTGGCAGTTCGGGCTGGACTGGTTCCATGAGGCACAGGGTCAGACTGATTTGCATATGGCCATGTCTGAACTGGGGTGGCAGAGTGGGCTAAAGAACGGTGATGGATTAAACCCAGATCTGTTGACTGGGGGTGAGTGCTTGCAATGTTCAACACTCCGTCCATCATTTCCTTTGGTTTTGCTTTGTTCGTCATAAGTTGGCAGGGTATGCTCAGATGTGAGTCCCTTGCTCACTTTGCCACGGGATTCAAACAAGCCTGGCTGAAGACGGCTGAAATGCCAGAAACCGGTCCTAGGAAGCTTGTTTCCGGTCCAGGGAAGACATGGCTTGGCAGTTCGGGCTGGACTGTTCCCATGAGGCACAGGGTCAGACTGATTTGCATATGGCCATGTTTGAACTGGGGTGGCAGAGTGGGCTAAATAACGGTGATGGATTAAACCCAGATCAGTTGACTGGGGGTGAGTGCTTGCAATGTTCAACACTCCGTCCATCATTTCCTTTGGTTTTGCTTTGTTCGCCATAAGTTGGCAGGGTATGCTCAGATGTGAGTACCTTGATCAATTTGCCACTGGATTCAAGCAAGCCTGGCTGAAGACGGCTGAAATGCCAGAAACCGGTCCTAGGAAGCTTGTTTCCGGTCCAGGGAAGACATGGCTTGGCAGTTCTGGCTGGACTGTTCCCATGAGGCACAGGGTCAGACTGATTTGCATAAGGCCATGTCTGAACTGGGGTGGCAGAGTGGGCTAAAGAACGGTGATGGATTAAACCCAGATCAGTTGACTGGGGGTGAGTGCTTGCAATGTTCAACACTCGGTCCATCATTTCCTTTGGTTTTGCTGAGTTCAGAGTAGCACATCGTTTGATGGTAATGTGCGGAGCAAAGAAGGTCAATTCATAGCCGGTCAGACATGCACTAGTAAGATGCGGCGTCTTTGTCTTATTCAATAGCGTATCCACAGCATGAGGTACCATTACTGTGAGATAAGTATCAAGGACGACCCATGCCGATTGTCTGATAGGAACTGCCGCGGCAGCTCTCAGACAGCTCGGGAGAGCTCTGGCGACATTATCAAGCATGGCAGAGAAATAGGCGCAGGGTCTCTGCTTACAACCAAAACCCTGTGTTAGAACAGAAAGCGCGCAACCGTCCGCCTCATGCACGTAGAGCACAAAAGGCTTCTGGTAATCAGGAGTACCAAGCACAGGAGCAGAGCAAAGCGCAACATTTAATGGCTCAAAAGCTTGCTAGCATGCAGGTGTCCAAGGCAAGGGTTCATGCACATCTTTGGTGGGCAGGTAAAGAAGGGGTTTTGTTAGGAGGGAATAGTTAGGGATCCAGTACCAAGAATATGAGGTTATCCCAATGAATGAGCATACCACGCATTGAGTCTTAGGAACAGGCATATTAGTAATAGCAGCTATGCATTCAGGTGTTAGTCTTTGACCCTCCTTCGACAGTAGGTGACCCAAATAGGTGATCTTCTGTCAACAATATTGGAATTTCGAAAGTGACACCTTGTGTCCATGATGTGCGAAATGCAACAATAATTTAACTGTGGCTTCTTTGCACCCATCCTCATTGTCCGAAGCCACAAGGAGGTCATCAACGTACTGCAACGCACTGTACCTTTGGGGAAGCTCCAAAGAATCCAATTGTGCTTTCAAAGCTTGGCTGTAGATACTAGGACATTCTGTATAACCTTGTGAAGTATGACAGAATCTAAAGCTACGACCGGCTATTGAAAATCCAAACAGACATCTGCTATCTGTATGGATTGGTATCCTGAAGAAAGCATTCTTTAAGTCAATTATGGAAAATAATTTTGTTGATGTGGGGGATCATTTTCAGGATTGTGGTAATGTACGTGGCACCTCTTTGAACACAGCGGGAAGGGGGGCATCCTTTGCAAAGCACTGTTTGGCAAGGGCCACCTGCGGGCCAACAGTCATGTAAACACCGTCTGGAGAACAATAAATTGCGCATGCAACCTTTTTTAACAAATGCAGTCCTAACAGATTTTGCCCACAATTGGACATCAGTAAAAATGGTGAGTCAAGGGGCCAAAGGTCAAAGCAAGAGGCTTGGAAATGGGGCTAACAACTGGCACGCCTGAGAAACCCACCAAAACATTGTTTTGGCCAGACAGAACTGCCCCCGGGGCCAGTGAATGGGAAACAGAGCTATTCATATCCCCTGTATCAACTAAAACAAATTTGGTCGTACCCTGTAAATCAGCAGTGATGTATGGTCCGCACTGATCTATAGGCACCAGAACTGGTCCCTTGCCCTGTCCTTGGCTGTCCTAGCTCTGAGACAACCCTGTCACTTTGTCAATGTCATAGTCGTCATGATGGTACTGTCTGCCTCGGGGGTCTTCAAAATAATTCCCGTTCTGTCTAATGTGTGATGAATCCTCTGACTGCATCCCCCTTCTACCTCCTTCTCCACGTCCGCTTCATCGAAAACCCCGACCTCTCAGGCCTTACCTTTCTGCAACAACTCCGGACACTCATTCCGCGAATGTCCCTCCTGCTTATAGTACGCACATTGATTGAGTCCGAGGGGCGCACTTGAAGCAGCACCCCTGCCAGACCGGGGCAGCTGTTGGGCCAAACCCGACCCTCGTCCACGTCCACTTCCCCTCACAGCTTGCTGCATCAATACCCTCGTCTTCAAATCCTTTGACTTTTTCTCTACCCTTTCCTTGTCCTCATTCTCTCTATGTTCATAGTACTGTGCCATACTCAATATCACCGACGGGGATTAGGTGGTCCAAGTACTTTCTGAAACCTGCAACCACATTACAATCTCTGGAAGCAAGTTGGTAACAAATCTTTTAACAAACAAACGAACACCACCCTCCTGTGACAGGTCCTGACCACTGACATCTAAGAACACCCTTCAAATCTGGAAAAGAAATCTGACACACTTACATCCTTCTTCTAATGATACGCAGTCAAATTATCCCAGTCCACTCGCCATCGGTGGGATAAGGGAGTGCATGTAAGTTATAATATGCCCGGCAAAGCTAGGAGCTCCGCTTTCGGCTTGTCACCGGGCTTACGCTTCTTATCCCAAGCCCTGATCTCATCCCATGTGCCACCCAGCTCCAAGGTATGATCCTGCATATGAACCTGCTACCATATATCTACCAGTACCAACAGACCAAAGAACAGCTCAATATCAGCTAACGTCATCACTGTGGAGGAGGCCGCCTCCGTCAATTCCTTATAATATGCAGTGGGGTTTTTACGGGAGTCTGGTAGCTGGCCTTTTAGAGATAGGACCTCAATCCTTTTCCAAGGAGTATAGATCCACTGTTCCTGGAACTGAGCATCAACCCGTGGTCTAATTACAGTGCCCGTGGAGTCACGCAGTTCTGGTATTTCGGGATGGTAAATGGGATGGACCTCCCTCATGGGGTGCTGTATCCCTATCATCGGGACCTTTTGGAGCAGCCTGTCTCGGTAACCCCCCAATGTTATTACATTGCTAAAAACCTAATTTGGAGCCATACCTGTAGCATATACCCTTTCTCGTAGGTCATAGATGATCTGCGGTGCAACACCCTGGAAACTCTGTTCCCACAGTCGTATTAGCGTGGCCGACATGTGCTTAAGAGCATGCTGCTGTATAAATGGCTTGTAATCTTTCATCACACTCCACACATCTTCCACACTATAGATCGGGTTCCGAGCCCACTGAGCTGCCATTTGCTTTTCCTCATCAGCCACAGCAGAACGCACCAACACTTTCTCCATCCGGTCTCGGGCTGCTGCCAAATTTGCTTCATGTATCCCACCCGCAGGAGTTTCGACATTCAACAGTGCTTGGGGTGTCACACTCACGGGGGAAAGAGCAGACGAGAGACAGGTACCATCATGTAGGGAGACAGGGTTGTAGGGGTAAAAGGGGGAGTAGCAGTCGATACAGAACCAATAGAAAGGGCAGGGGAGCTAACAGCACCCGCCCTGGTGACTGATGTGAGTAGAGCAGAAGCAAGGGGGGCCGGGGCTGAGGCGGTAGTGCTAGAAACAGAATCACTAGAAGGGGCGGCACTGGAGGCCGAGGGCTGAGATGTCGGTACTGACGGGTATATCCGTTCAGGGGCATAAGGAGGAGGAGGGAGAGAATCCAATAGCTCGTCGACAAAATCATTACCTTCCTCTCTAGTAACATAACATTTATCTGTCTGTAACCAAAACTTTCTATCTGCACATTCTATGCCCTTTTCTAAATTTCCTCTTTCTTAGGATACTGCTTTCTGTGTTATAGTTTGCGTCTGCCTTTTCCGGGCCTCTTTCTCAGCTCTCATACGCCGTTGCTTCACCTCCTTCTGCCATACTCGCAGAGAATCAAACATCGATAGCCTGCTCTTTTTAGCAAACAATTTATCCTGCAAGAAATTCAATTTCTGTTCATCAAATGAGCCGGTAAGTGGCCACTGTAACTCAGCATTGTCCCTCATATATTTATGCCACAATGTGCTAAACATACTAGGGCCAATACAATGTTTGACATAGATATTGAGATTTGGAGAACCCTCCGGAGGTGCAGGCTGGCTCTCTTCCAATCGAGCATCAGTAGAACAACATCGACATCCAAAACACCCCAATTTGCTTAAACAAGGCATCTCAGTATAAGACACAAGCACTGTCCCTAACGGACAATTAGAACACCAGTAACAATAAATAAAGAAAAGATTAAATAACAAATATTGTTCACGAACCAAACCAAACGGTCCAGAAACCACTCCCCACAGTCCTGGGACTGTACCAAATTCAAGAAAACAGTCTCCAGCCCCAGACCTTTTCAAGCATTTGCCAATTACCAGTCGGTCTGGCAGATTGTTGGTGAACAGTCCCGGACCTTTTCAAGCACGGGACGAATTTCGAGGCGGTTTGGTAAACTGCTCGCAAACACTCTGTGTCTTCTTCAAGGATCTGCAAACCCACCAAGTTCAAGACAAGACAGTCCGGAGACCATACCTAGACACAGCCCATCGACTCGTGTCGTTCAAGCAAGGCAGTACAAAAACTGCAGGCAAGACAGTCCGGAGACTGTATCAATACACAGCCCGTAGGCCTGTGCCATCAAAGAATAGCGTATTTTTTCCAAGAATCAAATCACTCACCTAGTGCACATAGGTTGAGTCAAGTTATTCTCCACTGCCGACTCTTTGGACCAAACTGTCAACTCCAAGGTTTCGCCTTCTCAGGACCCCAGCCGGTGACCACTAGACGAGGAGACGCCCGATTAGCCGGGCAGGGCAGCTGCGAGAACTTGGCTCGATCATGTGGGGATCCCCGATCCGCCCAACTGACCAAGCGCACCCCTGACCCTACAACCCAATTACGGGCGAGTCAGATCACCTTGCTGGGTCCTGTTTGGGCGCCAACTGAAGAAAGGGGTCCTCTAGGGCCACTCGGGTTTCTTACAACCACTTGCTATGCTTTCGCAAGAATGAAGAGTCAGTAACACAGTAGAGAATACAAACTTGCATGTTTATTAGAAATACTCTCCAGAGGAGTCCATCATGACCTGCACCCTACGATGTCTGCTGAGGGACTGGCCCCCCCAACCGTCTACAGTGAATAATTATTCCTCCCAAGAAGCCTCCAACCACGCCCACAATGGAAAACTACCGGCCTGGGCCGAACATGAACAAAGAGGCACAGTAGGATGAGCTAACACCTACCAGATGTGTACATATTATCAGGAATCCAAGGTCATGGTGTTGGGTCCCAGCTTCTGCTAACGAACTGGGAGCAGAAACTACACCTTCTGATAGGTATGCGAGGACAAAATGGCCTACTCATTAGTAAGTAGAGAAAAAGCCTTGAACAGAAAATAAAATAATAATAAAATACAGTGTTCTGCTGAGGCAAGCAACATGAGTAATAAGGCCTAACTCAGCCACAGTCTAAGCAGCCTAATAGGGAGGACAAAATGCAAAATGGAGTCACACTCGCTAACTGAAGCTTGCGCATTACGGGGATAACTCAGTGGATTGCAGAACATGAATACAAATGTCATCTATTTAACCACTTTGCTAATCTTATATAGCATAAAACGATTGCGTTGCAGGGATGGGAATTTGAAACCTAACAAATCCTGTACATTGAGGCAAATATAAATATGTGTCAGTGCTATATTCACAATCTAAAATCAAAATAATAATAAAAGCAACCATTTTCAATCCTGCCATAGCATAATAATAATGGTAATCCATTGTAAAGATAAGGCAAATTAATCCTACAGACATATTTTAACACAGTGGATGGGCATTATACAAAAGAGACTATAAAACATCCCCACTTCACAACGCACACCGTACAGAATTACAAAACCACATCCTTTCATAATCCCAAATCGGACTCCTATATTGAAAAGTAAATAATTTTTCTATGATATTCGATCTTCTCTTCACTAGGGAAGATACATAGGGCAGGACAAGCCTCACCTGTTCAGTTGGTCTGATGATTATCTAGCGGGAAGGCAAAAATGCTCCTGTTAACAGGAACAGTCATCTGGTTTCTTATGTCCAGATAACACGGTTTATTCAAACATCTAAAGAAAACAGAGGGTTAATTATCCTCTCTTATCCAATGTTCTCAAATTTTCTAGACTCCATCTAGACGTAATATAGTTCCTAACTCTGGAAGATCTCACCTCGTTAAAAGTGAATCTCAGGCTTACAAAACTGTTTCTTCTAAGGTGCCATGGTATCAGTTGTCAATTGGAGATTTATTCTCTCTATGGTTCTAGGGAATCTGTAGGGTGCAATCATTAACCATTCATTTTATCAGATTATTCTTATTTCTACTAATGTATTTATGCAGCAGTTCAAACAGCAAAACAGTGAGAACACCAAACAAAAAGATCCCACACCAGGTTAGATACATTAATCAGAATGCAATAAATAAAGCAAAACCAAAATGTCAAAGAACTCATCAGTAGAGTTGGAGGTATGACTTTTTAAAAAAGAAAGCGTAAAACAGTGCCTAAAAACATAAAATGCAAACAGCGGCTATCTGGTTAAATTGATCGCAATAGGGTGCAGGTCTTATACAGTCCCAGACTAGTCCCACTGAGGTTTTACCTTCTCAAGTTTTGTGCCAAGAATACTGCTCACGTTGGAGTGGGTCGTGGAGAGCAAAGAAATAGTTGTGGTAGGTTCTCGGTTTGCACTTTGCACTTTGCAGAGTACCACTTAGCGGAACTCCGCGAACTGTGCCCAGGCTTAGTAAAAGCCTTCATGAATTGTTTTAATGCAGGAAGGTGTCCCTTCCTGCCCAAAGCAATTCTGCCTGCAATGCAGCACCCTTGCACCATGACGCCAAAAGTGCACCAGCGGAAGGAGAAGACAGGAATGCACCATAGAATGTTAAATATTTTCCCGCCCTCTGCCTTTCACACAGCTTGCTGTATTGAGCTGCATGAAATTTGATAATCTGCTCCATAATGCTTATTCAAGGTCCCTGATGTGTCTCAGGTTCCCTTGTTATTTGAAACTGTTATGTGTGAGTAAAGCCCCCAAGAAGCTCCATGTAGAGATAGAAGGTGACAGCAGGCAGTATGTAACCCTGAGGGATGCACCAGGTGATAGGTCTCTTTTGGGACGTGGAGGTGCTCATTTGAACAAACTGGTGTCAATTGGAAAGGTCGGAGGACAACTAGGGAAGCCTATTGCCAATTAACCCCATTTGAAACTCCAGGGTATGGTTGAGGGTTGGATGGTTAACTTTTTTAAAGGAAAATGATAGGTTCAGCAAAACCTGGAGGCAATGGTCATCTTAAATTTTAGGCCCAGGTCAGAGCTCGTGGAGTTTCACTCTGCGGAATTCCACAGAGTTGCCCAAAAATTCTGCCAAATTCTGCGGAGTTCCATGAGCGGGTGGAGTATTGCCCGGCCACCCCTAATGAAGTATCCTTGGCTGCTGAGGGTCATTTGGGGTCAAGAATCCCTACTGTTGCGACAAGTAAGTCTTCCAGAGCAGGATTGCTGAGACGTCGCAGGAGGCCCCATTCCCTTTCTCAACCACTCTGCAAAGGGTCTCCTGGTGCGCTACAGATTGAAGTCCCCTTGGTATTGATGGTCGTTGGGGGCCAAGAACCCCTATTAGTGCCACAAGTAAGTCTCCCACAACCAGATTGTTGAGGGATTGTTGGAGTCCCCGCCTCCTTTCTCAACCAATCTGTGAAGGGGCCTCCGTGCCAAGCGCCTGTCAAGTCTCATTGCGTTCCCCACTCACACGAACGGACGTGATGAGAACGCCAACGCAAAAAAAAGTCAGCTCTGTTGCAAAGTGTGGAGTTTATCAGTAACTCCGCATTCTCTGCGGAGTTGCTGCACTCCACAAGCGGAGCAGAATTTTACTCCCAGGCCTAAACTTAATCTGTGATCAGGAGGACGTGGACCCTCACTGGTGATGTGTTTGCTATTTTCCTTCAGAGATAGTGGCCCTAAAGAAATATCCCACATCAGTCAGCATAGAGCGGGAAGTAGCACCCTTCAGTCAATTGACAGAGTGAATGCAGGATGTGAGCCTTAAGGAGGCCCACCATGAGGTAACTCAACAGCTTGAATAGCATTACAATTACAGGGGACATTAGTGTAACTGAATGTACAGATGTACTGATTCTGTTGGTCTGTCTTGGTGGTGTCTGCAGCTTGTGGTTGACGGGTGGTTCCAGTTGAGTCATCATAGAATGGGAATTGTCACATGATAACATTATTTTTGCTCTTTTTGAAAGAAATCACTAGGGCAGTGCACTCTGAAAAGTGTTCAGGCAATTCCATAGGCTAGTGCATTGCATATTAATGGAGTCAAGATCTTAGCAATGCCTGACATCTTCTCTACCATGTATCTACAGCTTTTAGATAGGAGAAAACAAGAGACAATATGGTGGGAAGGGTTTCTGTATACTTTTATCCCTGTGCCCCTCTGTACTGTCCTTGTGGATGTTTGATTATTAGTGCCCAGCTTCATGTGTAGCTGGTTTGGATAATTATGATGACAGCTGAAGAACCAGAACCAATTGGGCCTGGCGGCGCAGGGTACGCCTTAATCTCCTGGGTTCTCCTGCTTCAGCTAACAGAGACACGGGGACACTCTGTCGGCGCAAAAGATCAGATTTTATTAGCTAGCACAGTTGTCCTAGAAGTACACACAGTATGTTCTCAGGAGACTGCCACTTCACTCCGTGGCGCACAATCTTTTATAGTACATAGGTGACATATACATTAATGAAGGACACACCTAAAACATACATGGGAAAACCAGTAGGAATAGTTTGAAAGAAAGTCAGAGCCAATAGAAAAAGTCAGAAAACAAAAGTATCGAGTAACTCGAAGAAGCCTCTCCTCCAACTGTGTTTGCCACCCCTCCCACAGTTTAAGGTATTAACATGTCTGTAACTGACTTGCAGGTGGTGAGATACGTTTGTGTGTTTTGGAGGACAGTTGTGAAACGAGAGAATACGAGCGGAGGACAGCGAAGGCCAGAAGATGAGATAAAGTCAGGAGAGAATAGTGTGAACCAACAGATAGTTAAGACAGAGATTAGAAAAACTAGACAGGGATTAGTGTACTCGGCCAGTCTCTAACACCAGCTTTGTAAATAGAGGCACAAGGCTATTTTGACACAATATTGCAGGAAAAGCAGAAAAGACTTCGTTCGTTGTGCTGCCTGAGTGAGGGCAACAAAAAATGGCGGCGGAGCACAAAATGGCGGCTCAATGCGATCGTGATCGAAAATCGAATTTCCTCACAGCATAGCACATCTGTTTTTCTCACATTAAGTCTGAATCTGCAAGCCTGATTTTGAATTCACCATCTGTAACCATTCCTGTTTTTTTGAAGGAGTGGCACTGGTCAATGTAGCCCCTGTTTTAATTGCCTGACTGAACACAAACATGAGCCCAAATTTCTTCCTCCTAATTTTTACCCCAGAGAAGCTCAGGTTAGCTACAAGCTATTCAAAATTAGAAATCTTGAAAACAATAACAAGACTTTGGTAGAATTTTAGACAAATTGTCTCCACTTTGTGTTGAGTCTAGCACCATGTATAGGTCTGAAGGGTATTTTGTTAGTGGTATATTTCATGTCTCTTATCCAGACACAATGATTTATTTTTGAAAGGTTTAAGTTCATGCAGAGATTATTCCCCTTCTATAAAAGCCAAATAATTTTCAATGATTTGCCTGTTTTTATCCCTAACAGAGATGTTTGTGTAGGTCACCAGCATGCATTTTATATTGTGTTTATTTTCATATTATCACCTCTTACAAGGACCATGCTTGAAAAAGGCTAGATTTTAAGGTAAAGTTAGTGAGGAATCAGGCAAACCATTGTGGGGCTAAACAACTTATATGAATCAAGACCTTCAACCTGTTCAAAGGATTATAGCATTGTAGGGTGCTGAGTAATCCAGTAGCATGAGAACTGCTTGGATATCATTCAATATACAGGTGTTTGGTATTGTAGTTGGTGCTGGAAATCTACAGATGCACACTGACTTTATTAAAATGTGAAGTTAATTCTGTTGATTAATGTTCGTGTTGGAGAGATCGAAGTTTTATCTAGTGGGAGTTCTCACTCATGTTAAAGTAGCACAGAGGGTTAATGCTGCAAATAACATGTGCCATACCATTCACTGAATTGTTTTTTATTCATATCGCTCAGTAGGTTACTGTTTTTTTCACAGAGATCCATTTGTTACATGCAGTTCATAAGTTACAACCCTGATATAGCACAGTGAGGCATGAACTGTCATTAAAGAGTTGCATGCAAACTACATGGTATAAGTTAGAACATTATGGGCCATATTCACAAGGAGCTATCGCTGAATTAACGGCACTTTATTGCAGCAAAAATCGTGATAAATGTACCACCCCATTCACATGCTGGTGCTAACAGCCCACAGCACCAGTTTCCCTGCGATAGCAGCCGCAAAAGACATTGCCACAGAGGACCCCAGCAAATATCGCCAAAAGCCGCGACAACACCACTGCTCAACATTCACAACGAACAGCCACATCGGCGATAAGAACAGAAATCCGGCGATAAGGCGCGTTAGCACCAGGAAATCTACACCTGCTCTGACCTGGTGTTAAGCCGGACGGCAGCCAGCAACACAAAAGGGAGACCAGCCAAGGGCCACATCAGAAGGGCAACAGATGCCATGGAGCCACACATCATGCGGCCAGGACACCCAAGAGGGCCACAACACCCACCGATAACACACCCCGGAGCACCCCTCCCAGGCACCCCCAGACCACAGACATACCACATCAGCTACACCCAAACATGTCCAAAATAATCAGCCTGCCTTCGCACAATCACAACTGGTGACATGCATGTGTCGAAACAGAAATGAGCAGCACACATCCACTTCTGAAGCAACAAATCTAACTTCATTAAAAATAACACAGAAATGAAATGATGAAAAATGGCCACTCTCGAGAAGGAGAGAGGGAGAAGAAGAGAGGGAGAGCCGCCCCTGCGCACCCAGGGCACACTGCTCACCTGCTGCCATTGGTGTGTCTCCAACCACTTACCGGCATGCATAGCAGTACCCCAGGTCACACATCTGACACAGAGCCGTCATCTGAAACAGAGTCAGATACACGATTGGCACAGTACACACAATTGCACAAGACAACATCGCCTGCCTGCCCAAGCACACCCAAGCAGCGGTACACCAGCCCCTCCCGCCGCCCATCGGAGCTTGGCCGCCCATGCACACCCAGGCCTCAATGCTCACCTTTCGTCACCGGCGTGTAGGTGGGAGGTTCCACCACGTGCCGCTGCAAGCCCAGGACCCGTGAACATGACACCCTCCACACCATGCAGCCATGCTCCGCAAGCCACCAGGTCTCACGTGTGGTGCTGGGTCCTGATTACAACATGGCATGTGACATACCAGTGCACCCGGCACCATCGCAGGCTGCACACCGGCTCAGCCCTATGGGTGCCACTAACTCTGTGAATCAGGAGGCGGCGCCATGTGGCGGTAGGCCTGCACCGGCTGCAGCACACATTACCTGAGCTGGCCGGACCGCCGGGACGGGGCATCATCACAGGCTGCCCACCCGCTCAGCAGCTTAAGGTGCCACTGACTCGAGGCACTCAAAGCCACCGTCCCATGGCGGGGTGCCTGTGCTGTCGGCAGGGCCTCCAATGCCACTAACCCTGTGCAACCCCAGTCAGCGCCACATGGTGGCAGGCCCATTATGGCTCCAAGGCCTCGGGTCCCACTAACCCTGTGCAACCCCAGTCAGCGCCACGTGGCATTAGGCCCGTGCCGTCCACCAGGCCTCGGATGCCATCAACCCTGTGAGCAACAGCTAATGTGCCCATTATGGATGAGAAATGTGGAGCGTCCGTCATCCAGTCAGCACCGGAAGAGGGGGATATGACACTGTCGGACCCTTACGTTGGCTCAGTCACATGGCCAGTGACGCCTGTGCCGGATGGGTGTGGTGTGTGTGAATCTGGGAGTGGCTGTGACATGCTGACGACTAGACCAGTGACTTACACACCACCAGCGAGTACGCCTGCGAGGAGTAGCAATTTGCCCCCCCCAACCCCCCCCCCCCCCGCCGGAGCGTAACCGGAGTGGTCTGGCCTGCCATAAGCCGGACCAGCGCAGGGCTTGCAACAATGACTTGTGGGCTTTGGCCATGGTTGAGTCCATGTCCGGACAAGGAAGTGACTGATGCGTGTGTCTCTGTTGTAGTGTCCACGGGACCATGTACACGAAACACAATGTTGCACCCTCTGACTGGCATCCCACAGGTTGAACATCAGTGGCGCAAGGATCTGCAAACCCACCAAGTTCAAGACAAGACAGTCCGGAGACCATACCTAGACACATTGCTCAACACAACACTACAAAAAACCCAAACATGGGTGGCCAAAAATCATTTGAAACTAAACTCCCTCAAAACGGAGTTCCTCTTAATCGCTCCCCCTAACAAAGCATCCAATATCCTAGACTGGATGAAGCACTTAACAGCTCTCAATGGACAACATCTCAAGGTTAAATCAGCTAAATCGCTAGGTGTGACTCTGGACAGTAATCTAAAGATGCAGAAGCATATCAGTGCTTCCACAAAAGGAGCTAACTTCCATATGAAGACCCTGCGAAAACTGAAACCCTTTCTGCCAGCTTACGATTTCAAACAAGCAGTTCAAGCCCTAGTAATCCCAAGAGTGGAATACGGGGCTGTAACTTTATGCGGCCTCCCAAGGTCGTCGACAGCCCCGCTAAGAGCTGCTATCAACTCAGCTGCGAGACTCATCACGGGCTCTAAGAGAACCTCTCACATCTCTCCAGACCTTAGAGCCCTCAACTGGCTATCGTTTGAAGCTAGAATTCATCTGAAAATTGCTTGTAAGACGCACAAGGCCCTACACCACAATTCTCCGCACTACATAGCACTGAAACTTGTGCTCTCTGCGGGCAATAGAGCCTCTAGGAGTGCCAAGTCTCTTCTACTGAACCCACAACGATTTGCCAAGAAAAAACCTATAACCAATCCTTCTCTGGTATGGCTCCCAGGATCTGAAATGCTTTGCCCACTGAAACAAGATTGAACCCTTCCACTGCCTCCTTCAAGAAAGAAGTGAAAGCGATCGATTCTCATGGCTAATTTCATGTGAATTTACTGACATTACTGTATTTTAATTACTAGTTCCATTTTTGAGCTCCTTATGTTATTCGCTAGTTTTTACCTCTCGGAGTTTCGTATATCTGAATCACTTATATCTGTGCTTGCTATGTCTACTCTAGCTTCCTACATCTGATATGTAAAGCGCTCTGATACCCGCAAGGGTCTTGTTCGCGCTATATAAACCTTCAAAATCAATCAATAAATAAATAAATAAAATAAATAAATAAACTAGTTCATCATGCAGTATCATAAGTGGCGTTCCGATGCTCTGAAAGCCCTCTCTTTTCAGCGAGTTGAACAGTGGTGCAATATCGTTAAACTACTCCCTGAAAGATATTCGCTGAGCAGCAACTGAGGGGCATATTTACAAGGAAGTGGCGGAGCGCAGCGTTAGCCTACTTGGCATAATGCCAGGCTCCGCCACTTCTAAAACACAGGGCTGCACCGTATTTACAAGAATGCGGTGCAGCCTTGCCTTTTCCCCTCCACTGGTGCTAATTTAGCTGCCTGGCGCCAACGCAGGCACCCTTGCAACATAGTGAAAGGGTGCCTGTGCTGAGGGGAATGATTGTTTATGTGCAGGAAGGTGTCCCTTACTGCACATAAACAATCTGAAAGGCATATTGCAACTTCTATGTGTGCTGCATTAA
The DNA here is from genome assembly GCF_964204655.1 of Triturus cristatus. Classification (NCBI taxonomy): domain Eukaryota; kingdom Metazoa; phylum Chordata; class Amphibia; order Caudata; family Salamandridae; genus Triturus; species Triturus cristatus. Next base: position 883,490,698 of record NC_140583.1, read on the forward strand.
GCTGCAAAGAGTAATTTGTTTTAGTGATTGTTTATGTGCAGAAAGGGGCACCTGTTGTTTTGCTGTTTCCATGTGTGCTACACAACTCAGAAACAGCAAAAACAAGGAGAAATTAAACATTTCTCCTCATTGCGCCATATTTAAACCACCCTTGTAAATATGGGGCAGCATCAAAATCAATGGGTGTTGCCGTGGAACACCCACCTCAACACCCATTGCCTGCCACTTTCACTCTAAGTATAGCATGAAAGGGTGGCTTATTCACAAGGCGGTGTTAAGCCACGTTAAGTGGCTTAACGCCGCCTTGTGAATAAGGCGAAGCCCCTATCGCCACCACAAGGTTAAGAAAAGTGACATTGGGGTGGCGATGGGGGCTTGTAAATATGTTCCTAAGTTCTTTTTGCTTTGAGAATAAACTGTGGTGAAGTGAATTTAGATGTAGTGGTAATACAGGTGGGTACTTTTTTCACTGTCTACCTCAGGAGAACAACCAAACAGAATGTTTTAAAGGTGTTGCTCATTCTCCACAGAAATGCGACTTCACTTTAGTAAGATTATTCCGAAATGTATGCTTAAAGGCATCCAGTTCTTTACAGTTTCCAATTTTCGTTCTATGCAGTTGATCGTGCAACCTCTTTTCTTTCTTTTGATTTATTTTAAAAATGTTGCTCCTTACCCCCTCCCTCAGGCTCATTGGTCCACTTGCTAGTGCATTCTCTAGCTGGTGGGTGGTTGTATGTTCATGAGTGAGTGTCAGGTTCATGCTGTCTCTATGACTGTGTGCATAGAAGGCCAGCTTCAGCAACATAATGAGATCCCAACTGATTACTGGTGGTTACTGATCACCCAAGGTTGGGCTTGCCACCTGGGCAGTATTATACCAACACCACACGTAATTTCAGTGCTGAAGCTGATAATTAATAGATACTATCAATGCATTGCCTGGTATTTTGTCTTGGTGTGACATAACACTCTATGCTATTAAGCAGCTCAGGGCTATAACCTGGTCCTCAGACCAGTCTTCACAAAGCAGGCAGTTTCTCAGCTCTGTTGCTAAGGCTGAGTGACAGGTTAACACTACAGGGGCCATATTATAGAAGTGCCCCGGGGCACAAAGGGCATTTTTCCCACTTTGCGTGCCCCCAGGGCACTTTCATATTACACAAGGGGCGCAGGTGCTTGTGCATGGCTCCATGCAAATGAGCGACTCCCTTTGCCCTTGCCCCACGCCGTATTACAGACGCGGGCAAAGAAGCTCTCAGGAGGTGCACTGACAGTGTTCCACCTATAAGGTGGTTATAGGTGAAACACTGTCAATGCACCCTCTGATTTCAACCCTCTGCCGGCAGGAAAGAGTCCCATGGACCCCCCAGACTTTCCCTTGCAGGCGGGTGCAGTCACTCACTGCACCCTCCTGCAAAGGGCTCTCTAATCTCCTCGGGATGCTGCCTGCTTCGAAGCAGCTGCTCCGTTATTCACCTGAATGCGCTGCCCCCACAGTAGCACGAGTTTGCGGCTGCCCTGGGGACAGTGCATTCACTCTAATACGGCACATTTTCCTTGGTTGCACCGGGTCCACCTTTTAAAAGGTAAGCACGCGCAATCTAGATACATGCGCCTTATCTATAATGTGCCCCCGGAAAACTGGGAGAAAGCGTTGGAACTGTATGTGCTCCAGCGCTTTCAGTATTACAGAAGTGGATGCACAAGCGCCTATGGCCCCTTCTGTAATACCAAAGTTCCCAGGGGCACAGAAAGCGGGTGCAAACGGCCTTTGCGCCCCTGGGGCACTTCTGTAATACAGTCCCTGGTTCATTAATATTCACTTTTGTGGAGTTTGTCAGTAGAACTATCATTGCACTGTGTTTAATTGCTTTTCAGATATAAACCTTGTGAGACTCAAGAATGAATCCAGAACTCCTCTCCAACGACGTTATATGCTTCGACAGCACCTCGGCTGCTCAGTTAGGCTATGTCTTATTTTCATTTTGAACCAGAGGTGGACCTTGCCACTCATTTGAACTAGGATCAGCTCATGACGCTCTCCCCTTCCTCTGGATCAAGAGGCTCCAGGTCCCCGTTGCGTAGACAGCAAATGCTCCACAGCATTTACCAGCTGGAAGTAGCAATTTGCTCCACAAATACTCAGCGTGAGACAGTCAGCCAAGACAGGCAGCATATCCAAAGGTAGGAGGTAACTCTTCTTTTCGACACAATTATGAAAATGAATGTTCATTCCCTCTGCATAAGTCTAAAGCCTGTTCAAAAGAAGCTCTGCAGACAGTGCCGTATGAGATGGAGCTAATTAAACGCTTCTCATTCATTATCAAAATGCAAAATACATCTCATAGGCAGGGAAGTTCCACGTCCAGGTCCTGTGTTGTGAATCAGGATTATCAGAATGAACAAACATGGTGACGACATTCTCCGTTCTTTCACTGGATTTTACAGGTTTGTTTTTGGCAAAGTGTTTTTTTTTTTTTTGCCCGAGGTAACTATTTACAGAAGGCAGCCCACGTCTACCATTTATGCAGTGAAAAGTATTAAGTGGAAATTCGTGATTTTGTTTGTACTTTTACTTCAGTTTCATTTATGCAATAAGAAAGCTTACTTTATAGTCATGTTATGTCAATTGTTTTATATGGGAAACAGTCAGAACACTGCAGCCTCAGCCACACGTGTTCCGTCTACGCAAGCGCTACCACGCTTGCCTTAACCACGCATAAGGCAGTGCCTGTCTAGCTGCAGCTCGGCAGAACTCGGAAGCAGGAAGACCTCGGACAAGGAAGTGGAGGACGCAGTGAGGTAAGTGGGTCTGGGTCCGGGTTTTGGGACGGCTAGTTCATATGGGTTAGGGGTAGTTTTCAGTGTTGGGGGTTGGGGTAAATTTCCGGGTTGGGGGGTCAGGTAGTTTTCAGGGTTGGAGGGGTGGTCGAGGTAGTTTTCAGGGCGTTGCAGGAGGGCCCCCTCAGCAAAGTACTCTGGCCGGAGAGCTCCTAATTGAGTCCAGGGGGGCCCTCCACGTGCCTTGCAGGAGTGCCCCCTCAAGTTTCACTCCGCCAGGGGGCTGGTGGTCAGGGTAGTTTTCAGGGCTGGGGGGTCGGGTCGTTTTTAGGGCTGGGGGGGTCAGTTGTTTTTCGGGCACGGGGGTCGGGTAGTTTTTTTAATTAGGGGTTAGGGTGCTAGGCCTAAGGGCAGTGGGGGGCTCGGGTAGTTTTAGGGACAGCGCTGGGGTGGAGGGGTCATGTTTGTGTATTTAAAGAGGCAGGGTTTTAGGCCTTAGGGCAATGGGTAATCAGGTAGTTTTTAGGGCTTAGGGACGGGTGAGGTAGTTTTTAGCGCTCAAGGGGTCCTTGCTCCTCTTCCTATTTGTGGCTGACGAGCAAGGGAAAGAATTAGGGAGTGGAAACTGAAAGCAAATAGGGCTCCTTGATCCTGACTAACTTTCTGTTGCTACCAGTGCCTCCATGACCTCAGAAAAAAGGGCTGGCTCTAGGGCAGTGTGACCGATGCCACCGCAACGGGTGCTGACTTCAGGGGGCGCCATGTTTACGAGTTTGTTTTGGTTTAAAAGCACCTGCTGCTGCCTTCCTATCCTCCAGCAATTTTCAGGCAACAATAAAAATGTCAAGAAAACTCTGGTGATAATTGTTCTTCCTGGAGAGAGATCGGAGTTTTGTCTTGTTGAGGTTTTCACTGATCATAAAATAGCGCAGAGGGTTAGTATGCCTGCTGAAAAGAGTGTGTACCATGCAAATCACAAAATTCATATAAGGTAAATGGGTCAGTGGGTTACTACTTTTCTAAGAGACATCCTTTTGTTACTTGCAGTTCATAAGTTAAAATCCTAATATAGACCAGTGTATTATTATCTGTCACCAAAGAACTGCATGCACACAGCAACGTATAGATTAATGCTGCAAAAAGGGATAATTTGTATAGAAATCAATTCATATTATTAAAGAGAACCCCCAGCTATAGCGTTCTGTTTTAAATTCTGAGTTTGTGTTTCTCGAGACCAAGCACTCAAACTATACTGCCCACCAGTATGGATGACATGTTGCTCCCACACCTTGTAGTTCTCTGGATTATGTAACATTTCCTATGAGCTGATTTTCACACATATGATTGATTGCCTCTGTGTAATGTGTGTGATGCAAAGTGATCTGCCACCCTACACTGGTATGAGTGGCGCTATATAACTAATTAAATCCATCTGAAAGAGAGTGGTTATTAAGACTAGAGGAACAGTGTGGTGGTGAGGGAATCCGCAGTGGAGGTGGTCACCACCTCCGCCATAGATGGGGGGGGCACCAACAAACATGATAGCACTGGACGCCACCAGCACTAAAGACAGCCCTGCTCAGAGACCAGGGCTTTCAAGAACATTGCAGGGGATATCAACTGTGAAGCCGGAAAACCTGATGGAATTTCTGCCCATGATTGGCTTTCATGGTTAATAGGTGCCCTCCCAAAAAGCAAAAAAGCCTCCTATAGACCTTACGGGAATAGCCTACCGTGAAAGCCTCGCTCGCCCATACTGAATTTGATGGAATGCCTAAAAGAGACACTTGATTTTATCCTCCTTGGAGACACAAACGTTTGAGAGTCATGTAAACAAGCGTTTAGGAGGGTCTCTCGCCAAGAAATGTCCTGGGAATATCAGACCTGATAGTTTATTTCACAGCAAAATGTTCCAAGGGAATTAAAACCGCCACATTTACTACATGTAGTTTTTAATACCACTCGCGAAATATACTAAAACTTAATGATCTGCATTGCAGAAAGTCAAACCTCTACTGTCTTTTTTGTAGGGGTCCCCTCGTTGAAAATATTTTAAAACACAAATCATACAGTGCTTTTGTCAGCACAAAGTTTCCAAACAATTGTCTAACATGCCAATTTCAAGTTCTCCTGGTGCAAATTGTGACTGGCCTCAATTTTTTTTAAATGCCACAGCTTCCTTGTTTGACTTCAATGTTTCCATTCTAGTCTTTCAAACTAATTCTTTATCAACACATCATTACTGAAAAACTAAGACGTTGCAATAAACATTACAGAGACTTAACGTTCTCAGACATTAAAAGCAGTGAAATTCCTCATATTAAAAAGGTGTAACATAGAGCTATGCCACACTGATCTTTTCAGTCAGCTATTACACAACATGCACATAAAGTGATCATCGGGCCTTTAATATCTCTGAAAAAGGATAAAAAAATACCTCTACTGGAATGGTTGTATAACGAACAAAGCAGCAAAAGAGGCTAATAAGGAAAATGTTGTCATTACATCAGTGCACCCAATAAGTAAGAGTCTCTACATTTTTTGTAAATCCACAGCTTTTTATGTCATGCAAATACACTTTCTCCTAAAAAAAAAAGCTTTTATTTCAAGTAATGAAACATATTTTGCTCCAAAAACTCAGCTTGGCTTTTTAATACACTATTTCTGTCCACAAACAAGTTTAATTTTAGTAAATAAACCCAATGACACTCAACACTGTCTACCTCAATGTTTTTGGGGTCTCCTGTCCTGTGTAGAGCACCATACTACGAATTCTACAAAGTTGACAGGGATGACCTATATTTACTTTATACATCAGGATCCTAACTACTGAGCAGAAGTGAGGGAGTCTCCTCTTTCCCCCATCACACCATCTCTGCTGGCATGCCAGGAAGAAGTTTAAGTGTGGTTGGGGGAAGTTTTTCTTTATTCTTTCAACCAAAGGAGGAGGTCCCAGCAACCCCTGAAGTTGACTTTAGATGTTCCTTCCTACTGCCTGCAATAGAAAAAGAGGTTCTTAAAAAGGGGGAAATTGGGTTTTAAGGCAATGCTCTGAGGTATGGGTTCTCCATAGGTTATGCAGCTTACTACTAGCACAAGTGTAAACACTGTGCAGTTGCCCAAAGCAAGTCACACTCGCTGGTGGGAGGGCAGAGCTCAACTGGCACATCCAGTGAGGATTACAAAATGTTCTCTTTAAGCAGTCCGCTTCACTAGCAATCACCTCCAATAGGTATTCTAGAAAGTTGTTTTGTTTGGTGATCTCTGCTGGGATTTGGAGCTCTGTTGTGACATTGCTCACTGGATGGTCCCTTAGCCATACATCTAGCACCTCATTTTCCACAGACTTAATACCACTTTTCAATCAATCAAGCAGTAGATTTACACAGCGCTTCTTGTCACCTGTGTGGATATCCAGGATCTGGCTGGGTCCATTTGATTCACCAAATAGCCAGGTCTTTAGTGACTTTTGGAACTCTGAAAGAAACGGGGAGGTCCATAGAAGAAAGGGTAGCTTGTTCCATGCCTTTGCTGCTAGGTAGAAGAAGGAGTGATATCACCATCTGCTAAGTCCGATGCGGGGGTTGAGGGTTAGAGAAAGGACACAGAGGGGACGTGTCTAGTGTGTTGATGGAAGTTTAGGCGGTGGTCCAAGTAGGCAGTTCTGCAGTTGTGTAGGGCTTTGTATAAATGGGTCAGGAGTTTGAACTGGCATCTTTTTTATAAAAGGAGCCTGTGAAGTTCTCTGAGGTAAGGGGTGATGTAGATTCATCTAGGAAGATCCAAAACAAGTCTGGCTGTGGTGTTCTGTATGGTCTGTGGTCATCATAGGAGGTGAGCTGTGATCCCTCCGTAGAGATACTGTCATAGTCCAGTCAGCTGGTGCTGAGGGCCTGTGTGATGGTGGGTCTTGAGCTTTGGGGAAGCCATTTGAATATCTTAAAAAGCATGCAAAGGATGAAAACCACACTAGTTTAGACCAATTAAGTATCCTCATCTAAACCAAACATGAACAAAATGACACAAATCCAACCTATACAACTAAAAAAATAACTTTTAGAAGGTTTCAAGCAATTCTGTCCATAGAAATGTATGGATGCATGATTTCTTTACAAGTACCTCAAAAGCATCAATCTCCACAAGGCAAAACAGTCTCAGAGTTGAGAAGCATCAAAAAGCACAGTGATGCTTCAATTCCTGAGCCCTTGGGGAGGTAATGCATCAGTTTTACTGCCATGCAGGAGAAGTGTTGCATCAAATCTGGACTGTATGGGGAAGTGATGAGTGGAAATCCAGGCAATTGCAGTCTGTGGGGGCTGCATCGGAAATCTTGCAGCACAGGTGAGATGCGTGTTAATCTGGATATGCTGGACGTCGATTCGGCGGTGGCAAAACAGGCACTGTGACGATTTCTTCAGCTGCGGTCCCACGCTGCATCGATTCTTGCAGTTGCACAGCAGGGCCTGCGTTGGAGTTGGTGCCGTGATCTTGGACTTCGGAGGTTGGTGCACTGGACTCGGCATGCAGCAGATTTTTCAGCCACTGACATGCACTGTGTTGATTCTTCAGCTGCACGGCGTCAGTGCACTAGAAAAACAGGCAGTGGAAGGGTGATGCATTGATTTTCAGGTTTCTTTAGTTCTTTGCAGCAGGAACAACCTCCAAGAGCCCAGAACTTGAGTTGGCACCGCAAGGCAGGTCAGAACTCCCAGCAATGGAGTTCAAGGATGCTCCGGGGGAAGTCTTTGTGTCCCTGAGACTCCAGAACAGGAGGTAATTTTTACATCTGGCCCTTGGGGATCTTCCTTAAGCAGGATACCACAACAGGGCAAATATTTTGGTCCTTTTGTCGGCCCACAGAAAGAAGCAGCAACTTCATGCCAATCTAACAAAGCTATTCACAGCAAAGGGGCAGTACTCCTCCTTCAGCTCTTCAGCTCTTCTTCTTGGGAGTGCCCTCTAATTTCCAGAAGTGATCTAAAGTTCAGGGGTTTTAGGTCCAATATTTATTCCCCATTTTCTCTTTGCAGTCTTTGTTTCCAAAGTCTCTGAGCTCAATAAACACCAGTCTGTCCTTCCTGGTCTAGATTCACTACAGGAGGTGGAGAAAGCATTGTGCAGAGCAGACATAGCCTATTCAGGTGCTAGTGAAAACTCTTTCCACCATTCTAAATGCAGAAAGGTCTGGCTCTGAGTCACCCAGGCCAGCCAGGAAACACCTAAAAAACACTTTTGACTGTCTAGAGCGAATGCACATCCCTAGCTCATTTCACTCCAAAACCAGACAATGAATACACAAACAGGCACACAGGATGGTTAAACAAGAAAATGTCCACTTTCTAAAAGTGGCATTTTCAAACACACAGTTTAAAAACCACCTCAAGTAAACGGTGTGTTATTAAATTCTGAGTTCAGAAAGCCCAAACTCCAAATATCTAACTGTTCACAATTGAAAGTTACACTTGTACAATGTCAAAAGGCAGCTCCAATGTTGGCCTATGGGAGAGTTGCAATATTGAAAAACTAAATACACAGTATTTCAATATCAGGACATGTAAACCCACAAGTGCATGTCCTAGCTTTATCATACACTGCACCCTACCCATAGGCTTACCCTGGGCCTAGCTTAGGGGTGTCTTACATGTATGAAAAGGGGAGGTTAGGGCCTGGCAAGTGGGTGCACTTGCCAGGGTCAACATGGCAGTTCGAACTGTGCATGCAGACATTACAGTGGCAGGTCCGTGACACATTTGAAAGGTTACTTGTGTGGGTGGTACAATCAGTGATGTAGGCTTACTAGTAGTTTTGATTTAAAATCCCTGGGCACACAGCGTGCACTTTACTAGGTACTTACCAGTAAATCCAATATCTCAATCATATGAATATGCTCTCTGTGCAATCACAATTTGCAGAGTGCATATTCACATTAGCACTGATTAGCAGTGGCAAAGTGCCCAGACTCCTAAAACCAACGAAAATGGGTAAAAAACAGGAGGCTAAAAAGCAAAAAGTCTGAGTGTAAACCACCTAAAAATACCAGATCTAACAGCGACGACTGTCACGCAATTGTGGAGGTTGGTTTTGGTCTTGGTGGTGTCTTCAGAGCGGGAGAATTTGAGTTGTGTGTCTGCGGTGTAGGATATGAAGTTGAGTCTGTGGGTTTTGGTGACACTGGCCAGAGGTGTCATATAAGTGTTGAAAAGGGTGGGCTGAGGTGGATCCTTGTGGGACTCCACAGATTTCCTTGGTTTTTGGAGGTTAAGAGGGGATGGTGGACTTTTGGTATGCTCCCTCTGAGGAAAGAGGCAATCTATTTGAGAGTGGCTCCTTGGATGCCTTTGTTGTGCAGCTTTGTAATGAGGGTGTGATGGAAGACCATATCAAAGGCTGCCAAGAAGTGTAGAGGGATCAGAGTTGCAGTCTTTCCTTGTTTGAGTAGGGCTTGGATTTCAAGGGTAGCCATGATGAAGGCTGTCTCGATGCTAAGCTTGCTGTGGAATATGGATTGGGAGGAGTCAAGTAGGAGGTTCCATTCCAATTGTGAGGAGAGTTGTTGGTTGATGTCTTTTTCTAATAATTTGGCCTTGACCTGGGAGATCGGTCAGTAGTTGTTGAGTTTGCAGGGGTCTGCTTATGATTTCTTCAGTAGGGTGTTGACTTCTGTGTGTTTCCAGTTGTCGGGGAAGGAGGCCATGACAATTGAGGTGTTAAACAAGGTAGTGAGTAAGTGTCTGATTCTGTCTTCACCTAGATTGAAGATGTGGTGAGGGCATGGCTTGCCTTGGGCCCCTGAGTGGACCAAGTTCATGATGGCAGCAGTGTTCTGTGAGCTGGCTCCATTCGGTTAGTCAAATGGCTGTGGTGGTAGTGAGGTTGTTGTGTTGCTTAAAGAAGTTAGTGGCATTAGGCTGATGTTTGAAGTGTCTGTAGATGTTGGCAATCTTATCATGAAAGAGGTTTGCAAGGTTGTCGCAGAGTTCCTGTGAGTGGGTAATGTTGTTTGTTGCAGCTGAGAGGATGGTGAATTCTTTGATGATGCTTATGAGTGCTTTGCTGTTATTGGAGCTTGATTCAAAGCGTGAGGCCAAGGCCTTTTTATTTGATTCTCTGAACAGTCTGTGGTAGAGGGTGAGGGCTGTCTTGAATGCCATCTTGTCGGTCATGTCCTGGCTGGTGCCCCATCTCCTTTCCAGTTGTTTACAGTGTCATTTAGCAGTTCTGAGGTGTTCAGTGTGCCAGCTAGCCTGCTTGGTGGACATTTTGTGGCTGTTGTTGATGGGAGTGATGCTGTCAGTGCAGTTGGTGATCCAATTGTTGAAGGGGGTGTTGGGCAGCCTGGGGACGTGGGTCCATGAGCTGATGCTGAAGTGGACAATGGAGTGGTCAGTCTAGGTGAGTTTTGTGGTGTGGCTGTACCTGATGCTGTCATTGCGGGTGAAGATGGGGTCTGTGGATGAGTTGGGTGAGTCCAATGTTTGTTCATGCTGTTGAGGAGGTTGGCAGTGTTGATGTAATTGTGGTCATTGCGATGGACATTTAGGTCACCTAGGAGAATGTATTTGTTGAAGTCTATGGAGAGGGGGTGATGAAGTCATCAATGAAGTTGCAGAAGGCTCGACGTGGTCCTGGAGGACGGCAGGTGAGGGTGGTTTTGCTCTCTGTTTATAGTCAGAAGTTGAGGTGTTCCATTGCTGGGGTGATGTTGTCATTTGTGGTGGTGGATTGTATGGATTCCTTGATTATGATGGCAATCCCTCTGCCAGGGTTGTTTGTTTGGTCGCAGTGGGTGGTCTTGTATCATCTGGGTATTGCGGTGACAATATCCTGTGTGCAAGTGTGGTTGAGTCAGGTCTCAGTGAGTAGGAGGATGTTGGGTGCAAAGGTAGAAATGAGAATCCAAATCTCAGTTGTTTGTTTGCATAGTGAGTGTGTGTTGAGAATGGTGCATGCTAGTTTGTGCTTTTGTTCAGGTGGTGTCTTTAGTGTGTTCGGGGTGGGGTGGTTGGTGGGCTGGTGTGTGTGCTGTGGCACGCGAAGTGGCAGTTGATGCAATTGAAAGGTCATAACATGGACCATGGGTCAGCGTGGTGGCAATGTTTGTTGCTGTGTCCAGGGTCAAGGATGTAGAGCTCGGCAATGGTGTATTTGTGGGGGATGGTGGGCTAGGGGTTGTGGTGCTGGGCGCAGACCAGGCGAAGAAGGGCACAGATGGGCTTGCAACAGGCTGGAACAAGCAGGAACCGGAGGCCAGAGGCAGACGGCAAGCTGGGTGCCCTGGTGCCTACTAATGCGGTTTTCCTGCAGCCTGCATTAAGTTGGTCCTGGGGTAGGTGGGGCTTCTGTTGGCGAGAAGAATGGGGAGTGGGAAAACCCAGGCAGGAAAACCTGTGCAACAGCACTGTCACTTGCTCAGGCTGGAACAAGCAGGAACTGGAGGCCACTGGCAAGTGGCAAGCTTGGTGCCCAGGTGCCTACCGTTAATTGCTGTTGGGGAAGTATATTGGTTCCATATAGCACAGCTATCATTGCGAACTGGCTCCAAGTTTCTAAACCTCTGAAAATTCTTGGAGGTTTCACACCAGTCCTTTGTGTTTTTCTTAACGAACCTGTAGGTGCTGTGGGAAGTACTTTTAAAATCAAATTTTGACTTGCAAACCATGTTAGAATCGCTCCTTAGAATGTGTTTAAATTGCTGTAGGAATGTTTTCACATAGAAATTGACACATAGTAAAATGTGCTTGCTTCATAAAGTGAAAGAATCACTTTCAAATGCATTATTAATGTTGCAAATAGTTAATAAATTAATCACATGTAATCTTTCGAACTCTTGCCCTTAGCTTAAAACGTTTACTTAAAGCATTTTGCTTAGCACCAGCATCTTGCTTAAGAATAAGGGTGTGCACCAAACTCCACTACGCCGGCGTGTTTGCGGAGTTTTGCCCACTCTTTGCTCTGCTTGGAGGCGGGGTTTGGCAAAATCCTCCAACCGCTGTGTAGCAGAGCTTACTGCCTCCACCTCTAGTAAAATACATAACCTATCGACTGATGCAGTCAGTCATTCCATGTTTTCGCGGACTACTGTGTCATCCCCGAGGCGACTGGATTGGTAGAGACTAGTTGCAGATTGACAATGGCTGCATACCACACAACGACGCTGCCCATGGAAATCCCGGCCTCTCTTCAATAATGATGAGCCTGCTGAACTTATGACTGACTGGCTGTGCAGCGAGCAGTACCTTACTGCCAAACCAACCAGGCTTTAACATTAAGCAGCTTCTCGCCCAGTTGCGCCAAACGCAGTTGGTGAACGCTACAAAAACTGACAGTTTGTGAGGTGTCTACGGTGTTCTTCTCGTCCTGTACACTGGCGCGGTGTGAGCCTGTGGTCATATGTGGTGGCTGTGGATGGATAGAAAGTTAACTGACATCCCTTGTCTGTGGGTGTTTGATGATATGGGGAGGTACTATCTTTTTTAAAAGAGGGGGTTGTTACCCAGCCTTTTTCTAGTGATTACCTGTAGGCTGGCCTCTGTATTGCTTTTGTCGCAGAACTGCTGTTTGTGAAAGATATCGCGGTCATGTCTGAGCAGTGTTACAGCATGTAACTTAAGTCAGGTGTTCTATCAGGTGGCCCCATGTTGTTGCAAATGTGTATTAAACAGTTTTGGGTGGGGAGGGAGTTCTGTCGACCCCCAAGGTAGTGACTATTTTATTGCGAGGGCAACTGGTAATTGCATTTATATAGCACTTACTACCTCTCAGTTTAAACATACAGCCGCAGTCCCGATGAGAAGCGCTTGGATCGGTGAAGCAGGACCAGTGAGTAATGCTTGCACTACCAGTTTAAACATACAGAAGCAGCCCGCTGACCATGTGCAGATGTGGATGTATAGCATTAGCAGTGGCAGAACTGCTTGTACTATCCTTTTAAAAGTACAGCAGAAGTCCTTCAAAGAAGTGCCTGTGCTGCCCCGTGAGGTGTGTGTTGCGGGACTCCAGTTTAATTGAGTCCTGCAACCCTGTTGAGCGCTGCGGATACCAGACTTGACTGCTTTGAAATGCGTATAAGTAGTGGCAGGAGTTATCCACTACTTGAAACTAGCACAGTGGCTATATTTGGCAGCTGTGTGACGTTTTGATATTATTGTACTGTAGTGTAATTGTTCTCCCAATATCACCCACTTCCCCACAACTGCATAACATTTTTGTCTGTCACACTCATAAGCTGAGTTTTGGCAGAGAAACACCTACAGTAACTATCAAATAAAGCATGCTTTTTTAGTAACTCCACAGAATTCCGTGGAGTGAAATTCCGCAAGCTACGCCCAACCCTGCTTAAGGATGTACTGAAATCAAGCTTATGTTTCAGTAGCCCCATCATGCTGCTTTATCTCATGTAAGAATGAACAATAGACTATGATGTGATTGGTAGAATTATTAATGATGTATGTATTTTATGTGTGCCTCACCAGAACATTATTCCTAGTTTTGTCCAGGCATATTCAACTTGCTTTTGTAGACACAATAGACATAGAACGCGTCTTTTAACTTAGGTAAGAAGGTTTCCATGAAAACTTTCCTCCATGTTGAAAACATATGATACAGTGTTTTACTATACACGAGCGTGAATGTTCACAATGGGAATCGAGTAGAGAAGCATCGTAAGTTGACGACACCATTGGAGGAGCGGTTTTCATGGGAGAAAGACTGTTAACAATTTCTAAGCTTTGAAACAATATTGTGTGATTTTACATTAATAAGTGTTCCTGGCTAGTTAGGCAGAGACTCTGTCACTTCTTCTTGACCCTTACTTGGGACTCATTTTGAGACTCAAGACTTGACCTATTCTTTCCTATGGTTACTGTAGGAGATTAGGATCTGCACTTATGTTGCCCCCAATTTTTTTCTGATGTTAACACTGGTTTCTGGCTATAGTCTGGCTGGGTCCCTGCTAATCAGGGCCCCAGTCTCTCTGTTCTCTCTAAACAACTTGGAGTGCATACTAGATGCACTAGTGATTGGATACTGTGGTACCTTATGAACCCCTAGTATATAGTACCTTAGGTACCAAGGGCATAGGTACTTCACAGGCCTACCAGGGGCTGAAGCATGTATTATGCCACCCTTGGGAAGCAGACTAAATCTGACACCACAGGCCTGCTACTGCAGCCTGGGTGAGGTAGTGTTAGCACTCCTCACTGAGGTATAGGTTCCTATATCTCACCATACACACACATATAAACCTATCAGTCACCCCTAAGGCAGGCCCTATCAATCCTGAGGGCAGGGTGCTTGGTTTACAATATGAGGGGGTGCCTCTGAATGAGCAGGGCACCTCTGCAGCTGGCAGAGTCTATTCTCTGTGGCTGTTTGTGGATGCGGTTAAACCATATACTCTTAAGTACATTATAACCTACCGGTAAATGCTAACTTTGGAATGACTGCATCAAAACATGTCGTGTTTGGTGTCAAACAACTTGGAATCATACCCCCACACCAGTAACTGGTGTGGGAGTATGATCCCACCCTTCTAGAGGGGACGACATGTACCAACTGTGGTAACACGGTAGAAATCTGAAAGAGCCCTGACATCACAAAATGGATGCGACCAGCACAGGCACTGGGCTGCCCTCCTGCTGCTGATTGAAACTCACAGTGGAGGAGGCCCAACAATAGGCATACTGTCACAGGGAGGTGTCACCACCTTCCAGACAGGATTTAGTGTATTGGGGCTGGGTGGGTGCAATCCTAGAGTGCTTTGAAGTCCTGCACTGGGGGAGCAGTAGGCTCCTCTGTGCATATGCCAGCTCAAACCGGTTCAGGGGCTACCTGTCCCTTCTCTGGCACGAAACTGGACAAAGGGAAGTCGGTGTAACCACCCCCTACCCTGACCCTCCCAGAGGAGTCGTCATAAAGCTAGTCCCTCCCTTTCTTTTAGTATAAGATAGGGAACCCTTGAACTAGATATCCCTGGATGACGCTTTACAAGAAGAATCCTGGTCCTTCGACGTTCCACTACCTTTGGAAGACGGAAGAATCTCCCTTGGAGTCAAGGAGTGACTCCCCTGCTTGGCAGGCACCAAAACTTTGAATCAACGGTCGCAAACTTTCCCCCTCCTGCTGGAACCCGAAATCCCTGCAGCCCCAGAAGCAGATCACCTGACTTCCTGATTGCCATTGTGAGTCCCCAGTAGAGCTGAGGTGAGTGGGCCCCACGAGTGATGAGAAACAGCAAAACCCGGGTACCGTGCGCTATTGTCGAGTGCAACCCCTTCACGACTTACTACAAACTTGTGCATTGGACCATTTGTGGCCAAAGCCTCCAGTAGGTTTTGCAGTGAAAATCAGAGGCCTACCCCATCCCGAGTGACTGTGGGCTCCTGTGAAGTATTTCCTCATGAGGTGTCTTCACGATCCCTTGCTCATTGCCTTGTGGGTCCCTTGAAGACTTTCTGATCAAACCAAAGGTCTCCCCTGGTTGCTCCAGGCTTGCCCTCACTTACCATCTCTGGGTGAGTCCCTCAGACCTTGTTGGTCTGCACCGTTGACTTTATTCCCTTTCCATGAGACTTGCTGTTGCCAAGGCTCGTTGGCTCCAATCCAGTTGCTGACACCTTAGTAAGCTGCAGACGTTGTGGTACACTCCGAATCCAGCTGCTGGTCATCGTCGATGCCTCCTAGTCCTCGTCAGCGAAGAGTCAAAACACCCTTGATCACCTGAAATCACCCGACTTCCGTGGGCATCCATATTCCTAGCCCCGGGTCACTGGCAAGTGACTGTGAACACTGTCCCTTCTGCTTTCAGGTCATCTTCATCTTGAATCCAGCCTTGGATTCCACCGGACACTTCTTCAGTCTTCGCAAGCAGCAAATCTTCTTTGGCTTCCATTGAAAACAGCAACGCAACCCGACACCAAAAGACACCTATGCACCCGGCTTCCCTGGGTAAGGTAACTTGTGCACTCCGGTGCCCTAGTGTGTGTTGGCCCTCGAATTACTTACCTTGTAAGTGGCTTGCTTGTAGACTTCCTCGAAGTACCCTAAAACTTTAAAAATCCACCCGCGACTTGCTCCATTGAAATCAATAGGGAACCCGCGGTTGTGTTCTCACACAGCACGCGTCTCCCGTGGGTCTTTTACTTACCTGCTTTTGCTGCATTAGTGAAGCCCCATCGATTCTACAGGCCCTAGGCCTTGTCCCTCGGCAAGTCGACATTCCTAAACCTCTTTTTTATTATATGGTCTGGTACGCCCCTAGGGCCCCAGCCATATTTGTGCTTAACTTATTGTGAAACGTTGACATTTGAATGTGTTCCTGACTTCTAACCTCATAAAGAGATTAGTAGAGTGTGTCTAGTAATAAATACCTATATATTTGATATATATACCTGTGTGGTGTCCTTTCATTTGGTGATTGAAGAGATTATAAAGTAAAACAAGCTGCTTTACATTCCTCAGAGACTTAGCCTGAAGGCTGCTCTCCACAGCTACCACTAGGATAGCTTTCTTTAAAAGGTTGTCTTAAACCTATCTACCATAAGAGTCGAATTGTACTGGTGCAAGGTGCCCACTATAACTAGTGACCAGCATATGCCCGGCCAACTTCTCACAGTTACCAACAGCTATTGTAAAATGTGACTTTATTCTCTACCTTACTTAAATCCTTTCCCTGATCAATGCTACTGCAACAATCATTTCCTTTTTTATTGATATTTTTTGAGTTGTTACTGCAGCTGTAGGGAACTCGGCTTAGTTTCCAGAATGGACTCTTTATGGGAAGTTCTATTCCGAAAAGCAACACTTCATTGGTTCTACTATAGGGTAGATCAGACTCTGGGATACTGTAGCAACAATTTTCATTTTCAGAACACTTTGTATTGATTTATGCTGTCTCTAATCAATCTTTTATTTGGCATTTCTGTAAACTGGGCTAATCTGAATAAAGATGAGAAACTATACTAATCCTTTAAGACAAATAAAGTTTTTGAAAACTTCACAAACCTCTCATTCTGAACTGAACATTAAGAATCTGACATTTGATGATATATGCATGATTTCTATTCACGTTCCAGCTCCATTCAATTACGGTGGCCAAGGTTCATTGACCTAGAAGGGGAGTCATCAGGAAGTACGAAATCTGTAAATTGGTGTTTTAAGTCTTAACAACCCATTAGAAACCATCCTGAGATTTCCCCCAGCACAAAGACCATCTCAGTAGCTAGGATGCGTGATTTTCAATAATGTGCTTACAAGAAAGTAATACAATTTGATACAAATGTCTGTTTTTACAAAAACAGTCTTGACGGTCTAAGTTTAAAATAAGAAGACACTCTGTTTTCTTAAACAAATTGTGGTAAAAAAAAATACATAGATATACCTAAATATGCATTAAAAGCAGGAGAGGCCAATTCTGCGTTTAGAGCGAGTAGAAAAGAGGACTGGAATCTAGAAAGGGATATTGTTCTAAATCCTGACAGACAGTTAATTCATTGAATTGTTTCTCTCCCAAAATATCCATACCACTCACTCTTATAAAATCTAAATCAAATTTAGGATACATTGAACCACACTTCCGCATACAATGTCTGCTTCATTATGACATTTAGTTACATTTGGATAACTGTATTCCCTTTTTGGTGTGTTCTCTGCCACGAGTCTCTCAACTAATGGTTGGTCTGCTGCATTTTCTTTCACCAGAAGGTACAATCACTTCTTTTCTCGCATTCCTTTTTCATCAGTACATTGCGGCCGCCCTTCATTCAGAATGTGAAACATACACAACATTTTTCCAGACAAAGCAATAAGGTAGACACCTTTTTGAGTTCAAGGATAGTCCATTTGCCGACCTCCACAAAATAATGATTACCCAGAATGCAATTTGCAAGGCAATCCTGTGAAATAGGTCTTCCACATCAATACAATTTCAGTCAGATGGAAGCGTTCAACAATGCCATGCATTTTTCAGAAGAAGTCATAACTCACAGGCACGTTTAATTCACACGTGAGAGCTTTGCCGTTTCTTCAGATAGAAAAACCTAGCAGCACAATACATTTCTGAACAATGGGGACCCAGCGCGAACCAAGGAGAAGGCAATTTGCATTGATCACATACTCTACATTGTTCCTACCCACAATGCGCTGCAGCTTAAAGGGACCTTTCAGAGAATGTTGTCACAATTCGGCTCAAAACTCCCGCCGACATCATCAAACAAAGGGGCATTCTAGAATGATGGCGATTGTTACATGCATATCTGGGTAAAGAGAACTATCTTTTTCGCCACATTGAAATGCACCTATAAGAATGTTACATAAAGGCCACTTTACTACTTTTATGATCAAGTGTCAAATAGTGTCAGGCTACATATTGCACGCTTGTGGATCATAAACAGCAGGGCATAGCAGAGTCGGACTGGCCATAGTGGGCACCAAGCGTTTCCCCAGTGGACCGGAGGGGTGGGGTCCGGTTTTGTTACTGGGGGCCGGTTTCGCAACAGTGCTGCAATATCGGTCCCCTGTAACAAAAGCAGGAGCGGTGCTACTCATACCTCACCCCCTTGCGCTCCTGGGCCCGGTTGAGAAGCAACCAACCAGGTCTGGTTTCTGTTACTAGTCCGGCCGTGGTGTATGGGTTTCAGGGTTACTTAAGTCTGCCTTATGAATAGGAGTTGTGAAGGGGGGGCAGATATACTAACAGGCCAGATGTACAGACATTCCATTTACTATTACTGTAGTTTCATTCTCCCTCAAGGGCATTATAAGTCTTCATCAATAACCATCCTTGGATGACAAACTTCAAAAATGTCACTTGTAGTGTCTGAGTGATAAATATTTGATGACATCTAATACGAGCTATAGAAATCCAGAACTCATCAAATCACAGGATTTGGCCTCTGCACCTTGATCTCATTCCTCTGCATGACAAAACGTGTATTTGTAAAGCATAGTTTAGTCCTAGTGGTTGCTTGGCATTGAATACCAGATATTGTTACTCAACTCATTCTACTCATTTCATTGATATCAAAAGGATGACAGGCGAAGTGGCTGTGGACTAGACAGGATTCACACCTCTGATGATGAGATCATACATAAATGAATTCCTGCATTGTATGAGATGTCAGAACCAGCACTCTCTGATATCTCTCCTGGACTGATAGTCTAGAGGGAGCCATGACCTTTCGTCAATAGAGTGACACCCATCCCTGCTGGTGAAAAGAATTCAGCAGGGTGGACACAAGCATGCGGGATAACCCAGGCATTAGTTCTGGTTTCGGAAACCTTGTTATTGTAGGAAGTTCTTCTTATTCATCACAATGATATTTAGTTACATTTTAATCCATGGTTCTCAAAGCCCATTGTTAACTCAGGTTTAGAATGATTTGAGTAGCAGTCACCAATGAGTGTTTCTGGGTAGTCGATGTGAACATGATACTCACCAGTAGCCAGCATTGCACCTGTCTACTCTAGGGGCATCATCCCTATTGCTTAGGTGATTTCTGCTTTGAGACTGTGAACCCGCTTATCTCCCTGGAAAGACACTAGGCTATATTATGCATTTTTATAAAAGTGAGCCTAAAACAATATTGTTCTTCTGGGAGCTGATGTAAGAAGTCTCTTCAGTGCTCCACCTACGGGCATTAAGTACTCTATAAATATAATACTTTAAGAAATTGGGGTGGTAGTTGGGAGGAGGTAAAGTCCTACTCAAATAAAAAGCACATTTCTTATCAGGGTGAACCACAAAATTCACTAAATAAACCTGTGCTTAACACTCTGGTAGCCTGGCACAAAAGGGATGAGGCTAATCTTAGAGGCAATGTGCAGAGTATTTATGAATTAATTAAACAGTAATAAAGTTAAAATTCCCCACAAGAAAAATCACAAACCTATTTACAAACATAGAGTTAATTTCAATAAATAACATGACAGCAAAACAACAAAAATCCAACCATTAGAACCGGAGATATGAGTTGTTAAAGTTTTAGCTGACATTAGCCTCAAAATGCACATATTGCCACTCACGGTTATGTGGTCATGCTGAACCAGGGTAATATCATAAATTGAGGCTGACCACAAAGGAATGGGGGTTGGATACAGGGGTCAAGTTTGTCCCAATGAAGGGTTAACTTTTTCAAGCTGCTGTTCACATTGGTGGGGGTCGCAAGGAGGTCGTTGTAAGAGTGAGGAGCAAGTCAGGAGAATTGCGTTGGTGGTTGACGTAGGCTGATGCTGTTGGTGTGAAGTGCAGGTCTCAATGGAGCTTTGTGTTGGTGGTCGATGTGGGCAATCGCTGTCAGTGCAAAGTGTAGGTCTTGCCTGAGCTGTGCACTGGTGGTCTTCGCAGACAGTCACTGTTGGCGTAAAGTGCAGGTCCTGCTGTAGCTTCAAGTTAGAGGGCCCATTTTTTGGCACAGAGAGGCCACTTGTGAGGAGCCTGAAATGTCTGTCTTTTCACCTTTAGTTCAGAAGGAGTACACTCTGATGCCAACCCAGGGTCTAGGACACAGGCAGCACCAATTGAGGATCAGGACCAACTCCTGTAGAGGCCAGCAGCAGGGCTCATGCAGATACAGGCATATCCAGTTTGTGCTCATCAGCTGGGCAGTTACAGGGAGGCCTCTGGAAGCTTGTTGTGTTCCTGGGGCTCAAACAGGAGGTCATCCAACTGACCCTTGGAGTCACAAGCAGGCCCGTGCTTCATTTTTCAGAAAAAGGAGCGGTCTTTCTTCTAAATCTTCCAAGGATACAAGAGTGTTCTGATGAGAGGATCTGAAGGTGCCACTTTTATCAAAGTACCAGCCTGTGTGTGGGGAGGGCCCCTTTGTCTCACAATTTCCCGTTCCCGTGTTTGGCTCCAAACAGTCTAGAGCAACAAAGTGCAAGCATGCCTAGGTGTAATCTTCATTTGTTAGTGGGAGACCGGGCAGCTCTTAGAAGTCCGGATGTTAGTGAGCAAGCCCTGAGGCTACCCTTTGAAGCTCAGGAAAGACTGAGTAGTACCCCCAAGGACCTCCTGGTCAGGAGAGAACACCCTGCCCCCGCCCAACATCCTTTTGTCCCCATATATAGAAGGAGATCACAAAACACCACAGAAGATCCATTCACAGTCATGTGACCCTGGACACTGGCAGAAAGGCACATTTGGTTGAGGCAGAAAAAAGTGGCCTTTTCAGAATAGTAACTTCAAATCTACCTTTATCCTAAAAGATGATTTCTCATTACAATTAATTTGAGTGGAGAAGGCATCTTTCGATCTGGTCCTAAACTGAAGTTATCACTTATTATGTGTAATAGTGTAACCCAGTGTTAGTCTATAGGAGAAATAGTCGTACAACACTGAAAAATGACTTCAGATGTTTTTCACTATCAAGATATGTAACATCTAAACACGCATGTCCTACTTTTTAAATTCCATGCAATCTGCCCTATGAGTGGTTTGGGCCAACCTTGGGGTGACTCATACGTATTCAAAAGGAACGTTTAGTCATGGTAAAAGGGTTATTTTGCCAGTTCATAATGGCAGTTTAAAACTGTACTAAAGGCTATAGAGGCGGACCTGAAACGTGTTCTGCAATGCTACTTTAGTAGGTGGCACAATGGGTGCTGCTCTCCACTAGTAGCATTCAATTTGCAGGCCCTGGGTATGTGCAGTACACTTTACTAGGGAAGTATAAGTACTTTATATATGCCAGTTAGGTGTAGGCCAATTTTACCATGTTTTAGGGAGATAGCACGTTACCACCAGCTACCAGGGGAAACGTGCATAGAGTCCTAATGCCAACAAAATCGAGTTCAGCAAAACGGGGGAGGGAAGGCAAAATGTCTGGAGGAATACCATGCCAAGGATGTCAGGTCTAACAAATACAAATCAATACACTACAATACTATACAATATAGTAATCTAGCAGGCCACTTGCCATGGTTTATTACTAATGGCACACTCATCTTTTCAGGATGTTATGGGTATTGTTGCACCCATGAATGCACTTCCGAAATAAGCAGCATCCTTCTCTTATGCCAAGTCTAGCACGCTAGTAAAAAGAACTGAAAGTCAAGGGTGTTCCTTTGTCTCACTACTGTTTACCTTATTTGAACATTATTAGCTTAGGTAGTGCTCTTGCCTTAAAACCAATCACAACATTATCATTAAATATTTTCTCGGAATCCACCATACTGCTGTCAGCTGAATTATATAAAAAAGAGTCAAAAATGCAATCATTAGCAGATTGTATTCCAATGTTTTCTTGCATATAGAATGTCCAAAATAGAATGCATAACATCTGTGCAAACTCATCAGTTTATGACACCAGTTAAATGCCCAGAAAGTATAATTAGTAGAGTGGGTGTCTTCGTCGAATCACTAATGGCCAGAGCTGCTTTTTATTCTCAGTTATAAGCACACTTTCTAAATGATTCTAAAGGTTGCGCGCAAACACACATTTATTTTTAATAAATTAATTTTTAGCACTCATTTGGCATGCTTGAAGATGATGTTCAAATATGTAAATATGCAATAGCCACCACATTTTTCAGTTCAGGAAATTAAATGTTTTTGGCTTTCTGTTTTGCATACTCCAGCTGAATCCATAATTGGTTTTCATATATTTTTCATAAATATTCCACGAAAACCAGTTGAAGAAATAGCAATACGAAATGTGTTTTGATTGAAAAGGAGGTACACTGCCAAAAATCATTGTACTACTGTGTTCTCATCCAAAAAACACATGAATACTCAATTGAAAACATCCAAGAAAGTCCGCGTGACACCCAGGTCCACCCTGACAGTCAATGAGATCCACACACGGTGAAGAGGCAACACTGCTCTGGACATGGCCATGCCCAGACACCAATCAAAAGTCTGGCTCGCCCGCACCACTCAGCATGCGAAATTCAGAAAGCTAAGCAACTTTTGCATACACTTCAACTCAAGTTTCCGTTCACCAACCACCTCCAACAGGAAACTTTGTATCTCAACCACCTTTGCTTGCAGCAACCTCACCACCAAGTGGATCGTATGCAACTCAATGGCCTGAAAAGTCAGAACCTCACTAGGAACTTTTGTCTTCTCTGGAGCCCAAGGGACCGTGAAACACTCTCCCATTGATGGTAAATGCTGCAGAAATCTGAGGCGTTCTACTGAGTTCCTCTTACCCAGAAACAGAAAATCGTCCAAATAGTGAGACACTTCCCGATGACAACTTGATTTTGTGAAAGCCCATTTCAAGAATGTACTAAAGACTTCAAACAAGGCACAAGAAATGACAAAGCTCATTTGCAAAACCTTGTACACATAGAAGGCAGTTCCGAACTGCATAACCAGTAGAGAAAAATCATAGGGGTGTATCGACAGAAACTGAAAGGCCACAGTGACACCAGAAAAATAGCATCATCAACTGATGCATACAGCCCCTTGGTGTCCTCCTCAGCAATGAAGTTGCTCACCGACGATCCCTCTGGCCATGACAGGTGATGTATGAAACAAATTCCTCTGCTGCCTTTTGAGGTACTTTGGAGGAATTATCAAGTCTGAGATGGGCCACTCAAAATAGGGTCCCACTATTCTCCCTTCAACCACTTCTTTGTCCAACTTCGCTGCCACTACCTCAGGAATATCTTTGGCCGACTGCAAATTGTCTGCCCACCTGCACCCTATAGGACCCTGATACCCAATCCTGAAACCCTTCATAAGACCCCATTCCAGCCACAGAGCTGCCTCAGGCATCTAAGACCAACCCAGGCCTGGTGAAGAATGCCAGGCCTGAGCCGTTCAGCCCTGCCGGCTGAACCCAATGTTTAGCACTGCCTTCACCACTTCCGTGCTGGGTGCTGACATTCCTCCAACGCACAGTCCTCGTTATCACAACTTCTAAAAAACGGGTCCTGCACTGAAATATTTTCTTTTTGACAGCCCCCTGCCCTCCTGGTGGTGCTCAGAGTCAGGAAGAGGCCGGACACGCCCTTTCTGACTCCTATATGTCCTAAATCTAACCCACCTTTCCACCTCAAACACCTATCCTATCCCTATCCTGTTTACGCACAATGCGCCCCAGGGGAAGACTAGTTTGCAACTGTACTTCCCCTGGGGACCATCATTGCCACTCGTTGTTTGCCTTCAGCATCAAATTCTTGACCTGGCTTCGCAGATCCTGTGTGCCAGGTTCTACTCTGCTCAGTCCTGGGTATTTTAGCGCTTTGGCTATTCACCTCTTCCATTCTTATTCCTTTTGCCTGATTCTAGAAGAATTCTTCAGTTAGAAGGTTTTTTCTTCCTATGGCCTTTCTCCTCTAGGGCTTATTTTAATTGGTCACCTCTCATGTGTCTGAACTGTGCAGGATGGCACAGTCCAACCCAATCCCAGCATTTGTATAGCGCACTACTCACCCGGAAGGGTCTCAAGGCGCTGGGGGGAGGGGTCCGCTACTGCTCGAATAGCCAGGTCTTGAGTTGCTTCCTGAAGGAGAGATGGTCCTGGGTCAGCCGAAGGCAGATGGGGAGGGAGTTCCATGTCTTGGCCGCCAGGTAGGAGAAGGATCTTCCTCTGGTGGTGGCTCGGCGAATGCGTGGTATGGCGGCGAGGGCGAGGCTGGTCGATCGTAGCTGGCGGTGGGCGTGTAGAAAGTCAGGCGGTTGTTGAGGTACTTGGGGCCAGGGTCGTGGAGAGCCTTGTGTGCGTGGGTGAGGAGTCTGAACGTGATCCTCTTGCTGACGGGGAGCCAGTGCAGGTCTCTCAGGTGGTCGGAGATGTGGTTGTGTCGGGGGATGTCCAGGACGAGTCGTGCGGAGGCGTTCTGTATGCGCTGGAGTCTTTTCTGTAGTTTGGCTGTGGTTCCGGTGTAGAGGGTGTTTCCGTAATCCAGTCGGCTGGTGAGGAGTGCCTGGGTGACCGTCTTCCTGGTTTCGGTGGGGATCCAACGGAAGATTTTACGGAGCATGCGCAGGGTGTTGAAGCACGATGATGAGACGGCGTTGACTTGTCTGGTCATCGAGAGGGAGGAGTCCAGGATGAAGCCCAGGTTGCGTGCGTGGTCCGTTGGCTTGGGAGTGGTGCCCAGGGCAGGGGGCCACCAGGAGTCGTTCCAGGCGGAGGGGGCTGATCCCAGGATGAGGACTTCCGTCTTGTCTGAGTTCAGTTTCAGGCGGCTGTTGTTCATCCACTCAGCGACGTCTTTCATCCCTTCGTGTAGGCTGGTGGTGGCGGGGTCGTTGGTGAGGGAGAGGATCAGCTGGGTATCGTCAGCGTAGGAGATGATGTTGAGGTTGTGTTGGCGTGCGATGGCTGCGAGAGGGCTCATGTAGACGTTGAAGAGGGTTGGGCTGAGTGATGATCCTTGTGGTACGCCGCAGATGACTTCGGTGGCCTCGGATCTGAACGGGGGGAGGCGGACTCTCTGGGTTCTTCCAGTGAGGAACGAGATGACCCACTCTGTCTGAGGAAGGTGGTGAGCTGGTCGGAGGTGATCTTGCTCCAGCTCCTGCGGGGAACCTGTTGCGGGTGGTGGTGGGTCGTAGTTCTCCTGAAGCTGAAGTGGACACAGCTGTGGTCAGTCCAATGGAGTCCGGTGGAGTGGCTGAAGGAGATGTACTTGCTGGAGGAGAAAACGGGGTCAAGCGTATGGCCGGCATAGTGGGTGGGGGTGTTGACCAGTTGCTTGAGTCCGAGGTTGGCGAGGTTGTCCAGCAGGGTGGTGGTGTTGCTGTCAATGTTGTTCTCCAGGTGGAAGTTGAGGTCCCCTAGGAGGATGTAGTCTGAGGAGGCGAGGGCGTGCGGGCTGATGAAGTCTGCGATGTCTCCGCTGAATTGTGTGCGTGGTCCTGGGGGTCTGTAGATGAGGGTGCCTCAGAGGGTGGTCTTTGGATCGGTGTGTATCTGGAAGTGGAGGTGCTCGGCGGCGGTGAATGTGTCGTCGGAGTTTGCAGCGATGCGGATGGTTTTCTTGTGGACGATGGCGATGCCTCCTCCGGTCTGGTTTACGCGGTCCTTCCGGGTGATCTTGTATCCGTCCGGGATGGCTATGGCGATGTCGGGCGCTGAGGAGGCGTTCATCCAGGTTTCCGTGAGGAAGGCGACGTCTGGTGATGTTGTGTCGAGCAGGTTCCAGAGTTCGACAGCGTGTCTGTGGATGGAGCGGGTGTTGAGCAGGATCCACTTGAGGTGGTTGTTGCTGATGCTCGTCGGCTTGGCGGGTGCGGTGCAGGTCCAGAGGCAGGTGAAGTTGCAGGCTTGGCAGGTGAAGGGTCCGTGGGTGCGTTTCGGTGTGGCTTGGTAGCAGGCGGGGTTCTGGCCGGGTTTGACTGCGTTGAGGGTGGCGGCGTCGTAAGTCCATTGTGTGGGCTGGCATCCTCGGGGGCCAAGGGTTCTGGTGCTGGGCGCAGTCCAGGTGCGGACGGGCGTAGACGGGCTTGCATTTGGCGCGCCTTCGGCGCACAATCGGCGCGCCCGCTGTGCGTGCTCGCTGCGCGTACGCGTGGTCTCCGCCATAAATGGCAAAGTGGGAGGGAGGAGCAGCTGGGAGGCGGGAGCGGGGCGGCGAATGGGGGTACATTAAGAAAAAGGGGGCGGGGCCGCAGGGGAGCAGCGGCGGGGAGCGGGGGGAAAGGAGAGCGGGAAAAACGGGCACGGGGGCAGGTACACAGGACAAAAACGGGCAGTACAATGAGCACAGAGACAAGGCAAAATACAAAATACAAGAACAGAATACAATACTTAGCAACGAAATACAATACTCAGCGGGAGCGGCGACAAAAACACGGGCGGAAAACCGGCGAAGGAAAGATCAAAAGCTCAGCTGCAGGGCAGCGGCGAACTCAAGGCAGCAGCGGTGGAGCCTGGCACACTCACGGGGAGTCGCGCAGTGTGTGGAGCGACCGGCCCTGAAGCAGGGTCAAGGGTCACAGCTCACCACCGCGTGGACTCCGCCATAAATGGCCAAGTGGGAGGGAGGAGCAGCTGGGAGGCGGGAGCGGGGTGGCGAATGGGGGTACAGAAAGAAAAAGGGGGCGGGGCCGCAGGGGAACAGCGGCGGGGAGCGGGGGAAAGGAGCGTGGGAAAAACGGGCGAGGGGGCAGGTACACAGGACAAAAACGGGCAGTACAATGAGCACAGAGACAAGGCAAAATACAAAGTACAAGAACAGAATACAATACTTAGCAACAAAATACAATACTCAGCGGGAGCGGCGACAAAAACTCGGGCGGAAAACCGGCGAAGGAAAGATCAAAAGCTCAGCTGCAGGGCAGCGGCGAACTCAAGGCAGCAGGGTGGAGCCTGGCACACTCACGGGGAGTCGCGCAGTGTGTGGAGCGACCGGCCCTGAAGCAGGGTCAAGGGTCACAGCTCACCACCGCGTGGACTCCGCCATAAATGGCCAAGTGGGAGGGAGGAGCAGCTGGGAGGCGGGAGCGGGGCAGCGAATGGGGGTACAGAAAGAAAAAGGGGGCGGGCCGCAGGGGAGCAGCGGCGGGGAGCGGGTGGAAAGGAGAGTGGGAAAAACGGGCGTGGGGGCAGGTACACAGGACAAAAACGGGCAGTACAATGAGCACAGAGACAAGGCAAAATACAAAATACAAGAACAGAATACAATACTTAGCAACAAAATACAATACTCAGCGGGAGCGGCGACAGAAACACGGGCATAAAACCGGCGAAGGAAAGATCAAAAGCTCAGCTGCAGGGCAGCGGCGAACTCGAGGCAGCAGCGGTGGAGCCTGGCACACTCACGGGGAGTCGCGCAGTGTGTGGAGCGACCGGCCCCGAAGCAGGGTCAAGGGTCACAGCTCACCACCGCGTGGACTCCGCCATAAATGGCCAAGTGGGAGGGAGGAGCAGCTGGGAGGCGGGAGCGGGGCGGTGAATGGGGGGTACAGAATGAAAAAGGGGGCGGGGCCGCAGGGGAGCAGCGGCGGGGAGCGGGGGAAAGGAGAGCGGGAAAAACGGGCGAGGGGGCAGGTACGCAGGACAAAAACGGGCAGTACAATGAGCACAGAGACAAGGCAAAATACAAAATACAAGAATAGAATACAATACTTAGCAACAAAATACAATACTCAGCGGGAGCGGCGACAAAAACACGGGCGGAAATCCGGCGAAGGAAAGATCAAAAGCTCAGCTGCAGGGCAGCGGCGAACTCGAGGCAGCAGCGGTGGAGCCTGGCACACTCACGGGGAGCAGTGGCGGTGCGTCCATTAAGGGCGCTGGGGCGTTGCCCCACAAGCCGCCCGCACCGGCAGCTCCCTCGGCATCGAGGGAGAATTTTCTGACAATCATGTCAGTCACAGTCAGCATGAACTCGGACTGCCCACCCCCTTCAGATTCTGAAGGGGGAGGGCGGTCCGACGTCATGCTGCTGAGTGACTGACATGCAGCAGACCAGGTGTGGCACAGAGCGCACAGCAGCCAGCAGTGCGCATGCTGGGTGAAGGAGGCGAATTTTCGCTCCGTGCCCAGTCATGCGCACTACTGTCTGCTGTGGCTGGCGCATGCCCATTAGGAGAGCGAGGGTTGAGCAAAGGCTCAAACCTCGGTCTCCTAATGGGCAGGCGGGCGGTGAGTCACTGATCGACCTGACATCCTTGGCGTGGGGTTTTCCCCTATCTTTTGCCTCTACTACCTGGATTTTTGATGCTGTGCTGGATTTCGTTTTTGCTGGTTTAGATGCTTTGGACACTCTGCCACTGCTAATCAGTGCCAGAGTGTAAGTGCTCCCTGTGTAAAATATCATATTGATTGGATATACCTGATTGGCATATCTGTATCACCATGAAGTCCCTAGTAAAGTGCACTGTGTGTGCCAGGGCTGGTGATGACAGATGCTACTAGTAGGTCTGCAGCGCTGATTGCGCCACCCACCTGCGTAGCCCTAAAATGGTGTCTCAGGCCTGCCACCACAGGACTGCCTGCAGTCCCCGGACTGCCATGTCCTCCTGGCCAGTGTCCACACTGGCCGGGCCTAACCCTTCCCTTTTTGTACACGTCAGTCATCCCTATGGAAGGCCCAAGATACCCCCCTGGGCAGGGTGCAGTGTATATAAAAGGTAGAGCATGTACTAGTGCAGGTAACATGCTCTGGTAGTGAACAACGGCCATTTTGTGTGTTCACTGCTGCAAGGTTATCTTGCTCCATAGGTTAACATGGGGGAGGCTGGTGCCAATGGCTATCAGCCTATCTTCTCATAGGAACAAGATAAGACATGAGTGTTTGATATCCCTGAGCTCAGCATTTAATAACACATCTTTTAGGAGAGGTTGTTTTTAAATCCTGAGTTGGAGAGCAGTACTTTTTAGAGAGTAGCTGTTCTCTTGTCTGACCATTCTGTGTGCCTGAGCATGCTTGTGGATTGACTGTCTGGTTTGAGAGTGACAGGGGCTGGGGATCCCCCCAGGAGGTTGGCTGAGTCAGCCCTTTGCTGAATGGCGACATTTGCAAGTAGAGTGGAGGGAGGAGATAGCACCTGGGAGTGAATAGGGCTGTGCCTGCCTGCCACACTGCTGGCTCCACCTCCTGCTGGGCGGCTGACGACTCTGCCCCTCACTCTGAAAAGAAAGCAGAAGCCAGGAAAACAAAGTGCTCCAGCAACACCCAGAACTGGATCAGACCGGGCTCAGGACCCACTTGCAGAAAGACTTCAAAGACTTTTAGGGGTATAAGTACAAGACCCCTGACAACAGATTTTTAGATTCTACAATCAAGAGGAACCTCTGCTGAAAGACGGACTGCTGAAGGACTAAAGGAAGATTGCCTTGCTGTGTGCTCTAAGGGCTGACCTGTTCTGCTGTGCAACTGAAGCTGAGGAGGAGAAGGGGCCTTGCTGTGTGCTGTGACCCTACCTACTTGACCTAACAAGACTTTGCTGTGTGCTGTGTCTTCAACACTGAATCTCCAAGGGCCTGAGAAGAGCTGGCCTCCTGTTTTGCAACCCAGGGATAGAAAGGTTGCCAAGACTTTAAGACTCTGCTGTGTACCCTCTGTGCCGCTGTGTGCTGCAAGGACCGTGGACTGTTCTACCAAGCGTTTAAACATCTGCCCCGGGAAGTGCGCTGGCTGCTCTCTGTTTTGCTTGAGAGCGCCGCGCTGATCCTTGCCTGAAATCGGCTGCCGTGAGGAAAAGATCGACGTGCTCATCGGCACGTGTATTGCGGTGGCCAAGAGATCGTGGGAGTCCCCTGAGCTGATGCGAAGCTTGGTGGTGTCTCGATCGACCCACTGACTCGGGGTGCCTCGAAACATCCTGCCTGCAATTCACCACCACGGCCCGGGGCCCGAAATCGCTTCGAAGCTGTGTCTCCCCGTTCCGCAAAGCCGCGGAGAAAGGAGCGAGAAGGCCACGACCTGATTGGTTGGCGGTGGAGGCTTGGCCGGAGGAGCCGCGCTGCGATTGGCTGACACCCGGTGACGTCCGACGTCGTCACTGGAGGCTCGCCGAGGGAGCCGCGACCGGATTGGTCCATCGCTCGGGAGCTGTGAAAGCCCCGCACCGAACAGCTTGAGAGGAGCGCTTTAATAATAAGCGCAGAGGCACCGCCAGAGGAACGTGGCTACTTAAATACTGAAAGCCTACGAACTGATTCTTTTTCGTGAGTACTGAATCACACAAGAGACTAGAGATTATCTTCTTACGATCCTGACAACGCAAGAAAGCGAGTAATGTGCAAACCCTTGATACTTGATTGCCACTGCTGAAACTAGATAAAGTTATATTTTTAATATACTTACCTGTGTGGTCTACGTTTGTGGTGTACTAGGGGGGTCATTGTAGTGGTTACGTGCAAATACTTTACACATTGCCTTGGGGATAAGCCTGTCTGCTCGAGCCAAGCTACCTAGAGGGTGAGCAGAGGTTATCTACCGTGTGTGTCCCTGTACCCTGACTAGAAGCAAGGGTCCCTATTTGGTCTAAGGTGCTTACCTCTGCCAACTAGAGACCCCCAGATCTAACAGTCACCCTGCTATAAGCCAATGCTGGCGCTGCTGGAGCAGCGTCAGTATTGGCTTAGAGGGGTTGCCAACCAGTGCTGTTAGAAGAGGCGCCAACGGGACCCGGCCGAGAAGCAGAGAGGCGCCGCGCGGACCTGGTCTGGTAAGCTTAGCTTTATTTTTTAAATTGTAATCCCCCCCCACCACCGGCGACCTCCTTCCCTCTCCCGCTAGTATTGCGAGTAGTGAAGTTGTATAGTTGTACTTATTCTATGCACGCACAATTTTCTGTCATGTTTTTTTGGTAAGTGCACAAGCTTGTTTTGCACTTTGCGTCTTTCCAGTTTCTCCTAAATTGATTTTGAACTCAAGTGTATTGAACTATCTAGTAAATCCATAAGAATCTTATGAAAAGACTACATCACAAAGATTTTCAAAAGAACAAATAATACCCATTGTTTTTTTTATATTTTCCGAAAATTGCATTATGTTTTAGAGAAGAAAGGGTTGAGTTTGAGGACTTGTTACTTGAGGTAATTAGGTAAAAAGATTGCATATGATTTGAACGTTACAAGGTTCCTTTTCTAATCTTGTATCATGTCATTGCGGATTTCCATAAGCAGAAACCGAGGGAAGTGTGACGATCCACGCATCAGGGTTTTTTTCTTTCTTCCCATTTCCCTTTTCCTCTCTGTATGGGCTGCTGTGATTTCTGTTACAGTTAGAAATCATGGTCTCTCCGGGGAGGGGACTAGGATTAGCTTTAAGGCACTCCTACAGACTAGTAACAAAAAGCTGTGACTACTTGTAATGACATTCTCGGTGATGTATAGATGGGACAGGGCTGTGGCTTGCGCAGGAATGCTTGCAACCGAATTTCAAACACAAAAGATGTATAGGGACAGCATTCTTTTTAGAGATGTTGTTCGTGGTTCTGGCTGCAGCAGGTTGGTCTCAACAGGGCGCGAAGAAGGTAGGAGGACTAGGAGCGTCGGAATCGGAATGAAAATTATGTTTCTTCTCAGGGCTGGCTTTAGCGCTGGTGGCACCAGGTGCGACCAACACGTTTGGCGCCCCCCACCCCATGACCTCTTCCTTGGATTCTCTCACTACCACAGGGTAAAAATGCCCCTCTTCTCTCCAATCATAATTTATAGCTAAAGACAGTACACACCCTGAGGTCAGCGCCCCCCTCCACAGGACAGAGCCCAGTGCAGCTGCACCAGTTGCACGCCCTTTTTCCATTGTTTTTATTCAAATTGCACTCAAACTTTAACTTCAGTACATTTTGACAAACTGGTAAATCTAGTTTCAGTAGCACAAAGTGTCTTGTGATTTACCAGTGTTTCAAATGCAATTTTAAGGCTTACTTAGGCAGACCGGTAGGTGTGCATTATTAAATATGTTCCCTTTCAGCACACATAATTGGCAAGTGTATGCACAGAGAAAAATAGCAAGTCTGTGCCAAGTGGGAATTGGCAAGTCTGTGGTTCCTCCCCCATCCCCTAGCCACAGTGGCAAAGAACTTGGGTGTAAAATGTGATCAACAACTCATCTTCCTACCCCAGGCTGATGCTGTTGTGGGCTCGTGTTGTGTGTTTTTGCAGTCCCTCAAGAAATTACTTTATTTAGCTGATTTACTCCTAGAGAATTGTGGTCGATGTTCTTATCACTTGAAAGATGAATTACGCAAAAAGCCCTTCTCTGGGCCTTCCGGAAGACTTAATTTAGCACTGCGGGTGGTGGCTGCTCACCTCTTATTAAACAAGCATAACCAATAGGGACCTTATAAGTGTTTAGCCATGCCGCGCTGAGTACTGGCCTACTCTTGGGTCTTGTAGTCCTGGTGCATCACAGGGAGCCCATGGTAACGGAGAGCCCCAGATTTAAGCATGTGTCCCTAGTAAGGCGCATGGTAATTGCCCTTTCCCTTGCCATCCAGAGCAGTTTGTGTGATGTAAATGAGAGGGGGACATGAGAACCCCGAAACAATTTGTTTTTTAAATTTCTCCTTGATATCGTCTCCTGGAAGCTCCCAGAAAGGGAAGGTGTGACCAGGGGTGCTTATGAGGTGGCACCGGGCCCAGTATGTCTGGCTGCGGGTTTTGTGTTTGTCACTTTGTGAGTAAATCGAGTATTTCACGTCTGCTTGCAGCTGCAGCGGTCTCTGTATACTTTTTTGTTTATAGGTCTTTAAGCCTAAACAAATGTTTGTGACTCGTGCTTTATGTGTGTACTTGAAGGAGTTTGAGTGTGTGTTTGTACTTGTGTTGGGGTAAAGTTGATGGATCTAAGGATGCTATTACAGATCCTGTCATAATACTTTCGCAAGTGCTTTATCAACCTTCCTGCTTCCTCAAATTTGCTTGAAAATGCTCCATTTATCCACTCTTTTTTCAAAATTTTCTCGGAGGAGTTGTTAGGGCTCGCTCGCTCGCCTCAGTGCAGTACCATGATAACTTTACGCCCCACCACTTTCAAATGTCACCAGCCGCCACTGACGGGGAGTCGCGCAGTGTGTGGAGCGACCAGCCCTGAAGCAGGGTCAAGGGTCACAGCTCACCACCGCGTGGACTCCGCCATAAATGGCCAAGTGGGAGGGAGGAGCAGCTGGGAGGCGGGAGTGGGGCAGCGAATGGGGATACAGAAAGAAAAAGGGGGCGGGGCCGCAGGGGAGCAGCGGCGGGGAGCGGGGGGAAAGGAGAGCGGGAAAAACGGGCGAGGGGGTAGGTACACAGGACAAAAACGGGCAGTACAATGAGCACAGAGACAAGGCAAAATACAAAATACAAGAACAGAATACAATACTTAGCAACAAAATACAATACTCAGCGGGAGCGGTGACAAAAACACGGGCGGAAAACCGGCGAAGGAAAGATCAAAAGCTCAGCTGCAGGGCAGCGGCGAACTCGAGGCAGCAGCGGTGGAGCCTGGCACACTAACGGGGAGTCGCGCAGTGTGTGGAGCGACCGGCCCTGAAGCAGGGCTAGAGCAGTATATTGCTAGGACCAGACTGGGAAACTGAAGCAGCCCAGCTCCTTTCATTTCCTCATGCAATCGCTCTCTTTTCATTCACTCATTCTCTCTCTCTCTCCTTCTCCCTTTCTCTCTCTCCTTCCTCTATGATAGCTTTCTCTCCATCTTCCCGCTCACTCCCTCTCTTTCTTGAAGACTCCCTGCTATTAACCTCGGGGTGCTGTGGAAAGTGAAAGAGGCAACAAGAGCGGACCTTGCCTTTCAAACCGGCCTTCAAGGGCTCCAGGAGGAAATGTCTGGTAGAAGAGTCCTCCCCTGGCTGAAGTTACCTTAGGCAATCAAAGCAAACCAGAAAGTAGAAACGTATACGCCCAGCCCTTAACACTAAAACACAGAGCTTGTGCTAGAAGTGCACAGAGTTTCACCTGCTAATTATGTGAGTGTGAACTGCAACTATTTGAAATTAATCAATGATTAATTCATGTTAACACTGCTCTAGCTGTTGAGAGGTCCTCACTTATCTGCTGGAGCTCGAAGAGGTAGGTGTGTTATGGAAGTGAAGTCACCAAAATCTCTCTGATAATGGAAGGGGGATGCTATTGCACTTAAGCCCTGATAAAATCAAATGATTGGCCATCATGACCCACCCTTATCCCTCCTGCAAGTAACTTCTAAGGGGCTAAAAGGGGTAAAGGAATGACATCAGGCGGAAACTACAAAACATAAACAGGGCTCCTAAGGCCCTTCACCTTTTGTTCCTTACAGTGCCTTTTCACCTTTGACACAATGGGCACTGTCAGGGATAGCAAAGGCAAGACAATGCAGTTCACTAGCTCTAATTGATGTCTATGGAGGCTACTGTTGTCTGTGAGGCCTTACTCTTCGCGCCAGGCTCCACATCTTATTCTTTGGTATGACTTTACCTCTTCACCTCCCTTGCCATCTCTCAGCCTTGGATTCTTGACAAGCAGCAGGTCCCATTTGTAGTCACCATGAGTTTTATGTCTTCTTTATTTTATGAATATTGCCCCTGCTACCATGAGCATAGG
Organism: Triturus cristatus; assembly: GCF_964204655.1. Classification (NCBI taxonomy): domain Eukaryota; kingdom Metazoa; phylum Chordata; class Amphibia; order Caudata; family Salamandridae; genus Triturus; species Triturus cristatus. The sequence goes on from NC_140583.1 coordinate 883,525,416, forward strand.
AACTAGAGGTACAACAGGGAGTTATCCCTCTCTCACATTTTTAAGTGGGGCTAGTGAAAGGGAAAAAGGAGCAGTCTACTTTTACTGGTTTCTTTTTTGCTGCATGGTCAAACCAAAGTTAAGATGGCCCAGTACTTGAGTTCACTCCCGGCAAGGCACAATCCTGCCCAAAGACTGCAATCTCACCTGTTTGCTAGGTCATTGTCAGAGCAAAAGAGCCTGTGAAGTAAGCATTTAGGGATCGTTATCTCACAGTAACACTATTTTCCCCTTATCTGACAAGCAAGAAAAGACGTATTAATTTTATGTCTTGAACACCAAATTGCATGAGTTATTTTTCTGACATATGTTCGCAATTCCACTGGTCTAGATAAAATCAATTGCTTTTTTTTCAATGACTCATAGAAACTGCACAAAAGTTGCAGATTGGAGGTTAAGTGTCTCAAATTAAGTCTAACCCCAATGTGCAACTGCAAAATTGGATCACATTTCTGTGTTCCACGGAAAACACTATACCAACCGAAGGAGCAGGCTCTTACAAAATACAAAATAAAAAGCCAACTTGGTGGTAATAAGAAAATCTCATGTTAGACTAACATTTTGCAGAAAAATTAAAAACAATTGCTCAATATTCTTTGGGCCTGATTACGAGTTTGGAGGTCCTCCAGCAGGATCGTCACTCCAGTGCTCTGCGGGAGGACCACCAAACTCGAAGTGAGACCTCCTGCCGGATTCTGACTAGCGGATGGTCCTGAGGTGGTCCCATAGCAGTGCCTTTCTGAGGCTCAAAGGAGAGCCTTAAAAAGACGCTGCCATGGGACTACCGCAGCACTTTCCTGCATAGGAAAAAATTCAACATGCTGTGCATTTCTTCCCATGCAGGAACTTGGAGGTGCAATACTTGGGAGGCACACCATATACCCCCTGCATGCACACCCAAGCCCACAGAAAGCAGGAGGTCCTGTAAGGGCCCCCTGAGTTGCCTCTCTGCCACCCTTTCCATGGCAGGCTCCTCACCATAGAAAGACTGGTGAAAAGGCAATTTGTGATTTGCTTGGCAGTGATGCAGTGGCAGCGCCAGCATATTAATCTGCCTTACCACTGTGCCACCTCCATGGGATCACAGATCCCCAGCAGTTGCAGAGGTCCTGTGGTGGTCTGACCGCCACACTTGTAATGCAGTGCACAGTGCTGTAATGTGGTGGTGGCAGGTCTGCCGTCACAAATTTGGTAGTCCTATGGACCCGCAAACTTGTCATCAGTCCCTTTGTGTTTTTCAGCTCTTATGTTTTTCAGAACTTTCATAGCCTATCTATTGAAGCCATGAATCTGTGATTTTCCAAAATAATCCTATTTTGTGCAATGAGAATGGACTCCTGTTGGTTGGCATTAATGATTCTTTGCAGGGGTCTTTGGAAGGAAATACTTTTAGCAACAGAACTGCACACATTGCAACTAAAAAAAAAATGAGATTGAAATGTCAGCTTCCCCATTTGATCAAGGTTTGTGATCTTGGCCAAATTACTTTCTGTCTGGGTCCCCATTAAATTCCCTACTGTAAATTTAAAGAGCCAGAAAATTGTTCAGTTTGTAGCATGTAATACAGGAAAATCAACACTCATTGAGGTAATGTAAATCATCTTCAGTCGATGTCCATTACCAGATGTAGGGGGTTTATTTAGTTTGGTTACTACTTTGTATTCTGGTACTTGTCGTTGTATTCTCATTCTTTCTAAATGCAGGACTACACATACCTGAAAGCTAAGGCAGAAACAGGGCTTGATGAGCTATGCACACCAGACATGGGACAACCTGAGGGCACTGAACTTCCACGATTGTGTGGGTATTTGTCTCGATCACAATGACCGCCAGTAATCCCAAATTGTCAATTATATGAGTGCGATTTAGAGTACGGAAAGGCTGCTGCAGCCAGTGCTATTCAATAAAATACACAAGAGTAGGTTGAATGTATGGTGCATACGCAACTTTACACAAATCTATACACATATCTCAAATTTTGCATCCTTGCCATGCTGTGAGATGTGGTGCTCTAATGCAAAACAAGTTCCTTCAAAATATGTTGAATATGTTGAGGGCCACCTGGGAGTTACAGTTCGGCCATTTATGGTGTCACTGCTTAACCAAAGTCACACTACCCTCTATAAAGCATAATTCCTCAGTTTGACTAAGGGTGGGCGTAGTTCGCGAAGTAGCACTTCGCGAAGCTACGCAAAGTGAAGTTCGCACTACGCGAGCTACGCGTAGCACTTCGCGAACTGCGAAGTAACATGTTCGCACTGTGCAAGATGTTGTTTTCAATGATTGCACAGTGCGGACAAGCAACCGGCACTGTGCAATCATTGAAAATGGCATCTTGCACAGTGCGAGCTGTAGTTTTCTGCTGCTCGAGTAGATTTTTACTCGAGCTGCAGCTTTCTCAACGCGAACTGGTAGTTTCTCATCGCGAGCGGTCGCGAGCATACGCGACCCCTCGCAATGAGAAACCTGACCTTCTCGCGTTGGGAATCTCGCCGGGAGGTTTATTTTCCATGCTCGCGATCGCGAACAAGGAAAAAGTCTCGCCAGGATGTCATTTTGCTTGCTCGCGGTCGCCAACTTGACGTTGAGGACCGCGAGCAAGCAAAAAATGACCGCAGCACTACGCAACACTACGCTACGCGTGTTCGCACTGTGCTACGTGCAGTTCGCGTAGTGCGAAGTAGCGCGAACTTCGCAAACTACGCGAGCGTAGCGTAGTGCTTCGCCCAGGCCTAAGTTTGACTTTAATGAGGGCTCAGTGATTAATTTGCTAAGGATGGAATCCTCGACATCTTCATCAAAGACAGTCGCATGTGGAGTTCCACAAGGTTTTTTTCTTGCTACAGGTTGTTCGATGTATACACGGAGCCTGTGGGAATGTTTCTCAAACAACAAGACATTGCAATGCCTCAATACCCTGGCAGCACCTAAAATATCTTGAAATGTTGTTAGCTTGACATCCATAAACTCCGATCCTGTTACAAACTCACCCATTCTTGGATGCCTGATGTTTATTTCAAACTTAATCCAAGTAACACTGCATGTGTCATCATAAATTGAGGAATCACCTAGCCTCTTATTCTGGAGTGGCTCAGCAATATGCTGTTCAAAAGTATCTACCCCTAATTTATTCTTCAGCCAAATCATTGAGCTTTCTCAATAACTCCTCTCTATCCATTACTGGCATACTGAGAAAAAGGCAGAGACAGCTTTTATGCTCACAGAAGTAAGCCGTTCTTCTGTCCTACAATCCTACGATCCACAGTCCAGTCCCCCGTCTTGTCGCAGATTGATGGACTTAACACTGTGCCTGCTCGGCTTCCAAAGGCTTCTCTGACTCAAATGTAAAAACGTTTTTAGCTCAGCAGTTCCATTAGTCAATAACCAAATCAAATTCAAGGACTTCTCTCCCACCTAACAGTATTTACATTGGCTCTGTTTTCCTACTGGAATCCAATTTAAAACTTGCTCAGTGAACTTCAACTAATTTTACCTGAAACACCTGACTACTGTGTCTCTAAACCTAACTCAACTAGTGAGGTGTGCATGTCAAGCAAGACACCCCTTTCCACAATGGAAATCAAAGTGACCTACAAAGAATGACCTGCATTTACTGGTAACATCGAAATTAGGAGGTGTGTAGTGTTTTCACAGATCTGTTTCTTTTCACATGGCTATCTACTTCTGCAAAACCAGGAGAAAATTGAGAATTACTGTGGCAATCTAACTCAGAATAACAGATTCCCCAGAAATTAGTAGTTTCAAAGTGGGCTTCCAGGGTTACACATTTTCCAGGTCACTTGTGATGAGTGCCTAAGAATCCACATTTTCTATTGATAAATTCTGAATCCAGTTAATGTAGGACTAGAATTGCCACAGTCCATGAAAACTCATCCTGCCTTCCACATACCGTTTTTGAAACCCGATCTGTAAAAGCACATCTTGCTCCAAATCCTTAGCCAGTTTTGATGTGTTGAAAAAAAAATGAAGTACATAAGACTTCAGTGGTAAGACTTATTAGAAAACAATTGCATTATCTGGTAGACTGGAATTGGTTCGGCCTTGAGGAGTGATCTTGGGACAGTCCCTCCAATCTTCATGCAGCATCTTTGTTGGGTGTATTTTTTATGGCTTTAATCCAGATAAACCAGGGGCTCTGAGACTGAAACAGAAATCTTTAGAGAGGCCACTATTATGATATGTTGCCTGAGCCCACCACGTGCAATACAAAATGTTGGTGCCAATTATAAGGAGGCTTTCAGTTATCCTTAAAGAAGTATAAACTAATTTATGTGCACATCCTGTTTACTTACATGAGCAATGGAAAGGATCTGCACCACTTTCAAAGACTTTGATATTTTTCTCATGCTATAGGTTGTGGAAGCAACTATTTGTTGTCCATGTCACCTTTATATTTCTAATGAATATTATATTGAAGGTTAAAATAACAACTTTTAATTTAAATTCTCGAACCAGGATGCATATTCTCAAAGAACAGAAGGTAGTTAGTTACCTTATCAGTAAAAGAAGAAAGATAATCCCAAACCATTATGACTTTAACTTCATGCATCCTGTTTATGTTTATGTATTTAGGAATTTCATAGTTCTACCAGAACTTAGAGCATTGTAAATTATATAAATATTCTGAAGGTATATCATTTGGTCAAAGAAAGATTAGACACTGCAACACACCAATAAGACACTACAGATATTAATTGTGTGGATGAGCAGCTTACATGCCTCAGTCGGACAACAGTGGTTGGTGGTTTTTCCACCATTGCTAGTTCAGCATAGCTTCTTGTACCACCACTCTTGTTATTTTCCTCCTCATCTGACTCCTCTCAGTTAGTTGAGGTAGGCTTTGTAACTTACCTTCTTTTGAATCTCATTCAGACGTTTGAAGAGCAACTTCTTACCTGTTTGCACTGAAATCACTCTGTACATAAACCAGGTCTGGAGTTCATCTTGGTTGACAACTCCTCCTACGTATGATTTCTGGGCTGTGACCAGGCAGCCTGTGGGTTGCTAACTGCCATTATAATCCTTTGCCAGTAAGCCTTATATGTGGTAATATATAACTGCAGGTAGGGCAGTATGGTTCTTCCTTACTCTGAGAATGGTCTAGTAATTTCCCTATGTGTTACCTCCTTGTTAGGATTTGGGTTGTTGGTTGACTGGTGTGTCTAGGCAAGCAGCAACCACAATCATAGTCAGGGTGAGAAGCAGGCAACCTTAAATTAACCTGTGCTCACACTCTAGCAGCTTGGCACAGAGTAGCCTGGTTTAACTTAGAGGCAATGTGTCAAGTATTTGCGCAGCACTTCAAATAATAAAACAGTGAAAGCACCACACAAAAAGATTCCACACCAGGTTCCAAAAATAGAACTTAATTTCATAAATAAAACAAGATCAGAATGACAAAAATACAGCAAGTAGAACTTGAGATATTAATTTTTAAAGAATAAACTGTAGAACAGCACTTAGAAGTCATAAGCACATATTTGGGATATCTGGTCGTACCAGACTAGGACAAAGTCAAAAGTTCAGACCGATCGTGATGGAGCGCAGGCCAGATACAGAGACCCAGTGAGGCCCACTAGACAAAAGTACCTTGTTCCTGGCTGTGTTGATGTTGAAGAAGTGGGCAGGAGTCGAAACGATTTGTTGGTGTTGATCCTACCAGTGGGGGCGATACACCAGTCCTCACCCATGCAGCAGTGCTAATATGTCCGCTCCGATGAGCATAGAACTGTGATGTGGAGATTTGCCATCAAGTATACTTTTGACGGAGATGCACAGACCTTGTGCAGTGGTGGTTCTGGAGGAGCTGCATTAGGCATGATCCACGCAGCAGAGACGATGCACCGGTTCTAGTCACACAACAGGAGTGATGCACTGGTTCTGATCCATGCAAAAGGAGTGATGCACCAGTTCTGATCCACGCAAAAGAGGGATGCGCCAGTTCTGATCCATGCAATAGTGCTGATGTGCCAGTTTGACAGAGGATGCATGGGTTTTGCTAAAGCAAGCACCTTAGGCCTCACTTCCAAGGGTCCAGGACTGGGTTGGCAACACTTGGCAAGGCAGACTCACAGAAGGTAGGGTCCAGGTGCAGAAGCAGGTACGTTGGAAGTCTTTTATGTCCCAGAGGCTTCAGATCAGGTGTCCAGCCAGCTAGCACTTAAATACACGCTGTGTTCAAGTGCTGCAGGTCCAGTTCTTCTCTTCCAGGTAGGGGATCAGTCTGAAGCAGGGCAGCACAGTAAGGCAAGAGTCCAGCAAAGCAACAGTCTAGCAGAGTGCCAGTCCCTCAGCAGCACAGCAGTCCTTCTTCCTGGCAGGTCCAGAAGTGTCCTGAAGTGGTGGTATCAGAGGTAGCATACGTATAACCAGTTGTGCCTTGGAAGTGGGGGAGACTTCTAAGACATTAAAGTGCACAGAGGTCCTCCCTTCCTGCTCTAGCTTCACACTCACTAGAGGGGGTATGCAGCGCTTTGTGTGGGGACAGGACTCAGTCATTCAGGTGTAGTGAGGCTGGGTCCAGGTCTTCCCTCTCATCCTGCCAGGATGACCTATCAAGTCGCATGTAAGCTCCTATTGTGTGTGGCTGTCTTGGGGCAATACACAATGCCCAGATGTCACCCTCCTCAGATGTATATCAGAAGGAGGCACCAAACAGCTAACTAAAAGTGCCATTTTCAGAACTGCAATGTAAAATCCAACTGCACCATACGTTGAGATTTTAAATTATTATTCCAGAGACACCACACTTGAAAGGTCAATCTCTTCCCAATTGGGAATTACACTTACATAATGTAATAAGGTGATCCCAATGTTATCCTATGGGTAGTGAAAAACACATTTGAGAGTTTTCCTCTATCAGGACAAGTAACACTTAAAAGTACATGTCCTGCCTTTTAAATGCATTGCACCCTGCACTCTGGGTTATCCCGGGCCTGCATTAGGGGTGACTTATGTGTATAAAAAGGCAATGTTTGGGCCTGGCAACTGGCAACAGGTTTACCTTGCCATGTCCAAATTGCAGTTTGAATTGCACACCGACGTTGTGCAATGGCAGGCCTGAGCTTTGGTTGGAGGGCTACTTAAGTGGGTGGCACAATAAGTGGTGCAAGCCCACTTGTAGCATTTAATTTACAGGCCCGGGCACATGTAGTGCACTTTACTAGGGACTTATAAGTAAATTAGGTATGCCAATTGGGGATGAGCCAATATTATCATGTTTAGGGGAGAGAGCACAAGCACTTTATCACTGGTTAGCAGTGGCAGAGTTTGCCCATCCTCTTCCGCATTCCATGAATGCTACCAGCTTTTGGTGGAGAAGACACAAAGTTATGTGATCCTTCGAAAGACATGCTGGATCTTGAAATTAGAAGAGCCACACCGTGCACGTTCAACAATCTAAACATATGGGGAGTGTTAGATCTGGGGTCTCAAGTTGGCAGAGGTAGGTACCACTGTCCAAATAGGGACCCTTACTTCTAGTCAGGGTAAGGGGGATGCACTCTTTAGATAACCCCTGCTCACCCCCTTGGTAGCTCGGCACGAGCAGACAGGCTTATCAAAGGCAATGTGTAAAGTATTTGTACCAACACTCACAGTAACACAGTGAAAACACCACAAATGGACTACACACCAGTGTAGATAAATAAAGTACTTTTATATAAACTACACAAGACCAAAACGACAAAAATCCAACTTACACAGTTCAAGAATATGGTTTCAAAAAGAGTTCTTAGTTTAGCGACAAAATCATTCACCGTAGCGTCAATTTTAGCCAACAGTACCTGGTGATGTGATAAAAGTTCTTAGCGGCGCTCAGGCGTCGAAAAACAAGCAACAGCGTCAGTCCTGAGACCCTGGGGAGGCGATGCGACAACCCTGCTGCACTCAGCTGGCTTGGGCGACGAATCCGGTCTGTATGGGGAGTGAGGCGACACTTGTATGGATTCCAAGGCGTAGCTTTTCAGGTAGAAATGTACTCGCTAAGGCACAATGCGACAAAATTCGGCCCACTAACGAGCGGGGCGACAATTTCACCAGCGATGATCTGGGTTGGCTCTGTGACGATATTCGCAGCGATAAAATTCTGCCTGCTAACGAGCGGTGCGATGATTTTGGCTGGCTCTGCGGCGATGTTCTCAGCGATAAAATTCAGCACGCTAATAAGCGGTGCGATGATCTTGGTTGGCTCTGCGACGATCTCACCCAGCGGTGGCAGGCTCTGCAACAAAGTTCGCAGTGATAAAATTCTGCCCGCTAACGAGCGGAGCGGGGATCTGGGCTGGCTCTGCGACGATGTTCGCAGTGACAAAATTCGGCCCGCTAACGAGCGGGGTGGCGATTTCACCAGCGATGATCCGGCTCAGCGGCAGCAGGCTCTGCGACGATGTTCGCAGTGATAAAATTCTGCCCGCTAACAAGCGGAGCGACGGAAATTTTCTCGCTAAGTCGGCTGTGCGTGAAAAAGTGTAGATCCTTTGCTTCTTTCTTCTTGGGCAGCTTCCCAACAGCGGGCACAACTTCCAGAGGCCCCACAATTGGCTCAAGCACTCTAGGAAGGGCAGAACTCACTCAGCAGAGTTCAGGGGGAAGCTGGGGGTGAAGTCCTTTTGTTCCTGGGACTTCTTAACAGGAGGACAGCTCTTCTCAGGCCCTTGGAGATCTCTTCAATCAAGGGGACACAGCAACAGCAAAGTCCTTCCCCTCTCCTTGGCAGCAAAGCAACTGCAGGTCAGCCCAAAAACACACAGCAGGATAGTCCTTCCTCTTCAGTCTTCCAGCTTTTTCCTTGGCAGATGTTCCTTCTTGATTCCAGGATGATCTAATTTTCTGTAGTCTGGGTCCCAATACTTATACCCCAAAATCCTTTGTCCTCTGCAGGCAGAGGGGCCTTGGCCTAGTCAGAACCAGTTCTGGCCAGTCCTGGAGCACTCTGTTTACTTGGTTTCTTCTTTCCTTTGAGAGAAAGCGGCAGGGTCATCAGCCGCCCAGCAGGGGGTGGAGCCAGCATTGTGGAAGGCAGGCACAGCCCTATTCAGGCCCAGGTGCTACTCCTCCCACCCATCTACAGGGGAATTTCCTTATTCAGCCCTGGGCTGACTCATCCAGCCTCTGGGAGCCACCCCTGTCCCTGTCACTCACAAACCAGACAGTCAATTCACAAACAGGCCAAGGCACACAGAAAGGTCAGAAAAGGAAAACAGCCACCTTCTAAAAGTGCTGTTTTCACACACAGGATTTAAAAACCATCCTTCCTAAAAGATGTGGTATTAAATTCTGAATTCAGGGATACCAGACTTTAGCTTTCTATCTTGCTCCTATGGGAAGATATGCAGGTAAACATTATACTCAGCATTCCCCATTATAGCCTATAGGCAAGATAGCCTTTCAATAGTGAAAAACGAAAATGGCTGTAATTCACTACCAGAGCATGTCACCTACACCAATACATGCTCTACCTTTGACATACACTGCACCCTGCCCAGGGGGGTACCTAGGACCTTCCATAGGGGCGTCCAATGTGTACAGAAAGGGAAGGGTTAGGCCTGGCCAGTATGGACACTGGTCAGGTCAGCATGGCAGTTAGCAACTGCACCCAGGCACTGCGGTGGCAGGCCTGTGACACCATTTTATGGCTACTCCTGTGGGTGGCACAATCAGTGCTGCAGGCCCACTAGTAGCATTTGAATCACCAGCCCTGGCACACTCAGTGCACTTTACTAGGGGCTGACAGGTGGAACAAATATGCCAATCAGGGATAACCAATCAATATAACAATTTACCTAGGGAGCACTTGCACTTTGACACTGATCAGCAGTGGCAAAGTGCCCAAAGCATCTAAACCAGCAAAAACGAAATCCAGCACAGCGTCAAAAATACAGGAGGTAGAGGCAAAAAGTCCGGGGAAACCACGCCAAAGATGCCAGGTCTAACAGGGAGTTACAAAGTAATCAGAAACCCTCCCAAATAAGTACTAAAAATCGGGCTTTGACAAAAGCCGTTAAGGACAGAACGTAAGGTTCCAGTTGCGAACATCATTGAGTAAGCACTGACCAAGTCGCAGTCCTGAGGAGAACCCTGGAAATTGTGTAGGGTTCGAAACGCATTGACCCAGCTGGTTGGGGGAGAACATTTTTAACAAATTAGTATGAACTAGGAAATATGTCAATTTGCCTATGCCTGCAGCATTATATCCCTAATAGCTTAAACCGGCAGGATGCATAGTGTTATTGATTTACAAATAAGAATTCCGCCAGGTGTTAGGTTCTTAGATTGAAGGACTGATCTAATACGATTTTATTGTCTTTTTATTTCTGTAATAATGTTTTTGCATGTTCAGTCATTGTTGTAAAATGTATATATGAGAAAAAAAAGAACAAAAAGTAACCCCTTCAAAAAAAGACATGCGATGAATGTTTAAAATTGTTTCTAAAACAGAGAAACGAGTGTGAAATAAATCAGAAGGGTCACTATATTTGTAAGCGTGGTTCTTAAAGTTGACGCGAACATTTTAATTCAGCACCTAGACACTGAAACTGTTGATATTACTTTTTAAAAGTGCAGTTTTCAGAACTGCAATTTAAAATACAACTTCACCATACGTTGAGATTTAAAATTATTTTTCTAGAGACACCACACTTGAAAAGTCAATCTCTTCCCAAGTGGCAATTACACTTACATAATGTAATAAGGTGATTCCAATGTTATTCTATGGGTGGTGAAAAACAAATTAGAGAGTATTTCTCTATCAGGAAATGTAACACTTAAAAGTACATGTCCTGCCTTTTAAATGCATTGCACCCTGCACACTGGGTTATCCCGGGCCTACCTTAGGGGTGACTTATGTGTATAAAAAAGGAATGTTTGGGCCTGGCAACAGGTTTACCTTGCCATGTCCAAATGGCAGTTTGAACTGCACACAGTTACTGTGCAATGGCAGGCCTGAGCTTTGGTTGGAAGGCTACTTAAGTGGGTGGCACAATAAGTGATGCAGGCTCATTAGTAGCATTTAATTTACAGGCCCCGGGCACATGTAGTGCACCTTACTTAGGACTTATAAGTAAATTAGGTATGCCAATTGGGGATGAGCGAATATTATCATGTTTAGCGGAGAGAGCACGTTATCATTGGTTAGCAGTGGCAAAGTGCGCAGAGTCCTAAAGCCAGCAAAACAAGAGGTTTGAAAAGTGGAGGAGGTAGACAAAAAATTGGGGGAAGACCACCCCTAAGGCTGTCATGTCTCAAAACCATATTCCACCAAAATACATTATCTGGGTTTACCAGAAACCAGCACACATCTGGTGAACCATTCCAATGTCCAGTATTGCACAGGATGTATGAACCATCATTCTCTGCATAAGACCCACAGGCGAAGAATCCTGACAAGTCTCTCCACCCCTTCCATATTAACCCATCTGTCTACAAAGGCTCTGGTTCACTCACTCTGTGTGTCTAGAGATGGAGGAAGGCTGGTATGCATCTAAATTCCAACAGCATTGTATCCTACACCAGATAAATTACAATCGCTCCTGTTAGATCGGGACTGCAAGGTTAGTGCTATTTGACACTTTTGCAATGCTAAAAGATAGCAGATAGTGTTGGCATCCTTTGTAGTGCCTTATCAAAGCTAGAATGTTTCAACATCAAGAGCTGCCTCAATAAGCTCTGTATTAATATGGAAGGATAGCAATGTGCCCTTCTTTAAGGAGTGCCTTCTCAGTGTTAGAGGACCCCAACAATGTGCACTTCCACCAAAAATTCCTCCTCAGTGCTTTAGAATGCCAGATAGTGTCAACTTCCCTCTGCAATGTCTTTGCAGCAGTAGTGCGCCCATAAAGTGGGATCTTCATTCGTTGATGCTTTCTCAGCATTTTAGCACCCCATGTACTGTCTGATTTGGATAGCAATGCTCTCCCAGTACTCTAGGACCCAAGCTGTAAGAGATTCATCCACAGGTGTTTCGCATATACGTGAGGGACCAACAAACGGGTGTGCTTGCTCCCAGTGTTGGGGTTTGAGTTAGAATCAGTGTTTCCCAATAGAGCCTTCTAGGTTTCTGAAAGTATAGTTTTAAACTATTATTATTTTGCACTTTTTTGTTCAGAAGTACTTCTTCACAGGTAGCTCATAGCCAATGTTAAGAAGTACTTCTGAGGCCAAGTAGAGTTTAAATCTTCATTAATCCACCAATATGTAGCACAAACCAGCTCAGCTCTTTAGCCTTTAACAGTCAACCCTTCTATGCCTCACATAGGGGCCTATTAGGATGGCGGGCGGACGTAACCCTTGCAGTGCTGGGACCAGCCGCCAGTGGTGCGGCGGTCCCGCATCGGCAATTAGGATGCCACCGCCACGGTGGTGGTGGCATCCCCCATCCACATCATTGTGGCGGGCGGTGCACAAAGCACCACCCGCCACAATGCTGTAGCTGCACACTGTGCATTTGCATGCACAACGTGGCAGGCAACGCGCGTTGCCTGCCACGTTGTGCATGCAAATGCAGGGGGTATGGTACCCCCCATGTGCCCCCCCAGCCCCCAACATCCTGAGGGCCCACAACGGGCCCACAACTGTGACATCCGCATGCCTATCCGTGGCGGAAAGACTGATCCCCGCATGCATAGTAATATGGATGGCGGTGTGTAACAGACACCGACACCATATTCAAACCTTTTCCACCCGGTCGACTCATCGACCGGGTGGAAAAGCGGCAGGCGGTCTTCCCATCCGCCGTGGTACCCCCCGCCAACATAATCAGGCGGGGGGTAAATTGCATGCAGGCGGTGGCGATCCATCCGCCCGCCATTATAATAGACCCCTTAGTGTTCTGCTGCTCGCATGGTAGGATCACAGCATCACACAGAATCTCTGTGTGCCATGGTTCTTTGTTGGAGTAAATTACACCATTTTGTTTTTCCTTTTTGCCTATTTTACTTCAAACCCCTGTGATCTTTTACTTTAACAAAGTACGCAGGAACCACTAGCCCTAAAGCAGGCACGGAATATGAGCCCCCACCCCAGATTTGTTAGTAAAAGACCGCCATAATTGGATTGTAGAGGTCCTCTCATGCCCTTGGACCCTGGCGCCACTGCGCCTAGTGCACTAGGTTTAGTTGTGGAGCTGTATTCACAAGTTTTATCGGAATTCGCAATTTTCATCAGTAATGCATCGACACATTGGATTGTAATGGACTAACGTATCGAGGCGAATATATGTCGTTACTACGCATTCCGTTGCAACGCATGCCTTTACCACGCATGCGTTACAACGGAATGTGTCTTCCACGCTTTGCCGTTACCTCGATTTTACCTTTACTCCGCTTTTTCTTTTTTGGGGGGGAGACCCCCCCCAAGCCCCCTTTCTTCTTTTTTTTTCCTTTTTCACAGGTCTCCGCCGACACTGAAAACGGACTGATGCATTTCTTCGGATTAGGATGACGTTGTTCCGTGATGACGTTGCTTGCGTGGTAAAGATAGTACAAAAAACAATGGTCCTAGACCTAAATTCAGAGATAGGCTATAAGTCCTTACTTAGTATTATCATTCAAATATTCTGGGCTATAAAGCATCAATTTGGGTAGCCCTCAATACTCAATATAACATTTGTCATAAAAACAAGACATGCAACCAAACAGCATCAAAAATTCTTATAGCATTTATTATTTTTATAATTTTCTTTTGACAAATCTTCAATCAAGGTTGCTCCAAGGGGAACGTGCAAAGAGTAAAGTGTTTGAATATGAAAAAGTGAAAGGAAAGAGAAAGTATTCAGGAGATTGCGACATAAAATACTTAAAAGACTTGAACAATGGACCGGTTCTCAATCACCGTCCAAATGAAATTACCCGGTCACGTTAGTCAATATGTACAACAGATGAATTAGACAATTACAAAGTGAATTGGAAACTAATTCCAATAAGGCACGTGAATAAATGAACGTATCCCAGGCTTTATGATATAGGGCGTCGACGTTTCGATCCGTCTTAGTGGCCTCAAGAGGAAATTTGGACCTTGGCCGTGCGGATCTTCATCAGGACTGAAGGGCAACCTAGATAGGTACTGGGCCTTGTCGAGTGCCCGCTAATCCTTGTTATTAAGGTAAAACGGTGGACATCGTGTGGCTGGACTCCATTTGTGAGGCGCCACTAGGTAGAATTTAATTCAAAACTTAATGCGTGGTGTCACTCCACTAGAATTCTCGATTTTTGTAAACACAGCCGGATTGAAGGCCAAACTGGTGCCGCTATTATCCGGCGAAAGAGTTAAAAGACTCCGACCGGGCAGCCCGGTCGGAGTCTTTTAACTCTTTCCATCCACGTCCCGGTACCGTCACGTTGACGTTCTCATTAAATCAGACGTCTCCGAGGTGCGCGGTTGCTTAAACACGAGCGCCTCGCGGTACGGACGATCGCCGGATAATAGCGGCACCAGTTTGGCCTTCAATCCGGCTGTGTTTACAAAAATCGAGAATTCTAGTAGAGTGAACCACGCATTAAGTTTTGAATTAAATTCTACCTAGTGGCGCCTTACAAATGGAGTCCAGCCACACGATGTCCACTGTTTTACCTTAATAACAAGGATTAGCGGGCACTCGACAAGGCCCAGTACCTATCTAGGTTGCCCTTCAGTCCTGATGAAGATCCGCACGGCCAAGGTCCAAATTTCCTCTTGAGGCCACTAAGACGGATCGAAACGTCGACGCCCTATATCATAAAGCCTGGGATACGTTCATTTATTCACGTGCCTTATTGGAATTAGTTTCCAATTCACTTTGTAATTGTCTAATTCATCTGTTGTACAAATTGACTAACGTGACCGGGTTATTTCATTTGGACGGTGATTGACAACCGGTCCATTGTTCAAGTCTTTTAAGTATTTTATGTCACTATCTCTTGAATACTTTCTCTTTCCTTTCACTTTTTCATATTCAAACACTTTACTCTTTGCACGTTCCCCTTGGAGCAACCTTGATTGAAGATTTGTCAAAAGAAAATTATAAAAATAATAAATGCTATAAGAATTTTTGATGCTGTTTGGTTGCATGTCTTGTTTTTATGACAAATGTTATATTGAGTATTGAGGGCTACCCAAATTGATGCTTTATAGCCCAGAATATTTGAATGATAATACTAAGTAAGGACTTATAGCCTATCTCTGAATTTAGGTCTAGGACCATTGTTTTTTGTACTACATTGCACCCAGGTCCTTGACTTTTTGGGTTACCCCATTTTTGTAATGGTTGTGTGGTAAAGATGGTCGTTGAAGCATTTCGCGTTGTGAAGACGTTTACGAGGTAAGTGTATCGTTGTAAATGTAATGCGTAGAAAATGCTTCGTGGTAAAGGCTGTTTCCCATCGAGGCTGTCCCTTTTTTTACCTCCAGAATCTTCGACACCCATGAAACTGTTGCCTATTTAAACTTCTGTCCCGGGTTTTATGATTCACCTTTGCTCTGGTCGCCTCACCATTTTCACGGACAATCCATCTGCCTTCCAGTTTCTCCCTTCATCAGCTGTTGGTTGCACAATAAAGTCTTATTAGAGTTTACAGTTCGTGTTTTCCACCATTTCAGTGAAATAGTAATATGGCAAGCAGAAAGGCGAAATATGTTTTTCTCTCTGGCTGGTGATTTGTAGGCATACACGCCTCTCGTCCATTCGTTTTTGTTCGCGGTTTTCTCTTCTGCCTGCCATCAGTAGCTCTGTCCAGCCTTCTCACATCTTCGTTTTCGCCTTTCACTTATTTTTTCCTGGTGGTGTTTATTGTTTTGATGCGGGAGAGGCCTGCTTTGCATGAATGGTAAATGATATGATTATTTAAAAAAATCAACAACAGCTGGAGAGATAGTTCAATACTGGCGGAGTTGTCGTTTTTTTCTGAAAATTACAGAAGTGCTCAAACAAACTAATTTCCAGGAAATCACGGAAAACACCACGCATCAGACTCCCACGCAACGTCGTCATCATTCTCCTCTTATGTTTCGCATCCACACGCTCTACAAGAAACGTCAGTCTGCCTTGATAGTGATTGTCACTCTAGCTCTCTAGCTCGGAGAGTGAGCGGCTCTATTGTTCCTATTTCATGTAGCCTTGAACTGCATGTTTCAAGTCTTGAATGATTTCTGAAAAATATATATCTGCACTGAATTTTCTCATGCAGGAACCGCCTGAAGGCCTATCACAATCTATCTTTATGTAACTTGCCAGCAAATAAGATGCTGTGTCAAAGTGAAACACAGCATTGGCAAAGCCAATAGGACTGGCTCCATTCCATGCAGCTACTCATCCTTCCGTCCACACAACCGACCATTTCTCATCTATTCATTTAGTCGCTCAAATTGCACTCATGCATCTATTCACCCACTCCTTTCTTGAATTCGCTCACTCGCCCATCTACAACACCACAAATTTACTAATCAATGAAAAGACACTTGGGCGGGACTGTGATACAGCTGAAAGCTCATAACATTTTATTTCCCTTCAACATCAAGTTATTTACTCACATTAGGCCCATTATAACAACTGACATCATCATCCTTATTACCATAATCTTGGTCGTCCAATGGATCTTTGACTGAGCTAACAGGCACCAGAATAATTAGAGAACGTGAAGTAATTTGACCTGGAATAAAGAATTGCCAGACTCATACCTATTTCATTACATTCCTCAGACACTGAATTACAAACCTTTAGACAAGATAAATGACTACAAGAATGTGACAAAAAGAATAAAGATAACTCATGAAGAACATTTATCTAAAGCCTCATTTGAATGGACAGAACATAGAATTGCATTTGAAACGAAATATAATAAGAAACAAATAATCAGTACCAGTAGCCTCACAATACATTTCAGAGAAATAATGAACATTTGCAGGTTGCCTGTAGAGGAAGAGTGTGAGAGAAACAAAAGGTAAATCGGGACTCAGTTATCAGAATATACAAACCAAAGCAAGTCTGAAAGATTTAGTCCATCTTTAATATAGTTCTGGCCAAGTCAGCACAGCGTGCCATAGAAGGAGTCAGTTACCCTTTAGCTGAGAGGTTATTTCCTGCTCAACTTTACCAGTCAATAAAGTGCAGGTACCAGAAAATGCAGTTAGGAAAGTTCAGTTCAAGGAATTGGCATTGCGTAAAATCAAGGATCCAGCATGCCAGACAGGGAAAATGAAAATGACAGCCAGCCCTAACTCCTCCTTCATGGGGCAATTATACTTCCAAAAGTTCACAGTTTACACCCATAAAAGTATCATTTTCATCAGTCCACAGGGTTTCCATTGGTAGTTTACAGTGGGCTGCTCATAGGGTGATCAATACAGTAATCCTTTCTGCATATTCATTGGCTTTATTAAATTCAATTTGTATTACATTTCAGTCGTTGCCATGGAAGTTGGTGAAACTTCTCTTTGCTCACAGTCTATTCATTCCCTATTGCTCTTCCTGGATTTGCAATAATATTGCTAAATTTCTGTCAAAAGTGTTGCCTAACTAGAAGTGAAACCATTGTTAACCAATAAAGAAAAGAAACTTCGTAGAATGTTCTCACTATGGCTAAAGTGACAGCTTCTCATAAATTTACACTTGCACAGGATAGAAAAGTATTTGAGGCCTACATGAAAATTAGGTGAATCACTGTCGTGTTATTATTATTACAATTACACATTAATAAATGCATTTTAAACATTTTCTTGATTAATTCAATTACTAATATTCTTTTAGAGGTTACATGTCAATATTAGGTACTACTAAGAATTTAAAATATAAGAATCTTTTATAACGTCGCTTGCACATTATCGTTTTTCAAAGCATATTACCAATGTGTCACTGTAAAATTCATGTTTGCCACATAAACTTTACATAAGCTGCAGGTCTGCATAATATTGATTATCACTAGAGAAGCATTTTGCAAGCTTCATTAGGCAAACATTTATTTAAATTTCAATGCATATTAAAATATTTACGTCATGGCACTCTCTATGTTAGCTATATTTTGTTTCTCAAAAATAATAAATACGTACATGTGTACTTATTATTGTTTCTCTATTTGTTTACGTTTCCGTATTATCTTCTTCAAACACTCTGCATGCTTTTGCGATGCAGTTTGAAATCTCACGTTTTCGACTTCACCAGTTGATATGTTTTAAATCAATATTTATTGTCGGAAATATCTTTTAATACTGAGAATTTACAGAGGCAACCATCATTTAACATTTACACTCCATCACCTGACAGGATGGCTGGTTAGATGTGCCCCGCATAAGCTCCTGCTTTGGGAACCATAATCCTCCTGAATCCTGTACTGCAACTTAAAACAATGGTCCCTAGTGAACTGACATTGAATTAGCCGCAATCCTAGCTGCGATGTAAATCATTAGGCGGCTGCTGCGAGGCCAGAAAAGACGAAAAAAGGTAAAGAGAGACCCGGGATGTTGCAGCCCACATTGAGACAGAGCACCAGGCTGAGCCAGCCTTTGTGGCTGAGGAAGGCAGTGTTGGTGTATCCCTGGTGCGACCTCCCGTGCAGCAGCCAGCGGAGCAACTACAGAGGGGGTGTCTCAGCCCCCGCGCAGACCAGGTGGCGGAGAGTGGCAGTGATTGAAATCCTTTTTACTGAACACGGATACTACCGTCGGACCGCGACGAACGAAACAAAAGTCCCACTCAAATAATAAGGAGGACAACGAGCCTCGAGAGTGTGGGTCCTGCAGTTTTATGCCGTTATCTACACCGACCCGCATCCTAGGGAAGAAGAATCGGTAGCATATACTCACTCGGCACCTTAGAACAAGAGCACTATATCACAGTTAAACATTTTGAGCAGCAGTAGAAGACCGTGGTTTTACTACGGATGACGGCACCTTTTCATCCTCTTTTGTTATTTTCTGACTTTCAAGAAATAAGAAGGAAGTAAGAAAGCCATACAAGAAAGCCATAAAAGAAAACAGGAGACAGCAAAATTACTTTTTGTCTTGATAAAGATGGCAGCATCAATGTAAAAGCCATCGAAACGCGTCGACGCCCTAGCTTCTGGAAACATAATCTTATAACCAGCACAGAACAACAAACACAAAAATTGCAAATATAATCCAATGTTCTGCTGAGTTGAATGGATATGTAATGGTAAAGAACAGAAAATAGTGTCTTACGTATTTGTTTGTCTCCATAATGCTGGTCATTTTTGGGTATCTATAAATTGTTGTTTTTGTAATCTTGTTTTAATTTCGTTTTTATCAATTGATTGTGTAATATGTATTTTTAATGAAAAATTGTGTCACACTGACAAAGATAGGAGATTGTTTTTAATGATTGCAGAACGACATCTGTTATAATAAAATTCATTTTAAAAGATCAGGATAAGTTCAGAAAAACTTTCTTTCGGTTTTCATATAATAGTGTGTAAGCAAGGGAACTCTTTCTTTTGAGTGATTGAAATCAGCCTCGGGGATGTTGAGCACTTTGCTGCCCACCGGGACGCTGGTACTGCCGGAGGCGCCACCTTCATGAGGCTGGCTTACCCCTTATAGAGCACCTTGAGGGGAGTGGGTTACGGAGCCGCTGGATGGATCTAGGCCAGCAGCGGTGATTAACCGGAGACCAGAAGATGGAGGTTGTGGAGTAGCGGCTGGGATTGAAGGAAGCATGCCTGCTCCCAGCCTGAATGGGAGACAATACCATGGCAGTTCGGCCTGCATGGCTGGAGGTGACCATGTCGGGGCTGTCTACGGTAGCCCTCTGGCCTTGAATTATTCTACGTTATAGCACCCCACACGCCATCGTCAGACCGAATAAGTGGCAGTGAGAGCCTTGGGGAATTGAGTCGCTCTGAAGTCATGATTTTGAAGGTTCCATGGTGAGCCAGGCTTGGTGAGGGCCATACTTGCTTCCATCCACGATGCGGAAAGGTAAAGATAGGGACACGAAACCAGTGCAATCAAACAAAATTGATCAACATACTGTACTGGAGCCGGGACTCCAGGGGCAGATGCGGGAGGCACGCCCAGCACAAGACCAGGGGGCTCAGGGTCGGCTAACGCTGAAATGGTAGTGGCTATACATGGCATCGGGACTGCTAAATTGGACACAATAGCCATTGATGTTTACCACCTCCGTATGGATTTTTAGAAGGTGGCAGATCGTGTAGCTGGAGAGGAGGATGACCTCACGACATTAAAAGCTGAGGTCGGATCATTGCAGACCATAGTGAAAGAGCTCAAAATTAATGTGGCGTACATGATAGAGTGCATTGAAGATGCAGAGGGGCGTTCATGTTGAAACAGTATCCATATTGTAGGATTTCCATAATGAGCTGAGGGTCAGTTTGTGGAGTTATTTCTAGAAAACTGGATACTTAATGTCCTTAAACCCAAGCAACTCTCAATGTTTTTTACAATAGAAAGAGCACACTGAGCTCTGGCCCCTATGTCTCAACCGGTGCCCCTCTCCGGGCCATTATAGCTCGCTTGTTCAATTTTAGAGACTGAGATGTGATCCTCCAGAATGCCCATGCTCACAGTCAACTGAAATTTGAAAATGCCACAGTTTGTATCTTCCTAGACTATTCCAAAGAATCCAAGACTTACGAAAAAACGTTGTGCCGGTCCAGAAACTCCTTCGAGATCATGACAACAAATATGGCCTCATGTATCCTGCCAAAATACGAGTTCAATATGATCGGAAGGTCCAGTCATTTGAGACGCCACAGGAAGTTGTTAACTGATGCGAAGCAATAGGCTTGACATGTCAAGGGCAGACTTCAGGGTGGCGTGAGCCACGTCATTGGGCCTCCTGCCACCTCAACAGATGAAAACGTCATCCTAGAGACCAATTCGAGACATCTACATAACAGGATGGTGGACGCATACTAGTCTGCTCTGATTGCACCCTCCGGTTCGAGCATGCGGACGTAGAGTTACAAAACTCTTTCACTCACATACGAACTGTACCAACACATTTAATGATAGCACCGATGCAGGGTGTTAATGGTTGGTCCGATAATAGATGCAGTTTTTATTATTGAATTTCAGTTACTAACAAAACTTTATTTCTGAGCTTACAGTAAACAGTGTAATAATGTTTAAAATCACTGCTATTCTGAGAAAAAGCATATTGGAGTTTTTGAGGGGGCATCGGGAGGCCGCACCACCGCTGAGTCGAAAGTGGCTTCATGGGGCTAGCAATTTGTAGGGGTGTAGGTGACTTAGACAATATAAACACCTATGTTCATTGGTTTTGGAGGTGGGATGAGGGGCAGGGTGAGGGACCCTCTGGGCGGCAGGTTGTGTCAGGGGTTTTGTTTAATTCTGCCTATGGGATGGGACGGGGATTGGATTGGGAAAAACTTGTTTTACTTAGTA
This sequence comes from Triturus cristatus, assembly GCF_964204655.1. Classification (NCBI taxonomy): domain Eukaryota; kingdom Metazoa; phylum Chordata; class Amphibia; order Caudata; family Salamandridae; genus Triturus; species Triturus cristatus. Next base: position 883,546,827 of record NC_140583.1, read on the forward strand.
TTGTTAGGGTTATATAGGGAAGCTTCCACAGCTGCTAGCCTACCTGCAATTGATACTAAAATTCGAAGGAATTTCTGCCTGATAGATGATGTGGCCTGGTTACATTCTCATGGTTGCAGGAATCAAATACAAATTCATAGTTGGAATGTGTGAGATCTCAATAAGCCGGAAAAGAGGAATAGACTCTATTTCTACCTTAGGAGATATGGAGTGAAGGTGGCCTTTCACCAGGAGACACATGTGTGACGATTGCATCAAAGTCTTGAAGAAGCAATGGAAGGTTCAAATATATTTAACATCTTATTCGGGTTACGCACAGGGGGTCCTGGTGTGGGTTGCCTCTGGGGTCCCCTTTCAGAAGACGTTTGTCCACGTCGATGCAGTTGGCCGCTATGTGGTATTGGCCGGGTCACTCAATTGGCATGACTTGTGTTTGATTAATGTGTAGGTGCCTAGTGTGGATAATGGTGGATTTTTTGGAGTAGTGCTTGCGGCGGCTCAGACCTACCCAGAGTCGACAGACAGAACTTATTTTGACAGAGCTCTGTAATCAATCAAAACCAGTTCTGTCCTGCCTGGTCCAGCTTCCCGGCAGGGGGTGGAGACAGTATTGTGTAAGACAAACCAGGCCCATTTAGATGCAAGGAAATCACCTCCCCCTACTCTAAAATGCAGCCCAGGTCGATTCATCGCAGCCCTGACTCATCCAGGAAAGGCAGGGCACACCTCAACCCCCCCCCACCCGTCACTCCAAAGCCAGACAGTCAATCCACAAACCAGTAGAGGCACACAGTGGTATTTTCAAACACACACTTTAAAAATTATCTTCATTAAAAGATGCATTTTTATATTCTGAGTTCAGGCACACTAAACTCCATCTTTCAATCTTGTCCCAATGGGAAGTTATACTTATAGTATGTTATAAATAAACTCCCATTCTACCCTATGGGACAGATGGCCTTTCAATATTAAAAAAAGAACTACACTATATTTCTCTATCAGGACATGTCACACACATCAGTACATGTCCTACCCTTCACATACACTGCACCCTGCCCACAGGGGTACCTTGGGCCTACCTTAGGGATGACTCATGTAATAAAAGGAAAGGTTGGGGCCTGGCAAGTGGGTGCACTTTTCAGGTCGACATGGCAGTAGAGACTGCACACAGATACTGCAGTGGCAGGTCTGAGACCCCTTTTGAAATGCTGCTTGTGTGGGTGGCACAATCAGTGCTGCAGGCCCACTAGCAGCATTTGACTAACAGGCCCTGGGCACACACAGTACACTGTACTAGGGACTTAACAGTAAGCCAAACAAGTCAATCATGAAAACAGAAATCCATATTCTAAATTTACAGAGAGAGCACTTGCACTTTGGCACTGATCAGCAGTGACAAAGTGCCCAAAGCATCTAGACCAGCAAAAATGAAATCCAGTGCACAACAAAAAGTACAGGAGGCAGAGGCAAAAAGACAGGGGAAAACCATGCCAAGGATGGCAGATCTAACAGTTGGTATACGTCAATTACTGGAGAGTGAACTCACTCGGGGGAAGAGAAGCTGCAGTCCTTAGAGCAATCAATTATACATGATCCCATAGTATTAGCTCACTTGGGTAGACGGAGACATCTGGTCTCTAGAGATTTGGGACCGGTTGGAGAAGCATACCCGCTTGAGAGGTCATAGGAGATTATACATGGCAGGAGATAGGGTGGGTCGGTTGGTGGCAAGACCCACATGGTCAGAGACCGCAGCTCAGCCTGTGTTGACACTGAGAGAGCCTGCGGGGCAGATTGTCTCAACTCAAGAATCAATAAACAAGGCGTTTGAGACCCACCTCCGAGGAGTGTATGCCCAGCCATGCAATATTGATATCTCAGAGATTTGCATTTACCTCGCCCTACCCCAGAGGATGCAAAGTCACTAAGGGAGCCTATAACAATACCGAAACTATGTCAGGCTGCAAAATAATTACAAACTGCTAAAGCACTGTGGGTGATGGGCAGCCAGTGGAATATTATAAGTCCTACAACTCACATTGGTGTATACGGAGGCCTGGGAAATGGGTATCACATCTGCCTCCATGAGAGAGGCACTAATTGTAATGATGTCGAAGCCAGAGAAGGACCCCATGCAGGAGAGACTACTACCGCTTCTACCACAAGTGATTCATCCAGATCAGTCTTGATTTATTTCCCGCCACAATACTCTGTGTAATTTAAGACACCAGGCCCATGTTTTGCATGCCCCTCACTTGGAGCATGATTCATATGCACTTGCTTTTTTAGACATAAGAACAGGCATTTGATTCTGTTGGCTGGGACTATATTTGGCAGGCTCTCACCAAGATGGAGTTGGGAGACAATGACATTAAATGGGTCCGCTTATTGCATACGTGTCCAGGAGCAAGAGTACATACTGGCCAGTATATCTCCGAGGAGATTCAACTGCAGAGGGGCACACGGCAGGGTTTCCCGTTGTCACCCCTGCTCTTTTACATGGCCATGGAGTACATAGTTATATTATATAAGTTTAAAACAAGGGTTTATAGACACTGCCCTCACTTCCTCGTGTATTTCTACCCAATCCTTATCAGACAAGAGTGGAATCTTCTCCCACTGCCATATTTCTTCCAATAGGAGTGTCTTCAAAGGACGGTCTGTCCGGCGTGCCTGGCATATGTGTGTTATGTGTCTACAGCCTCCAGCTTAAGATAGGATGGTGATCAGGGTGGATTTGGGTTTAGAGGCATCTGGAAACGTCGGCCACAGTTTCAGAGCCGTTGCCACTATCTTTGGTTATTGTAAACGTTCCCACTTCCAAGTGCAAATGTCTCTGTGACATCATGGAGTGTAATAAAATAATCCTACTCATTTTAAACATATACAATATAACTATGTACACTTGGCCTATTAGTCTCCACAGCAGCTACATGCTTTTTATACTAGCAGGTCCTCTGCATGCCCAAGGTGTGGTCAGGACTGGGCTGATTTCATTCACATGGTCTATCTATTCACTGCTTCAGCAGTATACTGGGCAGAGGTGGTATTCCTCATTAAGTTGGCAGCAGGATGGGAGGTACTGAACACAATTCAACAATGCCTGCTGGCCATACTCTCAGCTAATCCCCCCAAAAATTTGAGCCTTGTGGTGGCCAAGAGGCATATCACGATATGGTGGTTCAGCCGGAATCCTCCACATATTCAGAATTTGAGAAAGGATCTGATTGAGCAAGAGGGGACGGAAGAAGCACAAGGAGGGATGATAGGTTGCCTAACGACTTGCTCGCCTGGGGAATGATGACACAGACACTGGTTTCCCTGTCGTGAGGGAAGTAGCCAGCAGAATAAAGGCCTGCCATTTTGGTTGGGAGGGACAGTGTCAATGTTTAAGGGGAAAGGATGAACACTGTGACCCCTACTATTGGGGTTCTAAAATAGGTGTGATAATGGGGGTTGTGTCCCCTCCCCTCTGTGGGCCTAAAAAGAAGTATACATTGGGCAGAGCATATGTGTACGCATTGGGCAGAGTATATATGTGGAAGCTACTGGGGGGATGGGAATGGAAGGGGCAGTTTTGTGGGGAGTATTAGTTGTCATGCAGAAGAAATGCTATGCAATTATGAATCTAAGACTAGCGGCCTGATGTAATACATTTGATAGTAATGCAAAAAGTTATCAAGCATGCAGATTGGTACTTGAACCAAGTTTACGGAACCACTGTGGAGATATGCTGATTATTGTGCATGCTATTCCCCGCTCTTCTGATATGACTGTCTTCTTGACAGTTGAAATGCAAATAAGGAAAGTAAAACAAAATCAATGAAAAGTCACTATTTTAGCAACCAGTCCTTTTTTTTGGCTGATTGCTTGTGTGGGGTGTGAGAATGCTGTGGTTTATGTGTGAAAGTGTGTTATATATAGTGTGAGATGAGTGTGCAAATGCAGCCTGCTACTTTGCGAAAGGTGTGAATGCTGTCAGAAGTGTGTGTCTACTAGGGGTGTCAAAGTACTTCTGACAGTGTGTCACTGCTAGTCTGGGAGTCTCATTGTTTAGCATGCAATTTTTCACCTTAAGTCAGTGCTACAGCAATCCTTCATAGGTGGAGTCGTTTTCATCTGCTTGTGAGTCTTGGCAATGTGCTTTTCCAGGAGTTGAGGGAGGGTACTTTAATCATTAATGATGCAGGCTTATTATTTACTTCAGAGAATCCTTGGCAAGTGACAGCTGTCAAGCTGCCCTCACCTACCAATCCCACCACACAGACCACTGAACTCCACATCACATGCCCTGTTGGTTACGCCAGTAACAACATGTCAGTCCCCTCCCCTCAGACTCCTTAGTGCTTTAAGACATATTCCAGGGAATATTTAACAAATATTCACACAACGCAGTAAGCCACCTTGCTGAGCTGCATGAAAAGGAGAGGGCAGTAATGTGCCATATTTAACATAATATGGTGCATTCCTGCTCGCTGCCTGTGTGGACTCACACACTGCTGCCTAGTCCCAACGCAGGCACCATTGCACCAAGGTGCAAGGGTGCCTGCATTGTTGGCAGGATAATTTTGCCCTTCCTGCACACAAACAATCCTTAGAGGCATTTTCCTCATTCTAAGGGGCATATCTACAAGGAAATGGTGCAGCACTGCACTACATCGTTTAAAAAATTCAGGGATGCGCCGTATTAACAATACCACACCCCTGTGTTTTACCTTGCACTGGTGCTAAAAATAGGTGCCTAGTGACAACCAAGACACCCTTGCGCCGTAGAGCAAGGGTGCCCGCTTTGCAGGGAATTATTGTTTATATGCAGGAAGGTAGAAGTAGCAAATTGCTATTATTTAATGATTGTTTGTGTGCAGGAATAGACACCTTCCTGTACATAAACAATCATTAAAAGTGTTTTGCTTTTTCTATGTGTGCTGTAAAATGCAGCGCATAGAAAAAGCAAAAACAGGGAGAAATAAAAGTTTTTCTACTCGTTGCGCCAATCTAACACCTGGTTTTGCATTGCTTTGTTTGTTTTTTGCTCTGCAGTGTAAAAATGCAATGAGTATTGTGGTTGAATGCCCACAGCAACACTCACTGCATGCCCCTTTCACGCAGATACATGAGCGAAAAGGTACTATATTTACAAAGCGGCGTTAAGCCACAAAAAGTGGCTTAAAGCCACTTTGTAAATATGGTGCAGGGCATTGTGCCAGTAAGGGTGACGTTCCGGTGGCGCAATCCTCTTGTAAATATGCACCTAAGTGTGCTGCACAATGCAGCACACTTAGAAAGAAGAAACAATGAGGAGAAATAAAGATATTTCTCCACGTTGCGCGTCTGGTTGGGAGGGACACATTCCCAGGTCAACCAGTTTTGGCAAATCTGGGAATGTGTCAGAATCCATAGGTGGATGCATGGGAACACTCATGGAACGCCTTCCTGCCGCAGAGTAACGCCAGCAAGCAAGCAATTTGAACTGCCTTGCAGTACTCTCGATTGGCCAGCGACGAAAAACCTTTAATAAATTTGGCCCTATCTGATTTGGAACCTTCACTTTCGCCTTATATGGGGCGCTCACATACTCATAACTGTTGGACTTGGCCCTTCTGGCAGGTTCACCCCTGAACTTTTTTGCTTTTATTGGTGACTTGGTGATAGTGGTTTTTGGTTTCTGCGCACTTTCCCTGTGTCCCAGGGTAAAGTGCGTGCGCACTCTGAGTGCATGTGGTGAGATAGGCCTGCCCTCCCATAGGAATGCATGGGGAATGTATGTGTCCCTAGTAGTTCCTGATGCGTGGGGTGTGCAGGCCCGAGTTTGGTATGTGCGGACTCGTGTGATCAAATGCTTCGCAATGATATATAATGCGTGATTATGTCATGTGCGGAAGTGCCACTTCTAGGAGTTGGCATATTAGTGTAAAGTGTGTCTGGCGTGTGATTGGCTGGAGCTGGCTGGTGAACCTGGCTCCAGGAGTCTGGTTGGGTCTGCCCCAGTGGTAAATGTGAGATTAGCATGCTGATGGCTGGGGAGGAGTGCACCTTGGACCTGAATAGGGCAGGGCTTTCCCCACACAATGCTGGCTCCGCCCCCTGTGGTGCGACTGACGACCCTAGCCCTGCCAGTGAATAGAGTGAGGGGCTGAGCACATCAAGGGTGCTCCCCAACCAGCTGCTACTGGTTTTCCCCCTCACCCTGAACCAAGAACAAAGGGTTTTACTGTATAAAAATGGGGCTGTGTCCCCACAGAAACTGTTCTCTTCCAGGATCCTAACTGAGGGGGGGGCTGCTGCTGCTGGAGGCCAGGAGGAACCGCCACGTGGGACTGCCTTCCTGCCCTGGAGGGCCCAGTGAGCTGGCCCCTGGCCCAGCCTTGCCCCCTGCCTACCTTCCTACAGACTTTGTGGCTGGACTTGCTCCAAGTGCCTGGAGGCGCCTTTATTTTACATATAGCGCTAGGAGTGCTTTATTTGATGCCCCAGCGCGTTTAGAGCGCTCCTGTGTCGCCTCTTTCCAAACGAGGGAATCCCCGGCGTAGGGATTCCCCCCCCCTCGTGTTATTTAAATTGGCGGGTGCCCACCCCGCATTGTGGTGTGCTCGCGGGTGCCCACCCCGCTAATTTGTTTATTTTACGGCGGGTGCCCACCCTGCCGTATATCCACTATCAAGAGGGAGCCTACCCCTCGTTGCCGCTGGAGAAATCACCGCCGCGGCCGGGCTTACCGGAAGTCAGGCAGGCCAAGGGCGGGCCTCCGGGACAACCGGAACTTGACATAGGAGGGCGGGAGCCTACCCTGCCTCCCATCGAAGCATCGCGGCTGCTCTGAGCCCCGGAGCCGGCAGGAGCCTACCCTGCGCCCCGGGGCACTCTGCCCGGAAGAGAAGCGGAGCCGGAGGATCGGCGGGAGCCCACCCCGCCTACCGGTGAGGAAGAGAGCCCCGCGCCAAGACAAGGAGCGCCGCCAGAGTCCCGGTGAGTGGGGACAGCATTGTGGTGCTCGGAGCGAGTGCGCTCCAGTGGGGACAGCATTGTGGTGCTCGGAGCGAGTGCGCTCCAACATACGGGGGCATATTTGTTTCAGAGCCCCGTGAGGCTCCAGCACAGAGCCCCGTGAGGCTCCACTACAGAGGGGAATTCTTTCCTGGTGGCAATCAGAGCGGCCCCGGAAGGCAGCGGGCCGTTCCACCGTAAGGGGGCATGAGTATCTAGAGCGCTAGACGCTCCAACGTCGGGGGCATTATTTCTCGAGCCTAGAGGGCTCCAACGTTACAGGGGCATTTCTTCCGTGTTTGAGTGGCCCCAGATGGCAGCAGGCCACTCCTACCTTGCCCCACATTAGTTTACAGAGCCACAGAGGCTCTAGGAGGGCTTTTGTTGTTGTTTAGAGCCCCGAGGCTCCAACGGAGGGGCACATGGTTGAAAGAGCCTAGAAGGCTCCAAAAGGCTCATTGTTTGTATTTCAGAGCCCAGAGGGGCTCAGGGGACAGTCCGTGGACAGAGCCTGCCAGGCTCCAGCGTTGGCCCCAGCATTGTCCTACAGCTGCCCAGCACTTCGTGGGCAGCTGCTCCGTTTAGGCCCCTGACTCTGCTGGACGCAGGGCGTCCAAGCCCCTACGAGGCCAGTTGGCCTAGGGACTGCCAAAGATGGTGGCGAATGTGAGTTTTGCGCTATTGTTCCTAACCTGCACCTCTGAATGTGTTTTTATGCGTCATGTGCCTTGTGTTTACACCTCTGAATGTGCTTTTATGCGTCATGTGTAATGTGCTCTTACCCCTACAGGTATTGTGATACTTAGGTGGTTGTTTCTCTCCTAGTACAGGTGGTACTAGTGAGGTCCTGGTTCCCTGCGCGATTTTCCTAAGGTGGTTAGGGTTGCGTAGGCGGTACTTACCTGTTACCAGTAGTTACTGGTTGTGTGCTATATGTGTTATTTTGAGATACAGTCATTTTGTATCCTATGTGCTAAGTTCTAAAAGTGCTAATTCCTGACAGTGGTCCATGTGGCCCTGTCCCCTGTACATATTATCCCTTGTAAATTCTGCCCGTGCCTGTTGGCACATTGTAAAGTGTGTGTTTTTATCTAATGTGTTTTGATATAATACAAAGGCTATTTTTATATAATACCCTGTGTGGAGTTTCCTTTGTGGTGGGCCTGGGGTGTTGTTGCTAGGTGCGCGCGCAAACGCTTTACACATCGCCTCAGAGATAAGCCTGACTGCTCGTGCCAAGCTACCAAGGGGGTGAGCAGGGGTTATCTTTGGCGTGTAACTTCCTTGCCCTGACTAGAGTGGTGGTTTCTGCCTGACTTTGGCGCAAGCCTTAGCCAACCAGAAATCCCATTTCTAACATTGGTGATCAGCGGTGGGATTTGGACTTGCGTTTGCGCAGTACCGCAGCAGCAACTGGCTGCACTACAAAACTCTGCATTTTAGATAGTCACATGGTATAGGGATTATTGTTCTAAGTTTGTTTTTGTCATTTCTGTGGAAATGTGTTTCTGGATTCACCAGTAAGGGTGGGATCCAGTGGTGGCAGCATAATAGTGTCCAGTACATTTGTTCCCCGCCCTGCGTCCAGAGTTGGTACCTGTGTCACTTGTGGTCAGGTTGAGGAATCAGGGGTGGTAGAAACTGCCTTACCAGTCCGAGGGGAGGGTTGTGTGTGGATGAATGGTGTGTGGCACTAGACAAGTGAGTTTGAGTTCTCAGGGATAGAGAGCTTGCTGAACCCCTTTTTTGTGAATTGTGTACTCCTGTTAAGCTCAGACCCCTAGGTTCCCTGTGTAATCTCTTCACCAGAACGTCCGCCAGAATGGAGCCTGCTTTTGATCTCAGTGATCTAGTTTATTACAGTATGCAGGAGTTGGAAAGGTTCTGTAGAGAGAGACACATAGGGGTGAGAGAGTCAGACACTGTGTATGAACTGAGGAACCACATGATAGGATGGCAAAAAGATGAATGGGAACGTGAGCGCAGTGAGGAAGAAAGGGCCCGGGCCTCACATCAGGAGGGTGGTGGGTCTGTGGGGAGCCCTGAAGATTCCGAAGAAGATGACAGTACCTGGACGCCAGTAGAGAGTGAGGACCCCGTAGGTAGGGAGTCCCTTGCTGGGCCCAGCGTAGGAGGCAGCGCCTCATCCCTTTCCCTGTCCCCTGAGCGTAGTGGTAGTTTTCTGGATTCCCCAGTGAGGGTGGAGTCCAGTGGTGGCAGCGATATATAGTGCAGTACAGAGTCTCCCATTCCCAGTTCCCCGAGTGTGGTACCTTGTTCCCGAGAGGAGGAGTATAGGTTGAAGTTCAGGGGCAGTAGGAAGCTGTCTCACCATTCTTGGGAGGAGTTTTGGAGGGATGTAATGAGGCACTGTCCGATTGGGTGGTTCAGAACTCGGAACGTACTTATGACGACCTGTATGATCTGGTTCTCAAAGAACACCTGCTCAGTTGTTGTGTGCCGGGGTTGCGCCAACACCTGTTGGGGTGTGGATTGTCTGAGCCATTTGAGCTTGCTGATGAAGCAGAGCGCTGAGAAAGCGCTAGAGTTTCTCTAGAGTCATTAGTGAGTGATTCCAACAATAGTGGGTCAGAGATCCTCCAGCCCAGCGTGGTGGAGGAGGCTCAGTGTAGCCCAGCTAGGTCCCAGGATAGCGAGGAGGGTGTAGGGGCTCACTGCCTGGCTCAGTGGAGCAGGAGTGAGAGGGTGACCGAGGGTCCCCAGACGCACGAAACTCTGCCTCAGGACTTGGATGGTTTCATGGAGGAACACCAGGTTGGGGACCTAGGCTGTCCTGTTAGTCCACTTGAGGAAGATCTCTTAGTGAGTAGAGGACCTGGAGTGCCTGTAAGCAGGGCTTGTTAGACTTGGGGGTCTCTGGTTGGCGCAAGGTTGCCCTTGTGTCAAGCAGGAACCCTCTCCTCTACGTCAGGGCGCAGGATAACCCCTTTTGAATGACCCTTGCTCACCCTCTAGGTGCGTGGCGTGAGCAGCCAAGGCGATTCCTCAGGCGTTGTTGGTTAAGCACTTACGATCGCACACACAGTAAATACATCAATCCCCCCAGAAACGGACACCAGACTCGGATATGTAGAAAAATACGCTTCTTTATGTAAAAATAGGTATATATATCTCAGCAGACTTATCACAAGACCAATAACGTTTTCGCTATGCCACCAGGTTGTAAAGCAGGCAAATGTTCTTTGTTCGTAGTTTCAAATGAATACTTTGTAGTCTCTCGCAAATGTTACTTGTGGTTCCAGTACTTACAGAGATCGGCTCCGGCGAACGGGGAAATAAGGCGTTGCGGGCCCGAGCCCGATACTGGAATTCTTAAGAACGTGTAGTTGCTTTTGGGAGGCGGCACGGGAGGGTGCGACTCAGCAGTGATGGGGCACCTTTGGATCCTCTTGAGCAGGTGCGTGTAGTCAGGCAGGCGCGGCCCACGACCCTCAGCACGGCAGTGCGGGGGTCTCCTCAGCGGGGGCGGCGCGGCCTGATCTCAGGGCAAGATCGCGAAGAGGGGTCACAGGGCACGGTCCGTGCAGCTGGGGACCCGGCGGGGGATCACGATCGTCGGACAAGAATTCCGGCGGGAGGGGCGATAGCGCTTCAGCGCGCTCCAATAGCAGGCGGTGGCAGAGGTGCCGGCGGCCTAGCCCGGGGTAGAGGGTGACTCCGATCGGAGCGAGGCTCTCAAGGGGGGCAAAGGCAGGCAGGCTCCCGAGTGTCACAGCCCTAGGAGGGGCGATGAGGGGCGCAGTCTTCCTCAAGCGGGATACACACACGGCTCGAGTTTCAGGACGAGCAAAGGCACAAAGAACCCACTGGTCCTGGGGTTCTGTTCAGGGGGCAAGCTCAGATCAAGCCCTTGGAGAATGTTTAAAGCACAAAGCAGCAAAGTCTTTTCAGCAAGTCTCTTCCTCTCCTTTCTCAGCAAGGCAAGCAGCAGGCCAGTACTCCCAGCGTCTTCTTCTTCTTCTAGTCGGGCAGAGGTTCTTTGTGGTAAAACAGGATTCTGATTTCTTAGGAGCCAGGCTCCTACTTTTATACAGTGATTCTTTTGTTCTTTAGCGCCAGGGGGCCTAGGCCTGGCCCAGTCCAGTTCTGGAGCACTTTGTTATGGTGACTCTGCTCTTTCCTTTCAGCAGCAGGGCAGAGACATCAGCCGCTCCACAGGGGGCGGCGCCGGCTTTGTGGTGGCAGAGCACAGGTCTATTCAAGAGTCAAGGTGTACTCCTCCCACCCATCCTGGTGTCATCTCTCGACCCACCACCTGGCAGCCAACCTGTCTCTGGGGATTCCCCAACCCTGCTCCTTACTGTTGCTAGGCAGAACACACACACACAGCAGAGGCGGACTGAAATGGCCAGGTCAGTAAATACTAACTTTCTAAAAGTAGCATTTACAAACCCAGGATATTAAAATAAACTTGACTACAAGAAGTATTTTATTATTCTGAGTTCAGGCATACTAAACTTGATATTCTACCATGCTCTATGAGTCCACTGGGGTCACAGCGTGTAGTGACTTCAGCAGCCCATTCTGGCCTATGGAGAGCAGGTAGCCTTCAATAGTGAAAAACGAAAAGGGCTGTAATTCACTACTAGGACATGCCACACACATCAGGGCATGTCCTACCTTATGCCTACAATGCACCCTGCCCTTGGGCCTACCAGAGGGGTGGCTAATATGTAAGTAAGGGAAGGTTGAGGGACTGGCAAGTGGGGGCACTTGCGCAGTCAGTGCGACAGTCCGGGACTGCCCGCAGGGTCTGCGGTGGCAGACCCTAGACACATTTTACAAGGCTGCTTTCTGTGGGTGGCGCAACCAGCGCTGCAAGCCCACCAGCAGCATTGGCATTCACAAGCCCTGGCACCCCCGGTGCACTTTACTGGGGACTGACAGTAAATCCAATAAACCAATCATGAACATCAATTACAGGTACACTTTACCTAGGGAGCACTTGGACTGCGGCACGGGTTAGCCGTGGCGCAGTGCCCTGAGCGGACAACACCAGCAAAACATCGAGGCACACCATCAAAAAAGTGGAAGGGAAACTCACGCCAAGGTGCCAGGTCTAACACGTGTCCCCTCCAGCTGAAAGGTGGGGAGAACTACCCTTGCCCAGGGGGTTCCTCGTCACTAAGGCGGAAATACCTGGACAGACCGTCAGCGTTGGCGTGATCTGTACCAGGACGGTGTTCCACCGTGAAATCCATACCCTGTAGGGAGATGGACCACCTCAACAGCTTTGGGTTCTCACCCCTCATTTGCATAAACCATCTGAGGGGCCTGTGGTCCGTCTGAACCCGGAAGTGAGACCCAAACAAGTAGGGTCTTAGCTTCTTCAGCGCCCAGACCACAGCAAAGGCTTCTCGCTCAATTGCACTCCACCTACTTTCCCGTGGAAGTAACCTCCTACTGATGAAGGCTACGGGTTGGTCCCAGCCCTCCTCAGTCATCTGTGAGAGAACAGCCCCTACACCATGCTCTGAAGCGTCTGTCTGTACTAGGAATTCCTTGGAGAAGTCAGGGGCCAAGAGCACGGGCGCCGTGCACATGGCAGTCTTCAGGGTGTCGAAAGCTTTCTGACAGGTGTCAGTCCAGATCACGTTCCTGGGCTGCTTCTTGGGAGTCAGCTCTGTCAAGGGGGCAACAATCGTTCCATAGCCCTTGACAAACCTCCTGTAGTACCCAGTGAGCCCCAGGAAGGCCCTCACTGCGGTCTGCGTCTTGGGGGGCTCCCAAGCCAGGATGGTCTCAATTTTGGGTTGCAAGGGTGCCACCTTGCCACTCCCCACTTGGTGTCCCAAGTACACCACGGAACCCTGCCCGATCTGGCACTTGCTCGCCTTGATCGTGAGGCCCGCTCGGCGCAGAGCCATCAACACTTCCCAGAGGTGGCGCAGGTGTTCGGGCCAGGTGGCACTGGACACTGTGATGTCATCCAGGTAGGCGGCACTGAACTCATCCAGCCCAACCAGTACCTGGTTGACCAACCTCTGAAAGGTGGCAGGGGCATTCTTCATTCCAAATGGCATGACTCGGAACTGGAAGTGCCCATCTGGTGTAGAGAATGCTGACCTTTCTTTGGCCCCATCGGTCAAGGCGATCTGCCAGTACCCAGACGTTAAATCAAACGTGCTGAGGAACCGGGCAGCTCCCAGCCGATGAATGAGCTCATCAGCTCTGGGGATGGGGTGCGCGTCAGTCTTAGTTACTGAATTGAGTCCTCTTTAGTCCTCACAGAACCGGAGTTCAGGTGTGGCTCCCGGCGCAGCAGCTTTGGGGACCAAGACCACGGGGCTGGACCAAGGACTGCTGGAGGACTCAACCACCCCTAGCGCAAGCATTTTGGAGACCTCCTCCTTGATGCAAGCTCTGACCCTGTCAGTTACCCTGTAAGCCTTGTACTTCACAGGTAAGCTGTCTCCTGTGTCCACATCATGGACGCACCAATCTGTGACACCTGGAACCAGGGAGAACCTATCTGGAAACTGCCCCAGCAAGTGGCGGCAATCTTCCTGTTGTTCGGGCGTCACGGTGGGTGAGAGGTTAACTCCATCCACTGACCCATCTTTCTCAGAGGCTACTAAGAGGTCAGGAAGAGGCTCGGTCTCCTCTTCCATCCCATCATCAGTGGCCAGCAGCATGCCCACTTCGGTCCTCTCCAAGTGGGGCTTAAGGCGGTTAACATGTAGGACCCTCAAAGGGTTCCTGGGAGACTGCATGTCCACCAAGTAGGTGATAGGACTTTTGCGCTCCACAACCTCAAATGGACCTGTCCACTTATCCTGAAGTGCACAAGGCTCCACTGGGGCCAAGACCCACACCTTTTGTCCAGGTTGAAGCTCTACCAGAGTGGCATTCCGGTCGTACCACCGCTTCATCTCCTCCTGGCTGGCTTCCAGATTTGCCTCAGCAAGTTGCCTGAAACGCCTAGTCTGGTTTCGGAAGGCCAGCATGTAACTGTATACATTCTGGGGAGGTTTCCTGGGAGATTGCTCCCAGCCTTCCTTTACCAAACTCAGAGGTCCTCTTACCGGGTGACCATACAGAAGCTCAAATGGGCTGAACCCTAGAGACTTCTGTGGCACCTCTTGGTAAGCGAAGAGCAGGCATGGCAAGAGGACGTCCCACTTACGCCTCATTGGACCGTCTAGGCCCATGATCATGCCTTTGAGGGTTCGGTTGAATCTCTCAACCAACCCATTTCCTTGGGGGTGGTAAGGAGTGGTGAACTTGTAAGTTACCCCACACTCCTTCCACAGGGATTTCATATATGTGGATATGAAATTGGTCCCCCTGTCGCTCACCACCTCTAGAGGGAATCCCACTCGGGAGAAAATTCCCATCAGTGCTCGTCCCACCACGGGGGCCGTCACTGTCCTCAGAGGGATGGCTTCAGGGTACCGGGTGGCATGGTCCACCAAGACCAGGATGAACCTGTTGCCCAGGGCTGTCTTGGGGTCCAGAGGCCCCACAATATCAATACCCACTCGCTGGAATGGCGTACCGACCACGGGGAAGGGCTGCAGAGGAGCCTTGTGCTTCCCTCCGCTCTTACCACTTGCCTGGCAAGTCTGACAGGTTCGGCAGAAGGAATCTGAATTCTTGTGCATTTGGGGCCAGTAAAAGTGGGTGACAAGCCTGTCATAGGTCTTGTCCATCCCCAAATGTCCTGCTAAAGGCACATCATGAGCCAGCCCCAGTAGGAAGGTTCTGAACTTCTGGGGTACCACCAGCACACGGGCTGACCCAGGTTCAGCAGCCTTAGGCTCGGAATACAGGAGGTCACACTCCCAGTACACGTAGTGTGTCTTGGTCTGAACACCATTGGCCTGGTCTGCAGCCTGCTGCCGCATACCCACGAGAGAAGGGCATTCTTTCTGCTCCCTGCAGAATTCCTCCCTGGAGGGGCCTCCCTCTTGCTGCCAATGGGTCAGCTCAGGCAGGTCCCCCAGTTCGGCAATCTGTTCCCCGGTAGGCTCCAGAGCATCCCCCTCAGGGTCTGCTTCCTCCTGGGCCGTGGGAACTTCGGGGGCCGGTTTCCCGCGCCTCCTGCGCCTTCTCCCTAAGGCCGGTTCCTGGACCTCTCCCTCAGGCTCCAGGACCCTCTCAACACCCCTACTGGCTGCCATGGACCGGGTGGTCACGCACGCCCAGTCGGGTAGACCCACCATCCTCAGATGCGTGGTCTTCTCCACCTTTTCCCAAGGGGAGCTCTCCAGGTCGTTACCTAGCAGACAGTCTACAGGCATGTCAGTTCTCACAGCGACTTGTAGAGTACCAGAGACCTCCCCCCACTCAAAGGGAACTTGAGCCATTGGACAACGACTCTCTATGTTGTCAGCATTGACAACCCTGCAGTAGGCATTGGGTACAATCTGCTCTTGAGACACCAGGTGTTGCCTCACCGAGGTCACGCTGGCTCCTGTATCTCTAAGAGCCTCAACCTTCTTTCCATTGATGGTCACTACTTGCCCATATTTCTTAGTGTTAGAGGGTAAGTAGGTTTCCGGGACCATCTCACTGTCTCCTAGCGAGACTAGGGTCATATGCGCGGGACCCCCACCCCCCTGGACTGCTACCTCCTCCCCAAAATTAACATTAGCTACTTGCCGGGGTGGAGCACCAGTGGGTGCTGTCTTACCAAACAGGCGACACTTAGGATCAGAGGCAATGTGACCCGGGTCACCACACCTGTAACAATTGAAGGGCCCCTTTGGAACAGGCCTACCTGTCGGGGCCCCGTTCTGCTGCGGGGGTGGGGGAGGCTGAGAACCCTTCTGCTGGTTCCCTTGGGGATTACCTTGGGGGCCTTTTTGGAACCCTTTCTGTTTACCCTTGTCCTCCCCACTCTTCTGCTGGGGACCCTGCCCACCTTTGGCGGAGTCTCCCACTTGACCCTTGTGGACCCTGGTGCTGAGCCAGCGGTCCGCCTCCTCAGCAAGCTTCCTCGGGTTGGACAGCTTGCTATCAATCAGGTGCTGGCGTAGCTCAGGAAAACATTGACTGGACAAGTGCTCCCATGCAATTAAATCAAGCAGCCCTTGATAATCATTCACTTTGCTACCCTTCACCCAACCATCCAGTGCTCTGCAGAAAAAAGTTACATACTCCACATACGTACTCTCAGGGATCTTCTTAGTCTCCCTGAACCTCTGTCTATATAGCTCAGGAGTTAACCCATACCTGGTCATTAAAGCTTCCTTCATATGGGGGTATGAGGTCTGGACTTCTAGGGGCAAATCTAACAGTGTGTCACGCCCTTCAGCAAGGAACCTTCCCCACAACCCCGCTCCCCAGTCTTTCTCAGGGACCCGGTGTGAAGACATGGCTACCTCATAGGCTCTAAACCACTGCCCTATGTCATCCTTTCTAAAATACTCCTTTACTACATCTTTGGGGATGTACACCTTGGACTCTACCTGCACCGGTGGAGTGCTGCCACCAGAAGGAGCGGTGTCCAAACTTTTCGCCTTCAGCTCCAACTCCTTCAATCTTATATCATGATCCATTTGGCGTTGTTGTGCCTCCAAGGCCAACTTCTGCTTTTCCATTTCCATTTGTCCTGCCAACTTTGCCATCTCCATTGCATGCGCCCTGTCTGCTGCCCTGTCTGCCAGCTCCTCTGGCGACAGGACTCTGCTGGGCTCCCCAAGGTTGTCGGGTGGAACGATGTCCCCTGCATTCTGTGGGTCTCTTGACTCCTTCCAGGCTCTCAACGCCTTGGTGTACTCGACCTTCCTCTTGAATCCAGCATGGGGAACTCGGAGTTTTACACTGTAGCCTTTCAATTGCTCTACTGTGTATCCCTCCAGTTCCTCCCAATCCACCTCATCTATTCCAGAAATCACAGAGAGTGCTCTTCCAGCAGGGAGTGAGCCAGGCATGGCTGTCGCAATGGTCGATGTCTCAACAAAGTTCAGAAAATAAAAACCTGTGGCTGCGTTACTTGGTTTGCTCTCACTATCTGGTGATTAATCATTCACTGTATGCAAATTATAAATGCAAATCCGAAATCCCAGCCGCTGCCAACAATGTTAGACTTGGGGGTCTCTGGTTGGCGCAAGGTTGCCCTTGTGTCAAGCAGGAACCCTCTCCTCTACGTCAGGGCGCAGGATAACCCCTTTTGAATGACCCTTGCTCACCCTCTAGGTGCGTGGCGTGAGCAGCCAAGGCGATTCCTCAGGCGTTGTTGGTTAAGCACTTACGATCGCACACACAGTAAATACATCAATCCCCCCAGAAACGGACACCAGACTCGGATATGTAGAAAAATACGCTTCTTTATGTAAAAATAGGTATATATATCTCAGCAGACTTATCACAAGACCAATAACGTTTTCGCTATGCCACCAGGTTGTAAAGCAGGCAAATGTTCTTTGTTCGTAGTTTCAAATGGATACTTTGTAGTCTCTCGCAAATGTTACTTGTGGTTCCAGTACTTACAGAGATCGGCTCCGGCGAACGGGGAAATAAGGCGTTGCGGGCCCCGAGCCCGATACTGGAATTCTTAAGAACGTGTAGTTGCTTTTGGGAGTCGGCACGAGAGGATGCGACTCAGCAGTGATGGGGCACCTTTGGATCCTCTTGAGCAGGTGCGTGTAGTCAGGCAGGCGCGGCCCACGACCCTCAGCATGGCAGTGCGGGGGTCTCCTCAGCGGGGGCGGCGCGGCCTGATCTCAGGGCAAGATCGCGAAGCGGGGTCACAGGGCACGGTCCGTGCAGCTGGGGACCCGGCGGGGGATCACGATCGTCGGACAAGAATTCCGGCGGGAGGGGCGATAGCGCTTCAGCGCGCTCCAATAGCAGGCGGTGGCAGAGGTGCCGGCGGCCTAGCCCGGGGTAGAGGGCGACTCCGATCGGAGCGAGGCTCTCAAGGGGGGCAAAGGCAGGCAGGCTCCCGAGTGTCACAGCCCTAGGAGGGGCAATGAGGGGCGCAGTCTTCCTCAAGCGGGATACACACACGGCTCGAGTTTCAGGACGAGCAAAGGCACAAAGAACCCACTGGTCCTGGGGTTCTGTTCAGGGGGCAAGCTCAGATCAAGCCCTTGGAGAATGTTTAAAGCACAAAGCAGCAAAGTCTTTTCAGCAAGTCTCTTCCTCTCCTTTCTCAGCAAGGCAAGCAGCAGGCCAGTCCTCCCAGCGTCTTCTTCTCCATCTAGTCGGGCAGAGGTTCTTTGTGGTAAAACAGGATTCTGATTTCTTAGGAGCCAGGCTCCTACTTTTATACAGTGATTCTTTTGTTCTTTAGCGCCAGGGGGCCTAGGCCTGGCCCAGTCCAGTTCTGGAGCACTTTGTTATGGTGACTCTGCTCTTTCCTTTCAGCAGCAGGGCAGAGACATCAGCCGCTCCACAGGGGGCTGCGCCGGCTTTGTGGTGGCAGAGCACAGGTCTATTCAAGAGTCAAGGTGTACTCCTCCCACCCATCCTGGTGTCATCTCTCGACCCACCACCTGGCAGCCAACCTGTCTCTGGGGATTCCCCAACCCTGCTCCTTACTGTTGCTAGGCAGAACACACACACACAGCAGAGGCGGACTGAAATGGCCAGGTCAGTAAATACTAACTTTCTAAAAGTAGCATTTACAAACCCAGGATATTAAAATAAACTTGACTACAAGAAGTATTTTATTATTCTGAGTTCAGGCATACTAAACTTGATATTCTACCATGCTCTATGAGTCCACTGGGGTCACAGCGTGTAGTGACTCCAGCAGCCCATTCTGGCCTATGGAGAGCAGGTAGCCTTCAATAGTGAAAAACGAAAAGGGCTGTAATTCACTACTAGGACATGCCACACACATCAGGGCATGTCCTACCTTATGCCTACAATGCACCCTGCCCTTGGGCCTACCAGAGGGGTGGCTAATATGTAAGTAAGGGAAGGTTGAGGGACTGGCAAGTGGGGGCACTTGCGCAGTCAGCACGACAGTCCGGGACTGCCCGCAGGGTCTGCGGTGGCAGACCCTAGACACATTTTACAAGGCTGCTTTCTGTGGGTGGCGCAACCAGCGCTGCAAGCCCACCAGCAGCATTGGCATTCACAAGCCCTGGCACCCCCGGTGCACTTTACTGGGGACTGACAGTAAATCCAATAAACCAATCATGAACATCAATTACAGGTACACTTTACCTAGGGAGCACTTGGACTGCGGCACGGATTAGCCGTGGCGCCGTGCCCTGAGCGGACAACACCAGCAAAACATCGAGGCACACCATCAAAAAAGTGGAAGGGAAACTCACGCCAAGGTGCCAGGTCTAACAGGGCTCCTGTGGTTCTAGAGTCTGGCAGTGCCGCTCCGGTAGGGAGGGTACAGGAGTCCAGTGTGAGGAGTGATTGGGGGATGAGTTTCCCAGTGGAAGAGCCAGTGGGTCAGGGACTACCCAGTTGGGCTAGGATCCCGTGTAGTGACCATGGTGACAACACTTCTGTTCTGGGGGATCTCTGCGCACTGTCAGGTGGACAGGGGACGGGAGATCAGCGCCAGACAGACAGTCACTCGACATATGTGTCGTTTGTTAGCCTAAGGGGGATGGACTGTAAGTCCCCAGAAGTCCTGGAGTGCCAGGCAATTATTCCACCAAAGGTTCTAGGCCGGAGGTTGGGAGGCCAGGTTCAGGATCAGCCTGACCTGAAGGGTGGGACGTCTGTAACCAGCGTCCCGACTGGTTCTTCTTCCAGGGGTACCACCCCAGTCGGTAGGGAGCAGGGCTCTGGAAGGGGGTGCAGAGGGTGGGAGAGCTCACCTCTGACCCCGGTGCAACCTGAGGGGTTAAACCCTGGGTTGGAATGGCGTTCTAGGTGTACCCCTCGCCAGAGGAGGAGGAAACCTAGGAGAAGAGGTAGGGGAAGGAGAGCCTTCCCTGAGACTCCGGGTCCGCCTGAGGGTGTAGACCCTAGGCTGGAGAAGCAGTGGCAGTCTTGTCCTGTCTTGCAGAGAGGAAGAGTGGAGAATGGCCGCTATGTGCCAGGGGTTACTACCCCCCACTCTGTGATTAGGCAAGGACCGGTGGCACCTGGGTGGCCTAGGGCCTGGTCTTGGCCGCGGACAGCTTGGGAGTACCAGTGGGGTAGCCCAGTTGGTCCAGACAGTGGTTTTAGAAGGAATTCCATGGGTTCACCGTGGCGTAAAACCGGAGGGTGTCCCTGCAGTTGCGGGCCCGCGTCCGTGTTCTATCGCCCCAAGCAGGAAAGTCCATCACGGTGGTGATTGGTCTGCCCTGCGTTTTGGCTGGAAGGGGGTTGTGTTGGACTTGGCCCTTCTGGCAGGTTCACCCCTGAACTTTTTTGCTTTTATTGGTGACTTGGTGGTAGTGGTTTTTGGTTTCTGCGCACTTTCCCTGTGTCCCAGTGCATGTGGTGAGATAGACCTGCCCTCCCATAGGAATGCATGGGGAATGTATGTGTCCCTAGTAGTTCCTGATGCGTGGGGTGTGCAGGCCCGAGTTTGGTATGTGCGGACTCGTGTGATCGAATGCTTCGCAATGATATATAATGCGTGATTATGTCATGTGCGGAAGTGCCACTTCTAGGAGTTGGCATATTAGTGTAAAGTGTAAAGTGCGTCTGGCGTGTGATTGGCTGGAGCTGGCTGGTGAACCTGGCTCCAGGAGTCTGGTTGGGTCTGCCCCAGTGGTGAGTGTGAGATTAGCATGCTGATGGCTGGGGAGGAGTGCACCTTGGACCTGAATAGGGCAGGGCTTTCCCCACACAATGCTGGCTCCGCCCCCTGTGGTGCGACTGACGACCCTAGCCCTGCCAGTGAATAGAGTGAGGGGCTGAGCACATCAAGGGTGCTCCCCAACCAGCTGCGACTGGTTTTCCCCCTCACCCTGAACCAAGAACAAAGGGTTTTACTGTATAAAAATGGGGCTGTGTCCCCACAGAAACTGTTCTCTTCCAGGATCCTAACTGAGGGGGGTCTGCTGCTGCTGGAGGCCAGGAGGAACCGCCACGTGGGACTGCCTTCCTGCCCTGGAGGGCCCAGTGAGCTGGCCCCTGGCCCAGCCTTGCCCCCTGCCTACCTTCCTACAGACTTTGTGGCTGGACTTGCTCCAAGTGCCTGGAGGCGCCTTTATTTTACATATAGCGCTAGGAGCGCTTTATTTGATGCCCCAGCGCGTTTAGAGCGCTCCTGTGTCGCCTCTTTCCAAACGAGAGAATCCCCGGCGTAGGGATTCCCCCCCCCTCGTGTTATTTAAATTGGCGGGTGCCCACCCCGCATTGTGGTGTGCTCGCGGGTTCCCACCCCGCTAATTTGTTGATTTTAACGGCGGTTGCCCACCCCGCCGTATATCCACTATCAAGAGGGAGCCTACCCCTCGTTGCCGCCGGAGAAATCACCGCCGCGGCCGGGCTTACCGGAAGTCAGGCAGGCCGAGGGCGGGCCTCCGGGACAACCGGAACTTGACATAGGAGGGCGGGAGCCTACCCCGCCTCCCATCGAAGCATCGCGGCTGCTCCGAGCCCCGGAGCCGGCAGGAGCCTACCCTGCGCCCCGGGGCACTCTGCCCGGAAGAGAAGCGGAGCCGGAGGTTCGGCGGGAGCCCACCCCGCCTACCGGTGAGGAAGAGAGCCCGGCGCCAAGACCAGGAGCGCCGCCAGAGTCCCGGTGAGTGGGGACAGCATTGTGGTGCTCGGAGCGAGTGCGCTCCAGTGGGGACAGCATTGTGGTGCTCGGAGCGAGTGCGCTCCAACATACGGGGGCATATTTGTTTCAGAGCCCCGTGAGGCTCCAGCACAGAGCCCCGTGAGGCTCCACTACAGAGGGGCATTCTTTCCTGGTGGCAATCAGAGCGGCCCCGGAAGGCAGTGGGCCGCTCCACCGCAAGGGGGCATGAGTATCTAGAGCGCTAGACGCTCCAACGTCGGGGGCATTATTTCTCGAGCCTAGAGGGCTCCAACGTTACAGGGGCATTTCTTCTGTGTTTGAGTGGCCCCAGATGGCAGCGGGCCACTCCCACCTTGCCCCACATTAGTTTACAGAGCCACAGAGGCTCTAGGAGGGCTTTTGTTGTTGTTTAGAGCCCCGAGGCTCCAACGGAGGGGCACATGGTTGAAAGAGCCTAGAAGGCTCCAAAAAGGATCATTGTTTGGATTTCAGAGCCCAGAGGGGCTCAGGGGACAGTCCGTGGACAGAGCCTGCCAGGCTCCAGCGTTGGCCCCAGCATTGTCCTACAGCTGCCCAGCACTTCGTGGGCAGCTGCTCCGTTTAGGCCCCTGACTCTGCTGGACGCAGGGTGTCCAAGCCCCTACGAGGCCAGTTGGCCTAGGGACTGCCACAGGTGGTGGCGAATGTGAGTTTTGCGCTATTGTTCCTAACCTGCACCTCTGAATGTGTTTTTATGCGTCATGTGCCTTGTGTTTACACCTCTGAATGTGCTTTTATGCGTCATGTGTAATGTGCTCTTACCCCTACAGGTATTGTGATACTTAGGTGGTTGTTTCTCTCCTAGTACAGGTGGTACTAGTGAGGTCCTGGTTCCCTGCGCGATTTTCCTAAGGTGGTTAGGGTTGCGTAGGCGGTACTTACCTGTTACCAGTAGTTACTGGTTGTGTGCTATATGTGTTATTTTGTGCTACAGTCATTTTGTATCCTATGTGCTAAGTTCTAAAAGTGCTAATTCCTGACAGTGGTCCATGTGGCCCTGTCCCCTGTACATATAATCCCTTGTAAATTCTGCCCGTGCCTGTTGGCACATTGTAAAGTGTGTGTTTTTATCTAATGTGTTTTGGTATAATACAAAGGCTATTTTTATATAATACCTTGTGTGGAGTTTCCTTTGTGGTGGGCCTGGGGTGCTGTTGCTGGGTGCGCGCGCAAACGCTTTACACATCGCCTCAGAGATAAGCATGACTGCTCGTGCCAAGCTACCAAGGGGGTGAGCAGGGGTTATCTTTGGCGTGTAACTTCCTTGCCCTGACTAGAGGGGTGGTTTCTGCCTGACTTTGGCGCAAGCCTTAGCCAACCAGAAATCCCATTTCTAACAATAACCCTATATCCTTTTACAACTCGATATTAACTAGGATTTTCTCTGCTATGCTGTGTGAATTGGAATTTTCTTTTTGTAATGGAATAATGTTTTGAAACACATTCGCCAAAGTAAACGACTGTTGCAAACTGATGGGCACAGGGATCAGCCCTGCAGCAGACTGCTCACCGAATTGAAATTTCCCGGCAGCACTGGTGGGGGATTTGTTTTAAAACGTTCTTTCCAGCACACCAGGGCTATCTTTAGTGAAAATGCAATGCCGAGCAGACAGCCGTGCTATAGCGTCAACTCGGCATTCAATTTACTTCACAGAAACAAACCCCAGAGGCACGTTTCTGTGATAATCTGGAAGTGCCGGCGAAATGAACGATAAAGAGTACGCTGCTGAGTTTTTTTTACAAGGTTTATCCAAGAAGGCGACGCACAGCAGGTGATTAGCTCTAAGGCAAATAAACTGACGGGAAGAGGGGATTCAGAATGCTGAAGTATTTTGAGCCAAAACAACGACATACATACATTTTGGGTAATGACTGAAATGCAATCTCCATTAAAATAAAAACATGGTTAACCTGGTATTTCCGCACCTGCACATCTCCTCTCTTGAAAATAAAATACGTATAAAAAATAAAATTACATTACAAAATTAAACTTATTGAAGTATATTTTGAAGGCATAGTATTGACATGCACATTCTAATCTTGCCTGTTTATAGTTGTTAATGAAGCCTGAAAAATAAGGTTCACCAGAAAAACGAACTTCAGAAATATCAATCCACTAAACAGAGAAATCTTTTTCTACCACCACCACCTGCCATTATTAAGCATCGCAGATTCCCATTCACAGCACCGGGAAGATTTGGGAAGATTTAGACTCCTCCTTTATTCTCAAACTAAGGTTTCCACCTTTTTTCCTCCCATTCGTGTTTTTGTGTCTTGCTCTTGGCCAAAGTTTACTGTGCAAAAATAAGTGTAGATCACCAAAAATGAGTGCCAGTGGGCTCACCTGCAACCATTGACTCACATCACACACTGGTTATAAGAGGGAAACAGCCATCGCATGCAAAACAAGGCATGCGATTACAACGCGGTCGGTACAACAACCACGTTGTTACATCGCAGTACCATTACAACGCAAGTCGTTGCAATGACTTGCTCTAGGGGGCGCTCTAAACTATGGAATAGAATAACGTACTATTTCAAAACCTTCCCTACTGTTGCACACACCGGAGTTGGAATGGAAAATTATACTATTCCTAAATCCAGCGCGCCGCCTAGAGCAAGTCGTTGTAACGACTTGCATTGTAATGGTACTGCGATGTAAAAACGCCTATATTTGCTATAAGAAACTTGTTATTTTTTTTGTTTGAATCTAACATTCATTTTTGCTTTATTGTACATCTTTTTCAACAACACTGGTTACTATGATCCTTTAGCCCATTCTGGATTAAGAATAGTCATTGCCTCTGCAGCAAATGGGTTCTGCCAATGTTTTTTATCGCATGTGGCTAACCAGTTTTCAAACTTTTACTGTGAAGAAGCCTTGCTACCTGAGTCTCATTTACTGTAAACTCACAGTAAATTCATGCTAACTGGCTTGTAAGTGCTAACCGTCAATGTCCACATTTTGAGATAAGGCCACTGCTGTGCAGCTAGGGTAAGAGGCTCTGGGCGGTTACACATGACCACATGCTTGTTGCACATGTGTGGGATTCATGTGTGACAATACTGTCTGACAAAGCCTGCTGTCTGTGCACAGGTAGCATGCCGCAGAAGGTACCCTTCAAAGATTGGTACTGACTTGTGGTAGGCCTTATAAAGTGAGTGGACATTCATGTTGTAGGTCTGTAGTGCTTACTGAAAGTCTGTGGTGTTTAACTGAATTATACAATATGGGGGAAAACTGTGCAAAAGTACAATTATGTGTTACCTAGGCCTATAGAGTGCAGTGAGGTATCAATCTTAGCATACACATGCATCCTGAGTATAGATAGACTGTCCCTTTCTATAATCCTTCTGGCACTTTTTCATATTTCCCTGGCTCAGCTCATAATCAGATTCCAGGCCTTTGTCCCCCCTTGCTAGGAAAAATTAATTGCTGTACTGGCAAACAGGAGAATCACAGATCTCAGCAAAAAGAATCCATAGATGACGGATCAAAAGAACCTAGCCAAGAAAAACGGAGAATTCACCAATTGGGTGAAAAACCACCTCTACTGGTAGAAAAGAAAAGTTTCTTTTCTTGTATCCCCTCACTCACTCAGGGTTGCCCCTATGTGACATGCTTCATCATTGGAGCCATCCCAAACATCTACTGCTTGGGGCATGCTGCGACTTGCGGAGTTACGTAGGAGCACTTACTTTGTGAGGATATGTGTAGTGCAGTGTAGGGGGAGTGGTGTAAGTGATGTTTAAAAATTACCTAACTAGTGAGCTAATGTTTTATTGCTGCTCCTAGTTGGTAAGGATAAAAAGGGAATAATAAAAGGAGTAACTGTTATGTAATTACAATCCCTAGTATTGGGTCGACATGTTTCAAGGTATCCCTTAAACCTCTTCTTTAGGACAACAAAGGGACCAGCCCTTTGTGTACCACTCTGTGCAGGACCTAGGTGTGCATTAATAATTTATATTTCACTTTATTATAGGTCCTGCATGGAGTGGTACACAAAGGACTGGTCCCTTTGTTGTCCTGAAGAAGAGGTTTAGGGGATACCTTGAAACATGTTGAGACAATACTAGGGATTGTAATTACATAACAGTTACTTTTCCCTTTTATTAACCCCTTTTTATCCTTACCAACTAGGAGCAGGAATAAAACATTAGCTCACTAGTTAGGTAATTTTTAAACATCACTTACACCACTCCCCCTACACTGGACTACACATATCCTCACAAAGTAAGTGCTCCTTCGCAACTCCGCAAGTCGCAGCACGCCCCAAACAGTAGATGTTTGGGATGGCCCCAATGATGAAGCATGTCACCTAGGGGCAACCCTGGGAGAGTGAGAGGACTCAAGAAAATAAATGTTTCTTTTCTACCAGTAGAGGTGGTTTTTCACCCAGTTGGTGAATTCCCTGTTTTCTTGGCTAGGTTCTTTTGATCCGTCTTCTACGGATTCTTTTTGCTGTACTCTGATCACACAGGAGGGTGATCCTAGCCCAATCCTCATCCTCCTCCTCCTAATTTTGATTGGGATCACAGATCTCCTCACACAAGAGCGGCATTGAAAGTGCTTGACCCAGTTCCTGGGAAAGGAAAGTATAAAGAAAAACTGCATCCCTAATCAACTTGCCACATTGGTCCTGGGTTGGGACACATACAACTTGAAATCACCATGGTGTAATGTCCCAGAATGCCTTGCAGAAATTTTGGGACAAGGGTGTAGTGATGATGTGGCACCCTAGGATTGGCCAGGGATGCCTGGCTCCTACAACTTTCCACCTCCACTGAAGAGACGTTACAGTACCTCAGAGCAATGACGGTGAAAGAATGCCCAGGTGGAAGTAGAAGCCACCTGATGACTTTGACTTCAGCTAGCCCCTATAATGTTGATGAGTCTCTCCAGGACAAGTAATGTTGGCCTCATTAGTCCCGCCTGAGGAACAGTTAAGGTAAAGGGCCTGCTAGGGGACCCTGAATAGTTCCCCTGAGACGTCTGTGGACCTTGACTCCGCTCAATATGAGGCATCCATCTGTCATTGGTGTCCACCACTCTTCTTTCCACGTCTTTCTCTCCTCATCCTCTCTGGTTCCAGCCTCACGGTCCCTATGGGTTGCACCACCACTTCCGTCTTTCTTCTCCGAAGCCAGACACTTGCTCTCTGCTGTCTCCTCTCTGATCCTTTGCTCCCACTACTACTTTCCGCATCTGCTCCTTCTCCGCCAACTCCTGTTATCGAGTTTCCTCCTCCTCCTTCTCTTTCCCCCGACTCTTCTTCCTTCCAGCTTTTTCCCTATTCTGACCCACCCCCTTCCTGTCATAGCAAGTCCCTTTTTTCGCTTTTCATCCTCTTGTTCATGTTATCTCCACCCTCTCTCCTCTCTAGCTTTGCTTACTTGTCTTTTTTTCTCTTTTCAAGTTGCCTAGAACTCCCGGGAACACCGGTGTGGGAAACCCCCCTTTTTAACCAAAGTAAATCCTGTTTCCTGGTTCCTAATTCTTCACACATTCCTAGAGTAAACACACTTTGATTCAGACCACAGAAATTGGAGGTATGTCAGGTTGAGCTGCACACACTCAGGTGGTAATTGTATCTTTGGTATTTCTGGAACCCGGTTTGCTGAGACACTGACTACACTCTTTGTACTTTTTGTTGTGGAAGTTTGCTGTGAGTTACATGCGGGATCAGTTTTAGCGCTGGTGGCGTCCAAAGTCACAATCTTTTTTGGCACCTCACCCCCATATGACCTCCTTCCTGGATTCCCTCACTAACACCCGGCAATAGTGCCCCTCATCTCTCTGTAGCCCCTCTCTCAAATACATTTTATCTCTTTTAGAGTACTGGTACAGGATGGCTTTACTAATCCACTAAGCTATCCACAGAAATTACAGATCTGCTGTTTGTAGCAGGCATATTTTCTGTCTGTGCTATTATATGGCGAGTCAAAACTGTCACTAGACAAAACTCTGAAATCTCTCTCTAGCAAGAACATTAATCAAAAGAGTTATAATGACATTTTTATTGCTGGCTGAAAGCTGGATGCACAAGAACTGCGCAGCAGGTGTTTTCAAATCATATGGTATTGCTAAGCACAGCACCCCCTCTGAGGTTAGTGCCCCCCAACAGGTCAGTACCCAATGCAGCTACACTGGTCGCACCACCCTAAAACGGCCCTGGTTACGTGCCATATCTTTCCGTCCCACTTCTTAGATATTACTGTTCTTGGTTGCAAATTATAATGAACAATAATATAGATATAGTTTATATGCGCTTAGCAAACACATCATTGATACTTTCTCAGACTCTGACTAGCCATTGTATTTGCATTAGACACAAAGAGGAGCTTTAGCTTAGGTAAGAAGGTTCTCATGAGAACTTTCCTGCATATTTCCAGCAAATGGATACAGTGTTTAACTATGCACCAGTGTGAATAATTATAGTGGGAATTGGAAGAAGACTCAACAGATATTGACAACACCATCTGATGAGCAGCTTCCATTGGAGGAGAATAATAAACACTTACTAAAGTTTTGTTACATTGTGGTGTGATTTATTAATGAGTGTTCTTAGCTAGTTAGGAGAGACAACCCATCATTCTTACTCTGAGACTCACTTGGAGAAGACCTTTCTCCTTATCCTTCATTGCCGACAGGTGTTGCTAAAGGTGACTTTAATCCTATTCTGTCCTTGATCAATGCTACTGCAATGATCTCTCCTCATTCACTGATATTCTGATAGTTGCTACTGCAGCTGTGGGGAACTGAGTTGAGCTTCCAGAATGAATCTTTATGGGTACTTCTATCTATAGTCTGAAATCTTACTCTTTTCTGAAAAGGGAACTCTTCATGGATTTCTCTACATAGGGTGTATTAGACTTTTAGCTATTTTAGTGACAATCTCCTTTATGGAACCCTCTATGACCATTTATGCTGTCACTAGTCAACCTTTCATTCAGCTTGATTAACCTGAATAAAGATGACAAAACCATTTTAATCCATTAAGATAAATAAAGGTTTTGAAAATGTATCCAACCTCTCATCATTGACTGAACATTTAAGATCTGACAGTTGATGATATATGCATGATTTGTGTTTTCGTCCAAACTCCATTTGAAACATGGTGTCAGAGGTTCATTTATTTGTCAAGCTCAATCAGGATTTCCAAAGGATGATATCTGTAAGTTGGGGTGTTTAGTCTTAAATAAAATTTGGCAAATCCTATTAGGCGCTAACAGTTTCTGGTAGCAGAGGATGGGTCACACTCCGAATGCAGCATTAAACTTAGTACCCAAGTTCTGTTAAATTATCCCTGAATTTAGTTTCCAGCATCCAGATCCTGACAGCATGGTGAGGTGGAAATTGAAGGCATTGAGGTTTTGGCAGTTGCAGTTTTGAAGGTGTGAGTGTTAATAGGCTGAAAATGTTGTGGTAGAGAGTATTGGGGTTGTGAATGTCTTTTCTTTTCAGGTGTATGAGTGGGTGATAGAGACAGTTGAAAAAGAGGAGTTGAGCTTCAGGTTCATTGAAGTCGAAAGATCCCATGATAATAACTAATGTTTTAAACTTGTTTGCAGAGAGTTAGCTGTGAAGTTTAAGGTACCATCACTTCCATTGGTAATAGTAGGGAAAAGATGTTGTGTTTGATTAATCTTGGTTAATGGAAATGGAACTTCATTGAGCAGACGGGTGAAGCTAAATTGATCCATGTGATTTTTCGCTGGTCGAGGAATCACTTGCGAGTGTAGAATACTTGAGTGGTTGTGATACTTACATTTCTTTAGTAGGGCAGACAAGAAGTTGACTACAGAAGTTGTTTAGAAAGTTGTATGAATGTGAAGAAAATTGTAAAGAAGGGTGACTGCTGCGAGGAGTGAGACTATACATCATAGGATTTCGCACTGGGATTAGACGGTTGGTGTGCTTTCACACTGCTTTTGGCTGCTGGATTTTCAGTGTTGCACTGTGATTGGACATTGTCAAATTGCATGCCATTAAAAGATGTCTTTTAATTGGTGAATTGAAATTTGACGTATACGAAACAGAATCAAAACATTTGGGCTTAACTGATTTTTTTTTTAACAAAGTGTCCTGATTAAATATTTTAAATTTTTTTTAGAAATTACTAAGAGTAAATGTCACTATTCCTGTACATAAAGGGAAGGAGCACCTCCTGAGAGTACCCCAGCATACATTATGACTACCGAACATGGTTTAAATTCTTGTTTGTGGCTTCGACAATGGAGAAGAATTATGGAAAATGAGGGTGCTTTGAGTTTTCCGAGGTATGGGACATTCAATACAAGAATCCTAGATTATTTGAGCGGAAAATAGTACGAGATGAAGCCACCATGTCCACATCTGCAGTACAAAGCTTTTCATTTTTGTGAGAAAGTCGTGAGGGAAAAAGAGGAAGAGAAATATCAGGAAGAGCAATACAAAATTATGAAAATACTCAATGGGATTAAGAATAGTGCAGATTGAGGAAGGGCATTATAGAAGGAACCTGATTATATCTTGTTCTTACATCAGAGGGCGAGGAAAAAAGCAAGGATACTGCTAGACAAGAAGGGATGAATCAGATACCAATTCGAGAGACAAGATGTTAGAACAGATGCTGTCTTACCAACCACCACCACCTGTTAGTTTCTCTGACCCAGGAGAGTTAAATGCTAGTACCAGCCAGACCATAGCTACAGCTCAAGTATATCCAAATCTACTTCCAATTGAATGACCTATACAGGTTTTACATATTGCTCTGCCAGTTGTTAGACGACCACTAGCTATGATTCCCACTGAGAATATTCGCGTTGCACCTCGAGTGGCTGCAAGTCCCCCGCCCCAAATTGAGAGGAAATGTGCGGGCTATAGTAGATGGAGGAGGGATTTTAGTCCTTACGACTCTCTTAGCTTCTAATGATTTAAGTGGCGGTGAAGATCTCTAAGTTACAGGAGGATTTGAAGAAGCTCTCATAAGATAAGATCTACCCATACACTACAGATGAGTATGTAGAGAAAAAGATCAAAGAGGCAAAGAAAAGTCAACAGGGAGGACGTAGAAGTTCTGACTCTTTGAGCTCAAACAGTGATGGCAGTGATTTTGATAAAAGACCAAGAAGGAGGAGAAGAAGTAGAGGTAGAGGACAGTTTCAAGGTCCCAGATATAACTACAATCCAATATACGAAAATTACCCAGGACAAGGATTTGGGTGGCCACAGATGTACCAACCATATCTACCTATGCAGGGCCCGAATAACAACCAACACTTTCCACAGACACCAGGTCCCTCTTTTTAGGCAGAGGCAGGGGCCGAGGCAGGGGAAAGCAAAGAGGAACACTGGGAGTCCAGTGAGAGCATCTCACCAGAGGGTGACTAAGAGCATGGCAATGGGACCGCTCACCGGGCACCAGCCTGGAGGGAATCTAGTGATCAACCTCACAGACCTCCAACTGACAACTCCCCAAAAGACATTGCTGAATAAGGAACTTGGGTTTGCCCCAACTAACACCCTGGACAACTTTAGATTGTGTCAGGAGCTCTCAGATTTCTTTAGATCTGTGAGACTTAAGGTCTTCTTTGAAGGCCGGAAAGATAGATTTGAGAACAGGGGTGACACCAACTTTTGGCCAAAATCTAACTTTACCCCAATGGGCTCCCATTAGAAGTCATCACGTTCGAGAGAGCAGTTGTTCATGACATTGAAGAGCTGGGTAAAAAACAGACACATCCCTTCAGGAACATCACGAGAGCAGAAAGAAAGGACCTTGATAAACTCCAAAATAATCACGATTTGGTCATAAAGCCCGCTGATAATTATTGTATTGTATTAAGCACTTGTAAAGCGCACTGTCGCCCAAAGGATATCCTGGCGCTGTTGAACATGTGCTCAAGTCAGCCGTGGATGGATAAACGGCCATGAGCAGACTGATTGAAGCGAGCCACTTATGAGAAGATTAATTCTCTGGGAAAGAGCCAGGTTTTGACTCTTTTCCTAAATGACATCAAATCCTCTGACTTTGGTGGGGAGTGTATTCCAAAGCTTTACTGCCACAATGCTGAAAACTCTCCCACCTGATGTTATCTTTCTGAATTTGGGCACCTTAAGCAAATTGGCCGAAGATGAGCGTAAACTCCGGGTGGGGACATACCATGCAAATTTGTACTGCATGGGGTTCGGTCCAACACCATGCAGAGCTTTGAACACAAAGCAGAGGGATTTAAACTTTATCCTTTCTGACACTGGGAGCCAATGTAGCTCTGCCAGCACTTGTGATGCGGATGAATATCTTGGTCATTCTAAAGTCATTTTGGCCGCCATCGATTGGACCCTCTGCAGTCTCTCAATTAAGTACTTTGGAGCAGCAGTGCGTTACAGTAGTCTAGTCTACTCAAGATAACGCTTCTAACTACCAGTGCTCTGGCGTGTGAGGGTAGCATCGGTAAGATCTTTTGGAGCATCCTGATGAGAGCAAAACAGCAACCAGCAGTTTTGTTGATCTGGGTTTCAAGGCTCTGTTTGTCATCGAATATCACTCCTAAGTTACGCACTGTCTCTGAAGATCTTAAAGGAGTATTGGTCGGTATAGGCCAGAAATAGTCTTGTAGTAGATGAGGAATTTTACCTGCTGCACAGCACAAGATTTCTGTTTTGTCTGCATTAAATTGAAGAGAGTTTTCTCTCAGCCAGCCAGAGGCATCCTTCATGCAGGTGTGGAAATCTTCCAGTGAGGTGAAACTGTCCCCCTCCAATGACAAGATGAGCTGCGTGTCATCTGCATAATTAATAAGGCTAACGTTATGAGCTTTAATGTCAGCCAGCAATGGTCTTAAATATATGGTAAATATAATTGGGCTGATAGCAGATCCCTGAGGAACACCATATGGGTTGTTAGTGAACTCAGATTGAAACGGTGAGAGAGCCACTGCCTGTCGTCTATTCGAGAGGTATGATTGAAACCATTTCCATGCTGTACCCACTATCCCTACGTCCTTGAGCCTGGCCAGAAGTATCTCATGGTTAACCTTGTCGAAAGCGGTGGACAGGTCAAGCAGAATCAGTATTGCTGACTGCCTCCTGTCCGTCCGCATTCGAAGGTCATCCAACACGGTTACCAGAGCAGTCTCCGTTCCATGCCCTGGACGGAAGCCAAATAGCACGTCCTCCAGTATATCGTTAGTTTCCAAAAACTGGGAGTGTGTTACTGATCACCTGCTCTATGATCTTTATTGGGTAGGGCAGCAGGGAGATAGGTCTATAATTCTTAAGGGTGGGGCTAAATTGATCCAAACAAGACAGCATATGAACAAGAGTGCCAGAGACTACTGGGGGACAAAAGGAACTACAAGGTCCTCCCTAGAGATCCCACACACTGAGTTAAGAAGAAAAATCTCTACAGTTATAGATGAAGCCCTGAGAAATGACTGAATCTCAGAGCACAAGGCCAGTTTTTTGCAGCAAAAAGATCCCGTCACACATGCATTTTACACATTACCTAAAGTCCATAAGAACACAAGACCACCTCCTGGCAGACCAATTGTTGCTGGCATTGGTTCAATTCTTGAGCCGTTGTCACAATTTTGAGACTTCTTTTTTAAATCTTTGGTTCAGAGTAGAATGGCCTACCTCAAAGACACCACTGAGGTTATCAACCTTATCAGCGACATGGACTTCAACTCGGATGAGGAGTATTTGGTTGGATTACACATAGAATCCATGTACACCAATATTCCTCAACTTGAAACCTTATGGGTGGTGAAAGAGCTACTCTTCGAACAGGACTGGCAATACCAGACCCCTAGGACATTTATTTTAGATCTGGCGGAGCTAGCACTCACGAGAAATTTCTTTGAGTACATGGGAACCTATGACTTACAAACCCATGGTACCTCAATGGGGAGTGCTTTCGCGCCAAGCCTGGCGGGGTTGTATGGAGCTGCCTTTGAGCACAAACATATCTTTGATGCAGGTAACCCATGGACACATAACATCCGGGTCTGGAAACATTTTATAGATGATGTTCTTCTCATATGGAAAGGCAATGAGGAGTCTATAACTGATTTTATGCAATGGCTAAATAGTCGGATGTGCACTTCACCAACGACCGCCTTCCTTTCTTGGACTTAGTGATTTTTCCGCAAGATGGGAAACTGTCCACTAAAAACCATCACAAACCCAAGAACAAAAATGGCCTTCTCCAGTTCAGGAGCTTTCACACCAAATCCCTCAAGGAAAATCTGCCGGTGGGGCAGTTCCTGCGACTTTACAGAAATTGCTCTGAACTCAGAGAATTTCAGGGAAGAAGTGGCCCTTCTCGCTGAGAAACTGAGCTACAGAGGTTATCCTAGGCAAGTAGTTTGTAGGGCTCAGGGCATGGAATTGCCATAGGGAGGCCCTGTTGGAGAAAAAAGGCCTGAGAAGAAGAATACAATTTGTGTCACAACATTTAACACATCCTCTACTGCAATAAAACGTATCATCTTAAAACACTGGCGGATACTGAACTCCAGTGGCCTCCATCTTGAGAAACCTTTGTTTTCCTTTAGGAGAGGCCAAAACATCAGGGACCATTTGGTTTATTCGAGAATGCAAAACAATCCCTGGGGGACCCTCGGGGGACTTGGGACCTTCCGCCTGTCACAGGCCATACACGGTGTGGCTCGTGTGACGTGTGTAGATTGACCACTAACAGCAAGAACGTTGATGTGGGCCTAAATCATCCTTGGCAACACAGAGTGCATACGAATTTCAACTCCTCTAATGTCATCTACATAATCAGGTGTCCTTGTGACCTGATTTATGTTGGGATAACATGTAGAAAGGTCATAGTGAGAATAATGGAGCACAGAAGCAACATTTGCTGTGTCAGAACAACCACACGCCTCACATCACACTATGCCGAGAATGGCTACACTGTTGAAGACATCTATTGGGCTGTGTTGGATAAACCTTTCATTTCACCCAACAAGAGGGATCCCTCACATGCTCTGTTCATACGTGAGCAAAAGTGGGTCTACAGGACTAAAAGCCATATGACAGGGTTCAATGATGAAATCCCATGGGCATCCCTGTGGAAACATTAGATTTAAATTCTCCACCTCAACTACACCTGGAAAACTCAGAGACCCTCCCTCCACAATCTAGCATCAAGTTCCCTTTTTGTGTCACTTCATAGAACAATGGGTCTGTAGTTATGCTTTACACGTTTTCAAACACATAGCGTAATCTTGTTATGATTTATACTTTTATTGGGGCTCCCCAACTTTTGCGATGTCACACTAATTTTGTGAGCTCTCCCTCCCTGCCACTAGGTAGTTATTCACTTTGCATATAATACCGATGGGTATATAAATATATATATTTTTTTAAATATATATTTTTGGGCCAATTTCGCCAACATAATAATGAAAGTATTTTCATCCCCCAACCCGTTTCTCAAATGTAAATTGACTCTCCATTCAAAGATTTTACTTTTACAATAGTGACAGTAATAACGTTCGTATTACGCATCAAATGATGCATAGGTCAGCGTTCTAGCATTCTCGGTCTCGAGCCACGGGGCGCATGACGACACAAGCAGCGCCCACATGACGGTGAGTGAATGCTCTTCTATGGATGCAGGCCCTCTGTAGTCCGTGTAACTTCACGGCACCCAGAGAGACTAACTAAGGCAAACTCAATTGTTCTGAGTCCCAGGTTGAGATTAATGGAAAATTTCCCGGTATTCATATTGGGTTATTCTCGGAGCTTAAATCCTTCTTTGTTAAGAGTTTACCCCATAACTCCAAAAACAAAGAGTTGAGTTCCCGATCCTGGTACGATAATGGTTGTAGACAGGCTGATGGATTGCGTGGAGTGGCGCTCAGTTAGCAGTGTGTGTAGTGACCAGCACCAAGTCACTACTCACACACCACCACCCGAGCGCCAGTCCCCACAACCACCAGCCAAGCGCCAGTGCACGCACACCGCCAGCCAAGCGCCACTCCACACACACCGCCAGCCAAGCGCCACTCCACGCACACCACCAGCCAAGCGCCAGTCCACACACACCACCAGCCAAGCGCCAGAACACACACACCGCCAGCCAAGCGCCAGTCCACGCACACCGCCAGCCAAGCGCCAGTCCACGCACACCTCCAGCCAAGCACCAGTCCACGCACACCTCCAGCCAAGTGCCACTCCACGCACACCGCCAGCCAAGCGCCACTCCACGCACACCACCAGCCAAGCGCCAGTCCACGCACACCGCCAGCCAAGTGCCAGAACACACACACCGCCAGCCAAGCGCCAGTCCACGCACACCTCCAGCCAAGCGCCAGTCCACGCACACCTCCAGCCAAGCACCAGTCCACGCACACCTCCAGCCAAGTGCCACTCCACGCACACCGCCAGCCAAGCGCCACTCCACGCACACCACCAGCCAAGCGCCAGTCCACGCACACCGCCAGCCAAGTGCCAGAACACACACACCGCCAGCCAAGCGCCAGTCCACGCACACCTCCAGCCAAGCGCCAGTCCCCACAACCACCAGCCAAGCGCCAGTGCACGCACACCGCCAGCCAAGCGCCACTCCACACACACCGCCAGCCAAGCGCCACTCCACGCACACCACCAGCCAAGTGCCAGTCCACACACACCACCAGCCAAGCGCCAGAACACACACACCGCCAGCCAAGCGCCAGTCCACGCACACCGCCAGCCAAGCGCCAGTCCACGCACACCTCCAGCCAAGCACCAGTCCACGCACACCTCCAGCCAAGTGCCACTCCACGCACACCGCCAGCCAAGCGCCACTCCACGCACACCACCAGCCAAGCGCCAGTCCACGCACACCGCCAGCCAAGTGCCAGAACACACACACCGCCAGCCAAGCGCCAGTCCACGCACACCTCCAGCCAAGCGCCAACCTACACACACCACCATCACATTTAGGATTTTATATACAAAAAAAACACAAATTGCAAATAGATACAAATCTTCTAACACAAAATCTGAAACTAAATACATTGCACTAATGCCAACCTTGAAACAGAATAATTTTTTTTTAAAATACAGACCAGGCAGGTCACTTTACCACTCATGGAAGCTCCCAAAATTTATTTTGCGTGTGGTACGCTCTAAAAGAAGCAGGCATACACAGCCCAGGGTTAGAAGGACACCCGGGACAGAAATAACGAGACTCCTTCCGCTTATCTCTTCGCCAACAGACTCTACATTCCCTAGTGGGAAAATCTTTTGAAGGTGTGGGAGGGATGTAATCAGGAAAGTGGCAATCTTTCAATCGAGCCACATCCTCCACCACTCCAAATCTAGGAACACTTGCCTGTTCCACAACAACAAGGCTAGCTATCACAGATTGCTGAAACTGAAGAAATGTCAACTTTGACGCAGGAGAACACTCCTTGAACACAATAAAAGCATTGAAATTTGCTAATTCGAAGAAATGGATGGCCAACTTCTTATACCAAACAGAAGCCTTCTGAATAGCAGAGTAAGGTTCCAACCTCTGATCTACTCTGTCAACACCACCCATGTGCTTATTGCAGTCTAGAATGCACACAGGTTTGCGCACTTCAGCAACGTGACCCCAAACAGCCACAGGTGAAGTACTCTAATCATGGAAGGTAGTCAGCATGTACACATCCCTCCCTGTCCACAAATTTTACAGCTAGTAGTTCATCACTATGCAAGGAACTGCACTGCCCCCTCTGAAGTTTTTTGCAAACAAGCTCTTTCAGATAACCTTTACGGTTAGAGCGGATTGTGCCACATGCAAAAGTGTCCACTTTATACAATTCCTTAAATAATTGCACAGCAGTATAGAAGTTACCAAGGTACAAATGGTGGCCTCTGTTAAACAGTCTTCTAGCAAGATCCCACACAATTTTCTCTGAAACTCCAAAAGTGGACGGACAACTTGGGGGGTCAATAGTAGAAACTCTACCAGTGTACACACGAAAATTAAAAACATATCCTGTCCTACTCTCAGACAACATATACAGCTTAATTCCATAGCGTGCCCTCTTGCTAGGGATGTACTGCCTAAAAACCAAACGGCCCTTGAACAAGAACAAAGACTCATCAATAGATATTTCTTTCCCTGGAGTATAGATCTCAGAAAATCGATCTACAAAGTGATCAAGAACGGGCCGAATCTTAAAAAGACGGTCAGAGTCAGGGTGATCTCGTGGCAACGCCATAGAATTATCAACAAAATGCAGCATACGTAGCAAAAGTAAATAACGATTACGATTCATAACTGCAGGAAATATGGCAGTTGCCAACAAGGGGCTAGTAGACCAATATGAAGCCAAGGCTGGCTTCCTTACCACACCCATCAATAAAGTCCAACTCAAATTTTTTTTTATCTCTTCCAGATATGTGGGAGACCATCGGGTAGCTCTAGACTGGGGCCTAAGTTTGTCACTGTTGTCCCTCAAAAACTGTTCAGCATACAAATTCGTCTGCTCAACAATCTCACCCAAAATACATCATCCATAAACAACTGAAAAAACTGTGTAGGCAAAAATTGTTCACAATCCACTCTACACCCAGCATCACCGCTAAAGGCAGGTAACACCAGCTGCACCATGTTTGGATCAACCCAAAGTAAAGCACTTCCAGTAGGAAGCCTAGCAGCCTCAGACTGCAATCCAGATGCCTCTTGCACCATCGGCACAGCAGTTTCCTCCTCTAAGACAGGCACTTCATCCGCACTGAGAGTTGCTACATCCACACCAAGAGTACCTTCATCTGCACTGAGAGTACCTTCATCATCCGATGATTCCATGTGGAGAGAAAACTCACTGCCAGAATCTTCCCCTCCCTCCTCTCCCTCAGACGCACTGTCAGTCTCATAATCATGCTCAAAGGAAGATTCAAGAAGCATACCAACCACCTGTTGAGCAGTCATTCTACGGCTAGCCATAATGCTTATTAATAAAGGTAACTTGTCAAACAAGTCAACAACAACAAACACTTTGTATAATAAGTAATAAACAAAAAGCACCTTTATCAAAAACACATATATACTCCAAAACAATACCACTCACTTGCCAGAGGCAGCTAAACTACTCACCACCACCTACTCTGCACAGACACAGTATAGATCAACAATATCCCACTAAAAAAGAAAGAGAAAAGAAATTACACATAAGACTATGCAAAACACATCGCAAAGAATTTCATGCTCAAACCACTAACTAAATATGCTGCCATTATGACATCACTTACAAAAAAATTCATTCAAACATTACAATATTACTCATTTGGAGTAAATACAAAAACAAAAATTCTTACCAAAAAAATGCAACTGCACAAAACTGCAGAACAACCACTGTCGAAACCGGAAACAGGAATCAAAAGCTTTAGACTAGAATAAAAAGGAGAAAAAAACATTAATGTCACATATGCATATAATGCTCTAGACCATCACGTACTGCGCAAAATTTATTGCTTGAACCTCCCACTTTCAAGAAGGAAAGATCGATGGCCCAATCCTTTACAGGCAACGCAGCTAGAATCTGGAACTCAGCCTCAGCTCCGGACCACCCCCTCTTCCCAGTCCTTCAAAACTGACCTCAAAGTTCTCCTGCAAAGACACTTCCAAACTTAATTCACGCCCTCTCTATTGTCTGAAGGAAGTCTTTACATTATAGGAAATTCTGTTCTCCATTCCTATAGAAGTGCCTTCCCAGTGTGTTCCTGTGTTTTGAGTGTCTGCCATTTATTGCACTTTTATACCTCTACTTGTACTTTGTACTCTTTTGTAACTTGCACACATGTCACGTTTCCTCTTGTAACGTATTGTTTGCTACCTCTTGTATTTTGTTTGCTTTTGATACACGCACAATTACCACCATTGTCTCATGTAACGTAACGTTTGCTCTTGTTTTCTGAGTGTCTGCCATTTATTGCAGTATTTTACCACTACTTGTATTTTGTACTCTTTTGTAACATGCACACATTACTTTTTCCTCTTGTAACGTATCGTCTGCTACCTCTTTCATTTTGTTTGCACTTTAAAATATTTAAAAAATAATGTGGCCATAAGGGGAGCAACCCTTGCCTAAGGGGCCGCTCTCACAAACAACCCCAAACCTAAAAAAAGAAAAAAAACCCTGGCGCTAGTGGCCATTCCTGCTGCACGATCGAACGATCGTGCAGCAGGAATGCATAAAAGAGACATCGGAGGCAGAGGCGTAGCTAGAGCTTGTGGCGCCCGGGGCTATCTCTCAGATTGCCGCCCCTGGGGAGGGGGGGGTTGCTGGGGAAAAAGGACGGCTACCAGTTGAAAGAGGTCCGAGAGACACTTAGGTGCCGATCACGATCCGGCAAAAACCGGGTACGAACCTTCGGACGGAGCATAATCTCCGCCCGACGCGTACCCGGTCGTCAATTTTTACAAACAAGGAATTACGATTCGCACGGGTACACCATTACCGTACGAATCGTAAAAAAGCCCGACCGAACAAAAAAACACCTACCAATGCGATCCGGGAAAGCGCCGACCTGACGTCGGGACGCTCGCAGCCAGCCATTCACGACCCAGGAATCACGATTCGCACCGACGTCACCCCGCACGGTGAATATTTTGCGGCAGCCAAAAACTGCCGGGAAATCAGGACGACGCGAACAAGGACCACCAGTACGCGACGGAGAGACGACGACGCGAACAAGGAGGACCAGTACGTGACGGACACACAGGACGACGCGACCAAGGAGGCCCGTACGCGACAGGACGACGCGATCAAGGAGGACCCGTACGCGACAGGACGACGCGATCAAGGAGTACCAGTACGCGACGGACAGACATGGACCCGAACCTACGAGTCATCCCTGCCCTCATAGCAGTACACCTCCTCTACAGGTTACGACGCAGACGCCGCAGAAGGTCAGAATAACTAAGGGAGGGGGGAAAGTGGGGTGGGGTGGGGGTGGCACGACCAGGGCAGGCCACAAAACAACCACATAAGTCACACACCACACATGGCCTGGACATACCTGACTCCCATGCCCTGGTCACCACGAGGGGGTGGGGGCGTGTCCTGATAAGCCAGCGACCGCCACAACGGAAGTCCGTCACCACGCGAACCGGCAACACAACCAGACAGGTACGTCCCGTACCCACGCCTGAAGAGCGTGGGTACGAGTCGTACCACGCCCACACACACGTCACCCCAACAATGGCGGGACGGATCGTACCCACGTGGCAAAGGCCTGGGTACGGCCCGCACAAGCATCACATAGCGTGGGGACGGATATGTACGGACCCTACCCCCACCCCGTATGCATGGAGCGTACCCCCACCCCAACAGTGTAAGTACGACCCGTACCCCCACCCGCGTATGCAAGGAGCGTACCCCCCACCCCAACAGTGTAAGTACGACCCGTACCCCCACCCGCGTATGCAAGGA
Organism: Triturus cristatus; assembly: GCF_964204655.1. Lineage (NCBI taxonomy): Eukaryota > Metazoa > Chordata > Amphibia > Caudata > Salamandridae > Triturus > Triturus cristatus. The sequence continues at coordinate 883,587,886 of NC_140583.1, forward strand.
GCGTACCCCCCACCCCAACAGTGTAAGTACGACCCGTACCCCCACCCGCGTATGCAAGGAGCGTACCCCCCACCCCAACAGTGTAAGTACGACCCGTACCCCCACCCGCGGACTCACAGACCGTACCCCCACCCCAACAGTGTAAGTACGACCCGTACCCTCACCCGCGTATGCAAGGAGCGTACCCCCCACCCCAACAGTGTAAGTACGACCCGTACCCTCACCCGCGTATGCAAGGAGCGTACCCCCCACCCCAACAGTGTAAGTACGACCCGTACCCCCACCCGCGGACTCACGGACCGTACCCCCACCCCAACAGTGTAAGTACGACCCGTACCCTCACCCGCGTATGCAAGGAGCGTACCCCCCACCCCAACAGTGTAAGTGCGACCCGTACCCCCAACCGCGGACTCACGGACCGTACCCCCACCACACCAGTGTAACTAGACCCGTACCCTCACCTCGAATGCATGGAGCGCACCCACACCGTGTATGTTCCAAGCGTACATATCCAGAAATAGGAGGTGTGTGTGCAGAGTCCTCCCAGCAGTGCCCAGAGACAGGAGGGGTGGGGCCCTATCACTCACAGCAGTGCCCTGAGACAGGAGGGGTGGGGGCCCATCACTAACAGCAGTGCCCTGAGACAGGAGGGGTGGGTGTGGAGTCCTCCCAGCAGTGCCCTGAGACAGGAGGGGTGGGGCCCTATCACTCACAGCAGTGCCCTGAGACAGGAGGGGTGGGGGCCTATCACTAACAGCAGTGCCCTGAGACAGGAGGTGTGGGGCCCTATCACTCACAGCAGTGCCCTGAGACAGGAGGGGTGGGGGCCTATCACTAACAGCAGTGCCCTGAGACAGGAGGGGTGGGGCCCTATCACTCACAGCAGTGCCCTGAGACAGGAGGGGTGGGGGCCTATCACTAACAGCAGTGCCCTGAGACAGGAGGGGTGGGTGCCTATCACTCCCAGCAGTGCCCAGACACAGGAGGGGTGTGTGCAGAGTCCACCCAGCAGTGCCCTGAGACAGGAGGGGTGGGTGCAGAGTCCTCCCAGCAGTGCCCTGAGACAGGAGGGGTGGGTGTGGAGTCCTCCCAGCAGTGCCCTGAGACAGGAGGTGTGGGGCCTTATCACTCACAGCAGTGCCCTGAGACAGGAGGGGTGGGGGCCTATCACTAACAGCAGTGCCCTGAGACAGGAGGGGTGGGGCCCTATCACTCACAGCAGTGCCCTGAGACAGGAGGGGTGGGGGCCTATCACTAACAGCAGTGCCCTGAGACAGGAGGTGTGTGTGCAGAGTCCACCCAGCAGTGCCCTGAGACAGGAGGGGTGGGGGCCTATCACTCCCAGCAGTGCCCTGAGACAGGAGGGGTGTGTGCAGAGTCCTCCCAGCAGTGCCCTGAGACAGGAGGGGTGTGTGCAGAGTCCTCCCAGCAGTGCCCTGAGACAGGAGGGGTGGGTGCCTATCACTCCCAGCAGTGCCCAGACACAGGAGGGGTGTGTGCAGAGTCCACCCAGCAGTGCCCTGAGACAGGAGGGGTGGGTGCAGAGTCCTCCCAGCAGTGCCCTGAGACAGGAGGGGTGTGTGCAGAGTCCTCCCAGCAGTGCCCTGAGACAGGAGGGGTGGGTGCCTATCACTCCCAGCAGTGCCCTGAGACAGGAGGGGTGGGTGCAGAGCCCTCCCAGCAGTGCCCTGAGACAGGAGGGGTGTGTGCAGAGTCCTCCCAGCAGTGCCCAGAGACAGGAGGGGTGGGTGCAGAGTCCTCCCCAGCAGTGCCCAGAGACAGGAGGGGTGTAACACATGTGTGTGAGGCCGGAATTACCCACATCCATACTGCCTACAAGGGAACATGTCCCCATGAACTCATGTCAACAGACTCCACACACAAGTACAGTGATCACCAAGGATGCCACGATTGTTGCAGGTGGAGACATGGCCATGCATGCATGGCCAAAGTAGAAGGGCTCCGTCACACACACAGCTCATGTAGACACTGCTCTGCGCTAAACATTGGGAACACCCTGCAGGGAAGAAATCTGGGTACACAGAGGAAGGAATACACCCTGGGACAATTGCACCATGCAGTAACTGCTGACATGACCTAAGGAAGTTAGCCAACACCTTGTGATGGCACACAGATCCCAGGGTCCCCCCAATGAGCAGAACACTACTACAAATCCCACACACCCAAAGCCTTAAACACCACCCAAAACCATGTAGCAGCCCCACCAACACCAATACCACCATAGCAGTAGTGTGATAATGAAAACAAAATTAAGCTTTATTCAGCATGAGCACAATGTCCGTGGATCGCAGGCAGTTCAATTTTAACAAAGCCCATAGGGCAGTCAATGATTCCCAGCTGGATGGGGGACACAGTGGGATGTGTGTCCCCTACCTTGCCTGCACAGTCAAATGGCATCGTCTTCCATACTGGTGAGGGCATCAGGGGGGGGGGAAGCAACAGGCACCGCAGGGACATCAGGGCAAAGGGGCGGCGTTGTGGGTGCAGGGATGGAGGACTCAACCACAGGGGGTGTGTCATGGCCAAAGGCGGAGGCCAGGATGGCACTACACACCTTAGCAAGGTCCTCCAGGGACTCCCCTGCACCCGAAGTGACCTCAGGCCCCAAGGAGGGGGGGGGGGGTCAGAGGGATGGGTTGCAGCGCCACCGGGGGAGGGTGGAGACAGGGGGGGAGACTCAACCACCCTGACCGAGGACTTCCTTGACCGCTTGCGTGGTGGTGGAACTGTGGGGCTCAGGGACAGAGCGGCCATGAAGGAGTCCTTGGGGGAGATGTGGCCAGGAGAGCTGAGGGGAGGGGATTTGGAGGGAGTGGATTGTGTGGAATGCGGACTCCCACTCTGGCTGCGTGTCACACGTTTGCCCCCCGACCCAGTGGGTGTGCCTACCTCACCCTGTGTGTGCGTGTCAGGAGGAGTGCAGTGGACCTTCCCTGCTGGTGTGGTGCCTGTGTCTGTTGTGGTGGGTGCATGCCGACGTCTGGGTGTACGTGGGACAGGCATGGAAGTGGGAAGTGTGGATGGGGCAGGGGTAGGTGGGGGGAGGTCGCGCTGCAGGAGACCCACTGCTGCAGTCAGTGTGGAGTCTATGGACCTCAGCAAGTTGCGTTGGTCAGCCTGCGAAGAATGAATGCCCTCCAAGAATGCCTCGATGTTGGTGAGGGTTTTCCCGTGGGCATGGAGGACATTAAGGATCGCAGCCTGACCAACCTGCAGTTGCCGCTGGATGTCCACAGACTCAGCATTGGCGGCAGCAGTGGAGACAGGGGCAGGGGGTGCGGTGCCTGGCCGGAAGGAGACATGCGGTGACCGGGCACGCTGGGAAGGGACACGAGCAAGTGGGAGGCGGCTGATGGGAACTGAGGGGGCGGTGCAAGGTGTTGTTCCGCTGTCAGCTGCTGGTGCAGCCACCGCCCACTCGGAGAACTCCTCCTCGGACCTGTCAGCTTCGTATTCTGACGTGCCAGTCGACAGGTCCTCGGCAGCACTATCCTCCACCTCTGTCCCACTCGATGTACCAGCCCCGATGTCACGGCTGGCACTGGTGCTCGGTCCCTCCGCCTTGCCTGTGTCCATGTCTCCCTCTGTGTCCCCCGACGATGCTGTGGGCAGGGTGGAGAGACATAAATTAATCAGACAGCTGTACACATCAGTCACATGAGTCCAATCGACATAGGTAACATTGCATAGCCTGAAAAGGAAGATCCCTAACATCTTCAAAACAAGGTACCGATGTAGGGCATGAAACACACAGTTGGTTGAGCCACCATGCCACTGAAATACCATGGAGAGCATGAGACAATAGCTAAAGACAGGAAACGGAGTCTGACATAGCACCCAGGCCCTGGGGACAATCCAGCACTGCATCTGCACCACACAGCGTTGGCGAAAATACCGATGACCAGGGACCATATCCATGAACTTGAGACACATGCTGCATAGGTAATGCTGCAAACATGCCCAACATGACTCGGTCACTGCACCTTGCGTGTGTGTCCAGAAACATCACACACTGCCCAGACCCAGCAAGTAGAAATCCGGATTTGACACATAGGCATTGCCCGCCCCAACAAACCCCTACACGAGGCAAATTGTTGAGACACAGGTGGCACCAACATCTCATAGTCTGGGTGATAAACACAGGGGCAGGCAAAAAGCAAGATTGGACGCCAAACAGCCAAGGTGCGCCTGTACAAATAATGAGGTACCAGTGCCCATCCTCAGATGAGTATAACAAGACACACAGGCACTGGCAACTGTGAGTATGAAGAAGGACAATCAGGTCAGGCTGCACAGTGGACACCTGTACATAATAGCACGTCTATATACATGGTGACAGGGGACAATGGCACAGAGCACAACCTACGCTGTAGACAGTGAGAGTGTCCACGTTTATGATGACACATACAACACTGAGGAAAAGGTGCCCCAGGGGACAGTAGTGGGCACGCAACTACATGCTACTGAATGGTAATGACTGCAACACACGTCACCATCCCTGCACTATGCGTATCGCACACTCATGCACATCATGTCACAGGCCACTACATAGGACATGCGCGCTGTAAGGCATGACACATGAGAGACCAACTCCCATGTCTGGAGTCAGCATCAGTGCCAACTGACATGGAACCCACATGCAGTGAACTTGACAGTGCACAGGCAAGGTCCCACAACCTGTTACACACCACCCCCAGACATGATGCTACAGTCATTGTTCTCGTGGACAAAGCGCCAGCCTACATTACCTTGTGAAGGAGTGACTACACACAGACCAGGGAACACATTGCAAGGAGGGGAAGGGTGGCAGGGGCGCAGCGCTATACTGGGGCAAACAGGATCTGCACAGCACCTTTAAACCCTGCCAGTGAATTCATGCTACTGTGCCCTTACAAATGCCGGTGACACACAACAAACACACATGTACCTACCCCCTTCCGGCTGCTGCTTCGCCTGTAGGCGCCTCTCCAGGTCTGGAAAGACCACCGGCAGCACACGCCTGTGGAGGTGGTTCAGACGGCGGCGGCCGCGGTTCTTGTGGCTCTCAGGTGAGTCCCCCAGCAGGAGCCGTGCAATCCTCCGCGTCCAGCACCGGATATCCTGCCAGCGTTTCCTCACCTGGGACAGGCTCCGCCTCCGACCATCCACACCCCTCACGGCACTGACGGCGGTCAGCCAGATCTGCTCCTTGGCAGTGGCGCCTACCTGTGAGGAAGAACAAGTGACACCACATCAATACACCAGCCACATGTCACAGAGAGACATATGAGTACAAATTAGCTGGATACAACAAGGCATGTCATGCAGTCAACGCATTGCACCTTTGTCATAGGGACATCATGCCCTGGTGAGGGAAAAAGCAGTACGTGCCATAGTGGGTACACAGGTGGAATGATGGCAATGTCACAATCAATGATCAAGGCTCACACTGTGCATCACACCCACCCCTCCTGTCTCAGGGCACTGCTGTGAGTGATAGGGCCCCACCCCTCCTGTCTCAGGGCACTGCTGGGAGGACTCCACACCCACCCCTCCTGTCTCAGGGCACTGCTTCTTAGTGATAGGCCCCCACCCCTCCTGTCTCAGGGCACTGCTGTGAGTGATAGGGCCCCACCCCTCCTGTCTCAGGGCACTGCTGGGAGGACTCCACACCCACCCCTCCTGTCTCAGGGCACTGCTGTTAGTGATAGGCCCCCACCCCTCCTGTCTCAGGGCACTGCTGTGAGTGATAGGGCCCCACCCCTCCTGTCTCAGGGCACTGCTGGGAGACATCAGGCACCCCCCCCCCTGGTACCCCCCCGACAGTACATGGCATGTGTGTCACACCAGGACACAATGCCTGAAGTCACAGTCACAACATAGGGAGAGTCTGTGGCAGTGGCCTATGCACTCACCTGATACCCTGGTCGGCCATACAGCATGGAGTACTGTGGGAGGATCACATCCAGCAGAGCCATGTTCTCCTCCAGGGTGAATGGCTGTGTCCTCTCCACAGCCCTTGACATGGTTCCAGGGAATCAGTTGCAGCAGCTGGGTCGACGAATGCAAAGATGTGCAGGCAAGTACTCCCTCATGGGACCTGGCTGCCTTATATGTGCCCTTCTGCCCAGTCTCATGCACAGGAGTACAGAGTGATTGGTCACTCACATTTGCATCCTATGTTTCCACCAATCCCTTCAAACCTAGCAGTCTGTGGGTTCTCTATCGGTTTCATTCTCCTGCATGATGTCAGCCCCACAAACACATTGCAACAAAGTAGAAGAATTCCAACTGACTTCTGCTGTGCACCTTCCAGAACAATTTCGAAATTTGAACTTGGTCTCCATGACAACCAGCATGCATGTAGGCCTTAATACTTGTCCCCTATGTAATTTGGAGCATCACACACAGGTACGGTGCGTTTCGGGGCCCTAGGGCACCCCAAATGCATGGCAACGGCCCGTACATGCATGCCTACGTTCACAATCACTATGGGTCTGCACGCGTATGCGTACTCGTAGTGGTACGGGCCGTACACTCGCATGTACGCTCACTATCACTATGGGTCTGCACGCGTATGCGTACTCGTAGTGGTACGGCCCGTACACTCGCATGTACGCTCACTATCACTACGAGTACGCATACGCGTGCAGACCCATAGTGATAGTGAGCGTAGATGCGTGTGTACGGTCCGTACCACTACGGGTACGCATACGCGTGCAGACCCATAGTGATAGTGAGCGTAGATGCGTGTGTACGGTCCGTACCACTACGGGTACGCATACGCGTGCAGACCCATAGTGATAGTGAGCGTACAGGCATTTGTACGGTCCGTACCACTACGGGTACGCATACGCGTGCAGACCCATAGTGATAGTGAGCGTACAGGCATATGTACGGTCCGTACCACTACGGGTACGTATACGCGTGCAGACCCATAGTGATAGGGCCGTACACACGCATCTACGCTCACTATCACTATGGGTCTGCACGTGTATGCGTACCCGTAGTGGTACGGACCGTACAAATGCCTGTACGCTCGCCATCACGATGGGTACACATACGGCAGCACTCCCACAGTGATTTGGGAACATACACAGGCCCTCTTAGCAGCAGTACGGCGGTTTTTACACATCACAGTGGTGATAGGCGACACACAGGTAGGAATAGGGCGGACATACTTGTCCATGGATGGACATACTTGTCCATGGATGGACATACTTGTCCAGGAATGGACATCAAGGCATCGTCTGTGCATTACTACATGTGTGGGGCACGGGTGTGACAGGCTGTGATGTGGAACATGACTCCTGAGTGGAGAAGGCACCAGATGTATGATGAGATGTGTATAGGTGTACTGTGTGACGGTGCAATGTGTGCCAGGCATGCCCTTGACTCCTTTGACATGTGTGCATGTCGTACTGCGCACTTGGGGTGAGCGTCACTGGCATGGCACGGACACCAACACACGGAAGTGTCCCATGATGCCCGGTACAGGGGTCATGACACATGACTTGTCACTACCCACAGTGCACAATGTGACTATGTCATTTATGTGTCCGGGATTTTCATCAGGTTGATGTTGTAGCACCCTCAAAAGCTGCAGCCGTTGCAGCAACCAACATGTGTCTGTGTGTAGATTGTCATTGCACACTGTTCCGCACACCATGCCACATGTGTTATCGGATGTGAGGTGCACATGTATGCATGGGACACGGAGTAGCGTGACAAGGCCATGTCAGCATCCTCACAAGGAATGTGTGGTGAGTCATGACATGTGCTCCTTCATGGCAAGGTGTGTGGGCTGGACTAGTGTTATGTCATGTGACCTGTGGCTCCAGTGTTCCGCTACCAGTCTCTGCAATCGGCATCCTACTGCTGCTGATGTGTGGGCGTATGTCACTCCTGTCTTGCGTCTGGCTGTTCAATTGCACTGGGACACAGCTATTCCCATGGCGTGGCATGGGGAGGTTCTCAATCTCCGTATGTAGCTGGGTCTTGGTACGAGGGTCACCTGGCAGCCATGCGTGTCCTGGGCATGTAGCACATACCTGACTCCCTATGTGGCATGTGTGTTTTGCCAGATTTACATGTGCTCAGTAGACATGAGTTGTTGTCGTAGTGCACTCACTCTTCCTTGTCACTTCCAAATTACTGCAGAGCGCCGCCTCTTGCCCGAATAATTCCAGACTTGGCTGCCATGCAGGAGAATGACAGGATCCGGCTCTACCGCTTCACCCAACCGTTGATTCTGGAGCTGACGGCGAGACTGGCACCACACCTGCAACCGCAGCACAGGTATCCTACGGCACTGACACCACAGCTGAAGGTAATGGCTGCCCTACATTTTCTTGCCACGGGTACCTTCCAAAATACCATCGCTCATGTTGGTGGCATGTCCCAGAGCATGTTCAGTGGTGTGCTGCATGATTTCTTGGAGGCCATGTTGATTCACCTGGATGACTTCATAAAGTTCCCAACCCCTGAACAGATGACTGAGGTCAAGCGTGGATTCTATGCCCTGGGAGGGATGCCCCATGTCATTGGGTCCATAGATGGGACACATGTAGCTTTGGTACCACCACACGCACGGGAGGTGGCGTACCGCAATCGGAAGCACTACCACTCCATCAATGCCCTTGTGGTGTGTCTGTCCAACATGGTGATTTCACATGTCTGTGCTCGTTTCCCAGGATCAGCACACGATGCCTACATCATGAGGCGTAGCGGGATGCCTGATATGATGATGCAGCTGTGCAACGAACGGGCATGTGTTGTTGGTGGGTACAGTCTGTCTGTCCTGTATTCTGTATAGCCGACCAGCACGACCGCTTCGCCAGTTCTAACGATATCCATGTGCATTCCATGTAGGGGACGCTGGCTATCCCAACATGCCTTGGCTGCTCACACCTCTCCGCAACCCCATCACGCCGGCCCAGCTCCGCTACAACACCGCCCATGGCCGGACAAGGCGAGTGATAGAGAGGACGTTTGGCATGCTGAAGAGCCGATTCCGGTGCCTCCACAAGACCGGCGGCGCACTCCCATATGCCCCGGCGAAGGTTTGCAAGATCTTCATGGTCTGCTGCATGCTGCACAACATGGCAGTTGAAAGAGCTGTGCCACTCATCCTGAATCAACATGACGAGGACCATCCACCCGTGGAGGACGAAGGGCTTGGCAATGGGGCTAGTGATGTGGAGGATGTGGAGCCGCAAGAGGACATCCGGACTCGGCTCATACGCGACTTCTTTGCTTAGTGGTGAGTACCAGTGTCTGAGTGTGCACGCCTTGGTCCCCGTGTGGCATGTGTTGTGATGTGTGTCTCCACCTGCATGTATGGCACGTGAGTCAGAGGTGTGTGTGGGTGTGTCACTGGAGTGATGGTGGCAGTGATGGTAGTATTTCCCCAGTCATAATTGTGACCTAGCATGTTGTCATCCATACATGTGTCGAGTAAATGCACATGCAAGTGGCTGTGCTTTTTGTGGCTGACTTCTTGTGTGTCTCTCTTCCCCAGGTACCTGCGCATGCCATCTGCTGGTTGCATTGTTGTGGCACTGCTATTCCTCATGGACATGGCATCGTGGGCTGACTCAGCGTTACAGGCACGGACACGTTTGGAAGTCTCCATGGGGTAAGGGATGCATCTGGGGTGTATTGGGTGTGGCAGTTGTTCACGATGTGTGCACACTGCCCCTGTCGGGGTTTGGTTCCTCTGCAGACATGTCGCATCCCCATGGGACACGACATGCAGCTGGGTACACCTGAATAGATGGTCTGCCTGGTTGACAGTCATCAGTGATGGGATAGTGGATTGTGATGATGGCATCAATGTGTGTGACACTGCCCTCGGACACATACGGTTAGCATTGGCTTGACATGGCGTGGGACTTCCACATCAGCGGATCTATGGTGTATGGCAGGCTCTCCGTGTGCAGCTGTGGGTATTTAGCTGTTAGCCGACGCTTGTGTGCCAGTACCATGGCTATCACGCATTTGTGCTGCAGAAGGGGGGTGCCAGTGTTGGACCCACATGTCACTCCACATGATGTGTTCATCTGTACTTCGAGTTGGCTCTGCAAACCCGAATACATGACTAATAAAGGTGTCCCTATGCCTCCAAGGTGCCTCTTCTCAGTCAATGCTGGTGTGTTGGCACGGTGCATCCTGCATGTCTGGCATGGTATTCCCTGATTGTGGCTATGTGTCAATGTGTCGAGTGGCAAGATGCACGCTGTGTGTGTGGCCTGAGACTGTGTATTGGGCATGATGTCCATGACTGCGTGGGTATTGTGACATGTGCCATCCCCATGCATCCAACGTTGGCCAGGCCCCCATTCTCTGCATCCACCGGACTCAAGCTTGCAGGACATGGTTCTGCCACCTGTCTAGACATACCTGGGTGCCCCCCAGGACACTGGACTGGATCCCTGACCTGTGCGCATGACTGTTGGTGTACTCAATGTGTGTGTCAGCACGGTTGTTCGGCCACCCCCTCAGCTGGTTGTGCCCATCACGGGTGTGTATGGTGCTCCATGTCTGTCTTGCCTAATAAACTGTGACCCATGTGTCCTGTGCCAGACTCAGGCCCCAAGGTGTGGATGGTTGAAGAGAAAAGATGACTCAGGCATGTTTAGACTTTACAACACACATGTTAGGTAATAATGCTACCAGCAGGCATCTACTCTTAATAGTGTGATTTATTATTGGGGGGGGGGGGGGGACAAAGTGAGGGGCTTTCCGGGATTAGGGAATCCAAAGTTCAGTAGGGGAGTTGGTGTCCTTGCCATTGGAAATCCTCAGAGTCCATGCCACAGTCTTTGTCAACATTGGTCAGCCAGTGACCAGCAGGGCCATGTGGCAGAGAATGTCTCTTCATGCTGTGATGCTGTTGCTCCAGTGGGCCAGGTGCCAGGCCAGGTGTCCTGGGAGATGGTGATGTAGCGCCGACCCTCACGGTCCTTTCCGTGGACGACCTGGCCTCCTGCGGGGAACCTCAGCAGCAGCCCGTGACGATGTCTGGGATGCTCCGTCGGATGTTTCCTCCTCCTCCTCCTGGACCCTCCCTGTGGGTGGTGATGTTCTCCGCCTTCTGGCACAGGGAGGGTCGGCCATGATGTCGGCCATCCGACGGAGTGTAGCGTGAATCCCCTCGAATGCCGTCACTTGCTCAGCCTGTCTGTCCTCCATCCTCCGTTGGTGTTCCAGTAGACAGGCATGTTGCTGGGCCTGCTGTGCCTTGATCCCCTCGAGGACGGACACAACCTGGGCCATGCCCGTGGTGTCCTCCCGGTATGTGTCCAGGATGTTACGGACATGGGACAATGCCGGATCCCCAGCCAACTGGTCAGGCTCGCGCCTCCGCCGTCCTCCACTCCCACCACCCCTGCCCACTTGCGCCTGGCCTGCCCTTGTGGGCACATGGGGTCTCCGGGACCCCTGAGGGGTGGCATTGGCGTTGTCGCCTGCCTCCTCCTGGGTGCCCGGGACACCGTGTCCCTCCTGGCGAGCCTGGCTGCATTGTGGTGTTGGGGCAGGGATCCTGGGTGTCTCCTGGGATGTGGCAGGAGTGGGGGTGGTGGTTGGCACAGTTGTACCTGACGCAGGTGCTGCAGGTGGTTGGACACCAGAGGGGCCAGGTCGGTCGGGGTCGTCCGCAGAGTGGTGAGAGTGGTCGCTGCCGGTGGGATCGGGCTCCTGCAGATCCAGGTCCTGTGAGTGTTCCCCCCCAGTGTTGGGGGGTGCACCACGACTTTGACCTGTGTGTGAGAGAGACAATGTTAATTTTGGTCCATGCAACATCCATGTTTCATCATTTTCAAAGTTGACACATTTCCTCTTGGAATTAGGATCTGTCTTGCATTCCACTCACAGTGCACTTGTGCATGGGTGTGTCCCTTGGCCACCACTTTGGCCCCTTTAACTATGTGTGGCACAGTCTTACTTGCTGCGTCAAGTGTGACTGCAGTCAGCAGTGGAGTGTGCAGGTGTGGCGAGCCATGCATTTGCGCCTTCCTTGTAGCACTGTACATGTGCACATGGAGTGGATCCACACAATTATATGATCCAGGTAGCTGTCCTTGTGCTCGTGTACAGGTTGTGACATGGCCCTGCGTTTTGGCATGGTGAAGAGGGGGGGTTCTGGCACTGGCCACCCTTGTCTACATGCACGCAGTCTACCTGCTGACGAGCAGCCATTCGCACACGCCACACGGCTGATTTGCTCTCCCTGTGTCTCGCTCCATCTCTGTCCCCCTCTCCCTCCATATCTGTCCCCCTCTCCCTCCCTCTCTGTCCCCCTCTCCCTCCCTCTGTGTCCCCCTCTCCCTCCCTCCGTGTGTCAGCCTCCTCCCTCTGTCCGTCTCCCTCCATCTCTGTCCCCCTCTCCCTCCATATCTGTCCCCCTCTCCCTCCCTCTCTGTCCCCTCTCCCTCCCTCTGTGTCCCCCTCTCCCTCCCTCTGTGTGTCAGCCTCCTCCCTCTGTCCGTCTCCCTCCATCTCTGTCCCCCTCTCCCTCCATTTCTGTCCCCCTCTCCCTCCCTCTCTGTCCCCCTCTCCCTCCCTCTGTGTCCCCCTCTCCCTCCCTCCATGTGTCAGCCTCCTCCCTCTGTCCGTCTCCCTCCATCTCTGTCCCCCTCTCCCTCCATCTCTGTCCCCCTCTCCCTCCCTCTGTGTCCCCCTCTCCCTCCCTCCGTGTGTCACCCTCTGTCACCTCGGCCCAGCTTCCTGGGCACACACTGTTAGCAGATCTTTGAGTGGCCCTTGGCTTGTTGATGTGAGTTTGTTTCTGATCTCCAGGCACCCATTTGGTGTGATGTGTGTCTGTGCGCTGCTGCTGTGGTGGTGTGTGCTGCCACTCTTTCACAATGTTGGCTGTTCATTAGCTGCCGTCATGTGCAAACCAGTGCCTTCACCCCCATGTGTTGATGCAAGGCGTCCGGCATTTGCTGGCAAGTCATTCCTGTGTTGGGACACACTGTTTGTCTGGCTGTGACCTAGGCCATATGGGCAGAGGGCATTGTTGTCTGCTTTGGAGTCGCACTATGTGATTTTTGGTGCCCAGCCTCCCGCCATCCGGGTTACCGTGTCATGTGTTGTTGTCTTCTGTGGCCTGTGACTTGACATTGTCCAGCTGGGTGCATGGGGCATGGTGGCAGCAGTGGCATGTGCCTGCTCATGGAGTGTGGTTGAGTCATGCGATGGCTTGTGGTGGTTGCGTGCCTGTTAGTGATTTTGGTTGTGGTTGCAGTTCCCCCCATGTGAGGTGCGTTGTTTGTGTACTCACCCGGGTCTCGGAGTCCTTCTAATCCTTCGACTGCCTCCACCGGCAGTATGGCCATCACCCTCTCCTCCCAGGGATGGTACTGTACGGGTCTGCGGGAGGGCCCTCCTCCGGTGGCGTTGGCCAGGTCGTGTTCCTCCTGCCTCTTGGCTCTGACCCTCCTCCGCAGATCGTACCACCTGTTCTGGCATTCCTGCTTGGTCCTCCTGGTGTCCGCAACAGCATTCACAGCATCGACGATGGTCTGCCACATGGCTGTTTTGGCTGCCAGGCTGGTGCTTCTGACCAATGTTCCAAAGATCTGTGGCTCGACTCTGAGGATTTGATCAACAAGGACCTCCAACTCTCGGTGACTGAACTTTGGATTCTTGGTAGTGGGCATGGTGAGGGGTGTGGGTGGGGATGGTGTGGGTGTGGGGGGTGTGTGGATGTTGGGGGGGTGTGGATGGTTGTGTGTGTGTGTGAATGTGATGAGAGGGTGTTTGTGAGGGTGGTCGTGTGAAGGTGTGCAAGTGTAAGGTGTCGTGTAGCTTGTAGTCTGGTTCTGTGGTGTCTGGCAGCAGTGAGTCTGTTGCAAAGGCTCATGGTTTGTGTGTGTGGGCCCTTTTTATTGGCCCATGGGTGGGTGTGGCAGTGTTTGAATTTTGGGTGGGTGTGTTATAAGGAGTGGTGGTGTATTGGGCCTCTGTTTGTTTTTGGCAGTTGCAGGTCAGTGATTGTGTTATTTTAGTGGTTGTTGGCCATGTTTAGTGGCTTTGTGCCTTTCGAATGGTGTATTCTTGTGTTGTTTTGTTTTGTCCTGGTTGTGTACGTGCGTTTTGAGCGTGTGTACGGTGTGTACATGGGCCATTTGGTTGTACGGTGATGTCCTTGTGTGTGGCTTTGTACGACTCGTACATGCGGTTGTGATGTTGGGGCATGGGGTGCGCTCAGTACTTAGGAGGTTGTGTTGGGGGTGCGCCAGGAACTACTGGGGTGTACATAGACGGTGGTACGACATGTACAGGGGTGGGGGGGTACATGGACGGTGGTGCGACACGTACGGGGGTAGGGGGGTACATGGACGGTGGTGCGACACGTACGGGGGTGGGGGTACGACTCGAACGTACAGGGGTGTACATTGACGGTGGTACGACACGTACAGGGGTGGGGGGGGTACATGGACGGTGGTGCGACACGTACGGGGGTGGGGGTACGACTCGAACGTACAGGGGTGTACATTGACGGTGGTACGACACGTACAGGGGTGGGGGGGTGTACATTGACAGTGGTACGACACGTACAGGGGTGGGGGGGGTACATGGACGGTGGTGCGACACGTACGGGGGTGGGGGGGGTACATGGACGGTGGTGCGACACGTACGGGGGTGGGGGTACGACTCGAACGTACAGGCGTGTACATTGACGGTGGTACGACACGTACAGGGGTGGGGGGGTGTACATTGACGGTGGTACGACACGTACAGGGGTGGGGGGGGTACATGGACGGTGGTGCGACACGTACGGGGGTGGGGGGGGGTACATGGACGGTGGTATGACACGTACGGGGGTGGGGGTACGACTCGAACGTACAGGGGTGTACATTGACGGTGGTACGACACGTACAGGGGTGGGGGGGGGTACATGGACGGTGGTGCGACACGTACGGGGGTGGGGGTACGACTCGAACGTACAGGGGTGTACATTGACGGTGGTACGACACGTACAGGGGTGGGGGGGGGGGTACATGGACGGTGGTGCGACACGTACGGGGGTGGGGGTACGACTCGAACGTACAGGGGTGTACATTGACGGTGGTACGACACGTACAGGGGTGGGGGGGTGTACATTGACGGTGGTACGACATGTACAGGGGTGGGGGGGGGTACATGGACGGTGGTACGACACGTACAGGGGTGGGGGGGTGTACATAGACGGTGGTACGACACGTACAGGGGTGGGGGGGTGTACATTGACGGTGGTACGACACGTACAGGGGTGGGGGGGGTACATGGACGGTGGTACGACACGTACAGGGGTGGGGGGGTGTACATAGACGGTGGTACGACACGTACAGGGGTGGGGGGGTGTACATTGACGGTGGTACGACACGTACAGGGGTGGGGGGGGTACATGGACGGTGGTACGACATGTACAGGGGTGGGGGGGTGTACATAGACGGTGGTACGACACGTACAGGGGTGGGGGGTGTACATTGACGGTGGTACGACACGTACAGGGGTGGGGGGGGTACATGGACGGTGGTACAACACGTACAGGGGTGGGGGTACGACTCGAACGTACAGGGGTGTACATTGACGGTGGTACGACACGTACAGGGGTGGGGGGGTGTACATTGACGGTGGTACGACACGTACTGGGGTGGGGGTACGACTGGAACGTACTGGGGTGTAGGTACACGGGGGGTATGACAAGTACTGGGGTGGGGGTGGGGCTCGAACGTACTGGGGTGTACATAGACGGTGGTACGACACGTACTGGGGTGGGGGTACGACTGGAACGTACTGGGGTGTAGGTACACGGGGGGTATGACACGTACTGGGGTGGGGGTGGGGCTCTAACGTACTGGGGTGTAGGTACACGGTGGTACGACACGTACTGGGGTGGGGGTACGACTGGAACGTACTGGGGTGTAGGTACACGGGGGTATGACACGTACTGGGGTGGGGGTACGACTGGAACGTACTGGGGTGTACATAGACGGTGGTACGACACGTACTGGGGTGGGGGTACGACTTGAACGTACTGTGGTGTACCTAGACGGGTGGGGGTATACATACACGGGGGGTACGTGTCGGACGTACGGGGGCTGGGGGGAGTGTTGGGCGCGTATGCGGGCACATGTCTCCATGGTTGCTATTGGAGTTCGGTGCGGACGGTGTTTTTTCCATACGGTTGTACGCTCGGATGCACGGGATGGATCGTGATTCCTCGGTCGGACTTGGCTTTTCACGTTTGTAAGGTAAATCGTCCGAGGACGTGTCGGACACATTTTCCGACCCGAGGACGTGTGGGGAATGATTCCCAGTGCGGTTCGTATGGACTTTTTACCATGCGAATCGTGATTGCCAGTTCGTACGGCACTTGTACGATTCGTACGGTAAAAAGACCCGATACGAGTCGTACGGGGACATTTTTTACCGGATCGTGATCGGCACCTTAGTATCGCCGCAATAGTTACCTCGATCATGCAAGTTACATGCACATACATGACACGGTCCAAGGCTACACAGTTGAATACACCGGTGACTGGCAGTACAAAAGAGAACACACAGACTGCATGATCTATCTGGGGACTCAGAAAAACTGCATGTGACATCCATCAGACAGCTGTGTGAATAACTACCTGGTAATCCCCTCCGCACAATGCAAACATGCACATACATGACACTGTTCAGGGATCCATCATCTACAGCTGACATTAAATGACCATTCATCATGGTCCCCCCATTAAAGCAGTGCACTGTGTGATCTGCATGGTACACATTCTTTGCAGCAGGCACATTAACCCTCTGTGCTACCTTTCCAGGAGTCAACCCTTCCACTAGACAAAACTCCATCTCTCTCTAGGAAGAACATTAATCACCAAAGTTATCATGACATTTTTATTGTTTCTGAAAATTGCTGGAGGCCAGGAAGGAGGCAGCACGTTTTTTTCAAACCATAATATACTTGCAAACACTACGCACCCACCCGAAATAGGTACCCAGTGAGGTCACACCGTTCGCATCGCCCTAACCTGCTCAAGGTTCATGTGACCTCTGTGACAGAGTCACAGCGACTGGATCACTGTTGCCCTAGGGTGTGCTGCTTCGTAGGCCTGCCCGCAAGACTGGAGATGAACTTCAGTATGGATTGTGGTGGACAGGCCTTCAAGGTTAACCCACAATTGACACCACTAGGGTGCACCTGCTTGTGCTAAGACATCAAGCCTTCTAAGGTCTAGTGGGGCCTTCTAAGGTCTAGCATGGGAATGTGCTCCCTCAGTACAGTGGTCTGGTGGACTGGTCATGAAGGCTGAACCCGGTTCCCCAGTTCCAAATTCGACAGCTCGGGCCATAGTGCCACATCCTCTCCCCCACTGAACACCATACTTGCCCACTGAGAGAAACTCGCACTGCCTTCAGCTATAACCTAATTGTGCCCGCTATAAACACTTGGATGTGGCTCAATTCAAATTATGCACTTGATAAGAGTAATCCATCAAGCAACCACTCATAGGGAATGCAAAGCATGTGAAATGTACGCAGAAACAACATGGTTTCCTTAACGATCTCTCACTCACTATTCAGAAATCAGCGAGTGGTTTTACCTGAAAAGTTATGGACATGACTAGAGGGCCCTGAAGGGAACCGTTTCAATGTCCATTGCTTATATCCTTACAAAACGTAAGCAGTATGGTATAAAAAGACCACATCCATAAACACAGAGCCATGGTACACATTGTGTTTTCCAATCCACCCATCAACCAGGTATTGCAGTACCTCCAGGAATGGTACACTTTCCCACCTGGGAACAACAATGCTGTTCAAAGAAAGACGAGAAAACGAAAGTGGCGCATCACTGGCAAAGTCTGTAAAGTGAGGCTGATGTATTTCTATGTAAATAAAACCAATCTGGCCACTTTGCAACCCCTCTGTCTTGCTTTATTTAGTTATGTATTTATTTTTCATATTTAAAACCTTCTATTTCTCTCCATCCTGCTGCACTTTGGAATAGAAAAATGTCAGAAAAAGGGCATTTCCCGCAAGAGTTCTTCTTTTTTGGATCCATTTCACAGGGAAGCAACTAAATGAAAGAGGTTGTGAACCATTTCAAGTTACGGTTCTCAGTAAATGAGGAGCAAGACAGAAAGAGAGGAAATAATAGGAAGAGAGGGGGGGACAGCTGCCAGCACAAAAAAGAAAAGGACATTTCCCGAGTCCAAATCCCCCCTCCCCAGCCCCAAAACTCACCTTTCTTCTCCATTGCGCAGGAAGCAAATGGCTTCCTGCGCGACGGAGAACAAAGGGGAAACCTCCAATGACGTCAGCGCGGCTCTCGCGCTGGTGTCATTGATGATGTGGGGGCGGGGGGAGGCAGGGGAAGGTCTTCCCCTGCCTTCCCAGTAAAAAAAAAAAGGCTCGACCACTCACGGGGGGAGGGCCAGCGCTTCCCCGGTGGGTGTCATGACGAGCTGGACTTGTCATGGGCACATCGCGACTGTGCTCCATGACGAGTCCAGCTCGTCATGAGCACAGAACGGGTTAAGGATGAACCACAGGTACCCCTATTCAGAATGGACACCATGTTACAACCTTACTGGATGCACTTCAAAAACCTAATGAAATTGCTGCGGTAAAGCGTTCACGACATAAAACAGGCAGCGGGTACATCGCCATGAGCAACCGATACGCTGACTCTGTTGCCAAGCACTGTGCATTGCTAGCATTCACATTTAATGGATGTTTTACACGCGAATCTGAGGAAGAAAGTGCTTTTGCAATGATGATGGAAATAACTGACAGTTGGGTGGAATTGAAAAGAGTACAGGAAAATGTGTCCGAAGCAGAGCAGAATGGGTGGATCAGGTCAGGCTGTATAAAGAAAGCAAATTACATCTGGATGTCAGATGACAGAAGGTCAGTGTTGCTTGAAAGCTTTTTGTTTCCAATGACACGTTATTATCATGGCTACACACATTTTGAAAGAGATGCCATGGTGAGAGTCTTTCAACAAATTTGGTATAACCCCAGGTTTTGTATCATTGCTGATGAGAATTGTACAAGGTGTGCGATGTGTCAACAACTGAACGTAGGGAGAAGAACACACATTAGAAGCACACACTTCGGGAGATCAAATAGCCCATTTAAGAGACTTCCTGTGGATAACAGGTTGGGATATATCCTAGTAATTATCTGTGTATTCTCAAGATTGGTGAACGCCTACCCAACAAGGGGAAATTACAGTCTCACTGTAGCTAAACAGTTATTGTGTGAGCTTAAACCAAGGTTCAGGAAGCCGGTCCTTCTTGAGTCAGTTAGAGGAACACACTTAAACAGTGAAGTGATGAACATGCTTTGTGCTTCTGTACTGATTGAACAAAAGCTACATTGCCATTACAGACCAAAAGCGTCAGGCATAGTTGATCAGATGAATGGAATGATGAAAACTAGATTGGCAAAGGTCTGTACTTCAACATACTAAAATGGCCTAATGCTTTACCATTGGTGCTGATGAACGTTCGAAGTATACCAGACAGGAATACAGAATTATCCCCGCATGAAATTCAGATGGGAAGGGCTATGAGACTGCCTGCTGTACCTGTGAATAGCCTTGTGAATTTCATAGATGATATAATATTAGATTACTGCAAGACCTTAGATGATGTGGTTAGTTCTAGCTCTCATCAGGTATCAGCTGCTACTCGAGACCCTCATCAAGAACAGTGCCACGACCTAAATCCTGGTGATTGGCTCATGATCAAGAAGCACGTTCAGAAGACTTGCCTTGAACCCAGATGAAAAGGTCCCTTTCAAGTCATACTGCCGACAGACCCTGCTGTTAATTGTGCTGGAAATCCAAACTGGATACATGCCTCACACATCAAGAGAGGGAGCAATCCAGAAGTGCCTTTGGTCTATGAGCCAGAGAAAAGAGCTTTAGTGGTCACATCACCCGTCGGGAGACCACCTAGACCTGCAGCACCAGCACCTACTTAAGCATGGAGACAGGAGGAAGAAGAAGAGGGGGGTGAAGATCAGCAAGCTGAAAGACAAGTACAAGTACCTGAGGTGACGCAAAGTGGCACTGAGGTCTCAGACAATGCAAAACAAAGCATCTGTGGCATAGAACAAAGAGACAAACAAGATACCGTTGAAGGAACACGCTCTTGGATAAAAAGAGTTTCTGAAAGGAGAGACTGAGGAGAAGTTAATCAATAGCCTAGATTCCTGAAACAGTGCATGAGGAGAGTGAACAGAAGACAAAGGTGATTTCGAACCAAACCATTCACTTCAAAGAAGATCCGGAAGAACTTGAGCACCTTGCAGAAGATATTCAGCACCTGAATGGTCATACTATGTAATACAATATTGAATGTCACTTTGGCAGATCTCTGTAACTTGTATCCTGAAATGCTAGAACCCCCTTGAACTGCAGAGACATTATAGTTTGGAACACTCCATCTGAAAAATCAATACATACTCAATGAAATTAATAAACTGTGAATTATGCCCATTAGATGTTTGTTGTTTTAGTTATTTGCTCTACACAAGACTAACATAGGTCCAAGGAGAAAGGTACAGAAGAATAGGAATAACATTTTTATAAGAACACAGAGTAGGGTTAAATATTGTCTATTAGGGAGCTGAGCAACTAAAGAAAAGGAAAAAAATACGTAACAGCAAAGTAATAGCTTGAAGAAATTTGTCTACTAATCCTCTACAGCAAGATATTAACTACTGATTCAGAACAATGTGTTGCTTCAGAATTAAGTGTAAATGTATCATGGGTGTGGTTTTCTCAGTTTTAGTGATCACAATAGTACTAAGCGGGTTTAACCTAACACCTGATTCAGAGCCACCAAGCAAAAATGTCACTAATACACATTCAGGCAATTTTAGGCATAGTATTTTTACTAAAACGTTTGTGAGTTAGGAGAAAGACGATTACTCCACTAATGTATATTCTAGATTAGTACAAGAATACACTAATGATATGGATGTTAAGGATTGCTATGTTTGCGCACTCTTGCCGACTTCTGTTTCTGAAGAAGTCACATACTATCATATACCTTTGTCATGTGCAGTTTTCTGTAGCATTTTGTTTTCACTAGTTTATTGATGAGGATATTTCGAATACTTCTATTCTAATTATGATTTAGTGCTATCTAGAGTGCCTGTAATAGAAAGCATGATTTTACACGCGCAAGCAAAAATGATGGATACCACTTGGTATTTCTTCTTTTCACACATACCTGTAGATAGCGTAAAAGCTTACAAAAACAAGTTAACTTGCTTAATGCGATTAGTAGAAAAGGCTTACATTATGGCTTTAGAAGAAAGATGCATGAACATGGCAAAAGCTACAGACATAAAGAGAGACGTTTTAGAAAATGTATGGAAGAAAGAAGAGAATTAATTCAGGAACAAAATGGTTTACCCTAAACTCAGATTAAACAGCCAACACAAGGGAAAGATTTGCTTTTACAAAAGAAGAACACTAGAAAGGACCAGACACGTACGTATCAGAATTTGCAAACATACATTTAAATTGACACGGGGAATATGGCAAATATTACAGGGAGACGAAAACCCAGAGGTTTACTACATTTGTGGACAAAACGCTTACTTCTTACTACATGCTGATAGGGAGGCAACTTGCTATTTAGGCATACTAATTTCGGTGATGTATCACATTACAAGCGTAGACGCATTAGCGTTAACACCAGCACACAGACAGAAAACTAGCACAAATAAGGTAGCCGGTTTAGTAGGAGACATATTCGGAGCAGTGATATCACCTGTAAGAGTTATCTTAAATGACAAAAAGATCAGGAATTTAGCTACTGTAGTTGATAAAATGGTAACTAGCACAACTGGAGCTATACTCTTAATTAACACTGAACTAATTGCAATAAGGTCCATGGTTTTGCAGGACTGTCTTGCTTTAGACATATTACTCACTGAGAAGGGAGGAGTCAGCCACATATTGAAATTAACACACTGATCTGCATGCATACCAGATGAGAGTAAAGAAATAGGTTATGCAAAGAACATTTCAGGGCTCAAACCAGAATTACGTGAATTAGAAACAACAAGCTTGTACGAAAATGTTGGGAAAGGACTGAGCACAATTGGAAATTGGTATTCATCAGCTGGTAAGGGTATCCTGAGAGCAATACTAGTACCTATAGTGACAATAGGACTTTGCCTAATCTTTCTTCATGTCCTGTCCCTGATCTGTAAATACTTCATGTGCAAATGACAGGAACATTTTCAGAAGAAATGTACAAAAGAGACATGGGTTAGCATAGCATTATGAATGACAATTACATGAATTTAAGCTGATTTACTAGGGTAATCAAAAGAAAGAAACAGGATACTTTTGAAGATGAAAGTGCTTTACAGACTTGAATTGGCATGTGAAAGAAAGTTATGTGCTGATTAAAAAATGATCAGAAGTGTGGGAATTGGAGGAAAGGACTTTATAAACAATTTTTTTCTTGAAGACCGTGTTAGAATTCATTTTAAATGCTGTAGAAATGTTTCACATCGAAAATGACATGTATTAGAAATGTGCTTGCTTTAAACGTACAAAAGAATCACTTTAAAATGCATTTCGTGTCACATATTAAAATGTGCCTGCCTTATAATTTGTGGGAATCCATTTGAACACATTTAATTTCCTAAGAGAATAAATTAGAAGTAGGGAAAAGTGCTTGTATAACTGTTCATGAGAATAACGTGAAGAAACGTATTTTTTTACCTAGCTATCATACATAAATGCGCCCCATTGCTTATGCCCAATCCTAAACCTTTCAGCTCTTGCTCATCAGCTAAACAGACAATTATGAGGACATTTTGCCAATATTATGTTTCCTTAGCTTCATCGCGCCATATTAGATCATTTCACAGAATAATAAGCCTGCTGTGAATTCATAATGACTAGGAGAATGAGCAATAATCTTGATATGTATTTTATATCAGTATGGCTAAAACATCATTGATATTTGTCTCAGACGCTGATCAGCCATTGTATTTGTATTCGACACATTGAGCAGCTTTAGCTTGGGTAAGAAAGTTCTCATAAGAATTTACCTCCATGTTCACAGCAAATGGCCACAGTACTTAACTATGTAGCGGCGTGCATGTTTATCATGGGAATAGGAAGAAGAAGCAACAGATATAGACAACACCATTGGATGAGCGGTTTCCATTGGTGTAGACTACTAAACACTAAAGTTTTGTTACATTATTGTGTGATTTATATTAATGAGTGTTCTTAGCTAGTTAGGAGAGATGACCCTTCATTCTTACTCTGTGAGTCGCTTTGAGAAGACCTTTTATCCTTGCCCTTTTTTGCCAACAGCTATTGATAAAGCTGATTTTAATTTTTAATCCTATACCTTTTTTCCCTGATCAATGCTCATGCAACAATCCATCCTCATTTGCTGATATTCTGACAGTTGCTACTGCAGCTGTGTGGAATGTAGCTGAAGTCCAACAATTATTCATTACCGGTGGTTCTATCTATACTCCAAAATCTTGCTCTTTTCTGAAAAAGGAACGCTTCATGGGATTCTCTGTGT
This sequence comes from Triturus cristatus, assembly GCF_964204655.1. NCBI lineage: Eukaryota > Metazoa > Chordata > Amphibia > Caudata > Salamandridae > Triturus > Triturus cristatus. Next base: position 883,611,462 of record NC_140583.1, read on the forward strand.
AGGGTAGATTGGGCTCTTAGCTAGTTTGGTGAAAATCTCCTTTATGGAAAACTCCATGTTGATTCATGCTGTCACTAATTAACCTTTTATTTGAAATTTCTGTAAGGTTTATTAACCGAAATAAAGATGACAAAACCATACTAGTCTTTTAAGATAAATAAAGATTTTGAAAACTAATCCAATCTCTCATTATTGACTGAACATTGAAGATCCGACAGCTGATAATATATGCATGTTTTGTGTTTGTGTTTCAGCTCCCTTCGAAATACAGTGGCAAAGGTACAATGACCTGTCAAGTGCCATCAGGATTTTCTAAAGGATGAAATCTGTTTGTTGGGGTGTTTAGTCTTAAATACCATTTAGCCAATGCTATTAGGCGCAAACAGGAGCAGCTTGTCAAATAGAATTCGAATCCCCTCAGTGTTGTGCCACAGATTCCAACAAGCAGTTGCATTGTTTTCAAGAGAGTGTCATGGTTGACAAATGCCACTAACAAGTCGATAAAGATGAGAAGACATTATTCACTGTTATCTAGGACAGAAAGAGCATTGTGTATTATTTGTAAAAAAACGGTTTTCTGTGGTACGCCAACACTGGAAAAGCAACTGAAGTTTGTCCAGAAAGTATTTTTCATTGATTAAAAGTGTTAACTCTTTTACAATGCTGCTATGCAGGACTTTGACTAGGAAAAAGAGATTAGAAAGCAGTCAAAAATGTTCAAGGTGTCCGGATTTTCTGCCTGTTGTTTGATCAGAGAAGTGACTTGTCTTGTTTTTAAGTCATCCAGTACTGTGCCATGTTTCAAGGAGGAATTACCCAGTCTGTCAGCCACGAGGTGAGAGATTTGTTAGCATCCTTGACTAGCTTGACTGGTATATAACCCAAATGAGAAGGTGGTCTTAGATCAGTAGAAGTCTTTGTCAAATGTGCTTAAATTTGTATCTAAAATGGAGTCAGGCCTCTACATTCTTGCAGGCTAGTTCAATGTAGAGAATCTCATGAATACCAACTGACTGACAGAGAGTACTATCTTTCTTATTATGTTCTGGATGAAGGTAGGGAATGTATTGCAGATTTCCTTAGATTCTTTGATGTAATTAAAGAGCATGTATGTCGGTATGTATATGGTATTTCTATAATGTGAATTTAGCAAAAAAGCAGTGGAGCACTGCACATGATCACAGGCAAACATAACGTCCATGAGTAATGGGAAAGGGAGATGGGTTGTGGATGGTTAATTCACTGTGGTGTAGTGTTCTTTAAAGAGGTGAGTGTTTAACTCCTTCCTAAAATGGAGCAGCTTTGAGGTGGTATTGATGGATTTGGGTATGTTGTTCCATATAATTCGTAAAGGGTTTAAGTGAATTTTCACAATTCTTTATATAGAGTATCCTGGGATGGTTGTATGACAAAACCACGCATTCCTGAACCACGAGTCGCCTAACAATGCAGTCTAAAAAATGACTATGTTGTTACCACATGTTCCTTTAGCATGCAGGTCATTACAATGACTTGCTTTAGGGAAGCGCTGGTCTTTGGAGTATCAATTACCATTCCAACTCCAGTGTGTGTATCAGTATAAAATCCAACACCAGGCCAACACAGCGTTCCCTAAAGCAATTTGTTGGAATTATTTGTGTGCTAAAGGAGTGCATAGTAACGTTGCAGTCGTTGTAGTGCCTGCGTTGGAAAGGCACTGCGTAGTTTTGACTGAATGGTGAAGTTTGTTTTCCTCCTGGCACACAGTGATCTCAGATCTGATGAGAATGCCTTAGCTTCAAATATGTGACTTTGTACATCTTCCATTTAGATTCGAGGTTTGCTAGAATGATAGTAGGAGGGGTTTCCCTCCATATTCTCTCCAGTAGAAAAAGCTGATGAGAGGCAATACACAAGATCAGCAAAAGTACAGTACACATTCAGCAGGCGTTGTAGGTTTCTGTTGCAAGTCTTTATCTTTCAAAAATCCTTTGTAAACACGTAGAGACAGCCAACGCTTTTCACCCTACACAAGGGGTTCTACAGGGCAAAGATAAAGTAATGAAGATTCGCATGTAAGTGCAATGTATCCAGCCGCAGATATGCTTGCAAGGCGTCCCTTTTGGTAAACGTCGTCTCCAAAAATGATGGCCTTAAGCCAGTAGTGAGTACCCTTATATTCTTTGTCCAATGAAAATATACATTGCCTCCAAAGAGTGGAGAAGTAACTCCTGTGGCACTAATAAGACTCTAGTGTATTCACCAAAAGTACTTATGCGTTCAGTCGTCTGCGTTCATGGCAAGCCCATGTCCGGCAGCCGCAGCAGTCAGCAACTTTACATTACACTGACTAAAAATCCGCTCCTTCGGAACTCCGAATGCTCCGCGAAGTGCAGACAGCTCTGTAAACTCTGCAAACGGAGCAGGGTTCACCACTCAGGCCTACTCCAAAGCATGAACTCCAGTAGGGTAATACAGTTGTATTCTTGCCTGGACCTCTCTGGACCAGCTAAACAATCATACAATGTCAACAGATGAATCATACAGACAAATAAAAAGCCCCAATGTGTTAAAATGTAAAATAATTTATAAAACAGGGATTGTTGATCAATATATCCTTAAAACATGAATAATCAGCCAGTATAGAACTTCCTTAGTTCTCCACACTTCACCTGCATTTAACAACAGAGAAAATAATCTATTAGTGGAATGCATACTTGGACAGCCTGGAGCAATTGTCAGTATGCCAGAGCCTCTTTCTTCTTCCTGATATTTAGAGTTCTCAGAAGTGGGCACTAATAGCCGAGTTCCTTGTTATCTGTTGAGCTCACAGAAGAAAAACATATGAGATTGCGATTGAGAGGTATTTGAATTACATTGGCAAGGTACCAGGTCTTTTGCAGCAAACACTTTAGAGGGGTAAGACACCAAAAGGAGGGAACGGCCTAGTCTAAATCTTGACAAATAGTGTCTCTGATTATGTGGGACCTTTAGCGGATATGGCTCAATATGCAGTGTTGTGCAAAGTGGGAGGTAAGAGGCCACCATCCCATTCTTTAGATCACCTTCCCACCTCTTTTCAACTATAAGATTTAGCAGTTCTCTGCATACCAAAGGTCTGGTCTGAGTTTCTACAGACATCAGATTAAGGAACTAATCAGATCTATCAATGGCATGGACTTCATTTTTTACATACATGTGCCACTTAATCTTATGTGCCCCTGTTAAATTTAGGCAGTCAGCAATCACCATTTGAGTCAACACTGATTCTAGCCAGGACCAGATTGACAACCAAAGAAAAATTGATGCCAATCTTACTACATCTCCCAAGTAATGTAATCCTACCTCCCCATGCACTATAATGGCAGGTATGCTGAAAGGGAATAATTTATTTTCACTACTTGATATGGGTCTAGCTTTATAAAGAATAATTGCTGAGTCTAAGGGCATAGACCCTAGCTTGGAAGCAAATTTACATAGGGACATTGTTGCTTGTTCGAACTGTGTAACTCTTACCTCCTTTAGGTGCATTCAGGTGTTCCTACTATCGAATGGTACCCGAAGATAGGGAAATGTGGAAACACATTTGAAACACATTGATGGCTGCTCCACCAATGTGGAAGGGGGGTAACCTGCTTCGTGGTTGCCCACAAACTATTGCATATGATTTAGTTTTTTTGTAGAGAGGCCCAGATCAGACATAAAACTCACAAAGCTATCGAAAGGTTTATGGAGACCCCTTTCTGTTCACGCCATGAGGACACAATGATCTGCATTCATATATTTTGGTCATAGAAGGTAGAAAGACATCAGAAGGTTGTCTGGCCAGTTAAAAGGAATTACTTTTACTCTCTCTGAAGTCAGTTCTACCTATTATCATAGAGGGCAACATTCTTTAACACCCCACCAAAGGAACAAACATCAAATTAAGGGTAACAGCCACCAATGTCATCTCTATGTTAAAATGCCCTTGTGGTTTGGTTTACATTGGTAAGACAGAACACAAAATACGCATAAGGCTCAATGAACATAAGAGTAACATCAGAACACACAATGCTAAATCTACCATCGCCAATCATTTTCAACTTTTCAAGCATACCATCAGTCAACTATGTTTTTTGATTCTGGAACAAGTACCGATCTTAAAAGGAAAGAACAATACACAATTCATGCTACAGAGAGAAGTGTACTGGATAAATAGAATGGATTCCATCAGTCCAAAGGGACTCAATGAACGCTGTGACCTTAGCTGTTTTTTGTAGAGTCATTTTTTACCCTTGTCTAACCCATGGTCTGATGTCCCAGTCCCCGGCAACCTGTACTTTGAATGACTTGATTACTGAAATGTTCTACACAAGTCACATTGTTCATCCATTTATGTCTTCAGATTATCCATATATAAGTTTATTTGATGTTACAACGCATGCTCTTTTTATCATTATTTTGTTACAGTTTTCTAACGATACGCTGCTATTGTATATAAGGACTTCCTTTCATACATGAGAATAATACATTCATACAACTGACACCTCGCTATCTACCGCACTGCACATCATCAGATTCACCAGCACAATCCGGCACAGGTCACAGAACTTTTACGTAGTTCATTTAAATGCTCTAGAACCCCTTTCGGGTTATGCTCGTCACTTCCGGTCGTTACTTCCGGTCCGTCTATATTTCTTTCCGGGAACACTATTGGGCTACCCACATTTCCCGACACCGTTTAGAGGAACGCATTGAATATATCGTTTCCAAGCCCCAAGTAAGCTTTTTCAACTGCCGAACGTCATTATACATACAGCATGCTATTATTCGCTCGCAGTAATGGTATCTTTGCCTCTTTCACAGATACCAGAAGCTTTGTAATTCACGTACACCATACGTGAGTATTTATTTACCTATTCACCCGGTTCCACACTTGTTACCGCGTCACCTTTGATCACTTCGCTCAGCCCAGTTTTTATTACCCACTTGCAAGGCATTATTATCCGATCGATCAAATATCAGCATGACATGATCAATCCTGTGTTTTTATTGTACCTTCATTCACTCGCCTATACCCGTTGCACCAAACACACTTAGTGCACCATTAATCTTTTCTCTTTGTTTGTTCAGTCTTCTGAATCCAGGACACATATCAGTATCCGTTGCACTTGCTGTCACGTTCTTCGCCACGTTTATATCGCACAGGAAGTTTATTGTCATTGGTTGCACCAGCACTCCATGCGCACTGTTTACCTTTCCCGCCACGTTCACATTTCACAAAACGCTCTGGATATATTTGCAGCCCCTGCACCATAATATTCATAGTTTGAGAACTCTACCATCATGTACTCTTGCATCAATTCATTCCATTTGTGTCTCTCGCTGATACCTTGTTTCCTTTTTTGTAGCACATAAGCCCCTGATGAAGGGCTCACATGCCCGAAATGCATTGAGCACTTTGAATGAATGTACAATTGAAAGGTGGTGGAAAGTTCAAAATGAAATATCGCTTATTTTGAAAGTTTGTGAAGAAAATTGAATAAAATTAACGATATTGACTACACTACGATTGAAGTAAATCCTTACCTATGTATTAATGATTGAATCCTACACCGAGTGCACGAGGGGGACACTCTCTTAACCCAAGAGAGTGCAATCACGTTCATATTATCCTCATACTCAGGAGGACTCACCCGACTGCACCACCAACCCTATTACCATTTTCTACACAATAATTTGACACCCAAGGAGTGCACTACTCTGCTTTTCTACTGTTGAATCCTCGGTTGTCTCATAGACAGCAAACCTCTTTCAAATAAAGAGAGGGCATCTCACGAAAGAGCAGCTCATCTGCTTGACAGATGTGTTCTTTTGAATAGCTCCCAGTTGACTTGAGAGCTGCAAAGGTTAGAGGGAGTTGGAACATTTTGTGTGTATTTGTACCTGGTGCAGCATTCGATCATATGTGGCAGTATCCAAAAGGGGATACCATTCTGCCTGACTCTTGATTGAGGCCTGTGTGTCTTAAATAATAATATTAGTAATAATAATAACATTATTAAAGCTGAGTTGTTGTTGCTATTACCCACATTGTTGTATATACTTTACTATGACTAAAATGAAGTAGAAGTAAGTGGTGTAATTAGGATTTCAAAGTGCACACAAAACACACATTTAACACGTAAGCCCCACTTGGAGAACTATTGCTTCTAATACATTACATATAACTTAAGTGGAGTTTGGTTTGATTCCCTTACTAATGATTGGATGGATTTGTTATCTAGCTCATCTCTCTACTCCTGATTTGAAGGTTTTCCTCACTATTCATGCATTTGGCCCAACCAGAACCATTTCAATTTCAATGACTTCCAATTGGATGCCTTGAATCTTTACACTATTTGCATACATAGGAGTAGTTTTGCTCCCTCTCTATCTTTTACTGCTCCTTCTTGTACCCTCTCTCTCACCATCACCATTTATTTGCTAAAACCATTCTGACTACAGTCCCAGTGCTGGCTTGCCCCCCCCCCAGTCTCATCACATTCTGCGCATCATACAATTAGCAGCCATCTAAAAAAAGTCATAAAGTCATTTCATCATAGCAGCATGAGTTCACATCTGCACACAGAGCATTTCTAATTAATTTTCTCAGAATGGAGGTTCAATGACTGACATTTTAGAAATATACAACCTTTTGGGGATTTTACATACTATTTGTATTATTAAGATTACTGTGTTAGTATGCAGGTGATTTGAGCTCTTCCGTGGCTTGATAATTCACAGCCCCCATCACTCTCCAAGTGCTTTCTTCTCTGAATGTGACAATTCCCAAATAGCAATATTGAGGTAATTTACATCTGAGTGTCAAGTTCTGCAAGACCTAACCTTTGTTCCCAGTTTGCTTCATCCAAGAGTGCACGTCACTCCAGAAACAACATGGGTTCACTCACAACTGCTACACCAAAGTCAAACAACTCTTGAAGAATCATGTCTGTCAACTTTGGTGATACAAGGGAAAGGGGATTGGGATGAACAAGAGAGAGTGAAGATTTATCTTGTCTCAGGGATCATCTTGCGCCTCAAGGTCTTCGCATAGCTGGAGATCGCAGGTGCTTTCTTTTAAAATGCTTGTCTATCTGGGAAAAATATTCAGGAAGACATTAATCTATTTCTTGGTTTCACTACATATAAACTAATGGCAGTTATGAGCTCATTTCTGTCCCACAATTAACTATTCTTTCTCTCTTGGAACAACTTGCCGCTGATGACTCCACTTAGACTTGATGTTCATTTAAGCATTTGGTTGTAAAAGATCTTTTCACAGTTATCATACAGTTCTGATGCTTACCTTGACCCATGATTCTGTTCTTTAAAGATTCTCTGTTGTTTAATCACAAGGTAAGTATTCATTAAGGAGCTTCACCAGATCCATTACAAGAATTGACAAAATGGTTTGTTTTATTTAAATGGTAACCTTTTTTCGATTCTTGGATTTCCTTAATTTCAGTTTTTCATAAGTTGACAATGATTTGTTGTCTTCAAATTTCAAAAATTCTCAATCTTCAAATATCCTTAATTTTGCTCTCAAGAGTCCATGTTGATTATTCAAAGTTGACTAGCCTTTTTCGAGTTCCATGGCTGCAGAAAATATCCTGGGATATAAGCAGAGAGAGTTTTCCCTAGTGGAGAAAAGTTAAAGAGCCTGAACACTTCTTTGAGGCTGAGCTTTCACAAAAGTTAAAGTACATTCCTGTGAGTCAATGTACAGACGCCATAAACAATTCCAGAGTGAATCTTCCTCTCTTAAAAAGGTGCCAAAGATTTCCATGCGCCTGATGTCTTCCCTAGTGACCAGCTTAAATGTCACAGACTTATATCCAAAAGATATTGGAGCTGACCAAAGCACTTTCCCTATAGAAATGTGTTGACATGGGCTGGGGACAGAGACCTAATTTTTCTTGTGAAAAATATGGACAGAGAACTTAAGGGCATGGAGAACCTATGGACATAGAGAATCTGGGTGGTCTTCGGGGGACTAATCTGCCAAACTGTGGCAGCACACTCCAGGAAAGGTCACCTCTCACGGGGGGTTGTATGTGTGACATGCATGAAATGACCAGATGAAATATTGGCAGCAGGTTACAAAGATAAATCTTCCATTCCAAAGCCTTTCCAGTCAATCAAATAATGGAGACATCCATTAATTCAATTGGCAATACAAAATCACTAGGCAACATATAGGTCAAATACTAGTGAAATCAGACCTAAATTGGAAAACTGATGAAAGTACAACTTAATGTACCACGCAGTAATACAAATGTATCTCCTTTTATCATTTTGACAAAATATTAAAAAAGGTGGCTAGGTTTCATCAAACAATAACTTAAACATTGTAACAAATACAAATGAATATGTCAATGGCTACTCCCAAGGATTAAATGCCTGTCTGTAGTTTTCTAGCTCCCAATGTTGTAATACGAGTCTAGACAATATCAGACTATTCATTACAATGTAATAGATGTCACAAAACATGAAAGCAATACACACGTACAAATACTTAGCCACACTGAAACAAAAAAATATACATAAACATGCAATTGAATACAAAACATTTGGAGCCGGTTCTCGTGGGTTTCGGCGAGCGTGCCGCCTTCGTCAGGAAACCACATTAAAAAGTAATATCAAGATCAAAAGAAACGGGAAGTAGACATCCATTAATTCTTTATGAATCTTGAATAGTTTGAACCGGCAGTATTAAATGGTTGTCTACCTGGATATGGGGTGGGGTGGTTCTGTGCAGGTACTTGGATTGTGGAGCTTTCAAAGGGAAACATACAATAACAGGTGGGTGGAAAGATCACGATGTAGCTTGAACATCATGGTCAGTAGGTTATTGACTTGGGAAATAAGGAATTGAACAATAATTTATAGCTGTAGCTTAAAGAATGGACTTATAATTCATGGTTTTAATTTCTTTGGGCCCTCTAATGAGATGTTCTTGATAGGAAGCCAGACCTAATTCCCTTTTGTGTAAAAGGGTTCGAGTTTATGGTGTTATCTGAATGTATTTTGTGTCTTTTGCATTAATATCCTGCAATTTCTTATGCTCTTCAGATACTAAAGAAACATTATTGGTAGACTGAGTTGCTGCATATGTAGGGCTTCAGGTTAGTAACTGTATAAACAAAAGAAGGGATTATAGCAGGTTGCTGAGGGTGGGGCATTATTATAAGTGAACTTGGCAAGGCTTAACATTGCTAGCCATTTACCTCCTACAATTGAAAGAAGGCAAGAAGATATTGTTTTATCACCTAATTTACCCTCTCAGCATGTAATCAGACTGGAGATGGTAAACAGAGGTCAGACAAGCACAAATGACTAGAATTGTGCATAATGAAGTCTAAAATGTAAAAACAAACTGAGGTCTTCAATCAGAGATTACAATAGATGGCAATTTGACAAAGATAGCAATTAATATTTCTGCCAATTCTTTTGTGGTGGGGATTTTTAGTGGCACAAAATGATCAATTTTAGACAATAGATCTAGGGTCACCTTGATGGTATCAACACCATGAGTCCTTGGGAGATCTATAACATCCTTTTTAGATATGGTGTCGCAAGGGTAAAGATCACTTGGCAAAGGAAAAAGATGAGTTGTGGGTTTTCTGTTAAAATGGCTTGTTTTCTAAGACAGGTGGTAAAAGTTTGGACAAATTCATGCACATCTATAAATAATATGTCCCAATAGAAATATCTTTGAACCAACAACAAGGTTTTACAAACACCTGGGTGAACTGACAATGATGAAGCGTGGCACCAATGTTGTATCTCTTCCTGAAACTCAGCAGACTAAATATAAAATGCATGGGTTTTATACAATAAATCTTCCTTGACAGAGTGTCAATAGTCACATAATCATAAGTTAGCATCTAGTCTGATCAGTTAATTTCCTAATTTGTCTAGAAACACCCGAGATTTAGCTAGTCCCAGTGCACCTACCACAACGCCTTCTGGTAAAATACATGGATTCCATAGATCTCCCACAGCAGCAGGTCCTAATTCGAGCAAGACATGAAATATTGTGGGTTTTTTTCCTGTTCAAAAGGTAAACACAAAATCATAGCATGCAATGAAGCTGCCCAATTATGAGACAGGTGGACCACCAGGTATAAGCCAACGGAGTACAAATTTACTTCATCACGGTAAACGTTCATCCGATATCCTGAGGAATTTACAGGCCAATCAGAGGTACATTTTCTGACCATACTCCATATTTGGAGTGGGTAGTCAGATGACTTTTGGTCTTGTCCCTCACCACCAGGAATTTCCTGGTCAGGAGGGACAGTAAAAAAATACCCCTCACCCCATGAGAGAAAACGTCCATGGTGTTAGGACCATTTGTTTTTATTTTCCCAAGAACTAGCTACGGCTTTGAGATTTGTTTTCTAAAAGTAAAAAAAACCTTTTAACTGCATGGTGTAACCATTCATCACCAATGACGGACACACACCAAACTTTTAAATGGCTTTGTATGGACTGCCATGGTAGAGGTTCATACAAACCCTGAGAGTTCGGCAGAAGCCTGGCAGTAATCTAAGTTTGGAGGATGGAGAAAAGCAATCAGGGTGGACGTAAAGTTCTCTGCCACCCTGATTGCCATTACTCTGTCCATCAACCTGTAAATCAAAGATTCTTCTGATGTCTTTTATCCTTTTCTTCTTTTGACAAAGGAGCAGTGAAGCCTCCAATTTTCTTGCCTTTAGCCCCATTAAAAGTCTGGGAATGGAATCATTCTTCTCACTTCAACTTATAATCATCTTACTGCTAGATGTCCCCCCTGGGTAATTTTATGCTTGCCCAACCTGTGCTCTGGCATTACCACTAAATATATCCATTAAGGCCAAGTCTCTGGTGGGTTGACAATCTGATGTAATTTAATTAGTCTCACAAGCCACTGTAAAATAGTGATGCTTTCTGATCTTATGGTTAATTAGTTTCAGTGATCAGGTGATATAAGAGGTTATAGAGAAGAGAAAAAACATTGTTACCTTGCTTTAAACTAAGCAGCTCGTCATCCATGGTTTGAATAGGAGAGTGTCTTGCAAATAACTTTTCATGCCTGCCTCAAAGTCAATAAAGTTATTTACAATTAGATTATCACTTTCCACCAAGGGTTCTGACTACACAGTAGCATTTCCTGCTACATTAGAAAGAATAAATGCCATCTTCGAATGGAAATGCTGCAAGCTGGCTTATGAACCTTGAATAACATGGGTTCATAAGCACTAAACAATTGGCACTATTTACATGAATCTCCCTGGTGGAAGAAAAGGGACAGCGACAGGCCTGTTTTTATCACCTACAATCAGATAATGCAGTATGAGTTCATTTGTATTCCCCACTATCTGATGCCTTTTTAATCTATATGTTCTCCTGTATATGTTGTTCAGTGTGCTTCCTTGAGTATCACATTTGATAAATATCCAGTGTAACGATTTGCACAGTCAGAATTAGGGGATTGTAAAATCCCTGGGTGCACTACTAGTCTGTGTATGGTGAGACTTCCAATTTTTTTTAATTCTTCAGTTTATGTGTGATATGTTCAGATTGACATTGCGTACCCATTAACTTTTCCCCATAAAAACGTAAAATATTTATTATGTTTGAATCCATTATCATCACGTTCTTCATTCAGGAATTAATTTCTAAACGAACTGAAAAATTACAGCTAACTGGAAAAATCAAGCAATCATTAAATCCCTTTTGCATGAGAGTATCAGGTTTTGTAATCCAAAAGAGTTATCTTCTTTCCTTATCCTTCTCTCTTCTGTACCTTTTCTAGAATGGTGAACATTAGTCGTCTAATATTATATTTGTTTTCATTAAAATGAATGGCCACTGATGATTTCTTAGTCTTTCTAGTGATGTTTTACGTTTGTGTTCTACCAACTGTGTGCTCATCTTGGGTTCTGTATTTCCCACATAAGCTAGACCACACAGGCATTTTAACATGTAAACACCATTTTGAGAATCTCAAGCGGCTACAGTCTTAATTGGAATTTTGATGCCTTGTTGTGGGAGAGTTAACATTTTTCCTGGTATTATGTTCTTGCAGCCACTGCAATTATGGCACAGATTTGTGCCTTCAGTGACCTATTTAGAATTTGTGTCATGGTTTTTGCTTTGTGTTAATATATCTTCTATGACTTTTGAGCATTGTAAGCAACTATTAGTGATACATGAAACACTCCTTTGAAATCATGCTCTATTTGTAATATTGTCCAAAGTTGCAATATGACTTTTTGAATTGTTTACTGTTTGTTGAATATTTTGAAGCAAACCCCATCTTCAATTTTTGCTGATTTTGGGCCTCATGTAGGTAGCATACCAGTTACCACTTCTTAAATACCGAGCCGTACCGAATCGGTATTTAAGAAGTGGTAACTCGTATGTAGGTAATGAGTCGGTAATTTTTACCGATTCGTTACAATTCGGTAATTACCGAATCGGTATTTACCGATTCGGTAATGAGGCATACCTTCCCATTGAGGGGAAGGTATGCCTCATTACCGAATCGGTAAATACCGATTCGGTAATGGTGGAGAACATGCAAGGGTGGCAGGGTGTCACATTGACACCCTGTTGCACCCCTGATTCGGCCATGTGTGCACATGTGGCACACATACATGCCCTAAGGGCATGTATGTCTGCCACATTGCACACTGCTAAGCGCTGAAAAATGCTGATACACATACATTAATTATTTACCACCAACTATTAGTTGGTGGTAAATACCGACTCCTAAACACACCCACACACTCCCCCTACATCTCATTTTTGGATTCGGAATTTACCGAATCGGTATAATTACCGAATCGGAAAAATTACCGATTCGGTAACATTACCGATTCGGTAATTTTCCCGATTCGGTAATTTTACCGATTCGGTAAATTCCGAATCCAAAAATTGTCCCCCTACATACCAATAGCCAAAATACCGGTCGGTAACGGTATAATTACCGAAAATCGGCCGTTACCGACCGGTATTTGGCGACCTACATGAGGCCCTTTGTTTCTTATCCATGGTTCGTGCAATTGATTCACTTACGGTGTTAGGTGGATAATCACTGTCTATTAATTTATGCCGCATTTTTTCTTCGACAGTTTCAAATTTTTCTTCATTGGAAATTGTTCTTTTGGCCCTCGGCAGTTGGTAATTTGATAGATGTTTAGTAGACAAATACTGCAAGATAAATAATCATATGATAAATACACACCTTTGGATAAAAAATCATTTTGGCAACCCCTTTACCATGTCTGCATGCTACCACTAAACCAACCATATCAAATTATTATCTTTGACACGTACACTGGGAGCAATGGGCTTTAGTTAGGCCAGTGCAGATGTTAAACACTGAAAACACAGGGATTTCTTCAATATCAATAAGAAATTCAAGAGAAATTGTTAGCAAAACCATTATGTGAATATTATGACATATTTGCGCAATTGTAAAATTGTAGTCTACAGTAGGCATTAAACAGTGATGTTCCACGGTTTGTGCAACAGTGCAGGGCATTTTCAATGACTCAGAATTTAATATAAAGCATATACATGTACATACCTTAGGTGACAACTCCTGAAATAGCAGATTAAAATTGTCTCCTTCTACCCTGGCTAAAAGCAGACACTTCAGTTCCCACATTAATAGTATCCAGCTCTTCATTTTGTGCTCATGGTTACAATGTGCATTTAGAACATTGGAAACTTGGAGCAGAGGTGGCGAGGTAGAGGCAAGATGGCGGCCCTGTAGTCGGCTGGGCAGTGTTCTCTGCCCGATCAGACCCCTTATGCTTCTCACAGACCTTTCATCAAATATGTGGCTACAGACTGAAGATGGTCTGGACAGCTTAGAATCTACTTTTTGCAGGACGTATCTGACAATCTTTATCAATTAGTGGAATGCTCACCTGGTGGATCCCAAGCTGCTCTCCCTGGATTTAGGGCTCAGCCGCATGCCGCACTACCCCCCGGGAAAGCGAGATGCCACCTAAGACCGCAAGAGGATCAAAGACTTGTGGCTCCTCGAACCTCCCTAGTACAGCGAAAGCCAAGATTGGGTCACAGCGCCCTGCGGGGTAAACCGCAAAGCAGCTTTAGGATACTCCAGAGAAACTCAGTGGGACTGCTAAAAAGTCTACCCCGGCGGCCCTTTTTCTTGCAAAATTCTCAGCCAAGAAGTCAGCATTATTGGACATTGGCAGTTCCAGGATGCAGTCTCCTCTAGATGAGAGATTACTGCCTGAGACTACATTGGAGGTGAGTGACCCTTTTGGGGCTAATTTAATCAATGCTGGTGGGCTCCCAGGGTAATAGCGGGACTTTAATAACAGCATTAAAGGGAGTGCTACATTCCCCCCGGGACTTCCCAACAGCTCTAGTAAAAGCAAAGATTACTGAGGGGACAATGCTAATTCAAGTGCACGGGAGGCCCTGCCTGTGAAGATTGTTGCGAATAAGTTGCTGAAGACGTCCATGGTCGGGGGTCACCAGGGCCAGAGCTGGGAAGAACAAGTTGAGAGCTTGGGAGGAGTGGACGAGGTAGAGTGTGATGATACATTATTTTCTCTATCTGACCCGTCCAATTCGTCCTGTGAAGAGGAGTCTTAGGTGCCTAAACAGAGCTTGGGAGGAGACTCATTGGGGGGTGGATGGAGTGAGTTAAGCAGCTTACGCATGGAGGATGAGTAGACCTCAGCTGAAGGCATTGGCCTTGGCACAGTTCGGAAGACGGGTCATTCGGGCATGAGTGAGCTAAATTAAGGCAGAGGTGCTCTCTCTTGGGATTATTCATTTTCTCCAGCACTTGGCGTTCCCGGAGGGAATCCTCCAGAGACAATTTAGACATGCCCTGTAGCTCAAGACATGGCGAAACAAGTATCACTCAGTGTCATATATCAAAGTATAATGGAACACTGGGAAGAGACTAGGGCAGAGAGTCAAAGAACACAAACCGCCTGCTGTAAAATGCAGAATGCTATACACCGTGTAACCAAATCATACTCAGAATTTGCTGAATGGATTGGGGAGGCAGATAATCGAATCTCCACACTGGAAGATGAGCTGACAACACAAAGAACAGTAACAGATATGCTTAGATCTCAGAAAGATGATACTCAATGGAAACTGGCTGATTTGGAGAATCGTCTGCGACAAAATAGTCTCAGGACACTCAGGATTTCAGGGGGAGTTGAAGGCCTTGATGTTTGTAAATATGTAGTGGAACTCTTAACAGAAGTCTAACCAGAGCTAACACAATGGTGCTGTGATTGTGAAGTGCAGAGGGCTCATCAGTTTCCATTCAAATTGTATGCTTGACCCAGCCATGAAGTTCCAAGATCTAGGGCAGTGCTATTCTGTCTGAATATTTTCTGTTGTGCAAAGCTCTGCATGATCTGTCATGTCTAGATAGGAAAAGGTCTGGGAAGGGATAGGAATTCTTTGTCTGGCTAGATTACTGTCAAATGACTGTAGTGAAGAGATGGCAACTCAGACAGCTAATCCCAATGTTTCAGAATAAGGAGGTTCAGGTATTCTTACTCAATCCCGCAAAGCTCAAAGTCAGATCTAAAGATAAAGCCCACTTTTTACTTTCAAAATAAAAGCAAAATATTTTTGATTTAGGGTATGGGAATTTGATATGTCTTTAAAGGGAGGTTGGTAAGAGATTTTTTATTTATCACATTTTGCCTTTTTCGTCTTTCCATTTAGACAAACACTGTGGTCAGTAGGTATTCAGGGTCTGGCGAGTGGGGGGGGGGGGGGGGGGATGAGCGCACTCCATCACAATGGTCCCAAAGCCTCAAAGGTTGGGTGTGGGGAGGGGGCTCCATAGAAACTAAGAGGAAGGGATAGAGTCAGGGGTTGGGGTAGGTTTGGTGGAGGGAGATCCGGGGGTAAAAATAAGCCATTTTGTTAAATGGAGCAAGCAAGATAATCCTACATTGATGTTCAAGTTGCAAATTATTGATAAACTGATGTCTTTACGCTGGTTCAATTGTCCCCGATTTCTTAACTCAAGTGCAGAAAGGAGGGGCTATCTTTACTGTAACAAGGCGGATGAATGATGACTCCGCACAGACTTCGTATTTGTTCTATTAATATATGTGTTTTTAATGATAGAGCTAAAAGGCATAGAGTAGCTCTGGAGCTAAGGACAATGCAGCCTGATATTATCTGTATGCCAGACGCTCATATCCCATGGAGGAAGTGTTGAGTATTAACTGAATTGAGCTATACTTTGTTAGCTTATACATAACAAAGCACGTCAAATCAAGGGGTGGCGATTCTCTCAAAAAATGGTATCTGTACTGCGGGTAGGATACTAGTAGATAAGTATGGTCATTGGGTGGTTGCTAAATGCCGTAAAGGTTCAACTAAATTCACATTATGTGCAGGCACAAATACCGATGAGTTGCAGACTCTCGACTTTCTTAATGTTGAACTCGCACCTTGGCCAATGCCCCTGGTCCTTTGTGGAGATTTCAATATTCATTAAGAGGTGTCACAGACACAGATGCAGGGGGGCAAATACATAGGGAGGAAACCCAAGTTTTTAAGAGCTCTGCATTGATTTATTTTAGATCACAGTTTAATAGATGTAGGGGCAAAATGTATGTATCCAGACCCTGGCTTCACCTTCTATTATTTCTCATATAATAATCTGATTAAACTAGACTATTTTTTTTTTATATCTTTGACCCATCTGGCTGAGGTCAAGATAGAGATCTTGTGGCTCCTTTAGCTTTGACAGAAAACTTTTGCTAGATCTACCATTTGTTAGTCATATCAGAATTTGGCTGGAACAATTTTTGCAGATTAATCGGAATTCAGCTGCTAGGGAGATAGTATGTGATGCATTAAAAGCAAGAATTAGGGGGAGGTTCTTTGTTTAGGACTATTCTTGCAGAAACAGTAAAATAATGTGATCCAGGGATTATATGTGGACCTCAGGAATGCCGAAGAGGAACTTGCACAGAGACTACAAAGTAATCAGGATATAAGTGAGTTACAGACAGAGGTCACTGTTTGTAAGGCCAAAATCAATCAGCATTGGAGTAAGGAGGTCGCTAGGAAATACCTATTATATAAAAAATAATGCTATGAATACGGCAAGGCTACTGGTAAACTTGTAGCAAGATGGATTAGGCAAAAAGAGGTTGAAAGGGGCGTAACTGCCATCAAGGATCATTTGGGCAGATTAGTGGAAACATCATCTGACATCTTGACAGTGTTCAAGGAGTTTTATTAAGAATTGTATACAGAGGGACCTGTAACTTCCAATGGGGGGTACGAGAGATTGTTACAAGATTTGTAGAAGTAAGCTTAGTAGAGAAGATCAGGGACCTTCTTGATGCCCCTATTCCTGTGGAGGAGCTATTGGAGGCTATCAGCTCATCCGCCACTGGCAAGGCCGCTGGCCCGATAAGCTTCCTCTGGAGTTTTATAAAACTTTTTTGGGGGAATTACATAAGGATATGCTGATAACTTTTCAAAGAGCACAAAACGTCCAGATTCCTCCATCCTGGGATTTGGCCAATATTGTCATCTTTAAAAAGAGGAATAAACCACCTACCCTGCCAGGATCGTATAGGCCCATATACTTACTGAATTGTGATGGTTAAATCTATGCAAAGATTTTGGCCAGCGGCCTCGCCATAGTCATCACTCCCCTAGCATCACATAGACAACATGGTTTTATTCCTGGAAGAGGCATGGTCAATCATATAAGGTGAGCCGTCACGTAATTCAATCTCGCTAAAGTACAACAAGCCCTGCTTAGATTTAGTTTACTTGACACCAAAAAAGCGTTTGACTGTGTCTTTTGGTATTTTCTTTGGTCAATGATGCACTGGCAAGGATTTGGAATGGGTTTTATGATGGCAATAAGGGCCATGTATAGAACACCTACTGTTAAAAGTTGTGCAATGGGTCTAGATTCAGATTCAGTATCTATTTTTAGAAGTACAAGACAGGGGTGTCCCTGTTTGCCCTTACTTTATGCTTTGTATTTTGATCCATTTTTAACTATGCTTGAACGTAATACGGATATCAAATCTATTTTCTAGAGACAGGAAGAAAACAGGGTGTTTGCATATGCAGACAATGTAGTCATTGTTACTGCAGAACCAACAGCGGCAGTGGTGGAAATTGAGAAGGTGGCTAAACAGTTTGGGTTATTCTCAGGTATAAATTAAATGCAGCGAAAGCCAGATTATCTGTACTAAACAGGCCTTCTTCAATGACCCAATGATTGTTGATGAAGTAGTGCACTTAGGGATTAAACTCAAACTCAGGAAGATAAAAAGTGAGCTTGATAGAGTTGAATGCTTGCATCTCTCCCTCGTGGAAAGATGCATGTCTTAAAAATGAGAATTTTGCATTTTGACAAAAGTATTATATTTCTTTTGAGCTGTACCTGTGGAGCTTACTAAAATCCAGCTTTAAAAATTACAAGCGCTCTGCAGTAGTTTCATTTGCAGTCAGAGGAAACCTCGAAGGACAATGAATGACCCTTCTTAGAATTCGGGGGCAATACTTAATTTTACATTTTATTATTGGGCCTGTCTACTACAAAATATGGGAATTTTGATAACAGGGGAGGACATTATAGATGATGCTAAAGCTCGGTTTATATAAAAAAAAGTTAATGGGCACAGAAGCAAATGAATGCTTGCTTGCTGAAGAACCTGGAAGCTAATTATCATAAAATAAAACCTCAATTTAAGGTTCTAGTAACTGCCTATAAAGTTTGGAAACAGGTCAGACGATGTCTTCAGCTTGGCACAATATGTTATTATACATCTACATCTGCTTCATCATTCCTACCCTCCATTGTTTGGGATACAGTTATGGAAAGATGGAGACAACAGGGGATAAGTAAAATAGGAGACTTTTATACGGATTCTCAGATCAGCTCATTTTTAGAATTACAAGAAAATTATTTATTGGTAAGGACAGTTTACCAGAATATTCTAGGAATTCAATAGTAAAGCGATGCTTTGTCCTCCCTTTTTTTCTCTGGATTTTTATGCAACTATTAGATTGATATGTCCGCTTTGTTCTTAGTGTTCTACTGTTACGATTAGTCTTGCTCCATTTGTAATTTAATTGTACTGGCTTATAAAATCAATAAATACATTTATTTAAAAATATAGAATATTGGAAACTCAATGGTGATAAACATTCACAAGAGAAGACAGTAAATGCTAAACAGCTTTGGGTGTGGATTATTGGCTTCAAAATACAGTTTCTGTTTGGTGGACATACAGCGCATGCCGTCCCACTACAGAGAAGGAATCCACAATAACGACAATGCTGTCGCTGATCAAATTGTAATATCTGTTGTACAATAGCAAGTGTGCAAAGCAACAGCTGCAACCTGGTCACAAGCAGACATTGATCAGGAGTAACTCTCAGCAGTTCAATCACAGTCCAATCAGCACTCAAGAATTAACCCATCCATGCCTCCAGGATTCCTGAAGAAGTATAACTACACCCTGGGACAAAATTAGCTCCATAAAGTAATTCTTCCCAAGAATGGTGTTGAAGAAATACCTACTGAAGCAAACCGACAGAGTCTAATGTAAGAAGCTCATGAAGGGAGTGTCTCGGTGTTAGTAGGAATTACAGCAACTCTAAATTTTGGCAGGAGCTTTACAGGTGGTCATTAATGCCGAAACAAATTTAGTAATATGTTTTACAGTGTAAGCTGCGCTAACAAATTAAAAATTCTATCATAGTGAGGCCACCGTAAACTCCTTTGAAGACATCACTGCAACCCTTCATGGTCGCTTACCTGGATCATGTTCCATTCAGGCCAATGAATACATATAAATATATATTAGTAGAAGTAGATTCTTGCACAAGTTTACTGTGGCCGTTGCCTCCAATCCAGGTCCCATAAAGATTTACAGCACTTAAGAATGAGTGGACTTTGCACCTTTCACTCAGATTTCTGCTGCACACCTAGATCTGGCCGCAAGGGAAGACGATATTTTAGAGATCTGTCTTGAAAGGTAGAAGAGAGAAGTAACATTAGCCTCCATCGTTCTGTTTGCTTCTGCAAAGAAGCACTCTTTGCACATTTCTTTTAGCAAAGCGGGAAGCAAGCTTAAGTAAGCACTTCTTGCTGCATAAAATACCATTAGTTCTAAAGATATATAAGGTACGGGGTGCAGGGGTGGGGTTGGGCATATGATACTGTTGCTTAGGGGAGATGATGAAGGGCTTAGTTTTGACAACTGACCTCATGACAGCATAAACTTAGCGGGAAACTGTACATGGCATGGAGCAACTTAGGTTTAATAAACCAATACAGCCATTTAAGTTAGATGGCTGACAACATGAGGGTATGATTGTTTGGGGAATAAACTAGCAATTTACTGATATTTGATGAAGTACAATAAAGGCATTTCTAATATTTGCCTTATCCATATATTATCTGCTATATCGTGTTAATAATTATGGTCTTTCTGGTAAACATGATTTTGAGAAAAATATTGCAATATAAATAATCAGATTAACGATTATCTGACAGGTTTGACTGACTTGCAACATACCATATTTAATAGAGCATAACTCACTAGAGGATTAAGACAGCTGTCAGTTCTATTTTTATGTGAAAAGGGTTTATTTCCTTTTGGGAGTAAGGGGATTTATCAGGTGTGATAATACCATGGGTGGAAATTATTTTGCAGCACCATTCTCATTTGTGTGCAACATCACATTTAGGGGTACAACATCAACAGGAATGTAGAACTTTTAGGAGCACACATCACATTTACAATAAAAAATTGGCAGACCTGCAAAATCAGAACTGGTGTCACATTAACAGGAGTGTCCGCATGTTTTACATACAAATTCACAGAAGCAAAATCATATTTAGATGTAAGTTTACTCTTAATCAAAAGGTGTGTATTCAAGGGAGACAGCTTTCTCTTTGTGAATTAGTCACCGCTCCAAATCGGCAACCGATAATCATCAATTGTTTGTATCTTCAACTATATTTGCAAACCTCTGATACATACCATTGTGCTCACAAACAAAGGAGGATACACCTTTCATGCCACTTCTATCTGAGATTTATAATGTTTGGAAAAGCCATTTTTAAGTCAGAAAAGTTTCTCAGGTTTGACACCTGTACATTGCACAAAGCTATTTTGCAGACACAGACCCTGTGTTTTCGTAAATCACAAACTTGGCAAACACAAAATTCCTTTGTATATCTGGCACCAAATAACAGAGAGCTAACAGTAAGAGTGAAAATGTCCTCAAGCGTGATATACAATGTGAGTGACATTCTCATGAAGCAATGGATTAAAAATGGCTGACTAGAAACCCCTCTCTGTGTATGTGTATGTGCATGTTTTTGGTGATGATGATAGGAGTTCTGGCAAAAGCTGTCCGTGCCAAGTGCTTAAAAGAGGAAAGCAACACATTCACAATTTGTTTTTGTATATTACATCATGATTTTCATTTTAGTTTTGCAATTACTAGTGATAATAGTGGTAACAGCAGGCAATTTGATAGTGGGCACAGTTTGCACTAGCTGAAAACATAGGCACAAACTAATGTTGTGCCTATTCTGCCTGGACCATATGAGTATAGTCAACCACAGAGATCTACTGAGTTTGAGTACAGGAACAGACATGTAGAATGTATTTGTCATGAGGGAATTTCCAGAATATAGGTTCCCACAAAAAGTTGTTCCTAAATTGGGAGTTTAGCCTTACCTGTTGACTAGGAATATTCCTGACAGTGGCAGAACAGTACAGTTGGGCAGCACCCCTCGCAGGAGATCTGAAAGTGAGCAAATAACAACTGGCCCTCATATTTAGTAATGTAAATAAAGAAGCAGTACTGAATGGTACCACAATAACCTGATTGTCTGCAAATAAAATATTATATAATCATACGGGGGACGAAGAAGTTAGGATCCATTCGGCTTCCTGTCAAAGGTAGAAAATCAAAATGGAGAATGGAACACTTGTACCTGTACCACCAGGGTCAGGTGTGATAACCAATTTTAAAAAACCCTCATTCACGTACAGGAGTAGTTAAGCGGTATATCTTGGTTTTCCGCTTCTCTTAGGGACGTGAAAGCATCCTCATTGGGTCTTTATTTGACTGAATGCTTTCCTCCACCTGGACGTAGACCAACTGGTAGTATCAGTAGCAATCAGTGATAATGTGAATAGGAATAGTGTGAGTTAAAATTACTGTCTGTACGGCGGTGCATTTGCAGAAGTGTTACTGTTCTACAGCACCTTATTTTCCAAGTGAAAGGCCGACATGTTTAAGCCCCGTTTGCCCAGAAGGGTCATGGGGCTTTCTTCAGGACCTATAGAAAGGGTCAAGATGCTAAATGTAAGCACCTTGGTAAGGTAAGTCATTAACTCACCCTTCTTCTTACTGACAGGTCAATAGTACCTATAGTTGGAATGAAAACAGAATTAGAACAGTCTTCAAATGTTTTTGTTACATGTGTAATTCTTAGAGTATGCATTCATAGCTCCAGGTGGGGCACCCACAACATTATCGACTATGGTGACAAGAATATGCTCATACTGTAGCAATTTAAAACACATAAGATGACAGAAAATGAAATAATAAAAGCAGAAATAAAAACATCAGTAACACTGTTAACTGAGTATTTCTTGACTGAGTCCTTCTAAACTAACTGTGCATTTGTCGTAAATGGAGAGTGTTGACCTTTGAACTCTGGCTGTCACTGTAATCATTTAAATTGCATGCATACTGTAAGAATTACACATGTAACAAAATATTTGAAGACTGTTATAGTTCTATTTTCATTCCAACTATAGGTACTATTGACCTGTCAGTAAGAAGACGGGTAAGTTAACGACTTACCTTACCAAGGTGCTTACATTTAGCATCTTGACCCTTTCTATAGGTCCTGAGGAAAGCCCCAAGACCCATCTGTGCAAAGGGGGCTGAAACATGTTGACCTTTCACTTGGACAATAAGGTGCTGTAGAACAGTAACACTTCTGCAAATGCACCGCCATATATTTTTTTAACCTTGCTGTTTCTCCTACTGAATAAAGTGTGTTTGGGGAAGGAACGGACAGTAATTTTAACTCACGCTATTCCTATTCCTATTCATATTATCACTTATCACTACTGATACGACCAGTTGGTTTACCTCCAGGTGGAGGAAAGCATTCAGTCAAATAAAGACCGAATGAAGATGCTTTCATGTCCCTAAGAGGAGCAGAGAACCAAGATATAACGCTTAACTACTCCTGTGCATGAATGAGGGTTTTTTCAAATTGGTTATCACACCTGACCCTGGTATTACATGTACAAGTGATCCATTCTCCATTTTGATTTTCTGCAAATAAAATACTCCACGTTGTAAGGTATAGACAACTATTTCTTATTGCATCTATTAGGCAGCAAACTGAGTAAACAAATAGTGAATCTATTGCACATAAACATAAAATTAAGTGGTAAGTAGTGAGAGGTGAGAAGAAGAGCCAGAGGGCCAGAATAGTTGCTGAAGTGGTGGAACATAGAGCATTTTCAAGTTCAGCATGGGCTGATTTCAAAACTAGCCAGAACCATAGAACCTACCGTCCATAGTTGCTGAGGTCAGATCATTAGCACCAACCCTCCCGTGCAATGGTCAGTCAGGATTTGGATGATGTTTGCTTGTAGCAGAACAATAAATATATTTCAAGTGCTACTGAACATACAAGTAACTATCCAAATATTAGCTAAATCCTTTCTTAGTCTACTGAGAGTATACGTTGTGCATCAATTCTCAGTGAGTAATTTAGAGACAATACAACAAAAATAGATTGGTGTCCTGGAAAAGCACAATAGCAACAGCCCATAGCATATATAGACAAAGCTGACATTCAACAGTGCAATGACTGATGGGAGCCTCACCAGAAAGTTGAACATTTACGACAGGCAAACAGCAGAACTTTGTAAAATGTCTTATTCTGACCAAAAAAAGGGAGAATGGGCTATTCCCCCAACAAGAGACCACGGGCCTCATGTAGGTAAATATAATTTACCGATTCTTAAATACCGAACTTTACCGAATCGGTATTTATGAATCGGAAAGTTATATGTAGGTAATAATTCGGTAATAATTACCGATTCGGTAACATTCGGTATTAAAGAATCGGAATTTACCGAATCGGTAAATACCGAGGTGGTTTTTACCGAATCGGTATTTACCGAATCGGAAAAACGAAAACACATGACTGGATGAAACAGCCAATCCTGTGCAACCACACCCCACCCAACCAGGAAGTGGCCACACCCAGGCAGGTGCACACAATCAACAGACCCTGGAGAGGCTGGGAGTGCAGAGGAGAGGCAGGGAGCCAATGCCTGATTGTGCAGCTCAAAACCACTATGTCCAGCCAGAGGACACAGAGAGATGGAGGGGAAAGGAGGAGGAAGCAGAAATTCAGCCCCAGGGAACTCCAGGTGCTAGTGGAGGAGGTGGTGAAGCAGCACCAGAAGCTGTTTGGGAGGCAGTCCCTGCAAGTGCCAGAGTCAGAGAAGCGCAATATATGGCTGGGAATCCAGGCGCAGGTCAATGCGGTTGGAGTGACCCCCAGGGACATTGAGGTACTGAAAAAGCGCTGGTATGACCTGAGGATCGTCACAAAGTGGAAGATGGGGGAAATACAGAAGGAGGCCAGCCGGACAGGAGGTGGAATTAACAGGGCACCTGCCCTCACCGAACTGGAGGAGCTGGTGGAGGCCACAATAGAGCATGAGAGCGTCGTGGGCCTTGGGGATGCCGACAGCTCTGCCAGAGCCGCCACCCTACAAGGTAAGACGAATGCACAGCAATGTAGCCCCCCTACCCCTATCCCACAACCCCCATTGTGAAATGAGTATCCCACTCCAGTCCATGTGTTAGTGCAGACAGGCAATGCATTATGGGAGATGTAGTCAGGGAAACCCCAACCATGAACTGAATAGCACAGAACAACAATGCATGGTACACACATTAGCCAAAAGGATGCAGAGGACAATGTGAGAGTGTTACATAAATTTATTGTGATGCTAGCAATGCAGGGCTTCAGGTACACTGAGCTGATGTTGCATTTCTGTCCACAGATGTAACATCGCGCAGGACTGCACATGCTACAGGAGAGAGGGCACACCGGCAAGACAGGTCAGCTCTGGCCAGCACTAGTTCTGCCCAGGGAGCATTGCCACAGCCAGCATCACCACTACCACAGCCAGCATCACCACCACCACAGCCCGCATCACCACTACCACAGCCAGCATCACCTCAACCACAGCCAGCGTCACCTCTACCACAGCCAGCATCGCCACTCATGTTTGAGTCACCGGCCACATCACCGCCTGCATTTGTGAGGTCGAGTAGGCGTGCTGCTGCCAGGTTGTGAGCGTTAGACACCTCATCTGACGACAGCAGGGGCCCGGAGCCAAACACTATGCCCCAGGATGGGAGCCATGCCACTGTGCCCTCCACCTCACAGGGAGAACACACGGGTACAAGACGGCACCGCAGGTCGCGGGTGCAGAGTCCACCAGCAGATGTCGACAGCCATGGGGTCTTCTCGGGGCTCGAGGGCAACATGCTGAAGCAACAGCGCCTGCAAACAAAGGCAGTCATGTCAGTGCAGCGACATATGCGGGGACTGCAAACCACTTTTGTCAACATGGACATGAACATCAGCGCAATGGCGGTGGGGATGGGTGACATGGCAGCGGGCATTCAGGACATGTCCCAGTCCATCAAGCTGTTGTGCAGCAAATATGATGCTGACAGAGCTGCACGGTGCCGGGAACGGCAGAGGAGGGACAGTCACACTAGGGCACTCAACCGGCTGGCAACTGCCACGTCACTACTCTGCCGGCACTCTGTGGCTACGCAGGAGGGCCTGACACACTGCAGCAGCGACGTGTCTCGGGGGATGGTGCAGGTCACAAGTGCACTTGAAGTGCTATTGACTAGTCAGGCGGCCACAACTGGTGCAGGGGATGCTGCTGAAAGCATCGACACCAGCAGCAGGAGCAGCATAACAACCCCGGTCCCAGGTACCCGCAGGAGCAGCAGGCGGCTTGGGGCTGGCACTAGTGAGGAGGGTCAATCCGTGCCATCCCACTCTGTGGCGCGTGGCCGCAAGCATTAATGCAGCACCGCATAGCCAAAGACTATTGGGTGACGTAACCCTGGACTTACTACTTGTAATTACGCAATGTTGCCAGAATGGCATATTCTTGGTGTTGTGGCGTAGTGCCGCATTAAAACTACGTCATGACATACAACAACTGGCTGTGTCCCCTTACTTACTCAGAAATAGTTGCATGTGATCTCTGCCCGTCTCTCTCTCCCATCTGTTGCTGTTGGTACTCCAGCAGCGTTGGCCTCTGGCTGACCTGAATCATCCTCATTGTCCTCAAAATCTGTTAGTTCCACCTCTGTACCTCTCTTCGTGGCAAGGTTGTGCAGCATTGCACAAGTGGCAATGATCTTGCAACAGATGATGGGTGTGTACTGGCGTGCGCCTCCGCTCTTGTGGAGGCAGCGGAACCTGCTTTTCAATAGTCCAAACGTGCGCTCCACCACGTTGCGTGTAGATTTGTGTGCCACGTTATATCGTCTCTCACTCTGGGTTGCTGGGTGTAGGTAGGGAGTGAGGATGAATGACCGCACGGCATATGCACTGTCGCCTAGGTGAGTAACAGGGAACCATCAGTCACATGCCTCAATACACTATGATTTGCAAGTTTCATGGGGCGTCACTGTTACTTACCTAGCAGGTATCCCTCTCCAAATTCTCCGGCAAGCAGTCGTGTGTAGATCCCACTGTTCTGGAAGATGTAGGAGTCGTGGGTGCTCCCAGGAAACTTCGCAACAATATCAGTGATGCTGTTCCCTGCATCGCAGATTACCTGCACATTGATGGAGTGGGTGGACTTTCTGTTCCTGTAGATGTGCTCAGTGGCAGCTGGTGGGCAGATTGGGATGTGTGTGCCATCAATACAGCCAATGACATGGGGGAACTGTGCCATGTGATAAAAGTCTGTTTTAGTTTTCTGCCGTTCAGCCTGTGTGTTTGGGAAGCTGATGTAGTGGTGCATTCTCTGCATCATGGCATCCAGGAACTTCCTGAAGAAACGGGACAGGAAACTCTGGGATACACCGCCCACCGCAGCTATCACCCCCTGGTAACTGCCAGATGCGAGTAGATGTAGGCTGCAGAGCACCTGCACATGTGGTGGTATGGCATGCGCCCTTCTTGTTGGCTGGTCCAGGAGTGGGTGCAGGTCCCTGATCAGGTCCATGATGGTTTGTGGGTGTAGCCTGTACCTTTCATGTATCTCTGCGTCAGTCTGTTGAAAGAGTGTGATGCGCTGTCTGTAGAAGCGTTCCTCCCGTCTCCAAATCCTCAGACCTGCTGCCTGTAGACGTAGGCGCCTTGCAATGACATACAGAGCGGCCATGTTGTCCACGCTGTTGCATTTTGGGATTGCTTATATGCACTGTTGATGCTTACCACCTGCTTTCAATCTGTTAATTACCGACTCTTAATTACCGAATTTCATGGATTTCTTAATTACCGAATTTACCTACATGTCTTTTTCAGTTTTACCACTTCATATTTACCACTTCATATTTACCGATTCGGTAAATATGTATTCGGTAAATATGAATCGGTATTTTAGAAATCGGTAAAAATGAATCGGTATTTACCGCTTCATATTTACCGAAAACTGGTTTTTGGCCTCCTACATCTCACTTGACTAAATACCGGTCGGTAACGGGATATTTACCGAATTTCGGCCGTTACCGACCGGTATTTAGCTACCTACATATGGCCCCACATCCTTTGAATTCCCCTACCCCCTTGATGGTCTAACTCGGGAGTTTATAAACTTTCCATAAGCCTATAATTCATTATGACAGCATCAGTAGGCAAGCAGATAACACCTGGATCAGCAGAAACTGCTAATACAGGCAAGGGAGGGATGGCAGACTGGTCGGTGGCCCCCCAGCTCAGGAGGTGCATAAAGTCAGGTGTGCCACTGCAGGCTGAGAAGAGCCTGTGTCTCATCAGGCATCCTTCAGCCGTGTCGCATCTCATCACCTCAGATGAGTCCAGATCTGAAGACATGACTTTCTAAAAGATTAGACTTCATTTAGCTTAGGTCACCTCAGGATGTTTTCAGCCATGTGCAGGAGAGCTACTACTTCTCCTAAGATCCTCGAACTCCTAGCCAATGAATATTGTACTTCCCACTGGGATTATCCAACCCCTTCCTGTAGTGCCATCATTACCTGCCCTAAAGAAAGAGTAGTGGCTTGGCACCTGGTCTTTTATTCTCACGATTACAGTTCACTTTTAGGAAAGAGTGATCTTCCCTAACAAAACAACTTTCGATTCAAGGCTAATTTAGTTAGACTTCCCAGACAGCCTGTGGGCTACAGGTTTCTCCCTTCTACACCCGACATGCAGGAGATATGCAACGTAAAGTTGCATCTCCAGCGTGTTCCCTTCTAATGCCTCACTGGCACAGATATTATTAATAAGCATGTGAACATTTTGTAATACTCCAGCACACTAATGTCTGAGCTGGACCGGTGCATGCCTAATATCCTCACCAAATGAACAAGTACAGAGTATTTCCAAAAGATATCAGTGTCTTGTTGATCGAAATGTAATCATGTAATTTATCAGATTATCTGGTTATTAGTTTCAGTTAGTCTAGTTAAATATGGCATCAACAGTGATTTCAAGAATATGGCAAATCTATCAGCATACCAGTTATTTGAGGGCAGGATTTGAAGGTATGGAAATACGAAAAATGGAAGTGGATGAGGCTAGCAAAAATGTTCAAATGTATATACGCCGGCATTGGTTTCCATTGGATCGTTATTTACAATGAGGATGAAGTTATTTGTACCATTACTACCACGTAGGAATTTCTTTGTATACTTCTCTTCAATTTTCAGTCCCTCAAACAACCTAGATGTTCTGTCAAATTCCACAAAGTAATCCACGCAAATGGCCATGTTAAAAGGTAAAAAGGTAGTGAGGGAGATGAACAGATATGACCAATAGACTGATGTTTCTGTTAAACATGTTTCCATCATCGGAGGCTTGTGTGCTTTCCATTCATGGCAAAGTATTTTTAGGAGAATAAAAGTCCATTCTTGCTTTAATTGATTTTGTAGCAAATCAGCATTTGTTGTTTATCATAATCAGTATCTCTGGGTCCAAGTGAGATGGGACCTTTTCCTCAGCAGGGCAGAGATCAGCAGTTAACAGGGTAGCTCAGCACAGCAGTGAAGCAGTTCCTTAGAACAGTAAGTCAAGTAGAGTGGCAATGATGGTAACACAGCAGCCCCTACACCTGGCAGAGTTTGTTGCATGTCCAGTAGTGTACTGATTTGCTAGGGTCAGAGCCCCAGTACTTACACTCAAATGTGCCTTTGAAGTGGGGGTGACTTCAAAGCAGCTCCTTGAAATGCACAGGTTCCCTTTGATCCCAGTCCTGTCTGCCAGGGTATCTCTTGGGGGAATCAGCCCTTTGTCTGGGACACAGGACATTGCCCATATACATGTCAGTGTCAGCTCCCACTCCCCCTTCCTGCACAGGAAGGCTATCAGAATGTAGGTGAATGCAGACGAGTCCTCTGTCCCGCTGCGGCTTGTGCAGGTAAGAGCGGTTGGGCCGGGTGGGGGATGATTTCAACAGACAATGAAGAGGGAAAATTATTATTTATTTAATTTTCCCTCGTCATCGTCTGTTGAAATCCCCCCCTCACCAGGCCCCACAGCCACACCGCTCTTACCTGCCTGGGCTGCAGTTGCCTCTGTCACACCCACCCTTCCTGTATTTGTGGCTATCTAGAGGGAATGCACAAAGTAAACTTAGAAGTTTATTGGAGACAGTCTGCAGGCACACAGAGAAAAGTTAAGAGCAGAGAAATATCCACTTTCTAAAAGGAGTTGGGCCTGTTTTATCAGCTACATTGGGCCACTTTTATAAACTTAAAAGGGACATTGGAGGCCTAGAAAATAAGGTGTTGTTATAACCACAGTAGATGCTTTAAATTAGGCGTTCATTTGTCCTTTTTTTTTAAAAGGGATATATAGAAAACTGCAGAAATCATAAAGTGAAGGACTGGCATAATGAATAATTTTTGTTTGATGTGATGTCCCGTCTTAAATGTGGTTTGTAATTGATGTTTTTCTGTGTGTATGGGGGGCTTTAAATACTGAAAATGGTTTGGTAATGCTGTCCAATTAATATGAAAAGTGTGTATGTATAATGTTTTTTTTTTAAAAACAAAAATGTTTATAAATCGGGGGCTTAGACGGCCAACAATGCGGCCGCTTTCTGATTCAGCTCCACTCTGAGCCCCTTAAATCTGCTCTAAATCCACAGCTATAGCTGCCATAGATCATCCCTGATTGGTCTCAGGGGTCATTGCAATGGGATTGTAACAATTTTGATATTGGGAGTCCTGGAATATCGGCCACAATGTTATGGCTTGCTCTGCACTGTGCGGCTGCTGACCCCCTTCAGATTCACTGGGTGTGCCTAGTGCCGGGCTTCCTCTCCCTCTAACATCTGCTGTGTGGTTGGTCCCATGTGACAGGGGACCGAGAGTGAGGTCATGGCGGCTGAAGGCAGGCCAAAGGTGGGATGATGACCTGGGGCCCCGTGAGTCCTACCTACTGGAGCGGGTAACCGAGTGCTTGCTGGGGAGGTGGGACCTGAGATGATGCCTGGCAGTGAGGGATTGCAGCCTGCCTGGGCATCATATATTGGCCAACAACCCTTCGACTCACCTGGATTGGCCTGACCTTCACTTGTTTCCTGCCATTTGGCCGGCCCCGTATGGTGAGTAGCTGGGGAAGGAGCTGCGGTCGTTGGAGTTCACTGGAAGTGGCAGGACCTGGTCGTGTGCTCCTCCCTCCCCCATCTGGACCTGGTGTGCAGCGCCACAGGGGGTTCCGTGCAGCGGTTTGTAAGGTCGCTCTTCTGCCGGCTGTTGGTGAGGTCCCGGCTATGCCGCAACATTTCATTCTGCAAGGTGACCGGAGGCCATGAGGGGCCTTGCATCTGGGCCTCCTATTGCACTTGCTGCACAGGCCTAGGGCCCATGACTGGTGAGTGGCTGGGGACTGTGTAGTGTACTTCCACCCAAATGACTATTTGAGAATGGGTTGTTTCAACTTTACTTGTGAGGTTCCCCTCCTCCAGCCACATGGCACTTGGTGCATAGCACTTGATGTGGATGCTGAATCCTCATTGTTGACCCCCCCCCGGACTGTTTTGCACTGCACCTGTGTCAATGTTGAGCCACTGTGTTTCTGTTGTTGGCTTTGGCCCTTCAATCTACTGATGTTTTCGGCCTTTATCTGTGGAGAAAGATGTGTGGGCTGCTTTGTGACCGACTGGTCCTCTCTCAGTGCTGGGCCCCTGGCGGTTGTGGACTCTGTAGGGGCCCATGACTGGACTTATTTTTCTTGCTTCTCTGGGGGCTCCTCTCCAGAGGCCACTTCTCATCCTTGGACTGCATAAATCTGGTGCTTGGGTGTGGCGTGGAGATGGGATCTTCTGTGGGAGGGCCCATTGTTGGCCCTATTCGCTGTGGAACTTGAGGGCGTGATTTCCACTTGGGACCACCTGCCCATTGCACTATTTCTCTCTGAAGGCCCTCCATATATGTGGTACTGGATCTGAATCTCATGAGGTAAGGGTGGCCCAGGCATCTTAAATGGAAGTACCTCTGTACCCAACTTCTTGATCTGTCGACTGGGTTGAGCCCATTTGTTTCTGCTCGGGTCTTGTCTCCTGCTGCGGTGACTCCCGCTACTGACTGAGTCACCTGTTGCCTCCCACGCTCCGGGGTTGGAGATTTTTGGTGATCTCACAGAGTGTCCTGAATTGGTGCCTGGCCATTTATACCTTCTACCTGGTGTGAAGACTACTTACCACATCCACAAAGTTGGCTGCTCGTGCTGCTGCGATCCCGTGACAAGCGGGCAAACTCTTTTCTTTTGTGGGAATTGATCGCCCTGGGATTTCACTTGATGGGCAAGGATAGATCCACCTGCTCCACTACTTTACAGACTCACATAGATCAATACACTACTGGACTTACAGACGAGCCCCCGCGCCCCTAAGGGAGATAAACCTGCACCTCCATCTAGTGAACTTACTGCTATCCATTAAGCTAACCAGTCCTCGCAGGCTGTATCGGAGAGGTGAGGATGGATGTGGTGTTCCTCCGTCAGGATCTTCGGAATGCCACCGCACGTATAACAGAAACTGAATCTCGGATCTCCACTGTTGAAGATTAAGTCTCCGCTCCTCATCTGCATGGCAGAGCTTCATAGGTGTGCAGAGGAAGCTGAAAATTACTCCAGGCATAAAATTGTGCGCGTAATAGACATTCTTGAAGGTACAGAGGGCACTGTACCCCAGCTGGTGGCAGATTTCATAAAGCACTGGATAAAATCCTGGCTGCCCACTGATCATTTGTCTTCTTGATTTGCAATAGAGAGGGCATATCATGCGTTAACTCCCACAATTCCACCAGGAACTTACCCGAGTACAATAATTGCTTTCATCCTTAACTACAGTAACAGGGATGCCATCCTTAGAGAGGCTCGAGTACACAAGATCTCCAGTGTGGCGACACCAGGATTCTCCTCTTTACAGACTACACCTGTGAGGTACAGCAGCAATATCGCTCCTACACGGAGGTCAAGCAGAAATGTAGGGCCATGGGCCTTCAATATTATTTTCTGTTTCCAACTAGACTCTGTGTCATTCATGCCAACAAATCATATTTCTTCGACAATCAGGAGTCTGCATGGAAATGGCTCACAGAGGACTGCCTGCTTCCTGGCTCGGCTGCCGCCTCCTTAACTGGACAGACTCTGTTGAACCACAGGGACAGATGTTGCTGCCTAAACTTCGCAGGAACCGTACTCGCTCTCAGAGGAGAAGGGGAACTGTTTGCTCTGAATCACCTTTTTGGTACCCTCGGACAGACTGCTGTCACCATCTCAGTCTGCATCGAATTCTGCCTCCGATGGAGAGGAGGAGGACTGGAGCTAGCCAAGCCTATGGAT
Source organism: Triturus cristatus (assembly GCF_964204655.1). Classification (NCBI taxonomy): domain Eukaryota; kingdom Metazoa; phylum Chordata; class Amphibia; order Caudata; family Salamandridae; genus Triturus; species Triturus cristatus. The sequence goes on from NC_140583.1 coordinate 883,644,604, forward strand.
TCACTGTTTTCTACACCGGCTGCTCCTCATATGGACACTGATCTCTCTCGCAGTCCTACTATTCGATTGGAACTGGGCTCCTGGCAATTGCATGGTTCCAGTCTCTCCAATTGCACGGTCTGTTCTTTAGGTGTTGGTTCTTTTACCTACTTGTCTCACTGTTTACATGTTTGCCTTATGACCACCTCTACCACATCCAATGGCGGCTAACATCCTATATTAAGATGGGGTTCATGTATTTGATGGTCCTACATTGCTGTATATTTTGGCTTCTTTAATTAATTGTTTTTGGGGGATAACAGATGCTTCTGGGGTAGAAGTGTGGGGAGGGCTGGGAGTTGGGGGGTGGGGATTAATTTGTAAGATGTTGGTTTTTCAGTGTTTTATTACAAATTGCATGTATGTTTACTTTCTCCTTTCCTTTTTAGGTTTTGACCCACCCCTAAACAACAGCTACAGCAGTGATTTACTGGTCTTATACCTTTGTGGTGCCCTACTGACACATTTTCCAACTAACTTGTGGACATCCACGGACCCCTTCCCTATGTCGTCTATTATGCATAGTTACCTCCATACCCCATAGCGATTGCCTTTCTAATATTGTCTTGGAATGTTAATGGTCTTTTGGACCGTGTAAAACGATCTGCAGTCCTCATCTTTGCCCATCTCCATTCTCCCAAGGTATTATTACTTTAAGAAACACATCTTATGGGAAATTGTTGTCCCTTCCTGGCACCTAAGGGATTTGATAGGGTCTTTCACGCAGTGTACTCCCGTGGATTCTGGGGAGTGGCTATCCTCCTGTGGTGTTCCTTCCCCTTACTGTTTTCCATGAAACATGTGATCCGCAGGGCAGCTTCATCCCACTGAAAGGAGCATTGGAGGGCCTGAGGGTCACTTTAGTATGCGTTTATGTACCACCTGCATTTCTTACCATTTGCCTCTGAGATCTCTCCAAATTCCTCTGAAACCTCCCAAGGGGTCTTAAAATAATAGGTAGTGGCTTTAATGCTGTGCCAGATCCTGCGCTTGACACAACAGGTTCCACTACCAGCTCTAGACAAACTGGGGCATGCCATCTTAGTGATTGGTCCACTACTCTTGGTCTCTGTGATGCCTAGAGGACATGGCATCACAAACTTCACCAATTCACACACACTTCAGTGGCTCATCATACCCACTCATGAATAGACCTGCTCTTTTTGCCTACTTCTGATTGTCGAGCGCTTTCCTAAATCCAAATACTACCTTGTGGGGGTTCGGACCATTCTCCTCTACTTCTCCATCTTGGACTCCCCAAATCTGACCAACGCTCCATGTGGTGTCTTAACGCCTGGTACCTCAGGACAAAACCCTTGTTCAAACATTGTGTATGCAACTCCAAGCTTATTTCCGTAGCAATGAGGGGTCTGTGGCAAAAGTTATTTATTTATTTATTTAAGTGTTTTATATAGCAGTAGTCAGACACAAAGGTATAGGAGCACTTTACAGTATGCTCACTCGTAGGATACATAAACATAATAGTATGTACAATGGCTCTAGACATATCACAATAATATCGTCGTAGAGCACACAGTGTCACTCGCAGGGTATGTTATCACAATAGTATGTACAAGGCCTTGTCGTCAGAGAGAGCACAACGACTCGTGATGAGATTGGACTGCGGGTGCAGCTATAGGGGAAAGTGAGGTAGAGTTTTTAATGTCAAAGTGTCTTGTGAGCTGCTGTGGGAGTGCTTCGATGGTTAGGTTGTAGCTATCCTTACGGGAGAGATCGGTTGAGGAAGAGTTCTTTGAGCTGCCTTTTGAATTGTAAGTAGAAGGGGTTGGTCCTGATGTGGACTGGTATGGAGTTCCAGATTTTGGGAGCGTTTCCTGCGAAGGATCGGGATGCGTTTTTTTGTTTGCGAGTTCTTGGAGGGATAAGGAGTAGGGTGGTGGTACTCCTTAGGCATCTTGTCTTGGTGGAGGAGTGTGGCTCAATGGTTAGAGTGGCAGACCCTGAAGCAGAGTTCTGGCCAGGGACCAGGGTTCGATTCCCGCCTCGGTGGGGTTCGGGCTCAATGTCCTCGGACCTGTCTATTCTCGCCTCGGTGCCTATTCTAATCATGGGCCCCACGCTGCAACTCTGGGCAATAGCTTGCTTAGCCTCCACACCGGCCCCAACAGCGCTAAGGATGCCTGGCTTCACCCTGGGGGTGCCCAGGAGTGGACACTTCACAGGGAAAGCCAGGAGGGGTTCCACAGCGGTATGAGTATCAGCGCCAGGAAACCGCAAAAGGCGACACCGCAAGGTGGCCGTCTGGTGACAGTGCGCTCTATAAGTACCTTGACATTTACATTTTTACATTTGTCTAACTGGCCTTCTGGAGTTTGTCGGCCAGGTAGGCGTGTTTGCCTGTGTGCAGTGCTTTGTGCGTGAGGCAGGCGGTTCTGAAGTTTGCCCATATTTCGATTGGGAGCCATTTTAGCCCTCTGAGCGCAGGGGAGATGTGTTCATATTCCTTTACTCCAGTGACTATTTTGGCTGCTGCGTTCAGAGTTGATCTGAGGGGAGCTAGGTGAGATTTAGCTGATCCTGTGAGGGTTTCAATTCTGTAGTCCAGTCTGGACAGCACCAGGGATTGAGTTTCTTGTTTGAGGTTGTTCTGAGGGATGAAGGGTTTTATTTTGTTGAGTAGTTTCAGGTTGAGGAAGGCGTTCTTTGCGATGTTCTTGATTTGTTTTTTCATGTCTAATTTGGGGTCTAGGGTGATTCCTAGCAATTTTGCTGAGTCGGCTAAGGTGACGTTGTAGTTGAGCGCATCAATCGTTTTTAGACATTCAGAGATTTGTTTTTTTTCCTCATCATTGGAGATTAGGAGGATTTCTGTCTTGTCTTAATTGAGTTTTAGGTGGTTGCGTGATAGCCAGTAATGGACTTCTCTTTGAGTGCCGTTCAGGTTCTGAATGTCTTCAATGGAGGAGGTTTCCAGATAGATCTGGATATCATCTGCATAGAGGTGGAAGGGAATGTTGTATTTTGTGAGTATGGTGGCGAGTGGTTCCATGTATATGTTGAAAAGTTGCAGGGAGAGTACTGATCCTTGGGGGACACCCCTGCTAATGGGGAGTAGGTCCGATGAGAAGATTTTGATTTTGATACTTTGGGTGCGGTTCTATAGAAAAGAGGTGAACCACTGTAATACCATCTGTTCAGCTCCAGCCCTTTCTTGAAGTTCCTTAATGAGTAGTTTATGGTCAGACCGTATCGTAGGCTGCCGAATAGGCCAGGAGTATGTTATGTTATGTTAGGGCGACTTCTAGAGCGCACGACTCACCCTGGGGCATCTCGGCGCTGTACCTAGTAGCAGACTGAGGAGGATAAGAGAAACACGTGACAGAAGAGAGAATTCCCAAGTAATCAGAACAAAAAGGTTTTCAGTTGTTGTCTGAAAATACTAAGGGAAGAACATCCACGAATGGAGATAGGTAGCATATTCCAATAGCGAGGGGCAAGATATTAAAAGCCCTTTCCACCGGAGCGGGAGAGACGAATTTGGGGGATCTTCAGGAACCCAAGAGAGTTTGATCTAAGGTTGCGGGTCAAAGTCTGTTTAGTGAGCCTACTTAACAGGTATTGGGGACCTTTGCCGTTTAAGGCCTTGTATGTAGGACAGCAGGTCTTGAAGTATGATCGTTTCTCAATCGGGAGCCAATGAAGGTCACGCAACAGAGGAGCTGAAGGTGAACCCGCAGGGCGGTTTAGAATCATTCGCGCGGCGGTATTTTGAATGACCTGCAGTTTTTTTAGCAGCGTCGGGCCTAATTCTGCCAGTAGGGCATTCCCGTAGTCGAGGCGACTGATCACCATGGCCTGGACTAGGGTTCTGCGATGCTTGGTAGGAAGGTAGGGAAGAATCTTTCGTAAAAGCCGAAGGCTAAAATAGCAGGAACTGGAGATTGCTGCTATATGTTCCTTCATAGATAGAGCCCAGTCAAGTTTAAACCCCAAATCTTTCACTACTTGTTTAGGGAAAGGGGCGACACCCAGCTCTCGAGGCCACCAGTCATGGGACCAGAAAAGAGGAGCTTTCCCAATTAGCATAATTTCAGTTTTGCTTGGATTCAATTGGAGATAATTTCCAGTCATCCAATTGGAAATGGCAAGCATACCAGCCGCGAAGCGTAGATGTTCTGATTCTGCTTCAGGGTTAATTTTGAAGATAAGCTGGGTGTCGTCCGCGTATGAGACTATCTCAAATCCACATGACTCTGCTATTTTAGCTAATGGGGACATGTACAAGTTAAATAGTGTGGGACTGAGGCAGGAACCGTGGGGTACACCTTTGTCCAGACAGCATTTATCTGAGCGGTAAGGCCCCAGCATGACTGTTTGGATTCTGTCAGACAGAAAATTCTGCAGCCATTGTAGGGCTTGATCTTGGATGCCGCAAGAGAGCAGTCTCTCCATCAGCTTGGAGTGTGCGATGGTGTCAAACGCTGCGGAGAGATCCTGGAGGACCAGAATAGCTGATCCTCCGGCATCCATTTCTTGCCTCAGTGAATCGGTCACCGCTAGGATTGCAGTTTCGGTGCTGAATACCAGACGGAACCCTGATTGTGTAGGATCCAGAAGATTGTTGGATTCTAGATAGTGACTCAGCTGTCTGTTTATGGCCAATTCAAGCAATTTGCCCAACAAGGGTAGCAGAGATATGGGGCGGTAGTTACTAAGTACGTGGGGGTCCGCAGCCGGTTTTTTCAGGATAGGTCGAACATAGGCTTCCTTCCAAATGGAAGGAATTTTGCCTGAACTGATGGAACAGTTGAAAATTCCTTGAATTTCCAGGGCGCAACATGAAGCTAAAAGGGCCATAATTCTGGGGGGGGGGGCACAGGTCACTAGGTGAGCCAGATTTAGCCGAGGATAACAGATTAGTGACTTTAGTTATAGAAATGGGTTCAAATTGTTTGAGATTGCCGAAAGTCCGATGGTTGGTTTCTGAGGAACTTATGCAAGAGGCTGAGGTCTGGGCTAGTGGGGAGGAGAAGTTGGCATAAATCAAGGTAATTTTTTCATGAAAATGGATCGCAAGAGAGTTACAAAGTTCCTGTGACTCCATTTGAGGCAATCTGCAGGCTTGGGGTGAAACAAAATCTTTGACTATGTTAAATAATGTTTTAGATGAATTGGTGGCCTGATCAATTTGTTTTAGGATAAAAGATGTTCTTGCTATTTTTATGTTTTGATGATATTTTGATAGGGATAGTTTATAGGTCTGTCTGTCCAACAGAGTTTTGCTGGTTCTCCAACGTCTCTCCAGGACTTTACACCTGGATTTCTCAGCGCGCAGCTCCGCTGTAAACCAGGGAGCTGATAATCGCTGTTTGGAGGGACAACATTTTTTCTCGGGGATTAACGAGTCAAAAGCCGTCATTAATCTGGTGTCAAAATTCTTCAACAGCCCTGAGACATTAAGGTCGACCAATATATCTGCCTGCGGCTGTGCGTGATAAACAGCCTTGAATGCCTCCAAAGATAGGTTATTCCAAGGTCTGCGAAGTTGATTTGTACGTGCTACGGATCTAGGTTGCACGTTTGTATACTGCAGTCGAGTGGAGAATGGGACCATAACGTGGTCGGACCATGTTAAGGGAAGGGGAGGAAGACAGGATAGGTGACCAATATTGGTAAAAATTAAATCTAGGGCGTGGCCTGCCCTATGCGTGGGAGCCGTTGCGAGTAGGGAAAGCCCGATTGGGTTTAAACTATTTAAGAGGTTGTTCACATCGGGGTTCAATAGATCTTCGCCGTGAAAATTAAAATCTCCAAGCAAAATAAAGTTGCTGGATGCTAGAACTTGCATAGCGATCAGCTCGACTAAATCCTGGGTCCGGGGGGCCGATAAATCAGGGCTGTCAGACGGCGATCTAGTAAGTTTGAAAAAGCCTAGTTCCAAACTGTTAGTACAATGCGTGGCAGTCCATTGGACGTTTACACAGTTTTTAAAAGCAATTGCAATCCCACCCCCCTGTTTTCCCTGTCTATCAAAGTGAATTAATTTGTAGCCATCAGGGATTGCTAGATTGATCTGAGGATGGTTTGTAAAATTTAGCCAGGTTTCTGTAAAAAAGCATAGTTCCGGGGAATGGGTACTGATCATGTCCCAGATTTCGATGGGGTGTTTGGCTAGGGATCTGACGTTACAAAGGATACATTTAGGACTGAGATAGCCTAGGTAAGACTGGTCTACCCCGGAAGACGAGTCAGGGGTGTTTAGCTTGCAGTGAAAGAGACAGGTCTTGCATGCTACTGGCCCTTCAAGATCTAAAGGAAAAGCGTTGAGGCAGCTAAACATTGGGGCGAGCTGGGCGACTTCCCTAGTTCTGATATCCAATAAGGCTTTAGAGGAGTAAGTTACACGGGTCCGGTGGGGGGCGATAGCCCTAATTTGGGCAGCCGTTCCTGGCTCAGGGCTTGTAAGGGCGCGGACGGGCGCAGACGGGCTTGACTTAGGCGCGCCTTTGGCGCGTCCGCTGTGCGTGCGCTCAGGCTCTGGCATTTGTAGAAGTAGGATCTTAACAACTAGCCCGCTGCCTGCTTATAGTCTCCAAAATGGTGGCCGTCCCAAGCAGGAAGTCGGGTTTCTGCCCCCGATCACCAAGCGCGTGGTCCTGGGATGGCAAAAACAGCGTAATATTAAAAGTAAGTGCAAAGTGGCAATTTAATAGTTTAACAGCGATAAAAAGGATTTAGCAGCAGAAATACCAACTGTGGCATCCGTTTCCCGGCTTCCGCCTCAGGAAACAGCTAAGTGCTGCGCGTGCGCTCAGGCTCTGGCATTTGTAGAAGTAGGATCTTAACAACTAGCCCGCTGCCTGCTTGTAGCCTTCAAAATGGCGGCCGTCCCAAGCAGGAAGTCGGGTTTCTGCCCCCGATCCCCGAGAGCGTGGTCCCCGGGATGGCAAAAACAGCATAATATTAAAAGTAAGTGCAAAGTGGCAATTTAATAGTTTAACAGCGATAAAAGGGATTTAGCAGCAGAAATACCAACTGTGGCGCGCGTTTCCCGGCTTATGCCTCAGGAAACAGCTAGTATGAGAAGGATGAGTAGGCAGCATTGGCCAGTATCAAGAGATTTGTGCATATCATCTAGTATATTTAGGATCGCTGTCTCTGTACTGCATCCTTTTCTGAAACCTGATTGGTGAGGGTTTAGCAGGTTGGTACTGTCTAGGTGTTGGGGGAGTTGGTGGAGAACACATCTTTCCAGGATTTTTGCTAGGAGAGGGAGGTTGGAGACGGGTCTAAAGTAATTCAGATCGTTTGTGTCAGCGCCCGTTTTTTTCAGTAGAGGTGTGACTTGGCCGCTTTTGAAACAGTCTGGCATGACTCCAGTCCTCAAGGAGCAGTTTATGATCTTGGTCCAGTGGGGGGCTAGGGAGAGTTTGAGGGTTTGGTGGTGGAAATCATTTTGATGACCTCTGCTTGGAAGATGGGGTTGAAAGAGTTCCATAAGTTAGGAGGGTGTGGTATCGTCTTTTGTCTCTGGGGGCGATTTGGTGTCTGGGGGACTGCTTTGTATGTCCAAGGAGAGTTCTATCTTGGTGATTTTGTCATTGAAGAAATTGGCAAAGTTATCACACAGGTCTTTGGAGGACACAACTTGAGTCGAAGGGGGCTTGGAAGTTTGTTGTCTGATGAGATTGAAGAGTTCTCTAGGTCTGTTTTTTGCGTTGCTGAGGGCATTGCAAAAAAAGGTAATGTGATTTTTGTATTTCCTTCGTATTGATTTGAGTCTAGCTCGTAGGATTGAGGCCTTTTTTTTCCCATTGTCTTTCTGTTGCTCTTAGTTCTCTTCTTTGGGAGTTTGTGTCTGTGTTGAACCATGATCTGGATGGTGTGTTCCTGACTCTTTTCAGTTTCAGGGGTGCTATTTGGTCCATAATGGAAGTCATAGTAGTGAGAGGTGAGTTCTGTTATTGAGAGCTCATCACAGTTGTTGGGGGCGAGGGAGCTTACCCGTGCCTCCAGGTCTGCAAGGGGAATCTGACTTAGATTTCTCACTCAGCGGTGGGGGGGTCCTTCGTGAGGGGCTGTGATAGGATCCTTTGGTTCATGTGGAACAGAATGATATGGTGGTCAGATCTGTCAACAGGCAGGGTGTGGTCGATGGAGACTATGTCTGCTTGAGTGATAATGGCGTTGAGGATTGAGCCACTGCTGTGGGTTTTCTCTGTGCAGCGTTGGGTGAGGTTGTAGTTGCTTAGGAGATCGTTTAAGGTTTTGATTAACATGTTGCTTTCCTCATTCCAGTGAAGACTGAGGCCACCTAGGATAATTTTATTAGAGTCACAGAGCATTGAGCATTGAGTTATCAGGTCGGAGATGTGTTCACCGAAAGAGGAGGTGTTTCCTGGTGGGTGGTATACAAGGTGGCAGAGTAATGATCTGTTGTCGCTCAAGTTGGCACCGTGTGGACTGCTAATAGCAAGGTTTTGCTAAGGCATGTATTAGACTTGAGCAGCAAACTCTCCCCTCTCATGTTACCCAATTAGAAGTGCTCGCTCTTCGTTTGGAGCAGTGCCTTGCATCTGATCCCCTGGAGGACATCTCTTGCCAACTAGGTCTCCTTCAAGAGGAAATATGCCAATACTCCCTTGAAGCCGGGCAAACTCTTTTGGCGAGCCACAACACCCAGAATTTATGGAGGGGCTAACAAATACAGAAAGTTACTATACTGGTTGGCCACCCACCAACAAGGAAACAGAATCATACCTGAAATTACTGATGAGAATGGATCCACAATAAATGGAGATCACACAGGCTTTCTCCCGTTATGATGAGAAATGGCTTACGGCTCCCATGAGAAGATATGTGGCTGTTCCCGGTCATTTTATTGATACTGTCCCTCTCTCTAGCTTGTCCGCTACAGAAATTCACATGCTTGATGAACCTTTTATGGCTGAGGAGGTTGGGGAGGCGTTGTCCAGATTGTATTCAGGGAAGACTCCCGGATCAGATGGCTTCCTCACAGAGTATTATACTGTATTTCGGGACATATTAATACCCCATTTTCTATCCTTGTATAAGGAGTGTGTCGCACTGGTGCCTTCCCCTGGAACTGGATTTGGCCACATTATTGGTAATCCCCAGGATAAAACCTCCCTCTACATCTTCATCCAATTTCACTCCTTAACTGAGAGGACACATTTTTGCCACTATGCTGACTGCCCGGCTCAAATGTGTCCTTGTTATATTAGTCCATCCAGACCAATGTGGCTTCATGCCGATCCATAGTCCGAGGCACTACCTCCAATGGCTCCATGTGGCCCTGGTGCACTCTCATCGATTGCCTCACGATTTAGCTTAAATTTGTATTGATTTCGAAAAGGCTTTCAACATGGTGGATTGAGGCTACCTTCAGCTACTTCTGACGCAGGCTCTCGGTCTGAGTCCAAGTTAACAGGACTCTTTCCACAGCTTTCCCCATGGGATGTGTGAACCATTGGCTCACCTCATCCATACAGACACCTGATATGGGGGATGAAAGTGGGGAATTTGGCCAAGAGGACCGTATAGCTTTGTATGCAGATGATGTTCTTCTATACACTGCGAACCTCGCCAGAAGTGGTTGCTAATGTCCCCGATTGTTGGAATGCTTTGAGGCAGCCTCTGGTCTTAGAATCTCCAACTTTGTTTTGGTTCCCCGCGCCCCATCTAGAGATTGCTTTGATTGGCAGTCAAATATTCCCCTTTGTCTGCTTAGCTTTCAGTAACTAGGTATATGGGTTCATTTACATCTGGAACTCACTTGTTCACTCAATCTCCAGCCTCTAGTATGGAAGGCCAAAGCTGATCTTCTCAGATGGCAATCCCTTCCCTTAAATGTAATGGGGTGCATTGCTCTATGCAAGATGATGAATCTCCTACGATTCCTAAACATCTTTCAGAACTTACCGCTCCAAATACCTCGGACATGGTTTTGTACTCTGGATGGGATGGTGACACCCTTTCTCTAGCATGGGTCTCAACCCTGTTTCGCCTTCACGCATCATCAACGGGGTCCCCATGATGGTGACCTGGGAATGGCCAACCTTTAGTTTTATTACTTAGCTTCTCACCTTCTTGCTATATACAACTGGTTCAATGGGGGGTGGTCTGACCCTGACTACCTATAATTGTCTTTGTTGGGTTTTCTATTCCTACGGGCCCTGCTGTATGGCTCTCTAATCCCTACTGCAATGTCTCAAATAACTAGGGTGGTGTTCCTAGCCTGGAGGGCGTCACTTCAGCATGTGCAATGTGATGCAAGGCTCAGACAGCATATACTCCACTGGCATGGCACTTGGCTGGGGGAAGTAGCTGCACTTCAATGCTTTAGGGCCTGGGATCTTTTTGGCATCACCCAATTCGGGGACATCTGGTCTGGGATGCACATACGCTCCTCTTAGACCTTCAGGCAAATACTCAATTCTACAAACAACTCCAACTCTGACATGCTCTTCACAATTGTTTCCTACTGCCTGAAAACTTACCAGAGTTTAGTGCTGTGAAAACCAAACTCCTTATGGGACACCTGGGTCATGGAGGAATCTCCCAGATCTATCATATCCCTGGTAGGCTGAAATATCTCAGAGACCGGTTGGAGGGTTGGCTGGGATGCATTGATGATGAGAATTAGTGAGGTCCCTCAATAGCATACTATTTTTACGCAATTAGTACAAACACATCTTTACTATGCCTACTTCTCCCTGATTCAAACACACCAGGTAGACCTTCGCCCTACCCCCTCCTGCCCACAATATGGAATGGGCCCTGCAGATTTTTATCACATGGTATGGTCCTGCTCTGTGATGACGAATTACTGCACCTGGGTGACCCGGGATCTATCGGATGTCCTTGGGTGGGAGGTTTACCTTTCCCCCCTGTTGATACTACTTGGTGTGCTTGAGGACACAGGAGCTGAGTGGTTGTTTGTGGGCACGGCTTCGTGGTTGCCAAATACAACATTGTTGCACTTTGGATGTCCCCTACTCCTCCTACCCTGTCAAGTTGGATGGAAATGAGTGGATTGGTGTGCGCAACAGGAGAGGGTGTTCTATGAAGCTAGGAGTTGTTTTCGTAAACATGGGTGGGTTTGCGGAGAAGTGGTTGGGTCAATTGAGTGAATTTCGCAATTGATATATAATGTTGGATGGTGTCTGTCATGATTATGCTATACTACTTGAGAGCCTATTCTTTTCTATCGGTACAATTTTGTATCATATGTTCACCTTTGCCACTTTTTGTGGTCCTAAAATCAATAAAACCTATAAAAAAGGGTAATAAATCAAAAACAAGATCAAGACAATTAAATTACTTGATAATTATGCAAAAATAGTGTTGCCTAATAATTATCAGCAAAGGTAAAATTTGCTGAGGCGCTTTTGTTACCGGCATTTCTGAAAAAGCAATGTTAAATCCAACTTTACCATTAAAGAGGATTTATCCTTAAAATTCCAAAGATATGAAACATGATGCAGCCACTCCTTTCTAATCAGGAATTACAGCTCAAAAGTGTTGTAAGGAATTCCCAATGCTAGCCTATGAGAAGAGTAAGCCTCATAGTAATGAAAAACTACCAGAACATGTAAAACTTAAAAGTAAGTGCCCTCATTTTAGTTACACAGCACCCTGCCCATAGGGCTACCTAGGGCCTACATGAGGGTTGAACTAAGTGTAATAAAAGGGAAGTTTAAGGCTTAGCAAGTGGTTTTAACTTTCAAGTCAGGGTAGCAGTAAACTGTACATACAGGTCCTACAATGGCAGGCCTGAGACAGGTTTGAAAGGCTACTTGCGAGGGTGGCACAACCAATGATGCAGGCCCACTATTAGCATTTAGATTACAGGCCCTGGGTATATGGTATACCACTTTACAAGGGACTTACAGGTAAACTGTATACACCAATGTCACCATGTTTAGGAGAGAAGTACATGCACTTTAGCACTTGTTAGCAGTGATAAACTGCTCTGAGCGCTAAGGCCCACGAAAAGATACAGCAAAAAGTGGAGTTAAGCAGGCAAAATGTTGGTGTAAGACCACCCTAAGAATGACAGGTCTAACATTTATAATGGTAATTTGTTATCCCCTATTTTTAGGTCGAGCCTTGGCAGCATGCCTGTGCTGTCTGCAAGAACTGCTGTATTCAATAATACTATTCAATTCCCGCCTGCTGATTACCATAGCCTCAGTGCAGCATCACTCTTCTTTGATGCCTCCTAACTCGTTCCTGCAGCCGATACCTCACTTCCATTTAAGGATGAGGGGCACGGACCAATTACAGTTTCCATATGCTAGCATTCAATATGTGCTGTTTGGCAGAACTCCTTTTTCACATTTAGTTCCCGCCAGTCACTACTTGTTTAGTTTGGCTTCTCTGTGTTTTACATTATAAGCCCTCCCCCCATCCACCACATACTCCAAAAGCTAGTCTAGAAACAACCCCCTCTCCTTTTGCTGCTTCAGCTGTGCTGTGTTGTTAAAGTTTTTTTTATTACTTTAAAATTGAGCGAGGCACCCACTTCAGGGACACCGTGCTTTATGTTTCAGCATTGTGTTTTTTCGACTCTGAAGCTGAACATGGCGCCCACTTCAAGGACGCCGCGCTTTATGTTTCAGCATTGTTTTTTTTTTTACTTTAAAGCTGAGCGCAGCGCCCGCTTCAGGGATACTGCACTTTATGTTTCAGCATTGGTTTTTTTTAAACTTTAAAGCAGAGCGCTGCGCTTTATGTTTCAGCATTTTTTGTTAACTTTAAAGCTGAGCATGGCACCCGCTTGAGGGACGCCACACTTTATGTTTCAGCTTTGTTTTGGCCATTCCTTCGCTCTGATCAAGTGTGCACTTTCCAGTGCCCCCCAAGCACAGGCAGTGACCGACTAGAGTGCTCCAGTAGCAGCACACACTTAATGGTACCCACAGGACACAAGCAGGCATTCACTCCAGTGTCCTTTTTTTAGAGCATGTGCTATATAGCAGCCTGCAACATGAGGGCGAGCTGTGCTTAGCTGTTGATGCTCAGCCTTTCTCTGCAACCTTTTTAAAATGCTGCTCTCTGCTTTTTCCTCTATAGTAAGTAAAACAGAATGGGGAGCTAGTATGCCGAAAGTCTTTTATTGTGGGGACTGGTTTTTGTTTTTTCTGGCTTTTCCCCTTCTCATTGCTTCGTTCTATTTGTTTGCATAGCCCGCTTCCAGTTGTTGTTTGCCAACCGCCCCTAACTCCCACCTCATTGTTGCTTGTTTACTTTAATTTTAGTGAGCGCTTTCGGTGCTATAATATGACTGCCTCTACCCCCCATTCCAAGCATATTTTCATAAAGTGGAAAGTAGAGAATACATTCTTGAAGCAAACTATGAAACCGCTCCTAATAACACGTTAATCCAGTATACAAAAATTTTTTTTTTTGCTGCCTTTTCCATATTAGCACTACTTTGCTCTAATAGGCTCTTTTATAGTTGGTATTCCTTTACTTTACTTGGGTGTAATAAAGCTTTTCACGTTAAGTGAAAACACTATAATGGTAGAGAATGGTTAAGATTTTAAACTGGGAAAGATGTGAAGTTACCAGATGACGATCACCTAGGACACTGTGCTCGAGTCCGCACAGTTTTTCATCTTGCAGAGGTTAATAAAACCAGTGCTGTTGAATTGGGCAACGTGGTGGAGGGGTGTACTGTTGTTTATAGCTTTTTATTTATCTCCTAATCTTGGCTGAAAAGGCTGTGTGAAACACGGTAATATTTCTATCATGCCTATACAGCAGGTAATAACTTTACTGCATGACAGACCATATACTGGGGTTGGAATTGAGTGTATGGGTGTTACAGCACATCTTCCCAAATGCTACACTGCTTTTCTTCATGGATAGACTTCTGTTGATTTTGACTAGTGAACCCCTTGTGTCCTTACCAAGTTCTCTGTTCTCATTGCATCCACCACAGCTCTTATCCCAGGTCGGGGGAAAGTGAATGGGGTAGCCTGGTGATTCTCCCCACCCACATCCCTCCATTGGCCCCCTCAACCTCCATCTGTCACCCATTGCTTCTCCAACCTGCCTCCTCCCTTTGTGTTCCTTTCGCCCCCATCCTATTTTTATTTTTTGATGCCCCAAAACACAAATCTGGCACTTAGCTATTACCTATTTGGATTTTTTCTAGCAAAAAGCGAAAGCTATCCACATTATTCAACGCCAAAACACATAACTCAACAACAGAATTACACAACACAATGCATCCAATTCACACCACAGAATTACACACCGTGCTACAAAATTCAACAGCACACCACATAATTAAACTCTACTACATACCACTCCACAGCACAAAATAGCCCCCCACATAATTATACTCCATAACATACAAATCCCACTCCACATAATTCCAGTATACTCAATACCACATAATTACTATCCACACAATTCCACTGTACATCATGCCACATAACTCTACTACAAGACTCCACACCACACCACATAAATCCACACCACACAATTCCACAACTAACAATTCCAATCCAATCAACATAATTCCACTACACACCACATACATACACTTCATAACCCATGGTTAAAAGACATTGTCATTTACAATGCCAATAGCTCTAACTCAAGCAAATTCGAGACCTAGAACATTTCCAATGCTTGTTTAGGTTTTGTTTAATGTAATGGTAGTCACCAGTATTGCTTGTGCCTCCCCCAATTTCTACAAGAGATGGGAGAGTCAACATTACCCTTAAAACTGTGGGTACAATATTGAATCATACTTAATTGTTATTGTGGGATAAAGTCCATGTAGGAAATATCATGTACGTTTGCATTATTTAAGGGAAAGGTTTAGGACAACCTAGCATGAACCAGTAGCAGAAGAAGAGACAGGAGAACATTGAGATGCATATCAAATTAAGTTAAAGAAATAAGAAGATCAGTTTTTGGGGAAGATTTATTGCAGTCCTTGAAAGGTAAACCTTTTAGAATACGTCAAGAAAAAAGGAGGGTTATGAAATATATTGTGGCAGTAAGTGATTCATTTATTAGAGACCATTTAATAAGATAAACCAATAAGACACACATTCTAGAAAAACAAACCATTCTGGTCTTAAGGAGGTGATAGCAGTCACAGAAGCCTGAACGTATGCCTATACTGGTAACAGCACTTTAGTGAAAGAGGGACAGGCTGTTTTAAACCACCTGTCACTGCAGGGCAAACACAGCATACTACTGGGGTTAGAGATCCCCCTACAGGCAGGTGGAGTGAATGTCTGCCCCAGCCTGCATGGGGATCCCTGTGGGTGGGGGGGACAAAAAATGCATACCCTCTTGGCCTTGGCACCCATGTCTTCATTATGGCCCTTGATTAGAGGCAATTAATTTCTTCATTTGCATGCATGTAACTTGTGATTGCACTAGTGCCAAATGTTCACTGACACATTCTTTATTGTAGAATGGGCTGCACAAGCATCTGCCGCCCCTTTTGGTATACCAAAGTGCCTATGGGAAAAAACAGTGAGCATACACACTCGTTGAGTTGCCACTTATTGTAATACGATCACTGGAGTGTCATCTTGTGGTATATCCAATATCCACTACATGGGTACATTAAAAAATTCTGAAGTGAGATAGGATGCTATTAAACTGGAAAAAGCTGATCATGAACTGAAAATATATTCAGATTTCCCCTTGCACCCATGACAGTAGCTGGCTGCAGATTGTTCCTGAGATTTATTCAACATCCTTATCAGTTTTCAATAAATAAATGTTAATTATTCAAAATCCATTTGTGTGAATCTATTCCCAAAGATGCTCAGGAAGTGTTAAGTCACAAAGTACATTGGTCAATGATTGACACAAATGGATTTGGAATAACAATCGTTTATTCATAACAAAACCTATAGTCAGACTTCTCAACTCTAAACTTCTTTGTAAAAATAGTTGCTGTTCCTCCAATTAGTTCAAAGATGATTTTAAAGATTATAGTACAGTACTGATGATGCTCTCTGTACTGGACAAACTTAGGTTGGCAGCAGATAGGAACAAAGCTGAGGAGTTGATTTTGCTGGACCTTATGGCAGCATTTGATATGGTGGACCATCAATTGCTCATACACTGGTTAATGGCTTGTGGGATCTCAGGGTCTGCTCTTCGCTAAATCTTGTCCTTGAACGGCCATTCACAGAGGGTGCAGATGGGTTCCCATGTCTCCAGGGCTAGGGTGTTAACCTGTGGGGTCCCTCAGGGATCTGCCTCATCCCCACTGCTGTTCAACATCTATATGCAGCCGTTGATTGCAGCACTAGCACAGCTGGACTACCATATGTTCAACTAAGCGGATGACACTCAGTTGGTCTTGAAGATCGAGAGTTCCACACAGTCAAAGTTGATCATGCAGAATATCCTGCAGTTCACTATGAACTGCATGACAACTAACTCTTTGAAGATCAGAACTGACAAGAATGAAGTGCTGGCAATTACTGCAAAGGGCATTCCCTGGATGGGTAGTTTCTGGCCCCTGGAGTTAGGTTCCCCCCGGCAGCATAGCAGCAGTAAAAAGCCTGGGTATTAAGCTGGACAACAATCTGTCCATGTCCAAGCAGTTGGCAACTGTGTGTGGGAGTTTCATCGGTTTCCTGAGACAGCTCTTGAAACTGGTTCCAATACTCTCATTCTCAACCATGTGTACAGGGGTGGCGGCAATAATTTTGTCACAACTGGATTTTGGAAATGCCCTGTATATTATCCTCCCCAAGAAGCTAAAGGTGACAATGAACGATGCAGCAAGATTGCTGTTCAATTTGCAGAGATCGGCGCATGCCACTCCACTGTTGCAACAACTTTACTGGTTGCCAGGTAAACAGAGGGCTATGTTTAAGGGCTTGTGCATTGCCCACAAGACATTGCATGGCACTGTGCCAGTTTACATTGAGGAGAATGTGAGGCACTATGTACCCGGTCGCTGTTTACGCTCCTCTAAGGTGATCTTGCTGACATGCACATATTTTAATAAGGCAACTGTAGACAGCCGGTCTTTTTTTTGTTCTTTTTTTTTTTTAGTTAAATAATTTTTATCAAAGGTAAGAAAGCACAGAATTATAATTGTGAATTAAGGCGAGAAGAATATAAGAATAAGCATACAGGCAAATATAAAGTAGTAGTAAAACATTAAATAAATAATACATAGAAAAAAGGTAATATACTTTATGAACAGAGATAATAATGTTGCTAAGAACAAGAGGCTATAACAAGAGTTATTGTATTATAATAGTACACAAAGAACCAGAGGACCTAATGAGAATGAGTAAAAACTGTAAAAAGTATGTTAAAAAAACTTTTTTATCAAAAACGGGAAAAAGAAAAAAGAAAACAAAAGAAGAGAGAGAAGAGAGAAAGAGAGAAAAAGAGGAAAAGGAGAAAAGAGGAAAAAGATTATGATGTTGGTGACAGAAAAGATTTAAAGGGAAGCCATAATAGATCAGATTTGATTTGAAGATGAATGGAGGATTGAGGAATAGAGGCGATTCTATGTTCATCACATATAAAGTTCCACCAATGTAAAAAGGATAATTTAGAGTTGTCTTTCCAACAAGTTAATATAACTTTAAAGGCCACAGCAAGAAATAAATCCAGTAATGGTGAAATAGGAGTCACTGTATCAAAAGCTGGTGACAAAGTGCCTAAAAATACATTTTGAAGATTAAGTTGTAATTTATGAGAAAAAATCACAGCACATTTTGACCAAATAGCATCCCAGAAAGCATAAACCTTAGGACAATAAAATAATAGGTGCAATAAAGAACCTTCAGCATTAAGGCAAGACCAACAAGATGCTGTGACAGAGTGATTGAATTTATGTAGCAAGAGAGGAGTAATAACAACTCTATTATAAATAGAAAATAGGGATTGGGTGAGACTAGCAGCCTTAGATGTCTTAAATATTTTCAGCCAGAACTTGTCCCATTGTGATATAGATAGAGTCAAAGAGAGGTCCTGTTCCCAATCCAATTCAACTTTAGACTTATTCCGAGTGACAATAGGGGAAGATAAAGATTTATAGATGAAAGAGGCAGTAGGAATAGTGTCGTTAGAAATTTGATATAGAGAAGAGTAAGGAAGAAAGAAAGTAGGAGATGGTAGGGAGAGGAAGGTGTGAATACAATCCTGAAGGATTGGAGCTAAAGTATCATATTGCTGAATACAGGAATCAGGCAATTGAAAAGATTCTTGCAACTGATGGAAGGAAAGAATTACATTATTGGCGAACATTTGATGTACATAAAAAAGACCCTTTTCTTTCCATTGTTTGTAGTAAAATGATTTGTGGCGAAATTTGATGTATTTGTTAAACCAGAGTGATGACGCTAGAAACGATTGGTAGTTGTTAAGTGTCTTAAAGAAAAGTGTGTGCAACAAAACTTGAGAATGTTTCAAAATAGGATACTTAGAAATAAAAGTACAATTAGACATGTGAACAACATCACGTATTGAAAAATCGTTTAACAGTTAGCTTTCAACATTAACCCATGGAGGCTTAGGTAAATCCTGATAATCCTTAGACAAAGCAAAGAATTGACGAATCAAAAATGAATCATGGTATAAATTAAAATCAGGGAATCTTACCCCACCCTCATTCTTAGGTCGAATCAGTTTAGATAAGGCAATACGTGCATGTTTGTTATTCCATAGAAACTTGGAACATATTGAATTAATCTGAGAGAAATAATATCTAGGAATTTTAAATGGTAACATTGACAATATAAATAGAACCTGGGGGACAATCATCATTTTAATTGTATCAAGTCTGCCCCACCAAGAGAGAAACAAAGGGGACCAAAGATTTAACAAATTAGTAATCTTAAGTTTTAAGGAAGAAAAATTATGAAGTAGTGTATCACGAATGTTGGGGGAGAACCAAATGCCGAGATATTTAATTTTTTGAGGACACCATGTAAAACTAGATATCTCAAACATATATCTGTAACATGAAGGATTTAAGGGTAGAACTTCAGTCTTAGATAAGTTTAATTTGTAACCTGAGACTTTAGCGAAAGAGGAGATTTCCTGTAAAAAGGGAGGTAAGGAGGAATCAGGGTTGGACATATAAACAAGATCATCATCAGCATATGCAGACAGCTTAATTTGTGTAGACTTAAAACTGAAGCCGGTAATGAGAGGGTTATTCCTAATACGTTCCAAAAATGGCTCTAAACATAACAGGAACAGTAATGGAGACAGAGGGCAGCCCTGACGTGTACCTCTCTGCAGGGAAAAATAGGGGGGAAAAGAGACCATTAACAAAAATACAAGCTTTAGGGTTAGTATATAACAATTTAACATAAGAAATAAATTTCGGGCCAAAACCAAACCATTGTAATGTATGAATCAAGAATTCCCAATTAACACGATCGAAGGCTTTTTCTGCGTCTAAGGACAGAGCAGCTAGCGGGGAAGGATATTTTTTACTAAGGGCAAGAATATTGGAGAACATCCTGGCATTATCAGAGGCCAATCGACCTTTGACAAAACCCACTTGGTCTGGGTTAATGAGTATAGGGATAATCTTCTCTAAGCGAGATGCCAAGATTTTTGCAAACATTTTGCAATCGTAATTAATTAGTGAAATAGGACGAAAATTTTTGCAATAGGATGGATCTTTACCAGGTTTGGGGAGTACAACGATAAGAGCTTCCAAAAAAGAGCCACATGCCAGGGAATTGGAAATAAAGGAATTAAAAAGTTGAAGTAATTTCGGAGCAAAAATTGAGGAATAAGCAGAAATTAATTCAATTGAAAAGCCATCGGGGCCAGGAGCTTTTGCTTTCTTTAAAGATTTAAGAGCATCAGTCAATTCTTGTAGGGAAATATCTACTTCCAGGGATTGGAAATCATCTGGGGAGGTTTTAGGCTTAGGGATATCATGGAAAAAAGAGACAAAATCTTCCTTAGAGGGATTGGTAGTTTCGGTATATAAGAGCTTGTAAAACTATTGAAATGATGCAATAATATCAGAATCAGATGAGAGGAGTGTATCATCAAACTCTGAATGAATGGGACCAATAACTTTTCCTTCTGATTTAATTTTTAGGTAATTAGCAAGCAATTTCCCGGCTTTGTTTTGGCCACCATGATATTTCGACTTAATCTTAAGGAGAGTATTACAGGCGTCCTTGGTAATGATCTTATTTAAAGTGGATTTAGCTTTTATTAATTCTTGCAATGATGAAGAAGATTTGGAAGAAAAATAATTATGTTCAAGCAATTTTATATGGGCTAAAGTTTCTTTATATTTAGTGTGCAGTAACCTTTTCTTCTTTGAGGAATAAGCAATAGTGAAGGCTCTAAAAGATGCTTTAAAAGCATCCCAATTGTTATGCAAGGAAGTGTCTAGGGAATTATTAAAGGAAAAGAATTCCTTGATAAAGGAAGTCTCTTCTAAAATAAAAGTACGATCTGATAACAGGAAATTATTGAAGCGCCATCTGCCCTGTTTACAAGTGGTGAGGGATAGATCAATACGGGTGGAGACAGGAGCATGGTCAGATATAAAAATGGACCCAAGGTCAGAAGACAGGAGACAGGGTAACAATGCTTTAGAGACAAGTATATAGTCAATTCGGGATCTAGTATGGTGTACAGGTGAAAAGAACGTAAACTCTGAGGTATCAGGGTTACACGTTTTCCATGAATCAAATAGAGGACGGGAGGAGATGGCAGTTTGAAATGATTTGTGGGATTTGTCAGGTTTGAACTTGCATTTGGATTGCCTATCTGTGAACGGGTCTAACCAATTATTGAAGTCACCACCAACCACAATATTGGAATTGGAAATGGACAGAAGTTTCAACTTTATAGAGTGCCGAAATTCCGGATCTGGTTTAACAGGCCCGTAAATATTGAAAAAAGCTATCTGCTTCTTATCTATGATAACCTCAGTCAATACCCAACGACCATTTTGGTCACATTCAGTCGACAAAATTTGAGCATTAATAGATTTATGAAACAAAATAGCAACACCACCATGTCGATCCGTAGCAGGGGAGAAAACAATCTGGTTAATCCATTGACGTTTAAGTTTAAGAGATTCTGTGTCATTGCAGTGGGTTTCCTGTAAAAAAGCAATCTGAGTATTAAATTTAGCAAGATGAGACAATACCTTCTGACGTTTGACCGGGTGACCCAGACCACGAACATTCCACAAAACGACATTAACCATACTTCTGGATGGAGGGGAACGTACGGACATAGGACCACAAAACTGCAGAAGTGACAAAAAAAGAAAAAGAAAGACTAGTTTCAATAGCTAAAACAAAGGACAAAATACTGGAAAAAGCACCAAAGCAAGAAAATGGAATAAAAAATAAAGAGGAAAGAGGAAAAGGGGAATAGAAATAGATTAAAGAGAGAAAAGAGTACAATAGGAGGAGTAGGTGGAAAAAAGTAGACAGATCAAGGAAGGACATCCAGATCTGTAAAAAGAGAGAAGATCTAAGAACGGGGAGCATAGTGACACCGAAGGACACGGACCACCATGAGAACAGGTGAAGAAAACAATGAAATGTACTAGAACCTCACAAGTATAAAAAGAACAGAAAAACAAGGAAGGAAGACATGCATATCAATATAACAGTGAAGAAAAACAATCCATCAATAGGGAAGAAATCAAGAGCCAGTGTCCATGCCATGTGCAGAAAAATTTTGAAGAAAAAGTTTGAGTTTTTCCGGATCCTCGAAAGAGCGTGTGCGACCTTCATGTGTGATCTTGCACAGGCAGGGATGAAGAATTCCGTATTGCATGTTAAGCTGACGCATCTGAGGTCGAAGAGCAAGAAATTATTTATGTCTGGCATTGGTAGCGTTGGAAATATCTTGAGATATAAAAATATTATGGCCAGACCAGGTAAGACGGCGCTTGATTCTAACAACTTTCAAGACTTGCATAAGATCGGTGAACTCCAGAAAAGCATTATAATTCCACGCGGTCTGTTAGCAGATGGTACAAGCCGACCCAGTCGGTGAGCCCTTTGTATGTTAAGAGGATTTGATGAAGATTGAAGGTCTAGAAGCTCAGGAAGGAATTTCTTTAGGAATGATACAAGATCAGCCCCTTCAACATTTTCCGGCAGGCCAAAAAGGCGAAGGTTGTTTCTGCGATTGCGATTTTCAAGATCCTCTGTGTGGAGCTTTAGTTTAAGAACTTCCTGTTTAAGAAAAGGGATCTTTGTGGAGATATCCTGCAAATCACTGACCCGTTGTTCGAGATCTAGTACCTTACTTTCCATAACAATCCATCTTTCCTCAATTTGTTTAAGCTTATCATTGGTAGCGGACATGAATGGCTGGAGGCCACGTACCTCATCTAAGATGGAGTCCAGGACAGGGTTCTGTGAAGATAAAATCGGTGAAGGCGGGTCGTTTTTGTGCCTTTTCAGTTTTGTACCTGAGCTCGAAGCTCTGGCCGCATGAGGCTCGTTTGACATCCTGGAGCAGTAGAGAGTCAGGGATACAGTAATCCAAAAGCAGCAAAAGCTTAGCGACACTTTAACGCGGGATAGTAGTACATTCAGCAGAAGCAGGAACGCGACTTAGAAGTCTGATATGCAATAAATAATCCTGGAGCAACTAATCCATTTGGACACTAGAACACAGTTCAACAAGACCCCACCATGACTGGACTTGGCACAACGATGTCGTAAGGAAAATGCCTCACAAAATCAGCAAGTAATTGAGGAGACCGCAACTGAGGAGGGAAATTCACCGTCATGGAAAACGTAAGCAGGAAAAACTCACATATTGACTGGGAGATAAAGTCCAAGAAAAACCAATGCAGCAGCAGGAGGTGAAAGAGGCAGCAGAAAATATAGCCAATTAATGCCCTTGAGGAGCTTCAGACCATGTGTAAGAACATTGTAGACATAAAAAGTCACATTTCCATCGTTATTTGGGTAAAAACACAATTAGAAGATGAAAAAAGAACCGAGCACCGCAAAAAAGTCATACAAAATGGCGATCGCTCGCATCTCAGAGGTAAATAACAGCATTGACTGTGAAGAACCACTTAAACTGGTGAAATGGAAGAGGAAAGGTGGTATAAATAACTCCCTGCGCTGTCCTTATCACAAAAATGCAGAAAGGGCATAATGAAGTTGATGGACGACCAGGCATTGAATTTTGAAGAGGAAGAAGTCAGAAAAATCGGAACGCGAGCACCGCGATTCAAAATGGCGGACGCTCGCGTTTTTATGAGGGAATATTCACCGTCGCGGCTCCTAGGGCGAAAAACAAAGCAGGAGACTCCATTTGCGGCATGTCGACTCACCGACCCATTACGGACTTGGAGATGTCTTCCAGACGTGAAAAAGTGGCGTCCGAAGATGGAATAGTGACAGAGAAGCTCCGCGTCCACACGGAGCTCACGGAGAAGCCGCCATGTAGCTACGGCGTCCAAGCCATGCCCCCCCCTTTTTTTTGTTCTGATACCACAGATCTGGAATGGATTGCCAGAAGGCTTGAGGAAAGAAACCACCCTCCTTCCCTTTCGGAAAAGCCTGAAAGCATTCTTATTCAAACAAGCCTGGCAGTAGCATGTTAGTTCAACCTTTAGGTAAGAGCCAAGAGACCAGTTGGTATTTATGAGCTATAGAAGTGCTCTTAACATAACTCCGAACACTGAACACTGTTGCTCCTTTAATGCTTGCATCCAGTCATCTTTCCGCATTTAGTTATATATTTCTTGTTTTTTTCCACTGAAATCTTCATTTCTTTAGTGCACATTTTCAACAAAGAACCGTGTATCACACAAAATGGAAGACCTTTCATCATAAATCATTTAAATCTCTTCAAAAAGTATTTTATCTTGAATCTAAAATCTTTACTGAAGGATTCAATCTAGTGTGATCTAAGTGCTTAACTAAAATCCGGACCAGCTTATAGATCAATAGGTGCATTTGGAGTAAGTTCCAGCATTGTTGTTGTCCTCAATTAAACCTACATGCATTTTTTTGATTTCTGCAGTGCTCTGAGGTAAGTTTTAATGTATGTTTAATGCATGGTGCACTTTCAGGTGGATGAGTTAAGACAACATAAATACAGCCTTTATTCTGTAGTGCTAGAAAAACCGATGGGAGGGGTTATGTAGCATTTTGTGCTCTGCAAACACAATTATTTATTTAAGTAGAATTATATTGTCATTTTATCCTTATCTGGCACATAATGACATTAACCCCTTCGGTGCTCATGACGGAATGGTTCCGTCATGACCCACGGTTGAGCTGTGCTCATGACGGAACCATTCCGTCATGACCACACCCGCGCAAGATTCCGTCAGCACAGCGGCGGAATCTGCGCAGCATCGAAGGGGTTAAACAGCATTTTACTCTTACGTCTAAACACGCGCATATTTGTAAAGCTACTCAGTTCAAAATGATGCACATTCTGTGAAACCTTTCAAAGGTGCAATTTTAGTTGTATTGTTGCAATGTTATAGTATTTCAAAAGAAACCATTCATGACACACGTTCAGACAATGGTAACAATTCAATGTATGCCTATGCCGAAAAGAAGAACTCTTTACAGTAATTCAATAGCTGCAATTAAATTGAAAAGGTCATCTACATTAATGTTTCATTATTCAAATGCTAAGAACATGCATTATTGTGTTTGTGAAGTAGTACTTCTCTAACCTCCCTACACTTCATCCTTGCCTCCCAATAAACAATGACTTGAACAATAAATAGGCTTGTTTTGTTCAATCCCCATAAAAACATTTAAAGCCAATTAAAAAAATAAAAAGAATGAATAAAGAAGTCTAGGAAGTGAAAAAAGACTCCAGGGAGCACGCTTGGAACTCTTGCAGTTGGTATGTAGCCAGAAACTGGTAGCCTTATGATTGTGGAGATGAATGAGGTGGCCAACTGTGACGTGCCTCTGTGCTTTCTCTTACTCAAAGGGGCCACAGCAGTTCCTGTCAATGAATGTTACTCTTTGCTACAGTTCTGCATCAGCAGGACATCGCCCTGCAGCACAAAGTAATTTTTTTTCTCACAAAAAGGTAATCCTGAAACTGCACTGTCTTTTAGTAAAGAAACAATATAATGCTTCACTTGCCACGGGAATCTTCTCCCATGGCAGGGGTAGCACTATAATGTTTTACCTGTTCATTGCAGCCAGACTACATCTAAATTAGATGTGCCTTTTCTCTAACGACCATTACTCCACAGGGCCTTCGGAGAAGTTGGGTCATGGCGGAAACAGAGTAGTCTTTGACATGGCCAAACTGAAGGTCCGCAGTCATTTAAATCAGACTGGCGGGCGTTCATGTTGCTGTCATGTATACTCCGTCACTGTTGCGACATAGTTTACATACTGTCAAAATATAAATAACCTCCATTGTCGTAGATTAAAAAACATAGGGGGCATATTTTTGAGCCGCTTTGTGTTGCTCTTGCACCATGCAAAGTGGTGCAAGAGCGATGCAGATGTAAAATGAGATTTATGAAGCCACCCAAGGCCCCCTTGTGTGGGCCTGCGTGGCACCATAAACCTTAAGTAATGTAATGGAGTGCAAATCACTGTGTTGCATTACTCTGTGTCAGGGATGCATTTCCATTGGTGCTGCGTGGGTGTTCCCATGCAACATCCATGGATTTTGACGCATTCACAGATTTACATGAACTTGTAAACCAGGGAAAATACCAAAAAGATAGTCTCACCAGGAGAGGCGTAACAAGGAGAAATATCATTCTGCAGGACACTTAGAAAGAGGAAAACATCTCTCAGGATTGTATTTGTACATAAACGTGCCCCTTCCTGCACAAAAACAATCCTACAGGCACCCTTGCACCATGGAGCAAGGGTGACTTTGTTGGCATTAGTCTGCCAAAATGGCGCCAACACAAGGGGAAAAGACAGGAATGTGCTGTATTAGATAAATTCGGCACATTTCTGCCCTTTCCCTGTGACGCAGGGCATTGCAGCAAGGTGGCTTGCTGCGGTGCCCTGCGCCACAAAAGTCCGAAATATATCAGTTAGAGCTCTTTACACAGTTCTACATTACTAACAATCACCAACAACAGACAATTCAGAGTGTTCCTTTGTTTGATGATGTCTCTGGGTTTTGAGACTTATTGTGAAATAATTTGGCCGATGGCCCCTTTAATACTTTCAAGATTTCCACTGCACAAACACAAAACACATAGGGCCAGATTATGTAAATTGCACCACTGACAGAACATTTTAGGAAGTTATGCATCACAGACATTTTTCAGTGACATGCATGAATAAACAGTACAAAAAGGATTGACAAACCCAAATGATTTGGCTTTTGTGGTGTACACACACAATATTGGTGTATGTGCTGATAGAAGCAGGCCAGCACACCTACAGACACCAATTTTCAAAATATCTAACAAACATAAAGACTCATTCATTCACAATCAAATACACAACAAAGCATACCGTCTTACACAACCTTGTGCAGTAGTAGGCTCTGGATGCAATGTATCTGTAGAGCAGAGAGTGGTGTGCATTGAAGATAAGGGGTGATGTGCATCTGGGGAAGTCTAACAAGGCACCTCAGTGGAATACTGTTCAATGTTCCTCAGATGAGGACTGCTTGATGCCCCTAAGAGGGCCAATGAGGTTGTGTCTCTGAGAAGCACTGAGTGATTTAAAAATTAAGCTACAGAATGATGCCTAGCTGGGGGCTCAAAGGCATGCGCAACGGTTTACACATAGTGATGTGAAGTAGAGGCCATAAAATCAATGTTCAGTATGTGGGCAGTCTGTGATGTCGGAGAAGTCCACAGCTGTCCTGGATCAGGCATGAGAAGATCCTCTAGCCCAATTGTTCTTACTATATGTTGCCGCTATAAATGCTAAGCACAAGAAAGCACAAATTCTTAGAAAGGTAATTTTCACCTTTCTTTTCAAAGTTTTTGAGTGACTTGACAAGAAAAGAGGGGAGAGATTTCTGTCTAGTTGCCCTATTTAACAATCATCTTTTGTACTGCCACTCATGTACAGAGAAAACACGTACACAAATAACACACAGGATTACACAGACTCATAGAACCTGTTGAAATGGTCCAGAATGACATGGTTGAAGTAAAAAAACATATTTTCTTGTCCTGATGTTGAAAATGTGACTAATTTTTTATTTACTACTTTAAAGAGCTCTCTGCTTTTTTTGTTAAATACTTTTTATTGAAAAGTAAAAGATAGTCAATCACTAGTACAGTAGTACAGCAAAATATAACAGTAATGAAGCAAAATATAACAAGTTAAAACATTGTACAGAGATAATAAACAAGGAATCTCAGAAAGCACAGAAAAGCGAAATACAACTCTAGTGCTAAGAAAAATCAAATGAACCAATAATAACAATTTATTTATGTTTTGTAAGTTTTTGTTACAAAAGGAAGAGGGAGGAAAGAAGAGACTAGCAAGGAGAAAAAGAGGGGGTAAGAGAAGGAGAAGGAATAGGAAGAAAAGAAAAAGTTGTAGGAAAGTGACGAGTGTGACGATAGAAAAGCGGTGAAAGGTATCCAAAGTAAATCAGATGTAATTTTTTGAGATAACGAAGATGAGACAAAAGATATTCTGTGTTCATCACAAAAAAGGTTCCACCAAATCAAAAAACATGGTTTAGAGTTATATTTCCAACAATTTAGGATAACCTAGAAAGCAAAAGTAATAAAAAGGTCAAATGAAAAAGGTTTTATAGACAAAATATTAAAACCAGCAGATAAAGTACCTCCCAAATAAATTTGGATAGAGAATGGAATATTGCATGGAAAAAATCAACAAACAGTTTGACCATATCGCTTTCCAAAAAGGATTCACTTTAGGACAATAATAAAGTAGATTTGTCAAAGTACCATCAGACTTGAGACTTGACCAACAGAAGGGAGAGATAGAGGGATAAATTTTATGAAGGAAAGAGGGAGTAATAACATCTCTATTGTATACAAAGAATAAAGATTGGGTAATATTGGCAGCTTTAGAGGTACCAAACAGTTTACGCCACAATTGATCCCATTGATGGATGGATAATGACTGAGATAGATCTTTCTCCCATAAAAGCTTGATAGAGGATTCATTCCTTGTAGAGATAGGGGAAGACAGAGACTTATATATGAAGGAAGCTCTGGAGGTGGAATCATTAGCAATATTGTATAACGGTGTCATTCGGGTAAATAGAGTAACATCAGATGTGAAGTTATTGTTTAGTAAAAAGGATTAAAGTACAGGAAATAATTTGTTATACTGTTGAAGGAAGGAATCTGGAAGGCCATATTGTCCTGCCACTGTGAAAAGGGTAGAATGGAATTTCGAGAGATCAAATGATACACATAAAAAATACCCTTTTCCTTCCAATGTTTGAATTAAAATGATTTCTGGCAAAATTTGATAAACATTTTGTACCAAATAGAAGATGCAATAAAGAATTGACAAAACTCAGATCCCTGGGTAAATAGTGTGTGTAACAGATGTTGGGAGTACTTTAAAATTGGGTTTTTAGATATGCATGTAGAATTAGACATGAAAACAACACCCTGAAAATAAAATCCATGTAATAAAGATTGCTAAAAAACAATCCATGTTGTTGTAGGAGAGTCAAGGTATTCTTGAGATATAGCATAAAATTGTCAAATTCAAAAAGCAGTATGATATAACAAAGTCTAGAAAACGTACGCCACCTTCCATCTTTGGTCGAATTATCTTAGATAAAGCAATGAGAACACGTTTGTTATTCTAAAGAAATTTATTACAGATAGAAGTGATTTTGAAAAATTATAATTAGGAATTTTAAAGGGTAATATAGAGAGCATAAAATCATTTTAATAGTGTCCAATCTACCCCACCAGAATAAAAATAAAGGATACCAGGATGATAATAGCTTTTGGAGTCTGAGTTTTAAAGCAGTAAAATTATGATTTAGTGTATCAGGTATGGTGGGAGAGAACCAAACCCCCAGGTATTTAATCTTATGGGGACACCATGTAAAGTCAGCGTTGTTAAACATATCACGATAACAATGGGAGTTCAGTGGTAAAGTCTCAGTTTTAGAGAAATTTAGTTTGTAACCAGAGACATTGGAATATAAAGCAGCTATAGCGAGATTACATCTGATACATTCAAGAAAAAGCTCCAAGCAAAGCAGACACAGCAATGGAGAGAGAGGATAACCCTGTCTAGTGCCTCTATGTAGTTTAAAGTAGGGAGAGAAATGACCATTGACAAACACGCAAGCACGTGGTTCAACACATAGCAGTTTGATAAAGGAAATACATTTATGGCCAAAAGCAAACCAACTTATAGTGGAAAACAGAAATTGCCAATTTATGTGATCAAAAGACTTTTCCGCATCGAGTGACAGGGCTGCTAGGGGAGAAGAATACTTCTTCTCAAGGGCAAGAACGCTGAAAAACATTCTGGAATTATCAGATGCAAGTCTGCCCTTAATAAAACCAGCCTGGTCAGGTTTAATAAGAAGGGGGATGATCTACTCCAAATGAGATGCCAAAATCTTAGCAAAAATGTTACAATCGTAATTAATTAACAAAATGGGCCTGTAGTTTTTACAAGGGGTAGGGTCCTTATATGGCTTGGGGATGATGACAATAAGGGCTCACAAAAAAGAACCATTGGCTGTAAACTTTTTAGTAATTTAGGACAAAAATAGTGGAAAAGAATGAGAGAAGTTCTAAGGAAAAACCGTCAGAACAAGGAGCTTTAGCCTTTTTTAAAGATTTAATAGCATCAGAACTTTCTTGGAGAGAAATATCTTTTTCAAGGGGTTGGAGGGTATCAGAAATGGAGGGAGGACTCCCTGAAAAAAAGTTTTGATGTCACATTCAGAATGTGTTATATCCTCTGTATATAATCATTCATTATAGGACTGAAAGGTATTTATGATGTTAGAGTCAGAGGACATCATCTTGTTGTTATGTTCACATCGAATAGGACCAATAGTTTTACATTCCGATTTAATTTTTAAATCATTGGCCAACATTCTACCAGCCTTATTTTGTCCTCCATGGTAGTTAGACTTAATTTTAAGAAGGGTATTACAAGCCTCAACTCTAGCAATCTTATTCAGGCCAGACTTGGCTTTAATTAGTTCCTGTGAGCTTGAGGAGGATTTGGAGGTGAAGTGGGTATGTTCCAGAACCTTTATATGTTGAAGAGCTGAAAGTTACTTAGCATTCAATACTTTTTTTTCCTGGCAGAATAGGCAATAGTGAAGGCCCTGAAGGAAGCCTTAAAAGCATACCAATTATTATGAACAGAGGTATCTACAGATTGATTGACTTGAAAAAATTCACTAATAAAAGCAGTCATTTCCGAGACAAAGGTCTGGTCTAATAGTAAAGAATTGTTTAAACGCCAAGGGCCCTGTTTAGAGGTGTTGCGGGACATATCAAAAGACAACAAAACAGGAGCATGATCAGAAATAAAAGTAGAACCAATTTCTGATGATTGAATAGAGGGGAGTAACGATTTGGAAAACAAAACATAATCAATACGAGACAGTATGATGTACATTGGAGAAAAATATTAATTCACATACATCAGGATTACAAGTTTTCCACACATCAAAGAATGGACTAGAGGAAATGGCGGATTAAAAAGCTGTATGAGACTTATCAGGTTTAAACTTACACTTAGACTTTCTATCAGTGAACACATACAATCATTCATTCATTAAAATCACCAGCAACAATGATATTGGTGAGGGGCGTGGCTAGCAGCCAAAGGACATGGCTGCTGCCTATAGAGGCTACAGAATCAGCGTGACATCCCCAACGATCCGACATATAATCCGTCTATGAAAAGCAACGAAAATCCATGATCCAGGCGTCGGAAGTAATGGGGCACCTTTTGATCCCTCTGTGGGGTCTGAGCAGTGGAGCACGAAGACCCTGCGTTGTGTCTACGGGAAGCGGCCTACACTAATGATTGAAGTTGGGACCTTGAGTGTCGCTGGGACCCAGCGGAGCAGGAGGCAGGACAGCAATGATCACGGAGCAGCGGCGGGGTGCCCGCGCGCTGAACGTGACAACATTCACTGAGCGGGACTGGCTGACAAGGCGATTTAATGTGGGGCGCTGGACTAAACTGACCCTAAAGATCCGTGTGTGGTGAGGGGGACCGGCTGTGCGGCACAGCGCAGTGCTCGCGCCCCGCCTGGTCTCGACCTGGCGGAAAAAGCAGCACTGACACAGCAGGATCCCAGAACGGAGGTGCAGCAGGGAAGTGAGCGCTGACTGGTGGGGGGCCGCCTTTGCTTCTGCTGACCGCAGAGGGCCTCGGCCTCCCACAAATCACCAATGGGAGTGCGCCTGGCTCCATAATAGCAGCACCGGTGACATCGCGCTGGGCCTGATACAATTAAGACGTTCTACTCCAGGCCCCAGCGAGATTTGAAGACTTTGAAGCGGCACCTCTGCGCATCGACCGCCGGAGTAACTAAATAACAGATGGCCAACCAAACTAGAGGTAACAGTAAGGAAAACAATATTAGCATCAGAGGCGCGTGACTGGTGTCTGTCATAGCTGATCTGTGGAAGACCTCGTGGGCTTTGCTGATAACATGAACTTACTTGGGTCCGGACTCTGCGGGGGTGCCATTGTTTATTGCAACTGGGGATTCATGGCAGGAAACACGAAAAGCAGCACGTAGCTTATAGCCACAAAGGCAGGCAGCGGCGACTACTGCCACGCACCCGACTTACTCCCTGGGACGTCCCTACGGACTGGCCAAAATGGGTGGCCGGGGCCAGTGCACTGCGCAGCAATTGAAACTGGACAAATATGCCTACGCTAAAGATCAGCCGGACTTGGCAGAACGGAAAACCACGCAAGAGAAGAACCCAGCGCCTGAGGGCCAGGCAGAGGTCATGCTGCAGGATATAATGTCTGCCCTTAAATAAGGTCCAAACTACAGTGGGGTCGATCTCCACAGACATCTCGCTCCTGCTGGCCGACTACCAGAAAATGGCCGCAAGAGTGACAGAGGTCGAAACTATCACAACAACTCTTTCCACTGACACTGCTGTCCTACAACGACAAGTGCGTCAACTCGAAACAGAAAACAAGCTAATAGCGGCTAAACTTGATAATCAGGAAGGCCGCTCCAGACGCAATAATGTCCAAATAATAGGCGTACCGGAAGGTAAAGGGGGCCCTGCAATGGATCTATTTGTCGAAGACCTCATCAAGACCCAGCTCCAGCCTCGTGGACTCTCCAGCTTCTTCTCGGTGGAAACATCCCATCAGGTACCGGGAGGCAGACCGAAGCCTGGGCCCCCCCCCCCAGACCAATCTTAGCCCGCATCTTTAATTTTCGTGATCGCGACGCAATACTGCAAACGGCGCCAGTGGCTCCTCCGTTGCGCCTAGAGAACTCTGTAATTTCATTCTTCCCGGACTACACGGCAGCTGTCACTAAACAATGACGGAGTTTTCTGGAGGTGGAGAAAGAACTCAGACGCCGGAAACTCAACTACTCAATGCTCTTCCCGGCAAAGTTGCGTGTAGTAGCGGATGGTAAAACATGGTTTTTCGAGATGCCTGAGGAGGCCCACGAATGACTGGAGGGATGGCGACAGGCCCCAGGGCCATGGAGAACAGGCAGGAATCAACAACAATGACTTCTGGAGGCGACGTCGTAGGGCTCGAGAGACACAGGCTCCACGGAGGACTTAACACAGGCAGAGACCGAAAAATGAGGACACTCTGGGCACCCATGCTCCTGGCCAGCAACATGGATAAAGGCCACCAGGGAGAACAAATGAAGAGACAGCACCATTGAAACAGCTTTACTGGATTACCATTCTTGGCCAGGTGCACCTTGGATTTCTGCCCCTCCAGGAGTCTTAGCACTGACACATTGCTTTCTAAGCTTAGACGGAACTAATCTTACAGCTATGGTATTGAAATAGGGGATGGCTCGGGGTGATTGCCGGACTACTCTCCCCCCTCACACAAGTACAAGTTATGGGGAATGAGCACTCTGCAAAGTTGGGGTGGCGGGTAGTTGTATGTCCGTCTTGCAGGGAGGCAGGGAGGGGGGTGGGGGAAGGGGACCAGTTTAAGTTTATATTCACTTTGTTCACACAGGTACACCAAATGCTGATTAAGTATATACACAGTTTGTGCACGCTAACCACATCGCATTGCTCTCCGTGCACCAGCGTCAATTCTACACCCACTAACAAGAGGGGACAACTTGACCGACCTCTTGTAATTACAGCCCGAGACCTCTAACATGTTGAGCCCCCCTTTCTCAATCAGATCATGTAATGTAAACGGCCTATGTGACAAGATAAAGAGGGGGCTGGTACTGCAATACTTTAACGGCAAGCTCCAGCAGTAGCCCTCATCCAAGAGTCACACTTAATGGGTTCGGCCTGTAAGGCCTTGGATAGGTGGGGATTTAAAATGGCGGCACACTCTGAGTTCACCTCAGGTTCACGGGGTGTGTGGATTGTTGTTCGCAAAAACTTGCCACTCATACTAAACGGGTCCTGGATGGACGATCAGGGATGATTCGCAGCTTTCTCATGTCAATGGGAGGGGCGAGCATACAACTTAGTTTTTGTATATATCCCGCCTGCTCTACATAGTCTAGCCCTCCCGGCCATTGGTGCATTCCTGCTCAAACTCCCGCAGGGGGAATTGGTCGTAGGGGGTGACTTTAATGCCACGCTCAACGCTACGCTTGACAGACAACCTCCTAGGGAACAATGCAGGACCTACCATCGTCTGGCTGAATTCCTTGACCCCTTTGGTCTTATGGACGTTTGGCGCTCGCGTTTCCCTCAGGATCGACAATACACTTTCCTCTCGGATGCACACAATAGCCTTTCCAAGATAGATTATATCCCTACTCTATTGTCAGGTTTGGAGAGAGTGTCAAAGATCTTGCACCTCCCCAGAGGTATCTCCGATCACTCCCCTGTTATGATAAAAAACACGTCTCACTTCATGGGGAGGCGTCGCATATATCCCATATACCCCGGCTTTCTGAAGGACCACACTATTTGGAAGGGCCTACATAACACCACGAGGCAATACTTCATGCAAAATGAACATTCAGTGACCTCCCCAACAACCCTGTGGGAGGCATATAAGGCAGTCTTACGCCGCCAAGCAATATCCTTAATCACATTTCATAAATGCGATAAAGTACAGCATGTGCAGACTCTTGAGGAGGCAGTGAGCCAAGCTGAATCCGAACACTCCTGTGACCCCAACGATACCACAACCCATAAACTGAGCTTAGGAAAGCAGGAATACAGGGACTACATGTGGGAGGAGGCTAAAACCAGAGTCACCAAAATACAGCACACTATTTATGAAGTTAGCGATAAGGCTGGCAAGCTTCTAGCTTGGTTAGATAAAAGGGAGCGAGCTGGTCGCTGGGTGGCACAACTGACTTCAGACACCGGGGGGGGGTAAATACAGACCCGCAAAAGATAGTAAATGCATTTGCACTTCATTATGAGAAAATATATACTCCTAAAGCCATGACCATGCTATAGGAGAATTTGGCATTTCTTAAAGACATACAGTTGCCCAGACTTATATCTCACGAAGTTCAGGCCTTGGAGGCAGACTTGACACCCGATGAACTAACACTAGCAATAAATGGGCTCCAATCTGGGAAAGCTCTAGGTCCCAATGGCATTCCCATCAAACCCTATAAAAAAGCAGCATGCAAACTTGCGCCACACTTGCTCAAAATGTATGAAGCCAGTCTTGAGGTGGGAACACTTCCTAGAGATCAGCGCACAGCGACAATCGGAGCTTTTTCAAAACCTGGTAAACCCTCACAGGAATGCTCATCTTATGGGCCAATCTCACTGCTTAATGCAGAAGCCAAAATACTTAGTAAACCTAAGTTTGAGTCTAGAACAGGATTCTGAGAAGATAACATAAGAGAAGGGGGGGTCGTCCTTCGCTCTTTTTGGCTTTGTACCCAAAGAAGACAGCTTGGAGGATGCACGCAAATCACAGGCCATCTTGCTATAAGGAGTTGAACGCTGCATAAGGATTTGAAAAGAACGATTCCAACCCATACACCAGAGAGTAGAGTATCAGTTCAGATAGATCAGTAATGAAGAGTATATGAAGAAATGAAGAGGAAGGAGGTCACAGAACCTGGTTGTCCAGATGTTGCAACAGAGGATAACAATTAATAGGCATCATAGAATAGGGTTACAGGGGTTTTCCAGCAATAGTTGCATTAGAGAAACAGACCCAGGCTAAAAATAAACAAAGTCATTTGTGAGCATATAAGTAGGGTGAGATATTCCTTCACAGAGGAAATACCAACAGCCAGAAGGAACAAAGTCACTGCTGCCGTAACCGGGTCTGAGATTTGCACCCAACAACCACTGTTCCAGCCCTATATGCCACTCGTTAAGAAGAGGAAGCATTAATAAAAACAAAAAGATAAGAAAAACTTCAATGCAAGCGGCGTGACCCAAAATGGCAGCCATTCACGTCCAGATGAGGAAAATCACTGCCTCAGCACACGGGTCACACAACGCGCCTTCATGGTGCAGGACGGCATGGAAACTCATTGCTGACACTGAAGGGCCGAGAACTGAATCCGCAGTAGGTAGGAGCGGTAAAGAAGAGGCCACACAAGCGGAAAAGCTCCGTGGCCGTGCCAGAGCTTAGGGGAGAGCTACTATCTTGTGCCGGTGCCAAAGCCACGCCCCTTCAGCTCTCTGCTTTTTAAATGTCAAGAATTCTGGCCGTGACATTTTAACTGTTTTTAGTTACCTTGTTTGGCCCAAACATTTTCATAGCTAATGCTTACATATGAATACAGGAACACAAGAAGTTATGTATACAATATGTTATTGATTAGGATAAGTATATAAAGGATGTGAAAGTGTACACAAGACTCATGTGGCAATTTAATGGCTAAGAAAAATATTATGTCCCTTTTTATTGTCAAAATGCATACAATATAGATCATTTGTAAGTGTATAAGGGACCTGATTTAAGAAGGAGAGTGTGTAAGGCTTCTTCTTTTCCTTAATATGGATCATATCAACACCAGTATGGTTGGGGGGGGGGGGTGAATTTCACCCATAGAAATGAAAGGAAGGCAAGTATGAGGGTTGGATAGTAAATAATGATCTAGGTGCCAGACGCCAATAAGACCAGATACATATAGAGGTTACTTAGCAGATATGTCATGTTATGCTATGTGTATTTGTACAGTGAAAAGAAACCCACTGAAGGTCCACTCTTAATGCACACTATGAGCTGTGCTGGAGCATGGGGTTTCACTATTGCTTACTCATCAATCATGAACCTCATTACAGGTTGATGGACCTTTGATGTTGATGGAGATGTAAGCAGCTGAAGCCAATATAAAATGTTATCAATTATCATTTCTTTCAGTTCAGTCAATAAAGAGAGTTAGTGTGAGTTAAAAGATTTTATGTTCAAATCATTAGTTATTTATTATTTTATTATGATATTATTTTTCAAGTCTCGTCACTAAAGTTAATATAATCAATCAGTATTTGATAATAAGTTAACCAATATAGTAATCGATAAGGCATCGATACAATAAAAATTAAACAAGTGTGTTCCATAAAGAAACGTCCCTATTTTAAATAGATCAAGATTAAATGTGAGAGGAAAAAAAGGTGTAACTTCAGATACCCATGAAGGGTCCAGATGAAAGAATTAAGTAAAGCATGAAGCTTTAGCATAAAACACTAGAAAGTATTCTCAGCTCAAATAACAGCACACCAAGAACTAAGCTAAGACTTCTCATAAAGAGGTGAATAAGAAAACTCAGTAAAGTGTCTCCTTTCAGAGAGTCTGGGAAAAAAGACACATACCTACTGCGCTCAGTCTAAGGAAAAAGATAAGTGCAAAATCTCAATCAATCTGCCTTACTAGCCTAAGAACATACACCAATATAATCCACATTTGCTATGTTGCAACATTAATATTCTTTTTCTTCACATTTACCAATAAGATTTCAGCACGCTCCTCGGAACAGGTTTACTCTCCATCTTCTCACCAGAGTACAATTGTCTTTTAACACTGTGTCCTTGAAAGTTGTGGCACATCCTTTTTTGTTTTCCAAAAACGTCTTCCCTGTCGTTTGCATCCTTCGCGGTAAGAGCCTTTCTATCAGTCATCGAATAAGAACGAATGCCTATTCACTAGCTAATAAATAGTAGCTTCCGAAATTGCAAAGTCTGCAGCAAAGAGAAAAACTCATCTTGGAAAATTGATGTTTTTTAAATGTGAAAAGCAAGTACTTCAGTATTAATATATCTTCTTATTCATTCTTGGCATCCTTGGTTATGTCAAGTTAAGGAACCATGCTTCATTTCTATGTTACAGGCCTATAGTTTTTAAGTATGGTTGCCTACTACATATTTTGCATTTAACACACTTCATTTGTACATATAAACTCTAACATTATATTTTTAAGAAAGCATTTTTTTAGATAGCAACATTCACGGCAGCAGATTCCCCCTTTGATGGTTGAAAAACCACCATAATTTATTCACAAATAAATCCTTAGAGTACACTCATACTCTCTATTGAGTCAATGTAATGTTTTCGGAATTCTTTCAATTTCTTGTATTCGCTATTCTTCTTCTTTTCCATTTCCAACTCCCTCCCAATTTCTCACTTTCTTTCTCTATTACTTCTTCTGTTTGAACAGCATTTAAATATTTTGTATAAAGTTATCAAACAAACACCTATGATTAGCACAGGTTTCAGAATGACTCCAAAAAGTCCTCCTCCTATTGTTGCAAACCAGTTACCAACAGCAAAAGCTCTTTTACCTAAATGTTCTAACATACTAATAGTCTTAAATGGTTCTAGTTCAGGTTTCAGTTCAGAAATGTTCTTTGCTAATTCTTCTATCTTTCTACTCTTGTCTGGTATATACGAGCAGCAATGTTGAGCCTTCAGCATCTTGCAGACTCCGCCTTTCTCGGACAGGAAAATGTCTAAAGCTAATTAATTTTGTAAAACCATTGATCTAATAGCCACTTATTCCGTGTTAACAGCTAGAAAAACACCAGATGTACCAGTTGAATTTTTTTCTACTACATGTTCTAATTGTCTCCTCATTCAGAACTACTTCTATGGGTGGCATGATTCCTCCAAAAATGACTCCCACTAATTGTGTTCAATCATAAACATTTTGTGTATGTCCTTGAAATGGTGTCATGGTCAAAGCATGTATGCTATTTACACAGTACATTTTGAGAAACAATAAGGCTGCTTAACAAATACCTTCCCAAGCAGCAGGTAAGTGGAAATAAGTGTCTTCTCCGCAAACAAAATAAACCCCTGGAATGACTGCTTATCCTCGTGTAAGAATTTGAACAGGTCCTCCCAAAGCTTAAAATGTGTGTTCTCAACTACTGATCCCAATGTGCCTTTTTCTAAACTGATTTCTTCTTTTGTAAACACATCAGTTCCCCTTTTGTTGTTCATCTAGTTTCAATTTTGGATATGCAATTTTCTTTTTATACTCTTTTTCTTCTTTCTTCCAAACATTCTTAAAAACATTCTGTTTATTTTTACTTTTGAAAGAATTATGTCCCAATTGGAAAAATAACATTCAAAGCATTCCTTTGTACAAAATAAGCTAAGCGGAATGCTGCATGTAATTGCATATGATAGTGGGATGTGGTGATATCTCACTTCATCTGCAAGTGAAGAAGGTAAGTGTGTACATACCTAACAATCCTTAGCATCTAAAGCTTGTGTGTATTCCTGAACTAGTCTTTACATTACGTTAGACGGAAACTCTTCTTTCCAATAGTCTACAAATAAATCTTTTAATATTGTCTAATCTATTGTGTGTGCAGACGTTGTAGTTGCAGGTATAGATACAGGCATCTCAATCACTGGTGTTAAATTGTGTCCCACTAATAGTGTTATAATTACTATTAAATTCTGCACATTATATTTTTATTAACGCATTTTGCAAATAACAAGATTTTGTGAGTATGACCCCCCTTACACAGGTTCCTCATGGGTACCCTTTAAGAAAAAAACAACCTTAGTGCTCTCCTCAGGAAATACCAGGTTTTGTGCTTAGTGTTGTCCTCTTAACACCACCTCTCCTACACATTCCTAATACCTTAAACCAAAGAGAGGGGCTTGGCATTCACGGTTTCAGGGCTTGATGCCTAATAGCCAATTGGTCTGGCAGCTATCAGCAGCCTTTTGTATTGTGGTGGTTTCTTTTTTGTTATTGTCCCCACCACTGGGTTTCTTTTATACTGACTTCCTTCCACCTGCTGCCTCTCCCCCTCTGCTTTCAAAATTCTCTTATCTGCAGGTCTCACCCTCCTTCTGCTCTTCTGTTTTGGTCCTCCTTCCTCTCTCGAAATCTAACTCCACTCCTCTACTATTGTCTCCCCTTTGCCTGACCTTTCTCCTCCTCTGCTCTTAACCCGGTATTTTTGTAAAGAGCAGAATAATCACCCGTAAGGATCTCAAGGCGCTGGGGCCCATCGGGGAATTTAAGTGAGCTACTGCCCAAAGTCACATGGTGCTGAGCTGATCTGACGCCGGCGATCGAACCGTGAGCCCTGTGCTCTAGAGTCAGCTGCCCTGGTCGCTACGCCACATTCTGTTATTCTGTTCCACTTATCTCTCCTCTTTTACTATATTCTCCACCACATCCTGTTCCTTAACATCCCATGAACACCACAGACGGCTTCTTGAAGATCAATCTTCACCTTGAAGTCCCTGTTTTCCCACTTATGGGTCGAGATATGACCCTGTAAAAAGCATCAGACTGGCTTTCCCAAAACCTGTGAATTGTGGAAGATTTCAATCCATGGCATCTGTTGGAGCTAATCTTCTCTGTTTCTGTGAGAAGTTGGCCTGGCATATGCTGGTCACTAGTTATAGTGGCCACCTTGCACCAGTCCAATTCGACTCTTGTGGTAGATAGGTTTAAGACAACCTTTAAAGAAAGCTATCCTAGTGGTAGCTGTGGAGAGCAGCCTTCAGGCTAAGTCTCTGAGGAATATAAAGCAGCTTGTTTTACCTTATAATCTCTTGAATTACCAAATGAAAAGACACCACACAGGTATATATATCAAATATATATGTATTTATTTCTAAATATACTCTACTAATCTCTTTATGAGATTAGAGTAGAATAATCACAGGAGTTATACCCATAGACCCAACTGAGATTGGGTAAATACTTGTAAATGCGACAATATCTCAGCAGGATGTACTGAATTATTTAGAAAGGTATGTACAAGACATTACAAGGAACACAAGAGAGGAAACTCAAAGTTGTTCTTTCAAAGCGCCAATAGGCGTCATATATTTGGCAAATCAAAAGAATTGCAGTAATAAGAGCACAACAGGGTATAAATACTCTGGCAACCATAGTGAAAAAAGTGTACAAAGTGCTCGTGCTCGTGAAACAACGGCGCTAGTGACAACGTGAAAAACCACAACAGACGGCGCAAAAAGGCAATATATACAATACAGGGTCCATATAACAATTTACTCGATAGTATAATTGGTATTTTTCTTAGTTTCAATGAACCAGGTTTGTGTGCGCCAAGAACTTTTAGGCTGGTGGGTAATGGTCGACGGCGTTTCGATGGGGAGAAGGCTGGGTGTTCAGCAATGGATTAAGGAATTTAGCAAGAAGGGCAACCGATGCAGGGGGAGGACCGGTATGCAGCCCAAAGCTAGATGGAGCAGCA
This sequence comes from Triturus cristatus, assembly GCF_964204655.1. NCBI lineage: Eukaryota > Metazoa > Chordata > Amphibia > Caudata > Salamandridae > Triturus > Triturus cristatus. The sequence goes on from NC_140583.1 coordinate 883,685,369, forward strand.
GTCAGAGCTCTGGTCGCGCAGTCAATTGGCGATCAGCAGCAGAACAGTGTGCAACCCCTAGGTCGTCACTAATCGACCTAGGGGTTGCACACGTAGTTGGCTCCTCTTGACCCCGCGGTAATTTCTGCCGCTCTGGATTGATTCCTGTTCTGCTGCTGCAAAGTTCCTTAATCCCTAACTTCGAACTCCGAGGGAGGTATTTCTCCCCTTGCCCTTTATTCTAGCATTCACCCATTGCTGAACACCCAGCCTTCTCCCCATGCACAAGAGCACTTCCAATTTAGGCGACCCAGGTCCTGATGATGATCCTTAACTGACAGGATCGAAACGCCGTCGACCATTACCCACCAGCCTAAATGTTCTTGGCGCACACAAACCTGGCTCATTGAAACTAAGAAAAATACTAATTATACTATCGAGTAAATTGTTATATGGACCCTGTATTGTATATATTGCCTTTTTGCGCCGTCTGTTGTGGTTTTTCACGTTGTCACTAGCGCCGTTGTTTCACTAGCACGAGCACTTTGTACACTTTTTTCACTAGGGTTGCCAGAGTATTTATACCCTGTTGTGCTCTTATTACTGCAATTCTTTTGATCTGCCAAATATATGACGCCTATTGGCGCTTTGAAAGAACAACTTTGAGTTTCCTCTCTTGTGTTCCTTGTAATGTCTTGTACATACCTTTCTAAATAATTCAGTACATCCTTTATGAGATTAGAGCCAGGTAAACATTCAAAAGATCAACAGTTCTCAATAAATTAAGCACAAATATGGCTGTAGCCCTAGGGGCGTACCAGACCATATACTAAAAAAATGGTGTAACAAACTCGACTTGCAAAATGAAGAGGCCTAGGGCCTTGGGAATCGCTGGGGCTTCACTTCTCTAGTGTTAGCAGGTAAGTAATCAGCCCACAGGAGACGCATGCAGTGTCTAAACACACACGCGGGTTTCCTATACGTTTCAATGGTAAATGTCGCGGTTTGTAATTTACAGTTTCAGGGCACTTCGCAAAAGTCAACAAGCAAGCAACTTACAGGGTAAGTATTTCGAGGGCCAACACACACTTGGGCACCGGAGTGCACGAGTTACCTCACCCAGGGAAGCCGGGTGCATAGGTGTCGGGTCGCTATGCTGTTTTCAATGGAGTTCACTGAAGACTTGCTGCTTGTGACGACTGGAGAGGTGTCCGCTGGAATCCGAAGATGGATTGGAGTTGCAGAAGACCTAGAAATTGAGGGGACAGAGTTCAAAGTCACTTGCCAGTGACCGGTGGCCAGCAAGATAGATGACCACAGCTGTCGCGTCTCTTCAGGTCGATGATGGTGTTTTGTCTCTTCGCTCACGAGGTCCAGGAGGGATCGACGATGACCAGCAGCTGGATTCGGAGGGTCCCACAACGTCTGCAGCTGTCGACGGTGTCGGCACCCGGATTGGAGCCAACAAGCCTTGGTAACCGCAAGTCTCGTGTGGAGTGAAGATTGTCAATGGTGCAGACCAGCAAGGTCTGATGGACTTACCCAGCAAGGGTAAGTGAGGGAAGGCCCAGAGCAACCAGGCAAGCCCTTGAAGTCGATGTGGAAGTCTTCAGGTGAGTTACTAGCCAATGGGCAAGCAACCGCGAAGACGCCTTTGCAGGAAAAGTTTAACAGCCCACGGTCACTCGGGACGGGGTAGGCCACTGATTTTTGGTACTAGACCTGCTAGGGTCTTGGACAACAAATGGTCCAAAGCACAACTTCGTTGGACGTAGATTAGGGCTTGCACTTGAAATCAGTGCACTGTTCCCTGGTATTGCTGTTCCTCGTCACTCGTGGGGTCCAGCTGCCACAGCTTCGCTGGGGACTCAAAATGGCCGTCGAGAGGTCAGGAAATCTGCTTCAGGGGATGCAGGGACTTCGGGCTCCGGCGGGAGCGGTAAAGTTTGCAAACGTTGTGGAAGAGTTTTGGTGCTTGTCAAGCAGGGGAGTCACTCCTTGACTCCAAGGGAGATTCTTCAGTCTTCCAGAGATAGTGGAACGTTGAAGGGCCAGGATTCTTCTTTGTAGAGCGTCGTCCAGGTGTAATCTGAATTGCATTGGCAATGCTTGGTATCTTATAGTGAAGATAGGGGAGGGACTAGCTCTATGACCACTCCTCTAGGAGGGTCAGGGTAGTGGGTGGTTACACCCACTTCCCTTTGTCCAGTTTCGGGCCAGAGCAGGGGCAGATAGCCCCTGAACCGGTTTGAGCTGGCATATGCACAGAGGAGCCTACTGCTCCCCCAGTGCAGGACTTCAAAGGCACTCCAAGAGTGCACCCACCCAGCTCGAATACACTAAATCCTGTCTGGGAGGTGGTAACACCTCCCTGTGACAGGATACCCTTTGTTGGACTTCCTCCACTGCGAGTTTCGGTCAGCAGCAGGAGGGCAGCCCGGTGTCTGTGCTGGTGGCATCCATTTTGTGATGCCAGGGCTCTAGAAGATTTCTACCGTGTAGTACAGTGGGTACATGTCGTCCCCTCTAGAAGGGTGGGATCCTACTCCCACACCAGTTACTGGTGTGGGTGTAGGATTCCAAGTTGTTTGACACCAAACACGACATGTTTTGATGCAGCCATTCCAAAGTTAGCATTTACCGCGAGGTTATAATGCACTTAAGAGTATATGGTTTAACCCCATCCACAAACAGCAGTAGAGAATAGACTCTGCTAGCTGCAGAGGGGTCCTGCTCAGGCAGAAGCACCCCCTCACATAGTAAACCAAGCACCCTGCCCTCAGGATTGTTAGGGACTGCTAGAGGGGTGACTGATAGGTTTATATGTGTGTGTATGGTGAGATATAGGAACCTATACCTCAGTGAGGAGTGCTAACACTACCTCACACAGGCTGCAGTAGCAGGCCTGTGGTGTCAGATTGTGAATGCTTCCCAGGGGTGGCATAATACATGCTGCAGCCCCTGGTAGGCCTGTGAAGTACCAATGCCCTAGGTACCTAAGGTACCATATACTAGGGGCTCATAAGGTACCACAGTATCCAATCACTAGTGCATCTAATATGCACACCAATCATTTAAGGGAGAAAGCAGATAGGCTGGGGCCCTGGATAGCAGGATCCCAGCCAGACTAGTCAAAAACCATTCAAACACCAGGAAAAAAGTGGGGGCAACCATATAGTCAGATTCCACCTTCCTACATAACTCCCCCCCCAAACGAAAGGAGATAAGGCTAACCTTGCCCAGTTAAGCCTTTATTTCCTGAGTGGCCATATAAGGAAGAACCTGCACTAGCATGGTTGCTCCCTGTCTCATGGTCCACTTGGGAAATCCTACCCCAAGGGGTTTTGGAGTTTCTCCAAAGTCTAGGGAAATTACCTGTATTGTTTTCTGGTACAGAAGTAGGCTGGTGGGGCGTCTGAGTCTGGAAGTGAGGCCCTATTTGGGGTGGTCTCAACTTCCTCAGCACACTGGTCACCATGGAAGCCTTTCTGTCCATGACTGTGTCATATCTGGCCCTAAGGGTCAACCTCTGGCTGCCTACAGCTGGGGGTTGGGTCCCTCTGGTTGGAGTATTGGAGGGCATTGGAATGTTTTGGGCAACTATGCCCCAGGTTTCCCTGTGCCCAACAAAGTCCATCTGGGGGGTACCTGTACCTAGGGGTAAGGGGGATCCCTCAGTTTGTAGAGGAATATTCACCTGGCTAGAACTACTCTGCTGGGTGTCCCTAATCTGCTAATGAGGGGGTTCCTCTGGACAGGGGCCCATTAAGGGTCCACTGACCTCCCTGACCTCTGCAGCCCTGGGCTGACTGAGGCAGGGTAGAGAGGGGCAGGATACCTGCTCCAGACTGGGTGCCACCTTAGAAGGATCCCCTGCCATCAGAGTTGTGGCCAGGACAGGCCTGACCACTTCTGGGGCAGTTACTTCACAAGGGGCAGGGGCAGTTCCCTTAGAAAGCCGACCCTTACCTTTAGTCTGGTGGGGGGAGGACTGTTCCTCACCCCCTATGCTCTCTGTTTGTGTGGAGTGATCCATAGTTTCAGGCTTCATTCCCCTTAATTTCTCCTGGGGTGGAGGTGAGGCCCTCAGGGTCTCATGCACTCTCTCAGGGATGCCTAACATTCTGAAATGGGCATTGTGGTCTACCTCAGCCCAGGCTGAGATTTCCAGATCATTCCCCAGTAGACAATCCACAGGCAAGGTTGGGGACACTGCCACTCTCTTTGGGCCAGTGACCCCTCCCCAGCTGAGATTTACCACTGCCATGGGATGGTCTGTCCTAATTCTATCAATATTGGTCACCTGGTAGCTAAACCCAGGTAAAAGCTGTTCTAGGGGCACGAGTCTCTTTGTCACCATGGTGACACTAGCCCCTGTGTCCCTGTAGGCCACAGCCTTCTGACCATTGATCATGGGCTCTTGTCTGTACCTGCCCAAGATATTGGGACTCATGGTAAAGTTGGCAAACCCCATGCCACCATCAAAGAATAGAGTTGCTTGTGTAGGGGACCTGGTTAGGCCAGAGTCCACCTGAGTTCCCCAAGAAAACCCAACTAAGTTTTTGGGTGCACTCCCACCACCTGGGGATTACTACTGGTAGTAACAGGGGGTGTTGGAGCTGCAGTGGGAGGAACATTTTCCTTATTGCCATTCTTTGGACAGCTGGAGTCAGTTTTCCAGTGTCCAGGTTGCTTACACACATGGCAATATGGTTTCTTATTGGAAGAGGAAGGATTTTGGGACCCACCCCCAGAACTGGGTTTTTGGGGCCCTTCAGGGGACTTTTTTTATTTTATTATCCCCACCTTTCTCTTTGGGCTTAGTGGAATCTTTCTTCTGGTCACCACCTTGGTTCTTGGGCCTAACCCTGGTTCTGACCCAATTGTCTGCCTTCTTTCCCAATTCTTGGGGAGAGGTCAGATCAGAGTCCACCAGGTACTGGTGTAAGAGTTGGTTTTGACAATTATTAAGGATCTGCTCTCTCATAATCAAATTATACAATCCTTTACAGTCAGTGACTCTACTGCCAACTATCCAACCCTCCAGAGCCTTGGTAGCACAATCTACAAAGTCCACCCAATCCTGAGTCTGTGCTTTCTGGGTGTCTCTGAACTTAAACCTGTATTGTTCAGTGGTTAAGCCAAACCCATCTATTAATGCACTCTTCAGGGATTCATAGTCATTAGCATCCTCTTCTCTAACAGTGAGGAGCTTGTCTCTACCTTTATCTGAAAAGGAGAGCCACAAGATTGCTGCCCACTGTTTCTGGGGGACCTGTTGAACTTTACAGGACCTCTCCATAGCAATTATCCATTTGTGGATATCATCCCCACTCTGATAGGGAGGAACAACCTTGGACAGGTTCCTATGGTCTGGAATGTAATCTCTGCCTCTAGGGACACTGTTGCTGCCACCAGGGGTATCTAACCCCTCCTTCCTAGAAGCTCTTTGGAGCTCGAAGGCTTCCCTATCTAAGGCCAATTGCTTGGTTCTGAGGGCAAGCCTAGCTTCCTCATACTGGAGCATCTTGAACCTTCTTTCAGAGGAGGACTCCCTGGGAAAGTTGGAGTTCCTCTGGTGAACAGATTCTCTTCCAGAGTGGTATGAATGGTCAGAGTCCCTTGAAAGGGACCTAGGCCTTTCTCCCACTTTGTCAGTTCTCTTATGGAGAATTCCTCTGTTCTTTTCAGACCCTTCTGGGTCTTGCCCTTCAACCACAGACTCCAGGTCATCTTGATTTTCATCATCAGACCCAGAGACTATGTTTGACCCACTCCCTGATGCAGACCCACTTGCTCCTAGAGCTTGTCTCAGGTCATCTGCTACTAACAGATCTATCATGTGTTGTGATGAGGGACTCCTGCCCACCCTCAGTTGTCTTTCAAAGCATAAGGCCTTCAGTTCAGTGTAGGCTATATCTTTGTACTGAGATGGGGTGGACCCACTGGCTCCACCTTGGTGAGACATACTAGTGTTGTGCAGTGTTGTACTACCTACACTAGTTGAGGCCTCCTGGACCTAGCTTGAGCTGTAGCAAGGGTGTGCTTACCCCTTCACAAACAGCTCTAAGTTCAGTAGAACTTATTGATACTAGCTTGACTTTTATATGTACCTTGAGTACCTTTAGTGGTTTTCAGTTAGTAATTCAAATAGAGATTTTCTGGTAAAACAATGGCAAGCTGGAATCCCACACGCTGCCCACCAATGTGAGAAGTTGGCCTGGCATATGCTGGTCACTAGTTATAGTGGCCACCTTGCACCAGTCCAATTCGACTCTTGTGGTAGATAGGTTTAAGAAAACCTTTAAAGAAAGCTATCCTAGTGGTAGCTGTGGAGAGCAGCCTTCAGGCTAAGTCTCTGAGGAATGTAAAGCAGCTTGATTTACCTTATAATCTCTTGAATTACCAAATGAAAAGACACCACACAGGTATATATATCAAATATATATGTATTTATTTCTAAATATACTCTACTAATCTCTTTATGAGATTAGAGCCAGGTAAACATTCAAAAGATTAACAGTTCTCAATAAATTAAGCACAAATATGGCTGTAGCCCTAGGGGCGTACCAGACCATATACTAAACAAATGGTGTAACAAACTCGACTTGCAAAATGAAGAGACCTAGGGCCTTGGGAATCGCTGGGGCTTCACTTCTGCAGTGTTAGCAGGTAAGTAATCAGCCCACAGGAGACACATGCAGTGTCTAAACACAGACGCGGGTTTCCTATACGTTTCAATGGTAAATGTCGCGGTTTGTAATTTACAGTTTCAGGGCACTTCGCAAAAGTCAACAAGCAAGCAACTTACAGGGTAAGTATTTCGAGGGCCAACACACACTTGGGCACCGGAGTGCACGAGTTACCTCACGCAGGGAAGCCGGGTGCATAGGTGTCCTTTGGTGTCGGGTCGCTATGCTGTTTTCAATGGAGTTCACTGAAGACTTGCTGCTTGTGACGACTGGAGAGGTGTCCGCTGGAATCCGGAGATGGATTGGAGTTGCAGAAGACCTAGAAATTGAGGGGACAGAGTTCAAAGTCACTTGCCAGTGACCGGTGGCCAGCAAGATAGATGACCACAGCTGTCGCGTCTCTTCAGGTCGATGATGGTGTTTTGTCTCTTCGCTCACGAGATCCAGGAGGGATCGACGATGACCAGCAGCTGGATTCGGAGGGTCCCACAACGTCTGCAGCTGTCGACGGTGTCGGCACCCGGATTGGAGCCAACAAGCCTTGGTAACCGCAAGTCTCGTGTGGAGTGAAGATTGTCAATGGTGCAGACCAGCAAGGTCTGATGGACTTACCCAGCAAGGGTAAGTGAGGGCAGGCCCAGAGCAACCAGGCAAGCCCTTGAAGTCGATGTGGAAGTCTTCAGGTGAGTTACTAGCCAATGGGCAAGCAACCGCGAAGACGCCTTTGCAGGAAAAGTTTAACAGCCCACGGTCACTCGGGACGGGGTAGGCCGCTGATTTTTGGTACTAGACCTGCTAGGGACTTGGACAACAAATGGTCCAAAGCACAACTTCGTTGGATGTAGATTAAGGCTTGCACTCGAAATCAGTGCACGGTTCCCTGGTATTGCTGTTCCTCGTCACTCGTGGGGTCCAGATGCCACAGCTTCACTGGGGACTCAAAATGGCCGTCGAGAGGTCAGGAAATCCGCTTCAGGGGACGCAGGGACTTCGGGCTCCGGCGGGAGCGGTAAAGTTTGCAACCGTTGTCGAAGAGTTTTGGTGCCTGTCAAGCAGGGGAGTCACTCCTTGACTCCAAGGGAGATTCTTCAGTGTTCCAGAGATAGTGGAACGTCGAAGGGCCAGGATTCTTCTTTGTAGAGCGTCGTCCAGGTGTAATCTGAATTGCATTGGCAATGCTTGGTATCTTATAGTGAAGATAGGGGAGGGACTAGCTCTATGACCACTCCTCTAGGAGGGTCAGGGTAGTGGGTGGTTACACCCACTTCCCTTTGTCCAGTTTCGCGCCAGAGCAGGGGCAGGTAGCCCCTGAACCGGTTTGAGCTGGCATATGCACAGAGGAGCCTACTGCTGCCCCAGTGCAGGACCTCAAAGGCACTCTAAGAGTGCACCCACCCAGCTCCAATACACTAAATCCTGTCTGGGAGGTGGTAACACCTCCCTGTGACAGGATACCCTTTGTTGGACTTCCTCCACTGCGAGTTTCGGTCAGCAGCAGGAGGGCAGCCCCGTGTCTGTGCTGGTGGCATCCATTTTGTGATGCCAGGGCTCTAGAAGATTTCTACCGTGTATTACAGTGGGTACATGTCGTCCCCTCTAGAAGGGTGGGATCCTACTCCCACACCAGTTACTGGTGTGGGTGTAGGATTCCAAGTTGTTTGACACCAAACACGACATGTTTTGATGCAGCCATTCCAAAGTTAGCATTTACCGCGAGGTTATAATGCACTTAAGAGTATATGGTTTAACCGCATCCACAAACAGCAGTAGAGAATAGACTCTGCTAGCTGCAGTGGGGTCCTGCTCAGGTAGAAGCACCCCCTCACATAGTAAACCAAGCACCCTGCCCTCAGGATTGTTAGGGCCTGCTAGAGGGGTGACTGATAGGTTTATATGTGTGTGTATGGTGAGATATAGGAACCTATACCTCAGTGAGAAGTGCTAACACTACCTCACACAGGCTGCAGTAGCAGGCCTGTGGTGTCAGATTGTGAATGCTTCCCAGGGGTGGCATAATACATGCTGCAGCCCCTGGTAGGCCTGTGAAGTACCAATGCCCTAGGTACCATATACTAGGGGCTCATAAGGTACCACAGTATCCAATCACTAGTGCATCTAATATGCACACCAATCATTTAAGGGAGTAAGCAGATAGGCTGGGGCCCTGGATAGCAGGATCCCAGCCAGACTAGTCAAAAACCATTCAAACACCAGGAAAAAAGTGGGGGCAACCATATAGTCAGATTCCACCTTCCTACATAACCCCCCCCCCCAAACGAAAGGAGATAAGGCTAACCTTGCCCAGTTAAGCCTTTATTTCCTGAGTGGCCATATAAGGAAGAACCTGCACTAGCATGGTTGCTCTCTGTCTCATGGTCCACTTGGGAAATTCTACCCCAAGGGGTTTTGGAGTTTCTCCAAAGTCTAGGGAAATTAACTGTATTGTTTTCTGGTACAGAAGTAGGCTGGTGGGGCGTCTGAGTCTGGAAGTGAGGCCCTATTTGGGGTGGTCTCAACTTCCTCAGCACACTGGTCACCATGGAAGCCTTTCTGTCCATGACTGTGTCATATCTGGCCCTAAGGGTCAACCTCTGGCTGCCTACAGCTGGGGGTTGGGTCCCTCTGGTTGGAGTATTGGAGGGCATTGGAATGATTTGAGCAACTATGCCCCAGGTTTCCCTGTGCCCAACAAAGTCCATCTGGGGGGTACCTGTACCTAGGGGTAAGGGGGATCCCTCAGTTTGTAGAGGAATATTCACCTGGCTAGAACTACTCTGCTGGGTGTCCCTAATCTGCTAATGAGGGGGTTCCTCTGGACAGGGGCCCATTAAGGGTCCACTGACCTCCCTGACCTCTGCAGCCCTGGGCTAACTGAGGCAGGGTAGAGAGGGGCAGGATACCTGCTCCAGACTGGGTGCCACCTTAGAAGGATCCCCTGCCATCAGAGTTGTGGCCAGGACAGGCCTGACCACTTCTGGGGCAGTTACTTCACAAGGGGCAGGGGCAGTTCCCTTAGAAAGCCGACCCTTACCTTTAGTCTGGTGGGGGGAGGACTGTTCCTCACCCCCTATGCTCTCTGTTTGTGTGGAGTGATCCATAGTTTCAGGCTTCATTCCCCTTAATTTCTCCTGGGGTGGAGGTGAGGCCCTCAGGGTCTCATGCACTCTCTCAGGGATGCCTAACATTCTTAAATGGGCATTGTGGTCTACCTCAGCCCAGGCTGAGATTTCCAGATCATTCCCCAGTAGACAATCCACAGGCAAGGTTGGGGACACTGCCACTCTCTTTGGGCCAGTGACCCCTCCCCAGCTGAGATTTACCACTGCCATGGGATGGTCTGTCCTAATTCCATCAATATTGGTCACCTGGTAGCTAAACTCAGGTAAAAGCTGTTCTAGGGGCACTAGTCTCTTTGTCACCATGGTGACACTAGCCCTTGTGTCCCTGTAGGCCACAGCCTTCTGACCATTGATCATGGGCTCTTGTCTGTACCTGCCCAAGATATTGGGACTCATGGTAAAGTTGGCAAACCCCATGCCACCATCACAGACTAGAGTTGCTTGTGTAGGGGACCTGGTTAGGCCAGAGTCCACCTGAGTTCCCCAAGAAAACCCAACTAAGTTTTTGGGTGCACTCCCACCACCTGGGGATTACTACTGGTAGTAACAGGGGGTGTTGGAGCTGCAGTGGGAGGAACATTTTCCTTATTGCCATTCTTTGGACAGCTGGAGTCCGTTTTCCAGTGTCCAGGTTGCTTACACACATGGCAATATGGTTTCTTATTGGAAGAGGAAGGATTTTGGGACCCACCCCCAGAACTGGGTTTTTGGTGCCCTTCAGGGGACTTTTCTATTTTATTATCCCCACCTTTCTCTTTGGGCTTAGTGGAATCTTTCTTCTGGTCACCACCTTGGTTCTTGGGCCTAACCCTGGTTCTGACCCAATTGTCTGCCTTCTTTTCCAATTCTTGGGGAGAGGTCAGATCAGAGTCCACCAGGTACTGGTGTAAGAGTTGGTTTTGACAATTATTAAGGATCTGCTCTCTCATAATCAAATTATACAATCCTTTACAGTCAGTGACTCTACTGCCAACTATCCAACCCTCCAGAGCCTTGGTAGCACAATCTACAAAGTCCACCCAATCCTGAGTCTGTGCTTTCTGGGTGTCTCTGAACTTAAACCTGTATTGTTCAGTGGTTAAGCCAAACCCATCTATTAATGCACTCTTCAGGGATTCATAGTCATTAGCATCCTCTTCTCTAACAGTGAGGAGCTTGTCTCTACCTTTATCTGAAAAGGAGAGCCACAAGATTGCTGCCCACTGTTTCTGGGGGACCTGTTGAACTTTACAGGACCTCTCCATAGCAATTATCCATTTGTGGATATCATCCCCACTCTGATAGGGAGGAACAACCTTGGACAGGTTCCTATGGTCTGGAATGTAATCTCTGCCTCTAGGGACACTGTTGCTGCCACCAGGGGTATCTAACCCCTCCTTCTTAGAAGCTCTTTGGAGCTCGAAGGCTTCCCTATCTAAGGCCAATTGCTTGGTTCTGAGGGCAAGCCTAGCTTCCTCATACTGGAGCATCTTGAACCTTCTTTCAGAGGACTCCCCCCTGGGAAAGTTGGAGTTCCTCTGGTGAACAGATTCTCTTCCAGAGTGGTATGAATGGTCAGAGTCCCTTGAAAGGTACCTAGGCCTTTCTCCCACTTTGTCAGTTCTCTTAGGGAGAATTCCTCTGTTCTTTTCAGACCCTTCTGGGTCTTGCCCTTCAACCACAGACTCCAGGTCATCTTGATTTTCATCATCAGACCCAGAGACTATGTTTGACCCACTCCCTGATGCAGACCCACTTGCTCCTAGAGCTTGTCTCAGGTCATCTGCTACTAACAGATCTATCATGTGTTGTGATGAGGGGCTCCTGCCCACCCTCAGTTGTCTTTCAAAGCATAAGGCCTTCAGTTCAGTGTAGGCTATATCTTTGTACTGAGATGGGGTGGACCCACTGGCTCCACCTTGGTGAGACATACTAGTGTTGTGCAGTGTTGTACTACCTACACTAGTTGAGGCCTACTGGACCTAGCTTGAGCTGTAGCAAGGGTGTGCTTATCCCTTCACAAACAGCTCTAAGTTCAGTAGAACTTATTGATACTAGCTTGACTTTTATATGTACCTTGAGTACCTTTAGTGGTTTTCAGTTAGTAATTCAAATAGAGATTTTCTGGTAAAACAATGGCAAGCTGGAATCCCACACGCTGCCCACCAATGTGAGAAGTTGGCCTGGCATATGCTGGTCACTAGTTATAGTGGCCACCTTGCACCAGTCCAATTCGTCTCTTGTGGTAGATAGGTTTAAGACAACCTTTAAAGAAAGCTATCCTAGTGGTAGCTGTGGAGAGCAGCCTTCAGGCTAAGTCTCTGAGGAATGTAAAGCAGCTTGATTTACCTTATAATCTCTTGAATTACCAAATGAAAAGACACCACACAGGTATATATATCAAATATATATGTATTTATTTCTAAATATACTCTACTAATCTCTTTATGAGATTAGAGCCAGGTAAACATTCAAAAGATTAACAGTTCTCAATAAATTAAGCACAAATATGGCTGTAGCCCTAGGGGCGTACCAGACCATATACTAAACAAATGGTGTAACAAACTCGACTTGCAAAATGAAGAGACCTAGGGCCTTGGGAATCGCTGGGGCTTCACTTCTGCAGTGTTAGCAGGTAAGTAATCAGCCCACAGGAGACGTAAACACACACGCGGGTTTCCTATACGTTTCAATGGTAAATGTCGCGGTTTGTAATTTACAGTTTCAGGGCACTTCGCAAAAGTCAACAAGCAAGCAACTTACAGGGTAAGTATTTCGAGGGCCAACACACACTTGGGCACCGGAGTGCACGAGTTACCTCACCCAGGGAAGCCGGGTGCATAGGTGTCCTTTGGTGTCGGGTCGCTATGCTGTTTTCATTGGAGTTCACTGAAGACTTGCTGCTTGTGACGACTGGAGAGGTGTCCGCTGGAATCCGAAGATGGATTGGAGTTGCAGAAGACCTAGACATTGAGGGGACAAAGTTCAAAGTCACTTGCCAGTGACCGGTGGCCAGCAAGATAGATGACCACAGCTGTCGCGTCTCTTCAGGTCGATGATGGTGTTTTGTCTCTTCGCTCACGAGGTCCAGGAGGGATCGACGATGACCAGCAGCTGGATTCGGAGGGTCCCACAACGTCTGCAGCTGTCGACGGTGTCGGCACCCGGATTGGAGCCAACAAGCCTTGGTAACCGCAAGTCTCGTGTGGAGTGAAGATTGTCAATGGTGCAGACCAGCAAGGTCTGATGGACTTACCCAGCAAGGGTAAGTGAGGGCAGGCCCAGAGCAACCAGGCAAGCCCTTGAAGTCGATGTGGAAGTCTTCAGGTGAGTTACTAGCCAATGGGCAAGCAACCGTGAAGACGCCTTTGCAGGAAAAGTTTAACAGCCCACGGTCACTCGGGACGGGGTAGGCCGCTGATTTTTGGTACTAGACCTGCTAGGGACTTGGACAACAAATGGTCCAAAGCACAACTTCGTTGGATGTAGATTAGGGCTTGCACTCGAAATCAGTGCACGGTTCCCTGGTATTGCTGTTCCTCGTCACTCGTGGGGTCCAGATGCCACAGCTTCACTGGGGACTCAAAATGGCCGTCGAGAGGTCAGGAAATCCGCTTCAGGGGACGCAGGGACTTCGGGCTCCGGCGGGAGCGGTAAAGTTTGCAACCGTTGTCGAAGAGTTTTGGTGCCTGTCAAGCAGGGGAGTCACTCCTTGACTCCAAGGGAGATTCTTCAGTGTTCCAGAGATAGTGGAACGTCGAAGGGCCAGGATTCTTCTTTGTAGAGCGTCGTCCAGGTGTAATCTGAATTGCATTGGCAATGCTTGGTATCCTATAGTGAAGATAGGGGAGGGATTAGCTCTATGACCACTCCTCTAGGAGGGTCAGGGTAGTGGGTGGTTACACCCACTTCCCTTTTTTCGTGCCAGAGCAGGGGCAGGTAGCCCCTGAACCGGTTTGAGCTGGCATATGCACAGAGGAGCCTACTGCTGCCCCAGTGCAGGACCTCAAAGGCACTCTAAGAGTGCACCCACCCAGCTCCAATACACTAAATCCTGTCTGGAAGGTGGTAACACCTCCCTGTGACAGGATACCCTTTGTTGGACTTCCTCCACTGCGAGTTTCGGTCAGCAGCAGGAGGGCAGCCCCGTGTCTGTGCTGGTGGCATCCATTTTGTGATGCCAGGGCTCTAGAAGATTTCTACCGTGTATTACAGTGGGTACATGTCGTCCCCTCTAGAAGGGTGGGATCCTACTCCCACACCAGTTACTGGTGTGGGTGTAGGATTCCAAGCTGTTTGACTCCAAACACGACATGTTTTGATGCAGCCATTCCAAAGTTAGCATTTACCGCGAGGTTATAATGCACTTAAGAGTATATGGTTTAACCGCATCCACAAACAGCAGTAGAGAATAGACTCTGCTAGCTGCAGAGGGGTCCTGCTCAGGTAGAAGCACCCCCTCACATAGTAAACCAAGCACCCTGCCCTCAGGATTGTTAGGGCCTGCTAGAGGGGTGACTGATAGGTTTATATGTGTGTGTATGGTGAGATATAGGAACCTATACCTCAGTGAGAAGTGCTAACACTACCTCACACAGGCTGCAGTAGCAGGCCTGTGGTGTCAGATTGTGAATGCTTCCCAGGGGTGGCATAATACATGCTGCAGCCCCTGGTAGGCCTGTGAAGTACCAATGCCCTAGGTACCATATACTAGGGGCTCATAAGGTACCACAGTATCCAATCACTAGTGCATCTAATATGCACACCAATCATTTAAGGGAGTAAGCAGATAGGATGGGGCCCTGGATAGCAGGATCCCAGCCAGACTAGTCAAAAACCATTTAAACACCAGGAAAAAAGTGGGGGCAACCATATAGTCAGGTTCCACCTTCCTACAGTTTCCTTGCTTGTTTTCAACCATTCTAAGATGGCCAAACTACTTTTGTGATCTGGTTCGTGCTAGGCAAATATTCTCTCTGGGGCGTGGTCGTTTTAATGGTTGACCCGCCTCTTGATTCAAGACTGTAGGCAATAAAGGTTTTGCATGAAATTACAGAAGCCGCTGATTAGAATATATATTTTTTGCAAAGGATACTTTTAAGTGCAAGCTAAGATAAAGTTACCTGAACCGAGCAAATAGTGTTTTGACCATTCCAAGATGGCCGAACAACTTTCACGGTCTTCTTCGCGTTAGCGGGTTAATGGTTGACCTGCCTCCTAATTCAACAATGTAGGCAGTAAAGGTTTTGCATGAAAATACAGAGGCAGCTTATTACATTATATATCTTTTTTGTGAAGGACACTTGTAACTGCAAGCTTAGACAAAGTTCCCTGAACCGAGCAGATAGTACTTTTGACCATTCCAAGATGGCCGAACTACTTTTGTGATCTTCCTCGAGTTAGATATATTTTCTCCTTAGGGGTGTGGTTGGATTATTGGTTGGCCCACCTCTTGACCTAGTTTCAAGAAGTTAGGCTGCATAAAAAGCCAGGTTGCACGCAGGCTCAGTGTTTATTGAGAAACATCAGTGGAAGGATGAGGAGTGACGCCGTCATACTTAAGGATTTAAGGTATTGATTGCGGCACTTATAGAGAAATAGATTATTGTTGCCCAGAGTAGTAAAATAAGTTTTACCTTAACAAAATGTGCCATTGTTATAATTGTGGTTAGAGATCTGATATTATATCTCTCTGCTTAATATATGGGTAGAGTGTCCGTAGTAAATCCTTCTTTGAGTAAAAAAAATGTATCTTATTGCACTATAGTGTGGCCATTTAAGAGTAACTGGAAGTTTTATTTTCTGGGGGTGTATAGGAGCATGTCTAGATGAGTATGGCTAGATAAGACTACCCCCCTTCCCCACTAATATTGGAGTTCTGTCCTGAACATATGTAATATATTCTTTGCTTAGGCTCTATTAGGTGAAGGGTGCTCCCTAACTAACTGAGTTCTGTTTTTATTATTTCCTGCAGACCCTATCAAATGAAGGGCATATAGTAACCCTGTGATATATCATTCAGGCTTAAGTAGGCAGCATTATACCAACATTGGAGGTTATCCCCTATTGGTGCTGGAGGTATTTTGATATTTGTGTAATTCTGGCAAGAATAGACCTTTTGGGAGTTGCATTATAAACATTACAATATCCCCTTGTTTTAGAAGGAAAGTGAGGCTAGCTGTTGTTCAAATCTGCATTTCGTATTGATCTTTATACAAGGTGAGATAGGATCTTATTTACAAGTGACTAGAGCCTCTAACACCAAATTAGGATATAAGAGCCATAATAAGATGAGATATGCTAGTTTTGAGACACTATTTCTGGCCTTTATTTAAGTTTTTTTTTAAAACATTCTCTGATGTTGGAAGAAGCATTTTATATTCCAGACAAGGAGTTTCAGGATAGAAGTGACTTCTGCACTTTGGTCAAGCTACTTTTTAAGCTGAGAAAATGCCCACTCATGTATGGTTTCATAGTGTTCAGCCAATTGAGTGGAACTGAGTGTGAATTTATGCCAATTGGGTGGAACAGAGTGTGAATTTATGAATGTGTTATGTGATACGTATGGAGGGAGGTGGAGATAATTGCTAAAGCAGTGATGTCATGAACTTTGTAATCGACTTGTAGTTTTAGATGTACATTTTCATATTTAAACAGATTAATCATGTGATTGAAATGTTCTGTTTGTATTGCCCGTTTTGGGTTATTGTCTATGTGTAATAATTGTATGTTTTTAATTATAGATATCATCAGAGAGTAATATCTTTAGTCTTGATGAAGATGGAGTAAATCAAGATAATACCATTGAAAAGCATCAACTCCATAGAACCATAATCCGCACAGTGGGCTGCCACATTAGATATTGTCTGTACAGCAGGGTCCAGCCCCTTCGTTTCCTCATATGGGTATGGTCACTTTATGACAAAGTATAGTGTCTTTTTAATACTCTCGTTTAATAGTCTTTGTTATTGAGTTTGTTCTTTTTTTATTTACAGTATGTTTTTTTTTATTTTGAACATAAATATACCATGTATGATTAACCCCTTCTGTGCCCATGACGAGCTGGACTCGTCATGGAGTACAGTTGCGCTGTGCCCATGACGAGTCCAGCTCGTCATGGCACCCACCCACGGGATAAGCGCTGGCGCTCCCCCGTGAGTGGTCGATCTTTATTTTTTTTACTGGGAAGGCAGGGGAAGACCTTCCCCTGCCTCCCCCTGCCCCCGCGTCATCAATGACGTCATTGGAGGTTTCCCCTTTGCTCTCCGAGGCGCAGGAAGCCATTTGCTTCCTGCGCGTCGGAGAGCAAAGGTGAGTCTTGGGGCTGGGGAGGGGGGATTTTTGCATCGGTGGGTTTGTGTTAGGGTGGGGGCACTATGGAAGGCCCAAGCATGCCAGAGGCTCGGCTTCGTTCGTGTGTGCCTGTTGTTGCTTCCCTGTGAAATGGATTCAAATTTGAAAAACGCTCGTCTTTCTAGTTGCTTCCCTGTGAAATGGATCCAAAAATACAGAGAAATGCCCTTCTTTTTAATTTTTCAAATCCAAAGTGCAGCAGCATGATTTTTGCATCGGTGGGTTTGAGTTAGGGTGGGGGTACTTTGGTATGCCCAGGCATGCCACGAGGCTCGGCTTCGTTCGTGTGTGCCTGTTGTTGCTTCCCTGTGAAATGGATCCAAATTTGAAAAACGCTCGTCTTTCTAGTTGCTTCCCTGTGAAATGGATCCAAAAATGCAGAGAAATGCCCTTCTTTTTAATTTTTCAAATCCAAAGTGCAGCAGCATGTAGAGAAATAGAATTTCTTATATGAGAATTAAATACCTAACTAATAGCAAGACAGAGGGGTTGCAAAGTGCCCAGATTGTTTTTTTTTACATCCAAATACACCAGCATCACTTTACAGAGTTTGCCAGTGAAGTGCTACTTTCATTTTCTCGTCTTTCTTTGAAGAGCATTGTTGTTTTCAGGTTGGGAGAGTGTACCATTCCTGGAGGTACTGCAATACCTGGTTGATGGGTGGATTGGAAAACACAATGGTGCCGATTACGATCCGGTAAAAAATGTCCCCGTACGACTCGTATCCGGTCTTTTTACCGTACGAATCGTACAAGGGCCGTACAAACTGACAATCACGATTCGCATGGTAAAAAGTCCATACGAACCGCATTGGGAATCATTCCCCACACGTCCTCGGGTCGGAAAATGTGTCCGACACGTCCTCGGACGATTTACCGTACAAACGTGAAAAGTGAAGTCCGACCGAGGAATCACGATCCTACCCGTGCGTCCGATCTCACAACCGTATGGAAAAAACACCGTCCGCACCGAACTCCCATTGCAACCATGGAGACATGTGCCCGCATACGCGCCCAACACTCCCCCCAGCACCCATACGTTCGAGTCGTACTCCCCGTGAATGTACACCCCCCCTGTATGTACACCCGTGTACGTGTCGTACCCCCACCCGTGTATGTATACCCCTGTACGTTCGAGTCGTACCCCCACCCGTGTATGTACCCCCTGTATGTGTCGTACTCCCCCGTGTATGTACACCCCCGTACGTTCGAGTCGTACCCCCACCCGGGTATGTACACCCCTGTACGTGTCATACTCCCCCGTGTATGTACACCCCTGCACGTTCGAGTCGTACCCCCACCCGTGTATGTACGGTGCATACCCCCACACGGGTGGGGGTACGACTCGAACATACAGGGGTGTACATACACGGGGGAGTACGACACGTACAGGGGTGTACATACATGGGGGAGTACGACACGTACAGGGGTGTACATACACGGGTGGGGGTACGACTCGAACGTACGGGGGTGTACATACACGGGGAGTACGACACGTACAGGGGTGTACATACACGGGTGGGGGTACGACTCGAACGTACGGGGGTGTACATACACGGGTGGGGGTACGACTCGAACGTACGGGGGTGTACATACACGGGGGAGTACGACACGTACAGGGGTGTACATACACGGGTGGGGGTACGACTCGAACGTACGGGGGTGTACATACACGGGGGAGTACGACTCGAACGTACAGGGGTGTACATACACGGGGGAGTACGACACGTACAGGGGTGTACATACACGGGGGAGTACGACACGTACAGGGGTGTACATACACGGGTGGGGGTACGACTCGAACGTACGGGGGTGTACATACACGGGGGAGTACGACACGTACAGGGGTGTACATACACGGGTGGGGGTACGACTCGAACGTACAGGGGTGTACATACACGGGGGAGTACGACACGTACAGGGGTGTACATACACGGGGGAGTACGACACGTACAGGGGTGTACATACACGGGTGGGGGTACGACTCGAACGTACGGGGGTGTACATACACGGGGGAGTACGACACGTACAGGGGTGTACATACACGGGTGGGGGTACGACTCGAACGTACGGGGGTGTACATACACGGGTGGGGGTACGACTCGAACGTACAGGGGTGTACATACATGGGGGAGTACGACACGTACAGGGGTGTACATACACGTGGGGGTACGACTCGAACGTACGGGGTTGGGGGGGGTCGGCGCGTACATACGGGGGCTGGGGGGGGACGGTGCGTACCGGCCCACCTACTCTGGTCGTTTCGCGCCGTACTTCGCTTTTCCGGCACTTTTTGGGTGCCGTGAAAATATCGCCGTCCGGACTGCTGTCGGTCCGAATCGTACTTCCTGGGTCGTGAAACGCTGCCGTGTATGTACACCCCTGTACGTGTCGTACTCCCCCGTGTATGTACACCCCCGTACGTTCGAGTCGTACCCCCACCCGTGTATGTACACCCCCGTACGTTCGAGTCGTACCCCCACCCGTGTATGTACACCCCCGTACGTTCGAGTCGTACCCCCACCCGTGTATGTACACCCCTGTACGTGTCGTACTCCCCCGTGTATGTACACCCCCGTACGTTCGAGTCGTACCCCCACCCGTGTATGTACACCCCTGTACGTGTCGTACTCCCCCATGTATGTACACCCCTGTACGTGTCGTACTCCCCCGTGTATGTACACCCCTGTATGTTCGAGTCGTACCCCCACCCGTGTGGGGGTATGCACCGTACATACACGGGTGGGGGTACGACTCGAACGTGCAGGGGTGTACATACACGGGGGAGTATGACACGTACAGGGGTGTACATACACGGGTGGGGGTACGACTCGAACGTACGGGGGTGTACATACATGGGGGAGTACGACACGTACAGGGGTGTACATACACGGGGGAGTACGACACGTACAGGGGTGTACATACACGGGTGGGGGTACGACTCGAACGTACGGGGGTGTACATACACGGGGGAGTACGACACATACAGGGGTGTACATACACGGGTGGGGGTACGACTCGAACGTACAGGGGTGTACATACACGGGGGAGTACGACACGTACAGGGGTGTACATACATGGGGGAGTACGACACGTACAGGGGTGTACATACACGGGTGGGGGTACGACTCGAACGTACGGGGGTGTACATACACGGGGGAGTACGACACGTACAGGGGTGTACATACACGGGTGGGGGTACGACTCGAACGTACGGGGGTGTACATACACGGGTGGGGGTACGACTCGAACGTACAGGGGTGTACATACACGGGGGAGTACGACACGTACAGGGGTGTACATACACGTGGGGGTACGACTCGAACGTACGGGGTTGGGGGGGGTCGGCGCGTACATACGGGGGCTGGGGGGGGACGGTGCGTACCGGCCCACCTACTCTGGTCGTTTCGCGCCGTACTTCGCTTTTCCGGCACTTTTTGGGTGCCGTGAAAATATCGCCGTCCGGACTGCTGTCGGTCCGAATCGTACTTCCTGGGTCGTGAAACGCTGCCGTGTATGTACACCCCTGTACGTGTCGTACTCCCCCGTGTATGTACACCCCCGTACGTTCGAGTCGTACCCCCACCCGTGTATGTACACCCCCGTACGTTCGAGTCGTACCCCCACCCGTGTATGTACACCCCCGTACGTTCGAGTCGTACCCCCACCCGTGTATGTACACCCCTGTACGTGTCGTACTCCCCCGTGTATGTACACCCCCGTACGTTCGAGTCGTACCCCCACCCGTGTATGTACACCCCTGTACGTGTCGTACTCCCCCATGTATGTACACCCCTGTACGTGTCGTACTCCCCCGTGTATGTACACCCCTGTATGTTCGAGTCGTACCCCCACCCGTGTGGGGGTATGCACCGTACATACACGGGTGGGGGTACGACTCGAACGTGCAGGGGTGTACATACACGGGGGAGTATGACACGTACAGGGGTGTACATACACGGGTGGGGGTACGACTCGAACGTACGGGGGTGTACATACACGGGGGAGTACGACTCGAACGTACAGGGGTGTACATACACGGGGGAGTACGACACGTACAGGGGTGTACATACACGGGGGAGTACGACACGTACAGGGGTGTACATACACGGGTGGGGGTACGACTCGAACGTACGGGGGTGTACATACACGGGGGAGTACGACACATACAGGGGTGTACATACACGGGTGGGGGTACGACTCGAACGTACAGGGGTGTACATACACGGGGGAGTACGACACGTACAGGGGTGTACATACATGGGGGAGTACGACACGTACAGGGGTGTACATACACGGGTGGGGGTACGACTCGAACGTACGGGGGTGTACATACACGGGGGAGTACGACACGTACAGGGGTGTACATACACGGGTGGGGGTACGACTCGAACGTACGGGGGTGTACATACACGGGTGGGGGTACGACTCGAACGTACAGGGGTGTACATACACGGGGGAGTACGACACGTACAGGGGTGTACATACACGTGGGGGTACGACTCGAACGTACGGGGTTGGGGGGGGTCGGCGCGTACATACGGGGGCTGGGGGGGGGACGGTGCGTACCGGCCCACCTACTCTGGTCGTTTCGCGCCGTACTTCGCTTTTCCGGCACTTTTTGGGTGCCGTGAAAATATCGCCGTCCGGACTGCTGTCGGTCCGAATCGTACTTCCTGGGTCGTGAAACGCTGCCTGAAAGCGTCCCGACGCCACGTCGCAGCATTCCCGGATCACATTCGTACGTATATTTTCGTCGGTCGGTGTTTTTTACGATTCGTACGGAAATGGTGTTTCCGTGCGAATCGTAATTCCATGTTTGTAAAGTTTTCCGACCGGGTACGAGTCGGACGGAGAAAACTCTCCGACCGATGGTTCGTACCCGGTTTTTACCGGATCGTAATCGGCACCAATGTGTACCATGGCTCTGTGTTTATGGATGTGGTCTTTTTATACCATACTGCTTACGTTTTGTAAGGATGTAAGCAATGGACAGTGAAACGGTTCCCTTCAGGGCCCTCTAGTCATGTCCATAGTTTTTCAGGTGATTTCTGTATAGTTAGTGAGAGATCGTTTAGGTAACCATGTTGTTTCTGCTTACATTTCACATGCTTTGCATTCCCTATGAGTGTTTTTTTAAATTTTTTTTTAGGCAGCATAATACTCTTATCAAGTACATAATTTGAATTGAGCCACATCCAAGTGTTTATAGCAGGCACAATTAGGTTATAGCTGAAGGCAGTGCGAGTTTCTCTCAGTGGGCAAGTATGGTGTTCAGTGGGGATGTGGCACTATGGCCAGAGCTGTGGAATTTGGAACTGGGGAACCGGGTTCCGCATTCATGACCAGTCCACCACACCACTGTACTGAGGGAGCACATTCCCATGCTAGACCGAAGAAGGCCCCACTAGACCTTAGAAGGCTTGATGTCTTAGCACAAGCAGGTGTACCCTAGTGGTGTCAATTGTGGGTTGACCTTGAAGGCCTACGAAGCACCACACCCTAGAGCAACAGTGATCCAGCCGCTGTGACTGTCACTGAGGTCACATGAACCTTGAGCAGGTTAGGGCGATGCGAACAGTGTGACCTCACTGGGTACCTATTTCGGGAGGGTGTTTGCATTGTGCTGAGGGGATTACCAGGTAATTATTCACGCAGCTCTCTGATGGATGTCACATGAGGTAAAATACTGCAATAAATGGCAGACACTCTGAAGACAAGAGCAAACGTTATGTTACATGAGGCAATGGTGGTAATTGTGCATGTATCAAAAGCAAACAAAATACAAGAGGTAGCAAACAATACGTTACAAGAGGAAAAGTGACGTGTGCAAGTTACAAAAGAGTACAAAGTACAAGTAGAGGTATAAAAGTGCAATAAATGGCAGACACTCAAAACACAGGAACACACTGGGAAGGCACTTCTACGGGCATGGAGAACAGAATTTCCTATAATGTAAAGACTTCCTTCAGACAATAGAGAGGGTGTGAATTAAGTTTGGAAGTGTCTTTGCAGGAGGAGAACTTTGAGGTCAGTTTTGAAGGACTGGGAAGAGGGAGGGGGTGGTCCAGAGCTGAGGCTGAGTTCCAGATTCTCGCCGCGTTGCTTGTAAGGGATTGGGCCATCGATCTTTCCTTCTTGAAAGTGGGAGGTTCAAGTAATAAATTTTGCGCAGTACGTGATGGTCTAGAGCATTATATGCATATGTGACAATAACGTTTTTTTCTCCTTTTTATTCTAGTCTAAAGCTTTTGATTCCTGATTCCAGTTTCGACAGTGGTTGTTCTGCAGTTTTATGTAGTTGCATTGTTTTGGTAAGAATTTTTTTTTTTTTGTATTTACTCCAAATTAGTAATATTGTAATGTCTGAATGAATTTTTTTGTAAGTGATGTCATAATTGCGGCATATTTAGTTAGTGGTTTGAGCATGAAATTCTTTGCAATGTGTTTTGCATAGTCTTATGTGTAATTGCTTTTCTCTTTCTTTTTTAGTGGGATATTGTTGATCCATACTGTGTCTGTACAGAGTAGGTGGTGGTGAGTAGTTTAGCTGCCTCTGGCAAGTGAGTGGTATTGTTTTGGAGTATATATGAGTTTTTGATAAAGGTGCTTTTTGTTTATTACTTATTTTACAAAATGTTTGTTGTTGTTTGACAAGTTACCTTTATTAGTAAGCAATATGGCTAGCCGTAGAATGACTGCTCAACAGGTGGTTGGTATGCTTCTTGAATCTTCCTCTGAGCATGATTAGGAGACTGACAGTGCGTCTGAGGGAGAGGAGGGAGGGGAAGATTCTGGCAGTGAGTTTTCTCTCAACATGGAATCATCAGATGATGAAGGTACTCTCAGTGCAGATGAAGGTACTCTTGGTGTGGATGAAGCAACTCTCAGTGCGGATGAAGTGCCTGTCTTAGAGGAGTAAACTGCTGTGCCGAAGGTGCAAGAGGCATCTGGATTGCAGTCTGAGGCTGCTAGGCTTCCTACTGGAAGTGCTGGACTTTGGGTTGATCCAAACATGGTGCAGCCGGTGTTGCCTGCCTTTAGCGGTGATGCAGGGAGTACAGTGGATTGTGAACACTTTTTGCCTATACAGTTTTTTCAGTTGTTTATGGATGATGTATTTTTGGGTGAGATTGTTGAGCAGACGAATTTGTATGCTGAACAGTTTTTGAGGGACAACAGCGACAAACTTAGGCCCCAGTCTAGAGCTACCCGGTGGACTCCCACATATCTGGAAGAGATTAAGAAGTTTTGGGGTTTGACTTTATTGATGGGTGTGGTAAGGAAGCCAACCTTGGCTTCATATTGGTCTACTAGCCCCTTGTTGGCAACTGCCATATTTCCTGCAGTTATGACTCGTAATCGGTATTTACTTTTGCTACGTATGCTGCATTTTGTTGATAATTCTTTGGCGTTGCCACAAGATCACCCTGACTGTGACCGTCTTTTTAAGATTCGGCCCGTTCTTGATCACTTTTTAGATCGATTTTCTGAGATCTATACTCCAGGGAAAGAAATATCTATTGATGAGTCTTTGGTCTTGTTCAAGGGCCATTTGTTTTTTAGGCAGTACATCCCTAGCAAGAGGGCACACTATGGAATTAAGCTGCATATGTTGTCTGAGAGTAGGACAGGATATGTTTTTAATTTTCGTGTTTACACTGGTAGAGATCCTACTATTGACCCTCCAGGTTGTCCGTCCACTTTTGGAGTTTCAGAGAAAATTGTGTGGGATCTTGCTAGAAGACTGTTTAACAGAGGCCACCATTTGTACATTGATAAATTCTATGCTGCTGTGCAATTATTTAAGGAATTGTATAAAGTCGACACTTTTGCATGTGGCACAATCCGCTCTAACCATAAAGGTTATCCGAAAGAGCTTGTTTGCAAAAAACTTCAGAGGGGGCAGTGCAGTTCCTTGCGTAGTGATGAACTACTAGCTGTAAAATTTGTGGACAGGAGGGATGTGTACATGCTGACTACCATCCATGATGAGAGTACTTCACCTGTGGCTGTTTGGGGTCAGGTTGCTGAAGTGCGCAAACCTGTATGCATTCTAGACTACAATAAGCACATGGGTGGTGTTGACAGAGTAGATCAGAGGTTGGAACCTTACTCTGCTATTCGGAAGGCTTATGTTTGGTATAAGAAGTTGGCCATCCATTTCTTCGAATTAGCAAATTTCAATGCTTTTATTGTGTTCAAGGAGTGTTCTCCTGCATCAAACTTGACATTTCTTCAGTTTCAGCACTCTGTGATAGCTAGCCTTGTTGTTGTGGAACATGCAAGTGTTCCTAGATTTGGAGTGGTGGAGGATGTGGTTCGATTGAAAGATCGCCACTTTCCTGATTTCATCCCTCCCACACCGGCAAAAGATTTTCCCACTAGGAGATGCAGAGTCTGTTGGCGAAGAGGTACGCGGAAGGAGATTCGTATGTACTGCCCCGACAGTCCTTCTAAACCTGGGCTGTGTGTCCCTGCTTGTTTTAGAGCGTACCACACGCAAAAGAATTTTTGGGAGCATTCATGAGTGGTAAAGTGAACTGCCTGGTCTGTATTCTTTGAAAAATTTGATTCTGTTTCAAGGTTGGCGTTAGTGCAATGTATTTAGTTTCTGATTTTGCGTTTGTAGATTTGTATCGATTTGCGATTTGTTTGTGTTTTTATTTTTGTCTAAAAAAAATCCTAAATGTGTTGCCGGTGTGTGTGGACTGGCACTTGGTTGGTGGTGTGCGTGGAATGGTGCTTGGCTGGTGGTGTGTGAGTAGTGACTTGCTGCTGGTCACTACACACACTGCTAGCTGAGTGCCACTCCACGCAATCCATCAGCTTGTGTAGTTGCTGTGTCAGGAATGTGGGCGTGTGAAAGTGATGGGCCCTTGAATGGCACTGTGTGCTGGTGTGAGTTTTGTTATGTGATGGGCCCGCGGCTGGTGGTGTGAATGGTTTTGTATGTCTCACACGTATGAAAGGTGTATGAATGGCCTGTAAAGAGGTTGGTGCCTTGTCATGGCTTACAGCTCACGAGCTGTGAGTCAATGGTTCAGTTTCTCGCCCTTTCAATTATTAACAGTGCATTTCATTTTTGTGAAATCACTTGCTAATAATTGTATATACTGAACCATCACTCACCCTCGTGCCAAATCCAACCAGTATGTGTGTGCGTTTGAGGAATAGATGGCTGTGCAGTAATATTTGCCTTTCTGAAGCAGGGTGTACCTTGTCCCTTTTGTGAATTTTGTAATGTGTTGTTTTTGTGCCTGGTGGTGCGAATGGTCTTGTGTGTATCACGTATGAAATGTGTGTGAATGGCCTGTAAAGCTGTTGGTGCCTTGCCGTGGCTTTACAGTCGCGGGTACTTGGGCCTCCCACACAAGTGAGGCACCATTTTTACCGGGAGACCCAGGGGAATGCTGGGAGGTGGGAAATTTGAGTGAGCCCGGTGATGCCACAACTTTCCCACACAAAAACGTGTGAAAAAAGTGCTTTTTTCAGCTAAAATTGAGGTTTGCAGGTGATTCTGGGTAAGGAAACATTGGGGGATCCACGCAAGCCATACCTCCCTGGAAGCCCCCGGGTGTCTAGTTTTCAGAAATGTATGGGTTTGGTAGGTTTCCCTAGATGGCCGCAGAGCACTGGGCCAAAAACCCAGGTGACCCCCCTTGCAAAACCAGGTGGAACAGGTTGAAGGGGCAGATGTAGCACCCTCGAAGTGGCTGTACGGTGCTGTGGTTCCCTTCTGCTACGCAGGCTTTACTTCCAGCACAGATCTCGCTAGGATTTTATTTTTGAGGCGCAACCCGCGCGATTAACTTTTTATTTCATTTCATGCTTTGGGTCCCAGCGTTTGTTTTATTTTCCATAAAGTCCAACTTTAAATACCCGCCGCTCATTTTTTTTTTTTTTTTTTTTAATCACTCTACCTGCCACAAGGAAGGATCACGGAACGCTGCTCACGGAGGGCGCATTGCCACTTGTCTTGATCACGAAGGGTCGTGCCGCTGGTGGGAGCTTCTCCGCAATCGGCGGACAGCCTGCACGCTCCCAGCGTGCACCAGACTCCAGGGCTACCTGTTGGCTTCACCGGGGGACTGCGAGGACCAGCAGCCCCTACATCCAACAGCTGGTGCCTCTTCCCCCGGAGGCCACGCCCCCCTCAGTCGCCTACTTACTTTTCGCGACACCCGCTTCGCGGGTGCCGCTCATTTTTTTAATCACTCTACCTGCCACAAGGAAGGATCACGGAACGCTGCTCACGGAGGGCGCATTGCCACTTGTCTTGATCACGAAGGGTCGTGCCGCTGGTGGGAGCTTCTCCGCAATCGGCGGACAGCCTGCACGCTCCCAGCGTGCACCAGACTCCAGGGCTACCTGTTGGCTTCACCGGGGGACTGCGAGGACCAGCAGCCCCTACATCCAACAGCTGGTGCCTCTTCCCCCGGAGGCCACGCCCCCTAACTGTCTCACTATAAACTGACCAGCCCCAAACGCAACGCGGGACGCGCGCGGGGAGAAGCACGAGCGAAGCCCGGGCAAAGGGCGGGCCCGTTTAAGCCCGTGCAAGACCGGGCAGGACTGGACTGGGCCACCCCATTTGCAGTTCGTGCTTTAATATTCTGCCAAGGTCATTTCACATTAACTTTTTACTATTGGCTTGAGAATATTCATTGTTCCTCACTATCGTAATAATTCTCACGGTACAATGTCCCCGAGAACCACTAGGAACACAGTTAAAAAGCAGGCTCAATCCGCTGGTGAGGTCATTGGCCCAATTGACCAATTTATAACTAAAGCCAACGATGCTATTGAGCAGGGCATTATCCTACTGGATCGGAGGATCTCACAGGACTTGAGGATTGCCAGACGCTCTTCGATGGGCCGACTGGCCACTGCAAAAACCCCCTTACGTCCTGTTGATCTACCTCCTCCAGTGACAGTGCATGCAGAAACGCACACTGTTCCCTGTACAGCGGACCTTTCTGCATCTTTAGACTTGTCTGATTCCCATCTCTCCCTGGAAAAATCTCCTGCTATTTTTGTTACTCAACTAGATAACACCCCCTCTTCCTCAATGGCTAGGGGTATACGAGAAGGAGCAATCCCTAAAAAATCAAAGAAGAAGACAACCACTAAGTTCCCCCATTCCACCATTCCTCCTGTTACAACCATCCCTGTAACTCCTCTTGCCTCTAATTTTCCCCCGCAAAACCCTAACCCTTCATCCCTCCATCATTCTCCTTCACTGTCAAATGTTCAAATAGTGGATTCTATTCCTGCTAATCTGAACATCAGCTGCACCAGCTCAAGTAGCAATTACAGCGGAGGAGATATGGTAAATGGTAATCTTACAATCAATGCATGTAGCAACGACAGCCTATTGCTCACCAGAATTGGTGATCTATTTAAATCTCACTTGGAACCCATAGAAAAGGCCCTACACATGGTTCAGTCTCAACTTACCCAACTGTCCCTTGCAGTATCCCAAAGTACAGGAAACAAGAAGGATTCCAATTTGGCGAAAGGCAGGCCCACTACTTCAAACACTCCAAACGCCAAAGCGTTAAAACCTAAAACCTCCGCGCAGAACCCCAATTCTAACAAACAAAAAGTCCCTGAGAAGCCTACTCAAAATTATTCCCTAGCATCTACAAACAAGCCGCAACCACCTCCTAAATCCTCTAACCCTTTACCATCCCGCCCCGTAACCAATCCTAAACCTACAGCACCTTCCCTACCAAACCCTCCTTCTTCCCTTCCCACCTCTACAGCCCCCACTCCCGCTCCTGTCCAATCCAATAATGCTACTGGATTCAACACCATTCCTAATAATCGTAAGAGAAGGATTCCCCCTATCCATCTCCCACCTGAGGCCTCTCCATATGTAGTAATAATGACCGGGGTTCCGGAACTCCCCCCAAACCAAGATGAACCGGTTTGGTCCCTAAAAAATAAAGTAATATTCTGGTTGTCCAACAATAGACCGCTCCCAATCTTTATGGACAACAGAGTTACTACAGTGCGTAGAGTGCCTTGGTTAGGCAACCTACCAAAAAACACACAGGGCGACTGTATTATAGTAAATTTTGAAGATCCAAATACAGTCGAGCATATTTGCTCCTGGGGTGATCAAATCTCTACTGAAGGGATAGCTACCCATAATTTGTCGTATTTCTATCCCCCTAATACACGACGTAACGCAGGTCCTCCGTGGTCCTGGACGAGGGTAGGAAACTGGGGCGGAATCAGAGACCGAAACCAGTGGTCGGGGTATGGCTTTAGCAACCCACCACCAGGCCACTTTAGCAATTGGAGAGGTCCACTACTATCCAATCGATACGATTGCCTGGATATGCTGGACTGACTACCATCTCTACCCATGACAGACAGCAGTTACAACAGCGTCTTTCCTAACCCAAAAGACCCCTGTAAGAGCATTCGGGCGGCTGGCTCCTTCTCGCCATCTCTGTATGGTACCCAGCTTGAGTCTTCCCCTCCCCAGTACACCCTGACCCAACAGCAGTCATTTTTTCCCCACCAGGTCGCGTGTCACACCATGTCAGCTACCCCCGCAGACCCGCTCCCAAATCTACAATCTACTACTCCTCAACCCAGTGAGCCTAAACCCAACCCTCCTCTTTCTGCTATAACCACTCAGTCCCCGTCCCAACTCCCACATTCCTCTGCTGAACCTCAGCCTCCAAATTCTACTTTTTCATCAACCCAGGACCTTCCAATTTTATTCTGGAACGTAGCTGGCTTAAGATCGAAAATCCATCTTCAGTCTTGGGTGGAAGTAACCAGCAAATTTAAGTTAATCTGCCTAGAAGAAACTTGGGCAATTGACCCTATTCATATTCAGGATTTTAAAACATTTCACCTCCCTTCCTTACCGTCCACTCATGGTAGATCCAAGGGCGGCTTAGCCATCTATGTTTCCAACTTAATTCCCTTTACGATCACGGAAGTTCCGTTAGTCTCGTCAATTTCTCAAATCCTCAAAATAGTTCCAGACAATAACTCCTGTTATTATCTCATCAATATGTATAATAACTCTTCACCTAGCGACTGTGTAAAATCTCTGTCGGAAATTACTTTGTATTTACAAGACCAAAAAGCTATGAATCAAGAGTTAAATTGTCATATTGTGTGGGGTGGGGATTTCAATGTGTATTTGTGTAACAATCATAGCAAAGGTATTTGTGGGCTTTTAGACGAGCATGATGTCCCCCTGGCCCACTTCACCCACAGTACAGTGGGTCACGCACTAAACACCTGTATTTTTGCACTAGAACTTGAATTCGCGAACATTTTAGTGTGTCCTGCTGTAGAGTTCAAGACGACTTTTCATGGTAGAGGTGCTACCACAATCATCGATTTTATTTTATGCTCTCAATCCCTAAACAACCGACTGAAGCAATTTACAACTGGCACCGACCCCTCAAGCGACCACTACTCAAATAGCATAACCATAGTATTAAATACTCCATCCTCAGCCTGCCCAAAAACAAGCCTCTTAGCGCAGCACTCTCTGGAGATGAATAAAATTAACGGTTATACTGTTAAGTGGACGATGACCAACCCCACAGAGATCACCAGTAAGATCATCCAAAAAACCCTTCCTTTAATCCACCACTGTCTGGAGACGTCATCTTCCCCCCAGCTGATCCTCTCCAGCTTTGTCAAGATATTAGAAGTCATCAGACAAGAGCTTACCCGTCCCCATAGGACTCACGACAATGATAAGGACTCAAGAGGGTGGTTTGACTCCCGTTGCCGTAAAGCGCAGCGTGCACTGAAAAATGCTCTACACAATCAGACCAGGGACCAGCCCCAAATCGCCTCCTTAAGGAAAAACTATAAGATGGCACAGCAATCCCGTAAACGGGAAATAAAAAATAATCTCTGGGCCCAACTACACCAGAGCACTCTAACCAAGGACTCCACCATGTTTTGGAGAACAGTTAAGGCCCCTTTCCTAGCTGATGAAACCGCGATACAGCATCTAGATGTGGCAGTACCCGCTGATAAATGGGTAGCACACTACTCGCAGATCTTCGGGGACAACCCCTTGACAACCGAGGCTCCCAGACCAGATGCGGAAGCTCCCACTAGCAATAACATCTTCCCTATTGACCTCCACTTCGATCTAGAGGAGGTAATCACAGCACTGACTGCCTCAAAGACCGGTAAGGCGCCTGGTCCAGACAGGGTCCCCTTAGACATATTTGTGAGCAATATAGATCTTTGGCCTCCAATTGTCACACAGGTCATGTCTGCAGTTACCCAGATCGGCCTTATTGATTCTTGGTCTACTTCTGTGCTCCTGCCCATTTTCAAAAAGGGAGATCGGGACAACCCAGCCTGCTACAGGCCCATCTCCCTTTTGGATTCCCTAGGCAAGGTTGCCGGCAGACTAATCCTGGAGCGATTAAGGGACTGGGCCACAGAGAATAAGATCTTAACTGACTTACAGTTCGGGTTCCAGGAGGGCCTGGGCACTGTGGAACAGGCCTTAAACCTGACTTTACTCATAGGCAAATACGCTGGGGCCAAAGGCAGTAAGCTTCATCTAGTCTATGTGGACTTGAGTTCCGCATTTGATTGCGTAATTCATTCCAAGCTATGGGCGATCCTGAAAAATCTGGGCATAGATCTTGCACTGCTGAATTTTCTCCGAGAGCTATACTCGGACGCAAAAGCTTGTGTGAGATACGGTATCAAAGGGGAGCTTACTGAATCCTTTAACATCGAAAAAGGCGTAAGGCAGGGATGCGTCCTTGCTCCATTCCTATTTAACATCTATACTAATGGACTGGAGCAAGCGATGCTAGCTGATAGCAAAGATCTCCCCTGCATAAGCTCCCGCCCTATCCCTGCATTACTGTATGCAGACGGTTCAGTCATCCTAGCAAGGACACCTAATCAACTTCAGACCCAACTAGAAAAATACTGCGAATTTATGTCTTCTCTTGGTCTCAAAGTCAATAAGTCCAAGACTTTCGTTATGAATATCGGGAAGAGAGCCCAAAAATGTAAATCTCTCTTTATTGAGAAGACCAGATTAGAAACTGCCACTACCTACCCCTATCTAGGTATCCTTATTGATAACCACCTGTCCTGGAAATCTGCCATATCCAGCAAAAAAATTGCAGTTTCAACGCACAACATCTGCACTGACTTCTTTCTCTAGGAAACTGGGTAAGCCCGCTCCTACTGTGCTTTTGAAGATCTACCAAGCTAAATGCATGAGTGTGGCTACATACGGCGCCGGAGTCTGGGGCTATGTGTCCGCAGACGAGCTACAAATTATAGAAAACTACTTTTTGAAATACATATTAGCCCTCCCCCGTAGTGCTCCTACTTACGGCACCCATGTGGAACTCGGTTGGGAGTATCTGACTGACATCATTAGATACCAGCCGATTCTACTATGGCATCGTATATGGACTCAGGAGCAATGTCATTTAACTAGGTCACTAATATCTGACTGTCTCACTTTGTCCCATTGGAAAAAGATTCCTTGGCTGTTATATGTTTCAAAATTTTTGACAGATTTGAACCACCCTGCATATTTCACTGACCCTGAATCTCTATTGGACATATCCAGAAAATCTTTGAAAAAGCTATGTGCTGACCACTTAAGCGATCTTCGTTTGTGTTCCGAACTTGTCAAAAAGCCAAATGTTCATTTAACGATGGTCCAATCTTCTTATGGCATTCAACCTTATTTGTCATTTTTTCTGTCAAATTATGAGAGGTATGTTTCTATAAATCCCCGCGGAAACGATGGCTGGTTCCATTGCTCCGACACTTAGGACTGAGAAGATGCAGACCGGCCCTTTTGGCACTTCAATACCTAGACACCCCGTACGTTGCCAAAACCGTAGCCTGCTTTCTCAAAGCCTGCTTGAAAACTCATTCCCAACTATTGGCAACTGTTTCCTAAGATTTTACTGACTACTGTGCTATTATTCTTGTATATAGAGTGTTAGTGTTTACTTGTAAAATGCTTGCCTTCCTTAGCAGCCAATGAGCAAACCGAATTTTTACTGACTACTGTGTTATTATTCTTGTATTTAGAGTGTTAGTGTTTACATGTAAAATGCCTGCCTTCCTTAGCAGTCAATGAGCAAACTGAATTTTTATAATGTTGTAATGTTTTAAATGTACTTTTTATGATTGTAAATTCAATCGAAATAAAGTTTTTGTTTTTTTTTTGACTTTGAGATAGGAAAATTTGAAGTCAACTCACTACGTTTTGGGCCCTTGCCTGTCGCGGGAACTTGGGCCTCCCACACAAGTGAGGCACCATTTTTACCGGGAGACCCAGGGGAACGCTGGGAGGTGGGAAATTTGAGTGAGCCTGGTGATGCCACAACTTTCCCACACACAAATGTGTGAAAAAAGTGATTTTTTCAGCTAAAATTGAGGTTTGCAGGGGATTCTGGGTAAGGAAACGTTGGGGGATCCACGCAAGTCATACCTCCCTGGAAGCCCCCGGTGTCTAGTTTTCAGAAATGTATGGGTTTGGTAGGTTTCCCTAGATGGCCACCGAGCACCGGGCCAAAAACCCAGGTGACCCCCCTTGCAAAACCAGGTAGTTTTGAGATAGGCAATTTTGATGTTACCTCACTACGTTTTGCGTCGTTTCCTGTCGCGGGCACTAGGCCGACCCACACAAGTGAGGTACCGTTTTTCTCGTAAGACTTTGGGGAACACGGGGTGGGTGGAAATTTGTGGATCCACGCAGATTCCGGAACTTTCCACCACAGAAATGTGGGGAAAATGGGCTTTTTTTGACAATTTTTTAGGTTTGCAAGGGATTCTGGGTAACAGACCCTGGTGGGAGGCAGTCAAGTCACCCCATCCTGGATTCCCCTGAGTGTCTAGTTTTCAAAAATGTATAGGTTTGCTAGGTTTCCCAAGGTGCCCGCAGAGCTAGGGTTCAAAAACTACAGCTAGTAATTTTGCCAAAAAAGGGTCATTTTTCACTGCGAAATTGAGGTGTGACCACGTTGCGTTTTGCGCCGTTTCCTGTCGCGGGCACTAGGCCGACCCACACAAGTGAGGTACCGTTTTTCTCGTAAGACTTTGGGGAACGCGGGTGGGTGGAAATTTGTGGATCCACGCAGATTACGGAACTTTCCACAACAGAAATGTGGGGAAAATGTGTTTTTTTGACAATTGTTTAGGTTTGCAAGGGATTCTGGGTAACAGACCCTGGTGGGAAGCAGTCAAGTCACCCCATCCTGGATTCCCCTGGGTGTCTAGTTTTCAAAAATGTATAGGTTTACTAGGTTTCCCAAGGTGCCCGCAGAGCTAGGGTTAAAAAACTAGAGCTAGGTACTTTGCCAAAAAAGGGTAAATTTTCACTACGATATTGAGTTGTGACCACGTTGCGTTTTGCGCCGTTTCCTGTCGCGGGCACTATGCCTACCCACACAAGTGAGGTACCATTTTTATCGGGAGACTTAGGGTAATTTAGATTTGTAAAGGAACTGTTATTATCTATTGACTTTCAATGCATTTCTGCCTTCCAAATGAAAGACATTGTGTAAAAAATAAGTCATTCTAAAAAATGACTGATAATTCTCATGCTAGTATGAGTATTTCCAATTTCAGAAATGTGCAAATATCTACTGTTTCTAAACTCTATATTTTGTTCCCATTTCAGAAATACATGGGTGTCTTTCATACCGATTTTTCCATGTACACATTTTTACAGAATAATTACTATATACCCGGTACATAATAAAAAAACATTGCAAGTTGCTGCTCAGTTTTTGGCTCTGGGCTCGTCGGGTTCTTGGTGAACGTACAAGTCCTATATATCCCCACAACCAGTAATGTCCAGCGGATGCAACGGTATATTGCTTTCAAAGAGCTGTCATAATTAGAAGAAGTTACAGGTGAAAATGTTGACACAAAAGGCTGTTTTTTTTAACTAATTTTCAATTTATCCTATATTTAACTGTTTGTTTCTATAAAAAAAACCTTGATGGATCTACACAAATGACCCCTTGCTGAATTCAGAATTTTGTCTTCTTCTCGAAAATGTATAGCTTTCCAGGATCCATTATTGCTTTTGTACCCATTTCTGCCATTAACTGGAAGGAGGTCAAATGCACAAAAAATAGCAAAAATAGGCTAAGTCCCAGAAAAATGCCAAAACTGTGTAAAAAATGTTGGGTTTCTGACAAAAGTCTGGTATCCCCGAGAAGCTGGGAAAATGGTGATTTCAACCCCACAAACCCTTTTTTGATAACATTTGCAAGGAAAAACCCAGATGCTTTCATTTGCAGCCCGTTTTTCAAATTTTTCCGAAAAAAAACAAAATTTTGCTGTATTTTGGCTCATTTCTGTGACCCCTCCAGGGGAATCCACAAACCCTGAGGACATTTAGAATCCCCATGATGTTGGAAGAAAAGGACGCAAATTTGGCGTGGATACCTAATGTGGTCAAAAAGTTACAGGGGCCTAAGCGCGCACTACCCCAAATAGCCAAAAATAGGCTTGGCACAGGAGGGGGAAAAGGCCTGGCTGCGAAGGGGTTAATTGTTTTTTTTTAATTTGCTACAATTGTTTTATATGCTTTTAATAAATTGATACATAACATTTGCAATATTTTTCTGTGTACTGGCCCACAGGTTTTTCAATTGGTACTGTATCCCCCATGATTGAATGTGTGTGATTTAGCTGAGTGAATGAGTAAGAGTTCTCTCAGTATTTGCCAACCAAATGATATATTGTTATTTTTCCTTGCTCGTAAGTCCATCGGACATCACAATTGAGGAGGGCTTCCTGCCTCAATGCTGAACCTTTGTCGAACAATGGCATGCTTGAGTCAAATTAGTTCTGTGAAGACTCAAGTTAATTTTCAATTTGGCCAAATATAATTGTTGAGGCTTTTTGCACGTTTCTCCTCACTTTGGCCCCCGATTGGATTATTAGCTGCTGGTTTATTGACTGAGAGTGTACTGGGGCCTGCTAACCAGACATCAGTGTCAGTGTTTTAACCTATCAAAAAATGTATGTTAAATGGGCTACCCCAAATGGCTTAGTTGACTCACATACATTCCCTAGTATGTGGTACCAAGGGTACCCAGGGTCTGCAAGTTGGAGTCTCCACCCAGGGCTGCAGCACTGATTGTGCAACCCTGTGTGTAAAAACATTTCCCAGCTTGTCACTGCAGCCTGAAAGAGCAGTTCTATAACTGCTAGTTTGACTTTGCCATTTAAACCCCACGGTCCCCACTTTGCCCAACAATATAGAAGTCTCCCCGCAAGAAAGGCCTAATGAGCCCTAAGGTAGGGAGCTGTACATTATTAAGTAGGACCTATACTTTTAATATGTCCTAACAGGAAAACATGTGAATTATCATTTTTGCTGTGGAAAGGTTAGTAGCCACATTGGCTAATACAGAGTTACCAGCTGACTTCTTAGTCTGGCTAACTTCTGAATAGGACTACCAAAATGGGTACTTCAAGATATCAAATTGATCATGGCATTAAAGCTGACTTGAATGCCCAGTCAATTTAATGTCACTTTTAAGGAAAGGTAACTTTTAGAAAGTTGACATCCTGTTTCCCAGTTTATCCGGTGGCCTTGCACAATTGCTGGACACCAGACAGTCTTTTGTCCTGCAGGGGAGTAGTATGAATGACCCCTCAATTCAGGAACAGTAGAGTCCTTGCACACAGAGAGGTGGCACCTCCCCCTGTCATGAAGCCAAACAGGGTCTTAGCCAAAAAGGCAAGCTTCAAAAGGGAAGCCGCCTTTCGTGGGAAAAAGGTGATCGTTCAGGTATTGTATTGTAATGTAATTGCATTTATATAGAGTTTACTACCCCTGACAAGGCGTCAAAGCGCTTTTTCGGCGAGTAGCATGCTACTCTGGAACCCATAAAGGGTTAGTGTTGAATTAGTATAGTGAAATATGAAAGTAATTTGAGTGGTGGATAGGTCAGTCAGTTATTTGGATTCAGAAGGCTAGCAGAGGGATGGAAGAGGGAAAAAGGTTTCCATTTATATAGAGCTTGTTACCCCTGATGGGGTATTGAAGTGCTTAGGTAGACAGGCTGACAACAGGAACATAGAGGGGACACCAATTGCTATACCAGTTTTCCCATGAGCATGTGCCCCACAGGGAGCCACACCTCTAGGGTGGGCCACCAAGCTCCTAACATCCATTGAAAGGTTTGGACATCTTGGGAGTAGGCAGAATAGTGCACCCTGCGATTGCTAGATGACCCACATAGCCGGATGTCATTAAAGGGTGAGATGCATCCTGATAGCCCATTGCCTAGTGACTCCATCATCCCCCAAGGCACTTTCTTGGCATTAATATGGCATTACTGGCACCCTGAACCTCAGATCACAATGGAACTGGAGAAAGGTCAGGAGAAGGACTGCCCTGCTGGCCCTGGACCTGGCAAGAGAGGCTGCACCGTCCACTGGACTGTACCTGCTTCACCTTGGTACCTGGCTTGATGAAAAGTCATTTCTGTGCCCCAGACGGAAGTTGTGACTCTAGGGGTCACCCTCTGTTCCAGCACAAGGGCCATAACACCTGAAATAGTGCAGTTTGGCAAGTCAGTAGCCACATTTTTTAAATCATTGCTGATCGCTGATGGGCAACCCATGAGACGATCCTCAATGGCAAAAAAGTTGCACCAGTCTTCTAGACTGAGGAGTATCATCTAAGCCCAGATTGATCGCTAAAGATGGACACCAGAATTCATAAAAAGGAAACCACTTGACCCGCTGTGTACGGAGATGGGTTGCCCAGCCCCAGCTGGCCTTCTGCTGGCTCAAAGAGGACTTCGAGGGACATCGACATCTGTGGCCAAAGTTGCACTACCTTACCTGTGGATAGAGGAATAATAAGGACACACGTCTACCGCACAGCACTCAGAGTATTGTTCTGCATCCTCAGCACCCTGTATCTCCAGCATCAGGACCACTCCATTGAAGTTAATGGTTGTTTTGATGTAAAGTGTTACCCCAGACTTGAGAATGCTTTGGTGGACCAGGTCCATGTACTTCTTTTTTGACAACCAATTTTATTGAGTTTTGTATGTAATAACAAACAGCACCATTCAGAGCTACATATGCATCATCAGAATAGGGAGAAAATCACATCTCGGTGACATCAAGGTTACAGAAGGAAATCACTAAAAGCATAGCCACGTGTGCCTGAAGAGAGGACCACACCATCTCAATCATCGAGTACCCCAACCCATTTGTCCCACATATGGCGAAATTTCTCAGGACATCCCCAGGCTACATATAGAGGCTGCTCCTGCGCAGCGCACCAATCCACCCCCCCAGCGCCCTAGAGTGGGAGGAGCAGTGTCCAAGCAATGCGCAGTAATGTCCCTCTTGGCGACCACCAGTGCTGTGTTAAGGACGAGCTTCTCTGCCCTAGAGCTGTCTAATCCGTCCGTGACTCCCAGCAGAACATGAATGGAATCGAGAGGCACCTCCCACCCCAGGACCCCCGTCAGGTCTTCGGTTAACAATTCCCAATATCTCTGGATCGCAGAGCGTGACCAAACCATATGGTAGAAATCGGCGTGGGGGTGGGCACAACAGGGGCAGTGGGCGTCAGACCGAAGCCCAGCACGGTGAAGACGCAGAGGTGTAAGGTAGGCGGCATGTAGAAAATAGATTTGGACCAGGTGAAGCCTCGCTGATACTGCGATCGTCCTGGGGCCAGCAGGGCGTCCCTCCAGTCTTCATCCTCTAGAACCCAAAGCCAGCCCTCCCACCTCTTGCGGAGTAGGGAAAGGGAATTAGGAGTGTTGTTGGTGAGTGAACAGTAGATCCGAGAGACTCCACCCTTCCCCAAGTCCCCAGTCAGTACCTGTGCCTCGGGCAGGCTATATTCAGGCAGGGGCGTGCCGTCTGGAATGTGGGAAGAAAGGGCATGGCGCAGCTGCAAGTACCGAAAGAATTGAGAGGGATGGAGGTGCCTGGCCTGTAGGTCCTGAAAGGACCGAATGTGGGTACCGCTCCAGACGTCACCCAGCAAGGTTACCCTGATGAGATCCCACTGCCGGAACCCCGGCAGGGAAGCGACTTCACAAAGTCTCATGCCACACCACAAGGGAGTATAGCGGGTCAGCCTGCCTGTCCATTGAGTGTGACGCAATGAGGCATGCCAAGCCAGGAATATGCCGTGCATGACCTCAGGAAGAGCTCGGGGGATTGCGGTCCCATAAAGCATCCCCTGGATAGAGGAGAAGCCCAAGAGATGAAGTTCCAAGCGATACACCGGGTCGGACCAGCCGCCATTGAACAACTCATGAATCATGAGGAGATGAGTCGCTAGGTAGTAGAGGTAGAGGTTCGTCATTCCGAGGCCCCCGTCAAACGGTGGGATTCGGCACTGGGCCAGGGCCAGCCTGGACCTCCGTCCTCCCCAAAGGAATTTGGTGGCCATACCGTCCACATCCCGGAACCAAGATCTGGCGAAGGGGAGGTGGGTGTTCTGGAGCATGTACAAAAAGAAGGGCAAGATCATCATTTTGTACAGGGCAATCCTGCCTAGAGGGTTTAGAGGCAGCGTGTGCCATTTAAGAAGATCGTCGCGGACCCGCTTAACCAGCGGGGTGACATTAAGCTCCCATGCAAGGTCAGGGAGGAGGGAAACCCAAATCCCCAAGTATTTGAAAGACAACCGCCGAAGAGGGATGGACGACTGCCAGTCAAAGCACTCGCGCGACGCGTGTAAGGGGACAAGGACAGACTTGGCCGGATTGAGCCGCAAGCTGGAAGCTCGTTCAAAAATAGCCAGTGCCCGAAGGCAACAAGGTCCCGAACGGATTGGGTCCACCAGGAACAGCAACACATCATCCGCGTATAGCGCGTTTTTGTCCTCCGCTAGACCGGGCCACCTCCAGCCAGTCAAAGAATGGTCGCTGCGGACAAGACAAGCGAATGGCTCCATTGCCAGAGCAAAGAGGATCGGGGAGAGGGGGCATCCCTGCCTCATGCCCGGTCCAATGGGGAACGGGCGGGATAAAGCGCCATTGGCGAGGACCTGTGTCCGGGGACGGTGGTAGAGTAGTCTCACCAGGTTACGGAAAGGAGTACCAAAACCCATCTGCTCCTACACCGCTTACAAGTAGCTCCAGTCAACGGAGTCCATGTACTTCTTATTGGCCCCCTTGACCTTCTCCCTGCCAGAATTGGTCACCCAACTTGGACCCGAGTAGGCAAACACAACTCTTTCAAACTTTTCAAAAGTTTGCAAACTTTATAGCTAGCAATGCTTGTTTGAGCTTTGGACAAAAAAACTGAAATTTACGTTTTCTTTAAAAATCTAGATCTCTGGAACTCTCTGGTGGATTCTGATCATCCTGGTGGCTAAAGATTCAAAGAAATGTAACCTATTTTGTATTGCATGACATTTTTATTCTGCTATTTGATGCTTCTAAATGCTTTACTCTAGTTCCTTTTTTAAGCATTAGTGCTCAAAGCCATCGCTACCCAGGGTTGAGCTAGAGGTTTTACAAATTAGCCTGACTGGAAACATTGAAAAAGTTAAGCATAAAATTTGCATCTGCCCAAAGACTGACCATGCAAACAGTTGGTGCATGCAGTTGCTTAAGAATTGTGCAAGAGTGTATCAGACCGATGCATGATTGCACATTTTAGGTGAAATTTTCATGAAATGGGCCTCACATTCAGAAAAGAAATAGACATAAATACACAGTAGCCTTACTTTAAAGTGCAGAGGAAAAGAACAGGAGTTTAATGCATGTGAAAGATTATATGCTGTAATATGTAGGAGGTGCAAGTGAAATTTAAATTCTGTAAAACACCACTTTTCCTTAGACAATTAAGCTAATTATGGTTCCATACCTAAATTTTGTTTTGGCTGTGGTGCTATAAAGATCGTTAATAGGAAATATCAAGGGGGGCGTGGCCAGCTGGCAACCAAGATGGCCACACCAGAGTCGAGCTCCGAGAGTTGACAATCTAACCCCCAAAATCTGACACACTGATACAGTTTTCTCTCAGAAATACCAACTTCCCCATGATCCCTGACTCATTGGGAAGACTCAGACCGAAAATTGCGGTCTCCCGGCCCCATCGGACAGAGAAATGGGCCATGAGCAGCAACCTGCATCAGCCCATGTGAAGAGCTCTGGAGCAATCGAAGGTGGGAAAAGTGGCAGACCAATAAGTACGACCCGAGGTGGGGCCCGGTGGAGACAGGAGACAACCTTCCCGCTCAGCCCCCCCCCCCCCAGCCTGACCACGTGACAGTGACCACTCAGCTGAGACACGGTCGAGCGCTGCTCGGAAGCCGCCCGCGACCTCAAGAGGCAGGCGTCATCGGAGGTGGCTGATGAGAGAACTGGGGCCTGCTGTACTGCCACTGGCACTTCGGAAGGCCCGGTTGGCAAAATTGTTGGGGGGGGCTGAAGGAAATACCATGGCGAGTGCACCCCCCTCCCCTCACGCTTCACAAAAAAGGAGAAGATTCTCGGCACAGGTGGGGCCCAGTGAACAGGGGAGATGACCTTCCCGCTTTGCCCCCCACCAGCCTGACCACGAAAAAGCGACCACGCAGCGGGAGCCATCCGCGATCACAGGAGGCGGGCAGCATTGGGGCGGCTAGTGAAAGAACTGAGGCCTGCGGTGCTTCGGAACGGGTCCGGTTGGCATAGAATTGGCAGGGGCGCTGAAGGAGATACCGTTGCAAGTGCACCCCCCTTCTCCCCACGACCCACAAAAGGGAAAACGGGTAGATTCCCAGCACAGGACAGATCAATTAAGGAGGTGAGGAGCACAGATCTTGAACAGGCTCCACTGGGAGACAAGAGGCCCAGTCAAAGCGAGTTGCAGGATCTATATGGAGGCAACGGCCCACTGGTAAGAGGGCAGCTTTTGACGTAAGGGGTTGCGTGAGGAACAGGAGTGATCCCTATAGGAGTGACGCACTACGTTAGAATTCGGGCCCAAAGCCCCCTGATGCATCGCCAATTTGAGTGTACTGGTTTGGGGGAAATGGATGATTGCTCTGAGTGAATTCCATGAGCTCCCATAGATTAAGACAATCCCTACGCTGTGGAAACACCCGAGTCACACTCTGGCTTTAATCAAACATCGGTCTTGCATTGATGGACGCACAGCAAAGGCGACAGTGGTATTTCATAACAGTGATTCTGGCAAAATGTCGACATGAAAAGGGCCCAAGCAAACACACCAAACAAAATTGGACAAATTCGCCCATTCCAAAGCTGAAACTGTGGAGGAGAATACAGCCTAATTTGAGTAAATAGATAAATAAATAAAACAAATTGAATTGCGCGCTGCATCGCCAATTTGGCGTTGCGGCGCGCACAATGTCATTTGTTTTTTTTATTTATTTACTCAACTCCGGCTGTATTCCAGAGTTTACTACGCCCCACTCTGCCCCTCCCCCGCCCCACCGCCTGCAGCACTCCCTTGAGGAGCCACCACTGCAATATAGATAAGGTGAGAAGTCAACCCTGATGATTATACTGCCTTCACTTTGAACACTTGGATATAGTCCAGATAGTTCATGAATGCATCAAAAGAGTCTAATAGTCGCTACAATCATAATGTTGTTCTGGAAAGGACAGTGTTATCTGCACAGAGTAATGAAGGAATTGACAGCGTCCCACATGAGGCTTTTCCTGTCCACCCATGACCAGAATGTTTTTCAAAGGGTTTAAGTACAGGGTGCACAGGAAGGGTGCAAGGATACACCCTTGTCGATCCCCTCAATTTAGATTTAAAGCCTCAGAGCATTCACCCCTAAGCCATACTTAAAAGAGGTTCAGGCCAACTCCTAAATGGATCATGAGGCTCCACAATTGATCTCTATTCACCCTGTCAAAGGTCAAGCGAAGATCCATGAATGCTATAAATAAAGAACCCTGCTTGGACTCTGTGTATTTGTTAATAAGAAAGAGAGGTTTAAACATTAATCAATTGTTCCCAGTCTGGGTCTAAAACCATACTGATGATAAGCGATTATGTGATTTTCACTGGCCTATGTTGCCAACTTGTTATAATCTTAGCCAAAGAATCAATTAAAGAAATGAGCCTGTAGCAACTAGGATCATCTATATGTTCTTTTTTAGAGACAGGCACAATAAGGGACTGTCGCCATGATTTAGGACTACCATGCCTAGCTGCAGCACTGATTGTTAATGTAAGTAGTGGGGCCCAAAGTGTGATATCTGATTTATACAGATCAGCAAGTACGCAATCAGGGTCGGAGGCTTTATTTTCAGGGGCGCAATGACACGTCTGACCTCCTCTGACGTGACAAAAAAATCAGACTCATCTAGAGTCCTTTGGAATAGAGAGATCGATACCAAGTAGTGAGAAGGTCATATATCCCTTCAGGAGGAATGGTTGAAAATAATATATAGAAGTGTCAGAGGATGAAAACAATTAACAGTTGAAAATCTCCCAGAAGAGAGTACTGTTCCTAAGGCAGCTAGCGTGCACTAACTGGTTCCATGCTTTTTTCCTTTCTTTAATTACCCGCTCGTAAGCAGCTCAACAGGCAGCTACCTCTGACCTTGGCATAGGACGTTTTTTCAGACCACCAATCAGGTCCCAATGGACTTTGGAATATGAATATTCGAACCACCTGCAAGAACTCGTATTAATAGGTTTCAACGAGATGGTCAGCAAGCTCTTCAGATTCTCACATATTGACCTAAATGATCCCAAGAATCCCTCAGACGTTGAGCAATCATTCAGACAAACAATGGAGTCAGAAAAACAACATTTAAATCATTTATCATAAAAAATGCCCAGAAGCACTTTAACCCATCTCACTCTCCACCCCTGATCATGGACCATCACCTCCCTTTTCATTAATTGGCCAATCGGGTTAAGGGCAACGCTCCAGACAAGAGAGACTGTGAGTGAATTATGGTCACTGTGAGAATCCCAGATTACCTTCCTGTCTTTCACTAGCAAGGAAAGTGAGGCCAAGACAAGAATGAAATTGATGACTGACGAACAAACTCTTTCCATAAAGTTTAAAGATATCAGCAACAGGAGCATGTTCCTTCCTCAAATTACTTATGAAAGAGACCTTAAAATCATGCAAGATACTGATCATCAGTACCCTCTGCTCAGAGTCTTTAAAATGTACCCCACAAGGCAATGCATTGTGCGAAGAACTGTTGGATAAATGACAACATTTAGAAGTGAGATGTAAATTTCAG
This sequence comes from Triturus cristatus, assembly GCF_964204655.1. Taxonomy (NCBI): domain Eukaryota; kingdom Metazoa; phylum Chordata; class Amphibia; order Caudata; family Salamandridae; genus Triturus; species Triturus cristatus. The sequence continues at coordinate 883,729,717 of NC_140583.1, forward strand.
TCTCCCATTAACACCAGGGGGATATATCTATGATACCTAGCTCTGTGAACCAAGAAGGATCTTAAAGAGAACAAGTGCTCAGGATTCCGCTGCAAAAAATTAGAATTACAAAAATGAACTGCCAGCTAAGTAAGGAACTTTGAAAAAGATAATGGGATAGCGATTAAATTGGGTGAGTCTGTGGGTATGTCTTTAATTTTCCAATTTCAGCAATAGGGCAACTAGAGTAAGTAGGTCTCTCTAGTTCAATCAAAATCCCCTGGAGAAGTCAGGAAAAATGCACTATAACCATTTATAGGAAAAGAAACAGCTCAGATTTCTTGGAGAACGATGTTCTTGAAACCCCTTTAAAATCTGAGACATCATAAATTGCCCTTCAAAGACTCAATGCCAGCTACGTTCTAGCATACAATATCAAAAGAGTTTGGAGACTATACATTGGAAGTGCTATATGGGTTTAAAGGCGCTGATTTAGGAGAATCATCGAACATATTGGAGCTCTTGTCCAAACACACATTATGGGCCAGTCAGTCATAATTATATAGCAAAACCTGAATGTTCCTGTTATGTTTCTCTTATCTTGCAATAATTAAAAAGCAGGAGTCAAGAAACATTGAAAAAACTACAGTTCCCATGAGGCTTAGCAACAATAAGCCACTGGGAAGCAAATAGTAGTTTGATATGTAACCAATCAGGGTCCAGTATCCCCAATAATACCTACTTTAACTGCGAACAGTCCTCTTTTCTTGCTCCTCACAGTTAATAATTAATGGTCTTTCATTATACATGCATATTAGACTTTGTTTAACTTACTGTATTTTACTCGTTATATGCGCTCTGCTCGTTTGCCGTTTGTTGCCAACGTGCATGCTCAGGCATCTTATTTCACTTTCTGGTGTCCTAAGTTGTGCCCATCATTTGCTTGTGGCCTAGCACAGAGGACATCAAATTATTTGTCTTGGGGATCCCCGTTTGCCTCACAAGCTTTATATTTTCCCACCCGACATCCCTCTCCCCGAAGTGCTCCCTCTCTGCTCTGCCCCGTGTGTTATCTCCTGTTGGCTCTCTTGTCACAGTAGAATTTGAACACACTGTCGGGGGCGTAGCCTCGCTTCTTGCCCACTTTGTCCCGTCTTAGCTCCCTTCTCAGTGCAACTCCTCCCCTGGGGTGGGGATTTCTCCCTTCCGTCGAAGGCAGCGCTTTAACCCTTTAACATCCAAAATCATTTTTGTTTACTCAGAATTTACTCATTTCAATACATTTATTTTCAAACATTAATTTTATTTTATTGCTTGGCCTATTTATTTTATCCAGTTTGATGGTAATGATGATGGGGAGGTTTTCAGAAATGACCTCAATGGGTTTATTCAATCCCCGTCATCAATTTATGGTCTAAAACCCTATTGGTCCAATCTGCAGGAAAAAGTAGAAAGTGCACAGCCATGGTGAACCCTCCATCAGCGAATTCTGTCCCATATGTTGCGCAAGGACCAGGGTGGTTTCCCCACATGAGACAAAGGCCTCTTTCTAAGGAGGGTAATTCTAGTGTCTTCTCAAAATACAAAAACAAATCTAAAAATATTGAGAACAAAAATAGTAATTTCAGAAATACATGACACTTATTATGACATGAATGACCCTGATTTGGATGAGGATAAAGATATCACGGGGGATTCAGACACCTTTTTGAGCCTTCAAGAAAATAAAAAAAGGTAATCTCCACTTCTATGGATCCCTACAATTCTAAAATTCTTTTGGATGTAGAGGGTCTTCCTATGTTTAACCCTAAGCTTCAGACCATGTCGTGGGGGACTATTTTGCCTCCAGGCTCCATTAGCCTCTAAAGTGGGGTCTCCAACCTTTTCTGTAGTGAAAGCTAGTTATCGTCAATGAAACGTATTGAGAGCTACTAATATCATTTTTTATATGCATAATGATTCAACCAAGCAAAAGCTTTCGAATTTATTAAACTGGGCTGCACACTGGTGAGCTACTCAGAGGTAGCTGGAGAGCCGAAGTAGCTCATGAGCTACTGGTTGGAGACCGCTACTTCTAGACAAACAAACCAGAGCCAAACTACACTCCGAATGTCCTCGACCTCCTCGACCCTCTCAAATTACTACAACCCCCACAGTAGATCCCAACATGCTTACATTTGTTCTCTAAATTTATGAAAGACCCTCGAAAGGGAATGGATAAGGCATGGTCTACATGTCAGGACAAATTGCTGGACATCATAGGTCATCTTGCACTTATTCTTGATATAGCTGAAACCACAAAGCTGGATAATGCCCCCCCTGCAATATTAAAGCATGAAGAAGCTATATCTTGACAAAGAGATTTATTTGGTCTTTCATGTCTCCAGGGCTCCAATTTGTCTGCCCTGAAATCTAATGGTGAACTGCATTCATGAATTGGTTACAGGGTTCTAAATGCAATTACAGTAAATAAATATAACCATAATACCTGTTCTTCTTGATCAGATGCAAACAGTTTCTTTGTTCATCAAGCACGATCTATCAGGCACATATAAACTTGTAAGAATCAGACCCAGTAATAAATACAAGACATCGTTTAATACTTAGTACAACCATTATCAATATGCTTGTTTTGGCCTACACAGTGTGCCTGCAGTCTTCCAGTACTTATCAATTATATTTTCAAAGACTTTTTAGAGGAGTTTGTGGTGGCCTATTGTGATGATTTTCTACTTTATTACACTACCCTACAAAAACATTGAGATTCTGTAAGCCAGTGCTATTATCTTTAAAATAATTCTTTGAATGCCACACTGGAGAAATGCACTTTTGAAATAACCAACGTCTCCTTTTTAGGTTATGGCATCTCTTTTTTTGTCATGAGCCTGGATAAGGACAAGTTTGTAGGAGTTGTTCAGTGCTCCACACTAAGGACTATTAAGTATGTCCAGAGATTCATTGGCTTTGCAAATTTTTATAGGCAATTTATTCCATTCTGCGGTAACTGCGCTCATCACTTGATCAACCCAAAAAAGAGTTGTTTTTCATTGGAAACAATAAATAGAATATGCTTTTCAGACGATTAAATCTGCATTTACATCTGCTTCAATCCTCACATCTTGGTGTTACATGCCCTTTATAGTCAAAATAGATGCTTCACCTTCTGCTGTAGAAGATTTTTTGTCCCGGTTTCACCCAAGTACTAAAGTTCTGCATCTAGTCTTCTATTATTTCAGAAATGCTTTCAGAAGCTGTGCAGCATTATACCATCTATGATAGGGAACATCTAACTATCAAAGATGCCATTCCTCACCCATGACACACTCTTGAAGGACACACTCATATTATCAGGGGTAGGTGGGAAATTTTGCTCTGCCAGCAGATTTCACTGAGGTTTTGCCCACTCTGCGCTATGCGAATATCACGGCGTTTTGGCACAACTTCCACGCCAGTTTTTTTTCTGGCACATGTTGTCGAGTGAGAGTTTGCAAGCTCTAGTTTATTTTCAGGCAGTAGAACGCCTCCTGGTGAGATTTTCTCAATGCAGGAGGTCGTGGCAGGTCATGACTATTTGCATTGAGAAAACTGCTGCTCGAGTATCTACTTGAGGGGCATAAAGAAGCTGCACCCAGTGGCATGCCATGTGGTGCTGTTCACATTGATTTCACAGTGCAGAACAAGCTCCTGGCACTAAAAATCATTGCGAGCAGAGCAACGTGCTGAATTTGCATACGTTTTTATATAAGTCTGCAGAACTCCATGGAGTAAACGTTCGTGAGCTCCGCCCACCCCTAAAAATTCTCATCTGGGCAAATCACAAGAATTTAGGATTCCCTAAATCCATGTGTTTTGAGAACTGTTGTCATGTCAATTGGAAGTTTGTCCTTCTCTCAATTCCATTTTAATTTCCATTATTAACCAGGTTAAGGACATAAGATGGCAGGCACTCTGTCTAGAATTCAAGAAGAGGGTGAAGTAATCAAGTCAGCTCCTCTTATATTTGGTATATTGCTATCAACATTTTCTCACAAGGCAACTTTCTCAGTCGGGCTGAGGAAGCACAAATATATATTGTTCAAGACAAATAGCTTAGAGAAGACCCTAATAAATCTCAGATGCTCCAGGAGAGAAAACAATATTTAAAACCTAAAAAATTACAACAGCAATTTCTACACATGCTCCTTGAAAACCTGTGTCTGGACATCCAGGACAATGATATACCGAGGAGGTTATTACCCTTAACCTCTGGTTGCCAGGGCTAAAAAAAGATTTTCACAGTTATGTCAATTCATGTGTTGTGTGTTTACAAAAGAAATCCTCTGACACTAATCCTCTAGGTTTATTGCATCTATCTGTCTACTAGTTAATGACACGATTATCACAGATTGAGAATTTCAGTTTCTGGTACGTTTGTAATCATCTTAATTATCCACCAATGGCATCTCAGGGCACAAATCAAGTAGTGGCCATCCTTGGTCTTATAGACAGCTTGAATGTATTAATCAGACAAATGAACAATATTCAGCAGTGTAAGACACAGGGTTCGCAGTAGAGCCTTGCCTGCAGCCAACCCCTGGGTCCAACCTCTTTCAGTCAAGCAACACCACCTCGCATATGGCTTCTGGCATGCACAGCATGCAAATCGTCTTGCAGGTCCTGGCCTCATTCAAACAGTCTTACTAACTTTGTCAAAGAATCACAAAAACAAAATATTTAAAAAGTGGGTCTATTGGCTGTATCAAAGAGTGTGCATATCAGTATATACAGTACATTGATCATCTGTCTCCAAAAATCACTAATATTTTCAATTAAACATATATTTCGGTTATTCACACAATGCGATGTTTAATAAGTGATTATTATAAAAAATGTTTAATACAATTTTAACTAAGCAAATAAAATTAACATGTCTGTGAGTATTTCTTTTAACACAGATTTTATTATTGCATTTTGTGGGCTGAAATAAAACCAACATGTTTGAGTCTTTCGTTTAACATTTATTAGCCCACAAAATGCAATCGTATATACAACCACAAGAGGGTCAAGCACTCCAGCTGAAGTCCATAGAGGTCTAGCTTGTATCGTTTTTGAAAATATGGTATGTTCTTCCAGGCAATGGATTCAGTAACCAAGGAGAATCATTTTTTGTTTGTTTTTGTTGCCTGAGGGCTTATGCCACATAGAGGTGTGTGGTGAACTCCACTCCACCAGCGAAGTTAACAGAGTTTTGCCACTCCGCGCTCCACTCAGAACGTGGAATTCAGTGAATGAACTCCGCCAACCGTTGGTGGAGCGGGGTTTGTACGACAAGAAGCTCATTACCATCCCTTTTCCAGCTACCTGCCTCATCTAAATAGTCCGTAAATGAGCTAGCAATTACTGCAGCATTACCACCACCAGCACCGCACACCTCACCGTCCCCCCCACTGCACCGCACGCTGCGTGAAAGAAATGTCACCTAAGAACAGATGCAGCCCTGGCACACAACAGGCTGCAATGTATGTATGTGAGCCAGGGGTGCACTGCACCCTCTTCTCCTCAGAGCCCTGCCCAGGCCCTCCACCCCCACCTCATGCAGGCTAAGTGACTGGAATATATGACAGTACTATGCATATTATTACCATGTGTGCCATTACAATGTGGGTATTACTAAACTAGTACCCTTACAACGATCTTCCATTAGAATGCATTCCTTCACCACGCATATGCAAAGGCTTGATTGCTAAAGGCATACACTTGGTAATAGTGTCTAAGGTAAGTTACACCCCCAAACCCTACACTAAACCCTAAAATCACTACCCCTGCATGACCCTCCCCGACCCCCGGTCCTCTCCCTACCCTAAAACACTACCCTGCACAACCCCCATGACCCTACCCTAAACCCGAAAGCACTACAGTGCACGCCCCTCCCTCAACACCCAGCCCTCTCCCTACCCTAAAACACTACCCTGCACAACACCTGACCCTACCCTAAACCCTAAAACACTACCCCTGCATGACCCTCCCTTGACCTCAGTCCTCTCCTTACCCTAAAACACTACCCTGCACAACCCCCGACCCCACCCTAAACCCTAAAACACTACCACTGCACGACCCTACCTCAACCCCCAGTCCTCTCCCTACCCTAAAACACTACACTACACTGCATGACCCTCCTGACCCTACCCTAAATTCTAAAACACTACCCCTGCACGACCCGACCGCCTTTTACCCTAAAATAGTAATCCAAGACCTAATCCTCCTTACCTCTCTCTCCTCCAGGTTCCTCCCACTTCTCCTGGTTCCTGGGGTAGCCTGAGGGGCGGTGCATGTCATTGTGAGGACGGGGATCGCCTATATGCTTTTACCATACATACCTTTACAACAAAATTTGTTGAAAAAAGCATTTGTGGTAAAAGCACGTACGTTGTAAAGAAATGTGTAGTAAAGACTTGCACGTAGTTACAACCAATGCGTGGTAACGCTTGCGTTGTAATGGCATGTGGGGTAACAGCTGAGATGTATTGGCTGTTACCCAAGTGGCCAGCACCCCAGGACGACAGCAGTCGGAAATGCTGCTAACATGTTGTGCTAAATGTTAACGATTCATCGAAGGCATGTAACAAAACCTTTTTTAGATGTATCTTGAGTTGTGCACACAATGGGCCCCCAGAGGATGCAGCTGCTGGCAATGGGAGCAGCCCCGTTACTGGGCACACAGCGGAGAAATGTGGCCTGCCAACCTCCTACGTAAGATCAACAGCCCGTACAAACTAACTACATACAGCTGTGTGAATGGCTACAGTGAGAACACATGGGGGCATCTGCTGCTCTGCACTGACAGAACGCTGCATATGAGGGGAGTGGGGACACATCCATAAAATCACTTACTTAGGTAGTCAATCATGGAGCTACACCCAACATGTGGCTACTTCTTTATCTGTGTGGTCTAGCTTTGTATGCAAGAGATTGTACTACGTCTTCTCTCTCAGCACTCCATGGGGATTCGAGGCTGTGGCATATGCAATGCATGTGTGGATGCTGACAAAAAGGAGAAGCGAGTGGCAACAAACGCCGTGCATCCATAGGACTCGGAGCCAAGTTGGCGACTGGCAGCTCAGGGGGTGGTATCATGGCGCAGTATAAAGTGGGCATACTGCGTTGCAGTACTTGCACATGTTTGTTTTAATTCATGCGTCATTTAATCACTTTTAATTAAATGAATTGCAGTTTACGGGGTATTGTGAAGCAGATTAAAAGAAATGCTAACTCTGCCGCTCGTGGAACTAACAGTTTTTCATTAACTCCTCGGAATTCCACGAAGTGAAACTCCGAAAGCTCAGCCCAGACCTAGTAGCCACCGACAATGTTAGAAAAAATGTTTGGCCTCTTAACCAAGTTAAGTAATAAAAAAAAGTTCAAGAGCTCTCGCAGGGCATTATGGGGAGCTCCTTCAAAGAGAATAAAGGGATCCGGGCTCGCAGCCCACCTCCCCAAGCCTCCAAGGGCCATGGAGGAACTATCGCCAGGCGGTTTCTTTATGGTGAGAGAAGGTGCACAGGCCCCTTCCACTAGCATCTGTGGGGTCTTGGTACCCCATTTACCTGGGCTGTATTAATTTATATGGGGAGGGACGTGAACTGCCCCCCCGCCGAGCCTCTATAGGTCCCCGGGATCCAATAGCCTATAGACTTGTTTTCATTAAGGGGAGGGAGCATGCGACCCCCCTCCATCCCAGGACTCCGGGATCCCCATCTCTAGGGCCTTTTTATAAAATATGGAGCAGGGAGAAGATGACCCTGGGGATGAGAAGGTATACTTAGAGAAGGACAAAGAGGGCCTGCCCACAGGTCCTGAGCTGCAGCACCCTGAGGTAGAGGACAACTTGCCTGCAGGATTGACATCCCCTGAGTCAGGGAGCAGTGTGTTCACCCATAACATGCACCTTGAGGAAATGGAGGACAAGAAGGCTGAATGAATGCTCAGGCATCAGCTGGCCAAACAGAAAATAAACAGAGCAGCCCCCCCAGGGGACTGCAGAGGAGAGAATGGCTGAGGCCAACAGGGCCATGGAGGTAAAGAAACTAGCCCTGGAGGAGAAGAAAATCCTGCTGGCTCATGAGATGAGTAAACAAGAGCTTCACCTAATTGCCAAGCAGTTATCAGAGTCTAGCAGCAATAGTGGCAGCTTTATCAGAGCCTCCGGGGAGAAGTTCTGGTGGGTGTGTCCCAAGGCACCCAACTTCCAACCCCACTGCTTTGAGTGTTCCCAGTTAGGACACAAGCAGTGGGACTTTGTCTGTCCATAGAACCACCCACTGGTGGGATCTCTACTGGGTTGGCCTCAATGGGGTTGGAGGGGGAGGGGGGTAGTCTTTCTGAGCAGATGGCGCTACTCCCCCCCCCCCACACTGCCCTGGGGACAGGCACCTCCTCAGGGCTTTGCTTTTCCGTGCAAAGGCAACACCTCTAAACACAACCACACTGTGTCGAGCTAACCACCTGAACAAGCTCCTCGGTGCCCTACATGGGGTTAGTAAGCACTATACAAATACTTAACGTACTTTTGACCAGAAGAGTTAGAACCAGCAAACCAGCACTGGAAGATGAAAGGTTGGTCCTGCCCATTGGTAGCTAGTTGCTTAGTATGGAAAAATAAGTCATACGACTGTATAGAGTGGTATATAAATATTTTCATGTCATGGATGGACGAAATCGAAACAAGTTTTCAGGGCGTATGACAGGACTGGAGAAATGCGACAAAGGGGGTGGGAGGTTTGGAGGAGAGAGATGCCAACACATGCTAATGCAGGTGTTGGCTTGAAGAAAGAGGAAAATCCCGAAAACTATCTGTGAGAGATAGAGAAGGCGAGAGAACATAGTAAGAGAGGAAACTGATAGAGAGATGAATAGGGGAAATGTTGAGTGAGAGAAAGAGAGAACAGAAAAAAGTAGAGAGAAGAGAGACATAGAGGTGAGGAAAGAGACAGAAGATAGAATAGAGAGAGGAGGACAGAAATAATAGAGCGAGATAGGAGCGAGAACCAAAAAAACGAAAACAGTAACAATCTTAGACAGATAGTGAGGGTAAAGAGACCGGACTGTACACAATACCTTAGCAGCCTCACCCCCGCGACCCGAGTCCTGGATGTCCACTCTGGACATCTAGAGCACACGGCTGAGTACCGCTTCCTCTCAGCAAATCTGGTGCTCTCAGAATGACCCCTACATCCACCATCAACGTTCGAATCATCCAACCTATGCCCACATCCCCACTCTCTGATCCTCAGACACACACTGTCTGACCCTTGGGCCCTGCGTGTCTTTCTGGACCAGTCAGATTGTGTCTGGCTGCCTTCCGAAGCACCCACATGACCCCTGGACCCTGTGCCATCCATTCCAATCCCTTGTCTGTCTGTCCTTCTGGAGCACTGAGTAGTTCAAAGCACTGCCTGACTTTCTGGTACACCAATCCTGGCTCCTATACCCTGACCTCTACCATCACGAAGTTGCACCAGTCTATGCTCAGCAGTCAGAATCAAATGGTTCGACCCCTGGAACCGAAGCCATATGTCTGATGCTCCTTGGGGATACACGCAAACCCTTCAAAATCTGCATGCTCCCAGCCCTGCCCCCACCTGGACTTTTGCTTTAGATCAGCCTTGCAGTCCAAAGAACCGAGCCGGACTACGAACTTCCTTGACCCTTCTTCCTGAGGCACTTCCGCCTGACCCATGTAATCTACTAACTCCTTTAAGTTATTTATTTTTTATTCTTATTTTCTTATTTACTTGAGTTTTATATAGCTAGACCCGGAGGTATCAGACTGCTTTACATGAGGAGAGTTACATAGGTTACGAGTTAGACATTGTTACAGAAGGTATGTCAATTACAAGTTACATGAACATGGTTCAAGGCATGTAGAGGGGAAGGGGGTAATGTAAAAGGGCGACAGGGAGGGAGATTAAAAACAGAGCAGGTAGGGGGGTGAGAGATTCAGGGGAGAGAGTAAAGGATTGGGGAGGCAAGCAAAGAATGAAGGAAGGAAGGGGTGGGGTGGGGGGTAGAAGACACAGCGAGGAGACGAGGAAGTAAATGTGTCTGATGTCCGGCTGGGTGGGAGATGGCTCCCCGCAGTAAAGGGATCATTCCCAGTCTTCCATTTAGTGTGATTCCCTTGTCACGGTGGACTCTCTCAGCGGGGTCGTTGAGACTCCAGGGCATAGATGCTGGATCCCTTCCCCAACAAGGGGAGAGGAGTGCTTTGGTCATGGGCACACTTAGAAGAATGAAGGAGGGATTAGGAGGGGGCGGGGGTAGAAAACCCAGCATGAACACAGTGTCAGACTTCCGGCAGGGTAGGAGACGGTTTCCAGTGGTAAGGGGATCAATGCCAGACCTCCACTATGTGAGACTCCCTTGTCACTGTGAACTTTCTCAGAAGGGTCTCTGAGACTCCAGGGCAAAAATGCTGGATCCATCCCCAACAAGGGGAGTAGGAGTGCTTTGGACAAGGGCATACTAGAGGGGTCCATAATAGGGAGTCTGGCTGGTAAGGTTGCATAGGTTACAAATTACACATTATTGCAGAAGGTATGGCAATTATGAGTTATATCCATTTGTTCAAGGCGTGAAGAAGGGTATGGGGATAGTGTAAAAGGGCGATGAGGAGGGAGATTGAGCGGAGGATAGGCAAAAGGATAAACAAAGCAGGTCGGGGGAAAGAGATTCAGGGGAGAGAGGAAAGGAATAGGGGAGGCAAGAAAAGAATGAAGGAGGGAAGAGGTAGGTGGCTAGACCTGGAGGTATCAGAGTGCTTTACATGAGGATCCACAAGATTACAATATTACATCAGTTACAAGAAAAGATTTAGAGAGTGTCGGAAGACAAAATAAATGGAGCTTAGAAGGGTAAGGGGTGGGGTAAAGGTATAGGAGAGAGAAATGATGGAGATAGGATGGGTGGAGAGACGAAGGAGAGTCTGCCCAAAGTCCAGCTGGGTAGGTGACTGCTGTGGGGGAAGTCCACATCCCATCTCCTCTATAGTTATCAGGTAGTTCCACCAGGCATCAGTCAAGCAGCTAGGTCTCAAAGAGAAAACACTAGGAGAGCAGAGAGGAGGGATAAAGGGAGCATAAAGGAGAAAGTGGGTGGAGCAAAGGGGGAGGAGAGAGAGTTCAAAGGAAAGACAAAGTAAGGTCTGCAGCTTGGATCGCCTAGCCTTACCCCTGCACCATCAAATTCCTGCAGTCTGTATCCCTTCAGCGTGACCCCTGCAGGCTTCTAACTTCTGCAGTTCAACGCACCCAGCCTGGCACTCTGGAGTCCGCAGCCTGGCCCCTACAGTCTGGTGCCCGCAGCCTGGCCACTGCACTTTGGTGCCCGCAGCCTGCCCCCTGGAGCCCGCAGAAATACCCCTGCCCCCTGGAGCCCGCAGCCTGGCCCATGCACTCTAGAGCAAGCAGCTTTGCACTTGCCCCCCAGAGCCTGCAGCTTGGCCCCTGCACCCTGTAGAGCCTGCAGCTTGGCCCCTGCAGCCCGTACAGCCTGCAGCTTGGCGCCTGCACCCCATACAATCTACAGTTTAGCCCCGGCACTCTGGAGCCCACAGCCGGGCCCCTGCACCCATCTAACTCCTGCTGTCCAGCAACCATCATGACCCCTGCGGCCTGTAATGAGACCTGCAAAAGTGGTTTAGGCTGGAGTGCATCTGGTATGAGTCTGAACCTTGTACTTGTTTGAACCAAGATATGTTGCGGGTGATGACTTCATTGCCTTTTCGGGCTGTGACAGCAGTTCCGTTGATCTTCAGCACAGCCCACGTTCTGGTCTTGTATGCTGTGCGGAACTTCCCTCTGCTTCGGAGGTTTCTTACCAGCAGAGTGCATCCCGGCATGATGATTCTGGTCTTGGCTCTCCTTTTCTTGTTTGCCCGCTCGTTTGTCGTTGCTCTTCATGCTTGAGTGTTGGCAGGGTCATGTGGTTCGGGAGCCAATCCATCGGGTCCTGGTATGGTGTCCCGTCGAGGCCCGGCTAGCATCAGGGACAAGGGGGATCTCTGTGTAGTGCAGTGTGGAGTACTGTGATATTCATGCAGGAACTTGTGCAATGCCACTTCTGGATCGGACTGCTCGGAAACTGAAATTCGCAGGACCTTATTAAGGGTCCTCATGAAGCTCTCTGCTTCCCCGTTGGCTTGTGGCCACTGGGGGGTGATGTGATGGTGATGTACCCCCAGTGGCACTAGCATGCTCTTGAACTCTGTCCCCTGGAATGGGGGCGAATTATCAGTCTTGATTTCTTGAGGTAAGCTGAACAATGCAAATGTCTTTTCTAGTACTGGTTGCCAGTCAGCAAAAGAAGTTGATGCAATTACCTCAACCGCAGGATACTTGGTGAAGGTGTTGATCACTACTTCGGTTACTCTGCCATCTTGGAAGCTCCCGAAATCCAGACTTATGGGTGACCACGGAGACATGGACAGGTCTTCCGCTATCATTGGAGCGGGGCACTCTTGGTTGCTGATGAGCTGGCAGGGCCTGCAATTACTTACTAATGCATCAACGGCAGCTTCAAGTCCTGGGAACCACACTTTTTCCCTCATGCGAGATTTCATCCATGTGGTCCCTTGATGTCGTTCCTGGGCCAGGGATGTGGCTCATTCTTGCAGACTTGCCGGAATAACCAGTCGAGAGCCTCTCAGTATTACTCCATCTGCTGATGTGCTCAACTTGTCCCTCACTTGCCAGGATTTCCCTAGCCGGTCTCCGTCTCTTGTGTTCCACCCGTGTGCTCCGTGTAGAAAGAATTACCTCGATCCTTTCTGGAGCGACTGCATTACTCGAATGAGTACCGCGTCGTTGCTGGTTTCTCTCCTAATTTCATCAAGCGTGAGTGCTTGTGGACAGGCCCATTGAGACACCATGTCGATGCCCGGGACACCATGTCTCAAAACCACTGGCTTCACGGCCTTGTCGATATGTAGTTTGATTGGGGCTTTCTTTATGCATCCAAGTTCCTCGAATAGCTGTGGGAAGAGTCCTAAGAGGTCTTCTGTCTGTTGGTCTTTGACTGCATTGGGGCATGTGACCAGACCGAGATCCTCATCTGTGTGGCTCCCCACCAATATGTCTGCTTCTCTGTCGACCACGTGAAACGTGGTGGTAACCTCGTGGCCTTCCGCTTGCACTTGGACTGTCATCTTCCCCTTGAGTGGCAGTGGTGTTTGGCTGCTGTACTTGAGAATTCTTACATGCGACGGGGACAGTACTGGCTTCGTGTTGAGTCCTTTATACTGCTAACACTCCATCACGTTGACGGATGCGGCTGTTTTGATCAGCGTGGTGACCTGGGATCCAGCGATTTTGATAGTGCAAGTGGGTTGCGGGAGCCTCCTCCGCTTGAAGTCACTGGCGAATGATATGAGGTTGCACTCACCATCTGTTGACAAGTCTTCAAGATATTGTCTTGGTCTAGTTGGCATATGGGTCATTTTTGGGTTTTCAGATTCTTCAAAGGAGAGGGGTCATTGCACTCGATGGTGGACGTCGCCCCCGGGGTACTCTGTTTCGCGGGCCTCCTCTGCATGCCGCTGCAAAGTGGTTGGGAGTACCGCAGTTGGAACATGTTTGCCCTTGCGCCGAGCATTCCGCCTGTGGGTGCTCTTCCTTGCCACAGTATCTGCAGCATGCTCCTTGCATTCTTCTCCCCAGGTGTTTCTACTTTGGGAGCCAACGGCATCTGCCCTTTCAGTCTTCACCACGACTTGTTTCTCCGCCTGTTGTGTCAAGGCGATGTCCATGGCCGTCGGCCTAGTTTCGGACAGGTCATGCAACCTGGCTAAAATGAGGATATCCTCTAAGGTGATGGGTTGGCACAGGATTAGGGTCTGGAGGTTCTTGTCCCGGCACCCTTGGATACTTGGGCCCTCACTTCATTGTTTTGGTCGTCGTCTGTACACGTACCCGCTAGCTCAAGCAGCCATGCGTGGAAAGCGTCCATTTACACCCCCTCTCTCTGGCATGCTGTTGCAGTTTGAACCTTTCGTAATCTGGGTTCAGCTGAGGGTCAAAGTGTGCGTTCAGTGCTGTCACTGCTGCTGCATAGTCATTGGGCGGGCCGGTGTTGGGTAGGTGAGCGAACAACTTGTAAATCTTGTCCCCTACATAGTGTAATAGTAGTGACCTCTTTACTGCGCCATCAGTTTCCCGAATCACCGTAAAGTGGTTGTCTAGGCTGCTGACCCAGAGTGACCCTGAGTGTCCATCTGGGCAATGCTGTGGCTGGGTCTATGAGCTCGCTAAACGGAGGCAGTGCACTAATCTGGGAGTGTTGTGGTACTTGCTGCGCCATCAGGGGTCCAGGATTCTGGCCTTCCAGAGCTTGCAATGGTGCCGCTTGTGCTCTCTGATCAGTCATCCTCCCACATGCACAGTGTGCCGTTATCTAGGTGTGGGGTTGTTGCAGTGTTGTGCAGTGTACCTGTCTCCTCACTCTGCTTATTATTGTCTCACAGTGGGTGTGTCGTGGATTGCTTGTGTAATTTCCTTATTTCTCTTCTTTTTTCTCCTTTTTTGGTGTCTTTTCTGTGCCCATGCTCTCACCTTTGCACACTGTGCCCCTTACTTGAAAGTCCGGTGGTGGTGGTATCAGCTGTGGGCTTGTGGAGCACCAGCCGGCAGCAGGTCTGAGCCACGTGCGTTTTGTCACTACTGAGGCAGCATGCGCGCACTACTGCTAGCGATGAAGGCAGCCGGAGCTGGGCCTCTCTTGGGAGCAGGCCTCTCTTCACGGTGTCTCCGCAATGACGCAGGGCCAGGTAGAGCATGCAAACGCACTCTAGTAGAATTGCGGGAACTCAAACCGCTGAGGCTCCCACCTTGCTCGGTGACGGCAAAGCTGCCCGCCGATCTCCGCTGCCGGTCCACTTTAGCTGCTGTCTCTCGCTCACGTGCTCGGACGCGGAGATATAAGGCTTTCTCACAGCTGGGCCGTCGGGCACTGGACAGGTTCCCTGTGTACTGATGGGGTAAACGCTGCTGCACAGGGGTGACGGTTGCCTACACTCGTCGTCAGTGTAATGAGATCTGCAAAAGTGTTTTAGGCCTCAGGCATGGGAAAACCCAGTAATCACATTGCCACACAGTATGCTGGTCTGGGCTGGAAGCCTCGAGCGACTTCCGCCCATTTATTTTATGCTCTCTGGCCAATGCGTGGCCAGAGAGTGATACAATGTGTGCTAGCCCATCCGGGCTAAAAGTCTGGGGGCCGGAGATGTTTCAACATCTCGACTTCTAAACGGCCTAGGGTAGTCAGTCTTCCACCTCTAAATCTTGCAATGTACACTCTGCTTGACCCCCAGCCTAGCAATCCTGCCATTTGCTTACATTTGTTTTTGGTCTTGAAATTCATAAGGACAGCTGTGACCTTTCTCAGCCAAGTTAATATCAATGCGCTTTATGATGAAGCACTTTCTGCCTCACAGTCCCTCTTGGGGCTTTGTACAGCTATAAATCATAAGTGCCGCCATTACTCACTGAGACTGTTGCCCAGTCTCCACTGCAAAGCGATAGATGGCTGAGCAGGCCTCCCCGAAATGATAACCTTTCACACGGCACGCAGATTTTATCAGCAGTTGCCTTATCCCACTTACTTATGCTGTTCCCAATGGATCCACCGCTGAGAACAGGAGGTTGAACAGATATCTCTGCAGCATGTGTATTAATCTACTGCCCAGTGCACTGGCATTCAAACTTGCCACCTGCAGGCTGCACACAGATGTCTGCAGCCGTCACTTTACCTCAGCCACGTCACTTTTCTGGTATCCGCGACCAGCTAGATGCAGTGCTTTCTCACTACTGCTGTTCCACCGGGCCTGCGCTGTAAATGAGAGGGTTCATCTGGATCCTGGCTCAGGAAGCTGTTACTGAGCTGTATCTGGGAACCGGGTCTGTGGAGTTCGGTGAAAGGTTCTCAATGTGTTCCGTGGGTTTCGCGGACACCTGAACTCAATGAGTGTTTGCTTCATTGTGTTCAGAGCAGCAACTTGCAGCAGCTGAGGGAGGCCTTCAACTTTCAGTTCCAGGTGGACCCAACACAAATGCCTCACTTAAAGCGCCATCAACATCCTTCTTGTTCCAGTATCGGTGGCTATGAGCAGCCTGGAACCTAACACCGTAATGCCAATGGCATCCATGAAATAAAGACACACAGCTTGTCACTTCGCAAGAATGTCAGCTAAACTATGCTTTAGAGGTGGGTTAGGGGGTTTCCGAGCACCGCATTTAAGAAAGATGCATAACAGTCACAATGCCATGTATATTCCTCTACATGAGTAATACCTTATAACCTGCAGTAGCACAAGAATATTGACAGCAATAGTAGTAACCAACGGAGCGGTTTACATAAGACACACATCCCTGAATGTTAAAGGTTCTGCTGTGTCAAACCTGTGACGATGCTGCACATATATTTATCCAGAAAGTGAATTAACCCTCAGTCGTGGTATCATACCCTGGAAATTGCTGGGCACACAACGATATGCGCAGCAGGTGCTTTGACCCATAATATATCTGAAAATGCAGCTGTTTGTGACCAATATTGTAAGCTAGAGACGTTTCTCTATCACATCTCCTGCCAGTTCATTTTTGAAAGAGCTAAAAAACAAAAACAAAAAAAAAAACTAAATGCATACATTCACTGTCCGTTTCCTTAAATGCCTTCAGGACTGCACCCTTGACCTCCAGTTTATGGAATCCCATTGTATTCCAGTTTATGGAATCCCATTGTATTCCATTTCAGGCTCTGATGTGGGTCACAGGCGTTTCGCCTTAATCTCGGACCACAGACGGGCGTGAGTACATGTGAACCCCGGAGTATTAGTACTGTAAGCACAAGTGCCACAAGCAACGTACCACAGGCTTTCTTATCTTGAACTCCATTGAAAGTTGCAGGGTGTAGTCCAGAGTCCACAGAGCTCTGACCAGAGAGGCCAGCTGCCGGGCCACCTCGCATTTTCCTGGAGGGGTTGTTCCCTGCTCATCCCCGGTTTGGTCCAGCTGGTACTTGTACTCCCCCAGCCCCAGGTACTCAGCCAGCAGGTCGGTGTTACTTAGAGACTGGACTACCACATTCATGAAGCAGGTGTTGCTGTGGTTCTTCAGCCCCAAGACCCCGGGGGTCATATCAAGGCCTCCTGCCCCAAGAAAGAGCCTCTCGCTGGACACCTGCGGCCTCCCGAGGTGGTTATTGTTGTCATCGTCCCTGCCATTGATAGTTCCACGTGGGTGCAGATCATGGATGGCCCCTCACGGGTGGGCATCTGCGGGACTGGGGGCAGAGGTGGGCATTTGTTTTCTCTTGAAACCACCTTTGTCGTCCTCTGCTTCTCTGCACCTGTCAGGCTCACCCCCCAGGTGAGAAAGTGCCCAGAGCCTTCGGTACCCTGCTCATGAACTCCCCCACAGATCGCAGGGACCTCATCTGGAACAAGCTGCGGGGTTTCTTGTTGCCTCGGTCCTTGGGTGCCTTCTACTTCGGCAGGGGGTACTTCCCAACAGTGGCTTGGCGCGAATAGGACATAGAGCACCCCCCAGAAAAGAGCGTTCTTCTGTTCCAACAGTGGCTGGTGACAAATAGGACCAATGGCACCTCGAGCTGGTTCCTTAGTTTCCAACAACTACAGACAGACGTCTTCCAGCAAGCATCCAAGACCCCCTTTCAGGACCGCAGCACCTCAAATAGTCTTCTTCCCTCCCAGTATGGTGTGATGAATGAGACCGCGTTACAACAAACAATTGATGGACGGAATGCTGACAATGCAGACATTCTCCCCCAGTCAAGAGATCTGGGTTAAATCCATCGTTCTTTTGCCCACTACACCACCCCAGTTTAGACATTGCCATATGCAAATCAGTCTTGACCTTGTGCCTCATGGGAACAGTCCAGCCCGAACTGCCAATGAGACCGCAGCACCGCAAAAAAGCTCCTTCTCTCCCCGTAGTGCCTGATGAAGAACAGGACCTGCAGCACCCCGGACAAGCTCCTTGTCTCCCAGTAGTGCCTGGTGACCAGTGATAAACAGAACCGCAGCACCTCACACAAGCTTCTACCCAGGGCTTTAAGTGGGATGAAAAAACTGGGGGGGGGAGGGGTCTCTCATAGGGGTGTTGCCGATGTAATTAAGTGCAGGGCTTAAAAATAGTAAGCTAAAAATCTGTGCTTAGCGTAGTGTGCCGCCCGACTTGTATTTCGCTGTTTCTTTCATTGCATCCAGATATGATAACACGAGTAACATCGTACCTACAACAAGTCAGGACCATTGGCTTTGTCAATAGTTGTTAGTTGCATATGATAAAGAAGCAGCAACTATGGCTTGTATATAATATTGAAAAAGCTTCCACTTACAGCCCTGATGGCACCACGACAATGTTGCAGGTCCTGAGTTTCAAAAAGAGAAGGGAAATCCAGAGGGAAAATTACTCCCTGTAAAGGATTTCCCTTCTCCTACAATGCTCACCTGGCAGGAAGTCATGCCGTAACTTCTTCGCTAGTGAGAAGTGAGCAGTGTGAGCACGTGCACATCAATGTTCCTGCTGTCACTGCAGTCCGGAAAAAAAGGACCGCCTGTGCCAGGGCAGAAAACAGAGCCCGATAGAGACCCGTTTCGAGGCCCCGTTAAAAAAACTGCCAGTGCTGAGCACCGGTGAGACCCGGCCCACTTAAAGCCCTGTTTCTACCCTTCCAACAGTGGGCACACACCGCCACAATCGGGTCCTCTCTCTTCCAATGGCACCTGGTGACAGACGGCACCGACAGCTCCTACAAGATGCGCAATGCCCGCCAACAGCCTCAGGTGATGGAGCAGACCTACTGCAGAGCAGGCCGATTCCTTCGGCCCCTCCAGTCACTTAGCAGATAAAGTCCGAGGGCTCAGCACCACCAACCAGGCAGACCATGAGGACAGGAGACAACGGTATATATTCACTGAAAAAAACATAGGTTTCAGGGACGTTATAGTTCGAAATTAGCATTTAAAAAACCTTTGAAATCCACTGGAAAAAAAATAGGTTTCAGGGACGTTATAGTTAGTTGGACATTTCACTTGTGCAAAACCAGAGAAATTTGGCTGTTATAGTTAGTTGAGCTAACTATAACTCGTGCCCCCAATGCACTGCTGATGACATCACATTTTACACCACTCATGACATGGTCCGTGATATCACTCATGACATCATTGATGACATCTCAAATTTGCCTTAACAAGTCACAAAAATTCTTGCTTCCATGAAGCAGACTTCTCACCTAGCTGACCCCCTTCCCTCATCTCTAGTCAAAGACCTCAGACACATCACTTTCCCTTCATGGACTAAAATCATAAGCTCCTTCCTATCCAGTGTCCTGGTGCCGGCCTCACTTAAACTTGGTCAAGTCACCCCTCACCAAAAAGCCTGACTGAGCAAAATGACCTGAACAACTACAGACCCATAACTAATCTTCCTCTCTGAGCCCAAACTATCAAGAAATGTGTGCTCTCCCAACTCAACAGCCACATTGAAAAATCTGACCTCCATGACACGTTCTAATTTAGGTTCAGGAAAGGCTGCAGTACGGAAACTGCAATACTGAAAAAGTGGGGTTCCTGAAGATATGGTATCTGGATGATGGCAACATCCTACTCCACAATCTCCCAAACTCCACACTGGCTCCTATGAAGGGCATGCAGCATACCACATCATTTCTTATCCATGGTTTCTATAAATATATTTCTTTTAACAAATCATTTTATTGAGTTTTATAAAATAACACGCAAAACAAGCAGTCTAGCATTGACATGATTCCTCAAGCGATAGATCGGTTATGCAGTTGATACAAGATCAAAGCAAGTGACACATTTACAATATACAGGCATTATCCTGTGGCCTACAATTCAACGAACGTCACTGTCATGGACCCGAGGTCTCTCCAAGGTTTCCCCCACCACTCCCCAATATGATCGCCACAGGGAACAAATCTTTTCCCATTTTTGGGTTACCCTCAGCCCTAGCAAATTGTTTTTTCAATCACCATGCACCAGTCCATGTCTTCTTCCCACCCCACCACCACTGATGTGTTTCGTGAGCCCCACACACGTTATAGATAACAATTTATTGTATTGCGGTTGCAAGTCATATCCTCCCCCCCCCCCCAAATGTATAGTAGGCATGTTTTGTCCGAATTTGGCACCTCTATTCCTAGTATCTCCCCGATTAGTTTCTGCAACACCAACCAGTAGGGTTGAATCATGGAGCAGGCCCATATGGTATGGAAAAACATGCCCCTCTCCCCAGATGCATAGATTTGATGGGCTATGACCTATGGCATGGACGGTGGTGCAGGCGCAATATGAGTGGTGTAACATTCCTAATTGAATTAAACAAAACCCTGATTTTATAGCCACCTTCCAAAATGCCCTGGGGTCTTCTTCCCACTCAACCTCCTCAAAGTGCCCAACATCAAGCTCTCAATAAATATAATCACATCAACCCCATCCTGATGGAATAAGCTCCCCTGCTGCATCTTAAAAATGAGTTTTAATATTTACACACTCATTAAGATCTTCACTCCTGCACATATAGCTGCCAGGATCACCATCTTAAATGCCTCTTGGCACACCCAAAGCCAGGACATCATCAAACTGGGGACAAAGAAGTGCATTTATGCTCCAAAGATTTTGAAAAACATCACCGTATCCATAAGGCTGCACACCAATGCTTCTCCAATTTAGAAAAGCATTACAAATGCACCTCTTTAAAAAACACTACATAGCAATGTAGTAGCAGTCTACTACTGCTTTCAGTAATGAAGGACCTAGCCATTTAAAAGTTGAAATGACCTTTTCTGAGATTTATACTTATGGGGCCGTGTATCTTCATGTCAGAGTCAACATCCAGCTATAGGAGCTATGGTCTCCGGGGCGCCATTAAATGGAGAGTGCTATTAACACTTTTATTGGCCTTGCAATATGACATGTGGTTTTACCTTTGCCCTTTATTGTATCAGTTCTCCATGTGAAAATACATGTTGTGGAAAAGGTAGTGATGCTAATCTGCTCTGAAGTTAGAGGCACTGTGTCAAACTATGGATCCATCTGATAAAAAAAATACATCGGTTAAATGTCTATTGTTTATATCAGTGGTTCTTAAACTGTGGTCTGAGGACCCCCGGGAATCAGCACTGTGATGCTAAATTAAAAAAATATTAAAATAATACATTAAAATTAATAAAGTATATACAAATGAGGAAGGAAAATTGAAAATGTGTTAACATTTTCTAAATTTCGTTGTGAAATAACAATATATTTCAATATTTGAGCATTTACCTGGGGTATACTTGTTTTTGAATTTTGTGTATTGTTTTGAAATTCAAATCATAGAAATTACTTAGGTCGGGGGTCGACAGCTCCCAATAAGGGCTTAGTGGGGGTCCCTGGATTTCAGTAATTATTCACTGGGGGGGTTGAGGGGCACATAACTCTAAAGGGTAAGAACGGCTGGTGTATGCCTTGGCCCATGCAATTTGTACCTTACATTTTATAGTTTGTAAATTGTATTGGACTGCTAGCAACATCTGTACCTCTCAACCGAATTAAATAATGTGAAGGAGCACATTTCCCCTGTAGTTTGTATTACTATTTATATAGGTTACCTAAAATAAAATGAAAATAATATCCAATTGTTTATGTAGAAGGACAGCATAATGTCAGGGGGGACAGGTTTCACTATTTGCACATTTTAATCACTGACTTGCCCATAGGTAAACTAATTTCTGTTTCATGAATTCCATACTCCTCAAAACCCTTTAATTTTCTTTTCGTACACTCGTGCTCCAGAAGGGCACCGTAGGATCCTATGACCTTTTGAATCTAAGGGCCATATTTACAAGGGAAGTGGCGGAGTGTGGCGTTAGCCTTTCTGACATAACGCCTCTCTCCGCCACTCCAGAAATGCAGGGCTGCACCATATTTACAAGAATATGGTGCCGGCCTGCGTTTCCCCCTGCGCTGCCGCTACACTCAGCAGCCTAGCACCAACACAGGCACCCTTGCACCATAGTGCAAGGGTGTCTGCGTGCAGGAGAAGATTGCTTTTGTGAAGGAAGGTCCTCCTTCCTACAAAAACAATCTTGAAATGCCGTTTTGTAACTTCTATATGTGCTGCTTAATGCAGGACACATAGAAGTTGCAAAATGACATTTAAAAAAATGATTGTTTATGTGCAGGAAGGGGGACGTTCCTGTACATAAACAATCATCGGCCTTTTGCTGTTTTCATGTGTGCTGCACAATGCAGCACACATGACAACAGCAAAAGCAAGGAAAAATGAAACATTTCTCCTCATAGCGCCAGGGTAAGACCAGGTTTTCCCTTGTCTTAATTCTGGCGCTGCCTCCTATTCACGCCTCCCTTGTAAATAGGGGGCAGCATCAGAATCAAAGGGTGTTGTGGAGGAACGCCCACAGCAACACCCATTGCCCCCCCCTTTCACGCTAAGCATAGCATGGAAAGGGGCCTTATTTAGAAGGCAGTGTTAAGCCACATTAAGGGCCATATGTAGATAGCTAAATACCGGTCGGTAACGGCCGAAAATCGGTAATTTTTCCGTTACCGACCGGTATTTAGCCCTTTCCAATGTAGGAGGCAGGTTTTGAGGATTCGGTAATTTACCGAGTCGGTATTTTAAGAAAATCGGTAAAATCCTCAAATCCTATGTAGGGAGCACTCAAGTGAGTGCTTTTTTGTTTCAAGGATTCGTTATTTATCACCAACCACAGGTTGGTGGTAAATACTGAATACCTGTTAAAAAGCACTTTTGTGCTTTTCTAGAAATGCAATGTGGCAGACATACATGCCCTTAGGGCATGTATGTGCGCCACATGTGCACACATGCACGATTCAGGGGTGCAACAGGGTGTCAATGTGACACCCTGCCACCCTTGAATCTGTTCCCCCTATTACCGAATCGGTATTTACCGAATCGGTAATAGTCAAAAGCTTCCCATTCATTCCTATGGGCCTCCAGGCCCATAGGAATGAATAGGAAGGTATTCCTTATTACCGATTCGGTAAATACCGAATCAGTAATACCGAATATTACCGATTCGGTAAAATTTACAGATTTTTTACCTACATTCTATTTACCGATTCATAAATACCGAATCGGTAAAATTCGGTATTTAAGAATCGGTAAATAGAAATTACCTACATATGGCCCTAAGTGGCTTAACGCTGCCTTGTAAATAAGGCCAAGCCCGTATCGCCACAGCAACGTCGTAAAAAGTGACGTTCCCATGGCGGTAGAGGCTAGTAAATATGCCCCTTAGTCTATTGAACAAGGTAAACTTGAAATGTGTTTTCACTTATGTTTGTGCTTACTAGCTATATGGAGAAATCTGAAAAATGCCTAGCAATAAACATTATAGCATTACAATTTGAAAAGAGGTATTGTATCCTGACATTAGCTTTACACAAGAGGTTGCATCATTCTTCCATGTATATTTATTTCTTTATAACAAAAACTAGTGGCCGAACCTTGTCTAGCTTCATGCTGCACATGCAATGAAAAACACATCATACACATTAAATACATCAATGCATATATAAAAGAAGCAGTGGCAAAGTCATTAGGTCTCGTCATTTGGCGCTGCCAAAGCAGACACATTGGGTCTGTCAATGACTGTTGCAAATGCTATTCAACAGTTCAAAAAGAAGAAAAAAATTAATTGCTGATGCTGCACAGCATCAGCAAAAATAAAAAGTGTGATGATGTATATATGCCTGCATGCATCATCATACTTAATGATGGTACCACAGACCCTGAGTAAGGATGATGCGTGCATACATCATCATGAATGAATGCGGCATCAAAGAGTCAGCATTTTTTTAAATGTTTTTATAAATGACCATTCTAAGATGACGAATGTCCATCTAGGAGTGGTGACTTTAACCCCTTCGATGCTGCGCAGATTCCGCCGCTGTGCTGACGGAATCTTGCGCGGGCGTGGTCATGACGGAATGGTTCCGTCATGAGCACAGCTCAACCGTGGGTCATGACGGAACCATTCCGTCATGAGCACCGAAGGGGTTAAAAAAATGAAATTTGTTTTGTCACACAGTACAGTGCAGTAAGTCACCTTGCTGCAAAGGGCCGTAAGGTGCCACATTTAAGTCAATACAGCACAATTCTGCCTTTCCCCCTGTGCTGGCACTCTTTTGGTAACCTGGCACCAACATAGGCCCTCTTGCCCCATGGTGCAAGTGTGCCTGCGTGGCATGCAGGATTGTTTTTGTGCATGAATGGACAACTTCCTGCACAAAAACAATCCTGGGAGGCATATACCTCTTTCCATAGAAAGAGGAAGTAACGAGGAGCATGAAGATATTTCTTCTCGTTATGCCTCTCCTGGGAAGGCTTATCTTTTTGGTGCATTCCCAGGTCTACCAGTTGTGGTAAATCTGGGAATGCGTCGAAAACCATGAGAGTTGTTTGAGAACACCCGCAAAATGCCCATGGAGCACCTTCCAAGGGCAGAATAAGGCAACACAGCGATTTGTGCGATCTTACTCCAGACATAGAGCTACTCAGGGTCATCCAAAGTGGCCAAGCGTGGCTTCATAAATCTCGCTTAAGGTTTGCATTGCTCTTGCATGACGTTGTTTGGTGGAAGAGCGACACAAACTAGCTCGTTAATAGGCCCCTAGATGTTTAGAAAGGAGCATCCCGACAGCACATTGTAACAGTTGGCCTCTCCTAAAAAGTTACAATAAGGTTTGTGATACAAAACATGAATGACTGAAATGGGATTACAATGGAAGAGGAGAAGGCTGGGTGGCATAAAGTGAACCCCACCAACCAGCTACAACAGTGATCGGAAAGTAAGGATGCAATGGAGATGCAGTTATAAAAATACAATTTGGAAAGAAACAAGGGGAGTTAAGGAGAAACACAGAAAGAGTGCAGGGAGTGTGCATGTGAAAGGGAAAGCAGCACACAGTAGAGAGGGGGAATATAGTAGGAAAACACCTTCATGCATCTCTGATATCAAAAGGCAAAAATGTAGTACCCTTATATTAGCTGTGGATTGATTCAAGTTGTCTAATCAAACAAATGGTGACAAGAGTATGGACCAGGGGAGAGACAAACAAGACCAGACAAGACAAAGGAAAGTAGGAAAGTAATTGAATGAGAAGAGAGCTAATGATATAAAGAAGACAGCCAACCGATAAACAATGGGGTGACCTAAAATCCTCTGTAAGTATATTGTATAATGGACAATAGTCTTAAGAAACCTGTATGTATGTGAGACCTGAAAATAGAAAAAACAGTAACTTAAAAGATATTGAAACGGAGACAAAAAATAAATACCTATAATGGATTGAAAATCTGAGTTCAGTACGAGTGATTTCAACACTGGCTTGTGGGGGAAATAATGGCACCTACCTGAATTTCTACTGCAGTGCCTCCAAATTTCGATCAGTCAACTCAAACAAAATATTCACAGTGTGAGGAAGGGTGAAACTTTGGAGAGGGCAGGGCCTCATGCCGAGAAGTACCTACAAGGTCCCACCCCCTCCCCAAATGCCCTCCTCCAAACAAGGAGACATAGGAGTTCTCGGACTTGGCTCAAACGTCACCACTTCATCAAGTGGCCCCTCGCTCTCTGGGTGTCGGAGGCAAGCAACCAATTAGGTATCCCAGCAAATTTCACAGCTGTGTTGGTCATTAAAATCACGTGCAAGGATACTTTCTAGGCACCATTTTTTAGTGTGATTTTTGATCAGGACTCAGTCACCAGGGTTAAGGTTGTGACACTGCTATTGTTTTTTTTGTGGGGGTGTCAGCTTCAAGCTGGTGAGAAACGGAAAGCACCTCATCAGCCAATCCTTTGCAATGGTTGAGGGTTATGTCATCTGTGATATTTACAAGCACATTCACAGGCACAGCAGGCAGTGACACAGTCACATGAGTATCTTGTGAGGTGATAATCCTGTCCTCTAGTCAGGATTGCTTCAGGGACTCATCAAATGCTAATTGCAAAGCATTGGACGATCGTTATTTCAGCGTGCCTTTCAGCTATTCAACTATGCGCAAAGCCTTTGGACGATAGCTACAATGCATTCTAAGGACTTCAGTGGGTCCCTTGATCTAACTCCATAAAAAATAGAAATCCAAACTGTGGTATGAGTTCACGTAATAGCAGTTTGGCTACAGTGAGACTGTCATTTTTCCACGTTGGGTATGCTTCAACCCATTGGGAGAAAATGCACACTATAACCAGGATATATCTCAGCCCGTTGCAAACAGGCATCTCAATAAAATCCAACTACATGCCATTAAAGGGTCCTCCTGAACTCTTTATCTGACTTATAGGTGTTCTCCTCTCTATGTTCATCTGCTGACATGTCACACACCAATGGCATAGCTCTTCAGTGAAAACCCAGAATTGAGGGTTGGACCAATTCTGCCTGATTTATCTCATCATTGCATCCCTTACATTGTTTGCAGGGCCATGAAAATGTCTTGTCATGCGACATAGTAGGCTTTCTGGCAATACTTGTCTTCCATTAGCTGAAACCCAAATGGTATTACCACACTTAATACATCCTGATCTAACTCTTCCTTGCTGTTCTGCTTTGAAACAGTTTTTTGCAACCTTTTAATTTCTTCCAACATATCAGTGACTGACAACAGTATTGATAAGGTAGTGTCCTCATCAGATTAATTTGCATATTCTCAGTCAAACTTAATCGGCATCTATTTCAAACTCAACAATTTCTTGTGGCAACTGTAAAGGTTTCAACAGTTTCATTACATATTACCCATTTCAGATTGGTGATCCAGATGAAGTCATAAATCTCCTCTGAGACCACAACTGTCCAAAGGCCTGGACTACTTCGAATCCATACTAACTATCTCTAAATATAGTCACTCACAATTGAGTTGAAAGATAAGTTCTAATAAGGGCAATGAATTCTGTCACTTGTGCAGAAGTAACACCTTGAAGCCAGGATGCTTC
Source organism: Triturus cristatus (assembly GCF_964204655.1). Classification (NCBI taxonomy): domain Eukaryota; kingdom Metazoa; phylum Chordata; class Amphibia; order Caudata; family Salamandridae; genus Triturus; species Triturus cristatus. The sequence continues at coordinate 883,756,726 of NC_140583.1, forward strand.
CACCAATTAATGAATTGTACAAACATCATAAGCTACTCTCAAGTTTCCCTCATTGTCTCTTAAGCCGGAGCTGTTCACAAAAATTACAGTCAGGCACATCAAGGGGTTCATCTTTAATATCAGGTCCTGACTTGGTGCATATATCAGTAACATTAAAACATTCATGCTCACACTCTTCCCAATCAATTTAATTTTGGGGCAATGTCGACAATATGGTTGAATTGAGTATTTTACATAATCTAAAGACCACACACCCGGCTGCAAGAACCAACTGTTCATATTTCGTAAGTCTTCTGTTAGTTAAGTATTAGATTTTAGTGAAGTGAGCAAAATTTTTATAGTGAGGGACCACAACTGTAAGACGACATCCAATCACTATGCTATTGTTTCCCTTAATACTGACACCAACCGACGCAACCACTTTAAGGTAGCTGGACAGACCTGTGCCCACAGGTTCAAGAATAGTTGCAAAATATGCCACTGGTCTCCAAGTATTTCCATGCAATTGAGTACGCACCGAGAGACCACAGCACTAACTCTCATTGCAAAACCAGGTGAACGTTTTACTGTAATCAGGCATCTCCATTGCCACGGCACAACAGAGACTTTCTCTCAACTCTAGGAATGCTTTTAAGCGATTGTTGTTTCATTGAAGCAGATCGGGCACATCCTTGTGGGTTAGCCGCAGGAAAGGCTTGGCCTCTTTGGAAAAGTTGAGTATTCTCTGTCTACAGTCACCAAGTGTTGCCAAGAACATTCTGACTTCTCTCTATGTTCTGGGTGGATTCATTATTAAAATGGCTGTGATTCTCTTTTGTGACACCTTTCTTATTCCGTTTTCAATGAGAGGCCTTAAATATAGGACTTCTTACTGGAAATATTGTAACTTGCATGGAGAAACTTTGATACTTTTTAACAAGCCCCTTGTGCAACTGGTGCGTCACATTTTATGTGATAAAACATTGACGCATTGGTGGTGCAAGGGGCTTTTAAATTAGCCGCTTGTGTCCATTCTCAGCCAAATGGTTCAAAAGAGCAATTCTATCCTGTTTACAAGCTTCTTGTGTACTTGATGCCACAAGTAGGGCATCAATGTACTGCACAAGAACTGAGTTACAAGACTTTTGTAAAGTCTCAAGATTCTTTTTCAATATCTAATTAAAGATTGAAGGGCTCGCTGTCTACCCTTCTAGAGCTCTGCACCATGCCAAATCTCGGTCTCTAAATCCAAATGAGAACATGAATTGACTGCCCTTATGCAATGGGATAGGGACAAAGGCCTGGCAGAGATCCACAACAGTAAACCATTCGCCATCACAAGGAATTTGAAATAGTATTGTAGTTGGATTTGATACTAAGGCACAACATAGAATTACCTCAAACATGGGAAACTGCTGAAATAGGTTCTGATTTTGGAACAGATTTGAATTCATTCTTGCTACTTGATTCATATTAAATCTATGATTTCCCATGTTCTGTGGAGCCATTGGAACTTGGGGTACTTGCATCATGGGGACTTGTGACTGATTTGATGTCTGCATTCACCGAACTAGGACCTGACCTGGAATAATTTGCATTTGATTGACATCCTGCCATCCTTAGGGTGGTCTTTCCCCAGACTTCTTGCCTTTTGCCTCCAGGTTTTGTGGATTATTTTTATTGGCCTTAGGACTCTTAGCACTTAACCATTGCTAAAGTGCACGTGCTTCTCTCCTAAACATCATGCCATTGGTGTACACCTGACTGGTATACTTGATGTACTAGTAAGTCCCTTGTAAAGTAGCATACCATGTACCCAGGACCTATACTTCAAATTGTACTAGTGGGCCTGCGGCACTAATGTGCCTCCCAGATAAACAGCCTTTCAAACCTTGCTCAGACGTGCCACTGCAGTGCCAGTGTGTGCTTACTGCCACTTCGATATGGTATTTAAAACTGCTTGACAAGCCTTAAACTCCTTTGTTATTACATAACACCACGCCTAAGGTAGACCCTCAGTAACCCTAAGGGCAGGGTGCCATGTAAGTAAAAGGTAGGACATGTGTGTCTAATTTTTACATGTCCTAGTAGTGACAGACTATTTCATTTGTCACTACTGTGAGGACTACTACTCTCATAGGCTAGCATTAAGAATTCCTTATTACACATTTAAGCTGTTTGCAGATCTGACAGGAGTAGTTTTTTATGTTTAATATGTTTGAAATGGAAATGCTAAATCCTCCTTACTGGTGAAGTTGAAATCAACATTACTGTTTTAGAAATGCCATTGTTAAAAGCGGGCATTTCTCTGCACTTACTGCTCTGTGTGTCTGCCCCATCCGGTGTGACCTGAAGTAACCTTTTTAGCTCTATTGGTCATGAGCACTTTACTGCATTTATTCCTTTATAACTCAATATCTCAACTTCTATACATTTATTTTTTGATGTTTTGGTCTTGTTTTGTCTATAATATAATAATCAATTATCATAAACTTGTTTGGAGTCTTTTTGTGGTGTATTCTATATGTTACCGAGTGTGTGTACTTTACACATTGCCTCTTTAGATACACTGGACTGCTCTGTGCCAAGCTACCGGAGGGTGAGCACCGGTTATCTTTTGCTGTGTCTCTAGCTTACCCTGACTAGAGTGGTGGTTGTTGCCTGGCCTGTGTGCGTACCTCAGCCAACCAGGATTCCCACTTCTAAGAGACACCTGGCATTTGCCCATCACCACTTACTTGATTAGGATTCGGTCTACACTCCATCTTCCAGTGCCCAAGCTTGTTACAATAGTGACAAGGAGTTGATTTCTTCAGTGCTGCATTATCTAGGGTCTGGTGGCTCAGTGGACTAATGCGTCTGCTGCAGGGGCCTGTGTTCGACCTCGTGGTCACAGGTACAAATCCCGGCGGGTCCACTCAGCCTTTCATCCATCTGAGGTCGATAAAATGAGTACCATTGAGTTGGGTAACAATAAACATCTGTTATTCAGCGCCAAGATACCCGTAGTGGTGAACGTGCGCTTTACAAATACACGTGTTATGTTATGTTATCTATCCCTGGATCACCTTAAACACCTCAACCTCTACCCTGTAGAATGCCAACTCCACCTTGTTCCATTTGACTACCAGTCTGACAACCAACATCTTGCATTCCACCCACATTCCATACATACGACTGATTCTTGAATCCTTTCAGCTTGGGCCAACATAAATTTCTACAAGCCTTCTCTGCCTCAACTCTTGCTCATTGCTACAGTATTTTGCATACCTCTGGATCTCATCTAAAGGCTTTTTCTGCCAACAAATCACATTCTGTTGTATGTGCATGCTGATTTCTGGTCACAACCCAAGAATGAACTCCATTTTGTTGGTTAAACACTTGTTATAATCGTTCATATTAGGAATGTGATGAAAAAAACTTCCTAGGACCGGTTTCTGGCATTTCAGCCGTCTTCAGCAGATCTGGGTTTGATCCATCACCGTTCTTTAGCCCACTCTGCCACCCCAGTTCAGACATGAAGACGTGAGTCCCTTGCTCACTTTGCCACTGGATTCAAGCAAGCCTGGCTGAAGACGGCTGAAATGCCAGAAACCGGTCCTAGGAAGCTTGTTTCCGGTCCAGGGAAGGCATGGCTTGGCAGTTCGGGCTGGACTGTTCCCATGAGGCACAGGGTCAGACTGATTTGCACTTGGCTATGTCTGAACTGGGGTGGCAGAGTGGGCTAAAGAACGGTGATGGATCAAACCCAGATCTGTTGACTGGGTGTGAGTGTTTGATTGGTTCTGATGCTTCGTCCATTACCACCCCCTTTTGTACCGCTTTGTTCGCCATAAGTTGGCAGGGTATGCTCAGACGTGAGTCCCTTGCTCACTTTGCCACTGGATTCAAGCAAGCCGGGCTGAAGACGGCTGAAATGCCAGAAACCGGTCCTAGGAAGCTTGTTTCCGGTCCAGGGAAGGCATGGCTTGGCAGTTCGGGCTGGACTGTTCCCATGAGGCACAGGGTCAGACTGATTTGCATATGGCCATGTCTGAACTGGGGTGGCAGAGTGGGCTAAAGAACGGTGATGGATCAAACCCAGAACTGTTGACTGGGTGTGAGTGTTTGATTGGTTCTGATGCTTCGTCCATCACCACCCCCTTTTTGTACCGCTCAGCTCACAGGGCCCTCCAGCAGAGGGGAAGTCCTTTGTGGCAGTTCCTCCTGGCACCCAGCGGTCCTCTCCTCACAGCTCCATGCAGGTACCAACTTTCATGGGGTCGGAGACCCAATATTTATACCAGTACCGCTCTTTGTTCTGCCCTGCCACAGGGCTTGGGGACCCAGTTCAAACCAGCTCTTGGGGGCACTCAAACATTTATTTACAGGGCACAAACACCCTCATTGTCAGTGTAGGCTCTGGCCCCAGACACACCACAGGGTAGCGGAGTCAGCATTGTGTAGTGAAGACACAGTCCTATTCAGGCCCAGGTGCATCTCCTCCCACTACTCCAAATGCAGATCAGTTTATTCAGCCTAGCGCTGCCTCACCCAGCCCCTCTGGAGCCACTGAACCTCCCCAGCCCCTGTCACTCCAGCCCCAGACATGCAATACACATCAGGCAAGCACAAAGATACATAGCACACATAAATGCCCACTTCTAAAAGTGGCATTTCTTAAATAATGATAATAAATCTGTGCACACCATTAAGCAGCATTTATTACCACTATTCCAAACATACCAAACTTGATCCCGCTACTCCTCTCAGATCAGGAATTACCACTGAAACACTTATCAGGGAATCCCCAATGCATTCCTATGAGAGGGCAGCCTCACAGCAGTAAGAAACCAAAAACCAAAATGGCTGTTTGTCACTACCAGGAAATGCCACACAATTGAGGCACATGTCCTACCTTTTACCTACAATGCACCCTTCCCAAAGGGCTAACTAGGGCCTACCTTAGGGGTGACTGATATGTAGTAAAAGGGGACTCACAGACGTGGCACCCACTTTTTTTGCCACGTCACAGCGGCAGTAAACTGCGCGTGAATGCCCTTCAATGGCAGAGGCCTGAGACAGGTTTGAAAGGCTACTTTGGTGAGTGGCGCAAGCAGTGCTGCAAGCCCACCAGTAGCATTTAATTTACTGTTCCTGGGTATCTGGGATACCGCTTTACAAGGGACTGATAGGTAAATTAAATTAGCCAAACAGGTGTAGACCAATCTTACCACGTTTTACCATAGAGAGCACATGCACTTTACACTGGACAGCAGTGATAAAGTGCCCAGAGTCCTAAAACCACCAACATCAGGTCAGAAAAAATACCAGGAGGAAGGTAAAAAGTTCAAGGATGACCCTGCAAAAGTCCAACAGACCTCATGTGAATCTTCAATACCGTCAGAGTGGTTGGGTTATTTGAAACAATATTTATGTACATTTTGTATTGTTCTGAGCCAGAGTGCAATGTCACACCTTGGGTAGCAGGGTATGCTTAACTGTACAGTAACTCAGAGAATCAAGATTAGCAAAATCTGTCTAATCCCACTCCAGTCACTCTAGGAGTCCCACATTGATCAACCCTGTCACCTACCCTCTTCAACCTCTTAATGGAACCCCTAACAGATATCCGTAAATCCTCCAATGTCAAATACCACATGTATGCAGATGACACCCAACTGTACCTAAAAATCTCCTCCCCGGAAGATAGTGGTCTACTGAACACAACTCTTCAAAAAAAAACTGGATGACAAGAGGCCACCTCAAACTCAAGTCGCTCAAAACAGAATTCCTCTTAATCACACCACCAAAAGGATCTCTCAATATCAAAGATTGGATGAAACATCTAACAGCCTTCAATTGTCTTCCACAATTATAGATTCCACAAGATCACTGGCAATAATACTCATCAAGCATCTCAACGTGCAAGAACACATCAGCAGGGCCATCAAAGTAGACAACCTTCAAATCAACATTCTAAGAAAAATAAAACCCTTCCACCCCTTTGACGACCTCAAAACTGCTGTTCAAGCACTAGTAATCCCCAATAGGTTAGAATATGGAAGTACTACCTTATGTGGCCAGCCTAGATTCAAACTGGCTCCACAAAAGACGTCCCTTAATTGTGCTGCAAGACTCCTCACTGGATCCAAGAAAAACAACCACATTATGCCCGATCTGAAGACACTAAACTGGCTCCCTTATGAGGCAAGGATACCGTTGAAAATTGCTTGTTTGACACAAAGCACTTCACTGTAGCACACCGAAGTACTTAGCTGACAAACTGGAACAGTCCAGCGGCTGCTGATCCTCTAGGCATGCCAGCACCTTACTATTAAAACCACAGAAATTTCAGAAGAAAAAAAACCTACAATCAAGCCTTCTCTGGAATGGCCCCAAGAATCTGGAACTCCCTTTCCCCTGATATCAGACTGAATCCGTCAATCACCTTGTTAAAAAAAGAAGTCATCATCATCAACAAACTTTATTCGGTTTTATGAGTAAAACCATAAAAGTCAAAATTATGCTGGGTTTATAACTAAAATACATAGATTACAGTGCAGAAATTAATCACAACTTGACCCGAGTCTTAGGGCTGCCCTTAAATAGTTAAGAGTGTACAGAACAGTATCTGAAACCAGCCTTTTTAAGGATAGGGATAATAAATAATTTTCTGGGAAGATCATAAAAACTGCAGAACATTAAAAAGTGCATCATGTCCTGTAGAGACTCTCCGTCATAGCCACAGGGCATGAGACACTGACCTCTGGGGGAGCCAAGCGGTTGAGCCAGGAGATAGTGCAAAAGATCGAGCCGAAACCTCGTCAATAAAAAACGATCATAAATGCTTTTGAGCCCTAAAAGATATGGTTCTGTGGTTGGCACAGTTTTTAACATAACGTGCCTACGCACACTGGACATGCACAGCTCTACTTCCTCTTTTTCACAACGGCTCATTATTGAAAAACACTCTTTGGCCCATGCATAGTCCCTCTTACATATACTCCCTGGATTAGTGAATAGTTCTGCTCTGCCTAGCCTCAAAAGGCCTACTCTTATGTACTGAAGCCATCGAATACGTGAAAGATGGTCAAGTGAAAGACAGACCTTTACGATGTGTTTGCGAAGTGTATTTTCCTGCTTGGCCCAAATCCTGAGCCATAATGCCAGGGGAGGAAAAGCCAATTCATCTGAGAGGAAAGGCATCCCAAGTTCTTCATGCACAATGTATGAATAAATACTTTGCGGCACAGAAAGGGCCCGTCGCAGGCGATTTGCAGGGCCCCGACCCCAATATGGCCCCAGATCTCGCTCCTGGAACTGGCCTTTGAAATACATTTTGCTTGGTAAATCTTCAAGAGTGCCCCAATTGGTTTCCCTCCCACTCTGGTGGCAAAGTTAAAAACAGCTGCAGAAGATTTCACTAGTTCCCTTTCTTCCGAGTAAGCAAGGGGGACCAGCTCAAGGAGTCATCTAACAAAACCCCCATATAGGAAAATACGTTAGTCTTGGGTATTGGTGATGATCCTAGCTTAAAGGTAAACTGCTTTGCTGTATGAGGTCCCGCCTGCATAATAAACTATTTTGAGTGATTAACCGTCAGGTACAGGTCCTCCATAAAGTGAGTAAAAGAACTCAATAAAAGTTGTAGGCTCCTCCCTGGGTTCGCCATGAGGACCGCGTCGTCCGCATATAGTAGGACTGGCAGACTGTGCTTGCCTACCTGGGGACAATCAGCTTTTGTGGCCAAAAGGGCCTTCTCTAGAGAGTTAATCTATAAGTTAAAAAGGAAGGGTGCTAGTATGCACCCCTGACGCACCCCTCTCAATGTTTATTTGCCGGGTCACTTTAATATCTTTTGTATAGCGAACAGCTGCCCTGGAGTCTCGATGAAGGTCCTTGAGAAATAAGATAATGTTACTATCAATGCCAATGGTATTCATCAACTGCCATAGCTTAGAACTATTGGCACAATCGAACGCTTGGGATAGGTCCATAAAGGCTAGGTATATGGTGCTGGAACGCGCCACAGTATACTTAGTCAGAACCATGTACAGATTTAAACATTGTTCCACGGTGGAACGGCCTGGGCGGAAGCCACATTGAATGTCACTTAAAAAGTTATTTTCATAGGCCCAAGGTACAATTCTACCCAGAACAATACGACCCACCACCTTTACCACAGAGTCCAGAAGAGAAATCGGCCCATAGCAAAGGGTACTGTCCCAGTCTCCCTTTTTAAAAATTGGGACAATGACAAGGCCCAAGAATCTGGGCGACAGACCTGGATTGCAGCATTAATGACATCTGAGAACCGGTGTCCAGGTGTCTACATGGGTGATGTAGAGATCAGCCGGGATCCCGTCAGGCCTTATTTTTAGACAATCCTAGAATACCAGCCCTCACCTCCTGCGTTTTAAAAACAAGGTAAGCCTTGCCTACCTCCCTGTCCTCCCTCTGTTTTAGCGGGATATCCGACCGAAAAATGCCCTCAAAGTGGTGTACCCATTCGTCCTCTGTAATGTGGTCATCAAAATAGGTACCATTCCCCAGATAGTAAGGGACTATTAACGATGCCCCAGAACTTTGAGCTATTGCGCTAGCCTCGACTAAATCAGACCATGCCTCCCCCTTCAGGGCAGACTTACGGGTAGCTAAAGCATCCTTATATGCTCTTCTTAGGCCATTGACTGCCACCTGGTCCCGCTGTCTAGCACCCAGAGCCTTTCTCAGGGTCCTGGAAGCGTGGGAACACGCCGAATCGAACCATCTTGGGCCTAACTGCTTACGGCCCCCACCTGGGGCCTGTAGTAACTTCCCTATAGCAGTAGACATTTCCCCAAATGCATCCATAATGTCTGAAGCGCTTGCCTCACCATCATTACAGATGGCAAACTCTCTATGACACTGAGTTTGGAGGGACTCATGAAATAGCTATGGGACTATATGCCCCCACTTTAAGCTTCTTCCTGCTTCTCCCACTTTTATTGGGGGTCCCGCCCCCCCCCCCCTTCTAGGTGTTAAAAAAGAGGTAAAACTGTTTCTGATGAACAAATATCCACACTAGAATTCCCTGACTCAGCATATGGAATATAAGTGTCACACTGTCTCACACTCGCCGTTCATCATCTGGGTGGTAGAGTCTTTGACCTCCTCCATTTACAATGGATATTGACAGCATCTGTGTTGCTTGGATGTCATATTTTCATTCTTTCCTAACCAATTGTAAAATGCTCGGATACTCTACTAGGGTCAAGTCTGGGCTATATAAAACTTTATAAATAAATACAAAAGGTAATCACCTCATCATTCTTTGTCATCAACGTAGGTGAGGGTGCACTGGTACCCGCAACTCTTGGAGACTCTGTAATTGGCCATTGCACAGCTATCTTACATTCAAGCCTATAGATCACTTGGTACCACAATATCAAAGAAAGTATTCAAATCTGTCCACAAAACCTTTGAAAGCTTCACAAACCTATCAACTTTTGCATATCACTGGATGGCATAATCTCTCAATTTTGGAAAGTTGTTCATGACTGTCGCAAGATCAACTCTACGCCATGGTACATGAACATACCCTCTACCTGGTATCTCCCTCATAGGGAAAGTTAAAGTTTCATCTTCATTTGGGTGCTGGTGGTGGTTTACCATTCACTTCTGTAGTGTCAGATTGTTTCTTTTTCTTTCCTTGTTTCTTTGCCCACCTGCTCTCTAACCTGGTAAAATCGCTACATTTCTAAAAGCACTTCACCAATTCAGCAATGTGCAATCCCATCCCTGAGGTTCGCATGGCCACAATTGCTTCATCATCGAACTGTGCCCTAAAGATTTTCTGTTGAGGGATACTCAGTGAGATCTACCTCATATTTACCACCAATTCCGTCAGTTTGTGTATGTGTGGCACCTGCACATCTTGTGATTTCCTTGCGCAGGTATATCAGCTCATTTTCCTGATATTGATTCAAATGTGAAACATCTAATAATCTCTTCAAATTACACCTACAATTTCAGTTTCTAGGGGCCTCTCCTTTTCTCGACTAGGAGATGGTCTCCCTGTATCTCATGTTCTTTTGCTCTCAGGAGGTTCCTCAAACCATTGGAGAACAATCCCATCAGCAAATGATCCTGGCTCTCCTTCTGCAATTGGTGTTCTGGAAACAATTCCTCTCCCTTCTCTCAATGATTGAACATTCTGTGGAGGGGTCCAGGCAACAATCTCCAGGTTTTGAAGCATGGAAACAAGCCCTGTTGAGCTGTTACTCTTACAGCTCATGGAACAACAGGATTCAGTACAATATTGATTGGTGCAGTTGCAACAGAAATTGCTAACGTCTGAGCGGTTACAACCTGTGACACTGATGCAGGAATGGTAACAACAGATTCTTTAACACCTGAAGCAATTACAGTAGTGGCTGCTTCAGCATGTGCAGTTGCAATTGAAAGTGTTGTAGTGGTTGTGACGTTTTCTCAATTTAATGCTCCATACAAATGGATATTCACTTTCAATCCGAACGCAATCCCTTTTCATGAGCCTATCACAAGAAAGCACCTGATGATTCACCATCCAACCCCAGGGCAGCACTTCGCACCAACTGACCTATTCCAGCACAGCGCACACTGACATAATTCTCATTCCTCATTGCAGTTCATCCTCCTTTACAATTTTCCTCATACACTGTATTCCACAACTTTAAGCAAACACAGTATAAAAAATAACTCTTGCCTTCACAACTAAGGAATTTCAAAGTAGTGTACTCACACAAGAAACAAAGTAAATCCTTCTGACCTCCTCACAGACACATATGAAATTTTGACCAGCAGGCAATCACCCTGACTGGCATAGTTTCCTCTTTGCTCTATAGGTTCCACTAACACCATTCACGATTAGTTCAATTACAACAATTCGTGATAATCCCTATCTTAATTGTGAGGTCAATGGTACCTAAAGAACCAACACCACAAAACCTAAGCAGACAAACAATGCCACTTATTATTTCTTAACTATTTGGGATCTTGAACTAGTCTGTTAACTTCCACTACTCAACATCAAGCACCAAAACACAACTAAGCCATCAATCTTTATATAAAAAAATAAATAACCTCCACACAGTAACAAAAAACTCAACAAAGACAAATATGACGCTTAACCCTATTGATACAAACTCTTCGAACGCTGCAACTGCTTTCAGAACAATACACTTCTTCCATCCTTAAGTTTAGACTTTGGACTTATAGGACATGGGTAATTCTAATCTTGGGCAATCTATTTCAGCTCCTTTCTCTCCTGCGACATAAACCATCCTCTTGCTACCACTTGACGCAGCTGGGATGTATGTATCTTAAGCTTTGGGTGCAATAAATAAACCACCCCCACCCCTGGTTGTATGGACCTTTGATTGTTGTCGAAAAGAGTTTAAAAGGAGCGATCATTTACATCAGTTATTCTTTGTCAACAAATTCATTTACTTTAATGTAGTGAATACAGAGATTTCTGAGCATGTTAAAGAGTTTTATTAACAATTTAGTAAGTTAAATTATTTTATTCTGAAATGATTTGTCTTTAGTCATCACTGTTATAGAGTCAAGTAAATCATTAGTAGGTATTTAAAAACAAGATAAAACCCAATATTAGTTACAATTGTAATTAAAAAAAGTAATAATGCAACAAGTGTATTCCATAAAGGAATTTCCCTAAACTAAATTAAAGACTTTGATTGACAAATAGTTAGAATAAAGGTGTCAGTTCAGTAACCCAATAAAGAGCTCTGATGAGAAAATAATAAACAAGCATGAAGCTTTCAAATTCAAGCCAAAGAAATATCAAGCCAAAAAAATACTCTCAGCTGTAAATCAGCAGACATATTCTCTATGTGAAAAAGCTTAAGTGGAAATGTCTTCTGAAGAGAGAGAACTCTACGGACCTCAATGAAGTCCAAAGAGCTCTAGCCATATAAAGCCAGAGGGTTGAGAGAAAGGTTCTGAACCTACTTTAGGAACACACACAAATATAAATTCAAAATACACATGGAAACAGATAACACATTCCCCATTCTCGATATTAAATAAGAGGTCTGAAATCACTGGGGGCAGGTAAACTCCCTAGTTTCTCATGTCTTCACAAGGGACCACAAAAATAAGTCCTTGAAAAGACAATTCATCCACATCTTGCGGTTCACACAGCTCTTCCCATTATCATGCTTCCTGTGATCTCCTCCAGTTCGGTTAGAACCTCACTATCATTTATGAAATACAAACAAATGCCTATTTTCTAACTAATAGAAGAGTTCTGGAAAGTTACAGCTTCTGAAGCAAAAAGAAAACCATCTTCTGCAAAACAATTCAACGTGAAAAATAGGCCTTTCAAGGTTAGCATATAAATCTGTTAATATGGCACAGACAGTTATGCTAACTTAAATCAGCACATTTATTTTGAATGCTCATAACTTCTAAGTGTGATTACTTACTGCAAAAAACTTCAGAATGTCTTAACTACTGACAAAAGAGATGTATCTGGTAATAGGCTTCGTAAAACTATCAACGCTAGATACCCCTGTAGAATCTGATGAAATGTCTCATAAGACCATATGTCAATGAAAACGGACCGATTGAAAGATAGAATCATATTGTGAAGAAACAAAAGGTAATAAAAAAAAAAATTAGAAACTGAATTTTAATTGCACAACCACTGTCTTGCACAGCCACTTGCAGGGGAGAGTAAGGATTCACAAGTTGCACCATATAAAAACATTGTGAATACGTACATGTCATAGTCAAAGTATCCCACGATACGTCAACCATATACCCCAGATTTTCATGTGCTTCTTGGGTGCAGATGTGGAATGCGTTGATTGCCTTCTCCTGTGCAGCGCACCAGTCCATTGCCTGCTTCCAAGGGACCAGTGTTGGACGGGAAGCTGCTCACCAGAATCTAGCATTGAGCCTCTTCACAAAAGCCACCCCAATACCCACCAGGGTCCTATCCCCAATTGTGTCACTAGAACCTTCTAGGACACCCGACAATACAATCACAGTGGAACAGTCTATCAGTCTCCTAATCACTTTTGAGAGCGTGTTGGGATAGTTTGCCAGTACCTGGCAATCACTGGACATTCCCACACCATGTAATATAGGTGAGCTGGCAGCTACGAACAGCGGCAGCACACCAGCGTGCCAGCAGGGCAGAGCCACACCGGTGTTCTATGTCATATGTAAGAAATTAGGCTGGATAAGTCAGAGCCTCAGTGATTTGACCTGTACCCAAGGGGCTATGCGGGGATCTCTCCAGTCTACGCAAGGTGATCATTTTAAGTAAAGATGAGTTCAGATGATTGGCGAGTCACTTGCAGAATTATTTGATTTTCAGAAATTGAAAACGAATGGAAGAAACTGAAACAACTGCAAAGCTGATGAATCATTTGGAGGAGCACGAGAACAAGGCCAACAATATTCAGTGGCAGCTAGAGATAAGGAGAGTAATCATATGCAAAATAATGTTAAGATGTTTCAGATTATGGAGGGTGCAGAGGGTAATGAGCCTTGCCAAACCATTGTGGCTCTTTTCTAAAATGCATTTGTTGACCTAGCAAATTGGGACTTTGATGAACAGATAAAAAGAACACACATTTCCATTGTGGAGAAACTAATTCATCTGCACAACTTATTTTGATATATAGGAAATTTCTATCAAAACAGCTGGTCTCTGAACATGCTCATCCTATTTACTTGGCATTTCCTGGGTAACATTCTTCTTGCATACCCCGAGTTCTGTCATGTGACTGTAGACCGCAGGTGGCATCCATGTAAAATTATCCGACCCCTTCAGGAACTGGGTGCCCAGATATTTCTCGTTATGTTATGTCTGTGTAGCGTGCTAATCACCCATGACGGTATCAATGTGCTTCACAGGTGAGGAGCTGGCTGTCTCCCAGGTGAGATTATTCAAAAAGACAGATCTTCAAATTCTTTTGGTACTCAAGAAGTGATGAGGAGGCTCTGATGTGTTGTGGGAGGTCATTCTATGCTTTGGGGGAGATGCATTAGATGTCCAACCTCCAGCTTTGTTTTTTGTATGCAGGGTACATGTGCTAGTGAGATTATATCTGAGCGGTGGTGCCTAGGAGGTTGCTGGAAGTGCATACGGCGGTTGAGTTAGGTGGGGTCTATGTTGTGTACTGCGTTATATGTGTGAGTTAGGATATTGTACCAAGCCTACCGAATTTAAGCTGATTAGGAATGTGCTACCTTTATGTGCACATAAGAAAATCACATACATTCTTGAGGAACTCATAGGGCCAGAGAATTGAGAAGGCCACTGCAATTTCCAGTGATCTTGTTAAATACATATGTAATAAACATTTATTTAAATGCAGTACTATGAGTCTGGGAGAAGCTCATATGACTTTCTGTATCTTATTTTGTATGTGGTAGGGGAGCAGGCAAGTGGGTGATGTAGGACTCATGTGGCTGATCTTTCACCTGACAGCTACAATGGTGGTACTTGTCCCCAGGAGTGGGTGCATATTTGGAGGTAGTGAAGATATGATAGTTGCAGTAGTTGGCTGCAGTAATTGGAATATGTGAAATATGAGAAAGGGGGTAATAGGTGTTGTTGACTGAATCTAAAGGTTAGGATGGAGTAGCTAAATGGTATTTCTCCCAAATGTCAATCAGTGATATTGATAAATATAGATTATTGGTCCAACATCCAAACTGAGTATTGCTAGTTGGAATAAAGGCCACAATAGCCCAAATAAGAGGAATCTAGGAGGTGAAGAGCTGTCCTAATTTAAGCCAGATTTAATCTGCTTTTTTTTAAAATACATGTTGCTTTTAAAGACCATTATCTTTTTAGACAGATATGGTATGAATTTGTTGTTTCCACATCACAACAGGTATCCTTCAGAGGTATTGCAATACTGGTAAAAAAGCATATAGAAAAGGTGAATAAATGTACTGAGGATGCACATGGTTGATTTGGAATTGCTCAGACTACCGATGATTACCAGACGTTTGTAATTTGTGCAGCAGATGAGGCAAATATACACAACCCAAAGATCTTTGACTTTTTAGCGATCGAGTTTTGCGAACTTGCAGACTCACCCTCGAGAAATAAGATCAATTGAGCTATACTATCAAAGGTTGTACAATGATCAGTATCTGACTCAAACTAATGTTGGGGTAAATTGATATTCCATATCTAACTGACAAGGTAATTTCTTGACTGAAGCTATCACTTAAGACATCCTAATGGCTATTCAGTTACTTCCAGGTGGTAAAGATTCAAGAGATCCCACTGAAATTTTATAAGATTTTTTACCATATTTTGGAACCAATATTGCTAGAGATCATCACAGGGATAACCTATGGTCAAGAAATCCCACCATCTTGGAATCTGATCACTATTGTTCTGTTCCTGAAGAAAGGCATAGTCAGCACATAGCACATATGAGAACAAAATCATACTGAAGTATATCTTATCAATATATATTGATTAATGTAGATGAAAAAGTATACAATGCATTTTTGGCAAATGTGTTTTAGCAAGATTATGAAAAGTACTGTATTTCCACAGCAACATGGATTAATCACAGTGCATATTAATACTGCTCTTCAATTATTTGATGTGGTTCATATGGTGCATAAGTCAACTGGTATGATGATACTTAATGTCGAGAAACCCTTTGACTGGGCTTCATGCCAACATCTTTAGTCAATGGTGTGCAAGGTGGGTTTTAATGCTAGGCTCATTGTTCAAGAAGTTGGGTTGCATCAGGAGCCATTAATTTGGGTATCAAGTTACATGTAAAAATGTGGATACAATTGTTTGCATTAATTGTGAGCCGCTCCTCAAACTATGTGTAATGAAAATGCACAAATGAAATTTGCTTTTAAGAGGAAGGTACCTCTTTTTGAATGATCATCTACATTTTTTATGGACTGATGCTTCTGGTTCCTTTTAGTTTAGTGAATTAATGCAACATTTTAAAATGGAGATATTCTACTTATATTGATTAAAATTTCCCTAATAACTACTATTTCATGTTTTTGTCACTGCTATGTATAGGTCTATATGGCAATATAAGAGAGCACATAGGGTCATTTGATGTATCAAACTACCTGTCATGTGTGTTGAGTGATCGCTTCCAGATTTTAAACTTTATTATTGGGCTACAATTGGGAAACTTATAAATTATCTACTATTCAATCAATCTGAGAACATACTTTTTCTATTTCTCATCTATGTAAGAGAATCAAATTTGCTATTTTATGCTTTGGCATTTTAACGTAATCATGTCCTTCACTGGGAACCATCCGAGGGACCCAAAGTGTATGACATATATCTAGCTCTCTTTAGTCTGAACACAACATGGCCATCTAAATTTTGATCCATCTGCATTTTAACTAAATTGGATTAAAACGTTTGTGCATAGGCCAGGCCAAAATGTTTTACCACGATATAATCTTGTGTAAATCCATATTATTGGGTTAGATGTTTTTCATGCAGTTTTTGTTTAAATTCTGCATAAATCTTTTCACAGACTTTTTGTCAACTGTAGAGCAATTTCAACGGAAAACGTCTTGCAAGAAGTGTGAAACCAAATGTGTGCTGAGGAAACATGAGCTATAGTGGTGACTGCTCTTCTTAACAGTATGTTTGGGGGGTTTTAAATAACATAAAAAAGCACCTACCTGCTGCCGCCGGCCGCCGTCTCGGGTTCTTCTGCTACGGTCGGACTCCGATTCCCCAGAGGCTGAAGCACACTGCTAGACTCGGAGATGCCAATCACGGCACTGCTCACAGGTTAATACAGCAGGAGAGCAGCACCATGATTGGCCTGAGTGGGCTGGTTTAATGCTCGCTCAGGTCCTAGTAGCCTGTGCCTCTTCTCTATCTGCCTGTGCAGCACAGCTTGGATGTACAGACATCAAAGTGCACATCATGGTTTGGCCGGCCTTAGGCAGCTTGCCTAACCGTCATGCGCACTTACAGTGTGCACTACTCCTCCCCCTGCTCTTGACATGGTCCCACCCCACCCAGACTTGGCTTGCTGGCTCAAGCGGGGAAGGAAAAATAAAATGATAATAAAATAGTTTTATTATCATTTTATTTTATCCTCCTCCACCTGGCTCTCAGCAGGAGAGGGTGACTCTCCTCCACCATAGCGGAGGAGACGCTGCTGATGAGGTATACAAGCACTGCTCACCATATGAAAATTGGCTCTCATACGAGTTTGGTTTGCAAGCTATTACTTCATATACTATTTTCAGGTTTGCCATCAGCCAAGTGTAATTTGAGTAATAGCCATATTTTACCCAAAATTATTTTTATAATGATTGAAAAATTACACAATGTTTTCCGCCCCTAATTTAGACAAAAAACCTAAACAGCAGAGTACCTAGGAAAAGACTGTATAGTCAATTTATAGAATAGAATATTGCAATCTCGAAAAGTGTGGACTTTGATAGATTGTGCAAATGATAATGAGCTGCTTTTATTACAGCCCCTCATTGAGATTCAAAAGTGAGATATGAATCAAATGTAACTCCTAGATTTATTACAAATGGTACTTATGATGGGGGAAGACTAATTTCAGCCAGACAAACAAAGCCTAAAGCAGTCTAATTGGTATTAGATAGTAGCTGTGATCCATTAAGAAATAGATGACTTGAAAAACTTGCAAGAAGTTGCAAGTCCAGATTTATAATTCTTTCACGCAAAGCAGCCGCTGATGAGAAAGGCACTCTACAACAATCAATATTTACAAAAATGAAATCTATATTTTCCATGTCTCATAGTATTGAGTCCTAGCTCTATATGTAGAATTGCACACAGCAGAAAACTGGAATATTAGATTAAAAGATATAATTATAAAAGATCTATAAAAAAAAAAATACACCCCTAAAAAAGGTTTTCACTGGCATCAATCAATAAATCAGGGAGTTTTAAGCGTGCTACTCACCCGTGAGGGTCTCAAAGCGTGAGGGTGGAGGGAGCAGCTCAGGTCCGTCAAAGAGCCAAGTCTTAAGGGTCTTCCTGAAGATGTGCAGGGTGTATGAGTATCTGATATCGGTCGGCAGCTCATTCCAGGCTTTTGCCGCGATATAGGAGAAGGTTCTTCCACCTGTTCTTGCTCTACGGATGCGCGGGGGTTCAGCAAGGGAGAGGTCAGCAGATCAGAGGTTCATCTTGGGTACAAGGAAGGAGATTCTGTTGTTGAGCTATTGAGGTCCGATGTTGTGGAGGCATTTGCAGGTGTGGGTAAGTATCTTCAAGGTTACTCGCTTCTCAATGGAGAGCCAGTGGAGGTCTCGTAGGTGTTGGGTGATGTGTTCGTGTCGAGGGATGCCGAGGAAGAATCTAGATGCGGTGTTCTGTATGGTCTGGAGTTTGCAGAGCAGAGACTTTTTGATAACGGCATAGAGGGCGTTTCTGTAGTCCAGTCTGATGGTTATGAGTGCGTGGGTGACGGTCTTCATTGATTCGAGGGGGATCCATTTGAAGGTCTTGCGGAGAGTGTTTTAGCAGGAGGAGGCGAGGGCATTGACCTGTCAGGTCATGGAGAGGGAGGAGTCGAGTATGATGCATAAAGCAAAACAAGATTTTGAATCCGATAAGGATAAAATGGCGGCAATAATATTTTGTCTTGAGATGGTGATAGCCTCATTACTAATAAGCAGAAATTGTTCAAATTCAAAATGGGGGGCATTATGAACTGCATGTATGTAAAAAACAGAGATAGGTTTGGTAAATCTATACTTACCTATATGCACCTACCATCATGATATAGTGTCAAGTGATATTCTGGGTTTGATATTTTGACAGGACAACATGAGTTACCTATATATTGTGACATTCAACCCTGGAACCTGTCTGGGCAAGCTAATCCATACTAAATTACTTTTTTATATCTTTCTTTAACAGGTAGGATATACAACTGTATTATTTTGTCTTTATTTCTCAGATTTAGATCCGCTCTACAAAAATCTTGTGAATATAGAGAATACATTTTAGCTAAAACAATCAAATCCTTCTAAAGAAAATGGATGAGACAGAAATTGAAACATACATTTTATTGTGTGCAGTCGGATTATATGTAGCTCCATCATGCAAGATAAAATATTGTAATAGCAGCACAAATGCAAGTACAATTTAAGAACACAAATACTTTAGTTGAACATGTTTATATAAGATTTCTTGATCATTAAAAGTGGATTTTCTTTACACTGTATTTACTGTAGTCGTCTGTTTTGTAGGTTCCTGACCCACAATACTAGGTTTTCTTTCACTTCACAATGAAATAAAATACCATCTATACAGCTGTCAATGACACCACGTATATATCATGATAATGAATGTTTTCTAGAAAAGTGCTCTAAGGAACAAGTTTAGGAACACGGACTGTCAATCCTCCAAACATGTTGGGCCTTCATACTGTGCATAAACAGCATTCCTAGTACATGTCTAAAACCATGCCAAGTGAATTACACAAATGTACATAGACCAGACATTGTTACACTTGCTCTCCTTTTATTGCACACCAGGTGCGAATTAACTCATATTGTGAAGAATAATGTACATAGAACTAAATCTAAAATGTAGTTGAAGTTTAATTGATAACCGCAAACAGGTAGACTCCCATCTAAATTAACAAAGGTGTATTTGTGTGTGTACATGTGAGAAAGGTTTTTTGTGTTATATAGTCCCAATAAATGATTTAATCAAAAGTGGATAATTTTGCTTTTCCATGACCCACCCATTTCAATTTGAATTACAAATTTGACTGTTACATTGAGTACACTTCACCAGTGATTCATTCCTTCGAAAACAAATGTTGCTTACAATAATTGTGTGTCAAATACATTGGAGCTGATGCAACATGTCATATATGTGTTCATTTTTCTGCAAGAGCGATTCCATTACATTTTCTCAGCTGAAAACGTCATAGCCAAACATTTAAGGAAATAGTTTTAAAAAGTATTACAAAATAGAATTCAATACAAGGATTGACTTTATCTAGAAGTATGCTTTGAACGATCGAATAAAAAATAAATCTACAAGCGCAAATAAAAGAGGGAATAGCCTAACATGAATCCAATATTTAAGAAGAATATTTTGCCCACCAAGATGTCTTAATAAAATACCTATTTAAAAACAATAGTTTTATTAAAAATACATGCTATAGTTCATAAATTCTGAGTCACTTGCATACGTTAGTCTGCAGACTGATTCTCACCATAACACTGATGTCTTTTAATCTGATCTTCAAAATGTAACTGGTCAACATTCCCCCTTTCACAGTATGACAACGAGAAGAAATGTAAACATTTTCCGAATTTTGTAAATGTGTTTCATCCATATTTCTAAGTTTATGACAGTAGATCTGGACATTCTGTCATAAGATTCATGGGCCCAATTCACAAGCTTTGTGTTGTGATGTAATCTTATGGTGCTCTTAGCTCACATATGGACTTCTCGGGTAAGCTAGGAATACTACCAGAGTAAGTTAAACCTAGTTATAGAGAACTCCTTGCGAGTTGGGCCTATGCTTTTTTAGTTACTGGGCTGAAGAGACTCAAATAAAGGGATGGGAACAAGAAACAAGACTGATCAATCCATAAACTCATATCCTCAGTGGCAATTACTGCATGATCAGAAGCAAGTGTTTCACTTCTTATCTGCCACAAAACTGGTATGCTATTTTGATGGATTTTTAGGTAAGCGGGGTCCTGAAAAACAAACATTTTCATCCAATATTTCAGTACTTTCCTTTGCATTTCTTTTCATCAGGTGCAGTAACCTATGGATATACACTTTCATACTTATCACAAAAAAATGTGAGAGGAATATCTGACCCTTGAGTCTGAGTTACAAGCCTATGAGGTCTCTGTGCATAGAATGTGAACTCATGATAACTTGATACTGTTAATGTATTAGAAGCATGCATGTCATGATATTGGAATGCAGCTACATTAATATCAGTATTACTGTTGTTATTATTGCTATTTATGTTACTTAAATCCTTATGGTTTTCTATATCAAGCTCATCATCTACACTAAATCCATTTTCCTTCACATCACTTTCTACTACAATCTCACTGCCTTCCTCAGCATTCACTCCACTTTCTTTTCCATCTCCAGGATCATCACTTGGATTTACTTCCTCAATCACCGTCTCCTTTGCCTGGCCATTCTTCGCATTATCGTGTGCTTCAGTTTCCCAACCCTGGGCTCCATCTTCCAAATTAGAAACCAGGGATGATACATTTTCACCGGGACCTGGCATTGCTCTTTTAGTTGATGCTGAAAGGTTGCCTTCTATCTCCGTTTCTGGTACTAATACATTATGTGAATCAGCATTTCTAACCTGAGGTTCATTCTCTCCAGGGGGCCATTTTGGTTTCCCCAATTTGATTTCTTCTTCAATTGCAAGTGTTTTCTTTTGCTTGTCACTTGATGGAGGCCATGCAATTCTTAATTTACCCCTTTCCATTGTTTTCTTTAAATTATCTTCAAAATCGTTATAGTACTCTTGTTCAGCATGACTTTGTAACACCGGCTCAGTTTCTATTTCTGTATTTGACTCCATGACTGTTATTCCGCAGGAATGAGTCCCTTCACTGTCAGTGTTATTGACTGAGCTTCTTTGGACTTTAGAATTCCACTGCTCTTTATGTTGCTTTTGGCCAAAACCTTCATAATAATTTCCTTTAGACTTAAAAAGTTGTTTAAAATGTGGCTTGCAGTATATCTGACCATGTAGTGAGGCATAGTTTCCCAATCTGAGGAGACAAAATAATGCGTAAGCACATGTGCAGATATCATGGTTTAATTATTTTTCATTAATAATTGACACAACTGCAATGTAAAACTATGGGCATTGGAAATAACCATATATTTCTTGAAGTACACAAATGTCAGCTACATGTAAAGCTGCAGTTTACCAAAGAATGTTTTAACATGTTAAACACAGCAAAAGCTTTGTGAGATGTCAATTGGAATGATTAAAAAATGCCAATTTGTTTTGCGTTTGACTTCAAGTGTGAGACATGCTGAGCCTGCTTTTGATTATGCATAAAAGTACATGCCCTTCCTTTTTAAAGCAGACTCTGATGGTGCAGGGCTGCTCCAACAGGAGAGCAGAGCACTTGGCTAGCAGTTAATGTTAATTATGATTTGTTAGGCGACTAATACCGACAGGTCTCTAAGCGCTGTGAGAGAGTAGCCAAAGCCCACCCCGATGAGTGAGGGTTAGACCCAGGTCAGTGTCTACGTTATGTCTAGGCCTCTGTGAAGAGGAAGGTCTTCAGTTTTCTCCTGAATGGAAGGAGGGCTTGTTCTGACCGGAGATCTCCTGGTAGCTTGTTCCACAGCTGCAGGATCAAGACCGAAAAGGCTCACCTCCCTTTAGTCGTGTTGTTGAACCGTGGACAGGCCAACTGGCCTCCCTCGGATGACCGAAGGGTGCGACCGGGGACATATGTCCTTAGGAGCGCCTTGATGTATCCTGGGCCCTGCCCATGAAGGGCCTTGTGGGCAATGCAGAGGCCCTTGAAACTGGCTCGCTGTTTGAAGGGAAGCCAATGCAACTGTTGCAGCAAAGGTGTGGCCCGGGCCCGTCTGAGGAGCTTAAAGATCAACCTGGCAGCATCATTCATCGCAACTTGCAGCTTGCCTAGCAGCTTTTCCGGTAATCCAATATATAGCGCATTGCCATATTCTCGGCAGTGAAAGGTATATCAAAATTAATAACTGTTAGAACCTTCATCCTTAGGGTGGTCTTCCCCCAAAACATTTGCGTTTTTCCCTCATGTTTTGCAGAATCTTTTTGTTGGCTTTAGGACTCTGAGCACTTTACCACTGCTGACCAGTGCTAAAGCAGATGTTCTTCCCTAAATGTGTGTGCAAATGGTGTATAGCTGACTGCCATATTTAGTTTACTTATAAGTCGATTGTAAAGGGGTATACCATATACCCAAGGCCTGTATATGAAATGCTACTAGTGGGCCAGCAGCACGGATTGTGCCACCCATACCAGCAGCCTTTCAAACCTGTGTCAGGCCTGCCATTGCAGTGCCTGTGTGCGCAGTTTACTGCTACTATGACTTTGTATTTCAAACTACTTGCCAAGCCATAAACTCCCCTTTTATTTCACACAAGCCACCCCCAAGGTTGGCCCTAGATAGCCCTAAAGGCAAGGTGCTATGTATGTAAAAGGTAGGAAATGTGCTTTTGAATCTTGCATGTCCTGGTAATGACAAACAGCTACATTTGTTTTCCACTACTACGAGGCCTGTTCCTCTCATACGTTAGCAGTGGGAATTCCCTTATATACTATTAAGTGGTAATTCTTGATCAGAGAGGGGTTGCCGTTTCATGTTTTATATCGTTGTAATGGTAATGTTGCTGGTGAAGTTGGATTTAACCATACTGTTTTATAAATGCCACTTTTAGAAAGTGGACATTTCTCTCCACCAACTGCTCTATCTGCCAGCCAGCCTTACTCGAATAAACGTCTGTGATGGGCTACAGGTACACTTTGTGCATTCCCTCTAGAAGACCACAAACTCAGGAAGGAGAGGTGTGTCTGAGCACCCATTTACATAAATCTGCATTCTGATGGCCTTGTCTGGGCAGGATGGAAGGGAGGGGCTAACACTTCACTGAATAGGCAGTGTACATAGCTAGTCTGGAGCCAGGGCTTGGAAGTAAGGGGAACCTGTGCACTTCAGAGAGCTGCTTTGAAGTCACCCCCACTTCAAAGGCACATTTGGGTATACGTACTGGGTCTCTGACCCCCCTCAAACCAGACACTACTGGACTGGCAACTGAAGCTCTAACAGAAGACTGCTGTGCTGCTTTAAGGACTCAACTGCACTGCTGATCTGGTAGGCCTGCTTTTCTGTTTGTTGTCCTGCTGCTGCCTGACATTGCTGAAAGAGAGCTGTACTCTGCCTTCACTCCAAGTGTGCTCCAAGAACTTGCTTGCCTCCTGTTGCTTGAGACTGGGATATCAAAGTCTCTATCTCTGCTTCTGTGCCTGGCTCATTGGAAGTGGGCCCAGATACCGGCAACATGGACTTTGAATCATCTACTGTCTGCGTGTAGCAGAACCGGTTTATCACCCCGGCTACGGGAGTAGAATTGATGCATCGCTCTCAGAAGCCATGCAACGCCTTGAGAACCCAATGCTTTGGAACCTACCATCACCGCCGCAGCAGCTTGGAGAGATCAACGCATTCCTCAACTGCATGGAGAAACCCAGCACCTCGCTCTACGGAACCAATGCATTGCCTTCCGGCATATCATCTACAGAACAGACACAGCCATCAACGCATGGAGACAGGGGAGTGGCTAAGATGGCAGCTCTGTCGGACATGCTGTAAAGAGCTACGCTGAGGCCTCCAAAGAATCTTGCCTTGAGGCATCCGATTCAAAGATGCCTGATATTGTGTATGCAGCTCCCCCTCCTTGACGGCTGCTGCATACAGGGGTGCTTGACTTCCCTCACCTAACCTTCGATGGCCGCTATTGGATTGGGCCTGGACTTTAGCAACAGGCACTGGTGCTCGCGCTGGGCGGCGCAACTCTGCTGGTCACACCACCCAATGCCACAACGGTATATTGGCAACACGTGCGGGCGTATGCACGTTTAGTGTAGTGACCTCTCTGCCCCCCTGGCTGACAGTTGGCTGCAGTGGCAAGACATGAACTGGAGCCTCTTTCCAACATGTTCGCAGTTACTGAAGAAGCCTCGGCTGATGATTGTCCTGGGACGGTGGCAGTGAGATCAAACCTGCTCCTTGAGGCTCCCCTCCCTGGAGTGGTACTACTGCGCAGAGCCCTGTGGTGCTGATTGCTGGAGATGTAAGGGCTGTGCATGGCCTCAGTACATGGAACTGATGGAACTGGCACAGCCTTGCTACGGTGGGGGTGGTCAAGGAATCATCACCCTTGCGCTGCCTATGCGCCTATGAACACCAGTCCTAAACTGAGAATAACATGGCTGATGCATATGGCTCATCCTAAAGCCAAAGGGCCTCCTCCTCAGAAGTCCATCACAGCTATGTTGGGGGCGGTGCCGTATCACGCAGATCAAATCAAGCAGCTGGAGACCACTTTGGAGAAGCACACCAGAATGTTTGATAAAATTCTGTAGGCCATTCAGGACTCAAAGGAGGCAATGGAGGCTCAACTAGGAACTAAACAGGTTGAGACAATATGAGCGGATCATGCCCGCCTATTGGAGCGAGTAGGTCAGGCCGAGTCCTCACTGGCCTCCCTTGCATCCACAATGAAGATCGTTCAAGAACAACTGAAAACTCTTCAAACTGAGATGTGAATACTGCAAACCAGGGCAGAGGACAAGGAAGGGCCCTTGTGCTGTAGTAATGTATATCTTTTAGGTTTTTTGGAAAGTGTTGAGGGCTCGAGCACGGAGTTATTCCGCGAATAATGGCTTATGACTACGGTCCTGGCTAATAAAGTACCAACATTTTTCTCTGTCAAGAGTGCACTGGGTCCCCAGCCGCCCACCAGCACCAGGGTCCCCACTACGCCCCATCATAGCTTGTTTACTTAAATTCCAGGACAAGGACTTACTCCTGCAATTGTTCAGAGCCAAAGGCCCTTGGACCTACATAGACAATAGCACCATCATGGCATATCAAGACTACACTACAGAGGTCCAGAGACACTAGCACCTATAGAGCAGTTAAGGCCCAACTGCGCACCTTGAATCTCCCATATGCCTTGCTGTTCCCAGCCTGCCTGCGTGTGGTGGATGCCAATACCACATACTTGTTTACATCCCTGGATGAGACTTGGCGATGACTTTGCTCCAAAGGGGTGCCCAAGCTGCCTGAACCTATGAAGGATGACCAGAGGGGATGCGGATACCATATTCTTCTTTACATCCCTGCACTGCTTTTAGTCTTTAAAAAAATCAATATCTCAAATTGTTCTTTTAGGATTTTTACAGTTTTGGTGTTCAATTATTTAGATCTTTTGTGGTGTTTTTATTGTTACTGTGTGTGTGGCTTGCACAAATACTTTACACACTGCCACTTTAGCTCAGCCCCACTCCTCTGTGTCAAGGTACCAGAGTGTGAGCACAGGTGATCTTTAAGTGTATATGTAGCTTACCCGGACTAGAGTTGTAGTTCCTGCTTGGACAAGGTGCATACCATGGCCAATTAGAAACCCCAGTTCTAACAATAACCACATATGTAATGTAGCTCCCAAAAGAGCATGTGTGGTCTGTCCATAGAGGAGAACATTTAACACAAATAGCCCTAAATTATTTGTGACATTGGGGGAGAGCGTTGCGTTGGACTTCAGTGACCAGCAGCCCCTTTGACTCTGAAGGGTCCACTGCAGTTCGCACCATACTTTACTTTGCTGAAGCTATTAGGTGCATGTGGGCACCCCGCAGGGCGAGGATAGCGTATGCCAGGAATTCAGTGACCATCAGGCCCTGGACTCTGAGGCGGGGTCAGCTGCAGCCCGCACCTTTCTTTAATTGCTGGTGATATAAAGTGCATTTGGGCATCACACAGTACAGGACATGCGCAGGACATACTCTGGCAAATCCCAGGCCAAAAGCTGTGCCCATCCACAGCTGGGCCACCCCCCTAACACGGAGCTATTGGACCTACCCCACTCAGTGAGATCTTTCCCTTTACTGGTTACAACGTTTGTCTGCTAAATGGGGTCACGCAAAGCAACGGAACCAATGGGAGGCTCTAATGCCTCGTGCAAAACCACCAGTATTGATGCTATGTTGGAGCGAGTTATTGGGGTAGTGGCAAAGGAAAATGTGACTTGACTGAACATAGGTTGTCTTTGGACCATGCTGGCAGCCTGTGGGACGTGACTAATAGTGCTAAGCTAGTCTGTGTAGGTGTCGATGATCAGGCGGAAGAACCCTCTACTTCTAGGAGTGGAGCACTACTAACTCCCTATGGGATACAGCACTCACACGATACTTCCTCGACTGAAGTTAATAGAAGGTTTTCCTTGATATCTCTAAGACTCGAGAGGGTAGTATCACCTGTCGAACTGGCCCCTACACTAAAGAAACAGGGTAGGTGTAGTGACGCTGCGAAAATGCAGCCGGCTCCATCTGGCCACTTTAAGGGGTCAGTTCCTCTTGCTATGGGAGAGTACGAGTTGGAGGAAATTTTAAAGGGGATTGAAGGGGTAATAGATGCCCAGCTGAACCCTATTAGAACTTGCTTGATCACGATGGAGTTATGTTTGAAGTCTCTAAAGAAAACACAATGTGACCTACCCAAGGGGGAGGAAGTCCCTTCTACCAGTGTAATTTCCATTGTGTCAGGTAAGAGACATGTTCAAAACCAGAGTATCCCTCTGAGAGGTACCCAGCCCCCAGTACCGGCCCCTTTTAGTTTGCTGCATCCTGTTCGGGGTGGGGAATATTTAGGGGTGGAGCAGAGGATAGATGATGCCTGCCAGGGAGACAGCCATACATTGAATAGTACTGTTATTCATCAGCCTAATGTGGCAAAATCTCAAGGGACTGAGTTAAAAAACCATGAGGTCAGGATGCCAACATCTCTTACCCATAGGCAGAAGTGTGTGTCAGCCCATAGACTCCATCTCCCTCCAGATTCTACTCATTTTATGGCCATTTTGGTGAATGCTCCAAGATGGTCTGCAGGGGTAGAGGAGACTACAAGCAAACTTATTTGTCAAGCCTCACACTGGTGCCCATCAAAGGGGGGCTTGCCTGGATGTGACAGTGGGAAAATCATGATTGCTAGGCGAGAGGCATGGCTGGGTTCCTGCCAGAAACTGTTTGATGGGGATTGCATTGTGTTAAATTTTAGACAGCCCCATATTGTGAGATGATTGACTTTTGGTAATTCTGTGAAGGGAGGGTCCAGCTTGGGGATCCAAGTGGTTTCATTGGGTTTTTTCTATCCTCCAGTTTTGGAGCACAAGATAACCGGGTGTAGGAATACACTCCCTAGAAACGTGGGCAGACCAGTTTCCCAACATATAGCTCAAGTGTTACATTGAAGTATAGGAATATATTTCAGGTATTGGAAGACATGGAGGTAACGACTGACTCAGAGTAGAAATTAGCCAACCCAAATAAAATTTAGCCCTGCGCTCTGATGTGGTTCAAGTTAAGCCTCCCACATATCTTAATATTTGTTACTGGAATATTGCTGTGATCAGTAGCATAAGGGATGATGTCACTGTTAGAAAAAAATTGAGAATTTGATATACTGGGTTTTCAAGAATCCTGAGAAATTGAACAACATTTTCTTCAGCTGGGTACTCCTCCTTTCTGCCGGCCAAACCTTGGCTGGAAAGAGAGCAAAAGGGGGCTGCTCACATTGATTTCTCTGGGGATTGGGTGTACACCTTTGCAGATTGCCACTGGTTTGGAAAATGTACTTGTTGTCAAATTCAATTTAGCAGGGTCCTCAAGCATTTTTCTGCTGAATTTTTATAATTCGTTTGATCGGATAACTCCCATGGAACACCTTGGCTCTACACAATATTTTTTGCAGTCCATGTAGGGAAATTTAAAGCTCCCTATTTAGTGGTCTTAATGAGCGAGTCTAATATTCACCCATGCCCTTTGGGCTGCTACAGTACTGAAGCTACATTTGAGGGAGGTTTTTAACAAGGAAGGCATTCTGAACACTCCACGGAGGGTAGTGGGCTAGATGAGTTGTTGGCTGATTTTAACTTAGTTGATAATTGAGAGGACTGGAAGGAGCTAATCGTTTTCACCTATAAAGTATAGAGAGGCCAACACGATTATTGATTATATGTTGGTCTTAGCTGTTTAGTTCAGTTTGTGCATAGCTTTGCTCTGCAGTGGTCTGAATTTAGTGATCACAACCCTCTTATCTTCCTCTTGCTTTGGGGGAATCCAAAGTTGAGACACCAAATTCAGGACCCACTAATGCAGAGATTATTTCTCAGGATGAGGTGTGACATCTAAAATGGGACACGGTTTCAAATTATGCTTTTTTTATTTAATTCTCTTTGCGATTAATGTAATTCTGATTTTCAATTGTGGCTGAGGGAAGCAGGGAATGATTAGGCACTTTTGGATGCATATGAGAAAATTTGTCCGCACATTAAGGATAAACTTAGGGCCACCAATAGTCGGGGACAGCATACAGGGGAGAGACAATTTGATTCCAACTGCTCAAGTTCCCCATTAACCGGACATTGGCACTAAAGAAATCTACGAGAGATAGGTTAGCAGTAGCAAAGAGATGGTAGGACTATAAGCTAGCCAAGGCAGTGCTCAAAATTGAGATCAGGGAGAAAGCTTGTAAGGACCTTGTTAATCCATCCCTTCACCCTAAGTAATAGTGCTCTATTCTGGCAAGTCATTAATCATACTTTTACTGAGGAATTGTGGGTAAAACACTTCACAGGGATTTATGAAAGTTTGAGGGATATAGCTCAGACCAAGTTAGTAGGTACTTCCAGAGAGGATATATTTGCCTACTTTACAGAGGAGGAGACTGAGGCCGCTATTGCCTCTATGTCTAAGAACAAGGACCCTGGCCCAGACGTGGTTCGGGATGATTTATGTAATGTTGACAAGGCAGCCTGGGTTAAAATTCTTGACACAGGTATTTAATGCAGCCTGGAGATAAGGCCCACTATATCTTGGTGAAGATTGGTCATTATGCCTGCATTTAAGAAGGGAGTCAGGTCAGATCCTAGATGTTATAGGCCAATCTCTCTGATTGATTCCACCATTAAGATCTTGGGGTTGGTGATTCTGGCGAGGATGGGCGATTCGTTAGAACAAGAAAATGTCATCTCTCCTTTAAAGTATGGATTTAGACAGGGGAAAGGGACAATTGATGAGTGTTTACATTTGCATTGAATATTCGGAAAGTATACAGTTGCCAAAAGAGGTTGGATGTACTTAGCCTTCATGGACCTATCATC
Organism: Triturus cristatus; assembly: GCF_964204655.1. Classification (NCBI taxonomy): domain Eukaryota; kingdom Metazoa; phylum Chordata; class Amphibia; order Caudata; family Salamandridae; genus Triturus; species Triturus cristatus. The sequence continues at coordinate 883,786,643 of NC_140583.1, forward strand.
AGCCTTTGATCGAGTTAATAGGGCAAAATTATGGAAGATGCTAATCGCTATAGGCCTGGATAGGAGCTTAGTTGAGTTTTTTTTACAAGAGCTCTATCTGGATCCAACTGCTTCAGCTAGATATAATCTTGATGGGTCATTAACAGCACCTATAAAAGGGCTGGGCTGCATTTTCCCCCCACTATTCTTTACCCTGTATATTACCAACTTGAGCACGGCTCTCCGTGGTGCTACCAAAGACATATCTTGGGCGGGGTCATTGCAAATTCCAGCACTGAAATATGCAGACAATACGGTTTTATTAGCTAGAACCACAGTGGGCCTCCAGAGGCTCTTGAACTCTTTTACAGAGGTCATGACGTTGCTTGCCTGGATATCAATTATTCAAATTCCCATACTATGGTGATTGGACAATTGAACAAGTTTCTCAAGAAGATTTTGAGGGACGAACAGGAGCGAACCAGAGTGCCAACTTTCCCTTACATAGGTTTCATTTTTGACGAAAGAGGAACATGGGATCCTCAAAGAAAGATCGAGGGAAATTTGATGGCTAGATCAGTGGCCTCTGTATTTGATTTTGAGAGAAGGTTGGGGCGAGACCAAATGACGCTTTGTGAAAAATTACCAACCCAAATGCCTGTCAATTGCAAGATATGGAAGGGATCTATCGGGCTATAAGGACTGTGGTGAGATACAGTTAGTGGAAAATAATTTTATTAGGAGTTTGCTGTCCCTCCCGCAATCCGTATCAAATTTTATTATGCATGAAGAAGTGGATCTGGATTTTATATTGGGTAAAGTAGCCATTTCCCCAATAGTGAGGTGGTTTAAAATCTGGGCAGGTCCTGACTTGGAGCTGAACCAGAGAATTATAAAAGATTGCCGTGGACAAAGGCCTTACCACCCTGTAGTTGCATTACATCAAAGTCTCCTTGGGAAAGTTGGGCTGTGTACCTCTTTTCGGTGCTCCTGAACAAATCAAGAAAAAAGATTTGCCCTGGATTAAAAATCATTTCATGGCAAGAATGAAACTTGAAATAGAAGAAAGGAAACTGCAAAAATGCACTGTGAGGGCGTATATCCTTTTGAAAACAGCCCCATGTATGGAACCCTACCTACGGGTGGTGTCCTCACATCATCATTGTTTTTTATTAACACATTTTACATTAAATCTTTTGCATTGGGTCTTAGCAGAACCTAAGGGCCACCATAATGTGGAAAGTTAAGGGGCGTGTTTGTGTGACAACTTTTCAACGCAAGGCGCAACCAGTTTTATCTTGTTTGTGATCATTATAGCACTCTGAGGCAGCATTCTATTTTACCATTATTGAGAGGCAAAGGGATCTTTCAGTTCAAACCCACCCTGATTTACTTGCAGATGTTGCAGTCTCCTATAGTATATTTTAGTGTGGACTGCTTTTTGTCAGGAGCATTGAGACTAAGAAGAAAACACTTGCCCCTTTTAGGGCCGAGATGCCCTGGCTCTGTTAATTGGTAATTGAAGACAAAGTTAGGCAGAAAATTAGTTATTATAATTTTGACTTGGGGAAGTGCATGGGGTTATTGGCATCGTGTCTAGGATACTTTTATTTGTTTTTAGAATTATTTTTAAGATGGATGTTTTACATGGATATGTATTTTTCCATCAAGCTACTTAATGGTTATTTATGATTTCATTGTAAAGATGGTGCTTTTCGCTGGTTACTGATTACTTGTATTTTATTATTTTACTTATTGCACCTTTTTGGAAGTAATGCTAGTTTGGTTTGTATGCTTTTTATGGATTACTGTTTAATCTGAGTAAAGACTTTGATGATGTGTTACATTGTGATTTAGTATGAGCTATTGGGTGGCTGACAACTCACAGGAGCATTCTATCATACAGAAAAACAATTACAGTCCTAATGTTTTAATTTTGTAGGTGTTTTGGTGAAATTAAGAATTCTTTGACCAGATTTTAAAATTTAACACACATTTTGAGACGTGGATGATTAACCACCTCACACATTCTCTAGACAAGGATGAATTCAATAGGTGATTATCTCTCTTGTACTGGTGGCAATTCAAATTGGCTTAGATTAATGAGTCAGATCCTAGTAAAAAGAAGTCTTTCTTTGATAAATAGAAAGTAGATGGAGATGTTGGGGGATTACATCATCTGCCCAAAGTGAGTGAATATCCCCTCTAGTGTAAAACGTACTCACTGGAGTATGCTCTGTAGACCTTTTCGTGGTAGGATATCTAAAGAAGGCCACTCAGATATTGCCACAAGCATATAAAAAAATGTGCTTATTCATTGAGAGGTATTTTCTGCTCAGGCATGTTTTTTAACTTATGAGTGATCATTTGCAGTTAGTTAATTTTTCTTCAGATTAATTTTTTAATGGAAGTGTCTGTGGCACTTTGATAGCTAAAAGGTAGCTACTAGTGGAATGTTCTTATATTATATTGCTTCAAAAGTAGCAGTGCTTAGGACTGACTAGTGCTTTCTAATTGAGTAGTATAGCTGGTAATCTCCTTAAACACCCATGAGTCATCTACTTATTAGATTTGAAATGGTGGGTGTAAGGAGTGAAGCAACAGTTAAACATGATGTTTAAACTCCTGTGGAATACATAACTAAGGATCACCAGATAAATCCTTAACATTCCCAATGCTGGAAAAAACTTGCTCATGGCTGTATCCATTCAGCCCCAAATAACTGGCTTCCATAGAGATGGAGGTCATTACAATGTTGGCATCACTTTTGCCTGATGGGGACTATGCTCTAGCAGTTGAAGCTTTTTTAGGGCCATGTAAAACTAGAGGATGATGTTAATTTATTAGGATGTTCTTTGAACACTAGTGCTAGAATTCTGATGTGAACTGAAGTCAAATGTAGGCAGACAAAAGTAATGTATGAACGAGTGTCGTGTGCAGGGGGGGGTGGGGATACCACCAAAGTAGTCCACAAGTGGCTGTGATTGCTGCCAACCCGTAGTCAAGATTTCAGAAAAAAATTTAAAGGTAAACCTGTCTTTAGATAATTTTTTACATTAAAATCAGAGAACAATATTTTGAACCGGGATGTGGTTTTGCATCCGAGTTAGTAAAAACCTGAATAGAATTGTTAACAGGAAAGTGAGATTTTTCTCACATCCAACTATTCAACTTTGAATGACCTGGGTCACAGGGACATTGTGCTGGCTTCATCTGGTGTTGTGGAATTTAAATGAGGTTCAGCACCAGGTTACTCCTACGAAAGACATTTGAGTTCCATATTGATTTATAACACGAAATATAAAATTATTCACTTGATAGAAACCATATTATATGAGAGATTGCAAATGCTCGAAAGATGGCGACATGAGATGTGTTTGTTCATCAAATATATGGAGTTTGACTTTTCTACATTTTTTATTTTCAGTGGAGATGTTCTAATACAGGTAGGTTTCTCACTGATTTTTAATGTTAGACTCTAGACTGAGTTTTACGGATCATGTTTTACACTGTTTAATGGATATTCATGCAATGCTATTTTTGTAACACGCCATTGCTTTTATACATGTAGTTTGCATTTCAGCCATTTCCATTGCAAGGTCAGCACTGAGAATATCATGTGTTTATTAATTATTAATATTTCCTGAAACACGATTGTGTACGTTTTATGTTCTATAAACACTGGTCATTTATACCACTCAGCACATAGTGAGATTTGCAATTCTGATCAGGTCAAGCTATTCTGTTTGGGCCAGAGTTTTATTTTTTGAAGACTGCTTACCTCCTTCGATGGGCTAGAGGGCTTACAGACATAGCCCTGTTTCTCAAGCATTATAGTGTACTACTTTCATATAGCTCCAAATAGCATTCTTCGAATTCACAATGATAAGCACAGTTGTCAACTTCGATGGAACGAAAATGACAGGGGTTCTGGAATTCCAATAAATAAAATTTACCTGCTCAATGAGTTTTCAAAAGAAAAGTGAGGTGCTTAGTTTAAAAACACCAAACAACAAAGGGTAAAATAAAGTTAAGTTCTGCTTACCTTAATTTACTGCCGCAATGTGTGCAGCAGAAGCATGTTTTATGGTAGATCTGCTTGTCTGCCACCAGGCATTCCATTGGATAAACTGTCTTTTGACACAGAAAACATGTTTCCTGCCCCTGAATTTGAATTTTCTAGAATGAAAGAAAAAATACACATTTTCCATTTCATAGTTGGGTAAAAGTTGCTTCTTGATATCAGTTCTCAAATACAATGGTGAGGAAAACTAACATTGTGTACATTTAAAATGTCAGTCACCACTGTGAGAAACCAAAATGAAAGTTTCTGAGACCGAAGTATACTTTTGAAAGTTAAGGCCAATGTGAATTGTAACCTATCCAAAATGTTTTAAATATTCCTTCAACATGTGTTACTTGTGGTTTTTCATGATTCTGTCAACTTGTCTGCTTGAATTACATCTACTCTGGAATCTCATTTCTTAACTACAGCATGACAAACTTGCATCCGAACACTGCAGACTATTCAGTATAATGGTGATATTTGGAAAAGAGGTTATTATGCTGTATAAAATAACTAGATAATTTGAAATATCCCAATGGACTCTTCTTTCTGTCTACCGTAAAGACTGCCAGATTATCTTGATGTAGGGATGAGACCTGGCTGAAACTTTTCAGTACAAATTTGAATAACCCCAATTTTTCAAGATGTAGTTTCAGGCTAGGCTAATACATTCTTTACATTTTTTAAGTCTTGAAGGTGGGAGTGAGGCCATTCCCGAAAAGGCAGATCCCTGCAGGGCAGTACATCAAAAAGTTGTATTCTTTTATGGTCTTTTGGGGCTGGGAGGATCCCGTTGAATAGTGCCTTCAGAGGAGTAAAAGATAGATTCAAGCCCTTGATACAAAGACATGTTCTATGGGGCCAGTGCAGCAGCTATTATGTTTAAATGAATATTAGACATAGCACAATGTTAGCTTACAGGAATAACTCCCACCTGCTTCGTATATATCGCAATGATACAGAAGTATGCAGTAGTTTTTCTACTATGTTCAAAGTGAAAAGTGTGCCTTGTTGTGTTGATATTGCCAGGTGAGTAAACAAATTACACAACACCCTTTAGAAGCCTACCATGTGTTTTTGTGTGCTATAGGAACAGTAGCTGATGGTAGTATTAATACTATGTCAAAAGCTCTGAGCAAGTAGTGTGGTGATGACAAGGAAAAGGGAATGAAGAAAAGAATGCACTACTTTGGAACCAAGGGTCCAATCTACACCAGGACTTTAAATTTAAAAATAAAGACAAGGATGCTCCAAATTCCCATGAGCTAATTCTAGATCCAAAGTCCCAGTGTACAAATGGATATTCTTAAGTCACCCTAATGCTCTGAAGACACTAACAAACATGCATGTGTTAATTTAACAAGAGTTCGCCCAGGCCTCATCGTTATCCATTTTTTAACACACAAAGAAGAGGAAGGGGGGGGGGGTCCGAGGGAACAAATTTTAAGACCTGCGAGTAGTTTTTTTCCCCAAATCGTACTATAACACACAAATCAACTCTCGGGTCTGAGCAACTTTAAAACTTGAGCATGAAAGCAAGGATACTATGTGAACACTGTGTCTGAAATGACAGTACCCTAGTGAGGAAAAGGGGAGAAATCCCTTTAGGACGAATGCCCTCACTCACTCGAAGGTGACATGCTTCATCATTTGGGCTTTCTCCTCTCAGTGGGAAAACCTAGTCCCACTGAGGGCTACAACCACCGCACTGAGAGGTGGGAGCTCAGGGATGTTTTAGGATTTAGGATACTTGGATCCCAAAGATGAGCACTAGCGTGAGGTGAGGGCGCAGCGCAAAAAGATAGTATTTTGTTTTAAAGAAGATGTGAAAAAGTGATCTAAAACGCTTAGATCACTTTTTCACATCTTCTTTAAAACAAAATACTATCTTTTTGCGCTGCGCCCTCACCTCACGCTAGTGCTCATCTTTGGGATCCAAGTATCCTAAATCCTAAAACATCCCTGAGCTCCCACCTCTCAGTGTGGTGGTTGTAGCCCTCAGTGGGACTAGGTTTTCCCACTGAGAGGAGAAAGACCAAATGATGAAGCATATCACCTTCGAGTGAGTGAGGGCATTCGTCCTAAAGGGATTTCTCCCCTTTTCCTCACTAGGGTACTGTCATTTCAGACACAGTGTTCACATAGTATCCTTGCTTTCATGCTCAAGTTTTAAAGTTGCTCAGACCCGAGAGTTGATTTGTGTGTTACTCATCGTTATCCACTCAATACTATTTTCAAATTGAAATTAATAGAGAACTGTGCAAGAAATTACACTTTTACTAAGTAATAAATATATAATCTATCTCTATTCTTGCAACAGTTCACGTATGTAAATACATAAACAGTCCATCATCAACTGGCCTTTTTGCATATGGGTGTCCCCAGCTGATATAAATATTAGATGTGATAGCTTTATTTTGTGAGTATCCATTACTTTGGTGTCTAAAAACTATGCATAGGTTGTAAGAATGTGTTGAATAGAAAATGGAAAATGATGAAATTATGAGCATCATTTAGCTGGAGAATTTGCTTTCTGACATCTTTACCCAATGTTGTTCTCGCTAACCTTTTTATAGAAACTCCATGTTCCATTTATAACGTATATTTTACCGAGCAGATATCATTATGGAAGGGAGCAGGCGAATAGCAATCAACTGTGCATTACAAAATGCAATGATCAGCTAAACATAATGACTGTAAGTCGAATTACAGCTTTTCATAAACACATTTAGAAATCTTGGCCACTTCTCAAACGCAGAACCTATAATTTTATCACATGGCATTTAGCATAAAAGCACTTAAAACTAAAGAGAATTTATAAATGTAAGTGACTGGAGTTCCGTTAAACAAACATTACAAGCAACTCATGCAATATTCCATGCAGACGAGGAGAACACTTCAGCGAAAACGAGCAATCAGAAGGGAATTGTGTCTATTTACCAATGTTGGCCAATACGGTAAATTTCATGAACACGTTTAGAAAACTGTACAATCTGGCAAGATGCAACAAACGTATGGCATAATTTTTTACAGCAATATACATTAAAAACATTTTGATTTGAATGTTTACCTTTCTCTAATGCTCTGTAAAGTTCAACATATGTTAGTCACACACATTAGTTCTCACTCAAAGCAGAGGCCTTGGAAAACAGAAAGAGGAAAAGAAGTGAAAAGGAAAGGTAAGGGACAAAGCAGAGACAGGGTTGTTGGTTCTTACACAGCACTGTTCCCAAACCGAGAGTCTGTCAAAAACGCAAGCAGACTGAACTATATTTTACGTTTAATTGGTTAATGTTTGCTCAAACTGTGCATGCCGGTTTACCAGCGGTAAATGCGGATTCCTGCTGGTGAAAACTGCTTCTCGTCTCGGATGCTGACGCCTCAGAGACAGTGTATCCCAGACTCTTAAACACCCGCTCACTTTCTTGCCACGTCTTCTGAAAGTTCCGCAGCAGCTCCTCAGGGGAATCGGCGGCAGAAATATCTAAACTGTGTCCAGAGATGACATCTTCATAGGTCGGAGGGGCATGCCTGAATTCAAATCCTGGCCTTAAATTCTCAAAGCTGCCTGAAGCAGTGGTGGCTGTCCTTGAACCCACCATTTCAAAGGATTCCATCCCTGTGAACTGTTCATGCCGCAGCAGCGGGTCGGAGCCTCGCTCTCTGTCGCTTTTCTTCCTCAGGGCAGAGTCCTGTTTCATGTGTGCTGCTTCCTTTGTTTTTCGTGGTTCCCTATGAGAAAGGCCTCTGGAGCTGGCTTTCCCTTGAATCTGTTCTTGGGAGGAGGTTCCAAATTCCTCTTTCATAAATGTGTGCTTCTCATTCCTACTAGATTTATTTTGGTTACTATTTTCAAAAACATTTCTAACTGACCTAATATCAAATGCTGGCATACCCTCACTTGTGCCTATCGTATTTATGTCGCTTTGATTTTCACTTCTGATTCTTTCTGCCATTGTTATTGGTACATTTCTAACATTAAGCTGTTTATCTGTTGATTCAAACTTATAAAGAAGCCCTGATATATCAACTGTTGGCATCTCAGTGCTTTGTGTAGTTGAGAGCATCTCTGTACTGCTACTTTTGGGCTCTAGTTGTATTGGAATGTCTATGGGGTCTTTACGTGTGTATGTTCTATTTTGCTCTACTTTACTTACTTCATTACGCATTGTTTTAATGTCTTTAACTGTGCCAGCAGTTACTTCAGATTCAGTGAAAGGGGGATCAGGTGTTGTAGATAATGTTTCTAAACTGTGTGCTTCAATTTTCAGCTGGCGACGTAGTGTCGCAGGGGACTGAACAATTTCAGATCTCTTCTCTACAATTGGAATGGGGGTGACTGATCGCGGTGGTGTTGCTCCTTGCGATAATTTCGCTGTGGTGTCCTTGAGCTTAGCAAGCTGCTCAGAGCGGCTTCTTGGGGGAGAAGGAGACGATCTCTTCATTCTTGGTGTTGGGGTTGCTGCTCTGCGTGGTGGTTGAGGCACAGGAGAGGAGGATGGGGTTTCTTTAAGAGGTGATTCTGTGCGTCTGGCAGTAGATTCTATTGTTATGTATGTAGGAGATGGTGATCTCATTTTCAAAGAAGGCGATAACAGCTTATGATTTCTGGAACCGATTTCACTGGACAGCATTTTCATTTCGCGACAGACCTCACTGTCTTCTGGTGTTTCATGTTTCACGAGTATGTTGCTCTTGTTTGAGGTTTTGAAAATTTGCGATATTTGATTTGATGCTTCCTGGTGAATACCAGATGCTTGCTTAGATTTTCCAGATATAGACATCATAGCATTGTGCATGGTTGTCTCACAAGACGAATATGTCTCAAGGGCTTGATCCTTAATCAGCATGACTGCGGTCTTCAGTTTTTCTAAATCACTTTCAATTACATAATTATCAAGACTCTTTCTTCCTTCTTGATTGATCAACCAGATGGGGATACTATTTAAGAATGTCTGAAATGTGGTAGTGTTGATTTTACGTGGTTCTGCTTCAAACTCCTTCACTTTGGATAGGATGTGCTGCAATTCTTCACGCTTTCTAAGATACTCCAGAATCTCAATTGAACCTCTAGCATCAACTAACAATGCTTTTGTTGGGAAAATTGACGGTCTATTTCTAGACAATTCTTGTTTTACATCTGTTGCTTGACGTTGGCAACTCTCCTGCTTCATCTCCATCTTACCTTTTTCAATTACATATTTCTGTTGTTGGGGTAATTTAGTTGGCTGGTCTTTGCATTCAGGTGCATGTGGTTGCACTTTCTGGATTATATGAATCTGTGATTCATGACCAGCTATTTGAGCAAATTCTTCTTCTAATTTTTTGGATTTAGCTATAGTATGCTCATCTTTTCTATCCTTTTCTTGTTTACTTTTATCAAGTTGTTTTTTCTGCAGCAAGGGTAGTTTTGTTTTTTGTACTTTCTCTTCAGTAACAGACTGTTGCATCATGTGGACCTGTGAGTCATAACTAACACTCTCGATTATCTCTTGTCTTATATCCAGCGCTGGCAAAAGAGCTCCTTCCTTTGTAGCTTTTTCTGTCACACTTTTCTCCAGGGGAAATGTATGTTGTTGCAGTAATTTTGTGTGCGCAGTTTTGCTTTCAGGAGCACGTGTCTGTTTCTGTGCGATTAAGTGGATCTGTGACTCATGACCAACTTTTTCCATTGATAGATCTAATGTGTGGCCCTGTTTGCTTTGAACTGTGTGTTCATGCTTACCGAAGGTGACTTGCTGTTGGGCCAGGTCTTTGCTCAACGCTGCATTGTCATGATGGAACTGAACTTGTGTTGCCTCCATCTCATTGGCTCTTTTTTTCTGAATGTGTCTATCTTGTCTCCCATGTTGGCCTACACCTGTACTCAAATCCTCATGTTTCATATGCTTGCTTTTTATCATTTGTTTATCTTCAGCACCCACCAGAGGACGTACTTGGGTCATGCTTTCTTGAGACACGGTTGTGCATATCTTTTCTGATTGCATTTTGACACGTAGATCTTTCTCAGTATTTTCTATGCTACTTTCCTTTACTGTTGTGTGTATTTTGTTATCTTTTTTGGGCTCAGGCGAACACGGAACCTTAGCTGGGAGCTTTACTACTTTAACATTAAATTTTGGCGAAGCCGTTTCTGACCTCGGCTCTATCTTTTTCAGTTTTTCTTGTGAATGAGATGTTTCCAGCACCAGATTATCATGTCTAAAATTACTCCTATCCTGTGGTTCATCTTGTCTAATGTGTCTTTCTGTGGAGTGTTTTATATTTTGTTGCTGAAAAATTGCAGATGGTGGTGAGAATGCTGCAGATTGTGGTCTATTCACCTCATACATTTCTTGTTGTGTAGTTACTTGGGTTTTAGAATCAGATGATATTTGTGAAGTAGTTTGCAACAGAGAACTCTGAAAACTACTTGAATCATAGCCGATCGATTTTGTAGCGAGAGAGCCATCAAATTTTGACTCTGTCTGGGCTTGACTTTCTTGCGCTTCCTCAGCAGTGATGGAAACACCATGACAAGTGCTCGTAGCTTTCATTCTGTCAAGTTCTTCTTGTTGCTGTCTATATCTCTCCTCAGCAATCATTAATGGAGTTTTAAATTTCCTCGCATATGGTTTTGATTTTGGTGGAGAAGCCAGTGTTGGTGATGGTGGAGATGTAATTGTTGGCAAAACTACTCTTCTCTTCACTGATGGTAGTTCTTGTACAGGGCTTTGAAGTGGTCTTCCACTCTTTTCTTCCACCAATACATTTTCATGTTCTGTCTTTGCATGTTTGGCATCCTGTTTTTGAGTACTAGACGCGGCATTGATCTGCTTTACTACAGTGCTGGTCTCAGTTGTCGATTTGGCAGTTTGACTGCCTACAAACTGCTTGGAGACATGTGATTCATGTGTAAAGGTTCCTTCGGGGATTTGCTTGTAATGTTCGCCTTTGGAAGCCTTTTTTGAATATGGAATCATGGTCGGTTTGGCAGCTGATTTAGTCTCCTTAATCTGGGATTGTACAGAGGTTAACGATGAGTGTATGTGATAGTCTACTTTCTTCTGCATTACAGTTGGTGTGGGAGGTGGTGGAGGTGGAGATATTCCCGACTCGCTGCTTGATGTATCGTCTACTGGGGGTGGTGGTGGAGGGAAACTATCATAATCCGCCTTGGTTTTGCAAACCGGTGGTGGAGGTGGTGGCAAAGGTGAATAGGTTGGTCTCTCAGAAGCAATTACCAAAGGAGGAGGCGGGGGTAAAGGAAGCTCTGCTTCTGATAAGATGGGAGATGGTTTTGGCAATGTGGGTGGACCAGGGTTTCCTGAATGTGCCTTTACTGGATTAAAAGACTTTTTTAGTTCCGTCTTTGAGTCTACACTGGTTGCTTTCACTTTCGTTTTTCCCGACACATCTGTTGTATGCTTTTTACTTTCGACTGTACCAGTCTTTTGAGTAATTTTCGTTTCATTGACTACATTATGTGCTTTCTGAATAACTTTCGTTTGTTGGTTGCTTCTTACATTGCTATCCATAGTCACTGAAACAACTGATTGCCCAGGCTGAATACATATTTGGCTACTTTCAGTGGCTTTCTGGAAATGGCCGGCCTGACTTGTTTCCTGTTTTCTTATCTGTTTGACAGAGTGATCAGTTAGCTTAACAGCTGCACTGTGTTTAATGTGCATAGGTTGTTGCTCTGCCTTGGAACCAGGCACGCATGTAGACATTTCCTTCTGTCCCCCTTTCTGCACATCAAATGCCACCTTGCCGCTGTAATTCTCTTTCAGCGCACCATGGAGCGGCTGCTTCTCCACAGCCATTTTTTGTACACTGGATGCGCTTTCCTTCTTAATAATTGTGTGACTACCAGATATATTTGTAGTTGTTTCATTCATTACTGCACCAGAAAGATAGAAGTCGTTTTCAAATTGTTGGGCATCTCTAAAACCTGGCTCTTGGCATATTTGGCTTTTTATCACTGATTTATCCTCAAGTATGTCAGCTTTTTCTGCAACAACATGCTGTAGATCTCTTGAGACTTTCACATTAACACGTTTACTGGCATCCATGTTCTGCACTGCCTGGCCAGAGAACATCTTAATGGTACTTTTTATGTCACTTTTTGGTATGATCTCCCTTTCTGTGTGAACCTCTGATGTGGATTCGAGAAGAGATTTAACTGGGTTTTGTACACAACGCTTTGTTCCCTGGTGGGATGGCTCAAGCAGGGCTTGGATTGTGCCCTTGACATCTCCACTAATACTAACTTGGTGTTGCACGTTTTTCTTTTCAGATGCAGCTTCCAATAGGTTTTGCACTGCCATGGGAACGTCTCCCTTAACAATATCCTCCTTGCTCACGTCTTTGACTGATTGTTGTGCTTCTCTTAAGGACTTTTTGGTGGCCTCAATGTCTGCATGAAGAACCTCCTCCCGCAAAACCTCGGTTTTTGTGTGCGCTGCTTTTTCAAGGGATTCAATAGCCCCTTGCACATCCCCTGGGATGACGTCTGGTTTCTCAGTTTCTTTAACATGGTGCGTTGATTCTTGGAGGGACTTCAGTGTTGCAGGAATATCGGCTTTAATAATGTCTTCCTTTTCCGCCACTGCTGTGGACTGATGAACAGCTTGAGACAGGGAATTGAGAGTAGCTTTCAAATCCCCTTTCACAACTTCTTCTTTGTACACACCAGAAGTTACAATTTGGGGTTCAGTCATAAAAATCCTCACTGTGTTATTCACATCCCCAGGGATGATGTCATCTTCGTTGACTGTTCGTTCTATTTGAAGCTGCCGCTTTTTCAACAGCAGTTTAGTACCCTCAACATCTCCACCAATTATTTCTTCGATGTCTTGTTGGCTCTCAGACTCAACAATTTCATCAGAGCTTGTTTGAAGTAGTTTCAGATAATCTAAGGCACCAGATTCAATGCACGTGGTGTAAAATTGAACATTGCCTCTCTCAGCGTCATCGATTGTAACCCTTTTGGATTGGTTTTCGTCCATGCCTGAATATTGCAAGTTGTGAATGGCACGCTTTACATCTCCAGCTACGACTTCTTCACGCAAAATATTATGGCCCTCGCCCTGTTTCATGAGAGAGTAGACTGTCATTTTAATGTCTCCTCTCTCATCTTTTTGAATTAATATCCCTTGCTTAACCTTACTGTCATCATGGAATAAGTTTTTGGTAGCTTGCTGTATGTCACCCCTCACAATTTCCTCTTTGTCTACATTGATTTCAGTTGATCTGTTCAGTAAATTATATTTTGCTAAACTGACATTGCCTTTTTCTTCTTCATTTATCAAAACTCCTCTTTCACCAGAACTCCTTTTGGATAAGAGATTCATCATTATACTTTGCAAATCCCCTCTAATAATCTCTTCTCTTTGTATTTCTGGAGACTCTTGATTCATCAGCTGATATTTCGCCATTCTGACATCACCAATTTCATCTGTCTGAATGATGATTCCGTGGGTATCCACCACATTATGGGAGTACAGTTCTTTCAAAGTTTCTTTAATACTTTTTCCCATTATTTCCTGTCTCTCAATGTTGGTGTCATTGAATTCATGAAGAGGCGTGGTTTCAAAAAGCCACGTTGTTGTCTTTACATCAGCCTGTGGAATTTCTTCCTTAGATGTCTGTAAGCTGCTTCCCTCTTGTTCCTGGACACTGTCCAAAGGGTAGTTTTCAAACAGCCACACTGCCTGCTGTACATCTCCCTTTTGCACATCTTGCACAGTGACAGTCTTTATATTTTCATACTCAGACTCTTGACCTCTAAGTTCATCAATTGTGTGTGTTTCAAATAACCAAGTAGAGGTTTTAACATTGCCCTGCTGTATTTCACTAACACTTACTGTTCTCACTGACTGGCTATTAGCAATCCTGTCAGACTCAAACAGCTCTTTTCCAGCTTTCACGTCACCACCCTGAATGCTATCGACAGTATGAACGTTGACTTTTCCATATTCAGAAATGGTATCAAGGGACTGCGTTTCAAACCTCCACCTTACAGAGCTAACATCCCCTTTGTGAATATCTTCTTGTGTCACTGCTTTTATCAGATACACTTCATCTGATTCATTGATGGAATCTAGAGGTTTTGTTTCAAACAGCCACCTAGTCCCACGCACATCCCCGTGAATCACTTCTTCCTTTTTCACTGTAGTTACTTCGTGGTAGTACCCCTCCTTGTCTTGAATAGCGTAGAAAGGTTGCGTTTCAAACAACATCTTGTAGTTTCTTACATCACCCTTTGTGATTTCTTCTTCACTGACCGTTTTCACAGTTCTATTTTCCGAAGAGGAATCCTTAATTTGATCCAAGGAAAATGTCTCGAATATAAAACACCCTTTTTTGACATTCCCACCAGTAACATCAGTAATAGTATGGGTTTGTATATTGCTTTCATGGTCTTCTTTAAAGTCATCAATAGATTGATTTTCAAAACGCCATCTGCAATTTAAGACATTTCCTTTCTGGATGTCCTCATCCTGCACAGTTTTGATCTTTTTTACAGCATCGTCTTGACTGGAACTTATGAAATCTAAGGATTGATTTTCAAATATATATTTCATAGTGGAGACATCCCCTGACTGGATATCCATTTCAACCACTCTTTTGTAGTCCGTCCCTTCCTCACCTTGTATGTTTTCCAGCTGTTTGGTCTCAAACAGAAAGCACGCCTCCCGGACATCTCTTCCCTGAATATCTTCCTGAGCTACAGTGTGTAGTCGTATGGTTTTTTCAGTCTGATCTCTTATTTCATCGAGTGGTTGGGTTTCAAAGAGCCAAGTACAAGTTTTAACATCTCCTCTGCTAATCTCTTCACTGCTCACGACTTTTTCCTCTTTATCATATAAAAAATCCATGGGCTGTGTCTCAAACAGCCATTTACACATTTGCACATCTCCTTTCACTATGTCTGAGGCCTGCTCTTTTTTGGTGTCCCCGTCTTCCACACGGCTGAAAGATGTAATGGAAGCAAGAGGTTGTGTTTCAAATAGCCATTTTCCTGTTTTTACATCGCCAGATAGTATTTGCTCTGCAGAGATTCCTTTAATGATCTGTAAATTCTGAATACTGTCACCAAATTGGTCAATCGGTTTTGTCTCAAACATCCACTTGCATGTCCTCACATCACCCCTCATGAGCTCCTCTTGCCGAATAGTTTTGACTTCATGATACCTTCCAATGCTATCTTGAATTGCATACAAAGGGGTGGATTCAAAAAGAGATTTATTTATTTCTACAGCACCTCTAGTAATACCCTCAACCTGGATCTTACATGCCTGATCAGATATTGTTAAATCAATGGTTTCAAATACCTGTTTGCAGCTGTTGATGTCTCCTTTTGCAATTTCATCTAGTGCTACAGTTTTTATGTATTCTTTGTTTTCTTCTCTAATTTGTTCAAGGGGTTTGGTCTCAAAGAGCCACCTTTGATGTCTGACGTCCCCTTTCTCTTCTTCAGTAGTAATCACTTTTTGAAGCTTGCCAACTTCAATTGAATCCTTTAAAGCATCCATTGGTAAAGTTTCAAATAAGTACTTGGTTGTGCTCACATCACCTCCTAATATTTCTTCAGTCTGTACAGTCTCCATGTTAGTTTTATCTACATTATCAATTTGTCGAGTTTCAAACAGCCAACGTTTATGTAAAACATCAGCACCTTCAATGGTTTCTTTTTCAACAACTCGTGTTTCCTCATCTTCTTTGATGGAATCCAGTGGCAGTGTTTCAAATACCCATTTTGCCTTACTCACTCCACCTTTGATATTTTCCTCCATAGAGATGCCACGAACAACCTTCACCTCTGCAGAATCATGGTTGATCATGTCAAGGGGCTGAGTTTCAAACATCCAGCGGGCTGTCCGAACATCACCCTTTTCAAGGTCTTCCCTGCAAACTGTTTTAATTTCAAGAACTTGCCCAGAGCTGTCTTTCAGTACATACATTGGTTCAGTCTCAAAAAGTTTTACAGTCCTTTTAACATCTCCTTTGAAGTCTTCGCTTTCAGACCTAAGTTTCAATAAATCAACTTCGTTTACGGAGTACATCTGTTTTAGAGCATCATGATGCTGCGTTTCGAACAAGTACCTTACATTTTTGACATCACCACTTGCAATATCTTTGCTAAATGCCTCCTCTGATGTGTGGTCCGTGTGCATTTTGTTCATTGAATCAAATGACTGTGTTTCAAACAGCCAGGTAGCTGTGCGGACATCCCCTTTTGCCAGCTCAGGAACCTTATCTATGTGTTCTATTAAATCAGGAGAGCTTGCTCCTAATGAACCAATAGGTTGTGTTTCAAACATCCACGTAGTATACTTTACATCACCACCAGCTATGATTTCTTGCTCAGGTATACTTCTACTTTGATCTTGATCTGCAGAATCATCTTTAATTGTATCTAAAGGCTGGTTCTCAAAAACCCATCTCATTGACTGTACTTCACCCTTAAGAATTTCATCCCATTCTAGATATTCTCTTTCTGGGCTCATGCATTTCTGAGGGATATGACTACTGTTTTCAAAGGCATATCTAGCCTGCTGTACATCACCTGACATTGAGTCGACTACATCAACTTGGTCAGAAACTATACCTGAAACTTCACTGAAATAATCTTTTTCTAAATTCTTTCTAACTTCTGGGTGAATATGTTTGTACAGGCGTTTTAATTCATAAAGATTTCTTTGCTTTGAATAAACCTCTTTGGGAACTGCAGGCCTTTCAGGGGAGATGGAAGGTTCTGGGGACTGTGAAAAATCTGCTATTTCAAATGCTGTTTGTAGGACATCGGGTGGGGGTGGAGGAAACTCTTCTGTACTTCCAAAATTAGAAGATCTGGAATATGCTGCAGCAGAGGCACATTCTGTATTTCTCGTTGCCGAGATTTCATGGATCCCGCTTGCCAAACCAGTGGCAGTTGATGTAACATGAGGCCATTCGAATCCTTGATAATCGTTTTGTATCTTTAGGGGACAAAATGTACATAATGTAAGACCTGGAAGATCTCATTTATGTGATTACATGAAATCCACATTTGCATGCAGTTGCTGTACTTTATTAGGGAGCATTCTCCCTTTTTATTTCACAAATGAACCGCTCAATATTATTTTAGAAGTTGTTTTATATTTGGGATCCATCTACTGTTCAGCTGCCACCCCCATTTTCAGATTCACAAGCGGTCCAGTGGTAGAGCGCTACTGCTCTGCTGCTTGACTGCCCTTCTGCCTCCTTCTGTGCTCGTTCTGACTCTCTTTATGCTCTTTTGCTTTTCTCGCTCTCTCTCCTTTATTTTGACTGTCTCTGCCTTTTTGGGCTTTGCTTTCACAGCCCTTTTTTCATCTTAATTTTCCTCCTGCTTTCATTGCCCCTGCCACTGCGATCCCCCACGGCCCCACCCCCCTGTGTCCTTTCCTGCTCCAGCGTTTTCCCACCTCCCAGCCCCCCTGCAGTACTACTGAATGGTGGCTGCTCCGTGGTCGTGTGCAGCGAGCATTCCGCTGACGTGCCAAAAACAAGCCTGTCTGCGCCAGTCCGTGCCTGGACCTCGCCCATTGCCAGGGACCCTGGTTCTCGGACCTTCTACTGCTATGATGCCAGCACCCCCCTCGCCCTCAACCATGGATGCCATGCCACTTGCCACATAGCATCATCGAAGAAAACCCATGGACCCCTCACCTGCCGGGAGTGCAACCATGATTTCACCCATGCCAATACGCCAGCTCCTCTCGCCGCCCAGCCGGCCAAAAGCGCACCAAACCAAATCAACTGTATCCTCTTCAACGTGCTATCCCTCCTCAATGCCACATCTCCCGACAGTGCTTTCCTCAGGAGAACCTCTACCAACCCCTGCTCCGGATCAGACAATGCCATCAACATCCTCAAAAGCTACAAAATCACCCGTAAAGACAGCCCGACTGCCCTGGAGGAGGCATCACCATCGCCCACAAGAACAACCTCCGACTAACCACATACTCTAATGACCGAACTACAACCATGGAACACCTCCACTTCCAGATCCAGAACAACCCCAACACCACCCTCTGTGGCACCCTCGTCTACAGGCCCCCCCTGCCCACAACCACCCTTCACCAACACCATCGTAGAGCTCATCACACCCCAAACTCTCACATCCATGGACTACATCCTACTCGGAGACCTCAACTTTAACAGACAACCCCAGCTGCCAGAACACCACCTCCCTACTGGAGAACCTCGCCAACATCAGACTCAAGCAGCAAGTCACCGCACTGACCCACATGGACACACGTTCAATCTGGTTTTTTTCACCAGCGGGAACATCAGGTACAGCCACACCACCGAATTCTACTGGACTGACCTCCACTGCGTGCATCTCACCTTCACCACACCCACCATACATCACCGCCCTCATTTCCCCTTCCACTGTTGCAGCTGGGGCAAGGCCATTGAGGAACTTCTCATCAACTCCCTCAGCACAACCACTCTGCCAACGTCAACTGACGACAACATTGCACCTGCGGCTGCACCGACACTCTTGCACTCGTCAAGAAGAAACCAGGCAAGCAACAGCTGGTTCACTCCGCTCCTCCACGAAAAACAACAAAACCCCGGAAACCCAAGCAACCTCCAAATGCGCCATCAATGCACACCACCTCTGCCTCAAAACCACAAAGAAAACGGCCTTTCAAGACAGAAATCAACACCAACTTACACAACAGCAAAGAACTCTTTGCCATAGTCACAGGCCCAACAGCAAGACCACAGATGTCCCACCCTTCTAAGACCTTTGTAACAAACTCTGCACCTTCTTCCCCCACAAGATCAGGCAAATCTACACCAGCTTCGACACCCTAGACCCTGCCACTATGCCCACTACCACCACACGCAACTATGCTACACCCCCAACAGACCATGCTTAGTGGGACCACGCTCACAACAGAAGATACACTCAAGACCATGGAGAGCATCCACTCAGGAGCCCCGTCGGATCATTGCCGGTACCACATCTTCCACAGAGTAGCTGCTGCCATCGACTCCCAGCTTCGCCACACCATTAACTGCTCTACTGAAACCACCACCGTCCACGATGACTGGAAACATGCTGAGATTAACTCCCTGCTCAAGAAGCCGTCATCAAACCCAACAGACCTCATGAACTTCAGACCCATCTCCCTCCTCCACTAACCAGCCAAGGTCATCGAGAAGGCCACGCACAGTTATTTCACGTTATAAAGTCACTTCACCTTATAAGCCAGTGCTCATGAAAATAGGGTGGAAGTCGAACTACAATGATTTGGATTAGGAAGGAATTCAATAATTTTTGTCTTTAGGTTTTTGTAATTCTATTTGTAATTGTAATTTTATTTGTAATTGTATGTTCTGTCAATATGTATTGAATATTGTCACAATTCATGTTATATTAGTTCTTTGATTGAGGTTTGTTTTTTAATTTAATTGTGTAGCAGTCAAATATAACATGATACATTCAAGTAATTTATAAATGTGATATATATTACATATACCGTGTGTGTGGTGTGCCTTTGACTTATCCTTCAAATTTAAATTATTGCTGCGATTGACTATGAATCATCATTTAAACTAAGCAATTGAACGACCCAATGGAACACTCTGAAGTAACACAGCACAGAGACGCACTCCTTGCCACCATTGATGACATCTGCTCCTTCCTCAACTGGGCGAGTCCGCCGACCTCATCCTACTAGAGCGCTCGGCCGCCTTAAACATGGTTTCCCACCGCACCCTAATCACAAGACTCAACGACACCGGCATCACGACAAGGCACTGAACTGGATCCACTCCTTTCCTCGCCACCATTGATGACATCTGCTCCTTCCTCAACTGGGCGAGACCGCCTACCTCATCCTACTGGAGCGCTCGGCCGCCTTGAACATGGTTTCCCACCGCACCCTAATCACAAGACTCAACGACACCGGCATCATGACAAGGCACTGAACTGGATCCACTCCTTTCTCACTGACCAGACACAGCGAGTTAGACTACCCCCATTCCTCTCAGAATCTACAGAGATCAGCTGGGGTGTGCCTCAGGGTTCCACCCAGAGTCTCACCCTCTTCAACTTCTATATTACCCCCCTCGCAGATATAGTCAGAAGCCACAGACTCAACATCATCTTCTACGCTGACCCCAGCTGATTCTTTTGGTACCAACAAACCCACAACTGCCAGACCAACTTTCACAGCAGAATGAAGGGCATCACCACCTGGATGAAAGACAGCTCCCTCAAGCTCAACTCAGACAAGACCGAAGTACTCATCCTGCATCCCACCACTTCAACCTGGGATTACTCCTGATGGCCAGCCACTCTGAGACCCGCTGCCACCCCTATGGACCACGCACACAACCATGGCATCATACTGGACTCATCGCTCTCAATGAACCACCAAATCAACGCAGTTTCCTCAGCCTGCTTCTACACACTCCGCCTGCTTCGAAAGACATTCAGATGGATTCCCACAGAATCCTGAAAGACTGTCACCCTCGCACTCATCACCAGCATACTCTACTACAGCAACGCACTCTACGTCAGCGTCACCCAGAAACAGCTCAAGAAACTACAAAACATTCAAAACGCTGTTGCCAGACTGGTCCTGGACATCCCCCACTCCAGCCACATCACGTAACACCTCCGACTCCACTGGCTCCCAGTCAACAAGAGAATCACCTTCAAGCTCCTCACACATGCCTACAAAGTTCTCCACAACACAGGACCAACATACCTGAACCACCGACTTCTATTCCACATACTTGCCAGACAACTCCATTGCAACCTAACCTCCATCCCCAGGATTCAATAGACCAGAGCAAGTTCTTTCTCCTACCTCGCCATCAGGACCTGGAACACCCGGTCCCTTCACCTCAGGTAATCCGTGTTGCTGACCCAATCGAGAAGGACCTCAAAACCTGGCTCTTCGAGTGAACCTCCACACCGAGAAAGATCACCAGGTCCCCCTTCCAGCACCTCGAGACCCTCAAGGGTTAGTAGTCGTGCTTTAAAAATCCCTAATTGATTGTTTGACAAGTCAAATTGAGTAGACCATGTTCTCAGATTTTTGTGTGTGTAGAATTTACCATGGTCAATGACTTGGATGGTTCAATCATTAGATGACGAGGACACTATCAATACAGTATTCAAAGCAACCCAAACATGGTGTTCCTTAAAAACAACAAATGTTAAAATTAGTTACAAATATGGCTAGTCTAACCCTGATCCACTCAAACCCTTTGTCAATTGTATTCAAATTAACGTGGCAAGTTTTTAATTATATCAATACATCATCATCCATTAGAACTTGGATGTGTTCACAGATATCCTCACAGATTGTATACGGATATGTGGTTCTAAATTCATTAGATATCACACATCCCAGTAAAAATAGGGAGCCATGAGTTATCAGAGATTTGTTTTCTTATTAAGGAATCCAGTCTGGTAAAATCGCTTCTTCCACTAATTTAATCACTTCCTTATCGATAGTCTCAGATGGATTGATTGGGAATATTTCCCCATCACTTTTTTGTGTTTGCTTGGTAATGTTTTGTAGCTATTTTACATCTCAAAGAATGTTGCAATTTTTATGCTAGTAAATGATTTTTTTTAGAAAATGTTTTATTAAAGATTATCATATGGGTAAAATACTTGCATTTCTGGAAGCCGAATGAAAGAAGACTCACAATACAGAATTGCAGCTAACAGTAGAGGCAGTGATCTACAGGTTGCAGAGTCTCCTTTGAGTACTTGGAACTCCCTCCCTCCCCAGGTCAAGAGATGCATATAGCACATTAATCCTGGCTAACACCCCCCCCTTCTTCTTTCAGTGAATAACTGAGGACTTTGCATCTTCTACCTCTTTCAATAGGTCTTTCTTCGTAGCACTGTGTTTATGAGAACAGACCCAACGCCCTCCACCACAGAGTGAGCATTTGTGTGAGGTAGCCAAATGGAGCCGCCTCCATTGTACATGAAACTTAAGGAGGGTTTTATCCAGATTCATGATTAGCTAGTGTGCACCACAGTCCCTAGATCCTTTTCTCTAAAGTAGGAGGGTTTGCCTTACACCACAGCTGCACTAGTGCAAATTTAGCTGCACCCAGATATTGCAGTACTACTAACTTGTCCAGTCCAGACAGTTGTGTGGTCATATACCCAGTTACATTGTTCTTGCATCGAAGGCAAACGGAAAGCATAACAATATTGATAGACCTGTCATCCTTAAGGTGGTCTTCCACCAAACCTTTTGCCTGCTTACCTCCTCTTTTTTCTGTTACTTTGTGTTGGCCTTATGAACTCTGAACCCTTTACCACACCTAACCAGTGCTAACGTGCATATGCTTCTCCCCTAAACACGGTAACAGTGATATATACACAATTGTTGTATTTAGTTTGCTTATAAGTCCCTTGTAAAGTGGTATACCATATACCCAAGGCCTGTAATCTAAATGCTACTAGTGGTCCTTAAGCACTGGTTGGGTTGTGCCAGCCACACAGGTAGCCTTTCAAACCTGTCTCAGGCCTGCCATTGTAAGGCCTGTGTGTGCAGTTTACTACCACTTCGAATTGCCATTAAAAATCACTTGCCAGGCAATAAACACCTGTTTTATTACACATAATCACCTCTAGGCAGCTCTAAGGGCTGGTACTCTGGTAATTCCAGATCACTGATTCATTCAACAAACATTTAAAATAATAATAATCGTCTGTCTTGACTTTCTGCTGTTCACTCTGGGAATGCTTTAACGTGCTAGAAGATTGTGCGACTGTAGTCGGATTACACAACACAGCTGCAAATTAAGGTAATTGTTATTTAATGAGATCAGGGAATACTGGTATAAATATTACATATCACACCAAGCATTTAATTCTTGTTATATTTGTATTTGGGGCAGAATTAAAGAAAAAGCCCAAAGCACCCTGTCCCGTTTTAAGATTGAGCAAATAAAAAGACTGTAAATAATAAAAACAAACCATCCTTATTGTGCACATGACTGCAAACATAATAATTTTGCCACTGTGTTTTTGAGGGAGGAAGGAGTGTGGGAAATGTTGTTTACTGCAGGAGAGTGACTTGAATGCACTGCCAGCCATCGAATCCAAAACAAGAAGGATTAGCCTAGGAAAGTTGTCCAAACCTACGAGAGTCTTACCAAAAGAAGCCCAATGCTGGGTACAGACACGGAGAGTAAATACTAACCCTGGGCGTAGTTCGCGAAGTAGCACTACGCGAAGCTACGCAAAGTGCAGTTCGCACTACGCGAGCTACGCGTAGCACTTCGCGTACTGAGTAGTAACCTATTCGCACTGTGCAAGATATTGTTTTCAATGATTGCAGTGTGGACAAGCAACCGGCACTGTGCAATCATTGAAAACGGCATCTTGCACAGTGCGAGCTGTAGTTTTCTGCCGCTCGAGTAGATTTTTACTCGAGCGGCAGCTTTCTCAACGCGAACTGGTAGTTTCTCATCGCGAGCGGTCGCGAGCATACGCGACCACTCGCAATGAGAAACCTGACCATCTCGCGTTGAGAATCTCGCCGGGAGGTTTATTTTCACGCTCGCGATGGCCAACTTGATAATGCTGATCGCGAACGAGGAAAAAGTCTCGCCGGGATGTCATTTTGTTTGCTCGCGGTCGCCAACTTGACGTTGAGGACCGCGAGCAAGCAAAAAATTACCGCTGCACTACACAACACTACGCTACGCGTGTTTGCACTGTGCTACGTGCAATTCGCGTAGTGCGAAGTAGCGCAAACTTCGCGAGCGTAGCGTAGTGCTTTGCCCAGGCTTAGTAAATACAAGCAGCGAAAAAAGGTGGCAGAAAGATACATTTAAATTTTTTTTTAAAAAACGTTCTTACCTAACTTCTGAAGAGGGAGTGTAAGAAAGCTGTAATTGGCCGTTGTATCCTTTCCTTGCACGGAGGTGATGTATGGGTAAAGCGAACGAGTTAGGAGGCAGTAAATAAAAGTGACACTGGAGTGAACGAATGGGGAGTAGGAGGAGGGGAAAAAGTTGTGGTATTGATTACAGCAGGTTTTGCAAACAGCGCATGCTCACTGTAGGCTCGACCTAAAAAAGGGTGGGTGTGACAGAGAACTCATCTGCATTCTGATAGCTCTTACTGGACAGGAAGATAGAGGGGGGGCCGACACTTACACCTGAATAGGCAATGTTTTGTTTCCCACATAAATAACTGATTACCCCCTACTGATAGTCTGGAGCCAGGGCTGGGAAGAAAGGGGGACCTGTGTACTTTAAGGGCCTGCTCTGGAGTTGCCCCAACTTCAAACGCACAACTGGGTATAAGTACTCTCTGACCCTACCAAGACAGTACACTGCTGGACCTGTGAAGACCTCTGCAATGGGAAAAGACTGCTGTGCTACAAGGATTGCCACTCTGCTTGTCTTCTGCTCTCGAAGAACTGCTTTTCTGCTTTGCTGTGCTGCCTTGCTGATCTCTGCGCTTTTTAGGACAACGACTGGACCCATGTCACTTGAACCCAGAGTGACTCCAAGGACTTGCTGGCTT
This sequence comes from Triturus cristatus, assembly GCF_964204655.1. Classification (NCBI taxonomy): domain Eukaryota; kingdom Metazoa; phylum Chordata; class Amphibia; order Caudata; family Salamandridae; genus Triturus; species Triturus cristatus. The sequence continues at coordinate 883,811,230 of NC_140583.1, forward strand.
GCCCCCAGTTCTGAAATCTCAGGGCCATCAAAGCCTTCCTTCAACTCTGCAACAGCACCTGGACTCTGCCATCTGCCCTGCCAAGTGGTGTCAATCCAGTGAAAGGTGATTTCTGCTGTCCAGAACCATCAACATCGATGGAGTGACCACTTCTCCGTTCAGAACCGACGCATTGCCCTTTGACACCAATGCAGGAGCCAATCAACGACGACACTTCAATAGAATATGTGGCTTAATGATGACGGACAGTGCTGTTTGATGATGATGCGGAGAATGCATCGTAAAAGTGTTCGTTGACGAAGCAGTCATCGTCTGAGCAGATCGGAACAGATGCATTGAGTCTTTGAGGTTGGCGCTTGCTCCATCCAAGGTATTTTATTTGCGGTACCTGTGGAAGCCTCCCATCTATCGAGGTCTGCTTGAACTTTGGATTTACCCTGGTCCAGCGCGACCTCAAGTAACCCCTAAGGGCTATTTGACTCTAAGCACTAGATTTAAATTGAATATTTTCTAACCCAGTGTGGAGTATTTTTAAGGTGTTTTAATTGTGTTACAGTGTGTTGCACAAATCCTTTGCACATTGCCTCTTTAGATAAGCTTGACTGCTCCGTGCCAAGCTACCAGAGGGTGAGTACAGGTTATCTTTTAGTTTGTTTCTAGCTTTCCCTGACTAGAGTGGTGGTTTCTGCTTGGATAGGGTGCATGCTCTGACAACCTGAAACCCCAGTTCTAACAAACGTTTTCAGTGTATCAGTTATTTTCCTCCAGAAGGGCACCACCACTGGACAGTCCCATCAGATTTGAACTGATGTTCCCAACATACCTCATCTTTGCCAACATAGGCTTGAGGCTGTGGGGTACATCTTCTCTATCTTCATTGGGATGTACTGGGAATCATATATGAGCTCAGAGCGTATTTCTTGGTTTTCTAAGCTTATTGAATGAATGAATGAATGAAGGAATGAATGAATGAATGGTGACATTTATAAAGCGTGGGCTTTCACTCCAATGGAGCATCTTGGCGCTGAGGGCTTGTGTCAAAGGAAAAGTAGTCTCTAATGTCACTGTATACGATGTAATAAGATAAGAGAAAGGGCCAAACTATCTGGAACTGCAAATATCCAGGTTTTCAATTTTTTTTTAAAATTGGATTCTGTCCGTATAAGTCTCAGGTAAGAGGGTAAAACGTTCCAGGCTTTAGTTCCTAGAGCAGCCATGGACTTTCCTCCTCTGGATTTCAGGCGGAAATGTGGGGGTACTAGCCGATTATCTTTAGATGATCTCAGATTGTTAACAGGTACATGAACTTTTAATCTAGAACTGAGGTACTTAGGGCCACTTTGTTTTACAGCTTTGAAGGTAATCACAAGGATTTTGAAGATAATTCTCTTGTGTATGGGTAACCAGCGGAGGTTTGAGCTTTTCTGTAGGTTTCTCCTGAGTAAGCCCCACTGTTTGTGTAATCTGAACAGTTCCATACTTTTTGCTTTTTCCTTTGTATGCCCAGTGTTTTGTCTGGGTCACGTCCATAAGCAATTAATAGATATTAAAAATCACCCATCTAGTAAAGAGTAGCTTACTAATCCCTTTTTAGAACGGAGTCAGGTCTTTTTTTGCCACTTTTTTTGCAAGGCTAATGCACCCAGTGACACATTTGCATGTATCTGATTTGCTCTGTTTCTCTCAGATCTAAAACCCCCTTACATTGTATAGAGAATTTCATCTCCTCTCCCTGAACTAACACAGCACGTGTATAGCACCCTCCATCTTTCTAGTGATAGAACAGGCCCCTTTTAATGCAGGTGTGACATTACTATTATAGTGCTGAGTATATGGGGGAGGGTTGTATGTCTTTTACCCTGTATCACAACGGCCCCATCATTATCTGCCTGCATAATCACAATTTCATACTAAGTGCAATGAGGGCGCTTTGGACAAGTTGTTGTAATGACATTCAGTAATAAGCTTCTGTCCTCAGATTCGTGAGTCTATCTGGCTTGAATAGATTGGTGAGTTTCTAATAGAGGTGTATTTAACACATTGGTCACCCCTTGTATGAAACTTCAGTGATGTCAGCTTGGGTGGTTCGATGTGCAGGTGGTTAAAATGATCATTGGGTATATATACTCACAACAGCATTGTCTCTGGACATATTTATTCATAACGTAAAGCACACAAAGTGGTGTGCTTTGTAAGCTTTTACTTCTAATACTATTTTAATGGTTAATCCCAAAAAGGATTATTCCCTTACAAATTCTAACTGTTGAATCCTGGTAACATGTTATCCCTTTTACTATCACCATTATGCATTCTCTACACTTACCTAGTTGGCAATAGGTAAGTGACAGTTGGGTCCCTTACATCCTGAGGAATGTCCTGCGACTGCTGGACATGTAGTTTTTTGGGCAGAAACATGTCAACCATAAAATAGGATAAGGGAGGTTTCTTAAATCTGCTTTTGGTTTTTAATCTTATACTGGTGAAATTGTACAATGCAAAAGGACTCTAAAATCCATTGGACACATTTATAACGGATATATCCTAAAAAATGCAGAAAAGAGTTCAGGATGAGCCTTATGACCAATTTGTTTGCTGGTGAGGAGCCACCCCAAGGCATCTAGTAGCATTTTGCTCATACATGACAAATTGTAGGTAAAAAGGATATATAAACGATTAAAAAGTTTTTTCTTCACAATATCAACTACATTAATATTGTAGCAGAAATATCAACAACAAAAATGCTGTGAAGTCATGTACATCTAGGCAAGCATAGGTTTACTATGCTTAACTCCATATCTATACACCTTGAAGATATATATCTATGTGTTAGTGCCACGATTCCATAGGAAATAGATTTTTGGGTTTGCTGATATTTTTGGTGCCGTTTGATGAATCTTCATGAAAACAAAAAGTGTCATCCACCTCTGCTACTCCCTTGAATGTTTTAGGGGATCCCTCTGAGAAAAAGGGATGTCCCAAAATGGGAGCAAGAGGCTCCTGCATGTTCCATTAGACAACTTGTTCTGATTGGCCACCCGCAACAAACAAATGTTGAGATCGCAATTACAGGACTCAGGGACCCAGTCCCCATGTTCTGGAAATTAAAAATAATTAGGGTATTAGCGGGTGGTGTAGGAATACCCTGACCCCCTAGTACTTGTGGGCGGGGGTCAATGAAGGACCCAAGTGGGAACAAATTTGAAAATAATGTTTTGTTTAGGCAGCTAAAAACCCTCTGGAGTCTCCCTGGGGCCAGCTCCATTCCCTGTGCTTCTGAGAGAGACTTACAGAGCAGAGGAAGATGCGCTGGCTCTTGAGAGACTCATTTGAGAGACCTGCGGGAACGAGAAAATTATTTTTGAAAAAAGGATGTGTGTGGCAGGGGATTACCAACCTGCAGGTGGATGAGCAGAGAGCATGACTGCAGGCCAGGCCCTCAAGCCAAACCCATGCCACACATGGCCAAAGGTCTTGCATGGTAGGGAGTTGGCATAGTTACACATGGTAATAAAATCTTACTTTATGTTTAAAAAAAAAAAGCAGAAATTCACTAACGGAACAAAGATTGAAGTAACTTTATAGTTAGGTATGGTAATAATATCATACTTTAGACTACAGAAAAACCTTAACTGGTGAACAGGTAAATTGTTTATATTGACGCTGGAAACCTAAGTCAAGAAAGTGCATTAAATGTTGCCATTGCTCAATTTAAAGTTGTCTCATCATAAGATATTGATGAAGGCAGTTGTGAGGGCAGAAATGTTTTCTTATTGCTTAACTAGTACTATATGTGTTATTTGACAATATAAAGTCGACATAGTTCAAATAAATCTCCACTACCAATAGTACTATCAGAGTACAACCAAGGCCCAACGGAAGGTATACTTGTACAAAGACTGCCGTAGCGCTAATTACCCCATAGATTTATGTGCTTTGATGTCACACATGCTTTAGGTGTTTCCATAGTCAATTCAGAATGTTCCTTTTAGAATGCACACCTACATACCTAAACAAGCATTGACAAAGTCAATACTTTTGACGTTCATGTTTGAGTGCTGACAATGCAATTAAAAAATGCCAACTTCAAAAAATAAAATAAAGTATTGCTTTTTGTATGCAACACATGGATGTGTAAGGATGTGTGTCAACAGCTGTATTCTCAGATGTAAAATAGTGCCTTATAAATTCCAATAGAGACAACATGATAAAGAAACATGCAATAGAAAGAAGCAGAGACTGAAATCCTCGAGTGGGGTTCATTCTTTATGTGATAATGTATCAAGCCACTGGCTGAAGATTCTTGAACGAAAGACGTCAATGGCTGAAGGAGGCTGAACCAAAATCCCTTATAACATGTGTAGGTTCCAATATGTTCACCATGAACGATATAAGCACCATTATATGTGAAACCTAAAAATTTAACTGTGAAGAAACTAGGGAGTGATCACTCAGACATCACAATATCACCTGTATATTTATAACTCAATATGTTATCTGAACTGTTTAATTACTAGTGACACTTTTGTATCACATTATATAGTGTTTACTATACAAGTACTGGAAAATTGATTTGTGAAATAAAATACAATATACCACAAATAACGTTCAATGTTTTTTTTAAACCAATAATATATTGACAAGGTCAAATGTGTATTTAATTTAGGATAGGTATCAGATTTAAGAAACTGAGGACAGAAACAGAAGTTTGAGATATTTTTAGAACAGAAAGAGAAAGCATCTGAAACTAATACAGCAGTGTATAATATTCTTAACCAGTCACATTGCGATTTTAAATCTATAGCACTGTGCTAAGCTTTGCATTAAAATTTGAAGTAAAATTATTTGTATAAGGAAACAAACACTCATTTTATATTCTCTTCCCAAACTTAACTTATTGCTATTTCTCTTTAAAGAACATACCTTGATTTGTTTGCTCAGGGAGCTAGCCCCTCTATCAGACGAAGTAACTTTTTCCTTGGATGCCTTTTCGAACTGTTCCTTCAAAGCTTGTGTTGAAATTGCTGGAATCTCTCCATCCACAATGTGAGCATTTGCTATACGATAAACAATACAAACAGATTCGGATATAATTTTTTGTCTCCATATTTCATTCTTTGTAGGCATTTTATGCAATGTTGTCTTTGAAATCATGATAAGTCATCTTAGTTTTGAACACCTATGAACTGCATTTGGTACTAACTATATTTAGTTTAGGGTATACATATTTGTCAGAAATTACCATCTTTTATGTTGTGTACCCCAAAATATTTGCCCCAACTATTTATGCTGGCTGTAGAACTCTGTGCACGCTATCTTGCTGACCAGTGATAAAGTGACTGAGCTCCTACTTTCAATAAGTAAAATTAGTATCCTCCTAGTTGGCATAGTTAACTTAAATATACGTCCCTAAAATATGGCTCAAAATGTACCCAGGGCTAGTAAGTTAAATGTCAGTAGTAGACTGCAGTACCCATAGAACCATCTACTAGATTGACGGTGTAAAACATGGCTTCGGGCCAACCATTAGGGCCTGACTGGGGCAGTTAAAAACTACAATTCTGTCAAACAGCTATTTGCAAAATAATCCTGTTTGGCAGGGAAAAACCTCCCTTTTAAATATGAATACTTCGCCCCTGTGTAGGACTTGTAGCCCACAAGGGAGGGTTTGTAGTATTTAAAATTAGCACATATATCAATTTAATGTTAATGTGTGCTTACAGCAGGTAGCACCAAATACCTATTTTCCAGTGTGACAGGCCTAGCTGCCATATATAGAAAGCAGAGTACAATCCTAATTTTCTGTTTCAATAATGGGACTAGTTGGTCAAATAATTAAACAATTTTTAATAGTTAAGAATCCAGTTCAATGGGGAAGTGACATTTTTAATAAATATTGTGGAATTATCACTTTTAGAAAGCTACTTTTTCCCTGCTTGAAGCTCCTGGGGCTAACTGGGATTTGCTCCCCTAATTCTCCCCAGCGTTATAAGCATTTGAATAGGTGTGAAACTTGTCCCAGGAACTACATATTATGTCATTCTGATTGACAGGTCAACCTGAATGGGCAGGGATGACTACTTTGAGCCCAGCAGAAGAGTTGGGGCTGCAAGGATCCCTTTTGACATTATAGTTTCAAATCTTTATTCAGTGTCAAACCTTTATTCAGTGTCAAATCCTGCTTGACAGGTATGCTGGGTTCACACATACAACTTGGGACACACTTGAAAGGAAGGGAACAAGTTGACAAAACAATTCTTGTGTATTCACCATTCAGTTGCTGATGGACCCTGCTTTGTCCTACTAAACATTTTTCTCTGGGATTTGTCTTTAAGACTTGGGGTGTATTTGAAAGGAAGAGAACAGGATGCTAAAATAATTCTTGTGTGTGTCCTGCATGGTTGCTAAATAATCCTGCTTTTGTTCTACCAGACTTCTGTCTCTGGGTTTATTATGGGTACAGTGACTACTTCAAAGTGGATGTTAGTGTTAGAAGCAGGGGGCACTAGGATTATGATAGTAAATTCCCCACATCACCCCAAGCCCTCAGAGCCCAAGTTTAGTGTGGCCGAAGTCTTTCACTGTCTTGAAAATGTCCAAAGTAGGTAGGGTTTGCCCGAGAACTTTTACCCAATTGCTTATGATGTGTCCAGGAGTCACTCCCACCCACTAGCCAGTGCCAGAATAAATGTGCCACCTCCAGGGTCCCCCTTCAGTACACTTCTGCACCTGCCGAAGAACAGAAGAGCACTGAACCTGCTGTCCGTGGCTTGGGAGGAGGCCTGAAGGATTGGACTTGCTCCCTATTGTGCACAGGATAAAGAAGTCACCTTCTAGGCTCATTAGACTGACCTCCTATTCAAGCTACAGGAATACATCAAGTTACAAGAGGCCCTTTCTTTAAGTACCCAGCTATCAAGTCACAACCAGACTTGGACTGGACACTGCTGTGGGCCTCTGCCGGATACCCTGGGAGTCTCTAAGTGCCTTCCCTGTGGTCCTTGGAGACTTTAGAATTGTACTCCTTTAGTGGATTAGGACTTAAAGGACTACGTCAGAATGTAAAATCTATGACCAGGATGAACATGGTTGGTGTATTTGCTCCCTACTCCATGATGGTCAGAAAATTGAGCCTAGGTCCTGGTCTATCATGGCCATTGACCATCATTGGCACTTTGTTCTTTTTGGTGCTACTTCTACTTAAAGGTTTAAACATTCTTATCGCTGGTACCCCTTATTGGATGTTTGTCATTGTGGTGTAATTGTGTTTATTAAATTAAACTTTATATTTGTAATTGAGATTTTAAATTGTTTTACATTTTGACTTTATAATGGTTTTGGTACTGCATAAATACTTTACACATTGTCCTACGTTAAGCCTCTCTGCACTGTGCCATAGCTACCAAGGGTTTAGCTCATGTTAATGTAGTGACCTTACGTTTTCCTCTTGACAAGGGTTGTGATTATTTCTTGAGGTGGGTAGTCACCCACCTCAAATAATAATCCAATTTCTTACAATCATGTACTCACTGTTTTCATGTATATTATGATGGAGAAGACCAGCTTCCTTTGAAATCTAGAGTTGTATTGGTTTCTTAATAAAATATTTATATTTTTTCCAGATAGACTTACATTCTCTGTGTTTGTACTTCTAATAAATGATGCAAACATACTTGCATTAGGCATCACTTCAACTTATTGTCATTATTATATAGAAGCACCACACGAGGAAAATACATCATCTTGTAGATCAGAAGAGAAAAAGCAACACAGGCATATAGAAATCTAAAAAACAAAAACACACCTCCCTGTCATGTTATATTTCATATAAGTTCAAATGTAATATCGGGATGTAAGCCTTGGTAGTAAAAAAGAAGAAACTTTGTATATCAATTAATCAACATCTTGACATTTATTCAACAGTAAATGCTAACTACAACCTTTTGTTAGGTGTGTTACAGTGGCGAAACATACTTTCCAAAGGCTGTAATAAAGTGTCAGTAGACTGTTGCATATTATATTTTTTTCTTTTAATTGCACTGTATATATTTGGCATATTTTTTCATGGACATAGCTTGCACAAACCTAACTGTTATCATCCCATTTTTCATAATTCCAATAAAGTTAGATCTCATTGCGATTCACACCAAAACAATGAATGGCAAAATAATTTGCCTATTGCACTCCTCAAGCACCTAGTGAGTGATAGGCTCCATTAGAAAAGTACCTCACTAAGAGCCTTAGCTGACTTGATAGTCATGACCTAAATTGTTTGATTGGATAGCATTGTTATAGATCAGATGACATGCAATGGTACACAGAGAAACCAAGGGCTTCACTTAGAGTAGGGTGGCAATACAACAAATCTGATTTGTTGAGAAAATAGTAAATTCTGGGATGGAGGTTTTATCATCAGAGTGCTCCGAGAGGATTTCCTCTACCCTTAAGAAAGTTTGGCTCAAATAATTCCACACTTGCCCTAGAATTTAGAGGATTTTCGATATGTAAACATGATCTTTTTGAATTCTTACAACCCTAAGGAAGTAAGGATGTATAGCAAAACACACGTTGGCATGACTAATATTTTGATGAATATTATATACGAGACAAAATAAGCCGTAAAATATAAAATTAATTTGAATAAATTCCATGAAGAAGAAAAGCTGAGTAAATGGGCTCAAGTTTTTAAAGCAAACAATTTTTAGCTCTCAAAAGACTGCTTTGAATTGTCCTGAATGTGTACTTCCAGAAAGCAGTGTTTAACACTATCAACTACTAAATCCTTAATGCAAGGCCACATAATATTGAAATCATGAAGACCGGGTCGGACGGGGAGAAAAAGAAAGGCAGGGGTACCAAAATAAAAGTGACCTCTATTAGCGAAGCAGATACCTAAAAAAGTAGCCCACATTTGCAAATCCGGCCAGCTTTGCTGATATGGTGTGGGAGACGCCATGAATCTGTGTTCGCTGCAGGCAAGGTCTGTGGTAATATCAGTGCAAACCCAGCCCAACTGGCCATAAACAAGGCCCAGAAGCTGCTAAAATAAGTCCCACACAGTGATGTGTTAAACCAGCCCATCTGGCACTGCCTGATTGCACTATACACTATTTTGACCCTGTGGTATAGTGCTTGTTTGGTTCCATTATTTTATAAAGAATAACAGATAAAAAAAAGATATTTGCGACTTTCCAAATCAGTGCTATTACCCCCTAGCTGTGCTATATTCTACGTGCCTTTATCCCTGCTTATTTAATATCTACACTGAGCTAGTGGACACGATTTACCAAGTTCATGGCTCTGTTTTGCTTATACTGGGAGTACCCCTTAGGAAACAAGTCAATGCCATCAATAAATCAACTAATGTTAGTCAAGTGTCATTCTCACATTTGAATCTCATTCAAGCCTGCATGTGTAGAGTTGATCTGAAATTCAACATAACAAAAGCTGAGTTCATCCACTAACAATTAGGAATCACCAAGCAACTTATTTATGAGGGCACTCAACAATGTTAAATTAGAATGATTTCCCCACTGCCTTTTGCCCAGTGGCGGCTCCTCCGCTATGGCAGAGGAGCTTCGTCCCACTGCTTTTAAGGAGTGTAAAGTAGAAACATAAAATGATAATAACTTTGAGTTATCATTTTATGCTTGTGTTGCTTTGCGGGTGGGTGGGGCTTCTCTGCTCCTGGAGCAGGGGAGGAGTGGTTTGCCCACTCCTAAGTGCACATTACTGGCTTGCCGACCCTCTCGGGCTGCCCAAAACAGTCATGCACTTTTTCCCTCTTCTCCATGCAGGCTGCATTACAGCCTGCATAGAGAACATACCCAGACCCCCATTCCTTGGCTGAGCGCCGAACAGGACGCTCTGACCAATCACAACGCTGCATTGCAGCATTGTGATTGGTCAGGGAAGCCTGGACGCTTGCCAGTCACAATGCTGCAGTGCAGCATTTGATTTGTTAGTGAGGCCTGGCTGTGCTTCCTGTTTCTCAAGCTCACCAAGGAGAGCAGGAGCAGGTACGTGGAACCCAATGGAAAGGTAAGTTTCGTTTTTTCTTTTTTATATATTGCGCAACCTCCGCGTGACCCCCACCCTCTGCTACCTTCCGCCCTCAGGCCCACCTCACTACCCGTGGGCCATACTAACCGCCACTGTTTTTGCTGTCCTCCTTCATTGAATGCTCACTACATTTCAAATTCCTATCAAGAAAAATGAACAGGACAAAGCCTGGACTGTGGTTCAAGAGTTCACGCCCTTGCCCTCAACAGGTAACACACAGTTTGCTGGCCTCCCAGAGTCCCTACTGACACCAATACAAATAACTTGTTCATACAGCAGTTGGATTAATTGCCAACCAGATGAAGTACAAGCACATCTCTCATACATTAAAGTATCTACCTTTCCTAGACAGAATCCACTTTAAAATGAGATCTTTGCTTTATGATGCACTTCACCATGGGAGAAACAGGCTATTGGCTTTTTAAAATCTACTAATATATCTAAGGAGGGGAGTTTGAGTAGCTGAAGGCTTCCCACTATGTACTAAATTAGAATAATTGATCACTGGCTAAAGTTGAACTTTGGGAAATGAAGGTATTGGGGTCTCTCCTGACCGGAGTGCTTATACCTCCTTTCCCATAGTTTTAGGATCTTGCCCTGGACCAGCAAGTGTGGTAAGTAACTTATTTTGAAAATTGGATAATGAACTCAGATCCCCATATTTCTGTAATCAGCTCCTCCCTTTTTTCTTGTCACCGATGCGCCACAATATAATAAAATGTCTTAGTAACGCAAACATTGCTGTGCCTCATCTATTATTGGTTTATGCCTCCAAGAGGACTGCTCCTGTTAGTGTTACAATATCTACATCGGATTCAGATCCACCCTGCTAGGCCGATGTCACTTCTAAGCTAGCTGTACTAGCTAGAACCTCTTTGAAGGTTCTCTATACCACTAATACATTCACATATGGTACAGTGCCTTTTATCCCTTCTCATCAACTTCAACAACCATCATAGACCTACATGTCCTCCCATCTTCAGCTTTTTCAAGTTCCACATTTTTATAAACCGCAAAGTGACCAAATTGTTTTTGTTCTGAATGTGTCTGCATGAAATTTGAATAATGAAATCTGAAATTTAGAAAACTACTGAATAAAGGACATTCTCTTGTTTTTGGAATAGTTTAGCCTCTTAGTATATTGCCTCTTAAAGTCCTACATTTCTCACCAATTTCCTTAAAATAACAGTGAGGAAGGAGGGGCTGGGAGAGGTAGGTGGGATAGGTTGTGACTTAAGGAAGTGCAAGTCTGAGAAGAGGTGGAGAGTAGGAGCAGGGGCAAGAGGGTAAATATTGATGTAGAGATATCGTAAGGGCTTTTGGGAGTATGAAGCTACCTAGCGAGTCAGGGGTGGTTATTGATATGTAGTTGGTAGATTTATTGTTGAACTTAGCACAAGAATGGGCAGGGGTTGATGAATGGTTCTTATGCGTGGCAGCACATGCATATTGGCCCAACTCAATACCTACAATTTCCAGTATCCGCAATACGGTAAAAATCTGTGGTGTGAAAAACTATTGGTTTGTGAAATATCATGCAAATTAACAGAAAATACACTATTTGTATATAATAGTGTTTTCCAGCATCTTGTGAAATTTTACATATGAGGGCACACATCATGTAATAAGACTTACAGAATACCAGCAAGAGACCGGCACAAGCCGGAAATGCCTCTCAGTGAGACATTTTCTACTCTAATCAGTCTCATGTTAACAAAATATGCAATGAAAATGCAAAAAGTGCAAAATTTCATGAATTTAGCATATTTTGCATTATGGAAAATTAATGACTTTTGTTAGTTTAGTTTACATTTACATAAGCCTTATAAAACACATTTATATTGTAGTTATGGATGTGCAATCAAGATAGTATAATTTGGATTTTCTAGTTTCTGTATGTTGTTGAGATGTGCAATGGATGTTAGAGTCCATGGCTTTACATATGAATCAGGGAGACCAGGTGACCAGGGAATAGAGAATACATTGTCATTTCCGGTTGTAGGTTCCACGAAGAATCACTTAGGTTACAACCTGGCTTATAAAGTTCCTTAGGTGTGCGCCCCCACAGGGAAGACAATAGTTACCCAGGATAATCATTAGGCACTCAGAGTATTTCATAGGCATACCCACATATGCTCCCCCACAAGATGAAGAACACAAAATTCAAACAACCCATGGAGCTGACCGAAGAGGGATACATGTGCATCACCCTAAGAAGTGGCTCCTAGGAGCAAATACATTTCAGACAATAGATGAGCGGTGCAGCACAGATGCTGCTTGGTGAAATGCATTCCCTAACAAATGAATAAACCTATATTTCAGAAAGTATATCTGGGTGCTTTTTGCACTGCATAGGCGTTTCCCCGGGAGCCAAAGCTTCTACAAATGAAGATTTACATTGTAGTCAATTTATCAGGTAGACCCAAGAGCAGTACTAGGCAACCCGGAGAGAGAGTGCTCCAAAGAAGAACATAAAGTATATTCTAGACATTCTGTTAGTACACTCAGAAGTGGTGAGGTAATGCTCAGGAAGAGAGACTTCCTAAAAGAAGGAGAATGTTATATCCAAACAAACTTGGAGTCCACCCAAGAGAAGCATGGCGCTACTGCAATACAATCCTCGCACTAAAAGTGCAGAACATTTTATCAAGTCAGTGTATAGTATACTTTAGCCAATTCTTTTGAAAAAATTGTGCACACTTTGCAACAAAAAAAGCTACTTCATCCACTGTCTGAAACACCTTCAGTGTGGAATAAAGGTCAACTAGTTTGATTGAATTTGATTGAGAAACACTGAACATATTGTGTAATTATAGAACTTCAAGCCACTTCTGGTTTAAAATGTATTTTTAGGGGCGGAGCTACACATAAGACTCTTATAGCGGTGCCGCATTAGAGGTCTGAGAATGGCACCCAGTGGAATGAAACTTAAGCCTCATCTGATCTCCAGTAAAGCTACAAATTCGATGGGCCACTCCTGCTTGCACATAGGTGCTCCTTTTGATGTATCTGGTACCTCCCCACAGAGTCAGGGGATGGCGAAAAGTCTCCTGAGGCATCCACCTTCAAGATGGTGGCCTCATGTTTTTTCCTGATCGCAGCACGGTGGCTTTGTGGTGCAGTGCCCGGGAGACTCCCCAGGTAAGAAGGGGACAAAGACAGGTGTCTGGGTGACTGTAGCCTATCCCTGACTGTAAAAAACCTGCCGGAGAAACCGGCCTGCATTGGAGGTGTTGTTCTTGCACCTGGGGGTTTGGGGAGGGGGAGAAGACATGCAGATTGTGGCCTGGCAGTAGCAGGTACTCACGGACTGGGGAGTGTAGCAGGAGTCCTTCTCCCTCGCCCGCCACCCTGGCTGTATACATCATTGGGGCCGCTTTTATAGACATTGCAAAATATGCCCAAGTGGGGCCAGAGGAAAGTGAGCCAGCGATAAGGGTGGTTGGTGGACTTCCGCCTCACTACACAGATGAGCTAACCACACATAGCCCAAGACTGCACACTTCCACAGCAATGATTGTCCCTACTCCAAATCCTTTCTCTTCCTGGAGAGGGATAGCTTCCACAATTTAAAGGCGAGGAGGGAGGTGCTGTGCGGCAGGCCCATGCCACCTAGAAAGCTGACTCAGAAGAAAGATACAGGATTCTTTGGGCCCAAAAAAGTGGGCAGGGGGAAGAGCCTAGCTGTAAACACATCATCCACCCCGATGGTGAGGAGGGAGCTATGTCCCTTCCAATAGCTCACTTATTGAACAGTTTACAAGCATTACGAACTGAGCCATGAGAAATTGAGGGCGGACATTTCCAGGAGACTCTCAGCCCTACGATCTGACCTACGAGAAAGGATTGTCACACAAGGCTGATGTTGATTCCACAAGCACCAGTGTGCTAGAGGCAGAAAGCAGCATAGAGTCATTAAAGGAAAAAACCTCCACCATTAGGGATAAAAGTTTTTCTCTCTATGCACAAAACACTATCTTTAAGGGGAAACTGGAAGACCTTGAAAATCACTTGGGAAGGAACAACTTACACATAATGGGCCTCCTCGAGGCAGAAGAAGGAACGGATTTGGAGACTTTCATTAAAGGGCTCTTCTCCAAGATCTCAGTAGACCACACCAAACTTGACAGAGTTCATCGGGTAGGACGGCACCTCACTGAGTGCCTGAACAGACCACGTGACATGACTAAATTCCACAATTTTCAGTTCAAGGACAAAGTACTGGGTGCAGCCAGAGTGCTTTACCAAATCACACATGAGGGCAACAATTGCTCCTTCTCCATAGCCCTGGCAACCCTGCTACAATACAAGCTGCTGAGACCAATCACAAACTATCTGCAACAGGACAAAATCCGATCTCGATGACACATCCATTTTGGAATCGCCTTCGACATAAATAAGCAAAACACTCCAATACTCAGACCTTTATGCAGTGGCTCAGACTGTGGGGATTTCCCTGGAGAACAACACAACTAAGATATGCCAGACGAATAAGTCACCATTAGGGGGGCAAATGCTGTGCCCTCAGTAGGAGAGGGATCCTAAATGGGAAACACTCCGTGCTCTCCAGAAAACCTTCATTTCCCGACAGTGCAATGGCCCGCCAGCTCTTCTGGAAAATGAATACTCTGACACACAAGATACATGGCTGAATAAGGATAAGCACAATGGTTAACATTACAACTAATCCTAGGCGGTGAACATCGCTCACAGAGTTTGCGGAGTTTTCCACCACATCACGTTACGCGGAGTTCTGGAAAACTCCGCTCCGCGTTTTTTTCCTTGCTCACGCTCTTCAACATCAAGTTAGCAAGCGCGAAAAATCAACCTCCCGGGGATTTTTTTTAACGCAGGCGGGCGGATTTCTCATTGCGAGTGGTCGTGTGTGCTCACGACCACTCACATTGAGAAACCATCTGTTCACGTTGAGAAAGCTGCAGCTGCAGTAAAAAATCAACTCTAGCGATAGAAAGGAAGCAGCGCCCACTTGCGCTGTGCATGGTCCCATTCACGAGAATTGCATAGTGCGGACAAACAACTGGCACTAAAAAATGACTGCGAACTTTTTTACCCCGCGATCTCCACCCAGGCTTAATTAGAACTCATCCCTGTGGGAATGGACAATTCACAGCACCATGATACAACCCCACAGACTGGTGCAACATTTATACTTCGGGTAAGGGTATGGGGCTCTGCTAACCGTGCAGGAGCCTCCGATGGATTGAGAGATTTTTCTGGAGTCTGTGTCCTGTTCTATTTCACTGAATGGGAAGGGGAAGGATAGATTTGGGGCTCAAGGGGAACAAACGTAACAAACTTTCCAATGCATAGAGAGCATTTCATTTCACAAAACATTTACACCTCCAGGTTCCCCTGTGCTGCATACCAAAACTCAGGACCACAAGACACTCTTACAGTAACTACACCACACTCTCATGGATAAGATACTGTCTCTCTGAATGTGAAGGGGTTAAATAACCCACACAAAACTGCCAAGATATGGCACTTTATGAAGAGCTTGCACCTTAAGGTAATTGTTTTTCAAGAAACTCAGCACTCTGACTAAACAAAATTTAGGCACAAACTCCCAAATAGCGCTCTACTCCTCTGCTGTCTCAAAACATAATAAAGTTGCTCTATTTATACATCAAGACCTTCTCAGTGTAAAAAAGGACCACAAGAAAGATTAAAAAGTTAAATTCCATTTTTCCAAGGACCCACTGGAAGTGCGCCCCTTAACACTAGCAGTGATCTATGCCCTCAATTCCCACCAAGATGACACTAGACACTCTGGTGGGGTTTGCAGAGAGACCAATTGTACTTAAGGTGCACTTTAAGGCAATTTGGGATCCTAAAAAGATAGACCAGGTTCCTCTTCCCCCCCACTTTGCAGCATTCTGAGAGATGGTAAATACTAAATGGAGGCACTTCGGACTGCACAAAACATTAAGATACTTCCATGAACGAAATAGAAGCTACAATTTCCTCTCATATACTTATAAGACTTACTCCAAAATAGATTACTTATTTATCTGCTCCTCCCTCCTGCCCTGCTCTCTGGCTCCATTATAGGTGCTATTGCACTCTCAGACCAGGCACCAATCACCTTCACATCAAAATGGCCCACTTTGAGCAAACAAAGAAATAGATTGACTTCCCACTCTTCTATGCAGCATGGCCGGTTTCTCAGGAAAGAAATGATGACCCACACAACCCATTGCTTCCAAGACCATGTCAATCAATAGACATCAATGTCAATTCTCTGGGACGCATTTAAAGCAGTCCGGGGGGAGGGGGCGGTTATATGTACTAATATGGTGGCCTACCCGAGAAAACTGAGGCGTTAATACAGAGATCAATTAGAAAGAGATTTAAAAGGAGGGAGAGGAAGAATATACATTCAGGCCTGCTCTTTAACCTTAAGAACCCTTACCTCCCTAATGGGCCAAATCCATACTTTGGAAACCAAGAAAGCAGAGCTCTGCTTACTCAAACTTAAACAAGGCCATTATGCACATGGTAAAAAAGTGGGACCTCATTTGGCCCGCATTCTTAAACAAACAGGAGACAGAATTTGTGAAAGACCTGACCCTGTAGGACGGTACTAGGGTCATGAAGGAGGACGATACATTACACGCCTTCCACATCTTCTGTACGAAATTGTACTCGGCAGACCCCACATCATATCAGGCTCAAGATGAATATTTATAGGGATGTAATCGGCCCCATTTCTCACCAGAGCAGAGAGCCAGACTGGAAGTGCCTATAACAGAAGATTAAATCTTAGGGACAATTAAGGCCCTCAAACTCAACAGAGCACCTGGTCTGATAGCCTCAAAGGAAACTTATACAAAGGTTATTGGTAATACCTAGTTCCCATCTTAACACAATTATATATAATTCCTTCCTCTCCACCTCTCCTGTAATGCTCTCCATGAATGACGTGAACCATCACATTGATTCATAAGCCAAGAAAATAACCTGGGCACTGTGAGTCATGTAGAATCATATCGCTCTTGAAGAGCGATGCAAAAATCTATACCAAAACCCTTGCCTCTGGATTGGAGGCGATATTACCAAGCCTTAACCCAAACTGATTAACCATGTTTTATTAAAAATAGACAGACATTATGAGAGTGATCTACCTTGTGGCGAAAGCACAGAATGTCAATTATATTCGCTGTCCTAGATGCGGAAAAGGCCTCAGACAGGGTGGACCAAAAATTCCTGTCCAAGGTCTTAGATGCGGTGATATAGGACCCAATTTCATGGCATTAATAGGCTATCAGAGCCATACCTCTAGAACTGCAGTAAGAAACCAGGTAGGGGTGCTCCGTGCCCCCACTCTTTTTTCTAAGCATTGAACCATTAGCTACCTACCTTATAGGAAATGTGGGGATCAGGGACATACAGTTTGGAAGGGAGGATCATAAAGAGATGCTGTTCGCAGATTATATACTACTCATACTTATGGATACCGATATTTCCCTAGTAAACCTGCAAAACCAACTAGAACTCTTTGAAAATGTTGGGGTAATCAAGGTCAACCCATCAATATGTGAAATCCTCAACCTTTAACCAGCTGCGGTTACTAAAGCAAAGAAACACACACACTTTAAATGAGCCCCCAAACACATCACATACATGGGAGTAAAGAAAACCACCCCAAATATAGCAGGCCTGTACACAAGTATTATGAAACCCATATAGGAGGCATAAGTAGAAATCGTAGGAGATGGAGTACCCCCGGGTCTCATGGCTCTGACGAATTAACACAATCAAAATGAATATCCCACCCAGATTTCTGCATCTGTTCCAAATAGTACTGATACTCATCCCACAGACCCTTTTCAAATCCCTGGAAAGTGCGTTTCTGATCTATATATGGAGCAACTGGAGACAGAGGGTAGCTTACAGGGTATTATGTCATCCAAAAGAAAAGGGAGGATTAGCCCTACCAGAAATATGTACATACTATGCTGCTTACCAACTCCGAGTGCTGGCAGATTGGAGTGCCAGAGAATTAGAAAAGCTTGGCTGCATATGGACAGAGTCCTCGAGGACCCATACCTATGGGATTTGATCTAGCGATCTAAACTAGAACGAGAGATACCCCAATGTTTACTTAAGCACCCCGACAAACACTATGTTGTGGGTTTGGGAACACACCAACAAAAAGCTGACTTTAAATACCCTATCACCTTATGCCCCTTCATTTCAACCCATATTTCACACGAGATTATGCCTCAAGACCATTCAAGACATGGGGTACAGGGGATTGCCTTATGGTTAGCGACTTACTTCATAAGAGGACCATTAAAGCCTTCAATAACTGTAAACAGGACTACCATTTGAAAGAAAATGCGAGACTACATTACGCCCAGATCAGGCATTCGGTGCTGCACCCTACTAACAAAGAAGTGATTTCCAGGGATCTGACACCGATGGAGAAGTTCCTCAGAGTGGCTAAAGGCACAAAGGTGGCAATATTTATCATATAAAAATACTACTAGATGAAATGCTGTCGCACACACCCCTATGCATACAAGTGGGCTTGGATACTAGGGGAGTTGCTTTCAGATCAACAATGGGCACACTTGTGGCCAGATGCCAATCGAATGACACTGTGTACTGGGCAAAGAAGAGGATCAAAAAGTACTGTTCGATTCGTACATGTACCCGGCACAATTTCGCAGATACTAGCCTACTACTTGCCCATTGTGTTAGAAAGAGTGTGCAGCCTAGGGGAATTGTTGCATATCTGGTGGGCATGCCCCAAACTTCAACCTATCTGGGGAGAGGTTATAGCAGGTCCTAGGAAAATGGTGGGCGATCCTATACACAAGACACCAACCTATAGCCTGTTTAGGGTTTCTACACAAGACTTAATATACCAAAGCAAAGGGGACAAAGTAGCCTTTTGTAACTCTCTGGGGGCAGCAAAAAATACTATTGCAGGTGTCTGGAAATTAAAACAATCCCCAGATGTTAACCAATGGCATGCAGGACTCTGGTTACTCATGGCGATGAAGAAATTATCCTGGGGCCTCATCAAGGATGCTGGGATTTATGAGGTCACCTGGCAGCCACTGTTTTCTTATTGCTATGAAGGGATCACGACTAGAGCTCTACCACCATGGATGAAAGTACTGAACCCATTCTAATTTGCGCCCCTCAACAGCGAGATACACATTACCCTCACACAAGATGCTTTCTCAAAGAGAGACTCTTTGATCATGGAAATAGAGATTACACAATGAGTCCTGAACCATAGCACTAATTCTGTTTCACAGTTCACTAATGGTCCCCATAAACTGTTCCTAGAGTGGTGGTGGAGGCGGCGGCAGGGAGAAAACATGAGTATTGGGTTTAATTTCATTAATGTTTGTAATTGTGAAATGTTGCATGAGAAGGGGGTTGATAAGTTTCTCTTTTGTTACTCAAAGGAGCGATGTTTCCCCCTCCTGGCGGCTTAATGCAATTACTTACTCTAAAAATCAATAAAAATGTTCTTGTTATGAAAAAAAAATTATATTTTTTAATCCCAAGTACGACCAATCCTTAAAGACTAAGGGCATGATTTGCAGTTTGATGGCTAGGTACTGTACATTGGGTTGACTAGAACATTGCTTCTGCTATCCCAACAGTACTCTGTCTGTCAAATTCAGAGATGAGCACGGGTTCAGCATTCATCACTGTATCATGAAAGTAACTGCCTTTGAGGCACTACCCCTCAAGGTACAAAAGGTTTGGTGGATGGCTGCCGTCAGTTTTGACAGACTTCCATCAAACTTCAAATTTTTTTTCCTCAGAAACAAACTCCCAACTCAGGAGCTTATTTTCTAAAAAAACACAACACCCTGAGAGTATGCTCATAGACTGTGGGGGACATTGTTTTTCCCATCCCTCACCACCAGGTTTCACATTGGCTCCATCAACAGAAAGCTGGCAGTCCACCTGGTGGACCAAGGGTTTGGCAAACAGGGTACTTTGTTGCCTTTCCGAAGTAGTACCATTCATGGTAAACTCTAAATAAGCCCGTAAATTGTGAAATAAATACACCTTCTATGACAATGATGGAAGTGATTTCTATTTTCAGAAACGTTAGTCCTTCACAATGCCTGCATATATTATGTCATATTATAGTATATTATGCTTTGATAGCAGTATTTGTATAAAGCATTCCTACCATTTGCAGGTTGCATAGTGCTTTCGAGGATGTGAGCTTTGAGTCTATGAGCAATGAGTATGCCTCAATATTATGAAATATTTTATTCAACTAGGACATCTTAAATTTATTTTAAGTATTTGGTAACCATGCCCGAAAACTGCATTTCCTAATGAAACGGTGGATAATGTTCTCTTATCCAGTGGATTCATTTGTTGTATGCGAGGCAAAAGCCACTACTCTAGTTAAAACTCTTCATCATGTATGTAGTTATTTTGCTAAAGCGCTTATTACTGCAAACTAATGCCATGAGACTTGTTGCATTAAGATACACAACAAAAGGATATATATTCAAAATACGAATACAGATGTATACAGCATAAGAATCAAAACAACTGATTCATGATTTAAAGATCTCAATGAAGTAAATTTAATTTCCACAGGAGAAGAGAGAGAAACTATCTAAGGATGTGCTGGATCTAAGTGTACTTTCTGGCTGCAGAGTTCATAACGACAGGAACCTAAAACACACCCTTATTTGGGATAGAGACATCCTTTATTGCAATCTCATAATTGGCGGTGTGCACACAGATGAATACCCAAGTCTGTACCACTCTTTACCTTTTAGAAGCAAGAACTCAGTTGTTTTGGATTCAGCCAGAAAAAGTGTGTGATCATCCAATGTCTGATGGATCTATAGGATACGTTAGTGGTTGCAGCTGCTTTTAATGGTGTAGACATTTGGGTATAATTAATTCTCATCCACGTATTGTCAAATGAAACGCTTCATTGATCGATTAAAACTCCAAGTTGTTCCATCTCTATTACACACAAGGCGTGGCTGAAAACATTACATTCTCTAAACAAACAAGAGCAACCCTAATGTTCACTTGAACATGAGGATCAAATGTAGAATTTGGAGCAAGCGGAAATGACATAACTAGCGAATCTCTGACCAAGAGATTGCTCAACATGGTCGCGCCTAGCTTTAAATAACCTCAAATACAGGATTCCCCAGGAATTTTTCAACCCACCGTACCTATCAGCCTGAACATATTGGAAGCCCCTTATTCTATTTATTCTCTAAAATACAGAGTATTTGCAGGAGTCACAATACACCTCTTTGCAGGGCATCGACAGGTGTTTCCAGCACCACACCATCCCGCATGAATATGAATATATCAGTTTTAATTCTTCCATGTCACCCCTGGCTCCTATATGCTGCCCACCCTTGTGGTCTTTTACCTTACCCAATGGTATTAGACCCTATTCAGCCACAAAACCATTCCCCAGGTTCATTTCAGTCCCGATGAGACCCTAGTATCTTGCAAAGGATCAAAACACCATCAACACCAACAAAAAGACAGACTCTATGAATTTGTGAAAATACACTCTGGGACCCTACCCTTTGTGTTCAACTGTTTGTAGTATAACTTGCTGTCTTTTGAAACAATAACCAATATACCATATATGCTCACTTAATTTATCAATCTTCTTATGTGGCTTTGGTTTCTTCCATTTGGGGTGCTTACAAAGAACTTTCCACAATTTACTGGATTGCAGTTTTCTTGTCTTCATATTTGTTTGTCTAAAAATCAATTTTGTTTTGAACTACTGGTTATTTTTCCATGTAGATTAATTGCCGACAGAATTTAGTTTGTCATACTATTTCTATCAGTTTAACTCAGATTAAGTCTATACAGGATTTCCTGTGCTATTACATTGTATTGACTAAAACGAGCTGCATGTGAATACGTGTTCCAAATTGTACATGAAAAGTTTACATGGCATAGCAGCAGGCCAATACTTTTGTAACATTAAAGCAAGAAGTAGCTGCAGCGCCGACTCCTGCGCTATGACGGAGGAGCGTGCCCCCACACCAACAGGTGGGGGGATGCTCTATATTTTTAACATGAACGAGTCTTTGGGACGGGAAAGACGATGGCAGGGTGGAGGGGGAGTGGTGGACAGCACTGCTGTCAGTACACATGTCGCTTTGGCCGTCTGTTTCAGGACAAAGCGATACCAAAGGGGATGATGGACGAAGCGTTTGAGCAAATCAAACACTCACCCCCAGTCAACTGATCTGGGTTTAATCCATCATCATTCTTTAGCTCACTCCACCACCCCAGTTCAGATATGGCCATATGCAAATCAGTCTGACCCTGTGCCTCATGGGAACAGTCCAGCCCGAACTTCCAAGCCATGTCTTCCCTGGACCAGAAACAAGCATCCTGGGACCAGTTTCTGGTTCATAACCCTTATCAGCCAGGCTATCTTGAATCCAGTGGCAAAGTGAGCAAGGGAGCTACATCTGGGCATACCCTGCCAACTTAAGGCGAACAAAGCGATACCAAAGGGGATGATGGACGGAGCGTTTTAGCAAATCCAACACTCACCCCCAGTCAACTGACCTGGGTTTAATCCATTATCATTCTTTAGCTCACTCCACCACCCCAGTTCAGATATGGCCATATGCAAATCAGTCTGACCCTGTGCCTCATGGGAACAGTCCAGCCCGAACTGCCAAGCCATGTCTTTCCTGGACCAGAAACAAGCATCCTGGGACCGGTTTCGGGTTCATAACCCTCATCAGCCAGGCTATCTTGAATCCAGTGGCAAAGTGAGCAAGGGACCCACATCTGGGCATACCCTGCCAATTTAGGGCAAACAAAGCGATACCAAAGGGGATGATGGACGGAGCGTTTTTGCATTTGTCACCCCGAGTGGGACGGGTATGCTCAGAAGTGAGTCCTGTGCTCTCCATGCCACTGGAATCAAGCTATCCTGGCTGAAGAGGGGTGAAACCCCGAAACTGGTCCTAGGATGCTTGTTATCAGTCCAGGGAGGACCTGGCCTGGCAGTTCGGGCTGGACTGTTCCCATTCTGCAAAGTGTCAAGACTGATTTGCATATGGCTGGGTCCAAACTGGAATGGTATGGTGAGCAAAAAAATGATGGATTTAGGCCCAGATCTCTGTACTGGGGTGAATGTATGACATTGTTCTGCATTCTGTCCATCAATAGTTCTTTTTGCGTCTGTTTCAGGACGGCCAATGGAGACTATGTGGTCTCCATCTTGAGCTACTGCGTTGCCAGACTGGGTGCAGCAAAGCACGGGCTCCCAGTTCCATGGGAGTTCAAATCGAAGGCACTCAGGCAAATTCTGATGCTGCTCTCATGTATGAGAGCAGCATCAGGATTGGCCGCAGGGTAGTCTGGGAGCTTCTGCAGTGCATCAGAAGAGCACAGTCTGCTATGCAGCGAGAGACTGGTAAATGGTTTTATTTTTATTTCTTTTTTTATTGTCCTCTCCTTCCCCCACTCCACCACTGCATGGCTGCTCTCTCTGCACTATACACCGGGCATGACTGCTGGTTATGGTCTGGGCAAACTTCACAGGAGGCTTTGCTATAAGCCACGCCCTATGGACAGTGCTTACAGTGCATGGCAGCAAGCCCTCGAGGGTTAATATTACCAGTTCATTGAAGGCATGGGTGAAGGTGATACCCAGAGTATATGATGCAAATCACACAGTTGAAGGGCAAGCAATTTTCAGTGAGGTAGCAAGGATGCCGTGGGCTTTAAATCATGGGTCAAGTAGCACAGTATGGCCATAAGAGGAGTAGTTTGCTCCTCACACATCTGCACCTTATTGCTAATGCACCTTGTTGGAAATACTCCACTCCCACACCGGAAAGGGTGGTGGTAACGGGGTCTCTCCAGACATACACAGTGGTAGCTTGGCTCGAGTGGTCAGGGGTCAGGCACCGTGTTAAGCATACGCAACACCCATACAATAACCATGCGTGCATCCGTTCCAAAAACGACTCTACACCGTAAAAATTATGAAAATATCTCTGTTTATCTTCTTTTTCTCTTAGTTGCTGATTAAATAAATAATAACACAATCACCATATACAAGGCTTTTTCTGTGGAAGGGTACGTCAAATAAATACTGTCTTAATGATTCAATAAATAGGGGAGATCATAAATAATTAAGGCATAAATATAAGTGCATTACATACAGGCAATTAAATATTATGAGGCAATAAATACTGCAAGCCAATAAATATTGTGCGACAACAATAAATACAGTGAAGCAATAAATAGGTTAAATACAATAAATACAGTGCTCTCAATAAATAATTAAAAGCTGACAGTGACACTTATAGAATCAGATCACATTTAGATTTCTATGGGCTGATTTGGCCCAGTCACAGCTTGTGGTTAGATGGATGGCTTGAGGGTGTCTACTCCCTGGCTTGGACAAGGCTGAGGCCTAAACTGAGGTAGATCAAGGGGGGGAATTCTAGAGACCTGGCTCCTTCACTCTACACAACCCCTCTGAATTAGTCTCAGCTCACCCCTGGCACAATCAAGCTGGTTCCAGCACCTCTCTAGCCCCTAGGGTAGTCTCTCAGGATTCCACAGGGCCTTAGGCGCCCTCTATTCCACTTACTGCCCTTTTTCTGAAGCTCCGACGCCGCTGGAGTCGTGTCGACGCCGTGAGGCGGTTCCGGTTCGATGTCGGCGGCCTCGGCGCAATGTCAGTTCTTGACGACGCCGGTAGGCGGTTCCGGTTCGATGTCGGCGGCCTCGGCTCGATCTCGACCTCCGGTTCGATGACGTCGGGCAGTCTTGGCTCGATGTCGACTTCGGGCAGCTCCGGTCCGATGGCGACCTCAGGTTCGTTGACGTCGGCCGGCCTTGGCTCGATGTCGACTTCCGGCGGCTCCGGAGTGCGATCCCCACTCCCGACCTCCGGTGCTCCTCTCCTCAGGTTCCGGCGACTCCGGAGTGCGACCTCCACTCCCGACCTCCGGTGCTCCTCTCCTCAAGTTCCGGCGGCTCCGGAGTGCGATCTCCACTCCCGACCTCCGGCACGCTTCACCTCGGTCTCCGGCGACTCCGGAGGGCGGACTTCACTCCCCCGTCGACGCCACTCACTCGACCTCGGGTGACTTCCTCCTCGACCTCTGGTACTCTCTACGACCTCCGTCGGCGCCCTCTCTCGACCTCTGGTGGCTCCGGGTACGACGTCTGCTTTTCCAGTCAGCGCCGCTTCTCCACCTCGGGCTCCGGGTCTCTAGGCTTCTCGACGTCGGACTCCAGAAAACCAATAATCAGGTCAGGACTTTGCTGTTCTTTGCTTCTAAGGCCTGTTCCTGCTGTCCAGGTCCTTAAGATGGTTTTTCTTGCTTCTTCCCACACAGGGCTCCAGGCTGGGC
The DNA here is from genome assembly GCF_964204655.1 of Triturus cristatus. Taxonomy (NCBI): domain Eukaryota; kingdom Metazoa; phylum Chordata; class Amphibia; order Caudata; family Salamandridae; genus Triturus; species Triturus cristatus. The sequence continues at coordinate 883,836,687 of NC_140583.1, forward strand.
TCAGTCAGTAGGGACTAGTATCAAGGGTGGGTTTATGGACCCCACTCCAGGCACAAGTTTCCACCCCTGCTGCCTCACTCCTTCCTCCTTCAGGTTTCTGCTGCTCTCTCTTCACCAGTCAGGTGCCAACTGCCAGCTCCAACTGCCAACTCTCTGTCTTAGCTTCCCAACATTCTAAACCGCCTCCAACTGTCACAGGGCTCCAGAATGTTGCAGAAGGTTCTAGTAGGTTCCAGTGGGTTCTGATGATGTCACAGGTGGCCACCATTTTGTGCTCCAGGCCCTCAGACAGAAGTTCCAGGGGTAGATAAAATGGCTCCCTGAATCTGCATCAACACTAAAAAGTCTGGTGGTTCCCAAAAAGGAAAAATTCTAACAGGGTTTGAGGCAAAAGTGGGACAAAATAAATAATGATGAGGAGGGACCACCCAAAGGGCTGACAGGTCTAACACACCTGCTGTACTAATGATATATACACCCCATGCCCTGTATGTATTGCTGACATGGCACATGCACGTGTCCTTTTTAAGCTGTACACAGCATAGGGCAACAATCTACGCTCCTTGCATGCATGAACTGGCAGTGCGGACACTGCACATAAATATTGAATATAAGCTGAAGGCATTGGAATTTTGCAACAATGGGAAACCAAATTATGCAGCAGGGATGGCTAAATTATGGGATAAGGGAAGGCAATTATGCACATATTCTCTGGCATTATCATAATGCCATTTTAATACATTGCGAGGCAGATGGGATCTCAATATTTATTATAGAAAATACAAAGGTTGCTGAAAATGTTAATCGGGTAAAGAAGGCCGTTGCTCAGGGGCCTTTTGTAAAGTGCTCGGGTCAGTCAAAATTCCCTGCCGTAATCGTAATAGTAGTGAGCATAAAAACGCACAACTTACTTCACCTCATCTCTTCTACCGCACTTATCTCTTTGTACCTTTCTTTCTATTGGAAATGCGAAGCATTTCGTGCTAAAAAAAACAAAGCGAAACAAAACGTGATGTGAACAGCCTCTCGTGTTCAGTCATTCCCTCTCCCTACGTGTTCCTCTTTTTACCTTACTGAAAATACTCTACCTACCTACTTCACACCTCTTCCGTGATACCATTCTGTTTTACTCCTGTGGGAAACGTGAGTCATCTCTCCTACTGAGCAGGGTAGGAGTCAGGGGAGGAAAGAGAATGAAGGCGAAACTGATCAAATTTCACGCAACTCAATAGTCCAAATCCGCAGAGTAGTGATTTGATTTCCACTGTTACAGCTGGAATTTTGTGAATGCGAATATCGCACAATTAAGCAAAATGTGCATATATCTTAATTTGATGTTATGCACTAATGCACTACGCATCTACCAGATTACTCTTGCTGTTGCAAGACCAAAGAAAAACAGATCGAAGCCGAAAAAGGAATGGCTTTACCAATGCCTTTTACATTTATTACTTGGCCATTTGGCTGGCACACCAGGCAGCTGGAGTTTATAGCTAAATTTGCATGCTCCCCCCATTCTGGACATTTTTGAGCGTAATACAATCTTTTTTAGGCATCACAAGCGATTCAGTAAGCTAGATCTTGGCAATAAAGTGAAAGTTATACAAAGGGGCCCCAACATATGTCCAGGCCGAGGCTTGAAATCTCCTTAAAATGGCTTTGACAAAGGGTTGGTCTTGCGTTAGAAGAACACAGACTTAAATATACTGCCCTCTCTAGCTCCTTGAGTATATTTTTAATAAACCTATAATGTATATTGTTGCATTCAGTAGAAAACAAACCACATGTTAACACTTGTGATAAAAGGACATTCATGTAGTTCTCATGCTCATGTGATAGGAATTATACTCAGCCGAAATCTCGTTTAAACAACATGTCATAATGGACTAATTTAGAGCATATACTCATACTATGAAATGCTGGAAATTACACAAGTTGATCGTGGCAGAAAAAAAAAAATCACCTGGCCTTAGTACCTACCCTCTTAATTCTCTCAGTTGTCCCTCAATACACTCTACTCCCACTTCGCTCGCTCTCTCTCACAACCCTAACTCTCCCTCTGCCACTTTGTGCCTATTACTAGATCACTCCCTCTCTATTTCCGTTACCTCTCTCTACCGCCACTCGACCTCCCACCTCTTTACACTTTACACCCCTAATTCCAATTCACATTCCTCTGTTACTCCTAAATTGGGTTTACCTCACTCAAATTTCCATCTCCTGTTTTACCTCACCTTTCTCCATCAGTCCCAGCCCTCTCTCTACATCCTAACTGTAAACACAGTGAAAGAATGGGTCAGATAGAGTGGAACCAGTCAACTTGCAATCGCATCAACCAGTGTTATTAACATAGGAGTACTAACTGCATGTACTATTTAGATGCACCCGACAAGCAAATACACACACACAAACTCGTTTAGCACTCCAATTGCTCCACCAGGAAAAAAACTAGCATAGACCCAAATTCAATGCGGTTTATTTTATTGCCACCTCTTCAGTCTGCCATGACGCGTTTCGGGCGATCCCGCCCTTGATCACATGACATAGCTTAGATATAAAACCCACCATTTAAAGTGCTAGTGCAAGTGACCACAATTGATAGAGAAAACATTCATTTGAAATGTCCCACAGAATACTACACGTAAATGTTGCAACATTGTCACGATATATTTCAAACTTGAATGTAAAGGGGTCACCATAAAATACAATCAATATTGGATAATTTTCATAATAAATATATAAATATATTAATTAGGATAATAATGGCTTAAATGCCTTATAATTATCCTAAAAACATTCCAATCCACTTGTGAAGCTAAAATTATACAATCAACAATGTGCCCTGGAGCATTAAGAGAGCACACGACAATGCTCGGCCCTCCGGCATAATCATGCAGCCTGCTCACATTCTCGGTCTTCCGGTTACCACTGCCGATGCGTTTCAGGGCTCGCAGACCCTTCTTCCTGGGCAAGAACAACACACCTGAAGCCTGCATAGATCGTTTCCAGCTTTATTAAATACCATACCCGCCTCCTGTGGGCATGTGGTCATTACACTGTCCCTCGGTGCATTCTGGGGCATGGAGTTTTGCATGCAGGTAAGCAATCTCCTTTGATATATCATGGTCTGCCATCGAAGATAATGAATCCTTATGTTACCTCCATGCATTAGGCAATAGTTTCAAGAGAAAGGTGTGCCTTTACTTATAGCAACATTTTCTCTCCCTGTACATTTTCAGAAATATTTGAACTCAGTACCAGATGAAATATCAGATCTTTTCTTTAATTATGGTAAACGACTTCAGAAAAACATCAAAGAAATAACATACTACCCGGTACAAAACACAGCCATTAGCAAGATAAATCAACTAAAATAGATCTCTTACCCTCAAAGTCATGATGGAAATTTGAAGAAATGTTTGACTCATGAAAACTTTGTTCTTGGGTAGTGGCCTATATAAAAAGAAAGGTAATAGTTAGTATTGAGTTTAACAGAGTACATCCTATATATAATATTGTTCTTCACATTGGTATAATTCATGAAATACAAGTGCTTATTTACTTGGTTATTAGAATCACCTCCATCCTTTATTTAGTGTTAAGCTCAGTCTGTAAACAATGGAGTATCAGAGCATTTTACAATAAACATAAATTTATAGAAAACATAAAAACACTAATACAAGGGAGTAACTACAAAACTGGAACGGATATCAAAGCCTTGCAAAAATAATGCTCAAAACATTTATGATAAAGATTATTAAAGTATACAAATATTAAGTGCAGTCTATGTTGTCTCCCACCTCCAAATTCTGATTTCCTGCGTGGAATAAGTGAAAATTGGTGATGCGGTCTAACAATTTTATGCTTTGTTAATGTTACACTAATCTACACTACACATACATACATATATATACACACATATACATATACACATATGTCCATGTACATGGACATATGTATATACATGTACACGTATATACATATGCACATGTACATATACATATGTGTATATGTATATACGTGTACACGTATATACATACACGTATGTACATGTACATACACATACATATATACACATATACATTTACATATGTACATACATACATAAAATATGGCTACGCTACATTGATGACTTGTTTCTAGTATGGGACGGTACAGAAATTGAAGCACTAGAATTTGTTGACAACATCAATAATAATATCAATCTCCATTTTACATCTACCATCAGCAAATCTAATGTTTACTTTCTGGATGTAGTGGTTTACATTAAAAATGGGTAATTGGAAACAAAGCTATATTGGAAACCCACAGCAGGTAATAGCCTACTGCACGCAACAAGTCATCCTCAGCCTCTTATCCAAAGTATCCCCTATGGGGAGATGATGAGGATTCGTCGAGTTTGCAGTAACACAACAGATCTGGCTGAAGCGCAAAAACAAAGCAAAGAAAGGTTCCTTGAGAGAGGGTATACAGCAAAGACCCTAGATATAGCCATCAACAAAGCTAATGCCAAAAAAAGAGATGATCTGTTACCAAAGCAACTCCCAAAAGCAACAAACAGGCACTACAACTAGCCTGATCTTAACCTACAGTAAAGAGCAAAAAGCCATACGTAGAGTAATTGATAAAAATTGGTCAGTTGTTAAAAATGATCCAATAATTGGAAAGCTAATGCCCAAACATCCTAGCATTACCTTTATGAAAGCAAAATCTATGAAGGATTCAATAGTCAATAGCAGCTCAGAAATTAAACTGTCTACTAACTGTTTGTCTAATCGAAAGGGTTTTGTCAAAGCATGCCAATATGGGAACAACAGAACCACATACAAATATCCCTTTTCAGAAACACCCAAGAAAATCTCGAAATTTCTTACTTACCGCACTGAATATGTGGTATATGTTTTAAGCTGCTCGTGTGGGCTGCAATATGTGGGAAGCAGTAAACTGCAAGCCCACAAGCGCATTTTGCAGCACATGAGAGCTATAACTAATCGAGATCAAGCATACCCAGTCGCAAGACATTTTGAAAAAGCGCATGCCAGTGATTTGAAACATTTTTCCTACTTTTTGAATGATTCTATACCTGTGTCCAGACGTGGGGGGGGAACAGAGAAGCCAAATTAAGAAGGCTTGAAACGCAATACATCTTGGAATTAGATACCAAGACCCCCAATGGGCACAATTCAAGCGAAGATTTTCACACATGGTTATGATGAACTTGATGGACCAATATAACAACTTAATCCATCCATGATAATATTATCATAATATGTTAACAACTCATGTGTGCATTATCTTATGATAATAACTTTGTGTTTGAATATTTCTCTACATATAGATCAGCATACTGCGATTTAATATTCAATATTTATATTTTGAAATAATTTGAGAAAAACATACAAAAATCCCTATTTTACATTAATTTTCACGTACACGACCCAAGTCCCCTCTACACCCCTTTTTTTCCCACATTTCTTCATCATAGGACCCTGGCTTTGGTCCAGGTTCACACTGGGGTTTTTTACACTTAAGGATAGTATTGGAAAACTGAGATTCTATACTGCGCCACAGGAAGAGTTCCTCCTCTGCTCCCATCTAATTTTTGGCCAAGTACGGATGGCGCATCATTGACTCCTAACCTTGCTGTACGTAACCTGGGTGTAACGTTTGACAATAAACTGACGCTGGAGAAGCATGTTAACAAGATAGTCGGGAGCTGCTTCAGTTTGGTGCGAGCCTTTCGGAAAGTATTCTCACTGTTCTCATCAGAAGCAAGGATGTTGATAGCCCGAAGCACCATCCTGGGTAGATTAGATTACTGTAATGCTCTGCTTCTGAACTCACCACAGTATCTGATTGAGAGATTGCAGAGAATACAGAATATGGCGGCCAAGATAACCTTGGGACGACCACGTCGTTCCTCTACCTTGCAAGCCCTCTCGGAGCTACACTGGCTGCCAGTCCTCCAGAGAATCCAATTTAAAGCCCTTTGCCTATTGTTTAAAGCTTTACATGGACAGGGGCCAAAATCTCTGCAGGAAAGATTTAGCTGGTACACTCCACTTCGGCTGCTCCGCTCCTCTTCATCTAATCTCGTGAGGGTGCAGAGAGTTAGGAAAGTTAAGTCAGGAGGTCGAGCATTCTGCATAGCAGCCCCCCGACTCTGGAACACACTCCCACTGGACATCAGACAGACAGACAATCTGACCCGCTAACTCTATTCTGACAGGAGTCCTTGCCCACCCAGCACACACTCTAACATAGCGCCAGGTTACCCGTAGGGTGTCAGTAGCGCTTTATAAGCAATTATAATAATAATAATAAAATAATAATTTATTAATATATTTATTCTTTTTAATAACAGCATGTACAATACACAAGATAATGTAGCAGATCAAGGTTATTATAGTGCATTTTAGATCTATCTGCAAATCGTTTAGGAACAAAAAATCTTTTGACACAACACACTTAAGTGCAAATATAAATTCCTACAAGGCAATAATACCGTTTGCGCAATATGCGTAAACTTACCTTTGATTGTACAAACTACAAAAGAACAATAATTGTTTTAATGTATTTTTAAGAATCACAAAGGTTTCATACGATTTTATAAAAAATTGGATTTTAACCATATATTCTTGTTTTAAAATTGCATATCAATGTATATGTATTTATTTATATATATATATAATTGCTGATTTGCACAATAGTACTGACTATGTCTGAGTTTACATCAATACATGTGTACATATATTTATATAAGCAATGTACACAGATGATCTGACAATAGTTCGTTGTCTTGATATTGTTGGTTTTTCACATAAGGAAAAACGGCAGTATTTTTTCTAAGTCCATGCTAAATCACGTCAGGAGGCACATTGTCACTTTAAATAGATTATGACGACTCCTAAAACGCGTCATGTGAACAAGGCTGAGGCAGGCCGAAAGGCGTCATGTCGGTCGTGGTGGCAGCAATAAACTGAAAAATTGAGCACTTACTTGGTGGTTCACTTCCATTTGTTCCCGAGGAAAAGGAATTGCAAGAACGGAGTCTGTGAAATACATATATACATATGTACATATATACACATATACACCTACATATACATACACACATACATGCATATACACACATATACACACATGTACATATACACATATATACATATGTACATATACATATACATGTACATATGCCGACACAGGTAGGTAATGCTGATTATGAACCCGAAACACATCTGTGAAAGACAATGGCTGTTCGGCATCCTCCGTGTTCATGCTGCAGTCCACATTAAAATAATCAGAATTAACTACCTGTGTGGCTCCTTCGTGGAGGGCAACCCTGTGTTTTATATTTATATTAAAATATATATATATATATATATATATAAAAGATTTTCAAGACTAAAGTTGGGCATAGTTAATGTAGGCCTCAGTGTAAATGTTTAACGCTAACACAAAGGTGTTACTTTGACTGCTAGGCATTTTCATCTTTCTATCATTTAAGAAGCCAAGCTATAACTGCCAACTTTTAATCAACTGTATTCTCTTGTTTGAAATTTCTGTGAGAACGTTTATCTTTGCATATTCCATGGAGAGCTGAAGAATGAATCTCCACTCCTCCAGAGAGGGCATGCTGACCGCAATGTATCAACCTGCTAAAAGTTATCTCGAGGGCCTCGAAGTAGAAAGCTTTAAGAGTGTGATGTCTGAGAATAAGACTGAAACGGTCTTATGGTGAAATGTTCAATCCTGATTGGTTCTCTTCATGGCAAACATAGGAAGTCTTTTTTGACTGTAAAGAAATGTCTGATTTATTTGTGCATTGCTCAGCTAATTAGATTCAGATGCCCTTTTCACGCTCTTGAGATTAGGCGCTACCATTTTGCACCTGTCCGAGAGAGTTAGACTCCTCAGAAAAACCCATTCTCACTTACTTAATCTTTCAATGACTCTGCCTTTATAGGCTTTATTTGCTGCGACTTCCTGGATCTCTTAAATTTCTTGGTGATCATTAGCTTACCTATTAGGGAATCTTTCCTTCAGGGAAAGCTGAATGTGCTCAAATTTGCTCTATGACAGCTCTTACCATTTTTTTGTATTTGCTTATTTTATTTTGATTTGAGTTTTATATAATGGAGATGTTAATGTACTGACCCTTTACTCTTGAAAACACTAAATGATTTGATTTTTAACTTTGCTAATCTGCAAATAAACCTTTATGGTTTGCATATCTACTTTTCTCTGTCATCATTGTGGGGCCTAATGTGCTCCACTGTCATTGATGCATCAATGATAAGTTGCTGTTGCTCAGTCTGGGGATAAAGGTCCATCCAGTCAAGCACAGCCTGAACTAGAGTTCTCACCAACGATTTGCACAGTGTAAATCCCATCCTGCTGCAACAAATCTTAATCGATGTGAACATAAACATGGTGACTCAGTTTAAAGGTTCTATAATAATTGCAAGCAAAAAAGTACTGCATTGAACTAAAAATGCAATCAAGGTGACAAAAAAAGTGCATGACGGTATATTACAGTCTGAGTATAGGAGAGGGGATAGAAGCAAACAGATGTATGATTCACTATGGGGATTACCCTCTTCCAGATAAAGTTGGTGGATAATCTTAATGACTATAGCTCTACCTGGACCAAGAGAATGACAAGATTTGTGTGGCACTAGGTAATTTTCAATATAATCACAAGAACTCCACATTTTTGTCTGCTCCATTTATGATCCTGAGATTGAAGAGGAAAGGTTCTGGATGCGATTGACTACAGTGCCCTCATTCTCCGATAGCTTTGTTAAATCCGATCATTATATGGCATCCTCGAAATGTCCGAGTAATAGGATTTACTTGCTTTTCTTTCCCTCATACAGCTTTATCACAGACATGCTAGTTTTAGCCTTGAATGATATAGCAATTTTAGCTACATTTCTAGTCATACTCCCTTAGAAGATGGACACTGGATCACCTTTTTCTAATGGAACATTTATTTTCTAACTTTATTTACTCAGAAACTACAATATTTCTGGTTTCAAACTATGTCTTTTACATGTCCTTATTGTGTGATAGAGTTTGTATACTCGCTATTACATAATCAAATATAAGAATTGTCTCAGGAATTGCATTAAGTACTCAAATCATTCTAAGATGCCAATCGAGTGGGCCAGGTATTGGGTGATTATTTATGCGGCATGAGTATTATGGTAATGCAATGATTTTACGAATAAAAATGCAGATTGACCTGAGAAACCTTGGCAAATCCACCTTATGTTAATGTTCATTGATTCTGTATAGTGAAAAATTACCTACAAAGTGCCCTGGTGTTTGAAAAGGTGGCCTGGTGTTTGGAAAAATGAGGTATGGAAGTACACATGGCAATGGAAGCTAGGAAGTTTAAAACCAAGATTTCAGGGCTTTCTGGAATTAAAGGAGCTTACTGCAGGGCCCTAAACTGTGCAGGAAGACTGTTCCAATGTTTGTCAGCCAATATCGAAAAGGCATGACCTCCCACCCAAGAGCAGTACTGCTTGGGAACGGAGAGTGACTAGACAATGTAAGTTAACAGCCTCATAAAAATTGGTGCAGTTTCTACCACAGATAGACAGGAGCAAATAGATGTAATGCTTGAAGTGTAATATACATGGACTTCAAAAATCAATTAAGAGAATTAAAACAAGAGGAGCCTGAAGAATAGTTGGCGGGACCAATCACTACCGATCAGCTCTCCAGTAAAGGTAGTAGAGTAAATCTTGGAATGGGTACCCAGATTGCACTCAAGCTAGTTACTCAGTATGTCCCAGCCATGTAGAGTGATTAAGGAGATCAGTTTGAGATTAGAATGTGGGAAAGACACACTTTTAGCGGATATTCGACATGGCCTTCCTGCAGGGTCACCAGCAAGCTTTTTGCGTTCCTCCTACACTTTTTGTTTGCTAAATTCGTATTTGTTGGCTTTAGGACTCTGGGCACTTTACCTCTGCTGACCACTGCTAAAGTGCATGTGCCCTCTACTTCAAACATGGGAACATTGCCTTAATCACAAATGGCATCTTTAAAGTACTTATAAGTCCCTAGTACAGTGCACTGCATGTGCCTCTAAATTAAATGCTACTAGTGGGCCTGCAGCACTGATTGTGCCACCCACTTACGTAGCCTTTTAAACATTTCTCATTCCTAACATTCAGAGGCTGTGTGTGACCTTTTTTTTAACTGCCATGTTGTCCTGGCAAATTAACTGTCTTCCCAGGACCAAACCTACATTTTTAATACATAGAAGCGACTACTAAGGTAGGCCCTGGACAGCCCAAATGCTAGGGTGTAGTGTATTTAAAACATTGGACCTGTACTTTTAAGTTTTACATGTCCAGGTAATGTCCTTACTTTAAACATTCTATGCCTTCTACCTGTCTCTGAATACAAATTTGGGGTGGGTGCATTCCCTCTAGGCAGCCACAGAAAATGGGATCTTATGTGCGACTTGATGGTCCTTAACTTGTCATTAACTGATGAGGGGTGGAGCTAAGCACAGCCTCCCCACTTGCACCCGAATAGGCTGTGCCCTGTCTCCACACAATAGGCATAATGACCCTGTATTGTCACTCCAGACAGCTTTAGGCAGAGGAGGAAGGAGATTTCTTTCAATTCAAAGCCACTGTCTAGAAGCTTCTCCCACCTTCCAGAACCAGGGCACCAAAGTATAAACACTGGATGTCAAACCTCACCAGGTCAGTACACTTCTGGACCTGTGAATATTCTGCCAGGAAGAAGGCCTGCTGTACTGTTACAAAGACTTTCACTCTGCTGGACTGCTACTCTTCTATAATCCTGTTTTGCTGTGCTGACCTGCTTCCGGCTGCCCTCTTGCCTGGGTGTGAGAAGGACTGGACCTGTATCTCTCCAACACATAACCAAAGTGACTTAAAGGGCTTGTCTGCTTGCCTCCTTTTCTGAAGTTTCAGGGACAAAGTCTTCCAACCACCCTGCTACAGAACCTGGACTCTCTGACTCTTGCCCTGCCAAGTTGTGTCAATCCAGTCCTAAGCCCTTGGAATTGGGTATGAAGTACTGCTCCTGTAGAACAATGATGCATCACCTGGCTGCACCCCACATCTTTGTGAATACAACCAGGATTAAGGTACTTTTTTTCAGTGGGCCTCACTGGGTCCCTGTATCTGGCTGATGCAACATCGTGTTCGGCCTGCACGCTTGACTTTGTACAGGTCCGGCTTGACCATACACCCACATAAGTGCTTATTGCTTCTAAACTCTATACTGCAGTTTATTCTTTAAAATTCATATCCCAAGTTCTACTTATTGGATGCTTGTTTTGGTCTTGTTTTATTCATGAAATGACACTGTATATTTCTAACCATGTGAGGTATAGATTTGTGTGGTGTTTTCCCTGTGATATTGTTTTAAGTGTTCACAACTACTTATTACATTGCTTCTTGAGTTAAGCATGACTGCTGTGTGCCAAGCTACTAGAGGGTGCGCACAAGTTAATTTAGGGTGCATATCTGACTTACCTTTACTAGGATTGTGGTTCCTGCTTGGACAGGGTACATACCTTTGCCAACCAGAAACCCCAATTCTAAAAGTGAAGGAATCATTTTTGAATTATTTATACAAACATAGTAGAGCAAAACAGGATGCAAAAATAAAATATTTTATAAGCCAAGAAATGTGGGTGCCCTGATACGGACATACAATAATGACTAGGCCAAACACCTAGATTGCCTTATAGCTAGATATCACTTAAATGAAATTTGGGAATTGTTGCAAGATGAATAAATAAAACAGATGAGGAGAGATCATTGGTAGAAGACATGTAAGCCCTGACATCAGAATATGCAAATACGTTACATCTAGTTAAAATCTGCTTGGAATCAAAAGATGGATATTGCTATGGGATCGCAATAAAAGTTGATTTTGTTGGAGGATAAAAAACCTTTAGTTCACTACTGCCATTTGCAGCACCAAAGAGTGAAGGACCTGACACTAAGAGCCTGATTCCAAGTTTGGCAAACAGGGTCACTCCGTCACAAATGTGATGGATATCCTATCAGACAAATAAAAATTCCATTATAGCCAATGGAACCTGTAAATTGGCAGACAGGATGTCCATCACTCTTGTGAGGGAGTATCCCTAATGCCAAACTCATAATCAGGCCACATGTGTTTACTCAGCACTATTGGCTCCAGGTAGGCGAACGTTAAATGTTTATTTTTACTTGGCTAATTATAGATAGGGCACAAGAAAGTAGAATACTGTTTACTAGGGCTTTGAAAAAATAATGCTTCGAGTATCAGCATAATGATGTTTCTGCTTGTAAATCTAGCACGAGAAACATATCAATGTTGTATCTGTAAAGCATTAATTGAAACTTTGTACTGGGGTTTTGAAAAGCTGGAAGCATAAATTGACTGACCAATATCTGAAGGTATGTTTTGTGGAAAAGATCCTTAGCCATTTATGAGAATCCTTATTTTAGGCTATTTGCTGGCCCGTTCTTTTTTCCTACCATTCCTTCCTCTTAATTTGGTTCTATTGTTCCTACATTCGAGACCACTCAAATGGCCTGCAAGTATCACCAGGCCTCTTTCTCAAGACTTTGTCACAATGTGTGGATACATTTAGATAAACATTTCCATTCATAATGCCGAGCTACTCCATGCTGATGTAGAGCTTCAGTTTCACAATTTGGAAGCCTCAAGCTCCCCCTTTTCTAATCTGTTTCCATAGACAAATATGATTTAGCGTCTCAGACTTTGAAATTAGTGTTATGGGTGTTGCTCATTTTAAGGTGCTCTCTCCTCTGCCCTGTCCTTTGTTTAGGAAGACGCCTATCACATTAGGAGTGACTCCAAGTTTGAAAACCCACAACACATGCCATGAAAAGGTCTCGAGGTTCAAACATGGATGTCAGCCTCACTGATATATGCTCAGCAAAAGTAGGCCCTAGCCCTACTTTTTAGGAGTCTCTTATCAGTCCCATATCCTTCCTGAAATTTGCCCAAGCCCCTTTGACCACTGGCATCTAGGGTGAAAGCGCCTCTTTGAAGTGCAAAAAGGGCTTGGCTTTCCCTTCCTCCAGTGTGTGTCTAACCCACTTCTCAGTGATGCATGACTGAACCACGCAAGCCTTTACCACGCATGGCTTTACAAAGTGGTTAGTACAATGACTGACACTATAACGCACATGCCTGTACAACTAAATTAGCATTGTTAAGGCAATTATAGTAAAGGCATATGTTTGGTAGAAACTTACCAGTTAAGTATAATCCGAAATTGAAATAAATACACACACACATATATATATGTATACATATAAACACACATCTATAGATACACACATATATAGATACACACACACACACACACTTATACCATTTTGTATTTAAAGAAACATATATGTATAAATATATGTAGTTTTGAAAATCTATATATTTACATAAATGTACATATATATTATTTAAATACATGATAAATGTATATATATATATATATATATATATATATTTATTTATCTATCTATCACACATACACTTTCTCCCCAAAAGCCATGTCCACCCTAAACCTAAAAATACCCGTACCACCCAGAAAGCCATACCCACCTAAACCTTAAAAATACCCTTGCCACCCCAAAACCCTTACCAACCTAAATTCTAAAAACCCTTCCCACCCTAAAACCAATACCCACCCTAAAACCCTATAAACACCCCTTACCACTCTACACCCTAAACTCCTTGCCACCCAAAATCCCATACCCACCCTAAACCCTAAAAACCGCTTACTATCCAAAAACCCGTACCCACCCTAAACCCCCAAAATAACCTTGCCACCCAAAAACTCAAACCCGCCCTAAACCCTAAAATTACACTTGCCACCCCAAAACCCATACCCAATTTGAACCCTAAAAATACCTACAATGCAAAAACCCATATACTCTTACCCACCCTAAACAATTTTTTCCCTCTAATATATATATGCCCAGTGGACGGCTGAAGCAGAAATTTGGCTGCCTGAGAGATTAATGCAGTTTGCTGTTTAATATGCACTTTAATATATTTGTTACCTGTTGGAACATTAAACTGGTGATGAATTGAATCGATTCACAAGAAAAAATGTTAAACAAAAAAAGAAAAGGGGAAGGGTAGAAACACCCTAACCCCCCTAGGTCTGTTTACGCAGTCCCACAGGGACCCCTAGGTCCAAAAAAAGCATTTAATTTTTTTTTTTTTTTTTTTAAACAGCGCGAGTCATGATGGATCCGCGAATCTGGCGGAAAAGTTATTAAAAAACAAAGCGCGGTCTCCCGCTCTTCATTTAATCAGGCCATGTACCTGTGGCAGTATTAAAATAATCCCCTGATGCCCTGGGGACCCCCTGGGGCTAATGCAATCAAATGCGGTGGGGCCATCTGCCCCCACGCTCGTAGCCCAGCTGACTGCCACCTCTCCTGGCCACATATATTTTTTATTAAAAATTGCAGGGGAGGTCCTTAAGTCTTAGAAATTCACTTAAAACAAACAAAGGTTACAGGGACGTTATAGTTAGGCTAAGATTTTACTCGTACAAAACCAGAGAAATTCAGCAGTTATAGTTAGCTGAGTTAACAATAACTCACACTCCCGCAATGCACTGCTTATGACCTCACATATTACATCACTTATGACATGGTCAGTGATATCACCAATGACATCTCAAATTACATCACTGATGACATCTCTGAAGCACCCACTCACACCCCTGAAAAATCTGTTATACACCCACTGCCACTCCCACACAACCATTCACATACCCATTCACAGAGCCATACTAGTACTTACACACCCATTCACTGATTCATAGATCTACACACACATCCACTCATACACCCATTAACTCACTGATACAGCCATTGGCATATACACCCATACAAATACACTGAGTGAGTCACCCATAGAACTACTCACACATCTAGATACTAACCCATACGGTCAATCACACAGCCACTTACTCACCCAAGCAGTTATACACACACCCACTTACTTACCCATACAAATAGTAACACATAGTCACTCACCTATACACACTAAGAGAAGCATGCAGACATCCATAAAGCCACTCTTACATTCACTCACTCAGTCACTCATATACCACATCACTTAACTTTACTGACTTTTACATACCCAGTTACTCGCTCATACTGACACATGCACTCAGTCACTGGCACAGCCATACACACACTCACTCACACAGCTTCTCACCCACACACGCAGTTCTCCATACAGCTACTGAATCACCCACTCACACATCCATACAGGCAGTCATACACCTCCTCACCCACACATACAGACACCCAGACAACCATAAAGGTAGTCAGACAACCAATCAATCACCCATATAGCCATTCACATACCCACTAACGCACTCATACACCCACTTAGACATCAACTGACAGACAGATACACACATTTACACAACCAGTCACTCATCCATATATTTACTGAGATACGTAATCACTCACTTATACAGTCAGGTATGCACCCACCGAGTCATCCATACAGACACTCATACACCCACTGATTCACAAATACACCGTGATATATATATTTAACACTCAAAATTTTTAAAAACCCTCACAGTCACTGGATGAGTTAATCACTGATGCCATTTGGGATGGCATCAGTGATGTCACTGACCATGCCATAAGTGATGTAACACGTGAGGTCATAAACAGTGCATTACGGGGGCGCAAGTTTGATTTACCTCGGCTAACAGCTGAATTTCTCTGGTTTTGTACGAGTGAAATCTGAGCCTATCCAGAACATGTCCCTGTAACATTTGGTCATTTCAGTGATATATATATATATATATATATATATATCAAATCGAAACAAAATTAATGTCAATACGCTCTCAGGAAGGAGGCAGCACACAGGGAAAAGTTTTCCAAATCTTTACTCTACACAACGCGTTTCGGCAACAGCCTTGGTCACGTGTAGTGGTGCAAAACATTACAGACCTTAATAAAGTTGTTACAAGATCCTCTATGTGGCATCAACATAAACATAGGACACAGTTTACTGGTGTAACTATGGCATCCATTTTGAAATGGTGCAGATAAGAATAACGTGCCTGTTCCACTGCAATAAAACATCAAAGTAAATTTGCAATTGCCACATATGAGTTTTACAATATTACATTCCAATCAAACTTATGTTCTATGGAATATAAATGCGCAATAACCAATCAGTGATACAGTATTGCCTCCAGTGGAACACAATCGCGGCCATCTTTGAAAAAGAAATGCATGATGGCAAAGCATACATTATCCATATTTACACACAATGTCTCTTTGTCTCTGCTGTATTGCGATTAAAATGAGACTGTATGAAAATAAATCATGAAATGCATATGTTCGCAAAAAATGTGTATATTCACCAAATTCTGCGCTAAATATGTGCATAAGACCCTCGATGGTTAATAATCACACTGTCTTTCATGACATATCTTAAACAAAAGAGAAGCAAAGGACATTACTTGAGTATAAAATCATATGTCACAATAGTTATGTATATGCCCAATCCTATCCCTGACCGTGTACTACTACTATTTTAATCAACTAAATTACCGAACATTTATAAGTTACAGGAATAGATAAATCAACCTTAAGATGATCAAATCAAGGAAACAGAGAATGGGGCATTATGCAGATTTGTCCATATTGATGAATGTGTATCTAACGGACCCCTTCCGTAATGTAATGTAATGTCCTTTGCTTCTCTTTTGTTTAAGATATGTCATGAAAGACATTGTGATTATTAACCATCGAGGGGCAGTGGCCCGTCTTATGCAATAACAAGAGACTGTGTGATTATGATATTACAATACCCACTATTAGCGCATGTTGTATATACATATTCATGTTACAGGAGCTCACGTTCAGGGGTAGAATTGGGCATTCACATAACCACTCTGTCATATAATTTTATGTTGAAATGTGTCATTTGCTTCTCTTTTGTTTAGGATATGTCATGAAAAACAGTGTGATTATTAACCATCGAGGGGCAGTGGCCCGTCTTATGCAAACAACAGAGACTGTGAAATTATGATATTATAATACACATTATCGTTGTGCAAATATACATACTCACGTTTCAGTACATCCGTTTAGAGATATATCGCTCAAATTGGGATCAACACATGTTAATTAGGATAGGTATTCTGGCCTATTGACCACTAAGGTTTTTAGCATCAGGTACTTACCTGTCTTGGATGCCCATTACTGTTTTAATTACGACACCCATATTTACCGCAGAATTTAGTGAATATACACATTTTTTGCGAACATATGCATTTCATGATTTATTTTCATACAGTCTCATTTTAATCGCAATACAGCAGAGACAAAGAGACATTGATTGTGTGTAAATATGGATAATGTATGCTTTGTCATCATGCATTTATTTTTCAAAGATGGCCGCGATTGTGTTCCACTGGAGGAAATACTGCATCACTGATTGGTTATTGCGCATTTATATTCCATAGAACATAATTTTGATTGGAATGTAATATTGTAAAACTCATATGTGGCAATTGCAAATTTACTTTGATGTTTTATTGCAGTGGAACAGGCACGTTATTCTTATCTGCACCATTTCAAAATGGATGCCATAGTTACACCAGTAAACTGTGCCCTATGTTTATGTTTATGCCACATAGAGGATCTTGTAACAACTTTGTAACAACTTTATTAAGGTCTGTAATGTTTTGACCAAGGCTGTTGCCGAAACGCGTTGTGTAGAGTAAAGATTTGGAAAACTTTTCACTGTGTGCTGCCTCCTTCCTGAGAGCGTATTGACATTAATTTTGTTTCGATTTGATATTTAGTACCGGCACGCTCCGCCGGAGTATACGCCACCTCCCTTAGGGTCCCAGCATCCCGGAAGGAGCTCTTCGTATCATATATATATATATATATATATATATATATATAACACAGCAAACGATTTCGGATAAGAAATCACACGGACACCCAGGAGATTTGCAGTTCAGATTGGTTTAATGACTGCAAACACAACGCGTTTCGGCTTTCGCCTTGTTCACGCTCATGGCGACATTTTTTGCATAAAGTTAAATACATTTCCAACGTGTAAACATAGAAAACAGACTGTTGAATCCAGCCATAGTGAAAATAATAATAACCAGAGTGGCGGCCATCTTGGCACTGTCAAATTCATACAAAGACCGACTGAAAATAAAGTAACAATATTTACACTATTTACAATGTGTTTGTAATGTTTGTCCGCTGCCCAAGTGGGCGGTTTGACCCCAATATTTAGACACCGTAAAAATCAAAAAAGGCCCAGCTGGGTGAGTAAAAAATATATCACCATTTTTCTTCGAAAAGTTTGCCTCTTGCTAGACTCTAGCCCAAGTGGGCAAATAAGCACACATAGATTGCCAAAACTCGAAAGGACTCGTAATATAATATAAATATATATGGACCAGTGTAAATCAATTAGAACAAATATAAGTGATAATTGATCAATGAATGAACTGCGGGCCTGAACAGACCACTGATGTCATTAAGTATTTTGTTATTATGTGTGGCCTATCTGTTTTATAAGTTGCCAATTATTGAGCCCATTTAGATATGTGCCGGAACTCTTTATAGGATATAATTTGTTTGCATGGATATTCATTGATCAATTATCACTTATATTTGTTCTAATTGATTTACACTGGTCCATATATATTTATATTATATTACGAGTCCTTTCGAGTTTTGGCAATCTATGTGTGCTTATTTGCCCACTTGGGCTAGAGTCTAGCAAGAGGCAAACTTTTCGAAGAAAAATGGTGATATATTTTTTACTCACCCAGCTGGGCCTTTTTTGATTTTTACGGTGTCTAAATATTGGGGTCAAACCGCCCACTTGGGCAGCGGACAAACATTACAAACACATTGTAAATAGTGTAAATATTGTTACTTTATTTTCAGTCGGTCTTTGTATGAATTTGACAGTGCCAAGATGGCCGCCACTCTGGTTATTATTATTTTCACTATGGCTGGATTCAACAGTCTGTTTTCTATGTTTACACGTTTGAAATGTATTTAACTTTATGCAAAAAATGTCGCCATGAGCGTGAACAAGGCGAAAGCCGAAACGCGTTGTGTTTGCAGTCATTAAACCAATCTGAACTGCAAATCTCCTGGGTGTCCGTGTGATTTCTTATCCGAAATCGTTTGCTGTGTTATATTTAGGGGCTGCCGATTACCCCTGCATGGACCGCCCTATATGACAGCCTTCATTTTTATCGGGATCGAGAAGCTATATATATATATATATATATATATATATATATATATATATATATATATATATAGATATATATATATATATATTCACTTAAAAAAACCATAGGTTTTGATGACGTCAGATATTACATCACTGTATTTAGACACTTATTTACCCATGTCTTCTTCCGTTAATCTTTAGCTATACATATATTACAAATATTTATTTTTCATAAAGACACATATGTCATCAGTGATGTAATATCTGACGTCATCAGCAGAGGATTGCGGTCGCGTGAGTTATAGTTGCCTGCACTAACTATAACAGGGGAATTTCATTGGTTTTTTACGAGTGAAATGTCCAGCTAACTATAACATGTGTGAAACCTATGGTTTTTTAAGTGAATTTGCAAGGTTTTTTAAATGCTAATTCCTAACTATAATGTGTGTGAAACCTATGGTTTTTTCAGTGAATTTGTACGGTTTTTTAAATGCTAAGTTATGTATTTATTAATTTTTTTTTTTTCAGGTGTGCGTTCTGTGGGCGCTCGGTGCGCTTCGCGCACCCGCAGTTCGCAGTGCGTGCCGTGCGCACGCGGTGCGCGCACCTCGTGATTTTTTACCAAAAAAAAATTTTTTTTCTCCCTTGGGGGTCCTTCTGTGACCCCCTGACCAAGGCTTGGGGGTCAGGAACTGTCCACTCTGCCCCCTTTTCACGTTCTCCACCTTTTTTTTTTCACCCCCTCAGACTGCGAGAGACAAAATGGCGGCCGACACTTCCTGGTTTCGACCAATTTGAATGTTTACCGACATCTAACAACCAATCAGAATTGCGCTCGCGCACGGCAGGGTGCACGCACAGTGCGCGCGTATAGATATTGATATGCTTTTAAATGCTATTTTCTCAGGAAATACTGAACAGATTTACACCAGACCTGCAAAAGGCACTTCCTTGACCTTATGGCTACCTCTCTGCCAAATTTCACGTAATTCTGTTCAGCCGTTCGGGCTGTAGCTGCGACTAAAGGTCCTATGGAAAAATGCATGGGGAAAACGCGTTTTGGGACCCCCCCTTTTTCTCTGCCCCCGCTTGACGAATCACCCCAAGACTTTCAGGGTAGGAGCTGAACGGAGCGCCCCATTAGTTTTGAAATTTTCGCGAAGATTCGTCAACCGGCGCCAAAGTTATTCAAAATAGAATTTTGAGATTTCCTATGGAAACACGGTCCTAACTATAACTATCTACTGGCGACCGCCAGTAGATAATATATATATATATATTCACTTGAAAAAACCATAGGTTTCACACATGTTATAGTTAGCTGGACATTTCACTCGTAAAAAACCATTGAAATTCCCCCGTTATAGTTAGTTCAGATAACTATAACTCGCGCGCCGACAATCCACTGCTGATGACGTCACATATTACATCACTCATGACATGGTCAGTGACATCACTCATGACATCACTGATGACATCATCCTTGTGATAGAGTGGCGGTCGCGCGAGTTATAGTTATCTGAACTAACTATAACGGGGAAATTTCAATGGTTTTTTACGAGTGAAATGTCCAGCTAACTACAACATGTGTGAAACCTATGGTTTCAGTGAATTTGCAAGGTTTTTTAAATGCTAATTCCTAACTATAACGTGTGTGAAACCTATGGTTTTTTTAAGTGAATTTGTAAGGTTTTTTAAATGCTAAGTTATGTATGTTTTATTATATTTTTTATATATTTATTTTACAATAAGCTACCTATGTATATAGTTATAGATTGACTGTATCCTGTAACATGGAATGGCTCGTTTAAAATGTTTTTTGTTTTTTTTAAGGTTGCGCACCGTGCGCGCACCCCGCGGTTTTTGAAAGAAAAAAAAAATGTTTTTTTCACCCTTCGGGGTCCTTCAGGGACCCCCTGACAAAAGCTAGGGGGTCAGGAACTCTCTACGCTGCCCCCTTTTCACGTTCTCCACCTTTCTTTTTCACTGTCACACACAAAACACACAAAATGGCGGCCGACTCTTCCTGATTTCGACCGATTCGAATGTTGACTGACATGTAACCACCAATCAGAAATACGCTCGCGCACGTTATGGTGCGCGCACGGTGCGCGCCTATAGATATTTATGTACTTTTAACAGCAATTTTCTCAGGAACTACTGAACAGATTGACACCATATATGCAAAAGGCACATGCCTGACCTGAGGACTACCTCTTTGCCAAATTTCAAGTAATTCTGTTCAGCCGTTCGGGCTGTACCTTCGACTAAAGGTCCTATGGGAAAATGCATGGAGAAAACGCGTTTTGGGACCCCCTTTTTTCTCAGCCCCCGCTTAACAAAACACCCCGAGACTTTCAGGGTAGGAGCTGAGCGGAGCGCCCCATTAGTTTTGAAAATTTCGCGAGGATTCGTCAACCGGCGCCAAAGGTATTCAAAATAGAATTTTCAGATTTCCTATGGAAACACAGTCCTAACTATAACTATCTACTGGCGACCGCCAGTAGATAATATTATATATATATATATATATATATTTATTTATTTTTTCAAAAACAAGTATAACCTAAAACAATTAATACTTCCAAATGCTCACCTTTAAAATTTTTAGAACAAATCTGTCTTTACCATTCATGCCTATACAACGAAGTACGCTGTAAAGGCGTGGGTGGTAAAGGCATATTCGTTGGAAAAGCCTGCAATGTTAATACTTGCGTGTTAGTGTTGAATTCGTGGTAAAGCCTGCATGGTAAAGGCATGAGGGCTTCCGGCAGTTTTGTAAAGGCTGTTTCCGACTTCTTAGGAATGCAGAAATCCACAAATCTGTCAACGCGCTTCTCTACCTTCACTTGCCTTCTCCAGCAGACCCTGGGCTATCCGATATAGAACCTTCACGTCTTTATACACTGTACCACTCACAGGCACACATGCATCCTGAGACGCTACATGCATATTACCTTTTATGTACTGACCCACAGGCAAACATACATACCAGTGTACTGGATACCAACAAGTGCACATCCTCAATGTACTGCACCAACAGAAACACGTACATAAAAGCGCGATGCAGACAAACACACATGCATTGCTAGTGCTACATCAATTCTGATGTAGGCCAAACATTAACCAAGCAAAGAGCAGCAGAACTTTAAGCGAGTGGGCCAGAAAGCCCCACTCCTATCACGCAGGTAAAATGTTTTGGTCACACTGACGTTACTTATTATAAAATGGTATGCTACCACCACCATGCTCATGATACTTCGCTCTTGGTAAGCGCAGTAGAACTTCAACATTATGAGGGTAGCGTGTAGTGTGCCTACCTAAAAAGCAATCCACGAGACAGGCTTGGGTCATGGTACACACCCATGATCCGTGTCTGCATATGGCCAAACATAGTTACCAATTATCCAGATATCTTCACAGTAGGGGCACAGAGGGCAGATGCTCATACCAACATCAACTATCTGGCGCTTCCACCTCCTGGACCTGAACACGCATACTTTCTTTTAATTATTCCACTCCCACATGAACCCACATCACAAAGGGCTTTAAGGCATTCATGAAGTGTTACAAAGCATTTTATACAAATCCCCAGATAAAAAATATACAATTCATAGAGCTTGGCCACTGCTGTGGGCATCTTAGAATTCCCACTATTTACAAATTGTGGACACTTAAAAATGTTATTACTGTGTTATAACTGGTTCTATTGAAAGTATCAAATCTACATCATAATCAAACTATGGATTGAAGATATTTTCACGATCCACCCTACCTCAATGCATTCATTCTGAGCAACTGGCCCACATCTTAATTAGTCTTCTGTTCATTAAATGGACCCCTGTTACTTACTGCTTGCCTCTTAGCTTAATATGTTTTTACTCGTTAGGGTCTTAGGAACTAGAATGAAGGTGAATATACTCATATTAGGTCCATTCACTTCCTCCATCTCAAATCTTTCCTAATATCTCTTATCAACCTCTGCTTTCTCAAACACATCTCCAGCTAGACTCATTCACATACAGAAATATGACAATCCGTCATGGACACTATTTGACCCCTTCAGTCCCTAAACCATGAAACTCTTGGCTCTCAACTCTTGTCTCAACTGACACCTCTCTTTAATCACTCTCTCAATAAATGCAACTACTTTGCTTTAAATGTGCAGTAGTAATTCCACCACTAAAAGAATCACTGTAACTACTGACTACCTTCGGTCTCCCTGCTCATTTTTTTCTGGAATTCTTGATAGATTGGCATTTAATCACATCACTACTCCTAGCCTGCTTTTTATTCTTTGATCATATTTTGCACTTTACAGAATATGCCTTTGCTCATGTTTATAATTTCTGTTTACCACAATCAATTCTTCAAACTTTTCATACGCTTCCTTTTCTCTGTCGACTTTGACATGAATAATACTACAACTACTACAACAAACCTGGAAACGTACATACCAAACACATCTACTACAGATACAATTCATTTTTTGAATGTTCTGAGACAATGCCAATTGCTTTCTACAAAATTCAAATCAGAGACATCTTCAGCTGCCCTTAACAAACCTGTCTAATGCAACAATCTTACTGTGGAGTTCTCTAGTATTATCCTTAATAAAAGACAAGTGTCTCTATCACCACTTTTAAGTCCTTCCTCTGACTACTGTCCTGACATTGGTTGGCTATCAGCTAAAAATAGAGATATCTACAAGTAATTTATCAGATTCTTCATAGCGTTAAGTGATTTATCTTCCAACTATCTCTCTTCATTCCTAAGGAGATACCTGTAAACTCGTAGGCATTCCCGAAACTCCATGTTCAGCTTTCAAGCTTCACTCTTTTTACTTATTAGGACTCCTTCATTGGAATTACCGCTGGCTGAAATTTTCTCTGCCTCTATTCACATCTTTCAAGACAGCTTATGAAGGGGCGTGGTCTGGCCATGAAGGAAGATGGCCACCTGAACATAGAGCTCCGCTTTGGGACGGACTCTACATGGAGGCAGCGTTCTTTCCAGCACAAACAGGACTGCTACGAAGATGTTTACGGATGAGTTATGCACCGTGGCTATGACTGGTGCGTGTTTCGCTGAGCAGGGAACTCGGAGTTCATATTGAGTTAAAGAACATCTGAGGTGACGGGTGTCAATTGGGCCTTGTGACACACCAGGCGCCCCGGACCTTGCGTACTCTGTGCGCCCCGCCCGTCGCTTTCAGAACGGTTCCCTGACATCGCATATAGCATTTCCGAAGAGAAGACGTCCTCATCGTCTTCCGAATGGTAGGCAATCACTACGCCTTTAAAGAAATAGTTAAAGAAACAGTTTGAACTTTCTTCTGAGTGTTTTTTGGAAAAAAAAGAATAAGGAAGCCTCCTTTGAATTGGGACACTGCGCATAGCATTTTGAAAGAAGAGGTCATTTTGAGCGCTTTCTGAAACACATTCGCGTTTGAAAGGTGATCGATTATGTCAACATTCCTCATATTACAAAGGCTGCTTTGTGGCAGTTTTCATATTCTTCAGGGACAGGGATTCGGTGGTCGGAATCCCTGGTCCCTGTGGATTCAAATAATTTTTCCCCATATAGTGTAAGGAGATTAATTTGACTGAGACTGGTCTAGGTCTTGATATGCAATGAATTGTTCCAGACCTTATTCTGCCAATATTATTGAGAATCACTGAGGTGCACATATATTGAGCCTCTAGGACGATCTCTGGAGATTACGTACACTGCTACTGAGTAAATAATATTTCCCTAGGTAGTGAAGTCTACAAAGGCAGAAGATATTATGTTGAAATACATAACACTAATTGAATGTGTACGGTTTTAACTTCCTTTATGCCTCTATTCACGGAATCTTGCAAACAACATCTTGAAGTGATGAATTGTTATACTTGTTTTTACAAGACATCCATATCTGGAATATGACATCTTGAATCTATGATTCTGGCCCTATTGATACCATTAATGTGAGAAATTATTTGGAATACAGCTAGGAAGAGTGGCAAAGTATTAACAGCTACATCCTTAATCATCTCTAGTTTATGGAACTTTCAATGACGTTTTGTAAAGAATAGTGTCAGCTGGACAGGTGGCCTTGAATCAAAAGGATTTGTTATGACTACTAACATTTGGCAAATAATGCTCTTTACTTGATCCTGGATTTTTGCCATATAAGCCTGTAAGGATCCCCTTGTAGTTTACTTACCTCAGAGTCAATAAGATGTCGTCTACTTAACACTCAGTAGCAGCAACAATAAATAATTATAAAACTACTCCATTTCAGGCAATAAATCTGAGCTACTATTGTTCATAATATATTTAAATGCATAAGTCATTGCACGAATGCCTAACAACTAGAGCAAGAACAAATCTAAGCAACTACTCTTTACAGACTTACTTACACAACCACGCAATAGGTCTACGAAGAGCTCTGCCTCACCATTATCTAGCCAGTACCAACTTACCTCAATTGTAATACCAGGGGAAATCAGATTTTAAAAGAAATTTCAACAATTAGCTGCCGTCTGACAGATATGAATACTAACATCTCATCTCTTGCAACAGAGGACAAGTCAATAAGAGCAGACATTGTACAATGTCATAATAAAACAGAGGGGCTGGACCAACAATTGACAGTAATAGAAAACAGACTTGATTCAGTGCAAAACAGAGACCAAGAATTATTAATCCTCCGCAGCAAGCTGGTTGATCTTGAATATCATAGCAGAAGCGATAATATTTGTTTCTTTGGTTTTCCAGAAAAAATTAAATGCCAGAATACCAGAGCATTCTTGTGTGATATTCTTCCCAAATTGGTTGGAATCCAATTTGATGCATTGCTTGAAATTCAGCATGTGCACCGTACTGGCGCTGCACGCAAAGACTTAGATACTCGTTTAACCCTGCCTTGCTTGCTTCTTGAGACACGAACAAGTTAGACAATTACTGATGGCAGCGCACACACAAGGCTCATACATCTATAATGGTCATAAAATTCCAATGGCAGCTGACTTTTCCCGAGAAACTAATGAATGAAGGAAAGCATTCCTATCCATGAGGCCTCAAGTAATGTAAAATGGACATCAAATGTGGTTTGTCCGACACAGCACGTTTTCGCATTGCATAAAACTGCGATTCAAAAGACTTTGACAACCCAGAGGATCTACAACAATTCCTGGATGACATGAAAATGCAGGATATGGACACACTGCATACTTCCACACATCTGTCTTCTCAAGGTCCTAAATCTTCTCAGTAGTCAACAGATAATAGGCATTGCAATGTGAGCGAGGCTCGCCACCGTGGTAGAGAGATTGAGCGATCGGTTCCCACGTATAAAGACAAAACCTCAGCTTTACAAACAGTATCTACTTATACTCAGGATCAGCATAGAGATAAATCTCGCTCTCCCTTAACATCTGCTTCAGATGGAGAGTAGGCCTTAGTGTCATATTCCTTTTATCGTTAATATAGTTTTAGCTCATGGCTTCTTTATAACTATATTTAAAGCTTCCCACTGGTTCATCTATGGTCCTCGTGCTTTAAAGGAAAATAGCATCTACAAAAACGTCAGATGAGTATTGTTCACATTATTTATTGATTATTGTCGTTATGTTCAAATGATATATTTATAACTTCCTCTACATCTATATTATTTGAAAATACTTTAGGATATGCAATATACTTAGGTTCTTTACAATTCAAATAGAGGAATATTCATTATATGTTATTTATTGCCATGATTCATAAGGTTTTACAGTTATATTTCAACAGTTATATCTGAATCAAAATGTCTTACTTTATTGAAGTTCTCAAACTTATTTAAAATCTCCTACAGTTGAAAATAGGTTTTGTAGAGGTATTCCTCGATACTACAAATTTGGTTATAGTTATTTTCTCCTACATAACTATTTGTGTTTTTTCCGCCAGTGGCTATCTACTATATAGTCCTTTTGCTTCAAACAAATTTAACATCTACATATAGGACAACTGATTATTGAATTAACTACTTACTTCTCATTGATGTTATTTATCAAATATTTATATTTTTATTTATATCCACACCTATTTGAGAGATTACTCATGATTTGAAATGTGTTTATTATATTTAAGGTTTCAATAGAGACATTTAATGTAATTTATAGTAATTAACCGGAAGATATTATAAACCAAATTTTTCCTGCTATATTTAAAATGAAATGTTTTAACTTATTCAAACTATAGACATGTTTAAATTCTCAATAGGTCATGTAGATATCATTTATACACTTCTCAAATACGGATGTTTACTATATATTCATATATCCGATGGGACTTGGCCTTTCTTTTCATTAGTCAATACTAAGCACCAATGGGTCTCCAGACTTCAATATTTCTCCTGAACAGTCCTGGTCATCAATGTATCCTCCTAGTGGAGGTCCCACCCGTGGCGGTGCTCTAGTGAGCCCAGACCCGACGCTAAAAGATTTAAAACAGAAGAACTTTGTGTACTACTATATTGTAATTTGTGTAGTCTTTTCTGTTCGTTCTAACCATCTTATTAGGCAGCAAATCCTTCACTGGTTATTGGATATATTATTCCTCATTGACACACTTATTTCTCTTTATTTGAATACCACTTGTCATTACATCAACAAACACTAGTACTGTCATAGTTGTGGTTGTCACTCATCCTTTATGTGCAGTATCATGGAATGTTCATGGTTTAATGCATTACATCAAAAGGAAAAATGTACTTTCTTATTTGCAATCAAAAAAGGTAGATGTGGCTCTACTCGAAGAGACAAAACTTGATGCGCTAGAATCAGAAAAGCTATGTAGAGATTGGGAAGGAAAGGTGTTTCACAGCAGTATACACGAAGGAGGGTCCTCAGACACAGGTCCTACTCGTAAATGTGGTGTAGCAATCCTCATTCATAAATCCCTTCCAGTGTGGTATCATGAAAAGATCCGGACGGTCGATATGTATTTGCTAAATTATGCATTGGAGAAACCCATATTTGTGTGGGATCAACCTATGCTCCGACAGGTTTTCAACTCAGCCCGACCCTACAATGGCGACTGCTCAAAAACGTAATGGACTTAAATGTCTGACGAACACCAACAGTGCAGGCTGCATCGCCGTCGAAACAGATAAGGGCCTAATTTTCATTTAGAGTACCCGCTGCCGGATGTTCATGGCGTCCTCACTTCTCTTCCCTAAGGTACAAATTTTCTGCAGCTGTTATACAGTATGATCTTTGCTCCGGGGAGCACTGCTTGCATGACCTGAACCTAAAATGGCGTCCTTTTGTGAAGTGGGGGGGAGCGCTTCTCCTTCCCTTACTGGTCTATGTGCTGGAATCCTATGGTCCTGGGTAACTGTCTCAGTTGTGGTGCCTGTTTTTGTAGGGTAGGAACTATATATATGATATACAGTATCTTCTTCATTCTGGCGAGCTTTGCTTGTAAGCCCTGACCCTAAGATGGCGTCCATTCGAAATGTATGGGGAACGCTTTCTCCGTCCCCTGTTGGTCTGCGCGTCGGAATCCCATGGTCCTGGTGCAAGCGTTTCAGTGGTGGTCCCTGTTTGTTAGGGATTGAACTACTGATGGGCCGTTCTCTCCTGAAACCACATTTCTATTGGGTGCTGATCCGGACCAAAGGATGGGGCCGGTGTTTTGGATCTCAGAGTATGTAATGAGTGATGGGAACACCCATGATCTGAACTGAAGGTGCTGCAAGTATGTCGCCTGGCCTCTACATCTTAAGGATCTCCCCCCTGGGACCCACTCTCAAACTATTTCAAATTTGATGCCGAGATGACCCTGCATGGTGTTTACTATTGGCAATGGACCGAGTTTCTATGTGGCCCCACTTGGATTTTGGGCCCCCTTGAGACACGTTCCTTCCATTACCGGTATACCTGAACTGATTGGCTCCCCTCTCTTTTCTCCCCTCCCTCTACTAAGGTCTTGACCTCCTATGTTTGATTATGCAACAGTAACTAACGTAATCCATGCAAATCTGTTATTCTTGTTATTCCAGACTGCGGATACGTGAACAACATGGCTGATGCCCGGTGGAGCTGCTAGACAGCTATAGAGGAGATTTGCCCTGGTCTTCCCCCTCAGCTGTCACCTACCCAGCTGGACATTAGGCATAGTTCTTTCTCGTCTCCCCACTTTGTCTCCTTCCGCCTCCTACGAGCTACTATAACATTGTTCTTTTTCTTTTTTATTATGCTCTTGTAACGGATGTAATTTGTAACTTGTAACGTAACGATCCTCATGTAAAGCGCTCTGATGCCTCCAGGTCTAGCCAGCGTTATATAAAACTCAAATAAAATAAATAAATAAAAAGATGTAATAATTCTGTTTGTGACATAGCACACATCATATGCAAATGCCCTATGGTTCTATTCTATTGGGCTTATATAGGTCAGACTTTACATAACACTTTGCCTTTACATCTCCCACTCTCGCCAGCTACTATTCTATTACATGATTTACGAAGCTCCCCAACACTTTCAAAGCCGCAAGGCCGTCTTATACACACTGCATTGGCTACTGCTAAAATTTGTATATTAAGACAGTGGAAATCTTCGACTCCACCATCTCAAGAGACTTGGTTGGTAACAATGATTCAAACTGCCTCCTATGAGAGAGTTATTTATAAGATTCAAGATCAAACAGATCTGTTTTTACAAGTGTGGGCGCCTTTCTTACGTACAGAAGATGTTCCTACAATTAATACCATTACTCAACCTGTAATGGACACTTCAGCAAGTTAAAATTATACACATCTTGTCTTAATATTTTTAATCTAAAATTTCTTTCATTTACATTACTAACTGTGCATCAATTTCTACCAATAGAGAGTTACTCGCTTCAAGACCACAAACTATATTTTTCAATACTGAGATGTATCCGTTTAATGAGATATGTAATTTAATAATCTAATTTAAGAACTTAATTTTATAATTTTTAAACTAAATTGACTTGATAATTTAATGCTTTAATATTTAATGTGGAGTGTTTCAGTTTCACTTATCATAGCATACCATAATATGGTTTGCACGTATTTACTGCCATGTTATCCCTTGCTCTACATTAGGATGAAATTGTTTATTTTTACTCCAAAGCATTTATCAGATATAATATTATGTATACTTCAATGTACTTGTTTATTTATCCATTTGTGCATTTACTAATGTCTACTTCCTGCAAATTGTTATAGAAAGTATTATATTGTTCTCTAATGCATTTTAAGAAATCCTAATAAAAAATGTCAACACAAAAAAAAAGCCAGCTTATGAATCAATTCATGGTATGAGAATCCTATTACCACACACCTCTGTAAGTATGTAGGCATTATTGGTGGATGAAACTGCGTATTTTGTTTTGATACATTTCTCTAAGTGTGGCTTATTGGTATCATGAAAGACATTTGCATGTGGGGATCTTGCCAGGCTTTCGTAAGGTCATGTCCCACATATGAACGTTGAAGTGGATGAGAGTCCACCAGAAGAAATTAGAAGAGCATGCACTTTTCAGAGTAAAATACAGTTTCAATGAGTTAAACATGGGCTCAACAGCCCTACGGCACAGAGCAGATAGGCTTAGGTTAGGAAAATTATACATTGAAAAGTCCAAACATAACACAATAGAAATCTAGCAACCAATTGAGAATCTAAAAAAATTAATGAGTAAAATGACACCAGAACAACATAAACCCACCATAGGTGACCAGGAGATATGAATGTTTTAAGATTTAAGGCAAGAAGTGCAAAGAAAAAGTAAAGCTTCCACCATTAGTTACTCATTGCAGTTGACGGTGACCTAGGCGTGATTTAAGGCCAACTCTGACGCAGTGTGGGTCATACCCATCGAGAAAGTCGTCCCAGTCAAAGCTTCCTCACTTAGTCCCTGAAATGTCAAATTCCTCGGGTGGGGTAAGGTATTAGGCTGATACGATCTGCACCAGACCCTCCCCCCATACCTCTCAGAACTGCAGGGATCAGATTTCTAACCCCTGGCACAGGGACTTAATGAACCAATACGATTTAGAAATCGAGTTGGAATGCAACCCATACTCAATGCAATGAGCAATACTGCTCGGGAAATGTTTAGTGGTAACAATCAGTCTCACAAGATAGGTTCAGGGACACAGTGGAACTCCAACCTTTCTCTCACAAATGAATAACATACTCAAAAGCACTAAGAAATAGGACATGTTTTTAAAATGTTTCTTTTAAAATCCTAATATAGTGCCTAAAATATAATTGGTAACCACACAGAATGCAAGAATGAAGGCAGGGAAGATTATCTTGATAAAAAATAAAAGAAAAAAAGAAAACCTCATGCAAAGTTCTAACACGATTATTGAATGTTTTGCATCTTAACCCCTTGAGCTAATTCCAATTGGTATCCTGTGTCTGAGTTTCTCAAGATGGAACGAACATCATTCCTGTGTTTTTGTTATGAAATAGAGTCTCAGCTATTCTCTATTAAAGATTGTTTGTGGCTGGGAAATAAACAGCGACAGGGTGAAGACCACTTCGCGCTGTCCCCAATGTTGCTTCAGACTGAAGCTGGTTGGCGCTGC
Source organism: Triturus cristatus (assembly GCF_964204655.1). Taxonomy (NCBI): domain Eukaryota; kingdom Metazoa; phylum Chordata; class Amphibia; order Caudata; family Salamandridae; genus Triturus; species Triturus cristatus. Next base: position 883,868,569 of record NC_140583.1, read on the forward strand.
AAACCTACATGATACTCATAGCAAGAATACCCACTCTGACTGTAGTAAAATGCCTGAGTTTTTACAGTATCTGTTCACCGATTTTATCTTACAGTATGAAAACAAATGAAGGGACTGCAGGCACTAAAGCTATAATAAGACTAAACAATCATGGCAATAAATGATTGATCTCGATTAGAATAGTGGCAACTGATAACCAGCATTATAAACTACAAAGACATGTCATCCTAGATAGTAAGCAGGCATAATGCAAGCATGTCTACGCATGTCTTGAAAACCTATCACTTTCTATGAGCCTAATAGAAGAGTCTAAGGATAGACAAATTGAAAGCGTGAAGTCTGACAAAACCAAATACTGGAAATAGAAGTTGATTTATAGAAAAGCTGATTTAATCTTAAAACAATAATAAGAGAAAACAAGCATTGGCATAGCCAACAGGTCTCGTCTTTGGGACCTTAGAAGTGTTTACCCATGCAGATCATATATACATGGAGTGGCCAATCGCAGAGTGACACACACTTTTGCAGGCCCAACACTGAGGTGTGTAGAATTAGGTAGAAAAGGCACCAAGAGTGACTGGTACCTAGTGCATCACAAGTGTGTTTTCTGCGAGATGATGACGATGCAATAGGAACTGTGCTGGGCAGGAGATGGGTCCTAGAAATACAAGTGCCCATTAATATCTATGGCTTACTTACTTAGAAAACAACAAGGACATCATGTACCTTGACTTCCTTCAGGATCATTATAGCCTCAAGCAGATGTTGCTAGGCATCCATAATTAATTAAAACAAGGAGCAACTGTTCTATTGTGGTGTAGAACAAAGCAGGTTATATTTAAGTTGTCAGCGAGTTTTTTTTTGCATTTTATGTTGTCCTTATTGTGATGTTTATTGTAAGATCCCGGGTACATGTTAACAGTTTACTTCGGTGAATGCCCTGGGGCCACCAGCAGTAGGGAACGGTAAACATGAACAGGGAAACAAGCTGGCCATAAAGTAATGCAACCAGTATTACGGCTGGGGTTCACACAAGCGCAGAAGGCGACTATCTCACACTATACAATAAATAAAGTTAAAATATACATGTAAGTGGCTTTTGTTGGAGGATACCCACGTGTTTTGGGGAACAAAAATTACAATTTAGCAGCAATTAATTTAAAGGATCAAATAACACAATGCATTGCAGACAAATGTTTACGGATTAATATTTCCTTTTATTATTTACAACATTTGTTTCCTAACAGCAATGCTGTGTTACTGAAGTAATGGGGGCGGAGGCCGGTGATTGTGGAGAGAAGTAAGAGAGGGATTTAATGTATAAGCAACACGAGGGAGGTTCTGGGGATTAACGTGAAAGTAACATGGGGAGGTTGGATGTAGGCAGTGGAGCGAAGCACACTGACTAGCACAGCATTAAGGGGGCTGTTGTGTCCTGTTGGACAGAGTCTAGTGTTTCTGCCAGCCACTCCCTTGAGGGCTGGCCCACCCCCACACACACACACACACACACACACCCATCCAACATGGGCATCACCAGTCCGGTGACCCCGCAAATAAAAGAGCCAGAGTGCACGTGCTTGTGGCTAGATCCAGTAACCACATACACTGAGTCTGTGTCGTCTATTCATTGTCATGTGGGCCTAGGGCCCACTATACAACAATGGCTACAAGTGGGTTGTAACCTGCGTGCGAGCAAGCTACCGCTGCGCAAGTCCTTGGGGAGGAATGCAAGTGCCACATAAAGCACTGCCACTATCGTCTGTTTGGAAGAAGACGCCGAGCAGCACACCTGCCTGATGTGGAGCAGTGAACTGTACTGTGCCCGGAAGATACATGGCGGGCTGGTGAGTGGCACCCCTGGCCTGCGCATGTTGATGAATGGCGGTGAGGCACCCCGCTAGCAAGAGGGATGAGCCCACACAATCCCCGGAAAGCCCTAACAATCACTGCACGCATCACCCTGCCGCCCGACACCAGAACTGAGCCAGTGGTGCCCTGCAACCTCGCTTCCCACAGCGGAGTGCACGGGCAGCGCCTCAACTGCCGGTGGTATAAACTGGAGGTGTAGAAACAGATATATATATATATATATATATATATATCACAACAAAGTTCCATTTTACCGGAGGCCCCCGACCCTGCAGGGCGGGCTTTGTATGCAGGAATGGAAATCCTGTTGAATTCGTAGCACAAAAAGTTCAAAGCCACAACGTCGACTTGTTTGCAACAGGACTTTATTTGTCTCGTGACACAGCAAAAGAGTCCACTCTCAATCCTTACGCGTTTCGGCGATGTATCGCCTTGGTCACAGGTGAGTGAAATATATACCAAGTGGTCACATGGTCGTAGCCTACACTACGGGTCCCAGAATGCACCGGCACTTTCATTTCTTAACGTGGCACCGTAATCTGTCCATTATGCCACATTTGCGTTACAGTATCAGTGCCACGTGAATATGATGCAAAACAGTGTCTCGTTTTGTAGGTGCATGCTGCTCAAGTAATTAGCACAGTGCTGTTGCTTGTCACGCTTCTGTGTATTTTTTGCAATGCGGCGCTCTCAGAGAGGGGAGTCTCCCCTCCCGTCTCCCTTTCTTACACCAGCACCCGATATCCATGGCAGTCCGCTGGTTGGTGCGTGGTTTCAGCGGGTCATGCCTCCTCAATTTACATCACAACAAAGTTCCATTTTACCGGAGGCCCCCGACCCTGCAGGGCGGGCTTTGTATGCAGGAATGGAAATCCTGTTGAATTCGTAGCACAAAAAGTTCAAAGCCACAACGTCGACTTGTTTGCAACAGGACTTTATTCGTCTCGTGACACAGCAAAAGAGTCCACTCTCAATCCTTACGCGTTTCGGCGATGTATCGCCTTGGTCACAGGTGAGTGAAATATATACCAAGTGTCACGAGACGAATAAAGTCCTGTTGCAAATAAGTCGACGTTGTGGCTTTGAACTTTTTGTGATATATATATATATATATATATATATATATATATATATATATATATATTTATACACATATGAAAGCCATGAATCAAGGCTGCACCTGCCCCAACTAGACCCATGCTGACTTCGCAAGTGCCTGCTGCTGCTCCGAAGACCAAGAGGTCGTTGCCGCAAGTGAGGAGTGTCCGACGCCTCTCACGGAGCGAAGTGGCCCTGCCATCCACCAGGCTGGAAGCGCACCATGACCCGAGATGGGACCAGAGGTACGTCCCCCTACATGCGGAGGCACCAGTCTGCAGCGCAGCCTGCAGCCATCTGCCTGGGGAGGAAGCGCTCTACCAATGAAATGCACCCTGAACCCCAGCAGGCCCAAGCAAAAGCGGCCTCCCCGTGTCATGTGCACTCGCCGTGTACGCATGTATACTGCCACAGCTGCCCTGCGAGCCTACGAAGAAACAGCCTGCCTCGACAAGGCCCAGTAAAGGCTGCCCCGCCCCTGTCAGCATTTGCCTCCAGTCCTCACCTGCGGCCGAAAAAGTAGTCCTTGCTTCGTGCTGCCGTCCCTGCAGCCATCAATGTTCTCAGCCGGTGCCGCATCCCTCAACCGCAAGCTACACCAGAACCCTCACGAAGCCCGCAACACCGGAGAAGGCTATTGCGGCCTGTGGAGCATCTGAAGTGCCACATGGTGGTCAATAGGCCACACTGCACTCGACCTGGGACACTACTGCCGGAGCACCAGTTCTTGTTAAACCTATGAGTGCCACACGTCCAGAAGGCCAGCAGTGTTCTGCAACCAAGCCTCTGTCTCCATCCCCAGCCCAAGAGATAAAGGCTCAGCCAAGCACCTGGGACGGCATCAACACGGAGTGTTTTCAAGGCATTGTCAGCGTGTCAGAAGTGACTCGCAGCAGGAGAAGCTGCTGTATAACCCGATGGAAAACTATGGTGGTCTGCAATCTGTCTGCAATTGCACCCTGCCACAGGAGGAAGGAATCAGCCAGCACCTCATGCCTCCATCTGGGTGAGTGGACCTTCCTCTTCACATTGCCAGTCCTGAAGAGGCCAGTCTGCCTCCAGTCCGTCTTCTGCTACGGTACCCTGAAAGGAGAGCAACCACTGTGCCATCTACTGGCTGTTGAAAGGTATTGCACATGGAATAAAAGGAAAACCCCACAGTGGCATCTACAGAGTCCCACAGTGTCAGCAAAGCTGCCGCGACACCAGCACCAGTGGCTGAAGCCCCTCTGGTAGCCAGCCAGTTGAGAATTTTTGGTGACTACAAATACACCCGTGCCAAGGAAGGAGACTGTAGCCCAGCCACAAGCAAGACAGGCTGAAGAGACTGTGCACTGCTTCCAGAACAACTGCAGAGAGTAGCCGAGGGCACTACCAACTATTGAAAAAGGGAGAGACTGGAAAACCCCTGAGAGACCCGACACACACAAAGATACCTCAGCCAAGAGAAGCATTGAGTGGCCAAACGAGGTCCAGCAAAAGTACAAAGACCAGAGGCAGCCATGCATGCTCCACAAAAGTTGCAAGGAGAAAGGTGAATGTGCGCACACCCCCGCATGGCTGTCTGATGCCACCACAAGTGAGAAGAGTGCGCCACACGCCCCTGGCGGTGAACAAGCACCACCGCAAGGAGGAAGAGCAGGCACGTCAGGTGCCAGCAGAGGGCACCCAGCAAGAGACTAGGCGTGAGCACCACTAGTATTCCCCAGCGATAAAAGGGGAGGTTAGTGCTCCACAGAGGTAGAACAGCACCTCCTGGTCGTCAGTTTCAGGAAGCACAAGAGGAGCAGCCACCACGTTCAACGCAGGAGACAGACTGAGAGTCTACTCACTGGTGCGCACAGACAGTGAATGGCTACATAGAGGAATGTGTGCCAGCTGCCCCAGTACTGTCTAGAAGAATTTCATATGGAGTTACCATCCCTGCCAAGCATGCAGAAAACAGGGCAGGATCCAACGTCATGACAGCGCAGCTTCAATGTGCAAGAGCAGTGCTTTTGAGTGAAGAGTAGGCGGAAGGGAGATTACCCGCCATCTGCAAAACACCGAGGAGATCCCAGAGGAGAGAGGGGCCCCGTGTGGCCCATACGCAGGAAGGAGAGAGATCGTGGTCAACCTACCTGCACCAACATCGCCCAGCAGTGGGTCAGAGACCATTCAGAGAGTGCCTCCAATACTGCCTGAAGACTGTGGTGTGCATCGGTCCCTTACAGGTATGAGGAGATTCCTGCACTCCGAGTGGCACGCCGCCACAACTGACGCAAGAGAAGGGAGATACTTACCTCCCACAGCGATCCTAAGTTACAGCCGGAATACTCTGTCGAGGAGAAGAATGGTATGGAAGGCACTACAGAACAGATCCATCAATGCACACCTACCTCCACTGCGCCCATAAAATGGCTGACGCACCTGAGAAGACACCCAGTCTTACTTGACAGGACTGGACCGGTGAGTGGTCCATGACGGGAGAAGATGCGAAGTCACACGACGGAGTGAGCAGGAGGTCCCTGTGAGATTGCATGGCCTTTCGTCACATTTCAGAGCATGTACAGACAGAACATGCGTTGTGTGGCCTTTCGCCACATTTCAGAGCAGGTGTAGAAGCGACCTGCATTGCGTGGCCTTTCGACACATTTCTGAAGAAGATACGAAGTGGAGAGATATAGGACGGTGACAGTCCTATTCCAGGAAAGCTGACGACAACAGGTGCGCAGTAGAAGTCACCAAAAGGGGCCCTGAACAAATACTCGCACCATCACCTGAATGCACCTTCTAAGATACGACAGCCCCTGGGGTGCGGTGACGTCATTCTTCACAGTGACCGTCCAGCCACCTGTCGCTGGCTGCTTAAAGGAAAGGGCATCCCTGTTTGCTTACACACATGCCAAACAAGAAGAGCTGCACCAAGTGTACAAAGAGTATCATGACTGCAAAAGTTTGTCAGTCACCCCTAATCACTGCCAGTCTTCACCACCTGTTGCACAGTCGTCTCATGGCAGCCACTCCATCATCTGCCATGTGCATCACTACCATCCCTGGAGCGTCAAGTACCACAACTGGAGTCCTGCACCATTGCCATACAGAGCGACGATCTGAAGATACAGTGACTATCCGTTTAACTGGTGCATGTCCTGATCCTGGTTGCGAGAGCATGTTCTGACCAGGACACATCCACCCCTGAAGTTTGCACGAGTGACTAGGTGGTGGCTCCAAAGTCAGAGCCCATATGCAGTCCCGTGGCAACTCATCCAAGGGGCCTCCCCCAAGCGTGAGAGATGGACTTTACTTTGCCCCATCAATGGATTCCAGGAAGAAGCCAGGCCATGCAGCCAAGACTTCAACAGGTCACAGAATGCCAAGACTGTCGTCAAGGGATCAAGCGACATCGTCAGGTGTTTTTACAACGGACTCCACCTATGCTCCTGATGCACCTATGTTTGAACTATAAGACACTAATTGCCGCACAGCAAGAGTACGCTGAACTGACGAACATCACATAGGTGGACTATCACTCAACTGACGCCCAGCTGAAAGGTCCAGACTTCATCAGCATCGTGTTCGTGTCCAGATATGCCTGGTTAAAGTATGGACATGTGCCAAGATGTCGGGGTGCTCCCAGCTGCACCCGTCAACCGCTGTCCTGCGAAATACATCTGAGACTTCAGTTATTTTTGGTTTGTTCTCTCATTCCTTCCCATAGGTTGGACTCTTGTTTGTTGTTTTTCGTTTTAATAAAATTTGGGAGGAATGTTGTGTCCTGCTGGACATAGTCTAGTGTTTCTGCCAGCCACTCCCTTGAGGGCTGGCCCACACCCACACCCCCTCACCCATCCACCACGGATGTCACCAGTCAGGTAACCCTGCAAAAAAAAGTGCCCGAGTGCACGTGCTTGTGGCTGGTTCCAGTAACCACATACACTGCATCTGTGTCGTTTATTCATTGTCATGTGGGCCTAGGACCCACTAAACAACAGGGGCCAGGCGACAGAGAGCATCATGGGAGAGATTTACATTCAGGAGGCTAAAATATATGTAGGGAAGCCGGGACTGTCATCTATGTTTCCGCCCCTCCTCCTGCATTACCAGGCAAACACTACAGCAAGTTTTACCCACAGGATCAGCTTTCGAACCCTTTCTCTCATACGTGCGTGCGTGCACACACACACACACACACACACACACACACACTTACTCAGGGTCGGACGGGGAACCGAAACCGGCCCTGGTAAACTGCTTGGCTGCCCTCCCGAGGGGGAAAGGGAGGGTGAGCTGTTTGCTTGGGCTGGTTTTTACCGATTTTGTTACTGCGTGCCGATATGGCCGGCCCCCGGTAAAGAAAACGGCCCCCAGGGGCCAAAAACCGGCCTCCACCCTGGCAGCCCACCGGGGAAACACCCGGTGCCCGCTACGGCCAATCCGGCCCTGCACTTACTGCATCACAGCCAACACAATGGCTGCAAGTGGGCAGTACAGGAAGAGATTCCTAGCCATTTCCGTTTGGTATTATTAAAGCATAAACAAATATGCACTTTCTGGGCTTCCAGTGAAAACAAGCATTTGCAATGTAATAGGTCTCGCATTTTAGAAACTTTGACGCATTAGTATTATAAATGACAATGCCTTATTATTGCAGGTGTTTTTTTTTTTTTTTAAACACAAATAAATGGCATTGTCATTTACAACACTGATAGGTCAAAATCTCGCAATTGTGAGACCTATTGCATTGCAAATATTTTTTTTTTTCTGGTCCGACGTCCCATTAATATATGTATGTGAACCAATAACGCGAATAACTCACGCAGTGCCAATCAGTGTCGTATGCAGGCCCTCTAAGGGAACCAGCAGATTGTCTGGCAGGCTTTTGATGCCTGTCAAAGGCCTGTGGGGCTGCGGAAAGCCAGTCGTATGCTAGGGTCTGTAACGGGACTTCCTCTGTGCCAGTGCTCGGACTCTGCTGGCTATCCTTGTAAGAGAATTTGGCGTAATGGCTAGAGCTGCCAACTCGGAGCTAGGGAACCAGGTTCGAGTTGTGGCGTTGAATAAACAATATGTGATTCTGGGCAAATCGCTGAGCTTTTCTCATGCGTACCATTAATGAATGTCTCCTTATGTAATGTAACTAGTGCTTATGTAAAGTGCTCCAATATGGTCAGGTAGAGTACCTGCTTTATAAAACTGGGAAAAAAGCAGTTACATTACACAAGGATGCATTCATGTTTAGGTCTTAGCCAGACAGACCATGAGTTGTCTCTCTACTCCCTGTGTTGATTTAATTGTCTCATCCCTCCTGCCACACAGAAAAGCAATATAACTTGGTCAGCGCTGGCCACGTCATAGTGTTTCTTTCCCGTGAGTTTTAGCCATGCTGAAGAGATGTAGTGCTATACAACATGGCTATAGACATTCAAATTGACAACACCAATAGCCCTTGCATTGGTCGATTGACTTTGCTAATGCTTGTTGTTATCATGCCGTAGGCGCTGTTATAACACCCCATCAGCCTTCTTTCTTGTTCTCTCATTCTCCAGGTTAGCCCCAGCTGCCGCACAATATTAAGCCAACCCCCCTCCCCCCCCAAATAAACAACCTGGCACCACACCGAGGAGCTAGTCTGAGTGAGTCTCATGAGTTAGGGGGAAGTGAGGAGATGCTTGAGCTCAGAATCCAGTCACATTGCTTATGTAATCGGCCAAGGACTGACCTCTGAACACAAAAAGGGTTCCCTCATGCCTCATTTTATTCACATATTTCAAAGAACACGAGCGACCCATACGTCCTTGTGAGCTGGGTAAGCACTAATGCTAAAGAGACAATGTTCACAAGGAACTCATTTATCCAAACATTTTTAAATATGCAAAATAAAATGATTTGCTCAGACTTAATCTGAATCGCACTGTTGATATCAAATACGACCTCTAGAGCCGGTCACGGTACACTTTACCTTAAATTGTGTCTAAAGAAGCCCATCACAGCAGTTAGTCAAATTTTACTTACTTCAGCCGAAGTAAGTGACAATTATTTTTCCATTTACAATATGTACCACAGATGGATTTCATTATACATAAAGCATTTGAGAATTATGCATATAGTTGCACATAGTGAGTGATTTGTGAGTCCCAGTGGAGTGATCATAACCTAACTTAGTGAATATTAAGTAAAAACAAGTGAAGAGTGGGGAATTGGTCATTGGTAAAACATCAAAAGGAGAGCTGTATGCAATAGGAAATGAATTATTTTAGGCTCTCCTCTTTTTTTGTCGACGGCGTTTCGACCCTCTCTTGATACGGGGTCTCTTCAGGACGGCGTTTCTGGGGACAGTACAGCACAAGGCATTATTTCATGTAGGTTCCTAGCAGAGAGGATAATTGCTGTTGGACAGTGGAGAACCATGGATCAGAACAGCATAATAGCTGAACTGTTTAAAGGTTCTGTCGACTGCATGGACAATTGTGGGTTAAAGGTAGAAACCCTCGGATGAAGCCTGATGCAATGCTGCTCACTGAATGCAGTACCGGGACGAATGATGCGTCGCCGCGTGGACCTCTGAATAGAGCGATGTTCCATTTTAGACACAATTTAAGGTAAAGTGTACCGTGACCGACTCTAGAGGTAATTTTATTCACAAGCATCAGTGGGTACGCCAAATGTCTTTCCGACCAGGGCGCTATCCTGACAAAGGCCACCTTTGGTTGCAATGGTAGAATCCAGGAAGTATTCGACTGCTATGTAGCTTGGCAGTGGCCGTCACTAAACGCGTACACGGGCTTGTCATGGGTCTGGGACATGGTTTGTGGCAGTGAAGGTTGAATGAAACAAAAACAAAAAATGCAGTGAGATTGTATGTTTGTCAGTGACAGAACCCCGCATTAATTGCTTGTTTTTCATGCCGAACGAGGTCAAGGAGCCATTAGGCAACTTTTACTTTTCCTCCCGTCGTCAATAAGGTACACGTGACATCAAGCAAGATGGTGGGATACAATACAAAATGCTTTGGTCATATGATGATAATCTTTCCAAATTCAATTTACGATTCAAATGTTTTTGTGTTTTGGAAATCACACATTGGCAACAAAATGAGTGTTGATCAGCCGTGGCCTGCAGGAGTGTGTGCCTAAGCATTAAATGCTGCCCTTATGTGAAAGCTGGAGCCCAGCACAGCTGGGTGATGTCCAGCGCCTGACAACTTATTACAGAGAAGCTGACAAGTAGATGGAGGTGCAAAAACATACAGACCAATGTATTGCCCGTTATCAATCGTTAAAGGCAGCAGTTTTTAATACAGGTGGCAACTCTATCCCTCTCTCAAAACAACAACTTCCTACATCGGTAGCTAACGGCCAGCGAGTTTATCGACACGACTCCGCAGTGCCGGATTTTGTCGAATTGCGCGTGCATGGGGTAGCTGTTTGGAAAGGGAAGAGAGCGAGAGGTGCGCGAAATGAAAATGGCCTGCCTGCTGTTTAATAAATATATTTTAAAAAACAAAGTTTGTTGAGGCGCACATACCACAATGAAAGAGTGCTGCCGCTACTTAAAATATAACAAAAAATGAACAGCACGTGTCTGCCAAAGGTAAAGCTCAGCTGGAGCTGTGCTGATTTGAATTGAAAAGAAAGCACACGCAGTAGCCATTATTGTATGAAGCTGCCCAATTAAAAACAAATTTGCAGTGCCAGCTGCTTCAAAAGAGAAAGCACACTGATTGTAAGCAATGTACGTGTGCCTGCAGTAAGAGACACTCAATTAAGAAAAGGGCCAGTCGCCATGGGAGGTTACAAATCAAACAAGGCGGTACTAAGGAGGGACTAACAAGCCTATTTATGAATCAGAAGCCTGCATTTAGGAAGGGCAATGACACAAGCCACTGAAAAATGGGCGGAGAGTGGGCGGGGCCTCGTTTCCATACTCTACTACAGCAAGTCTCGCAGAGTAGCTCATGCGCGCTGACTCAGGCTCGACCTAAAAACAAATAATGAAAAAGCGTGCTGGCAAGCAAGAGAGGGTAGTTACTTCTTTAGCACTTTGGGGTGAATAATTCGCATATATGTGCCACGAGCAGATATACTAAGGCCAGTCAATGAGCTTCTCAGACCTGATATAGAAGGACACCTCACATCTTGATGTGCAGGTTCAGACTGTGAACTGACAATGCACTCACTCCCCACCCGGGTAGTGCTTCGCCAGAGTTTGAAGCCGTGGTTTCCTTCTTCCATGAACTCTAGATATTGCAAGTGCATATTAATATATGTTCGACGCTTAGACTGGGCGTATGTTCCAGACTTAAGAATGCTAAATAAATGCAGAACGTTTATATTGCTTGTGGTCATAATCAGTGCCTAAAATTGAAGAGATTTGGAGCATGCTATAAAGGGCTGCATTTCCTTTACAAAGCAAACCACACAGTTTCTCAAACAAATAAGCTATCATTGGGGGCACTCATCCGTAGCATCCTAAAGTCGTTCTCCCTGAGTGGCGCCCCAAAGGTTGCCAAACAACGCATACATTTGAAGTTGCTGTTTACTTGAAAACGATATAAACCTTGTAGCTCGCTGAACGAATCCATTTCTATTCCATGGCACTTTCGTAAATGCGTTACTCCATACCCCTCTGAAATTAAGACATTTGGGTAGCCAGCAAGATTGAGATGATTAAATAGCCTGCTGAGTAAAACACCCCCTCCAACGCACCCACCATGCTGTCCCTGCAGAACACGAGCCTGAAGCCCCACCAAGGATGGCCTTCCATCCTTTCCGTAAATTGAGGGCCATTACATTTACTTACAGTGACACTTGTTCACGGCACTTATTGACTGCACACCTGCAGTATAAAGCACAGCATGACAAAAAATATATTCAAAATCTTCTTTATGTAGCTGATGTGAGTGAGGATGTTTGTGTAATAAAACTTGCCCAGTGATGTTTCACAGCACTTTAAAAAGTGGAGGCATGTCCATTTACCCAAGAAAGTGCTTCAGTTACCTATTAAAGACGCATCACAATCCAAGGAGAAATGTGCCCATGCAACCGCCAAACAGGCAGAAAACATTTATCATGGAGGTTTTTTTTCCATTGTTTTGTTTAAAGACCGCGCTACAGACAAAAGGGTTTGAAATGATGGACACTCGAGTTTGCGAAACACATGGCTTCTATCGGTAGGAAACCTCATATAGACTTGTACCAGTGGCTGCAATTCTCTGATTATGAGTTCTGCAAATCCTTCCTGTGTGCACATTCTAGTCACGATGGAGCCATCGCACACTGCACTGCAGGGCTTTAAGTGGGATCAAAAAAGTGAGAGGGCTCTAAAACAGGTGCGAGATAAAAGGTGCAAAGTGGGTGCTGAAGGAAACAAGACAAACAGCAACGTATGGAAAGCAACAATTAAAACAAAAGAGTTCTCCCAAACAACAGTTAAAGAGTGAATGCATAAGGTAACTGTCCTTGGCCAGTGCTCCTCAGCCTTGAACAGTAGTGAGGTATCAGCTGGCGAAGGAGTTAGGAGGCAGCAAAGAAGAGTGACACTGGAGTGAGCCTATGGCAAGCTGCAGGCAGGAATAACGTTGTTTCATGGGTTACAGCAGGTCTTGCAGAAAGTGCATGGGAGCTACCTAGGCTCTACCTAAAATCAAATTCACTCCATCACAAAAAGGTTGAACAAACTTCTTTCTGGACTTGGAATTAGCAGAATAGGAAGATTTGAAGAGGTTTTCACAAATTAATTTCTCACAGAATTCCAAGCTCAGAAGAGTCTTATTATTATTAGAGGTCGTTCTGTGAACAAATTCACAATAACGCTATAGCGAGAGCATTGCTTCTGGTCAATCTATCTCCTTCCCTCACACCCTCTTTTCCACCTGCCTTTTCACTCTACTTCCTTCAACTAATGCCCCACCCGCAGCTACTAACCATCTATCCAATTTATCTCATTACTATACGTAAACCCAGCGGTTCTCATTAAAGACATTCCATCCACCCATGTTTCTACAATCCATGCACAGTACCTCCCAGCCATCTTGCCTTCTGATAAACCTCTCCTTTGTGTCTAGCTCCCAGCCTCCTGTTTCTTTTTCCCCTAGGAGTCCACTTTGCCTCCTCCCCATCCTTTGTACTACAACCAACTTACCATTTGTTTTACTTGCCTAACTATTGCCCAGCCTTCATCTGTTCTTCCTCATGCCACACTTCCTTCATCCCTACCAGCTGTGAACCCCCATTTCTCATCAGTTCACTTTATCTTGCTTTTTCCCATCTAATTCAAACATCACCCTTCATTCATCATCTCTGCAGGATGCCCATCATGCCTGTTCTCATTCGTCACCATTCTCCCTCCCTCCCATCCATACCGAAATTATTTATTTGTGCATTCACTCTTTCCACCCGAGATCCACCTGCCCACTTTTTCATGCATCTATTCCATCTGTCCTCCTTTCATTCTTTCGCAGTTTTCTTCACCTTGGCTGCTTTTTAATTGTCTTTTATCGCTGCTGTTCTTTTTTTCCCCTCCTTCCAAAATCAAATCAAAATCAGCCTTCTGCCCCCTTGTTCCTGGCAGTTCACTTGCCCTTCTTATGCTCAAAGAACTTCAAAATTTTATTTTTTGCATGTATGAATAAAGGTTCTTCCTATATTGTCTTTCTCTCTTCCATTCGTGGATCTCAAGGGAGAGATTTTCAGTTAGGATACTAATTTACTTGGATGCTGCACAATAAGGGATGGTAAATCTAGGTGAACTGAGGCTGAACAAAGACCACACAGAAAATTCTTGGGAATAGAGAGTCAAGCTCATTAGCCAGAAAAGTAACCTGCAAGGTACCACAGTAAATGTAAATGTGTTTGTACTTGTATAGCGCACTGCCACCCCCAACGGGGGCATCCTGGCGCTTTTACTCATACCGCTGTGGAACCCTTCCTGGCTTTCCATGTGAGGTGTCCACTCCTGGGCACCCCCATGGTGAGGCCAGGCATCCCAGCGCTGTTGGGGCCGTTGTGGAGATTAAGCAAGCTATTGCCCAGAGTTGCAGCGTGGGACCCATGATTAGAATAGGCACTGAGGCGAGAATATCCGGTCCGCGGAATTTATAGCCCGAGACCCTGCCGTGACGGGAATCGAACCCTGGTCCCGGACCAGTGCTCTGCATCGAGGTCTGCCACTCTAACCATTGAGCCACACTTCTCCACAGTATACGATGCAACACAATGTAGTAACTATTACAAATACGACATGTTCGTCATCATTACCTCTTCACTTTGAAGCGTTGAACACTGAATAGCTGTAGGAGTCGAGTGATCCAATTGTTTAATTTCTTGTGAGCTACTTTGTACAGTAACTTCACTGCTACTTCTGATTTCCTGTAGGATGTGATTAAGCGAAAGAAAAGTTAAGTACGTATTTCTGTACAGTTTTCCATAAATGCCTTTCATGTGCAACTTAATGAAAAAAGTTTGGTATTTTTGCAGTTTATCATAAAGAATACCTTAAAATTGAATTGTAAATTGGATAGAGAATGCGGTCTGTAAGATCCTCTTCGAGAGCGAAACATCAACACTTTATCCAGATATTCTGAAATTAAGTAGCTATTTTGTTCCAGTCTTTAGAACACTAAACTGTAGGAAATGTAGTTTTTGTTTCCCATTTTCAATCTTCACATATTGACCATTGAAGACACTCCCTTGGTTCCCCCAAAAAAGCGAATGGTTAGACCTCTCCGGCATTACTTACCGGAATGCCCCATCTCTGCAGCTATTCAAATGCCTCCTGTCATCCCCATAACAGAACATATCAGTACAACTAGCGTAAATACAATGACTGAACAAGAGCTTATCCACCAACAGTGTTCAAAGTTAATAACTTCATTCTACAGAACCTGCAACATTCTTTAAAGTTAGTAAACCATTAAAGATATTACAATGGCTAAAAAAAAACAGTCAGACTAAAGCATTAGATGTGAAAGTTCCATCACTCCAAAGTCCATTTTAACATTGTTATATACATATTGGACTACTTGCCTTAGCAAAGAAAAGGAAACAAATACTTACAATGTGTAAATGTAATATAATGAATGGTAACCACAATGGTGAGCATTTTCTCAGAGAGAACAATTTTGCCATCGTGCTCGCAACTGAGAAGTCATGGTTTAAAAAAGACAAGCAAAGAGCTTCTGTTCTTAACTGAACAGAACCAAGCCTCAATGTTCAATTTCAGAAAGGAAGGCCTTACCATAGAGCAAGTTCTCTCCAATTGGAGGAAGGAGGACTGTCAGCGTCATAAGACCAGGATCGTGCCACTAAAGTAGGAAACAAAATATACTTCTATTGCTATATTTCTCTGTGATCTCGACTTTTGATATGATGTTATTACTCCACCTTACGTTTTGATTGGTGGCAGGCACAGTGGTGTAATGAAACTTGAGGGGGGCCCTTGCAAGGTACGAGGAGGGGCCCCTCACTCCGGATTTAATCAGGAGCTCTCAGGCCAGAGTACTATGCTGAGGGGGCTCCCCCTGCAGCTCGGGGCCCCCGCACACGGGGGACTGCAGGGGCCTGTGTTATGCCACTGGTCAAACAAAGTGTTTATAATTCAGCTTTTTCCATGAAGCGGCACAGATATGTCAGCAAAGTTCCACTTCTTCATCCAGTGACTATGGAGTCAGTCTAAGTATCTCAATTTTCCCCCATTGATTATTCTGAGAAATGTTAATACTTTCATCATGCCACACCCATAGTGGCTTTACCCTTATGTCTTACTAATACCATTGTTCATGAGCCCATTACATGGGTCTCTCTTGGGTATTTGAACAAGAATAATCATTATAACATTTATTTTCCTCGCATTTGGTTTTTCAGGAAAAGAAGCTGATGCCTTCATCACAAGAGTAGCAGTTTGAAGAAATAGGACTTTTATTGTTTCAATGAGTCCTAATATTGGGCAAGTAAAAAGGCTATGGTGAATTATTATGTTTTTGTATGGTGAAATTTAACAAATATAGAAAAGTATTTGGGATCACAGTGATAGCTTTAAAAGTCATCTGAACTCATAGATGTAGATCCCCAAAAATATTAAGATAGCACTTGTAACATAAGGGACTCTTTGGGCTCCAATGACATCATACGGTTGCCTCAATGGCCTCCTGTTTGCAGCTGAGGGGCTAAATGAAGAGCAAGAAGTGAAAGTTCCAGAAATTGCAAACCTATTCCTGGTGCTCTCACCCCTTATTGAGGCCACCTTCCTAATACTTACATTTAACATGTTCAAGCAATATTATGTTATTTTGTAAACCATCTTAAATCAAATTAGTGAGTGGCATTGTTTCACTAGCTTCCTTTATGGACACTGATTAATTAAAACACCAAGGGTAGAAAAAGTGATATCACACAACCACTCACTCCCAACGTTATCACATTGTTGACATATCATCATCACAACATTAGCAGAATAACAGGCTATTTGCTACTAAACGGCTAGGGAAGGTAAATGATTAAAAACTAACTAAAAAGTACTCTATGCCCTGATTACTTTATGTTCCTGTCGGTGCCTTTATGACCTTTGAGATCAGCATCAGCAAAGCCAGTGTCAAGAGTAACAATTGTTACCACTTATTGACATCCACACCTTCCAGTCATTTTCAAGAGTCCACCTGCAGGAAATGGATATGATGCAGAAAAAATATCAGATTGAAATGAACTTGAGCACAGGTACAGGTAAGAGTTTAGAAAAGCATACCTAAGCACTTTTACATCATCACTGAATCAGTAAAATAGTGCTAGGTATTTATGCACTTTGTTTGAGACTGGTTTTGCTCTGGCATCATTTCAGCCTCTTCTTAGGTCTTCTTCGGGGACTCCCTGCATCAAGATATCCACGACCCTCAGATGCCTGAAAAGGGTGGGTGCTAGAGTCAAGCATTGATTGGCTCTCTTATCACATGACATCAATTGCATGTCTGAAGCAATGTAGGATGATGCTCTGGTAAGCAAAGTGCTTCAGGACTGCTGTTGTGCGGTCAGGGTTGGAAGCCCTATAGATTGTGCCTTCCCATCAGAGAGGTATTTACACTGCAGCACCTTGTCTTTTAAAATCATTACTGTACTAGCTCAGACCTAGAGCTATCTCATTACATACATACACAGAGACAGCATAAAAAGTGCTAAAAAGTTTGTGCTCTCTCCCCTAAACATAGTAACATTGCTTAATTCTCAATTGGCATATTTAATTTATTTATAAGTCCCAAGTAAAGTGGCACTCCCTGTTCCCAGAGCCTGTAAATTAAACACTACTAGTGGTACTGCAGCACTGATTGTGCCACCCACTGAAGTAGCCCTTAACCAGGTCTCAGGCCTGCCACTGCAGAACATGTTTGTGCAGTTTACACTGCCACTTCTATCTGCCAAAATAAACCTTTTGCTAGGCCCAAACCTTAACTTTTTATACATTCAAGTCACCCTACAAATAGGCCCTGGACAAGCCAGAGGGCAAGGTACATCTCATGGTAGTGAAAAACATTTCAATTAGTTTTTCACTACTGTCAGGACTATATCCCCCATAAGATGACACTAGGATTACCTTATTACATTTTATAAGTGTAGTTCGCAACTATGAAGCTATAGACTTGTTGATTTTGGTGTCTCTTTAATCACAATTTAAAATCTAAACTTATGGTGAAGTCGATTTTAAATTGCAATTCTGAAAATGCCACTTTTAGAAAGTTGGCATTTTCTTACTTTAGCCAGTTGGTGTCTGCTGCCTGTCTCTGATCACATGTCTAGGGTGGGTGATAATTGGGCTTTGTGTATTCCCCTTAGACAACCACAGACAATGGGAGCTTATGTGTGACTTGATGGGCCATCCTGGAAGGATGGGAAGGAAGAACTGGACACAACCTCACTTACACCTGAATAGGCTGTGTCCTGTCCCCACAGAAAGAGCTGCATACCTCCCTGTAGTGAGTCTGGCGACAGGGCAGGAAGGGAGGACCACTTTACACTTTGAAGGCTTGTCTTTGAAGTTCCCCTATTTGAAAGGCATGACTGGGTACAAGTACTGGACCCCAGACACCACCACATCAGTACCCTTCTTCATCTGTGAAGACACTGTCAACAAGGGCTGTTGTTGTGCTGCTGAAAGGACTACTGCTTTGTTGGACTCCTGCTTTGCTGTGCTGACCTGCTGCCCTCCTGCTTGGGTGAGAAGGATTGGACTTGCATCACTAGAACCAGAGTAACTCCAAGAGCTGGCTGGCTGGTGCCCTGATCGGAGATCTCATGGACATAAAAGACTTCCAACCAACATGCTTCTTCAATGAGACATCTGTGAGTCTGCCCTGCCAAGTGGTGCCAGCCCAGTCCTGGACACTTGAAGTGGGCCTAAGGTGCATCTCCAGTGGAACGGATGCATCCTGTGCTGAACTAAACATTCCTTAGCAGAACCGATGCATCTCCTTGGCTGAGCGGTGCATCCTCGAGCAGAAGCGTTGCATCGCCGCTGTTGCATGGATTGGACCCGTTGCAAAAGACTCGCATTTCCGCAGCCTCCCGCATCTGGGACGGACACTTGAGATTCGGATATCCTTCTGTGCAATGCTTTACCCAACGCAAGCTCCTCGCATCCCTCATCAATAACAGCCTCGACAAGGATGCCTGATCTCCGCATCGCCGCCTCACTGCTCATGGGAACCGACGCATCGCCTTGACTGCGTCTCGCACTCTCGACACCAAACTTCCAACTGCAAGCCCTGTTGATAGGATCCTCGATGTCGAGGTATCAGGCACTTGTACTGCCGCCTATCAGCATCCTGGAACCAACGCATCGCCTCATCTGCACGACGCATCTTCAATGCAGATCCACGCAAGTGCTACCCAACCAGGATTAAGGTACTTTAGTTCAGCAGGTCTAACTGGGTCCCAGCAACTGGCCCACGCTTCATCACGGTCAGCCTGAACTTTTGACTTTCTCCCGGTCCCGCTCTACCAGATATCCCAAATAACACTTTTTGCTTCTTGGCGCTATTTTTACCTAAATCTTTTGAATTCCAGATCTCAAGTTCTACTTATTGGATTTTTATCGTTTCGATCTTGGTTTAGTTATTAAAATAAGCTCTATGTTTCTAATGTGACATGGAAGCTTTTTGTGTAGTGTTTTCACTATTTAACTGTTTGAAGTGTTGCACAAATACTTTGCACATTGCCTCTAAAGTTAAGCCTGACAACTCTTTGCCAAGCAACCAGAGTGTGAACACAGGTTAATTTAGGGTTTGCCTTCTTCCTACCCTGATAGGATTGTGGCTGCTGCTTGACTAGGGCTCATATCCCTAATAACCACCAACCCAATTACTAACATGCAGGATAGCTCAAATCATGTTTGGGAACTAATGTGAAATTTGGGAAAATAAGGGTAATAGCAAGACAGGAAGCTCTAATGATATGTGTATAACAAATATTTACATAGTGGAAGCTGATGTTCACCGCAAATTGAATGATACACTTGATTCTGTAGTTAATGTAGGAGGGACTGAAGATCAGAGAGCCATGCCCTCTTCTATAGAATGCTAATCACCTCCTGTTACCGTCATAGTATCAAAACGGACAATAAGAAAACTAAGAAAACAAGAGACATTTCTAATTTTCATGATCAAACAATTGCTACAGCTGACTCGACCGATCATCAATATTATCCACTAATTTAGGGAAACAATAAGATGTCTAAAGGTAGAAAACAACAGTGTAACTGCTAGTGATGGTCCAATAGAGGTTGTATGAAGTAACTTACACTTTGTATAACATCCTAAAACTGGACAACTATTACATTTAAAATAATCAGGGGGCATAAAGGAGGGAAAGGTCCACCAACAGAAACATCATCATCGAGGTACGGAAGTGGAGTGTGTGTGTTATAACTAAACTATCAAGTTCTATGGATAGAAGGGAAAGGAAGAGCAACCTTCATGTTGGTCCATACCAGACTTTGTTCTCCGCTGCAAAGACAGAGAAATAAAAAGAGAGCAGCTCAGTTTTTAGCTGTAGCCTAATTAAGTGTCAGACTTCGATGGGGAACTAGAGGGCGCACATGCAAGATGGCCGTAATGCTTTGAGGCTCCGGCAGCCCGGGATACAAGATCCGATAAAAATCCTTCCCAAGCTTCAGAGGTGTGCTGGTTAAAATATGGCCTTCAATCTCCTTTCTAAAGGAAATATAATGAGGTAAATCAGGGCTCCAGTGTTTATCAAGAGCGGCAGAAACAGACCGTGCGGTGCTTGCTTCGTGAGCAAGCCAGAGCCGGTGCTGGTCTTAGGGAAGAAATCGAGCCCGGGGATTCCGTGTGCACCGGACCCGCCCAAGCATCTAATGTGACAGTTGTGGTGTGGAGAACCGCTATTGCAGAGGGACCCAGGCAGAGCGCCGACACGTTCCAATATGCCCATGTAGCGAGGATCGTTCTAAAAGTATAACACAGGATGTCGGAGCAATAAATATACTTGCTGTATGGGCCTGCTAAAAGACCCGCTCCCGCTGAGCAGGCAGAAGATGCCACAAGGAGGGTAAGTCAAGCTACACCTGGTTGTATGTTCCATAGCTTGGGGAGTGTGACACGATGCCCCTGCAGAGACGGTTGTACGCATTTAGGCGTCTGACATATTCTATCATTGTGGCTGCATCCCAAAATCAACCGTGAGGCCGGAGACTTTATAGCGCTGGCCTGCAAGTGAAGGAATACTCTCATTGGCAGAAGTGGCGCGTGAGGGTCACCACATCTTTGACAATTAGCCCCAGAGTACTGCGCGCAACCGTACTGGCTGTTGAATTGAGAAACTGGCGGGATACCTCCAATTACTGTATTACGAGGGAGCAAGTGAAACAGTGCAACTGAATCCACATGCAAGCGCTTGTTGCTAAGATAAATAACTACGAGTAGCGGCCGAGTCCTGCTTCACAAGGCACCAATATCGACAAGTAGATAGGGAGTCACTAAAATACGCATAGTTTGAACATTGCTACAGAATATACTTGCACCCAAAGCCTCTGTCAAGAGTCTTCTTTTCAGATATGTATGTCAATATTGAGGGTTAGGGTGTTGATTGCTGCGGCCCGAAAAGTCAAACAAACTACTGGCACTGAATGCAAAGTTCCTGATCGGAAACGATACTGCATGAACTGATACACTGCCTAATTGGGGAATCATTTTAGACTGTGACATCTGCAAAGCTAGCGAGACAACGAAAGTTAGCCACAAACATAACAAGCACACATCACGCAATCCCTATAGAAGTACTCGTTGTGTGCCAACCATTGGTAGAAGCGACGGCAAACAAGTCAAATTGGCAGTTGAGGCTCGTAGAATATCGCATACACCACGAGGAGCCAGAAAATATCGAACTGGATCACTCCTCAAAACAGCACAAAATCCGGATGCAGACCTGAAAGCTTTGCTACTCACCATGAAGCACATAGTCCTACCTCAATAGAAACTAAGATGGATTATATGTTAGTGTGTATGGATTCCATTGCTCATAAATTGGAAAAACACGATACGCGTATTGCGGAAGCATAGCATAGGATATCAGAGCTGGAGGATATGTCAGATGGTAGGCAAGAACAACTGCAACAAATGGACCGTCTGTTAAGGATGATTGTGCCCAAAGATTAAGATCTCGAAGCGCGCTATAGGTGCAATAACATACGCATGCTTGGGATTCCCGAAAGCACAAACACTGGTCTCATGGAAGATTACATAGAACGGATGCTCCAAGCCATGTTTGGTTCCGACGCCTTCTCTTCATATCTGGTGATTGAAAGGGCGCACCGATCTCTCGGGCCACAACCCCACCGAGTGCCAACATCAGACCCAAAATTGCGAGACTTCTTAATTATAGGGCTCGAGATGCTGTCTTCAGGTTAGCTAGAGAGAAGCGACAACTCACACACTGTCAATATATCCAGACTTTATGCTCACAGTACAGGAGGCCAGGAAAAAATGAGTGCCCGTGAAGAAGAAGTTGCTGCAGGCTCAAATGGACTATGCCATGTTTACCCAGCTCACCTCAGAGTCACTCATCAAAGAAAACAACATATTTACAACAACCTGCAGCAGGTGAAGGACTTTTTAAAACGCACCAGTTGAAATGAGGTTGATGCGGCCTATGCTCACTCGCCAGTATTACCCTTATCAGAGAAGGGATAAACATCTTCACCAGAGAGATAAGTGACTAAGTTTATATATGTTAAGCCAGACCATAGGTAGATATCATATTGTGAACTTTAAAATTAAAGCGTGCAACTGATTTCCATGACAGGATGTTGTGCTGAACTGTATGTCAATTTAGTACCCAATTTCCTTTCTATTTGAGACAACATTACAAGAACAGAGTACAAAGATTGTTTCTTGGGACTAATACAAGTTGTATTCCTGGGCACCCCTCCCCCATCGGTTCAACCCCACATTTGCTTCCCTAGGGGGGGAGGAGAGTTGCAGTGCTCTCAGGTGATACCCCATAAGGAGAACTCCTGTACCTATGTTAAGTTCTGTAAATTCTTAGTATTTAACTCTGTTTAGTTGTGGCTGCTGCTATATGCATTTAATCATTCTCATTCATCGATCCACCTACATCTTTTGGGGGAGGGCTGTGATGGGACAACATTCCCGATAATACTCCCTACAGAACGTAGATGGGGTTCTCTTGAATGTAGGAGAGTAGGATCTGCTTCACATGTTTACCCCCACTTTTTGCTGTTTTTCGACTTTAGTCTGGCTGGGACCCTGCTATTCAGGGCCCCAGCCTAGCTGCTTCCTCTGTAAATTGATTGCTTGTACTTTAGGTACAGTTGAGATTGGATCTGAGGTGCCCTTATAAGTCCCTAGTATATGGTATACTATGTACCCAGGGCATAGGTACCCCAGAGGCCTACCCGGGGCTCAAGCATGTATTATGCCACCCCTGGAAAGCCACCCAAAATGACATCACAGGTCTGCTACTGCAGCCTGGGTAAGGTGGCGCATGCACCCATTACTGAGATATAGGTTCACTATATCTCCCCATATACTGCACATACAAACCTATCAGTCACCCGTATGGCAGGCCTGATCAATCCTGAAGGCAGGGTGGCAGGGTGCTTGGTTATGTGTGAGGGGTGCCCAGGCATTAGCTGAGCTCCTTTGCAGCCTTCAGAATCTCTTCTCTGGGATTGTCAGTAGTGCAGCCTCACCATATACTCTTAAGTGCATTATAACCAAACGGTAAATGCTAACTTTGGACTGGCTGCACGGAAACATGTTGAGTTTGGAGTCAAACACCTTGGAATCATACCCTGGTGTGGGAGTATGTGCCCACCCTTCTAGAGGGAGACACATGGCATCACTGGTATACCTGGTAGAAACTTAATAGAGCCCTGGCATCACAAAATGGATGCTGCAGCCACAGACAAGTCTGGCCTCCTACTGCTGACCGAAACTCCGGCAGGGGAGGCCTGGACATTAGGTTTCCTGTTACAGGGAGGTGTAACCACCTCCCTGAAAGGATTATGTATATTGGGACTGGGTGAGAGCACTGTCTGAGTACTTTGAAGTCCTGCACTGGGGGCACATTTGGTGTCCCTGTGCATAGTCCAGCTCAGACCGGTTCAGGGGTTTCCAGGCACGAAACTGGACAAAGGAAATGGGTGTAGCCACCCCTCTTTCCAAACCCTCCCAATAGGTGGGTCCCCAGAGCTAGTCCAACCCCTTCCTTAGGTATAAGTAAGGAACCTCTGTAACCAGAACTTTAGTTTACCCTGGACGAAACTCTGAAGCCAAATCCTGCACCTTCGACGCTCTGCTCAAGACCAGAGGACTGAAGAAATCTCCCTTGGGGTCAAGGAGTGACTCCCCTGCTTGGCAGGCACCAACAAAGCAATTTGCTGGTCTGCATTATCGAAGCTCCCGCCAGACTCCAAAGTATTTGCAGCCCAGGAAGAGGATTTCCAGACATCTCAGAGGCTGACCCGAGTCCCCAGCTAAGCGGGGACCCGCAGCCCTCCTAAGTAGCGTGGAACCGGAACTCCTGGTCACCATGCACTTTTGCAAGTGCATGGACTTCTCAACATCTCCTGAAGTCGTGCTTGGGATGACTTGTAGCCCCCACCTCGAGCACGGAATCCACCGAAGATTGTCAGCTTGGTCATTCCGAGTGACCCGTGGGCTGCCATTTTGTGTTTTGTCTCGAGGTCCCTTCGCAATCCCTGGTCCGTTGACTGGTTGGTTCCTGAGGGGGTAACTTTGAATTTCCTTGTTCTTCCCTGGTTGCTCCGGATGTGCCCCGACTCCCTACCAAGTGGTGAGTCCCACAGACCTTTTTTGGTCTGCACCGAAGCATCTTTCTCATTCCTGCGTGGGTTGCTGTTGCCAAGGCTCGTTGTGTCCAATCCGGGCATCGATGCTGCAGTACTCTACATCCTTCATGGGACAGCTTGAATCCAGCTCCTGGTCAACCTCGACACCTCCTGGTCCTCGTGGCTGAAGAGTCAAGCTTCACCTCTTTCACCTAAAATCACCCGACATCGGTGGGCATCTGTCCATCGCCTTCCTGGTCACTGGCTAGTGACCCATACTCTGTCCCCTCTGCTTTCAGGTTCTTCTTATCTTTGATCCAGGCTTGGATCTCTTCGGACACTTTGCATCTTCCCGGCAGCAGCACTTCTTTGCCAGCTCCTATTGAAAACGACAACGCAACCCGACACCATTTAACAACCATGCACCGGCTTCCCTGGGTGAGGTAACACGAGTACTACAGTACTCCCATGGGTGCTAGCCCTAGAACTTCCTAAGTCCAAAAGGGTTTGGTCCTGACTCATTTCTAAGTATCTCTAATCTTTAAAAATCTAACCACGACTTTCCCCTTAGAAGCTAATGGGAGCTCACGGCTGTGTTCGCACGCTGCACACGGCCCCCGTGGGTCCCCTGTGTCACTACCTTGGGTGGTTCCTTGGGGTCCCAGTGATTCTACAGGCTCTAGGCCTTGTGTCTAGTTAAGTCGTGGTTCTTATACCACTATTTTAGTATATGGTTTGGCTCGCCCCTAGGGCCTGATGTGTATTTGTGATATTTTACTGTGATTAATGAAGTGTAACTTATGTGTTTTGACCTCTAGTCTCCTAAAGAGACTAGGAGGGTGTGTTTAGTAAAAAATACATATATTTTATATATATACCTGTGTGGATATCTTTCATTTAGTGACTCAAGAGATTATAGACTGGTAAAACAAGCTGCTTTATATTCTTTCAAGACTTAGCCTGAAGGCTGCTCTCCATAGCTACCACTAGGATAGCTTTCAATAAAGGTTGTCTTTAACCTATAACTAATAAGGGGTTGTTTGGACTGATACAAGGTGCCTACTGTAACTAGTGGACAGCATATATCAGGCCAACTTCTCACATTGAAGAGATATCATGCTTGAGAATTGTGGGAAGTAAAAGGATCCCATGCATAGTATATGTACTAAGGTGGTGTTACTTTTTTTGTTTGATAAGGGTGGGAGGTGGGGGTTTGGGGTTGTATGTTTAGTAGTACAAACTCATATTTATACAGCTTTATTACAGTCATTGGTCTAAACCGGTTTACTCATGTTACTAGATTGCACATCATTAAATCTATACTCTCTGTTAAACTCATGACTTGTACAACGAATCGCTCTGAAATCCAGTTCATGTCTTGGCATGTCCGAGGGTTGAATAACCCATGCAAATGCAGGCACATCCTTGCATACATAGGCACAATGTACAGATAACCCTCCTACAGGAGACACATTTTAATACCCGGTGTACTCCTACCTTCACAGCTCGCTGGGCAGGACATCAATGTTTCTCCTCATACTCCACGTATGCCAGAGATACAGCTATACTTGTAAAGAAAAATGTACCATATGATGCTATGGAGTCCATTCAGGATGCACAGGGTCGATATAGTATCAAGTGGGGTAGGCTGGGACCCCATACTATTAATAGTGAACTCCTATTGGCCTAATAAGGATGATCCCACATACTTTACTACACTGTGGGATAAAGTTCTTAGCGTCGGAACTACATATGTTATATGGTGAGGGGGGGGCGGGGGGTGGGGGGGGGACTTCAACACAACATCAGAACCACACAAGTATAGACCACGCCCTGTGCCCCATCACTATACAGCTTCCCAGAACCAGATGAAGTGCCTCATTAATGACAACTGTCTTCTGGATGCATGGAGGTACTTCCAACCAAATGGGAAAGAGGGCATACATTACAAAGCTGTACATTCAACCTGGTCAAGGCTTGACTATTGGATCGTCTATAGGGGACTTGGGCCATGGATTGTTAAGGCTGAGCACTTGGCACGGACCTATTCCGATCATTCTCCTGTAAAGATGGTACTGCCCCCCAGGACTATATGGGGCCGATTGTGACTTGGCGTCTTGTCCCGACTATGTTGTTGGATACTGTGTTTAAAGAGGAAATTGTGCAAGACATCCGGGACTTCTTCCAACACAATATAGGCTCAGTAATTCATATCTCTACAGTCTGGGAAGCCTTTAAAGTCACTACAAGAGGTTATTGCATTGATAAAGGGGGGGGGGGTGCTTAGAGATATACAAACCACATTCAGGCTGTTGAATACTGATTTTAAAAGGCTAGAACAGGAAAGTAGCGCTAACCCTAGTGGCATTAAACAGGCAGACCTCAGAGGAAAGATGACTGAATATACAGACACTGCGGAACAGGAATGTCTGTCCGACGCAAATATTTCAAAGGCTGTAGACATGGAGAAGGTGAAAGACCGGGAAGGCTCGTGGTGGAGCAAATCCACAAGCCTCGCTTCTCCCACTATGTGCTGGAGATACAGGGGGCAGATGGAGAGATCTATAAAGACATGCCGGATTTGCTCCGAGTGTTAAAGACATACTACTCCTTGCTTTACACTACACGGAGGCGGCAGCCAGTTGCACTGACCCCATACCTTGAAGATATAGCCCTGGGATGACTGGGGACTGCAAAGAGAAATGTTGTCTGCCCCATTAGAGCGGGATGAGATCTGTACAGCGATCATGCAGATGCGATCTGGGAAGGCTCGACGCCTAAAAGGATTCCCGGCTAAATTTTACAAAGCATATACGGAACATTTAGTTCCCGTACCTCAAAAAGCTGCAAGATTAAGCCAGAGAGATTGGTGTCCTCCCCCTTACTATGAATGAGGTGGCGATTTCCTCCTTGTTGAAGCCTGGAAAATCTGTAAATAATTGTGAAACCTATATGTCTCTGTCCCTAATAAATTGTGATGCCAAAATCTTGGCTAAGGTGCTACCTAATAGTCTAAGCCTCCTCATGGAATCCCTGGTACTACCAGACCAGGCTGGCTTTGTTCTAGGGTGAGCTACATCCCATAATCTTTGTTCTATCTTCTCTGTGATGCAGGATATAGATCCAGAGTTGGCAGCAGTTATGCTATTTCTAGATGCCGCCAAGGTTTTTGATGTTGTAAGCATGAAATACGGGTCTTGCTGGAGCATTGTGTTGGTGGTCATCGTGGGCAGTTGTTTCTTGGCATGTAGAGGTCACTTCACAGTCAAGGGGAGCCCAAAACCTCTGTTTCTTCATCTATTTGTCTGTAGGATTAGACTGTGATACCAGCTAAGGGTCCAGGACCTGGGGGTATCTCTTGGGGATCGGAACTCAGGCCAGCAGCAGGGCTCAGACAAATCCAGGCAGGTCCAGTTGTTGCTGGTCAGATGAGTCAATGCAGGGAGGCCTCTGGAAGCCTGCTGTGTACCTGTAGCTCAAACAGCATGTCAGTCAACTGACACCTGGAGTGACTTCTGGGAAGCCTGCCCTGTGGGTGTGGGATGCCCCCTTTGCCTGTCCTTTCACCTCTCCTGGGATTGGCATCAAACTGTCTAGGATCATAAAAAACAGGAAGGACTAGGTGTGAGCTGCATTTGTCAGAGGCAGGGCAGGCAGGCCTTAGAAGTCAGGATGGGGGTGGACAAGCCCTCAGGCTACCATTTGAAGCTCCGTGAGGATAAGTACAACTGCCAGGATATCCTACTCAGGAGAGCAATACCTTGCCCCACACCTAAGGCACTTTTATTCCTGTGTCTGTAGAGAATACACAAAACACCAAAGAAGAGCCATTGATAGCCATGGGACCCTGGCTACTGGTAGTAAGGGATAGTTTAGGCAGAAAAATACCAACTCTCCAAAAGTGGCACAATTAGAATAGTAACTGAAAATCTGACTTTACCAATAAAGAGGATTTACAATTCATTCGAGTGGAAACAGCATTGCTCTATCTGCTCCCAAACTGAAGTTGCCACTTAAGTATAACAGGTGACCCAGTTAGTCTATAGGAGAGACAGCCTTACAACAGTGAAGAATGACTTTAGGCTAGGACATGTAAAACTAACCCCCTCCCCCCCCCCCCCCACACACACACACATTTCCTACTTTTAAACACTATGCACCAGGTCTACGAACTTTTAGGGTTTAGCTTAGGGGTGGCATATGCATTTAAAAGCAAGGTTTGGGCCAGGAAAAGGTTTATTTTGCCAAGTCAAAATGATACTTTAAAGCTGCACTACAGGCAGTATTGGCAGGCCTAATGCATGTTTTACAGGTCTACTTTAGTGGGTGGCACAATGAGTGCTGCATCCCAGTAGAAACATGTAATTTTACAAGTAAATTAAATGTAAAATAAATGTACCAATCAGGTATAAGACAATTGTACCATGTTTTCAAGAGAAAGCACAAGCACTGTACCACTGCTTAGCTGGAGTAAAGGGGACAGAGACCTAAAAACCACAGCTACAGATTCAGCAAAGAAGGCAAACGTCTGTGGTAACCCTGCAGAAAGGGCTAGGTCCAACACTCTGCAAGAAAGACACCTGCAGATATGTTTAGTTTTGTTATTGCAAACACACGCTCACTGCGTGTAGTTGGTAGCATATTTTCTTTTTAATCTACTTTTCTTTTAACGTTTCTTGCATAAACTGTTGAGTTCATGCGTGCTTTATTGCGGTTTTGTTGGAAGGTAAATGCAGAAATGAGTCAGTGGATGCATGAATGAATAACAGAGTGCATGTAAGATGAGTTAATGAGTGTCTTAACTCTTCAATGATACAGAAGGCACTTCCATTCATAAGCCAGACCTATTGGCATTACCAATACTTGTTTTCAACCTTTTAGGTAAAAGAGATATCTTGATCCTGCAACACTCCCAATATTTTGGGAGGTGCCAATAGCCTTGTTGCTGTTATCTAGAGGGAATTACGGATGTTAATTACATTCTGTTTCTCCTTGTGATATGCTTTCTTCTTTGGCTTGGAACCATAACTGCAGTGAGGGTACTTAAAACATATTATTGGCTGGAGGCGTGGGCAATAACAGATAAATGCCATCAATAAAAAAAAAAATCTTTTAACTGGCAGATCTAGCAGACATGGCCTGCTAAAAGAGGAGGCTTCAATTCAATCGTTTTGGGTTTCTAGAGTAGGTCATGTTCATCACAAAAGCCATAGACTTCCATGACTTCACAACTCAACAATGATCATGACCAGAAATATAATACACTTAGCCATATGGAAAATCACACAAAATCAAGTCATTATTCAGACATTATGCTAACAGAGCACTTTCATTTCCCTCTGGTCCTCCAATGGCTACGCGGAACAGGCAGGAGGTTTGTGGATAGTATGCAAATACTGAAAAATAAATGCAAATCATTCAATTCTGGCTACGAAAGGAAAATGCAAAGAGGTAAAAAAAAAAAAAACAGGAGGTTAGTGTTGTGCAGTTCCTTATTCACTATGATGTTAACTCATTCTAATTTTAATGGAGCACTACATTCTGCGATCTACTTTAAACAACATCACGCTAGGGCATGCACTTCCAAGCCATTAGCAGGAGAAATTCACCATTTATATTCATTGAGTACCCAAATAACAAAGGCCAGTGCTGCAGAGAGCCTGGTGTGGGCGCAGAATAAATCGTGTTACTGAAGGAATAATTCACTGCTAAGCTGAATTAGGAAGGCGTGCATTTTCAGTGTTTAGAACAAATTGTTGCTCCGGTTTCATTAAAATATTTTCGGTTTAACCTACACTCCTATGTTCACAATATTTTGTTTATTCTTTTTACGAAATTACCTGCAATTGACATTTTGATCCCAGCCTAATAATTAATAAAACATTTAAAAAAGAAATCTGAGAAAATAAAATTACAAAACATGTTCTTTTAGGTTAAACTTGCAAGGTAATTTGTTAAATTTTTGTGAATTGTGTGTAACTGAATGAAAGCAATCGCGAGAACTATCCTCAAAGAAATGAGTTTTTTGGTTCCATCTATTCTGAAAATTAAGCAATACATTTGGTTATTTATGAAAACCTGAATTATTTACTAGTAATCTTCATTACTCCAATCCTCATTTACTCACCCCAAAACCTAAACAATTGAGGCACGACCCAAATCTGCAGCCATCTGACAACTCCACTTGTGCCCACCTCACATCTGTGGCAAGTCATCCCCTTTGAACATCTATTCCCAGGAACAGACAAACTGCAGACTTTTCATAATTAGCTGACAACTAAAGCCAGCCGGACAGAATTGGGGTTGAACAACCTAGAGAGGGACAGTGGGGTGTAAATTCTGGGACATTAAAAAGGAGAAATCGGAATGAATAATTTACTGACAAGTAAACCAGACATTACCTCTTTGCAGAAAATGTGCCTCTTTAGTTCTGTCTGTTATTCCAGATTTTCTTCTATTTGCTGCTATTAAGGCTCAGCATTGCGACACTGTTATTCAGTGTAACGGTGGGTGTGCTCTGTCCCTAAACCTATACTGTAAAAACATTTCACCCAATCGGTGTACATCTTCAGTAATGCCACTCTAGGTTGGCACAAGAAATGGACCAATGGCGTGTGCTGGAGTGTGTATTTATAAGATTCACACACATGACAAAAATATATGGCCTCAGGGTGCACTACTGTCCTCAGACTAGTCTTCATTTTAAAAACGCTGCAGTGAAACATGGTAGTAAAAAGTGTGCTTGCCACTTAGGAAAACCTCGTTTATCTACTAGATAAGTCACCTCTAAAGTGGGCTTTGTAAGCCAACATAGTTGGGAGCTTTACATTTAGGAATGTGGCATAACACATTTTGGGAATAGGACGTGTTCTAAGTGAACAGTTGACCAAAAGAGGTTTCACTGTGTAGATAAATCTGTGATTTCCATGAACAAGCCTAGCTTTAAATAAAATCAGTATTGTCTATCCCTGCCTGAGAAAATAGGACTGATGATTAAAAGCTGTTTTTCACTTAGATTAAAAAAACAAATTAAATGGCGAAAGCAGATTGTTTTATAAATTTAACCAGTGTGACTATAATTCAAAGGCCCAATACACATCCTTAACCTTTCGCTAAGGACCCTGCTTCTGGATGAAAATGGCTTGGGCCCAGGAAGGCACTGGTGTTACAAAAAATTGTCAGTTAACAGGGATTAGCTATCTGGCAGGGGATAAGTACAGCTGACAAAACAAAAGGCAGCTTTAACTGTTCTTTCACTCCGCGATGGTAAAAAGGACTGTTAAGCGTGACTAACATTTACAGCCAGGAACCTCTCTGTTTTTCTGGCTCCAACTTCAGGAGTGGGAGAACCAGTTTTAGCCCTACTAGCGACAAGTTTACCAAATGTCCACATCGAAGTGGCTAGGGCAAGGACCAGAATTCTTGTGGGTGAAGGAGGCCATTATGGTTTCTGGGTAATGGGAAGGTTTGCAGAAAACCAATAGAGTAATTGCTGCAACAAGAGGTGGAAAATTGTCCGAATGTTAAGTGTTATTAGTTTGGGAGCAGATGACCCTAGTAAGCACAATCTGATACGATCAAAACACAGTTATGAGACAATCTCTGCTTAACCACTGGTAGCTATGGAACAAGCTACCTATAGTCCCCAAAGAAGCACCTGTTAGGATCAAGCTGTACAAACAGTTTTAAAGTAAAGTACACAACACCAGAAAATTCCCAAGCCAGTTACGAAAAATAGAGACAAATACAATAAACAACAAGGCAACAATAAAAATAAATTAAGGGGAACCAGCCAAAATAATTTTAACGTTTGAAGGCAAAACATGCCTTTGAACTTAATCTCTGGAAATGGTAATCAAAATGCCCCAGGAAGGCAAGGTCCAAAGCAGTGGCCAGAGGCAAGGCCTAAGCCAATGGCCATTGAGGGTCTCTCAGTCAAACATCATTATTGAGGTTCCACTGAAGCCATTCATTGGGTGCCAAAAGCTCAGTGCAGAACATAGTAAGATGAGGGCACTTCATCAATCAGATATATTTGCTGTCTTGCCCTGGTTCAAGGTTTTTGCCAGCTGGAGAGGGAACTGGTGCATAGAACATTGCCTTGAGGACCAAAGGGCTGCATTACAAACTATAAGGAACTTTCCCAGCAGTTGGTGAAAAGGGGAACAGTCGTTTTTCCATCTCCACAGGTTCAGGACAAGGTGCTGAGACTGGAGCTAGGAGGTAGGACCCTACGTGGGTAAGAAAGCCAGTTGCCTCCTACTCAGCTTTTTTGATGCCCTGAAAACAGGTTTAGCTGGAACTCGTGCTATAAGGTACCTGGCCTTATGGACCTCTGCCAAGCTACAGCAACCAGTTTTGGTACCAAAAAAGTGACTTGCTTCCCCTCAACTTCTACAAGGCTGTTTACAAACAGCTAACCAGAGACTGAATCTGCTCCTCCATGGAAAAGAAAGGCCTTTTCAATAACACCTATGCCTTTTCCTCTTGCTTTCATCAGTCAAGGAAGGACTAGGGGTGGGCGGAACTCACCCAGTTCCACTCTGCTGAATTCCAAGGAGTGACATGAAAACTCTGAGATACCACGGAGTTCTGCGAGGTGGTGGAATCGACATGTGGCACTGCTCGCGTGGATTTTTAGTGCTGGGTGCTTGCTCCTTGCTGCAAAATTAGCATGAAAAGCACCTCATGGCTCACCAGAAGGCACTGCTTCTTTGATGCCACTCAAGAAGACTTTCTACTTGAGTGGCAGCTTTCTCACCGTGAATGGTCGCCACTGCCCGCGTTGAGAAAATCTCGCCGGGTGCCATCTTAGCACCTGAAAATCATACAGCGGAATGCCATTTCTCACTTGCACTCTCCAACTTACCATTGGCCAACCAGGCATGAGAATAAACTTCACCACGCAGTGGTTGATGGAGTTTTCCAGAGCTCCGCATTACAAGCACAATGTGGAGTGGGAAAAACTCAGCAAACTACGCTGGCAGAGAGGAATTTATCGCTCACCCATAGAGAGAACACCTGCCTCCACATATCTGTGCTTTTAGTACCTTATGGTGTTCACCAAACAGGTAGTCAAAGTCTACCCATTAACGTCAAGATCCAGGAGAGAGCATCAACCAAACTGTAGCCTCATGTAATAGCAGAGAAGTATTCAAAGGAGTGCCCAACAAGGACCTGACAATATCTTTCCCGGATAGAACCTCCTTACTGTGATCTCCAAGAAGAGACACAGGTCACAATCAACCTTGGACCAGGAGGCCTCAAGCAGTGGATACTATTAATAAGTTCTAAAACACAGCTAATCCACACATGGTGGCTTCATGGTGGGAGAAACAGTGTCACATCTTCACTCATGAAGAACAGGCAAGCACCCAGCTGCTCATTGTTTGCTTTAAGAGAATGTTGGAGTAGATAGTAATAATTGTCAGTTATTTGTGATTTCCACATTGCATGAAGATGAGAAGGAGCCTCCTGTATTATGCCATTTCAACTGATGACACATCAAAAGTAGTGCAGCTGTGTGGGCTTTTTTATGACAAGAATGAGGGTAGTTTACCTGCTCCAAGCAGACATCATATTCCTTTTGGTCCCCACAGTTGGGGAGTTGGTATGAAGGAGTTCTGGGTAAAATGAAAAGCATTTACTCTGTGTCTTTAGAATAGACAGATCAGAGTATTTCCTAACTTAGCTATGGGAAGATTCTTCCCCGACTTTGATGCAGATCTCTCTTGCCTGACACCTTAGAATATGTTCTTGGTTAGCTCCTGAACACACATGCCTTCCTTTGCTTTCAACCTTTACTTGGTTCATCTTTAGACTGACATCTCCTGCTTGAAATTTCCCTGTCATTTTAGATGCTCTTAAATTAGTTTTATGGGGGATCCTTAATGGAATTGAATCTTTCTCTGCTTTACATATACTATTTTTCAAAAGACGTATTTTACAAATAATCAATTATATTCTGTTAGATTGATTAATCCTTTCAAAATTGAATGATTTTTTGACCAATGATAAATTGATTGAATAGAATCCTGTAATGGGCCAAATTTGCTAAAATACCTTTATCGTTTTGAAAACCATCCTCTCTTCCATTCTTGTGAAGCCAAATGGGTTTCACTGTACTTTGAAATTATTTGAGCTGATGCTAGCTCTCAGTTTACACACTCTGCTCAAATCTCAAGGTCTATTTGAACAGTGACGCAACTGATTTGACTAACACCTGAGGGTTTAGATATTGAAAATTGGACTATCACAGTCAAAAAGACCTGTATGTCTGCCATTAACGATCTACAAGCCAAATTTCTTTCCTATTACTTATTGACGCTTGCTTTGATCATGTACAGTGCCTCACTCAGGGCCGAACTGGGTGAAGCAAAAGTAACTTGCAAAAATGCTCAAACCAGCCGGCTCTCTTGGTCGCAATGTGCTATCTCTTTACATCCACCCATTCACTCTCCTTTCCTTTCGCTCGCCCTCTTCTCCCTCTCTAATCTCTTTAGCTCTACCTTCCTCATCTTTCTCTGCCTTCAATCCTGCTGCAAATAACCTCTGGGAGCTGGAGAAAGTGACTAAAGCGCCAGTGGTGGCCAACAGCTTTCAAACTGACCATCAAGGACTCCAGGCCATAGGGAAAATGCCTGATGGGAAAAAGGGCATGTTCAGTTCTGCTCCAGCTACCTTTTGCCTAAGTTCACATTATAGAAAATACCATATGCATGCATATAGAAAAACAGAAGGGTTCACCTTTAAAACAATGTTTTTTATTGATTTGATAATTGCAACAGAGGAAAATACAAACAGTCACCATGCGAAGCAGGTATTCACCAATAGTGTATTCCAAAACATGGCAATTTCACTGGAACAGGGTGGAGAGGAAATGGAAGGGTACGAGAATGATGAGGTGAGAAGCCCAGAGGGAAGAATTTAGACAGGGCGAGATGGTCAATTCAAGGGACAATATGTAATCGCCCCGGTACAATCTTAGGAGACGGTAGTGTGTCAAACACATGGTGGTCAGAGGGGGGCACATATTCCATTTGAGATCCAAGTCTCTAAATAGGAGTGGGGTGTGAGCAGGTGTAGCTGGGAGAGTGGCAATGGGAGTGGCAATGGGTAATAGAAAAGACATGCCATGTTCTACAATGGGGGAGCAAGTGCATTGCATTACCGGTCTAGTGAGAAAGGTGTGGTTATGGTGGAGTAATATTAACAGCCTCTAGTTCCTGAAATTTAAGCAGTATGTTATCCTATTCCATAGCGATGGGTTATTTTTGAAGTCCCATAACTTCCTACCTGCGGAGCATGGTGTTTTCAGCATCAACCCAAGCCAGGAGCAAGAATTTCCATGCCGCCAGGGATTGGTCTGCCTGCCAGTGGCATGGAATGACGCCCTTCACCAGGGACAGAACCAGATCTGGTAAATGCGCCTTGACCCACCACCTCCCAGGGTGCAGGTTGCTGTCTAAGACGCATGCCTCCCAAGAGTGAATAGGTGCTAAGTTGATCAGCTGTGCAAAAGTTTGTAAGTGAGGCATATGTCCACAAGATGTGGTGTAGGCCAGAGTCGGGCACTTAGCAGTGGGGGCAGACCGCATTTGTTCCCGGGAAGTATAGGTTAATCTTTACTCGGGTTAGGTAGGCCCTGTGCAGTGTGAAGAGCCATATGAGTTTAAGTCTAGTGTACCTCGATACCGTTGTCAGAAAGCTAATATTCTGTACCATTCTTTGTCAGGGAGGGGGACAGTCAAGGTCTGTCTCCCATTTTTTGTGCAAATCTCTAAAAGGCATATGGTTGATGTCTCTGAGGGCTCCTGACAGCCAACTGACGCTGCCATTTCGCAAGTTTTGGAGTTATTGGATAAGAGTGTGGCACAGGGGCTTGGCATATGTGATGTGCCAACTAAGTGGTGCATGGGATAGGGAGTGATATGTAAGGAAATGTCCCCATGGGATAATGCATTGTTCAACAAGATCATGGTAAGACATGAGGACGCGGTCATCAAAGAGGTCACCCAGGGTCAAAGCGGCCTCAGTCTGCCAGTTCCCAACCAATGATAGTGGCCTCGGGGTGCAGGCATTTGGGGAACCCTGCAAAGGAATGGCCAAATCCTAGATTAGTGCAGAGTTTAGGATGCACAGGCTCCTCCAATATCATTGTGACATGGAGGAGGTGATGTGCGGTGGGTGGCTTAATCTGCATGCGATGGAAAAAGTGAAGCATGCGGCCTAGGCGCCAGGACAGGAACATTGAAACAGTGTCATCTAAGTAGTGTGTCGCATATCACCGGCATATCTATTAAAGTTGGGATGCCAAGCAGTAGTGTTAATAAGAGAAGGTTCCTAGGCCTCCCCATGTTGTGAGTAAGAACAGTTTGGCAAGGGTTAAGAACCACTCGGCAAATAAAGTTGCCATGAATTGTGTTCTATAAACAAAAAAAGGAGGTTGGCAGTGTGAGGGACATATTAGTGAAGTAGTAGAATAGGCATGACGGAATTATCATTATAGAGAGCGCTACTCTGCCGGCCACGGAGAGGGTCAGGGTGCACCAGAAGGAGGCATGTCACTACTCTACAGAGGTTGCCATACAGTAGGGCTTCCTCTTCATGGTAGACCTGGATTCCCAAGTAGGGTTTTTCAGCTACCAAGTCAGCCACCTGCCTCCCACATGTATGCCAACATGACAGGCATGGGGTGCAAGGGAACAAAACAGGAATTCCGCCTGTTAACGTGGAGGCTGGATATTTGGGAGAACCCAGCAAGGGTGTCCACATTGTTTGAGAGATCTGCTTTCTCATCTCAGATATAGAGAAGTATATAATCCACATAGAGCAAAACGATATGGGCATGGTCACCAAGCAGAATTACCCATGTTGCTCCTCTCCTATGCAATTGGATGGCAGCTGGTTCCACAGCAAGGTAAAAGAGGAAGGGGGATAGCAAGCATTCTTGGCGCTCTTATGTACTTGGAGAGAAGGCAATACAAGTCTCCTGTTTTGACTCACGCCATTGGCACATCATACAAGAGCAGGATCACTCGTAGCATGAGGTCATTCAGCAGCCCATATCTCTTAAGCAGGTTAAAAAAGTATTCCCAATTCAAATTATGAAATGCCTTCTCCAGATCCAACACGAGGCAGCCACATGCGGCCAAGGGCTGGGGTCAGCCTCTGGAATGATAAAAAAAAGTCCAAGGTTCAGAAATGTGTTCCTGCCTCGTACAAACCCATTTTGGTTAATGGTCATCGAGCAAGGGACTAAAGGGAGGAGATGGTCAGTCAGCCTTTTACTAAAGTATTACAGTCAGTGTTTGCCATCGCTAATTGCAGGGGCGGCTCCTCCGCTATGGCGGAGGAGCGCCGCCCCACTTCTTTTGAGAAGTGCAAAGTAAAGTAAACATAAAATGATAATACCTCGAGTTATTATCATTTTAGGTTTCCCTTCTGCTTTGCAGGTAGGCAGGGCTGTTCTGCTCTTGAAGCAGGGGAAGAGTGGTTTGCTCACTCTTAAGTGCACATGACTGTTTGGCAGGCCCTCTTGGGCCGCCCACAACAGTCATGCGCCCTTTCCTTGTTCTGCATGCAGGCTGCATGCCCAGGCCCCCATTCCCTTTCTGGGAGTCGAACCATGACACGCAGACCAAACATAATGTTGCATTGCAGTGTTGTGATTGGTCAAGTGAGCCTGGCTGTGCTTCTTGTTCCTCAAGTCGGACGAGGAGAGCAGGACAGGAGATGCTGGACCCGGCGGTAAAGTAAGTGTTTATTTTCTGTATTTTTTTTTTTTACATTGCGCACCCCCTTCTCCCTCCCCCCCGCCCCACCACATACGAGACATGATGACCGACATTGGCGAATGGCCGAAACAAAGCAATGTCCAAGGAGTCCTTGCCCAGTTTTGGGATGCATGTGTGTGGCTTCCCGAAGCGATAGAAGGGCTCTCCTTAATAGAAGGACAACGAGATTAAACTAGGATTTGGCTTGTGATAGCAATCTACAGAATGACAATTCCGTTCCATTAGTGGGATGAGGAAAGGGTTAAAAAGATAAATATTATTTAAAAGATTTCTATGTTCCTGTTCCTGGATGGGGCATCATCCACAGGGAAATTGAAATTAAGTAATACAGTTCAAGCCTCTCAAAAGAAAACAAACTAAAGAGGGCGCCACCTTTTGCTTTGAACCCTGGAGATTAATCGCCAAAGGAACTGCAAATAATGTTAAGTTTAAACTTCATAACACTTTTACCCGGTGAAGAATGTTCCAGCGCAAAATAGGCGTCTCAGCACCCAATTAGGTCATGGGTAGTTAGATAATTCTGTAATTGTAAGCATCATATTGCTGAAGGCGACCTCAAACATGAATAGCCTTATTTTGACTTCAGTAGACCTTCTAAATGTATATGTTTGCTTTATCTACAATTACACATTTTAAAAGATATTTTATGTGACAGTCTGTCATCTATGGGGAATTAAAACGAATGCAGCTCTTTACCATGCAATTTCATTTTGAGCAATATAGATGGTATGAAGAGCTTTAATACACAAGCACTCACTTATTCCCAAATCATTATCTCCGGCAACAATTTTCGGTGATGTATGATAATGAAGTAATAAAATGCAAAAGGCCTTTATCTAAAACAACATTTGGGACCCGCATTAAGTGGCTTTATGCAGCATCTGTGTTCTCCCGTGCAATTTCCTTTCTGTGTAGACACTCTGATTAAATTTCACACTTAGGAAGCAGTGAGCTACTTACCAAAGCAGGGCAATTTAGTGTTGCTTCAAGTTAAATATATGCAAAGTACTGCCAGTTATTCTGTGAAGAATTTCGACTTGAAGAATATTCACTAAATAAAATATATTTTACTTTGTTTCATCCGCAGGTAGGATGAACCCGAGGGAAGTCTAAAATTGAGATGAATAATTTTTCACTCAAGACTCAACTACATTTTTCACCAGTTTTACAGGTCAGTGTATAGTCAGATCTGACCCCAGACTAAAGTGGGAAGCAAGGTTCGAGCGAGCACAATATAAATAGATAATATGGCGCTTTCAGAAGCCTTGAATTATTCATCTTATTTATTTAAAAATGTACAAGAACCTGTGATTTTCCGTTGAATAAGTGAAAAATCAGAAAATCATTGTTTCTCAAATTAGAGGATTTCTGTCTAAAGCTGAAGACAAACCAGTGGTTATTAAAAACAGTCCACCTTCTGTGCGTTAAATTGGATATTGCTTTTCCTCGGTCATTATTTAGACACTTAAACCAAATCTATATTGAAGATTCTCACATAGGCCAACTCCCTTTCGAGTTCCAAAACTACACTGGTCGAATTGATGCGATTACGAGGAAATCGTGTGTTGGCATAGGGTCATTCTTAGTTGCCTTGGTGATAGTGTTTTGATTGACACCACAATGCTTCGACTCTTCTTTTCTATATTGTTGTGCTTTGTAAGCAGATTGACTTCCATGGTGCTTTGAACCCTGCATGGAATAGTTAGGCACTATATCATCTGCAATGAAACCAAATATAGTATAATGGCTGCCAAAGGAAAGCTTTAATTTAGGATGTTTTATCTCTTTAAAAAACACAAAGTCTGCATATGTGACACATCAGCTGATCTCTCAAACTTAAATACAGCTGCTCTTTGATAAAAACAAACAGACCTCCTTTGCCATATATGACCAACTCCCTATCATTTATGGATACATTGTTGAGCACTAAGTTGAACAACCTTTATGTACGAAATTGCAGTACTTTTTCCCGAAACGGTAGTTAGACTCTATGCGAGGGAAAGTTCAACCTGATCTATTGTTTTATTAAATATGACCATAAGACAGCTGTACATTTTGAACTGTACTCCAGTCACTTCTGTTTATGTCTATTGGTGAAAAACCTCCACCAGTCTGCTTATATTGAGATAATCCACATTTCTACAATTTCCTTGATTTGAGAAAATGACACTACGTATATGTTTCTCCAATTGTAACCTCTCTATTCTAGTTCAGTTTGTTCAACATTTTAATCACTTATAAGATTATTCACAAAAGGTGCAGACCACAATAAAAGTGAGGAACATAATGCACCACCTGGCAAAAATCACAGCACATACAAATCAACTAGAAAATTAAAGTTCCAGTTTTAAGGTCTTCAAGCCAAAGTGTTCGGATTCCACATGTCCTTGTATGAACACTCACTCAATACAAAGTTTGTGTCGTTACTTAAAACTATAACAATATAAAACATTTAAAAGACATATTATACAAAGGACAAAAGAATTGGTGGGTCCTTGCAATACCCTCTAGTGTGACTGGCACATTTTGCCTAAAGATAAAACTCACTGTGTACAGTCAGCTTTTGTTAAGTATAAGGTAATTTGGCTATTTAAAATCTAATATAGAGAAACCGATGTAAAACTTTATATGAAAAAATTAAAAATAGTTTAAATCCACTACAAATTGGATTAAATACATAACAATTGTTAAAACTCAATTACAAAGAGGTCAGACTTTGCAATGACTAATGTCGTGGTGCAGGAACTAGGGGCCTTATGTAGGTAAATTACATTTACCGATTCTTAAATACCGAATTTTACCGATTCGGTATTTATGAATCGGTAAATGTAATGTAGGTAAAAAAATACCGATTCGGTAAGTGTCGGTATTTTAGAATCGGTATTTACCGATTCGGTAATGGTAACCTGTATCTCATTGATTCCTATGGGCCAGGAGGCCCATAGGAATCAATGGGAAGCCAGTTACCATTACCGAATCGGTAAATACCAAATCGGTAATGGGGGGAGCTCAATCAAGGGTGGCAGGGTGTCACATTGACACCCTGTTGCACCCCTGATTCCTGCATGTGTGCACATGTGGCACACATACATGCCCTGAGGGCATGTGTGTCTGCCACATTGCACACATCTAAGGGCCAAAAAATGTATTTACTGAGTCATTCGTCATTTACCACCAACTTTCAGTTGGTGGTAAATAACGAATCCCCACACCCACCACACACTCCCCCTACATCTCATTTCTGTATTCGGTATTTACCGAATCGGTAAAATTACCGATTTGGTAATTTTACCGATTCGGTAAATTACTGAATACAGAAATGATCCCCCTACATATCAAAAGCCTAAATACCGGTCGGTAACGGTATAATTACCGAAAATCGGCCGTTACCGACCGGTATTGGGCTACCTACATATGGCCCTAGGTTATCAATCCGCGGTCATGTCTGCGCTTTGTTGTTTATTTTTAAGAAGGTCCTGCACTACTTTAAAAAAAATAATTGCCTATTCTTGCCAGTTCAAGGGGAACCATGGTACTAAAAATCCAGTTCATTGCATTGTTACATGTTCCTATGCTTTGATAGTATTCGCCGTGAGTTAAGCAACATCGGGCAGAAGCAAAGTAAGTGTATAAAAGTTTCAGCATTGTAGACACAGTCTGCACTTAACAATCTTGGAGAGCAGTGGCCAATTTGGGTTGAATTCTTTAATTTGTAATGTCAGCATCCTTACTGCCAAAATTTGGGTTAGGCAATCTTTCCCGATTGTGCAATTAGGATAAGATTGTGCCCGAAGGACATCATGGCTGTCGTTGTTGTATGATGCTGCCAGAGCCATTAGCGGCGATGTGGACTTAATATTTTCCATGTCTGCGGTCTTCGAGAGGAATTGTATCTGTTTTTTCAATATACTTTTTACTGTAGTGTGCGCGAGTGATAAAGTGTTTAGAACGGTCAAGTCGATTTGAAAAGTAGCTGCTGCAGCCGTTAGATAAGTGGACCAAGGGTTATTTTTATATTTGAATATATTTTGCAGGATAAATTTCAAGGTGCCTGGCGTCGCCATGGTGCATCTATGATAATACTTTAAAAAGGACCCCATGCTAGACCATTCAATGCCCTCCAGGCCAAATTTGAGTCTCACCAGAGGTCCCTGGTATAATAAGGCAACTTGAACACTTTTTTGTAGACTTTTAGATGTAGTTTTTCAATAATTTTATTGAGCTGGTGCGGAAAGGCCTCACTGCCGTAAGTGATTGCCGATGGTAATACAGCCCTGAGCACTTTTCTGATTGGGGCTAAGGTGGGGCTTTCATGGGCTGTGTATATTTGGCAGAGTCTAGTGGTAATTAATGCTGCCTTATCCTTTAAATGGCGCATGTGTGTTGTAGGTGTGCAATTTGCTGAGAACCATGTGCCCAGATAGTTATAGGATTTGACTCCTGAGATTTTTAAGGGACCCAGAGACCAGTTGCAGCTCGTTTGTATTGGCGTCCTTCCGAAAGAGAACACCTATGTTTTGGAGGCGTTTACTATCATTTTATTTGCTATGTTGTATGTGTGAAAGGGGTTTCATGCTCTCTGGATTCCTTGAGTTGTCAA
Organism: Triturus cristatus; assembly: GCF_964204655.1. NCBI lineage: Eukaryota > Metazoa > Chordata > Amphibia > Caudata > Salamandridae > Triturus > Triturus cristatus. The sequence continues at coordinate 883,911,229 of NC_140583.1, forward strand.
GCAGAACAAGGTCATCCGCGTACTGCAGTATCGTGATCTTAGTTTTGCCTATTTTTGGGGGGATTAGATTAGCGTTAAGTGCCTGGTACATGTCCGCCGTATATAGATTAAACAACATCGGAGCGAGGACACATCCTTGCTTTAGTCCTTGGTTGGAATTGATCATCCTGGTTACCGCAGTATCTGACAACTTGACCCTCACCCAAGTTGATGAATATAGTGATATAATGGCGTTAAGCAGGCCACTTGGAACACCCCACACCTGGAGTTTGCTCCATAAAATACCTCTGTCCACCAGGTTGAATGCTGACGAATAGTTAAAGCATACATAAAGAGCTGAGGATTTCCGGCTGTTTGCCTGGTGGACAAGATATGATAGAGTAATTATGCTTTCCATTGTGGAGGAATTGGGTCTAAAGACTGTTTGACAGAAAAAAATTGTTGTGTTTGTTGTTGCCCAAATCTCTAGATCCTTTAGAATTGCAGCTGCATAGATCTTGGCCTCAATATTCAATAAGGCTATTAGGCGGCGGTAGTTGATGGGGTTCGGTCTGTGGCCCTTTTTAAAGTTTGGATACAGTATTGAACCTCTCCAGCTGTCAGGCACTCGATGGAACTTGAAGCAGATGGTAAACAATGGGGACAGTATTGCACCCATAGTGCTAAATCTTCTTTGAACAGTTGGGCAGGGAGGCCATTTGGGCCAGGTGCACCTGAAGCTCGTATTTTACGTAGTGCTTTTTGAATGCTGTTGATCAAAACGTGTTGCCTTTTTGCAATTCGACTATTATCTCCAATGCTGTATTTGGTATTTTTGTATCAGTTCGTTTGATTTCTGTTAAGTGAGAAAGCATTTAACCTCTTTGAATATAACAGTGTCATCAGGAAAATGGGCGGGGTTTGGTACCAATCAGACCTCTTCATTTTTCCGTGCAGAAGATAACCCTTGTTTTATGCCTAGAAAATGTACAAATAGAAATATTTTTTACAATGCAAAATATAAAGTTGGTATCAAATTTACATCACCATGGACGCAACAGAAGCAACTCTTTGTTCATTAAAGACAGCTGTTCATTTATAGCTGCTGTGAAGCTGTCTGATGGGGCGGTGAATGGGGAAGACCGGGAGAATCAATAGACAATTCTGAAGGGACCTGCCCTCCCTTCCAGGGATTCTATATGGTTAAAAAAGCCACAGTAACCTAAACCTCAATATGTGGCTCATTCTGGGGAGAGGTTCACCGGGGTCAAATGAACCCACAATTCATGAATATTGGAGCATTTCAGTTTATGTACAATTCATATACCCAAGCCATCAAAAGCCAATGAAGGTACCGCATTCCTTTGTTAAATTACTTTCTAATTGTAATTATAGGGCCCACTTATCAAGCAGGTGGGCAGTTAAAGGGACAACAATCTCTTTGAACCATTGTGTTAAACTGTGACTCACTGTCGGCATGGATGGCATCATGGATCTGCATTTTTAGTATTTGCAGGTTTCAAAGGCAGTTCATATCTATGTCTACCCTTGAGCTATACCAGACCACTGGCTTATACTTCGGTTCTTTTGAAAGCTTACAGTTTTAATGTAATTTTCCAGTTATGGACCGTGATATCTCCGTTTAGCTTCCATCAAAGATTAGGTGTCGAAGAATGCACTAAAAGGCTTTGCTTTTCTGCTTTGTGTCCAACACTTGACCTCCGTTGAAATCGCTGTTGCATATGCAAAATCCAGCGTTATATCCAACAAAAGGCACATCCTTCCTTTACTTTCAGGAGTAAAACAGGACTCCAACTTCAGATTTTTTCATGGTGTTGCTTTACAGGTGGACTGGTTATCTCTTGCGTTCAAGTTTCCACTTTCCACATTATTCCCACTTCATTTAGATTACTGTGAGAAATGTATTTCCTATATAACGTATCTTCGATGGATCATATCACTCCGTTTTTACATTTTCTCTGCTGGTGACCATTTCAAATATGAATTCCTGGCTTCGCTCCTCCATATCTATATTGTTTAGTACCTCCCTTCCAGCCAAACAATTCCACTCCACTGCTGAAGCTCTACTGGTTATCTACTACTTGTGATTAATTTCACTTCCAATCTTTTTCTCTTAATGGCCATGAATGATACAATGTCCAGCCTTTATAGGGTCCCCTGGGTAAATTGTGCCTTGTAAAGGACACAAGGACTTATTACTCTTCACTGCTTTATCTAGCCGCCGCCAAAATAAAGTGGTGGGGCAATGCGGGGGCAAATAAAAAAAGTGCACTTACCTGCTTCTCCCGCTGTTGGCCGCCTCGGTGGTCCTCTCTTTAGGAAGACCCTGGGCCAGCACAGGCTCCCAGACTCCTCACCCAATCTAGACACAGCTCTCATGCTGAGACAGCAGCGCCTGGAATGGTCTGAGCGTCCTGATTAGGCATTCACTAAGGTACTGGGAGCTAGTGCCTTTTCTCCACCCAGCTGTAAGATACAGCTGGGTGGAAAAATTCTATGGGCACATGTCTGTTTGGCCGGCCTACGACGGCTGGCCAAACTGACATACGCACCTAAAAGTGCCCTCCACACTTCCTCCATGTCCCTGTGCTACTGTCAAGAGAGGACTGCCTGGCCCCACCCTAGACTCCGCAGCATCGGCTGCCAGTGAAAAATAAAATGGTTTTATTTTTCCTTCTGCAGCTGGGCGACACTCTTCCGTCATTTCAGAGGAGCAACCTCTGGAGTGCAGGCCAATTTTGCTGCGTTCATGGGCAATAACTAGCTACTGGCAGTGCCCCAAGAGAGTGCTGTATACCACTAGTGTCTCACAGTCTCAGGTAACATTGCACTTGGGTTAGCATTTTAATAAAAATGAGAAGATAATATAGCTTATGAACATGTGCAGAATTAACGCATAGGCTTTAATGAAAAATAAGTGTGTTTAAATGTAAAACAAATCTGTAGAAGAAACCCCATTTACTCTCTGGGTCTGAAAAGCTGAAGTTGCATTGCTGGACCAAAAGCTGACATGAAGAAAGAATGCTGAGATAATTCAAAATGTTCATTTTACAGAACTTTTCTTTAACATGTTTTTTGTAATGAATAATAGTTGCATAAATCATATTTCAGAACATGTTTTCTACTTACATAAGGAATACGGTTAACGAATTATTAGAATAGAAATTAGGCTTTAAATGGGTAATGAAGTAGTTCACATATGTAGAATCAGCAAATAAACTAGATTATGACCTTTTTAACTGACTTGTATTTTAATTTAAATGAATGGTTGAACAAAATGTTTTCTTTCCATGATATAGATGTTTCAACTTCTACAAAGATCATGGTTATTGAAATATTAGAAATGTAGTTCATACCTGGGAAAGAAGGCCTGAATGGGAGAAGGACCTTACTGACTGAAACCTAGAGTTGATATAACATTGCCTGTCAACTATTGTATTTCCGTGATAAGACGAGACGTTATCCTGTTCCCAGGAAAGCATCGAAGGCTGACTGGAGACGGAAAAGAGCAACATGTTGCTAAGCTTTATGAAATGTGAGGCCAATATTAGTGCGTGTTCCTAGAATAGCCTCTAATTGCCTGCTGTTCGACAGATCCAGCTAGCCTTAGTCCATGCTGAGTTTCATAAACATGTGTTTATGAGATGTTCTGTTTTTTTGATATTTTTGATTTATTGAGCTGACTTTGATTCTACAGCTTTATGCTTGTTCTCACTCTCTTGAACTAGAACTCTTTATGAGTTCTGACTGACCCCTTTGCCCCAATTCTTAGAATAGGGATTATTTTCTTTATGGAACATGCTTAATGAATTTTATTATGATTTCTGACATATTGCTTATTGATTTCTGTTTATGTTTGTTAATTGATATTAACATGAATTAAGTTGTGATCTTAATAAAGATAACAAAATAATTAATGAATAAAGCCTTTTAACTCATGCCAAACTCTTTATAGACTTCTTCTCTAAAACAACAAAAATGATCCATACCACCTGAAAAAGGTAAACAGATCGGGAATTAGTCCGATTGATGGTACACCGACAACTCTTACATTAAAAACTAATTCCCACTCCAGCCCATTCTGTTTGGATATAACATCCCTAACTTTATACATTATTTTACAGTGGGAGCAAGCTGAGCAGTCCAGACTTAAAGTAAATATCCAGTGAGGTTAGGTCTTTTGCAAGGAATAAGTCTTACTTAAAAGAATAGAAGCAGGCAGGTAAAATGAAACACAAAATATTAGAACACTGGACTGTTGAGAGCTCCATCGAAGACAATGGAGTAGCTCTGGGCTTAAAATGGCTGGAATAATTCCAGAGCTCCAACATTACAATGTTTGTCTGCATGTTTCTTCCTTTTTCATTTAGAACATTTTACCCTTAGTGGGTGGAATGTTTTAATAGCCATATAGCCCTTTTGCATATGGTTATAACGTTCATTAAAGGCCCTCTCCATCATTATAACTCGGGTTCAGGGCCGTTAACAACTAATATAGCCCTCGGTAGCGGGCTATAAGGCTATATTAGACCGTCGTAGCACATGTGGGGCCAATACATATCCCTCAAGTACTAATATATAATTTATGTGCTAGAAATCTAACTGTTATGGGCCCCAAGGAAAATATTATTCTGTAAGTGAGCCATCACATATGGTCAATGCTTTGAATATCTGAATCAATAGTTAAAGTTAATTGAAGATTTATTATCATTTTTGTTGACAAGCCTCAGTAAATAGGGCAGACATGTGAGACAGAAACATACAATGTATCCAGCTGGATAGGATGTATCCACCTGTGGAACAGCTGCCTGCATTATTAGATGCAAAACTGAGCAGCTCAGTGAACATCCGCTGGCTGTGCCACTAAAAAGTGTACCAAAACCCAGCACCACCTTTACTCCTACTTTGGAGTGTCTAAGACTAAATCTTGATGTGTAGTTAATGACACTACAGTAAATCTCACAATCCTCACAGTTCTGATGTTAATTTCTGCAGGTCCTTGACCTCTGATCATTCATTAACTTCTTATGTTGCATATTATTCTCTCGTCCTTAGGCTGGTGGCACATGGAGCTAGGCCCTACTCCTCAACCTGCCAATGCTGCCAGGAACCTGTGTATCATGATCAAAACCAAATCTCCATGACCACTCAAGTCAACTTGGTTGCTTTTACCTGCTTCTACACCCTCAAAACACTCGGGAAAATCTTCTGGCCAACTGCAGATCCATCACACAAGCCCGCGCCACCAGCTGGCTCGACTATGGCAACGCCCGCCACGCTGACATAACTGCCAAACTCACCAAAGGACTCCAAGTTACACAGAACACAGTTGCATGACTCGCACTCCAATTACCATACCTCGCTCAAATGTTCAAAAATCTCCTAGATCTCCACTGGCTCCCTATCCGCAAGCTCTCCCCTTTCAAACTTCTCACACACAACAAACACTGCACAACCAAACCCCACAATAACTCAACAAACACATCCTGTTGAAAACTCCAGCCAGACACCTCTGCTCAGCTAACCTGCTCCTCGCCCACGTCACTTGCATCTGCTTGGCAAAAAGTTGTACTTTCGCCTACATCACCACCAAAGACTGGAATAAACTCCCGTACCACATCAGAGCCACCAGCTCTGTTCTTGAATTCTGAAGGAAATTGAAAAACTAGCTCTTTTAATAGGCCCCATACACAGGCCCGCCATCAATCCTTCACAGGCACCAGGATACACTCCCGGGTTATATGCAAGCCCTGCAAACAGAAGTAACATAACATGGTGAAGTAGGCTGAAAGTTCATCATGGCTGCTTTGAAGCAGATATATTTCAGTCCTCCTCCATGTAGGTATTAGTCAGCTGGGCCTTGTGTGGTTTTCACAGTTTAGGGTACAGATGTTTTCCTATCACTAGGCCGTGCAAATCTGTGTCTACTGGGTCACAACAGTGGAGTGCTTCCAGAGCCTAGGCATTAATTCCAGTCCTTTAAAGAATACAGGAGCAGCAGGGGTCAGTTCCCGGTAAACCTCTTTGGAATGGCAAACAGAGCCCTCTCAAAGTCCAGTTGAAGTGAAATTTAAGAACCTATAAAGATCAGTAGTTTTTCTACTTTGAACCACTTGTTAAAGCTATGGGAGACCAACAATACAAGCATTTTTCAAATTGAAGCACTCGTCCAATCATGATGCAATGCATTATCCAGGCTTTCCAACCCTTCTTTCTAGAAGGCATAGATGGACAGTTTCCAGCTGGTCACTAAAAAGGTGGTCTGTTAGCTGATGCCCAGAACAAAACAGGATGGGGGAAGGGAAGTTCAGGTATGAAGATGGGAAGATGGCAGAAATGTATTGGACAGGTAGCAGATACAGATTGCCACAGCCCTCCATACAGTTTGACATATAGGGGTAGGGATGGAGGGAAAGAAAATTATGTAGGCTGTCACATACAAGGAGTGTTGAATCCAGCTTCCAGGTAACATCAATTTCATGCAGGCACATACTGGGTTCTCTGTGGATAAAATTAGCACACTGTCTCCTGGTGTACCAAACGCAACGTATAGAAGAAAGACCAGTTGGTACTCAAGCATGCAGGCTAACAGGGCTGTGTCCCTGCATCTTTAATTATTTCCCACCATTCTTCAGTTTCCCAAGAACCTGGTAAGGAGTACAAGCCACTTGCAATTATTACTGTGAATGAACGTTGGGAACAGATTTTTCATGTTCGCACTGCACAGGAAGCAAAAACACTGATTTCCCATAGTGCTTAGGAAGTGACATTGCTGGTTTGTTATTTTGTGGAGATTTGTAGAGCACACTATCACCTGGAAGGGTATCCCAGGGCTCAATGTGCAAAGTAGCCAAACCTATGGCTTAAAGGGACTACTCTAAAAGCCTGGTCTTCAGCTTCTTGCTAAATTCAAGAAGTTAGGAGGAGGAACTTGTGTATCTGCAGGTTGTTCCAAGCTTTAACACTGATGTAGGAAAAGAATCGACCACCATATCTGATTTTCTGTATGCGTGGGATGTGTGCAAGTAGGAGTCCAGAAGAGCAGACCTGTCTGGAAGGTTTGTGAAAGCATATGTGATTGATTAGATATGCTGGGCCAGTATTATGTAGCGCCTTGAAAGTGTTAAGTGTTGGTGAGACTTAATTGTGCGCATATTTGTATTGGAATCCAGTGGAGGAATATACGACTGTTACTTCGCATGCGTTTAGTACGCATGCCATTGCTACGCGGTCGTTAGTACGACCGCGTTTTTAGTTCGCATTCCTTTCCTACGCAATTCAGAACAACGAATTGCAGTAGGGGGTGCTGGATGTTGGAATAGTATAATTTACTATTCCAACTCCAGTCTATGCGGACACTAGGGAAGGTGTTGGATTTTAAATCCAACACCTTCCCCCCCACTAACGCAAGTCGCTGTTCCGACTTGCGTAGTAAAGGTTTTCTAAGTAACGCGTGCGTACTAACGTCTGCGTAGTAATGGCATGCGACGTAACGCATGCTAACTAAACGCCATTTACCCAGTGGAGCTCCTTCAAGTATGGTGTGATAGGAGTGTGGCATGATAGGTTGAGAGTGATCCTTGCAGTCTAGCTCTGAATGGTTCGCAATCTTCTGGTAGGTTTTTTGTTATTTCAACATTTAGGGTGATTCCAAAGTACAGCTTGCTTGTGACATGGACATGCAGGACGGTTTTCAGGGTGTTGATTGGGAGCAATTTACACTCTGCCTGGGCAGAGCTCATGGAGTTTCACTCCATTGAATTCCGCAAAATTAGCGCAAAACTCGGCGATTCCATGGGGTTCCATGAGCGGGCAAAGTTATCATGAATGCTGACTCCGGAAGCAGTCTCCATTTATTTGTGCAGCACTCCCCTTGCGGCACTCGCTGCAGGTCCTGGTGGTACAGATGTTTCACTAGCTGGCTGGATTAAAGACCTAAATTAGGGGATGTCCTGTAGGAGTCTGTTGCCCGGCACATACCATTAGCTCCCACTGTCAGGAGGAGCGCCTTCACTCAAGCAGAGATTTGATATGCATCTGCCTCTTTGCTGCCATCAAAGACATTTCCTGTTGGTACCTTTTATAAAGCAAATACTGGCTCAAATTAAGCAAGGTTTTTGAAGCACTTTTGAACAATGGATGCTATCTCTTATTGCCGGTTTTTGGGTTCTTTTGTGCTCTACTTTTACAAGTGTGCTCCTCCATATTCCTGTTTTGTTCTGCTCCTGTATGCTCATATTGTATCTGTCTCATCCTCCTCTGCGTGCTGCAAATTGTGCAGCTGCTTTTAAGATCCTGGTTGCAGATAAGAATGTGTGCTGCTGAGCAGACCTGGTAGCAGTGGGGAGACCTAATTAATGCCGTCGTTTATTGAGCCCCGAAGACTTCATGTCCAGAAAAATATCGTTTCGAGATCATACCATTGAAACAATGCTTCTCCCACATCCAATAAAATTATAATGACAGTACAATTTATTTATGTTGAGGTTTTATTAAATGTTGCGCTGGTTCAAGACGGAATTCGACTAGTGTCCACTCCTATAAAATCTACAGGTGCAGTGATGATACCCCTAATGCCATCTGGGAAAGGCACACTCTTAAGTGATCTAGATTTTCTATTGAACGATAGTAACACAGATGGGTAATTAAATGGCATGCCCAAGAGCACCCAGGGTGTCAGACGTTGAGCTTTAACTTGAACTTGATCCAGGAACTGGGTGTCTTGTTCAAGAGAGAATGAGTTGTCCGTCGTCGGCTCAGGGGAGGATGTTGATGTCTTTCTTGGGAGTGGAAGATACTGACTCGAGGGTTCATGTAGGCATTGAAGAGGGTTGGGCTCAGGGAGGATCCTGTGGGATTCTGCAGATGAGGTGGTAGTCATTCCAGATGTAAGGTGCCAGTCTGACTGAGTCATTCCAGTTAGAAAGGAGCAGATCCATCCGAGTGCTTGTCCTTGCATTTCAACGCCAACAGTCTTTCAAAGAAGAAAACAAGCAAGAGGGATTCATTTCCCATCATCCAACGGCACAGGAAGTGACACCACTGCATTTCACATCAGCAGCACAGGAAGCGACATCACTGGATTTTTCATCACCCATTTACATCGGAAGTGACATTAGTGGTTTCCAACCAAAACAGTCCTTAAAGGAAGAAAAGCAAGAAGACTTAATTTCCACTTATCCATCTGCACAGGAAGTGACGTAGCTTCCTGCCTTCTCCCTACCTCCATGAACTCTTCAGGGTGTTCCATCGCCTAGGCTTCCAAACCAAAGGATGGACCCAGGCAAGGGTGTCACTTGCTTTGGGCTGTTAAGGTCAGGAAGGGCCATGGTTCCAGAAAGGTAAGATATAAACATATGCCTCACCCAACACTCCATATTTCCAATCCCTATAATCACATCCAGATATACTGCACCCAGGCACTTACACAGCATCCACCTAACACAGACCAAACCTTGTGGACATCACTCTATCGCACACCCTCAAGCTACAGAATGCACATCCCAACTCAATCTTATCAATGCTCGCTTTGCAGTACTCCACACGCCAGATATTGCAGACCTCATGACCAATCACAAGCTTGGCGCCCACATCTTCACACATCCTAAATGCCCTTCTTGCCACACTTCTGGAGACAGTGGCGTGTTGGTGGAGCAGCGCCCGACTACGAGCTCGAAAAGTGCCAGCCCGTATTGCAGCAAGTCCCTGCCGACTGCTTTACTCTAAGTTTGATACCGCGCTTGGATGCACAATTAAACAAGTTATTTTCACTAGCCTTCACCCCGGAGTTAGCAACCAGGATGATTTTACTAATTACTGACTTACCCAGGATTAGACATTCCACAATGAATGCTCATTAGGGTCATTCAACAACTTTTAATTCATCCTCCTAAAGATGGTCTAAAGGATGCCTACACCAACAAGAACGAAACACCAACAACCTCATCTATTTCAATATTGATTGATTTTCCTTTAGGAAGTAATTTCTGTATTGATCAGACTCACTGTTCTATGTATGTACTTTGTTTGGAATAGATGTTCACATTAATGACCTTGAGGTATTAGCAATTTTGAATCATTTGTAAACCTCAGTCATTTCTCTGTTGCCTCAATCTTTTCTACCCTTTCTCTTTAACATTATAAAAATTTGATTTCTGAAAAATTCACACCCGCTTCAAGAGTATCTTTTATAGATCTATTGTGAAGAAATTACCAAATTGAATTGTTGATTGTTCAACTGTAGGTTACTGGTTGGAACTTCTATACATTGCTGTATGTTTTAATTGTTTAACTGAGTGCGCTTAAATAAATCCCTTGTAGGCACAGTTACCTGTTACTTCTTCCCACAGGCAACAAAATCCATTGTGTGGACCACATATAAGAAGGAAGGAGGCCTCACAGTCATCCATAGGTACTCTTGGTCCTGCACCCTAGACTAGCAACTTGGCCTTTTCCTGCTCTCTGAACTCAGGCCACCACTTTCCATCACCTCTACAGTCCTCCAGGTCAGAACGAGGAGTTCATTGAGGAATGCTCAGATCTCATCAGCACCTCGTCCATCCGACATGCTCACAGTACCTTCTTAGGAAACTTCAAACTCCCAGACAACACAAGATCAAAAAAACAATTGAAACTCTCTTTATCTTTATTGATACAATCAATGTGGTACAGCATGTCACACAACCAACACACACCAAAGGTCACACCCTTGACCTTTCTCAACAGCTCCAACAACCCAATGCAAACCATCAATACACCTAAACTGGACCATCCCTATTTCCATGATTAACATCCTATCAACAAACTGAAGTCAAAACAAAATAGAAGACCAGTCGATGAATATAGGTTCTCATAGGAGGACGCAAATTCTTCTGCGATCTAGACAGAGTTATTGAGCAGGCCCCTCTTCGTCTTGAGGGCTGGAATGGAATGGTGGGCCTCCTCATGATTCACCTGTTGGATGAGGAGTCATTCTGCTTTTACTCCAAACGTCATTTAGTTGCTTGATCCAACCTAGTGCTTTCTTTGCTAGGGAGGAGAAGATTGAGTTGAGGTCCATCTTAGCCCTCAACATGCTGTGAAAAGTGTCTGTTGTTGGGTTCTGTCAACAAGTGGCCAACAAACCATTGATAAATTGTTCTAATTGATGCCTTGCTTCCGAGTATTGTTGCTGCCCACAAAGTTTGATAAGGTGCCACCCATCCCTTGTTCAGTGGCATGAAGGTGAAAAAGTGGAGATGTAGTTTTTGCTCGGCTTCTATCGGTCAGCATTTCCAAGTCATAGTTGCCATCACACTGGATAGGGTGGGGTGGTCTATGGAGTCCCATTTCCAAATCCAGTTGGATGAAAGAGTTATCTGTGAGGCTGTTGCCAAACATTTCACATAAATTAAGAATGGGAGTAAGTGACCCCGCCAGGAGGAAGAAATAAATTCTGGATTCAGTGCCATGGGGGGTGTGAAGAAAAGGTGAAGTCGCAGTCCCTTCGGATACAAAAAGCACCAAGGGTCAACCAAAGCATGGTCCCTTAGAAGATCATTGAACGCAATCCTGCCTTCATTCCTTCCAGTGTCTGGGGGGCCAGTCCTGTCAAAAAGTTAGGGTCCAGTGTCCAGTTCCAATCGCCTCCCCCAATATCTCCAAAGGTCACAAGTAACCTATGTGATACGGAATGGAAGGGTAATTTGGAGCCCATAGGGGCATATACACTGCCTATAATAAGCTGGGAGGCCTGAATTTTGAGTCTTGCAAAGATAAAATCTACTTCCTCATGCTTCCAGATGTTGCAAACACAGGCAATCATCACTCTTATGTAGTGGTGCCAAACTTTCTTCCGTATGGAACCAACCGCAAAGCTCACTTTTCCACCCAGTCACATAGATTTGAGGATTCGAAGGTCAGGAGGTGAGATTCCTATAGAAGAGCCACATCAGGAGACTTGGTCGGCAAGTATCCTAGTATCTTTTCCTTTTTATGTAGCTATTAAGTCTGTTCCCGTTCAACCAGATTATCCCCAAATGAAATTCATTGTAATTGACATGACTGATGGTTGGTTCATTCTAGGGCAAACTGGCACCTCCTTCTGAATAAACTGGTCAATAAAAGGGAACAGCTGTAATTTTGTAAGAGGGTAGGAGGTGTAGGGTGTAGAATCAGAGCAAATCTATAGGTTGCAAGCTTTGATCTGGGTCATAAGTTTGTCAATATTCTAGTAATGAATATTATAATGTGCTTGCATTAATTATCCTTCTCTGAGATTTTCAGAGACAATCTTTATTTGTCTTGTTCTCAGGTAGAGTAGTGTGGGCGTCCACGAGAATGATCAAGGTGGTGAGAGGGGCAGGAAGATGGGGAGAATTTGTTGCTTGTCCTTATGGAAAAAATCTTGATAGAGTCTGCTGCATTGTAATTGAACAGTGGTACTTTGCAGGCTATATTCTGTATTGATGCTGTTTCCATATCTTGCTCTGTGTGGTCCTCTAGAAAGGCTTTTAGTGTGTCAGGATCAGTGAATTCTCTGGTTTACCCATCCAGTGTGACTATCATTGTGGATGGTCCATTAACCAATTTCATATATCTTTGCATCAAAAAAGAGGACAGAAAGCTAAGAATGTTTTTTACTGAAAGGGGCCATGCTGTCAGGAGAGTTGGAGGACAGGTCTCACTTGATCATGACACAGGAGGCATGCAATGATTGGTCCAGAATTGTCCAGGGTATGGCCCAGGTGCACTCACAACCTATGTGCCCTCTGGAGTTCAAGAGTGTAGTCAGGTGTCATATTAAAAAAGATAAGGAAGCCATGTAACCGGGAAGAGCTTCATGTCCAGACACTCCTCCTCCTTCTGGACACCATAGAGAGGAATATTATCATGTCTATTTCATTCTTCCAACTCCACCACCTTCCACTGAAGATTCCAGAAGTCAGTGTCATTATCCAGTAATGAGTCAATCCTATGTGTGACATTGGACAGTCTACCATCAACACATTTGAGTTGGGACTTAAAAGTGGTGTGGTCAGATCTAAGGCTCTAAAGTTCTTTAGTCACTTCCATATTTTCCTGTTCCATGGTACCAAGGTACAATTTAATGTCTTTAGCTCTGTCATTATCAAGTCCTGGACATCTGAGGCCATGTCTAGATCCTGCAGAACACAGATGATTGCTAGCACCCTGCGAGTGCCTCTGAAACAAGCAGCTGACTTATTGCCAGGCACGAAAGGTTTGGATCCCATATCACAAAAGAGAATTCAGATGGCCAGCTGTTCCAGGAGAAGGTAATGCCAGTAGGTGTGAAGCCACTATGAGGAGTTCCTGGGGACAGTAGTCACCGGTAACCAGTTTGAGCAGATAGTACAATAAAAGGAGTTCAACCCCGATCTAAGATGGCTGCCAGAGGGTTTATATCCCCTTGCAGGATACTCCCATGTCATGTAGGCAGGCAGTCATAAATAAAACAGTCACCAAGTTGAGAGAGGCTCTCAGGTGTGGCGCGCACTCAGGTTGTGTACCCGAATCAGCGAGTGAGTCCTTGGCAGCACCACTACCTAACTGCTTAAAGAGAAGATTTAAGATCCATGGCCTCCAGGAGGAGGATATTCCAGGCTGGACTGCCGCATGATCATGCAGCAAGTCATTGTAGAGCTGCTGAGCCTCCGCTCTTGTATGGGGATAGGGTAGGTCACACAGGCAGGCAGTTTGCCAGTTGCTATGATGGCCTCCAGGAGGGGGATAGCTCAGGCTTCAGTGCTATGCTGTCACTTAGTAGGTCCCAATGGAGGGCGATAAGGCTGTTGCGGCTCAGCTCAGGTTTAGGGGCAAGGTATGCCACGTAGGCGGGTGGCTTACCAGGAGCGATGAGTCTCGCCGGCAGCACCAACACCCACCTGCACTTCTTATCCTCCAGTAGTCCCACCTCATATATGCAGACGTGCCACGCATCTGATTATGCAGTCATGGCTCATGGTGTTCCCCTTTTACCTTATCTACCCTCTGCAGGGTCCGTTCACAACAGCAAGAGAATCGCACCCTTGGCTGCTGACTCACAGCTATGAAACCAGGTAATGAACAGCTCAGTAAAAGGCAGAAAGGGTCCAGATTCCGCAGAGCAATTTCTCAGAGCACCCATCTTGCTCAGGCGAAGCTCCACTCTTCTCCTCCTCTTCAACTGACACCATTATGTTCACATGGGCACCTCCAGGGCACAAAAGACACCCATCACCTGTGGAGTCCCATACTGTCTCCTGCCATCTTCAACCTAGACATGGAGCTGACCGTGATCTATTCACAGAAAACAGTAACAAGATTCACCAATATTTCGATGATACACAATTCCACTTGAATGGCTCCTCTGCTTTAGACATCCAATGCCTCAAACACTGATAGCACATCATCCATATCTGGATGACTAGCCTCTTACTGAAGCTCAACCCATCCAAGACAGAATCCCTGTTATTTGCCAACAATAATAAACAAGCTACAGTACAAAACAGCCACAGTGACATGAATCTTGACAGCTTTAAATCCCAACTTTCACCAAATCACCCTGGACACAAACCTGATCCCCAAGGAACTCATTGCCAAAAAAAAGACAAATAATGGCATGGTACCATATCTCTGTTCTAAATAAAGTCAAACCATTTAAATCCGAAAACAACTTCAGGACTGCTGTTCATGCACGTGTACTCTCGCATCTATATGGTGGTAATGCCCTACTCCATGGCCTCCCAGTCACCACACTGGCACACAACAGGGACATCCTCCACGCTGTAGCATGCCTCATCCAGGGCCTGAAGAAATATGATCACATCATGGAACTCCATTGGCTCCCCTGCCGCCCCATGCTACCTGCAAAACTAACTGCAGCATTTGCAAAGCTATCACAATCAGCTCCGCGTCTTATCTTGCAGAAAAGCTCACCATGTGAAAAACTAATTAAGTAATACAATCAATGAGATGCATTATGTCTTATAATTTGCCTTTTCTTGCCCCTTAATTTAGTCATAAACTGCTACATAATTTGGGGCTCAATGCCATATAATTCCAGGGGCCCTGGTTTATGGGCTCAATTGTGATGGTCTAATAATGTTACGAATATTTGCCTTTCTTGTTTTACTTGTGCTCTGATCTATTTACACATTCTTTGTTTGCTATTATGTTTAAGCGTGTTCAACTTCCGTCCATACTAAATGCTCAATCCATGATCTTTGACATGAATTAATATTTTATTAGGCTTGGGCAGTGAACTTTGCTCCCTTTGCAGAGTTTTCCCACTCCATGCTCTGTATAGCGCACGGAGTTCTGAAAAACTACAAGAAGTGGCATGAAGCGGACTTTTTCCTCTCTCATGGCTCTTGGCGAGAACGAGTGAGGAAAATCCAATGCTAGACCACCTTCTGGCAAGATTTCTGAACACGGGCATTCGTGGCAGGTTGCTACTGCTTGTGTTGAGAAACCTACCACTCGCGTTGAGGAAGCTTCTGCTCGAGTAGAACATCTACACAAGCAGCAGAAAAAAACTGCACCCTTTTGCTCTGCGCGTGGTGCCATTAATGCTGATTTTACAGTGCGGGACAAACATCAGCACGAGCAGAGCGACTTACCTCACAGAGTGCAGCAGAGGTTTTTTTTCACTTTGCAGAGTTCTGCATAGCGGCACACCGCAAACTCCACCCAGACCTACATTTTATTCAGAATTCTAATCCTAATTCCTCAGTGCAATAGTTGGGAAATATTCCCTCACTCATTTTTGAATCCCCAATCCTGCATAACTGCTTGTCGTCATCCAAGATCGTTCACTCATATGAGGAAGGCAAAGCCAAAATTAATTATAGCAAGGGTCCCCTGAATCGCAGAGTTGAAAAATCATATTTTAGGCTGTGTTGTAGTGTAAGAAAGAATGAGTATAAAAACAATCTACATCGGAACATGTGTTCGGGTAACGATCAATGCTGCTGGGCAATTGTTTGCTGAAGTTAGATATATTACCAAAACAAGCACCCTGTGACTTAGGGACACCACATCGACTGCTACCCTCATTTCATTAGCTCCTATTTAGAGACTAGGCATACCACTGTAGTCCAGAGGCAAGTATAAAATGCTAGTCATAGGCCGGCTGCTGCTACAAACATGTCACTGTCTTCTTGAAGAAACGGTACTGCTTAGAAACACTGAGGAAAAGACCACCTTGTGTTTTTTGCAGTTTTATATAGCGCCAACTCGTCTCGTAGGTATTTGAACGCTTTACATGAGCACCACTTACATTTACAAAAGTTCACATTCATCTTTTAAACACAGGGAGATTATATATTTTGCCCAGAATCACAGGATGTTGAGCCGACGCCCAGCTCGAACCTGGTTCCTCAATTCAAAGTTGGCAGCTCTGACTTTGACACTTCATCCTCTCCCACTTTTTTGCCCCAACCACACATTACACCTCTGAAGTATGAGGTGGATTATCTAGCACAGCACTGATTTCACACGGACCTCATCCATAGGATAAACCTCACATACATATAGATAGATATGCCTTCCCAGTAGCACATGTACTTCTCTTTACAATTACTGGGCAGGAGATTTAGAAACTTTTTCTCTTCTCCTCCGCGCCCCTTTCCACCCAAGATATCCTGAATTTAAGAACATTAATTCAAGAATTACTGTTTCTCATTAGACTCTAGAATTTCTTTAAGCAGCATTGTGAATTCATTTAGCCCGGATTCACGGATCTCACATTAATTCGGATGTCTTCCAGGAAGGCAGCTTATACCTAATTCATTACCATGCTGAGCATTAGATGAAAGATATGACTCAGCTATAATGATTAAGGTTTCAGGCTACGCAATACATGACCAAGAAGCTGCGGCTTTATTCTAAAGAGAATATAAGTAGATGTGTTCTGCTTTTCAAGTCAAATATTCAAAAAGCTTACGATGAATGAATGGATATAGGAAATCTGTGATCAGACTGCAAAATGTGGTAGTGCTTAAACTGTCTAGACGCCAGGTCACCTTCCAGCTATGTTACCCTCTCCTTCCTTTCGGTTCAAGGAACAATGAGTTTCATTTGATGCCTCGCCTTCTTTACACACTAGGGGAACAACTCCAGAACCCTGTGATCTGCTCCTCGAACACTGATGACTGTAGCAAGCTAAAAATCATCGTGAGTGTCACATGGTCCTCCTTTACATATGTTGTCTGTGTGACCTTTGTGGAAAGACGGGAAATGTCTGGCAGCATCACCAATGGGTCCTTGCCTTGAAATGTAAGCACATGCCCGGCCCTCGTCCACCCAGACAGGATTTAATTCACTGCATTACATTTGTAAACATCTCAACTCTTAAAACTAGAAAAACTCCACCTCCTGAATTCCAATACTTCCTTGAATTAATTCAATAAACTAAATGATTAAAACACCGCAGCCCTCCGTTTTTCTGCACCCAGAAATCCAGAAGACTAAACTGACTCTGGACCTCTTGTATTTATTTAGTGAGAGAAACTAGGTTACTGGTTGAGGGAGGGGGAACCCTACTCAAGCAACAACCACAGTCCTGGTCAGAGTGAAGAACAAGCAAACCTCAACACTCTGGTAGCTTGGCACAGATCAGTCATAGCAACAGCTGTTACCCGCCGTTGCTATGTCAAAGAACTTCCAGGGTTCTCTGACTGGGCTCTGCGAGAGCCTGTCAGAGCGGCTCTGGAAAGTAAGGAGCACAGATTCTGGAGGAGAGGGCAGACTCCGAGAATGTTGAGGACTGGTGTCAGGAGTCATTTTGTTTTATTTGGGATAGGGAGAATAGGTCATTTTATGTTTGGCATCCCATGTAGTCTGCTGTTCCTGTGTAGCAGTTGAAAGCATGGGCAGCTAATTTTGGGAGTCATACATACCATAAGATTGTACATGGAAAAAGTGAATTACAGAGATGCTTTTCACTTTGGGGTTCTGGGTGGTATCGTAGAAAACTTGAGCTTTGCTCCAAATTGCCCGTTTGATGTCACTTAGAGCACGGAGGTAAAAAATAGCCTTGTAACTCACTGTAACCCGTCTAGAATTCTATATGTAGTTAAAGGCATAGGTGCTAAATTAAGTAAATAGGTGCAGATATTGCATATTGTAATGTTTAACCAGACAGATATCATAATCTTTAAAAAACACTGATGATGTTATTGAGAGGTACTGAAGACATGTCAGAATAACTGAAAAGTGCTCCTCAAAAGAAATTAAAGGGTCAAAGTTAAATTAAAGTAGTTCAGCTTGTCGGTGTTCCACATGGTTTTCTATTCCTCAGTCAAGATCAGTTGCAGGCTTCATTACAAATATGCAGGCCCGTGGTGGCTACTCTCAGAAGGTGACTGGTATACCACAGATTGCCAGACAGATACTGGGCCTTCATGTTCACTTATCACCTTGAATTATCAAATTTAGACATACAACCATATATGGCTGAATTACATCTTCCTCTCCCTTAATAACACAGACCTAGCTTATGGCCCTAGCAGCACGCAACAAAATCTATGTATGTATGTAGTATTTCTGTAGTGCAATCCTAGCTAAAAGGTCGGGAAGTGCTGTACGGAATCAAAGACAAGCATACAATGAGTAATATTAGAGGAAGCTGATGTGTGGAAAGTGGATTCATCTTGAGTTAGTATTCTTTAAAGTGATGCGTCTTCAACACTTTCATAAATTAGAGCATCGTTGGGCCAGTCCAAATTAATATGGTGATTTTGTTCCAGATTTGATTTTGATTAGATTTTATAATTTTATATCGCGCTGAATCACCCCGGGGGGTATCTCTGGGCTAGCAACAGCAAGCTAGTCTTAAACTAAAAGAGATATGTCTTCATGAGCTTTCTGAAACGGAAAAGGGGCATTTCCATGCGGAGGTAAAGGGGGAGACTGTTCCAGATTGTAGGAGCTAAGTACGAAAATGCCTTACCACCTGAACGGGCTTTATTTACTCTAGGAACAGAGAGAAGTTTTTTTGATCCTGATCTAAGAGAGGATATGGGATGATACATTTCCAGTTTCTTAGTAAGATAGTGAGGACTAAGTTCGTTTATGGCCTTAAAAATCATACATCCTGTTTTAAATTGTACTCTTTTCCTAATTGACAGCCAATGTAATTCATGCAGTAGAGGCCGTGAGGGAGTCCTAGCTGGAGAATCGGTTACTAGGCGAGCGGCCGTGTTCTGAACAACCTGCAATTTATCCAATGAGGTGGCATGAGCGGAGAGAAGGAGAGCATTACAATAATCAATCTTGCTCATGAGCAATGCTTGAATTAAAGTCTTCCTGGTGGAGAGTGGAAGCAGTGGAAAAACTCTTCTAAGTAAACTTAGAATGTGATAGCAAGACCCAACAATGGTGTTAACGTGGGTTTGCATCGTGAGCTTTTTATCAAGCTTAATGCCTAGGTTTTTGACTACCTCTTTAGGAGCAGGGGCTTTACCCAGCTCCTCAGGCCACCATCTTGGTGACCAGCAGATGTCTGCACCTCCGAACAACAGGATCTCAGACTTCTCAGAGTTTAACTGGAGATAGTTAGTTTTCATCCAGGAGGCAATAGCCATCATGCCCTGAGAGAAGATGATGTGTATATATCGGATCTCGTTTTATCGAAGGTGAGGAGGAGCTGGGTATCGTCTGCATAGGAAATGGGGTTAAACCCCAGATCCCTCATCAGTTTAGCCAGAGGCGTCACATAGATGTTAAATAAAGTAGGGCTCAAACATGAGCCCTGCGGGAGGCCTCTGGTGACCTGTGTGGGAGCTGATGAAAAAGGCCCCATTGATACTGCCTGAGTACGGTTAGACAAAAAAAATTTGACAACCAGCTTAATGCAGATCCCTCCACACCAATCTCCTGGAGTCTATGTAGGAGAACTTGATGGGAGATAGTATCAAAAGCTGCTGATCGGTCAAGCAGCACCAAAAGTGCCGCTTGACCTTGATCTAGAGCCATTCTGATATTATCCACTACCAGAGCCTTAGAAGACTCGAGAAAAACAGATAGATGTTTATTGATATGTTTCTCTGTGATCTTGCTCTGTAGAGGGAGCAGTGAAATCGGACGGTAGTTTAACACTTCCTCAGGGGAGATGTTAGGGTTTTTGCGAATGGGGATAATTTGAGCGCGTTTCCATTTTTGAGGGAGAGTCGCAGATTTTAAAGAGGCATTGATTATAGAGCAAACTGGGGATGCCAGCTGGGCCGCAAATCGAGAAGAGATTTTTGCAGGTATAGTATCCAAAGGGGATCCAGATCTGGTGCATTCCAAAAGTGTTTGCACTTCAGTGATGGAAATAGCAGGGAATGTAGTCAGACGGGGTCCATCGGTAGTAAGTTGTAACGTGCTCTCTGCAGGAATAGAAGCAGAAGTATTGGATAAGGTGATATTATGATAGATCTTCTCAATCTTTTGCACAGATCCTGGTTGCACAGATGTTTGTTTAATTTTTACACTTTAGTCTATAGTTTGAAGATGTTCTGGCTACAGGTATGCAGAGGACCACCATAAATGGTAAGCTACAGTACAAGATAAGCAGGGGTGCTAGTCATGATGGTTATGTAAATAATGCAGCTTGTTTTGAGGCTGTTGCGGGGAGCTGATCAGGATGGTCATGAATTTTAAGTGTTTCGGTTTGGATCCCTGGATGGGATGTATTGCATAGTCTAGGGTCAAACTCTTTAAGAAATCTGCTGAATGCTGTACATTGGCATACTGCGGACGTCAGGATCAAATTCAAGACCATGTGCACCATACAACAGTCTTATTGGAGCACAGGCTCAGAACAGAAATGAAACTGAACCCTCGTCATGCCACAGCAAGAAATCTCAAAGGAGCACCCACCCTCCTGATCATCAATTATCAGTCTTGAGAATAAAACATGGAGGTAGAATTCTGAGAACGTTGGTCCCTAGAATGTGTAATGCCCTGAATCTCTTACAGGGGTCAAAACCCAAACTTAAGATGGTCTTTCTATGGGAACTTTCACTTGTCAGGGGCAGCAAATAAAGAACATCAGATAGGAGTGATACCTATTCAATCCAACTTCAAACTTGCTCGTTTCTTGTGTCTTCATGGGACTATACAATAGTTCTAGCACTCTGAAGTGAGAGGTGTCCTGCAGCACTCAAAGTTTCACAATAAATAAAGACTGTACATAAATACCCACTAAAGTGCCAGTTCCAGAATAAGGAATAACATTTTATGGCTGCGAGGCCACCTGATTTGGCATCAGCTGGGCCACCCAATTTAGGGAAGCCCATACTATGTTTCCTGCACATGTTTCCCTAGGCGATCTTATGTAGAACTCCATGAAAATGTCCCTGGTACACTAAGATAAAACTGTGCATGCATCACGGACATTTTGAATGGGAGTCCTGGAAACGAGGGTCCAACTACAGGTTAAACATTGGTCTGGGAGTGAAGTGTTCGTCTCAAGAGGTCAGAGTCACAGGGGAGAGTGTAGAGTGACGAAGTATGAATAGAGAGGAATACAGCGGAGTGGAAGATCATCAGCCGCGGTCCGTGCAGGTAACAGCAGTGGGGCCGGTGGGGGGGGATTTCAAGGGACGATGCAGAGGGGAAATTAAATGAATAATTAATTTCCCTTGGCATTGTCCCGCGAAATATCCCCTCACACTGCCCCACCGCTGTTACCTGCACAGACCGCGGCTGATGGGCTTAGATATTCAAACTGTGCTCCATGAATGACTACGCTTGACAGTGGAAGGCACCACAGTTTCAAAATATTCACCAATGTACCAAGGAATTTATTTGGTGATTTTCCCTGGGTTGGTGAAGCCTAGATGAAGCCTTGGCAACACCGGAAGTTAGCTGAGCAAGTTGCTAAGCTTTATATTTCTTAGGTAGACTTAACTACTTAAACAGTGGTGTACAATATAAACTAGATTAGAACAGTACTGCAACAAATAGTACAAATGCATAGTTCATGCTGAGAAAACATCATTACCTTTACGGAAGTGTGTTGGTACTGGTACTGAGCAAAGCTATTATGTGAAGAGGAAATATCTTCTTTTTCAAACTGTTTCTTCATGCTAGCTAAGCCACCAGGCACAGTGCATGTTTCCGTGTCCTCAATAGTCTATAATGGGGAAAAATATATATAGTTTAACTGATCAGCACAACGTTTTAAAAGGACACAAATACAAACTGGGCTGTGGTGCATACATCTTTAGTTTAGGAAATCACTGTAAAAATACCTAAGAGTGTTGTTGTGGGCACCCACATAACTAACAATGCATGGTGCAAGCACATTAAATGCAATGCTTAAGTCAGACAAAAGAGGAACTCATTAATAAGTGAACTGTTAGGAAATGGTTGTGTATGTGCAAAACGTTCTGTTGATGCAGATATAGCAATCAATGCCACTTAGATAGTTAGGGATGCATGAAAATCATGTATTATGCTGTCGCATAATCACACACAATTTAGAGGAAATTGTATGAAATTATGCACACAGCAAATCCATTATGTAGCCCTTGTTTCAACTCGAAGCGTGTGCTCGCGCAAATTTTTGACACTAGAATGGATTTCTCGCTATTAACATGTTGGGAAAACACATTTGCTGTGAGCAACAGCTGCTCACGCTCTAGTTATGTGTATTTTTCTCCAACTCTAAAAACCCTGGCCAAAAGCAGCAGTGTAATTAGGTAACATGTGGAATTCTGCTCGACAGGTGTAATGTGAAATTTCCTAAATTACCTCAGGTACGCTAGAGTAATTTAAATTTCACCCAGAAATAGATAGGATCCAACTCGCAGTTGATAATCATTTAATTTATTCATTTTGCATCAATATCTAACTTAGCTGTTTTTCCTTTCTTTTACAGTGAAGCCATTTTCTCTAATGAGCAGCAGTGCCGAGTAAGATCTTGCTCTTTATTGCTGCCGTATTGTGAATATTTTATTGTATGGATGTATCGTATTGAAATATGTCTTTTATGACCTCATCTGGCCAAATAAGCATTTTTTGAATTTGAATTTAGTGACCACAAATTATTTTTCTCACACCTCCTCACCCAATCTGCAAGTTTTTGTTGGCATTTAACCAAAGGTGAATTACTAACCGATCATTTTAGAAATATGTTCTCTTGGGATGCAAATGCTGTTAACAATCTATCGGATTTAATCACATCGCTAGCTCAAGTAGATAATTCAACCAAAAACATCAACAGGCGCCACTCTTTCATATTTTATCACCACAAGAATAATCAGCTTACCCCAAAAAGCCATAAAGTATTAAAATAAATGATCAATTACCTTAGGCTAGCTAAAAAAACAATGTGGAAGGCACAGACCCTTTTGTCTTAGTGCTCAAGCATGGTGTATCACATTTTAAGCACCAAAAAGACTTCCCAAATTTAAAAAACATAGAATGCCAGCAAAAAACACAAAATCCAATTGGGTGTTTGCTACAAGAGGCTGCAAGAACCGAACCCTCACAACTTTAACATCTAATTGCATTGTACACCAAGATTAAATCATACAAATTGCAGTGGCGGCTGGTGGATTTTTGAAAGTGGCGGGGAAAAATGTTGTACCCTAATGTAATAAGCGAGCGAGCCCGAACTGCAAAAGGAGGGTGCGGGAGGGGGGGGTTCTCCCCCGCAAGAAAAAGGTTGAAAAAATGGATTCAAATGGTGGGTTTTACACCACATATTTACTGCAAATTGTTGAACAAAAAGGGGGATCCAAATATAGCATTTTTTAGCACAAGTGTGAAGAAAACAGAATCAAATCAAAAATGGGCCCAATCCTCAAACTGGTCTGCTTGCAAAATGACCCCCAAGCCTAGCACATACAACCAATGGAAACAGGCCCTCTAAGTATTTTCCACCTGTAACACATCTCTGAACCACCTATGTTTTCATTGTATATAATAATGAAAATGCTGCAGTTTGTTCTTATTTATCTTATGCAAATTACAACCATTGACAAAGCCTATAGTCCTGGCTGGTTGTAGGTTTAATGTCACTCGTATTATATATCTGGAGGCAATGACAGAAGAAGCACAATACCAGTGGGGCAGCACACTATGCCAAGTACAGATTTTTAGCTTAACAGTTTTAAACCACGCTCCTAATTACATCGGCTGCCCCTACGAGAGACCCCCCCCCACCCCAGTTTTTTCATCCCACTTAAAGCCCTGCACACACAGAAGTGTGTGTGTGTTTCTTTTGTATATGGAGGGAGGCATGGTAGAAACGAAATGCGGCGCATGGTTTGAGGTGGGCAGGGTTTGCTAGTCTTTTGGACGTTACACTGCTTTGTTTGGCAAATGCTTCCTTGCAAGGGAAAACAGAGCAAACTGTTCTTGGGAGTAAGACCTTAGAAAAGAAGAGGGTCCTAAAATGCTAAATGTTCCACTGATTGGTTTTCATGCAATAATCCATAACTTTGAAAGATAAAAATAAATGATCGGTATTATGGACTCCAGTTGAAAATTTGTATCGCCTGAATCAATAATTTGCCAATACTTCAAGGCACACCACTGCATCACATCTTAGCTCACAGCAACCCATCACATCAGAGCTCAAGGCAACTTGTATCATTAGACATCACACCACCACTAGCAGCTCGTCACAGTATCAGGATATATTATGTCATTGTAGTTCTTGAAATTTTGGTCACAGATTCCCTCAATTGTGATTTCGTACAAAATCACCAGCAATGCAAAGTTGCCCATCACTAAGACAACGTACACGATCACTAAGGTACAAAGATAAGCCATTTAAATCAGTGAAGAGGTACTGAAATGGAGGAGTAAAGCTGGAGACCAGTTAGGTTAGTGAGTGAAGAGTAGGCAGGAAATTGGCAGACTGGCTTGACAGAGCAGGGAAAAGGCAGTCCTAATGGGCCCAGCAACCCATATCAACAGACATACTGCATGCCTCTGTGCCAGGGGCCTTGGGGGCACACAGGGCATCCACAAGGTTCATATTTGTGCACTTAGGTAAAGAAAATCTATACTTCGCTCTTGATCAGGTCTCATTCCACACAAATCTACAAATCTGGTTGCTTTTGCAAGTCTGTTTTTCTCTATAACTGCTCTTCTATCCTCACTATACCCTTCCCTGCTAGTACTTTCTTCTATTTTGGTATGGTGAAATTCTCAAAGTAAAACATTCAATAGGTCAAGCCATCCACACAGCACTTTGGAGGATCCTTGCATTGCTGCCAGGAGTTGTGCTGATCCTGGTGGTGGATATGTCCTGGTTAACTCTGGTGCCCCCCTCAAAATATCTGCACTGCCTTCGTCTTCTGCTCAAAGCACTCGAGTTACCAAGCTGTTGTAGTTAAATCTGTTCTCATGCTGCTTTGTCAAAGAACAAACAGACTCCAAGGCACAAGCATATACCTAAGACGCTCTTTTTCTCATCCTACCCTCAGTAAAAGTGCTTTGAAGTGTACTTCTGGCAGCGTGTAGTGCTACACAATGATAAAAAAATAAGATACATTTGATTTCCCACACCTAACTTCTGTGATTATAATTACAAAAGTACCTGCCTTTTTTTGCTTCTAAGACTGCAATGAATGCCAAATAATGGTAGGGTATGAATAGGATATCTGCATCCCAAGTTGCAGGAAACACAAGAAAGAATATTTTTCCTCTCCGTTTTCACCTTTCGGGCAGTGACATTAATCTCAGACGAGCATTTAAATGAATGTATTTACGCCCATTGTTTTCCTGCTGTTGTAATACTGTTCATATTTAAATATAGGATCATTGCTAACATTCGGACTAACTATGGCACTGTAAGGACCACGCATCATCATCATTACAGCTACCCATATTATGTCAAAGGTTATACGGAGCAGCAACTTGTTTCTCTCCCAAACTTCCGGTCATTCTCACAAGTACAGCGATTACTGTGAGAAGTTGGCCTGGTATATGCTGTCCACTAGTTATAGTGGGAACCTTGCACCAGTCCAAACACCCCCTTATTGATGATAGGTTAAAGACAACCTTTATTGAAAGCTATCCTAGTGGTAGCTATGGAGAGCAGCCTTCAGGCTAAGTCTTGAAGGAATGTAAAGCAGCTTATTTTACCAGTCTATAATCTCTTGAATGGCTAAACGAAAGGCAACCACACCAGGTATATATATAAAATATATGTATTAATTTCTAAACACACCCAACTAGTCTCTTTATGAGGCTAGAGGTCCAAACACATAAGTTACACTTGATATATTACAGTAAAATAGCACAAATACACGTCAGGCCCTAGGGGCGAGCCAAACCATATACTAAAATAGTGGTATAAGAACCACGACTTAACTAGACACAAGGCCTAGAGCCTGTAGAATCACTGGGACCATAAGGAACAACCCAAGGTAGTGACACAGGGGACTCACGGGGGCCGTTTGCAGTGTGAAAATACAGCCACGAGCTCCTGTTAGCTTCTATGGGGAAAGACGTGGTTAGATTTTTAAAGATTAGGGACACTTAGAGATGAACTAGGACCAAACCCTTTTGGACTTGGGGAGTTCTAGGGTTAACACCCACAGGAGCACCGGAGTACTCTAGTTACTTCACCCAGGGAAGCCGGGTGCATAGGTGTCAAATGGTGTCGGGTTGCGTGGTCGTTTTCAATAGGAGCTAGCAAAGATGTGCTGCTGCCGGGAAGATGCGAAGTGTCCGAAGAGATACAAGCCTGGATCAAAGTCGAGAAGAACCTGAAAGCAGAGGGGACAGAGTCTGGGTCACTAGCCAGTGACCAGGGGCACGATAGGTGAATGCCCACCGATATCAGGTGAAGAAGGGGAAGCTTGACTCTCGTTGGTGCCCGGATTGAACGCAACAAGCCTTGGCAACAGCAAACCTCGCAGAAAGTAGAAAGATGCTTCGGTGCAGACCAGAGCAAGGTCTGGGGGACTCACCACACGGTGGGGAGTCGGGGTACATCTGGAGCAACCAGGGAAGCCCAAAGAAAATCAGAGTTGCCTTCACAGGGACCCACCAGTTGACGGACCAGGGATCGCGAAGGAGCCTCGAGCGAAAATGCAAGAAGTGGGCTCACGGAACACTCGTGGAATGTAGGCCCACAATCTTCGGTGCAGATGGTGCTCGGAGCATGGGCTACAAGTAACCCAAAGCATGACTTCAAGACATGTCGGAAAGTCAATGCACTTGCAAATGTGCACGGTGACCAGGAGTTCCGGTTCCACGTTACTCACCAGGGCTGCGGGTCTCAACTTTGCTGGGGACTCGGATCGGCCTCTGAGAAGTCTGGAAATCCTCTTCCTGGGCTGCAGATACTTCGGAGTCCGGCGGGAGCGTCGGAGATGCAGACCGGCAATTGCTTCATTGGTGCCTGCCAAGCAGGGGAGTCACTCCTTGACACCAAGGGAGATTTCTTCAGTCCTCTAATCTTCAGTAGAGCATCGAAGTTCCAGGATTCAGTTGCAGAGTTTCATCCAGAGATATCTAACGTCCTGTTGCCAGGGGTTTCTTACTTATACCTAAGAAAGGGGTTGGACTAACTTGGGGGACCCACCTATGGGAGGGTTTGGAAAGAGGGGTGGCTACACCCATTTCCTTTGTCCAGTTTTGCACCAAAGCAGGGGCTGGTAGCCCCTGAACTGGTTTGAGCTGGACTATGCACAGGGACACCAAATGTGGCCCCAGTGCAGGACTTCAAAGCACTGAGAGTACTCCCACTCAACCCCAATACACATCAGCCTGTCTGGGAGGTGGTTACACCTCCCTGTGACAGGACACCTATTGTCCAGGCCTCCCCTGCTGGAGTTTCGGTGAGCAGCAGGAGGCCAGACCCGTGTCTGTGGCTGCAGCATTCATTTTGTGATGCCAGGGCTCTTTTAAGTTGGTACCGGGTATACCGGTGCTGTCATGTCTCTCCCTCTAGAAGGGTGGGATCATACTCCCACACCAGTTACTGGTGTGGTGTATGATTCCAAGGTGTTTGACACCATACATGACATGTTTCGGTGCAGCCAGTCCAATGTTAGCATTTACTGTTTGGTTATAATGCACTTAAGAGTATATGGTCAGGCTGCACCACTGACAACCCCGGAGAAGAGATTCTGAAGGCTGCAGAGGGGCTCAGCTCATGCCTGGGCACCCTCTCACATATAACCAAGCACATAGCCTTCAGGATTGATAAGGGTTGCCATAGGGGTGACTGATAGGTTTCTATGTGCAGTGATAGGTGAGATATAGTGAACCTATATCTCAGTAAAGGGTGCATGCACCACCTTACCCAGGCTGCAGTAGCAGACCTGTGGTGTCATTTTGGAGGGCTTTCCAGGGGTGGCATAATACATGTTTCAGCCCCTGGTAGGCCTCTGGGGTACCTATGGCCTGGGTACATAGTATACCATATACTAGGGACTCACAAGGGTACCCCAGAATCCAATCTGGAGTGTACCTAAAGTACATGGAATCAATTTATAAGAGAAAGCAGATAGGCTGGGGACACCAGGAAAAAAGTGGGGGCAACCATGTAGTCAGATTCCACCTTCCTACAATTACCGCCCATAATCCCAGTCAGGGACGACCATTAGCATAGGCGAGTTGTGCCCAAACACCACCGATCTTCAGAAGGACACAGGAAGAGGCATATTGTGTGGTGCAACGAAGGGGGTGGTGCACAATCCCTTCAAGGGGGCTGCATTCAGCACAGGGTGAATGAATATCGGTGAGATATGGGAGTCTCAGGGGCCCCTTACACATTCTCCAGGGGGGAGCATCATTTTGCATTACGTCACTGGACGCAGGACCTACCTGCAGCAGTCTTCCTTTAACCTGCCTGCAGAGAAAAGTGTGTAAAGCACTGGCATCCATGTCCACATACTGTCTTGTTTCCTTCCCATGTCCCTCCATTCTTTTATCCCTCTCCCTTCCCACTTTTAACTACACAGTGACAACATGTGGGAGGGTACGTCAAATTTGGTTTCGCCTGGGGTGCTATTTGCCCAAATGCCCCCTCTGATCACAGTACTCTCTGCATCTGGATTTTCAAGTAAAAATCAAGAATCTCCGACCCCTTCCAAGTTGGTGCAATAAAATAAGGACCAGAAACGGCCATCCAGTTTGAAGTTGTATAGAAAACGGGTTTAAAGCTAACATGTGAAGAAATGGCACCTTCATTTTCAGTGAAAATTAAAACTCGCGAGGGATTTTTGCCATTTCGCAGAAATACTACATGAGAGTAGAGTATAAATGGAGGAAAAACAGTGGACACGGGGCAGCCGCAGGAGACGTTTTAAAACCCGTCTCGCTGGCCCCTGCACAACAAGACATGATGGGATAAGCTCCCTTAAAGCAGGGAAGTTTCTTAAAGAAGCCGAGCAGTGCGGCCTTGTGGCAGCTGCGGATGAGATTCTCACAAGGGCAGAGGAACAGCGACAAAGAATAGCCAATTTAAGAATGTAACACACATTAAGAAACCCAGTCTGTCCGCTGTGTGTAGCGTTCAGCATTGGTCTCTTGATCAATATAATGTACTATGTAACTATTAACTAAATAAATAACTCACCAATGTAACGTTCTTGCGCCAGGCTCCTCCGCATGACTGGACGGCAGACCGCATGGCGCAAGCCTGGAAGAAACCGTAAAGTGCTGGATTTGGACTCCTCTCCCAGAACCCAGCCCACCAATCATTTAATAATGAACAACTATTGCTGGGTCTCATTTAAGAAGCAGAGGCCACTGACACGCCCCCACTCCTACATTGTTTAAGCTGACTGCCCTGCCCACAGCCACTGAAATGAATGTAAGTCTTCCAACTTCTCCCTGGGCTACATGAATAACGCCCAAACTAAAACACTATTCTGGCAGTGATATACAGACCGCGCAAACCAGTGTGCCATCACTGTCCTGCTTTCTGGCACCAGGTCGAAGAAATATTCGCCCTTGGAGCCAAGATATTCACAGAGCCAAGTACCATCCTCCCCCACCACGGCCCCACCCCCTCAAACCAAAACCCAGATTTACGTGTTTGTTCACCCAGCAGCCAGCACAATTTATTGCTAGCTGCTCTGTGTTCCATCTCGCATTTTTTCTCCCCCCTAGGGTGGTAGGGTGACGCCCATCACGCCCCTGAACACCAGCCACCACTGAGTAAATTGAAAATCTCCACTTCTGAGCGGGATTGGTGCGTTTATGACTCTTACATTAGATGAGAAAGGCATGGCTCAAACTAATTGGGAAACTGAAACTTAAATGTATTATCTAAGCCGACTTTTGAAACTTTTCGGGACTCATACACCCTTCCACAAATTCAGTTGCAGAGGGTCCTGATGGTTTGTCAAATACAATTTGAAAAAGGATGCATTGAGATAGGTAATGTTTTACATCCGCTTTCCAAAGAAAGCAATTAGTCTGCTTTTGTCTCAGATTCAAAGACAGGGAGTATTATTACCCCTCTCCATAAAAAGGGCACTGGTGTTTTGCCCCAGAACTACGGAAAAATTACACTTCTAGGTGCCAGCGGTAAGTTAGTCTCTAAATCTCAAGTATTTGACCTTCGGGCTTGCGTTTCAGAGAGCGAGATCCTCCCATTTGAACAATCTGGCTTTACCTGCCAGCGATCAATCTCTGATAATTTGGCTAGGGTGCAAACTATCTTGGAAAAATAAAATCCTGCCTGTACAAGCCACTTGTATGGACTTTATCACATCTTTTGATAGCGTAGACAGACCTACTTAGTGGCAAAAGTAACTAAGGGATCCTAGATGGACTTTAAAACTTCTATTCATCCTGGACTGGGATACCTGGTTTAGGATTTCCATGGGCTTTGGCAAAGATTTAACTTATGACATCCCTACAGACACTGAATTAACACAAGGTTGCCTTTTTGCTCTACTCCTCTATTCACTATATATCTAAGATTTCCCACAGGTATTCCTAGAACCTAGAATAATTCCTCCACAGCTGTGTGATAGAGACTTTTATACCCTGGTATATGCAGATGATGACATTATCTTTTACCGTACCCCTGTTAACTTACCACATGGCCTTAATATTTTGAATTAGTTTGCGCATGGGCACTTTTTACACGTTAACGCTGTCAAAACTAAAGTGGTCATTTTATCAAAATTCTAAAGAAATAGAAAGGTTAATTGGAGATATGGAGATAGGAAAATTGAGAAGGTTAAACACTTGACCTATCTTGGCATGGCCGTACAACAATATAGTTCTGTGAACCCCCATAGTCATAAGCAAAGGCCGCTTTACTTATCTTATGGTGGTGGTATACAAAAACGTGTTCAGTGGCTTGTGCACAAGACATCTCCTGCACAAACTGAAAGGAATAAAAGAGCTCCCTTCTGTATTATGTGCTACTGAGTTCTTCCACTCAAAAAAACTATACTTTCTGAATAAAATAGAGATCTATTTTTAGGAAAATAATGTCCTTGAAGAAGTGTATAATCGTGTAAGCCCTTCAACTAGAAATTGGAGTTCTACGTGCTTATCACAAATTTCTTAGGGCAGCTATTCATATTTATAGCTGCTACCGTATTTCTGGTCCTGGTTCATTAAAATATATCATATTTGATCCCTGGGTCAGCTCATCTGAGTAGGTTCTCAAAGTCCCTAAAATGTTCATTAAAATGGGTGAGTCAAACATATTTACAATATTTCCACATGTTACTGGAGATCTATGGGCCACATATTGAAGGGAAATTGTTTGTGATTACCAAAGAGATTTTTTGCAATTTCCTATTTGGTAATCACAAACACAAATGTACAAATGTGTCTTTGATGCATTTTTCAATTCCCAGTGGGTCGCAAATAGACCTACCTCATGAACGTTAATGAGGTAGGTCTCCATTTGTGACCCATTGGAATCGCTAAAAGCACAGGGATGGTGGCCATCTGCAGTCAGCAGACCACCATGTCTGTGATTGCTTTTAAATAAAGCAATCTTTTTATTTATTTATTTTAATTCAGATCATTTTCCTTACAGGAAGTTTTCTTTTCATTTTCTAACAGCAGGCAGTGGTATGAAGTACCACTGCCTTTACAATCCTTCACAAAGGGGAAAGGGTCCCTTGGGGACCCCTTCCTATTCGCGGATTAGTTACCACTTACTTGAAGCAGGTGGTAAAATGCAAATGTTCTGCAACTGCATTTATGTCGCATGATAGTCACACATCCCACTGCAATTCAGTATTAGGAAGCGACGCCCTAAACACGCCCTTTTTAGAATACTGAATCGCAAACCCAATTTGTGATTCAGTAATAGGTTACCGAGTCACAAATAGGGATTTGTACATGTGAAAAAGCATTTTTGAGCGCGCAAACGGGCTGATTCTGCAAATCAACCTGTTTACTTCCACAAAAAGCCTTTGTACATGTGGCCACCATATCTCCAATACAATTAGAGATTCAAAATGAAGTACTTTAACCTAGCTTTCCATCTTATGTCTCACATTGTAAAACAATTACATCAAGTACAAGGATGGCAGGAATGGCATCCTTGAAGATTAAACTAAAGTATCTGATGTCACTACTAGTTAATAGCTTATTTATCATATCCTATTAAGAATTGGGAATTTAACTGTGCAGTCGATATTAGGTATATTGGAAAAAGATTTATACTGATGATTCCTACCTATTTTCTCAAATGGATACTGAAGATGTGAATCCTGTTTTATTTGTCCAATGCTACACATACAACGATCACAATTTTTAAGAATATGAAATAGTGGCATGGCAACAAAAGAAGCCACTAATTGTTATGACGATTTTGCAGCCACAACCTTTCTCTTCAGTTAGATTTTCTAGTCTCATTGTATAATTTTTCGATAGCTAATTTTATACCTATTGTAATACATTTGCCTTTCCTGCAGGCCCACCCCTGACTTTTCCCCTATATCTGCAAACTCTTTTTGCTGCGATTAGATCAGTGTGCCCTGTGACACTGCAATTCAATATTACAGTGTATTTTCACTGACTCCAATATGATGTTGGTAAAAGTGGCTAAATCAATTGATATATTAAACTTTACTGAAAGGCAATAGTAGACGGCACAGAAAATGCATCGATGGGAGTTAATTATCATATGTGGGCTGCAGTGTGTCACACCAACTGCATGCATGACACAAATGTATGGCTCCCATAGCGCCACTTTGCTCTGTCTGGGTTGCAGTTTAAAGGCACTGTAGAAACACAGGAAAAGGAAAAGCTTTTTGGCTACAGGGGAAACCTATTTTTGTATTTAAATGTCACCATTATAGTGTGCTAAGTCAGTTCACATGATAGGGTGGCTACAAATATAACAAAGTAGCACACTATTTATTTATAAAGTGTGCCCTCGCCGTGACTGAAGATATAAAAGGTATTTTCACTATGTTTGCCAAGGTTTGAATAAAATATTTATTCTACATCTCAGCCCGGGGAAACGCTACAGGAATAATTTGAAGTTATTTTCAAAACCCGATTTAATGGTGAAATCATATTTGTGATAACTTTTGTAGAACAATTACTTAAGAAAAATTGGCTCAGAAGAGAATGGTCCACGTCTTAGCCCCAAGAAGAACAGGTGTTAACTACTGGCTACTCGCAAGGTTTTTAGCCATCTGGCAAAGGACAGGAGCACTTGGTAGAATAAATGACAACATTCACACTTTCTATTTTTTCTTTATGAAAAACAAGCCTTCCTGTACTTATTCTTAGAGCCCTCCTAGCCAGTCAGGTTCTAGTTACAGTGGGAGACATAACCAGTTGGGCGATTTCGAGAGGGAGGAGTGCTGCAAAACGAGGTGCCCATAGTGTGAGAATGTAGCCAACGTTAGGCAGGAAAGTTCTCCAGTCACTATCTAGTGCAGAGGATAAATCAAGCACCATAACTAACACCTCTGCAAATCATTCCTGGGCCTCGGAAGACTCCACCTAACAAGAAGACCTGGCTGGAAGAAACAAAACTCCTGCTGGACTCACTCAAGTACTTCATACTCCTGCAGCACCCAATGAGTTGAACCACTCTCCAGGGGCAAGTGGTAGCCTCCTGTTCCTGCTTACTGCCTTCAAGGACAAAAACAACCAGAAAGACTCCTGACTCCAATAAGACCCAGCTGACCACAAAAGGCTGGGCCCTGCAAGGGACTAAGCTGTCAAGAGACCTGGTGCCATCGAAGCCTGCGCTTAGGATCTGGACAGACCAGAAGATATTTTCACAATAGGGGAAGAAAAGTTTCATTTAATACATTTCTTCTACCACTGGTGGACTAGCATTAGATGCTAAGGTTTGCCAGCAAGGTCTCACAAAGATAGGAATTTAAAAAGTATATGCTGCTTAATGACATTTGTCATATTAAAAACTGGTTCAGTGGGACCTTACAGTAAAGTTATCACACCACATGGAGCCCTGCTCAGGCTGGTTTCCAACCTCACCCCTCTGAAGGATTGTGGGAACCAGAAAAATGACTACGCTGGAAGGAATTCCTGCACTCAACGTCTGTAAATCTGTACACAAACAGATAAACAGAGACTGAATCTACTCTTCTTTAGAAAAGAGAGGCACTCCTGTGCATTTTCTTCTGCTCTCATCCCTGCCAAGAGTGGACACCTGGCACTCCACCTCTGTGCCTTCTGTGGTACATGGTGTGTACCAAACAGGTAGTCAAAGCCTACTCATTAAAACACCCAACTTAGAGCACCTGCTAAACTGGTGGTTGGTGTAAGAGTAGAGAAGGATACAAAGGAATCTCAAATAAAGACCCGACCACATTTTTGCTCAATAAACCCCCCTCCCCCGTTCTTAGCTGCAAGACAAGACACGGGAAACAATCAACCTTGGAACGATAGGGCCTCAAGCAGTGAATTCAGTTAATAAATTCTAAATCCAAAGATAAAACCTTGGACTGTGGGAATTCTATCCAACTTGTGAAGCAAACTCTGCAGCTACAAGATCCAGCTTTTCCTGATCAGAGCATTTGGCACCAAAACCAATCTATTCATCGAGCTCAACAACAAAGTGTCGGACTTCCTGGGACCTTTGTTGGCCTCAGCCTTGTCCCGCTGAAGGATTTTGACTCCCAATTCAGAGAATGTCATGCACCAATACAAACACACATGGAGTATATTTTGGATAACGGAACGTATAAAAAATATATATTGTTTTTGTGGTTGACAGATTTCCTGATAATATCGTTTGGAGACAATTATGTTTGAAAACTTATACAACGACAAATTGTGAAATACGATACATATGTGGTGAGGTGATTAATATCTATCAATCTTACCCGTTCTGTCTTTTGTCACTTGACACCTTATTTTGAGAATAATGGGATGGTGGTTAAATAAATTTCCGTACTGTGCTTTTTTAGAATATGGTTGACTTAGGTTTTGTTCTTTGGGTGTGACGTCGTGGTGGTCCAAGTCTCCACCAAATATGCTCTGATTAATGGATGGCTTGTCCAAACTGTGGATTTTGAATTTTCACGATTATGTATTTCTTTGTAATTACTGTTTGGGTGATTGGTGGTCGGTTTGTACTAGCATTATGGAATTTGGAATAATGAATGGTTTTTTTTAACTGGTGCAATTGTTATTGTCTAGAGTAGACTTTGCATTTTGTATAAGAAATCTTTTACATATATATTACAATTTATGTTTTTTATATATATATATATAATTTGCAGCCTCGAGAAAGCCCTGGGCAGGGCGAAACGTGCATGTCGGCTGCTGGTTGCTACAATCCTAAAAGAGAAATAAAATGATACTTGAATGATCTACAGCTACGTGGATACTGATCTGGAAACTCCTGTACAATACTATGAAAATGGCTGTGAAGAATATATACATGGGATTAGAGTAACTTATATATGGTGTGCTTTTCTGTCTGCTGTCTGTAAGGTTCACTAACTTGTTTATTGTTGGTGTTGTATTTGTAACGTGGATTTATAGAAATCATAATTATAATCACATACCCTCGAGAAACTGGCCAGTCGTGTTTGAAGAGGTTAAATTTAAAATGAAGATCAGAAGCTATATATAGCTTGGCTCCCTCTTGGTCTGCCCTTAGTGGTCACTTTTTGCTCTGGCAACTTATACTTGCATAAACTCTATGGAGAATTCTGTTTTGAGGGTATCAAAATAAGACAATAACAAGAGAGCTTGCACATATTTCACTGCGCTATCTAATTCACCAACGTCCCAAGGACGAAGCCAGCTTATCAGTTTCAAAGTGGCTTATGGAGAAGAGGGACAAACCCTATTAATAGAAATGTTGCTGGCTGGTTGGTTCCAGGGTTGAGTCAATCCAACACCATTTTGTCTCAGCCAGCTGATTGACAACAAGCCATAGTAGCATAGAACTCCTACCTTTGCCCTGTTGAGAATATATTTTGACTGAAATGGCCATAACTAATTTATTAATTTCATGCCTTAATACATTTGGCAGGATGGCATTAATGTTAACACAGCTTTATCGATGATCTCATGTTTTCTTCTGTTGATTTGGTGGTGGGAGGATGGTTGGGCAAACTTCTTGGCTACTCTGTCACAGCCAGCTCAAATTCTTAAATGTGTCCTTCCTATCATTTGTAAAATTTTCCAAGCATATCCACTCTATCATAGTAGTTTTATGTGAGAGAAGTGAGGACAGGGCTCATGGTTTAAAGAAAGTGTACCCTTTGTTTAGGGATGATATTATTTGTGATTCATTAAAAATGTAGTGCATCCTGGCTTCTCCTTTATTTATGTTCTTGATGAAATCCAAGCAATTTTCCTTAAGTGAAGCAATGATTTGTGGAATGCTATATTGTGTAGCTAGATAAGATATGTTGAAGATTCTCCTCGCTACTGCCTCATATGTAAGTGGAATAATGAGATACTAGAAATTATCTTCATCATTGTGGATCTGCTGGAAAAATGTTTTTCTGGGTCAAATATAGCAATAAGCAACAAAATGTTGACCAGTAGTCAACCTTTGGAAAGGGCCTGCATCTCCCAGGAGTCCCTGCCCGACCGACACCTAACACCTGGTCCGCTCTCCCTGTTGCTCCGCCCACGGCCCCTAACCCCGCCCTATATAATCGATCTAGCTCTCCGCTGCGCGGGAGCGCCCGGGGCTAAGCCCGGGCAAAGGGCGGGCCGTTTGAGGCCGTTAGAGAACGGAAGAGACCGGGACCGGGCCACCCCCCTTGGTGTCTGAGCGCTCGATCGATCCGCACCGTGATACGGGGGATAATGATCACCAGTGAGACTCGTAGCAAAACCACGCTGGCTCCTGGACCGGCCAAAGGTACTTTGGACACATATTTCGCCAAAGCTGGCTCCCTGTTAATTGATGAAATCACTGTCCTAGAAAGACGTATCTCACAAGAAATAGAGTGGGTTAGGAGATCATCCATGGGAACGATAGCACAGGCACGGACCCCAGAGAATAGACTTGAATATATACTTTCAGTCACTGGAGAAATTGGGGAAACTGGGGAATTCACCCTACCCCCTATTTCGGCCACTGAGGAAGATAATACCCCTGTCACTGATAAAGAAAGCCGTGCAGCACAGGGACAACGGGAGGGAGCTATTTCAAAGAGGAAAAGAGGGGCTCATAATCCAGGGGGACGCAAGGCTAAACTTGCGAAGCATAACCAGGGAGTTGGGAATAATACGAGAGATGTACCCACAATAAATTGTTCCGTGCAAGACAAACCCCATGAGGCATCTGCTACAAATCCAGATCCGCACCTAACATATCTAGAGAACCCCTGTCCTAGCACAAATACAGAGGAGGACTTAACCTTACATAATATTGGCGCTCTTATGAGGGCTTTATTAAGCCCCTTTGAGGCTCGTCTGATAAAGATTGAGGCAAGGTTAGCGACTATAGAAAAAGCTACTGTTCAACTAGCTGACACACTCAAGTCCGGTAATAGGGCAGATATGGGTAGAGGGGGAACCATGACTAAGGAGGCCACACTTGTACCCCCCCTAGAGGGAGCAAATCCACAAGTGAAATCCCCACAATCGCAGCCGGTGGGCACACCTCCGGTAGCCTCACTGTCCACCGTGGGGATACCTTCCATTACTCTGGTAGAGACCAAAAGTACACCCACACAACTTCTCCCCCCGAAAACCAAAAGGCTTAGGCCGGTGCATCTACCCCCAGAGGCGGCCCCTTACACAGTCATCTTAGCAGGGGTGCCAGAGCTTAAGCAGGATTCTAAAGAACCTGTTGCTGCACTAAGAAACAAGGTTGTTAATTGGCTTACCACTAATAGACCTCTACCGCGAGGAGTATCTGCTGAGGTACTCATGGTTAGAAAGGTTCCATGGTTGGGCAACTCAAGAAAAACCATTAATGGTGATTGTGTGCTGATTAACTTTAGGGAACCTAGGTCAGTTTCTCACATATGCTCCTGGCCGCATTATGACCAAGGCACATCTATCCAGCCGCTACCATTGTCTTTCTTTTATCCACCGCAGACTTTCGGGGGTGAGGGGGATGGATGGCAAACTGTTCCTAGGAGGGGTAGGGGATGGGGTGCTAGAGAGTGTGGGGATCCTTACTCTCATGGTGTCCAGCAGCCTGTTTATTTTCCGACATTTAACAGGTTTAGTTCGCTGGACATGGTGGATTGACAACACAAGGAGAGTGGAGGGGTGGCCACCAGTTCACCTAAGGGTCCCAAGAGGAGAAATGATACCCCAGTTGGTCTAACGTCAAACTCCCCCAAGGTAGCTCAGTCTGAGGCGCTCAGTGTTGTTAAGGACCCCGAGTCATGGGCAATAGTCCCCCCACCTAGTATTAACGTTCCTATAGCTGATAGGGAGGAACCCCGACAAAACATCAGATCTATTGCCACACTGGGTGAAAATACCCCCACAGTTCCCTATGAAATAAGCAGCCCTCCACACCTAAAGATACTGTCTTGGAACGTGGCCGGTCTGGGGAACAAGCTGGATTCCCCAGAATGGGCCTCCTTTGTGGAAGGTAATGATATCTGTATGTTCCAAGAAACCTGGGCGAGAGAGGAGTACTCTCGCCCAGGTTTCGCAGCATTCTCAGTGGCAGCTAGGTGGGGGGGTCGTGGGCGGCCATCGGGAGGCCTTATCATCTGGGTGGCAACTGATCTGGGGTGCTCTGCTACACAAATCCTCACCCATTCAGAGGACATCCTCGGCGTGATACTGGAATGGTCAAATTCTTCCAGGCTCGCCCTGGTTAATGTCTATTCAAGGCCGGTTAATATCATCCAAGAATCGAGGACGATGGATGAACTCTCAGCCTTTCTCGATAGCATTTCCCCGGACATACCCTTCGTGGTGGGGGGAGATCTGAATTCACAATTCGAGCCTCTACCGGGCTTAGTGGATGGACCCTCTCGAGACGAGGACGCCGTTTGGTTGGTTCCTCCCACATATGCTATCCCACCTAGAGCTTGGACACCCCTTGCGGTCCAGGTCACTGCACTAACACTTAAGCACGGTTTGCGGGCCTGTAATGGCCGTGTAAACTCTGATATCCCTCCAAAGTGGACGTATAACAAACAGGGTAGGGAATCAAGAATAGATTATATCTTGGTCCAACTCTCCCAGTGGTCGCTAATCATTGACTTTAAGGTAATTACAAGGGAGGACAGCGACCACAATGCGCTCCAGTTACAATATAAGATTCCGGGTTTAGTGGGAAGAAGGGTCATGGTAGGTTCTGCGTCCACGGGGCTGGTCCTTACGTCTAATAGAAGGAGAATTAGATGGGAAAAGCTTTCCACTAATCAAGGGAAAGTCGCTGAATTATACTCCAGGGTAATCCCCACTTTGGAGGTAGTGAGTACTTTAATGGGAAATTCTATCGCCAAAGACAATTATGAGTTATTGCGTTTGGCGCACGATGACTTGATCAAGTCTCTGGCTGAAGTCCTCTTTTGTCCACTTAAGAAGGGGGTGGGGCCCACTAATCGCCAGACCTGGTATAATGTTGCTTGCCGTAAGGCGAAATCAGACCTTTTAAATCGCCATTAAGGAAGGCAATAGCCGAGTTGAGATCAAGGCTAGGAGGAGGGAGTATAAGCGATTGATCTTTAACGCTAAGATTGAGTGGGATCAGGAGAAGTGGGAGGACCTTACTAAATCGTTAGCCAATAGGGACTCCTGCAAATTCTGGAGAATTGTAAATACTGGCTCAGAAGATCTTCCATCGGCTATAGAACCTAACATCTCAGCTGAAGCTTGGAAGGAGCATTTCTGGTCCCTTTATAGGGTGGAGGCTGGGGTCCCCGGTGAATTACCACCCACTGTAACACCATATCATTCTGAAGACCATTTTACGGTGACTGAAATTAGAGCAGCAATTTCTGCCTTACCCCTTGGCAAGGCTCCGGGTTTGGATGGCCTCCCCGGGGATCTTTTTAAACAGGAACCAGATGTTTGGGCACCATATCTATTGTCTATGTTTAATGCTATTCTGGGTGGCATGGAGGTGCCTAGTACTTGGCTGGGCGCAGAGATTGTGCCGGTCTTTAAAAAGGGGTCTCCTCTGCTCCCAGCCAACTAAAGGCCCATTAGCCTTATAGATGTCTCCCAGAAGTTGTTTGGTAGGCTGATTCTTGATCGCCTCCAAACTTGGATTGATGACTTTTCCATCCTTAGCCCCTATCAGGCAGGTTTTAGGAAGGGGGTTTCGACTACGGACCAGGTGTTCCGCTTGAACCTTATTTACTGGAAGACCGCAATAATCGAGGGTGGCAGCTTGTACACGGTTTTCGTGGACCTGCGTACTGCCTTCGACTTAGTCCCAAGAGCAAGACTCTGGTCCGTCTTGGCAGACCTGGCCATACCGCATGATATCCTTTCCATTTTGATAAGACTGCACATGGGAAATTTTGCACGTGTGAGGTGCGGTAGGAATGGGGTACTTACGGATAGATTTCCGGTTGACAGGGGGGTAATACAGGGCTGTGTCCTCGCTCCGACCCTGTTTTGCCTCTTTGTCAACGGGGTTATCGACCACCTGGTGAGGGTGGCCGACTCCGATGCACCAAAACTCAATGGCAGCAGGGTGCCCGCTATTATGTTTGCGGATGACACCCTGCTGCTGTCTAAGTCCCCCATGGGAATTCAACGAATTTTAGATGGATTCTCAACCTTTTGTACTGAGCGGGGTCTAGAGATCAACGCAATGAAGACGAAATACATGATTCTCAATCCCCCAAATTCCACCCGGCCTAATCCCATCATAGGCACTCAGAAGTTGGAGAGAGTATGTACATTTGAGTATTTGGGGGTCACCATTAATCAAACAATGTCCTGGGACACCCATCGTAACAAGGCCAATTTGAGACTTGTTCAATTAACTGGAGGTATCTGTAGGTTGAGGAATACTTCGTCCTTTAAACCTTTGACCCCAGCCCTACAAATTTATAAAATGCAAGCGCGTGGGGCAGTAGTATACGGCGGGGAACTGTGGGGCCACACCTCTACACAGAACTTACTAGTCACTGAAAACAATTTTATTAGGCAGCTGGCAGCCCTTCCAACAAGTACACCTCTTTTGCCGTTGAGGCTGGACCTGGGATTGAGACCAATTAGTGAAGAGCTGGCACTCAAACCGCTGACTTTCTGGCGTCGATTGTGGGCTAGGCCAGAACTTGCAACATATAGGTCTGAACTACAAGAGATTTTAACTCTGCCAAAAGCCGCTCTTATCCCATGGTTATCCTATGTGAAAAAGGCATGTGAGAATCTGGGACGGCCGGAGCTTTGGCTAAACCCAGGGAGTGCGTGCTGTAGGATCCCTAGGAAACTCCTGGCAAAGGAATTCTATGAATTTAAATTATCAAAACTTATAGGGGCTACAAAGGAGGGGTCTCTTACTAACTTATTTGTTAAAATGAAAGATGTGTACCACCAAGAGAGTGTTCTTGACAATATCAGCCCGGTCTTCACCAGAAAATTGTTTCTTCAGTGGAGACATAGCTCACTCCCACTTGGGTCATTTACGAAGCAGTGGTCCAATCCCCCCTCATCAGAGCAATGCTCACTATGCACTCAAACCCGGGAGGATGACCTACATATGATCTTTTTCTGTAAAGCATACCGTAGACCCAGAAATTATTGGCTTGTTCCCCTTCTTAAGAACCTGGGTCTTAGGCATTATCTACATGCATACAGAGTGTTAAAAACAGATCTTTCGCCCCCGGTTGCGTTTGCGGTAGCTAAATTTTTAAGAGCAATGTGGCACATTCGAGCAAGACATATAAAGCAGGTTGAGGCTGGGGATAATAGAACTATTGAATAAATTGTATTTTGCACCATGTTGTTATTTATGCTCCTTCTCAAAATGTCATGTGCTTTTTATTCGAATGTTAACTCTATTTTAAATGTTTTTATTGTTGTATATCTTTTATGATCTAAAAAGGTCGAAATAAAGATCATAAAGAAAATTATGAAGCAAGAAAAGGCAAATTGCGCGGCTTAATGCTGCACATTTTGTGATAGTATTATTTCATTATTTGGTCATTTATAAACTAGTTAACACTGTCTGGGCATTGGCTGCACCTCTTTAATAACAGTTTAACACCCAAATATAGCAATAAGCAACAAAATGTTGACCAGTAGTCAACCTTTGGAAAGGGCCTTCCACTGTGTGGCAATACGTTTTGCTGCATTTTTATTAACTTTTGAACTGTTTGACTTAAAAAAAAAAATTGGGTTAAAATCTGTAGATTATGCAGCAGATTATGTGGAAATGCAGTAAATTTATAACTATGCAAAAAACGCAGCATAGGCACAATAACGTAATTGGAGTGGCCCTGAAATATACCATCTTTATTTAAGTCTTCTCTAGATCATTTTTACGTTTACCTAAACGGAATGAGAATCACCGCGGGCAGGTGACCCTCTGACAATGAGTTGGCGGTATGGTCCGCCCTATTACTATATGACTGCCTAATGCTTTTCTCAAGTGCTGCTTGTGCTGCAGCCCAGGAAAAGAACCTCAGCACAAGCTGCACTAGAAAAAAGCATTTTGTGCACATCCATGCATCGTGTGCCAGGCACCATGTGGTGTCTGGCACACTGTAAATGCATGTGTGGGGGGCACAATATGTGCCCCCCTGTCCACTAAACAGTGGCCCATGGGTAACAGGGGCCCTGCTTGGGTCCCCCAAAGTCCCTTTCCGGCTACCTTATCATAGCGGTGGGACTGACAAGAACAGTCAGAAAGAGACATTGTGATCCTGATGGCAGGCACCGCCTCCATTCAGGATCACGATTCCGACCACCGTCCCGTCGAGATCAGTAGATCCTGTCAGAGGCGGTCAGCCCCCGACAGTCAAGGATCCAACTGTCTGTCTGTGGGTGGCACTGCCACCATCAGCCTGTCTGTGTCAGTCCCACCGGCATCATAACGTGCCACTTAGTTTGTCAACAACTTTCCTGCAGTTGGGTTGCTGTTTCAGGAAGCAGGAGAAGAAGAGATCATTAGCCTGATTTCGAGTTTCGTGAAAAGAAATGCCATGCCAAATGTGACAGAGTACTCTGCCCACCAAACTCTGTCCACAGGCTTCCATGGTGCCCCTGGTTCGGCTGATGCAGAGCTTACTCCGAAGGCCTGACGGAGAGCTACCACTGGACTAAGGCCTTCACTCCACCCATCATATAGAGGGCATATGGCATGATGTCCTTTTTTCTGTCCATGAATGCCTGGCCCGAAAGAACAGGGTGTGAGTATCATTAGTTGTTTTCCAAAAACAAGTTTCCACTTTGGGAGAGTTTTTTTTATAATAAAAACTTTGGTAGATGGCTGTCAAAATCGACAGTAGCGTTCATCAAGCATTTGGTACCTTCAGGAAACAGCGCTGTGACAGCGGATGCTCTGAAAGTATAGCGATCACCACTTGGCCTGTGGTGATACCCAACTATGGCGATCCGCTGTCTATGGTTGGAGGACGTACTGTCTTTCGCCACCCTGATGTGCAAAGTAAATATCGCCAAAGTATAAATCAGCCCCCATATCTTTTGTCAACTTTTCC
This sequence comes from Triturus cristatus, assembly GCF_964204655.1. NCBI lineage: Eukaryota > Metazoa > Chordata > Amphibia > Caudata > Salamandridae > Triturus > Triturus cristatus. Next base: position 883,955,199 of record NC_140583.1, read on the forward strand.
ATTTCAAGTTCAGGTATTCAAACGTGTATAATTTACCAAATGCTGTTACCTAAATCAATATGATTTACCATTTATTTTTGCAGAACGAAGATGTGGATCTCTGCATTTCTATGGCCTATGTTCTTTGAGGAATAGGTGGCGCATGCATCTTTAGTTGCGGGTGGGGCAAAAGCAGCACTTAGGACAGATTCCATTTAATTTGGCAGAGACTGAAATACAATGGGGAAGGAGTATAGTTTGTCTAAAAAGGAAGAACAGTCATCATTTGAATTCCTACATCCCTCTCGCTCCTTCACCAACCAACTAAGCTGTTCAGCCTTTACAACTTTGAATTAATCATGACCACATAATTGGCTCAAGTTTTCTAACAGCTTGATCTGTGCCTATAAATTGCCGACTGAATACTTAAAGCTTTTATAATTGCAGCCAATGTTGTAATCAAAGCTTTTTAAGCATTGATAAAAGATTCCAGTTCTCACTCAGTCTTCTATTAATTAGCTTTCAACTCCGCTTGTCATCTGCTAAAAATGGGTCCTGCCCAAACCGCTAAGATCTCTGCCTCTCAAGCATCTTGGAGGTATTTATTATGTCCGTTTCAACATCAGCATTTGGTGTCTTAAGGAGTTCTAAATCATCAAGCTCACAACATTGGGTACCATGACCTCATTCTCAAAATTCCCCACTTTAAACAACAGCAGCAGCCTCATGTGTTTCCTTTGACATTTTCGAAGAGGAGGTGCTTGCGTAGTTTTAATGGCCATCTTGTAAAAGATGGCTGACATTTTGAAGAAGCTACAAAATGCGTAAGATGATAGGCTGCCATGCAGGGATTTGGACCGACAGCCTCTCAGCCTTCCCACCTCATGACACGACTATGATGCACCTTGCACACTTTGGGCCTCATTTACGTGGTTTTGGTGCAGGGTAGCGCTCAAAGGAATCTTGTGGCGCAGCCCTACGTCAAAAGAAAAAGGCAGGAATGCGCCATATCTATGAGATAAGGTGCATTCTTGCACTTTTACCCTGAGCTGGGGCTCAAGGGGCTGCCATGAGTCAATGCAGGTACCGTTGCCTGCATTGCGGGGCCGATTGATTTTGTGCAGGAAGGGACATTTTTCTGCACAAAATCAATCAATCAATCAATCGAGGCGATTTCTTCTATGTATTCTCCACAATGCAGCACACACAAAAAAGAGGAAAAAATGAGGAAAAACTAAAACATTTCTCCTTGTTGCACCTCCCTAATGCCACCCCTGGGTCGGCATTAGAAAAAGACCGAATTCCCAGGTTTACGATATCTCAAATCTGGGAATGCATCAGATTCCATGGGTGTTGCAAGGGAACACCCACAGCCACACCCATGGAATGCCCTTCTCACACAGTGTTCTGCGTGAAAGGAGCCCATATATACAAGCCCATGAAAAGCCACGTAATGTGGCTGCGCATGGCCTTGTGAATGTGCTGCTATGTAAACAAAGGAGAAGGGAACCCTGTAAGTCAGAAGGGACCAAGGGTAGCAGTTTGTTATTAGAGCCAACGGTCCCTATCTAGGTGAATATACAGTCATAACCACAAAAATTCAATCAGCGCTGGGTATGTTAATGTTCAAATGGAAAGAATTATATTTATTTACACATTAAATAAACAAGAATAACCATATAGTATCATGCAATGAGCAGGAAGTGACGGGGTACTGTGAATATGCTACAGCACATTGTGCCACCGGAGCGTCAAAAAAGTGCAGCAAGTTGCCTCGTATATGAGGCCCATCATCTGCCAGTGGTGCGACACCTTTGCACTGCTTCTATGTTGCCTGTTAACACTTGATGAATCATAGTGCTTTGTGAGTTGTTCAGTCTTACTTCTCCTTGTTTCACTTCCTCACTGCTACAGTCTTCAAGCTTCAGTGCAGACTTCAAGGTGAAAGTGCTCTCTAACAAGACTGCTAGCAGCAAAAGTGTTACCAGCAAGCAGGTTTTTACTAGTGGAACATAAGTCAACAGGCGATGCAGAAGCAGCAGAAGCACTGGTACCCGGTGCCTTGTGGGTAGATTGCGCCAACATCTCCCATTTTCAACACCTCATTGTTACAGTCCTCAAGTGCAGACAGGGACCTAACAGAGGTGATTGGCTAGTTGCAGTGCTGGTAAGCAGTGCAGTGGCTGAAAGGGCTCTTGGGCCTATCTGCTAACTGCATATAAGCTATGTATTGCATTCAGTATCCACATCATGGTATATGTGTTCTTTTGTAGACTCCTTGGGTAGATTGGGTATGTCTAGGCATCAACACTCTGCTTGCTCTTCACACAAACCCCAACTACACCCACTGATGAAACACAAGGAACAACTTAACTTCTTGCTTTTTTTACATTTACAGTAGGGACATTCAGTAACATTTGTAACTGGATCTCATTTCATTTCAATGTGCTCCTCTGCAGTGGCACATACAAGCTAATACGTGATGGGACACTTACTGCGTGGTGGTCTCAGTGTGTTAAAAGTTTTGTCTATGGAATTAACAAAATATTTCTGTCCAACATGAAATACCTTCAGGAATAACCTAAACAGTATCATATACCAGTCGAACAATACTGATGCATCAGCAAGTATCAAAACACCTTCCAGATAACATTGTTAGAGCACAAATATATATTTAGGAAAAGTTAAGACAATTACAAACAGCTATTTATTTACAAGAAGGCAATAAAAATACAAAACCATCATCAATTAACAAAAACAAAAATAAAACTGTGAAAACTGTGAGGATGTTACTATCCTGGTGGAGTATGTGACACCGTGAGTAAAGGCTTCTCCTTGTTAATCTTGAGCTTATACAACATAGCTCAGACCAAACAAAGGAGAGCCAAATGTTTTCTAAATTAACATTATCTTTGAAATTGGCTTCAAATTGTAGAATGTTGGGAAATTACATTAACTTTAATGGAATTCATTTTGCACAGAACTGAAAACTGTCCTCATCGCCGGCATGGATGGCATCTACTTAGCGCTTGACAGAGGAGACAGCAGCCCTAATCCCCCTGGAACTCTATGACACAGTCTCCCACCCCTTCCAACGCCCACACAATATTGGAATCCAAGGACACACGCTTTGAAGGATCTACTCCTTCCTGAATAGAAGGACCCAGTCAGTCAGCCTGGCACCGTACACCTCGGACAACCACGTCCTCTATTGGGGAGTTCAAGAATCCTCCCTGAACCCGACCCTCTTCAAAACATACATGATCCCTCTAGCCAGCATCATCCCCTCTATGACATCAACATCCTCTCCTACCCTGATGACACACAACTCATTCTTTACTTCCCGAACAAGATGCCCAGTACTCGGATCAAGTTCAATGCCTGCAGGACTGATATCACTCACTGAATGATGAACAGCCGTCTAAAGCTAAACATCAACAAGACAGAAACTGTTATCTTTGGGAAGAGCACATCACTGTGGGACTCCATCTGGTGGGCAATGATGCTACGACTGATAACTTAACAGAGCACAAAACATGTGCATTTGTAAAGCACACATTCACCCAGAAGAGCCTCTGGGCACTGAACAGCCGCCCCACCACCCACACTAAGAATCTCCGGCTCATCACTGACAGCAAACTCAACATGTCCGCCCAAGGCAAAGCAATCACCGCCTCATGATTCCATACCCTGAAGATATTGAGGAAAATTTTCAAATGGCCTTCGATCAGCACCCAAAAACTGTCCTGCATGCCCTTGTCACAAGCAAGCTGGACTATGAGAACACCCTTTATGCCGTGATCCTAAAAAAAACAAAAATCTCAAGAGAAGGCTGCAGATCATTCAGAAAATGGTGGCCAGAATCACTCAACCTCCCATGCGTCACATCAAACCACACCTGAAGGAGCTCCACTGGCTCCCCATTCACAAATGAGCATAATTCAAACTCTTCACTCACACTTTCAAGGCACTACATAACACTGGCGCAGCATACCTTAATACTTGCATCTGCTTTCACAAACCTTCCAGACACCTCCACTCAAACAGACTTCTACTTGCACAAATCTCACACATGAGTACAACCAGATCTGGCGGTCTGACTTCACCTGCATCACACCTAAAGCATGGAATGACCTGCCATGACCCAAAAGTTTCCCCACTTACTTCTTGAAATGTCCTAGAAGCTGAAGACATGGCTTTTCAAACAGTCCTACAAGGCCTTGCTGCGGCTTGACTCACCCCTTAGCACCAAGATACCCTCCCGGGTGATAGTGCACTCTACAAATCTGAATAGCATAGCAAAAGGAAATGTTTCACTGGGTTCTTCTCTGTGTGTGCCAGCAGATGCTATAGAATTACTATCAATAAACCAATCAGCATTTGTATAGCGCAGGGATATCTGGGCGCTGAAGGTGCCATCTCTGTCAAATATCCAGTTCTTGAGGTTCTTTCTGCAGTCCGCCAGGGAGGGTGACATTCAGAGTTGGAGGTGCAGGTAGTTCCAGGTCTTCGCAGTGATGTAGGAGAAGGAGCAGCCTCCACTGAGGCGGACACGGATGGGGGGGTTTGCCAGGGCGAGTCACGCAGAACGCCAGTGTCTTGAGGGAGGTAGAAGCTTGGTAAATGGTTGATGTGCTATGCTCCTTGATCATGTAGAGCTTTGTATGCATGCGTCTTGAACTGGCATCTCTTCTGGAATGAAAGCCAGTGGAGGTTTCTGAGGTGAGGGGTGATGCGGGTTCATTTTGGGAGGGCCAGGATAACTTTGTATGGTCTGGAGTCTTTTGAGGAGCTGGGCAGAGATTCCGACATAGAGAGTGTCGCCATAGTTGAGGCAGCTGTTGACGAGGGCCTGCATGACAGTCTTTCTGGTATGGATTGGGGTCCATCTGAAAAGTCTGCGTGCATGTGGAGGGTGTGGAAGCAGGAGGGGACTGCATTGATTTGTTGTTTCATGGTCAGTTGCCCGTTGAGGATGATGCCAAGGTTGTGTGCATGGTCTGTCAGTGTGGGTGTTAGTCTGAGTTCTGCCGGCCATCAGCTGTGGTCCCACGTAGAGGTTTTCTTCCCGAAGATCAGTAATTCAGTTTTGTCGGAGTTGAGTTTGAGGCAACAGTCTCTTATCCATTTGGCTATGTTGGTCATGGAGTTGTAGAAGTTGGTTTATCGGGGGGTATAGGAGATAGTTTACTCAAGGTACCCTCAGAGAGATGTTTGGAAGCTATGAAATTATGTTCTTCCAGGAGTCTTGGAGGTGGGAGGCACCTGAACCAGTAGATTTGTTTTATGCTTACTAAAGAGGCAGTGCACATGGGCCCAGGATGCCCCTCAGAGAGACTGATTACTTTAGTATCATCATAAATAACCAATAAAGCAACTAGGTAAAAAGTGAAAAGTTGATCGCTATTAACTAGTCAGATAGAGCTCTATAGTGGCCCCTGTGCAAGGAGACAAATAATTGTGGTCAATATATACATACAGCCAGGGTCTAAGAGATATTATGAGGGGCAGTTGGGGCTGTTCTAAGAAAATCTGGAGCTCATCTGTAGAGCAAATGCAACAATTGATAATGATTTTAGGGGTAATAACCATAAAAGGGATCTCTCTTTTAGGGATAAATTGTTTAAATATCTATTAACCATGGCAGAGGTGAGAAAGACTATTCGCATAGGTAACCAGAGCTTCCCCATCGACTATGCCTTCATAAATACTTGGCACTTTACTGAAGTAGAAGCGTTCAAAGTTCTGCAATGTGACGGCAGGGATCATTGGGCCTTACGAGTATTACTTTGGATAGAACAAGGGTCGAAAAGAGATAGAGTGACCCCTCTGCAGAATGAACATCCTCAACACATAACCACTAGTATAACCGAGGATAGTTTGAAATTGATTAATGAGCTTGATGATTGTCTCTCAGTAAACAAGATGAAAGAGAGAATGTCCTAACATGGTGTGATCAGGTGATTGAGCAGGTGGTAAACTGTTTAAAGGTACAACTAAAATCAAGATCTGCGACCAAGAAAGGTGGTTATGAGACGGGAGGGGGGGTAAAAGAAATGGTTGGTTTCATAAGGAGTGTGGGAGCATAAAATTGAGGGTACGAAAATGGAAAAGACTGTTTAGAAAAAGACAGGATATGGTAACAATGGAGAGTCTTCACTTGCAAAAACTTGAGTACGAAAATAAGTGGAAGGGAAGGAAATCTCAATATATGACTAACATTTGGCAAACAATGTTTGAAGTAATAGGCACCAATAACATATGGAAATTCTGGCAATTGGTGCAGGAGGGGAATGTGCAAGGGGTGCTCAGTTGTAGAAAATTACTGGATTAATTACTTGAGCAATCTATATGACAGCAACAGGTTAGATGAGAATCTGGAAAACATGATTAAGGTTGGGGAAGAACTAGAGCTGCATTTCTCTTACCAAAAGATAAAAGAAATCATTCAGTTCCCAAAACTAACTAAAGCAGCAGGGCCAGACAATTTACCAGCAATTATAATTTAAAAAATGTGGATTGGTGGGCTAGCTTTTTAAAATGTCATCTTCCGAAATGTCTCAACTTCTGGAATTATCCCGGAAAGTTGGAAAGGGGCAATAGTCAGACCGATATATAAAAATGAGGATGCCACACAGGACCAGAATTAGCGCCTTACTAACTTGCTGGATGTGGGGGAGAAAGTATTTTCAAAGATACTGCTAGTTGTAATGAAGGCCTGGGTAGAGCAGAATAACAATACTGATAGATCAAGGCCGCTTTAAAGAGAGCCACTCAACAATAAATCATTGCCTCATGAGGCAGATTTTTCTGCTGGTTTGTTAATTTCAGAGCCGCCTTTGATTTGGTTGATCGCAAGTTACTGCAGAATATGTTGGGGAGGCTTGGAATCAATAAGGCGGTACACTAGCTAATTCAGGAAATGCATTCGCAGAACAGGGCCAGGATAATCTTAGACACCCTTGTGACCCTATCTAAGAAAATACAGATAAAGAATGGACGACGTCAGGGCTCCGTTCTGCCCCCACTATTGTTTTATTTGTTCCTGTCCGACTTGCCAAATATGTTACGTAATGCTGGTGGTTTAAGCCATAAGATGGGGGGGACCCACATCCCAAGTCTTCTATACGCTGATGATTTAGTGATAGTGGAAATGACAGAATTGGGTTTGCAAAAGAAACTGGATGTCTTTTATGATTATTGTTTAAAGAAATGCGTCATCAATTTGGAAAAGGCTAAAATAATGGTGCTGGGGAAAGGAAAGAGAACTTGTAACTGGCAATTGGGAGAGGTTAAAGTTGAGGTGCTGGACAAATACAAATATTTGGGTATGTGGTTCAATACCAAATTAAATTGGAGGGTCCATATAGAATCACTAAAAGCAAAGGCACTTTCCTCAGTATGGGGCCTAAAACAATTCAAGCAGAAATATGGAGGCCCGTTTCAAGTCCCAATTTTATCAGGCTTTAATGCAATGATCTGTCCATAATTTCAATAAGGAGTGGAGGTTCTTTCTTTAGGCGGTAAATTGGATTGGAATCTTGAGGAGGGCAAATGTGTGAAACAGCTCCTTGCTCTCCCACGATCAACTATGATCCAGGCCATGAGAGCAGAATGTCAACTTACAGCCTGGAATTATCAGGGATTTCAAGCTACATTACGTTTCCGGCAGAGGCTGAGTAGAGAAAGGATCCCTAAAATATCATACCTATGTAAAAGAGAAATAGAGGAAAGTGAATTAAATTGGGCATCCTTTTCTGTTTTCAGTTTCTATTTTTGGTAAATTCTAGTGGGTTTTTTGCAGTGTTTTCAAGTGATTTCAACACCTTAAAAAAAACAGTGGTTATCAGTGGTTACACATTTTCCTGCCATTAAAAACAACAAAAACAGTGTTTTTCAGGTGTTTATGGAACTTTGTTGACTTCAAACGCCGTGGTTGGTGAAGAACTATTTCTCATACATTGTAAAATAAAAGTTCCTTAATTGTTCCTCAACATTTCTTTGCTTACCAAGTGGCAAGCACTCTAACATGGAATATGTTGCAGTGACAAAGTCACTAAAAGTGTCGCCTTGCCTACTCTCTAGGAGATGTTTTACATCTACACCAATTATGCTGAACACTTGGTAGACATGGGTGTGTCCAAACTCTAGTTTTTTTTATTATGTCCACTACAGCAGTCATGCTTCCTGTAAAAATCATAGAATGCAGTAGAGTGTATTTTTTTTAAAATCACTATTAATATGGACCAAAGATCCTCACATTTCTTGCCTTTGGCATCATCACTCAGCAAAAGTTCTGTAAACGGTTGCCACATGTATAATATAGCATTCGTGGTCTCTAGGGCTGAGAACCACCAGCTAAGTGACGCAGTTGGGGTGACTCTTTCATTGATGCTACACAAAGCACAAAAATATTTGCTTTTTAGTTTCCGTGCATAACAAAACAGAATGGACTAAAAAGTCAATAGCATTCTTTATTAACTCTGAAGATTGTAAAGATGCTTTCAGAATACCATCTAACAAGTGGCAAGGATCTCTCACATGGAAGCACTTCAGCTCAGGTGTCGATTCTGACAGGTTATCACACAACCTTTTCATAGCTGAATCACTGCAAATACAAACAAAATCACTCCAGTCTTTGTTGAACTTGGTAAGAATATTTTGCTGCAGCATTCCAAGTGAAACTGCATTCCATGTTTTCCAAAAGTTTGGTGTCATGTTTTCCACAGTATTCCAGATTCTTTGTGACTGTAATCTTTTCACATATACCTGTCACTATACCTTGAATTGAATGTTTAAAGCCTGGAGTGTTTGGCAATTCACCTACTATCAATACTAACTCACTAGAAAAGGGGGCTGATGTATCAACTGCTTTTACCCATTTTCTGTGGGTAAATGTGATGGTACATATTGGAAAGGATTCTTATGAAACCTATATTTTTCCTATCAATGGAAGACTCAAACGTAGCTAAAAAATCAAATCTGATTTTGATATTAGCTGATTCTCTACAGTTTATAAAATGAATAAACAACACCTAACACGCTTCTAACCCCTGTATCTTAAGACCAAAGACCACACAACTGAAAAAAGGAAGAAGAAACAATATTTCAGTGACATCCCTAAACAACAAAACTCAAGCAGAATAATGTTAGCCAAGTCTTTCATACTGCTACCTTATATAACAAAGTTACTTTGCATTGGCCCCTTCAGGAAGAAATAAAAATGACTTTCACTTTCCTTTTCCTTGCTTTGAATGGCATTTAGTTTGTGGTTGTGCAGGGGTTTTTTCAGTGTTCATATGTTTACACTGGTGAGAGCTATTTCCCTTCCGGTGGGGCTTTTATCAGTTATTATAGGTTTAAACCTAAAACCAGACAGCCAAGACATACACTAGCTAAGATTTGTGTTAAACTATCACTGGGGTCAGAAAAATGGAAGTTAGTACAGCAGATCCCCAAGCAGGAGCTATGTGCTATTATAACTAAAAAGGCTCGAGAAAAAGATCTATTTTATCTGGGGAGCAAATTGCCCACCCAGTTCCTGGTAAAAGGGTGGAGCAATGATCATATATTACCTTACATTGAGACCCCAACAAGTTCTAATCTTAGAAACATTGTACTGAAATTTAGAGTTTGCCTTAACACATGTAATGCAGACCGGAAGATTAAAAACTGCAATGAGAAATGAACTGGGCTTGTGTACATGTGGGCTAAAAGTAAAATGTAATGGCCCACACATTTTGTTGGACTGTTTGTGGTTTCTAGATGAATGGAAGGTGTTTTTAAAACCTCTTTTTATTACTTATAAAAGTACTCAGAGTTCAAGCTCTCAGCCTGTTGATAAGTATGAGACTTTTATATAGTGTGTGCAATAGAAAGACTTTTAATCGCAATACAGGAGTCTCTAAAAGAACTGTTAATATAATTTAAAATGGGCCAGGGGTTTGAAATGAGATTCTTCCCATTTCTGATGCCACTTTGGAGTCCCTATATGCATACAGAAATGTACACTTTATTTCGTTCCATAACTAGACAGGAGTTGAGACCTATTTGATAAAGAGTGGCACTACTCCTATTGTAAGTTGGATCTGTTTTTTATTGTGTTTTGTATTATTCTTTTTTTTTTTTTTTTTTTTTTTTTTTTTTTTTTTGAAACCGTTTATTACATCCATAAAAAGGTTACAGTTATGGGCCTACAACCGCACGGCCGGCCGCTAGAGCATCACAAATATAGTACATACAGACAGTAAAAGTCTCTCAGCGGTGCACAGTAGAAACACAGGAGTAATCAACGGTGCAGGCCTCACGGCGTCCTGCCACAGAGTACGGTTTCATTTTAAAGACTAACAACGACAACAAAAACCACAACCGCAAGGCAACCCAAGATTCAAGGTGACAACACTTGCTCCATAGTGGGGGATCCAGATTGGCAGGAAAGATCTGAAGAGGGGGATGGGAGGAGATCATGGACTGGGGGGCCGCGTGCCCGCGGCCAAGCAAGGGGGTCCAGCTAGGGAGACGGAGCAGGCGAGGCAGCCGGCAGCTGTGGCGGCTCACAAATGCCCCCACGGTAGGCGTTCCAGGGGCCCCAGATTTTCACCCACGCCCCAGGCTTACCCCTCGCCACATACACCACCTTTTCACGGAACATACACCAATCCATGTGCTCTTTCCAGGCCGACACCGCAGGGGGCCTCTGGGATCCCCACAATTGAGCAATATCACGTTTCGCTATCATGTATCCCAGAGTCACCCACCGCGTCTGCGGAGCCGAATAGTCATTCGGTTCCCATACATTCAACAAGCACCTCCTCGCTTCAGGCAGCAGCGCTACACGCGTGACCACACGCAGGACCTCATGCACACCACGCCAGAATCGCTCCACCTTCGGGCACTCCCACAGTATATGCATAAAAGTCGCCAACGCACCACAGCCACGCTTACACAGTCCGTCCACGGCAAAACCCATACGTAGAAGCCGTGGCCCCGTCACGTAGACCCGGTGAAGGATCTTGAGCTGGACGAAACGAAGGCGAGCCGGGATGGCCACCTCTTTTGGAGAGGCCACCGCGGACATCCAATCCTCGTCGTCCAGCTCCAGCCCGTCGGCCACCCAAGCCTCGCGTAAACTAGTTAACAGGCACGATCTATCATTAATCAGCTTCTTATATATGAGGGAGATCGTGCTGTCCGGGACATGGCCATCCAGCACTCTGTCCTCCAGGGGGGAAGACTCCGGAATGGATGCAACATCCGGGAAGACGGAGCCCAGCGCATGGCGGACCTGTAGGTACCGAAAGTACTCACTGCCCTGCAGCTGGAACTCCGCCTGCAGCGTCTCAAAAGTTTTGAATCCCCCCCTCGTCCAGAGATCCCCCACTGTGCTGATTCCGATCGTGTCCCACTTCTCGAAGCCCTTTGATGTCCACAGGGAGCCCAGCCTCTCGGAGGCATACAGTGGAGACGCCCGGGTCAAACGGTCCTTCCACCCCATAGCTGCATTAGCCGCGTGCCAAACCCGCACCATGACACGCGTCGGTCCCGTCAGACGGGAGTCGGGCGCGCCAGAGTACAGTGCTCGATTGTAATCGCCACCGGGAAGGAGCATCTTGTCCATCTCGAATGCCGGGTTCAGGGCGGGCCCGTAAAGGCCATGATTAATTGCAGCTAGCTGGGAGGCCCAGTAATACCGTTTAATGTCCGGGAGGGCGACCCCTCCATCGTACCACGGGAGCGTCAGTTTAGCAAGAGCAATACGCGGCCTCCCGTCCCAGAACAGGCGCCGCTGAAGGCCCTCCACCTCACGAAAGTAGCTTGCCGGGACCATGTCCATAGTGTTCTGGAGGGCATAGAGGAAGCGCGGCAAGGACATCATTTTAAACAAGGCCGCTCGACCGAGCGGCGAGAGCGGGAGACGCCGCCAGCGCACCACATCCTCCTTCAAACGCTGGAGAGGGGGCAGCAGATTCCGCTCATAGCGGGCCTCCGGGTCAAGAGTGATATATATACCCAAGTACCGGAAACCCTGGGAGGCAATCTGGATCGGGCAGTCCCGCGGCAGGACCGGAGCCTCCCCGGAAAGTACGTAGACACAGGATTTCGCCCAGTTAATGACTAGGCCTGAGTTGCGACCGAAGGAGCGCAACACATCAACTAGGACGATCAGGGACTTGCGCGGGGAGGCGAGATACAAAAGGATATCGTCCGCGTAGAGGGACACACGGTCCTCGTGCTCGGGGGTCCAGCGGAGACCACGGATGGACGGGTGCCACCGCAGCCACTCCGCCAGGGGCTCCAGGGCCAGGGCGAACAGAAGAGGCGACAGGGGACAACCCTGTCGCGTGCCCCGTCCCAGCGCGAACGGGGTCGACACACGCCCGTTCACCACCACCTGCGCCATTGGGCCCGAATATAGTAATTTGACCCAGCTGATGAAACCCGGGCCGAACCCAAACTTCGCGAGCATCGCCCAGAGATATGGCCATTCGAGCGTATCAAACGCCATGGTGGCGTCCAAGGACGCCAAGATGGCTGGCTCCCGCACAAATGGAACACGCGCAAGCACGCCGTGCAAGCGCCGTAGATTAAGCGCCGTGTTGCGGTGCGGGATAAAGCCCGATTGGTCTTGGTGGACCAAATCGCCCACCACGCCAACCAACCGGTTAGCCAACACCTTGGCGAGGATTTTGGGCTCCGCGTTCAAAAGCGAAATCGGCCGATAGGATGTGACCCGTTCACGGGGCTTTCCCTCCTTATGGATTACCACAATTGTAGCCAGACGCTGGTCCGGCGGGAGGGAGCCCTGCGAGTGAGCCGCGAGGAACATCGCACGCAGGTGGGGCGCCAGCACATCCGGGCGTAGCTTATATAGCTCAATGGGAATGCCATTGGGGCCCATGGCCTTGCCAGATGAAATCGAGCGAATAGCTGAGGCAATTTCGTCCGAGGTGTGAGGAACGTCCAGCGAGTCTCTGTCTTCCGCCGTAAGGGAGGGGAGTGCAATATCCCGAAGCAGGGCACAGGAGTCCGCCTCCGAACAGGGAGAAACAGGGGAGTAGACTCCGCGGAAATAATCCGCGAAACAGGAGACAATGGCTTCCGGCTCCGTGGCACACGCACCATCCACGCTCTCAATCAAAGGCACCACGCGGCTCGCTCTCTCTCTCTTATCCAACCACGCAATCAATTTACCGGCCTTATCACCCACATCGTACAAGCGCCCCTGCTGCTCTCTACCAAGGCCCCTGGCCGCCTCCGTAACGAGGGCCCGGTAGGCCGCCTGCTTTAACTGCAGAACATGTAACTTGGCGTCCGTTACCCCGTTCCCCATGTCACCCTCCAATTCCGCAATCTCGGCCTCCACCCGGGTCACCTCCTCCCGCTCGCGCCGCCGGGCGTTGGCAATAAAGGAGAGGGCCTCCCCTCTAAGAACCACTTTAAAAGCCTCCCATAGGGAGAGGGCAGATGGGACCGACCCCACATTCTCCTCAAAATAGCGCTGCAAGGATGTGATCAAGTCGGCACGAATGGTGGGGTCGCGCAGATACCAGGCGTTAATCGGGGCCACCCTGCCATCCCCCCTCGGGATGACATCGAAATGCAACAACAATGGGGAGTGGTCTGAAATACCCCGTGCCAGATGGCGCACCTCTCCCACCCTCCCCGCATGGGCTGCTGGGACAAGGATGTAATCAAGCCGCGAGAGACTACCATGGGCCCCCGAGTGGAAGGTGTATTGTTGCAATACGGGATGCTTTAGGCGCCAACAATCCACCAGGCCCAGTGTATCTAAAAGGCCAGGCAGCCACGCCTGTGCCCGGGGGAGGTCCCTAGGGGGATGGCGATCCATAGATCCAGAAACAACCGCATTAAAGTCCCCTCCCACCACCAAGAGGCCACTCGGAAGTTCCAGAAGGAGGCGCCCCAGGTCCGCAAATGTAGTGGCCTGTAGCCCAGGCGGGACGTACACCGACACAAAACTGAACACTCTACCCTCCATACGTCCCGCCAGAGCTGTGTAACGTCCCCTCTCATCGTGGTGCACCTCATCAATCTCCAGCGGGAGCGAGTTCCTAACCATAATACCCACCCCCCGCGAGCCCGAGGTGAAGCCAGAGTGGGCCGCCAAACGATATCCCCTCCGATTCATTGCATGAAAGGTGTTACCTATAAGGTGCGTCTCTTGCAGAAAGACAACATCTGGTGAAATACGTTTTAAATACTGCAGGACCACACCACGCTTAATCCTATCCCCCAGACCGTTAACATTCCATGACAACACCGTCAAGTCCCTACCCCCCATCATCCGTCGAAACAATCGGTCGTCCCCCACCGAGCAGTCTAAAGACAACAAAACAGCTGCAGGATTGCCTTGCGGTACAAACAAACAACACACCCCCCCCACCCCCCGGTCCCAACAAAACTCCCCCCTCCCTGCACCCCTGCATGAGCCCAGACAGCCCCCCCAAAGTGCAGTGTGCCTGTCGCCCCATAGCTAAATACTAACTAGTCCCCCAGAGGAGGAGGGAAGCCCCCAGCAGGCCCCACATGACCTCCATGGGAGGGGAACCTACAGGGGCAGTATGTGGTGAAGGAACAATGTCCCGAGCAAGGCAATACAGTCATCCCTCAATTCTGATCCAGCGGGCCCTCCTCGCCAGCCGCGCTCCCCCCACCCCCCCGGCCCCGATCCCCAGGCAAGGTGTCCAACCAGTCCCCAGCCGCCTCGGGCCGGTCGAAGAAGTGCGTGCGACCATCCACCTCCACCCGCAGCTTTGCCGGGAAGAGCATTGAGTACTTAAGATTTAGGTCCCTTAAACGACGTTTGACGCCAATAAAGCTCTGCCGCTGCTTCTGGACCGCCGGGGTAAAGTCTGGGTAGAAGTTTACGTCCATGTTGTCCAACCTGACCGGTCCCTGTTGCCTGGAGGTCTGGAGGATGGCATCTCGGTCCCGAAAATTAAAGATTCGGGCAATAAGGGGCCGTGGCGGGGCACCGGTCTTAGGGCGGCCCCCGGGGACCCGGTGGGCACGTTCCACCGCAAAAAACTTACTCAGCCCCCGGGGCTGGAGGTGGGTCAGGATCAAGTCTTCCACGAAGAGGTCCGCCGCCTCCGCCTCACGTCCCTCCGGCACACCAATAATGCGGATATTATTCCTCCGGGCGCGACCCTCGGAATCCTCCAGTCGCCGGTCCATCAGGGCACTCGCCTGGCCAAGCCGGCGCACCTCCTCCTGGAGGGCCACCACGTCAGTCGTGAGGCTCGTAGTGGTGTGGGTCAGGGAGTCGACTCGGTCGTTCGTTTTTGACAAGTCCGCCCTCACAAGTCCCACATCCACCAGGACCGAGTCAATTTTTTGCGACAAGGTGTCAAAACGCTGGTCCACTGAGGCCTTCAGTTCAGCGATGGCGCCCATGACGTCCCGGAGGGTTAGATCCACTGGATGGGCGGGTGCCTCCGTCGGGCCCACCGGGGATGACCGCGCTGTCTCCGGAGAACCCTTTTGGAGCGTGTAGCGGTCCATACTATTGGCCTGGTGCGCCGTACCACGGCGGGTCGTCTTCACCTTCGCCCGGTCGCCATCTTGTTTGGTGGCCATGCTGGCCCTTCCACCGTCGTGCCAAGATCTCCAAACGGGCCGTCACACCAGATCACGGGTGTCAAGGGGGCGACCACAAAGCTGCGGGTCGACCCACCGTCGGCGGGTCAGCTGGGCACCAGGACAAGGCCACACCACCGCACCCCGCTCCGCAGCCCGACCTCGCCGGAGAGCAAGGAGGGCGCAAAAGCGAAAGTGAAAGTGCGGGGCACGCGAGTCGCCCAGCCCCGCTCGCCGCTGTTATTCACCTTGTCCCCGGATCGCGCCACTACTCCAATCCGGGGGGCCGGCGAGGAGAAGGCCGCAACCTTCAGTCGATGTTCCCACCGGTGTTCCGGGTCCGATTCGAGCCCAAAAAACGGGTAATGCCTCAGCTCGGGTTCCCCGACACAGTCCCCTTAACAAGGACAGGATATTTCCAGGATTTATTCAGGAGGTCGCGGAGGTCCTCGGGAGCCTCGCACCTACGCGGCCATCTTGGTTGCGCGCTAGGCTCCTCCCCTTGTATTATTCTTAAGGTTGCACTATTGTATTATTCTTATTTTTAACGGTATGTTTTTATTGTTGTTGCCGTTTATGGATATATTGGCCGAATAAAGTATAATCAAATTGAGAAGTTGGTTTTAGCATTGGAGGGGTCCTCGGTGAGTGAGGGGATTAGTTGTGTGGCGTCAGCATAGTAGATTATGTTGAGTCTGTGGGATCTAACAACATCTGCAAGAGAGGTCATGTAGATGATGAACAGGGTGGGGCTGAGGGATGAGCCTTGGGGTATGTCGCATATGATGTTCTTGGGTGCAAAGGTGAAGGGAGGCAGTCGGATTCTCTGTGCATCTTCAGAGGAAAGAGGCAATCCACTTAAGGGCGTTTTGCTGTATACCAATGTTGTAGAGTCTGTCAATGAGGATGTGGTGGGAAACAATGTCAAATGCAGCAGAAAGGTTGAGGAGGATCAGGGCCACAGTTTCTTCATCGTCGAGGAGAGTTCTGTTGTCATCTGAGGCGGCAATCAGAGCAGTCATTGCTAAGGGTCAGCTGGAGTGTTTTTTTTAGGAGGGGTATGGCCTGTGTGTGTTCCCATCTGTCTGGGAAGGTTGCTGTGGAGATGGAGGCGTAGAGGATGCTGCGAGTTCTGTGCCGACTGGATCAGTTCCAAAGTTGAAGAGATGGTGGGGGCAGGGTTTGGTGGGCTCCCTGGAGTGGCTGGATGATATGATGGCTGTGGTGTCCTCAGTGGTGAGTGGAGAGTGGAGAACAGGTGGTTATCATTCAGCTGGTTTGCTCTGGTTGAATTAGGTTGTCAAGGCAGAGAGTGGTGGGTTGGGGGTCGAATTTGTTGTAGATGGTGGCAATCCTGCTATTGAAGTAGTCAGAAAAGGTGCCGCAGAGTTCCTGGGAGGGGTGGATGGTATTCTCTGTGGCTGTCTGGTTGGAGAATTCCTTGACAATTTTGAAGAGTTCCTTCATGTGCTTGGCTACGGTGTTGAGGTCAGTGATGGCAGCTCTCTTGGCTTCCTTGATGCGCAGGTGGTAGATGCTGAGGGCTGCTTTGTGAGCAGCTCTATCAGCTGGGTCCTTGGTGATGTGCCATTGCTTTTTGAGCTGGTAGCAGTAGTGCTTGATGGTTCTGAGCTCTAGGGTGTAACAGCTGGCTTGTTTTGAGGTTTTGTTGTTTCTTGCTGGCTTTAGCGGAGCAACTGTTGGTGAATTTTTTGATCCAGGCGGAGAAGTTTTGGATTGTCTGGTCAAGGTCAGCTGATGTTTCAGATTGTGTGGTGCTGAGGGCCTGTTTTCATTGAGTCTGTTACCTCGCCCCAGCTGCAGTGGGTGGCACTTTTGTACTTGGCGATGGTATACTAGGCGTTGGCGACGGTAAAGTGAACAACGGTGGGGTTGGTCCAGGTCAGTTCTGTGACATGAATTTGACTATGTCGCTGGAGGTAAAGATGGTGTGGATTAGGTGACTGGCTTTGTGCGTGGGTTCAGTGACTAGTTGGGTGAGGCCTATGTTGTTGAGATTCTCCAGGAGGGAGGTAGAGTTGGCTTCATTGGGGTCATCAACGTGGAAATTGAGATCACCAAGCAGGACGCAGCACTAGGAGTTAATGGCCAGGGGGGGCAATGAGGTTGGAGATGGCGTTGCAGAAAGCTGGTCATGGTCTCAGGTGTCTGTAGTCAAGGGTGCTCTTATCGTGGTCTTGGCATCAGCCTGTAGTTGGAAAGTGAGGTGTTCCATCAGCGGTGTGGAGTCGTCGACGGTGGCAGTGGATTGGATGATTTCCTTGAAGATGATGGCTATGCCCCCTCTGTGTTTGTCGGTAAGGTCTTAGTGAATTATCTTGGAGCTGTCGGGTGTTACGGTTGCAATGTCGGGGTTGGAGGAGGGGTTGAGCCACATTTCAGTCAGGGATGAGCAAGGTGATAGTGTCCCAGATTTCCATGGGGTGCTTGCAGATGGACCAGGTGTTGAGCAGGATGCCTTTGAGCAGTTCAGGGTTGTTTGTGGTCCTCTGGGCGGATTCCACATGCGGTCTGTGCTGCAGAAGTAGAGCACTGGTGGCAGGTGAAAGGTCCTTTGGTAGATAGTGGGGAGGAGGGGATGCATCTGTTTTGGTGTCCAGGGTCGAGGTCCAGAAGTTCCTTGGTGGTGTATCGGCAGGTGTTTAGTGGACCAAAGGTCCTGGGACTGGGCACTGTCCGGGGGCGTCCAGGTGTGCATGGGTGCAGATGGGCTGGTCTTTGGGGTGCATGCGGCTACACAGCGGGTTGTCACAGAGTCAGGAGGGCGGGCGTATCAGGGCAGGAATAAAAACAGCAGGGAAACCGGTGTGAACAACAAAGCCTGCTTACCCAGTGAACCTGCCAACAGAAGAGCCTGTAATCAAAACCCCAATAAAGAAATGGGCAGAACACCCCCAAAAATTACCAGACAGAATGAGGACCAAACGGAGAGAATCCTAGGGCAGTGGTCTCGAGCAGGCGGCAGCAGGGACTGGGTCGGAGTCCTGGTCTCGCAAGCTATTTGGCAACGGGGAGACTTGCACATGACCAGAAAGGTATAACTAGTCCTGGGAGGTGGAAGGGGCTGTTAGGGAGGTGGGAGGGCGGGAACAGCATCAGGTGGTAAGAAAAATGGCCAAAAAACCGGTGAAAGCAACAAAGCCTGCTTACCCAGTGAACCTCCCGACAGAGGAGCCTGTACTCAAAACCCCAATAAAAGTAATAGCGGAATACCCCCAAAAAATTACCAGGCAGAACAAGGATCAAATGGAGAGCAGCCTAGGCCCGTGGACCTGTGGGCAGCAGTCTCGAGCTGGCGGCAGCAGGAACTGGGTCGAAGTCCAGGTCTTGAGGAGCTATATGGCAGCAGGGAGAGTTGCACATGAAACATCAAGGTCTACTCTCTGGGGGCCATGCAGAGGCCTCCATATGTAGCCCTGGGAGGTCGGAAGGGCTTTCAGGGAGGTGGTAGGGTGGGGAGTGGGGACAGCATCGTTGGGAAAAAAAACACAGAGAAAACAGGTGGGAGCAACAAAGGCTGCTTAGCCAGTGAATCTCCCAACAGAGGCACCTATAATGAAAACCCCAATAAAGTAATGGGCTGAATACCCCAAACAATTACCAGGCAGAATAACCACTAAACAGAGAGAAGCCTAGGCCAGTGGACCTGCGGGCAGTGGTCCCAAGCAGGCAGCAGCTGATCAGAATCACTGCCTCGCTGAGCTATATAACAGCAAGGAGAGTTGCACAAGACCTGAAAGTTATGACAACTAAATGCAAAATAAAAGAAGAAAGAAAATGAGCAAGAAGGAAAAAGGAATGAATCCATGCAATGACCATAAAGAAAGTGACATATCACAAACAAATGTTCGGGGGTGGCTGCAGATAGCACCGGGGTAGCTATGTCAATGCCTATATCTTGCCTGCCTATCTGCTTTAAGGAAAGAGCATTCAGACAGGCCAACTGCTGAATCATTGCCTAAATAATTACAAGAAACACGTTTTATCAGTGCATAGGAAGGTTACAATTAATAAGCAAACATAGCATATGTCATGTAAGTATAAGGAGGTGTCCGGGTTTAAGTGAGTGTCTTGAAGCGGCTGGTTCATACCTCACGAAAGAGCTTTAGAATTCATACTTGCCTCTCACACGTGAGTTTCTGATGCAGGGCACATGCATTTGAGGCCCCACAGCTGGTGCTGATAGTCTCTAGGGCGGTGTAGTGTGAAGGTGGTTCAAGGATGAATGCAAAGCAAAGATAAAATTCTAACTGGTTAAATAAGAATAAGTAGAACAAAGCCCACTTGGGAAAGCAGATTCTCATCTTTAGCTGTGAATAACAGATGGTCATCCACTCTAATGACCATCCAGTGTTATAACCAGAGACACAGACATCAAGGATTGTAATTCAAAGCATAAAGTAAACAAGACATTTTAAATAAGCATGTCACTTTGGGTAATGAGCAAATACAATCAATTATCTAGTGGGAACTGGTAAAAAAACATTATCTATTCGTAAAAAGAAAATAAAGAATCATTTAAAGCAGATTAAACACAAAAACAGTATGAGAAAACCTAGAATACTAGTATTATTAGTAAAAAAAGTCAATTAATTTAGTTCCTTCTACTATTTACATTCTCTTTGGCATTTTGACCACTTACATCACGAAATGAAGAACTTTTCTCATTTTAATTAAACAAATCTCGTTCCTGCAAACAACCGTCATTCTGATTAACAATATTGTCATTTTGATTAGATAATCAAGTGATAGAAGAAGAAGAGGCATTATCATGGTCACCAATACAATAGTTTCTACAGTCCATTTCATTTGACGAACAATTGAACACAAATTGATCTCTTATGCATGTGTCCATTTTTTCTTCAAATTCTAAATGGACAGCCAGAATCATTAATGCTGCTATACATTCCTCAACCAACTCTTGACTATTTTGTTTCTGGTGATGTTCAAGCAGCACACTTGGGGCCCGATTTGGATGTCGGACAGAAAGCCTCCGACCAGAGGTTTGAGGCTCTTCGCCAGACATCCTGGAGTTTTCATCCGACTGCCATATTTTGAATACTACTGTTGGAGGGAAAACCGCAAGGGAATTCCACTACTCTTTCAACAGGCTCTGTGAGTCCTTTGTGTTGAGAGAACCCTCGCAGCAGAATCAATGCATCAGTTCTGCTCAGGTTAGGGCAGCACAGCAGAGGACATGCGTTGGTTCTGTTGGGTCCACAGATGGGCTGGCAGTGCACCTTCAGGCCCACTTCCAAGGGTCCAAGACTGGGGTGGTACTGCTTGGCAGGGTAGAACTCACAGATTGCGGAGTCCAGATGTTGCGTTCAAGGTTGTTTGGGCATTCTGTCCCTGAGGCTCTGGTCAGAAGAACAGCATAATAGCTCTTGGAGTCATGGGTTCCACAGATGCAGTCCTTCTCACCCAGGGAAGAGGGCAGCAGTCCTGTCAGCAGCACCTCAGTCCTCCCTCCTGGCAGAGTATTGACAGTCCAGAAGTATACTGAAGAGTTGGTGTCTGAGGTCCAATATGTATACCGTGTTCTACCTTTGAAGTAAGAAAAGCTTCTAGAGGTTCACCTTTGAAGTCCCCTAGGCATCCTTCCTGCCCTGTCCTGGCTCCAGACTAACTACAGGTGGCATTCAACCCTTTGTATGGAGGTAGGACACAGCCTATTCAAGTGTAAATAGGGCTGTGCCCAGCTCCCCTTTCCAATCTTGCCAGTGATGGCCCATCCAGGCACACCTAAGCTCTTTATTGTGTGTGGCTGTCTAGGAAGAATACACAAAGCCCAACTGTCAGATACACCCACTTGTGTGACCCAGAGACAGGCTGCAGGCATTAGAATACTAAAACAGGAAAACTGAACCTTTCTAAAGGTGGCAATTTCAATATTGTAATTTAAAATCCGACTTTACCTTAAAAGAGGATTTTTCATTACAAATCCAAAGACACTAAACAGGAACTGGTTACCTGCTCCGATTTGGAAATTACAGCCTACTAAATGTAATAACGTACCTCCAATGTTACCCTATGGAAGAGGTAGACTTTGCAATGGTGAAAAACTTATTTAGGAGTTTTTCACTACCAAGACATGTAAAACGTAAAATTACATGTCCTACTTTTTAAATATATTGCACTCTGCCCTGTGGGCTGTATAGGGCCTATACTATTGGTGACATATATACTAAAAAGGAAGGTTTTTGGCCTGGCAAAAGGTTTATGTTGCACATAAGTAGAGCGGCATCCCGCTCCTATCGGACGCACAGCAGAACTCCTTTTCACAAAAGGTTACTTTATTTTTCAAGTTCAAATTCTTTTATTCATCCGATGTCATAAGAGTTTTAAATCTTGTTGAAAAGTTGTTGTAAACAATCACATGGAACACGATCCATATATAATTAACACTTCAAATGTTGCAGATTACCCATCCAGGCCTTTCCTTTCTACAAAACGACACATATATTTTAGAAACCTCTTCAGTGTTATAGCCAATGCATTTCGGGCATAATCTTTGCCCTTCATCAGGGATTCACTACAATATTAAAAAACAACAGCATTAAACCATGAACTCAAGACTGAACATTAACGCTTATTTAAACGTTCATTCCTGCATTTATATCGTGTTTTACATCTATCCCATATTCAACCTTTTCCCGCTTATGACAACACTCCACATTGAAAGCTGTATTTTAAGAAACTTCTCCCAGTCAACATAACCCTTTTTCATCTTAAACCACTGCTAAACTGTTTTCCATCTTTCAAGATTTTAACACCAACCATCAACCAAATGCCTTTTTCGTACCTACGTCTCATTATCTTCCCGCTTAGCTTCCATCCTTCCTTTCATCAATATGCTAACCACCTGTTTCTCATTAAGTTACCTTGACCATCTCTCCACCCCCTACATTCACCAATCCCCTTGCTTTATCAGCCTTTCTTGCTACAAGTCCCAGGGTTCTCTACCTCAGTTACCCAATGCGTTAATGTTGAATATACGTGCTCACTTATCTGCTTTAAATAAAAGTTCACACGATTTCCATATACTACCCCGCCCTCCCTCAGTTGTTGCCCACACGTTAAATAGGACGGTCGACACATAACATTTATACAATTGCTTCGTTATCTACAAAGGTGCTGCGTTCAAATAGAATTCCTAATCCATGTCCCAACTCCCGGATCGTCGGTGTAATCTTTCAAAAAATTGCCGATCTTTAATTAAAATGTCTCTATGAGAGATGGCTTTAAAGTGCAGCCATATAGATCTCACATACCCCACCGAATTCGCCTTTATAAAGGTCAATCACTCTTTCACACTTCTTCTTTCTGAATGCAGGTGAGTAGCAAAACTTGAGCATTGTGTATGTTCGATCAGGAAACAATATGAATGGTCCTAACCAAATCCTTCGCCACTTATTATAAGTTATTGGTGAGGCCCAAGTCCGACGAGCCATTAAAACATACCGCCTATGCTCTGGGCCTCAAATACTGAAGGCACTCTATTTGGGAACTTCATTCTTTGGGGATAGGGAATCAAGCAGTCAGTGCTTGCCGCAAGATGCGTAAATGAAATGAACACAATGTCAAAACCAATCTATTACTTACAAAACTGGGATTGGTTTGTTTTCAAGCAGGTAAAATTGAAGAGCAAAAAAGAATAAACACAAAATATCAGAAGATCCTTGGTATGAATGTACGAAAGTGTGACGTCAGGTGATGCAAATATGGGCAAAACCCTAAAACCCCCCAGCAGAAGTGGAACAGTGACCCCATTTCTTTACGGTCACAATGGCGGTCTTGATATCCAGATTACGTGGCTAATGGAGGTCTGGAAGTTGGAGAAAGGCTTAGTGCACAGTGCAAAGTCACAACGGTTGTGATATAACTCTTCTATTACTAGCTTCAAGGGGCACAAGTGTTGATTATTAAGTTTAACCACAATAATGCACCTGATGTAAAACAAACTTCACTGCCTTGTATCGCAGAACTGTCCCATTGTAACAAAAATCACCTGGTGGGAGGTGGAGCTCACAGGGTGCTTTTGGAACCCAGAGAGTCGACTGCAAGGGTCTGGGAATTGGGATTTATTGTCACTTTTGTAACTTTGGTCCAGATTCAGAAGTTAGAGTTTGGCGGATGGTTTACTCCATCACAAACTTGTTGGGTATCCGGTCCACCGTATAACAAGTCCATTATATCCTATGGTACTTGTAATTCATCGGACAGTAGATGTGTCATGTTTGTGGCAGAGTAACCCATCCCCCAAACTCTAAATTAGGTCCATTGTTGTATTGCGTTGCATTTTGTTTCACACTAACATTGCTGGTACTGCTTGAACTTAAAATTCTGTTCAATGAGAATGCCTGCTGGTTGTACCATAGCTACCACGGATTGAAAAGATTCTATAGGAACTACTTTCCTGCCAAACCAGTTTGTTTATTAAGGTGGTAGAGGTCACCTACTTCCAAATTAATACCCAAATTTCACATTGCCCTTGCCCTATATGGGCTCACCCTTTTCTGGTAACCGCTAGAGATGTAAATTTCCCCCATTGTCCTCAGCACACCCTACTTCTTCGCATGGCATTTGCTGTTGTTAAATAAGAACTGCAGTGGTGTCTGCACCATGCCGCATGATAATGCAGCAGTCAATAAGCATCATCATCCATTATGGAAGAAACAAAACAGGGCTGACTTTCAAAATAATCTGATTCTAACTTGATCGCTCTCTGGGATGTTTTAGTACACTGCAACTAACCAAACAGCAATTTTTTTTCCTGTTTGCATGACAACGTTCTGAAGCCATGCAGCTGCAATCCCATCTGAAGACCAAATCAATGGTTTACTTGAAAAAAATAAAATCAAGAAAGTGCCACAAGCCCAAGTGCCAATTTTTTGAAGATTTAGAGACTGCAAAAACAGCCTTTCTCAGTATCTGGTCATTTCACAGATTGGCTTTATCTTGTATTTACTTGGGTGTGGAGAGATCAGTCAGCCTGTAAAACATCATTTAAAATAATGTTTCCATGACGTGACAGGCTGAATTGAATGGTACTGAGTTACTATTAGATGCAATAAGTGCCAAAAGATGGTGTCATCTGATGGCTTACCCATCAGACAATCTGAT
Organism: Triturus cristatus; assembly: GCF_964204655.1. Lineage (NCBI taxonomy): Eukaryota > Metazoa > Chordata > Amphibia > Caudata > Salamandridae > Triturus > Triturus cristatus. Next base: position 883,979,925 of record NC_140583.1, read on the forward strand.
TTACTATAGGTGAAACCTGGTGTAATAGTGCTGCTTATGTTGAAATGTCAAGAACAGACTAATATTGTTAGAATGGACTTCTAACTATACTGTTGTCTAAAGTGAATAGTGCGCCAACTCTGCCTTCATGTCACACTGAAATATGCAGTTAATAAAATGTGCACATATAAGCATATTATATCACACTGAAGGACTCATTTAGCATACATAAACTCATAAGGGCACTGTACTTGTAATACAATAAAGTAAATTAAACAATCCACATAATAGCAGTGGTCCATTGAGAGACTAGGATTGTAGAATATGTTTCAAAGCATGGTTAGCCTAAAAGATTTTGCAGGAACAAAAAAGTCATCTGTGTATTCCTGAACTGGCAAAAAAAAGTAACACCTAGCTAACATTAAGGTAACTACCATTTGGACAGGGATGCCTACAGCACAGAAACCGCCCTAGTAGCAGCCACCAACTGTATCTGCAAGCAGATTGACCAAGATAAATCTGTGGTGCTGATTTTGCTCGACCTTTCAGCGGCATTTGATACCATCTCCCCAGTGCGCATGATCCAGTGACTGCAGGAAGCAGGAGTTACAGGAAGGGTCCAGCATCTTCTCCACTCTCTCAAGACTGGCAGAACTCACATCGTTAATTGTGGAGGCTTCAGAGCAAAGGCCTTCGGCATTCCCTGTGTGTTCCCCCAGGGCTCTTCACTTAGCCCAACTCTTTTTAACTTCGAGGTGACCCCTCTATCGGAGTTGGTGAGATCTTTCGGTTGCCAGGTGCCCTCCTATGCGGATGACACACAAATCATTGTTTCCATAACAAATGATTTGCAATTGGTTGCTGGGAAGTTTAATCAATGTGTGTGCCGCATTATATGCTGAACGCAGGACAATTCATTAAAGATCAATGCGGACAAAACCGATGTGCTAGTTTTTAGACCACAGAATTCCATTTGGTCTCATCCCTGGTGGCCTGCAGATTGCGTTCCCCTTCCTGTACTGGTCAAAACTGCTGAAAATCTGGGGGTCATTTGACGAGGGTCTGACCTTTGATGCCCATGTTAACCATACAATCTGCACCTGCTTCTACATCTTAAAAATCCTTAGGAAAGTACTTCCGTATATTCCATCTGAACTGCATCGGCCTGCTATCATCAAACTAGTCACCTCCCAGCTGGACTACTGCAACGATCTGTACCTTAAAATCAACACAGGATCCCTGAACACGCTTCAGGTGGAACAGAATGCTGCAGCAAGGCTGATTCTTAACATCCCGTAATATCAGTCAGCCAGGAAAAGAATTTGAGCCTTGCATTGGCTCCCCATTAGGAAGCGTATTTCCTTCAAGGTCTTGAGTATGGTGTACAAGGCTATGCACAGCAAGGGCTCATCACACTTAAAAACCATGTTTCAGTGGTACAAACCGGGGAGGACCTTGAGATCCTCCTCACAAAAAAACTGGTTTCTCCCAAATTTCACAGGTCCAGATGGGGTAGTCACTCCTTCTCTGTGGCGGCCGCCGAACTCTAGAACTCCTTGCCCCCTTTCATTCCCAAGGCGGACTCTCTTCCGGTCTTCAGGAAACTTTTGAAAACCTGGTTACTTGCCTATTAGCTGGATGTTGGTACTTTTTCCTCCTCCCCGGTTCGCTTAGCACCTTGACACCCGTGGGTATAAGTGTGCTTTATAAACATTATCCTATCATTCTGAGCCACAAGTTAATGTAGGTGCAGATTAACCATGCCTACCTGCAATAGACACCAGAAATATATTTCAACCACTGATAATGCTCTGTTTACATATATTTCTGCAAAACTCACCAATAACCATTTCTGTGTTCAGAATAGAGCACATGTCCGACTTTATGTATTACCTCTCAGGAAATGGTATAGGCAAATATCCACCAAGTGGTGGGAAGAGATACTACATGACCTTTGATAACCTATAAACCCCATAAAAAGGGAATCAGCCCACATTTATATAAACATGTAAACTCTGGTAAATACCTGCACAAAAACAAACTAAATTTCCATTCAAAAATGGAAAGTGATAGAGAATGAGTAATTTGTATTTCTTTCTGAAGGGGCCAACAAACACAATGTCACTTTCTTATACAAAGTAGGAGCAAGAAAGATTAGCCTAAGAATATTTTTCTTGAGTTGTGTTGCTTAGGAATGCCACTAAAATATTGTTTCTTTATCATTTTATTTATATTGGTTGTTCTTCTTATGTTCCTTTTAATCCAAGCATTTTTGTGTGCTTGGATTAAAGGTGCAGGGTTTAGAAGCATAGTATAGGTCCTATCTAATTATTTTATACACTGTAGAGAATCCGGGAATGTTAAAAGCATATTTCTTGTTTAGGTGCTGTTTAATTCTCTTACTGATAGATGAAATAGCTTGCTCCTATGAAACTTGGTCAGTATATGCTACCATATTCATCCACAGACACAGAATGGTTAAACACCTTTGCTACTTGAGCCCCACTTTCTGACAAGCCAGTATTGATAAAACCCCACCTGTCAAACACCCCCAGACTTGAAACACTCAATAAAAGGTGTAGTGACAGGTACCTATAATAAGAGCACTGCCTAGGCACATGGGATAGTGGTGAAAACATGACCAGACGTTACACATGCCAACAAAATTCATGGCGCCAAGGAGACCCATTGTTATGTGTGATACCTTCCGCTAATGCTAATCCTGACTTTTCACACAATTGCACTTAACTGCTCTTAGTTACATTATTAACTGCAAGATTTCAAGTCTCAAAATAGAAATTGATGTCTGTTAAAATGTCAGGACCAATGTAATGTGGGGCATTTAGCATGGGGACACTTGGTAGCTATGAAGTTTCACACAACAGCACCACCACCTTAATGTAGGCAGGTAAAGAGCATAGAAAAGAAGTGATGATCATGCTTTAAGCATCAACATTCATCTGCATTCAGAGTCAAGAGCTACAAATTATTCTGGTGAAACTCAAAATTTTAAAGGTTATACAATATACTATGCTGTTGTCAGCATTGACCAACAGTACAATGTCATAACATTCAGTAAGGAGGTAAATGACTCCAAATGTGTCCAGGAATATGTTTATTAAAATATTTGAATACAACACTCTCACTTTGTTTATCCATTAATAGTCCTGTAAACCAGACAGAGGCATCACAAATTGAATGTGTGAGGTAATGAGACACGAGAGAGGGTAAAGAGATGGGATTCCCTGGACAGCCTAAGAATACAATTTTTAGCCATGGGTCTGCCATTTTGATTATCATTTTCCTTCCTCTCTATTTCCCCTAATGCAAGAGCTTTAGATGGGATCCATGAGGTGGACTTTGGAGATCTGGACTGTGCTTGCCTGGAGATTCTCCTTTTTGTTTCCATTGCTATGCCTTCTGATGAGAGGCCCTGAGTGGTTGCTACTGTGTCAGCTTTCCTCTCCTAGGTGCCCTCTCTAGTCTCAGGAGTATTTGCACCACCTACTGTTATAGTCCTAAGGGTTGTATGATTTGGACTCCAATAAATGTGGTTGACAAGGCTTTGGCTTTTGCAGTGCTGGCCTCTGAGAAATAGCTACTGTGTATGTTTGTTTTCATGTTTTGTCATCCTCTCAAAAGTGGTGTGATTCTGCTGGTACAGTCTACATATCTGATGCTAAGCTCAAACTCTTGTTGATTTTGCAGATTATGTTTTCTTTGTATTTGGACAGTTGCTAATTTTCATATTCATGTGGTCAACAGTTTATATGTTCTCTGACATCTCTTTATTTTTAGCCTTTTTGATGATCGCTGTCAAGAATATCAAGAATCCAGAGGAAGCGAGGACGTGGGTAACTGTGTCATTAGATCTGTACAGGTAATTTAGAGCCTCTGTGAAGTTCTAGAGCAGTCGACTTGGAAATTATGGAAAATGAAAACATGTAGACAGGCATAGTTTGTCATTGTTGCCACACTTCTGGGAGAAGGGACGAGACTTCGGGGCAATAAAAGCAGAGTCAGCATACAAGCATCTCACAGACACCTAGTAAGAGTCTAGCAATGTCCTTGTTTTTTTCATGCTTCTGCTACTGTATTAGTTCATCATCCAGCCTTGCGTGGTCTACTTATGAGGAAAGTGGTGTATTATATGGTGTAGTTGTGTGACCTCACGGTGTAATTCAATACTGCTTTGGGTCCAGTTAGACTTGTTTGCTAAACCTTAGAGCTCAACCCTGGGTTCTATGGCTTTGACCAGATTTAGACAAAGGACCACGCGTAATGCATTTAGAAGTATCAAAACAATGAAATTATCTTACTTTTATGAATTTTTAGAAACCAAAATAAAGAAAATCGCCCGCAGGGTTCTAGAGAACTAGATTTTTAAGTAAAACAAATCACATCTTTTCACACAAAATGTAAATAAGCATTGGCAACTACCATGGTTATCTGAAACTGCAGAAACTTACAACTTTTCAAGAGTTGTATCTGGGTATTCTGGCTCACTTTGGGCAGTCAAGTCCAGCAGGGAGCAGGTCAAGGAGGGTCACTCAAGCAGTCAACAGTCCAGTTCCAGGATCTATGGGTGAACCGCCATAGACTTCAATATAGTAGTCCTGATGCAAGTGGTACAGGATGCTGAAGATGTTTTAGGATGTTGAGGAAGCTGTGCAGACAATAGGAGGCTTCCTGGGGCTACTTCTCGAACATTGTTCTTGTTGGGGCGATTTTGGCCACATGGGTTGATGTCCCTCAAGTCCGAGTGGCTCCAGCAAAAGTCAAACTGCCACTGGTATACTGATCTCCGGTTACAGCATAACCAATGGTTCCTTTGATAGAGTTAGTGTTCTTCTTGGGAGACCAAACTGCACTCCGATAACTCTCCCAGGTCCAGAGGGCTTGGGTGAGTGGCAGTCAATCGATTGTGGTTATTGACTTGCCAAGGTGGGCTACTTCAGCTTTTGTGGCCCTGTAGCTGTAAAAGGAAATTAGCCAACTTACTCTTGAAGTTCAACTTTCTGGGGCTCAGGGATGACTTTTCCATGAGCCAGGCAACCCAGGCACAGTCTACTAACCCAAGCAGCAGTAGGCGCAGTTAATAGGTGGGTGCAGCCCCTGTCGTCAGGTCCAGGGACCAGCAGGGTTGTCCTTCTTTGACCCTTTCTCTAGAGCAGACGTGACCAGAGGTCTGGGTGTCAGGGGTGTCATATTTATGTCCCGAAAGTGCCCTCGAGGTATGCAGCGGTCACTAACATCCTATAAACCCGATCCCTTCCTGGTCGATATTGACTTCCTGAGAAGTGTGGCATCTAGCTATCCAAGAATGCAAGATTATGTCCACTTCCAAGATGGCAGGACCCCTCTCCCAGTGTGGGGTGCTTGGAAACTGATCCTAGAGGTGGGGCTAACCAAGGGCTAAATGCCCATGGGAAAATTGGTTTGGCAAATGCTTTCACCTCTCTGTCCCCGTTGTCTACTAGAAGAACAAGTTACTTACCTTCGGTAACGCTTTTTCTGGTGGATACAGTATCTGCCTGTGGATTCCTCACCTTGTGAATATCCCCTGCGCCAGCAACATTCGGAAACTTTTGTAGCAGTCCACGCCGATGGGGTCGAAGATGACGTCACAGAGACACGGCTCCGCTCGCGACTCCACTGACGTCACCGGCTCCATAAGAAGACCTCCTCGGCGTGATGACGTCAGTTCCGCCCCTTTTTTCCGTGCCTTCGAGGCACACGGACGGACTGACAGCAATATGTACATAAACAGCATACACAGCACACAATATGCATATCAACACACACAGTGTGGAAAAGACACATCAAAGCACTAGAAATAACCCAATGTCCTTGACAGTCATAAATACATTTGAAATCATCAATAGAATTACCGTCATAGAGTCACTGGAATAGAAGGATGGACAACGGGGAGGCGGGTGGGTCAGTGAGGAATCCACAGGCAGATACTGTATCCACCAGAAAAAGCGTTACCGAAGGTAAGTAACTTGTTCTTCTGATGGATACATCTGCCAGTGGATTCCTCACCTTGTGAATAGATTCCACAGCAGTCCCCGCTCCCGGAGGAGGGTGTCCATCCCCCTATACCAGAAAATCCTGAAGGACGGAACGGGCAAAATGTCCGTCCCTCCTCACCTCAGAGTCTAAACAATAATGTTTTGCAAAGGTGTGAAGGGAGGCCCAAGTTGCCGCCCTACAAATGTCCTCCACAGGAACACCCCTAGACAAAGCAGAGGTAGAAGACTTTGCTCTAGTGGAATGAGCTCTTAAACCCTCCGGAGGCTCCTTACCAGCTAGGGAGTAGCAGATCTTGATGCATAGCACAATCCATCTTGAAAGGGTGCGCTTGTGCACCGCACGACCCTTTCTGCAGCCAGCAAAGCCCACAAAGAGCTGGTCATCAATCCTGTAGTCCTTAGTCCTGTCCAGGTAAAAGCTCACCGCCCTCTTAGGGTCCAAGCGGTGAAGTCTCTCCTCCTCCTTGGAAGGGGGAGGATAAAAGGTAGGAAGGGTAATGGACTGCCCCAGATGGAAGGGAGTTACCACCTTAGGCAAAAACGCAGCCCTGGTCCGGAGAACCATTCGTTCAGCATGCACAGTCAAGAATGGGGGTTTTGAACTAAGAGCTTGAAGCTCACTTACTCTCCTTGCCGAGGTGATTGCAACGAGGAAAATCGTCTTAAAAGACAACAGTCTCAAGGGACACTTATGTAAGGGCTCGAAAGGAGAACCCATAAGATAAGTCAGTACAAGGTTTAAGTCCCACTGAGGTACAATAAAGGGAGTAGGAGGAAATTTATTCGTAAGGCCCTTGAGAAACCTAAGCACAATAGGTGATTTAAATAAGGACGGCTGATCCGGCAGGCATAGGAAAGCCGACAAAGCCGATAAATATCCCTTAACAGTGGCCACAGCAAAGCCTTGCTGGGCAAGAGAAAGAGCAAACTGCAGAATGTTAGACAAACGAGCCTTCAAGGGATCAATCGACCTCTCTCCACACCAGAGAACGAACTTAGACCACCTATAGGAGTATATGGATTTAGTGGAGTGTCGCCTGGCCGATAAAATAACATCCACCACATCTGGCGGGAGAGAGAAAGAATTCAGGTTGCCCCGTTCAATCTCCAGGCATGAAGGTGTAAGCTCTGGAGGTGGGGGTGTAGAACCTGCCCCTCCGACTGCGAGAGGAGGTCTGCCCTCAGAGGGAGACGGAGCGGAGGGCACGAGGAGAGGTGGAGAAGATCTGTGTACCACACCCTTCTTGGCCAATCCGGGGCGATCAATATAACTTGGGCCCGGTCTTGGCGAACCTTCCTCAGAACCCGAGGAATCAAGGGTATGGGAGGAAACGCGTAAAGGAGTCGTGAGCCCCAACTCAACTGAAACGCGTCTCCCAACGCCCCCTGCATCGGATACTGGAGACTGCAGAATGACAGGCAGTGCGCGTTCTCGAAAGTGGCAAACAGATCCACCCGAGGAGTTCCCCCACGTCCGAAAGACGTGACGAACTACCTCCGGATGGAGCCTCCACTCGTGGTCGGCGGAGAACTGCCGACTGAGACTGTCCGCACGTACGTTCAGCACCCCGGCCAGATGATTCGCCATCAGACAAATCCGATGGTCCTGAGCCCAAGACCATAAACGCAGGGCCTCTCTGCATAGACAAAGAGACCCCACTCCTCCCTGCTTGTTTATATACCACATCGCGGTAGTGTTGTCCGTCAGAACCTGAACAGACTGACCGCGAAGGGAAGGGAGGAAGGCCTTGAGCGCCAAGCGTATCGCCCGTAACTCCAGAAGGTTGATGTGAAGCAACCTTTCCTCTGGAGACCAAAGACCCTTGATCTCCAGATCCCCCAGATGCGCACCCCACCCTAAGGTGGATGCATCCGTTATCACTGTGGTCACCGATGGAGGTAGATGAAAGGGCCTTCCTTGAGACAGATTGCCCTCCACGCTCCACCAAGATAGATCCGCTGCAGCTTCTCTGGAGATCCTCACAGACTCCCTGAGATCCCCTTTGTGCTGATACCACTGCTTGCGGAGGCACCACTGGAGCGCCCTCATGTGCCAGCGTGCATGGTTGACCAACAGTATGCAGGAAGCGAACAGACCGAGCAGGCGAAGGACCTTCAGAACTGGAACAACCGCTCCGCTGAAAAACAAAGGAATCATTTCCTGTATGTCGAGAATCCTTTGAGGAGGAGGGAATGCTCGACACACAGTAGTGTCCAGTACCGCACCTATGAACAGGTTGCACTGAGAGGGCACCAGGTGAGATTTGGGCACGTTGATCGAAAAACCCAATCTGTACAACAGCCGAGTTGTATCCTGCAGATGACACAGCACCTTCTCCGACGACTCCGCCTTGATCAGCCAGTCGTCCAAATAAGGGAAAACCGAAATTCCCGATCTTCTGAGATGGGCTGCCACCACTGCCATCACCTTTGTGAAGACTCGAGGTGCCGAAGTAAGACCAAACGGGAGGACCGCAAACTGATAATGTTGCGATCCTACCGTGAAACGGAGATACTTCCTGTGCGACTTCAGGATGGGGATGTGAAAATACGCATCCTGCAAGTCGAGCGACACCATCCAGTCCTCCTGATTCAGCGCCTGAAGAACCTGCGCAAGGGTGAGCATCTTGAACTTCTCCTGTTTCAGGTAAAAATTCAGGATTCTGAGGTCTAGTATCGGACGCAATCTGCCGTCCTTCTTCGGGATCAGAAAATACCGGGAGTAGCATCCCTGACCCCTCTCCTGCTCCGGAACCACCTCTATCGCCCCTTTCTGAAACAACTTCAGGACTTCTTCCAGCAGGAGAAGACGGTGGTCCTCCGAGCAAGCACCTTGGCAAGGAGGGTAAACTGGAGGGAATTCCCGAAAGGGAAGGGCGTACCCATTTTCTACAAGATCCAGAACCCAAAGGTCTGTAGTAACCGATTCCCAATCTTGTAGAAAATGGGTAAGCCGGCCCCCCACAGGACCAGCATGATCCGGAATGTCGAATCTAGGGCTGTTTTGCAGTGGTGGGAGGGGCAGAGGAAGAGGAAGAGGAGGAGGAGAGTTGACGGCCACGTGAGCGACCTCTAAGTCTTCCTCTATATCCCTTGGAGCTTTGCTGCTGCTGCTGCTGCTGCTGCTGCTGCTGGGCTGGTCTATAAGAACGAAAACTCGCCCTTCCAAAACCTCTGTACCTCTTGAAAGTACCTCTCGGCTGGGATTGAAGGCCCAACGACCTAGCCGTAGCCTTACTCTCTTTGAAGCGCTCGAGAGCTGCATCAGCCTTCTTCCCGAACAGACCAGACCCATCAAAAGGTAAGTCCAACAAGGTCGACTGGACATCCGAAGAAAATTCGGAGGACTTAAGCCATGCACCCCTCCTGGTGGCAACTGAAGACCCCATGACCCTGGCAACTGAGTCTGCTGTATCCAAGCCACTCTGTATAACCTGGCGAGCAGCCGCCTGGGCATCCGACAGTACTTCACTGAAGCCTGCCCTATCCACCTCCGACAGCTTCGGTGCCAACCTTTTAGCTGAATCCATAAGCGCATGGATATAGCGCCCCAATAAACAAGTCGCATTAGAAGACTTTAACGCCATACTGGCTGAAGAAAAGACTTTCTTGGCTGATTGGTCCACCTTCTTGGCCTCTCTGTCCCCTGGGACCTGAGGAAACGCACCTTTTGAACGTCCAGAACAAGCAGCCTGAACGACCAGACTTTCAGGTGAAGGGTGTGATGACAAAAACTCAGGATCCCCCGGAGCCACCCTATATCTCCTTGCAACCACCTTGGACACCGCAGGAGCCGAAAAAGGCTTGCGCCACACATCCAACACAGGCTCCAATATTGCTTCATTAAAAGGCAACAGCGGCTCTGACACCGCAGTTGGAGAGTGCAACACCTCAGTCAAGATATTGGACTTGAACTCAACAGATGGCAATTGAAGGTCCAACAACTCTGCAGCCTTTCTGATTACAGCATGATAAGGAGCCGCGTCTTTAGAAGGTTCATCTGAAGGAGGAGTGATCTCCCACTCCGGAGACAAATCCAACCCACTTGCCTCCTTCAACTCGTCAAACACCTCATCGGATTCGACCAATTCCCCCTCTTCAGCCTCATCCATAAGATAGCTCCTCTCCTCCAGCACTCTCTGCGCCTCCCTCCTGGAACGGATCCGCACCTGCGGCGTCGGCGGCGCCGTGATCGAATCCGACGGCGCCGGCAGAGGCGTCGAACGCGGATCAGCTGGAGCAGCCGGCGTCGAACGAGGTCGAGCCGGCGCCGGTGAAGAGGGAAGCGGCGTCGATGTTTTCGGCGCCGGCATCTGCCAAGACGGCGTCGCTGGGAAGAAAGGCATAAACGGTGCTTGAGGATAAACCTGCGGCACTCCCACATTAAAAGCCATCGGACCCATCGGACCCATAGGTGCACCAGAGGAATACATGGCCCGTGAGAACACCCCATACATCGCATTGAGATACTGCGAGGGGTCCTGACCTGGATTAGGGAAAGCCGGATACTGGTCAGGTAACACCGGACTCGGGCCTGCCGGCGCCGACGGTGGAACTTGCGGCGTCACAGACTCACCCGGAGCCTGAACATCCTCATCCTGGGCCGGAGTCGGAGACGGAGCCGAAGGACCTGCAGGACCTGGAGAAGCCATCGGCGCCGGAGAGGACGCCGGCACCGGCGAATCAGCCAGAGCCGGAGAAAACACAGGAGAAGATGGAACGGGAGGCGAAGCCGGAACAGGAGAAGGAGACACTGACTCCCTTCGACGCCGAGCAGGTGATTTAGACTTCGACGTCGAGGCCTTGTGATGAGACGAATGCCTCCTTTTCTTCTTATGCTTCTTGCTCTTTGAAGCATGTCCCGACGTCGACTTGGAAGCCGACCTCGACCTCGACCTGGATCTTCTTCTACCTCTTTTCTCCTTTCTCTTCATCCGGGCGATAAAGAGCTTTGCCTCTCTCTCCTTAAGAGCCTTTGAGCTCATCTTCCTGCAACACGAACATCCTTCAACATCGTGGTCCGATGACAAACACCAAACGCAGTCGTCATGCGGGTCAGTGATGGACATGTGTTTGCCACATTCATGGCAAGGCTTGAAACCAGACTTCCTTGCCGACATTCTCGAAGAAAGACAGAGAAACTTCGGAATAAACACAAAGTAACAGGTAAAGCTACCAGTAACGATTCCCGAAATCCGTTGGCGTCGTCGGCGCGGAAAAAAGGGAACTGACGTCATCACGCCGAGGAGGTCTTCTTATGGAGCCGGTGACGTCAGTGGAGTCGCGAGCGGAGCCGTGTCTCTGTGACGTCATCTTCGACCCCATCGGCGTGGACTGCTACAAAAGTTTCCGAATGTTGCTGGCGCAGGGGATATTCACAAGGTGAGGAATCCACTGGCAGATGTATCCATCAGAACAAAAGAGCAGCCCTTCTCATGTATGTCTACCATTTACCCTTCAACGTTTAACTCCCCTTTGAAGTTCGCCTTGTGGGCTCACACCATGTGTGGCTTCCTGCCACAGAGAGGTGACACCTCTTCCAATGCAGGTCGCTATTTTTCTATTTCCTGGGAGTCGGTGGCACCTCTCCCTAGGAAGGCAGAAGGCTGCCTTGTGGCCAGCATCTGGGAATGCCCACTGGAAAACTTGCATAACAGAGTGGCAACTTTCTAAAGTTGACTCATACTTAAAAGTGCATTAAATTCGACTTGGGCACCAAGTAGGGTACCTTGAAGTAACACATATAGTACTCCTCTTAAGGAGTTAGCACAGCTGAGTTGCGTTAGAAATTGGGTTTCTGGTTGGCAGAGGTATCCACCCTGTCCAAACAGGTACCACAATCCCAGTCCGGGTAAGTCAAAACACCCCCTAAATTATCCTGTGCTCACTCTATGGTAGCTTGCCACAGAGCAGTCAGGCTTAACTTAAGAGGCAATGTGTAAAGTATTTGTGCAGCACTTCAAATAGTAGCACAGTGAAAACACCACAAGAGGCTTTCCACCAGGTTAGATAAATAGAGAATAATTTTATAAATAAAATAAGATGAAAACATCAAAAATCCAATAAGTAGAATGTGAGATATGAATGTTTAAAGAATAAACAGTAAAATAGCGCTTAGAAGCAATAAGCGCCTATTTGGGATATCTGGAAGCAATGGACCGGGGCAAAGTCAGGTGTTCAAGTCGACTGTGATGGAGCGCAGGCCCGATGCAGTGATCCACTTGGGCCCACTGAACAAAAGTACCTTGATCCTGGTTTGCATCAGAGCGGAGGAAGATGTGTGGTGCAGCAGAGGAGATGAGTTAGCTCCTATCTCGCAACAGAGGGGAATGCGTCAGTTTTCCCCAAGCAAAGGCAGCGATGCATGGGTTTCAAGGGTGATGCATGGGTCCTGAATGTGATGCACCCGTTCTGCTATTGTAGCAGAGGATTTATGCTTGTTACGAGGAAGGCAACAAGGATGAGCTGGTCCCAATCCACGCAAAGTTGAAGATGCTCCGGTTCTGATCCCTGCAACACCGAAGATGCTACGGCTCTGATAAAGATGCTTGGAATGGCTAAGCGCTCTTTTTATGTGGCTGTCTAAAGGGAATGCCCAAAGACCAGCTGTAACCCAGCACAGACGTGTATTCAGAGACAGGCAGTAGGCACAGAATGGCTAAGGTAAGACACTGCCAACTTCCTAAATGTGGCATTTTTGGACTTGGAATTTAAAATTCAACTTCACTACCAGTTGTGATTTTAAACTGCGAGTCCAGAGACACCAAACTTGAAAAATATATATCTTCACAATTGGGAATTACACTCAAAAGATATAGTAAGGTAATCCCAATGCTAGCCAATAGGAGAGATAGGTCTTGCAGTAGTGAAAAACAAATGTAGGAGTTTTCACTAACAGGGAACGTAAAACTTAAGAGTACATATCCTGCCTTTCAAATACATTGCACCCTGCTCTCTGGGTTAACCAAGCCCTACCTTAGGGGTGACTTCTATATAGGACAGTGCTCCTTTATCTGATGTGAGTAGTTTCATGCTGTAATTCACATTCCACCCTTAATGAAATTCGGTCCGATTGGCAAATCCTGGTATACTTTTTTTTCCAAGTTTAGTCCTAGGGTTTTGGTTGGTTATTTTGTTCCTGAGGCTCAACCTGTTCCTTTGCTGGAATGCGTCCAGGAGCAATTCACTAAGGGAATGTCTACATTCTATTGGAGCCTCAGGGCACTTTGGTTTGGAAGATTGAGCTGCTACAGGGTGGTTCCTTCCACGTTTGCCAGAGAGTTTACCTCCTGAGAGTACTGGTGTGTTTGGTAGTGTGCTTCTGTGTCAGCTGTAAAAAGTAATTTGCAGAACTTCCTGTTCTGTTGTGCTCTACTGCAATGTGTGTTTTTCACATAGTGTTTTTTTGCGATTCTTTGGACACCAGCTTTATAGATTGGTATGGCTATCCATCTCAGCAGGTTTGCTTTGGTAAATCTTAACTGTTAATGTTTGGAACAAGACTTGTTTCAATTACATACTGGTAATTCCATTATTCTAAGGCTGTTCTTCCTCTTTATATTCTCTGCATACATCCCTTACACCTGGGTGGTTTCGGAATCGAATGAAGGACAAGATGTCTTCTGGGCATTTTGAGAGGAGGTGGACTCAGTAACGAGGAAAAACTGAGTCAATGGAATTACTTGGAACTATTTGATACATTTCCTGATTAAATACATTCAATGAGGGAGTTGTATTGATTTTTCTGTTGATTTCATTTCATTACATTGTGTTTAGCAATGCCTGCTACAGTCTGGCAGGCTGAGGCCTTCCTGTAAAGCTCAAGGATTTCCACTGAAATATTTATAATTTTGGTTCTCATTGTAGCTCAATGCTCATCAAACATTGGTACACATGCTCTGGTACATCTATGGTTAACCCAAAGTACCCTATGCTTGGGGTTAGAGGTTCCATGCATTTCTACCTGTATCGCGTTCGGCTTCAGTGATGTTTCTACACTTTAGCTGACCATTGTTTTCTTTTTATTTTAATTTACACAAAAAAATGGGTGTTTTTGCCTTTTCAGGGAAATTAATACCTTCTACAGAACAAACACGTCAAAGATCAAACTTGTATCCACTTCATGGCAAAAGCACAGTGAACAGGTCAAAAGCTTGCATTACATGAAAATAGCATACATAACTTGAGGTCAGGAGAGGTCCAGTATATCATCAATTTGTGTACCAGTTGGCTTAAACGTTAATGCTGGAGATCTTAGCTTCCCAACTAAATTGTTCTAGAAAAATAAGAACGGTTGTTTTTTTCCAGATGCTAGTTCTCAAAATCCATTCCATTCCAATCTACTTTATTTTGGTCACAAAGACCATAAAAGCACATATCAAAATATATACAATTTCTCCATATATATAGAATTTGACCCCTAGACAATTCACTGTTTCATTATACCTTGGGTTGTGGGGTCCCCTGAAAGTGAATGGCCTACACTGCAATGCGGAATCATGTTCTCCGTTGGACAGTCCTTGAACAACCATGGATTCCAGCGCACATCACAGACATACCTAAAATTCCTTTTAGACATGAACAACGGTGGGTTCATAGACTCAAGAGTGAAAGCACCGGGCTCAACGATGAGATCCCTTGGCTAGCCTTGTGACCCAGGGGTGTTTAGAACACGTTAGCCTCACAGCGCTAGGGATCTTTGTAAACATTTTCTGGTACCAGTAGGCCATACACCACTTACTAGTGGCTCTCTTCACCAGTATTTCATGGTCTATACAACAGGCATCACACACTTACTGTTTGCAATGCCACACATTTAGCAGGACGCAGTACACTGCTTGAACAAACTTTGACAGCCACATGTCAAAGAAGTCTTCATCACCAAGGCCGAACATACTTTCTCTGGTAGATGTAAATATCACTACTACGAGGATTATAAACCCATAGGGCAGGTCACACTTAGTACAATGTAGTCACACAATGTTACTATGCATTTGGCTGTTCTTTTGTATTTAGCCGCTTTGTTTCATTTACCTAGTGTTAAATTTTGGCAAAAACAAAGAAAAAAAATGTGTCCTTTGTAGACAAGCTATGTCTCCGTTCTGCACATGCTCAGTCAACATGCATCTCTATAGCCCCGCAGGCACCTACGGGGACACCCTCTAGTGACGCTGCACACAGGTGCAGCCACTTTGATCATCAAGTAGTGTGCGTACTTGAGCACTACTTATACCAGGAGTGAGACCTGCCGCCGGTACCTCCGGTCACAGTTTATAGTACCGTGACAAGGTACCGATAGACATGTAAGCTGAATGAAAGTGTGCCCCGTATTTCATGCATTGGTTGGTTTGTGAACCCTGTTAGTGTGACAGGATGGTGGAGGTCTCCCCCGTTTGTTTATATTTTTAAAATGCACAATGAACCTCGAGTCCGGGTACTTGTGCAGTAAAGGCATCAATTTCTCTAACCATAGATGTTATTTCCCTCGTGTTGCAAGAGCGTAATGGACTTAAAGCCGATACTATTAATACTTATCTACAGCTAAAGCGGTAGTCAGTGGTCTCACTCTTCATAGTCTTGCTAGTCATGAGAGCACATAGTGGTTACCAACCTCCTGTGAGTTGACACATTTTACAAACTATTTCCCTCGTGTCTCTAAAAGTGGAAGGAACATTGGGCTCAGTTACATGGAATAGCAGTATTTTTCAAACACTAAGGTGCTATTTTCCCGTGTTCAGATAAGTGTAGTGGTCTTGCAGCCGACATTTTTACAATGAAAGCAGCAATTTTTCTTCACATGTCCCTTGTCATAAGAGTGCACAGATTGGTCTTTTTCTTTGTTGTTACACTTTAAACATATACGTTATTTATTTCCACCTTAGCCTTTAAGCCTGGTTGCTGCCCTGTTGGGTACTTACTCCTTCCCTTGAGACATGTTATCAACTTGACACAGTGCGCATGTGGCTTTAGTATACTTTAGTCCTGGCACTGTGTACTTTGTTCTTTTGGATGTCGGTCAGCGAGCTAAAATTCTGTGTACCTTGGTGCACTTTCGAAATGTAATCTTGATGCCTGGATATTGGTCTACTTCTGACAAATAGCAGTTCACACAAACTATACATATAACTATCCCTATATTTGCTTAGTTCTACATGTATTTTTTGACCTTTACCCAATTATTGTTTTTTAAACCTTAGGAGGAGTGTCAGCGTAGTGATGGGTTTGCTTGACACATGATCCATTTTCTTTTCAGAGTAGGCCCCCTTTCCTGGGCTGCCGTCAGGTTGAGGTGTGGCCGCTTATCCATGATTTTTGGGTGAGTGCAATTACTAATTACACACGTACTCATTAAAGCATGATTGAGATGGGAAGGTGACATTCCTCTCCTCTCTTTTGGCACATACTATTCTGTGAGCGACGGGTTGTTAAAGGTTTCTTGGTTTGTTGTTCTTTTGTCTCACTCTTGCAGGTACAACCAGTAAAATCCGAAAAAAGAAAAGAAAGGATTACTGGTTTGATATCCTAACACACACTTTTTTTTTTCTCTTTGGCAGCAGCAATATCTTTTAGGTGCTGACGAAAACCTTGATACTTTTTGTAAATGGACCGGGCTGAAACATGTAGACCGTCTTTAAAACCAAGCGGTACAAAAGGGGGTGGTGATGGACGGAGCATCAGAACCAATCAAACACTCACACCCAGTCAACTGATCTGGGTTTGATCTATCACCGTTCTTTAGCCCACTCTGCCACCCCAGTTCAGACATGGCCATATGCAAATCAGTCTGACCCTGTGCCTCATGGGAACAGTCCAGCCCTAACTGCCAAGCCATGCCTTCCCTGGACCGGAAACAAGCTTCCTAGGACCGGTTTCTGGCATTACAACCAAGTAGATTAAATCCATACAGCTAATTTGCACTGCTTTTTAAAACTGTCACTGGGAGCAAGTTATTAAAATTGGTTTTGTTCCTACTAGGCAGTTTTAACCATCACTTCACTCGTTCCATTTTGTTTTGCGCTGCGTCCTCACTACACCATTACTCATCTGTGGGATTTAGTATCCTTGTTAGTGTAGAAACATCTCAAAAACATCCCTGTGCTCCTTCCTCTCAGAGGAAGGTGTAGCCCTTAGTGGGACTAGGTCTGCCCACTAAGAGGAGATACCCATATGATGAAGCATGCCATCTATGGTGGGTGAGGGTAATCATCCTGAAAGGGATCTCTCCCAAGTGGAGATTGCGTGAGACACCAGTCCATCACCTCAAAGGCATTTGTGTGCGCTAGTATAGACCCGGGGATTTGTTTGTGGTGAGAGTGTACTTTATGGGGGAAATTTTTCATCGCAGATCTTTAAACAATTTTCCTTGGACCCTCCCTCCACATTTTGGTGTTATGTAGAGAAAACTGTCACCAAAAATAAGTGTGCAAATGTATGTATACACCAGGTGCACTCCAGGGAACTGCCCGAAACAAGGGCAATTGTTAGGAATTCCCAAGGACGAATGGGGAAATGCATGGGAATTCACCGTCTGGTATAGATTTCTGGTAATAGCCCAGACTATATTTGTGAATACCAAGAAAAGTAAAATCAATCCAAAGTGACGTGAAAATTTGTGATACTGTGATTTCCGACTTTCTACAAAACTTTCAAGATATGATGAACCACCAGAAATTCACAGGCAGTTAAAAGGCTTATTGTTTTTAAATCTCTCCTAATATGGTAGATTTGTTTTGGCTACACTTCATCAGCTTGAATGTAACCTATCCAAAATCAATGTTGATGCACTGAAAAGAGAAAAATTGGCCTTATCCAGTAAGCAGAAGAACTTCTCGTTTCATTTAGCGATGTCAAATTTGTAATGCACAATAAATATATGGCACAAAAATGTTAAAATTGAAAGGAAAACAGACATTCAAACTATAGGGATATATATTGGTCGTGAATGATAGAAGCTGTGTGTGGCAGTTGGAAGTGTTATGCAGGTATGTGCATCAATACATAGAAAGGTCACCCCGCAAGAACATATCAATATATAAATATCAGAAGGACGTAAAGAGTGACTTAAAATTTGTGTCCGGGCCAAGAATGTCAAAAGCAGCAAACTTAAGAGCAAGTTAATAGTGAAAAAAGTATTTAAATAAACAAACTTATAATCAGTTCAGAGTGTCTTAGGCTACACATATGGATTACGGACATACAGTAGACATACTGAAGCCCAGGTCTGTATTAAAAAAAAATCCACTGAAAAACACAAACAAGTATCTGAAGATTAAATGAGAACCAGAATGAGGAAATCAGTGGTTCCTTTGAAATAGTGGTTTAACATAGAAAAAGCAACTTTATCACAACTTGACCTGACCCGTTTTGCCTCACAAAATAGAGGAAGGTCTTTAGATGCCGATCTACAAATTGTACAGGCTCGTAGAATGGATATATCGTAGAAGATGGTGATTACATGTCAAACAGATATTTTACATAGTTTCCAAACAATTACCCCCAAGGTAAGGTTACTGATTTAGTAGAATTTGCGATGTTGGTTGATACAAAAATGTACAACGGGGCAATGCACAATTTCGGTATTTCAATTTTGTGTAATTCTGCGAAAATTGTGTGAAATTATGTGAACCACAAACCCAGAATGTATTCGCTCAGAAACACAAGGACGCATTTTGTGCTCAAAATAGCGTTAAATTGCACACGACAATAACAGCAGCTGCTTGCGTTCTGTTCGTTTACATTGTTCTGTTCTCCTATGATGGGATTTTCCCCCTAACAGCTGTAAATTACACAATGTGAAAGAACTTCGTAATTTTGGGCATTTTAGAGTAACTCGAAATGCCAAAATTTACGCAGGCGTAACAAGGTGGGGAAATCCACTAACTTGAGGTCTAACTGGGAAATGCTTTTTAGGTCTTGCCTGTGTTGCAGCGCATGCGCTGATCGCTTGCGGGATTTATTGTCGTTGGTTTTCTGTCGGGCTTCTTTGGAAGTGGGGTTGGTGCACGCCCTGTCTCCCTTAGGCCCTGCCCACCCATCGTCTGTTGCACGTCATGAGTGCGTTGTGTCCTTGCCTCACGCTCGAGCCCCCCTTCTCTGAGAGGCTTACGTCGTGTCCCACCACCACAAACCGGTGCTGGTCATCCATGGAATGTTTCAGTAGCAGTGTAAAGAGATTAATTTTGCTAATTATAATTGACGCTCATCGCGAGGTAAAGATGAGAACGTATAAACGTCCGAGTAGATTGTGCGTGTTTCCTTTATGGAATACTGCCTGCAGTGCTCTGCAACCTGTCTGCGTCTCTGCTGCTCACAGAATGTTTATCCTATGGCTTCCTTCAGCCCAGACTAACGTGTCCCTCGAGCGAGTCCGATGACGTCACCGCCGGCACCTCCTGTTACTAGGAGCCCTCAAATCACCCCAGCTCGCGTCTGTGAGCGGAACAGCGGGAAAGCTGCCATCACCGCCTTGGGAATAACAGGACGACGAGAGGACAGACTGTAATCTACAGGCTTCTTCGGTGATGCGAACAGTGGCGAACCCTTGAAATAGGGGGTAAACATACACAAGGTGTATGTGCTGGAATTCATCTACGTGAACTAAGCATTTCTTAGACCCATCCTCTGACTCATGTTGCTCAGCAGCAGGTGGAGCCCTAAATCGGCTTGTGAATTAAAACGCACCCCTAAGATGACAGAATTAAATGGGGAGCTACGCTATTAGAAACAGGAATGAACATTTTTAAGGATTTTGGGTGCCCTGGACCAAACTTATTTTGGGGACCCCTTTTTGGGAACAGCTTTGAATGTATGATCCAATCTCAGCTTTTTCATGCTCTCTTTGCCACGGTCACTGACTGTGCCCTGGCACACTTGTACAAATTCTAAATAGGTTTACATAAAATATTCAGGTATAGTGACCGGTGTTTTAAATATTGTAACACAGCAGCGGCTCACTAATATTACTTCAAATAATCTCTGTAACACCCTCCCATTTCTCATATATCATGCCCTGTTTTGACCTAAAAAAAATTGTTATTGATGTTGCATGAAACATACACACTACATTTCTCTGCAAAATGTCTGTACTAGATTCTCAAACATCACCCATATTAAAAATAAATTAAAGGAAAACGATATTTCAAACAATCAAGGTCATCAGCGCAAGATTCTCTGCTGAACAGAGCGGGCGCTATCAGTGGGCCCCGTGAAAGGCTGGGGTCCTGGGCCAGAGCCCACTCTACCCATGCCTTAAAATGGCTCTGGTTAGAAATTAAACAGCGTAAGCCAGGTAGTCTATACAGAATGTGTGGACTTCCCTTACACTGCTTTCTTTCTTTTTCTGCCACGTGTCTAATGGCACTGGAGCAAATTTTGTTTATGGGGGGGGGGGTTGCTGGCCATCTGCCTTGGCTGGATATAAGCCATAGGAGCTGTGCAAAATAAAATAGCAAATTTAAAAACACGTTTAGCAAATAGGGTATAACCGATTATTAAAATATTGTGGGTGGAACAGCAAGGTGCCACAGATGCAATTTGAAGCACATTTTTGCAAATTTGTGCCGTGGTGCAGTACTGTCTGATGTACACCCCACATCCTCTATGAAAAGAAACATTATTGATTTATTGCTACTGTTGATTTTGTGCATTACTTATACACTTCCGCAACTAAACAGCTCACTGAACACAGGATGGTATACTAAAGCAGGCAAAATAATGTTCTGCTCTCTGTCTCTTTCTCTCTCTCTCTATCTTCCTTTCTCTGTCATTCTTTTTTTTCTATGTTTCTCTCTTGTAAGAGAATCCTTCCATTCCACTTGTATTAGATACAGAGGCAGTGTGCCAAAGGTATGGGCATTGTTGGCTATTGCCACTAGGATTGTGGAAGTGATTTACATAAGTATGTTGATGGAAGGGTAAAAGTGTTCAGCCATTATTAGTGGGCTTTCTGCAGTGAGCTCATACAAGCCCTAAACAATGGAGACACTGCCTAATTACCCCTCCTTAGGTCCAAAACCATTTATTTAAACTATTAGAAATATTGTGTGCACAGTTAATGAAAAGTCTGACACACTACACTGAGACATTGCAAAAGTAATGCTTAGCATAAATATGTTGCCACGAGAATGGACATCAAGAAAATGCTGTGGGTGGACAAAACATACAGACAAAAAGGCCTACGGTAATGGGTAGTGCAAATTTGAAGTACATTTGCTTGACATGTATAGCAAAATGTCTCCATTATTTGTCGTTTTTGGAGTATTTGAAAATTCCTTGCATATGTACTGCATGACGTATAAACCAATAGCAAAAATCCGATGCGCAACTAGAGTCAAGTTTCGGGGGGGCTACTAAATATTTTGGGGTGGGGGCGGACTCTTCCAGCAATATGCAGAGTGGAGATGCAGGGGCACTTAGAAGGGGTGAAAAACAACAAAGTCTCGTTAGAAAGTAAATAGTCTTTTAAAGACCTGTGAAGTACTCGGGTGTGGCTGCAAGAAGACGGACGCCATCCCACAGCAGCTCAAAAACTGTGTGTGTACCTGGGAAGCTGTTTCACCCGGGCTGACTCACGACGGGGAGGGGTGGGGGGGCAATGATATATACCTGTTGTAGCACCTTTTCCTGCCCCATGTGCTGCACGTTCTCTTCCATGTGGTTCCGCATAGAACGGCGTCGCTAAGTTCACCCTTTTCTATTAACTGTCCAAGGATCTGTCTGTCTCTCGCTCTTTACTTTCGTAACTGGCGGGTATACCAATATTGTGCGATTTCGTAAACCAGTCCTTTCTTTTTGGTCCACAAAATGTTACGTTCTGCTAAGAACTTCTAATTTCGATTACATCATTGTATTACATGGCTACGTTTTGGTGCGTATGCGCTTGAGAATTAAATATAGAAATCTGGAGAATTTTATTTTCCATTTTACTTGGACTATTAAGTAATAAGTGGCGGAAACGAAATATCCTCACTTTTAACTCACACAACCAGGAGTCTCCAAGTTAAATAACGCACAAAACCAGGAATCGATAAGTTAATTACTAAATGCTCGCATTGAAAGAATAGGCTTACCAATTATTTTATAAAATCAGTGTTGTCTGAATTCATGGTTTATATTAAAGCTCCATCCGATACAGCACTTCACTACCTGTCAGATAGTAAATATCACAAATCTACGTACATTTGCGGTAAGAGAATTTGCAACAAAAGTAGCCAACAACAACAAGCATTGGCATAGCCAATAGGTCTCGCCTTTGGGACCTTATAAGTGTTTAGCTATGCAACAGTTGGTGGTGTTGCACCAAGTAAATTCTGCTGCATAACTAAGGGGCATATTATCAAGCACGGCGTTACAATTATCGCCGCTTTAGCGGCAGAAAACTGCCGCTAAAGCGGCGATAATGGGCTTGATAATATGCCCTAGAGAATTCCCATAGAAGCCCATGTTATGGTGTCAACATGGGCTTGTATTGGAATTCTCTGCGGCATATTATCAAGCCCATTATCGCGCTTTAGCAGCAGTTTTCTGGCGCTAAAGCGGCGATAATTATAACGCCGTGCTTGATAATATGCCCCTAAATACTTATACGGTCCAAAAAGCGAAACCTATTGGCTATGCCAGTGCTTGTTTTATTGGCAGCGCGGTCCGCTTTCACTTTAGCGGCCGCGCTTGGTTATTTAATTCATTTGGCACGGGGCCGAAAGGCTTCGCACTTACGCGAGTTTCAGCTATTGACATTGCAATTAACAATGCCTTTTATTTTTGTTTACGTTTTTAAAACATAAATACAAGGCATTGTCATTTACACTGCCAATAGCTTAAACTCGCGTAAATGCGAGACCTATTGCATTGCAAATGCTTGTTTATAGAGGAATCCCTAAACGTTGACTTGGCTTGCAAGAAGTGACGTCAATGTGTTCCAACGTGTTCCCAATATGGTCTCTAAAACAATTCACACTCTACAACCAAAATACGCGTCCAGCTCATTTGGGGCGTTTGTAATCGTTTAAAAACGTAAATAAACAGCTTACGTTTGAAGAGGAGTTTAGCTTTTTGGAAACCGCAGCCTGGTACATCGCCATTCTTTCTTTCAATGGCGCCGCCTCCTGCAGATCCAAGAGTACAGAGGCGCTGCTGGGGCCGCTCTTGTCAGGAAGGTGCTTGCTTGACTCACTGGAACCTGAAAACACAGAAAGCAATCACTTACGATATGCACAGTGAACCTTTTTAGAGAAGTGCGATGACAACTCTTGAATACATTAGTACAAAATATTGCAATGTATGTTCTGGCTAGCAGCAAAGTTCATATTCATTAAGGTAAGATATAAGATTTGGAAGAAAAAATAAAGGCAACAGTTTCCAACAGAGTTGTTCTGAAACGGATTTCAATTGGGGAAATGAATATTGTGCTAGAAGAGTCTCCCCAGAACTTTTTGAATCGAAGAACTGCGAACTTTCCGCCCATTTGTATTCTCAGTTTCTCTTTAAAAATCTTAGAGTTATATTCTTAACACTTTAAGCATTCCAATAGCACCGTCCTATTGCGCGTGCCTTTGTTAGCCTTCTGTAAACCAATCAATGGTGCAGAATGCAGCCGGGCATCACCGACAGTGCAGATCAGCCGCCTGCACATCTTCCATGGCCACCAAGCAGTGAGGAAGGAGCCTTGTTAACTCCATCTCTCATCCTTAGCTCTCTTCAGACGTGACAAAGATGATCAAAGCATGGATTGTCTACTTTCATCGTACCAGAGTTTTTGAAGGAGTAATATACAGACATCAGGGAATTTTACTATAAAGTGCCGCCTGTTGAAATCACTAGTGGACAGTTCCCGCGCACCTACCGAATACTGACCGCTGTGATTTAGGGATTGCTACACAGGGTCAAAAACAGGCATCGCAGCTCCCATGCACGGCCCAAGGGAGCCTGATGTATGAAACACCACCAGGGATATTACTCAGTGCTCCATTTGCAAGCAATGATCCACGTAATACAACATATTTTCAGTCATGGAGCACATGGCACATGAAAAAATGTAAGTCTCCGCTTTAGAATCACACCTCACACCTCCAAAACACTGCATATGTTTTGCCTGCAAAGGGAAAGCAGACCTGTCAACTCATACTGTGCCAACGCGTGTCACACAATTCTCAGCGGAGGAGTGGAAAAAGGAAAAATACAATGCTAACACTAGGGTATTTCCATTTTATTTTTCCGTTGTCAGGCAGGTTTACGAGGCGGGTGGGGCTTGGCTGTCGTCACAACCAGCAGAGGAGTGTTTGGGGCACTAAAGTGCGCATTCCTGCTTGGAGAGCCGTCTTGGACCGGCCAAACCGTCATGACACTTTGCAAGATCTCCACCGGCTGTATTGTACAGCCTGGGTAGAGAACATGCGCAGGCTCCTACTCCCAGTCTGAGCGCCAAACCACGGTGCTCACACCAATCCAAGGTTGCTGTCATGGTGACAGCAGTGTTGTGATTGCCTTATGGGAGCATGTGTGTGCTTTCTGCTTCAAGCACAACCAGAGGAGGACTAGGAGAGGAGCCAGCCAGCTGACCAGCAGCAAGAGAAGTAACTTTTTATTTTATTTTTCTATCCCCCGCCCCACCCACACTAATTGGTGGCAGCCGCGACTGCAATATTGGCTCCCTTCACACTGTCACCCGGTGAGGAGCGGATATCAAACCGTGCCAGGAAAAACAAGGTAGAAATCACAGCAGAAAGTGGATTTACAGCTGGTGTCTTTTTGGTTTTGGAGGTTTTTAAAAACCAACGTCCACTATGGGGTGTGAAAACATCCCAGGACATTGGCACCAGTCTGATTTTCAGACGAGGAGGACTGTTGGCGTAGGGTGCATAAGTGCATCCTAGATAGATCGGGATACAAGCTCTCTGTCCCTGTCCAAGGCCACGCCCCCTTCTCACACAGTGAATTTCTTTCTTAAGGTTGGCAGCTCTGGGAAAGTGAGTCATAGGTGATGCCGTACCCTAAATCAGCCGCAACAAATAGTGTCTTTCCAGTGCTTAATTTGAAGAAAAAGAAGATGTGCAGGGGTCTAAAATATTTTCCTAGGTGCCACCTACCAGCACCAACGACTGCCAGCATCACCAAATCCCTGACGGCCTAATACTGATTTTCTCCCATGCCTTTTTCTTACTTCCTCCTACACTTTCAGTCTTGTTATCTCGCTCATGCAGGTTCTTTTTCATCCCAGATTTCTCCCTTTGCCACTGTTCCCTCTATATCTCGTCCTACTTACCTCTTAACTTTTCTGTCATCACCCTACTCTTTTTCTCATCTTTAGACTTCGTCCCAGAGGAAAAAGCATGTCCCCCAGAATATAGTGCTGTGTCCACCCCAGCAGCCACCTGCACAACACACATTACTCATATTAGAACATGGACACTTGAGTTACAGCTTTAGTTCTGGATCTCCACATGTAATGGGAGTACATTACACTCTTGCAATGTTTCGATTTTCTCAAATATGGAAGAGGAATGTAAAATATGCTACCTTGATTTATAAACCCTGGCTCTTCGACTGAACCACAGACTAGCTCTCCCCCCTACAGCCCCAACCCCCAGCACCTTGAGACCCTCACGGGAGAGTAGTCGTGCTTGATAAGTCATTGATTGACTGATGAAGCAAAACAAAAAACACCAAGACAGTGTCCCTGTAAGGGAGCACACTTGTTTTTCTCTTTTCTGTCTAGATTTATCTAGATCCCAAGAGATTGGTGGGATGTGTATATAAAGTGCCGGTGGAGGGGTTCCCACAACTAGATTCTACAGTTCCCTCCCTCCAGTTGACTTGAGCACGATTCTGTAGTAAGACCTCAGGTACACCATTTTCCAGGTTATAACCTGACCTGTGGAACAATATCTCCTGAAGATCCGAACTGCAATTTCACACGAGGCATTCTCATTTTCTCTGATGCTCCTGTTCCATGAAGCTATATTTAACATTTCTCCTTCCCCAGGGTATTGACTTTTGTACAATATGTTCTTTAGAACACTCTGTGGAGCTAACGGATGCAGTGAAAAGATGCAGATCTCAAGCCGCATATGGGTTAGGAGGGATGTTATGAGTAATGCCGTATTAAGATCATCTCCACACTCCGTAAGAAGAAAAAAAGCCTGCATTGGGGTTACAGGCAACTAACCTAGGCTACAGTAGTAACAATAACCCTTGACTCATAACCCATGTAGCCACTTAACGAGCTCTTTTTATAAAACAAACCTGAAGTTACAGATTGTGATCAACAAAGGCGAACGAAAGCAAGGTAAGTGCATGGTGGTTATGGAAGATTAGACTTGAATAAGACATACATTACACATCTCTCAGCCTTTTATCAAGACAACCTGTACAAGGTAAGTGTAAACAAATAAGCCCTATTCACAAAGGTATTCTCAGCTGTTTACAGCAGAAAATATCTGCATTAATTACCGCCAGAAATCCCCGTTACGCGTAAATGTGTTTATTACAGTGCATTTCTCCACAATGAATGGAGAGAAATACGCAGTCATTAATCTCACCGAAGAGCCGGCAGGTGAGGGTTGCAAGGATTTTTTGCCTTGGAAATTAGGCAGCATTCACAAGCATGAATGTTTGTTACATTCCCAAACTCCTATCCGACTCATTCCCATCCAGGAATGGTTGATGGATAAGCCCTTGGTTGGAGTGACTTCCTTTCCAGGATGGGAGGCAGAATGGCTCATGCCAGTTTGGGCTGTGAGAATGGCTTTCGCCTACAAATAGAATTCTGTACCAGGGGAACAGGACTCCATGCGTCATGGGACATGAAATTCCCTGTGGTCGCTTCAAAACCTGGATTCCACCTCGTGCTTCTTTCTTCCACCTTCCTACTCTGTCAGTCACCCTTACAGGTTCTTTTTCCTCCATACTTTCCCCCTGTACCACTGTAATGTCTTGTAATATTGCATTGTTCGATATATTATACCATTACAATGTAATGATGATAAAGCAGTTGTACTGTAGAGTAGGCCCTATCTACAAAATGCACATTGTCAAGTAAAAAAAATTATATAGACATCATCCCATTGGTATAAAATTAGGTAATTAAACCTGCGTGAGATGAACATTAAATGGTCGTCATTCATTAATGTATCCAAAAAACAAATGTAAAATCAGATTTAGCAAAACATTAGCAGGTAATTCGGACTATTTCTGACAGGCGGAATGCACTAATTTTGTATTTCTATGTAGGACCTGCAGGATCTCATACCATAAACTGATTTTGAAAGCATCCTTGCATGTTATTATGCCAAAAAAATACGTCCGCCTGACATAGCAAAGGGCTGTGCTGGTTGGGTATAGCCGGACAGGAGAATAGTAGACACAGCCTGCAGGCCATATTACTTCTAAATGCTCACCACTCCCTCTAAATCCCTTAATTAGCTTCAAACGAAAATAAAGTCGAATTATTCTCTGCCTAATTCTTTTTGAAAGAGTTTCTGGCTTTTTGTATTTACCCTCTTCTGCCTTTCTCTCTTTTGCTCAGGGTCAATGGCAGACTATGTCAAATAAACCCCAGCCCCCAGAAAAGGACTGCTGATGCTCACCACCTGCAACCACCAGCAGAAATTAATCACTGTATTCATGCATATTTTCATTATTTGTGGCCTACAGCATATGCTATGTGCTTTTCATCACTTCCACTCCCGTGGCAATTTATGAGTAAAAATCCCAGCAGCTTGTACTTTCACAACATAACTCTCGAACCTGCTTTATTATGCAGACTTCGTACTGCAATTACATTTGCATGTAGGACAGACCGGTGAAAAACAGCAGACCTTCA
Organism: Triturus cristatus; assembly: GCF_964204655.1. Classification (NCBI taxonomy): domain Eukaryota; kingdom Metazoa; phylum Chordata; class Amphibia; order Caudata; family Salamandridae; genus Triturus; species Triturus cristatus. Next base: position 884,007,756 of record NC_140583.1, read on the forward strand.
AGGTTCAGCACATCAGGGCCTCGTCAAAAGGAATGCTGACGCCCCTGCAGGATGTGCTAGCAATCCCACCCTTCACAGTTTTTCGAAACCTCGCCATTTTACAATTCCTTTCTATTGAACATAAATAGTCACTCAACTGCTCAGTTTTTAACTGTGCTAACAACACTTATGTGCACATATTTTTTCATGAAACGATCTTAAACGACGTCGAACCATTTCTACTTGATATGCTACTTCCTACATCACCAGAGAAGTTTATTAAATATCTCTGCTTTCCTGTTCCTTCGTGAAAATGAATCACTACATGTGGCATCGGTTTCAGACAATCTAAGCAAGATCTAAGATTAATACTATTAATCGCACGTTCATGCATATAATATTCTCACACTGGATGGCAATAGTGCATTTATATCTGCAATACCCTCATTTGCCACACTTAATCCCTTATAATCTACTTACCTTAGCCTATTGGGTTTAAAGACAATATTTAACAGTCAGGTACATTTGCCAGCTTCCTCTAGGATGACACAAATTCATGATTAACAGATTTCGAAGACGTTGGTTCTAGGATTCAATTTTACCTTGCAATATACACCCTTCATATGGGTTTATTGTGTTTCCCAGCGCCCAGATACCTCGCTAAGGTTACTCCATAGCGCTTTACAAATGAATTTCACTATACTATTCAGCCCCATTAGGCTTAAACACACAGAACACCTCCATTGCATCCCATGTATTTCTTTCATGTGTTTCACTGATGAGTTTTGCTACTTAATGACGAACTTCCATATGGCCTCATCACTTCCGTCTTTCTCGAGTTCAAAAACAAAGATGACATCCTTTTGCTTTGTTAACACCTCCTGTAATGAGTGTTGCTTCAGGACTCTTAATCCACTTGGCTTCACCTTTCCTCAGCAGTTGTTCATAATTACTCACTCTTTCTTGAAATTTGCTGTGGGCTTTGCCATCGACGTTTTAAATATCACTTCACAGATAAAGTAAGAATTTCTAAACAGTTTGCATTCTAACTGATGGTTTGATTGCTACCAGTGCCTTTTTATTTGTGGATGTGATTATAATTGTGCGTTTTTGAGGCAGGGATTCTGGCATCTACGCGCCTTATAAAATTAAATTAAATGGAATGACGTCCACGAGGATTCATATTGCGGTGCTCCCTATAGTTCAAAACCACTGGGAAGCCCATTACCATTCCCAACCTATGACCTTGCTCACATATTTAAACCTTTAATTGTTGATCAATGGCCACAATGCAGATCTGATTGGATGGATACAAATATGATGTATTGCTATTAATATGAAAGTGAATGAAATGTTTTTAATTTTGTAATCTTTTAGGGAAATATTTTTTCTTCTTACAAACGACTAGAATTTAACACATTGGATAGATTACTACTTTTCCAAAACTTTATTCCAACACACTTACCGACTACAGCATAGAAGCACATAAATCCCTGTAGAATTTTTCAATTTATTGACAGTGTATTCACTCAAACGTATTATGAATCTTAAATGTGGTCTTAACTGTTCTCTTTTGGTGATCTTCACTCTCTGTAACAACAAAAATAATCTGATGATGCCGAGACACTAGGGTCAGCTTTTGCAGTACACCTCCAAGGATGCCTCTATGCACGAATCATCCTTAGATGTTATATTTTTCCATTAGTCCTTCTCAATTTCTCCTAGCCCTTATTATTTTAGATGCAAGTATGTTCCACTTCATGCCGGTAGGCAGATTACTTTTTGGTTGAAGAGATTTATATGTGGCACATCTCTCCTGCTCGTGGTAGCCACTAGCATCTTCTGAAACATGTAGTGACATCAGCTCTATTTCAGTTTAGAAGGAAATAAAGGGGCGTCAGTGGATATTTATTGGAGAGGAACACAACTCTTCAGTGCCTAGAAGCCTCGTCATTCTATTTGAAATACAGTTTAGAAGAGTTTTCGGGTTGTCTTCACTGTGACAGAACTTTGTGGATGTGCCAGTCGCCGCATTGCTTCAACAATAAGTACTTCCTCTAATATCCATTTTTAATCAGCACATCCTTACAACAACAAAATTTCAGCCCTTTCATAGTCAAATCCTACTAGTGCTGTATGTTACAATTTAGTTCTTTCCCCAGCTCGTTCAAGTTCAAGGTTATAAAATTATAATATTCCCTATTAGGAAAGGACCAATAATAAATTTTACATCTATGATCGAATATTCTAGTCTAGCAATTAAAATGTTATGTTCATCTTTTGTGTCAGAATTCACATTATAGCGTTATTTCACGATGCAATAATTGTATTCTAATTTCATTTATATAGCGCTTACCACCTCTGATGGTGTACTGAAGCATTTTATGATAGGTTGTACACTACTCCTTAATAATGTTTATATAGCTTCAAGATCTTTTGATCAGTTCTGTTCACTTTGTAGTCGTTACTCAAGTTAAATTTTTATTTTTCACTATGCTTCTGCAATTTGAATTTTGCAGACAATTTGGGCATATTTTCTCCTGGAATAAAAGTGAGACTAACTGTGCCTGTGCCAAAACCTGCCTGACCACGATTTTCCATTGACTAGCGCTAGCCCACCTAAAATTTCATGAGGACAAGTTAAAGAACCTCCTTTTCGGAAATTTCCCTCTGCAGTACTGGCGCTCTTTCTGGCCAGACGAGTCCCCCCCTGCCATCACCCCATGGTGAACCTACAAAAAACTTGTGGATATTGTTCGATGAAAAACTATGCTTTGGTCCTCAGATTAAAAACTAATCGGGAACATGTTTTGTTATCCTGAAGGCACTAAAGAAATTCTTACAGCTGCTCCTTACCAATGCAAGGAAAACTATCACCCAAGCCCTGATCACATCACGAATCAACTACGCCAACGCGCTATGTGTGGGCCTGCCTGGTTACCTCCTAAATAAACTTCAGGTGATTCAGAATGCAGCGGCCAGATTATTACTTAATCTCCCTATAAGAATGAGTGTCAGGTGGCATCTTCGTGACCTCCACTGATTGCCGGTGAAAGAGAGGGTGAAGTTTAAATCCCCGGTAATAGTTTACTCTGCCCTCTATTGTCACGGCCCGGCCTATTTGAGAGCAAGATTTAGCTTCTACTCACCGGCTAGGCAACTATGTTCTTCTAACAAGCTAATGGCGTGCGTTCTCAGGTTCCTCAAACAGAGGGCCGTTGCAGATCTCTGTCACGGATGGGGGCAGTGGCCTGGAATCAACTCCCAGTGGAGCTTTGTGCTCTAGGTGACCCGAAGGCTTTCATAAAGACTGAAGTCCCTACTTTTTAAATAGTCTTCTGTGATCTGTCTAATCACCCCACAGAGCAGGTGCCGGGAAACTCCTTGGAGAAGCTGTGTGCGCTACAAGTGCTGTTAACATAACATACCAATTGAAGATTTAACAAGATCTATGAAGTTACCGGTTTATTTTGGTATGTGAAACTTTACGGTCGGTGGATTAGAAAGGGTATTGGTGCTCCTGGGAAATGCGCAGTGGGTGTTTACTAGTGAAAAATTGGGATTGCGGTGCATAAGGGTAGGGAGAGCCACCCTCCTCCTCAACGTATGGATAACCACTGATAAACCAAAATAACAATCCCTTGCACACGCTAACGGTGTATGTTAGATATCATTAACAGTAACAAAAACACGATTGATCCTCCGTTGAAAAAGTCACTTCAGTTTAATCTCGAAATCCTTAGCCAACACGTGTTTCGTCGCGCTTTATGGCTGTGCGCAGCGACTTCTTCAGGGCTATGGTCCCTTTGTATGGACCCTTAGTTCCGGTTGTATTTCCAACCCGGAATGGGTTCTAAAGCTCCATTGATAATTACACAGTTAAAGGCTTCAGGGTATATTGTGTCCCAAATTCAGTATATTTCAGATGTCAGTTTCTTGAGTTTGGATCTTATGGTATATTAATCTTAAATCCATCAAGAAGAACGTCTGTGTGGTGTAGTAAAACCACTCTTAGGGGCTGAACATGTCCCAAGCCCTCTGTTCCGTAGCAGGGCTGTCTCCGGCGTGTCTGCAGAAGAACTGTATGTGCCTCAACTGTATTTAATGTCTATACCAAACTACAAGAATAACGGTGTAACTTTGAAAATGATGAGGCGTCCAGCTACAAATCCTGATATTTTAATTCAATATAAATTGGATATCATATGTGTTTTGCAAAATCAATAAAGAACATATTGTTTTATTCAGATAGCTCCTACATGCCTGTTATCAAGTACTCGGATTCTCACTAAAATAGCTTGCATAGTGAAACAAAGTCTGAACATAAAGTGTGACTATGAACTGAAGGAGCTGAATATTGTAGCAGAAACAATAGCACTTAATTTTCACCCTTCATATGTTAAGATAAAAGTCAATCCTACATCGAGTGTCCTCCATATCTGAACCTAGTGAATGTATCAATGACATACCAACCAAGGGCACTTAATAAATGTTAAAAATTGGCGCTTTGCTCCACAGGGGTAAAAGAAAATGTGATAATTCCATATTCTGGATAAATATACAAACTCCTGAGGGGAATTCCAGTGTTAGAAAATTATAGCCATGCATAAATAATGGAAGGAGTATTATTCCATGGGCAGATTGTCTGAAACAAATGATACATAAATTGTAAAAAAAAAAAAAAAAAACACTGAACTCCTTGAACATGAAAGCCATTATTCTGTCATAAGTGAATTATGAAATAGGAGCTGCCAAAATATAGCGATCGCTCATTACCACTGTCTTATCTTACCAAAAATATATTAAATGGAACAGAATGGCTACCTGGTGAGACAATAATAATGACAGCAAGATTATTGGTTCAAAATTTGCATTGGTGCTCTGATCTCTAATGCGTCCAACAGCAATATTCACAGTTTTCCTGAAAAAGGTGTGGAGATGCTTCTATGTTGAGGTTCAATAGTTCTGGTATCTAAGCAACTGAAAGTGCAGAACGAATCCTTGTATTATAAGTTACAAAATAATTTACACCAGCAGGTATTTGATGATTATGTCAACATAAAGAGAACCTGAAGAGAACCTGCTTTGTGTACCAGCAGAATAGGGATATCCTTCATAGTAGTGCATAATCAAGACCCATAATTGAAAAATCTGAAGCAGATTCATGACTTTTTTTGTAGGCTTTCACCCTTTCTTTTGGGATAACCTGATTTATCATGTTGGGAAGAAGAAAAAACAGAGTGCAGTCATACCAATTGAGTGGACCGACAGACATACTAACGATTTAGTTTTGCAGACTCTTTCAGTGGTCCCCCGTGGTAGCAAATAATGTACAGAAACTCCCGAATGAACAATAAGCAACAAGTAAGAGATGCTATTAGGAGTTAAGGCGCAGCTGTGCTAGAAATGTCCAAATATTTACAGGACAAGGTTGCTAATCATTTTATTCATATGTTATGTGATGATAAATGTAACTTTAATTTCAAGAGTGCTTGAAAGGGAGGAGTTTCGAAACCACCATTTTCACGGGTCTTGGGGTCTAATAGGAGATTTATTTATTTCATTATTTTGCTATTTGTAGATTAAGATTGTTAACTTGCGGATCGTGATCTTACTGCCCACCTGATGTTGAGGATCTTCTTCATAACATTGCCTAAAAAGTAGCACATTATCATTAGTGTTTTGTTTTATTTTTAAATTTATCTACCCCGGAGTCCTTAATTGTCTATGAAATTTAGACTCCTTTAAAGTAAATGAACAGAAACAACAAAAACAATATGCACGCTTTCCCATTTGATATCAAGCTGAATACTGGTTTCTGTTTTTATACCTTCAACATGGACATTTGAGATGAAGATACCAACTATCCAACAAGGCCATATTAATACTGATCTCTTAATAGCCCATAGTGCTAAACTTGGAATTTAAATGTATTTGTCACAAGCAGGTTCAGACAGGTCATTGTGCCGCTCTGGCACCTCTCATGCAGGCTGCAGATTGAGGACTGCGGTCAGAGCAGGATGAGCTACCACGACTCCAACAGAAAAGACCTCCAAGACCCTTTCTTGTCACGGTCCCCTGCAATGTGGGACTGGTTTGAACATGTTCTACTAGTGCCAATTTTGGTTTCTAAAACAGCCCTTGTCATAAAGAACTATTGACCTAAGATGACAATAGAACAGGGGTCTCCAACGTTTTCAGTACCAAGAGTTACTTTTGTGCAACAAAAATTATCCTGAGCTACTAATATTATTAGTGTTGCAATAGTGAACACACCATACAAGCATACATTAGTTGCCACGCTATGCTAGATTATCAACAATGATCACCTCAGTGCATTAGGCAGGGTTACTACTAGTAGCAATTTGAAAAACTGTTTTTGTCTATCTGGAATGACAGCAGCCATAGTTGCTACTCTCGCACCATCAAGGTAGTTCTATACATAATAAGTCCCTCCATCGCTACATGATTTATCATTTAAATAACAGTTTTAAAATTTGGGGGGAAATTCAAAAAATTTCTTCTAAATATATTATGAGTTCTGACAATGCACACATTTTTGTCTTGACTACACACTTTGAAATTTTGTTACAAATATTTTCACCCAAGTAAAAGCTTTTTTTTCTCAAAACAACAGCTTATGAGTTCTGAAAAATACACACTTTTCAATGTTGGTATGAATTCATTAATTTAGCCAAACAAAAGCCTGTAATTTAGGAGGCTGAGCAGCACACAGGAGAGCTACTCACAGTTATATGGAGATCTACCAGTAGCTCACGAGCTTCTCGTTGGAGAAACCTAGCGCTTCATTAAACAAGAACCTAAAAGAAAAATACATTAACTAATAGTGACAAAATGTATTTAAAAAAAATCTTTCTGATTTTTCCTGCAGCTATAAAAAACATAGTACTTTGAAAAAAGTTTTGTTTGGTGTAGGAAAATACAACATAACTTGCAACATAGCTATGCAAAGTGATGTATGTATGTGCTATTATTGCCCAAAAAGAAAGACTGCCTGGTACCAGCTCTTTTCTGAAGAAAGTGAAACAGTTTCTTCAAAAAAACAACTTCCGAACTGCTGTTCAGGCCATCATATTCACTCATGTGGTTGGTGGTATTGACTTGGTCCATGGTCTCCCTGACTCCACCCTGCCACCATTAAGGGTAGCCTACATGGCGCAGCACATCTCATTTAGGGCCTGAAGAAATATGATCACATAACCACCATCCTGATGAAAATGTGCTCCCCTCGCTGGCTTGCACCATCTTCAAAACCAGATGCATCATTTACAAAGTCATCACCGCCAGCTCACATCTATGGTAGGTCTCTGCATACCGGCAGCCAGGACGCCATCAGACTGCAGACTAAGAAATGCAATAAAATACAAAAACGAGATAGCAGGCCTGCTCATCAATGCACCCACGATCTGGACGAACATCCTCATTTTCATCACAACTGCCCCAACACTGTGCCAATTTTGGAAAGAGTTAAATAAGCACCTCCTTAATGAACACTACATCACAAGGCAATAACCGTCCACAAACCAGTTACCTAGCCTGTTGTATGCTGACTTTATGCTCATCCTTGACCCTTTACAGTGCTTTTGTCTAGGTGCACACTATAGAAATCACACATGCTCCGGCCTATTTTAGTATCTCGCAATTATCTACTGGAACCCACTCTGGTCAGATGGAACTTTTTACTTGCCTGATAGCATGGAGGGAAAATTACCGTTATCACAATTACAGTCTGCAATTTGCCATAATCAAGGACTCGAAACTTAATCTCTTGGCTCTCTGGTTTTTATTATCAACATAAAGATTTGGAGATACAAAGTCCTCAACACGAGGCACAACAAGTACATAGGCACTAAAACAAATGCTACTCTACGAAGAATCCGCATACGGCTAAAAATAACTAAAAGTACAATCTCTAAAAGCATGAGGTAGAACACTACCAAGCAAATGTCGATACTAGGGACACTGAACCATACCATCTCTGTCCCTACTCTGTACTAGGTGACATCCCTACATAGCAATCCCTTGAGACCCTCATCAGAATAAAAGGTGTCAGATCGAAACTTCCTAAGAAGTCCTCACTTAGAGAGCTTGGTCTAAGTTGCCCCCTCTACCCTTCGCCTAGCCGTCCTCTGCTTTGGGCTGCCCCGCTCTGCTCTGCCTCCACCCTCGGGGCGCTGTCCCTAATACAGTACCCCAAGTCTCCGAACACGCCCTTTGCGCCTCCTCTCCTTCCGGGGTCGTCTTTCAGTACTTTTCCACAGAGCGCTGTCCAGTTCCATCGTCCATCGCTTGGCCTTGAGTCCCAGACGCCATCCGCACTAGGAGTTACGATTGGCACATTCCAATACACTCCCATGTCTGGCTTTCTCTACATAATTCAAATTACGAACAAAGAGCTTCTCTACTAACGAGCAACTGTCCTTGCACCTGGGGTGAGATCATGCAAAGCAGACATTCTTCACATCTTTTAAGTTGCAATTTACTACAGCCTAAAACCTCTACTGGAATAAATCCTTTTTGGCCTATTGCCCTTGGCTAACATAAGAAAATACCAGGCCTTTCGCCTCAACGATATATGCGAATTCTGGCCACTACTTCGGTTACACAAGCAGGTTTCAATCACAGTATTGACATTTACGTCTTTCTTTCATGTGTGGTCAACCTAAACAACCTACAGACACGAAGTCTGGGTACACATTTCTAACACCACGTTGCATTTCCCGTAGCTAAACACTATACATTTCTCTAATACGTTTACCATGTGCTTGTACATAGCTAGCACTTCTACTAAAAATCGATATAGGTTATACAGTTGTAATACATTGCACACGAAATCCCTGAGTACACATTTGGTTATATACGGGTGCCGACTAACAGTGAATATAACGCACCCCTACAATTCTCAAACTTTTAAACGCTACATCAGTTCCCCCCTTTGATGACATCCGTCATCACACCATTACATTTCCTTCTTCAGAACTGATTTAAACCGTGCTAGTCATAACATTTCCATGTCGGACTCCCTCCAGTTTCTTAAGACTCTCATATTGCTGCTCCTGGAGCTTTGCCAACCTCCTCTCGTTTGCTTTTAGAGCTCTTTCAACCTTGCCTCCTTGATACCACTTCCATGCCTTCACACATCCCCACAAACAGATCACACAAACCACGGCAATAATAATTGGTTTCAACACTGAACCCAGAAATCCCCTTCCCAGATTCGCAAACCAAGTTCCCACTCTTCCAAATCCTAATCCAATCTTCTCCCACACATTCACCTCCGTCAGATCCGTAATCTCCTTGTGAATAGTCGTTATGTTGTCTATGTACTTCCCTATCTCCTTCGAGTTGTCTGGAATATACGTGCAGCATTCCTGAACTTTCAATAATTTGCAGACTCCGCCTGCTTTTGCTAACAACACATCTAAAGCAAGGCGATTCTGCAAGACCATATTCCGGATCGACAACATCTCTCCGGCCACCAATATCAAAGATCTCGCCGTGTTCATAGACAACTCATCAACTACAGTCGCCAACCTTCGGATCTTCACATCATTCAACACCACACCCATACTAGGTATCATTGCTCCGTATATGTCCCCAATCACTGCACCGGCATTTGTAGCCCTACGTTTCCTGGGCGGTCGCTTCGTCTCTAACAACTCCAAGTCCCTTGTGTGATAAATCTTCGGGAATATGATAGCCAAATAGCATACTCCATACCAATTGTCGGGTAGTCTGACATAAGCATTCGTCCCACAAACATAATACACTGTCGGGATTACCTCTACTGGACCTTGCATAAAATTCTTAGCATAAGCTTCCATTGTAAAAGTCTGAGAACAAATGCTATGTCCTACTGCGACCTTCTCCGTCTTGGATTGAGGCCGTGCAATACACAAATTCCCTCTCTGTGCCTCATCCAATGCTATTGGTCCATAACTTCCCTTAGATCTGTGAGCTCTCTCCTCGTCCGTCCAATCTACTGGGCTATCTCCGGTGTGTCGTGTCTCGGTCAACTTTCTATACCTGTCCTCTACTTGGTCTATGAATTTCTTCTCTATCTCTGATAACGCACATGTCAGGTTATTCCTGTGAGCATGCGCCGTATCCAGTTTCACAGTCGGTCTAAAATATTTCAGGAGCCTGTCCTCTTTCTTATCCAGATCATATCTATTCAAATGCTTGATTGCTGGCACCTCGGGAAGTACCGTGTCAAAATTTGAGAAGAAATACTCGAACTGTCTCCTGTCATAAAATAAACTGAGCCATATGCTACAAGAAATCCCATAAGTCAATGGGAGATGATGATACTTGATACCCTCATCCACTGAAGCAGGCAACTGCATGCACACATAACAATCCTTCACATCCATCGCATCAACATACTCATACAGCAACCTTGCATACGCGTTAAGCTTAAAATCACCCTTTGACAAATCCATGTGAAGTCTGCGAACATCTCTCAACTCCGATGATTCCTGTTCGCTAATACTAACACCACCCTGCCCTGGGGTAATAGGTGTGGGTGCTCCCTGAACCTTCCCCTCTTGCCTGTGAGCCACCATGTAGGAACTGATCACTACCGCAAATATGGTGACTACTACAACTCCTATCAATGTGCCTATTATCAGTTTAGCCCTACGATGTGGGTTTACAGGATCTGCCATCTTCGGAATATGCTCAATGTCCAATGCAGTCTCTGAAAGGATAAGTCTCTTTCTCATTAATGTCTCTTTCGTGAACTTAGGCAACCCTCCCTAACTTTCTTCGTTCTACAACGGAAAAATCCCTAATTTTGTTCTTCTTCCGCTCGGCTCTAGGTAATCTTCTTCTTAGGTTACAACCTTTCTCAAATCAATCTAACATAAGCGCCGGTCCCAACAGCTCCAGGACTCCCTGCAATATTTCGAGCTTAAGAATAATCAGTTCTTGTGGATCTGGCACTGCTGTGAACGTCGGGAACTCTAAATTGTCCAAGATCATACCTCGAATGGTACTCAGGAATGGCGGACTTGGGATATGAATCGTCAGAATCCCTTCGATCTCCAATCCCGGAACTTTCAGCAACACTTCCACCCTCTGGAGCGGGACACTGTTGACCAATGTCATCGACCTCAATCTTCCCGTGCTCGGTAACCCTGGCATCAGTCACTTGGTATGCCCACTCCGGGGAAGCGTACTTCCGACTTGGCACTCGAGTTCTCTTGGACCTTCTCACACCACCTTGAGGATTTTCCTCGTCTCCCGATTCTTCTTCTGGTTCTTCCGAAACTGGTGCAAGGTCGGTGTCTGGGGCCAACCTCAGGTTTACCCGGTTCTGCTTTGCGGGCCAAACCCTTTCCGCTTCGGTGGCTCCCCCCGTCTTCTCTCCGATACCCTGTGCACTGACTTCCTCTTCTTCGGCAGAACTCGATTCTGTACTACCCACTGCACCTCTCGCTCCTTCGCCGGTTTCTGGGTCAGTACTTTCTTCACGTCCTCCCCCAACTCGATTCAGTGCGCCATCAGCCGCTTCAGCAACCCTTACAGCTTGACTGGCCCTCTCTGGCGATTCTGTCGGCTCACTGGGATCTTGGTTCTCGAGAGGGGCTGTATCTTCCAAGGGTGCTGGAACTCTGCGGGTATGAGAAGCATGCACCCAGTTCGGTAACCCTCCGCACTTGACAGCAGTGTTCGTAACAAGGATTACTTGGAAAGGGCCACGCCACCTAGCATCCAAACAACTCTTCCTCACGTGCTTTCGGACCAGGACCCAATCGCCTGGGTCCAAGTCGTGGCACCTGTCACTCGCAGCTGGAACCGTTGCTGTCTGCACCTGCTGAGACACAGAACGGACCACGTCAGCAAGGCCTTTACAATAGTCCAGGATCATATCATCAGTGATATTTATCAGAGCAGTGGCAGGTATTGCAGGCAAACGCATCGCTCTTCCCATGAGGATTTCATGAGGTGACAACCCAGTTCTTCTATCAGGCACACTTCGAAGGCTCATAAGGACCAAAGGTAATGCGTCAGGCCATTTCAGAGACGTAGACGAACACACTTTCGCCATCCGAGCCTTCAGAGTTCCATTCACCTGTTCCACTATCCCTGAAGCCTCTGGTCTATAGCTACAGTGTAACTTCTGATCTATATTCAAAGCAGCACAAAGCAATTTCATAACTTTGCTGTGAAAATGAGTTCCTCTGTCCGATTCAAAGGACGTCGGGAACCCGTACCTTGGAATGAGTTCTCTCAATAAGAGTTTCGCTACTGTGAGTGTGTCACATCTGCGTGTAGGGTACGCCTCCACCCACCTGGAAAAGACACATACTATCACTAATATGTACCTCAACCCATTACACTTCGGCATTTCGACAAAATCCAACTGCATCCTATTGAAAGGTCCCCCTGACCTTCCTATGTGGCTCAATGTCACAGCAGTTCTTTTCCCTACATTCATCTGTTGGCAAGTGACACATCTCTGGCACACAGTTTCAGCCACGGCACGAAACTTCGGATTGTACCAAGTCTGACGAAACACTCTCATCATGGCATCCCTACCCAGATGTACAGCACCATGTATCAACCTCGCCATGGGATTCAACAAACCTTCTGGCAACACTGCTCGTCCATCATTCGAAACCCATATATCCACATCTCCCTTCTCACATCCAGCTCGTATCCAGCTGTCCCGTTCTTGATCTGAGACCCCTTCCTGAAGCTGCTTCAGTTCCTCCCATGTGTCAGCCACTGCTAACATCTGACCATACACCACCTCTTCCCCGGTTTCCTCAATGTGGATCTCAGTAAAGTTGCATCCCTGCTCTGCACAAAATCGAGCTACTTCGTCTGCATAGTTATTTCCCAACGAGACAAAGTCGCTTCCCTTCGTGTGGGCTGCACATTTAACAACAGCAATTTCATCAGGACCTTGCAATGCTTTTAACAATTTCCGCACATAATCACCATTTCTTATAGGAGAACCTGAAGACGTCATAAACCCTCTCTGGGACCATAGCTGTCCGAAGTCATGAACCACACCAAACCCGTACTGGCTGTCCGTGTAAATAGTTACACGGATCTTGTCGGCTGCCAAACAGGCACGAGTCAGGGCAATGAGCTCAGCCACCTGCGCGGAGTGTACTCCTTCTAAACAAGCGGCTTCAACCACACCCGTAATGGTGCATACAGCAAACGCTGCTCTCAATCGACCGACACTGTCTCTTAAACATGAACCGTCCACGAAGAAAATCTCATCTGACACCGGGAGCGGTTCATCGACAATGTCGGGTCTCGGTTTGGTGCATAGTTCAGTCACATCGAGACAATCATGGTCCTCACAATCTTCATTATCATCTATTTTTAGAACAGGTAACAGTGTAGCAGGATTTAAAACAGCACACCTCTTCAATGTCACATTATCGGCTGCAAGAATAACTTGCTCATAACGAGTCAGCCTATTATTCGTGAGGTGCTGCGTTTTAGTCCTAGTCATCAACAATTCAACAGAATGTGGCACATGTACAGTAAGTGGATGACCCATCACAATGCTCTCACATCTCTCAATGCTGACACCTGTTGCCGCAACGGATCTGAGACATCCGGGCAACGCAGAAGCTACTGGATCTAGAGTAGCTGAGAAATAAGCAACTGGTCTACGGACACCTCCATGATTCTGGGTTAACACTGCTAATGCGCAACCTTCTCTTTCGCAGCAGAACAATGCAAATGCCTTGTTATAATCCGGCATTCCCAACGCAGGAGCGCTACATAAGGCTTCTCTCAGCCTCAGAAATGATTTCAAACAGTCGTCGTCCCATGGTACCGGATCACTTACATCCTTTCGCGTCAGCCGCTGCAAAGGCTTCGCTTCAAAGGAAAAGTTTGGGATCCACTGGCGGCAATAGCCCACCATTCCCAAAAACATTCTAACTTCCCTCTGCGTCGAGGGAACTGGCATTCTCAAAATCGCATCAATGCGATCTGGAGACACCTTCCTTTTACCCTTTTCAATTCTGTGCCCCAAATACTGTACCTCAGGTAAACAGTATTGCAGCTTGTTTGGAGACACCTTGTGACCGTTCTCTCCCAGGAAATTCAACAACGCAATGGTATCGATCCTGCAAGCGTCTTCTGTCTCTGACGCGACAAGCAGGTCGTCAATGTACTGCACCAAAACAGAGTTTTTCGGCAACACAAGACCTTCCAGATTCTTCTTTAACAGCTGATTGAAAATCGATGGGCTCTCCGTATACCCCTGTGGGATACGGCACCACGTTAATATACGATTTTCTAGCCTAAAGGCAAAAAGAAATCTACTCTCTTCATGTAGGGGAATCGAAAAGAATGCCTGACACAAGTCAATCACTGTGAACCATCCAGCTTCGCATGGGATCTGGAACAGTATCACAGATGGATTCGGTACCACTGGACAACATGGAACAACTATGTCGTTTATTTTCCGCAGGTCTTGCACTATCCTGAACTTCCCACTCGGTTTCTGCAGTCCCATAATGGGTGAATTACATGGACTACCCATGATCTCCACCAGTATTCCCTGCCTAATCATAGACTCAATCACAGGTTTGATCCCAGCAATCGTCTCAGGCGACAGTTTATACTGAGGGGTTCTCGGGAATTCCGCGTTTGGCTTAACCTGTATCTTCACTGGTTCCACTCCCCTGACTAAGCCGATCTCCTCTCCGCTTAGATCCCACACATCGGTCGCAACTGACTCCCTCAAGTCCTGTGGAAGCTCCTCCACTGTCAGAGCCGGGTACACTTCCACGCACCCCTGCTGATTTGCAACCTTAAAGGTCGCGTCGTCATCTCTGGTCTGTACCTCTACTCCCCTCGGGGTACAGTAAATTGTGCAATTGAGCTTACACAATAAATCTCTTCCCAACAGACAAACAGGACTAGAATCGCACACCACGAACTGATGTCGATCCCTAAAGTTTCCTATCCTGACGGGAATCGGTTCCGTCAAGGGGCTAACTAGTCTCTTGTTCGCCACTCCAACCACTTGTATACTTTCTCCCGAGAGGGCTACCCCCGGAACTACTGCTGATCTTATGGTTGACCTGGTAGCCCCCGTATCTACCAAAAAGGTAGTAGGGCGTCCATCGAGTTCGGCTTCCACAAAGGGTCCCTTCTGATCTACCTCTAGTATGGCCCTGAGTAGGCAATCATCGTCCTGACCCAAACTTAACTGCGCCAGCAAATCTGCATCCCTCTCCTCTTCCACTTCGAACATGGGCATCTGCAAATAAGTCCGAGCTCCCTGCTGTATGTTCTGCATCCTGGGTGGCTGGGGAACCTGCACCTGCGAGACGCCTGTCCCCCCTTGCATCGTTCTCGGTACAGTCACCGTCTGTACCTGTTCCGCCCCAGGGACCTGACCCATTCCTCCCTCCATCTGCGGCTGATTATAGGGGTTCAAGGGACACTCGCGCCTCCAGTGTCCCACCTGGTGACACTGGTGACAAGCAGTCGTCTTCTTCAAGATCGCTACATCTATTCCTGTCCTAGGGTCTACGGGTCTCGGCCTTCCCTGACCCTGCATATTCTGATTCCCTGTCTGATAATTTCCCTGTCTTCGCCCCACTGGACCCCCATTCGGCGGTCCCTGAGCCGCTTGCATCTGAATGAGCAATAAGTTATCCTTCATCTTCTTGTGCTTGGACTCAATCTCATCCGTGCAGTATCTAGCATACCGCAAGATCTCATCTACAGGCTTATTCTGCCAACAGATCAAATGCTGCTGTATCATGAGACTGACTTCGGGTTTCAAACCCAGCACAAACTTAGACACAAACTGTCCCATGTCCTTCGTTTCCAGCTCATCTAAACCACTGTACTGCTTAAAAGCCTTCAAAAGTCTCTCATAAAATTCATGTACTGTCTCCTTTGGCTCCTGCACCGTCCTGTCTATCTTCACCCAATCGATGTCCTGGGGTGAAACCTTCGATTTCAACCACGTAATTACCTTATCGTACAGCCTCATTACCACGGGCGACGGACCATTTGTAACTATGTTCCTATCAGGCTCATAGTCCGGCCAATCAACAGCAATTTTACACGCGTTCCACAGATCTCCCGGAACTACGATATCGAATAGGGTGTTCAGATCTATCCACAACACCTTCGAAATCTTAACAAAACGCTCAACTTGCTTGTACCACTCTGCAGGCTTCTCCCTGAGCCTGGGAAAATCATTCGTAAATGATGCCAAATCCCCCCTGCTCCATGGTACATGCACATATCCTCCATTCGCCACCTCTCTCAAAGGAAGGATCTTTACCTCCTGCAAATCTCCTTCAGAGCTCCCTCCTTTCGCTCCCCTAGAATTCCTTTTCCTAGCCCATTTCTCTTGCCATTTGTCGAGCATCAGCCATATTCTCATAGCTACAATCAATTCCTTGGTATGTGACCTTAGACCAACAACCCTTTTCTCTTCCAATTCCCGCTCGGTACAATGCATCCTATGGCTCCCTTGCAATGCTCTAGTCTTGGATAGATCCACCCCATATTCTCTAGCCAAACCCGCCAGTTTCTCATGTGCCACTCGTGCTTTACGAGTCACATCCTTTGCCACAAAAAGCAATTCATCGGGAGTATAGGTCAATACTCTCTCCAGAGGTAGATTCCCATATATTATTTCATCCGCCTCTGCTTTAAGTCTCACTACATCTATCATTCCTGCCTTCAAGGCTCCTTTCAACACCTGACAACTTGCTCCACGTCCCTCATCATACTCGCATTCCGATTCCTGCTCTCTCCTTTCCTCTGGTAGTTCTATGGGAGCAGAGTGGCTCGTAAAGGCAACTGGGGTTGTCCCCGCTCGGCCCATATTCCAGCTCATTTGCTTCTTTGGCGGTACCCATGATCCTAAATCTGGTCTCGACTCCATCAGAGTCCTCGGCCTCACCGGTCTCTCGTCCTCTTCGCCCCTAGATGTGTCCGACACCGCTGCTAATGGTGTACTCCATTGTACAGGGCTTGGAGGTCGGGCCGTTGCCCCTTCCAACTCACTTTCCCCACTTTCTCGCCTAGTTCTCTCTGCCTCTCGTTCGGACCTCTCTCTCGCCTCTGATTCCGGGCTGTATATAGACACAATCGGTCCAATGGTGACCGGTACCCTCAATGCATCCGGTAACCTCATCTCTCCTTCAATCCTTCGGCTGGTCCCCGACTGACCCTGTGAACTCGCTGTTTCAAGCGAGACCAACCCTTCCACTCGGGTCTCGGGCTGGATCGTTACCCTTCTAGTTTCCTCTCTCTCGCTCCACCTATCATCTGCCTCATCCGGGTTATAAGGGGGTGGTCTCCCGTCTAGCAAGCTTTGCAATACATCATCATCAGAATCACTATCCTCTTTCTGTGCTTTCCCATTCCTTATCCCCGTCTCCTCCATTATCGCGGGATACAGTTTCGCTTCCTCGATTGTCTGCACTCTCCATCTTTTCTCCGCTGCGTCCCATTTGGCATCCTGAAACGCCCTAATCGACTTCCTCATCCTCTCCTGACTTCTTCCCTTTTCCTTATCATGCGCTGCTCGGATCCACGCATGTAATGCTTCAAACTGTGCTGGTCTTGGCAAGGGTTTTAAGGACCCCATCACCGTCTTCAGTTGGTACAGCACCGCTAATCTAAATGAGCCGTACCTCGGGAAAGCTAATTCCCCTTCACCTTGTGTAACCTTGTGCCAATTCTCGATCCAAACGATAGTATGTAACCCCACATTCTGTGCCATGTAATGTGCCGGTGTATCCTCGGGAGGAGCTTCTTCTCCCCCGTGGACAACCACATGCCTATCACCTCTACACAACTCTCGCAAAGCCCTAAGGCACTTCATAATGAGCAAATTCGATCTCGCGCTCTATTTACTTCTTGTTCTCAAATCCTCCAATAACAGCGCGACTCACACCAACCGGCCTATCACAGCGCGACACCCTCTGACGTCACCTTCCTTCATCCGCAGCAGTTCCCTTCTCCAAACTCGTTTCACGCTTACTCACGTCCCATTCATACACTGAAATAACCAATTAAGTTATTTCTCTGGCTGTCCGTCCACAGCCTCTGACTGTCCGTCCACAGTCTCTCGACCTTGTTGACCTCGATTGGCGCCCGTCTGCCCCCGTCCGGCCAGAAAAAAACGCCTCTGATAGGTTACTAACACTCCGATCTGCTCACCACAACCCACGACCAGCGTTAAGTTGCCATACACACACGCATTCGCTCCCCCTATCTCGGTCCAGGTGATCGATGGTACCTCACGATCTCCTTTGGGTGGTCAACAAAATCTATCTCAGGTGTCTTCTACACCACAATTCCCGGGCTGCGCGCGCTCACAGCCTGATCTCACAATCACACGACATACACAACAACTCCGCAAGACATCACACAACAAATCAACACCGCAATCTACAACCACTCATTATATTCATACTCACTCCTGGAACTGCTGCTTTCTGCCGCGCTGCTACTCGCCGTCGATGCTCATCTGCCGCCGTCTGCTGCTCGCCATCTGATGATTCAGCATCACTTATCGTCTCTTGGGCCTCAAGGGTCACTTATCCTTATCTAATCTTCCCTCGCTATCAGTAAGAAACCATCCTCGTTTGCTACCAACGGCTCCGGCCTATTTTAGTATCTCGCAATTATCTACTGGAACCCACTCTGGTCAGATGGAACTTTTTACTTGCCTGATAGCATGGAGGGAAAATTACCGTTATCACAATTACAGTCTGCAATTTGCCATAATCAAGGACTCGAAACTTAATCTCTTGGCTCTCTGGTTTTTATTATCAACATAAAGATTTGGAGATACAAAGTCCTCAACACGAGGCACAACAAGTACATAGGCACTAAAACAAATGCTACTCTACGAAGAATCCGCATACGGCTAAAAATAACTAAAAGTACAATCTCTAAAAGCATGAGGTAGAACACTACCAAGCAAATGTCGATACTAGGGACACTGAACCATACCATCTCTGTCCCTACTCTGTACTAGGTGACATCCCTACATAGCAATCCCTTGAGACCCTCATCAGAATAAAAGGTGTCAGATCGAAACTTCCTAAGAAGTCCTCACTTAGAGAGCTTGGTCTAAGTTGCCCCCTCTACCCTTCGCCTAGCCGTCCTCTGCTTTGGGCTGCCCCGCTCTGCTCTGCCTCCACCCTCGGGGCGCTGTCCCTAATACAGTACCCCAAGTCTCCGAACACGCCCTTTGCGCCTCCTCTCCTTCCGGGGTCGTCTTTCAGTACTTTTCCACAGAGCGCTGTCCAGTTCCATCGTCCATCGCTTGGCCTTGAGTCCCAGACGCCATCCGCACTAGGAGTTACGATTGGCACATTCCAATACACTCCCATGTCTGGCTTTCTCTACATAATTCAAATTACGAACAAAGAGCTTCTCTACTAACGAGCAACTGTCCTTGCACCTGGGGTGAGATCATGCAAAGCAGACATTCTTCACATCTTTTAAGTTGCAATTTACTACAGCCTAAAACCTCTACTGGAATAAATCCTTTTTGGCCTATTGCCCTTGGCTAACATAAGAAAATACCAGGCCTTTCGCCTCAACGATATATGCGAATTCTGGCCACTACTTCGGTTACACAAGCAGGTTTCAATCACAGTATTGACATTTACGTCTTTCTTTCATGTGTGGTCAACCTAAACAACCTACAGACACGAAGTCTGGGTACACATTTCTAACACCACATTGCATTTCCCGTAGCTAAACACTATACATTTCTCTAATACGTTTACCATGTGCTTGTACATAGCTAGCACTTCTACTAAAAATCGATATAGGTTATACAGTTGTAATACATTGCACACGAAATCCCTGAGTACACATTTGGTTATATACGGGTGCCGACTAACAGTGAATATAACGCACCCCTACAATTCTCAAACTTTTAAACGCTACATCACACATGAATACATATTTTAATCGTCTTACATAACTTATTGTAAGGCAGTGCATTAGATTAATGTCCATTCACTACGGGAGCAAAATAAGGTAATATTTCTTAAAAGTGCTGCAATAAAATTCAAAACTAATTTGCATTTCAACTTCGTCTAGTTCATCAAATATTGTCATTCTGTCAAATACACTATCTGGGAAATCGAATTTCCTTGTCTTTTAACGAGACAATCATTCTTTAAAAGAGTGACATCTGTCAAGGCCGTAATATTCTAATCCGGTAACTATTGCAAATGTGTGCTGAAGAAAAAAGCACTGGAAATTACGCGCCATCTTTGACTGGTATATTTGCTGTGGTGTTAAAAGACTGGGAAAGACATCTGTACAAGTTGCTCCTATTCACCCTAACTCATCGACATTGCTCATTATGGAAAGTCCCTGATAAGTGAAAATGCAAACATACCCTTAACAAAGAGTTAAGGTTGCTTACCACTTATGCCAGTTAAAATAAAAAATATATAATTGTACACAAGGCCAACACATTTATAAGGCAAGGTAAGGTTACTGTCCTAGGGTGTTACTACTAATTAGCTTCATATGATAAGCTAAGGCCAGAAAAATGCTGTTTTCATTTTGTGATGGCGAGCGGTCCAAAGAAAAATCAATTCACCTCCTGGGGCATGGAAATTCTTGCTTTATTTCCATCCATATGAAGTCATGCGGTTATTTGGAGAGGACCCAGAATATGTTTACATTATAGAATCATGGAATTGGGTAGATTTTGACTGCTACAGCAGAATGCTAATGAGACATCTTATGAAGATACCCAAGAAAACTGAAATGAGCAGCACAAAGCCCTTGGGGTCTGTGTTAATAAACACTTTCCTCGGATTGATACTTGAAAATAGCAAGACCCTTTCTATCAAAGACTTCAATTACTGAAACCTAATCTAGATAGTCTATACTTTGATTGCTCGTGCTTGAGTCATCAGAGACAGTAGAGCATGGATGGAAGTTCATAACTTTGGGGTGAGAACCCATAACTGCAAAGTGGAAATTTGGGGCTACTGTTGATCTTACTTAATCCCACTCAATTGCTTCCTTCTTGGTTTGTTTCTTTGGGGAAAAAATGGAATTCTGAAATGGCTAGTATCTGCCCAATGGTGTAGCAACGGGGGGCAGGGGACTGCCCTGGGCGACAGTCCGCCCTGGGCGACAGCTTTCCCTTCTTACCTGCAGCCATCATGGGAATCGCCAGCACCACCCGACGCTTCCTACCCCCGCTTTTACCTGCGGCATGTCACAGGAATGGCAAGCCCCTCCCCCTGTGTTTTACATGCCGGCATGGGCTGCAAACACAGGGACGGCCACGGGCGGCATATGGGCTAGCTACAACACTGTATCTGCCATTAAGGAGCCCTCTTGTTAAACTGCATCTACACAGCCAACCCTTGAAATGAGAAAATAAAGTTTTGTTTACCTTTTTCTAAGAATTACTCACCTGAGCCATGTAAAGGGTGCTGAAAGCTCCACAGGCATACCAAAGGGGATGATGGACGGAGCGTTTGAGCAAATCAAACACTCACCCCAAGTCAACTGATCTGGGTTTAATCCATCATCATTCTTTAGCTCACTCCACCACCCAAGTTCCGACATGGCCATATGCAAATCAGTCTGACCCTGTGCCTCATGGGAACAGTCCAGCCCGAACTGCCAAGCCATGTCTTCCCTGGGCCGGAAACAAGCATCCTGGGACCGGTTTCAGGTTCATAACCCTCATCAGCCAGGCTATCTTGAATCCAGTGGCAAACTGAGCAAGGGACCTACGTCTGGGCATACCCTGCCAACTTAGGGCGAACAAAGTGATACCAAAGGGGATGATGGACGGAGCGTTTGAGCAAATCAAACACTCACCCCCAGTCAACTGATCAGGGAGGACCTGGATTGGCAGTTTGGGCTGGACTGTTCCCATGAGGCACAGGGTCAACACTGATTTGCATATGGCCAGGTCTAAACTGGGGTGGCATGGTGAGCAAAAGAATGATGGATTTAAACCAGATCTCTTGACTGGGGGAGAATGTTTTGATTTGTTCTGCATTCCGTCCATCAATTGTGTGTCTTTTGCTTTCTTGCCCTAAGTGCGCCGGGTATGCCTAGACGGGCTCACTGTGCCACTGGAATCAAGCTATCCTGGCTGAAGAGGGGTGAAACCCCGAAAACGGTCCTAGGATGCTTGTTTCCGGTCCAGGGAGGACCTGGCTTGGCAGTACGGGCTGGACTGCTCCCATGAGGCACAGGGTCAAGACTGATTTGCATATGGCCAGGTCTAAACTGGGGTGGCATGGTGAGCAAAAGAATGATGGATTTAACCCAGATCTCTTGACTGGGGGAGAATTATTTGATTTGTTCTGCATTCCGTCCATCAATTGTGTCTCTTTAGCTCCACAGGCATAACATAGATCCCAGTCATGGGAGATTGAGATCATGTACTATATGCCACCAATTGACAGGAAGTAGTTATCTAGAGAGGAGGGGACACATGGAGAATTACAAGACAGACATCAGATTAATAATGTCCAGGCAAGAAATAGTGCATCTCTTGGGCACCCAGACTGTGATCTCTTTTAATGTTCTCCAAATAACTGCTTCGTCAACGAGTGGCATATAGTGCATTCCCTCAATCTGCCATGACAGTGTTGTATGTCATGCCCTTAGAGCTAATATATATATTTCACGGTGCTTATTCCCCATAATAGATGAATGCATGATTCTGAGAAAAACTGTCTCATATCAAACAAAAACCCAAAACTAACACTAGATGGCGGAAGGCAAGAAACCTAGGAAGAATGTTTTAATTTTTAATTTATGCCAGTTATCTTGGAATCATAAAGATGTCACCTGCCGTGCCAAAATAAACATTTTACCAGAGACTTGAAGATCCACCCGCATAGGCAGTACCCAACAGCAGTGGCCCGATGTGCAGGCTGAGGGGCTACACCTCCAACTTTTTCCAGGCAAAAAGTGTGTCTATCAGGTTAAACAAAGGTCAGCCTGATAGACACTCTTCTTGTTCAGATCAGGCAACCAGGAGGCAGACATGCACTAAACGTGGAGGCTCCTGGCTGCCTGAGCTGAACTTTTCCAGGCTGAGGATTTCACAGCCCTCTCGGTGTGACCTCCTCAGCCTGGCAACAGTGCCTTGAGGCCTTCCCTCTCATGACAAGTGGGAGTGTCACCCGTTGCCTCAGACCTGGGCACTTCAGTTTTAAGCCCCGAACTATCTAGGTCCGAGTGTTAATCTGTGACACTTCGTCACAGAGTGGGGTGGGGTCAGCAGTCTCACTGCCTCCATCCCACTCTGTGATGAGGTTAGGACTGCAGTCTCAACCCTCCTGGGACCTCCAAGACTTGGGTCTGATGCATTTCCCGATTGGCTGATGTAAGATCAGCCAATCAGGGAAGTCAGCAGTCCCAACTATCCTGGGACCTCCTATGCATTATTCTTGAAAATCTGCATGCAAGGTAGGCTTTATGAGTTTTTTTGTTTGGTGCATGAGTGTATATACGAATGTATAGTTGTTAGTGCATGCTGTGAAGGGGGGGGGGGGGTGCCACCTCCCCCGCACCCTCTGCCACACTGGTAAAATTACCAGCCGCTACTGGCCCCTGAAGTCTACGTTTTCATTTTAAATGTTTCTGCCACAAGCAGTTCTCTTAGCACAATGCAGCCCTTTAAGAAGCATTTGTTTTTGTTTTACAAAACTAGTTGTTCCATTTGCCTCTATACCCACGAATCATTCTTTTTTATACCGCTCAGATTTTATTTTCCAACATTCAATTTGTCCTTTTTGTGCTGTGACAGCAGACATTATGTACAGTAGCGGGATTTCAAGACTTTGAAAAATTGTGTCAAAAGAAACAGCCTTAAATGCAATCTCATTATAAAAGGTCTGCGTTGCTAGTGCACAAACCAAGTCCACCAATTTAACTTTTGTAATTCGGTCTTTGAAGCTGTGGAAAGCAACTTTGCCTGATCAACCAGCTAACGAAGCACAAAGTGATTTTCACAGATACTGTATGCGCAAGTTTCATATTGACACTTGTTTTTCTGTATAAGGAAGCTCAAAAAGTGTGAACATATGGGTGCTACTTCTCCTGTTAACCTTTCTGTCACATTAACAATCTAGCTTCTCACATCGAAGACTGGTGGTATTAAATGATGTGCTGATGTTTTTTTTTTTTTTTTTTTTATTTATTTTACCCAAAACTACTTGCTTCAGTTGAGACTAGATTCGATAACAAGCTGTAATTTAACACAACATTTACCATTCTCTAAAAAAAATGCTTACTGCCCTTTATGATATATGTAAACGCAAGTATCACTTTTTCAGCTATGGGCATGAGAAAGCAATTTACAGTATGTCTAATTGATCTTTGACTCGAGGATAATATTTGTAAACACACTCGTCGTTTTTAGAAATAGGGTATCTAGCACTCTGTACAAGGAACCCTCACTCTACTTCGGGTAAGGGAGTCACACACCTAAAATAACCCCTGCTCAATCCCTTGGTAGCTTGCCACGACCAGTCAGGCTTATCTCAGAGGCAATGTGCACATACACTCACAGTAACACAGCAAAATCACTATAAAACGGGTTCACAACGGGTAGAAAAATAACCAATATATATTTAAATAATACAAGACTAAAATGACAAAAATCCACCATACCCAAGTAAAGATATCGCTTTTCAAAGGTTTAATAAATTCAAGCGTAGAAATCAATAGATGAGTTTCTTTTAGCACAAAGTACCTTGGATGCATGGAAACTCAAAGACAATGCGGGTGCAGGGGAGGTGAGGTGCTGAAAATGTACAGAAATGCGTCGGTTCCTTACTCCCAGGGGAGGTGATGCGCGGTTCCTTACTGCAAGAAGAGGTGATGCGTTGGTTCCTTACTGCTACATAGGGGAGGTGATGGGTCGATTCCTTGCTGTCAGGGTACATGATGGGTCAGTTCCTTACTGGAAGGGGAGGTGATACGGCAGTTCCTTACTGCTATCCATGGGAGGTGATGGTTTGACTCCTTGCAGTCAGGAGAGGTGATGTGTTGGTTCCTTACTGGAAGGGAAGGTGATGCGTCAGTCTCCAGACACACAGGCTTGGTTCCTTATTGCAGGGCAATGTTAATGAAGAAATCAGCGCCCACGGATGATGCGTCATAAAATCAGTTACCCTGCGTCGATTCCACAGCTGCAAAACAGGTGTTGCATCAGAGTTGGAGAGGGTGCATCGCGGAGTTCCCTGGACACACCTGGTACACTTTACTAGGGACTTACCAGTAAATCAAATATGCAAATGATGGATACACCAATCACCAATACAAATTACACAGAGAGACTATGCACCTTGGCACTGGTTAGAGGTGGAAAAGTGCACAGAGTCATAAAGCCAATAAAAACAGGTCACAAAAATAGCGGGAAGAAGGCAAAAAGTTTGGGTAGAACCCTGCAAAAAGGGCCAGGTCCAACAGTTGTCATTACTGATCTTTTAAAGTGTCATTTATTTGGTGATTCGAATTTGAATCACACACGGAAAATCACTTTGAAATATCTCTGGTATCAGTGCAGAGGTACACACTGAAGTTATAGGTAAAGACTGAGCAAGTTCAAATTCTGAGGGTATAGAAATTAGGTATACAAGCAGTCTGAATTGCTGTCAATATTGATTTCAAGCATGGACATAGCCATATGAGACCCAAAGTGATCTCTCCCTTCTGAGCACCCTACCACAGCAAATGCTTACTGTGCCATTTCACAGCCTGATGACATCAACTGATCATTTGTGCAGGGGTGGGTCTGATGCGAATAGTTGGATTAAAAGTGGCAACTGGTCTCACTGGGGTTTACTGGAAAAGATTTCATGCATCCTTTCAAGCACCATGTTCGCAGGGTGATGCAGAACAGAGAGGAGGTCACTTGCAGTTGTTCCAGTGGTAGCAGGTTGACAATGACTCAATAACATGAATCAAGGGTGGGTGCAGTGCCACAAGGAACTCATGAAACACTGATATTGGGACCAACTCCCCACTTCTACTATCGGGGAGAGTAGCCTCAATCTCCTGGAATGGCAATCCACAGTGAACGGACAAGTGAGCCACACTGAGAGGTGTTTTATTTCCTCAACACTACAGCACTGGATCAGGGAGCAAAAATGATAGCAATGTCACAGATGAACTGCCCATATGAAGAAGTGTTGACCACTACAAGTATCTCTGAGAGCACTAATACTTAGTGGATTAAATGTATTCCTTTTCCCTGGCCTTCTGCAGCTGTGGTGGATTGTGCAGGTTCCCGCAATGTTAAAAAAAGGTTGCTCTAGTGAGAGATGAGAAAACACTGTTGATCTTTTTTAGGACAGGGATTTCGTCGACATGGCAAATGGGTTCATACCCCTGCCCGAAGTGCCCAAGTGCAACTGTATGTGAAACTGGTTTCCTTACTTTTATTTTGGCCTGGCACCACTATAAATTAGTATGTGTGGCCAACGATTATCCTTAACAACATGAGGTCCAAGGCATCTTTTATGACCTCGAGCCGTGCATCAAGCATTTGGTCATAGTAGTCAGTGGATTACATGCACCTAGGCATATCAATAAGCGGGAATGACAGCACACCATGCTATCTAATCTATAGTGTCCACACACCTTTTCCTATGTCTGTGAATGTTGTCTTTGCTGTGATGTGAGGCTCAGACCCTGCAACTGACATCCCATGCATGTTGAGTGTTTGGGCTGTGCTTTTGTAGCATAAGTATGGTGGTGAATTTATTTGAGTACTGGGGCAGTGGGATATATTGTGGATGCCCCTGGTTTAGCATGGCACAAAATGGAGAATGAGGCCAGCCTAACTCACAGAGGCAAAGTGTATTGCTTGCATTACTGTCGATGGGGAAGGGAGTTCCAGACACTGAAGTGAGGAGGATGGAGACCGGGCTCCCTTTTGAAATTCCACAAAGGTCCTGTTATTAAAGGACTATTGATTAGTTCCTTTTGAACAACGCTATTTAGTGATCGCAGGGCTGAAGACAGTTAAGTGCAGAGATCTCCCGCTTCTTTGTGCCCATGTTTTGGATACTCCTGCTTGGTACCAGCCTTGTTGCTAAATGATGTGAGAACCGTCCCTTTCAACAAAAGCTGTGCCTGGAGAGCAGCCAAAAATTGCATTTGAAAGAGAACCAACAGAAGGCAATTCTGAAACTTCTGGCAGTGGATACATATCTCATTTACACACATCTGGAAGATGTGTGTAAATGAGAGACACAAATAACTCAATTTTATTCTAATTACAAGTTCTTTATAACCAGGGAGGGTAATGCTTTGCAGATTACTCAAAGGACTGCTGTGTGACAAGGGTTGTTATCTGAAGAGACATCACCTGCAGTCTGCACTTTCTGCTGCATGAGGTGAAGTTCTTCTCTGATGCCAATATGTCTGTTTGCCTGCTGACAGAGTGAAGCAATGTAACTGGCGAAAAATAGGAGAGACAGACGCAGAAAAGCCTAGCATGTTCCTGGGTTGGAATCACCAGAGAAAGCAAACATCTAACCTGCATGTGGAAGCGGTCCTATGGTCTCACTAAATGATTCTCATCAAAAATTGCATCAAACCTTCCACAAAAGCAACCACTAAGTGAAGTCAGTCATCCACCATGCCAGAAAGACTGCTGTCCTTGAAACCAGAGTGCTCCTGCACCACCATGATTTGTACCCTGATCAGCCCAGAGGCTGCAATGGCCAAGGCCAACTTCAAAGTCCAGATTATCCGAGAGGCCACGCCTGCCAAAATAGCATCCCTCCAGTCCCTGACCTAGGGAGGCCGCAACTGCTAAACACAACGACATGCTGAGGAAGGCAGACCAAGACTGCTAGTTGTACAGTCCATATTTACAGGATCAGAGAAAAGCCTGAACAATATGTCCATTTAGATCACTGGTATAGATTCAGAGGTCAATGCCATACAGGAGAAAATCAACAAGGCGGATGAATGTGCTATTCACCAAGGTGAATTTCTAATTTCCTAATTGTGGAAGAGAGGATTAAAAGGCTTGAAATGTAAAGAGTTGCAAACCTGAGGTGCTTGGCCAAGGTGGATGTTGGACCCGTTACTTTTTTCAGGGTCTCCCGACAATTTTTGCCTTCGGTATTGGCATTAGGATTGCACTTTACCACCGCTAACCAGTGCTATAGTGCCTGTGCTTGCTCCCTAAAATGTTGAAATTAGCTTACACCTAATTGGTAGATTATTTACCTGTAAGTCCCTGGTAAATAGTAGTAAATGTACCCAGGACCTGTAAAGTAAATGCTTCAAGTTGACCCGTGGCACTCATTATTCCACCATTAAAATAGCCTTTTAAAACACTACTCAGGTCTGCCACTGCAACCTGTAGTGCAGTTATAAACTGCCATTTCGACCAGGAAAAAGAAATTGTGTGCCAGGCCACAATATTCCTTTTAAATACATATAAGTCACCCCCAAAGTAGGCCCTAAAGGCTCATAGGACAGGGTGTATTGTATTTAAAAAGTAGGACATGTGAGTTTAAGTTTTAAATGTTCTAGCAGTGAAAAACTCCTAAAGTTGTTTTACACTACTGTAAGGTCTATGTCTCCAATTCACTAACACTGGGTTAGCTCATTACATTTATTAAGTGATAATCTTTAATTGGGAGCAGATAGGGATATGTTGTTAACACTCAAATGAATTGTGATTTAAAATCCTGTTTAATGCTTAAGTCAGTGAAATAAATAAACATTATTTAAACTAACCTTTAATTGGGAGCAGATAGGGATATGTTTGGAACACTCAAATGAATTGTAATTTATTATCCTGTTTAATGCTTAAGTCAGATTTTAAGTCACAATTCTGAAAATACCAGTTGTAGAAAGTTGACTTTTTCTTGTCCTAGCTGTTTGTACCTTTTGCCAATATCCTGGATCACATGACTGAATGGCTATGCTGGTGGGCTTTTTGTATTCCTGTCAGACAGTTTAGACAAAGGGGACTGGGTATAGGCAGGATGAGCCCTCCTGCCTGGATGAAAAGGGATGGAGCTGTTCCCCGACCCGTTTACATTTCATAGGGTTTGCCTCCAGCACACACATAGGAACTGACACTAGTCACCCCAGACTTCTTTGAACTTTGACAGGGGAAGGTAAGAACTTTCCAGAACGATATGTAGGGAAAGTATGGTGAATCTCTCACCTCAATGGATTGCGCCAGGTATAACTCTTGGATTTCCAGAGCCATTCTTTTGTACATGCCTGGACATATAGATAGACATTACAGAAGAAGAGTTGCCTTGTTCCCCAGCTGCTTGAGGTCTGCCTTGTTCCCTAGATAACTGCCCTGCTTCTACCAGAGGACTGCCCTGCTGCATGAGGACTGCCTTGACCCCCAAAGGGCTGCTCTGCTACGTGAGGCTTCTCTTGATCTCTGAGAAGGAAGTCTGGATATTATCCCTTTATCTCAGGCTACCTGAGTTACTCAAAGGGTTGATTGGCTCACCTGTCGGACTACAGGGACAAAGCAAGCTCCAAAGACCCCCCCCCCCAAAATAAGAAGCCCAGCTGACCTGCTGCACTGGACCTTTCTGGACCTTCAACTGGACCTGCCTGAGGTCTGCTGGTCTCTCATGGAATGTGTTACTGATCTCCAAGAGATGCCTCCCCAGGTCCTGGGTGACATCAGCGGAGATCCACAGAAGAAAGAAGGGACTAAGCTTCTTGTATACACTAACAGGGGCAACTCATGCCTTAAAGTATGTTATGGCAGTGGCCAACTTTAATTCCTTTTGGGACTCACCTTCCTGCATTGATTTCTGTGGTCAAAAGACCAACCTTTGTTGGATCCCTTAGTTGAAGTTGTTTAGGATGGTTGTCTCAATTTAAACAAAAGCTAACCTTGGTGTCTATAGTCTACTTTTTAGATTATTATTTTCTTAGATTTTTACTGCAAATAAAATGGTTGTGAGCAACCACTGCTACTGCCGGTTCCGCTACTCCTTTAGGGAATGAGAGAAACAATCACTACCATCAAACATTTTTTGATGACCATCTTTTCCTCCAGTATCCATGATGATTTACATGTTCTTCTGCTTTAAACTTCCTTACACGAGTCTTGATAAAGTCCGTTGGGACAAAACATGTGTTGTCTGTAGCGATGTATAATCTGGGAGAACATGATTTTTAAAAAAATACATTTTACTCTATTTTTCTAATTCAGTTTGCAGTTGTATTGTTTTGCATTTTTAATTTTTTTCTGTTTTGGTGCTGCATAAATACTTTAACATTGCCCTAAATTAAGCCGGTCTGCTCTGTGTCATTCCTACCAGAGGGCAGAACTCAGGATAATTGAGTGATTTAAAAGTTATTATTCCATGATGTGGGTAATTAAATTACACAGCACTGGAATTAATTCGATTATTATTTGGGGTTGGGTAATCTCAGTTCTCTCTTTTATTTCAATCAGTACTGCAGTACAGAACTCACAAATTATGGGTGCTACCAAAACAGAAGTCTGAGATCAGCACCTTCAGTGTGACATATTGAGCATGCGCTTAATGCCTCTGCTAACATCTGCTGCAGTCTTTTTAGCGTCTGGTCAGTGTGGTGTAGGATATTGTTTAGTATTAGTTTCAGCCATGCATTTCTAGAAACAGTTTTGGAATATTCCAGAACGGATTGCCAGCATTTGTCTGCTACTTTATCCCTGTGTATTCCACCACCTTGACCTTAAAGCCACCATGTTTGCCTTACTCAGATCAATCATCGCTGCATATAGTTTTGCAACTACTCTTTTTCCAGATCCCAGCATTTGTACTACAGCCAGTGCACCATGGAACAAAGGACACACATATTTTTAAATTGATAGTAGATGCACCTCTAACTTTTCCATATTCTCTGTAAAGATTTTTTTTCTCTGTTAAAAACTCTCAATAGAACTATCAGCTAGTCATCTCTTGTAGCATTTTTAGGTCTGGCTTGACAGTGTTGTGGTCCCCAGATATAATGTAATCAACTTAAATAAGAACTTTCCGGAGTACTACAGAGAAGAGCTTTGGCTTTGCCCACATGTTGGTTGCAGGAGTACTCGTTTTGTCTGGGCCAGCAGCAGTATGGCTGCCTTAGCCTCAACATTCGGGGGCACGTTCATGGCGTTATAATGCTAAGTGTCATAGATAATTTACAATGGGTTTCTTTCCTCTGGCAGCAGTACAGGTGGAAAAAGAGCAGTCATGAGGGATGCATTGCAGTCCGAGCACTCTCCCCTTCCATCATTTTCTTTAGACTTCAAAGAAACAATTGCCAGAAGTGTGTCCGAGGATACTCTAGTCTACATGGATTTTTAGGTTTGGCTTTAAAGTGCAGCTGTTTGACCTTTTGTGATCAATTAAAAAGAGCTTTCAGATTACTATGGATAGAGCTTAGATTGCACCCACATCTTGGTTTCCCGGAGTACAGAATTTGATTGGGAAAAATGTAATTGCTTTCACCAAAAAGACTGCTTGTATTACACGGTTTGGTTTGTGGCAACGCTCATGCTCCGTACTCAGGGCTGAGATGGTTATGCTGGCAAATCAACGATCATGGCTATAAGCCTGATCTTTTTATTATGAATTATTGACATAAAGGTACGAGGAATTACTTATTTATTGTGAAAATCATATGTTGCAGTCAATAGGCATTTGATTTATTTTGGATTATTACTTCACATTAAAGCCTACAAATCAGTAGCAGCTAGTGAGCTTTGAAAGTGGTAGTATATAATATAGATCAGGAGTACACCCCATTTATTTGAAAATTTGCCTCATTCATAACCACTTCTCACTTTTACTCCCTTCCCCTCACTGACTAACTCACATTCTCTCACTTATGCATTCCAACTCGTACTGACTCCCACTCACATTTACTCACACAAACCTACCCATGCTCAGTGGTTCTCTTTCTCACTTACTAATAAACTTACACACAGTCACTGACTCTGGATCTGCTGCACCATTAATAGCAACATACCTGATTCACTTCTACACCCTGAAGCCCCTGATAAGGAGCAGCTGCTGCTATAAAAATATATTTTGTTAAATGGAATCTCAGATTATTGCAGTAGGCAAGGGATTCGCGGTTGATGCGCCCATTTGCCAAACCATGGATAAAGAAGGTATGCTTTGTAAGAACACTTGTTAGTTCCTCTTAGGGGAGATAGTATTTTGCTTAGCCAACTGAAATTATGTGTACCTTTCTAATTTTATGACTGTGTACCTGATGGTTGCCTTGCAGAAAGCTTATGCTTAGTAACAGGGACGAGCCAATGAAAAATCTATAAGCCTGATTATTCATTATGAAACATTGGGATAAAGGCAGTAGGTGTTTCATATTGATTGTGAAAAGCATATGTTAAAGGCATTAGACAATTGAAAGGTGGATTCATTTTTTTTTTTTTTAAATTAAAGCTTACAGGTAGTTATTTTCTTACATGGAATCTCACAGATTCATTTAGTATGCAAGGGTTTGGTGTCGGTTACCCCTTCTGACGAACCATGGATGTATTTGCTCTATGAGAATCCTAATTAAGCCCTCTTAGGGAGGTTAGTATTTAGCTTACCCAACTGTAATTTTGCATACATGCATACATGTATACCTGGTAGTTGACTTTTGAGAACGTTTTTACTCCGTACAGAAGGGTTTAGTTGGTTATGCTGAGGAGCCAGTGATACCAGCTGTAGTCTTGGTTGGTGTGCGTGAAAATGTTAAGTTATGTCCTAGGTCTGGTCTATTTATTCTTGGTAGAAGACATGATTTCAGCTCCTTGCAATGACAGATTCAGGGAATTTAATTTCTCAAAAATGTAAGTAGGGTTTGCTAAAAGCACTAGCCAGCAATGATTACATAGTTGTTCATACTTCATTCCTTGGCTCACAATGTTGTTCAGCAGCTTCTCCTAGGATAAACACCTATCTGTGTGAAACAGCAAGCAGTCCTCTGGAGTGCATGGGAAGTTGTCCTGCAAATGCTCGGGTAGTGGACCACGCTGTGGGGAGGCCAGTCTCCTTCTGTAGCAAGAGTGGTAGCGTCAGCACAGGACAGGGAAGAAGGCATCAGCTGCTGAGGAGTGGAAAAAGTGTGGGCTGCACGGATTCAGTTAATCTGATAAGGCCTTACCCTCGGGCCCATTTACATCTGGATGTAGGGTCGGCTTTGTTGCTGGTGGCACCCAGTGAGACACTCTTTGTTGGCGCCCCCAATGACCACCTCCGCCACAGATTCCCTCATTACCTCCATTTAACAGTGCTACTCGAGTCTCCATAACCGCCCTCTATCAGAAGCATTTAATAATTTGTATAGCACCACTCACACCAGTGAATGGTGTCAGGCAGCTTTGCAACACACACACATTACACAGAGACAATCAATCATACGTGTGTAAATCAGTGTATTGGAAATGTTACACATGACAGAGGATTACAAGGTGTAGGAGTTACATGTCATCCATACTGGAAAGCAGCATAGTTTAAGACTGCTTGGCATGGAGAAGCACAAACTCAGAATTTAAAATGGAACACCATGTTTGGGGGTTCTCTTTAATATTATTTGATTTCTACCCAAACAAACCCTTTTTGCAGCATTAGGAAAACGGAGGACTGTGGAAAAAATCATAATGCTCTATTATGTTTAAGCAATTTATAGAGCGCGCAAAAACCCGTGGGTGTCTCGGCGCGAAGGAGTGTCTTGAGGATGAGATCAGTGATGAACATTTATTGGTCAAAAAGCCATGTCTTCAAGAGTTTCCTGAAGGAGAGCAGATTTTGACATGATTTGATGTGAGTGGGAAGGGTGTTCCATAATTTGACTGTGGCAACAACAAATTTTCTGACACCCCAGGAAACCTTCCTTGTCCGTGGGACCATCAGGAGGGTGGCCGTTAAAGAGCGCAATGCTCTATTGGGGGTATAGATACAAAATGCCTTGGTTAGAAAGTCGGGTCCATTTTTGTGGATGGCCTTGAAGGCGATGCAGAGAGCTTTGAATTTTATACGGCTGGTGATTGGTAACCAGTGGAGTACCTTGCAGTTTGCATGCAGCTCTTTGATGACAGTTAATAGCTCACTGTTCTATTTTAGAATTTGAACTTCTAAACTGCAGGTAACAAAAGGATCTCTCTAACAAAAGCAGTAACCTACTGAGCTATCCACATAAATACAGTTCTGTGATTTGCATGGTACACATCCTTTGCAGCAGGCATATTAACCTTCAGCACTACTTTTCAATGAGTCAAAACATCTACTAGACAAAACTCTGATCTCACTCCAGAAAGAACATTAATTACCGGAGTTAACTTGACATTTGTATTGTGGCCTGAAAATTGGTGGTGGCAAGAAACGCAGCAGCGGGTGCTTTTTAAAACTTTAATATACTTGCATACATGGTGCCCCCACCTGAATCCAGCGCCCAGTGCTGTGGCACCAGTCGCACTGCCCTAGAGCGGGCCGTGTCTGGATGAGCATGCATTTCTCTGTGACAAACCAATAGATATAAGCGATCAACTTTCCCTTAATCTGAACAAAGTAGGAGGATGCCAAGAACCTGAGAAGGAGCTTGGGAAGCAGGCTTCTTTTAAGAGTTCTATGAAGTTGGCCCTTGGATTAGGGTCAGGGAGTCTGTCAGAGGGTATGGTGGAAAAGAAGGTGGTGACACCGAACGGCTCCCTAAAGAGGGTTAATAGGTATGAGCTAAAGTATTTTGGGTTACCAACTGATGTTTGGGATTTAACAACTAAACCCATCAAGTCTGTGAATCTGCTGGGTAGAGGTTGACCGAAGCCATCAAAAAGTAAGGGGGTTTTGAGACAGCCTGGTAGATTACAAACACCCCCTGCCACAAAATTGTCCACAGGGATAGCTTGCATTACTAAGACGACACCATACTTAAGAACCTTTTTCAAACTTGTTGGCCCATCCTCACAAATCACTGAGATTATGGCAGGCAGAACACAAGCTACAAAGGATAGAGAAGGGCTTGGTATAGGCGAGGGCGAAGATATCCCCAGCAGAGTCAAAATGGGTGCTAGAGAGAGGCATAGATTGGGGGAAATGAGAGGTGGCGAAATAGATAGCCTACTCTTGCATTCCAATTGATTTGCAGTTCTTTCACAAGTGTCTAGTGAAGAGGGTGGCAGGCTCTAGGACCCAGGCCATTGTGTGAGAAAGGTGAAATGACTTATAAACATCCGGGGGAGCAGCAAGAGTCTATCAGTTGCCTGGGTGAGGATACTGGAGGGATCGAAAGTATGTTGGGGATTATCTCAGAGGAAATTAAAAATGGATAGGTGATTTGAGTCAAACCAGAAAGCTATGGGGATACTTGTCAGATTTTGAGTGATAAGTTAGATAAACTGTATGAAAGAACCTCAGTCTTGGAAGAACAAGTCACAAGTAAAAGATAAGCGATGGAGAGAACCACAAGGGAGTTGGTTATCTTGGTGGACAGGGATATAGCTATGCAGGAAGTTCTAAAGAGGCTGGAAAATAAAGCTAGGAGGAACATTAAAAACACAAATGTTCCAGAAGGTGCGGAGGCAGGAGATATAAAGGCTTTTTGTGATAAACTTGATTCAAGAGTGTCCCTTTAAGGGGGAGGGGAGCCCTGTTAGATGATTTGGACAGGAAATACAGAAGGTCCATGGAGATCTATTTAGACTCAATTCCAAAAGAAGTAAACCTGGGAATATCTTAGTGAACTGCTGCACCTTCCTAGTGAAAGATGTAATCCTAACAATAGCTTTGAAGAGTAAGTCCCTAACATATAAAGACTTCACTTGTGGGATAAGGTCTGAACTCTGCTGTACGACAGAAGAAAAGGATAAGGGCAAAAGAACAACTCAAATTTTCCGTGGTACTAAAGGTTATGTGGCGCAACAAAGCACACATAATAAAAAACGAGGAGGCAGCAGATAAGTTGATCGAAGAAATCAAAATGGGGACAGGCAATAGCACTAAGAGTTCCCACTTTTGTTTATTGGCTTTTATGTCTTCTCTAATTTTCAGTTTTTTGCCCCCTTTATATTGGGACACAATTCAAGATGAGAAAAGTGGAATATCTGGGAACATTTATATGGCACTCGGAAGAGGGTTTTTCTTTATATTTCTCTTTTTTTTCTACTAGCGCAGACTAATGGTGGTGGTAGAGAGCGGTTCATTGGCTAATTTTGGCCAGTTGGGCCATGGGGGTTTCCTATGGGAGGGAGTCACATGGTTGGGGAGCACTGGGTTAAAAACAAACAATATTGGTCCTCAACACACTGGAGCCTAAGCATTTCACCCCCTTGCTCAATTTCCTACCCTCACATTTACAGAGTATTTTTTTAAAGGCTAATGAATACGATGCAAGATAAAGGTTTAGGATTGGTCACTTGGAACGTGGATGGATTGAGAGGGAGGAAGAGAATGAGAAATATATTAGAGTATCTAAGGGGGAGTGCAGGCAAAGTTATTATCTTAGAAGAAACTCAGTTGTCAGAATCCGAATATAAAGAGGTATTAAAGCATCATGGATGGATTCAGCAGGATGTGTGTATATCTCAAGTAGCTCATAACAAAGGAGTTGCTATCCTAATCAAGACAAACTACCACTCAAATTCTTACTTCAGAGGTGGATCAATGCAGGAGGTGGGCAGCAGCTCTACTGCAGCTCCGGGAAGGAAGGCAAGTAACTTGAGTAGGATATTATGGTCCAAATGCTGATGATGTATGGCCACTGTGATTTGTTTGAGAAATTAGTAGAGTACAGTGCACCAATTCTCTAGATCATTCAACCAGATGTCCACACTGTAATATGTCCAGACTGGCAACAAAAGTAAAGATTATTATGGAGAACCTTGTGCTCGTAGACATGTGGAGACAGAAAGGTGGAGATGAAAAGGTTTTCTCACTCCGTAGCAAGAAATACGTCCATAGTTTGAGTATTGATTAAGGGTTAGTAGATCACAATTTGGTACACCAAGTTCAAGTAATTGAGTATAGACCATAATTTGCTTCGGATCACGGCTTAGTTAGTTTGGAGATAATAGTGGGCAAAGATAATAGATTTCGCAGATAAACTGTAAAAAGAAGATTTCTTGCCAAGTCTACATTAATCATGAAGTTAAACTCTAATTTTAAACTATGTTGAAATTAACCTGGGCAGTGCATCTATAAGTGTAGTATTGTACGCATATAAGGTATATATCCGCAGAGCTATGACTAAGTGGGCCAAGAGATATTCTAGGGCAGAGCGAGCGGAGAGCTAGCATTTGTAGATAAAATAATAAGGTTGGAGAAACAGCTAATAGACACTATACTTGCTCTAGAACAGTGCAGGTTACGTGAGGAATTAGAGAGGTGTAAACAAGAAGGTAGGATTGAGCCACAATGAAAGCAGCGAGAGAGATGGGCAGCCAGTAATCTGCAGAAGTTCGAATATGGTGAGAAGTCTGTGAAAATCCTAGCTTGGAAAGTTAGGAGGCAGAAGGTGAAGAATAACATAGCTCAAATTCAAAACGTGCCTGGGAGGATGTGTTTGGATAGCACAGAGATAGGAAGAGTCTTTTTGGATTTTTTTCAAGGATTATATAATTAGGAAGAGGGTGTGGGTGAACAAGAAAAAGGCTTGGGTAAGCTCACTAGACCTTCCAAAGTTAGACTTTCCTGAGGAGAAGGACAGCACACAAGAAATCTCCGAAGAGGAGATTAGAGCATTCATTATTAAATCTTATAGGGGAAAAGCCACAGGCCCAGACGGGTTGCTGGGGTAGCTATTTTAAATCCTAGCAGAAGAAATAATACCTGTGTGGCTGGAGCCGTTTAATAGTATCTTGTGTAAAGGTGTAGAACAGCCATGCTCGTCGGGAGAAGCAACAATAGTAGTCATCCCTAAACTTAATAAATCTCTTCATAGGTATAAGTCTTACCGGACAATTTCACTGTTAATCAGGGACTACAAAATCCTTGCTACAATATTGGCTGAGAGTCTATTGGCATAGTTAGGGAATTGGTGAGGGATGATCAGAAGGGGTTTATCCAGGGCAGACAATTGAAGGAACTGGTCCATCAGGTAATCAGTGTAATTGATTTACCCAGTACGTTGCAAGCCCCACTAGCCCGGATAATCTGGGTTGCAGATAGGAAATTTCACCAGGTGAATTATGACTTTTTATGGCCATGCCTAAAAACCTATGGACTTTCTTCAAGGTTTATTCAGATGGTTAAGGCCTTGTATAGGAATCCCTCAGCCACAAAAATGGTAAACAACATTATCACAGAAAGAATGAAGACTGGGAGGGGTACAAGACAGAGCTGTCCCCTCTCACCTATTCTATTTGATCTCTTTATTGATCCTTTGACACAGGTGATCTCGGACAAGGAAAGAGTTAAGCCATTTGAGTGTTGTGGATGTTGGAAAAAGATAGTCCTCTATGCGGTTGATTTGATAATATTTACTACTGAGCCAGAGACCGTAATACACACTTGTTCCTAGTTAGCAGGGCATTTTGATTGGATGGCCGGGTACTCAATTAATCAAGAAAAGATTGAGATAATGTGCTGGAACATCAGAAATGTCGATGGATCACAGTGCACTCAAATGAGATGTTTGGGGGTAGACATTTTCCAGGATTTAAAATTAGTGTTTAGAAGAAATGTACATCAAGTAGCATTGGATATTAAAAGAGATTTAAAGAAATGGCTGAACCTCTCTTATTATCTTTGGGAGAGTGAATCTAGTGAATGTGTGCATTCTTTCAAAGCGTACTTTCTTATGCAAGCATATCCCCTTAATGTTTGACCCAGGAGCCCTCCAGAAAATTGAGGGTGATATTAACACTTATTTGGGCAGGTAAAGAGGTGAGAATATCTTGGAAACAATTAAGGCAGAAGCTAGAGAAGAATGCCATGGGCCTACCAGATTGCAAACTACTGCTGGGCTGTACAAAGAAAGATTTTTAGGGCAATGCTTGAAGTGTCAAATGATAGACTGACAAATAGAATAAAGATTTTAAAAGCAGCCGTAATACTATGGTAGTAAGTAAGGACCAGGAAGGGAGCATGAGCAACAATCTGGGAATCCCAGGAATGCTTGAAAGATATTTTAAGCCACCCTCTCAATTTTGCAAAATGTATAAAGTTGAGGTGATCTCATAGAAATTTACTGCAAAAGGAGACTATCTAGATTTAAAGATCTACAACTCAGTTCTTCGCTTATAGCATTAAATCAAGAGAGATGTGTTGAGGACTTAATTTTGGAAAGAGACTTACATAAGGCTGGTATGCATAAAAAGGAAGTGGCAAGGAGGTATCATCCACGATTTGACGCAGTAGATGAGGTGAAACTTCCATCCTATCATGGTGGACCAAATGCTTGCTGGATGAAGACCTGCAGAATTTATGGCAACTATCCCTTCAGATTTATACACTGTTGACTATCCATTTTTCCTTAAAATACATCTCTTTAACTTGCATAGCAATTACTGGACTACCATGAAATTGGCAAGCTGGGCAAGGCTAAGTGAAAATTCATGCAAGAAGTTCGGAGAGCCAAATGTAGATGATAAACATATGTTTGTATTCTTCCCTGAATACTTTCTGGGAGGATGTAAGCAGTGCTTAATTTGTAAAATAGTAAGAGCCAGAGCCCTGGCCAGGAGGCTGCTGCAACTTGCACCACCCATTGCCCATGTCATAGCTGTCAATGTCAGTGACAGTACCATAACAACTCTTACCTGCAAGTGTGACAGTTCAGAATATTCGAGGTCCCTGTAACTAAAGGAATGGCTGGGTAGGCATTAGTAACTTTTAATATATATTGTATTCCTAAAGAACCGTTGTTCTCCGCATCTCTAAACTAGATGACCAGTCTTACCATGTGTGTGCTGTTGACAATTAAGTGCTAGTGATGAGCACCAAAAACCAATGGCTCAAATTACACACTGCATGTAAGGGGGGGTAGTTGCAAAAAGCAAGTTTAAGGCAAGCCCTATAACAATTTTGACAAAAGAGAACAAGTCAGTGACCAAACAAAAAAAAAAAAAAAAAGATTTATCCTATTTTGCTTGCGTGTCACTTGATATGTCGAAGATGGGTTGCCAAAGTGCCACGGAATTGCATGGAATGGGTGCAGTTGATCATCTGGATGCCAAGGTTAGATTGGATAAGGTCTGGCAATGAGAGTCAAAGAAATATCTAAATGGGAGAGTTTGATTATTACAACATAAAAGGTTCAGGGCATTTACTCCGGAAACCTACTCAGTGTCCAAGACAAGGGTTTTCCAGAAGAAAGCAGAGTGCAACTGGCTCACTTCTTGAGTACTACTTACTTGGTGGTGCCTAAGCAAGCCGGCGCCAAGGTGATGAGGACATAACATTTTTTTTTAAAACAGCAAGCAATCATGTTCATCTCCAATTTCCGCACATAAAATTGCAAACAGGTGAGTTCTTGTGAGGTGGTTCGTTATGAACTCAACTCTTTTACAGCAGAATTCAGCATTTCCTCAATTGACACTCCTATTTCAGACAGAAAGGGCTTCTGGGTGTATAATACAGTCGGTCCACGCGAAATATAGAGCCATTTTTAATACTTGAGGTTTTCAGCCAGATTTAGCACCACACATGGAAGAAGCACCATCTATGCAGATTCCAACACAATTTTACATACATTAGCCATGGAAACACAGGACGTCATCGAGAATGTCAGACTGGCTGGATGCACTTGCTCACCCCTTGACTGACTTGCAGAATAAAGAATATTACTGTGTCATAACAATATTGGACATTAAATTGACTTTGATAAGACATTCACTTCATCCAAAAGCAAAGAAAAGAAACTCAATTTCAACCATGCTATTTGTTATCTGTGGATATCTTCTGACATGTCCGAGATGATGCTACAAACATTTGTGCCTGGGATAGGTATAGATTTAAAATTTCTCTGCCTCTTTTTCACAAAGCATTTTCTTAGCTACAACAAGAATTATTGAGAGAATCATCTTTTCACCATCTGTAAAATGCCTTTGTTTTTTTTGCAATGTAATATGCCACTTGGTAGGATGTTTTCAAGGCATTTGCTGGGGTGGATGTCACATGTGTCACTGTTCATTTCTGTTGAGTCATCTCTTTCAGGCAAAAAACCCTCTACTCATTCCTGCAATAAACCCATTTTTCATTTCAAAGTGATGTCTTAGTTTGGCTGGTTTCAAGCTGTCTTTAGCGAAGGACAAACCACATGCCTACCACACACAATGGACTAATTTATCCAGCAAAAGAAATACAGGTGAAACCAAAGTCCTAATAGGAGGCATCATACTTCCTTAATTTTGCAGTTTTTCTCTCTTCATTTCTGATTCAACCTTTTGTTTGAGAACCCTACCATCTTTAGGCAGCAAGAAACGATCGATGTCAAATATGTGCTTGACCTAAGATACAAACCA
Organism: Triturus cristatus; assembly: GCF_964204655.1. Classification (NCBI taxonomy): domain Eukaryota; kingdom Metazoa; phylum Chordata; class Amphibia; order Caudata; family Salamandridae; genus Triturus; species Triturus cristatus. The sequence goes on from NC_140583.1 coordinate 884,049,181, forward strand.
GCATGTTATCGAGTAGGATGCATTTGCTGTTTACAAAATTCTGGCTCCAATTTTACAGCTGCATGAGGTAGAGTAGGTTTTTGAACTTTGCTGCTCCAAGAAAGGTCTTTACAAAAATATATTCTTATGGTATATGTAACGTAAGTATGGATAAAAGATTAGTTTCATAGTATGGCGATGGAAACTGAATTCCAGCTGACCCAAGCTTTAAGTGAGTGCTCCCTACTTTGCTGCAGTATGAATATGCTGCACAAGTTACGTTAACAAAAGTTAATGAGTAAAGACTTCAGTACTGCCCTTCACCCACTCAAAAACAAATGCATACCATTCTTATTGCAAGGCCTCAAGTTAAGTGCATTTCACTACCTCTGCTACTCCTGATACTTCAATACCAGCTCTGTATAGCAATCATGCTGCTTTCTCCCGTGCAATGAAGAGAAAACGTTTAAAAAAATGTTACTTGTATGTTATGGCTTGTGTGATCCATAACAAAAGCCCCCCGCCGTGATCACAATCACAGTGATGGGTAAGGGAGTTAATGACATGGCTAGAAATCACCTGCTGACTAGTCCTAAGTGTCAACAAAATATACTATATCTGTAGGGTATGAATTGAATCCCGGAACATCAATAAGATATGCCTTGATCTGTAAATTAAGCCTTCCATCCTTCTAAAGTTGATAAATTGAGCTAGTAATCTCTTACCCTTACTTTCAGTGTATTGAAAAGGTAGGAATTCGAAGCTCTAGACAAAAACAATTATCATATTTAAGTGAATGAAAAATGGTGCAACATGCTGTACTTAGTCATAAAACCCCCCCTCTCCCACTCGCATCATGCATCATATAGTAATGAATTCCTTCCTTTGTCATTGTTTTTCATTTCTGCAAATAACCTACCTGAAAGGAGTATTATTAGTGCCCTCAATTTGACCCTCTGTCAGCTAAAATCACCAAACTGATTTCAGACAATATTTATAAGGTGCAGGTTTGAAAGCAGAAATCTGCAGATGGACCCTGAGAGCTTTGAAGCATTGGTCAGTCCTACATTGCCGAAAGTTACATTGCAAGAAGGTGAATGATCCATACAAAAAGGTAAATGCAGGTTAATTTACACGCAAGAAGGTACATGCGTTAGACAAAAAGGTAAATGGTGAGTACTATTGCCCCTGTGCTTTCTCAATGAAAACATGAACTTTTATAGGACTCCCTGCGAAGTAAAAGTTGAAGCACATGCTGGCATTCTAGCAACAGGGAGTAGAATAAATATAGCTCCTGCATAATTAACTCTCCAGATACCAAGATACCAATGGACTCCAGATGCCAAGTAGTTGCAGGAGAGGGAGATGTGTGCTGCTGATTTGACTGCTGATTAGTAAGTAGGCAGTTGTGGGCGCAGAGGCAATCCTGCGTATCCCATCTAGAACTGCTCAATGCTGTTGCAAAAGGAGAGCAATAGGCAGTGCCCAGGCCCTTTACCACCTCTCTATCTCAAGTGAGAAGGCACAGAAAGCCTGAGACAAGACCAGCATTTTGGTGCCTCTCCGAGAGCTTGTTATTGCATCAGGACACATCACGCGATAACAGACATCCACCTAAACAAGCCAAACAAATTGGCTTGCCATATGCATAGTAGTAGTATCTGATAAACAAGTTATAACAATGAACAATTAGAAATAAAAATGTTTCAATTCTGAAAACATGAGACTGTGAATTAAATATTACTAATTTCTAGTGGTCTTTGGAGTGACCCAATCACTCCGATCCTTCTCTTCACATCATTTACCTCTGCAGACTCTCATCATGTTCGGCACATATGATCTTTTCAACCCACATCTTTTTTTAAATCCTCCATCCGTATAACTCAGAGCTCATCTTTTTTTTCTCTTCGGAACCCTCTTTTCACTCTCCTGTATCTACTTCCTTGCAGTTACTTCACTTTACTATCCTCCACACACAACACACCCCCTCTTCTGTAACCACTGCATTTTCATTGACTTTCACCACGTCAATATCTCAACAGCTGTGTACCTTCTTCATAGACTCGTCACAATTACAATTGGCATACAGGATGTTAGACCTGTCAGCCCTTTGGGTGGTCCCTCCTCATCATTATTTATTTTGTCCCACTTTTGCCTCAAACCCTGTTTGAATTTTTCCTTTTTGGGAACCACCAGACTTTTTCGTGTTGCTACAGATTCAGGGAGCCATTTTACCTACCCCTGAAACTTCTGTCTGAGGGCCTGAAGCACAAAATGGTGGCCACCTGTGACATCACCAGCATCCACTGGAACCTACTAGCACCTTCCAGAACATTCCAGAACCCTGTGACAGTTGGAGGCGGTTTAGAATGTTGGAAGGTTAAGACAGAGTGTTGGCAGTTGGAGCTGGCAGTTGGCACCTGACTGGTGAAGAGAGAGCAGCACAACAGTGAAGGAGGAAGGAGTGAAGCAGCAGGGGTGGAAACTTGTGCCTGGAGTGGGGTCCATAAACCCACCCTTGATACTTGTCCCTACTGATGGATCCCAGCCTGTAGCCCTGTGTGGGAAGAAGCCAGAAAAACTCATCCTAAGGACCTGGACAGCAGGAACAGGCCTTAGAAGCAGAAAGCAGCAAGACCCTGACCTGGAAACTGGTTTCCCTGGAGTCCGGCGTCGAGTAGCCTGAGACCTGGAGCCCGAGGTGGAGAAGCGGCGCTGACTGAAGTAGCAGACGTCGTACCCGGAGCCGCCTGAGGTCGTGAGAGGGCGCCGACGGAGGTCGTGAGGAATACCAGAGGTCGAGGAGGAAGTGAACCGAGGTCGAGTGAGCGGCGTCATCGGAGGAGTGAAGTCCGCCCTCCGGAGTCGTCGGGGACCGAGGTAGAGGAGCACCGGAGGTCGGGAGTGAGGATCGCACCCCGGAGTCGCCGGAAGTCGACAGCGAGGCCAGGCCGGCCGACGTCATCGGAGCCGAGAGCGCCATCGGACCGGAGCCGCCCGAAGTCGACATCGTGAAGAGACTGCCCGACGCCGTCGAATCGGAGGTAGAGATCGAACCGAGGCCGCCGACATCGGACCGGAACCGCCTACCGGCGTCGACAAAGAACTGACACTGTGCCGAGGCCGCCGAGACCGAACCGGAACCGCCTCACGGCGTCGACACGACTCCAGCGGCGTCGGAACATCAGAAAAGGGCAGTAAGTGGAGTAGAGGGCGCCTAAGGCCCTGTGGAGACCTGAGAGACTACTCTAAGGGGCTAGGGAGGTGCTGAAACCCACCTGACTGTGCCTGGGGTGAACTGGGACTAACCTAGAGAGGTTGGGTGGAGAAGGGAAGCCAGGGCATTGGAATTTCCCCCCTTTTGATCTACCTCAGTTTAGGCCTCAGCCTTTGCCTCAGCCAGGGAGTAGCCCCCCTCAAGCCTTCCACACCCTACAAGCTGTGCCTGGGCCAAATCAGCCCTTAAGAATTGAAGTGCCATCTGATTCACAAAGTGTACTGTATACTTCTAATTATTTATTGGGGATACTGTATTTATTAAGTTCTTATCTATTTATTGCTGCACTGAATTTATAGGTCCACAGGACTTGTTGGTGTACAGTATTTATTGGAACAGTATTTATTGGTACAGTATTTATTACCTCAAAGTATTTAATTGTCTGTATATATTGCACTTGTATTTATGCCCTGTTATTTATGATCACCCCTATTTATTTCAGCAAACAGCCAATATTTATTTGACCTGCACTATTTAAAATGTATATACTGTGATTGTTATTTATTTTTCCAATCAGCAACTAAGAGAAAAAGATAAAAAAAAGAATATTTTCATAATTTTTACGGTGTAGAGTCGTTTTTGGAACGGATGCACGCATGGTTATTGTATGGGTATATTGTATGCTTAGCACTGCGCCTGTTTCCTGACCACTCGAGCCAAGCTACCCCGTTGTGTCGGGAAGGTCCACCACCACCCTGCGGAGTGGGAGTGGGCTGTTTCCAACATAAATTGGTGTTCAGTGGTGGGATTGAGCTGTGCCTACGTATACTCAACAATAACTGTGGGTAGTCCATAGGCCTATACCGGGAGTTTTCTCACAGCGGCCTTCCAAATTGTGGGTTTTTGTTTTTTCCAAATTTACTCTGGTGGTGGGAGGAGGTATTATTAAAGGTACCCCCCTGCATTGTTACTGCACAAAACCTGTCCTCTAACCTGAGTGGGCAAGATGGAGTTTGTTCTTGAAAATCTAGACACGTACACTGTGGCCCAACTCAGGGAGTTTTGCCAGCGAGAGGGGGTGTACTGTCCCCCAGGAGCAAAGAAGGGTGCACTTCAAACCAGCTTAAGGGCTTGGGGGGAGGCACGCAGGGAAAGCAAGGCTGAGGAAGAAGACAGGGATGGAGAGCCTGACCCCGAGGGGGCTGAGATGTACCAACCTGAGGTGGGGAACCTGTCCGCAGGGCCCAGGACACTTTCTAGGGGGGGCAGCCGTGCCTCTAGCGGGGGCTTGTCTGAAGTGGAGTTAGCAGACCGGAGGGAGAAAAGACAGCTCACATGGGACTTAGCAAAGCTGGAGAAGGAAAAGGAGGAGCAGAGGATGGCCCATGAATTGCGCCTGAAAGAAATAGATCTTCAGATTTTGCGAATCGGGGCACAACCTGTTCCCAATGGTGGCAGCCAAAACCAAGAGTCCACCAGGGAATCCAAACCTTACCTGCCAAAGGACATTGTAGCGAGCTATGGGGCAGGTGACGACATCGCCAAGTGGCTAGCAGCCTATGAGGTCTCATTGAGGGCCCATGGGGTTCCAGCGAAGTATTGGGGAGGGGGACTGTATAAATACATGCCTCCAGCTGGTAGGGATGCTTTATTGGCCCTCGAAGAGGATGAGCAAACCCACTACCCCACCATGAAACTGGCGCTCATCAGGAAGTTTGGACTTACTCCGGAAAAGTACAGACAGAAGTTCAGGGGTAGTCACAAACTGGGCACACAGAATTGGGTGGACTTCCTGGACTATGCAAAGAAGGCACTGGAAGGTTGGATTCAGGGCAGTGAAGTAAGGAACTACGAGGAGCTGTTTGACCTAGTATTGAAGGAACACCTACTCGAGAAATGTTTCCCTGAACTGCGGCAACACCTGGTGGATAGCAAGCTGACCAGTCCCCGGAAGCTTGCTGAGGAGGCGGACATTTGGGCTAGTACCCGGGTGTCCACAAGGGGGACTGGAGGGGATACTCAAAAGGCCGGACAGGGCGCCCCCCAGAAGAAAGAAGGAGGGGAAAAGAAAAAGGAGTTCTCCAAAGGCCCCCAAAATAACTTCCAAGGGAAGGGAACAGGATTCACCTCTAAGGCTAACCCACCCAGAAACCCTAATCCTGGCCAGAGTCAGCAGCCAAGGGTTGTCCATTGCTACGAGTGCGGTGGCGTTGGACACTATAAAGGAGATCCGAAGTGTCAGAAACGCTCACCCCCTCCCACTGGAGGAAAGCCCCCCGGAGTAGCTAGTGTAGTGCTCGGGGAGGAGATGCCCTTAACTAAGGGAAGGGAGTGGGCGGGTGTCACTTTAGTGTCCCTGGGGGAACGGGAGATGGTTCCTAAGATCCAGGTGCCCGCAAATACTGCAAAGTATGGGCAGTGGATCACCATCAATGGCCAAAGAGGGGAGGCTCTGAGAGACACAGGAGCCAGTATGACTATGGTACGTAGCCAACTGGTGTCTCCAGAGCAAGTCATTCCCGATGTACTCCACCCAGCCGCGATGGCTGACGGCAGAACCGGCCACTATCCCGTGGCCGAGGTTCCCTTTGAATGGGGGGGGGGTTGCAGGTTCACTTCGAGTTGCCGTAAGCCCTGCCGTGCCAGTCGATTGTCTGCTGGGCAATGACATGGAGCACAACGCTTGGAAGGAGGTGGAATACCGGACTCACACCGAGATGCTGGGTACACCTGACTGGGCCTGTGTTAGCACAAGGTCCGTGACTACCCGAAGAGGGAGTTCATTCCGGCTGGAGCCTGGAACAAAGGCCCAGCCAGCTGCCAGTCAAGGGAAGAACCGAGGACAGGAGGAGCCTGCCTCGGCGTCTCCACCCCGTAGGACGGATAGGCCACCGGAGGTGGTGGACCAGGAGTCTGCGGAGGGGGACGTTACCAACCTGGAGGACCTACCCATCCCGGCCGAGTGGCACGTGGAGGGAGGCCCGTCCAGGGAGGAATTCTGCCAGGGCCAGAGGGAGTGCCCTACCCTTGAGGGGCTGAGGCGACAGGCCGAAGCCCAGGCAGCAGGGAACGTTGAAGGGAACTACAGTGTTTACTGGGAGGATGGCCTCCTCTACAGTGAACCCAAGGCACCCCTACATGGATCGTCACGAGCCTTGGTAGTTCCTCAACGTTATCGAGCCTTCCTTTTAGAGTTGGCTCACGAGATCCCCTTGGCAGGACACCTGGGGCAAGACAAGACCTTCGCCCGTCTTGTCCCACACTTTTATTGGCCTCAGATGAAAGTGTCGTCCGATACCTACTGCCGGACATGTGTGTCTTGCCAAGCCAGTGGGAAAACAGGGGTGAAGCTGAAAGCTCCCCTGGAACCACTTCCTGTCGTTAGCACCCCCTTTGAAAGGGTGGGCATCGACATTGTGGGTCCATTAGATCCACCGACTACAGCTGGTCACAGGTTTATCCTGGTTCTGGTGGATCATGCCACACGGTACCCAGAGGCGATACCTCTGAGGACCATAACAGCACCTGTTGTGGCTAGGGCCCTGATGGGAATCTTTACCCGAGTGGGTTTTCCCAAGGAAGTTGTGTCCGACAGGGGGACCAACTTCATGTCAGCATATATGCGGGCAATGTGGAAGGAGTGTGGAGTGACATACCGGTTCACCACTCCTTACCACCCCCAGACCAATGGTCTGGTGGAGAGGTTTAACAAAACCTTAAAAGGCATGATCAGAAGTCTGCCTGAAAGCCTGCGGAGGAAATGGGACGTCCTCCTACCCTGTTTACTTTTTTCCTACAGGGAAGTGCCACAGAAGGGAGTGGGCTTCAGCCCCTTCGAGCTTCTGTATGGGCACCCTGTACGTGGACCTCTTAACCTGGTGAGAGACGGATGGGAAAGAACTCCCAGAAAGCTCCCCCAGGATGTGGTGAGCTACATGCTGGCCTTCCGGAGCCAAATGGCTAAGTTGTGGAAGCAAGCTTCTGACAACTTGGAAGCCAGCCAAGCAGTAATGAAGGCGTGGTATGACCACAACGCTCACCCGGTGGAGTTGGAGCCTGGCCAGAAGGTGTGGGTGATCGAACCGGGAGAGCTTAGTGCCCTCCAGGATCGCTGGTCAGGACCCTTTGAGGTGTTGGAGAAGAAGGGTAAGGCTACCTACTTGGTGGACCTGAAGACCCCTCGTCAGCCCCTGCGGGTGCTGCATGCCAACCACCTCAAACCCCACCACGAGAGGCCCGAAGTCATCTTGATGATGGTGACTGACGGAGGAGAGGACGTGGAAAGCGAGCCTCTCCCTGATCTGTTTGCGTCTCAAGAAAAGGATGGGTCGGTGGAGGGAGTGATTCTCTCCCCATCTCTAACTCCTGAACAGCAGGAGGACTGTCGCCAGGTCCTGGGGCAGTACTCTTCGTTGTTCTCCCTTGTCCCGGGTAGGACTCACCTGTGCGTCCATGACGTGGACACAGGAGACAGCCCACCTGTGAAGTCCAAGATCTACCGGATGTCAGACAAGGTGAAGGCCAGCATTCATAGTGAAGTCACTAAGATGCTGGAGCTAGGAGTGATTGAACCTTCTAGCAGCCCCTGGTCTAGTCCGGTGGTGTTAGTACCGAAAGCTGCACCACCGGGTGCCCAACCAGAACTGAGGTTCTGTGTGGACTACCGGGGACTGAATTCAGTGACAAAGACTGATGCACATCCGATCCCAAGGGCGGATGAGTTGATTGACCGGCTGGGAGCTGCCCAATATCTAAGTACCTTTGACCTTACTTCAGGGTACTGGCAGATCTCGTTGACTGATGGAGCAAGGGAAAGGTCAGCCTTCTCCACGCCCAATGGCCACTACCAGTTCTGTGTGATGCCCTTTGGGCTCAAGAACGCACCTGCCACGTTTCAGCGCCTGGTAAACCAGATCCTCACCGGAATGGAGAGTTTCTCTGCTGCTTATCTGGATGACATAGCCGTCTTCAGTAACAGCTGGGAGGATCACTTGCGTCACCTGCAAGCTGTTCTCCAGGCCCTGAGACAAGCTGGATTGACGATCAAGGCCAGCAAGTGCCAGATCGGGCAGGGGTCGGTAGTGTACCTTGGACACTTGGTGGGTAGGGGAACGGTGCAACCCCTCCAGGCGAAGATCGAGGCCATCATGGCCTGGGAACCCCCCAAGACACAGACTGAGGTCCGAGCATTTTTGGGCCTCACGGGATACTATCGCCGCTTCGTGAAGGGGTACGGTACCATCGTAGCCCCTCTCACGGAGCTCACGTCCAAGAAACAACCTCGACGGGTAGTCTGGACGGAGGCTTGTCAGCAAGCCTTTGAGAGATTGAAGAAAGCCATGTGCGAGGCCCCGGTCTTAAGGGCCCCAGACTTTTCCAAGAAGTTCATTGTCCAGACAGATGCATCAGAACATGGCATTGGGGCAGTGTTATCGCAACTCAACGAAGAGGGTCTGGATCAACCCGTGGTCTTCCTATCCCGGAGACTACTTCCCAGGGAACAGAAGTGGAGTGCAATAGAGCGTGAAGCCTTTGCAGTGGTATGGGCTCTGAAGAAGTTGCGGCCATACCTGTTTGGCTCGCACTTCCTAGTTCAGACCGACCACAGACCCCTTCGTTGGCTGATGCAAATGAAGGGGGAGAATCCCAAGTTGTTGAGGTGGTCTATTTCCCTACAGGGGATGGACTTTCAGGTGGAACATCGGCCTGGAGTGGACCACGCCAATGCAGACGGTCTCTCAAGGTATTTCCGCCCTAGTGATGAGAACTCCCAAGGGGTTGGGTAGCTCTCCCCACTTTCAGCTGGGGGGGACGCGTGTTAGACCTGTCAGCCCTTTGGGTGGTCCCTCCTCATCATTATTTATTTTGTCCCACTTTTGCCTCAAACCCTGTTTGAATTTTTCCTTTTTGGGAACCACCAGACTTTTTCGTGTTGCTACAGATTCAGGGAGCCATTTTACCTACCCCTGAAACTTCTGTCTGAGGGCCTGAAGCACAAAATGGTGGCCACCTGTGACATCACCAGCATCCACTGGAACCTACTAGCACCTTCCAGAACATTCCAGAACCCTGTGACAGTTGGAGGCGGTTTAGAATGTTGGAAGGTTAAGACAGAGTGTTGGCAGTTGGAGCTGGCAGTTGGCACCTGACTGGTGAAGAGAGAGCAGCACAACAGTGAAGGAGGAAGGAGTGAAGCAGCAGGGGTGGAAACTTGTGCCTGGAGTGGGGTCCATAAACCCACCCTTGATACTTGTCCCTACTGATGGATCCCAGCCTGTAGCCCTGTGTGGGAAGAAGCCAGAAAAACTCATCCTAAGGACCTGGACAGCAGGAACAGGCCTTAGAAGCAGAAAGCAGCAAGATCCTGACCTGGAAACTGGTTTCCCTGGAGTCCGGCGTCGAGTAGCCTGAGACCTGGAGCCCGAGGTGGAGAAGCGGCGCTGACTGAAGTAGCAGACGTCGTACCCGGAGCCGCCTGAGGTCGTGAGAGGGCGCCGACGGAGGTCGTGAGGAATACCAGAGGTCGAGGAGGAAGTGAACCGAGGTCGAGTGAGCGGCGTCATCGGAGGAGTGAAGTCCGCCCTCCGGAGTCGTCGGGGACCGAGGTAGAGGAGCACCGGAGGTCGGGAGTGAGGATCGCACTCCGGAGTCGCCCGGAACCTGTGAGGAGGAGCACCGGAGGTCGGGGGTGAGGATCGCACCCCGGAGTCGCCGGAAGTCGACAGCGAGGCCAGGCCGGCCGACGTCATCGGAGCCGAGAGCGCCATCGGACCGGAGCCGCCCGAAGTCGACATCGTGAAGAGACTGCCCGACGCCGTCGAATCGGAGGTAGAGATCGAACCGAGGCCGCCGACATCGGACCGGAACCGCCTACCGGCGTCGACAAAGAACTGACACTGTGCCGAGGCCGCCGAGACCGAACCGGAACCGCCTCACGGCGTCGACACGACTCCAGCGGCGTCGGAACATCAGAAAAGGGCAGTAAGTGGAGTAGAGGGCGCCTAAGGCCCTGTGGAGACCTGAGAGACTACTCTAAGGGGCTAGGGAGGTGCTGAAACCCACCTGACTGTGCCTGGGGTGAACTGGGACTAACCTAGAGAGGTTGGGTGGAGAAGGGAAGCCAGGGCATTGGAATTTCCCCCCTTTTGATCTACCTCAGTTTAGGCCTCAGCCTTTGCCTCAGCCAGGGAGTAGCCCCCCTCAAGCCTTCCACACCCTACAAGCTGTGCCTGGGCCAAATCAGCCCTTAAGAATTGAAGTGCCATCTGATTCACAAAGTGTACTGTATACTTCTAATTATTTATTGGGGATACTGTATTTATTAAGTTCTTATCTATTTATTGCTGCACTGAATTTATAGGTCCACAGGACTTGTTGGTGTACAGTATTTATTGGAACAGTATTTATTGGTACAGTATTTATTACCTCAAAGTATTTAATTGTCTGTATATATTGCACTTGTATTTATGCCCTGTTATTTATGATCACCCCTATTTATTTCAGCAAACAGCCAATATTTATTTGACCTGCACTATTTAAAATGTATATACTGTGATTGTTATTTATTTTTCCAATCAGCAACTAAGAGAAAAAGATAAAAAAAGAATATTTTCATAATTTTTACGGTGTAGAGTCGTTTTTGGAACGGATGCACGCATGGTTATTGTATGGGTATATTGTATGCTTAGCACTGCGCCTGTTTCCTGACCACTCGAGCCAAGCTACCCCGTTGTGTCGGGAAGGTCCACCACCACCCTGCGGAGTGGGCTGTTTCCAACACAGGACTACTGCAATATGCGCTCTGAAGAGAGGCCATGATTCAGTGAGTATGTATCCATAACACCTTTATGACCCACTGACAGACACTGTGAAAAACTTGTACTACCTTCTGTCTCATCTCCAGAGGTCTCAAACGTAACTCATTATCAACACCCACCCACAACCTCAATTCACACAGACAGCTAGAGGGGACTATGATCATAGTATGCACTGCACAAGAGTATTAATCTGCATGAAAACGAAATTACAAAAACATCTTGTAAAAAGCAAGCAATCTTATGGAACACAAGATGAAGTAAACATATGTTATGTTGATTTGTATAGCGCACTAATCACCAGAGAGGATATCCATTTGAAATGTAAACAGGAGGTAAGTCACTGGTATGGATATCATTTATGTTTTTACAGTCATTGTTCAGAAATTGATCTGTTTTTTCATGTAAGAAATCATTAGAATGCCCACTCAAGAAAGAGCAATAAATTACAAGATCACACAGATGCTGAATCACAGAGCTCATTGGACACCTATGATCAGAAACATTTTTTATTTTTTTTTTAAACAATTTTTATTAACACAAACAGAGAACAAAAGTACACCTTTCGTCATTACATAGCACATCCGTGCAGTACCTTTGCTGGCATATTGGCAATTCCTGACATTTAATGAGACTATCATACATGCACACCCAGGCCTCTATGTCCACCACCCGCCGCCCCACGCACGCACACCCACCCTGCATCGAGTCGCACCCCAAGTGAAGAGGATGGCTCAGCTTCAGTCGCTCAGCTCGGACTCTGAGTCCGTTACCGGGGGTTCACAGATATTGCCTCTAAATGCGTTCACTTTCCCCAGATTCTCTGCCATCTCCGGGGGCAACCTCTGCTCGCGCACACCACCCTCTCCGCCGTCATGGCACTATCCATGTCCCGGCCCCACCTCACGTGGGAGGGGGCTGCCTGTGCCCCCCAGTATTGCGCAATGGTCCTCTTTGCCAACGCTAGTCCGACGGTCACCCAGGTTTGGTCAGCCTGGTTAAGATCAGTAGTATCCCACACATTCAGTAAACACATCCGAGGTTCTAGTGGGACAGCATGACCGGAAACCTGTGAGATCGTCGCCATGACCTCCCCCCAGTACGCGGCTATGTCGGGACATTCCCATATAGTGTGGAAGAAGGTGCCCTGTAGTCCACACCCCGCAGATAGAGCGGGGTAAGTGCCCTCCCCATTTTATGGAGTGTGTCTCTAGTGTAGTATATCCGGTGCAGTATTTTAAGCTGCACCAGTTTTATTTTCGATGGGATGGCCACCTCTCGGGGAGACGCCAGCGCTTCATACTATTCTAGTTAGTCCATGGGCCCCACTGCTGCCTCCGATTTTCTTTTGAGGATCTCCGTGGGGTCTTTTTGATGATTTACCAGTTTACGGTAGGTCAATGATATAGCTTTCTTGGTGAGGTGGTCTGTGAGCAGCCGGTCCTCCAGCGGGGAGGACTCAGGCAGGGTGGTCCCTCTGAGTATAGCTTTCTGTAGTGCATGCTGTATTTGTATGAATTTAAAGTGCTCGGTCCGGCTCATCTGATACTCTGATTGCAGCTTCTCAAACGGTATCACCCCACCCTTCCTCCAGAGGTCGCCGACCTTGGAGATGCCTATGAGGTCCCACCCCTCAAATTCTTTACGTAGATGACCCATACCAATCTTAGGGGAGATCCATAGCGGCGTCTGCTGCGTAATCATCCCTCCCATCCCAACCTGCGCTGTGCCGTGCGCCAGATCTGTACTGTGTGCGCTGTGGGGCCTTGTAGCCTATTCGTCCCCGATTTAACATATAGGGCTTGGAGGACTCCGTGCAGTCCCAGCATCGCCCTGTCCATTCGCAAAGCGGGTTCATCTTGCGCTGCGTGTATCCATTGATTGACTATTATAAGTTGGGACGCCCAATAATATAGACGTATGTTGGGCAGCACGATACCCCCATCATACCAACTCCGCATAAGTTTGCAGAGAGCTATTCTATGAGGTTTACCCTCCCACAGCAGACAACCCACCTCTGCGTCGATCGATTTAAAGTAGGAGTCTGGGACTGGAGCGGGCGCATTCTGCAGCGCGTAAAGGAAGCGAGGGAGAGCCATCATTTTGAATAGTGCCGCTCTCCCCAGTAATGTCAGTGGCAGGGAGTGCCAATATTTGACATCACTTTTTAGTCGTTTTAGGGGTGGAAGCAATTTGCGTTCCAGGAAAAGCGCTGGGTCCGGCGCGATGTTTATACCCAGATATTTGAAACCAACCTCCGCCCTCGGTATTAACACTCCGGGGAGTTGTGGCGGAGGCCCCTGTAGGACGTAGAGCACTGACTTCGTCCAGTTAATCGAATAGCCAGAGAATCGACAATAGGAGTCGCAGATATCCAGCAATGCAGCTATGGACCGTTTCGGTTGTGTCAGATAGACCAAGATATCGTCCGCATAGAGTGGGATACGATCATCCCAACTCTCTGTCCACCTTAGCCCGGATATAACTGGATCCTGCCTTATCCATGCCGCCAAGGGCTCCAAAACCAGGGCGAATAGTATAGGGGAGAGAGGACGCCCTTGCCTAGTGCCTCGTCCCAGTGCAAAGTCTCTTGATAGCTGGCCATTCACCGCCACCTGCGCCAGAGGTTCTGTATAGAGTAGCCGTACCCATGCACAGAACTTGGGCCCAAAACCAAAATGCACAAGCACCGCAAACAGAAAGGGCCACTCCACGCGGTCGAAAGCCATAATCGCGTCCAGCGAGAGTATAACTGCATCCTCCTGGATGTGGGGCCCACTGGCCACCATGCCGTGCAGCCGTCTAATGTTCATTGCAGTGTTACGCGCAGGCATAAAGCCGGACTGGTCTGGATGGATAAGTGTCTGCAAATGAGGTTGGATATGGGTTGCTAATAGTTTTGCCAATATCTTGGCTTCCACATTTAGGAGTGAGATAGGCCTGTAGGAGGGGCACTCGGTGGGGGGCTTCCCGGGCTTTAATATTGCGACCAATGTCGCGACTCTGACGTCTTGTGGAAGTATACCCTCCTCCAGACTGGCCTCATACATTTGCAGCAAGTGCGGCACTATTGTGTTCGCCTCACGTTTGAACAATTCCACTGGAATCCCATTCGGTCCCAGCGCCTCCCCGACTGAAGGCCGCGAATAGCTAGGGCGACCTCCTCTTCTGAGAGACTCTTTTCTAACGCAAGCGCGTCATCCGGGGCCAGTTTCGGAAGTTGCATGTCTGCGAGGAATTTTAGATTATCCTCTGTGGTGGTCGTCACCGCAGAGGTGTAGACCTGCTCATAGTGGTTAGCGAAAGCCATCGCTATGTCGTCCGGGTTTGTCACGTCCTCCCCTGATGTCAGTCGCAGCCGCGCCACCCATCGGTTGGCCTTCTCTTTTTTGTCAAGCCACGCTAGCAGTTGGCTCGCCTTATCCCCAAGCTTGTATATTGTATGCTGCGTTTTCGCTAGGCGCAACCGGGCCGCCTCCCACAGATGGTCTCTATACGCCTGTTTCGCAAGGTTAAGTGTGTGAGTGTTCGTATCGGTGGGGTTTTTGGTGTGTTCCCCTTCTGCCACGGTCACTGCTTCCTCCAGGGTTGCCACCTGTCGTGACGCTTCTCGCTTATGAGCTGTGATTACAGCAATGGCCTGCCCACGCAGCACTGTTTTGTAGGCCTCCCAGAGGACAATAGGCGAGGAGACAGAGTGCAAGTTTTCTGGAAAGTACTGTTTTGTAGTTTTATTCCACGTCTTCCGCACGCCCGGGACCTTGATGTAGCCAGGATGTATCGGGAAAGTGCGCCTTCTACCTGAGAGGCCTGAGGAATATGTTAGCAGCACCGGCGAATGATCGGATATGCCCCTGGGGAGGTGCTTGTATGCGAGCTATACATGTAGGAGAGGTGAGGAGGTAGTCAATACGTGAGAGACTGTTGTGCGCGCTAGCGTGATGCGTAAATTGACGGTAAGTGGGATGTCGCATGCGCCAACAGTCAAGCAGCCCCATGGTGTCCAGGAAGCCCCGCAGGGGTGTAGGGGTCGTGTTTGGCCCTCTCGGGGGGGTGCTTATCCCAGTCCGCATCCACTATGGCGTTAAAGTCACCCCCCACGATTAGTTCTCCCTGGGGTAGGCCCAGCAGGTACTTTCCTAGGGCCGGAAAAGCTAGTGAGTGACGTGCAGGGGGGAGGTATACCGTGACAAAATTAAAGCTGCAGCCCTTCCATTGTACCGATATCGCAGCAAACCGCTCCTGGTCATCTGCCCATTTCCCGGTCACCACCAAGGGACAGCTTTTCCGGAGGAGGATCCCCACTCCTCTGGATCCGGAGGTGAACTCGGAGTGCGCTACCATTTTGAACCCCCATCTATCTAGTGCCCTCACGGCCGTGCCGGCCAAATGGGTCTCCTGTAGGAGAGCCACCGATGGTGTGTGCCTCTTAATATGTTGCAGCACCAGCCCCCTCTTAATCCTATTGCCCAGGCCATTCACATTCCAGGACATCACTGTCAGCGGGGCGCCCGGGCCCTAACGATCACTCATTGTTACATTCGCCATTATCTCGATACGGTTTGCGCTGTGGGTGTGCGCAGACGTGCGGCGCGAGCAAGCACTGTGACAGACTCTGGATCACTAATACACTGTTGGTACGCAAACGTTTTTCGTGTGGGTGTACCCTCAGTTCAAACTCCAGGTGCATAATAAAGAGTAACAAATTAGGGAGCAATACAAAAGCCCCAAAAACCACTAACGGAAACAACCCCCAATCACCACCCCCCTCCCTGCTTCCCTGCCAGACGGGTCCCCAACTACCCGCCACCCCAACATAGCAGAGTGCTTTGATCCCATAAACAGTACTTGCGTGCCGGGGGATAGGAGTCCGAGAGTCATTACTATAGTCCCCCAACCTCCAAGACAGCCGTTCAGCCAGTCTGCGCCATTGAGAAGCCCAGTTGAGCCTGTAATTCGGACCCCTCGCCTACAGCACCGGTACGGGCGGGCCGTTATGTTCACATTCTTTTCACTTCGTCAGCACACCGGTCGTGAGAGGCTCGCCTTGTCACCATGTCGCCAGTTCATCTGCTACTCGTAGCCGTGTCATTCCTCAGTGTCTGCATTCGTGGAGGGCGATGCCTGCCGCCCAGGCGCGGAGACCGTGGTGTCCTCTTTTTCTGCTTTATCTTGTCGGCGACGCCGTCTTGAGTTCTCATCACCCTCGGCCCGCTGCCATCCCTCAAGCTAGTCGTGGGCCTCCTCTGGCGTTTCAAAGAAGCGTGTCTTTCCATCCGCCACCACCCGCAGCTTCGTCGGAAAGAGCATTGCGTATGGAAGCTCCCGTCTACGAAGTTCTTTTTTTACCTCCAGAAACCTTCTTGGCGCTGAGCAACCGCCGCCGTGTAGTCCGGAAAGAAGGAGATCTGGGAATTTTGGATTCGCACCGGCGGTGCCACTCTCGCCGCCTGGAGGATAACATCGCGATCCCGAAAGTTAAAGATGCAGGCCAGGATAGGTCTTGGGGGCGCCCCGGGTTTGGGCTTACCGCCCAGCACTCGGTGCGCTCTCTCCACTGCAAAGAGGGCGGATAGTCCCCGAGGTTGAAGCTTTCACTGTATGAGGTCTTCTACATATAGATCCATGGCATGGGTCTCCTCGCCTTCCGGGACCCCCGTGATTCTAACGTTGTTCCTCCGAGAGCGCCCCTCCTGATCATCGAGCTTGGCCGCCATGATTTTATTGTCATTCTCCAGCTGACCAACTCTGTGGAGCAGCGAAGCGGTGTCTTTAGTAAGGGATTTCGCCACCTGCTCCACCTCCGTCACTCTGGCATTCATTTTTTGGAAATCCACTCGGAGGAAGGAAACATCAGCAGAGATCGAACCCACCATGGACTGTACGCTAGCAAGAGCCGCCATAATATCTTCCAAAGTCACCTTGGCCACTCCCCCGGAGTCTTGGGCCCCAGCGGAAAGTTCTTTGCGCTCTGGCGGGCTTTTGGAGTCTTTAGCGAAAGCATATTTGTCGAGTTTGGCCTGTGCGGTCACGAGTTGGCCCTTCCCCCCCATCTCCACCTGGGTCGGCCAGTTCTGACAGGTAATCCCCGCCGCCTGCTGCTAGTCTCGCCCACCAGCGCGGCCTGTCGGCGTTCCCTGGTCCAGAAGCGGTGATTGAACTATGGGTGTCCGGGTCCTCGCATGCACCAGCAAGGCGCAACTGATGTCTCTGAGCGCGTGAGGTGCGTTCTCCATCGTGCCGGGGGGCTCTGGTCGTCGCAGCGCATCCACTGGCTCTGCATGTCCCCGCCAGCCGTCTCCGCGCTCCCGGATCTGCCCTCCACGTTCTTGGCCCGACTCTGGCCCGCCTCAGACCCGAGGCGACGCGGAGCACGGATGAGGCCCGACCACTTCTTGCTGCGATTGTTGCGAGCAGGCGTATTTCAACGTCAGTAAATCCGGCCCTAAGCCGGCAGAGGGTTCCAGCGGGGGCGGGGCCCCGTCCTCTCTTGGTGGCCTCGGCTAATGGAGCGTCTTCCCCGCCCTGCGCGGCCATATTGCCTGGCCCTCGTCCCGCGCCCTTAGCGCCTTCCGCAACGCTGCCGAGTATGCCCGCTCCCGATGCGATCTCCGCCGTCAGGAGGGATGCGCCGCGCGCAGGCTCCCACCTCCGGCACTTCCCTTCGATCGCTCCTGGGCTGGCCCCACTGGTCACCCGCTGGGCCCCGCCCTCGTTTTTAGGGTCCTACGGAAATCCCGGATCCGGCTGCTAGCGCGGGACAAGGCCGCAGGGTCCCTAAGCGCCCTTCACCACCGCTCCGGTGACACCTGTACCTCAGTTTATAGGGCCGCTGGGCTGATCAGGTCACCGTGTGCTCGGACGGCTCTGGGGGCCTGCTGCGTGCACCTTTCCACCGCACTGTCGGATCTGTGGCAGCTCTCGACGGAGCTGGCTCCGCTTCCGCTCACCGCGAGGGCACCACGCCTCGCCCTCCACACTCACGCCGCTGAGCCGCCGTAGATGTCACTCTGGCTGTGCCCCCTTCAGACGTTCTGTGCCGCCGCCACCTCTCTCCGCACGTTAGCAGGTGTTCGCACGCCTCCCTGCCGGTCCCTCCTTCACGTTCCAAGGCCGTCGGCTGAGACCAGAAAATTTAGTCCACGGCTGCCGGCGTCGAGCAAGGCCGCCGCCCACCGCACGGCCTACGCTGCCTCCCGGGCCCCCCCGCAGACCAGGGACAGCTCGATCGGTGCCTCTCGCCTTCCTGTAGCGATTGCTGTCTTGGGGGCAGGATACTTGGTCGGATAGAGTGCCGGATTGTCTGGGGAAACTACGTCGCTCTCAGAGCCTCGCTAGCGCGCGGCCATCGCTGTCGGCTGCAGGCCACGCCCCCTCCAGAAACATTTTTAGTGGAAAATGCCAGGAGGCCAGTGCATGCACCTGCACCCTTTGAGGTACTTTATTACCAAGCAGCCGATGGGTGGGAAACAAACAGTGAAAGAGTAGAATGCTGGCAGAGTGTGGGCCCGTCATATTTAACCCATTCCGTCCATCGGACAGCCGGGAGCCATCCGACGTCACAGTAGGCATGTGCATCCGACAACTCCCAGCCATCCTAGCACGCACCCACGGGGGAAGCACTGGCGCTCCCCCTGTGGGCCACCTATCTACAGGCCCCCACGAGGGATGGCATCAGAAGCGCCTCCGCTGCTCCCCCCCACTCTCCCCCTCCATGTCATCTAAAGGCAGACGCGCTGGAAACCATTCGCTTCCAGCGCGACGGATGGAGAAGGTGAGTTTCTCCCTGTGAAAGGGAGGGGGGGAACATTTGAAGCAAAGAGGAATTGGAGGAAAGGAAAGGGTTTTCCTTTCCTCCAATGTCTCTTTGGAGTATTCCTGCTGCACTATAGTGCATGAGGCACGATCGTGCAGCAGGAATGCCCACAAGACAACAGGGATTTTTTTAGGGGTCAATTATCTTATTGTTAATGAGTGGCCTGTTAGGGAAGGGTCACTCCCCTTTGTAGAGCAATAATTTTGGCCGTTTCTGCCCCCCCCTCCCCCGGTGAGCAGATTGGCCTTATGTTTTTAGGCCCATCCACCCCCAAGGTGGGGGAAGTAGCCATTAGACACCAGGTTTTTTTTTTATGTTAATGTTGGGGAGTGGCCCCTTGGGCGGGGGTTGCTGCTCTTTATGGGGGTAATGTTTTTGCCGTTTCTACTACCCCTTGGGTGCTGATTATGTTTTTAGGCCAAGCCATTAGACACTAGGGATTTCGTCAAAATCTATTTCTGTGATTGGGGGAGTGGCCCCTTGGGCAAAGGACACTTGCCTTTTAGGGGATGATTATTTGGCTGTTTCTCCCCCCCCTTGGGGGCAGATCAGCCTTATGCTTCTAGGCCCACCTGCCCCCCAGCATGGCTGTTGGATTGTGTGTGACTGGTGCATTATTTGCATATGGTATTGTAATGTTTTATTTCTCCTTTTTATCCTAGTGCAAAGCTTTTGATTCTTGTTTGCGGTTTCGGCAGTAGTTGATCTGTAGTTGCATAGTTGCATAGTTGCATATATTTGGTAAGAAAAACATTTTTGTTGTGTGTACTCCAAATAAGTAGTAGTGTAACATTCTTGTAAGTGGTGTCATAATAGCAGCATATTTAGTTGAGGTTTTGAACGTAAAATTATTTTTGGATTTGTGCACGATGTGTATTGTGTTGTCTTATGTTTCATTTTCTGTCCTTTTTCTTTTTTAGTGGAATATTGTTGGTCCTTGCTGTGTCTGTGCAGGGTAGGTGGTAGTGAGTCTAGCAGTTTCTGGCAAGTGAGTGGTATAGTTTTGGAGTATATAGGTCTTTGTGATAAAGCCACATTTTGTTTATAACTTATTTTCAAAGTGTTTGTTGTTGTGGACTTGTTTGTCAGGTTACCTTTATTAGTAAGGATAATGGCTGGAAACAGGATTACTGCTCAGAAGGTGGTTGGGATGCTTTTTTAATCTTCCTCTGACCATGATTAGGAGACTGATGCAGAGTAAGAAGTTGAAGATTCTGGCTTTGAGTTTTCTGTCCATGGGAAATCATCTGATAATGAAGCTAGTCTCAGTGCGGATGAAGCTACTCAGTGCGGATGAAGTGCCTGTTTTAGAGGAGGACACTGATGAGTCAATGGTGCAGCAAGAGACATCTGGATTGCAGCATGGGGCAGCAAGGCATCCCATTGGAAGTGCTGGACTCTGGGTTGATCCAAACATGGTGCAGTCGGTGTTGCCTGCCTGAAATGGTGATGCAGGGTGTAGAGTGATTTTGTTTTGCCAACACAGTTTTTTCAGTCGTTTATGAATGATGTATGTTTGCCTGTGATTGTTGGGCAGAATAATTTGAATGCTGAACAGTATTTGAGGGACAACAGTGCAAGACTTAGGCCCGCTCTTGAGCTACCCTGTGGACTCCCATAAATCTGTATGAGAAGAAGAAGTTTTTGGGTTTAACTTTTTTGATGGGCTTGATAAGGAAGCCGTCCCTGTCTTCATATTGGTCTACCAGTCCCTTGATGGCAACGGCCCTATTTCCTGCAATTATGAGTCAGGATCGGTCTTTACTTTTGCTTCGGATGCTGCATTTTGTTGTTAATGCTTTGGTGTTGTCACAAGATCACCCTATGACCATCGTTTCAAGTTTCATCCTGTACTTGATCACTTTGTAGATCAATTTTCAGAGATCTATTCTCCAGGGAATGAAATAGCTGTTGATGAGTCTTTGGACCTGTTCAAGGGCTATTTGGTTTTTAGCGGTACAAAAGGGGGTGGTGATGGACGGAGCATCAGAACCAATCAAACACTCAAACCGAGTCAACAGATTTGGGTTTGATCCATCACCGTTCTTTAGCCCACTCTGCCACCCCAATTCAGACATGGCCATATGCAAATGAGTCTGACCCTGTGCCTCACGGGCTGCACTGTTCCCATGAGGCACAGGGTTAGACTGATTTGCATATGGCCATGTCTGAACTGGGGTGGCAGAGTGGACTAAAGAACGGTGATGGATCAAACCCAGATCTGTTGACTGGGTGTGAGTGTTTGATTGGTTCTGATGCTCCGTCCATCACCACCCCCTTTTGTACCGCTTTGTTCTCCATAAGTTGGCAGGGTATGCTCAGACGTGAGTTCCTTGCTCACTTTGCCACTGGATTCAAGCTAGCCTGGCTGAAGACGGCTGAAATGCCAGAAACCGGTCCTAGGAAGCTTGTTTCCGGTCCAGGGAAGGCATGGCTTGGCAGTTCGGGCTGCACTGTTCCCATGAGGCACAGGGTCAGACTGATTTGCATATGGCCATGTCTGAACTGGGGTGGCAGAGTGGGCTAAAGAACGGTGATGGATCAAACCCAGATCTGTTGACTGGGTGTGAGTGTTTGATTGGTTCTGATGCTCCGTCCATCACCACCCCCTTTTGTACCCATTTGGTTTTTAGGCAATACATTTCTAGCAAGAGGGCATGTTATAGAATTAAGATGTATATGTTGTCTCAGAGTAGGTCTATAATTTCCAGGAGTACACTAGTATTGACCCTTCTGGTTGTCCACTTTACGAGAAAATTGTGTAGGATCTTGGTAGAGGAAATTTTAGCAAAGGTCACCATTCGCACTTAGAACATTTCTATACTGCTGTTCAATTATTTAAGGAAATGTTCAAAGTGGACACTCTTGCTAGTGGCATGATCCGCTCTAACCCTAAAGTTACCCAAAAGAGGGGACGGTGCAGTGCCTTCTGCTGTGAAATTTTTTGAACAGGAGGGATGTTTACATGCTGACTACCATTCATGATGAAAGTACTTCACCTGTGACTGTTTGGGGTCAGGTTGCTGAAGTGCGCACACCTGTGTGCCTTGTAGACTACAATAACCACATGGGTGGTATCGACAGAGTAGATCGGAGGTTGGAACCTTACACAGCTGTTCGTAAGGCTTACAGTTGGTATAAGATGTTGGCCATTCATCTCTTCAACTTTGCAGCTTTTAATGCTTTTGTTGTGTTCAAGGAGTGTTCTCCAGTGTCAAGGATGACTTCTGTTCAGTTTGAGGAGTCTGTGATAGGCAGCCTTGTTGTAGTGGAACAGGCAAATGTTCCTAGACTTGGAGTGGTGGAGGATGTGGCTAGATTGAAAGATCGCCACTTTCCCCGATTTAATTTCTCCGACGTCTAAAAAGAAAAATCCCTGTAGGAGATGTAGAGTCTGTTTTCGAAGAGGTATGCAGAAGGAGACCCGTATACAGTGTGCTGCTTGTCCTTATCTTGGGCTGTGTGTGCCCACATGTTTCAGATTGCATCACACTCAGACTCATAGCTGCTCCCAAAAACTCTTACTAGTGAACTGCCTGGTCTCTATTGTTTTATATATTTGTGGTTCTGTTTCACGGTTGGCATTAGAATGATCTATTTAGTTACTGCTGTTGTGTTTATAGTTTTGTATCCATTTCCAATGGGTTTGTGTTTTCTTTCTTGTTAAAAACATTTTTTTTTAATTTTTTCTCTGTAGAATGAGGGGAATGCTGAGTTGTAGGGCATTTGTACTGGCACGATGATCCCAGACAGAAATCTGAGGAAAATGTGTTTCTTACAGCTTAATTTGAGGTCTGCAGGGAATTCTTGGTACGAAAACATTGGGGCATCCACACAAGCCATACCTCCCTTGACTTCTCCAGGTGTCTAGTTTTCAGAAATGTCTGGGTATGGTAGGTTTCCCTAGATGGCCGGGGCCAAAAACCTAGGTCACTCTCCTTCCAAAACCAGGTCGTTTTGTGATAGGCAATTTTGATGTCTCTAATATAAGTTTTGGGCCCTTCCCTGCCGCGGGCACTTGGCCAACCCACACAAGTGAGGTATCATTTTTATCTGGAGATTTTGGTGAGTGCTGGGTGGGTGCAAATGTGTGGCTCCTCACAGATTCCAGAACTTTCCATCACAGAAATCTGAGGAACATTTAGTTTTTTCCCACAAAGTTTGAGGTTTGCAGAGGATTCTGGGTAACAGCACCTGGTGAGAGCCACACAAGACCCCCGATCCTGGATTTCCCCGGATGTCTAGCTTAAAAAAATGTATAGGTTTACTAGGTTTTCTTAGGTGCCGGCTGAGCTAGGGTCCAAAAAAATAAAAAAAAGGTTCGTTTTCACCGTAAAAATGTGATGTGCCCACAGTGCGTGTTGAGCAATTTCCTGTCACTGGCACTAGGCCTACCCACACAAATGAGGTAGCATTTTTATAGGGAGACTTAGGGGAACACAGAATAGTAGAACAAGTGCTATTACCAATTGACTTTCTTTGCATTTCTGCCTTCCAAATGTAAGACAATTTGTAAAAAAAATAGTCATTTTTAAAAATTACCTCTAATTCACATGTTTGTATGGGCACCCACAATTTTGTAGATGTGCAAATAACACTCATTCTAAACTCTATATTTTGTTCCCATTTCAGAAATATATGTTTCCTCTGTACCTATTTTTCACTCTCTATATTTTACCAAATGAATCGCAATATACGTGGTACACAATGAAAAACCATTGCAAAACGCAGCTCAGTTATTGGCTCTGGGTTCCCCAGGTTCTTGGTTAACCAACAAGTCCTATATATCCCCACAACTAGAAGGGTCCAGTGGATTTGACGGTATATTGCATTAAAAAAGTGTGTAATACTTAGAAGAAGATACAGGTGAAAACGTTGGCACAAACGGCAGTTTTTTTCAACTCAATTTCAATATGTATTATTTTCAACTGTTAGTTTCTCTAAATAAACCTTGAAGGATCTACACAAATGACCCCTTGCTGAATTCTGAATGTTGTTTACTTTTCAGAAATGTATAGCTTTCCAGAATCCATTATTGCTTTCACACCCATTTCTACCACTAACTGAAAGGAGATTGAAAGCCCAAAAAAATGCAAAAATAGACTGTCCCAGTAAAATGCCAAAACTGTGTAGAAAATGTTGGTTTTCTGTCAAAAATCTGCCTGTCCCTAAAAGCTGAGAAGATGGTGATTTCAACACCATAAACCCTTTGTTGATGCCATGTGCAGGGAAAAAGCAGACTCTTTCTTCTGCAGTACATTTTTACGTTTAAAAAAGAAATGTACTTTTCTGGGTCCACTCCAAGGGAATCCACAAACCCTGGGTACCTTTAGAATCCTCAGAGTGTTGGAAAATAATGAAGAGGATACCTTACGTGGACAAAAAGTTACAAGGGCCTAAGCATCAACTATCGCAAACGGTCAAAAAAGGCTTAGCACAGGGGAGGGAAAGGCCTAGCAGCAAAGGGGTTGAAATGTAGAGGTCATGGAAACATGTCAGTTACATAGGTCATGTTAACAAACAATACTAATGTAATGCTGCCCTCATACTTCATATTACATTCCACACTACAACTAATCCGCTAGATTATCACCAATCCAACTAACATTCAATGATTCTACCGTTCGCGATTTCTTTTTTTTGTTGACAAATCTTCAGGCTCTCTCGGGTATGTGGCAGTTACTTTTCCACTATTTAAAATCAATTGGAGTGCAAAAATCATAAATATGGAACAGTAAAGATTCAGGCTGGCTTGGATATCCATTCTCTATATATAATTATAAAGATTTGGCAGATGGTTGCTGAAACTTAATTCTAGAGGCATCACAAATATTGCAAGCTTCTGAATTCCTTACTAAAATGTTTCTCGCCTTTCATGCCAAGATGCTCTCATGTTCTAGGAAGGCTATGTAAATGAATTGGCACTGCCTACAACTTAGAATGGTGCACGTGCGATGGTCAATGATAGAACAATCAGATGCACTTTCTATTTTCATTTCATATTTTACTTCATATTGCATTCCATAAGATGGTTTGCTTTTTACAGGATGTTGTGTTTTTGTAATTTTGTTTCCATGCAACTTATTATTCTTGTGCAATGTGTACTATGATCTGAGCCACCTCTACATGTGTGTATGAACTGAGGTTGTGGGTGGGTGTTTATAATGGATCATGTTTGAGACCTCCAGAGATGAGACTTAAGGTAGTGCAGGTTTTTCACAGCGACTGTCAGTGGGTCATAAAGGTTTTTCTAATACATGTTTGCTGAATCCACGACCTCTCTGCAGAGTGCACATTGCAGTAGGCATGTGTGCCAGTTGTGACTGTGATTCTATGTGAGAGTGTGTAAAGAATATTCACATGGCAAAAGTAAATAAAAAGCAGTGTTTACAAGAGAGGAGGTGTGTTGTGGTTGGGGATAGTTACGTTAAGTAGCTGCAAGGAAGCATGAGAGAGTATGAAAAGAGGGTGCTGAAGAGAAAAAAAAAAAAAAGGATATGCGAGTTATGCAGATGGAAGATTTCAGAAAGATGTGGGTAGAAAAAGGAAAAGGTAATAAGTGCCTAAAATTGTGAGACTGCAGAAGAAGGTGGTGCCAAGAGAAGAATAGGAATGAGACCACTAGACGGTGGTAATTACCTTACAGCAGAATCATGATAATATATCCAATATTAATTTGCTCTAAAATGTTTGATATTACTGGGCAATATTGATTGTGCATTATAAAATTAAAATCCAGCTATGGCTGTGTTTCTGAAAACAGGTTTATTTATTGAAAAATATTACTTTCAGCAATGACTTTGTAGCTTGATCATACTGTTCACTACTATCAACTACCTCTGCATTAGACCATGTCTTGAGAACATTTTTACTTGGTTAAAAAAATCCTAAGTTTATAGAAGTGAATGTGTGAACAGCTTGTATATGCAGGTAATACAAATTCACAAATACTTGAAATGTTTTGAAAACCTCAGAATGCAGGCAGAAGAAAACAAATCATCCATGTTGATAGAAACGGTGGGTGTAGGTAATTCCTCTTTTTGCATGATCATCCCCACTTTGCTTAGATTGATGCTGCTGGTATTTTGACTGTACACTGGGACTTTTCTAACCAGGCACCAGTTAACGTGCACCGACTCTAAATGTCCCTACCATATGGTACAAATGTGAGTCAGAGCCTATAAGTTAAAGGTCACTAGTGGACTGCAACAAACATTGTGCCACCACTAGAGTGAAACTGAAAAACATGACTGCAGGCCTACAACTGTAGGCCGTCTATGCAGTTTTAAAACTAAAATTAAGACTTGTCAAAATACCTCTTTTGTCAGGCCTAAACCTTCTTTTTAAATAACTGTGAGTCACCTCTAAGTAGGCTTTAATCTCCAATAAGGAAGGGTGCATGATATTTAAAAGGCGGAAATATTGAAGTTAAATGTAAAACATGTTCTTAAAATGACAAGGCACCAAAAGCTATTTACTCTTTAGCAGGGTTATCTGCTCCATTGGAAAGCACTGGGATATATTATTAAAATAAAAAATGCTATCTCCGCTTATGAAACAACTAAAAAATTATTTTTTGACTTTTTCAAATATTAATTACAATCCCCATTCACTGGTAAAGTCAGATTTGTACTAAATATTTTTCAAAAGGTACTTTTAAGATCTTATAAATCACCTCCTAAGGTAGGCCCTAAAGGCTCAAAAGGCAGAGTGCATGGTAGCCAAGTAGTCATAACATGTATATTTCATGTTTTACATGTTGCGTCAGTGAAAACACAATATTGGCAAGGCTGGCCTCCCATAGATTACCACTGGTTTGCCTTAGTACACTTAATAAGTGCTAAATTCAATTTTGGAACAGCTCATAAAATATTTCTTCCACTCACTTTAATGGTTATTTAAAATCCTTTTTAAATGGTACAGTCGGGTTTTAAATTACTTATTTTGGAAATGCCACTTTTAGAAAGTTGGCATTATTCTGCTTAAGCAAAATGAGTCTTTCTGCCAGTGACCAGGGTCAACTGGCAGTTGATGGCTCCTCTGCTGATAAATGTGTATTAGGGTCAGACAGTGGACAAAAGACCTGAGTGTAGAGGGGGAAACGGGGTCTTCATGAAAAGATGTCTGGGAAGGGGCTGTGCTCCTGCCCTAATTGTAGTCGGCTCCTTTCTGACTTCAGAAGATGCCTACCCTGACACTGGCAAATGCAGCTCACACCTGGGTCGCCTGTCTGCTCTTTGTTTCACTAGATGGACTGGATCTAAACTCAGGGGAAGAACTGACCAGAACCAGTTTTCTTTAGACAAAAGGGTCTCCCTCACCCACAGACTGGCACAGGGCATAAAAGTGGATCCCCCCAGAACCTGAAATCAGAACACTCCTGGACCTGTGGAGATTCAGAAGAAGGAATGCCCTCCTGTCTGAAGGAAGACTGGACCTGCTTGCCTTGAACCCAGGACCCCAGAAATGATTCATAGGGTCAGTGGCTACATCCTGTTTGAGCTACAAAGACACAACAAGCTTCCAAAGGTCCTTCCTGATTTCCAGCTGACCAGACTCAACTGGACATTACCTGGTCCCATTTACTGGCCTCTGTGGAAGTAAGTCTTGAACCCCTATCGCCGTCTTCAAGGTCCTGGACCCTGGACAGAAGTCAGTGTACTTCTCCCTCCTAAATGAAGTTTTCACCGGATGCAATGTAGTGCAATGCGGAGCTCCGGAGAGCTGCACAGCCTTAACCACAGGCTTGATCAGACCCAATGCAGACCCCTGCTGAGCCGCACTGTGCAGCTTCCGACTTGAAGCCTCACCAGAACTAGCACAGCATGACCAAGTGATTTAGGTGAAAAAAAAAACCACAAAAGCAGGACTTGCTGGAGTCCATAGAATCAGTTGCCATCTAGGTATGATACTGATAAGGTGGAAAAATAAACGGCTAGAATTAAACTTTTAACAGAACCCTGAAGACCCTTACTTTCCCTGAATTGAATATCTAAATTAAGTCACATATGTTTTGGCTACTATACATACAATATTTTTTTCAATTTCACATGCGTGATATTTTGACAGAAAAAAAGAAAATAGAACGTTGCTTTTGGACTGAACCTCGGGATCTGCTTTGAAATGTTTGGACTGCACACTTAATTTTATCCTGCCTATATTTACTGAGAGAAATCAAACAACATTACTGAATTCAGTTTTGTTTGCATTTATTAGAGTACATGCCCTAAGCCACCCATTTTTTTAAAAGCTTTTTTCCAATATTTAACATAAAATAAATTTACAGAAGAAAAAAAACTGTTTTCAGGGTTTCAGCTTGTGACATTGAAATCACTGCACTTTTCAGCAGTGATTGTTTAACTCACTGGGCCCTCCCGTCTCAAGTACCTGTCAGTGGCACCATAGTCCAAGAATGCACTGCAATTGGAGGATTCTCGACAAAGTAGATCCTGGTCTCACATAAAGTGGAATTCTTCTCTAGTGCTCTGGGTTAATAATTGTATTTGGTTTGTTGAGTGTGATAAGAGGATCAGGGCAGATACGTTTTAAGGCATGGACCAAGCGGGCACTGGACCACGGCTCCAACATTTCAGGGGGCCCCATAAAAGTCTTGCAAACTGTGGCTCTGCTCTGCAAAACAGTCCTGACCTGATGGCATTTAATGATTCTTTAACACAGGTTGCTTTAAATACCGTTTCTTCTGTTAAATTTTGCAGAGGAATATTGTGTTTATGATTTTCATCACCATGCAATAGCAATAAAAATAGTTTATTTTAAAATGGAAACAGGACCTCACTTGTGATAAATGTGAAGTAATGATGCTGAGTTTTAAGTTCATGGGAGACACGAATTTAATTGGCTTCCAACTCCACCGCTCCCTGGAGAATAACTGTCCCAAGCCCAACTGTACAACTGAACATCAAACATTCTATCATAGAGCACCCTCTGTCACAATAGGTGAAATAGAGCTGCACATAACCACAGTCTATAACATGCTACAAGTTAGTGAGATTTGAAATTATATTAGTGAGCTGCTGCTGTAGTACAATATTGAAAGCACACGTCACTATCCCTGGATATTCGATGCAAACATATTTAGACTTTAGAACAGTGCAAAGAGCACTGCCAGTGCCCTAGCGAAAGAGGTCATGAAAGAACTGAAATTGGACCATAAATTCAAAGGTGTTCCGAACAGGCCCCCCAAAATACAGTTGGCACAGGGTCCACAAAATCCTTAAAAGGACCCTGGGTCAGGCACAAATTCTTGCAAACATTTTCCACTGCTAATATTTAGGCCCAGTTCAGGATACATTCAGAGTATTTCTCCCATGCAGAGAAGAGCTCAGACTCACTCAGATGTAGCCAGACAAACCACCCATTTTAGTTACAGAGCACAATATACCGAGAAAAAGCCAGGCAAAGGGAGTGAATGACAATCTATTCCTACCTCTCTCTTTCTTTCTCCCCTTCTAGGTCCTCAGACAATCAGAGTGAAAGAAAGTCAGCAAAAGACAGACACTTTGATTCGGTCCCAGTTGTATAGAAGACCCGTTTAAAGAAGAAAAACCAAAAAAAGACTATGGCCAGAAGAAGTAAGGAACAGAGAGAGCAGCAAGGCAGAAAGCGCGAGTTCATAGACAAAGCAGACACCTCGGCTCAGTTACAATGTGGCAACCGGAGGAAGCCAACCAAAATAAAAGCAACCTTAACAGAAGACAGAAATAATCACAAATTTCAAGAGAAACTAAAAAAAAATACAGTGACCAATACAAACCAAGCCTTACCCGGATACAGACACCGAGAAAAGCCAAAATTCAGATATTATAAGCCTTAGTAAAACACAAAAAAGCTACTGAAGTTAAAGACCAAAACAAAGATATAGGAAAAGTCCAGACATAAAAAAATAATTTTAATGTACACCAAGTAAGTGCCACAGAGATGCTCAATTGACATCAACCGAGATGCATTATGACAGAGCTAGAGAGAGCGAGAGAGAGAGATAGAGAGAAAGAGAGAGACTGGCTTAGTCAAAGACACAAAGTGACACTCACAAAGTAACAACTGTAGTTTGGAAACCAAAGACAGATTAGAACTTGCATACCCTACAAGGATAATTACGGACAATCAAAGAGTGGCAACAAGTGAAAGAAAAGAGTGACAGAGAGGGCAACAGAAGGAGAAGACCAGTGAGAGAGAAAGAAACTCATGGACATTACCAAGAGAAGTCAGGTAAACAGTCAGACACAGAAACAAAAACAAAGTGAAAAACAAACCGAAATATACCCAAAGATTCTCTCCAAGTAGGAGAAGGGTAAAATCATCAGATAGAGTTTAATACTGAGGATAGCAATACGGTGAATTTAAAAGCCATAATGAGAGCTACAAAGGCTATAAGTGAGGGATTCAATGCAGTTTTGACACCAAAATACCAACACAGAAAAAACCATTCAGCAACAGGCAAAGATGTGCCAGAAAGACACCACACCTAGGTTTATGGTGGCACTGAGTTACCTCCATTAAGGAAACTAAAAAACAGCCACAGAGAGAAATACTAGCATTAGCCATGAGAAGACAAAATAACTGAGACACCCAAGTCAGCCACATGGAGACACAAAGAGACAGCCTAAGTGAGATATTAGGGAAGAGAGAGAACCAGAAAGAAAGACACCGGAACTGGCAGCCACAGAAAGCGATGCTTATAGACCGTCGCAGAGAGACAGCAAAAATATGCACCACTATTCAATGAAACGTGTGATCCCAGTCAGATCATTAAATTGAATCAAATTCAGACGGACATGCGCACCTCAAAGACGACTTTTTCATCAACACACATTGGTCGGCTGCTTCTTTTTTTCTCTGGCTGCAAGTGTTGGCTTATATTCGAGCGGAAGTGATTATCCTGAACAGGAACACCCAAAACATCACTAACACATCTTCATGAATCTGTGGCCGAGAGCGTTGCTCTCCCTCCTCTACTATGGAGCGATCATTTCCCATCACGACAGCTCATAATACAATCAGAAAATCCCTACCTGTCTGACCTGCAAAACTGTCTTCATCGATCCCTTTATCTTTTTTTATTTTAAAATGCCACTACGGTCATTAAACTAACTCACTTTATGAAACAAAAAAATGCTTCACCTGCAACGTAGCCAGTGTCTCAAATAAAATAAAAAACAATGTTTATTCTCCATCAAAACTGCCCCTCTTCTTCCCCAATGTTACAAAGATCACTGGAATCTGTAGAAAATCTGTTCGTAAGCAAGGCCCGAGTGGCAGCCAAAAACGGTTCTGGCATAGTTTGTCAAACCGCCCCCCAATTTTCGCGGAGAGGAGGGTGCAGGTGGGCTCTCTCATTGTTTGTTGGATCATTTTCATCGGACAGTTAAGTCCTTACTGCAAAGTGCACACTGTGAAAATTTAACCCACCATTTCTTTTTTTGTTTTGTGTGTGATTATTGTGATCTTCAAGTACGCCTAACACTCACTCACTTACACACGACACACCCATTATGGAAATGTTGGTTTTTTACCTTTTTTCTTTACTGTGGGCCATTCCTCACAGCCAGAATCTTGGTCACATTTCTTACTCCATAGCAGAGCTGGCATCATACATATTGCATGATTTATAACACAGGGCCTCATTGTGTCTTGCACCACCAGTCACACTATAACTGTGACATCAACTCGTGAGATGAAAAGGATGAGCTTCTGCTTGGGGCTTATTGGCTTTGCCAATGATTTCAGCCATGCAGTACAGAATCCTCGATGCTGGGTGGCTTCTTACAGGCATGAGTACAAAAAAAACATGCATTTCTAAAGCGCATGTTCACCTTGAGGGCTGAAATAACATGTGTATTTTTACCCAAATCAATGGCATTTAGAAAATGTACATACATCCTTTTAAGATTTAATGCACATCACAGGAAAATATGATTTTTATTTGCACAAAGAAAATATATTATTGGCTTTGAATTATAACTTAAACACTCATGTATGACTGAAAAATATAAAAAGAAAAGAGAACGGAAAAGAAAAGGCATTGCCAATGTAAAGTATTAGATCACCAGCCCTGGCACTAAAGTGCACTTTTTTAGGTGAACGTGTCCGTGTCATCAAGTAAAATGCTATCATTCATAGTACAAGTCAGCCAATGGCTGAAGTGGACTGACCCCTTGCTTTATATTGTATGCTATGGTGGGTGGAATAAAATGGGAATGACAGATGAACAGGCCAATCAATGGAGGAAGAGGGTTGACTCAAAGCCTCTCTATAGATGTACATAATTTTATTTCTGAATATTTTTTTAATGAGGCTGGTGAGACTGCTAAAGCTGCCTCTAAGCCATGCCTAATTAAGTCATATGACCTACAACTTTGTACACCCTATGAAATGCAACACGGAATCAGTCACACTACCTTACAGACAGCAGTACCATCACTATTTAGTTTATGCAAATAGAATCTTTGAGACAGATGTTTTCAAAATAAGGCTTTAGGATATATCACTGGAGAGAAGAATGCATTGTCAGAGCAGTATCTGGAGACAAGCGTTGATATTGTCATAAGTAGAAGGATCTAAATGCTTTGACAGCTATTGGCCTCAACTATACCTATTTGGCATACCTTGTTTAAACACCGGTCAGTACACCTTGAAAGAAAGATTTTGCGTATTCATGAAAGACAGACCCTCTGTTTATCAGCAGTGCGCGCTGCTAGACTCACAACACGACACGACCTGCTTCTACCACAAAAATCCTCCAGTAACACTGTATGATATCTGTGTGTACCATATTCATTGTATGACATATCAGCATTATGTGTTGTTCTACTGCTACTATTGACAACTTATCACAAAGGCCTCGGTAATGAAGCCTGTGGCCAGGGGCAGGGCTTAGCACACCCACTCGGCAGGAGACCAGTACATTTGGGGTGATGAGAGGGGGTTGCCTTTTGGGGTCAAATCACCTTCAAATTATAACTTGATTATTGAAAACGTAGATAGAATTATTACAACTTAGATGTGTGTAAAAAAGGAACTGAAAATGTGTTAATGAATAGTCTGACAAACACTGGAGTAGGGAATCGTGGAGGCCTTTCAAGGTACCAGTATTCTCGCTCTGTTATTGAGGCAGAAAGGTTATGCTCAGAAAAAGGAATTTAAGACAATGTCACTTCCTAGCCACAGACACTAAAATGAAGAGTAATAGTTCAGAAGGAAGGGATAGGTCCCATGCACAGTGGTCATCCCACTCCATGGAAATTATCAGTTTGAAATATTAACAGCATTATCATGAAGGAGCAAGTGGTATCAATATACAGTCAAGGACCAATCACAGTCAGTCTTGCCAACAGTACCTTCACCGAGTAGTCAATTCTTCATGCTAGCAACAAAGATCACTCATATGGAAACTCTCTTACATTAGCAGTATTACAAGAGCTTATGAAAAGGTTTTAGAAGCCAGGTACTACCTTAGGCAATATTTGTTTGAACTCAGCGTCGGATTGGTAACGCGGGCTCTCGGGCAAAGCCCAAGGGGCCGGTGTCCAGTTCTAACTGTTGGATGATTTTTTTAAGCAGCCTGGGTGGGAGGGGGAGCGATTTGGGCGGTTTCTACTTTGTTCGATGCAGTCAGTGGCCCAGTGGGTGCCTGAGTGGCCTTTCTAGAGGTAGATGGGCGTCCATTACCTCCCTTTTATCAAATGGCAGAGGTGTTACTCCCTCTCTCCCACTGGGCCGGCACGTTAATTTATGCATATTGAGCGGGGGCAGGAGGGCCTGAGCATAAGTGGCCTCACTTGTTTTCAGGTGTGTTTCACCACTGTAAACTAATCTGTGCATTTTGTATCCCCCCCCCCTTTTTTTTTTTTAAATAACATTTCGCCGGAGCAGTCTTTGGAAGGGCAAATTTTTTTAGCGTGCCAGGGCCAATTTTTAATCCCAATCCAACCCTGTTTGAACACGGGCAGCACCTTTTAATTAGAGCACAAACACACCACGAACAAGATCATACAGTGTATTCTTTTATTTTAGAAGATCATAGATTTGAATCTTGGAAAACAAAACCAATCTTCAGCTGAATAACCCCCACTTAACATTAAGGTAACATATCAGGCATATTTTGGCAGACACCTTGTCCCCAAAGACATTGTGCGTCTATTGCTACCCAAGCCAATTGTATTCAAGATCAGAAAAGAATAGATTGAGTGGACCCACTAGTATCTGAATCTGTGATTATTGGGTCAAACACATCCCTCCAGTGGGTGCAACTGTCCACCCAGCCACCACACCCACATGTGACTTCCCAACTACTGAAAGGCGAAGAAGGTAATAGACAAACAAATTAGCAAAGCTAGGTCTGTACATGCTATGCCATAAACACTTTCAATAATGCTTTTCAATTTAAGTTTTCAAGAACTTCACAAATGTACAACTTTTCAAGTGCTTCATGTTTTAACATGCAATCGGTCTAAAGAACACACCGCATTCTCAGAGGCATGAGGGAGTTCCTTCGGAAACAATCCCTGTAAATCCCTTGGCAGTGTGGGAAAAGATAAAGGATCACCCCCAGGTTTAGTGGGGTGTGAAAGAAGGGATTACTCCAAGGAAACAGAATTTATTTTGCACAGGGTATCCTATTGTCCCTGGTCAGAATTCTCTGCTATTCAGACCTCCACACAGCAGGAATAGGATCCGGTGGGGAATGTTACCGGATCGTCCCAGAAAAATGTATAGAAACCTGTGCCAGGCACAGCTTGTTCATGTCGATTTCAGGGAAGGTTTGTGAAATCCAGACAGTAGTAAATCTACATTAACATGCAAGTGTAAATCTGAGTGTAGATGTGCTACCTTCTTTGTGAATCGAGCCCCAAGTTCTAACTTAGTGTTGCATTTTCCTTAGGCGCCCTCCTTCGGACCCTCTACAAAGAACTAATGGCCGGGAAAGCTAATGGCCGGGAGAGGTAATGGCTTTAAGATCTAATGACAGGGACAGCTAATGACAGGGACAGCCAATGACAGGGACAGCCAATGACAGGGACAGCCAATGACAGGGAGAGATGTGGACAGGGAAAGCCAATAGCAGAGAGAGCTAATGACAAGCAAATCCAATGGCAGGGAGAGCGAATGGCAAAATGAGGCCCAGCCTGAAGAGGTGTGGCGAGGAAGAGACCAGCATTGAGCAGTATTTTCGGAAAGAGATATGGACAGCAAAAGATACTGATTGGGAGAGTAACCGCTGGCAAAGGTATGGGGTGGGGGATGAATGGGCTGGCTGCAAGCTGTGAGGCATTGAGAAGAAGGGTCAGGGAGAGATAGTAGAAGACAATTGGGCAGGTGGGCAGGAAGAGGTGTGGACAGAGGGGTGAGGTCTGGAGTGGTGCAGTATGGGTTCAGCTGGGCGAGGTGTAAGGAAACATTTGGGTAGGGAGCGGTTCAGGGATGGAGACATACTGGCAGGAACCTGTACAGGAAGGGAATGACGCAGGGAGGTAACAGTGCATGAAGGGGATGTACAAACAGGAAGGGGCAGAGGCTGGAAGAATGGCAGGTAAGGAGAAGTGGGGTCAGGAAGATGTACAGATACAGCAAGTTGCTAACAGGAAGCAGATGCATCAGGTAGTGGCGTGAATATGAAGTGGTACAGTAAAATGTGCAGATAAGGAAGGAACAGGATGAGAGCTATGGATTGAAATAGGTGTAGGCTGAGATAGGTGCTGGCTGGGATGAGCTGTGAGAGGATGGGCAGGGGGAGGTATGGGCAGCAGAAGTGAAGACAGGAAGAGGTTAAAGGTTTGGGAGGTGTGGGTGGACAGGCAAGCTGAGAGAGGTGTGGCCAGGGAAAGGTATGGGTAGGAAGAGGTGCAGGATGGGAAGGGAGGAGCCAGGTAAATGTGAAGCCAGAGATAGGTTTGGGATTAGTGCTGGCTGACAACTGCCCATGCAGGTAGGTAGATGATGGGTGCAAACTGACAGAGGTGCAGGTGCAAGTATGTGTAGGAATAGGTACAATTAGGATGAGCTACTGCCAGAGAGAGAATTCGGCAAAATACCTAAAGTGAAATGTGTAAACGTTGCCATATTACAAAAGAGACACAAAAAATGTAACATAACACTTCACTGTTGTCTAAAGTTGAAATGTGACACACATGGGCATCATGATGGCATCACATCTTGCAAACCAGGGCATCAATGCTTGCATATTAGCTGGAAATAGAAATGTGCTCACACATCTAGACAAACATGTCCAATGTATATCATCCTTTAGATTTTAGTGACATAATCACAAGGTGGCAATAGGAGTGAAACTTAAAAAAAATACCCGTTTCTAGGCTATTTTTCAGCAAACTATATGCAACACAGCTTGGATTAAAAAAGGCTTTATATTAGAATCATGCCCAAAAATGATTTAGTTAAAAATATTCTGTTTACCCCATCACGTTTTGACATTCTTGTAGGTTTAAGGTGTTATTGTGATAAAGTAGAACAAACCAATGAGCAAAGGAGATAAATGAGAACCATGACTAGGTCGTCCCCACATCACTCAAACCCAATGGAAACATAGGTCGGTCCTTGTCACCATCCTCAAAGTGCCATAGAGACAGCCCATCCAAACCATGTCAAAGCATGAAAACCGCAGGCCAGGCTATGGCCGAATCGGGCTGACCAAAATAAATACATTAATCCATCCATCGACTTCAAAACACAATTAAACAAAATACCGGATTTCCTCCAGTGTAATAAGCTGCTGCATGCCTCGAAGAACCTGAAAACAGTGTTTTTAAAGGAAACATTTCCAGTCCCTGGGGCTACCATTGTAATCATTGTGTGAAAACGTTTTAAAGCAATCTTAAATGCATAGCACAATAGCATTGCAAATTAACGAAGTTTAATATGCCGAATGAGCTGCTTGGAGTCAAACCAGCAATTTCTCTGACTCCACCATTACCATTCCTGACCCAGGCCAGGTCTGCGTGACTTTCTAAGCGGGCAGCCTGTACTACGCAAAACAAATGACAGTGTCAAAAAGCGAGTAAATTAAAATATCTTAGATGATGAATGTATGTAGGAGGACTTTTGGCAGCATGCGATGTTCGCATTGCAAAGCAAACGAAAGCACCGGAAATTAGAAATACAAATACATTGTTTGAAAACAATAGTATGCAGATGAATTATCAGGAGCATGGATAGTCAGAACAACCCCTAATTAAAAATTACTGTTATGCAGCATGTTAATCGTGAGTTATCGTGAAAGCTATCCAGAAAAAACATGTGCCCACAAAATGGCAGCTCTTTCCATAAAAATATGAGATGTATATTTTTGGTAAAATACTAAAGTGATTTATTTGTTTATGCATGGATTGATCCGCATTGGCCTCACACTATTTCTAAACTATTGTCAATTATTTAATTACTGAAAAAACTGTTCTGTAGTGCACTATAGCTATTTGAATACAATTGAGATACAATCGAGCTTTTCACTTTTTTGTTGATATATTTCAAGCACTATATATATACATATATATATTTTTTTTTTAAACCTAGACTTGGATGTAATGTATACAGGCTATAAATAACGTAAACGTTATTTACAGGACACAAAGAACATAATCTTTAGTTTTTTTTCTATAAGAGAAGAGGGGGTGTGATTGTGTGAGTGCGAGAAGAGAGTGGGTGTTCCATTCTCGTGTTGCCTGCAGAGAGGATGTGGTCCATCGGCTTAAACTGACGACTTTGGTGCAGGAAACCAGGGTTCGAGCCTCGAGGTCGCGTCCACATCCTGTGATTCTGGGCAAATCACTTAATCTCTCTGTGCCTGAATGTGTAATGTAAATACGGTGCTCATGTAAAGCGCTCCAATACCTTCGGGTCGAGTTCGCGCTATATAAATATGCACCAAAAAAAAGTGATGATATGGACAACTAGTAATTTAATTTTTCTGACTCTTGGGACCCCTCAAGGGAGATGAACCACATTAGGATCTGTTTTCCATCTTTATTTCTGTATATTGTATTTCTTGCTTCAGTAATCAAGCGTTGCAACTACAGCCCATATCTTTGTTTTCTCTGGAAGTGTTTTTTCACGTGTTAGAAATGGTGCCCAGGTGAAATAAGCTAAACTCTACAACCAAGTGCTTTAATAACCATTATTGGCTATGCTGGTGTTCTAGGGACCAAAGGCATGATTTCTTTGGTTTGTCAGAATGTGGGTTCTGGTGATCCGCCACTGAACATGCATCAGCGCAGGAGCAAGCCTCTTACGAGTGAATGCCTTGGATGGCGTCGACGATATCCATTGGTGGGGGTCGCCTAAGGGTACAGAAAAATCTTGCAATGTTATTAGATAGCGGGGCTCTTATAGAGGGCCGGCTGGGTGCAGGTTTGGCATCAGGTGCCCTGTTAATTTCAATGGGGATTCTCTGGTTGCAACAAAGACTGCAGGCTCGGGGACGAAGATCTTCTGGAGGTGACCACCGGTTGGAGAGGTAAGTTGAGATGCTGGGAAACCATCAGTTGGGCCACCCAACGCTGTGGGGCTTCGGGTGTTGGGGTGTCTATAGGCGATGGGTTTCTCTTACCAGCTCTGGTCACGGTTGGGGGGGGATCCTCAAGAAAGAGGCTGCAGGCTTCGCTGGGAGATTCAATGCTGGGCAGAAATCACCAGATCTAGGGTCAGAATTGCTGGGTAGACCTCCTCGTGGTGTTGGGCCACTATAACTCGGGCCGTGGGCGACGGGTGCAGAGTGGTGCAGACTCGCAGATTTGGCCAGAGCCTGTTGGTGAACAAAACCGGTGTTCACAGGAGACAAAGTCTTTTCTTGGGAAGGCAGGGCAGATCCTCTGGGTTCTTGAGGTTGCTGGCTGCAGGACACACTGTAGTTTCGCTTCAGCAGGTTTGAGGTGGGGGCAGGCCGATAGGGCTGTGGCCAAGTCATTGGGCGTTGTCCTCTTCTTAGCTTCCGTACAGCTGTTTGGTCCTTCTTTTCTTCTTGGTTGTTTGTCTGAGGCAAGGTTTCGGGGTGCCCCTAAATACTAGATTTAGGTGCATTACAGGTAAGTAAAAGGTTTGGACCAATGGATCCCTTCTTTGGGGTGAGTACACCCCCTATTAGGCCACCCTCTAGTGGGAGGGGGGATAAGTCTCACTCTGGTTGGCCTCTTCAAGATGGCGGGCCCGAGAGTTGTGCTTCACCTTGCCTCCCCCACCTGACAGGTGGGGTTGGCAAAGGTGGGCACACCTCCCTTCCTCACTTTGTTTTCCTGCCGGTTCTCCCACCCAAGTGGGGGTCAGAACCGGTCAGGACCAGTTGCTGGAAACAGCAAACGGCCTAGGAAAGCTCAAAAAGTCAGCAATCCTTTGAAGCTTCCCCTTCATGGACCCTGCCCATCCTGGGGGAGGAGGCTTGGCACCTTGTCCCATGAGGTGCATTATTTCAGGCCCCGAGAGCAGCAGGTTCTCGACCCAGGGGTCCAGAAACATGTCTGGTGGTGGCAGTTGGGGAGCAGCCACTCAGCCTAGACACTAGTGTTACCTCATTTTTCAGGGGGCATCTCTAAGATGCCCTCTGTGTGCACGTTTCAATAAATCCCACACTGGCACCAGCGTGGGTTTAATGTCCTGAGAAGTTTGATACCAAAGTTTGCAGTAAAGTAAATATGGTATTGTGGATTTCGTAATGACAAACTCCCAGCACCATATACTCTAAATGGCAGTACTGCACTTACAATGTCTAAGAATTGGCTAAGACACTGTAGGGGTACAGGGCTCATGCACCTGTACCCTCACCACTGGTATAGTGCACCCAGCTATTGGTGTGGCTGTTCTATGCCATGGCAGTGGGTTGTAGACATGGCACAAAGGGATGTGTGCCATGCCAACTTTTCACTTTGTTCTGCACCAAAACACGCAGCCTGGGAAGGCAGCGTGTGAGTGTAAAGGTACAGGGCCTCTAAGGCTGGCACAATAAGTGCTGAAGCCCTTAGAGGCCTTCCCTGGTCACAGAGCCCTGGATACCGGTTTTACCATTTACCAGGGGCTGACCTGTGGCCAGAGAGTGCCAATTGGGTTTGGTCTTCAAAGTAGTTTTAGGGAAAGAACATAGGCCCTGGGTAAGTGGTTGGCAGGAGCCCAGGTAACACTCAGTCAAAGTACATCAGCAGTTCAGCAAAAAGTGGGGGCAACCATGCAGAAATAGGGCACTTTCTCACACAGCTCTAGTAAGGATATTTCTTTGACGCAATCTTAGAACGCAGTAAGATTATTCACCAGTATTTTCAACACTAGCATGAACCATTTCTGAACTTCGAGGAGGCAGTTGACATTGTAGACTTGAATGAGAGTGAACAATTCGGAGATACACTATTATGGATCTGAAATTAAGTCAGAATCATTTTAGGTCTTTTCTTTTATTTTCCTGCACTGAGCAATTATGGCCATATGCATTGTATACAATGGAAAGGCTGTTAAACGAATATGAAGAAAATAAGGTGTAGAAGTCGAGTCAGAGCCTCTCTACATGGTGGGGTGGGCACATAGAGTGGCAGTGATAACTTTAGACAATACATTTGTCTGTGAAGAAAGCCATCACAGGGGTGGGGGATGGGCGAGTCCTGACCTCATGGACAGAATGGATCCCCAAGGTTGCTGAGAAGTTTTGTAGTGGGAGAATTTGACAGTTGCATCTCTTCAGACTCCAATATTAAGAGGGGATCGGGGTCTTGCTGGAGGTCCTTTGGGAGCTGTGGAATTGTTCATTCTGGTGATGGAATGGATGTAAACAGGGAATGAATCGGATTGGAGGGAATCAGGCGCTGTTAGAGAGTTCAGTATGTGATGCTTTTTTAGGGTTCGTGGGTGGTCAGCAAACGAGAGTAAGGGACTTTGGAGGGTGGCAGGAGAGATGACTTTCTCATTCGTTCGAGCAGGACCCCTTATTGTTGCAGGAATGTGGTGTGTGTGTGTGGGGGGGGGGGGCAAGGATGGGGATACAGTACCATATGGCAGACACTGTGTGGCAACAGCAGGTGTTCCATTACCTTTCATTACGGTATATTCAGTGAGCTGGTGCAGGTTTGGCTGCTATAGGAATGCCGTCTGTAATGCTTAAATATCGTGTTTCAGTGGAATTTGCAGAAATGCAATTGGTATACCAGACACTGCAGCTGTCCTTTTTAATCTGATTGGTGTGCAGAATGGGGTTGTGACCTTTTTCCATAGTCTAGCTACGGTCTGAACACGTTTTTGATTATATCCGAATTCAACTTCTGATCATTTGACTCGGTTCAGGTCCTTTATAGCTTGTGTGCATGTTCTAAAATTCGAGGCACGTGTGCACGCGGACGAGTAATGTTGATTGGTAATACAGCTTATTTTTTCCACATTTGCATGATGTTTTTTGCTTTCTTTTTGTTTGCAAAAAGTATTCCTTGGATATTCAGAAAATTATTTGTCTTGGCATCATCTTCATAATTGTTTATCTATATGTGGCATTTTTTTACTGAAGATACTTACTGGGTCGGTATAATGCTCCCGTCTTCTGTACTCCGCAGCATACAAGTGCTCTATGGATTTCTTTTTGGTGTCATTTGCGGATATATATCTCACAATATCTGAGCGTTAGTGTATGTTTGGCTGACAACGGAAGTGAAAACACAAGGCACTAATTGGCTCTTTGAGTTTCCGGGTTCTGCTGTCAGCAAAACATACCCTAACTTGGAGATACTCGGAGTTAATGTTTGCATCAAGATGCCGACATAGTGCAGAAAATACATCATGATACAGCTCCACTGGTTGCAC
The DNA here is from genome assembly GCF_964204655.1 of Triturus cristatus. Taxonomy (NCBI): domain Eukaryota; kingdom Metazoa; phylum Chordata; class Amphibia; order Caudata; family Salamandridae; genus Triturus; species Triturus cristatus. Next base: position 884,090,801 of record NC_140583.1, read on the forward strand.
GTGAAAAATGAATTGATCAGCCTTTAGTCAAACTTTTCAGGGGAACATGCAGAAGACAAGTAGTCGCCAGGCACTCCCAGGACTCTGGATTGCCCATTTGTCAAATGAAACGATTTTGCTTGGAACATTTTGTATACTTCTCTTATATATGCAACTTTAATGTGACAGTGTCCACTGACAATATTTACTTATTAAAGCCGTTTTGTATAGCACGGACAAGACCCACGGGTGACACAGCCCCTTATGTAGGAGTAATTTCACAAATTAACATCAGGCATTGTTACCTTCAACTGTGGGTATATTTCAATGGAATTTTAACACAATTTAAAGTTGGTTGTATGACACAAACACGCTTTCCTTTCCCACGCGTTCCTTAACAATGCAGGCAGAACAACGTTTGAACCACGCATTCCATTTACAACCCGAGCCGTTACAGCGACTTGCCTTAGGGGGGGGCTGGACTTTTGAATAGTTTAATTTACTATTCCAACTCCAGTCCCTGCAACAGTAGGGAAAGCGACTTTAAAGTCCAACGTACTTTACCTAACACATGTCGTTGTAATGACATTTGGTGTAAATGGAATGCATGGCATGGGTCAGACGCATTTGTTGTTCAGCCCGCGTTGCAAAGGCAACACGTTGTTCAGCGGCCTGGTATTTGCGGTTTCCCTTTAAAGTTCTGTATTAGGTGTGATTGCATGATCTAATTGTTTAGATGATAAAATGACCAAATGATAAAGGGGTGAATTAAAAATGTGCGGGGGTGCTGTGGCACGCCGCTTCTAGATATCTGTGACAGCTAAATGTGGAAGTTGAGCTGGTATAGTCGTTTTTTTCAGTCCCTTTGTATATGGTTCATAAAATGGAATTGCCCTGATGTCACAGATTATGCACTTTCCGGGAACGATTGCTTCAGTGTTTTTGATATCTTCCTGGCTAACGTTTTTGAGGAGAAAAGTGTTAGAGCGCCTCAATTGATATTGTGCATCTGTGAACCAAATTTTCTGGAAGAGATATCTTCAATTTTTTGGAAACCCATTGGCAGTCTGACAGCTGCATCTATGCATACTTTTAGGGGGGGGGGCATACTGTTGAGGATCCTTGATACTGGGGAGTTGCCAAGATACAGTTTCAACAGAACAAGTGTGTGAATGACTTGTCTGGAAAAAGGATCTATGATGAACTGCTTGACGAATCAAATAAGTCGAAGTTGGAATTGTCACCGAATGCGAGATTATTACTGTGCATTCTAAGTTCAGGTTGTTGTACACGATAAAGCTCGGAGATGTAGCACACACTATAGCGTTTCGGATGCTGTTAACAATTTTCCCCTCAAGTGAATTTTACAGTGGTGTGACAGGAAGTGGGTAAACAAAAGTTTAGTTTTAGCAACTTTAGTTTCAGTTAGTGGAACGTCATCCAGGCGTGAACCTTGTTGATGACTGGAAACAACATTTTGACCTCTTCCCGGAAACAGATTTTCAAACAGACTTGACTGTCATCTTCAAACAAATAAAAGGTGATGTTCAAATGGTTTAGAAAAGAGGGAAGTAGACCTACAAGTATATTGAATAGAAAGGGTGAAACTGCAGAGACTAAGGTATCAGTTGGTGTAGTATTGCTGTTTTGGACAGAGAACTAGCTATATTGATGTACTACTGACCATAGAATTCTACAAATGAGGAGAAATGGCTAATTAATTTTTTTATTTTTTATTAATACACTATGTGGCACTAGTGCCCGCCAGTGCTCCTTCCAGTGCATGAATGCCATGCACATTCCCTACAGGTCACCCCCTGGTACCATCATGTGTGGCCAACCAAGTGGTCTTGTGCCAATCCTGCATACAGACCCCACCTGTCAATGCAATCAGTATACATTTTGTTATCCCCACGTCTTAACCTCCAGTCAATTGTGGCACAATTCCTAATTTTGCACATATCATTAGTCCTCCCGGTTGATTACAGTCCTGATGAGACCCTCGTACCCAGTGTAGGGTCAAAACGCCATCAACACCAACAAAAGACAGACATTTTGCTTTGTGAACTATACACTTATCTTGTTACTTTACCTCCTTGTTTGGTTTTGGTTTTTCTCACTTGAGGTTTCTTGGAACTATCTAACCACTCACCCAATTGTGTTCATCTCTTCGTTACATTTTTTTGTCCATAAAAATACATTTCAATTCAACCTAATTGAATATTACAATGACATACTAGTTGTTTTCCATTAGTTGTGTGTGGATTAATTCCGGACAGAACAATTGCAGTCTAAATTGAATTCTTATGATTCGGATTGAGTCCATACAGGATTTTCCAGCCTTACTATATGGTTTTCTCAAAAATGAGTTCAATGTGAACACATTTTCCAAGTTCACACTGGATACCCATGTTCACGTGGAGAATTGGGTCACTCTTGTTCTTCTTGACTATCTTCCAGAGCCTTGCCAGACGCTCAGTACCTCACTATCAGACTTTCACGCACTTATCACTACACCCCAAATCTTCCAGAGGCACCATCTCCCATTCTTCTTCCTCTCCCATCAACCTGCCCACCTCCTTTGGCTGCTCCTCTTGGACTCCAAGAAGTGTGCACCCTGAAAGGATGGGAGAAGATGGCTGCTTGCTACCACTGACCAGTAGCTAACCCTAAATCATGCAGCAGTGTGAACAGTAGGGAATGCCTGGCTTCCCCACTGCAACTGCCACAGTCATCAAGGCATGGTCCAAGAAATGGGAGGTTAAGATCCCTGAATCCACACACCACAACCTGCTTATAATGCAGAAACAGTGCATAGTCGTGATCTTGAACATCTATCAGGAGTAACAAAGGGTGGCACGATGGCACCCTGTTACCCTTGGCTTGCTGTTTGGTACCTTTGGCACTACCAGTGTTACCTCTGGTCTCCGGTATTAAGAAGGCAGTGCTATGTTGACTTTTTGTACTATTCACACTGTGCCCTTACACTTGTCCCTTAGCATCAATCAACAAGCTGTTAGAGATGCTAGAGGGTTGGCCAAGGGCTCAAACCTATGATATTATCCCAGTGAAAGTATGTGTGATATCACTCATTCTAGTGAATCATTGCCCAGGACTTGGCTTTCTTCCTTGTTTTCGAATTGGCCTGAATTTGGATATATGTATGGCATAAGGCCTGGCGTTGGTCAGCTACTCCTGGGTTGGACATTCTCCACCAAGATCTACCCATAACAATGAAAGCAACTACAAGCCTACTGCTAGTGTGATCATGAGCTTACTTCAAAGGCATACAACTCTGTTTACATTATAATGTTCAGCTGTAGGTACACACTTCCACCTATAGCCATTTTAGATTTAGACCAGGAGTGTCCAGTGTCGGTCCAGGAGGGCTGGAATCAGGTCAGATTTTCAGGATAGCGACATAAAATGTTGATGAATTTAAATGTTACATATTTTGAGTGTTCTGAAAATCTAGCAAGGGTCTGGCTCTCCTGCAAAAATGTTGGTCACCCCCGAGTTAAACAATTCCTCCTTCTGTACATTCTAAACGTTTTCAATCATCCAAAGGTTTGCAGTTCAGCACGGTCGTGACACTGGTTCTGTGGACCTAGGGCATTTTCTTGGATTCCTTTTCAGACTTCAAGGCGCTTTGATCTAAATGGCACCTTGTTTGTGTAGTATAAATAATATCCGACGTACAGCGCACCCATCTCCGTGGACTATGCATTCATAGTCCAAATCTGTAAGACCACCTGATGTAGATTTCTGGAACCATTCGGCACCAATTTTAGCTGTCTCTGCAGAGACGGAATGTCTGCGTAAACCTATCGCTGTGATGTCACCATATCTGACTAGCACAGCAATCTCCCAAAATAAACTGTTGTTTTTAGAACCTTGCTCAATGCCAGTTCGACGTGGCTCGGAGCAATTTGTATGTTTTTACACTTGATCAAACCGACTTGTGCAGCATCGTTAAGGAAATCATGGAGGAATAGAAGTAATTTCTAAATTTAATTAACAGAATGGCGCTTCCCTGAGAGGAATGCAGTGCGGGGTGCCAAAACTTGTTAAGTCTAATTTAAGGCAAGTGTTGACGAGCGAAGGTGACAAAACACATTCCAGGGCGTGTGCAGCAGGGCCCTGCCGAGTCCTGTACGTTGTTGTAGCTCACACAGACCATGTCCATCCTTAAGGCGCTACAACATTTAAATACAGTTCTTCCGTCTATATTTATTTCTTTAAAGAAAGGGAAGGAAATTCGAGTGGAATTCATCAAGAGTACAGTTAAGACTGCTGATGATTACATAGAATGGCATGGAAGAAAGCTGTATTTATACAGGATTCAAGAAGCCCAAGGCTCCTGCCCTTCAGCAAGTCTGGGAAGGGTGAATAGAATTCCTTCACTGATGGCTCCGGAAGTAATTTTATGTCTCAACAATCATAACGATCATTAGGATAAAACATCCCATGACTAGGAGAAGCAAGCGAACGACGAATAAATATATGAAACCCCTCTTCGCCCAATTATTACTGTACAGTGCCTTTTGCACCAGGTCATGGTGCTGGGAAATACACATGGATTTTATCAGGTTTCTTTCTTCAGAAAAGTTGCACTTAGACCCGACAAAACAGGACACTGCTCCAGAGGGACTTAACCATTCCTTATGGACTTGTGGGACAACACAAGTACGGGACCAGGCCGGGTTAAAGCATCAGTGGCAGTGCATCATACCCTGGCTACATTCTCAGGATGACCATCGATTTTCCCCACTATACCTTACAGAGGAAACCCGGTGATGGCTCTAAAGATAAAAGGGCTACATGGAATTTAATGTATTCTAAGGCATGCCTGAGAGGACCAGGAGTGTGCACTTTCATCACTACCCTTGCATTCTTTCCTTATAATTTTCACACACAGCTGCTTTACAGTAGGCAGTATCTCAGTAGTACAATGGGTCTTGTTAAAAGGTCCTTCACAGGGCAGTCAAGCTTGCAGAATAGTGTCTCTCTCGCTCACATTTCCATCTTCCCTGCCAGCAAAGACTTCCTTGTAGGATAGCTACCCTAGGTCTCTAGGGGCAAGAAGCAGGAGTCCTTGGGAATGTTTAAGCCCAGGGGAAACTTGAGGATTTCAGGTGACTTTATACCTCATCATCATGAGCAACGTTAAGTCTAGGCACTGGGTAAAAGCACCCTATGTTTTTACAATCGCCAATTATGCCAGTGCACTCAATCAAAATCAGTCACCTAGTGTTTTGAATTACCTTGAACTTTCAAGGCAAAAGCAACATAAAATGCTTACCAAAGTGCTAGCACTTTCTTCAAATAAATACATGTTAAAAGTCCACACCCACAATCTAAAGTTCAATGAGGCAATGCGAGGCACTCTGACCAATATGATAAACATCCACTTTCATTCCTTGGATACCATAGTACGGATGGAGATTTTCTATGCATTTTTACTTAGAACTGTAGGCCGCATTATGATGTCGGTCACAGTTGCCTCCGACCAGCATCGACATGGATGCGGAACCGACTGACCTCCGGCCGGAGGACCAGGCACCACAATTATGATGAGACCGCACATCATGCAGTCGCAAACTTCTATTTTATAATAGGAGCCAGTGTGGCTGTCCGAAACCGGCCGCAGCACAAGCTCCCACTATAAAATGGAAGCATGACACTATATAGTGGGTAAAGAGTCTACTCCAAAATCTTTGGCTTTCCCCAGGACCTTTTTCTGTAAATTCATCCTTGTTGCCCATACATGCATTTGATAAAGAATAATAGTGATTTTCAACTTAATTTCCTTAGACTAACTGTGTAATGTGTATTAATACTACTACCCAACCCAAGTGTACTCATTCTACAAACCTTTGAAAGCGGACTACACCAATCAATTCAAGTGAGATTTAAATTGGTGAGTTCAAGGACTTGTTTTAGGGTTTCAGCCCATGTTTAAAGCAGTTGTAGATGCAGCTATTAAATGAACACTATATAAGAAGGAAGGTTGGCTACTTAATGTGAAAGATCAAGTATCCCTCCAACTGTGCATATTGACTGATATATGATGTGGAATTTATTAAAACACTGTTGCTGGGCGGATTTGATCAACTTGTAATGCAATGGGATGACTCAGACACACTAGGATTCCTAATGGATTTACAAAGGGCACGAGGTCCTAATAGTTTTATTTTATATTGTATCCTATCTAACTGGAAAGGGCAGTTCAGCAAGTAATTTTTAGAGGTATTACGAGTTACCTATATTGCAGATACCACTTAGAGGTATTATTAAAGGAATATTTGATCTCTCCCAAGAAGGAACAGGAACACCACTGTCAATGAGAGTAGTCCATGGAAATTAAAAGGTTTGCCAGATAAAAGATTTTGGTGCTTCTAAAATTGACCGGCCCAATTTTACAGTTTCGTTTTGTCAGTAAGAGATGTTTTCAAGACAAAACTGGGTTTAGGCAAAAAATATTGATCTGGAAACAAAGCCTGTTTGATTGCCTCTTACTATGCTCCCAACTACAATGTGCATATGATGGCTATTGTTTTCGTGGATATTTTAGAAACAGAGTTGTGTGATGGTGAAGAACTATTTTCTTGGAGAAGTGTGGCTCAATGATTAGAGCGGCAGACCCTGATTCAGAGGTCTAGCCCGGGACCAGGGTTCAATTCCCCGCCTCGGCGGGTCTTGGGCTAAAAAATTCCACGGACCTGATAATTCTCGCCTCGGTGTCTATTCCAATCATGAAGTCCCACTCTGCAACTCTGGGCAATAGCTTGCTTAATCTCCACAACGGCCCCCACAACGCTATGGATGCCTGGCCTCAACCTTGGGGGTGCCCAGGAGTGGACGCCTCACAGGGAAAGCCAGGATGGGTTCCACAGCGGTATTCGTACAAACGCCTTGAGACCATTGCGGGTGAGTAGTGCGCTATACAAGTATCAAATTTACATTTATTTACATTTTCTAGGTTGTTACAAGGGCTTTAGAAATCATCACAGATTTCCCTCATACCTAACCCAACTTTAATGGAACGACTTAAGCAAATACAAGCACAATTCAATATAAACTAAATCTCAAATCCATTCTGGTCCCTGGCCTTGCCAGCAGGTAATTCGTCATCATCTAATTCTAGCTGTATAAAAGTTGGCAGTTTACTAATTTGAGTCCATGAAATAGACTTATCAAAAATATCACACAAATATATCACACAGACATGTTTTTTTATTAGAAACTACTGTTTCCTTACATAAATACTGGTAGAACTAATAAAAAGAAAAAGCTACATTCTCCTACCCAGAACGTTTTAAGCCTGATTCTAGATGTTCAACTGCAATGATGTCTTTTTGAATAGCTATATTTTTATTTTGACATGAAATAATTTACCCACCTACTGCTCTCTTACACCTTTTGTTTATATCAGCTCACATTGAATACTTGTCCTCTGACATATATTGATTGGATTTATTTACACAATTTGTCCTCAACATCCAAAGACGTTGTCTGGAGCTGTGCACTCAAATTCTCCATTCTCCCTCTCTGAAATATGCTGCTTCCACACAAATGGCACTGGATATAAAAGTAACACCCTCAAAACCTCATCAGAACAAGCTTGGACCCGTGGAAGATTCAGAAGAATGCCAGCCCTGCTGTTTGAAGAAGAAAGATGGGACATGCATGCCTTCAACCTAGGATCCCAGAAGTGACTCCAAGTAGCAGTTGGGTGACCTCCTGATTAAGCTTCAGGGACACAACCCACTTCAAGAAACCTTCCCTACAACTGTGCAGCACCACCTGGACCTTCCTGAGCCCTGCTGCAGACCCCAACTGGAGTGAGTCCTGATCCCCATCAGGTGCCCCCCAGGTCCTGAACCTTCGGCTGGCATCAGAGTGTACACCTTCTACTTCAAAATGTAATTGCAGGTGAAACTTGAGAAGTTTGGGGTTCTTCATGACAGTGAGCAGACTCCTCGCGTCAGCAACGACCACCGCTTCTCCCACCAATGCAAAGTTCTGACAGCAAACTGCTCATCACACCAGACAGCAATCGTCTCATGCCAGTGTGAATTTCCAGCGGTGACTTACTCCTTTCTCCGACAATGGTCTCCATGTGGCCCCCACCAATGCAAAGCTCCAGCTGAGGTTCCTCAAGTGGACTAGGACTTTAAGGGAAACTCTTCACCAGGATGAACCTACACACGCTCCATCACAGTTGTCCTGAACTTTTGATTTTGACTAGGGCCAGTGTGACCAGATAAATGTGTTTTTGGTGCAATTTAATTTATTAAAATGTACCCTATTTTACTAAATTGGTTTGGGATTTTTCTTGTGTTGGATTTTCACTTTATTACTGCTGCATTAATATCTACACATTGCCTCTAATTTAAGCTTGGCTGCTTTTTGTGGTAAGCTACCTGAGGGTTAAGTACAGGTTTATTTAGTGACTTATGATTTACCCGGACAAGGATTGTGTTCAATTCTCGAGTGTGGCTCTCATCCCCCACTTCAACTAATAACACATTTTCTTAGAAAGACAAATTAAATAACCCCTTCACTGCTGAGGTGTTTGTGCACTGCTATGACACAAAGTTGTAATAAAATCGGCATTCGGTTGTTCAAACACAAGTACATATTTTGTCACTTTGTGCAACCAGACAAACTATCAGTTTTTTCATCAAATTCAGCACTCTTTCTTGGTGGATGGTGTACACCTGCATCAATTTCTCATTGCAGCCCAAAGATATAATGAATAATGGTTTCATTGTTTAACAAACTAGCTCAATGTTTTCTTACATACATCAAATGAACTAAAAATGCAAATAAATGAAATATTGCTCTGAATATCTTGAGTCAGACAATATCAAATAAATGTGGGTTTTCCCAGGGAATGTAGTCTGCAGAATCAATGATGAAATACTAGTGCATATCGCCTAATTGATGTTGAATCACTGTTTACAGCGCATTGTTCATTTGGTGGCAGAAGTCAAACACATGACAATATGGAATTTATAAAAACTATATATATTGTAGTTCGCTACAACACAAGGACTATAATGGTGTTAGCTACATCTCACTTGTTCTGTTGGGCAGGCCAAGAGAGAACACTGAACGTGCTCTTGTTGATTTTTAGCAGTCCCCCCCCCCCCAAGACATAATAATAATGGTCAACAGTCAAACTTGCAAAAGAACATAACCATGCCAATGCTTAACCCCCTATGTGTCCCGAATGTGGGAGTTAGAGATATGTATGAGTTTTCAGAGTGGATAAACTTGGTGCAGTGCATTTTGGAAATTTGGAACGCAACCAAAACCAAAATGCTGATTTTAGTCACGTGAATTATCCCTGGGATGTATGGATATGAACTACAACCATATAGGTTTAATGTCTCCACATCATTAGGTTTCCATCGCTAGGTGCCACACCTCCTTTGCCCTGAATGGCTGTTTGGAACAATACATAGAACATGACAGTTGTGTGATTTTCAAAATTGATTTTCCAAAACATGGCAATTTTGTTCAGTCCTCCCCACGCAAAAATACATATCTGCCAAGTCTTGACCCACAAATTTAGACCACTGGGTTTCCTAACCATGGGAGAATCAGATATGCATGGGTTTTCAATGTGGTTAAGCAGAAGGAAGCAAAACCAAAGGGGATGATGGACGGAGTGTTGAACATTGCAAGCACTCACCCCCAGTCAACTGATCTGGGTTTAATCCATCATCATTCTTTAGCTCAGTCCACCACCCCAGTTCAGACATGGTCATATGCAAATCAGTCTGACCCTGTGCCTCATGGGAACAGTCTAGCCCAAACTGCCATGCCATGTCTTCCCTGGACCGGAAACAAGCATCCTTGGACCAGTTTCTGGCCAATCAGCCAGGCTAGCTTGAATCCAGTGGCAAAGTGTGCAAGGGACCCACATCTGGGCATACCCTGCCAAATTAGGACGAACAAAGCAAAACCAAAGGGGATGACGGACGGAGTGTTGAACATTGCAAGCACTCACCCCCAGTCAACTGATCTGTCAACTATGGGGTCCTAGTCCATGTTTATAAATTAAAGAGGCTATAAAAGAAGAGTTGTTAGAGATCTACATTTCCATGTGCTTCGGATAAGTTGTAATTAAGTACCCTACTCATTATAGAAGAGTCGCTCCTCCAAGGTGTTAATTATGTAGGATGAATATTGGGTCTGTTTGGTTAGGTTTTCAATGTTTTTATATGTATGACGTATCAATTGTTAAATGAATTTATATTTGCATTTTTTTTTTTCAGAGTTTTATAGAGCGCAAATTGACCGGAAGGTTTCAGGTATCAGAGCGCTTTACATAGTACCAGTTGCATTACATATATTTTTGTTAGGCATGGGGATATTGAGTGATTTGCCCAGAATCACAGGATGTTCGGCGTCATTGCCGAGACTCGAACTCAGTTCCCCAGATTGGAGGTCGACCGCCCTAGCAGTTAGGCCAACTCCTCTCCCCTATTCAATAAATGATTGTGAATATATATCATTGATATATTAGATTGTTGAAGCAATCACAAATCTTCTTTCCATTCTGTGGTTCTTAAATTTCGCCATTGTTTTAAATGGTAAATCTGTAGGTGCTCTTGTATGTTAGACCTCAGACTTGATCTTCTTTGGAAAATTATGTGTGCCTCTCTTCTGAGATTTAAACATATTTGGTATCTTATCAACTGTTTAATCAAAGTTGACTCATCACAATAATACATTTCAAGAACTGTGCTTGTTTAAAGGAAATATCACATTGCTATAAACATAATATCCAATTATACTTCCAACCCTTCATTGTTGAATACACTAAATACCTTGTTTTTTCCTGGACAAGAGTTTCACCTTATAATCACACAACAAAACTGATTTGCCTAAGGGGTACCACATCAGTTCTTTCTTCTACCTGGAAGAGGACTTCAAACAATTGTCGAAAGTCCATAAACTATTGATTCTGGACTATACAAACTCTCTTCTCAAGTACTTCCCAGTTACAACTAGTTGCTACTAAAGCAGCACTACATACTAAAGTGAGGTGTTAACTGGTTCTAGAAAATTTGATCACCCTAGAACGGTAACTAACTGAGGCAAGCGATAACTCCGAATTAGCTTGTATAAACCACAAAGCATTCTGAAATCTAAAACTTTCTTGCAAAGAAACCCATCCTCTCTGGTGGACAAGGCAAACTTCAAACCCATTAAGTCCTTTTTAAACATTGTTTTTTTACCATTCATCAATATTTTTTTACCATTCAACAATACTAAAATACTAAAGAAACCCTTCAGTGGCATTTCCCTTGGCCTGGAACGCTATTCACCCCACCAACAGGACAAACCCTTACTGTGATACCTTCAAAGAAAGATCTATGGTGTGTTCTATCTCCAACACAACTTCCTCCTGCCACAGATATGTAGTCTGGAAACGAATCCCTAGATCTACTGTTAACAGCTCTATGTGTAAAATTGTCTCACTGTATTCAATGCCAGATTTGTTCACTGTTGTGTTTATGTAACTATTCAGGAACAGATTCTACTATGAGGGGTCTAAGTTTTCAACCATAATCTCTTAAAATAGAAAACACATGTATGAAATTATTTTCCAAAGATCAGGAAGAAGATCAGGAAGACTGACTAATTGTGAAACTCTGGCTTTTGGGAAAGAAAAGGAAGGTGGATACATTCCTCTAAACCAAATCTGCAAAATATCTACAGGATTGATGCTAGCAAATCGCTCAGGAGTGGCATACAAAAAATAGAAAAAGATAATTAGCCTGAGTACTTTTAATATGGCTAAGCAAATGATATTTCCATTGGAACTGTGAAATAGACTATTGTTCATATACACACATCTGATATAGTAAACACATTCTTTTCATCCAGCCAACACTTGCGTAATTCACTCTCTCTGGTCTGCAAGTATAAGGAAAGAATCTTATTTTACCACTACAGAAATATATTTGCTATAACCAACATTTACAAATGGCTACACAAATATGCATTTCATACACCTCAACACCTCATCAGTGGTAGAAAGGGCTATGTAAATGAATACCCTTCCCTCTTATATCCCTCCACTATCCTTTTTCAATACAAATACACTTGCATGTGCACCGCTCAAATTAATTTCATATTCACCTATAGTAATTTCCCCACTAATCCTGTTTGGGTTCCAGAGTAGCATGCTACATGCCAAAAAGTGCTTTCCACACCTCATTAGGGGTACCAAGCGCTATATAAATGCAAACCCTTCCCTCTGTCCCACCACTATCCTTTTCCATCCAAATAACAGACTAACATGTCCACCGCTCAAATAATTTCATATTTCCCTATAATAATTCAACCACTAATCCTTTTTGGGTTCCGGAGTAGCGTGCTACTTGCTGAAAAAGTGCTTTGACGCCATCGTATGGGTAGTAAGCGCTATATAAATGCAATTACAATTAACTGCAATTTCGAACCCACACTGTTCCCTCTTTTTTAATCCTGTTCGATGCAGTTTTTTTAGAATTTTAGTGTGATTTACTGTAAGGGTAGAATTTGTCATTTTGGTTTCACTTTGTCCATATTAAAAACATCATCGCCAAACATTTAGATTGTTGATCTTGCAATCCGGATTGTTATAAATATGTTCCAAAAGACTGATTTGTCACAGGTTTATTCTTTCATGTGCCCTTCATTTGGAGCTACACAATGCTTACATTTTTTGCTCCTAAGAATCAATGCACTGGAGTTTACAATATACAAAAAGCCTGCACACTAAACTGATAAGTTGGTATATTGTCCTGCAACAAGTAAGCAGAGTACCAGATAAAAACAAGACAGCAGCAGAATGCTGGAACACGCCAGCCACTTAAGGAGAAGTTGTTAGTAACACTAAGGAAATAACACAGGATTGAAAGTGTTTAATCACAGTTACACAAACCCCGGAAACACTGTTGAACACACGTTTTGGGAGTTGCATGCTGAGATGTGGCTTCACGTCCTGTTATCTTGCTATTTTTAAAGTTGATGATCCTAAAAATACAAATGGATACATCGCATGTTTCTTTGCTAAGTTTTCTTTTTAATTCCTTATTTATTGTATGCTTCATATTTTCCAGTCGTTTACTAGCACGACCAATTGTTCATAAAACTATTTCCTGAAACACCTCCACAAAGTTAGAGTGAATGAGATTGTGTAGAAAAAGGTGATGTGATTCATGTGAGGAAGGTGATTTTAGTTTTTTTTTCCCCAGTTGGATTCTGAAATTCATGCTCCATGATTACTATAGCCTTAGAGCCCGTCAAAGCACCAGCGTTCAAGGCCTGAACCGAAGGTGAGACACTTTAACAAGGGAGCAGGTCTTTAATGGCGGGATCTAAGGATTGAAATCCCCTCTGGCTCCATGAGGCCTTTGTTAAACATTGGAATGTTGATGCTCCAGGTTTCTACCAGCCATTAGAATCCCGGAGCACTCCATTGTTTTCAATTGAGTGCTCAACATTCCTATGTTTTAATATTGTTTACACACAAGTTACATGCATGAGCAGCAAAGCTGCTTAGCTTTGGGGAATTAATGGCCATATTTGTGCCATTAAGCTTCTGCTTCTCCTCCTGGCGCTTCCCCTGTAGGATACCTTGATCTCATTTCAAATAATTACTTGTGGGAAAGTTAATATTCAAGCTATCAAGCTGATGCGAAACATTTTCAGGGCTTTATTATCATTAATGGTGGATGTTTAAGGATGCAATCTCCACAGCCGGGATAAAAGGTTTGTGATTCAGTAGGTTTGTCAAAAAAACGAAATATCTTGTATCTAAGCAATGACCGACAACTGTCACAATATTTTTTTTCAATATGCAGTAATTCACTGCTCTGACATGACTATAGTAAAAAAAACAGAATGGTTTTGCACTGCTGTGAGCCTTCAAGAAAACCCCTGTCATAGGGAGCCTCCTGTAGCTATGCAGTTAACTTCTGTGTGGAGTGTCGAAGTATGCGACACTGTGGCCGCTTAAACCCACCTTTCAGATTCCGTTCCTGACCCGCCATCACCAAACAGAGGAAGAAAACTCCCTACAATCTGGGAATAAAGACCTTCTGCTCCATACAAGATCCATACAGCGTAAAAGAAGGCTATTACCTCAAAAGACACATTGGTTCTACCACATCTGCAACAAAATGTCTCAGCCGTCTCACATCCTGACAACCAGACCTATAATACAATGCAAAAATGTAAACAGATAGCCTGTGGAAATGGGAGCATGTTGTACCCATGCACAACATAACTGTATAGATCGGTATCTGTCAACAAAATGCTTATTTTCCCTCCCTCTTTTAGCGACATTCAGAAATAGCATGCGGAAAACTTTGCTAATGTCGACTAGTGACCATCAGGAACTCAATATAGTTTACCTATTCTGTAGTTTTATATCCAGTCAAATAACTTTACAACCAACTTGGGGCATTTTATTAGCACTATAAAAACATTAGAAAGTAATAATACTTCAAATTCACCTGGTGATGATCCACACTGGCCAGCATATTAGCCACAAATTGAATACAGAATGACTCGTTTGGGTCACTTTTGTGTGCACATTCCCATGAAGTCAGATACCGAAGACCTCAAGTAGGATGCCAAAAGGTGAGCCTTGCTTCACCGAGTACGCTGGCTCTTAAGAGATGCTCTGTCATCATTTGCAGACCGATGTGACTGCTCTTAACTATTAGCTTTCTTCATTCTTGCCAGATGAACTAGTTTGTCATCACTTTGTTCTTGCAAATGCACTGTATAGCAACTTCTTAATCCCCTCCTATATGTGCTTGTACCTCAAAGTGCTCTGAGACCAGGTGCACAACGCCCATAGGGCTAAAAGGGCTTCAGCTCCCCCTCATCGTGTGTCTCAGCTCGAGCTGCTGTGGGCTGGGCTGGGCAGTGTCTGAAGTCTTATCTGCACCAGGCCTGACTTCTTCACAGGTCTTTAAGCCTCATAACGAGTTTACAAAGGTATGCAAATATGCAAATGGTCTTTAGTTTCGTTTTCTGGTTCCAGTACCCCCAGTACCCCCTGTGCCCCCAATCTGCCTTTTCCTTACATTTGTATTTTAAATTTACTGCGGTAGTGTGAGAATGCATTTTATGAAAACAAAAAGAAAGTAGGGTTGCCAAAAGAAAAAATGACAGCCATGTGTTGTTTAAAGAGCATGCAAAGAACTCATCTTGACACTAAATAGGGCTATACATAAAAAAGTATGTATTCATTTGTAATGTGACTTTTCTGTCTTTGTTCCCTTTAATTATCAGTCATGGATCATTCAGGCAGCCCTACAACACATTTAAAAGGGCTTTCTATTTATTTATTTACCATCTGGGGCATCGAAATAATGAACTGTCAACTCTATTCATAAGACTGCAAGTTTGTTACAGGACCAGCACATTATTTCCTCCACCCTTGATTCCGGATTAATGCCATAATCGCAAAGTTTAACTTGTATCTGAAATCCTATGCCGCCGTCAATAACAAGCGGAGTTACTTCAAGTGTCTGGGAATGTATCCTGTATTCAGACAGCTCACTTCTCATTCTCGCCCTTCACTTTCACGCTTACCCTGCACTCACAGCGATCACAAGGTACTCACACTATACACCTGCTCATCCTGCACTCACAGTGATCACTCTGCACTCACAATACACTTGTGCTATTTACCCTGTACCTCACCTTGCAGTCACACAAGCACACTACTCACCCTGCACTCATGTGGCACTTCACTCACCTCTCCCCTTCACTGCTCAATATGCAATCTCCCTCAAACAAGCCCATCACTAACCATGCATTCATTCGTCCCACTTGCACTTACATCTGCACCCAAATTCATATGATCACCTCACTCACCCAGCAGTCACTTCTCTTACCCTACTCCCACACCGTGGCATCGCTCACCGTGCACTCACATGGGCACTCCTGCCACCACACAGCACAGAGGGTTAATGTGTCTGCTACAAAGAATGGAGTGTGCGTAAACTATGAGTAGTGCTATAAAAAAATGAAATGTTTGTCAGAAAGGTGCTATGGAGAGATGAGGTGCATTGTTGTTGAGTGGTAGTGAGGGAATTCATGGAAAAAGAGGAAATGGGGGAGGGGTGCAAAAAAAGACTTGCAGTGTGCGACCACGGTGTTAGCCCCCCGAAGTTCGGGTCTAGTTGCACCCCTGTCTGAGACCACCATATGCAGGTTAGAAGGGCTTTCCAAACCCCCCACTTAAAATAAAGTATAATATGATGATCAAACACATTCTAGCTCTTGGGAGAAAAAACTGATGCTTACATTGTAAGTAAACTTGAGGAAACCTTGCTGGAGCTAGTATTATTCAATCTAGAATGATCTGACATATTCCTCTAGACCAGTCTGCTTCTGCTATTACAGCCTGGCTAGAAATGCAAGGTAAACCGAAATGTTCGAGTCTTCCCTCCATGCACATCACATGATGCAGACATATCAATATATAAAGCAAAGAGGCCGCAAGGAGCAGATTCTTCATCTCCTCGGGTCAGTGATTTAAATGGAAAAACAGAAGTGCCGGTACTCACCAAATTGATTGGGGTAGGTCTGGAAGGGGCATGCCTGGGGGCAGGTCTTTGAGGCAGGCATGTACAATGTCAGCATTTTCTTCTTCAAATGTAAAGTGCCCTAGTGCCCTTTGGCCAAGTTCCTCTTATAGATGCAGTGCGTAATTGGTATTTTTTGTAGTTTTATATAGCGTGAACTTTGTCCGAGGGCATTAAAGCGTTTTACATGAGAAGCAGAAGTTTTACGTGAAAGCCTACTTTTTTATTTTTATGACACAGGGAGATTTGAGTGTTTTGCCCAGAATCACTGGATGTTGACGACACTGAGATTTCACCTCCCTGTGCCATAAAAACAAATAAGTATGCTTTAATGTAGAACTTGTGCTTCTCATATAAAGCGCATTAATGCACTCCTGCCAAGTCCAACATATATAGAACTGCAAATGAACTAGTACCAATTCTGCCTTCCACACACGAGCCGAACTTGGCCGAAGGGCATTAGGCGCAATGACAGATAACTGTTGCACTGCAACCTTGCCGCTGACCGCGGCACCCGCAGGGGGCCAATAGAGTGGTCGGTGCTCTAGTGTCGGCTAGGCACCAGAGCCCCTCCCTGCCCCCACCCCTCGGGGCGGGGCAGGGACTCCAGTGAGTCCCCCCTCTTCCTCCCTGGATAGGCGTCACTTCCGGGGTGCATCGTGGCTTAAGGGGAGGCTATATAGCCCTCCCCCGCCATGAGGTCGCCCTCTTTGCCACGCTGGCCGCATCGCTCGCCCATCCGAAGGACCGCGCTGCAGGCCGTCGGTTTTGCTTTTGAAATCAGAACGGTGAGTGCCGCTCGCTAACACCCCCCCCCGCCCCGGCCCTGGGCAGTACCAGGTCGTACGGGGCCCATTGGCATCGACTGCCATGGGAGGGGAGGGCGCGAGCTCCGCGTCTTAGCTGGCATTAAGCGACGTTCGTGGTGAGGGTGGGCAGGCGATCCGCGCCGCGGCCTGGGAGGGGATTGCAATTATGGCCTCCTCGCAGCCATGGGTTGCGCTACCCAGGGCGCGGCCGCCCATTTCTGCCACTGCGTTGGGGGTGAGCGGGGGGCGCATAGGACCTTAAGGGGAGAAGCCGCTAGCCATTGCTCCTACCGGGGGACCGGAGCTCGCTTAAGGATGAGGCCGGTTTGCGACGCGGCTGGCATGCGGGCGGGAGAAATTTAACCCGGCGAGGATGTGGCTTGTAGGCTATTAGGCCAATTCTGGTGCCGATAATAATGTTGTGAGCCTCCGGGGGCGCACGCACCTGGTGATTTCCGGGCAAACCACGTAGCTCTCTGCCCCTAAGTATAAGAGAGAGCCGGTGCACAAGCAAGGTGCTCCGATACTTTCGGGTCACGTCAGCGCCATGGGAATCATGAAACAAGGTGGGTAATGTAGGTTACCACGATGCTTGCGCGGCCGCATACGTGTTCAGGGGGTGGGGATATCTGGGGCGCGTCACACCCTCCATCCACCCCCCACCCCGCCCCGTCAACCCGTGCGAGAATTGCTGGTTATGGCGGTGGCTGCAGGGAGTTCACCGAGCAGCCTCCTCCCAGAAACTGGGAGGCGCGTACAGGCAGCAGGGGTACGGCCAAATTATTTCAGCTTCCCCGTCCCCGAAGGAGCAAAGAGTCGGCGCTCACGCAATGCGCCACGACACTTCCGGTTCAAATTAGTGACAAATTGTAAGCTAATATTTGCATCAGGGAGAGTCATTTGGTAATGCTAGCGCCGGGTATAAAACGGCACCATGCAGGCTAGGGGGCGGGCTTAAACTACTCAACAGTAAACATTCCACGGGGAGGAGGGGATTGGGCATGACAGGGAACAATGAGGTGTAGATTGTAGGACAAGGGTTCGATCCCGCCTGCCTGCAAAGTGATTCTAAGGCGCCAAATTCTCAAACTCTTCCTAAGGGCATAGAGCACTGTACCAATATGTAGCAATGATATGTTATAAGGAATGCATTTGCGTCGCAACTATGTGGTCATTATGTGAGATCTATGGTGAGTTGCACGTGTTGCAGATGCGTAAGCAGGGTTCAGAGAGCTAGTACGTCTGCGTACCCTGTTGCGCACGGTGGGTGCAGGGAGATATTTTGATTGTGCTCAGTGTTCGGGCTCCTTTATGATTCACGAGCAGAAACAGGGGCCCATTTAGGATGACACACAGTCATTTGGGGGAATTAGTTCAGCGGCCCTGGGCCAGTCCCTAACAGCGGCATCACCTTCTATCACGCCTACCTATCGAATAAGCAAGCAGGGGCGAAGTTTTGTTTCAAGGGGCTGTGCATGCGTGTCTCACAGTGACTCAGGCACAGCCCAGCAGGGCTGGGCTGCCCAGTAAACGTGGTTGGGCGGTGCCCCGCAAGTTAACGTGTGCATCCCGCCATCTTGTTTTACAGCTGCTGCGGGATTCCCGGTCTAGAGGAGCAGCACCGGGGTGGCAGTTGTTTCGGTCAAAAAACAGTCGGCCACTAGGGTATTAAGGCATGCCACGTAGGGCGTAGCAGGCTCGTAACCGGCCATGGTCCAAAGGAGTGGACATTTGGTCACGCTATTTTGTGCCGCAAAGCCCTCCCTTGCCTCACATGTGGTTTGTCTCTCAGCAGGTCGGCGGGAGAGGAGCAGCGCGTTTGACACCGGATTACAAAGCGATACACGCACCCTGCAGGTATGGGGTTGATGAGGGGCACCAAGCACGCCCGAGTAACGGCGCCCCTAGCCGGCGAGCAGGGTTATCCCTCGCACAGCTCCGCCCAATAAGGGGACGGAGCTGGCCCTCCGTGGCGCCCGGGGGCAGGGTGGGGGCTCAGAGGTGGGGGCAGGGGAGGTTTGGGAGTACCGGTTAACCTCTCTTTCATCTCCACCCACAGTGCCGCTGAAACGCCGTTCCGACCAGCCCGACGTTCCGCCCGGTTCCCTCGTTTGTAAGTAAGTACATAGCCGCGGGGGGCCAGAGTTGGTCCCCAGGGAAAAGACCGGGACTAGTGGTGCTCCGCAGTGTGGGACTTCATGCTAAACTCTTTTCCTTATCCTTCCAGATTGGGAGGCACTCGCACAAAATTCGATGGATAGTCAGGGATCCCCACCTCTTTTTTCGATGAGGTCTCAAGTCGAGGAGACCCAGACTCGCATCTCTGAAGATGCACGGATTGCAGCTTTTCTCGAACTAGCCAAGGCCAAGGGATTGGCTTGGGCCACTGAACTTTTGAAAGCCAATAACCCCGAGGACTCCGGAATCGCCAGCGAGGTCCCGCCCGCAGAACAGGAACACAATGACGAGGCAGGCCCCTCTAGGTCCAAGAGGATACGTCGCCCCACGGTCAAAGACTTTCCGGCGGAGCAGCCGCCAGCGAGGGGCAGGGCTGTGGCCAACCCTCGGGCCACCACCTCCCTTCAGGTGTCCCCGGCTATGGGAAATGGACCATCGCCCACACCTGCCAGCTGCCCGCCCCCAGCAGCCTATGCTACATCGGAAGATCTTGGTAAGCTCTCGGACACCTTGAGGAGCTTCATGTCTGAGGTCCGAGCGGGCTTAGCACTGGCTAGCGCACCCAGTGGGGCTGGAACCGCCGTTCCCCCCCCCCTCCCCGTGGGGACCCCGGCACTACCGGCTTTCACGCAAGTTTGGGGGGGGTCGAGCAGCCCGTCCAGCGCACCCCTTGCTCAGGTTGGGGGACTGGCATTGGCAATCCCCCTGCCCGTGGGTGGACAGCCTCCAGTTGGGGGTGTCCCTCCTCCGACAACCAACCCCTCAGCCAACTCGGCCTTACCCCCGGCGGTGAACGCACCCAACACACCCATTGTGGTCTCACCGGCGGCCCCACCAACAGTGTCAGACCTCGCTGTAGTGCCAAAGCCCTTGGTCACTATGGCACCGCTACTATCCGGCCGCTGCTCTTTGGGGTGGGAAGTGCCCTTGGCAGCCAAATAAGGTATCTGGCGGAGAGAGTTTATTGACATTTTCACCATACTCATGCATGGGGCCGAGGGGGTCGACACTAGGAAGATGGGTGCCAAGGAGGATGATAATAAAGTGCGCTTTCACACTTGGCCGGAAGAGAACATTGGCACATGGGGACAAGCCTTCGCCATTCTGGCAGCGGTAAAAATGGAAAGGTTCCCGGACCAAGGGCCAGGGCTATTTCAATATGCAAGCATTATCACTGAGGAGGCCGCGAATAGTGGGGGAATGGGCTGGTACCGCTATGACTGTGACTTTAGGAAAAAGAGGACCATCTGCCCGGAATTAGAGTGGGACCAACTAGAGGTGAGGCTTTGGGTCATGCTCATGGGTAAGCGCGCAGTGGAAGGGACAGCTAAGCCCAGCACCTCTAATAGTGGCAAGAGCAAAGACACTAAGGAGGAAGGGAAGGGACAGACAAGGAAACCCTTTCAGGGGGGCCGGGGAGGGAGCCAGAAGCCAGGCAATAGATCACTGTTCAACGGGACCTGCAGGGTATTCAATGCCGGCTCCTGTTCATGGGGCAAAGCATGCAGGTTCGCACACAACTGCAGTAAGTGTGGGGCCCCCCACCCTGCCTCCTCCTGTTCCAAGTGAGACAGCTCGGGTCAGCCACCGGCACGACAGGACAAGTAAGCGCTGCCCTGCCCAAGTCCCCACCACTCCACCCAGCACCTTTTCGCCTCCCAACTGCAACACAGCTGCCCCGCGCCCCATGGGGTGTTCCCGGCCCCTCTCACTCTGGGTAAGGGTCCCTCCCCCATTAGCATTGCCAACCTCCTTCCCCTGATCCATGGGTACCCCAACAACAAAGATGGCACCCTGCTTGCGGAAGGCTTTGTGGAAGGTTTTCGTATCCCATACCTAGGCCCCCTAGTGAGCAGGGATGCGGAGAACCTCAAATCAGCGAGGGACCACCCTGAGATAGTGATGGCTAAAATAAAGAGGGAAGTGGGCCTGGGGAGGGTGGCGGGCCCTTTCAGCACCCCACCCCTTCCGCATTTTGTAATCTCCCCCCTAGGGGTAGTGCCAAAGAAAGAGCCTGGGTACTTCAGGCTGATCCAGCACCTGTCGTACCCGGAGGGGGACTCAGTTAATTTTTGGTTGGAGGAAGGGAGGTGTTCGGTGTCCTACTGCTCCCTAGACCTGGCGGTGGACATGATCAGGAGGGCAGGGAAGGGAGCGCCTTTGGCTAAATCAGACATAGATTCGGCATTCAGACTGCTGCCGGTCCACCCCGAAAGCCAACACCTCCTGGGCTTCAAGTGGCAGGACAAAGTTTTCTATGACCGGTGCATGCCCATGGGCTGCTCAGTGTCTTGCGCGTACTTCGAGGCTTTCAGCTCTTTCCTTCAATGGGTCCTAATGAGCAAGTTCGGGGTAGAGGGAGTGACCCACTACCTTGACGACTTCTTGTTTATTGGGGGTTCCAAAACTTGGCAAAACACCTGGGTGTGCCGCTAGCACCTGGCAAAACTGAGGGTCCGGCGCAAGTACTGATATTTTTAGGCATCGAGTTGGACACGTTCAAGGGCGAGTCCAGACTCCCTGCAGACAAGGTACAGGCAGGCCTTGCGTCAGGAGATTCAGGCACTGCTGGGGAAAGACTAGGCTACCCTGGGCGACATCCAATGCCTTTTAGGAAAACTTAACTTTGCAGCCAGGGTCATCCCCGTTGGGTGGGTTTTGCTCGGAGATTAGCAAGGGCCACAGCAAGAGTTAAAAAGAAACACCACTGAGTCAAACTAGGGACAGGTTTGAAGCAGGACCTCGCCATGTGGGATGACTTCCTCTCCCAGTTCAACGGGACGGTGATATGGCAGAAGCCATGGGTGGACAGTCAGGAGCTATGCCTATTCACGGATGCCTCGGGTAGGGAGGGATTTGGGGCAATCCTGGGCGATAACTGGTGTGCCCAGGAGTGGCCCAACGCCTGGCGCAGGCGCAAAATCACCAAGAACATCACTGTACTTGAGCTGCTTCCCATCATGATTGCTTTACACCTTTGGCCAGAGACCCTGTCGGAGAGAAAGGTCCTATTCTGGTCTGACAACATGGCGGTAGTCCAGGCCATCAATGGGCAGACAGCCAGGTGCCATCTTGTCCTATGCCTGCTGAGGGAACTAGTTAGGAATAGGATGTGCCTGCGCGCCAATGTGGAATTCAGGGCAAGACACATTGAAGGTGTGAAAAATGTGGCAGCTGATGCTCTCTCGTTTTCAGTGGCTCCGCTTCAGGGAGGCCTGGCCGCGGGCGAGAGCACAGATGACCCCATTCCCAGCGCACCTTTGGAGAATCCTGCAGTGGGCCAATGACTGAGAACCATGGGAGAGAGATCATTGGCCCCAGGCACCAGGAAGCATTATGGCGCACACATGGCCACCTTCAGGACTGTGTCTCATTCACTGGGTATTTCTGCTGCATCAATTGAGGGTAGAGTCAGGGCATGGGAAGAGCCACTCATGGGTGGGTAGCCACCTGGCGGCGGTAAGCCACGATGCCAAGCTGTCAGGGGGGATAGACCCAACGAAATCTTTCGCCATAAGGGCTGCTCTCAAGGGGTAGGCTAGGGATGAGCCCAGGGTTCCGGACAACAGGGCCCCCATTGATTTCAACATCCTCATGGGCATGCTGGGCGTGCTGGAGGGGGTTACCTATTCCAAGTACGAGGCTACCCTCTTCGCGGCTGCTTTCTGTTTGGCTTTTTTCGGCGCTTTCCGAATTAGTGAGCTGGTAGCTAGGTACAAGACTGACAGTTCAGGGGATGTCTTAGGTATTTTAGATGTGTCCATCACAGACTCCCTGTCGATCCGACTCCGGAGGTCAAAGACTGGCCAGGCGGGGAAAGGGACTGACGTGGTCCTCAGGCCCCTCGGGGACCCTAGGTTTTTCCTGGTCCACTGGGTAATGGAATATCTGGTGTGCCGTCCCCCTGCCCTGGGCTATCTACTAATGCATATGGACCAGGCCCCCCGACCAGATATCAAATGGAAAGAATCATCAGGGCCAGCTTGTCCAGGGCAGGTTTGGCTCAGCCCGAGAAGAGATATTCCAGCCATTAATTCAGGACTGGGGCTGCCACGGCTGCTTTCGTGGCAGGCTTGGAGCCCGGGAGTGTGAAGAAGGTGGGGCGGTGGGAGTCAGACTGCTATAAACGATACGTTCGCCCGTGAGGTATCTTGCCAATTCTTTGTGTGCAGTGAGTTGTAGTGGTTATTGTTTTATTATGCGTGTATTTTACAGAGTTATTAAATGATCAGGAGTGTAAACCGTGTCTCTTGTTTAACTAGGGCTACCGGAATGGGTAATCGGGCATTCATTTATCTCCAGGGTGGCCCAATGGGCGTCGCACCGGAACTGGATGAGGCGCTTTCCAAAGATACAGTTTGAGTGGATGGGTTTCTCCGGCATGAGATGGAGCGGGCTCCGGAACAGACTGGAGCAGAGACTGGTTGCACAGGGGGCTCCTCCCAAAATTTTAGTGATTCACCTGGGTGGGAATGACCTCATTGCTCTGGGTAGAAGGCTTCTTCTGCAGGCCTTGAAAAGGGACCTAGGCGAGATTTGCAAGCGAGTAGGGCAGTGTGATGTCCTCTGGTCAGAGAGGATTCCACGCAGAACGTGGCGAGGGGCCAAATCAGTCGAGGCAGTGGAGCATTCCCGGAGGCGTCTCAACGGGGCAATGCGCAAGTTTGCTGACTGGAGAGGCCTAGGTTTCATAAGACATGAGATGATCAAAGAGAATGTGAAAGGGTACTATGACAAAGATGGGGTGCACTTGTCACCAGTTGGCATGGACCTTTTTCTTTTAGACCTGAGCGAGGTGCTAGAGATGAGGTTGCAGGCAGGCTACAGCTGTGGTGGGGGGCCCTGGCGGTGATGGGGGCCACCTCCAGAGCTGTGGCGGAGTTACAGGGCGATCTGGAAGCAGGCCGGTACAAAGGGTACTTCTGCACGGCACCATAGGGGGTGCCTGAGCCAAATCCGCGGAGCCTCATGGGAGGGTCCTGGATGCCGTGTCGGCGCCCCGCTAGTCCTTTGGGCGGTTGTGGGCCTGAACAACTGGGGGATTGCTATGCGACACTCCGCCCTGGAAGGGGCGTGAGTAAGAAGTTACCAAAGGTCACGTGATCCTGTAAGAGAATCACGAGTAGGGCAGAAGAGGCTGGTTTCACTCCAGTGCTGCCCGGCTCATCAGGCGGGCAGGCGGCCCAGTTGGTTGCCTGCCCTTGGATCGCCCGTAAGATAACCCACCATTACATAACGGTGTATGTAATAAACCTGCGGCATTTGTACCCAATCTAACAAACTGTGTTGTGTGCTTATTATTGGGAAATGTATATATAATTTGGGAGGGGCGTACAATGGATGCCAATGACGACACTATACACTATAGCAGGTGCGCAACACCCATTGGGCTCACCGGGCTTCAGCCCCCCACATCGGGTGTGTCAGCCCGGGATGAGACACTTCGCGGGCTGGCGACCCTCTAATTGCAGCCGCACCCGAGTACTTCACAGGTCTTTAAAAGACCTTTTACTTGTTAATGGGGCTTTTGCTGCGTTTTCAACCCTCCTTATAGGCACTCTGCCTGTGGCTGGAAGAATTAGCCCCCACTACGAAATCTTTTTTCAGCCCCTCCTCCGAAATTTGGCTCTAGTTGCCCGCCTGCACTATAGCTGACAGCGTGTTCATTCCAATGTCGGGAGCTCTAGCTCTCAAGCCACACCTCTTCTTATTTCTGTCACACTGTCAGAGTGTAATTCTGCAAGAGCAGCCTGCCTCTGGAATACAATGGCCATTAACGTTCACTCGCCTGTACCGCAGAGCCTGATCCCAGCATGCCACGAGGAGTACAGGTACACTCTTGACACAAGGAGAAGACCTGGTTCTCAATAGGAGAAGCCTGTACTCCGTACCGGTGAGTACTGGCCCATTTAAAGCACTGACTCAGATCATCTACAAACCTGTGCTTTCAAAGGTGACCATTATAGGGAGACGCTTCTAGCAACATACCTGTACATAGTATGTGTGAACGCAGAAGATTTCCGCATCAAGTGTAATCACATTCAGCATGCTACACAAACGAAACTGCAAAGTTCACTTTCAGAAAAATGTGGTAGTGCGTCTGCATAAGTAATAGTCCGGCCCACTGGAATTATGTGGCAGAGTTGAGTAAATTATGCAGCAAGAAAAGGAAAATTATGTGGCATAGTGGGGAACATTTTATAATAGTATTTCTTCATTGTTTCATAATTTTTAAACTTAGTAACACTCTGTGGGCATTGGTGGCACCTCATTAGTACCAGTTTACATACAAATATAACAAAAAGCAACAGAAAGGTGATAGTTCAGCTTTGCAAAGGGCCTACCACTGCGCTGCAACATGTGTTGTTGCGTTTTTAGAAACTTTCGAATTGTTTGAGCTATAAATGAATTTCTTTTCTCGTCAAAACTTGCAGATTATGTGGGAGATGGTGGATTATGTGGCAAATGCAGCAAATCTATAACTATGCCAAAATCACCGTGGACGCACAATTGCATAATTCCACTGGCCCGGGTAATAGTGGTGGCTATACAAATCTATCACAATTTGCATCCACATTAATAATGGCACAGTTATGGATCCGGTTGTAAGTGCATCCTTCACATCCACTACAACACAATCCTAGCAGGATGATTCTGCAGCTAATGGCAGGGAAAATGACCAGTCATGAAGGAGGTGCCCCATTCCACAATTTAAGCCCCTATAGCAACTGTCTCAGTTACTTCATAATAATGGAACATAAAATGGTGAGATTTCCAGTGTGCGACCTTTATGCGGCCATCAATAATATTAAAAGGTGTGTGTGTGTAAATTCTAGGTGTCCAAAACAGATCCTGGCGTTCTAAATCGATCTCCATTGTCAGGATATCCACAGAGGATACATTTAGATCAAAGTAATTTAACTGCACATCGATTAATTAGTTAGTGGTTATCCTGAAAATCTGAAATGACCAAGTACTCCAGGCTCAACCCTCGACACCTCTGCTGTATATAATCCTTATTGCAGGCCAGAGGAAGCTGGATGCAACAGGCTTCTATGCATGACAGATGAATTTCCACCACACGTGGGCTATGAGGTTCAATAGACCAATCTTTACTTTTGAAACTGAGGGTCAATCTCAAGAATTACTAGGAGAATTGTGCAATGGTCAAGTTACGGGGATGCAAGCGTTCGGCGATTTTAAAAATAAATGCACTTAAAAGAAAGAAGGATGTATGGTCCAAAATGGTTTATAAAAGTGAAGCTGCATACGCAGCTTACTACCATAAACTAAAATATATATGATCAAGAGTAAGTGAAAAGAGAACAAATAACTTACTAACCAATCAGTACTTCGCACTCAAGGTCTCTGGTAAATTGTTTGAAATCCAGAGAAACAGCGGCACGGTGGGTTTCTTGATTGGAGCAGGAACCAAAGCGAGTCCTGCTAAAGACTGGATGTGGACAAAGAATTTAACGGTGGTATGGCATGAAAGGTCCTTCGAGGGAGGACTCCGGTGCAAATGAGAACTATTCTTCCTCGTACACAAAATCAGAAATCCTGCCCTCCATAGTCTGTTCCCACAAACATTTTTAGGTACAGCTTGGCATTTTAGTAACTCGTGTTCCCATTGGCAGTTTTTTTTTCCAAGTCATCAAAATTCCCATCCTAGTCCTTCTGTGCGCCGACCTTGTTCCCTTTTAATGAGCAACTTCACCCCTTTCAAATCCTAGGAGACCTGGTGTGAGACTGTCACAACACTGCACTTCATGTAGTTCTTCCAGGTTCCAAACTGTGTCTTATCTTTTTTTATAAAATTCACGTCTCTCCCCCTGCTCAAATCAAGGGAAGGTCGTCTGCCTGTCAATCACAGGCGGGTATTAACTCGAAACATGCACAGGGCTAGCAAACAGTGGTCACAAATATGTCCAGTCTAAGAACAATGCCCTTACACTTATTCTGAAGCATCTTTCCTGACGTAGCACCTCGCCTGATAAGGAACAAGGCACCAGAATTTGAAGACACTACTAATATAAAGGGCCCATCCAGAGGAATGTGATCCTTGCAGAAGGGATAAATGTTTAACCTCTAAAGTATACTCTAGAAATACAATTTCACTATATTTAACTATATTTATAGATCTAAAAAACATGGCTTGCAAAATGACGTACTTATTTGCTCCTTGAGAAAAATCTAAAAAAAGGTGTTCCGATTCCTTTAAGAGGCTTAGGGATGTACAAGTCCATAGGCTCACTATGCGCCATGTGCTGGTGGGTCCCATACACAAGTCACTAAATCGCATAAAGGGAAGAGCAATTTTTCTCAATGCCTACTTTTAAAAGGAGTGGATCTAAGGGGGTCACACCATCATTCAGGCACTTTCAGTACAGACGGTATCTCGATCTACACACCAAATGGCCTGAGCTGTGTGACTTGGACCTCACTCCTTCACCTTTATGGTTTGGGCTGGCTTGTCGGATTTGTTAATTTTTAGGTTTCAATCATTTTTATTGGAGTTTTGAACGTACAAAAAAAAGGCTGGCATACCGACATAAAGGAACCACCCACTGTCTCACACCCCCATCCCCACCCTCATTTATGGCACCACAATAGTACGACATAATCTCGGTGTAATGAATGTATGACGGGATTACGCAAGTCGGAATCACGCTGTGCCTTCACAGCACCATCATTAGAACAAATGCGTCTTTAGTTTAGTATGTATTCATTCAGCACGCAAGTTGTTATAACGACTTGCCTAAGAGGTGGCGCCGGATTTAGGAATAGGTTTATTTGCTATTCCAAATCCAGTCTGCGCAACAGTAGGGAAGGTGTTGGGTTTTAAATCCAACACCATTTTACCAATGCGCCCCCCTAAAGCAAGTCGCTATAACGACTTGCGTGCTGAATGAATGCGTACTAATGACACGTTCTATTGCCAGCACTGTAAAGGCACAGCGGGATTCTGGCTTCATTCTAAAGGACGTTTTCCGTGTGTAATCGCAGTCATTCCAGTGATATCCCTGCACTCTGGTCCTGGAGTGAGAAGGTTCTATCAGAGGATAGTAGACCGAAGCCTATAATCTATTGGGGCTCTACTGTCTATATTTACAAAGTCTAGGACTGGGTCCTGTATTTTATTGAATTTAGTGGTGTCGCTTTAGGTAGTACACTATTTTCTCAAAAGCCAATACCTACCATACCTTCTGAAGCCACATATTTAAGTTTGAGGGCAGAGTCTTACCCCACAGCCCCAAAATGGTTTGTTAAGCTACCATGAGGAGGTGCGAGAACCTCTTTACCTATAGGGAATAGGTTCACTCGAAGGGGTCCTTAACAGTATTAGGACAGAGGTTTTCTCTAACTCCTGTCCTACAATCAGACTGCTTGTAGCCATAACCACATCCTAAAAGTTGCTAAAGCCTGGACAGGATAATATTATATGAAGGATTGTACAATCCTTTCCCCATTTCCTACAACACTTCTATCCTGTGTAGCTTCGTGGTGTATAATGCCATCAATATAACAGTTTGTAGAGGATTTCTCGCCCTTGGGCATGATGGGCAAAGTTATAGGCGTAAATGTACATTGAGTGCCATTGTTTGTCAGTTAAAATTATAACGAAGTCTTTTTCCCTGACACTTTTGATAGGAGAAGTGCTGATTTGAGGCTTGCATATTGAGAATGGAGTACATTTGTGAGATAGGTTGTTGTGTGGATCTGAGGTGGTGGAGGTATTTCTCAAAAAAAAGGTAAGTTGCCATAGTGTTGCAGCTTTAATGTGCAGCTCAGTGATCTAGTGGCTGATTTGTAGGTAGCAGAAACATTCCCATTCTGGGATATGCTATGTAATTTTAATGCGCTAAAAGTTATGAGACTCTGTGTTGGACTTGACCCTTTTTGCAGGGTTATCCCCAAACTTTTTGCTTCTTCCTTTTTTTTCTGACCGGTTGTTGTTGGTTGTAGGACTCTAGGCACTTTACCACTGCTAATCAGAGCTAAAGTGCATATGCTCTCTGTGTAAATTGTGAACATAATTGGTTATCCATGATTGGCATATTTGAGTTACTGGTCAGTCCCTAGTAAAGTGCACGAAGTGTGCCAGGGCTGCAAATAAAATGCTACAAGTGGGCCTGCAGCACAGATTGTGCCACCCACATGAGTAGCTCTGAAAAGGTAACTCAGACCTGCCACCGCAGTGTCTGTGCGCAGCTGTTAACTGCCATGTCGACTTGGCAAGTGCACCCACTTGCCAGGCCCTAACCTTCCCTTTTCTTACATGTTAGTCACCGCTAAGTAGGCCCAAGGTACCGCTGTGGGCAGGGTGTAGTTTATGTGAAAGGTAGGACATGCCCTGATGTGTGTGGCATGTCCTCATAGTGAAATACTGCCAATTTCGTCTCTCACTATTGTAAGGCTATCTTTCCCCATAGGAAAGGATGGGAGTTAATTTATAACATCTTATAAATATAACTTACCATTGGGACCAGATTGGAAAATAAAGTTTAGTATGCCTGAACTCAGAATCTAAAGATGCATCTTTTAGGAAAGGTGATTTTTACATTCTGTGTTTGAAAATACCACTTTTAGAAAGTTGGTATTTTCTTGCTTAGCCATCGTGTGTGCTTCTGCTATGATGTGTATTGAGTGTCTGGCTTTGGAGTGACAGGGGCTGGGGATGTGCAGTGGCTCCAGAGAGTCTGGATGAGTCAGAGCTAGGCTGAATAGGCCTGATCTGTATTTGGAGTGGTGGGAGGAGCAGCACCTGCAACTGAGTAGGGCTGTGTCTGCCTTCTACAATGATGGCTCTGCCTCCCTGTGGTGTGTCTGGAGCCAGGGCTCACACGGACAATGGAGGTTGTTGTGCACTTGCAAAGTGCTCCCCAGAACTGGTTTTGACTGGGCACAGTGCTTCTCTGCACAAAGAGAACAAATACATTTTGGGGTATAAGTATTAGACCTAAAACCCCTGAACTTTAGACTACTTCTGGAATCAAGAGGAACCTTTGCCAAGGAGAAGAGCTGGAGAAACGGAGGAGAAGTACTGCCTTTGCTGTGTGTCTGGGGTTGGCCTGCAGTTGTTGTTTCTGCCAAGGAAAGGAGAAGGACTTTGCTGTGTGCTATGTCCCCTGCTTGAGGAAAGTCTCCAAGGGCTTGAGTAGGGCTCGCCTCCTGTTTTGTAGTCTCAGGAACACAAAGACTTCACCCCCAGCTCCACTGAACTTCCTTGCTGGGAGTTCTGACCTGCCAGGAGTGCCTGTGAATGTGTGTGGCCTCTGGAGGTTGTTTCTGCTGCTGGGAGCTGGAAAGCAACAAAACATCAAGAAAATCGATGCATTGCTCTTCTTGCGACAGTTTTTCCGACGCAACGCCGTGGTGCGAGAAGGATCTCCCCACACCGCCGCGCCGCTGCTGAAACCAATGCAGCGCCTGTCGCCGCTGTACGAATTGATGCATCAAGGGATAATGGCTGAAGAAATTGACGCAGTGCCACTCGACGCCACTATCGTTCGCGACACATCCCGGATTTCCGCGCATCGTCCCTGTGCGGCAAGTTTTCCCCGACTCATCACCAGCGGATCGGAGTGGTCTCAGAATCGATGCATCGCTTCCCCCTACAGACCGGACCTGACACACTGCTCCCCTGTGTCTAGTGGAACTGTGGCATTGCATCCAAGAAGGTCTTCGGAATCGACACATCTTTGTTTTTCAATGCTTCTCATCGCTGAGGCTGTTTGGCTTGGTGAATTTTGTCACAACAGGTACTTTGCAAGAAATCACGCATCCATAGTTTTCTATGGACTCAGTTCCTAAAAGCTTTTGAAAGTCATTTTTCTTAATACTTGTATGTTGGATGTTTGTTGTTTTGGTCTTGTAAAAGTTTAGATAAAGATACATTATTCTTCTAAACTGGTGTGATGTCCATTTGTGGTGTTATCACAGTGTCAGCGTGAGTGTTGGTACAAATATTTACACATTGCCTTTGGGATAATCTGGTCTGCTCGTGCCAAGCTACCAAGGGAGTGAGCAGGGGTTATCTAGAGTGTGTATCTCCCTTACCTGACTAGAAGCAAGGGTTTCCATTTGGACAAAGGTACCTACCTCTGCCAACTAGAGACCCCCATTTCTAACACTCTGCATTCCAGAAGTCGTCCCTCGGACAATAGCACACCTGAGTAATCCAGACCTGAATGTGAAGTCTGTCCAGGCCTGGGTGAAAAGTCAGAGTTCCCCAACCTCCGGGTTAGATGGAAGGGGTAGGAGGTGATTCCCCTATGGCTTGCAAGGTAGCCCCAAGATGCAAGAGAGTGACATGTGTGGCAGGAGAGGTGTAGAGGTTGAGAGTTCTCAGTTACTTTGGTAGCCCTAAGAGCTCGCCCATGAGTCAAGTGGTTAAAGTTTGATCAATAAACCACCAGAATGTGCCTGTCTTTCCTTACAACCACTCTGAGGTATAGCAGAGTTATGACACATGGTACTACTAGTAATTGTTAGGGATTCCGGTTAGAAATGGGGTTTATGGTTGGCTAGGGTATGCACCTAAGCCAGGCAGAACCCACCGCTCTAGTCAGATTGAGGGAGTTACACACTCAGATAACCCGTGCTTGGCTTGGCACGAGAAATCAGGCTAATCTCAGCGGCAATGTGTTCAGCATTTGCGCAACACACATACACACCAGTGACACCATAAATACAACACAAAAGAGACTTCACACAATATTATATAAAAATCTCATATTGTATTTAACACATAGACCTCACATGACCTAAACCTTGAATCACTTTAGTGAAATAAGATAAAAACGTATATTATGCACCCAGCATGAAAACACCATAACTGTACATATTATGCAGATCCTGAAATATTACGTGTTATACCGTCACTGCAAGGCATAAAGTGACACATATCATAACATCCAGGCATGAATATGAAGCAGTTTGGTGGGAATTAAAACAAATGAATCACCATATGTCCACCGTAGCGCAGTAATCATGAAGCCATGCCATGAACATTCAAGGAGCAGCAACCTGCCCTCCTAATACATGGTATACAGTACTTCAGTTCCCCACATGAAGGCTACTGAACTTGCTGCCCACCTACAACAGTGAATAGGGTAATCCATGCATAGGAACCCTTTCGTTGGGACCTCTGTGGGAAATCAACCTAGGGCCGTCACCAACTAGGTCCAGTACGTGTGAGTGGCCCCCACAGGTATGGCAAAACAAGGGGGGGGTGGAGGGGCTGCCCATGACAGGCTCATCGGGGGACCTTGCTGGGTCCCCCACGTGCTGGATGGCCTTAGGCGGCTGCCTCATCATACGGTACCAGGGACAATCCGGATAATTAGCTGTCCACAAGTGCAAGATGCAGCTTAATCAGTCCCCTCCTCTCCTCAGAGAACTCATTATAGACTTCACTGCCTGAGCTGCATTGCCTGGTCGCCACACAACTCTTGGGCATAGTTTGGGGCAGGACTCCTTAATCTGGGAACCCCTCAGAACAGAAAAGATGCTGGTGGCTATAGCGGTGGGTTGCAGCAGGCATGGTATATCCCAGCGTGTTTCTTAAAGTAACTGCGGCTACTAATCAGGTGGGGCTTTGCATGGAGGGCACCGCGCTCGAGCACACCACAAGCTTCTCTTTGTGCTGAAACTGCAGGTGACCAGGAAGGGCTCTCCTTGGGTCACAACCCCTGAATTTCAAAATTCTGAAGCCTCTCCCTCACTAAACAGGAAGGATTGCTTCAACCCGCACTGGGCATAAACAATGAGGAACACGCGAGCATGGATCTTAAGCCAAGCAGGATCACCCAGCAGAACCTCTGCTTTTAAATCCACAATGGCACGCTAAACCCAGTG
The DNA here is from genome assembly GCF_964204655.1 of Triturus cristatus. NCBI lineage: Eukaryota > Metazoa > Chordata > Amphibia > Caudata > Salamandridae > Triturus > Triturus cristatus. Next base: position 884,124,240 of record NC_140583.1, read on the forward strand.
TGATGGTTTCCCCACAAGGGGAGTCTGCAGCCCCCAGAACGGTGCCAATGTTTCCAGTCATTCTCTGGTACAAAGTGCAATGCTCAGCACGCTTAGTTACGGGCCAAGAACCGAAGGAATGAAGTGCTCACCAGCGCTTGGTTTTCAAAACCACAGGGCAGGGCACCAAGCCCCGGGAGATCATTGGGGGCACCAAAGCAGGAGTGTAAGCAGTTGTCCAGCACACAGGGTCCTTTGTAGGTGAAGAGGCAGTCCTTCCTAGCAGGTCAACAAAACAGAGCAGAGTCCAAGTGGTGGTTTCTCCTAGCAGCCCAGCAGTTCCTCCTGGCAAAATGCAGAATGTAGAGCCAGGAGCATCTGGTTACAAGTCCCACGCAGTGTCTAAAATCATGGGGTCCGAGCCCCTGTACTTATACTCAAAATGTCTTTTATGCAGAGGTAACTTCGAAAGAACTTTAGAAGTGCCTTACACCCCCATTCAATCCCAGCCATGGCTCCAGACATACTACAGGGGGGTTGAGACAGCATTGTGAGAGGACAAGCACAGCCCTATTCAGGTGTCAGTGACAACTCCTCCCACCACTCTAGCTCAAGAAGACCCATCAGCCTGGTGATGGGCCATCAGGATAGGCATGGCACACCTCAGCTCCTTTTGTGTGATTGTCTAGAGAGAATGCACAAACAGGCCACTGTCAGTCTAAAACAGACGTTGATTTGAGTCAGGCTGCAAAGCACAAAGGGTCATAAGTAGGGGTGGGCGGAATGCACGCAATTTCCGCGATCACGCGATATTTCTGTGATCGCGGAAATTGGTGCTTCCGGCCTGCCGCTGCCATTACAGTGACCATGTGTGTCTGTAACGTTGACACGGCGCCAACGTTCCTGGGGTCCCTCGAGTCAGCTGTCCATCAGTGGGGGAAAGGGCGGAAGACGTTGCCCACCGCTGGTGTGTGGGGCGGGGCTTCCATGCAGTTCACATGCCTTCTGTTTATGGGCCAGAGACCGAGCAGAGCAGCATATGAGGAGACTGAACCTCCTGGAGACTACGCGGGGATTGCGCTCGAGTCGAGAGTCATGGATGCACAGAGCTCCATCACGGATCGGGTAAGTGACGACGACCTGGGGGAAAAGCACACCTGCCCAGCCTCGACCTAGCTCCCGAATGTTTTGTGCTGATTAAAGCTTCCACTCTGGCCCCTGCTTTATTTATATCTGTAAGTGCTTCCTGTTGTGGTTGGCCAGGCGACAATTTCCGTTCCCTCCCGGAAATTGCGACAATTCGGCCTTTCCGCGTTCCGGTTGGAACGCGGAAATGTCGAATTGTCGCAATTTCCGGAAGCGGAACGGAAATTGTCGCCCACCCCTAGTCATAAGCACATAGAAATGCCCACTTTCTAAAAGTGGCATTTCTAAAATAATAATAAAAAATACACCTTCACCAATAAACAGGATTTATCACCACTATCCCAAACAAGACAGCACAACTACTTCCAGATCAGAAATTACCACTGAAACACATCACGGAATTCCCAATGCAAAACTATGGGAGGAGCAGGCCTCACAGCAGTGAGAGACTAAATAGACTGTTTATCACCACCAGGACATACCACACAAAGACACGTCCTACCTTTTACCTACACAGCACCATGTCCATGGAGCTACCTAGGGCCTACCTTAGGGTTGACAGATTTGTTGTAAAAGGGGAGTTCCAGACTTGGCAAGTAACTTTAAATGTCAAGTCACTGTGCCAGTAAACTGTGCACGCATGCCCTGCAGTGGCAGAGGCCTGAGACACCTTTGAAAGACTACTTCTTGTAACATTTAATTTACAGGTCATGGGTATATGGAACACCACTGTACAAGGGAGTTACAGGTAAATTAAGTATGCCAAACAAGTGTAAACCATCATTTCAAGTTCAAAGGAGAGAGCACATGTACTTTAGCACTGAAGTGGTAAAGTGCCCAGGGTCATAAACCCAACGAAACAGGTCAGAAAAAAAAAAAACAGGAGGGAGGCAAAAGGTTTGGGGATAACCCTTCAAAAAGGGCCAGGTCCAATACATGGCAATTCCTTTCCCAGATAAATTTGCAGAGGTCTTCCAATTTTGAGATCTCCACAGATAGAAGCGGAAGGGCCCGGAATAAATATAAACATTTTGGAAGGATAGACATCCTGAATGAGGCAATCCTTCCCAGCCATAAGAGGACATAGGAGCTCCAAAAGAGAGCGAGTGCTTTGGCTGTTCTGTGTAGCATTTCAAAATTAAAACTATTCCTTTCACAATCTTACAAGGCTGGGGAAGAGTATGATGTTCAGGTATGCGGGCCTGTGTGTACCTACGGGAAAGGGGTCTCGGACTGTAATATATTAGCCAATTCTCTTGGTCACTCCCAAACCTCCCTTCCCATACGCCCCCACATTAATTAACATCCCCTTTCATTTGTCAAGTTTTGCATACAAGCCTGCCAATGGCGGTATTCCCCTAAGAAGGATAACAATGCAAGTAGAGAGTCACTAAGGGGTCAAAGGGAGGAAGATGATGTTGCCTGCAAATGCCAAAATCTTAAAGGTGTCTTGGTGAAATGGGAAGCCCTGTATCTCCACATGCTCGCTTACCCTCTGAAGAAGGGGTTCAAGGTGCAATACCATTTGTTTATTTCTAAAGAAACATGAGGGCTAAGTAAACAGTCCAGGTTTTAGCAGAGGTGATTAACTCGGTGCAAACACCAAACAGGAGAAGTAAAAGTAGCCCTGGCAAAAATGCTCAAACTAGCCTCACTCCCTTTGTCTGCTTGCACGATTTCCCTTTCTTTCCATCCATTCTCTGCCTCCCCTTCTCTGCTCTCCCCCTCTGGTTGGTTTCTCTCTACCTTCCCCCTCCCTTTCCCTCTGTCTTGAACCCTCTCGTGTCTGCTGCAGTTAACTTCAGGGAATTGGGGAAGTGCCAGAGGCACCAAGTGCCCCTCAGCTTTTCAAAACGGCCTCCTAGGGCTCCAGTCCACCAGGGAAATGCCCTGAGGAGTAACCGACCAGTCCGGCTCTTAATTTAAACGCGGAAGAAAGGGATTTTTATAGAATGCCTAAACCATTCTGCCAAACATCAAAGTTTGGGCGCGTGTGTTCATGACTTGACACCATTAGGGGTATTCTGGTTTTCTCTCTTTAACGATTATTACAAATAAATACAGACAAAAAACAATGCGTTTCCTGTCTGTATTTATTTTTAAAAGCGGAAATATACTGAAAACGGTGCTTCTTTTTAGAGACTCTACATATCGTCTTTCGTGAATTCTAGAGAACTGAGCAGATAGACAGCATGGAGAGTTCAAAAAACAGGATGAGATTTCCTTAAATATACAGGCGTATGCAACACACATTTGTAGTATAATGTTAATGTGTGAATCTCACGCAGAAGGCTGTACCGTGGCTACATAAAACGTGCAAGGCCATAGGTCTGTTACCATTCAGAAGTTCTAACAATTCATGAGGGTCTGGGATCCCCTTACGAAGAAGCAGAATTTCACTTCCTTTCCCTCCCCCCTACACACCATTGCATGGTAATCCAAACTTTAAACTGAGCCTTGTTAAAGGGGCTTTGACAGCAGGACTGAAGGAGTGTGCAGGATGCTCAGGAATCGGTTTCATAGGACTAACATTAAATTATTTCTGCAATGCAAGAAAGATTATAAATTCTGGGAAATAGACCAGATTTACTACATCCAACTGCCACATACACCCTTCACCCTGATAACATGGCTGCAGCACTCAGACTGTTGACTGCTTGGGAAAAACTCTTTGTTACATACAATGAGCATAAAGGTCTCACATTGAACATCTGCATTTTGACAGACGTGGAGAATTTACTTGAAACAATGGCAGAAAGAACTTGGACACCCGATTTCACTATCCCATTGGGAAAAGTTGTGGGTGAATACACCCTCACTGTGTAAGAATGTACAGAACGGAGAAAAACTGTACAGAACAGAGAAACACTGTATAAGATAATGATGGGATGGTATGTTACACCTGTAAACTGAAATGCGTGTATAATACCGATGATGGGCAGTGCTGGTGTGGATGCGAGCCGAAGGCGGATCTGCTGCATGTATGGTGGACATGCCCTAGGCTCACGCTTTTCTGAAAGATCTTTAGCCACATTAAAGGGGCGATTGGCTTGTATTTGCAACCCAACCCAACAACGTTGGTGCTCATTATACAGCCACCAGAGATTAAATGTGTTGCAAAACAGGATTGGAGACTGATCAAAAGCATGCCTTGGTCAGACAAACAAGTAATAGAGGATTTCAGTTTAAGCACTCATATTCCAACAATGCAGGTAGACTTTGGATGATGTTGGCAATGGAGAAACTGACATGGGGATTACTCAAGTTGGAGCACAAATATGATAAAATGTGGGCCCCCTTGGTGCACTATCAGCAACACAAGGATTGTGTGTGGAGTTGCCCTAAATCCCTGAGATTCCTTGGCCTACCCTCTTAGAGGAGCACACCTCATGTAACTTGTGGCTAAAGGGCTGTTAGCTTCGAAAGCGCCAGCAAGCACATCATTGACTTCCATTGACACTATGTTTTTCATCGGATAGGGTAGGGTGGGGAGAGGCAGTCAGACCTGACACTGGAAGTGTTACTAAGGCACTGTTGACCTGTCCCTACTGCTGATCTTTTTCTTGTTGAAAATCAATATAATCTCCTTGACAAAAAAAAGATAAGCAGATGGAAAATGTTTTTCTTAATGGTGCATGCATGTGCAGCAATCCAGCTTACCTCCTATTGTCAAGCTGAGTGAGACTGGAGGGGCACATGCATGACCACCCCCATAGTAAACAGACGGGAGTGAGTGCATAAGTAAAGCAGTCTTCGTCCCTGCTTACTTCTTACGCACCGTGCACATACTGCAAGGCATGTGATTATCTGGGCCTATGTGGTATGCTGCTCAGGTCTGCTTACACCACTGTATAAGCAGAGCCTGCATGTGTGTATCCACAAGCCTTTGCGTTCAGTGCAGAGCTTTAGAAGGAATTGTGCATACAGACTGTGGAATTGCAAAGAACCATTTGCAATCTTGCCTCCTCCCTCTCAGAGACATGTGGTTGAGTTAGTAGTGCATGTGTTCCTCCCTTGACCCCAAGAGAAACCTCCGCTCTGCCGACCTAGCCCTTGCCAAAATCCCACGCATTCTCAGAGGCCATAATGGGTGGCAGATCCATTGTCTACATCGCGGCCAAGGCCTGGAACGAACTACCCCTCAGCATCCGACGAAGCCCTCCACTGCAAGTCTTCAGAAAGGACCTCAAGACCTCCCTCTTCGAATGACCTTGGAGCTGCCTGAACCCTCCCCCCCCCCCCCCGACTCCACGACCCCGCGCCTTGAGACCCCTACGGGTGAGTAGCGTGCTCCATAAATCCCTGATTGAATGTGTTGTGTAATCGTAAGCACAATATGAAGAAGAGCCCGCAACAGTGTGTGCAGTGGTGAATTTTGGGCATTCACGTGCCGTGTGATAGCCAGCCCTGACAGGAGAGCCGTGCGTACGCACACTGATTTTGGGCTCAGACTTCTCAGTGGAGGGGAGCTGATTGTCTCTGCTCTTCCTGAAATGACCATAGATTACGGCGAGTGAATAGAAGTAAATCAGCAGCCTCGGTGAGTGATTAGCACTTTAGCTGTGTGAATGGACCCGTTTATAGGTCCGGCGCGACAGTCCAGCTGTGCGCATTACCTATTGTTACTAATTCTGTAAAATATACAGAAAGTGCATTTTGTCTCCTCCCAGATAGATTTTCTCTCTCATCTCATGCTTTTGGCTGCTTGCTGTACCATTTCATCTACCGTGGAGTGCTTAAATTACAGTATCCGAGGGACTATTTTACATCTCAAGTGCTCTGATTCATATCTCATTCAATTCGTTATGTTTGTTGTGTGTTTTTCACTATACCAGCCTTTTTTAAATGTGTCATTCAGGGCTGAAATTGCAGCTTGACCTATTGGCTTTGCCAGTGTTGGTCATTAAAGAAAGTTACAATCTGCAAATGACTGTGAGAGGTTATCTACTATATGCCAGACTTTTCAACCCTTTTAACAATTAATACACATCATTAGACTACCACAATGTCTGTGGATCCCTAAGAAAGAGTTAACAATTGCAACTAGCAATGACTGTAACCTCCATTGCTTTTAATGGAATGTTTATCCTCCAAAGACTTTTTGCATCAATTTTAGAAAATTGCTGCAGAAGAATATTCTCGACTGAGACTAAGTGCTCAGCTCTGTAGCAGGGTTCAGCATGCTAATGCAGTACTTTTGAGATAGGTGTGTTTTTTCTCTAAAAGTAAGAATCTTTTGTTTTGATCGTTTTCCGTATAGTCGTTTTTCATCATTGGAAGCTGTGGTTTTATACCTTTGAAGAACCAAGTCTGTGTTTATTTTTAAAGCACGACCTTTGTGATTTATCTGCATTTTCGATAAATCTGGGCTATGAATCCATTGTGATAGTTCAAAAGTATATAGGCTGAACAGTATACAACTGTGCCACAGTATTGTTTATATTGCTTTTATTGATTGTAATGTTTTTAACATCTGTTTATGCATAATAAAACTGTCTATTAGCTATGAATGTATTAATTAATTTTAATTAAAAAACAACAACAATTTCCGCATTTGTCATATTGTCTGAGTTGATCTAAACATTGAATATAGAATTTATTTTTTGTCAATATTCATGTAAATTGCCTAGGTTGTTGATTTTCAAATATAGGCTGGTTCAAAACATTCTGTTGTAGAAGATGGAAGGCAAGCGGCAGCAAGGGTTGTAGATATGAATGGCAAGCTATTTTAATCTGAAAGGATTCCCATATTTCAAGGACATAAACCCGAAGAACTTATAGAGCTTACAAGCCTTGTCTCCATTTCTCCTATGCCTCCCTGACGCTTTGTGTGGTCCTTGGCATTTAGTCTGTTAAGTGAAGTCATAGTCTGCTTTCAGGCCTGCTGACTGTCAAGGGTCATCACGGATATGTGGCAGAGAGCTCAACTTACATTGGCTTCCAGGGACACGTAGACAGCAGACAGGCTTCCTCTCCAGTATGCCCAGTATTTTAAATGGGCCGGTACTGCCTCGTACGGAGTACCAGCACTCTATTTTGAGAGGGAGAGTACCGGCACTTTTCAAGAGCGGGTTAATACTTTTAATGGGAGAGTACCAGCACTTCTCAGAAACAATCAGGTACTCTGGCACAGAGTACCTGCACTTCTATTCTTCCATTTTAAGGACTGAATATCCCGTTATTTATCGCCACTCAAACACTGAAATCTATATTATTCAGGCACCCGGTTTTAAGGTATTTGTCTTTTTATCATTTCCGTATGTATTTCTCCATATTTATTGTTGGGCCAACTCATTGGTATTTATACATACTTATTTTGTGTTATGATAATAAATTGAGCTGTAAAATGGTATATTTCCACGTTTATTTAACTCTTGGACGTGCACTCATACATCGGTGCCTGTCATGTTTTAGCAGCCACTTATAACACAAGAGCACACTGCAGTGGTGTTCCGTTTATAAAGGGACCACTCAAGAATATGCAGATCTGAGAGGATTGGTAGTATTTCTTAATACGTGGTAGTACTATTCTTCCACAATGCTGGTGGGCTTTCAGTAGTTTTCTGGAGACCAGCGCTTCTTTATTGCCCATATAAAGGCATCAATTGCCTTGTTCATGGTCCCTATGTCAGAGTTGGTAAGGAACTCGCACGGATAATTAGTAACAGCATGTAGCATTTGAGGGTAATTGGCCACATACAGCAAGTGTTGTTTGCAGATGATATAAATCCCTAGGTATTTAATTATCTTTTCAGTCCATTTCAAGTGTATGGCTGTGAGGAATTTTGCTTTAAATACTAGTGAAATGCCTGCATTCTTGAAGTTGACTTTGAAGCCAGAGAGCTTTCCATAGACTTCTAAAACCTCCATCGCCCGATGAATTGAGCGCTTGGGCTCTGTCAATGTGAGCAGAACAACGTCTGTAACTAGGAACATTTTGTGTTGGTCATCCCCTAAGGGCAGTCCCAGAATATGTTTGTGCTGCCAAATCATAACCGCCAATGGCTGGATTGAAAATATAAATAAAAGCAGTGATACGGGGCATACCGGTCTTATCCCTCTCATTAGTGGGATAAGCTCTGAGTACGTCCCATTACCTAGTACTTTCACATTGGGGTGTTTGTAGCTTGCCGCTATCTACGTTAGCTTATCGGTGTGCAGTCCAATCCCCTCCACCACTTGAAATAGTAAGACCCAGTTAACCCTGTCAAATGCTTTTTCAGAATTTAGAGAGAGGGCAGCCAGCGGGATTTTCCTGTTATTAGATTTTTCAAATTAGGCTCAGTACTTTCCACATATCTGCCACCTGTCTCTGTGTGATGAAACCTGATTTGTCAGGGTCATAGAGAAAGGGCAAGTGGGGCAACAGTCTATTGGCCAGCACCTTCGTAAAAATCTTAATGGTCCAAGTTTACAAGCATAATTTGACAATAAGATTCACATTTGTTTGTTGGTTAATCCGTTTTATGATTTAGGGTGATATGTGCCAATTGACATGGAGGACGTAACGGTTCGTGTGCACCGAAAGGAGTTGACTAGCGCAACCAGCCGGGGGATTAAGTCAGGTACAGAATGTTTATAGAACATTTTGGTAAGCCTGTCCGACCCAAGGGTATTATTGGGATGCATGGCAGTGATTGCTTTCAGGACCTCTTCCCCAGTGAGTGATTCTTCCAGGCTGGCTGCATTAGCGCTCGATACGTGCTTAAGGTTATCCTCCTGGAAGCTGGTCTTCACCTCCTCCACAGGTACTTAGGCTTCTTCTTAATGATGTGTGGTTCATATCACTATTCACCCTGACCCTCACAATAAAGCCCTTTTCCTCATCACCCTCACTTACAGAATCATGTCTCCCCTTTTCCATCTCTGACTGACACTACAGTCTTCTCCCACTTAGCCTTGCTAGTTTTACAGCTCACCCTGCTACTAAACGGCATCGTCCAACTTAATTCTGTCCTAACCGCTACGCCTCCTACATTGTAGACTGCAGTCACTCTGAAGTGCATAGTTGGCGCTTACCCATTTTAAATGCACTATGCAGCCGCTCCTGCCACAAGGATTGTACAGCCTGAAAATAGACCTGTTTTAGTCACCATTTTTCCTCAGCCCCCAAATATTTCCACGCGAATTCCGACACCTCCCAGACAAAGGTAAGAAAGAGCGTAGTAGAACTAGCAGGCTCCTCATGGTTTCTGAAAGGACACTTTCAGAGGACATGAAACAGTGACAATTAAATGGGTTATGGATGCAATTGTATAGCTCATTTGAGGGTGGCAAGTTCAATCCGTGGCTCCCACTATGCATTCTATGACAATCAAATGTCATAGAAAACCTGTTTCGAAGCATTTGGTCATGCTCTTCCAAACTACATGCATGCACACACAAAACAACATTTCATCATTGCTAGTTCCAGTGAACCATTACTAGAGAGGACTAACAGAAGCAAATCAGCCTGACCATTTCTCAATACAGAATGTCCAGCCTGAGTGACGACAAAATGTCGGTTTGGCGTCTGCAGGGAATAACAGGTACTTTAGGTGTTTTTGTGTCATCAGTTAAGTGAAGCACCATTCACTAGAAACAGTGAGCAAGGCATGTGCATCTAGAGCCCCCTATCTCACGTAGGACAAACATGTCAAAAACATATGTGACAGAAAAGCTGGGCATTTAGTCAAACTACTGAGGATACAAGATGGACCACACAAGGTATTGTTATGATCGGCAATGCCCAGGTGTGACGAAGAAATTAAGTGAGGGAATGATTGAGCATCAACACTTCTACTGAATGATATCATAATAAATAGTCTCCAGGTGATCGGGCTCATCTGTGCTCAGGGTAGGACAGGTTTTCCTTTTGTAATTGGTAACCTAGTAAAAACCACGCGACAAGTTGTGTTTTATTTTTCCCTGAAAAAGAACCACTCCTACCTTGGCAGGCATACAAGTAGAATGGTACTGGGAGAAGAGCTCAAAAAACCAAACCCTGTGGCTACAGGAAGTTACTTGGAGATAAAACATGGAGATGTGAGACTATGTAGTCACTAAAAACAAGCTATTTTATTGCCTTTAATGTGTGGCCTATTTTTGTAAGTTTACGGGTTAGATGACCCTTGTATTCTTTGGTAATTTAAAAAACATGAAGAAGTTTGCCTGGGGCCACGTAGTCTACACCGCAGTAATGTGAAAGTGCGTTGATAACAGTGTTTAAACTGGTGAGGAGATTAATCTCTGCGTAAAGTTTAGAAAGTTGTAAGAAGTTGTTTTGATAGCAGGGACCTACTTTTGAGGGGAAGGTAACATTTTCATTCAAAGTAAATCATGTATTTTTGAAGAGTTTGTGTCGGAAGGGTGAACAACTATGAAATGATCTCCCAAACAGAAGTGCACGGCCTCATTTAACTGGAAGGAACTAAACTTCTTACAGGTGTTCTTAGATTCCAGACATGTATATATATCTGTTTGTGGTTGGCACTTGAATATCAGCTAACCAAAAACAAACTACGAATTAGTATTAAATTACTATTGGCAGGTAGAGAACTGGCTTACCACACATAGGTTTGCTGTGCTCGAGTAGTATGGATTCTGTGTGGTCTTTTTTGTTGTTGTCTTGCCAACAAATTATCACAACTTGTTACTAGTGGTTAAATGAACATGGGCACTAAGGACACACTGTTGAGGAGGACAACATGATCTCAGAAGTTCAACACTATAAAAAAGGAAGACCTGTCTATCTACAATGATCAGTAGGTCATCCTAGGCAACTTGGCAAGTGTTCTAAATAGCATTCAGTTAGCTGTAATTAGTTCAACAAAAACTGTTAGGAGTGATTGACCTACTGTTCTCTTTAGCATTTGAGACTTTTTTGCAAATGTTCTACAATTTCTACTTTGAGAAAACTTGAGACCCGTGCTTGGTGGAAGCATTCAGCATTGAGATCTTGCACATTTGGAGCAAAGTCAACAACATTAGCTTATGGTGGAGATTAATTGTAGTCATGTTGGTTCCATCGAGGACGTGACAAATTGTGTACCAATAAATGCAGTGTCTCTGAAAATCAGAGCTAGCGTATAATGTGTGGGGTGGAAGATGTATTGGACTGCGAACTCTTGGAAAAAACTAAGACAGAGAATGATGTATTTGCCAGGGAATGATTCTCAATCACCCAAAAGCTTGCTTTACTTCTCAATGAAAGCTGATAATGGATTGAGTTCCCTGAGTAAATACTAACAGAGGGGGTTGCTATGATTCTGGGAAGTATATTAGTGCAGCCTTTAGGAAATTTGATCATGAACAATTCTACTTTATTAAAATATGTTGTCATGTTTTATCCTGGTACACCATTTTGAAAGAATAATGAAATGTCTCTCTTGTAATCTCTCCACATGTTGTATTTCTTCACCATTCCTGCTGCTGATCAGGTTAGAAGTTTTGAGAGTGGTGTAAAATACTGCTATCCTTAGTCCACATTTGCACTACAGCTACGTTTTACTTTTTTTAAATCACTGTAAAATTCTAGGGATCAAGCAAGGAAGCGGAATCAGATAGAACGAAAGAGCCATCCCTTATCAAGGTTTTGAGATAGGTCTAAAAGTATGGTTTGCTAATAAGTAATTAGCCACATTTTAGAGAATAGCTAGTAGATTTGACATTTCTCCATGGAGAATGACATATCCACAGGAAAAAGGCGTGCAGCGTCTTGGAATAATATCAGCACAGAGCTGGCACAATGTTTGAGACAAGAAAGGTAAGAAAATAACTACTGCTAGATACAGTGCTGATGATTCACTACTGTAGGAAAACAATAAGTCCCTAACCACACTATCAGCCTCAGAATCAACCCACTAATGTATGCTTCCTAAGACAAAAAGGTTCCTGTGCCACAAATCGACAGAAGCGAGGCAAACAATCAAGTGCTTTGATTCAACTGCTTTTCTGCTATTTTTGGAAGGGGGATCAAGTTAAGACTAAATTTGTATGAAATGTAACCATCAAGAAAAATTCTCACAGGAAAATTGAATCATGTGGAACTCCTAAAAATACTAATCATGCTATCAATTCAGCCACCTAAGGTGTCCTTCCTAGTGATAGAGGGTTCCTGATGGAACTCAAACAACAAATGAACGGTCTTCCAAGTTTAACACATCAGAATCATGTTAACATTGCACGTCTTTAAAAACGGATCAACTTTATTTCTGCACTATTTACAAAACGAGCATGTGAAGGGTTAGTTATTTAGTGTGATACTTGTAGTTTGGGTTCTTTTAGAGGTTTGCTATATGGAAAAAGAACCTAAAAGGAAGAAGTGTCCCTAAATCAAAACATGAGGTGGGGGTGTTTTGACAGCTTGATCTAGATGGAGGAGATGTAATGCTCTGCAATGTTGACTTTAGCTCCAGACATTAAGTCCAATGAAGCTAGGCTGGACAGATTGATTCCAGAACCAGAATGAAGGAAATAGCAGATGTAGAAAACAAGAGCAGCAGAAGGGATGCAGGTAGCAGACACATTGTCTTAAGGATTTCAGTTCAGTAGGTATGGTCAGTGTAAAAAGATTTCCCAGCTGTTTATTTAGTTTTGGAATTTATTAAGCGCTAACAATCATCCCCAAAGGGTTATCACAGCACTAAGAGCTACCAATTACTAGATCAGCAGAACAGAGCTAGGGAAAGAAGCAAGGTACGTTAGTTCAAAAAAAGCCAAGTTTAAAACAATTTCCTGAAAACCAGTTAGTCCTTGGTGGGACGGATAGCCAGAGGGAGAGAATTCGAGTGAGTGGCAGCCAAAAAAAGTAAAAGAGTGGTCGCCTGCTCTGGCCTTCTAAATCCTGTTTACTTTGGCTAGGGCCAAGTTGGATGATCTTAGATTTCTTGAGGGTAGATAGAATTTGACCCTCTACCGAAGTAGCAGAGGGCTGGATTCATGCAGCACCCTGTGCTCCTGACAAAGAAACTTGAACTGAGCCCTTTTGCATGTCGGTAACCATTACAATGTTTTTAAGCATGTGGATGCAGATATAAATCTGTCTATACTGCAGATCAGGGTTCATGGAAAGACATCACATGTGGATTATTGGAGAACAGATAACTATTTGGACTCCAAACAACATTCCCTAAGTTCTTCAGGACTTTTGCCCACTCTTGGCAGAAAAGGCACACTAGGGCCTATGGAATGGATGGAACCCTGCTAGATGGGCATCAGCTCATTCAATGACCTGCCCTCGAGAAAACACTGCTGGAGACCCCCTCCTCCAACCATCCCTCCAGATCCACCTGTTACCTCCAGATAAATCAGCTGCCAGTTACATTAGGATGCGGAAAGTACTTTGCCCCTTTCGCTGTGCCCTTGGGGGTACAGTACCAGCATTGTCTTCTCAGAACACGGCCACTCGCCAGCTATTGAAACACTGACCTTCCACTACCCTACTTCACCAGTAGCAAGCCTCCATCTTTACTCCAGTCTGCGGACTGACCCGTGTGCTCTTGAGTTGAGGGATACAATAGTGATAGGTTGAGAAGCCTAGCAAGGGGTGGGCTATATGTCTGGATGACCCCACCGCCACACGTCAGTCTGGTGACATTGGCCCCTACCTCCAGGCACCAGGGCAGAACGAAATGGCAGAAATGAAACAATGCCACAGATGAGGCGATATATCAAGCCTCACTTCTCCCAGTGATTAATTCATAAAAGAATAAGTGCCAGGGCACTGACATAAGTATAACTTGTACTGCTAGGATGCACTGCTTATGACATCACATATTACATCACGAAAGATATTCAAAACTAATGGCGGTGCAAGGTATACTTATGTCAGTTACTTATAAGTGGTGAATTTCAGTATTTTGGTTTTTTTTTTAAAAGTAGTTGTTTATTAATACAAGACCGACATACAATTCCACTTTAACAATTGTTTTTTTTAGTATATATATATATATATTTATATGTTCATATTCCGTGAGTGTTCGTGAAAGTGAGTGAGGATCTGTGTGTTTGTCCATGAGTGTGTGTCTCTGAGTGCATGTGCGAGAGTGAACGAGCCATAAAGACAGACATTGGCTGGTCATATATTTGAATACAGGTAAAACCGACTAACCTTGTAATCCTTCCGAATTTGATCAATTGTTTCCCTTAAAGTTAGGGAAATAATTTATGTCCACGAAACAGACATTTCTGATATGCAACAATAAGCTATACATTTTTATATAGCTTTTTTTCTTCCTTTTTGTGTTTCTCTGTAAGTTACTTCAACTGATAATATAGTATCTGCATTTCGATTTGTCATGGACAAAGCTGTCCCACCTCCTGTTAGTGTAGCCATCATCAACAAAACAATATTGTGACATTTGGTGCGCGTAGATGCCCAAGATTTTAAGTCTGACGTTATTCAATTAGCTGACAGGAAAATGTATAATACACCCTAACTCGGAAACCATTTTTAATGCATGCCTTTCTTTAGGATTGTGATGTGCGGGGGAAGTTCGAAATCCGCCGCCAGGGGAATGAGCGCCCGCGTGCACCTTTCTATTATTAACTGGAGCTCAATAAGGGATAACGATGTAATTTACTCGAGAATCGACTGACTAACATGACTGATGTCCTCCAGGGTGAGCTGCAGGCGGTGAATCACAGAACAGCAGCAATCAATGAAAACGGCGAACACGCTGCCAGAGGTGCACGGCGCCGAGAGCACAGTCCCGAGGGCGCTGCTCACTTCCAGTCCTGCCAACTCACAGTGCCACCGTGTGCCACTCCACATCGACCCCTTTCCTACGCCCCCCTGCGACGACCGGTATCACACGGTGTCAGTGAACACTGGCTGGAAACCCCCGAGTACGCAGCACGCGACAGCATCTAGAAGCCCGAAAACACACAGCTCTCAAACACAGACGTGTGTAATTAATCAAATGCGAATTCCGGAAATCCTAGCCACTGGCGTAAGCACGCACGGCCGTGCTGGTGACATTTCAGCAATCCATCAATGGCCAAATAAAAGGCCAATCGAGACAAAGTGGTATATTAATCAATTCGGCAAAATCAATTTTATCGCCACACAGCAGCCTGAAAGATTAAGGTTTGTTTGTTGTTTTTGCACTTTTTGTCTTCAGGGGCTACAGCTGCACAGATGCAACCACTTGACGTTCAGGCGTTTGCATTCTCAGTACATTGACAGGTTCAAGTGCATTATCTCAACAGTGCTAACAACATTAAGGCCACAAAGGGCTGTGCTAAGTTACTTAAACACCCCCTTACCGAGTATTAACACCGTTCAGAAAACACGGTAAACCGACAAGCATGCCCCGTTCCAGTCTTTCTGCGGGCCGCTCGTGGCCGATATTCTTAGCACAACCAGGGACAGGCGGCAAAGAAACCCCCATGCTTCTCAAAGATTCGATACAACCCCCGCACACATTAGTCACCTGTTTCGCACACCTCCCATACACACACAGCTGGAGGAGCCGCCGACAAGGACCCATAAAACAGCAATAAACTAAAAATCACAAAAACCGTGGAGCGGTGCACCTGCTCTGATGTTGTCACGCGCGGTGCCTTTTGCAGGCTGCGCGCATTAAATCCAGGCTCTAAAAACTATATTTTGATTCAGCGTTTCGGATGCGCCAGTTGTTTGCAGCTATGCGAGAGCTCGAGCCGAAAACATAATTACCCCTCAGTGCTACCGTATTTCAGAGAAGAAAATGAGGCCCTGTCAAATCCCGGCCTTTGCATAGGCTCTGCTTCAAGAAGGAAACGTAGGCTGCAGCTTAAGTTATAACTTATTATGTACTATAGCGGCTATACACGAGCGTTTTTCACTCCTAGCGACAATGTTATTTACTATCGGAATATACGCGCTATGTCACATGCAAAAACAAGCACAGAGATTGCCAATAAGACATTTCACCAATACGCAAAGGACGAGTTGCTTACCTTAAATATCATAAACGTTTAACCGGAAGAAAAAAAAAGAAAAAAAACTTCAGAATTTCAAAAGAAAATCATCCACAGCAGGCTTTTTTTGTTATCTTTTTTTTTTTGTGGGGGGGCTGCAGCATGTCCAGTTCCCTAAAATGTAGCAGTGCGGTGGAGACCAGCTCCACTCTAACGCCCTTCTCTCCCCCGAAGACAGTGACAGCTGATTTTATTTTAGCAAGCATGTAAAAGGTGGAACTTGGCGACTATTTTTAGGGACTGAGGCCTGTAAAGCTCCCTGGTTGAGTCAACTACTGCTTCTAGAAGCTGGTCTCGAGAGGCCCACTGCGCAATTAATGCTCCTATTCAGGCCTGGTCAGTCCTCACAAAAAGATCACGGATATTATGATTCAACTAAAAGGTTTCATTATTTTAATGTCCTGCAAAATGGAGAGCCAAATGAAATATGCACACGGAATACTAAGACTGACATGTGATTAAATCACTGATTTTTTTTTTCTTTTAACTCAACCGTGTTCTTTTTACTAACACGTCTGCTATATCAATCTTTTGAGAAAGAAGGCTGGCTGACATCACCATCTCTTCAAGATGTCTTCCATAAAGTGCTCAATGCCCAAGTGTTACTGTTGTGCAAGGACACGCACCGCACAATCCAATGAGAGAAAACCATTGGTGTTCCTCAGCTAAATGTATTTGCACACATATACCCCTTACGCCCCTGCCCCCACGAATCATTAACTCAACACCCCTCCTCCCACAATAAGGCGGCTGTCAGTATCCTTAAGCAAAGCTCCCCGGGCAAAGCTCCATAATGCCTTTAATATGTGGAGTTTCGCCCCCTCCTTCAGTAGGCCACACCTGCACACGAACCCCTGCATAAGGCAGTCGCATCGTAACACTAGGCTGTGCTTTTTCTTGTTCCACCTGCAGTTTGAGAGCTCTGGGTGTGGAGGTTTCAGAGCCCTGTATTTGATTTACTTCGGTTGGTTGTGGCTTCGCAGAAGTACCACTGTGCGCACTCTAGGGGGTGAGGGATGGCGGGATGGCTCCCTCGCCAGGTGATGGTGGCCGTGGGATACACAGGATGCTGGGACGATGAAGGAAGAATCCAAGTAAATAAATATACTAGTGATTGTTGGCGGCTTTGTGACCGAAAAGCAACAATTCCACAGACCTGGACCTGTGCACATAGGCCTAGAGGCCACTCTGAGTCTAGGATGCTGTGCTAAAGAGTGCGTCTGGAAGCTAGTTTTTGAACTTCGTGTCTTTTTTTTCTGGTTGGGTCTTAGTGCTTTTGCTAGGAAAGGGTCCACTTTACGTGCAGGGCTAGCAGAGTAGTGCTAGAGAGTTAATACACTCGAACAACATCCACAGGATGTCAAAAACACAAACAGACTCTTAACTTGACATTTAAATGCCAGGAGGATACACATTTGATGCATCTCTGACATAAGTGGATCCTGGAAAAGTGTCACTTGAGCAGAAAATTACCTGCGACTACTGAAAGCTAATGGGAGCAGGAACAGAAACAAGCTGTACTTTATCACTTCTAAGTGCCTGACTCAGAGTACAAGGGTGGTCTTTTTCCATCAAGATAAATACTGTCAATTGTGGAGACCTTTAAAAGTCAGTTATATAAGCTTAAAATTAATTATATGAATAACAGGTAGTCAATGAGAGCTTTCCTACAGATTGACACTCATTTCAAAGCCACATTCTGAGCAAAGTGAAGCCTGAAAATCAAAGACCGAGAGCCTGCTTAGAAAACATTTCCATAATACAGGCGAGACATGGTTTCTGTGCCTGCAATTAGACATTCTGTTCTGAGCAGGTCAAGAGTCCAGAAGGCTTACTTGGAGCATAATAAAGCAGCAATTGGAACCAGCAGAATACTGAGATCTATGGGACACTTTACTGTCCACCACAGAGCCCAAAGTATGTTGCTTGGATGTTAAGACATTGACCAATTCCTAGTAGGAAGTCTCAATGGTTACCGGATAGTTTCTTTGAATAGGGATATTTTAGCATTTTTTTTTATAGACGATGTGCGGCATAGGCACTGCTCAGGTCGTTCCAGTGTCTTGCGCTTATTTACACCTTTGATGGCTCTTCGTTTGTGTTTCTTTCACTTTCATTTTAGTTGATGTGGAGCCTCACCATTCTGGATCACATGTTATGGGCTGGAATATAGTGAGTAACAAGCTTTTGAAGGTATGCAGGACAGGAGTCTCAATATGTTGGGTGTGAAGCAGAGAACACCGAACATAGTCTGCTGTGCTCCTGAATGCCAGTGAAGTGCTTCCTGGTGTTACTGGATATGATCTGTGGCCATTAGGTTGCTTCAGAGACTTTCAGCTTGTTCTGGGTCAATCTTTTCCGTCACATGCACACGGTCTGCAACAATGATATAGACAGGACATGACCAGTACCATTTTCAACCTTGTAAATGGATAATCAAAGGAGCAGACCTAGAATAGCACTGTAATATTCAGGTAGGTGTTGCTAACTGCATCATTGTTTGGAAAGAAGAGAGAAAGGATAATATCAACATAAAATCAATATTCATACATACTGGTCTCACCCAGGACTAAAGAACAATATGTGTGGCACACCACGATTTGCGCGGTTTTAGATTTGAGTTTTTGATCAATTGAGGTGTAGAACATTCTCTATCTAGAGCCAGGTATACTCGAGTTAGTCGGTGATGTTGTAACAATCCCTAGGGTTGTTACCCTGACTCAAATGTCTTGAATGTTGATGGCAAACACCGGAACCTAAGATTGTTTTGGGAGATCAGCTCTCACCATTAATCTTCTTTGGATGTTCAAGAGAGGTCGAGATAGCGAAGAGCCCCAGGCATTCATCAAATGATACCCTTGTGCGAAAACCTCTAGCATCCAGATCTGAGATGTTAACTTTGTATGAACTGGGAACAATGCTCAAATGCTAATGAACAAAACAGGATTTTTTTGGGGGGAGGAGGGCATTGGGGGGGGGGGGGGGAGTTTTATACAGCGCAAACTCGACCCGAAGGTATCAGAGCACTTTTACATGAACCCAGTTGTGTTACAGACAGACCATTCATTTTGTTAGGCACGGGAAGATTAAGTGATTTGGACAGAATCACAGCTTCGAGGTCGACCACCCTAGCTGTTAGGCCACATCCTCTCCCCAATTTGTCAATGAATGTTAAAATTATGGGGATGAAAAGGGTTTCATAAAGCAATAACCCAAAAAGGGGGTTCTGGAACTAACCAACAGACAAGGAGAGCTGCAAAGGGTAGAGGGGAATGATGATGGCAAGCAATAAGGTTTCAAGGCTTCATGGAAGCCCAGGACGTTGTGCTGCGCGTCAAGACTAGGAGGGAGTGAGTTCCAATAGATAGGACCAACATAAGCGGTAAAGCCCCTCCAAAAGAAACAAATTCCGGACCCTACTACCCTATCAAACTTGCGCCCCATCTCTCTCTTATCAATTCTATGTAAGCTGACAGAAAAATTTGTAAACAACCAACTCACAACTTACCTGGAGAAATCAAATTTGCTCCATTCCAATCAATCTGGCTTCAGAGCCCAACACTCTACAGAATCTGCTTTATTGTATACGGCTGAAAATCTCAAAGCCGCTATGGATCAAGGCAAAAGAGCAGTATTGGTATTGTTAGACCGGTCAGCGACCTTCGACACGGTCTCACATACCATCCTCTTAGACCACCTTGCTTCTTTTGGCCTCACGGGTACCGTCCTGGCATGGATAAAAAACTTCCTGCAGGATCGCAAGCAAGTGATCACACTTGGCCAATATAAATCACAAGAGCAGCAGGCCCTTCTCTCAGGAGTACCGCAAGGATCAAGCCTCAGTCCGACTCTTTGGTGCCTATACGGCTCCATTGATTAAGCTGATATCCTCCTTCAATATTGACACAATCTCATATGCGGATGATACTCAGCTTATCCTGGTATTAGAGAATAACACCACACAGGCAGAAGATCATCTCTGCAAATGTCTCACTGCAACTTTCAGTAGGATGAATGCAAACCATCTTAAGTGCAATTCTGAGAAAACTGAAATTTTACCTCTAAGCCAAGACCACCTTTTCTCACCCAAATGTTGGTGGCCAGCAAATACCACCCCTCCTCCAAATACAGTAAATGTGGTTAGGAATTTGGGAATCAAATTTGACACTACTCTGTCATTTAAACAGAAATCGCTGGCAGTTGCTGGAACTTGCTTCCATATTAATAAAACTTTAAAGAGATTCTTTGATCTGATCCCCTTTTCAGCAAGGCAAACAGTGGCCGTAGCCCTTATTACATCGAGGCTAGATTACTGTAATAGCCTTTATGCAGGTACCAATAAGTCAGTCCTGCATAGGCTACAAATGGTCCAGAATGCTGCAGCACGACTAGTACTGAGGTGGCCCAGGAAATCATCTGCATCAGCTGCTCTAAACACACTTCATTGACTGCCATTTCACAAACGCGTTCTTTTCAAGGTCCTTCTCATCTGTTTTAGGGCCTTCCGCTCCTCGGGCCCTCATTACCTTCACACATGTTTTAAACTATACGTTCCGTCCCGAAGTTTAACATCATCAAAGGCCAATCTGCTAAAAATACCGGCTTTTAGACTGGCAACGAAGGCAGGAAAGTCACTCATAGTGCTGGGCTCAAAGGCATGGAACAAACTCCCTCCACAGCCTCGCCAGTTTACTTCCGAGTCCCAGTTCAGGAAAGTTCTGAAAACCTGGATTTTCAGCGCATCCGATTCTCTCAGCAAAACTCAGATCGGAGGTCCCTATAAAAACCATCAGCAGTCAACCAGGTTTCGAAGTCCCTATCCCTGGTTTCCGTTTAGCGCCATGATGCTCCTTGGAGGGACAGCTTGCGCTCTATATATGGATCATTACATTACATAAGTCACATCTGGAAAAATGCCTCTTGGGAACGTCTAATCTATGTGAAGAGGCAAAGCGAAGGGATGGAGTAGATTGGGGCGGGGGGGATGAATTCCATCTTGGAGAGACAAGTTCAAAACTCCTGACTTGTATCGATATTACAGGATCAAAACTATGGAGAAATATATGTAAAGAGTCAGCAGATTCTGGATTCTCAAGGGGAAAGCTTCATTTCAACTTGGTTCTGCAAACGTTTGGGAATCCCAAATTTTATTTTCTAGGCACAAAATGTATATTGTTGACTGAATTAGCAAAAACAAGTTTAGAAAATGAACCACACTCTGCACAATCCAGGGGTATCACCGTATATATTACAGGCTGAACTCTTTTAGGAGCTTTATAGTTCTTTGTTATTCAAACGTGAATAAAACGAGCCAAACTATATTGTCAAACATAATGTATGCATTTTCTCATGCGATGGGGAGGCAGTTGAAAATGTTGCTAAACAAGTCAGTACGAGTGCAGACATAGCATTAAATAAAAAGTAATAACAAAAATATATTGTTTGCTTCATGGTACAGGGCGTGTGAGTTCAGTAGCATTCAGGGTGATACAATTTACCCAATCCGAGATACAAATGAAGAGGAACTAATTTGAGTTTACAGCCAGACATAGATAACAAGTGTGAGTAACAGCATTCCCAGAAGGGAATTTATGAGGTGACCCGTGTAATGCTTAAACAGCAGACTTTTTACAGCATACGTCTCTGAACTCTAAACATATCCCGATGTCAGATTCCATCTATAACCAGGATACCTGCTGGAATCTGCACTGAGGACGTCTGGTGAAAGAGCGAGCTAATAACCCCTGCCCCCCTCCTGCCCCCCGAGTTTACAGTTATTGCTGTGAAGGATAGTTGTGCAAATCTGGATTTACTTTCACTGAGTACCTACCATGATTTATTTATTTTTAGCATATCGTTTTCGATTCCTGCTGTGCT
The DNA here is from genome assembly GCF_964204655.1 of Triturus cristatus. NCBI lineage: Eukaryota > Metazoa > Chordata > Amphibia > Caudata > Salamandridae > Triturus > Triturus cristatus. The sequence continues at coordinate 884,146,185 of NC_140583.1, forward strand.
GAGATAGAGGACTGCCCCCCTATTTGCAAACAAAAACAATTACAACATACTCACAGACCAGAGGAGGGGAGGTTTTGGCTGCAAGTTGTGGTTGTTGGCTGCGGAGCCAGAAGAACAAAGCTGTAAATGAAGCTTCCCTCCTGTAGCACACTGAGCATCTGGGGCCGTATGAGGTAAACGCGCACCAATGCCTTCTGCAACGATTGCATTTGGTGCAAAAAGGTTAATTGCACCACATTACATGAAAAAAAAAAATAGTGCAGGCACAAACTCGCTTCTGCACCAGGGAAAAATGTAGAGTCCCCAGTGCTGGCATAAACCTGCACTTGCACCAGGAATGGCACAGCAATGAAAGGCGGACCAACAGTTTAAAACTGCTTGTCCTCCTTTCTTTATTAAACACATGTATTTCACGATTTGTAAAAAAAATTGTGAAACCATCAGTTTTGTAAAAAGGTAGCGCTTTTGTTCTAATGTACCTTTATGGCGCGAGCCATGCATGACGCGCTCGGTGAGCTCATGATGATAGCTTGAGGTTCCGTGGGTTGACGGTTGGCGGGCGGCTGTGCCCGGCACAACGGTGGTCTGGGACATGCTCTTATTTGCTCAATAAATTACTTTAAAGGAAAGGAGCCTAATTCAATTATTACACCTTTTAGGTCTCGCCTAGGCAGCGCGCATGCGCTTGCGCTGCCCTAGGAGGGCCTTTAGCCATCGATCTTCACTTTCAAAGCACTGCACTCGTGCTTGTGGCGGCATCCACCTTGCGGGAGCGAGCAGCGACGCGCCACAAGCACGAGTGCAGTGCTTGAAAAGTGAAGACTGCGCGCGTACACACCACTCCCGGGCTTGGGTTTCTGTGTCAGCGCATTTCCCGGTGATAAGTATTCTGTAATTCTGGGTATGCGTAGTAGGTTGTTAAATCTGATGTCGAATCCTTCATGCACACTTCCGGGACTACGTCCCTCCAACTTCTGGTTGCAGAGGAACAGCTCCTTACCTGCAGTTTGTAGCTCCCTCACAGAGATCCCTGCCAGCTCACATACCCATCGTCCGTTAGGTGTAGGCTTAGCCAGGGGAGGGATGTACCAACAGGAGTCGGACAAGGTGAGTGCAGAACCGAGAACTTTATGGAAGAGTATCGCCATTTCAGGGTACGTTTAAATTGGATATTATTCGGATTTCTGCCATATTTGCAGTTTTGGGTGTGGGAAAAGTTTGGCCTTGTCGATGTGGACTACAGGCATGTTAAGACTACCAGTTACATTTCCGATAGACCTGCCAGGAAGAGGTATGATCCAATTATGGTGAAAACATATGTTCCTATTTGATATGTTCCAACATTGTTGGTGTCCAACTCAAGAAAACATGTTATAATGCTAAATTTTATGCTCCTGTTGTGACAATATTTTGTATATGGGTCAGTACCCATTGCATTTTTGAATGTGCACTATGTGCAAACCGTGTTTGAGATCTTCATACTTTTTAACATATGCAAATATCCAGATAAAACACATCATAGGAAAAGTGGTTGATCCTAGGTCCCCTTTAATTTAGCCAAGTGGGGAAACAGATTAAAAGGTGTTGCTCTCATTTTACAGCTCACAACGTAAAGGACAGACTTTTTCCCATTCAGCCTCAATGGTAGGAAGGCAGCGTCCAATGCTGCTCTGTTATTTAGAATCCTGCCTGGTTCATAGTTTGAGGAAATGTTTTCCTGTGCACTTGCACAAAATATGGGGTTGACTGGGACCCCTTTCTGGCACAAGATGCAAACCTATTTCCCCTATTTGTATGTGTATATCAGTGTGCATTCTGTGTGAGGAAGTATTACACAATATTTGTGTATGACCAGAAAGAATGATGCGAGTGTGGTGTGGCAGCTTTCCTGTGTGCATGCTGATTTGTAAAAGTGCCTAGAGGCTAATTGATTTGTAATGTAAAGACACAGGCCCTGTCACTCCGATGCTCAGTAGTTGCCATTGCAGGTACACTTGCAGATAGGATTGCTTCAGTCACGTGAGAACTGAGAGAAGACGTAGTCATTCGAGTGAGACCCCACTCTCACTTCACGTCTATGAGGAAGTCTCCTGTTCTATATAGCTCCTGTCTGTTTGGTCTTGATTTGTGGCAATGGCACCAACGGATCCGCCCGCTGTCTCTTTAGGCTTTGGTTTTGCTCATGCCGAGTGGTCCCTTCGCATACCTCACTCCGGGTCTGCCGGTTTCTCAGATATACCGAGGGATTCCGTTGCCTCATACTCACTTACTCCAATGGATTACTCGCCGGATTATGGGGTTATGCTCTGGTCGTGGCAGAGCTCAGTTACAAACCCGCCTCACCCGCAGCTGTGCATAAAGGGGAAGTAGCTTGGTTGCAACCACGGCTGATTAATGTTAATATAGTATCAGCATGGCATGGACACTTTGCAGTTGTTTACCTGGCAGAGCCTGTACAGTGTAGGGAAGCACGACTGAGGCCTGGTGAGGCCTACTAACCAAGAACCATAAAGGGGGAGTTTAATTTGGATGGGAGAATCGTATTAACTAGCGTCCTTGTTGGCTCGCCAACTCAGGAGGGATTTCACTAATTTGCATGTTTCTTCACACGTTCTTACAGGACCTTTCTGTTCATCTCCTCTTTCTTCCTCTATCTCTCCTTATTTTTCTCTGCCTCCTGCTCTCTCCCTCCCCCCACCCCTATCGCTGGCAGTGTCCTTCCTCCTGTGTATGCATGTACTCAATGCCTAAACACTTAAAGATCCCAAGGGCAAGACCAATTGGCTATGCCAATGCTTGTTATAAGTGCCTGTGAAATTCCTTTTATTGGCCCAGCGTTAATCACTGAGCCAAATTAAAGGAGGGAGTGAGTGAGCAGGCGAGGTGTTTGTTTACTCACCTGCTGCGTCTCACCCCCCTGCCTGGAGAACACGGATGCTCGGAACCCGGACACCAAATAGCAATTAAGTTTTTCCCCGGCCTGGCACGGTATGCAGTTTCTCCGCTCCTCTTCCCCCACCCTCAGCACTCCCACCATCTACGGGCCGAAAGTGCATGGCGTAATTGCCGGGGCACTATTTAAAAACAAAGAATTAAAAAAAAACATTCAGGCATATGCATGCGGCAGGACCAGCTGGGGAACTATTATTTTTAAAAAAAAAGAAAGAATTTGGCCCCGTCGCCTGTAGGCATGTGGCAGTCTTGATGCCTGAAAGAACATCCCCTGAAGCCCCGGCTCAGATCCGATCCCACACATAGTTACAGTAGAGGTTCCCACCCTACCCGCAGTGGGAGATGGCTATCGCGCAGCAGGGAATTCCGCTAATTCCCGGGGGTGTGTGCAACCGGCCGGGTCTCAGGGGGTAGGGGCTTTGATCTACTGTAATCCCTTTGATGCGGGGTGTTTCCCTTACAGTAGGGGCAATAAACTGCATCCGCAGGGCTAGGTGATGGCCTGGGACCAGTTCGGACAATGGGGCGCAGAGGAAGGGGGTTATCAAAGGAGAGGCATGACCATGTATGGGATGTCGGTCGGATGTGGTTCCGTAGCAGGGTCGCGCAGAAGGAGAGGGTTTATGGCCTGTATGAGAGAGCGGGGGTGGCCGGCGCGCGGGGGATGCTCGCAGCGCCGGGGGGAAAGCGCTGGCGATCGAGAGTGAGCGGGGAGAGAGTGGGGTGCCTAAAATGGCGGCCGTGCATTTGCTATGCGTGGCGTTGGGGAGAGGCAAGATGGCGCAGATAATGTTCAGTTTGCACGCTAAATTTCCACAGTCCTCCCTTTTAACATGTCTCGCCAGCTTGCCTAGTTTGGATCTATCCCCATAATACCCCGTACCTCCACCTCATTCAGAGCTTTCATCCGCTCAGTTTCAAAGTCCAAAGTCTTAGGGCAGATGCAGTTCATAAAAAGCGAACATAAAGGTGGCAGACACTGAATCCCCAAGCAACATCCACACAGTATCACGATTGGTATGAGGATAAATGAAAACAGCCTCCATCCCCAACCTTTAATAGTGTCCCAAAACCAACTCCCCAGTGACCATTCTTCTTGCTCTTGATGGACCTCTGTGGACAGTCTGTGGAGGTGTTCAATTGCTTTGTAGACTGAGGGTGAGTTATCCGGTACGTAGGTACAACAGCTGGACCCAATGATGCGGCATGCTCCTCCGCGATCAGCCAGAACCACATCTAGAACAAGGCGGTTCTGGAGAGCCACCAGGCGGACGGCCTGAAGCTCAGCGGTGTTGTTGGCGAGGGCGCCAGCTGTAATGTTCATTGCTGTTTCGACTGCCTGGGTTAAGTGGCGGATGGCACGGCTGTTTGCCATCGGACCCCAGAGCGGAACAAGACCCTTTACTGCGTCCATGAACTGTGCTCCGGTGGAGTCGGTTTGTACAATGTCTTTGGCACGTTTCTGTCGGTGATGGTTTGCTGGAGCCACATACGTCGGAGGAAGGACAAAGGCGATGTAGCAGGTGCCTCCCCTACCTTTCGGGAGCCAGGTGTAGGCCTTAGTACCACAGACGAAGTACATATTCGGGGAGGCAACAAAGGAGGGTGGGTCAACTGAGTCCAATGTTCGGGTGATGAGGCAGGAGCTGTGGCCCACCAGCTGTGCCCCCAGGCCTTCGAGGCATACAGACCCAGTGATGTTGATGACGGACAGGGCCACTGTTAGGGTGGCGGCTGTCCGTTTTCGGAGGTAAGAGAAGGTGGGTCTGGCTAGATTGTTGAACACTTGCATTTCAATTCGTTCTTTGGCGGGGATGTCCATGTGAAAGGAAGTGTTCGATCTCAGAGGGCAGAAGAGGGCGGAGGTTCTACCAGTTTTGTTCAGCCAGAACCCATGGTAGAAGTGTGACATGGTTCTGCCGGAAGTGGCATTGTCCTTGTAGCTCTCCTGCAGGAGGATCAGCCAGGCGAGGCAGGAACCATGGACAGAAAAAGGTGAAGGGATGAAAGGGATTGAGTGCCCAGTGGCATGGGGCAGCAATCCACAGATCCAGCAGTTAGTGGCGTTGGTGGCAAGATTGTGTTGGTGGAGCAACTGCACAAAAGAGTTATTCCAGAACTCCTTACGCCTTTCTCGGAGTTGGGGTGAAAGTGAGATCAGATGGTGTTCTTTCGTGGTGGTAGGTTGAACGGTAGTCAGCAATGTCTTATGAGCGGGTGTGCTCTCCTCCATGATCCAGAAGGTGACCACGAGGAGAAGGCAAAAGAGAAGGGAAATGAAAAGTGCTATTGTCTTAAAGCTGTGCATTCGGTCAGTCTTTGGGTTTTTGTAGTGGATCTTCGGACGTCCGGTTGCTTCCATCATCTTCATGTCGGGCGCTTCCATCACCTTCAAGAGACTCGGTAGCGGGCAGAACCACAGACTTTGTTTTAGTTTCTCTCCTGGTGGCCTTTGAGGTGACTAGGCTACCGTTCTGAGATTTCCACTTAGCCTGTGGTCTGCTTAGCCGAAGTTCTCTCCTTTCGTCGCAAGTTATACCCTTCTTTGGATGGCACAGTGGGATCGGGATATTCAATCAATTCAAGTGTCTCTGTATCCGGGCAGCGGCTCAGGGATGGTCGGTCTTTGTCCAGAAGTTCCTCTTGGGCGGTGATGTTGTCCGTGGTTGTCAGGGTCGGTGATACCTTCTTGCAGTGGTGTGCATGCAGCCAATTGCGTTTCCCCTCCACTCGAAGAGCTGTTCGGGTGGTGATCAGGACTTGCAGGGGGCCCGTCCACCGGGGCTCCAGACTCTTGGTGCGCTGGAAGTTACGCACTAAGACGAAGTCACCGGGTTGGATGTCGTGTCCCGGGCCCCTGGAAACATCGGGAATGGCGTGCAGCACCTGCTGATGGATAACAGACAACGTCTTAGTTAGGTTATACAAATAGTCAGACATGAGGACGTCCGGGACGTCGTGGATGGATGTTGGTTTTGGTGCAGTCCAAAGGTTCATGGGCCGCCCAAAGACGACCTCGTAGGGGGTTAAGTGGTGTTTGGTGGGGGTGGAACGCATTGATAGCAATGCTAGTGGGAGAGCGTCTGGCCATCTTAGTCCTGTGGTGGCGACTATTTTTGCTATCTTAAGCTTCAATGTGGCATTGTGTCGCTCAACCAGGCCTGCAGATTGGGGATGGAAGACCGCATGGAATTTCTGTTTTACACCCAACCCCTTTAAGATGAGTTGGATAACTTCGGCTACGAAGTGGGGGCCGTTGTCGCTCCACAAAATTCGACAAAGGCCGTATCGGGGGAAGAATTCCTTCAGTAGTACTTTTGCGGTAGTCATAGCGGTGTTGTCATGGGTTGGGTAGGCTTCCACCCACTTGCTGAAGGCACACACAACGACAAGTACATACTTTAAACCTTGGCACCTTTCTAGCTGGACATAGTCCATTTGTAGGACTTCAAAGGGGTGATTGGGGACCCCAAACCCTCCCCGGGGTACAGTAGTTCCTTTCCCAGGGTTGTGTTGGAGGCATACTAGGCATTGTTGGACCAGACGTTTGGCTGAGTCTGGTATTCTGTCGTTGTGCCAGACTTTGGAGATGAGTTCGATCATGGGGGCAGACCCTATGTGTGCGGGGGAGTGTGCCATGGTCAGCATGGGGATCAAGTATGAGTCGGGTAGCAACCATTTGTTCGAGTCTTTAGTTCGCCAACAACCGTCATCGTCCTTCAATCCCACCCGGGCCCATTCAGTTAATTCGTGTGGTGTGCTGGCTAGTTGGATATCCCTAATCGTTTCCCTAGCATCCTTCCATTTCTCAGTTTGTGACCTGGTCACGTACATGCGGGTCGTGGACCTATTATCGGCTGTGGTTCGGGCAGTAATGTCAGCTAGTGCATTTCCCTGACCTATAATGTCTGTCACCTTCTTGTGTGCCTGGCATTTGATCACAGCTAACCGTGTGGGGAGGAGGACTGCTTCGGTCAGGGCAGAGACTAGATCTCCATGCAGGATGGGTGTACCATGAGAAGTCAAGAATCCCCTCTCTTTCCATAAGAGCCCAAAGTGGTGAACTACCCCAAAGGCATACTGACTGTCGGTGTAAATGTTTGCGGTTGTCCCTGCTGCCAGGATGCAGGCTCGTGTGAGGGCAATTAGTTCCGCCGCCTGTGCGGATCGCTGTGTGATGCGGGCTGTCTCAACAACTGTTCGAGCTGTGGTGACTGCATAGGCAGCTGAGGTGGTGCCATCAGGGAGCTTGATGCATGAGCCATCCACCCACAGTTCTCCGTCAGGGTCCGGGAAGGCAGTATCCCGGAGGTCAACCCTACTCTTGGTTTGTTCGTCGGTGAGGGTCACGCAATCATGTATAGGGGATGCATTGGGGTCAGCGTCAGGGAGAGGTAGTAGAGTAGCTGGATTCAGAGTGGTGCATCGTTTCAATGTGATATGGGGTGCAAGCAGAGTCAGTTCATAACCAGTCAGTCGTGCGCTAGTCAGGTGTTGAGTCTTGGTTTGGTTCAGGAGGGTATCAACAGCATGGGGTACCAATACTGTGAGGGGGTTCGAGAGCACGATCCCCTCACTTTGCCGGATAGAGACAGCAGCGGCGGCTACTGCTCGAAGGCAGGCGGGCAAAGCTCTGGCTACGGGGTCAAGAGTGGCAGAGAAGTAGGCACAAGGGCGTTGCTTAGGGCCTATGGACTGGGTTAGGACAGACAACGCACATCCCTCCCTTTCGTGGGTGTAGAGGGAGAAAGGTTTAGTGTAGTCTGGGGTTCCTAGGACTGGGGCCGAGCAGAGGGCGTCTCGTAATTCTTTGAAGGAGGATTGGCATTCGGGTGTCCAGGGGAGGGGGAAGGGGGTATCTTTTAGCCAGCAGGGAAAGCAGAGGTTTTACGATAAGACTGAAATTTGGCAACCACTGTCGACAAAAGGAGGTGAGGCCCACTAGGGACCGCACTTGCTTCTGAGTTTTGGGAACAGGGGTTTCTAGAATGGTTTGAATTCGGTCAGGGGTAAGTTTCCTCCCGTCTTTGGATAGTAGGTGGCCTAGATACGTTACTTGGGGCTGGCAGAATTGCAATTTCTTTCTGGAGACCTTGTGACCGTTCTCCGCAAGGAAGTGGAGGAGGTGAATGGTGGCTGTGACGGCAAGTGGAGCGGTGTCGGCCGCCAAAAGAATGTCATCGACGTACTGTATCAACACCACTCCATCGGGTAGTTGGACTGCATCCAGTTGCCTCTTGAGGGCTTGGCTGTAAATACTGGGACTCTCAGTGTAGCCTTGGGGTGCCCTGCAGAATCTGTATGAACGGGCTTTTAAAGTGAATCCGAACAGGTAGCGGCTGTCTGGGTGGATGGGGATGGAAAAGAATGCGTTCTTGAGATCAATAACAGTAAAGAGGGTGGCAGTGGATGGAATCAGGGTGAGGATGGTGGTGATGTCTGAGACCACGGGGTACTGGGGTATGACTACTTTGTTAACCTCTCGCAAGTCAACAATGAAACGGTAGGCTTTCTCATCCCCCTCGCCTTGCTTCTTTACAATGGGTAGGATAGGGCTGTTGCAAACATTACTCACTACTTCTTCTACCACTCCTGCCTCGACTAGGGACTCGATGATTTCCACCAATGCCTTCTCGCCTTCGGGTGATTTCCGATACTGTGGAAGCTTTGGGAGCACTGCGTCCGGTCGGACGGTTATGTGTACCGGGTCGATCACCATGCGCCCTACATCTGAGTCGGTTTTAGCCCATAGATGTGAAGGTAATGTGTCGAGTAGGGACATGTCAGCATCGGTTATAGAGAGCATACGCCGTGTGTGACAGGGTCTGGACAGATCTGGGTTATCGTGTAGGATGACTCGAACTCCGTCTGGGGAGCATCTGATGGTAGCTCGAAAATGTTTTAGCAAATCAAGTCCCATAATAGCATCGGGGGTGTTGGAGGAGAGCAGAAAGGTCGTGTCAGTGGTGTTATCTTCTAAGTCAAAGGAGATTGGTGCTGATAAGGGGTTAGTGGAGGGCGTTCCATCGAAGCCTATTGAGGTTGCATGTGAGCCAGACAAGGGTGCCCTAGGGATCAGTCGTTTGGATAACGCACTACGTGTCGCCCCAGTGTCTACCAGGAATGGGGATTTTGTGCCCAAGACCTTAGCAGTGACGTAAGGGCCTTGCTGGTCAACACGGAGTTCGACTGGATCCCTCCCTTGCCCCTGGCGGTCCTATGCGAAGTCATGGGTGCTTTCATAGTCGGACTGCTGACACTGGTTTTGTCGGGGGCGGTCAAAGGTGTTTGGTTTGCCTGGCCTGACGTTGGTTGCGTCGTTCGTGTGCCCTCGTCCCTGTCCTCTGTTTCTGGGGTCATATGCTGTGTCTCTGGGATCCCTATTTTTGTTTAGTTCCAGAAGGACCGGGCACTGGGATTTCCAGTGTCCGAACCCTCTACAGAACGCACATTGGTTCCCATCTAAGTCTCTCCGTCCGTTGTAGGGTGCAGGTGTATGGTCTCTAGGGGGTAGCTTTCTAGGGGCGGTTGGGTGGTAATTCTCTTTCGGGGGTTCCCTTCCTATGGTCACCCCTTGCAACTGTGCTATCATTACCCTCTCCTTCAGTTCCTTTTTCTTCTTCTCTGATGCCCTATCGTTCTCGTTTTTCTGATTTTCGTAGTATTGGGCCATCTGGAGAATCGCTGCGGGTTTGGAGGCTGCCCAGCTACTCTCGCTGGTCTGTAGTTTCTGGGAAATTTCTTGTGTCAGACCCTTCACATAATTCTGGACAAAGAGGTGATGTCCGGTTGCGGTGGTCATGTCTTGGCCACTGTAATCGGAAAACACAGTCTCGAATCGGGAGAAGTATTCAGACACATCCTCCTGGGGTTTCTGGCGGCAAGCCGTTACTATCGACCAATCTACCTTTCTTTCTGGGATTAGAGTCTTCAGTTTTAGTACAATCTTGTCTGGGAGTTCTAATATGGCTTTTGGGGGTTTCTGTCCTGGTTCTCGCTGCTTATCTATGGTATCGAGTTGTACCCAGGTATATCCGAACGGCTCAGCGTGGTCAACTTTCCGGATTTGTTTCCACACATCAGCCGGCAGACATAGCCCAAAGAACAAGTCGATATCTGCTAAAGTCATAATCGTAGAACCTAAGGCTGAACCCAGTTCAGTGTAGAAGGCAGTCGGGTTCTTTCTTAAGTCGGGTAGAGTTTTTCTAAAGGTCAAAATGTCTTGCCGGTCCCACGGCTGGTAGACCCAGTTATATACAACCCTTCCCTTCGCATCTTGGTGGTTGATGTCGTCATGTGTTCCCAGACCTCGTGGGGGGACCCAGTAGGGGGCAGCTTCTTTAATGGGCATCATGGCATCAGCCCTCCCTTCCTGGGGCTTAGTCGCTATGGGGGTTTCTGCTTTGGTGGTCTGTCCATGTTCTTTAAGGTGTCGGTAGACCTCGAGTGTACGAGTGAAGAGGTTCGTAACGTCGCCCTCTCTTTCCTCTCCGATGTCTACCTTCCTATATAGGGCTGCTAAGCCTTCGGGACCTTTATCGTGGTATCTTTCCTCATACGCATTTAGGGCGTGATAACAGAGCCGTACGACGAAGTGTCGTCTGCGGCTGTCGGCATACGAGTTATACACGTCTGTTATATACTCCTCACTTTCTTTTCGCTCCACCAGTGTCCCTACTATCTTATCAATTCCTGCTCGTTCATCCTTTGTTAATCGATTCAGTCTGGTGGACTCTTTCTTTCCCATCTCATGGTCATCTAGCGTTGTAACCGACATTGGGTTCAGTACAAGAGGCTCAGCCGGCGCGGAGGCCGTGAGGACCGAGGCCCCTGTACTGCTTTCGCTCGTGTTCGGGGGTTGTAGGTGTTGCACTACTGACTGGGAGGGTGCATATGGAGGGGGCATATAAATGATCGGGGGACCTAACAGTAGTTCGTCATTCGTTCGTTGCTTGGAGGACAACTCAGGGTAGAGCAAAGAAGGGGTCCTAACAGCGTACTGTCCTGATGTTTCGGGCTCCTGTCTTAATTTAGTTTCCCTTCTCTCCTTTATGTCTTCTTCTAACCTTCTAGCGGCAAGGTGAGCAGCCTTTCGTAATTCCTTTTCTGCTTTTACTTCTTCCCTCTTTTTCCGTTGCGTTGCTTCTTTGCGCCACATGCCGATACTGTCAAGCATAGTAGGCGTCGTCTTATTGCTACGCAGAGCTATTTCTAGCGCTTCTATCTTATGGTCGTCGAAGGATCCCATCAGTGGCCACTGACTCTCGGGGTCCTTCTTTGTATATTTATGCCATAGCTTGGTATAAGCTACGGCGACTAGTCCATATTTAGTGAACATGTCCTTATTAGGGGTGCCCTCCAGTGGAGCCGGATGGTTCACCTCTAATAAGCGGTCCGGGCAGAACCAACTACCAATCAGTGGGGAGAAGATAGGCATGACGGGTTTCAACGGGGACAAAAGTCAGCACTACCTATCTTTTCACTGCTTGCAAAGACTAGACAGAATATCTCTATTCTTCGTTATTTGCAAGCAGAGAATACCTCCAAAGAACCAATATCGAACAACTAGTGTTCGGACAATCAATCAATCAATCAATCAATGGGAGATAAAGATAGGCATGACGGGTTTCAACGGGGACAAAAGTCAGCATTACCTACCCTTCACTATTTGCAAAGACTAGACAGAATATTCCTATTCTACGTTATTTGCAAACAGAGAATATCTCAAAAAGCACTATTCTCCAAAACAATCAATGTTCGGACAATCAATCAATGGGGAGATAAAGATAGGCACGACGGGTTTCAACGGGGACAAAAGTCTGCGTTACCTACCCTTCACTATCTGCAAAGGGAGAGAGAGAGAGTATTTCTACTCCTCCCCGTTTGTAGACAGCGAATATCTCAAAGAGAACAATCAATGAGCACAATCAATGAGCAATATTAGTATTTCCAAAGCTTTAAACAATCAATCAATTATTTCTCAATTTGTCGTGTATCACGACCTTACCCGGACCGCGTGGACAGTTTCTCGTCTTCCGCCTCCAGCGCCCGATCGTCCTCTACTCTCCGTATTTGCCGCGGCACTCCTGATGGTTCCCAGTCAGGACCGTAGATCACTCGAGAGAGGTCTGCTCGGAACCAGTGAAGTTCGGATGATCGGCTGCCAGACGAGGGTCTATTGGGCAGGAGCTCTCCCGATCGTTGCAGTCGTTCACTCTGTCGTCGGGACCTCTCCCACTGGATCCACGTGTCGCTGATGGGCCCCACGTTTGGGACGCCAATTGTTAAATGGTAGCGGCAGTTTCAGTCGATAACCTTTCAAGTATTTTCCCGGCGGTAATCGCCTCTTATACCACTCGATAATTTACCAATGAAAGAGGCAGGCGCCGGAGACTGGAAGGCAGGAAACAAAGTTTTATTCCGTCGGAGCAGAACACATCAGATCAGACAGCAAGGTATCGTCACAAGGTGCTCTAACCGCATCTCTGAGACCTGGTCTCTTATACACCGGTTTATTGCTTTATTACATATAGTACATTCTTGAGATTCTCTTGATGCCTGAAAGAACATCCCCTGAAGCCCCGGCTCAGATCCGATCCCACACATAGTTACAGTAGAGGTTCCCACCCTACCCGCAGTGGGAGATGGCTATCGCGCAGCAGGGAATTCCGCTAATTCCCGGGGGTGTGTGCAACCGGCCGGGTCTCAGGGGGTAGGGGCTTTGATCTACTGTAATCCCTTTGATGCGGGGTGTTTCCCTTACAGTAGGGGCAATAAACTGCATCCGCAGGGCTAGGTGATGGCCTGGGACCAGTTCGGACAATGGGGCGCAGAGGAAGGGGGTTATCAAAGGAGAGGCATGACCATGTATGGGATGTCGGTCGGATGTGGTTCCGTAGCAGGGTCGCGCAGAAGGAGAGGGTTTATGGCCTGTATGAGAGAGCAGGGGTGGCCGGCGCGCGGGGGATGCTCGCAGCGCCGGGGGGAAAGCGCTGGCGATCGAGAGTGAGCGGGGAGAGAGTGGGGTGCCTAAAATGGCGGCCGTGCATTTGCTATGCGTGGCGCTGGGGAGAGGCAAGATGGCGCAGATAATGTTCAGTTTGCACGCTAAATTTCCACAGCAGGACCCTGTGGAGACTTTTTTTAAAGAAAGAATTCGGGCCCATAGGCATGAGACGGATCCCGCCGGGGTACTATTTTTTTTTTTTGCCCTTTGGCATGCGGCGGGACCCACTGGGGACAATATTTACAAAAAAATAAGAAAGACTACAGGCCACCACAAATGGGCATGCGGCAGGACCCGCTGGGGGTAAATTTTGTTAATTTGTTGCTAAAATTGAAATGCTGAAAAATTTCAATTTTTGCGCCGCTTAATTCCTGCCTTTGTGATGCTAAATTCACTAGTGCCCCAATATCAGGGGGGGGGGGGGGGTCTGAGTTATCCAAGTTTTGATGACCTGCAGGAACTGGTTAGACCACATAAATGTCATTTTCACAAAACGGAAATCAAGACATATAGCCCCAATGATTCACCTTGTTGTATCTACACGTATCAAAAGGGTATTAAAATGGCAAGTGAGAAATGACAATGCATGTTTTGGATCTATCAAGACATTAAGGCTGTCCATTTTCAGTGCCAATGTCGGAGGAAGATGAAAGGTTGCATATATGAGAATGGCAACAGCGAACGTCACACAGTGGGAAACCTTTGGGATTCTCTCAATATGATTATGTGTAGGTTTTGAATGTTAGCCAGATCTTTTCAAATATCTGCATTTTGTGATGCGACAGCCATCAGTCTCTTCGTTGCATACAACGTCACACCTTCACTTACCAACGGTAGAGCTCATTGGTGTTTCCAAAAGTGCGCTTTATTGAGCCTGGCAGCTAGCAACCAGTGTGTGACCAGTTTCTCTATCTGTGTGTTCATTGCAAGATGCTATGTTTTCCTGGAGCCCCAGAGAGTAAAATAGTAAGATCTAATGGAAAATGCACACCAATGATAGCGTTGAAGCGTGATAATATGTTGTTCCAGTATGTCTAGGTATGTATTCAAGACCACCACACATGAGCCGTGGTGCTAACAGAACCGGACTCCATCTAGCATTGATCGGAGCTGACAAACACTTCCTTAAGTCTGGGTGGGTAAAGTACCACTGGTTAGTATTTTGTACCTATTTTCTTTGTGATGGGTACAAAAAACAGGAATTTGCGCCCCTTTACAAATTTCTACACCGGTTTAAGATTTCTAGTTGGTTATGTAAGTTGGTGGTGAATTATTCTTAGGGTGTTTAGACTAGACATAAGGTTACCTAATTGCCCGACATGAATCATAGATTCTATTGGGCTTGTATCCCTCTCCCGCTTCTCTCACTTGACTCTTATTCCCCAGTGTCACAGCTGAGTTCAACAGTATTTGTTTGCAGAAGCAACGTCGAATGCTGCAACAATACAAGTTTACTTGCTTAACAGTTCACCATACTTTAACAGGGCCCCAAGTTTAGGTGGCTTATGTAAGTTCCACCTATTGAACCCACCGCCATAAACACCTTGTTTAAAGCTTTGGTAATGAACCAGTGGTGTCACTGGAGAAGTAAATGTTGTGGCCTAAATGTGTTTCGTTATTTTGTTACAATACCTGTAAGAAAATTGGATTTTTGCAGGTGTATCCTCACTTTTTGCTCCATTTAGGTTACTGAGAGAGTTATATATCAGTGGGGTGACCAGAAATACTACCGGATCCGGGTAAGATAAAGTACAGTGAAAAAAGGTCACAGTACAGATCTTTTGTGTAAGATGCAAAATTGAACCATTCAAGGTATCTCAATGACACATCAGCAATAAATACAATTTATTTTCTTAACCATAGTTTGGTTATTGAAGACAACACGATTGTCTATACATTTGATAAAACGGTGCTCGAAAAAGAGGGAGGGAGGAGAAAAAGTGCTCAGGAAGAATGTGCATTTGTGAGGGTTGCAGAGAAGGAAAGTTAATGTACAATATATATCAAGTTTTAGCTGAAACCTGTCTAGCCTCTAAATGGTTTAATTTTGCATCTTGCACAAAATACCTCTACTGTGACCATTTTTCGCTGTATCATTTGGATTACTAGCTGTTGGTGTATGACTCGGAACGTGCACTGAAGCCTGCTAACCAGGTTCCAGTGATCTCTCTCTAAATACGATGAATGTAAAGTGGTAACCTCAACTGACAAGGACTTTTAACCCCCTTGTATATCCCTGGTAAGTGGTACTAAGTGTATCCAAGACATGGGAGTTAAAGGGATCGCCAGGACCTGAAGCACTGTTTGTGCCACCCTAAGTTACCCAAGTAAACAGATGCCATTGCAGACTGCAGGAACAGTGCAAACTGCCGGGACTCGACTTTGCCCTCACCATATGTGGGCAAAGCACTAGTTTTAATATCTGCCAGTCACCCCTAACTAAGGCGTCCTGATCCCAAGAGGCAGGGTGCATTATATTATATGTATAGACATATAAGTGCAAGGTTATATGTCCCTATAATAGCCTCTTTCCATTAAGCGCCACTATATATGATCAGCGGGCCATAGGATAACAGGGGCAGGCACCCGGGTATCCCCGAGGTTGCCAGCTCCATTATAGGACCGCTGAAATAGGTCATGTTTGCTATCAAACAACTTGTCTGTTCACCCTTGACATTTTGCCCATGCCAGAATTAATGTAACGTGCACCAGTTGGCTACCTTAGAGGTTGCCAGCTTGTTTGCCCCAGCTTATCCTGTGCACTGGCTGGCAGCCTGTAGCTGCTGCCACCAAGACAGGAATCTGGCCCTCTTCTAGGGGGGTAAGCACTCCCAGTAGTCAGAAACAAGGGCTTGGATGGGAAGGAGGAGACGCCTCCCTCCTTGACAAACTGGCTAGTGAAGTGGTGCATCAAGGCAGTAAGCTTCAAAGCTTACATCACCCATGATATGCATCCAGTCTGCCTCCCAAGGGAGTAAACAGCTCTCCCCCTGCCCGAGGCTCATTTGCATCCGGGTAGGCAGGAAAATATGTAGTCAAGAGGAGTACTCCCACAGAAGGCTAGCCACACCCCTAGGGTGAGGTACAGGGTCTGTACAGCTAGAGATGGTTTCTGCCATTTTAAAAAGGGGCAGAATAGACTGCATGCACAGTTCACGCAAGACGTAATACATACAGGGACGCAAGGAGGAGGAGGACGGAAGAAGGGTGACACCGCAGCGAGGAGAAGGGCAGGCAGAACAGAAGGTAAGTGGTTAAAAACAAACATTTGTAAGGGGGCTCCCCTCATACTCCGCTCCGCCATGGAGTCGGAGTTTTGCAGCAACTTCGCGTTCCCAGCGGAGCGCAGAGTTGGTAAAACTCTGCATACTCCGCTGGCAGAGCAGAGTACGATGCCCGGGATTACTTTTGTTATGCATACGGTATCTGACCGCAACTTCACCGTAAGGCCCTTTATCAGTTGTTTCTAGATCTTATGTGTTCAGAATGTCTCTTGCCATGCTTGGCAGTCTGACTGATGTTGGTTGTTGTTTAGAACAGTGAATGAAAACAAGAAGGGAAATCCCCACCTATATGGTATTTTTTCTTTATTCAGATGGGCTGTGATTCATTTAAAGTCTCTACACTGTGTTGGAGCGAACATTTCGAAACAAATGGATGGTACCCCCTTTAAACATAATGTCTTTTTCCACACTATGGCAAGATTGTGTTCCTTGGTTTTAAAGTAGCGAACATGGGTCAGAATATTGGGCTAAGCGTTTTTCATTGGAAAACTGAGAACACTCAATGAGCCAGATCTAGAACTATTGTTCTGTCCCCTTGGTGTTGAACGATTGATGGAAAAATGCTTGCACATGGCTCTTCAAATCTCAGTTGGCTAGTGTACTGCGAATTCCAGACATGCAAATAGTGTACTTGTGTGCTCGTTTCTCTTAGTTCTCCATTTTATCTCCAAGTTCTTTTTGTTGGGTTCCCAAGGCAGTGACTCTAGTGTGCAACTCATTCTTTTCATGGGCCTGTTCAGCGAGATTAGGTTTTATGTGCTCAATTCTGGTCTCTGCTCTCTGTAGGGAGTGGTCCAAGTCTGCTGGGGCATTTGCATAGTCCTGGCATAGTGACAGTGTGTCTTTTCTAAATTCACTGAGCAGTTTTTGGGTGTCTCTCTTTGTGGATGATTAAATACGGAGCAGCTGAAGGGACCCCTTTGGTAGAATGTGGCAAGGCCTGGATAATATATCAAGTTTGTGAGTTCAAGAGACCTTTTTTTGATTGTGTTTTAGGGACTTTTGTCTACATTGTCATCATTATTTGGGAGCTGTTGAGATCATTATGGAAATTTAGCCATGGGTGATGGGCAAGTGCTCAATCTCGAAACAGCTTGGGGCTCTCACTGGCCTCATTCTCTTCTGCTCGTTAGTTACTCTCACAGCTACAGTCAAGATCTCCTCAGCAAGCAACTTGCTTCTGCTATGTTTGGTGGTGTAGTGAAGTTCTCTCCATCCTTCTGCATTCATATCATTATACAGCCTTAGTTCTGATGGCTAGAGGATGGGGTCCTTGCACTAGATACTTACTGCAGGGGTGGGAGTGAGATCGCACCTCCTTCCATGCTGTCTCCGATGCCAGCTCAGCCTGTCTACAGGTCAATGCTCCCACTGCTTCACACTTCATTGATTTCCCTGTCACTCTTTGTATCTAGGGGAACTGGCTGTGAGCTTCGGGTGTGTGCATCAGGTCCATTGAATACCCTAATCTCACCACTGCTCACTCCAGCTGTCTTGACTGTATGAAAGAACCACTGGCAGATATTCCAATAGGATGTTTGTTCAAAGATGTGAATCAGTGGTTCCAAGCTCCATGACAGCAATAGCTATGTACCCCCACACAGTCGAGGTCACCAGGCTACTCACGTGCAACAATCTTTTTCTTCCTCATGTTAGCAGTGTCAATTTCCTGAGACTCGGCCATATTTTCTTTCACATGTGATAAGTCCATGATTCTGGGATCAGAAGATGCTATATCTAGTGCTGCCATTTTTCCTCCAATCAATTAATCGACAACTTAACATTTTAACCAGGAATCAATTTTGCTGTGGCAAACAGGGGTCTCAGAAGCAGCCCCTGTCTTTGGTCGAAACAGAACACATCACAGTGGACTCCCACCATGGTCATGCCCTGCCTGATGATCTTTATTTTAATGTAGAAGTGCTTGCAGCAAGTTAAAGAGACCGGTACAAACTCGTAGGGTGGGTGCAGTGTGTAACTGCAATTGCCTGCTGGTGCGATGCATAAGGAACTTTGGAAGCCCTCATCCCATGCAAAAGTGTTGGCTTGGAAAAGGGCACTGCCTATGTGTCACATAATCAGTGTCATTCTTGATGGTCTGTCTGCCCCTGTACAGACCATATGTACAGGTCTTCTAAAAGGAGGCATTTCAAAAGACATTCAAGTGTTCTACAGAGGCCATCTTATTCAAATGCCTTGTTTTCATTATCAAAGTGCTACAAGTCTGCATATCGATAGGTCTAATTCTACATGAACAAATTGAAATCGCAATTCCTAATCACGAGTAGGTGCTACAAGTGACAGCGTAGTGCAAGTGAAGATATGTGAGTAGACAAAATAGTGTGTATAAAAACGCACAGGCCATAACCATAAGGACATAGAATACGAAAATAGAATCTCTATAAATTAAATTGGATTTCTTAGCGTCCGGCAGTCAGTGCCAATATGGTTAAGAGAAGATAGTTGATGTTTTGAGCCCTAGAAATCCATTGAATGGGGTCTTCCTCAGGATAGGAGGTAGCACCCTGGCCAAAAAGACAATGTGTTAGTCAATAACATGAACAATGATCAAAGGCAATAAAATGCCCTATACAGTGGCGGCTCCTCCGCAATGGCAGAGGAGCGTCCCCCCACTGCTTGGCTCAGAGCCAGCAAATGAAAAATAAAACTATGTTGTAGCATAGTTTTATTTTTTATTGCCGACTCAGAGCAGCCACTGTAGGGAGGGGTGGGTCCAAGGTATGGGAGGGGGAAGAGGAGTACTATGTGTGCATATGTGTTTTGTCTGGCCGTCTCAGGCCAACCAAAACACACATGCACACTTCTGTTTCCCAGCCCAGCTGCATTGAGCAGCCAGGCTGAAAAAACTCCACAGACTTCCTGACCTAAGCAGATTGTCTTTTCAGCCCACTCAGGTCAATCCTCACACAGCTCTCCTCAGAGAGTAACGCGGGGATTAGATGGGAGTCTGTCACAGAGGCTGCCGGGAAGAGAAGAGGAAGAGTGACGCGGGAGGTGAGGCTGCCACCGGCTTCAGGCAAGTTATTTTTTTTTTATTATTATTTTATTACTAAGCCTCCTGCTGTGTGACACAACCTGTCCCATGTTCCCTCCACTCGCCCCCCACCACCCTTTGTTGGTAGCGGCCGCCACTGGTCCTATAGATGCCATAGAATTCACAGATGACTGGTGTAACCAGAAATGTATCAAAAGCGGCTCTTTGCGCATGTCAGAGTGAAACTAGAACTGTGCATGGCCACCTACACTAAACAGGGCATCTGAATAAGATGGCACCTGTAGAACAGTTGAATGTGCGACTCCTTTTGGAACAATTGTTTGTACATATGTCCTTGATTACCCCAGTTCAATTGGAATAGAGGGTGCCCCGTTTTTATTTTGCTTGCAAATGTACAGGGCCACAGGGTCCAACATTTTCATGATGCACCTCCAAACCAGAAAATGGCTCATTGGGACCACACAAATGCTAGAATTATCCCTCCTGTGGTCTATAATACAGATGGGGACACATAGGTGTCTACAGCCCAAGGGGTACAAAAAATGGGCATAAACACCTACTGCTCACATAAAGCACCTTTCTATATGTGGAACACATTTGCAATCTTCAGAAACTGGCTAATCCCGGATTGCTACATATCAATTTACTAATTAAATTTAGTGAAGACAGAACCTTAATGATTGAAAAAGCAAAGGATGCATGTCCAAGTGTTCCAGGGAACAGGTCCTGACATCATTATGACAGTAATATCTACAGCTCAGGGCTACTCTTTTGCATATATAACATACTACATTTACAAGGTATTCATAATAATCAGGATAATAATGTTGGATCAAATGACAATGTTTATGACACTATTTGTCAGAGATGGGCTTGATTAAACTGCCCACATGTTGCTCAAAAACTAATCAAATTGCCCGTGTTATCAGGGAGATGGCCAACTCACGTTGTTTTTACTGTCCAAGTGTATATTTTGTTTTACTTCCCTGATTCCACCTGGCTTCTATGTCAGAGATCTTTCTACACTCACTCGTTTATGCACAGCTGACTCCCTTCCATTGCAGTCACTTCACCATGAAGTGCACCAAAGCACGGCCATGGCGGCAGACACCTCTTTCAAAGAACACAGTAATGTACCTCTCATCTGACCTCCCAACTGAATATCATTTATCTCCAGTATTCTTCAATAGAATCCCTTTGCAGTTATAGTTCACTGTTGTATCAGTCTTGTCATAACATAATTTTGGCTCCACCGCTACACTTCACAAATATGCCATATGAATGTGCACTTAGCACTACATACTTTGTGTTTTCTAAAGTTTTTAATATAAAATGTTGCATCTAAATCCAGTACTTAAGTGCATTCATTGTAGAACTAGAAAATCATGTACAAGGTGTGCTTTCAGTTGATGAAAATTAAAAATAGTCTTTAGAGATTTGATGAACCATCCTTGCACTATTAAAATGTATTTAAATTAGAAACGAGAGAGATTTATGTAATCGTGTGCACTAATGTTTTTGCATTGGTATTCACAATGCAGTTATTAGTCACTTTAAATAAATGTAAAGTAACTTTGAATGCATGAATAAAGTGCAACATGAATCAAATGCTGAATTTATGTACTTACATGTGTCATCCATTTGTAGTTGTATCTGCACAAACAACACGTATTATTGTGCACTTCTGAATAAGATGCTTATATTGGCTCGAGTAGGCCTAGATTTCTTTCTGCATAAAAAAATGTTTTTCCATTTCCGCTTGTGTGTCTTTTCCTTGCAGGTACGTTCACATGTTTTTTTAGTTTGAGACTAGATGCATCTCTGTACTAGCGACAGAATACCTTAGAAGAAGACCTTGACAAAGGACAGAGAGCCAGATCATTAATTGCAGGAATGTATCAAAGTATTGCAGGTGACCAAGAATTATGTCATTCTCTGGACTGGCCTGGAAGAGTCTGCTAATGTTGCACCTCACAAAGGGCCATATGTAGGTAGCAACACATTTACCGATTCATAAATACCGAATTTTACCGATTCGGTATTTATGAATCGGTAAATGTGATGTAGGTAATGATTCGGTAAATTTTACCGAATCGGAAAAATACGGTAAATATGAATCGGAATTTACCGATTTCGGTAATGGGACATACCTTCCCATTGATTCCTATGGGCCTGGAGGCCCATAGGAATCAATGGGAAGCCAGTCACCATTACCGATTCGGTAAATACCGATTCGGTAATGGGGGGAGCATATACAAGGGTGGCAGGGTGTCACATTGACACCCTGTTGCACCCCTGATTCTTGCATGTGTGCACATGTGGCGCACATACATGCCCTAAGGGCATGTATGTCTGCCACATAGCACTCTTACATGTGCAAAATATTGCGTTTTGCTAGGTGTTCGTTATTTATCACCAACCTGTATTTGGTGGTAAATAACGAATTCTTAATTCTAATTTGCACTCTTTAGAGTGCTCCCTACATTCAGGATTCGGTATTTACCGATTCGGTATTTTACCGATTCGGTAATTTACCGAATCCTGAATTATGCCTCCTACATCCCAAATAGCTAAATACCGGTCGGTAACGGGATATTTACCGAATTTCGGCCGTTACCGACCGGTATTTAGCTACCTACATGAGGCCCAATGTGAGAACCAAAAGAACCATTGAGCCCCTTATGGTGTGATCAATGGGTGTTACCCAGCCAATTCTTGTGGTATTCCCTAGTGTTCTCACTGGTTAATGTTGGCCACTAGTCCCTTATACTTTGAGAGGTACAGACCTTTAGGCTTACCATTTTGATTGTTTCTTTAGTGTGGCTTAGGCCAACACTTATTTTCCTATCCATAGAGGACTCCTGACCGAGCTTCTGAAATGCTGACACCTTCCTGCATAATTCCCACAATTGTCCTTTTTTCACATTTCCCTCACTTTTTGAGACTCCTTTAGATTACATTTCCATTAATGGCATTAAACTCTAGATTTGAGGACTTTAGATATCACTAATGTTTAGGAGAGAAGATAAAAGAATTTTCTCTGTGCATCAGATTCTGCTGTTAATTTTTTGTATTGCTCTGACTGAACCTCTGGTTTGTCTTATACTGATGCGTCTGAACTTCTTCAGGAGTTTTAGCTATGAAGTTATTCTGTACCTTTACAGCATAGTATTGAGATTGATTTGCATTAACCCAACTGCTAACTTGTAATAAAACTTCTTTACTTAATTTACCTATTCCTTGTCATTTTTGTGTAGCCAAATGGGTTACACTGTTAATTATGTATTTGACCAAGTGCTAACGCCCATCATCTCTAAGTCGCATAGAAATACCCTTCAGATAACCAAAGGTAAGAGGTTGGCCCAGCGCTGGATCATTCTCCTGAATGTTATGAGACTGTCTGAGGTTTACATTTTTGTGCACTGATAATAACTTGTGATACCCAATTTTACAAATAATCGCGTATAAACATGCTGAATTAATATAGTAGCAACTGAAACAAATTTCATATGATGTATATAAGTCAAGTTATTAATGTGTTTTAGTTAGGCAACATGTCTGTATACATCTCCATTTTGAAGTAAATGGATATGGCATCTATGTCACTCACTTCTGCTCCTCCTCTGCACGCATCCTCTCCCCACAGGCTTTGCAGAACACACAAAGTTGATGACAAAATTGTTTATTTCCACTGAATCATATTTTTGTTCAGATTAGCTAAAGAAATGATACTTTTGCTGACATGATGATTCTGCAGCTTTTCTAATTTACTCTGCAAGAAATGTGCATAAGAACCCTTTTATTTTGGGGTGGGGGCGTAAAAAGACTTTCCTATTCCACTAGGGATGCTATCCAATTTCTCATGATCTTGCTGCCCACGGAGACTCCGAATATTATCTGATTTTTACACACTTTATATAACTTTGCATCTGAAAGCCTTTATGGCACTGACACTATACTGTTTAGTTAGAACTTTTGCTATGAAACCCTTTTAACTTTTCATGAGCACCATTATTTCATGAATTATTTTTACTCTGCTAATTGATGTCTAGGGAGGCACCTTAACATGGGCACATTGCCTCATGAAATTGAGGTTAAACTGCATCTCTGATCCAGTAAGATGTGGGTGAACCAAATGTGGTACATTTTGAGGTGTAAACATTTTTGGGTACGGTTTTGCTCCTACAAATCTCACAGCAAAAATGTATTTTCCTGTAAACACCTGAATTAAATGCTTTTAAGCAACAATAACCAAAAACGTAATGTATATAAAAAGATACAACTGAAAGCTTTCACGATGAGAAAAATAATTTTCTATGAAAGAAAATAGCTCCCATTTTCAAAGACAATGCATATAAGACACCAAGATCAATGTGTACATAATTTCAAAAGCACTAGCAAACCCTCAACTAAGGGCAATCATTTGGGTTGATAAGCTATACATCTATCCTGCATCAGCGTGCTGACAAACTGCCCATAGGCGGATACCCTTGTACCTGCCCTCTGGATAGGCTTGCATAACAAGCCATTGCTTTGATACTTACCTCTTCAAATAAATTAAAGCGAGCTGCTACGTTCATTACCCATCAACTAGGTGGATTACTCACAATCCTCACAACCTTTGCTTCAATCATGACTTCACCGTACACTATTCAACCCACAACATGAGTCCACCTACCATTGAACCAAATCTGTTTATGACTGAGCAGAACTTAAACCAGTCAAATGGAAGCAAAGAAATCTTTTCTCAAAGGACACCTTTTAATTTAATATACAAACACCAAAGACGAAACTTAACCTCTTCAGTGCCCATGACGAGATAGTCTCGTCATGGGCACAGCGCAACCGTGCTCCATGACGAGACTATCTCGTCATGAACCCCACCCACCAATGTAACGCCCGGCACAGGAGGGGGAAAGGGCGTGGCACAGAAGGGGTTAAAAACAGCTAATATACATTATCCAAAACGATCTCAAGCCTAAATGTAATTATACTCCCCACATCCAAACAACTGAGCTGAACCTCACAATTCATTTCATACAAATAGTTCAGGCATCCAAAATGACACTGAGATGGTGCGGGTCAACCTCATCCCATTCAGTGAGCAGTTATGTCGATCACACAAGATATGTTATTTTCCTCTTCACAACCATCACTCCAGTTTGATCCTTCTCTATGGCCTTGAGAAGTCCCAAATCCTGCACAGCCTATTTCATGCACACCAGGTGTAAAGCGCTCACTGTGTTTTAGCTAGGTTTGCACTATCCAAACACTGCATTCACATGCCCCAAACCTGCTCCAGTTCAGGAAAGAGTTGAAGATGGATCTGTTTGAATAACACTGCATCGCAATGCAGTAACAGTCCACCTCCACTTTCAGAATTGAGGTACATCTCCATTCTCTCATTGATTATATCTTTACCTTCCATCCTGTACAGTGCTCTGCTACCCCTTGACAATGTTTGAGCTGTATAAATACCACATACACACCTACAGGCATTAAAAAGCACCAGAATCCCACCAGCATATCATCAGAGCCAACGTACTTCCTAGTACATTCAGTCAAAATTGGTCCTCAAGAGCCAACAGAAAACGGCTAACAGCAAGCACCAATCCAACTTTTTGGTCTTTAGCACCAGAGTGACGAATATCACATTGTCACCAATACATTTATTTTGCAAGGTTTTAAAAAAAAGAAAGCACGTTGTTTAACCGAAAACAAGATAAAGGGTAGGTCAGTCTAAATAATAATGGCAACAAATGACAGTCAATATATAGAAAAGACCCACAATCGTTTAACCAGTAACATGTCTTTCAAACATAATAGGCACACAACGGGAAAAATGCTAATTGGGACAAGAGAAAGGTTGAGACAACAATGGTAAGTGGACTTTAGATGACACAGGTGTGTTAAACAATTCACCACTAGGTGTTAGTATAGAGCTGGTGGCATCTAGGTGTTTCTATATGCAAAGTCATTCATCACACATCAAGGGAAGAACAGCAAACTCTTCCTGTAGGCTCTATCCTGGATCATGCTACCTTAGCACTAGCCATTTCCCAGACATTCTTTATAAACCAATTCCATACGTCATCGTCAAGGGCTATACATAAAGGTATATGTCAATGCTCATCCTGCAGCAAAAAGGTCACAGATAAGATCGAAATATTGATACCTGTCCCACAGTGCTGTAGGCTGAGCCTTTTAGAATTCCAAGGCTCCTTCTAAGGTGGTCAGTGAACTGGGGCAGAGCCAAAATTTAAAGGGGTCTAGCAAGCAGGCTTCAGGCATTTGTGCCTATAAAGGAACTACATCACCTAATTCTTGTGCCTCTACAATATTTATATATGAAGGAAGTCATTAGAGTGTTTGTTGATGTGCCCCATGTTGCTGCAGTGTCCCTACAGCGATGCACACAGTAGTACTTGACAAGGTTTAGGAACTGTAATATCCCATTTGTGCCCCTTCAAATTAATCACTGGATTTTTATCAATTTTATGTGAAAACGTACGCTGCAAAATGCCATATTAGGCCTGATTTCTTGGTGAAAATTTGCCCTGGTGGAAGAACTTCCTTAAAATCCCTATAGAAGTTGTCAGTTTTTCTCACTATCTTTCATTTTGAGGCAGATGTTTACGTCCATCACCTTCCAAATTCTTCCTGCAGAACTTTAAATTCATAGCCCAAAAATATCTATGGTACGGTAAGTGCGCTTATTTCTTCCATTGACCGTAATGAAAAGTTCGGTTTTTAGAATGTTTAAAATCCCTGCAAAAACAGGTCCTGATGAGTTTAAGTTTATCAGACAATCGAGGTCACGTTTTAATTTTTATACCCTTGTTCCGTATCATTTTACTGGTTTGTAGCTGTGTTCTACATTTGTGTGTGAAATTCACTGCATTCTGTATACTAATAGCCCAATGAAGATGTTAACTTTACACAAACTGCAATGCCTAGCTTAACATAAAAACTGAATTAATTTGGAGTTTTCAAGTATAGAACAGTTATTTAAATCGAGACAAAATGAGCATCGTTCTGCTTACTAGAACCCTCTGGTTTCAAAAATCCAGATGCACAACCATGTTTCTTCACAAACATCTAAGAAGTTTATCATTGGTTCTAACAAACTATGGGGCGGAATCACAAGAATGTCATATCTTATGAGTCGTAAGGTACGCCTACTGACCCATCATGGTGTTCAAGAAATTAGGCAAGCAAATGTAGCACAACATAATGTAGGTTCAATAAGGTAGAAAGTGACATTACAACAAAAGTACCTTACGCTGGTTTTATAAATTCAAAACATGAAAATAACAATAAATAAGCAAACATAAATCTGCGCCACAATGACAACACGCCTACTCTTCTCTAAAAGACCCTATGGAAGTTAACTTGACTGCAGTTCCTTTACTCCAACAAATTTCACTTTTTAACTTATGACAGGCTAAAACACCAGAAATATTTGTTAATTTCGTTAAAGTTAGGAGCTTGAGGGATTCAGAATATTCAACCAGTACCAACTATCCCCTCCTATCACCTAACCATAATCTCACCCAGACCCTCCCATGAATAGTTGGGGTGCAAATTTGCAGAGCTTCACCATGGCAAATCTTTCCCATTGTTATGCCTCATTTTTACCTGGCAAAAAAGTTTCCTACAAAGTACGGCTGCTGAACATAGGCATGCACGTGTAGGACATGCATATTGCATGCGTATTCTGCATGCACGTCAGATGCACAACATTGCATTGTGGATTGCAGTGCCACATGTTCCATGATGTCATATGCATATGTTTTCAAGGGAAATGTACATGGGAGGACATTGTTGTGTAGAACTTGATGTGCATGCATACCTGCTAGAGTGCGTTGCTGCATATGTCACTGACTTGATTCTCTTGCAGTTGATGTGGCATGTATATTCAGCTTGAGCAGGATGCTGAGCTTCAATGCAGTCGTCAGTTTGAAGTATAACTCATATCATGTGTGATAGTTAGATTTTATTATTGTGTTATAGGTATTTATTAACAATTTTGAGTTGTGTGGATTTAAAATGGCTTCACTTATGATCCAGTGCTGGACAACCTCTTACCATTGATTATTCAACAGATCTTTACTTTGACTGAGAGGTGATGTGAGTTAGCATCTAGCCAAACACATCTGATTAACAGTGTAACCCATTTGGCTACGCAACGAGGACCGGGAATCCGTGAATAAGTCAAGAAGTTTTGATTACAAGTTAGCAATTAAATTAATGTAAATGAATCTCAATACCGTGGTGTAAAGTCACAGATTAACAACTGGATGGCCAAGGTGCCTCAGCATGAGGCCAACAAGAAGTTCAGTCACATTAATACAAAGAGTCAACAGTAGAATCCAGTGCTCTGAGTCTCTGATCCTCTCTTCTAAGCATGAGTAATATCTAAATTCATCTAATTTGAAGCCTAAACCATCAAAAGTGATTAAATCTAAAGAAGTTTTAACAGGAAGTTGTCAGCATTTCAGAAGCTCGGTCAAGAGTCTTCTAGGGACAGGGAACTAAGTGTTAGCCTAAGCCATACTCAGAGAATCAAAGGGGTAAGCATAGAGGTCTATAGTTCTGAAAGTCAAAGAGAAAAAGTGGTCCACCTTGATCTGTGAGACCACCACTTAATACCACATGAAACTTCTACAGAACACCCCTTGTTTACACCATCAGGGGCTCCATTGTCCATTCCTTTCTCACGCTGTGAGCTGCAGCATTAGCAGATTCTCTGAGACCAGTCTTGTGAATGATATCGACCGTGGGTACCTGCAACTCCTCGATACATTACTGAATATGGACTGTCAATTAAAGCTCCGGCTCATGTTTTTTATCAAGGTCCTTTGCTCAGGCTCTCCATCACTAGTACAGAGTTGCATCTATTTTCAGACTAACAAACCATGTGAAAATACTTGCAAGGAAAGACTAGCAGAAATGGAAAAGCAGTATTCTAAGCAGAAAGAAATATAGGCCTACTAAGGTCTACATTTAAAGTATTATTCAATGGTGCACACTAAATAGGTGCTCATTTGTGCATGTACTGCTACAAATAAATGACAAGTCAGTACATAAATTAAGCTTTACATTCAGATTGCTCTTTAACTAAATGCAATATAACTGGAAATAAATGTATATAGGTATAAGTGAGAACTACATCATGAATTCAAATATGAAAACATTAGTGGAACCAGTTTACATAAATCCTAGTTTCTGAAGTAAACACATTTTAATAGTGTGAGGATAGGTTTAGCCAATCTTTTAAACTATATTTCATTTTAATAAGGTTAAGGCACACGGCGTATATGAATTTTTTAGTTATACAGTTGAATGCACAGTCCTGAATTAATGTGCAACACTTTATATTAATAAAGTTAGGAAACAATGTATGCAATGCTAAGTACACGTATATATTGCTATTTGTGACATGTAAGAGTGGAGCCACAATTACGCTGATACACTTACACAAACAACCTAAAATATGCATTTTCATACAAGAATTTGTCAATTGCAAATATGGAGAGTGGGTACATTTTCGGAGTGAAGAAAATAGCACGTTTGGATTTATACTTCGTTATTGTGCTCCATATTTATGTACACTTTTATCTGGTTTTATAAGGTAATCTAGAATGTGAGCTCACACATTTATTTTAAACACTAATGTGCTGTTTTGTAGTTTTGGAAAGTGCTGACCAATGTCTTGGTTGTTTAGTTTTGGAAAGCTCTGCATTTAGCATTTCAGATACTTCAAAGCACTGACACCAATTACAGCAGATCTGTTTAACCTGGTGCCTGCACATTTAAGATTGTGAGCAGTTGAACAACTTCAAATCTAAACTGTGGGCAGCCAAACCCTTAAGGAATATGAAAATAATTGATCTTCCACCAGGCAGCAGAGTGAACAGCTAACCTGTGAGTCTGAATGTAGATTCATATTAACCACCAACTGTCATTACAGCATGCACTGAGCCGTTAATGCTGTGGCTTTTGAATATTTTAGTAAGAGATCCTGTGATTGAACATATTTGCACTTTATTGTTCCCTTCAATGACTTGTTTTTTATTCGCAGCACTGTAGGGACTGAATCATCGTACACTCTAAAAGCATCAAATGTATAAGCTGCTGTGGTCATTGACCAAGTTGTTGTTTTCATTTTAGGCCTTAACCTCTTCTGTGCCCATGACGAGATAGTCTCGTCATGGAGCACGGTTGCGCTGTGCCCATGACGAGACTATCTCGTCATGAACCCCACCCACTAATGTAACGCCCGGCACAGGAGGGGGAAAGGGCGTGGCACTGAAGGGGTTAAAAAGGTTCAGTACATCCCAGTAATGGGTTTGTTTAGACAAAGGGATACTCAAAATACAGCCTGGGAGCTGCATGTGGCCCTCCTGACCTTTAATTGCAGCACTGGGCTGCTGTTCACTTGACAGAGCAAGTACATTAAGAATACTGTGAAGCATATGGGTAAACTTTATTTACACGTTAACTAAAGGTAAAGAAGAAAAGAAGGTGTCCTGGACAAATTATCTTTAGGAATACATTTAGTTTTAAATAGATCTTGCACTAAACATGTAAAAACATGATAAACTTTTAAAAAGTGCATTTTATTAACATGCATGAGCGTTTAACCTTTATAGATCAGATTATATCACTGTATTGGGAAGCATTTAAAAGCAGTGATTGTTTTCAAACATGATCTTGGAAACATTCATGCTGCCCCCATTCTGAAAACAATGCCGTTATTTGTCAGGTGCACCTTGTGTGAAGCCTTGGTTGTTATATAATTGTGGCAACATTATAGTTTATTTAATAAAATACAAGAGAAGGTTTTGTAAAGCATACCTCATGAACTTGTATATTTTAAGAGGCTCTCATATGTGGTAATGAAGAAATAGGAGGCAAAGTAAAATTAACCAATTGCCTAGGATCACACAATTTCTTCAAGTGGGGAAGCTAGGACTGATACCAGGTGTTCTGGTTTCACATTTTGTGATTCCGCCACCAGATGAATATCTCTCTCCCTCTCAGGTTTTACATAAAAAGTTAATGCTTAGAATTTAATTCTTAGTGAAGGAGAATAGAGCGTTGGCGGCAGACAGAAGTCATGTGAAGGCTGGGTCTGTTGTCCACACCATGCATCTGCTTCACGCTCCCCTAAGCCCACCTTCCATCACCCCGACCCTAGCATTGCTGGCATCGGTGTGGCCCTAGGGCATGCCACTCAGGGAAATGTTTGCCCGTGGTTTAGACTATACATTACATGATCAGCCTCTAAGGTGGGGTGCACAATTATATATTGTGGGTCTCCTAATGGGGAGTGATTCAGTAACGGACTTTGGAGGCTGGAATCAAAATTAAGTTGCTACAAAACAATACCTCCAAGACCATAGATTGTGCTTACTTCATCGGTAGAGAGCTACAGGAGTCTCTACCATTGTTCAACGAATGAACGGTCCTTACTTGGATTTACTTTTTGAAAAAGCTTGTGTTTCCCGTATCCTGCTTTAAATGTGAAACCCAAATGGTTTGGTCAAATGAATACTCATGTGCCAGGTTCTTAACTTGGTCTGATATTTGGGGCGCTAGAGGGCGCAAAGCAATATGGCCGCTCCCTAGAGCAGCTCCACCAGCCGAGACACATATCCGTCCAAGATCCTACCTATCTGGAGTCATCGACCCCTGATCTACCGCAGCAGAGAAGCAGAGTGTGGGTGCCAGACTTTGCTGTGTCGAGCCGCCCCGTCGGCGCTGTGCCCGCTGTGGGAGTGACCGGCGAACATCGAGGCTTGCGGCAGCAACATGGCGGCCTAGCGCCAGCCCTGGTAGGGGCACTGTGGTGAGTGCTGCGTGAGTTCTGCTGGGGCCTGACGCCACGGGGGGGGGGGGAGGGGGGGAGCTGCCGTGGTTTGGCCGGTACCGGGTGGGCTAAGCGCTGGTGTCGGTGGGGGCGGGTGCAGGTACCGGTTACCTAAATTGCCGGATCTGTCCCGGTCTGTGTCCGGCCCCGCGTGGCGCTCCGGTTGCGGTCTGGGCCGGCGGTGTTTCCCGGCTGCCAATTGGGGCCTGGCGGCTGATTCGAGGCAGCGCGATCGCATGCACCTCTGACTGCGGGCCGGTGTGCTGGACGCGCGTTGCGGCACCTGCCTTTCCTCCCTAATGGCCATGATTGTACCAGCAGCTGCTGCGGCCCCCCACACTCGCCCGCTATGTGTGCCCTCGCCGGAAGGCCGTGACACACCCCTTGCTGCAGACCTGGCTGTGGTGTGAGTCGGGGACCTGGCCTCGTGTGCGCCTGCAGCCTGTGCTGGCGATTGAGTTGTGTACTTCACCCTGATTCTGGCAGCACCGGACGGACTCTGCTATATGCCTGGGGATTACCATCTGCCCTAACTTCAGACGGCGCCGTGTGGCAAATTCCTGGGCACTATACTGGCTGGCGGGCGGCGTCTGATCCCCGCGTCGCCCATTTGCTAATCACTGACTGACAAAGGCCGCCATCTCCTGAAGAGTACCAGCGTATTGTACTGCCTATTGACCACGGCACAAACAACAGTTGATGGACAGAATGCAGAAGACTGTCATACATTCACCCCAGTACAGAGATCTGGGCCTAAATACATCGTTTTTTTGCTCAACATTGCCATTCCAGTTTGAACCCAGCCATATGCAAATCAGTCTTGACCCTGTGCCTCATGGGAGCAGTCCAGCCCACTGGAATAGCGTGGGTCCTGGGCGCACTGTGCCACTGGAATCAAGCTATCCTGGCTGAAGAGGGGTGAAACCCCGAAACTGGTCCTAGGATGCTTGTTTCCGGTCCAGGGAGGACCTGGCTTGGCAGTTCGGGCTGGACTGTTCCCATGGTGCACAGGGTAAAGACTGATTTGCATATGGCCAGGTCTGAACTGGGGTGGCATGGTGAGCAAAAGAATGATGGATTTAACCCAGATCTCTTGACTGGGGGTGAATGTTTTGATTTGTTCTGCATTCCGTCCATCAATTGTGTGTCTATAGACCACAGCACAGCCAGTATCACCTTCTCTCATTGCCCCAGTGCTGGCGGATCCAAAGCGCGACCAGCCTCAGTCGCTGTGATCAGGGTTGCCCCTGTCTATCGGTGGACGGCGGCTGCAGTGAGTGCTGCGTTGCTACTGGTGAAACGTGTGGTGCCCCTCTTTATCAATACTCTGTTCTCTGGCTGTGAACCACCTCTTGCTTGTCACAAACACCCTCTCTGCTGCTGTCCTGACCCATCCATCCGACCAATGAGGTTGAGGGCTGTCGTGTCCGCCGCACTCTCCGCCCTCTTGCCCTGGATGCGTCACCATGGGAAAATCAGAGCACAATCAGCCATGCCTCAACTTTGAGCCCCATAGGGCCACCAAGACCTCTCAACAAGCAGCCTCCGACTCTGAGCTGGACACCCCTGGCGATCACTTTTCTAATATAGACAAAACTCCACTTGCTGTCCAGACCAGTCTGCATTCCATAGATGGAAAGATTGACAGCTTGAATCTTCATATGGATCACATGTCCCAGAAGCTGGACAAGCATGCACTTCGGCTGGGAGAGGCGGAAACCCGGATCTCCGACACAGAGGATGGCCTACCTACAGGTGACCATGAAGGCGACGTCTATGGAGAAGGTGCTGGCCGTCATACAAGCCCGCAACGAAGATTTGGAAGCCAGATCGAGACGCAACAACGTGCGCGTCATCAGATTGTCGGAGTCCACTAATACTGGCCGCCTAGAGACATACATGGAGAATCTGCTCAGGGACATATTTGGAGCTGAACAGTTTTCAAAGGTGCTTATAGTTGAGTGGGCCCAAAGATCTCTGGCCACTCGCCCTCCTCCTGACGCGCCGCCACGCCCCATTATTGCCCGTCTACTAAACTACCGGGACAGTGACACCATCCTTCGACTGGCCCGTGAAAAGGGCAACATCACCCATGAGGGCAACGCTCTGGCGTTTTATCCTGATTTCACGGTGGTGGTGCACGAGGCTCGCAGAGAAAACTTATCTGTTAAAAAAAACTCCTCCTGTCCGCAAAGATTCCTTACGCCATGCTTTACCGCATTGATGCTGGCAGATAATCCAAGATTTTCACCACTCCTAAAGCTGCTATGGACTTTGCGAAGTCTTTGACATGATGCAGCCGCTCCCCAACAGAGGCGGCGGGGGTGCAGCTAGCTCCATAGGTGAAGTGCCTGATGAGTGAGAACATTGGTATTATACGCGAATTCTGGCTGGTTCTTCCCTCACACATGTACTTTCCCTGTTCCAAATGTGCCTTTCCTTTTCAGCTAAGTTTAGACTAAATGTTGTATTTATGGCACTCATGAGACACTGTCCTATGCTGCTGACGTCACTTGGTCTGCTACGCCATTGAGCATTATGCCAAGGGGGTCGCAGTATTTTTTTTCTTTCACTAACAACTTTTTCTAGGTTACTAGCCAGATAGTTCTATAGCCACAGCTCGGCCACCTCCCACTACACCGGGAGATGTATTGTGCTTCTGCGCCCCTCTATGGGTGTTCCCCGCTACTGTTTTCTCCCTTGGACCTTTTATCGAGAGTTATATTGGGAGGTTCAGGATGGCTTTGGCATGTTGGGGTTGCTGAAGTGGGTGGAGGGTGTAAGGGGGGAGGAGGGATTTGGTGGGTTTGGTTTAGCGGCTATTGTTGCTGTTTATATTGTGTTATTTTCAGATGTGCATCCATACAGTCATACATTGTCTTGCTCGTGTTATGCTATGTCTTCACACCACACCCTGCTGGCACGGTAATTAATTGCTTCACATGGAATGTGAGAGGGCTGAAAAACCCCAAAACAATCTGTAAGGTCTTGGCGTTCCTTAACAGGCATGACGTAGCAGTCGCCCTACTTCAGGAGACTCATCTCACACCCCAATCAGATCACAAGATCGGGTCACAACGGGCTGGCTATCACTTGGCGTCCTCCTACTCCTCCTATTCACGGGGGTTCTCACACTAGTTCGAAAAGACTCTGCAATTATCATGCTTCAAACCTGCATTGACGATGTTGGGAGGAACGCCATAGTACATTGGAAGTTGGCAGGCAATTCAATCACCATAGTCAACACTTATGGCCCAAATGTAGATGATCCGGGATTTTTTGAACGCATACTCTCTGTGTTGTGATCCTGGCCAGACGCTGTGATATTGTGGGGAGGGGATTTCAACACACATTTAGGTCCCACCTGCAACAAGGCGAGTGGTAGTGGCGGCCAATCACCTAGAGTGGCTCAGGTTATAAATAGGGGAATGTTGGAATTGGGTCTCATAGATATCTGGCGGCAGCAGAACATGGAAGCGCGCGAGGGCACACATATTTCCACAGCACATAACAGTTGGTCTCGTCTAGATTACTGGCTCCTGAGCAAAACGGCGGGAGGTTGGGTATCTCGCACAGCGATGTTGCCTCGCACCCTCTCTGATCACAGCCCTGTTCTAACTGTACACCTCCCCTGCGCTGCATGCAGGGCATTCACATGGCGCCGCCACAGAGAAGCTTTGCTCGATCCTCTCTACGCCACCACCATTCATGATGCCATCATGCAATACTTCACGACCAATAAGGGCTAAGTGTCGGATGCGCCGACTCTCTGGGAGGCCTTCAAGGCCACTATCCATGGCACATGTATCAGCACATCTGCTGGTATCCTCAACGACCTGCGGGGACAGCTCAGTAAACTTGAAAGCACGTTGCGGGTTCTTGAACGGGAATAGGAGGCCTCGCCTCATGCTCAGACTTTAGCATCGATCAGGGAGGTCACGCTGGAATACACCGAGCTGGCAGAGCGGGAGGCCAAATATATCTCACGGCATCACACGGCCTGTGCGTTTGGGGAGGGTGGGCGGCCAGGAGGCCCTCTAGCTAGCAGGATTAAGGACTGCACGACCCAACATGCTATTGCCAAGATTACGGATGACCAGGGCCACCACCACTCCACTACCCCAGAAATTTTGGAACAGTTCAGGCTCACCTATGAATCCTTATACACCACACAAGGGGCGGCTAGCACAGATTACATGGATGCGTATTTATCCGCCATTGCCTGGTTGTCGGACGGGCAA
Source organism: Triturus cristatus (assembly GCF_964204655.1). NCBI lineage: Eukaryota > Metazoa > Chordata > Amphibia > Caudata > Salamandridae > Triturus > Triturus cristatus. The sequence goes on from NC_140583.1 coordinate 884,181,559, forward strand.
AGGGAATTTCTCAGTCGGCCTGTCAAAGAGGAGGAAGTGCGTGCTGCCATTAAGTCCCTTCCGAATAATAAGGCTCCGGGCCCGAATTCTACAAAGAATACACGGAGGAACTCACACCCCACATACTAGAAACGTACGGGGAGGCCTACGACTCTGGCACCCTGCCACCTACACTCCGGGAGGCCCCGATTATTACTTTGCTCAAGAAGGACAAACCACCACATAGTTGTGACTCCTATCTGCCACTCTCCCTTATAAATACAGACGTCAAGATGTTGGCCAAAATCTTAGCTACTAGACTCCAACCGCTCATGCAAGGCCTGCTCCTCCCAGACCAATCTGGTTTCATTCCCACTCGCTCTACTTCTCACAATCTAGGAGCTCTGTTTGCCACTTTCCACATACTAAACCCTGAGCTGCAGGCAGCGGCCGTTATGTTGGATACCACCAAAGCATTCGACTCCATTGAGTGGAGCTATTGGTTTTATATTCTGCGTCGGATGGGCTTTCCACCTATGTTCACAAATTGGAGAACACTGCTTTATACCAACCCCACGGCGCGCGTTTGGGTGGAGGGTAGCACATCAGACCCCATTTGCATCACCACGGGAATGCACCAGGGCTGTCCTCTCTCGCCTCTCCTGTTTGCGTTGACACTCGAATCCCTGACCTGCGTAGTCCGGCAGCGACACCGGGCTGCGGCACTCCGCTTTACCCATCCAGCATCTCCTTGTATGCAGACGATATGCAGTTATTTCTGCGTGAACCCCGTACTTTTATGGCTCCACTCTTGCGGGAATTTATCCGCTTTGGCTTGTTCTCCGGCCTGCAGATAAATTGGTCCAACTCGGTCATAATACCACTTACGGTGTGCTCTACTCCTCATGACCTGAAATACCCACTCGAGTGGTCTCTGGACCCTGTGAAATACCTGGGGATATGGGTGCACAGAAACCCTGACATTGTGATATGTGAGGACTATGGTCCAGCATGCGCCAGGCTGGAGAGACAGGTGGACATCTGGGTGAGACTTCCGCTATCCCTGGCGGACCGCATAGCATTAATCAAGATGGTGGTGCTGCCACAATTTTTGTATCTTTTTAGTAATATAACAATCCCCTTCACCCAAAAATGTTTCACCACTGTGCGCACCCTGCTTCTTAGACTCATCTGGGGAGGTAAACAGGCAAGGGCATCCTGAAACGCACTTATCCTGGACTATAAACAAGGGGGTTTTAGTGTACCCGACTTCTACTTGTATTACTTATGTGCGCAGGCACAATACGCTCATTACTAGTTCAGTGCCCACGAATTCATTCCGCATGTGGCAATACAGGACGGGGACGCTCATCCCATCCCACTTGCATCTATGTTGATGCATGTCAAGAGGCAGACCCCTCGTACGGAAATTAACACAATTGATGCCACTATTCACACTTGGCAGGCATTGGGCCGTATGCCTGGAAAACTGCTATTATACTCCCCTCTCCTACCCATTACGTTTCATTCAAATCTGTTGGTGACACATGAGACGGGAGCCGTATGTACCTTTCACCAGGTGGGAATCGTTAAAATGCAAGACCTGCTTCCTGGGGGCGTTTTTCTATCGAACAAAGACCTCACCTACATACAAATTAAAATGTCCCTGTTCACATTTTTTTCACTGGTTGAAAAAAGCGCTCCAAACACACTATCACACCTTCCCTGTGGAACCTCTCTCACTGCAAACTCTCCACACCCTGATCAGTAGCCCAACAAGGCGCAGTCTCCTCACTAAGTTATATTGCACTGCTAGGGAGTGGCCACAACCACAAAATCTTAGCTTAGAGGTATGGAATGTTCGACTGGATCCACCTTTAACGCTGCCAGACTGGACATATTATTGGCAACTCACAGGTGCACTAACATCAAACGGTAACCTCCGAATAATACAATTCAAGTATCTGCATCAAGTATACTATATCCCTACTAGGGGGCATATGTATGAAAGTCCCGTTTTGCGAATCTCAAATTGCGATATTTTGCGATTTGCAATTTGAGATTCGCAAATCGGTATGTAAAAAAATAAATAAATAAATAAAAATAAAAAAATCGCAAATGATTAGCGATTTCTTAATCTCATAAACATCATTTGCGATTCCTTAATTGCGAAATTCGCAAATTAAGAAATCGCAAAAACGGGAATCTGTAATACAGGTGCAGCCTGATGACATCACAACCAGGAAGTGGGAGTGATTTCCTGCACCTGCTTACCTGAGCCACACCCAGAGGCTGTTTGGAGAGTGTGAGGAGGCATCCCAGGAGAGAACAAACCGAAATGGAGTCCCACAAGCAACATGAGGGCAAGCAGGCAGAGAAGAGAAAGAGAAAGCACAAGTTCTCTGACCAGGAGCAGGAGGTCCTCATAGAGGAGATGGTTTGCAGCCATGAGCTCCTATTTGGGAAAAAGGCACTGCGAGTCCCAGAAGCGAGGAAACGCAAAATCTGGCTGGAGATTCAACAGAAGGTGAATGCGGAGGGTGTGACAAATCGCACTATCGAGGAATTGCGCAAGCGATGGTACGATATGCAGCAGAGGTCGAAGGAGAGGGTGGCAGCCAGACTAAAGGATGCAAACAAGACCGGGGGAGGACCATCCACAGCAGCACAGCCAACACCCCACGAGGAGCTTGTTGAGTCCACTCTCCTGCCTGAGAGCGTCGGTGGTGTGGCTGACATTGACAGCTCCGACCCTGCATCCAGCAGCCAAGGTAAGATGCATGCCAAATCAATCTGCACTGATCCCCATCCCATGCACACTGCCCCAAATGCGCAAAATATACACAAAAAATGTAATTCCAGTCCAAGTCTTGCAGCACACCCAGCAATGCATCATGGAACTTGTAGTAATATGTCTGACAGTGTGTCCATGAGACATAGGAAATCTAATGCAACATGTGGGTTGGGGATAAGTGAATGATACAGGGTCAGAAGTTAGCCGAGACAAACTGTAGAAACTTAATTGAGTGCAAATTGCAGACAAAGACACAAACTCATGTAGTCCCCTTTACATCCATAGCGCAATCCAGGGCACGTGATGACAGTGCAGAGGGAGAGGAGCCAGAACAACCTGAGGAGCATCATGACGATGGGGACTCCAGTGATGATACGGAGCACACACCAATCCTGCGCAGGAAGCGCACACATGTGCCCCCACTGCCTCCATTTGAGGATGACATACAGGCCTCGGGGGAGGACAGTGACAGAAGAGAGGGAGTCAGGGTGTGTCACACATGCCGAGTCAGGACACACCAAGGCCGAGCATTCCATCCCTGGAAAGACGCAGGTCAAGGCCCAGGAGCAGCACTGCCACTGAAGCGGAGGACACCATATTTTCTGGGCTGGAACATAGCATGCTGCAGGTACAGCGCCTGCAATGTCAATCATTGCGCTCAATAAATAGGCAGCTATGCAGTCTCAACAGAAATCAGCGAAACATGAGGGAGGGCATCAAGGCCATGGCAGGGGCCATACGTGACCTCTGTGACACTCTGAGGCACAACCAAGACACCAGTGACAGGGCTGCCCGACGTGCCAATGCACGACTGCACACGTATACTAAGGCCGTGAACCGCCTCTGCACCACCACCAGCAACCTGACACGTAGAAGCATCACCATGCAGGTGGAAATGTCGCACTGCTGTCAGGACATAGCAAGAGGGCTAGCACAGGTAACCAGTGCAGTGGAGCAGATGCAGACAGCCAACTCAGGTGGCACCACTCTCATGGCCTCTGGCGAGAGTGAGGAAACCTCCAGTAGGAGCAGCATCACTCCTACATTGCCTGGAGCAAGACGACGCAGTTCCAGACAGGGTGCAGGACCCAGGAACACCACGGAGGGCACTCAACCTGGACACCAAACACCACTAATGCGTCACCGAAGGAGGTGAACTGTCCAGTGACAATTTAGCAAAAAAGGGTGATGTAACCCAACAATGCAGATTGCTCAGTTACTTGTGCCGTACCTGCACTGTGTACATAACATGTGCTGGGTACAGCAACACTTGATGATTGTGAAGCGTGAATAAACACAGCACACATTAGAATCATTTTTTGTCTCATGTCATCATTACTCACCTAGAAGTAGTTTTGTGTGATCTCAGTCCATCTCTGGCGTCCAGCAGCTGCCCCGACTCCTGTTGCTGGTCTGCCAGGGGGAGCAGGGCAATCGTCATCCGATGTGTCTGTATCGGTCACATCAATTGTGGTGCCTTTCCTCATAGCCATGTTATGGAGCATTGCACAGCTTGCCACGATTTTACAGCAGGTCTCAGGGCTGTATTGCAGTGCGCCTCCACTTTTATGGAGGCACCGGAACCGGCTCTTTAGGATTCCAAACATACGCTCAATGACGCAGCGTGTAGATCTGTGTGCCCTGTTGTATCTCCTCTCACTTGCATTGGCTGGATCCAGATACGGGGTCAGGATGAAGTCCCGCACTGCATAGGCACTGTCACCTGCAGGGAAACACACAATAGGTAAGTCACTGTTCCCACCCTCCAGTGATGTAGTGGATGTATGGATGTGTGCCATGTATTTACCTAGCAGGTATCCCTCCCCAAACTCTCCAGCACACAGACGTCTGTGTATTCCACGGTGTCTAAAGATGAAAGAGTCATGTGTACTGCCAGAGTATTTGGGTACAATGTCATTGATGATATACTTTGCGTTGCACACAATCTGTATATTGAGGGAATGGTAGCATTTACGGTTTCTGTAGACATATTCAGTTGCTGATGGGGGTGTGATGGCCACATGGGTCCCATCGATGCAGCCAATGACGTGGGGGAAACGTGCAATCTGGTAGAAGTCAAGTTTTGTTAGCTGTAATGCCTGTTGGGTGGTGGGGAAGTATATGTGATGTGCTAGCCTCTGTAGCATTGCATCGAGGAAGGCATGGAAAAAGCGCAAAAGTGCACTCTGTGACACCCCACCAACCTCCGCTATGACCCGTTGAAAACTCCCTGACGCCAGGAGGTGCAGGGAGCACAGGACCTGCACATGTGTGGGAATTGTTTGTGTCCTGCGTGTAGGGTGTTCCAAATAGGGTTTCAGCTCCTCAATCAGGTCCAATATGGTCTGTGGGTGCTGCCTGTACTTGTCATGGATGTCCTCTTCAGTGTGCTGGAACAGAGTGATGCGCAGCCTGAATATACGTTCCTGTCTCATTCTCCTCTGTGCAAGAGCCCGAATACGCAGCCTCCTGGCTATCACAAACAGTGCTGCCATTGTGGAAGGTTCTATTGCATTGTGGGGTGGTTTAAGTACCTTGCACCTGTTTACCACCTGCATGCACTTGGTGTTAATTGCGATTTCTTAATTAGCGAATTTCATGATTTCGCAATTAGCGAGTTTTTCATACATTTGCTTGCGATTTCTTATTTTTTTATATCCTTTTTGCGATTTTCGCAAATTGAGAATATCGCAATTTAAGAAATCGCAAGCTTTACCGCAATTTTGGAGTTTCGCAGCCTAAGAAATCGCTAATTTAGCGATTTCTTAATTTGCACTGGGAATGTGTGTCATACATATGAAATTGCGAAAATTTAGTTGCAAACGCTGTTTTTTGCGATTTGCAGCGTTTGCGACTAAAATTTTGTTTCATACATATGCCCCCTGGTTATTTAAATATGGGCTCCGAGACGATGATCGTTGCAAGAGATGTGGTGCGACAGCACCCAACTTTTTACACCTGTCCTGGGAATGTCCTCGGGTGGCGAATTATTGGGTAGGGGTGATCCAGATACTGTCCAAGATGGTTGGTCTAGAATTGCAATGCTCCCAACAAGCCTGTTTGCTAGGTTTGACGCCATCAGTGAAGGGGGCGATAGGCAAGCTAGTAAAGGTGGCTTTGTTGATGGCCAAAAGACGGGTGGTGTTAACTTGAGAAAGTACGATGGCACCAACGACTGCACGCTGGCTGCAAGATTTGGCGAGTTGTTGTGACAAATTAATTTTCTATACGGAGAAACTCCCCTCCACCTCTCGGGCACTGATATATGGGAACCCCTATTGCAGTACCTGCGGAATGTATCAGCAGAAGATCCCCCTGATGAACTTGTATGTTAACCTTACTATGTATATTATTGCAAGCATAAGTAACTACTGTATACTGCAGATTTAATCACAAGACTGATATGCTGTACATGCCGTTTATTATGGTTCTTGCACTGTTTGATTGTACGCGACCTTTGATGACATTCATGTACAACGTTCATACTCACTGAAAATCTCAATTAAAAAAAAAAAAAATTTAAGAAAAACTTGGTCTGATATTTAACTTTTTCTGTTTTTTAGATTTCATCTCATGTTTTTACATTTAAATAGAACAGCAACATACGTTTAAACATGATTTAATGATGAAAAATTGCAAACAAAAATAAATGAGATAATAATCAAAACAAAGGGACAGTAAATTTTACACATAGACATTTCATGTTCAATGAGACACGACTTCCTACATTGCACACATCCAACATAGAATTTCAAATCCTGTAAGATGTTGGATGTATTTGTGCTCAAGTGTCAAAATAAAATTTGATATTGGGACCGGCTGCCCTTGTGTCCTTTTACACCTTTATGATAGTGTAAGGTCCTGTAGAGGTCAGAGCATAAATAGATGAATTCCTGTCTAAGCGACCTTAATTACGCTTTAGCTTATCGTGCCTTTTGTGCTCCAATCAATTGCTCATGGTGACTCTTGGCCTCAGTTTGCAATGTGCTGACCCGTTTCGACCTTCTGGGTTGGACCTAGGTGTGAGTTGGGTGAAAGGTCTTCTTCAGGGCAGTGTGTGTTCTTGTGGGACACTGTAGGTATATTAAGGGACAAGGTTGAATTAATAGTGGTCACTGGTGCGTAACTCTAAAAGAGTACTGTTACCGTTCCAATGTTTTTTACATACCATAGTTTGTCTTTTAAAAACCTTTGGGTTTCCTAAGTTGTGTTCATGGCCCAGCACGGAAGGGGATCTTCCATGAAGGGTGTGAGAGGCGGGGCACCTTTAGTTCCTTTGTTTTCGTGCCTATGGGTTACATGGGGAGGAAAACATTGGTGTTTTGTTCACTGTTTTTTTAACAAAGGCTTAGTGCTCTGCATATCTTGACTGGTGTATTATGTGATGATTCTTAACATGTAAGGTGGTCCTGCTCGGACTTGTTCTTAAATTGACACTGCATTATTGGTGGCTTTACATTTTCTTGATGTTTTTACGTTGGAATGGGCTGGGTCAGGTGAGGTAGCCATTCGCTGTTTTGGGTCCTGCTAGCCTATTTGTTAAGCTCCGTCCTTTTGTAGTGGACCGGGTTTGCAGATCGAAAACCCAGTTTCAGTTTAAAATTTGTAGGCATGCTGGAGGTTTGACTCACTTTTGTGGTCGAAAAGTGGTTGTGGGGGTGAACATGCTTTAACAGTGCCCAAAGTGTCTTGCATGCTCTTATCTGTTTTATGCTTGTAGCGCTGCGTGATGGCAATTCTTGACTGCGGATTGCTTTCAATCCTGAATACCCTTGTGCTCCCGACCCCGCACTGGTTACTCCCCTCAATGCCCGGGCCTTACTTGAGATTAGGAGTTAGCTTCCCGGTGGAGGCATCCGTGTTCCTTGCTTTATCTTCAGGAGGCTCCTCTTACGGTAGCTCCCGCTGGTGGCGACTATCTTTCTTTCGGTCTCTGTAGGTCAGCGGTGTATGCCTTATTTCCCGATGTTCTCCGTGGTGCCAGGCGCCTTTTTCAGTTCCTCTCTTCCGCGGGCTCTGAAAGGCGTGATGACGTGTTGGGCATGGCTACAGGGTTGGCGTGCAGCGCCTGGCCTTTTCCCGACTTCCTGTTTGGGAACGAGTCTTCGGTTGCCGGGGTGATTAGAGGGGCTCTTAATAAAGGAAGGTCATTGAGAATGTATAAATCCCGCAAACCCGTTGTTGTGGAAATGTGTTATATTCATGTATGAAATCATGGGTCCTGTGTTGGCAGCATAAATATACTCAGTGGCCATAATGGTGCACCTGGTATTGAGAGCAGTTATATTCTGAATGCTTGAGCCGGGTACTCGGGGGATGTTGAAAACTTAATGTTGGCAGTGCTCCATTTTTGATTTAGTAGTCCTGGGTCTTTTGGTCTCCTGGCTCGTTTTTGTAATCTGTTTGGTAGGTATGTCCCCGCATATTGTGTGTAGCATTCTTTACGTATTAATATGATGGAATACCTTTGGTTAAGAGGTGCTAATTTAGACAAGAACTTGCTCTCGTAGGGCTGCTGCATGTGGTATTCGTGGTTGAAGCGGTTTCATATCTGGGCGCATGGTGTTAATTTCCTATGCCTGCTCAAGTGCAGTGCATTATTTCACTAATCTTGTTAAGGTCATTGTCAGTTGTCCCCAGTCGTAGAATGGTTTTTGCTTCAAACCTGGTGTGTGTGGAGTCCGGGCATCTTCCTATTATATGTTTGAGGACTGTCCATTTTATATCTTGTGGCCCATGTCCTTTTCCCTCGCAGTGTTGAACCATGAGGGCATTCTGAACCTTGCCCCTTAATTCTTGATCTGTGTTGAGTGATCCTCTTTTTCACAGCTTTGGTAGTTTTATATGTTGTGGCATCACATGGTCTAATAACAAGATCACTATAACGGGTTAGCTACAAACATTCATAAAACCTTCAGAACCCAACACTTTTTTCTATCTACTTGCACAGGTGCAACCTGATATTTGTTGACACTACTATAAATAGGATAATTACCGAAGTGCCTTGCCACTGTCTCGTGGTGGCGAGTCGGCACTGCACCTGGCAGAACCTAGAGCATTTAAAGTAAAGAGAGTAGTTTCATGTTTTGCTCCATACAATAATTTGGACTGTAGCTTGGATGGTGGTTCATGTCTCTTCCTGTTTTTCGGTTAAAATACTGCAAACTCGCACTGTTAAATAACACCCTCCTTGCCCATAGCAACCCCCGCCAAAAGATCTTAGCAGCACAAGGTGCACAGTGCATATAACGGGGAATCTGGCAATTGTTCAATGCAGGGCTTTATGTGGGGCGGGTCCTGCTGGATCCATGAACCGGCATCAATTAAAAAACAACTTTTAAAGGGGTCTCTATCGGGCACTTTATTGAGCAACTTCAGTTTACTGCAAAAACACTGACCGATTTCTTCTCAACCAAGAATGTAACAAAATGTTCATGTCAGCCCTGAAAACCCTCCTTACGTTTCACATGTTTACGTCATCTTGTATTCCTTGAGACTATTGGCGTTTTAAATATGCACAGTTTCTGTAGCTTTTTTTTTATAGAACATATGACTTGAATAGTGCATATATTGAACTCAGCTGCCACCATGTGTCTGAGTGAGTTGGGTTGTGGGTGGGGTATATGACGTAGAGCAATTGAGAGTTCAGAAATGATACCTCAAGACAGTCAGTTTCTAGCAGTGTCTGCCAGTGGATCATAAATATGTGCAAACTACATGAACATCCAATTGTCTGCCCATCTGGGGAGTGCACAGTGATGATCACATATGTGCCAATTGTAATTGTGGAAAAAAGTTGTGTTTAATTCATAGTCTCATTTTCAGAATTGGAAAATTATCCATAGCAAAATTGTCTTAGTGATTTCAGCTAACACAGTTAACTAGTACCGGCAAAGCCAATAGGTCTTGCTTGTTTTAGTTAAACGTGTTGCTTGCTGTATGATATTGCTTGATACAATAAAAGAAAAGTCAGAGGTGCCCCCAAAAACTGGTCAATTGGTAGGCTGTTTGAACACAGGATTTTAGTTCATATGTTTTACGCAACGCCTGTAATAGAACCCTTCACCCACCTTTTTCATCCCACTTAAAGCAATGGGTATGCGACATACGACGGTCCCTCAAAATACAGTTTTGCTGCATTCTGCCTTGCTATTGGCAGGAGATATTGCTATTTTGGTCAAGCCTCCACGTCACTCAACAATATGAAGGCTATCATCGCTTATACAAAACGAGCAGCGGCTACCTTCAGTCTCATTGCAGGCCCCCCCATAGCTTGAGAAAGAGAGGTAGGCTGCTTGACCGCTGAGGAAGATGGTGGCACCAGAGTAGGCCTCCTCGGGGTGGCGCGGCGGACCTCACATCTGCACTGTTTTTTCTTCTCTACGGAGGAATGTCTTTGGTCACGGATGTTGGCTTGAACTAGAGGACATCTTTTGCAGCTGCTTTTGCAGACCTGGGACTCGCCGCTCATCAAAAGAAACTTTTTCCTTGAATCGGCAGTGGCCGCCATTTTAGGTGAGAATGCTTTCCTGAGGTGAAAATTCTGCGAGCAGAATCGAAACTGCAGTTCTTCTCGCCTCTTACTCTCTGGGCCTCTTTTTTTTTCTTTTCTGGTGCTGATAGATGGGGATAATCTTCTGAGCACCTCTATAATGTACTCCAATTCTACGTGAAAACGGTCTTTCTTGCGCTAAGATAATGATGAAAATGACCGACATTTTGGATGCATATTCTCTTCACGCCACTGCAGATATAGGACGGGTGTAATGGTGGTTATCTCTCTATTCTGGCTTTCCCTGTTAACATGTTGGCTACTCTTTTGAGTTAAGGAGCTGAGTCTCTGTTCTCGTCTCCAATGTCAGCTTTTGGCACATCGTTTTTTGAAGGCTATACCTGCCTACATAATTTGTCTTTCACATCACCTTGATAGGCGAATTATTTATTCATCTGTCTGCCATCTATTCATGCTATGATTATCGTCTGTGCCTTCAATCTATTCTGAAGCTTGTGTGCTCGCTCAGTGCTGCTTTCTTTATTGGCTGTCTCAGAGACTTTGCAACAACTATTTTTCTTTTTCTTCTAGGGGACGATTGAAGGAGGGGAGTCCTTCCTTGGCTCGCTCCACACAGTATCAAAAATTCTAAAAGTTTTTTTATAAATACTCCAAAATGGAGGATTCCTCCTCTTTGATACCTGCTCTTGTTGCTGCAGGGAAGGCCTCCACAAAAAGCCTAAAAAAAGACCCACCATCTCCCTCAAAGCCATCCTCTCCTTTCTCCTTAGACATGGTACTGGAACAAATTTGCTCATTACGACCACTTAGTGGACCGAGCTTTGGCAGTACACCTCCCGACAGATCGACTGACTTATTGCAGTAACGGGAGCCGCTAAGTAATCACGCACTGTGGTTGCAGGTGTGCCGAAGAGGGGCAACCACTCGGTATAAACATCGGAGAAAAGAGGTGCAGTGAGAACGCTGACCCTAACCCTGACGAAATTGCCATATAATTCACAAGGCAATGTAACATGTTGGTTTTATGTTTTGAGCAGACACACAGCAAGGAATGAATTAACATAGCCAGTGTGTCTAACTCGTTTTTAAATTTATGTTTATTAAGTTTCTATGCTAGACTCTGGTCTTTCATTTTACGGGTCACTTGTTAAATCCATTTCACGCATTTGGTTCATTATTCCTCACCACCTTCTATATATTTTTCAAGTTGGCAGATGCTGATGATGAGAACCTCAGGACGCAGGCGAGTACCAGCCTGTTACCTCCCTTGGTGTTGATCCCATGAGGCACTGTCTACTTTTCCTCACCTTTTTTCTCTTCAGTTCTTAACCTGTTTTCTCCTTTCTATTTCACCCGTATGTTGGTGGGAAATTCTGCATCAAAAGACAGTATACACCACAATTATAAGCAGTGATTTAGGTCACTGAAGGGCAGAAGCATAATTTGCATTCTCTGCACAGACACTTAAAGTTATGTGTTTCCTTTAAAAGTAAATGGTGAACGTTGTGTTTTTTTCCACACAATAAGATTAAACAGGCCTGTTGTTGAGGAGAAACTCCTTTAAATCACACAATTCTCTTACAATATTTCTTGATGTCCTACAACAGTATAAGCTTATTGATGATTGGAGAATATGCAGTCCTGTTACAAGGGAATATATTTTTTGTGCTCCAGCCCACCAGTAACAATCGTGAATTGACAATTTTTTCATATCACATAATGTAGCTCAATCTTTAAGAGATGCAGATATTGGGTCAATTCTAATTTCTGATCATGCCCCTATTTCTATTAAACTGTATTTACTGCCAATGTCTAATATGCCTAGGAGATGTCGTTTTAATAACTCTCTCCTTTTGGATTCGAACTTTTATTCCTCTTTGGTCTGTTTTTTTTTAATGAACATTTTTTTTTTTTTAAATCAGACTGATACTTTGTCATTTTCTGTTATTTGGGAGGCATTTAAAGCAACCGTCAGATTTTATATTTGATTTTGTTTCTATAAAACGTTGAACCTCATGTGAAATTACTAGAGATCTTTAGGCAAGAATAAAGAGATTGGAGCATTCCTATTATTCTTTGAAATCCACAGACTGTTTATCTCAGCTTATTAAGGCAAAACTTCAAGTCAACAAGGAGTCAACTGATAATGCCTCACTTTGTTAAATTCCAGTGCAAAATGTTATAGTGGCCAGAACAAGACTCGCAAACTCTTTGCGAATTACTTAAAAGTTCAAAATTACAAGCTTGACATAGATTCAATTTTAGATCAACAAAACACATTATGGTTTAAGGATTCACAAATATTGGATGAATTTCTCCTTTTTTTTTTACAAAGAATTATATACACCAGAATCCATACCCTCAGATCTTGCTATTTCTGAGTTCCTTTCAGGCATTCAACGTCCCTCTGACAGTCAAATAGATTACAACCTCTTAGAATCTGACATCTCACAATGATAACTCCTTGATGCCTTGCAAACACTCAAGAAAGACAAGGTCCCAGGTCCAGATGGTTTTACAGTGGAATTTTTATACACTTCACATCACTGCTTCTTCCTAAGTTACATACCCTTTAAGAAAGAATTTGCAGTTGGGTGAACCCTCTGGCTCTTTTTTAGAAGCACTAACTTGTTTAATTCCGAGGGACGGAAAGGATTAAAAACATTCCAAAAGATATAGACCTATTTCTTTGGTTAACATGGACTGTAAAAATGTTTCCAAATTTCATCCATGCATCTGGAATCCTATCTCCCTTAATTACTGGGCGCTGAGCAATCCAGTTTTATTAAAGGACGCCTCATTTCAGATAATACCGGCTTGTTTTTTGACATATTATCCAAGTCTTCTCACATACATCACTTATTAGCAGCTGTGGCCTTTGACGTGGAGAAGGCGATCGACTGTGTCAATTTGACGTATCTTTTTCAAGTACTTAAATGGTTTGATTTTGGCTCAAAGATCATAACTTTGATTTATCCATTATACTGTAATCCTCCAGCAGCTGTTTTTTTTAAACGGTAACACATCCTCCTATTTTGACTTGGGAAGAGGTGTCCTTCAAGACTGTCCATTGTCCTCTTTCCTTTTTAATCTGGCCTTAGAATCCTTCTTGTCTAAAATTTGTTAAAACAAGTATATACATGGAATTAATACTAACAACAAACAAATTAAACTGGCAGCATACACTGATAACATTATTTATCTACAATCCTCTATTCCCACTTTTCTACATGAGGTGGAGCTTTTAGCTTCAGTTTCTGGTTATAAACTAAAAGATAAATGCAAAACATTACCTTTGACGAAATACACATTCAAAGATGATTTCACGTTCTCAACTTTTACTTGGAATTCTAAACATATAAAAGACTTAGGGTTGTATTTTGCCCCTTCAATTCCAAAACCACTTTCTTTGTGTATGGAAAGTGCATATAGAAGATTTCCACACTAACATCCAAATGGTATCCTTTATATTTTTCATGGTGGGAGTGTTTGGATACTATCAAGATGATGCTTTTTCCTATAGTATTATATACAATCTCTAATAATCCAGTACCTATTCCCTTCCCACATAAAATTTCAAAAGAATGAACTCCATATGGTCATCATTCTGATGGAGCACTAAAAATCTTGCATGTCGTTACTGAGATTAATAAAACCAAAGTCAGAAGGTGGGGTGAACTTTCCTGACTTCCCCACATATCACAAATCTTTCCTACATCGTCAATCCTAGAGATGGCTTTCTGAATCTCAGCTGGATTGTCCTTTGAGGGTGGACCTTGAAAGTTCAGATCTTTCTCTTTGAGAGAATATCTTTCTTTCACCCGCAAACCACAATCTATATCTACCCCATCCTTAAACATACCTGCTAAATTCTAGAACCTAATCCAAAATTAATTTCCACAGATTTGACATCTTTTCTCAATTCTACACTATGACACAATAACTTTACACTGATCTATGGCAAACCTTTTTTTTGGAAGTCATGGAGACAAAAAGGTTTAAATTGGACGTATCAACTTTTTTTTCAGAATGAAATTATATCTTTTTCACAGGCTGGCCAGCTTTTGGGTTTTCTACCCTCTTACCAATCCAAATACACTTCTAAAACAAGCCCTTTTTGCTGCTCATACTCAAGTTTTATCTACTAGCCATCCCACTCCTCATCCTATTAATAGGTTACATACTCTTTTATATTCATGTCCCAGAGCTTCTACTATTTACACTCACCTTCGTAATCTGCATGCTGACAGAGAGAAAACTAAAGTAGAATTATCTTGGGAAGAGGACCTTGAGGTGGAATGGCCAATCTCCTTTTGGGACAAAATATGCTCCAAAATTAGGAAATCTGCCAGAGCGGCAAACACCCCACACACAATATTTTTTATCTACAATAGACTATTTTTACATCCGGCTATCTTACATAAAAGACATTCTGACACTCCTGCTACTTGTTGGACATGGTCATCCTCTTCTGCTGATCTGAAACACTTGCTCTTTACATGCCCGCTTGGGCTCACTTTCTGGAAAAATGTCTGGTCTCAAATTAACCTAATTTCTGGTTCTAGAATCCCTTTCTCAGTTGTTCACTTACTTTTAGGAAGCTTATCACCCACTTGGGATAATTATACCCCTAATATCAAGATTGTAGATCTGTTGATAGCAGTTGCTTTTCAACAGATCACTAAAAACTAGAAAGATTTTACTAAGCTATCCTTTCAGGCCTGGTGGTATGCTGTATGCTATAACCATAGACTAGACACGGCCTTCGTTCATCCTATTCATTTAGCTACAAAATGCCTACATTTTTAGTCACCTGTCACAAAACATATTGAAGTTAGTGCTAGACAATCTTTCTCCCAAAATCCCATCCAGCAAGAAGTTGCCCAGCCACTGAGACATTCCTCAATTTAGCAACATATAATTTTGCATTCATTCATGTTATTTTTGTTTATTTTATAAAGGTTACAATATTTTAAGAATTATATTACTATTCGGAATTCCATTCCAGTTATGTATATTTGACATTTTTACTTAAACAATTTTTATTTAAAGTTTAATTGTTCATTCATATGATTATATGTTGTTTATTGTATCATTGTATATTTATTCTCTCGGTTTCTTCAATAAACTTTTTTGAACTGAAATGATGGAGAGGTAGGTGGTCTTAGAAACAACAGCTTTCTTCCAGTACGTTGTAGAGGCTCTACATTAGGTGAATAGATTTACAACGTCCTTGATATCAAATGCCCACTGACGTCACATCCTGTTCCCAGAGACAAAGAGCATGAAGTTTCATATAGAGGTTAAGTCCAGCTGCACCATTTTGAAGAACCACATGACAGGCACAAAGTAACGTAGCTGAATTATAATCATCACATTTTGCTCAAAATGTTTTTTCTTTGCACTCTGCAGTTAAGTATTTACAAAGAGAAGGATGGTAATCATTTTTAAATGTAATGTCACCCCCTTCTGGTTCGCACTACACAGGTCAACGTGGTTAATTTATTTTACCAAGCAACCCTGTTAATAGATACAGGCGTATTCTCTAGATCAGAGCACTAAGTAGTGTTTACCTTTGTAGACAAGTTTAAATGTGAAGGCAAGAAACATGGGAGCTGATTTACAAAACCATGTACGAGTACAACAAGCAGTACGACTAGGAGTCTTTGACATATTCTTACATGCCATGTAGAAACAGCTCAGAAACATCCAACTCCCTGTTATTGGAACTGCAAGGAGGGATAGTCTTTATTTGTACTACAAGAATATTCCCCAAATATTCCCATTTTATGTGTTTTGTAGACAAATCACAAAGGAATGTAAGCGTACGTAAAACTTTACTAGTGGCGTACTACTTTATGCACGCTAAAATTCTATTCTGAAGAGACTCCATTTTATTTTTGTAAAGTCACAGTGCCCATTTAAAGCTCCTACAGGTAAATCAACCAATGCATTTTGGGGCAGCAGGAGACACAAAGGATATTGGTAAATTGACATTCGCTTTATCGATGACTGCTCAGAGAGAGGTGCTATTGAAAAGTCCGCATTGCTTATTGGTTGCCAGGCTCATGTTCCCTCTAGATCAGAGCTGTGGCACCCAAATGGACTGATAACACAGTATTGCCCTGAAAACAGAATCCACCCCTGCCAGCACCGCTCATCTTCACTGGTTTCTACAATATGAGATTTTGGTTAGTTTTACGTACCATACATTTTTACAACCTTGAGTTTCTAAGTAGAATGCTATTCCTTGTAAAGTGCTTCAGTGCCTCATCAGGCGTAATAAACACTATATAAATGCAATTGCAAATTACAATACAACGTGCTAGTCGGAAACAAGTGAAATTCACACCCCTATGATACAGGTAGGGATAAGACTCCAGCCAGTCTCCTCACAAGAGTAGTTAGTGGCCTCTGCCCACACTTACTTGATCATAGCAGTCACACAAAATGCACTCAAATCATCAACGCCAACGTTGCCTTTTATTCCTTTGAGTCTAATAAAATATGTTATTTATATTCTTAGAAATGGCAAAAACTGTAACAAAAGCCCTTTAAAATCAAACTACTATTATTAAAATCATTTCAGAATGGCAATGCCAGACTGGTGGGAGGAACAAATGATAAAAAAGGTCAAAAGGCACAAATAAAAAAATAGGAGGATATGACGTATCTATGTATGTTACCCTATCGCCAATTACTTTATGCATCATTCAATGATTGCATGAGAGGAAGAGAGGAGGGCGCTTCCCCAGTGTGGACCCACAAATGATCATTCGAAAAGGTCACCTGAATGAAGGTGAAGGCACTGCGGGTAACATTACCCATGTGCATTCATAGGAGGGTGGATATGTCACAGTGTTTCATTGACAGTGAGAGTTCAATAACTTTGACATACTGATGGCCAGCACCTCCTGGTTGACAGGGACAATCTACAACTGTATCTGATTTATGAGGAGTTTTAGCACCTATACAATATGACAGACTCTATCCTCTTTGCTAGTAAATGCCACTAAAATATAACAAGCATTTGCAATGCAATAGGTCTCGCATTTATGCGAGTTTAAGTTATTGGCATTATGAATGACAAAATGCCTTTTATTTATGTTTTAAAGACCAAAACATGAATAAAAGACATTGTTATTTACAATGCCATTAGCTCAAACTCGCATAAATGCGGGACCTATTGCATTGCAACTGCATGTTTTTTTAAGTCCATTAAAAAGCAAGCATATGTCTGGCCATGTGATAATGCAGGTAAAGAAAGGCATGCACACAGCCTATTTGCATGCGTTAGCGCATTCGGGTCAGAGATATGAATATATAGGTCCCGAGTTTGACACACAAATAATAGCACATAGTAAAAGCATTTAAAATAAGCAGTATGGTGCGGGAGAGCTCCAAAGGCGCATGTATTTGGAGAAGAGAGGGGTGAGCGCATGAGGATGGGGGGGTGGTAGTGAGTTTCACACAAACACCAATTTGTTTGTGGCATTCGCTTGTGCACAGATGGAAATGAAAGAGAATGTCCCTTTTTGCGGTCTGCTAGGAGACTGGGGGAGCGAGGAAGCTGCTGACAAGTTACTTACCTGTAACTGTAGTTCTCCAGTATTGGAGCTTTCATAGATTCACATGCCTGAATCATTCCCCGTCGTCGAGACGGGAGTCCCCGTCTCGACGACGGGGAATGATTCAGGCATGTGAATCTATGAAAGCTCCAATACTGGAGTAAATTCGGCTTTGACAAGTGTTTTCCTTTTAAATGTTAGCACTTCCTGGTTTTTAAAAATCTATTCAGAACTCCCAGACTGAAACATGTATTTGAAAAATGTATCCCGCCATTTAAAAAGACTCAAAATATGAAATTCAATGTAGTTCTGTGATACCTTATTATATGTGTTTGCTTTGCCTCCAGTATTTTGAAATGTGCTTTTATTTTACATTTTTTTTATTTTTTATCAGTGCATGAACAACAAGCATTCTCATAGCATATCGCTTAGCACTTGCATTATCAAGGTGAGACCGGTTGGCTTTGCAGGACAGCTACAGACTATCCAAAGAGTGCTGTAGATAACGATCCAGAGTCAGAAAGTTTATGCAAGCCAATTTCGGTTTAGTCCCAATGGTGTGGGAGTTAATCATCAGCATTTAGCTATAAAGCTTCGAGTTAGCCATTAGTATTGGGTAGGTGGGAGATAATCAGCATTTGGCTACAAATCTGACAGTTCCCTAGTTACAAGTTAAAGTGCAGCAATATTTTGATGGGTGGGAAGCTGTATTCATGTTATACGAAATAAATATGAAAGAATACCTTGTAAAACCTGCAAATGACTAGCCAATAACTACAACCTAATCTAAATCTATTGCCTTTTTTTATTTTTTTGTGGTGTGACGGGAGGAGCAAGCAGGTCGTGGAAGGAGATCACATGGGCCAGCAACACCGGGGCAGGGCGTCACAGCGTAAAGAAAATTAAAAGCATAATTTTAAAAAGCGCTGTAACGCCGACATCACTATGCGTGGCATATTGTTTTTTTCTAACTTTATATTTTGTTTTTCAATCCCAGGTGCCATACACTGTGTGAAATAAACTAGTAATTACGGCCCCTCTTCATACCGAGCTTAAGATAAACCTCACGTTGTCACACACTCGGTAAAAATAAACCTGGTGCAGTTACATATTGGGCCGGATGTACTTCGCTGTTGTCACTCACAGGGGACGGTAAACCTCATGCTGTCACACAGTGTGAAATACACCCTTTAATGCGACACTGAATGTGAAATATATCTTTTATTTTAGTTCTGAGCGTGAAATAAGCTTTGTGTGTCTCGCACACAATGTGAAATGAACCCATAATTACGAGAGCCTGTGTAAACAAGACCAGCCCGGCGGAGCGTGGCGCGCGCGCTTGGCGGGGGCGGGGGAGTGCATTCCAGGCGGGGGAGCGGACCCTTTGAAGTGCGATGCTAAACGGCTTGCATGGCGGCACGATGCGCGTGATTGTGCGCGTGCTCGCCATGCAATCCGCTTTTCGGAGCACTTTTGGGAGCCCCTTACAATAGTTACGCGATAGCAAGGCGAGACCTAAAAATCACTGCCAGTTTGAATACCAAGTTACTAAGTGGAGCACACATATCTTTCAAGGAAAAAACTGTAATGTTCCTTCCTCATAACTAGAGGATTCATTGTGGGAGCAAACCAGATCTGTACATAGGCTGTGTGCACTTGGCGAAATTCAGAAGAAAAAGTCAACTGCAGAATAGTCCCTATAATCAGCTCACTTGCCAGGGCCTTTGCCTTAGGCAGACTCTGGCATGGAGTGCCATGTACTTGGATAATCTGAATCCTCACGTTATAATTCTCTATAGTTAGCCAGCAGCTTTTTAGAAGATGACAATGACATTCCTTAAAGAATGATGATTGAATGAGTTATGGGGGGGCCATGAATGAGAAAGTCTTATAAATATGATAAAGACCAAGGTATAGATGAGGTTTTTACAAACTTAGCAGTTTCAAGGCAAGGGCTCATGGTTTTATACATTACTAGTAAATTCCAAAGTCACATATAGTTCTCATTCTTTAATTTCCGCAAAATGTTCAATCACTGTTTTAAATAATTACAACATTAGTAAAGCAAAATCAGCATTTCTACCCAATATAAATTACTTTCTTTTTGCAATATATTTAAGGACCGATAAAATGTAATGTTTATTAGACTACCGAAAACATTTAAAGTAGAATAGTTTTTACAGATTTTTTTTTTTCCAGACCTACTCTTATTTATCTCTAACCATGGGGGCGAACTCTCCAGTTTCACATACACTGTCAGAAATGTGTACAGGTGGTTCAGATAAATAATGCTGCAGTTCATTTATTGCTTCCGTTGATAAATATTGGGCCATGATGGGAAGGTTACATACAATGCATTCATTATCACTGAATGATTGACCAGGAACATTGTCAATATGCTGGTATTAAAAGACAAATGATAAACAGAGGAACTGTGCCTGGAGACCACTAGATGTTTGGGAAATCAGTACTGAGTCATCTGCGTGTATTATATTCTGTCAAAAGCCAGAAGTTTAAGCAGTGGCGTAGCAAGGTCAGGTGGTACCCGGTGCAAAATAAATTCTAGTCACCCCCGGCTTGACAAAATGGGAAAAATATGTGTTTTAAACACATATTTGTGCCACTTTGTCACCCCACCAACCGCACCCCCCTTCCTACGCCATTGGGTTTAAGCTCAGTTAATGCTAGGTAAACTCAGAGTGTTTAATGAGTTGCACGACTTCTAATAATATGAAGGTGGTGGATACGTTGTAAATGAAAGTTAGCACTATAACTGTAGAATATTTTATGTGTAGTTTAATAGGGGGAAAAAATGTTTTCCTAACTATAAATAAGCTTTAACCTTTGTTTTTTTTATTGAATTTCAAGGTTTTTAATTTTAATAAAAATATGTTTCATATCGTAGAGTCCAGTGTCACAAACGGAGAGTTCTGTGGAGTGTCGTACTGTACTGTGGAGGAGAGTTCTGTAAAGTCTATTGTCATATAGTGGAGTATCATAGATTGGAGCAGCGAGTTGTACAGTGGACTGGAATGTCGAACAGTAGAGTAGGGTGTCGTAGACTTATAGAATAGAGTGTTTTAGAGTGGAGTAGATAAAGGAGAGCATTGTAGAGTGGCATATCAGAGTACAGTGGAGGAGAGTGTCAGAGTGAAGTGCTGTGTTATATAGTGGAGTGGCGTATTTAAGAGAGAAATTGAGTGGTATCATAGGGAGAAATTAAGTGGCGTGTCGTCAGGTGTCATGCAGTGTAGTACAGTGGCTTGGAGTGGATGGACATGGAGTAGAGTGTCAACGTGGAGTACAGTGGAGTTGCATACAGTGGAGTAGAGTTTCGCACAGTACAGCAGAGTATGGTACATAGAGTGGGATAAAGTGTAGCAGAGTGGAGTACACTGGAGTGGTGCAGAGTGGAGTAAAGTGTTAGAGTGGAGTGGCATATCATGGACTATAGTGGCATGGAGTGGAGTGATGTAGCATACAGTCAAGTAAAGTGTCATAAATTAGAGTACTGTGTTGTACACAAGTGTGTAGTGGCATGTTGTACAGCATTTGAAAGTGATATCGACTACAGTAGGGAGGCATACAGTCTAGTTGAGTACAGTGGTGTACAGTACAGTGTTGCAGAGTGTGGTAGAGTGGATTGGCATACAGTGTTATACAGTACAATAGAATAAAGAGGTGTGGGGTGGTGTACAGTGGAGAAGTGGAGTAGAGTGGAGTACTGTGTCCGAGTAGAGTGGAGTAAAGAGGGATGCAGTGGCATACAAAAAGTTGTGTGCAGTCATATAGTGGACTAGAGTACCATAGAGAGGCACAAAGTAGAGTGTTGTACAGAGACATACAGTATAGTACAGTGTTTTACTGTGGGGTGTAGGGGTGTAGACAGGAGTTAAGTTTCCAGAGAGTGGCATACAGTGAAGTAGTGTGTTGTAGAGTGGAGATGGATAGAGTACAGTATTGTGCCAAACATTGGAGCTGTGTACAGTGGATTGCTATAAAATGGTGTAGAGTGAGGTAAAGTCTTGTCGAGTGGAGTGGCTTAACAGTGTGTAGTAAAGTACAATAGAGTGTATTGGTGTGTCAGAGTAGAGTGGCATGGAGTGTAGTGTAGGGGCATAACTAGTAAAGTGTTATAAATTGGAGTGGGGTATCAAACAGTAGTAAGTAGTGATGTTTTGTATACAAAAGTATTGAATTGTGGAATAGAAAGTTGTACAATAGATGTGTAAAAGCACATAGTGGAGTGTAGAGTGGGACAGTGAAGTGTACGGGGATTGAGTGACATAGAATCTTGTAGAGTGCCATAAAATATGGTGAACTTTTATAGGGGTTTAGTTTTATAGAATGGAGGAGAGTGTCATACAGTTGAGCAGCATAGATTAAAGCCGCGTATACTGTAGTGGCGTAGAGTGGATTACAGTGAAGTGGGGTAGCATATAGTGGAATCCTGTACAGCGGACTGTAGAAGAGTGGAGTAGCATAGAGTGGAATTGGGTAGTGTGGTGGGGTGTACAATGGAGTGGTGTAGAGTGGAGTAGGACACAGCAGATTAGTATAGAGTAGGGTGACATACATTGAAGCAGCATAGAGGAGTGTTGAGGAAACTAATAGATTGGAGTAGTGTCTCATACAGTAGAATGGAGTGCAGTGTTGTAGTGTTGGAAACTGTTGTAGAGTGGAGTAGAGTATTGTACAACAGACTATACATGCGCAGTGTACAATTTGGACAGTAGAGTGTACAGGGGATAGAGTGGAGTAAAGTCTAATAGAGTATAATCGAGTTTTGTACAGTGGAGTTATATAGACTGAAGGGGAGGAGTACACTGGAGTGGCGTACACTTGAGTTGCATCGAGTGACGTAGTTTACAGTGGAGTGGCATAAAGTGGAATATTGTAGAGTTGAAAAGCAAACAGAAGTAGTGTGCAGTGGAGTCGCATACAGTAAAATAGCATAGACATGAGTGGCATGCAGTGTAGAGGGTACAGTGGAGTGGCACCCAATGGAATAGCGTAGAATGGAGTGGCGACGAATGGAGTAGCATACAGTGTAGTGGCATACAGTGAAATAGCACACAGTGGAGTGTTGTACAGTGGAATGGAATACAGTGGAATAGCATATACTGGAGTAGCATATCGCAAGTGGCATACAGCAGCATGGCATACATTGAAGTGGTGTAGAGTGGAGTTGTGTATAGTGTAATGGCATCGAATGGAGTGGCGTGGAGTGTTGTGAAGTGACGTAGAGTGTAATGGTGTATAGTGGAGTAGCATAAAGTAGAGTGGCATACAGTGGAGTGGTGTAGACTGGAATGGCATACAGCAGAGTGGGGTGGCATACATTGGAGAGGCATTCAATGTAATAGCATAGAATGAAGTGACAGAGTAGTGTGCCATACACTAGAATGACGCAGAGTGGAGTAGCGTACAGTGGAGTACCATACAGTGGAGTAGCGTACAGTGGAGTAGCGTAGAGTAGAATGGTGTAAAGTGGAATGGGGTAGAGGGAATAGTATATAGGGGAGTAGCATCCAGTGGAGTGGCATACACAGGAGTGATGTAGACTGGAGTAGCGTAGAGTGGAGGTGCATACAGTATAAGAGTGTACAGTGTAGTGGCATGCAGTGGAGTGGTGTACAGTGTGATAGAGTGGAGTGGTGTAGAGTAAAATCTCATAGTAGGGTGGCGTAGAATGGAGTGGTATAGCAATAGTGGTGTGGCATATGGATGTATGTGAAATTTAACAGCAATGCAGATTATGGTGTGCAGAGTAAGACAAAACAGCTAATTGAGCTGCCCTGCATTTCTCCAGATTTACCAATCAACACAGGACCACGCATGGTGGCCTTGCGTTGCTTTGTAAATCTGACTTAAGTATTGCGTTTCCCATGCAACACCATGCAAAAAGCAAAGGAAGTGCAATCCAAAAACACAGCTAGGCCTTAATTATATTTTAGGCCATGTTGTACCGTGGTAACTCTGCAGTGTACCGTGGCGCATGGCGATGACAAGCAATTATTTAATTGGAAGATGGATGTTTTGAGAGAATGAAACAGCAGCCATATTGTTTTACTACACTTTGTGTTTAGTGTTAGGGCCTTGGAGTAAGTTTGGATCCCTACCTATTACCAATTTTTTAAAGTAGGAATAGTTAAGGAAATGTATTGTTTTAATTTATGTTTAGGTACGTTTATGGCCTTGTACCATAGTTTTACAAAATTTTGTGAAATTCTGTGACAGTACAGTGATGACAGATATCACGAAATATAAATGCCTTATAACTTCTAAAATATTTACCCTACTTAACTGATGTACCCAAAAAGCATCACCTGTGTGCCATAATGTATAATCCTGCCAAATTTCATGTAATTCCGTTCAGTCATTTTCACGTTATGTCAAATTCAATAGTCTATGGAAAAAGTATTAGTGAACAAATGCATTTTGGGACCCCCACACTTATCTTTGCACTCCTTAAGGATTCAGCATACAATGTACATCATCTCAAAATACAGAAAATGCTATAGGTCTGGAAAGTGTTGGTGATTCGTCAGACTGGCAGAAAAGTATTAGGGAGCTAAAATCAGAGGAATTACCTTCTCTGGGAAAGCTAACTAGAACTACAGAGTGCTAATCAGATGTAATTTGATTTCTTTCTTTTTTATCTATTGTATTTGTTATGTATTTGTTTATTGGTTTACATAATCATGTGACCTTAAATGTGTCTTTAAGTATTTCATGTAGTAAAAGTAAATGTTACATATACAATGTAGTTTATTTTTTTGGCTTCCTTGCTACTTTTAGTAAGATTGTGCTATATATGAGGCCCAAAGTGAATGGAAAGCAATCATTTTTGTGATAGAAATTGAGATAATTTTATTTTTCCTTGTGGACAATTATGTCTTCCAAATAGTAGTTTATGAAGCTCACTGCTAGGTCACATTTTCATGTTTTGAACAGGGGTATATAAGAAAGATGGGGTGTTTGTTGGCTTGTTTGGCACAGTTTTATTGTGTGAGCCAGACAGCATGGAAAGAGATCTTATTTAGATTAAGATGTATCGTATTTGCTATGTATATGATAGATTTCCATTAGCATGTGACCATAAATGCCTCTTTCATTTGTTCGTGCAGTAGGTCTGAAACTTCACATGGGCAGTTTAATTTATGTTGTGGGCTTCCTTGTTACTTTTAGTAGTATTGTGCTACATAGATATCACTAAGTTATTGACCTTTATAACTTCATACCCACTTCAGAACATCACTTGCAATAGAAAAAAGAATCATCTACATAGTCTAATGTACATTGCTGTGACATTTCATTACAATCTTTGCTGCTACTTGAAATACAAAAGTCTATGTAAAATGCATTGGAGTGCAAGAGTGTTTTGGGACCCTTCATTTTCTTAAACGCCGCCAAACTTTTAATCCTTCACCAATGTAACAGATGCAATAGGTCTGCAAATTTTTGCGAAGATGCATTATAGATGTGCAAAGTTATTAAGAGACAAAAATCTGAGGAATTCCTCTCTCTGGTAACCCTAGCTATAACTACATAATGACTACAGTCGCTCTGTGATAAATAACAAAAGTTCAATATTTTATTTGGGGAAAAAGCAACATGAAGTATTAAAGCTCCTCAGTAAATCACTAATGCAAACACCGAAGCCCAGCACCCACCCCGGAAGTAATCCATTATCCACCAGTAACTTATGTGATACCACATCTAGCAACAAGTGTAAAGCTAGTCCCATCTTGCTTGCTAACATCTCACCACAGGAACTTTGTCTTTGGAGTGAGGCACACTACTCGCGGGTCTAACACGGAGGTGGAGAAGGCGGCACAAGCCCCTTGAAGCACTCTTCTTTCTGTTTCCATCTCCATGACTCAGAATGCCTGTGAATGGACCAAGCTATCTCCAAAGGATGGCGGGGTAGAGACACCTATGTGCTCTATAGAGCCATGTAACCGGAATAGCTCCGCTATCATAGAGAGAGACCTGTCCTATTTCCTCCAGGTGCTTCATTCAGAATGTCTCTAGAGCTGTAGAATCAAACACTCACAAAACGGTTTTAATATTTTAAATTGTGTTCCTATCAATGCCTATGTTTGCAATATATTGTTTCTCACAGCAGGAATAAGAAGTAAAACAAGGTTTGCTGCTTGTCCTATTTCAGCAAATACAAGAGAAACTTCAGGGCCAAATTAAAATATATTGTTTGTTATTATTACATGCCACTTATGGCAGGCATTTAAATTTGTCAGTGCTAGGAGTTGACAGGCATAGTTGTTCTAGCTTGACGTTAGCACTATATTATGTATTTTTGTTGTTGCCAAAGGTATTTCAATAAATATGTCGAGCAGTATACTGAAAAACCACTAACACCTTTTTCTGCAGAAAAACTGAAATATTGTAGACACAAAACTGTTTACTTGATCCGATTTCAAGTTCTCAGCAGGATAAGACCATAGATTTTGAAGTCTGGTGAAAAGAGAAAAAAAACTAGATCGTTTCAACTTAACAAATCAGTGAGACAATTTAACAAGGAGTAAATGTTTTAACTTTAAAGGCCATGAACTTCTGCACAATCCTGTCGCAATTAAGCAAATTACTAAGCTGAAATTGGTAATATGTAAATATTCGTCTGTAAATTCTCTGAACCTGATGCCCTTCACGCCGGTGGTTCTCTTTCTCGCCGCAGGCCTTACAGTTAATACACTGAAGGGCAAAACGAACTACACTAATTGCAAATTTTAAAGCAATATAAGCTGGTGGATTTTATTTGAAATAGTTATTAAAGCCTCCCTGTCCAACTTTAAGAACACATCTTTAAGCCAAGTGGCGCTTAGTGAAAATGCTGGCAGGTCTGTCTGTCTCATAAAAGTTTAAAAAACACTGCAAAGAAACCTTGGCGTGATACTGACGATTCCCAAAATAAGGAATCTTCAATGAAGATTCCTTTAGGTAAGCAGCTTCCAAAGCTAGTGAAAACGGCACATTTCACTATGATGAACTGATTTGAAGCATTACCTATATGGGAGTTCGCAATACATAATGTAATCTTTCATGGTCTGGTGTTTGACGCATTGCTCATTTGAGTTTACCTTTATGTACCAGAGGATATTTACTTTATCAAAACCTGGAAATGCTCCAAACATTAACAACATTAAATTCTTACATAAATTAGGGATTGTGGCCAATCTACTAAATTGCTTTTGCTTCTTGGAAAGGCTTAAGGATAAATCTCAAATTAATATTAGGTGGGCCTTCCACACATTTGACAAATAATCGAAGGGATGTGCAAGGTTTTTTGGGGGGATGGGGCTGAGAAGGGCATTAAACAGCATTCATAGGTTTCCCCCATTATTCTTATTATATATTGGACTACTGAAACATAATCCAGGCAGTGATTACATCAGTAAAATGAGGACGTCTGTCTTGTGCTTCCTATTTCCGGATCACAAAAGCATAAAATCTATTTAGGTGTATGAGAGCATGGCACTGGCTATCAGTGGAGACACCTCCAGCCCTCGGCCCCTCCTTCCCTACCCTAGGAGGACAGCTGGGCTCAATTTTGGGACTCCGCCAGTAAACAATCCCTCTCCATTTCTCCATTTAGAAATAGTATATAATGTTTTATGGATATCACTTAACTGCAGACAGTCACCAGGAGGCAGGCCTCACATTCTCAAAGGCATGCTTAGTTTGTCCACACAGTAGGGGGTGTGCAAGGCAAAGTCACAGACTTCCAAAAGTGAAATCTGGCTTTTCTGCACAATGCGGTCATGGAAAATAAAGGAGTTCCCTTCAAGTTATTACGACAGACAACATGTACGTTTTTAAGCAAATTAAAAAATAATTTGAGACCCCTGGTATAATCAAGTCGAACACATTTCCTTCTGTATTTTCGATCGAACTGGTCAAAACAGTGATCCTGCTGAACCGTTGCTGGGAGACAAAGAAAATGCACTTTGTAACCACTTTTTCCCGTGGTTATTTTTGACGATTCTATCACTCTAAGTATGCAATTAATGCAGAGTTTAAATATGCTCGTCAATTCAAAAATAGTCTTCACAGGCATTTCGAAATTCTGCATAAATCGCATGCTTCGAGTGTTACTCTTGTCCAAAATTACCACAGTACCAAAGGTTATTTTTAAGTGCATTTTCTTTGTTTCATTGCAAATGTTTTGCACTGCAAGTCCAAGGCCAACATGATGCTTCCTTATTAAGCATGTTATTTTTTAAAGCATGAATTGCATGTACTTTGCCATTTGGTAGCCAGCAAGATATCTTAGCATATTAATCAGCCTGCTGCATGAATTCACGTACAATGTCAGCAGGGAAGACTCAAAAAGTGATTAAGATGATTATAACTGCTGTACATAATAATGACATATGGGGCTGTATACGGAATAAGGAACAACCCTGCTGACCGAGGAAAACTGCACTTCAGGACGTGATCTTTGCTATTAATGAATTGCCAGTAACGCCACTTCTGTAAGTGCGAATGGTAATTTCAATGACTTGCATGGTGGAAGGCCCTGTGCAAAACGAAATCTACACACTGCCTAGCTTATGTTCCTAATGCATTACAGGCATATGGCACGAGCTTTTACCGAATGGAGGAGTCTACCATAGGTCTCCTTAATGTATGGAAGATCACTATTTGTCAGGGCACTGGCTTGTACCCTACAAATGCATTAGCTTCAAATTTTACTCTAAAAATATTTTTATTTTCAAAGATTGACCACTTAATGGGATTTAACTTCGAAAATGTAGTAAAAATGGGATGCTGGTACAATATTCTGCATAGCAGCTTTTATTTATTTTATTTTTGTAATTTATATAGCATGGACAATGTCCCTAAGGCATCAGAGCACTTTACAACAAGGAGGAGATTAATTATGGTTACAGAGGGTTACATTATTAGTAACTACAATCAGATGATTACTAATGTGGCAGTGTGCAGGAGTAATCACAAGAACATTGACAGCAATTGGGCAGAGGAAATGCACAGTTAAAGCATAGATTTAGATGGTGGGGGTCATACAGCGAGGTCAGGTCAGATCGCAGAGAGTACTAAAGTCTGGTCGAGGGCTAATTAACCAAGATGTCTGTCAAAAAGGAGGGCCCTTTTTGAAGGTTACTAGGCAGGTGTTTAGACGAAGGGAAGGAGGCAGAAAGTTCCAGATTGTAGGGGCACTTCAAGAGAAAGACTGGATCATGTATTGTTCTTGACTGAAGGGGTGGGGTTCCAATAGTTTGGACTGGCCCTTTCTGGAACCCCTATTTGCTCTGGAAATCTTCTGTTTCTTGTTTAGATAGGAGGGTGAGGAGGAGTGCAGCGGTCTGTGGGTAATACAAGCAATTTTGAATTGGGCCCGCGCGTCAGTGGGGAGCCAGTGGAGGGTTAGCAGAGTCAGGAAAATGTGGTCTTATTTCTTGAGACCTAAAAACAAAGCATGCTGAAGCATGTAGTGTTGCTCTCAGAGGTCCTAGGTGAACTTTGGGAATGCCTGAGAGGAGAGCAATACATAATCTAGTCTAGAGAGCGTGAGTGACTATCACTAATTTGAGGTCTTGTTCCAGAATCAAGTGTCTGATGGCTCAAAGCTGCTTAAGTTGGATTTGTGCGCTGTTGGCCATGGCAGTGTCTGCGAAGATTGAGATTGATTGTCAAGGGTGATGTCGAGTGATTTGGCACTGTGGACAATGGCGGGAAGGTTAGCCATCCATTCTTGTACTGGTGTTTCTTCTTTCGGAGGGGAGATCAAAAGAAATTCTGTTTTTGTTAGGTTGAGTTTTAAATGGTGGTTGGACATTCATTTTTAAATCTTTAAGAGCGAGAGAAGGGCAACGTCTTTAGGGGAAGAACTTTTAAGGTATATTTGGGTGTCATCAGCATCAAAGTGGAAGAGAATTCCAGAGTTTGAGTATCACAGAAAGAGGTTCTAGATAGAGGTTAAAGAGGGTTGGGGAGAGAATCGAACCTGGAGGGACACCTCGGTGAGCGCTGACTGGTCTCGAGAATGAGTTTCCCATTTTCACAGTTTGTAAACAGTTGGATAGGTATGAGGTGAATTAGTTGAAAACAGTGCTTCCATGTCCCATGCGAAGTTCAAGAGTACGAAGGTCTAGATGGTTGACAGTGTTGAATGCAGCAGATGAATCCAGGAGGACCGAGTTGCCGGAGTCTAGCATTCTGAGGGAGTCATCAACTGTTTGGAGGATCACAGTTTCTGTGCTGTGACCCTGTTGTAAAGCTGATTGGAGAGTGTCTAGGAGGCTGTTTACTTGAATGTGTGAGGCTAGTTGGGACGCTTCACAACTTTCGATTACTTTGTGAGAAGGTTGACCATGATTGTAGTGCCTTGCATGGTAGAGTCTAAACTGTTTCAAGGGAGTCATTGATGGGCAGTGATATATGGATATCTCCAACTTTTTTTTTTATCAAATAACTCCACAAAGTTGTTGCAACGGGCCACAGATGATTTAGGAGCCAAAGTGGTGCAATGACCTCGAACGGGTAATTCGGTCTGTTCTTTGTCGAATTTATGAGGGCTCTGATATGGGAGGATGTGGCTCTGAGGATTTGGTCTTTGTAATGTTTTCTCACTTTGCGAAGCTTAGTTAGGCTCAGGTGAGATTGTGCTGGTCTCCAGTCTTTCTTACATTTTCTGACTAGCTTTCTTTCTTCATAAAGATCTTTAGGGAACCAAGGCATTGAGGGCGTTGGTCTGGATAATATGCATTTCTGGGGAGCATATTCATCGATAAGGGATTCCATGCAGAAGTTGTACTTGTTGGCGGCCTTGTTATTGTCCAGATGAGGTGTAATGGAATTTAGGGGGGGAAGGGCATGATGGCCATGGCTTCTGTGTCAAAAAGAATAAAAATAAAGGTTATATGTGTCCCGGAACCATATTTCTTTTTATTGTCTTGCCCGTATGTTTTGGTATGTGAGCCAGTTATGAAGAATGGAAACTGCCTGTGATCAGACCAGCTGACTGGGATGGAGTCTTACATCTTTAGGTTGGGGGAATTAGATATTATCAGATCCAGAATGGCACCTTTATGATCTGCGGGTTTAAGGCAGTGTCGTTGGAGATCATTGACGTTGAGAAAGGAGGTAAAGCGGTCCACAAAGCTGTTGCCCACGCCGCCCAGTGGATCTTGAAGTCGCCAATGAATATATTGTTATCAGAGCTGGTGAGTTGCGAAGCAATGATGTCCATGTATTCCTCGATGTAGGTGTTGTTTTGACCAGAGTATGGTAAATCACATTCAGTCTGAGGTTGGGGGTAGTGGATGTGGACAGTTCTACCGACATGCTTTTAAAAGACTTAAAATGAGTCAACAAGAGGGTTCGGCATCTGAGGGAGTTTCAGTGAATGAGTGCAAGACCTCCACCAGGTCTATTTTCATGGTCATTACACAGAATGGGGTGATTGGGAGGAAGAAGGCCTAGAGCATGGTTAGAAGAAACACAGCCATGTTTCTGTGAGGATCAGGATGTCAAGATTACGAGTCTGGATCGAGTTGGATATCCCAAGACGGTGTTGGACTGCCAACCGACAATTGTGTAGCATGCAGTTAAGGGTGAAGCTGTTGCCTTTCTGACTTGGCTTTTCCGGGAGGGTTGTTGCAATTTGTAGCAAGTTAAAATAGGATGAGCGTGTCCTGGGATGGTTTGTGTGCATATGAGTGCGATCAGAGATGGTGAAGATCAGGCAGCCCCCTACCGGAAGATAGGAGGAGGGGGTAAAGGAATTTGAAGCTGCATAGCTCTTTGGGAGATAGAGTGGGTTATCGAGGGGTGATTGAGTCTGTTTAGGACTTGCTAGGCAGCGGTCTCTCTGTATGCTGGAGGGATGCGGGGGGGATCCTGTAAGGGGTGATGAGGGTAGTAGTCAAGATGAAAGAAAGTCACTAAGATGGAGTAGACCTGATGTGAGGATGTCCATTCTTCTAGAGAGGTGCGAGAACAAGGAAAGGAGCTTTTTGAGCAGAGGACAGTTATGTTCAGCAATTGTGGGAGGATTGGGGTGGTCTGTAAGGGACAGACTTGGAGGGGTTGAGGTGCATGTAGGGGATGATGCTGGTTGTTGGTATCTGGTGTTGGGAGGTGTTAGGGCAGGGGGCGGAGAAGGAAGGGTGAGATATATCAGCTGACTGAGGGGATAAAAAGAGGGTGGCGGCAACAGGGTTGGGATATAATGGTGTGTGGGAGGTTGGAGGGGAATGGAGCGGGGAAGGTCTGTGTGGGGGATGTTCAAGGTCTGGTATTAGCGATGAGCTATGCGATGTGGGAGGTCTATCGGACTGTAGAAGAATCCAGGGTGAGAGTAGCAGGGGAGGAGAAAGGGTGAGGGTTATTATGGATGGACAGAGAGGTGAGGCGTGGAGAATCATCAGAGGGGCTAAGCGTGAGAAAAATGAAGTAGATCATGGCCAGGATTGTGTAGTTGGCTTGGAACATGATTTTCCCATTGTTGTAAATGGATATAAAAAGGTTGACTGAGAGGCCAAAGGAGCGAGAGCATTCAAGTTTGCATCCATAGGGGATGAAAGAGAGAAATAAGGATGGGAGAAAACTGCGCAAGGACCTGATCCATTAACCAGTGTTGTGAGTGAAGATGCGGAGGTCGGTTCTGAGGGAGCCTTTGTGTTGGCAATTATATTGGTCTGCGAAGAGGGTTTCTGGGGAGTTCCTCAAGGTCCTATGCTTCAGGGTATTCTTTTTATGTTTGGAAAGATTCAAGGGGTATTTAATCTTGAAAGTCCTATCTGGAAAGGGGAGATGGGGGGGGGGGACTGATGGCAAAATGATTCATCATTATGTTGGAGGCTAATGCCAATTGGGAGGTAGTAGGTATGACCTAGGCAACCACTGCTAGGGTAAAGATATTTGTCATGCGGTGGTCCACAACCTTGTGAAGCTCACTGTGATCTCAGGGAGTCGAAGGAGGCCTCATTAAGTAGTCTTAGGTAGCGAGGTAGAGGAACTGGGATTGGGATCCCAAACTCATCTATATGATGAGCTGGGAGGGATTGGACAGTTCTCTAAAGTTGAATGGGCTTGTTTTGTTGGCTATCTGGTGCCAGACCAGTTGTAACATTGCAGGAGCCCACTCGTAGTGTGACATACTTCAATAAGGTTGCTGTGGCCAGTGTGCTTCCAGCGGTTCCAGCCTGAGAACCAAAAGCACTATAGTCCTTTCTTTATTGCAGTATTGTCCTTTCCTTGTTGTTGTGAGCTCTGAGGCCAAAAATGGAGGAGAGTATTGTAAAGATCCATGGGAGACAAGACGGAGGCGTAGAAAGGGACATTTAGAACAGAGTGGCCGACCAGTCTGCCAGGGTCCTGTTGGGGTGCAGCAAAGATCTGACAGTTGTGACTTAGATATATTGCCCTTGGAAATTGCAGGTAGATGAGAGTGCATGAGGTGAACTTAGGTAACCAAAACTCCAAAAGGCAGTACGCAGCTAAAATGGAGAAATTCGTGTAGATGAACAGCTTTGGGGAGAATTCAGATGTAGTTATCCTCACTGAGATGATGGTTCTGTGAATACCTCTTCAACTGATGTGTCTCCCAGCCGCTGTTTTCGGGTCAGATGAACTTGTCAGCAAATAGATTTTAATTCAAAAGGAAGATCATGTAAGCATATTGAGCTTCGGGTGAGTAGCCAACGAGGTGCCTCCCGGCCACCACTTTAGGTTCAGGTAAACTCGTCAACAACTTGGTGAATACTTGGCTGGTATTCAAGCATAGATAAAGTGCAAGAGGGGCAGACAGTGTTCAAATATATAAAGCAGGAGCCGTGTGGGACGTCTTAGGTCTCTGGATCAGGCAGAACATCTGAAATGGCTCTGCTCCCAGTATTTCACTTTGGCTTTTCTATATAGAAGTACATTTATTAAAAATAGGAATGCATCTTTACATTCAATAATGGGTTGAAATCAATCTTAATAGACAACCAAAGTGAAAAAAGTGAGGAAGAAATATGTTAAAATATTGCCAATTGATTGCAGGGAGGATACATTGTTAACTGTACAATTCTCCCTGGGATGTAATGTACAAATTGTGGCTTTCTGCCATCATTATTAATTTGATGGACTTTAGTGCAGAAAAACAGAGTGGCTAGAATCTCCAACTCCAGCTTGTATCCCAGCAGCAACATTTGGTAGTTACAAGTTTTGTCCCAAGAATGTGAAATAACCACATGGGACTGGGAATACCAGGTTCTTTTAATGGTTTCCCCTCTCACCTACATCCAGGGAAAATCCATTTACAATTTCTGCACATTTTAAGCCTGCAGATATCAGTGGGAGGGCCAGTGCGGGTTGGGGGGGTGGAAGCCATTTGGTCAGAGAGTCGCAGCAGGCCAGTGCTTGGTTAGGTCATCAGAGTGTTAACTATTCCCTGTGGTGCTGAAAGTGTTGCGCTAGTGATTGGGTGAAATTCATACAGCAGTTTCATCAGGAGTGGATCTGGTAAGGAAGTTGGTTCTCATGAATATGAACAATAGTTGTACTTACTACTCCACAGCATACACCTGGCAGTTTCACCTACATTGAGGCCTGCAAATCCTTAACATTGCTGAGCATAGGATCAGCTCTCGTTTACAGTTGTCGGAGTGGGTTGATGTTAGTACATAGGGCATGTAAGGGGCTTGTCTTGCAGGAACCTCAACATGATGACATCATAAGTGGGGCATTCCTTTTGGAAAATTTATATGGCGCTCATCAACATCGTTCTGAAACTATCCGGATTATTTTACCAAGTAGTCTTTTAGCTTCTAAAAAGGTGTGGGGTTCATCAATTGCCAAATCTTTAATACCTATTTACTATTAACAAAGGAAAAATGATGTAATACATTTTGAAAATAGTACTACAAAATTAGTACATTAGTGTGATCTGAAATAATAAATGTCGCCATATTGTAGCAGTATTAAGGATAGTAATGGTGGGACTGCTGATCATATAACATGCCTGTTTCTTGTTTCTATATATGAAGGTTCACCATATGTTAGGGAGTGTACTCCAGCAATGGATAATCTGCCAGAATGACCTTAATGCTCAATCCACTGTTCAAAGTAACGCTAGTTAAAAAATATCTGTAAAGTATATATCAAGTGTTCTGCGAGACATCATTACTCTACTGATGTGCAATAATCAAATCCAAGAAGAAGGTAGGTGTCAAACTCTAAGAATAGAGGTATGCATCTATTGTAGGGATATTAAAAGATTTAATGGGCTATTTTCCAGGTTTCTTCAACCAAGACAAAGCCATGGATTGTGATCATTTAGGCCCCTCTTATTTTTGTTAAGGAGGTATATTCATCGGTGTTCACACTCTAAATGAATCTTGAGCAACTGCTTAGTGGTATATGTTGTGCATATTTGATCCAGTATTGTAAAACTGTAATCACTTTTAGAATGCCCACTGTTAATGAAGCAAGTTGCCTTCTTTTTAGTGCCAGGTCTGCAAAGTAGGTTGCTCCGATATGCTCCAATTCGTAGTTTAACCTTCCTGCTTCTCATCCCTACATATCTCATGTTACATGGATACGTAATCAGGTATATGACGTTAATCGAATTGCAGTTAGTGTGTCTCATATGGATCCATTATTTTCTAAACCCAAATCCAAACTTTGTGCTTTTTTTTTTACGATGGCAAACACTGCAATTCCTGCATGGACAGTGTCCTGTCACTTGTAGAAGACCCCAAAATGTCTACTGATGTTCCCAGGCATTTCTTTTCTTAGTCCAGGTGTGATCCAAGGCATCCCTCAGATTGAGGCCCCTTTTCTTTTGAAAAAGCGTTTTTTCAAAAGATAGGGTGTCAGTAGTAAGGATCCTGCAGCTTTTAATGAGAATTTTCTTTGCCTGATTCGATATACCCAAGTAGGTAGTCAGGCACACCAAACAAGGATTTTCATCCCTTCTGTTGTTGCAGGCCCCACTTCCTAGTTTTCTTTTTAGTGGCATTAGAATAGCCACGATGCTTGAGTTTGTCGCTCAGCTGGTCTGTTGAGGTCATGTAAATTACTGCAATTATGCAGAAGTCTTATGAACTGGCCATATGGGAGATTTTAACGCAATGGCTGTGGGTGGAAATGGTCATAACGCAGAAGGCTATTTCATCAGTAAAACATAGAAACATGTACAGTTTGACGTCAACATCATATCAAAACAGCAGTGGCGGACAATCAAATAGCAGTGTTATGCACCAAAACATCATCGTGGGCCCCTTCCTTTCCTTGCACCGGTACACCCAACCATAAGAAATCATTGTGAATCGGTGAGCGAGAGTCCATAGTGTGTGAGCCATGGTTTCCATATTTGCAGAAGGCTATTCTTATTGGTTGTTTCTTGGTGTGTGTCTGTACACCGGAAGCCATTTTCTTGAGATTCTCAAATCCAAGAAAGTAAGAGTGTTATTTCTTTCTAAATGAGTAAACATTAAGTATTTGTTTTTAATGTTAAGCCGAGCTATAAACCTTTCAGCTGCATCACCATGCCATATGATCAGGATATCATCAATGTATATTTTCCATTCTTCGATGTTCTGTCTGAGTGGGTTGTTGTCGGTCATTACTTTAGAATGTAATTGATTTTATTTCGTGCTTACTACCCAGGTTGAGGCGTTGTAGCACTTTTCAGTGAATAGCACACTACTCCAGAACCAAAGCATTAGTGTTGGATTATTATAGGAAAATATAAATTGTTAATTTGAGCAGTGGGCATGTGAGTCTGTTAGTTTGATTGAATAGGATAAAGGAGGTATAGGGGAGGGAAGAG
The DNA here is from genome assembly GCF_964204655.1 of Triturus cristatus. Classification (NCBI taxonomy): domain Eukaryota; kingdom Metazoa; phylum Chordata; class Amphibia; order Caudata; family Salamandridae; genus Triturus; species Triturus cristatus. The sequence goes on from NC_140583.1 coordinate 884,218,218, forward strand.
TCTAGATAGTGCTATTTGGGAGATCATATTAGTTAGATGAGGTTTGGGATGAGCCAAAGGAGGGCTAGAGGAGGGAAGAGTCTTAAAAGGATTATTAGGGAGATCATAGAAGTAAAAAGAGGTTTGGGGTGTGTCAAAGGAAGGACACAGGAGGGAAGAGTCTAGGAAGTGTATTTTGGAGATCAGAGTAGTAAAGTAAGGTTTGGGGTGGGTCAAGGAAGGATAGAGGAGATAAGAGTCTAGAAAGGCTTATAGGAAGATCACAGTAGTAGACTGTTTTGGGGAGAGTCAAGGAGGGATAGACAAGAGAAGACACAAGAAAGGATCTGAGGGGAGGTCATAGTAGTAGAGTGAGTTTTGGTATGAGCCAGAGTGGATGTAGAAGATATACTGTGAGTGGTATAGGATGAGGCAGAGAAGTGCATTGCAAGGAGTGGAAGGTTTCTCCCTTTCCTCCTTTCTTTGTCTTCCTTTCTTTCTTCAGTAGGAGTAAAGTAACACATATATAGATACCCAACTACATAGAAAGGGTATACATGTACAAATGAAAAATATAAAGAGATATACATTTGTACTGCATAAAATGTCATTTGTGCAAATAGGGATAGTTAGGATATCAGACTTTCAGATGTTTCTGTAGGTAAAACCTAATTTATATTTGTATTTTTATATATATATCAATATTTTAATTTTTCCTCAATATTTCAATGGTGAAGGACTTGTAGATACAATTAAGATCATGTTTTCATATTTTGATAGATAAATAAAAAGGAGACCCATAAGCATCTAATCAAATAACATGAAAACTATTTAGTGAACTGTATACATGTTAAGCATACAATAATGAATATATTAACCTTATGCACATAGAGTCCAAAGTAAATCCTCAAGTTAACAAAGACAACAAAGGAGCAGCACACCAGGAGACTGCACAATTGCTTTATTGCGCCCCAAGACGAGGCGTTTCGGCGTAAGCCTTTTTCGAGTGATTTTTTTGTAAGCATATTCCCTTAGAAATACAGGTACAAGTTCATAGACATAGCAGACATACTATGCAATCCGACAATGAAAACAAATAACAAAATACCAAAAGATAGCGTCTTTCTGAAATTACTCACTATAACATCATGAATTGTACATTACTGTACATTGGCAGTTAATTCATATTGGCTTTCAAGCACAATTGTGCTGATCATGGTGTTACACTGAAGTTAATGGTGAAATCAGAATGTAACATGTCATGCTGTTCGTAGCGTGTCAATAAAGTTCATTCAACGTGTGTAACGAGCGTGCAGCAAATGAGTACATTACTCCAGAATGACTATAGCAAAATGTAAATGGATTTTCACAACACTATGCATAATGAAGATGTGATGATCAATATTGAGTACATTACTCAGAATTTACATTTGTCATGGACTATATATACAACAGTTTAGAATGAACTGTAGCATAAACTTTGAGATGAAATGCACTTGCACATGTGCGTCTCGTCGTGTCCATTATTGATCAAACAGATATATTTTTGCAGGTGTTTCCTTAAGAACTTTGTTACAAACGTTGTTGAATTAACTTTATTGACACTACGAACAGCATGACATGTTCCTTCCGATTTCAACATTAACTTTAGTGTAACACCATGATTAGCACAATTGTGCTTGATAGCCAATATGAAGGAACTGCCAATGTACAGCAATCTACAATTCATGATGTTATAGTGAGTAATATCAGAAAGACGCTATCTTTCGCATTATTTCGTTATTTGTTTTCGTTGTGTTGGATTGCGTAGTATGTCTGCTATGTCTATGAATTGCACCAGTATTTCTAAGGGAATTTGCTGCCAAAAAAAAAAAAAGTCACTCGGAAAAGGCTAACGCCTAAACACGTCGTCTTGGTGCACAATAAAGCAATTGTGCAGTCTCCTGGTGTGCCGCTCCTTTGTTGTCTTCGTTAACTTGAGGATTTACTTTGGACTCTGTGTGCATATTTACAGCTGCTGTCACTATCAGCTGGCACCGACACCGTGGAATGGTGAGCTGTTAAGCGCAGCTACTCGTGTGTATATATTAACCTTAAGTAATATATACATTTGTTAAGCAGACCAAAATAATATCCATATATTTAAACCATAAGTAGTATACATTTTTGTACAAAGAAATGCACACATCTAAATACTTACATATAATCAAATTATATACATATTTACAGGCACATGCTGTACATTTGTGTTTGAGTGTGCTGGTCAGATAGGACAGAGCCAGCTCTTCAGTAGTCTTCTGAATATAAGATAACTATCCTTGGCTCTTATGTTTTGGGGTAAAGATTCCATAGTTTGGCTGCTTGAACAGAGAAAGATGTACCACTCATGATTTTTATTTGTATGCTAGATGATTAAAAATGGTGTGCATAGAGGCACTTAATCCTCAGGCCAAAGGTACTGCCTATAGAGGTCCTGTACCTGCTGGTACAGTGTGTCTTCAAATTTAAAAACATTTTTTGTCAATGCCAACTGCATGCAATCCAGTATAAAATTCCTGTGGGTGGAGTGGTTTCGGGAAATGGAGTAGAGAATATCTTACACAACACATAATGCTTCCTTCTGAGGCAGATTAGTATAAGGGTTCTCTACATTCAGACCTATAAGGAGGTTTTCCTCTGGATCAAATTGTATGTCTTTTAGCACCCACAAAAGATCCTTGGTCTCCTCTTTAGAGAAAAGGTGGGCAAGACAGAGCAGTTTGGAGTACTGGAGTACTGACACCCCTGCAGTGGAACCATGACTTTGTTATAAGCTACTTTTAGAAAGGCAATCTCTTTCTGCCTCCAGCTTAAGGGGCAAAGAGATGTTGCAGTTTGAAAGATTTCAATCATGCTGCAATAATATTATAGCTGCCCTTCTAAAGTCCAGCAAGAGCCTGACGTAATATCACCCAGTCAGTAGCGGACAATCCTTTCTGCAGAAAAGAGAGACCTGGATGAATGTACTGTCTGTCCTCTCTTCAGTTATAAGTAGAAGTGTCAATAATTTTCTAATTGAATGGCTGTATCTGGGAGAGCAATTGAGTCTTTAAAGTCCACATCTGCATCTAACAAACATGAAAGGAAACCTGCAGAATCCTCACACACAATTTATATTTCATGTGTTTCAAATTATGGACAAAGATTCACGTGTAGTCAAGCACAATGGATTTCGTCATTGGATTGAGGTGCAAAAGTCAACTGACGTGTGCTTCACTCGGACTATTCTGCCTACAATGTTTTTTCAAGGCTGAGGCACATCTACAGCAATCAGCCCCACACAAATCATATTCCAGAAATTGTGGAAGCATTTTAGTCATTCCTTCTCATTCTCTGTTGAGTGATCTACAGCTCCATAACACTTTACATGGATAACCACTGCGCTCTATTAATATATCATGATGATCATCATTGTTTACTTGTGCATTTGAATTGTCTTCACTAGCAAATAAAGGGTTCAAGCAAGAAGGTGGGAACATCCAGCACCCTTCCCTCCATTGCAGACATTCAAATAATAACACTGAAGATAACAAGGGATGTTTTTGGCAGAAATTAAAACCTAATTTCTCCTTTTGCTTTGTGAACTGAATATGTTTCTAACTTTTAGCTCTGAGTTAGCTGTTCTCTTTGCACGTCACTTCATCTTACCCCATTGCTTGGGGTGATTCCGCCACTCTCCAGTTTAGGGATGAGCATCAAAAGTGCTTACTTCTGTTTCTCTCTTGTGTACCCAGGGTATGGCATGATGTTGGTGCAGAATGACTGAACAATGTTAAGCTTCTGCTGATATAAATGCCACAAAGACATTTTAAAAGAACAACCAGCCCTGAAAGATGAGCTGCGCCATGGCTTTCTGATAAGTGTCTAGCAAGACATTGTCTGTAGACAACTCCCTTTACTTTGAAAAATGCAGAATCTAACCCAGGGAACAACAGAGTTGTGGAGCATGCTAGTTGAAGTAATGAAGAAAGTGGAAGAGAATACAGAGAAGAGCTGTGTTATAAATTGGTTAACTGGGGTGTGAAACCTTGTCAAAAGGCAGCCACAATCCTGGTCAGGGTAACGCACAAGCAAACCCCAAATAAACTTGTGCTCAACCCCTTGGTAGCTTTGCACAGAGCAATCAAGCTTAAGGAGGCAATGCGTAAAGGATTTGTTCAATACTTCAATTAGTAAGACAGTGAAAACACCATACAAAAAGGATCATACACCAAATTTGAAAAATAGAGCAAAGTGCAATAAATACAACAAGATCAAAATGACAAAAATAAAAGTGGAACCAGAGTTATACATTTTTTAGAGAATAAACCATAAAAGAGCACCTAGAAAGGGGATGGGAGCACACTGCTTCACCTCCCAGCACCATTACAAAATAATGGGGTGACCCATACTAGTCCATGGACCTGGGTAATGCTCGGTATAGAAAACAATGGTCCTAGACTAATTTCCTTATGGAGGCGTTCATTAAGTCAAAATCTATGAACATGGTACACATAGAACTCAAGTCACATCATAAGTGTACCCCAGTAGTTCCTCAGTTCAATTAAGTATATCCTCAAAAAGACACACAAGCACCAAAAATAGCTTCAATAGTGACTCTTTAATTTTACAGTTATTATAACAGATCACTGTAGAGATTACGTTTCAAAGCGGAGAAAGAGGGTTGCTCCAGGGGGAGCATGGAAAAAAAGGATTGTGCTCGTGAGAATAGAACAGATATAAAGGGAGGGAAATCAGAGAGTAGGTAAAACAATCAATTACACATAGTAATGTACTTTTGAATCCATGAGAGACAGGCCCCATTGTAAAACTGGTGCCACTGTAAACCGCGACCAGTTTACTAAGGACATTACTACGCTCAATTGAACTGAAAAACTACTGGGGTACACTTATGATGTGACTTGAGTTTTATGTGTACCATGTTCATAGATTTTGACTTAATGATCACCCCCTAGCACAGTTCACCCCTTAGGATTATGGTAAATGCCGTTCACTTTAAATGCTTACTTGAATTTTTGCTGAAGTGTTTCACCAAAGTTGGTGCAGGTTAGTGCTGTGAATCTCTAGACACGTTTCTGGATATTATCCTTCATCAGTAGAGATAACAAAAATGAAATTCATCTGGCGTTGCTGAGAAAGCTGCCACAATCCTCTCAGGTCTCAGAACCTCACTGGTGCACAGGTGCATCTCCAAAAGCTCTTCATCTCAATGGCTCAAGGGAACCGTTTCAAACAGAAGGGGGATGGGAGCACACTGCTTCACATCCCAGCACAGTTCACCCCTTAGCATTATGGTAAATGAAAAAAGAGAACCTAAAAGCATAAAGCACCAACCACTGCTATCTGGTCGTGCTGGACCAGATCAAAGTCAAACGTTCAGGCTGACAGCATTGGAGAGTGGGTTGGAGGGGGTCATGAGGAGTAAGGAAAGTGTTGCTGCGGTAGTCAGTGTGGTGCAAAGAGCAGGCTGGGCGTCATGGACGGGCGGGCTGGAGCTTTGCGTTGGCAGTCCCCTGTGAGCTGTCTTTGCTGCTGTGCATAGAGAAGGGCTGGTGGAGGCTCACACTGAATTTTAGTGCGAGGGGCTTGGTCTTGGTGGAACAGACCTGTTTGCACACAGAGGGTCCAGGATCTTTAGGTCACCACTTGGGGGTCAGGTACTCTTGGCAGCTAGAGCCAGGAGATATAGGGGCCTTAATGTCCCTCAGGCTCAGATCAGCAGGCTGTTGCGGGGTTTCTGAACCTACACAGAACTATGCGCCGGAAAACAGGACCTCAGTGTATAGGGGTGTACCAACCTATCACCTTAGTACCCAAAATCCCAAAACCGACTAGCTATAGTGTCTTATTCGTTCTCCTTCAAAAATGACGAAGCTACAAATGATTAGACAACCCAGAACACAGCACTCCCGACTCTCTCAGGAATCGCGGTAGCATGACATTCCCTTTCGCTCGCTCACTCACTCGTACTTGTCCACAATAAAAATGAATGAATGAATGAAATTCTATTTGTATAGCGCATGGCTACCATGAGGCCTCCCAGCGCAGCTCAAAAAGAAGTACAGAGAAGAGAACAAGGCCGTGCTGCTATGGAAGCATCTTGAAACGGTGGGTTTTCAAGAGTCTCCGGAAAGCCAAGAGATTATTATTTTCTCGGAGAGTGAGGGGAAGAGTGTTCCAGGTTTTGGCGGCATTAAACGAGAATGAGCGACCACCCCATCTAGATCTTTGTATTTTCTTGGGGGTGGCCAGACACACATGGAGCTGGAACGCAGTCCTGTGGGGAAGATGGGGGGAGACCAGGGAATGCATGATAGCCGGACCAGTTTTCCAGATGGCTTTGTGAGCCAGGCACATAGCTTTAAACTGTATCCTGGCCTCAACAGGTAGCCAATGAAGATTCCTCAGTGCTGGTTTTGCAGACTGCCACCTCAGCGTCTGGAAGAGCATGCGCGCAGCACAATTCTGCGTTACTAGCAGTTTGTGGATAGTAAATTGGGGAGCCCCGAGGTAGAGGGCATTCCCGTAATCAAGGCGAGAAAGAATAAGGGCCTGCACCATAATTCTTCTCGCCTGAAAGGGAAGGAGGGGGATAATTTTCCACAACATTCTCATCAGTCCATAGCAGGTGGCTGAGAGCTTGGTGGCCTGGTGGTTAAAATCAAGAGAGCTGTCAAGCCATATGCCGAGGCTCTTAATCTGAGTCTTTGGGGGTGGAGCAGGGCCAAGGCGAGCTAGCCACAGAGAAACAGGGACAGGGAATGGAGAATTACCCAGGAACATAATCTCCGTTTTGTCCCCATTGAGCCTGAGGCAGGAGAGTTCCATCCACTCGGCCAGCGCCTCTAGGCAAGGGCCTAGGGTGCTAGACGACCCTTCAGTGTGATTTAGTGCTACCACTAGCTGAGTGTCGTCTGCGTAGGTGATGATCTTAATGCCGAATGGATGGACAACCTCCGCCAGGGGACTCATGTATATATTAAAAAGTGTGGGGCTCAGGGCAGACCCCTGTGGGACCCCACAGCTGAGGGGTAGCCAGGAGGACACCACGTCTCCCTCGAAGATCTGAAACCATCGGTCGCTGAGAAATGACTGGAACCAGGTCAGTGCCGGGCCTGACACTCCCATATTTCCAAGTCGGTGGGCCAGAATGTTGTGGTTAACAGTGTCAAACCCGGCACTGAGGTCCAGGAGGAGAATTGCAGCCATTCCCCCTTGGTCCAACAGCCTCCTTGCCTCCTCCGTCACTGCCAGCAGAGCTGTTTCCGTCCCATGCTGAGGGCGAAATCCTGTCTGAGAGTCACACAACAGGTTGTTAGATTCTAGATAGTCCACCAGTACGGTGTTACTGTGTCTCGCAAGTAGTTTGCTCAGCCAAGGGAGGAGGGAAATTGGGCGATAGTTGGACAGATTGGACTGGTCCAAATTGGGCTTCTTCAGGAGGGCCCCGACCATCACACATTTCCATGCTGTGGGAACCGTACCAGAGGTGATCGAGCAGTTCAGAACATCAAGGATGACTGGGCGAGTGGATTCAATAACCAGTTTAAGTTGTTGTGGGGGAGCGGGGTCCAAAGGTGAGCCTGAGATTACTTTAGAGACAACCAGGTCTAGAGATTCATCATCTAAGGGAGGAAACTCGTCTAAAGAGCAATTGGCCTTGGAGATAGGGCTGCTTATTGCTGTTGTGGTGGGCTTGAGTGTAGTGATAGGAAAGGAAGAGTTTTTATTTGAAGACTGCTAGATTGTTGTATCGTGTGAGAGCTCCTTCTGTTGTCGCAGGTTTTTGAGGAAGAGTGATAAGGGATTTTGCAATGCGAAAAATCTCCTTAGGAGAGTTTGCCGCTGTGCTGATTTTCTCATCATAGAAAATTGTTTGGGCGATTTTAATTTCAGATTTATATAGCCTGATTGCTTTCCTATACTCCACTTTCCTGGTTTCTGAGATGTCTTGTCTCCAACTTCTCTCTAATCTTCTGCAAGATTGCTTTAATATCCTTAATTTTGGGGAGAACCAGGGAGCTGTCTTCTGTCTGATTTTTTTATGGATAGGTTCTTTGGGAAGAACTAGGTCAAGGGAGCTTTGGATCCAGGTATTGAAATTGTTGTTGGCCAGATTGGGATTAGGGTCCATAGACTGTTTTGCGTTTTCAAGGGCAGCCATCCAGTCAGTGGTGTACAGCCTAAACCATTTCCTTCCCAAGATTGATGTTTCCTGGGAGGATGGTGGCATAGAGATATCCCAGGTTAGAGGGATTAAGAAAGGATCTGTCCAAGGGAGTGGGGAGGGGCTCCCTACGACCAGGTTGTCCAGATTGCTGAATACATGATCAAGAAGATGGCCCTTGATATGTGTAGAGGCGAATCCTTTTTGTTTGAGCTGGATCGCCGAAAAAACCGAAAGTAGTTCAGAGGCTACACGATTAGAGTGAATGTTGAAGTCCCCAAGAAGTGTAAAGTTGGCCGGAGCCAGTGCTATATTGGCGACTAAGGTGGAAAGATAGGAAAGAAATTAGCCTGGGACTCCTGGGGGGCGATAGATCAGTAGACCAGAGAAGGTGCTCGTAGGTGAGAACTCTAGGGAAAAAGCCAAGCTTTCACACTCTGATAGCATAGTCGGTGTGGTTCGATAATTTAAGGTGTCTTTAAATATAATGGCCAGGCCTCTGCCTCTGCCAGATGTACGATCAGTTCTGAGTATCGAGTAACCTTGGGGAGGGGCCTGAACAATGGCAGGATCAGTTTCAATCTGAAGCCAAGTCTCTGTTAAGAAAAGAGCGTCTGGCTCGAGCTCCTCTAGTAGTAAGGCTATTTCGACACAGTGTTTGGATAACGATCTGCAATTTAAGAGAAACATCCTTAATAGGGTGTTGGTGTGAGGTCCAAAATGTTTATGAGGTGTAAACTGAAAATTACAGTGCGGGCAGTGGGAGGGGTGGTTGGTAATGTTGAATGAGTTGAGGCATTTGGAACTAATGTTCTTTCCCAATTCGAGCAAAAAGTGCGAGCTGTAAGTAATTAGGCTTTCAATGAAATGGTCAGGGGTCGTGGCCCCTGGGCCCGATCGGGCGCGGACGGGAGCAGACGGGCTTGCCTTCGGCGCGCAATCGGCGCACCCGCTGCGCTCATCCGCTGCGCATGAACGCCATTCGCCCTGAAATAGATTAGATCGCTTGGAGAGCTGGAGCGGCACCCTGCCAAGATGGCCGCCCAAATATGGCTCAACCAGGAAGTGATGGGCTTGGTTATCTCCCTCTACACAATCAGCACAGAAATTGCTGTGGTGGACCGGGAAGTCTGCGAGCGTGTGGCGACAGGTAATTGGGGGGTTCAATTTGCAATGTGACTTAAAAACAATACAAGTGCAATTTTAAAAGCAATTTTACCGAGCGCTAGCGCAGCAGTGCGGGCCGAGCAAAACATTGCCTCCTTTCAGCTACGCGTCAGCGCCCTGCCCCCTAAAGTAGTCAGGATCGCCTGGAGAGCTGGAGCGGCACCCTGCCAAGATGGCCACCCAAATATGGCTCAACCAGGAAGTGATGGGCTCGGTTATCTCCCTCCACATAATCAGCACGGAAATTGCTGTGGTGGACCAGGGAGTCTGCGAGCGTGTGGTGACAGGTAATGGGGGGGTTCAATTTGCAATGTGACTTAAAAACAATAAAAGTGCAATTTTAAAAGCAATTTTACAGAGCGCTAGCGCAGCAGTGCGGGTCAAGCAAAACTCTGCCTCCTTTCAATAAGAAATGGCAGAGTCACCTTAATAGTTCAAAATGTTTATTTTAACTATTGTGCTCTACAATACAGTATGCGAGCCACTACCAGCAGCAAAATGCATAAACTCAAAACACTTAGCCTTGTTACAATTCCATAGAGTACAAAGGGGGAAGTTATTATAAAAAGACAGTGGAAAAAGGATTATAAGGCCGAACCACCCTTCCCTTGAGTGGAAGAAGTTTATTTAGATAAAGGAAGATATCTGGGCTTTGACAGCAGACCACATACCTTAAAGCCTGGATGCAAGGTTCATCATAGGAACAGCATAGCTCTTCTCCATTGAAAGTCTCTCTCAAAGTGTGTTAAAACAGCATGCCACCCCGGGACTGTTCCCATTGGGCGCAGCGTCAAGACTGATTTGCATATGGCTGGGTCCAAACTGGAATGGCATGGTGAGCAAAAGAACTATGGATTTAGGCCCAGATCTCTGTACTGGGGGTAAATGTATGACATTGTTCTGCATTCTGTCCATCAATTGTTTTTTTTACCCTGTAATATCAAAGCACGAGTCTCCAGCATTGCAGCTGCATTTAGCATGTTATGTCTAGGTGCTAGGGACTGACCAGAACAGAACAACAAGGGGCATTGTTTATCGACCTTGCACATCGTGTTCAGACTAAACTCCAGTAACTTAGCAGAGAACATGGAAAGCAGACCGTTCTCATGTGAAAGGCAGAAACAGAGTCTCGCAAAAACAAAACAAAGTCATGTAGTAACATGCGCAAAAGCAGCAGCATGGCAGTGAAGCTCATGCTAACTTAGCAATGCCAACAATGTCCCTAAGGGCCACATAACAGACTAGCCCCTGAAGTCACTCTGGGTTCCAAGGTTCAAGATGTGTTGCACGTCCAGCTGTTCTTCCCAAAGCAAGAGGGCAGCAAGCAACAGGTCAGCACAGCAGTCAGTAGCTCCTTCAGAGTATCAGTCCAGCAGAGTGGCAGTCCTTTGAGCAGCTCATGAGTACTTCTTCCCGACAGAGTATCCACGGGTCCAGAAGTGTAGTGAAGTGGTGGTGTCTGGGGTCCTTCTTTTATACACAGTTGTGCCTTTGAAGTTGGGAAAAGCTTTTAGAGGCATGCCTTTGCAGTGAACAGATGCCCTGCCTTCTTGGCCCTGGCTCCGGACTAACTACAGGGGCTATGCAGTCCTTTGTGTGAAGGTAGAACACAGCCGTAGCTCCCATTGTGTGTGGCTGTCTATGAGGTATACAGATAGTCCAACTGTCACCCACACCCAGCCATGTGTCCCACAGACAGGCTGCCTGCACCAAATGGCTAAGACTAGAAAATGGCATCTTTCTAAAAGTGGCAGTTTTAGAATTGTAATTTAAAATCAGACTTCATCATAAGTTAGGAATTTAAATTAGGGTTCCAGAGACACCAAACATGAACTAGTTACCTTTTCCCATTGGTAAATAACACCTATACAATGTAATCCAGTAATTTCAATGTTATCCTGTGGGAGAGGAAGGCCTTGCATTAGTAAAAAAATGAATTTAAGAGTTTTTCACTACCAGGACATGTAAAGCTTAAAAGTACATATCCAACTATAGAAAAATACACTGCACCCTGCCCTTGGGCTGTCCAGGACCTACAGTATGGGTGACATATGTATTGAAAGGAAGGTTTGGGCAAAAACATTTATTTTGCCAGCTCAATATGGCAGTTTAACCTGCACATAAGGCTCTGCAGTGGCAGGCCTGAGATATGTTTAAAGTGCTACTTAGGTGGGTGGTACAATCGGTGCTGCAGGCCCACTAGTAGCAGTTAATTTACAGGCCCCAAGCACTGGTAGTGCACCTTAATAGGGACTTATAAGTCAATTAAATACGCCAATTGATTGTTTTAAACAGAGAGCGCAAGCATATTAGCACTGGCTAGCAGTTGTAAAGTGTGCAGCGTCTTAAGGTCAACAAAAACGAAGTCAGCAAAAGCAGGCAGTCTGAAGCCAAACCATTAGGGGGAAGCGACGCCAAGGTTGCTGGGTCTAACAAGCTAGCTTCATGTATCATGAACTAAATAAAAAAAGGTAAACAGCTGGAAAACTACAAGTTAACACAGATGTTAATAAAAGCATCTGCCTTATTTTCGTTCCTCGTGCAGGTAAAACGACTGGAGTACAAAATTAAGCAGAATTGAGTGAAAGCTGTGGATATGGAATGCAATTCCTATGTTCGTCTAGGAACCATATAAAGTTCTACATTTCTCATTGCCTTCTCTTTTTTGTTCAGTAAACACTTTTTCTACCATGGGACTATTTTATGTTTTATATTAGCGCAGTGAAGATTAAAGGAAAAAAGTAAATTTCTTTATTTATGTATTCATATTTATGTAGAAATTAATTTTTTCAGGTGAATGGCAGGGGTAAAGGTATCTACAAACGTCTTTCAGTAGAGCCCGAGCAAGGCAGACATCCTCCTTACTAACAAGGCAATGTCTAGAATAACAATTTCATTTAAGAACAGATTGCCACTAGCCTGGGCACAGTTCAAGTACTTAAGAAGTAATGGATTTGTAGTAACTCCGATAGCTCCTGGGAAGACCTATCAATTCCAGGCTGATGTCCTGTGCACTTACATTAAAGATTTCCAACCGGTAGCTAACTTTCTTCAAATCGCTTTGACTGAACTTTTGAATCATCTCTCGTGGCCTTTCCAGCACATCCACTGTGCACATGCACAGGATTAAAAATGCTGCAGCAAGAATTTTACTGACTCTGAAAATATCTGAACAGGTTTCTTGGCCTTGAGGATGGTAAATTGGTTGACTGGCTAGAACTGTATATTAGCCTGAGTATTACGGAGTTGTGCCTGATCAGGAAATAATTCTTAAGAAAAATGTAAATCCTTTAAAACTAAGCAGATTCAATAGACATCTCCTGCTGGCACCAAATTTACTTTCACCTCCTGAAGCTTATATCCTTCTTGTCCAATCCACACATACAACAGTACAGAAATGTAGAGGTTGCCACCTCCATCCACATCAGCTAAAGCAGTGGTTCTTAACCTGTAGTCAGAGGTTCCCTTGGGATCTGTGAGGCCTACTCAGAGGGTCTGCGGTGGTTTTTCAAAATTAAATAATACTATAATTATTAAAGTATATACAAATAAAGAATCAAAATTAAAAATTTGAAAACATGTTCTATCTTTTATTGTGAATTAAACAAAATATTGGAATATATGTGCATTTGTTTGGTGAACATTTGTTTTTGTATTTTTGAGCATTATTTTGAGGTTCGAATCATAGAAATTGCTTAGGCTGGAGGTCCCTAGTTTCCATTAATGATTTAGTGGGGGTTCCTAGTCTCCAGTAGTGAATCAGCAGGGGGTCCACATAAGTCAAGACGTAAAGAACTGCTACGCTTAAGTCTTCAATGTCTGGCCTACTAAAAAATAATTACTTTAAGACCAAACCGTGTTTTCAGACTATAGTCACTCTTCATACATGCACTCCCTTCTAAACCAGTGCTCTTTCTGGGAAGTGGAGATAGATATGTATATATATCTATCTCCACTCGGTAGCCACTCTGAAGTTATAGTTAGTATTCCCAGAGATAGTAATTCCTTGGATGTATATATATATATATATATATATATCCATATGAAAGGTTGTCCCAAAGACAGAGAGCCAACACAGGTAAGTTTTCTCTTTAATAAATTTACTTGCAGCAGCAGACTTCGCAATGAAAACTGGAGCACCATCTGTGACGCCAGACGCGTTTCGGGTAAAAGTCTCCCTTCTCCGATGGCGTTTCATCACAGTGAGACAGTCCGTTTTTACTTCTCTCTTTATCAGGTACTTCAGTGCCTCAGTGGGCGTGGCTCGCTTAGCCTTATGGTTCATGTAGTTATAGCGGTTGGTATTGCTCTCTGAGCAGGTCTCTTATTTCTGCATACATTAAATAAATTACCTCAGTGGGTCGATGTTCGAGTTATCATTCAGACTGCTTTCCTCTCGCTGACAAGTACGAAAATACCTCCCACTTCCCGAAACGCGTCTGGCGTCACAGATGGTGCTCCATTGCCACCGTAGTGGGAGGTATTTTCGTACTTGTCAGCGAGAGGAAAACAGTCTGAATGATGTTAACTCGAACATCGACCCACTGAGGTAATTTATTTAATGTATGCAGAAATAAGAGACCTGCTCAGAGAGCAATACCAACCGCTATAACTACATGAACCATAAGGCTAAGCGAGCCACGCCCACTGAGGCACTGAAGTACCTGATAAAGAGAGAAGTAAAAACGGACTGTCTCACTGTGATGAAACGCCATCGAAGAAGGGAGACTCTTACCCGAAACGCGTCTGGCGTCACAGATGGTGCTCCAGTTTTCATTGCGAAGTCTGCTGCTGCAAGTAAATTTATGAAAGAGAAAACTTACCTGTGTTGGCTCTCTGTCTTTGGGACAACCTTTCATATGGAGATATATATATATATATTCACTGAAAAAAACATAGGTTTCACACATGTTATAGTTAGCTGGACATTTTACTCATAAAAAACCAATGAAATTCCCCCGTTATAGTTAGTGCAGGCAACTATAACTCACGCGACCGCAATCCTCTGCTGATGCTAATACTGTATTTAGACACTTATTTGCCCATGTCTTCTTCCATTAAATTTTAGCTATACATATATTACAAATATTTTTTTTTCATAAAGACACATATGTCATCAGCAGAGGATTGCGGTCGCGTGAGTTATAGTTGCCTGCACTAACTATAACGGGGGAATTTCATTGGTTTTTTATGAGTAAAATGTCCAGCTAACTATAACATGTGTGAAACCTATGGTTTTTTCAGTGAATTTGCAAGGTTTTTTAAATGCTAATTCCTGACTATAACGTGTGTGAAACCTATGGTTTTTTCAGTGAATTTGTACGGTTTTTTAAATGCTAAGTTACTTTACGCCGTTCGTGGCGTGCGCGCCCACTTAACGCAGTTCGTTCCGTGCGCGCACAGTGAGCACGCGGTGCGCTTCGCGCACCGCGCGCCCACTTTACGCAGTTAGTGCCGTGCACACGCGGTGCGCTACGCGCACCGCGTGCCCACGTTACGCTGGATGGGCCATGTACGCACGATGCGCTTCGCGCACCGTCCGCACATGGAGGACATATTATGCCCTTCGTTGTGAAAGGTAATATATTAAATGTTCCGTTAACAAGTATGCCATGCACAAAAGGTGCCCTGCAGGCACTTTCTGCACACGGGGTGGGGAAATGTGGATCATTTTTTTTTTATAATTAATTTTTACCGTACGCTTACGGTAAGCGTAATCGGCGTTTTTTCGAAAAAAAATAAAATTGAATTTTTTGCCTTGGGGGTTCTTTTGGGACGCCATAATCAAGGCTAGGTGGTTAGGAGCTGTCTAACCTGCCCCTTTACATGTTTTCAACCTTTGTTTTTCCTCCCCCCCCCCTCAGAGTGGGAGAGATAAAATGGCGGCCGCCGCTTCCTGGTTTCGACCGATTCGAATGTTTACTAAGATCTAACAGCCAATCAGAATCGCGCTCGCGCACGGCACCGTACGCGTACGGTAAGCTTACCGTAAGCGCACGGTAAGCGCACCGTAAGCTGCCACAGATATATATATTGATTTAAATGCTATTTTCTCAGGGACTACTGAACAGATTTACACCAGACCTACAAAAGGCACTTCCTTGACCTGTAGACTACCTCTCTGCCAAATTTCAAGTAACTCTGTTCAGCCGTTCGGGCTGTAGCTGTGTCTAAAGGTCCTATGGAAAAATGCATGGGAAAAACGCGTTTTGGGACCCCCCTTTTTTCTCAGCCCCCGCTTGACGAATCCCCCCCGAGACTTTCAGGGTAGGAGCGGAGCGTAGCGCCCCATTAGTTTTGAAAATTTCGCGAGGATTCGTCGACCGGCGCCAAAGTTATTCCATATAGAATGTTGCGGTTTTCCTATGGAAACAGGGTCCTAACTATAACTACCTACTGGCGACCGCCAGTAGGTAAAATATATATATATATATATATATATATATATATATATATATATATATATATATATTCACTGAAAAAACCATAGGTTTCAGGGGCGTTATAGTTAGCTGGACTTTTCAATCGTACAAAACCAGAGAAATTCCCCCGTTATAGATAGTTCAGCTAACTATAACTCGTGCGCCCGCAATGCACTGCTGATGAGGTCACATATTACATCACTCATGACATTGTCAGTGACATCACTCTTGACATCACTGATGACATCTCAAATGACATCACTGATGACATCACTGATGACATCCTCCAGTGAATGTGTGTTTTTCTGAAAATAAATATGTTTTATATATGTATATCTCAAGGTCGATGGAAGAATAAATGGGTATATAAGTGTCTAAATGGATGATTTGTTTTTGAAAAATTGATTGTATAACTGACTGATTAAGTGTATCTTAGTGAATACATGGCTTAGTGAGTAATGTTTAAATATGTAAATATCTGTATCAGTCTCTCACTTTGTGTATAAGTGGCTGCATGGGTTGGTGAGTAGCTACATGAGTGTCTATATAGGTTATTAGTTGTTTTTTTGAGTATCATTATAAGTGTCTGATGTCTGTATGGTTCGGTGGGGGTATTACGTAGTGCATAGGTGCATGAATGAGTGACTCACTGTTTGTATGTGTTGAAGACAGCATGTGTGCAGGACTGTATGGGTGGATGAGTGTGTGCATGGGTGTGTTAGTGAGTGAATGACTGTCTCAATAGTGTCTCTATGAGTAACTACATATGTTTTAAACTAGTATATGTGACTATTGGTGTATATAAGTGAGTATATGTGAGAGTGAGAGATTGAAAGAGTTCCTGTATGAATAAGTATGTGTTTCTATAAGTGATTGTTAAAAAGACTAAGTATGTGTAAGTTTCTGTAGAAGTAAGTGTGGTGGTGTGTGTATAACTGTATATGCAGGTAAACGGATGTTTGATTCTTTATTAGCATGAGTGACTATGTGTGTGAGTAACTTTATGGATGAGTGGCGTTGTGTAACAGGATGTATAGGTGTATGAGTACATATGATGAGTGAGTACATGTATGAGTGACTGTATAGGACTGTTGGTGAATGAGTGGATGTGGATGTGGATCTTACAATTACTGAATAGGTTGTTGTAACTGGTATTGGTATGTCCATTGTTTTGAAAATTTTAATTTCTATTTTTGAATGTGTGTATCAAAGGTTATATTAGGAGGAGAGGAGGTCTGCCACTCTAGCACAAGGATGATGTCATCAGTGATGTCATGAGTGATGTCACTGACCATGTCATGAGTGATGTAATATGTGACATCATCAGCAGTGCATTGCGGGCGCGCGAGTTATAGTTAGCTGAACTAACTATAACGGGGGAATTTCTCTGGTTTTGTACGAGTGAAAAGTCCAGCTAACTATAACGCCCCTGAAACCTATGGTTTTTTCAGTGAATTTCTAAGGTTTTTTAAATGCTAATTCCTAGCTATGCCTACAGAGATAGGACATGTGAAGAAAGAAGGAAAAACGCACAGAAAGAAAAAAAGAAATGCAGAAAGAAGCAACAGAAGTCCTCAAAGACGAAGAAAAGTGCAGGAAGAAGTATAACGTGCAGAAAGAACAAACAGAAGAGCAGAAACAAGCCTTGTTGCAAAATCATCCTGTACCCTCAACTTTTTCAGACGGATACTGGTGGTAACTGAGTCTGACTAACCAGTCCTAGAGCCAGTGCTATGTTAAAAGACACTCATAATACAGTGAAAACACCTACATACACTAGGGCACACTATGTGTTGGGGTCCCCCTGTGATTAGCATGACCTCCTCTGTAAGCCCCTAGTATATAATAGGGCAGGGGATTAAAACTACCTCTTAAAACGCACCACAGGGCGTGTTTGAACACGTCACCTCATGCCCCGTCCCCTCCCTTCCCCACTGTGTAAACACGCCCTGTAGCCGTTTTAAGTTGGGAGATTAAGTCCCCTTGAATCCTGAGGGTCCCTAGGGTCCAACTAGACCACTAGGTACCTCCAGTAAGCGCCACAGAGCTGAGTTGCAGAGAGGTGTAAAAAGTGGCACGGCCTGCACCACCTCTCTGCAACGCAGAGCAGTGGTGCTTACTGGAAGCACCTGGTGGGCTAGTTGGACCCCAGGGTCCCTCAGGATTGAAAGGGAATTATTTCCCCAACTTAAAAACGCGCCACAGGGCCTGTGGGCGTTCTGAGTTGAGATATTAAGTCCCCTTGAATCCTAAGGGTCCCTAGGGTCAAACTAGCCCACTAGGTACCTCCAGTAAGCGCCACAGAGCTGCGTTTTCCGGAGGTGTAAAAAGGGGCGTGGCCTCAGAACACCTGTCTGCAACGCAGCTCCCTGGCGCATACTGGAGATACCTGTTGGGCTAGTTGGCCCTCAGGGACCCTCAGTATTGAAGGGGAATTAATTCCTCAACTTACAACTGGCCAGGGGGCGCGTTTGCAGAGTGCTGCAAGGAGGGGGCGTGGCCTCCGGCGCGATGCCGGTTTTTTATTTATTTATTTTTAAGAAGGAGGGCTGTGTGGCCCCCTTTCTTTTTCTAATTTATTAGCCCTGGGGACCACATCCCCCAGGGCCTGCACCCTAATTTTTTTTGTTGAAAAAAATTAATTTGGCCCTCCCAAGGCCTTAATCGGCCCCGGGGACCCCAACCCCCAGGTCATGGCCTTTTATTTATTTTTTTATTCTTTAGGAGGGGGGCTGTGTTGCCCCCCGCCTCAAGCCACTTATGACCCCGGGGACCCCATCCCCCGGGGCCGGCCTTTGTTTTTTATTTAAAAAAATATATATATATTTATAGAAACACCTAGGACATGCTGGACAAACCGTATGTACCCATCACCATGACGATTTGCGTGATATTCATTAAAAGGCGACTATGCATACAATGAATCCACGTAGAATGTATTCACACCGCTAGTGAAGCTCTGACATGTCTGACACCCTACCGTGCCTAATCCCGGCAGCCCCGCTGGTGAGTACTCTCCAAGTAGACACCCTTGTCGTTTATTTATACAAACATGGGTAGCTATTGACGGGCACATTTAATACACATGCACACCAAGCCATTCAAAGGGGATTCGACAAAAATTCGACCAAACTATGCAAGAAACCCCCTCACGGTTAATAAAACACACATCCACCGCCGGATGTGTAATACTTTTTATTTTACTCTCTGGAAAGGAGACAAACCTCACTTGAGAGTCACAGCGTGCTCTTGGCTGAGCCCAATGCTGTGTTACACCCACCAGTGCCCGCAGAGTGCCACACACCTCTGTGCTGTATTCCACCAGCTAGTGCGTATGCTATGACACTCTCTAGCCCATGTGCACTGTAACACCACCCCGTGAATATGTCATGGCACACTTGCCTTCGCACGGGTTATATTGCCCCATCTAACGTGCCTTCCTCAATGCCTATGTTATAAAGCACAGCGCTATGCCATACATATTACAAATTACAATCTGGGATCCATATCTTTGTCACAGTGCACATGCAATGTTACACTACCCAGCACATATTTTATATTACAACTTTAGAGACTACTTAGGTTACACAACACTGCCCTGTGCATATTACACTCCAAGGCGCATATCACATAGCAAGCGCTAGTGCCTGTGCTATCTCGCGCTCTCCAATGAATCTGTCATTGCGCACAATGTATTGCATATTATATTTCACGCCCCGGTTCATCTTATATCACACTTTTTGGTGCATAGTTTATACCATATACTATATCTAGTTTTCATTTTCAATCGTGCTCTCAGGACTATGTTCTATATAACACAGCGTCCACCTACCCTTTTCACGAGCATTACATTTTGCGATGGGGGGTGGAGGGTCAGGGGATGTTTCTGCCAAGTGAGCCCAGAGTCACAGTCCCAAACGTCCTCTTCTTCCTGAATAAAAGTGAGATTATACTGCATACTTGTTCATATTTTAAGTAGTTCGCACAGACACACATTTTAAAAACAATAAAGTTCCTAATACCTACCTTCTATGAACAGTTAGCTTGCTGCCCCATCCACCTCCTCCCTATCCTCTGTTGTCTGAATCCATGGACTAGCCTCCTCCCTCCTGCCATGCATGGTCTGATGTGCTGCCACTGCCCTGCATTTAGCATGATGTACCAGTCCACTCATCCTGCCCTCCATTGCCCAATTTTATGGCCCATCATGGACCTCCTGCTTAGCCTCTGTGCTTTGCTTGCTGCCCCTATTCTCCTTCCCCCTGCCCTCCGATGTCTTTGTGCATGTCCCTGCTCCATCCTTTTTGACCACCATGTTCCATGGACCTGCCACTCATATCTACTCTGAGTGTTCTGTTGAGCTGCCACTCCCCTACCACCTAGCATTGTCAGATGACTGTAACCTGTCCCTGCCACCTCCACCGTGCATGCCCCTATCCCCTTCCTCCTGTCCTCCATGGTCCATTTTACTGCCACACCCTTCTGCCCTCCCTGGTCTGTTGTGCTGCAACTGCTCCTCCTGCCTGCCCCGCGCGGTCTGTTGTGAGGCCCCTTCCCCTGAACTCTCTTGTCTGTGCCCAGGTCCTGACCCTCCCTTCTATCCTCCATGGTCCTTTGTGCATGCCCCTGCTCCCTCCTTCTTGCCCATCATAGCCATTGTGCTGCCACTAACTCTCCCGCTTGCCATGCATGGTCTTCTGTGATGCCATGGTCCCTCCCACCTTCCCTGTGTGGTCAGCTAGCTGCTCCTGACCCCCTCCCACCTTACCTCCATCGTCTGTGTGTATGCCATCATAGTCTCACTGTTGCTCTCCATGGTGTGTCTTGTTTCTAGTGCCCATCCTGCCTGACCTCCATGGTCATCTTGCTGCTCCTGCCCTGCCCCCTTGCCCCCAGCCCTCTGTTTCCATGTGCAGACCCCTATTCCCTCCCTCCTGGCTTGTCGGTTCCATTGTAATGCTCCTGATCCGTCCCTCCTGCCCTTTATGGTCTGTTATGCTGCAGCTTTCTCTCCTGTCTGTCCATTATGGTCAGCTAGCTACCATTGCCTCTTTCCCCTCTGTTGTCCATGTGCATGGTCCTGTCCCCTCCCTATTGCTTTCTATGGATTGTTGTGCTGCACTCCCGTCCCGCATGCCCTGAGTGGTGTATCGTGCTGCTGCAAACCCTGATGCCTGCCCTGTAGGGTCAGTTTGGTGCACCTCTCCATGTCCCTCCTGTCCTCTGTTATCCGAGTCCATGTCCCTACCCCAATTCCTCCTGCCTACCATGATCCAATGTACCATACTTGCGAACATTTTGAACTTGATAAGAGGGAGATTTTGAAATAAAACTGGGGTATTGATTTTCCCCTTTGAGTTACATTGAAAAAGAGAAGATTGTAGACAGGAAACAGATCAAGTAAAGCCCATTTGAGCTTAAAAACATTGGACGTTTCCTGGCTGAAACGGGTCTGTTGGCATGTATGGTTGTATGACCACTGCCTCTTCCTTCTGCCCACAATGGTCTATTATATTGCCACAGCCTCTCTTGCCAGTCCTGTATTGTTGGTTTGTTGCCCCTGCCCCCCTTTCCACTGCCCTCCATAGTCTGTTCTGCTGCCACTGCCCTTCCTGCCTGCCTAGTGTGGTCAAATTGTTGCCTCTGCACTCTCCTACCTGCCTTCAATTTTCAGAGTCCGTGCCCCTGGCCTCTGCCTCTCAACAGTATCCCAATGAACAACTTGATTGCTAACATTCTATATTTATTACAAAAGTGTGGAATGCCTGGCGTCATCTTGATGTAATCAAAACTGTAATGCCTAGAGCATTTCCTTTAGAAATTACATATATGAGAGGGTCTTATTTGCATCAAAATTATGGTTAGTGCTCTAAAAAACTAAAATGAGGACATATTTTCTGAGTTTTCAAATAGCGACAAAGAACTTTTAAATTATTTGTAATCTTAGTTTTTTTATCCAGTTGACCACTTGATTAAATGTTGCATCCAAGGGGAGAGGGTGTGGTGTTACTTCCAGAGCTGCAGACTTTGCAACTGGGGAACCAGGTTGGAGTTTCTGCTTCAGCTCAACATTCTGTGATTCTGGTCAAATCACTTAATCTCCCCATGTCTACAACCAAAATGAATTTGATCTTGTGTGATGTAACCAATGTTCATGTAAAGCACTCCAATACCCGACAAGTCTGCACTATATAAAACTGCAAATACACAAAAAATAAGTGTTTTGCATACTTCTGTCATTGGGCTACATTTGGGCTACATCTGGGTGATATTTGGGCTACATTAGGGCTCTTTTGTCTCTGGTGGCCATCTTGGGAGATTTATTTGTTATGAAGTTTCCTAATTTCCTCATTTACTGCAATCTCCTCAGTAGGAAAGGCTTTCAGTTTTTTACTTTGATTCCATCAAGAAGGCATTCAGATGTGTCACACATTTTCCATAAATTCTGAATGTTAGCACTCTAGTTGCTCATTAGATCACTGTAGTAAAGCTACTGCTCACCAGGCAAGTCTGCTGCTGGTATTCAAAGTGCATGTTTCAGTCTGCATGTCAGAATGTTTTTATGAAATAAAAGAGGATTTCAGAAGTCAAAATGTGCCCTAGTTTTTCTTTCTGCAGCACTAATCATAATTTCTATGGCAAAATGAACCCCTTCATTTTGTTCCTTTGTAAATTAAATGTTTTAAGTGTTACCACTTTATTCCAATCAAGATGGCTTCAGGTGTGCCATACTTTTGTCATAAGTAAGACTGTTAGCGCTCTAGTTGTTCTTTAGAGCACTCTGGGAAGCTGCAGTAGAATACAAAGGAATCAACTGACAGTCTCTGCCCTTGTTGGATGTACATGTTTTACTGAGAATGTCAGACTTCATTCTTACATGACTGAGAAAGATAATGTGAATTTACAGAAAATATGCTCTCAGTTTAGCTTATAGATCACCTTCCAAACCTCTGTGGGAAAAGTATGAGAAAATAGTTCTCTCTCAAACATGGTTCGTGATATCACAGCAGAAGGATTTTTCACATGGTAAAATCACCTTAGAACACACCACAATTCCTAAAATGAGTATGGTACCATCAACAAATGATTTATAATGTAACTAAAGCAGGGGAGTGGAATTTTCCAAATAATCTAGTTGTCCAAGGGACAAAATGCCACTGAGATCTACATGGCCTGTAAAATCCACTTGTCCCACCTACCCCCGTTCTACATCAAACATAAGGGCTCCGGCTGACAGAGAAACATTAATATATTTTTGCTTTATTAAAATCAGTAAACCATTGAATGCTGTGCAATAATAATGCTAAAGGAAAACTTGTCAAGCGATATTATCGCGTCCCTGCGCCCCCTCCCCTTAACCCGGACGGCAATTCTTTTATTTCTATTCCCCTTTTTTTCCATTTTTTTGGGCTGTGTATTTATTCCCACAAAATACGTACATTTCAAACCATACGTAATGTACTAATTTACCGTCACCCTTGGCTGTGTATTTATTCCCACAAAATACGTACATTTCAAACCATACGTAATGTACTAATTTACCGTCACCCTTGTAAAAACGTATGGGTGGGATATAAAAGGTGTCAGCCAGCGTGCCTCCTGCCATTTCCCCCTCACTTTTGCAGCTGGCCAGACGTGAGCCCTACGTTCCTTGCGAATCGGTAAGTTGTATCGAAAAAGAAACAGCAAAGTTGGGAGCTTCCTTTAATAATAAGAATCGTTTTTTTGCCAAATGTACCCTCTTTGCAACATTAATCAATTGTGTAATGTATATTTGTCGGTGTGTTTACGCAGTTATGGGCTGAAAGTTAAAAGCTCACTATTCTATATTAGGACTTTAAGTTATAAATTGCAAGTCACCAATGGATGTCTCTTTTGAAAGCATTAATCTGCAGATCTGTTCCCATCCTATGCACTCTGTAATCGACTTCGTACATGTTCTTTGCAGCAGGCATATTAACCCTCTGCACTAACTTCACCGATGTCACAACCTCAACTATACAAAACACGGATCTCTTTCCAGGATGGTAATTCATCACACAAGTTTCCTACACATTTCTGTGAGGCCTGGTAATTGCCGGCGGAAAGAAACGCTGCAGCAGGTGCTTCGAAAGCTTTTAGTGCTGGCTGCGCCGTGTGCGAAAATGTTTTTTTGCCCATAAGCCAAAGGAGTGAAAGTGTAGGAGTCACATGTCACCCATACTGGTAGGCAGTAGTTTAAGAGTGCTTGGTGTGGAATAGCACAAACACAGAGTCGAAAAAGAAAGCGCAAAGTTGGGAGCTTCCTTTAATAATAAGAATCGTTTTTTCGCCAAATGTACCCTCTTTGCAACATTAATCAATTTTGTAATGTATATTTGTCGGTGTGTTTATGCAGTTCTGGGCTGAAAGTTAATAGTTCACTATTCTATATTAGGACTTTAAGTTATAAATTGCAAGTCACCAACGGATGTCTCTTTTGAAAGCATTAATCTGCAGATCTGTTTCCATCTGCGGTATGAAGGCTCCGGACCCGCGATGTTAAACCCGCGTTGCGATGGCAGCGCGTGAATCTGAATTCGTTGTAATGGGTGTTTCCCCCATGAAGCGGTGGTAGCGCAGCGCGCCTGCTTGCGATACGCTTTTTTGACGTCCTCATCTGAGGCACCGAGGCGGGCCAGGCCTAGGCTTTTGTACTAATTAATCTACCCACGCACGGTTGCTAAAAATATAAAAGAAAATCGCAGCACCTCCGTCACAATATCACACAATTCAAGCGCGCAAAACTGCTTATTTTACCTGAATGCTTATTGCAAGCCTCGTGGCGGCCACGGACTACTGCTTGCAGAGGCTGAATGACGTTTCACTCCCCCAGCCAATCACTGGCTAGAGCCCAGTCATGGGCTGCTAGCCAATCAGATGCCGCCAAAGGCGCTCTGCAAGCTTCGGATTGGCTGTGAGCCCCAGAGTGCCCACAGCCTGTTGTTTTAACGTGATTAAAACGTGATTAATGTCTACATGTCCGTCGGACATAAATAGACAATAAATCTTCTTGCCCGTCAATATAAACAACATGGTTCGGGCGTCGGGCGATATGATTCCCCCACCCCTGAGACTAAAGTCTTAAAACCTTCTATTAACTGCAATGCTTTTTAATGAGGTGCTATCATGTATATTGGTCCCAAGATGGCTGCCAACACTTCTTGGATGAAGTACTGACAGCCAATCAGATCTCACGATGAGATGTGTGGTTAGGCGCCGCCCAGATATGTATGTGATTTTACTTTTGATTTTCTCAGGAACTTCTGAACAGATTGACACCATATATGCAAAAGGCACATGCCTGACCTGAGGACTACCTCTTTGCCAAATTGCAAGTAATTCTGTTCAGCTGTTCGGGTTTTACCTTGGACTAAAAGGTCCCTATGGAAAATTGCATGGGGAAAACGCGTTTTGGGACCCCCCTTTTTTCTCAGCCCCCGCTTGACGAATCCCCCTGAGACTTTCAAGGTAGGAGCGGAGCGGAGCGCCCCACCTATTTTGAAAATTTCGCGAGGATTCGTCAACCGGCGCCAAAGTTATTCCAAATAGAATGTTGCAGATTTCCTATGGAAACACGGTCCTAACTATAACTATCTACTGGCGACCGCCAGTAGATTATATATATATATATATATATGCGTCATGTGATCAAGGTCCTACGGGACTGAAACGCGTTATGGCTGTTGAGTGTTAACGTAATAAAGAAAACTTACCAGCACTAACTCTGTGTTCCGTGCTCCATCACTGAGGCGGGGACTAAATATTTAAATTGGTGTAATGAACTATGCTGTGACTTTGCTTCCCGTGATGCCCCTGATTAAGTGTTTTCACGAAACGCGTTGGGCGAGGCCTTTACTAAAGTGAGACACAGCTGATGTTTTGGTGCCTGTGTTCCTTCCAACGAATAAACAGCGTAAATCAACATATAAATATACACACACACATACATACACACACACACACACACACACACACACACACACACACACACACACACACACACACACACACACACACACGGTAGCCACTCTGTAGTTATGATTAGGATTCCCAGAGATGGTAATATATACACACACATGCAAAATCACTTTTGTCAGTCTGTTATAGAACGGGCAGGCTCAAAAGATAGGGAAATGTCTTAAAACATGTCTCACTGGCACATCCACGACAGGAGTCAAAGTCAGTAGTCACCTACTTCACATCAAAAATTGGATTTCTTAAAACTTCACCAAACTTTATACACGTACAAAGAGCATTCAATGTGGATAGCTTCCAAGTACCAGCTTGCAACACTTTCGACCCCTATTCTAACCATCCCCATTCTGAGTCACTAAATCCAAAAAACTGGCAAATCCTATACATTGTTGCAACAATGAAGTCAGCAATGATCCAGAAATCTCACAGTCAAATCATGATAAAGAATTCTGTCTACTACACCAAGTTTATAGGATGTAACTAGCCATTCCTGCCTGAATAGCACATCCCTCTTCTGGGCAACCCATTATCTTCCTAATTCACTTACCCACTAATAAAGCATTCAAAATGAAAATCAACAAAGAACTCGCGTCACTTGAATGCAAACATAAAATGACTCACTCTTTAGTCCAAGCTTGTATTACCTTAAAGCCACTCATCATCCACAAACCTATCTTTGGCACAGCAAACACATTCTACAGAGAATAGTTCTATATTTATATATTTAGCATTTTGTATAGCACGTACAAGCTCCAAAAGCTTCAGTGTGCTTTCAAAGAGACTGGAAAACAACAGCATCAAAGAATGTGTACAACAAAATCCATGATAGTAAGTACAAAATACAATTACACACAGTTAAAAGCAATTTTATAAGAGTGAAAATCAGAAGGATGAAGAGGCCTTCAAACAGTTCCATCAAAGGAGGTAAAGTCACTAAGCAAACCATTGACTAGTCCATGCATCAGTTCGAATCCAAAAGTACAAGAAAGCCAGCAACATCCATGAGATGAAGATGCTGGGATAAGTACTGATAGATAGAGAAAGAAAGTACATTCTCTTTTCAAGGATGCAAATGAGCTTATGGCACCACAAGTTCTAGAGGAACATCCAGAGAATGACCAAATCAAGGTAGGTTTCTTGTCAAAGGCAGGATTTTCAAGATGTAGGAAATCAGAGCTGCAGAGGCGGCGATTGCACCCAGAGATTTTCAGGTTCAGAGCCAGATAGTAAGAGTGGTCAGAGTTAAGGAGGTTGTATTCCAAGCAACAAAGTTTACAAATTGCCATTCCGCCCATCACCAGCCGGTATAGGGCACATTGAATAGGGGAACTCTGGCAGGTATCAAGAAGGCTGCGGCATGTAATCAGACTTTCGGGAGGGCATAGTGAGTTTAAGGAATGCCACAATCTATTCTCTTGAGAACCAATACTTAAGTTACATATTTGAGGTGTTGTTCAGTGAAAATTGGTTTAATTCCACAAATCACTTCACGTTGATGTTAGCCCTACTGAAAAGGGTGTGGATATGTTTGACGAGAGCGCAGAAAAAAACCCAAGAGACTTAACATCATCGCTGATGGATGAACAGCATCCAAGAATGTTGATAGAATCAATCCACTCTTGCGGTTGTCAGGTTGACAGAAGGCAAAAAGAAACTGTATTTTATAGCCATTAAATTTAAGATGATGAGCAGTAATCCGGATTTAAGTATTTTTGAGTGTAGATGAGTCTGAGGTGATATCTACTGGAGAGGCAACCTTCAAGTAGACCTAGGTGTCATCAGGGTATTGGTGATACGGTGTCCGGGACGTTCTGATAATTTACCCCAGGGGTTCCAGATAGTGGTTGAAAAGAGCTGGAAAGCCTAGGGAACACTGAAAATTCCTCATAGAACCACAAACAGAGCTGTCCATTTTATATAAACCCAAAGACCATGTTCTAAGTTGCTCCATATTGATTTAGTGCTCAGCATACACATACACTACAATACATTGCATGAAATAAACATTATTTATCAAATGGAATAGTTATTGGACGAGAGATCATAAACATAGGTAGGAAATAAAAAGCTCAGAGGATTAGGAATCTGTAAACCACAAAACGTAGATCCTGTTCTGTTAGTTTGCCGAACTTCATGTGTAACAGAACATTGTGCATTATTAGAAAAACAATTATGAAATAATGAGCATGGAAAGCAGGTTTCGATATTTAACATACATAAATATAATCGAATGGCCAATTAATCCAACAAAGCAGAAGCAAATTAACCAAATACACTTATTAATTAAAAATGCTAAGCTAGGTTTCAGTGCATATAACCTTTTGGAGAAATTTACAAATGTACGTTTTTATTCAACAACTGATAGCTTATGGTTTTTAGCCGCTCCAGATTTTACAGTGAGTGCCACTGGGACACGGAAATATCTGCCCACGGTCTAACATGTGGTAAAGTTAGGGAGCCAGGAATAAGATTAAAAGGCCATCCGTTTCTAATTCCATAGAAAGTATTGCAAATAATAAACACTTCCCATATCCTACTCTATATTATAGTGTCTGGGAGACAAAGACGACGGGGAGGGTGAAAACATTTTTATTCACTTTCTTTGAACAGCAATGCACCAAACATTAAAATACATTTAAACTGTCAAGATACGCAAATAAAATGAATGTGCAGTACTTTTGCAATGCCTTTCAGTAAATATACTATGCATATTTGTTGGTTTTTCTGAAAATTGGACCTCATATGGATTCTGGTTCCAATCCTAAATCCAATTTTTCAATTTAAGCTTTAATCTCCTCATCCGCAGGTGTCTCTTTGCTATTTCACAATTAGGAGCCCGAGCCAAGGCAAGGGTTTATAATAAGGGGTGAAGGTAATTAATAGCCGCATGTGGGTAAAAAAAAATCTATTAAAACACTGCCCCCCCCAAGAGCTTCTCGTGAAATCCTCACTGTCCATGTCGGCCTCATGTTCTCCACTCTCGCTTTCACAGCTCAGGAGAGCCAAGAATAGTTTTCCAAATATAAAAGCTCAAAGGCAATCTTCTCCAATTCTGTGGAAATAGTGTCTTTGGTCCTTTTGACCTGCCTAGCACAGTATGAAGGCATCTGCTTTAGGACCACTCAGAGAAATGTTAATATGCCTTCAGGGGATTTAGCTTTGCAGCCGCTTGCACATCCTTGGTGTGAACATTGGATGACATTTGTTCATTTTGACTTCCTGCTAATAGGTTTGTAGCCGAGCCTTTCTGTGAGGAACATGTTGAAAAGACCTAAAACAGTCAAGTATAGCACTGCAAAGGGAAAAGGTGAATTGCTAGTACTGTAGAACATCGATTCTTATTTGGAATTCATTTAGTAGCACCTGTTAATTACAATTTTGTATCCCTCTACTTTGTCACATTCTTTAGTCTACGACAATGATCAACAATTGGAAAAAGGTCTAGTGTTGCCCTCTCCAACAAAACAGAATTTACATTTTTGTTAGCAAAATATGTCTCGTTAGAGGGAGCATTATCTATCTCTCAAGTGTTCATATCATGCACTCAGGGAGAAGGGTGAAAGGACAGCAATTGATCCTCGTAGGGGTCATTCACATATAAATGACCCCGCATTCATCAGCCATAGGATGATTTTAAATGCCACTCGTGATTTATGGAGAGTTTCCTGAGCTCTGACATAAGGCTATTTAATTGGTGCAAAAGTCACCTCACTCCATAAAGCTGGAATTACATTTGAGCGCATGAACCGTGAAGTCTGGTTGGTGCAATAAAGGTTGCATTGATTAGGGTGACCAGATCTTGACAACCGGGACATTTGGGAAAAACAGAAGGACTACAATTTTCCCATCCACGGATTGGCGCAGAATGAAAGCTGTTATTAACATAGGATCACAGAAGATGCATTAAAAAAAGTAAATAAATGTCATTTCTACAACCAAAATCACACCTATTGATTAAATTGCTTACTTATAACAGCTGCTAAACAGCAAAGCTTTAGAACACCCAAAAAAGTGCCTCTCACTGTTTGAAGTCAACCCCCCTCTAAAAACCGGGACATGAGCCAAAACTGAAGAAATCTGTCGGGACAGCTGGTGAAAACCCGGGACTGTCCGGGCAAATCCGTGACGTCTGGTCATCCTAGATTGATGCCCTTTATGCAAAAAGCCCTCTTCGTTTTGCACTGGTTGCCAGCGCTCTGCAAGATGTAGGCGAACTGAAATTGGCTGTGGCCGGCAGGACCTCCGTGAACATTGCTAGATTCAGACCCGGAGCCGGTGCACTGCACAGGGCATGCATAAATAGATGTTGCCGCCCTCTGCTCGGCTCCTTGGCCTGCTCTGCTCAGGTCTCCTTTCACTGAGGCCACCCGTTCCCGTTCTCCGAATCCCTTTATAATTGTGGATTCATTATGCAACAGGATGCACAGTGAGTTCCATCAGGTCCATGCACCAGTGTTCTATGGTTTACTAACTTATTGCTCCCCAGCACGGTCTGTCGCCTGAAACCTTTTACACGCACATCGTGAAAAACAGATAGAACATGTTTCTCACATATTTATCTCTAGAGAAAGACGAAAAAAGCCACAAAATGTGCTAACGAGCAGAGAGCTCTTTCTCAGAGAGTAGGGTTGTGAAGAACAACTTGTCTGTTATCATGCTGCGTTCCATGGAGAATTGTTGCTTATACCAATACAGCTGTTTGCAGCTTAACACAGCTATGCTGCTCTGGTATCACACTTCTCTCTTTGGCAGAACGTTACAGAGACCTTGCTAAGGCACGTACTTACAGCATCACATATATTATTTGGCGTTAAGATCTTGTGTCCTTCCTTGCCTATTGTTTGCGGTTTCCAATCCAACCATAATCCTTGCTGTTATTATGCTACACTAGTTTTTATACTAGAATGGCGTATAAAGAAGACTGTCAGAAAATCCATTCAGTGTGGATCAGGGGGTCTCGAACCTTTTCTGTAATAAGACCTACTTATGTTCAAAGAAAATCATCCTGAGGTACTAATATTAGTGTTGTAATAGTGATCACATCATTCAAAACACCAGATGCAAGATTACTGGGAGTGATCACCCCAGTGCATCGGGCAAGGTTGCCAGCAAGGGCGTAACAAAGGCCCCTGTGGCTCCATCAGTGCAGGTGGGGCCCCACCCCTTTAGCGAGGGCCCATTCCACCCCAAAGCCAGTGAATATCTGTGGTATATCGGAGATTTGGGGGCCCCTCTTCACATTATGCAGGGGTCCCCATCATTTTATGTTACACATTGCCAAATCAAGTACATTTTTTAACATAACATGTGTATGTCTCCACACTCAGTTTTGGGGCCTTTCCTGTTGAGGGGCTAGGCCTACCTATTAAGGTGGGGTAGTGATTTTATTGAGACAAGCGGGTGAATGCTGAGTGGTAAATATGTGGATCCTCCAGATTCCGAATGTTTACATTACAGAAATGCAAGATAAATGTGTGAAGTTAGGCAAACTTTGAGGTTTGCAGGGCACTGTGGGTAGGAAAATGCAGTTGGATACATGTGAGTCACACCGTCCAGCACTCTGCGAGGTGTCTAGTTTTAAGAAGTGTTTGGGTTTGGTAAGTTTCCCTTGGTGGCCGTCGACCTACGGCCCAAATACCGTAGCTAGCCCTGTTGTCAATGTCTCCCCATTACGTTTTGGGCCTTTTGAGTTGAAGGTGCTAGGCAGAGCCATATAAGTGAATCAGTGTTTTCATCAGGACAAGTGGAGAAACACTGGGTGGTAGAAATTGAGCAGATCCCTGCAGATTCTGGAAGTTTACATCAAAGAAATTAAAGGAAAATGTGTGATTTCAGGCAAGGTTTGTGTTTTGCAGGGCACTGTGGGTAAGAAACATTTGTGGGATCCACGCGAGGCACACCACCTTGGACTCCCCTCACTCTTGTTTTCTGAAATTTATGGGTTTGGTAGATTTTCCCAAGTGACGGCCGACCCGAGCCCAAAAAGTACAGCCATTCAGCATGGCAAGTGGGGCGATATTGGGATTTAGCAGCACTCCGCTGAGACACACGTAAAAACACCTAAAAGAATGGAAACGTTATCTAGCTTGCCATAGTGGTTGGGATGATTTTGTCGACAAGGTAGCAGAAAGACTGTTGAGGCAGTGTCCCGATGTCAGGATGGGACAGACCCCACCCTATTATTTTACAAAAAGAAATCCTGGCATCCAGTGGACTTCGACCCTTTGCGGGTCAACTTGGGGAAAACCTGATCTCTGCTCCCAGGGTGGGCTGAAAGACTGGGTTGTTTCTTTTGGGGAGGATGCATGGACCAGTGCCAAGGTGGGACACCTGCACCTCTTTTCTTTACTGAAATGTAAAATTGCTTATGTTTAGTGGTCTTTCTATTCTACCTCCTCAGTGGACAGATTAGGGGGAACTTCCCCAGTTGGGACAAACCTTCTACTGCACCCAGGAGGACCAAAAGGCCCTATTGCCCCTGCTGGGGTGGGAGTATGGTTCTATTACAGGGTAAACTACTCTCATCCTTTCGTTTGTTTTAGCTCAATGTTGAAATCCCTGGTTTCTAGTGGGCCTTCTGCCCCCCAGATGCAAATTGGGGGTAAACTCCCTCTCGAATCCCCCAGAGGGGCAAAATGACTGGTTTGGCCTTTTAGGGTGGGGTTATGGCTCGATGGGGACACCTGCACCCCAATCTTTGCACAAACCTAAAATTAATGGTGTCACTAGTGGGCTGTCTACACACCTACTGCACCCCTCCTGGATGGCAGATTAGGTGCAAATTCCCCAATTAGGATAAACCTCTACTCCAACCCCTCTGAGTTGGGAACATGGCTCAAGGCCAGGTTAAGCCACCCCATCTTTTTTCTTTTGACACCATTTCAAGGTCCTTGCTGTCCAGTGGGCTTTCTGCCCTCACAGAGGACAAATTTGGGGAAATCCCCTATTCATCTCCCATGGGGCAGAAAGTCTGTATTTTCCACTTTAAGGGGGAGCGGGGGGGCATTCCACCCTTTTCTTTTGATAAACAAAACCTGCCTCCCGGGCGGGTAGGAAAACTGTACTGTTCACTTTGCCCCTGTGCCCTGGTGGGCCTCCTCCACCTCTTTTTTTCTTGAATAAAATATCCCTGATGTCTAGTGGGCGGGGGGGGGGGGGGGGGGGGGGGAAGGGGGGTTAGGCTGAAAGACTGAATTACTGATTTGGGGTTAGTGACATATCCATATGCTAGGGAGGACTCTGCCCTCACTGCTTCCTTTCCTGTAAAAAATAACACCCCCCTGAGATGTAGTGGGCTTTCTGCTCCCCTGAGGGGCAGATTGGAGGTGATGACCTATCTGCAGCCCCCCCCCCCCCCGGGTAAGAAATATTGTTGTGCCCGGAAAGGGTTGAGAACAAGCCCATTGCCCAGGGGCTGCTTACTGCAGCAAAAACACATCCTTGGTGTCAAGTGGATAGACCCCTGCTTGGGGGCACTACTGTGGGGATTGTCAAGCAGGAATCTAATGTGAAGATTCTACTCCTTCCAACGATAACTCCCTAAACTATATCAGTGCTCAGGGGGCTCAGATATGACCCTGAGCAATAACGCAGTTAACGTGCAACAAGCCAATCAGCTCATCTTACTTTCACTTTTGTATTAATAAAATCAGCTTGCCACACACACTGATGATCATTACAAAAAAAAAAAAAAAAAAAAAAAAACAGCCTTGGGCTGCTGAGGAAGCTTGACCTGAATCAAAAAATTAAAAATGAGAATCTCTGGCCTGGGCACTTGGACGTGACCTCTACATCCATAGCACGCACCAGGTTGTGAGCGCTCTGGATGTGGAAGTCCCGTCCATAGCGCCCAAGATGTTAAGTATCCCCCACATCTATACCAATCTGCATCTTATACTTATGGTGTGGTTTAGGAGGCCGTTTGTGTTAAGATCTCCAATATAATGATTTTTCCAACGTAGGCATTATGCCTTTCTGGCAATTTAAGACCAATAATCAGGATCAAGATGAGAAATTCATAAATTCCATGTGAAACAAAAAGGGAATTATTTGAAGTTTGGCAGATAATACAATAAAATGTAGTGAATATTCCCTGTGCTCTATTATAAGTGCTGAATACAATCAGAAAATGGAAGACCAAATATTCACCACCTTTGTAATTGAGTATCCCATCTGACCAAACTCTAAATAAGACAAACTAATGTGCAACCTAATGCACTTGCATTAAGGTGGATGGGCATATCCATCACGTTTGTACCCATCCACCAAACTCTTAAATTAGCCCCCAACTTATCTAAGCTCGCTACATATTGCAGGTCTGTTTTTACTGTAGCTTTTTTTGTGCATGACCCAGAAAATATACTAACTCTCCCTCAAAACAATAGAGTGGCAGACTCCTGCATGTAACTCCCAGGCAGGAATATCTAAGTTTAAGGAATCCAGGACTGTGGAATATCTTTCAGAAACTCCTCATTGTGGATATATTTAACAATAATCCCCTCTCTCCCACAATCAAAAGCACTGATGTGGTCACTTCTGAAGGTGTTGGTGGCATAATAGAACATTACGGTCAGAGGTGGTGACCAATATTACAGTCTGAATTAGTTGGCATTTTCTGGACATTTTCTAGTGCTGCACCCAAAAAGTGTCACATAGTCAGCAGCCCGGCTCTAGAAGCATAATTGTAGTACATATGAAACAGGCTGGACCTTGCTCTTAAAGATGAACTGTGTTTGGCGGAACCAGCCTTTATGGGAGAGGTCTCTGGTGACATAAATAAGTGTACAAATCAGTTTGGTAGAGCAGGTGATGGTACTTTCTATAATTTAATCGACTTAATGTACCTCAAAATTACCATGGGCCATTCTAAAAAAGTACAAAACAATGTAACTTTGTGATGTGCTGGTAGGACCAGTATCCTTGCTGATAAGATGTCACCTGACAGAAGAGTAACCAGGAAGATAAGACAGGTTCAACATCTGTACTATCACGG
Organism: Triturus cristatus; assembly: GCF_964204655.1. NCBI lineage: Eukaryota > Metazoa > Chordata > Amphibia > Caudata > Salamandridae > Triturus > Triturus cristatus. Next base: position 884,252,980 of record NC_140583.1, read on the forward strand.
TGTGCAAATATTTTGATACAAATGAGCTTATTGCTCCAATGTACTCTGATTAAAGAAAGATGAGAAAACGTTGTTGTTAATGAGCACGAAAGAGGAATTTGGTGCACATGGTTAACTTTTTTAGGCCTCGTTCTCGTAAGGCTTTAGCTGTCTGTTGTAGAACATCTGTTGTTTACAATGCAATACAAATACATACTGTGGGCTTTGAGTTAGCACCATGCTCATGAATGGGGTTTCTAGCTGGCTAGGGTATGCACCCAAGTCAAGCAGAACCCACCATTCTAGTCAGGGCAAGTTAGTTACACACCAAGGATAACCTTACTCACCCTCTGGTAGGTTGGCGCAGAATAGTCAGGCTCCTCATCAGAGGCAATGTTTGAAGCAGTCGCGCAACACACTCATACAATAACACAATGAATAACCACAAAAGACACCACACAAGATTATATACAAATATGCATATAGTATATTTCACATCCAACATAGACCAAAACTACATGAATCATAAACACTATGCATATTCTGACGATACTGAGATAGTACTCATACTGACCAGGCAAGAATCAAAACAACATACCTTAGAAGACATCGGAGCATGAAATGCTAACAGAGTATGAAAAGGTACATGAGTCACCACATTAATGTAAGTATTGTGACCTTGTTTGGAGACAAAACATGTCACAATAAACGCATGGATCACAGGTATACTTTCCGTTTTATACGCCTTCCAAGATATGCACATAAACCAATAATACTTGCTAACCTGTAGACAACAAGGTAAAAATTACATTTCAGTAATTCTGGGCAGTAATGCAAGAGGTTTAGGATAAATCACTTACAATGGCATGAATCACATTGTTACAGTGCAATGGCACTCCTATTACCTGTTATGCAGTTGTTTTGGTGAGCACTAATACATGGATAACGTCCAGAATAACATGTAGGGCACAGGAGCACCTGTGCGCCTACTATACGTGATATGGAAATTCACAGAGAAACCTCTGCCCCGCAATACTCCCAGGAGATAGAGTGTCCCCCCAGGTATGGCCTTCGGATTAAGGGGGGAGGCACAATACTCTGGGATCAAACAGGAGACCAGCTCCCCTACCTTTCAGTTACAGCTTCAGCTGCCTGCTACCGCATGTTGCAGCTGTAGAAATTTAGCACCCTGTTCCAGGTCGTTTCTAACAGGGGACTAATGCGGGTCCACCAGCGTCGGAGCTTATACGTGGCAGTCTGTCTCGGGACTGCACTGACCCACGGGGCTGGAGGCACAGCGGTGTCATCTACTTTGCGGGACTGCAAAAGGAGGAAAATCCTTGGGGACAGCTTCATCGATCTCTGCCGTTCTGGAGGGCAGGCCTTCCGCAGTGATGACTTCACTGGACTCCCAGATGTTGACCAGGCAATGAGGCCACCAACTTCGTAGAGAGGAGTCTCACTCTTCCCCACCCCGCGGTACCACTCTCAGGCCCACAGTCGACGGCTTCATGCTTTTACTGCAGGCTGGCTGGATGAGGCTGCCTCTACTTTGTCCAGCATGCTGCACGGGGAATGCTTACAACACTCTGCAGGCAGTGATCCTCCCAGCAGTGTGTGGTGGTGGATTATGCCCTGTGCTCAATCCTGAATAGCCCCACTGGCGATCAGGTTCGCTCCCATGAAATAGAGTGCTCCTCACTGAAGAGGTACCAAATGCCATTTACAGGGATCCAAAAGTGCTCAACACATGGGGGAAAACACAGACAAGAATCAGCAATTAGTGCTTGCCACGCACAGAGATTCCTTGGAGAACACTTGATGCTGGGCACAAGGGAAGTTAACAGGCAGAAGGCCAGTACATAAGGAAGTTTAAAAAATGGTGGTTTCTCCTGGCAGAACAGCAGTCCTCTAGCCATGTGCAATTTGTAGAACCAGCATCGTCTGGTTACAAGTTCTAGTAGTCTCTGAGCAGACCAGAGTCAGGGTGTGACAGACAGTAGGGCAACAAGCAGAACAGCACTCCAGTTGAGTCCTTTGGGAAACACAACAGTTAGCAGGCAGCAGGGCAAAAATCAGTAAAGCAGTCCAGATGAGTCCTTTAAGCAGCGCAGCAGTCCTTCTGCTGTCAGAGTCACTGTACTTATACACAAACATATTTGATCTTTGACTACTAAGGTTTCACAAGAAACCTTAGTAGTGCACAACAATCCCTTTCAACCCAGCCCTGGCTCCAGAGACCAGTAGGGGGTAATTCAGACCTTTGCATGAGGGCAGGACACAACCTATACAAATGTAAAATGTGAATGCCCTCTCCCTGCCCAGGAAGAACCATAAGTATGCAGATTAATGCAGACGTAATCCCTGTCGGACCCAGCCCTTCCTGTGTTGTGGCTGTCTGGAAAGTATGCACCAAGTGTAGCTGTCACCCAGGCCTGGCCGTGGATCGGAAGCAGGCTGCAAAGCACAAAGTGTCACAAGCACAGAGAAATACCCACTTTCTAAAAGTGGCATTCCTTAAATAGTAATGCAAAATCCAACTACACCAATAAGTAGGATTTCTCAGTATCATTCTAAACATACCACTCATTTCAGATCAGGAATTACCATTTAAGAGTTTATAATGGAATTCCCAATCCTAGCCTATGAGAGGAGAAGGCCTCACAGCAGTGAGAAACACAACAGGCTGTTTGTCACTGCCAGGACATGCCACACAAAGGCATGTCCTACATTTTACTTACACAGCACCCTGCCCATAGGGCTACCTAGGGTCTACCTTAGGGGTAGTATGTGTAGTAAAAGGGAATTAAGGGCTTGGCAAGTAACTTTATATGCCAAGCCAAGCCAAAGCAGCAGTAAACTGTGCATGCAGGCCCTGCAGTGGCAGGCCTGAGACAGGTGTGAAAGGCTATGTCTGTGGTGGCACAAGCAGGGCTGCTGGCCCAATAGTAGCATTTAGTTTACAGGCCCTAGATACATGGTATACCACTGTACAAGGGAATTACAAGTAAATCAAATATGATTACAGGTGTAAACCAATCATACCATGTTTAGAGGAGAGAGCACATGCACTTTAGCACTGATTGGCAGTGGTAAAGTGCCCAGTATCCTAAACAAACAAAAAGAATGTCAGACAAATAGGCAGAAGAAGGCAAAACGTTTGGAGATAACCCTACAGAAAAGGCCAGGTCCAACAGCGTTCTTTCTTGTTTAACTCAGTTTCCTGCTCCTTATTTAATCACCTTCCTCCTCACTCTTGTGTTTGACCTGACACTCATGCATTTCTTTTTTCACGTTTCTAATTGGAGAAGTTGTAATCTTCCACTGCAAACATCAGGTACATACCTTTTCATCTGTATTTCAAAACTCCACAGGAGTGCACGCGTTTCCTCGCTTTCTTCCCCATCTCCTGGTTCCCACCCACAACAGCACATGGCTCGCACTGGGCTCTTAACTTGATCAATGTTGGAAATTTGCCCTTCACCTTTCTTTCCAGTGCCCTCTTCGTAGGGTGTGAAGTCCCCTCCTCCAACTGCATTTCTCGCTTTCTCCAGCTGCTCCCTACTTGTCTGTTGCTCCCCCTCCTTTACTTAGACATAGTGTTGGAAATGACCATCTTTTGTATGGTATTCCCCAGACCTATACCTTCGTTAGCGGAGGCGGTTTTTGTTGACTACAGGACTCTGCACTTTACCCCTGGTTAGCCAGAGTAAAGTGCTTGCACTCTTCCTTGAAAACATGGTAAATTGTCAAACTCATAATTGCCACCTTTACTTTATTTGAAAGTCCCTAGTATGTGGCAAATCAAATCCTACCAGTCATCTGCAGTACTCATTGTGCTGCCCACTAAAGTAGCCCTGTAAAACATGTTCAGGCTTGCCATTGCAGCCTACCTAGACAGTTTAAACTGCCATTTCGACCTGGCAAAATAAACCTTTTACAAGACCCATCCACTTCATTTTCAATACTTATGCATCACCCCTAAGATTGGTAAATAAATGTCCATAGGCCAGGGTGAATGGTATTTAAAAAGTAGGACATGAATATTTAAATCTTTATATGTTCGGGCAGTGAGAAACCTCCAGTCGTTTTTCACTGTAGCAAGACTGTCTCTCCATGAGAAAGACTGGGTGACATTATAACACATTAGGACGCACAATTTCAGTTTGGGAATAGTTGGAAATATTCATGGACTTCTTTGAATAGTAATTTGAAATTGAACTTAATGGTAAAGCCAGATTTTATATTACTATTTTGAAAAGGTGACTTTTCAAAGATTGGCATTTTTCTGTCTATGCCAAATGTGCCTTTCTGCCATTGTTCATGGTCACCTGATTAATGGCTCTCATGTGGTGAGACGTGTATTGCTCCCAGACAGTGGGCAAAGGACTGGAGTGAAGAGAGATGCTTTACCCCCTATCCAGATGGCCATCTGGGCTGTGCCCAGGAAGTTAATTACAATTCAAAAGGTGTACCCTGTCACAAGCAGATGTAACTAATTCCTATGCCTGCCCACTTCATTGTCCTGCTAGCCAGCCAGGCACAATCCCAGTGAAAGAGGGGCTGCCCCCAGAACCAGTATAGATTGACCACAGGGAAGGGTTTTCCCATTATCACAGCCACATTTCTAGGAGGGCACAGGGAGCTCATCCTGTGGGAAGAAAGGTTCTGCCACATTGGATTTAAATAGAGATGGGCACTCTGGGATAGTTTACAGTAAAACACACAGGAAGTGCTGCAAATGTGAGTAGCATTGATCCTGGGACATTTTCCTCTTTGGTCAGGGTGTGGCCAGCAGTTTCCCCCACCCACAGTCTGGCACTGGGCATAAATGTGGCAACCAGAGTACCCAACTTGGTACACTTCTGGGCCCGTTGAAGAACAGAATAGGACTGACCCTGCTGCCTGTGTCCTCAGAAGAGCCTTGAAGACTGGACTCTCTTTTGTACCCAGGACTAAGAAGTGGAATCCAAGAGTCATAAGCTGGACCTCCTGTGTAGGCTGCAGGGACACAAGCCCCAAGGAGAATTCCCTGCTTCCCAGCTGACAAGGCCCAATAGGACCTGACCTGGTCCCCTCTCCTGGGCTCTCTGAGTGAGTTCTCATCCTCTCCCCTCCACAAGTGCTGGCACGTCAAGGTCCTGTATCCTTGACTGGAGTCAGATTGCACTACACCCTGCCTAACTGAAGGTTTCACTGGATCCAATGCAGAGAAACGCAGAGCCACACAGAGCTGCGCAGTTCCAAACTAAAAGCTCACGGGATGCGTCAGAGAGCACTGCAGCTCCCAACTGCAAGAATACCAGATCCAGCATAGAGCCCCACTGAACCACACAGCTCCCAACTAAAAGCTTCACCAGATCTGAGACAGAGCATTACCACACCGAAGTCAGAAGGTAAAACTTCCAGGAGGATGGCCCTGATCCAGTATCTGACCCATGCTCCATCACGATGGACCTGAACTTGCAATTTTGTCCTGGTCCTGCGCGACCAGATGCCTGTAGTTGCTGCTTTGTACCTCTTGGTGCTCTTTTGACCTAAAACTCTAAAAACTCATATCTTCAGTTCTACTTATTGGATTTTTGATGTCTTGGTGTAATTGTATTTATTAAAATAGTGTGCATTGGTTCGGGATTTATCTTGTGGTGTGTTTTTACTTTATTACTATTTGAATGCTGCATAAATACTTTACACATTGCCACTAAGTTAAGCCTGACTGCTGTTGTGCCAAGCACAGGTTTATTTAGTGACTTTTGTGGTTCACCCCGTTCAGGATTGTGATTATTATTTGAGGTGGGCTCTCTCCCCTCAACTAATACTCCAAATATATATATATATATTTTCCAGTGAAAAAAATGATATATATATATAAATAATTTCATACTGAAATAAATATATATATATTTGGAATATTAGTTTTAAATATATATACAAATTATCTTTTTACCACAGAAAAAACTAAAGGTACAAATTCTAGTTACCTCACTAAACTAGAACGGATGAATTTCAGAGCAGTTTTTTAGATTAGAATGTTACGTTTTAACTGATGCTTTCATCTAACTTAATTGTCCCTTTAATATAACAGGTTTTATTGGGGAGCTATACACATGACAAACTTCTCAAACATAAGTTCCATTGCCTAACTCCATTTAATCAATATTCAGTTTAAAACATGTATCAAACAAGCATGCATCAAAATGTAAGGGAGGTCTGTCCCCCGGTGGATAGGGGGAATGGTACAGACCATGCCTATGTGGGCTATTTCTTAGGCTACAGATTGTGCTTTGGTGTAGCACATATATATACCCGCCATTTTGTGGTTTAGCACCACTTTCTTTAGGAGGCGTTCTCTGGTGGCCATAAAAATGCTTAACATGTACTGGTCTAGAGCGTTTGGCAGCTCAGATACGCACAAGCAGTCAGTTTCCCCTAACTAACCATGGAGGACGACAGAGTGCGCACAGTCATGCGCCTCTTAGATGAGGTGGGGAGGCTGACTTTCGTGGCCCTGGGTACCCTCAGTGCTGTGCACCAGGTCTGGCGGGCTGCAGATGGGGTTTCTGCAGTGGTCCTGGCTTGCATGCCACCACGCAGCACCTGTACTGCAAAAACTCAGCAGGTACATGAGAGAGGCCACTCCCTTGCTCAGAGAGCGGCACCCAGGGTGGCGCCTGGCTCGCGGTGCACACAGTTTGGCGTGGTGGCCCGCACTGGTTTTCGCTAAAGGGCAAAGTTAGAAAGGCACCAGCTGCGCCGTCTTCGGCTTTAGAGGTTCTGCAGCAGTATACGCGGTCCCCGGGGAAGGTTTATAAATGAGGGCTGTAACAGGCCCAAGAATAGAGAAGAGGGCGGGGAAAGAGGAGACTGACAAGGTGGTAAGCGGGCCGGGCAGGCCCATCTCCATCTCAGGATACAAGCATGGCAGCACTTCCTATGAAAACTTGTAAAGGGCCTAGGGCTGCAAGGAAGGATTCTCTCATTTTGGGCATGTGTGACCCTGTAGGTCATAGAGAAACACAAGTGGCAGGGCGCTCCTTTTCTGGAATGGTGGGCAGGGAGCATGGTGAGCCCAGGTACTAGGGCATATTCGGAGATAGTGAAGTGGCTCTGGGCCAAGAGGAGCTCAGGGGAGAGGAGGTCAGGGGAGGGTCCCATTTCAACAGCGCATGGAGAGGGAGGAGACTTGTCGGGCCTATTCACAGCTTCAAGGGTGGGTCGGGCAGGACCAAGTCCGGGTACCAACACCTGTCCAATGCCCCCGACATCTTTGGACATGGGTGTAGGCTGGACCAGGCCCCCCCAAGGTATGAGGCCATTCTGGTCAAAGGAAGCAGGCTGGGAGTGTAGGAGTCCTACGGGTTTTCCTACACATAGACTCCCTCGTCAAGAAAGAGGAGGGCACAGAGGGAATACACATTGAGGCCTGCCATGGGTTCTGCTTCTGCTCTGATCGCATCCATGTTAGAATGGAGCTCAGGGGAGGACGAGGATGAGGTGCCTGGCGCCCAGGTTTCGGCCATGGCAACGAGGCACAAGTTTCAGGCAGGGCTGGGGCAGAAGCCTCTACTGAGGGTCTACACCATATCATCTGTGCTCAGGGGTTCAGGCCCTTCTCTCCAGTGGGCCACAGAGCTGCAGGCTCTGCGGGGTGCATGAGAACCTTCAGGTGGCAAGAACCAGCTGGGCCCCTCAGTAGTGGGTGGGTGGAGTTTAGCTTGGGGGGGTGGTCGGGCGGAGTGGCCAGGGATAGTGGTTGTGGGTGCCGGAGAGTGACTCGGCCACAGCAGGAAGGGCCCCTAACCCCAGCACACTGGTCCTCCCATTTTGTTTACAGGAGCATCGGGTGAGCTGAAAGGCCGACTCAAGAGAGCTAAGTACTGCTCAGTCTCCATGAGGAGAAGTGATTGAACGGTGCTGTGCGGACTGCCGGATGGTGTTGTGGGACCTAGGCACCACTGCCACACGAAGATCTGGAGTGGCCTCACCAGTGCATCAAACGGAACAGTACAGCATGGCCCCCGGTGTGCTTGTGCATGAAGACACACAGGATATCAAAGGGCTGTCAAGAGAGCACACTACTGCCCCATGGCCGGCCGCTTTTGACAAGTGTGTCTGCCTACGTGATAATACTTTGCAGGAGGAGGGCCAGAGTGAGGGTGCTCATGGGTTGCTTGCAGTAGGGCAGGACAACCATTTGTACTACGAAGAAGGGAGCCTTGAGGAAGGCAAAATTGTGGATGATGACCCTCACAGGGAGGTGCATAGGTGGTGAAGAGCGGGGCTTGCAGTGCCAGTGGGGGCCTGATAATGTGGTTGTTCCTAGTATTTTGCAGGAGCTGCCCACCGCTTGGAAGAAGTGAGTCACGGATGATGGTCAAGGTGGACCTTCCAGACTGGTTTGGTGGCTGGATCTGGAGAGGAGGCCAACCTTGACAGGGGTGTTCAGTCAGGGCCAGCTCTAGGGCGGTGCGACCGGTGCCACCGCACCGGGTGCTGGCTTCCTGGGGCGCCGTGTTTGCAAGTTTATTATGTTTTTAAAGCACCTGCTGCAGTGTTCCTTTCCTCGGCAATTACCAGGCCTCACAAAAATGTCAAGATAACTCCTGTGATTAATATCCTTCCTGGAGAGAGATCAGAGTTCTGTAAAGTTGAGGTTTTGACTTATGTGAAGTTAGTGCAGAGGGTTAATATGCCTGCTGCAAAGAACGTGTACCAGAGTGCATATCATGTAAACAGATCAGCAGGTTACTGCTTTTAAAAGAGACACCTAGTGTTTCTTGAAATTTATAACTTAAGTACTAATATAGAACAGTGAGCTATTAACTTTCATCATAGAACTTCATACTCACTGCAAAGTATACATTAGAACATTGATTAATGTGGCAAAAAGGGCTAATTTGGCTTGAAATCGATTCTTAGTATTAGAGAAAACTTCCAACTATGCAGTTTCTTTTTTGACTGTGAGTTTGTGCTTCTCCTGACCAAGCACTCTTAAACTATACTGCCTACCAGTAGCCCTGTGGCTTATGTAACATTTCCTTTACACTAATTTACACACGTATGATTGATTATCTCTGTGTAATGCGTGTGTGATGCAAAGTGCTCTGACACCCTACACTGGTATGAGTGGCGCTATATAACTAATTCAATGCATCTGATAGCGAGTGGTTTGGAGACTTGGTCACCGTTAAAGGGTGCTAGTGAGTGAATCTGTGGTGGAGGTGGTCATTGGTGGGGTGCCAACAAACACTGTTGCACAGGGCGCCACCAGCGCTAAAGCCGGCCCTGGGTTCAGTGGAGGTAGGGAATAGGGGCAATGAGAAAGGGCTATAAGCCTTGATTTGTGATGTCTGGATGCTTGGTTGGCCCAATACTTGGACACGGTTGATGCAAAATTGTTGAGCAAGGGTTTTCACAGGGGGTTCATGTGGGGTTATGAAGGCCTGAGAATGTGCTGGTGGATGGAAAATGTAAGTCTGATAAGTCCAATAGACAGGTAATTGCCAAGAAGTTGTAAAAAGAGATCTAGGAAAGGAGGATGGTGGGGCCTTTCGATGAATGGGTCAGCCATTGGGGTGGTCCCTAAGAAAGAAAAGGGTCAGTTTAGGCTCAAACAACATCTGTCCTGGCAAGAGGGACATTCTGTGAATGATTTCATAGTGGAGGAGGTGGCCTCAGTGTCATATTCCTCGGGGAATGTTGCCATGGCTATAGTGGATCAAGTAAGAAAGGGGACGCACATGGCCAAATGTGAGATTAAGTCGGCCTTTAGGCTATTGCCTGTACACCTGGAGGATTTTGACTTATTGGGGATCCAGTTTGAAAGACAGTTGTACGTAGACAATGTGCTATCCATGGGTTGTTCTATTTCATGTGCCCTGTTTGAACTCTTGATCTCTCTTCTCCAATGGGCTTTCACCTGGCACACAGGTCAGTGTACGGTGACCCAGTACCTGGATTCCTTCTTTTTCGTGGGTCAACCTGGTTCAACGGACTGCCAATACCAGTTGGTACACTTTCAGGAGCTCATGGGTGACCTGGAGCTTCACCTTGCACTGGAGAACATAGTCTGTCCCAGCACAGCTCTGTCGTTTCTGTGCATTGAATTGCATTCAACAGTGATGGAAACACAACTAGCTTTAGACTAAAAGGATAATATGCTGTTTTTACTGAACGTGATGCTGACAGGGAAAAATTGAACGTTAAGGAGGTGAAAGTCTTGCTCAGACACATGAACTTTGCTTGCAGAGTATTCAGAATTGGCAGGATCTTTTGCAGACAGCTCAGCTCGTCTCAACCACATCACCATGTGCTGCTCTCAGCGGGTGCGTAGGAAGATTGGCGAATGTGGGGCAGGTTCTTGGAGGACTTCAGTAGTATCCACCTGGGGGTCCCAAAAGACTGGAACTAGGATACGCAGATTTATTCTGACTTGGCAGATGGTCTGGGTTTTGGGTTGTACTGGTACGAATGGTGGTGTGCAAAGGAATGACCAGGTGACCGAAAACATGGAGGACAGGGCACTGCTTTTCTAAAACTCTTTCCCTTGGAGATAGCAGTGACACTGTGGGGACGTGAGCTGGCACACCACAAGGTCTTGTTTCAGATCAATAACATGGCTTTGGTTTTCATAAACAGACAGTCCACACCGGACACTCCAGTCCTCAAATTGCTGCAGGTGTTTGTTTTGGGCGGTCTGAAGCATGATGTAGTGTTTGATGCAAGACATGTACCAGGAGTGAGCAATGACATTGTGGATGCTTGTCTCATTCACAGTGGGAGAGGTTCCATGGGCTGGCCACGGAAGCGGACAGGTTCAGGATGCCTATGCCAGTTGTGGAATAGGAGACAAAGGATGCTCTAGTTGGTGGTAGGGTATTTGGCGCAGTCTACCAGAAGTGCCTGGAGGCGACTGACCTGTCAATATGGATTGAAGGACACTTGTTTATAAAACAGGCAGAGTGACGCTAAGCACAGAGAGGTCATGGAACAAATTTGGGTCTTGATGATGAAATGTATATGGTGTCTTCTTGGCATGGTAGTGGGAGTATGAAATGGAAGGAATTGTTAAAATGCTTAAACAGCTTCTTGAGATAGAACAGATGTCCGGATGTTTTGGTGCTTCACTTAGGTGAAAATGACATGGCAGTGTGTAAGGGGTTATCGTTGCTCAAGGACATGAAGTAGGACTTGAAAGAGCTAAAGCTGTTGTGGGTGGGTTGACATGATTTGGGCGGAGTTTGTTCTGCGGAGGGAATGGAAGTATGCTAGGCAGACCTCAGCAATTGACAAGCCTCGGAGGAAGTTGAACAAAGCGATGTGTTTGTTTTGTAGTGAGGGTGGTTTCAGCAGGGTGGTGCACCCCGAGTTGCGGTACAACGCAGTTGAGTTTTTTCGTGATAATGGGGTGCATTTGTTTCGCTTCGGGATGGAATTATACTGTATGCATCTTCATGAAGCACTTGATAAGGCATTGAACATGCGCAGATGAAAAGAGGATTCCAGTTGGGGGGGGGGCAGAAAATCCAGAGGGCTTTTCGGAGTGGCGGTGGGCTGTCAACGTGATGATTATAGAGTAAGGTTATTGTTGTTCCCATAAGTAAGTAGGACAATTGGAAGTTGTCATCCAAATGTTAAATATGGATAAAACAAGAAAATAAAATGTTATGTTGTAGGTAGTAGATAGTTAGCTCTTGATAGATGTTAGTTTAAGCGGTAGGAGGAGTAAAAGTCAAGATGTCAATAGCAGGGTAGGGAGTTAGGAAGTACTAGGATAGTGAGTTTAAAGGGGGCAAATACTTTAGGGGCGGGGGTTTAGCGATGGTAGGATTTTTATGTATAGTGAGGTTTCGTTTGGTAAAGGCAAAGAAAGGACTAAGGTTTATGTTGTGATGCACACCTGTTTTCCATAAAGCAGCCTTTTCCACACCAAAACAAGCCTCTGTGGTATATGCTTCCCCCTTTCACCCAAACTACGGAGGGTTCTGGTGTTCCAACCGGGACGGCAAAGCTCAAGTCTCAGAACCAATGCAGCATCGTGGAAGCACGGTGTCACAAATGGTAAATAAAACAAAAAAACAAGTCCACAAATTCAGCAACATTTTATCATGCACTTCATCCAGAGAAACCGGATTCCCATAAAGAAACCACTCACAGGACCAGGAGAAGAGAACCAGTACAAAGGACCAGATGAGATTACGAGCTGCACATTTTTCTTTAGTGCGTTGGCAGCGTCCTTTTCAAGGGATTCCAGATCTCTTGGGCAAAGGCTAGTTTACAGGAGGCATAAAGGAGCTCACATTTTCAAAATGTACTCAATGCTTGCAGAAAGAGCTGCTCGCAGGCTTAGACCTACTCCTCTAGGTGACTTTCACTGTTCCACCTGTTACATTGTTCAACGGCGCAGTTTCCGTCCAAGTACATGGAAACCCAGAATCACTTCTAATATGCTATTCGTAATTCTCCGACTCTCTGTTAAAAGCATATCTGAACTTCAAGCATTCAGCCTTCAAAGTTTGCACTTGTGCCTCGCCAAGTTTATTGCACATACTACAAGAGTTTGTACATCGTTTGATTTTTTATTTCTTATACCAGCACGAAACTCTGTAATCTATAAAAATACATTCAGACTGTTACTTTATTTTACTTGAAGAACACTGAACGCACTGCCTCTGAAAACACGAGTTAACAACTCTGAAAAGAAAGTGAGCGCTTTAAACCTAAGCACGCGGTATATTCAAAGAAAACGTAGATTGCAGGCTCTCTGACTATTATACGTTTCCTATTTCCAATTACATTTAAGTATGCGATGCTCGACCACAGCCCCGCCGCCTCATACATTGAACATTAATTTAGGTTTTTAAAAATATATATATAAAAAAGGCTACACTGTTTGCAAATGTTGGAAGCCTCGACTGCTTGCTCCACGGCGATACAGACTTATTGCTCAGCTTATTAACCAAGGTACAGGCTCACTCGGCCAAAACGCACTGCTTACTTTCTGGCTCATAAATTACCCCGTTTAGACACATGCCCTGACTGAACATGGTGTCGCGTTTCCGGCATGCCGGGCATCTGGACAAGCCTCCTGCTTTAGGCACCAGGAATTAGTGGGGGTGCATGGCGGTGACTTGAGTCAGGAGCATTGAAAGGGAGAGAAACTGCCTGGGGCCCGGTCGCCGAAACATAAACCGAACACGAGGCCCACCCACAACATTCAAGGTATTCAACAAGATATTTTGTTTTTATTGAAAATGCTAATTTGAGCAAAATTAGACCTAACAGAAGTAAGGCCACAGTTGCTCCGATATTTCTCTCTTACGAGTGTGTGTTTTTTGTAGCTATATATAGCGAGAACTTGACCCAAGGGCTGCATTAGAGAGTTTAACGTGAAATCAGGTTTACATACAACGTTTTTTTTTCTTTTTAGGCACAGGGTATTATGCAATTTGCCAAGAATCACAGGAGGTTAAACCGAGGCCGGGACTCGAGCCTGCTTCCCCAGTTCCAAGGTCAGCACCTCTGGCCATTAGGCCATATCTCCTCCCATTGTTCATTAAAATGCACAACGCATTATGGGCGTTTAGACACATCGTTCTGTGGAAACGTTTCATTGCTGACCATGTGCAATGTAGCTATGAAGACATTTAATAATTTAAAAAATATTTTTCCCTTGTAAATGGTAACATTTTCTTTACACAAATGAACATGTGGGGGAAGTAATTTGAGCGGTTTTGTATACGCCCGAGACATGCTGTGAAATGCAAGTCAAGAGTACGATTCATAGCACGGCCGACACAGCCATCTATCCTGCCAAGGTCGGGAATATAGTAGGGTGACAGTAAACCCTGTTATTTCAAGTGATTCGAAACATCACACTTGAAGTATTAAGTTCTCTATAAAAACACGTTATTATTATTACGATTATCACTATAAAGCTGACAAACAATTTGAACCCGAATATTTTATTATTTTCACATATATTAATAACAAACCTACTGCTGCATTATGTTTGCGAGGGGTTGCTGCATCGTATCCTACTTCAGAACAACTCCATCTATACTAGATTATTAGTGGATGAAAACAAACAAAAAAAGAGAATTGCTCTCATGGCAGGGTTGTCTCTCCTTTTTCCTGCGCATGCGTAGCCGGCAAATATGGGAGACATTTCTAACATATATCATTTCCATGCGCAGATAAAAAAAGCGCATTTCCTGATGCAGCGGGGCTCAGGGAGGGACATCCTGAAGCAGGAGATGGGATGGGCCAAGCCCGGCTGTGTTTCCCTCCCTCATAGATGGTATGTGCTGGGGAGGTCTGCCAGGATAGGCCCAGGGCGCATGCCGCGATAGGGCAATACGTAGTTGGGAGGCAGAGACCATGGCTGGGAAGGAGGCAGGACAGGATAGAGTGAGGATATAACATGCCCACTGGGATACTTCTTTGGCGGTTAGAGGGGCCTTCAAGACCACAGATTCTGCCTGGCAGTCCAGTCAGGGGTGTAGTTATCAATAGAGCAGCAGGTGCAGTCGCACCAGGGTTCAAGGGTGTGATTGGTCCACTTCACCCCCATAGCTATTTTTTTGTTGTTGCTACCAAACCAGGTGGTGAAGGCCTAAATTTCTTGCTCTTACATGCATTGGGGCAAATTGTAACCTTGCAACGACATTGAATCCAGTGGCTCTCAGAGGGATGGATAGATGGTTGTACGTGGGGGCATTTCCCCAACTTCTCCCATTCCCGATTACCCATTGCCCAATTTGCCCTATGCAGGCCAAACGATTGCTCTTTAAACTACAGAAGCTACACACTGTGTAGTTCCCACTGTTTAAAAAAAGTTACATGTATTTGCGTTGCCTCGCTACTTGCAACTTTGTACACGCTACTCTCCAGCCATTAAATGCTTTCACAATAGGTCTCTATAAGCAATACTTGTACATATTAATCAAAATGTATCGATACTGCAGCTGACTATACGTTTAGCTACTTTCTACTGCTGGCTCGGACGTATTCATTGCCGCAGAGATACTAGGCATTCGCGATTGTGTTGACTGAAGAATATCATAACTTCACGCATTCTGGGTTGAGGCGGGCAGCTGCTTATCATTGCGACTAGCTCTATTGGAACTACTTCTATTCCAGAAGACAGATGTCTGGTGTTACTTGTCAATAACCACATTAACTCTGTGTGTGAGGACATTTAAATGCAGTTACAAATTTGTCCGGTTGGACCCCTCCTTCTCTGATCTTTTTAATCGTGCATAATTCCAGTCTGATATCTTAGCGGTTACTACCACAGTCAATCGATTTTGGTTGAAATACGGTACTGACATTATTTAGGGTCACTCACGCTCTGGTCGGAAGCAGATCCTACACTGTTCATATCGATGGGTTGACTATCACCTGGATACTCAAAGTGGGACGTGATTCTGGCAAGATTTGTTCTGCCCTGATGAAGTTCCTATATATGGAACGAAGCGCGTTGGCTGTTGTCCTGTTGTTTTAATCCAAAGAAGAATAAAAGATTTGAAAATATCTTATTGGCTATAGTGACTTCATCCCTGGTGCTGTCTCCATTTGTCTTCAACTTGTACATATTAGTATTAATGTATACATTTATACATGTGCAGATTTTTGCAAGGCACTGCACTGTCGCCTTGCATTGTCTTCAAGGACATGGAGCAGCTCCATCCCGGAAGCTTTGTGATAGTTTTCCCCTCAAAGCTATTCTAATCCCATTGCCATCCCTGCTGCAGTGTTTATATGCACACGTGCCAAAGGCTTTTATTAAAAATGTCCCCTTTAGTTTGTGAAAACACATTTAGCTTCTTTGCTTATTCTGTGCACCAAGACAAACTATACTGTTCAGTCTATTTCATAGTTTAACACTGCATCAATTCCTTGTTAATATGAACATTTTTCATCAAAAGTGATCATTGCACTGCAGTAATTTCCAGACAGAACAAATGCTTGAAGGCTGTCCAAAGAAATATTTTTCAGTCTCTCTCAATATCAGATTTGCAGAAACGGCACATTTCCTACAATATGCATGACCACCCCAGATTGTTTGCCTTATGCTGGACCCAATATTTTGGCAGGCTGTAGAACTCTACTAACCAGTGATAAAGTGCTACCCTTTCAACCTGATGGAATTGACCTGCTTACCTTACCTATATGTTCCTAGTATAAGAAACAAAGAGTACCCAAGACCTGTAAATTAAATGTCACCAGTGGACTGCAGCACCCATTGTGTCATGTGCTAAAGTGACAGCACCTACCATTTGTAGCCTAGATTTTCAGTTTTAAACTGCAAGTTCGACCTGTCCTAACAACCCCTTTTGACAGGTCAAAATATTTCTTTTAAATATTCATAAGTCACCCCTATGTAGGCCTTATTGCCCATGAGGTAGGGCGAATGGGATATGAAAGTACAACATGTAGGAATTTAATGGTAAACGTCCTTACAGTGAAAAAGTCTCAAAATATATTTTCACTATAGCAAGGTTGGCTGTTCCATAGGAAAACACACGATTCCATTATTACTTTCATCATGCTCTTTCCGTGAGGAAATAGAAACATAATTAAACAACTATTTTAAATAGTTATTAAAATCCAAATCAGTGGTTTAGGAACTTATGTTTTCCCTGCCTAAAGCCTCTTGAGGCTCATCAGCATTTGTTCCCCCCACTTCTGCCAGCCAGTAATTAGCATTTGAAGAGGTGAAAGGACTGCTCCCAAAGCAGAGAACAATGGTGATGTTCCCCTGACAGGATGGTACAAAAGGGGGTGGTGATGGACGGAGCATCAGAACCAATCAAACACTCACACCCAGTCAACAGATCTGGGTTTGAAACATCACAGTTCTTTAGCCCACTCTGCCAACCCAGTTCAGACATGGCCATATGCAAATCAGTCTGACCCTGTGCCTCATGGTAACAGTCCAGCCCGAACTGCCAAGCCATGCCTTCCCTGGACCCGGAAACAAGCTTCCGAGGACCGGTATCTGGCATTTCAGCCGTCTTCAGCCAGGCTTGCTTGAATCCAGTGGCAAAGTGAGCAAGGGACTCACGTCTGAGCATACCCTGCCAACTTATGGCGAACAAAGCGGTACAAAAGGGGGTACCTTCCGGTCCAGGGAAGGCATGGGCTTGGCAGTTCGGGCTGGACTGTTCCCATGAGGCACAGGGTCAGACTGATTTGCATATGGCCATGTCTGAACTGGGGTGGCAGAGTGGGCTAAAGAACGGTGATGGATCAAACCCGGATCTGTTGACTGGGTGTGAGTGTTTGATTGGTTCTGATGCTCCGTCCATCACCACCCCTTTTTGTACCCCACTGACAGGATGGCTATTGAACTATGCCCATGAACTTCAAAAGGCCTCACAGCCAGGCAAACTCCAGTCAAAGTGGGCCTTATTTTGGTGAAATCCGTCTTAAAGTCACATTCTGCTTGACAGGTCTGATAGTGCTTTACATACATCACTTGGGGTGAACTTTAAAGAGTGAGAACAGAATGCCAAAATGATTCCTGTGTATCCACAGTCAGTAAAAACCTTGTTTTGTTCCACCAGACCTCTGAGTTTACTGTGGGTACACTGATAACCACAAACTGGAGTTTAGTGTTAGATGTGGGAGGACACTAGGATTACCACATTTTTTCCACACACACACACACACACACACACACACACACACACACACACACACACCAGACTTCAGAGCCCAAATTTAGAGCGGCTGAACACTTCCACCATCTTGAAAATGCCCAAAGTGGGTAGCATTGACCCTGGTAACTTTTAACCCATTGTTTACGGCACGCCCAGCTGTCATTCCCACCAACTCCCTAATGCAGGCATACATGTGGTATCTCCTGTCACCCACTTCAGAACACTCCTGGACCAGAGAAAGACCTGAAGAGATTTGGACCTGCTGTCTGTCACCCGAGATAAGCCCTGGAGGACAGGACCTGCTCCCTCTTGCACACAGGACAAAGAAATGGATTCTAAGCAATGACATCTTAAGGGTTTTTGGGGCCCTGGGCCAGATGTATTTTGGGGGCCCCTGTTCATAGAAGTATAGAATGTATGATCTAATTTCATCTCGTTCATGCCCTCTCTGGCCAGCTCACTCGCTACACAGACACTCATCTAAATTCTAACTGTGTTTACATCTAATATTCAGGGATAGTGACATGTGTTTTCAATATTGTAACAGCAGCAGCTCACCAATATTACTGCAAATAATCTCTTCTACACCCTCCCATTTGTGAGGTCCTCTTTCTATCTAAAATAAACTTTTTTTTAATGGATGTTGCATGAAACGAAACATTTCTCGGAAAATGTCTAATACACTCTCATACTTCACCCACATAAATAAATTAAATGAACAGTATTTCAAACAATCTGTTAAAAAAATGATTCAAGGTCATCAGGGCGAAGCTCTCTGCAGAACAGAGGTAGCTTTTTCAGGGAGCCCCCTGAAATGTTGGTGCCTTGGGCCAGAACCCACATTGACCATGCCTTAAAACGTCTGACTCCAACATCATACGGCCGAGCTACTGTGAAAGCTACAGGGACACAAGTTACGAGAGGTCTTTGCCTGCAAATGCCAAGCTGACTAGTGGCAACTGAACCTGGACTTGACCCTTCTGTTTGGCCTCTGCTGGACACCCTGAGGTTCCAGAGGGCTTTAGAAGTGTACTCCTCTGGTAAATTGGGACTTAAGTGACTAAGGGCCTGATGTAGAGTTCGGCAAATGAGTTACTCCATTACAAACATGACCAATATCCCGTCCATTACAAGTGCATTATATCCAGTGGCATTTGTATTATGGCAGGCTGGATATCTGTCACGTTTGTGACAGAGTATACCATCCACCAAACTCTAAATCAGGCCTCAAGTCAGAAGCTAAAATCTTTGACCAGGACAAACCTGTTGGTTTATCCAACCCATGCTCCATCACAGTCAGAGTCAAATTGTGCCTACATCCTGATCTACAATGACAATTGACGATCACTGGCACTTTGGTACTATCCCTAACTCAAACTTAAAAAAAAAAATCACATCTCCAGTTTCCCTCATTATATTTTTGTGATTTTGGCATCATTTTGTTTTTTTCATTTTACCTATTTTTCTAACTCGGTTTGGGATTTTTATTGTTTTGATTTTCAACTTTATTTCTGTTTTGGTACTGCACAAATCCTTTACTCATTGCTATAAGTTAAGCCGGTCTGCTCTGTGGCATAGCTACCAGGGGTTTGAACACAGGTTCATTTAGGGACTTTAGGGTTCAACGTGACAAGGGCTGCGATTATTCCTTGAGTTGGGTAGTCACCCACCCCACATAATAATCCTGTTTCTTATACATATTTTCATTGGATTTCTGACCTGTACTCCTACCAATGCAATATGCATGAGTATCCATAAATTATGGCAGAATTGCAGTTTATGATGATTTGTTTGCTGGAGTAGATGCTGCAACTGCAGGACGACAGCTAAACATAACTTTTATCATACCCCAAAGAGTCTATTGCAGAGTTGCTTCGCACTGACTAGCCCAGACCTCTTGTTCAAAATAGGAGCCTAATGTCATTAATTTTTTCCTGTGGTATTGGAAAACAAGCTTTGGCAAAACCAATAGATAGAGTCAGCTTTTCCAGGCCCAGCTAAAATATTACAAATCTTTCGACGGTGAAGAAAATAAAACAAAAAATGGTTAATGTCTTAAAATGAATTTAATATGTTATGATTTAATGTACTTATGAGATGTAAAATAATCTCTCAGACATTGAAATGCAAACACTATTTAGGAAGTGTAATGATACACCTAACGTCTAACAGCATGAGGTGATATAGGAATACTCTTTTGGGCAGAGCCAAAGGCCAGTCCATTAATATTTTAAGGAACTGATAGCAATGCGTCTTGCACATGCTGGGCTGTCAAGCCAGGCCTAAAAAATAAAAAAATAGACTTTTTGTTTCCATAATACAGAAAATAACTGCATGATTAACTCACAGACATATGGGGTTGGGGTACCTCAACACTAGGATCAAATAGAAACGTAGTAGAACATTTTTTTCAAAATCTGCGTATAACAAGAAATCTGTTGGTGGATGGCAGACCCTTTTCTGCCTTTGCCTATATATCTGGGCCGGGGATCTCACAAAAAGTCTGTTTTCGTGATTTTCACCTAATTTTATAAAATATGACAGTGATCATCTGCCTGCCTTGTGCATGAACATTTCTGTGGTAAAGTGGTTGCTTATCTGTATTCTTTGAGTCATGGGGTTAAACAGATCTGGACACCCTCATTTTAAGCGTCGGGGGGTAATAGTCAAAACATACATTTTGAAACCATACACATCTTAAAGAAGTGACTGGAGGATTCCATCATTCATGTTACTCAGTGCAAGGCTAAAATAATTTGTAAAATCTGGTTATTTTCGGAAGTTTCACAACAGATCACAAAAGATGACACTTCTCTGCTACATCTGTCGTTGAGAAAATGCCAATAGAGAACGTGGACACATATATTCACCTAGGGCTTCAATGCACATCAATACCTTGCACAGGTATGTATAGTGGTTATGGCGACCACTTGTAAACTATCAATGCCTAAAAACACTTCTTTGTATTCCATGTAGGCCTCAGTACTTCATTTCCTAGCAAACATCCCTAGAATATACATAAAAAAATATATAGTTTGATTACTTTCTCCAGAGAGAATTTGTCAGTGGATGGCGGCCTTCATAGCCTACAAGCTGGCTTCAGATCTGCAGTGATTTGAAGAATAGAGGCTCAAGTCCCACCTGTTAGACCTGACTACCTTGGCGTGGTTTCCCCTAACCTTTTGACTTCATACCTCCTGTTTTTGCTGGCCTTAGCATTCTGTACACTTTAATATTGCTGCCAAGTGGTAAAGTGCTTGTGCTCTTTCCCTAACATGTGGTAACATTGGCTTATCCACAATTCACATACTTAAATTACTTGCAAGTCCCTAGTATAGTGCACTACCTGTGCCCAGGGCCAGTAAATTAAAATGCTACTAATGGGCCGCAGTGCTGATTGTGCCACCCACTTAAGTAGCCCTTTGCACACAGTCTCTCTGCAATGGCAGGCCTGAGACATGTTTAGTTTTAAACTGCTACAGTTCTGAAAATGCCACTTTTAGAAAGTCAATTGACTACAAAAAGGAGAACCTGGCTCCGTTTGACGTTACGCTCATATTATTTTTGAGCAACAAACAGACCACTATCTTTTCTGTTTGAATGGAATGTTTATTAAACCATTCCTTTCTTTGCAATTGTTTATATTTACCAAAAAGATTTTAGTTGCATGAGAAGTGAAGAGACACACATTTTTCAAATTAACATACAAAACATGAAAAATACTTATGACAATTCACAATAGTGCATGAAATACTTATATACAACACACATTTATATACAACAACGTTGGACTTTTGTATCATAACATCAGAAACTAGAATACTCTTATCGCTATCTTGTTTTTGGGGCCAAACATGCGCCAAACACGGGAAAATGTTTAGAGTGTGTGCGTGGGGCATACAATTCAATACAAATCCCTCACGTCACAAGTTTATTCAAATTCCTCGTGTTGAAAAAAAGTGCCGACGCATTTCAAGACCCACTTTTCAATGCCTACTTTTAGAAAGTAGGCATTTTCTTGCCATAGCCATTTGGTGCCTGCAGCCTGTCTCTGATCACGTCTGGGGTGGGTGACAGCTGGTCTTTGTGTATTCCACCTAAACAACTTCACACAATGGGAGCTTAGGTGAGATCTGATGGGCTATCGTGACAGGATGGGAGGGAGTAGTTGGGCCCAGCCTCACTTACACTTGAATTGGCTTTGTCCTGTCCAAACACAAAGGGCTGCATACCCTCCAGGAGGGAGTCTGGAGACAGGAAGGGAGGACATCTGAGCACTACAAAGGCATCTCTTTGAAGTCTCCCAACTACAAAGGCACAACTGAGTATCAAAACTGGACCTCCGACACCACCACTTCAGTACACTTTTGGACCTGTGGATACTCTGCCAGGGAGAAGGACTGCTGTGCTGCTGAAAGGACTGCTACTCTGCTGGACACCTGCTTTGTTGTGCTGACATGCTGCCCTCTTGCCTGGGTGAGTACTGGACCTGCAAGTCTTGAACTCAGAACCCAGAGCAACTCCAATGGCTAGTTGTCTGGCATCCTGATCTGAAGCCTCAGTGACATAACAGGATTCCTACAACCTTGCATCTGCACCTGGACTCTGCCATCTGTGAGTGTACTCTGACAAGTGGTGCCACCCTAGTCCTGGGCCCATGGAAGTGAGACTAAGGTATTTGCTCCAGCAGGACTGACGCATCCCTGCCTCAAAGCACTATTGCAGTTGCGTGGATCAGAACCAACGCATAATCACTGCTGCATGGATCAGAATCAATGCATCATCACTGATGCGTGAATTTGACCCGACGCATCGCTTCGACTGCGTGATGCATCTGGTCTCGGATCCACACAATGCTCCGCAACCAGAATTGAAGGTACTGTGTTGAGCGGGCCCAACCTGATCACTTTAGCCAGCCCACGCTCCAACGCGGTTTGCCTGAACTTGTGACTTTATGCCAATCCAGTGCAACCGGATATCCCTTGTTGGCGCTAATTTAATTTAAATCTTTAAAGGTCAATATATCCAAGTTTTGTCTGATTGGATTTTTTTCATTTTGGTCTTGTTTGATTTATTACAATATAATTTAATTTTCTAATCTGGGATCTTTTTGTGTGGTGTTTTCACTGTTTGAAGTGTTGCACAAATATTTTACACATTTTCTTCAAGATAAGCCAGGCTGCTCTGTGCCAACCAACCAGAGGATGAGCACAGGTTAATTTGGGGATTGCTGGTGCCTTACCTGGACTAGGATTGGGATTAGTAGGGTGTGGCCAAGGCTCACACCCCAGCCATCCAGGAACACAATTTCTAACACGAGCCTGACAGATTCAGCATTCCAAGATCAGTGAATTGAGTAATGTGAATTGGATAATAGTAACATCTGTTATTTGCAGCAGTTAGAAATGTCATAAGTGCATAAAGCGGTATATACAACTGAGTTTTAATTTATTACACAGTTTTGTATTGATTTGTCAAGAGATATTGCTGAAAATGCAGCAGATTAAGTTATGGTTGTGCTTGGAATTACCAGAAACTCATTAAGTACTACCCATACAGGACAATGTTATTTGAGAGGTGGGATAACAGCTTTTTTGTACAGGCTAGATTTATTGCAAGGGTACCCAAAATGTGTAAGGTGTGAACGTGAGTTTGGCTTCTCAGCTGACCATAGTCTTCATCAAGCTTAATATTCATTTGGATGCGATGTAGGCTATTATGCTAAATTGCTTTTACTGGCAACCACAAAATCAAAGGAAACAACAATAAAGTGATGGTTTAGTGCGATGCAGTAATATTTTAGTTCTGGCAGTATGCCACAACAGCAAATTAAAAATATTGACCTTCAGCAGCAAAAATTATCAAGGCAAGGATTATTAGGGGCGTGTTGATTTACTCTTCTACCTCCACATTCTACTGACCTCAACAGTGTTGTGTAAGTTAATAACTTGCAATTGATTTCCTTGCAAGGTGAAATTTCAGAGTCAATATTGTGGTACTACATCTGGATTCTACACACCATAAAAAATATTCTTCCTGCAACAGACCACATTGCTTCTGGCAAGTCAAAAGGCCACACAAACTGCAGTTGAAACATTTCTGCATGACGTTCCCATGAACACTTGATTTTTTTTATGCCTCCTTCACGCAGAAAAATTATAGCAAATGCAAAATTGATGAATCCAGATTAAGTGCAGGAGATTTTGTGTGTTGTATCAATCATTAGTGCATTGTGGGTGCTTATGGGTGTTTTTCCCTCCACCTGTACATGCAGCCCTCTCCTTTTGACAAACAACCAAAGAACTTGCAAATGTACTATTTCCCTGGTTGATAATCTGTTCCCTTTAGGATTGTTTTGGTGGGAGAAAGGGTTCCCTGTCCTTAGTCTTTTGCAAGTAAATCAGACAGTACAATTTCATGTATTAAGTTGGCATGGGCAGAATTTCAGTTACGGCGGATGAAACTGAGTAATTTCGATAATTCCACGTTACTCTTTTACAAAGAATTACACAATAACTCCTCGCATGGTTAAGAGTAATATGGGGGGAAATTCTTCCCACAAGGATACATTTAGCGAGCGTGAGCAGCTGCTTCCACTTGCTATTTGTGTTCTTCTGCATTTTGCGATGTTTCTTAGTGCCAAGTGCATCCTCGTGGCTAGTTTGGATGCAAGGGCGCATTTTGCGCTAAGAAAATAGCTCTAAATGCCGGTAGTAAGTTAGGGGGGGAAAGTCCTCCCTTAAGAACAAATTTGCGCGCATGAGCACCTGCTCGCTATTCGTGCTCTGTCGCATTTAGTGCCATTTCTTTTTTTTCTTTTTTAGTGGATGGGAAAATACATTTATTAACACATGCTCTGTGCTTATGTTAATTCCACCAGCTTTCTTCATTTTAAGCAGTCATTCTTTTTTTCTCACTATTTTAAACTGTTTTATTGCATTTTGTTACATACAACATATGCATTACACACAACGCCACAAAGTGGTTTTGAACTTATAGAGAAAGAAACAGTAAAGAAAAGAAAAAGAAAGAATGCAACTCTTGCAGTACAGTAGGTCATGCTCCTCATTGCTAGCCAACATTCTCTCAGCTGAGCGTGCTAATCGGCACTCTTATCATAGAGGGTTTCTATACACCTTATTGGTCTATGTCTAGCTATTATACAATAGTGAGCTTTTATGACCCGTCTGGATCTTCTAGCAGGTATACAGTCAGCGGGGCTCAGATATCCTTGGGCACGGAGGCCTTAGGCAGTTATTCCGCATCAATATCGAATTGTTCCCTGCAGTATACAATCTCCTTCAACCATTTCGTCACTGTGGGGGCCAGTCTCCCACCCCAGTGTTTCACCACCATTCGTTTCGCCAACATTGTAGTGATAGCCACTAGTTTCCGGTTACATGGCTTGAACGATTTAACTAGGCCCAATAGGCAAACTTTCGGGGTGCATTCCACGGTTTCCATTACCATTTGTGTTATAATCTGTGTTATCTGAATCCAGAAGTCATGGATAGGTTTACAGGCCCAGGCCAGGTGCACAAAGTCCACCGCTCCATCACCACACCGCACACAACGAGAGTCCTCCCGCAGCCCATATTTCTGCAATCAAAAAGGTGTATAGTACATTTGTTGAATGAACTTAAAATGTATTATTCGGAGGTTACAATTGGTAATGAGGTGCCCAGTTAGCGAGCACGAGCCCTCCCATCCAAAGCAAATGGTGCCTCGAGCCTGCTGTTCCACCTTTCTAGTTCTACAGAACTGCTCACTGAATTTTCTCTTAGTGATGTACTATATAATCTACTAACTAACCCTTTGCTTTCCCCAGTTGTCAATACTACCTGCAGTGCTTTCAACATCTCCGGCTCATGTGGAAACTCGGGATATAACAGCCTGATAGCCACCCTAGTATACACAAACCCCAGCATCGCTGAATAGGATTGCCCTGCAGTGAATGCATCTAGAGTCAGGAACTGAACAGTTGTATACAAATCCCCTAGCTTGATCACTTCTGCAATAGTTAGGGTGCCCAGCACCCAATGCTCATGGGCTATAGATCTGCCCAGATGCGCCGTGATTGGCATGGCCGGTGCATAGAGACATTCCTTTCCTGCACGGGCACCCAAGTCCCTCCAGGCTTTGGAAGTACGAGCTACAGCGTTTATCTCCTTCCTATTGATCTCCGACCTGTGGCAGTGAGTGGGATTGAGTGTGTATCATCAGCTTCCACCGCTAAATTTAGATGATAACGTTGAGGGAAATGCCAGTAGTGCGTGAATTGTGCTTGCGCACATAGGTAATAAAGTCTTAAATCTGGGGCTCTGAAACCACCTCTCTCATATGGCTGTGTAAGGGTGTCCCACCTGCATCGCGGTTGTTTGCCCACCCACACCAGAGCTAACAAACATGTTTTGAGTGTCTTATGGCTCTATTGAGTACAATTAGGAAATTCACAAACAGTAGGAAATTTGGGGAGGAATGACATCTTCACAACCGCTATTCTGTCCGCAAGGGACAATGGAAGGCATGTCCATCTGGCTACTTGGTCCCTAACTTGTGCAATAGCCCCACTATAGTTCACGCTGATCACTATCTCTACGTCTCTGTGCACCCAGATACCCAAGTATTGCACAGGATTGTTTGTCAAAGCCAGTGGGAACTCTAGTTCATAGCTAGTGATGCATTGTGTTAGGGGGAAAACAGTGGATTTATCCCAGTTTATACAGAGACCCGAATAGCCCTCAAACCTAACATATTCCCACAGCAGGGGCGCCAAGTATGTTTCAGGTTTTCTAACATATAATAACATATCATCTGCATACAGTGATATGGACAAAGGCCGTTGCCTGAACCTGAAAGCAGCAGGCACGTGACATTGCCTGATTTTGCAAGCCAAGGGCTCAAGTGCTAGGGAGAATAACATTGGTGAGAGGGGACACCCCTGCCTAGTTCCTCTACAAATCTCTATGGGGCCAGAGAGCTCTTTTTGATATGTATCCTGGGCTCCGGGTTTATGTAGAGGAGGCGCACCCATTTCAAAAAGGCAGGTGGCATCCTCATGCACTGCAGGACCATGAATATATATTCCCATTGCATAGAATCGAATGCTTTGGCAGCATCTAATAATAGCGCCGCTGCCTTAAGCTCTGGATTTAATTGATGCAGCACCGCAAAAAGGGTGTGCAGGTTGTACGGTAGATCTATGGGGTACGAACCCAGATTGATCCGGTAAGACCAGGCTTGGGACCAGAGGTTGCAGTCTGTTAGCAAATATTTTGGCCAGAACATTTGTATCAATATTTATCAACGAGAGTGGCCTATATGATTCACACCTATTTGCCTCATCTGGCTTCAGCAACGTTACTATAAGCGATTCAAGCAGGGTAGGGGGCAGAACCCCACTAGCATATGCCTCTGTGTACACCTCCAGTAGTCTCAGGGCCAGGCTAGCTGCATAGGCCTCATAGACCTCACCAGGCAGGCCCTCTATCCCTGCCGCTTTCCCATTAGGGAGTGATATTATAGCTTCCTTCACATTTTCCACCATCCAGGGTTGGGTTAAGTACTCTTTCTGGCCCAGGGTCAGCCAACCCATCACTATCAGTGGCCACTGGCCTAGGCCCATATAGCATAGAATAAAACTCTATGAACATGTTAATAATCTCTGGTGTGGTATAATGTGCTTTGGATTCTTGATCAACTATTTCTACAATATGTTCCTGTTCCATTGGCTCTGCCAATTTATTCACAAGAGACCGACCGACAAACCTGGTCTGCCACCCTCCCCATCTGCCCATGGTGGCCACCTTCTGGATCTGTGACGTACCTCCTGCTCTGCAATGTCAGTGTGCTCAGAGACCAGCTCCCTCATCTGGCCCAATAAATCATGTGCGGGTTTCTGTTCGTATTTGCGCTCGGGTGTATGTATCCTGCCTTCAATATCTTGTAACCTATTCCTGAGTGATTTCAAGACACCCACCTGCACCCCCATGCATTCCCCACGGATAGTGACCATGAATGCCTCCCATAGTGTTCCAGCCTCGTCTACTGAGCCTTCATTTTCTAGGGAGAAATTTGTGATGGCGACCCCAATGGTGGTGTGAAATACCTGATCCAGCAGAGACGATGGCTGCAGTCTCCATTTGAATGGTGGCCTAGTGCATGCAGGTATCGCTAGCTCCAGTATCACCAAAGCATCGTCAGATAGTGTCCAAGTTCACACCTCCCTAGAGACTAGCCAGTAATCCAGCCTAGACCATTAGCCGTGCACTGACACATAGGTTCCCTCCATAGCAGTGGGAATCCGGCCCCTCAATACATCGACACGCCCCTCAGCCTCCATTATTTCCCTTATTATTTTCACTGCCTGTTGTGGGCACTGAGTGGTCCAGTTGTGGGTCCAGAAATACATTTAAATCTCCACACCACACCACCACTGATGGAGGCAGTGAGCCCATACGCCCCCAGACATCATTATAAAATGCAGAGTTGTCTATATTGGGGCCATATGTGTTTACGAACAATATCTTCGCACCACTCGGGCATCCCTGTATCAACAGCAGTCTACCATGCTCATCTGCCTCCGAATGGGTTAGGGTGAAAGGTGTTCCCCTTTTCACTAATACCAGCAAATCTCTGGAGTATGAGGAGTAGGCGATGCCACCCTGACTGCAGCCCATCGTCTCCCTACATTATGCTCTGTGTGTTTTGTGAGGTGTGTTTCCTGCAGAAACGCTACTTGAATGTTGTGTCTATCCAAGCATGCTAGTATGTGGCAAACCTTTTTGGGATTACGAGGACACCGTATATTTCATTTTAGCAATTTACTTAACCCACCTGCACACTGCATTACCCATTTTTGAATTTCCAGATCCCTTGCTTTGTACAAATCCCATTAGTGAACAGCTCTCGATCCTTTCCTGCATGCATCCTGTACTGCAAACGTAACTTAAAATGAACTTCTGCCCCGCCCCCCACCCACTTCAGCACACTCAACTTGCTAAAGCCATCCTCATATAACCCAAACTTGCCCGAACTTGTAAAAGTTTCCCATATCTGTTGCTGGGGTACACCCATATGGGGTCACTAGTGCGTAAACACCCTCCCGATGAGCAGGGAGGTGGAAGAGTGTGTCCCTAGGTTGGTATGCCGCTTATGCATTTTGCCTAAGAGTCACTAGTCCACTAAAGTACTTATTATTGCTGGTATTGATACCTTACTCATGGCCTATTGGCCAATCGTCTTGGTGCCCTGTGTGCCACTGCGCAACATGTGCTGCCCCCACCACACAGAAGCCATCTCATAGTTAGTCTGCTTCCGACCGCCAGGTGCTGTTAGCCTTCCGCCATCTGTCTCTCCTTCCATAGTCTTACGATATGTATCTTAAGTATTTTTACAGCAGAATTGGCCGTAGTACATATTTTCTCTATTGTTTCTCTTCGTCAGGTCTTTCCTCTTGTTCATGTCGGCTCTTCTTTAGGGATTTAACATATTCCATGGCTGATTTTTCTTTGGTGAATATTTTAGTCTTACCTTCTTCTCCGATGGGTAACTGGGCCGGGTACAGCATTGCATGTGGAATGTTCATTGCCTGCAACTGTTTGACTGGTTAAAATTACCACCACGCCGCTTGGACAGAGATGGTGAAGTCGGGGTAGAATGCTAGGTAATTCCCTTCATAGTTGATGTTTTGCTTCTCCCTCACCAGGCGTAGGACTGCGTCCGGGTCCCTGTAATTTAGAAGTCTGGCTATAATCAGTCATGGCGGGGCACCTGGGACTGGGCGCACTGCTAGGGAGCTATGGGCTTTCTCCGTGATTAGCACCTCAGACATTCTCGGATCCGAAAAGGTCCTTGAGCATACCTCCCACATATAGCTTCAGCTTGCCCGTGTTGGACGATTCCAGCAGGACTAGGATTCTGAGGTTGTTGCACCTCGACCTCGCTTTTAAGTCCTTGTTCTTTGCCTGCATTATGGCCAGGACCTTCTCCGTATTGAGGCACTTAGATGAGACAGTTTGTAGGCAGTTCTCTGTGTCAGAGATATGTTTTTCTGCTTGTCCCAGTCTGGTGCCCCGTTTGTCGAGCTTTGCTGACATGTGATCCATCTGTAGATTAAGAGCGTCTATTTTCCCATCAACTGTTCTGCATTGCGAGGAGCGTTGTCTCTAGCGCTATGGCCCACTCCACCAGAGCGTCTTGCTCCAAGCCCGATAATGCCTGCTGTTGGGACCGGCCAGGCTTCTGCATTTCCGCATTTCAAAAGTGAGGCAGGTTTGGCTCTTCTCTGTCTTCCCCATTGTGGCCATTTGACACTCTTTGCCTCAGGTAGTCCTCTAGTCGCCGTGTAATTAATATCAGAATGCGCCTTTCGAGATCCTGGTTCACTCTGTGCCCATGTGTTATAGTGCGGTGCTTCACTGTAAAATAATATTTGTTGCCACTTACCGAACCAGCCACGGGGTCAGGTCACAGCAACAATCGCCTTTTACACCTGGTCTAAGCTGCTTAATGACACAAACACCACCTTTAATGCTGGTATGCCACTACTTAGTGGGCATGATGACATACCTTTGTGCTGAGAACATGGAATAAAGTTAAGGGAGCAGAGTTAGAAAACTTCCTTATCGCTACCGCTGGTCCATTGCCTGTGGAGATTAAGGAGGCTACTACTTTCTACATACACTAAATCCTAAACACTCCCAGGCAACAGCCATGTGGTACTCCAAGGAATTAAGGGAACAAAAATGTATCTAAGCGTTTAGAACGCAATTGGAGAAGGGAAATACAAAGAAGCACACAAAGAGCAATACAACCAGTCTCCCGGTATATAAAAAGCTCTTAACATAAAAAGAGCATTCTTTGCTCAACCAAATAACTTTTTATGACTGTGTCTAGAGCAGCCTCCCCTTGTCCACTAAAAATTCCTAGCAGCCTAGCGCTATGTTAGGAAATCGCCACATTCTTCTTACAGAAGGGAGAACAATTTATTTTCATCTTTTAGCCTATCCTCTGTGGGTGACATGGAGGTCCTATCTATAGGGGCTAAACCAAGTACTGACCCATAGCCTGTTCTGGAAGATTTTGCTCCGTTGTCCGTTAAACATACTATAGATCTACTCTCCTAGATCAGATCAGGCTCTCCCTATGACCCATGACCAGCTTCTGTGATCAGACTAGCCCCTGAACCCATTGCAGTCATGCTTACCTCCTTATTTAATGGCATATTTGAGTTGGGGCACTTTCCCAAAGCGTGGAAGAAAGCATCGATTTTCCCGATGTTGAAAAAACATAATTTAGACCCCAAGGATCCTAATAATTTTCGGTCGATTTCCTGGCTTCCACTGCCGGCAACACTGGTAGAAAAAGGCATGAATACACAGTTAGTGGTTTCCTACAGGAAAATCTAATTTTAGAGCCTACTCAATATGGACTTAGGGGAAGCCACAGTACGGCGTCAGCCCTTATCAAATCCACCAAAGAAATAAGGGAGGCCGTGGATCAGGGAGGCAATGTAGCACTAATCATGTTGGATCTCTCTGCTGCCTTCGATATGGTCCATCATGATGGACCGTCTGTCGGCCTGCGGCATTCAGGGCAAGGCCTGGAGGCTACTGCAATCTCTCCTGACGGACGGAACACAAATAGTGGACTTGGAAAAATTCTTGTCTAAATCTTTCTCTTGACCCCTGTGGCATGCCACAGGGTAATCTCTTAGTGCCACTCTTTTTAATGTATACGTCTCATCCTTGGCCCCTTTGATTAGACCATTTGGCTTTTATTTAACCTCATATGCGGATGACACACAGATTGTGGTGTTTCTGCTGCTAGGCCAGGAATCGGAGAAGGGAAAGAGGCTTCATGACTGTATCAGATCAGTTAAGATGTGGATGGCACAGAACTGCTTGAAACTGAATTCAAGCAAAACCGAGGTTATCATCTTTGGCAACAATGCCAACTTCTGGGCCCCTGGATGGTGGCTGGAAGAACTAAGCACCCTTCCAAATTCTGTTAGGAAAGCAGAAAATTGAGAGCAATAGTTGTTGACAAGCTGACGTTTAAGGATCAGATAAATGCAGTTACATCACCGACCTTCCAGTCCCTCAAAATGATTAGGAAAATAATGCCTTACCTACCCGAGGACAGCCAATGCAAAGTGAGAACATCCCTCATTTTATCAAAATTGGATTATTGCAATGGCCTTTATCTGAACATTCAAAAGCAAAACATGAATAAACTGCAACTATTGCAAAATGCAGCAGCCAGGTTGCTTACTAGCATGCTAAAATTCGTATCAGTTACAAACGAAATTAAAAAGCTTCACTGGCTGCCAGTAGGACCAGACCAGACCAGACTATCTTAAACATCGATTTAACTGGTGTGTTCCAAAAAGAACTCTTTGCTCCTCAGGAGCAAAGATGGTGACAGTACCTCTCTTTAAGAAAGTCAACTGAGGAGCGAGAAGTTTAGTCACCTGTACCGCTAGGGCCTGTAACGAACTCCTCTTCCAGATTAGAGCCACCCCTGATTTGATGTTGTTTAGAAAGGCACTAAAACATGGCTTTTTAACAATTAGGGACTATACGCCATCCTGTGATCAGATAGTCTAAGCTAGCTCCAGGACACCCCAGGGTAACCACCACGCTTTAAAAAATATAAATAACCTTTACTAGGATTTTGAGTGGATTTTATACTCGCGGGCAGAGCTACACGAAGGTGCAGCCATCTTGTGGTGCACCCCCTAGCGCCCCTATTTAGTCCTATTTCTTAGTGCAAAATACATCTTCATATCAATTTTGGATGCAAAAGGGCATTTTTGTACTAAGAAATTGTACTAAGTGCAGAATCACTCTTCTCACGTAATTCAAGCACAATCTTGTGGAATTCATAGGTAATTTTGTGTAATTATGGTACACATAATTATGTTAGTTACATCCGCCCTCAGTTGCAAGGAGTGGTCCCTACTATAGTGGATGATAATCCATTTCCTTCAACATTCTGTAGGTTTTGAAAATATTTTACAACCATCTGTATATAAGCTGTCACTGCCCGTAGATGCCGTTTTACCAAAATGCTAGGGGACGCGGAGATGACCTCACCCAACGTTAAACACTCAGTAACATCACACAATTCACTACTTGAGTCAAAGGGACCCTCAAAATTCTTCCATTTGTTGCTGAGGGGCTAGGCAAAGGACAAGGTGTGGAAACTAAGAAATTAAACAGTTGCAAGAGCCACATTTACACTTTCTTCTTACCACTGCCAATTGTCCCAAGATTAAGGGAGGAAATGGAAGGGCCAGTGGCAAAAAATGCCCAAGTTGGGTCGCAAGCGCTTCCTCCCATGACCCCCAGGGAACATGCATGACACTGCACGGCAAGGCTTTAAAAATGAAAACTTGCAAGCATTGGCAAAACAAATAGGTTTGGTCTTGCTAGCTGGTGTGATTGTTACATTGTCTTTTTTATCTTTTATGGAAAGCATATGCACACAAATGTAGAAGAAAAAGAAAGAAAACATTCTGCCAACAAAATATGGTGGCCACATGCTTGCAATGAATTTTTTTTCACAAAAACCATTGCATGTCATTTTAATACATAAGTATGGATTCTTCATACCAGGCAGGAACATGTGATTGATTTAGCCAAAGAAAAGGTACCATTGGCTTATTTTATTTTTGTCACCTGAAGACACAGTTTAAACACACAAGGATAACTAAAAAGGATGAAGAGTGTAAAGAAAATAGCATTAGCAAAGTAATGCATTGCCTCCCAGCATGGTCACTGAAGCACACTTCATGTGATAGGAAAAATGCCACCATCACTGGAGAAGGAAGTCAGACCTAAAGCTCTTCTATGTATGTATGTCTATATGTGTGTATTATTAATTTATTATTGGCAGGAGTTACCGGAGCGAGCCACTCGGGTAATAGACCTCTACGGACCCCCCTTGTCATAAGGGACTTGAGCTCCCATCACTCACCAGGCCCGGAGGCGCGTTTGCATATACAGTCTAAGGAGGGGGAGTAGCCCATCTTCCACACGCTTTGGTTTCTCATCCCCTACAATTCCGGTGATTTTATCCCACTGCACAATTTTGGCCTCAGGGACTGTCTCTCTTGCTGCTACTTGACTAAGAGCCATGGACAAGTGTAAACTGGATGGTGGGAAGGACAGCGCAACTACCAAACCCCAAATCGACACAACATTGGACTCATTCCTGGCTTGAGCAGTGAGTGTAGTTGCCAAGGAAAGTGATCTGGCAGAGAGTCACCTGTCACTCGATATGGGGGCTGGGGCTTTGCTTTCTCTCACCAAGTGGGACACCACTGCCGCTGGGTTCCCCTGAGGTGGCCTCTGAAAGTTGTTGCAGTTCACCCACCCTGAGACTACCAGACCAGCTTCCCTGCCAACCATGGATAGGGTACCCTCCTGGGATGTGCCTGTGAACACTAGATTGTGCGAACCGTCAGCCAGAAAGAAGAGGTAAACCAAGAAAGGGTCCATCCCTGGTCTCTTTAAGAAGCAGGGGTCCACCTCCCATTCCTCTACCAGCTCACGTAAACCAATAGGCCCAAGCCCACTGCAGGCTGTGTTGTCACCAATGACCAGTTCTAGTGAAACAGATGGTGTGCCAAATTTGCTCGGAGAGCATGCTATGGTTCAAGTGAAATCCATTGTGACTTTTTAAATTGACCCTCCAGTGGACAGGTTATGCACCCGGGAAGAGGCCATTAAGGAATTAGCTTCTAAGTAAAATCTTCATTTGGCACCTCCAGCACCGATGCAAACCCATGGCCAAGTATCCTCCAATGCTGGGGTCAGACCAATCAACACCAATTGCCATGCATAACAGGGATCCTTGTTGACTGCCCAGTCACAGTCCCCCACCGCAAATTCATCTACTCCAGCCCTGGGGGCAGGGTCCTTGCCCATAATAAGCTGTGGTACAGTTGGACTAGGGGAACAAGGGCAAGTTGGGGTTAATTGTGTAAATAGATCTCCCTCCCCATGAGCAAAAGTCACAGCATAACTCCACTCGCTCCCAGCCACACTTGACCCTGCCACCTGATTTGTCCCTAAGTGGTAGTCTTGGTTGTAGTATTGCCACTACCCTTCGATAGGGAAGACTCATACCTACACTTGAAGAACAAAGTTTGTCATTGTCTCGCACAGAACACGGACTTCGATTTCGGAGTATAATGATGTACTGTTGGTAAGGAGGATGGGGTGTATTGGCCAATCAGCTAAATCTATAGAAGGGGATTGTGTTGTGGTAATAAATTGCAGGCACCCTGGCATGATTCTTCACTTGATTAAATCTGGTTGCAGGCCTGGCAACCTAGGAGTAGCTGCTAGTGTTGTCCCCCAAGGCTATTTCTACAGACCCAATTCCCCTACTCAGTCAAGTGGGAGAAGGATTCCACAATACAGATCTGATGTACCAAGAGAATTTTTTGCTCCGACCCAAAATAGATATTCACTACTATCAGACTTGGATGCCAACTATTGACTCCCACTCTCTCTCTGGTCCAGTTCAGGGCGACTGACTTGGTAGGGGCTATGGCAGTAGAAACTCGTACTGATGCACCTTAACCCCCTGAAGTGGATGGCCCCCTCCATTCAGTCCTTGATGCTCATAACATTTGACATTGGCAATATGTTACATTCTGTCCTAGTTGATGGACCTCAATTTGATGGTCGTCCCTAGTATGTCTGCTAGTATTAATTCCTCAACTAATGCCATAATCCACACCAAGCTTCTCTCTTGTAATCTCGCGGGCATTATGAATAAACTTGCTTACCCTGATTGGTGTAATTTTGTGGAATAATTTGATATTTGTATGTTCCAGGAGACCAGGGCTGTTACTCCTCAATTTTGATCTGGGTTTGATAGTTTTGATCGACCAGCTCTAATCTGGGAAAGGCCGACCATCAGGGGGCCTTGTAACCTGGGTTAAAGCCACCCTAGCTTGTACATCTAAAGTAATTGATTTTGGTTCACCTGATTTATAGTGTGTTGTTTTGCAATAACCCTCTGGGGTTTCGTTACGTTTGTATAATGTGTATTGCGGAGACAAAGGCCATAAGGCCAACCTAGCCGCCATTGATCTAATCAATGCCCACTTACCGTCCCGCTCTGCTGTTTTTTTTTAGAGTAGTGGTGGGTGATTTGCCACTGGTATCCTCAGTGGAGATGAGGGCAAAGCGTGGACAGTTCCAGGGCTTTCTCTGCGACTTATTAGAAAACTGCCTGCTCCCACCTTGCAATTAAATGCCTTTGCCCTCAATAATGGCCTGAGAGCCTGTAATGGGAGAGCACCCCAGATAAGGAGGGGAGGGATACTTTTAATTTTCAGGTAGGTACCAGTCGTATTGACTATATACTGATGTATATTAGGCTATGGCCACAATTAGTTGATATGGAGGTCACCACACTGCAGTATAGAGACCACAATGCCCTGGGTCTCACCTTGAGCCCATTGGGCCCTAACATCTTACCCCGCAATAATGAACCATTTGACAGGTGGGTCACGCCTACTAGTAACCACTACAGATTGAGATGGAGTGTCGAACAAGTTACTTACCTTTGGTAACGATGTATCTGTAAGAGACATCAGCAGTTATAGATTCCTTACCTTAGAATTACCCCCAGGTGTCAGACTGGATCCGGAGAACTGTTTTCGTAGCAGTACCCCAGCGCATCAGTAGGTGGCATCGGTCGACTCCGCATTAGTCGTTGGCGTCGCAGTTGCCGGGATGACGTTGCGGTATCTATTTAGACGCTGCCCCTGCACGCTGACGTCAGTTCTGACAAGACTTCCCATGCCAGAAGCACAGAGCCATGCAAGACACTGACCACTGGTGCACATAACTAGGGCCCTGTAAGGGAGTTTATATCCTTAGAAGTCATTTCACAGAACAGGGAGGATGGGTGGGGTGGTAAGGAACCTGTAACTACTAATTTTTCCGAAGGTAAGTAACTTGTTCATCTGAAAGAGACCGTAGTTATAGGCTCCTTACCTTAGAATTGATAACCCAGCAATGCCAAGCCCGGAGGTGGGTCTGCGGACCAAGTGCACACCAGGAAGTACTGGAGAACAGAACGGCCGGAAAAAACATCTATCCGGACTTAGCAGTCCAGGCAGTGATGCTTCGTGAACGTGTGCAGGGATGCCCACGTGTTTGCCTGGCAGATGTCAACCAACGGAACTCCACGTCCCAAAGCAGTAGTAGCTGCCATTGCCCTGGTAGAGGGGGAACGCCGTCCTACTGGAGGTTCCTTTTTAGCCAAAGAAGAACAGATCTTAATGCATAGAACGACCCATCGAGAGACTGTATGTTTGTGCACTGCCTGATGTTTCTTGGCACCCACATAACCCACGAAGAGTTGATCGTCCACCTGAAAGTCTTTAGTGCGGTCAAGGTAGAAAGACAGTGCACGTTTTGGGTCCAGACAGTGGAGTCTCTCCTCCTCTTTGGAAGGGTGTGGAGGCGAGAGGAAGGTGGGCAATGTGATGGTCTGACCTATGTGAAAAGAGGTAACCACTTTGGGCAGAAAAGAGGGCCTAGCACGGAGGACTACTTTGTCCGGATAGACAACAAGAAAGGGAGGTCTGGAAGATAAGGCTTGAAGCTCACTCACCCTATGAACAGAGGTGATGGCAAGCAAGAAAGCGGTCTTAAAAGTAAGGAGATGAAGGGGACAATTTAGTAGTGGCTCAAAGGAAGAACACATAAGATAAGTGAGAACAAGATTCAATTCACACTGGGGCATTACGAAAGGAGAAGGAGGAAAGAGATGATTAATGCCCTTCAGAAATCCGCTAACAGTAGGGGACTTGAAAAGAGAAGGCTTATCAGGGAGGTGAAGAAGCCAAAATGACCGAAAGATAGCCTTTAAGAGTGCCCAGAGCAGAGCCCTGCTGGGCCAAAGAAAGAATGAAGAGGAGAACCTCTGAAAGAGGGGCAGAAAGGGGCTCCACAGCCTTTGCTGTGCACCATGCCACAAATTTGTTCCATCTACAGGCGTATACCGTTTTAGTGGAGGGTCACCTGGCTTCCAAGATGACATTACAGACTTTAGGAGTAAGGTTGAAAGCTGTCAACTGTCACCGCTCAATCTCCATGCAAGGGGGTGGAGACTGGACAGGTTCGGGTGGAAGACCGTCCCCTGCTCCTTCGACAGAAGATCCTCCCGAAGAGGCAGTCTGATCGGAGGATCGATGGCCATGCTCAAGAGCTTGGGGTACCAGAATCTTTGTGCCCAGTCTGGAGCCACAAGAATGACTTAGACCCGGTTGTGCTTGATCTTCTTCCGCACTCTGGGTAGAAGTGGTGCAGGCAGAAACGCTTACAGGAAGCCGCAATTCCACTTGCGATGAAAGGCGTCGCCAAGCGAGTGCCGCTATGGAAACTCCAACGCGCGGAACTGCTGACATTGCGCATTCTCTTCTGTGGCGAACAGATCTAACCAAGGCTCTCCATACTGCAGAAAGAGTCCTTGCACCACCTCCGAGTGAAGACACCTTTTGTGATCCATCATGCACCAGCCGGTGAGTTTGTCTGCCCTGGCGTTCAGGGAACCTGCCAGGTGTTGAACCACCTGGGATATGCCCTGATGTTCCAGTCATGTCCAAAGGCAAAGAGCCTCTTGGCATAGGGTCCACGATCCCGCCCTGTTTGTTGCAGTACCACATGGCATCGGTGTTGTCCATGAACACCTGCACTACTCTTCCTTTGACAGAGGGAAGGAATGCCTTCAGTGCAAGACGAATCGCCCAGCGCTCCAGAAGGTTATTGTGGAGCCCGGACTCCGCCGAAGACCAAAGGCCTCTGATCTCCACCTCCCCCATGTGGCCGCCCCATCCCAGAAGTGACGCATCTGTCACTACTGTGAACTCTGGTTGGGGAAGGGAGAGGTATCTGCCGCTGACCCAATCCTGGTTCGTGAGCCACCACTGCAATTGACTTGCAGTCCCCTCAGAAATTTGGACAACATCGGAAGGATTCCCCTGAAGCTGCGCCCACTGGAACTTATGTTTCAACAGGACATCTCAAAGAAGGTATCCGCCTCGTGGAGTCCTGGTGGCCACAGCCTGCAGCGTTGGCAAACTGGAAGAACCCAACCTACAAAAATGCAACTATCTCTGAAGATAGAAATCTACTCTGGGCTAGGGCGCCAAAAGTATCCAGCAGGCAAGGGACGTACATTTTTTATTTCTCCCACTCTGAGCTTTCCCACCAAATTCAAGGGCTTCACCGGGACTTCGTCCGACAGCTATTCGTATTCGGTGAACCCACTTCCATTTCTGAGACTAAGTAACAAGGTAAAACTTCCGACCTGGCCTCTGCATCCAACCCATGCTCCATTGCTGTCAGCATAAACATTTGACTTTGACCCAGTCTAGTGCGACCAGATATCCACTGTTGGCACACCGATGCTAAAACGAACTTCAACAATTCATATCTGTGGTTCCTCTTATTGTATTTCTGCATTTTGGGGTCTGAATATTAAAATATTCTCTAGGTTTGTAAATTGATTGGGATTTATATTATGTTGTGTTTTCTACGTTTTAACTGTTTTGGTACTGAAAACATGTTCTACACATTTCTCTCAGTTTAAGCTTGTCTGTTCATCGCTACAGATACAAACGGTTGAGCTCAGGTTTAAATTGTTGAGACCTAACTGGACCTAGTTTAGAATTGTGATATTATTACAAGGTGAGGACTCAAATCCTCTCCAACTAATAACTGAGATTGCTCACATTTGAAATTCTAATTGCTCAATATAGTGAAATATATAGTTTACTATTTAATAAAAACCATAAACCTAGAAACAGACAACCGTACAAGTTAGCGTAACCATACATTGACAAATATAAGAAGATAGTATAAACAGAAGCTAAGGCGTATCTTACAGACCGTAGCAACAGATGATGAACAGAGGGCTTGAGCCTTGGCATAAAAATGTTAATTTGTTTCCTCTAGTATAACCACAAATGGACACGGTGTGCCACTTCAAAACTGTGTAAACAGAACCATTTCATTCTAAAACCTGATAAGAGTTGGCACAATCAGGCTAGATTGCAAACTAAAATGCATCACTACTTAACAGGACAATCTTTTTAACAGGAGGTAAGAAAACCTCAGCCAGCTTAATACAAAGGTGGGGGGCTGGGGGGAGCGATGTGCCTATGGATACCTCTCCCCCGGCATATCAGCAAGTGTTAAAAAACGGAAATGTAACCATAAATGTATTGTACTTTGAAGTGCACAGTGCGTAAAAAAGTGCAAATTGCCACCAATTCCCCTTCTGGGCCCCAGGAGGCCCGGGTTCTCTTATACTTCATGCTCTGACATGGACAGAAGGTACCAAAACAGTTATCAGGGTCCTTCGCCTCTAAGGACTGAGAGGCGTGTGGATTTCCAGAGCACCCCAGTGGCACTTTATGCTTCCGCAGACGGGATAGAGGGCGTATTACATCGCTCATGGCTAATACACCCTCTAGCAGCCAGTCTTACAGGGTCCCTCTATGCACATCCTCGCCAATCGGGTTGCATTGTTCCTGTTTTAGGGGAGGTACTTTTCGGCCGCACTGGGCGCTGACCTGGAGGTTGGGGCACTGACCACACAGGGTGTTGTGTTTAGCAAGAACATACAATTTAAAATCACCTGCTGCAGAGTTCCTTGTGTGTCCAGCTTTAAGACAGCAATAAAAATTTCATGATAACTCTTGTGATTAATGTTAGAGAGAGATGGAGTTTTGTCTAGTGTCAGTTTTGACTCGTTTTAAAGTAGCACACAGGGTTAATATGTCTGCCGCAATTAACAGATCTGTATTTTATGTGGATAGCTGAGTGGATTAGTAAAGCCAGCCTTTACCAGCACTTTAAAACAAATGAAATGTATTTGAGAGAGGGGCTATGGAGGTATGATGGGCACCTTTGCCAGGTGGTAGTGAAGGTATCCAAGGAGGAGGTCATATAGGGAGGGAAGGCGCCAAAAAAAAAATTGTTGCTCCTGGTGCCACCAGCACTAAAGCCGGCCCTGGCACCAACCAAATATGCAACATAATATTTCAAGCACTTAGATCGCTGACCTGCTGGTTCTTATTCCTAGGGAAGTAAATTCATTGCATAGCAGGGCCTTTTAGAGGACATGTAGATTTGGACAGAGGACATGCAACAATGTTTCCTCTGCCAGGTGATATAGACAACACCACTTATCCTTCTTGGCTAGGGTCATTTGTCCTCCAACTGGCTTTTCTGACGGATACATTTACTCAAAGTTTTCCTACCAATGTGCTCTCTTGAATCCAAAAGCCATAATTCATTGAGGCGGAGGCTCTCGATACTATCGTGCAATTACTTTTAAAGCAGACTTTTCCTCTTGGTAGGTTAATTTCAGTCCATACATGAGCCATCAGTGGTGACTCCTCTGCTAAGGCAGAGGAGCATCGCTCCACTGCTCTTAGAGCAGTGAAAAAGAGGAAAATAAAATGTTAATAATGTTATTATCATGTTATTTTTCGTTACTGCAGGGCTGTGTTAGGGAGAGGCGGGGTAAAAAGAGAAAAATAAAATTATTATAACAATGTTATTTTATTTGTAATTACCGCAGGGCAGTGTTAGGGCGGGGCAGGGCTTGTGGCTCAGGGATGAGTGGTTTGTGTAAATTTAAGTGCACGTGACTGCTTGGCGGGCCGTCTTGGCCTGGCCAAACAATCATGCACACTTTGCATATTCCCCAACAGGCTGTAATGCACAGCCTGGTGGGGAATACGCACGGGATGCCTGTCCCCATCTGAGCGCCGATCCATGGCGCTGGGACCAATCACAACGCTGCATTGCAACATTGGGATTGTCTTTGGGGAGTCTGCATGCCCGGGTGCTTCCTGCAGATTCTTCCCGACTGGAGTCAGGAAGAGATGACAAGGAGAGGCGGCAAAAAAGGTAAGTGGGTTTCCAAAAATATCTTTCAATCCCCGTCCCACCTGCCCACCACCCTCGTACCCTACCAGCTGCCACTCTAAGCCATAAAGTCTTTTGGGGCATTACTCATTTTGTAAAAGCATTTTAGGAAGGAACCCCTGTCTGGCTAGAGATTGCTTTACCAGGGAAAACTGGAGTCTGACTTGGGCAGGCGAAGCCGACCTTGGGAGCTGGAAAACTAGTTTGTGATCTGTGTTATAAGCTAATCGAGGAGGTTTGCACCGTGACCAAGCAATATCTTCATTCTATACTATAGAGTCAGGATCAGTCCTGATTTTATCACTGTAATGAGAGACTTGAGCTCCGGACTCCAGAGGCTTTTGGCTAGGGTTAAGGCAACATTTACGGCAGTTGCTTTCCCTTTAATGGCTTCCTTATGTGGTGCAAAGAGGCCTTTAAATCCAGCCCCACGCCCACATATGTGTATGTAGTGGTTTCTTCTATCGGGGACCCTTTAAGTAGCCATTTTCCCCACTTAGAATTGTACCAGTTTAATGAGAGTACTTATGCCTTCTTAAAATTATTTTCTAGCAGATTTTTGTCGGTGTACTCTGTGAGCCAATTAATCATTCTTTGTAGCCCAACTTGTAAATTCAAGTCAACTTCATAAAGGATGTTGGACATAAGCAGACAACAGAAGCTCGGGCATTGGACACCAACTCATCAAGGGCAGATGAGAGATCAGAACTGTGCAGGTTAAACACAAACACACTTCACTGGACAGGTGACTCCCATCCCTAACCTTGATCCTGATCCAGGTCATAGTAGAGAAGAGCCTAATTGCCATCAGAAAGTTTTGCGGCATCCTCCAGCGCTGTAATATTTCCCACAATCTACCACGTGGGATGCGGATGAAGGCCACCTTGAAGTCCACAAAACACAAGCTGTTGTGTGGGGGTATCACTGATGCTTTTCATGATCAGGCCCACTGTCACCAGGTTAAATAGGGTCCCTTGATTCTTTGTTATTATGGTCTGATTCAAGGGCAGTCTTCCAGCTTCTAGTGCCCACTTGGTCAGATCCTGTGGCAGCAGGCAAGAAAAGTATTTAAGGTCCCCATCTAACAATGCTATCAAATGATAGGTACTCCTGGAGGATGCTAACCCACCTTTGAAGATGGGGTGAATGATTGAACTTCGCCAGCTTTTTTGTTTTAGCTCAATATGTACAGTTAGAATTAAAACCACTATTTCCTAGTTGATTGTGATCTGTATTTTGATAATCAGATTGTTAAAACTAAAAGAATTCCATAACTTGTCATGTGTTACCTATACTTGTATAGAAAGTCAAATAATGATTCTTTATCTTAAATAGATTTCATTTCTATAATGCTGCATAGTTCCACTTACCTACCTAAAGCTTTTGACAATGTTGCTGATTAGTTCACAGTAGTACCAATAACGTTTCTCACAACAACTGGTCTTCCATCTTCAAACCATGTGCAAATTTGGTGAGTGAACTTGGAGAATTAAACCATGTCCAGTATTGAATTCCCATGGTGTGCAGTAGCGGTAATCCGTCAAAAATTCAGTTAAAGAAGAACATTACATCCCTTGAGATGGCATCATTAAATTTACGGCTGTTGAAGTTAGTGAGGGATTAAAAGTATTTGGAATCGCACTAGTTTTGAAATGACCTATCAGATAACGTTGTTTTGAGTTTCATAATGACTGTGCTCTCTAGGTTTCCATATACATGCCAAGCATAGTAATTGTATCTTAAGAAGAGAGTTTCATTAATAAGTATGTGCACAAAGGGCACCAACACTATTTTGGTTGAAAGTTCGACACATACCGTGATGAGAACTTTAATGTTACTACTTGAAGGACACAGGGGCAGTCTTGGCCAGGATTAAGGTAGTGGGGCTGTCTACGGTTGTGATTTAGATGACAGTAGTGCAGTCCTCTTAGCTATTAGGAGGAAGATGAGTGACAAACACATCAATGTACTGTTCACCAATGGTTCATAACAGCCTGGCTTAGGCCCCCCAGTGCTACTGGGCGTCTTTGACCGAGACTCAGTGTGTGGAAGGTATTTGTTTTGCAGATAAGATGGCATGGCTATCGAGATGCAGACGGCATGGATGGGGGCAGTGGTGCTTCTGGCAGGGCACTCCTTCACTGA
This sequence comes from Triturus cristatus, assembly GCF_964204655.1. Classification (NCBI taxonomy): domain Eukaryota; kingdom Metazoa; phylum Chordata; class Amphibia; order Caudata; family Salamandridae; genus Triturus; species Triturus cristatus. The sequence goes on from NC_140583.1 coordinate 884,296,742, forward strand.
ATTTGCCACAGTGTTAGTGGCGAGCCCCAGGATCTGGCCTCTAAGGTCGTAAAGGACAACCTGAGCAAGTTAGATACCTCAATGAGGGCATTAATCAGTGGTGAGGGCTTCAGCTGGAGTGCATGCGAGAGGAGAAGATGACAGTGGCTGAAGAGTGAAGTATGTTCACAAAGTTTGGAGTTTGCACCTATGCTCTTTTTGATATAAACAATGCCTCAAGCTCTGGGTCACCACAGTAATGAACATTGATCACCTGCCCATCACATATTCTGAACATGGTCAATCTTTGCAAAGCCAGTTGAATGAGGCGGATCCACCTTCTGAAATAACCTCCAGGTCTGCAAACAAAGGGATAGGAGATCCCACAGCATATGAGGAGAATGTGTTTCTGGAGGGGGCTAATAATAATCTACCCACCATTTCAGGGCTTGTCAGGACAATTTGAAAGCTGAGGGGGCAATCAACGCTGCTCCAGACAAATAAGGCCTAATGGTCACTGAATCTGCAAATGTAATGAGGAGAATACATTTGATGGCATGGTGACAATGCAGTTGAGCATGTGGCAACTTAAATCTCATATACTTAAAACCAAATACCATGACTTGGAGAGAGAAAAACAAAGTGTATTTGATGAAGTCGGAGATTTTTATCAACATTTTCATGCCTGGGGGTGTAAAGTAGAGCTGAAAGTGTGATATACTTATACATTTGCCCACTTACATGGTTATCAGAAGAATTCAGATTGAACGATGGACAGTAACTAAAGTGAAGGAAGCCATACACTTAGTCGAACAAGGCACTAGGACCCAAAGCGATTCCCTAGGAATTTTACAAACCATTACAGAGACTCTGGTAGTTCTGTAGCAAAGGTATTCATTTCCTTGACAGAGTGGGAATGGGACAAACATCTCACTAACTCAGAAATCAGGGAAGGATTCCAGAGAATGTGAGTTATAAGAGCCACAGCACCTGTCATTATCCATACAAAAACCTTCAGTAGGATTCTTGCATCAAGCTTGGACAAGTATCTGCCAAAGCTTGTTGATTCAGCTATCAATGTATGTAAGAAATATCTAAACTCAGTATAATGTAAGGAGGACAATACGCAGGCTCCACAGAAACAGATCCCGGTGGTCCTCATGATCTTAGATTCTGGAAAAATGTGTTTAATAGTCCATCAATTATTTGCCAAGAAAGACTGGGATTCTGGTAAATAGGATCAGGTCAGAGAATGAAACATCTGGGCAGAGGAAGGAGACGGGTGCTCCATTTTCCTCTTCTCTGTGCTCTAGAAATAGAATCTCTAAATACTATTGTAAGAAAATGCCCTGAAATTGGAGGTATGTATCCCTTTCAGAGGCATACAACATAAATCATCCATGCTTGCAAGAGACACGTCACTGACTTCAGCCAAACCAGGGTACTTTTTGGGGCACTGATTGAGAAATGAAAACGCTTAAATAGAATTAACGTCTTTCAAAGTAAGTCCACTTCAAGCTGCCGGAAGTCTAGGTTTGTTATTTTCATGCTGCCTTATATTTTAACTAAACCAAAAGCTCTCTTAGGCATCTGGTCATAAATCTAATTAACTAGATATTGACTCTCCTAAAAGCAGTGAATAGTGACTATCCAGCAAACATAATTGTGAAATTGAATTCTATTGTGCTTTGGGTGATTGGCAACAGAAACGATGAATCCACGTGTTTGAAAATGGTCGATGCCAACTCTATATCTATTCCGAAGAAGATATCTTATTCCTACAGATAAAGCAGGATGGTTTCATCTGGGGCGGTAGTAGGACTATGTTGTTCTCGACTAGATTTCAGAGCTAAGGGCCTTGGGTCTTCAGCAAATAATCTTTTATTTTGAACACAAGAAAATGGCAAAAGCTATGATGTAAGGCAAGTATGAAAACTAGAACAGAAAGAGCATTGGCAAAGCCAGTAGGTCTGTGCTAGTTAAGTTATATGTGTTCTTTGTTGTAATATTTCTACTGTGTGTATGAGAGACACAGGGATTTGCCAACATCACACAGAATTGTATGGACCATGGATGAGGTCATGAAAATTTGTGATAGGATCATGCAAGTCTATGAGATGGGCTCTTGAGCATTGTGGAACGGGGTCAAAATAGTCTATGGGATGGGACCAATACTCAAATGTCTGGCACACTAACCATCCTTTCCATAGACCGTGACTTTTGCGCTACATTTTTTGTCTCACTATAATTACGGCTACGGGCCAAGTCGTAATTTTGCAAAGTAAGAAAATACAGTGCTTTTTTTTTTTTTTACCACAAAATTGAACTAAAGTCTGCAAAAACGTTATGGTGGCTAGTTTCTGGTGTATAGGGTGTGAGTGAAGTATCCATGTGCTAAATCCATGTGCTAGTGTTACTTTCTTCACTGCAGTGTTAATTTGAGCCAGTGGTCGCAAGCTGGGCCCATGGAAGATCATTTTTATGGACTTCAAATAGTTTTTCGTTCACGCGACTTTGACCCATAACAAGAGAGAAAGGCAGAAAAGGAAGAAAGACAGAAGAGAATGACATAAAACTGTAAGATGTGGAGAAAGCAGGGATGAAAAACATCCTGCAGGAATGAGTTAACTGTGCAGGAAGTGTGGGGTGGTGGTGGATGAAAGAGGTATAAAATGGAATTAAGACTAGACAGCCTTGGTATTCTGAACCTGCAACATTTCGCAACATCTGCCTTGGGCATCTGAGAAAAGCTTGGACATGGCACATATTATTTTACAGATTAAGTACCTGCTCAGACCATTAACACCTATACACAACCTCAAATGAGCTGCACAAATTCAAATGTGAAATAAAATCCTTAAATACCATTCACGGTCTCAAATGCACAGGCACAGCCCCAGATTATTATTTGTAACCACAGAACTGCCAGGCACAACCAACATATGCCGAGCTCCAGACCAGCAGTCAGAGCTGCCGGCTCAGGAGCTGGGGATCCGAGATTCAAGTTTCAGGGCCGGCGCAACATCCTGTGATTCTGAGCAAATCACTGAATCTCCATGTGCCCATGGCCAGCACATGGATACGCTAATGAGTGATAAGCTGCGCTATATAAATCCATCTATAAACTATGCCAAGCAGTTTTCATTGCAACTACTCCAAATGCAAGTATGGCTTTAAATGCATAGCGCTTCCTTCCCCTAGTCAGGAAGATTATCAGAAGGCCATACAGTCCACACACTGGTGGGCTTGGCTACAAATAACCAGTGCAGTCTCACCAGGTGCATGTACAGCATCCGTTCCTCAGTGCAGTTTACCCATTCTGATGCCAGTGCTGCCTCTTCAAACTCCAGTTTAGGCTAAAATGTTCAGTGGAACCTCAGTGCAATCTCCCCACAAGCAGATATGGCATCAAATACCCAGGGCAGCCTTCTAGTGTGAAGACTTGTTCCAAATCCCTGAAGCATTCTCTCCCATTTGCAGCTGAAAGCCAAGTAGCCCAGTACAGCCGCAGAACAACCTTATAAAGCATAAACACCATGGAAGCTTCACAATACAAACTACAGTGACAAGTGTCCAGGGCGTCCTCTTCTTATGAGATAATCTCAAATTCCCAATTAGCTTCAGCTGATTTCCCCTCCATTATCGACCTTCATCTCGAGACCAGCATATGCATGACGCGGAGGAAACCCTCAACCCTGGTTTGATTAATTCCTTAGAACCATCAAACAGGAATGCCGGAGACAAGAGCGCAAATGGTGCATAGAATAGAAGGTAGAGGAGAGGGAAAAATATAAACTCTGCTCGGTAAATTATAATAAAAAAAAAAAAAAAAATCCTTGCCGCCAAATCTAAATACTACACAGAACAAATAAAAACCGCTAATGACGTAACTAAAACCCTTTTTCAAATGATAAAAAAACTAACTACCCCCACAGTAATTAATATAGCAGTCAATAACCAAGATTTTTGTGATTCTATAGCCTGTTTCTTCCAGGAAAAAGTTAAGAATAGCTATAAAAATTTCACCAGCAGCTGTTATGATAATATATCTACAAAACTAAGAACCAAGTCACTCACTTTCAGACATTTCACGCCCCCTTCAGTGGCACAGATTGCAGAACACATCCCAAAGATTAAAGCAGGGTATCCCCTCGACTTATGCCCCCTGAAGATTGTACACATGGTACCAGAAGTTATAGCACGTTATCTATACGTTATCTTCTCTACCATGTTTAACACAGGGGTTTTCCCCACTTCCTGAATAAATCATTTGGCCGGTCACTGGTGTCATACGCCGATGACACACAAATTATAGTATCACGCGCAAAAAGTGACAATTATTCTGGGAGCGCTGTCAATAACTGCATGAGTGCAGTCAGCAGATGGATGGATGGATGGATGGATGGATAGTAATTGCCTGAAGCTTAACTCTACAAAAACAGAGGTCATCCCGTTCGGCAATGATCCTCACATCTGATCTTCGAACTGGTGGCCATCGGATCTGGGCACTCCACCAATGCCGACCTCAAAAGTAAAAAATGTAGGGATCCTGATGGATATGGAGCTAAAATATAAATACCAAGTCAAAAAGGGGACTCCTCTTCCTTTACCTGCTTAGAACTATCAAACAAATTAAAAGACTTCTTCGGGCAGATCTTCTAAAATCTGTAGTCATTGCCTTGATCTTATCACAACTTGATATCTGTAATGGTCTCTATATAGGCCTTCCAAAGGGCCCACTTAAGGAACTACAGACTCTTCAAAATGCGGTCACATAATTCTTTCAAAAAATTCCTACATTTCAAATGGCTAGATTATCCATTAGAGAACTGAATTGGCTCCCGGTTAGCCATTGCATCACCTTTAAGGCACTCTGCCTAGCTTACAAAACACTCTACGGGAAAGCCCCAGCCTAACTTTAGAAAAACCTGGAGTGGTATATACCTGGTAGAACTCTGCGCTCCAGTGCAGCTAGACTTATGAAGCTTGCTACTTTCAAATGTGCCACATGTGTGGGGCAGGGAGAGAAGCTTTTTCAGAGTTATGGCTCTATAATGGAACCGCTTGCCACCTGAATTGAAAGCACCGTCATCACTCCCTGTCTTTAGGAAGCTACTCAAAACCTGGCTTTTTCATCAGTGATCCGATTACAGCACTATTCAGGATGCCAACGGCTCGTCTCAGCTCCACATAGCGCCAAGACACTACCGGATATTTGTGTGCTTTAAAAGTTATAGCATTCACTCATTCATTCAGTACCAAAGAGGAGGCTTCTAGGCCGGGAGGCTGCAAGAAGCCTCCCTGCCTAGAAAGAAATCAGACTTCTCATCTTCTATCTAGCCCTTAATGCCTCGACAGCCTTCCTTCTACTGAGAGATTAGGAGGGCAAAAAGTGTGGCACCTCTCCGAGCCCTGACCACATTCCGATTATGTGCTTCCCCATCACCTCTGCATCACTCGTGGCAAGATAGGATTGGACAACCATTTAAAGACGTTTTAGATGTACATGTGGATTAGAAAACAGACACTCCTATAATACTTTTTCTTTCCTCTGCTTACATCATACCCCTACAGTACTATCATCTGGGGGAACTCCTGCCCCAGATGTACTATCAAAGGAGGACACATTACAATCAAACAGTAGTGAACAGTCATATCTGGCAGCACTATTTAACAACTGTGAGATGAAGGATGGAAAGGCTCAAGGTATAGGTTCATGAGTTCCCCACTCCAGCATATGGTGACCTCTCCGTCCATCTTCCAACACTCAATAGTCTAGCTCAGGGTGTGTCTTCGGGGTCCCCCCTAGATCCCCTTCCCCATAGGATCTGGAAGGAGTATGGTCCAGAAGTATTTCCATGGATGCGACTGATCTGCTGCCAATCTCTGGAGGAAGGAGTAGTCCCAGAAGTATGGAAGCAGGCAGTGGTAACTCCCCTGCTAAAGAAACCTTCTTTGGACCCAACAAACCCAGCTAATTTTAGGCCTATATCTCTCCTGACTTTTCCTATAAAAATCCTGGAAAAGGCTGTCAGCAAGTCCCTGTCGAGGTATCTTGAAGATAACCATTTATTGGACAGGGATCAGTTTGGCTTCCGCCCAGGTCATGGGACGGAAATCGCTTTGTCAACCGTGTTGGATAATCTGCGAATGCGAGCCGACAATGGTAACTCTTCGGTGTTAGTGCTACTGGATATGTCGGCCGCATTCGACACGATAAGCCACGCAGTGCTGATAGGAAGGATGGAGAGACTGGGTGTGAAAGGTCATGCCTTGAAATGGATGCAATCATACTTGTCAGATAGACAACAGGTTGTAACCATGACACCATTTGCCTCTCCCAAGTCTTCGGTATGCCACGGAATGCCTCAGGGCTCGGCAAGAAATCCCATCCTCTTCAATATATATCTACGCCCTTTGATTCCCATTATAAAATCATAAGGGATTGACCTGGTCAACTATGTCGACGACACCCAACTGGTGTTTTCCCTGGAAGGGAAGCACTTGGCGTCTATGGACACCTTCCAGGAAAGCATGTGTCGGGTATCTGGCTGGCTTAAAGCAAATTCTTTGCAGCTTAATTGGGGGAAAACGGAGCTGGTATATTGCTCTGCAGCCAGAATGTCACAACTCCTACCGTGTGAGTTCAGACTCACCACAGAGGATGACCCCCTGGTCCCAGTCAAAACAGTACGCAACCTGGGTTTCTTGGTTGAAGATCTTCAAATGCTGTCACAGGCTAATAAAACAATCAGTGTGTGCTTTGCCTAGCTAAAAGCACTTCAGCAGATTTTACCACTTCTACCCAGTGAGGCTAGACCACTGGTGGTGAGGAGCATAATTCTGTGCAGACTGGACTATTGCAACTCCTTGTATTTTGGTGCTCCACAATACATCTTGCAGGGGCTGCAGAAAGTCCAGTCTATAGCAGCTAAGCTGGCACTTAATAGGCAGCGCAGCTCCTCCACCACCTTGGCTCTGAGGGACCTCCATTGGCTGCCCATTAGGGACAGAGTTAGTTTTAAGTCCCTATGCATGATATACAGAGCATTGCATAGCACAGGCCGTCTATCAATGCAGGAGAGATTCACCTGGTACAAGCCTACTAGACACCTTCGCTCTTCTAGCGTAAATCTGGCAACAACTATCAGATTTAAGAAATCCAGGCTGGGAGGTAGGGCCTTTGGTACAGCAGCATCACGCCTCTGGAACAAGCTACCCCAGAGCATCAGACAAGCTAACTCTTTGTTAGGTTTCAGAAAAAGTCTGAAGACCTGGCTATTTCCCAGGAATGAGAGTAATGCTCCTTGCTAACATTCAGGCCCGCTTCTGTTGACTCCATCAGTCTAGGTTTAAAGCGCCAGGATACCCGTAGGGTGACAGTCAGCGCTATGTAAGTGTGTAATACAATACAATACTCAGCATGCTGTCACAGCACCGTGAAGCCTTGCAGGCCTGTCAGACATGCTTTCAGTGTATTCAACAATTTGCTGTTAAACCAGGTGTTCCGCGGAGAATATAAACCACAAACATGTTTGCCTCCTTTCATACTGAGAAAGGAGTATGTGCATAGGATTAAATCCCTGCTAGATTTTCGGGGCAACCATATTCAGCATATTTCCTTACAATTAATTTAAATGGTAATCATGCATTTAATCATTGCTTTTCCTTTGGACATTATATGGGCCATGTGCTACTATAACTTAGATGGGCACCCCTGGGACAGACAGAATTCACATTTAAAAACGTGTATGTAACATAGGACTGGAACTAAAACTTTCAACTAAACGTACCATTTCTAAAACACTTCATAGTGTCATATAAAAAAGGAGAGAATTGTCCACTAATTCAAGAACCTACTTCAAAATAATCCTCTTCCAAAATGCGTGGCCCGTATTCTTCGTGTTTTTCTGATGGCAGAGTCTCTCTCAGGACTCTATTTTCTTTCTTCTTTGAAACAAGGATTCAATACAAACGCTATTTTTTCTCAAACTAAATTTCCTATGATGTTTTAGTGAGAGCAGCTTTCGTTTAAATGCGTCGCTGCGTGTTATTTTCCATGACACCCAGAACGGTCAGTATTATGTAAATGCCACCTTACAAAACATGTTGTGATTAAAAAGCACGTATTAAGTCATAGCTGGTAAAGTTGAGAATCACTCCCATTTATGCCGCAATAGCGCCAATTACCCCGTTCAGGGTGATAAAATACCATGAGACAGGCCCGGCTCCAGGAATTTTTATTTGGGTCGGCCAAGGGTGCATGTGAGTGGGCCACTGCGGGCTTGATTTGTCGCATATGTCTAGCCAGGCCTGCTTCCGGGCCCTCCTTTATCTCTTCTTAGTCATACAAGGGCCAGTAAAACGCACTCTTTTCCAAATCTCTTTCTAAATAGTATCACTCTCAAAAAGTGTTTTTTCTATGTAATGTTCCTTTGACGGGAAGAGGAGGTTTCTGAGGTGGGAGTATCAGGCAACTGACACTTCTCGGGCTCCCACTGTGCGAGCCTTCAGGGAGAATCCCTCTTCATTACTACCTCCACCTGACCCCGGACTCTGAAACGCACTCCCTTACAGGACTGATTATCCACTACTCCTCTCCAGTGCACCTTATCTCACAGCTGACCTTGGGCCCCAGCCCCATATCAGGCATTATCGGGCTCCACTTTTTTTTTCCCGGTAAAAACATTAGTAAAATCACCTTCAACCTTAAAACATTGAATATAGCAGTAAATATAAATAGCATGTATTTTAAAGTATGTTCCACAGTAGCCCTTATGACTCGACTGCTAATTAAACAAACAGAAAGGCCATGACAGGGCCGGGTTTAGCGCTGATGCTAAAGTCTTTTTTGGCGTCACTCCAATATCCTCTTTCTCCGTAAATACATTTACTACCACCTTCCAACAGTGCCCCTCATCCCTCCATGGCCCCCCCCTATTGACGTCTTCCTCAGATTCCCTAACTGCCACACGCCACAAGTGCCCCTCATCTCCCCATAGCCCCTCCCCCTCGTGACCTCCCCCTCGGATTCCCTCACTGTCACCCTCCACCAGTGCCCCTCATTTCTCTGTAGCCCCTCCCCCTCATGACCTCCTCCTCCTCAGACTCCCTCACTACCACCCTCCACCAGTGCCCCTCGTCTCTCCCTAGCTCCACCCCACCCCATGACCTCTTCCTCGGATTCCCTCACTGCCATCCTCCAACAGTGTCCCTCATCTTTACGTAGCCCCTCTCTCATATGCATTTCATTTGATGTATAGCGCAACTCACATCAGTGTAGTGTGTGTCAGTACTTTACACCACGCACAAATTATACAGAGACAATGATTCATACAAGTATATAAATCAGTCTACAGGGAATGTCACATAAACCAATGAAGATTACAAGGTGTATGAATCACATGTCATACATACTGGTGGGCAGTATATTTTAAGAGGGTTTGGTCTGGGGAAACACAACCTTAGGATTTAAAAAGAGTATTCCATGGGGGTCAGCTTTACTGATAAAAATGTATATCTGCCAAAACATACTCATTTTAGCAACATTAGAATAATGAAAGATTGAGGAAGTTCTAACTATATCACAAAACAAAAAAAGCGAAGTTCTAACTATACCATTCATGTTTGTATGCAGCTCTTTGATGACAGTTCATTGGTCACTGTCCTATGTTAGGATTGTAACTTCTGAACTGCAAGTAACAAAAGGATATCTGTGACAAAGGCAGTAACCCACTGAGCTTCCACATAAACTACAGTTCATCTACATTTACAGACTACTAACAGACAAATGATTGCTCTCCAGCAGGGTCATTAATCACCAGAGTTATCTGGGCATTTGTATTGTCTTATTGTTGTCCTGCATCGGCCATGATAATGATAACAATTGTTTAAATGAAGCACACACGAAGTATGTGTCCTGCTGGTCCTGTGCACATTTTAAACCGAAAAACAAATAGTAACAAATTATCTTACCTACTCCATTAGTCAAACTTCGTGTCACAGCATGATGAGATAAGCTGTGATGGGGTCAGGAAAGGTGAATAGGAATAAACAAACTTCTTTTCTCCTGCACTGCATAGAAAAAGAAATATCCACGCAGCAGGACGGTAGGCAAAGGTTACCATTGTCAAAGAAAAGATTTGTCACCTTTCGCCATGTGGAGATGAAGGGGTGAAAAAAATAAGCAAAGCCTCATTAACATGTAATTGGTCTTTTAAAGACCTGTGAAGTACTCAGTTGCGGCTGCGATAATCTCAAAAACTGTCCGTGTGTTTGCGCGCCCAGGAAGCTGTCTCAGCCCGGGCGCGCACACACGACTGGGGGTTGAAGCACTCGGAGCCAAATGTCGTTGCGCCCCTGCCTTCAAGCCCTCCCTGCGAGGGCCAAGGCTCTGCCCCACCCGACCCACCCGCTAGAACCGGGCCTGCCATGAGATGGCGCTGGGTGCAGGCAGCGGAACAAGCCACGCCAGTAGGTGTCATATAATCAATGTATTTGTATGAGGTCATTAGAAGAAACAGTGCGCCTGGTCCTGTCTTAAGAACGCACAGCATTAACATGAGATAAAGGAAGTGACGTTTCACATTGCAGATCTTCACCTTACTACTACAGATGGAAATCAAAGGACGTATTATAACGGTATTCTTTAGCAAATACTTGTATTGAATTATACTTTGAAATAATACCACGTATCGAGAATCTCGCAACCTTTTCAATAAAAATGCACCCAGAGATCCGTTTGATATGATGGCTGGCGTATTTCATGCATTTGCTTACAGATAGCAATGCTCGTTGTTATTTCCTGGAAAACAAACTCCGTTGTCAACTTTTTGTTTTTTACCCTATTACTTTATATGGTATTTAAAGGTATTGTCAACTTCACGTATGCAATGTACAAAGAAGTTAAAACAGACACTAGCAATACCCCCAGAGTTCAGTCTAAAGTAAATATTTCACACCATATTGAAGAGTGAAAACGTCCCCTGAAAACTAAGCAGTTCACCATTTAAAAGGCAACAGCTAAGAATAAAATGTAACTTTTTTTCTTCAAATGAGCGTGTCAATTACAACAGTGAAAACAGACTAACCTTTAAGGAACACGTCCTCTTCATTTTCCGATGACATCTTTTCAAACGATATTTTGCCACCTTTCTGGTCCGAGGTTTTTGTTGTACTGTTCGAATACCTCCCAGGCTGTTTTTTAAGTGTTGGAGAATGTAAACTCTGCTCGCTCTCTACTTCCTGTTACAAGACATAAAGGGGATGTTAGTTGAAAGCTATCAGTAGGAAACAGATGTGGTTTTCCTGGGGGTGTCTATTACAAAAGCCGTACCTTCCCCATGCAAAGCGGTACATTGCGTTATTATGGTATGACAGTACCCTGTAGATAGCCCGGAACTTGTGCATCTGAAAGCCCCAGACAACATTTCTTCTACATTTTATTTTCTAAGAGTGTTCCTTTCAAGACTAATACTGGAGTTTATAGTCGAAAGAAAAAAGGGTGAAACAAACCAGAGACTAAATAACATTTCATATCGCATTACTCAAGAAAATATTATCAATATATTATTCCTTCATCATGCAAACTGCAGTTATTTTCTTGAACACAAGGATAGATCTGCACAAACCCAGACACTCGCTTACCATTGGCAACTAAGGTCCTGCAGGACCATTTTTGTTCGTTTTCTCTGAGGCAAAACAAGTTAGCAAGCATTGGCAAAGCCAATAGGTCTTGCCTCTGAAAGCTGTTGGCTTTGGAAACGTTCCTTAGCCATGCTGTAGAGCAGTGCAGATGCTCTGCAGGGTGGCTAAAACTCATTTTTAAAAAGGGCTGTGACGTAGCCAGGGCTAATTATTATTATTTTTTCTGTATTAGCGGTGGATGCATCATAGTAATTTTTTATTCTTATTTTAGCTATGCTGCACAAAAGCCAAACTGCTCTACAGCATGGCGACAAACCATTGCCAAAGTGAGCAATACCAATAATGTACAGCAGGAAAAAAGGCAGTGGCAGAGCCAATAGCTCAACGGCAAGACATACTGGCTTTGACGATGCTTATTAGGTCTGGGTACAATACTCCTGTGATTCTGAACAAATCAGTTAATTTTCCCCATGCATGAAAACAAAAAAAACATATGAATCTGGTAAAAACAAAAAAAACTATCACAAACAAGCGATAGCGTCCATGTCTTAGTGAAAATACATTTGGAAGCAGTCACAATAAAAGCAGAAAATAGCCTTTATGAAGTGTGAGTGCATAGTAAAACATCGCTACAAATGGCAAGGGGTTCAACAAGGATAAAAGGGAAGAGGAAAATTAAAAGTTGTGCCTCAATCACAGCTCAATCAGTGGAAAGACAGCAATCAACCTGAGGCAATCAGTACTTGGTCCTTGCTCCAGCTGAAAGAAGAGGAAGAGAAGCCATCCTGTGCTGGGCCATCAAAAGACACACAATTGATGGACGGAGTGCAGAACAAATCAAAATATTCACCCCCAGTCAGGAGATCTGGGTTAAATCCATCATTCTTTTGCTCACCATGCCACCCCAGTTTAGACCTGGCAATATGCAAATCAATCTTGACCCTGTGCCTCATGGGCACAGTCCAGACCGAACTGCCAAGCCAGGTCCTCCCTGGACCGGAAACAAGCATCCTAGGACCAGTTTCAGGGTTTCACCCCTCTTCGGCCAGGATAGCTTGATTCCTGTGGCACAGTGAGCCCAGGACCCATGTCTGGGCATACCTAGTGCACTTAGGGCGAGAAAGCAAAAGACACACAATTGATGGACTGTTCCCATGAGGTACAGGGTCAGACTGATTTGCATATGGCCATGTCTGAACTGGGGTGGTGGAGTGAGCTAAAGAATGATGGATTAAACCCAGATCGGTTGACTGGGGGTGAGTGTTTGATTCATTCTGTAGTTTTTGAGAAGATAACATTAAAAAAAGTCAATGGGTGGACTTGAAACAGTTAACATTTTATTTTATAGCTTAGCTTTCATTTTCAGTGGGTGTATGACTTGGTTCATGGACTAAACATTTTAAAGCATAAAGACCTACTATTGGTTGAGGGAGCTTGTAGCTCTCATTGACCACTTATTGATCTACAGCCAAAGCTGCAGATCCAACAATGATTAGCTTGAAAATTACTCTTGTGGCTGTCATTACAGAATGTGGGTGACAGTTCCTGTGTCCCCTAAAAAAAAACAAAAAGTAAAAGCCACTTAAGGGGGAGGGTAAACAGACCATGAACCCCAGGCTAAAGTGGGTTCACCTTCCAAAGGTTACTCTAAACAGTAACAAATGCCAACAAAAAAATTGTCCATGTGCAACAGTTTGCAACATGTCAAAGAGCTGGTTGGGCGGGGGCAGGGGCTAGTGCAGGGCAGAGGATAGAAGGGTGGTGGTGCTGAGGACCTCCGAGGGATGCGGCCAGTTCAGTGCAGGCAACAGAGGAGCATGGGGGCGCCAGCACAAAGGCGGCCCCTTAGCAGCTTGGGGGAGCCCCCTAGTAAGTTGTGCTCATGGAGAGGCGGTGTGGCAATTCCACCCCGGAGTTTGTTCATTTCATGCTTTCTTTTCCAAATCTCCCTTCATTTGGCTATTAACATGGCAGATCCTCTGCCCTGTAAACATCTGCCAAGATGGTCAGTACTACCAACACCTAACACTTCCAGTGACCTGTGGTTTGAACAATAGTAATTTCATCGTTTAGTGAGGCATTTAATCCAGGTGCTTAAAGTTTTAGTCCAGATGGTCATCTCTTCCTTCTAGCAGGTCCGACTTCCAGCCATTATGACCATAAGGAAATTGTGCTCAGGCAAAGTAAGTGTCAACAGGGTGTGTAAGAAAACTAAATCTAACCCCACTGTGGAATAAATCAAGCCACATGGGAGATTTAGAGAGCTAGGCTCCCATATCAACGTACTTTGCAATAGCAAATATATTAGTAGGTACCCCAAGAGGGGTCTCCTGGTCTAAGTTGCACAACCAACAAAACAATGACATAGCATCTAAAAGTGTCTAGTCCAAGGAGGAAATAATTAAGTCTGTTCTCTCTGTGCACTTGGTGCGTGCTGGCGGAAATAAGGTCTTTCATCCAATAGAGGCTCAGACTAATATCTTGAAAATTCCTTTAATTGTGGTTCCACTGACAGGGCAAACTGTTTTGAGATCTCAGTCTATTACTGACTACACTTTACTAGGTGCAAATATGGACCGTCTTGAAGTAATTGATACAGCAACAGTTGGGTCACCCCATAGAAGATACAACATTGAAGTTTCTAGCTGATAAAACAAAAATCAAGCTCAATCTCTCTAGTATTACTCCCACCCAGTTTCTCATTCATTTTTGAAACATTCACTAGAACCACATCTGGGTTGTCAAGCTTCATGTAACCTTCAGAGACATTGCGTCCAAGTTTGAGTCATTCCAATGTTTGAAGAGAATCATTAGTTCAATTTTAGAAATGTTCGAGAAATTAACATCAAATTCTGGCCATGTTCTAGAGACCTTATCCTAAACGTGTCATGGTCTATCGACAAGAAATGTTGCGTCAACAAATGGTAGTGCTAACAAATTCCATGATGGTAGTGGCACAGCAAAAAAAGTTCTCTGTGACAGCTTCCTTGAACCAGTACTAATGGGCAAGGTTCTCCCTCGACAGCTGCTATGTTGACTCTTACCACCTGCATGTCTATTCCTGCTCACACTGGAAAGCAAACAGTTCCTTTAGAGTCTCCAGAGGAGACCGGGATAAAGAGGATAAATAGATAGAAAAAGAAGAATTACAACAGAATCTTCTTCCTAAGATCCTTGTTCAAAGAGTCAGAATGAAATAATTTTGAGTCGAACCAGAAGCAACCATCCCTTTATTTCCTATACTTCAGAAGAAGATGTCAACTGTGGCAATAAAAGAGATGTCTGATGAAGAAAAATGCATTTTAACAACACAGCCTCCTAGTTTAGTTACCTCTTCAACTAAAATGGGTAAAAAGTCGCAACTCTGGAAAAGGAACAGGAGAACTCGACAAACAAGCAAAGGGGGTGCCAGGAAACTTTAATTTGCTGCTGTATCCAACAAAGGTGACTCGAGAGCTGACCAATCCAGTGGGCAATGTGTGCCCCTGGATTCTGTCAATATATTTCCCCCTCAGAGTCCGCAGCCACAAGGGGTAATCCCAAGAAAACCTCACCATTCCCAAAGACTTTCACTACCAATATCGAATAAGTGGCTAAACATTTGCTGGATCAGAGGAAAGTTATTACTGTAGGATTGAATCCCTGTGCAAGCTCATTTAAGCCACCTTTAATAACATATTAAAAAACTCTCCTCTTTCAAATTATCCCACCCAAAGAAAGGCCCTGAGAAACTTCCCCTCTAGCCCATTAGTTAACACTTTCTTTCACATTAGACTTCATTATTCCATTTGATGAGAAAGGCAAGGCAGTGAACAGATTTTTCTTGTTAAATTGCTTTGAAGAAATTGTCAATACTGCCATTGGCAAAAAGCAGTGATATTCAGTCTGTTTATATCCTGCAGTCTCATTTGGTAAACAGTCTACTCGGAGATTATAGACAACACTGTCATGGAAAATTGTGACTATTTCCTTTATAGAGGCATAGATTTTGCTCACTTGCTCTCTCCTAGGAATAACTCCTTGTGTCATAAATCCGTTTTAGGTAAAGGTGGTGCCACTGGAATCAACTCAAAGGCACCCACCCAAGGAAGTTGTTAGCCTATTGAAAGCACAGAACACTGTAATCACTGCAGCCCCTACCAGGAGACTGGTAACCATCTCCTCCCATGGAGGATTTGCTTTCTGTTCCACTGTCAAAGGAGTCCCAGAATGGACACTGGTTGGTCAAATCATTGAATTACAACCAATTGCTATCCTATCGATTTGGTTGCCAAACCTAACAGGTTTTTGTGTCATCTCCTGGAACAGGGGCGGCAATACAATGATAAAAAACAAATTGGCATTTCTTTCTAGCCTGTAGCATTAATTGTATTCAGGGAACATGGAGCTCTTCTGGCATCAATTTAGAAACATTTTGCAATTAACTTGCTGCCTCATCCTCGACTAGGAGGCATGCAAGTGGGGGGGGGGGTGTTGATACTTTTAAACACGGAGCATGAAACTCTAGTTTCTTGCATGCCTTAAATTTGGTACAAGGTCTAAGATTTACAGGGTATCTG
Source organism: Triturus cristatus (assembly GCF_964204655.1). Taxonomy (NCBI): domain Eukaryota; kingdom Metazoa; phylum Chordata; class Amphibia; order Caudata; family Salamandridae; genus Triturus; species Triturus cristatus. The sequence goes on from NC_140583.1 coordinate 884,312,926, forward strand.
TCTCAATCACCTGTTGTACATACATTTCTACGGATAAATGTTTATATTTCACCTGGTCTAAAGAATAACTAGTTAGCAAACAATGCGTTTCTCTATTTGTAACAGTTGTTTTTCGCCTCAATTTTTAAACATAGTTATGAGCAGGTGAGGTTCCGTGTGAGACGGAACAACACTTTTTGAGTGGTGACGAATACGGATGAGTTTGGTGTCTACGAACCGCAAATGACGAGTATAGTGGGTGTATGCAGTTTCGCTATGCAACCACGTATGGTTCGTCTCATTTTTGGGTTTGTTCATCCGAACCCTTGGGTTCCATTTTAGATACGGCATCCATTTTGTTTCTTGCCCTCAAGTAGCCAGCGAACGGACTTTGTCCGCTTCGTGACCCTGGGACTCCCAAGCTTACACGAGGGACACGTGTTTCTTTGAGGGTGACTTTTACGATGAGGGAAATGACACGGCGAAGGCAGATGGCCCCGCTCGAGGCTAATCTTGCCGTGCCGGTCTATTGTTTCAGTCATGCATGCATTGGACACGAGGTCTTTGATCCCGTTATCAAGTTTCCTTTATTACTCCCAACACTCTTTTCGAACCTGTTGTGCATCCTTGTCCTTTCTTTGCATCTGTTTCTGTCCCCTCTCCTAATGTGTTTACGGTCAGAATGGAATGTGTTTTATTGCGGGGAAGGTATGTTTTTACAGTTGGGAATCGGCAATGCTGCTGTAATTATGTTCCGGCCTACTGAAACATGAACACGACTTTGTTTTCCATACTGTGCAATGGCAAAAACGTGTATAAAAGGAGCGATCCACTTTTGCAATTTGAAGCAGTCTCCGAGAACCTACACGTTGTGTACTTCTTGTGATTTCTGTATCCCTGCAGTAAATAAACGCTGATCTCTGACGTCGCTGGAAGTGTCCCGTGTCTCTGTGTTTTGTACGCCAGAACAGGTAACCCACGAAGGTTTCAGGTGTTGTTCCCTGGCACCGCTGGGTCTTAGAATAACCCAGTCCTTCAATTGGCGCCCAACGTGGGGCGACATCAACGGTACCGGTCCAAAGCCCGACGATCGTGAGGAACTTCGTGTGAAATCTCCGAGGGAGGGTGCACCCCGCTTCATCGATCCAGTTGTCGAAATAAGTGGCCCGACGTCTTTTCCCGCGAAGATCCCCGCCTCCTGACGGCTGCGACGGACTGATGCCCTGACTGTCGACCTGTTTTGGCGCCTGGCGTAGTCCTTTGTACGACGAGACGATAGACGGGCCTTCCTGGTGACGCCATTGTTCTTTCAGTTAAGTATTTGTGGGTCGCTCCCAGTGTTCCTTTGTTGTTTGCATGGTTCCATAGCATTTGTGGTTCTTAGTTGTTGGGTTTTATTTGACGATTGCAATTGCCAAAAACCGAGGGTCTTGCATTTTTGTGCGAGGACATCATAATTCGATAGCCCTTGAAGTTTGTAAACTCGGTTAGTGTGCATGATGCCTGGCCGTAGTACTTTGTTTGGGTTTCTCAAATGTTGCAGAATGGATTCCCGGCTGATGGATTCATGTCCGATACCTCCGGTTGGAACTCCAATTTACGAGCTCTATAGTCGCCATGGCGTGGGTCCTATCGTATATAACGAATATTGGGTTCGTTACACTAAAAAGGATGGTGTTCTTAGTTGGCCATCACATGGTAGTTTCGAAACTGCCGTCTTGGATAATTTGGAAGCTAAACTGTTTAAAAAGAAGGCTAGGCCAGCCATGTTTGATTCCTTCCGGTTATGGCGTAAAGAGGCCAAGCAGAAAGAAATTAAACAGAGTAAGAAAAATAAAAAAGAAGGTGTCATTACGGTGATGCGAAATGCAGAACAGTATCAGCGAGACAAAGATGAGAAAGAGCAGGAAGTTAGTGCTCGACTTCATCATATGGCGGTGGATAAGTGTTATCCGGTGTTACCGTCTAATGCCGATAAGTCGGGAGAAGAAGCGATAGAGGATTCGCTACTATCTTATCTGTTGAAATCACCACCTCCCTATGCTCCAGATACTGTGGGTCCTGTGATTCTTCCTATTCCTCAACCTGCTGTTTTGGCGGCTGCTGGTCAGCCCGCCGTTCCTCCCGCTCTCCCGAATCCTCTTGTGCCGCAAATCGTGCATCCTCCTTTACCGGCTTTTCTTCCTACTGCGCCTTTCTCAGCCCCTCCTCAGCCTGTTGTTCCCGCTACTCCCGGTGCCGCGTCCACTTCTACTGTTTCCACTCCTACTGTTCTTGCTCCTGTACCACCTTCTTCTCCTTCTGTTCGTAGCCGTCTTCTGAATGCTGTTGCTACTCTTTATTCTCCGCTTTTTGGGCCAATACTCGGATCGACTCTTTCGGATGTTGCCCAGAGGCGCAGCCAGCTTCCTGATGGTAGGGAACGTGAATCGTTGGTAAAAGTGGCACGTAAATGGATTCGTAATCCTGTTAAGTATACTTCGCGTGTAGTGTTTGAAACATTTTCCCAGTTTAATGCGCCCACGCAACGATTCGTGTTTGAGGAAATGTGTAAATCGTTGAAGGAGGAGTGGGATCATGATGTGGTCGATAATGTACCGTCTGAGGTTTCTGAGCTCCAGCATCAATTTATAACTGGTGTGATTGTAGGTATTAAGGTTCGCAATGCTCTAGAACGCCTGTTATCCTTTCGATGTACAGTGCAACCTCGAGCATTGTTTAAAGAAGAAACTGCAGAGTGGATGGCAAAACCTGGTCAATATCCAATGCGGGAAGTTCCTCCAGTGTGGATGCCAGGTGATCCTAATGTTAATCCTGCTGTCCCGGGACGTTTTCACAGAGTGTGGATACACCTCCCTTGGAAACGATCGGAAGTTTTACAGGTGAAGCAAACTTTGCCTGATCCCCGTAAAAATCCTGCAGGTTATTATAAGGAGTTGTCCCAATTAGTGGATGCTACTGTTATGAACCTTGCTGATATGGACATGTTGTTTGGCAATGTAGTGCCTCAGCCGATTTGGGCGAAAATTCGTCACGAGAATCACGCGGCTGAGTTAGGCGGCGACTGGGCTGCCCTTACGGCGGCAGACGCCCAGCAAGTTGGTGGGGCTAAACCTGAACAGCTTATTGTGGAGTTGCCCCAGAGGATAATTACTCTTATGAAGACGCTTATGCCAGCAATGCGCGTCAATTGGGACAAGTTGTCCGCGTGCAAACAAAAGAGGGATGAGAGCGTCTCCGATTTCTTTACGAGATTTGAGGAAGCATTTGTTGATCATAGTGGTCAGGACATGAGTTCGGAGGGTGGTCAGCGGTTGTTCGTTGATAAGTTTGTGTCGAACTTGTTGCCCGAACTTAGCAACAAGTTGAAGAATTCTGAGAGTTCGTGGGCTGTTTCTACCACTGCTCAAATATTGGCTACGGCCCAATATTACGAAAACAGAGAAAAGGAAGAAAGTGAACGTGCAGATAAGAAAACGAAGGATCTTAAAACTAAGGTCTTATTGCAGCAAGCGTATCCTCCGCGCTCAAATTTCAATGACTCGCAACAGCCAAATCGATCACAATCACAGTTTTCCAGGTCGCAGGTGCGAAATGACTCTCCCGCACCTCGCTTTGTGTTGGGATATAATCAATGTGCATATTGTCGAGGGGAGGGTCATTTGAAGTTTAATTGTCCAGTTCTCCGTGATAGGAACAATGGTGTGTCGGCTCGAGGAGGTCGTAGTGGTCCTCAACAAGCTTCACGTGGTAGAGGTCGCGGAGTTACTCAGAATCAGGCCGAGCGTCTCGTCACTTCCTCAGACTCGCAGAATTGTTTCGATCGACGCGATCTCTTGTCTGGTAGATCTGCACAGTATCATGTGGACGGCTATTATGTCGAGCGTGATGTTGATACGGACGGTATCTACTAGGACAGCCATAGACAAAGGAAGGGAGAAGTATCAGTTCCGGTTGATCAGAGAGGGCCTTATGTCGCAGTTGCCACATTGGGCGTCGTTGAGCCTTTTCTGTTGGACACTGGTGCAGCAAAAAGTTCCATCATGCATTCGAAACTCCCTGGCGCGCCTTTGTCTGGCTTAACGAATGTTTCCGTTGGATTCTCTGGCGCCCCCGTTAGCAATCCAGTTTCTAGCCCCTTGCCCCTTACGATTGGGTCTCATGAGTTAGAAGCTCCTTTGATTTTGACTACTGGTTGTGGTGAGAATCTTTTGGGCTTGGATTTGTTGAAAAGGTTACATGAGACTTTGTACTGCTCTCCTACGGGTGTGGAGCTTACATTGGGTGAGAGTGTGATTTCCCCTATGTATCTGTCGATCGATAAGCTCCCACCGGAATTGAGTTCTCTTCCGGCTTCTTTGTGGGCGGCAGGTCCCAATGATGTGGGCCTGCTGGATATACCACCTTATGTTGTTCAATTGAAAGTTGATGCGCGATTACCACGCATACCCCAGTATCGTATCTCCCTTGATGGTGAACGGGCACTATTAGCGATCATTTACGATCTGATCGATAAAGATGTTATTGAGGAGACACGAGGTAACGTGTGTAATAGTCCTGTGTTGCCTATTCTGAAGCGAACTGATCCCTCCAAGCCTCCCGTGTACCGTCTAGTTATTGACTTACGGGAGGTAAATAAAATTGTTGTCCCGCAGTTTCCTGTGGTGCCTGATATTACAGCTTTACTGACTCTGATTCCAGCCTCTGCATCATGGTTCTCGGTAATCGATCTGAAGAATGCGTTCTTTAGCATTCCGATTGCTGAGGAAAGTCGTGACTTGTTCGGGTTTTCATTAGGTGGTCGCAGCTTCCGGTTCAAACGTGCACCACAAGGCTACTGTGAGAGCCCATCGATCTACAGCCAAGCTCTTAAGAGCCAACTTGATGCATTTGTGCTGCCAGCTGGTGCGGCCTTGATTCAGTACGTTGACGATCTGTTGGTAGCTGCAGACACTGAACAGGTTTGCAAAACTGCTACTGTGTCACTGTTACAGCATCTATGTGACTTACATCACAAAGTGTCACCTTCTAAATTGCAATATTGTTGCCAAGAAGTTACCTACTTAGGTCACTTATTGTCAAAGGCGGGAAGAAGGTTGACCCCTGAAAGAATCGCAGCAATTGCTCGAATGACTGTGCCGACGACTCAGAGAGATGTGCGTGCCTTTTTAGCTATCACGTCATACTGCAGACAGTGGATTCCAAATTTTTCACTGTTAGCGAAGCCATTGATAGCTCTCACGTGCAAGGATGTTTCGACTCCTTTGCCATGGACGGAGGAATGTCAGAAAAGTTTTTCTGAACTTCGTGATGCGTTGTGTTTGGCTCCTGTGTTAGGTACTCCTGATTACAGCAAGCCATTTACACTATACGTCCACGAGAGGGAAGGTTGTGCGTTGAGTGTTTTAACGCAACAATTTGGTGGCAAGCAGCGCCCGTGTGCATATTTTTCCTCGACCTTAGACCCGGTAGCTAGAGCGTTGCCGAGTTGCTTGAGGGCGACAGCGGCGGCGGCGTCTATTCGACAGTCCGCTGGTCTTGTCATGGATAATATGCTCATAGTGATGGTTCCGCATGCAGTTGACACTCTCTTGAATCGGACAAAAACTCAACATCTGACGAGTGCAAGGTTGTCTGGGTACGAGCTGACCCTCTTGGCAAGTCATGTACAGATCAAGCGCTGTAATGTACTGAATCCGGCGACATTGTTGCCGATTAATATGGAATCAGAGGATGTACCACCACATGATTGTTATTTACGAACTGAGGAAGAAACAAAGGGTCGTGTGGACCTGAAAAACACTCCATTGACAGATCCCGATGGTACTTTGTATGTGGATGGTTCTTGCTTCAAATTGCCGAATGGCGATGTGATGACTGCGTATGCTGTAGTGACGTTGAGCACGGTTGTGGAAACTGCGAGATTGAATCAGAATTCAGCGCAAGCGGCAGAGTTGATTGCATTGACAAGAGCGTGTGTTTTGTCTAAGGGAAAGCGAGTGAATGTGTTTACTGACAGTCAGTACGCATTCGGCGTTGCGCACAACTTTGGAAGACTGTGGAGAGAAAGAGGATTTATGACATCGCATGGTACGAAGATCCAACACGGGCAGCTCGTGAATGATCTTTTGGATGCACTAACATTGGCTAAACAAGTGGCGATCGTTAAATGTAGTGCACATCGGAAAGTGACGGATGATGTTGGTCGTGGTAATGCGTTTGCGGATGAGATCGCTAAGGAAACGGCTAAGAATCTTACAACCCGAATGTATGTGACACGTTTAGTAAGATGGCCGACGGAGACTGGTATGTGTGAAAATACTGTTGAGAGTGTGAAAGCAATTCAGAACGAAGCTACCGAAGCTGAAAAGACCAAGTGGAAAGAGAGTACGGGAAAGTTGGATATGCATGGATGTTGGGTTGACCTGACGGAATGTCAGAGGTGGATGTTACCAGATGCGTACGTATTAGCTGTCGTGACGATGGCTCATGGGTTGTCACATATTAGTGCAAAAGGAATATGTAAGTTCTTGTCCCCTGTATGGAAGAATGAGGGTATTACTAAGTGTGCTGAGAGAGTGGTTAAGAATTGCATGGTGTGTTTGATGCACAATCCTGGCAAGGGAACCCCCACTCCACCTGGTCATTTTGCTCCTCCTGTTTGTCCCTTTGAGGTTATCCAACTGGACTTTATCCATATAGAGAGATGCAATAACCTGAAGTATGTTTTGGCTGTGGTTTGTGCGTTCTCCAGATGGATTGAGGCCTATCCTCTTAAGGATAATACTGCTCTGTCCACAGCGAAAATCCTGCTGAAGGAATACTTTCCTAGGTATGGAATGCCACGGATCGTGTGGTCAGATAATGGAAGTGAGTTTGTGGGAAGTGTAATGCAGAGTGTGTGTAAGGGCCTTGGAATTCGTCAAAAATTCCATAGCGCTAATCATCCTCGGGCAGCGGGTTTGGTTGAAGGGTACAATGGTACCCTGAAACTGAAACTTGCAAAGATACAAGCTACCACTGGTCTATCATGGCCTGATGCCTTGCCTCTGGCTCTCCTATCAACCAGAGCGACTGTACACTCTCGAGTAGGGCTTAGCCCATATGAGATTGTGTTCGGCCGCCCTGCGAACATTTGGGGAGTCCCGAGACCTAAGGCCTTTGATAGTCTTGAGTATCCAATGCTAATTGATTACCTTCATGATTTGACCACTAAACTACGGTTAATCCATCAACAGGTCTTTGAAGCTCTACCAGCGCAGACAGAGGGTCCTGGACATCAGCTCCGGCCAGGCGATTGGGTCGTTACCCGAAATTTCGGTCGGAAACGTAACTTGGAGCCAAGATTCGTAGGACCCTTTCAAGTCTTGTTGACAACGAGGACTGCGGTTCGACTGGAGGGCCGGAAAAACTGGGTCCACGCCAGCCACACGAAAAAGGTACCGATCCCCTTACCAACAGACGGTTGGGTGAGAACTGGGATTTCGGCAACGGAAACGGAGACTCCTTTACACTTTGTGCCGTTTAGTGACGCTCAACCTGTAGGGGATGATTTGTCGCTGCTAAACCCACTTGTGGAGTCATCGGTAGCAGAGAACCCAAGGTCTGACTCGTCGTTCACCTCATCGAACACTGTTGCGTCAGCTGAACCATTATTTGTAGAGCAAACTCGACCTGGAAGAAGTCGATACTTTCTTCGTTCAAGGACTAATAAAAATTAGTTGTATATTTGCTTTTTGATGCTATGAACATTATGGACAATTATATCCTTTCCTTTTGAGTTTTTATGTGCTTTCACTGCTAAGAGATTTGTATTAAAACTGAACGTTTTGAGGAAAACCTACCATCCGGGTTACCGTAGGGCCGTGCGGGTACTCCTTTCTGTTTAGCAGGTTTCTGACGCTAGGTCGGTTACTTTTGTCGATTCCTGGGAACTCCTGAGGATTGATAATCGCTACTCAGAACGAAGTGCGTCAAGTACGTCACAGACGGTTTGTAGAGGATGGCATTCTCTAAGCTGTTGGAAGTAGAAAGGATGTCGGCGCAGAGATCAGAGTTACAGAGGGTTGTACGAACAAAATGTTTTCTGTTTCAGGTGTTCCTACTGTTTCTGACCGTGTCTATGCTGTTGGTGGGCGGAGTGTATTTTGGAATACAGTTGTTATTACCTTCTGTTTCACCTACCTTTTCTCCTAAACTAAGCTCCATCACCACTGTTTCCCCACATTCTTTTCATCCTCTGCCTCAACACGAACAGGTTAGGCGTGCGGAATTTATGAATAACTCCTTTGTTCAACTCCTACATCAGCATCAGTTGGTGATGAATACTACCAACTGTTGGGTGTGTGGGTTAATGCCACATACCATGGATAGGGGTATTCCGTATTTGGTCCTTCCTTACAGCTCCCAGGGTTCAGCTCGAGCATTCCAAACTATGTTTCGCAGTGCACTAGATTCCTACCCCAGTCGAGAGCCACGTTCTGTCAATTTTGGTCCTGGTCCGTACCACAAGCCTTTGGCGATAGCGGATTTAGATAGAGATGTTTTTGATGCATCACTTATCCCGGAGGAAGAGGTGCAAGCCTATAAGGATCTGAGTGAGGCTGAGTATAGTACGTCAGTGGGTGATAGACAGCTTAAGAGCTCGTCCCCAATATGGATTGTACCACACCTCGGTAATTTCTGCTTGAAAGGTTTGGGTCGAAATCCGAGAGCACAACTTCGGAACAGTGCTTGCACTGACACGTATGTCCTACCGATGCTCTCTTCCCCTGTTTTTCTGACCGCTAAGGGCACTTATTTCGTGTGTTATGAACGCGCATATACATGGTTACCCCGTGATTTTTCGGGTACCGGTTATATTGCTAATCTTTTACCACCGACTTTCACGGTTGCCTCAGACTATCACAAGACTAGAGTTGTGAGAGGCGTTATTAGCAAAGAGGATACTGCCGGTCAAGAAGCAGGAGACTTCTTTAAGGGTTTCTTGCCGTTTTGGGGACCTATGGTTAATAGTAGGAACCCAAGACAGTTGACCCGTGTAGTTGAGTCGACTGCTAATATTACTGCGAGTGCCCTTGGTAATTTAACCGCTGAACTTCAGGCGGATAGACTTATGACATTGCAGAACCGTATGGTTCTAGATGTTGTTCTTGCGGATAGAGGTGGTGTGTGTAAAGTTATCCATTCGAGTTGTTGCATTTTCATTCCTGACAATGCTCCAACTGTCTACCAAGCCATCTCAAAGTTGCACAAGATTTACGAGTCCATACACGTGGACGAAGGCAATTGGACACTTCTAGGATGGTTTTGGGGTCTGATGTCAACTTGGGGTTGGAAGATTCTGATGATCGTAGGGGTTGTTGTAACGTTTCTATTCACGTGCTGTCTTTGCGTGCAGTGTGGTCCTGCCTTATGTGGCCTTTGTGCTACAACGTGTATAAGACGGCCATCTGTTACCAAGGAGACGTTGATGAATAGAATGATGTTCCAGCAGCAGCTGAACGATCTGATGAATATTGAAATAGATTCCGATCTTGACTAGTGCTTGCCTACATGAGGGCAAAAGGGGCATCTGAGGTTCCGTGTGAGACGGAACGACACTTTTTGAGTGGTGACGAATACGGATGAGTTTGGTGTCTACGAACCGCAAATGACGAGTATAGTGGGTGTATGCAGTTTCGCTATGCAACCACGTATGGTTCGTCTCATTTTTGGGTTTGTTCATCCGAACCCTCGGGTTCCATTTTAGATACGGCATCCATTTTGTTTCTTGCCCTCAAGTAGCCAGCGAACGGACTTTGTCCGCTTCGTGACCCTGGGACTCCCAAGCTTACACGAGGGACACGTGTTTCTTTGAGGGTGACCTTTACGATGAGGGAAATGACACGGCGAAGGCAGATGGCCCCGCTCGAGGCTCATCTTGCCGTGCCGGTCTATTGTTTCAGTCATGCATGCATTGGACACGAGGTCTTTGATCCCGTTATCAAGTTTCCTTTATTACTCCCAACACTCTTTTCGAACCTGTTGTGCATCCTTGTCCTTTCTTTGCATCTGTTTCTGTCCCCTCTCCTAATGTGTTTACGGTCAGAATGGAATGTGTTTTATTGCGGGGAAGGTATGTTTTTACAGTTGGGAATCGGCAATGCTGCTGTAATTATGTTCCGGCCTACTGAAACATGAACACGACTCTTTTGAAGTTTATTGTGGGAACTGAGTTGTAACCTTTGTTTTCCATACTGTGCAATGGCAAAAACGTGTATAAAAGGAGCGATCCACTTTTGCAATTTGAAGCAGTCTCCGAGAACCTACACGTTGTGTACTTCTTGTGATTTCTGTATCCCTGCAGTAAATAAACGCTGATCTCTGACATCGCTGGAAGTGTCCCGTGTCTCTGTGTTTTGTACGCCAGAACAGGTAACCCACGAAGGTTTCAGGTGTTGTTCCCTGGCACCGCTGGGTCTTAGAATAACCCAGTCCTTCACAGGGAGTGGTTGCTCCTTTCAGGAAAGGCAGTATTATTGTGCCCCTTTTTAAAAAGGCAGATAAAGCATCTCCTAGCAGTTATCGCCAAATAGCACTCCTTGGTGCAATGGGAAAGATAATTGCTAAAATTTTACTGGACATCTGCAAGGGTGGAATGTCAATACGAAGGTTCACCCTTTGGGGCAAATTGTAGTACTCTGGATAATATTACAATTATCCAGGCTTCACAGAAAACTACATGAAAACAAGAGGGCAATTGATATATGCATCTGTTATTGACTTCGACCAGGAATCTTTCCAACCTGGGAATCCCTCAATCCCTATTCCACTTAATAATGGCCCTGCACTCATCCGCTTGGTGTCAAGTTATTTTGGGAGGAAATCAAGGTCGCTCAACAAAAACAGGCAAAAACAAAACTTCCCTTTATTATTGTCCCTGTGGGTTTCCAAACTACCAGAGGCTCTTTCTTCATATAATGGAGACCCTCCCAAAGTAGAGGGTGAGGAAATAACCGGTCTGCTGTATGCGGACGATGTGAGAATACTAGACCGGACCGCCAAAGGCTTACAAAAAAAACTGGACTATCTTAAAACGTTTGCTGGAGACCACTTTTTAAAAATAAATATTTTTAAAAGTAAAGTCTTCGCTTTAAAGGCAAGTATCTTTTAAAGAAAACAAAATATACATGGCACCTTGGGAATGATAAATTGTGGGTGGTCAAGTCATAAGTATACCTAGGAAATATAAGTACTAATTTATTAGAAAGAAACCACATTTCCCATCTGTGTACTAAAGCGATGAACCATGCTCATGGGTTGAGACCATTTTAAAATGGCCATGGTCGCAGACACTTTTTTACTTCAGTTGTATCGATTATAAATCTCTTCTTGCCTACCATATGCGATGGAGGTTGTGCCAATCAATATATTACCTTTTCTGGATTCCACTGATAGAAACATTCTTTGAACATTAGGTAGTTTGAATACCCTAGGTCCCGCAGCTGCTCTCCGTTTACAAATGGGCCTGCTAAGTACTTTTGTGGGGGAGCTAGCATCAGTTCTACACTGAGGCTTCTAGCTGATCCAATCTGAGGCCAATTCTTTAAAGAGATTACTGTGGAGAGGTTGCCAGAGTCGGGGGGTGGGGGGGTGTCTCTTTTGATGTGTGGAGAGATAGGATGGAGTGGGTTCTGGTGAAGGATAAAATAATTCAGAGTGGTCCATCGCTATTGCATGATTTAATATTTCCTTTCTCTGAACTGCATGGCTGGGGGTTTCCTCTGTCTGTGGTATGGCTTTTTCAAACTGATGAGATTGGGGATTCTTTTAAATAGGTAGATTTAAATGTATGTGCTAGAAGGTCTCTGGCCTAAATTTGGTATCTTTAACTGAGACACATCTAGCCTATAAGGACCGATCACTATTAAAGCATCTCAGATACAATGCAATTGCTTGCACGTCCCAGTCTGTTTCTATTCGGGGGTGGCCATTCCGGCTGACAGAATTTTAGAATATAAGATATTAAGAACTGCTGTGGATCCACAAGGTAGATGGGTGGTTGCACTGCTATTATATGGTACGAGATGTGTTTTGTAAAGTGTATGGGCCAAATGTGGATGAAGCGGACGTTCCAGAATGGCTATCCCTAGAGTTACTGGAGTGGTCTGGAAAGCTCTTAGTTATGGGTGATTTTAACTGCGTCCTGGACTCTAGTGCACCAAAGTTACCTTTGATCACAACCCTATACTACTATGTTGCCATCTACAGGCAGCAAGGACTCAGTGGCGTCAGTTCTTTTTTCCTCATCATTTACTCTCAAATTTGGAGTATCTTCAATTTATATCAAAAGCCCTGTCTGAATTTGTACAAATTAATATCGGCATGGCATCTCCACCGGTAGTTTGGGATGCAATGAAGGCTTTTATTAGGGTCACTAAACAACAGTTTGTTTTCAGCAAAAATAAAGATAGCCAAAACAACACACAATTATTCTGTCAGCCAATCACTCAATTGGAATTTACACATGCTTGTGAAATACAAAATGGGGGACCTGGTCAACAGATCAGTCGATCCTACTGCGGGCACTAAAAGAGAAGGTTGAGGTTAGCTACAGTAGGAATTGGGCCCTTCAGGATGAGTATGGAGAGCAGGTAGGATGTGTGCTTGCGCATCATATCTTGAATAGGAAGTCCTTGAGCCTTATCCACTCTATTAAAGGTAATGATAGTTTGGCATACATCCATCCACAGGCAATTGCAGAGCAATTTTCTGCTTTATTATCAGGATCTCTATAGTCAGTCTGAAACTTTCGATGTGACAGGGCTTGGGTGATACCTTCAGGGCTGTAGATTACCTGTTCTTGAGGAGATACAGCCCTCTGTTCTCCTGGAAGACATTACTCTTCGTGAAATTACTGTAGCTTTATCTGAGCTACCTTCTGGTAGAGCAGCAGGTGATTACAATATCCCACTAGAATTTTACAAAACCCTTTATTGAGATTATTGGTTCTTCTTTCTTAAGGTCATCCAATATATTGAGGATAGTGGTGAAGTACCTAGTTCTTGGAACATGACGAATATAGTCAATTTTCTGAAGGAAAATAATCCACCAGAAGAACAAGGCTCATATAGTCCCATATTACTCATCAACACTGATGCATAAGTATTTGCAAAGATCTTAGCAGTCTGTCTCACTCCCTGTGTCTGATCTGGTTTTGCAGTAGCATCATGGTTTTATACCTGGGCAGGACACTACTTGATGTGGCAGAGAAATCTGGTTTGAATATGGGATTGATACTTTTAGACGCGGAGAAACCATTTGATCACATTGCTTGGGAATGTCTCTGGGCACGATGACGGACTTCTGTATTGGTGATCGCTTCTGTAAATGGGTACAGTCATGCAGGGATATCTTCTATACCTTACTGGCTGTATCCGGCAGGGGTGTCCGCATTCTTCTTTACTATTTGATCTATATATAGAGCCATATCTGCACACTCTGCATTTGAAAGATCATATTTGGCCTATCACCTCTAGTAGCTGTGAACTTAAAGTCACTGTGGATGATGTGGTGATCTAATCTTCTAATCCATCAGCCGCTCTCAATTTTGTTATTGATGAAGCTAACACATTTAGTACATTTTCTGGCTATAAACTCAACTTGGCTAAAACTCAAGTTCTTCCCAACTACAGACCAGAAGTTCTGATATTTGGGGTTAGTTTGTTGGCCACATACCTAGGCATCCAGCTGATCCCACAGGTGGCACAAATTTTTATACTTGAACTATGAGCCCCTCTTACTATCCGTTTTAAAGAAACTACAATTTTGGAATAAGCTACCTATCAACATTATTGGTTGATGCAATATTATCAAAATGAATGTTCTACCCAAATTCTTAAATCTATTTTAGGCAATCCCCCTACAGCTCCCAAAATAATTTTTTAAACAGCTAGAAGGTGCTATCGGCAGTGTTATCTGGGGCTATCCGCTGACTAGACATGCAATATGACTTCAAGTTTTATTTCTGGGCAGCGTTTGCTGGACGTCTTTTTACTCTTTTTACTGTTGGTAATCTAGACTCTACATGCTTCTGTTATCACTGTGCGCTAGGACCCGACTGTAGACTATTTTTGTATAGACTCCGGGATCCCAACTATTTTAAGCGGGCCAGATTTAAGTTTATTAAGGACATAGTATATATATATCTCGCAAGATTTCCACTCAACATTTTCTGCATATGCATCCAGATACACCTAAACCCAAACCCCTAACCCAATATTTACAGCTGTATTCCATGATCAAGTTACTAGAGTCTAGGTCCACTATGGGGTTGACCATCTAGGGCATCTTTACGATATTAATGGGTTTCATACTGTCAATGGGCTCCAGGCGTTCTTTAATCTCCCCATTGTTTCTTCATGAAATACTTCCAGATTAGGGACTTTTTCATGATTGGCAGTAAGCTTACAACGACAGTCACAGGCTCCAATCTACTAACCTACTAGCATAAGACACCTAAGAAGTCATTAAGGGAAGAGGATGTAGCCTTATAGCTAGAGCGATCGACCTCGAAGCTGGGGAACAAGGTTGAAGTCTTCGCATCAACGCTCAACATCCTGTGATTCTTGGCAAATCACTTAGTCTCCCAGTGCCTAACAAAAATGAATGTGTTCATCTGTAACAAAACTGGTGCTCATGTAAAGCGCTCTGATACCCGATTACTTTGGCTCTAGTTTGTGCTATATATAACTTTTTACACATTAATTAGCAGTGTCACCAAGGTTTTTGTCAGTACAAGGCCAATGATAGTCCTGGTCTTGCTGCTAAGTGGAGTAAGGCTCTGTCTGACAGAATATTACCCTCAGATATTCTTCCTGCTTTAGAGACTGTAGAGGGTTCGCTGCCTTTCGGTGCATTCCATAAACTTAAAATTTCAGGAATTAAAAACTATATGTATGCTGTATTACACTCCAGATAGAATTACAAAGTGGGCAGGGAACTGTAGGGTGGATAAGACCAACTGTCCCAAATGTGACTGCATGGCGGCAGATATTTTATATAGGTCTGCTGCTTGCCCTATTCTGCTGGAGTTCTGGGCAGATGTGATTCAGCTTTCTAGCTGGTGTATCATCCACGACACACAGTTCACATATAAGAAGATCATGTTAAGTTACAGAGTGGAAGCCGATCTCGGGCTGAAACAAATGCTAGCTATAATCATTGGCTCGGCTTGGATCTCTCCCTCGCATGCAAGGATATCTGAATGGTGGGCAATTATGCGGCAAATATATGAGTTGGAACTTGGATCGGCTAAATCAAGGGGGTCTTGATCTCTTAATAAATTGCATCGTATCTGGGTTAGATTCAGTTGTGTCCACCCATCATTGCTAACTCTAGCACTGCAAATAAATCTACTTGACCCATTGGCCAACCAACGTGGGTCTGTCTGAGATTGTGGTATATTCTCACATTGTCTTCTGATATTTGTGTTATTGCCGATCAAATATGCTGATATGTACTCATCTCGCTGGGCGCTCATATTCCTTTTTTTCCCCTTTGTCTTTTTTAGTTTTTTTTTCTTCTTTCCTCTTTTACCATCCTGCACATTTGAGATATAATTATAATGTATTCCAAAGTTTGGGTTAACCCCTAGCCTAATATATTATATGTATTTGTTGGTTGGTTTAATTTCATTTCTTTATGATCAAGGCGGACTTTATAGAACAATAAAAAGAAATTAAAAAGAAAGGCGAGGGATTTCATTGAGCAAAGACAAGCGAATAGTTTTAGGAGAAATTGTTATGCTTCCAAACTAAATCAAGAGGCTTTGGCATCCATGTTTGTGTCAAAACTTGAGTTATTACTCAAAAATGCAAGTCCTGTACCTAGTATGGAATTGGACATGGCTTCTTGCCTAATGAACGTTAGATGCTCAACAATACGCTTCTCCTGTAGCATTAAGAGAATGCACCTGTATTTGAAATGGAATATCGATTATAAAGAATGAAGTTTGATCCTTATTAGATTTCAATTGCTAAATAGCAAAGACACAGGAGCACACCATGCAAATGTAACTCTAATCCTCATATGTTTTGGACATTTTCATATAGTCTTATCCAAAGAAAGTTCCACGTCAATCTATTATTCACGTTGCTGTAGATTGTTCAAAAATTATTTGTATCTCTTTATGGAATTCAGCAGCTGTTTCGCCCCGCTTAGGGCTTCCTCAAGGCGCACTTGTATTGTTGTGTCTTTGCTATTTAATATTGAACGGGGATACATTTTGTGTCTCCAGGACTTAACACTCTAGGTGGATGAGTGTTTGACACAGAGGTTGCACCCTAAATTGGAGAGAAAATGTTATTGTTGGACTATCACTTAATGGAGAAATTTTTATGTGCAGATCATATACAGCAAATCCACCATATTGCATGAATATTTGATTTCAATTGCTAGCATTATGGTGTATCATAGAAGCGTAGGAAGGGATTAGTAGGAATGAGCAAATGTGAGATCTATGCTCTCACTGAATCCAAGACTTTGATCATGTCATTTTTGTATGGCCTGAGGAACATATTCGTGGTTTAAAACCTTTTAAGCAGTTATTCATTCACAATGGTATCTTAACTGTTGATAAAGCACGAGCATTTGTAAACAATCCAGATAATAGAATTACTGGTTTAAAGCATTTTCTCAAGTTATATTGACCATGGATTGAGTTCTGATTTAATGTTATCTCTTGCTGCTTGTGAGTTGATGTAATTAGTCTTATGATCTCACTATTTTCTTATGCGCTTCTGTGAGGAGTTAGGGATTTTTTTTGTAATTTTCTAACGCTATATTGTTCATTGATTTATCTCAGATTTAATTATATTTTCTGTTGCCTACCAGTTGTGTTATCACTTTTATGATATCCCACTGTAATTATGCGCTGATGTAAGGAGCAAGGGAAATGCTCAGGAAATGTTAAGACTTGTGTAAAAATTCTTCAATTTTTTTAATAGTTCCTTGAGTAAATTATTTAGTAAAGGAAAGATGTTTGTTTTAACAGTTTGGTTTTAGTCGCAAAAATGGGACTTAAATAATAAAGGATTTTGTCGGCTGGCTGACTACCCTAAACCAAGACTTGCATATTTCAGATTGCAAGAAAGGGCAAGGCTAGCATCTTGAACCATCAGAGTTTCTTATTAGCCTTATAAGCCACCCCTGATTTGGCAAAGAGTTTAAGAGTATCTTACTCCATCACATCACAAGAAGCAGAATAACCTCTCTCATTTACCAAATTTCAACTTTTGACAGAAGGTAAACTCCTATTATTTGGAAAGGCAACACTATAACTAATTCCCCATTCCATTTAGCTGAATTGCTGCTTGATACCCAAACACTTAGAAACATTTGAGCAGTTCCTGGTAGCGGTGGATTCCAGGGCATAAAAGAGACTTAATGCCATATAAAGGTCTGTGGATCACACATCAGCAAAGCAGCACCTTGAAGTATAGATTGGGGTTCTCTCAAAGTACTGCATGCAGCTAGCACAGGAAATATGGATGAGTTACACTCCTGTTTGAGTTACTGATGGACTTGGTCAAACAGTGAACAGATCTGAAGAAAATGTACTCACATTTTTGTACCAAGATTTTGGGATTTAAATTCCATTGACAATACGTTCAATGATGTCAGGTCCATAAACCTCAACTGCGACATACTTTGGTGCCTTTTCTTTTCAGAAGACAAACTTTTCTCTGTCACTGAAGTTTTTCATTTAACCATGCAACAAAGGCTCTCACAGCCACGCCTATTATAAGGCAGTGAAAACTTCTGTGGCCACTACCAAGCTCCATACATACATAAATTAGAAAACTAATTGAGGAAGATACTTTTTTCATCCTACTATGATCTCAAGTTGTAACTTTGTCCTGATTGGGGTCTTTACGGCATAGCCATGTTTTGCTACTGTGACCTCCAACTACACCCATCTGATATCAATTACCCCGCACTAGCCTCAACTTTCAAACAGTTGCTGCCAGAAAATGAGGGACACCAGGTAAGCAACGATGTATCATCATAACTCACTCCAACAGGCCATACTCTACTCCAGGTTGTTCTAGTGCCCTCACACCAGACAAACCAATTGACCCGTGTTCCACTAATAAGTCCCTTAATACTTAAACATTGTTCAGATTTTTACTCTCCCATAGATCTATATTGTGCTCCAGTAAATTCCAAAATAAAAGATAAGCTATATTGAGTTTAATAACAAATTAAGAATACCATCTCTATGTTTAGGGTGGATCCTGTGAGAGCATGCGCTTGCAGAGGAGTCTTGCTAGCCAGAAACTATTGTTCATAAAAAGGTCTTGGAGCCCTCCTATTGCTTACCATTTGTTGGCTTACATGGCACTGTTCTTTGTAGCCTGGTAAATGGTCACTGCAGGCCAAGCGCAATTTCCCTTCCTTTCTGTTGGGCAGGGATCAGGCAATGATTGATTCAACTTAATCAGTGCCTGGCTGCTGCTCCCGACGTGACTGAGGTACTATTTTGTGCTTTTTAAGCTTCTTGTACCCATCAACCAGAAGGCAGCAGACTCAAGAGTGTGAAACCATGTATAATGCAAATAACTTGAACAGGACTGTACTATATCCAGGCTTCAGGAAAAGTGATCACGCTTTTATCTGCATGCCTGCATTATTGTTAATCTTCAAAGAAATAAGGAGTAACCCAGGGACCTGGGTAGGACAATGAGTAAAGTCACAGGTAGACCATATGGGGAGGATGGGGGGGGGGGGGGCTAGTGTAGTCCTTGACTTCCATGGCAATAGTTTACAGAAACCTTCACTACTAAGTTTCAGGGTGTGGTTAGTATATTCATTCAGCTATACAACAATCATAGAAAATGATTTCGAGTTTTAAAGCAAAAATGTTTATAATAAGGTGCTCCGATAGGTGTGAAGGCACGGTGCAAGTGACAAGGTGAATAAATAGGGCGCAAGTGCTATACAAGGTGCAGGTATGTACGTACGGCCGATCGGAACATTTTAGGTGTAGTATTACACATCTCAAATGGGAGTGTAGGATCCTAAATCAATTTAAAATGACAGTCGAAGTTTGTCGACATTTAGACTGTCGATGATTTAGAACAGGGTCATCATCATTTGGGATGTGTAATACTACATCTAAAATGCCCTGATCAGCCACATGTACATACCTGCACCTTGTATAGCTCTTGCCCACCATTCATTCACCTTGTCAATTGCACTGCGTCATCACACCTATCGGAGCACCTCATAATAAAAATTGTTGCTTTAAAACTTTGAATCATTTTTTGATGATAAAAAGATTTTGCTATGATTGTTGTACATCTGAATAAATGTTAACCGCACACTGAACCTTAGTAGTGAAGATATCTGTAAACTATTGCTGTGGAAGCATTATTGACAAATTAGCATTTTCAAGGTCGGCCTGTATTTTTTTCTTTTTGGAGATCAATGTGACAACAATTTTGTGTTCCTGTTGGGCACATTTTTGCCAAACTTTTCTTTGCTACAATTAACTTTCTTTCATTTCGCCAAGTCTTCTTTTCTCACTTTGCAGACTCATGTTTTGGTTTGTTTTTGCTTTTGGAAGCAGATTTCTAAAGATGACAACTATGACCTTGTTCTAAATAGTTCAAGGGTGACATGGTTACATTTTTTTATGAGTGATTTCTGAAATGATGCCTCAACACATGATCTTGCTGTATACCCCAATCTACCCCACTCCAAATCCCTCCACCCCTATCCAATCCACCCAATCCTACAGCAATCCACCCCAATCCAATTCACCCCACTCCAATTCAATCCCCAAATCCAATCCACTCCAATCCACCCCACTCCAATCCAATCCCCCAAGACACTCTAATCCACCCCACTCCAGTCCCCAATCCAAGTGACCCAATCCACCCATCCTACAGTAATCCACCCCAATTTAAGCCACCCTACTCCACTCCAAGCCACTTTAATCCAACCCAATCCAGTCCACCCCCACTCCTCCCCACTCCAATCCTCCCCACTCCAATCCAATCAACCTCACTCCATTCGATCCAGTCTACCCATCCGAATCCAGTTCAACCACTCAAATCCTACCCACCCATCCCAATCAAATCCACCCCAATTCAACCCACCCGCTGTACGCCAATCCACCCTACTCCACTCCAATCTACCCCATTCCAGTCTACACTACTCCAGTCCAGCCTACTCTACCCCAGTCCAATCCACCTAAATCCAGTCCACCCCACTCCAATCAAATCAAATTCATCCCACTCCACTCCACCCAGCCCAATCCAATCCACCCACTCCATCCAATCTCCCATCCCACTCCAATCCAATTCAGTCACCCCTCTCCAGTCTAATCATCTAACCCACCCTAAACCACCCCACTCCAATCTAGACTACCACAAACCACCCTTCTCAAATTTGATCCATCCCACACCAATCCAATCCACACCACTCCAACTTCCACAACTCCAGTCCACTTCACCAAGCTCCAATCCCATCCACCCCAATCCAGTCCACCCCCCCGATTCAAGTTCACCCACCCCAAACCATTCCACCAATCCCAATTCAATCCACCCATCCCACTTGAACCCCCCACTGCATGCCAATCCACCCTATTCCACTCCAATCCACCCTATTCCACCCCAATCTATCCCATTGCAGTCTACACTCCAGTCCACCCCAATCCAATCCACCCATATCCAATCCACCCCATTCTAATCCAATCCACCCCGTTCCAATACCATCCATCCCACCCCCAATGCAATCCACACACTCCAATAAACCCACTCCATCCAATCCACCCCACTCCAATCCACCCCCTCTAATTCACCCCTCCAATCCACTCCACCCCTCTCCAATCAAATCAATCCAAACCATCCACCCCATTCAATCCACTCCACCCCAATCAACTCCCTCCAATCTATTCCTCTAACCCAGCCAAGCCACCTCTTCCAATCTAGTCCACCACAATCCACCACTCTCCAATCCGATCCACTTCACTACAACCCACCCAACTACAATCTAATCCCCTGCACCCCAATCCACCCCACCCTACTCTAATTCACCCCACTCCAATTCAATCCACCCTACCCATCCCATCCTACCCCAATCCAATTCATCCCACTCCAATCCAATTCAATCCACCACACTCCAATCCAATATACTCTGACACTCCACACCACACCACTAATTTACACCCATGCAGAACAGCAGCCAGACTGGTGTACAACATGGCTAAAACACATTACCAAAGCCAATAGCATTCCCGTAGCGGATACCTGGCCTTTGGCAATGCTTGTTGTTTTTAATACATATTTATTGGTACGCTACACTGCTATTCAATACTGTTCTGGACTTTGCTATTCGTTCTCAAAATTATTTTTGAATTGTTAATGCCTGTAAGCCCCAGCTCCTTCCCGCCCACCGCAGCCCCCATCAGCATGTACCGAGCTCGTCCTGCGCTAACCCAAAGGTGAACCAAAGATACTTCAAGGAAGCATTTGGTCTTGTCTCTGTTGAACACCGTTAATAAGTAGTGGGAGCTCACTTTATGCATGAACCAAAGTCTCTAGACAATCCTCACTCCTGCCCTGACGGCTGGACTTCGCGGATATACTTTAATTTTTTAACATACACATGCATTGTGGTTTGTTTCACATTTTAAACGACATAAAATGGATTCTTAGACCTTTATGGAAATTCATCAACTAGCTAAAAGTAATTCAGGTGGTTTCCAAAATGTACCCTGCAAACCTATTTTCTGCTTTACCGAAGTATATTGAACTACTAAGTGGTCGTAAACTGATGAACTGTCCCAGAACCTATTCAACTGTGTTCGGCCACCCAAAGAGGCGATGACATCACAAAACACGATTGATATACGAACCCACAATGTTTATACCAGTGTTCATGAATATTTTATTTTTCTAATACTCAAAGATGTTCTCTTGGGAGAATACTTACTTAAGTCAGGTAATGACCTTTCTTCATCAACGTGTCACTAAAATCAATGCCTCTAACCGAGGACATGATTTATGGTCGGCCTCTGGCAGTGGGCTACTCTGTATGGCACAGAATTATCTGTAGGATTTCTGCTCTTGAGTTGTACATTGATTCTGTACAGTGGCAGCCAGCGTCCTTCCAAAATATTACATTTGTAAGATCAAAAACTAACTGTCTAATTAATTTTATTCTAATGGTTCAGATCTGCAAAACGATGACTAGCATGGTGAAGGTGGCACAAATGTAAGTGTATTCGAAGGAAGGGCGGATGAGCTCTTGAAGGTTCGAGCTCGACTCGAGCCAGATGCAAAGCTCTGGGTCAGCTTGCAGTGCACTTGGGCCCTCGAACCCACAACGAGCCAAGCCTGGCCCCGCCATGGCAGAGTCCACGTTGTCCCTGCACTCCATGCTCCCTGCTGGCAAGTACCGCCCCTTGCGCCTCCATGTATTAATGGTGTAAAGTGGTGGGGGCGCTAGGCCCGCATACTTAGTGAAGGACCACGCAGACACTGGATTGATGGTGGTTAACTGGCCTCGAGCACGTGCGTTCGGCCCCTTTTATTATCAGGGTCACCTGACTGGTGACGCCTGTGGTGGGTGGTGTTTAGTGTAGGTTTACAAGCCTCAGGAACACTAGACTGTATCCAAAAGGATACTACAAATGGTAAACAAACAAAAGTAAAGCTGTGTCCACAGACTGCCCAAACACCTGAAGGAGTGTGTTTAACCTGTGCAAAGACATACGTCAACACCAATAACGACAAATCATGGAAGGCCTTCAAGTTAAGGGCTCAGTGGGTGTCATGGCTGCTGTCTTGGAGGTAGAACAGAAAATTCCAGCAGGATCAATTCTGCTTTTCATCTTTGAGGTGGGTGAATGGTGACCAAAACTCACTATGCCAAACTGTAAAAGTTCAGTTGCAACAGGACCGACTTGTACCCCTGCAGCCAGCACGCCGTGGGAGGGTTAGATTTAGATTACCTTCTAACTAGCTCCAGTACCGCACCTTTTGAAGTTTTACCCACCTTTACCTCCACCCTGTCAGGCCTGGCCAGTGTGCACATTGTCAGTGATCAGAACAGGAACTCGCAAGCTGAATAAATGCTGGCTTCCGTAGAGAGCTCGTCACAGCAGCACAGTTAAATAGGATGTAACATGCCAGCCTTTCCCTTAGAAATCACCCCCCCCCCCCTCCCCCCCCTCTTCACAAGCTTATTAAAAAAAACTGTTAGAATGTTGCATTTGATCACCCTCCTGACAGGGGCGTAATACAGGCCTTCAGCCGTCGAGGCGATGTGTTGGGGCAACCGTTCAGGGGCCCCCCAGACGGCCGAATCCCCATACGAATATTTGTGAGATACTGGAGACTCGGTGGTTGGGGCGTATCACAAATTGCGAGAGGGGGTGGGGGGGCATCATTTTGCGTCAGGCCACTGCCTCCAGATTGCCCACCGGGAGTAGAATACAGGGGCATACCATGCCGGTTAGGAGGGGTGAGGACGGACTGTGCCGAACTCATTACCCAGAGGGAGAAGCGTGCTGCAGCATCAAAGGCCGGCAAGGCACTGTGGACTCCGCCCTCACCATCCTTCCTCCTAGTTGTTCTATGCTATGTTATGCTGTTGCTGCGGTGTACTCATGCGGTATTAATATATACTATGTAGCTGCTGCTCTATACGCTTACGTTATCCAGCAGCTGTCTATGCTGTCATGCTTTGTATTATGAAACTGCTGCTGTGTATGTCATGTGGTTGCGGTCTATGTTATGTAACTGATCTCCAGAACATGGTATTTAACAGGTACACATTACGTACAGTAGCTGCTGTCTGTTACATAATATGTAACTGCTGCCTGTTATGTTGTGTGGCTGCTGTGTTATGTTCTATTCAACTCTTTTTTGTTGTTGTGTGGATGCTGCATGTTGCGGTTTGTAAAATTCAGGGTTACCAGGACACTTTTTTGGTTGGCTCGGCTTGTGCGCAGGCTCTTAGAGCCAAGCCGGACTCCCGGGATTGGCTCTTCCCTTTAATTCCCTGGACCGGCACCTCTAATTTGAAGAGTAATGCTGTAATCCAGTGAACGAGACAGAAGCGGAAATGTAGAGACAATGCTGACTGAAATCTATTTGGGATCTTTCCAATAAGCCCTTACTGATTAAAATCTTTTACCGAAGACACTGAATCACATCTATTACTTACGGGGTTGAGCCTCCAGCATAGACACTGTTGTTTCAGACTGAAAGTCATAAGTCATAAACAACTCTAGTGGAAGGATTGCTTAGCAAGAACAGTGCAACAGATGGTCTTTTGGGAGCCAGGAGTTAGGCGGGACAATGATGGCCTCTGAGGGAAGTGAAGGTCACAGACTAGTCTTCCCCCGGTATGATTCGCACAATGACATAAGAGGCAGGGCAGGATAGGTAGATGTAAGGGGAGGGATAATTAGTTTCCATAAAGGTTTGCCTGGGAGGTAGGGGGAGGGGTTAATTATGCACGGTAATTGTTATTTTTCCCGTAGGGTGTGTGAGCGGCTCGGGGAGATATAAGGAGATATAAGGTGGTAATTTGTATGATTTGACATTCGCTATTCACAGATGGCTAACGTAAGACGTTGGCCTGGTATATAATGTCCACCAATTAAAGTGGGAACCTTGCACCAGCCCAAACAACTCTTATGGTGATTTAAGATGTCAAAGATAACCTTAGAAAGCTATTCAAGTGGTAGCTGTGGAGAGAAGGACTTCGCATTTGTCTCTCCTCTGAGGCGGAAGCCGGGGGCTCTCTGTTGTATGCTATTTTAAAATCACTGTCTATTTTTAAAACTATATTGTCGCTGCAGTCCTGCATTAATCCTACCTGTATTCATTCTCGACCTCAGCCCAGCGCGTACTGTTGCATCCTCGCGCTGTGGAGAAAGGGTTCGGCCATCTTGGGTGAGGGAGGGGTAGCGCGGCAGCTGCTTGACGCCTCACGCTCTCCTCATACGGATAAAAGGGTATGGACATCCGTCCGCGCAGCGGGCGTGCCGGCGGCGTGCCGAAGGCAAGCCCGTCTGCGCCCGTCCGCGCCTGGCCCGTGCCCAGGGCCATGCCCCCTGGTTCGGCCTCTTTACATCCCAATCCAGTATATTCTCGCTCGGCCCTGATGAGGCTCCGACCAACCCACTCCGCTCAATGTACCAAACACGATTTTCTACAGACAACGATGGCTGCTAACCTGATCTGCCCCCATTGCAACACCTTGATTCATATCAACAACTCCAAGGCGCTTTTTAATTTGCAATGTGAAACTAACGAAGTGGTCATCCTTATGGCCCTCATTAATGCGCGCTCTTTGGGCAAACATAGCCAGGAAATAGCAGACCTCATAACTGACAATAACTTAGATACCCTGTACATTACGGAAACGTGGACGGATGACTCTTCGGCCCCTGATCTTGTAGTGGCTGTTCCTCCCGGCTATAAAGCATATCGACAGGATAGGGTGGGCAAAAAGGGAGGAGGTTTAGCCATTATAATCAGAGATCGGTTCGAGGTCTGAACAGCACCCATCCCTTCTATCTCATGTGAAGCCATGCACTTTAATATAAAGTTCCCAGCCCTCTTTAACTTTAAGGGAGTGCTTTTATATCGTCCCCCTGGGACTAAAGCCGGCTGTCTTTCCAACCTCAGTGTAATTACTGAATCAATAGCCACCGAAGAGTCTACCACACTGATGGGTGACGTGAACTTTCACCTAGAACAAGTGGATGATAAGGACACTGCTGCCCTCATCTCAAACCTAGAAATAATGGGCCTTAGACAACTGGTCACCGCTACCACCCATAAGGCAGGACACACGCTGGATGGTATTTTTTCTAACGTAGAAGGCCTGCACATATTAAACATCTTGCCTATGCCCTGGACGGATCATTCTGCCATATTTACCGGTCTGACAATTAAGGAACCACTCAGGAAGAAGGCTACTCTCATTAACCCATGCCCCTTCAAAGTATGGAAGAGTCTAGATCAAAATGAATTTAAAACACTATTGGACAAAACTTGCCCAATTCTATCTGACGATCCCACTATTGCCACCTGTCAATTTCACGATTGGCTTGGCGATGCCACAAACCTCTTGGTACCCACCAAGCGCTATTCTACGAATAGAAGTACACCGACCGCTCCGTGGTACACCGAAGAACTCAGAGCTCAAAAACAAATAAGCAGGAATAGGGAAAGGCAATGGCGCAGAAGCTACGACGCCAAAAGTAAAACCATATACAAAGAATCATTGGCCATCTATAAATCTATGATTCTTGCAGCCAAAAAAATATTTTTTTCAGAGCAAATCGAAAACGCTCAAAATTCCAGGAGACAACTATACCACATAACTAAAATCCTGACCGGTAATGCACCAGACTTAAATCCTCCTCCGTCACAACCACTCTGTGACGCGCTATCTGAATTCTTCTTCTCTAATGTCAACGATATATACCAAGCCTTCACCTCCAAAATCAATATCAGTAAAGTCTCCTTCGCTCACACCCCCACAAGTAATATCTTTACCAGTTTCAGGGCTCTCTCCAATGATCAAATAACAATCATTATTAAATCTATTAAATCGGGGTCGGCCCTGGACCCTTGCCCTTCCTCAGTTTTCTCCATGGCCATAGACACCATTGCTCCGGTCATTACACATGTCTGCAACACTATATTGACCTCCGGGAGCTACCCTAATTGTCTCAAAAACACGCTGGTAAAACCCCTGCTAAAGAAACCTAGCTTAGACAAGGAGAAGCTCAAGAACTATAGGCCCATAGCTAGCCTCCCTTTCCTAGCTAAAGTGGCAGAAAAAGTGATGAACCAGCAGCTTTCAGAGCATTTAGAGCAACATAAGCTCTTGGATGATACACAATACGGCTTCCGTAAATACCATGGTACGGAAACCGCCCTCATCAAGGCAGTCGTTTACATCAGAATCATCCGTGACCAGGGCGGGACAGCATTACTTGTATTGTTGGACCTCTCGGCCGCATTCGACACGGTCGACCATAAGGTCTTAGTTGACCTTGTCGGGAGGATGGGTATTCATCATACGGCGAGAGAGCTGCTCTCTTCCTTCCTGGCCGATAGAACACAGGTGGTCACACTGGGGCCATATCAATCAGCCAAGCTGTCACTCCCATGTGGGGTTCCTCAAGGCTCATCCCTGAGTCCGACACTATTTAACATCTATGTGTCGGACCTTGCTGGCATAATCAAAGCATTCGGGATGAGCCTAACCTCATATGCAGATGACACGCAACTGGTGCTGGCCATCAAGGGTGAAGGGATGGAAGTGGCAGAGCGCTTTCAAAAGGCTATGTGCATGATCGGAGAGTGGATGGCAGGTAACTGCCTGAAGCTTAACTCTGACAAAACGGAGGTGGTCATCTTTGGATCCCTCTCTCCGACTTGGCCAACTCCTTGGTGGCCCCCAGCTTTCGGCACTCCACCTAGCCCGACCCCCAAGGTCAGGAATCTGGGAGTCATTTTCGATGACCACCTTAACTTTATGGCACACGCCAATAAAGTAGCAGCCACAGCACATTACAAACTGAAAATGATAAGGAAAATTATGCCATTCCTCCCAGAGGCTGCTACCAAAACACTGGTCAGCTCCCTGGTCCTCTCATCATTAGATTATTGTAATGCACTCTTCTTAAACGCCCAAACCATAGTCACAACAAAATTACAAACAATACAGAATGCGGCAGCCTGTGTTCTGTCCAGAACACCTAAGTTTGCTCCCATCTCCGACACCATTAGGACATATCATTGGCTTACAATCAAAAACAGGATTAAGTTCAAATCCCTCTGTTTAGTTTGTAAGGCACTCCATGATCAAGGTCCACGTCCCCTTAAGGACCAGCTAGTACAATACCGACCGACCAGACAGCTTAGATCTATGGCTCTCAACCACCTGGTGGTCCCACGCTCTAAAACAGTCTCTTGGGGTGATCGCCGCTTCTCAGTTGCGGCACCCAAGATCTGGAATACCCTGCCACAACAAACTGGAATGGCATGGTGAGCAAAAAAACGATGGATTTAGGCCCAGATCTCTGTACTGGGGTGAATGTATGACATTGTTCTGCATTCTGTCCATCAATTGTTATTTTGCATTTGTCACCCAGAGTGGGAAGGGTATGCTCAGACGTGAGTCCCTTGCTCTCCATGCCACTGGAATCAAGCTATCCTGGCTGACGAGGGCTGAAAGCCCGAAACCGGTCCTAGGATGCTTGTTTCCAGTCCAGGGAGGACCTGGCTTGGCAGTTCGGGCTGGACTGTTCCCATGGGGCACAGGGTCAAGACTGATTTGCATATGGCTGGGTGCAAACTGGAATGGCATGGTGAGCAAAAAAACGATGGATTTAGGCCCAGATCTCTGTACTGGGGTGAATGTATGACATTGTTCTGCATTCTGTCCATCAATTGTTATTTTGCATTTGTCACCCCGAGTGGGAAGGGTATGCTCAGACGCGAGTCCCTTGCTCTCCATGCCATTGGAATCAAGCTATCCTGGCTGACGAGGGCTGAAAGCCCGAAACCGGTCCTAGGATGCTTGTTTCCAGTCCAGGGAGGACCTGGCTTGGCAGTTCGGGCTGGACTGTTCCCATGGGGCACAGGGTCAAGACTGATTTGCATATGGCTGGGTGCAAACTGGAATGGCATGGTGAGCAAAAAAACGATGGATTTAGGCCCAGATCTCTGTACTGGGGTGAATGTATGACATTGTTCTGCATTCTGTCCATCAATTGTTATTTTGCATTCACAACAAATTAGGACTAGCCCTTCTCTCTTCCAGTTTAGTAAAAATCTGAAAACCTGGCTGTTCAACCAGTAAGGTCCTTTGACCCCTCCACTGTTGGAGAGAGTCAGCTGCCTAGTCTAGCGCCGAGACGCCTACGGGTATTCGTTCGCGCTCAACAAATGTCAGAAAATAAATAAAATAAATAAATAAATAAATAAGAGGCTTGTTTTACCAGAATGCAACGTTATTGTATTGGTTAAATGAAAGTAAGAACCACACAGTAGTTATCAAAATATGTATTTATTATTATAACACACTCTAAATACCTCACAGTATCTGCTATACACAGATAAACACAAAGCACACAATACTGTAGCACAGAAATAATTTTAAGTAGCACTAATACACAGTGGGCTCCAAGGGGATACCAAACCATATACTAAAATAGTGGTTTAAGAACCATGACTCGAGTCAAGATAGTGTCTAGAGGGTGTAGAATAGCTGGGACCCCAAGGAACCACCCAAGGTGAGTAAGGAGGGAACCCACGGAGGACGGGTGCAGTGTGAGAACACAACAGCGTGCTACATGCAATTCAACGGGAGAGTCACGGTTGCAGTTTTAAAGTTTAAGAACCCTTCCTAGTGGATTACAAAGAAACCCTTTAGAACATAGAAGTTAGGAGAGCCACCCCACCTGTGGATACAGAGGTACCAGAGTTACCTATCCCAGGCAAGCCGGGTGCATAGGGCTGAAGTGGCATTGGAAACCGTCGTCTACCTCAATGGGAGTCTTTAAAGAAATGCCACAGCTGGAAAGAAGAAAAGTGTCTGGTAGAACCCCGCAGGTGGATTCGTGATGGAAGGAACCTGAAAGCAGAGGGGACAGAGTCTGGGTCACTCAGAAGTGACTAGGGGCTCGAGGTCGGGTGCTTCAGGTGTGAAGAGGGAGACCTCAACTCTGCAGCCACGGGGATGAGAAGATGTCGAGGATGACCAGGAGCCAGATCCGAGCTGTCCCACGAAGGCTGTCGAGTGCTGAGGGGTGGGTGTCCAGCGGGAGCACATACAAGCCTTGGCAGTGGCAATCCACAAAGAAGGTCGAGTAAGATCAGGGTCTGGCCCAGCAAGGACCAGGAGACTCACCACAGCAAGTGGAGTCAAAGCAGGCCTGGAGCAGCCAGGGGAGCCCAAGAAAAGCAGTATTGTCCCTCAAATGGACCCACAGACCGGAGGCACAGGAGTCGCAAGGGGACCTCTAGCAGTTTCACAAAGTAACAGCTTGCAGGGCACAGAGTGTGAGGAGGCCAAAGTCCTTTGTACGAAATGTGCGCAGAGGTTGGGGCTATCAATAGCCAAATGCACTTAGTTGGGGAGTATGGGTTATGCCATCTCCACAAGGGATCCTGGCCTCAGACTTGGTGAAAGGGCAGCTCAACCTCAAGGAACGTAAGAACCCACCTCCTGTGTTGCTGGAGCCTTCGGAGTTTGCAGGAGCTTGGGATCAGCAGACCGGTTTACAGAGCCTGCGAATGCAGGTGAGGGACTCCTTCACCCCAAGGGATATAACTTCAGTTGTCCTTGATGCTTCAGAGGTCCTGCGCGGAGCCTGTATGGTGCATGGACACAGATGATGCTTTGGCAGAGAGGGAGACAAAGTCGGGCCCAGTCAAAGTCCAGAGTACCCAGACTGTCGAAGATCAGTGGTTCTTGTTCAGAATCTTGTCCACGTTGAATCTAGGGTCCTACAGCCAGGTAAGCCCTTTTGTACTCACGGGAGAGGGTTGGACAGATTCACGGGACCCTCCCAGGGGAGGGTCTGGACAATGGGGAGGATACTTCCCTGTCCTTTGTCCAGTTTCACGCCAGAGCGGGAGCCAACGGCTCCCAGGACTGGTTTGAACTGGACTATGCACAGGGACACCAAGTGTGCCCCAGATGCAGACTTTCAGGCACTTTGGAAGTGCACCCACCCAGCCCCAATATGCTAAATCCTGTCTGGGAGGTGGTCACACCTCCCTTTTACAGGATGACTATTGTCCTGCCTTCCCCTGCTCGAGCTTGGCTCAGCAGCAGGAGGGCAGAAATGTTTCTCTGGTTGGCAGCAACTATTTTGTGCGGCCCGGGTCGAGAAGGCTAGTACCAGGGAGACCAGGGAAATCCACGAAGCTCACTTCAGCAGGGTGGAATCATACCTCCCACACCGGTTACCGGTGTGGAGGTATGATTCCAAGGTGTTTGATACCAAACACGACATGTTTTGTTGCAGCCGTTCCAGATAGCATTTTATGCGAGCATATAATGCACCTCTACCTATATATGTCTGGCTACGTCACCAACAACCCAGCAGAATGGTCTCCGAAGGCTGCAGGGGTGCTCTGCTCATGCAGGGGCACCCTCTCACCCGAGAGGGTAAAACCCAGCACCCTGCCTTCAGGATTGTCAAGGCCTGCTAGAGGGGTGACTGATAGGTTTACTATATCTATAGGTCACTACACTTAAAACCTATGTCTTTCGTAAGTGGTGCAAGCACAGGTTGCACTAGCAGGCCTGTAGTTCCATTTTGCATGGCCTCTCATGGGTGGCATTATACCTGCTTCAGCCCATGGGAGACCTCTGGGGTACCTATGCCCTGGGTACATGTGTACCATATACTAGGGACTGACAACGGTACCCCAGTATCCAATCTGGAGTGTACCCAAGTACATGGCATAACATTCTAGAAAGAAGGCAGATAGACTGGGGTCCTGATGAGCAGGATCCTAGTCAGACTAGTCAAAAACAGTGCAACATCAAGCAAAAAGTGGGGGGTAACCATAAGAAGCAGATCTTACTTTCGTACAGCTAAGTCTGACGAACGACAGAAATGTGGCTGGAACCTGGTATTGCCCAGCAACAGGAATGAGGTGTTCTGATGAGGGAATAGTGGGATGCGATGGGGCAAGCTGTTGTCATTTTTTAGCGGTCACGGTAACAAAGTAGGGGTTGTCTGGGCATCCTTGTGGTACATCTGGGTAAACACAAGCTGGCCAGCAATCGAGGCTAACTCTACTGCAACACAGACACCAGGACTTGGTATGACAGAAACAGCGATTGGCAAGGTGTTGCCTGGTATGGACTGAATTTGTGCCCCATAGGCAGCGGAGGGGAGAGATTGTTCAGGATGGCACCAACAAGTCCATGTGGTACCTTATTCATGAGATGGTGTGCTGTTTGGCAGTGGACATTAAGGTGGTGGCACATGGGGGCACCAAGGAAGCACAGTGCTTTTCGTTCGGATGGGGTTCAACTCCCTCACATGGGCATTGCTTACTATCTGTTGGAATTTAGGGATTTGCGTTGGGAGCTTTGGAATAGGGGTAATTTGGTGCACTGGAAGTGAATACTGAGTTGCTGTGTTGCAGTACTTTGGGGAGGGGCCAGAAAAACACCTTCCGGAGTATCCCTGGTTGGCGTTTTTTTAGGGGGTGGTAAGGCACATGCGGGAGGATACACCCATGGGGGCGGGATGGTAGCACAGTTAAAGAAGACTGTGTGCACGATTCATTGATCAGGTCAAAGAGTTTCCTTGGAGGCTGCTTGGCTGTGCAAGTGAAGGAGAGACTGGGTATAAGGAAGGAGGTCAGTGAGTGGAAGGGGGAAGAATGAAGCAAGGCGTGAGGGATTGGGGCTGATAGCTTGTGTGAGGTGGAAATGGTTGGGAGGGAGGGGGGGGGTCTTATTTTGAAACTTTGAAGGTACTGTTTAAGTTTAATAAAGTTAAATCATTGTGTGCCAATACATGGCCTTTTATACTAAGATTACGGACATGTGTGTATCACGTGATGATACCTGCACGAAGACCTGAAGGAAGGCTGGGCAAATGTAAAAATGCGAGAGAAAACAACAGCTAGAGGAAGACAGAGGTCAAATTAGAAGTGGAAAGGAATCCAGCAAGGGAGACAGGCAGCATGCGCAACAAAGTCGGAGGTAGGAGTTGGAAGAGAATGCTCCTAAATCGAGCACTAAAGTCATCCCAAAAATATATCATGAATGTATTAAGCACTTCTGCTTCTACTTTAACATTATTTGCGGAAAATAACTAAGATGCATATTTTCCATCACCCCGTGGGTTTAGAACTGGATTATGGCATACAGTCGCAATCAGCTATGTGTGGCAGATTTGATGTTAAAGTAAGTAAATTATTAATTCAATAACGTAAATGATTCCCAACACTAATGAGATTAGTTCTTTCTGCATGGGGATATATAGTCTAAACCTTAACTTTGTTGCATTGCCTATTCACACAACACAGCTGGGAACTTGTAACGAACAAAAGCATAATAAACTTAAATGTTTAAATGACATACATTTCAAAGCAGATTATTTAGCCTTTTGACGTTTTTATGTGTTGATCCTAACATACTCAGGCTGTATATGCTATGGAATAACATTTTCATTGTAATACCAAGTGATAACTAATGAATAGTGATCCACTGCACACTTATATTAAACATGCTCAAGAATCTGCCACACCTTGCACCCCTGCACAAGTACCATCCTGATTTTTTTAAATGCTTTTCGTCACACAAGTGTTTACGGATACACTTCAAACATGTGAATTTGGCAGTAGCATGGAAAAAAGACTAGTGGTTGGGTATTGTCTGACCTACCTACCTGGATGGGAACTTTGTACTGTGAAGGGAGCTGCCACTGGGGTTTGCTGAGTGGGTACCATGAATAAAGCGCCTACTCTGCAAACTGAATTGAAAAAATATACTCCAAAAGTGGGAGTTTGCTTTCTCAAT
This sequence comes from Triturus cristatus, assembly GCF_964204655.1. Taxonomy (NCBI): domain Eukaryota; kingdom Metazoa; phylum Chordata; class Amphibia; order Caudata; family Salamandridae; genus Triturus; species Triturus cristatus. Next base: position 884,346,481 of record NC_140583.1, read on the forward strand.
GTATTCTATATATAGCACAAAATGCTGGGAGTTCTCCTCTGCACGTGGCTATTCTACATTTTATCTGCCCATGTCCACCATAACTCACAAGACCGACAAGAGCAGAATAAATTAGTGAAGGTTCAACTGTTCTAATTAGGGAAGGATAACCCTCACTTTGAAGTGTCGGCTCTGTGGCGGACGTGTCGTCAGGTCAGAAAGGTATACACGGACAGATACAAAGAGGCTTTGCCAATGCAAATCTGGCACTTCCCCCACCTCAAAACTCACTGGGAGACCCCCGATTTTTTTATAGTGCAGGGGGACCACTCGTTTGCTAACATCTCCCCCAAACTCTAAACAGGCCCTATGTCTTTGCACATCATCACACAGAGCCGGCCTAAAGCAGATCACAATCGCTCTACATATTTACAATCGCACTCAATCAAAGATGTAATTAATCAATTCAGTTATTTTGTATAACTGCACAAGTACCAACATCTAATATTGTGCAATCACACAAAACAGTCAATTACGACTGGACGCATTGACATGATTCCACTTGGACTATCCTGTGAAAGAGAACAATATGCCCTTAAAGGTAAAGAAGACCAAGACAATAATCAAATTTACTAATGTGAGGGAATAATAAGTGTAATTCTAGATTGAAAGCCATACTAGATTAATATCCGCAAGTATACAGTAAACAAGCATTTGTAATGGAATAGGTCTCGCATTTAGGAGAGTTTGGGCTATTGGCATTGTAAATAACAATGCCTTTCATTTATGTGTTGTTTTTAAAACCGATACATAAAAGGCATTGTCATTTGCAAAGCCAATAGCTTAAACTCTCGCAAATGCGAGATCTGTTGCATTGCAAATGCGTTCATGCTATAAAAAGAATAAAAAAGCATTGGGAGAAAGCTTGTTCTGCCTGCAACAGCAGGCAGGACAAAGCTATTTGAGAAAATAGTGTGTGAAGGCTGTAATTAAAGCCTACTGAATAACAATACAACTGGGGGTGTCGCCATGGGATGTTACAAAATGAGACAAGATACTAAGGAGGGACTACTAAGCCTACTGAGAAATAAACAGTGACAGTTTACAGTGGACAACGGCATAAGCCAATGAAAAATATGGGCAGAGAGTGGGCGGAGCTGCAAGCTCCTACCTGAATACAGCATGCCACGCAGAGCAGCGTATGCGTTGCTCAGGCTCTACCTAACAAATGGAAAAGCATATGGTACTTTGTCCATATTTGACCATGAAAAGTTTACAGCTCTATTTTCTGTCCAGAAAAAAAGCTCCTGGTCGATCTAAAATTAACAAATACACTTTAAATGGAGAAAATGCATCAAAGCAGCGAAAAGTTTAAAGTTAGTTTTTGTTTCTATACCTTCCTTGATCTGGTCGCTACCTTAAAGCTTTTTAAAAATGGCTTTTTTACCTTCATATTTTCTTGGCAAAGACAAAAGTGAACCATTTTCTCTCCTCACAATTCCAAGCTCGGCATTCAGAGAGCAAAGAACTGGGGAGGCAATTACTCAGTAACATTAGAAACCGAGGCGAAATGGGCTCCTGAGAACTGTTCTCGGGTACCAAGGCAATGCCTAAGAGCACGTTACTGGAAGCAGGATGAGCTATCTTTGATGGAAGACATTTTTTTAAAGCCTGCCATTTGTTCACTAAAAGAAAAAAAAAAAGATTGTTTAAATAGGTGTGCATCCAGAATGCTAGGATGCGACGTTTGGAACTGGAGTTATAACAAAGCACTCTGAACTCCACTGTTAAATGAATTGCTTCACTTTAAGATATGCATGAATGTATCCTTTTCTTTATACTCCTCACTTGTGATTTTAATTGTGAAAAATAACAGAGGACAATTGGGTACCTTATTTTAAGATGATGTTTGTTTATTAACCCATTAATCCTTAAGTAACACTTAAGAATCTAAAATGGGCTTGGAAAGCAAGATTCGATTATTTATGTCCAGGAAATTTATTTTGAAGCAGTCAAGTTTCAGAAAAATTTGAAAGTCACATTTTATTAAAGATATAGTACATCTCTGACTAACATTTGTACGAAAGGGCTTGTCTGAAGAAAATATTTTGCCCTCTGGAGACAACAATGAAGGAAGCCGGTTATCTAAGACATGAAGTAGAATTGTGGGTCTTGAGTGAACTCCAAAAGTAACGTTTTACTCAGCGTAGAAGTCTGGGTGGGTACTATACTGGCAGCAGGTACGTTATGAATCGGGAAGACACTTAGTGCCGTGTCAGTAGTTATGAGGAGACTTACAGTCTTAAAACCATATTGCATGGGTTATGAGAAAAAAACAGGTATCAACCCGAAATAGGCATATTATTGTAAGCACGCCTCTGCCTTAAGTACAAAGAAAATGCATTCTGAAAAGTAATCCTTTAATATAAAGTAGATCTTTTCTGTGAATTAGGCCAGATGCTAAATGCTGAAAAAGATCCAGAATGCACGAGAACAGATTAGACCTTCCATGACTGCATCTGCATGCTCACCGCCCCAGCGTAGACAACATTTTGTGGTGGGATGAATACTGAACACACACAATAGGAGGCTGGCTCCAATAAAGACGATGAAGTACTTTATATACAGTTCCATAGAATTAAGTTGTTTCAGGGGTCCCGGTGTGTGTTAGTTTGCCTATTGCTCGAAAGAAGTAAATGAGTTTGCTCTCTGTGATCAGTTAAGCCCTTCAATGTCAATGACCTTCTCTGAATATTTCCACCACCATATGCATGTATATAGATAGTGCTGGACAGACGTTTCAAAACGTACAACTTTGTGCTCTAGGATTATTATTCATGTTTAGATGAAAATTTAATGCCAACACCAAACTCCTTTTGCATCTATTAGTTAATGTACTTTATGATATGTCACAACTTAAAGGCAAAATTCCCAAACTCCTGTTAAGATTAGATGCACTCTGGGTGTGGTTTTGAAGCCGAGATGGCAGACGGTCTCTAAAGGAGCTCCACTTGGCAACCCGCTTTAATACTGCATTTATACCACACATCAGCCGCAATTGGAATTGGCAGTGAGGTGTGACTGCCCTACAGGTAACACCAAAGCTGCATTGATCGGCATTTGAGCTCCCAGGCCATTTGGAAACCCGCCTGCTGATACCTGCGGGTCGGCCCACATCGCCTGGTCCAGGAGGTTATGCGGTGGCTGGCGTCTTTCTGCTGGGCGAGTGCTACCGCCTGGGCATCAGGTAGGGTGATGCGCCCACTGCCTCACCCTGTCACACCTTGAGCCGGTCCCCCTTCAACTACACTGCACAGTTTCACAGATTACAGAGTTGCCAGAGTCTCCGATGTGCTGGATACAGCCTGAGATGGACCCATTCGGTGCCAGGGGATGAAATCAGGCCTCCCTCTCATTCTGCACTCCACCCTGCTAGCCTCGAGGTGATCAGGGGCCTCCACAGCTGAGGTCCCTGTTGCCGAGCTAGGCACTGTGTTGTAGCGCAAGTCAAGTCACCCTCATTTTGCTGCCTCAGTGGTTATGAGGAGTTTTATAGGGCTAGACCTCTTCATAACTTAGATGCTATAGCACAATATTTGGCCATGATCGCTACTCCAGTGCTGAACGCGGAAGCACACAACTCCCTAGAAGTGCCAACGCGGAGCGAAATACAGGCTGACACATCAAAACAGAGATCTGGGAAGACTTGAGCCCAATGGTATCCTTGCAGAATTCTATAAACGAGTCAACTTGGGCCCCATTACCTAAACTTGTTCCTAGAATTCTGGGAAATGGGGAAACTTTACTTGGATCGATAGAGTCACTATGGTGGCTCTTCCTTAAGATGGGCAACCAAGGCACAAATGCAATTCCTATGGCCCTATCTCCCTGCTTAACGCCACGTCAAGACAAAATTACTTGCCACAATCCTGGCCACAAGCCTACTACAGGTTATTACCCCCGGATACATCGAGATCAGTCGAGAATCATGCCTGGCAGGTCAACACACCTTAACCTATGATGCACTCATAATTTGCTAAACACAGTACAAACACCTCCGAGACCACATGTCTTCCTCTCCTGGACATAGAGAAGTCATTTGATGAAGTCAACTGGCCCTGCGCTAGTGAAATTTGGCTTTGGCCTCCAATTCAAGAAGTAGGTGGAGGTGCTCTAACAGAGCCTGGTCACGACGGATAGGGTCTATGGAAAGAAGTTTGCAGAATTCCAGATAGGCCGGAGACCCAGGAAGGGAAGACCCCCATCACTGCTTATGTTCACCCTAATGAAAGAATCTCTGGCATGTGCAGTGCGGTTGCACCTTAGAGTTCCACATGTCAGCTGCAGATGAATAGGTAGAAAAAAAAATTGTTATATGCAGACGATATACTCTTACACATAACTAACCCAGTGACCACTATGCTGGTGCTCTTCAATTGTTGGGGACTACTGGGCCCACTTGGGCTATAAGAACAACTGGGATATTTCAGTGCGATATGCTCCGCTACCACAAGGGCTTTGGGTGGCCGAAGATGGTTTCAAATACTTGGGGATATTTGTTACAGTGCTCCACTATAGTCCTAACATGGGAAGGGTGCTGTCGGACTTTCAGACCGATGTTGTAAGGTGGAGAGGCCTGCCTCTCACCCTGATGAGGTGGACAGCCCTATTCAAAATGATTAAGTTCCCCAAGTTATTATATGCACTCCAGAATACCTACTACCCAGTCTCCCAGACAGTATTTATCAAGATCAACGGGGACCTGAGCACCCTGTTCCGGGATGAGCAACACCCAAGAATATCATTCAAAACACAATAGTGTATTCAAGACAATGGAGGGTTTGCACTCCCAGATATTAAAGGGTTTTATTGTGGGGCTCACCTGATAAATCTAAATAAGTGGATCTATGCCCCACAGGGTCACCCAGCATTTAGGCTTGAGCGTGCTCTGCTAGAACACAGAATCCATTAGCACTATCTTTATGGAGGGATGGGCTCTCGGACACTGCCACCAGCAACACAGGTCGGACTGGAAACCTGGGCTGGGACCGTACAAAAACTTGGCTGGGACCGCACGTTCACTACGGAATCACCCCTCTCGAAAGGTACTTGGCTGTGGGAGAAAGCAAAACTGCAAGGTTTTGGAACTTGAGATACCATGGATGTCTCCAAGGTGGGCAGTATCCTCAAAAAGGTGGACATTATGCCCTTCTCCTCAATACAGAATACAAACTACACCCAACCCAATTTCTAAAATATGGGCAGCTGCACCACACTTGATGTGCTGAGGGGCTAGCAGAGACTGATACATAAATACAACCCCCTTGAGGGATGAATTTTAATGGATGAACTACAGAGGGGAGCAATTTCTTCCACGCACAGAATGATCCATAACAATATGCAGGATTCCCTTGGGCAGTTACCTGGAAGGTGGCAGCAGGATGTGGGGGAACTGGAAGACATAGAATGTGAGGTGGCACTGGTGCGCCCACATGAGGTTGCCATCAAGTCACACCTGTGCTGGATACAATTCAAAATCCTCCACAGGGTTTATTATGATCATAACAGCTGCATGCTATAGGGGGAGCGTTTGCTCCAACCTCCTTCCTTTGTGTTGATGCTATAGGGTCCTTCATTCACATGCTCTATGAGTGTTCCCATATACAAACATACCGGAAAGCGATTATCCAGGAACTCTCAAGTATTCTTGAGGTTTCACTTCCACTGGTTTGTTTTGTTGGGGATCCCAAGTGAAGTTGATGTCCCACGTTTTAAACTACTTTTCAGTGCCCTGGCCTTTGTAGTGGCCAAGAGAGATGTGGCCAGGTATTGAGGAGCGCCGGAGGTACCCTCCATACAGGAATGGAGGCGGGGAATGGACCTCTAAAGGTCAGCAGAAAAGATGACATACAATGGTGGAGGCTGTCCCTGCAAGTTTGACAAGATCTGGGGGTGGTGGAGAGCTTACTATGGGCAGGGGTCCACAGAGGGAAGCCTTGCTATGACAATGGGTCTGACTGCCAGTCAGACACAAGTGGCATGAGGATGTTGTGTGCTGTTTATTGCGCACAATTTTCTATCTATGATATATCTGTGTATCTAAAAGTTGTATTAAGCATATTATTGTGATATTGTATACTATTAATAGCTCTATGTAGATAATGAGATATGAAGTATGTGCCTGTATTGCTTTCTGTGGTTTGTGCATCCATATGAAAAATGAAAACAAACATTTAAAAAAAAAAAAAGATTAGATTTACTCTTTAGACTACCTTTCGGACACGTTTTTACCCTTTGAGCTCTATTATCCAATGGTCATATGTGCTGCTGCAGTTATTACACGTTTAGGGCATTTATAATACTTTAACTTCGACCATTATGTTCATAATTGCTTACAAATGCACTGCTATTCGAGTGACTATTTGCTTTGGTCTTCCAATACATGAAATAGGAAATCTTGAGCCTCCTTTGTGCTACTCATTGGGTTACGGTGACAGCTTCCCCACAGCAGGTATACAAGACGTTGACCACTTATCGCCTACAAGCTGTGCCTGGGCATCTGTGACTTTGTCTGATCCAATGACAGTTTTGCCTAATCATATGATTCTTGTTTTTGCACAACTGCTAGCTGCACCTTGCTATAGTTACGAATGCCTAAGCAAATGTGCCTGTAATTGTGTGCGGAGCTGTCATTTGGCATGCGAGGGTATTATTAAGTATTTGGTACAGTGCCTGTTCTTTTAAGGATGCGCTTGGTATATGAATCTATGCCTAGCTGCATGGCGGCTGCGGGTGGGCATTTGAGACAGTAATTGGACACACGAGGACTGTCTTTGGCATAGATCTGCCGAACACACGGCATATCGTGGCTGAACCCTGGGCGCTCTAGTAAATGCATCAATATTAATTGCAATCGAATTTTGTCTCAATGGCTAATTATTTTTTGTACTTGGTGAATCTTGCCCTTTTTGTAGCTTCAGTGATGTCACCGCCTTGGATTTCTTTAGGGTCAAAGCTCAAATTACAGCCCTCCCTGTGAATGTCGGTCAATTGATTTCCATGTTTCAGAGTGGCCAAACAGATGCTGCTAGCGTATGGCGTTAATGCATTCGAAAACATGTATTATCTGTGACACATTTCAAGTCCATGCCGTTTTCCATAAGATGGCTGCAGAAAGAGTTAAAGGGATGAGGGGACATGTCAGGCAATCCAAAGTGTAGATAGAGCAGTATTTTATTTCAGATTGACTTTATTGGCCTAGCCCCAAACCCACTTATTCCTCTTCAGTTCACTCATCAGGCTGTAGTCGGTTTCATTCTCCGCTCATGCTTTGTTGACCAACATTCGCTTCAGCTTTCTCTCAATACTTTAACTTTTGATTATGATATATGCTTGTAAGTTTAGCCTTGCTCTGGATTCCCTACGTCTCTACTTTATTGTCTCTTTCTACCCGTATCATCTTTCACTTCACTCATCTTTGCAAATGCTCCTGACCTGTCCTGTCCCTCCCTATGTGGGACTCCAGCCTCAGACTCGGTCCCAGATATCACTCAAGCTTCACTCTTTTAAACTTTTAAATCCCGGTGGTTAAGAAACGTATGGAGGTATTTTACAACTCCACTTCCGCCCTCTGTTCATTATGTTTGCAAAGTGCTTGATTGAGAATGGTTCAATTGTGAAATTGAGTGAACATCATGACCATCAGAAGTCACCCGGTCCCTCTTCCTTCTCCCTGCAGCACCTATGATGTTACGCGCCCAGGAGGCTAAGATTTAATTGTAGCAAGTAGCATTATGCAAGTAAATGTTTTGAGTTTAGGCTGCTAAATGATAGGACCAAGGAAGTTTGCATTGCATCATTCCCACCCTATCCCAGTGGAAGCTACCACATAGTCTTGGCATTCAAGATCATCAAAAATGGCTAGTTTTTACTGGAGAAACGGATTGGAAAATCAGGTGCAATTAATTAGCCATCTTTGCATTTCCAGTATAGAGGGGCTGTCGGGCAGATTATTGGAGAAATGCATTATAATACTTTTGGATTTCTAAACTAAAAATATCCCCAATGGCGTGGTTTGATTGTATTAATACTGAAGAGGATTGTTTACAAACGCATAGCAACTTTGGCTATTTTAATAAGGGAATTTCGGCATCTTAGGTTTTTTTTCCCCCATCAGTTTCAACTTGTGGTAAAGAAATAGCATGCAGAAGTTAATAAACGAAAATATAATGATAAAATATTCAAAGTGTGTCTACTCTGCAACCATCAAACAGAATTGCCCCAGACACTTCTTGGAGGAAAAACTAGGACAGATGGATCAGATACATTAAAAGTCATAACACAAACTTAAAGCTAACTTTTACTTATTCAGCTGAACCATGTGGTTGAAACAATTTCACGAGGGGTGTGCACGCTCACCAAGGCTCTGACGCAGGGGGCACCAACTCTTTTTTGGGCCCCAAAACCTTCTAGGGTCCTCCATTAAACCCAAGGTAACTCTGCATAGTATGGGAGACTATGGGGCAGTGCTTTAAATGGGCCGGTACTGAGTACCGGCACTTTTAAAAAATTTTCAACAGGACAGTACCAGCACTTCTCACAAGAGATAGAATACTTTTAATTTGAGAGTACCTGCACTTCTCGGAAACATGCAGGTACTCTGGTACAGAGTATCTGCACTCAAGACCTGCTTAAGGGGCCCTCACCACATTTCTGCAGGGGTCCTCATCATTTTGTGTTACGCGCTGAAAGGAGGGACACCCCTGAAGCTATGAAAAATCAAGTCAGTGGCTTCCTGTGTTACATTCTACAGTATGGTGAGTCAGGCATGGGTGTGTATTTGGAGGCATTTCAAGCCTGAATTAGGGCCATTTCCGATGAAAGGGGTAAACGATTGATCCAACAAACAAGATATCTGTGGACCCGGGACTACAATGTATTGCTGCAATGTTTAACCAGGATCAACACAAAGACGAACCTTAAGCACCTTTTACTTTGTGTCCCTCATGAGATCCAAGAATGCTCTTGCTCAATTTTGTCAATAAAGAAGTCGGTAAAGTTGTTTGTGTTTTGAAGGCTGGACTAGGCCTCAGTAGAGGAGCTTTTGCCTGGTTAATCTAGCACTGGATCTTGAGGCGGTTTAGTGGATGTTAAAAGCGACAGGGTAATTTCACCAATGACCCAACTCGTATTCTTACTGTTGCCCTCGCAGCGAATATTTCTGCGAACAAAGAAAGTTTAACTTGCATGTGAGATTGAATATCTCCTTCTCCTGTACAAAATAGCATCAGTTTTAGAAATCCTATCAAAAATACTAATGTACCAGCTAAGCACTGGAATTATTTTACTGGCTTGTCGAAAACTAAAACCATTTTGTTTGAAAATACATTTCTAAATCAATGTTTATGGGAGATTTGTGATTATGCAATCTAGAACTTTAACAAAAGGTGCATGAAATTGCTTATCCTGCCCTGGAAAATGAGAAAGCTGACAAAATTATCATTGATGATTAATTATAGGAGTTTTTCTATTATGCTGTACTCTTTACACAATGGGCTGGGTCTAACCAAAAGACATGATTTCAATGAGAGAAAAATACAATTTGACAGACAAAGCAACATGAATGAGGTGGCGAGTTACCCCTTCTGCTCCGGCCATGGCTGGCCTCTCACCTTTCAGGGCTCCTTATCAACTAAATCCCAGGGCCATGGTCGGCAACATACTGACCGACAACTGACAGATGCCACTCCACTTGGTGAAATTGGCATTTTGTTTGTGGCAATCAGAGTCCACTGATAGAGAGATTCCGAAATGCTGTGGACAGACAGAAGAGGCAATGCCTCATTACAGCTGCTCATCAGGAGAAGTGGAAGAGCTGGCATGAGAACCGGCCACAGAAACAAGCATTTGCAATGCAATCGGTCTCGCCTTTGGGACCTTATATGTATTTAACTATGCAGCTGTTGCAAAGTCATCCTGTGTCCTGGGCACACCCCAACCTTTTGCTGACTGATACTGGTGGTAACTGACTAACTGACCGTGGGCTCTGCCTAACCAGGCCCAGTACTATGCTGAAGGAAACGCATCAGAATAGAGTTAAAATACCTACATACACTAGGGTACACAATGGTGGGGTACCCCTGTGATTGGCATGTCCTACCCTATAAGCCCCTAGTATATAATAGGGCAGGGGGATTGAAACTACCTAGAAATCCCCAGTACCCTGGGGCCTGGCAGTTTATAAGCCAGCAGCTCTTTTTGCACGTGCATGTGTGCACTGCTGAAGCCGGAGGTCAGTTCAAAAGCAGCCTTGGGTGCCAGGACTGCTTTTAAAAAGTAAATTGTGCCCAAACTCGACTTTGGTGTTTGGGGCACTTAAAAATGGATAACATACAATGTTTTGGCATATTAGAGAACCCAGGGGTGAGGGGTCAGATATGTGTAAGGTACACCCTTATAAAATTAGTTTTTATATGCCTGGGTAAAGTGAAATTTCACATTTCCCTCCCCACATTGTGGTAAAGTGCTGCTCAAATGCGGCTTTGATGCTAGGAGCACTGGGGAAGGAGGATCTGCAATATTTCTACAGATTCAGGACCCCTAAAGTCTCCCCTAGTTGCACATGGGGTGGGGTTCCTCTAGATATAAGGCACGTTCTTATAAAATATGTTTTTGTAAGTCCTGGTGCTGGAAAAATGGCCCAAGTCATTTATCCCATTGCAAATCCCCAGTAACATAGGTTAACATGGTAGAAAGTTATTGATTAATAACTCGATAGGAGAGGGATAGAAAGGCCATACAAAGACTTCCCAGAATGGTATTAACAAATACAACAATATAATATTGTTGAATTTCTCCTAAAGTGTACATACAAGAAGTTAGAAGACTTTGTTTGCAAGTCCAAATCCAGCCTTCCCTTGGTCTGCCCTGATTTGGTCAGAGTTAAGTGGATTAGCCCCTGGGGTTAACCAGCTCTGCTGGGAGGGCAGTGTGCTGTTCCATAGGAATGCCAGGCCAGGGGGAGGAGTCGTAAACCATGATCTTCAAAGGCAGAGGGATGGCCACAGTGACAGTTTCCACTTTACACTTTTGACCCCCACCAGACCTACGATTAGAGAAGGGATGTGCAGATGGTAGGGGGAGAGTCTATGGAAATGAGCCATCCTAGGGGGCGTGTTTAGCCAGCTCTTACCTCCTTGCTGGAAAATCAGCCATTATGGATTTGGAAGATTTGATGCACTCTGGGACAAAATAATGCCACACTCTACCGGATGTGGTCATAACTTTGAGGAGTTACCCTGCTCCCATTGGTCAGGAGTGACCTCCTGCATGACCCAGAGAACTTGGAATAAGTATCTGAGAGGGGCAGAGCCCTCCAGATCTGCTGCTTGAAACTGAAGAGAATCAGAAGGGTCTGTCTGCGCTGAAGAATTTGAAGTGCATTTCCAAAGGCCAGGACTCTGAGTTTGCGCCTTTTTGCACCATTGGAAACTACAGCCCTGTGGATAAAACTTGCTTCAAAAGGACTAAAGCGTGGACTCCCTGCAAGCTACAGGTTAACAGAGCTCACCTGGACATCCCCACAAAGAATTCCCAGCCTGGAGTACCAGTGGATTTGTAAAGGTTTTGTTCAAGTGGATTGCGGAATTGAAGTTTCACACTTTCAAGGACCCTCTTGGAGATTCCAGAACCTTGGATTGGGTGTTGGATACTTTGGGACCTGCAAGCAGAACTTCAGGAAGGAGTTCTAACTGTACCTCGCCTGCTGGAGAAGGCGGCACACACAGTGGTGAGAAATTCTCCAGAGCAATTTTTAAAGGTGTGTCCCTGTCAGAGAAAATGAAATGACTAAAAGGGGCACTGTTGGTTTCTAAGCACTAAAAAGTGACTAATCTTTAAAAATTCATATCTCTTGTTCCCTACAGTGGATTTTTTTCATTTTGGTATCATTTAGGTTTAAGACATTTTATTAAAATATCATATAAAAAACCAACAAATACAAACTAAAAAGAAGGTGTCAGGACGTAGCGGCCAAGGCCATATACTGGGCAGGAGGCCCTTCCAAGAACATTCCACCGAAACATCAGACCGTTATGACACTCAGAAAAGAATAAACAATATAACAAAGTCCCCTCCCCAAAACTACCCTTCCCTAACCCCAACTTTCGAACCCCCCCCCCCTCCCCCAACCCTCCCCTCGTCCAGTGCATGGTTCAGATCATCCCCGCCCTTTCTCGTCTCCGCCTCTTAGTGATCCGTGCATCGAGCCCACTCAGGAGGCCGCTTCCTCTGGCGTGGTAAGCGGCAAGAGGCGAAGATATCTCGGGCAGGTCAGTTCCCTGAATTCTGTAACCAGTAAGGACTGAAACGGCTGCCAGAGGTCGGTGAACTGCTCCGCATCCCCTGCCACTGTGAGCGACATTTTCTCCATTCCTAGCACATGCCACAATCTGTGGAGCCAGCCCGTGGCCGTGGGGAGTGTAGTGGATCGCCAGTGTACGAGAATGTTCTGCACCGCTGATCCCAGTGCAATGGCTATCTGCCTACCTCTGCGAGATTTTAAAGGGTACATTAACCTGTTCGGGAGACCTAGTAATATATATGCTGGGAGGCGTGGCAGTTCAGTATCAAAATGGGAGTCAATATCGTCTATCACCTCTTTCCAGTAGGAGTCGAGGAGAGGACAGTCCCATAAGATGTGCGTCAGCGTACCCACCCGCCCGCAGCCCCTCCAGCAGGTGTTCTCTTTACTGTGGTCCATGTCGTTTACTCGCTCCGGGGTGTAGTACCAATATGTCGAGACTTTAGTTAAGGTTTCAGTGAGGCCCGTATGATATGTTGAGTGTCTGGCTCTGTATGCTACCTGTTCCCATTCCTTATGACTCAGGGACCTGCCCAATTCCCTCTCCCAGCGCTCCCTCCCTGGATTATAGAAATGTGATGAGGGTGGTTGGAGAAACCGGTAAAGGTCAGTTATTAGTTTCGCGTCGGATGTGCGGGATAGAAGCCAGCGTTCATACGGAAGGAATCTCCTGTCAGCCGTCTCCCGCACCTGAGGGTGCATCGCCCAATGGCGAACCTGCATGTAACGCAATCTCTCGGTCTCTGGGAGCGTGTATTCTTGTCGGAAGCGCGTAAAGGGGAGAACACCCTCCGAATCGTACATATGGCACAAGGCCCTACACCCTGCTTCCCGCCAGTGGGCGAAGGCTCCCCCTGCCAGTCAGGGTTATCCACTATGGGCGTTAGAGGCGAAGGGAATGTCGTCAGGCAGTAGGTAGCGTTGGTGGCGTCCCATACTTGCAGAGGTTCCCTCGTGATAAAGGAGGCGTATAGGTTTGTGGGGCGGTGGGCCTTGCGCAGGAAGGGCACCTCCTGTAGAGGCCGGCCCGCCACCGCCTGATCCTGAAAGAGCCAATGCTTGTCAGACTCCCACCTACTCCATTCCACCAGATAGCGCAACTGCACCGCCTGAAAATACTTGCGGAGATCAGGAATCCCCAGTCCCCCGGCCTCTGGTGCCAACATAGAGAGTGCCCTTTTCATCCTGGGCTTCTTGCCCTGCCATATGAAGCGGGCCAGGTCAGTCTGCATCTTCTGAATCCATCCGACCGGCGGCCGCAGCGGCAGTGCCCTAAACAAATACAAAATCTGAGGCAGGACCGTCATTTTAACGGCCGCTATTCTGCCTAACAACGAAAGAGTGCTGCGGTCCCACCGACCTCTTTCTTCCCGAATCTTCCTGCCCAAAGCGGCATAATTTGCGGTCACCATTGCGGGCAAGGTGGGGGCCAGCTGGATCCTCAGATAGGGCACCAGATCCGTCGACCAGACTATCGGAACAAGGTCCTGCAAGTAGGTCCTGGTTGCTGGCTTAAGGGACATATCCAATGCCACCGACTTCCCCATGTTCATCTTGAAGCCCGCGACTGCAGCAAAGGCGTTCAACTCCTCGATACAGGCCGGAAAGGCATAAAGCGGATCTTCCAATGATAGGATAACGTCATCTGCATATAAGCTAACCGCATGAGTAAAGCTGCCAAACCGCACCCCCTTCACTGCCGGGTTGTGACGTAACCTCTGGGCAAAGGGCTCCATATATAAGGCGAAGAGTAGAGGCGACAACGGGCATCCCTGTCTCGTGCCCCTCTCGATATCAAAACTCCTGGAGCTATAGCCATTCACCCTCACCACCGCCGTCGGGAATTTGTAGCAGTTCAGAATCATAGAGCGGAACTTCTCCCCCATCCCCACCTTCCGGAGCACCCTTTCTAGATAAGGCCAATGAACGCGGTCAAACGCCTTCTCTGCATCCACCGAGAGCAACATCCTCTCCCCTGAAATCCGCGATGCCTTTTCTAGAAGATGAGTAATCCTCTTGGTATTATCCACTGTCTGCCTTCCAGGGACAAAGCCCGCCTGATCCGGGTCTATAAGTCCCGGTAGGTGGGGGGCCAAGCGGGCCGCCAGGATCCCGGTGTATAGCTTGAGGTCTATATTTAAAAGAGATATCGGCCTATAGGAACCGCACTGCGTCCGATCCTTCCCTGGCTTGGGGAGAACCACAAGAGAAGTTCGCAACAGGTCAGGCGAAATGGCCCCCATTTCAGAGAACGTGTTGAAGAGGCGCGTGAGGAGCGGGGCCAGCGTTGCGCAAAACGTCTTCTAGACTCATCAAAACCAGGAAAAAGAAAGTTGTAAACCGAAAAAAATATATTTTTGTTGTAATGTTTCAAAGAATGTGCATGTGCTTGCCTGTTCTATCTCCATGGTAGCGTCTCGTGTGAGACGGTTGTAACCAGGACAGCGGACTGGCTGGCAGCAGGAGTTGGTGGCGCAGACTTAAGAGAAATAAATACTTTTGAACACTACCAGTGTATGGCTTCATAACACTGGCGACTTATGCCCAGATGTCTCAACTGATTCAAATTTGCCCACCAAGTTTGGTTCTTCGCCCTTTTCTCCAAGGTCTCCAGGGTCTCCTAGGTCTCGCTGTCTTCCAAAGAGGTATGAAGACTATGAAATGTATAGATTTCTCTTGAGATGTTTTTGATCTGTTTAGTACTATGTTTTACTCTATTGTTTGGACTGGTTTAGTACCATATTTTAATTCTGCAATTTTCTTTCCTTCTCTTCTATTCTACTTCCTTTTTCTTCTGCTTTCCCTGTAAAGGGGATGTGTTGTAATGTTTCAAAGAATGTGCATGTGCTTGCCTGTTCTATCTCCATGGTAGCATCTTGTGTGAGACGGTTGTAAACAGGAGAGCTGACTGGCTGGCAGCAGGAGTTGGTGCCGCAGACTTAAGAGAAATACACTCTTTTGAAACCTACCAGTGTATGGCTTCCTAATAATTTTCTCACATCCCACAACAATGACAGGGTACTTATTGGAGGCCTAATCGCAGGGTGCCAATTACCCAAAAATCTTTCACAGTGGAGATTATCAGGTTACCCAAAGACTCGATTGACTCTGGCAATGACACAGGCACATCACAGAGAAAACACATGGATACTGACCACAAATTGTCGGCTTCAGATCGCAAACTGGAGTATTCACATGTACCCGCAGCCAAATCATGTTGGTTAATAAGGTCTTCCATAGCCACATCCAACTCTTATTGATAGAATGAAAGCAAGTTATCTTCTGTGTGCATATCCTCAACACTCTCAAACCAACAAAAAATCTGGATAAAAAGCCCACACAAGGCTTTCACTCCACAGCATCTCAATCGAGAAAAATAATAGGTTTCAAAACTTGAAGTTGACCAGCATATGGGAAATCTCAGGCCTCGGGCTAGCCAGGAGTACCCAGAATCGGTGTACCAAGGGTCTCTAGTGAGACAACCAAGTGTCATTTCCAACTCAAGACCTGATGATATTACCAAGGCAACCACCAGGTTGAAACCCTGAGTATTCTCAAATATAACAAACTTGGGAAAAAAGTTGGTGTGCTATTTCCAATCCATTAAAATCTAATCAAGAATAAATGTCCGGCATAATACCGGAAGTCACGATGGAAAGACCCACCTTGACCCTCAAAATCTTAACCTGTTGTTTCGAGATGGAGCACAATGCATTTACACTCCTATTTAGACCAACGTGTCAACCCAGCTGAACACAATACATCCTCAACAGAGGAAATCTATTTAAAATAAATAGGTCGCAGCCCAGATTGCACTATACAACCTCAAATAATTTGTCAAGCATTCGTTTTCCCCATCTGACATGCCACGCGGTAAAGAAGCAGCCTGAACTTTGTTGCATTACAAACAATTGGCACATAAAATCTTGGGCTACCCATAGGAGTTGGAATCCCGTAGTATAAATGGGAACAGACTAGAGCAGAACCATACCCTTCTATTCTTTTGCAAAGCAGGGATATTGAAACACACAACTATTTGCCCTTCATTCAATCAGCACTTAAAACAGCCAGCGACCCCTTAATCTCTTTTCCAAATAAGAATGATTTTTCTCAATTTCCACCTGCCCCAAGAAACTAGCATACTTACATGGAGGTCAGTCTTACCAAGTGGTCAACAAGTTGCAAAAGACGCTCTCAAAATCAATGAGCAGTTGTTAGAAATTGGGTAACTGGTTGACAGGGGTATGAGCCCTGGTCGAGCAGCAAGCACAATCCTAGTAGAGGCATGCAAACCCTAAATTAACCTGTGCCCACATTCTGGTAGCTTGTCACAGAGCAGTCAGGCTAAACTTAGAAGCAATGTGTAAAGTATCGATAAACACTTCAAGTAGCAAAACAGTGAAAACATTACACACAAAGATCCCACACAAGGATTAGAAACCTAGATTATATTTCAATAAATAACACAAGACCAAAACGACGAAAACTCAAATCAGAAAAACCAGCGATATTGATTTTCTAATCTTTCGGTTAAAATAGCGCCAAAAAGCACATAGTGCCAACAAGAGATATCTGGTTGCTCCAGTCCAGGACAAAGTCACAAGTACAGGCTGCTGCAAAAACAACAGTTAATGGACAGAATGCAGATCAATGTCATACATTCACCCCAGTGGGACGGGTATGCTCAGATGTGAGTCCCGTGCTCTCCATGCCACTGGAATCAAGCTATCCTGGCTGAAGAGGAGTGAAACCCCGAAACAGGTCCTAGGATGCTTGTTTCCAGTCCAGGGAGGACCTGGCCTGGCAGTTCGGGCTTGACTGTTCCCATGGGGCACAGGGTCAAGACTGATTTGCATATGGCTGGGTCCAAACTGTAATGGCACGGTAAGCAAAAAAACGAGGGATTTAGGCCCAGATCTTTGTACTGGGGTGAATGTATGACATTGTTCTGCATTCTGTCCATCAAAAGTTCTTTTTGCACAAGTTCAGGCTGACCTTGGAGGAGCGTGGGCTGGCAACAGGGACAAGATTAGGCCTGCTGAACAAAGAATCTTAAATCCTGGTTGTGGAGAGCTGAGAGGATCTGAGGAAGTATCTCACAGCCAAAGTGATGGGTCAGTTCTGAGATATGGCAAGGTTGCTGTGAAAGTCCTGTGTGTCTCCATCGAGGATCACATTGACGGGACCTTCGATACAAAGTCTGGGCGTTGAGGATGTGGTGCCCTTTGTGTGGGGGACAGGACACAATCTACTCAGGTGTAAGTGGGGTTGGGTCCAGCTCATACTACCCATCCTGCCAGGACAGCCCATCAAGTCTCACCTAAGCTCTTATTGTGTGTGACTGTATAGGGGGAAAACACAAAGCCCAGATATGCAGCCCTTTGTGTGGGGACAGGACACAGAATACTCAGGTGTGAGTCTGTTTCCAGCTTCTCCAGCCCATCCTGTCAGGATGGCCCATCAAGTCACACTTAAGCTCTTATTGTGCTGGCTGTCCAGGGGAAATACACAAAGCCCAGGTGTAACCCAGCCCAGACAAGTGATCAGAGACATGCAGCAGACACCAAATGGCTAAAGTAAAAAAAAAAGCCAACTTTCTAAAAGTGACATTTTCAGAACTGCAATTTAAAATTCAACTTCATCATCATTTTATATTTTAAATTATGATTCCAGAGACACCAGACTTGAAGGGTTCATCTCTTCCCAATTGGAAATAACACTTCTAAAACGTAAGGTAATCCCAAAGTTATCCTATTGGAGAAATTGGTCTTGTGGTAGAGAAAAACAAATAAGAGTTTTTCACTACCAGGTTATGCAAAACCAAAAAGTATGTGTCTTGCTTTTTACATGCATTGCACCCTGCCCTATGGGCTGTCTAGGGCCTAATTTAGGGGTGAATTATGTGTATTGAAAAGGAAGGTTTGGGCCTAACAAACTGTTTAACTTGCAGGACAACATGGCAGTTTAAAACTGCACACACAGGTTCTGAAATGGCAAGCCGTAGAGGGCTACTTCAGTGGTTGGCACAATCAGTGCTGCAGGCCCACTGGTATAATTTAAGTTACAGGCTCTGGGCACGTGTAGTGCACTCTACTCGGTACTTATAGGTAAATTAAATATGCCAATATTGTATATGCCAATCAGACCGTGTATAGGAGAGTGAGCATAAGCACTCTAAGACTGATCAGCAGTGGTAAAGTGCACAGAGTCCTAAGGCCAACAAAAACAAAATCAGCAAAATTGGAGGTATTAGGCAAAATGTTTGGGGGAAGACCACCCTAAGGCTGTCAGGTCTAACAGTGGTACATGTCCAATTGAGTCCTACGGCTGCCAGCCATAGGATCTAACCACAGATACAAACTTCTCAAAACCAGTCGCAGGGAAAACGCTGAGGCTTGGGCACCATAAGAATAACAGTAAACTTTACTATGGCTGTGACTATGGAACCAAATAGGAAAACCTAATGCATGTTAAATCGCCTCCCAAATTGTTTGAGAAAGTAATAGTCAATGGAACCAGCTTCTCGCACTAACAAACCTCTAAACAAATCTATATTCTCAACCTCACTTGGAGGCTACAGCCAGCATGTGGCAGGCAAGAAGAAACATACACTGTAGCTCCTGGACTGACAATAGCCTGTTTAACGTTTATGGGAATAGTCTAGCTCCATGGTCTCCTGTCTTACCTTCTGTATTCAATTCTATATGGCTTCATGAGGACGTTACACCTTCTTGGAGGCTCCCATTCAAGGAAGGGGCAGAGAAAAAATCCTGCCCACTACCATACATCTCATTATTGAGCAACGTAGGAATTTGTTTTGGCAAACTCCTCTTATCCTGGCTAGAAACATGGGTGGAGTCTTAAAATGCCAAAGTACAATCAATCAGGTAACGCGGTTAAATTTCACCTGATCTAAATATCCCACAATAAAAAGCACATCACATTACCTGTTTTTTATACTTTTAAAACCGACTTTCGACCAGGTCAACAGACTTACACTATGAAACACCCTAACGCCATGTGGCATTCCAGTTAAACTCGTTAACATCTTGACTCCGCACCGATAGCACAGTCATGGTAAAATACGACGCTAAAAGAATGCAGACAAGCCTTAGATTTACTAGTTGGAGTAAGCCAAGGCTTTGTCCTTGCCATTGCATTATTTAAGCTATACGCAAAAGTTCTAACCGCCTTGATATGGACGTTTCTAAACTGAGTGAAAACCAAATTCCAATGTTGCTCTTTGCAGATGACGTGGTGCTTTCAGCATGTACAGAAATTGCTATGCATCATCTCCTAAATAGCTATGATACTTTTTGCGACAGCAAAACAATAACTATTAACAACCAGAAGACAAAGTTTATGGTACTTCTGTCAAGGTCCCAGCTGAAATCCACATCCAATAATGTATGGTATGGGGATTGAGAGACTCTACTCCCAGGTCTTCTTGTATTGCATTTAGACACTCAACTCTCTTGGGCAGAGCAATTGGCCAGCAGCAATTCCTCTTTAAGACAATTATGCTAGAGCAGTACTAAGATTCTCAATTAAGTGTGGAAACAGATTCCTCGGGCCAGCTATCACGGCATTCAACATGAACGCTAAAGCAGCCAACTCATACAGTGCCCAGATTAAGGGACATAAAAACTTGTCAACTTTACAAAAGACTGTGAATAATTTAAAATGATGCCTGCGTCCCCCGGCCTCGGCACACCAGTGAGGACAGTGCGCACAGAATTGGGTATTCAAAAAAACCAAAGGCATCATTGCTATCTAACATATCCTACATTGGGCCCTCCTTTGGACAAATACCAACATTTCAGCACATCTCAGAGCCATGATGGGCCTGCGGTGGACCAAAGCTATAAATTGCTCTCTTGGTTCAGGTAAATTGCAAAATCTGACAGAAATCGGCTGCCAGGAGTTGTGGTTGAATCCAAAGTTTATGTCCAAATCAACCATCCAGAGAATCAAGAATCAATATCAATACTGACCGTTTGTATGGGAGAGGGAGCTATCTAGAAAAGGTACTCGGATATCCCAATTTCTGATAAATTACAGATCTGTAGATGAACCTTATCTTGAACATATATTTCCAACAGAATAAAGAACTTTGTGTATTACAGTCAGAATAGGAACACTTCAACTACTTGCATACACGATGATCGTCAAATGATTCCAATCAATGGAATTGTTCCTCCAGAGGCTCTAAAACACTTTGTTTTTATGATGAAAAACAGAGATTATGCAAAAACATTAAGGCCACTTCTATCAAACACAATATTCTAAGTTGTAAACCGTCTCTTTTATTCTGCTACCGTACTGACTCAAAAGATATTTTCCAGCCGCTGGCATTTTACATAAAGAACAGCATGGAAGGTGACGAGAGCCCAAGTAAAAATCAATGAGCACATAATCTAAGCAGACTTTCTCGAAAATGACAAGCCTTTATCTGTGCATCAAAAGCATTATTTGAAGTTTAGCCTCTAAATTTAACTGGATTAACTACACTAGTTTAATGAACGTTGCCAGATTTTCATTTTGAAACCAGTTAAATGTTCATTTTTATAAAGAATGTTTTAAATGCTTGCATTATAAGCCTTTTTATTACTTGGAAATAAATAAAGTAAATTGAATTATGCCATAGGCTTGTTCAGTTTGACTTTCTGGAGAGTTATCTTTCGAATTGTTATCTATTTGAGCAAATAAGGTGCGCGGTTTCACTTTTGATAAGCGAAGAGAATGGTTTCATGGTCAATGTAACTAAAATACATACATGTTCAGTATCAGTTCCAGTGGGAAGACCAGGCCATGTTCTACATTTCAGTTTCAAAACCACCTTTCCGGAAACATTTGGCTTCTAAATATTTGAGAAAGACATTCACTACTTTGCATTTGTACTTGCACATGAAGCTGAGCTATCTACTTATTATTGCATCTTGAGATTTCACAATTGACATTTGAACCTGTAAAAATCAAAGTATTAATTATTCCCGCCCATTGAATACAACACAATTCTGACTAGAACCTCTCCAGAGAAGGGTTCATTGATCTCTAATCCAGCACCCAAACTGGGGCAACATACTAAAAGCTTAATATAATATGACTTTATGATTAGATCAAAGATAACTTGAAGAGTTGATAACTAACAGATGGTCCTCTCATGCAGCTCCACTTGGCAATCTTAATCAAAAACCTTTACAATGTTGAGTTATGCTCAGTTCCCAACCACCCTACAAATTCTTTTATCCA
The DNA here is from genome assembly GCF_964204655.1 of Triturus cristatus. Lineage (NCBI taxonomy): Eukaryota > Metazoa > Chordata > Amphibia > Caudata > Salamandridae > Triturus > Triturus cristatus. Next base: position 884,368,073 of record NC_140583.1, read on the forward strand.
TAACTGTACGTATAACCTTTTTATGTACAGGTATTTATTTCAATGTAATTATTACTCTTAACCGTATTATCTTAGCCCTTAACCTAACTCACATACTTATCTTCATTTAATTGAATTGAATAATTCAATTAAATGAACTGTCATTTCTTGTTTTCCTAATCATTTTCCCAAGACTATCTATAACGTAACTATTTTGAAACATATTGTTTTTACTCTTAACCTACCCCTAATACATATATTGAATGTTTACCCTTAATTTATTTAAAAGCAAATTTAGTTTACAATAATAAGTCTTCTAGTCACCCGCACGAAATAAATATATTTCATTCCGTCTTATATTATTTCACTTAATTTAAAATAAGTTCGAAATTTCATGAAAGAGTAATTAATATCTATTGATTTATTTATTTTACAGTTTTTGTTAAGCACTACAATCCAACGAGTTGAAGCATCAGAGCTCTTAGAATGGAAGTGTAGTCAAACTAGACTTCGCTTGAGAAATTTGTCAGGGTTGTCCTCGAACTTTAGGTGGCGCTAGTTGTAATCAGAATACATGTGGCACCCAATCTGATAGGAGTTAAGAATAACTGTTAAAGGGGCCATATTGCAATTAAATATGATGGGAAACAAAGCAGAAACTTGAGGAATGCCGCAATGGATGTCAAATGTTCTTGATAGGATTGTACCTTGAGAAGTACAGTTATGTGGAAAGAAGGTGAACCACAGCAGAGCTGCATCAGTTACACCAGTTGAGGTTGTCAGGCTGTCAAAGAGCACCTTGTGGTCAATGGTATCAAAGGCAATGGATAGATGGTGTAGTACCAGTGCATAAAGGAGGACCTTGCTAGTTGGCCAAGGGAAGTTCCTCTCTGATGTGTAAGAGAGTAGTTTATGTGCTTCGTTTATGCCTGAATCCAATTTGAAGTCACTGAGGAGGCCATTGGTCTCCAGTTGGGAAGGAAATTGATGTAAGAGAACCATTTTAAATACCTTACAGGGAAGGCCAGAGATTGGTCTGTAATTGTCAAGCATAATGGAATCAGCTGTGCATTTCTTTAAGGCAGGGGCTATGCCTGAAGGACTGAGGATATTCCTGCTTTCTAAGGAGCAGTTCATAATTTTTTTGATGATCAGTGATAGTGTCTTGAGGTTGAGATAGACAACCTTAGCATTGGCCATGTCCCGAAACATAGAGGACTTTTCAAATAAGGCCAGGGTGTTGCAGACTTCAGATTCTGTGACAGGCTCAAACCCACTCAGGATGCCACCACTTGTGTGGTGGGTGAAAGATGGGTGTACGCTAGATGTGTTCAACTGAATTGGTGGCTTGCTTTCTCACGGAGCTTTGTTAGTGAAAAATGTCATGAAGTTATTACAGAAGTCCGCAGATAGGGCAGGGGTGTTGAAATGGCCACTTTCCGGTACCGGTTTCTTGCAGATGTGTAAGAGGTTCTTGGTACATATATATATATATATATCGCGCTCGGTGGGGAGTGACCAGAAATTGAGTCGCACTCGAACAAAGGAAAGCTTTCCCCAAGCAGCCTTTAATTTCGAATCAACCAGCACAACTTGTCAGCAAATCATCAGCTTGAAACTGCAATCCTCAAGTGAGAGCCTACAATCAATGTTGAAAGCGCATCCATTTGGGTAAAAGAAAGGACTACACCTCCCATGAAGCAATGCATAGACTCATCTAGAGTAGCCAATCAGGGGCATGCAATGTTGTTTTAAATTCGAAGGTGAGCCAAGCATACGCTTTCTGACTGCTCTATCCTCTGAAGAAGAGAACCTCTCGAAACGCGTCAGGATTGCAGTTTCAAGCTGATGATTTGCTGACAAGTTGTGCTGGTTGATTCGAAATTAAAGGCTGCTTGGGGAAAGCTTTCCTTTGTTCGAGTGCGACTCAATTTCTGGTCACTCCCCACCGAGCGCGATGTTTTGGCGGCTGTCCAGCCGCTGAGTCTGCACCACTCCGGAATGTGGGGGCCACAGGGCTCGTATACAAGGGGCTCGTTGTGGGACAAAGGACATGAAATGCACCAGTTACAATTGCCAGAGGCTCAAGTGAGAGCCTACAATCAATGTTGAAAGCGCATCCATTTGGGTAAAAGAAAGGACTACACCTCCCATGAAGCAATGCATAGACTCATCTAGAGTAGCCAATCAGGGGCATGCAATGTTGTTTTAAATTCGAAGGTGAGCCAAGCATACGCTTTCTGACTGCTCTATCCTCTGAAGAAGAGAACCTCTCGAAACGCGTCAGGATTGCAGTTTCAAGCTGATGATTTGCTGACAAGTTGTGCTGGTTGATTCGAAATTAAAGGCTGCTTGGGGAAAGCTTTCCTTTGTTCGAGTGCGACTCAATTTCTGGTCACTCCCCACCGAGCGCGATATATATATATATATATATATATATATATATATATATATATATCCCAATTCCTAATACAATAAAGTATGCTCTCAGGAAAAGAGGCACGGCAACCACGTATACGGGTCCAAATATTTAATTTACACTACGCGTTTCGGCAAGAAGCCTTGATCACGTGTAAAGTGAACACTCAACACCAAACATTTAAATAAAGTTTCATGTGAGCCTTGTGTCAAAGAAATCAACAGAGGACTATACGAAATAATTTCCCCTTACATGGTCGCCATCTTTGAACGGTCGAAAGATCAATATCTTCAAACCCACAATACATTCACATTTGACCACAATCCTTATGTATAACAATATAATACAATTTGAAAGCAAATGCTGATGATCGTAACTTACTCCTGAAATTATGTTCACCAAGTAATCTACAGCTCGTAAGGGGACCATCACTGAAGCAGTAGGAAAACATTCGCTGAATTACTACTACTTGAGTGGTGGCAGTGGTGAAAACCTCACACAGAAGGCTGTGACACCTCATCTACATTGCCTGGCTTGGGCCAATTACTTCCCCCAACTACTGCTACAGCTAACAGCTCGCAAGGAGAGGAGGCCTGCCCAACTTCATGCTTCTTGCACAAGAGTTTAATTCATCAGAAATCAGAGGTCAAGCATAGGAGTGCACACAGGACAAGGCAAGATCGCTCCCAGCTTCTAACACCCGGCATCCATCAGCTTGGCCTGGCCGGAAAAGAGAATGTAGGGAGCCATCTGGGAGGCCCTGGAGGTTTGTTAGGATTGCTTTCCCGTCTATTGCCCCTCTATTAGTCAGTCAGCAAAACCCTGTAAACATTGGCTGGTTGGCCTTTGCCTTATGACCATGATCTCGGCTGAATCCCACCTGTCTGTGCACCCTTGCTCCATTCATGCCACCTCACTCCATATATATTAACATGAGCCACCAGAGCCAAGCCTAGGATGAGGCCACAAAAGATCAGAATTCTCTGATGCAGACACTGAGAATCCCCATTTGATATTTACAGATACAGAGGGAGAGCCAGGAAACAAATAAAGGGCTCTTTACAACCCTAATAACCCTAAAAATCCTACTACACCAACAGAGGCAATGCCTCTGGCTAGCTCCTTAATTGAGAGACTAAACAACACTTGTACCAAACCCTCTGAATCAGGAGCAAGCCCCAAACGGACCCAACTGAACATCACAAAGTAAATGCAAGTGCTTTGGACCTAGCAAAAGAATTGTCAATCACAAAGAAGGAACCCACATTCAATAAAATGAATAAAACCACAAATTACTATAGCAACTCTATGACACCAGCAACTCTCATCTATATTGTCTACCAGAGTGATCAGGATTTCCATCTACTGTAAGAACTATACTGTTCTCCAACCATATGCAAGCGTAACACAAAAAAAATACATTTGCTGGAAGCTAATTGCGGCCAAGCAGTAAGAATTATTATGACACTGACTGCAAACAAACCAAACAAGATCATAACTGTGGACGAAGCACTCGTGGACCCCAAAGTAAGAACTCATATTCCACAACACTAAGAAACATTCATGAGGAAACTCGAATTGACAAACTGGCCTCTTCAACTTTCTTTGGGAAAATATTCTCCAATAGTGATTTATCGAGTAAATAATGCCAAGAATACAATTAGTTTCATTCCCCCAAGATGATGATTATGATCTAAGTGGGCCGAAAAAGACTTATCTAGAGTGATGACGTCCATCCGCACTGATCTTTTGAAATATCTTGCTCCTCATTTTTCTACCAGGGAAATAGATAGCCAGCCTCAAAGACATTTGAAATGCCCTCAGCTCAACCTCTCCTAGTAATTATGAAAGAAATGTGCAGGACTTTGGGCATAATAGCAGGAGCAATAGTAGATCATTCAACTAAACTTTATGAACAAACCTCAGTAATCCCCACATCGACAAAAAGATGCATGTCATGGAGAAAGGTATAAAAGACAACCTGCATGCACAAACAGCTCATAAAAACCTTGAAAAACGTCAGTGAAGTCTCGAAAGTAATGCATTCAATGATACTTGATTGTAAGAGAAAACTGGCCAATGAAGGGCCGGCAGTCTTTAACAAAGGTGTAACAGCAGAGGATGACCCCAAAAATAAGACATCTCAATTATTGAATCCATGACGGACAACATTGAGTCTCTAAAGCCATCACGCAGAGTAACAGAAGAAAATGTTACCACTCATTTTAATACAAGACAGGCATAGCTTTAAAGCCAAGTCGAAAACTAAAATGATTTCCAAAAATCCAAAAAAGCAATCCAAACGAACAAATCCGCATTGGTCAAAGAAAATATGCCAAGACTTTAAATTAGTAATTAATCATGCAAGAATCTCGGAGTCAACACTGAATGTTCATCCTTTTCAGCTATAGACGTTAGCTTCAACAGTCACAATATCGGTACAAAGAACCTCCGGCCTCCAGTAAAGCCAGCCAGAGACAACCAATAACAGAGGATAAAACTACCATCACCAAGTCATGTACAATTTATACTCATGTGAAAAAAGTCGTAGCAGACATGAGAGAAGTTCTGCCTTTCTAGACTCATCAAAACCAGGATAAAGAAAGTTGTAAACCGAAAAAATATATTTTTGTTGTAATGTTTCAAAGAATGTGCATGTGCTTGCCTGTTCTATCTCCATGGTAGCGTCTCGTGTGAGACGGTTGTAACCAGGAGAGCGGACTGGCTGGCAGCAGGAGTTGGTGGCGCAGACTTAAGAGAAATAAACACTTTTGAACCCTACCAGTGTATGGCTTCATAACACTGGCGACTTATGCCCAGATGTCTCAACTGATTCAAATTTGCCCACCAAGTTTGGTTCTTCGCCCTTTTCTCCAAGGTCTCCAGGGTCTCCTAGGTCTCGCTGTCTTCCAAAGAGGTATGAAGACTATGAAATGTATAGATTTCTCTTGAGATGTTTTTGATCGGTTTAGTACTATGTTTTACTCTATTGTTTGGACTGGTTTAGTACCATATTTTAATTCTGCAATTTTCTTTCCTTCTCTTCTATTCTACTTCCTTTTTCTTCTGCTTTCCCTGTAAAGGGGATGTGTTGTAATGTTTCAAAGAATGTGCATGTGCTTGCCTGTTCTTTCTCCATGGTAGCATCTCGTGTGAGACGGTTGTAAACAGGAGAGCTGACTGGCTGGCAGCAGGAGTTGGTGCCGCAGACTTAAGAGAAATACACTCTTTTGAAACCTACCAGTGTATGGCTTCCTAATAATTTTCTCACATCCCACAACAATGACAGGGTACTTATTGGAGGCCTAATCGCAGGGTGCCAATTACCCAAAAATCTTTCACAGTGGAGATTATCAGGTTACCCAAAGACTCGATTGACTATGGCAATGACACAGGCACATCACAGAGAAAACACATGGATACTGACCACAAATTGTCGGCTTCAGATCGCAAACTGGAGTATTCACATGTACCCGCAGCCAAATCATGTTGGTTAATAAGGTCTTCCATAGCCACATCCAACTCTTATTGATAGAATGAAAGCAAGTTATCTTCTGTGTGCATATCCTCAACACTCTCAAACCAACAAAAAATCTGGAAAAAAGCCCACACAAGGCTTTCACTCCACAGCATCTCAATCGAGAAAAATAATAGGTTTCAAAACTTGAAGTTGACCAGCATATGGGAAATCTCAGGCCTCGGGCTAGCCAGGAGTACCCAGAATCGGTGTACCAAGGGTCTCTAGTGAGACAACCAAGTGTCATTTCCAACTCAAGAACTGATAATATTACCAAGGCAACCACCAGGTTGAAACCCTGAGTATTCTCAAATATAACAAACTTGGGAAAAAAGTTGGTGTGCTATTTCCAATCCATTAAAATCTAATCAAGAATAAATGTCCAGCATAATACCGGAAGTCACGATGGAAAGACCCACCTTGACCCTCAAAATCTTAACCTGTTGTTTCGAGATGGAGCACAATGCATTTACACTCCTATTTAGACCAACGTATCAACCCAGCTGAACACAATACATCCTCAACAGAGGAAATCTATTTAAAATAAATAGGTCGCAGCCCAGATTGCACTATACAACCTCAAATAATTTGTCAAGCATTCGTTTTCCCCATCTGACATGCCACGCGGTAAAGAAGCAACCTGAACTTTGTTGCATTACAAACAATTGGCACATAAAATCTTGGGCTACCCATATGAGTTGGAATCCCGTAGTATAAATGGGAACAGACTAGAGCAGAACCATACCCTTCTATTCTTTTGCAAAGCAGGGATATTGAAACACACAACTATTTGCCCTTCATTCAATCAGCACTTAAAACAGCCAGCGACCCCTTAATCTCTTTTCCAAATAAGAATGATTTTTCTCAATTTCCACCTGCCCCAAGAAACTAGCATACTTACATGGAGGTCAGTCTTACCAAGTGGTAAACAAGTCGCAAAAGACGCTCTCAAAATCAATGAGCAGTTGTTAGAAATTGGGTAACTGGTTGACAGGGGTATGAGCCCTGGTCGAGCAGCAAGCACAATCCTAGTAGAGGCATGCAAACCCTAAATTAACCTGTGCCCACATTCTGGTAGCTTGTCACAGAGCAGTCAGGCTAAACTTAGAAGCAATGTGTAAAGTATCGATAAACACTTCAAGTAGCAAAACAGTGAAAACATTACACACAAAGATCCCACACAAGGATTAGAAACCTAGATTATATTTCAATAAATAACACAAGACCAAAACGACGAAAACTCAAATCAGAAAAACCCAGCGATATTCATTTTCTAATCTTTCTGTTAAAATAGCGCCAAAAAGCACATCGTGCCAACAAGTGATATCTGGTTGCTCCAGTCCAGGACAAAGTCACAAGTACAGGCTGCTGCAAAAACAACAGTTAATGGACAGAATGCAGATCAATGTCATACATTCACCCCAGTGGGACGGGTATGCTCAGATGTGAGTCCCGTGCTCTCCATGCCACTGGAATCAAGCTATCCTGGCTGAAGAGGAGTGAAACCCCGAAACAGGTCCTAGGATGCTTGTTTCCAGTCCAGGGAGGACCTGGCCTGGCAGTTCGGGCTTGACTGTTCCCATGGGGCACAGGGTCAAGACTGATTTGCATATGGCTGGGTCCAAACTGTAATGGCACGGTAAGCAAAAAAACGAGGGATTTAGGCCCAGATCTTTGTACTGGGGTGAATGTATGACATTGTTCTGCATTCTGTCCATCAAAAGTTCTTTTTGCACAAGTTCAGGCTGACCTTGGAGGAGCGTGGGCTGGCAACAGGGACAAGATTAGGCCTGCTGAACAAAGAATCTTAAATCCTGGTTGTGGAGAGCTGAGAGGATCTGAGGAAGTATCTCACAGCCAAAGTGATGGGTCAGTTCTGAGATATGGCAAGGTTGCTGTGAAAGTCCTGTGTGTCTCCATCGAGGATCACATTGACGGGACCTTCGATACAAAGTCTGGGCGTTGAGGATGTGGTGCCCTTTGTGTGGGGGACAGGACACAATCTACTCAGGTGTAAGTGAGGTTGGGTCCAGCTCATACTACCCATCCTGCCAGGACAGCCCATCAAGTCTCACCTAAGCTCTTATAGTGTGTGGCTGTATAGGGGGAAAACACAAAGCCCAGATATGCAGCCCTTTGTGTGGGGACAGGACACAGAATACTCAGGTGTGAGTCTGTTTCCAGCTTCTCCAGCCCATCCTGTCAGGATGGCCCATCAAGTCACACTTAAGCTCTTATTGTGCTGGCTGTCCAGGGGAAATACACAAAGCCCAGGTGTAACCCAGCCCAGACAAGTGATCAGAGACATGCAGCAGACACCAAATGGCTAAAGTAAAAAAAAAAGCCAACTTTCTAAAAGTGACATTTTCAGAACTGCAATTTAAAATTCAACTTCATCATCATTTTATATTTTAAATTATGATTCCAGAGACACCAGACTTGAAGGGTTCATCTCTTCCCAATTGGAAATAACACTTCTAAAACGTAAGGTAATCCCAAAGTTATCCTATTGGAGAAATTGGTCTTGTGGTAGAGAAAAACAAATAAGAGTTTTTCACTACCAGGTTATGCAAAACCAAAAAGTATGTGTCTTGCTTTTTACATGCATTGCACCCTGCCCTATGGGCTGTCTAGGGCCTAATTTAGGGGTGAATTATGTGTATTGAAAAGGAAGGTTTGGGCCTAACAAACTGTTTAACTTGCAGGACAACATGGCAGTTTAAAACTGCACACACAGGTTCTGAAATGGCAAGCCGTAGAGGGCTACTTCAGTGGTTGGCACAATCAGTGCTGCAGGCCCACTGGTATAATTTAAGTTACAGGCTCTGGGCACGTGTAGTGCACTCTACTCGGTACTTATAGGTAAATTAAATATGCCAATATTGTATATGCCAATCAGACCGTGTATAGGAGAGTGAGCATAAGCACTCTAAGACTGATCAGCAGTGGTAAAGTGCACAGAGTCCTAAGGCCAACAAAAACAAAATCAGCAAAATTGGAGGTATTAGGCAAAATGTTTGGGGGAAGACCACCCTAAGGCTGTCAGGTCTAACAGTGGTACATGTCCAATTGAGTCCTACGGCTGCCAGCCATAGGATCTAACCACAGATACAAACTTCTCAAAACCAGTCGCAGGGAAAACGCTGAGGCTTGGGCACCATAAGAATAACAGTAAACTTTACTATGGCTGTGACTATGGAACCAAATAGGAAAACCTAATGCATGTTAAATCGCCTCCCAAATTGTTTGAGAAAGTAATAGTCAATGGAACCAGCTTCTCGCACTAACAAACATCTAAACAAATCTATATTCTCAACCTCACTTGGAGGCTACAGCCAGCATGTGGCAGGCAAGAAGAAACATACACTGTAGCTCCTGGACTGACAATAGCCTGTTTAACGTTTATGGGAATAGTCTAGCTCCATGGTCTCCTGTCTTACCTTCTGTATTCAATTCTATATGGCTTCATGAGGACGTTACACCTTCTTGGAGGCTCCCATTCAAGGAAGGGGCAGAGAAAAAATCCTGCCCACTACCATACATCTCATTATTGAGCAACGTAGGAATTTGTTTTGGTAAACTCCTCTTATCCTGGCTAGAAACATGGGTGGAGTCTTAAAATGCCAAAGTACAATCAATCAGGTAACGCGGTTAAATTTCACCTGATCTAAATATCCCACAATAAAAAGCACATCACATTACCTGTTTTTTATACTTTTAAAACCGACTTTCGACCAGGTCAACAGACTTACACTATGAAACACCCTAACGCCATGTGGCATTCCAGTTAAACTCGTTAACATCTTGACTCCGCACCGATAGCACAGTCAGGGTAAAATACGACGCTAAAAGAATGCAGACAAGCCTTAGATTTACTAGTTGGAGTAAGCCAAGGCTTTGTCCTTGCCATTGCATTATTTAAGCTATACGCAAAAGTTCTAACCGCCTTGATATGGACGTTTCTAAACTGAGTGAAAACCAAATTCCAATGTTGCTCTTTGCAGATGACGTGGTGCTTTCAGCATGTACAGAAATTGCTATGCATCATCTCCTAAATAGCTATGATACTTTTTGCGACAGCAAAACAATAACTATTAACAACCAGAAGACAAAGTTTATGGTACTTCTGTCAAGGTCCCAGCTGAAATCCACATCCAATAATGTATGGTATGGGGATTGAGAGACTCTACTCCCAGGTCTTCTTGTATTGCATTTAGACACTCAACTCTCTTGGGCAGAGCAATTGGCCAGCAGCAATTCCTCTTTAAGACAATTATGCTAGAGCAGTACTAAGATTCTCAATTAAGTGTGGAAACAGATTCCTCGGGCCAGCTATCACGGCATTCAACATGAACGCTAAAGCAGCCAACTCATACAGTGCCCAGATTAAGGGACATAAAAACTTGTCAACTTTACAAAAGACTGTGAATAATTTAAAATGATGCCTGCGTCCCCCGGCCTCGGCACACCAGTGAGGACAGTGCGCACAGAATTGGGTATTCAAAAAAACCAAAGGCATCATTGCTATCTAACATATCCTACATTGGGCCCTCCTTTGGACAAATACCAACATTTCAGCACATCTCAGAGCCATGATGGGCCTGCGGTGGACCAAAGCTATAAATTGCTCTCTTGGTTCAGGTAAATTGCAAAATCTGACAGAAATCGGCTGCCAGGAGTTGTGGTTGAATCCAAAGTTTATGTCCAAATCAACCATCCAGAGAATCAAGAATCAATATCAATACTGACCGTTTGTATGGGAGAGGGAGCTATCTAGAAAAGGTACTCGGATATCCCAATTTCTGATAAATTACAGATCTGTAGATGAACCTTATCTTGAACATATATTTCCAACAGAATAAAGAACTTTGTGTATTACAGTCAGAATAGGAACACTTCAACTACTTGCATACACGATGATCGTCAAATGATTCCAATCAATGGAATTGTTCCTCCAGAGGCTCTAAAACACTTTGTTTTTATGATGAAAAACAGAGATTATGCAAAAACATTAAGGCCACTTCTATCAAACACAATATTCTAAGTTGTAAACCGTCTCTTTTATTCTGCTACCGTACTGACTCAAAAGATATTTTCCAGCCGCTGGCATTTTACATAAAGAACAGCATGGAAGGTGACGAGAGCCCAAGTAAAAATCAATGAGCACATAATCTAAGCAGACTTTCTCGAAAATGACAAGCCTTTATCTGTGCATCAAAAGCATTATTTGAAGTTTAGCCTCTAAATTTAACTGGATTAACTACACTAGTTTAATGAACGTTGCTAGATTTTCATTTTGAAACCAGTTAAATGTTCATTTTTATAAAGAATGTTTTAAATGCTTGCATTATAAGCCTTTTTATTACTTGGAAATAAATAAAGTAAATTGAATTATGCCATAGGCTTGTTCAGTTTGACTTTCTGGAGAGTTATCTTTCGAATTGTTATCTATTTGAGCAAATAAGGTGCGCGGTTTCACTTTTGATAAGCGAAGAGAATGGTTTCATGGTCAATGTAACTAAAATACATACATGTTCAGTATCAGTTCCAGTGGGAAGACCAGGCCATGTTCTACATTTCAGTTTCAAAACCACCTTTCCGGAAACATTTGGCTTCTAAATATTTGAGAAAGACATTCACTACTTTGCATTTGTACTTGCACATGAAGCTGAGCTATCTACTTATTATTGCATCTTGAGATTTCACAATTGACATTTGAACCTGTAAAAATCAAAGTATTAATTATTCCCGCCCATTGAATACAACACAATTCTGACTAGAACCTCTCCAGAGAAGGGTTCATTGATCTCTAATCCAGCACCCAAACTGGGGCAACATACTAAAAGCTTAATATAATATGACTTTATGATTAGATCAAAGATAACTTGAAGAGTTGATAACTAACAGATGGTCCTCTCATGCAGCTCCACTTGGCAATCTTAATCAAAAACCTTTACAATGTTGAGTTATGCTCAGTTCCCAACCACCCTACAAATTCTTTTATCCATAACTGTACGTATAACCTTTTTATGTACAGGTATTTATTTCAATGTAATTATTACTCTTAACCGTATTATCTTAGCCCTTAACCTAACTCACATACTTATCTTCATTTAATTGAATTGAATAATTCAATTAAATGAACTGTCATTTCTTGTTTTCCTAATCATTTTCCCAAGACTATCTATAACGTAACTATTTTGAAACATATTGTTTTTACTCTTAACCTACCCCTAATACATATATTGAATGTTTACCCTTAATTTATTTAAAAGCAAATTTAGTTTACAATAATAAGTCTTCTAGTCACCCGCACGAAATAAATATATTTCATTCCGTCTTATATTATTTCACTTAATTTAAAATAAGTTCGAAATTTCATGAAAGAGTAATTAATATCTATTGATTTATTTATTTTACAGTTTTTGTTAAGCACTACAATCCAACGAGTTGAAGCATCAGAGCTCTTAGAATGGAAGTGTAGTCAAACTAGACTTCGCTTGAGAAATTTGTCAGGGTTGTCCTCGAACTTTAGGTGGCGCTAGTTGTAATCAGAATACATGTGGCACCCAATCTGATAGGAGTTAAGAATAACTGTTAAAGGGGCCATATTGCAATTAAATAGGATGGGAAACAAAGCAGAAACTTGAGGAATGCCGCAATGGATGTCAAATGTTCTTGATAGGATTGTACCTTGAGAAGTACAGTTATGTGGAAAGAAGGTGAACCACAGCAGAGCTGCATCAGTTACACCAGTTGAGGTTGTCAGGCTGTCAAAGAGCACCTTGTGGTCAATGGTATCAAAGGCAATGGATAGATGGTGTAGTACCAGTGCATAAAGGAGGACCTTGCTAGTTGGCCAAGGGAAGTTCCTCTCTGATGTGTAAGAGAGTAGTTTACGTGCTTCGTTTATGCCTGAATCCAATTTGAAGTCACTGAGGAGGCCATTGGTCTCCAGTTGGGAAGGAAATTGATGTAAGAGAACCATTTTAAATACCTTACAGGGAAGGCCAGAGATTGGTCTGTAATTGTCAAGCATAATGGAATCAGCTGTGCATTTCTTTAAGGCAGGGGCTATGCCTGAATGACTGAGGATATTCCTGCTTTCTAAGGAGCAGTTCATAATTTTTTTGATGATCAGTGATAGTGTCTTGAGGTTGAGATAGACAACCTTAGCATTGGCCATGTCCCGAAACATAGAGGACTTTTCAAATAAGGCCAGGGTGTTGCAGACTTCAGATTCTGTGACAGGCTCAAACCCACTCAGGATGCCACCACTTGTGTGGTGGGTGAAAGATGGGTGTACGCTAGATGTGTTCAACTGAATTGGTGGCTTGCTTTCTCACGGAGCTTTGTTAGTGAAAAATGTCATGAAGTTATTACAGAAGTCCGCAGATAGGGCAGGGGTGTTGAAATGGCCACTTTCCGGTACCGGTTTCTTGCAGATGTGTAAGAGGTTCTTGGTACATATATATATATATATATATATATCGCGCTCGGTGGGGAGTGACCAGAAATTGAGTCGCACTCGAACAAAGGAAAGCTTTCCCCAAGCAGCCTTTAATTTCGAATCAACCAGCACAACTTGTCAGCAAATCATCAGCTTGAAACTGCAATCCTCAAGTGAGAGCCTACAATCAATGTTGAAAGCGCATCCATTTGGGTAAAAGAAAGGACTACACCTCCCATGAAGCAATGCATAGACTCATCTAGAGTAGCCAATCAGGGGCATGCAATGTTGTTTTAAATTCGAAGGTGAGCCAAGCATACGCTTTCTGACTGCTCTATCCTCTGAAGAAGAGAACCTCTCGAAACGCGTCAGGATTGCAGTTTCAAGCTGATGATTTGCTGACAAGTTGTGCTGGTTGATTCGAAATTAAAGGCTGCTTGGGGAAAGCTTTCCTTTGTTCGAGTGCGACTCAATTTCTGGTCACTCCCCACCGAGCGCGATGTTTTGGCGGCTGTCCAGCCGCTGAGTCTGCACCACTCCGGAATGTGGGGGCCACAGGGCTCGTATACAAGGGGCTCGTTGTGGGACAAAGGACATGAAATGCACCAGTTACAATTGCCAGAGGCTCAAGTGAGAGCCTACAATCAATGTTGAAAGCGCATCCATTTGGGTAAAAGAAAGGACTACACCTCCCATGAAGCAATGCATAGACTCATCTAGAGTAGCCAATCAGGGGCATGCAATGTTGTTTTAAATTCGAAGGTGAGCCAAGCATACGCTTTCTGACTGCTCTATCCTCTGAAGAAGAGAACCTCTCGAAACGCGTCAGGATTGCAGTTTCAAGCTGATGATTTGCTGACAAGTTGTGCTGGTTGATTCGAAATTAAAGGCTGCTTGGGGAAAGCTTTCCTTTGTTCGAGTGCGACTCAATTTCTGGTCACTCCCCACCGAGCGCGATATATATATATATATATATATATATATATATATATATATCCCAATTCCTAATACAATAAAGTATGCTCTCAGGAAAAGAGGCACGGCAACCACGTATACGGGTCCAAATATTTAATTTACACTACGCGTTTCGGCAAGAAGCCTTGATCACGTGTAAAGTGAACACTCAACACCAAACATTTAAATAAAGTTTCATGTGAGCCTTGTGTCAAAGAAATCAACAGAGGACTATACGAAATAATTTCCCCTTACATGGTCGCCATCTTTGAACGGTCGAAAGATCAATATCTTCAAACCCACAATACATTCACATTTGACCACAATCCTTATGTATAACAATATAATACAATTTGAAAGCAAATGCTGATGATCGTAACTTACTCCTGAAATTATGTTCACCAAGTAATCTACAGCTCGTAAGGGGACCATCACTGAAGCAGTAGGAAAACATTCGCTGAATTACTACTACTTGAGTGGTGGCAGTGGTGAAAACCTCACACAGAAGGCTGTGACACCTCATCTACATTGCCTGGCTTGGGCCAATTACTTCCCCCAACTACTGCTACAGCTAACAGCTCGCAAGGAGAGGAGGCCTGCCCAACTTCATGCTTCTTGCACAAGAGTTTAATTCATCAGAAATCAGAGGTCAAGCATAGGAGTGCACACAGGACAAGGCAAGATCGCTCCCAGCTTCTAACACCCGGCATCCATCAGCTTGGCCTGGCCGGAAAAGAGAATGTAGGGAGCCATCTGGGAGGCCCTGGAGGTTTGTTAGGATTGCTTTCCCGTCTATTGCCCCTCTATTAGTCAGTCAGCAAAACCCTGTAAACATTGGCTGGTTGGCCTTTGCCTTATGACCATGATCTCGGCTGAATCCCACCTGTCTGTGCACCCTTGCTCCATTCATGCCACCTCACTCCATATATATTAACATGAGCCACCAGAGCCAAGCCTAGGATGAGGCCACAAAAGATCAGAATTCTCTGATGCAGACACTGAGAATCCCCATTTGATATTTACAGATACAGAGGGAGAGCCAGGAAACAAATAAAGGGCTCTTTACAACCCTAATAACCCTAAAAATCCTACTACACCAACAGAGGCAATGCCTCTGGCTAGCTCCTTAATTGAGAGACTAAACAACACTTGTACCAAACCCTCTGAATCAGGAGCAAGCCCCAAACGGACCCAACTGAACATCACAAAGTAAATGCAAGTGCTTTGGACCTAGCAAAAGAATTGTCAATCACAAAGAAGGAACCCACATTCAATAAAATGAATAAAACCACAAATTACTATAGCAACTCTATGACACCAGCAACTCTCATCTATATTGTCTACCAGAGTGATCAGGATTTCCATCTACTGTAAGAACTATACTGTTCTCCAACCATATGCAAGCGTAACACAAAAAAAATACATTTGCTGGAAGCTAATTGCGGCCAAGCAGTAAGAATTATTATGACACTGACTGCAAACAAACCAAACAAGATCATAACTGTGGACGAAGCACTCGTGGACCCCAAAGTAAGAACTCATATTCCACAACACTAAGAAACATTCATGAGGAAACTCGAATTGACAAACTGGCCTCTTCAACTTTCTTTGGGAAAATATTCTCCAATAGTGATTTATCGAGTAAATAATGCCAAGAATACAATTAGTTTCATTCCCCCAAGATGATGATTATGATCTAAGTGGGCCGAAAAAGACTTATCTAGAGTGATGACGTCCATCCGCACTGATCTTTTGAAATATCTTGCTCCTCATTTTTCTACCAGGGAAATAGATAGCCAGCCTCAAAGACATTTGAAATGCCCTCAGCTCAACCTCTCCTAGTAATTATGAAAGAAATGTGCAGGACTTTGGGCATAATAGCAGGAGCAATAGTAGATCATTCAACTAAACTTTATGAACAAACCTCAGTAATCCCCACATCGACAAAAAGATGCATGTCATGGAGAAAGGTATAAAAGACAACCTGCATGCACAAACAGCTCATAAAAACCTTGAAAAACGTCAGTGAAGTCTCGAAAGTAATGCATTCAATGATACTTGATTGTAAGAGAAAACTGGCCAATGAAGGGCCGGCAGTTTTTAACAAAGGTGTAACAGCAGAGGATGACCCCAAAAATAAGACATCTCAATTATTGAATCCATGACGGACAACATTGAGTCTCTAAAGCCATCACGCAGAGTAACAGAAGAAAATGTTACCACTCATTTTAATACAAGACAGGCATAGCTTTAAAGCCAAGTCGAAAACTAAAATGATTTCCAAAAATCCAAAAAAGCAATCCAAACGAACAAATCCGCATTGGTCAAAGAAAATATGCCAAGACTTTAAATTAGTAATTAATCATGCAAGAATCTCGGAGTCAACACTGAATGTTCATCCTTTTCAGCTATAGACGTTAGCTTCAACAGTCACAATATCGGTACAAAGAACCTCCGGCCTCCAGTAAAGCCAGCCAGAGACAACCAATAACAGAGGATAAAACTACCATCACCAAGTCATGTACAATTTATACTCATGTGAAAAAAGTCGTAGCAGACATGAGAGAAGTTCTGCCTTTCTAGACTCATCAAAACCAGGATAAAGAAAGTTGTAAACCGAAAAAATATATTTTTGTTGTAATGTTTCAAAGAATGTGCATGTGCTTGCCTGTTCTATCTCCATGGTAGCGTCTCGTGTGAGACGGTTGTAACCAGGAGAGCGGACTGGCTGGCAGCAGGAGTTGGTGGCGCAGACTTAAGAGAAATAAACACTTTTGAACCCTACCAGTGTATGGCTTCATAACACTGGCGACTTATGCCCAGATGTCTCAACTGATTCAAATTTGCCCACCAAGTTTGGTTCTTCGCCCTTTTCTCCAAGGTCTCCAGGGTCTCCTAGGTCTCGCTGTCTTCCAAAGAGGTATGAAGACTATGAAATGTATAGATTTCTCTTGAGATGTTTTTGATCGGTTTAGTACTATGTTTTACTCTATTGTTTGGACTGGTTTAGTACCATATTTTAATTCTGCAATTTTCTTTCCTTCTCTTCTATTCTACTTCCTTTTTCTTCTGCTTTCCCTGTAAAGGGGATGTGTTGTAATGTTTCAAAGAATGTGCATGTGCTTGCCTGTTCTTTCTCCATGGTAGCATCTCGTGTGAGACGGTTGTAAACAGGAGAGCTGACTGGCTGGCAGCAGGAGTTGGTGCCGCAGACTTAAGAGAAATACACTCTTTTGAAACCTACCAGTGTATGGCTTCCTAATAATTTTCTCACATCCCACAACAATGACAGGGTACTTATTGGAGGCCTAATCGCAGGGTGCCAATTACCCAAAAATCTTTCACAGTGGAGATTATCAGGTTACCCAAAGACTCGATTGACTATGGCAATGACACAGGCACATCACAGAGAAAACACATGGATACTGACCACAAATTGTCGGCTTCAGATCGCAAACTGGAGTATTCACATGTACCCGCAGCCAAATCATGTTGGTTAATAAGGTCTTCCATAGCCACATCCAACTCTTATTGATAGAATGAAAGCAAGTTATCTTCTGTGTGCATATCCTCAACACTCTCAAACCAACAAAAAATCTGGAAAAAAGCCCACACAAGGCTTTCACTCCACAGCATCTCAATCGAGAAAAATAATAGGTTTCAAAACTTGAAGTTGACCAGCATATGGGAAATCTCAGGCCTCGGGCTAGCCAGGAGTACCCAGAATCGGTGTACCAAGGGTCTCTAGTGAGACAACCAAGTGTCATTTCCAACTCAAGAACTGATAATATTACCAAGGCAACCACCAGGTTGAAACCCCGAGTATTCTCAAATATAACAAACTTGGGAAAAAAGTTGGTGTGCTATTTCCAATCCATTAAAATCTAATCAAGAATAAATGTCCAGCATAATACCGGAAGTCACGATGGAAAGACTCACCTTGACCCTCAAAATCTTAACCTGTTGTTTCGAGATGGAGCACAATGCATTTACACTCCTATTTAGACCAACGTATCAACCCAGCTGAACACAATACATCCTCAACAGAGGAAATCTATTTAAAATAAATAGGTCGCAGCCCAGATTGCACTATACAACCTCAAATAATTTGTCAAGCATTCGTTTTCCCCATCTGACATGCCACGCGGTAAAGAAGCAACCTGAACTTTGTTGCATTACAAACAATTGGCACATAAAATCTTGGGCTACCCATATGAGTTGGAATCCCGTAGTATAAATGGGAACAGACTAGAGCAGAACCATACCCTTCTATTCTTTTGCAAAGCAGGGATATTGAAACACACAACTATTTGCCCTTCATTCAATCAGCACTTAAAACAGCCAGCGACCCCTTAATCTCTTTTCCAAATAAGAATGATTTTTCTCAATTTCCACCTGCCCCAAGAAACTAGCATACTTACATGGAGGTCAGTCTTACCAAGTGGTAAACAAGTCGCAAAAGACGCTCTCAAAATCAATGAGCAGTTGTTAGAAATTGGGTAACTGGTTGACAGGGGTATGAGCCCTGGTCGAGCAGCAAGCACAATCCTAGTAGAGGCATGCAAACCCTAAATTAACCTGTGCCCACATTCTGGTAGCTTGTCACAGAGCAGTCAGGCTAAACTTAGAAGCAATGTGTAAAGTATCGATAAACACTTCAAGTAGCAAAACAGTGAAAACATTACACACAAAGATCCCACACAAGGATTAGAAACCTAGATTATATTTCAATAAATAACACAAGACCAAAACGACGAAAACTCAAATCAGAAAAACCAGAGATATTCATTTTCTAATCTTTCTGATAAAATAGCGCCAAAAAGCACATCGTGCCAACAAGTGATATCTGGTTGCTCCAGTCCAGGACAAAGTCACAAGTACAGGCTGCTGCAAAAACAACAGTTAATGGACAGAATGCAGATCAATGTCATACATTCACCCCAGTGGGACGGGTATGCTCAGATGTGAGTCCCGTGCTCTCCATGCCACTGGAATCAAGCTATCCTGGCTGAAGAGGAGTGAAACCCCGAAACAGGTCCTAGGATGCTTGTTTCCAGTCCAGGGAGGACCTGGCCTGGCAGTTCGGGCTTGACTGTTCCCATGGGGCACAGGGTCAAGACTGATTTGCATATGGCTGGGTCCAAACTGTAATGGCACGGTAAGCAAAAAAACGAGGGATTTAGGCCCAGATCTTTGTACTGGGGTGAATGTATGACATTGTTCTGCATTCTGTCCATCAAAAGTTCTTTTTGCACAAGTTCAGGCTGACCTTGGAGGAGCGTGGGCTGGCAACAGGGACAAGATTAGGCCTGCTGAACAAAGAATCTTAAATCCTGGTTGTGGAGAGCTGAGAGGATCTGAGGAAGTATCTCACAGCCAAAGTGATGGGTCAGTTCTGAGATATGGCAAGGTTGCTGTGAAAGTCCTGTGTGTCTCCATCGAGGATCACATTGACGGGACCTTCGATACAAAGTCTGGGCGTTGAGGATGTGGTGCCCTTTGTGTGGGGGACAGGACACAATCTACTCAGGTGTAAGTGAGGTTGGGTCCAGCTCATACTACCCATCCTGCCAGGACAGCCCATCAAGTCTCACCTAAGCTCTTATAGTGTGTGGCTGTATAGGGGGAAAACACAAAGCCCAGATATGCAGCCCTTTGTGTGGGGACAGGACACAGAATACTCAGGTGTGAGTCTGTTTCCAGCTTCTCCAGCCCATCCTGTCAGGATGGCCCATCAAGTCACACTTAAGCTCTTATTGTGCTGGCTGTCCAGGGGAAATACACAAAGCCCAGGTGTAACCCAGCCCAGACAAGTGATCAGAGACATGCAGCAGACACCAAATGGCTAAAGTAAAAAAAAAAAGCCAACTTTCTAAAAGTGACATTTTCAGAACTGCAATTTAAAATTCAACTTCATCATCATTTTATATTTTAAATTATGATTCCAGAGACACCAGACTTGAAGGGTTCATCTCTTCCCAATTGGAAATAACACTTCTAAAACGTAAGGTAATCCCAAAGTTATCCTATTGGAGAAATTGGTCTTGTGGTAGAGAAAAACAAATAAGAGTTTTTCACTACCAGGTTATGCAAAACCAAAAAGTATGTGTCTTGCTTTTTACATGCATTGCACCCTGCCCTATGGGCTGTCTAGGGCCTAATTTAGGGGTGAATTATGTGTATTGAAAAGGAAGGTTTGGGCCTAACAAACTGTTTAACTTGCAGGACAACATGGCAGTTTAAAACTGCACACACAGGTTCTGAAATGGCAAGCCGTAGAGGGCTACTTCAGTGGTTGGCACAATCAGTGCTGCAGGCCCACTGGTATAATTTAAGTTACAGGCTCTGGGCACGTGTAGTGCACTCTACTCGGTACTTATAGGTAAATTAAATATGCCAATATTGTATATGCCAATCAGACCGTGTATAGGAGAGTGAGCATAAGCACTCTAAGACTGATCAGCAGTGGTAAAGTGCACAGAGTCCTAAGGCCAACAAAAACAAAATCAGCACAATTGGAGGTATTAGGCAAAATGTTTGGGGGAAGACCACCCTAAGGCTGTCAGGTCTAACAGTGGTACATGTCCAATTGAGTCCTACGGCTGCCAGCCATAGGATCTAACCACAGATACAAACTTCTCAAAACCAGTCGCAGGGAAAACGCTGAGGCTTGGGCACCATAAGAATAACAGTAAACTTTACTATGGCTGTGACTATGGAACCAAATAGGAAAACCTAATGCATGTTAAATCGCCTCCCAAATTGTTTGAGAAAGTAATAGTCAATGGAACCAGCTTCTCGCACTAACAAACATCTAAACAAATCTATATTCTCAACCTCACTTGGAGGCTACAGCCAGCATGTGGCAGGCAAGAAGAAACATACACTGTAGCTCCTGGACTGACAATAGCCTGTTTAACGTTTATGGGAATAGTCTAGCTCCATGGTCTCCTGTCTTACCTTCTGTATTCAATTCTATATGGCTTCATGAGGACGTTACACCTTCTTGGAGGCTCCCATTCAAGGAAGGGGCAGAGAAAAAATCCTGCCCACTACCATACATCTCATTATTGAGCAACGTAGGAATTTGTTTTGGTAAACTCCTCTTATCCTGGCTAGAAACATGGGTGGAGTCTTAAAATGCCAAAGTACAATCAATCAGGTAACGCGGTTAAATTTCACCTGATCTAAATATCCCACAATAAAAAGCACATCACATTACCTGTTTTTTATACTTTTAAAACCGACTTTCGACCAGGTCAACAGACTTACACTATGAAACACCCTAACGCCATGTGGCATTCCAGTTAAACTCGTTAACATCTTGACTCCGCACCGATAGCACAGTCATGGTAAAATACGACGCTAAAAGAATGCAGACAGGCCTTAGATTTACTAGTTGGAGTAAGCCAAGGCTTTGTCCTTGCCATTGCATTATTTAAGCTATACGCAAAAGTTCTAACCGCCTTGATATGGACGTTTCTAAACTGAGTGAAAACCAAATTCCAATGTTGCTCTTTGCAGATGACGTGGTGCTTTCAGCATGTACAGAAATTGCTATGCATCATCTCCTAAATAGCTATGATACTTTTTGCGACAGCAAAACAATAACTATTAACAACCAGAAGACAAAGTTTATGGTACTTCTGTCAAGGTCCCAGCTGAAATCCACATCCAATAATGTATGGTATGGGGATTGAGAGACTCTACTCCCAGGTCTTCTTGTATTGCATTTAGACACTCAACTCTCTTGGGCAGAGCAATTGGCCAGCAGCAATTCCTCTTTAAGACAATTATGCTAGAGCAGTACTAAGATTCTCAAATAAGTGTGGAAACAGATTCCTCGGGCCAGCTATCACGGCATTCAACATGAACGCTAAAGCAGCCAACTCATACAGTGCCCAGATTAAGGGACATAAAAACTTGTCAACTTTACAAAAGACTGTGAATAATTTAAAATGATGCCTGCGTCCCCCGGCCTCGGCACACCAGTGAGGACAGTGCGCACAGAATTGGGTATTCAAAAAAACCAAAGGCATCATTGCTATCTAACATATCCTACATTGGGCCCTCCTTTGGACAAATACCAACATTTCAGCACATCTCAGAGCCATGATGGGCCTGCGGTGGACCAAAGCTATAAATTGCTCTCTTGGTTCAGGTAAATTGCAAAATCTGACAGAAATCGGCTGCCAGGAGTTGTGGTTGAATCCAAAGTTTATGTCCAAATCAACCATCCAGAGAATCAAGAATCAATATCAATACTGACCGTTTGTATGGGAGAGGGAGCTATCTAGAAAAGGTACTCGGATATCCCAATTTCTGATAAATTACAGATCTGTAGATGAACCTTATCTTGAACATATATTTCCAACAGAATAAAGAACTTTGTGTATTACAGTCAGAATAGGAACACTTCAACTACTTGCATACACGATGATCGTCAAATGATTCCAATCAATGGAATTGTTCCTCCAGAGGCTCTAAAACACTTTGTTTTTATGATGAAAAACAGAGATTATGCAAAAACATTAAGGCCACTTCTATCAAACACAATATTCTAAGTTGTAAACCGTCTCTTTTATTCTGCTACCGTACTGACTCAAAAGATATTTTCCAGCCGCTGGCATTTTACATAAAGAACAGCATGGAAGGTGATGAGAGCCCAAGTAAAAATCAATGAGCACATAATCTAAGCAGACTTTCTCGAAAATGACAAGCCTTTATCTGTGCATCAAAAGCATTATTTGAAGTTTAGCCTCTAAATTTAACTGGATTAACTACACTAGTTTAATGAACGTTGCCAGATTTTCATTTTGAAACCAGTTAAATGTTCATTTTTATAAAGAATGTTTTAAATGCTTGCATTATAAGCCTTTTTATTACTTGGAAATAAATAAAGTAAATTGAATTATGCCATAGGCTTGTTCAGTTTGACTTTCTGGAGAGTTATCTTTCGAATTGTTATCTATTTGAGCAAATAAGGTGCGCGGTTTCACTTTTGATAAGCGAAGAGAATGGTTTCATGGTCAATGTAACTAAAATACATACATGTTCAGTATCAGTTCCAGTAGGAAGACCAGGCCATGTTCTACATTTCAGTTTCAAAACCACCTTTCCGGAAACATTTGGCTTCTAAATATTTGAGAAAGACATTCACTACTTTGCATTTGTACTTGCACATGAAGCTGAGCTATCTACTTATTATTGCATCTTGAGATTTCACAATTGACATTTGAACCTGTAAAAATCAAAGTATTAATTATTCCCGCCCATTGAATACAACACAATTCTGACTAGAACCTCTCCAGAGAAGGGTTCATTGATCTCTAATCCAGCACCCAAACTGGGGCAACATACTAAAAGCTTAATATAATATGACTTTATGATTAGATCAAAGATAACTTGAAGAGTTGATAACTAACAGATGGTCCTCTCATGCAGCTCCACTTGGCAATCTTAATCAAAAACCTTTACAATGTTGAGTTATGCTCAGTTCCCAACCACCCTACAAATTCTTTTATCCATAACTGTACGTATAACCTTTTTATGTACAGGTATTTATTTCAATGTAATTATTACTCTTAACCGTATTATCTTAGCCCTTAACCTAACTCACATACTTATCTTCATTTAATTGAATTGAATAATTCAATTAAATGAACTGTCATTTCTTGTTTTCCTAATCATTTTCCCAAGACTATCTATAACGTAACTATTTTGAAACATATTGTTTTTACTCTTAACCTACCCCTAATACATATATTGAATGTTTACCCTTAATTTATTTAAAAGCAAATTTAGTTTACAATAATAAGTCTTCTAGTCACCCGCACGAAATAAATATATTTCATTCCGTCTTATATTATTTCACTTAATTTAAAATAAGTTCGAAATTTCATGAAAGAGTAATTAATATCTATTGATTTATTTATTTTACAGTTTTTGTTAAGCACTACAATCCAACGAGTTGAAGCATCAGAGCTCTTAGAATGGAAGTGTAGTCAAACTAGACTTCGCTTGAGAAATTTGTCAGGGTTGTCCTCGAACTTTAGGTGGCGCTAGTTGTAATCAGAATACATGTGGCACCCAATCTGATAGGAGTTAAGAATAACTGTTAAAGGGGCCATATTGCAATTAAATAAGATGGGAAACAAAGCAGAAACTTGAGGAATGCCGCAATGGATGTCAAATGTTCTTGATAGGATTGTACCTTGAGAAGTACAGTTATGTGGAAAGAAGGTGAACCACAGCAGAGCTGCATCAGTTACACCAGTTGAGGTTGTCAGGCTGTCAAAGAGCACCTTGTGGTCAATGGTATCAAAGGCAATGGATAGATGGTGTAGTACCAGTGCATAAAGGAGGACCTTGCTAGTTGGCCAAGGGAAGTTCCTCTCTGATGTGTAAGAGAGTAGTTTATGTGCTTCGTTTATGCCTGAATCCAATTTGAAGTCACTGAGGAGGCCATTGGTCTCCAGTTGGGAAGGAAATTGATGTAAGAGAACCATTTTAAATACCTTACAGGGAAGGCCAGAGATTGGTCTGTAATTGTCAAGCATAATGGAATCAGCTGTGCATTTCTTTAAGGCAGGGGCTATGCCTGAAGGACTGAGGATATTCCTGCTTTCTAAGGAGCAGTTCATAATTTTTTTGATGATCAGTGATAGTGTCTTGAGGTTGAGATAGACAACCTTAGCATTGGCCATGTCCCGAAACAGAGGACTTTTCAAATAAGGCCAGGGTGTTGCAGACTTCAGATTCTGTGACAGGCTCAAACCCACTCAGGATGCCACCACTTGTGTGGTGGGTGAAAGATGGGTGTACGCTAGATGTGTTCAACTGAATTGGTGGCTTGCTTTCTCACGGAGCTTTGTTAGTGAAAAATGTCATGAAGTTATTACAGAAGTCCGCAGATAGGGCAGGGGTGTTGAAATGGCCACTTTCCGGTACCGGTTTCTTGCAGATGTGTAAGAGGTTCTTGGTACAAGATTCAATAACGGAAACCCATTTCCCAGGGCAGTAAATGTAAGGCAAATCTGTTCCCACACAATGAAATCGTTTTCTTCATCAACCAATGTCTACAAATTCTTTTTCATTTATCACTTACTGGGGTATGTTACTTACATCAAGAAGGATATGATGCAAGTAGTTCTCAGATGGACAGAGTGCCCAAACTGCAATATTTCACGACATGCTTAGAGGAATGTATGTGAAAATCACGAAATCTACTCAATAGTAATGTTACAGCCCGCCACCACTACATCTTTTTACCAATGCACTGGGCAAAATCCATTGCAATGATCATTACATAGTTTACCACTACATTGCAATAGGGCAGCATAATAAAATTGGGATAAGTTAATGTAATTAAAATGTTATAGAACAAAAAAATAGGGTTGCCAATTTAATGAAAATTAAGAAGGTCTGGGTGGGTTTCTGTTATTGAATCTTGTACCAAGAACCTCTTACACATCTGCAAGAAACCGGTACCGGAAAGTGGCCATTACAAAACCCCTGCCCTATCTGCGGACTTCTGTAATAACTTCATGACATTTTTCACTAACAAAGCTCCATATATATATATATATATATATATATATATATATATATATATATAGAGAGAGAGAAATAGGACGACTCCAGTGCACAAAAGATTTCAAGCACTTTATTTCAAACACTGGAGACAGAAAATGTGCTCATCAAACACGGACACGGTAATTGGTAGACTACATCCAATCAGGTAGTCCTACCTATGCTAGAAAAGCATGTGACATTTTGCGTTAGTTTGATGATTGCCTTCCTGTGATCAAGGCTTAAGGAAAAGCTGAAACGCGTAAGGAGTTATGGCAAGTGACTAAAGATGGACTGCCAGCCTGTCTCCAGAGTTTGAAATAAAGTGCTTGAAATCTTTTGTGCACTGGAGTCATCATATTTCTGGGAGGAAATAATTTTGGAGATTATATATATATATATATATATATATATATATATATATATATATATATATATATATATATATATATATATATATATATATATATATATATATATATCCCAATTCCTAATACAATAAAGTATGCTCTCAGGAAAAGAGGCACGGCAACCACGTATACGGGTCCAAATATTTAATTTACACTACGCGTTTCGGCAAGAAGCCTTGATCACGTGTAAAGTGAACACTCAACACCAAACATTTAAATAAAGTTTCATGTGAGCCTTGTGTCAAAGAAATCAACAGGACTATACGAAATAATTTCCCCTTACATGGTCGCCATCTTTGAACGGTCGAAAGATCAATATCTTCAAACCCACAATACATTCACATTTGACCACAATCCTTATGTATAACAATATAATACAATTTGAAAGCAAATGCTGATGATCGTAACTTACTCCTGAAATTATGTTCACCAAGTAATCTACAGCTCGTAAGGGGACCATCACTGAAGCAGTAGGAAAACATTCGCTGAATTACTACTACTTGAGTGGTGGCAGTGGTGAAAACCTCACACAGAAGGCTGTGACACCTCATCTACATTGCCTGGCTTGGGCCAATTACTTCCCCCAACTACTGCTACAGCTAACAGCTCGCAAGGAGAGGAGGCCTGCCCAACTTCATGCTTCTTGCACAAGAGTTTAATTCATCAGAAATCAGAGGTCAAGCATAGGAGTGCACACAGGACAAGGCAAGATCGCTCCCAGCTTCTAACACCCGGCATCCATCAGCTTGGCCTGGCCGGAAAAGAGAATGTAGGGAGTCATCTGGGAGGCCCTGGAGGTTTGTTAGGATTGCTTTCCCGTCTATTGCCCCTCTATTAGTCAGTCAGCAAAACCCTGTAAACATTGGCTGGTTGGCCTTTGCCTTATGACCATGATCTCGGCTGAATCCCACCTGTCTGTGCACCCTTGCTCCATTCATGCCACCTCACTCCATATATATTAACATGAGCCACCAGAGCCAAGCCTAGGATGAGGCCACAAAAGATCAGAATTCTCTGATGCAGACACTGAGAATCCCCATTTGATATTTACAGATACAGAGGGAGAGCCAGGAAACAAATAAAGGGCTCTTTACAACCCTAATAACCCTAAAAATCCTACTACACCAACAGAGGCAATGCCTCTGGCTAGCTCCTTAATTGAGAGACTAAACAACACTTGTACCAAACCCTCTGAATCAGGAGCAAGCCCCAAACGGACCCAACTGAACATCACAAAGTAAATGCAAGTGCTTTGGACCTAGCAAAAGAATTGTCAATCACAAAGAAGGAACCCACATTCAATAAAATGAATAAAACCACAAATTACTATAGCAACTCTATGACACCAGCAACTCTCATCTATATTGTCTACCAGAGTGATCAGGATTTCCATCTACTGTAAGAACTATACTGTTCTCCAACCATATGCAAGCGTAACACAAAAAAAATACATTTGCTGGAAGCTAATTGCGGCCAAGCAGTAAGAATTATTATGACACTGACTGCAAACAAACCAAACAAGATCATAACTGTGGACGAAGCACTCGTGGACCCCAAAGTAAGAACTCATATTCCACAACACTAAGAAACATTCATGAGGAAACTCGAATTGACAAACTGGCCTCTTCAACTTTCTTTGGGAAAATATTCTCCAATAGTGATTTATCGAGTAAATAATGCCAAGAATACAATTAGTTTCATTCCCCCAAGATGATGATTATGATCTAAGTGGGCCGAAAAAGACTTATCTAGAGTGATGACGTCCATTCGCACTGATCTTTTGAAATATCTTGCTCCTCATTTTTCTACCAGGGAAATAGATAGCCAGCCTCAAAGACATTTGAAATGCCCTCAGCTCAACCTCTCCTAGTAATTATGAAAGAAATGTGCAGGACTTTGGGCATAATAGCAGGAGCAATAGTAGATCATTCAACTAAACTTTATGAACAAACCTCAGTAATCCCCACATCGACAAAAAGATGCAGGTCATGGAGAAAGGTATAAAAGACAACCTGCATGCACAAACAGCTCATAAAAACCTTGAAAAACGTCAGTGAAGTCTCGAAAGTAATGCATTCAATGATACTTGATTGTAAGAGAAAACTGGCCAATGAAGGGCCGGCAGTCTTTAACAAAGGTGTAACAGCAGAGGATGACCCCAAAAATAAGACATCTCAATTATTGAATCCATGACGGACAACATTGAGTCTCTAAAGCCATCACGCAGAGTAACAGAAGAAAATGTTACCACTCATTTTAATACAAGACAGGCATAGCTTTAAAGCCAAGTTGAAAACTAAAATGATTTCCAAAAATCCAAAAAAGCAATCCAAACGAACAAATCCGCATTGGTCAAAGAAAATATGCCAAGACTTTAAATTAGTAATTAATCATGCAAGAATCTCGGAGTCAACACTGAATGTTCATCCTTTTCAGCTATAGACGTTAGCTTCAACAGTCACAATATCGGTACAAAGAACCTCCGGCCTCCAGTAAAGCCAGCCAGAGACAACCAATAACAGAGGCTAAAACTACCATCACCAAGTCATGTACAATTTATACTCATGTGAAAAAAGTCGTAGCAGACATGAGAGAAGTTCTGCCTTTCTAGACTCATCAAAACCAGGATAAAGAAAGTTGTAAACCGAAAAAATATATTTTTGTTGTAATGTTTCAAAGAATGTGCATGTGCTTGCCTGTTCTATCTCCATGGTAGCGTCTCGTGTGAGACGGTTGTAACCAGGAGAGCGGACTGGCTGGCAGCAGGAGTTGGTGGCGCAGACTTAAGAGAAATAAACACTTTTGAACCCTACCAGTGTATGGCTTCATAACACTGGCGACTTATGCCCAGATGTCTCAACTGATTCAAATTTGCCCACCAAGTTTGGTTCTCCGCCCTTTTCTCCAAGGTCTCCAGGGTCTCCTAGGTCTCGCTGTCTTCCAAAGAGGTATGAAGACTATGAAATGTATAGATTTCTCTTGAGATGTTTTTGATCTGTTTAGTACTATGTTTTGCTCTATTGTTTGGACTGGTTTAGTACCATATTTTAATTCTGCAATTTTCTTTCCTTCCCTTCTAGTCTCTTCTCTTCTACTTCCTTTTTCTTCTGCTTTCCCTGTAAAGGGGATGTGTAGTAATGTTTCAAAGAATGTGCATGTGCTTGCCTGTTCTATCTCCATGGTAGCATCTCGTGTGAAACAGTTGTAAACAGGAGAGCTGACTGGCTGGCAGCAGGAGTTGGTGCCGCAGACTTAAGAGAAATACACTCTTTTGAAACCTACCAGTGTATGGCTTTCTAATAATTTTCTCACATCCCACAACCATGACAGGGTACTTACTGGAGGCCTAATCGCAGGGTGCCAATTACCCAAAAATCTTTCACAGTGGAGATTATCAGGTTACCCAAAGACTCGATTGACTATGGCAATGACACAGGCACATCACAGAGAAAACACATGGATACTGACCACAAATTGTCGGCTTCAGATCGCAAACTGTGGAGTATTCACATGTACCCGCAGTTTACCAAATCATGTTGGTTAATCAGGTCTTCCATATCCACATCCAACTCTTATTGATAGAATGAAAGCAAGTTCTCTTCTATGTGCATAACCTCAACACTCTCAAACCAACAAAAAATCTGGATAAAAAGCCCACACAAGGCTTTCACTCCACAGCATCTCAATCGAGAAAAATAATAGGTTTCAAAACTTGAAGTTGACCTGCATATGGGAAATCTCAGGCCTCGGGCTAGCCAGGAGTACCCAGAATCGGTGTACCAATGGTCTCTAGTGAGACAACTAAGTGTAATTTCCAACTCAAGACCTGTAAAGTTTACCAAGGCAACCACCAGGTTGAAACCCTGAATATACTCAAATATAACAAACTTGGGAAAAAGTTGGTGGGCTATTTCCAATCCATTAAAATCTAATCAAGAATAAATGTCCGGCATAATACCGGAAGTCACGATGGAAAGGCCCACCTTGACCCTCAAAATGTTAACCTGTTGTTTCGAGATGGAGCACAATGCATTTGCACTCCTATTTACACCAACGTATCAACCCAGCTGAACACAATACATCCTCAACAGAGGAAATCTATTTAATATAAATAGGTCACAACCCAGATTGCACTATACAACCTCAAATAATTTGTCAAGCATTCGTTTTCCCCATCGGACATGCCACGCGGTAAAGAAGCAACCTGAACTTTGTTGCATTACAAACAATTGGCACATAAAATCTTGGGCTACCCATATGAGTTGGAATCCCGGAGTATAAAGGGGAACAGATTAGAGCAGAACCATACCCTTCTATTCTTTTGCAAAGCAGGGATATTGAAACACACAACTATTTGCCCTTCATTCAATCAGCACTTAAAGCAGCCAGCGACCCCTTAATCTCTTTTCCAAATAAGAATGATTTTTCTCAATTTCCACCTGCCCCAAGAAACTAGCATCCTTACATGGAGGTCAGTCTTACCAAGTGGTCAACAAGTCGCAAAAGACGCTCTCAAAATCAATGAGCAGTTGTTAGAAATTGGGTAACTGGTTGACAGGGGTATGAGCCCTGGTCGAGCAGCAAGCACAATCCTAGTAAGAGGCATGCAAACCCTAAATTAACCTGTGCCCCCATTCTGGTAGCTTGTCACAGAGCAGTCAGGCTAAACTTAGAAGCAATGTGTAAAGTATCAATCAACACTTCAAGTAGCAAAACAGTGAAAACATTACACACAAAGATCCCACACAAGGATTAGAAACCTAGATTATATTTCAATAAATAACACAAGACCAAAACGACGAAAACTCAAATCAGAAAAACCAGAGATATTGATTTTCTCATCTTTCGGTTAAAATAGCGCCAAAAAGCACATAGGGCCAACAAGTGATATCTGGTCGCGCCAGTCCAGGACAAAGTCACAAGTACAGGCTGCTGCAAAAACAACAGTTGATGGACAGAATGCAGATCAATGTCATACATTCACCCCAGTGGGACGGGTATGCTCAGACGTGAGTCCCGTGCTCTTCATGCCACTGGAATCAAGCTATCCTGGCTGAAGAGGGGTGAAACCCCGAAACCGGTCCTAGGATGCTTGTTTCCAGTCCAGGGAGGACCTGGCCTGGCAGTTCGGGCTGGACTGTTCCCATGGGGCACAGGGTCAAGACTGATTTGCATATGGCTGGGTCAAAACTGTAATGGCATGGTACGCAAACAAACAATGGATTTAGGCCCAGATCTCTGTACTGGGGTGAATGTATGACATTGTTCTGCATTCTGTCCATCAAAAGTTCTTTTTGCACAAGTTCAGGCTGACCCTGGAGGAGCGCGGGCTGGCAACAGGGACAAGATTAGGCCTGCTGAACAAAGTATCTTAAATCCTGGTTGTGGAGAGCTGAGAGGATCTGAGGAAGTATCTCACAGCCGAAGTGATGCGTCAGTTCTGAGATATGGCAAGGTTGCTGTGAAAGGTCCTGTGTGTCTCCATCAAGGATCACATTGACGGGACCTGCGATACAAAGTCTGGGCGTTGAGGATGTGGTGCCCTTTGTGTGGGGGACAGGACACAATCTACTCAGGTGTAAGTGAGGTTGGGTCCAGCTCATACTACCCATCCTGCCAGGACAGCCCTTCAAGTCTCACCTAAGCTCTTATAGTGTGTGGCTGTATAGGGGGAAAACACAAAGCCCAGATATGCAGCCCTTTGTGTGGGGACAGGACACAGAATACTCCGGTGTGAGTCTGTTTCCAGCTTCTCCAGCCCATCCTGTCAGGATGGCCCATCAAGTCACACTTAAGCTCTTATTGGGCTGGCTGTCCAGGGGAAATACACAAAGCCCAGGTGTAACCCAGCCCAGACAAGTGATCAGAGACATGCAGCAGACACCAAATGGCTAAAGTAAAAAAAATGCCAACTTTCTAAAAGTGACATTTTCAGAACTCTAATTTAAAATTCAACTTCATCATAAGTTTATATTTTAAATTATGATTCCAGAGACACCAGACTTGAAGGGTTCATCTCTTCCCAATTGTAAATAACACTTCTAAAACGTAAGGTAACCCCAAAGTTATCCTATTGGTAGAGAAAAACAAATAAGAGTTTTTCGCAACCAGGCTATGCAAAACCAAAAAGTATGTGTCCTGCTTTTTACATACATTGCACCCTGCCCTATGGGCCTAATTTAGGGGATTTAGGGGTGAATTATATGTATTGAAAAGGAAGGGTTGAGCCTAACAAAATGTTTAACTTGCAGGACAACATGGCAGTTTAAAACTGCACACACAGGTTCTGAAATGGCAAGCCGTAGAGGGCTACTTCAGTAGTTGGCACAATCAGTGCTGCAGGCCCACTGTTTAAGTTACAGGCTCTGGGCACGTGTAGTGCTCTCTACTGGAGATTTATAGGTAAATTAAATATGCCAATATTGTATATGCCAATCAGACCGTGTATAGGAGAGTGAGCATAAGCACTCTAAGACTGATCAGCAGTGGTAAAGTGCACAGAGTCCTAAGGCCAACAAAAACAAAATCAGCAAAATTGGAGGTATTAGGCAAAATGTTTGGGGGAAGACCACCCTAATGCTGTCGGGTCTAACAGTGGTACACGTCCAATTGAGTCCTACGGCTACCAGCCATAGGATCTAACCACATATACAAACTTCTCAAAACCAGTCGCAGGGGAAACGCTGAGGATGCTAAGTTGGTATATTGCTGGCCTCAGAAACAAGCTGGAAGACAAAAGACTTACATATATCACTAAGCACGACTTCTGCTGCTTCAAAGAAACCTTGGGCAATGGAGCTCACTGATCTAAATAGTTATAAATTCTACAATATTCCAGCCACAAAACAAATGAAAGGCAGACGAAGGGAGGCCTCACAACATGGTTATCTAGCTGCTTTCCAACTAATGCTCATATCACTTTTTTTCCACACTGAACAACAATAGTATTCAACATCTAGTGATAATAAAGCCCACCGGTTGCTAGATATCCTAAACATACATGTTTCGCCAGACAGAGTGAAGGACATCTACCTGTTTATCAGCATCCTCGAGTTAATAATGAGAAACATACAACAAGAAGGAGAAGCTAATGATTGTGACCCTAGAGGGATAAGGGGCTAGGGAGAAGAACAGAACCCACTGTCTACACTAAACTGATTTCACTATGCCCAATCATGGGTCAAATTTATAGAAAAGAGCCAGGGGCCAAGACAGACTCGGGTAGATAAAGAGGACAAGAGGGATATAACAAAAACGAAATTTATTTCAGTGATGATAATCAAAATGATGATCTTTACACACAGGATAAGCAGTATAACATACAATCCATTTTACACAAAAACGGAAGTCCCACACATAAAACAAACATACAAACACTCATTCAGACATCATACTCATGTATAGGGCAAAACAGACAAATGTACAAAAGTTATACACATTAATTTCCAATAAGATTTAAAAATAACATCAGCACTAGATGAGTTTAGCAAGATAACAATTCAAACAGGCTCGTGCGCTCCCAGTTCATAAGGGCAGATGGAATCTTCTGATGGGCACGAGAAAACAAGAGCCAACGCACGTTTCGGTGTTTGCCCATACAAGGCTACACCTTCATCAGGGCAACGATGATGGAAGGCGTGTGGGACTACACAGGAGAAACCTATTATTGGGTCATGAGAAAAGGAAACAACACATCAACAAATCGAAATTTTTTGAAAAAAACATTCTGCTCAAAATATATTTACATCAAGGTATCTCCTTCAGCACTCTCTAAGATACAAAAAAGGCACTAGAATCACATAGGGGCTAAAGGATAAGATTCTAAAGTACGAGTCAGGGAGGCCCAGGTTCAGAGGAGGATAATATATAGATAAAATGAAACCAAACTGGTGGGTTGCTTTCAGATGGATAAGACCGAGGTGCACCCAAAGAAATAGAATCTAGGCAAAGTAATAGCAATCAAAATATGAACGAAAAAACAGAGGAACACCAGTGATGCAGGGAGAATGATATCAAGCGAGTGCATATATAGCCAACCAATCACCAAGAACTGATGGAAGACAGAAATACTGGAGGAATTCTATAGAACGAATAATCTACACAAAATTAAATAAATATAAAGAAGACAATACCTTTCGATCAAGTGTGCTTAATACCAATCAACTCTTCTAGGTAATGTTGGGGGAGCCATAAATAAGCATCAAGTAGAAAAGCACATCAATTCTATAGAAAGAGGAAAATAGAGGGGTGAAAATAACCAAGGAAGCGATAAAAACAATCCAAAAGGAAGATGGGTACAGATGAAAAGGAATGCTGCGGCTTACAGGTAGGAAAAAATCATTAGTACGGCTTACCCAAGACTAGGTACGATAGGTTGCGGTCTTGAGAAAACGGCTAGTATGAGGCTACTTGACGGGGATTTTAAAATGTCAGGGGTCGATTACCATGAAAATAAAGGGTAGGTGTATCAGGAAGGACCGAGACCACACAAAAGACTGTTCCTGTAGGGAGATGAGCAATAATGAAAAGTGAGGTCAATAGACAAAAGGTCCAGGCGCTGCTGTACGTCAGACTGACTACCGTGGGCAGGGAGCTTACCAGATAGAGAGAGCCGCCGTAAGGTGGGGCGGTAAGCTTGGACACACCGCAAGCTGATCTTCGCAATAGTAGCTAAACAGATGAGAATAAAAAGAATCTCAAATCCGACCATAGGATGCAGGGCCTAGAAGAAAAAGAAAAAAGGATCTATTTCAAATAATATACAAGGCTGGCAAGAAGGGGGCCAATACAGTAAAATCAAAAGTTGGAACAAAGAGACTAAGGCAGTTCCTGATTTAGGGAAAACGCTCAGTGACTAAAAGGCAGGGTCTATACATCGATGCACCGCTCAGGAGTAAAGAGCGGGGACAGAGACTTGGGGACGCGCTAGTCAAGCTGGTGGATTTAAAGCGTGCCAAAAACAGCGTAAACATACAGGAAGACGATTAAACAAATGGACTGAGACGAGGGGTGTCTTACCTTCGATAAACGTGATACTCGGACGAGGAATGTGGCAGCAATGATGAGCCTAAGTGCCACAAGGGATCTGAACTTGAAGATCCGAAGTTTTAAATATAGTGGAACCAATTCCGGAGCCGGGGGTGCAAAGTCTCGCGGGAATATGTAAAGTTAGGAAACAGAGAACGGGCTCAGAATACAGAAGCAGTAAGAGCCAACAAAATTGGCGGCCATATTGGAACAGGGTGAAATAAAAAGGGACCGAAGCACGATACGCACCATGGTCATGGGCACGTAAGGTTCAACATCTCCGGGGAAACAGGAAAACAAATAAAAGTGAATAAAGTAAAAAGCAAAAATATTCAAAGTAGCTAATGGTGTCCGCCCGAAAATACCACCATATTGGAACAGAGCGAAAAAAAGGGACCGAAGCACGATACCCACCATGGTCATGGGCACGTAAGGTTCAACATCTCCGGGAAAACAGGAAAACAGATAAAACTGAATAAAGTAAAAAGCAAAAGTATTCAAAGTAGCTAATGGTGTCCGACGGAAAATAGGGTAAATTGAGAGGGTACTAATAAATCACAAAGGGACTACTCATGTTATGGCATTTTCCTAAGGGCACACCTCTTAAGACCCTGGGCAATGGAGTTCAGATAATATATCCAGAAGACTTCCCTCTTTCTTCTAAGGGTCGTGGGGTCCTTGCCTGCAGGGGTGTGTATTTTTTCCAAAATGATGCATTTAAGATCTTGTTCTGAGTGGGCAAATTCAGTCCAATGGGTGACCAGGGGGGCCCCTGATTTTTTTTAGGTGAATGTTAGATTTATGTTCACCCATCCTGAGGCAACATTCCCTACCAGTCTCACCGATATAGGTCAAGTCGCATGGGCAGAGAATCGCGTAAACGACGTTCGAGGTTCGACAATTAGTAATTTCCATCAAATTGATGGTTCGTTTGTTGATGTTAATATTTTGTCTGACCAAGGCGTTGGGACAAGCTTGACAAGACCCACAATGATGGTTGCCTGTGATGGGGCGTAGGCCAGTGATGGACAATTGGCGGAAGGAAGGAGAGGGTTCTGATACTTTGCCACGGACAAGATGGTTCCTAAGATTTTTATTCCTTCTAAACGCAAAAAGGGGTTTGGACAGTCGATCATTGTCACCCATGTTTAGGAGATACCAGAGAGAATTGATAACCTGACGAATTTTATGGTTAATGTTCGAATGTCGGGTAACACACACCAATCGGTCAATGGTTTTTTCTTGCTTTTGTTGGAACATCGAGTCACAGCAATAATGCCTGGCTCTTTTGAGAGAGTTCTTCACCAGTTTGGGGGGATAGCCCCTGTTCAAAAGTTTAGTTTTCAAGATGTCAGCCTGGTAAAGGAAGTCCTTCGTCTCAGTACAATTTCTCCGAAGTCGAAGAAATTGGCTGAAG
This sequence comes from Triturus cristatus, assembly GCF_964204655.1. Taxonomy (NCBI): domain Eukaryota; kingdom Metazoa; phylum Chordata; class Amphibia; order Caudata; family Salamandridae; genus Triturus; species Triturus cristatus. The sequence goes on from NC_140583.1 coordinate 884,404,817, forward strand.
GGAATGCCCTCCCTTTGGCAGCGGGGGTGGTAGCTGTCAAATTGGAGCAACGTGTTCCTAGCGGTGGGCTTGATGTATAGGGAGACAAATAGATGGTTGTCTTTGTGTTCAACCAACACATCAAGGAATTCAATCCTGTTGTTACTGGAATGAACGGTAAATTTCAGATTTTCATCAGCAAGGTTGATCCATCGAACAAAGTCATCCAGGGAGGCCTGGTCACCCTTCCAGATGAAAAAAATGTCATCTATGAAACGGGACCAGGCAAAGACATTCTTGAAAAAGGGAGCAATCTCATTGTAGATGTTAATTCTCTCAAACATCCCCATATAAAGACATGCCACACTGGGGGCGCAAGCAGCCCCGATACTGACTCCCTGGGTTTGTTGGTAATATTCGTTGTTGAATTCGAAATAGTTTTCACCCAGTATGGTTTTCAGACATTGAAGAATAAAGGGGGCATTAGTGATGTCAGGTTCCGAACTTAAGATGTCTTGAATAGCTGATAGTGCTCCTTCTTGGGTGATGTTAGTGTATAGGGACTCGACATCCATAGTGACAAGGAATTCCCTGTCACTATGGTAGTCTAAATTCTCAATCTTGGCGATGAAATGGCCTGTATCCTTAACATAGGATTTAAGGTTGGCAACCAACGGTTTTAAAAAATGGTCCACATACTTAGAAAGTGGCTCCGTAGCCACCCCAATTGTGGAAACGATGGGTCTCAGGGGGGGATCAGATGCGTTTTTGTGGGTCTTGGGCACCCCGTAAATGATCGGCAGTCGGGTGTGGAGAGGGGTAAGGAACTCCGCTTCCTTAGTGCACAAGTATCCTTCATCCACAGCGTTACGTACCATAGTCAAAATACGGTGTTTCAGTGCTGGTTGAGGATTAATAGTGATATGCTTGTAGTGTTTGACTACCGATAAAAGGTTGTTCATTTTGTCAATGTATGTGGGGGTGTCGAAGATAACAATCCCACCACCCTTCTCGCACGGTTTAATGGTGAGTTGTTCATTATCTCTGAGGGTGTGGAGGGCATCATTCTCTTCTTTGAGGAGGTTAGGTGCCGGTTTTGGAACATATTTCAAAGTTTGTTGAATTCTAGTCAAAACTGCCTTCTCAAAGATAAGGACTTCAGGTCCCAGAGAGTCCAAAGATGGAGTCAATTCAGAGGGGGGTCTGAGTCCAGATCGATTGTTGTTATTGTCAGCAAGAGGCTTGATCTGAAATAATTTTTTTAATCTTATTTTACGGAAGAAGGAATGGAGGTCCTTGATGAATTCAAATGTATTAAAGTTTGCAGATGGAACAAAGGACAACCCTCTAGATAACAGTTTGGACGTCTCAGGATTTATAGTCTTTAGTGACAGATTGAAGACAGGGATGTTACTTATGTTTTCCAATATTGTTGTTGCCTCGTTTGTATGTACATCTGAGGTTGTATTGGATCCTGACGGAAACCCCTCTGTCTGGATAAAGGGGCTACCCATGCAAAAATATTTTTTCTTAGTCTGCGGTGACTTGAACACAAAGCTGCACCAATACTACCTTGAGCAGTCTAAGAAGATAACACCTGGGGCATTCGAGCACTTGCTCATCTTAGCTGCAAGGAATCAAAGAAAGGGCAATCACTATGTACATCTTTAATGTCATTAGTCCTCTGCCCATTAAATGGCCTTTCTCCCCCAGACACCCCGGCAAAGAGTACTTCTAGATTGGTTAACAGTGAAAGCATGATACAGTACATCTTACTGAACCTAGAGGTTTCAAGCTTGATCATAGATATGTTTATGGAGCACAGACTCGAAAGCAATCATGATCAGTGGCAATTGTTGCTCTCCCTGGAAAAAAGTGGCTTGGGCACCATAAGAATAACAGTAAACTTTACTATGGCTGTGACTATGGAACCAAATAGGAAAACCTAATGCATGTTAAATCGCCTCCCAAATTGTTTGAGAAAGTACTAGTCAATGGAACCAGCGTCTCGCACTAACAAACATCAAAACAAATCTATATTCTCAACCTCACTTGGAGGCTACAACCAGCATGTGGCAGGCATGAAGAAACATATACTGTAGCTCCTGGACTGACAATAGCCTATTTAACGTGTATGGGAATAATCTAGCTCCGTGGTCTCCTGTCTTACCTTCTGTATTCAATTCTATATGGCTTCATGAGGACGTTCCACCTTCTTGGAGGCTCCCATTCAAGGAAGGGGCAGAGAAAAAATCCTGCCCACTACCATACATCTCATTATTGAGCAACATATGAATTTGTTTTGGTAAACTCCTCTTATCCTGGCTAGAAACATGAGTAGAGTCTCAAAATGCCAAAGTACAATCAATCAGGTCACGCGGTTAAATTTCACCTGATCTAAATATCCCACAATAAAAAGCACATCACATTACCTGTTTTTTTATACTTTTAAAAACGACTTTCAACCAAGTCAACAGACTTATACTATGAAACACCCTAACGCCATGTGGCATTTCAGTTAAACTCGTTAAAATCTCGACTCAGCACCGATAGCACAGTCAAGGTAAAATACGACGCTAAAAGAGAATGCAGACAGGCCTTAGATTTACTAGTTGGAGTAAGTCAAGGCTTTGTCCTTGCCCTTGCATTATTTAAGCTATACGCAAAAGTTCTAACCGCCTTGAATATGGACGTTTCTAAAATGGGTGAAAACCAAATTCCGATGTTGCTCTTTGCAGGTGACGTGGTGCTTTCAGCATGTACAGAAATTGCTATGCATCATCTCCTAAATGGCTATGAGACTTTTTGCGACAGCAAAACTATAACTATTAACAACCAGAAGACAAAGTTGATGGTACTTATGTCAAGGTCCCAGCTGAAATCCACATCCAATAATGTATGGTATGGGGATTGAGAGACTCTACTGCTCTGTCTTCTTGTATTGCATTTAGACACTCAACTCTCTTGGGCAGAGCAATTGGCCAGCAGTAATTCCTCTTTAAGACAATTATGCTAGAGCAGTACTAAGATTCTCAAATAAGTGTGGAAACATATTCCTCGGGCCAGCTATCACTGCATTAAACATGAAAGCTAAAGCAGCCAACTCATACAGTGCCCAGATTCAGGGACATAACTGGTCAACTTTACAAAAGACTGAGCATAATTTACAAATACGCCTGCGTCACCCAGCCTTGGCACACCAGTGAGGGCAGTGCGCGCAGAATTGGGTATTAAAAAAAAAACAAAGACATCATTGCTATCTAACATATCCTCCATTGGGCCCTCCTTAGGACAAATACCAAGATTTCAGCACATCTCAGAGCCATGATGGGCCTGCGTTGGACCAAAGCTATAAATCGCTCTCTTGGTTCAGGCAAATTGCAAAATCTGACAGAAATTGGCAGCCAGGAGTTGTGGTTGAATCCAAAGTTTATGTCCAAATCAACCATCCAGAGAATCAAGAATCAATATCAATACTGACCGTTTGTATGGGAGAGGGAGCTATCTAGAAAAGGTACTCGGATATCCCAATTTCTGATAAATTACAGATCTGTAGATGAACCTTATCTTGAACATATATTTCCAACAGAATAAAGAACTTTGTGTATTACAGTCAGAATAGGAACACTTCAGCTACTTGCATACACGATGATTGTCAAATGATTCCAATCAATGGAATTGTTCCTCCAGAGGCTCTAAAACACTGTTTTTATGATGAAAAACAGATTATGCAAAAACATTAAGGCCACTTCTATCAAACACAATATTCTAAGTTGTAAACCGTCTCTTTTATTCTGCTACCGTACTGACTCAAAAGATATTTTCCAGCCGCTGGCATTTTACATAAAGAACAGCATGGAAGGTGACGAGAGCCCAAGTAAAAATCAATGAGCACATAATCTAAGCAGACTTTCTCGAAAATGACAAGCCTTTATCTGTGCATCAAAAGCATTATTTGAAGTTTAGCCTCTAAATTTAACAGGATTAACTACACTAGTTTAATGAACGTTGCCAGATTTTCATTTTGAAACCGGTTAAATGTTAATTTTTATAAAGAATGTTTTAAATGCTTACATTATAAGCCTTTTTATTGCTTGGAAATAAATAAAGTAAATTGAATTATGCCATAGGTTTGTTCAGTTTGACTTTCTGGAGAGTTATCGTTCGAATTGTTATCTATTTGAGCAAATAAGGTGCGCGGTTTCACTTTTGATAAGCGAAGAGAATGGTTTCATGGTCAATGTAACTAAAATACATACATGTTCAGTATCAGTTCCTGTGGTAAGACCAGGCCATGTTCTACAATTCAGTTTCAAAGCCACCATTCCTGAAACATTTGGCTTCTAAATATTGAGAAAGACATTCACTACTTTGCATTTGTATTTGCACATGAAGCTGAGCTATCTACTTATTATTGCATCTTGAGAGTTCACAATTGACATTTGAACCTGTAAAAATCAAAGTATTAATTATTCCCGCCCATTGAATACAACACAATTCTGACTAGAATCTCTCCAGAAAAGGGTTCATTGAACTCTAATCCAGCACCCAAACTGGGGCAACATACTAAAAGCTTAACATAATAGGACTTTATGATTAGATCAAAGATAACTTGGAGAGTTGATAACTAACAGATGGTCGTCTCACGCAACTCCACTTGGCAATCTTAATCAAAAACCTTTAGAATGTTGAGTTATGCTCAGTTCCCAACCACCCTACAAATTCTTTTATCCATAACTGTACGTATAACCTTTTTATGTACAGGTATGTATTTCAATGTAATTATTACTCTTAACCGTATTATCTTAGCCCGTAACCTAACTCACATACTTATCTTCATTTAATTGAATTGAATAATTCAATTAAATGAACTGTCATTTCTTGTTTTCCTAATCATTTTCCCAAGACTATCTATAACGTAACTATTTTGAAACATATTGTTTTTATTCTTAACCTACCCCTAATACATGTATTGAATGTTTACCCTTAAATTATTTAAAAGCAAATTTTGTTTACAATTCTAAGTCTTCTAGTCACCCGCACGAAATAAATATATTTCATTCCGTCTTATATTATTTCACTTAATTTAAAATAAGTTAGAAATATCATGAAAGAGTAATTAATATCTATTGCTTTATTTATTTTAGAGTTTTTGTTAAGCACTACTATCCAACGCCAACGAGTGGAAGCATCAGAGCTCTCAGAATGGAAGTGTAGTCAAACTAGGCTTAGCTTGAGAAATTTGCCACGGTTGTCCTCGAACTTTAGGTGGCGCTAGTCGTAATCAGAATACATGTGGCACCCAATCTGATAGGAGTTAAAAATAACTGCTAAAGGGGCCATATTGCAATTAAATAAGATGGGAAACAAAGCAGAAACTTGAGGAATGCCGCAATGGATGTCAAATGTTCTTGATAGGATTGTACCTTGAGAAGTACAGTTATGTGGAAAGAAGGTGAACCACAGCAGAGCTGCATCACTTACAACAGTTGAGGTTGTCAGGCTGTCAAAGAGCACCTTGTGGTCAATGGTATCAAAGGCAATGAATAGATGATGTAGTACCAGTGCATAAAGGAGGACCTTGCTAGTTGGCCAAGGGAAGTTCCTCCCTGATGTGTAACAGAGTAGTTTATGTGCTTCATTTAGGCCTGGATCCAATTAGAAGTCACCGAGGAGGCCATTGGTCTCCAGTTGGGAAGGAAATGGATGTAAGAACCATTTTGAATACCTTACAGGGAAGGCCAGAGATTGGTCTGTAGTTGTCAAGCATAATGGAATCAGCTGTGCATTTCTTTAAGGCGGGGGCTATGCTTGAAGGACTGAGGATATTCCTGCTTTCTAAGGAGTAGTTCATACATTTTTTGATGATCAGTGATAGTGTCTTGAGGTTGAGATAGACAACCTTAGCATTGGCCATGTCCCAAAACATAGAGGACTTTTCAAATAAGGCCAGGGTGTTGCAGACTTCAGATTCTGTGACAGGCTCAAACCCACACAGGATGCCACCACTTGTGGGGTGGGGAGAAGGATGGGTGTGCACTAGATGGGTTCAACTGAATTGGTGGCTTGCTGTCTCATGGAGCTTTGTTAGTGAAACAGGGCATGAAGTTATTACAGAAGTCACAGATACGGCAGGGGTGTTGTAATGGCCACTTTACGATACCTGTTTGTTGCAGATGTGTAAGAGGTTCTTGGTGCAAGATTCAACAACAGAAACCCTTCCAGACCTTCTTAATTTTCATTAAATTGGCAACCCTATTTTTTAGTTTTATAACATTTTAATTACATTAACTTATCCCAATTTTCTTATTATGCTTCCCTATTGCAATGTAGTGGTGATCTATGTAATGATCATTGCAATGGATTTTGTCCAGTGCATTGGTAAAAAGATGTAGTGATGGCAGGCTGTAACCTTGCTATCGAGTAGATTTCGTGATTTTCACATACATTCTTCTAAGCATGTCGTGAAATATCGCGGTTTGGGCACTCTATCCACCTGAGAACTACTTGCATCATATCCTTCATGATGTAAGTAACATACTCCAGTAAGTGGTAAATGAAAAAGAATATGCAGACATTAGTGGAGGATGATCAAAAGGATTTCATTATATGGGAACAGATTTGCCTTATATTAAATGCCCCGGGAAATATATATATATATATATATATACATACATATATATATCGCCTTGTCTCCGTAAACAGTCGTCGTTTTCGCTGTCAAAAACCAGAGTGCAGACCACAGGAATTGTGTTACCATCCAAGATTTAATCAGCCACGGCAAACACAGTCAGCATGACGCGTTTCGATCCCAGAAGGACCTTGATCACATGACGCGCCCATACATCTCACGGTACCTTAAATTGCATTTTTTTACTTTTAACTTAAAGTAACATGCACGCAGAAATTCAGTTGGGTTATAGACACAGATGAAACCTTAAAATGTTAACTGGTTTCACATTATTACTACATAAATGTGCAAAATAGTCAATGTTAAAAATCGTTTTACAATGCTAAATTACATTTAAAACCAATTGATATATATACATTGATGTAAAGTATATAGGTGTTGTCTCCTAGCATTCAGACATGATTAAAAAACAACCTCATTTCAATAAATAAGATTAAAATTAACCAATAAATATCTCTGATTTGTTAAAAGGAAACCTTATACTGACATTTGTCAGATGCAACATCCAGGTATAAATACCCTGTTATTAAATCTCAATAGGTTAATTATTGAAGACGTTGCAGTAGATTTAATGTGGTTTTATAGAGCTGTGTCTGCCAACGCTTGACTCAATAAGTGCATGTGGAATTGTGCAAGTGAAAAAATTGTTAAAGTGCTTAGTGCAAATGTATACTTTTTAATTCCAAAATTTAAGAAATTTCTAAAAAAACCCGAGGTGTATGTGAATAGATTGAGAATAAAATATATACAAGGCGGCATATGGGAATACAGAATATGGACATAATATTCCATCAAATTTTCTTTACTTTTTAAGTTTTCCAATGTAGAATATGTAAATTTACATGTTTAACAGATGACAAAGTGTATGTAAAACTATGGTTGCCTTAAAGTCAAAATGAAAGAGGGAGAGGCAGGGAGACCCAGTAAAGTTTCATAGGCAGGTGTATAGGTCTTCAGTTTGATTTAGGCCGTTAGGATGCTTTGTATCCAAGTTTAGGATGTACCTGGTCTCTAATTGCCTAAGTGCTCTCACCCGATCTCCTCCTCTTTTCTTGTGAGGGATATTGTCTATCAGAAAGTATTTTAGAAGAGTAGGGTCAGATTTGTGGCAATCCTCAAAGTGTCTAGCAACAGGGTAAGACGGATCCTTGTTTTTGATTGCTCTCATGTGCTGAAGTACCCTCTTGTGTCCCTGGAGGATGGTACTTCCTACATATCTGAGTCCACAGGGGCACTCCAGCACATAGATAGCATGATCCGTTTTGCAAGTTAAGTGTTTGGTAATAGGGATTTCATCTTTGTTGAAGGGTGTTCTGAACGCGGTGGTATTGGTGCCCTGTTGGCATGCTTTACATGATTTACACCTATGAAATCCCTTTCTTTGGCTGAGCCAAGTGACTTGTGGTTGATTTTCCAAGTCATTTCTGACTAGAGCATCACGCATAGATGGAGCTCTGCTGAATGTTATAGCGGCTCTTTTGGGGAGTAAATGACCAATGATGGGATCGCCTAGTATAATAGGCCAATTTTTGTTAATTAGATTTTTCAGGGATTTGCCCTGTTTGCTGAAATTCAGAATAAATCTAAATTGGTCCTCCGGTGTTTTAGGTTTTTCTTTATTTTGAAACAGAGTTACTCTGTCTAAGTCGTTGCTCTTCCTGATGGCATTGTCAATAATCTTCGGAGAGTATCCCCTTGCCAGAAATCTTTTTTTGCTGGCATCTTGCACTAGTTTGAGATCAATGGGATTGCTGCATATGCGTTTAAGACGCAGCATCTCTCCATAAGGAATACTGTTTATAAGGTGTTGCGGGTGTGCGCTGCTGGCATGAAGTATCGAATTACCAGCTGTTGATTTCCTAAGTAGTGTGGTGTGTATCTGACCTTCATTGATATAGACTTGTACGTCTAAGAAATTGACTGATATCGAACTGATATCTGCTGTAAAATTGAGGTTCAGATTGTTCTGATTGAGGTTTTCTACAAATACATTTGCTTCATTAATGTTGCCACGCCAAAAATTAAACAGGTCGTCAATGTATCTGATCCATTTGACAATGTTGTTATTTAGTTGTGTAGGGTAATGTTTTGCGAGGACCAGCTCCTCCCACCAGCCCATATGCAAACATGCATAGCTGGGAGAGAAGCTGGCCCCCATCGTGACACCCCGTTGCTGTTGGTACCGTGCATTTTCAAAAAGAAACACGTTGTTAGTTAAACAAAATTCAACCATGTTGACTAACATATTGTTGTGATCTGCAAATAAAGTACCCCTATGAGCAAGGAAATGTTTTAAGGCACGCAACCCGTCTTTGTGGTTAATCGACGTATAAAGAGATGTTACATCTAAAGTCATTAGCAAGTATTCATTGTGCCAAACACAGTCCCTTATTTTTAACAGGAAGTCACTGGTATCCCGGATGTATGAGGGCAGGCTCTGTACATGGGGTTGGAGGAAAAAGTCCACATATCTTGAGGTTTTTTCAAGGAGACTGTTGCGAGCTGATATGATAGGTCTCCCTGGTGGCTTTAAAGGATTTTTGTGCACTTTAGGTATGAAGTACATGATCGGAGTAGTGGGATTGTCATTGCGCATATATTTGTATTCATTATCCGTTAGTAGCCCCGCACTTTTCCAGGCTATCAACTTCATGCCAAAGATATTGTACATATTTTTTAGTACTAGATGGTCACATCGCGTATAACAATCTCGATCCTTTAATTGGGACATAGCTTCTTCCACATAATCTTTTTTGTTGAGTAGCACAATGTTGCCGCCCTTGTCAGAGTTTCGGATAATTACCTCCTTGTTTTTGTTTAATTTGCTCATGAGTTGTTGATATTGCAATTTCTTAGTGTCCCTCTTGATGTTATTGTTAACAGCATAGTTGAGTTTCTTAATGCCACTGACAACTTGTTCGTTAAAAATACCAATTGAATCTCTTATGGTAATCGGATTAAATGTAGACCGAGGTTTGAACGGTGTACAGGTCATCTTGGTTTGTATATGGGTACATTCTTGTGAAATGTTATCATTTTCATGTGACAGATCTTGTAGTGCCTGTAGCGTTTGTAAGTCATTGGGAGTAAGCCCCATCGGTAGAGATGCTGGGGGTTGTGTGTCAAGAATTGGCTTTTTGTTACTGTTGTGTTCCAAAAGGAGAAAGTGCTTCTTGAGCTTCAGTTTTCGTATGCTTTTGAAAATGTCCATTCTCGTAGAGGCATAATTGAATGTGCTTTCCGGGCAGTATGATAAGCCTAGCGCTAGGAGTTGCTTTTCCGCTTCATTTAATGTGGTGTGGGATGGGTTGATGACTGTTTGGTTGGTTGATAGTTGTATTTCATCTACCTTCTCCAATTGCGCCTTGGTTGTTTCCTCTGTGGTTGTTTTTGCTGCGGACCGTCGTTGTTTTGCTTGTCTTCTCTCTCTCCTTTTCCTTGAGGAGTTCCTGCTGGTTTGTTCTTGATTCTTGGACGTAGAGTGTCCCTGCGTTCGAGGCATAAAAAATCAACTTCATCCGCAAGAGTAATGCTGGCCGGTACCTGTGACATGGCCTGTGCGCGATCTTCTAATTCAGTGTCGCTTTCCCGTTCCGAACTAATACTGGAAACAAATGTCATTTCTCCCGGTCTCTCAGGTCGTGATTGCGCTGTTGCTGCACCTTGAGCTATATCTATCCATCACCAAAAGGTTGCCTGGAGAGAGGAGAGCCCACACAAGAAGGTAAGTATTCTGCTGCTTTATTGTGTGGAGAAAGCAGTGTGAGAACAGCGAACCGCTTCACGCGGTAAAGTCCAATCCGGACACGTTTCGTGCTTCAGCAGCACTTTATCAAAGGAGAACGGACATGCACAGGAAACCTCCGGCATTGATTGCACCCTTAAATGTTCTCTTCGCCTCGGTGGGCGTGGCCACCAGCGTGTGGCCTGATGGTCTATGTAGTGCTGGGTTAAACTGCAGTGAGTTGCCGGCTGGATCCTCGATAAGTGAAAGTGTTCCCAAGTGGGTTGTGGAGCCGGTTACGCTTGTTCCAACACCTCCGTTCATAACGCCACGAGCACCTCTTGCTCCTTAGCTGCCTCGTCGATTGGCGCTGCAGCATGGGCTGCTCCTGCAGCTGGGCTCACCTCGCGGCTCAGGCAAAAGCCGCAATACATCCATCACCAAAAGTTTGCCTGGAGAGAGGAGAGCCCACACAAGAAGGTAAGTATTCTGCTGCTTTATTGTGTGGAGAAAGCAGTGTGAGAACAGCGAACCGCTTCACGCGGTAAAGTCCAATCCTGACGCGTTTCGTGCTTCAGCAGCACTTTATCAAAGGAAAACGGACATGCACAGGAAACCTCCGGCATTGATTGCACCCTTAAATGTTCTCTTCGCCTCGGTGGGCGCGGCCACCAGCGTGTGGCCTGATGGTCTATGTAGTGCTGGGTTAAACTGCAGTGAGTTGCCGGCTGGATCCTCGATAAGTGAAAGTGTTCAAGTGGGTTGTGGAGCCGGTTACGCTTGTTCCAACACCTCTGTTCATAACGCCACGAGCACCTCTTGCTCCTTAGCTGCCTCATCGATTGGCGCTGCAGAATGTGCTGCTCCTGCAGCTGGGCTCACCTCGCGGCTCAGGCAAAAGCCGCAATACATCCATCACCAAAAGTTTGCCTGGAGAGATGAGAGCCCACACAAGAAGGTAAGTATTCTGCTGCTTTATTGTGTGGAGAAAGCAGTGTGAGAACAGCGAACCGCTTCACGCGGTAAAGTCCAATCCTGACGCGTTTCGTGCTTCAGCAGCACTTTATCAAAGGAAAACGGACATGCACAGGAAACCTCCGGCATTGATTGCACCCTTAAATGTTCTCTTCGCCTCGGTGGGCGCGGCCACCAGCGTGTGGCCTGATGGTCTATGTAGTGCTGGGTTAAACTGCAGTGAGTTGCCGGCTGGATCCTCGATAAGTGAAAGTGTTCAAGTGGGTTGTGGAGCCGGTTACGCTTGTTCCAACACCTCTGTTCATAACGCCACGAGCACCTCTTGCTCCTTAGCTGCCTCATCGATTGGCGCTGCAGAATGTGCTGCTCCTGCAGCTGGGCTCACCTCGCGGCTCAGGCAAAAGCCGCAATACATCCATCACCAAAAGTTTGCCTGGAGAGAGGAGAGCCCACACAAGAAGGTAAGTATTCTGCTGCTTTATTGTGTGGAGAAAGCAGTGTGAGAACAGCGAACCGCTTCACGCGGTAAAGTCCAATCCTGACGCGTTTCGTGCTTCAGCAGCACTATAAATATATATTCACTGAAAAAAACATAGGTTTCAGGCACGTTATAGGCTAATGGGAAAAGCATGTGAAAATAGTTCTCTCAAACATGATTCATGATATCCCAGCAGAAGGCTTTTTCACATGGTAATATCACCTTAGAACATACCACAATTCCTAAAATGAGTATGGTACCATCAACAATTGATTTATAATGTAACTAAAGTCTTAAAACCTTCTATTAATTGCAATGCTTTTTAATGAGGTGCTATCATGTATATTGGTCCCAAGATGGCTGCCAACACTTCTTGGATGAAGTGCTGACAGCCAATCAGATCTCACAATGAAATGTGTGGTTAGGCTCCGCCCAGATATGTATAGGATTTTACTTTTGATTTCCTCAGGAACTACTGACCGGATTTACACCATATATGCAAAAGGCACATGCCTGACCTGAGGACTACCTCTTTGCCAAATTTCAAGTAATTCTGTTCAGCCGTTCGGGCTGTACCTTCGACTAAAGGTCCTATGGGAAAATGCATGGGGAAAACGTGTTGTGGGACCCCCCTTTTTTCTCAGCCCCTGCTTGACGAATCACCCCGAGACTTTCAGGGTAGGCGCTGAGCGGAGCGCCCCATTAGTTTTGAAAATTTCAATAAGATAAGTCAACCGGCGCCAAAGTTATTCAAAATAGAATTTTCAGATTTCCTATGGGACGATGTTTTTTTCTGTGAATATATATATGTATACAGATCATCAGATTCCCAGCGACAGGAGCTCAGCCGAAGGAAGGAAAATGGACTCCAGATTGCATGCAGGTATATTCTTCTTTTTATTTACAAGCAATGACCGGCATGGCAGATGACGCGTTTCACCCAACTAGTGGGCTTGATCACATGACCTATATATATATATTACATACACATATGTACATATACATGCACATGTACATATATACATACATATACACAGAGAGAGATCAAGATATGTTACTATACAGAGTACATGATAGAGACAGAGATGAAGATGGAACGAGAGAGATGACCCCTAAGGTTTTGCAAAAATAATCTATTCCATCCTGCAAGATCAGACGAATGCCTTCGATGTAAAGCCATGCGGCGGACTTCATTCATATAGTCTGGTGCTGAGCAAATATAGAGCCGTACTGGAGAAAGATACTTGGAACCCTCAAATAGGTTCAAACAGGCTACTGTTGGACCTATTTCTAGCTCCTGTCTGAATTAAATGGCTAACACATACCACCCAAATCATGAGGAATGGTTACAGGATATGCTTGAGTGGGCCACTGCCAAAGAAGTTGTGATGAAACTAGTTAGATGTGACTAAAAAGTAGATGACAACCTGAGAGCTTGGAGACTAATGATGTCAGAATTATGCACCAAAGAAAACGAGCTGTTCCGCGAGGACATGGCTGAATATAGAGATCTGACATACACCACCACGCTGGATAAATAGGGGGACACCAGAAGAACATAGGGGAACTAGGGTAGGGAGAAAGGATGTCTTGTTGATCCGCACCACAGCTGGATATTTTTTTAGTACAAGTTCCTATAAGCCTCGAACTTCATTTCTATGTATTTTACTTTTCCCTACCTATTGAACCTTCCACCTAGGGTGGTAAAGGGAGGGCGTAACACGGGGAATATTTTGTTACGATTTAAACACGTATATTTATGTATATTACTTATAAGCCCGATTCCTGATGCTAAAAAAATTAATCAATAAAAATGGTTTGAAGAAAAAAAAAAAAAAAAAAAAAAAAAAAAAGTAGAGTAGGCTTTGGGTCACCTCTTTGCTCGTGAATGGATTTCCGACTAGTTCTCTCGTCCTGATCTGATGGCTTTCCTCACTGTTCTTGTGTTTTTCCTGCCCTAGAGCATTTCAGGCATTCAGTGTTCGGGTTGGTCGATTTATATCTTTCCACTAATGGCAATGTTTGCATTAAGAACTATTTTTCTTTACCTTCAAGCACTCATAAGTACATGTGTTTTCTTGCTCACTCCCCCACATCTGCAGCTCATCCTTTGTGTCCATTGCTGTCCATCACACTCTATTTCTAAAAAATATCCCGTACCTGCCTGCTCTCATTATCTCCTCCTCACTCTGTCGTATCTCCATTGCGCAATGAGGCCCCTGCGCCTCGTAGACACACCCCCTACCAAAATAAAAATGCATCACTCCTCCACAATACCTGTTCTTTTGGGGGGGGGGGGGGGATGAGTGCGGTGCGCTCTCCTGCAGAGTTTCGGTTTTCTGGTTTTCTTTCTCTTTCTTCGTTCAGTTGCTTTCGGCTGATGAGGTGTCCCAATTGGTCTTGTGGGCGGGTCTGCACCTGTCTGGGTGGTGCTCTGCTTGCTGGGGGGCGTGCTGGCGGTGCGGGTCCAGCCAGGTTTGCCCCCTTGTCCCGTACCGGGGTCTGCTGGCACTTCAGGTGAGTCATGAGGGGGTGCCTTGCTGCCTGTGGGGCAGTGGCATTTTTGGTTAATTTTGGCGCTTGTTTGGTGGGGCTTCCTGTGGGCCATGATTCAGTACTCCTCCCTCGTGGTATGTATTTTTTGCCAGGTCCGAGGTCTGTGACGCTGGCCTCTCGCTGGTTTGGGGGAGTGTGCAAGGTGGCTGAGCAGTTACTTTGGGCACTCACTTGCGGGCCTGCTTCGGGCTGGTTTTGGTTGCCTGCCCATTTTTCGCCTCGGCCTAAGGTCGGCATTGATTTCCCCAGGTCGGGCAGGTGTGGCCTGTTGCGGGGCCTGGTTTTTGCCATTGGAGGCTTGCGGTGCCCATCTCCGGTCGGTGTGCGTGTGGGCCTGTTGGGGTGCTGTGCTCCTGACTGTGGGCTGCTTCTTCACTGGATTGGACATTGTGTTCCTCATATGTGCGCTGCACTCACTCTGGGGTGCTGTTTCCTGCGGTGTCGGTGGGTGCTGGTAGTGTGTTTGGTGTGTGGGTATCAGCCTGCTGTGCTGCGCCATCTGATCCTTCTCCCTGCCCCCTGCTGTGCTGTCTTCTGGGTGGGTGAGGGGCTTGTCTTGGTTGCCTGGACGTCTGTTGCTCTTCAGAATCCGTGGCTGGGGCGTATGTTACTTTTCAGTGGTGCCTACAGCGTTGGTTTTTTGCTTGCTTTGCTGCCTTTCTACATTGCTGTGCATATTAGGATGGCCGCAGCTTGAATCAGTGGGCCTGGACGGGTTGCTCTGCATCTCTCAGTTCCTTTTTTCGGTGCTGCAGGCTTTGGTGGTGTGTTTTGGGTGTCCCGGGCTGCTGCGCACCTCTAGTGGTCGCACCTGCTGGTATGGTTGTCTGGCCTGTGTGGAGTGTGGTCTACGGTTCTTTCACCGGCCTGTGTGTGCATCTGGGGGTCTTGGCCCTCTGGGTGTGCCACATTTTCTTCCTCTGTGGGCCACCATGGGGCCTTCGGCTGTGGCTCCGGGGGTCTGGCATCTGTTGCTGGATTCGGCTTGGCGTTCTTGCTGGGGGTCCCAGTCCTGCCATAGGGGTTTGTGCTACCTTCCTCCTACAGTGGTTTGTCGGCCTCTGGTATTTGGGGTAGATGGCCTCTTTGGTTAGCACCTTGCGCTTGCCTGGCAGGGGTTGCTTTGTGGCCTTGGGTCTTGCCAGATCGTCTTTGCCAGTGGCGTTTCTCGGGTAGCCTGGCCCCGGTCTTCTCTGGGCTATGCCACCCTGAAAGCACCTGCTCTCGTTTGATCTCAATGGTTAAGCAGTGTGGAGCCTGGTTAGTGCCTCGTTAGATGTCCGCCTGGGGATGCCAGGTACTGCGGGCTTAGTTTCAGTGCATTCCTTCCTTGTGGGTGCTTGTCTCCTGGCCAGGGCTGCAGAGCCGGTCTACCAATGTCAGGCAGTCCTCTGTTTGACATTCGTGTTTGCCTGTGCTCTGATTCCTGTGTTTTGGGGGACTCCTGGTCATGTATCTGTCCCTGGGCTTGTCGCATCGCATCAGGCGGTACTCTGGCAGTTGCTGTGCCTGGATTGGTGCCTCAGTGTGGGTGCTGCAGGCTTTTTGGTCCTTTGTCACGGGGTGCGGGCCTCTCGGCCTATGTGGTGGGGTCTGTTGGTGAGGGATCCAGTGCTCCTTCCTGTTGGCGGCTCAGTCCTTGTGGCCTTATGGGTTGGTCAGCCTTTTTTGTTTTTGGTATGGCTGTGCTGTGTCTTTTGTTGTTGGGTTGTTGCCTGTCCTTTTCTCTTTGCCTGTTGGTTTTCTCCTGTGTTCTGCATCTGCTTTGCGCTGCCTGCAGGCCTGGTGCTTCTTTTACGGGATTCTGGACGCCAGTGTTATGTGCCGGGCTGTGTCTTGTGTCTGCCATTCTTCCTCGTTTTTGCGCTTCCACTGTTCAAGGCATCCTAGGGGCTATGACAGTGGGTGGGCCGTTGCACCTTGCTCTGGGGGCTTCTCTGTTGTGAGGTTTCTCCCCCTTTCTTATGGCGGTGGTCTGTGTCTTCAGCATCCCCTGCATACTGGTTGGTGGGGTGCCGTTGTTTTTTTTCCTACCTGGTTGTTCTGTCCTGGTTCCGCCTGTTGGCTGCTTCTGTTCCTGGTGCTCTTTGCCTTCTGTTCTGGTGGATCACCGGTGAGTGGTGGCCTGTGTCTCTTGGTGGCCTCTGGTTTTGTGCCTGGTCTGCCTTGCTGTGCCAGTGGGGCTTGTGTACTAGTTTCCCATGTGCGGTTGTCTCGTCAGGTGGTCGTTCTGGGTGCTGCATCTGTGGTTCTTGTTGGGGGGTGTCTGACTTCCTCCTCTGCTGTCCTGGTGCTTCAGGTGTCGCGGTCTGTTTTTGTCTGCGAGGGGGAGGGGCTTCCTTGCTTCTGGTTGGTCTCCGGTGGTTTGGGTGCTCTCCCTCTCGCCCTGTCTGCTTGTATGCCTGGTTTGGCTGTCAGGTGGTTTTCTGCAAGTCTGTTTGGACTTCGCCCTTTGCGGTTCCATGGTGGGGCTGTGGTTTCAGTCTCCTGTATTTCCCATTCATGGGTGGTTGGGGCGGTTCGGTGCCCCAGTTCCTTGTTCTTGGTTCCTTCTTGGCCCCTCTTGTTGCCTCGGCTTCTTTCGGTCATTGGACTTTCATGGGGCACCTGTGGCTGCTTTCTCTGCTGTCCTAACGGGCTGGTTCCTTTGCTTGCTGGTTGGAGCTGTCCTGTGGTCCTTTCTTGCTTTGTCTTTGGGAGTGCCTCGCTGTTTGGTGTCCGGTTGTCTGGCTTGGTTGCATACCTGGTCCTGTTGGTCCTCTCCCGGCACCCTTTTCTCGCTGGCCGGCCTGGGTCCCTTGGCTTTTTCTTGTGTGCGGTTCCCCTTTGCTCTTCCTTCTGGGGAGCAATTTCTGCCCAGATAGGGTTGGCTGCTGCTTTTCCGCCTTGCTGCAGGTCCCTCAGGCTCTGCCCCTGGCTTGGATTGTCCAGTGTGTTTGTCCTGTGGCTGGTTGGTTGCAGCGGTTCATCCTGTTGGGGGGGGGGGGGAAGGGGTCTGCCTTTCCCTTTAGTGGGTGTGATTGATCTTTTGGAGCTACCGGCTCTTCCTCCCTTTTGTTTTTGTCTGGCACACCATTCCGCTGAGTTCGGAGGTGGTGTGTTTGCCTTTTGCGCGGTGTTCTTGCCTGCTTTTTTTGCAGATTGCGTTTCTGCATGTCCCCATGTGTCCACGTCTTCTGCGGTTTTTGGGGTTTGTGGTTCTGTCTGGACCTTTCCAGTTACTGCCGTTTGGGCTCTGGGTTGTTTGCTTTGGGGCGTGGGTTGCCCTGATGGCTGTTCAGGTGCTTACTTTCAACTGCTCCCCGGTTCAGTTTGTGGTGGTTGGGGGGATGTTTGAGGGTGGTTCCCCTGCGATTTCCTTGGCCTGTTTGCCTCTTGGCGACTTCCCTCTGTTGGCCTTGTTCTGGGGTTCTGGTTCAAATGGTTGGGAGTCTGTTTTTTTTGGTGGCACCGGACGTGTTCTTCCTTTGGTTCCTCTGATGTTGGAACTGGTGGTGGTCTGGATCCACCGGTTCTGTGGCCCTGTGGTTTCGTTTTCTCCTGGTGCCTTCTCGGGCATTTCCTGGGTTTGCGTCTTGCTTTTGGGGCTTGGTGACGGCCGA
Source organism: Triturus cristatus (assembly GCF_964204655.1). NCBI lineage: Eukaryota > Metazoa > Chordata > Amphibia > Caudata > Salamandridae > Triturus > Triturus cristatus. The sequence continues at coordinate 884,422,822 of NC_140583.1, forward strand.
TGCGTTGGTCTCTTGGCTTCTGTTGCCTGTTCTGTGGGAGTGCTTTTTGTGGGTCTACCTGGTCTCCTTGTGCTTTGCATTGGCTTTTGGTTGAGGGCTTGGTGTGCTCCTGCGCACATGGTTCCCTTTTCTGTTTCTCTGCCTCTGGTGCTCCAGGCTAGCCTTTCAGGGCTTTGCAGTCCCGTTAACGGGGTCTGTTGCTCAGTCTAGTCTCCTGGTTCTTTGTGGGGTGGTCCTTCCCTCTGTGGATGTGTCCCTCTTGAGGCTTTCCCTCCTGTTTGGCAGGCTCTCTGCTGTTCCCCTTTTTCTTTCATCTGTGGAGGAGGTTGCACCTTCTGGTTCTGCTGTTTTTCTTCCTATTGTGTCAGCTTGCAGACTTGGGGGGGGGGGGGGGGGTGGTCCTCGGCTACTTGTTTTGTGAGTCTTTTTTCTTGCGTCTGGGTTTCGGTCAGCTGTGTTGTATCTGGTGCATTTCGTTCCGATGTTCCAGGCTTGTGCTTGGACAGTTGGCCTGTTTTTTCTTTGGCTTGGTATGTCTCATTGCGTAATGGAGATAAGCGAGAGGGAAGTGGAGGTAAATGTTTCTATTACTTACCGGTAATCACATTACTCCTAGTCCTACTCTCGCTTATCTCCATTACGGCCCGCCCCCCCTCCCGGTGTCCCGGCCAACTGTGTCTACGGTGGCTTGGTAAGTACAGGTATTGTGGAGGGGGCGTGCCTTTTTATTGTGGTAGGGTGTGTGTCTACGAGGCACAGGGGCCTCATTACGTAATGGAGATAAGAGAGAGTAGGACTAGGAGTAATGTGATTACCGGTAAGTAATAGACACATTTTCACACTATTTGCTTGTCACTACTTTCCCCGCCCCTCTCTCAATTATCGTGAGGCATCCGTTTTTAATTGCTTTTTTTATCCATTGCAAACTGCGTGTGAGCAAATGCACATGCACACACACATGCAGCACCGCACCAAGAAATGGGTTTGTATTATTCTTAACAAACCCATTCAAAGATGAATGCCACAGATGCACATGTATATGCTATGGACATCTTCAAATTGGTTTGGTAAAATATTATAAATGCATTTGAAGAGGGCACGCATGATGACACAGTGGATGCGCACGCATCTAAGGTGGAAATCTTTGATGGAATATATGTCGTTACTATGCATTCCGTTGCAACGCATGCCTTTACCACGCATGCGTTACAACAGAATGATTTTTCTACGCACATCTTTTACCTCGATTATTCCTTTAACACACATTTTTTTGGGGGGGGGGGGATACCCCCCCCAAGCCCCCTTTTTTTCCCACTTCTTCGCCGACACTAAAAAAGGACTGAATCAGATGAGGAAGACGTTCCGTGAAGACGTTGCTTGCGTGGTAAAGACGGTCAAGGAAGCAATACGCGTTGTAAAGACGTTTACGAGGTAAGTGTACCGTTGTAAACGTAACGCGTAGAAAAGCCTTCGTGGTGAAGGCTGTTTCCCTCTTTGATGCATGTTTAATATTTCAGCAAACCCATTCAAACACAGCCACCAATGTTTGCACACATATCCAAGATGTCCATCTAACACAAAGAAAAGCCTTTGGAACGCGAATAGGTTTCACTAGCAAGACCTTTTAATTGGCAGTGCTGGTTAGTGTCCTGTCTGTATGGCATTTTTACACACGAATATTTTTAAACTTGAGACGTGGTGGTAAATACTGAAGACAGCTACTGCTTTGTATAATCCCAATGTTGCATGTTGACCTTTGTGTGCACATTAAGGACTGAATGCTAAATGGGGGCCTCAGAGATTGACGCTGAAAAGATTTACTGTGCTAAAATTCAATTACACACAAGTAATCTGCAAAAGTCCATAGACATCAGCTTCCTTGCTTCTTGCTAACCCTGCAACCAATGGAATTCTGCATCTTACGTCCATTCGCAGCTATTGCGGAAAGAGAAGCTTAGATCTCCATCACCCAAGCTCTCTCATACACTAGAAACGGTGCTTTGTCTCTGAAATAGCCTTCCACAAAAACACGTTTTAAATCAGAAACATCATTTGAATGGAAACAGTCCGATTTTATCTGCAATGCATTGCATAGACAAGGACGTTAATGGCTTTCATAAAGGTCACTCGTTCCCTGGAGATACTTATGCGCCAGAATTTAAAATAAAGTTTGATGTTGGCAGCATTTATCATGTTTTTTTGCTTACATTTTCAAACTTTATTTTCTCAAAACACTGTGCGATAGTTTTGTGGAAATTTATTCTGCGAGAAGTAAATGCCCGGCAGTAAATCACGCCCTTTTGCCACGCTGGCAAGGGAAAACACGGGCAGCTTGAAGTTGTCAGCGTTTTAATAATATGATTGATGAGAAACTGCGAGGCGCAGAGGCTGTCCACCTGTCGTGAAGGTTCTGATAATCTCTCAGCGAAAATATTATCTGCCTAGCCTGTCACTAATCAGCAAGAAATATCTCGTAATGTGATTTGTTTAGTAGCCTCTCCTAACAGAACTGAACATGCTGTTCTGCCGCGCGACAAATTCACACAACTTTCTTGGGTTTACGCGATAGGTTTCAACAATAACCCATAACTGTGATTGCTCAATACATTTCGCCGAGTTCTTTCCTTTTCCGGTTTGAGATATCTGTTTATTACTTACAGTTATTAAGCGTCACCAACCAGGATATAGGCAGCTATACCAAGCCTTTGAGAGCAAAAGCAGAAAGAAGCTTTGTTAATGCAAATATGGTTTCAGACATTCGCATTCACTCAGAAATAAAGACATGTTTTTAATATGATGTACTTTCCTTAGATAACGGGGCTGTCAATATCCTTTTGATGTTCCAAGGGACTGCAATATTGCATTTATTATTTGAAGCCTGAACGCGCCCTATCCTTTAACGCTGGCAGAGATAAAGATTCCAATTTCACAGTCCTCCCGGTTGTTAAAAGTCATTTAGATAGTGGCTTTCTGCACGTTATCGGTCCCGTGGTCACCCACAGGTCATTAACCGCAAAACGAAACACTGCGAAAACAAGCAAAGTGTCCCTACGACCATTATTTTCCTTGTCAGTCGAGCAAACATTATAAGCTAAACCGTTTTATCAAATACTGAATTGAAAGCAACTACCTAGCGCCGCAAGACAGTTCTGCTCTTGATAAATACTACAGGGTGTCGAGAGTGTGGTGCATATCTGCGATGCTGGTTACGGGGTGCACGACTGCGTGGTTGTTTTTAGGTCTCGCCTGAGCCAGCGCTTTAGCGCTGCTCTGGCGAGACTTATAGTAAGCGCGTTTTGGAAGTGCAAACAGTGGCTTTGCAGGCCTCCAACTACAGTGCATGTGACCCGTCCGGGCGCGCGCACCATTTGGAGTCCTGAAACCACTCGTTTGCTTTCACTTTCGCCGTGATGGAAACCCTTCTCCAAGCCCTGCCAAACATACCCCGTGCACCTCCTTCCAGATCTGTCCTTGCTAATCACCCGAACGCACTCGGACAATTTAAAGCAGAGTTGTATTTTTTTATTATAAATGAGAGCAGTCTTTAGTTGTTAATTGTCCTCTTGGTTTGCTCCACACACGCTCCGTCCCTGCACCTCCTTCGAGATCGATTCTTGCTAATATAGCACTGTTAACACACACGCTCCGTCAGGGCACCTCCTTCCAAATCTGTTATTGCTAATCAAATGAATTTTCGTTTTTGCTTCCGTTTAAACAAAAAAAAATATAACCATTTGGCAGCCTGCGTGCCCGCCTCCACTCCCCCCTCCCACTCCCCCCTCCCACTCCCTCTTCGTCAGCTTCAGAGCACGCTTGTTCAAAGTGCTGCCGTGGCCTAAAGCTACTGTGCACGTGAATGTGCACGCGCGCCCTCCGTTGCACGCGATCGTAATCGCGATTGCGATCACTTTCACTTTCGCGGCAGTTTCGCGGCCGCGGTGCCAAAGCTTGTTTAAATGTTGCTGACAGACCTTGTTCGCTTCACTTCTCCTCTCCTGTTATCTCTCTGCTGTCTCTCTGTCTCACTCGCTCTCTATCAAACCCTCTTTCCCGTTACTACTTCTCGTTTCTTCCCTATGTTACTTTGCATTGTCCCTTCCCCCATTGTCCTCTTTCTTCTCTCTCACCTGCCTGCCATCTCTTTTCATGTTTTATCTCCTTGTCACCTCTCCCTGCGCCATGTCCCCTCCTCCCTTTTGAATGCATTAAGTTTACCTCTTCCTCCCGTACCTCTTTCCTTCGCTCCTCCCTTCTCTGTCCACGCGTTCGCTCTTCCTCTCACCCTGACCTGTCTTCCCTTTCATGTCTCACCTCCTGTCGGTCAGAGAGACTCTTTCTTAGACAGACTCCGGTTCACCGCAGAGACTGGCCCAGTCAGCCACAGATGCCCGGTACTGCTCGCAATATTGTTACAGCTGTAGAAACGAGGTTAGCAAGCGGGTGAATACAAATTCTGCCCCTCCACCCCCCACCCCCCCCCCATTAGGCATCGTATTGATCGAAGGTCATATAATTACTTGATAACCTTTCTAATTTACCGAGTACCATCGTGGTTTTGAAAATTTGTAAAAAATGTGAGACATACATAACTGAAGCTTTTTTTTTCGAATGCACAACCAACTGATCGTTCTAAAAGTAATCTAGAACATTCACTGAATGAATTGTAGACGAAAGCTTGAGTTTCCAAAGCTAAAACTGTTGCTTTTTTGTATCTATATAAGTGCTATACTTCTGTGCTTTGTCACAGCTGTGATTCGGTGTTTCCAAAACCTCATAAAAAGAGGATTTAAAGTGCTTTGAGTGGGCGCCGTGACTGTGGTGACTTTTTTCTGACCGACAGTTTTGCTCTTGCCTCGGGTTAATCCCGCATTTAAAAGGGAAACATGTTCATTGCCAGAAAACACTGTGGTGGGTCCAGTGCCTGCACTTAATTGCATTTAAAGTGCCTTTGTAATGTTATTGAGGTCTTGGGGAAGGGAGCTGGACAGCATATGAAAGGATAGTCCAGGTGTCATTGCTAAGGTATTTTTAGAGCCGTTCTGTATCGAGTTTCACTCGAGTAACTTTATTTATTGCTCAGCAGATTAGTGAACAGTTGGTTGTTCAATCAAAATCTAGATTGCCAGTTGTACTGCAGGCTGTATACATTATACCACGACGTATGTAGGATTTGAACTCTGCATAAGCACCTAGTTATTCAAGGCACTGAAAGGCCACCATTCTACCTTGTAGGGGACGATGCTGCTAAAATAAAGGTATCTCGGGTTGGAGGGGCTCTTTCGAAATTACATTACACAACACTTGTTTTAGGGATCCTAGACTATTTATCTGATGCACACTGTGTGCTCATGGGGGTGATTAGTAATATGCGCAGGGGCTTGACCATATGGATGTAGAACTGATTGAGGCATTGTCAGTAAGCTGTGTACAAAGCACAGCCCTTGCGAGTACAACCCACGGTTTGCTCAAAATATTGTGTGTCAATAGCACCACTATTTCTTGGATTCGATAACCTTAATGTTCAGTCGATGTTTTTTCCTTTGAACCCGAGTGTACGCATATAGACACAATTATTCTGTAGAGTAATCCCACGAAAAGTTTACTTTTTCAAAAGTAAAAAGTCCTAGATTATATTGTACTATTGACATTTGAAAAATGTGCATGCAGGGCTGGCCCAAGACCAGCTACCAACATATGGTACGCTCGTTTTTATTCATCTGTTACTTAAAATAGCATTTTGTTCTTGCTTGCTTTTTTGCCGCATCCAGATGCGGTTTTTCCTCTAGCATGGCTTCCTAGTGCTTTCGTCTGCCTGGGGATGACTCTCCAAATACTCCTGAGGTTTGATCGCAGACTGGAGCCTGGTTCCGCCTGTAGCTTTGTGGGTATGGTTTTGTGCTGTGAGACGCCTTTCTGCTTGGTGGTTCTGTTTTATTGATTGTACCGTAGATACATATTATGGCATGTGAGAGGTGAGTGTAGAAGGCCTCATTGATTTGCTTTCACATCTTCTAAGTTGGTAGATCTGCTCAGTGCTCATTGGGTTAAAACCAGCTGCCCTGTTGTAGTTGTGTTTGTGGCAGTCTGAGGTATAATAGATATGGGCGTGGTGTTGTAAATAGTGTTATTTATGTTTTGAGTTGTGTGTCGCACCACCTTAACGCCTCACATACTCCATCACTAATAACCCACCGTGATCACTAGACACTGGATATATGGGGGAGCCCTCAAGCATAGTTGAAGTGTGTGCACGCCTCTGCACCTTTTAGCAGGTAGAAATAATTTGTGGTCTATCGCTTATTCGTTTTCAGTTTCACGGACTCTAGATTTTATTTCTTGCTCCTGTACATTTCTTTGCTCTGCTTTTCGTCTGCTGAGTGAACTTGTGCATTTCCTGCCCCTCTGAGGTTAAAGTAGTTTGGGCCTCTCCTCGCTGGCTGAGAGGTAATTGTTGGCATTCAGTTTTCACAGAGCTCGTCGCTCTGGTTCGCAAGCTTCCAGGGTATTTAACTGATCTGTTTTTCCAGGATCTTTGTATGGATAACTGTAGCATATTAAAAACAAGCATTTGCAATGCACTAGGTCTCGCATTTGCGAGAGTTTAAGCTATTGGCCTTGTAAATGACAATTCCTTTTATTGATGTTTTAAAAACCAACACATAAATAAAAGGCATTGTCATTTACAATGCCAATAGCTCAAACTCTAGCAAATGCGAGACCTATTGCATTGCAAATGCTTGTTTAAAGGAGGACATTCTTTTAGTTTCAAAGACATGCATTGCTTAGTGTCGCTTTCAGTGCCTAAAAGAAACAAACTTGCGCTAGGGCACAGTCATATGACACATACACGCCTGATGCAGTGGGGTAACGAAACTTGAGCCACCCCCCCCCCTCCCTGCCCTCCCACAAGGTACATTGAGGGCCCCACCTCTGGACTCAACCTGGAGATCTCAGGCCAGTGTACTGTGCTGAGTGGGCCCCCTAGAGCTTGGGGCAGCGGCGGCCTATGTTTCGCCACTGGCCTGATCCCAAGTCATGGAACCCGTGTTGTACGTTCCATTCCCACACATATATGTAAAGTGGTAAAAAGTCTCCGAAAGACAAAATTGCTAGCCAAGCATTAACCTATTACTAACCGATAATTGCATTACTCTTGATAGAGAGCTTTCAGCGCTCTATTTTGTATGGGTGCATTATATTCATAGTTGCCATGTACCCACAAGTAAGCATATCGAGTGTAGTGTTTATAATTATGAATATGTATTTAGTGGAACTCATTTACACATTTACTGTAGTGTCATGTTATACTATGATTATGTATGTATCATCACCCCTGCGTATACAGAAAGCAGGACAATTTATAGCCACATAATGTAATTGTCTGTTTAACTTGCTCAATTCTCTAGGCCCAAGACTGTACTTGTTTTGCACCTCCTTGGCTTCTCGAGAAGTAAATAATGAAATGCATGTTTAAGAAGTAGCAGTGTTCTCACCCTACTGCAGGTATCGGAATGCCAACTCGTTATTTTCAGATTGGAGAAGATACAACAAATGCTTCGAAGACAGTTGGAAGCGAGAAGGGAGGGTATCCTTCGTGTCTGGCTGTTCTGAGAACCAAGGTCACTACGCCGAACAAAGAAGACATAATTAGAAAGTGTGAGCCTCCCCATTTAGAAAAAGTTGCAATGGAAAATTTTACCAGGAAGTAACTGAGAATCGAATTCTATATTTTGTGATACACAGGGGCAGAGACCCGTGACTTTTACTAGCTTTCGAAGAGAAAGGAGCATCTTAGGATGCTTAAGGCTAGGAGCGAGGTCTAACTCATTTGACGTGAGTACTTCTTAGGAAGTCAACATGTGCTGACACCTTTGGGAGCTGATAGAAAGGCATTAGTTGGGAACCCTTTTAGAACAGTGTAGGTAAAGATTTTATTTATTTTCTCATTAAAAGAGAGTTGGACTCAGTTTCTATTTTAAGTTGTATCCTGCTCTTGGAGTTCACCATTTTATTTCTCCTATGCCGAATCACTTATATTCATAGGATCGGCTCTGTATTGATTTTTCTGTACCTATATATGATGGTTTTACGATGTGTGTACATCTGATTATTTTTGGCCTTATAATATATTGACAAACCTAAAGTCAGAGTCTGTGGTCTTTCAGGTAGGATATTGTCATCGTGTTATGAAATGTTCTTTCCCTCCACCACTGTTTAGTGGGTAAATAAAAGATCCTGAGCGCTAATTTCGAAGAGGAAGATAGGGGTGCAATTTGGCGTAATCACTGAGTCAAGCTCTTCCTTATTTCCATTATACAATGAGGCCCCTGTGCCTCGTAGGCACACCCCCTTCCCAGGGCTTTAAGTGGGCTGGGTCTCTCCAGGTCTAAGCCCCGGCAGTTTTTTAAAGGAGGCCTCGAAACGGGTCTCTATCGGGCTCTATTTTGTGCCCTGGCACAGGCGGTCTCTTTTTTCCGGGACTGCAGTGACAGCAGTCTGCCGTCACTGCAGTCCAGCAAAAAGTGCCAGGGCACAAAACTGAGCCCGATAGAGACCCGTTTCGAGACAGCAGGTACATCGATGTGCGCTGCTCACTTCTCACTAGTGGAGAAGTTATGGCATGACGTCATGCCAGGTGAGCATTGTAGGGGAAGGGAAATCCTTTAAAGAGAGTCATTTTCTCTCTGGATTTCCCTTCTCTTTTTGAAAATCAGGAGCAGCAACATTATCGTAGTGTCGGTCATCAAGGCTTTAAGTGGAAGCTTTTTCAATATTTACAAGCCATAGTTGCTGCCTATTTATCATATGCAACTAACAACCATTGACAAAGTCAATAGTCCTGACTTGTTATAGGTATGATGTTTCTTGTATCATATATGTGGATGCAATGATAGAAACAGCAAAATACAAGTCGGGCGGCACACTATGCAAAGCACAGACTTTTAGGTGTTTTTAAGCCATGCCCTTAATTTACATTGGCCACGCCCCTTTGAGAGACCCCCGAGTTCATTCATCCCACTTAAAGCCCTGCCCCTTCCCATGTAAAATGTTCACGCCCCCCCTCACAACCCTGTTCGTACCAAGCCTCCATAAACACAGTGGCCTGACTACTGGGAGGAAGAGCAGTAATGGAAATAAGCGAGAGTAGTACTCAGAATAATGCAATTACCGGTAAGTAATAGAAGAGTTACCTCCTCGACCCTCTCGCTTATTTCCATTATACAGCGAGACATAACAAGTCAACCAGAACCAAAAAATGCACATTTTTTTGTCAAACAAACAAGCAAAGAAAGCCCAGTTACAATCGGGGACACTCCTCCGTTATTGCGGAGGAGAGTCGCCCCACACACCCCTCCGCCACCCTGCTGGAAGCCAGCAGAGGCAAAGTACACACATAACATGATAATGAAACATTTTTATTATTTTATTTTTAGCCCTGCAGGCTGCAAGGGAAGGCTGTAGCTCCGATCCAGACACTGCAGCTGCAGCACCATGGAGAAGGGGCGAGCGGTGGGCACTGACCTCTGGGGCTGGCCAAACTGCCATGCACACTTAGCCTTTCTTCACCTAGCTGCATTGCACAGCTGGGTGGAGAAACCAACACAGGCTCCCAAGTCCATGTCTGAGCGCCGAACCGAGGCTCTCAGACTTATCCCAGCACTGCCCACATGCTGGGCCTAAGCAGCGCTGGGATTGGGAGCTGGGAGCCTGTGCAGTGTGCAGCATGCTCCTGACAAGGGCGCAAGGATCGGGAGCAAGGCGGCAGCCGTCGGAGCAGGTAAGTTTGATTTTTTTTTACGTATACTTTTTTTTTTTGTGTTCCCCCACCCCACTACTTTGTAGTACGAGTGGCCGCTACTGTTTACAATACAGAGGACAGAAATTTTGATCTAAAAACCTTCCCCACTTCCGGACACTAAACCACCAGATAGTGAGAAATAAAAGTGTTAGGAGTGGCCCAAATGGCACCCCTTCAAATCTCAGATAAAGATCACCCTGAGTCTCTGTCGGGGTTGCCAACATCCCCCTGGTTGACCTCCTTTGGAGCCCTAGAGGAGACGGGAGACCAAACTGCTTGAAGGCCAAAGTCACCAAAGACTTAATATATCTAGACAAAGTTTACAAAGAAGGCTTCAAACCCTTTATAGCCACACCAAATTAACATAGGACAAAAGCCAGTAATCCTGAACTCTGGACAGGTAAATCAGAACAGCGTGCTGAATATATGGCGCATGCCACTCAACCTCCTCCAGAGACTGAGAATCAGGAAAGAACTCCAGGAGGATGACTTCCTGCTGCAAATAAAAAGTGCAGTTTATCTTAGGCACAAACCCAAGCCCTGACCGCAGAACCAGCCAATCTTCAAAAATCTGAAGAAAAGGAGCCCTTCAAGACAAAGAACCCAACGCCCCAAGGCACCTAGCAGAGGCAATCTCCACCAAGAAAAAAACTTTGAGTCAAAATCTGGAAATCCACTGACTCCAGAGGCTAAAAGGGAGGATATTTCAATGCCTGCAGCACAATGAGGAGATCATAGGAAGGACAAATTAGTGCAGGAGGAACCTGCAAATTCCCAAACCCCTTAAAGAGTTTAAATACCAACCCCAAAGAATCGGACAGATTATCCCAGGGACCATGGAAAGCACTAATGGCAGCCAATTGAACCCTTACAGTGGAAACATTTAAACCAAGAACAAACTCATCCTGGAGGAACTCTAGAATCTGAGCAAGAAGAGCATGCAAAGGTCTACAATCATGGTCTGCACACCATTTTCCAAACATAGCCCAATGACGAGCATAGGAAGTCTGGGTAGACAGTCTCCTACAGGCCTGAATTGAGAGTGCCACAGAATCAGACACCCCCTGTGCCCTCAAACCTTCCCATTCAAGTGCCAGGCCACCAACCAGAGCCTGCCCAGGGATTCCAAGGAAAGAACAAGGAACATCAGAGGAGAAAGAAGCAGCAGGAACACCCACTCCTGGCCCACCCTCCTCTCCACAACTAGATGAAACCAGGATGAGTGGACCCATAGAGGAGCAACCAGGATCACCCAAGCCCCCTCTCTCCGAACCCGAAGAAGAAACCAGTGTAAGAGAGGGAACGGGGGAAAAGCATACAGCAGCCTCCTTGGCCATGTACAAGAGATCACCTCCACGGCCCAAGCCCCCATCCCTGCCATTCGAACAGAACAGGGGAAGAAGAGAATTCTGGGCTGAAGCAAAAAGATTCAGAAAGGGGTCCCCCTTTTGAATGCAAATATGGTTAAAGATCTGGGGAGCCAGACAATAATGCTGGGAGGATGGAATCACCCTGCTCAACTTATTTGCTCGCACATTGAGACACCCCTGAATGTACACAGGCTTTAGATAAAGAACGGTCTACTGTGCCCAAGCAAAAAACAGATCCGAGATTATTGATGAAGACAAGGCTCTCATCCCCCCTGCCGATTGAGATAGGCCTTGGCGGTCACGTTGTCCATACTTACCAACACTGAGCTCCCCCGAACAAGATCTGGAAAATGCTGAAGAGTCTACTACACCACCTGAAGCTCGCCCCAATTGGCGGAGAGGCAAGCCTGGAGTGGAGATCAGAACCCCAGGATCTGATGAGACCCCAACAAGCCCCCCATCCGGTCTCGCTGGCATCAATAGTTATGACCACTGGATCCACCTGACACAGAGAAACCCCCTTCTCAAGGTTCCCTTGCTGCAGCCACCAACCCAGCTCTTGACGATTAACCTCGCTCATGATCACCACCTGAGTCAGACCCTGTGACTGCGGATTGAAGTGAGCTAAGAGAAAACACATCAGGTTTAAATGCCACCTTGCGCAAGGAACCACAGAGAAGCCGCCAAATCCCCTTGAACCCTTATTCTGTGGGACAGAGGAGGATGAGACATTGACATTAGCTCCAAGATATGGGACCGAAGAGTTAATATTCGGGGCTCGGGCAACAACACTTTCCCTTCCACAGTCCAGAAACGTGCCCCAATGAATGTCTGATCCTGGGTCGGAACCAGATTGGACTTATTCAAATTAATCAGAAACCCATGATCCTGCAATACCTGCAGAACCATCTGAACAGGAATTTCCGCTTGCAGAAAGCAAGGAGATACCATTGCTATTCCTCGGAGACGAAGGCCAGTACCTCGTCATCAGTGAGGTCACTGACCATGTCATGAGTGTAGTATGTGAGGACATAAGCAGTGCATTGCAGGGGCGCATGTTATAGTTAGCTCACTAACTATAAAGGCTGAATTTCTCTGGTTTTATAGGAGTGAAACCTGAGCCTAACTAGAACATCCCTGTAACCTTTGTTTTTTTCAGTGAATTTCTAAAGTTTTTTTAAAAACTCAGATTCCTAACTATAAAGTCCTTGAAACCTTTGTTTTTATAGTGAATTTCTATGTTTTTTTAACAAGTAGTTGCGATTGCAGAGTGGTGGAGAAAAAGGGCTGCACTTCCTTTCCAGCGGGTGTCCTGAGAGCTGGTTGGACTTACAGGAGGAACCAGAAGTTCTTCTTGTCCCCCAAGGTCCCTTGGGAGTAAAGTGAACTTCATCTTCCAACCAGTAGATAGTACACCACAAGCTGTGTTTGCAGAGTGGTGGAGAAAGAGATTGTGGCCTCTGAAGACCTCTTATCTCCAATAAGTCTCACACAGCAGGATTGCTAACGGAAGGGGTAGTTGGCCCACACGGACGTCCTTGGGGGCCAACTACCCCTCCCATAACCTCCTGTAAGTCCCAAACAGGAGGATTGCTGAGACCTGGTAGGAGGCCATGCCCCCTTGCTTCATTACTCTACAAAGATGCCTCTGGGCACACTACTAGTAGAGAGATAAACATCTGTTGGGATAATTAGCTCCCAAGGACCCTCAATAGCCATTGTGTTACCTCCAGCAAGTCCCACACAGTTACATTGAGAGGTCGCAAAAGGCCATGCTCCCTTTCTCCACACTCTGCAAACTGTGCCTCCTGGTGCACTGCTGCTTGGGTGGATGAAGTCCACTTTAGTTCTGAGGCCCTTAGAAGTCAAGGGGACCTCACCCCCCACCAGCAGTGCACCGAGAGGCACGCTTGCTGAGTGGTGAACAAACGGGGCATGGCCTCTGACCCCCCTCTCAGCAATCCCACTGTGTTGGGTTAACTGGAGTTAACTGAAAGTCTTGTTGGCCTCTAAGGACCCTCAGTAGACAAGGGAGCTGTACTCTCACCATGCCGTAGCAAACTACAAAGTCTCGGGGCTTAGCCACCCTGGGATACTGCTGCAGCTGGCCCTGGGGGTTGGCGGCCCCTAGGGCAATCTAGGGCCCCAGGAGGGGGGGGCGATATGGCCCCCCATCCAATGTTAACTTTAGCCCAGCGGCGGTGGTTCTCCCAGGCGCTAAGGGGCCGCAACGGACCCCCTTCAATATTGTATTTGTGCCCTGGGGAGGTGGCGACCCCCAGGGCTGCATTAGGGCCTCCCTCCCTTTTCTTTGTTTTTTAATAATGTATGTGCTCCAGGGAGATGGCAGTCCCCTGGGCAACGGAGGGAGGCCCTAGGGCTTTCCCCGCATTTCTTTTTTAGAAAGTGTGCCCCGGGGAGGTAGTGGTCCCTGGGGCTGTGTGGATTAATGGGATATTAGGCCCAGGAAGGTGGCCATCCCCAGGGCAGCAGGGGGGCCAAGCACCCTCTGCATTTCTAGTATGTTTAACCCCAGGGTGGTGGCAGTTCCCAGGGCTGCGCCAGCCCCCACATCATTAAAAAAATTAGCCCTGGGGAGGTGGCAGTCCCCAGGACGAGGGGCATAAATAATGCAAGATGCCCCGGGGAGTTGGCGGTCCCCGTGGTGTTAGCTATTATAGGAGGTGGGCCCTGTGCACCCCCCTCCTACTTATTTACACATGCCCTCAGGAACTGGCCCACTCGGTCCTATATTAAACAAAACTCAGAAGCCCGCACTTCATATTATAAACATTTCAGCAGGAGTCGCAGATCCAGCACGACTCCTTCCTGAATTCTTTAAAAAAAAATGTTTTTTTGGCCCTGTTGTATCCCTGTAGGACTTTTCCCCCTCCACTCCCAAGAGGCCTAGGGGGTTAGGGGGTTTCTACTCTGCCCCCTTTTCTTAATGTTTTTTCTTGTGACTCGGTTGAAACAAGTCACAAGATGGCTGCCAACACTTCCTGGTTTGAAGTGTTGGCAGCCAATCAGATTTCAGGCATGAGATCAGAAGGGGTCGCAGATATTCCGTGGCCTCAGTTGTATATATTAAAATCTTTACATTTCTCAGCAACTACTGAACAGATTAACACCATTTAACATAAAGGGTGCTTTTTGGACCAAGAGTTACCTTTGTGCCGAATTTGGTGCAAAAACAGTATTTCCGTTCAGCAGTTCAGGTAGTAGCCGTGTCTAAAGTATCTTACGGAACTTAACAGAGAAAAAGGATTTTGAAATCCCCCTTTATTCTCAGCCCCCACTGGATGGATCACCATGACATTTTCAAACCAGCAGCTAAAGGCAATGGCAAATTAGTTCTGAAAATGTTGTGAAGATTCGTCAAACCACGCCACAGTTATTGCCAAATGAAAAACGATCTTCCTATGGAAACTACAGCCTAACTAGAACTACCTACTGCCAGTAGGCTGGATACATGGACGACACCACTTCAGTACACCTTTGGACCTGTGACTACTCTGCCAGGAACAAGGACTGCTAAATGACTGGCACTGTGCTGGAGTACACTGTGCTGGACTTTTACTTTGCTGTGCTGACCTGCTGCCTTCTGTCCTCATGCCTGGGTGAGAAGGACTCGACCTGCATCTCTTGAACCCAAAGTGACTTCAAGGGCTAGTGGCTGCCCTCCTGATCTTTACCCCAGGGACATAACAGACTTCCAACAAACTTGGCCCTGCACCTGGACCCCGTCATCTATAAGTGTACCTTGCCAAGTGGTGCCAACCCAGTCCTGGAACCTTGCATGTGGGTGTAAGGTGCTCCGACAGCCTGTGGATCCAGCAGAACTGACTAATCATCTTTGCTACGCAACATAAACAACAGCAGTACCATCACATTGCGACTGCTCCATGGATTGAATCCAACGCAAAAAGTCGCATCGCAGTCCGTCACCGCATCAGAACCACCATTGCATGACACATCCTCAGTGCAGGACCTCACATCCCTAGTCGATGGCATGAATTTGAATTTGAATTTAAAATTTCTTATAGAGCGCTCATATACCTGCGGTTTCTTGGCGCTATTACTGACAGGATCCTAGTTAAAAAGCTGGGGGAACAAGAGAGTTATTATTCGAAAGATTTCGTGAATAGGTAGGTCTTAAGTTGTTTACGGAATTGTGGGTAAAGAGAGATGGTGCGGAGTTCAAGGGGAAGAGAGTTCCAGAGGGTAGGGGCGAGGGTGGCAAATTTAGAGCCTCCCCACTTCTTTCTCCGATAGCGTGGGATGGTGAGGAGGGACTGGGAGGACGAACGAAGTTCCCTGGTGGGGATATAGGAGACAATCTTGGAGGAGATGAATTCAGGTGCGAGTCCGTGTCGGGCCCGGAAGGTGATGGAAGCAAGCTTGAATTCAATTCTGGCTCGCACAGGGAGCCAGTGAAGTGATTTCAGGAGCGGGGTAGAGTGGTGGAATTTGGGGAGTTTAAAAACGAGGCGGGCCGCCTGGTTTTGGATCTGTTGCAGGCGACGCAGACTGTAGGCGGGGAAGCCGGCATACAGGGCGTTGCCGTAGTCCAGGCGGGATACCACCATGGCCAGGATGATGAGCTTTAGAGCAGAAAAAGTGAAGAAACGGGACACCCTACGTATAGTGCGCAGTGAAAGAAAGGAAGAAGATACCACAGAGCTAACCTGGGAGTGAAGGGTGAGTTGAGAATTAAGTTTTATGCCAAGTGTTTTAACTGAGGAAGCGGGGGTAGGAGGAGGGCCAAGAGAAGGGGGCCAGAAAAGAGGGGACCAGGGGCTGGATGAACCACCCGTCAACACCAACTCGGTTTTGTCAGGGTTGAGTTTAAGGTGGTTGTGGTTCATCCAGTCCCTGATGTGAAGCATGACAGATTGAAAGTTTAGAATAGAGGAGGGAGAAGACAGATTGAAGACAAGCTGGAGGTCGTCCGCATAGTTAAATACGCCGACCTCCATCTGTTGAAGAGAGAAGATTAGGGGAGCAATGTACAGGTTAAACAGGAGGGGAGAAAGGGAGGAACCTTGGGGAACCCCGCACTGAACTTTCCGGATGTCTGCCGTGAAGTCACCCAGTCGAACAGCCTGGGTGCGGTCGCTCAGGAAGGAGGACAACCAGACCAGGGCGGTCCCCCCGATCCCCGCCGCTCCGATACGGGAGAGGAGGATGGTATGATCCACCGTATCGAAGGCGGCTGAGAGATCGAGGAGCACAAGGGCCTGGCGCTGATTGGTGTCCATGCCCTCCCTGAGGGTGTCCAGGACCGACAGGACAACGGACTCCGTAGAGTGTGCGGGGCGGAAACCGGCTTGACGGGGGGCAAGAGCACCATAATTCTCCACAAAG
This sequence comes from Triturus cristatus, assembly GCF_964204655.1. Taxonomy (NCBI): domain Eukaryota; kingdom Metazoa; phylum Chordata; class Amphibia; order Caudata; family Salamandridae; genus Triturus; species Triturus cristatus. Next base: position 884,439,358 of record NC_140583.1, read on the forward strand.
GAGCTCAGAGCGCAGGTGACGTGGCGCTCGAGCACCTTGGCCAAGAATGGTAGGAGGGAGATAGGACGGAAATTGGCGGGGACAGAGGGATCTGCCCCGGGTTTTTTTAAAATAGGCACAATTACCGCAGATTTCAAGGGTTTAGGGACGATGCCTTGGGCGAGAGAGCTGTTAAGAAGATGAAGGGGAGGGTCAGGACAGGAAACAAAGATATGGCGGAGAATGTGAGCGGGACAAGGGTCAAGAGGAGAGCCGGATTTGACCAGGGGAACCAAGGTGATCAGGCTCTCCCGAGTGATAGGGGGAAGTGAGGACAGCTCGCCCTTAGGGGGGGGGCATTGGGGGTCGACAAAAGAGGAGGAGGGTGGCGGGATGTTAGCCTTGATGGTGATGATTTTGTGAATGAAATAGTTGTTGAGGGAAGAACAGAGTGCTTCGGAGGGGGCCGGCTTAAGAGTAGTTCTGTCCGAAAACGCTAGGTTGTGGACGATGGTGAATATCTCCTTGGACTGATTTTCCGCGGCTAAGATTTTGGAGGAGAAGTAAGATGTTTTTGCCTCCAAGATGTCTTTTTTATACTGGCTCAGGATGTTAGTATAGACCAGTTTCAGGGTGGGGCAGTAATTCCTTCTCCATGCCCGCTCCGCGCGGCGAACTGTTAATTTGGTGGTCTTAAGCTCTTCGGTGAACCACCGATTGGCGTCCTTGTCGCGTTTGGAGGTAATGCGCTTGAGCGGGGCAAAAGCGTCGCGTCCATTGGAGAGCCACTGATCTATGGCGTCGACCTGGGAAAGAGTGGGAAGACCCTGTAAGGGGGGGAGGGACGAGGTGAGGAGGGAGGAGAGATTCTCCAGGTTAACACGACCCCATGAACGGACCCAGGTGTTTTTAGGCCGGGGGGGGTTAGCTGGAGGGTGGATGGGAAGAAGGAATGAGATTAGGTGGTGGTCCGACCAGGAGCAAGGGGTAATAGAGAGTGAATCCACAGGGCAGTTCAGGGACCAGATCTGATCGAGTATATGACCTTTGATGTGAGTGGGGGAGGAGACGTGGGGAATGGCAGCCTCAAAGACGACCATGAACCCCACATAACAGCCTTGCAAGCTCCTCGGAACAGGCACATCCTCTATGCCAGACTTCGCATTGCAAGCCCTGTTGATGGGATCTTAGACGACGACGCATGCCCTTGCATCGCAGCTTTGTTGCATCTAAGAACCGACACATCGTCTCGGCTGCATGAAGTATCTTTGCTGCGTTTCCATGCAACGCTCTGCAAACCAGGACTGAAGGTATAGTATTTAGAAGGTGTAACTGTATCCCTGTAGCCAGCCGCAGTCAGCCTGAACTTGTGTCTTTTTCCGGGTCCGGCGAGACTAGTGATGCACAGTTGGCGCTTTACGCCTTTTGCCCCTATTTTTACCAAAAACTTAAAAATTCAATATCTCTAGTTCTACTAATTGGATTATTGCCTTTTTTGTCTGGTTTTATTTATAAAACTGTGCCCTGTATTTCTAGCATTGTTTGGGATCTTTTTTGTGTTTTCACTGTTTTACTGTTTAAAGTGGTGCACACATACTTTACACATTGCATCTAAGTTAAGCCTGACTGTTCTGTGCCAAGCTACCAGCGGGCTGAGCACAGGTCAATTTGGGGTTCGCTTGGGCCTTACCCAGGCAGGGATTGTGGTTGCTGCTTGACGAGGGCTCACAACCCAGTCAACCAACAATCCAATTTCTTACACCAGGATATCATCTCATTTTAGGTAACAATGCCCTTAATGTTTCCTCTCTTGTCCTCATTTTTGGATGCGTAAAATACCAAAAAATGACTCACTCGTGGTATATGTGAAATTTTGAAATGGGAAACTTTACCAAACAGAAACAAGATAATTATTTTAGATCGATTGGAGGAATTAGATGATTTGTAAACTGTAGTCTTGGAAGCTCTTGCTTTGGTGTCAGCAATACAGCATTTGTCACTAGGCCCCGACATCTTAAAATATATGAAAAAATTAGGAGGTAGGAGGTAAATGACAGATAGTCATAGGAGGTAAATGACAGATAGTCATCCAAAACAAGAGGTACTTCAATCAGACTTACTTCTTTTAAAGACACTTTTCCTTTAACAATATGAACATATTGTGCAACATTGTCTACTTGGGAGTCCATTTAATATCACATGGTGCAGTAATCATGCAATTTTTGGAGAAAGGTTTTCTGCCAGTAGTTATTCCAGGTCCTAAAAAATATTAGACTAAATAACAGGTTTAGGACTTTAATATTTATATTTATGAGTAAACGCCCCTTTTTGTGTGGCTCCTACATTTTTTGCCAAATGTTATTGCTGGTTTTTAGCCTCTGCACACTGGGGCACTGCCGTCCATGTTGAAGTTGGCTAATCCCTTATTAGCCTATTTACCTCTACTATAAGTCCATGGTATATGGTATAGAAACTGCACCAATGGCATGGAAAGTTAAATGTCACCCGTCAACTGCAGGACTTATTGTACCATCCACTAGTGTGACAAAGAACACACGACATTGGGACTACCATTGAAGTCCGACTGCTGCAGTTTAACCCTGCAGCGTGACGTGCTAAAATAACTTTTTTTTAAAGAAAAAACCTCCTTTTATAAAATATTAGCAAGTCACTCCTAGGTAGGTTTTGTAGTCCAGAAAGCAGGGTGCACTGTATTTAAAGTGGAACATAGAAAATTAATGTTAACATGCCCCTACAGTGAAAAGGCCCAAAAAGCCATTTTCACTGCAGCAGGCTTAGCAGTCCTATGTAGAAACCCTGAATACAGATTAAAATATCAATACTGTCAACTCTGGATAGGGTACAGCTAAATACAGAATTAAACCACTATTTTTATTAACTATTAAAAAATCCAAGTCAATCGTGACATCAGTTTTTTAATAAATATTAAGGTAAAGTAACTTTTAGAAAGTAACCATTTACCGGCTTCAGCTTTCAGGAGGCTAAGTTGCATTACCTCTCCATCTATTGCCAGCCAGTTCTCAGCCTTGAATGGGTTGTGAGATTCTTCCCAGTAGCACAATGGGCAGAGATCACTCCTCTGAGCTCAATAGAATAGGACTTCTGTCTCTGGGTTTGTTGCATGTACAGTGCCTGCTTCAAACGGGATTTTAGTGTTAGATGCATGAGGACACTAGGTTTACCATAGCACACTTCCCACACAAATGCTCAGGCAACAAGTTTAGCTTTGCCGACAGACTTTTGCCATCTTGAAAATATGACACATAACATTTTGCATTGGTTTGCAGTAAAACAAATAGGAAGTCCTGCAAAAGTTGACAGGACTGGGAAGCTCTTATCCAGTGACCAGAGAGGGAATAGGAGTGTTTTAGGGAGTTTCCCACCCACTGGCTGGAGAACCCTACAAAGCTGGACCCTCACCTAGCCTTCCTTGGAACACTGTTAGACTTGTGGGAGGATACCAGGTGGACTGAACCTCTATCACTTGGCATCTGTGACCTGTGAGAAGGACCTGAGGATGATGGACCCCATTCTACTCGAAATCGAAGAACAGAAATATCTTCAAGTATCATAAGGCTTACCCCTGGGTGGCTCAATGCAAACAAAAAAGCTGAAAAGGACATTCATGTGAAGTAGCCCAGCTGAACAGTGGCAACTGGGCGGGCCTTTGCCTGACACCCAGATAGCCTAAGTGGAGCTACGAGGAACTGGGCACCAAAAGAAGCTTGGCATCTTTTTCAGAATGTCTGCTCCAGAGCTTCAAGGGGACTGAGCACAAACTGGCAATTCCATTGCGTCAGATTGAATTTGAGGTTTGTCCCACATGGAGAAGAGTTTTTCCTCAGAAAAGTCACAAAGTTCCTTTTGAGATTTGGTCTTAGAAACATTTAGGTGCCATTCTGCTTATCAAATGTTTCTCTATTGTTCTAAATTGTAGTGGGATTGTGTTGCATGTTTGACATTTTAACTCTTTGGGTACTTCTAATTGCTTTACGTATTTTCTCTAAGTTGAGCATGTCTGTGCCACAGCTAACGGGGTTGAGCTTAGGTTTAAATTACTGAAACATATCATTGTTCCTAGAAAGATGGTCACTTTAATACTTGTGATGGACACCAATCCACTTCAATTAATAAAGCACTTTCTCACAATATTGGACACCAGATGTTAAGTATCATAAAAGGCTGCAGCCCATAGTCTCCATGTTTGCATCCCTAAGCTATTTATAGGAGTGAGATAGTATTTAGCTCAGCAATTAGGAAAGAAGAAGAGCTTCACAGTGTTGACAAAATCCATTTTTCTAACTGTCAGAATAAGCAGAGGCTGCATTACTGTATGCACATCAGAGTTTGAGAAGAACATCCTGGCTAACCTTAATATGATGCTTAGTAAAATCTAAAGAAGATGCACACTAGAGAAAGAGCAAGTAAAAACAGTTTATGAACAAAATGCAATTGCCTCGTGTTCAGAAAACATTGCACTTTATGATTCAGAAAGAACCTCTTTAGAAGGGGAATGCTGAAAACAAACAAAATACAAATCTGGACATATTTTACATGTTTGTACAGCTGTGCTATTGCTCAAGGTAAAGCGATCTTACAGGTTCAAACAGAGATGGATGTCATTGATACTGTAAACTGGGGTTTCGAACAGTAGTAGTGATTATCAATCAAACAATATGATTATATATATATATATATATATATATATATATACACACATATATATATATATATCACACATATCCACACACATTTGTTAGTCAAAAATAAACATATTTCCCAAACATATGCTTTTGATTTTTGTTATACAAATATGCCCGAAAACGGTTTTTCATTTTTAGTAAACACATTTGGTGCACATATTATTTCCTTTTTATTAAGTACTCTCATGGACTACTACGACACTTGCTTCCCCATGTATCATCATTCAAAATTTTGGGTTTTCAAAATAGGCAAATATTTCAGTTATAATTATGGAGCCCATAGAAAATAATGTCATTATTATTATTATTATTAATAATACAGAAACTTTTAAAGCGCAACAGCTACCTCAAACAATCTAAATAAAAAAATCTAGTGTGCCTCCCTAAATGTCCACAATTGGCCAGTACTTACCACTATTATACCAGGGGTAGGATCGCTCCAGGGGTGGGCACCATCATTTCATGGATGCCTACAGTAAACCAGGAATTACCAGCATTTAATTTAATAGCTTATAAAGTGCATGAATCACCCCCGAAGGGGTATCTGTGCTGAGGCAGTACGATGCCAGGGCTACAGATGGTTAAACCACAAAGAGTTCAGTTTTCAGGTGTTTCCTGAAGTGAAGATGATCACAGCTTCGAAGTGTATGGGGTAATTGATTCCATAGCCGTGGGGTCATATAAGCAAAGGCTTTGCCTCCTAAGTGGGATTTCTTGACATGTGGAATAGTAAGGAAATATTTCATTCCCGAGCGTAAAACTCTGCCCGGCTGATAGGGAACAAGTTTCTGAGCTAAGTAACTAGGTCCTTTGTCATTTAAGGCTTTATGGACAATGCAGCAGACTTTGAACATAATTCTCTGGCAGATGGGCAACCAGTGGAGTTGTTGTAGGAGAGGGAGGGAAGCCGTTCTAGGAGGCATATTAGAGATCAGCTGCGCCGGCGTATTCTGAACTACCTGTAATCTATTCAACAATGATTCGTTGACCGTGGCCAAAAGCACATTGCAATAGTCCAGGCGACTAATAACCAGTGCATGAACTAAGGTTTTACGTACAGCTATAAGAAGGAAGCATTAGACTCTGTGCAAAAAATGCAACAGTGAAAACAGGTCCCAGAGGTAGCCCCAACTTGATCCTGCATAGACAGTGTCTGATCTAAGTACACACCTACATTTTTAACCACGTCTTAGGGATGGGAGCAGTGCCCAAGTCCATTAGCCAACAATCCTTGGACCAGAGTGTCTTTGCATTATGGAATAACAATTTCAGACTTTCCAGCATTTAGCTGGAGGTAATTGTTCATCATCAATGTGGAAATAGCTTTCATGTCCTCTGAAAAACAAGATTTTGTTGTTGAGAACTTTTATTTAAGATAAAAGCAGCTGGGTATCGTCCACATAGGAAATGGAGATGAAACCAAATTCCCTCACAATCTTTACTAGGAGGAGCCACATATACATTGAACAATGTGGGGCTTAAACAGGAGCCTGGGGTACTCCCTTAGAAAGGTCCATCACACGGGACCAGAAGGAACCTAAATTAATGACCCGAGTGTGGTCAGTCAGGAAGCTCATAAATCATTGAAGATATCCGTGGGTGACCCCAACTTGGCAGATTGATCATTTCCTCCACTGTGTGTACTTGTAGAGGGGTACAGCTGTTTAAGAAGAGCGCCTTGTTAATCATAATAGGGGGGGAGGAAGAGGTGGATTCAATAGTGCTATTAATGGTTTCAGGAAATGTGGCGAAAATAGAATTTACTTTATCTTTCAAGTGGTTAGAGATATCATCGCATAATCCTTGAGAGGGAAGGGTGGTTTCATTAGCTAGTGGGATTGGTAAAGGATTTAAGAATTTTGTACATCTCTTTGGTAGAATTCCCTGCTTGACTAAGTTGTTAGGCAATATGCGCTTTCACGGTTTTTAAAATGTTTTTGTGATAGAGTGATAATGAGTCTTTATAGATTTCTCTCGCCATCTGATTCTGAGAAGAATGCCAATGTCTCTTCAACCGTTTACATGCTGATTTTTCTTTACCTAGCTCTGGAAACTACAAAGGCCTCATCTGTTTCGAAGTAGGTTTATACTTTTTTAAAGGGGCGATACAATTAATAGCAGATTTTAAAGCCCTGTGGCGGTGCTCCAGACTTAATATCTCCTTGCTCGACTCTCAAAGGTGCACAGAATCTTTCCTTAAAAGCCTCCGGTGTAATTCTGTACCATTGTCTCCTAAGGTTTTGTGGGGTAGTGTTCTTAGAAGAATCCATCAGGGTTCTAGATATCTGGAAATCAATTACGACATGGCCTGACCACACTACCTGGCGAGGAGCCATAAACAATTGTTTAGGGGAATTTGTTAGAATTAAATCAACGTGTGGCCAACAGAATGTCGGGCCTACATTGGACTTTTTTAGACCTAAAGAGGCCAGATCAGACAAGAACTGTGCCACTTCCCCATTGGAACAGTTTTCGCTGTCTATATTGAATTCCCCTAATAGGACAACATTTTTTGAGGAGATCACATGGATGGCAATTAAGTCCAACAGTTTCAGGGTAAAGTCTTGCAAAGGTCCTGGGGGATGGTACATTAACGCACCTTTACAGCATTCCTGTGGTGAGAATTCAATTTTAAAGATACAAATCTCTATTTTTTCCTCAGTACGGGCTTCAATCATAGATACTTTTAATGATGCTTTGTAAATTATTGCAATACCGCCACCCATCCTACCGTCTTTATCAACCCATAAAATTCAATAGTGCTCAGGGATAACGGGTCTGGAGGTGGGTTTGAGCCAGGGTGTGGAGGTGGGTTTGAGCCAGGTCTCTGTAAAGAAGCCCAGATCAGGAGTTTCCAAAGACAATAGATCCCATATTGCAAAAGCGTGTATCCGCAGGGATCTAACGTTGCAGAGGAAGCACTTCCATTCTAGAGTGAGTACCGGGGGCAGGGTAGAGACTAAGATAAAGGTGTCTCAGAAACTGTGATAGGCTCCATCTTTCAGGGAGCTGCAGTTAAACCTGCCGCCAGACCCTGATAAAGGGTATGGTAGTGGCAATAGGGCAGGAAAAGAGGTCCTCCAAGGAGGGCACTTTACAACACCTGACTGCAGAGTTCCCTGTTATAGACAAACTAATAAGTTCCTCCACAGAATATACATATCTTAGTGTAATAGAAGTACTTGTGGGCAAAGAGGCAGGGTCCTGGCAAAGTCCAGGTGTGGACCGGCGCAGACGGGCTTGCCTTTGGCGCATCAGCGGCACACCCTCTGCCCGTCCGCACTACCATGCGGTTTAAATAACGAGCACAGAAGTGTTACCTTCCGTGACCTCCACTAACTGGGAAGTCACTCCGCCCACTCTCGCCGGCTTCCTCCACACTAACGGAAAACCTCTGGTGAAATGGGGAGCGTGGGAGAAGGCCGAGTGAAGACTCGGGGGAGAGCAATCCCCACGTCTGGAACGAGCAGCATGTAAAGTAAGTGCCTGAGAATTTAAAATGCGCTGTACATAAAATCACAAGTGCCTGATGGCTAAACTAAACATTGAAATTACAATCACATCTGATAAAAAATGAGGATTAAGACTGAGTCAGTGTTATACCAAAGGTTGGCAGTGGGTATAAATGCCAACTGCATGCCAACTATGATCACCATTACATCAGAGACAGAAATACCACGGATGAGTACCACCAAGCACAGATACAGCATTTATGCCACACATTACCACCAATAGGCCAAGACAAATGTGTCAGCGGAGGGCACCATAATGTAATGGATACTCATAACATACTAAAGTTTATCACAGGAGAACTATCATTTTCCCATTTTTTTTAATGGATACCCTGAATAAGGCAACAAATACCACAATATGATATGGGCAATATTTGCTATGGGTAGGTATCTTCATGCCCTACATGCCAATACACCAGAGTCAAAACATACACACAGAATGCCCAGAAAACCACCCTGTAGACTTGTGTTTAACTTGCCTACCATTCACCCAATTAACAAGACCTCTTTTGCTTCATCTCTCTCTCACATTTATCAATGGTAAATATTTATTGCACAGCTACCAGTCTATCTTCAGATCAGACTGCTGCTGCATGGAGACTGCTACCTCACACATCATAGAAAATGCCCATTTGACCCTGGATGAACACGAGTCCTGCTATTGCTGGATCGCTCAGTTGCCCTTGACACAGACTTTTCAAATCACATATGCACCCTCGAATCTCAAATGAAATTCACACTAAATGCCCTTCAATGGTTCTCCTCCTATTTTTCCAACTGACAAGTTTGTTCATATTTGCACCTCCAGGTCTCTAGAGATACCAAACACCTGCAGAGGGCCACAGGCTTCCATAATATGGCCTGACATCTTGAACCTCTACGTGGAGCTGCTTGGTGATCTACTCACAGATAACAAGATACATAAGCTCATGATACACCAATCTACTTAAAAGTATCCTCTGCTTCAAACATCCAATGCATCACACACTGTGCATCATCCAAATGTGGATGTCCAGCATCTACCTGAAGCTCAACCCAAGCAAGACAACAATCCTGTTATTTGCCAAGAACAACAAACCAGAAACAGTACAAACGTGCTTCACTGGTGTTAACCTTGATGACATTGAACCCCAATTTTTACTGAATGCCAAGTCACTTGGATTCAACCTGCTGGACACCAACCTCACCCTCCAGGAATGTATTGACTAAAAAACAAAAACAGCCTGGTATCAACTCTCTCTTATAAAGAAAGAGCAACAATTTCTTCCAGAAAGTGACTTGAGAACTGCTGTTGAAGCTCTCATTCTTGCATCAGGATGTTGCTAACATCCTAATTCCTAGCCTCCGATCTCCATGCTGTCACATCTTAGGGGCATCCTACATGCAGCACCATAGCGACCCTTGACCCCTGGGGAGCGACCCTTGACCCCTGGGTAGGTCGCTCCCCTGCCCTCACAGCGCCACCAGATCCCCTGCGCCTGCCTTCTCACTGTGTCTGTGGTGTTGCCTGTACCCCGAGTGTCCGTGCTGTCGCCAGTTGTGATCGCGCTCCCCTTTACTTCTGTACCCCTGAGTGTCTGTTTGCCCGTTTGTGATCGCGCTCCCCTTTTACTTCTGTACCCCTGAGTGTCTGTTTGCCCGTTTGTGATCGCGCTCCCCTTTCACTTCTGTACCCCTGAGTGTCTGTTTGCCCGTTTGTGATCGCGCTCCCTTTTACTTCTGTACCCCTGAGTGTCTGTTTGCCCGTTTGTGACCGCGCTCCCCTTTTCTCTCCCGTGTATCCTGAGTGCCTGTTGTTCTAACTGCCCCCGCCGTCCCCCTCGTCCTCCGCCGCTTTTCCCTCGCGTCTCGCTCGTCTTTGTACCTTTTTTTGGTACTTTTTGTTTTCCCAGGCCTCCTCGCCTTTCTCGAGGCCTACCGCCGCTTTTCCCGCTTTTCTCCCACCTACCCGCCCCCCTCCCGCCTCCCAGCTGACCCCGCCTCACCCGGCTACCCTTAAATGGCAGCCGCTGCGAGGCAGTGGTAGCGACCCTTGACCCCTGGGTAGGTCGCTCCCCTGCCCTCACAGCGCCACCAGATCCCCTGCGCCTGCCTTCTCACTGTGTCTGTGGTGTTGCCTGTACCCCGAATGTCCGTGCTGTCGCCCGTTGTGATCGCGCTCCCCTTTACTTCTGTACCCCTGAGTGTCTGTTTGCCCGTTTGTGATCGCGCTCCCCTTTTACTTCTGTACCCCTGAGTGTCTGTTTGCCCGTTTGTGATCGCGCTCCCCTTTTACTTCTGTACCCCTGAGTGTCTGTTTGCCCGTTTGTGACCGCGCTCCCCTTTTCTCTCCCGTGTATCCCGAGTGCCTGTTGTTCTAACTGCCCCCGCCGTCCCCCTCATCCTCCGCCGCTTTTCCCTCGCGTCTCGCTCGTCTTTGTACCTTTTTTTGGTACTTTTTGTTTTCCCAGGCCTCCTAGCCTTTCTTGAGGCCTACCGCCGCTTTTCTCCCACCTACCCGCCCCCCTCCCGCCTCCCAGCTGACCCCGCCTCCCCGGCTACCCTTAAATGGCGGCCGCTGCGAGGCCGCGCAGCGGGCGCGCCTAAGGCAAGCCCGTCTGCGCCCGTCCGCGACTGGACCGCGACCAGCGCCCGAACCCCTGGCCCCCGCAACCCCCGCCTGACCTACGACTCCGCCACCCTCGCCATCCTCAACCCCGGCCGCACGCCGGGCTGCTACCGCGCCACCCCGAAACGAAGCCACGGACCCTTCACCTGCAGCAACTGCCGCTTCACCTGTCTACGGACTCACACCGCTCCCGTCAAAATCGACTCCCCCGGAAGCAATCTCCACTGCATCCTGGTCAACACCCGATCCGTCCACAGGCACGCCATCGAACTGTGGAACCTCATCAACTCAACGAACCCGGACATCGCCTTCCTCACCGAGACCTGGATAAACCCCTCCTCGGCACCCGACATTGCCATAGCCATCCCCGACGGCTACAAAATCATCCGGAAAGACCGCACCAACCGCATCGGAGGAGGCATCGCCATCGCACACAAAAGCTCCATCCGTATCTCGACACACACCGACAACTCACTCCCCGACGCCGAACACCTCCACTTCGCGATCCACAGTGACCCCAAGACCACTCTCAGAGGCACCCTCATGTACAGACCACCAGGACCACGCACCAAGTTCTGCGAAGACATCGCAGACTTCGTCAATCCTCACGCACTCTCATCCACCGACTACATCCTCCTAGGAGACCTCAACTTTCACCTGGAGAACCACACCGACAACAACACCACCGCCTTACTGGACAACCTCACCAACCTGGGACTGAAACAGCTAGTCAACACCCCCACCCACTACGCCGGACATGTGCTCGACCCCATCTTCTCCTTCAGCAAACACACCACCTTCAGCCACACCACCGAACTCACCTGGTCGGACCACAGATGTGTCCACTTCAGCTTCAAGAAGACCACCGTGCATCACCACACCCAGCAACCACCAAGAAGACACTGGAATCGAATCACCACAGAACAGCTCGCATCATCTCTCTCCCAGAACCAACCCACCAGCACCACCGACCCAAACAAAGCCGCCAACTGCGCCAACCTCCTGGCCCCCCTTAAGACTCAAGCTAACACCAACAACCACAAGAAAAACTCCTGGTTCACCCCCGACCTCAAGGACTCCAAGAAAGAATGCCGCACCCGCGAGAAGACGTGGCGCCTCAACCAGACCGAGGAGAACATGTCAGCTCTCAAGGACCCCACCCGCCAACACCACCAACGCCTCCGCGCCGCACGAAAAACAGCCTACCAGAACAGACTCGACAACAACGCCCACAACAGCAAGGAACTATTTGGCATCGTCAAAGAACTCTCCAACCCGGACGCAGAAAACAACTCCATCCCTCCCTCACAGGACCTCTGCGACTCCCTAGCTGCCTTCTTCCACCACAAGATCACCGACATATACGACAGCTTCACCACCACCAATACGAACCACCCCCCGGAACCCGCAACCAACATCACCACGATCCTCACCTGGAGCCCAACCACCACCGAGGAAACCACCCGAGTCATGAACTCGATCCACTCTGGATCCCCTTCCGACCCCTGCCCGCACCATATCTACAACAAGGCCAACAACATCATCGCACCCCACCTCCGAGACGTCATCAACGCATCCATCACCACCGCCACCTTCCCAGAGAGCTGGAAACACGCAGAGCTCAATGCCCTCCTGAAGAAACCCACAGTGGACCCCACCGAACTCAAAAACTACCGACCCATCTCTCTCCTACCGTTCCCCGCCAAAGTGATTGAGAAAATCATCAACGCTCAACTCACCACCGCCCTGGAATCCAACGACTCCCTTGACCCCACATAGTTCGGCTTCAGGGCTAACCACAGCACCGAAACCGCCCTCATCGCAGCCACGGACGACATCAGATCCCTGACCGACAAGGGAGAAACAGTGGCCCTCATACTCCTGGACCTCTCCGCAGCCTTCGACACGGTCTGCCACCATACCCTGATACACCGCCTCAGCAACACCGGCATCAGAGGCAAGACCCTGGAATGGATCATCTCCTTCCTCTCCGGAAGAACTCGGAGAGTCCGCCTGCCCCCTTCAGATCTACAGCCACGGAGATCATCTGCGGCGTACCCCAAGGATCCTCCCTCAGCCCCACTCTCTTCAACGTCTACATGACCCCCCTGGCGAACATCGCACGCAAACACGGACTCGACCTCATATCCTACGCCGACAACACCCAGCTCATCTTATCCCTCACCAACAACCCCACCTCAGCAAGGACCAGACTACACGAAGGCATGAAGGAAGTAGCGAACTGGATGACAGACAGCCGGCTGAAACTGAACACAGACAAAACGGAGGTCCTCATCCTCGGCCCCACTCCCAACGCATGGGATGACTCCTGGTGGCCCCCCGCCCTAGGCAGCACCCCCAACCCACCGACCACGCACGCACGCAACCTCGGCTTCATCCTGGACTCATCCCTCTCCATGACCAGACAGGTTAACTCGGTGACCTCAGCATGCTTCAACACCCTCCGCATGCTCCGCAAGATCTTCCGCTGGATCCCCACCGACACCAGGAAGACCGTCACTCACGCCCTCGTCACCAGTCGCTTGGACTACGGGAACACCCTGTACGCCGGCATTACCACCAAGCTGCAGAGGAAACTGCAACGGATCCAGAACGCTGCCGCACGACTCATCCTAGACATACCCCGCCACCACCACACCTCCGGACACCTGAGGAAACTTCATTGGCTCCCAGTCAACAAGAGGATCACCTTTAGACTCCTCACTCACGCACATAAAGCCCTGCACAACCTCGGACCTAAACTCATCAACAGCCGCGTCTCCTTCTACGCTCCTCCGCGCACTCTACGCTCAACCGGACGAGCCCTGGCAGCCGTACCCCGCATCCACAGAGCCACCGCCGGAGGAAGATCCTTCTCTTTCCTGGCAGCGAAGACCTGGAACTCTCTACCCAGCCACCTTCGCAGCATACCCAATCACCTCTCCTTCAGAAGGCAGCTCAAGACCTGGCTCTTTGAGCTCTTACCCGACCCCCCCCCCCCCCCCCCAGCGCCTTGAGACCCTTTAAGGGTGAGTAGCGCGCTTTACAAATTCGAATGATTGATTGATCGATTGATATCTCTTCTAGGATTTGAAGAAATATGATCACATCCCATCCATTGTGATGAAATGCCAGTGGCACCTTTTATTTGTCCAGGGCCATCTTCAAAACCAGTGGCATCATTTACAAAGCTATCATGACGATCACCCCGCTTATCTTGCTCACAAGCTCACCATCTCTGATGAATCTTGGTATCTCTACACAAGGACACCATCAAAGTGCAGACTAAGAAGCGTAAAAAACAAAATCCAAAGCAGCAGGCCAACATTCCCTTCTGCATCAGGACCACCCCAAAGCTTCATCAATTTAGGAAAAAGTTTAAGATAACTTCTTTAACAAACACTAACTCATAATGCATTAACAGCCCACAAACTTCGTACCTCCCCATTTGACTCCCTATCACCATTGCTGTGAGATAGCAGGCTCTGTCACTTGTCATGTGATTGACCATGCAAGGTCAGTTTGGACGCTGAGCTGCAAGTTAAACACTGAACTTGGCATTGGTGAAAGAGTATTGATGGACACCACTGTTAAAGAGTCATATTTTAAGGCCATTGTCTCCAAAAGAGCACTGGTTATTAACCTACTAACACACAAGAACATGCATGTTTGCTTGGTGGAGGATGGGCTACCAGCCAAAAAGGCATGACCCATTTTCTATATTTTTTTACTGCTGTAATTTAAAGGCATCTGGAACTATACATGCGGCACGTCTCCAGACTTTAGGAGCAGCAACAGCCAAACAAGAAGCTGGGTGGTGTACAAACACTCCAACGAGTGAGTAACCCTGATATTGACTACATACTGACCGGGTTCACAAACTCAGTTTCACCAGTATACAAGGGCATCTGCAGTGATCTCACTCATCTTTTTACCATCAGAGAGGTCCTGGGTATGGAACCGTTAGACCCTCATAACCTTCCACCAGCTGTAGTAGGTATAGAGTATGGACAAAAGATAGTTATCAAGCCTCATCGAGCTGTTTGTTTTTCTGTCTCATGGGCCAGAAAGGTACAACTAGATATGCCAATAGCCACACCAGGAGTATCATCTGCTACTCCTAGCTATCCTCAGATTGATACACATGGCAGTGGGGCATCTTCCATGTATCCGGGATAAAGGATTGGATTTAAGCCTGCACACATTGTTAGATTAGCTGTTTTATGGACAGGTGATGTATGAACCTTACATTTACAAGTTCCAAAAATAATGGATGAAATAATAAATATCATCAAGTCCATCAAACAAAATCATTAGGATTGTGGAGAAAACATTAGTTTTTAACAAAAATAACACCTTCATCTAACTCCTCCCATTTAAGGAAACCAAGGTTTACCTTTATTGTAAAGGTTCCTACTCAAACTACAAAGCAAGTAGTCAATGTTCAATGATAAATTTCCACAATTAATTTTGTGGTGATAGGCTTTGATTCTACGATATATTCAAGATTCAAACATCCAGTAAGGGGTATACTGTTGAAAATACATGTTTATGCCTTTACATTTCACAACTACCAGTAAAGCAGAATTCAAACATTAGTTGAAGACCTACATTAGTTTTCATTGGACCCGCTTCCCATTTTTTAGGTCTGAGCTAGAAGCAACTTTAGCTGTATTTTCAGAGGTTGTGCAGCAACAAATAAAAGAAGCATTGGCATAGCCAATAGGTCTCGCTTTTGGGACCTTATAAGTAATTAGTTATGCAGCACAATATCCTTGGTGCAACAACATCAACTGTTGCATGGCTAAACACTTATAAGGTCCCAAAGGCGAGACCTATGGCTAAAAGTACAAGCTGTTTCAAAAGGAAGCTGGAGTCCCAGAAGGATATTATTGTCTGTGCAGTAAACTAGACTAAGCAGGACAGAAAAGTCAATGAAGTTCTGGAAGAAACAGAAACACTTTGGATGAAATTGCAGGAAGGCAAGTGCGTGTTCAGTAGATCTGAAGAGGAACATTGAAGCAACGTTGGTAAAAGGTTCAATAAAGATATTACAATTCTATGAGGAAAAACAAGAACATCTGGTCTATACAGTTAAACAGGCATTGATTTACGCGCCCATGCAAACTGCATATGGTCTTAGACATCAAGTGTACCTCAAGATTAATGCCAGTGGTTAAGGTCTGGAGTCTCTAATGCATCAGGTAAATAAGAACGAAAAGTTTCAAAGTTGCATGTGACTGTCAAAAATTGCACCAGTAATAGCAACAAAACGCAGTCATTGAAAAGTAAATTTTGGCTTGCAAAAATTGCTGGAGTACATTTCCTATGTGAAGTACATACTGGAGACTAAGAATACAAAAAGCAGAGTGTCAAGGTTGCCTATAATGACAGTATACACCAGGGAGTTGACTAGAAGACAATTTAAAGCATTTGGTGGCAGCATCGATAATAGTAAGAAGGTGTGTCACTGATTGGTTGAGGGAAGCTCACTTCTAGAGATTTGGAAGTGGTGACCAAATTGGTTACAGAGAGTTGGACGAACAAAAGGTGCCTATCAAGTAGATTGAAATCATATGGGAAGGCTGCAAATGAATTATCTTTACGCCTATGTAACATCATTATGCTGGCTCTATATTCTTTGCGCTCGTACACACCATTGTACTGCTTTCTTTTTGTGTTTAGACGCATGTATCTGTTTGTATCTTATATGTAATTCCTTATATAATGTAAATGGCTCTAATGTAAAGAGCTCTGACACCTTTGGGTAAAGTACGCGCTATATGAAAATGAATAAATAAATTACGCAGGTGTGCTCAGTGGCACATGTGACTACAAGCTTGGCAGCTGTGTGGCTGTAATCCGTGAGATGTAACGTTTAGTGGCCATCACGTCGCACATTGTGAAATGTATTTATAAGTTGGCAGGTCCGGGATGTAGCTCTTCTTCGTGCAGCAAGGGCAGTGGCATTGTGAGAGTCTCGCTGCATCACAATCGTGGGTGTCTTTACTACCAGTATGCACTGTGCACATAACTGCCCATCGTGATCATTATGCATGCCATTGAAACACTTCCAACACAAGATCAAAACAAGTATAACACTCGTGACAACCTACATGGCCAGCATGGTCCCCATGCGGCAAGCGCTTCAGCTGCCCATGCAGAGGTAGTAAGCACTACGTGAATATTATAATCCTAAAACTGTAACACAAGACGGTTCAAAGTCAGAGGGTCTGAGGGAAAATTTTAAAGACCAGTCAGGATTTATTCCCCAATCTAAGAACAAACAATAAGAAATCGTGGGGTCTACATTAGCGTTGCAAAAAGTGTGGAAAGGACCACTACAGACAGTTTTAATCAATAAAAAGTGTATATTTAAAGTGAAACAAAACCAGAAATTGTGCCCAACTGAGCTATCTGTGGGCACTTCCCTTTAAAGGACGAAATCCCTCACTCACCAAAAGGTGACATGCTTCATCATTTGGCATTCTCCTCCCAGAGGAAAAACATAGTTCCTCTGGGGGCTACAACCCCCTCTCTGAGAGGGAGGAGCTCAGGGATGTTTTAGATTGAGATGGACAATGTAAATCCACAAATGAAGAGCTAGCAGTGTGAATGAGGGCGCAGCGCAAAAGAATCAAAACAGTGAGGAGAGTGACTTAAAACTAGCTCAAGAGCGTCAAAAGAACATTAATGTGAGGCGTGCTTGGCCAGGATTAAAAGAACAGTGCATCTACGGTCTGTATCTACAATTTTAAACCGCGAAGATGGAATGAATCGGTCGACATGTTTCAGCCATGATGCCCATCAGTAGGCAAGGCTTTCATCAGGACCTAAGCTGCTGCTGCAAACTATTATGTGCATGTGATAACACAAAAAAGGCTATCAAAACTGCAAGGCTTTGGTTTTGATGTAGCGGTTGTCAAAGAATGTTACCTGAAATTGAAAACCGAAGAGAAAAAGGCAGAAAAACTTGAATATAGTAGACATGAATGTTTCAGAAAACTAGTTAAGTCTCACAAAACATACAAAACAAAAAGGACCACATACCCGTAACTACTGGGTAGGATACCGTACCTCTACCTGGCAACCGCTCAGGAAAAGGGCACCGCTCTGAAAGAAAGCGGTGTACAAACATATGTAATAACTAAAGTTGTGTCCTATCCACAATCAAGGTAAAGTGAATTAAACATACTTATACACTTAATAGGCACAAAGTCAGGAGTTAAAAAATTAAAGGGAGGAAAGACTCAAAAATTAGCAGTACGAAGTTTTGAAAATTTCGCGAAGATACGTCAGCCGGCGCCAAAGTTATTCCAAATAGAATGTTGCGGATTTCCTATGGTTAATAGGTCCTAACTAGAACTACCTACTGGCGACCGCCAGTAGGTAATATATATATATATATATATATATATATATATATATATATATATATATATATATATATATATATATATATATGACAAGCACAATCCTGAAGCGATCCCACTTCCGATCGAAAAAGCAGGTACCGACCACAATATGGGAAAAGTTCTTCTTTTATTGTTGCAGATAAAGAGGTTTCTGTGCAAAATTATAAATAAAGCAAGTGCTCAGCATGACGCATTTCGACTGCCCACCGGCAGTCTTGATCACATATATATATATATATATATATATATATATATATATATATACACACACACACACACACACACACACACACACACACACACACACACACACACACACACACAGTTTCAAAAGGCCAATAAAAATATGCTTAAAAAAACAACAAAATATATATATATATATATATATATATATATACATGTTGCAAAAAGTCTGGAAAAAGCTTAAATAGCGCATACTTTTAAATATCAGACACAAATGATTTGTATATCCTAAAATTTGTGGGGTCTCCAACCAGTCCATCCTGAGCTAACAGTAGCTTGCAGAAGCCTTTAGAGTAGCTCCCACCCTGGAATTCCCTTTTAACTAATAACTGCAATAAATAAGTGTTACATTTGCATCTTAAACTTAAGGGAAGGCTATGTTTATTTTTCATTTTTCTAAGCCTGCAGATAGCAGAGTTTGATAATGAGCAGTGCTTCTTATTTATGACCCACATGGGTCATAGAGGTTATGAACTGAATCACTGATGTGTTTAACTCTTAAATAAATGCTTCTAGTGGCTGGCAGACACATTGCCATATTTAGAACTTCAAATTTCTCCCATTTAAAATAAAATGACTAGTTTTCAGAGAAGAAAAATGTTTCTAGGAAGCATCCTCTTAATGTTTTTCTCTACTTGAAAATTAAG
Organism: Triturus cristatus; assembly: GCF_964204655.1. Taxonomy (NCBI): domain Eukaryota; kingdom Metazoa; phylum Chordata; class Amphibia; order Caudata; family Salamandridae; genus Triturus; species Triturus cristatus. The sequence goes on from NC_140583.1 coordinate 884,458,486, forward strand.
CCTACTAAGTGCTACAGTTTTATGAAGCACGTTTCTTCATTTTAAATTCCTCACATTTAAACAGATGGCTGTGTTTTCCTGTTATAAATATGGCACCATGTCTATAGGGCACCGGTAGTAATATTCCTGATATCTGTAAAGACAAATTGACATGGGAGAAAATTAAAATGATGAGTTTTATGTAATGCATATAAACAAAGTTAACTCTTCAGTTGAATTTCCTCCCATTTCAAATTGTCACATCCACACACAGCAGGCATCCTGCTGCCAGTGGCTGGTAGACATGCTTCCATATTTATAACTGATAAATGCAGTCATATTTTCTTAAATGTGAGAAATTTTAAGTGCATAAAAATGTTACATCAAGTGCATAAAAATGTTCCCTATTTCGAAAAGGTCTGTAGAAACTTTTTCGGCACTTTCAACATCTCCTATTTAAAAAAAATGGCTGTATGTTTGTGTTGTACATGAAAAGGTGCCAAATATGGCGAAAGGCATGTCCTGTGCCACAAGTACATATGACACAGGTATCAGTCACCCATACACATAGATCCCATTGATTCACACACATGTGCATACATCCCCCACAGACTAAGCACTCACTGACACACATGGCAGACCAATCATAGTACCCCTAGTCACAGTATTTTGTTAAAACCATAGAATCGGGCTCTATAGACATTTGATTTAAAGTCAATAATGCTGGGTGAGGGGGGTCTCTGGTAATAATGAGCGAGTTACTTGGCCTTCAGTAGCTCACAATGATTTTCACTGATAAGAAGTAGCTCTCATTACAGAAAAGGTTTGAGACCCCTAAAGGAGAACGCATGTGAATAAACTGTAAACAAGTACATAAGTAATGCACTTTTTTCCTTGCCACAAACCGAATGGATGGCAAATGTTTTATATAAACCCAGTGGCGTAGCAAGGGGGTTGTGGAGGGCAGAGTGAGGGGTCCGCCCCAGGCAGCACTAACTTTGTAGGCTCTTACCTGCAGCCTGATGGCCGCTGATATCGGGTGGCAAACGCAGTGTCCTAAGGCCTAGCTACGCCACCGAATAAACTGAATACACCTCTCTATCTTTGCACTATGCGAAATGGCAGAAATCGGAGAACATATCGGATACCTAAAAAAAAAAAAAACTCACTGGCACGATTTTCGTAATACTGTTTGCACTGCCGATTAATAAACAGTATACAGACCGAGAGGTCACTGTCCTGATGATATAACAAGAGGTACCGTCAGTCTTCCAACAAAGTCTTTTTTATTGTTTACCACATTCTACAATATAACAAAACAGAGCTTCATTGAGAACGTTCTCATCCACTCTGTGGAGCGCGTCAGAGCAAATCTTGCATTATTTACATGCCTCAAACATCAAAAGCCTTGACAATTAGATTAAAAGGGTTTCCAACACAAAAACAGCCAAGAAACTCAGTTGTAAAAAAGCCTTCTCTAGAAATCATCTTTCTTGCCATTCAGCAACGTGATATATGTTAACAGTAAATTAACAGTAATTTAATTGACACTTGTGAAAACTTATTTGGATTCCATCTTACAATTAAAGCACAACTCCAGTTCATTATGAGGTATATTGTATGTATGCGTGTGTACTTATGTGTATACACACTTGTGTAAGTGCCAGTATGTATCTGTTGCTCCGTTTGTCTGAATGCATATGCATGTTTGTGCCTGTGTTTTCTGTTCGTCACAACGCACTAGGTCCATATGAAATTTCTATTACACTTCCATAATTTATCATTTGCGCAATTTCATGTTACACAAATTAAGCAACATTTCGGAAAAAAGCATGTCATTCTGCACGCTTTAGTTGCTGCTGGGACTGGTTTAAAAAGTAAATGTCTTCCTGAAGACTGCTTCGGACAGAAAATGTATTGCTGGAGACATTTTACCTCAAACCAGTTCCTTGCTGGTATCTCAAATGGCTTCAGAATGTGAGGTATGCCCTTATGTTTCGTTTCCACTCGAGATACATCACCATTTATTTCCCAAAACGGACATATCATTTTGCATAATTTTCTTGACATTTCCAGTAATTAGGCTTTTTAAATTACACAATTTCGCACATCTCTCCACAAAATAACATACAACCATTAGAATAAATACATATACAAGTAAAACAAACCAGTCCTATTGGGATTACAAATGCTTATTTTTGTTTGTTTCTCAATTCGGATACACCCCCTAAAGGAAGAGGAGTGATTTAGGAAAATGTTGTTTTTTTAAGGGTGATGGAAGCAGAGTTAAGAATTTTTAAAGTATTTAATACAATCTAGTGTCTAAAAGATCAAATCGCCAACCACGGGTATCTGGTAACGAGAAACCAGGGCAAAGTCAAAAGTTAAAGCTGACCACAATGGAGTGAGGGTTGGATACACAAGGTGGATTGGGACTGGTCTTGACTTACCTTGGGACTGCGAAAGTTTCCTGAAGAAAAGTCCAGGAGAAGGTTGATTTCAGTGGGACAAGCAGCAGTCTGTGCCTGAGGAAACATCGTCATCATCAGGAGCCCCTGGATGAAGATCTCAACAATAGTGCCAAAAAGCTCTAAGCGGGAAAAGCTGGATTTTCAGGCTGAGGAGGTGATCAGGGAGGCCAACAACTTTTTGCAAGTCAAAAACCTCCAGGGACAAAGCTGCAAGTCGTACCTGAAGAGGTCTCCATGAGGTCAGATCAGATTGCTCGGAGGTCCCGCTGAACAGAAATGGCTATTATGGAGAAGAACATCTACCACAAAGTCGGTTGAACAGCGATGCACCTTCGTATGATATTGCTGGCAGGTAGGCCCCAGTCTTATGTTCGCTCTTATTGTTAGTTTTAGTGAAAAGGTTTCTAAGTGGCAACTGTTAGGGTTAGGAAGGAGCAGCACCTCTAGCACCACTTCCAAGGTCAAAGCTCTTGGAGGGACCCACTGGGAAGGAGGGGGGTGGTTAAGGCTCACTCCAGCAGAGACCAGGTGCAAGGTTTATGGTCTCTGGAGCTGGTTATGTCCCTGTAGCTCGCACAGGAGGCCAGCCACCTAGCCCCTGGAGTCACTCTGGTAGACCTGGTTTCAAGCTAGCAGTAGGGCAGTCCTCTAAGGAATAAGGCAGGCCTCAAGCAGCAGGTCAGTTCTCTGGTAGTCCAGCCAATCCTTCTGAAGTCTTCCACAGGTCTAGGAGTATACTGAAGAGTTGTTCTGAGGGTCCAATATTTATACTTGGTGCCAGTCTTTGAAGTGGGAGGACATCCTGGCTACACCCACATCTGCTTCTAGAAAGGTCTTCCCCTTCCAACGCACCAAGAAGTCTAGGTTGACAAAAGAATAGTGTCAGGGTCCTTTGTGTGTGCTGGAAGCAAGCCTTTTGAAATTTACGTGGGGCAGAAAACCAACTCAGCCCTCCACCATCCTCGCAAAAGCCCTTCCTGTAAACATCTAGTTCCCCTCTGTCTCACTGTCTGGGAGGAATACACAAAGCCCAGCAGCTGAGCTATTCACAGTCATGTGACCCAAGAAACGGGCAACAGGCACCAAATAGGGAAAGAAAATGTTAACTTACAAAAAGTGGTATTTTCAGAATTGTGACTTCAAAATCGACTTTGAAATTACAATTCATTTGATTCCAATCCAAACAATGCAGTTCTACTTGCTCCCGATTAAAGGTTGGCACTTAATAAATAGAATAGGGTAACCCAATGTTATCCAATGGAAGATGCATGCTTTACATTAGTGGAAAAGGACTTTAAAAGCCCATAGGACATGTCCTGGTAGTGAAAAACTCTTAAGGCCTATCCTAGAGGTGACATATATATAACAAAGGAAGGTTTAGGCCCTACAAAAGGTTTTATAATCCGGGTTATTATGGAAGTTTTAAACTGCCCTACAGGCTACAATGGATTTTTAAAGTGCTACTTTAGTGGTTGGCACAATGAGTGCTGCAGGCCCAGTAGTAGCATTTAATTTACAGACCCTAGGTTCATGTTGTACCATATACTAGGGTATTATAAGTAAACTGAATATGCCAATTAGGTGTAAGCCAATTGTTCCATGTTTTAGGAAGAGAGCACAAGCACTTTAGCACTGGTACGAAGTGCTAAAGAGTCCTAATGCCAAATAAAACTAAATTCAGAAAACAGGAGGGGTGAAGGCAAACTGTTTGGCAGAAGACCATACCAAGGATGTCAGGCCTAACAAAACTGATAATGTGAAGAAAAAATAAAAAAAAGACTTATTATATTTCCTCATTCGTGCATGTGCGATTTGTCAATGGGCATGACTATAGTTGCCAAGTTGCTAAGCCAGTTCTGGAAACTTAGTTTATAAAAATATACAATCTGAAACTTACAGTAATGCTTCTTGTGCTGCTTTTATCAATACAAGTAAGGAGTTAAAAATGCCAACATGCAAAAAACTTTGGGCGAAAACCTCTGACATTTACCATCTATGCACATGCCCATGTGTTGTCAGTGCCTTTACATAAACCTTGGTGTGAGGTCTGTGAAAATGAGCACCTGTACATGTGCTGTCTGTAAACATTTTTGCCTATACAAGTGTTATCGATCAGTGGCAGCTAGTAGGGAACGGGGGTGGCGGAGGTTGAACAATATATATATATATTTTTTAAAACACTTACCTTATCTGCCGTCTCTACTTTTCGCCTCCACTTCTCTTCTCTTCCTGACTCTGAGTCCAGAAGAAGCAGGAAGCACACAGGCTCCCCTAAGCCAATCACAACGCTGCAATGCAGCGTTGTGATTGATCTGAGTGCTGTGGTTCGGCACTCAGATGGGGACAGGAAGCATCTGCATGTTCTCCACCAGGCTGTGCATTACAGTCTAGTGGGGAATATGCAAAATGCACATGACTGTTTGGCCGGCCCAAGATGGCTGGCCAAACCGTAATGCGCACTTAAGTGCATGCCCCATCCTCATCCCGGTGACCCCAACCCCGCCTGCCCTAACCCAGCCCCGCAGCAACGAAAAATAAAATGATAACGCTGTTCTTTTATTTTTCCACTGCTCTGAGAGTAGTGGGGTGACGCTCCTCCACCTTAGCGGAGGAGCCGTCCCTATTGTCCATGTATATCACTGGTTGCATACGCCGTTTGTGTGTGCAAGGAGGTCTGAATCGATATTGGTCCTTGTGTGCTTGGTGGCTTGCAAATGTGTGTGTGGGCTTGTTCCACTGTACACTGTGTGTCGCCATGTACATGCACTAATTAAAGAAGGTCAAATCTGTTGGCTTTGTGACTGGTTAAGAAAGGGAAAGAACGTAGGACAGACGGGATGCAATTAACATGATCTAAATGAGATACTGCATCCAGGGAAAAACTAATTCGCAAAAATCAGCAATTGTGTCATCGGATATTGAGAGATGGGTCAAGCTGTGTTTAATCTGCCATAGGTAGAGGATAATTACTAATCTAGACCCTTCAGAGAGATCGACATTTGCACACAAAGTGCACCATAAATGTGATTTAATGTGTTTCTAAATGACCCACGGAAGAGCATCCATAACTGTGGAACAAAAATGTTCAACGCAAAAAACTAATTAAACCTGTGAAGTTCTGAGAAATGGAGAATTTCACTTGATAGGATGCTGGGGTCACTTCCTTGCCTTGAATGTACAAGTAGCGCACATTACAGACCAAAGTACCACCCTTAAATGGTAAGGACACATGTAGGCCTGCTCGGAGGTGCTCTTCAAAAGAAAGAATTCCACGATTAAAAAACCACAGTTTGAATCATACAGAGAGCGTGGTCACAAAATCCGATAAAAAAGATAAAGAGCCGAGCAATGGCTGGTGCTATAAGGGCGCGCTTCCTGCCCCTGAGGTTTGTTCGGCAGCATTTTATACAACTGGTGATAAATAGCCTCTCTATTGTTATTCGTTTAGATCAGTGGTCGAAGTGGGGGAAAAACTGTAGGGGAACTGTGGGCGGAGAATCAGAGGGCGGGAATAACCCAAGGATTGGCTCAGTGGGCGGAGCCAGAGGTGTGGCCAGAGTCCGCAAACATCCCAATTTTTAGTATTTGTTTGGCATTTCACTGCCCAGTTTAATCAACCAATGGATACACATTATTATATAAGGTTATAATGAGTTATTGACATTAAAACACATTCACAAAGTAGGATATGCTTCTAATCACAGAATGTCCCAAATACGATAAAATGTGGAAGCACAAGCCATTTGTCGCCGAGCCACTGAGTTTGTCATCAGCACTTCTCCCTTTTTCCACAACAGCAGTTCCAACATGAATAGCAAAATATCCTAGTTTGCAAATGTTTTCTATATAATTATGGCTCTGCCATATTTGACTCCTATTGCAAGGTCTGCTGCATGATCTGACCATTTAAACTAATAAATTGTTTATTGCTCAAACGTATCAAAAGTTAATAAAAAATGTGAATTGTTTTCCTGCGAGTGGATGGCTTATTGCAAAGGTTGACTGATCACCTTTCTCACTGTTTCATTTGTATCTTACACTGGTACTAATAAGGCAAAATCTTTCCAAAAAACTGCTAGCATGTGTACACATGTAAAAATAATAAAATATACTGCATTACGCTGCAGCCTTTTTTTTAAAGCATAATTTAGTCAACACTGCGGCATAATTTTATCCTCTTTTGCTGCATATTTAATTCCAGTGGCCCCACAGCAAGCAGCACATGTTAAAAGTGCTTGTGAATGAAGCAGAGAGACTGTGAAGTTTGTGAACTTAGTTTGGTGTGCGTGCAATTCTGCATTGCCAATCCCTGGTGAGTTGCAGCTACTACTTCTGAAACAAGGCCAATGGAGCTAACTATGGGTGAGGCAGACTGGCCTCAAGGGCAGGGCCGGCCTTAGCACTGGTGGTGCCCTGTGTATTTATTGTTATTACCCCCTAATGACCACCTCTGCCATGGATTCCCTCACTACCACCCTTTAACAGTGCCCCTCAAGTCTCCATAACCACACTGTCTCTCAGATGCATTTAATTTGATTTACAGCGCCACTCATACCAGTGTAGGGTGTCAGAGCACTTTACATCACACACATTACTCACAGACAATCAATATGTAGGTAAATTACTGTATAGAAAATGTTACATAAGACTAAGGACTACAAGGTGTAGGCGTCACATGACAACCATACTACTAGGCCGTATAGTTGAATAGTGATTGGTCTGGAGAAACAGAAACTCAGAATTTAAAACGCAATACTATGGTTGGGGGTTCTCTTTAATAATCAGAATAAATTTCTGTCCAAAAGAACACTTTTTGAAACATTAGGATAATCAAAGACTGGGGGGAAAAACATAACGCTCTAATTTATAGCTTGCAGTTTGTATGCAGCTCTTAGATGAAAGTTAATAGCTCACTGTTGTAGGTTAGGATTTTAACTTATAAACTGCAAGTAACAAACGGATCTCTCTGACAAAAGCAGTAGCCCACTGACCTATTTACATTATGTGCACTTTGTGATCTGTGTAGGAAGGTGGAATCTGACTGCATGGTTGCCCCCTCTTTTTCCTGGTGTTTTGCTGGTTTTCGACTTAGGCTGGGGTCCTGAATAGCAGGATCCCAGCCAGACTATCTGCTTTCTCCCTTAAATTGATTACAAGTACTATAGGTACCCTCCAAATTGGATTCTGGGGTACCCTTATAAGTCCCTAGTATATGGTATACTATGTACCAAGGGCATAGGTACCCCCGAGGCCTACCAGGGGCTGCAGCATGTATTGTGCCACCCCTGGGAAGCCTTCCAAAATTACACCACAGGTCTGCAATGGCAGCCTGGGTAAGGTGGTGCATGCACCCCTTACTGAGATATAGGTTCACTATAGCTCTCCATATCACTGCACATATAAACCTATCAGTCACCCCTATGGCAGGCCTTATCAATCCTGAAGGCAGGGTGCTGGGTTTTATGTGAGAGGGTGCCCATGCATGAGCAGAGCCCCTCTGCAGCCTTCTGAACCTTTATTCCAGGGTTATTTGTGATATAGCCAAACCATACACTCTTTAGTGCATTATAACCAAACGGTAAATGCTAACTTTGGGATGGCTGCACGGAAACATGTTTGGTGTCAAATACTTTGGAATCATACCCCCACACCAGTAACTGGTGTGGGAGTATGATCCCACCCTTCTAGAGGGAGAGACATGACAGCACCGGTCTACCCGGTACCAGCTAATGGAGCCCTGGCATCACAAAATGGATGCTGCCAGCCACAGACATGAGTCTGCCCTCCTGCTGCTGGACGAAACTCCGGCAGGGAAGGCCTGGACAATAGGTTTCCTGTCACAGGGAGGTGTCCCCACCTCCCAGACAGGCTTTAATGTATTGGGGCTGAGTGGGTGCACTCCAAGAGTGCTTTGAAGTTCAGTACTGGGGGCACATGTGGTGTCCCTGTGCATAGTCCAGCTCAAGCCGGTTGCAGGGGCTACCAGACCCTGCTCTGGCGTGAAACTGTACAAAGGAAATGGATGTAGCCACCCCTCTTTCCTGACCCTCCCATAGGTGCGTGCCTCGAGTTTGTCCCACCCCTTCCTTGGGTATAAGAAAGGAACCCCTGGCTACAGGACTTTAGATTACACCTGAACGAAACTCTGATACTGAATCCTGGAACTTCGATGATCTACCTTGAACTAAATGAGTGAAGAATCTCCCTTGGAGTAAAGGAGTTACTCCCCTGCAAGGCAGGCACCAAAGACACATCTGACCGGTTTGCATCTCCAAAGCTCCCACCGTACTCCAAAGAATTTTGCAACACAGGGGGTGTGTTTCCGTGGTCGTAGACGTTGATCAGCAAGTCTGAGGCCCGTATCCCTTGTGGCGACCGTGCAACCCGAACCCCTGGACACCGCGACAATTTGCAGAAGCATCCGCTTTCCAACGACTCCTGCAGCTAAGCTTTGGGTTACTTGTAGCCCTGACCCGGAGCAGCATTTGTACCGAAGATTGCTTGCCTACACTCCATGAGTGTTCCGTGAGCTGGCCCTTTGTGTTTTCTCTCGAGGTCCCTTCGCGATCCCTAGTCCGTCGACTGGTGGGTCCCTGTGAAGGCAACTTTACAGTAATTGGGCTTACATGGTTGCTCCAGACATGCCCTGACTCTCCATTGCTTGGGGAGTCCCCAGAATCTTGCTGGACAGCTCCGAAGCATCTTTTCTCTTCCTGCGTGGGTTGCTGTTGCCAAGGATTGTTGTGTTCAATCCGAGCACAGACACCGCTGCACTCGACATCCTTTGTGGGACGGCTCGAATCCAGCTCCTGGTTGTCGTTGACGCCTCCTGGTCCTCGGCGCTGCAGAGTCAAGCTTCGCCTTTTCGCACCTGAATCCCCAACATCGTTGGGCATTCGTCTATCGTGCCCCTGGTCACTGGCAAGTGACCCAGACTCGGTCCCCTCTGCTTTCAGGTTCTTCTGATATTTGATCCAGGCTTGGATCACACTGGACACTTTTCTCCTTCCCGGCAGCAGCACTTTGCAGCAGATCGCCATTGAAATCAACGACGATTCCCGACACCATTTGACAACTATGCACCCCTTCCCTTGGTGAGGTAACTCCAGTGCTCCTGTGGGTGCTGGCCCTAGAACCCCCTTAGTCTAAAGGGGTTTGCTCAAAGTCCTCTCCTAAGTGTCCTTAACTTCTAAAATTCCATACGCGACTTTCCCATAGAATAGTACGGGCTCGCGCCTGTGTTCTCACAATGCACGCGTCCCCCGTGGGGCTTCTGTATCACTACCTTTCGTGGTTCCTTAGGGTCCCAGCAATTCTACGTGCTCTAGTCACTGTGTCTAGTCAAGTCGTGGTTCTTATACCACTTTCTTAATATATGGTTTGGTCCGCCCCTAGGGCCCATTGTATATTGTGCTATTTACTATTGTTTTAGAACTGTATTATTGTGTATCTTGGACTATCTCATAAAGAGATTAGTAGTGAGTGTGTAGAAATAAATACATATATTTTATATATACCTTGTGTGGATCTCCTTTCATTTAGTAATTCAAGAGGTTATAATCTGGTAAACCAAGCTGCTTTACACTCCTTCAAGACTTAGCCTGAAGGCGGCTCTCCATAGCTACCACTAGGGATAGCTTTCAATAAAGGTTGTCTTTAAATCTATCATCAATAAGGGTTGTTTGGACTGGTACAAGGTGCCCACTATAACTAGTGGACAGCATATACCAGGCCAACTTCTCACAATCTACATGGTACATGTTCTTTGCAGTGGACACATTAACCCTCTGAGCTACCTTTCCATGAGTCAAAACTTCCACTAGACAAAATGATCTCTCTCTAGGAAGAACATTAAACACCAGAGTCATCATGACATGTTTATTGTTGCCGAAAATTACTAGAGGCCAGGAAGGAGGCAGCAAGCGCTTTAAAACCTTAATATACTTGCAAACATAATGCCTCAACCCAAAGTCAGCACCCGGTGCGGTCACACCGGTTGCACTGCCCTAGAGCTGGCCCTTCTCAAGTGTCCTGTGACCTCAGTGACAGAGTCACTGTCACTCTAGGGTATGCTGCTTCATAGGCCTGTCTGCACGACTGGAGGTGAACATCAGTATGGATTGTGGTGGACAAACCTTGAAAGTTAACCAACACTTGCTAGGGCCCACCTGCTGGTGCTAAGACGCCAGGGCTTCTAAGCTCGTATGCAGCCTTCTGAGGTCTAGCATAGGAATGTGCTCCCTCGAGAGAGTGGTCAGGTGGACTGATTATTAAGGCTGAACCTGGTTTCCCAGTTCAAAATTCAGTAGCTCTGGCCACAGTGCCACATCCTCTCCCCCACGGAACACCATACTGCCCCAATGAGAAAAACTCACACTGCCTTCAACTAAAACCCTATTGCTGCCGGCTATAAACACCTGGATGCGGCTCAATTTAAATGACGCACAAGACAAGAGCAATATGCGGCCTACAAAAAAAAGTAGCAACATCCTGGATAAAGCAAACCCTCATAGGAAATGCAAAATTTAGCAAACCATGTGACATGTAAGCAGGAACAACATGGTTACCTCAACGCGTTTACACTCGCTATTCAGAAATCAGGGAGTGCTTTTGCCTGAAAAGTTAAGGACTTGACTACAGGGTCGTGAATGGACCCATTTCAATGTCCATTGCTTATATCCTTACAAAACATAAGCAGTATGGTAAAAAGACCACATCCCTGGACACAGAGCCGCAGTACACATTTTGCTTTCCAATCCACACTTTGCAGTACCTCCAGGATTGGTGCACTAGTTGCAAGCCCAGGGAAAACAAAGACAAGAAAACAAAAATAGCGCTTCACTGGCAAACTCTGTAAAAGTGGCGCTAATGTGTTTGGGTGTAAATACAATCAATCTGGCCAGTTTCCTACCACTCTGTCTTAATTTAGTTATTTTTCATATTTTTAACCTTTTATTCCAGATGCTGCACGTTAGAATTAAAATACATTTCCAGCAAAAATGTTTTTCTTTTTTGGATTCATTCCACAGGGGAGCAAATAAAAGAAAGGAGAGGAAAGATAGGGAAAACCCCGTCTTGAAGTCTCGGTTTTCAGTAAGAGAAGAACTGCTAGACAGAAAGAGAGGGAAGAAGGAAAGAGGGGGGGGGGGGGCAGCTGAAGCGGCAGAGCAGAAGAGGACACTGTATTTTTCTTCTCTGGGCGAGAAGGAAAAGACAGTCTTGTTACTTCTCTGCCGCCCGTACTCGAACGCCAGGGAACCGCCAGGGAAACCGCCAGGAACGCTGCGCTTTATTTATAGGCGACGGTGATTTCTTACGTCCTGGGACGCATTTTCAAAATAAAAAAGTAGGGGAACGGAATCCCTGGAATTGAAGACGTAGGGGCAAGCCGTGCCCTGCCGATCCCGCCCACTTCGACCACTGGTTTAGATGTATGTAAAGTCAAATGTACCACTTACTTCATGACGACCGGACGGGGGCGTATAAGAAGATGGCTGGCTGGCCACAGTGTTCGCACACCGCATGCGTCGCTGAGCCCATATTGTCTCATGCTGGGTAAAGCACCACCCTATCTATTATGGCAAGGCAATGTGAGCCCAGCACGTTCCAAATGAAGTTCTGTAACAATTGTAAGATGTGAATGTAAACTGAGAACAATTAGAATCATACATAGTGAAGAGATTGTACAATACAAAAGCGAAATTCAAACGAGGAGGCAAAAGCTCTAACTAGCAATCATCTGTATGAGGCACAACGTGAAACCCAGTCTACGAAAGACTGAGACAAAACAGCATCTGGTCACACGCTTCACAGGAAGGTACATGCGAGTCGAGGGAGCGATGTTAAAGAAAGCTACAAATAAACAAGCATTGAAAGTATGGGGCAACTGAAGTGTGTCTCCTGGGTGTGGACTCAGCTCACTCATAAATGTGCCAATGAGGTGGAAAAGTGTATTCTCCCTTTTCCTTAAAGTTACTTTTACAAAAAAGTAACTTAAGCTATTATAATATTCAAAACCTAAAAGCAAGTACAATTAAATTGAAGATACACATTTTTGGGTAAATCAAATGCCTTTCCCATCACGAGTTTTCTGAAGAAGATCATTTAACAAGGATATACATTTTGAACTGTTATTGCTTCAAATGACAGGCACCAGAGAAGCATCCCGGAGGCCACCACAACTCATGCGACAAATTGTACATCTAATAGTAGAAGTTATCAGGGAAAAGTGAAAAAAAAGCTGAGCATATTGACTTTCCTTTGAGATCTACATTACCTTCTCATCATCCTCGCCCACTCCTCCTTTTCAAAGTTCATCATCAAAATGATAAAAACGTCCAGAGGCAGGGAGGGATTGTAAGTACTCACGATCTTCTTTGTCCCTTTCCTTACACAATGAGGATATGATCGAGTGGGGGCATTCTTATCAAAGACATAAATTGAGAAAACAAAACCAGATGCAGTGACAAATATAACGTTACTGATAACACCAGGGTGTGCTAAATGTAACCATTACTCCAATTGACAAAATCAACTACTTACAAACAACTGACAGACTGCTTTACACCGAATACTAGAAACAGATCGAAGCTCATTACATTAAGACACATTAAGCCTGAATTTGAAAATAAATGTGGGAGGAGAAACCCAGGTAGCAGTAGAACAAACATCTATAATTGAAACCCCAGCCCATTCTGCTCATGAGGCAGTCATGCCCCTAGTGGAATGGACATGTATACAGCCTAAAAATTATTTGTCAGCATGCTTATATGGCAAAGAAACAACAGATTTGATACACCTTACCAAAATTGCTTTGAGGATTTGCAACCCCTTCCTCCGGCACCAAAAACGACAAAGTTGACAAACTATGAGGTTATCTGAAATCAGCTGCTCTTTTCAGCTAAATCCTATGGGCTTTTGCAACATGTAAGAGGAACACAGAGTTGTCTGATTAAGAATTTTGAGTCAAGGATCGGAAAATAATTTCCTGGTTCTCATGAAAAGAGGAATTTACTCTCGGGTGGAAATTAGGACGCAGTGATAAAACAGCTCTATGCTCAAAAATCTTTAAATATGGGTTGCAGAACTTGAGGAACCCAGTTTAGGTGGAAAACAATTCTTTGCCTTTGGCCTTGGCAATTCAAATACCTTAAAAAGCCTGGATATTAAGACTTCGATGGTAGGGACACTTACCCCAAGGGCCCCTGAAAGCTTTGACAGCTGTCCACTGGAGCCTCAGAGTTGAATGTGACAAAGCCATCCTGAAGGAATCGAAGTATATTCTCAGTAGGTCTATAGAAAGAGGACAATTACCTTAGTATACACCACTATCAAAAGAGCCCAATGATAATTATGAGATTTCCTACTGGAATACCGGCTAGAAACCTGAATGGAAAGGGAAACTGGTAAAGAAAAAAACCTTGCTTAAAAGACTTTCGCTCTCAATCGCCAAGCTGACAGCTGAAGACGAGAAAGGTGTGAAAAGGTGAAAACAGGATGAGCCAATGGAGGGGGGAGACTATGGCAGAATCTACTCCTTGTCTATTGACAGGGACCAAAAAAGAGGGAAACAAGTATTTTTGGTCAAAGTGAAAGCACCAGAATCAAGTCTTCCTCCCACCGATAAACCTTGAGCAAAACCTTTGGAATAAGCAGAAATTGCAGGAAGGCACACAGGAGAGGTCGTGGTCAAAGATGCAGAAAATAAAGTATTTAATTCACTACTTAGAAATACAGTTCAGATGCAAATTAATACTAATCCAAAACACAAATTGAAAAATAGACTAAAATGTAAGATACAAAATGGCAAATAAATAAAATAAGGGGAATCAGAGGTAGACATTTTTAAAGTTTTAAGTATAAATAGCGCCAAGAAGCACAGAGTGTCAATAATAGTCAATGGTTGTAGTAGAAGAGGATCTAGGTGCAATTTGACACTGACTGCGATGGAGCGGGGTTGAATACCCCAACCAGGTTCATCCTGGGCAAACGGTTTTACCTTCTGACTCAGTCATTTAAGTCCCAATCCACTACAGGTTTACATTACACATGTAAAGCCCTCCAGGACCTCAAGGTGGATATTTAGAGAACCTACTGGGTGTCAGGTAGGTAGAAGCCAACAGCAGGGTCCAATACAGATCCAGCTGCCAATGGTCAGCTGGGCAGTTGCAGGAAAGCTCTTGTGCAGCTTTTGTATCCCTGTAGCTTGAATAGGAGTTTAGCCTTATGTCCCTTGGTCCTTCTTGAACCCTGGACAGAGAATTGGACTCCATCTGCATGAATACATTTGATACATATTTGCCCTACAACATACCATTAGGGCTCGCCTTAAAATGCATACTATAACAAACCCCCCGCCCCCCTCTTTTTCTGGCCCATTAGCACAGGGGGACCAATTATGTGTAGCTTATTATTTATATTTTGCATTTATTCAATTTTCATTTCCCTAGTGTACAAACCAGAAATCTCAATGTCCCTGACCTCTACAAGATGGCCTCCATCAACAGCATCACTTCATACCAAGAACTCTGCTACTACCTATCAAACTTCTTCCACAGCAAAATCGCAAATATCTACAACAAATTCACAGAGCAACCAGACCCCAGAGATCGCATCGAAAACACGCCCATCACCAACCATGACGGCCACCTGACCGAATGGAAAACTCTCACCAGAGAAAATACAGTGACGATCATGCAAACCATCATCTCAGGGGCCCCAACAGTTTGATGCTCCCAACACATCTACAACCTTGAAACATCCCCCATCAGTACTACATTGACCCATGTCATCATCACATCTGGCATTTTCCAAGAAGACTGGAACCATACAGCGGTCAACGCCCTCCTCTCGAAGCCGTTAGCTGACCCAAGCCAACCGAGCAACGTCTACCGTATCCCCATGCTTCCATATCCAGCCAAAGTGATTGAGAAGGTCATTGACAAGCAACTCACAACCCACCTCAAACATCACCACCTACTGGCCTACAATTCGGTTTCAGAAAAAAAACCCACATCACCTAAATAACACTCATCGCAGTCACCCACGACATCTGGACCTTCCTGGACTGAGGAGAAACAGTGGACCTCATCCTGCTCGCCATTTCTGTGACATTCAACGTGGTCTCCCACAACACACTCTTCAGAAGACTCCATGAGCTCGGCACCGAATGACCTGCTTTCCATGGGATCTGCTCTTTCCTCACGGGAAAAACCCCAAATGTCAGACTGCCACCCTTCACATCAGAAACAGAGTCTGGCATGGGGAGTCACCAAGAGATCGTCTGTCAGCCCCACCCTGTTCAGTGTTTACATTACTCTGCTTGTCAACATCTGATCCAAAGGTATCACCCTCATCTCCACATCGATGACACCCAGCTCATCCTCTCCCTGACAAACAAGACAACCACCACCAGAGCCAACTTCACCAGTTGTAGGAACATGGTCGCAAAATGGATGAGAACCCACTGCTTGAAGCTCAACTCTGACAAGACAGAAGTACTGGTGTTTGGAAACAGCACAGCCCCATAAGACTCCACCTGGTGCCTGACAGAGCTAGGACCCACACCCACTCATCACGCAAGAAATCTTGGGATAATCCTGAATGACAAGCTCATCATGATGGCACAAGTCAATGCAGTGAGTACTGCCTGCTTCCACATCCTACGTATGCTAACAAAGATATACTGGCTGCCTCAGAACACCAGATGCACAGTCACGCAAACACTCATTACAAGCAGACTTGAATACGACAACACCCTCTTCGCCGGAATCTCTAAGCAGCTCTTCAAAGACTTCAGGCCATCAGAACACTGCTGCAAGACATAACAAACACAAGACATTTTAAACTCTTGTCCAAATACTTATTTTGATTTTATTTAAAAGATCTGTACTGCACTTGGCAAAACCAATGAGCAGTCTAGCACTACAGGTAAAGCTAAGAGCAAAGTCATCTGTTTTGTCAGACAGCTTTCAGACGGACATGTCAAAAACCATGTTTTGAGCATTCTTTTAAATTTGTAGAGGGTATATTGTTTTCTTATAATCAAAAGGTAGCCAATTCCAAGCCTTGAGCATGCAATAATAAAATGCATAACTCCCGTTCTTACCTGCTGAATTTTAGAAATGTACAGTTGATGAATGTGCATTGAGAGGAAGGTGCAGGTAGGAAGATATTTTGGAAACCCATTCTGTAAGAATAAAGGTCCTCAAGGCTTTACTTCTCAATGGCCAATGCATGGATACTTGAACAAAATGTATTTCTGTAGAGGAAGCTAGTGAAGTTAAAAAATATGATGAGAATCAGAATGGTCTCGCTTTAATATTCAAAAATAATCTGGCCCTGCATTATATAGAAGATTTGGGTAATCCAGGTGCCAAATTGAAGCCTTGGTTATGATCTTTCTTCACTTTTTTGGTACTGGGGAATAATGTACTATATAATACAATATAATTCAACAACAAATAGACATAGGTCAGTTTTTTCTAATGGACACCAGAGGAGGTGCAGCTGCATCCATAGAACTTAGCCACCATGCTTTTGATTAACAACTCCAAGGCCATCCTATAAATCTGTTTTTCCCGTATTTAGTTGAAGAAAATTGTGTTTCTTCCACTCTACTACAGCCATTATGCAAACCTGAAACTTCTGTTGAAATGAGCCATATTGATCCTCTAGGCAAAAAATGTGTTGTTTATCTTGAAAAAGTGGGTTATTAATTTGGTTGAGGGTGATCATACCAACTTAACCCCTTCGATGCTCATGACGGAATGGTTCAGTCATGAGAATCGGTGCCCCTGTGCTCATGATGACGAAACTATTCCGTCATGAGGCCAGGGGCACGAAATCCCTCTGCTGCAGACAGCAGAGGGATTTCATTATCTCCCCCAAAGCCTCAGGAGCTGGGAAAGAGCTTCCCCAGCACCCGAGGCCCCCTCCCTGGTTTCTGTGCAATGACGATCAGCGCGCACGTCGCACTGTCGTCATTGCACCGACACCGAAACTGAAATGAGCCTCTAGGCTCATTTCAGTTTCACTTTAAAGCTTCATCAATTTAGGAAAAAGTTTAAGATAACTTCTTTAACAAACACTAACTCATAATGCATTAACAGCCCACAAACTTCGTACCTCCCCATTTGACTCCCTATCACCATTGCTGTGAGATAGCAGGCTCTGTCACTTGTCATGTGATTGACCATGCAAGGTCAGTTTGGACGCTGAGCTGCAAGTTAAACACTGAACTTGGCATTGGTGAAAGAGTATTGATGGACACCACTGTTAAAGAGTCATATTTTAAGGCCATTGTCTCCAAAAGAGCACTGGTTATTAACCTACTAACACACAAGAACATGCATGTTTGCTTGGTGGAGGATGGGCTACCAGCCAAAAAGGCATGACCCATTTTCTATATTTTTTTACTGCTGTAATTTAAAGGCATCTGGAACTATACATGCGGCACGTCTCCAGACTTTAGGAGCAGCAACAGCCAAACAAGAAGCTGGGTGGTGTACAAACACTCCAACGAGTGAGTAACCCTGATATTGACTACATACTGACCGGGTTCACAAACTCAGTTTCACCAGTATACAAGGGCATCTGCAGTGATCTCACTCATCTTTTTACCATCAGAGAGGTCCTGGGTATGGAACCGTTAGACCCTCATAACCTTCCACCAGCTGTAGTAGGTATAGAGTATGGACAAAAGATAGTTATCAAGCCTCATCGAGCTGTTTGTTTTTCTGTCTCATGGGCCAGAAAGGTACAACTAGATATGCCAATAGCCACACCAGGAGTATCATCTGCTACTCCTAGCTATCCTCAGATTGATACACATGGCAGTGGGGCATCTTCCATGTATCCGGGATAAAGGATTGGATTTAAGCCTGCACACATTGTTAGATTAGCTGTTTTATGGACAGGTGATGTATGAACCTTACATTTACAAGTTCCAAAAATAATGGATGAAATAATAAATATCATCAAGTCCATCAAACAAAATCATTAGGATTGTGGAGAAAACATTAGTTTTTAACAAAAATAACACCTTCATCTAACTCCTCCCATTTAAGGAAACCAAGGTTTACCTTTATTGTAAAGGTTCCTACTCAAACTACAAAGCAAGTAGTCAATGTTCAATGATAAATTTCCACAATTAATTTTGTGGTGATAGGCTTTGATTCTACGATATATTCAAGATTCAAACATCCAGTAAGGGGTATACTGTTGAAAATACATGTTTATGCCTTTACATTTCACAACTACCAGTAAAGCAGAATTCAAACATTAGTTGAAGACCTACATTAGTTTTCATTGGACCCGCTTCCCATTTTTTAGGTCTGAGCTAGAAGCAACTTTAGCTGTATTTTCAGAGGTTGTGCAGCAACAAATAAAAGAAGCATTGGCATAGCCAATAGGTCTCGCTTTTGGGACCTTATAAGTAATTAGTTATGCAGCACAATATCCTTGGTGCAACAACATCAACTGTTGCATGGCTAAACACTTATAAGGTCCCAAAGGCGAGACCTATGGCTAAAAGTACAAGCTGTTTCAAAAGGAAGCTGGAGTCCCAGAAGGATATTATTGTCTGTGCAGTAAACTAGACTAAGCAGGACAGAAAAGTCAATGAAGTTCTGGAAGAAACAGAAACACTTTGGATGAAATTGCAGGAAGGCAAGTGCGTGTTCAGTAGATCTGAAGAGGAACATTGAAGCAACGTTGGTAAAAGGTTCAATAAAGATATTACAATTCTATGAGGAAAAACAAGAACATCTGGTCTATACAGTTAAACAGGCATTGATTTACGCGCCCATGCAAACTGCATATGGTCTTAGACATCAAGTGTACCTCAAGATTAATGCCAGTGGTTAAGGTCTGGAGTCTCTAATGCATCAGGTAAATAAGAACGAAAAGTTTCAAAGTTGCATGTGACTGTCAAAAATTGCACCAGTAATAGCAACAAAACGCAGTCATTGAAAAGTAAATTTTGGCTTGCAAAAATTGCTGGAGTACATTTCCTATGTGAAGTACATACTGGAGACTAAGAATACAAAAAGCAGAGTGTCAAGGTTGCCTATAATGACAGTATACACCAGGGAGTTGACTAGAAGACAATTTAAAGCATTTGGTGGCAGCATCGATAATAGTAAGAAGGTGTGTCACTGATTGGTTGAGGGAAGCTCACTTCTAGAGATTTGGAAGTGGTGACCAAATTGGTTACAGAGAGTTGGACGAACAAAAGGTGCCTATCAAGTAGATTGAAATCATATGGGAAGGCTGCAAATGAATTATCTTTACGCCTATGTAACATCATTATGCTGGCTCTATATTCTTTGCGCTCGTACACACCATTGTACTGCTTTCTTTTTGTGTTTAGACGCATGTATCTGTTTGTATCTTATATGTAATTCCTTATATAATGTAAATGGCTCTAATGTAAAGAGCTCTGACACCTTTGGGTAAAGTACGCGCTATATGAAAATGAATAAATAAATTACGCAGGTGTGCTCAGTGGCACATGTGACTACAAGCTTGGCAGCTGTGTGGCTGTAATCCGTGAGATGTAACGTTTAGTGGCCATCACGTCGCACATTGTGAAATGTATTTATAAGTTGGCAGGTCCGGGATGTAGCTCTTCTTCGTGCAGCAAGGGCAGTGGCATTGTGAGAGTCTCGCTGCATCACAATCGTGGGTGTCTTTACTACCAGTATGCACTGTGCACATAACTGCCCATCGTGATCATTATGCATGCCATTGAAACACTTCCAACACAAGATCAAAACAAGTATAACACTCGTGACAACCTACATGGCCAGCATGGTCCCCATGCGGCAAGCGCTTCAGCTGCCCATGCAGAGGTAGTAAGCACTACGTGAATATTATAATCCTAAAACTGTAACACAAGACGGTTCAAAGTCAGAGGGTCTGAGGGAAAATTTTAAAGACCAGTCAGGATTTATTCCCCAATCTAAGAACAAGCAATAAGAAATCGTGGGGTCTACATTAGCGTTGCAAAAAGTGTGGAAAGGACCACTACAGACAGTTTTAATCAATAAAAAGTGTATATTTAAAGTGAAACAAAACCAGAAATTGTGCCCAACTGAGCTATCTGTGGGCACTTCCCTTTAAAGGACGAAATCCCTCACTCACCAAAAGGTGACATGCTTCATCATTTGGCATTCTCCTCCCAGAGGAAAAACATAGTTCCTCTGGGGGCTACAACCCCCTCTCTGAGAGGGAGGAGCTCAGGGATGTTTTAGATTGAGATGGACAATGTAAATCCACAAATGAAGAGCTAGCAGTGTGAATGAGGGCGCAGCGCAAAAGAATCAAAACAGTGAGGAGAGTGACTTAAAACTAGCTCAAGAGCGTCAAAAGAACATTAATGTGAGGCGTGCTTGGCCAGGATTAAAAGAACAGTGCATCTACGGTCTGTATCTACAATTTTAAACCGCGAAGATGGAATGAATCGGTCGACATGTTTCAGCCATGATGCCCATCAGTAGGCAAGGCTTTCATCAGGACCTAAGCTGCTGCTGCAAACTATTATGTGCATGTGATAACACAAAAAAGGCTATCAAAACTGCAAGGCTTTGGTTTTGATGTAGCGGTTGTCAAAGAATGTTACCTGAAATTGAAAACCGAAGAGAAAAAGGCAGAAAAACTTGAATATAGTAGACATGAATGTTTCAGAAAACTAGTTAAGTCTCACAAAACATACAAAACAAAAAGGACCACATACCCGTAACTACTGGGTAGGATACCGTACCTCTACCTGGCAACCGCTCCGGAAAAGGGCACCGCTCTGAAAGAAAGCGGTGTACAAACATATGTAATAACTAAAGTTGTGTCCTATCCACAATCAAGGTAAAGTGAATTAAACATACTTATACACTTAATAGGCACAAAGTCAGGAGTTAAAAAATTAAAGGGAGGAAAGACTCAAAAATTAGCAGTACGAAGTTTTGAAAATTTCGCGAAGATACGTCAGCCGGCGCCAAAGTTATTCCAAATAGAATGTTGCGGATTTCCTATGGTTAATAGGTCCTAACTAGAACTACCTACTGGCGACCGCCAGTAGGTAATATATATATATATATATATATATATATATATATATATATGACAAGCACAATCCTGAAGCGATCCCACTTCCGATCGAAAAAGCAGGTACCGACCACAATATGGGAAAAGTTCTTCTTTTATTGTTGCAGATAAAGAGGTTTCTGTGCAAAATTATAAATAAAGCAAGTGCTCAGCATGACGCATTTCGACTGCCCACCGGCAGTCTTGATCACATATATATATATATATATATATATATATATATATATATATATATATATATATACACACACACACACACACACACACACACACACACACACACACACACAGTTTCAAAAGGCCAATAAAAATATGCTTAAAAAAACAACAAAATATATATATATATATATATATATATACATGTTGCAAAAAGTCTGGAAAAAGCTTAAATAGCGCATACTTTTAAATATCAGACACAAATGATTTGTATATCCTAAAATTTGTGGGGTCTCCAACCAGTCCATCCTGAGCTAACAGTAGCTTGCAGAAGCCTTTAGAGTAGCTCCCACCCTGGAATTCCCTTTTAACTAATAACTGCAATAAATAAGTGTTACATTTGCATCTTAAACTTAAGGGAAGGCTATGTTTATTTTTCATTTTTCTAAGCCTGCAGATAGCAGAGTTTGATAATGAGCAGTGCTTCTTATTTATGACCCACATGGGTCATAGAGGTTATGAACTGAATCACTGATGTGTTTAACTCTTAAATAAATGCTTCTAGTGGCTGGCAGACACATTGCCATATTTAGAACTTCAAATTTCTCCCATTTAAAATAAAATGACTAGTTTTCAGAGAAGAAAAATGTTTCTAGGAAGCATCCTCTTAATGTTTTTCTCTACTTGAAAATTAAGCCTACTAAGTGCTACAGTTTTATGAAGCACGTTTCTTCATTTTAAATTCCTCACATTTAAACAGATGGCTGTGTTTTCCTGTTATAAATATGGCACCATGTCTATAGGGCACCGGTAGTAATATTCCTGATATCTGTAAAGACAAATTGACATGGGAGAAAATTAAAATGATGAGTTTTATGTAATGCATATAAACAAAGTTAACTCTTCAGTTGAATTTCCTCCCATTTCAAATTGTCACATCCACACACAGCAGGCATCCTGCTGCCAGTGGCTGGTAGACATGCTTCCATATTTATAACTGATAAATGCAGTCATATTTTCTTAAATGTGAGAAATTTTAAGTGCATAAAAATGTTACATCAAGTGCATAAAAATGTTCCCTATTTCGAAAAGGTCTGTAGAAACTTTTTCGGCACTTTCAACATCTCCTATTTAAAAAAAATGGCTGTATGTTTGTGTTGTACATGAAAAGGTGCCAAATATGGCGAAAGGCATGTCCTGTGCCACAAGTACATATGACACAGGTATCAGTCACCCATACACATAGATCCCATTGATTCACACACATGTGCATACATCCCCCACAGACTAAGCACTCACTGACACACATGGCAGACCAATCATAGTACCCCTAGTCACAGTATTTTGTTAAAACCATAGAATCGGGCTCTATAGACATTTGATTTAAAGTCAATAATGCTGGGTGAGGGGGGTCTCTGGTAATAATGAGCGAGTTACTTGGCCTTCAGTAGCTCACAATGATTTTCACTGATAAGAAGTAGCTCTCATTACAGAAAAGGTTTGAGACCCCTAAAGGAGAACGCATGTGAATAAACTGTAAACAAGTACATAAGTAATGCACTTTTTTCCTTGCCACAAACCGAATGGATGGCAAATGTTTTATATAAACCCAGTGGCGTAGCAAGGGGGTTGTGGAGGGCAGAGTGAGGGGTCCGCCCCAGGCAGCACTAACTTTGTAGGCTCTTACCTGCAGCCTGATGGCCGCTGATATCGGGTGGCAAACGCAGTGTCCTAAGGCCTAGCTACGCCACCGAATAAACTGAATACACCTCTCTATCTTTGCACTATGCGAAATGGCAGAAATCGGAGAACATATCGGATACCTAAAAAAAAAAAAAACTCACTGGCACGATTTTCGTAATACTGTTTGCACTGCCGATTAATAAACAGTATACAGACCGAGAGGTCACTGTCCTGATGATATAACAAGAGGTACCGTCAGTCTTCCAACAAAGTCTTTTTTATTGTTTACCACATTCTACAATATAACAAAACAGAGCTTCATTGAGAACGTTCTCATCCACTCTGTGGAGCGCGTCAGAGCAAATCTTGCATTATTTACATGCCTCAAACATCAAAAGCCTTGACAATTAGATTAAAAGGGTTTCCAACACAAAAACAGCCAAGAAACTCAGTTGTAAAAAAGCCTTCTCTAGAAATCATCTTTCTTGCCATTCAGCAACGTGATATATGTTAACAGTAAATTAACAGTAATTTAATTGACACTTGTGAAAACTTATTTGGATTCCATCTTACAATTAAAGCACAACTCCAGTTCATTATGAGGTATATTGTATGTATGCGTGTGTACTTATGTGTATACACACTTGTGTAAGTGCCAGTATGTATCTGTTGCTCCGTTTGTCTGAATGCATATGCATGTTTGTGCCTGTGTTTTCTGTTCGTCACAACGCACTAGGTCCATATGAAATTTCTATTACACTTCCATAATTTATCATTTGCGCAATTTCATGTTACACAAATTAAGCAACATTTCGGAAAAAAGCATGTCAATCTGCACGCTTTAGTTGCTGCTGGGACTGGTTTAAAAAGTAAATGTCTTCCTGAAGACTGCTTCGGACAGAAAATGTATTGCTGGAGACATTTTACCTCAAACCAGTTCCTTGCTGGTATCTCAAATGGCTTCAGAATGTGAGGTATGCCCTTATGTTTCGTTTCCACTCGAGATACATCACCATTTATTTCCCAAAACGGACATATCATTTTGCATAATTTTCTTGACATTTCCAGTAATTAGGCTTTTTAAATTACACAATTTCGCACATCTCTCCACAAAATAACATACAACCATTAGAATAAATACATATACAAGTAAAACAAACCAGTCCTATTGGGATTACAAATGCTTATTTTTGTTTGTTTCTCAATTCGGATACACCCCCTAAAGGAAGAGGAGTGATTTAGGAAAATGTTGTTTTTTTAAGGGTGATGGAAGCAGAGTTAAGAATTTTTAAAGTATTTAATACAATCTAGTGTCTAAAAGATCAAATCGCCAACCACGGGTATCTGGTAACGAGAAACCAGGGCAAAGTCAAAAGTTAAAGCTGACCACAATGGAGTGAGGGTTGGATACACAAGGTGGATTGGGACTGGTCTTGACTTACCTTGGGACTGCGAAAGTTTCCTGAAGAAAAGTCCAGGAGAAGGTTGATTTCAGTGGGACAAGCAGCAGTCTGTGCCTGAGGAAACATCGTCATCATCAGGAGCCCCTGGATGAAGCTCTCAACAATAGTGCCAAAAAGCTCTAAGCGGGAAAAGCTGGATTTTCAGGCTGAGGAGGTGATCAGGGAGGCCAACAACTTTTTGCAAGTCAAAAACCTCCAGGGACAAAGCTGCAAGTCGTACCTGAAGAGGTCTCCATGAGGTCAGATCAGATTGCTCGGAGGTCCCGCTGAACAGAAATGGCTATTATGGAGAAGAACATCTACCACAAAGTCGGTTGAACAGCGATGCACCTTCGTATGATATTGCTGGCAGGTAGGCCCCAGTCTTATGTTCGCTCTTATTGTTAGTTTTAGTGAAAAGGTTTCTAAGTGGCAACTGTTAGGGTTAGGAAGGAGCAGCACCTCTAGCACCACTTCCAAGGTCAAAGCTCTTGGAGGGACCCACTGGGAAGGAGGGGGGTGGTTAAGGCTCACTCCAGCAGAGACCAGGTGCAAGGTTTATGGTCTCTGGAGCTGGTTATGTCCCTGTAGCTCGCACAGGAGGCCAGCCACCTAGCCCCTGGAGTCACTCTGGTAGACCTGGTTTCAAGCTAGCAGTAGGGCAGTCCTCTAAGGAATAAGGCAGGCCTCAAGCAGCAGGTCAGTTCTCTGGTAGTCCAGCCAATCCTTCTGAAGTCTTCCACAGGTCTAGGAGTATACTGAAGAGTTGTTCTGAGGGTCCAATATTTATACTTGGTGCCAGTCTTTGAAGTGGGAGGACATCCTGGCTACACCCACATCTGCTTCTAGAAAGGTCTTCCCCTTCCAACGCACCAAGAAGTCTAGGTTGACAAAAGAATAGTGTCAGGGTCCTTTGTGTGTGCTGGAAGCAAGCCTTTTGAAATTTACGTGGGGCAGAAAACCAACTCAGCCCTCCACCATCCTCGCAAAAGCCCTTCCTGTAAACATCTAGTTCCCCTCTGTCTCACTGTCTGGGAGGAATACACAAAGCCCAGCAGCTGAGCTATTCACAGTCATGTGACCCAAGAAACGGGCAACAGGCACCAAATAGGGAAAGAAAATGTTAACTTACAAAAAGTGGTATTTTCAGAATTGTGACTTCAAAATCGACTTTGAAATTACAATTCATTTGATTCCAATCCAAACAATGCAGTTCTACTTGCTCCCGATTAAAGGTTGGCACTTAATAAATAGAATAGGGTAACCCAATGTTATCCAATGGAAGATGCATGCTTTACATTAGTGGAAAAGGACTTTAAAAGCCCATAGGACATGTCCTGGTAGTGAAAAACTCTTAAGGCCTATCCTAGAGGTGACATATATATAACAAAGGAAGGTTTAGGCCCTACAAAAGGTTTTATAATCCGGGTTATTATGGAAGTTTTAAACTGCCCTACAGGCTACAATGGATTTTTAAAGTGCTACTTTAGTGGTTGGCACAATGAGTGCTGCAGGCCCAGTAGTAGCATTTAATTTACAGACCCTAGGTTCATGTTGTACCATATACTAGGGTATTATAAGTAAACTGAATATGCCAATTAGGTGTAAGCCAATTGTTCCATGTTTTAGGAAGAGAGCACAAGCACTTTAGCACTGGTACGAAGTGCTAAAGAGTCCTAATGCCAAATAAAACTAAATTCAGAAAACAGGAGGGGTGAAGGCAAACTGTTTGGCAGAAGACCATACCAAGGATGTCAGGCCTAACAAAACTGATAATGTGAAGAAAAAATAAAAAAAAGACTTATTATATTTCCTCATTCGTGCATGTGCGATTTGTCAATGGGCATGACTATAGTTGCCAAGTTGCTAAGCCAGTTCTGGAAACTTAGTTTATAAAAATATACAATCTGAAACTTACAGTAATGCTTCTTGTGCTGCTTTTATCAATACAAGTAAGGAGTTAAAAATGCCAACATGCAAAAAACTTTGGGCGAAAACCTCTGACATTTACCATCTATGCACATGCCCATGTGTTGTCAGTGCCTTTACATAAACCTTGGTGTGAGGTCTGTGAAAATGAGCACCTGTACATGTGCTGTCTGTAAACATTTTTGCCTATACAAGTGTTATCGATCAGTGGCAGCTAGTAGGGAACGGGGGTGGCGGAGGTTGAACAATATATATATATATTTTTTAAAACACTTACCTTATCTGCCGTCTCTACTTTTCGCCTCCACTTCTCTTCTCTTCCTGACTCTGAGTCCAGAAGAAGCAGGAAGCACACAGGCTCCCCTAAGCCAATCACAACGCTGCAATGCAGCGTTGTGATTGATCTGAGTGCTGTGGTTCGGCACTCAGATGGGGACAGGAAGCATCTGCATGTTCTCCACCAGGCTGTGCATTACAGTCTAGTGGGGAATATGCAAAATGCACATGACTGTTTGGCCGGCCCAAGATGGCTGGCCAAACCGTAATGCGCACTTAAGTGCATGCCCCATCCTCATCCCGGTGACCCCAACCCCGCCTGCCCTAACCCAGCCCCGCAGCAACGAAAAATAAAATGATAACGCTGTTCTTTTATTTTTCCACTGCTCTGAGAGTAGTGGGGTGACGCTCCTCCACCTTAGCGGAGGAGCCGTCCCTATTGTCCATGTATATCACTGGTTGCATACGCCGTTTGTGTGTGCAAGGAGGTCTGAATCGATATTGGTCCTTGTGTGCTTGGTGGCTTGCAAATGTGTGTGTGGGCTTGTTCCACTGTACACTGTGTGTCGCCATGTACATGCACTAATTAAAGAAGGTCAAATCTGTTGGCTTTGTGACTGGTTAAGAAAGGGAAAGAACGTAGGACAGACGGGATGCAATTAACATGATCTAAATGAGATACTGCATCCAGGGAAAAACTAATTCGCAAAAATCAGCAATTGTGTCATCGGATATTGAGAGATGGGTCAAGCTGTGTTTAATCTGCCATAGGTAGAGGATAATTACTAATCTAGACCCTTCAGAGAGATCGACATTTGCACACAAAGTGCACCATAAATGTGATTTAATGTGTTTCTAAATGACCCACGGAAGAGCATCCATAACTGTGGAACAAAAATGTTCAACGCAAAAAACTAATTAAACCTGTGAAGTTCTGAGAAATGGAGAATTTCACTTGATAGGATGCTGGGGTCACTTCCTTGCCTTGAATGTACAAGTAGCGCACATTACAGACCAAAGTACCACCCTTAAATGGTAAGGACACATGTAGGCCTGCTCGGAGGTGCTCTTCAAAAGAAAGAATTCCACGATTAAAAAACCACAGTTTGAATCATACAGAGAGCGTGGTCACAAAATCCGATAAAAAAGATAAAGAGCCGAGCAATGGCTGGTGCTATAAGGGCGCGCTTCCTGCCCCTGAGGTTTGTTCGGCAGCATTTTATACAACTGGTGATAAATAGCCTCTCTATTGTTATTCGTTTAGATCAGTGGTCGAAGTGGGGGAAAAACTGTAGGGGAACTGTGGGCGGAGAATCAGAGGGCGGGAATAACCCAAGGATTGGCTCAGTGGGCGGAGCCAGAGGTGTGGCCAGAGTCCGCAAACATCCCAATTTTTAGTATTTGTTTGGCATTTCACTGCCCAGTTTAATCAACCAATGGATACACATTATTATATAAGGTTATAATGAGTTATTGACATTAAAACACATTCACAAAGTAGGATATGCTTCTAATCACAGAATGTCCCAAATACGATAAAATGTGGAAGCACAAGCCATTTGTCGCCGAGCCACTGAGTTTGTCATCAGCACTTCTCCCTTTTTCCACAACAGCAGTTCCAACATGAATAGCAAAATATCCTAGTTTGCAAATGTTTTCTATATAATTATGGCTCTGCCATATTTGACTCCTATTGCAAGGTCTGCTGCATGATCTGACCATTTAAACTAATAAATTGTTTATTGCTCAAACGTATCAAAAGTTAATAAAAAATGTGAATTGTTTTCCTGCGAGTGGATGGCTTATTGCAAAGGTTGACTGATCACCTTTCTCACTGTTTCATTTGTATCTTACACTGGTACTAATAAGGCAAAATCTTTCCAAAAAACTGCTAGCATGTGTACACATGTAAAAATAATAAAATATACTGCATTACGCTGCAGCCTTTTTTTTAAAGCATAATTTAGTCAACACTGCGGCATAATTTTATCCTCTTTTGCTGCATATTTAATTCCAGTGGCCCCACAGCAAGCAGCACATGTTAAAAGTGCTTGTGAATGAAGCAGAGAGACTGTGAAGTTTGTGAACTTAGTTTGGTGTGCGTGCAATTCTGCATTGCCAATCCCTGGTGAGTTGCAGCTACTACTTCTGAAACAAGGCCAATGGAGCTAACTATGGGTGAGGCAGACTGGCCTCAAGGGCAGGGCCGGCCTTAGCACTGGTGGTGCCCTGTGTATTTATTGTTATTACCCCCTAATGACCACCTCTGCCATGGATTCCCTCACTACCACCCTTTAACAGTGCCCCTCAAGTCTCCATAACCACACTGTCTCTCAGATGCATTTAATTTGATTTACAGCGCCACTCATACCAGTGTAGGGTGTCAGAGCACTTTACATCACACACATTACTCACAGACAATCAATATGTAGGTAAATTACTGTATAGAAAATGTTACATAAGACTAAGGACTACAAGGTGTAGGCGTCACATGACAACCATACTACTAGGCCGTATAGTTGAATAGTGATTGGTCTGGAGAAACAGAAACTCAGAATTTAAAACGCAATACTATGGTTGGGGGTTCTCTTTAATAATCAGAATAAATTTCTGTCCAAAAGAACACTTTTTGAAACATTAGGATAATCAAAGACTGGGGGGAAAAACATAACGCTCTAATTTATAGCTTGCAGTTTGTATGCAGCTCTTAGATGAAAGTTAATAGCTCACTGTTGTAGGTTAGGATTTTAACTTATAAACTGCAAGTAACAAACGGATCTCTCTGACAAAAGCAGTAGCCCACTGACCTATTTACATTATGTGCACTTTGTGATCTGTGTAGGAAGGTGGAATCTGACTGCATGGTTGCCCCCTCTTTTTCCTGGTGTTTTGCTGGTTTTCGACTTAGGCTGGGGTCCTGAATAGCAGGATCCCAGCCAGACTATCTGCTTTCTCCCTTAAATTGATTACAAGTACTATAGGTACCCTCCAAATTGGATTCTGGGGTACCCTTATAAGTCCCTAGTATATGGTATACTATGTACCAAGGGCATAGGTACCCCCGAGGCCTACCAGGGGCTGCAGCATGTATTGTGCCACCCCTGGGAAGCCTTCCAAAATTACACCACAGGTCTGCAATGGCAGCCTGGGTAAGGTGGTGCATGCACCCCTTACTGAGATATAGGTTCACTATAGCTCTCCATATCACTGCACATATAAACCTATCAGTCACCCCTATGGCAGGCCTTATCAATCCTGAAGGCAGGGTGCTGGGTTTTATGTGAGAGGGTGCCCATGCATGAGCAGAGCCCCTCTGCAGCCTTCTGAACCTTTATTCCAGGGTTATTTGTGATATAGCCAAACCATACACTCTTTAGTGCATTATAACCAAACGGTAAATGCTAACTTTGGGATGGCTGCACGGAAACATGTTTGGTGTCAAATACTTTGGAATCATACCCCCACACCAGTAACTGGTGTGGGAGTATGATCCCACCCTTCTAGAGGGAGAGACATGACAGCACCGGTCTACCCGGTACCAGCTAATGGAGCCCTGGCATCACAAAATGGATGCTGCCAGCCACAGACATGAGTCTGCCCTCCTGCTGCTGGACGAAACTCCGGCAGGGAAGGCCTGGACAATAGGTTTCCTGTCACAGGGAGGTGTCCCCACCTCCCAGACAGGCTTTAATGTATTGGGGCTGAGTGGGTGCACTCCAAGAGTGCTTTGAAGTTCAGTACTGGGGGCACATGTGGTGTCCCTGTGCATAGTCCAGCTCAAGCCGGTTGCAGGGGCTACCAGACCCTGCTCTGGCGTGAAACTGTACAAAGGAAATGGATGTAGCCACCCCTCTTTCCTGACCCTCCCATAGGTGCGTGCCTCGAGTTTGTCCCACCCCTTCCTTGGGTATAAGAAAGGAACCCCTGGCTACAGGACTTTAGATTACACCTGAACGAAACTCTGATACTGAATCCTGGAACTTCGATGATCTACCTTGAACTAAATGAGTGAAGAATCTCCCTTGGAGTAAAGGAGTTACTCCCCTGCAAGGCAGGCACCAAAGACACATCTGACCGGTTTGCATCTCCAAAGCTCCCACCGTACTCCAAAGAATTTTGCAACACAGGGGGTGTGTTTCCGTGGTCGTAGACGTTGATCAGCAAGTCTGAGGCCCGTATCCCTTGTGGCGACCGTGCAACCCGAACCCCTGGACACCGCGACAATTTGCAGAAGCATCCGCTTTCCAACGACTCCTGCAGCTAAGCTTTGGGTTACTTGTAGCCCTGACCCGGAGCAGCATTTGTACCGAAGATTGCTTGCCTACACTCCATGAGTGTTCCGTGAGCTGGCCCTTTGTGTTTTCTCTCGAGGTCCCTTCGCGATCCCTAGTCCGTCAACTGGTGGGTCCCTGTGAAGGCAACTTTACAGTAATTGGGCTTACATGGTTGCTCCAGACATGCCCTGACTCTCCATTGCTTGGGGAGTCCCCAGAATCTTGCTGGACAGCTCCGAAGCATCTTTTCTCTTCCTGCGTGGGTTGCTGTTGCCAAGGATTGTTGTGTTCAATCCGAGCACAGACACCGCTGCACTCGACATCCTTTGTGGGACGGCTCGAATCCAGCTCCTGGTTGTCGTTGACGCCTCCTGGTCCTCGGCGCTGCAGAGTCAAGCTTCGCCTTTTCGCACCTGAATCCCCAACATCGTTGGGCATTCGTCTATCGTGCCCCTGGTCACTGGCAAGTGACCCAGACTCGGTCCCCTCTGCTTTCAGGTTCTTCTGATATTTGATCCAGGCTTGGATCACACTGGACACTTTTCTCCTTCCCGGCAGCAGCACTTTGCAGCAGATCGCCATTGAAATCAACGACGATTCCCGACACCATTTGACAACTATGCACCCCTTCCCTTGGTGAGGTAACTCCAGTGCTCCTGTGGGTGCTGGCCCTAGAACCCCCTTAGTCTAAAGGGGTTTGCTCAAAGTCCTCTCCTAAGTGTCCTTAACTTCTAAAATTCCATACGCGACTTTCCCATAGAATAGTACGGGCTCGCGCCTGTGTTCTCACAATGCACGCGTCCCCCGTGGGGCTTCTGTATCACTACCTTTCGTGGTTCCTTAGGGTCCCAGCAATTCTACGTGCTCTAGTCACTGTGTCTAGTCAAGTCGTGGTTCTTATACCACTTTCTTAATATATGGTTTGGTCCGCCCCTAGGGCCCATTGTATATTGTGCTATTTACTATTGTTTTAGAACTGTATTATTGTGTATCTTGGACTATCTCATAAAGAGATTAGTAGTGAGTGTGTAGAAATAAATACATATATTTTATATATACCTTGTGTGGATCTCCTTTCATTTAGTAATTCAAGAGGTTATAATCTGGTAAACCAAGCTGCTTTACACTCCTTCAAGACTTAGCCTGAAGGCGGCTCTCCATAGCTACCACTAGGGATAGCTTTCAATAAAGGTTGTCTTTAAATCTATCATCAATAAGGGTTGTTTGGACTGGTACAAGGTGCCCACTATAACTAGTGGACAGCATATACCAGGCCAACTTCTCACAATCTACATGGTACATGTTCTTTGCAGTGGACACATTAACCCTCTGAGCTACCTTTCCATGAGTCAAAACTTCCACTAGACAAAATGATCTCTCTCTAGGAAGAACATTAAACACCAGAGTCATCATGACATGTTTATTGTTGCCGAAAATTACTAGAGGCCAGGAAGGAGGCAGCAAGCGCTTTAAAACCTTAATATACTTGCAAACATAATGCCTCAACCCAAAGTCAGCACCCGGTGCGGTCACACCGGTTGCACTGCCCTAGAGCTGGCCCTTCTCAAGTGTCCTGTGACCTCAGTGACAGAGTCACTGTCACTCTAGGGTATGCTGCTTCATAGGCCTGTCTGCACGACTGGAGGTGAACATCAGTATGGATTGTGGTGGACAAACCTTGAAAGTTAACCAACACTTGCTAGGGCCCACCTGCTGGTGCTAAGACGCCAGGGCTTCTAAGCTCGTATGCAGCCTTCTGAGGTCTAGCATAGGAATGTGCTCCCTCGAGAGAGTGGTCAGGTGGACTGATTATTAAGGCTGAACCTGGTTTCCCAGTTCAAAATTCAGTAGCTCTGGCCACAGTGCCACATCCTCTCCCCCACGGAACACCATACTGCCCCAATGAGAAAAACTCACACTGCCTTCAACTAAAACCCTATTGCTGCCGGCTATAAACACCTGGATGCGGCTCAATTTAAATGACGCACAAGACAAGAGCAATATGCGGCCTACAAAAAAAAGTAGCAACATCCTGGATAAAGCAAACCCTCATAGGAAATGCAAAATTTAGCAAACCATGTGACATGTAAGCAGGAACAACATGGTTACCTCAACGCGTTTACACTCGCTATTCAGAAATCAGGGAGTGCTTTTGCCTGAAAAGTTAAGGACTTGACTACAGGGTCGTGAATGGACCCATTTCAATGTCCATTGCTTATATCCTTACAAAACATAAGCAGTATGGTAAAAAGACCACATCCCTGGACACAGAGCCGCAGTACACATTTTGCTTTCCAATCCACACTTTGCAGTACCTCCAGGATTGGTGCACTAGTTGCAAGCCCAGGGAAAACAAAGACAAGAAAACAAAAATAGCGCTTCACTGGCAAACTCTGTAAAAGTGGCGCTAATGTGTTTGGGTGTAAATACAATCAATCTGGCCAGTTTCCTACCACTCTGTCTTAATTTAGTTATTTTTCATATTTTTAACCTTTTATTCCAGATGCTGCACGTTAGAATTAAAATACATTTCCAGCAAAAATGTTTTTCTTTTTTGGATTCATTCCACAGGGGAGCAAATAAAAGAAAGGAGAGGAAAGATAGGGAAAACCCCGTCTTGAAGTCTCGGTTTTCAGTAAGAGAAGAACTGCTAGACAGAAAGAGAGGGAAGAAGGAAAGAGGGGGGGGGGGCAGCTGAAGCGGCAGAGCAGAAGAGGACACTGTATTTTTCTTCTCTGGGCGAGAAGGAAAAGACAGTCTTGTTACTTCTCTGCCGCCCGTACTCGAACGCCAGGGAACCGCCAGGGAAACCGCCAGGAACGCTGCGCTTTATTTATAGGCGACGGTGATTTCTTACGTCCTGGGACGCATTTTCAAAATAAAAAAGTAGGGGAACGGAATCCCTGGAATTGAAGACGTAGGGGCAAGCCGTGCCCTGCCGATCCCGCCCACTTCGACCACTGGTTTAGATGTATGTAAAGTCAAATGTACCACTTACTTCATGACGACCGGACGGGGGCGTATAAGAAGATGGCTGGCTGGCCACAGTGTTCGCACACCGCATGCGTCGCTGAGCCCATATTGTCTCATGCTGGGTAAAGCACCACCCTATCTATTATGGCAAGGCAATGTGAGCCCAGCACGTTCCAAATGAAGTTCTGTAACAATTGTAAGATGTGAATGTAAACTGAGAACAATTAGAATCATACATAGTGAAGAGATTGTACAATACTAAAGCGAAATTCAAACGAGGAGGCAAAGGCTCTAACTAGCAATCATCTGTATGAGGCACAACGTGAAACCCAGTCTACGAAAGACTGAGACAAAACAGCATCTGGTCACACGCTTCACAGGAAGGTACATGCGAGTCGAGGGAGCGATGTTAAAGAAAGCTACAAATAAACCAGCATTGAAAGTATGGGGCAACTGAAGTGTGTCTCCTGGGTGTGGACTCAGCTCACTCATAAATGTGCCAGTGAGGTGGAAAAGTGTATTCTCCCTTTTCCTTAAAGTTACTTTTACAAAAAAGTAACTTAAGCTATTATAATATTCAAAACCTAAAAGCAAGTAGAATTAAATTGAAGATACACATTTTTGGGTAAATCAAATGCCTTTCCCATCACGAGTTTTCTGAAGAAGATCATTTAACAAGGATATACATTTTGAACTGTTATTGCTTCAAATGACAGGCACCAGAGAAGCATCCCGGAGGCCACCACAACTCATGCGACAAATTGTACATCTAATAGTAGAAGTTATCAGGGAAAATTGAAAAAAAAGCTGAGCATATTGACTTTCCTTTGAGATCTACATTACCTTCTCATCATCCTCGCCCACTCCTCCTTTTCAAAGTTCATCATCAAAATGATAAAAACGTCCAGAGGCAGGGAGGGATTGTAAGTACTCACGATCTTCTTTGTCCCTTTCCTTACACAATGAGGATATGATCGAGTGGGGGCATTCTTATCAAAGACATAAATTGAGAAAATAAAACCAGATGCAGTGACAAATATAACGTTACTGATAACACCAGGGTGTGCTAAATGTAACCATTACTCCAATTGACAAAATCAACTACTTACAAACAACTGACAGACTGCTTTACACCGAATACTAGAAACAGATCGAAGCTCATTACATTAAGACACATTAAGCCTGAATTTGAAAATAAATGTGGGAGGAGAAACCCAGGTAGCAGTAGAACAAACATCTATAATTGAAACCCCAGCCCATTCTGCTCATGAGGCAGTCATGCCCCTAGTGGAATGGACATGTATACAGCCTAAAAATTATTTGTCAGCATGCTTATAGGGCAAAGAAACAACAGATTTGATACACCTTGCCAAAATTGCTTTGAGGATTTGCAACCCCTTCCTCCGGCACCAAAAACGACAAAGTTGACAAACTATGAGGTTATCTGAAATCAGCTGCTCTTTTCAGCTAAATCCTATGGGCTTTTGCAACATGTAAGAGGAACACAGAGTTGTCTGATTAAGAATTTTGAGTCAAGGATCGGAAAATAATTTCCTGGTTCTCATGAAAAGAGGAATTTACTCTCGGGTGGAAATTAGGACGCAGTGATAAAACAGCTCTATGCTCAAAAATCTTTAAATATGGGTTGCAGAACTTGAGGAACCCAGTTTAGGTGGAAAACAATTCTTTGCCTTTGGCCTTGGCAATTCAAATACCTTAAAAAGCCTGGATATTAAGACTTCGATGGTAGGGACACTTCCCCCAAGGGCCCCTGAAAGCTTTGACAGCTGTCCACTGGAGCCTCAGAGTTGAATGTGACAAAGCCATCCTGAAGGAATCGAAGTATATTCTCAGTAGGTCTATAGAAAGAGGACAATTACCTTGGTATACACCACTATCAAAAGAGCCCAATGATAATAATGAGATTGCCTACTGGAATACCGGCTAGAAACCTGAATGGAAAGGGAAACTGGTAAAGAAAAAAACCTTGCTTAAAAGACTTTCGCTCTCAATCGCCAAGCTGACAGCTGAAGACGAGAAAGGTGTGAAAAGGTGAAAACAGGATGAGCCAATGGAGGGGGGGAGACTATGGCAGAATCTACTCCTTGTCTATTGACAGGGACCAAAAAAGAGGGAAACAAGTATTTTTGGTCAAAGTGAAAGCACCAGAATCAAGTCTTCCTCCCACCGATAAACCTTGAGCAAAACCTTTGGAATAAGCAGAAATAGTAGGAAGGCACACAGGAGAGGTCGTGGTCAAAGATGCAGAAAATAAAGTATTTAATTCACTACTTAGAAATACAGTTCAGATGCAAATTAATACTAATCCAAAACACAAACTGAAAAATAGACTAAAATGTAAGATACAAAATGGCAAAAAAATAAAATAAGGGGAATCAGAGGTAGACATTTTTAAAGTTTTAAGTATAAATAGCGCCAAGAAGCACACAGAGTGTCAATAATAGTCAATGGTTGTAGTAGAAGAGGATCTAGGTGCAATTTGACACTGACTGCGATGGAGCGGGGTTGAATACCCCAACCAGGTTCATCCTGGGCAAAAGGTTTTACCTTCTGACTCAGTCATTTAAGTCCCAATCCACTACAGGTTTACATTACACATGTAAAGCCCTCCAGGACCTCAAGGTGGATATTTAGAGAACCTACTGGGTGTCAGGTAGGTAGAAGCCAACAGCAGGGTCCAATACAGATCCAGCTGCCAATGGTCAGCTGGGCAGTTGCAGGAAAGCTCTCGTGCAGCTTTTGTATCCCTGTAGCTTGAATAGGAGTTTAGCCTTATGTCCCTTGGTCCTTCTTGAACCCTGGACAGAGAATTGGACTCCATCTGCATGAATACATTTGATACATATTTGCCCTACAACATACCATTAGGGCTCGCCTTAAAATGCATACTATAACAAACCCCCCGCCCCCCTCTTTTTCTGGCCCATTAGCACAGGGGGACCAATTATGTGTAGCTTATTATTTATATTTTGCATTTATTCAATTTTCATTTCCCTAGTGTACAAACCAGACCTCTCAATGACCCTGACCTCTACAAGATGGCCTCCATTAACAGCATCACTTCATACCAAGAACTCTGCTACTACCTATCAAACTTCTTCCACAGCAAAATCGCAAATATCTACAACAAATTCACAGAGCAACCAGACCCCAGAGATCGCATCGAAAACACGCCCATCACCAACCATGACGGCCACCTGACCGAATGGAAAACTCTCACCAGAGAAGATACAGTGACGATCATGCAAACCATCATCTCAGGGGCCCCAACAGTTTGATGCTCCCAACACATCTACAACCTTGAAACATCCCCCATCAGTACTACATTGACCCATGTCATCATCACATCTGGCATTTTCCAAGAAGACTGGAACCATACAGCGGTCAACGCCCTCCTATCGAAGCCGTTAGCTGACCCAAGCCAACCGAGCAACGTCTACCGTATCCCCATGCTTCCATATCCAGCCAAAGTGATTGAGAAGGTCATTGACAAGCAACTCACAACCCACCTCAAACATCACCACCTACTGGCCTACAATTCGGTTTCAGAAAAAAAAAACATCACCTAAATAACACTCATCGCAGTCACCCACGACATCTGGACCTTCCTGGACTGAGGAGAAACAGTGGACCTCATCCTGCTCGCCATTTCTGTGACATTCAACGTGGTCTCCCACAACACACTCTTCAGAAGACTCCATGAGCTCGGCACCAAATGACCTGCTTTCCATGGGATCTGCTCTTTCCTCACGGGAAAAACCCCAAATGTCAGACTGCCACCCTTCACATCAGAAACAGATTCTGGCATGGGGAGTCACCCAGAGATCGTCTGTCAGCCCCACCCTGTTCAGTGTTTACATTACTCTGCTTGTCAACATCTGATCCAAAGGTATCACCCTCATCTCCACATCGATGACACCCAGCTCATCCTCTCCCTGACAAACAAGACAACCACCACCAGAGCCAACTTCACCAGTTGTAGGACCATGGTCGCAAAATGGATGAGAACCCACTGCTTGAAGCTCAACTCTGACAAGACAAAAGTACTGGTGTTTGGAAACAGCACAGCCCCATAAGACTCCACCTGGTGCCCGACAGAGCTAGGACCCACACCCACTCATCACGCAAGAAATCTTGGGATAATCCTGGATGACAAGCTCATCATGATGGCACAGGTCAATGCAGTGAGTACTGCCTGCTTCCACATCCTACGTCTGCCAACAAAGATATACTGGCTGCCTCAGAACACCAGATGCACAGTCACGCAAACACTCATTACAAGCAGACTTGAATACAACAACACCCTCTTCACCGGAATCTCCAAGCAGCTCTTCAAAGACTTCAGGCCATCAGAACACTGCTGCAAGACATAACAAACACAAGACATTTTAAACTCTTGTCCAAATACTTATTTTGATTTTTTTTAAAAGATCTGTACTGCACTTGGCAACACCAATGGGCAGTCTAGCACTACAGGTAAAGCTAAGAGCAAAGTCATCTGTTTTGTCAGACAGCTTTCAGACGGACATGTCAAAAACCATGTTTTGAGCATTCTTTTAAATTTGTAGAGGGTATATTGTTTTCTTATAATCAAAAGGTAGCCGATTCCAAGCCTTGAGCATGCAATAATAAAATGCATAACTCCCGTTCGTACCTGCTGAATTTTAGAAATGTACAGTTGATGAATGTGCATTGAGAGGAAGGTGCAGGTAGGAAGATATTTTGGAAACCCATTCTGTAAGAATAAAGGTCCTCAAGGCTTTACTTCTCAATGGCCAATGCATGGATACTTGAACAAAATGTATTTCTGTAGAGGAAGCTAGTGAAGTTAAAAAATATGATGAGAATCAGAATGGTCTCGCTTTAATATTCAAAAATAATCTGACCCTGCATTATATAGAAGATTTGGGTAATCCAGGTGCCAAATTGAAGCCTTGGTTATGATCTTTCTTCACTTTTTTGGTACTGGGGAATAATGTACTATATAATACAATATAATTCAACAACAAATAGACATAGGTCAGTTTTTTCTAATGGACACCAGAGGAGGTGCAGCTGCATCCATAGAACTTAGCCACCATGCTTTTGATTAACAACTCCAAGGCCATCCTATAAATCTGTTTTTCCCGTATTTAGTTGAAGAAAATTGTGTTTCTTCCACTCTACTACAGCCATTATGCAAACCTGAAACTTCTGTTGAAATGAGCCATATTGATCCTCTAGGCAAAAAATGTGTTGTTTATCTTGAAAAAGTGGGTTATTAATTTGGTTGAGGGTGATCATACCAACTTAACCCCTTCGATGCTCATGACGGAATGGTTCAGTCATGAGAATCGGTGCCCCTGTGCTCATGATGATGAAACCATTCCGTCATGAGGCCAGGGGCACGAAATCCCTCTGCTGCAGACAGCAGAGGGATTTCATTATCTCCCCCAAAGCCTCAGGAGCTGGGAAAGAGCTTCCCCAGCACCCGAGGCCCCCTCCCTGGTTTCTGTGCAATGACGATCAGCGCGCACGTGGCACTGTCGTCACTGCACAGAAACCGAAACTGAAATGAGCCTCTAGGCTCATTTCAGTTTCACTTTCTATGTGCTCAGGGGGCTATCTCAGCTCCCTGAGCACGTAGAAAGAAGGGAGAGGTATTATTGGAAAGGGGAACCCCTCCCCAGTGGATCCCTGCTGGGGATCACCCCAGGAGGACGATCCCCAAGCAGGAATCCACCCACTAGACACCAGGGAGGGGGGAGCTGCCACTTGGGCAAGGGCCTTCGCTCCCCCATAAACAAATGGGCACAATTCAGTCTTTCTGCCCCCCCCCCCGGGGGGCAGACGGGGCAGTAGCCCCCAATCTGCCTCCATGGGGGGGAGGGGGCAGAAAGCTCACTAAACGCCAGGGATTTTTTTGTGTGCATTTTTTTTAGGGTGGGGCTGCCTGAAATGGGCATGCCAATACCCCACCCCCGCCACCATTACAGCCTCTCTGCCCCCCCTGAGGGGCAGAAAGGTCACTAAACGCCAGGGATTTTTTTTTTGCACCATTTTGTTGTAGGGTGGGGGCTGCCCGAAACGGGCACGCCAATGCCCCCACCCCTACCCCACAAAAATCACAGCCTTTCTGACCCCCCCTGGGGGCAAAAAGCCCAGTAGACACCATGGATTTTTTGGGTACATTTTAATTAGGGTGGGGTATTGGCATGCCCATTTTGGGCAGCCCCCACCCTAATTAAAATTTGCCCAAAAAACTCCCTGGTGTCTGGTGGACGTTCTACCCACCCTGAGGGGCAGATGGGGGCATTAGCCCACAATCTGAATCCCGGGGGGGGGGGTCAAAAAGCCCACTAGTAGCCAGGGATTATTTTGGGGCAAATTTGAATTAGGGTGGGGGCTGCCCAAAACGGGCATGCCAATGCCCCCACGCCCCACCCATAACAATTACAGCCTTTCTGCCCCCCGGGGGGAAGATGGGGGCAGTAGCCCCCAATCTGCTTCCCGGGGGGGCAAAAAGCCCACTAGATGCCAACGATTATGCTGGCTTTATGTGTGGGGGCTACCCAGAATGGGCATCCCAATGCCCCCACCCTCCCAAAAAAAGCCACAGTGTTTCTGCCCCCCTTGGGGGCATATCAGGTCCCCCCACCCCCGATATCCCCCCCAAGGCGGCAGAAAGCAGACTAGGCACGGATTTGTTTTTAGCAAAATGCCTACCTGTGGATTTTGGGCCCTAGCGCAGCCGGCACATAGGGAAACCTAGCAAACCTGTACATTTTTGAAAGCTAGAAACCCAGGGGAATCCAGGATGGGGTGACTTGACTAGCTCTCACCAGGTTCTATTACCCAGAATCCCTTGCAAACCTAAAAATTTGTCCCAAAAAACACATTTTCCTCATATTTCTGTGGTGGAAATCTGCGTGGAACCACAAAATTCCACCCACCCCGCGTTCTCCAAAGTCTTCCGAGAAAAATCGTGCCTCACTTGCGTGGGTAAGCCTAGTGCCCGCGACAGGAAACGGCCCAAAACGCAACATGGACACACCACATTTTCACAGTGAAAACTGACCCTTTTTTTGCCCCAGTCTCCCGATAAAAATGGTACCCCACTTGTGTGGGTAAGCAAAGTGGCTGAAACAGGAAATGGCCCAAATCGTATTGGGGAGATTTCAAAATTACCTATAACAAAACTACCAGGTTTGAGGGGGACCTGGTTTTTTGGCCCGCCATCTCGGGAAACCTACCAAACCCACATGTTTCTGAGAACTAGACACCCTGGGGAGTCCAATGAGGTATGGCTTGTGTGGATACCCCAATATTTCCCTACCCAGAATCCCCTACAAACCTCAAATTTAGCTGGAAAAAACATGTATTCCACAAATTTGCATGGAATCACC
This sequence comes from Triturus cristatus, assembly GCF_964204655.1. Classification (NCBI taxonomy): domain Eukaryota; kingdom Metazoa; phylum Chordata; class Amphibia; order Caudata; family Salamandridae; genus Triturus; species Triturus cristatus. The sequence goes on from NC_140583.1 coordinate 884,500,176, forward strand.
GTGCTGGCACAAATGTCCTACCACCCAGCGTTCCTCTTGTTCTCCCGAGTAAAATGATACCTCACGTGTGTGGATGGCCAAAGCAGAACGGGCTAAAAACATATTTTTATAAAAATGTAGCACTTAGAATTCTCGGTGCTATACTCTAAATCCCTATGTTTTGGGCTCTTCCTAGTCACAGGCCTTTGGCCCATCCACACAAGTGAGGTATCATTTTACTCAGGAGAACAAGGGGAGCACTGAGTGGTAGGACAATTGTGCCAGCACGGTGATCGCATGCAAAAATGTATGGAAAATGTGATTGCAGGAGATTCTGGGTAGGAAAAGGTTGGGGGACCCACGAAACCCATACATCGCTGGACTCCCCCGGGTGTCTAGTTTTCAGAAATGTGTGGGTTTGGTAGGTTTCCCTAGATGGCCGCCAAGCCCGGGGCCAAAAACTCATGGGACCCCCTGCAAAACCAGGTTGTTTTGTGATAGGTAATTTTGATGTCGCCTCAATAGGTTTTGGGCCTTGCCTGTCGTGGGTACTTGAGTGAGGTATCATTTTTATCGGGAGACCTTGGGGAATGCTGGGTGGGAAGAAATTTGTGGATCCACGTAGATTCCAGAACTTCCCAACACAGAAACTTCACAAGAAAGTGACTTTTTCAGCTAAATTTGAGGTTTGCAGGGGATCGTGGGTAGGAAAGCTTTAGGGGACCCATGCAAGCCATACCTCGCTAGACTCCCCCAGGTGTCTAGTTTCCAGAAATGTGTGGGTTTGGTAGGTTGCCCTAGATGGTCGCTGAGCCCAGGGCCAAAAACTCATCGGACACCCCTAGCAAAACCAGGTAGTTTTGGGATAGGTAATTTTGAGGTCGCCTCAATAGGTTTTGGGCCCTTGCCTGTCACGGGTCCTTGACCCACCCATACAAGTGAGTTACCATTTTTGGGGAACGCGGGGCGAGTGGAAATTTGTGGATCCACGCAGATTCCAGAACTTTTCACCACAGAAATGTGAGGAACATGTGCTTTTTTTGACAATTGTTTAGGTTTGTCAAGTCACCCCATCCTGTATTCCCCTGGTTGTCTAGTTTTAAAAAATGTATAGGTTTGCTAGGTTTCCCCAAGTGCCGGCAGAGCTAGGGTTTAAAAACTACAGCTAGGCACTTTGCCAAAAATAGGGTACATTTTCATTGTGAAATTGTGGAGTGTTCACGTTGTGTTTTGACCAGTTTCCTGTTGTGGGCACTATGCCTACCCACACAAGTGAGGTACCATTTTTATCGGGAGACTTCAGGTAATTCATATTTGTAAAGCAACTGTTATTACCTATTGACTTTTGATGCATTTCTGCCTTCCAAATGAAAGACAATGTATAAAAAAAGAAGTCATTTTGAAAAATGACCAATAATTCTCATGCTAGTATGAGTATTCCCAATTTCGGAAATGTGCAAATATCTACTGGTTCTAAACTCTATATTTTGTTCCCATTTCAGAAATACATAGGTGTCTTTCATACCGATTTTTCCATGTACACATTTTCCCAGAATAATTGCTATATTCCCGGTACATAATAAAAAAAAAATTGCAAGTGGCTGCTCAGTTTTTGGCTCTGGGTTCGTCGGGTTCTTGGTGAACCTACAAGTCCTATATATCCCCACAACCAGGAAGGTCCTGCGGATGTAACGGTATATTGCTTTCAAAGAGTTGTCATAATTAGAAGAAGTTACAGGTGAAAATGTTGACAACAAAAGGCTGTTTTTTTTTCAACTAATTTTCAATTTTTCCTATATTTAACTGTTGGTTTCTATAAAGAAACCTTGAAGGATCTACACACAAATGACCACTTGCTGAATTCAGAATCTGGTCTACTTTCCAAAAATGTATAGCTTTCCAGGATCCATTATTGCTTTTATACCCATTTCTACCATTAACTGAAAGGAGGTTGAAAGCACAAAAAATAGCAAAAATAGGCTATGTCCCAGAAAAATGCCAAACTGTGTAAAACTTTTTGGTTTTCGGACAAAAGTTTGTAATTCCTAAAAGCTGGGGAAATGGTGATTTCAGCCCCACAAACCCTTTTTTGATACCATTTTCAGGGGAAAAACCAGACGCTTTCATTTGCAGCAGTTTTTTCCCATTTTTCCCCAAAACCCCAAAATGTTGCTGTATTGTGTCCAATTTCTGGGTCCCCTCCAGGGGAATCCACAAACCCTGGGTACCTTTAGAATCCCCATGACGTTGAAAGAAAAGGACACAAATTTGGCGTGGATACCGTATGTGGTCAAAAAGTTACAGGGACCTAAGCGCAAACTACCCCAAATAGCCCAAAAAAGGCTTAGCACGGTGGGGGTGGGGGAGTCCTAGCAGCGAAGGGGTTAATAAAAACTCTTGTTCGCTTACAACATAGTTCACTGAGCAAGGAATGCCTTCTAGTAATTGCACAAGCATGCCTGAACGTCATGGACTGATTAGGTTTCAAAAGATTTCCAGAAATTCTCGGTCACCTCTATGACATTTCTATTTTAGAATCATACCTTAAGCCATCTGTGAGAATGCCACCCTAAACTAATCATATAATTTATGGTCTTGCAAAATATAGGTTGACCATCTCAAAATATTTAATCATATTTTACTGTTACTGTGGACCACTTCCCGAAATCCATCACCCACGAAATCCTATAATGCAAGATAATAAAATGCACCCAAGATGACTATTTAAGGAAATGGGTTTGGTGTTGTCTGCCAGGAATTCTTTGTGGTAGCCCTAAGGTAGGGAATGCATTACATACATATTAGTTAAGAAAACAGTGAAACTTTGTAATTTAAATTGTCAAAAATTCTTACTGAACACATATGAAATTGAGTTTGTTCAAAAAGTTCAGTTTCATGGTGAATTTAATGAAGCAGATTGGTGATGAGGAACACCTATATTGTTCCAAAGTAATATTGTCCTTATAATGGTTTGTAGTCGATGCACTGTAGTCATTTATAACCAGCATCGAGAAAGTCACTAGATCTGTCCTTGCAAGACTGCGATATTTTCCTTATTTCTTTTTTTTTTTCCGCAAACATACAATAGACATTAGAAATGTATAAGTAATAAAATGTAAAACTTCTACCATGTAAAGGTGGCTTGCATGGGTTTGCAAAAAAGATTGAGAAGTAAAGAATTACTTTCCAAAAATAAATAAATAAAAAGTATGAAAAAATTGCCGAAATGAAAGCAGTGAATGGTCCACAAGTCCGGCCACTGAAGTAGACTACTTTAAAAGAAGAGGCACACATATGCCAAAGTAAAATGCCATCACTCACAGTGAAGAGAGCAAACGGCTTATGCCCAATTCTGTAGGTTGAGGTGGAAAGAAGGAAAATTTAAATGACTCTTGACTAGGCCAATGGATGATGAAAGCCCTTCTATGTCTGTGTTTGTATATGTGCCTTGTATATACTACACAGAGGCGGTCGCAGTTTCCATAGGAAGAGCGTTTTTATTTCACTACTAATTTTTCCACTGTTTACGAACTTATACAAAACTCCCCCCTTCCAAAAAAAAACAAAAAACAAAAAAAAAAAACACATTCGTCCACCCAGCTCTTTCCTGTAAAGCTTCAGGGTGATCTGTCAAGTGGGCCGTGAAAAAGGAGAGGTCCCATGTTAAATCCCATAGGAAAGTTTTAAAGCAGCTACAGAAATGGTTGAATGGATTTACACCAAATTTGGCCAAAAGCTCGCAGCTTTTTGTTATTTGGTGTACATCCGTCTCACCATTTGAGAAATTCGAGCTTAAATAGCTGCTAAAGATGGTCATGAGAGGGTCAAAAATTTAGTGAAATTTAGACAGTTAGTGTGGCAGTAGTGAGAATTTAAAACAAGCATTTGCAATTCAATAGGTCTCGCATTTACCCGAGTTAGAGCTATTGGCATTGTAAATGACAATGTCTCTTATTTATGTTTTGGTTTTTAAAACATAAATAAAAGGCATTTTCATTTACAATGCTAACAGCTCAAACTCTTGCAAATGCGAGACCTATTGCATAGCAAATGCTTGTTATTTGTTAGGCCCGGGGAGATGAAGTGTGAAGTGATTTGCTCACAATCTCAGGCTGTTGAGCGTCCCTGCTGAGACACGAACCGATTCCCTAGCTTCAAGGTGGAACACCCAGCCGTTGGGCGGCCACATCCTCTCCCCAATGCATAGGATGGGTTTCAACCCTTACTGGTGAAGCATCAATGTCAGTGCGGGTGTTCCGTTGGTATTTCTGTACTGCCACTTTTATTTTAAAATGAATGATTCTTAAAGTGAAACATTTTCTACAAAACTGTACTTGTCAAAAGTCAAACGTTGGACTAAACTAAAGGAGAGCATCCGGCTTAAAGATGGCCGCCTAACTGCGAGGGGATGTGTATTGCAGGCCTCTTTCTATGTCGGTGGAATAACATGCTGATGCACTGGTTATGAATCACGTGATTTAGCAAAAAATTTGCGCCAGTTCTGAGCAATCTCGCGGAATTAGGGAGTTTGTCGTGGTAGCTAAATCGATATCTCATAAGAGACTGCAACTCTGGAATTTGGAATTACGTGGTAGCTGACGTGCAGCCCTGTGAGGCTGTATTAGCCTGAACTTTGGTTGTCAGGAGTACCTGTTACGCTTTTCCTTTCCGTGATACTGTTACATCGGTTATTCGCGCACCACCATGCCGGTAGAGCAGCAGCACGCCCCCGCAGGTGAGGCATTGTAGTAGCCAAGTTCGCACACCTCTTCTCATCCTTTAGTCTTACCGTGTGGTCGGAGTGTGAGGCGTGTATTTGGTATGCTTTAGGAGTTGAGTTGGTGATGTGTTTTGTAGAAGCACGGGTAGCCACAGGTAGCCACGACTAGCCTGGGGGATAGAGGTGATACTTGGGGGCCTTTCGGCGCTTGCTTTGCATTTCCGTCCGTGCCTGCTAATTATGCTCGAATGACACTTACCGGGGTGACTGTGCCTCTCATACTTTGTGAAGGGTTGCTCATCGAGTAAATTAGCAATTAACATTATAATCTGCAGTAGCGAATGTTTCTTACACGGTCGATTTGAAAAAGAAAAGGAAAACATCGAACGATATGTATTTTTAAGATGGTTGACAAAGGTAGAGGAAAGAGGAGGAGGCGTGGGGTCCGTAAAACAGGCGTGTTTTAAAAAGCAAACCAAGGATCCAAGAAACGTCATCTATGGTTAAGGGAGTGGTTTAAAGAACTTGCATTAAACAAGCGCCCCACAATGCTAAATAATAGCACATCTCCGGAAAGGACCTATAATTAACTCAGCATGTCTTCCGGAGAGGAGCACTCCAATAGAATGAACGCGCAAAAGCTGGTCATGTGAAGCACGTTCACAGACCACAATCTGCTCGTGGGAAGCGCGTTCACAGACCCAGATCGCTGCGCGTGCCCTGGTCTGTCTCCCTTGGCTTGGGAGCAAACACGGCAACAATAAGTCTCGTTGGCGGCAGCGCTTCGCGCTGCAACACCAGCGAGACCTAAAAATAGGGGTCTGTGATTGGTTGAAGGAGGATTTTGACCCATAGACCTTTTTGGTACTGCGGGACAGGTACTGCTCCCGTCGAACCAAGAGATCCGACTGGCTTTAACTCCGAGAAAAATTCAGCAGTTGCCAATACAGGACTCGGGGACTCGGTACCTGTGTCCTGAAGTAAAACAAAATAACGTATTACAGGTCGTACCCGATTCTGTCCCATGTGTTGGGGGGTAGTCAAGATCATTTAATTGAACAAAAATAAAAAAATAAAAAATCTTCTGCAAGTACCAAGAACTCCTGTGATACTTTGTGTGGCCCTCACCCTCACAGGGGACGATGCAAGCTTCATTGGGTGAAGCTTGCACTTTTCTGTGGAATAAAGGGGAGAGGATGTGGTCTGACGGTTAGATTGCCGACTTTGGTGCTGAAAACCAAGGTTCGAATCTCGGGGTCACGTCCACATCCTGTGATTCTGGGCAAATCACTTAATCTCCCCGTGCCTGAATGAACCAGTGCTCATGTAAAGCGCTCCAATACCTTCGGGTCGAGTTTGCACTATATAAATCTGCATTTAAAAAAAAAAGAAATCATGGGGTGAAGGTTGAGCAGCAGTACCACTGTGCTACGATTTTCTTTGTTAAAGTAAAATGTGATGTGAGGGGGGCCCATGGGGTATTGACATCTGCACTGAGGATGTCACAGACTTGGGTCAGAGGCCTGTGCATATCCTCAGCGGTGCACACAAGAACATGTGCAGCAGGGTGTTGGCACCCTTGGTGTTTGGGTGCCAGTCCAGTTGTGCCCCCCCCCTTTTTTTATATTTGTTTACGGAGACTTCAAAAGAACAGATACAGCCATGATAACGTACATTTGCATATGGGTCACATTCCTAAGAACGCACACAGGATAAATCATGTAAGTTCAAATGGGCCATATTACACCTGGGGGATGGAGGGCCACTCAGCAGAAAGGGGAGAAATGAAATAGTATGGAGAAGCTGCGTGGATACAATACGCAGTTCTCGTCACTGCGATTCCCTAATATCACTACGTTTAACCAGGTTGATGAGTCAGTTGGTCTAAGTGGAGCCATCGGCCAATTTGGGCTCACCACTTGCTGTGTCAGCCTGTGCAATCCGATAGACCGCCAAGGGGGATTAGAGGTCTCTGGGTCAGGCATGCACCGGCATCAATTCCCAGCTGTTCCTGGCAATAAGGTGCATCAGGCAGCCAAGCCTCCCTTTTGGGGGTGGGCCGTCTGCCCCAGTGCATCACAATTGTTTCGTGAACAGCAGCGGCATTGCCATTAATCTGCACACCTCAGGCAGAACATCCCAGTCCCAGCCCAACAATGCAACACATGAGAAGCGCTCAATCGCACACTCAACAATTCTCTCAGTCATGCCAAACACCTCTGACCAGTTTGGAATAATCACACTGAGGTGTAATATTGGTGATGTATGAATTTAAAATGCACAAGGCGCCATCTGAAGATGGGAGAGAGATTGAGCACAGCAGTATCTTTACTGGTCATTGGTAAAAGTAAGATCCAGGTCTTTTTCCTATTCTTATCTACCGCGGGGGATGCACACCGCAGAGGTCAAATGCATCGCAGTGTAGAGTCAACAGTCTGCTCTGGGTGGGGGATGGGAGCATTGACTCAAGCACTTGGAATGTGGTTGGGGGTACTGGGAAGGAATCATGCAGTGTTCTAAGCACAGCTGGTAGTATGCAAGTGTGTCTGATAGGGTAACATTGTGTCCCTAAAGTGCTTGTTGCAGGGTGACGAAAGTGCCCTCCTGATCGAGTGAGCCCTTGGTTGTCAGCTGCAGGTTATGCAGCAGAGACCCGGAGTCTGCATCTTGTGCCAGGGGTAATGAGGGATGGCCAATGATGGGCATTGAAGGAGCAAAGAGGGCATCAAGTCAAGCTCAGTGTCGGAGGTCATTCCAGGCCCATATTGTGCAAGCAACCATATCCACAGACATGGACATCTAGGCCCTAGATAGATTGCTGTTGAAACAGGACAGGGTGCAGCATGGTCCTGCTCCGGTGCTGTATGTACCATGAAATGCGTGGGGTAAAGCCAGTGGTACACAAACTGCACCTGTGCACACCAGTAAGAAAGATCCATATCCAGCGCTCCCAGCCCACCCTGCTTGAATGGAAGTGCCAGCACCTCCCATGCAATGCAGGAATTTTTACCCACCCACACAAGTGTCATAAGGTTGGAGCAAAGTCATTTGCAGACAACTGATGTCAACGGGAGAGACAAATTTATGAATATGTAGAGAAATTTGGGAAATGCTACCATCTTTATGATGGCAAGCCTTCCCGTCAGGGATAGTGGCAATTTGCACCAGCTAGCCACTTACTCCTCCAACCAAGCGATGAGGGGACTGTAATTATCCCTCTAGGGATCACTTGCATTCCTACTAATCCAAATCCCCAGATATCTAAGTGACTCTGTGGCCCATCCAAGTGGGTACTCTGAGGTGAAATCTGCGGTCTCATCCGTTAGAGGAATTAAGATGGACTTGGACAAATTTATACTGATTCCGGACAGACCCCAATCTATTGAACTAGCAGATGAGTTGTTCTAAATTATCTCACAGCTGTCTGACAAACAAGATCACATTGCTCACATACATAGATACAATAATCCTGTGCTGCATGAATCCCAGCCCTCTATGGGAGTGGTGCTGTCTTGGTCTTGCTGCCATCGGCTCCATAGCAATGGTAAATTGAATTGTCGCCCGCTGCCAACCCTGGCGGGTGCCCTTAGTCCCAGTAAGGAAGGTGTTACAGCACCATTAATGCGCAGAAGATCATTAGGGCTCTTGTATAGTAGTCCAATCAGATGGATGAATTTTGGGATGAGACTTAAACATGGAGTGAACAATAGGGCCACTGAAAGAAATCCAATGTTTTTGTGGCAGCATGGAAGTCTGTCATCGTCAAGGTTCGAGTTTATGGTATGCACTATATTAAAGAAGGGGGGCAAATTATGAGCCGTCTATTTCCCAGGCAAAACTCCCGCCTGGTCTGGCCTGAAAATAAGTGGCAGGAGGGGTAGCAGTCTAGACACAATAAGCTTAGAGAGGATCTTATTGTCAAGGTTGATCATCAACAAGGGACGATAGGACTGACATTTTCTCACAAAGTTCTTGTCAGGCTTGAGTATCATGACAATCAAAGCTTCTCGGAGGGAGGTGGGGGCAAGCTGCAGACCCAAATAGGTTTTTCATACATCGCGAGAAGGTGAGGCACAATGACCGGAGCGTATTCTTTACAGAAGGCAGAAGTGAGGCCTTCCAGCCCCAGGAATTTGTCTCCAGGTAGCGCAGCAATGACCTGCAGAACCGCTTCTGTCATGAATGGTTCATCAAGTTATTGCCTCTGTCCCTTTTCAAGCCAGAGCAACTGCACTGAGTCTAGATAATCACTAAGGGGTCAAAGATTTGAGGTGGTGTAAAGTGAAGAGAAGAACACACTGATCTCCCCTTGTACTGCAGTCCTGGCAACATGGATTTGATTCATATCGTCTTGTAGTTCAGTGATATAGTCACTATCTAAAGGCCGGCGTAGGAGATTAGCTAGATTCTTGCCCGCTCTGTCACCCTTCTCGTATCTCTGTACGTATGCCTCTTTACTTGCATAATGTGTCTCATATCACACTTTACGGCTAGATCGTCCAACTTTGAAGCTGGGGAACCAGGTTCGAGCCTGGCGGGAGGCTCAAACATCCTGCGATTCTGGGCAAATCACTTAATCTGCCGGTGCCTAAAAATTAATGAATCCATCTCTAATGCAACTGGTGCTCATGTTAAAACGCGATGATACCTTCGGGTTGAGTTTGCACTATAATAAACTGAAAGAAAAATAAGCCACTTGCCACACCGGAAGTACTGAATGAATATTTCTTGCTGGTTCCAGGACTAAACTCTCTTGCATAATTTTCATGTACCGATTTTTGCAGAGACCACCTTTTCTCCTGCGGGGATAGAGAATAACTCCCACATCATCGATTGAGGAGTTGGTCTCTTCTCTGCTTCTACAGTTGAGGCTCCTGATGTTCACCTTGGTCTCTCCCTGATTCCATAATTATTTGCCATTATAGTCAATCCCACCAAAATTGAGAAACAAAAAAGCAAGCCAGAATGCTCTAGACCAAGTCCTAGTCTGTAATGAAAGTCATGAGGTAGAAACTAATTCCAGATAAATAAAGACATTGCAAGCAACCAATCAGAAATAGTTTCTGTGATTCAGTGATACCGCAGTGCCACTTCCTGGTTCTGCAGTGTTGCAACACTAAAAATTCAGAAATCTCCTAAAGAGTGCAACACATCTTGCTTATTTATGCCTGTGAGGAAACATTTAGGATCAAAGTTTAAATAATGATAGTAAACATAACATTTTATATAAGTTTGGGAACCGTGGTACTCCTGTATGAAATGGAACAGGCAGTAAAACCCTCACAGGATTCCTGCAGGTCCTGCTGGAGTACAATAGGACATGATGAGGAAAACCCCACCAGGAGCAGCCTCCCTGCTGCGGTTCTCCTCATCTATACTTCAATAAATACTTGGAATGACTACCATACAACATGGAATGGACTTTCATTTATTTACAACCAATACCATATAGGATGCAAATAACAAAAACAAAAAAAAAGAATGAACATAAAAGTAGTAATTTGATTGGCCACTTTAGAAATACTGCTTCAAAAATAAGCCCACACCCTTTGAATCCTCTCTAATCATGTTCCTGATCATGCTTACTGGATTGGTGTTTAAAAGAAACAGATTGCTGTAATAGCAATCCAAAGCTGCAATGGCCTCAGACAAGCAGATACCAGGAAACACTAAGAACATCATTCGCCAGGCCTATGAGAGGTGCAGCATCTGGAGTCAACATTTCTATTGTTCTATCCACATCTGCAGCCCAACAAGAGCCAAGGCTTGTAAAGTAGTCATTGGTGTGGTAGCCTTTTGCACTTCCATTCAACAAAATAATATGTGCACCGGAGGTTAAGTGCACTTTGTGCAAACAGGTGCTGCTTATATGAAGGCCTGGACAATATAGTCCATGGGAACCAGTGGGATGTGGAAGCGCCTAATGGCTATGCTCTCCAACAGAATAGATTATGCTGGAATGTAGAAGAGGAGAGCAGCTGAAGGAGAGGGGACTTCTCTTCAGGAAGTGCTGCATGAAGAATGGCCAAACAATTATGACAATATGCAGCATTTTGGATTCTACTGCAAGGAGTCACATGGTGATTCCCAGGGGTGATAGCAATAAAGGGGAGGGGGCTGTTTGGCCCTGCGCCCAGAACTTCATTAGGCCCTGGGGACCCCAACCCTAGGGCTATGTCTTTTAAATGAGAGGGGTCCATTTGGCCCCCTCCCTGTATGTTTGCTTTAAAGGAAAGGGAGGCTGCACAGTGTTGTGATGTGCTTATTATCTACACTCTCCCTACTCTGGCTCTCTGCCTGCCTGCTCAGCCTTTGATGAGGTATGTTAGAATGTTGAGGGTGGTTGGGATTCTAGTGGGATCAGTTGGTGAGAAGGGGCTGAGCAGGGAGGACGCTGCTCCTGGTGGGGCATTAAGAAGGAACAGAACATCTCCTTATAACCTGTAACTAATGATTGGGATCTGAAGAATAAATCATCTTTCATTAATACAAGACCTTGCCTGCGCCCATTCATTCTTTTTAACACTGGCGACGAGTTAAAGAACCTGCGTGTACCTTCAAGGAGCTTGGACTTGTGAAACTGAAGGGCCTATTTTGGATGAACTTGGAACTGAAGAAGCCCACATAAGGAAAAAAAAAGAAGTAATTTTGCACTCCACAAGCCCCACCAGTGACCAGAAGATCGGTCAGCCCTATCGTGGACGTGCCAGATGATGGACTTGGGTGAGTGTTTCCCCAAAGGACAATTCTGACCAAAAAGGGAACGGTCAGTCTTGGCCTGGGCCTGCCAATGCCTGCTGTCTTGGGAGTGTGTCTCCATCAAGAGGAGTTTCCCTGAGGATCAACAAGAATGTGTCACTCGCAAGTTTTCCCAGAGCCTCAGAGGGGAAGTGCTGTCAAGTTTCCCCAGAGACTTTAAGAAATGATTTTAAAAGACATTGAAACTGATATCTGGGGTTAGCGCTTCAGTCTCTGTTTGTCGACTGAGGAGCTTTTTGTTCACGTCTTGAGGAAGAGCGTCGCGTGAGGAGCCTGCACTGCGAGTCATGCAAAAGACTTCATGTGTTCGTGGTGTTTGGGTATTTGAGCAACAGCTGTGAGTGGCCCAGGAGTTTGTGACATTGGTGGTGTGTGAAGAGGAGTTTCCACCTGACGATGTGTTTCCCTCATGCAGCTGGCTCTTATGGTTTGGAGTTTTGTTTTGGTGTTTTTTTTTCTTTTTTTTGGGCCACCATGTCTTTGCTGACTACTTTTCATAATTTTGATGGCAACGGTCACTCACCTGTAACGGTCATTCCTTCTCCGTTACTTCTAGCGCGAGTCTTGCTTTGGGCTCGCGCAGCGTTGTGCAGCTTCCAGACGTTGATGCACGCGCGTGCCTTGAGCCACCCGGTGCAGCGTGCGCTGCGTCCCGCCATTTTGGGATTGGCGTTCCAAATTTACTTTGTTTCCTGTTACTTCACGCGTTCAAGTCGCATGTGTTGCCAACCACGCATTGTCTTCTCAGTGCCAATAAAGTTATTGGATACGTCGTGGTTTCAAAGCAGGAAGATGTCACAGGTACTTATGTCGAAATCTGCGGTCTTCCTCCTTGGTATGGGTGTTTCTTGAGGCGGCATTTTTCTTCATCCTGGTCCTGTCATGGAGCGTGTGCAAAGGTCCAATAGATGCGCTCAATTTGACTACTGTCTAAAAGCTGGATGTTATGTGCTGAAAATACAGGTTTGCAGATCTATTTTGGACAAGGATCTCGGGTGAGAGATCGCTCACCGGTGTGGCATACAGTTTTAAGTTGTTGTGCATATAACGTTTTTGTAAATTTTTATGTAATATTGTTTGTATTGTGATATTCCACAGTTTTTGTTTCTTTTCATTGGGTGGGACATCTAATGTTGGGGTGGTAATCACAGATTTATCTCTTGTTTTAGGGTTGCGCGTTGTATTATATTTCCACAAGTTTTGTGCCTTTACGCTATAGGATACCCTAAAGGGTTTTGGGTTATAAATACCCATTGTGTCTTGCGAGTGTGTGTTTTGCGAGTGTGTGTTTTAGGGTTAAGGGATACCCTAAAATTTGTCATGGGGTATAAATACCCATAGTGTTTTACGAGTGTGTTTTAGGGTTAAGGGATACCCTAAATTTTGACATGGGTTATAAATACCCATAGTGTTTTGCGTGTGTGTGTTTTAGGGTTAAGAGGTACCCTAAATTTTGACATGGGTTATAAATTCCCATAGTGTATATTGAGTGTGTGTTTAGGGTTAAGGGATACCCTAAATTTTGTCATTGAGTTATGGTTACTCATAGTTTTCGCTAGAGTGTTTTAGGGTTAAGGGATACCCTGATTTGCGAGTTATAGTTACCCATAAAGTATTTTGGGTTTAATGGTACCCTATGTTTGGTTAGGGTTAAGGGATTTTGTCTTAGATCTGTCTTAGTGGTGGATCTGTTTTGTCTTAGTTTGTGCAGCTTAGGGTGGTAGATCCCTTTTCTGCCGCAGTCTTGTGCCTTTTTATGAGGCATAATGGGTACGTTGTGGGGTGTAGTGTAGTGTCTTGTACCCATAGTTGTAGTCTGAGTTTTTATGCCAGTTTTGCAATTTTGTTTTTGATCATTATCAGGGGAAGGATGGTGTTTAATGTTTTGGTTATTCATCTTCCTTTCCTACTAAATGTGTGTTAGATTTATCTTCATGCATTTTACTGTATATGATCATTATCGCTGGGGGGGTGATGTTTAATTAGTTGTTATTAATGCATCCTCCTATGCTCAGTGAGTGTTGTATCATCATAACACATGTTGATTGTTTTCAAATATTATAAGGGGGGAGATGTGTTGTGATGTGCTTATTATCTACACTCTCCCTACTCTGGCTCTCTGCCTGCCTGCTCAGCCTTTGATGAGGTATGTTAGAATGTTGAGGGTGGTTGGGATTCTAGTGGGATCAGTTGGTGAGAAGGGGCTGAGCAGGGAGGACGCTGCTCCTGGTGGGGCATTAAGAAGGAACAGAACATCTCCTTATAACCTGTAACTAATGATTGGGATCTGAAGAATAAATCATCTTTCATTAATACAAGACCTTGCCTGCGCCCATTCATTCCTTTTAACACACAGCCTATTACGGACCTGGAGACCACATTTCCCAGAGCCAATTATTTTAAAGGAGAGGGTGGTCACCTGGTCCCAGTCTCGAGCCCTCTTTAGGACCTGGGGACTCATCCTTCAGGGCCATTTATTTTATTTTTTAGAGGGGGAGGGGAGCCATGTTGCTCCCTTCCTAAGCCTATTAATGCCCTGTTGACTCCATCCCCCAGAGCCGTACATATACATTGAAAGCTGAGAGTTGCCATGCACCTCTCCCTTACTGATCCTATTATGGCCCTGGGGACCCCATCTCCCAAGACCATATATACTTTGAGGAAGGGGGGACATGGTGTACCCTGCCCTTCAGCCTCTGTCGGCCCTGGGGAACACATCTCCCAGGGCTGTATTTTTATTTTAAAGTGGAGGGGGGCCTCCTCCCCGAGCCTAACCAGGCCTTGGGCACCCCATCCTCCAGGGCCTTGTCTTTTTATTTTAAAGGGGAACCATGTGGCCACCATCCCAAAGCCTTTCTCAGACCCAGGAACTTCATCCCCGGGGCCCGTTTTAAAAACTATGGAGAGGATGGAACACCACACCGTCCTGACCCGTTTTTAGCCCTGTGGAACCCACCCTTCAGGGCCCAAAGCATTTCATAAGGGTAGGCGGAGAGTGGCTCCCCACCCTGAGCCTTTAAAAGGCCTTTGGCACCCCATCCCCCAGGACCCCTACTTAAATTAAATGGATGGGGGTCACGCAGCCCCCTTCCCTGAGTCTTCTAGGGCCCTAGTGACACCATCCCCTGGGGCCAGCTCACTTGGGAGCCCAAACCCGGACACAGCAGTTTACCTGCCTGCACTGGCGTGGGCAGGGAAATTGGGTTTGCTCCCGACTGGCAGGAGCATATTTGAAACTCCTGCCAAATAGGAGCATACACAAATTCTGCTCCTGCTAACTGGGAGCATACTTTTTACCTGTTTCCCTGCCTGCACAGTAGGCTCATACAGCATGTGAGAAGCTGGTGGAGCTGCAGGGGCTTCCCCCACTTCCCCCAACATCTGTATGGTGGGTGCCCTGAGTTGGCGCCCACCTTTTTAAAAAGGTGGCCCAGTGGGATGGGTTCTCAGTGCATAATAAGGCTGAGAAAGGGGGGCTGTGAGACCTCTCTTCTCTTTAAATTACATAAGACCCTGGGGAGGGGAGTCACCAGGGTCTAATGTGGCTTGGGGAGGTTGCATGTGGGTCTTTTTTATTGACATTTGCGATATCTGTACAATCCTTGTCAAGTAAATGGGCGTCTTTTCTCTGCATTCTTATTTCAAGTCTGGACAACAGGAAGCTCCCGCCAGTACCCTTGAGATAAGGAAAGCACAGGGAAGTAAATACATCCTTAAGAAGATATTATCCTCCACCAGTTCTCCTTAGTGTGCATACAATGGGGAGTGAAGGGGTTTAGAAAATTGTACTAAAATAAATGCATACTGATGAAAAGATCCCGTTCCGGTGAGCAGTAACACACTGTGAAGGAAGAGACAGCCCAGCTGAGTGGCCTCCCTTAGCGGCACTCGAAGGACCCCGTGCCCTACCCTCCCATCAACCCCACACCCAAAGGCTGTCATGCACCTGTGTTAGCCATGCACCTCCAGGTACATGGCTAGGAGCATTGGTAAACCAGTAGGGCTCTGTCGGGGCATCGAAAGCTTCTCGGCTCCTTTCAGCGTCCATCAACGCGGCTCCCAGAACATCAGGCGGTTCCTTCTCTGGAAGTCGGGCTGTTATGATGCTCGAAGTTCCCTCTGGTTCGGTGTCTCCTAGGTGTCCTTCCCGCATTATCTGCGCACTTCTCATCACCGGCTGTGCTCTCATGTAGGGATATGCATCCCTGGGCCAAGGGTCAAGACCCGCCCTCTCCGGCTCCAAGGTGTATGGATTAAAGAGACAGGTGATCGGAGATACTTTGTTAACAAACAAATAGGACATCCTTCATATCAGCATGGCAAGGCAGAGGAAGGGGTTGTGCAAGCATTCCCCCTCCTCACAGGGCCCTTAAATAAAACATCACCTTGGGGGATGCGGTCCCAAGGATCTAATGAAGTTCGGGGGGGAAGGGGGTAATTAAATATTACTTTATGTAAAAACAAAAACTGGAAATTCACTGAAAAAAAACAAAGGCTGTAGGAACGTTATAGGTACGTGTGATGATAAAAAAAGATCTGTTTTTGTTTATAAAAAGAGTCTTAGAAATTCACTGAAAAAAAACAGAGGTTAAAGTAACCTTATAGTTTGATGAATTTGTCAGTGAAAACAAAGTTTGAACTAAAAAAACACAGAAATTTATCAGCCATAGTGAGCAGAGATAACTAATAAGTCACGCCCCCATGCCCTGCTTCCGACCTCACATATTACATCACTCATAACATGTTCAATGACATCACTGATGACATCATCCAATATGTGTGTTAGTTTGTTTTATAGTTTACAAATGGATCAAAATATTTCTCCCACTGTCAGGGAACAGCATTAGTAGCTGCTCCATGCAGGCGGGCGCAATGCCAGCAACCAGAGTATTGTGGGTGCCCTGGGGTACTCACCTTTTGGGAATGAGGTCCCTGGGGCTGATAACTGTTAGGGGAGGGGGCCCTGGAGCCTAAAAAGGCTCGGGAGAGGCCACCCATCCCCCCCTTTATTTTTAGTAAAGGTCTTGCCGGATGGGGTCCCCGGTGCCTAACAACGCTTGGGTAGAGGGTGCCACGCGGCCACCGTCCTCTTCATTTTTGGAAATGGCCCTGGGCATGGGGTCCCCCATGGCCGAATAATGCTGGGGGGGGCACATTGCACCCCTCACCTTAAAACAATCCCTGCCTTGGGGAATGGGGTCCCAAGGGTGTAGTCTCGGGTTAAATTTTTATGTACAAAAAAAAAAAAAACTAGAAATTTACTGAAAAAGCAAAAGGTTGTAGGAACGATATAGTTAGGTTTGATAAAAAGGTGTTTTTAAAAAAAAAAAAAACTTAGAAATTTACAAAATGATTACAAACGTTAAAATAACATTAGAGTTGGGTGAATTTGCCAGTGGCATTAATGATTGGTGAATTTATGTGGTTTTATTTTTAGTTCAATTTATACTTAGCACAGCTAACTAGAACTTGTACCCCCGCCATGCACTGCTTCTGACCGAACATATTACATCACTCATGACATGTTCTATGACATCATTTACGACATCGCAAATTCACCCAACTATAATGCTACTTTAACCTTTGTTTTTTTCCAGAGTGTGCGTGTGTGTATGGGTGTGTTTATATATTTCATATTCGCTTGTGTCTGATTACAACTCCAAAACTGTAACACAATGACTGGCAATGGTAAAAGGCTTCTGTCATTTTTCTGCCTGGTGTGGATAGCGCTAGCTAATCCGATGTTCAAAGATGTTGCAGCAAAATGGCAAAAGCCTGTGTCACCTTTCCAGTTTGCGTAAATGGCAGTGTGCTAATCCAGTGCTTAAAAACTCTGCTTGAAAGACAGGCATTTGAGGTGAGCAGATTTCGTGTCAGAGATATTGTTGAATGCTGAAAACCTGGGAACTGCCCATATGTAGGCATGTTCATCGCTATTGTTTGGAAAACATGAGAATGGCGAGACAAGGCTATCCCTAGGTCAGAAGCTACTAGGAAAGTTGGTGACTGATACTTGGATTTTAATGAAATAACCATGGTTATTCCTATTTAAGAAACATTTAACAAAAAGCAATAAAAACAACTGTTCATTCCAATAGCGGACTTCAAATAAAAAAAAAATTTAAAAAAATTATATATATATATATATATATATATATATATATATATATATATATATTCACTGAAAAAACCATGGGTTTCACACACGTTATAGTTAGGAATTAGCATTTAAAAAACCTTAGAAATTCAATGAAAAAACCAAAGGTTTCACACATGTTATAGTTAGCTGGACATTTCACTCGTAAAAAACCATTGAAATTCCCCCGTTATAGTTAGTTCAGCTAACTATAACTCGCGCGCCCGCAATGCACTACTGATGACGTCACATATTACATCACTCATGACATCACTGATGACATCTCAAATGACATCACTGATGACATCATCCTTGTGATAGAGTGGCAGACCTCCTCTCCCCCTAATATAACCATTGAAACACACATTCAAAAATAGAAACTAAAATGTTCAAAATAATGAACATATCAATATCAGTTACAACAACCTATTCAGTAATTCTAAGAACCACATACACATACAGTAATTCACCAACAGTCCTCTACAGTCACTCATACATGTACTCACTCATCATATGTACTCATACACCTGTACATCCCGTTACACAATGCCACTCATCCATAGAGTAACTCACACACATAGTCACTCATGCTAATAAAGAATCAATCATCCATTTACTTGCATATACAGTTATACACACACCACCACACTTACTTCTACAGAAACTTACATATACTTACTCTTTTAAACAATCACTTATAGAAACACATACTTATTCATACAGGAACTCTTCCAATCTCTCACTCTCACATATACTCACTTATATACACCAATAGTCACATATACTAGTTTAAAACATATATAGTTACTCATAAAGACACTATTGAGACAGTCATTCACTCACTAACACACCCATGCACACACTCATCCACCCATACAGTCCTGCACACATGCTGTATTCAACACATACAAACAGTGAGTCACTCATTCATGCACCTATGCACTAAGTAATACCCCCCACCGAACCATACAGAAACTCAGACACTCATAGTGATAAAAAACCAACTAATAACCTATATAGACACTCATGTAGCTACTCACCAACCCATGCAGCCACTTATACACAAAGTAAGAAACTGATACAGATATTTAAATATTTAAAGATTACTCAGTAAGCCATGTATTCACTATGATACACTTAAACAGTCAGTTACACAAAAAAATTCCAAAAAAAAGTATCCATTTAGACACTTATATACCCATTTATTCTTCCTTTGACCTTGAGATATACATAAATATAAAAAATATATAATTTTCATAAAAACACACAATCACTGGATGATGTCATCAGTGATGTCATCAGTGATGTCATTTGAGATGTCATCAGTGATGTCATGAGTGATGTCAGTGACCATGTCATGAGTGATGTAATATGTGACGTCATCAGTAGTGCATTGCGGGCGCGCGAGTTATAGTTAGCTGAACTAACTATAATGGGGGAATTTCAATGGTTTTTTACGAGTGAAATGTCCAGCTAACTATAACATGTGTGAAACCTTTGGTTTTTTCATTGAATTTCTAAGGTTTTTTAAATGCTAATTCCTAACTATAACGTGTGTGAAACCCATGGTTTTTTCAGTGAATTTCAAAGGTTTTTTAAATGCTAATTTCTAACTATGCCTACAGAGATAGGACATGTGAAGAAAGAAGAAAAAATGCACAGAAAGAAACAAAAGAAGTGCAGAAAGAAGCAACAGAAGTCCTCAAATACGAAGATAAGTGCAGGAAGAAGGATAACGTGCAGAAAGAACAAAAAGAAGAGCAGAAAGAAGCCTTGTTGCAAAATCATCCTGTACCCTCAACTTTTTCAGACGGATACTGGTGGTAACTGAGTCTGACTAACCAGTCCTAGAGCCAGTGCTATGTTAAAAGACACTTAGAATACAGTGAAAACACCTACATACACTAGGGAACATTATGCGTTGGGGTCCCCCTGTGATTAGCATGACCTCCTCTGTAAGCCCCTAGTGTATAATAGGGCATGGGGATTAAAACTACCTCTTAAAACAGGCCACAGGGCGTTTTTGCACACATTAACTCAGGCCCCGTCCCCTCCCTTCACCACTGTGTAAACACGCCCTGTGTCCATTTTTAGTTGGGAGATTAAGTTCATTTGAATCCTGAGGGTCCCTAGGGTCCAACTAGCCCACTAGTACCTCCAGTAAGTGCCACAGAGCTGCGTTGCAGAGAGGTGTAAAAAGTGGCACGGCCTGGACCACCTCTCTGCAATGCAGCTCAGTGGCGCTTACTGGAAGCACTTGGTGGGCTAGTTAGCCCCCAGGGGCCCTCAGTATTGAAGGGAAATTATATCCCCAATTTAAAACATGCCATAGTGCGTGTTTGCACACGTCACCTCAGGCCCCGTCCCCTCCCTTCACCACTGTGTAAACGCGCCCTGTGGCTGTTCTAAGTTGAGAGTCCCCCTGAATCCTAAGGGTCCCTAGGGTCAAACTAGACCACTAGGTACCTCCAGTAAGCGCCACAGAGCTGCGTTGCAGAGAGGTGTAAAAAGGGGCTTGGCCTCAGAACACCTGGCTGCAGCGCAGCTCCCTGGCGCATACTGGAGATGCCTGTTGGGGGCGCGTTTGCAGAGTGCTGCACGGAGGGGGCATGGCCTCCGGCACGATGCCAGTCTTTTATTTATTTTAGTTTTTTAAGAAGGGGGGCTGTTTGGTTCCCCTTCTTATTCTAATTTATTGGCCCTGATGACCCCATCCCCCAGGGCCAGTCTCCTAATTATATTTTTTTGACCCCAATCCCCAGGGCCGGCCACTGTTTTTTATTATTTTTAAAAAATATATATTTATAGACACACCTAGGACATGCTAGACAAACCGTACGTACCTATCACCATGACGATTTGCGTGATATTCATTAAAAGGCGACTATGCATGCAATGAATCCACGTGGAATGTATTTACACCACTAGTGAAGCTCTGACATGTCTGATGCCCTACCGTGCCTAATCCTGGTAGACACCCTTGTCGTTTATTTATACAAACATGGGTAGCTATTGACGGGCACATTTAATACACATGCACACCAAGCCATTCAAAGGGGATTCGAGAAAAATTCGACCAAAACTATGCAAGAAACCCCCCTCACGGTTAATAAAACACACATCCACTGCCGGATGTGTAATACTTTTTATTTTACTCTCTGGAAAGGGGACGAACATCACTTGAGAGTCACAGCGTGCTCCTGACAGAGCCCAATGCTGTGTTACATCCACCATTGCCTGCCGAGTGCCACACACCTCTGTGTTGTATTCCACTAGCTAGTGCATATGCTATGACACTCTCTAGCCCATGTGCACTGTAACACCACCCCGTGAATATGTCATGCCACACTTGTCTTCGCACGGGTTATATTGCCCCATCTAACGTGCCTTTCTCGATGCCTATGTTATAACGCACAGTGCTATGCCATACATATTACAATCTGGGATCCATATATTTGTCACAGTGCATATGCAACGTTACACTCCCCAGCACATATTTTATATTACAACTTTAGAGACTAGTTAGGTTACACAACACTGCCCTGTGCATATTACACTCCAAGGCGCATATCGCATAGCACGCGCTAGTGCCTGTGCTATCTCGCGCTCTCCAATGAATCTGTCATTGCGCACAATGTATTGCAAATTATATTTCACGCCCGGTTCATCTTATATCACACTTTTTGGTGCATAGTTTATACCATACACTATATCTAGTTTTCATTTTCAATCGTGCTCTCAGGACTATGTTCTATATAACACTGTGTTCACCTACCCTTTTCACGGGCATTACATTTTGCGATAGGGGGTGGAGGGTCAGGGGGTGTTTCTGCCAAGTGAGCCCGGAGTCACAGTCACAAACGTCCTCTTCTTCCTGAATAAAAGTGAGATTATGCTGCATACTTGTTCATATTTTAAGTAGTTCGCACAGACACAATGTTTTAAAAACAATAAAGTTCCTAATACTCGCCTTCTCTGAACAGTTAGCTTGCTGCCCCATCCCCTTCCTCCCTATCCTCTGTTGTGTGAATTCATGGACTAGCCTCCTCCCTCCTGCCATGATTGGTCTGATGTGCTGCCACTGCCCTCAATTTAGTATGATGTACCAGTCCAGTCCTCCTGCCCTCCATTGCCCAATTCTATGCCCCATCATTGACCTCCTGCTTAAACTCTGTGCTTAGCTTGCTGCCCCTATTCTCCTTCCCCCTGCCCTCCGATGTCTTTGTGCATGCCCCTGCTCCATCCTTTTTGCCCACCATGTCCCATGGACCTGCCACTCCTATCTACTCTGAGTGTTCTGTTGAGCTGCCACTCCCCTCCCACCTGCCTAGCATTGTCAGATGACTGTAACCTGTCCCTGCCACCTCCACCCTGCCTGTCCACATGCCATGCCCTATCCTCTTCCTCCTGTCCTACATGGTCCATTGTACTGCCACACCCTTCTGCCCTCCCTGGTCTGTTGTGCTGCAACTGCTCCTCCTGCCTGCCCCGTGTGGTCTGTTGTGAGGTCCCTTCCCCTGAACTTTCTTGTCTGTGCACAGGTCCTGACCCTCCCTTCTATCCTCCATTGTCCATTGTGCATGCCCCTCCACCCTCCTTCTTGCCCATCATAGCCATTGTGCTGCCACTAACCCTCCCACTTGCCATGCATGGTCTTCTGTGCTGCCATGGCCCCTCCCACCTTCCCTGTGTGGTCAGTTAGCTGCCCCTGACCCCCTCCCACCTTCCCTCCATGGTCTGTGTGTGTGCCATCACAGTCTCACTGTTGCTCTTCATGGTGTGTCTTGCTTCTAGTGCCCATCCTGCCTGACCTCCATGGCTATCTTGCTGCTCCTGCCCTGCCCCCTTGCCCCCAGCCCTACTCCCTCCCTCCTGGCTTGTCTGTTCCATTGTAATGCCCCTGATCCGTCCCTCCTGCCCTTTATGGTCTGTTATGCTGCAGCTTTCTCTCCTGTCTGTCCATTATGGTCAGCTAGCTACCATTGCCTCTTGCCCCTCTGTTCTCTGTTGTCCATGTGCATGGTCCTGTCCCCTCCCTCTTGCAATCTATGGATTGTTGTGCTGCACTCCCGTCCTGCATGCCCTGTGTGGTGTATTGTGCTGCTGCAAACCCTGATGCCTGCCCTGCAGGGTCAGTTTGGTGCACCTCTCCATGTCCCTCCTGTCCTCTGTTATCCAAGTCCATGTCCCTATCCCATTTCCTTCCATGATCCAATGTACCATACTTGCGAACATTTTGAACTTGGTAAGAGGGAGATTTTGAAAAAAAACTGGGGTATTGATTTTCCCCTTTGAGTTACATTGAAAAAGAGGATATTGTAGACAGGAGACAGATCAAATAAAGCCCATTTGAGCTTAAAAACATTGGACGTTTCCTGGCTGAATCGGGTCTGTTGGCATGTATGGTTGTACTACCATTGCCTCTTCCTTCTGCCCACAATGGTCTATTACATTGCCACAGCCTTGAAGGAGGGTAGATTTTGTATCACAGGGGCCCCCTGGCCCGTTCTGTCCACACCTGAAGTATGAGACCCTTGTCCTTGCCCTGCCAGCTGCATTTGTAGGCCGTATTAAATTGACCAGCGGGTCCTGTATTGATATATAATTATCCTGAGACATCCTTACCACTCAGCCACTATAAAACCCCTGTGTAGGCCCTTCTGTTCAATATGTAGGCCTCTTTGTTAAATTGACCATAGCTCTGCAATTTTAGTGTATAGCAGTCTGAAGGCAGGTCTGCGAGGCCTTCTGATCCAAACTAGTAGCCCCCACCCTACCCGAGTGCTCCGTGCTCGGTATCAAAGTTCAACATCCCCCTGAAGCTGTCGACATACAGTAGGCTGCATCCTGGACTGGTACTTGCTTCCTGGGCAGGTTTCCCGCTTTTAAGGAAGTGGCAACCGCAGAGCGTCAAGTTAGGAGAACTGAGGAGATTTTATACATGAATATATTGAATTCCCGTACAATACCCATTATTTTCTGCTTGCTCTATGGAACTTACGATAAGCGATTGGCCTGAGAGACTGACCTTTTCACCCAGTCCATTGTCAGCATTAAGTGGGTAAATGACGAAATGTCTGGTAAAATCTGCAGTCGAAGCTTTTGGGTAGCATACGTAGGTAGATGTAGCGTGCAAAGGAGCCCACAAAATGATATAAAAAGGGAGCACCCACAGATATCGACGGACTACCTCGCCGTCTGTATGTAGGTTAACAGGCAGTGCAGGTTTTCCCCAAGAGCTGGGAGCTCTTGTCTTCCTTTGCTTAAAATGTCTTGCTCTGCTTTGCTTAAGGTATCTTATTCTATTTTACCTATATGAAATGTCATGTTATGTTTAACCATTGTTCTCTTTACTTTTGCATTTAAAAGATTTTGTATTGTAATTGCAGGAATGCTTGCTCTAAGAGTAAACGTGAGTGTTCCTAGGAAACATTTTCCTTGGTGTAACTTGTTTCTCATGATGCATTTATAGATGTGTTTTCTCTCTCTCTCTGTCAGTACATTAATTGAGATACAGAGAATATTATGACAGCTGTATGATTATCTGGATTCTGTTTTTTGTACTTTATGTCTCTATTCTGCGGTTTCTTTGAAGTTGCATCTTCTCATTAAACTGCCATTGTATTCTGCCTCCAATTCCATGTCTCATATGTCTGTTTTCTTCATTTTTGGAGCAAGCGTTCCTAGGCACCCCGGCTCAAATTAAGGTGCCCCTTTTGTCCCTGACTCACTCTCCTGCTCAGTTCTGTGGTGGCTCCCGGGGATCTGGGGACCGCCCCTAGCTTCCTTGACCCGTAATAGATCTTCCCTCCAACAGCCTCTCTTGCAAGTCCTGTATTGTTGGTTTGTTGCCCCTGCCCCCCTTTCCACTGCCCTCCATAGTCTGTTGTGCTTCCACGGCCCTTCCTGCCTGCTCAGTGTGGTTAAATTGTTGCCTTTGCACCCTCCTACCTGCCTTCAATTTTCAGAGTCCGTGCCCCTGACCTCTGCCTCTCAACAGTATCCTAATGAACAACTAGATTGCTAACATTCTATATTTATTACAAAAGTGTGGAACGCCTGACATCATCTTGATGTAATCAAAACTGTAATACCTAGAGCATTTCCTTTAGAAATTACATATATGAGAGGGTCTTATTGGCATCAAAATTATGGTTAGTGCTCTAAAAGACTAAAATAAGGACATATTTTCTCAGTTTTCAAATAGCGACAAAGCACTTTTAAATTATTTGTTATCTTTATGTTTTTTTATCCAGTTGACCACTTGATTAAATGTTGCACTTAGGGGAGAGGATGTGGTGTTACTTCCAGAACTGCAGACTTTGCAACTGGGGAACCAGATTGAAGTTTCTGCTTCAGCTCGACATTCTGTGATTCTGGTCAAATCACTTAGTCTCCCCATGTCTACAACCAAAATGAATTTGTTCTTGTGTGATGTAACCAATGCTCATGTAAAGCACTCCAATACCTGACAAGTCTGCACTATATAACACTGCAAAAACACAAAATAATAAGTGTTTTGCACACTTCTGTCATTGGGCTATATTTGGGCTACATCTGGTTGATTTTGGGCTACATTTGGGCTCTTTTGTCTCCGGTGGCCATCTTGGGAGATTTATTTGTTATGAAGTTTCATAATTTCCTCATGTACTGCAGTCTCCTCAGTAGGAAATGCTTTCAGTGTTTTACTTTGATTCCATCATGAAGGTATTCAGATATGTCACACATTTGCCATAAATTCTGAATGTTAGCACTCTAGTTGCTCATTAGATCACTGTAGTAAAACTACTCCACCATGGAAGTCTGCTCCTGGTATTAAAAGTGCATGTTTCAGTCTGCATGTCAGAATTTTTTAATGAAATAGAAGAGGATTTGAGAAGTCACTCAAAATGTGCCCTCATTTTCTTTCTTCAGTATTAATCATAATTTCTATGGCAAAATGAACCTCCTCATTGTGTTCCTTTTTAAATTAAATGTTTTAAGTGTTACCAGTTTATTCCAATCAAGATGGCTTCAGGTGTGCCATACTTTTGTCATAATGAAGACAGTAAGCGCTCTAGTTGTTTTTAAGAACATTCTGGGACATTCTGTCATTGGGCTATACTTGGGCTACATCTGGGTGATATTTGGGCTACATTTGGGCTCTTTTGTCTCTGGTGGCCATCTTGGGAGACTTATTTGTTATGAAGTTTCCTAATTTCCTCATTTACTGCAGTCTCCTCAGTAGGAAATACTTTCAGTTTTTTACTTTGATTCCATCAAGAAGGCATTCAGATGTGTCACACATTTGCCATAAATTCAGAATGTTAGCACTCTTTTTGCTCATTAGATCACTGTAGTAAAGCTACTGCTCACCAGGGAAAACTGCTGCTGGTATTGAAAGTGCATGTTTCAGTCTGCATGTCAGACTTTTTTAATAAAATAGAAGAGGATTTGAGAAGTCACTCAAAATGTGCCCTAATTTTTCTTTCTTCAGCACTAATCATACTTTTTATGGAAAAATGAACCCCCTCATTTTGTTCCTTTTTAAATTAAATGTTTTAAGAGTTACCACTTTAATCCAAGCAAGATGGCTTCAGGTGTGCCATACGTTTATCATAAGTAGGACTGTTAGCGCTCTAGTAGTTCTTTGGAACACTCTGGGAAGCTGCAGTAGAACACAAAGGAATCAACTGACAGTCTCTGTACATGTTTTACTGAGAATGTCAGACTTCATTCTCACATGACTGAGAAAGATAATGTGAATTTACAGAAAATAAGCTCTCAGTTTAGCCTATAGATCACCTTCCAAACCTCTGTGGTAAAAGCATGAGAAAATATTTTTCTCTCAATCATGATATCCCAGCAGAAGGCTTTTTCACATGGTGAAATCACCTTAGAACATACCACAATTCCTAAAATGAGTATGGTACCATCAACAAATGATTTATAATGTAACTAAAGTCTTAAAACCTTCTATTAACTGCAATGCTTTTTAATGAGGTGCTATCATGTATATTTGTCCCAAGATGGCTGCCAACACTTCTTGGATGAAGTGCTGACAGCCAATCAGATCTCAGGATGAGATGTGTGGTTAGGCTCCGCCCACATATATATATGCTTTTAAATGCTATTTACTCAGGAAATACTAAACAGATTTACACCAGACCTGCAAAAGGCACTTCCTTGACCTTATGGCTACCTCTCTGCCAAATTTCTAGTAATTCTGTTCAGCCGTTCGGGCTGTAGCTCGTTCTAAAGGTCCTATGGAAAAATGCATGGGAAAAACGCGTTTTGGGACCCCCCTTTTATCTCAGCCCCCGCTTGACGAATCCCCCCGAGACTTTCAGGGTAGGAGCGGAGCGTAGCGCCCCACCTATTTTGAGAAATTCGCGAGGATTCATCGACCGGCGCCAAAGTTATTCAAAATAGAATGTTGCGGATTTCCTATGGAAAAGGGGTCCTAACTATAACTACCTACTGGCGACCGCCAGTAGGTAATATATATATATATATATATATATATATTCAAGTTAAAATTTCCCTTGTTACAATTAAACGAGAATTGTTTTAAAGAGTATCTGGAAACCTTTCCAAGGTGAAATATAAATAGAACTTTCTTTTGTAAGATGTGGCTAAAATCCAGTAACTGTGAAGGAGATAAAATAAGAACTCTCCTTAAACTGGAAGGATATTCGCCGAGGCCGCTGCTAGCTTCCTTCCTGTACCTCTTCTGCTATTACAGGGAAGAAATTCAAGAACAAAGAGGCACTTATACAATTAAGTATGATATACTAGAAGAAGGCCTACACTGAGAAATGTAAAAACATTATCTCGTTGTCTACTGTAGACATTCTAAGCACTTTGGATGTAATACGATCAGTGGGATTCAAAAGTCTCAAGTAAAATGAAGAAAAGAAGTGTGAAACAATGTGCCAAGAATCACACAGCTTGTCAGGAGGGAAGTGAAAGACTGGAGCTCTGTGGGGTAGAGAACAAAAAACATACCTATCGAACCCATATCACAACGTTCCAAGTATAGTTTCTTTTCTCTTACACTGCGTTTATTGATTGAAACTGATAAAGGGCAGCAGGCGCTTCTGGCTGAGTATCAGTCAAAAAGGGCTTGACAGATAGTGCGTCCAAAAGTCTCGGAATACCCTCCTTTCATTCGAGTTTCAAGAAGAACAGTTTGTACTGCGTGCAGTCTTGGAGCAACGAGTTCCATTTCACTATAATTCTCCATTATCACAATAGAACACTAGGACAAGGTGTAACAGCACATCACTTACAAACCATAAAGGAACTGAATGTGCAAGGTTTAGCCAGTCCTCCAACCCATGACCTCAGCCAACTAAATACACTTTTTAACCCTGGGCGTAGTTTGCGAAGTAGCGCTACGCAAAGTGAACTTCGCACTATGCGAGCTACGCGTAGCTTCGCAAACTACGTAGTGCTCTGTGTAAGATGCTGTTTGCACTGATTGCACAGTGTGGACAAGCATCCGGCACTTTGCAATCAGTGCAAACTGCATCTTGCCCAGTGCAAGCGGTCGTTTTCTGCCGCTCAAGAAGATTTCTACTCGAGCGGCAGCTTTCTCAACTCGGACTGGTAGTATCTCATCGCGAGCGGTCGCGCGCGACCACACGCAATGAGAAACCTGATCTCCCGCTTTGAGAAGCACGCCGGGAGGATTATTTTCCACGCTCGCGATCGGCAACTTGATGTTGCTGATCGCGAACGAGAAAAAGTCTTGCCGGGATGTCATTTTGCTTGCTCGCCGTCGCCAACTTGACGTTGAGGACCGCGAGCAAGCAAAAAACGACTGCTACGCTACGCGTGTTTGCACTGTGCTACGTGCAATTCGCGTAGTGCGAAGTAGCGCAAACTACGCAAGCGTAGCGATTTGCCCAGGCTTACTTTTTAGGTCTGGATTGAGGTTGGTCAGGAAAATTGCACCCTACGTTATTGGAATGGCAAGATGAGTTTCTGCTGAACTGACTAGTTAAGCTACAATGACCTATAAAACTAAAAACTGTATTCAAAATATTTTATTTCATGTGTTTATAGAGTGTTGTATAAGAATAAATGGAGGTGTACTGGAGCTTTACAACAATCAAAAGCAAAAGGTCTATTAATCATCAATCAACAAGGAAGGCGGCAAGCTGTGCATGAACATGCAACATGTAATTTGTGGCAACATTATGCTGTCGGACAAGGGAGGCGAGAGACTATCCAGGTAAGTTGAAGCCAATTGAAAACAGTGGAACCTTCTAATGGCCAGCACCTAACCTAATATCACTCCCTCAGTACTGTCCCTTAAGTTTTAGTGGGAATTCGCGTGCACACTGAATAGCACCCACTGTCACAGTGCTTAATCCCTCGGGAATCCAGATATATGAAATCAAAACACATGTGCACCACACAAGAAAATTAATAATCACAAACATGATGTTCATCTCCAACAATGAAAATTCTTCAAAGTTTTTTCTTTTATTCCATTTTAATTTTACGTGGGACAAACAGAGTTCAGTTCTTGTAACTCAACAAACAGAACAGCCGACGCATTTCGTCCTGATACAGGACTTCTTCAGGGCTGTTGATTACAAACAAATAGACATACATGTATAAGTACAACATGCGCCACAAAAACAGAACAGTATGTATGGGCCAATAGGCCAAGATCTAGCCCTCATACATGTTACAAACAAAGGTACCTATTTACATTGACACAAAACACGACAGACCAAAAGAGAGCAAAGCAATTAAGTAATTGACTTGATTATACATTATGTCACTATTGTTTTCACTCATAATTTATTAATCAAACTGAAATTTTATATAGAAAAGAAAGAATATATTAAATAGCAAGTATATACTAATCCATTGGGGCTACAAGGAAGAGAAAGCTAAAAACACACAAATAACTTGAAAAGGCAAATATACATAGTCGCACTACAGAAACTAATTACAGTCATATAGGCGATCCCATCTTATTGGATGAATAACACTTAAGGGGAAAGCATCTTATGTATTCATCCAATTACCAAATCCTCCACTAATGTATACATTTCTAAGAACATTGTGGGGAAAAGAGGAGAAGGTCTAAAATCAAAGGAAAAACAGGGGGCAAGGGATAGTGATATATTGAGAGACGGAGAGGAGTAAAGGCATAGAAAAAACCATAAGAAAGAGGCAAGAACAAATCGATACCCACCGCTAGTTAATGATGGGATACGAAGTTTTACTGTGCTGGGAAGTCATGATTGATTTTGTATAAGGAGTATTATCCCGTCCAGCAAGATCTATAGTGTAAGTAACAACAGTAAACATCACCAGGGTCATTTATAGTATAGTTAGAACTGATAAAAATAGAAGGAACAGAAGGGCTGCCATATATGTATCCACTGTTTAAAAATTACTTTGTATCTAGATTCTAGGACTCGCATTAGTCCAGTCGTATCCAACAATTCACTGCCACGTGCAAGCCACAATCAAGAGTACCAAGCACGCCAAAATGAGAGTAGTACTTTGTTGTAAGATAAATTCCGTCCAGATTCTCTAAAATAAAGAGAAGCGTCTTATAAAGACAGCGTCTTTGAATAAATCATTCAGGTCTAGTAAAAGTAACCTATGTATTCGGTGCAGATATAATATTTTTATTTAAATAACATTATTAATATATCTCTCTAAAATGCCCCACTTCAAAGTAGAGGACCTGATCCTCCATCACAGTCTAAAGTATAACCACGCAATATTACCCATCAACGGACAGATGGTAAGTATTGTGTTGGATAATGAGCCAGTACTGATCTCATAGTAAAACACTGAGTCAATATCCTCCCTATCTTAAAGCAATTAAGCTGGCAATATAAAATAGAAAAAATAACAGACGGAGGGAAGATTCCATGTATTTCCAGACCCACATTAATAAGGCCCTTACCTAGGGATTATCCAATAACAGCATAAACACGAAGCATCTCTGTGTAAATACCAATTAAGGCCGGACCCGAAGCACTCTAAAAAGAGAAAAGCGCAAAAGTTCAATATGAGAGTTCTTGTATAAAAGTCTCCATTATCAATATACCGCACTTCTAAGCATATGAGATGTGATTGATGACAACCCCCAAAGAAGGCCAGCATTCCTATTTTTCCTAAACGTATGCACGTAAGTAACCGTCATACGGGCTAATAGCATGTAATAGATGCAGCTCAGAGAATATAATTTCAGCGTCATATATAAGAGGCTGCAACTGAGCCAATTAAAACTTTAATTTAGATGAGATATAAGAAAGTAACCGATCAACTAGCTTCTATGGTTGACCGGAAATGCATCACTGAAAAATAAGTATATTATGGAACCCAAAAGTTTAATCTAATTTCCCCTCAATATTAAGATATTATGTATCGCCTACGCGGCGGTTGATGCGCATACCAGACAATAGATAATGATAAAAGGGGGGGGGACCCCCATCTACATAATAAGCCCCCTTAGAAGCGAGAGAATACCAGCCGCATCAAAAAAAACATGGCTTAGTCGTTAGTGAACAAATTGTCCAACTAAAAACCAGAGTAGTGGCATTCCTTGATCGAGAAACTTACCACAATATGATAGTTGCGGTCTGCAACAGTCACCGGGAGAAGACGTAGCGGTCCAAACGCCAAGGCAGAGAACCTGAAACGGTGTCCGAGTGAGATTTAAATAGCACGCGGAGTCGAGGAAATCTGAATCACCTGTGTATGGAATAGTCACGGAACCCTGCATAGATAGTCGCTTGCGGCGCTTTCACGGCGGCCATATTGTGATGTGCAAGGTTCCCGACGCGTATGAATAACACAATTAGTGATTGTTAATGAATTATAAAAAACAAAACATCTAAAGGACAAAGGAGTTCACTGCATAAGGGATCCAGTGTCACTATGAACACAAAATAGTGGAATGGTCAGAAATACAAAAAAACACAAAAGTCAAAATAAAATTTATAAATAAAAGGTTCAAGTACGATGAACCACGATGGAGAGCCGCATGTTTAAATCATCCTTAAGTCGGCTCATATATCGTCAACCGGCCTCAATAAATAAATACGCCACCAATTTCAATAACATTAAATAAACAAAAAATGAAATGGAGAAAAGGGGGTTTCAACTAGATCTGGTTCAAAGTACGGATGACAACATAACCCTATTGTAATGGAGGGGAACATATTGATACGCAACAGAGAGGAAAGTACAAGACGACAAAAGTCAACATTAGATATGCAAGTATTAAATACGATGATCCAGGTAAGTTCAACCACCACAACAAGACTTGAGGGCTTTCTTGACCACCACACAAAAGGGTTCTAGCCTGATGAAGGGAAGATGTTAGTTCCAAGGGCATTTCCTGAAACGGAACGTATAAGACTAGATTTCTTTTATTTGTATCAATTGAATTTATATACCGCACCTTTACTGCAGGACAGCGTATATGAGCATACAGAAAACAAACTGTATTTAATACATAAATCATAGAACTCCCAAAAAACAACCCATAAAACAACAAAACCGCTGACCACTAAATAAATGGCAGTTAAGAGCCTAAACTCAAGAAATATTCTTTTGAATTTGTCTGGAAAAAGTGTGTGTTGAATTGTGGTGGAGGCCAGTCAACAGTATGTTCAAAGACTGACTCCAGTAATGCTTTGCATCAGACCTCCACATTTCTTATGTTTCCATCCTATCAAGGCCTGCTTCGGGCCAGCTGCTGAGAGAGGTTCTCTAATACA
This sequence comes from Triturus cristatus, assembly GCF_964204655.1. Classification (NCBI taxonomy): domain Eukaryota; kingdom Metazoa; phylum Chordata; class Amphibia; order Caudata; family Salamandridae; genus Triturus; species Triturus cristatus. The sequence continues at coordinate 884,532,514 of NC_140583.1, forward strand.
TTTTGCATGCTAGATACATCCTGTCAAACGTTTGAGACCAAGAACTGAACTGATTTCCAAATAAGAACCAAGATTTTCAGAAGGCTCATATCCTTGCTACATAACCAACAAGAGAACTTTGATAAATTATCAGATTTTCTCAGTATATTAAGGCTCTACACTGTTCCAATTGGTCAGTTTTGAATAGGCTGCAACTTGTTCCATTTGAATTTTATAGCATCTAAATAAACAGGCAAGCAATATACTAATTTTTAAAAGACAACAATGGGACTTAGCAAGATTATATGAGAGTCTTGCCATAACGGGCCACTTTCGACAGACTGAATAAATGAAAGTGCCCAGCCTTAGACCCAGCAAAACTTTGATCAAAGGCAAATCAAATAAGACACCTCCCAATGTCTTAATGAATGGCTGAACATGGCACATATCATCATCAGCAGCAGCATTTGTAGAGGGCCTGGTTACACCAACGGTGTGTCCCCGCGCGGAGCAGAATCTCAGAAATGACAAGAGATAGGTAGGTGAGCCCTAACTGTCATGTTTCAAGGTCTTTTCTGGTTTATAGTTGGGAAAAAAGCCAGGTTTTCATCCTTTTCCTAAAGGCAGCTTCACATGGCTCTTTCCTCAAATCCATTAGCAGGGAATTCCAATGTTTGCTGCCAGGTATTTGAAAGAGCAGCCTCCTAGCCTGACCTTCCTAGATATGGGTACGATTACCAATGATTTTCCTTCAGATCTTAGGTTTCTATTGGGGGTGTAAGGTGTAATCAAATTTTGTAGATAACTTGGGCCTTTATTTGCTAGGATACGATGGCAGAAGAACATTGCCTTGAACAGGATCCTCTTGCCCACAGCCAACCAATGCAATTTGGCCAGGGCCTTTGTATTGGACGATCTTCTAGCACTAGCCAGGCAGCGGTGTTTTGGACTAATTGCAGCTTCATCCTTATTTTTAGCTACACCTAGGTATAGAACATTGCCGTAGTCAATTTGAGAGGTGACCACTGCATGTATTATAGTTTTTCTGGCTTGAAGCGCTAGTAGGTCAATGACTTTCCGTAGGGTTTTCAGCGTTCCAAAACATTTGCCTGTTACTTTTCGCATTTGATTTTCATATGTCAAGTTGGGGACAAGCCATACTCCAAGGTTCTTGACTTCGGTTTTAGGGGTTGGGAGCTGGCCACGTGCTTCCGGCCACCAAGCTGATGTCCAGATAGAAGGTGCTCTTCCCATTACCATCACTTCTGTCTTACTGCCATTAGGTTTCAAGCAGTGGTCTGCCATCCATGCTGTTACTTCCTCCATACATTGGGAAAATTGATGTGCATTATGTTCTGGTGTTGAAAACTAAAACAGCGATATGATTAAGCATTCACTGAAGACATGAATTCTCTACAGTCAAAACGTGTTTCTTGTCTTATGTTGACCAATGTCCGGACTCCATTTTGTATTGCCATGTCTCCACGTGCTTTGCACGTGAAGAGTCCTACCTCTTCGCTAGTTGCTCTTGTAATCTGCCTAGTAACAGTCTATAAATAGCTCCTTTGTCCGTCTGGCGCATGCCCAGACTTGACCACATCTGTTATCAGTTAATCCTTGTTTGACCATGTTTTCGCGGGCTCAGGAAATTGTTAACTCCGCCCATATATTGATCCTGTATCGAAAATGTCCATAAATGGTAATGAATTTTGCTCTATGTTGTATCCACCCACTTATGAGCCCCTCTGTTGTGTATAAAAGGGGACCGTGTACGCAAGTTGTGTGTGCTACTCTATGCAATACTGAAGAGTGTTGTGTAGGTTTTAGGACCACCCTTAAGGGTTAATAAACTCTGTCTTTGTATTTGCAGTTTCCGTGCCAACTTCCTTCTAGTTTTCGTGCATAGGAGGGCGAACCCTTGTATTTTGCGGGCCTAGCTGGGGCCTGTATCCATCAATTGGCGCCCGTCACGTGGGGCTCATCGGCGACTCGGATGCTCGAAGGTCTGGTCGTGACGAAGGTGAGGAATTTGGCCGGGGATGTGATCACTGCCAGCGGCGTCTCTTAGTCCTGGCATCCCGAGGTTTTTCTTCCTCCCCTTCCGAGCTGACCATCTGGGTGGCGCCGGTCCTCGACTGAGACCTCTTTTGTCGGTTTGCTGCGTGATAGCCGTTTGGGCGAATTTTGGAACTTGGCAGTTGGAATCTGGACGCTCTTGATTGGTAAGAACCGTTGTACGGTACTTGCTCCGAGTTTTGAAGCCTGGGTTGGCTATTTAAGTTTGATTTGTGATGACCGGTCATATTTTGTATTGATTACTGTGGGAATATATGCGTTGCAACACATATAGGCAGGTAATGTGGAGATATTTCTCCGGAGTTGTTTAAATTTGAACGGCGCAACGTTTAAGTGCCATTTTTGATAATACTGCATATTTTGAATTATTTTTGAGCATGCCTGCTTTTAGCGCACTCCGTAAGTGGTGCTGCTGCTTTGGAAACCGGTTAAATCTTGAGGAACCTGCTCCAGCCCCCCCAGAGGGGACTCCTAATAGGGATATGTATGTGAAGCATGGTCTTTCCCCTATAATGTACAGCACAGTGTGGAGGAAATACACCAAAAAGGATCCTGAGTTACGATGGCCTTTGTATGGATCGTTTGATATGCGTAAGATTGAGTATGTGGAACAGTGTATGTGTAAACGGCGTGCTAGGCAAGACATGTTTGAATGTGTACGGTTATGGGTGAAGGAAGTGCGTGAGCGGGAGAAATGTGAGAAAGCGCTGATTGATAAAGAGCAACGGAAAAATGATCATGTGAGAGCGCAGGAAGCGAAGCGTCGGGAGGAAAGAGAACTGGAGGAGAGACAAGAGAAAGAGCGTAGGTTGCAAGTATCGGGTCAATATGCTGTCCGCCAGCCACTTTACCCTGTCCTTACTAATCTTGAAGATGATTTTTATTTATTAGATCGCTCTCCGCCCCCTTATGTTGGCGCGTCTGCCCCGAGGTCACAGGATTCTGGATCGGTTTCGGATAAGGTAGACACGCGGTCCATGTTATCAACTGATCGTATGGGTGAGCTTCGGAAAATTTCTTTTCGTTCGCTTAAAGGCAAGCTATCTCTTACTGAATTATTGGCATCTTTGGAAAGTTGGCAGGACAGGGAAAAGTTATATTTTGCTGAAACTTTTTCTGACAAAGTGGTTACTGCCTTTCGGAAATATTCTGATGTTTTTGAGCCTGATGATATAGTATTAGATTCTAAAGCATCACGTAACGGTGTATTTTCTCCCTCTAAGGTACCCGATGCGGTTCGACGGCTGTTTGCATTGCGGGACACGACGTTTGAGCTCAAAGAGAAAGCGCGCCAAGAGACAGGGGAGGAGGAGCAATCGAATCCACATGTCGACTATCCTTCAGTCAGATAACATTGAATTAGTGCATGCTAAACCGATGCGAGAGGCGGCACCTTTGTATGTTCCTCCTAAAGGAGCGGGAACTAGTTCAGACATGTCCTCCCCCGATGCTAGGGGATATTTCGTGTATAATTGGGTTTATACTCCCTGGCATAGGACTGATGTTATGGCATTGAAGAATGCATTGCCTGACCCCCGCAAGAATCCAGCGGCCTTTTATGAAGAGGTCGAAGGGGCCTTGAATTCTTGTACTATGACTTTAGCAGATATAGATTTGTTCTTTTGGCTCATTTTACCACCGGATATGTGGCGATCTGTGCGGAAGGTGGATGAGCAAGCCGTTTTTAAGGCCAAATGGTCTGAGATTGAGGATGAGGATAGGGAGAGAAAGCCCGCGCAAAAACCGCCCCAGCTTATTTTAGATCTTCCTGCTGCTATCTTGACTAAGTTGAAAACGATTATTCCCCCTAAAAAGATTGACTGGAATATGTTAGCCTCGTGTAAACAGAAGGTTGATGAATCAGTTTCAGACTTCTTTACACGCTTTGAGGAAACATTTCATGATTTCAGTGGTCAGTTACTTACGGATGATACGGGTCGACATCTTTTTGTTGATAAATATGTGGCGAATTTATTACCGGGAATAGCAGCTCGATTAAAAGCGAGTGAAAGCTCTTGGTCCACCTCGTCTCCGGCATCCCTCCTGACTATGGCTCAGTATTATGAGCATCAGGAACAAGAAGCGAAGGGTCATGAGGAGAAGAAATCGAAAGATTTGAAAACTAAGGTGATGTTAGCGCAAATGTATGGTCCGCCTCGTCGGGGTGTTGAGAGAGGTAGAGGAGGATTTTATGGTTCCCCTTCGGGTCGGTCGGATGTTAATAGACATCAATGTGCGTATTGCAAACAGTTGGGTCATTGGGCCAGGGATTGTCCGGTATTATATGCACCTCGTCAGGGACGTGGTCAGGGACCGCCGAGAGGTAGAGGGGGATTTTCGAATCTCAGAGGGAATTCCAATGATCGTGCTCGATTTGAGCCTAACGTGCAGCAACGAGATAGACCTAATGTATTTGATCGGCAAAATCAGTATCAAATGTCTGGGAATGACCGCCCTGGGTACCATGATTCGCAGCATGCATAGGATTGCGTTGGGTGGGGGTTGGAATCAGTTGAAGTGCCGGTTGATCAGAGGGGTCCCTATGTTACAGCAAATGTTCTGGGTTCTACTGATCGGTTCCTAGTTGATACAGGAGCTACTCGCAGTGCGCTGTCCAAACAATTGGTTCCGAGGGCTCCCCCATCTGGCTTAATGGTTACATCGGTAGGATTTGATGGTACACTCTCTCGAAGCCCTCTATCCCAACCCCTTGCATTTCATGTTGACCAACTTTCTGCACCCTGTCCGTTTTTGCTTGCTCCGAACACGCCTGACAACATTATGGGTCTTGATATGCTTAAGCACTTCAGAGCTACGATCCGCTGCTCCCCTACTGGAGTACGTGTGATATTAAATGATAATCACCCCATGGCAGAACGGATGTGTGTGGTTGCAGAGGATACTGTATTAGCTTCTCTCCCTCGTGCTTTGTGGGCCACTTCGGATACTGATGTGGGACAGATGGTGATTCTGCCTGTACACATTAGTGTCAAGGAGGGTGCTGTGTTACCACGCCTCCCTCAATATCGTATTTCCCAGGAGGGGGAGGAGGCCCTCATACAGATTGTGCAGGATTTGATTAAGGTGGGAGTAATTGAGGAAGTTCCATACAATGTTTGCAACAGTCCTATTCTACCCATTTTGAAGAAAGATACTGATACTAGGGTTTATCGTTTTATTATTGACTTACAGGAGGTGAATAAGATAGTGAAACCTCAGTATCCAGTGGTTTCTGATATTACGACGTTGCTTACACTGGTCCCGCCAACGGCGACCACATTCTCGGTTATCGATTTGAAAAATGCTTTCTTTTCGATTCCCATTCATCCTGATAGCCGGTACCTTTTCGGCTTCACTTTACAAAATCTATAAGACCGATTATTCAGAGTCCCTCAGGGTTATACAGAGAGTCCTAGCATTTACAGTCAAGCATTGAAACGACAATTGGATTCCTTTGTTCTGCCTGATGGTGTAGCCCTTATACAATATGTTGACGACATCTTGTTGGCGGCCGACACTCCTGAGCTATGTGAGAAGTGCACGTTATCCTTGCTTTCCTTTTTGGCATCTCACAATCACAGTGTCGAAGAAGAAATTGCAATTTTGTAGACCAAAGGTGACTTACTTGGGTCACCTTTTGTCTAAGGAGGGGCGTGCACTCACACCAGATCGTATTCAAGCAATTTTGGACACGCCAGTACCTTCCACACAGAAGGACGTGCGTGCATTTTTGGGTCTTGCTTCTTTTTGTAGGCAATGGATATTGGGGTTTTCATATATAGTTAAACCATTGTTAGCACTTTTGGACAAAAGATACCCAGATTCCTCTTCCCTAGTCAAATGGTTGTGAAATTGCCTTTCAGCAATTGCGACAAGCCCTTTGTTCAGCACCAGTGTTAGGTACCCCTGATTATACGAAGCCCTTTACATTGTATGTACATGAGAGAGATGGATGTGCATTATCAGTTTTAGTGCAGATGCACGGCGACAAGCAGCGCCCTTGTGCATATTTTTCGGCCGTACTTGATCCTGTTGCCCGAGCATTACCTGGTTGTTTTCGCTCGGTTGCGGCGACAGCTGTGTCAATACGTCAAAGTGAGGGAATTGTGTTATCTCATAAGCTGTTGGTATTAGTTCCCCATGCTGTTGACGCCCTGCTTAATCAGACAAAGACGCAGCATTTGACCAGTGCTCGTTTAACGGGATATGAATTGACGCTTTTGGCTCCTCATATTACGTTGAAGAGGTGTGCAACATTAAATCCAGCCACATTGTTGCCGTTCACGGAAACTCAGTCTGAAGCACAAAAAGCACATGACTGTATTCTTGTGACTGAGGAACAGACAAAGGGTCGTATTGATCTCCAGGATACGCCCTTTACAGATGTAGATGGAGAACTATGGGTGGACGGATCATGCCTGAAGCTACCAGATGGTACGACTTCAGCAGCGTATGCAATTACCACATTGCAAACAATCGTGGAGACAGCACGCATACCGCAGAAATCAGCTCCAGCAGCGGAACTGATAGCATTAACACGAGCATGTGAGCTCAGTACAGGATTGTGTGTGAATGTTTATACAGATAGCCGCTATGCCTTTGGAGTAGCGCACGACTTTGGCCTACTCTGGAAGGAGAGAGGGTTTCTAACGTCACATGGAGCACAGATAATGTATGGAGAGTTAGTTCACAACCTTTTGACTGCATTAACATATCCAAAGAAGATTGCTATAGTTAAATGTAATGCCCACAAAAAGGTGGTTGATAAAGTTGGGGAAGGGAATGCTTTGGCAGACCGGGTGGCACGAGAGACTGCGATGCAGCCTGACTCTACTGCAATGTATGTTGTGAAGTCACAGGCAGAAAGATGGCAAGACGCTAGGAGAGAAGTGCTAGAGATACAGAGGACCGTTTCTGATAAGGAACGGGAGCAATGGTCCAATGATGGAGAATTGGATGATGAAGGGTGTTGGAGAAATAAGCAGATGGATAAATGGAAGTTACCCACAGCTTTCGTACAACCTATGGTTCAGATGGCACATGGACTAGCACATGTCGGAGCTTCCGCAATTGTAAAATTACTCACACGAGTTTGGGAGCATCCAGAGATCGCTAGCACGGCAAAGAGGGTAGTGCAGACTTGCATGATTTGTCTGAAGTATAACCCAGGAAAGGGTACACGAACTCCAGCAGGAGGGTTTGCAACACCTACCGCACCCTTTGAGGTTTTGCAGATGGATTACATTCAGCTTTAGCGCTGTAACAATCTGAAGTATGTTCTAGTAGTGGTTTGTGCCTTCAGTAAGTGGGTTGAGGCATACCCTACGAAAGACAATACTGCAATGACTACAGCCAAGATGCTATTGAAGGAGTTCTTCCCTCGATATGGTGTTTGTAGATTGTTGTGGAGTGATAACGGAACTCATTTTATAGCAGACGTTATCAAGTATGTCCTGAAAGGACTGGGAATTACCCAGAAATTTCATGCAGTGTTTCACCCTCAGTCTGCGGGATTGGTTGAGAAATATAACGGTACTTTGAAGCTTAAGATTGCTAAGATCCAAGCTTCAACTTCTTTGACTTGGCCAGACGCTTTACCGCTGGCATTATTGTCAATTAGATCGATACCGCATTCTCGGACTGGTCTCACGCCATATGAGATCGTGTTCGGACGCCCAGTGAATATTTGGGGTCCACCGAGACCGAAGTCAGTGTATGATGTACCTTGTGTAATGATGAATGATTATCTGGCACAGTTAACGGATAATTTGGTTTCTATTCATCAACAGGTTCGAGAAGCGCTCCCTGATCGGTCCACAGGTGAAGGACATAATCTCCGGCCTGGAGACTATGTTATGCTCAAGGTGTTTGAAAGGACGAACAGTCTGGAGCCGAGATGGGTTGGTCCTGAGCAAGTCTTGCTCGCAACGAGGACAGCTGTGCGAGTCTCAAATCGGAAGAACTGGATCCACTCCCTGCACTGTCGTAAAGTGCCACTTGGATTAGTGGAGCCTGCTGTATTGACCGACCATCGAGAAATCCTGACTGCAGAGAAAGGCCGTGCTGTGGAACCGAACGACACGGAGGAGCTCTTCCCGGACCAAGCGATTCCTGGAGGAAGAAGATATCATCTCAGACCGAGGAAGTGATTTTTTTTTTTCGTATCAGGACACGTTGTCAGAACGGCCCTTGGGTTAGTGAAACGGAGAGCCAATGAGGCAAGGGGGGGGGGGGGATCAGCCCTGCATTAGTGTAGTGACACCCGTCTTGGCCCGCTGGTGAAGAAATCAACGGCTGCCTAAGGGGAAGAGTTCTGACAACCTTTTAGTTTCAGGAAGGTATCGACTTTTACTACAAAATGGAGAAGAAGAAGATTTTTTGTGCGGCAAGTTTTATCATCATTGTAGCTATTGTTGGTATAACCACGTGGTTTGTTGGGGATGTGACTCCTGCCCGTGAGATGCTTGTTTTGACTACTCCAGTGCCTGAGGAGCACTACTTTTACACCCTTCCGTATCAAGAATTGAAGCATCGTCAGTCTTATTTGAATAATACTTTTATCCAGATGTTGCATCATACCCATGTTGCTACAAATGCTACGAACTGTTGGATATGTGGTATGATGCCAGCTCATCAGAAGAAAGGAGGAACGCCGTTTACACCTCTTCCTTTCTCTCACAATGGCTCTTGTAGAGCATGGTACACTTTGCTTTTTGCCACACGGAAACCTACAGTGGGACGACTACTTTTTAGACTTAATAAGGAATGTCATCAAGATAAAGAAGGCTATCCACAAGCTAATGGGACAATATGGGAGTGGGAAGAATATCGACCAGATAATGAATCAATCCCCTACATCGTCACGAACACCAGAGACATTTTTGGAAATGAGAAATTTGTAATTCAAGTGGCTCAAACTCAAGCGGACCTGTGTGTCCAGAGTGTCGGTCATATTCCTGTTGGTGTTAGTGATTGTATTATTGTTTTGAATATAGATGGATTAAATAATAGTACTTTCTTAGCTTCCCATAATGCGTACTTCGTATGTGGGAATAAAGGTTATTATCGCTTACCCGCCGGCTGGTCCGGAGTATGTTATGTAGCGTTCCTATTACCCCCTGTATTCTTAGCACCTGCATCCTATCATAAAGACTTGAAGTTATTGAACAATGTAACTGTAAACAGGTATAAACGTACTCTATCTATTGATGATGTTGACCAAACCGACACTAGATTACAGCAGTATGTTGATTTTAACTTAGGATTGTTCTTCTTTGTTGGAGCTGCCCTAAATAGTAGGAAGGTTCGACGATTAACAAGAGTTGTAGAGGCTGTAACGAATCAAGCTGCTGCTGCTCTTGGGAATTTTACGGAAGAATTGCAAATCACTAGAATTGTTGTGTTACAGAATCGTATGGTATTAGATGTTATGTTAGCAGACAGAGGTGGAGCATGTAGGATTATCGGAAGTAGTTGTTGTGTATTTATTCCTGATCACACGCCATCAGTCTATAACGCTATTAATAAATTGCATAAAATCGCAGCTGAGATTCATACAGAAAATGGCACTTGGACCTTTTCTGGATGGTTTTGGGCATTGATCACTACATAGGGATGGAAAGTCTTAACTGGTCTCTGTATTATTGTAGCAGTTCTGTTTTCCTGCTGCATCTGTGTTCAGTGTGGTCCCTTAGTCTGTTCTTTATGTGTGTCATTTTGTATTCCTGATAAGAAAGCTATTGCCAATGTCACCTATCAGAATAACCTTAAACAAGGAGGTGGAAGAGATGATAAATTGATATATATGATGATTATCCTAATAAGCCGAATGTCTTCAGTAAATGCTGAAAGGGTCGTCTGTTGAAAACTAAAACAGCGATATGATTAAGCATTCACTGAAGACATGAATTCTCTACAGTCAAAACGTGTTTCTTGTCTTATGTTGACCAATGTCCGGACTCCATTTAGTATTGCCATGTCTCCACGTGCTTTGCACGTGAAGAGTCCTACCTCTTCGCTAGTTGCTCTTGTAATCTGCCTAGTAACAGTCTATAAATAGCTCCTTTGTCCGTCTGGCGCATGCCCAGACTTGACCACATCTGTTAATAGTTAGTCCTTGTTTGACCATGTTTTCGTGGGCTCAGGAAATTGTTAACTCCGCCCATATATTGATCCTGTATCGAAAATGTCCATAAACGGTAATGAATTTTGCTCTATGTTGTATCCACCCACTTATGAGCCCCTCTGTTGTGTATAAAAGGGGACCGTGTACGCAAGTTCTGTGTGCTACTCTATGCAATACTGAAGAGTGTTGTGTAGGTTGTAGGACCACCCTTAAGGGTTAATAAACTCTGTCTTTGTATTTGCAGTTTCCGTGCCAACTTCCTTCTAGTTTTCGTACATAGGAGGGCGAACCCTTGTATTTTGCGGGCCTAGCTGGGGCCTGTATCCATCACTGGGTTTTGCAATAGTGTGACGATAAGCTGAGTATCATCAGTGTAGGATACAATGGACACTTTGTGGCCTTCCACTATATTAGCAAGGGGTCCCATATATAGGTTGAACAAAGTGGGGCTCAGTATTGACCCCTGGGGAACTCCTTGTAATAGGGGAGATCTCTTGGAAGTGAATGTGTCTTGTGTAACCTGGAAACCCCTTTCCGGCAGGAAGGATTTCATCCAGCTCAGAGCCATACCCCCGATTCCACAAGATTCTAACCTCTGTAGGAGGAGGCCATGGGAGACTATCAAATGCTGCACTGAGGTCCAACAGGATCAGTGCAGCTGTGTGTCCTTCGTCCGCCCGTTGCCTTAGAGTTTCTGTGGCCACGAGCAAGGTGGTTTCAGTGGAATGTGCGGCGCGGAAACCTGATTGTGAGAAGTGTAGTAGGTAATTACTATCGCTGTGTTTTGTGAGCTGAGTGTTAACTATTTTTTCTGCAATTTTAGCAAAGAAAGGTAGGAGCGAGATGGGATGTAGATTATCTAGTACCTCATAATCTATTTGTGTTTCTTTCTTTAATGGGTGGACCATAGCTTGCTTCGATTCATAGGGAACATCTCCCGATTGGAAGGAGTGGGAGATAAGTTCTGATATGAAAGGTACAATACATTTTGCTCCTTGTTATAAGATTTCAGGACTGGCTGGGTCCCTGGGTGAACCTGATTTGATTCCGTTTGCTAGTTTCCTTATTACATCTGGCTCTGGCATTATAAATTCCTCTAGGGTTGCATCTCGGACTACTATGGATGTAGTGTCTTTGGAGCTAGTGGCCTGGCGTGCTTCTCTAGGGAAAGTATCATAGATCTCTGTCACTTTCTCTGCAAAGAAGTCGGTAATTCTATTGCACGATTCCTCTGATGTGGAGGGGGGCTCTGTTGATCTGTCTGCTGACTGTAGGGATTTTAATATGGCAAACATCTCTTTTGAGGAGTTTTTGGCCATTTCAATTTTCTTAGTGTAGAACTCACAACAAGTTTTCTTTATCAGAGCGTAGTATGTTTTTTGTTGTTGTTTATATTCTCCTTTAATGTTTGCGCAGTAGTTCTTGCGCCACTTGCATTCCAACTGTTTGCACTTTTGTTTGGCCTTCATTAAGGTGTAATTGAACCATGGAGCTGAGATGCTCCCCCTTCTTGCATTTTTGGTCATCCAGGGTGCCATTTAATTCAGCGCTTCGGTTATCCATGATCCCATTTGTCTGTTGGCTAGGTTAATATCCTTGTCCAGCTCCGGCTCTTTTTCGTAGAGCCAGAGTGAACGAGTCAGGATTAAACTTCCCCCACTTCCTAGGGGTTTCTGACTTTTTAGGTAAGCTGACTCGTGGGTTTGTGTGTGGGATCTGAAATGGGATCATGTGGTGATCGGACAATGGGTGTGGCTAAGATGCTCCCACTTCCATGTCAGTTACGTTAGTGAAAATAGGATCTAAAATGTGTCCTGCTTGATGTGTAGGTGCGTTAACTTTTTGAACAAGGTTGAAGATCATGAGGTCTTTACACACAGTTTGTGCCGCTGGTCTAGTAGTTTCATCAAAGTGTATATTAAGGTGCCCTAGAACGAGGAGTTTGCTGTGATGGGCTGTGCGTATGATTTTTTTCACCTAAGCTGGTTATGAATTGTGTTTCTGGCCCTGGAGGGCGGTAAATCAGGAAACCCGCTATGGTATCGTTACCTGCTATTGAAAGTGTGAAAAAGTTCCCCTCACATTTGTCAAGGTTTGTTTCTTTAATGTCGCATTTTATCGTTGATTTATAGAGTATAGCAATCCCCCCCCCCTCCTTTGTCCAACCCGGTCCTGTTTTGCAATCCCATAGCCTTCCAGTAGGGCATCTAGGATATCTGGGGTAGAGCGGTCATTTGGCAAGGTTTCAGTCAAAAACACGGTGTCATTTTTTTTTCCTCCAGTACATCGTGGATTTCATGTTTATGTTTAGTTAGGGATCTACAGTTCAGCAGGAGGAAGGACAGTCCTTCTCTCTGCTGAGTATTCATTATTGTTGAGGTGAAGTCCTTGCTGCAATTGCCGCAGGAGAGTTCCTCCTTGTTATGTTATAACAATTTATATAGCGCAACAGCTGCCCCAACAAAGGGGCGTCCCGTGTACATTGTGTTTACATGCCTCCATAATGGGTGGCATCAGGCTCTTTAGCTCATTCACTGTGTATTTAACATCATGATGGGGTAACCCACAGCCAGGGGTCTTGGCTCCTGGGCCCGGAAGGGAGCAGATGAGCTTGCATTAGGTGTGCCAAAGCCTTCAGCACGCCAGCGGCACGCCCGCTGCGCGTATCCAATGGCGCGTCCACTGGCACATCAGAGTTAAGTAGGGTGTTGCTCGGTGAAACTCCTCCTCCGCTCCACCCCCTCCTCCGTGCCAGTAAAGCACCACCTCTGCACCTGTGCAGGACCACCTGACTGGTAGTGCAGCCTACTTCAGCATCAGTGCATCCTCACCACTTCAGCATGAGCGCAGCATCACCACTTCAGCATCAGCACAGCACTGCACAGCATCACTCAGCGCCACCACAACATCACTCAGCACCACCTCCCACCAACAATGCATCTCTTCAACATCACTCAACACCCCCACAGCAGCACAAGACCACCTCCACATCAGTCCACCACCATCAGCGCAGCACCAACTCAGCACAAGCGCAGCCCCACCACAGCATCAGCGCAGCACCACTGCAACACAGCACCATTTCAGCATCAGCAGAGCACCCCCTCTGCATCAGTACACCACCACCAGTGCAGCCCCACCTCAACACCAGCCCAGCCACACCTCAACAGCAATTCAGCACCAACACAGCACCACCTCAGCATCAGTGCAGCATCACCTCAGCACAGTACCAACTCATCACTAAGCACCACCTGAGTGCGCACCAGTGCAGCTCCACCACCTCAGCATGACTTATCACTCAGAACCATCTCGGTATCACTCAGCATCACCTATGCACCATCACACCACTACCTCAGCATCACCAGAGTATTATTCAGCACCATCTGAGCATCACCTCAACACCAGCACACCCCCACTTCAGCATCACTCAGCACCACCTTAGTCTGCCCTCGGAAACTGGCACCTGTTGATTCTCCTGTAGTGTCCGTCCGCTGCTCGTGTTGTAATTCAGGTACTATTTCCCAACCTCCATTATCCTGTTGTTTATGTCCCCCCCCCATAACAAAAAAGCTCAAAACAAGCATTTGAACAGGCAGGAAAAAGTTGCCAGTATTAAAAGAACAAAAAAAACAAGAAAACATTTTTGTTTTTTTCTTTTTTTAACCTCTTCCCCGCTCATGACGGAACCACTCCGTCATGAGCCACGGTTGCCGTGTGCTCATGACGGAGTGGTTCCGTCATGCCGCGACCGTTGGCGGCCGCTCCGCCCACGCGGCGCTGTTTCCCCGCCTGTGCGGGGGGACAATGCAACTGGGCGGAGTCATGACGGAACCACTCCGTCATGAGCACAGCTCAACCGTGGCTCATGACGGAGTGGCTCCGTCATGAGCACAGTGCCACCGCGCTGCCCCCCCACACCCCCCAGCGCTGCGGCGGAATTCCCGCTGCAGCGAAGGGGTTAATAGGGTTGTTCAGTGTTACTAAAGGTCTTCGTGGTTATATATAGGGTAACAAAAATGCTTAAGACTTTTTCATTATAACTTTTCAACATGCTGCACAGCAGCCACACTGCTCTACAACATAGCTTAAAGACATTACCAAAGCCAATAGCTTAGGCTAAACATTTATAAGGTCCCCAAAAGCGAGACCTATTGGCTATGCCAATGCTTTTTTGTCTATAGGAGCCATAGCGGATGAAGCACACTTTCAGGGAAAATCTTAAAGTGAGCATCCATGTGGAGTTCATCATCGAGCACAAAGCTTTGAACTGTTAACTGTTCCTGGAAAGTATATGGTTGGCTTTGTTGTGGTTGTCCAATGTTACTCACTTAATGGACGAGAGTTTTGGAATAGTAGTGCAACCCACTTTTACCTTCAGATTTCTTTTTGGCATCCAAATGTGGATCTTTTCTAAGGAATTGGACGGAAGAGTATGGGGGTCTTGTTTTTAAATACAACTGAATATCATCAGCATATCGATGGTACGGATTTCTCTGACGGTCTAGGAATTTGCTCTGGATTGCACATATGGGTTTGATAAATCCCTGGGATACCCTGAAATGAGTCAAATAATGTTGCACAATTTTTGCTTGCTATACTCCGCTAGCAAAACAAGTGAGGCTAGATGTCATTTATTTTCACGTCAGAGCTCAGGGTTTCATATGCTGATATTATGATGTGTTGTATGCCATCTTTGTTATGAAGGTACTCCGCATATTCTGCCAATTATGGCAGCAGAGAAATTATTTGCCAATTACGGGAAAAGACATAGTAAACAATCCATACAGAATGAAGACTGTTGAGAGGTTTGTATGGCTTCTAGTATCCAGTTTAATCACGTAATCATCAGAGATCTAATAGTTCTTGAGAAAGGAACGGTGAGGCCTTCATGCATTTTGTTGGGTTTTCATTCATGCCCATGAAGAGACACTGAAGAGTAGCTATTTGGGGCAGAACAAGTGGTGACACACTATATGGCATGCCAATCTATTCCTGACAAACTAAGTGTATAATGGAATAGCCTTTGGGGAGGAGAAGATTTATTTAGAATTGAGAATGAGGTTGAAACATGAATATGTCAGGAAAAATAGGCTCAGGTCTTGGTACCAACTAATGACTGATAGAGCTCAGAGATTCAAAAGAGCTGAAGAATAATTTTATATTATGCAGAGAAGAGAAATAGGTAACAGTGGACTAAGTTTGAGGGATGACGGGATGGGTGATGGTTTTAGGAATATTTGGTGTAGCATCTGGTTATGGGCGTGAAACCCATGGGGAGTTAAATTCCTGCCTGCCCGTCAGGTGACAGTAATGAAAAATTGTTTTATGCTCAGTTACTAAAAACGGTACACACCTAATCACGTAATTACAGTAACAATGTGATTGACTGAATCAGGGCGGTCCGACCGGGGCCACCACACCGGGTGCTGACTTCAGGGGGCCCTGTGTTTACGAGTTTGTTTTGGTATATAAGCACCTACTGCGGTGTTCCTAGCCTCCAGCAATTTCCAGGCAACAATTAAAATGTCCAGTTGACTCCGGTGATTAATGTTCTTCCTGGAGAGAGATCGGATTTTCTCTAGTTGAGGTTTTCACGGATCATAAAATACCCCAGATGGTTAGTATGCCTGCCAAAACGAATGTGTACCATGCAAAGCACAAAGTGCATAAAATGTAAATTGGTCAGTGGGTTACTGCTTTTCTAAGAGACATCCTTTTGTTACTTGCAGTTCATAATTAAAAATCCTAATACAGAACAGTTCATTATTAACTCAAAGAACTGCATGCACACTGCAAAGTATAGATTAGAGGATGGATTAATGTTGCAAAAAGGGTTCATTTGGATAGAAATCAATTCTTATTATTAAAGAGAATCCCCAACTACAATAATAATAATAGAGTTATTTGTATAGCGCAAACAGCTACCTCAAACAGAGGTGTCCTATGGTATTCTGTTTTCAATTCTGAGTTCGTGCTTCTCCAGACAATGCACTCAAACTATACTGCCTACCAGTATGGATAACATGTTGCTCCTACACCTTGTAGTTCTCTGGCTTATGTAGCATTTATGTAGTATCCTGGCTTTGATGTTATTCGTGTCAACTCATGGTCGGTCAGTGGAATGTTCCATGGAGGAGGTGTTACAGAATGTTGGGAGTCAGAGAGGTCTGTTGAGAAGGGCTGAGCAGCATACTGGCTGCTCCTGGTGGGGTCTGTGCTGGACTTAACTACATGTTCTGTAATTATCTACAAATAAACATCTGAAGATCCTCTACACATCTGGACTAAGTTACTACAATTTCCTATAATCTGTTTTACACATATATGATAGATTGTCTCTGTGTAATGTGTGTGTGAGATGCAAAGTGCTCGGACACCCTACCGTGGTACGAGTGGCGCTATATAACCAATTAAATGCATCTGAAGGAATAGTTATGGAGACTTGAGGGACACAGTTAAAAGGTGGTGGTGAGTAAATAAGTGGTGGAAGGGGGAGCCAACAAACATTGTAGCACTGGGTGCCACCAGTGCTAAAGCCAGCCCTGGAAGGTATTATACCATTGTATTACAAAACGGATTTAGATTGAATTAACATGTAATTGATGATGTAGAGTCTATAAGAGATGGATGCATACCACCGGGAAGAAAAGATGTTCAATTTAAGTTTGAATAAAATGGGTTTTCACTAGTATGTTTGTAAAATAAATTCTATAAAAGATAATAAATGAAAGAAACTATTTAGCAGGTATAATTTGTTCCCCAATGGTGACATCTTGAAGGAGATGTGTTGGAGAGCCCCTATAAGATAGAGTGGGGTCAACAGTTTTCATGTGTCATCTGGAGTGCTAAAGGGGTCATGTGATATAAGGGTATTGGTATCATTTGTGAATATTAAAAGGCCGGATAGCTTTTAGGGACTCTGTATTTTTCATAGTTAACCAGATTCAGAAGATATGGTGATGTCATTTAGGAGGGACTTAAGGAGGGGAACACTTTTTCACACCACATGGAAACGGCAAGCTGGCTACCTTGCAAAAGGCAGAACCCCAGAGTTAAGATAACAAGTTTGGACAATGAACTTCTAAGGTGGGTTGTGGTGTTGTCAGGCCATTAGTAAGAGGCATATCCTCTTTAGAACTGTAGTCATTTGGTTCCAAATGCTCTCCAGCTTAGATTTGCACAAGCCTTCCTTTTTTTTTATTTAGTGGTTGGTTTACTAGAGGCCTGCTATTTGTGGATAGATCAGAACTGTTTCTTGATTCTGGAGCTTTTCTGCTGAAAACTAAATTGGTGGATTCTTGTTGTGCCTTATTTGCTCTCATAGATGGAATCCCGATTGGTATTTTAGGCCTTAATATGTATTATATATCACCAAGCCCTTTTACATTTATATTTACACTTCTCCAGGTGGCTGTAGTGAAAGAAAAGGGTAATTAGGGTGAGCCTTGGAATGGTTCTAGGTGCAGGATCGAGGGTTCTTAAAGTACAGCCAGTGAAGTGGATGAAATGAGAATGTGTGGTGTGTAAAGAGGCTATTATATGTATGGGGTCATTTCTGTGTACGATTAAGTTTCTCCTGTTTAAGGACAAATTGATCATCAAATGTGATGAGGATAGTATTGTTTGACTCAATCATAATCGTTCCAGTCTTATGTACTGGTAAAGAGATTCAGCATTTGGGTTTCCCATTAGAGACAGTAGGAATCTTGTATCAGGAGGGATTTTCAGTTTTTGTGTTAGAGTGAAAAATTAGGAAACATCTTGCAAGCTTTAAAGTCAGGAGAATACAATATGAGGTTGGTCAAGTTGGCACAACGAGAGAGCTTGTAGTAATGATCCTTGTGGTCTTATGTCACATGCTTAGAAAGGTTGAGAAGATATAGAGTAATAGCTGCATCTAATAGAAAAGGCACTTTTTGAGTCATCTACAGGTACTCGATTAGTTGTTGGGCTATCCATGCTCATGAGGGTGGTGAGGTGGAGGACAGTAAATTGTAGTATTGGAGTCGGGGTCTCATTAGTAAGAGGAAACAGATGAATAAATGGTGACCTGTGGAGAGAAAAGGAGTAGACTAGTCGATCTGTGCTGTTTTAGTAATATTTAGATGTGAAGGGTGAAGTGGGAGGGGGATGAGCACAAGACATGTAGTGAAGTCATATTTAATTCCTGGCATTGGCTAGGGTTACAGTGAGCCCTTCTAAATTAGAACATGACCAAGTTACGACAACTCTGGAACATGTAGCGACTACTTCATGCTATAGGACTCACTCAGCTCTGTTGGGAACTCATTCCACCATTTGTTTCCAAGCAAACTGAACCCCCACCCCTCATATGTATGAATCTCAAGGCAACCATTTCCTTGGGATGGCCAGTGGGTTCCCTAAAGGTCTATTTAATCCAATTTGTGGGAGTGCTGGTATCTTCTGATCAATGTATTATGCACCAATAATAACTTTTTATTTCACACAGCCAGAGGTAGAAATCCAATAAAGTCTGTGCCCTGTAGGGGTACCATCATCCTCAAAGTTGAGGCCGGCTACTACCCGGCTGCATAATTGTAGATACCTTGTAATCAGCCATGTATTCATGTATTCCATGATAACAGTGCTGCAATAATCCACTCTGGACCGTTTTTGCCCTCACAATCATTAGTTTTGAGACACAAATTGTTTCAACTGTCTAGAAGCTGAATATAGCGCTGGTATATTTTCATAAGGTGATTAGATTGCCCGTCTAGACTAGAGATATAAGACTGTCAAAAAATGTTCTAAACACTTGACTGTATTTGACTGGCCTACTTCTGCTTTGCATATTCTCCACATCTTATAGGACATACCTATATACTTTCTGAAGCTCGTGAGCCTACTAGCAGCTGTACAGCCTTACTAGCAGTAAGATCTAAAGTGACACATGCACATCCATGAACCTCTTCATCACTGTTGCCAGGAATGAAGAATCAATTTGGATATCACTGTTCAGCGAGAGCACTAGCTGGGAATCATTAGCACATATTTCAAAGCCTACCCCTTGCCACCAATACATTTTGTAACAATTTCTTATACACATTTTAGATCATGGACTAGAGAACAGTCCTGGGGCACTCCCCAGCAACATACTATCACTTGACCCTACTGTTTCAACTCTGATACGCTTGAGAACTTTAATGGAGAAAAATAACTTGAACCGCTTTGATGCACAGGAAGAGTTCACCACCTTATGCAACCAATTCCAAAGGGTATTAAGGTTGATATGAGCAACTTGGAACCAAAGCCCTGGTTGATTCAGGAGGACTACTGGGAATGAGGCATCTAGACATATGTCGGATAATGTTATGCACAGTTGTACCGAGCATTTGTGTTGTCAGTGGTACATTTTGAGAATGTCCTAAAAAGGTTCTCACAACTATACAGATGAATCACACAGTTACATCAAGGCTGTAAAATCAAACATTAATACATTCCCAGCCTCCAATTAGATGGACGTTGAGCATCTGACAAGGTTAGAAGAAAAAAAAATGGGAAGGAACAACAAAGCCAAGTGTGTCTAAAAGACCTGTAAGCTAAAACCAAACCATCTTGAAGTAGAGTTCGGCGACATACATGTGATATTCATAGATGGATAAGTGCCCAAACTATAGCATTTGGTGACTGTAAAACAAATGTTCAGAGACTAGACCATCAGCTTGCCAAAGACAATATAACCTTAGAGCCTTAAGGACCTAGTATAACTAGTCTTCTTATAAAACACTTTTCTGGAAAGTATGAATATCACACATGCTAAGCAATTACTAAATAACACACAAAAACGTATCCAAGAATTTAAACAAAAAAATCCATCAATGCTGGCACCAAGTCAGTCTCCCTATACCCTATTTGAAAAACAGAAAACCCGAATTGTTGCAGCTGCACCATTTTCAAGTAGCACCATCTTCCTCCTCCTTCATCGTACTCAGGCAATCAAAACATGGCTGCATGACTCAAACAGCCATCTCTTTCCAACCGTGTTTACTCAAGACATAGTGCTGATATCATCAACCCTCCCCCGCTTAGAAGTAATTCGTCATGCTGCAATAAATAATCAGTCCACACCAGTTCTTTGGGAAGAAGTTTACTGCAGGTTTATTTTCTTACATGAAGTATGCCAATGTAGTGGGTTAATGTACGAGTGATCCAAGTTCAGGCAGCAGTGAGTAACCTAAGCTGCCTGCCTGCCTGATGAGCTAAACAGCACCTTGGCCAACAAAATCGGTGCTATCCTTTTCTGGGAGATTTCCTCCTTAATTACAATGGACCACCAGTCATTGACATTAATCAGGCCTTTTTAGGGGCGGAGCCTTGCAAGGCAAGCCCCCGGTTCCTCAGGATTACAACCGCCTGAAGTTTTAGCAGGGTGCCGATGTTTTCATCCAGGGTCCTGCCGTAAAGACTCCTGGGGTTTGACATAGGGCACCCATGTTGTGCTCCTGAAGAGGGTACCCCTATTTACAAATCAGCCTCCAGATCACCCTGTAACTCTGCCTGTAACACAAATTGATACAGTAACAAGTTCAATTCCTTTGCCCCGCCATCCCGCTGGCACACAGGGTATGCGGTTGGGAGGGCGACAGAGCGTCCAGAGGGGAACAAAGAGGATGGCCAGTGGGTGGGGCCAGGTATAAGTACCTGGCCCCAGCCCACTGCACGCCAGAAATGATGCCACATTGGGGGGCGTGGCTTGCGCGCCAAAGTGTAATGGCGGACCCGGTGTAGGCTCCGCATCGACGTGGGACTTTTTTCCTCCAAAGAGCCTCGTTTGGTTGCTATTCGGCGGGCATGGCTTGGTGAAGATGCATGGAGTCTCGGTACCGCTTTATAAACATCTTCCAGCATTGTGCGAGCCCATATGCCGTGGCGGTGATTTCACCACATTAAGTCACGGGCGCCCGCCATTTTGTACCGCGGTGCTCACGATCTTCTTTCTCTACCCGTTCTATCAAGAACCATGCGTCTGAGCTTCAGATACCACCTCTACAACAGCTCAAATAAGGAAAAAAAAGCACAAGGTTTTACAGTGCTAGCCCCGGTCTGGAAACAGTCTCTTTTTTGGTGTGCCACAAGTGTTGCTTCGTTTGTTTGCATACAATGCCAAGTGATGTCTGTGGTCTGTCAGAAGCAAGAAATATCACAGAGCACTTTTCTGCATAGAGGTTGGTGTGGCAGCCCATAACAGAAGGAACCTGACCACAGAGACATCATCATAGTCACTAACGTCACTCAGCGCTCCCGCCATTTTATGTCACAGCGAATTCTTCTTTTTCTGCCTGTGTATATCTACACGTCCGGGCTTAAATAATGTTTCTTTTGTTTCCTTCACCTGGAGCAACGTCTGGGCATTGACTATCATATACAGGTGCATTTAGTGACCATCTTTAAATCTTTTTTTGTGGCACTGGGGTAATTTTTTCTCCTCAATATATGCCTGCTGGGATATTTTTGTTACGTTATCCTGTAGGTTCTAATGTCACCACTGCTCAATTATTTTTATTCTAATATGCGACACATGTTGAAAAGTATGATACTATACCTTCCTTATCAATATAAGAAATATTTTACTCACCATATTTTTGAGACAAATTCATCCAATGCTGTGCATTATAAGTCGATCTTTTCAGCATCTTCACAATGGCTAGTGATCTTCATATTGCTCGATCCTCCTCCTCTGGTACGAAGCCAAAAAGACATAAAAATGATCCACCTTCTATTCTCTCCTCACAAAATCCAGTTCTGAACTCTATATTAAACGAGGTACGTGGCCTTCAACCTTTTATGTCCTCGACTAATGAAAGTTAAAGCAAATTGAGGAGCGATGGACTGCTATGGAGGGAAAAGTTTTGGAACTTGAACAGCGTGCAAGCGACTTACAAGATGTTTCTTCAAAGATTCCAACATTAGAACAAGAAATCCACAAGCTGAAAATACACAGAGGATCTTGAAAATCGCAATCGTAGAAATAATCTGCGCCTTTATGGTCTCCCGGAGAATGTTGAAGGTCCTGACATGGTAGCCTTTCTACAGAAATTCCTTCCAGAGCTACTGGATCTTCAATCATCGTCAAACACCCTCAATATACAAAGAGCACATCGACTGGGTCGTCTTCATCCTACTGCTAACAAACCACGTGGAATCATAATGCTTTTCTTGGAATTCATCGAGCTTATGCACGTTTTGAAGGCTGTAAGACTTAAATGTCGTCTTATCGGGCCATAATATCTTCATATCTCAAGATATTTCCAATGCAACAAACGTCGGTCAAGTTCCTTTGATGATCCGGATAAACAAACTCTTTCTTCATAATCTCTCCTCCCATGGCATGGATACAAATGTTTCACTCCTCTTATATTTCAGAATCGCCAATTTGATACTAAAAGTTTTGCTTATTTGATATTCTCTGACTATTTGTTCTCTTTTTATTCATGAGGTTCTCATTTTCTCTATTCTTTTGTACCTGTTACTGTGGTCCGTGTCCTTCGGTGTCACTATGCTCCTCTTTTTTCGGTCTTCCTTCTCTTTACAGATCTGGATGTTAATCCTTGATCTGTTTACTTGCTTTTTCCTTCTGTTTCTTTTCTTTCTTTTCTACTTTTTTCTTTTCCATCTTTATCACTTCTTCTCACTTTATGTTTTTTGGTAAATGTCTTACTTCCAACGTTGGCATTTCCTCATCACATATCAAACGAGGTGTTTCTTTCCCTTTTTTTGTTGATTATGCAGTTTTGTGTTCCTGTTTGCTCATGTACCCCCCAATCCAACAACATGGTTAATGTGGTTTTGTGGAATGTAAGTGGTCTTGGTCATCCTGTCAAACGTCAATAGGTATTGTCTCATTTAGTTAAACTTAGCAACCAAGTTGCTTTTTTGCAGGAAACCCATTCTAATGATGTAAAATCTCTTAAGCTCAAATGCCAATGGGTCAATCAAATAGTTTTTTCTCCAGCTACTGAACGTCATGGTGATGTTACTATATTGTTTCATAAATCTACCAATGCCCACATAATATCGTCAGAATGTGATTCTGTTGGTCGTTGGGTGCTGGTTCACGCTATCATCAATAAATTGCAAATTACCTTTTTCAATATTTATGGTCCTGTAAAACCGGATCCGGAATTTTGGCATTCTATAAAAATGAAACCATTATCTATATCTAATTCTAATGTGGTGCTTGGTGGTGATTACAATAATTGGTTAGATCCTTTTTCAGACAGAAAATCCAATTGTAAATTTAAACCAGATAAAACCCACAAATCATTCCGATCTGCCATTTCTTCTCGTCCTTTATTTGATGTATGGAAAACCTCTTAACCCAGATGTCTCAGAATTTACTTTTTTTTCCCCCTGTACACCATACAAGGTCTCGTATGGACTAGGTTTTAATTTCCAAATCACTTTTACCCTGCCTCCACTCATCTGAAATTGGTTCTTTTCTTATTTCTGACCATGCTCCCGTTTCTACCTCTATTGATATATCCATCACTACATGCAAACAAGGTCGCTGGCGTTTTAACAGTCACCTTTTATCAGATCGTACTTTTATTTCAGAAGCGACCTGTTAGAACTGGGGTCGCCAATTCAGACACTGTAGCTTGGCGCGAGGCAGGAAGGCACCCGAAGGCAATGTGTAAAGCAGTTGTGCAGCACTCACTCACACGGACTCAGTAATGTGCACACAATGAAGAGACACCACACCAAGCTGATTTATAAAACAAGACCCTTTATCTCATTCAGGTCATGGCAACTGAATTCATTTCAGTACAAGAGCCTATAACTTCAGGGCAACCGTTAATTCATTCAAGTAAATAGAGCAATTAATCTCAGGACGACAGTAAACTGATTCAGGTCAATAGAGCAGAGGATCTCAGGGCAACAGTAAATTCATTCCAGCACAAAACAGGCGTAAATTCATTCAAGTAAATAGAGCAATTAATCTTGGGGCGTGAATAGAACATCAAAGCATCCCTTAGGTAGGGAGATAATAAATGCAACATTCCTTATATTACATCAATCCCCCAATGTCTGGACCGGCCTCGGCTTACCGGCTTCGTTTTCACCTCAGGACCAATCCGGGCACGGTCCGAGAGGCGCGCCCGCAACCGCCAAACCCAGAGTGACTCGCTGGGGGTGCTGCAGCGTCCACCAATGGCTGCGCGGCTGTGGTAAATAATTTAATTACCGGTACTTAATTTGATGCGGAAAATCTATAATAATAGCTCAGTAAAATAAGAGGCAGAATCCGTGGTATTAGAGGTTCGGAACGGGCTTTATTCCAAAATCAATTCGAATTGATGGACTCCATATTCCATCACCACGAAGGTTCAGGAAGTGAAGGACCATACTTTATTGACAGGTAATCATTTTTATACAAAGGCATTATAGTGAAAACAGATGCAGGAGGCGTAACAGTTGATAACAAAGATAAAACATACATGCGTAACTAAAGTGGGTGTAACTAGGCGTAACTAAAGAACGTCATTAGATATGATGTCACAAATAGGTGGCACCATGAAAGAATTTCGCAATGTCAGCAGAAATACTTGGCAGAAATGCGCGCGCAGCAGCATGACGTGTGATTGACGTGCAACTAGGGGGTGAAGGGGATTTGACATTTAGCTCTACATGTGGAGACAGAAGTCTGGGGTTATGTCAACCTAATCCCAAATCATATCTAACATCCTATGTTTAAAGAACTATGTTATCCAAAAAGAGAGGTCTCTTAGAATAGAATCTTATTCTATACTGACTATACTGACTGTTAGTGCGTGTACAAGCGTCTAAGTGTCTACACTAGATGCGAGGGCAGAAATCTTCCATAGTAACAGGGCTATGAATTACTTGCATAAAGACAGAGAAGCCGGGCCCTTTGCTCGGTAGCTGGAAGAATGTTTACTTAAACTACTAGACAGGAATGCATTGGATGGGGAGCGGAGCAGATAATCTCGAAGGTGAAATACAGTTTTTGGCAGGCAGACAGGTTGAGTCAGGCACCGTTAGCCGCGCAGGGAGTAGGACAAAGTTCATGGATACAGATGTGAGCTCAGACTGGAGCTTTCAGAGGCAGAAGGCAGGAAAAGGCTTAATGGCAGAATCAGGGCCTACTCGCCTGGACTGTAAAAATGGGATAAATGAACCATATAAAGCCGGTGGCCTTTCATACTTAGGAATAGAATATCCGGCCCATTCATGGCGGATCTGAAAGAGGACATGTTGACGGTGGACGCACATGTGTTTGCGTCTTCATAACTGGAACTGGAGGAAACATACATGTACTGGTGATTTATACATGAAACCGTTGGGGTCCAAGATAGGGGACATAACTGATCATAAAAATCCATATTTCCACATTCCCTCCTTGTCCCCTACTTGCCCTTAAGAGATATCAATCTTCATCAATCCGTTGATCTGTTCATATAGCATCATTTGTTCTTCTTTCTTCTTCCGTGATGAATGAAATCTTGGTGGTGGAATACACGATGTGGCACACAGACCACAAATCGCTGGTCCACATTGTAGGCATAAGCAGCAACTGAATAATATGAGAAAGCCAATACCTAGGAAGGATAGGACCCTCCATCCAAAGGTTGACAATACACTCCAAAACCAACCGGACCAAGTCCAGGTGCCTGGATTCTGGTGTATCTGGCTTACAATCTTATGAAGGCGAGTTATGGCTTTATATACAGATGGCGAATTTTCTGGTATGAAAATGCAACAACTTGATCCGATGACCCTACAAGCTCCGCCCCTATCGGCCAAGATGACGTCAAGGACAAGACGATTTTGAAGCACAACAATCCGCATAGCAGACTGCTCTTCTGTTAAATTGCCTAAGGCGGAAATAGTTTCGTTCACTACTGCTTCAAGGGTTCTGGTTAATCTACGTATCAGCTTACTATTGGTAACTGTACCTATATAGGGAAAGAGACCTTTATTGAAATCTGTGTATTTTTCCCATGCTGTCTCAGTGTAGTCGACTATTGGGAGATCTCTCCGTTCTCTATTGTGTACTAAATGAGTATTTCTGTGATAATCAGGAGGAGCTAGGAAAACAGGTGGCAAAAGGAATCCGATGTAGCAGGTACCATCCCAATCTAGAGGCAAACGTGTATATGCAGTCTGACCACATATGAAGTAGGAATGGCGAGAAGCTCTAAATGTAGACTTGCCTTGATCACTGAATTCTATTACAGTGGTGCATCTACTATGGCCCATATGTATGGAACCATTCTTTCTTACACATAATTCACCTTTAACTGGAAATACTGACATAGCGGGCAAAATTGGTGCAGCTTCAGATTCAACATTCAGGATCATGAGATTAAGCGTAAAATTACCTAATCCATATACTTCATTTTCTAGATCCGTTCCTGTTCTTTTGGGAAGTCCCTCCTTGTTAGGGTAGCAGACTTTAAGCAAAACTAAGTTCAGGTTTCCCCAAACCCAGTTGTCTTGATAAACTGCGGAATTCGAATCTAGGGAATTAATTAAACTAAACCATGCTCCACAGGAGCCATTGTGTGTGAACGGATATGGAAAGAGAGGCAGAATTCCTTTATAGTTCTGATAGGGAGGGAGTCGGCCACATATCCAACAATTTGTAGCATTGCTAACCTGATGGGAATGATGTAACATACTAATAAAAGTGTTATTGCGCAGCGCAAATCTATAGGACAACTCATGCTGGGGTAATTCACTAAAAGAATGTTCAGCAGTAACATTGTAAACATGTTTAGAGATAGGATAATATATGTGCAACAATATACTTGCAGCGATTATAAAAAGACTTAAGAAAAACAAAATTAATAATGTCACTGTGCAATGACTACGCAGTGATTTACAGTACGCATGTTGTTTCAAGTGCATCCTTCGGTTTCTTTCTCTATTCAGGTCTAAGGGATACATGTCAGAGACAAATTCGACCGATTCACCTTGGAGAGGACTTAAACAATCAAATTGTCTGACTTGTTAGACCGTAGTTTTAGTTTGTATAGTTCCTTATTACTCAGTTCAACCAAAGGAAGCTTTGAGTCAATCGGTGAAGACACGCGAGGTGTATCGTTTACATCGGACGGTAGTCCATGAAATTTCTTGATATGACTTGAATGTATCCAGCCTTTGCGACCTTCGATCTTCACGGCTGTCCTCGTGGTTAACAGTACGAGTTGAGGCGATTTCCACCTAGGATCCAGCTGAGACTTCCGGTCAAAGTTCCTCACTAACACCAGGTCCCCGGGAACTACGTCATGGGGTTTCACCTCGGTGTTGTCGGGAAAGGCTGCAGCTACCTGTGAACGACAAGATTGTAGTGCAGACATCAAGGAAGCCAAGTAATCTGTCAGCATATTACAGTCAACATCAGTTATTTTGCGTGGTATAGGCGTCCCCCACATATTCGGTGGTCTGCCAAAGATCACCTCATAAGGGGATAGCCCTGTTCGAGAGTGTGCTACCATTCTCATGTAAAAGAGTGCAACTGGTAAGGCTACTACCCAGTCGACACCTTTCTCTCTACATATTTTGGACAATCTAATTTTCAGAGTTTGATTATGTCGTTCCACGAGACCTGCGGCCTCGGGGTGTCGGACACAGTGAAATCTCCATTGATAGCCTAACAAAAGTGAAACGTGTTTCATTAGTTCGGATGAGAACGGCTGGCCGTTATCTGAGTAGACAACACGTGGTAAACCGTACCGTGGGAAGAATTCTCGAACCAACTGTTTTGCAGTAGTCGGGGCAGTGTAATCTGAAACCGGGTATGCTTCTGTCCAACGGGAAAGAGCACAGACAACTACAAGAACATATTTGAATCCTCGACATCGTTCCATCTGGATATAATCCATCTGGAGGACTTCAAAAGGGTGATCAGGAGGCTGAAATCCACCTTGTTCTACGGGAATGCTTTTACCTGGGTTAAACTGACAACAGATCATACAGGTACGAACTTTTTGTTTAGCTGCTGCTCGTAAATGTTTGTTGAACCAAATGTGTTGAATGCTGTCTAGCATAGCTTTTTCTCCTAGGTGCGCTGGACTATGTACAGTATTAATGATAACTTGGACCATTGAATCAGGAAGGAACCATACAGATTTTTCCTTCGTCATCCATCCTTGATCCGTTTGGATCCCTCCTAATTCAGTCCATTTCTTTATTTCCTCTGGTGTAGCATGTGTCTGTATGTCAATTACGTCAAGAGCGGGATCCTTAACCATCATGCAATGGGTTGGTGTCGGGACTATTGTCTTTGTCATGTCAGATGTGTGAGTTTGAGCAGTCTGTTTAGCTGTTCTGTCAGCTAGATCATTGCCTTGGGAAATGATATCAGTAACTTTCGTATGAGCTTTACATTTCATAATTGATATTGCAGTGGGTAGATGTATTGCATCTAATAAGGCATGAATGAGGGGTCCGTGCTGAATGTGAGCACCGTGAGAAGTTAAATAACCTCTCTCTCGCCACAGCACGCCGAAGTCATGTACAACTCCGAATGCATAACGTGAATCAGTGTATATGTTGACTTTTTTATTCGTAGCTTGAATACAGGCTTGTGTCAGAGCGATGAGCTCTGCTGCTTGAGCTGACAAGGTATTTATGCAATTTGCTTCAATGACTTCAGTGTCTGTTGTGACTGCGTAAGCGGCCACTAGCTCTCCTGTATTTGTTCTCATACATGAACCATCTACATACGTCAGGTCTGGATCTGACAATGGGACGTCTGTCAAGTCTTGTCTAGGTTTCGTCGTGATAGTAATAACTTCAATACAATCATGTGCTAGTGGGTCTGTTCCGTTTACTGGTAACAGTGTGGCAGGATTCAATGTACTACAACGTCTGATTTCTATGTGTGGCTGGAACAATGTTAATTCGTAACCGGTGAGTCTTGCTATAGTCAAGTGTTGTGTTTGCGTTCGGTTCAAGAGAACCTCTACTGCGTGTGGTACTTGTACTGTCAATGGATGTCCTAACACTATGGCATCGCTTTGTCTGATTGCTAAAGCTGTTGCTGCCACTGATTTCAGGCACGCAGGCAGAGCCTGAGCTACGGGATCTAATGTACTAGAAAAATAAGCACATGGTTTGTGTGATCCTGCTTGTTCCTGTGTGAGTACTGACAAGGCAGTACCTTCGCGTTCTGTAACAAAGAGTGTAAACTGTTTATTGTAACATGGTGTTGCTAAAACAGGTGCTTGACATAAAGCTTTCTTTAGGCTTTCAAAAGCTTGTGTATGTTCCTGAGTCCAGGGGAGAACAGTCGATGTGGCTGCCTCCTGTGTTGTCAACTGAATGAGTGGTTTTGCTAGAAATGCATACTGAGGGATCCACTGCCTACAATATGAAGTGAGGCCTATAAAAGCCCGCACCTCCTTTTGTGTCTTGGGTATTGGCATGTTAGCAATTAACTGGATGCGATCGGGTGTAAGCTGCCTTCCCTCCTTGGACAGCGAGTGCCCAAGGTAAACAACTCGCTGGACACAGAATTGCAGCTTAGAAGGGGACACCTTATGCCCCTTTTCGGCCAAAAATTGTAGAACCGTCAGTGAGGCTTTTTCACATTCAGGTTCGCTTCTAGCGGTGATCAGCAGATCATCGACATATTGAAGCAGGGCAGTGTTGACTGGCATGTGGATACTGTCAAGTTCTCGTTTCAGTGCTTGGCTATAGATGCTGGGGCTTTCTGTGAATCCTTGAGGTGCGCGTGTGAATTTAAAGCTTCGCCCATTTAAACTAAATCCGAACAAGTATTGGCTTTCCGGATCTATTGGGACGCTGAAAAAGGCATTCTTGAGATCAATTACAGTAAAGAATGTTGCTTCGGAATCAATGGCTGTCAATAATGAAGAAATGTCTGGGACTACGGGGTACTGTGGTACAATACATTTATTTAATTCGCGCAGATCAATAACCAATCGATATACTGGCGGGGCTTTCGGATCAGTTCGTTTAAGAATCGGAATTATCGGGGAATTACATACATTGGAGTCGGTTTCCACAACCACTCCTTGGGTAATAAGCTCGTCAATGATTTGCAGTAAAGCCACTACAGCATCTGGGGGTAACTTGTATTGTCGCATTCGTGGTAGTACCACTCCTGTCTTTAGTGTGACTCGATATGGTGTAATGTTCATGCAACCAACATCTGTAGGGCCTTGTGCCCATAAACTTGTGGGTAAAGTCTGCAGTCGGTGATCCATGTCTCGGGACACGTAGTGCCCTTTGAAATCACGTAAAAACAATCTTACTCCTTCCGGAGAACAACATATTATAGCTCCGAGAGCTTTCAATGTTTTTATGCCCAACAGGTTTTCTGGACATGATTTAGTAAGCAATAAATCTGTAGTTCGTGTCAAGGGACCAATCGTAAGTGGAAGAGGCTGTGATACTTCGTTAATGATAGGTTTTCCTGAAAAGCCAAGGGAAATATTCTGTGAGCCTGAGAGGGGTGCCCCTGGAACTTCACTACGTTTTATGGTTGTTCGGCTTGCCCCTGTATCAAGTAAAAATTTTCTATCTTGGCCTAATAGTTCACTGTGTACATAAGGTCCTTCTTGATCTACAGGGACCTCGATAAGGGGGAAGCCAACTTCCCTCTCTAGGCTGTTTCATGAGTATCGTTGATAATCAGGATAGTCATACTGTGCGGTCTGGTACATCTGTTGTGTCGTTGTTTGTGTGGCAGCAATAGGCTGCGGTGGTGGAGCTGGCATAGACTGTTGCGGAGCTGGCATGGACTGTGCATGCTGCGGAGCTCCTTGTTGGTTCTGATCCTGTCTAAGTGGCCGTGGTCTTTCTTTTGTATTACCTATGGCGATATTATGTTTTAAAACTGGACAATCGTGTACATAATGACCTGGCTGTTTACAATAGTTGCATGTCCCTTTTACAGGACCTGCTGGAACACTGGACTGTGTCATACCCTTTTTATGACCGTCAGCTGGAACTGTCTGGGAAACTAGCATTTTCATTTTCGTGTCTTTCATGCGTCTTTGTTCATGTTCTTGTTCCTCTCTAATTCTATTGTGATGGTACTGTAGCATTTGTAACATTTGTGACGGAGTGTTACCTTGCCATGTACTCTCGAATTTCAATACTCTATTCTTAACTTGGGGCAAGGAATTTTCAACTAATTTTGTCACAAACAGATGTGGATACGATTCGCTACTTGCTTTTATTCCACTATTTATACCAAAACATTTTTCGAATCGGGCATAGAAATCACTAGTGTCCTCATCGTGCTTTTGTTTACAGGCTGAGATTGCACCCCAGTCTTCCTTTTTTTCGTAGTTAATAAACGTGGCAGTACCTGTACTAGTAAACCTGGTAGTGTTTTGGTCTTTTCCCCAAGCCCTGAACCTGGACCTCGAGCTTTTTCTTCGTTTTCTAATGCTGTCCAATCTATCTTTTGGTCTCCCACCTCCCAATCCTTTTCCTTGAGTTTTTCGTAAATGCCCGCAGGCATTAATACCTTCAATATTGTCATAATGTCGGGATAGGTATACTCTCCCATGAGCAACATGTCTTTAATTTCACGGTGGAAACCCGCTGGGTCTTTGTCATGACTGGGTACCACTTTCTTCATTTCTAATAGTTCTATTTTAGATATGGGTGTGTATACAAACACACGTTTAAACTGATTGTCCTCACCTTTTATCGGGTGGACTTCGCGTAAGGGATTCTGTCTATCCATATAATACGTCGTTCTTTCCTTGATGGGCAGTGAGACATGTTCGGGGCATACAAAAAGAATGTACTGTTTTCTGGATTCCAGTATTTCTCTAATTAACTCAGTACCTGAACCTCTCCATTTATTCGTGAGTAATTCAGTCAATATATCAGGTAGGGGACCAGGATCGGAGTGTTGGCTTTTATATAATATAAGGAGTTGTTGAATCATATAGATACCAGCTAAACGCTGTTCATCTGGGGTGAAGTTCAAAAACGTGTGCGCTAATGTATCATCACTATATTTTCCGGGACTATCAACCCAATGAACGGCTGACCTGGCTAATTCTTGTTCGTCCATAGAATCGAGTATATGATAACCCCTTCGTTCTCTGAGTAATTTGTCAGCGGCTTGGAATGAATGTTCGGGGGACCTTATATTTATTATAGGGGTTTGGAAATTTCTGCTATTATCTGGACGTATCGGGCGTATCGGATCAGTAAAGCATCTAGTATTATTGCAAGATCTTCCTCTACCTACATAGGCCATGGTTTCTAACTGTCCTGTGGGCAGTTCTAATTCTTCCTCCTCCTCGGTTTGTTCAGGCTGGTCTACTGCTAATCTTTCTTCGTGTATTCGTTCTATTTCTTTGCGGATCTTCCGGCACATAGCTATTATACTTAATCGTTTATCATGTCTCCCCTCTGATATATTCCGACTCCATGTGGTAAGAATTTGCATTTCTTCCGGATTTACCCCTGGTCGGTCTTGATTTCTGATCACACAATTTATGAGGAAACGTAACAGTTCCCCCTGTATCTCCACTTTCTGGTACTCCATGGCTCTATTAATACTTTCAGAATCTCGTCCTGACTGGACAAAGTGATATATATTTTCTAAATGTGTAGTCATTCCTGGTAGTCTCCCTAAATATATCGCAGCTCGTCGGATACGTAATGATGCCAGCAGCATTTCGTCCTCTTTGCCGGGCACAGGGTCATATCTACAATCTATTAGAAGTTCCTTAAGCGTGTCGGGAGTTACTAGTTTGGGCGTACGTTGGTGGGCTAATTCTTGAAAGGAAAGTTTATTTACTCTGGGTGGCATGGAAAAAATGTTTGCTGTACCTCCCGTAGCACCACCTGGGGTGCTGGATGTGAAAGGATTCGTTGAACGTGATATAGCAACCATAGGTGTGGATACAGCCGTAGAAACAGATGTGCTTGCCGGAACTTGTGTCGGGGTTTGTTGTTGCGGAGGTACAGACGGAGGAGGGTCTTGGCGTTGAACCCCCTCGGCAGGCGGTCTATGTGGTGCAGTATTAGCATACTCGGGAGCTGCGTCGTCTAAATAAGAGGAAAGGAAAACATCTTCTGCGGTTCTGGGATGCCCTTTGGGATGTACTTTTATCGGAATCAATGGGGGTGGCAAGTCTTTTGGTATCTCCGGAGTAGCCTTAGGTAACCCTTCGGCCAGAAGAGGATACATACCATTCATAAGGGCATTTCTTTGTCTGTCTATTTGTTCTGACTTTACTCGAGTACCTTCTTCAATTAATAGATTTTCTCGAACTTTATTTGAATTCTCCTTACTTTTCTCTTCCTGTCTGAGCGCCTTTTCTGTACGTCTATATGATTCTTTACGCCATAATTCAATGGCATCTTTCTGTGACTGTCTAGCTTTCTTTTTCCATAATTCTTCCTCTACTTTCATGATGCAATCTGCATCCCAGGTCCCAGCTACGGGCCACCTCTGACTTTCTGGTAATTCCTTGGTGTAGTCTACCCATAAATCAAGAAATAATATGGCGTCTAGGCCATGTTTATGATACATAAAGTACCCTGGAGTGTCCCTAGGAGGAATGGGAACAGCTTCTTCGAGTACCCCTTTTCTATTTTTTATCTGTCTTAATTTCGAAAAGAGCGGCATATTGAGAGCTGATCTGATACCTAATTTTGAACACGTTTAATACAACAAAACACAATAATGAACAGTCATTCATACCACAATATGCAGAACGTTTTTTAAAAACATTTTAACATTTAACATTTAATGAACAACAATGATGGCCATTTAGGGAACTAGTCACTAAGCATAATACTCGGCACTAACTAGGTAATTCTGAATTATATACTAGACATACTTGATATACTGCTAAACAGTACAGATACACTGCTGAAACAGTGCAGACCGGATTTGTGTACCCAAACCCGTCTTGACCGGCACAACCTATGTGCACGTCAGAACGCCTCCCCGACAATGGTACTCACCGGGTAGCTCGAAACGGAAGGCCTCGGAACTGAACTGAACTGGACTTGAACCGGACTGGACTCGACTCGAAACTTCGGAAACTTCGGAAACTGGTGGGCCTCTGTATACCTCGGATCTTGCTCTCTCAGCTAGGCTCTGGTCGGGATACTTCGCACTTCTCACCGCCTCGTCTGGGTGTTGATCGCAGCCTCAGTTACCCCCGCTCGGCAGGAGGGAGATACAGGAAATCCTGTGGGTACGCGTTGTTGTCCGTCCAGCTGTGACAGGAGACCGGACCTGCAACGCACCTCCGGCGCGTGAGATGAGAAAGTGTCCCTGTTCGGGCGCCATATATGTGGTAAATAATTTAATTACCGGTACTTAATTTGATGCGGAAAATCTATAATAATAGCTCAGTAAAATAAGAGGCAGAATCCGTGGTATTAGAGGTTCGGAACGGGCTTTATTCCAAAATCAATTCGAATTGATGGACTCCATATTCCATCACCACGAAGGTTCAGGAAGTGAAGGACCATACTTTATTGACAGGTAATCATTTTTATACAAAGGCATTATAGTGAAAACAGATGCAGGAGGCGTAACAGTTGATAACAAAGATAAAACATACATGCGTAACTAAAGTGGGTGTAACTAGGCGTAACTAAAGAACGTCATTAGATATGATGTCACAAATAGGTGGCACCATGAAAGAATTTCGCAATGTCAGCAGAAATACTTGGCAGAAATGCGCGCGCAGCAGCATGACGTGTGATTGACGTGCAACTAGGGGGTGAAGGGGATTTGACATTTAGCTCTACATGTGGAGACAGAAGTCTGGGGTTATGTCAACCTAATCCCAAATCATATCTAACATCCTATGTTTAAAGAACTATGTTATCCAAAAAGAGAGGTCTCTTAGAATAGAATCTTATTCTATACTGACTATACTGACTGTTAGTGCGTGTACAAGCGTCTAAGTGTCTACACTAGATGCGAGGGCAGAAATCTTCCATAGTAACAGGGCTATGAATTACTTGCATAAAGACAGAGAAGCCGGGCCCTTTGCTCGGTAGCTGGAAGAATGTTTACTTAAACTACTAGACAGGAATGCATTGGATGGGGAGCGGAGCAGATAATCTCGAAGGTGAAATACAGTTTTTGGCAGGCAGACAGGTTGAGTCAGGCACCGTTAGCCGCGCAGGGAGTAGGACAAAGTTCATGGATACAGATGTGAGCTCAGACTGGAGCTTTCAGAGGCAGAAGGCAGGAAAAGGCTTAATGGCAGAATCAGGGCCTACTCGCCTGGACTGTAAAAATGGGATAAATGAACCATATAAAGCCGGTGGCCTTTCATACTTAGGAATAGAATATCCGGCCCATTCATGGCGGATCTGAAAGAGGACATGTTGACGGTGGACGCACATGTGTTTGCGTCTTCATAACTGGAACTGGAGGAAACATACATGTACTGGTGATTTATACATGAAACCGTTGGGGTCCAAGATAGGGGACATAACTGATCATAAAAATCCATATTTCCACATGGCGCTAACGGGGCGTGGCTGATGACGCGTCAGGCGCCCCCGTCACGTGACTAAGGACGCGCTGGCTTCTCCGGCCCAGTGCGGGCCTCACTAATACCACGGCGGCCCTCTCCAGGCTTCGGGGGCCACGGCGGTGACTTCCGCAGCAGGTAATCCTTGTTGGCAGAAGGCACCGGGGCCGCGGCAGTGACTTCCAGGCCCCAAGGCACACTTCTAACAGCACCCGACACTGGCACACACGTAGGAGGCGCAGGCAGCGCCTCAGGACCCACGGCGCCGGGCTGCAGCGGTGATGGGCAGATAAGCGCCTCAAGGGCGCAGCGCTAGCACACAGGTACCAGGCAGCAGTGACGGGCAGATAGCGCTTTAAGAACACAGCGCTTAAGTAGCACAGAACAGGGGGGCACAGTTCTTGTAGCAGCAGTCATTAAAAGTTCTAGGCAAAATAGCGCTTCAGGGTGACACAGCGCCGATTACCTGGTTGATCCCCCAGCAGTGTTCACAGCAGGCTGTCCTCTACTTCAGTTCAGCGCTTGTCTCGGGTGGAAGATTACACAGCAGGTCTCAGTGCAGGTTCTTGGGGGGGGGGGGGGGGAGAAGAAGGTTGAATTGGCAGGCTTCAGAGGCAGGATGGTTCCCTGCAGCACACTGGAGTTGGTCCCATGGGTTTCCCCCTCACTGGGCAAGATCAGCAGGCTGGCAGATTCCCTCATCTAA
The DNA here is from genome assembly GCF_964204655.1 of Triturus cristatus. Taxonomy (NCBI): domain Eukaryota; kingdom Metazoa; phylum Chordata; class Amphibia; order Caudata; family Salamandridae; genus Triturus; species Triturus cristatus. The sequence goes on from NC_140583.1 coordinate 884,568,890, forward strand.
CTTGGGTGCAGCAGGGCCTAAGCTCAGTCAGTCCCAGTAGTGTAGGTTCCTCCCCTAGGCCTAACTGCCTATACTCCAGCAGAGGTTCCCCCAGGTCCAGTGGTGCCCCAACTGACTAGTTCAGTTTCCCTCCTTTCCTCTTATACCCCTAGGTCAGGTGACCCTCCTGTAAAGACGGCAAAGCATAACTCCTCCCTGGGCTGGAAGGTTCCAGGAGCTTCTACATGTCTGTCTATGGGACAAAAAGGTGGGACGGCAAAGATACAGTATCAGGATGTCCCAGCCTGCTCCTAACTACTAGTGCGTGTATTCAATGGCCACTCCGCAGTAGCAGGGGCCTGTGGCAACCATGTTATTAGGAGGGAGCACCTGCACCTCAGCACCGTTTGGCAGTGGTAAGGCACCCAGAGGCCTAGGTCCAACAAACAGATGGTGGCAAAAATAAGGCGACAAGGGCAAAAATAAATGGGGTAAGACCACCCTAGGGCTGACAGGTCTAACATGCGTCCCCCCCAGCCAAATGTGGGGAGAGCTACCCAACCTCTAGGGAGTTCTCATCACTAAGGCGGAAAAACTGGGAGAGACTGTCAGCGTTGGCGTGGTCTACTCCGGGCCGATGTTCCACCCGAAAGTCCATACCCTGGAGGGAAATGGACCACCTCAACAATTTGGGGTGTTCGCCTCTCATCTGCATGAGCCAGCGAAGAGGTCGGAGGTCGGTCTGAATAAGTAAGTGAGAGCCAAAGAGGTATGGCCTCAGCTTCTTCAGGGCCCAAACCACGGCGAAGGCTTCGCGTTCTATTGTACTCCACCGCTGTTCCCTGTGGAGTAGCCTTCGGGAGATAAAGGCCACTGGCTGGTCTTGACCTTCCTCGTTCAGTTAAGAGAGCACAGCTCCAATGCCCTGCTTAGAGGCGTCTGTCTGCACGATGAATTCCTTGTTGAAGTCCGGAGTTCTAAGCACCAGGGCGGTGCACATCGAGTGCTTAAGGGTGTCAAAGGCTTCTTGACAGGCAGCCGTCCAGATAACTTTACGTGGTGGTTTCTTAGATGTCAATTTAGTCAGAGGGGCCACGATGGTTCCATACCCCTTGACAAACCGGCGGTAGTAACCCGTGAGGGCGAGGAAAGCCCGGACCTCCGTTTGGGTTTTGGGGGGATCCCAGGACAAGATGGTCTCAATTTTGGCCTGGAGGGGTTGCACCTTCCCCCTTCCCCCGCCCACCAGGTGTCCCAGGTAGACGACAGATCCCTGTCCAATCTGGCACTTGCTAGCCTTGATGGTTATGCCAGCCCGCTGTAGAGCCTGTAGCACCTCCTGGAGATGCTCCAGATGGTCCTCCCAGCTGCTGCTGAAGACAGCTATGTCATCCAGGTAGGCAGCTGAGAAGAAAGTACCTGGTTGACCAACTGCTGGAAAGTGGCCGGAGCATTTTTCTGCCCAAAGGGCATCACTCGGAATTGGACGTGGCCCTCGGGGGTGGAGAATGCAGTCTTCTCCTTCACTCCGTCTGCCATGGCAATCTGCCAATACCCTGACGTCAGGTCAATTGGACTCAAGTACCGAGCTGCCCCCAGTCGGTCAATCAGCTCATCTGCTTGAGGGATCGGGTGAGCATCCGTCTTGGTCACGGAGTTCAAACCACGGTACTCCACACACAACCGAAGTTCTGGTGTGGTGCCTGGTGGGGCTGCTTTCGGTACCAACACCACCGGAGTAGCCCAAGGGCTGCTGGAAGGCTCAATCACCCCCAGCTCCAACATCTTGGCCACCTCACTCTGGATGCTGGTCTTGATCTTGTCGGACAGCCGGTAAGACTTGGTTTTCATGGGTGGGCTGTCCCCTGTGTCCACGTCATGGGTACACAGATGAGTGATCCCAGGAGTGAGGGAGAACAATGAGGCGTACTGCTCCAATACCTGGCGGCAGTCCCTCTGTTGCTCAGGGGTCAAGGATGGGGAGAAGACCACTCCCTCCACCAATCCATCCTTCTCTTGGGCCACCAGAAGGTCCGGAAGAGGCTTTCTCTCTTCCTCTTCGCTCCCATCCGTCACCATAAGGAGAGCCAGCTCTGATTGCTCATGGTGCGGCTTCAGGCGGTTGATGTAGAACACCCTATGGGGTTGTCGGGGGGTCTTGAGGTCTACAATGTAAGTGGTCTGGCCTCTTTTCTCCCAGATCTCATGTGGTCCAGTCCACCGGTCCTGGAGGACACAAAGCTCTCTGGGCTCCATGACCCACACCTTCTGTCCAGCATCCAACTCCACCGTCCGAGCATTCCGGTCGTACCACTCCTTCATGACGGCTTGACTAGCCTTCAGATTGTCTGAGGCTTCCTTCCACAGCTTGGCCATCTGGCTACGGAATGCCAGCATGTAGCTGACCACATCACGGGGAAGCTTTTTGGAAGACTTCTCCCACCCCAACTTCACAAGACTGAGGGGCACCCTAACGAGGTGTCCCTAGAGCAGCTCAAATGGGCTGAAACCGACCCCCTTCTGCGGCACCTCTCGGTAGGAGAACAGCAGACAGGGTAAGAGGACGTCCCACTTCCGTCTCAAGTCCTCTGGCAGGCTCCGGATCATCCCCTTCAGGGTCTTGTTGAAGCGCTTTACAAGCCCGTTAGTCTGGGGGTGGTAAGGAGTGGAGAACCGGTAGGTCACTCCGCACTCCTTCCACATGGCCTGCATGTAGGCCAACATGAAATTTGTGCCCCTATCTGACACCACGCCCTTGGGGAATCCCACACAGGTGAAAATCCCCATCAAGGCCCGCGCCACCGCAGGTGCAGTGATGGTTCTCAGAGGGATCGCCTCCGGGTACTGGGTGGCATGGTCCACCAACACCAAGATGAACCGGTGCCCCGTGGAAGTCGGCAGGTCCATTGGCCCGACAATATCAATGCCTACCCGCTCAAAAGGGGTACCGACAACCGGGAGCGGTTCCAGGGGGACCTTCAACTTAGCCCCAGTCTTGCCACTCGCCTGACAAGTCTTACAGGTCTTACAAAAGGTGTCAGAGGCAACTCACATTCTGGTCCAGTAAAAAAGTGTGGGACCAAACAAGCAAATGTTTTATCCTGGCCCAGGTGTCCTGCCAGTGGTATCTCATGTGCCAATTCCAGCAGGAAGGCTCAGTAGAATTGGGGGACCACCACGGCCCTTGATGACCCATGCACCGCAGCCTTAGGCTCACTGTAGAGGAGGCCATCCTCCCAGTAGATGTGGTAATTGCTGGTCTCTTGGTTAGTCGCTTAGGCCTGCCGCCGCATGCCTTCAAGCGTGGGGCACTCCCTCTGCGCCCGACAGAAATCCTCCCGGGTAGGCCCACCTGCCACTCTGCAGGGGTCGGCAAGTCCCCCACGGGAACAACATCCACCTCCGTGGGCTCCCCATCACTTCTCGCGGGGCGTGTCCTCCACAACGTCCTCTTGTCCAGCATTGGGCTGGGCCATTGTTGCAGGCTCCAACCCGGGTTGAGTTCCTTGCCGGACAGCCATGGACCATGTAACCACGCAGGTCCACCCTGGTAACCCCAGCATCTCAGCGTGGGCGTTGAACTCCACCTCCTTCCAGGCGGTATGTTCCAAGTAGTTTCCGAGCAGACAATCAACTGGCATGGCAGGGCTCACCGCTACTCTCAACAGGCCTGGGACTCCTCCCCACTCAAAGGGAACTTGGGCCATAGGGTAATGACCCAGGCTGTTGTCAGCCATGACAACCTGGTGGAATACCTCCAGTATCACCTGCTCTGGGGACACCAGCTGACGTCTTACTATCGTCCTGCTGGCACCCGTGTCCCTCAGAGCCTCCACCTCCTCCCCGTTAACCAGGACCCTCTGCCAGTACTTGGCAGTATTCGAGGGTAACTGAGTCTCTGGGACCATCTCTCTATCCCCCAAGAAAACTAGGGTCAAGCCTGTCCACTCACCCCCCTGACCTAGGGACAACTCCTCCCCCAGCGCTACACTAGCCACCCCGGGGATCTTACCTCCTGTGGGGGCTGGGGTCCTTTTGCGACACTGGGGATCCCCCTTGTATTGTCCAACCTCCCCGCACTCGTAGCACCGGACAGTTCTGGGCTGCTGACTCAGGGTAAGTGGGTTTCTGGAATCCAGATTGGGGTGTGGCACCTACCCCTTTCCCTTGCGGTCTATTTTGGGGGCCTTTAAAGAACTCCTTTTTATCTCCCCCCTATCTCTTCTGGGGAAAACCCTGTCCACCTTTCGGGGTGTCTCCCCCGGGTCCCTTGTGGGACACCCGAGTGCTAACCCAGGTATCTGCCTCCTCCACAAGCTTCCGAGGATCGGTCAGCTTGCGGTCCACCAGGTGTTGGTGCAGCTCTGGAAAACTTTTATCAAGAAGGTGCTCCCTTAAAAACAAATCGTACAGCCCTTCATAGTCGCTCACTTCGCTGCCACGCACTCAACCCTCTAAGGCCTTACGTGCATAATCAAAAAAGTCCACCCAGTTCTGTGTGGGAAGATTATGGCTGTTGCGGAAACTCTGGCGATACTTCTCTGGAGTGAGGCCAAACTTTCCAAGTAGCGCCTCCTTCATGACAGGGTAATTTGTTCGATCTTCTTTTTCTAAAGTCAAAAGGGTGTCCCTTACCACCGGAGGTATGTACCGATACGGCCACCCCCCCAGTAACTCTCAGACACCCCATGGGCTACCAGAGACCCCTCATACGGGCTACCAGAGACACCTCATACGCCACCAACCACTTAACAATGTCATCCCCTATACTAAAACTGGCCACCACCTCCTTAGGTAGGTAAAATTTAGGCTCTCGTGGAGCCTCAGCGGGTACGCTGCCACCATTCCTGTTGCCTTGCGCCCCTATTTGCAATGCTCGTAACTCCAATTCCTTCAGGCTAAGCCCATGCGCAAGCTTCCTCTCTTCCATAGCTAGCCTCTTCTCTTCTCTCTCCTTCTCCATTTTAGCAAGCTCTAATCTCAATTGCCTCTCCTCCCTCCTGTCCTCGTACTCCTCCACAGACACACTCCCCGCCGACACACTACTCTCTGCCCTGGAACGTCTTCCTGGCAACACATTCTCACTGGTGTCTACGTGCGGTAGGTCTAGTTCTCCTGGAGTGGCCGTCTCCCCCTGTTCCTCATCCACTCTCCCTCCCGGGTGGGCCAATACCCATGCCCTCAAGGCTTTCTGAAGCTCCTCTCTCTTGGCACCTCGCTTGACGGACATCCCCATCCCCTGACAGAACTCCCTCAGCTGCGCCACCGTATACATCTCTAGGTTGGCCAGCTCAAACTCCATCATGACAGGTGGGGCCCCAGACAACTTAAGGGAAAATCACTAGGACGTAGGCAACAAGTTAACACAGGAGCCTGTACAATCAATCAGGCAGTGAAGGGCAAATTGTTAGGCTTGCGTTAGAATAGGTATCCAAGTGCAGCGCACACTGAATCCCTGTAGGGTGCTGCACAAGCAAAAGTCCCAATCCCACCGCTGAACACCAATGTTAGAACTGGGGTCACCAATTCCGACACGGTAGCTTGGAACGAGGCAGGCAGGCACCCGAAGACAATGTGTAAAGCAGTTGTGCAGCACTCACTCACACAGACTCAGTAATGTGCACACAATGAAGAGACACCACACCAGGCTGATTTGTAAAACATGACCCTGTATCTCATTCAGGTCATGGCAACTGAATTCATTTCAGTACAAGAGCCTATAACTTCAGGGCAACCGTTAATTCATTAGTAAGTAAATAGAGCAATTAATCTCAGGGCGACAGTAAACTCATTCTAACACAAAACAGGCGTAAATTCAATCAAGTAAATAGAGCAATTAATCTCAGGGCGTGAATAGAACATCAAAGCATCCCCTAGGTAGGGAGATATTAAATGCAACATTCCTTATATTACATCAATCCAGGCAACATCACTTTTGCGCATCTTCAAAAAGGCAAGGATCATTAGGTAGCCAGGGGTGCTGGCTAAACATTCAACACAACTGTGGTGGGCAATAAATGAGTGACAGTAACCACTTGCCCCGGATGGCATAGAGTCAACACCAGTTCCGTGCTGAGGCTGGTTAGGGCAGTTCGGTATTCACTACAGGCCCAGCCCTTAGCAGTTCCAGGAGGACAAGGGGGTTAACTGGGGCCTTTGGGGCCCAGTAGCAGTCTCCTGAGGGGAGGGGTGGTCACAGGGCTGCCACTCTGATCCTAGGAGGCTCCTCGGCAGCCCCCGCTATCCCCGCAGACTCTCCGCCCCCCCCCCCCCGGGGGGTTTACCTGATGCTGCAGGCCTCCGTTCTCGATCGGGAATTCCGACTTCAAGCGGGCGCCCGTGCAGGCTAAGCGGGCTCCCAGCAGCTCCTCCTCGCGCTCTCCACATGTGCGGTCTGTCTGGGCAAGGCCGGGGGGGGGGCGGGGGACGGCTCCCGCTCCTCTCAGAGTCCCCACAGTGATGTCTGGCCCGGCCACAGCTTACCGGCTTAGTTTTCACCTCAGGACCAATCCGTGCACGGTCCCAGAGAGGCGCGCCCGCAACCGCTAATCCCAGCGCGACTTGCTGGGGGCGCTGCAGCCTCCACCAATGGCTGTGCGGCACTAACGGGGCGCAGCTGATGACGTGGCCGGCCCCCCGTCACGTGACGAAGGACGCGCTGGCTTTTCCTGTCCAGTGCGGGCCTCACCAATACCGCTGCGGCCCTCTCCAGGCTTCTGGGCCGCGGCGGTGACTTCCGCAGCAGGTAATCCTTGTTGGTAGTAGGTGCCGGGGCCATGGCAGTGACTTCCAGGCCCCAAGGCGCACTTCGCAACAGCGCCCGACACCTGCACACACGTAGGAGGCGCAGGCAGCGCCTCAGGTCCCACGGCGCCGGGCTGCAGCGGTGATGGGCAGATAAGCGCCTCAAGGGCACAGCGCTAGCACACAGGTACAGGACGGCAGGAGTGACGGGCAGATAGCGCTTTAAGAACTCAGCGCTTAAGTAGTACAGCACAGGGGGGAACAGTTCTTGCAGCGGCAGTCATTAAAAGTCCTAGGTAAAATAGCACTTCATGGCGACACAGCGCTGATTACCTGGTTGATCCCCCAGCAGTGTTTACAGCAGGCAGTCCTCTACTTCAGTTCAGCGCTTGTCTCGGGGGGGAAGATTACACAGCAGGTCTCAGTGCAGGTTCTTGGGTGGGGGGGAAGAAGAAGGTTGAGTTGGCAGGCTTCAGAGGCAGAATGGTTCCCTGCAGCACACTGGAGCTGGTCCCCTGGGTTTCCCCCTCACTGGGCAAGATCAGCAGGCTGGCAGAGTCCCTCATCTAACTTGGAAGCAGCAGGGCCTAAGCTCAGTCTGTCCCAGTAGTGTAAGTTCCTCCCCTAGGCCCAACCGCCTATACTCCGGCAGAGGTTCCCCCAGGTCCAGTGGTGCCCCAACTGACTAGTTCAGTTTACCTCCTTTCCTCGTATACCCCTAGGTCAGGTGACCCTCCTGTAAAGGCGGCAAAGCATAACGCCTCCCTGGGCTGGAAGGTTCTAGGAGATAATTGCTGTGGCATCCCCTAATGCAAGTGGCTCTGGTGTAAGAGAGGAAGGTCATGCTGTGGTCCAACCGCAAAACAGCTTGTGCATATGTGGGTAGAGATGCAAGTTCACCTCTGTCAGTTGTTATTCAAGCACACATATGTTAGCTGGGATACCTACATTTATGTGCTAGCTGGGATACCTAAATTGCTCCCTCTTAGTGGTACTTTGTAAAAAAAATCCATGATGTTGTCAACCGTGAGGGCCGTGCTGCATGAATACCCATCATGTGCCCATAGTTCCATCGTGTGACACCTCTGCTAGCCTGGCTAACCCATCTGCTTCTTGTCAGTAGTAATTTTAGTAATTCACAGTGCTGACAAAAGCAGCGGCCTATTGTAGGACTGTGCATATGTGGCCCCGGTTGAACCTAAACAATCAGCTTAGTGTGGGTGAGTTGTCCAAATTGCCTGGCTATAGTGCAATGCCTTTGCACCAAGCAATTCCAACAAGATGTGCCAGTCAGGGTAGAAGAGTTATATCCAGCCAACCTTACTTTCCTCTCTTCCAGTGATCTGTGTACTTGTTGGAGTAGAACATAACAAATGTGTATTTGTGAAGCGCACGTTTACCCTTAGGCATCTTGGTGCCGAATAACAGATGTTTATTGTTACCCCACTCAATGATACTCATTTTAACGACCTCCGATGAATGAAAGGCTGAGTGAACCCATTGGGATTTGATCCTATGACCATGAGGTCGTACCCAGGACCCTACAGTGGATGCTTTAGTCCACTAAGCCACCAGACCCAGCAGATAAATGGGTCCTAATCGGCTGCTGGTAAAACCTGTGTTGGTTAACAGCTCAGAGCAAAACACCCTCATTTTCATCATTTTATACATTACAGAGGGTCCAGTTCATATAAAGTGTGTGTCAATGTCATGACAAGGCAAACCCAACAGCCTGTTCTACGTTGGTGACAATCCCACTTTGATGTGGGACGGCTCAACTTCAGATGAGCTTAGAAATATGTGGCATTAAGCAAAGGGTGTTCTTATTTAATTGCCACATGTCCCTCATTTCTTACAGGAATTTTGAACGTGCAGTTTAATCTGTGGTGTTTTGCACCCAGTCTTCCCAGGCTGCTTAACTGCTAACAATGTGAGCGGTTGCGGACATTAATGGGGGAATCTAATAGTTGCAACTTCAAATTTTACTCCGCCCACATTTATGTGCTTCATTGTAAGTAAATTAGGTACTTAATTTAATGTATATTTCTCCCCCAAAAAGATATAACAATCCGCGTTGATCATGAAAACATCAATAAGCACAAAATATAACTATGGACATACCTCTAAATGTCTCTGAGGTGGGGCATCTGAAAAACACAAGACACAGACAGTATGCAAAATTAGAATGGCTCTACTCAGCCTGCAGACACCTTTGAGGTATGCTAAACTGCCCCAAAATCTGCTTTCATCTGGTCCTGAACTGGGAACATTTTGCATGGAGGTAACAACCCCTCAGCCTCTAAAACTCTCAATGAGATCAGCCGGCTGAAGCTGTGACTAAAATGCACTACAATTGTTTGTCCAGGCCTGTTGAAAGTACAGTTTTATTCCATTATTCAGAGCCTGAGTGATAATGAGGTTGGGGGGCAATACCTGCTTTCGAAAACCTGTTGCCGATGTAAATGTGCTGCACTGCCTCTAATGTGCCTGCTCCATGTGAAGACTTTTACCAGATGCCAAACACCTTGTGGGAAAAGGCAGGGTCCGGCTGGGTGGAGTCTGATACCTAATGGAAAGGTTGGAAATTCCCAGGTGCTGTAAGGAATGTTGCCTACTTCATGTGATATCAAGCTCCTGGTGGAACTACAAAATACTGAGGCCTGGAGACCCAGGTTGTTATCCCAACACTATAAATTCTGTTCAAGTAATCATTTCTTTAAGTCTCAGAACCTGTGACATTGATGCCCCCCCTGGAGTGACTGCACCTCCAATGAGTCTCCCACGGATATGCTGAACCAGTATTGTAGAATAAGCTGGCAGGAGAACTGAGGGAGTGTGGTGCAGAACTTGTAATGCCGACCACAGCGTAGTTCTTGGCCACTACTGGTGAGGCCTTGGCGCCAAAGTAGCAAAGATTGGTCCAGTGGCAAAGGTGTGGGCCTAGCACCAAAAGGTCTTATGCACCCTCAAAGATACCATAATTGGTGTTTACTCATTGGGCTTTACGTTAACATTCTACTCTTAAAACATGAGGCCTTATGGCTCTTAGTGGATGGTACAGGGACTCAGGCAGCCGATAAACTTTGGCCCGATGCGAGTTTGTTGTGTCGAAATGAAAATCTTAATTCTCAAAGTCATAAAGCAAATAGGATAACGTCAATACCACTAAGGGGGTTTTAAACTGGTGAAGTGCTGCGGACCTAATGGCAAGCTAATTTTACCCATGCTCCATCTGGCCTTCCTAAGCGCAAGAGTCAAACACATCATGATATGCCCTTAGTTTTAACAACATTGCCACCAAATAGAGTAATTCAGCTGTGCCGTATACGGGCTCAGCAAAGATGAATACCTACTCACGGGTCCAGGACCAAACAAGCAATAAGTTGATCATAAACCATGGTATCAAACATTAAACCAATGTTCTCCTGTTGACAAAATATTAAATCCACTTTTACGCATGCGGTGTATCTATTACAATAAAGCGCCATAAAAGCATGCCAGTCCACTCTCATGTGTCTACAACATAAAACATATCAATTCAAAGGATAACTTATTGGGAATTCTGCAACTTATTCCGCCTAACTGTAACAAGCTGGGCATGACAGAGTATCAAAATCAAAGGATATTAAAAGGGACATACCCGATATTAGGCAAATCATCCCTTTCATTTGAAACAAGATAGTCAGTAACAGAACACCAAGCCAAGAGACTTAAAAGAGAAGTATCAACTATTAGCACATTGTCCCCTCTAACTGAGGCAGGATAGACATTCAAGAACGGTTAACATGCACCATTCCCATTTCCCATAGTCCTCCTGCCTGTTTACAGTAACGCTTTGACGCAGTGCAACCAGGTGGCTTAGTGTATTATGGCACCGCAAAGGCTCTTTCTTTAAGAAAGATCATCAAATAAGGCTCTTTCTTTACATGGCATCGCATAACCTGCAGTCATGAATCCTTTACAGAAAGATGGACTGGCTGCCACCGCCAGGACTTGAAGCCTCACCTTAGAGGGTGTCTGTGACACCCAATGCAGAAGTCTTTGTCTCTGAGCTACAGCTCATGCCTATGATAGCGCTGCCGAATGCACATTGCCCCGCAGAAGGAACAGATCCTGTAAGCAACTTAAAAGGCAATGTGCAGCACATGGCAAAGCATGTACAAAACACCGGAAAACAGTTTAACCTTCCCCCTTACTTGTGCTTTGCCCAGAGGGCCAAATTTGAATCAGGACAAGTCTGCGCCTCCTACTTCTGCAAAGTGCAGAAAACAGCGCATGTACACCACAATGGGTCATGAATTCCTTCCTTTGCACATCCTGGCCACATATACCGACCCCGACAGTGACACCGGGAAACCGCACTAGGACAAGCCGCAACGGAGGCTGCACAGACACCACTCAAATTCAGCACCACAGCACAAGCTGGGCCCCACGATGCCAGTGCCCCGACATTGCGCCAACGCCAGCCCTGGGAATGCAGGCTATAGAAAACCCAAACAACTACTTATAATAAAAACGGAGCCTAGCGACAGTAGGATAAAACAACTCCCAATGGGCCCTGAACGCATCTAAATCACTGCCGGCCTACTACCATATTGCAAGAGGAGCCGTAGAAATACACACCCCAGCCTGCATGCAGCAACACTGAGGTACACCCAATGAATTGTTTTAGAGCTGTGCTGCGCATTCAACGGGAGCTTCTTTAGCTGGCTTAGAGAACCGGTGAATAGTCCAAAGGCCGGCATTAGCACACCAGCAGTAATGTGGAAAAATATTCAACACCTCAATCATGTATTAGAACGGCGGGGCCGGCATCGGCCACACCAAAAGTATGGCGGTCGAGCCAGCCCCCTCCGCTACAGCAGGGGGCGTGCCTCTCGCGCACATATGTGATGTGGCAGGCGCACCCTCTACCCCCATTGGCCCAGGCGTGACCCGGAAGTGATTGGAATCACTTCCAGGTCGCGATGATGGGCAAACATCCGGCCAGTAGGTCTGGCCGGACCATCCCTGGTATAAAGGGCTGGGGAGCCCAGGAATCGTCCTCTTGGTTCCTGACTCCCCAGCTTGCCCCCCACGCCTCGCTAGGAGGTGGTAACTTTTCATTTTTGTTTTTCTTACAGGGAACATCCTTGGTGCTGCGTGGAGACTTCGGGATCGTGACTACGGGAGCATCGGTAACGGCGGCGTTCCTCGTGCACATATTACGGGATCGGCGAAGAGCAGCATGATCACCGGAGACACAGTTCGAGAGGGCGAGATGGTGCTAGTGCAGCGGCAGGTATCGGGAGGCGGTGGCGCGAGAGGCTCGTGGGAGCGCGCACCCCTCCGGCGGTTTGCATTGTGTATCTGTACTTGTGTGCATCTCGGGGAAAGCGCGAGACACACGCGTTAGCATTGTTGAAGTCGCGTGTGTGGTCTGCAGCGCTAGAGCGTCGGTGCCGAGTTTAGGATAATCTGGACAGCGCGTGGTTTGTAACGCGTGCATTGGGGCACACGCTTAACAGCGGTACAGCGTCTGGGCCTTTTTTGATTGTAATCGGATACTGATTTTGAATATAAGCGCGCGCATTGGGGCATATTGGTGTAGAGTCACTGGGGCCTATTGGTTAGGGTCTGAGACTCGCACTCCCAAGGCAACAGGCTCAATCCCCATGATTCTGCTCATTTAAATCTCTTTTCAATCAGTGTGAAGTGGAAACGCGCGCATTGGGGCACACGCTGAGGAACGTGGTGAAGGGGTTTTTTCTGATATATTACGAGTGAATAGATAGGAGCTCCATTCTGCTGCTGTACCTGCCTGTTTGGGGGATTGTAATTTCATTGAGCATCTGAAAGGATGGAATGTCGAATAGGAAATGTTAAGGACTGTGCAGGTCTGGAGTTGATGTCGTTTTTGAGCAAAGGTCGAATTTTCAAGTAGGACTGTTTTGCTGCTTTTATATTTAGCCTGTCTGTGAGGGGCAACATTCTTGTTGTATAACGCAATTTTGTCAACGCTGAGGGCTGCCAGTTCCCATACCCTCCAGGCACATCATTACTACCGTTCAAAACATTATCTGCATTTAAGTGTTTTTGTGGGGTGTTTGACGTTCTACTATCTAATGGCGGGGAAAGCTAAGAGGGGGGAGCAGGGCTCTCGTATGGAGAAGCTAATGGAGGAAATGATGAGGAAAGTGACCGAGATGGGGCAGGATCTCGCTAACCTTAGGGAGAAGGTTGAGGGGCAAGAGGGGCAGGGAGAGAGGCCTAGGCGCCCCAATGTGCCCCCTAAGGCTGCTTTTCCGCTAATCCCCAAACGGGTTAGAATGAGGAAACGCGTGGGGAAGGGACTAAACCCACCCATTCCCCAGGTTCCTAGTGATAACGACCCTGCATCACCTATCCCGGTACCAGGTCCAGAGACCCCGTTGGCACCAGTCCCACCAACAGCACCCCCGGTAGCACCAGTGCTGGAACCACAGACCCCACCTCTGATTCCAGAGCCGTCAGCGGTCCCAGTGCCAATACTGGCTCCCCTTATACTGCCAGCTCTCCCTGTGGTCCCAGTGCCCCAACCCGCCCCCCCCGGGGGGGCCAACACCCGCTGGGGAGACTCCACCGGGGGGGTCCCTCAAGAGATAGTGTCGCATTTGGCGGCAATCTTGCCGTGGTTGGGGAAGGCAGGCATTCTCGCTCGGGCGGTAGAGGTAAAAGAGTTGGGTACCGATGCTTTAGCATAAGCAATGCAAATCGTGTCTCAGTTTAATGCGGGCCCAAAGAACAAATCAATGCTGGGCCTGTTGCACTGTTACTTATCATTTCAGGGGGTGGTACCGGCACTCTGGAGAACAAGGGGTTGTCAGTCCCCAGTGCGTCAGGGATTCCTCAGGAGGCTCCGGGGTCCGCGAAAACAGGTAAACTGCCAACATTACCAATGTTGGGCGTGGGTGAGTCCAGCTCTGAGCGGGAGTTTTTAGGCAGACATGTGTCTCTGAAGTTAAACAGAATATGGGCTGGAGAATATATTAATATGTTTTCGTTATTGATCTGCGAAAGGGAGAGGGAGGAATCAAGGAAGAACAAAGATTATATGCTTCCCAGGGAATGGGCTAATGAGATGTTGAAGTACAGGGTGGAAGAGAACTTACTGAACTGGATCAGAGCCTTTTCCATATTCATGGCAGTCACAGCGGAGCGTCTCCCTAATTTACAGGCGCAGATGGCTTGCTACCAGAACAGGATAGTGCTGGCCCATGATAAATTTGCGGGCGGAGGGTGTTTGGAGTATGACAGGAATTTTAGGGTGGCAAAGGCATCCGACCCATCGTTGTCATGGGACCGAATTTACACAATATCTTGGTTGGATCTTTTTGGGGGCGAGGGGCATGGTAACACAAAGAGTCAGTCCCCGCAGTCAGCGCAGCCCTTTCAGCCCTTTCGGCCACAGTGTAGTACAAGTTACACCACTAGTACAAATGGTAATGGTGGGAGGAAAGGGACATGCTGGGACTTCAACAGGCAGACTTGCACCAGACTGACTGACTGAGTTATTTATTAAGCGCACTTATGCCGAGGCATCTTGGCGCTATGATAGAAGGGACGAGGTGGAGCTAGATTAAGAATTGGTGAACAGCCAAGTCTTCAAGGCCTTTCTAAACGGGATCATGTTAGTTCCCAGTCGAAGTGCTGTTGGTAGAGTGTTCCAAAGTTTTGCTGCTTGGAACGAAAAGGCCCTGCCTCCCCATCGCGACCTCTTAAATTTTGAAGGGCAAACTAGGCCCATGGTAGAAGATCTGAGTGTGCGAGAGGGGACATAGGTAGGAAATAGGGATTTCATGTCATCAGCCCCTCCTCCATGTACAGCCTTATGCACTAGACATAAAGTCTTAAACTGGATCCTGTTACGAACAGGAAGCCAATGGAGCCTCCTCATGTAGGAAGATGTGGGATGATGCTTCGGGAGATCAAGCAGGACTCTGACAGCCGCATTTTGCAGGGATTGAAGCTTAGAAAGCTGACGCTCCCCTATCCCGGCATACAATGCGTTACAGTAGTCTATACGGGAGAGGACTAGAGCCCCCACTACTGTTTTCCGCAAGGTGAACGGGATAAAAGGTAGGACCTTCCGGAGTATTTTAATCATGAGGAAACAGGCCGAGGTCACCTGATTGACTTGGAACGTCAGTGAAAGGTCTTTGTCCATCAGGAAACCTAGGTTCTTTACTTTGGGTGCGGGAACTGGACAGATACCCGCTTCAGACGGCCACCAAAGATGGTTCCAGATAGACGGCTTGTGGCCAAATTCTATCACCTCCGTCTTCTCAGTGTTAAGTTTTAGGAAGTTCAGGCTCATCCAGCTCATCACTCTGGATAGACAGGTTTTAAATTTCTCCGCTGTAGCTTCGACACTTTGTGACAAGGACACTACTAATTGTGTGTCGTCAGCGTAAGAAACCAGGTTTAACCCATGATCCTTTATTAATTTAGCTAGTGGGGTAACATAAAGATTAAACAATGTGGGGGATAATGCTGAACCTTGAGGCACACCACAAGGAAGAAGAAGTTCTTCAGACTGGAGACCATCCCAATGGATCTGCTGATATCTGGACTCGAGAAAAGATTGGAGGAGCGCCAGAGCAGAATCCTTTATGCCTAGCTGGATCAGTCTGTCATGTAGAACTGCATGATTAACGGTGTCAAACGCAGCCGTTAGGTCTAGTAAGACAAGAGTGGCCCTGCCCCCACTGTCCATGGCTCTACGAATTTCCTCTGTAGCCATTATTAAGGCAGATTCAGTGGAGTGACGCGGTCTGAAGCCGTGTTGTGTGGTGTCCAAGGCGCTGCTAGTATCGATGAATTGCATTAGCTCCTGATTGATCACTTTTTCTAAGACTTTGGCGGGCAAAGGAAGACAGGATATAGGGCGATAATGTTTGGTGACCTGGGGGTCAAGTGCAGGCTTCTTAAGAATCGGCCTTATACACGCCTTTTTCCAGGTTGAAGGAAAGACACCTGAGCTAATGATCTCGTTTAGCAGAGGAGTCAGAGATGCGCTTATCACCGTAGGGACCAAGTGATAAATGCGAGGAGGGCAGGGATCTAAAGGAGAGCCAGATTTAATTTGGAGTAGTATGTCACTGACCTGTTCCTCGCTGAGAGGAGAAAATTGGGACAGGCTGTAGGGCGGTGTGAGAAGCTCCAAAGGCTGAGCTATGATATTCCCAGGAGCAGATTGTAGCTCCTGGAGTTCCTTATAGACATCTTGAATCTTGCGTTGAAAGAAAAGGGCAAGATTGTCAATGAATTTTTGGTCAGGACAGAAAGTAGAATCGTTGGGACTCCTAGAAAGCAAAGTCACTATTTTGAAGAGTTCCTTCGACGAACTATTAGCCTCTTGAATTTTATTAGTGAAATAGGTGACTTTGGCTTGTTTTATTAAGGACTTGTACATATCCAGAGTACGATTATACTCCTTCTTTAATGCAGGACTATAATCTGATCTCCAAAGACGTTCCTGCCGTCTACATTTGATTTTGGCAAGTTTCAGCTCTGGTGTGTACCAGGGTGAAGTCACTAGTCGTTTTTTTGGCTGAGTGGATTTCACTGGGGCTAGTTTGTCAATTGCCTTGCTGATCCAGGAGTCAAATTTAGTAGCCCCGCCATTGCTGTCCTTAGGGTGAGGGATACCCTCTAGCAAGGCTTCAGCTAGTTCGGTGCCTTGGATGTCCTTCCAAGGGCGGGTGTTGACCGGCCGAGGGCGGGATTTTCGTCCCGTTATAAGTAGATGGAGGTTCACCTTAAAAAGGATTACTGCGTGGTCCGTCCAAGGGACCCGTTGAATATTTTTTACAGCAATCCTATCGTTATTGGTGAAAATTCCGTCTAAAGTATGGCCTGCCAAGTGGGTGGGTTGAGATATGATTTGGCAAAGTCCATAACCTGCCATGATGTCAACAAGGTTGGAGGAGTCTGAATTGGTAAGGTCTTCTAGGTGAAAATTAAAGTCACCTAGGACTGTGAGAGTTGTGGTATCGTAACACGATTCAAGAAAGGTCTGTAGAGATTTTGTAAAAGGGGCTCTTGCTCCAGGGGGTCGATAGACCAATAGACCGGATAGAAGTTCCACATTATTAAGTTTTATAGTGGACGACATGGCTTCGGCCTCTAGTGAGGTTTCTTGTTTAAAGGAGACTTTGAGGTGGGAGCGATAGATAAGCGCAATACCCCCCCCCGACCGATCCTGTCCGGTCTACTTGCGCCAGTGAGTATCCCGGGGGGACCGCATTGTTCCAGTCTGGGGCAGAGGTAACCGATGACCAGGTTTCTGTCAGAAAAATCAAGTCAGAACTGGTGGCTGAGATGAGATCCTCCAGTTCATACTTATGTTTTGCCATTGACCTAGTGTTCAGGAGAATACAGTGCAGCTCATTCAACGATTTTACGGTATTGGCAGAGCTAACGTTCCTATCATGGGGGGCTTTTTGTTCAGAACATTGGATTGGAGGGCTAAGACCGGAGTGGTTCAAAGGGGCGGAGATACCATAAGGCGCAAAAAAAGCCGTCTTTAGGCCGCACATTGAGCAGCAGTTAGGGCCTATTGTATCATGGTCGAACAAAGGAGTCGGCCGCTGACACTTACCAGTGTTTAAGGCGCGTAGTTCATCCGGCTGGTACCCAAGTCTGATACCGACCGTACGGCACATGGCGCTGGCCGCGATCTTGGCGCGGACGGGCGCAGACGGGCTTGCCTTTGGCGCGCCGCCGGCGCGCCCGCTGCGCGCGTCCGCTGCGCGGTCGCGTCATAGCGTGTTTTATAGTGTGCGACCCGGGAAACTAGAGCGCTAACTCACTTCGGGAGGGCTTGCTCCGAAATGGGCTACGCGCTAAACAGTAATGACACCCAGATTCCCCTCGTTAAAACATATAAAAACACAGTGCAAATTCAACAGGAGCAATCAATAATTTTAAGATTTTAAAAAGCGGTGGTCTGAGCAACAATCTGAAACAGTCTCTCTCCCCCCTTCAATCAGACCACATGGTCAGTGCAGATTCAAGCATGCGTGTTCCATTTGCGCCAACCCATCCCACCCCGAATCCAATGCCTCAAAAGATCAAAGGATAATGGTAGGAAAAAACAGGAGTAAGATGGTGTCCCCGCTCAAAGCGCGGTCCCCCATTGATGTGACGGCTCTGACACCATGGCTCAACAAATACCCATGCCATCTTACGGCAAGAACTCTGTTAGAGGGTTTCAGGGATGGCTTTAGGATTCCAGCCCCTAATTATGTGGGGTCATCTGAGTGCCAGAACCAACTCTCTGCTCGGACCAATCCAGCTATAGTCTCCTCAAAGATTGCCAAGGAGTTGCACCTGGGTAGGGTGGCGGGCCCTTTCGAGTCTGTGCCAGTTGAGAACTTTGTCTGCTCCCCGTTGTGTGTAGTCCCCAAAAAGGTAGAGGGGGAATTCAGACTAATACACAACTTGTCAGCTCCCAAAGGTAATTCACTGAATGATGCAATTGATGATGAGTTCTGCGGTGTTAAATACGCGTCCTTTGACCAAGCGGTGGAGATCCTCAGGGGTTTGGCCCTGGTGCTTCGATGGCAAAATCTGACATAGAATCGGCCTTTCGGTTACTTCCGGTACATCCGGACGATCACCACCTGCTTGGTTTTAAATTTCAAGGAAGTTTTTATATGGCTATGTGTATGCCAATGGGATGCTCTGTTTCATGCGCATATTTTGAAAAATTCAGTTCATTCCTGGAATGGGTTTTCAGACAGAAGACAGGGCACCAGTGGGTCATGCACTACCTGGATGACTTTCTTATCCTGGGGACACGGGGCTCCCCTGAATGTGGGTGGGCGCTGCAGGAATTTTGCGAGCTCATGCAGGATTTGGGGGTTCCTTTGGCTCCAGGAAAGACTGTTGGGCCGGCATCTACGATAGAGTTCCTGGGCATTGAGCTGGATTCTATTCAGAGGTGTTTTAGGTTACCCATGGACAAAATCAACAAATTCAGGGCTGCTTTACAGCTATGCTTGGGCAAACAGAAGGTCACACTACACCAGCTGCAGCAGACAGTAGGGCAACTGAACTTTGCCTGAAGGGTCATTCCAATGGCTAGACCTTTCTCCAGATCCATCTCCCAAGCCATGGCGGGCCTCAAGGAGAAGCATCACCACACAAGGCTGTCGGCTGAGGTTCGGCAGGACATGCGGATTTGGATGGCATTCCTGCAGGATTTCAATGGCAGAGTAGTGTGGCCCGGTCCGCCCACTGTGAGTTGGGTTTAATGACGGATGCCGCGGGCAGTGAGGGATTTGGTGCCATACTCTGTACCGATTGGGTGGCACAACATTGGCCGGCATGGTGGGTAGAGAATGGCCTAACAGGTAACATTGGGTTCCTGGAGCTCTTCCCCATATGGTTGGCATTGCCCGTATGGCCTGAACAATTGCGTAATCAGTCAGTAGTTTTCTGGTCAGACAACATGACCGTGGTTGAATGTATCAACCAGCAAGCAGCCCGTTGTAAGAGGATTCTCCGCCTCTTGAAGGAGATTGTTCTCACATGCATGAAATTGAATGTACAATTTAGGGCTAAACACGTGCCTGGTGTCCTTAATCATGCTGCTGATGCACTTTCTCGCTTTAAGATGCAGGTTTTCAGGGCTCACCTCCCAACAGTGGCAGAGTATGCCACCCTCTTCCCAGAACGACTCTGGCAGATTGGTGCCCCCACCTACCGGACCTCGTGGCAGCCAGCCTAGCACCCAGGACCAGGAAAGCATACGAAGGGGCGTTCTGGCAATATTGTGCATTCTTGGGGGCGGGGTGGGCTGAGCGGTGGCACGACACTGGGGCACTCATTGCATACCTAGGTTGTTTAAAGACCAACAGGCGTTCGGCAGTAGCAGCTAAGAGACATGTGGCGGCGATCTCCTTCGCTCAGATCAGCGACAGGGGGGATCCCACT
The DNA here is from genome assembly GCF_964204655.1 of Triturus cristatus. Taxonomy (NCBI): domain Eukaryota; kingdom Metazoa; phylum Chordata; class Amphibia; order Caudata; family Salamandridae; genus Triturus; species Triturus cristatus. The sequence continues at coordinate 884,588,573 of NC_140583.1, forward strand.
AACAGTTTCTCAGTGAGGAAGGCTCTGAAAGGTTGGCAACGCCTCCAGGGGTCGGCCCCAGACACAAGGCAGCCAATTGGGGTGGAGCACCTGACGTCACTACTAGCAGCCCTCCCCGCAATTAGCAACACATCAGGGGAACTGCGGTTATTCACTGTGGCCTTTTCATTGGCCTTTTACGGCACATTTAGAATTGGGGAGCTAGTGGCCCAAAACAAACTAGACATACACAGCGGCCTACAGTTTGAATGCATTAAAGTCAGGGCCGACACCCTACTAATATCGATCAAGAAGTCCAAGACCGATCAGGAGACCTGAGGTGATGGGGTAGTTCTCCACCGGGCACAGGGTAACCCATGCTGTCCTGTATCACACGTTGAGAGCTACTTACAAGTTAGACCACTTAACATAGGGGGGCCTTTCCTGATCCATGCTGATGGGGTCCCACTGACACGCTTTCAATTCAAAAGGGTGTCAGACATGACAATTCTGAATTCAATTCAGAATCCAGAAAGTTTTGATACCCACTCCTGCAGGATAGGGGCTGCCACTGAAGCAACGGCCAGGGGTCTGCCAAACAGCGACGCACAGAGGATAGGGAGATGGGTTTCCAATTGTTACAAACTATATGTGCGCCTACACATGCTGCGAGTGAAAGAGCCACACAGCGCTGATGCATGTTTTTTCTGCTTCCATTACAGTTTCTCAAGCCTGTCACGCAGGGGAGAAACTCAAGACACTGCGCCAGCAACATTCGACAACGCGGATATCATCACCACGAAAGGAAAGACTACAGACAGTTTGGATCATAGGCCATTCATATGTAAGGCGTCTGTCTAACCTTTTTTCTACAGGTGATTATAGGGACAGAGCACGGGAGGCAGGTTTTGAAATAGCATGCCATGGGAAAGGGGGGACTATGTTTTAATCAGTTCAGGGGTATCATACTGGACTTGTTAAAGAAAAGTGGTCCGCCCCCTAATATAATCATACTACACTTGGGAGGGAATGATTTAGCAAGACTGGGAAGAAGAGGGTTGGTGGAAACTACAGTCACTGAAATAGGCTGGTTAGCTAAGACTTGTCAGGGCTGCACTATCGGGTGGTCTCAGATGATACCCCGATTCCAATGGAGAGGGGGGGAATCTGTAAAGGCTTTGAATCACTCTGCGAGGAGAATAAAAAACAAGATTGAGAGACTTTTCAGGGCTCCCCACTTACAGACCATCGCCCATGGTTGCATTAGGGGTGAACCGTGCTTCCCAAAAGACGGCGTTCACTTGTCCAAAGTAGGCAATGAGGTTTTCCTGGAGAATATGTTGGCATGGTTGAGGGGCCTTAGTCGCAGGGGATGACCTTTCTAGTGAGCTTGGAGGGGGGGCTAGATAGTCAGTCAACTATGCTAGCCTGTGGCGATAAGGTCATGATTGGTGAGCAGTAAATTTAAGTTCCTTAGAGGGCGGCGCCATTCCCGAATGGTGTCGCCCAAGTGGGAGTGACATCTGGTCTCTCCTAGAACTCCAGGGGCAGTTGGGTGTGGGGGAGGAGGGAGTCACGCTTTCTCTAGGCTGATTGGCCATCCCGCACGTGCACAACGGCTGCAAGGGCCCCCTTATGGGGATCAGGTACAGAGCGTATGGGGGTAACCGGGGGGGGGGGGGGGGGGAAGTACCCTCACGGTGAACGGGCCCTCTGCGCATGTGCGTGGTTAGAAATTGATAAGGATCTGACACCAGTTAGTGACCTTGCCTTAGGCTCTATTAGGTACGCAGAAAAAACAGATTGTGAAGATTAATAAAGATATGTTTAGATATGGATAGGAAACCTTTGTATTAGAGTTATGTTAAGGTTAGCCATCGGATATCTGTACTTATCAATTATAATCAGTGTAAAGTATATTTTCTGCTACATTCTGTAAATATTGTAATTATGATTAATGTTTATTAATTGTATATAATAAATACGGCCGGGGTGTGTCACGCCTCCCGCATCCAAAACTTCTCTCCTGTCATGGGTCTTGAATGGGGAAGAGGGGGTGTAGGTAGTACCTGGCCATATGGCCATTGACCCCTATTCGCTTAGAATTCACGACCCAACTTCACACCGCAACGATAATCAAGTGGTCCAAGAATCCCAGCATGTTTTGAAAACCCTGCCCAGACCTGCGCATGACAACAAATTAAACCGTTGGGATAGCGATGACGTCTCCCCGTATGTGCATGCAAGGGAGCGGACAAGGCACCAACTATACCTGCCCTACTCAAGCGATCGAGCCCGGGACACAACGGGAAGCCGGACCCGAACCGCATATGAAAAGAAGCCTCCAACCCTCCAGGGAAATGCCCGATGCATGGCACGACCAGTCCATCCATGCACGGGATGCAGAGCCGTGGTGGAGATATAAACCCTGTTTTCCAGTCGCCACAGTCAGCAGATAAAGACCCCAGACCAAGACATGGGGCAGGCACATTTTTGCCCCCAGCATACATATCAGTCAAATAAGTTAATTCTTCTATTTAAAATGGAATGAAGCTGCTTGCCTTGAAACATCCAGCTAATCTAACAGATCACAGCATGACTCATTCCTTTCAAAGCAGGAAGACACTGTCTGGATTTACCTCCCATGAACATTAATGCGCACTTCGGCCTCAATCAAAGGATGTGTTAAGAAGAGAAGGGAAAATGACACTCTACCCAGAAGAAAGTGAACCAATCTTTGAAAAGAATTGCATTTTCTTGGAGCAGCTAGAGGCCACTAAAGAAATGTAACCGTGGGGAGTGACAAACATGTAAACCAGGGGAGTCCAAAATGAGAGGACAAACCGCACTTAAACGTCAGACGAGCTGATAACCACCCTGCACATGACGAAACAAGACCCAAACATAGTGGGTGCCGCCACCTCCATGGCACAGAAGCCGCATCCATTTCTAGGAGGCAAAAAACAGGTGGTAGGGAGTGCTGCAGACTTGATAATCCAACATTGGGGACCCCAGGGCTGCTCACTGCACCCCCAGTCCGTGCTGTCCAATGCCATATGTGGTAAACTGAAGATGCAGACACGGTTGGCAAGTATTGAATTCTTTATTCAGGAACAGAACAGGATAAGAGCGGACTCTTCTAAGCAGGTCAGTGAAACAACTGCCTTGGAAGCGTACACTCACATTCAAACAAGGGCATAGAATGTAGAACAGAGATACGATCTTGGAAGACTAGACTGGTAAGCATTAAAAGTATATACTAACTACACCATACAGTGCATGTTTGCACACTATGAAAAACCTGCTGCCCTGCTTGCCCCCTCGATAGGTGCTGAAACCAGGTGCACTCAGGGGCAGGAGCATTTAGCCCAACCGAGCACAGCCAGGAGACAAGAGAAACCGCCCCTAAAAGGGGCTCAGACTCAACGCAGTAAATTACCGACGCTGTCTCCTGGATAAAGACCGTGACACGACACACAACCAATGGGTCGCCCTGTGGATAGCGTGTCCAGTGGGGAACAGAGGATGGGCAGTGGGTGGGGGCAGGTACAATTACCTGGCCCCAGCCCACTGCACGCTAGAAAGAGAAAGGCAGGGCCGGTATAGGTCCTGCCGCAGATATGTTAGTGCACCGACCCCCTCCCCCCCTCGCCTGCTCGCCCGGCCCGGCGCGTTCCACCGCGTCAGTATGACGCGGTGGGCGCACCGCGGCGGGGATTGGCTGGTGGGGGCGAACCCTTGGCCCGGAAGCGATTAAGGCGCTTCCGGGTCGAGGGGGGGCAGGCCAGTTAGAACTGGCCTGCCCCCAGTACGAATAATAAAAGGCCGGGGAGCGCGGGACTCGGACTCTTTGTCCCGCGCTCTCAGGCATACGGCACGCAGCCTCTGGGAAGCTGATAACTTTTGTTTATTTTATTTTTATTGCAGGTCTTCGTGTTTGACGGATTTCGCGGACGAAGGCGGATTCGTGGACGAAGGGACGGCGATACGGGGGCGTTCTTTATTCCACGCCGGTGCAGCGATCGTGTGCGACCTTCCCTGCATCTACGGGAGCATCTGCGGTCAGCGGCGTTGGATCGGATCGTCGGTGCGAGGAATACCATCTGCGAGGCATCGGTGGGCAGCGGCGTGAGCGGAGCGGATTGTCGGCCAGAGAGCTACGGGCGGTTTCGTGTAAGGCGCGCGCACACGCCGATAAGGTATTGAAGAAGGGGGGGGGGGGGACCCGGGGGCTGGTGCAGCGAGGTGAGCGCTCGGCAGAGTTCACGGTGGCCTAATGGTTAAGAACCGAGACTCGTACTCTCAAGGATACAAGTTCAATTCTTCATTGACTCTGTTCAGGTACAGGTATATAAAGGATTGCTCATGTGTATTGTGGCATAACGGTGAAGCTCTTGAGAGGGGGAGACAGGCTTAATCGAGTGTGTGGGTCCTTATTATTTATAACAGTTAGCTGTGGTTTTGAGAGGCTTTATATACGTCATTTCAGTGATTCTGTGCAGTTTAATTTTTTATTCACAGGGTTACAGGTTCTCACCATTGATCTGTCTAGGGTGATAGGTTGTAAGGTGTGGGAGTAACACTGTGTTTTAGTATTGCAACAAAGCCTATGCTAAACTTGTTTTTCACCGTAGGAATACTGTGAGTGCGCATCACGCTAGACAAAGGGGGTGTGTCTGACGGTGTCGCAGCGAGGGTGCACAGGCAGGCCTGCACTCCACTGCTTCTGTGGGCTGCGGGGCTAAGAGTTCGCTCGCCTTACCGCCCAGTTTAGCTGGTATGGTGCGGTCCCAGTTGCGTGGTGCTTGTGGCCAGCTTGTGTACTCCCAACCTCAGGTAAGGGCCCGTTGGGTCCTGGTAAAGGAGCAAGTAGCATTGTATTCGCAGGATATTTAGTGATCGGTGTGCGGGTTATCTGATATTTTGGCATGTCGGGTAAACGGGGAGCCAAGCGTTCCCGCATGGAGCATATGCTGTAGGCCATGATGCGCAGGATGGTGACAATGGATAGGAGATGGGGTAAGGTAGAACAAATGGGGCACAGCTTAGCGGAGCTCAGGCAGAAAGTGGAGGATTAGGGCGGGCCGTCAGGCAGGCCCAAGCGGACAATAGTGCCCCCAAAGCCCAGGGGGGAATTGGAAGCTCTCCCCAAGCGGGTTAGAAACAAGAAGGGGAAGAATCGGGACCCAAAGGCAGGCCAACCTTTAGAGACACCGGATGGGGGCGGACCCTCCAGGCTTCCTGTAGTGCCAGAGACCCCGCAAGGAATTCCTGATTTAGTGCCCAATGTTCCAGGGACACCTGTGCCAGTATCTGCACCAATTCCGGTGCCTCCAGCAGCCGAACCAGTGGTACCAAGTGTCATACCAGTGTTGCCCACACCATGCCCAAGTGTCCCGGTCCTGAACGCTGTTGCCCCAGTCCCGGTGTTAGCGCCAGCAAGGGGTGGGCAGGTGCCGCTGGAATTAGCTTCTCAGATAGTGGCAGTCCTTCCTTGGTTAGGTAAGGGGGGTATGTTACCACTGTCCGTGGGCGCCAAAGAAGTAGGGGAGGATCCACTGGCGGAGGCACAACGATTGGTGGCAAGGATTATGGCGGCCCGAGCGGGGAGCCGAGCCAAGGCGCGGATAAGGCCAGTCAACCCCAACCAGTGATGCAAGAGAGTGACAGTGGAAAAAGCAAGACGGCGGAGCCAGCGGGAGTTGGGGCAATTGGTAAGGAGCTGGGTTTGCCATTGTTGGGCGCAGGGGTTTTACCCTCCAGGAAGGAATATTTAGCACGACACGTAGCACACGACGTGAAGGAATTGATTTGGTCTGGTGCGTATGTAAACATGTTTTCTTTACTGGTTGACAACAGGGAAATGGAATATGCTAAGAGGCAGAAAGATTGGATGCTTCCCAGTGAGTGGCGGGTAGAAATGTCAAGATTCAGGGTAGAGGAGACATTGACCAATTGGATAAGGGCGTTTTCAGTGTTTATGGCCATAGTAGCTGAACATACACCTAATCTGCAAGCAGAAATGGCATGTTATCAGAGCAGGGTAACGATGACACATGATAAATATGGTGGCGTGGGTTGGAAAGAATACGACATGAATTTCAGGAAGGCCAAAGAATTTGACTCTTCACTCACATGGGACCGGGTGGATTCTATCTCATGGTTTGACCAGTTTGGCCCTGGACAGCCGGGCAATGCAGGCCAAAATTGGGGCAAGGGTCACACTTCTCAGCCACAGCAGTCCTTTCGGCCAACGCAAACCGGGGGCACGGCACCGGGTACGGGGAATGGGGGAGGGCGAAAAGGAATATGCTGGGATTTTAATAGAAAGTCATGCACCAGAGCCCAAGGTACCTGTAAATTCAGGCACGCATGCTCCATATGTAACCACCCCTCTCACCCAGAGTCAAAATGCCTTAAAAAAGGGAATGCCTTTTCAGGAAATGGAGGGAGGAAGAAGCAAGAATAAAGGAAAAGGAGAAATGGTAACGCATTCACCCATTGACATATTTGCTATGACTCCCTGGTTAAATAGGTACCCAGACCATGCCACAGCTAGGATGTTGCAGGAGGGGTTTTTGTATGGTTTCAGGATACCAGTTGGGAATTACACAGGGACATCAGAGTGCAAAAATCAGTTGTCGGTAAGATCAAACCCAGGGGTGGCAGCGCAAAAAATTAATAAGGAATTGCGCTTAGGGAGAATAGCGGGTCCATTTGACTTCGCCCCTGTGCCAAACTTTGTCTGCTCCCCCCTGGGGGTGGTCCCAAAAAAGGAAGAAGAGGAGTTCAAGTTGATTCATAATTTATCAACCCCTAGAGGCAAGTCATTGAATGACGCCATCAATGAGGAACTTTGCAGTGTGAAAATGCTTCCTTTGATCAGGCTGTAGAGATGTTAAGGGTTTTGGGACCAGGGGCCTTGCTGGCTAAATCGGATGTTGAATCTGCATTCCGGCTGCTGCCGGTTCATCCTTTAGATCATCACCTGCTAGGCTTTTCATTTCAGAAAAAATTCTACATGGATAGGTGCATGCCCATGGGTTGTTCGGTTTCCTGTGCTTACTTTGAAAAATGTAGTTCTTCTTTGGAATGGGTTTTCAGGCAGGTGACGGAACACCAATTTGTCATGCATTATCTTGATAACTTTCTCTTTCTGGGGTCGGCGGGCTCTCAGGAATGTTCTGGGGCATTGGAGGAATTCTGTGTGCTCATGTGTACATTTGGGGTCCCCCTGGCACCGGGGAAGACAGTAGGGCCAACAACCACAATTGAATTTTTAGGCATTGAAATTGATTCAGTACAGGGGTGTTTTAGGTTACCTAAACAAAAAATAATGACATTTCGTGCAGCTTTGCAAAAGTGTCTGTCAAAAGACAAAGTAACCTTACACCAGTTGCAGCAGGTTGTAGGACAGTTGAACTTTGCGCTACGGGTGATACCTATGGCTAGACCATTCTCCCGTTCCATCTCACAGGCCATGACAGGCCTGCACGAAAAACACCATCACACACGACTGTCATCTGAGGTTCGACAGGACATGCGGATTTGGATCGCATTTCTGGAGGGTTTCAATGGCAGGGTAGTGTGGCTCGGTCCCCCCACTACTTCTGCTGAGTTGGGTTTATGGACTGACGCAGCGGGCAGTGTGGGATTTGGTGCCATACTCAGGAACCAGTGGGTGGCCCAGCGGTGGCTGGCTTGGTGGGTCGAGAGTGGTTTAACAGCCAACATAGGTTTTTTGGAACTATTCCCCATTTGGGTGGCATTGACGGTGTGGCCCCATTATCTGCAGAATCAGTCTGTAATTTTCTGGTCAGATAACATGACAGTGGTAGAATCCATCAATCAACAGGCGGCAAGGTGTAAGATGATTCTCCGCCTATTGAAAGATAGTGCTGCTATGTATGAAGCTGAACATACAGTTTAAGGCTAAACATGTCCCGGGAGTGCGGAATAATGCTGCCGACGCACTTTCTCGCTTCAAGATGCAGGTTTTCAGGGAACATCTACCATCCGCAGAGGCAGCATCAGCACACTTTCCCGAAGTACTTTGGCAGATTGGTGCCCCCAACTACAGAACCTCGTGGCTGCTAGCCTAGCACCCAGGACCAGGAAAGCTTATGAAGGGGCGTTTTGGTCCTACTGTACTTTTTTTGGGCAGGACTGGGAGGATAGATGGCATACGTCGGGTGCATTCCTCTTGTTTTTAGACAACTTGCATAGGGAGGGGCGCTCCGCGGCGGCGGCCAGGCGACATGTAGCGGCAGTTTCTTTCTTTGCACAGATCAGAGACACAAAAGATCCCACAAACAGTTTCATTGTAAGGAAGGCATTGAAGGAGTGGCGACGCATACAGGGAGCGGCTCCGGACACCAGGCAGCCGATAGGGTTGGAGCAGCTGAGTGCGTTGCTGACGGCATTGGGTGTCATCTGCAGTTCAAATGGGGAGACATACTATTCAGAGCTGCCTTTGCATTGGCTTTCTATGGGGCATTCAGGGTAGGTGAATTGGTGGCACGCAACAAGTTGGATGGGCAGGGTGGGCTCCTACTGGAGCATGTGAATATACAGGGTGACACTTTGCTGTTAACCATCAAAAAAATCAAAAACCGATCAGGAAGCTCGGGGAGAAGGGGTGGTACTTCATAGGGCGCAAACCAACCCATGTTGCCCGGTAATGCACCTAGAAACTTACCTCAGACAGAGGAGCAGTGCGTTAGGCGGGACATTGTTACTACATGCGGACGGTACCCCACTTACCATGTTCCAGTTTAAAAAGGTATTGGCAATGGCGATCAGCAAAGCAGGTTTGAATCCAAAGGTTTTTGGTACGCATTCATTCAGGATAGGGGCTGCCACGGAGGCAACTGCTAGGGGGTTGCATTGCAGTAGTGTACAGAGGATTGGACGATGGGCTTCCAATAGTTATAAGCGTTATGTGCGGCTGCACATGTTGTGAATACACAATACAATTGTGGACTGATGCTTGTCTTGTTTGTCGGTTTTCTTCACAGTTTCTCGAACCTGTCACGCAGGAGGGAAACTGCCGTCGCCACAACAGCAAGACTCTTCTCAACGGCGGTCAAAACTACAGGGCAAAGGAACACGTAATGTGTGGGTCGTGGGTCATTCTTATATACGGCGTATGAAATCTGTTTTCCTTTCAGGTAATTACAGACAAAGAGCTGAGCAGGGTGGTTTCACAGTATCTTTCCATGGAAAAGGGGGCATTTGCCTTAGTCAGTTTAGTTTTTTTTTATGACTGACCTTCTGAAGAGACACAGTCCTCCGCCCAAAATAGTTATTTTGCATTTGGGGGGGGGGGGAACGACTTGGTAACATTAGGCAGAAGGGTCTTGATGGAGGACATAATCTCCAAGGTTGGCTGGTTAGCTAAGGCGTGCCAGGGCTGCAGCATAGTTTGGTCGCAGATGATACCCAGATTTAAATGGAGGGGGGGGGGGGGAACTCTGTGAGAGCGTTGAATCACTCGGTAAAGAGGGTCAACAATAAAATAGGGAAACTGTTCAGATCCCCTAAATTACAGAACATTGCACATGGGTGTGTCAGGGGGAGCCGTGCTTCTTAAAAGACGGGGTCCACTTGACTAGGTTAGGTAATGAAATAATGTTAGAAAATGTCATAGCTTGGATAGGGAGTTTAAGGGCAGGGGCATGACCTTTCTATGTGACAGGATGGGGGGGGGGGGCAGATAGTCGGGCAACTATGCCGGCCTGTGGCGGTAAGGTCATGACTGGTGAGCAGTAAATTTAAGGTCCTTAGGGGGCGGCGCCATTCTCGGATGGGGTCGCCCAGGGGGAGGGACAAGGGGTCTCTCCTATAACTCCAGGGGCGGTACATCCGGTTGGCTGGATGGGTGCGGGGAAAGGGGGGAGTCACGCTTTCTTTAGGCTGGTTGGCCACCCCGCACTGGCATGGACGTCACTAAATGGCGCAGAGTGCAAGACCTCCCAAATTTGAATGGAGTTCAGGGAACGTATGGGGGTAACCGGGGGGGGGGGTGAAGTACCCTCTCGGTAAGCGGGCCCTCTGCGCATGCGCAACTCCTACGGGAGGGCGTGGCTAATTGATAAGGATCTGACACCAGGTAGCGACCTTGCCGTAGGCCCAAATAGGATACGCAGAAAGTAATTAATGTATGATTGTGATCCAGATGTTAGATTTGGATAGGAAAAACTATGTATTAGAGATATGTTAAGGTTAGCCATCTGATATCTGTGCATATGATTTGTAATCAAATGTCGCGTTATGTTTCTGCGTATAATTGTGTAAATATTGTTTATTTCAAAATTTTAATTTTGTTTTATATTTTAATGAATACGGCCGGGGGTTGTACGACCCCCGCCTCCAAAAGAAACTCCCTTCTCATGTCCATCATTAGAAATGGGGTTATGCGCAGGGGGAGGGGGAATTTCGGTAGTCTCAGACCATATCACGCCGCGAGGTACCGGACATGGAGTGCAATTCCCGTGGGAAGGGGTCCCAACGAATGGTGTGCGGAGATATGCCTGAATGCGCCACTAAGGTGGCCACCCTCTTACAGGGAGCCAGCGGGCGACACAGAACAATCTTCTAACAGGTTCAAGCATCTGATCTTGGATTGTGCATTACCATCACAGACGAGCTGTTCAACCAGGTTACAGTCCTGGCATCGGCCAATATCCTCAGATTCGGGCAAATCACTTAATCTCCCCAGGCCTTAAAAATACAAGTAATTAAAAATAATAATCTGACCTTTTGTAACGTGATCTGGGGCTCATGTAAAGCGCTGCAAAACCATCGGGCCGAGTTCGCAAGATATAAAATTCCCAAAAAAAGAAGAAAAAAAAACAATAAGCGAAATGCTCTTGGACGATTTTAGCACCATTATTAATTGTTTTAATATGGAACCACCCATCTGCAGATGCTCTTACGTAGCCGTCTATTCACACGGATATATTCAAAGGAAATACGGAAAAAAACACAAAACAAAAGATGGGCAGCAAGCAATGGCAGCGATTCATTTTTTAATAAATATTCAAGAAAACCTAACACAGACCAACTGAAAAGTAAGCATAAACTACCCGTGAAGGCGTTTGTGATGATGACTGATATTCCAATATTTGTAATAAGCGCACAGAACTCGACAGGAACAGCAGAAGTTCAAACTGTAACATAATAACAGCTGATAAGGTACTATTTGTAATACGAGTAGGAGGACACTGGAATCAGCATTAAACGAATGGAAATACGCTTTGACTCGAAGCCAGAAAACCGAAACAATTTCGCTTGCACTTCCCTCCTTCTATAACTTTACCCTGCTGAAGATTTATGAAAAAAGAAATGCAGTCTGACTGGGAAGAAACCGACAGATACCAAGAGGAGTCTGGTTCGATGCTCACTGAGGTGGAACGAGAAAAAAGACTATTGTCCTCGTATTAGAAAGTAAATACATGTTCCATGTCAGTGCCTTACAAGAAATACGCAAATGCAAGTTACAATGTCGTCCTGAAAGGAATATGGGTTTCGGTTTTCAGGTGATTAAAGCTCAAGTTTCCAGGACAATCTAAGATGCTATTGAAAATCATTAACACCAGAGGCGCAAGTAGAGCCAAATTTCAAAAGGGGGGGGGTGGGGGCTAATTCTTCAAGCAATAGGCAGAGTGGAGCTGCAGGTGCTCTACAAAGGGGTGAGAAAAAAAAAACCTCATTAAAAGCAAATGGTCTTTTAAATACCTGTAAAGTACTCGGGTGCAGCTGTGTGTTTGGAGGCTGGTTGCAGGATCGCAATCTTACGCTTACCAAAAATATGGCGCTAAATCTATGAAATTACAACTTTATTATCCTTAGTTCTAGGTAACTTACCCAACAAACAAAGCTTTACTCAGAATGACTCGGAGATAGGTGCCTGAAAAGTCATTAATTAAAAAGAGGACTTTGTCCTAAACTGTGATACTTCCCCACAGTCCCGCATCATATGATAAAAATCTGCATGAAAGGATCTACAGCGTGCACAAAGGTCAGCGGCCTCAGGATCTAGCTTTGCAATACCAGCTAGAGCAAAATAAGTTTGGTGCAAGAACAAATTTAAAAAAAAACTGTCTACCTCTACGAGGCCCGAAAATAGAGCCCGATAGAGACCGGTTTCGAGGCCCCCTGAAAATAACTGCTGGTGCTCAGACCCGGACAGACCCGGCCCACTTAAAGTCCTGGCTGGAAGTAATTATTTAGGGCATGCATGAAGAAATGTAAACATTTATAGAGAATACGAAAGTAGTGAGCACTACGTAGTTTACAATAAAAATACGCTTTCCTAGACACAAACGATTTGTCAACTGACAAATTACCGTCTCAGCAATTTAACTTATGTCTTAATTCTTCAAAAAGGCTGGTAAAGTCTCTCAGTGAGTTAAACACTCATATCTAATATTTGATGTGATCTGATGGGCCTGAAGCAAGATAACCTACTCTCCTTTTCCCTTGTGCTCCATTTAGTGCATTGGGTTTTCTTACATCACAGATAAAAACAAGTACTGGCAAAGCCAATATGTTTGGCCTTTCGTATAGCTGCAGTACCTCAAGTAATTACTAGAAGTCCCTCTCAAGTCAAAAGCAATAGCTGCAAGTCTTTAGCAAGGTTGTAGTACTCCAAGGCATTACTAGATGCCTCTTGCGTTAGAAGCAACTGCTTAATATCTAGCACAAAGATGCAGTACCTCGAATTGTTACTAGATGTCCCTATTGAGTCAGATCCAACTGCTTGAAGTCTTCATAAAGCTGGGGAACTTGAAGACATTACTAGCTGTCCCTCTCCAGTCAAAGCAGCTCCTTCAAACAACATTCACAAAGCTAAGAGATGGAGCTGATTCAAATGATCTGTTTAAACATACATGCCGCCCCTTACCAGAGTGTGAGCTATCGAATTGTTAATGATGTGCAAAAATTGTAACTGGATTATCCGAATGCCCTTTTTGTTGTAGAGGGGGCTTTAATGAGAATTCAGCGCTTAAAGAGTTTGTTGATTCATTGAAGGAGCTGTTGTCAGCATTAAATATTCCCAATTGTATTTTCTGGCAAGTATCTCAGAAGTCGATGTGAAGGATCTTCCTTGCTTAGTTCAGCAGAACTTGATCAATGAAAACCACTAATACTCAAAGTACGGCCCGGGGGCTGCATGAGGCCCCCTGGTCAACAGCATCTCTGGGCTGCTATTTACCAGTCTCAATACTAGCAATAAAAGATGCTAAATAGTCAGAGAATTATTTATTTAAATGTTAGTATGTGTTAAAGATAGGAAGTAACTTGGGAGTCCTCTACTGCTCAACTTTAGGAGCATTTTCAAATTTAAAGACATCTTGCAATCAAAGTGTAAAAATATAATAGTCTCTTAAAAATTAAAAAAGTGTATTTAACATGCAGAACCATTTCACCTTAGTACATCAGATTATATCATTGGATAAGGAAGTATTTTAAAAGTTATACTTTTCAAATATGAATTTAGAAACGATAATTCTTCACTCCATCCTCGCAATAATGCCAATAGTGAACTAAAGAGCCAAGTCAGTTGTTATGTGCACTCTTTGGGTGACTTTGGTTCCTATTATAAATGAATAATATTATAGTTGATTAAATCAAAACACAGGAGAAAGTTTTGTACAGTGCACATCTTTAATCAGTTATTTCGAGGTCCTCATATTTGTGGTAATGAAAAAAAGGAGGGAAACTGAAACAAAGCAATTGCCTAGGATCACACAATCGGATACAGTGGGGCAGCTGGGATTAATCTGAGGTTTTCTGGTTTCACATTGTGCAATTCACCCACTAGAAGTATATGATTCACTTCCCTTACACCAACTTTACAGCCAACTCCCCCCGCTTGACTGCCACCCCGCAGGCATCAATGTGGTGCTCGGTCACATTACAAACCAAACTTATTGGCCCCAGGGAAAATATTTGCAAGTACCCATGATGTAACAGTCGGTGTAATGGTCATACACCTGCCATCAGAATTGAAACGGTAACAGCTGTAAGTCCATTGACTGTGTTTTTGTCCCAATTTACTATTTTCATGCCGTGACATATAAATATTTTTTTAAATAGTTCTTGATTAAGGGGCCAGTGATTGCAATGTTCTCAGTTTAGAGTTTAATAATTCTTGTGTGTCTCGTTCAAACTCCACCTTGCCCCCTGAGATAGTTTACCATCAAATATTTTGGGTTTTGATCACAGAAAACTCACGTCATTTAATGATCTAAACTACTAATTTTTCAAGTATCAGACAATGAATCCAAAGTTCATATGATAAAAACAAAATGTATAACACATTAAGGTACTGATGCTTACTTATGAATTAGAGCAAAGGTAACAATATTAGATGAGGTGCTCATAGTAGAAAGTGTGAAGTGAAGGCAGTACATCCCCTGGGCAGCTTAGCCCCTCAAGTCCATGAAGCTTGCATGTAATGGTTGTGACCTGGGTGAGCAGTACCAGCCACTGTGCAGCCAGGCCCCTCGAGTCCATGAAGCTTGCATCGGGTGGTGGTGACCTGGAAAGGCAGTACTCGCTCGACAGCTGGGCCCCTTGAGTCTGAGGTTTGCACCCAGTGTTGGCACACCAGGAGGGAGATACTAGCCGCTCGGAAGTCAGGCCTCTTGAGTACTTCCAACCGGAGGTGGTGTACTGGGTGGGTAGGAGTAGCAGCGTGGCTGTCAGGGCCCTTTGAGCCAATTAAGTGTGCTCCCAGTCGTGGTGACCAGATTTGGTGGCACTAGCCCTTTGGTAGCCTGGTCACTTGAGTTTATTATGATCAAATTCAGTGATGGTGATGCTGCAGGGCAGTGCTAGCTCCTTAGCAGGCAGGCCCTTGAGTCTGTTAAGCTTGCGCCTGAAAGTGGTGCATTGGTCAGGCACTACTAGTCTCTCAGCAGCCAACCCCTCGAGTCTGTGAACCTTGCACCTGGTGGTAGTGTCCTGGGTGGGCGGTACTACTCTCAGCATTCAGGCTCATTGAGTCCTTGAAGTATGCACCTAGTGATGGTGCCCCACCCGGGCAGTACTTGCCTCTGGGCAGCCAGACCTCTTGAGTCTGAAGCTTGAAGCTGGTGGTGGTTTTCTGGCCAGGTGGTACTAGCCTCTCGACATCTGAGGTCACTGAACCTGTAAACGGTGCACTTTGTGTTTGGGGATGGGCAGGGCTGTTCTAACCCCTCGAAAGCTCTGTGGCGAACCTAAATGCACAAGACCTTCACAATGGCATTTGGCTAACGGGTTCTCTCTATGAATGAAGCCAGGAAGATTACATTATAAGTAACAAGGGAACCCGATAAAGGTAGCTAAGGACCACGGGTAAATTCGTATTTTTAAGAACAATGGTCCCTAGCGTAATCTTGATTACGAAGACTAGTTCAACATAGACTTCAATGAGACCTATGTGTGTTCCTCCTGTGTCCAGCCGGACAGAGGAGCATTTAATCTTGAATTTCACAAAATAATAAATTAGAATAGTGAAGACTGATGAAACAAGGGCACAATCCTGTACCAAGTTTTTAACAGAGAGAAAAGGGAAAGATCAAAAATAGCAATATGACCTGCCTAACCTTTTGGGAACGGTTTGACGTAACCTTAACTGTTGGTTAGAAGCGGTGGTTGGGATTAGAACCTACCAATCCACCTGAGTAAATACTACCCATTATTATATCATAATGACTTTCTATAACAGTCCCACATTGTATCCATTGTGAAAATGTATTGTGGATACTGTTGGCCAGAGCTTACTTATGTCGATTATTGTATTGTAAGCCCCCATGGTCGCTCCAAAGCCTTTTGCCTGTTATTTCTTTGTATTTCTTTCTATTTTTGATCTTTCCCTTTTCTCTCTGTTGAAAACTTGGTACAGGATTGTGCCCTTGTTTCATCAGTCTTCACTATTCTAATTTATTATTTTGTGAAATTCAAGATTAAATGCTCCTCTGTCCGGCTGGACACAGGAGGAACACACATAGGTCTCATTGAAGTCTATGTTGAACTAGTCTTCGTAATCAAGATTACGCTAGGGACCATTGTTCTTAAAAATATGAAGCCAGGAAGATAGCAGGTAAGCAAGCCAAGAAAATACTGCAAGATAAAGAACAGGACAAGGGAACAGCAGTGAAACAAAGTCAAATCATGATCCAAGAGCCAAAGTCAGGTAAGCAGGAAAGGATCAGGAATACCAAGGAAACTTAACAGGAAGTTTTCGGAAGTGGGGGTCCTTGGCCCTCACCGCCACCACCAAATGCTGGTGGCGGGAGTCCCTGTCCAACACCGCTGTTACTAAGTGCGAAATCCACACCCCTTATTTTAACGTTAGGCTAAGTAAGGACACCGTTTGAGATAGCCCTGCTCACCCCCTTAGTAGCTTGGCACGAGCAGCCAGGCTTATCTACAAGGCACAAGTGTACAGAACGTGCAACCACACTCAAAGCAACCCACTGATGTCACAACAAATAGACTCCACACAAGTGTTTATAAAACGAGTATAATCTTTATATAAGAAGATATACGATATGACCACACGCTACAAAGCCAACATATAATAATGGGTAGTATTTATTCAGGTGGATTGGTAGGTTCTAATCCCAACCACCGCTTCTAACCAACAGTTAAGGTTACGTCAAACCGTTCCCAAACGGTTAGGCAGGTCATATTGCTAGAATCACACACGTTGCAAAAGAAAAGAAATATTGCAATGCATAACAATATACCCCGTACTGTGCACTAGAGAAACAATGCCATATGTAGCGCCACAAGCATGTACTTTGCATCAGAAGGAATAATGCAATGCGTATCACTACCAACATGCCCTGTGCAAGGAAGAAACAAAGCAATGTGTCACGCTACAATCATGTACTTGCGCAATGGAAAAACAATGCAAGGCGCCACGTAATAATCCTGGACTATGCGATGAAGAAATAATGCAATGCGCTATGTTACAATCATGTACTCTGCAAGGGAAAAATAACGCAGTGTGTAGTGCACCCAGCATGTAGTTCGTCAGGCACAATAAAGGTCAGGCGTCATACGACAGTTCATTAGCAGCAGTAATGCAAAGTGTAATACGACAGTTTAGGTGCTCCGTTAACAGTTGCACCCAATCATGGATCAATGATGACACAAAAGTACCGCTTCTCACTAATTTCCCAGTACTATCCCTCCTTGGGCCAGCACGGGCCTAGATCCGAGCCGAAGCAACAGGCTTGTGCAGCTGACAGAAGCAAGAGGCCGAGAGAGTGTCCCTCCGGGCACGCACCCCACCCCAGGTGGTGATCTACGTTACCTGGGAGGGCTCGACCCCACTCTCCTCTCCTCCTTCAGAGACTTGGGCCTTGATCCAGAACTCCGTCAAATGGGCACGGCGAGCTCGGGCCAGCGGCTCAGCTCCTCCGGGGCTGCCGGTCCAGGCCGCTACTGCTTCACTCCGAGGGCCCGATGACCTGGCCCTCTTTCCGGCGGTCTCAGCAGACACCGAGACCCGCCCACAGCTCTGTGGAGACCTACTTCAATTTTGGTGCACCCAGCACCCAGACACCTCACCAGCGCCTGTGGTTGCACCGTGACACGCACTCTGCGCATCCGAGTCTCACCTCTTCTCCCGGTGCACACGATGACCAGGCGCTCTTCACCACCGCCTCAGCTTGCACCATGACACACACCCTGTGTGTTAGTCTCCTCTCTTCTTCTGGTGCACACGACCAGGCGCTCCTCACCAACGCCTCAGCTGCACCACGACACGCTCCTTGCAGGTCCGAGTCTCACTTCCTCGCTCGGTGCACACAACGACCAGACACTCTTCAAGGCCCTGGCTACACCCCGACACGCTCCTTGTGCATCCGCGACTCAGTTTACTCCTGTGTGCCCAAGATAACAAGGCACAACTTCTGAGGGTCTCAAGCTGTAGAAGCACACGCACACCATGTTGCTTGGGACTTCTGCGGAAACTTTTATGTTCCTGTATTTCCAAACAGGGAGCCAGCTCACCTCGGGCCCTTCTGGTTCAGGACGCAGCACAAAGCACAGTCCTGCTCAAGAAGGGGGGGGGGGGACACCACCCACTGCAATGTTCCTTCAGTCTCTTCCTTAGCAAAAGCTACAAACTGCAGGCCAGCCCCAGATCATGAAGCAAGGGGCAGTCCTACCCAGCAGTCTCGTTAGCAACTCCTTTCTTGATCACTAAAGAGTCTAAAGCCTTTGCAGACTCAGCCTGTCCATTTCGCCATTCAAAACTAGACCAAATTCTAGGTGTTTAAGTTCTTAGTTATACCCCTTCATGTCTTTCAAGTTCTTTACGCTCAGGGGTCCCTGACCCCTTCCTAAATCAGTTCTGGGTGTCTCCCTCCCAGTGTCACCTTTCTCCATTTGATACTGGGGGTCTGGATTCTTAATAACTCCGCTGTTAATGGGTCAATTGGTTTATAGCACCAGCCCAGGCCTTTTCACCTCCCGGGCTTCTCCTCCCCCCTACTCTCCAGAAGCAGGGCAGCCTGGTGCCATCTCAACCCCTCCCTGAGCCAAGACCTCTCCCAGCTCCTGTCACCTCACAGATCCAGACAGTCAATCCAAATTCAGCAGAGACACACAGAAATGCTTAAAGCACAAACTCAGCCACTTTCTAAAAGAGTGGTTTATGAACACCCATTGACAAAACCACTTCCACAAAAAGATGTGTTATGACACTGAGTTCATACATACTAAACTTCACTTCTCCATTATAAACGTACAGGAAACTAGGCTACCAAAACACAATACCCAGCCTCCCCCATTCTATCCTATGGGCAGAATGTCCTTTCACCAGTGAAAAACGAAATGGAGTGCTTTTCACTGTCAGGACATAATACATACCTCAGTAGATGTCCTGCCTTTTACCTACACTGCCCCCTGCCCAGGGGTTACCTGGGACCTACCACAGGGGTGCCCCATGTGTATGCAAAAGGGAAAGTAAGGCCTGACAAGTGGTTGCACTTGTCAGGACAACATGCTAATTTCGGTCTCACACATTCTACCTCATGGTTTCATTCCTGATCCCCATTCCCCAACATGGTCTCCTACGGTGGCAGAAACAGCCACAGTCCTATGCCCCAACTCCTAAATGCCATAGCCTTCACGTCACTTTGCTGGCCACATACGCCTATGATTTTCTCCGTTTGATTAACCATTTGTTCTCAGAAACAAAGCTGGGATGCCCAAGAGGACAGTGGTTTGTAGTTTCAAATTCTCCTGCGAAAAGTACATAAATAAAAGAAGACCATTCCGAACTACAACCGATGCACAAAGAACTGTGCAGTATACACTTCAGAACTAATAATTGAAATGATAGATATATTTAAATATAAACTTCACTTGATCGTATACTACTATCTGTGTAGAATAATCAAAGAAAGACTGCACAGGAATGTGCTCGAATAGAAAATACACAATCTCTCATTTATTCTCACTGCCTCGTGCATTAAGGACCCTGCAAGCTATCATCACTTGAATAATGATCCAGGGGCAAGAGGGCATGGGCAGGTAAACCTAGCGTTCCAGGAAGCAGTATGTAGCAGCTATGGTGCATTCTCACTGACTCCAGCACAATGCCAGGGGAGGACGCGTTTCTTTTTAATTTAACTAGTGAAGCCACTGAACTGTAAAGCTATCTACTTACAAATACAAGAAGCAATAAAGTGTACATTTTCGCAGTACCAGTGAATCTTACGAAGTTCAGCTTCACGTTTTTTTTTTTTTTTTTTTTTTTTTTGAAACCGTTTATTGCAATCTCAAATAGTTACAAGTATGGGCCTACAACCGTCTGGCCGGCCGCTAGAGTGGCAGTAGCATATGACATACATACAGAAAAATCTCTAGGCGGTGCAAAAAGGGTAAATCAGGAGATATCAGTAGTGCAGGCCACATAACTCCGAACCAACAATGCGGTTTCCTTTTGTCAAAACACAACAACACAAAAACAACCACACCCGCAAGGCAACCCGCAATCCCAAGTGACAGCACGCGCTCCGTAAGTGGGGGACCCCAACCAATCGCCAAACTCTGAAGAGGGGAATGAGAACAGATCAGGGACTGGGGAACCACGGGCCCATGGCTGGGGGAGGGGGTCGGCTAGGGGGACGGAGATGGTGAGGCAGCCGGCAGCAGTGGCGGCTCGCAAATACCCCCGCGGTAGGCGTTCCAGGGGCCCCAGATTTTCACCCACGCCCCAGGCTTACCCCTCGCAACATACACCACCTTTTCACGAAACATACACCAGTCCATGTGTTCTTTCCAGGCCGACACCGCCGGAGGCCTCTGGGATCCCCACAATTGAGCAATGTCACGCTTAGCTATCATGTATCCTAGAGTCACCCACCGCGTCTGCGGAACCGAGTAGTCAGTTGGCTCCCACACATTCAGCAAGCATCTCCTCGCTTCAGGCAACAGCACGACACGCGTAACCACTCGCAGGACCTCGTGCACACCACGCCAGAATCGCTCCACCTTTGGGCATTCCCACAGAATATGCAAGAAAGTTGCCAAAGCACCACAGCCACGCTTACACAGTCCATCCTCAGCAAAGCCCATACGTAGAAGCCTTGGCCCCGTCACATAAACCCGGTGGAGGATCTTAAGCTGGACGAAGCGAAGGCGAGCCGGGATGGCCACCTCCTTCGGAGAGGCCACCGCGGACATCCAGTCCTCGTCGTCCAACTCCAGCCCATCGGCAACCCAGGCCTCGCGGAGGCCAGTCAGCAGGCCCGATCGGTCGTTGATCAGTTTTTTATATATGAGGGAGATCGTGCTGTCTGGGACATGGCCATCCAGCACTCTGTCCTCCAGGGGGGAAGACTCCGGAATGGACGCGACATCCGGGAAGACGGAGCCCAGCGCGTGGCGGACTTGTAAGTACCGAAAGCACTCACTGCCATGCAACTGAAACTCCGTCTGCAGCATCTCGAAAGTTTTGAATCCCCCCCTCGTCCAGAGATCTCCCACTGTGCTGATGCCGATCGTGTCCCACTTCTCGAAGCCCTTCGAGGTCCACAAGGAGCCCAACCTCGCCGATGCATATAGCGGTGACGCCCGGGTCAAACGGTCCTTCCACCCCATAGCTGCGTTAGCCGCGTGCCATACACGCACCATGACACGCGTCGGTCCCGTCAGGCGAGGGTCCGGCGCGCCAGAGTAGAGCGCCCGATTGTAGTCGCCACCGGGCAGGAGCATCTTGTCCATTTCAAATGCCGGGTTCAGGGCGGGCCCGTAAAGGCCATGATTAATCGCAGCTAGCTGGGAGGCCCAGTAATACCGTTTAATATCCGGGAGGGCAACCCCCCCATCGTACCACGGGAGCGTCAATTTAGCCAAGGCGATACGTGGCCTCCCGTCCCAGAACAGGCGACGCTGCAAACTCTCCACCTCTCGGAAGTAGCGCGCCGGAACCAAATCCATAGTGTTCTGGAGAGCGTACAGAAAGCGCGGCAACGACATCATCTTAAACAAGGCCGCTCGGCCAAGCGGCGAGAGCGGCAGACGCCGCCAACGCACCACGTCCTCCTTCAAGCGCTGGAGGGGGGGCAGCAAATTCCGCTCGTAGCGGGCCTCCGGGTCCAGAGTAATATATATACCCAGGTACCGAAACCCCTGGGAGGCAATCTGGATCGGACAGTCCCGTGGTAGGACCGGAGCCTCCCCGGCAAGCACATATACACAGGATTTCGCCCAGTTGATGACGAGGCCTGAGTTGCGACCGAATGAGCGCAAAACATCAACTAGGACGATCAGTGATTTACGCGGGGAGGCGAGATATAGAAGGATATCATCAGCGTAGAGGGACACACGGTCCTCATGCTCGGGGGTCCAACGGAGACCACGGATGGAAGGGTGCCACCGCAGCCACTCCGCCAGGGGCTCCAGGGCCAATGCAAACAGGAGAGGCGACAGGGGGCAACCCTGTCGCGTGCCCCGTCCCAGTGCGAATGGGGCCGAAACTCGTCCATTCACCACCACCTGCGCCAATGGGCCGGAATACAACAACTTGACCCAGCTGATGAAGCCCGGTCCAAAGCCAAACTTCGCCAGCATCGCCCAAATGTATGGCCACTCAAGCGTATCAAACGCCATGGTGGCGTCCAAGGACGCCAAGATGGCCGGCTCCCGCACGAACGGGACACGCGCGAGCACCCCGTGCAAGCGTCGCAGATTAAGGGCCGTGTTACGATGGGGTATGAAGCCGGACTGGTCTTGGTGGACCAAGTCGCCCACCACGCCGACCAGCCGGTTGGCCAGCACCTTGGCGAGGATTTTGGGCTCCGCGTTCAAGAGCGAGATAGGCCTATAGGATGTGACCCGCTCACGGGGTCTCCCCTCCTTGTGGATCACCACGATCGTGGCCAGACGCTGGTCCGGCGGAAGGGAACGCCGCGAGCGGGCCGCCAGGAACATCGCGCGCAGGTGGGGCGCCAGCACATCCGGTCGCAGCTTGTACAGCTCAATAGGAATGCCATTGGGGCCCATGGCCTTGCCAGATGCGACCGAGCGGATAGCAAGGGCAATTTCGTCCGAGGTGGGAGGAGCGTCCAGCGAATCCCTGTCCTCCACCGAAAGGGAGGGCAGCGCGATGTCCCGAAGCAGGGCATGGGAATCCTCCTCCGAGCAGGGAGAAACCGGAGAATACACCTCGCGGAAATAATCCGCGAAGCAGGAGACAATGGCGTTCGGCTCGGTAACACACACACCATCCATCCTCTCGATCAACGGAACCACACGACTCGCTCTCTCCTTTTTGTCCAACCACGCAATCAATTTACCCGCCTTATCACCCACATCATACAGTCGCCCCTGTTGCTCTCTACTGAGGCCCCTGGCCGCCTCCGTGACGAGGGCTCTATAGGCCGCCTGCTTGAGGTGTAGAACATGCAATGTGGCATCCGTCACCCCGCTCCCCAGGTCACCCTCTAGTTCAGTAATTTCGGCCTCCACCCGGGTTACCTCCTCCCGCTCGCGCCTCCGGGCATGGGAGATAAAGGAGAGGGCCTCCCCCCTAAGAACTACCTTAAAAGCCTCCCAAAGGGAGATGGCAGACGGGACAGACCCCACATTCTCTTCAAAGTACCGCTGCAAGGATTTGATCAATTCGGCTCGAATAGTGGGGTCGCGCAGGTACCAGGCATGGATTGGGGCTACCCTGCCCTCCCCCCTCGGGAAGACATCAAGATGCAGCAGTAGTGGGGAGTGATCTGAAATACCCCGCGCCAAATGGCGCACCTCTCCCACCCTCCCAGCATAGGCCGCAGGAACAAGGATATAATCAAGCCGCGAGAGGCTACCATGGGCACCCGAGAGGAAGGTGTATTGCAGCTGCGCGGGATGCTGTAGTCGCCAGCAATCCACCAACCCTAGTGTATCTAAGAGGCCGGACAGCCACGCCTGTGCCCGGGGGAGGTCCCTGGGGGGATGACGATCCATAGACCCAGAAGCCACCGCATTGAAGTCCCCCCCAACTACCAGAAGCCCATCCGGGAGGTCAAGGAGGAGGCGCCCCAGGTCCGCAAACGTGGTTGATTGCAACCCCGGCGGAACGTACACTGATACAAAAACGACCACCCTGCCCTCCATTCTACCCACCAAGACAGTGTAACGTCCCCTCTCATCATGGCGCACCTCATCAATCTCCAATGGGAGCGAGTTCTTAATCATGATGCCCACCCCCCGCGAGCCCGAGGTGAAGCCCGAATGGGCCACCAAGCGATAGCCTCTCCGATTCATGGCATGAAAGGAGTTACCTATAAGGTGTGTCTCCTGCAGGAAGATCACATCTGGTGAAATTCGTTTCAGATACTGCAGGACCACACCACGCTTAATCCTATCCCCCAGTCCGTTAACGTTCCATGATAACACAGTCAGATCCCTACCCCCCATCATACATGAAAGCCATCAATCGTCCCCCATAGAGCCTCTCGAAAACAACAATACAGTAAAGGGTTCGCCTTGCGGTGCAAACAAACAACACTCCACCCCCACCCACCCATCCCAACAGAACTCCCCCCTCCCTGCACCCCTGCATGAGCCCAGACAGCCCCCCCAAAGTGCAGTGTGCCTGTCGCCCCATAGATGAAAAACTAACTAGTCCCCCAGAGGAGGAGGGAAAGCCCCCAACGGACCCCGTACTACCTCCATAGGAGGGGAACATACACGATCAGTGAATGGTAACCAAAATATTGTCCAGAGCAAGGCCTACTATGCACCCCTCAGTTCTGATCCGGCGAGCCCTCCCCGCCAACCGCACCCCCCCCACCCCCTGGCCCCGATCCCCAGGCAGAGTATCCAACCAGTCCCCAGCCGCCTCGGGACGGTCAAAGAAGTGCGTGCGACCATCCACCTCCACCCTCAGCTTAGCTGGAAAAAGCATTGAGTACTTAAGGTTCATGTCCCGTAGGCGACGTTTAACTCCGAGAAAACTCAGTCTCTGCTTTTGGACCGTCGGAGTAAAGTCAGGGTAGAAATTCACGTCCATATTATCGAGCTTGACCGGTCCCTGTAGCCTGGAAGTCTGCAAGATAGCGTCTCTGTCCCGAAAGTTACAAATCCGGGCAATGAGAGGCCGCGGCGGGGCTCCGACCTTAGGTCTTCCTCCGGGGACCCTGTGAGCACGTTCCACCGCAAAAAGTTTACTCAGCCCCCGGGGCTGGAGATGGGTGAGGATCAGGTCTTCCACAAACAAATCTGCCGCCTCCTCCTCCCGTCCCTCCGGCACCCCGACAATACGAACGTTGTTCCTCCGGGCCCGACCCTCGGCGTCCTCCAATCGACGGTCCATCATGGCGCTCGCCTGGCCAAGCCGGTGCACCTCCTTTTGAAGGGCCGCCACGTCTGTAGTGAGACTCGAGGTGGTGTGGGCCAGGGAATCGACCCGGTCATTTGTTTTAGACAAGTCGGCTCTCACCAGGCCCACCTCAACCAGGGCCGAGTCTATCTTCTGCGCCAGAGTATCAAAGCGCTGGTCCACCGAGGCCTTCATCTCGGCAATGGCGCCCATGACGTCCCGGAGGGTCAGATCCGCGGGTTGAGCGGACGCCTCAGCCGGGCCCGCGGGGGATGTACGCTGTGCCTCCGGGGAACCCTTCTGGAGGGTGTAGCGGTCCATACTGTTTGACTGAGGTGCCGGGCCGCGGCGGGTCGATTTCACCTTGGCCCGGTCGCCATCTTGCTTTGTGGACATGTCGCACTCCCAAAGTCGTGCCAATCTCTTCGAAAGGGCCGATAAACCAGTTCACGGGTTCCGGGGGGGGGGTGACCACTGGACCGGAGGACAACTCACAGCCGGCGGGTCAGCCGGGCACAGGGACAAGGCCACACCACCGCACCCTGCTCCGCAACCCTACCTCGCTGGAGGGCAAGGAGGGCGCAAAAGCGAAAGTGAAAGCGCGGGGTACGCGAGTCACCCAGCCCTGCCCGCCGCTGTTCGCTTTGTCCCCGGATCGCCCCACAACTCCAATCCGGGGGGCCGGCGCGGAGAAGGCCGCAATCTTCGATCGGTGCTCCCACCCGTGTCCGGGGTCCGATTCGAAAACGGAAAACGGGTGCCGCCTCAGCTCGGGTACACAGACACAGTCCCCTCATCAAATACAGGATATAATCAGGATTAATTCAGGAGGTCGCAGAGGTCCTCGGGAGCTTCGCACCTACGCGGCCATCTTGGTTGCGCGCTAGGCTCCTCTCAGCTTCACGTTTGGTGATGATAGGGAAGTGCAGGCTTCCGTAGGGGCTGCATGAAGTGGTCAGCAGAGTTGTGGAACCGAATGCTCTCTCGATTAAGTAGATGGGGTGGGGGTGTTGAGGCTGCCAGGCAAGTGGCGATATCGCTAAAGGAATTGCTGTCACCAGATGTTTTCTTGTATCCCTCTCGGTGTGTTTGTTGCATAGTTGTCGCTTTCCTCTGAATCCTGGCTTGGAGACCAATTTAGCTTTCTGCCAGTCACAATTTTTTTTTTTTTAAATTTAAATGTCTAAGCAGGTGTTCATGGTAATAGAAGTATAAATGCCTGGCACGGTGCCCATGTTCAGTGTAAACAGAACAGTGGATGTCTAATCAACCACATTAAAGCTTGGGGTCTCTGAATTATATATACACACAAATAAATTGCTTTATACAATTTAATGAGTCTATGCAATAACAGAAGAAAAAAGCCAAGTTGCTCAGAACTCAAGTGATCACACAGTGATATTTAGTGCAGTGAAAGCATGTTTATTATATACACAGGAAGGAGGATAATAAGTCCGATCAAGACACTTTTAGTAAATGTCCCTACCTTGAATATGAGGAGTTAAACTGATACCCACACGAGTCAATGGAGTTTTGACCACAATTAAAATTATACAGGGTCATTAGCAAAACATATATGACTAAAGTCCAAGCCTTCATTTTGCCTGTATCCTCCTTGGCATTTCGGGTCACTGATCTAACACTGAATTCTTTACATCGATGATTCTCTGGCATCTTTTGCTGGAGATCTTGTATGATTTGGGGACACCATTTTTTAATTTGGATTTATTTCAATCCATGCACAGCCCTGATTGGTCAGACCTGGGGTTTGGACTCTAGACATATAGGTCTTGATGATAACCTCGTAAATTCAGTTTAGACATGGGGACCAGTTAACTCATGATAAGCAATAAAGGAATTTTCACAAAAAAAAAAAAAAAAAGACTATTTGAATCGGCTTGATAGATATATCTATCTATCTATAGATAGATAGATATAGATCTATATTATTAAGCAATGTATTAAAGTGTTTTGATTGATTCCTATTGTAGACAATGTGATGATGTCTCAGATGACATCCACTTATTTCGAAGTTACACCACTATAGGACATTGTGCTGTATATTTGAGTTGTCGGGAACTGGCTCCTGATGTCCCCACTTTTCTTGTGACAACTACACTGCTGCCTCACTGCTACCACCAACATCACAACAATTGCCACCAATGCCACCATCAATAACAGTATTACAACCATCTACTCCACATGACCATCACCACTACTATCACTACCATCACCCTCACCATTTTTTCTATTTCCATCATCAATGCTACTGCTCCCAGTGTGATCACTACTACCAGCACAACCATGACATTCATGTCTGTTTGAAGAACACCATTGTATGTTTTGACAGCGTTGTGTATGTGTAAGAGAAACAAGCGTAGGCGTATGGGTGAGAGACCTTGTTGCTTGATCATTAAAATGTAGCAGTACAATAAATGTGCTTCAATGTGAACAGATGCCTTCTCATGAAGCAGCTAGAATTCCAAATATCTGTAAGTAATCTATTGCTTCTAAACATTTATCATTTTCCACCATTACGGTATTTTACACAAAGCCAAAAAGGATGCTGGAGGGTCATCGTGGCCATATCCATTGTGCGGACCAAAGTATCTGTAGGGTGGAGCCTGGTGCTCTTCAGGTGGATGAAAGGGACTGGACCTTCCAGCTCCCTTCCAAACCATAATGAATGAGTAAAAAAAAATTAAAAAAAATGCACTGAATTTACTTAGGATTACTACAACAGGTTTATCAGCTGCACTGTAATATATTAAACTGGTGGGTGATAACATAACCTTTATATATGTCGTTTATGAACTGTAACAATACTTCATAGTACTAAAAGTACTACTGTTGAGGTACATAAAGGGGTCATTTCTGGGCCTGCAAGTATTTATTGCACCTACAGCAGGGCAATGTACGGAATAATTTTTTCAATGGTGGTGACAAATGAGGATTACGGGCACTGGGTTATGCTTAAATGGCACATTACTGGACAGTCGCTTGTAAAGAGATCTCAACGAGCAGTAGTAAGAACCTGCCACCTGTTCGAAAGTTAGTGTCTCTAGAAAGAAAGTGTGCTAATAGTCACATTCCTTAAGAACAATATTTAATACAGTTCTTTCCACAGGTTCAAATCCGCAGACTGCATTCTATTCCAAAAACATCTCCACCGGATATATTATTAAAGTAATGCATGAAAAAGCCCTCGACTTAAACTTTCAATTTTCCCTTCCCTATTTATTTTGAATGCCCCTATTCTTTCTCGTCTACTTGTGCATGCCTCTTGCATATCTGGACTATTCTAAAGTGCATGCCTGTCTTAATCTTTTTCTTTGAAGCCATATCCCTGCAACCTAATATCTATACATGCCCATCAACCATTTGTGAACACCAAATAGCACACTGGAGTAAATGCACAGAATGGTTTCTTGAGAGCACAAAGCCAACCTCAATAACCAATGGATGGACTACTAACTTTGGGCTCCCAGGTAGTGTGCTACTCTTTGGAAGGTGCTGAAGCACCTCAGCAGGGGTATTAAGCGCTATATAAAAGCAATCAGAGTACAATAATGATCAACACTTCGTGGACTATTCACTTTTTTTTTTTTTACATGATGGCAGTTTTGGGAATATATCATGCAAATTCTAAAATTAGATTTGTTCTTATCAGTATGTGAAAGTGTCCAGTCACAGAAATGTGCAGTTTTTGTTCTTAAAAGGCACTATCTATTGGGTTATGGTCTTACCCAACACTCTGCTGAAATATTTGTATTGGCCACTGGCAGGGCTTTAAGTGGGATGAAAAAACTAAGGGGGTTCTCCCAAAGGGGCGTGGCCAATGGAATTAAGGGCATGGCTTCAAACAAGTCAGCTAAAAATCTGTGCTTAGCATCGTGTACCGCCCGACTTGTATTTTGCCGTTCGTCATTGCATCCAGATATATGATACAACAAGTAACATCATACCTACAACAAGTCAGGACTATTGGCTTTGTCAATGGCTGTTAGTTGCATAAGATAAATAAGCAGCAACTATGGCTTCTATAGAATATTGAAAAAGCTTCCACTTAAAGCCCTGGTGACACCACAACAAGGTTGCTGCTCCCGAGTTTCAAAAAGAGAAGGGAAAACCAGCAAGAAAATGACTCTTTTAAAAGGATTTTCCTTCCCCCTACAACGCTCAACTGGCTTGATGTCATGCCGCAACTTCTCCACTAGTGAGAAGTGAGCAGTGTGAGCACGCACACATAATGTGCCTGCTGTCACTGAAGTCTGGAAAAAAACAGACCACTTGTGCCAGGGCACAAAACAGAGCCCAATAGCCTTTTCAAGGCCCGCTTACGAGTTCTAAAGCTGACCCACAGCATTTTGTAAGATTTTGGATTCTGCCCATCAAAATTTCCCAGATTTTTCAGTTTTTGACCCCCTAGTAGGTGACCTTTTTACTGTGGGTGAACGCCATCAGTGGTGATTCACCCTCAGTAAATGCACTACCTGTGTTAACCACCAGTGTCTTCCTTTTAAGATAAGGCTGCTGCAACCTAGCAAGTGTAAGGGGTACCTGGCTGGTTACATGTGAACACGTGTGTGCATGTGTGAGGGGTGAGAATGGTTGACTCCTGTCATGCACAACCCAGTGACTGTGCACAGGTAGCCTGGCACAGAGGGAACTCTGCAGGACTGGAAATTGAACTGGGGTAGGCCTCATAATATTAGTGTATACTCATAGTGAGAGTCAGTGTGGTTTACTGTCCTGTTTTCAGTGACATTCCATTGTACATATATGGGAAAGACTGCCTTAGAGTGCAGCTTCTCTTCCATTTGGCCGGCAAAGACCAGTAACGTATTGAACTTGGGTGGGATCTGTATGCCAGACCCACATATATGATTTCCAAGAAGATATCTGTACAGCTTCTGGGTCATCCAGGATTGTCATTTTGCACTGCTTCAGCTTAGAATCTGTGTCAAGGCCTTTTGTCACCAAGAATTGCCAAGTTCATTGCATCTCTCTCCAGCAGCAGGAATAAAGGCCTCCCCACACAAAGGGAACAATTAACAGTGCTTCACTGGCTCCTGAGAAGGAAAGGGGTGGGGAAAAACGGATCTTCATCAGTCAGCTGTCACACTGTACCAGGGATAAGCCAGCCCAAGCCCACTGAACAAAGGAGGGAGCCCAGAGCTCTGGAGCCAACACAGGAGGGGGCTCTCTTTGAAGTTTTGGTGGGAAAAGCCCTGTTTGTGATATCTCAGCGAGGACCAGAGCGGAGGCCCGAGAGCAGATGTAACTAGTGACTCCTCAGTGATGCCATTTTGAATGTTCCCAGCAGGCTGTGCAGGAGGGTTGGGACATGGGCAGAGAGGTGATGTGGCACCCCAGGATAAGCCAGAGGTGCCTCACTTTTGGAACTTTCTGCCCCCCCTTAAAAAGTCTTACACAAGGGGGAAGAGCTCTTTCTTGGTTGTCGTTTTCTGCTGGACACTGGGACTGGAGGCGGCAGCCATGTACTACTAGAAGGCAGAATCCCCTATCTTCCATGTTGACCCAGGACTCCGACTACAGTTGCCCCAGGACCAGTGGGGCTCACCACAAGACCAGGGAAGTTGGTCCCCTTATGCCTCTTGAGCACTAGTTGCGGGGGAAGAATTGGAGTTCTGCACCAAGGAGAAGAGAAGCCCCGGAGGAGAAAAATGAGAAAGGCTGATGCAGGGAGCCAATGTAAACTGCTCCCCACAAGCTTTGTCACCTTAGAGGCCGAAAGCCTAGGAAACGTGCTTCAGTTGGCTAGGGCTTGCCACCAGGAGCAAAATGAGCCCAAGATGGAGCAAAACAACTCACAGGAGCCTAAGAAATCCACAGGAGAAGGATTTGACCTTTGAACCCCCCTGCACCGTTGAAGCACATGAAAAGCCGTACTCGTGGGCAATGGAGCTCCATTTCTTTGCCCTCCATTTCTTTGCCCTCCAATTCTAGGCCCCTGATAACCACGGCAACGGGGGAGCACTGTTGCACTTTGACCGAAGGTGATGAAAAAGAGGCGGGCCCGAAAGCCCTATTTCCAGGGCCCAACAATGCCGTGGAGGATGGGAGAGTGCTGCTGTGGTGGACCTACCCTGCATCCAGTGTCTGGGGAACCGCCACTGACAGTTCCAGCAGCAGTAGCACAAAGGAGTGCTGCCTGTGCAGGGAGCCAGACAGGGGTGGGCTCCCTGAGCTGCCTCCCCCAAAATTGACACGCTGGGGTGGGACAGAGCACCCGCCTAAAAAACAAAAGGAAAAGGCATCAGAGGAACTGCGTAAGGAGCCACTAATCTATTATGCACACTTATGAGAGAATGCACCATAAAGCTCTGCAGGGCTGATAATTGTCCAAAGCCTTTTCAGATGTGTGCGGTGGTCCCAGAATGACAAGGCCACCACGAACATCAGTAGAAGTGCTTGGGATAGCTGCCACTGCTTCTCCCAAAGAGCCCCAGGGAACTTAATAAAGTACTGGCCCCAAGTCAGACGGGTCTAGGGAAGCACAACCACCCCAGGAATTTCTGCAGAG
The DNA here is from genome assembly GCF_964204655.1 of Triturus cristatus. NCBI lineage: Eukaryota > Metazoa > Chordata > Amphibia > Caudata > Salamandridae > Triturus > Triturus cristatus. Next base: position 884,619,928 of record NC_140583.1, read on the forward strand.
TTCAAGCTCTCCCAGGCTGGAGCACATGCTCTACAGCTGGGAGTATAGCACCCTATAGGGGATAAGTCTATGGATCCAATTATTGTGGCGTGAAGGTGTCTAATGAAAAGGTACACATTATACAGAAACTTCTAGGGGTAAAGTCTATGGTTACATGTTATGTCATCAAAATGTGATGCTTTCAAGGGGCTGTTTTTACGATTCAGTTTTTGTTATTGGAATGTCTGTAAAAAGCACACAGATGTGATGACCATTTTTAAATGCTTTATGGAAATGTGTGTTCACTTTTAAGTGCTTTATTGATATACCGATGGTGACAGTGATTACTGATCAATTGTATATGCATTATTAACATTAATAAGTACATCCACACATGGTTATTGATTATTGCATTCAATCCTAAAATGGTGTTTTTGACATTTGATTTAATGATCTTGACCTTTGAGGAACTTAGAAGTGATACACAATGTTATCTATGGCGTTTTCCATCTCCTTAATGGACATTTGTAAATAAATGAGTAGTATTTCGTTTTTTGTGCATAATAAACGTACTTTTCCTTTTTCAAAAGAAAAAGCACAGACTAGACAATTATTTAGTGAGTGTTATTGCGTGCCAGTGAATGGTGATTACTAGCCCACACCACCTCCCTCGAGTAGGCCTTGGACTGCTCTGCTCCGCTACCCTGAGAGAGTCAAGTGCTACAATGGGGTGTTTGGTTCCCAGTGGAGGGCAATTGTGGACTCATTACTTGTGCAGGCCACCAGCTGCGGCCTGTCCTAACGGGTTGAATGGCCATGCCCCCTCATCTTTTGGGGACTATAAAGAATGTCAGTCAGGCTGAGCAAAGGTTTGCCTGACAAACATTTTATTTTCACGTCAGACAGCCAGGGGACAGATATGCGCTAAATATGCAGGCTCCTGGCTGCCTGAGCTGAACTTTGCCAGGCTGAAGAAGTCATTGCTCCAGTGGGCGTGACATCATCAGCCTAGCTACGCACCTCGAGGCCCTCCCTCTCATGACAAGGGGGAGCGTCACGGATTGCCTCAGAACTCGGTGCTTCAGTTCTAAGCCCTGAAGTGCTCAGGGTAGCGTGTCAATCACTGACACCTCATCACAGAGTGGGGTGGGGTCAGCAGTCTCTAAACCTCCATCCTACTCTGTGACAAGTAGGTCAGCCAATGAGGAAAGGCAGCAGTCCAAGCCCTACCGGGATCTCTAAGGCAGAGCTATGCAGGTAAGTATGATTTTATTTGTAATGTCTGGTGCGTGCGTGCATGCATTAATATTTGGGAGTAAGTGTTTTGAATGGATGTGTGTGTGTGCGTGCATGTGTGAATGGATTATTTTGAGCGAGTGTGTGCCCCCCTCACCCCCCCTGGTAAAAGTACAGGCTGCCACTGCAGGCCACACAAGTAACGGCCCGTTTCCTTACGCCACTGATGAATACTAAAATCAGAAAACATTTGTTTATCAATTATTCCATGTTTCTGGATTCCCTCCACCTTGAAATTCCCAATATATATATATATATATATATATATATATATATATATATATATATATATATATATATATATTTTTTTAAAACAAACCTTTACGGGCGCTGAAGCCGACCCGTTTGTTTTTTCATATTTCCCATTACATGCGTTTCACAAATGAATGTAGAATTTTCTCTATAGAGTTACAGGTGAAACATTCCTACTTGTTTAAAAATAAAAATGAAGGTCGATCATTTTGCTTTAAACATCTGTCCCCTTAATTTATTTTTTGGCAGCAATTCATACATATTCTGTTAAAGGACACAGATTAATGAACATACACCAGAATATTTAAATTAATGTTTTAATGAGTTCTTCAAATAGATTTTTTTTTAAAGAAAAGGCAAGCATGAAATTACTTTTCCGGTGCAGCTGTTTTAACATCAAAAATACATGATGGGCTCAAAAATGCAAGCTCCAGCTGCAACAAAATGGAACGACATTGTTAAAAATAGGCCAACCCATTTAGTGTCTAGGATCTAAGGGCCAAATGTATGTAGCGTTTGTGATTCAGTAACCTGTCACAAATAGGTCAGTGGGTGTTTAAAGCTAAGTTTGGGGTGTATCAATGTGGTTTTTGGCTCTAGTAGCAAGCATAGCTATGTGAACCTAATCTTACTGACACGCTATTTTTGCGACTTAAATTTGTGATTATCTATTACCGATAACCAATTTGCATTCACTATTTTGGAATGTACTATAGGTTTGCTCATTTCGAACAGTTATATAAATAGGTTTTTGCACTTGCGAAACTTGGCTTCTTTCCACAATGGCTGCTCTGTATGCTATGGCAAGGAGGATGAGACTTTTTGCAACCAAAGGAGAAGGCAAAGAGAGGAGCACTTTCAGTTAGAGTGACTTTGTTTCAGCATCCCAAGTATAGGCTCATGATCACTGTTATTTTAAATTGAATTGCAGTTAGACCTTGTGTAGTGCAGGTACACAAACAGGAATGTTTCTATACCAACCCACATTCAGGTACTTTGCTGCTTATACCTTTGCCACAGCAGGTGGTGTTTCCCCAAGTGCTCTTTGACTTTTTTTCACAATGTTTTAGATGCTATGCTGGTAAACATTCATAGATCTATTTTTATCAGTTCACAACGAAATTCGATTTTATGTGCCACATTTCTCACAGGTTATAGGCTGTGTTGATGGGACACACCGTAATTTGCTATTTTAGTGCTACCGAATTTGTGCATAGTAATCAAAAGAGCCAGCACTCCTTACTGACCTTGTGGCTAAGTCTCCAGGTTGGACACATGACTCCTATATCTTTTAAAACTGTGTCCTTTACAACCAGCTTGCAAGAGGAGACTTTGGGGGTGATTTTCTTTGAGGCATTTCTACATTTCAAATTTATATTTACTACATGCATGCTATATAGTTGCATTTTTAAATTCACTTTTCAACCCCATTAGGTGACAGTGCCTATTTATTATGCACATGGATTTTGGCCCCATACCATAACCCAAGTACAGGGAGTGAAAGCCATTCTAATCTTACCCACCACCGTACAAGGACAGAGAGCGCAACTTTGGCATGCATAAAGCAAGTTTAATCTGTCTTCATAAGAGTAGAGGGAGACCTTCAGTATTCACCTCTATTGGCATGAAAAATTGTGCCAATGTATGCAATGCTCCACAATTCAGATACATATAACAGACTTCCAATGAGCAGGACAGCTCTGATGAGGTGGAGGACCACCTCTGAAAACACATCCCAAGATGCAAGAAGAGCAGCAGGTTGAAGGGAGAGATAGAATTACGTTTCCAACAACTATTTCTAAGGTAAGTGTATTAAAATTCAATCATGCAATGTGTAAAGAGGTAATGTCAGTCAAAAGGGTGAAAAGTTATTTGCATTTCTTCATTTATTCGCAGGAAATATGAAAAATCACAAAAGGGACTGCATTTTTCCCCCCATACTGTTCTGAAATGCACATTATTGTTACCAAATACATCCTCTTATATTTCACAAAACATACATTCAATGCCTCTGTCCTTGTCTGAGAGTGGGTCTCCCTATGCCAGTTGGTAGCATATGCACTTGTGAATCAGCAGCCTGACTGCGTCTACACCTACATTTGATTACATCAGGCACAGACATATTACTGTGGCAAGAGGTCTCCTCACTCACTAAAGCAGGGGCACATGGATTAATAGAATGGGTTTGTGTAGTCTGTAAAAACTCAGGACTTGATGTAATCTGCCCTAAAATGTCTGCTACATCTTTGCAACAATGGTACCTTTCTTGCTGGATATCCATACAGCGATGACCAAGTATCCCTGTTGCATTTGCCAGTTTTTCTACTTCCATACATTTTCAAAATGATGCATACTAAATACAATGTGTCGATGTCTTATTTTGTTGCTGTGTTTCCTCAAGAACAGTCATGCAATTACTTCATTCTTTCATTAAATGGTCATTATTGTTAATCATTGCAAACGTGCCTTCATCCATGGTTCTTCCAAGCATGTTAATGGCTTCAAATATTTGTTTTGAAGGTCTAACATTGATTTTTGTATATGCACAAAGTGTGAACTGATCGAGCTGCTGTGGTACCTGTATCTAAAGGCCTGCTTGCAAAGCCTGGTTATAGTGGTGATATTTTTTGACTACTGAGTCTCTGGATATAAAGTTTGTTGTATAAAGTATAGTTGCCAGGACATTTTTAGTAGCTCTCAGTGTGTATGTTGTATGTTTGTAAGCAAAGATGCTTGACACAATATTGGTGTTTGTTTCCTGTCCATTGCTTGAAGCATATCATTACCAGACACCTGATTGACTACATCTTCCACATTGTGAGCATAACGATACTCTGTAATGGTGTATTTTTTCCTCTGTAATGTCTTTCATCTTTGCATATAAGACGTCATATAAGTTTCATTAATATGTACTTTATTTAGCATGACACATAGAAACCTATATTGCAGTGTAAGCCTCTTAAATCTATGATGGACTAATTTTTCTTCTTTCTTTCTGGGCTCATGATACAAAATATTTACATTATTTTATTTAGTAAAGTATTGCAGGTACAACACAGTATTTAACTTTGCATGTTTTTTTTTTACCCCAAAAACATAAAACACATTTATTGGAGGGCAAATCCGATAACGCAATTTTTTTAACAAAACAAATGTTAATGGATTGACCTCTAAAATGAGCACAAATGAAAAGGTAATAATTTATACAGAATTAAATGACAGTTATAATAAAATTGAGAGATACAATATTTGTTTTGTCTTAATTTAAAATACAAAAACACAATAACTTGTCTGCTGTTGACGAGGTTCTGAGATGTCACTATTAGTTCATCCAGATACAGCTTCTGTAGCGAGGCTGTTCTCAATGGCCTCATTCATTGCTGTTGTTGATGGCTGAGTAGAAGATTTACTTACAGTGCCAGAAGCTTCCTTCCTCATACTGGCCATCTTTTCCTTGGTGCATGAGTGAAGGTCACACCACCACTTCCAAATGTCAGGTTTAATATAGCCTTGTAGCCTGCCGCACTGGGCTATACCGGCCATTAATGGCCCACTCCAGTGTTAAAGGCCCGACCCGAAGGTAAGGGCCTTTAACAAGAGAGCAGAACTTTAATGGCCGGTATAGCCTAGCTACGAAGGGCTATAAAGCTGTCCTCCAGAGGCAGAATGTTCTAACAAATAAAACAAACGCCTCTCGGAGCCCGAGGGTCTATAAATCCCCTCGGGCTCCGAGAGGCCTTTGTTCACAGCAACAGCAGTGAAGAAAAGAAAACATTGGAATGTTGCTCTGCGGGCTTTTACAGGCCCATAGAAGCAAGGAGCACTCCGATATATTCAATGGAGTGCTCCACATTCCAATGTTCTAATGTAGGTTATTACATGCACATCATTTATCCTTTCTTGGATACAGCTTGCATCCTTTTTTTTAATGGTTTAAGGGATAATTGCAACACACTCCTCCCCCACTATAGCAATCTCATCAGAGAACTTTTGCTTTTGCCTTCTTGAACAGTCTTCTGCTTGCCATTCCAGAGTTGTCATTTTGCACAAAGATGTAACTTGGAGTCCAAACAGGTCCTCGCTGCAAGCTCCTGTGCTTCAGAACAGAAGGGCAACAATCAGCCGCGGTCGGTAGTAGGAGTTCCTGCAGGGCGGTGACGTCTGGAGGGGGAGGGGCAGGGTGGGGGGGGGTAGTAAACTATGGATTATGGAGGTTTACAGGTAAGTAAACATATAAATTAATAAAACAAATTTCGTTGCGTGCACTGCATCGCATTTGGGGATGCAGTGCACGCAACGAAATTCGTTTTATTAATTTATATGTTTACTTACCTGTAAACCTCCATAATTTACTACCCCCCACCCTGCCCCTCCCCCTCCCGACGTCACCGCCCTGCAGGAACTCCTACTACCGGCCGCGGCTGGCAACAATGCATCACCCATTTATGATGTCATCAAGGTGTGTCAGGGCGCTGTTCGGAAATAGTGAATGCATACAATTTGCTTCTCGCTATTCTATATTTTCAGGAACTAAATCCTAAGAAGCTGCCATTTCAAACATGTCTGCAATAGTACATTTCGATTACCGAAATACAAAATGTGAATAGCAAATTATGATTTTGTAAAACATACAATAGTGCATCTGGTCCTAAATGCGATCCTGCACGGTTTACAGTGTATGGAAGGAGTTGGCAAATATTAGTGGCATACATCTGTGGGCTTAATGTATAACCTACAGTATCAAAATATAGCAAGGTTGAAATGAGATCTTTATCACAAACCGCATAACTCTCATATGTACCCATGTCATCAGTGTATCGCCCGGTTTAATGCTGGCTCTCTAAACTCTTGTAATCCACATGAAGTTATATTTCCAACATAAGTATACAGAATGACATTTTCTGTGCTTTGCGATTGCTGCTTTGTGATGAATGCAAGCACTGTGGTTGGAATTCTTTGCAGTATTAGCATATTTTTTTAAATTTGTGCATTAGGCTAATATCAGCTATGTTTAGGGCAGTCACTTGTATAATTACGGACTAATCGGTCCAAATTGCTGTAAATAGGCAAAGATTTTCAAGACTTTTGGGCAGAGTGCTACTGAAAACATAATGAACGCCAAGCACAGCTGACGTTTACACTGGAAAAACAATGACTGGGAAAAAAGACATCTTTACACTCAAGCCTATTTTTCACATTGAAATATTCATGCTCATTCCCAGTTGCACATAATACTCAGAACTGCATGTAAAACAGTAAGAAATGCAGAGCCTCACTTCTGGGACTGGCACAGATGGCATCAAGCATTGCCATGGACGTCATTTAGGGGTCGCAACTGCGACTTCTGGCTTGCCTCCTGTGACCTCCAGCACCGACACTGAAACCCACCCGACCTCAGAGGACAGTAGCTAACCTGGAAAAAGAATACTTTATTGTTCCCAGTGGTGTGGGTCGTCTCCGTGCCTCCCGCTGCCCCAGAGTTTGTGGAGAGAGTAAGAAAAACATACAGGAGAGAGAAGGAGAGAGAGAGAAAGAGAGGAGGTACAGGTAAAAGGCTTTGGGGTGAAATAAGGGTCAAATAACGAATGAAAGAAGACACTACAGATAGAAGGGTTAGTTATCAAGAGACAAACACAGTAGCATGCATGTTTGAGAGAAACAAAGATGGATGAGACACCAATACTGTGACAGAGACAGGTGAAAATGTACAGATAAGAGAATAGGAGAGGAGGAAGAGGTGAAATAGAGTGGAAAAAGTGACAGAACAGGTAAGAAAGTTAGGTGAGAAAGGAGAAAACATGTATAATAAGGAGACCAGTGAGAAAGACACAGTTAAGATAGGAGGGTAAGCAAGAGTCAACTACAGGTGAGAAAGATGAGAGATAATAGAAAAGTTAGACAAATCACAAACAGTTGAGGGGATGGTGACAGCATGTCAAATGTCACACGACATTACCTCCTGTGATGTCTGTAGCGTCACAAAATGCGATGTACATCTGCTACCCCTCTCATTTTGGTGAATTGACGCCCATGAGCATGGAGTTTAAATACACCCGTCATTAATGAAGGAGATACATTCAAGGACTCTGGGTTTGTGACAGTGTTCTGGTCCGGGTAAGCATGCATGATTGGTGGGCATCAGCTGACAGGGTGCCGGACATTCAGTGGCTGGGTTTGGGTTATTTATTTTATGCGAACTCAACTTTACTTCTATAGCACTCCAGCAGTGACTGAAAAACCATGCTGGCATGGGCTTGTGCGTGGTCTGGTACTGCCAGGTAGGCCAGCTTAAAGGACCAGCGGGTGGGCCATTTTGGGGGGGAGCGACGTCTTTGGGCTGTGAAAGGACCACCAACAGTCCACACATGGACCCTTTCAAGCTTACCCGTCTGCCAGGGATATACTGCCCGAAAAATCAGTCGAACACTGCTAGATAACATATGCTGTGCATTTAGGGCCTCACACAAATAATGGGAACCAGGTTAGGGAAGTGCGAGCACTCCTGGCAGTTTCCTGCCTTTGATAGAGGGCTGTCCTAGTTCAAGGAGTGCATCACAACAGCTGAGCTATGATGCAGTTCGGTCACAAAGCTATTCGAGATCTTTCCACCAAGTCTTTATATGTAGGATTCGCCTGAATGCGATGGATGTTGTTTCTCAGCACAGTATTATAGCTTTAGATTGGAACATTACAATAGGATGAGCCTCCATGAACACATTTACTGATCATTCATCATTCCTGTTTTCTGGGTTTTTTTATATACTTACTACTCATTTTATTATAGTTCTATTTTAAATTTGTCCTGATTGATGTGACCCATCTTGGTTGGATATCCGATTACTACCGCTTAGCATTCTCCTACAAAACTTGTACATACATACTACTTCTCCGATCTACACCATGTATAAACCGTATTGTTTTTCCCATGTTCCTTTTGTTTAAAAAAAGTTCAATACATTTCTTTGAAATAAAACAAGTGGCCACATAACCATTTAAAACAGGGGTTCTCATTGTATGGTTCTAAGGCCACTTGCAGGCTGACAGACCTTTTCATGTGCCCCCTCTAGTAAGTAGTAACACCAGGTGCGGTACATGCAGGTAAGAGTGAGGGGCGGGAGTCAACAGACAACAACGAGGGAAAATAAAAGAAGAAAAACGCTTTACTAGTGCCCTCTCGCATCGCCTAGTCGCCGATGCAACAAGCACATGTAAAGTGAATTATTTTTTATAAATTCCATTTTCCCTCGTCGTCTATCGACTACCCCCCCCACCTCTCTTACCTGTAATGGCTGCTCCGGAGCAACACACTGCTGCCCCACAATCAGGAGGACTGGAGCAAAATTGCGTCCAACTGTAAGGGCTGAAGAGACTCAAGAAGGAGGTCTCGCTCAGTGTGAGCAAGAGCTGTACAGAAGGCCTTGTAGGGAGGGATACAGTATTGAACTGTATGGTAAACTGGACAAGTGAGCTATAGTGTAAGCATGTCCTGCCCAACAAACCTTTAGGAACCCACTTTTATAGAAGCCATACACTCACAGTGAATAGGCCCTGAACAGCAGGAAAGCAACCCTAACTCTTTCATCAATCTGAGTGGGCAGTCTATGAATAAAGAAAACACAACTTTGGGAAATGAAGAATCTATTTTTCATGACAAATGTGTCAATTGTAAATAAATAAAACCACTTACCTCGCGCTCGCCACATCTCAGAGTCAGCGATGCAGCAAACACAAGGTAAGTGGTTTTATTTACTTTTCATTCCCTATCCTGTAGTTAGTCACTTTCAGCACCCCACCATGCTTACCTGCACAGACCGCCACTGTCAAGCCTGGTAAATAGGTTTCAAAACTTAGCAACAGTCATGCAAGAGGTTTTGAGTTGATGGTACATATGGAACTGCAAAATGAACAATTGATGGACAGAATGCAGAACAATGTCATACATTCACCCCAGTATAGAGATCTGGGCTTAAATCCATAATTTGTTTTGCTCCCCATGCCACTCCAGTTTGAACCCAGCCATATGCAAATCAGTCTTGACCCTGCGCCAAATGTGAGCAGTCCAGCTGAACTGCCAGGCCAGATCCTCCCTGGACTGGAAACTACCATGCTGGGACCGTTTTTGGGGTTTAACAACTCATCAGCCAGGATAGCTTGACTCCAGAGGCATGGAGAGCACAGGACCCATATCTAGGCATACCCGTCCCACTCTGGGTGACTAATGCAAAAAGAACAATTGATGAACAGAATGCAGAACAATGTCATACATTCAGTGAGCTAAATGACGATGGTGGATTCAACCTAGATCTGCGACTGGGGGGGGAGTGTCTGAAAAGTTTCAGCTCTCCGTCCTTCATCTCCTTGGGTTTGCTTTGTTCACCCCAAGTTGGCAGGGTATGCCCAGATACGGGTCCCTTGCTCACTTTGCCATTGGATTCAAGCAAGCCTGGTTGATGAGGGGTGCTACCCTGAAACCGGTCCCAGGATGCTTGTTTCCGGTCCAGGGAAGATATGGCTTGGCAGTTCGGGCTGGAGAGTTCACATTGGGTGCAGGGTCAAGACTGATTTGCATATAGCGGTGTCTGAACTGGGTTGGCAAAGTGAGCTAAAGAAAGATGATGGATCCAACCCAGATCTGTGATTGGTGCAGAGTGTCTCAAAAGTTTCAGCGCTCCGTCCATCATCTTCATTTCTTGCTGTTCCATATGTCTCAAGCAAACACAGTCTTATCAGATGTCCCATGTGATTCAATAAAGGTGGCAGCAATTGCAACAGGCGCTTCAATCTTAGTCAGAAGACACGTGCCGAAGGGAATTGAAAGTAGAAACATCAGAAGTCTGCACTATTTAGGAGTACATTCCAAGGCAAGAAAACGTTTCGGAGATCTGCTTCAACAAGTGGTGACACAAGCTTTCAAACATAGGAAGCATGCCCCCCCACCCCCTACAAAGAGAAAAGTAGATGTTCTAAATCACATCAGGATAAGATAAAGAAGTCTTATGACAGGATTCATCCAGTAGCAGGGATTTGACACTACTAATGTTACCTCATGCAGCTCATCATACCAGATTTTTCCTACTGGGTCCTCATGTATGCCTTCTGTTAACCCCTTGTGTGCCCATGACGAGCTGGACTCGTCATGGGCCGCGGTTGCGCTGTGCCCATGACGAGTCCAGCTCGTCAGAAACCCCGCCCGCTAATGTAACGGCCGGCACAGGGCGGGGAAAGGGCGTGGCACACAAGGGGTTAAGTTAGCGTTTTGATTGTTTAGAGAAAACAATGGCAGGTGTATCTTCATGCAACGCATATTTCAGACAAACGCAAACGGCATTTAACGTGGCAAAAGCAGTAAACCAACAAATATGCCTTCATAATTTATTTTCAGACGGAATTTGGCTTCATCTTGCATAGATGTACACGAACCAGTGCCAGGTGTGTAACAAACTAAACGATAAACAAATCTCTTGAATATAAACTACAAAGTGGCAAGCAGTAAAAAGTAAAGTATATAAATACAGTAAAATGCCAAGCATATATATATATATATACACACTAAAATGAAGAGCATATACATGCACGCAAACTAGTTTCAGGTGGGAAACAACGCCAGGCAATTTAGTTTTTTATGCATCTGCTTTTTTCATTATGTTAGGCTGATCATCAACTAAAGCTGTTACGAGGCTATAACTAAAATTAGCTACAAAAACGGACATGGACAGATGTGAAATAATTGTTTCATGTTAGGACAAGAAAAATATACTAACATTTCAGACTGTTCAAAATTGAACCATTTGCGACATCTTTGGTTAAAAGGAACAGCATAGGGTATCAGGAAATCCCTCACAATTAGACTGGCTAATTGTTAATCTGCAAATAGAAACATCATTTTGAGGTTTTCTTTGTGTTCTCGAAAGTTATAAACGAGCATACAATTTTGAAGTCGTCCAGACTTCTGCACTCAAATGCTGCCTCACAGCTTGCAATTCTCAAGAGGAACTTGAGAATTCTTGAGAATTCGGCTGGGCGCTTGATCAAAACACTTTGCAGGAACCATGTGTTTTGGTTTACAAATACCAATTATTCCAATAGCTCCAGTCTTCTAGCTTTTTAAGCAAAAAACTCAAGGAACACTTTTTAGCAATTATTTATAAGAAATCATAGATAGTACCAGATTGGTTCACTTTCCACAGAAAGCCACACAGATAGTCTGTCAGTGGGGCCTATTAAATATGAATTGTAATAATACAACAATTATGTGGTTTTGGGTCAGCCCTCTACATCACTAGTCTGTTTAACTGACACTCACATTTGTCTTGCACCTGATAGAGTGAAAATCGCATTTTATTTGTATGGGTGCATTATAATCACGTTTAGACCGCACCCACATATAATCCTTCGATGTATTACTGTAAAATTTGAAAATTGGTTAAATGTATTAACATGAAAACGTGACGTGTTTTAGGCCATTGAAATGTAGCATGGGGAATCAATGTAGAAAGTGAATGCAACTAGCAGAAAACGTTTACGCGCATAACTCGTGTTGTGCAATTGACACCTAATCATAAATTAAATGTGGTTATTAATCAGGTCACTCCATACGTAGGTAAATGCATTAGTTGGAAATCCATTAATGTTATGTTAACTCTTAAAGTTATATTAAATTTTGTTATGTTAGCTGAATCGTGTAGGCCTGTAATGCAGTTCCCACGAAACTCTCACTTTAGAACTAGCAGTTTGAATTTTATGGGCTGTGAAATTTGTTCTCTCACATTTTGTGTTGTGGATGAAGAAGCGCTGGTTAGTTAGAATAATGTATTTGTACCTTCTTCTCTCCTTGCCAGACTAATAAGACAATCCTGTGGCTTGAGTCGATGAAGAAAGGTCATTGTGCTTCACACAGGAGAAGGCCTGCGAGCCAAGGACAAAATGTATTAAGAAACGTATACTGCTGCCCCGTGGAAAATCCCCTTCAGGACTGTACTCCAAGTGGAATGGCATGACTCACTCTGGGAATGTTAACTACAAATAACTTGTTGGGAGTAGGGATAGATCCCCACTTCGTTTTGCATCCTAGAACAAGCTCTGAAACCCCGAAACTGGTCCTAGGATGCTTGTTTCTGGTCCAGGGAGGACCTGGCTTGGCAGTTCGGGGTGGACTGTTCCCATGAGGCACAGGGTCCAGACTGATTTGCATATGGCCAGGTCTAAACTGAGGTGGCATGGTGAGCAAAAGAATGATGGATTTAACCCAGATTTGTTCTGCATTCTGTCCATCAATTGGGTGTCCTTTGCTTTCTCACTCTGCATCACAGCCCTAGTCTCACCGATGTCGCTGGACTACTGTCACAGAGATGCTGCCTGCACCGCACCTTGAGGGGGCCGAACGCTGCACTGCTTCACTTCACATCGCAACTTTGGTGGTTGACACAACCGACTCACACCAATGTGATCGGCCACAACAAAGAGTTTACGAGTCTGCCAACCCCCCCACCCTCGACCGACGCGGTCATACAGAACTGTTGGATTCTGTTTTCAGTATTGCAGCTACTGACTCCAAGGAACTGCATTTTTAAAGGTTATTCTTGCAAAGTGCATATTTGTAAGTACTGCATGTTGGATTCCTATTGTTTTGGTCTTATTTTGAATATATAAAGTATTGGATATTTTTCTAAACTGGTGTGATGTCCTTTTGTAGCATTTTCACTGTATTACTGTGGATTATGTGCAAATGCTTTACAAACTGCTGCGGAGATAAGCCTGCCTGTTCATGACAAGCTACGAAGGGGGTGAGCAGGGGTTATTTCAGACGTGTATCCCCCTTATCCTGACTAGAATGAAGGGTCCCTACTTGGACAAAGGTGGACACCATTGCCAACTAGAGACCCCCATTTCTAACAGCCATTTTATTTTCTTAACAGTTACAGTATACTTTTTAAGTACAACTGTGATTGATCATCTAAAGAAACACCCTCCCATGCATAAGCTTCACTTAACAGGGGCTGGAGGATGCAGACCTGCCTCCTGTGAGCTACCACTTACTGCCCCTTTCCTTCGCCCACAACTGCTAATTATTAAAGTTAGCACGGTTCACATAACACAAATTAAATTTCTTCATTAACACTGCCAGTGTGCAGGCTAGCCCTCACAGACTCTCCAGGCTCTGGTGACAGGAGGAGAGGGTTGAGGTACGACATAACTCCAGAGTGTTGTTTTAAAACATAGCACTCTGTAGGTGGATGTCCAGATTGCACATGTATAAGGGGAGCAATTCAACTACAATCCCATAAAAAACTCCCAATTTTTTCTTTTAGCACACATACCGTAGATCAGAGTTCTTCAAACTGTGGGGCGCGACCCCCAGGGGGGTCGTGGAGTCCTAAGGGGTTGCAGATTCCCCAGCTTCACTTGTCCCTGCAAAAAGACAGCTGTCCTGGGACAGCTAATTGAGATCCTTAGCAGCTGCTTGCCTGAATGAAAGGCAAATGTGCCTTATCTGTTAATCTGCAAGTGTAAAGGATGCTTAGGAGCAGTCCTGGCTCATTGTGAAGACAAAGATGTGTTTTTTTAGTGGAAATGCAAAGAGTTAACACCTGGGCTGGGAAGCTCTTGCTTTTCATTTTAACTGCATTTAAACAGCCCTTAGTGCCCCTAAAGCGGTGTTGATGGGGCAGTTATGTAAAACTACGCTCTGGTATTACTAAAACCTACATTTTGAAAGTACCATTTTATTGTAAAACGATTCACACATTTTGCAGCATTCTATCTTACCCTGTGTGTAATGCAGACCTCTGAAGTGTATTAATATTAGTATCATAATGTACTACAGTGCATTTCCCACTGAGAAATAACTTTTTTTATTGATTTTTAATTTACGCTGCCCATTATTTTATATGTAGATACCTGAAGGTGAAAGACCTAAAAAACGTATAGAATATTTTGGGCTTATTTATGAGAGGTTTGCATAGCCAGAGCATCACTTTTTTTGATGCTCCGGTGGCGCAAGCATCTCAACCATACCTATGAGGCAGAGCAACGTCACCCTGCATGGCTTTGCATTGCCTCATAGATATGGAGTAAGACATAGCAGCGCAAGTCACGGCGTTGCCTTACTCTGCATCAAGGAGGTGTTTCATGGGTGTTGCATGGGGTTCCCTCGCATAGCCCATGGATTTTGATGCGGACCCATATTTACAAAAACAGGTTAACCTGGGACAGCTCCAAAAACGGACACCTCTCCAGTGGAGGCATAACGAGGAGAAATGTTTTTATTTCTCCTCATTTATTCCTCTTTCCATGTGTGCTGCATCATGCAGCTCACATAGAAACAGGGACACACCCCTCAGGATTGTTTCTGTGAAGGAAGTTGCCTCTTCCTGTACAAAAACAATCCTGCCTACGTTGGTGCTAGGCAGCAATTTTGAAGCGAAAAGGACTGGAGTGCATTCCAGTCCTTTTCGCTTCAAAATTGCTGCCTAGCTGCCTAGAAGACTTGCAGCACTGCCCTATGCCAATTCCTCATAAATGAGGCCCTTTCTTTTTAGCTACACCATTGGCTACACCCCTACGCTCAATTACTTTTGGTTTGCTAAACACTGTTTCATTTCCACACAGTAAAAATTATTTGCTGTGATAATTGTGGGCTGTTAGAAATGGGGGTCTCAAGTTGGCAATGGTCTGCACCTTTGTCCAAGTAGGGACCCTTCCGTCTAGTCAGGGTAAGAGGGATACACTACTGAAATAACCCCTGCTCACCTCCCTGGTAGCTTGGCACGAGCAGTCAGGCTTATTTCAGAGGCAGGGTGAAAAGGATTTTCACATAACCAACAGTAATACAGTGTTAAACACTACAAAATCCAGGACTCATCCAGGAAAGGCAGGACACTCCTTGACCCCCCAGTTGCTGTCTGATGAGAATGCACATACCCAGTCCCTGTCACTCCAAAGCAAGACAGTCAATCCACAAACCTAGCAGAGGCACACAGGATGGATAAGCAAGAAAATACCTACTTTCTAAAAGTGGTATTTTCAAACACAGAACATATAAATCATCCTTACTAAAAAGATGCATTTTTATATTCTGAGCTCAGGCATACCAAGCCCCATTTCTTTATCTCTTCCCAATGGGAAGATGTACTTCTGAGATGTTATAAGTAAACTCCCATTCTATCCTTTGGGACAGATCGCCTTTCCATAGTAAAAAATGAAACCCGCTGTAATTAACTACCAGGACATGTCACACACACCAGTACATGTTCTACCTTTAATATACATGGCACCCTGTCCACAGGGGTACCTTGGGCTTACGTTAGGGGTGACTTACATGTAAGAACAGTGAAGATTAGGTCCTGGCAAGTGGGTGCACTTGCCAGGTCGACATGGCAGTTACAAACCGCGCAGACACTGCAGTGGCAGATCTGATAACCCTTTTTAGGGCTGCATGGATGATTGGCACAATCAGTTCTGCAGGCCCACCAGCAGCATTTGATTTACAGGCCCTGGCACCCTCAGTGCACTTTACTAGTGACTTACTAGTAAGTCAAACATGCCAATCATGGTAACACCAATCCATAATACAATTTACAATAGGAGCACTTGCACTTTAACACTGAACAGAAAGGAAAAAACAGGGGAAACATGCCAAAAGATGCCAGATCTAACAGGGGCATTTATGGCTGTAGATAGATGATGATGAGGAGAACCTGTTTCTATAAAAGTTTGTAAGAAGGGGTCCTTACACCTAAAAAGGTTTGACAAGGAGGTCCCGACATCAAAAAGTTTGAAGACCACTGCCGTAGATGCACAAGGCAGCACAATGTATTTGCTGAAATGGGGTTGTCAGGGCCACATCAGTACATTCCTGAGGCGTCACACAGAGCAGCTGAGGCAGAACACCAAGTACTTTCCGAACTTCCAATAAATCTAGGGTCTGGTCCTATAATGAAGCTGGAAAATGAGTTTAAATGGGTCTCTCCTTTTTCATCTTGGAACTGCTGCTCTATCTTGGTGGGACTCGGGGCTTGCTGGTACTAATGTTCAGTAACAGATTCCTGCTCTTCTGCTGCTGCCATGGTACCTCTAAGTTGCAAGAAAAGGAAGCAAAGTAAGTAAAAATAGATGTTGTTTGTCTGTGGATGGGTATGTGTTTGTGAGTGATTGAGAGTGCATGAGATTGAGTGTCAGTGTGTATGGTGTGTTTGAGAGAGGGGATCAGTGATTACAAGAAAGTGTGTGTATTAAGTGAAAGTGAGTTTGGGGGATTGGGTGAAGGAATGTAAATGAGGGAGGAGGGAGTGAGGCAAGATTATGAGTGGTAGCGAGTGAGGAATTGAGCAATTACTTGTAAAGTAGGTGCAGTTGCACCAAGGCCCAAAAGCCCGAGGGGCATACTGAATCCTATGTATTATAGCAGAGAACTTCTACAACAAGGCTTTCAAGCAGTGCCCCATACGCACCAGCAGTTGTAAGAGTCAGTGAGTGTGAAATGGTGTGTGTGTGTGTGTGTGAACCTGTTTGTCAGTGAGTACCAATGTGAGTAGGTTTGTTGTGTGTGAGTGGAGGGAGTAGATGTGATAACAGAGTGAGACTGAGTGAGGGTGAAGAGAGTGACAGACAGGATGAGTATTTTGATAGTGAGAGAGTTTGACTGTGTGTGTTTGTTAGCATGGTTTATGCTTGCAAGTCTGCTTTTAGCCATGGCACACTCAAGGTATTTATTGCCTAATGGGAGGTACCAAAGGCAACATGCTGCCTCTGGCATATTGGAGGTCATTCTTGGCATGAGGGAGGGCATATGTGGCAAAATGTAGGCCTCGATGTACTGGAAGTAATTCTGGCATATGGGGAGACTTATGTCAAAATGCTGGTGATGGCATACTGGGGGTAATTCTTGGCCTCAGAGTGGGAACAAACCATAGCATTTTGAAGCGAGGGGGTTGGGTTGTGACAAACAATGATAATAAAGGAGATAGTTTTTGACATATTGCTTATTCATAGCATGCAGTAATATCAAAAAAGGGGGTAGCCCTAATACTCCGAACGCATCTGGGCATATATAAACTTGTAGAAACAAAGGAAAATGCGTCAGAATCAATACTGAAATCACCATTAACTGGATAGGAAAATATTAGTTAATCCTTCCGCAGAGACAACTTCTCGAATTTATTGGATATAAATAAATGTCACTAACACAAACTGTAGTTCTCCATATTGATTTTTTATATATAATTGAAAACAATTGAAAAAATTCGAGTACATAATTTCAAATAGCCAATACAAGTTTTTTAACCACAGGCAAATAATCCTATGGATAGCCAAAAAATCCCTAATTACCCGAGTCACTAATACAGATGCTACTCGTATGTACTCAAACGCATTCTGTTTTGAGATCGCCCCTTCTTATCACCAGGGAGTACAACAATGGACAACAATTTCTAAGTCCTTCTCTAATATTTTTGTACTCTCACACTTTTCTTTGTTATTTCAACTTATATAGGTCTTCTTCAGAAAAGGTTGACGCGTTTCAGCCTAACATATCTTGGACCTCATCAGGACTGGGGTAAAAAACAGGGTGCCTATAATATACAAAAATACACTATTTATATAGACACATGTCTGTACACCTTTGAAACATACATGTTCTATTCACAAAATACTGTGCACACTTTAACCTGGTATTTACATTAAATTCATATTCTCGGAGTAGCAGTCCGTAATTCAATATACTTGAAAGAATAAATATTAAACAACACCAATTGCGTAGACCCATTAAAAAGTTAAAATTGTGCAACGCATGCTGAACAAACTGACTGTGAATTTATTAATATAAATGTTAAATGCACAGGAAAGAGCAGCAAGGAATGAAATGCTCAGCTTGGTGTGAAAAGTCGAAACACCGTACCCCCTTAACAAATAGGGAGATTGCCAATGTGTTCCATTTATTTCTACAATTTAGGTATCATACCTTTATGGTGCTGCCACACCTCTGTGCCGGAACTACTCTCTACAATAAACAAACTCGACTTTAGTCTTAATTGCTTAGTAACCACTAACATCTAATCAAAGAAGGTTGTCCCAGTTCAAAAACATTTTTGGGTGGGGAAGACAACCGGATGTTTAAAAATCCCTGGGTTTTCGCAATCAATAATAATGATATGGCTTCACTATGCAATTATAAACGTCAAAAAAGGAAGACAAGAAAAAGACAAAAGTAACCAAGTGACCCCGTTAATTCTCAATTTCGCGGTATGTACTTGTGCTCCTTTCTAAAGGCCCCCCCAAGTCTGTGTTTTACCTTGCAGCCTTTCTACGTGCCTCCGATTTATTTTGAAAATCCCGGGTCACGTGTTCAATATCTGCTTTCTGGTTTCTATTTCTTTTCCTATTTCAAAACGTCAAAGTAAGACTTGCATTAATTCCCCTTCTTGCGGTAGATATTTAAGGCCCTAACACACCGCCTAAGGCTTACGATTTACCTTTGTGTTATCCTGCGTGGCTTGCGGCAGCCATGGCATCTCCGATTTTGGCTCTCATCGGCAAAAGTCACGTGACCGGACTAAAAGGTTTCCACGCTTTTTAAACGTCCAAGTTGAAGTATAGAAAGCGGACTGTCTCAAATTGTAAAACTAAGTCTATCCACACGGCCAAAAAACAATAAGGACGGTCCTCTCTCTGTGTCATAGACTCCATCTTTGAGTCAGATGTTAACAGAAACCTCCAAATAGCAACCTTTTTATTAAAAAGATTTGTGCCCAACAGATGGATTGAAAGAGTAAAGGAATAAGTTACATCACTAAAAATAATAATAGTGCAAACAAATTAAAAGGAAAAATTAAAAGGAAAAATTAAACAAAAAGAATAATTATGTTGTTTAAAACTACTATACCCAAGTGAAAAGAACTACCAACACCGTGGAAAATTACTTTCTGCAGCTCCTCACAATCTATTGTTTCTCTGACATGTCGTACTGGATATAAATTCTACCTGTGTGAAGAAAATGGTAACGAATTTGTAATTATCTCAAACATAAAATGCTATTAGTCCAGATATATATTATTATACAGTTTTCACATATTTTTTACAACTGGTCTTATAAGTTGTTAAATAAGCAACCAGATTTCATCACGGTCGTTTAGACCGCTGGTTGCTGTATGATATTTCTCAATCAATCTCGCTTCCAGATTACTCAGTTTCACCTGCACTTCTCACATTTTGTAATGTCATTAGTACAGACCAACGTATATCATTCTCTGTGTGGTTTTCTGTTAGAAAATGTTGTACCAATGGGGCCCCTAGAGTTTTACACTTAATTCTAGATTTATTTTGTAGAATCCTATTTTTTACCGGTTGGATTGTTTGTCCGATATAAACTTTTTCACAAGGGCATATTATACAATAAATCGCATTTTTTGTATTACTGTTGGAAAAAGTTTGCTGTATGTGTTTCTGGCCATTTATGTTGACCTCTTTTGAATCTGCCGTCAATCGACAAGCTGCACATTTTTTGCATCTATAATGTCCCACAAATGGAGGTAAACGAAGTAAACTCCTTGTATGTTTTAGGGGGATCGGTATTCCTTGTTGCTCTCACTAATTGTTGTCGGAGATTTCTTCCTTTTTTGAAAGCAAATAAAGGTTTAGGGATTCCTAACTGCTCTACTAGTCGCCATTTTTTTAAGATGATCTTCTTGATTTTATTTGCTTTGGGTCCATATGTTAATAGACAAGTTAGAGGTGTAACCTTTGGGTGTAGCTTAGGAGTCAATAATTCCTCTCTTGGAGTATACCACGCTCTTTTAAGTGCAGTTTTGACTTGCTTTCTCGGATAACCCCGATTTAACAGTTTCATTTTCAGTGTTTCTGCATTTTTAAAGTAATCCTCCTTATTCATGCAATTTCTCCTGATCCGGAGAAATTGTCGGAGGGTAGATTTTCTTTTAGACTACGTGGGTGACCGCTAGAAAAATGCAACAATGTGTTTCTATCTGTTGGCTTTGTATATAAACTGACTTCTAGATGACCGATTTTATGTACAATCCAAACATCTAGAAATGTGAGTTTTTGGTGGTCCTTAAATACTGTAAATTTTAAATTGTTAGTCCTCATATTCAACCAATTATGGAATTCAGGCAATTTGTTATCATCACCTCCCCAAATAATTAAGATGTCACTATATAGCAATACCAAAACCCAATTTGCGTCTTAAAAGGGTTGGTGTCGCCATATATCCAATGTTTTTCAAATTCATCCAAGACTAGATTGGCAATTTCTGGTGAAAAACTGCTTCCCATCGCTACTCCCTTTACTTGTACATAGAGAGCATTTTTGAAGTTAAAGAAGGTATTCTTGAGACATAGGGGCCCATTAGGATGGCGGGCCGACCACCCCCGCCGGGCCGGCAGGGGAGATCTGCCCGCCATCCACACAGCAAAGACCTCCCGCCATATTATAATGTCTGGGGTGTCCACGGCGGACCAAAACACTGTCGACTGGCGGAAAAAGTGCCTGCTTATTGTGGCGTGTCTGATAGACACCGCCATCCATATTACAATGCTGGCGGTCATATGCTTTTCCACGGCAGCAACGCCGCCGTGGAAAGGCATACGGTCATTGCTTTGGGGGCCCATTGCGGGCCCCCAGGGTGAAGGGGGGTGAAGGGGTGCACAAGGGGGGTACCTATGGTACCCTCCTCATTGCCATGCACTACGTGGCAGGCACCACGTGGGGCCTGCCATGTAGTGTATGGCAATGATGTGCACAGTCCTTTTCCATTGCGGGCGGGTCTGCAGCCAGCAGATCCACCCACAATGGAAAAGTCACAGGATACGCCCGCCAGTGTGGCGGGTGCATCCTAATGTGCATGGCGGGACTGCCGCAGCTTTGGCGGGCAGTCCCACGCTCCGTTACAGTGGCGGGCGGACTAGGTCCGCCCAGCATCATAATAGGCCCCATAGTGTTGCTAAAGCTACTATAAACTCTGTGGGGACCTGGTGAGGTGGTTATCTTTTGTCAAGTTTAAATCTCATTACAGCCAGAGTCTCGTCTTTGATATATTAGTATACAATGATTCTATATCAAAGGATACTAACAGTTGTTCGTCTTCGACGCAGGGTAACTGTTCTATTTTAGATATCAGGTCCATTGTATCCCTTACATAAGATCTTGTTTCCTTAAGTAATGGTTTCAAAAAAGTGTCGATATATTTAGCAAGTGGTTCTAATAAAGACACACATGCTGACACAATTGGTCTACTCAGAGGATTTTTAATGATTTCATGTATTTTAGGTAATGCATATATGTTTGGTATCTTGTGTGTATCATTATTTAAAAACTCAAACTCACTTTTGCATATCCAGCCTTCTTCTAATGCATCAGTAGTCAACTCTAGTATTTGTGATTTTAACCTCATGGTGGGATTCTCTGCTAAAGATCTATAGTGTACCTGATTAGATAGTTGTTTCATGACTTCTTTATCATGGTCATTTGTGTCCCAAAGTACAATCCCTCCCCCCCTTATTGGCTGGCTTTATAGATATAGCCGAATTTTCAGACAAGTTTTTTAGAGCTTTTAGTTCCTGTTTAGTGCAGTTGGTGTTGTAAAAGATCTTTTTCTCTTGTAAACAATCCAATTCTCTTAGAAAAAAGTCGACCTTTTGTCCAGAAAGTGCCTTAATGCCATCTGAAATTTTGCACTTCTAAGACATGATTTTAAGTCCACTAATGTTGATCTGTTCTCTAAATTCCCTTTCTAAGAAGAATGTTTTTAATCTGACTTTTCGCAAGAAGTATAAAACTTCTATTTTTGTATCCACTGGATTTTGTAAAATAGTGGGAACAAATGAAAGACCTTTATATAATAAATTCATCTCCATGTCTGATGGTGGATAAATTATACACAGGGATAGTTTCAGATGTCTCTTTCATTCAATTGTTAAGCAAACTTAACGCCTTCATGTTTTCCTCCGAGTTCTGAACATTCCTGGATCCTGCTTCTGGTATTGTTCCGGATTCTGTTATTGATTCTGCTGCTGGTTCTTTCCTCTCCATCATATTCCTTCCCCTCTGCTTCTGCCTAAAAAGAGGTTGAGTTCTGGGGTAGTGGGGATAAGGGCGATAAGTGTTGTAATTTTCCAGATCGGAGTCTGAGGATGTATCTGAGAATGTAATAAACTTACGTCGGGACCGTCCTCTATATTGTAAATTGAGGTAACTGGGATTATTGTTCAGAAAAAATCTTCTTTAAAGGTACGGATATACCTCTTCTATTTTAATTTTTTTTATATCCCTTGCAACTTTAGTTGTTTTTTGATTAGTAGTGTGCACCTTGAAGTCAGCAATGGTTTTCTCAACTGATTCAAGTAGTGTCTTAGCGTCTTTTATAGCGCAGTCTCCCAAGATTTTCATTTTTTTTTATCTCTTTTAACTCCTCTTCATTCAATCTAAGCGCAGTCTCAATAGAGAATGCCATCCAGTCTCTTGAACATTTTGTACCTACCCCACTGAATCTCCCTAAGTATGCTTTATCAGCAATGAAAATTACCGGGATGTTTTTTACTTGTAACCCCACAGGTATGGTGTTTTTTTTTTTAAGAAGTAAAACTTGGGCATGGAGCGGAGTTCTTATATTTTTCTTTTTAAGTTGCTTTAGTCTTTCAATTTTATTTACATTTATAACTGCAGGCACTGGTTGATCCCCACTTAGTAAAGATGGAATCTGCAGAAGCACATTAATTTCCTCCTCTGTATAGCCAACCACTAGGGGCTCAGTCATGTCAGATCTAAATTAGGCCTTATTTTTGTAAGTCAATATATACAGCCAGGTGTGTGCCGAACAAATATACACAAAACTGTTGTGTTCAAAATAAATCAAAGGTGCTAACAATTCAAAGATAGTACTTTTACTACTGTTTGGGTAGTGACAAATATTATAACCTTTTGTAAATAGTCTATCCGAGACTAAAGACCAAGAACCCTCACACTTCACAAAGTGCAATCAATACTGTAATATCAAAAAAGGGGGTAGCCCTAATTCTCCGAAGGCATCTGGGCATATATAAACTTGTAGAAACAAAGGAAAATGCATCGGAATCTATACTGACATCACCATTAACTGGATAGGAAAATATAAATTAATCCTTCGGTGTTTCGACTTTTTACACCAGGCTGAGCATTTCATTCCTTGCTGCTCTTTCCTTTGCATTTAACATTTATATTAATAAATTCACAGTCAATTTGTTCAGCATGCTTTGCACAATTTTCACTTTTTAATGGGTCTACACAATTG
The DNA here is from genome assembly GCF_964204655.1 of Triturus cristatus. Lineage (NCBI taxonomy): Eukaryota > Metazoa > Chordata > Amphibia > Caudata > Salamandridae > Triturus > Triturus cristatus. The sequence goes on from NC_140583.1 coordinate 884,643,731, forward strand.
GTGTTGTTTAAGGTTTATTCTTTCAAGTAGATAGAACTACGGACTGCTCAGCCGAGAGTTTGAATTTAATGTAAATACCAGGTTAATGTGTGCAGAGTATTTTGTAAATAGAACATGTATGTTTTAAAGGTGTACAGACATGTATATATAAATAAATAGAGTGTATTTTTGTATTTTATAGGTACCCTGTTTTTTACCCAGTCCAGATGAGGCCCAAGATATGTTGGGCTGAAAACGCGCCAACCTTTTCTGGAGAAGCCGTATATAAGTTGAAATAACAAAGAAAAGCGAGAGAGTACAAAAATATTAGAGAAGGACTTAGAAACTGTTGTCCATTGTTGTACTCCCTGGTGATAAGAAGGGGCGATGTCAAAACAGAATGCTTTTGAGTACATATCAGTAGCATCTTTATTAGTGATTAGGGTAATTCGGGATTTTTTGGCTATCCATAGGATTATCTGCCTGTGGTTAAAAAATTGTATTGGCTATTTGAAATTATGTACTTGAGGATTTTTTCAATTGTTTTCAATTATATATAAAAAAAATCAATATGGAGAACTACAGTTTGTGTTAGTGACATTTATTTATATCAAATACATTCGAGAAGTTGTCTCTGTGGTAGGATTAACTAATATTTTCCTATCCAGTTAATGGTGATCGCAGTATTGATTCCGACGCATTTTCCTTTGTTTCTACAAATATTCATAGTATGCAGGCATATCAATGGTAAAATACTGGTATGGCATAATATATGTAATGCACCTTTAACAAAATGTTGACATTGGCACATTGAAGTTAATTCTGAACATATAGGGAACATCCAAGGCAAATTACAAAAAAAGTAGGGCGAACTCAATGGCAAGGTATTGCACCACACCATTTACAAAGATCACCATCTGCCACTGCTTTACAGATCTAATGCAGTCAATGGGGTATAATCACATCTGAATTACATCTGAATTATAATTGTGTATAGCTATCGGGTGCCGCCTCATAAAAACACACATATCCCATTTTCTTTTCACTTTGGAATAGCTACCAAGATGGAAGAATTGAAAAAAACAATCTTGTGCAAAAGCAGTTTGAAGTCAGCAGCTTAGCTGCCCTGCTTGCATAAAAATGAGAAAGGAGGGTAGAATTTCTTCCTGGAGAGATATCCGCATTACAAGAGAGAATGTCCAGTTCAGTGAAATAGCGGCATGTTTGATACTCTAATAAATCAGCAAATCAAAATTGCGTTTAGCATTCCAAACAGTAGCACAACACAGGCCCCCGCAGCCTTCGCCTTGTTGGGGGGGTAGCAAGCTGCATGGGGCCCTCTCAGCACAGTACTCTGGCCTGAAAGCTCCTGATTAAATCCGGAGCGGGGGATCCCCCATTTGTCTTGCAGGTGGGCCCCTTTAAGGTCAGATACGCCATTGGCTCCAAAAAGCCTGATTGGTGATTTGAGGGGTTCAAGGAGGATAAGTGATTCATATGAATTGAATGGTTATGGTTGAATTCATAGTGAATACAGTCCCCTAATTCCACCACTCTGCCCTGTACATGGACTCATTCTTTGGAATAAATACTGAGCCTTTTAAACTTAGGAAGAGAGCAGCTGGTCACTTGGAGTCGAAATAGCCTATAGTTTTAGGCATGCTGTTAAATTATTTACGTATAAACAGGTGTGTTTAATTGTACTCTTAAATCTATGTGATACCCATTACAAATAAAGTTGGGGCGTAGGGATAAGAGGCACATTTTCTGAAATCAAGCTGAGCTAATACCTGACAAATGCTTCTCAGCCCCACTGCCCATTTATCCCTCAGATAAATGTGCAAAAGCTGAAAGCTAAATCATTTTTGACTTTCAAATGTATAATTAGTAGTCTTTGTTAATTTATTTATTACTGTGTGTAAAAGATCGCGCTACTGGGAACAATATTTGTCTCCCATTTCTAAAGGTCAGCAGATGAACATGAAAGAAATTAGAATGCATTTTTCCCTTTCTACATGAAAAGGCGGGATGTGCCAGGCGTGGTGAGCCATGCAGAGAAAACAAGATTAAGGTAAATGGTAGAAGATTAATCATTAGCAGCGCCAGCAGACTTACTGTTTACTGCTCATGAAGGGAAGTGAATACCTGAACAATCTATTAAGGTAGATAGGGTTGCAACAAAAGCAACGGGAAGCAAAATGAGCCACTAATCTCTGCTAAGAACATAAAAGGGTAACGAAAGGATACAGCTGCAAGAACAGAACATAGCAGGAAGGGCAAACGAAAAATTAGAGAAATGTTTTTATAGTCGATGCCCTGACATTAGCCAACGTTTTGTGAAATATTTGAACAGCCATTTTCAGGATTGCTGGAAGCAGACATCTGCTATATTTTTAAGTATTGCTAAAACTTGTGACTGGCATTCCAGAGCCATTATAAAAATGGGGTTTCCCAAATTTGGTCAGGGACTTGGGTACAATATGATACAAAAAACAGTGGTCCTAGACATGCATTTTCAAACGATATATATCTAATCTGAATTTGTTATTAATAAACAATTTGTCATCATGCAACTTGTCTAGCTCATAGTTTTAAATAAAGTAATTTTGAATGAAATAGTGCAAACAACCCAGAGTATATTTCACCAAGAATTTATTCAATATCATATGGTGAGCAGTATATTATTTACTGTATCAAATAAGAGGAATCAATTGGAAAAAAGGTTGCTCCAAGGAAACGTGCAAAATAAAGAAAAAAGGGGGTGCTCTGGTGTGGAAGGGGTGAAAAGGAATTTAAAAGGTAAAGAAGAATTGTATTAAAACATTTGGTTGCTGGACTGATTAACAATTCTCAGTCTCATCTAGCCTGGCCACAAAAAGAGAATCAAAATTCATTTATATACAATTTATAAATACACAGACTATATCCTTGTGTGGCACGTTAGATTTTTGGAACTCGTGTTCCAGGCTAATTTTGGGGGCATCGACGTCAAGGAATTTAGGACTTGGAAATAGGAGCATCGCTTGATCAATGTTCAGGGTTTGCTAGACTTAGAAAAATTGTTCTGTTATGACGTGAGTGTCTAAGTAACTCCAGATCCATTGATTCACTTCCAATGGATGACAAGTCTGGGTAATGAAGTTGATATAAAAATGTATAAAAAATACAGTCAATAGGCAAATATAAAAATGAACATAACAAACACATTAATCAGTTATCAGTTTTAAAATAGATTAATCAAGTAGCCCATCCTCTAATTAACCACTAATTTAAAAAGCAATATGTAACAGATACAAATAAATAACAACTCAAACATTTAGGAAATAACATTAATTTATTAACATAAATTCATTTTTAATGAAAAAAATCCACTCACCCTTATCCCACTGCATCTTAAAAACTATGCCATGCCAGGAACCAGGACCTCATCATAGGGAAAGGCAGCCCATCCCCCTTGGGAGATGGGAGGTAAATGTGGCAACATAAGTCTACCCAAAAGGAGCAAGAGATGTGCAGTTTAGAGTACCAGGGCTTAATTTGTGAAAAGTTAAGTGACAGGGCTCTTCTCTGGAGGCCACAATAGCTTGCACCACCCTCTGCCAGAGCTGCTAAGAACAGAAACACAAGTACTCACCATCGCCATATTTCAGATCACCCAAAAGCATAGGAATGGTGTGGGCTGCAGGTATTATTCATTTGAATTCATATTGAATTATTTAACTTTTTTGTTGTGCTCATCTCAAAATTAGAAAGACAGCACCACCATGTGGTAGACTGTCTTGAGTGCCGGTGTTGAGAATTAATTTGCCGGTGCGGAGCACCGGAAACCACAGGCTGAAATTAAGCACTGGAGCATCCCTACGGATTAAAAAATGTAACATAGGGAAATAATAAAACAAATAGAGAGAGACATCCAAAACGAATGAAAATAATGACAGGCAAGAACCAGCTGAACAGAGGGAGGGAGACATTCTTTTCCACACTTGTAAACATGTGGCATCACTTCAGTAGTGACGTCACTAAGCCTGCTGCTAAAGATATCAGACTATTAAAAGCAAGTCACCAAGCAGCATTAAATGTGTTATTTAGTGAAACAAAATTAAGAGCTCAGGCAAAATGGAGCTTCGACTCATGCAGCACTCCCCCTCTACAGAATAAAAGACCGCTTTTCAGACCTGTTGTAATTCAACACCTCCACTAGGATTCCCTTTGGTTGCAGTCTTACCTCACCTTCTAGAAGTGCCAAACCTGCTGTCGTATTTAGAATATAAATTTGCAAACGGAATATCTGTATTAAGAAGGAGCAAGAGACCGCAGATTAAAAAGAGGGAGGATTAAAAGAGGATGGAATTATGATGCAATTGATATAGCTGGCTATCTGCCACAAGGATGCAATCATCTTACTCTTCTGAGGCAACCAAAGTCAAACTGTACCTTTGACCTTGAGAGTAAGATGCAAAAAGGACTGAACACTGAGGTGAGTTTACAGCATGCTAATGAAATTGCTATTTAATGTGAAATGCTGAAATGTAATAGTCCCACACAAGGAGATGGATGTATACAGTCTAGTGAATATGATATCAGGGTTTATACATTTTTGTTTCCCCTCTCAGTAGAGCACATAAAATGTTGCACGTTTGAGCATGAAATTACCATCTAAATTGAGAAACTCTGATCTAACTCACTTGGGAAATAGAAGGCTTTATGTACAAAAATATGCAAAGGGATATGTGTTTATGATGATGAGTTAATGATCACTAGTATAAAATTGCACTTTTTGGCACAGTATAACATTTAAAGGAACTCCGGTCAATTTACCATTTACATTTCAAGGGAATGCATCCATGTTTCTATTACATCTACAGTATCATAGGTATGCACATACATTTCATGGAACAGCCTTCTTAATGAAGGTTTGCAAGTGGTCTCAAAGTTTTTATTTCACAAAAAAGTGGTCTAACTGAATTATGTTCTACAATTCGCAGTACTGAAAACATTTGCATGATATTTAGCTTCCCTCTTTAGCTTTCTTCATCACCTGAAAAAGTTAAACACAGTGTTTTGTATTTCTTTCAGTGCTGGTAAAAAAAGTAATACTTTTATGACAACAGTGCTGTTATTAGACCATTAATCATTACAGCTGAAAATCTCACCCTTCGCTTCTAACACATAATCCTCCCCAGTGTATGAAAGTAAACACTATAAATGCAGAACACGGTCATCAAAAAGTTACACTGCCCCACGCTGAACGAATATATATATATATATATATATATATATATATATATATATATATATATATATATTACCTACTGGCGATAGCCAGTAGGTAGTTATAGTTAGGACCACGTTTCCATAGGAAAACCTCAACATTCTATTTTGAATAACTTTGGCGCCGGTCGACGAATCCTCGCGAATTTCTCAAAATAGGTGGGGCGCTACGCTCCGCTCCTACCCTGAAAGTCTCGGGGGGATTCGTCAAGCGGGGGCTGAGATAAAAGGGGGGTCCCAAAACGCGTTTTTCCCATGCATTTTTCCATAGGACCTTTAGAACGAGCTACAGCCCGAATGGCTGAACAGAATTACTCAAAATTTGGCAGAGAGGTAGTCCCTAGGTCAAGGAAGTGCCTTTTGTAGGTTTGGTGTAAATCTGTTCAGTAGATTCTGAGAAAATAGCCTTTAAATCAATATATATATCTGAGCCAGCTTACGGTACGCTTACCGTACGCTTACGGTAAGCGTACGGTGGCGTGCGCGAGCGCGATTCTGATTGGCTCTTAGATCTTAGTAAACATTCGAATCGGCCGAAACCAGGAAGCGGCGGCCGCCATTTTGTCTCTCGCACTGAGAGAGATTTTTAAAATCGGAAGCCAAAAAACATGTAAAGGGGCTGTTTTGACAACTCCCTCCCACATAGTCATGTTGAGGGAGTCCCCAAACATCCCCCAAGTGCAAAAACGGTTTTATTTTTTTTTCGGCAATTTCGCGGGGTACGCTTACCGTACGCTTACCGTAAGCGTACGGTAAAAAAATAAAAATAAAAAAAACACTATCCACACTTACCCCACCCCCTGTGCTTTTGGTGGCCGAAGGCCACCAAATGTGCTGGGCTTATTACAATGGAAAAAAACACTATCCACACTTACCCCACCCCCTGTGCTTTTGGTGGCCGTAGGCCACCAAATGTACAGGGCTTATTATAAGGGAAAAAAACTTAGCATTTAAAAAACCGTACTAATTCACTGAAAAAACCATAGGTTTCACACACGTTATAGTTAGGAATTAGCATTTAAAAAACCTTGCAAATTCACTGAAAAAACCATAGGTTTCACACATGTTATAGTTAGTGGAAATTTTACTGATAAAAAACCAATGAAATTGCCCCGTTATAGTTAGCGCAGGCAACTATAACTCACGCGACCGCAATCCTCTGCTGATGACATATGTGTCTTTATGAAAAAAAAATATTTGTAATATATGTATAGCTAAAAATGTATGGAAGAAGGCATGGGCAAATAAGTGTCTAAATACAGTATTAGCATCAGCAGAGGATTGTGGTCGCGTGAGTTATAGTTGCCTGCGCTAACTATAACGGGGCAATTTCATTGGTTTTTTATCAGTAAAATTTCCACTAACTATAACATGTGTGAAACCTATGGTTTTTTCAGTGAATATATATATATATATTGACAAAGGCGGCTTGCCGTCGAAACGCGTCTTGGTCTCTTAAACGAAAATAAAATTCCTTCATGCTTAATTCTCACGGAGTCTACGCCTGTTTTGAATCTTGACAGCAGGACTGGTTGTATATAGATATATATATATATATATATATATATATATATATATATATATATATATATATTCCAAATGTGCAGATGTCGAGCGCTCTCAGGAACAGAATAATCCAACACAAATGGCAGAACAAACGGGTGTTTATTCACAACGCGTTTCGACTATCAAAGCCTTGCTCACGTGAATAACAGTGCTACAGTGAAAACAAACTAAATAAAGTTTTGAGCGCTGTGAAAACAGACAATGGACCCAAAAATCATGGTGGCAGAAAACCCGCCCAATGTAGCAGCCATCTTGGAGTGATACAATAACCATCTCAAACATGAAAGTAAACATGAAAGTAAACAATAACCAGTTGTCCAGGTCAGCCATAGGCAATCAAATTGACCACAAAATTGTATGAAATTGAGTACTCCATGAGCCAACAGAACTATCCTTAACTGTAAGGTGGAGCATTCCAGGCACCCCTGAATATTTGGTTATTTCCAAGGACTGGCAGGAGCAACTCGCATTCGCGAGGGGAACGATATCCACACATTCAGCAGGCACTATACTCGGGTGTAGTGCATATGGAAGAAGAGGAAGAACGCAGGGCGGCTGCCCTGGCGATATTTGCCAAAAAACCCAAGAGTCTATCAGTTGCTAAACCAGGCACCACATCAACATTATCCACTGATGACAAAATGAATAAACTGGAGAAACTTAAAAGGACGGAAATCTCGAAGTGGTGGGAGGCCATTTCGCTCCAAAATTACATAGACCAAGTGATGGTGCCTAGAGGTCTTAGGATTTTTATCACACCGACGTATGAAGCACCTAATCCAGCAATGCTCACTGAATGGTCGGAGAACTCTGCTACAAGCTCCAGGCGCATGCTTGAGATCCTAGTGAAATACGCTTGGATAGACAGAGAAATAATTCTCAAACAAATACAGGAGATTACTGATGAACTGAAAAATATCATCGACAAAGAGACCATTGATAAATCCTTGACAAGTATGAAAGAGCGGTTGAAAAAACATGAGGAGGAGATCAAAGCGCGGAAGGAGAGAAAAATGAACAGAGACTATAATGATTATGAGTCTGGTAGAATCCTCACCTTCAGCCGGAAGTACGATCATCTCTATGAATATAAAGAAAAACCGCCATCCATGAGGGAAGACAGAGACACGGAGCCAACTCCATCGACATCTACCGCGAGTGATATTGAATCTGATATCTCCACGGAAGAAACCAATAGTCTTGAGACGACAACACGACAAGTGAATTTTTTGGAGGAATATCGTCACCTGCGCCGGAGCAGACGGACGACAAAGGAGACTCCGGCGAAGACTACATCAGGATGGAGGGGACGAGGACGGGGAAGGGGACGAGGAAACGAAGGAATAGAAGAAAGAGAATCCACCAACGATGGGAGGAGAGGCAGAGGAAGGGGCGGCGTGGGAAGCTACAGAACCCGCTCAAGAAGGATGCGATAATGGATATGACAATGGTAAACAAAACTGTCATTAATCTTTCCAACAGGGTGATGACCGATTTGGAAAAACGGACTCTGTGTTTGGGTCTGTCCTTTTGCCCTTCCAGATCTTTTAACTTCACCGACACCAGGATAGATTTGTTCAAATTCACTAGAAAATTGAAGTTGAAGAAATGGCATGCACTTAAAAGGTTGGGCAGTACCATTGGGACCAAACCATCCATCCCTAGACGTCACGATGTGATCACCACAGGTGATATGGATGCCCTGATCAATCTCATTGAACTAGAATGTGAAACAACAAGTGCCACTAACACCAACATCCACAACTCCATCATTGCTGACGACAACAGTGCCCCCACCACCAGTACTCAGACCCTTATAGAATATGGGGTCACCATGGATGATAGTGCCATGTCGGGTTTCAAACCAAAATCCACATTTCTCCCTTCCCTTCCACACGATAACATCGATACGTTCCATGACTGTGTTGCCAAGGCGCTATGTACTTACAGAACCAAGAAAAACAATATCAGACACAACAATCTATCGTTTGGTCAAAGACAAGCTCTCCATGATCTTGCTAATGATTCCAACGTGGTAGTACGCCCTGCTGACAAGGGTGGCAATGTTGTCATCCTCAGCAGAGACAAATATGTAGCAGAAGCTCTCAGACAGCTTGATGATTCCAATAGTTATGTCTCTGTTTCCATGGAATCATACAACCATAGCGTTATCAACTTATGGGACAAACTCCTTGTATGGAAAGACAAGGGGATTCTAGAATGGGAGGAGTACAGATACCTCAAAAACGATCATCCTGTGCTCCCAGTACTATACCTTTTGCCCAAGCTGCATAAGAATCCTGTTGACCCTCCGGGGCGCCCCATCGTGTCATCCAGAGGCAGTGTTACCGAACATGTCTCTAAATATGTGGACCACTTCCTCAGGGAGTATGTCATGGCATTACCCAGTTACGTGAGGGACACGAAAGATTTTCTGACCAAGATCCAGGACATCCAGTGGGATGAGAAATTCTTTCTCATCACACTTGATGTGCAATCCCTCTATACGATCATCGATCACGAACAAGGATTGAGGGCTTGTGAGCATTTCCTCAATGCAAGACCTCTTAGACTCAGGGAACACAGCAAGATGCTGTTGGGGATGATAGAGTTCTGTCTCTCCAACAACATTTTTCTATTTGATGGCAGACTCTACAGGCAAACGACAGGTACGGCGATGGGATCCTGCTTTGCCCCCAGTTTCGCCAACCTCTTTATGGGTCACTGGGAGGAGACCATATTGGCCAAACAGGAGCTTGCCCATCAGTTTGCGCATGTCATCAAATGGATGCGCTATATTGATGACCTTTTTATTGTCTGGGGGGGTGATGAAGATGAAGCCTTGGATTTTATCCAATGCCTCAATCAAAACTCCAGCAATATTGTTCTCACAGGACAGGTTAGCAGCACCAGTGCAGAATACTTGGATGTCAAAATTGACATAATTAACAACCGATTGTGTACCACTCTCTTCAGAAAAGTCACTGCTGGCAACAGCATTTTACATGCATTGAGCAGTCACCCAGAGACCCTTAAGTGGAGCATCCCCTTTGGTGAGCTCATGAGGGCCAAAAGAAATTGTAATTCGGAACAAGCCTACCTACAAGTGAGTGAGGAGATGTTTGAACGATTCAGGAATAGAGGTTATCCCAATTGGGTACTCAATAGAGCCAGAGAGAGGGCCAACGGGATTTCCAGAACTTCCACTTTGGAGAGTGAACCCACTCAGACATCTAAGGAGAAGGAGGATGTCACACGTATCATCATGACCTACAACACTGATTCGGATAACGTCAAACACATACTGACCAAACATTGGAATGTTCTTACTGCTGACAATGTCATTGGCAACAGCATTCCCAAGCGACCTAGTATCACCTACAGGAAGGGTAAGAACATTAGGGACATGTTGGTACGCAGTGACGTGACAGAGTACCCTGACAAGCACACACATGGGCTTCAGGGATTTTTTCCCTGTGGCCATTGTAAGGCGTGCAAACAGAGTACATTCCTCAAAACGACCACATACAATGGAGTTGTCAAGGAGATAGAGCAATTTCTTACATGCAGCACCACATTCGCCATCTATGTGATTGTTTGTCCTTGCAACAAGTGGTACATAGGAAGCACTACCCTCCAAGCTAAAAAACGGGTACTTGAGCACAGCAGAGCTATAACACACAGGGACGAAAAGTATCCTGTCGCACGTCACTACAGGGACTATCATTTCTCTGATTCCACTCTGCTTAGGTACTTCATTTTGGAACAAGTCCTCAACAACCCAAGGGGAGGAGACAGGGTACTCAGGTTGAGACAAAGGGAATCCAAATACATTGTTGATTTTCAAAGTAAGGACCCAGGGGGTCTCAATCAGGACGAAGAACTAGCCGTACACCTGAGAGAGTGACAATTGGCATTCTGCCACCAGCCTTTTTGTATCTGATGTGTATGATGTATCATAGTTACTTTATGTCATGTATGTGTAACCTGTACACAATTTTACCTTCCTCCTTTCTTCCTAATTTTAGATCATGTACTAGAACTGTATAAGATGCAGAATCTTTTTGCATCTGTTTTTAACCATGTTTTTTCATTTGATTTGTTTATTTTTTCCAGGAGGAGAGGCAGGGGCCCCAACACTGACACTCACTCTGCACGGGCAGCTCTCCCTCTCTCCCCCTTCACCTCACCGATGTCATCACCAGTTCTGGATATTTGGGCGTGTGAAAGACTTGGTCCTTCTTCTGGTTAATACGGTTAGCCCCACTTGGGGAACACATACCATACTACATATGAATACAAGCCCCTTCCGCCCCCCCTTGTTTTGCTGATTGTTGTCACATAACCTGTTGATAGAGGATTTCCTGCACATTTGGGTCAGGTCTTTGCCTCTGACTTCTGCCAAACTGTAGTGACATGGGGTGGCCGGTACAAGTACGTCACAGGTATTTGCCATTTATGTCAAACACTATGCCTCATGAGTACTCAATTTCATACAATTTTGTGGTCAATTTGATTGCCTATGGCTGACCTGGACAACTGGTTATTGTTTACTTTCATGTTTACTTTCATGTTTGAGATGGTTATTGTATCACTCCAAGATGGCTGCTACATTGGGCGGGTTTTCTGCCACCATGATTTTTGGGTCCATTGTCTGTTTTCACAGCGCTCAAAACTTTATTTAGTTTGTTTTCACTGTAGCACTGTTATTCACGTGAGCAAGGCTTTGATAGTCGAAACGCGTTGTGAATAAACACCCGTTTGTTCTGCCATTTGTGTTGGATTATTCTGTTCCTGAGAGCGCTCGACATCTGCACATTTGGAATAATTAATTTCCGGCGTGCTCCGCCGGCGTGTGCGCCAGCTTTCTCGGGTCCCAGCAATCGGAAGGAGCGCTGTCTTGTAGTTATATATATATATATATATATATATATATATTCACTGAAAAAACCATAGGTTTCACACATGTTATAGTTAGCGGAAATTTTACTGATAAAAAACCAATGAAATTCCCCCGTTATAGTTAGTGCAGGCAACTATAACTCACGCGACCGCAATCCTCTGCTGATGCTAATACTGTATTTAGACACTTATTTTCCCATGTCTTCTTCCATACATTTTTAGCTATACATATATTACAAATATTTTTTTTTTCATAAAGACACATATGTCATCAGCAGAAGATTGCGGTCGCGTGAGTTATAGTTGCCTGCACTAACTATAACGGGGGAATTTCATTGGTTTTTTATCAGTAAAATTTCCGCTAACTATAACATGTGTGAAACCTATGGTTTTTTCAGTGAATTTGCAAGGTTTTTTAAATGCTAATTCCTAACTATAACGTGTGTGAAACCTATGGTTTTTTCAGTGAATTTGTACGGTTTTTTAAATGCTAAGTTACTTTACGCAATTTGTGGCGTGCGCGCCCACTTTACGCAGTTAGTGCCGTACACGCAAGGTGGGCACGCGGTGCGCGTAGCGCACCGTGCGCACATGGAGGACATATTATGCGCTTCCTTGTGATAGGTAATCTGTTAAATTTAATTTGTAAGTGATGACAATAATACGCCATGCACAGAGAGTGTTTTTTTTTTTTTTATTAAAATTTTTAGCGTAAGCGCACCGTACGCGTACGGCAAGCGTAATCGGCGAAATTTTCAAAAAATAAAAATTTACCGTTTTTGGCCTTAGGGGATCTTTGAGGACTCAACTAACATGGCTATGTGCATGGGCGCTGTCTAAACAGCCCCTTTATATGTTTTTTGCCTTTGTTTACAGCCCCCCCTCAGAGTGCGAGAGAGAAAATGGCGGCCGCCGCTTCCTGGTTTCGACCGATTCGAATGTTTACTTAGATGTAACAGCCAATCAGAATCGCGCTCGCGCACGCCACCGTACGCGTACGGTAAGCTTACGGTAAGCGTACCGTAAGCTGGCTCAGATATATATATTGATTTAAAAGCTATTTTCTCAGAATCTACTGAACAGATTTACACCAAACCTACAAAAGGCACTTCCTTGACCTAGGGACTACCTCTCTGCCAAATTTCTAGTAATTCTGTTCAGCCGTTCGGGCTGTAGCCCTGTCTAAAGGTCCTATGGAAAAATGCATGGGAAAAACGCGTTTTGGGACCCCCCCTTTTATCTCAGCCCCCGCTTGACGAATCCCCCCCCGAGACTTTCAGGGTAGGAGCGGAGCGTAGAGCCCCACCTATTTTGAGAAATTCGCGAGGATTCGTCAACCGGTGCCAAAGTTATTCAAAATAGAATGTTGCGGATTTCCTATGGAAAAGGGGTCCCAACTATAACTACCTACTGGCGACCGCCAGTAGGTAATATATATATATATATATATATATATATATATATATATATACACACACACACACATACACATACACATACACACACACACACAAATATTTATTTATATTCACTGAAAAAAACCATATGTTTTACAGGCGTTCTAGTTAGGAATTAGCATTTAATAAACCTTAGAAATTCACTAAAAAAAACGTAGGTTTCAGGGACATTATAGTTAGTTGAACATTTGACTCTCAAAACCAGAGAAATTCGCCTGTTATAGTTAGTTGAGTTAACTAACTTGCGCAACCGAAATGCACGGATGATGATTGATGATGATGTCACATATCATCTTACATCAATCATGACCTGGTCAGTGACATCACTGATGACATCACTGATGACATCATCCAGTGAATGTGTGTTTCTATAAAATGTAAATATGTTTTATATATATATGCCAAGGTGTATTGAAGAATGAATGCATTTACAAGTGCCTAAAGGAATTATTTTGTATATATGTGACTGACTGTATAAGTGAGTGATTGAACGGGTCTTACTGAATGCATGGGTTAGTGACTAAACTGTGTAAACGTCTGTATAAGTCTCTCCATTGGTGTGTAAGCAACTGCATGGGTTGCTGAATACATACAGGAGTGTCTTACATAGGTTATTGATTTGTTGTCCGAGTATCTGTATAGGTCCCCGAGTGTCTTGAGTGGGTATATGAGTCTGTGCATAGATGTCTGAGTGGGTGATTCAGTGGTTGTATGGATTAAAAAGTGTGTCTGGAAAGGACTGTATGGGTGAGTTAGTGCATCTATGGGTGTGTTGGTGAGTGAATAAATATCTCAGTGGTATATCTGTGACTAACTACATGTTTTAGGCCACTATATGTGAGTGTTGGAGTATATAAATGAGTATACGTGACACTAAGTTATTTCAAGAGTGGGTGTATATATAAGGGTCTGCTTCTATCAGTGATTGTATAAGACAGTAAATATGTGTTCGTATCTGTATAAATAAGTGATGTGGTATGTATAAAAATAACGAACTTGGTGTGTACAACTGTATACATGAATAAATTGGTATGTGATTCATTCTTTGCATTACGGACTAGGCGTGTAACTATGGATGAGTGACAGAGTGTTACTGCATGTATAGATGTAAGAGTGCATATTATAGTCCTCTATTGATGAGTAACTACATGTATAAGTGACTTGATGTGTGTGTATACCTAGGAAATAGTAAGTGCTATGTAGTATATGGCATACTTCTGTGTATGGTTTCAAAAATAGTAGTCCGCATTTTAGAATGGGTGTCAAAGTTTATATTAGAGCATCAGTATGTGCATCAGATTGACACGTGGATGATGTCATCAGTGATGTCACTGACCATGTCATGAGTGATGTAATATGTCATCAGCAGTGCATTGCGGGCGCGCGAGTTAAAGTGAGCTCAACTAACTATAACAGGCGAATTTCTCTGGTTTTATATGAGTCAAATGTTCAACTAACTATAACGTCCCTGAAACCTATTTTTTGTGTGAATTTTAAGGTTTTTTAAATGCTCATTCCTAACTATAACGTCTGTAAAACCTATGGTTTTTTAAGTGAATTTCGAAGGTTGTTTAAAATGTTAATTTCATATTTTAATGGTTATAAAAGCCTATATTTTTTTCTATTATATTTTTAAATATTTTGGAACTCTATTATCCTTCTTTTTTTAACTTTAAAAATCATGTAATGTTTTATTTCTTCCCCCAAAAAATACGTATATTTTTTTTGGGGGGGGGAGAAAACAGCACTGCCATACCGGTAGCATACCAAGCTCCATCACCATACAAACCCTATCCACCGTATTGCTAAACTCGTAAATTATGCTCATTTCATATCCGACGAGTTTGTGGCACAGCGTAACATCATATACGCATGAAGTCACCCCAGGTACTACTTTGGTATCAGACGGGTACGCAGTACCAAGCCACGCTTTACGTCATGTATGTATGGGGTCGCGCCTGCTGCGCATTGGACGAGTACACGCTGCCAGGCCCTGTGGTACATATAGAATTGCGTCGGGTACGCCAGTCCCATATTTTTTGTCACAAAAGTATATCTAAATAACTTTAAACAGTATATGAAAGCACGCGAAAACCTAAATTATTTTAAACATTTAAATATTTCTAACTGTAATAAACTTATATTATGATAAATATATTTTGTCAAAACCGTGTCGGGTGCGGCCTCCTTGCGCGCTCGGTGCGCGATTGACATGCGACCTTAAAAAAAAGCATTTGTTTGGTTCAGAACATGTCCCATTGTAACAGTTGTACGACCCCACCCATTTTACTCATTCTCTCTACAGCGTTTGATGAGACATCTTCTGCTTAGAAAGCTTTTATGCAAAGTGTTTTCCTGTATACACAAATCTTATACTACACACAACATGCAACGATCAGCTTGATCAATATTCATGCTCTGTACATTAGCCTTCCACGTGCGATTGCCATGCATCTCAAACGTTCCATCAAAAAACAAATATATGTTACACAATGCCCTTGGTGTGTTTGTCTGCACATTTTTGTGCTGCCTTTCGGCCTGGGTATTGCGGTCTCGAAGGAGCATCATCAGCCACGAGCAGACTGCACATCCTAGATCACATGCCATCTCATTAACGATAGTTAGCGCCCTCCCGACACATGCTACACTAATCTAAATTGCACACTCTGCGAGGTCAAAACTACAAAAGAAACACACATAAGTACACTTCCTGGCCAGGCAGGAACTGAACAACGCCCAAGTCCACGGAATAATTATTGACACCCCTACGCTGGCCTGGCGTACGCAAGTCCAGCCCACTTTGCGTACGTATAAATAGGATAACCACGACGCCACACGTCCCTCTTCTTCCACACTACCTCAAATGATTTGCCGCATCCACCTCGCATATCACAATGTGCAATAAAAAAAAAAAAAGGAAATGGATCCATAAGGTGTACTCCATCCTGGCAATCAACACGGCCTCTAAATTGTGAGCCCTACTGCCCGTCGTCTACGAAAGGGATCCATGAGGTGTACACTCTCCTGCAATCAACACTCCATCTGAATTGTGAGCACTGCTGCCCGTAGTGTTTGCTCACACAACAATGACAGCAGGTAAGCAGAACGGCCTGGGTGCACAGGGAATCCAATTGAGTGCGCTGAACGAGAGGGGTGGGGTACTTCAGCCTAGCTGCGCAGGTCCGAACAAACGATATTGCCATGTGTTATGATGTGATCTTTGACCTCATTCAGTCACATCTCTGTCTCATTTTAAAGACCTACTGTACTGTAGGCCTGAGCCAGCGGACAGCGCTGCCCTACAGACACCTCTTCAGCGTGGTGCTGCAGGAGGGATGGGATGCATCAGCCAGACTGCGCACGTGCGAATAAGCGATATTGCCATGTGTTATGATGTGATCTTTGACCTCATTCAGTCACATCTCTGTCTCATTTTAAAGACCTGCTATACCATAAGGTAGGCCTGAACCTATGGGCAGCACTGCCCTACAGACACCTGTTGAGGGCGGTTCTACGGGAGGGGTGGGGTGCATCACCCTGAGTGTGCACGTGCAAAAAAGCAATGTTGCCATGCGTAATGATGAGATCTCTGACCTCATTCAGTCACATCGGTCTAATTTTAAGGACCTGCTGGACCGTACTGTAGGCCTGAGCCAGCGGGCAGCGTTGCCCTACAAACACGTGGCATTGGTTTTTAGGACACTGTAGTGAGCTCCTTACTAAGTGTACATGCACACAGGCTCCCGCCACCGCATTACACAAGCACATTATGCTTCTGGCATGCGCTCTGTTCCTTTGTTTGTGAACGTTGGCATAACATATTATTTAAACTTGTGTATTCTCGTGCACTCCAACTCCTCTTTGAACTACGATTACCACTAACAGTCGGTAGATCATACTTCAGAACCAAAGGATGCACTCAACTCCTATTTTCTATCAAGCTTGAAATAAACCTTCATTTACCTCCAGACGTTTTCCACCATTAAATTATTCCTCCCTTTTCAGACATTCCATTAATTGCCACAAGAAGGGCAGAGCGGGAGCTGACCCCGCAATGATGCCCTGGCATTCTGACACCTTCCATCGTGGTATCAAGACACCGTCCCCGACCGGAGACCTGGTCTATCGTACAACTATACCCCAGAGTAGGAGCTTGCACCAACACGTCGTGGGACACACCAGTGGTGGTAGGTGAGCAGTGAAGCCTCGGTGTGCAAGACCTACAATTGAGAACAGTGCGGGGGAAGGGGTTGGGGTGCAGCACCCTGGGTGCACAGTGCATGCAAGCAATTTTCCCGTAGCTAATAATGTAGGACTATATTATCAAACAACGGCGATAACATTATCACCACTCTAGCGACAGGAAACTGCAGCTAAAGCGCCTATAAGGGGTTGATAATATGCCCTTGTAAATTCCCCTAGAAGCCCAGGTTCACACCAGAACATGGGCTTCTAAGGGAATTCACAAGGGCATATTGCCAACCTCCAAGTTTCCTGCCGCCAAAATCGACGATAATGTTATCGCCCTTCCTTCATAATATGGCCCATAATCTCTGGCCTCATTTTTAATTTTAAGGACTTGCTGAACCACACTTTTTCTCACAGACCCCAGCGTTCTAGACAAACGGGTGACGGAGGGTAAACACTAAGGGCTGGGTGCAATAGGCCAACGCTGTGTCTCCTCCTCCCAATCTCCTTTTGACTCTCCCTCCCCTTCTCCCTTCCACCCACTCCCCCTCCCTTCCATTCTCACTATGGTCCTTTCATTTGGACAACCTTTCGTTACCTCTTCCACATAGCACACATACTTACGTTTCATTTTTGTCGTGCAGGTTTCCTACGCTGCTTCCACTGGAGTCCAACCCACGTTTTTTTTATTATACTGTTCTATTAAAGTTACATTTCTATTTATTTCTGTTTTAATAAAGGTTACTTATTTTTTCAAATAAATAACAGTGTATAGGTCTTCTTTTTCTGACGATACTTGTCTATTGCTTATTGTGAAAATCATCTGTTTATAGGAGATTTTAAGGACAACATTATTTAATATTAGAGTGCACCTACCAAACATAATCTAACTATCAGACAAATGAAGCTTGGGTAATTGTACAACTGCAAGAGTTCTATGAGTGTATCACTTTATAACGCCATAAGTACTGCCCATGTGATTACAGAACAAAGAAGGCACTACCTAGGACCACCGAGGCCTCAGTGACTGCAGAGGCCCACCCTGCATATTTAAATAAAGACCCAGAATGTGGCGATCCCCGGACTTCGGTTGGCCTCGAACCCCCAAACAATTAGTAAACAATACCCGGGAAGTTGGCGCTCCCCTAGGCTGCAAAACGTCTCTGTGCCCTTCCGCACCTAATTTACATGTGACATTAAGATCCCCAGTCCTACAGAGACCCCGCAATATAATAATTGGATTGGCCACGGAACATTACCCACCCACCAGGGGCCTCATTTAAAAGAACGGGTGAGATCTCGCTTTTCTTTTTTCTTCTTTTCTCTCCATTTTCACCATCCACATCCCCCTCTATTACAGCGATACGAGGTTTTCCTCCTCTCGCTTCAAGTAGTCGAACAAGTATTTGCTATCACAGGGTGGAAGCTATGCACCACCCTCTAATAGCAAACACAAATATCCAGCAAATGCACACCCCGGGACATTGTATGAGCTGTGCCTGAGAGGTCGCCCTCCCTACTACCATGATGCATTTGTTAGTATAAACGCATACTAACACTACTTACACACGTGTAGTACAGCGACCAGAATGTAGTAAAGAAGCAGAGGAAGCGCAAAATCTAAAAATCTAACTCTTACCAGAAGTCGGATGACAGTTCAATGAGCCGATGACCCTGGCATGAGGAGAAACAGCTACACGAACAAAACGGGTGTTCAGCACAACGCAAGCAATTTTGAAATATTGCTGAGTGGTGCCTTCTTTTGACCTTCTCCCACTCGTCGCCAAATTTATGTAGTGAAGAGGCAAACAGCAGTGAATCCAATAAGTAGATTTTACAAGAAAACAAGACACCTGAAACAACCACCAACAGGAGCAGACAGCAAAGCAACTGTCTGATCCAGCACCGTGTACAAACTCCGCAAGGTTCCCCTCATGACAGCCCTACATTCTAACATTACATACGGAGGCCCATATTATCAAGAAATGGCGTTAAAATTATCGCCGCTTTAGCGGCAGGAAACTGCCGCTTAAACGACAATAATGGGCTTGATAATATGCCGTAGAGAATTCCAACAGAAGCCCATGTTCTAGTGTTAACATGTGCTTCTATTGGAATTCTCTATGGCATATTATCAAGCCCATTATCGCCGTTTTAGCGGCAGTTTCCTGCCACTAAACCAGCGATAATTTTAAAGCCATTCCTTGATAATATGTCCCTTAGATTCTAGTAGAATTACATACCAACATTCTACTATGACTTACAATGGAATACTACACAGAGCACATGACTTTACAGCAATGAGCTCATAGTTTTATCCACGAGTCTTGACACCGGTAGGAGTAAGACTTTCGCTTCCCACTCTCTATATTGTATAAACGTAAACTAACACTTCTTCCACAAGTATGCCCAGAGCACATCACTTTACAGCAATGAGCTCACAATTTAGGCTCACGGTTTAATCCCAGAGTCTACACACCAGTAGGGATGAGTAGTTCGCTTCCCACTCCCTATATACTATAAATGCATACTAACACTACTTACACACTTATACTCCAGCAGCTAGTATCCTACACCACCCAGAGCCCATCACTTTACAGCAATCAGCTAGGTTTCATCCCCAAATCTTCACACTGGTAGGCGTAACTACTTCGCTTCCCGCTTCCGGTATACTATCAACACACAGTCACTTCCCACTCCCTGTATGGTATAAACGCCTACTAACACTACTTGCACATGTATGCTACAAACACCAGACCACGTCACTTTACAGCAATGACCTCACGGTTCAGACTCTCGGTTTCATACCAGAGTGTAGCACCATATCATATCACCACCATGCCAGTCTGGGCAACACCGCACTTTCAGACTGTTAACAGTGATAACTACCTTCTGGATTCTTTTAGCTTTCAAAAATTCTCTCTATTACGGTCTTTCTACTTTTCCATATAAATAGTTTTTTTAATATTCAAGTACACATCCAAGTCAGAAATGCAACTTATTCTATCAACACACTAGAACATTCTACAACACGTGGAGGTTTAAAGTTCATCAATTTTTTTAAACCCAACGATATTTTTTTGCAACATTTTCTCCAACATTTAACGGCACGTGCAGGTTTAAAGTTCACGATTGTTTTAAGTTCGAACAGTGCCTTCCAAATGCAAGTCGCACGTGTGGTTGAGTTGAGCAAATTTTATCCTATAATATGTCCGTGCTAACTGCTTTTTCTTAACCAATCACAAACATACTTTTCCACAAAACGAATGAGCACCCTACTTTTAAAAAACAATGCTTTTAATCTCCCAATCAGGTACAGTTTTGTATCAGAAAAGAAACTAGTTCCCCATCTTTAAACAGATCTCTTATTCTACGAAGGAACTGCATGAGCTACAGACATCTTTCCATACCTTCCAGCCATACCTTCAAAATGCTAGTGTGGATCGTAGGACATAGCTATGTTTTCTGGTTCAAGAGGTATGCAGAACGGAGACGTATTGACTTAGAGCTAGGTTTACAAAATGTGGACATTAAATGGTTTAGACAGAGAGGATTGAATTGGCACCAATTGTTGCCTTTGGTTAAAACCTGTTTGCATCTCCAACACCCTGACCTCATGATTGTGCACTGTGGTGGAAACGACCTAGGCACATTGACTGGGGTAGATTTGGAAATGCTTGGGCAATTGATGTTACCTTTGCCTCAAACTGTCTTTGTATATTCCAATATATGCCAAAGACAGAAGTGGAAATGGTCCAAACAATTTTGTCCTCAGATCGAAAAATCTCAAAAAAAAGTCAAAGCTGTCTCTGCATACCTCAGAGACCACAAAATGGGGTCCATATACAACAACATATGTTTTGATATGGCGGATATATACAGAAGTGATGGAGTACACTTCACAGATCAGGGAAATCTAGTTTTCCTGAATAACTTGAAGCTGTGCATCTGCACTTCTATGTAGCTCCAACTAATGAACATAAGGGCTCTTTTTAGAGCCACCCTATAACTTACAACTTAGGCCCCCTATTTTAGGGCCATATAACGCCAACTCCCGCACCCTCGCCAAAATGTATTCTCCACACAGCTGTGGCGCAGCGGCCAGAAGATCTCACTTTGCAGCAAAGACCTCTCGCTTTTGATCCCCAGCTCTACTCACCCATAGGGGTGAGAAGTTTGTGCTCTACAAATACCATATTGATTTACCTTGGCACTCCCTATACAACACCACCTAAGCACCATACACAAGCTACAATGTTCTGAACAAAAGTTCATCCAAGTACCTATAACTACATGCTGGCACTACTTGCACAGATGTGGCACAGCGGCCAGAGCACATGACTTCATAAGCATATGACACACAGTTTGGGCTCACGCTTTAATCCCCATCTCCGGCAGCAGCTCAGCAACATGAGACTCTAGACAATACCTCACATATATTCCGTACCCCAGGACTTTCATACCAGTACGGGTCAGTAGTTCGTCCTAGGAGTTATAAACACATCCGGACACTACTTCCACAACTGTAGTTCAGCGGCCACGGCACATGACTTCACAGCATAAGACACACAATTTGAGCTCACGCTTTAATCCCAGAGTCCCGCACCAGCTCACCTTACCCGCATCAGACTCTACCCAATACCTCACTTAATTTCCATAGCCCAAAACTTACACACTGGTAGGGGTTAATAAGTCGCTTCGCACCCCCTCTATAGCACACCCTAAACACCCCATAGAGGTTACAGTGCTCCTATCCTCCTATTTCCCACTTTTCCCCCACTTTTTTCACCTTACTCGCTTCAACGAAACCACAAAATGGCAGCCAACACTTCCTAGCTGCAACCGTTCGCACCGCTCGCAGCCAACCAGCAACAAGCTCGTGCTCATAACGCCTCAGCCAATCAGATGGCAGAATTCCCAAATATCGACATCTGTAAATTTCAATATTCCTCAAAAACTACTGAACGAATTTACACCAAATAAACAGAATCTTGCTTTCTAGGCCAAGACCCTTCTCCCTGCCAAATTTGGGGTAATTCCGTTCACCCGTTCGACCTGTAGCCTTGTCTAAAGTTTCCTATGGAAATTAACATGGAGAAAACACGTTTTGGGACCCCCTTTTTTCCTCGGCCCCCCCTTGACAAATCACCCCCAAACTTTCAACATAGGAGTGGATCTTAAAGAATTTGTTTTGAAAATTTCACGAAGATTTATCAATCAGCGCCAAAGTTATTGCGAATAGAATGTTGCCATTTTCCTATAGTAGTAACTAGGTCCTAACTATAACTACCTACTGGCGACCGCCAATAGGTGATTATGTATTATATATATATATATATATATATATATATATATATATATATATACATACAAAAGCGCCCAATCCGTGAAGAACAGGTAGAGGCCACTCGAGGGGAACAGTTGGAGGATCTTTAATTAAAACAGCTGTTGCATAATGCATTTCGGCCCTACGGCCTTCCTCAGATGCCGCGGTGTGCAAAGGGTAACTCCACCTCCACCTTTGAAAATTCAAAGTTTCTCCCATTGGTGGAAATCCACTGACCGAAGGTCACAGGATTACAACTCCACTGCAGTTCTGCCACAACTACAGCTCCCAGAATGCTGTACAAACGGGTGAGTGTTGCTTGGGAGGTGCGGAGTGTCAAAATACAGAGTCTTAGCTAAGGATAGTTATCGATCTCCCTCCAGTCCCCTTCAACGTTCCAGTATATATATATATATATATATATATATATATATATATATAAAATATAATATAATATAATATATATTTTTGGATGTTTGTACACGCTGGCCAGCAGCGTGTTTAAGAGGCCCCGTTCCACTTTGAGGCCGGATCATTGCTGGCACAACTGTTGACTTTACCAAGGGATTGGTAGCTCCAGCCCGCCTCGGACTGCAGAGTGGGGATAGGGCTGTTGCCAGGAGCAGCTCGTCACTGCACGAGGAGCCGGGAATCATTGCATGCCGACTCGCGGCCCGCCCGGTTCCTGCAGGAGGGACTGGAACGTCAGTGGGGGCCTGAGGAAGTCAGAGGACACCATTCCTAAACGGGGCCAGCCATCATAACCACACTCACCATTTCTTCCCGTGGACATTGACAACTATTTTTTTCCCCCGTGCATTGCCTTTCCCTAACTGGTGAACTCTGGGTACTGTAGTGAAGACCTAAAGACTACAGAAGGTGTGTAAGCTAACAACTGTGGGTGGAGCTCTCCGACCAATGAGAGAGTGGTAGGAGATTAAAAGGCAGAGATGGAATAGTGCTTCGTTTTTGGAGGCATCTGACGAGGCAAAGGGTCGCCGAAATGCATAATGCCAAGAGTCCAATAAAAGGTTTCCCAACAGGATTCCCCAGTGTGGCCTCTTGCTTCTCGGCATCAGAGGGATGTTTTTGGATATATATATATATAGATAGATAGATATATATATCTATCTTGTTAAACCTACTGTATAGTGTCAATGTACAACGAAAGAAAAGCACATCTAAGAATGCACATTTTTAATTTCCTTACAATGCATTTTGCATTTAAAATGTGATTATAATAACACTTTGGTTCATAAAACACATTTGAAACATTACCAAATTATCCCCAACAAAAAATACATTACTCAAAACATCGACAGACATATCTGCAGTCTCAAGCAGGAAATACGAGAGGATACTCAAATGCACAACTTGTCTAATAAGCACTAAAAGCTCAATCTGTCTAAAGTGAGTACTAAAATGAATGAATTAATCATGTAATATAAATAATACATAAGGTGTAACGTGTATTATGGTCCAAAGTAGCAATCTTAGGGTTCAGATGACATTTATCAATGGCAATATGGCCACATATTACACAATTACCACCCAGAGATAGAGAGATAGATAGGATAGTTATGTTAGGATTATTCAGGCAGATAGGAATTACTTGGATTTTTGATTGAAAATAACTTTTCCGCAGTTTGATGAATTTCCACAAAATGTTGCAGACCTGGCTAACAAAGCAACGTTTCGTAATGAATAGTTAAGGGGTTGCAAAGCAAAAAAGGGGTCCCAAAACACATTTTCCCACCAATGCATTTCACACAAACTTAGTAAACCGACATAGTGGCAAAGTGGCTGGACGGATTATCATGAAATTTGGCAGGAATATAGGTTATGATGTGGAAAGAGTCCTTTAGGTTATTTGATTTCCATTGGTTCAATAGTTTTTAAGTAATAAGGGGCAAATAATAAATAATATTGGGATAAGGTACATCCCGGTATCTGGCAATGATGAAACCATATGATTGGTTAATGAAAGCCCTTGTACAAAAAAATTGCAGCTATATTGTTTAGGCCACATTTTGCTATGGTTATGTTTTTTTTTAAATGTGAAACATAGGTTACTGCTCTAGTTTTAAGGTGGAAGAAGAAATAAGGCAGTTTAGCAAACTCTATAGAGGTTGAGAAAATTAGGTTTATTGATTTATGTATTTCTTAACCCCTTCCCTGCTCATGACGGAACCGTTCCGTCATGAGCCACGGTTGTCGTGTGCTCATGACGGAACGGTTCCGTCATGACAATCCTGCCGGCGGCCGCTCCGCCTGCGCGGCGCTGTTTCCCCGCCTGTGCGGGGCGACAACGCAAATGGGCGGAGTCATGACGGAACCGTTCCGTCATGAGCACAGCTCAACTGTGGCTCATGACGGAGCGGCTCCGTCATGAGCATAGGCCCGCCGCGCTGCCCCCCTGCCCCCCCCAGCGCTGCAGCGGAATGTCCGCAGCAGCGAAGGGGTTAAAAGTTTACAAGTACCGCAGAGTACTCTTGCAAGAGGATCTAGAAAGTACTGCAGTACTTCTAGAAATCAAAAAAGAAAAGTCTTATATGGCAAAATAAAATTAAACGTAATATAGGGTGGCTCATAAATAAAAAAAAGTCTAGGTTTCTTATCAAAATAGGTTTTCCGTAGGTTGGAAAATGCACACCAAGACGATATATTGCTGCATTGCAATTATTGGCTTGCACACATTTTGAGCTATTATTGTTGCGTAATTCTACCAAAACTCTAAGCGAGGTAAGAAAATAAACTAGTATGCAACAATGAAATTAACAAGTATTAGAAAGGCATTTGAAATGAAATTAGACTGGTTATTGTGCATGTCTCACTGTCAGAGGAGCATCTTGGCGTGGGACACAGCAGGTTGGCAAGAATGATCACCAGAGAATTAAGGAGCAACAGGTTTTTTATTGTTTTTTGAACTTTGCATGATCCTCACATAACCAAATGGACACAGGAAGTTTATTTGAAAAAAGTGGCGCTAGGTAAGAAAATGATCTACCGCCAAATCGAACTGTGCTATAGGGGAATTTTAGGAAAATATTTTTTTGAAGAGCTTAGGGACCAAGATGGCAGATACAGGGAAAGTTTGGAATGCAGATAAGTGGGTAAGGTTTTTATTAGGGCTTTCTGTGTCAAACATATCTTACAGAATATGCGTTTATCTATGGGCAGCCAATGCAGGCCTCTAAGAATAGGGGCAATAGAAGTACGGCGAGGCAAGTTGCAGATTAACCAGGTGGCAATATTCTGCTCCACTAGGAGTTTTGATACCAAGGCGTCATTGGTTGCTCCAAGATGTGCATTAACATGGTCAAGGCAACTGGTGATAAGAGGTTGGACTAGCAACTTTCTAGATCCAAGGAGAAGCCACAGAAAAATCCTCCTTAAAATCCGCATAGTGACATTACAGGAACACCATGTAGAATTCATCTGGAATTTCATTGATAAAAAGACATCAATTGTGACCCCTAGATTTTCTACTAACTGCTTGGGGATGGGGGGGGGCAGGGCCAAGCTCAGATGGCCAACAGTCAGCAGACGAGATTTCCAGGGCTTTGCCAAAAAAGGTAGAATCTCAGTCAGTTGGAGGCAATTATTGGTCATCTGTGTTGAAATATTATGCATACAGTGGGGAAATTGCGACGTTCTTGGAATCCAGTCCAAAGGAAATAGGCAATTGTTTATCATCTGCGTAAGAAACTATCTCAAATCCATACTATCTAACCATCTGTGCTAGAGGCGCCATATACATGTTAAATATCATTGGGCTAAAGCAGGAACCCTGCAGAACTCCTTTCCTGATATTTAAGGTTTTAGACCAAAAGGAGTCCAGGCAGATGTTTTGGGTTTGGTTGTCTAAAACATCTTTGAGCCACAGAAAGACACTCCACATGCCAGCCTCATCCAGTCTCTGAACAAGAATGGAATGAGATATTTGGCAAACGATGCAGACCGGTCCAGAAGGACCAGCATGATCGCAGTCCCAGCATCAAGAGAAAGTCTTATGTGATCTGAAACTGCCACCAAGGCTGTCTCTGTAATAGGAGATGCTCTGAAACTGGAGGACTGTGAATTATCTAAAATGATGTTTTTCCAAGAAAGATGACAATTGGTAGTTGACATATCTTTCTAACATTTTGGCCAGTAATGGTAGTAAAGAAATTGGGCAGTAGTTAAAGAGAACCTTTGGATTAACTGAAGGTTTCCTCACTATGGGCCTCACTCGTGCACATTTCTAGCTGGCTGGAAGCTTGGCTGTTTTGAACAAGAGATTGAAAAGCTCCCTTACAGCTGGAGAAATCAGCAGGTTCAGATTGACTGTTATCCTAGGGGGTTATGGATCAAGAGGGGATGCCGATTTGCCCTTTGATAGCATCCTTTCCACCTGCTCCAATGAACTTATGTCACAATTTCAAATTTACTTATTGAATTGGAGACATGGGGGTGGGGGGGTTGATTAATATCACATGCTTTCATATGGCCTTCGAGGACAGTTGGAAAGGTCTTGTAAATGAGGTTGATTTAATCCTCAAAACATTCTGCCTATGAGTCACACAATTGTTGAGAGGCCAAGATAGACTGGGTGCAAGCACAGAATTTTAAAAAGCTTTTTTCAATCAATCCTCTCCTCTGCTATCTGAACTCTGGTGGCCGTCACAGCTAAACCACCCACTGATCCCAGTAGATTCAGCTAGGAATCTGGGGTTCCAATTTGACACAAACCTTTCTTGCAAGGCCCAGATATGCCAAGTCTCCTCTTCCTGATTCTGGAACCTGAAAGCCTTGTGAAGATTTCTTCATCTCCTGCCTATGGACTGCAGGAAGACTGTGGTCCATCCATGCATTGGTCATATCTCAGCTAGACTATGCCAATAGCCTATATATGGGTCTATCAGCTTATCTGATCTTGAAGACTGCTAATTATTCAGAACACCACAGCCAGACTTTTTAGGAATGTGCCCTTCCACCACCGCTTTTCCCCCCCACCTGCGGAGCCTCCATTTGCTGCCTGTCAAAAGGAGGGTAGAGTTCAAGGCTCTTTCCACTGCCTAAAGAGCCACTAGAGATAGGGCCCGGGCTACCTGAAACAGAGACTCCAGAAATATCACCATGATAGGGCTTTGAGATCTAACCACCAGAAATTACTCCGGATACCTCGTTTCTCTAAAGCCAGCATAGGCGTCGAGCTTTCTCAGTGAGAAGCCTTCACTCAATGCCTGACCATCTTCGTGAGTCAGAACAAGCATGTAGGAAAGCACTGAAAACCTGGCTTTTTCAGCCTACCGTAGCTCCCTTTATTTTTCCCCTCACTGCCGAATCCCTTGTTAGCGTGGGGACACCTCCGTTAGAGGTAGCTGTGCACTTTATAAATGTCCGATTGATTAATTGTTCAGCGTTTTATAAAGTTCTTTAGTTGAATTGCCCGTATTATCTATAGTAGCCAAGAGGTAATCCCTAGCAGCCATCCTAAGCTGCTTATGGTAACTTGTTAAAATCTGTATACGTCTTTATCTGCCGGAGATTTGCTGGAATGCCATCTACACTCTAAGAATTTACACTTCGTTTTAGAGTCGTGTAGATGGTTCATGTACAAAGGGGCATGCCGATTTGTCGCTAGGGAAGAAACTTGTTTTATTGGGCCACCTGGTCGAAAACCTTAACTATGGATTCATAATATAATTCAGTCACCTCTTCAATGTCCTTACATGATATGATAGGGGTGGGTTTTAAGAGCTCAGCCACAGAATCTGAAGTTACAGCTTTCCAGGAGCAGATAGATTTAAAGGGTCTTGCTCCAGGTGCTTCTAAAGTAGGTTTGAAAGAGATCTGAAATTGAATTAAGTATTAGTCAGACCAAGTGATAGGTAGAGGGTGAGTACAGGTTACTTCTGCCGACATAGCAAAAGGAGGTAAAGGGTATGCCATGCCTCGTGAGTGGGTCCCATCACAATACACATTTCGGTTTACTCGACTATGAAAACGAATGGAAAGCTAGATCATAAATAAATGAAGAAGTAAAGCATTATGGGATTGGTTACTAACACCAAGTAGGAGGAAAACACATTCTGATATTACTAAATACAACCAACAACCATAGAGACTCAATGCCTAAAAACAATATCTTTAGAAGCAAAAACGGAAAAGATACTACAGAGAGAGGAGAAAAAAAATATTTTAAACAGAGAAAAGGAGAACACCCAAAAGACAAACAACATTACTGGTAAGACTCCAAAAATATTTTCCAATGTTTCTCCACACCCTATACTTAGTAGTTTGAAGGTTAACAAGCAATTGAGAAAAATAGCATCTTTCGCAGTAAGCCATTTCTAATGACATAAAATATCATTACTTAAAAAACTGAAACTCCTCCAAAACAAAGACATCTGCCCATTTTGGAGCCAGCCCCTCCCACCTACCAGGACTACATATAGCGGCCGCTGCATGGCCATGCTGCCATTGCACCGAAGGCGTGCCAAAGGTGTGCCTGTCTGCACCCGGCCCGTGCCTGGACCGCGCCCAGCACCAGGACCCCTGACTCTTTCACTCCATGAAGATACACCGCGGTAGACATTCGAGCCCTGAAACCCAGAAGCACCAACAATCTCTATTGCAGCACATGCCAACGGACCACAAAAGGATCATCCTCCTGTTGACACTGCTGCTTCTCCTGCAGCACTGAAGCTACCTATGACACGAGCAACACTGCAAACGCTGCTGCGACAGCTACATCAACTGAGACCCCAACTGAGACACTCCGTGATACTCCAGTGCATCATACTCAATGCTCGTTCTCTTGGGAAACATGCCCACGGAGATCTGGGACATGCCCTCCTCCCTCACCCCAGTTTTCATCTTCCTCACATAAATCTGGCTTCACCCCACATCCACACCAGACATCACCAAAGCCATCCCCAAAGGATATAAGATAACAAAGACTGAACCAACAAGCATGGAGGCGGAATGTCCCTCATCTACAAGGACACCATCCGATGCCCAACAGCGCCTGACAACTCAACACCAGTAATGGAACTCCTCGACTTCCAGCCCTTCACAGCTGTGAAAAGCACCAACAGAGGTACCCTTGCCTATATGTCACCAGGACCATGCTCCAGCTTCTGCATCATCATCCCAGACAGCACTGCCCGCTTGCAATCAACTCGGAACACTTAATCTCCCTTAGGGACCTTAATTTGCACCTCCAAGGCCCCTAGCGACGTCAACGCCAGTGACCTCCTGAAAGGCACGAGCAACATCAGACTCAAACAACTTGTAACTAACCCCACCCACATAGCAGTATACATGCTCAACCCCATAATTACCTCCAGCAACAGAGTCACACCCACAACACACCAATCACCTAGGCCGACCACCACTGCATACTCTTCACCATCGCAAAACTCAACTACTCCTGTGCAGAGACTGGGAAAAGGGATCAGAGGACCAGTGGAATTAAATAGTCCGGTCCCAATTACCAGACGCTACACACGACCCCGAACAAGCAGCTTAGAACTTTGCTCAGTTGATCACAAAATGCGCCAATGCCATAGCCCCTGCCAAGACAACAAAGGCCAGAGAGCATAGAAAAAGAGCAAGCTGGTTCACAGAGGAACTGCACTCCACCAAATGCAACTGGCAGCAAATCGAAAGGAAGTGACACCAGCTAAAAAACAGCAGACCAAACCACAGGAATTCTCTTAACCAGCATCCTCAAAGAAACCAAGAAGAATGCCCTAGCTGACCACATCAAAGCCAGCGCACGCCAAAGAAAATAATGTTTCACCATTGTGAAGAATTTCAGCAATTCCACAGCTATCGAGAATTACACCACTCACTCCCAGGAACTTTGAGACAACCTCGCGGACTTCTTCCACTAAAAGATCTTGGCCATCTACTAATACTATGAACGCCAACCTCCACCGCAGACAGCATCAAATGCCTCGCACCCACAAACTCCCGCTCACCCACTGGGAACACCTCACCACTTTAGACACTATCACCATCATGAACTCCGTGCACTCTGGGACACCCACTGACCCATGCCCCCATTATGTCTTCAACCTCACAAGCAAGACAATTGGTGACAAGCTCAGGAAGATCATGAACAAATCCATCCTGTAGCCTCCTTCCAAGAGGCATGGAAACATGCTGAAGTGAGGACCCTCCCGAAGAAACCATACGCCAACTTACTGATCTGAAAAACTACTGGCCCATCTCACTACTACTCTATCCAGCAAAAGCCTGCGAGAAAGCGATCAACAAGTTACTCACCCAACACCTAGAAGACCTCAAACTCCGGGACCCCTCCCAATCTGGATGTCAAAACAACCATGTCACCGAAACAGCCCTGATCACGGCCACCAACTACATCAGAACCCTCCTGGACTGCAGGGAAACAGCAGCCCTGATCCTCCTGGACCTTTCCGCCACATTTGACACCATCTCTCACGACCTCCTGATTAACAGACTCCACCACATCAGGATTCAAGGAAGGGTCCTTAAATGGATCACCTCTTAACTCTCAGGCAGAACCGAATAGATCCATCTTCTGCTGTTCACCTCAGAGCCAAAGAAGATCATCCGTGGGGTCCCCTAGGTTGCTTCCCTGAGCCCGAACTTCAACACCTACGTGACCCCACTGGCTGACATCCTCAGATGTCAGACTCAACATCATCTGCTACACCGAAGAAACAAAGCACATACTCTCCCTGTCTAAAGACCTCCCCACCACAAAAGCCAACTACCACAGATGCATGATGAACATACAGACTGGAAGAAGGACAAATGTCTTAAACTCATCTCGGAGAAAACGGAAGTCCTCTTCATCTTCAAGAACAACACCTCACTGTGGGATGGCCCATGGTGGCCCGCAGAGCTCGGCACCCCCGACCCAACAGACCACGCCTGCAAACTCGGCATCATCTTGGATAACAAGCTAACAATGAAGAAATGAGTAAATCCAGCCTCTTCCACCTGCTTCAACACCGTTTGCATCCTCCGCAAGATATTCAGGGGGCTCCTGGTAAAAACCAGAAGAACTAAAACGGAGTTAGTCATCCCCAGCAGACTGGACTTCGGAAAAACGCTCTACGTAGGAATCACTGCATGCCTCCTGATGAGACTCAAAACAATACAGAACTCAGCAGCAAGACTCGTACATGACCTCCCGACCCAGAAAAGATGCCAGTTCAAGATGCTGACCCATGCCCAACAAGCCCTGCACAACTAAGGACCAGCAAACATCAACAACCTCCTAACATTCCACCAATCATACAGACACCTCCAGTTCACCTCCCTCTCCATCGCAAACAACCCATGGATCCATCAAACCAACAGAGGACGACGCTCCTTCTCGCACCTGGTAGCCAAGGCTTAGAACAACCTCTTCCTGCACCTCAGGTCCGCACCATCAATCCAACAATTCAGAAGAGATTTAAAGACCAGTTTTGTTTATTAAACAACCTCTGCAAAACAACTGAAGCTCCAGTGCCTCTAAATCCTCATGAGTATGTTGCCACACTCTACAAATGACTGATTAATTGATATATGTTTGACACCACATTCCATCATATCAAAATACTCTCCACATATTATTCAACAGTAAGAGGACTTGTGGGGATTTTATACTTTATCAAAACACCACCATTGCACTTAGAACTAAATTATACTCTACTTCACTGTAATCTAGCACAAGTCAAACATATTATACACAATAGCCAATCTAAATACTTTGATCCACTCCCTGATAACAATAATTGCCCAGACGTTCCCTTGAATCAGAATGAATAAGAAAATCCATTAATGGACATAGCCAATTACAAAATGTATATTCTAGCATTTCAAGTCAAAATATATAAAAACCCCTAATAAGATTTGCATTTGTTGCCAAAAAACACATTACAGGCAAGTAAAAATGATTGATCTCCTTGAAAAGAAATTAAATGAGGAGGACAGTCAAAGGTGAAAACTACCACTACTATTTGCAGAAGAAAGATACTATCTTTGCGAATATCATTTAACCTGCATTACTGCCTTGCATATCCGAGTATAACTTCATGCCTTCACATGTATTTCACAAAAAGTTTGAAATATATCCAGTCCCTTTAGAACTACAGCGACTGAATTTATATGAAAGCATTTTAATTTAAACACTCATCTTTTTCAAACCATAGTCAGAACGCAACCTGTTGGACTTGGCCAGTTCTGCATGATCATCCCCAAACTTTTTACTTCACCCTCCTATTTTTTGAACCCGTTTTTGTTGTCTTTTAGGACTCTGTGCACTTTACCATTAATAACCAGAGCTAAAATTGCTGTCAATGCTCTACAAGGCTTGGTAGAATCAGCTTACACCCCCTAATTGGCCTATTTACCCGTAAATCCATAGTAGAGGGTGCCACATGTACCCAGGGCTTCAAATTAAATTGTACTGTTGGGCCCGCAGCATAGATTGTGCCACCCACTTAAGTAGCCCTGTAAAACATGTCTCAGGCCTGCTATTGCATTTTTAAACTGCCATATTGACCAGCAAAATAAACCTCTTGCCAGACTCAAACATTCCATTTTAATACATATAAGTCACCCCTAAGATTGTCCCCCACACTGCCCAGAGTGTAGGGCACAGTGTTTCTAACAATTTAAACATGCATTTTTAAAGTTTTACACGCCCTGGCAGTGAAAAACTGCTAAACTCATTTTACACTACAGCAAAGCCTACCTCTCCTATAAGATTGTTTAGAAAAAAGGCATTTTCTTTTCCCATCCATTTGGTGACTGCAGTCTGTATCCTGGGTCACATGACTAGGTAAAGTTGGCAGTTGGTATTTGTGTTTTGCTCCAAGACAGTGAGACAAAGTGAAGTTAGGCGTTGGCAGAATGGGCCGCTCTGTGATGTGAAAGTGTGGTAGGTGACAACTTAACTCAAAGGACCTGTCTGAACACTTTATCAAAGGGGTTTGATACTAGTCTGCTCTGACTTCAGGCAATCTGGGGCCAGGGTAGGGAATCATGAAATTCCAAGCACTTCTAGAGGGTAAAATCCTCTGGTTGCTAATTCAACTTCAACGGGGGCACCAGGTGTATATGCTGTACCTCAGACACCTACTGTTCAGTATACTTCTGGACCAGTGGGCTCTGCCAGGAAGAAGGGCTGTTGTGCTGCTGAATGTAGTGCCACTCTGCTGGACTGCACCAACAAAGACAGCTGCCTTGCTGTGCTACCCTGCTGCCCTCTTTCCTTGCTGAGAAAGATTGGACATGCATTTCTAAACCAGGGACAGCAGAGTGACTCCAAGGGCTAGTTGGCTGGTCTCCTGGTCAGAAGCCTCAGCGTCATAACAGGCCTCCCACAACCTTGAACCCAGCACCTGCACTCTGCTATCTGTGAGTCCTACCCTGCCAGGTGGTGCCATCCCAATCCTGGACCTTTGGGAGACGGCCTCAAGGTGCCCTGGCAGCGCATCTGTGGACCCAACAGAACCGATGCATCTCCTTTGCTGCATGGCACAACCCAGAATAGAACCGATGTATTGCTTCAGCTGCATGGACTTTCCCAGCACAAGGACGTTGCAATGCCCTCACAGCCCGTAACCTCATCAGAACTGCAGCTGCTTGATTCATCCCCAATGCAGGTTCTCACATTACAAGCCTCACGTAGTCAGCAATCTTGATGATGATGCAGGACTCCACAATACAAGCCCCGCAGCTTCTTCAGAACCAGCCGGTGTGTGACGCATCCTCGACACAGGACTTCACATCTCAAGCCACCTCATCGACAGCCTTCTCAAAGAGGACACAGGACCTCTCATTGCAGCTTCTGAGTTCCTCCGAACTGATGCTGCGCATCTTTGATCCGGACCTCGCATCGTCTCGGCTGCGCAAAGTATCCCACGGAACTCCGTATCTCTTTGCAACCAACATTTATGGTACTCTTGTTCGGTGGATCTAAATAGATCCCTGCAGTCGACTTGTGCTCCATTGTGGTCAGCCTGAACTTATGACTTTGACCTGGTCAAAGAAGAACAGATATCCACAGTTGCCGCTTTGTGCTTTTTGGCACCATTTTCAATAAAAACGTCTAAATTACAAATCTCCGGTTCTACTGATTGGAAGTTGGTCATTTTGGTCTTAACGTATCTATTCAAATTTACTCTAGGTTTCTAAATTGGTGTGGGATTTTTCTTGTGGTGTGTTTTCACTTTATCACTGTTTGAAGTAATGCATAAATACTTTACACATTGCCTTTAAGTTAAGACGGACTGCTTTGTGCCAAGCTACCAGTGGGTTGGGTACAGGTTAATATGGGGTTTGCTTGCGATTTCACCCTGCCAAGGATTGTGGTTTCTGCTTAAGTAGGGCTTAACCCTCCCCCTCAATCAGTATCCCAATTCCTTACATAACTGAATTTGGGAAAATTGCAACCACATGCGTTAAAACGAGCACTGAAAGGAAAAGTAATTTTTTTTCCATTAGATTTCAACAAAAACAGACACTCCTGAAACTGAACATGAGATAGCGGAACCTTATCTGTTTTAGTAAATGGAGTACTTACAAAAGACAAAACCATTTGGCAAGAATTAATTCGCATGGAAAAAGTTAAGACTTCATGAAAAACCACATATACTATACAGATTTTGACGGTGCAAACTACATTTTCTCTACATACTTGTCATTTGGAAAAGTTCTCAAACAGGCCAATTTGAACAGATTAATGAAGATGAACAGATTTATGAACATTATAGCATACACCAGCTTCCTCAAGAGCCAGGATGAGTGCTGCTTTAGGACTGTATTAGACAATGGATGCAAAAGGAGAATCTATTCATGTCTGGAGGAAAAAACTAGAAGCAAGATGGTAACCACACTTCTCCACAGGAAAAGGTGGACAATATGATAATCGCCCAGTCCAAATTTCAGCATAGGATACTTAAAATTAAAAAATGACATGCTAAGAACTTGGTAGAGTCCTTAACATTTTTTAAGTATGATTATTGCGGAATTAAGTATGGTTTCTAACTTAATGTTGGCCTTTGTTCATCTGCGTATGCAGGAACTACTGTGAAAGGTCAACCGATTTCCAACAAACATTTGCAAGACCAAACTCAGAATTCTTTTGCATTTCACATATACAGAAGTAACACAAAATAGGAGTCAAGCCAACGAATAACAATATGCCAATATATTGAGAGACATTCACCTTCTTTCAAAATCACAAACCTTTCTTGCCAAATGTACAAGAATGTGCACAATTAAACTATGAAATGCTACATTTAGAAAAATAAACCATTTTAAATCTACCTTCTAAACATAAAGAGGAGAATCACAGAGTAAACATACCTATAAGCAAAACTTTAGCTACTAAATTACAAAAGATAGAAAAATCAGTTTAATGTACAGCTGGATTGGAGAAAGCTATACAGCTATGTAAAAATGGATGTGTGATTTCAAGTTGAAATGTAAATGTAGAAGAACAACTAGAAAATTGAGCAGTGGGATTTCTCGCAGACTTTGCCACCTTTGGAAAAAATAAATCACGTAATTTATTGTGGTCAAATTTGACAATATTAAACAGCAAAAACATATCTCCTGATGTGCAGCAAGATTCCTACGTCCGAATTATTTATATATTCGCAGATTAGTTATAGTTGGCCTATGAGGTAACAATACACAGGCACAAGACTGAGCTTCGATTATGCACTCATTAAAATTGGGTCAGCAGAATTCAAGAAGGGCGTGTCATACGTTGCTCTATCGCGAATAAAAAAAAAAACTTACAGGACTGTACATTACCAATTTTGATGAGGCAAGAATTAATTAGGACAGTAGCTGTGTAATAGAATATAATAATTTGTGAAACAGATGCTCTCCTCATCTTGGTCAATATCCCATACTGTTTAAACCTAAAATGTCTTTTATGCCAAAAACTGAAGCAAACTACAATAAGAAGTAAGAATTGGCAGTACCAAGAAAAACCCAGAAAACTAATACACATGGAAATGGCAGGACACCAGTTTCAAAATCAGAATAGTATAAATTGCTTAAGTAATGTAATTGTTAATCTTTTTTACCTCCCATCTGTCAGAAAAATTATCCACATAGTACATTAACGCTTCTACAAACCGTTGCAAAATCTTCAAGAAACACATATGCCACTCTACAAGTGCTATAAGAAATGTGGTAGATGTGTAGAGGTGACATTTAACTATCGATGTATAGCAAGATGCTAAAAAAAAAATCTGTATGGCTGTTCTAGAAATAATAGCTACTGAAACTCAGCCGAGTTGTGACCTCTTTGGTATAAGCTGCTCTTGGGATGATGAATGCTTAGATTGTCTACATTCAATTTATTTATTTATTCATTCATTTATAGAGCGCATGGTTATACCTATCGGTGTGTCCCCTCGCTGAGACATCCAGGAGAGTAGTTCAAATAAAGACGGAACAATCGCTCAGAGGTTTTTATTCAGAAATAGCCATGTCTTCAGTCGACTGCGAAAAATGTGTTCGCTGGGTTCAATTCCCATGGTCATAGGTAGCGTATTCCATAATTTTGCCGCCAGGTACCTAAAGGAGCGAGCTCCCATTCTGGCTGTGAAAATTCTCGGGATAGTCAGTAAGGCCATATCCCTAGATCTTAGATCCCGACCTGGGGTGTATCTTGACACCAGTGACTGGAGGTAAAGGGGGCTTTTACCTGTCAGAATGCGATGTACATAACACATAGCCTTGAACAGAATTCTCTTTCCTATGGGTAGCCAGTGTAGGGTATCCAAAGCTTTTTTAGTATTTGTTCTCCTAGGGAGGCTGAGGACTAGGCGTGCGGCCGCATTTTGTATTCTCTGTAGTTTCAGGAGTCCTCTCTTGGAGGCCCCCAGATACAATACATTCCCATAGTCTAATTGTGATGTAATTATAGCATGGACTACGGTTCTCCTGGCTTTTACAGGGAGCAGGTCAATGACTTTGCTCAGGGTTTTCATTGCTCCATAACATTTTCCAGCAACTTTCCGTATCTGGCTGTCGAACGATAATTTGGAGTCGACCCAGATACCTAGATTCTTCACTTCTTCTTTAGGGAGAGGGACCTGTCCTAATGTATCTGGCCACCAAGCCGAGGACCAGATGTTAGGTGTTTTACCAACTACCAGTACCTCTGTTTTGTTTCCATTCAATTTGAGGCAATGGTCAGTCATCCAGACTGCCACTTCTTCCAGGCATTCAGAAAAACGAATAGCAGCCTGATCTCTATTTTGAGATAGTAGCACAATTAGTTGTGTATCGTCAGCATAGGATACAATCGATACCTCATGCTTTTGTACACATTCAGCCAGCGGTCCCACATATATGTTAAACAGGGTTGGGCTTCGAGTAGAGCCCCGAGGGACTCCCTGTCTTAAAGGATGGCTGTTGGATATGTGTGCGAGTTGTGCTACTTGAAAGCTCCGTTGGGCTAGGAAGGAGGTCAGCCACTGAAGGGCGCATCTCCGTATGCCACAAGCCTCTAATCTTTGTAGTAATAGGGGATGTGAGACAGTGTCAAAAGCTGCGCTCAGGTCCAGCAGGATGAGCGCAGCTGTATTCCCCACATCCGCAAATTTTCTTAGGGCCTCGGTAGCCATCAGCAAGGCCGACTCTGTGGAGTGTGCCTTTCTAAAACCTGACTGCGAGGGATGAAGGATTGCGTTAGCATCAATGTGATCCACTAATTGTTTATTTATGATTTTTTCTGCTATCTTTGCAGTCGGCGGTAATAGTGAAATGGGACGCAAGTTCTCCAATACGGAGAAGTCCAGAGGGTTTCTTCCTCAGAGGTTTGACAATGGCCCGTTTCCAACTTAAAGGAACTATACCAGTCTTAAAAGAACAGTGGATAAGTTCAGATATATATCTGGTAGGATCATATTGATTCCCATCATTATTTTATCAGGCCTTGCTGGGTCACGGGGGGATCCCGATTTTATTCCCTTAATCGTGACTATCAGTTCCTCCCTATCCTGTATTGTGAATTCATTTAGTGTCGTCCCCATAAACTCATCCTGGCTGCAAAGGTGCTGATTACATCCCATTTGGGCCTCAGTCGGGAAGGACTCGTATATCTTAGTGACTTTATCAGTGAAGAAACCTGCTATTTTATTGCAGATCTCTTTGGAGGAGGTTATAACTTCTTCCTCCTCCTTGTTTTTGAGGGATTTTAATATAGAGAATAATTCCTTATGGGAGTTTTCTGCACTATCAATTTTGTCACCAGAGTTACAAACTTTGAAAGACTACCAATACCTTCTTGCAAATGAATTCCATTTAACAGTTTAATATCAAATGCTGTGCAAAATGACAACTGTCCAAACTGCAAATCACAAATACTATCCACACTTATATTAACAATGAAAACCAAATAGATCATTTTTATGATTCAAAGATGTTCAGTCAATAACAGAGAAATAAATTCTAAATCTGCTGCTTCACACATTTCTATTTCAGGACATACCTATACTATTAATGCCATAATTTTCCATCACAGAGACAGCAGCATCAGAACATTACACAATCTTAAACAACAACACAGGTTGGGGCGAATAATGAGCCTACTCTAGTTTTAAGCATAGATTGCCTAAAAATGTACATGACAGTTACCATCTTATTTTATATCAAAATTTTTAAGTTACAATGTTAATATTGTTATAAAGCAAAAATGGCACCTATAAGTTGTACTTAATAATTCAAAAGATATGTCATCATGTGGCCTGGCACGGGATATTTGCAAAAATATCCTCTAAGTACTGCTGTATTCTAAGGTTTCACATAACTTAGATATATTATCTGTTGGACGAGCACAGCGCCTATGGGTTTTGTCAATTCAATAGATTTGTGTTTTCCCAGTGTTTCATGATGACTACAACCATACGATCATGTTGAACTGCAAATATTCCACATTATGACATAGTAATGTAACAGAAAGTGTGGTTTTGTCTGAAAACACAAAAGAAAAAAAACAATGATTGATTGACTTTGTGTTATGTTAGAAACAAGTTAAAAGTAAAATACATACAAATTCAATAGAAAAATCAAAAGGTTTAAACGCTTAGCTATAGCTTGTAAAACCAAATGCATTATTTCTATACAAAAATAACTTACACTACACAAACACTAGAAATTCTGAAGTTATAGTTACAACTCAAAGTGACAATTTGCGCTCCACCCAAAACTTAATACGACTCGCACACCTCCATACACAGAGCAGCCAGACTGCATAAACATGAATGTGTGGGGAGCTGTTCTGAGAGAAGATGATCAGGAATTCTGTTGTCAGAGTTAATCTGAAGGTTGTTTTGAGAGAGTCAGCTTTGTGTTTCAACGAGAGTGTTGTTAAATCAAATTACATCTTTTAGGGAGAGTATCTTCAAGTATAATTGTGTGTCTTCCTGATATTTGTGGCATGCAAGGTTTGATTGCTTAAGGATTTCTGTCAAGTGGCTCCATATAGAGGGTGAAGAGCGTGGGGGAGATAGTTACATGGTGGAGGGGTAAGGCTTAAAGTTGACAAACTAGTTCCTTCCCTCCAAAACTCAAAGGGGTTTCTGGAGAGCATAGAGACAGGGGACCGGCTGGGTCTCCATGTTTCGTTAGGGAAGGGTATGCCCAGGCACGTACGGAAGTATACATGCCATCAATCTA
The DNA here is from genome assembly GCF_964204655.1 of Triturus cristatus. Taxonomy (NCBI): domain Eukaryota; kingdom Metazoa; phylum Chordata; class Amphibia; order Caudata; family Salamandridae; genus Triturus; species Triturus cristatus. The sequence goes on from NC_140583.1 coordinate 884,684,096, forward strand.
TGCAGATTCTGCCCCCACCCTTATCCTCTCCCAGAAATAGGAATAATCCCTTCTGGATAAGCCTGTTTTGTAGAGAAGGCTTTGCTCAGTGTTCTGGCCAGCAGTGTAGTTCAAAACCTAAATCTAATTAAGAGCAGATACAGAGAAAGTATTTGAAGGAGTTTAAATAGGTTTTATTTGCCCTCTGGTATTTTGTGAACCCAGGGAAGACGCTCAACTTCTCTCAAGGTCAAGCAAATATGAAATTGTTACTTTGTTGAAGATTTTGCATACAGTATGATCACAGTGAAGCACTACAGACTTACAGTGAAGCAGAAAAGACTTCCTCTATAATAAAAAAGAAATGAGAATTTATTTTAGTGACAGAGGTTTCCTGTAAGCAGACACCAGAGTGAGTTAGACAGGAGTCCCACTCACTCAGTCTACACACTTGTGCATATGTGTGTGAACATGTGATCATGTGTAAACAGTCCAGAGCCTCTTACCTAAGCTCTGCAGCTACAGACCTTGTTTTAAAAGGCAGCCATTGGTAGTTAGCACTCAAACCCATTTTGCCAGAGTGTTCAGTGAGTGAGTGTCATTGACTGAGTCTCAAACTCAGTTTTTTTAGAGCAAATAACTAAGGGGACTAAATTGGTTCAGAAACCCTTCGTCACAGTCATTAATCATGTTGAACACCAATCTGTGTAACCATTCACCAGTGTTGTTCTTAACATACTGCATGATGACTATGTTTAGAGTTTCTCATAAACATATTTGTCATTAATAAAACAAATATCAAGAGAGGCCCCACCTACAAGTTTGGCAAAGTAAATTTCTAATTGGTTCGAAACCATGCCAGCGCTGTTTGGAAAGATATATTACAATTTTTGGCTATCTCAAGATGCCACAAAGTTTTGATTAACTGATGCTCCCCTCATTTATAGATGTTTTTAAAACAATTGAATGTAAGGTTTTGATCAAATTCCAGCATCCACTGATTACATGGTTTACTAGCTCTTCATCTACAAAGATTTCCTCATTCTATTCTTTTTTTTAAACCAAAGACCTTTGTTACATCTTTCAGCTTTTTTTTTACAATATTTCCATGACCAATGAATAAAGCGCAATATTGTAAGATAAGTATTAGTTTTAATATTACTGCTGCCAAAGTGCACAATTTAGCAAAGACAGCCGCCACTCTTCCAGGGCATCCCTCCTGTCAAAAGATTTGAAGGTAATATGCGAACTTTGCTTTTGGTACTAGAATAAGGGTTTGTTGAGACTGTTTTTAGGTCTGGCATTAGCAAAGTCCTTTTGATTTTTTTTAATTACATATATTATATACATACAAGGACTTTTAGCCAGCTCTTTTGTTCATTGGTCATTCAGTGGCATCATTCATATATTTGTCCGTACAATACAGCATACATCATGAGGCCTGTAAGAGGTTTTGCTATCTGAACCATCTCCTTTAATGCTGCGATTCTCCACAGGTTATTAAAATGTATATTTATGTTTTTAGATCTCCTCAATTTTTTTAAAGTTATATACACTATATCTATATATAAGATCTTGATCCAACCCGAATTAGGAGCATTCCCAATTAAAATAATCATTTGTTTGGCCTATTCATCTCTGAGCATCTGTAAGTGGTGTAAAGTTGCAGGTAGCATTTTAACTTATAACGTTTTATACAGTGCAAATTTAAGCCTTGCAGGTATCAGAGAGCTTTACAAATGTTCAAGAAGAGTATCCAGAGAGACAGATAGAAGACAGAACATAATCTAAGAATGGAACAAGATGTAACAACTTCCCCCGTGAGGATAGAGAAAACCTCAAGGTAGAAGCCGACAAAACCAAAAATAAGAGCAAAACATGCGAATAATAAGCGTGGGTAAAGACAGTTCAACGCATCTGGTCCGGAAGTCGAGTATGTGAGTGCTAGTGCAGAAATTTGATCGAAAGTAGCACTTTAACTTATGTCTGGTTTCAGGGGGCAGGGAGTTCCAGATTCCCAGCGCAATACCTGAGAAGTCTCGGTTATGTACTTTTTTTAATGAAATTTATGTAGTTTTAACAGTAGGGTGCTGGTGCCTCTAGATGCGCTAAAGCTACTCAATAGCTCCAATTTTTGTGCGAGGTATCTCGGGGTGTTGAGGTGTAGGACTTTATGGGTCATGCAGGCAATTTTAATTGATTCCTTGACTCAAATGGGAGCCAGTTTAGAGATTACGGGTTGGGAGTGATGCGATAGTTTCTTTTAGATCTTGTGATGAGCGTAGCAGCAGAGTCAAGAGAGGCCCTTGGTGGTGCCAGCTTAGATCTGGGTAGGCCACAGAGGGTTGCACTTTAATAGTACAACCTGAAAATCACTAGTGCTTGAACAGCTGACTTGATGTCATCAAGTGGAGGAAGAGTTTTATTTTTCTTAAGATTTTCAAATCAAAGTTAGTTCCTTTGGTGGCTGAGCTGATATGCTCCTGCATGTTCAGGTTCTTGTTTAGCATTATTCCCAGTGATCTTGTTGGATCTAGAACACGCGGTAAGTAGATAAGAGCAGTTAGTGGAGTCATCCATTCTGCGATGCCTGGTGAGTGTTTGGGTGGGGAAATTAAGAGAAATTCTATTTTGAGAGTGTTTAGTTTGAGATGGTTGCAGGTTGGCCAGTTTTAGGTTTTTGTAAGGTTGTGTTGAGAAATCCGATATTTTCGGGGGGGGGGGGGGAAAGAGATTTTCAAGTACAGTTGGGTGTTATCGGCATACATGTGATGGTGGATGTTAGATAAATTCAATATTTTGGTTAAAGCTCCATGATCAGATTAAAGAGAGTGGGCGATAGCATAGACTCCTGTGGGACCCCTAATGTGAGTGGTGTAGGGTTAGATAGGGACACATGAACCTTGATTCTTTGAGTTCTGTTGTGGAGAAACAAGGCAAACGAGATAAGGACAGACTCAGAAAGCCCCATCCTACGTTCAAGTAGGTCTAGGAGGCGGTCATGTTTGACCTTATCGAAGGCTGATGGAAGGATAAGGTGGTAGGATTTGTTCTGATCCAGCATTTTTAGCATGTCATTAACTAGGTGTATGAGGGCCGACTCAGTGCTATGGCCCTGGCAGAAGCCAGATGGGAATTGGTCGAAGGAGCTGAATTGTTCTATGTGGTTGCATAATGGTACATGGACATTTACTGAGAAGGTTCACCCAGGTCAAAATATTAGAGAAGTGGTTTAGGTCTGCATGATCCGCTGTGTGTTTTCTCAAACTTGTGGTTACCTGCCCCAGTTTTGAGGCAATCTGGGATCCTTCCTTGAAGGAGTGAGGCATTAACTATTTTGGTCCAAAGTGGGAGTAAAGTCATTTGATGGCAGCGGGTCTCTAAAGTGATTTAAGGGTTTCAGGGCTGTTTTTGGGGGTGTGAGTTGGGAGACATGGTGGCCCATCTATCCGGGAAGGGGGGAGGGGTGCTGATAAGCAGAGTGAAAGGAAGGTGTGCCTTAGCTAAATGCAAATCGCTTTCGATCTTTTTTGTCTTTTCCATGAAGGAGGCAAATTCCTTGCAGTTTAGCTGCAGATTAGACCCTATTGGGGAAGGGTTGGGTTGCCTATTGGATTGCAGCTTGACAAGTTTGAACAGTTTTTAATGGTTTAAATTTCTTTGAGTTTTAACATATCAGGAAAGAGAGAACCGCATATTCAAGGATGCGTATCGGGACCCAACTACCGAGGGAGGGTCCTGCTCAGAAGTAACATGCCCCATTAAGAAGAGAAAAAAACCCTACCTCCCCCAAACACCCACCCTACGACCTGGTGACTAGAGAAGAGAAGCTAACATGCAGTGCTTCTTCTCAATGTCAGGGGAATTCGACGCCTCGGGTAGGCGTAATATGCGTAGATATTTGGGGCATGTAAGCTCCCGGAATTCTGATGTTAACAATAATAGTGGTGCCCATAGTCTGGAGAACGCCGAACCCTGATTAGCCAACAACAAGCTAATGCGTTCCATCTCTACTATGCACCACAGCCAGTGTAGCAATCCCAAGTGTGTTGGTATGTGTGCAGTACCCCAGTGTGAGAGAAATTGCAGGGCCGCGCATGGTGACACGCCAATTTTTTTACCTCTTCGAGACCCAAGAGGGAAAGTGAGGGGATTAGGATGGCCCAAGATCACGTAGGCTGGTAATCTGGGGAGTTTTCTGTGTTCAAATGGTTGTCTATGTCCAGGAGTACGTGTTCCCAGTAGGGCTTAATCTTCGGGCACTCCCATAATATGTGTAGTAGGGTACCTGGAGAGCCACACTGTTGCCAGCAGTCAGTAGACCTGGACTGGCTGTATTTGTGAATCCTGCAAGGTGTGTAGTACCAATAAGTTGCGATCTTCCTGGCTGTCTCAATGCAAGCCATGTTTTGCGCAGTGTGTCTTGCCCTGTAATAAATGTCTCCCCATTCTTTGGTCGTGAGTTCGCTGCCGATTTCTGCCTCCCAGCAGAGTTGGCTCATGGGCTTGGGAATCTCTGCTGTGGAATCTGTCAGATGATAAAGGTCCGAGACCAGACACCAGTGTTCTAAGGGGGTGAGTTGTCGCTCTACTCTGGGACGGTGAGAAGGTTGCAGCACCCAATGTCGTATTTGGGTGTAGTTCCAGCGTTCAGTTCCAGGAAGAGCAAAGTCTGTACGGAGTGCTTTGAAGGAAAGTGGGACCCCTGGATCAAATAAATGGCCAACTGATCTGCAGCCCGCCAGCACTCAAACTTGAAATGAAGGGTCTTGAGAGCTGGGCTGGAAATCTGGGTTGTTAGCTATCGGGGTAAGGGGTGAGGGAAGATTGTAAAGTTCCTTTTTTGCCACTAGATTATCCTACATCATCAAGGATTTCTTAGTGATAGGAGAAATATATAGCGATGTAGGCCGTGTGCGCTTAGGGAGAAATGAGATGCCCCATAATGCCTGGCCCGCCAGGTCCCGGTCCATAAATAGCCAGTTCTTCTCGGATTCGGCCCTCAGACATTCCTGGTAGTAACTGAGATCGGGAATCCCAAGACCACCCTCATCAGTAATTTAATAGCCAAGGTCTCTGCGAAGGCGCAGACGTTTGTCCGCCAAAACAAACATATTCATTTCTTGCTGTAAAAATGTTAGCGTCCCCGGTGGAGGGGAGGTCATGAGCTCTTGAAAAAGAAACAGGATCTTGGGGAGGATTGTCATTTTGATGGCTCAGATACGTCCGAGCCAGGATAAGAGTAGGACCGCTGCTGATGCAAGTCAGTTTTGATGCGTTGAGTCAGTTTTTGTTAGCTTAAGGTAATCGTGCCTGCAATGGTAGGTGTTAACTGAAGGCCTAGATATGGAATAGATGCTAAAGCCCATTATAAAGGCAGAGCATGTCGTAAAGCTTCTAATGTCTGTGGCTGAAGAGTGAGGTTAAGAGCTTGTGATTTTGTATGCTTACTTTGAAGCCCGGTGCTAAACCAAAAGGCCTCCAGCTCAGCAAATAAGGCGGGTAGTGAAGTAGAAGGTTCCTCTAGAGAGGCTAGGACATCGTACGCGTAGAGCCCTATAGTATGCAGCTCTCCTCTGAATTTGACTCCCTTGATCTGTGGATTGGTGCGCACCCTCTGGGCCATGGGTCCCATGTACAGTGCAAACAGCAGGGGCGACAATGGGCAGCCCTGTCTGGTCCCCCATGCGACAGGAAAAGGGGCGGAAGATAGCCAGTTGACTCGGATGGTGGCTGTTGGGTGGGAGCAATTGCTGAGGATTAATATTTGAAAGTGGTCCCCTATGCTGAAGTGGGTCAGGGTGGCCACCAGAAAGGGCCAGTGGACCCTATTGAATTCTTTCTCAGCATCTATTGCCAAGAGCATTCTTTCATCGGCGTATCTCTGGGCCTTATCGATTCCATGTAAGATCCTTCTCGTGTTGTCACTACATGGCTGTTGGAGCACAACTCCAGATACATATTAACAGTGTTGGGTTTTAAGCCTGTGGTACACAGTATATAGTGCAGAAGGATTATACACACTATTTACAGCATTTCATATTCCATGGAGCATTTAAATCATCATAACCTTGAGGTTCATTTGCGTTAGGCATGTAATTTACTAATTGCATGTAGGGCATTTGTGTGACCTGTGAGGGAGTAGTGGGTGATGCGGGAGGGTCTAGAGTGTTCTGCTCCCTCGTCCGTAACCATCTGAGGAAAGGGCCCCATATGTCTTTGGGTCTGGATGCGACAGGAATCATTTCCCAGAAGGCAGCAAGTTGTTCCTGACAGAATGGGACATAAATCATCCAATCATTAAGTAGGGGAGGTTTCTACCTGCCCCATCTCATAGAGATTCTGCGTTTGGCTAGAAGCAGCAACATAGCTAACAATCTGCAGATCTCCACAGGGGCACCCTTGATGTACCCTAGCAGTCCCACTATAGCCCCGGGCTCCATGTGTGTCATGAATATTTCACTGGTTGTTTGGAAGATCACTTGCCAGAAGTCCGCTATCTGTGGGCAGTCCCAGCCAAGTGTAAGAAGGTTGCTTTGTCTTTGTGGCATCTCCAACATTCTGAAGTAGGTCTAGCACCCATGTGAAACAGCTGTACTGGTGTTCTGTAGTATTGGTTTAAAAATGTGAAATTAATCAATCTGAGTTTATAATTTGGGGTTAGTTGCTCGAGATGCACGCAACAGAAGCGCCATTGGTCTTCAGTGATCGGTGGGTGCATTTCGGTGTTCCACTGTTCTCTGCATTGTGGCGTGTGTGCTGGGCAATGCGTTTGCATGGATGTATAGATTTGTGTGATGAGCTTGCGTGCAGAGGGAGTAGTGAGTATGTGTTCCAAAGCTTGCAAGACTGGGGGGAGGGTGTTAGGGGGGAATGTGCCATGAAGTTTGCATCAAGTAGCACGTATACGGTGATACAACAGAATATCCCAAATATTTAGGGGGGGTGTCAGTGGGCGCTGGTGGTCCTATAAACCCTTTCCCCATGATACATATCTGCGTAGCTGGCGATTCCCAGCCTCCGTGCTCTGCCGATGGTGCCTTTATCATCTAACGGAGGAACTTGTAGATTTTTAGCGAAGGGTACGGAGGGGGCTTACAGTATTTTTGTGCAGACTCTCTCTGAGGGCGTTCCAGGCCCATCGCAGCGTTTGTGGTGTCAATGGTATGACAAGTGCATTTGTGCGGCTGGTATAGTGCTACGTCTAAAGGTGTAGGTTCAGCTCTGTCTGATTTGACCACCACATGGGGCTGGAAAGGGATCGCATGTACCCAGTAATGTAGGAATTGCGCTTGTGTGCAGTAAGCGTATAGAGGGAAATCTGGCGCAACCCAGTCCTCCCTGATCTTGCGGAAGTGTGAGTGTTTCCCAGGCAATTCTGGCCTGGCCTCAGGCCCACATTAGAGAAATCATCAAGGAGTGCATAGTACTGAAGAATGTTTGGGTGAGTATGAGAGGAATGTTTACAAAGATGTACAGGAATATGGGAGGACTACCAGTTTAGCGTTTGCTATTCATCCCGCTAGGGACAGCGGCAGTGTGGACCAGAGTCAGATCTTGCCCTCGAGGCAAGTTATGGCACAACTTAAGTTCATGTTCTAGAGTTCCTGGGTATCCCTACTCAGCAAGATCCCCAAGTGGCTGCCTGGACTCCAGGAGTGAAATCTGGGTAGAACGATATATTATTCCCTTTAGAGATCTGGCCACGTTCCCTAGCCCCTCTGAGAATAGGGTCTCTGTAGTTCAAAATTTTAGCCAGAATCGGTCTAGGGATGGCAGCTACTGGAGGTCTTGGTCCCAGCGAGCGATGAGCATGTTCAACTATGAACATTTGAGACAACTCTGAGCCAAAAAATGGCTTTTAGTAGTTCTTAAACAGAGTTCCATCTTGCCTGTGGCTGTGGCTTCAGGGATTCCTACAATATGTACGTTGTTCCTGTGGGAATGCGCCTCCAAATCATCATTCTTTTTCCTGATGACCGTCAGCACCTTCTCCATGTTGAGCAAGTCTTCCTTCCTTTCAACTTGGAAATCGTGTGTCAGTTTTCAAGTAGGTCTAACCGCAGTTTGTGCGAATCCACCTGTTTTTTGACCTGGGCCAGTTGGGCAGTAAGGGCGTCTAGTCTGGAATCTATGTTTTTGAGGCTGGATTTCATTTCTAACAATAGGCTGCGCAGATAGCCATTGCCACTACCAGTTTCTTCTGGAGTCGCCGGTTTGTTTTCTGTGTCTTGGTCTGTTTCCAGCAGACGGGTTTGCCGTTTGTTTTCAATGTCAAATGATTGCTTTGCGTTGTTTTTCCCCATTGTGCGTGCCCAATAGGGTGTCCCCCGTTGAGGGGGGCGGGGGGGTTGAAGAGCATCCACCCCTGATCCCAAGTTCCTCGAGGCAGTGCTACGTGATTCTCTAGTCTGCTAAAGAATTCACACTGGTTCTTTGTCCAGTGCGTATGTAGTGGTCACCCTGGGGCTGCCACCTGCTTGGCGCAGTACAGAGGGCACAGGTTGAATTGTGTCCAGGAGGTATCACTGTCCACGAGGGGGAGGAGGCTGTCCTGTGCACTTCCAGTAGGCTGATAAGGTTCCAGACATCACTCTCAGCACTCACCACTTGCTCTGTGCACAATGTGTTCACAGCGGGTAAGTTACATGGGAGTATCCGGCCCAGCGCGCTGGGTTCTCATGTGCTCTCATACCGTTGCGCCTGCAGAATGTCCGTCCCTCTGGTGTCTGTAGGGTGTAAGAGTTTCTAATTTAGGATTGCGGGGATGCGCACACTGTGAACCCCACTGTTAAATCATCGCTCCAGGGTGTCAGTGCCAGTTCTGGGGCCAGCGCGCGGTCCCCCAGGATGTTGCTGCCTACAGTTTTTAGGTGCAAGGCTCCATCTAGACCCACTTGACACCTTCTGCGGCCATTCCTCAGGCTTCCTAATCCCCACGTGGGTCACTCACAATCCCCGGGCCTCAGGGTCCGCAAGTTCGCCGTCGCCGAAATACACTGTCGCAGGCCCGTGTTTTGGGCACGTCGATGTTGTGCAGCTGCAGTGTGCAGCAATGAGGCTCAGGGGTTCAGCCCTCCATCCGCTGCCCAACAATTGCGCAGCGGCCTCTGGCATGGCGCAGGCCTCAGGGCACGCCTGGCCGTGCCTGGCACAGATGCACAGCCGACAGGGCCGCTGCTGGCCATCCCTTGCCCCCTGCTCCTTACTTGTTGGTAGCTGTAGGTCTCTCCAGGCAACTCTGTTTTCTCGAGGCTCTGCTGTGTCACTGGCGGGGCTCTGGCATGCGCACGAATCCCACCCAGGCCTGCACCGCCTCAGCACGCTTCACCCACATCGGGACCACCGACACGGTTTTTCTCGGGTGTTGTATCCCCCATTGCATTAAAAAGCCTTGTAAGGATCGGGGCCAAACTTTGACATAAGGTTTTATAGAAACAGGCCAGGAAACCATCTGATCCTGGGGATTTGGATAGCTTTAAACAGGAATACTTCATCTTAATCGGGTGATCCAGATCTGCAGCCTGTGTGCGAGTCAAAGAATTGGTAGTGGCCCCTTCAGGATAGGCCGAGATGGAGTCCGGTGAGAGATCTTGTGCAGTATAAAGGGTCCGATAGTATTCCCGGAAAGAATCTGCAATGTGTGTGTCCTCTGTCTGCTCGTTCCCCCCTTATCCAGGATTTGGGTGATCCTTGACTCCTGGTGCTGGCCCCGTAGCCGACTCACCAAAAGGCGTTTCACCAAAAGGCGATCAGAGCGATCACCATCCATGTAGAACCCATGCCGAAGTCCAAGTCAATTGTATTCAGCCCCGTTAACATCTAGTCCTTCTAGTTAAACTCTGGCCACTTCAAGTGGTCTCCTGATCCTAGGGGACCCTGTCCTCTTGTGGATGTGCTCTAGTTGTGTCACCTGGCAAGACAGACTCTCTTTTGTCCCGCCAGAGCCTATTGTCTGCTGAAGCTATAGCTATAAATTCCCCACCTAACAATGGCCTTCAGGGCGTCCCACACCATGGAAATCGGGTACATCATTAGTCATCAGGTCGTCCTGTATTGTCTTGGTTATCTGAGCTATGACCTCCAGATGGTCGATCAGGGGGTCCCTAAGTCTCCATTTCCTGGGAGAGGGCTTGGAGCACGGTATCGACAGTGTCACTGACACTGCAGCGTGATCAGAAAGTGATCGAGGTTCAATCTCTGTTGCCTGTGCTGCCAAGAGCACCTCTGGAGTACCAAGAAGGCAATCAAGTCTGGCAAAAGTTTTATGGGCATGAGAATAAAATGTGTAATCACGAGTATCAGGATGTGAGGTTCTCCATATATCAGCTAAGCCCATGTCCCTCAGCCAATTCTGTCCCGCCTTAGGAAAAGTTCCTGTCCTGTGCCGATCTATTTCAGAGTTGAAACCAGATTGAGGTCACCACCCAGAAGCACCTGTCCTGCGTGCCCATAATCTCCGTCACTGCTCTGCGGAGGAAAGGTTACCGACCTTCATTAAGGGAATAGATGGTACCCACTGTTATACTGCCCGCCCCCACCTGCAAAGAGTATGCAAGGAGCCTGCCCTTAATCGCTGCCTGTTTGATTCCCACCTTCCCCAAGAATGTCCTAGAAATAGAAATTACGACACCCGCTGACTTGGACGGGAGAGATGAGAAGAACTGCTATGGGAACGCTTTAGGATGCAGCCTGTGTTGAGTGTAGGTGTGTTTCTTGTAGCAAACAAATGTGTGCCCCTGAGTTTTCTAGATATGATAGAAATGAGGTTTGTTTCAGTGCATGGTTGAGCCCTTTAACATGAAGTGTAAGTATCACTAAGTGATTAGACATTGGAGTTGGGTGTAATTGTTAGCTGCACCGGTAGCCTAAAATCGAATTAAATGATTACGGCCGTTGTTAAGGCAAAGGTCCTCAAAGCGAAATGATGATGAAGAGCATGTGTGTGTGTCGCGTCACCAGGTTCAGTAAATCCCCGTAACAAAAGGGTCCTAGTTTCCAACTATAACACAAACTAAATCTTGGCAAGAAGAACATTGTCCTTGATGGGTGTTTAATGAAGTATCATATAAAGGGGGATTATTCAAGGACTCCCGCTCCCCACCGGGCCCAAACAGAAAGGAAGTAGAGATTCTCATGAGGCCAATATAGGTGAAGGCTTCAAGAGGTCGTCAGCCCCGCCGTGTCCCCCACCAAGGTAACTAGAACAGCCTGCCTCTCCCTGGCAATGGTATCTGGGTCCAGTCGGAGGCCAGGCGAAGAGGGCAGGGAGCGCCCCAAGGCTCAATGCTCCCTCCTTCCGTGACCCATCTCCCAGGGCTGGAGGGCTCCAAAGGAGTGTCCTTAATGCCGAGCAGTCTGCGCGCCTCCTCCACAGAGTTTCTGGTGGAGCTTCCCAGTCAGTCAAAAGATACATGTCTCTGTGTTCACCCCGTTCTTCTCACCTTTGACCATGTAATAAATCCTGTGGGCCTACGCCAAAGAGTGCAGCGTACCTCCAGATGCTGCCCCAGGCTCACAGGCAGCCTGAGGCTAGGACCGCAATGTTCACAGCAGCTCTGACAGAGGGGCTCCCAAATACAACAGGCTCGTAGGTGCCTCCGGCCATCCCCGCTAAATACTCTCTTCCTGGGGGTCTCAAAGAGGTGGTCCCGCTCCAGCCATACATCCAAGGGACTCGACCTGCATGGCACCTGGCGGTGCTCCACCTGGCTGCTCAAGCTTGCCGTTTCAATCCTTCATTTCCGCAAGCCTCAGTTGTCGTGTCCTGCAGGCAGGCCCAGAACAGCCGGTTAGGCTAAGGTCAGGCAGCCCAAGCCACATGTGTCTAGGAGGCTGGCCCAGCCCCCGTCGGCGTGCCAGTCACAGGGAGATTACAGGTCTCCCTGCGGTGTTGCGCAGGTCAGGGCAGCCAGCCTCCCTCTGTCCCGGGATTCTGGAAGCGCCTCTGCCTAGTGTCTCAAAGCAAGGGCTCTCCGACTCCAGAACCTGGGCCCGTCACCAGCTCGGGACTCCATGCTGTCAGGTCGCCACTGCATGCGCTCGTGATGGGAAGCGGTTCCGCTAGAACCAGTGGACCGTGAGGATGACTGCAGCTCCCACGGAAGGCCTCAGGAGGCTGGGTCCGTCTCGACCCCAGCAACTTCCTGCGCCACGGCCTCTGAATGTTAAACCTTGCTCGACCACAAGGTTCCTTGGTGGTCCCAGGAGAGCGGCGCGGCCCTAAGAACCAGCCCCTTGAGAGCTGCAAGTATCCCCGCCTGGCGGATATGCTCAAAATCATCTCTCAATGATATTTACCAGCAGGTCCCACAACGGGGAGGAGAAATAGATGAAAACGCGTCTCACCCACCAGCCATCTGGGCCACGCCCACTTGAACAGTTTTTTAGAGCAATTTCTACCTTTATTGAATTGGTTTCCAAAAAGAAAAACGCTTTCAAGCTTCTGATGAGTTTGTTATAAATGCTCCTCAGTGATCTCAGGTGTTTAAGGTGTTCGATCATGGAGACTCTCACCATCCCTCATTTAGCTCATCTCCGCCTAGGTTTTTCTCTATTTAGGAGACCAGTGAACCATGGTTTGGAGTCCATTAGTTGTAAAGGTGTAATTGAGTCAAGAATGTTCAACATATAGTTGTTGTAGTGATCTGTGAGGTCATAGACATCTGCCATGTCCAAGGATGGTGGCCAGATGTTATTGCTGAGAGAGAACAGATCATTCAGATTAATATTTCTCATGCTCCTTTTCCATTGTTTGGGTTTCGTGAGCCTTTTTTGTCCTCACAGCTTGTGTGATGAGGAAGGTGATGCAGTGGTGACCTATCCAGTTGCAAGCGATTATAGATTGCAGTTAGATGACCTAATCATTGCAAAAACTAATTCCAAGGTTGCACCCATGTTGTGGGTAGGACGGTTACAGAAATGGGTCAGGTTGATGTCAGCTAGAAAGGTTTTAAGGCTGTTCACTGCTGGGTCATTAAGTTCGTTCCAGTGGCGGTTGAAATCTCTGAGGTAGACCTGGGTGCAGTGTTGTCCTGCATTGGTTGAGATGGTTTCAATGATTTGTTCCATGAATGTGAGGTTATTCCCTGGTGGATGGTAGACCATGTGCAGTTTGCAAAATAGACTGTTAGTCAAAACATTGATGCCTAATTATTTGTATGAGGATAGAGAAATGGCATGTGACTGTTTCACTGAGACACAGTTTCGATGTATGCAAGCAATAACTCCAATTTGTCTGCTGGGTCTATCTAATCTTATGTTGTCATGGTTAGGTGGAACTTTTAAGTCTAGGGTAGGTGTGGATGAGTCATTTAGCCATGTTTCGGTCATGATTAGGGGGTCAAGCTTGTATGCAAAGATGAGGTCAGCGATGTCTACCGCGTGTCTCACTGCCAATCTGCAGTTGAGTAACATGTGGTTTGGTGTCAGCATAGGTAGACTGAGTGATGGAGAACTTGATTAAAGTTGGACTTGTTTATGGGTCTGTGGTTGTACCTTAGATCTCTGTGTGGGTTTGTAGGAATTGTTTGGATTTGGTCCAAATCGAATCGGTTACCGTAGTATTAAGAGTTATGGGAGAGGAGGAGGGTGTGAATGTGACTGTTATAAAGAAAATCTTTCAGTCTGATAGGCCACGTGTCAGGGTTGGGGCAGGGTACTGTTCTCCAGCTCTGGTGAAAAGATGCTGAAATGTCTAGTGCAGGAATAAGTATCAAGGGCGTGGTTGTGTCTGTTCTTCACAGGAGTTTTGTTAGGTCATCGATTATTCACCAACTATGAGGTGATGCTCATTAGGTTTTGTCAGTCAGTCTTAAGTAGTTGTAGGTCAAGTCTAAACTCGCCAAGTCAGTCTTCTAGTGAGATGCGAGAACAAGTGGCCGAGTTCTGTGTCAAGAAGCCATGTGATGGAGGGGTGCTTAAGACTGTGGTGTTAGAGTACTGCTGGCCTTGGAGAACCAGCAAGGGGGGGGTTCATGTTGTAGATAGAGTAAAGCATTGAGGGGGAAGGGGTGGAGAAATCATGAGCTTGTTAGGTAGGCACACAGAGGTCTTATGGGGTGTGATACTGGTAGGATTTGGGAGATTGGGCATCAAGGGTGACATTATTTAAGCAAAGGAAGGGGGGCTGTCCGGAGAGCATTCGAAGTATCTATGTGGGCATATATTTAGCGGTCAAGTGGAGAGGCGGGGTGATAAGGTCATTTCTGAGGCTGTGTATCTCTCTGAAGGCTGCTCTAGAGGTGTATTAAGGGCATAGTCTTGTTTGGTGTTTCATGGATAGGGACACAGATTCTCCTGGTGAGGGTGAATAATTGGAGTTATGTGTGCTGATCGCCATGGGGGATCAAGGGGTGGCGCTATTATTGCTGATAGGGTATGTGAGAACACTACTTGGGGTCACTGTGGGCTGCCTTATGTCAGAACGACCATGGGGGTGGCGTATTCTTTACTAGTTATATAGAGTTTTAGATGATAGAGAAGGATTCATCAAAAATGTCTAGGGTGCGGTCTGAAGATTTTCCAAAACAATGCCATCATTGACTCATCAGGGTTTGTGGTAGTAACTCTGTGGCAGCCATATTAAAATGTACAAATGCTTTATCTGCACTTTGCTTTTGTGCTATATCATGTGTTCACCTTATAATATAATGAACAGGAAAGCATGCCTACTTTGCCTTTGAGGAGCTCTTCTATGCAAATCTGCTACTTTTCATGCTGTGACTGCAAGTTTTTTTTGTTTCTTACTTTCTATTTTTAGAGCTGCTTTTTAAAAAAAAAAAAAAAAAGTTACCTGCACTTTAGATTTATATATGAACTAGTTTCATCCTGAATTAGGAGCATTTCCCTCATATACTATGACTTTGGTGGCTTAGTCACTTTCCGCTGAGAGTCTGGTTGTAAGAGATGCCTGGTTTCAGGTGGCTTCTACCCCAAAAAGGCACCACCAGTCCCTCATTTGTGTTTGTGCCAATAACCCAGTGGTGACCATATTAACAGTAGAAACACTTCATCTGAACTTTAGTTTATTTGTTGATCAAAGTCCCCTTTTGATCTAAAGAACAATGAAGTCTCCACACAGCAGGCATGGCAAAGGCAATCTTGTCTGGGCCCAATTTGGACCGGGCCAGTCACTATGCTGACTCATCTCAAAATCCACCACTGGTTATCATTTATAATGAAAGAGTTACTTACTTAGTCTCTGTCCTACTTCTTCTGAGCTTATGTTTAGTATTCCATGTATATTACAAAGCTTAAGTAAATTTGCCAATCAATCTAAGGCAATTGGAACACCACTGATGAACAACAATGCTGGTGTCAGTTTTTTTCCAATCTGATGCACAGTTGGTTTCTTTTAAAATCATTGAATGATGCTACTCTGAAATACAAATATCTCTTGAAGTAACCCTCAAACAGTCATGGCATATACAGACATAGTAAATGTCGACTAAGTCGGTTACATGAACGCATCCTCATAGGTTAAACATACAATGGCTATCATTTGCCCATTCAATTATAAAACATTGACATCGCCAATGTCACAGAGACCTGGCTTAAAGAAGGCCTTGAGATAATTATTCTTAGTTTACCCCACTTCCCTTGGCTACACCTTCATTAGACAGGATTGGTCTAGCTCAAGAAAAGGGAGAGACGTTGCCCTAATATTTAGAGATTCATTTAATATTAACCAGATTTAACATCTTAATGCTGCGGAATCAGATTCTTTCTGCAGCCATTATTATTAGTTGACTGCAATCAGTGTGCATTGTGAAACGTAGGTTCAGATAAGCTTGCTGGTCAAAAGTTAAACTTCAGGACTTGGGCCTGATAACTAGTTTAGCGGTCCTGGAGCAGGCCACCACGCCAGCTCCAGGACCAGCAAACTTGACCGCCAGCTGCCCGCCAGATTATGAGTAATCTCCTGGTCTTGCGGGTGGTCCTTTGGTGTTCCCACAGCAATGCCTATTGAAAAGGCACTTAAATAGGAACGCCAAAGTCCGTTCCTCTATGGCATGGAATGTAAAGTCCATGGCGTGCAGCAAAGGAGGCAATTGCACATATGGGGGGGGGGGGGGGAGGCACAACAGGTGTCCCCATCTCTTGGACCTGAGGCTGTAGGGCTCCCTTTGTTTCCTTACTACCCCAGTTTTCATGGCAGCTTCACTGCCATGAAAACTGTGGCGGCGTGGAAACTCTTAAATGGTTGGCAGTGCCGCAGAAGCACCGCTTGAATATTAGGGCTTCTGAATGCCAACCCATCGCCATGGGGTCCATGATCTTCGGTGGTCCTGTGGGGGTCCGACCGCTGTATTTGTAATACGGCGGGTGGACCGCCAGTCTGGTAGTTTATGGACTGCCACCACGGGTTGGGAGGTTCAATGGACCACCAAACTAGTAATTGGGCCCTAGTCTTTTTAATGAAGTCAATCTCTTCTTAGCAGGGCAGTGTAACCTCTGAAGTCTTTCCCAGGTCAGATACTCATTTTTGGAACCTCATGGGAGCTTTTTTAGTTTTGACACCATAATCCCCAAGTACGACAAACTTGAAAAACATAGCCACCGATGTTCTCTCCCTGCTAGGATGATTTTGCTACCATTCCATACTCTTGTGTTTTACCTTCAGACTGGTTTACTTTTACAGAAGTTGAAATCCTCCATAGGGGCAAGGCATAATGCTGTAGCTGACAAGTGCTCCACAAGTACAGATACTTTGTTCCAGCAGTCCAGTGGAAGCCTCAAACTTCCCACCAATAATCTCCTAGAACGATAAACCACCTTGACTGTAAACAGACAAACGCTTACAAAATTTCTCCTCACCTCCGGAGCTCTTCTATCCGATCATCCGCTATTACAATTATCATCAGTGGTCAAACACAATTAAAAACGCATTTACCCCACTTAGATTGTTTAAGAATAGTAATCCTGCTAAAGTCGCTCCATGTTTTACTGAAAATGTAAGATCTCTCAAACTGGAAAATAGGCAGATGGAAAGCAAATGGTATAATATTCTATTATCTGGAACTCACCATTATTGCAAAAAAAATTACTTATAAAACGAGCCATCACTAAAACATACAAATACTATTTTAACCCAAATCTTAAAGTGATTAATGCTATCTCACATCCCCTTGACACTTTCAATTGCCCCTCTCTCAATGACTTTTACAAATTTTGAGGGCATGTAAATTGGGTTCCTTTGACCCAATTCCTATTGACATCAACACAAATAATTCAGAACTTACTTGTGTAATGCACAATATTACCAATCGGTCTTTACAATCAAGAATTGTTCCCAATGACCTTACAATGCATAGTCAAGCTATTATTGAAGAAACCTTTTTGGACCCCTTCGATACGGTCAACTATCATTCAATAACATTGCTTCTTGCCATTCCAAAAAAACTCATGAAAGCATTTGTTGCCAAACAACTATGGACTTACTTGGAAAGTAATCATTTTTTTGGGTGGCACCCAGCTTGGAGTTTGCCCATACAGAAGTACAGCATTAAATGCAGCCTTGGATAATCGTATCAACTCTCCCAACAACAATTCCACTAGTGTCCTTCATTACTGGACCGCTCAGCAGTCTGACAGAGTGACCACACTTATTAGCTGTCCAGACTATCGGGATGTAGGATAAAAGGAACTGCCCTAACTTAACCTGGCTTGAATCCTTTGTAAATAACCAGAGCCAGAGAGTAATGTAAAAAACAATTCTCCCTCCTTCCTTCCAACCCCCGATATATTTAATATTTACGTCCGGCCTAGCCTGTATATCATCAGAACTATGGAGGTTTATTTTACTTGTATGCGGATGATCCTCAACTTATTTTTACACTTTCTGTTCTAGATTGCTCTATAAAAGCTCTTTCAGACTGTCTTGAAAACATCAATTAAGGGATGAATACAAATTGGTTGAAAATAAATATGAACATAACGGAGATCTTAGGAATAGGTCAAGACCCTGCTTCTTGGCATGCTGTTCCGCATGCCTGTCGCTCCACATTCCAATGAAAAAAGTCTCAATTTTTAACTTGACTCCCAGCTGAACTTAAATATTCAAGTTATTTCCTCCCTTTTCCTCTTGCTTCATAAGCTACAGCCTATACTTCCTCTTCCATCACTTGACACCAGGAAAACAATTCCTGCATCCACAATTCATTATAAACCTATGCACTAGGGCATTTCCAAACACCAACTAAACAGATTGCAAACTGTGAAATTCAGCTGCATAACCCATTGCATAACCCATTGCACAAACGTTGCACTATATTTTGGAAAAAAGAATCTTAGTAAGCTTCATATGCATCCAACCCACAAAAAGCTTTTTTTCAAAACTCTTTACCCAATACACAAATTTCTATTTGACTCTGCTCCCAATTTTCTCAAATCGAAGATCTCTCTAAACGAATCTTCACATAATTTCCATTCTGCAGATTTCCTGGCGATTGAGTGGAGGGAGGCACTTTGGCTAGAAGGAGGATAACCCAATTCCCCTCACTTCCTTTGTGCCTTTCGGGCCACTATCTTGGCGGGGAGACGTTCCAGTCTCCCGCCTCTGGCAACTGATCCTGACTATTTCAGGACCATATGGCAAGCCCTTCTGTGCCCGTCCGCATCCGGACAGCGGCCAGGGCCAGTTATGCTGTCCAAAACTCTGGCAATTGCATCGAGCAGCTGAAATTGTGAGGAGCTCCTTTCCCTCAGATCGCCCATCTGCCAGAACCGGACACTCGCATCACTGGGGAACCCTGATGAGGTTTATTCTTGTCCCTGCTGTAAGTTCTCCCTCAACACCAGACACGATTTTGGGCAGATCAGGTGTTCGCGCATGACCCTCCCAAAGCCCCCCAGACCCATTGACCAAAAAAGCGTGCGTCATTATTTGAACGTCACTGCCAAAGCACGCCCTTGATCTACATCAATCTGTAGTAAACCATAACTGAGACCTCATGTTCCGGACCGAGACATGGCTATGGGAAGACTAACTCAGCTGTAGCCCTAGCCCTCCCCCAGGGCTATGGCTAGGGAAAATAGACAAAACAAGAGACGGGGAGGAGGGATTAGCGATCATCCATGAAGACACCTGTGAGATCGCTACTTTCAACTTTGGGCAGATAGACAGTATGGAAGGACTACCCTGCTGTATCAAACTATCCGCCTCTGCCTCCTGCTCGGGGCGGACTATATTGCCCAGGCCAGCACGCGCTACTCTAATTTCAGGATTTTGGGTGATCTTAATCTCCATGTGGACGATCCCTCCTGCTCGCATAGCACAAATTTCATTTCAGTGCTTGCTGGCTGCGACTTGACCCAACGAGTCTGTTCTCTGACACAAAGCAGATCACACACACTAGAACTTATATGCTTGAACCTACCGGACATTACAGTTCATACCCGGATCCGGTGATTTAGTCAGATCACTTCTTGATCCCTTTCCAGCTCCACCTGAAGGGCGGGCTGAGGGCCACTTCCTTGCCAAAGGATTTAGGAAGGAATTTGAGTAGAGTTTCCCCAGAGTCCCTTACCCGGATTCTGATGAGTTCACCCTCTCAAATCTCCTTGATGATAGCATCACAAACTTTAACACGTGGGTCAGTGATTCACTTGATACAATTGCCCCTCAGAGGCCCGTTAAGTCCGCGAGAACTTCCCCTTCCGCCCCCTGGTTCTCAGCAGAGATCAGAGCCAAAAAAAGTGTGTACAAAAGATTGGAACGCAAATGGAAATCATCTTACTTTCAGGAGGACAACATTGGGTATCGAGCAGCACTAAAAGATTACAGTAAACTTCTCATTGAAAAAAAAAAAAAAAAAGGGATTTCCCGGCCGAACGCATTGCTAGCACCAAGAACTCTTCTAGAGAACTTTTGAAGATTGTGAAGTCCTTCACAAATCCATTAGCACTCACACACCAGATTCCCCCATCACAGGAGCTATGCAACAGGATTTCGATTTTTTTTTTTTTTTTTTTAAGAGAAAATAGCCCAGATATACGAGTCTTTCCCAGCAGCACCCCGCCCCTTAGGGGGGATGGCTACATCTAGCAACCTCTATGTCACCCAGCTAGTATTCTCGGAAATTGCAACTATCCCCATGGAGGCATCCTTGGCCGAGCTTCAGAAATGTATATCTGGGTCACCTGGCTATACTTGGCCAGCAAAACAATACAGTGCTCTGAATTCGTGCCTTAACCCCTCCTCTTAATGCCATCTGGAATTCCTCACTAAGACAGGGGGAATTCCCATCGGCCTGGAAACACGAGTTACTGCTCCCCATATTGAAAAATGTTAAGGCTGATCCTGAAGGCACAAGTAATTACAGGCCCATTTCTCTGCTCCCCGCCCCCGCTAAAGTTTTAGAGAAACAAACCCATCAGCAGCTGGCAGCTTTCATTGATTCCAATGGGCTACTGCATGAGTCCCAGTCCGGCTTTCGCCCTGGCTTCAGTACTGAATCCGCAATGATAGAGATGGCGGACACCATTCGCTGGGTGGTGGATGGAGGCTACGGGCCATGCTGGTGCTTCTTGACCGGTCAGCGGCATTGGACACTGTGTCTCATTCCATCTTAC
Source organism: Triturus cristatus (assembly GCF_964204655.1). Lineage (NCBI taxonomy): Eukaryota > Metazoa > Chordata > Amphibia > Caudata > Salamandridae > Triturus > Triturus cristatus. The sequence goes on from NC_140583.1 coordinate 884,704,649, forward strand.
TGGATCGCCTTAAATGGAATTGCATCCAGGGGATGGAGCTGAACTGGATCGCGTCTTACCTGCATGACCGAGAACAGGTCTCGATCCACCCTTTCACTCCCCCGCTAACCCACTAAAATGGGGGGTGCCGCAGGGATCGGCCCAGAGCCCGCTACTTTTTAATATGTATTTGACACCATTGGCAGAGCTAATCGCCAAAACGGGGATCAAGGTGACATCTTACGCGGATGATAGTCAACTGTTGTTCACCTTCAGCGGGGTGTCAGCATCCACCCAATAAAAGAGCGCCTTAAAAGCATTTCTGCCTGGATGAGCAGCAATTTCTTAAAGCTTAACGCTGACAAGACGGAGGTCTTGGTTTTTTTTAAACCAATTTGTACCACCCCCGATGGACTTATGGTGGCCAGCTGAACTAGAAGCTGCCCCCACACTGAAGGACTCGGTCAAGAATTTAGGAGTCAGGTGGGACAAAAACCTGTCCCTCGCTACCCATGTTCAACTGGTATCTGCAGCCTGCTTTGGCAAAATGAAAACCATCAGAAAATTTATTGATTTCTTGCCAGAGTCAGCTCGCAAAACTGTTGTCCATCCGATAAGCACCTCCCACCTCAATTACGCAAATGAAACCTACATGGATCTGCTGATCGGCCTGATCCGTAGGCTCCAGATAATACAAAACGCAGCAGCTAGACTTGTCTGCAAGGTCCCGCACCGCCAACTTATTTTTCCTCTTCTCAGACAACTCCATTGGCTCCAGTTAGCCAAACGCATCAAATTTAAGGCCCTTACGTTTGCTTTTCGGGCGTATCAAGGTAGAGGGCCCAACAACCTGAGGAAGAGACTTCGTCCCTACCAGCAGGACAGATCCCGAAGGTCCAACCACAAACTATACCACACCACCCCGTTTAGCGAAGGCAAGAATGGGGGAGGGGGGGTAGGACATTCGAAGTGGGCACCACTAAATGCTGGAACAACCTACCTGCTCATTTACGCACGATGCATTCCGAACAGGAATTTAGAAAGGCCTTGAAGACCTGGCTTTTTAGTCGCAATGACTGGATTTGTTCATACCTCTACCTTTGTTGCGGTCCGTGTAAGCCCCGGGACACCCCATTCGGGGTAGCTGCGCGCTTTATAAATATATTTTATTATTAATTCTCCACACTAGTCTCCTCTAGGTCCCTCTTTTCAAAAACTTTCACTGGTGACAAATCTTTTTCGGTTCTTGTTGCCAAACACTGGGACCAACTTTCTCTTGAGTGAAGGCTGATACCCTCTTGTATATCTTTTAGAAGAAAAACCTCAAGACCTATTTTTTTTCCTCATAACTCATCTCTTTTCTGAAATGCTCTAAAGTGTTCGGACTTTAGGTTTACAGTGCAAAGACATCCTTGGGTGATACTGTGCGGATCACATTTTTCTATAATAGAACATATTTCTTCTACCCTATACAGCATGGGGCAGTGGGTCAGCCCATGTCTGTATCCGTCAGGGAATGCATTCTGCTCCATCATAGGTAGTACATCCTCACACAAAGTAGTTCATTTCAGTGTCAAAAACTACAATTACAAGGTGTGCTTTTTAACACCAAAACATATTTTTGGTTTTTAGCCAATGCGTATTTTTTGGTATTTATGCTGGTGAGGGGCCTCCTGATCAGCAACAAAATGTTAAACACCATGGCAAAAAAACAAGCATTGGTAAAGCCAAACATGCTGGCAGTCAAAGCCACGCCTCTTAGCTTTGCCAGTGCCCAATTATAATTTCTTGTGGGCTTGGTAAAGTCAACATTTAAATCGTTATTGCCTATTTTTCAAGTGAGCAAGGATTCATATGATTAATTGTGTTTCCTAGAATAGTCATCACTGATGAAACAGGAAAACCTGTCCTGCTCTGCAGATCACAAAGTGGTACTTGCAGATACTGGAAACCTACCATATGGAACACCAGGTATCTTATAAGTGGATCATAACCCAGACATTTCTGCAACAAAGATATTTTCTAAATGTAAATCTCATCCCCTCAAGTTTCGTATATTCAATGTATTACTTAGATTACATCGGCCTTACTTTACCCCTTCTGTTGGACTATGAGGCTACTTTTTTTCCTTTAGGCATTTTGTCATGGACGTCATTTAGAGGTCGCCAAAAGGTCCTAGCTGCGACACCTGGCTTGTCCCTTACGACCTCCTACACTGCCTTTGTGACCACTGGCCTCAGGGGTGGCAAAATCAGTGGCTGAAACACCAGGGCAGCTCGACTTTCCTTGTTTACGGCCACGTTATTACACCAATAGTGAATACTATTTTATTATTCACCATTAGTGTAATATAGAATGTATTACAATTAGCTGGAGTATGACCCTCTCTTGCCGCTGAAGTAGATAAAAAATGCTTTTAAACACGTGTGCATGCTTGTGGGTGAGTGTGTTTATGTGAGCATGAATGGGTGATTGAAAGTAAAGATTAAATGGCATATTGTGTCACTATTACGACCCCTGGCATTTTGGTGAATTGACATTCATGCATTTTCTCCGATCATGTTTTGTGATGACTTTTCCCCCAATCAAAAGATAATTTAAAAAAAATAAAAGACTAAAATAATGAATAAAGAACAAAGTAGACAAACATAAATCAAGGATTCGGTTTAGATTAGCCATGCCAATATGCTTAATATAATGAGCAGTGTTTACATCCTGAATTGAGAGGATTAGCTGTGTGGCTTTGTAAACCTGGAATACACTCGTGTACCAAAAAAACACAATCACTGTAAAAGTAATTCGAAAGAAAATACTTGCAATGTTAGAAATATAAGAAACATCCTCTTATTATCCAGATAAGCTTTTTCAAGTATAGCCGATATACAATAAGGTCAATGCAGAGTACATTATGGATTAGGGCATTAAATCACACTATTTCTTGTGTCAAACAATACCTCTGCTCAAGCTATGTGTATTTTCTTTTTCTTTTTATGTCTAGCGGAATTAATTTTTTTTTTTAAACCAAAAAAAAACAATACCTCTCCATACAAGCAATTCGTCTAGTGTCATTCTTAAGACAGGAGCACCTTAATGAGATATATTCTTAAAACAGACGAATCTTAATTATAGATATTTAATGAAATATACTTATTTAATACTGTACACTGTATGTTGGTTACATACAGGCTTACAACTGTTGTAGACGAGAGTGATACAAGAATAACTTCAAAGTGCAAGGAGACGGCGGGGAAAAAGCCAAAAGGCTGTGTTCTAAACTGGAAGTCTCAAGGTTACATCGGTGCCTTTCAGCTCTGTGCTTATGCGTGGGTGTTTAGAACTGTAGCCAGCGGCAAAGTCATATTTTACTTTGCCCGCGTTTTCCTGCTCTGCAATTTTATTTTTAATTCAGCAGTAGGTCAAATAAAGCCACTACCACACTCTCAAGGTTGGCAATGATATATGGCTCAAAAAAGTAATTTTAAATTGCCTTTTGAGAAAATTTCATAAAAACAAAGGCATTAATTTATACAACTGAACTGAATTTAAAAATATGTAAATTAATACTGCGGGGAATCAATCACCGATTTCGGTTATTTTTATGGCCGTGTTTTGTATAGCCAGAGGTTCTTTATAGTCCATCGAAAGGAGTGTGGTACAAACTTATAAAACTTCTAATTACAGAAAAGCTGTAATTCTGCTCATAAGATGCTTTCGCGCACTTATCACTTTATCGTCAAAAGGATGAATCATTAGGAAAGATGCAGAATCTCAAAATCATATTCTGTTGATTTGCTGCATATACCTCCATCAAATGCACTCATCTTCTTTAGGGTATAGCCACACTTCTGCCCCAGACATCCAGGCTCACAAAAACACCATAATTTAGGGCCTGATTAGGATGGCGGTTGGACTTCTGTCCGACCACCAACCCTTCGGAAACAAGAACCCCTGAATAGCTGTCGGCGGTCCCGCAACCGGTATCACGATGCAACCACCTTCAAGGCAGTCACAATGTGTATCTTTTACATTGCGACTTGTGCTGCGGGCTGCAGTACACGACGCACTATGTAGCAAGCACCATGCGGAAATGTAGGGGGGGAACCATAGATGCCCCCCAGGGCCCTTGTCGGAGGGCAAGGGGGGGAAGAGGGGCCTGCTACCGGCCCCCAATGTCCCTTTCCTCCTGCCTTTTCATGGCGGGTAAACCACCATGAAAAGGCCGGTGGAAAATGACATTGTATTGCCTACGGCAGTGCCTGAGCAGTGACCGCCACCATTGTAGGCATTACACTCCATCCGATGGGAGCCCGACGGATCCGAGGAGGTCAGTCTCTCCATCCACCAAGCATCCGCCTGCCATCATAATGCGACAGGCAGCATTGCAGGGTCCGATGGCGGTGGGACCGGCATCGAAGGGCTGACGGTGGTGGTCCCACCGCCATCGTAATGAGGCCCTAATTCCTTAATCCTAAACGGAAAGTGATGGACAATAATTGCCCCTGGTACTGGGTAAGAACTCCCACTCTTTATCCAAGGGTTATCTTCACCTTGCTTACACACGTTTCTACATCATCAAACCAAACAAAAGCTCCTTGCTTTGTAACAGATGTTGGAACTAAGATATATACAGGAAACGGGACTTCTGCTTATAAAGTAAGGACAAAGTAAAAAAAAAAAAGAAATGGATCTGTAAAGGTACTCCTGATCCACTATAGATGAAATATGCTATTATGTCGTTAAAGGTGGAAGATTAGGCTTCCTGTGTTACAGGTTTTTGAAAGATTCTGGATTATTAATTGGGGGAAGGGTTCCGCCAAATTAGGTTTAAATATCTTATTAGGTCAAAACAGTTTCAATGAGAAATGGGATGAACCACTGGAAGCTATGGCAGAACAGCTTTTTCCTAGAGCAGTGGGTCTTAATCTTTTGACTTTGATGGACCCCACTTAATCACTACTGGAACCTGGGGACCCCCCTTTGTATCATTTCTGGAATCCGGGGACCCTGACCTAAGAATTCTCGATGATTTGAACGGCAAAACAATACACAAAAAAACAGAAACAAGTATGCATCAAAAAAACTACATAAATGAAAGAAATAGTTTAATATAATTCACAAATATATTTAAAACAAATTAAAGATTGGAGCTTTCCTAAACTCAACTGAGAACACACATCATCCATACGAGATCTTGTTTTTTGCACTTGAACTGCCCCCAAAAATCAATCGGATACTAACTTAGTTTGTATGCTCCAATTTTACATTTGGATTCTTCACTTCGATACATTTTATTAATCTGTTAATATTATCTAATTCTCTAAGCATTCACAAATCCCCTGAGTAGGCTTCATGGACCCCCAGGGGTCCTGTACCACATGTTTAGAACCATTGTCCTGTGAATTAAGCTTTTAAGCAGCACCAAAACCGGATTAATGTAAAAGAAATAATGTAAAGTTCCCAGCCCTACACAGTAAAATTATAAAACAACTACATGACAAAACATTGGTTAAAATTAGATTATGGGACCTGGAGGTAGGATTTTTGTTTTAGTTTTATATTTGTAGTCAAAAAGCACCAAAATACCAGAAAGCATCAATGGTTTTGGCGGACTGCAATCAATGTGCATTGCGAAACAAAGGTTAAGATAAGGTTGCTGGTCAAAAGTTAAACTTTAGGACTTAGGGCCTGAAAACGAGTTTGGCAGTCTTGGAGCAGGCCGCCATGCCAGCGCCTCACTTAAGGACCGTCAAACTCAACCACCGGCCACACACCCACCAGATTATGAATAATCTCGTGGTCTGGCGGGCGGTCGTTTGGCGTTACCAAGGAGATGCCTATTAAAAAAGCACTGCAATGGGAACACCAAAGCTCGTTCCTGCACGCAGGAAAGGAGGGGACTGCAGGCACCTCTTGGCCCTGAGGCAACACAGGACCATGTAGGGCCCCCTTTGTTTCCTCACCACTACAGTTTTCATAGCAGCCTCACTGCATGGAGACGAGGCAATTCCTAATATTCCGCTAGCATATTAGGACCTCCGAGCGCTGCGCCGCCACCACAACCACAGGATCCTTAATCCCCGGCAGTCCTGTGGGGGTCCCACTACTGTATTTGTGATACAGGGGGGGGACCACCAGTCTGGCAGTTCAGGGACCACCACCATGGGATCGGCGGTCCAAACTCATAATTGGTCCCTTAGTCTTTTTAATGAAGTCAATCGCTTTCAACAGGGCAGGGCACTGTAACCTCCAAAGTCATCCCCAGGTCAGATACTCATTTTTGGAATCCCATGGAAGCTTTTTAGTTTTGACACCATAATCCCCAAGCAGGTCAAACTTGAAAAACATAGCTACTGATATCCTCTGAATGCTAGAATGACTTTGGTACCTTTTCCTACTCGTGTTTTACCTTTAGACTGGTTTATTTTTTCATAGGGCTAGGCAGGATGCCGTTGCTGACAAGTGCTCCACAAGCGTAGATACTGGATTTCAGAAGTCCAGCGGTAGCCTCAAACGTCCCACCAATAAGCTCCAAGTAGGATAAACCACCTTGACCACCAAGTACATCATTTTTGGCAAGTCCATGCAGATTGTCCTAGAGCTACAGAGGCTGAAACAATGTTGAAGTCCTAACTTTTGAAGATACATGTCAAAAAATGCATTTTTTTGACATGAGACCTCTGCAGCTTTACTCACAAAAGCAATGCACTGCAATAGAAGTCCTAAAATATACATTCAAAGTCACTTTTGTGGGTGGTCTTTATCTTTACAGAAGCCACCGATGACAGTTGAGAGTGGCGAGAGCCCCACTCAAAGAATAAAACGCAATCATTGCTAGGGTGAACCACAAGAGTCACTAAATAAACCGGTGCTTAACCCTCTGGTAGCTTGGCACAAACGCAATCAGGTTTAACTTCGAGGAAATGTGAAAAGCATTTATGCAGCACACAAACAGTAATAAAGTGAAAACACAACACAAGAACAATACCACACCACTTTAGAAAAAAGTGTAACATTAAATAAACACAATGAGACTAAAATGACAAAGATCCAATTGGTAGAACCCTAGATATGCAAAATCAAAGATTTTGAGAAGTATAGTGCCTAAAAACACAAAACACACAAGAGGATGGATGGAATGTTGCACATTGGCAAAACATTCCCCCCCAGTCACAGATCTGGGTTTAATCCATTGTTATTTTGCTTACCACGCCACCCCAGTTCAGACATGACCATATGCAAATCAGTCTTGACCCTCTGCCTCATGGGAACAGTCCAGCCCGAACTACCAAGCCATGTCTTCCCTGGACCGGAATCAAGCATCCTAGGACCGGTTTCAGGGTTTCACCCCTCTTCAGCGAGGATAGCTTGACTCCAGTAGCGTAGTGAACACGGGACCCACGTCTGGGCATACCCTTTCCACATAGGGCGAACAGCAAAACACACAAGATGATGGACGGAATGTTGTACATTGGCAAAACATTCACCCCCAGTCACAGATCTGGGTTTAATCCATCATTATTTTGCTCAACACGCCACCCCAGTTCAGACACGGCCATATGCAAATCAGTCTTGACCCTGTGCCTCATGGGAACAGTCCAGCCTGAACTGCCAAGCCATGTTTTCCCTGGATCGCCACTCAGAGTTATCTGGACGTGCTAGACCAGGGTTAAGTCACAAGCTCAGGTCCACCACTGGGGACTGTGGGCCAGATTCAGAGACCTGCTGGAAATGTTACCTTCTAAAAGTATGGTGCGAAGAGTCCAGTTCGCAGTGGATGAAACTCAAATTGTGATAAAGTTCAGGCACAAGAAAAATTCCAACCCAATTTAGAAAAAGAGTGCATTTTAATAGAAAAGACACCAAAGTGACAAAAACTCAATAAGTAAAAATAGAGAAAAATAGAGTTGAAAGCATAAAGCACTAAATTACGGTTATCTGGTCACACTGGCTCTGGTCAAAGTCAAAAGTTTAGGCAGAATGTGATGAAGCGCTGGTCGGATACAGGGACTAAGTTCGTCCTGTTGAAAAGTTTACCTTCTAACTAAATCTACTTCCACACAAGAAGTCTGTCAGAGCATTACATTAGTGGGGGACAGTTAGGAGATCATTGCTGGTGTGAAGAACTGGTCGGCTTGACCACGAAGAGATCAGTGTTAGCGCAGAGATTGTCATGGGTTGGAACTTTGCATTGGCGGGAAAAGTGAGGCAGTTGTGCCGACATGAATAGCACCATGCAGGTGAAATCTGTTCAGCACGTTTGCACTGGCTGCATAGCTAAAGGGTTGTTAAATTAGTGTTCTATATATTATGCATCATGCCTTCAATGGGGTATCACCAAGTTAAACATGGATACAATTGTGTCCTATATTCCTACATACCATCTTTGGTCTAAGTGCACTAGATTGCTTGTAATTCCCTTGCTTAGAAAGGCCCAGTAGGCTAGCTAGTAGTTTTCAACTTGGCAGCACCCTAGTAAAATTGTTCTCTTGTAAAGCTGTTGGATTTCTGGTCTTCTTTACTTGAGATTTTGGGTTATTACGCCAGTTTTACATATCCTCATTAATGATCATTGCTGTTATAGTGCATAAAACGATTCAAATTCAGGAAGTAAATCATTCGCTTCCAAACTTGAGAAAAATCAAATACTCTGCCAATATTACTGGATTCCAAATTTTCCATGTCACCCGTTGAGTGTTGTACGGGCCAGGCCTAGCATCCCATGATTTCGTTTTGTATTGGTTAATGCTATAAATGAGCCACATGATTAAATTCAACACTGCCAGAAACTATCACTGAAAATGCCAAATCAGAGAAAATTCTCACATCTCAAAGATCACTGCCACGCAAGCTCATTTTCAGATGTTTGGTGATAGAAAAGAATACCGCAAGGCGCCTCTTTCAAAAACAAATACACCTATAGGATGCCCACAGACACAGAAAGACACCCTTAAACTTACGTCAAAGGGCTCTACAAAGGTGAAATATTTCCCAGTATTTCCCAATGGTCCTAACAGCCAAGGACTACTTTTCTCATGGCACTTTCTCACAAACCCTCAGCTTTCATTCCGTGGTCTAATGGTAGTTGAAATCAACTTCTAATAATTGTAGAATATCTACTTCATTTAACCTACATCCCCAACTGTTGATGAACAAACCTTCTACATGAACTAGACAGAGACTATTATTCCTATTTGGCGATTTTCCAACATATAATACATTTCTTTATCTTAGTTTTAATGCAGCTCCAATTACATTGGTCGAGTTATGGTTTATTAGTATTGTGATGGACAATACATACGCATTTTGTGGGGAATTACAATGCATTTCTGAATGTTCTACACGGATCTAGGACTCTGTCATTTAATCATTTGCTTGTGATATTTTAAATGGTTAAATATTTCTATATATTCCCAGGTGGCACAACTTTCATGTCCTTTTACCCTGCCCCTAAACGGTTTTGCTCCCAGTTGTCATGGTGATCGATTCTGGACTCTAGAGCATGCACACTCTTTTTTGCAATTTAAATATCTTCAAACGACGCTGTATTGATACTATTCCATCAACTATTCACCAGGTTCAACATTCAAGTTTATGACAATCAAAGAATACAATCAACCAATCAAAATACCTTTATTCGGTTTTCATGTGTAAAACCATAAAAGTTTCCAATATTAAAACAATACTTAAAAAAAATTTCATAAAATCTTAGCACAATTCATCACATGCAAAATCCAGACCCTATTGAGATCTCATGCAAATCATAGGCAAAGTACAATACAAAATACTTTTTCCCCTAAAGTAAAAATTAAAATAAAACAGTGGATCGATGACTCCCGGGATCCTATGCAATAATTAGGTCTTATCCAGGGGACTAGATTATGAGTGGAGCCTCACAGATACTACCTTTTGAACTAAGTAGGCTCTAAGCTTCACTGCAGATTTGAGGAAATGGAGGACAAATAGAATAGAATCTTCATGCAACAGCCGTAAATAAATAAGAGCTGAGCGTGCCTGGCTGAAATTCATGCTCCTTAAAATAAGGACAATAACATTTTTCCGGGGATCACATAAAACCTACAAAATAAAATGAAGCAAGTCCTGCAGAGACTCACCGTTGCAGCCACAAGATGCTAAGATCTGTCCTCTACTGCTCCCCCTTGGCAAAGCCAGCAAGGGGTGAAAAAACCACAGGCGAAACCTAGTCGACAAAAAACGTTCAGGAGTACTTAAAGATCCCAGAAGGTACGGCTCAGTAATGAAGTTTTCAGTATTACAAAGGCTAGGTTTTCTCAGTTCCAGCTCTTCCCTCTCCAATTTCCTTAGACTGCAAAAGGACTCCCCTACCCATCCCAAATCCTTTTTAGATATAGATTCTGGGTTGGTATATAATTCTGCTCTACCTAGTCATTCAAAGCTACTCTTTATGTATCCGAGCCATGGTATGCGCCATAATCAAGGGTCATACACTCTTCCAACCCGATCACCTAGACGGCTCCAGCGTCTTCCGGCATTGATCGCACCAGAGTACAGGCGTACACACCTTCCTGCATGCGCACACTGCGTGGATCGCTAAAATATTCCCTGCTCCTGGGCTCTACACCACCCACCGCTACCCAGCTTCTTGGACCCCACATCTCCGCCAGACACTGGATCTTCACCTTTTTAACCCTTAGGCATTATCTTTCAATCCGCTGCCTCGGCGCACCCGCCCCGGCCAGTCGCTTTGATCACACCACGTATGGCCCAATATTAGCCCGCGGCCACAAGTACCCATGCGCTTCTCATTTCCAACGCGGCCCGCATTCCAGTGCCGATAGTTAAATTACTTTTATTCCTCCACACTCCCCTAACCTGGTTGGAATGATCACCGGTTTTTGGGGCCTGCTCACCATCTTATCCACTCGCAGTACAGCCCTGATGAGTCACGGTACCATTCCTAGTGACGAAACACATGTCGGCTGGTTTTGATCAACATAGTCGTTGCTGCAAGATAAAGAAACTTTTCAAATTTATACTGGTGTCGACCACTGCATTTATATAACATTTTAAGACTGCCATTAACATTGTAATATCCTCACCATGTGTGCCCAGGACTGTGCCTACTCTTTCAATATCAATTGAGTCAACGACAATTCTTCATTCCGCCAAATTTTTAACCAAAAAGTTGGGGATGGAGAGCCAATGTATCACCCAGATACAGAACCCTCAGTTCTTCGTGTACCACCATATTAGAAGTTCCACTGGCCACTCCTAATAGATTCTTCAAAAACATATTCTCAGCCACTTGTAAATCTTCTATAACTACATGCCCCCATTTTTCGCTACCGTAAGAGGCCATTGCGACACACTTGGCCTGATATATCTTTAAAAGTGCCGCTATCGGTCTTTTGCCTAATTTAAAAGCAAAGTTAAAAATGGCTGTATTTGCCCGCACTAAACCTCCCCTCTTTCTATGTTTTAGTGGGCCCCATTTCATCTGCTCATCGACTTGGACCCCCAAATATGAAAAGACATTAGTACAGGGGACCTGGGCAGTGCCCACCCTAAATTGAAAGGTCATTCTCATGCGGAGGCCCACCTGCATCACAAAATATTTGGAGTCATTATGGAAAAATCCTGTGCGGTCAAAGGCAGAGAAGGAGTCAAGCAGAATTTGTAACCCCCTGGCGATCCTAGATACAAGGACCGCATCATCCACGTATAATAAAACCGGCAGACCACGTCGGCCTACCTCTAGGTAGTCAACCCTTGTAGTTTGTAGCACTTTATCCAGATCATGGATATACAAATTCAACAAAAAGGGAGCCAAGATACCCCCCTGGAGTGCACCTCTCTTTATGGCAAAAGGTCGGGAGACTGACATCTTGCGAGAATCTAACCTGCACCTTAGTTGCTTGGTGAAGATTTTCTAAAAAATAGACGATATCATCTACCCCAATAGCCAACATGGTCTGCCACAGTTTAACCCTGTTCACACGATCAAATGCGGAGGACAGATCCATCAACACTAAATAAATCGTGCCAGGGCGGGCAATACTATATTTATTAAGAATCATGGATAGGTTGAGACACTGGGTCACAGTCGACTGCCCAGGGCGGAACCCGTACTGGATATCCGATAGAGTGGCATGTTCCTCTGTCCATGTGGTCAGCCTACCTAAAAGTGCTCAACTCACCACCTTAACCACCGTATCCAACAAGAAGATCAGTCTGTAACAATGAGTACTATCCTGATTGCCTTTTTTAAAAACTGGCAATATGGTAGAGGTAGCCCAAGACTCGGGGCAGCCGGATTTTGCTGCTGAATTTAGAACTGCTGTAAGAACCAGCGCCCAAAAACTAAAGTTGGATCTGATTTAAAGAGGTCACCTGGGATGCCATCCGGTCCTGGGGCTTTATTGTGGGTCAATCAGACAATACCATCCTTGACCTCAAAATAAGTTGAAAACCATGTTCGGTATACATACTTCCCGGGAAAAAGAACAGTTCAGCCCAGGGGGGCACTCAAACATGGCTTCAAAGTGGAGCACCAACTCCTCCTCGGTAATGTGGGCACCTACTGCACTCCTTTCCTCAGGGTATAAAGAGGGACTATTATGCTCCAAAATCTGGAACTGTCCCTCAGCGTGCTAGCCTCCATTAACTCCTTCTAAGCTTCCTCCTTTAAAGCGGACTTACGCCTTGCCAATTCCACCTTCTACTCTCACTGATATCTGGTCTCTTGGACTCCTATTTAAGGCTTCCGCAGTTTCCTGGCTGCCCAGGAACAAAGGGAATCAAACCATCTAGGGGACTGAATAACAGTACGCCAGGCCGGAGCACTTTAAGTGAATTTTTTCTTTTCTTTTTTTTTGTCTGAAAATGTTCTAAAAGCACGAATGACTTCCCCCAGAGTGGAGGTCAGTGTAGTGCACACGGCTAGCTCATTAGCACATGAGACCATCATATACTTGTAAGAAACCTCTGGGGATATCTGGGTCAATTTTAACCGCCTCCCACCATCTGTTGGTCGCACCTCCCCACTCTGCCGAGCCCCCCCTCTATGCAACAATACACTTGCTTGTATAGCGAATCCGGTCAATAATTCTAGTAGAAGTGGTGATACCAAAATCATATCTATAAATGAACCATCAATCCTACCTTTGAAAGCGGGAATAACAGCCTTGCTACAAAGGTTGGATAACCACATGAGGGACAATAAATCAAATTAATGGAGGAGGCCATTGAATGTCTCCCCTTGTTGGGAATGCTCAAACTGGATTCCTCTCACGCGTGGACATTCAAGAACAGCCAATCTAGAAACCCTGGGATCACCGCATGTGTGGATATTAAAATCTCAAGTAATCACAAAATTTCGAAAAGTGATTGAGATGTTGCCTAACAAAGGAGCCCAGCAAAGAAATATTATATACACCCTGGGTACTAGATGTTGAATTATAAATATTTATGAGGCCAAAATTATGGCACTCCCTGCAGAATACCAGGGACTGTGTACACAGGCTCTCTGTAGGCAAAACTAGCAACTTGCATTCAACTGCCAGGAAAATGTAAATTGCAAGGCCACCTATTGGTCTTCCTGCATGTGAGGGGGTAGCCGAAACAGAAAAAGACATATTCCTCCAGTGGTAAACAGCTTCCGGTCAGCCAAGTTTCCTGCAAACAGATCACACTGAATTGTTTTATATACGCAATTCATGAAGGGTCAGAAAACTTGTTGGTTAGACCTGCAATGTTCCAGGATATATAGTTTGTCGGTTTCACCCACTGTTCCGGTACTTGGCTGTGAGGTTTCCTGCAGGTTAGTAGATTTTACTGAATTTGTGAAAGCAGGCCCACTAAGTCAATCACAAGCATCCAAGGTAGCCAAGGGTGCAAAACGGTTTGTTAGCTTCAAAGTGGGAGGAGAAAGTCGCTCCTGCCAGCCATGTGCTGTCCAATTCCAATAATTTGGATCAGGAGCCAAGTTCGGATTCAAATTCCTAGAAGATGGGTATAATGGCATAGGACTATTAATTGGGGCCCTAAAAGTATTAACCATGTAATTCCACCCCAATGGATCAGGTTTATAAAAGAAACTAAGAGGTGAAGCCATGATGGAGGTCTTAGGACCAAACGGGGCATTATTCAAAGTTGTGAACAAAATCCTTTCTGCGATGTGAGGCCGATTAAAATTGATAATTACACGGTCACCCGTACACGACTTATGAGAGCTGCAAACCCAGTTGACCCTTTAGAACAGTATTACAGGATAGCCAATGTAATACCTTGCTCTGAAGTTGAGTATAGTCCTCCTTGGTGCCCTGAGGGAGAGTTGGCACATTCCTCAGTATCACAACATATGGGGTTGATTCTGCTGGCAGATGGAAAACAGGCATGTGCTGCATAGAGTTCTGCGTAGAGTCAACCAGTCCCCCCTGGTATTGCTCCCCAGGTGCATTACATTCCCGAATGGGTTGATCCCGTGTAGCCGATCTTTCCATTGGACCAGAGAATATGCCCGATTTTGGCACAGTATGGATCACAGAAGGGGCGAGACCAGACACGAATGTGCACAGCCCCTCGTTGTCCTTCTAGGGGAAAGTAGAGGTTACCTAGTGTTCGTATGCAGGGGATACATGCTGCTGTGATGTGGTTCCCTGCCTCTAAGAGACCAAGTCAGTCACTACAGCTTTCCTCACTTGGTATGTGGAGATCCATCCCCTTTGCTGCATACTGATCCATTTCGTTCCTATAGTGCCCAACCCTAGCCAACATGGCAGGTCCTGGCCGGACCGCTACTGTGGAAAACTCTTATACCCTGGTTTACATCCCCCCCCCCCCCAACCTCTCCAAAACCGCTGCAAAAACTTTCAAGCACTCCACCCTGAAAAATCACCCCAAGACATTAATGACGATGACGTTGTCCGCGATCAATGACCTTGTTTTCTACTCCAGAAGAACTCCCGCTTGGCACAATACCTTTGCGCACCTCCTCAATGTATGCGCAACCAGGAACATTCCATACGGCACTAAGCTCACAATAGTGCCCTCCTCAACCCTGCAAGCTGACCTCACCATTACCCTCTACAAAAGCGGCATCGTTTTGATCCAAGCCTCAACCAAAAACCTCAATAAATTTGCGGACCTTTTTACTCTCCTCAGAAACCATGTGCATGACACTGGCTGGGCAACCAACACCCGCCTCGACAACCCTCCGACCAGCCTGCCTAGCATGACTAGCCTTCCACAAACCACCTCCCTAAGGGTTTCCAACACAGTTCATCCTAACCCCTCTAGCTCGTCTCCCGGCCTTGCTAACACAATCGTCCCGAGACCTTTGATCTCCTCCCCACTAGCTCCCCACTCTGACAGACTGGTACGCCTACAAAGACCTATGATACAGGTCGAGCTAGCCCTGCTAGCCCACAAACCACCCCTCCTAGCATTCCTAACAGTTCATCCTAACCCTTCTAGCACGTCTCCCGGCCTTGCCAACAGAATCGGCCCTAGATCTCTGGTCCCCTCCCCACTAGCTCCCCACTCCGACCGTGAGACTGAGACGCCCCCAAAGACCTACGACACAGGTCGAGCTAGCCCTTCTATCCTATCCCATATGCATGACGATATAACTGCTTCTGAACTACTGCCCCCCTGTCTTTTAGCGCCTCCCTCTTATATGGACATCGAAACTCTGCACTCCAGAGCTGCCAAAATAATTCAGAGCATCCATTTCTCAATTCTGGATCGAACAAACCTCCTTCACCTCGCCAAACTCTCCTTCGCTAACCTCAAGCCCCTGCTGAACTCGAGCCCCCCTCTTATCACAGAGCTCCCCAAACACCCACTACCTCTATCCTTGAGGCACCTTTGCCCTCGCAAGCATCCTTGCCACCTCTCGGAGGAGGAAACCCTAGCTCTAGTCCTCTCCTACAACTCTACCCTCGCCACACCAAGTCCGCTAGACCTCACTGAAAAGGAAATCCTTGCCATCCTCTGGGACTACAACACAGCCCCAGTTACCCCTTGCCTTTTAGACGCGAGTGCCAAACATCCCATCTGCATGGTCACTATCAACCCCAGCAGATCAGCTACCCTCCGTAACAGAAGTGTGATTAAAAGCAATCTAGTGCCTGAACACCTGTCGCCCCGACACTCCCTCTGACCCCTCTCTGACTGGTCTCTTAATTAACTGCCGATCGGCCACTAAGCACGCTGACGATATTGCTGCTCTCATCCTGAACAAAAGTGTAAACTTAACAATTCTAACAGAATCTTGGCTCAACGAATCCTCATCCCCATCCCCATGCCTAGACCCCTTAGTCCCTCCCAACTATCACATTGCAAGGCTGGACAGACAGCCTAGCAAGAAAGGAGGAGGCATCGCCTGCATCCATCGCTCCAACCTTCTTGTCACGGAACTTCTAGCGGATACCACTGACTCCTGCGAATACCTCGCCCTCTCCATTTGCAGCAACTCCACCCAACTGTGCAACCTGCATATCTTTTACCACCCCCCTGGCATGAATGACTCCTTCACTGACCACCTCATGGAAATTCACAGCTAAGAGTTCCTCCAACGCTAAAGAAATTTTGGCAATTTCAACCTGCACTGGAACGATCCCAAGGACCCTCATATCAACGCAATCAAAGACCTCCTGGCCGCTCATGCCCCGACCCAATCATGCTCACTTCCAACTCACTCTAAAGGGGCCACTCTTGACTGGATCATCTCTAAGGAATCAACAGTCAAGCTTATCTCTATAGATCCATGTAACTGGTCTGACCACCACGTCATCGCCTTCCTACTACCTGGCACCCACAAGACAAAGGCACCGCAGCCGGTGATTCCTAAACGCTGGGTCAGAGACACCAAGATCCTGGACCATAGAGAACTGAAGGCTCGGTGCAAATCTGACCTCCCCTCCCCTCGCATATCACAACGGTCAGTGACCTCAACGATCACTACTCAGCGACTATATCGAACATTCTGGATGACCTAGCCTCACTAAAACGAACCCAAATCAAAGATAGAAACGCCTGGTCACTGGTCACTGGATCCCTCAACAATGAGAGGAGATCCCTCTGGCAATCCGAAAGAATCTGGAGACAGCACCCCTCTGGCGCACATCTAAAACTTCTCTACCAGGTCAGAAATACCTACAACAGGAACATCCTCAACTCCAAAAAGAAATCTTCAGATCAGAACTGGGCAACACCAAGAACAGACCCCGCAAACTCTTCGAACTGGTCAAACACCAATCCAACAAACTGGCCAAAATATCGAAAGAAAACCTCAAGTCTCTATCATCCAAGGAATTCTCTTTTTTTGCGGACAAAATCAAAGCCTTAGGTAAAGAACTTAGTTCCGCCTCATACTCTCTACCCCCCCCTAAGTCAACACATCAACAACTTCCTCCTACTCGATGACTTCCAATCTGGATTCAGACCTGGACACTGCACTGAAACCACCATGCTCCACATCGTTGATGATGCCCTCCAAGCCTTGACCAAGGCAAAACATGTCTCCTAGTCTTCCTAGATCTATCCTCGGCCTTTGACACGGTCAACCATGGAAACTACTCGAACGCCTCAAACTCAGGAAGGAATTGGATGGTTCTGTCCTAGAATGGTGTAGATCCTTCCTTCAAAACAGAGCACAGAGATTCCTAATTAACAGCAACCTGTCTGCTCCCTCTCCGGTCACTTTGGAGTCCCTCAAAGATCAACGTTGTCCCCCACCCTCTTCAACCTTTACCTAGAACCGCTTGCCGAAGTCCTACGCACTACAAATATCTCCTACCATATATACGCTGACGACACTCGGATCTACATCAAAATCTCATCCCTCGAGGAGATTCTCTCCCTGAAGGAGGCCCTGAAGTGGACCGTCCAATGGCTCGCCTCTGATCAACTCCAACTCAACGCAAAGAAAACAGAATTTCTCTTAATTTACCCTCCTAAAACCAACCTTGAGATTCAGATATGGATTAAGGCCATCACAGCCTTAAATTGCCCACAGACCATCGTGGACTCGGCCAATTAACTGGGAATAACCCTTGACTGCAACTTGAACATGCGGGACCACATCAACTAGATGGCCAAATCAGCCAGATTCCACCTCTGCTACCTATGGAAACTGAAACCATTCCTTGACGCTCCCGACCTAAAAATGGTAGTCCAAGCTCTAGTCATCTATAGCCTGGAATATGGCTGTTCTACCCTCACGGATTTACCAAAGATCTCCCTGGCACCTTTAAAAGCCTGCCTCAACGCGGCTGCCAAACTACTTACCGGCACAAGGAAATTCGATCACATTTCTCCACACCTGAAAGCGCTGAACTGGCTTCCTCTCGAGGCCAGAATACAGCTGGCATGCATCACACACAAGGCTTTATACTCAAACTCCCCTGCATATCTTGCACACAAACTTGTGGTATCCGGAGGAATCAGAAACTTCCGGTCTACCAGAGACCTCTTGCTCCAGCCTACACGTCTTCAAAAAAAAGAAAAAAAAAAAAAAGTACGTTCGGGCTTCCGCTGGGGCTGCGCCAAGAATATGGAACACTCCCACCGGCCATCAGCAGAATCCACTCTCTGGCACGCTTCAAAAAGGAGGCCAAAACCTTCCTTATGGGTAAATTCCTAGTTTAAACTTTTACCTTCAACCACCACAGAGACACTGATCATTTTCCGGCTATTGCCTCACTCGGATGACCTAGTCACCCCACCAAGAAACCTGGGGCCTTGTCCTGAGTGTAGCAGGGACGAGACACGGGTGCGTTGCAATGATAAGCAACAGTAGTGCTTCCTAAACTATGAGTAACAGTGATGAAAACACCCCTTTTGGTCTGGTGCAGGCTGGTATGAGAGCCATTAACCGACACCCGCCTATCCGCATCATACAAAGCATTGTCCGGAGAGGCGATTGAGTGAACCCCACGCTCTGACGAATTTGCCACAACATACGCAATTGGCAATTTAACATGTTGGCCTTCTTGGAAAACGTTAGCAACATATAGTGTCTTTAACCCGAGTAAGCTCACATTTGCAAATAACGAGGGCAACCTAATAGTGAGTCTTAACTTGATTTTAATTGCAAGGAACATATGGTTCTTTGCATAGCACGGGGTTTATGTTTTGGGACAGTTAACTTTTTTCTGTTCTTCTTTCTCTACTGGACACCATTTTCTTTGTTTCTGTAATTGGGCAACTGATAATGATATAAGTTGGCATACTGGCGAGAACCTGCTGGTAGCCTCCCTGGTGTTGCATACGTGACGTGCCCTCTCACTCCCACTTATTTTTCGTAAGTTTTCGTCACTCACATGCTGTGGGGGAGGAGATGCACAGTTGGGCGGCTTGACTGACAGCGGTTCTACATTCATTTTTATAAAAAATATTATTTTGGAGAGTTCTGGGACTGCAAGAAATTGGACAAGGTGCCAGAGAGTGGGTAGAATTAGATATCGCCACTTGTGAATGCAGGTTCTAAGATTGAAATTGATTTAACTCTCTCATAGCCAGGCCTCTATTGGATTGATGCCTTGTCTTGAGTAACTGTAATGTAAACTGTACATATGTATCCTTCTATCCCTTATGTATCTAGCACCCCGCCCCCTCCCAATCTATTGTATACTCTTATGATTCCATGCCTTTTGTACAACTCCATGATTCTGTAAAGCGCTCTGATACCCTAATGGGTCAAGTTTGCGCTCTATAAAACACAAAAATAAAAAAATAAATGCAAGCCTCCCAAGGTATAACAATCCGCAGTTGAGAGAGCCATTAATGGCCTTGAATCCAGATTAGGGGCTACACCTCCTAGCAGTACAAAACACTACACTACAAAAGTACACTTTTCAATTGCTGTCAAACGTTGGATTAATGGGCCCAATTTAGAGTGCATCATAACCCTCAAGGAATCCTGAAAGGATTCTAATAAGTTCAACAGATTTACTTTTGTCAGTCCTTGGTCAACTGCGGAGATTTGATATGTCGATTCAGCTCTTGGTCTTTTAGCCTTACCCCCAGGCAGCTGGACTTTTCTTTTCATGCCAGTCTCTTGATTGACCAGCTCATCACCTCCTGGTCTCCCTCGTGTAGCTAGTCCATAGCATAATCTACAGTTTAAATAATAGAATGGGAACTTTGAGATTGAACGCTTAATATGAGGATACTGTGGAGAATCAAATCAGAACAAAAAGTCAACATAATTAAGCATAATATTAGTAATTCAAAATAGTGGAGATGAACACAGAACAAGTCAACGAGAGAACTGTGGAAAGCGGTCTTGGCGCGAGAAATAGTAATAGAAAAGCACTTAAGCTATAACGTTTATTGGAATTTGAAGGGACAAATTTGGACAGTTTAAAAGGAGGTTGAAGTGGAATTTAGTGGAGGAGGTATAGGACACTATTGAGGACATAACTGCATGGGAATTTTAAACGTGATTTGTTATCAGCTTCTCAGTTAGAACTTGGTCTTCAAAATGTATTTTAGACCAAACCAAGCTCCAAGAACAATTTTATTGTAGCACGAAAATAAAAATAAAACTTATTTCCATTTGAAACTAGATTAGAGTAACCTGGCCACAATGTGATAGGGAGGATGGCAATTCATCATCATCATCAAAACTTTATTTCGACCGATATGGCCATAAAAGCACAAATATAAAACAATACATTACATTACATTCCACTCAATGGCATGATCATTGCACTTGGAGAGGCACCAACTAGCACATTAGAAGTATAAAAACTTACAGTCATGTTACATGGTCATCTCCAATGTCCCACTAACTCGCCCCACAACCCAGTGCTATTATTTTAATGAGGGAATCATAAAGTGCATGTGTGATATACAGTCAATCAGAGGGCTATTGCATGGTTTACAAAACTAAATTTGATAGAAAGCCTGCATGCAAGCAAAAGGTGGCCTTTCGGAAAACCCAGAAGACTATTCTGAGTAAACGTTCTATAGAATAAGTATTTGGGCAGTTGAGCACTGCTACATTGTTAAAAAAGTCATAAGGAGTTAAAATCATTAAAGTGCTTGTGCATTACATCAAAGTCAAAGATTTTTTACATTGTTCTGAAACCGTGCTCTGTAAAGTGGGTGTGCAGATCCTAAACAAAACCAAAGCCATTACAATAGCATAACCATTGCCTGAAGGAGAGGCACCAACTAGCACGTTAGAGGTATAAACTTACAATCGTTTCACATGGTCGTCTCGAATATTTTTTACATTATTCTGGAACCGAGATCTATAAAGTGCATGTGTGCATCCTAAACAGCACCAAGACCATTGCAGTTCTCATCAATTCTGTTGAAGTCAAAATGCCCCTCATCTAGCATCATTGAACAGTCATACAAAGAAGAATGTAAAACAGCTTATATAAAACATAATAAAAAATGTAAAAAAAAAAAAAAATGGGATGGTTTCTTTCAATTAAAAAATATCACAGATAAAACAAAATTCGGCCCATTAAAAAAGATAGAGCAGTGGGTTGCCCAGAACTACAGACACATGTTTAAAATGGACCTGCAAGTACACCCCATTGAGAATAAAAAAAACGTGAAACAGAAAACACAATGGGTGGGTGTGTATCATGTTTCAATAAGCTGTAAACCTCTCTACAGTGGCTGGATCCCAAATTTCTACATAGCTGGTGGAGCCAGCGAGTCCTTGCCCATTTATATCCTTCGACCGGCGACTCTGGAGGCACCTTAGGTTGTCGAGGCGATTTCCCGGGGCAGATCTGAAGCCCCCGCCCCAGTTTGTCAAGACCCGGCACTGCGTGGACCCGGACTTCTTGCGGGTTCGACGTCAAGGACACGAATAATCCGTGTTCCTCTCACAACTTTGTTGTGTTTCTGGGATTACAGTATACTCTCCCCCCTTGTTTCTGAATCCCACCCCTTTCTTTTTAATCACCACCTTGGTCCTGACGAAGCGCTAGGATCCATTAGGGACCGGCAACAGCGCGAAACATGTTGACCATCACTTGCACTCCCTCTCTCTCACTTTAAACCCTCACTCTTACGGGCCGAGAGCAGTGGGACGTATTTACAGCTTTTTTCCCCCACTCAGAATGTTTATATAACATTATCCCCCGTTATTTTTAGCAGACCTCCTGGGCCCACCAATAAATAGTTAGGGCACCATTAGGTCTTTTTAGCCTCACCACCACCCCCCTCCCCACACACCCACACGCACAACTACGGCGACTCCACCAAAAGATCTCCGATAGAGAGCCCTTTTAGGGCCCGTGAGGGACTGCAGCGCCACCCCCACGAGGAGCACAGCCCGATGATGATGCTTTGCACCCGCAAGGGTGTGTGAGGGCACTTCTAGTACCATCCAGGAGTCTCTAGTCTCCATCACACTATCATTTTCGAACCTAGTCTGAGACCCTTTGTCATCCTCCCCTTTTTCCCTTCCTCTTGCATAGTAGACCATACTGGCATATATATTTCTTCAGGAACTGTTACCTTACTTTGCATGCCATTTATATCCTTGACAGAAAAATATCACATGGATATCTGTCTCCTATATGTTATTACAGGCTGGGCAGCCCGAAACGAGAGTCCGCCCACTTTCTAGTAAATGCACGCAATGGAAGCACCCCAATTCTAAATTGTATGTAAACGTTCTTCGCCAGGAATGGCTGAATATCATGCAGGGCCGATTCTAATCTGTATTAATCTTTTACTTCTATAAACGCCAGTGTTAGTTGGCCAACTAGGGGACTCCCTAGTACCCAAGATAGTTTGTACTCCTAATGCTCTCCATCAGGACCTTCCTAGAAGTAGCGAGGCAAGTTTCTTCAGCGTTGGTCCACAGGTTTCAATTTTCCCATGGCAACGCAGGTGTTCCTAATGCGTGCCAACCATGCAATTTTGCCCGCACCCTGTAGACCCAGCACTACACTCAGCTCCTCCCTATATACGGCCAGTTTGGGGGTGCTCCACAGGCAATGCCAAAGTAAAAGGGGCCGAAGGGTGGCTTCATCAGAGATTGGTCTAACCCCCAGGTCCCATCTAAGAGGTGTAAGTGGGGAGCTAGGGGGAAGACCCAACAGTTGCCTGGCAAAGGAATTCTCAATGCTCGCTAGAGAGCCCAGGGGACGATGGCCCCAGATTTCGGCAACGTACAAGGCAGCACCTCTAGCTTGTGCTTTATATATTTCCACTGCCGGCCTATAATTTCATAGGTACAGCTCCTGAATACCCTTGTAAGACCCCCTGTTGTCTGTGCCAGCTTTAAGCTTGCTCTCTGGATTTGCACATCCCAGTCCATTTTTTCTGTGAGCATGATCCCGAGGTACTCAAAGCTAGACACAGTCTCTAGAAAGTTCCCTTCTAGGCAGGGATTGGGCCGGGTTCTATTACTTGCTTTAAATACCATGTACTTGGTTTTTTGCGGGTTGATCTCAAAGTCCCCGTTCCGACAAAAAA
Source organism: Triturus cristatus (assembly GCF_964204655.1). Classification (NCBI taxonomy): domain Eukaryota; kingdom Metazoa; phylum Chordata; class Amphibia; order Caudata; family Salamandridae; genus Triturus; species Triturus cristatus. The sequence goes on from NC_140583.1 coordinate 884,728,064, forward strand.
CACTAAAGATGTTCAGGGCCCTTTGGATTCCCATAGGTGATTGCAGAGAGGAGGAAGGTGTCATCTGCAAACATCATCGCAGGTATTTTGCGATTTGCAAGCTTCGGGGCGCTGATATCATTCCCTGCAATCAGTGACTCTACAAAGCCGTTGATGAAGAGGCAGAAAAGTGTTAGCGCCAATACGCAGCCGTGGCGTACACCTCTTTCCACCGGCAGAGGGGTGGTTAGTTTTGCCAAACCAAATTTGGGCATAATTGCCATCATGGAGGCGTTCCATCTGGTGGCAGAGATATGATGGAACACCCATGTCCAGTAGGAGTGCCCATAGTTTTCCCCCTCGTAACCAGATCAAATGCAGACTGGAGATCCACAAAAATTAAATAGAGGCTGCTATCCTCTATAAAAACAGATTTCCAGAATAACAATTGTAACCTGAAAATTTGATCGCTTGTTGAAATCTTTGCTCTAAACCCAACTTGGAGGGGGCCAAGTCCATTATGCTCGTCCATCCAGCTCTGTAGCCGCCTGAGAAGAATGCACACAAATATTGTTTGACTTACATCGATGAGACTGATTGAGCGGTAATTAGCAGGGAGGAGTGGAGAACCCTTTTTGAAGATGGGTATGATTTCAGCCCCCGCCCAGGTTGTGGGGAATCACCATTACTTGGAGAATGGCGTTAAACAGCGACCACAAGTAGGGGGCCCAGATAGCAGGTTCGGAAGGAAAATATCCCCGGGGATCTGGTCAAGCCGTGGGGCCTTGGATGGTGTGATCCTACTTACAGCATCCATTATCTCTTTGAGGTGCGATAGGGGGTTCAGTTGGAAAAGTTCTCTCATATGGCGTGCAAGTGTTACTCACGGACCCCTCCTCGTCCACCCCCCTTATGTATAAAGATTCAAAATGTGCCTTCCATTCGTTCTCCCAAATTTTGGGTTCTATGGCCCTTATGCCTTCCTGAGTTCCAGTGTTGACCACGTTCCAAAAAGCCCTCAAGTTGTGCAAGCTTAAGGCACTCAGGGTATCCCATTTCTTATTTTCGCAGCTTCTTTTTGCTTTCATAGTGACTTTTATGGTCTGCCTTTTCTCTCTAACGAATGCCCTGTCATTGTGTTCGATTGCAGCAATGAGTTCTGCATTAGCCATGCGGCAGCTATCGTAGTACCATGGGTAGCGAGGACTACTAGCTCCCCTCGGTCTTTTGTTGGGTTTAAAAATAATAGCCAAAATGGTTGCTATGTTTTGATGACTATTATACATTTTGAAGAGAGAATTTGGGATCCAATCATTCAAGGTGAGATGCTTTGCTGTCATAATAAATGGGATGATAATTTGGTATAATGAGTCCAACTTTTCTTCGAATTGGCAGAAATCGCCCCAGTGTACTCTTCTCCTGCAGTTGCTCAATTTTAATCAAGAGTCTGGGGATGATGATACTTCAGATGCATTCTTATCACAGGGTGAGGTTACCTCTAATATAAAAGCGTTGTGATCACTATCAAAGTGGGGCATGATTTTAAAGTCTAACACCCTATACCAAGATTTTGTATCTACCAGAATATAATCTATGATAGATGTTTGCCCCGGTCTGTTAAAAGGTGTTGTTCGCCAGTGTGTCGGATTTGGTGCAACCATCGCATACTCTTAGTTAGAGGTTCAGTGTAAGGGTGTTCATCTGCAACACTTGGAGACCAAGCCCGTGCTGGAGGAATGTTGGGCTCTGGGATGGCCCAGTGGAGGTCCTCATCGCTCGGGTTACCTGCGACCAGGCCAGTCAATGGTTCAAACTGGCAGCTAAAGTCCCTGCCTATAATGACCCAGTAGTTGTCAGGAATTGTTAGGAGAAGGGCGGTCAGTTAGTCCAGAGTTGGTGATTCTTGGCCATGACAGACCAGACATGAATAAACATTTATCAAAGCAATTCTGATCTTCGTAGAGAAAGTCAGAAAAACAAAGAATGTCGGGTGATGTCGCCATCTGTTTCACAACACAGCCCAGGTGCACACCAACCCAAGGACATAATCCCCCTGATGGCCTAATGTTGACGTGACTGGAATGTTGGAGGTTGGTGTGGTGTGAGACAGTTGAGAGGATGGGCTGAGCAGCTAGCAGGCTGCTCCTGGTGGGGCTATTCTATGGCCTTAATTAACTTAATAAATATACTAAAGATCTATCCTGGCTACGTCTGCTGTGTCACATCAACCTATGGAACCAGGTCACTTCACCTACTCCTACCCACACTTGTAGCTGTTATGCTAAATGAGGCATAGCCCACTCTGTGTTGGTCCGCCCTGGCCCCGGTTTCCTGGAACATGCAGCTCTCATGTTGTCCTTTGAATGACCCCCATTCTGGAGTATCCAGTTTGGAGGGGAGTCCTGGTATGTTCCAAGAAAGGAGCTGCAACCTGGGAAGGCCTGTGCAGGTTTCTGAATGAAGGAGCCGAGCACCATGTTTCACTATGTGACTTTGGGGCAGTGGGTTTATCGCCTCCAACCCAGCTGTCTGTGGGCCATTGCTGACAACAGGGTGGCCTGCTATTTTATCTAGGGGGTTAGGGTCACCCTCAGATGATGCTTAGATGCCTGTGTGGTTTCCAGGGGATGGTAGTAGTTATTTGGATATTAGAGACCACCCTCCGTCCACTGTTTCCTACTCCAATCTCTCTCCACCTGGGCCAGAGCCTCTTCCCCTTTCTGCTTGGTATACCATAGCCCCTGAATGGACAGCCCATGTTGAGTTACCCCCCCCCCGCCGTTAACTCCCAATGGAAGGTCGGAGCTCCCGTGTGGGTACCCTGTGCGTGCAAGTCAATCCACAGATTCTAAGGGGTAAAATCTATTGTAGAGGGGTAGATCTTAGAGTAATGGGCTGGGTCGGTTCTTGGTCTGGTTCCATGACCCCCTCTTGTGGCCATCCTGCCTTCTATTGAACGGGGTAAGGCCTGGGGGATAAAAGTATCCCAATGGGAGAGACCCTATACCCCCTATCCACCCTTCGAGGGCTCCCATCTAGAAGTGCTTGTAGAACTGTTGGGGTCCTGAAATTGATCACAACAGTCCCCTTGGGACATCTTTCGGCCTCCAGCCCACCCATCCCACCCTGTGTGTCATGAGTATTTAATCTGCGTTCTTGGAGGAAAATTCTCGATGCTTGGCCAACCAAAATATACATTTATTTTTAAGTGCAGAGTGAGATTCCCTAGAACACTCATTCAGCTCTGGGGCACCAGTTAGAATAATTACGTATGGTGTGGAGGCCGAGGGGAGATTAATGAGTGGCAAGACTAATCTTGCTTCATTGCTCTCTTGCTCTCTTGCTCTCTTGTCATGGGGCAGGCAGCACATCACCTCTATGACGGATCCCCTGTGGATGATAATCACAAACCAGTGACCTTGCGGTATAGAGCCTAAGATTTCTCCCTGCCTCTGGCCCTTGAGTTTGCCCCTGGTAGTCAGTAGTGTCTCATATCCTTAGCCTAGATAGGCTACTCAGCCGTTTACTTGCTCCCTCGAGGGTAATGTGGTTTTGGATTGAGATGGGGGGGCGTATTACTTCTCACTGTGGGTTCTAACCTAGAGGTGGTAGAGGTTGTCTGTGGTTTTAAGTGATTTACAGGATCATTCCCTCTCGAGATTGCCTCAGTTTTACTAGCCCATCTATCAACCAATGATGCAAGCTGGTCTACCTGGTCCACCAGATTATTACGTTCGTCCATTACAATAACCCTCATTTGGGCCTGCAGATCCAGCCCCAATGTATGTACCCAGGGTGGCTGCACCATGCCTCCTTGCAAGGAAGCCCCCCATCTCAACCTCTCCCAAATCATCAAATCGACAGATGTTCTGTGGGACACTTCTTGGGTTTGGTCCCAGCATTTGTCATTAGTTTGGCAGGATCAAGATGCTGCTTTGAGCTGGGTAGCTCATGATCCATTGTGCGTGTCCTTGGGTGAGGTATAGGAGAGTCTGGGACCAGAACTGATGGAGAGGATGAGTTATTCTGCCTAAGGGGGGTGGGGGGGATAGGTCAGATCTGTGCTCAAAGATAGGCTCCTCTCAGTCAGTTTGATTTCCATGGCCACTGCTCCTAGTGTCCTCTGAAGCATCCTGTCAATTGAGGTTTGCTGACTGGGCATTGAGATTGGTGGGGGTTGTGGTTGTTCCCCCCCCCCCCCCACACAGGTGCGTTTTCCCATGTTTACAGGTGGAACTTTTGGGTGATCTTGCAAACTTTTAGCCACAGTCAACCCACTTACAGAGCCCAGCTATAAATGCCCAGCCGAAAAGGATTCGAAGGGGGGGAAAGTCTGTGCTGTAAAGGATTAGAGCAACCCCCAATGGGCAAATAGGAGCTTGTAGGTAATTCAGTACGATAGCGCTCTACTCAATAACAAAAAGTAAAAAAGAACTCAAACCTTGACTCCAAGGATCTGAAATACCAGCCTTTGAGGGGTGGCCCAGCGCAGCCTCTTCCAGGCTCTGACTAGCGCAGACAGGCACTGGTTTAATGCGCCTCCTGGCACGGAAAGTGTGAGCTACTTCTGCGCCTCCAGGCGCGTGGGTGTCTGGGGGATGGAGGTCCCCGGCGTTGGCAAGCAGGCAAAGGCGTTGGCGGGCAATTAATAATTTGGATTGTGGGTGGCAAAACACTACACAGTTTTTTACATTTCATTTTATATAATACTTGTAAGCGTTATTGCTCTCACTTGCAGGCAACAACAGCTGTTAATTGCCCTCGCCCCCATTATTGGACAGCGCCGAAAGTGAGGGCCCACATTGAGTGGGCGGTAATCCAAAATTTCAGATAGTCTAAGGAGTCGCTAGCCAACAGATTTACTTAAAAGCCACTGGCAAAATAATAATTGAATAAAAGAGCATGCAAAAGAAAATGAACTTGTTCCGTTGTGTCACACACTATGAGGAATGCATGTGTATAAATACTACAGTGTGTTACAAAATGGTCTTGCAACACACACACTGTTGCATATTATGGCCATCTCAGAGTGAAACCGGCTCTGGTAGCACACACGTTCCTCGATTCCCAAACTGGACCTACATGCTGTGTGAGGAGTAAGAGTGTAAGGACTGGTCATTCCCATTGTTTATGTACAGCTGTATATTAATATACACACAATCGGCAGGGATTTAAGTGGGCCGGGTCCTGTCGGTGGTCAACACCTGCAGTTCTTCTTTCTGGCTCCCCATTTTTACCCTTACCCTCAGGATGAGAAAAAAAAAATCTTAGCTTAACAGCAGTACCACCCTTCACTGCCTTTGATGGAACTTCAGAGACTTGTTATAGTTCTATCACAGTCTTATCACTCCAGAACGGAAGCATTTTCAATACGCTACACAACAAAGCCATAGTTGCTTATTTATCTTATGCAATGAACAAGCATTGACAAAGCCAATTGTCCTGGCTTGTTGTAGGTGTAATGTTGCTTGTTGCATTATATATCTAGAAGCAATAAAAGAAGTAGCAAAATACCAGTCGGGCGGTGGACTTAGCTAAACACAGATTTTCAGCTTACATGTTTTAAGTCATGCTCTTAATTACATTGGCCACTCCCCTTTGAGAGAACCCCCCCCCTCCCCCCCAGTTTTTCATCTCACTGAAAGCCATGCCAATAGGTCTGCTGTGGTTGCCACTGGCCCTGCAGGTGGTGGAATTCAAAAGTAACTTTATTCGGTCGAAATAAGACCATAAAAGTACATAAATACATACTTCAGTCAATTAAAAACGTATTACATCTAGAGCCATAAGTAAGGTTAAATGGTCTTAACAATTATCATTTTGCATCACTAAAAGCCTAAAAAAAAAAACGAACACATACTAAAGAAAAATATTAAATTAAGCGTTCCAAACAATATTACCTGGCATTTGGCAGCCCCACAATAAGACTATACAAGCAGCGGTTTTAGAATGTAAAGTACCATCACATCAAAGCGCGGTGAAGGACGAATCAGGTATTCACATTGCACATATTGTTTGACAAATAAATAAACATAAGATTTAAAAACAATAAGCAAAACATTGAGCCATGATAAAGTCATTATGAGTGAAATTACCTTCCCCCATAGGGAGCGTCAAATGGGATCACACCCCTCAAAGACTTTCTCAGACTCCAGGTTGAAGCGAGAAAGCAAGCAACAGAGCAAGCTGAATGTAGGTCTGGAAGTAACTGACCGGAGGACTGGGACTCTTAGTCCCTGTCAATTTTGCTGGTGCGGTCAATCACGCGCTGCGGGAGCGGTGAAGGCGCTTTGAAGCGCTGGACCTGTGGTAAATTGTCGGTACTTGCAAGGGCCTCTTCCTCAAGCCCTCGGAGGCCCGGGACTCGTATTCACGGTCACGGGTGCAGGCGCTGTCAATCCAGCGCTGCGGGAGCGGTGAAGGCGCTTTGCAGCGCTGGATCCGTGGCAGTAATTGCAAGGGCCTCTTCCTCAACCCCTCGGAGGACTCCTTTCAATGTCAAGGGTGCTGGCGGTGTAGGTGCAGGGGTGTAACACAGGCCCCCCGCATCCCGTGCAGGGGGGCCCCGAGCTGCAGGGGGCCCCCTCAGCACTGTACTCACACCAGAGCGCTCCGGAGTAAATCCGGAGCCCCTCTGTGTACCTTGCAGGGGGCCCCCTTCAACTGTTGTTACGCCACTGTGTAGGTGGTGTAGAGAGCCATCCGGATTCTCGCTCATACAATGTATCAGTCACACTCACGCACTCCTACACCCCTCGGGGCGGGCTCGCCCCGAGGGTATAAATAAATGGGTCGGAGACCACTCGTGGTCTTCCGGCCACGAGATCTAAGAGGTGTCCCTGTGTCCTTTCCTCGCACGCTGCTGCCGAACTGCGACACAGGGCCCGCCGCGCTACATTGGCGACGAGGCCGGTCGCACCCCACGCGTGCTTTCCGGTCCTGGGAGTGCGCCGAGCCCACCCGCATTTCCTGCTCTCCCGCCACTTGCCTGCCTTCTCGCCTGCCTCTGGAGCTCGCGGAGCCCACCCGCACCGCTCCACGTGGCTACCTGGACTACGCGCTGAGCCGTGTCCGCCTCCGGTGGCCGCTGAAAGATCACGCGTCTCCTCTGCCTGAGGGAGCGCGTTCAGCTGGCGGCGCCCCTACGCGCGCTGAAGAGGGTGAGTGAGGAGGCATCGACAGCGACGCTGCGAGGGACGTCCCCGCTCCTGCTCGGACTGGCGCTCACCCCACCTGTTTCAACCGGTGTGCTGGGGGGCCTTGCTTCCACCGGCTGCCCCCTCTACTGCCTGCCTGGGGTTTTACAACTCAAACAAAAAAAAAACAAGGAGGGAAAGAGATATAAAAGGCAAGAGAAGGGGAAAGGCTACCCCAAGGACAACAAACACTGGGAAAAGCAATTAAATACTGAGCCTAGCTGGGGCAGCACCAAACTGACACTGCATATCAACAAGCATTGGCTGCCTCAATTCAAAGGGCTGCGACAGTGTGGCTCGGCCCTCCCACCCCCCCACGCGCAGGATGGCGCCGCAATGTCAGCTACACCCCCGCCTGCGGTCACCCGGATCCCAGCACCGCCAACACAATTAGGAGAAGGGCGAGGGCACACGCCCCAGAACTGCACAGGAACGAGCAAGCCACGCCGCTACACCGGTGCGCCCCTGCCTGGTTGAGATGAAGGTCGCACCTGCCGCTGGCGCGGCTGCCCAGCAAGGCAGAGGGCAAGTTCCGGCCGCTGGGGCACCACCCCCACCGGTGGTCACCCACACTGCAGTCGCACCGCTACCCCCGTTCAGCGAGGCGTCGGATCCCGCCACTGCTGCACCAAGATGGAAGGCCTGGGTAGGGCGGCTAAATCATTACTTCAAGGGGACGTGTGAAACCGATGGAACTGTAAAACAATCTCTCCTAATCTACTACAGAGGAGCAGAGATTTACGACCTGTTCGAAACGCTCCCCAACACCGGGAATGATGACGACTACGATGCGGCAGTCGCCGCGCTCAATAGACTTTTCGATCCACAGCTCAACCCAGACTTCGAAAAATTCAAGTTCCGGAGGGCGTGGCAGACCGAGATCGAATCAGTTGACATGTTCTATGTGTGGCTACGCCGGCTGGCTAGCACATGCCCCTTCACAGACCAGAGGGAGGAGATCCGGGACCAGATCATCCTAGGCTGCCGCTCAAAGCTCTTGCGAAAACTGATCCTCCGACAGCCAGGGATCTCGCTGGATGACATCCTGGTCCTGGCTCGCTCTCATGAACTATCTGACATCCGGGCAGAAGAAATGGAAGAGGCCTTACACAGTCCGGTTGCCACGGGGTCGGTGCCCAGGACCCCGCACGTCAAAGAAGAAAAGGTGGAGGCCATCCAAAGACGTCCCGCTGTGGCTCGACAGGCGTCCAAACCACCACCAGGTGGGTCGTGTGGGTACTGTGGCAAAGATCACCCGGCAACGGCCACCTGTGGAGCGAAAGGGAAAACGTGCTCCCGCTGTGGACGGCTAAATCATTACGCCAGAGTGTGCCACGGAGGGCGGTTCCGGCAGCCGTCGTCGAGACCCAGGTCCGGGACACAGCAGGTTCGCCAAGTCTCGCTTGCTGACCCGCCACCAAGCTCGGAAGACCAGCCACAGGCACGACACCCGGTATATGAAGACGACGATGTGTTTGTGGTGTCATATGTCAGTCGGACAGGCTCCCGGAGAAGACCGCCTCCCATGTGCTCAGTCTCAGTAGCAGGCACGGAAGTACACGCCCTCATTGACACAGGGGCGTCTGTCAATGTGATGGACTCTGACCAGTATGTCCGCCTGTCACCGCGACTCCCCCCCCCCCCCCGATGCCGTCCAAGGCACGAATATACACGTATGGAGGCACGGATCCTCTTCCCCTCTGTGGCGTCATTCATGCCACCATCGCGAGCGGAAGCTACTCGACCGACACCCAGTTCCACGTCACTGAAGGCAAGAAAGGGACTCTTCTCAGCTGCCACACAGCAGAGGACCTAGGGCTTGTGTTCTTTGTGAACCAGGTTCACGACTCCCATGCAAAGACTATACTGAGGGAGTTCCCAGCACTCTTCACCAGCCTGGGGAAACTCAAGGGCAAGAAGTTCAAGCTCCACATAGACCCGTCAGTACGACTGGTGGCACTCAGACATCGGAGGGTGCCTTTCAATCTACGCCCACAAGTAGAAGAGGAGCTGCGAAAGCTCGAAGAGCTTGACGTCATCGACAAGGTCTCAGGCCCCACTCCCTGGGTGTCCCCGCTGGTCGTGGCGCCCAAGCCCAAACAACAAGGGGCCATCAGACTCTGTGTTGACATGTGACTGCCCAACACAGCCATGAAGAGGGAACGGCACATCACCCCCACGATGGACGACATCGTGGCGGACCTCAACGGGGCAAAATGGTTCTCGAAGCTAGACCTGAACGCCGGCTACCACCAGCTGGAACTGGACCCGGAGAGCCGGTACATTACCACCTTTTCAACCCATGTTGGCCTCCGGAGATACAAAAGGTTCAGCTTCAGTGTGTCTTCAGCCGCAGAGGTCTTCCAGAATGCAATCCGTGAAACACTGTCAGGGCTGCAAGGGGTGATCAACCTCAGTGATGACATTCTGGTATTCTCCGCCACGCTCGAGGAACATCACTCTCACCTCCGGGCCACGCTGAAGAGGCTGGCGGAGTGTGGACTGACTCTACACCAAGCTAAGTGCTCCTTCTACCAAGACAGAGTAGACTTCTTTGGATACACGTTTACCCGTGAAGGGCTCCTGGTGGACCCGAAGAAGGCTGAAGCAATCAGGGTGGCCAGCACACCCCAGAGTCCCACTGAAGTAAGGAGTCTCCTTGGGATGGCCACATACTGTGGGCGGTTCATCCCCAATCTTGCAGCCATGTCCGAGCCGTTACGCGCCCTCACACGCCACGACCACCAGTGGGAATGGACGCCAGCGGCCAACAAGGCGTTTCCAGATATCAAAGCGGGGCTGTTAGACAAGATGGTCATGGCGTACTTTCATCCCCGACGGCGAACAGAACTGGTCGTAGATGCCAGCCCGGTGGGCCTAGGGGCGGTCCTCATGCAGGAACATGGCCCCGAAGTGTGGAAGCCTGTCGCATATGCCAGCAAAGCTCTCACAGACACGGAGACGAGGTACGCACAGACTGAAAGGGAAGCGCTGGCCATCAAATGGGCGTGCCGACATTTCCATTTGTACCTGTGTGGGCAAGACTTTAGTGTTGTGACGGACCACAAGCCGCTGCTCCCGCGGTTTGCTGGATTGTCGAGGCTGGCACCACCAAGGATCGAGCGATGGGCAGTGCAGTTGCAAGCATACAATTTCAAAGTGATCTACCGTCCTGGGGCTCACAACCCAGCAGACTATCTGTCCCGTCACCCGGAGTCCCCAGGGCTGCTAGTTTCATCGGACAACGCCTGCAACACCGAAGCGTTTGTCAGCATGGTGTCGAAAGGGGCATGTCCCAAGGCCATGACGCTGGAGGAGATGGGTCACACCACTCGAGAGGATCCCACCCTCTCTCGCATTCGTAAAGCGCTTGACAGTAATGGGTGGGCCCATTTCATGGATGGAGCTTGTGCGCTACGACAAGAAGTCAGCCATGCTCGCCAACAGTTGTGGCACGTCCGGAGCGAACTCAATGTGGGGGAAGAAGGAGTCATTCTGAGGGGATGCCTCATAGTGGTCCCGGAAAGCCTACAGAGAAGAATCCTGGCGCTGGCGCATGTGGCCCACCAAGGGATGGCCAAAACCAAAGCCAGGCTGCGTGATAAGGTCTGGTTCCCAGCGATGGACTCCAAAGTTGAGGAGATGGTCCGACAATGCCACGCCTGCACCATCACAGGAGGGGACCCTGCGCCAGCCCCGGTAATCACTGAAGAAGCGAGCAAGACCCCGTGGACGCATCTCAGCTTGGACTTTGGGAGTTTTCCAGACGGTCGTCACATGCTGGTCGTGGTCGACTCATTCTCGAAATTCTCCATCGTGGAAATGATAGTGTCCACTGCTTTCCACCATGTATGGAAGGTCCTGGATCGAGTGTTTGCAACGATGGGGCTGCCTGAAGAGGTCAAGTCAGACAACGGACCCCCCTTCCAGGGGCGAGAGTTCCAGGACTACCTTGAAAGTTTAGCGGTCCGCCACCGGAAGATTACATCCCTATGGCCCCAAGAAAATGGGGAAATGGAGCGGCTCATGAGGACGATCAACCGAGCCCTGTGCGTCGCTGTGGAGAACGGAGAAGACCCGGAAGCCACTCTGAACCAGTTCCTAGGCGCGTACCGCCAGACGCCTCACAGCACCACTAAGTGTGCTCCGGCTCACATTCTGTTCAAGAGAGCTCCACGGGATAGCATTCCATCAGACCCGCGGTGGGTACCGGCTGTGTGGGATGACGAGGCGATTCAGGAGAGAAGGAAGACCACTAATAAGAAGGCCAGCGAGGCACGCAGAGCCCAAGAGCCACAGCTAAGTGTGGGAGACCGCGTGGTGGTCAAGGACCGACACCCAGGGTGGAAGTTCCGGACTCCCTATGAGCCTGAGGTGTGGGGAGTGGTCAGTGTTCAAGGGACCATAGTCACGGCCAAATGGGGACTGCAATCCATCACAAGGAACATATTGAGCTGCAAGAAGATCTCGGAGGTGGATACAAATCGAGATGGGTCTAGTTATCCAGACTCACCGGTACACCTCTCTGCCCCTGTGTCGCCCAGAGAGGGGAGCGCCTCAACGCTCACCCAGTCGCCAATCTGTCAGGACCATGAGGACAATGTCCGGCCAACCAGCCCGAACCCCACTACCGAGGGGGGCGGGAGTGTCCCGGTGGGCATCTCCCCGGAACCCTGGGTCAGAAGCCAGAAGTATGGTCTCCGGCCGAATCCAGTCCCGAGTCAGAGGCTGAAGGACTTTGTATATACCTCTCCATGACGGAAGGACCTTGGTGGTTTTCAACTAAAAGAAAGGAGGGATGTAGAGAGCCATCCGGACTCTCTCATACAATGTATCAGTAACACTCACGCACTCCTACACCCCTCGGGGCGAGCCCGCCCCGAGGGTATAAATGAATGGGTCGGACATCGCTCGGGGTCTTCCGGCCACGAGATCTAAGTGGTGTCCCTGTGTCCTTTCCTCGCACGCTGCTGCCGGACTGCGACACAGGCCCCCGCCTCGCTACAGGTGGGGGAAGAGAGAAGCCTGCTGGTGTCGGTAGGACCCAAACTATCCACCCTCCTGGATGACAGGAACATGTATCAGGATATTACCCCAAAGTCGATGTTATTATTATTTTGCGCCATTAATCAGGGGGAATAAATGGTTAGGTTCTTACGACGCAAGGCTCAGTAGTTCAATGGGAACACATGGGGGGGGGGGTTCTATGTGAGCTTCGTTCGCCTTGCATATTCATTCCTCTGTTCGTGGCTCGCATACATTTTCCTTATGCAACAAGCATAGGGAATGATGAAATATGAGCTCTCGCAAATCGTCTGATCATTCTTTCTGACCCAATTTCTCCCTGCACAAATACAAAGGCCCGAGTGACTAAAAGTGCACAGTCATCTGTACAGTAGTCAGGGATTCTGCTAGACTAGGCTTAGATCATTTTGCAATATTTTTCGATATTTTATTTTTCCTCACTTGTGTTTGCGCAGAGCACCCTCAAATCATAAACAAACTTTTATGATTCAGTCTATTAATTTTTCTATTAGTTCCAGTAAACTCACAAGCAGATAGTCATACATTTCTGTGAAAAGTAAGCGGTATAATATTTAAAGACATTATTTTTAAAAATGGGCTATTTCAAGAAGAAAGATGGCAAATCGGGTAAAAGCTGCCAAGTCCAAGCGGACTCCTGACATAATTGGGAGCCTTGCAAGATCGAGGGCCTATATTTTAGGAAGATTGTAGAAAAGAGGCCACCTGCAGGCACGCTGGATGGAGGATGGATTCGTTTTTACTGAAATCCAATTATCCCCTACCTCTGGTTTCACTTAACGATCAATAATCACTTGTAGGTCTTGGTAGGGCTTAGAATCTATATTTCTGTAAGTGGCCTCATCGCTCTAAAGGCTGAAGGGCTTTTGCTCATATATTTTATACAGAATAGGAAAGTTTCCCCATTATCGGCCGATTTTGTCATAGTTTAAATCGAAGATAAATGTTTAAGTGCTTCTTGTTGTAACTTGGTCCACTGAGAAAGAAATTAGTTTTGAATGAGCTCACTTTTTAAAATCTAGGAACAACCTCAAAAGTAATAGATTGAGAGACAACATTGTTGTTTAGCCTCCAGTAGAGCATGGTAGATCTAAACAAAAAACAAAGCACACAATAGTGATTGAACCCTAGAAGGATACATGCGGCTAACACTCAGTCTAGCTGCCACATCGTACACAAAAACAAAAATATCGCCTTTTATATAAAATTTTTACTGGTTTTACTTTTTCCACATATAACAATCACAACAAAACAGCATAATATTAAGGTTTGGCATCTATGCTCAACTCATGAAGGGGATGTGCAATAAATCGGATGAAATAATACTTATACAGACCAACTGAGTTCATGTAGGTTAATTGTTGTGTACGACCGACTCTCGGCTACTGGGGGATTGTTTCAGGCATGGACCCTCTGGGGCTGTGCCTTCCATCGCCATACCACAGGGCTTCACCCAGTGAGCCCATCATTTATCAGACTTGCAAGGCACCTGCAGCTTCATAAATTTCCTTTTCATAAGGCGAGTAATGCAAGCCTCAGCAGCCCCCTGACAGATGGGGCCCCCGAACCCTCCAGGGGTCCCCTAACACCTCGAGGGAGTCCTTAATCTTTTGAGCCAAAGCTGAATGAATATTTTTAAGATATAGAATACTCATGTAGCCCTCATCATATTCTGCAGGGCTGCCCCGCCATTTTGTTTTATGCCACGGATTATGATGACGTACACTGGTCCACATCTCTACACCACTGGAACCTGGATGGATAAACTGCATTACTCATTCCACAGAACAAGTATATTTCTGCTATTGTCAATCCCTGCAATTACAATGTTATGTAATATCTAGGTAGATCTGCATTATCTGGTATTCCCAATACAGAAATCTGTGGCAAGAAAGGGAATTTCATGCACAACATGGCTGATAATTTAGTGTTCCAGCCAAAAAACCCGAACTTCACTCTCCCTCATATGATCCACATGAATATTACCTCTTCTGTGTTACATTTCCCTCAAATAATATTCGTCGTTCGGCCCCTGGCATGCAATGGAATTGGTTAGACTTGGCACGCTGTAAACCTTTAAGCGGACTAACTCGCCTGAATGTCATCTCCTGTGGATATCCCAGCACTGCATCAAAGTCAACTTTTGCAAGTTTAAGTCTGCTTCCCACTTCTACCGTAAGCTTCCCAATGTATCAGGCACATTATTCGTCATAAACTTTTTATTATTATGGATTGCAGTTTTCTTTAATAGCACAAACTTGGCCCTATGGCATTAGAGCATTTTACACAAGCACAGAGTATGTTACACATGTTTTTTGGCACCAGGAAAATATTGAAAACATTTGCCAAGAAAGACAGGACTTTGAGCAGAGGCCAGGATTAAAACCTAGTTCCCCAGTTCCTAATTCAGTAGCTCTAGCAGCAAGGCTGTATCTCATTTCCTTTAATTGGAAGTACAGGTTGCCCACCCGCCCTGCTTCTGCTGGACTCTGGCCTTGCGGCCGGCATGACTCGCGGGTGGGAGTGGCAGGTTTAATTTAATAATAAAATAAAATGTATCTTCCAGCGAGCCGGGTCCCGCATCATCTCTGCTCCACAGCAACAGGAAGCAGGCAGCCAGGCTCCCAGTCCCACCCCTAAGCCAATCACAACACTGCAAGCAGCGTTGCAATTGCACGGGACGCTGCCCAGCCAGGGGCTAATGGCCCTGCCATGTTCTCTATGTAGGCTGCATGACAGCCTGCATGGAGAAGGGCAAAGTGCGTATGACTGGTTTCGTCGGCCCCAGGGGGCCGACCAAACCAGTCATGCACAGTCAGGAATGGGCACACTACTCCTCCCCTCCCAGCCGTGCTGGCAGAGCAGCCCCTCCCACCCGCCCTCCTTTAACCAAAGCAACCCTGCTTTCTTGCAGAGCGAGAAGCAGAAACAGAAAACGGTAGTTATTACCATTTTATGTTTCTGCTTCTCGCACTGCGAGACCTGCCTATCCGGGTAGGAGCCTCCCTGGATAAGCAGGAGTCATAGACGTCAGTTGTTAAAGATGTGAAAATAAATAGGTAGAATAAAGATCAGATTTCAGTAAAATAAGGATGCCGTGGTCAAGGCAGGTTTACAGTTTGACAACATGGCTAGTTTTCTCAGGTGTTTTGCATTTTCGCAACTCTAACCTCCAGCTATAGCCCTACTCTCCAGGGACGTGCCATTTTTACAACATTGTTGGACCGCAGTAAGCGTTACCCAAAAACGTGTGTCTGAAATTTAGAGCATCATAAAAAGAGCCAATAGGAAATAGAGGGGCTGGGCCAATTCTTGTCCACCCTAAACAATGAATCTATAGTGTATAGAGAAAAGCAGAAATGCCTAGTTAAGTCGTTGTCATGTAGATTGTCTTAACATATACAAATGCCACCTGTTGTCTAGGCACTACTCATCTGAAAACTGGGCAATTACCAAATAATTAACATTTGCAAAATAGGAGCCTATCATTCTTGCTCGGTTGTTCTAACAATTCAATATTTCCAAACAGCCCAACTTCATTCCCATGTACCAATTATATCATCTCTGAAAGCCAGTGTTAAATCTCAAATCGAAAAAAAAGTAAAGATTTGTTTTTATCACATGTAGTAAATAAAATGTTCTTCTAATACTGAGGGAGGATAAACAAAAAATAAACTGAACAGGAAAGGTATTTCCTATGAAAAAAAATAGGCCCTCTAGCATAGCTCATTCTAGGAGCTACACCTACCCTAGCTGATTCAGAAATCACAGACATCTGATAAAGGCATCTAGCCACAGATTCACTCACTTTTGAATTCTCCCCAGGCGCCAGTCTGGATCCAGAAATTTCTCAGCATTACCTCTGCACACAGGGGGACAGCGTCGTATGGCTCCGCAATTACGTCAACTCCAGTCATTACATAAGTGGAGCCATACAAGTCCCCTCCAGTGAGCGGACGTCAGTTTCTTCTTTTCCGCGCTGTAACACGCACCAGGAGAAGCGTTTCCTCAGGTCAATTTTTTGCCCTGCTTTGATACTTTGCGTCGGTGGATTAGTGGGCCTTCGTCTAATGTCAACAGGTTTCAAACCTTGTGGGTCTTATAGCCGACATATGTCAGTGACGAACCCGCATACAATTTGTATGTGGTGTTTAGGCGAGCACCACAACACGGAGGATTGTGGCTCCTGCCAGAAACTAAAAGCGAAGTCTCTAAAGGAGCAACATTTGAAGCGGATGGTGGTGTGTGTGTCACGGTCCTCTGAGGAATTCCAGCCCCAGTCTTCATAGTCTCTGGAAGAGCATTTGCGGGATCGATCTAGGAGCCGAAGCTGGTCTGGAAGAAGTCATTCTCCAGGGAAGTCTAAAGACAAGGGACAGAAAGTCACAGCATTCTCGGATTTCACTGCTTGGAGACGCCGTCTCCCATGACTCCTCCCGCTGGACGGTTGAGGAGGCCATACGTGACTCCTCACCACGTCTCCCAGTGTTTCCGTGGGACGGGGCGTTGATGGCTCAGATGAGGGAATATTATAACCTCATCTTTGGTACCCCATCTCCTTCTGGAGTGCCTTTAGGCCCCAAGGAGGCAAGTGGGGCGCCAGAGAGATTGCCCTCTGTGATTGCTGAGCTGCTGTAGTTGAGTGGTCAGCGCCAGTCAACGTTGGCTGGCGCCGCTTTGGTGAAGGTCCACAGTCCAAGATCTCGACCTACGACAAAGGAATTCAATCACCTGGCTTCAACATAGACGGCGGCGGTCAAAGTTGCTTCTCCTCCTCCTTGTAGGCATTGTACGACGTTGGATGCAGAGTCGACTATACAAATGGAGGGGAATATGCAGGTTTTCATTTCTTCTCAAGAAGAGGTTGTGGAATGATTGAGGCAGGGCCCTTTCACCCCATTTGTGACAGAAATGTGCCTCAGATGGAGGAGAGTTGGTGGTCTGCTCTGGGAGAGGCTAGTGGCCTGGATTCCTCACCAGCTTCAGGGCTGCTTTCTCCCCTTGGTCTTGCGACTGAGGCAAGTTCCTCCTTTACAGACATGCTAAGGAAATTGGCTATTGTTTTAAACTCGTCACTTCCTATGGTCCAAAGGTCCACAGACCCTTTGATTGAGGTCCTTTTTCAGGGACATACAGGGGAAGGACCTGTTATTTCGTTTGGAGAGGCCCTTTTTGATACCTTAAGTATTTGGGCCAAGCCTGATTCAGGGGCATCAGTGGACCTGGATATTGCACTTAGACAGCTGTCTGCAGCTGGTTACCCGATTTGTGCTCATAGACATCCTTCTACATGTAGCTTGGTGACTCAGGTTGCGACTTCTTCACAGGATGTAGATTCTATAACCGAGACTCCAGTGGGTTGTAAGGAGACTAGAAGTTGTGACGTATGTGGTAAGCACATCTTTGCTTCTGAAAGCTCAGCCTTAAAATCCACAAATACAGCTTGTGCTCGGGGGAGATATTCCCATGCTTTTATGAGATTCGCTACATAATATGTTGCCATCTCTTCCGGATAACCTCCGCTCGGAGATTGAGGATTTGATTAGAGATGGCCAGCAGGCTGCTAGGCTTACCATAAGGTGTGGTATGTACACTGGGCCTGACCTTGTGAAAGTCTCTCCCCCTGATTTGTCCTCCTATTCCTTGGATAGACCCCCAAGGACCCAAGGAAAGGGAAGGGGGGGGGGGTTTAGCTGTTATTTATCACTATTCTTTGAACGCAGTATTCCATTCCGCATCCAATACATTCTGCTCAGCACTTTTCTTTAACCTCATTACTCAGTGTCATTGTATCCTCAAAGGAGTTCTTCTCCATCGTCCACCTGGCCCTAGAACGGGGTTCCTGGAATCGATAGGTACCCTTCTTGAAGATGGTATGAGCTTAAATTCTTTCACGGTACTTGGCGATTTTAATTTTTATCTCGAGGACCTCAATGATCAAGATACCTCCTGCCTGAATCGAATAATGGAAGCTGGGGAGCTCAAGCAGTTGGTTGTGGGTCCCACGCATCTCAAAAGGTCATACTTTAGATGGGATATTCTCTAATAACCTTCATATATCCTGCTCAGAGGTATTCCCCCTGGCTTGGAGTGACCACAGTGCTATAATTTCAGCTGAAGAAGCCATTAGATCCAATTTCCAACAGGGCTCCATTGATGACGCTGGAAAAAAGGGCATAGAAAGACTTAGAGGGAACTACACCAGAGGACGAGCTGAAGAGTACTTTACCTCCTTCCACTTTTGAGATTGATAAAGCTGCTAAGGCCTATACCGATTGGATTGATATAGCTTGCAAAAAATTGGTTCCAATTATTAAATGGATTCCTAAGCGAGCTCAACCATCGGCCCCGTGGTACTCCGACAAGCTCAAACTTCAGAAACTGGCCTGCAAAAAACTAGAACGAATCTGGAGAAGCGGATACAGCATCTCTGATAAAGTGAACTACAAGCATAGCCTTAAATATTATAAAGAGATGTTGACAGGAAAAAAAAAAAGGAAAATAGTTTTTTCTCCAGCAAAATCCTCCGGGCGAGATCAAATTCTAAAGAGCTATTTAAGACAGGGAAAAAATTAGCCTCGCCTATTATCATTAAAAAGGATAGCAGTCCAGAATAGTGTGAAACTCTGGCTACCTTTTTTCTTCAAAAAGTGGAAGGTATTTTCTCCACTTTTTCCCCGTAATCGTATGAAGTAGGTCTACTTCCAGGGAGCACAATCCAAGAATACCCAGAGTCCGGACAAGTCTTTGATCATTTTTTACCTCTTGGGCTAGAAGAAACTTTTAAAGTTCTTAGCTCTGCCCGCTCAGGTTCCCCCATTGACCCCTGCCCAGTCTCAATACTTAAATCCATTCCGGAAACCATATGCTCTGTTTTAAACCCACTGATCCCTTTTGCAATAACAATAATGTCTTGGATAAGACTCAATATGGCTTTAGAGCTGATCACAGTACGAAACTGTCCCTAATCAAATCTTGCGAAGAGATAGGGGAGGCTCTGGACTGTGGTGGGAAGGCTGTGTTAATAATGTTGGATTTGTCGGCAGCCTTCGAAACGGTCCATCACAAGGTGTTTATGGATCAGTTGTCTGGAGTTGGGGTTGCTTGGAAACTCATTCAATCCTTCCTATCTGATAGAACCCAAACTGTCGACCTGGATAACCATAAATCAAAGTCTTTTAGCCTTCCTTGCGGGGTTCCCCAGGGGTCCTCGCTGAGCCCCACCCTTTTTAATATTTATGTTAATGTTAATGTTATATGAAATTTGTTAAGCGCTCGTACGCCCGGAGGCTTCATGGCGCTATAGGAAGGAACAGGCGAAGCCATCGGTAGGTAAGGAAAAGCAGCTAGTGATGCGCCTGGGAAAAGAGCCAGGTCTTCAGAGAATGTCTGAAGCTGAGGATGTTGTCGATGAGTTTAAGATGAAGAGGAAGAGAGTTCCAGAAGGCGGCTGCCAGATGGTCAAAGCAGCTGCCTCCCAGACGTTTCTTCTTATACGAGGGAATAGTTAAAAGAGCTTTATGAGCAGACCGGAGGTTACGGGAGGGGCTGTATTTTTTAAATAGGTCTCTGATAAAAATAGGGCCAATGTCATGTAGAGACTTGAAGAGAATACACCCAGCTTTGAAGGTCACGCGTTGCTCAACCGGGAGCCAATGCAGCTGTTTCAAGCCAGATCTAACTGATTGCCTATTAGAGATATTCAAGAGAAGTCTGGCTGCCTGGTTTTGAACCAGCTGGAGGCGTTTAAGCTCTCCAGTATGGAGCCCGAGGTAAAGACTGTTGGAAAAGTCCAATCTGGATAATACAAGGGAGATGACGATCTGAGTGAGGGCAGCTTGGGAAAAGAAGCGGGCGATTTTCTTTATTTTCTTCAGCTGAAAGAAACTAGAGGAAACAACAGCTCCGACCTGTTTTTTCAGGGAGAGATCCTCACTAATAAAAATACCAAGGCTCTTGACCGAGGAAGATTTGGATGGGGGAGCACCCATACAGGAGGGCCAGAAGCTGGGGTTCCAGCTGAGGGTGCTACGTCCAGGCAAGACCAATTCGGTCTTGCCTGGGTTGAGTTTCAAGTGATTGCGGCTCATCCAACTCAAAATGTGGGACATGGTGTTTTGAAATTCTACCACAGAGTCCTTGGTGTTCAGAGGAAAGATGAGCTGCAGATCATCGGCGTAGTTAAAAATGGTGACCTTAGCGTGCCTGAGGGAGTACAGAAGAGGGCGTAGATACAAATTAAAAAGCAGGGGAGACAGCGAGGAGCCCTGGGGTACTCCACAGATGGTAGGTTTGGTGGGGGCAGTAAACGAACCCAATCTGACCGATTGAGTGCGGTCGGTGATAAATGAATGGATCCAGCTCAGCGCAGGGCCCCTAAGGCCTGCCTGTTCGACACGGTCGACCAAGATGGTATAGTCGACCGTGTCGAAAGCGGCAGAAAGATCTAAAAGTACCAGAGCTTGATGGATCCCCTCATCCGCATTCCGCCTCAGAATATTCTGCACCGAGAGGATGACCGCCTCAGTAGAATGGCAAGGGCGGAAACCGGCCTGATTAGGTGCTAAGTATTCCGACTTTTCAAGGAATGTGGAAATGCTGTCACATACATGAGATTCCAGAAGTTTAGCACAGTATGGCAGCAGAGATATAGGCCTGTAATTGAGAGGGTCTAATGGGTTGGCTCCTGCCTTTTTTATGAGGGGAATAAGGAGGGCTTTCTTAAAGTTGTTAGGAACTTTACCCTGAGCGAGTGAGCCATTCAGCAAGGGGAGTAAGCCCCCAGGGATGATGGTGCCCACTTCTTTCAGGATGTAAGGGGGACAAATGTCATCAGGGGAACCAGATTTAATTTTAGAGAGAAGTAAAGATAGATTAACGTTATCAATGGGGGGGTAGGAGTGCAAAGTAGCAGGGTTGTAAAAAGTGTCTGCAAATAAAAGGGGAGACTGAGTGGTAGAAATGTTTTGTTTAATGGTGCAGATTTTGTCAAAGAAAAAAGAGTTTAATGAATTGCAAAGTTCCTGAGTGGGAACAGTCGGAAGGGAGGTTCGATTACTGGTGCTAAGGTCTTCCACAATGTTAAACAGTTCCTTGGATTGATTGTGGGCCTTGAGAATTTTTTCCGAAAAATAGTCAGTTTTGTGTTTTAGGATAAGCTTTTGATAGTTTTTGCGAGCCTTGCAGTAGTTAGCCTTATCTTGTTCTGAATAGGCTTTACGCCACTTGCGTTCCAGTTGACGGACCTCTAGTTTGAGGGTTTTCAGAAAGGGTGTAAACCACCTATGGGCGTCATTTATGTGATATCGTTGGCAGCACCGATTAGATCCTTCGGTTTCCAGCTAACCTTGTATGCGGACGATACACAAATTGTTCTTTTCCTTAAAAACGGTCAGGAAAAAGAACCCGGAGCTCGCTTTCATGACTGTATACTAGCCATAGCAGGATGGATGTCAATGAACTGTTTAAAATTGAACTCAAGTAAGACCGAGGTGATTGTATTTGGAAACGATCCTCATATCTGGACCCCCGGACTGGTGGCCTACAGAGTTGGAAAACTATCCTATTCCAACTCTGAAACTGAAAACTTTAGGGGTCATAGTGGACAATAGATTGACCTTCAATGACCACAGAAGTTCAGTAGTATCTTCCCGCTTCCTGATTTTGCGAATTTTGAGAAAATTAAAACCCTACCTCTCAGAAATGGCCTTTAGGACGGTAGTTACAGTCCTCGTTATCTCAAGCCTGGACTACTGTAATAGCATTTATCTGAATGCTCAAAATCAACATGTGAATAGGCTTCAGATAACTCAGAATGCAGCCGCCAGGCTGTTAACAGGCACACCGAACGTTGTCTTGGTAAAAAGAGCTAATTCGGTTACATTGGCTTCTAGTGAAACAAAGGGTTAATTTTAAGGCCCGTGCATAGCCTTTAAGGCTCTCAATTGCATTGGCCCTGACCATTTGAGGCAAAGGTGCAAATGGTATGCCCCCGCCAGGACTCTGCGGTCCAAAGGAGCTACAAATGTCCAAACCCACACCTTTAAAAAAAAAAAAAAAAAAAAAAAACAGCTGGGGAGGCAGGAGCTTCATTACCTGTACATCCAAGGCATGGAACGAGCTTCCGTTCTATCTGAGAAATGCCGTAGACCTTCTTTCTTTTAGAAAGGGTTTGAAAACCTGGCTCTAATCTCATTGAACCTCTCCGACTATCGGCTAAGCAGAGCTCAGCGCCAGGACACCCCAGGGTAATCGCGCATTTTTATACATTTATTTAACATAACATACACTACGGACTCTGTAGGTTGCGCCATGTCATCGGCAGTGGCATTAAGGTGTCGGGCTTGGTTAGCAACCTCAGGTTTCTCGGAGGCCGTCCAGTCGACTCTGGTCGACATGCCATTTGATGGTGCCCATCTTTTTGGGAGTCAAGCTTATGCAGCATTAAGACGCTTCCATGACAGACAGTGGTCTTCAGAGTCAAAGCTTTTCGTTGTTTGTTACTGGTGTAACTTGCCCTTATACTTGAGATGCAGATAATTTTTTTATACGCGAGTAAGCTTTGATAGGGCATTTTACATGTCCGTTGTTGGTTTAACCACTAGGAGTTCCTGCGAGAGCAGATTTTTTATTCTCAGTACAATTTTTTCCCTTTTTTTAGGCTGGTATGGATTTAGATGACAGAGGGAGGTTTCCTTTTGTCCCTTGGCATTTGTGCTCAAGAGGTTAGCAGTTCAGTATGCTAAAATGTGCATGGTTTCAACATTTCGTTGTCTTTCATAGGGACATGTTGGTATGCCAGTGGTAAGTTTGGCATATGGGGACGCTCTGGTCTTTACTCAGAGTAATCAGTGTAGTATGTCCTCACTATTCTTGTGGTGTGCATATTTCTTATGGCGCTGATGAATTTAGGACCTACACTTTGTATTCATGTTCTTGTGGGTCATCCTTAATTAGAACATTAAAATCCCTTTGGACTATGTTTTATGGTTCAGGTTGTTTTCTCTTTCTGAGCGTACAGCATATACACATTTTTATTATAAGCGCTTCACTTTTTGGAAAATTGTTCAAGTAAACTCAGAGTTTATGGTGTATTCTTTGGAAGACATGAGTTAGTGGCCTTCTCCTCTGTTGGATGGGATAGGTAATTAATTTGTTCATTCCTAGAACATGGTGGGGTGAATTATGCATCTTACGCTGTGTGATAAGTAGTGTCAGAAACAATCTGATGGAGACTTCCAGATACAGATTCCTTAGCTGTTTTTGGTCATTCAGTTCATGGTTGGAGCTTTTAGGCTTTATTAGAAAGCTTTTCTTGTTATTCTCCCACAATGCTTTTTCCATCTGTCTGGAAGTTATACATTTACTGTCTTTTTGGGTATGCATCTATTTTCTCTGTGTTTCACAAGTCTGTGGGAAATCATGGCTGTTACAATTTGATCGCAAGTCCGCCTCAAGAAGGGTTTCATATCACAAGTGTTGTTGCATGCGCTTGTTGCTAACAAGGATTCATTTTATACATCATTTCCTTTTAATGTTTAATTTTTTCCTTATTTAATGTTTAGTACTGCAATAATAGGTTCATTCTCTATTGCAACACACATATTTGGACTTCATTTAAAAAAAAAAAAAAAAAAAAAAAAAAGAGGACAGGAAGAAGTTTTTCAATGCAAGTTGTGTTTACGTCTCTTCTTTCACTTGACTTGAACGTGCCCATGGCTCGGAGTGATGTCTAGACTTTTGGACCATGACATTGAAGGTCATGTGCGTGCAAGCTTTGTAGACATGTGTGGTCCTGCAGTAAATGTGGGTCAGCGAAGTTCTAAGAGTTCTCCGACCACTCAGTTTTTTTCCAACTGGTATTATTGAGGAATATCAATATTATATTCAAATCCATTAGTGTCATTTTAGTCTCTTTACAGTGCAATATGTAACCTTCAATTGGTCATTTTGTTGAAACAAAGGAGGTATTATTGTTCATCTTTCTTTTGGTTTTATTCATCTTGGTATAATGGAATTAGTTCGGAGTGTCCTTCTTTGGATTTTATCAGGACTATTTTTTCTCCTATATCTCACTATTGATGTAAAGAATATAGATTTCATGACTTGTGTGGCACTCTGGCCTTTTGGCCATCAAGTCTTTCTTTTTGGGTACCGAGGATAATGTAGATAACTGACAGATGGTTCTTTAAAAGTTTTTTTCCACTTTTCCTTGGAGGGACAATTCTCTCTGGCCTGTAGGATTGTTTTCTGTGATAGTGATCATGGATTTTATCAAAAGCCAAGAGCTTGTTCTCCAATTCCTGCGTACATTTGGTCGGTTGTTAGTTATGACAGGCTAGTTCGCTTTGAGAACTTTTGTAGGATTAGTTTGCAGACCTTCCTCCAGGGAGGTAGAGCTAAATTCAAAAGTTAAGGAACCTGCAGCTAGATGTCTATCAGATGTAAAAGTTACTTACCTTCGGTAGTGTAACATCGGGTAGAGAGACATTATCTCCCTGCTTATCCACCCCACTCTGTGAATGATTTATGGACGCAAGGGTTATACCCTTTTTCAGTACTGGTGTTATATACCAGTGATCACTATCTAAACTTATGTTGAGATTCCCAAAAACAAAAAACAAAAAAAACAACCTGGCCAGGCCACATAGGTTTTGCTGAGAAGTTGCAATACCATCCATTTTGAAATGTGTGTGGTCGGTAAGGTTGGGGGTGGGGGGAGGGGGGAAAGAGTTCTCTTAAACACTGGATTTTATACCAGTGGGCTGTATAGATTTATTTATTTGTTCTCCCTTTGAAAATATTTGTTTGCTATCTTCATACGTTGTATTGGCACTTTTAATAAACAAGCAGCTTGGTTTTATTATTACCATGCCATTCATTACCATTGATGAATGGACTATAAGAGTGTAAGATTTTCTTTCCTTACACGAGGGTCATTCACCAAGGCACAGGGTTTCATGTAGCTCTGTGTTTTTTTTTTTTTTTTTATAAAACCAGGTCTGGTATTAACATACCATTTCATGTTTCTTCTTTATTAGTGCATCAACGATTTTTTAAATCTTTTTGACACACTGCTTCCACAACCAGTTTCTATAGTGGTTCCCTGTTCTGGCGCAGAAGCTTCAAAGAAGAAACTACTGTCCGCACACTGGAGGAAACTTACATGGCATCACCGAAGTCATGACCGGAGTCCACGTCATCGCGGAGTCGTACGACACCGTCCCCTGGCACGCAGAGGTACTGCTGAAACATTTCCGGATCCAGACTGGTGGTTGGGGAGAATTCAAAAGTTAATGAACCTGCGGCTAGGCTGCGTCTCTACCAGATATTACATTATTGAAGGTAATTAACTTTTACATTACCTCTAAAATTTTCCACATTCAGAAGGGATTCTTTATTTTTAGTGGTTAACCTTCGGGTAGAGGACTCCAACACTTAAGCCTATATTTTACTCAATGTTATTAACTCTGTGACTTATAACAGCAGATTCATGTTCTACTCACATTGCCAGGTACTCAGTGGTTTTATTTGAATATTATGTGCTAGGACCCACAATAAATATTTAATGTCAAATCTGCCGAACTGCTACACCATAAATGCAAGGGGGTTCCTTGGAAACCATATTAGTTTATGTTTGCCTGATCCAAGATCAACACATCTGTTAATATTCGAGCAAAAATATTTCGGAGTCATATAGCAAAATTGGACTCGTAAAGCAAACAATTAATTTTAAATGTGATCTACCAGGAAACCCATAGGACTAGGAGAATTATCCTGCTGAGATGCCATTATATTTCTCAGTGTTAAGTGGCAGTCTCACAATCATTTGTGCACAGATTGTAGATGGGCAGCTTGACACTAAATAAGCCGTCCAGTAGGGCAGTAGGACAATCAAGTCTGAAATGAATATGCAAACCCATACTACCTTCAGAGTGTGTTTTGTCAATGAATGTTTAATCTGCCATAACCAAAGGAAGGTGCAGATGACCTTTGGGGAAATTAATGTCCCAAAATTATTTCTGCTGCCCCAATGCCCCCATGATATTTTACTTCTTATGGACTTGGGGATCCTAAAAACGTGCAAGTCATGGGGGCTCAGGGCGAATGTTAGCATTCTGGCATGTATTTACTTCATCTTGGTAGGATTACCTCTTTTTTGGTCCCATTAAGCTCCTGGTTTTCATCCTGTGGGCCACTTACTGGCACATGGCTGTCTGTGTCAACAATATTGGTATTGAAGGCACCCCTAGATCTTTAAAAAAAAAAAAATCAGAAAAGTGTATTTTATGACATATTAAATAGGAATTTTAAAAGAGGGGGGAATCCCTACTTAACCTGACACTTATCGCTAATCTCAAATGATTAAATCAGCTTCAAGCTGATGATTTAAGTGCAACCAGTAAGAAGGAACTCAAAGTCCTTCAGAGCCTCCAGCTCTGGCCTGAAAATGACATAAGGATACATAGAAACTTTCATTCCACATTGAGGTCTAAACCTCAGTTGATAGGCTTTCCTATGCAAGCACACATTTTTAGATGCCCATGTTAGGAAGTGGATTTTGACCCACTTAACTCCCCTGATATTTTGGGCAGCTAATATTGGGTCTCTCTGGTCTTACTGTAAGCTTCTGCTAAAATGGACTTGGGGGATAGTGACCAGTGTCCACTTGTTATCCATCCACCTCTAGCCTCTACCACACCCCACAAGTTTTACACAATAACTTTCTTCAAAATCTAAATCAATCAGGGGTTTGTAAGCGTGCTACTCACCCGTGAGGGTCTCAAGGGAGGGAGGAGCTCCGATTCAGTCAAAGAGCCAGGTGTTTAGGCTCTTCCTGAAGGTGTGCAGGGTCGGGGAGTGCCTGATGTTGACTGGGAGCTCGTTCCAGGTCTTGGCTGCGATGTAGGAGAAGGATCTCCCTTCTGCTCTGGTTCTGTGGATGTGTGGGGTCTCTGCCAGGGCAAGATCGGCAAAGCGGAGGTTTCATTTGGGTATGTGGAAGGAGACTATCATTAAGGTACTTGGGGCCGATGTTGTGGAGGGATTTGTAGGCGTGGGTGAGAAGTTTTTAGGTCACTCTCTTCGCGACAGGGAGCCAGTGGAGGTCTCGTAGGTGTTGGGTCATGCGTTTGTGCCATGGTGTCCCGAGGATCAGTCTGGCTGTGGCGTTCTGGATGGTTTGGAGTTTGTGTAAGAGGGTACTGTTGATTCCGGCATAGAGGGCGTTGCCGTAGTCCAGTCTGCTGGTTATAAATGCGTGGGTGACTGTCTTTCTGCATTCGGGGGGTATACATTTGAAGGTGTTTCGGAGGATGCGAAGGCAGTTGAAACTTGGAGGCGACAGCCAAGGATGAGGACCTCAGTTTTCTCCAAGTTGAGCTTCAGGCAGCTGTCCTTCTTTCAGGCTGTGACATCCGTCTTTCCTTCTTGGAAGCGGAGTTTGGTGTCTTCGGGGTTCTTTGTGAGGGATAGTAGGAGTTGAGTGTCGTTGGCGTATGATACTATGCTGAGCCCATGCTGTCTGACGATGGCGGCGAGGGGGGCCATGTAGATGTTGAAGAGTGGGGGGGCTGAGTGATGATCCTTGGGGTACCCCACAGTTGATCTCTGTGGGTTCAGAGATGAAGAGAGGGAGTCTGATCCTTTGGAGAGAAAGAAGCGGATCCAGTTGAGGGCGGTTCCTCGGATCCCGGTGTCGTGAAGTCGGGCAGTGAGTGTGCGGTGCGAGACTGTGTCGAAGGCTGGGGAGAGGTCGAGGAGGATGAGGGCCGCAGTGTGTCCCTGGTTGAGTAGAATGCGGATGTCATCGGTGGTGGCGAGGAGGGTGGTCTCGGTGCTGTGGTTGCTGCGGAATCCAGACTGGGAGGAGTCCAGGATGGAGTTCTCGTCGATGAAGGCAGTCAGCTGTGCGATTATGAGTCTCTCGGCGACTTTGGCAGCGAAGGGGAGCAGAGAGATGGGCCGGTAGTTTTTCAGGTCAGTCGGGTCGGCCGTGGGTTTCTTGAGGAGGGGCTTGACTTCCGCCCACTTCCAGTCATCTGGGAAAATGCAGGAGTTGAAGGAGGCGTCAATGGTTCATCCTAGTTCGGGTGCGATGGAGGCGGCGGCCCTGTGGTAGAGTTTGTGGTGAGCAGGGGTCCGTGGGGGCTCCTCAGTGGATGTTTCTCATGGTCATGCTGATGTGTTTGACGGTGGCGAGACTCCAGATAGTGATGGTCGGCTTGTTGTCGGCGGTGGGGAGGGGAGTGGTGTCCGGTGTCTGATCGCTGAAGTGGTCATAGAGGACCTTGATTTTCAGATAGAAGCAGGAGCTGAGCTTGTTTCAGAGTTCCTGGGATGGTGTGAAGTCCGTTGGCTTCACTGGGGGGGGTTTGGTGAATTGCTGTATGACGGTGAAGAGTTCTATGGCGTTGGTGTGGATTTTGTTCTTGATGAAGGTTCACTTGGTGTCTCTTATGTGCCGGTGGTGTTCCTTCAGATCGTCCTTGTGGTTGTTCAGGTTTTCTGTGGTTTTACGGTTTCACCAGGTTTTCTTGAGGCGTCGGCAGGAGCGCCTGGCTTCTTGGAGTTCAGTGGTGAACCAGGCGGCCTTCAGGGGGTGTTGTTTGGCAGGGTGACGGAGGGGTGAGAGCTTGTCGGCGCAGCTGGAGATCCAGTGGTGAAATTCATTGGCTTCGGAGTTGGCCGTGGTGATCGGGGGGTCATGGAGGAGGGAGGAGGGTGGTGTTGAGGTGTTCCTCTGTGATCTTGCTCCAATTCCTTTGTGGTGGGTGCGGGGCAGCTTTGGGTGCGGTGGTGGTGTTGAAGGTAAAGTGTATGCAGTGGTGGTCTGTCCAGAGAGGCTGTGTGGTGTGGCTGAAATGGGGGTTAGTCCATCCTGCGAAGATGGGGTCGAGGATGTGTCCTGCTCTGTGGGTGGGGGTGGTGACGAGTTGCTTCCGTCAGAGGTTGTCGAGGAGGGTGGTGGAGTTGGGGGTCGCTGCGGTTGTCGATGTGGAAATTCAAGTCTCCGTGTAGGATGTAGTCTGTGGAGGTGATGGCGTGGGGGGGGGGGTGGACGAGGTCCGTGATGTAGGTTGCGGCCTGGGTGCAAGGTCCCGGGGGTCTGTAGGTGAGGGTGCCACGTAGCGTGGTCCTGGGGCTGGTCTGGATCTGGAAGTGGAGGTGTTCGGTGTTCGGTGTTGGGGTGGGGGTCGTTGGTGCTGGAGGTGGAGAATCAGAGGGAGGTCTTGTGTGCGATGGAGAGTCCTCCTCCTGGGCGGTCCTTTCTCTGGATCTTGTATCCATTGGGGATGGCGGTGGCGATGTTGGGGCCGGAGGTAGCTTTGGTCCAGGTTTCTATGAAAAAGGCGAAATCGGGCGAGAGGGTGTCGGTCATGTCCCAGATTTCTATGGCGTGTCTGTGAAGGGAGCATACGTTGAGGAGGATGCAGGTCAGGGTTTCGGTGGTGCGGACGTCCAGTGAACCTTCTGTGGCCGTTGGGGCGCTGTTGATGGTGAAGGAAGGTTGGCAGTGCCTGCAGGTTAACTGTCCGTGGGTTGTGTTGGGTGCAGATCTTTGGCAGTCGTGTGTCTTCCGGGGTTGAGGTTGTGGAGGGCGGCGGAGTCATATCGGCTGGGCCTTACGGATCCAGGGTTCCTGGTGCTGGTCGTGGACGGGCGCAGGCGGGTTTGCCTTGGGCGCGCCAGCGGCGCACCCACTGCGCGCACCTGTGCGGCTGCGCAGCGGTCGCCATTAAGTAGGGGAGGGGGACGTGCAGCTGGGTGGCGGGAGCGGGGGCGGGTTACGGTGGGAAATCAACAGAATACCAGCAGCAGAGGGATAAGGGGTAACGGTGCTAAGTGGCAACAATAGGGCACAATACCAACAAACAATGTAAGAGCAAACAGAGGGATAAAAGAAAAGAAAAATGAAAAGGGGGTACAGCGTGGAGTAAACTAAAGGGGGCACAATGCGGGGGGAAAAAGAGAAAATACCAGCACGGGCAGCAATGCAGCAGCGAGGTGCGGTCTCGAACCCTGCCTGGGGGGACTGCAGGCAGAGCACAGCACGGCGTAGCTGCTGTGGAAGAGCAGATCTCCGACTGAGGGTCAGGGGTATTGCTCACGCTCCCCAGCAGCCGTCACCATTAAGTAGGGGAGGCGGGAGGGACGTGCAGCTCGGAGGCAGGGTCGGGTTACGGCGGGAAATCAACAGAATACCAGCAGCAGAGGGATAAGGGGTAACGGTGCTAAGTGGCAACAATAGGGCACAATAACAACAACAAAATGGAAGAGCAAACAGAGGGATAAAACAAAATAAAAATGAAAAGGGGGGGTACACCGTGGAGTAAACTAAATGGGAAACAATGTTGGGGAAAAAAGAGAAAATACCAGCACGGGCAGCGAGGCAGCGGGAGGTGCCGTCTCGAACCCTGACTGGGTGGACTGCAGGCTGAGCACAGCACGGCGGAGCTGCTGGGGAAGAGCAGATCTCTGACAGAGGGTCAGGGGTCTTGCGTGCGCTCCCCAGCATGGGTCGCCCTTAAGTTGGGGAGGGGGGGGGGAAGGGTCGTGCAGCTGGGAGGCAGGAGCGGTGGCGGGTTATGGCTGGAAATCAACAGAATACCAGCAGCAGAGGGATAAGGGGTAACGGTGCTAAGTGGCAACAATAGGGCACAATAACAAACAATGTAAGAGCAAACAGAGGGACAAAATAAAAATGAAAAGGGGGGGGGTACAGCGTGGAGTAAACTAAAGGGGGCACAAGGCGGGGGGAAAAAAAAAGAGAAAATCCCAGCACGGGCAGCGGCGAGGTGCGGTCTCGAACCCTGCCTGGGTGGGCTGTACGCACAGCACAGCACGGCGGAGCTGCTGGGGAAGAGCAGATCTCTGACCAAAGGTATGAGGAGAGGATACGGTTTAGGTCTCACCTGATCCAGCGCATGCGCTGGTCTGGCCGAGATATTTAGTCAGTGGCATTTCGAAGTGCTACCAAACCAAAGGCTTTTCCCCTGCCACCAGCTTGCGATTACGCGCACAAGCTCGCGCACCTCGCTCCACCCCTCCATGTGCCTCTGTCCTGTACTCCTTTACGCCCCTCCCTCTCCCCACCCACAACCTGCCCTTTACCTTCTTTACTCCTCCCGCCTGTCTCTGTTCCCTCCCTTTTCTCTTCTTCGCGTCAGTCCATCTGTCTCCTCGTTCCCCTCCATAGTTCCTCTGTGACACTCGCGGTCTCCTTTCTCCTGCACCTTGGCTACTCCCCTCTATGCCTCATCTTCGTCTTCTCCCGTCTTTCCCTCCTATGCCCTCCTTCCTCCCAGTTCCAGCGCCATCAGACCTTGCCCTCGCGCCCCCGTGTTTCACTCGCAACGTTTCCTGTTAGTTCTTCTCGCGCACCCTGTCTGCCACCGTCCAGCTTTCTTACTTCCAGACTCTCATGCCTCACAGCATAATTATTGTTTTATCGTGGTAGCAGTTTGAACAAATTACGGATAAGTAGCTGCTCATTTTCATTCTTCAGATTGGTCCTGCTAAAGCTCGCCTAATGTGACATGGTCCACCTTTTTTTACTATCGATAACATCCTCATTGGCAGTCATATGATCGGCATGCTTTGGTGCGTTGCTCCGTGCACTCTTTGCAGTGCATGTTTCATACATATTGTATTTCTTTCTGTCCATGGACCTTTTGTGTTTGCTGCCTTGCTCAGCTGGGTCATTCTTGAGTGTTATGCACTCGTTGTTCAGTGGCGAATACATCGTAGATGTAGTTTCGGGAATCAGTTCACAAAGGAATTATTGGTTATCGTCATCAAATAACGACAGTTGTATATGCCCATGCTGCACTTTGTGGCTGCGTTGGGCTTCGTTCTTTCGGCTCTGTTGCAGACTGGAGCATGCGTGGCTGCAAGTGTGGGTGTAGAGTGTTGTCCTCGGGGTAAAGAGGGGAAGTTTAGCTTCACTTTCATACATCGATGCAGTGATGAGAGAGTAGCACACCCATACTTATCTTTTATTTGCACCTTATTCATTAGCCTCCTGATGGTCACAGTTAGGCGTTTTGGACACCCAAAGGACCGTGTTTTTATCGGCAGTCTCCAAAAGCGTAATGTTATTTACGTAAGACCACATCGGCGGGCTCAATTTCTTAAACACTTGTGCCTTCCAGTAGCAGACATCGCGTCAAGTATAGCACCTGAGGCCCGTGTTTAAGATGAGCTGTTCAGCTGTGTTGAAGTGATTATTGAGATATTTAGGCAGGCAGACGTTACAGTAACATAGGGTCTGTAACTTTAACTGATTCTATCCCCAGTACCAGCAGCACTCTGGACCACCACAGCATCACTCTCCAGCACCACAGCGTCACACAGGGCCACCACAGCATCACTCAGGGCCACCACAGCATAACCCAGGGCCACCACAGCATAACCCAGGGCCAGCACAGCATCACTCAACGACAGCACAGCATCACTCAGTGCTTCTTACACTTTTTAATTACAACTTCTTAGCATGCTGCACAGCAGCCACACTTCTCTACAGCACAGCTTAGAAACATTGGAAAAGTCAATAGCTCTACCTTAACACTTAAAAGGCGCCCCAATGCATAGGCAATAGGTTTCGCCTTTGGGACATTGTAAGTGTTTAGTTATCCAGCACAATAGCCTTCATTAAACAACATCAAGTGTTGCATGGCTAAACACTTATAAGATGATAGATCCTAAAAGCGAGACCTATTGGCTATGCCAATGCTTGTTTTAGACTTCTCACTTGCACAAACCTTACTCCTATTATACAATAGTCTGTGGTCCTGGCCTGTCACGCGCACCTAGTGTGGCGGTGAAAGGCCGGTACTGCAATTTTGAAAGACGATTCCCGGAGGAACCGTCCGATCTCCTGTCATAAACAAGCTGTGTTCAGGTGCGTGTCTCAATCACTTATTTTCATCCTTCAGAGCAATAACATTATCCAAACTTCAGCAACAAGTGAAGCACATGACTTGGGGTCAGATGTACTATTTTCCAGAAACAAACATCAAACACAAATTGTGCACCGACATTTTGCAAAAGGAATTTGGTTTCACAATTGGCCCTATGTACTAATAGGCTGTCTCCCAAAATAACAGAGGCTGCAGAATGATGTGCCTAAATTAATATTCATTAGGCAGGTCACAATTTGTGCCCCTCTCGTGTTTGGCTGAAACAAATGGATGGTAGACCAGGACTGCATTCCAAAATGAACTGATTTTTTTCATAAAGCAGCTCATGTTCTTTAAAGGAACTGGTGCCACAAAAAAGCTTCCCATTTTGGAAAATTTCTAGGGAGAGGACAGCGTTCCTTGGACCATTGTCTGCTTCCCTTGAGGATATAATCCTGAAACTAAAAGGGGAGGTATCTCAAGGAGATACCTATCCTATCCCTATGCAAACCGGTTATCACCTTCGTCGAGGAGTACATTTTCCAATGGTATTCAGAATTGCAGGTGTAAATCATTGAATCATATGGAATCACAACTGGAAAATACGCCCCTTTCATGCCCCTTTCAATTTGGTCCGGTGGAATACATTTCACAAGACAGAAAACCTTTTCAGATACATGAAAAGGGCTTTGTACATTAAAAAAAAAAGTAATTTTTTGCTAACTGCAAATCCAGTGATTTTGTAAATCTCAGAATTGGCGAACTCAAAATCCTTTTGTACTTCTGGCCTTTAGAGGTCTACAATAACAAACAATCACAATAATACTGGAATTCAAATATCAATCTTCACTTCTATATATGCCACAAGATTGACTATCAAAACGTTGTCAGTTTAAATAGGACGTGGAGTTAAGAATAGTAAATCCCTCCTTCCTAATCTATGCTTGCCTAGAGTATGTATTGATAGCTGATACGCAGCAGGCAATATGTGTACAGGTCAATATTTCTTACCTCGATATTGTGGTATACCCCCCTTCACTTTTGTAGTTGATCCCTCTTTTGTCGATGAAGAGAGAGTGCAGCAAAAATTCAAAAGCACTTAATCAACATGATGGAGAAAAAAATATATATTGCATGCTTTTCACCTACTCAATTCTTGTTTGCTTCACGGACATCTGTCTCTGGAGCACCGTATGCAAATTCTTAGGTTGGATGGTTAAAATGCTGCTGCTCTGCTAATCCTCCTTGATCCAAGCTATTCTTGACATTCGTAACCATTACATTTTCAAATCATAAATTAAAATCATTGACTTGATTATCCCTTCAAACCACATCTTGGTCTCAATCTCCATTCTCAGCTCTCAATTTCAACTGCTGCTTTACCCTTATGTGTAGGTAAATGCTTAATCCTGTTTTCCGCTTTATTCAATGCTTTATTTACTACAGAATTTATGAAGTGCCTTCCACATTCATGCTATTGTTGCCCTATCTTACTATGGTTTCCAAGTGCATGCCTGCTCAAAACTATAACAAGAAATTCTAAAAAGTCATCGACTCTTAGATAAATGGCAATCTACTTTGTCTTAATGTTATATAAAACTATATTCCTCACAAAGGACTAACCCAGATAGCTTATGTAGGTGATTTGCCTTTTCTGCATGGTTACACCAAATATGTTGTCTTTTTCTGAACCCTATTTTTTATGGACTACATCTGTGCATTGCTATTCATGCTAAACAGGAGTACAAGGCCTGTACTTGACTTTCAACATGGTTAAAT
Organism: Triturus cristatus; assembly: GCF_964204655.1. Classification (NCBI taxonomy): domain Eukaryota; kingdom Metazoa; phylum Chordata; class Amphibia; order Caudata; family Salamandridae; genus Triturus; species Triturus cristatus. The sequence continues at coordinate 884,762,961 of NC_140583.1, forward strand.
TGGCTTACCCTAGATTGTTCTATTTAACTTGCATACAACTGCCCGGTATATGCTGTGGTAAATGCGCCCAAGGCCCAGAAGCTAAATGCCATCTATGAAGTGTAGCACTTATTGTGGCATTCATAGAGTGGGTCTACAAAACATGGCTTCATTACTACCATTGTAACCAGACTGCTGCAACGTAAAACTTGCAGTGCAACCTGTCAAAATAAGTATTTTTAACATGCAAAGATCTACCTTTTAAATATGAATAAGTCAGCCATAGTTAGGCCTTGAAGTCCACAAGGTTTAGGTGCATGGCATTTATGAAATGGGACACGCCCCTACAACGACTGCAATTTACAGCAAACCAGAGCACAGATACAAATATTAGTTTAGTACCTCAGCTTTGGGACCAGTTAGAAAAATAATTCAACCACTCTTCTTAATATTTATTAAAAACCCAATTCAAAGGTGAAGTTGAATTTAAATAAACAGTTACAAAAAGTAACTTTTAGAAAATTACCTTTTCTCTGCCTGAAACTCCTGGAGGCTAATTTACATGAGCTCCCCAGAAGCAGTCATTCAAGTACTCAACCTTAATGGGGTATGAAAACGGCTCCCAGAGCAGGTAAATTGCTCTGGAGCAGGAAGGTGGTTTATTACCCTGGCAGGAAGACCAGTTGTGGGGGACCCAGGAACATTCAGGCCTACCCTATCACAAGTAATTGTTACATGAAGCCTTGAAAGGCCCAGGCTTTTTTCCTGTACTCAGGATGGCACCAAACCCAGAAATCAGTAGTTAGAAAACTAGCCTCAGAAATGAGTGGCCACGTAGGAAGGGAATGCTCATTACCCTGGCCACACTTCTGGGTGGGCACAGAGGCTCTGCACAAGAGGAGAAGGGGTTAGACATTCTGGATTTTGGGAATAAGGTGCACTGTGGGGTTGTTTGCAGAAGGGAACACAGGAACTGCAAATGTAGGGGAGCTCTGGGAAAATGTACCCCATTGGTTAGAGAAGAGTCTGGAGTCACCCCCAACCACGGGCTGGTGCCAGACATAAAAGTAGCACCACAAGGTACCATTTTCTTAACACTTTCTGGATCAGGAGAAGGTCAGAAAAGGACTGGACCTGAGAAGAGCTCTTAAGGACTGGACCTGCTGCCCCTTGTACATAGGAAAATGAAAAAAAGACTCCAAGGGTCAGCTGGGTGACCTCCTGTATGGCAACAGGAACACAAACTGCAAGTGGCCTCTCCCATCCCCCAAAGTGCCAAACCATCCAGTAGCAATTAGGTCTATACTAAACTTTGCTGTGGGCCTCTGCCTTGCACCCGGAAAGTCTTGAAGGTCCCTCCATGAGGTTTTGGGGAGGCGGCTTAGAAGTGCACTGCTGTGGTTGTTTGGCCACCAGAAGAAAGTGGGTTTATTTTTGAAAACTTTTCTTAGTTACAGAGCTTCAGCTGGACCCACTGGAAAAGTAGGTAACGGGCAATTCTACAGAATTAGAATAGATTTCTGCTTCATCCCACTTAAAGATCCTCACACCTCTGAAAATGTGACAAAGCCCTATTCTACCTTAGGGCTTAGAACAGTTTTAGCAAGACATATCCAAAGCCCCAGAACACCAGCAGGACCAACATGCTTCTCGTGTCCTGCCTTCGCTTCCACTGCAGTGTCTTAAGTTTCAGCAGAGTCCCGCTTGGGGGAAGACTTTTCTTCTCAAAAAGTGACAAAGTTCAATTCTGCAGGGGGAATTAAAAGAAATTTGAATTATTTCCTTAAAAAAAAAAAAAAAAAAAACGCTCCTTTCTGAAGTGGGACTTAGAACGTTTTTATAACTTTTTCGACATCCATACTCACAACACAACCAATATTCTTTGTGTATCTGACCCAAGCTCTAGCACTATTGGACTTAAAATCGCACCAAGGTCCTGGTCCACTACAAACATGGACTACCATTGGTGCGTAGTGCTGTTTTTACTTAAAGCTTTAAAAATTAATATTTCCAATTCCACTAATTGGGTTTTTGTTGTTTTGGTGTCATTTTGTATATTCAATTTTCCTAACTCGGTTCGGGATTTTTATTGCTTGAAGTTTGTGGCTCTTTGCAATACTCACAAAGGGATTAAGCTCATGTTAAATTAGTGACTTTGAGGTTCTATCTTGACAAGGAGTGTCCTTATTCCTCAACATGGTCATTCGCCCATCCCAAATAATAATCCATTTACTTACTGCTTCCAAAAATGTACCCTTAAATCAGGAATTAGTCAACCATGCACCATGTTAATATTGTTTCTTTCGATTGAAGCACACATCAGTGCCATATATTTCATAAGGAGCTTCTTGATGAGCCAGATTAGAAATTCTCCTTGTTCAAAGTTCCCTAAAAATTCCAGTCTTACTCAGCCATAACTATGGCTACAGGCATTTCCTACATTGTTTTAAATCAACACTGTCCCTGAAAGAGCGCCTCTTATCTATAGAGGTTTCAAGACTTGCAAAACTCTGCGGCCAAGTTAATCACTGATGCAGCTCTTGAAGACTACATTCACCCAGTTCTCAAATCACCCCACTAACTGCCAAATCTCTGACGGGGGCGGGGGAAGTGTCTGAAATGTTTCAGTGCTCCGTCAGTCATCTCCCTGGGTTTGCTTTGTTTGCCCTAAGTTGACAGGATATGCCCAGACGTGAGTCCCTTGCTCACTGGATTCAAGCCAACCTTGCTGATGAGGGGGGGTGATACCCGAAACCGATCCCAGTATGTTTGTTTCCGGTCCAGGGTAAGACCTGGCTTGGAAGTTCCGGCTGGACTGTTCCCATGAGGAACAGGGTCAAGACGGAGTTGCATATAGCTGGGTCTGAACTGGGCAGGCGAAGGAAGTTGAAGAACAATGATGGATTAAACCCAGATCTGTGACTGGGGAGGGTGGGGGGGGGGGGGGGGGGGGGGGAGTTCCTGAAAGGTTTCAGCACTCCGTCCATCTTCTCCTTGTGTTTGCAGTGAAGGAAAGATGCCTGTTCAAAATGTTAACGTTCAAACAAAAGCTCTTCTTAATAAAGCGCCAGAACACATTTCAAATTACATCACACATCAGGACACCGCAAGAACATTTTGCTTGTCGAACAAATACTTTGAAACTAAGACTTTACTTTTAGGTCCTCTTTTCACAGCGGATAAAAGGTTCGTAGTGAGAAGAACAATTTTTATGAAATGCATCACCTTAATATTGAAAAGACGCTGCTAACTTACCTAGCCATGCAAGCATCAGCAACTGTTTATTTTTTTAATTGCCATCTGGTGCTTCCCAATATGGCTCTTCCCGTCACAAATCACCATAATCATGCGCTTCGACTCCAGTTCCAGATTCCACTGTTGTAGCACGTGGTTTGGACTGCTGCAGGTTCCTACACTCCAGATCTACCACACACTATTAGAACATGGGTCTTGTCCAGATCATACACCACCACTCTAGATCTGGATTCGCTGCTGCATGACACCACACCCACATCATGCTTCTAATCTCCAGTTCTGGTTCCAGTGCTTCAGCATGGTACATCACGTTCCTCCAGTTCTATACAGATCAGTTTAGCCTATAAAAAGCCTGCAATAGCACTTCAGAAACACTGTGGTGTAACAATAGCTTTTTCTTCATATTACCTTCATGTCATTCTTCTGGCGCTCACACAGATTTGCTCTATAAGCAAAGGAAAGCTAGAGTCTCAGAGAATCATGGCTTTGGAGTGTGCTCGCTCCAGAATTACAAAAGAGGGAGTGAGAAGGGGACACCAGGTGAACTGACATCTAGCTCCGTTCCTGTTCTATTATGTGCATTTGGGTGCGAAAAGGCGCACACGTATTTCTTTTAGCTATCCCTCCTGTGAGTATGTGTGTCTGTGCATCAGTAACACCTTTTGTGCATTTGTTGGTGGCGAGTGTGGGGGTGGGGGCGAGTGTGTATGTATGAACAATTTTCCAAGTGCATTTGTAGGTTGCATGCCAGATAGTAAACTAGCTAACCCTAGTGTTAAAGTATCGTACGAGTATATAATATACCTCACTGTTCCAAGTCTTCAAAGAGCTCTTTGTAATTTTGCGATAGTCATTAATATACATCTAATGTGGTATACAGTTCGAGGACTCACCATAGGTCTACTGGAATGTAATTCAGCCAAGTAAAAACCTACAGCAGGGAATATATTTTTCAGGGCTGATCTGTACAGCCACTTAAATACAAGACATTTTAACATCTGCATTTCAGAATTCCTTAGTGTATTGATAGGTCAAGAAAGACATGCGTCATTGTGACCGTGATAACACATAAAACTCATGCTGGTGCTTCCAGTTGTAAATCTGTGGAGAACATTCCAGGGCGCAGTATTGAAACTATATATTTTACCTATACATCTTAATGGATATTCAATGGAAAATAAGCCGAGTCAATTTATTTTTCTTTAGCCCCAGGCTCTTTGGAAACCGGTACCAGGGCACATTCTATACTAGAACCACCTATACATGCTGCTACCTTTCCTTTAGAGAGAAGGTAGGGCAAAACTACTACTTACCTAATGAAATTACAAAGCAATGAAACTGGTGCAACTCACCATGGTCACCACCCTGCAGCCATTTACTGTTACATGTAACCATTGTGTTTATTAATTACAATGGACACACATGCACATGAATGAGAGCAAAATTGCACTGCCACCACCTTGGATATCCAGAAGAAGATCCATCGATGACCCTTATATCGCTAAGATATCGCTACCGTAGATGGTGGTCATAGGATATTTTTTCCTGCCAATTAATATCCCAAGGAAATGGCCATTTAAACCATCTCTTCAGGGGGACAATTGAGAGTTGGAACCCCATTAGCTCATTAACCATTCCATCCTGGACTACTTACAACAACGGTAGGGCTTCTGGCATAAACTGGGGATCAGCTCTGAAATCGAATGCACCCAGCAGAAACATTAATAAGGTTGAGATCGTAATAATAAATCCATGCGCTGCAGGTGCCTAATTGAGATGAGTTACAGCAACACTCTTGTATAGAGAGCAAATGAAACAATGCACTCTTCGGTTCACACAGGGGTAGCTACACTAGCTAAAGAAGCACAGAGATTCAGAAGGAATTATGAAGGAGAAACCTTCACATCCTGGGAGCATTGTAGAGGCAGAATGTGTAGCGTTTGCAAGGGAGTAAATGTCAGAGCCAGAGCAATGTTGGTACACCAGTGGTGTGACGTAGTTTTCGAATGAAAACAGTCTTTACAGCAGCATTAGATTTTTTTTATCTAATAGAAGTTGTACAAGTATAGACTATTTTTTCATGCAGTCGTCTGTCCGATAGATGTCTATATGTTTTGCGCAGACGATTCTGAGGTCAGAATCTGTGGTCAGTAGAGTGTTGGTGTTGAGGAGAAGAGAGTTGAGAACGTTGGGAGCAAAAGGCTGGAGAGACAGGTGTCAGAAGGGATACGGAGGAGGATGGAGTCACAGATGTTTCAGGCACCCCTGATGGAAGCCTTGATAAAGACAGCCTGGCAGATGTTTTTTGAGATACCCATGGCTTCCATCTCCAGCTGTCCTGGGTTCGTGAAGCAGCTTCCTTTTCTCATTAGCAGAGCTGCAGGTGAGAGGACCACTCTGATGTTACCAATTTTGCAGGTGGGATGCCTATATTTTGCACATAAAGCAGCAATGAGTAACCCAACTTATTCTCTTTTTTCGCATGAAGTAATCTCAAGTAGTGACTGAAATCGCAATAGTGACTGAAAAAGAATGCAAATGAACGGAGAGCAAGGTCATCGATAGGTCACCTGTCAGTACACTCAAATATGGAATCACCAGAGACATAGGGAGGATAATCTGATTTTTCGAGAGAAGTAATTAAAATGATTAAGATCTGGTAAAGGAACGGCATGCCATTTAAAGCTCATTTCGACGAAATTAAAGTGAGTTTCTGGTCGTTCATTTGAACAATACTAGTTAGTTTTCTGCTCACTTTATCAGGGTTGCACATATGAAGATATCATTCAGAGATATAAATTAGAATTGGCCGGGCAGCCCTGTAAGTTTCAGATGATTTTTCAAGATTTAAATAAACAAAAGAATGTTTGCACAGCACACAATGTATGAGGTGCGCAGTTATTTATGCGCGCACTGGACAATGTATGATTTAGGGTGATGTATTTTCTAACATAAAGAGCATTAGGCAATGAAGAGACCAGTTTATCAAGTGAAGGCTTTGGGTAGAAGTACATTTAAAAGTATAACATAATAAAGCAACATATCTTGATTACACGCTTGAAATCCACACTTACCCTTCTTACCAGTGGCTAAAAAAACACGAAAAGGCACAGAGATGAAACCGAAAGTTTGCACTTAGACAGCATCATCAACACGAGGTGTGTGCTCAAGTAGAAGGGCCCTGATAAATACAGGCAATGGAGCGTCACATACCCCAAATGGGCACCAGCTTACCATCCTCACTGTAAGTGCATAACATAATTTGTATAAGGCCACGCTTACCAGGCCCTCTCTGCATCATAAGCCTTCATGATTTGCAGAACCACCACTCTCCTGTTGAAGCAGTGATTCTGTATTTCTTTCCCCCTCCTCCTCCTCCTCCTCCCCCTCCCCCCCCCCCCCCCCAAGTCCAGCATAGGACAAACCAGAGGAGGGAAATCCTTCCACTTTGAAAAAGCTCAAACCCAGCAGAAGTTATTCATAATCCATTATAACATATCCTAGCATCTCTATTCTCAGTTAGGTGCAAGAACAACAAAACAGGAGGATGCTGGAGAAGCCAGGCTGCTGATGGTGCCCAACAAGGAGACGGGTAGCTTGGCTTACAACAATTCCTGGATTTTTTATGCAGTCTGGGGGTAAATAGTTACTTCATTATTAATGACTGGGAAAATAACACAGGGCGTAGGGGTAATGCCGACAGCATCCTCCCTATGAAAGAAAGGCCACTTTACATTTTTTGCCACATCTTAAATGAAAAAACCTAGAATGTATAGTGATTCCCAAGGAGTGAGCCTTTATGCCCATGATCCCTTGGCAAAGCATAATGTTAATTTTTTTTTTTTTTAAAACAACCATACATTTGGTTATATTTATACACATGTATTCTTGCTATTTTGAGAAGATTGGTAAGGTAATAAACAAAAAAACATAGGTGTTCCAAATTGTAGTGTAGTGTATGTGATTAGTGGCAGAAGTAATTAATGATGCACTTGTGATATAAAGCCAGCAAAACTGACACAGATGACAGTTTGGCAAAACTATGTAAACACAACAAAACTCCATTATTGGAAGGTCTGTTTATTGATTCCACAGTGAATGGCAGTCAACAGGACAAACTGTCGACGTTTCAACCCCTTATAATAACTTCAACAGGGTCTTTGGCAGGACTGATAAATTGTAAAAACCTACAATGGATAGAATCAATAGGTCAGCCACTAAAGACTTTTAGGGAATCCAGAAGAAATTGAAAGAACTAGGTCATATTTGTTATCCTTACCCAGATAAAATATCCATACGGCATGCTGAAAAAAAGGGTGGGGGTTCTCAATGTTACCAGATCACCAGTTTCCTAACAGTGATACAGTGTGATGGGCATGGTGCCACTGAAGAAATAATTTCACTTCATGTCTCTTGAAAGCTTCCCATTATCAAAAAGACCTATAAAAGATATTCATCTCATTCATGGAAGTTAAAAAAAATTATCAAGAGTGTACATCACTTCATATTAGAAGGGTAGTGCAAAAGTCTGAATATTGGGCCAGCTGTATATCATCCTATATTAAAGGCTAGATCAACCAAACTCGCCACCAGAATGTTAAAGACTACTAATTAAATCCTATTCCAGTAATCCTACTGTTCAAAATACCAAAATCACATAGTGCTTACAGAGGAACAGGAGGACAGGGAAGCAGAAGGGGAGAATAGGCTGCAGATGGCTAAACTGAAAATGGAGATGGCAGCTGCTCAGAGGGCAGCAAGCCTGTGAAACCGCTTGCTCAAAGAGGTAGCGGGACACTCTTCTTACATTAGAGGTGGGGAATCAGATGGTGTGCTCCGATGAAAGCCATCTTGTTTGTGACATTTGGCTTTGCCCCTGAGAAATAATGCATCGGGTTCAAGGAGAGTCAGAAATTGCCAAACCAGTCTTGGGTGGATTTGCTTGACTACTCCAGTAAGCCACTGACTGGTTGGTCAGGGGTAGTAAATGAGTAATTTTAATGGCCTGTATAATCTAATTTTGGGAGAGCACATACTCTGTATTTGCCAACACCTTGAGGTATTCAAGGCATTATGGTATGATTAGCGCAGTATATCTAATGATGGTATGATTAACCATGATGCATTCGAAGGATCGAAATCCCTGTTTTGTTTAGCACGACAAAAAGGGCCGAGAACCGAACCGTCTCCATCTTGGATTGCGGCTCTTTCGCTTGGGAGTCACGTGGCCTTTTGCACACCATCTGCCTTTCCCCTTCTTCAGTAATTATTAGGAGACAGACAGAGTTGCTGAGAAGCAAGGTCACATCTGCTAAAAGGGAGTATCAAGCGAATTCCTCTAGACCTGGGACGAGAAGGGAGTCACCCTTCCGACCTTCTCTGTAAAGATAGTAACCCTTTGTATGTGTAACCGAAACTAGAAATAGGCATGAGCTCATTAGGAGCGCCAGGACTAACTGGTACTTTTCCACATATAAGGTTTTGTATGCTGTGCCGATAATGTATAAAAGTGTGTTACTGTCAAGGAGCCAGCAGTCTTCCTCGGCGCACCTGATGGGTGAGGATCGACGAGGCTCCTCTATATAGAGATCTATGGTGACTAATAAACGTTTGAACCTTCCACGTTGCCAACTGCTCCTTATTTACTTGATATTGCGGGCCAATGGTAAGTGTGGCCCTTGGAATAATTATTTGGACACAACAACCTGATTGACAGTAAGCTCACTGACCCCAGAGAGCGTGCAAAGGAGGAGTACCTCTGGGTACCAGAAGAAAGGGGGGGGGGAAAATGGGGATACAAATTTAAAGTAAGGAGATCTCTCAAGGCCCTCACAATAGTTTACAGTTGAGGGAGACCCATCCCCAATCTTACCAGAAAAATAATGGATTCTATGATAAGAAGACAGGAAGTTTGTCCCCAAGTGCCAGGAGTGCTACAAGTATGGGCACATGAAGTGGGATACCGACTGTCTCAAGAAGGCACAGTCTCCCACTAATGGGCAGAGCCAAGGGTTGGCCAGTCTAGTGCTTTAGGAAGACATTGACCCAATTACTTTGGAAGGTAGAGCAGAGGTTACCCTAATGTTCCTGGGTGACAAAGAGATGGTGCCCAAAGCCCACATGCCTTTTAATACTCCTATGTACAGACAGTGGGTTGTCTTCAATGGGTGGAGGGTGGAGGCTCTAAGGGACAGGGGATCCATTATGAATTCTGTAAGGGGTCATCTGGTTTCCTCAGAGCAGGTAATCCCCAATACATACCATCAAGTAGCAGTAGCAGACAAATGTGGGAGTCGGCCAGGGTCTAAGGTTCTCTGAGTGGAGGAAGGGGTCTCAGGTTCTCTGAAAGTAAATGTTTGCTCTGGCATGCCTGTAGATTGTCTTCAAGGAGATGATCTGGAGCACACTGTCTGGAAGGAAGTGGAAGTTAAGTCTCACCTGAAGATGTTAGGGTTGCCTGATTGGAGGAATGTCCCAGGCCACCGTCAAACAGAAGAAAGGCAAGGAGCATGAAGCTACCATGGTCCAGGTTGAAGGGGCGCCCAAGAATGCCACCCTGGAGCTTACTGGGGAGGATATTGGAGCCCTAGGAGACCTGCCTGACCTTGCATGGATGATAAATTGAGAGTGGGCCCACCATGAAGCAGTTCTGTATATCTTGGGAAGATCTCCAGGCAGCTGGTGACACATCTGGAGATCACCTGATCTATTGAGAGAATTACCTCCTATATAGGGAGACGAAGGTTTCTGAGCCTGGGGCAACTTGTGTGTTATTCCTCCCCCCTCCCCAGTGTTAGAGCCTTCCCACTGCATATGGTTTATGATATATCCCTATCAGGACAAGACCTTTGCCAGGCTTGTCACCCACTTTTCCTGGCCCTGGATAAAGATAGCCTTAGATATATTTTTTAGATCTTGTCCCACCTTCCAGGCAAGTCGGAGAGTAGGGGAAAAGCCAAGTGTTCCCCTGGATCCCTTGCCTATTGTTGGCATCCCCTTTGAAAGGTTGGGCATCATTATTGTTGGGCCCCGGGTTCCAAGACTGCCTCAAGCAATAGGTTTATCCTGGACCACACCACCAGATACCCAGACCTTGAGGGGGGATTTTTACCCGGTGGAGTTCCCCAATGAAGCAGTGTTCGACAGAGGCTCAAATGTAATGTTTGCCTACATGAAGTCAATATGGGATGAGTGTGGGATAACAAATTCTCCACACCCCATCAACCTCAGACCAATGGGCTCATTGAGATATTCAACATGCCCCTGAATGGCAGGATTATGGGTTTACCGAAGCCCATGAGGTGGAATTAGAAGGCTTCTTGGCATGCCTGCTTTTTGCCTACAGGTAGGTGTCACAGAAGGAAGGTGCCTATTTCAACTCCTCTATGACCATACATTAGGGGACTTCTCTGAAGAAAGGGTGGGATCAGGCTCCTAAGAAGCTCTCCCCAGCCCCCCAAGGAAGAAGTCAGCTACATGCTGGCTCGCTGAAAGCAGATGCACCACTTCTGGAATAAGGCCTCGGAGAATCTGAAACCAGCCACTACGCCACTGGAATCAAGCTATCCTGGCGGATGACGGCTGATAGCCAGAAACCGGTCCTAGGATGCTTGATTCCGGTCCAGGGAAGACATGGCTTGGCAGTTCGGGCTGGACTGTTCCCATGAGGCACAGGGTCAAGACTGATTTGCATATGGCTATGTCTGAACTGGGGTGGCGTAGTGGGCAAAAGAACGATGGATTTAACCCAGATCTCTTGACTGGGGGAGAATGTCTGCATTGTCAGCATTCCGTCCATCATTTGTTTGTTGTAACACTTTTAAAAAGTTGACAATCTCTTGTCCTAACCATTTGGTGCCTGCAGCCTGTATCCTAGGTACTAGGTATTGGCAGGATGAGCCATCCTGCCAGGATGAAAGGGGCAGATCTGTGCACAGCCCCACTTACATATCAAAGGAGCTGCCTCAGTATATTCACAAAGGACTTCACACTAGTCTTAAACCACTCCACAGATCCAAGGACCGAAGCAGGGAGGAAAGAAATTCCACAACCATCTTGGGGGGAAACATCCAGTGGGTTCTGTCACGTGAAAGCAGGCACCAGGTATAAAAAGATGACCAGAGGCCCACTCATCAGTATACTCCTGGATCCATGGATCCTACTGAAGAAGGGCTGTCCTGCTGCTCGAGGCCTGCCCTACCCTCTGAGAAAGAGGACTGGACCTGCTCTCTTCATCCCAGGAAGAGCGACTTCATGGGTCAGCTGGCTGACCTTCTCTTCTGAGCTACAGGGATACAACAAGCTCCAGAGGCCTCCCTGAAACTGTCCAGTTGATCTGCTGCAACCAGGCCTGCAACTTAACCTGCCTCAGCCCCCCATGCCTCTGTTAGAGTGAATCCCTAATCCCCAACAGGTATCTCCCTAGATCCTGAGCCCAAGTTGGCATCAGAATGCACTCCTTTGAAGAAAATGGAGAAATCCTGAAATGTTGGGCTCTTCATGACCGAGAACTTGCCGTCCATGATGACTGCCAATGCAAAGCTCCAGTGGACACAACTCTTAGCACTACAGTGACTGCAAACATGAAGCTCCAGCAACGACCATCCGCGACACACATCAGAATCTTTGTTCTACAGTGATTATCATTTGCAATGCCCGGTTTGCTCTTCGCGCTAAAGTGACATCCATCTGCAACCATCTCCCTGCTCCTCGAGGTGCACTCCGCCCCGAACTGGACTCTTCGCATCAGACTTTGAGAAGGTAACTTATTCAGCAGGACTAAGCTGGTCCCTGTGTCTGGACTACACTCTCCTGGGCTCAGCCTGAACTTGTGACTTTCTCCAGGCCTAGCACGACCAGAAAAGCACGAGTGGCGCTTTGTACTTTCAGGTGATATACTTACCTATATCTTTGATGTAGCATATCCCGGGTTTTACCAATTCAATTGTTGTTGTTTTGGTCTCATTTTACTTATTAAATTTTAATTTTTTTTTTAGGTGGTGTGGGATTTTTCTTGTGTTGTGTGTTAACTTTATAACGGTTTTTGTGCTGCATAAATACTTAACACATTCCCAATAATTTAAGTCTGACTGTTTTTGTGCCAGGCTACCAGCCTGCACAGGCTAATTTAGTGAATTATGCGGTTCACCCCGGCATGGATTGTGGTTGTTGCTTGATAAGGTTCCACTCTCCCACAACCACAATCTCAATTTCAACAATGAAAAACTTAGGTTGCAGGCCATCACAGTTAGAGATTCAATTGGGGAATGCTCCTTGTGTCATGTTTAAATGCCTGATCACCGTTAATGATCATTTATATTAATATTCTTCAATTAAACTTTGGTCTCAGAAGACTACGATCTGTGTATTCAATCCTTTCCTTTTCATGATTGAATATATCAGGCCTTAGTCTCCTTCCTTTGTCCACGTTCAATGTTGGGAGAAACTGAAGAGTAAACTTGCTGACTGGGAAAATGAAAGACCTTAAGGGGGTGATTGGAACAGACTGGCTTTTGTTTATTGGAAGCTTTGCAGCTGGGCCAGAGGCATATCTTCACTCCATTTTGCCCTCCGCCCATTTTCTTCCCCTGCTACTCCTATTAAGATTTGGCTGGATTCGGGTGCTTAATTCCCATCAGTGGAGTGGGTGGCTAGGATAGCAATAGACATGTTTCTACTTTAGTCTGTTGGAGGGATCGAGTTCCTAAACCTGTCTTTGGCAGTGAAGTGGCTGCTGTGCTCTTCCGCAGGATTCTTATCCAGCCCAAGTGCCCATCTTGCTTCAATGTCCTGTTCTGTGTCATTTATGTCTTGCCACCCCATGCAGTTCCAATTATTTTGCGGATGTTTCAGATGTTACAAACAGCGGATTTATACAATTTTGAGAGTAGGGTAAATTCTTGCTTGCTGGTATTTAAAAACATAGTGAATAACATTATTGGCCCCAGAGTACGTTGGCCTGAGCCTGGGGCAACAGTGGGCACTGTAAAATACACTGTGCTGCCCACCACCTTGCTCAATTTAGAATTCAGTTTGTTTGCTGAAAATCAAACAGTGTCAAAGTGGCAATAAAGTAAGGCAGTGACTACAGGTGCTACATAGAAACAGAGGCAGAAGGTAAGGGGGCATAAGGGGAAGGTGCAAGAAGAAAAAAAAATGTATTGAATATTTGCATATTCAGAAGGCTCAGGGTTTATATACAAAGAATACACACACAAAAAGTTATTTGCATCTCACCAACACCTATGAAGCTGATAAATAGGTTTTGGGACTAGGCCAAATTAATGGTTAGTAAGCTCAAACAGCCAGCAACAGAATGTGCCCCAAACAGCTTATTGAGACACACAACACAGATGGGAAACCAAGGCTTTTCTTCCTCAAGAAGACCAGTTCAATGCAAACTGTATAATAGCTGAAAACGCTCCTTTCCCACTCCTGTGCCAGGTACATTTTTCTCCCAAATAGTGCAAAGAGCTAAATATGATGGTAAAAATGGAGTGCAGAAAGCGGAGGAATCCCACCAAGTTCACCAGTTTCACTCTGGGATGGAAAGATGCACACCTGCAGCTGAGGTCTTGTGCATGGACCTCTGCACCAGCAGCGTCTGCTTTTGTATCTTACGGTCCAGCCAACAAAGGAAACTACACCACTGAGGAGATGGATGAGGCAGGGTATTTCTCAGTCTTATATATCAGTGTAACAGGAGACTCCTGGAAATTTACAGTGAAGATCAACAAAGGTCACATGTTGGGTAGAAGTTTCTGGATTTTTAATACTAGAAATATGTAGAAAAGCAACATGGACTATGGCCAACATACTTTTTAGTCTCATTATCCGTTTGGATTTTCAAAGGAGTATGAAAATTAGGAAGTTTATAGATTGAAATCAGCTATGAAGCAATTGTTTTTGGCCGACACCTCGGGTTGTCAGGATTGTGACGAAGAGGGCATGAACAAGGACAATGAAGACCATTGGTAAGTATTAGGGTAATTCTCTTAACTATTTTCCAACATTATCATACCCAACGTGAGTGCTTCAGATATTTTTTATTTTACAGGAGGTGAAGCCACTTTGTTTCACATTAATAATACAGGAAAGTGACTTAACATCAGAGCATTAGCTGAATCAACTTGAAAACTCACAATGTCAACATTTTAGTTTAACCATAGCTGTCAAACTTGACACAACCCAGATGTTAATAAAATGTTTAAAGTACACTTCAAAAGGACTAAAAACTCTAAGATGGAAATGGTGTACATTTCATAATGCAAATATATACACAGATTTGAAAAGTCTAATAAGCAATGTATTACCATTATAATTGTTGGGTGTGGGCAGGAGAGCAAGACCCACGAGAGGCAAAGCCTTGAGTGGGTCAAAATGCCCCTCCCTCTCCGTCAACTATAGCAACAGTTGTTTTATCGTGTGTTTTAGTTACAAAACAAAGGTAAATAGCCAGAATGAATGAATGGCACGCACAAGCTTGAGGTAAAGTCAGCCAGAGTAATTCGAGACTATTGGAATTATTATTTTTTTCTTTGCAATGTCATGGTAGCGCATTCTGAGAGACAGCATGCTTTGTTTTCTCAAGTCAGTTACACCATACTATGGTAATAACATGCTATTAAACCACATTATTTTGAATGATATGTTATTCATATTTATGTGCACAAATATGTATTTAACATGTTAATTTTTAGGTCTGGGCTCCAAACAGTGCATGCACTGCCTAGAAGAAACATGTGATAGAGCGTTTACAGCACTCTAAATTGTATGGGTGCACTATACTCATGGTTGAAACGCACTCACATGCATTTTGTCATTTGCAGTGCTTTATAATTATTAAGATGCATTTATGCACGTTCTAGTAGCACTGACTTTGTAGTGTGCACATTCAAGTAGGATTTTATATGTATTAGAGACATTTATAATTCCTGTATGTGTAATGTGCAGGATGAAATTATACTCGTGTATTGTAATTTTGTTTAGTTTAAGTTGCCTGAATTATAGGCCCAACTGTTGTTGTTAGTTTCATTTTTCCTTGGTTGCTCAAGAAATAATTAAATGAATCCTTTTTGTGCTGGAAGACTGTGTTCTCATCCTACTGCAGGTGCTAGAATTTGGCCTTGTTATTCTTAGATTTAAGGAGATACCCGGAATGTCTTTGAAGAAGTCTGGAAGGCGAGAAGGGAGGACTCATTTCGTGCCTGGCCTATCTGAACCCCAAGGCCACTGGAAGACAAAGAAAAATTAATTAAAGCTCCGGTGGAAAGCTACCGAAAACATTGTAATGGAAAGTTTTATCACATGATGTATTTGGGCTGAACTTGGTCTTTTTGTATGATGTGTAGGGACAGATTTGAGAGACTTCTGCTAACTTTCGGAGGACAAGGAGCATCTTAGAGCGAGCTCCATAGCTTTAAGCTATTAGACCCATTTGACGCAAGTACTTCTTAGGAAGTCACACGTGCCGAAACCTTTGGGATAGGACAAAAGAAAGATTGGTTGGATGCTCATTTAGAGTAGTGTAGGGAAATATATTTTTGTTTTCCTCCCAGATGAAAAGAGAATTGGATTCAGCTTCTATTCTATGCTGGATTCTGATTTTGGAGTTCATCACTTTATGCCTTTTATGCCAAATGAATTATATTCGTAGACTCGGCTCTGTATTGATTTTCATGTATCCATATACTCCGATATTGAGGTGTGTTTATATGCAATTATTTTTGGCCTTATAATAAACACACAAAATTGAAATTCTGAGTCTGTGGTCCTTTAAAGTAGGACCAAATTGACAGTACAACCGTGAATTGTTTTACTCCCCTCCACCACTTTTAGCAAGCAAATAAAATACAATCAGACCCAACTGCTGCGCGAGAAAATAGGGAATACAAGTTGACGTAATAACATGTATTTACTGTGTGGGCTTCAGCCTGCCCATAGGCTTCCCATTACCTGGCTCCATCGTCACTCTTGATCTTTCGCCTCATTGGTTCTTGGCATGCCTGCATCATGTCTCTTCCTGTGTTTAACCCTCCCAGAGAGCTTGGACCAACTACTCCTATTCATCCCCTGTTCTTATTTTAGGAAATGTTTTTTGAATAGCACTTCACATGACTTGTGTTTTCATTGGCCACGATCTCCGTTAAGCAGGCATGTAAATCTGGTTCCTATCTCATCACATTTGCAGTGCATTCAAAGACTGAGATCAAATGACGCTCTTTTCCAAAAATGCCTTTTACTTCTCTGACGTCAAAGTCTACGGGGTATCAACTAATAGAGGTTTTAAAATGTACTACGATGCATTTCCCACAGTAACAGCTTTTTTTTAATGTATTTTTTCATTTAAGCTACATATTATTTATATGTAGCTACCCGACAGAGAAGCACCCAAAAAAAAACTTACAGAAAATGTTGGTTTTCAAGCCACATCTTTGAGCCCACACTCACTGACTCCACCCCCATCCCATACAGCATTACAGTTCCCATACTTTTTTAGTGCACTTTGACCGCTGTTTCAGAGTTGCTTTCCTGAGGCCAGTAACTGGCCACACTGCAGGAAGTGCAGTGTTCCCAAAACGACAGCTACCAGCTTCCAGGGCCAAATTTATATTGTCTTTAAATTTTCTTCTTGGGGTGTTTAACTGCTCTATTTTCAATGTAGTTTTATTTTCCTGTCAATACTTCATTATTCATTTCATAACTATGTTGCTCTCTTTTGGTACAACAACAGTTCTACATGTCTAGTAGTTCACTATGGCATCAAATCATTTTCCCATGACTGATTTTCACGTCATCAATTCATGTCTGTACTGTACCCCTTCAATCTCGTTTGGTCTTAAAAAAAGAACATCTAAAATAAACTACAAAATCGAACAGGAAAAATGTCTTATTCCTTAAATACGGTTTCAAGAGCCTAGTGTTTGTCAACTGCTCTCCAATGGCTATTAACAAACAAGGGGGGGGGGCAGTTTAGTAAAACCCACACTATCTTGTGTGTGCTCAAAATATTACAAAAGTTGTTGATAGTGTTGAACCGAAGTAAAAGTTAAAACACAAATCAGTTCAATGCACGTGCATTTCTGACTGTAGACCTTATTCCTACCCAGAATCGGTGTTAAACAGAAAGAAATGCACCCCTGATATTTCCGTGACTTGACGGTGTTATCTTGTGGACTGCCCCTAAATATAGCACCATACACAAACACATTAACATTGACAAAGCTTAAAGGGGCATATTATCAAGAAACGGTGTTAAAATTATCGCCTCTTTAGCAGCAGAAAACTACCGCTAAAGCGGCGATAATGGGCATGATAATATGCCCTGGAGAATTCCAATAGAAGCCCATGTTCTGGTGTCAACATGGGCTTCTATTGGAATTCTCAAGGGCATATTATCGAGCCCATTATCGCCGCTTTAGTGGCGATAATGTTAACGCCGTGCTTGATAATATGCCCCATAGTTCACGGATTGCTCAGACTATGGGCTTTTCCAATGCTTGTTTAGATCTTAGAAACGTACATTTAGTTCTGCCGATCATTACAGATAAGAATAGGAATGCACATTAGGATAAAAACTAAACTGTTGCACTATTTTTTTGTTTCAAACCCTTTCAGGTGATGCGGGTTCAGCCTTAGCGAGGCGAGATCATTCATGTTTCACTGCTACAGCCTGTTGAACCCAACTACAATATCTATGCAGCAAGACCCCTGCCAAACAAGGACATGAGAAGGAAATCAACAACCTTATGAAACTGACAGTGTTGATGGCGGGGTGGTTAATTTCTAAAAGGCAATGCCCAAGAAGCACATATTGATAAACACACAGGAATATGAACATAAAAATTACAGGTGGGATAGTGTGCTGGAACGGGGAACACATGGATGGTGCAGCGAGCAAGGATTTTGGAAATGCAATGAGAAAGAGGAGTTATATAATGAATACACCATAATGATCTTAACTACGCTCTAGAAAGCAGAAGATTTTAGTAAAACATAAAAGGGGAACCGTGGGAAGCAGTCAAGTGATAAATGTGAAAGCTCAGGTTTCAGGGGCCCACACCTGGCTGCACACGGAGGGGTTTCATTTACGTGCTGCCTCCAGGGAGGTTATATCTGGACACTGAACTTTGCATGCCCCCAAAGGTAGGCTGCATGTTACATCCATCAGGTCAGGTCAGGTCTGAGGACATATTACTTTTCAGTTTGATGCATGTAGCATAGATTCGTCTTTATTGATCAAGGATTATTGAAACAATTGCAATTAATATATTTAGTCTGGTTGAATATAACCAATCGAGCATATTAGAATACTTCAAAAGAAAATTCTTGCACCTTAAGTCCAATTTGCAAACTTCTCATGCATAAAAATAACTACAGTAAATGGACAACAACAACGATTACATTAGTGCTCAATCTTTAAAACAATTCATACAATCACTTGATTCACAGCGTATCTGCTCTACCACTCTGGTAAACCCTCAAGTGATAGTTTGTCTCCCATGCAACCCATTCGGCGCCATATGTGCAGCAATATTAGGGATAGAACTCCAAGGATGGAAGGAAAAACAAACCAGACTGGATCAGACGAATTTACACGCCCGACACGGGGAAACTTCATGGTTCTGGCAATACATGAATTACAAATAGCTCCATTTCGCCTGGACATCATTTTACCCTTTCTGACTTTGCTTTAACATATCAATGCATTCTGGGATTTGTAGTCTTGGTTCAAGTGAACTGGCTCAACACACTAGATATGAAAAACAAGTCCAGGAATGGAACCGTGATGTTCCAGTGACAAGGAGCCACGTGGCCTCCCTGCATGATGAGAACTAAAGATTCCACTCAGAACTACCCTTTGTTTAAGGAAAGCTTTAGATCACCTAAATTGGTGCCAAAAATCCAAAGTATGTTTATCACTACACTATGCTAGCATGAGCTTCGTGCACCACGTCTAATGTCAACAGGTGACTCCAGGTCACCATGTTCCAGTCCACAGATTTCACTTCACAAACCATAATTGTCAGGTGTGTTGTTAGACCAACTGGTTCAGCTGAAATCAGCTGCCAGAATGCATTTATAGTTAAACCAAAGCAGCGGTGTGGAGAATGGTTCACCTAGTGGCTCGGGGTAATGTGGTAACCTAAATTATATCTCAAGGTCACCGTCTGCGTCATTCTTACAAACATATTTAAATTGAAACTTAATTATAAATGTACTCATGTTTTCGGGAAACATGAGGTCTCCAAAACTGACCTCAACACACAGGTTAAGAGCTCATGTGTGACGTCACAGTGTTTACCATATAAAAAGTATTAGAGAGATATGGAATTAATTGTGGAGGTTTGGCCCGTGCAGCTGGCTCTTACCTTCTTCTTGCCCCCTCTCCGGGGCGGCAACACGACGATGCGCGTGGGCTTCTCGAACATCATCTTCAAGCTGTCCAGGGGGATCTCGAAGCGCTCGATCCTTCGGGCGGCCTGCAGGTCCTCCCTCACCGGAACGCTGTCCGCCGCGCCCTGCGTTTCAATCATTGCGCAGCCGTTTTTGTCTGCGTCCGGAGAGGAGGTGTGTCGCTGCAAAGGTTGGGGGTCTGTACAACCAGAAGGGGGCGCTGTCCGCCCCTCTCCTGTCGCTGGTGTGTCAGTGGCACGGCCTAAGCACAGCTGCCTCCTTGCGAAGTGTTGCTCGGTCTCTCAGGTGGGTATGTCCACCGGTTCCCCAGGGGTCCTTGAACTTTTCTCTCACTTAGGACCGTCCTGCGAGGGAGACGCTTGGATGTAGGAAACCGCGGAATTTCAGGGCCTTCTCTTCCTCTACAGCCTCAGAAAGGATTCCGGTCTTTGACGCAGCAGCAGTTTTCTATGACACAAACAAGATGGAAACAAATCATTTTTGGCATAGCATCAACCATAAACGGAAATAACTTTGAGTGTGCTAGGGAACAAGAATGAACTTTGAGGGTATGGAATTTTCTTTAGTAAAATTGCGTGAGAACGTTCAAGGCTGACTTTGCCAAAATTAACTTCCTCTACGACCGTCTCATCATAGACGCGATCTGTTTACATCAGCAAATTTCTCCAGGGAAACAATCTCCCAAAAATCCAGCATGAAGACAATAAATTACAGGAAAAGGCCAATTGTGATAGCTTCCTACCACTGGCTTGCAAAACAGACATCAGTTTCTTTAATCTTTCATTTTTTTTGTCAAGTTTCAGTAAACTGTTCAGCATCCTGGGAATGGAATATATTTGGCCTGCGAATGGGCACACCAGGCAGTTCGGCTTTGTTGAAAACAGTTGATAATTTGGGTGAGGCTCGGAAATTATGTGTCAGGTATGTGTAGTCCAATCTGTCATGTATTTTTCTCCTTTTTGGGCCTTGCAGGACTGGGCTTTTATGCGATAGGCACAGCTGCAAATACAAGCATGCTACAAAGAAAATATGATGGGATAAACTCTCTCCTGAAGTGGGGTACTTGCCATCTGCATGGCTGTCTAGTTCAGGGGCATCTTAAGGATTTAGGGGGCCCTGGGTAAAACGTATTTTGGGGCTCCTTGTTAGGAACAGCTTTGAATTTATGATGCAATTTCAAGCACTCTGTGGCCAGGTCACTGAGAGTGTAGGGGCAACCTCATCCAAATTCTAAATGTATTTACATCTAATATGCGGGGATGGTGATGTGTGTTATTATTGGAACACAGCAGCTGCTCACTAACACTGCTACCAATGATCTCTGTGACCCCATCTCATTTATCATATGTGAGGTCCCGTTTTGTTCTAAAATAAACTTTTTTATGGATGTTGCATGAAACACATTTCTCTGCAAAATGTCTGTAATAGATTCTCACACATCACCCACATTTAAAATTAATTAAGAGTAAACAGTATTTAAAACAATCTGTTTAACAATTATTCAAGGTCATCAGGTAACCATTCTCTCCAGAACAGAGATAGCTGTATCAGGGGGTCCCCTGAAAGGTTGGGGCCCTAGGCCAGAACCCACTTACACCATGCCTTAAAACGGATCTGGTCTAGTTGCAGACAAAAGTCCTCCTTATGAGTTGTTCAGTTACTGCTTTGATATTTATGGCAGTGGATAAAATGCTGTGTCGGAATTTCTCAGTGCAATAAATACTATCTGATCACGAGTTTTTGGGGATAACAGGGGGATTTTGGTACTTACTGCAGTAAAATCTGCATGTTTGGTCAATACTGGACACTTTTTTTTTTACCCAATACATTTTGGCAGGTTTGACCTGCCGAAATCTATCACAAAAGAACATACCCGCATATTAACATGGACAAATTGTTTACATTTAATTTGTATAGAAATGCATGTCACAGATAGCACAAAGAAATGCATATATTAGCAAATAAAACCACCAACATGGAGTTGGCCTCATAATGTTCCAAGTCTAACACTTTAACTTAGTGTCAAAGGTTTATAAATATATTAATCACGCTGCCAATTGTCCAATGGCAGACACCATTTGCCAGTTCTGCTTTTTTATCACCAGCAGCAATTAAACATACTAGATGGGGTTGGCTTAAAAGTCAGGACTGGCTGAAGATGTCATTTGTGAACATAAGTTTCCTTGGCAGGTATTCCAACATGTTCAGTCTGTTGGCATACTTCTATGTGGATGGGCACAATCTCTTTACTTTACACATCACAGTAACCTTTCACCTGAATGTGTGCAGGGAATAATTGCATTAAGAACACATGTAATTTAATACGTTTTAAGGAAATACCCAAGTCGGTCTTCGTAAAGGAATACATTCTAGTGATTACATGAACTAACAAATTAAAATAGAATAGCCAGAAAATGCTGTTCTAATATACACTTTTGAGTGAATTATAGAGAAAGAGGCTTAGGCAAAGACTCCCGCACCTATCTCTTATAGTGAATATAGTTTCCTTAATGTGGTGCTCCGATCAGGATGCAAAGTCCCCCATCCTTCCTTATTAGGGTATCACCCTTAACAAAATTAAACAAACATGACCAGCACACACACTTCATTACCAATAGGTAAGTCATGCTTGACATTGTGCAGTATAGGTTGCACAGCAATTCATCCACAAGAGTCCTTGTTTCTTTAGAAAACTTCTTTATTCAATTCTTCGTAAAATAAAAAGGATTCTCGGTAGCCAACGCGTTTTGTCTCAATAAAGAGATTTCATCAGGGCATATTTGTTTCTCCAATATCATGAATGGATCATGTAAGCCACAGTTAGGCTCCTCGCACCGGAAACCCCAGAATTAGATAAGTGATCTCAGTAACATGGAATCATCTGCTATCCTCAACTCTTACTTGTTGAAACACCAAGTGTAATCGGGTGCCTTTTTGTCACTGGAGGCAGGTCTCTGCTGTCAGGAAAAACTGACTACTTTAGCTAATTTGTTGTCATATTGGAGACTAATCCCCCACAACAGTCCTTTTTCTATCATAGCAGACTCACCAAGGAGAGTAACATGGCCAGACAGTTCTTTAGTATTTAAAAAAAATCAAATTCAGAAGGGAAACCTCCGTACATGTAATGCCTATTGCAAGACCTTAATACTGAAATAAGAAGTAGTGTGGAGTGTGACATGTGCATAAGGTGTTGAATAAAAGTATTATATGGCACTAGGGTCACCAGCCAATAGACATCAGGAAGGGTACCTCTAAAGCTTTCAACAGGATTCATCCATCTCAATATAGACCGGCCCTCCATTGAACAGGGAGGGAGAGAGGAAGTTCCACATTTGTTTACTCCTAAAATTATATTATTCAACATCACGTCCATAGCAGGGGCGGCTCCTCCATTAGGGTGGAGAAGCATTGCTTCACTGCTTTCTCGCAGTGCGAGAAGAAGAAACATAAAATGGTAAAACTACCATTTTATGTTTCTGCTTCTCGCACTGCGAGAAAGAAGAAGTTCATGGTTGGGGGGGCGGGGGGGGGGGGGGGTGGTCAGGTCTGCTCAAAAGCAGGGGAGGAGTGGCTTGCCCAGTGCTGTGGGCCCTGACTGCTTGGTCGGCCCTCTTGGGCTGACCAAACCAGTCATTCGCACTCTCCCTTTTCTCTATGTAGGCTGCATGCAGCCTACATAGAGAAAACGGCCTCCCCATAGGCACCCGGCTGAGCGCCTGCCCCACTAATCACAATGCTGACATTTCAGCATTGTGATTGGATTAGGGGAGGGGAGGGAGGCTGCCTGTGGCTGCTCTCTGTTCAGAAGAGCAGCAGGAAAACGTGGGACCCTGCCAGGAGCTGAGGTGGCACGGGACCCGGGAAGATACGTTTTACATTTTTTTTTAATTAACTTTTCCCACTTTCGCGAACCTGCGTGAGGCATGCCGGCCACAACTGGTCCATAGGCTATGAGTAGCAGCTGACTAAAGAATTTATCTGATGGACTAGAAACCCACAAATATGCTGTTACATTTACAAGAAACTTGCAGAATGAAACAATAGAATTGGCATCACTGTGTATAAATCCAAAGAGTCTAAAGATTTATATTTTGTTGATGAAGGTTCTTCAAAGAACTCAATGCATATGGAAACCAAGAGGACCTAGGTATTGATAGAAGTGCCAGGTCTTCCAGCCTGCTTATGAAGGACAAGCAAAGATTTGTGGCTCACTACAGTAAAGAGAGCTCAGACGTTCAGAAGGCTTAACGTGATTACACCAACTTTTGTCCAGGGACAGTCCTTTTTGACTTGACATGTCAAGGTAGGATTAGTATCTTAAAAACAAACTGGATCTAAGTTCTACCTTAGTCCACCTGGTTGATTGTGGCAATGGAATGTAGCACCTTCAATACTTATATGAGATGGCATGAATTAGCCGGCTTGCAAATAAGAAGACATGTGTTTAACTGCTAAGGTACAAATCTGGAGTGACATAACGCTTCCAGTGCCAACCTACCAGATGCCATGGAGCCATATAACAAAGAAGTACATTTTCAAGAGCAAATACAGGAATTTGAAAGACTGTTGCAACTGTCACTATTTAGTTGCAATGAATTGAGTCTGTGTGGTAGAGACCCATAGGGCTTTAGAAGGATCGAGAATACACTGCTAGTACTAAATAATTGGATCTGGGATCTGATGCCACATCTGCAAATTAAGACCTTGCTGAAGATTAAATCTCTTGCAATCTTCAAAAGAGATGGCAGGGTCCAGGTAAATCCTCTTTGAAGAAGAAAGACACCACCGAGTCGATTTGCTAAACCTCGTCTTCACCACCCTAACCCCACATATAAACATTTGGCATAGCCCACAAATTTGCTCCACCCCAGACGAATTCTGAGTATCCAAGTCTATAGGAGACCTTTTAAAAATACCCTACTGCATGTTGATGAAGCCTTAATCAGTATACTCTTCAACTGTGGCTTCTGACTTTTATGGACATGTAAGAAATTGGGTTTTTGCTTGACTGGGGTGTGAACCCTGGTCAAGCAGCAACCACTGTCCTTATCAGGGTAAGGTACAAGTAAACCCCAAATTAACCTGTGCTCAACCCCCTGGTAGCTTGGCACAGAGTTGTCAGACTCAACTTAGAGGCAATATTTATAGTATTTGTGCAACACGTCAAACAGTAAAGCAGTGGAAACATACCACAGAAGGAGTCCACAACAGAGTTAGAAAAATATAGTGGTTTTTAAGAAATAAAACAAGACTAAAATGACATAGATCCAATGAGTAGATCTGATGACACAGAATGTTAAAGTTTTAAGAGAAGGACCACCAAAGGTGTAAAGTGCCAACTGCGGATATCTGGTCACACTGGACAGGGAAAAATTCACAAGTTTAGGACGACCACGATGGAGCACAGGCCAACTAGAGGGATCCACTTGGGTCAGCTGAACAGAGTACCATAAATCCTGTTTGGGGACCATTGCATGGATCCGCGTCAAAGATGTGTCGCTCAGCTGAGGTGATACGTTGGTTCTGAGATGCGCCAAGCCTGCGGTGCAAGGTCCTCTTGCGTTGACATCGTGAATCCCATTGACGGGGATTGCGATGCAAAGTCCTGCGTGGGGTAGGCAGCGCACAATTGGGGTGATGCTTCAGTTCCGATCAGGCTTCAGATCAAGAGGCTAGCTAACTAGCCTTTGGAGTCACTCTGGGTTCAAGTGATGATGGTACGGTCTTTCTCACACAGGCAAGAGGGCAGCAGGCACCAGGTCAGCACAGCAAAACAGTAGTCCAGCAGAGTGGCAGTCCACTGGCAGAGTATCCAGAGGTCTAGAAGTGTACTGAGGTGGTGATGTTCTGAGGTCCATCTGTTATACCCTGGTACCCTGGTTCTGGAAGGTGGGAGAAGCTTCTAGACAGTGGCTTTGACGTGCAAGGAATTCCCTGCCTCCCCTGACCTGGATCAAAGCTTCTAGAATGACAATGCAGTGTTGTTAGGTCCTTTGTGTGAAGACATGACACAGCCTATTCAGGTGTAATTGAGGCTGTGTCCAGCTCCTCCCTCCCGTCCTACCAGTGATGCCCGTTCAGTCACACCGAAGCTGCCACGGTGTGTGGATGTCTAGGAGGAATACACAAAGCTCAAACTGTTAACTACGCCCAGTCATGTGACCAGAGATAGGCTGCAGGCACCAAAAGGCCAAGACAAGAAAATGCCAACTTTCTAAAAGTGACATTTTTAGAATTGTAATTTAAAATCCGACTCCCTCATGTTTGGATTTTAAATTCAAATTCCACCGACATCAAGTATGAACTGGTTACTTCTTCCCATTTGGAAATTACACTTAAAATTTAATAAGGCAATTAATTTAAGAGTTTTCACTACCAGGACATTTAAAACTTAAAAAGTACATGCCATACTTTTTAAATACATTGCAACCGGCCCTTTTGGCTGTCTAGGGCCTTGTAGGTACTTTAAAAGGAAGGTTTGTGCCTGGCAAAAGGTTTATTTTGTCAGGTTGAAATGTTAGTTTAAAACTGTACACACAGGTTCTGAAATGACAGGCTTGAGGCATGTTTAAAGGGCTGCTTAAGTGGGCGGCACAATCGGTGCTGCAGGCCCACGAGTAGTAGTTAATCTACAGGCCCTGGACACATGTAGGGCCACGGTACTACAGACTTATAAGAAAATTAAACATGCCAATGGGGTATAAGCCAATGTGACTATTTTTAGAGAAGATAGCACAAGCACTTTATCACTGAAAGTGGACAGAGGCCTAAGGCTGGTACAAAATAGGAGGAGGAAGGCAAAAAGTTTGAGGTGACCCTGCAGACAGGGTCAAGTTTAACAGGGCAGAACCAAGAAAGCAAAAGAGGAAACAAGAGAATTATGGATTTGGTTTTGGGACGCCAGTCACTACTGGAGACTATACTAGAAATATGTTTACTTTTAAGAGTCAGTTTGTTGGGTCTGGGCTGACAGCAACAAAGCAGATCTACAGGAGTTTATATTCCTGGCCCTAGAAGCCAGATTATGATTGTCTTCCGACTACCAACTAATTGAGGACCTAACATGAGAAACGCTGAAGCAACCGTGCTAGGAAAGAGTGTGACCTGGTTGCTAGAGATTCGGGTGAAATAGACTTTCAGTGTATCTGCAAATTGGATCCAGGTTCTGAAATGTAACCAGTGAGAATTCAAAAAAAAGAATCAAAAATCCTTGAAAATACAGGAGATTGCACATAACTGAATTTGTGAAAGGTGTGAATCCAACAGGCAAAGTATGAATCAGCCAGGGCTGTCTATTTCGTAAAGTGAGTGCTACTCATGGGTAGTGCCAATTGTTTAAATAGGACGATGACAGCCTTTTTCGGTGTACGGAAAGCACCCAAGGAGAAAACAATCTATTTTGCCTGGAGCACTAAAAATCCTTACACTATTCATGAATAGGCCCAAACAATCTAGTGTAATGAATCCTACATGAATGGCAAATTGCTGTAATCCAACCTGCTTTTCAAAGAGATAATTTACATCGCTCCCTGTTCCAGATGTACGAGCCCATCAGTGGAGGAGCTGAAATGTCTGATCTTGCCCCAGTCATTCTGGCAGTTTTTGTGGTGAGCCTACTCTTTGATAGAAACTGATCAAACGGAAAATGTCAGACACTTTAATTTGCCACGAAGCTGCTTCCCTATAGCAACTGCTTTTTTGCCAAGGTACCACCTCCTTTTGAGGTCATCTAAGAGTCTTGCAGACATAATGGATTGACATGCACCGGGGTCTTCTCCACCCTTGGTAGTCATGGAGAATGATCTCAGTTACATGACTGTGTGCCAGCCATAATGTGCACCTTGAGCCATGGATATGGCATCTGAGACATTCTTTGAAACCATATGTAATTTTCATGTGGACCAACCGGGCATTTAACTAAATATGCTTAGTTATGTCAGCCTTTAATAGACCCCAGCCTGACATGTGGCTGTCTCCTCTTGCCTTTTTTGTTTTATTTCATTTATTTTTTGGAGGGCATTTAAAGTTAAAAAAGGATGCTACACCACCCACCGCTACTTATTTTGTTGAATATTGTACAGCAACCATATTGGAAAGTGACATGAGAGGTGTACCTTTAATGCAATGTGTCCAAATCCTGTTAACATTTACTTTATTATTTTTATTGCAACCAGCTTGAACAAATACAGTGATAACATTTATTTTAGAAGAAAACTAAAGTTTATATTAAAAAACGTACACATCTCTTAAAAACCATTCAATACTAAGATGACTCTGAGAACAGAGTATGGAACTTTTAAGCCTGACAATGAGATGTCTGTTCTCTTTCTCAAGTGCTGAGATGGTAAAATGTAAAAAGTATGGCCTTACGGCACAGGTTAGGAATAAACACTATTTTCTCCTCAAACATATCATAAGAGAACATGAGGCCATAGGTCTTTAGAAACTTGACATAGAGATTTACCTTTCGATAAAAACTTTATCGCATTATGTTTTTCTACAGTAGGGACCTCTTCTTCTAGTTTCCATATGTGTGCAGCATTCAACTTTGCTACCAGAGACCCCATGACCAATAAGAGGCAGTTTTAGGTGCAGGTGGCCCGCCTGCTGGCCATCATGATCATCTGAAGCTGTGGCGTTTGCTCCCCTTGCTAAATGTCACTGACAGGTGGGGATTTCTGTGCTGTCTTTGGAGCTGCCGCCATGGCAGCTCCGGTGAAGGCACTTAAGCTTTACTAAGGGGGCACAAAGAGTGATGTGCCTCTTCGGCTTCATTTTTTTGTCAATAACAAAATCCCGAAGCTGATGTTTGTTTTTGAAAAAAAAAATGTCCATGACGGTTTAGGAGTTTTCTCCCAACGTGAGGGGGTTATTTCTTTTTGTTTCCAGTTTGGGCCCAGGCTTTCCTCTCTGGTTGGAAATAGAAAAATAAACAGCTCAAGGTGCAGCATATATATAGGGTGGACATTTTAATGCACATGAATTGATGGCTTAGTGGCAGACGGCTCATCGGTGAAAGCTCTCATGAGCTAAGCCGTTTAGGATCCATAATCAGAAACCTTGAAATTCCACAACTCCAAATAGAGCAGGGGAACCACTAGTTTGGCGGATGCTGCACATCCAGCAAGTGCTAAATGAAGTCCTACATTTTGGGATTCTCTGGAGATTCCTGAAGATTTCGCCCCATCAAGGGCGGCTCCTCCATTAGGGCGGACGTGCATCACCCCACTGCTTTCTCGCAGTGCGGGAAGCAGAAACAAAATGGTATTTTAAATACCATTATATGTTTCGGCTTCTCGAACTGCTAGAAAGTAGAAGGGTATGCCTGGTTGGGGGCCGGTGGGTGGGCAGGTCGGGAAGGAGTGGCTTGCCCAATGCTGTGGACCCTGACTTTTTGGTCGGCCTTCTGGGGCTGACCAAACCAGTATTGAGCACTCTGCCTTTTCTCTACGTAGGCTGCATGCAGCTTACATAGAGAAAATGGCCTCCACATAGGCGCCCGGCTGGGCGCTGTCCCTGCCAATCACAACGCTGCCATTGCAGCATTGGGATTTGCTTAGAGGAGGGAGGCTGCCTGTGGCTGCTTCCTGTTGGGAAAACGTGGGACCCGGACAGGAGCTGAGGCGGCGCGGGACCCAGTAAGGAAAGTTTTTAAATTTTTTAATTAAACCCCCCCCCCCCCCTGGGAACCCATGCCACCACCCGCGTGACCCCCCCGTGATTCATGGCTGCCACGACTGCACCACATCCACTGTTAAGAACATTCCTCTATCAGTTTAGGTTTTGACACTGTGGATCCTGCCAGGATGCTGGCAGACCTTCTGCCATAATTGCACACATTTGAGAATATCGCCACAAATATGACCTATATAAGAGGCATGCCTTTTTAGATGTTTAATACTTGTTTTTCTTATGGGTTGTTTCCTTTTGTATGCAGTCTTCGGAAAGTCATTTTTTTACAAAATAGGCGTTGGCTCTGAATTTAAATTTATTGGGTTGGAAATGTATAGACATTAATTATATTGTTTTTTTACCATTAGTTTAGTTGACTTGTGCTTAACTGAGAGAATTATGCCGATTACTATTGGAAAAGTATATTAACCTATTAATGTGACCATTAAATAGACTGTGTATGCTTTCAACAACTTTTCTTTTATCCCCTCCTATTATCATTCATGCCAAAAATCAACAAATTGCAGCTGAATATCATTGAATGCATGAAGATCATTATGCAGTGGTCCATGATAGCAGATCACAAACTGACATTGATCATTGTGTCTCTTTGTTTCTTTACCACCCTAAGGATCCAAAGCCCTGCTTCTTAGTTATAAATATAGTGACAACCTTGTATGCTACTAATGCCATTAATTCATGAACAAGGCAACACAGGTCTGATACAAAGGCCCAGGTTTGTACTTGTCAGATGCTATACCTTCTGACT
Source organism: Triturus cristatus (assembly GCF_964204655.1). Lineage (NCBI taxonomy): Eukaryota > Metazoa > Chordata > Amphibia > Caudata > Salamandridae > Triturus > Triturus cristatus. The sequence continues at coordinate 884,793,055 of NC_140583.1, forward strand.
TAGAAACTTTTCTGGAGGTTGAAAGCCTTCATCAGTATCGGGCAGAAAGTGGTAGCTGAGGAGGAGCTCTTAAATGACGGATTGCCGGTGGACAGAATCTTAGTGACGCCGTTGGTTTAGGTAGGAAAAGTACATGTATGCCTAGTGCCAGCCTGTAGGTGAGGGCAACTCCTGAACATTCCCGAACCAATGGGGTAAAAGTTCTCAGGGGTGATCCTACCCACTTTCACAGCATTTTCAGTGTGATTTACTGTACACTATCCACAATGCTCTTTTTCTAAATCCATCATGGCAGAACCTTTTGTTCTCCTAGTCAGAGTCCCCTATGCCTACTCACAGGTGTGGCTAGGGAAATGGGCAACCACTCCCTTGACGTCATTCTAAACCAGTTCTGCGGCACCTCCTTTCTCACTAATATTGGGAATAGCCTAACTAGAAGGACTGAAGGGAGGGCAGGCCCAAGTGTGAGCTACATCTGCCTGTGATAGGGTAGGTCCCTTGGAAGTACTCCTGTCAGGGGAAGGAGAATAACTCCCCACACTCAAAGTCCATTATCCCTCTCCTGGTAAAATTTCACACCTCACAGAGGGTGAGCAATCAGCAGCCAGGTGACAGTTGGAAGTCACAGAAATGACTTTGAGGCTTGAAGCAGGGAAGAGATAACTTTTTTTTAGCATCTTTTCCTTAATAGTTAGACAAAAGTTGACGTTAACAATGAATTGGATTTTGTTTAACTACTAAAAAGAGAAATTGAAATATTTTTCTAGCTGTTCCCAAACCTAAATTATCAGGTGTAATAATATCATCCAGTGTTTCACTATGGAAAAAGCCAGCCTTGCTATAGTGAAACAGGTTTTGGGCTTTTTCACTGTAAGGACAAGTGGAGCATTAAACTGTTACATGCCCTGCTTTTAAATGTTATGCACCTTGCTTTAGGAGCACTAAAGCCTGTCTCAGGGTTGACTTATTAATATTGGAGAGGACGGTTTAGGCCTATCAAAATAGCTTATTTTAACAGGTCTAATTGGCAGTTTTAAACATGTTCTTTGTTGTGTCACTGCAGTGTATGGCACAATTGGTGATGCAGCCAGACTGTGACCTTACTCTTACGGGCCATGCAAACAGTTTGTCCCATACACTGGGGACTTATAGGAAAGTCTCTAGTATATGATACATCAATTTCATTATGTTTAAAGGGAAAGCACAGGCATTTTACCACTGGTTACACAGGGGAAAGTGCACAGAATTCTATGGTCAGCAAAAATAGTCAAGGCTTACATACAGGGGAATACCACACAAAAGATGCTAATTTTCAACACTCATAAGAATTGAAACACTATTTTGCACCCCACTTATCTTTAAACAAATTATTTTGCTATGCTCACTTTGTTAGTCTTTCCCTCCATGCAGCTCAATCCACCAGTGTCTCATTTCATTATTCCCTCCCAAACCAATGCAAGATTTCTGGCCTTTTAGGCAATGTCTGATACCTGTATGCTTTTGTCCATCAAACCTCTGTGTCAGAAAGTGTTATTAGCGCTCTATGAAGAATATGGAAAACTGGAACCAAGTGGACACCCGCCCCCTTCGATTTTGTGCAAGTAATTCCTAACTCAAAGAGAAATGTATGAATTAATTTTCAGATTCAAATAACTCAGCATGCATTGACCTACACAGGAACAAATTAACAATCTGTGGCTCTACCCATACAGACTTGAATTCAGACATGAGGGATCCTGTTGCCTCCCACCTTTGAGCAAAACCATATGACAAGCTGAAAAAATTATGTAAGTGAAAATACTGAAATTTTACTGGACCTCACCAAACATGCCTTCACTAAAATGTGTTCCTCAAATAATGCAATGATTGTTTGTGCTGGAACACCGGTCTGTGGCTTTTGCAAAGGCGTTTGATAAGCTCTGGCTATATTAGGTCACTCACACTGTCTTGAACGTCTGGAAGCAGTATCACCTTTATTAAATTTCCCAAAACAGTCCCCCCCCCCCAGCAAATGACCTTCCAGAAAATTAAGAGAATATCTAAGAACTCCCTCAGGATAGCCCAACCCAAGATTGAGTCCACCCTGGTGGTATCACCTTACTCGGGTGGGATGAGGTGGCTTATGATGAGTCATGTCACATTACAGGAGTGAGCCCACCTCGTCCAAATTCATGGAATTGCCATCTTCAGAAGGAGACATAAAAGCATAGCATTCTTTTTTTAAATATTAAAAACAATTGAATCAGTTGATTTGCTTCTGGCATTTCCCTCCAGACGCCCCCAATATAAGGACACCACACCATTATTGTGTTTTATTGTTACGTGAGAGGCAGGCGTAGACCCTTCACAGCCTCTCTTTCTCACTTAATCTTATATAATGTCTGCAAGACTGTCATTTCAGATCAGCCCACAAAGACTCATTTCAGACCTCCACAAAGACTCATTCTCTTAAGCAAGGAGCTTCCACCCGTTTACCTGTAATTTTATGTATACATTGGAGGGCATTCTGAGATCTCACACCTTCCCAGTCTTTTTATCCTTGGAACCCAATGTGTTGCTCTTTGTTAATAGGCTCTGGAGAGAAATGGTCATGTTGCCCTTTTTCCAAAGGCTCAGCCTTTTTCACTTTCAGGGCCATTTCGAGATGCCTGTTTGCTGCCTAGATATGTGCCTTCAGTTTTTATCCTGCTATTATCCGATTTGTTGTCGTACTACCAGCCACTGGGCATTCTGTACTTGCTGCTAGGGATTTAGTCCCAAATCGACCATTGTAGAAGAAGCAGGCTTCCAGGAGCAGCTTTGTGCATTGTCTCCAGTTTCCAAATCCCAGGTCTGACACTGAAAAACGGCCTGTTGGACAATGAGTACATATTTGCTTTAAAAGAGAAGGGGACAAATGTGAGTCCATTTTATATTTCCTTTAAATAGATCATTTGGCAGAGCCAACAATCTGCAAGTACTGCAGGGCAGTTGAGATTCAAACACAGCAAGGGGTGGGTAGGGAGGACAGGAAAGAGAAATGTGTAGAGAAGAGAGAGGAGTTAAGAACTGTGAGCAAAGGCTGAGCTATTATTAGTACAACAAATGCAACAGCACTGTATCCCAAGAGTTTGAGGCACTCACTGCACCCCCAGTCAAAGCTGCCAATTACTACCCACTGTTAGAGCAGGCCCATTTTCCTTTTCTGCATTGAAGCATACAGCTCACTTCCTACACCACTGATGGGTATAGAGACCATTGAAAGGGTTACATAGACCATTTGCTTCACTTATCGTGCACCTCTCCAGAAAACTCAAGGGAACCAGCATCAAAATGCTTTGTTTTAATATTGGAAATGGACCACGCACTACACACCTTATATGAATGCTATTGGAATTTCTGACATTCCGCTGTTGCATCTTTCATTCAGTTACTTTATGGACATTATTGTAAGTAAAATATTAAATATGTTTATTTGGCTATATCTTATTTACTAACAATCAACCTTACTCTCATGATCTGTGACGTGTATGTTTCTGTGTTTCATAGGTCTGCAAGTTCAATACTTTGGATGTTTAGGACCTGTGTGCATTCAGGGGAAGGAAGGAGCATTGGCTATGCTTGGAAGGTGGCTTCGCATCTTTGATAGATGTACTGTGCAAAGTACCTTAGTGCAATCCAGCAAAGTACATTTCCTATAAAGTCACAAAACTCTTACAATATTTACAAATGGCCGTAGCCGTTTTAATTTTATCAAGTATATTTTCCTTGTGGTCCAGACAGTCTTTGTAAGGTAATCAAGCTACATTATTGCGTCATTCAAGACCTTGTTACCTGGACTCTCCAAAAGCCTTGGAGATTGTTTGCTAATGTTTTGGAAGCTTTTTCAAATAACCGCCTCAATGAGTATAACTCATGTGACATGCTATATACACGTATACATACAATTCATATTAGGTTTTTTGCTTAATCTACCTGATGAATAGGGAGTATTCTCATTACTTTAAAAGACAATTCTCATGATGCCTGTATGCTATTAATGAAGTGATATGAGGTTAGAGAAGTGATTATTTGGTATTAAAGTGAACTGTGTAATTCTGATGAATGCTTGTTATATTACAGTTTAAGAAACCCACCATGAATCAGAGAGTGTTTCACAAATATAAGATTGCTACCTTTATCAGAGAAGGGAATGAGATAATTCAAAACTCTTATGACATTGGTTACATATAATAACATTTCTTGTTAAGTTTCAGAAAGGTCAGTCCACTAGGCCACAGACAGATTGAGACGCATATATATATTCTAAAGGTATGTAAGTTTGTGTAGTAGGTGTGAGATGCTGCAATATATTAAGGCATAAAGATATTAATACCATATACATCACTAGCTAGCAGAAGGATGAGAGTGTCGATATCGATTTTCTCCTTTTGTCTATTGTCTCATTCCACCTTTCCCTGGATCTACTGCTAAACAACATATTCCCATCATTTATGATAGGCTGCAGATTTGGAGAAAGTGAAAAATCATTGCTCCTGTTTGATCCAGAATTCATATTAGTGCAATGCAACAGATTACCAAGCCCATATTATCATGCATCCGGAATGATGGATCCTGGAACCTTGTGTCAAAAATGTAGATCTACTATCTTATTTGCAGTAGCAGGTTAGTTCAGTAAGGACTTGGAATATAGTCTTACAATCAGAAGGACTTGTAGTCAAATATTGAATTGGTGTCATGCAACAAGAGTTTGTTTCACTCACATGCATATTTAGCAATGCCACTCATATCACAAGCACATCCTGAGAAACTTACAGGGAATCCAAATAAATTTGCACTATCCTTTCATTACTGTCAATAGACGTTTTTATATAATACAATGGTATTTCCAAATGGCCAAACTAAATTAATTTTTGCTTTGTTATATTGAATGGAAATTCTACAATTTGGAATGTTCCACTACTAAAGTAATCTGTTATGATCCTTAATGTTCATGTCTCCTGCGAGCAACTATGGCATTTTTTAAATAGTCACATAACTTTTCAATGATAAATGAATTCTTAAGCTTGAACTCGGGTCATCAATATTTGTAGAATTTCATTGCTACATTTAATAATTTAGTTGTTGAGACTGGTTGGCCTGAAGTGACAAGAGCAGTAATGTTCTATCAAAGTTTACTAAGTAAACTGAGGATGTTCTGGCACAGGTATATCCTCCTACCAAGAGTGCGCATTTTTAGATGTCGTGGCTGATTTACAAGGGCACATGAGTACTTCTGTAGTGCTCTCATGTACTGTCACATGCCTTTGGGAATCATCCTCAAAATATCTGAAAATGGAATATTCAAGTCATATTTGTATATAATTAGTGCAAATAGAAAGAATTTTGTTGATTGTTTCAGGACTTTTAGAATTATGACTTTCTGGAAACTATATGGACATCATGTTTTCTCAATTTCTATACCTTTGACTAAGAAAAAGGTTACTGAAAATATTAACTCAGTTGATGGTTTCAATTTTATCTTCAGGTCCTGTACAGTTTCATACATATGTATGTCCCTTGGTTTGTTTTGGAAACCACCATGAAAAATGTGTGGCAACGTAATAGGTGCTTCTCAGTTTAAAGTGATTCTGGTTTTGCTGTGATGGAATCTGCATACTCCCTAGCAATGACAACAACAGCAGTTCAATTGAATTCTAGCTATTGCCAGGCCAGTTATTTGGTATTGTGTGAATCATTTGTTAGTCGTAATTCCAATAATTCAGCAGGAATTCCAATACCTCATGCTGGTGGATCTGTGACAACTTTACCACCTTGTTGTGAAAGTGTTAGTAATGTAGGTATGAAGGTCCAGGGCAGATTTATGTTTGTAAACTTGACTTAGAATCTAGTGTCCAGATTTGCATCTCTTCAATGTAGAATATCCATTTATTGTTGAAAGCAATGCTTCTTGTTATGTTCTATAAGGTGTTGTATCTTACAGAAATCAATTCACTGGGCTTGTACTTCCATAAGCTTTCTCCACCCAAATTCAATTATGACATAACTCATAAAGAGCTTTTGTTAAAATGTATTTTGAGAAAGGTGGGAATTTTTTGTTGATAGCTAAACACACTATGGGATTATATATTGATCACAAGAAGTTCTAGGTTTTAAAATTGGCTACAACATTAACTCCCAGGTAACTTAGAGACCTTGTTTTTTTCTGATTATGGTTTTGTAATCAATTATAGAGTAGGTCCAAACAATGGTAAAGCAAATTCTTTATCGTTGCAAAATCAATTTGAAAAGGAGAATAAACTGAATAATGATCTACCATTAATTTTCCACCTAAAACATGTAACAGCCGTTCTATAGCATTAATTAACAATATGATTCAGTCATTGTTGACAAAAGTATGTGCAAGAACACCATCTATAAATAAAGAAGCTGGGAATACAGAACAGGAAAACTGAAGTGGGAAGGATCAATTACTGTATTCAGGAAAAGCTATGTACGTGTTATCAATTCTGCTAAAACAATGGATTGGCATCATGATTCGAAAATTACTGGGCATCCTAGAATAGCTGTAATGTTATTATAATGTTATTATCAGTCAGGAGATATTTTTGGAAGCCAACTTTATTTTCCAGTGTAAAATGATATGTTCAAATATGTTCTATTTGTGGTCAGATAAAAAGTTCCCACACCAATCCTATGGTTCTTTTGAGACTGAGACTGTTTCTGTTCCAGGCAAAGCTTGGTATACCATATCAATGGATTTCATAGTGCAATTACATTATCCAAGAGTCAAAACTGCACTGTATTTATGGTGCTTGTGGATCATTTAAATAGAATGGGCAATTTCATCTCATTACCAATGACAAAAGAGTTAGTACAACTCTTTTTACACAATATAAATTGCCTGCATGGTAACCCACAAGACTTAATTACACGTAGGGGGCCTCAGTTCACTTCACAATTTTGGTCTGTTTTGTGTAAAGAATTTAATATGGAAGTCCATCTACTATATTTCTCCCACAGAATGACTTTCAAACTGAAAGTTTATACCAATGTATCCAACCAATGTATGAAACTGAGTCACTAGAGCGTGTGTTCCAATATTCTTGCAAGAACAAGAGATTTTTAGCAAGGTGTTCTGTTACCCGAATACATTTACAACAATAAGCTACTAGGATTTCACCTTCCTTTTGTATTTATGGATATAATCCCAAACTATTATAATTAGAATTTGTCTAATCCACATCAGTCCCTTCCATGCAAGAACATTTAACTGAGATGAAGAAAAGTAGAAAATCAACCCAGAATGCATTAGAAAAAGTCAGAGCCAGATATAAGTTTCATGCTGATTGTAAAATAACCCCTGCAGGTATGTGCGTGGTGGGTGAGGAAGTGTGGATTCTCACTCATCCTATAAGTTACAAAAAATGCATTGGTCCATTTTCTATTGAACAGGCTGTGATTCTAGCTGCAATATGGCTTAACCTGCCCCAGTCTGTGAGAATGTATCCTGCATTGCTTGTGATTTGTGCTAAAATCCTGATGTGCAAAACACATATTTCTCAAATTTCTCTATAAATTCAATAGAATGCTAAAAAAGAATATGAAATACAAGCATTTAAGAAGAACAAACGTGTGAAAAACAATTGAAGTATCTGGGATGTTGTAATGGGCTCAGCCCAAAGGAGCAATAGTGAGATCCAGCCTCCAATATACAATGCCATACATTTGTCTTGTGAATTGTATGCCAACAATCAAGCTAAATCTGGAGCTCCACCACTGAGACAGTGGTCTTGGGAGTAAAGGGGTGGTAGGGCATTGTCCTGATGTGTGGCCTATATTTACCTTTCAAGGTTCACCTCAGTACTCTGAACTTGAATGTCTTGAACACAGTCAGTAGAAGGAAAGGTTGTGTTAGATCTGTCATCCTTCAGTTGGTCTTTCCCCAGACATTTTGCCTTTTACCTCTTGTTTTTGCTGATTTGTTTTGTTGGCCTTAGGACTCTGAGCACTTTACCACTGCTAACCAGTTCTAAAGTGCATGTGCCTCTCCCATAAACATGATGACATTGGTGTATACCTGATTGGCATATTTGGTGTACTGATAAGTCTCTTGTAAAGTGGTATGCCATATGCCCATGCCTGTACTTTGAATGCTGCTAATTGGCTGCAGCACTAATTGTGCCACCCACACAAGTAGTCTTTCATACCTGTCTTAGGCCTGCCACTGCAGTGCCTATGTGTACAGTTTACTGCCACTCTGACTTGGCAATTCAAACTAATAACCATGCCTTAAACTTCCCTTTTATTACATATAAGACACCCCTAAGATAGGCCCTAAGTAACCCTAGGGGCAGGAAGCTATGTAAGTAAAAGGTAGGATATGTACCTTTCTGTTGTGCATGTCCTGGTAGTGACAAACAACTTATTTTGCTTCTCACTACTGTGAGGCCTACTCCTCTCATAGGCTAGCATTGGGAGTTCCTTAATACACTTTTAAGCTGTAATTCTTGATCAGAGAGTAGTCTCTTGTTCATGTTTGATGTGCTTGGAATGGTAATGATAAATCGTCCTAACTGGTGAAGTTGGATTTAACATTACTGTTTTAGAAATGGCACTTTTAGAAAGTGGACATTCCCATGCACTTCCCTACAACATATCCCTGCACTTACTGCTCTGTATGATTGAGAACCTGTCTCCAGTACACGTCTGGGGTGGGAGACAGCTACACTCTATGCATTCCCTCAAGACTGCCACAGGCTTGGTGTGTCTGATTACCAATCTACATATATCTGCATTCTGGTGGCCTTGCCTGGGCAGGGTGGAAGGAAGGGGCTAACACTTCAATTGAATGGGCTGTGTCCTGTCCCCACACAAAGGACAGATTACCCCCCCAACACCCCCCCAGAAAGCCTGGCTAACTGGACTGGGTTGAAAGGGATCGTTGTTCACTTCAGAGGGCTGCTTAAAAGTTGCCCCCCACATCAAAGAATTTTTGGGGGTATAAGTACTTTTTTTTATATATGGCTTTTTTTTTTGGAGACAGTCCATAAATCTTAAATACAAAAGACATTAAGAAAGTAATTCAATTCATTTAGACCACAAGCGGCATACCCACATGGTGGGAATCAGTGTTTAAAAACCATACACAATAAAAACCACAATGATGATAAAGTGCCATAGTTTACTTCCTTGAATAAACAATCTGATTTAACTATATTTTTAACTAATAGCTGTTTCCAGCATCGTAGCCTCCCCAAACTGTTTATAATCCTCATTCTCCCACAGGACATTAAACTTTTTATAGGAGCCTGCTCTCAGAGCTTACTTTCTTTTGTGATCCTTAATTCTACCCAATTTACTTAATAACTGTGTAAAAGTTGGACTATCCGCTGATCTCCATCTCTGCAGAATCAACAACAGTGCAGCCAGGAACAAAATGAATATCTGTTTTTTTGATGAATAGTTGCTATTAATTCTGCAGAATAACCTAGCACCATAGTCTGAATATCTAAAATCTGTAGGACTTTCAGTGTGTTTTGACAGTATTTGCTAATATTTTCCCAGAATCCTTCTAATATCAAATACCCACAGATAATATGAGTCAAATTCCCTCCTCCCTCTAAGTTACATCTAAAACAATTGATAGAAATCTCAGAATTAATTTTCTGCAAAAAATCCGGTGTACGATACAGCAGCCATTTAGTATAAAATTGCATCCGCTGAAAATTGTCCGCTTTCAGGAGGGAGCTGTTGAACGTATTAATCTGGTGCAAATCTGCATTGGAGATGGATAACCCTTCTTGATTTTCCCACTTTCTCTGCGCCTTTAGACAAAGTTAATCTTCTCCTTGAGTCTGAAATAGGGAGACCCAACCACTTGAAATGTGATGTATATGATTTACCAGATACCCTACAACATTACTAACATCGCTGATCAGTGTAGGGTTGAGTTCTGACAAAAAGTCTTTGATCCTAACAGAGACCTTTGCATAATGGTTTTGCTATGCTTAAGTAGTGGTTCAATTTCAGACCAGGTTTTCTACTCTCCCTGAAAAAATCTCCTATTTTTCTAAATCCCTGACTTATCCAGTTTGCCAAAATTACTGGATCTAATAGGAAGTATTTACCTGCATAGATGTTGGAAAGGTAAGTTTCTGCATTTAACATGGGGATCGAGAAATGCCCAAACAGCTGTTTTTTCCCGTTTAATGCTCCATTGGAGGGTTTTATATCTTACTTTTTTTTAAAGAGCATAACATCTTAAATTAAATATTCCTTGTAAATCGGATCTAAGAAAAAATTATCGCACCTATTGATATTTAAAACCTTTGTGGATCTATATAAGGTGTGTGCAAAATTGGCATAATAATACTCTTTCAAATCAGGAAGAGCTAGTCCCCCTTCAGACACTGGCCCAAAGAGTGTTTCCATTGACAGCCTTGATTCCTTATTTGCCCATATGAATGTGGAAAAGAGGCCTTGGACTTCCTTGAAGAACTTCATTTTGACCCCATTAGGAATGGCTAAAAACAAAAAATTACATATGGAAGAATCATCATGCGAATTATAGCTACACGGCCTATTAACAAGACTGGAAGTTCTTTCCATTTTAACAATTTATTCTTTATTTTATTAATAAGACGGATATAATTTAGGGCGTAAGATCAATAATGTTTTCCGTAACATATATCCCTAATTATCTCTTTGGCCGTGAATTAACTAATAAGACTAGATCTGTTAATAGTGACTCGGCTGAGCAATTGCAAAGCATGATCTCTGTCTTAGATATATTAATGTTATAGCCCCCAATGGCTTGAAATTCCTGAAACAAATAAAATATTTGCAATTGCACTTCCGTTTCAGGCTTTAAAAATAGGGCGATATCATCCGTATACAATTTGATATTCGTCATGCCGGTCATTGGAGATGTTGTGCCACTTAAAGTGCGGATGGCTATTGCTAGAGGCTCTATAAAACAGACAAAGAGCAAGGGGAAAAGCGGGCAACCTTGTCTTGTGCCCCTAACTACTCTACAAACACCAACCCTCTTGGTATTCACAATTATTTGAGCCATGGCCCCCTCATTAAAGTTTGAGACAACTTTGATCAGGTCAGGGGGAAAACCGAATTTGGCTAGTAAATAGAATAAGCTTTCCAAGCAGACAAGGTCGAGAGCCTTTTCTGCATCTAAAAGCATTATCTGGGACAATCTTTTATTCTGTTTAAAATAATCCAGCGCTTCAATGAGGAAAGTGGTGTTAAAAGATAATCAGAATTCAACAAACTAATGGGTCTATAGGAGTTCATATCTTCCTTATCTTTATCTTTTTTTAAAAAGCTAATGACTACTGCTTTTCTAAAAGAAGATGTTATTTTCCCAGCTCGTAAAATGTGATTGGCCAGTAGCACGAGTTCCTTATTCAGACTTGCACTAAACGTTTTTAAAAACTCAATCGGTATCCCCTCTTCCCCGCAAGCAGTGCCATTGGCCATAGTTCGAACCACTCCTTCGATTTCTTGTATCAACACATCGGCCATTAAACTTGAGGACTGATCCGTAGTTAGGTTTGGAATTTGCAATCCACTAAAAAAAGAAACTAGATTTGTGCTATCCACTTCTTCTCCAACCGAATAAATATACTCATAATGCCTGACAAACTCACTTTGTATTGTGCTTTCATCTGTAATACGACTCTTAGTGAGCTTATCACTTAGTGCAAGAGCTCTATTCTGGGCTTGTTTATCCTTTGTTTGACAGGCTAAAAACGTTTCTCTAAACTCGTTCTCTTCATAAATCTTCTGTAGGTTGGCCGAATTAGCAGTGTAAACTTTAGAATAGTAGTAATCTTGCATCTCCTGATGTGCCTGTTTCTTCCTGTTGCTTTTATCCCTCAGGTATCGCTCTTTTTTTATGCGTAACCTTTGCCTCAAGGTGATTTCTCTCTATCATCGGTGCCTTTCTCATGGCAATCTACTTGGATGATATAACCCAGTGAATTGTTGCTTTAAAGCCCACCCATACATTCTCCTACGAGGCTGTATTTCTATTAATCTGAAAAAAGCCCTCTATCTCTGCATGGATTTTCTCACACCAATCTTCGTCCTCCAGGAGAATTCCATTAAATGTCCATTTCGGGGATTTGAATTTCTACCGATACCTCGTAATTCTAGTTTTAGCAATTCATGGTCTGAAAAGCTGTTTTGTGTATGTACACAATTAGCCTGTAATAGGTCCCTGGAAAGCAAAAAATAATCCAATCTAGCAGCCGAGTTGTATTTTGCTGAATAGCATGAATATTCTAAACCGCCAGGAATCTATCAAATTTAAATTCGTCTTACAGTCCTTAAACGCTTCTCTTACCTGGTTTTGTTTTGTTTCTTTAACCCTGGGGAAGCATCTAAACTGGATTCTGTAAATAATTAAAATCCCCTCCCAAAATGTCCAAGTCAGGTATTAGCAACAATACTTGGTGAAGATACGTCGGGGGGGATTATCCTCTATTGGGGTGTAGATCGTTTCTATAGTCATCTTAGTGTTATTTAATATTCCATTAACTATTGCCCACCTGCTGTCTTTATCTATCTGTAAGTATGTGACCTGAAAGGGGAAGAATTTACTGAAAATATAGCTACCCCGCTCTGCGTGCTGCCTGTTGAAACCAGATAACAGCTCCCTGCCCACTGCTGAAACATATTAAATGAAAGTTTTCTCTTGGCTACATAGTGGGCCTCCTTTAGAAGGACAATGTCTGGGGAGTAGTCTTTTAGCCATTCTTAAACAGCCTGTGCTTTAGTTTTATTATTCAGGCTGTTAGCATTAATGGAGAGAATTCTTACCCCATCTCTGGCTGCCTGCTGGTTAAGTGCAAACAGAGAGGTTGGTCTAAATTATACCTGTGCATTCCCTTGCCCGATTGCTGATTTAATCCTCACTAGTACTAATAAATATAAACTGAGAAGCAGCATAGAAAACTCAATAATGTTTGACAATACATAAGGCTGAATTAAAATCCAAATTGGAAAGCACTTGACTAATGAAATTGTAAACCATTTGAAATGAGTATTCAAAATGAATCTCTTGGTACATAGATATCTTAAACTGGTACCTAAATAAGCAATAACTCCGCAAGGTGCTTAATCTGATAATCCTATAAATAGAAAGGGACAGTGAAACTAAAATACTTGACACAGGTAAACAATTTAGCCATCTCCAAAAGGAGATTACATACCACCAGACAGTCCCTATGATTTGCAAACAATTGAAAATCAAATTAATAGCTTGGTTGAAATGCATATTGATAAACAGGCCTGTGATTTTCTCGATCCCTACCGGCCCTTGAGCTTCCAAGCATTCTTTCTTAAACTAATCTTAATATTGACTATCAGCTTGATTTCTTGTTTAATTAGCATACATTTCCGTCTTAATGATACATGATTTCCTGAGGATGCGCAAGCTCTTGGCGCCTGAATGTCTTCGCTTGATACCTGGATATAAAATGTAAGAACAATGTGCTAAATCTATAAGCCATGTTAATAAACAGTAACAATGCAAGTAAAGTGCTTAGCGAGATATAACCATATATCCTTTTCCAGAGGGAAATCGCACATCGCTGAGCTGAAAACCTGATATGTGAAAGTGCCTGTGCATTGAAAGTGCAGTTATCATTTTTAACAATAACCATCCCCAGCAAGGTACATAGCATATGATCCATGATTCCCTGAGGACGCACAAGCTCTTGGTGCCTAATCATCGTTGCTTGATACCAGGGTAAAAAATGCCAGAACAAAGAGCTTAAACTATAAACCAGATAAATATAAAGTGACAGTGCAAATACAGCGATTAACAAAATAAAGTGGCATATCCTTCTCCCATAGGAGATCATATATCTCCAACCTAAAAACCTAAATTGTGAAAGTGCTTGCGTGGAAAAGTAGCAGTTGCCAAAACCTGCGAGGTAGCAAGCATATCATACAGTACTAAAAAATGTGGCCGGAAAAATGCCTATGCATGAAAAGATCCATGGAACCGGGCTAAAATGTGCAAACAACATCTATAGTGCACAGACCAATTACCATGCTAGCTAGAGCGCTTTCTTGATCCTTATGTATTGCTTCCCTAACCATTTTTACTAGTGATTAAAAAAAGTCAAGCCATATTTCAGCAAGGTGCTTAATCTATACAACCTATAAATATAAAGTGACAGTGCAACTGAGGTGCTCAACACAGGTAAACATTCTGGCCATAGAAAATAGCATGGTTAAAGTGATTTTCAACATCAGACTTCTATAGAAGAAGGTTAAAAAACACCAAAAAAACCCATATTATTTGCCAACGGTTAAAAATCAAAATCGTAGCTTGTTTAAAGTGCTTATTATCGAACAGGCCTATAATTTTCTTGATCCCTACCACAGGTCTTAATCTGCAAGCCATATAAATATAAAGAGACAGTGCAAATAAAGTGCTTAGCACGGTATAGCCATAAATCCTTCCCCAGAGGGAGATCGCATATCGCTGAGCTAAATGCCTGAATTGTGAAAGTGCCTGTGCATAATAACTGCAATTATCATTCTTACCGATAGCCATCCCCAGCGAGGTATCCAGCAGAAAAAAACAGTATGAAGAATTGTATCGAAAAAAGGGCCTATGGATATGAACAAAGCCATGGAACCAGACCATAATGTGCAAAAAACCTCTAAAGTGCATACACCAATTGCCATACTGTCTTGAGCTCTTACTTGATTATTTACTTCCGTCCTAGTCGTTTTGTGATTGTCTCCAGATTTAAAAGAACTGTCTCCTTTTCCCCCCCCTATGCTGCCCCTTCCCAGCCTGTGCTCCCCAACTCCCTTCAACCATGCCCCTTCAATGTGTGTTGTGAAGAGTAGCCCGCAACTCCTCCCTTCCCCCCTTGTGATTGCTGGGTGCCATGTAACTGCACCCCTTCCCTTGTGCGCTTCTGCTGCTGGAGGCTGGATAGCCTCCGCAGCCATGGTGACCCCGACCTGCTTTATTCCCTACTTTGAAAGCATTATTATCATAGAGGGCCCTACTCTACCTAGTATTTCCAGCTTCCAGTGCTTATATCTTAGCCCTATCCTAAATTTGAAATCTGCTGTAGTAGTATGTATTACCAGGCACAGTATCTTCATTGCAAAAGACCTTAGTTGAATGGAAGAAATGCATTGTGAAATGAACAAAAAACTGTGCACATTCCATGCCATTGTAACAGAGACTGCTTCTCTTTCACCAACCTGAAGCTTCCCTCCTGTCATGCAAAGTGCACAAAGCTGCCCTCCCCTTTTCCTCCTTGGGAGCCACACATTAGCCTCAGAGGAAAGCCTGCCCGGGTCTGAAGAAAGCCATTTCCAAAGAGCGTTGCTCAGATATGTAGTGTATGGACCCTCCCTTTTCAATATATGATCTCCTCTAGCTCTCTGTTCCCATCTTCAGACCTCTCTCTGCTGTGTGCCAGGGAGGTCATTTAAATGTAAATCCACTCCCTTCGAAATGAGTGCATGAACTCAGAAGAGTCGAAAAGCGTAATCAGATTAGTTGAAGGTCAGAATTGACCCCTTCATGCATGCAGATATGTATGGGTAGAGGCAACTCAGACGCTACAGAAAGAAAGGGTGTTTATAGTAGAGATCTGAATTATGATCAGCAGACCAATTAAGAAGTATTTAGGTAACGGGCTGGTTACATTAGAAAACTAGATCCTGATTGGTACACGGTAGGTACAGTTGCAGGTCAATCAATAGTTTCTCAGAAAAGGAATTTTATGTTTCATGCAAGGTGCAGGATATGAGTTGATGCAGATCAATCATGAGACACAATCACTGAAACACAGTGGCTGGATACATGCACTAGCAGGATAGAAAGCAGGCAGAAATGTGCAACATTGAACCAATGTGCATCTCTAAGTACGCTCGTGACTGTGTGAAAACTGTGACTTTTCACAGCAGCAACTCACAGCAAACAATGCTCAATACATATAATAATGCGAGCCTGATTCCCAAACTGCACTTTTGAGTAAGGGTACTACTTCTTAATATTCACAAACTTCACTTTTGCAGTATTGTACTCTTTTGTAGTAACTTTCACTTTTGTAGTAAGGTAAGCACTACACATGGCCATCCATTGGTACAGCAGTACTCTTCAATTAACAATAATGGAGGTAATAAATTCAAATAAAAACCCATGGGGAAAATTAAATTATATTCAATAGTTAAAAATATAAATATAATGTTAAAAAATATATACAATTACTACCTTTTTATTATAGTAAAATGTTTAGTAACTACAATTTTTATCATAAAATAATAAATACATAGTCCCACACTTAACAGTGCCTTTACACTAGAGGTTATAACATTGATAGACGTTTGCCTCTTTCTACCTTTAGCAAAGCGATCGATTAAGCAAAAGATTTAAGAAAGCGCTAAGTGCCGACCCCAATAAAGGTGTCTGGATACAACTGACATTGAAGTTGCTATTTCCTCATTAACTATGCAATAAAAAATATAATCTACTCTATCAAGTGCTCATGTGACAAACTTGATAACTGTATATAGGCACAAAAAGTACATTGTAAGATTGTGAAACATTAATCCAGAATACATTAAGATGTGGAAAACACACCACAGATGGAGCACTACAAAATCGAAAGGCCGGGGAATGGTCTGGCTAGTCATTGACATAGTTCACCAAATTACAAGTGGCACTGATATTAACAAAAGTCTTTCCTTCGTGGAAGACAGATTTCTAGACTTAAAACAGAGAGTGCTGTACTCAATAAATGTTCAGAAAGGTATTCACTGTTTCAGAAATCATATACATGATTGAGCTGTACTTATGAGCGTGAAGTATTATAAGTACATATATTGCACCTCTGAACATCACCTAATTACTTTGTGGTTTGGGGTTTGGATTTTAAATCTTGTTTAACACTGTTAGCGAACCAAGCAGATTAGTACACAGCAGTAGCATTATTTTCTGTTTTGCTAAATTAATTTATTTAGAGCAGGGCCGGACATAGGAATGCAAAACAGCCCTGGTAATAGAATCAGACCGGCTGCGCGGAGGGTGTGTGTGTGTGTGGGGGGGGGGGGTGAGTGGTGGGGAGGAACCGGCTCTGAAAAACACTGCAGCTACTTTTGTTGCAGGGGGGTGATAAAAACCGTCCCCTGGTAACAAAAATGGCCCCCCACAGGTCCAAAACTAGCCCCCATCGTGGCAGCACACCCGGTGCTCGCTAAGGGCAGTCCGGCCTGGATTTAGAGACAGTCATAGCCAAACTCCTCTGCCCTTTTGGGTTTAATGAGAGACCCTACTTAGGTCTGTTGCTTCATTGGTTAGTGCCTTCACTTACTGGTGATAAGCAGAAGCCACCATCCTCATGCTATACTGAGCCTGCTGGTCTACAGTTCCAAGTACTAGAAGATTGCCATACAACCATGCAGCCCTGTGTTTAAGCTTCTCCCTCACTGTCGATACAATAGTTTCATGGAATATCTACAGGGCAATACAAAAAGGTTTCAGGGAAGGTGTGAGAGGTGGGCTCCTGAATGTTTTATGGCTGGATTTCCGAGCACGTCTCTAGCCTCCAGAGAGAGATATTTGATACCAATTGATTCACAGCTGGGAGGAGGAGAGTTTCCTCTCCAATGACTAACATAACTCACTGACGCGTCAATCTTTTAAGCTTACCCCACAGGGCAAATATTCTTCTCTTTGTTCTGTAAGGGGTTAAGAGTTCCTATCGATATGTGCCTTGCTTTGTCTTAGAGACTGACGCAGCTGGGTGCTTGATAGCTGCACACTGAATTATAGAAGAACCAGTCGGCACAAGAGCAAGAACCAGAAGGCACACTCACTACCTCCTCGCTTTGCTCTGCAGCCCCTGACATTAGTATACTTCCTTCCTGGACTCCATGGGAGAGCTCTTCATCTACCACTAGTGTTGCTGACTGTAGACTTTCTGTGCCTGTTAAGTCCATGGGAAATTGGGCCAAAAAAGACAGAACGCTGAGTAAATCTTCCCTAGTGGAAACCACCATATAGAGATAGCTATTTGCCCATACTAAGCCTACCCCCTGTTGTATGTCCCTATATTCTTATACTTGCCAACTTTCCTGGTACAGCTGCTAGTGGGAAAATTTCCCAGCTTAAAAATAAAATGGTTCATTGGCTGTCCAAGCATCTGCATTTCAATATTAGAAACCTTGAGAAGATCTTGATGTTAAGAAGGGGACTCTGGATTGATCCTTCTAAGAAATGCTACCTGGGTGATTGCATTATAGTGAACTTTAAGTCCCAGTTGCATTGTTAGCATCTTGCAGTTATGGGCTCATAACCGGCATCAATCATCTAGATCGATCAAGTTCTACAACTGTTTTTTTTTAATCGCTGACCTACCCCCTCATCACACCCAATGTGCTACAAGCTGCTCCTCCTGGGCCTTCTGCACCTTCGACCGTGCAGCCCAAAATTTCGCTACAGAATCGATTTTATTCCTTGGAGGGCCTTTATCAACTGGACTAACATCCCACCTTCCCACTGTGTTCACCGACAGCCCATCATGTTTTAGTAGCCAGGTTACCTCTGTAGGTCCTACCTCCACAGCCCCCAAAGGTTGACAGAAACTAGCCGGTTGGAACATTCCAAGCATTAGTTCCAAGATCAACCGAGATGACTGGTCTTTCTTTGTGAACAGCTTTGGTAATATTTTATTTCCAGAGACCTGGGCTACTATTGATCTGTATTTTGACGCCTATGTATGTTACTCTAAGCTTGTATTTTTTCAAGGTCTGGGAGGGGTAACGGTGGACTCTGTACATGGTTCAAGTTATCTCTTTTTGCTCAAATCACTGATATTTTTGTAGGTCATGGGGGTGTTCAAATTTTTCCGTTACAGGAGATAGTTTCAGGTTCTGCCTGGTTAATGTCTATAATGACAATTTTTCTTGTCATGATAATTGTAACATTATGGATTTATTCAGTGCAGTGGATAGTATTAGTGCAAAACTCACATCCTCCCAGTATAGCATAATGTGACCCATTGTGGTGACAAAATGCATAGTTTTCTGGTTATACAATTCACTTCAGCAATTAAAATGGTCTGGCTGACAAGGATATTGTGCCCTTTTGTTAAGATGCTCAATTTTTAAGCTTAATGTCGGAAGAGACCCCATAAGTACCCTAGAAATAATCATCCTTGAACCAACTCTGTTTAATTTTTCTTTATGGCCATGATTGTTGTTCAACAATTGACTACATTGGACTACATTGGAGAAGGTCATTGACAAAATCTACGGCAACCACAATCCCATAAGTTTAACATCTGTGCTGCCGGTATCTACCAGTCAACACAATCCTATTGATTCTTTACATTTAGCCACCAGTAACAATGACCTTCACCTGGTTTAGAAACTCCCAGCTCCTACCACAGCTCTAAATAGTATCGTGAGGAGCAACAGGGAGCGCTTTTATACTTGTCTTTCAAATGAGGTATGCAATGAGGCATTGTAAAGAGTTTTGTTCAGTTGAATTTTGCAAATAGGGGCTCAGTGACCCAACCAAGGCATAACATTAGCATGAGTCTTCCTAGATGGTTTCATTTGTCCTAGTCTTATGCCAGTCACCAATTGTGTACTGCCCTTGCTCACAATATGAATGAAATTGCGCAATGCAGAATCCCTTATAAAACTGCTAATAAACGCAGGAAAGTGGAAATCAAAAGAAATGAATGAGGTCATATGTTTGCAGCATGTAGCTTCCAAGACTCTATAGATGGTTTTGGAAGATAGTTAACCAGGTTGAGAACAGTGGTCTCTCCTTATCAGATTTTGGGTCATATATTTCAGCAGACTGTTGGACATCTCATTTACAAGCTGTTTATGGCAACATCATTAGGGATTGTACTCTGGAAGTCCTATGCAAATCCAACCCTTTAATGGTCCATACTCAATTTAACCTGCTTAGGTCTTGCAGTACAGCTAAGGGTCCAGATGGACTATCTAAAGACCTGTATAAGCCCAACATAGACCTCTGGGCACCTTTAGGTACAAATGTATTAAACTGTGCTTGTAAAACTGGTATACTAAATTTCTGTTGTCATTAAACAATTCTCACTATTTTCAAAATAGGATCATAGAACTTATTCCCTTTGCTGCAGGTCGATTTCTTTATAGATGCTATGGTGAAGGTGCTGGGCACAACGGTGCATGGCAGAAAGGGCTAAGAGCAATAGTATATATTTGAAATGCAGTATGGGTTCAGGGAAGGATTAGGCAAAATGTTGTAACCTGCATCTGATTATTGGCAAGTATTCTGCTCTGCTGCCAAAGGCTGTCCACCGTACCCGGCTTTCATGGATCTATCATGCACATTCAATCATTTGGAGCTTTGGAAACATTTGGCTGAATTGTGGCTTGGCCTATCGATTGTGGATTTATTGGCTTTACACTCCAGTCTTGCTGCCAACATCAAGTTTCTAAGCAGTGCAGAGCTTTCAAGACCAGTTAATTTGGAGAGGGGAGTGCAGCAGGGTTGTATCCTTGCCCCTCTTTTATTTATCTTGTTTATTAGCAATCTTAGCTCAGTTTTAGTTGGTTGTGGGCAAGAAATGTCTTTAATGGGCTGAAGGGCAGTGCCTGCACTCTGTAATTCTGGAATATGACGTTATTATACCTCGAACAGCTCAAAATCCTTGTAAATGCTTTTGCTGGTTTCATGAATGAACTTGGCCCGCGTTATATGTTAACGATGTTTCGATCCAGTTCTGAAATATAGGATCATAATCAGGACTTCAAGAATAGTGAGCCTAAGAGAGAGCGGAAAAATTAAAACAAGGCACAATTACATACATGTTTTTGCATCCTAAAAATTGATTTCAAGAGTTTACTTAGATATTTGTAGAAATCAAAGCACTAGAAAAAGATAGAAAAAGATGGAAGTTGAAGGGAGGACCCCGGGGTGAACTAGATGATGAGGAGTGAAAGCAGAATGAGGCTCACTTCATCGATTGTCTAGGGAGGGAGGGTGGCCAAGTACTCTGGTTCGTACCAAACAAATAATACATTTACATATTTACCCATTATCTATCTATCTATCTATCTATCTATCTATCTATCTATCTATCTATCTATCTATGTATCTATCTATCTCTCGGTTGGCATGCGATGATTCATTTTGAGCATAGAAAAACAATGTCAACAATGGCCTCCCCCATCATTTCTCACATCTCTGACTGGTTAAGAGATGGCCATATCGTACTCAAAGCAATTGGGAATAAAATTCCTTCAAAAGTCACCTTTTACGTTTCTGATGGGCTCAGACTCTTAATTTGAATGTGCCAAATTAGGACCCTACTCGTGGAGAGGCTATGGGCCACGTGTCATTTTCAAAATGTTGATCGTTAACCTTTTTTCAACTGAATGCCAGCGCTCCTCTCAGTGGACTGGGATAGCGTGGAGGGATTTCTTTGCTGGTAAGCAAGGTTAGGAGCGGCGGCATTTCACTGCACTTATTTTCCCAAGATGGCTGCTAAGAGGCTGTTGATATTCCCAAACATCAGATTGTCATAACAAGCTAACACTCACAAAAGCTACATGTATAGAGTCTCATCATGTTTCACTAGGGTTATCTGCTGCATCGCTTCGTCTACTCAGCCCTGTGGAGGAAGGGCACATGCAGGACGTGGGCTCCAGGGTGATAGCAGTTAGATAATATTTTGTGGACGCAAGGGGCAAGTGGGCGAGCTTGTTTGACAACCCTGCAATGTTTTGCAGGACGGCGTTGTTTGACAGCCCCAGAGGCAGCTTTGAAGAAGCAATATGCGCCAGCTCTCTGTCCCTTCAGGATCTTGTCTCCTCCTTTCATGGATAATTTCGAGACACTGACGATGTCAGAAGGAGACGAGGATCTGAACGACTGGACTCAAGTCACGCAAGGGTAAGAAGATTGCTAACCATGAGCAAAGAAAACTATTTTGGGAAATGCCTGCCTGCTCTCACTGCAGCAGTGGTGGCCACTGTTTTCAGCACTGTAAATAAAGGAAAAATAAAATGATAACTCAGTGTTATTATCATTTTATTTTTTGCTGCTGCAGCAGATTTGTGGGCTGCTCTGCTCTCAAAACAGGGGAGGAGTGGTGGGCACTCTGTAACGGCGCTTGAATGTTTGGCGGGCCATCTCGGACGGCCAAGCAGTCATGCACACTTTACATGTTCTCCACCCAGGATGCATTACAGCCTGGGTGGAGAATATGCCCAGGCTCCCAGTCCCTGGCTGAGCGCCAAACTATGGCACTCACAACTTGCAGCGTTGTGATTATCTCAGGGGGGCCTGGGTGCTTCTTGTCCTGGCCGGGAGAGACACGGAGAGACGGCAGAGGAGAGACGAGGCGAGGAAGTACGTTTTTTTCTTTACCATACATAAACTATACATATAATATGAAACATATGTTATGTAAACACTCATCACCTTAAATATTTAAGAAGGCAATAGATAAAGACACTGACGCAATCATTAATATATTCAGTCCATGTTTGTGACCCATTCAATATCTGGTTCAGAAGGTATTGCCCACTTCATCCACCAGAAGAGCACCCCCACAGAACACACACCATGTTCAGGAGAATGGAGGTGTCTGATATCACTTTCACCTTCCAGCATCCACCCTGCATGGCAGCAGCACCCACTATTTTGGCATTGAGATGCATGACACTAAGTTACCATATATCGTACTATATGGGGCAGTTACTACTCCTGTACACACAGCTTCCTACTTGGGTGACAAAGGGACTGGGTTGCAGTGGCCTGCATCCCACAGACCTTTTTCAAGATGAAATATCTCTTCTTCACTTATTTTCTTTCGCTCCCATCCATTACCCGCCTCTGCGCCTCACCCGTACTCTATTTCTCTATCATTCACTCCCTTAGCTCTCTATTCTTAATGTGTTATTCTAATTCTCACCTTCTTCTCTCAACTTCTTTAATGTAAGTTGTGTATTTCTCTTTTCACTCTCATCTCTAACCTTCTCCTCAAACACTCTTCTTTCTCATATCTGCATTTCTCTATATTTTCTCACACACCCACCTTTCTTACAGTTGCTTTTTCTAACCCATTAACATGTCTTTCTCACCATCCTTTTTTATTCACCCACCTCCTCTCTTACATCCTCCTGTCTCATAATCCAGTTTCCTTCTTCACAGTGCAGGGTCTGTGGAATGAGGTTTGACAGCATAGATGAAGGATTTTTCTTTATACTTCCGTAGGAATGGAGCCTGATTTGCTTTTTATGGGGGCGAAACGATGCCCTATGCGGATAGCAATGTACTCAACCACTTCACATACCTTTCTTCAAGAACTAGCTGTGTTCTTTCCTCTTTCTACCAGGCAACACTCACATTCTGACACCCACATTCTTATTCCTCCTTTTCCATGATTGATGCTCCTTCCTCTTTTCACACATATAATCGCCACACACTCCCCATTCTCATCTACTTTCTTATTTTTTTATCTACCGTCTGACAGCCTGCTTTCCTCTATCTTCCTTACAAATTCTTTTGCTAACCTCCCACACATCTTGCTCTATTCCTTACCCTGACCTCATCATCATTGGACCGTTTTCCTTTGCAAATTTCTTTCAGCCATCTTCTATTCTCATTTACTTCTTCCATTCTGCAGTCTCTCATATCCTCTTCAATGCCTGGCAACCTTCTCACATACATGCACATTCGTACACTCTTCTCAAGCTAAATCTCCTCTACACATTCTCTTTCTCACGCCACTTGTAACTTCTTTGTCTTATTTCATCGCTAGCATACAATTTCACTCTCACCTTTTCTCTGTCACACACATAAACGTACACTCCCTCTCTGCCAAACTGGTCCTTATTCTCGCTTACTGTTGTCTCCTCTGTTTCTAGCCTCCATCTCTGAAGCACATGCAGCCATGCAATAATTGCAGTTGTAACACATATTGGAGTCCAGTACTACTTGTCTTCTCTCTTCTTTGGAAAGAAACACAAACATGTATTGCCATTGGGGGAAGGTGATCACTTCCGCTGCATCCGCCATTATTAAAACAAGCATTTGCAATGCATTAGGTCTTGCAATTGTTAGAGTTAGAGCTTTTGGCATTGAAAATAACAATGTTTTTTACTTTTGTTTTTTATTTGCAATGGAGTTATTATAGCTGCATAACACTGTTGCCAATGTTATAAAAAAGCCAAAGTAAAAAACATTGCCATTTTTAACGCTAACAGCTCTAATTTTAACAAATGCAAGACCTATTGCATTATAAATGCAATCGGTCTCGCATTTGTTGGAGTTATTGGCATTATAAATGCTAATGTTTTTTTACCTAGCCATGTTGCAAGGTGCAGTACCACATGTGGCCATAAGAGGTCCTATGGGACCTCTTTTGGCCACATGTGGTACTGCACCCTGCAGAAGATATAGTAAATTTACCCTACCCATACTGCATTGCATACCACGAGAACATTTAAATAGCCATGTCCATATATGCAATTAGTAGCTTCGAAATGTGACAAAATAATTATTATATTATTTCTGGATTAGGTTGTACTCTGATGAAGGGACATTTACAGAGGGTCTCATATAAATGTGCTAGTGAGTAAAGTAACCATGCTTAGGATCAAGCGTGTATCCTGCCTGAAGCCCTTTATGAAAATAGTGCTCTGAGGCTGTAATTAAAACCTAGGGAGTAACAACACATGTAAAAGGGGGTGTCCTCATGGGAGGTTACAAGAAGAAACAAGGTGGTACTAAAGAGGGACTACTAAGCCAATTGACCAATGAAAAGCCACCATTTACAAAGGACAGGGACAGGAGGAAATTAAAAAGATGGGTGGAAAGTAAGCAGAGCTTTATGCCCATATCCTGAATACAGCATGTCTCGAAGAGACCCTGCAAGTGCTGCCGAGGTTAGACCTAAAAACTCAACTTGTGGTGTTGTGTCTCCTCTTGGGGAGTGAGAATTTAAATGTTGCTTGACACTCTGAGCTGGAGGTTTGGTGGAATTTAGCAGCATCTCATAATCTCATATAGAGACCTTTTAGGGAATAGGGTGATGTGTGCTGGCTTTTAGGTCGAGCATCAGCATGCATGCGCTGTATCCAAGACCTGCAGTCATCAATAATCCAACTTTTTCCCCACCTGCTACTTACCATTGGCTCAGGATACAGTCGGTCTTTTTTGTTGCCTCCTCACTCATTTGCTTTGGTCACATGTCATTTCCCTTCTAGGCTAAGGTGCACAAGTATAGTACTGTTTCCTTCCACTTTCATTGTTGATAGGTTGCTAGGAGAACTCTTTTTCATGTTTCCGTCTCCACGACTTCAGGTGCAGCTGTCGCTGTGTGCAGGCTCAATCTTGCTTCAGTGTAACTTTGTGTGATCCATCTGCTGTACGGAGTCAATTCCAGCAAGCGAATGCTGTTGAGCAGTGTTGTTGGATTTATAAGAGGTGGCTTTTTTAGCTTCTGCTTCAGTGCCACACAACTTGAAATACTAGCGCGTTCAGTAGATAACGCGCATGTGCATCGGATCATGCCGTATTCAGTAGATAACGCGCATGTGCAACTGACCAGCAGCCACCTTGCATGCATGCGCTAAGGTGGGCACATTATAGGAGTGCCTGATTACCAAACACTCTGGAAGTTGAAAGTACCAGCCTCACGAGCGCGCCACCCACTTGTAATCACTTGTTGCTTGAGAAGAAACTGAGAGCTGGGTCATGGTGTAAACCTTCAGAGGCTGATTAGCATGCCAGGGTGAATTTTATATTACGCCGACGTAATTAGTGTCATTTGGGGAATTTCGCATTATACTTGTTCTGTGAGGTTCCTGAAATTATGCTATTGTGCCATGTCATTCAATTATGTGCTTTCCACTGCAAATCTTTACTGTGAGCGTGAAGGAATAATGCAAATATCCAGAAGGCAAGAGGCTGTTGCTTGCACCACTTTTTGGACTATTTTGTTAGAGCGAAATGCATTTTGCCTAGAACATAATGCTAACTGGTTTGCTTTTCCCGGGATTATGTGTGATGTCACATCGTTTTCTTGAATTTCGCATACTCCTTGTAGGACTTGGCCTTTTTGGCTAAAGTTCCCTATACGTGTTGCTTTCCCCCTAGACCATTTTCCTGACATAGAGTTGCCAATTTAGATGCTTTGGGTACCTTGCCACTGCTGATCAGTGTCAAAGTCCAAGTGTTCCCTATGTAAAGTGTAATGGTAATTGGTTGGCCATGATTGGTATGTTTGCCTTACTAGTAAAGTCCCAAAGTGATGTGCACTATGTGTGTCAGGGCTAGTAATGCAAAGGCGCGTGGAGAAGGGAACTCAGACCTCCTACAGTGTAGGGCCTGCACACAGTTTGCTAAGTTAGCATGTTGTCCTGACAAGTGCAACCACTTGCCAGGCCTTGCTTTCCCTTTTACATACACATTGGGCACCCCTGTGGTAGGTCCCGGGTAACCCCCGGGCAGGGTGCAGTGTAAGTAAAAGGCAGGACATATACTAAGGTGTGTGTTATGTCCTGACAGTGAAAAACACTCTATTTCGTTTTTTACTGCTGAAAGGCCATCCTGCCCATAGGACAGAATGGGGGAGTCTGGGGGTTGTGTTTGTCAGCCTAGTTTCCAGTAACTTTAAAATGGAGAGGTGAAGTTTAGTATGTATGAACTCACAGTGTATTAACACATCTTTCAGTGAAAGTGGTTTTATCACTGTCTGTTCAGAAACCCCTCTTTTAGAAAGTGGCTGAGTTTCATGCTTTAATCATTTCTGTGTGTCCCTGCTGAATGTGGATTGACTGTCTGGATCTGAGAGTTGAGAGGAGCTGGGAGAGGCCTTGACCCAGGGAGGGGTGAGATGGCACCAGGCTGCCCTGCATCTGAGGAGTAGGGGGAGGAGAAGCCCGGGAGGTGAAAAGGCCTGGGTGGTGCTATAAACCAATTGACCCACCTCCTGCTGAGTGATTAAGGATCCAAACCCCCAGTATCAAAGGGAAAAAGGTGACACTGGGAGGGAGACCCCAGAACTGATTTAGGCAGGAGTCAGGGACCCCTGAGCACAAAGAACTTCAAAGACATGAAGGGGTATAACTAAGAGAGCTGAAACCCCTAGAATTTGGTGTAGTTTTGAATGGGGAAATGGACAGGTCAAGTCTGCAAAGGCTTTGACCTCTTTCGTGGTCAAAAAGAACCTCTGCCAAGGAAGAAGTTGCTGAAGAGACTGCTGATTAGGACTGACCCTTGCCTCGTGATCTTGGGCTGGTCTGCCGTATGTAGCTTTTACTAAGGAAGAGACTGGAGGGACATTGCTGTGGGTGGCGTCCCCCCTTCTTGAACAGGACTGTGATTTGTGCTGTTTCCTGAACCCCAGGGGCCCGAGGTGAGCTGGCTCCCTGTTTGGAAACACAGGAACATAAAAGTTTCTGGAGAAGTCCCAACGCAATGTGCGCGTGCTTTTGCATTTTGAGAACCTCGGAAGTTTTGCCTTGTCATCGTGGTGCAGCCAGGACGTTGGGGAAGAGTTCCTGGTCGTTGTGTGCTCCGGGAGAAGAGAGAAGACTCAGACGCGCAGGGTGTGTGTTGTGGTGCAGCCAGGGCGTTGGTGAGGAGCTCCTGGTCGTTGTGTGCACCGGGAGAAGAGAGGAGACTCAGACATGCAGGGTGTGTGTTGTGGTGCAGCCAAGGGGTTGGTGAAGAGCGCCTGGTCGTTGTGTGCACCGAGCGAAGAAGTGATTCTTGGACGCGCAGGGTGCATGTCGTGGTGCAGCCTAGGCATTGGTGAAGAGCGCCTGGTCATCGTGTGCACCGGGAGAAGAGGTGAGACTCGGACACACAGTGTGCGTGTCGAGGTGCAAGCCGAGGCGTTGGTGAAGAACGCCTGGTCATCGTGTGCACCAGAGAAGAGGTGAGTCTCGGACACGCAAAGTGCATGTCGAGGTGCAGCCAGAGGCACTGGTGAGGAGTGCCTGGGTAGTGTGTGCACCAAAATTGAAGTAAGTCTCCACAGTGCTGAGTGCGGGTCTTGGTGTCCACTGAGACCGCCAGAAGGAGGGCCAGGTCATTGGGCCCTTGGAGTGAAACAGGAGCGGCCCAGATCGGCAGCCCCGGAGGAGCTGAGCTGTCGACCCGAGCTCGCCGTGCCCATTGACGGAGTTCTGGATCAAGGCCTAAGTTGCTGAAAGAGGAGAGGAGTGTGGGGTCGCGCCTCCCAGGTAACGTGGATCACCACCTGGGGTGGGGTGCGGGCTTGGAGGGTCACTCTCCCGGCCTCTCGCTTCTGTCATCTGCGCGAACCTGTTTCTTCGACTCGGATCGAGGCCCGTGCTGACCCAAGGAGGAGCAGTACTGGGGCCAGAGTGAGAAGCGGTACTTTTGTGTCATCATTGATCCATGTTGGGGGCAACTGTTAACTGAGCACCTAAACTGTCGTATTACACTTTGCATTATTGTTGCTAACAAACTATCGAACTGTTGTATGACGCCTGACCTTATTTGTGCCTGACGAAATACATGCTGGGTGCACTAAGCACCGCGTTATTTTTTCATCGCACAGTACATGATTATAGCGTGGTGCATTGGATTATTTCTTCATTGCACAGACATGATTGTAGCGTGACGCATTGCTTTGTTTCTTCCTTGCACAGGGCATGCTGGTAGTGATACGCATTGCATTATTCCTTCTATTGCAAAGTACATGACTGTGGCGCTACGTATGGCATTGTTTCTCGATTTCACAGTACAGAAGCATATTGTTATGCATTTCAGTATTTCTTTTCTTTTGCAACGTGTGTGATTCTAGCAATACGACTTGCCTAACCTTTTGGAAACGGTTAGAAGTAAGCTTAACCTACCAATCCACCGGAAGGAATACTACCCATTATTATACGTTGGTTTTGTATCGTGTGGTCATATCGTATATCTTCTTATGTAAAGATTATACTCGTTTTATAAAAACTTGTGTGGAGTATATTTGTGGTGACATCATTGGGTTGCTGTGAGTGTGGTTGCACATACTGTACACTCGTGCCTTGGAGATAAGCCTGGCTGCTCGTGCCAAGCTACTAAGGGGTGAGCAGGGATATCTCAGAGGATGTCCTTATTTAGCCTAACGTTGAAACGAGGGGTCCGGATCTCGCACCTGGCGACAGCGGTGTGGGACAGGGACTCCCGCCTCCAGCATTTGGTGGTGGCGGTGAGAGATAAGGACCCCACTTCAAACACTCCTACTGATTAGAGACCTGTTGGCAAAGAGAAGCTTGATGTGTTTTTAATAAGATGAAGTTGAGAACATTTTTTATTCAGCCACATGTTGAAGAAACTTAGGGCTTGACCACCAAGGATTTACCAATCGGTTTATTTTAGTATAAAGCACACAGAAACATATCACTATGATACACACAAACAATATATTCCAAGGTGTTTATGTTTATTTTGAGCAGAGACCTGCCTATTTGTGACAACTCTGGTGAATGCATCAATTGAAAACTTGAAGAGTTTTTGGAAAGGGACGGAACCGTTATATGGAGAAGATGAAAGAACAGGGCCGTGTACCCAAAATTCCCAGCCTGCCCTCCTGATTCACACACATTGAGGGTGTGAAAAAATGTCAGATCTTGCCAGGGCTTTAAGTGGAATGAAAAAACTGGGGGGTGTCCCAAAGGGGCATGACCAATGTAATTAAGGGCGTGGCTAAAAAACACGTAAGCTAAAAATCTATGCTTAGCATAGTGTGCCGCCCGACTTGTATTTTGCTGTTTCTGTCATTGCATCCAGATATATGATACAAGTAACATCATACCTATAAGAAGTCAGGACTATTGGCTTTGTCAATGGTTGTTAGTTGCATACGATAAATAAGCAGCAACTATGGCTTGTATATAATATTGAAAAAGCTCCCACTTAAAGCCCTGGTGACACCACAAGGTTGCTGCTCCTGAGTTTCAAAAAAGAAGGGAAATCCAGAGAGAAAATGACTCTTTTAAAAGAATTTCCCATCCCCTACAACGCTCAACTGGCATGATGTCATGCCATAACTTCTCCACTAGTGAGAAATGAGCAGTGTGAGCACACACACATGATGTGCCTGCTGTCGCTGCAGTCCGGAAAAAAACGGACCGCCTGTGCCAGGGCATAAAACAGAACCCACTAGAGACCTGTTTTGAGGCGCCCTTTAAAAAACTGCCGGTGCTCAGCACCGGTGAGACCTGGCCCACTTAAATTCCTGAATCTTGTCTGAAGAAGTGTAAAGAAACTTCAGTGGACAAAATGTCCTGAAGGAAAAAACCTCAAAACCAAAGACGGTTTTGTGAACAACACAGAGAATTATAAATAGGGTTGCTTATAGCTCTCATCAACAGACAACTCTCGCTGTCTGTTGAGAGATTTATTCTCATAAACACATCAATACATCAAAACAGTAGATTAAGGCATATCAAGAGAGTGCGGTCTTTGTTTTATCCCCCTTCAGTGATTGGTTTTCCTCTTTATTTTCAGTCAAGCATTGCTTGGATTGATTGTGAATCAATGCCATTGCATTTTGCGGATGTTTAAGTTTTTCCACTGCACACTTAAAGTAGTCCCCTGCTGCATTTCAATCTTTTCTTCCAGAAGTTTGATGTGTGCCTGGCGTAGTAGGCCTCCAAGAAGCTGAAAGGCTCCCAAGGAGAAGTCAGGCCCCATTAAAGGCACTGTATAGAGGCCAGCAAGGGTAGCAACACAATAGTCCTGGTATACTGTGATTCATCGGGTTGCTGTACAGACAGGAAGCTCCTGAGATGCCCTCCTCTGCATTCAGTAAACAGTTACGGTTTACGGAAGAAGAATTTTGAGAGGCACCTAGATGCAACCTGCCAGATACTGCGTGAATGATTTTCCGCATTCTACTAAATAGAGGACGACTAATTGATTACCGATTGAACCTTTTCTCCATCTTGGCCTCTAAGAATTAATACTCGGTGAGAAATACATGCATTTCCATCCACCGCCGCACCGCCTGATTTACATCTAAAGACTTTGTAATAATTACCCTCGACATCATACTCCTTTAGATTTGTGCTATTTACAAAGGTTCAGTGATTAAAAGACTCTGTCATGATAGATTAAGATATTCTGTTCCTGAAGAGAACCCTTGTAACGATTGGGTTCGAAACACGTCGACCTAGCGTTGTTTATGCCAAACAAACGTGTGATATTAATTTTGGCTTTTTGTGCACAGTAAATATCATCTTTCACTGTGTGTTTTCTTGATTTGGAAATTTTTTATCGTGAACTTAAAAAGACTGTGGTAGAATCATTATTCTTGTTTGGTGCTGGGGCACCCACTATGGTTTGCCTTATATAGTAAAGTAAGATGGTGTAATCAGTTGGAGCCCGTTGTAGATGTCTGAAGTACAGTATGGGTTAAAAATGAGTTTGAATGGAATGGATGTGGTGAGAAAAATAATTGAAGTGTGAGTATGGTGTCGTTTTGAGTTATTTTTGAGGATTTTGTTTTTTGTATATTATTGTGAAATTTGATTAAAAAAACAAAGTATTTTCACTCATTGAAAGAAAAAGAAAAAAGATGTTCAAAATAAAATTGAGAACTGATAATTTAGAGTGTCGGGTATCATAGAATTTTGTGCTATGACCTGGTAAATAAGTTCTGAAGTATTCATCAGTATTGGCATGGTTGTTTGGTCTTTTTTTTTCTCCTCTGCTTGAGCCATTCCACCTTTTCACTTCCTCCAAGGCTATCGCAATCCTGGGCAGACATGCTTTCGGACGTTTTGGCTGCTTGTCACTCCACACTTGTGGACCCAGTTGCTATTGATAGCTTGGTGATCTACAGTACAATGGAGCAAGAGAGTGGGTCACACCTCGACACTTGTATGTGTGTACTACAGCTTTCGGAAAGTAGTGCCACCTGCAGCGCACCAATCCTGTTGCCTGAATGTGAGGCTGGACTCTGCTGATGCTTACTGACCTCGGGTGTCCATGCCTCTCCCACATTGTGCCCAACATGAGCGCGGCACCCAATGTCCATAATATGCCCTTTGAGCTCACTTTCGGGCTTAACTTCAATTCTTCTTGCACCTAATATGGGCCTTTACTACACAGCAGCTCGCAGGATACAGTCTCAGCCTGAACCAGCCCCACTCCAGAATGGAGACAATGAGAACAAGCATTTGCAATGCAATAGGTCTCGCATTTGCGAGAGTTTAAGCTATTGGCATTGTAAATGACAATTCCTTTTTTTATCTGTTTTGAAAACCAACACCTAAATAAAAAGCATTGTCATTTACAATGCCAATAGCTCAAAATCTCACAAATGCAAGACCTATTGCATTGCAAATGCTTGTTCTATACTAGGCTGTAGCTCGAGGGCATCCACCGTTTATGGGTCAAACCCGCAGTCCAAGTCGGTCAGAAACTTCCAGCTTGAACATGATTTTCAGGCTGAGATTGACAGGTGTTTGCTCACTTCTGTGCAAGTCATTTACATCATTCCAGAGAAAGGTATGCTTATTACACTCTAAGGAGCAGCAATTCAACATTCTATTCACGATGGTAAAATAACAACAAAGACGCTCCTCAGCGACAGACTATGCAGATTGTTGCAAATTGCTTAAATGAAGCACGCTCACTTATACAAGTGGGTGTGCACGGAGGGCGCGTGTGTTGTGGCTCTGACACAAGAACGTGGCTCTCAAAAAGAGTGCTTGTGCCAGAGTCTCACGCCTGCGCACGTGTGACCATGTGTGCATGTATACGTGGGTTTAAGTCAGAGTGTGTCTGTGCGTGAAGTATGTGTATTTGGGTGAATATGTTTGCCAATGTTTACGATTGCCTGTATCTCTGTGTGTGTCTCTGTGTAGGTGCGGCCAGTGTCTGTGATGTGTGTGCGTGCCAACGTGTTTGGATGTATGTTTGTTTGCGTGTGTGTTTGTAGGTGAATGCCACTGTCTGTGACACGTGTGCGTGACTGTGCCAACATGTGTGTGTGTAGGTGGATGTCATCGTGGGGCACAAGCCTGCAGCCAGCCCGAGCCGCCACTCAGACCCCAATCACAGCTTCCACCTGTAGAGCACGCACCATCAGTCTCAGGGGCTCTGGGCACTTCTATAACAGCTGCGGAAGGATGAAAGGCAGGATCGGCACCAATGTCGCAAACTGCGGGGGTCTCAGCAGGCGCTCAGCCCACAGTGCTACATTATCCGGTCTGTCCGGAATTACTTTCTAGTATGCTATTTTACATAAACACATGCGAGAATTGAATCATGTGAACAAGTTGATGCATGTGATGTTACCAACACAGACCTATAAGCAGGTATACTTATTTATATTACAAACACGCTAATTAAAAGAAAGTAAAGGGAAGCTACTTTTACCCCAAAAAATGTTTCCACCACAAAAAAATGTTTACGCAAAAAATGAAACATACGTTTGAAAAGAGAAGGCCTACAGCACACTTTTAAAAATCTGAAAACATTGGTAGGTTTCCTTTTCATGACATGGGTGTTTTTCTAACTTTAAGGGGAAATCAACTAGTGCATTATATAATGTACTGTAGCCTAAGCATCTTTGTGTGTCTGAGCCTGTGTGTGTTGTGTTCTGTGCCTGTGTGTATTGGGTTGTGTCTTTGTATTTTGTTGTCACTTCTTAGTGTATAGTTGTGTTTTCACAGGTGCATGTATATTACTTCGCTCTTGGTTTTCTCTGTGAGGTGCTTGTGCTGTTCAATACAAAGCTGGACCTCTCATGACCGCCGTCTCCCCTTTCCATGCTGTTAAATATTTCACAAGTGCTGCCCCGCGCATGGAGCACGCGCCCCTCTCTGCGGACTGTCTTTGGGTGCGTGAACCAGTGATGCCCTTCGAAG
Source organism: Triturus cristatus (assembly GCF_964204655.1). Classification (NCBI taxonomy): domain Eukaryota; kingdom Metazoa; phylum Chordata; class Amphibia; order Caudata; family Salamandridae; genus Triturus; species Triturus cristatus. The sequence continues at coordinate 884,826,943 of NC_140583.1, forward strand.
CAGCAGTTGTGGGTGCAGGGGCCGTCCAAGCCCTCCACCTCATGCCTGGGGGCCGAGGGGCCGAATCCCGAATCCCAACTGAGGCGCACAGGGCTCGTGAATGGGCAACAGCCTAACGGTACGAGGACAGAGGCCTTTTAAGGTGAGGGCAAAGTGGGCAATTGCCTGGGCCCCCATGTTTAAGGGGACCCCCAGGGAAAGTGAGCTGTCTCTCCACCTCAGCTGTGTTTTTCTATCTCGCCAGGACTCTCTCTTACCCATTGCCATTATATGGCATCTGGGGTCCCAGTCAAGGCAAAGCATGGCTGCTTTTGTGTGACCCCTGTTTCTGATAATTTGACATATAATTCAGTATTGTTTTCCTTCAAGCTTGAATTGGCAGAACATAGATGATAAAAATAAATGTTTTCCAAACAGATACCCTAAAATATGCCTTTCCAGGACCGCAAAATCCTTAATTGTATAGAGCAAACTCGACCCCAAGCTATTGAAGCGCTTTACATGAGCACGAGCTGTATTGCACAAGGTGACATTCATGTTTTTAGGTACCGTGCGCGCGTTGTGCTGAACACGTGAGCCATACGCATTCACATTGCCTGTCTGGGCGCGTGCGTGCACGCCTGTCCGGGCGCGTGCATACCTCCTGTACCCCTTCGCTACCAAAACCGACGACAATAGATCTCGCCAAGGCGGGCAGCGCATGCACTGCGTCGCTAGGCGAGACCGAATAAAAACTGTTCTACAAATCTTTCCTTCTGATGCCCTCTTAGCTCTAAATTCATGTTGGTTCTCCGTGGCTTCTCTCAATGGCTTCTATGCACTGGAATTGTGTTTATTTTCGGTGACCTTCTGAAGTTTACCATTTAGTGTTGGGCTTGTTTTCAGTAACTTGTGCTGGACTTGCTTCCTGAGGCCTTGTGTCGTGCTGGTCGTTTGCTTTTAGGGCTCTCTACGGACTCGCTTCCTCACTGAGCTTGTCTTTTGTGTGTTTATTTAGACTGTCTTTTAATACTGGTTTCTGTTTTTTGCTGTTATTTTGGAAGCCTTTTGTTCCTCGATTTGTTATCGCCCCATGGCATGTACTGTTCGCACTAGGATTTAAAGTTCTAAACATTTGCTTGTATATTATTTTATTTTTAGAGTAGCAAGGTTTACCCTGCACAGAGGCGCCGTTGTCATCTAGTTTTATCAGTGAAAACTGCTTCTGTGCTGTTTGTCACCAACGGGTTTCCATGCACCACTCTTAGGAGAGCAAAGACGTGAGTCCCTTGCTCACTTTACCACTGGATTCAAGCAAGCCTGGCTGAAGACGGCTGAAATGCCAGAAACCGGTCCTAGGAAGCTTGTTTCCGGTCCAGGGAAGACATGGCTTGGCAGTTCGGGCTGGACTGTTCCCATGAGGCACAGGGTCAGACTGATTTGCATATGGCCATGTCTGAACTGGGGTGGCAGAGTGGGCTAAAGAACGGTGATGGATTAAACCCAGATCAGTTGACTGGGGGTGAGTGCTTGCAATGCTCAACACTCCGTCCATCATTTCCTTTGGTTTTTGCTTTGTTCGCCATAAGTTGGCAGGGTATGCTCAGACGTGAGTCCCTTGCTCACTTTACCACTGGATTCAAGCAAGCCTGGCTGAAGACGGCTGAAATGCCAGAAACCGGTCCTAGGAAGCTTGTTTCCGGTCCAGGGAAGACATGGCTTGGCAGTTCAGGCTGGACTGTTCCCATGAGGCACAGGGTCAGACTGATTTGCATATGGCCATGTCTGAACTGGGGTGGCAGAGTGGGCTAAAGAACGGTGATGGATTAAACCCAGATCAGTTGACTGGGGGTGAGTGCTTGCAATGCTCAACACTCCGTCCATCATTTCCTTTGGTTTTTGCTTTGCTTTTGTGTGACCCCTGTTTCTGATAATTTGACATATAATTCAGTATTGTTTTCCTTCAAGCTTGAATTGGCAGAACATAGATGATAAAAATAAATGTTTTCCAAACAGATACCCTAAAATATGCCTTTCCAGGACCGCAAAATCCTTAATTGTATAGAGCAAACTCGACCCCAAGCTATTGAAGCGCTTTACATGAGCACGAGCTGTATTGCACAAGGTGACATTCATGTTTTTAGGTACCGTGCGCGCGTTGTGCTGAACACGTGAGCCATACGCATTCACATTGCCTGTCTGGGCGCGTGCGTGCACGCCTGTCCGGGCGCGTGCATACCTCCTGTACCCCTTCGCTACCAAAACCGACGACAATAGATCTCGCCAAGGCGGGCAGCGCATGCACTGCGTCGCTAGGCGACACCGAATAAAAACTGTTCTACAAATCTTTCCTTCTGATGCCCTCTTAGCTCTAAATTCATGTTGGTTCTCCGTGGCTTCTCTCAATGGCTTCTATGCACTGGAATTGTGTTTATTTTCGGTGACCTTCTGAAGTTTACCATTTAGTGTTGGGCTTGTTTTCAGTAACTTGTGCTGGACTTGCTTCCTGAGGCCTTTTGTCGTGCTGGGCGTTTGCTTTTAGGGCTCTCTACGGACTCGCTTCCTCACTGAGCTTGTCTTTTGTGTGTTTATTTAGACTGTCTTTTAATACTGGTTTGTGTTTTTTGCTGTTATTTTGGAAGCCTTTTGTTCCTCGATTTGTTATCGCCCCATGGCATGTACTGTTCACACTAGGATTTAAAGTTGTAAGCATTTGCTTGTATATTATTTTATTTTTAGAGTAGCAAGGTTTACCCTGCACAGAGGCGCCGTTGTCATCTAGTTTAATCAGTGAAAACTGCTTCTGTGCTGTTTGTCACCAACGGGTTTCCATGCACCACTCTTAGGAGAGCAAAGTGCTGCAGCAAACTCAAGTAACTTGGAAGAAAGATATGGCCTTACTGTCTGATTCGAGGATCCCGGAGGGAGGGGAAGAGGGGTGGGGTTGGGGGGTTGTGTTGGTCAACAAATAAAAGAGGGAATCTTTTATCTAAACAGATGCAGCTAGTTTGAAGAGTTTGAAGAGAGAGCACAAGAGACTTAAAAGGGAAAACACAAAGTAAGGAACACTTTTCACATAAAACGAAACGGTCAAGGAAACAAACGGTATCATTTAATGTGTGAAGTTTCTGATGCAAAGACAGTCCTTGCTTCCACTGCAAACCCCTCTAAATTATCAGGATCAAGTAGTAATGTAGCTAGGGCTTTAAGAGCCCTAATGCAAGCAAGGAATAGGGGCCCCATACACCTTGACTGCCTCATACAAGGGTCATAATTGGCATTGAGTGGGTCCATCAAACCCCTGAGACTCTGTGCCTTTGCACCTCAGCACTATCAATAATTATCCCCTTCACTGAAATATGTTCTGAGGACTAAAATAGAAAATGTAACCTGTGTCTGGGAACACCTCATATTGTTCAATAATGCTTAGGTAAAAGGCCGGCTTAACACATATCAGAGGTATCATGAAACAAATGTATTAAAAATGAAATTGAATACCCATGATCCAAAACAGATATTCTTCATGAGATCCAGCATATAAATACTATAATTTATTTATGAACTCTCTATGTCTACCAACAATGCCCTCTGGACGTTGCTTTACAAGGTGAGACTAATTGGCTTTGGCTATGCATTTTTAATAGGGAGCCAATGCAGATATCTACATGCTACAGAATCAGACCTCTTCAGCTGGTGGGCAAATCAAACTACAACATTTCAGGAACTTATTCAGAGAGAAAGCTCAAGAGCCCATGTAAAGAGCCTTACTGTGATCAGGGCTAGAAAGACAGCCATACAAGAGGTCACAAATAAGTCAAGTAACTCCTACGTCAGGAAGGGTTTCTTTACAACAAAACAGGGGAGAAACAAACAAGAAAGGTGAACTGCACCAATCTGCTCATAAGACACGAGATCCGGATCTGGTACCTGCCCAAGGTTTTAATTTTTGGAGCTGGAACAGAAGGAAGCCGAAGACGAGGGGACAGAGATGACATCTCACCGTCATTGATCTCTGCCAACTATCAATAAACCATGTTTTACAAATCAAGTAAATAAATTGTGACTCATTGATACTGTTTGGCTAATAACTTTGACAACTGACTGATCTGGTAGAATGCTGTCCGAGCCAAATAATCAGCTGGGCCTCATCGGCATAAGAAATATTCAAAGATGAAATATCTGAATGGCATGAAAACAAGTTCAATGTACTTTTTTTCAAAAAGATGGAAGATGAAGATAGTCCTTGTGGGACACGACAGGTAACGATGAGCATGGCAAGAGCAGACACGAGGAAGAGATAAAGATTGAAAGTGGTCCTTAATGTTGACTATGACAAGGCAATTCATGTAATGCATGTGGCAACCAGTTACTGTATGCAGATGGCCCGGTCAACTGTGCCAAATGCAGTGGTGTTTATGTGAAATGATCAGCACCACCATGCCACCACAGCCTTGGATCATCCTGTGCTCGCTAGACCTGCACGGATAATTTCACTGCCATTTCCGGAGCAAAAGCCATTGGTACATTACAGCTTCCTCTACCAAAAGTAGAAAAGTCCAACTCCCTAAACAGGATGGCAGAAGAGAATTAAGTAGACAGCCAAATGGTAAGATGAAAGTTTAATACTATTCTAAATTCTATTGCTTTTCTGTGTAAACAAGGAAGCTTGTCAGGTCTACAAATATGCATGTGCCAGTAAAGGAGATAAAAGACTTCATTAAAGTAAAGAGCTTGCAAGAAAGTTTGACTGCAGCACCAGTGAGACAGCAGAGGTATTCAGATGATAGAAAGAGAAGCAAGCTTTGTATTGTTGTACCTTTGCTATATAATGTTGACGAGTATTCCCCCTAACAGGATTTTTATATTAGCAGCTGTTAGTTTTTCTTACAAAAAGTACTTATTTGTGTGATTATTCAAAAGGCACATTCAGACAGGGCCTGAAAGCTCCAATATTGACATCTTCCAGTTTGTTATTGATCATTGTCCTATTGCGTCTGCATGTATGTCCAGAAGGATGTGGGGGAGAGGCCTTACTTATCTCATTTGGAAGTATGCCTTTTATTGACAGAAGGGATAGAGTAGCATCTGGAAGGTCTGCTATATTTAAAGAGTCCCCTTAATTAGAGGGTTGTTCTCACCTAAGCAGCTCACACCTCCATAGAGTGTGCCACTTCAGTAAAAAAAGACAATGAGGACAGGTTTGCCAAGCCACTGTTTGAAGACAAACCCCCAAAGCTGGAGTTTGTCTATCGAAAAATACAAAATAATATCCATGTTGTGCTCCAAATTATCTCCAAATATGTGAAGTCATTGAGTAAATTCCAGTACAGGACTTCTATGGCATACATGGCAGATCGACACAGGAAAGAAGCTGGTATGCTCTACAGAATGGGTTTTCATTTACAGCTCTGCCATTTAGAAAACCACCATCCTCTGACCTCTGATTCAGGAGGGTGCATGAGGAGGACAGATGATACAATTGCCAATGTTTAGTGACTGTCCTGATACTGCACACCTCTAATTTAGCCTGTCCGACAGGGCATGGCAAGGCTGTGGTATGTGTAAAAATGGTCACTCTTGGCTTTGGTCATGAAGATGAGAGGGTGATTATGGAAGGATGAGTGAACAGACTTTGAGTGGTGAACATAATAAAGTTATGGTCTATAAGGATCTGTTTGCCGGATATGAGATGTGAAATATAAGGCAAAAAGTACTTTGCAAATTGTTTATTCAAAAAAACAATATAATACATATCTTGCTATTGTTTTCTGTTGTCTTGAGGTGCAATGTATAACATTATCAGAAGTCAATATTTTTTTCATTTTTTTTCCTGAATGTTTTTGATATTTGGAATCTGGATAACTTGCATTTAGCCTCCAGGTAGTTGGGGCCTTCTTCTACCCAGATCAAGACTATATTATATCTTTCCTAAAACTGAAGTCAATTACAGCTGTAAGTGTACATAATACGATTTCTCCACTTACAAAACGACAACATGGATTTAAACATATGCTAGCACAGGCTACGTCTACGTTTTCAGGAGATAAAATGAAGCCTTTTTTGTATTTGAAATGCTGGATATCTCCAACCTGTAAATAAGCGTTAAATATGCATTAACCAGTTACACAAAGATGCTTATTGTGTTCACCTGAGAATTAAAACTCTTATTTTCTGCAAGTAACGGTTTTAAAATATTGTTATATTTCAAAACCTATTTACAGCTTGAAACATCTTTCATAAAATATAGTAATTACGCATTAAATAAATCAATGCACATATTAGATATTTATTAGGGATACTGCTAAAATGACTTTTGCAAAGTTGCCACATAACCTCCCTAAATATTGAACAGTCTGAGCTGCTAACTTAATATCAGCCCTCTAGCAGAGCCTATTTTGGATCCAACTGCTTGATTTCAAATATCCCTAAGATAAGGATGTCAACCGAAATGACTTACAAGCTTCTCAGACAATGGCCTTCCTAATAATTCAGCTAATGTCTGATCCACTCCTGCCTTTACATTCCCTGACATTTATTTCCTTTCAGGGTAGGTGGCCTTGTAGATTTAAAGGCACCCTTCTTGAAGTGAATATGTTTAACCAGTGGCAACCAGCGGCAACTGGCTATTTCTTAAAACAACCCTGTAAAAAGTTGTGAGGTTCCTGTATATGGAGAGAATACTGTTGCTGCGGAGGAGCCATAGGGGCCAGTTGCAACTGCATATTCTGCTGCAGACCTGAAGTTATTGAGAGTCCCTTTGACTGAAACACATTGACTAGTGTCTTAAGAACTATGCCTGAATATCAGAAAATGTATTCCTGAACTATGTTTTAAACAAGTATATCAGCCTCTAATTGCTTGTAAGGATTCACCTTTTAAAAGCTATTTTATTTTAAACAAATTCCTGGCTTGGAAATGTCTTTGCTTTATTTCAGTTTTAAAAACGAATGGACAGCTGCTCTCTAGTGGCTGTTTTTGAGAACCATAATCAACACAATATTAATTAGACCCGCAAATTACTTTTTTGAAAACAAGTGTTCAAATTATTTTTTGACAACTCCTGATCTCTGAATATGATTTTCTCCATTTTCTTGATCTGTAAGTTTTGTTCAATTTAGAAAAATTGATTTTAACTTGATATTTCTGAACTGCATTGTGATTTTGGTGTTACTTTTCATTAGCCATACACCATTCCTTGCTGCGTATGCCAAGCATTTAAGTGCAAGCTACAGATTCAGCACATAAACTTGTTGACTTAATGCAATTTAGACTGTTTAGACTATGTGGAAACTCAGCCACTGCTTACAATATTACTATTTCCTCTCCCGCCCTTATGTATTTCTGGTAGGTGAATTCCACAACCTAAAATTAGTGTAAGAGGAAAGTTCAAATACATGAATAATTTGAAGGTATTGGTAACTTTTACTGAATAGAAGGAAACATTCTTTATCAGTTTGTTTATACAAACTAAGCCTTTCAGGATGATAAGTGACAGGGTGTAAGAATTGGTTGGGAAAGATGTGAGTCCTTCACAAGTGCACATTTGTCTTTTTAATGGGAACCAAGTGTCTCAGTTTGGCACTTGAATCTCTCACAGTAGCAATGTTGAACAATCCAAGGCCTACTCAGAGGAGTTGATGTGGGATAGTAATCCCCATTCACTGGTAGGCCACAACAACACTCAACATATTGTCCAATAAGTGCTTTTTCTTTCAAAAAGAAAAATAGTTTTATTACACATGCAATATTAAATACAGTACATTATTTCACAAATATCTACATATGGTAAACAGAGATACCTTTAGTGACACCCACATGTCACATTACACCAATAGTGGGTCCTGAACCCTCTAACCAGAATACAGCCACAAATACCAGATGCAACATCAAAATATTAGGGAGTATCATTTTAAATAAAGCATGCCTAATGGCTTGGGCTTGTCCGGGCTTCACCACATGAATAAAAGCAGCCACATGTCATGTTTTAATATTGCACCACAATCGAAATCAATAAGCACAGTATTATTCCTAAATAGCATTCAATATGACGGTAAATATTGCACTGGAAATATTAATGTTGTCAATAAAGTATTTTCAGTTCAAGATCATGTTTGTCAGGCTCTTTCTTCATAGTCGATCGGCTAGAAAATGCAGGCATATGACCACCCACATGGGGCTCCAATACTCCAGAGTCCAAGAGCAAAAGGTCCAACTCTTGGAGTCCATTACCATCAGGGTAAGCCTCTCCGTGGGGCATCCTTACAAGGCCCCAGGAGCCTTACGGTCAGTTTTTCACAGGATTCTGTGGGGGATGCTGCTGCACTCCATGCAGCCTCCTAAACATCTGCCAAAACTATTGGTGATGCCCCTGCCTATCCTGGGGTTCTCCACAAAAAGCAGATATCCAAATGTAAGCCTCCTCAGGGGCCATTATAGAGTGTTCCAGCTGGGAGGGATGCATATTTTTTGGCCAGATTCCCTTGCTCACTTCTTTCTTTATTTGTAGCCTTCCGCTTCATTATTTATTCTGTTTTGGTTGCGCTGGTCCCACCCAGGGCCCTCACAGGCTCAGACCTTCATTGGGGGTTGTGACAAAGAGCTCCAAGGCCCTGGAGGCCCTGCCAACTTTCTGCATGCAGCTCCTGTGCGAGAGCCAGCATCTTCCTTTTTGATTTCCAGCGTTAAGAGCAACTGCTTTTCTGTTCTCCTGCCCTCAACTGGCCTCCTTAGGGAAGCTTGAAGAATGCAAGTTTTATTCTCCACCGGCCACCAAGCAATGCACCTGAGGGCAGAGTAGCAGGGTGTAAAAAAAAAAGTGTCTCCTGGTCCATGCTGTTCAGGCTTTCTGTTCTGTCCTTGGGGCCCCCAGGGACTAACAAACTGAATCAGGTCCCGGGAGATGGGGTAAGCGGGGCAGAGAGCCAGCTCGTGTAGGAGAGCCCCACGCATGCCTCCTTCCCATCAAGATTAAATATATGCCATTGGGCCGACCCACAAGCCCTGGACCACCAGGGGGGATTTTTAGGTATTGCTGTGGAGCACTATGTACCCACTTTTCTTTGTTTTTGTTTTATACAAGCAAATCTTTAAATTGGCATATCTCTGGCCCATATCGTTGATTTTGATGATCATTATTTTGTTTTGCTACTGGTGGCAAGCCATAGCCACAATGAGCATTATGTTTAGGCCTCCTGGCTTCAAATGGGGTGCATTTTGTGGATAGTTGGACTTTATAGATACCTGTGCCAGACCTGTCCTCTGCCTGGCTCTTGGTGCTGTTCTCCTACAGCACCTCCACAATCAGCCAGCAAATCACCCTCACTGCTGCACTCCTCCAGCCACAGGGCCACCTGTCTTCTTGAAGGGTATTGGTGGGTCAAAGGAGATCAGAACCAGTCCACAGAAGTCCCTGGGAAGACCTTTAGGGTCACCCAGCAGTGCCATTGCCTCAACTATTCCTCAGGGGGCATAAGGGGACCAGAGCCACTGGCACTGCAGTGACCCATCTCAGCCCTAAGGGCCAGTTGGAGTTAAAGTCCCAAAATCAGTACATGCAGAGCATCAGGTGGTTCTGCTTCAACCATTCTGCATTGCATTCGCGGACAAACCAATATGGTGACTTCAAATTGTCTGTGGAAAGAGCTCCCCTGAGAATCTCAGCTCTACCCCTGGATTACACAGCTGGCTGATCCCTTTCCACCAAATTGTCAAAGACAGGCCCCTCCTGTGTTGGCTCCAGAGTTCTGGCAATCCTCCTTTGTTACAGTGGGCTTTGGCTGCCCCAGCCCAGGTGTAGTGTGACCGTCTAATTAACAGCCGAAGATTCCCCCACCTTCCTTTCCCAGGAACTGGGACTAGCACTGTTATTTGCTATATTGTGTGGGGAGGACTTTGATCCCTCGGCAGGTGAACAGACCAATTAACTTGGCTCAGTATGGGGAAAATGGCCTGGAATCTGATTCTGAACTGAGCTCGGGAAATGTGACAATATGAAATGTGCCAAAAGATGATTATGTGGGATGTTGGGTATTGGAAATCCATACTTGGGGTGGCACGTTTTACCCCAGTTTCGTACCTTGCATTACCCAGTGGGGCTAAGTAGCAGAAATCTGTATTTCAATATATATTTCACCTATAAGGTATTTGCTGTACCCTGCTGTCCTAAGCAGACCAAAAATGTACTTTAGGGCACATTTCACCAATAAAGTGTACACAGTGTAAGCACCACAGATATTCAGTGAGCAATACCAAACTTGACTATGAATTCTAACTCCCATTATAAAAACAAAAAAAAACAATTGCTGGTTGGAATGCTGAACAATGTCAAACATTCACCCCCAGTACAGAGATCTGGGCCTAAATCCATAACATTTTTGCAAGCCATGCCATTCCAGTTTGGACACAGCCATCTGCTAAGCAGTCTGGGTACAGTCCAGCCCGAACTGCCAGGTCAGGTCCTCCCTTGACCAGAAACAAGCATCCTGGGGCTAGTATCGGAATATCATCTCTCATCCTCCAGGCTAGCTTGACTCCAGTGGCATATAGAGCATAGGACCCTTGTCTGGGCATATCCGTCCAACATAGTGTGACAAATGCAAAAAAAAAATACAAATGATGGACGGAATGCTGAACAATGTCAAACATTCACCCCCAGTACAGAGATCTGGGCCTAAATCCATAACATTTTTGCAAGCCATGCCATTCCAGTTTGGACACAGCCATATGCTAAGCAGTCTGGGTACAGTCCAGCCCGAACTGCCAGGTCAGGTCCTCCCTTGACCAGAAACAAGCATCCTGGGGCTAGTATCGGAATATCATCTCTCATCCTCCAGGCTAGCTTGACTCCAGTGGCATATAGAGCATAGGACCCTTGTCTGGGCATATCCGTCCAACATAGTGTGACAAATGCAAAAAAAAAATACAAATGATGGACGGAATGCTGAACAATGTCAAACATTCACCCCCAGTACAGAGATCTGGGCCTAAATCCATAATTGGTTTGCTCACCTTGCCATTCCAGTTTTGACCCAGCTACATGCAAATCAGTCTTGATCCGGAGCAGTCCACCCCGAACTGCCGAGCCAGGTTCTCCCTGGATTGGTAACAAGCATCCTAGGACTGGTTTCAGATTATACCCAGAAGTGGATCCCATGCTCACTGTGCCACTGGATTCAAGCTGGTGTGGCTGATGATGGGTGATACCCCGAAATCAGTCCCAGGATGCTCATTTCCGGTCATGTGAGGATCTAGCTTTCAGTTCTGGATGGACTGTTCCCATGTGGAGCAGGGTCAAGACTGCTTTGCAAATGACTGGGTCCAAACTGGGGTGGCCTGGTGAGCAAAAGAACGAAGGATGAAACCCAGATCTGTGACTGGGGGTGAATGTTTGCATTGATCAGCATTCCGTCCATCATCTGTTATGTTTGCTTTATTCACATTATAACGCCTACCCAATTAGCCTCAATCCCTCAAGAGTTCTTTCTGTGACAGGCTACATGTCCATAGACACTGGACTGTGCAAGTCGGTAGTCTCACATGTGCCACTCCTACCCATGAGCACACACACACATGTGCTCACTAATTCACATGTAAACAGCCCAGAACTTCTCACTCTAGCTGCACAGCAGCTGCCTTTCCATTAAAGGTATACAGGCAGTTAACATGCCCAGTCCAATTCCCCATTAATTTCCCATCAGTGATACTCAGGTAGTGAGACTCACTCACAGTAAAAGTCTAAAAACGAGGTAGTCTAAAGTGAAAAATCATGGGAGACTAAATGAACAGAACCAATTTGCTACACACAGACTTTACAGAATCTTCTCCAAAGTTTTATTAACAAATGGAGACAACAATTAATATGTTCCAACCAAGTCTAATTAGTTTTTTGTGAAACTACAGTAGCTTAAAGGGAAATAATATTCACATTTACGTATTGATAGTTTAATAAATTGTCTGCAAAAAAGGGGCAGCGTGCTGCCCTTTCCAAGAGCATATCAACGGGTTTGTCAACGCTGGAAACATTTAAGAAAGAAACAGCGTAAAGTTATGGTATGCCTTTCTCATAAATAACCAAGAAAGGTGAGAACTGATAACTCTAAAGGTCTCTTTTTCAAATTGATTTTAAAGAGCTCAGCACCAAACTATACATGCGACAATCGAGAAGGCTTTAGCTATACTCCTTTTGTAAACGAGTGAAAAACATCTTGCACCTAGAATAAAAAAAGTTTCTAAAGTTTCTCGAGTAGATTAGAAAATGCCTTCAAATCTGACCATGCAGTTGTACCTATGTAAGGCATTTTGCTCTCACACCCTTGCTGAAATTGCTGCTGCAAATCATTTGAAGTTACTCTACACAAACTATGTGGTTCCTCTAAAACATCACACAATGTTCCAAAAATAAGGTTTAAAACTCCCTCACGAGTAGCACCAACGATCTTACACAGGCCATGAATTTATGACATGTTTCCAAAGACAGAAACTACGAAAAGTCAGCATAATTTGTTCAACTGCTGACCTAGAACTATGCACAGAGAAAATTATTTATTTAACAAAAACTTTATTTGGGATTAATGTTTTTAACATTTAAGAGATGCTTATATGGTGTGATGAATTAGTAAAAACATTTTTGGGACAGCACATTTACAAGCAGTTGAATTCTGTATTTGCCAACATATGAACCATGGATTTCCCCAACAAATGAACAACATATGAATTGACAAATATTTCAGCCTGGCATTTGGTATGGGAAGAGAGATGTTTTTGCTAAGGTATGTGTCTTAATGTAAAGTTCTGATACTGTGGACTGCATTGTTTTACAGTCTGAAGCGGTCTTAAAACTTGTTATTTCTTCTTAGCTTGATTTTATTTGGAGTGTGTTTGTTTTGAAATAATATATTTTTTAAGGGATCCGGTCTTAAAGAAAGAAATAGACAGTTTTCGATAACTACACAAAACACCAATCAAATAAAGAGATGCAACTCATGTTGTAGTATAAACAAGTGACCAAGTATTATTACAAAGTATAAAACCTGGTAATTGGCAGCAGATAGCCTCCGTGTGGCCCTTTCAGCATGCATTTCGACCATGAGGGGAAAATGTATGCTTTACTTGACAGCAGTTTTGAACATGTCTCGCATCGGTTCTAGTGAGTTTCCCTGCCGCTTTTTTCCCTGGCTGCAAGAGGAAATTATTTCGCAGTCGCATTGTGTCTTTTATTTGTCCTCTTTCTAAGATTTGTCTGGCTCGTTTTGTATCTCTCTGTTACCATTATATTGCATGCACAGCCAGGCTGCTTTCCTTTCAGGCCATAATTTCTTACATATTTTGAATGACATTGTACTGTGGTTCCGTGCTTGTGTTTTCCCACTTCATGATAAAAACCTTCTTAATCAGGTGGAATTTCATTCTCTTTGTCTCTGTGTTTGGAAATGTTATATTCATTATAGAAATGTTTTATTCATGCTTGTATCCTCTTAATGAGGGTTGGGATCTTTGAACCAAATGTAATGAGTATAAGCGGATAGTTTATGAATGTTAATTAGCAATTCTGAAAACCTCTGCCCTGAGCTGCAAGTGAAGGGTGGTATGTATATTTGGTCATTGTTATGTTTTCTTTACATTGCCTGATTCACAACGAAATTAGTGTGAAATTTCCTGAAATTTTCCATACATATCGGGGGAACTAAGGCCAGCCACAGCCCATGCAGGTAAGAGCGGTGTGGCAGCGCGGTCGGTTTGGGGGGGGGTTTGACTAACGGCCACAAGGGAAAATTAAATAAATATTAATTTTCTCTCGTCGTCTCTTCTTCACGGTTGACAAGTGTAGGACTTGGCCATTTTGGCTAAAGTTTCCTAAACTTTTTGCTTTCCCCTAGACCGTTTTCCTGACATAAAGTTGCCAATTTAGATGCTTTGGGTACTCTGCCACTGCTGATCAGTGTCAAAGTACAAGGGTTCCTTGTGTAAAGTGTAATGGTAATTGGTTGGCCATGATTGGTATGTTTGCCTTACTAGTAAAGTCCCTAGTGATGTGAACTGTGTGTGCAAGGGCTAGTAATGCAAAGGCGCGCAGAGAAGGGAACTCAGGCCTTCAGTGTAGGGCCTGCGCGCAGAGTGCTAAGTTAGCATGTTGTCCTGACAAGTGCAACCACTTGTCAGGCCTTACTTTCCCTTTTGCGAACACAGTAGGCACCCCTGTGGTAGGTCCCAGGTAACCCCTGGGCAGGGTGCATGCTGTGTAAGTAAAAGGCATGACATATACTGAGGTGTGTGTTATGTCCTGACAGTGAAAAACACTGGTGAAAGGCCATTCTGCCATTAGGACAGAATGGGGGAGGCTATGTATTGTGCTTGCTAGCCTAGTTTCCTATAAGTTTAAAATGGAGAGGTGAAGTTTAGTATGTATGAACTCACAGTGTCATAACACATCTTTATATGGAAGTGGTTTTGCCACTGTGTGTTCAGAAACCACTCTTTTAGAAAGTGGCTGAGTTTTGTGCTTTAAGCATTTCTGTGTGTCTGGGAGAGGTCTTGACCCAGAGAGGGGTTGAGATGGCACCAGGCTGCCCTGCATCTGGAGAGTAGGGGGAGGAGAAGCACTGGAGGTGAAAAGGCCTGGGCTGGTGCTATAAACCAATTGACCCATCTCCTGCTGAGTGATTAAGGAACCAGACCCCCAGTATCAAAGGGAGAAAGGTGACACTGGGAGGGAGACACCCAGAACTGATTTAGGCAGGGTTCATGGACCCCTGAGCACAACAAACTTCAAAGACATTTAGGAGTATAACTATGAGAGCTGAGACCCCTGAATGTTAGAATAGAAAGGGATTGAGACTGAAAATGCTTAGACCCATTTCGTGGTCAAGAGGAACCTCTGCTAAGGAAGGAACAACTGAAGAGACAGCTGGGAAGGACCAACCCTTGCTTAGTGATCTGGGGCTGGTCTGCAGTTTTCTGTTTTAACCAAGGAAGAGTCTGTTGGGACTGTGCTGTGTGCGTGGGGTCACCCTGCTTGAAGAAGACTGTGCTTTGTGCTGTGTCTTGTAACCCCTAGGGCCCGAGGTGAGCTGGCTCCCTGTTTGGAAACACAGGGACCTAAAAGTTTCCGGGGAAGTTCAAGCAACGCGGTGGGTGCATGTTGTGCCAGCTTGAGACCCTGGGAAGGTGTGCCCTGTGATCTTGGACACACAGAAGAAAAGTGAGACTCAAACGCGCAGGGTGCATGTCGGGGTGCACCGGAGGTGCTGGTGAGGAGCGCCTGGTCATCGAGTGCACCAGAGAAGGAGTGAGGATCGGACACGGTGAGCGTGTCAAAGTGCAACCAGAGGCATTGGTGAAGAGCGCCTGGTTATCGGAGCACCAGAATTGGAGTAAGTCTCAGTGAAGCAGTGCGCGTGCTTTGGTGCAACCTGGGACTGTGGAGGTGATCAGCTGATCATCGTGTGTACCGGAAGAAAGTGAGTCTCTGTATTGTGGTGTGTGTGTCCTGGTGCCAACGGAGACCTCAGGAAGGAGTGCCTGGTGAGCGTGCACTGGGAGTCCACGGAAAGACTCATCAGCATTGTGTGTGTGGCTTCATGCCAGAGGAGACCCAGAGGGTGCTGTGGTATACATACACCTGGAGAAACGTGATCTTGGGGGTGCAGGGTACGTGTGCCCTGCAGCCGCCTGAGACCTTCCTAACAGTCACGGCCCGGACCGGCAGCCCCAGAGAAGCTGAGCTGCCAGTCCAAGCCGCTGAGGCCCATCGAGGAAGTTCTACATGGAAGGCCCAGTCCATTGAAGGAGGAGAGGAGAGTGAGGTCGCACCCCCAGGTATCGTGGAACACTGCCTGGGCGGGGTGCGGGCTCGGAGGAACACTCTCTCAGCCTCTCAGTACTTCTGGCGACGTGAGCCTTTGCTTCGGCTCAGAGTGGGACCCGTACTGACCAAAGGAGTGGCAGTACTGGGACCAGAGTGAGAAGCTGTGATTTATGTCATCATTGATCCGTGTGGGGGCAACTGTTATTGAAGAGGCTGCCTGTCGTAATACACATTGCCAATATTGCTGGTAACGAACTGGCGGACTGTCTTATGATTCCTGACAGTATTTCTGCATAACGAAGTACAGGATTGTAGCGCTACACATTGCATTATTTCTCCCTTGCAAAGTATAGGATTGCAGCGGCCCGCATTGCATTATTCCTTAACTGCAAAGTACATGATTGTAGCGGTGCGCTTTGCATTATTTCTTCATTGCAAAGTACGTGATTGGGGTGTGACGCATTGCATTATTCCTTCATTGCGCAGTACACGTTTGTAGTGGTACGCACAGCAATAATTTCTCCTATTGCAAGGTACCGGGGTGTATCATTACGCATTGGATTATTTCTCCTTTGCTTAGGACAGGATTGTATCATTACGCAGTGCACTATTGTCTGTCCATTGAAGTGTGTGTGATTCTAGCATTGCGACCAGCATAGTGTTTGGAGAGCAGTGGTTGGGATTTGAACTTACCAGCCAGCCGGAACAAATATTACCCTTGTTTATATGTTGATTCTTGTAACGTGTGGTCTGATCGTATATCTTTTTATATAAAGTTTATACTTGTTTTATCAAACTCATGTGGAGTCCATTTGTGGTGTCACCAGGGGGTTGCTGTGGGCATGGTTGCACATACTAGACACTCGATGCTTGGAGATAGGCCTGGCTGCTCGTGCCACGCTACTAAGGGGGTGAGCAGGGCAATCTCAAACAGTGTCCTTACTTGGCCTAACGTTGAGTGGGGAGACCCGGGTCGCGCATTTGGTGACGGTATTGAGAGACTGGGACTCCGGCTTCCAACAACAAGGTTTTCAGAGCTGATCTCTGTGGTGACAAAAACAGAGTGGTGTTTCAAGGAGCAACTAGACCTTTGGCAATTTAAACTAAGGGAAAAGGGACCTCACCTCTCAAAGATTTGAGATTAATAAATGCGAACACATTTACTGATGCTTCAATGTCATTGAGGTCTTACATATGTTCATGCACTGAATTATATTCCCCTGTCTATATTCATGCTAGGACTGTTGAGATCACACATGATTGTATTCACTCTTTGGCCTTTAATTCTGTTCCTTACTCGAGTGGTGTCTCTGGTAGCAGTCTCCTGGAAGATCACAAAATAGATTCCCAACCCTCATGGAGCATTGTGTGTCAACCCTGACCTTATTTGCCACTTTAATTACAATTACTCAGGAAGAGAAGTTTGTTTGAACCACCCTCTAATAAAGCCCTCTGTCAGAGAAACCCAGATTCATAACAAGAGGACAAGGAATTGGTTATGCTGCTGAAAGAAACTGGATTGTTAATTCAGCAGGGGGCTCCACATGCCAACTTAATAAACACAATTTGTTAATTATAAAACAGTTTTCTTAGAGAATGCCTGCTCAACCCCTGGCTGCTGTGGCACGCGCAGCAGACAACTCCACATAGAAATATATGTTAAGTTCAAGCATACAATATTCAAATCAGGAAAAAAACATGATAAAATGACCCAATTGCACCAAAGCAAATAAAAATGTATAAGGAAAACCAGAGAAAATTTTTGCCATTGACTGCAACCCAGGTACAATTCCAAGTTGACCGCAATGGAACGGATGTTGGCTACACTAAGTTGGTTGCACTGTTCAAAGCTTTTCCATGGGATTTATTCTACATTTTGGAGTTCTCCTAGGCGGGCAAGATCCATAGCTAAAGCCACCAAGGGCCCCTTGGAATCATATAGGTTATTGTTGAGCTCCAACTAAAGCTGTTGGTTTTGACACCAAAAGATCAGAGTGGGACAAAGCTGTAACTTGTAGCTGCTTAGGTGGGTATGCCACTGTGATATATTCACCCCACACTGACATCCAAGATTTCACCTTCAGACATAGTCAATTTTTCGATTCTCAAATACCACAGCTTGGCAACGCTAGAAGCTATAGCTAGACAGGGCTCAATGAGGCTAATCACCTTTAACCACAAAGTCAGCTGAACCAGTTTTCAGTGCAGTGAAAAGCTCAAAGTGAGATGAACCTGCTTTTTGTGCCCATCAAGACTATGCCCCCCTTGGAGAAGCCTCAGAAGCTTGTTGCAGTCCTATGGGGGAGGGAAAAATGACAAAGTCCCGGTTTTCTTCAGCTGCTGAGAACGATCCCCCTGGTAGATCTTGCAAACCTTTAGGTCCTGAGGGCAGGCTTCTAGGCACCAGGCCCCATCCAGCCAGAGCTCCTGCAGGATTCAGTTCTCAATAGTCAGGTGGACTGTTATAGAGTCAAAATTCACTCTGCTTTTTGTGTCAGTGAAGCAGTCAGACAGGAGCTCCACCATTTGACCCCTGAGGAGCAATTCCAGTCCCAGACTGCAAGCAGGAATCAGGTTTTTTGGGTATTCTTCATGGTGTAGTCAAGCAGAGTCTTCTTCTTTAGAAATCTTTAGAGATCTCTACTGACAAGTTATCAACAAAACCCCTGCAGTGCTAAGCCGGCCAAGAGTCAAAGACACTTTCATCCAGCAGCTCACGTTAACAGCCAGCAAAAAAAGATTTGGGGCTTCTTGACTAGGGCTGAAAGGTGAACCAGTTCTAAACAACTTTTCTCTTAGCAAGCACAAAATACACTGTCTTAAAGCTACTTTTGCATCAAAGTTATCAAATACAGTTTTAGAGTTAACTCACGAGGAATCAGAGCATCCATTTTCAGCTCCACCTGGAACTGGTGAGAAAATATTGCCAGTTTGCAATGAAAAACTATGCCAGTCCATAAAATGAGAAAGCAGGACACTGGGTGATCTACATCTACAAACATCTTCACTCACATAATAAACATTTTGCACACCCCTTTTCACTCCTGTTGGGCTGGGTTATTGAGCCTCTCCATCACAGAGAGTCTGAATTCCAAAATCTGGAAGGGATTACGTTTATTCAGACGCTATTGTGTTACACAAAGTCTTACATGAAGTAGTACTGAAAAGACCTAGCCCTATGCAGTAGGAGTATTTTACATAGCAGAAACATCTCGCCCATCACGCTCTGTCATCTTGAATATGAGGAAATTATTTTAGGTACAAGGAAACTAGAATTATGTGGTGGGGGAGTCCCAAATTATGGGACTGCATTGCCTTAATTATATGAAAAAAGCTCAAATTATGAAGCAGGGAAAGAAAATTATGCAGGATATTATGTGATTAAATTCAAATTACACAACACACTTTGAGGCATTATTGCCTTGGGGCTTTGCTATTTTAAAACACGGTTATGATATACATGGTTCCTTTAAAAAGGAAACCTAACTCTTTCAGGAGATACTTTTAAAAATGTTATTAACCAATAAATAATAATGTTGTGTAAAATGCATAAAACGTTATATTCAGTAGAAAACAAAATTACATGTATTCACATCTGTGAATAAAGGGTATACCTAATTTTTTCCTAGTTTCACAGTTATTTTCTAAAAATGTTCTTCAGTTTCAGGTTTTTTTAGGGTTCACATTCTTGGGTGTCTGGTACAGCCGTGGCCCGTGCAGTTAAGAGCAGTGGGGCTGTGGGGCCGGGTGAGGGGGATTTCAATAGAGGACGAGGGAAAATTAATTATTTATTTAATTTTCCCTCTTGATCGTCTATCGAATCCCGCCCCACCACTCTTACTTGCAACGGCCACTCCTGATTTGGTAGCACCTATTTTAATCTAGAATTACACAGTCCATTTCATAATTAGTATGTCTGTTTCTGACCAACAGGTACTTTAGGATAAAGTCCTCGAACTTTAGGAAACGTGCAACATGTGCCGGCATTCATTTTAGATCCAGGAGTGGCAGGTGCAGGTAAGGAAGAGCAGTGGGGCGGATGGACTGGGTTGAGGGGAGATTGGACAGACGACCACGCGGGAAAATTTAATAAAGAATACATTTTTCATCATCGGCTGTAGAAATACCCCCCACCCGGCCTCACCACCCCACCGCTCTTACTTGCACGGGCCACGGCTGTTTAAATCTAATTATTCTCAGTTACTTTGAGAATAGTGTCCGTGATCTGGACATGAATTTGTTTAAAGAGAAAAACAAAACAATTTCCAAACCAAAAGTAAATCATGCAGTACACATTATTTCAATCACATGTAACTATGTAAGGGTTTTGTGTCCTGCTGTTAACAAAATCCATTGCCTGCAGCCTATCAAATGAAAATGCCTATGCTACCTGGGTAAGTTTGTTATCTCATCATGTTACTGAATACCTCAATCAGCAGACGAAAACCGAGAATTTTGCATTTACAGCCTTGCTGCTTGCTACAAGGATTTCGATTTTAGAAAAACTATTTCAGTTGGATTTTTAAAAATTAAAATTACAGATTTAAGCAGCAGCTGGTGTAGTGAATGTATTATGTGTAGAATGCCTCAAAGGCAGTAGCCACAATTTCATTTTTCCAGAGGCAATTGGTGTACTGTGACTTGACTTTTGTCCTAGCCTTTGGAACAATGCATATTTTTCCTGTGACTGTGCAACGTCAAATCCTTCTTAGAACCTGTGATGTATTAAAACAAGCACTGGGAAGCCAATCGGCCTCGCTTGTAAATGTAAAGCGAATGACAACAATGGCTTTGCCAATATGCCAAAGCAGCTATGTTAAAAGCATAGAAAGCACTGAACACATTACTTTCCATACATTCAACAGGGGAGCTTCATTGCACTTTGAAAGTATAGAAAATAAAGGTTAGATTAATTTCTATACCTTTAACAAGACTGGATGTTTCTATTGGCTTTGCCGCTGCTGGCAAAATGTTAACACTTTCAACTCCACTGGCATTGCCAACTCCAGTGGCGGCTAACACCATGGAACACTAAGGCCATCACTATTTGGTGTGTGGCTCACCACTAAGGAGCACCTGAAGGGTGGGTGCTAGAAGACATCCAGGGCTTCACAAAGGCCTACATCCAGTTGCTGGCACACCGCCGAGGAGCATCAGGAGGGGATAGTCAGGGGAGTTTGGAGGGATTACAATAAAGAGTGTAAAAAAAGACATGTACTCCTATGTAGTGCTAAACAATTGAAGACAGTTTTAAAAAAAGTAGTTCCATGAAATCAGCAGTGGGAGGCTACATCCTAGCCAATTAAAAGCAAAGGTATGAGAAATATGCAGAGGGGAGGGACAAACAGAGAAAAGCTATTAATGAAAACAGGAAACTGACCTTGACAAGAAAGCCATCTAATAATGGGCCAGACTTGGTTCTGTGGTGTATTGTATGCAAGCAATGTTGTCTTTGACAGACAGCTGGAGCTGTCTTTAATGAGTTTCAAAAATCATTGTCTATGTAGATTTATTGTTTACCCCACAAACAAAGTAATTTGTTTTATATTGGATTTAGGATAGCTATAAAAGGTAAACATTGTCTGAGTCAGATTTGTGACAACAAGCAGCAGCATAGTGCCAATGATTCTTTATTAGGTCGGTGAATTCCAAGCACTGAACTGTCACCAATGTTTGGGATATAAATGCACTTCCAACAAATGTATGCTCTTGCTTAATGAATGAGCACAGACACACACCACATAAGCATCTTTAGACAACCTGTTATCTGTGTAACCAACGAAACTTGTAAAAAGTATGTTACTTTATTACATGTATGACCTCTAATAGTTAATAATATACGTTTTCTAGAATACCTTACAATAGATAATTAGATTGACAAGAAATTCACAAGTACTAAAAATATCTAATAGATGATAAAACGTGGATATTACATCAATCAATCAATCAATCAATCATTCAGGGGTTTATAAGGCGCGTTACTCACCTGTGAGGGTCTCAAGGCGCTGGGGTGGGGGGGGAGAGTGCAGCTCCGGTTTCAGTCGTAGAGCCAGGTCTTGAGGTTCTTCCTGAAATTGTGCAGGTTCGGGGAGCGTCTGATGTTCCAGGTCTTGGCTGCGATGTTGGAGAAGGCTCGTCTGCCAGTTCTGTTTCTGCAGATGTGGTTTTACTCGAGGCGTCTGGCTTCTTGGAGTTCGGTGGTGAACCAGGCGGCCTTTACGGGGCGTTGCTTGGCAGGGTGGTGGAGGGGTAAAAGCTTGTTGGCGCAGCGGTAGATCCAGCGGTGGAGTTCTTTGGTTGCGGAGTTGGCATCCGTCGTGGTGCTGGGGGGGTCTAGGAGGAGGGTAGTGTTGAGGTGTTCCTCTGTGATCTTGCTCCAGGTCCTTCGTGGTGGGCGCGGGGGGTTTGGGTGTGATGGTGGTGTTGAAGGTGAAGTGTGCGCCGTGGTGGTCTGTCCAGAGGGGCTGCGTGGTGTGGCTGAAGCGGATGTTTGTTCCTCCTGCGAAGATGAGGTCGAGGGTGTGTCCTGCTCTGTGAGTAGGGATGGTGAAGAGCTGCTTAAGTCTGAGGTTGGAGAGGTTGTCAAGGAAGGTGGTGGAGTCGGGGTTGCTCTGGTTGTTGAGGTGGAAGTTCAGGTACCCGAGTAGGATGTAGTCAGTGGAGGTGATTGCTTGGGGTGTAATGAGGTCGGCAATGGCTGTGACAGATGGGTACAAGGTCCCAGGGGCCTGTAGGTGCCATGCAGCGTGGTCCTGGGGCTGGTCAGGATCTGAAAGTGGAGGTGTTCTGTGTTGGGGTGGGGGTCGCTCGTGCTGGAGGTGGAGAGTCAGAGGGAGGTCTTGTGTGTGATGGCGAGTCTACCTCCTGGGCGGTGGGGGCGGTCCTTTCTCTGGATCTTGTATCCGTCGGGCTTGGCGGTGGTGAGTGCCGGGGCCGGAGGTGGCCCAGGTTTCCACGAAGAAGGTGATGTCGGGCGAGAGGGTGTCAATCAGGTCCCAGATCGCTATGGCATGTCTGTGTAGGGAGCGTACATTGAGGAGGATGCAGGTCAGGGCTTCGGTGGTGCGGCCGTTCAGTGAGCCGTCGGGGGTTGTGGGGGCGCTGTTGATGGTGAAGGATCACTGGCAGTGTCTGCAGGAGAACTGTCCGTGGGTGGTGTTAGGTGCAGCTCTTTGGCAGTCGGTGTGTCTTCCAGGGTTGAGTGCATGAAGGGCGGCAGAGTCGTATCAGCGGGGCCTCCGGGATCCAGGGTTCCTGGCGCTGGTCGTGGTCCGGTCGCAGACAGGCGCAGACGGGCTAGCCTTAGGCGCGCCTTCGGCGTGCCAGCTGCGCAACCGCACAGCGGTCCCCATTAAGTAGAGGAAGGGAGGGACATGTAGCTGGGAGGTGGGAGCGGGGGCAGGTTACGGCGGGAAAAAATAACAAGCAGAGAAAATACAACAGCAGCAGAGGAAAACAATAATACTGTAAAAGGGGTAAACAGTGTTGAGAATGCTCGATAAGGGCACAATCAGTATTGAAGAAACCACACAACAGAGGAGTCAAATTAAAAGGGGGAGCAGCGTTAATTAGCTACATTAAGGGGCACAATACAGGGGGAAAAAGATCGATATCGGCACAGGCAGCAGGCACAAGCATGGTGCTGTCTCGAACCCTGCCTGGGTGGGAGCACAGGCAGAGCACAGCAAGGCGGAGCTGCTGGGGGAGAGCAGATCTCTGACCGAGGGTCAGGGGTCTATAAAATATATTGTATTGTACATCACAAATGTGACGTATAGCACTCGCAACTACTTGTCTTAGATCCTTTGTATTTACCTCTGTATTCATTTTCATACAACATAGAAGCACATCATCAATATCATTTTGTAGCAGAGGTAAACCAACATCGGTACATAATTACGAAAGACGCCGAAATCACAGATCTGACTTGGGGCAGCAGTGAAGGGGACAACAGCACCACGCCGCCGCCGTGAGGTAAACGGCCAACGTTGCAGGATCTCGCCTCCACCTGCCATGAGGGGAATGGACTTTGTGAACTACACCTCCCAGCCACCCCTGATTCCTCACCTTCCGTGATGCTGCTTAGCGCGCCTGGAGGTGTGATATAATCCCCGCTAGCCTCGCGCAGTGCGGGACGCCGAAATCACAGATCTGACCTGGGGCAGCAGTGAAGGGGGCAACAGCACCACGCCGCTGCCATGAGGTAAGCGGCCAACATTGCAGGATCTCGCCTCCACCTGCCGTGAGGGGAACGGCCTGTGTGAACTACACCTCCCAGCCACCCCTGTTTCCTTGCCTGCCGTGACGCTGCGTAGTGAGCCTGGAGGCACAATATAATCCCCGCTAGCCTCCCGCAGCGCGGGACGCCGAAATCACAGATCTGACCTGGGGCAGTAGTGAAGGGGGCAACAGCACCATGCCGCCGCCATGAGGTAAACGGCCAACGTTGCAGGATCTCGCCTCCACCTGCCGTGAGGGGAACAGCCTATGTGAACTACACCTCCCAGCCACCCCTGTTTCCTCGCCTGCCGTGACGCTGTGTAGCGCGCCTGGAGGCGCAATATAATCACCGCTAGCCTCCCGCAGCGCAGGCCCGTCATTGACAGGAACAGGCATGGCTGGGCCACCCCCCTTGATTTCGCTGTGGTCAAGTTGAGCAAGGTACTGTACACTTTGGTTCCTTTCCTATGATGCTGATGGCAGACATTTGGCCATAGATCAATCTGGGACTGCTGACTTTGATGGTGTTTGTCCTCTTTGTGTTATAGGGGACTATATAGCACTTTTGCTTTCTCTTTGATTTATTTGCCTGTATTCCTTGTTTCCTGTCACTCCTTGTGGGAGTCTATTTGGTTACCTATTGACTGATCCGATAGAACTGTGGGCACCTACTAGCATTACCACTCAGCGATACCTGGCTATTTAACATGGTGAAGCGGAAAACTATGGAAGACACTTGAGGAAGTGGGGTAGGTAGGCCTGCTAAAGGGATAAGGGCCAAGAAGTCCCAGGTAATTGGGGACGAACACAGGGACAACTCTCCACAGCCAATGTCTTATGGCTCGGGTGATGCTATCGGGGTGGGCAGCACTGTAAATCAAACTGTGCTGCCCCTACCATTAACGCATTAATAACAGAGATTGACTCACTGAAAAGAATGATTGAGGATCTCACAACCCTAGTTACAACTATAGCGAGGAAGGTCACGGACCGCAAGGAAAATGTTACCCTTGTGCAATGACACGGCCTACAATCCACAAATAGTAGCCACAAACTGTCAGCCCCAACAACCTCCAGCATAAAAAGCTCTTCTTATGATTCCAACGCATATCAATTAGCCACCTCTGCTCCCCCTACTCGAAATTGTGTCTCTAATGAATCCCTGAATCAGAGCACAAATAGGCCTAATAGCTCTATACAGGATAGGCTCAAGAGGTTAGCAATCCCACAGTCTCCACAGGCCCCTGCAAGAAAACACACTGCCCAGCCACGACAGGCTCAACCTCACACCCAATCCCTTATTTATGGAACTCGAGTACCCCTGATCCCCGCAACTGCAACAATCAATAACAATGGACCACAACCCCAAAAAATATTTATGATCAACGTCACAAGAATTAATGCTACCACTAAGAACGCCTTTGAGAGCGAAGAATCGCTAATCAATAAAGTGATCCACTGGATTTGTTACACTAGGGGTTGCCAATTGGTGATCAGGGATGATATCCTCAGAGCTCGGCGATGTCCCGCACCTCTTACCCAATTGGATGATATCGAGATCACCTTAAAGGAATTTGAGATTGCGGAGAATCTCCTAGCTCTGAAGTTTTGTACCTGCCCTCCGGAAGGCTCAATTATCCAGTTTAGACATCACGCAGCCTTTGCACAAGCTGGGTAAGACTCAACATACACAAGCAATAATCCACCTAGCAGGTACCCCTTCATTGGATACTAATGATTAACTTCAAGAACCATCTTCTCTGATCCCCCTTATCTCTCTAAATCATTTCGAGCAAACCTCTCAATGTCCAGCGAGCACTAATGGGGCAACAACCCACCTCGACGATGAACTAGTTACCGATTCACATTTGTTCACAGATCTACCATCTCCAGCCCTTTCGCTGGGAAATATTTCCACTTTTTCACAAAGTACAGTTCTTTCATTAAATCAACAGCTAAAGATCTTATCTTGGAAAGTGGCGGGTTTGAATAGCAAACTCCCTCTCTGGAATGATTTTGTTGTGAATTTCGACATTTGTATTCTCCAGGAGACATGGAGTTTGGCACCTTTACATAAATCTGGATATACTTGCCACTTTATCCCTGCAACATCTGTTGGGAGAGGCCGTCCTTCAGGGGGATTGATTGTCTGGATGAGCATTGCTCTCGATTGCCAAATTACCTTCCAAGCAAGCCCAAGTCCGGATATCCTATGGCTGAGCATCAGGGGACCTAGGGGTGGCAGTCAAATTGAGCATTTCAATGTTTATGCAAGAGAGACAAAGTGTGGTAGGCCCTCGAATACCATCTCTGCACTAGAGGAATGTTTAGACAAATGCCCACTGCATGCAAGAATAATAGTCGCAGGTGACTTCAACTGCACCTACGAACCCCTGGCCATAGAGGAACTGTTGGAAATTGAACCCCAAGACACTAGGTGGGCAGTGCCCCAACTCGATCTTCCTCCAATCAAAAGATGGACCCAACGGGTTCTTCAATTGAATTCCATCACTATGGAACATGGTCTAAGAGCTACTAATGGCAGGTCACCATCTGACAAGCAAGGGGCCAACACCTATAATAGAACTAGTGGCCCATCTTGGATTGATTATATTGTCCTAGACATTAGAATATGGGGGTACCTGATTGACATACTAGTGGGCTCAACCACAGAAAGTAACCACAATCCTTTGTGCCTAACTCTGAAACCTCTCTGCGAAGTAAACTCTTATCAGCAGAACACTCAATCTCAGGCAGCCATCAAATTGCAAAAGGACCTTGAAGTGGAAAAGGGTAGCACTTAGCGAGAACAAGATTGCCAGCATTAGACAAGAGCTAGCCACCCGAGCTCCAAATTGTGGTACATAGTGCAACAAGATCATCGGATGTAACTAGGGCCCACAAGCACACAATCACCCAAATCAATGCATATTTCTTGATTCCAACACAAAAGGATAAACCCCGCGATTCCAACAAGGATCCTTACTCCTGGTTCAACAAAGATTGCAGGGATAATAGGTCGGCTTTAATTAAGGCAATTAAGGGGAAAAATAAAACTCAAATGAAAGCTGCCAGAAACTCCTACAAAGTGGCCCAACAAGAAGCAAAGGTAACTTGGGATGATTCACGGTAGGAGCAATTGAAAGATGCATGCTCATCTAAGGATAATAATCTCTTTTGGAAATTGGCTACTTGGGGCAGCAGGTCAGGTCCGCGCCCTCCCCCGAGCCACATCACTAACCAAACTTGGTTCAATCACTTCAAAGGGCTTTATTCCGTTGAAGGAGACATCCAAGGGAGGGAACCAGCAGGGCAAACCAGGCACCCACTAAAGGAAGAGTATTTTACGCTCATGGAGGTAGAAGCCGCAATAAACAAAATAGTTCCCACGAAAGCTGCAGGCCCGGATGGCCTACCCGGTGATCTATTTCTGGGCGACCGTGCACAATGAGCATGTTACCTTTTCCTACTAACTAATGCTATAGCTGAAGGAACACATGTCCCAACGTCATGGAAAACCACCGAAATAGTCCCAATACACAAAAAGGGAGCTAGAGACGATCCTGCCAATTACAGACCAATAAGTCTGATTGATGCTATGCAGAAGGTATTTGGCCGGATGCTTCTGCATAGGAACCAGGTATGGTCCGAGGAAGGGGACATTCTTTCCCAGTTTCAGACGGACTTCAGAGCAAAAACCGGGACAGTGGATCAAGTATTTAGATTCCTTCTTATCTATTGGAAGGTTGTGATACTAGGCAAAGGCAGTCTTTATTTAGCATTAATTGATTTGAAGACTGCCTTTGACCTAGTTCCTAGATCCAGGCTATGGAACACGCTTGGAGAAATGGGTATACCCCACTTCGTTCTTAATTTACTAGTTCGGCTGCATGAGGGGAACTTTGCCCAGGCCAGGTGGGGTGACCAGGGCCAACTCACTGAGCGCATCCTTGTCAAGAGAGGAGTAAGACAGGGATGCATTCTGGCACCAACCCTGTTCTCCCTATATGTGAACGGAGTAGTGGCAGACTCTCCTACCTTGGGGGAGAAAAAGATACCAACCTTGTTATTTGCGGACGACACGTTGTTGATATCTAAGACCCCAGCAAGGCTGCAGTGCTTAATTGATAGATTCCATCTTTTCTGTGAAAATCGGGTTCTGATCATAAATGCTAGTAAAACCAAATTCATGGCCTTTAATCCCCACAGGGCATGCAAGAATGGCCCACTTCTTGGTGGGACTCCCCTCGAAAAGGTTGATACCTTTGACTACTTTGGCGTAAGATTCTCCGATAAAATGTCATGGAGATCCCACCTAGGCAAGATGTTGATGGTTCATAAGCACACGGCAAGAGCAATACCAAAAGACCATCACCTTTCCCACACTAGGCCTGTACCTCCAGCCCTCAAGATATATGACACCAAGGCAGTCAGTGCTGCCCTCTACGGAGCTGAAGTTTGGGAATTTGATAAACTAGACGAGCTTTGTAGATCAGAATATAAATTCTTAAGAGATCTAGTAACAGTACCAAAATACATCCCCCTCAATCCGTTACTAATGGATATGGGTAGGCGATCGATGAGTGACATAGCTAAGCTGCGCCCCTTATTGTTTTGGGCCTGCATTAGAAGGACCCCTGAGCTTTCTCCCTATGCAGAGTCCCTCACTGAGGTTATCAGCCTTGACACCGGAGGGAAAATAGGTTGGATACGTGATACCAAAAAGATGCTATCTGCAATTGGGCTCAGTGGATGCTGGGCCAGTCAGGAACCCCCTAGGAGGGAGGAACTTAAATGCCTGTACTGGGAATGGGTGGACCAACGAGAGATTAGTAGATCCAATGTGGGCAAACTGACTACTGAATTCTATTCTCACAAGCAAAGCAGATATTATGAGCCTTACCTCGACCTAATCAAGGTACCTAGAGATAGAACACTCTACATGCATTTTGGATTTGGCTCTCTTCCAGTGGGTGAAGCGACAGTACAATAGTACCCAAACAATGGAAAAGATTCCCCCAGTTGCAAAGCCCCTGTGGAAAGCATTGCCCACCTACTGTTTGCTTGCCCGGTGTACAAAACATCACGGAAAAACTGGCTGAGCCCACTTTGTCGGCAGCTTGGCACACAGGATCACCATGTTGCACTTCGCATCCCTAAGTCAGACTCCAGACCTTTTTTATCTTGCTGTGTAGCAAAGTACTTGGGTCAAGCTTGGCTGATACGACGGAAAGCGCTTTCAAGGAAGACATAGTCCCCATTGTACAGACGACAGCCAGGACTGCAAAGTTATGATAGCACTGTCGCAAAAACCATCATGCACAAGCACTTTATTTTTAAATTCGGGTAATTAGCCTAAGCAAATTGAAAGTCCCTTCATGTATTATACTATAAAATGATGAATTATTACTTGGTTTTAACCTTGATTTTAGGATGTTTAAGTGTATATCTATTACTGCACTTCTTTTTTTATCTATACTAACTTTTAAGGCTACGTTACCCTTGTTTTATGATGCTTTTATGACTTTTATGTCGAAATAAAGCTTGTGACGATTATGAATTACAAAAGAGCCGTTGCAAAGTAAAAGAGAGTGTAAAAACCCAAACAAAAGACTGCTCTGTGCTGCAGAGAAACTCGGATTCTTTATAACTATTTCTGATGCAAGTCATACATGCTGAGATTGAAAAGAATCGAAGCAATTTTAGTCAAAGCGCTTACTCATTCAGCCATTAGGTTTTATTTTAATTACCTAATTAGTTGCTAGTGCATGAAAAGATTACAATTCGGGATAAAATGTAGTTGAATCATCTCATTTACATACTATTTAAATATATAGGGGATAAAGTACCCCCTGTAGTATAGTAGAAAGATATTGCAAGTCACTGAGCAGCTCTGTGACTATATAGAGGAATTAAGCCAAAGGACAAACTCCTTTAAAAGGTCATGTAACTATGATCAGCGTGATCTTGATGCACTAGCGTCATATTCTGTGAAAATTATTCTGAACAAAATTGTTAAAAATGAGGGTCTCTAGTTGGCAGTGGCTTGCACCCAGTCAGAGTAGGGACCCTTCCTTCTAGTCAGGATGAGGGAGATACACACACAGATAACCCCTGCTTACCCTCTTGTTAGCTTGGCACAAGCAGTCAGGCTTATAGCAGAGGCAATGTGTAAAGTATTTGTACATAACACACACAGTAACGCAGTGAAGAAACTACAAATGCACACCACACCAATTTAGAAAAATCAAGTATCTTTATCTAAACCATAGAAGACCAAAACAACATAAATCCAACATACAAACTAAAAATATAACTTTTAAAAGGTTTCAAGCATTTCTGTCCATTGAACTTTATGGATGCAGTGATTTTACACTAAGTACCTCAAGTGCATCGAAATCCACAAGGTAAAACAACCGCAGAGGAGGGAAGCTTTGAAAAACACAGCAATGCGCCGGTTTCTGAGTCCTTGGGGAGGTGAAAAGTCACTTCTACATGAATGAGAAGTGTTGCGTTGAATCCAGTATGGGGAAGCGATGAATCAAATTTCACGACGGTTCTGGTCTGCGGAGAATGCGTCGGTAAACTTGTTGCACAGATGCATGGAAATCTGGATGTGCTGGAGATCAACGGGCCATTGCAAACAGGTGCTGCGTTGGTTTCTTCAGCCGTGGTCCCATAATGCATTCAGCCACACAGCAGGGCCTGAGTCGGAGTCAGTGCAGTGGTCTCGGACCTCAGAGACATGGTGCACTGAACTCATGCTGCAGTGGTTTCTTCAGCTGTGGGCGGGAGCTGCATCGATTTCCTTGGCCGCACGACGGCAGTGGTGGAAATTTCTCCCACACAGCGATGCTGCCTCAGAAATACAATGCTACGAGTACAATTTTGCTGATAAAAATAAGTCCAACAAAAGTATTAAGACAGCTACCCATGGCAGTAATAATATATAGAAATGATTTATTTTTGCAGATATTTCCGGAAGAAAGGGCAGCCTCATTGCAATCCGAAAGATTACAATCCATGAGGACCAAGAATGTGAAATGGAGAAGGTTTTCAAAAACAGTTGGATTTACATAATAATGCAGAGATAGGACAGCACACAGAACAAATAAAAAAATCATCCTTTATCATTTTTTCAGATCACACCACCAGTCTAAGCCCCGAGGAGAACCTTGGAAATCATTGAAGGTTCTAAATGCATTGACAATAATCCATTTGGGCACAGACAGCCCAAATGGACTGCACGAGTAGGACACTGTAGTGGACAATACAAGAACCATTCAACTTAAAAAATGGTCTATGCAGTGGTCCCCAAGAGTGTCTATCTACCAAGAGACAGTGCCGGCTCTAGGGCGGTGCGATCGGTGCCACCATACCAGGTGCTGACTTGGGTTGGGGGCGCCATGTTCATCGTTTTAAAGCACCTGATGCAGCGTGCATTGTCCCAGCAATTTTCAGGCATCAATAAAAATGACAACTCTGGGGATTAATGGTCTTCCTGGAGAGAGACCGGAGCTTTGTCTAGGGAAAGTTTTGACTCATTATAGCGCAGAGGGTTAATATCCCTGCTGCGAAGAATGTGTCTGATTCACATCACAAAGTGCATATAATATAAATAGGTCAATAGTTTACTGCTTTGTCAGAGATCCTTTTGTTACTTGCAGTTTATAAGTTCATATCCTAATATAGAGCAGTGAGCTATTAACTGCCATCAAAGAGATGCATGCAAACTGCAAGGAAAATATTAGAGCTACATATTTTTTGCCCAGTCTTTCATTGTCCTATTATTGCAAAAGGAGTTCATTTGGGTAGAAATCAATTCTTATTATGAAAGAAAACCCCTGAATTTGTGCTTTTACAATTCAAGGACTCTTACACTATACTGCCTACTAGTAT
This sequence comes from Triturus cristatus, assembly GCF_964204655.1. NCBI lineage: Eukaryota > Metazoa > Chordata > Amphibia > Caudata > Salamandridae > Triturus > Triturus cristatus. The sequence goes on from NC_140583.1 coordinate 884,858,843, forward strand.
GGATGAAATGTGACTCCTACTTCTTGTAGGCTTCTGTCTTATGTAACATTTCCTATATACTGATTTACACACCGATGATTGATTGTCTCTGTGCAATGGATGTGTGAAGGAAAGTGTTCTAACATCTTAAACTGGTATGAGTGGCGCTATATAACTACATGAATCTAAGAAACAGTGGTTATGGAAACTTGAGGGGCACAGTCAAATGGTGGCAGTGAGGGAATCCGTGGCGGAGGTGGTCATGGGGGGAACCAACAAACATTGTCGCACAGAGTGCCACCAGTGCTAAAGCCAGCCCTGCCAAGAGACTCACGAATCACCAAATAATAGTGGTTTATTATGGCTGGTTAGGGTCAAGGAAAGCCGACTGGTATCTTGAGTATTTATTCACAAATCTTGTGTCCACTTGCACATGAATACTTTTTATTTGTATTTAGCTTTTGGTGATTTTAGCACTTTTTCTTGTGTTTCAACAACACTTGTTCAATTCATGTATTACTATGTTGAAATGTGATGGTACAGTTCTGTATTTGATGTTTATGTGTTGATCAACAGCATAGTTACATGTTTATGTACAGTGATAAAAAATAACGAGGCCCTATGATTACAAAAAAGGTGCAACACAGATGAAAACAAGGGTCAAGGTGATAAAGTTTCTTGTCCCGTTATTATTGAGTTACCCACAGTTACAAAGATTACAACTAGATTAACATTTTCTTTATACTTCAAATGAGGCCCAACCCCTATTTGATATTCAGCGTCAGGAAGGGAAATGCTAGAAATTGATGGTTTCAAGCAGGTCTGTGAGGCAGTAACAACTTCCAAGGGCACAGACCTGGAGTTGGCATCACTTAGCAGGCCAAAACTCCCAGCAGTAGAGTTTAGGGATGCTGCAGGGGAAGTCTATGCTGGCTTGCAGACTGCTTAACAGGAGGCAAGCACGCAAAAGCCCTTGGAGAAACTTCACAAGCAGTCTACAAAGCAAAGTCCAGCCCTTTTTCTCTCCAAAGCAGAAGCAGCAACTGCAGGCCAACTCAGCAAAGCAACACACAGCAAAGGGGCAGTACTCCTCACAGCTCTTCAGCTTTTCTCCTCGGCAGAGGTTCCCTCTGATCCAGAAGTGTTCTAAAAGTCTAGGGTTTTAGGTCTAATACTTACACTTCTTTTGACCTTTGCGGTAGGCATCCTTCAAAGGATTATCTTTGTAGTGCACAGGATCTTGTCCTGCCTAAAACGATGGATTTAGACCCAGATCTCTGTACTGGGGTGAATGTATGACATTGTTCTGCATTCTGTCCATTAATTGTTCTTATTGCATTTTTCACCCCGAGTGAGACGGGTATGCCCAGACGTGGGTCCCGTTCTCTCCATGCCACTGGAGTCAAGCTATCCTGGTTGATGAGTGGTGAAACCCCGAAAGCGGTCCTAGGATGCTTGTTTCCAGTCCAGGGACGACCTGGCCTGGCAGTTCGGGCTGGACTGTTCCCATTGGGCACAGGGTCAAGACTAATTTGCATATGGCTAGGTTCAAACTGGAATGGAATGGGGAGCAAAAAAACAATGGATTTAGGCCCAGATATCTGTACTGGGGTGAATGTTAGACATTGTTCAGCAATCCGACCGTCAATTGTTCTTTTTGCATTGGTCTCGGCTCCAGGCACACTCCAGGGGGTTTGAGACAGCATTGTGAGAGGCCAGGCATAGCCTATCCAGGTGCAAATGATATCTCCTCCCACCACTCTAGCTCAGGAAGGCCCTTCAGCCTGGTGATGAGCCATCAGGATATGCAGGGCACACCTCAACTCCCGTTGTGTGACTATCTGGAGTGAGCGCACAAACAGGTACCTGTGAGTCTAAACAATACTTTGATTCCACAGGCAAGCATAGGCACAGCATGGTTAAACAAGAAAATGCCCACTTTCTAAAAGTGGTATTTTCAAACATACAATTTAAAAAACCTTCACTAAAAGACGTGTTATTAAATCCTAAGCTCAGGGAGCCCAAATTCCAAATCCGCAGCTGTTCTCAATTGAAAGTTACACTTGTAAAATATTACATGGCATCGCCAATTATAACCTATGGGACCGCTAGTCCTTGCAACAGTGAAAAACGAAATGTGCAGTATTTCACTATCGGGACATACATACACACACCAGTACATGTATTACCTTTCACATACACTGCACTCTACCCATGGGTGTACATTGGGCCTACCTTATGGGTACCTTATATGTACTAAAAGGGAGGGTTGGGGCCTGACAAGTGGGTGGACTTGCCAGGTCAACATGACAGTTTAAAATTGCACTCACAGACACTGCAATGGCAGGCCTTAGAAACATTTGCAGGGCTACTCATCTAAGTGGCACACCAGTGCTGCAAGCCCACTGGTATCATTTAATTTACAGGTCCTTGGCATAGATAGTGCACTTTACTAGGGACTTAACAGTAAATCAATTGATCCAATCCTAAATATCCAATCATAATCTCAATTTAGACAGAAAGCATATGCACTTCAGCACTGGTTAGCAGTGGTAATTTGCCCAGAGTCCTAAAGCCAACAAAAACATGTCAGAAAAAATAGGAGGCAAAAGGTCAGGGAATAAACTTGCAAAAAGGGCCAGGTCCAACAAAAATCCAAGTGCTGACATTTGGAAAGATCAGTTTAAAGGACATAGGTCTACAGAAGGCACTTGATTAACTGGAGCTCAAATTGACTGCTGTTTGGAAATCGTATTCACTAATCCTCTCTCTTTTCGGCTGCCATATGGCAATAACAAAATATCTGTGTACACTTTGTCCAATGTTTTCTTGAGATTTTATATGCCTATATGGAAGGTTATTTTTAAAGCCATGAAAAAATTGAATGTGGCCAACCTAACACATTTTATGAATCACTTATTTGACTTGTTTTAGAGGGTAAATCCATTAATGCCACTTAGGGTCACACGTGGTGATAACTGTTGAATCTCAGGTACGTTACTTCTTTGGAGGACGTACTAATGGAACTAGCTTTGACTTCTACTTGGGGCATGGCATTCCAAGTGACTTAAAATGTATACTTTGTTATATAATCCCGGAAATAGTGGCTGCTCAGTGTAGCCTTAGTCCCCTTCCCCACCTTCCGACCAGCAACACTGAATATAACACAATTCATCTATGATCCATCAATTAATGTGCAAAACTTTAAAAACAAAGGACTTAATTAAAGAGTTTTTCCTGGTTGCTGATGTTGTTAATCTGTGATTACAACTTTGTTACCATCATGTAAAACAGGATGACTGTCTTGGATGTAAATTATCTTTTTGCCACAGAAAAAATAGAATAATAAGATTTATAATGTGTGTTAGTCCAGGTCCAGGATTACCTGGGCATAAATTGACTACCTGTGGAGAGGACTTTTGTATACAGCACTTTTGAGCTTCATTGAGAAGTTTCCTTCGAGTTTCATTTGACCCTTTACCAATGTGGAGGGTGTAGATGCTATTAGTGGTAGCCTGTGTCCTTTTTTCTCTCCACAAATGGAGAAGAACAAGCTATACAGGCATAGTTTTCTCCATGACATTACACTCTGGGATTTGGACTGGCTTTGTATTGCCATATGTATTAAAAGAAAAAACAGTGACATTTTCAACAAAAAAAACATTGGATAGGGTCATTTAAAGGAAAAAAAATACTGCAGACAAATTCACTTGTAATTTTTGTGGTGAATAACTGAGTCATTCTAAATCACTGATTCACTGTGAATCACTACCAATTTAAGACTGATTTGTTTAAAATTCTAAATTCTCTAACCAAATTTGTAATACCTCTGATTAACTTGTTAAAACAGTAATTAAAATGTTTTAGCTATGCTGGAAAAGTATTATTTTAATTGTAACTGTATTTATATAGTGTTTACTACCCCAGACCAGATGTTGAAGCGCTTTTCGGCGAGTGGCACAGCACACCACTACTCTAGGTGGATTAGTGATGGGTTAGTAGAGGGAAAATATAGATTGTTATTGGGAGTGGTGGACATGTGCGCATGTCAGTTGGATGATTAGGAGAAAGGAGGGATAACGGAGGGCAGGGTTTAGGAAGGGAGACCATAGTAGTATTAGGGGTTTGGGATGAGTCAGAGAGTGGAGTTAGGGGAATAGTTTGAATGAGGTTTAGGATGAGTCATACAGTAGTGGTTTGTGGAGGGTTGTAAAGATTTTTTTCCTTCGCAGTAGGTGAAAAATATATAACTATATAGATGGATACAACACATAAAAGTATGCATACTTAGATGTTAACATATTATGAATTTGCATAGTAGTTACAGGATAGTTTGGGGAAAATGTTGGACTGGCTCAACCCAAACAAGCCCCAGCATCGGAACATTCGAAGCTGCACAAACAGTATAGCAAGGAAATGTTATTTCATGTAAAGGATAGAGGTTGGATAAATATAATATATGTTAAATTAAACATAGCAGAAACAATATTAATAGAACCAAACAATAAAAAAAAGAAATGTAAATAGAACTTGGGAATGGGGATATGTACATATATATATTTAAGGCATACGAATGTAATGTATATATGCTTATTTGTATGTGTGTGTACTTCATGTATGTCTGCATACATATATATATGCATGTGTGTTTAAGGTACATGTATAGGGGTTTGGGGCCTTGGGAGTTCAGTAACATATTGAAAAAAAGGGATTGGGTTCCCTCCAATTATAGGAAAAAAGGAGATGGGTGTGTTTACACCCTATGAGTAGAAAAAGAGTGATGATATAAAAAAAAAGAGGGAGTTGAGGAGGTTGTTTACTGTGCATTAGCTATAATTTGTTAAATGCAATATGAACTTTTTTTCGAATTTTATGTAACCCAACACAAAAATCAACAGATAAATAATATGTAACTGGACCCACCATTCTCAGACATCATTGGATTATGGCCACAAATATTTGATAACAATATGGACCAATGTACTACCACTCCTAAGCAAAAAGATCAGTAGAACCCTCTTCGACCTGTCAGTCTTGAGGTGGTCTTCCCACAACTTTTTACATTCCTCCTCCATTTTTCCATAATCTCGTTTTTGCTGGCAGTAGGACTCTGTGCACTCAATCACTCCTAACCAGTACAAAAATCCTTCTGCTCACTCCTTAAAAGATGGTAATATTTGCTTATCCCCAATTGGCATATTTAATTTACTTATAAGTCCCTTGTAAAGTGGTACTACATTTACCCAGGGCCTGTAAATTAAATGCTACTAGTGAGCCTGCAGCACTGATTCTGCCACCTATTTAAGCAGCCCCTTAAACATGTTTCAGGCATGCCATTGCGGAGCCTGTGTGTGCAGCTTTAAATTGCCATTACTACCTGGCAAAATAAACCTTTTGCCGGGCCCTAACCTTCCTTTTTAATACATTTAAGTCACACCTGGGGTAGGCCCTGGACAACCTCGAAGGCAGGGTGCAATTTGTTTAAAAGGTAGGACATGTCCTGGAATTGAAAAACTCCTAAATTCGTTTTTCACTACTGCAAGGCCTATCTCTCCAATAGGATAACTTTGGAGTTGCCTTATTACATTGTGTACTTTTTAATTGGGAAGAGATAACCCGTTCATGTTTGGTGTCTCTGGAATCACATTTTGAAAATCCTAACTTATGGTAAAGTTGGATTTAAAATTCCAATTCTGAAAATCCCACTTTTAGAAAGTTGGCATTTTCTTGCCTTAGCCATTTAGTGCCTGTAGCCTCTCTCTGGTCACATGGCTGGTTGTAGCTGACAGTTGACCGTTGTATATTCCCCTAGACAGCCATAAACAATAAGGAGCTTATGTGTGCCTGGGTTGGCCATCCCTGGAAGGCTGGGAGGGAGGAGATGGGCACAGCCCCATTTGTGCTTGAATAGGCAGTGTCCTTCCTCCATACAAAGCACTGCAAACCCCCTGTAGTTAGTCTGGACCAGGGCAGGGAAAGCTGGATGCCTAGGGACTTAAAAGGGAAACCTCTGGAAACTTCCTCCCCACTTGAATGGACAACTGGGTATAAATTCTGGACCTCATACATCACCACTTCAGTCCACCTGAAGACCTGTGGATTCTCTGCCAGGAAGAAGGACTCCTATGCTGCTGAAATACTGCCATTCTGCTCCATTGCACTCTGCTGGACTGCTGTATCACATGCTGACCTGCTGCCATCTTGCCTAGGTGAGAAGGACTGAACTTGCATCTCTTGAACTCAGGACCTAGAGTGACTCCAAGCACTAGTTGGCTGGTCTCCTGATCTGAAGCCTCAGGGACATAACAGGCTTCCAACAACTTTGCAGCTCCACCTGGACCCAACAGCAAATTTGAAGATGACATTGGACTCTGCATCACAGCCTCACAGCTCTTCAAAACTGACACATCGCCCAACTGCTCAATGCATCCCCAACTCCGGACTTTGCATCGCATCCCTAGTCGATGGGCTCATCGATGATGGCTCAACAGGACCTCGCACCGCAGCCTTGATGCATCTCAGAACCGATGGATCGCTTGGGCTGCACGACACATATTCAACACGGATCCACGCAATGCTCAGCAAACCCAGATTCAAGGTACCCTGTTCAGTGGGCCTAACTGGTGAACTTGTGAGTTTGCACTGGTCCAGAGCAACCAGATATCCACAGCTGGTGTTTTATGCCTTTTGGCGCTGTTTTCTCTAAATATTTTAAAGCTAAATATGTCCAGTTATACTTTTGGATTTTTGTTATTTTGGTCTTATTTTTTTTATCAAATGGTGCTCTATTTTTCTTACCTGGTGTGGGGTTTTCACTGTTGTACTGTTTGAACTGTTGCACAAATACTTCACACATTGCCTCTAAGAAAAGCCTGACTGCTCTGTGCCAAACTACCAGGTGGTTGAGCAGAGGTTAATTTGAGGTGTGCTTGTACCTTACCGTGACAAGGATTGTGGCTGCTGCTTGACCAGGGACAACACCCCAGTCAACCAACAACGGAAAATTTCAAACAAATACTTCAACACATAAGAAGAGAGATTTTTTGATTCAAATGTGACTATAAGTGCAGGAAATTCATCTTTTCAAATGGATTTGTGTTTTTCGCTGACTTGCATAGCTTGTATTTTGACCTCTGGGTAGTGAAGAACTACCAGGAAGCTCCTTTTTGTATGTACCTTTGACTTCAACGTGTTAGGTGTTTAGTTGGTGTAGTTTATTTTTTTGTGTCAGCTATAGAAATGTGCTCAAATGGCGCAGGCTGCCTAAAATGTAAAATACCACACATGAACCTAGAGGAAGCTTTTGCCATTCTCAAATGGAGCAAATCCGATCACAGAAACAGTGAGGGAGCCATAAGACACTGGAGGCCCACGCTTCAGTGTTGATTTGAAACCAGAACCTCTTTTTGTATTTAAAATTCTAACTTTATTCAAATGTACGTTAGCTGCCAGTGAATTAATTAAAGTTAATACCAACTGCATAGTGCTCTCAGATAAAATGTAAGTTGCAGCACACTTACATTTATTCCAATTCAATACAATTTTTTTAAATGTAAAGTTTCACAGTACAATACATATGCTTCTATAAGTGATCTAACGCTCCACTCTATCACAAATCCATGTAGATAAAAATATGCACACATTTAAAAAAAAAACTGTAACAAATTAAAAGTATAAGCACTATATAACAAATTAATAGCCTAAGTACAATTTAAATCACCTAATATTGAAATGTCTAGGATATCTTCACCTTAATTCTTCAACAGCAGCCAGGCAAATATTGCATTCATTAAAACACGCATAGGGCTCGTACCCAAGTTACATCTCCTGTAATTAGAATTAAAAAAAAAAGAGTAATCTTTAATTAGGAGTATTAACATTTAGCTGAAAATAGCAAATCTCTGAATTTAAAGTAGCTCTTAAATACAAATGTATTTTTTCAAACAATTGCAACTTGACAAACGAAGGTACTATTCTTAAAATTCAATTAAAGTGCAAATCGTGATTAAATCTTCTCACAAATTACTATATTCTTTTTGATCTATGGCTTTAAACATTAATGCGTGTGATTAAACTGAACCTTCTGTTCATTTATACTCGAATTTTGCACATGTTCACTATTTTGTAAAAGTTAAAAAATTGGCTACACCATTCTACATCTAAAAAGAAGAAAACTTTCTAAAATTTGAGGTGAGGCATGATTGATATTTTATCAAAAGCACACTTATTGGGGAATATACTTTCCAAACTATAAAAAGTCTAAACAAATTCTCTATTCATGTGCTTAACTGTGCAGGCAAAAAGAAAACGGCCTTCCGCAATTTACCTTCAGCCAGGCATAAGAAGCATATTGCAAAAGGAAAGCTCTTCTGACCACATATTAAATTGGCTGCAATTTTGTCAGTGTAAGCTTTTTACAATGCATCCATGTTACGTTACCCAATAGAAAAAAAGGAGAAACCCCTGCCCGACAGATGTTTCTCTTGTCATCTGGGAAGATGAATGTGACATACTGGTCATTGACTTAACACTAACATCCCCAATATTGGTAGTTTTCCACAACATTTAGGGCCTTATTATGAGTTTGGTGGTCCTCCTGTTGTCCTGCCACCTACGTGCTGACAGTAGGACCGCCAAGCCCGTTGAGCATATGCCTGCTGGATTGCAACTGTAATCCATGGTGGGTGGGCGGTGCTGCGACGGTTTCAAGGCGGGAGCTGTATAAGGCTCATGGGTGAGCCTTAACTGCAGATGCCACATGACAGCCCCTGCAGCACGTTCCTTCATGGTGTGGCATGCATGCCACACGTGCAGGAACTAGGGTGCAATTCCAGGGGGGGGCACAACATGTGCGACAGGGAGACCTGTTTGGATCCCCTTAGTTGCCTCTATGCCACTCTTTTTATGGCGGTCTCCATACCATGAAAGGGGCGGTGGACAAGCAACTCATAATATTCACGACAGTGCTGCAGCGGCACCACCAGCATATTGCTGCCCCTCTCCACTGCACAACTGCCATGGGATCCTGGTTCCACAGCAGACGCAGTGGTCATGTGGCACTCCAACCGCCACAATCTGAATACTGCTGGCGGACACGCTGTGGTTGGCCCACCACCATGAGTATGGTGGTCCTCAGGACCACGGTACTAGTAGCAAGGGCCTTAGTGTTTTAATTCAATACTCACATTCTGGCACTGACATGGGACATATTACCAAAAATTATAATTTTGCTTTTCTTTTAGTTAACCTGCATCTTGTTTACCTGGTGCAATCAGAAAAAGAGCTCAACTCTTTCTGTAGCCCTTTAGGTATAAGGTCTAGTAGTGCAATATAATCTCGGTACATCAAGCAAGTCTGAAAGGAGCAACTGTGTGCAAGGTGACTTAGAAAATAGCTGCATATAGTCAAATATCATGAGTGTGTCTAAATGCCCTCTTGGTTAAAGTAATTCTGAATCAGACATTATTCATGTGAGTTCATTATTTATTCCTGGTAGGACCCAAACCTAATTATCAATAAGTAGTTCAATTAATACAATGAGTAGTCCCTTTAGAATTGAGTTGGCCTTTCATTTGGATGCGCGTGATCTACCCTAATGAATGCATTGGAAAATTCACTATCAGCTTCTTGTACCTTATGTTTTTGCATTGCTGATCTATTTGTGTGTTAAAAATCTTAGGGCAAGTTTATCACTGGTTGAGCAGTTGACTCTATAGCCATTCGGGTTCGTGGGATCAGGTTTTCTTCTTTACCCAGACCTGTAAATGTTCTAAAAATGATCTGGCAAACAATTCGTCAGATGAGTCCGGTAGGGCAACTGGAAGATCATTAGCTCGGTTGGCTCTTTTTTATTTTTTAAATAGCATTACAAATAAGTGCCCTCACACATATCTAAGAAAGAGGTGATGCACCTTTTTTGCAACCCATTCACATCACCTCCGGCTGCAACTGTCAAATGGAATGCTGAGCAGTTCCATCAGCATTCCAAGAACAACAATTTCAGAATTCATTACATCAGCATGTAAGTGGAATATGGAGGAAGGTGAGATGCCACACATTGATAATCAAACTCTTGTACAAGGATTGTCTAAGCAGGCTTTAAAATGCATTGCCAATAATTTGGCACAGAGAATAGCTTCAGATTTATATACCGAGTTTAGTATCCCATCAGTGCAAGAAGCACTAGAAACTCTGCACTTACTAATATATGTTTCTTTGTTTTGCTAACTCACAATGAGGTCACTAACAACTGCAGTATATGAGTTAAATGTTGTCAATAAAAGGTCAGGGTTGCAGACAGTATGCAATGCAGAAAAATAAGAGTTCAACTCGTGAACTCATACAGGAGTTGCTTTTTGGAATCTCATTTCTGTGTGTGTCTTTGTCCTTTTGTATAAAGAAGACTGATTGAACTCTAACACAAAGACTGAGAAATCTTCTGAGTCGCAACACATGTATTAATATGTATTCTCAAAATGTTGGCACAGGGACTTGCTTTGTATTTGTATTTTGAGATTAGTATCTCATCCAGAACTTCAGCACAAGAAATTTTGAATTTATGAATATACATCTGTTTCTTGCTAACTCACCATAAGTGTAGGTTTAGCATTCTATCAATCACAAATCAGGATTGCAGTTTGTATATAATGTGGACAATAGGACCACCTCGTGCGCAAATTGCATTTTTTACAATGTTATTTTTAATGGTCCTGGCTACACATTGCCAGAATCCTCTCATATTCTCTTTAAATGAAGCCTCGTGGATATTACACGAGGCAGGCGCTATAGATAACTATTTTGTGGCTTTTGTTTGCATTTGCTACATCTATGTTAATAAATGTTTTCAGATTTCTTATTCATACCTTGATCTCATTGGGCTATGCTATACAGGCAAAATCATTTCAGATACAAATATAAATCAAGCTGATACTGCAGAGTTTTTTGGTAGAGGACTGTTACAAACCCTATTATCGAACTTGTAAATTCTGCAGTATTAATATCGGACTGTTTACTCCCATTTGGTTTCAAGCAGTGAGTAAAAACTAAATGGTTGAACAACATATCTGATAAGTGATTAGTAAATGCTGTGCGAGCGAACAAAGATGTATAATCACTCTTAATATTACATAAGACAAGTAAGGTTCTAATTAGCTTTATGAAATATTAGGAAATCAACAAGTGTTAAGCAAAAGATCCTTTTCTCCCTTTCCACTAGAATCCCCCAGAGAGTCTCTTGGAACTAGATATTGAGGATGGCACATTTCTTTTTGAGGCTTTTGACAATGGGTAGGAACCTTATTTATCAATCCTGAGATAAGAACATTGGGGTTTATCCATGCTTCTTGATTCATAAGTGAGTGAGTGATTGAAAATTGTATAAATACCCAGAAACAGTGCCCTGAAACTGAGAGAGAAAAAAGGCTGAGAGGATGCGGGCTGACCGGCACAAAGGATCCAAGCTTTGTTGAAAAGCCAGGCCTTTAGCTTATTACTAAAAATTGAAGCAGGCACCAAGAAACATACGCCGAATGGCGACAAGTTCCAGCATTTGGAGGCTGAGAAAGACAACTTTAACTGAACCCCTCCTTCTGAAAGGAGGGGTACAGTTTGAGTTGCGGATGTATAATCTCAGAAATCCCTCTAGCTGGTAGAACTGGATGAGGTTTTGATTAAAAGTAGGAACTTTTTTTAAAAGTGCCTTAAATACTAATCAACATACATTAATGATGGATCACTTGTGAATTGGGAGCTATTGTAGTTCTGTTAACTAAACATTGACGATGAGTCGTGCTGCTAAATTTCAGACTATTTGAAGCTGATACATTTAGCAACCAGGAAGCACCAGATACAGAGAGTTGCTGTAGTCTGAGTGAATAGTAATTCAATTATGAACAAAGGTCTCATAAATCTATGGAGGAAGGAGCAAAAGGACCTTCCCGAGGGCTCAGAGCAGAGGCGAACACATGGCATAGACTATGGAGACCTAAGAAACAAATGACAGGTTGTATTAGACTTACTGCTGAGATTCCTCTCAGTTCTGGACAGTGCAGCGGGGATCTTCAAATTCATATAGCCACCAGTAACAAGACCAGAAAGAAGGCTATTTACCAAACAATAGTTTTCCAGCCGTGTAATTTGAGTCACTTTTTATTCCTTCATTTGGCAAATGCTGACATGCGAGCCCTAGAGTCATTTTGCATGGGCCCCAAATTGTTGGACACCAATACTGAATACTGCCTGTAAAGGATAGGATGCTAAAGCCAAATGAGCATAACAGGGCAGCAAGAAGGATTGTCAAAACATTAAATAAAGTACAGATTAAAGAGGAGCCATACGGGACTCCATAAGGGCGATGAGAGTTGGAAGGAAATAGAATGACAGACTGTGATCTGTCAGATAGGAAATAGCACAGCTACTTCAAGGAAGACTTGCAGACAATGATGATGAAAAGGCAAGAACAGGATGAGATACTGTGTTGAAAGCTACTAATAGGTGTCACAAAATCAACGCGGCCAAACATTCCCAGTCTAAGAGGCCTAGTAACACTTATGTAACAGTTAGTAGGGCCATTTATGTGCTGTATTGTGAACAAAGGCCTGATTGAGAGGCATCAAGTACAGAGATGGATTGTAGATAATGGTAGAATTGTTGGGGTGTGGAGACAAATGGGTGTTTATGTTTGTTTAAAATTGGAATGAAAAAAATACCCAGCAATATAATTGGGGAACTGACCCTGTTGTGATAGTTTTAGTGCACTACGTCCATCAGAAAAGGCAATAACTTCAGGGTGGTTAATATTGTCTAGATGTAAATTCATGTCACCTAATAGATAGAGAAATTAAAGAACTTCAGAATGTGTGGTGCATGTCCCGCAGTTAAAGAGTCAATAAGTCACAAGGGGGTAAAATGGTGACAGATCAAAGCAGTGGAAAAGTAGAAGGTAGAGGAGTGGTTCAAAAGAGAAGACCCAAACCTCTTCACCAGGTAAGATTGTTATTAGGCAGAGAACAGGCAAATTTAGATTGATGAATAACTGAGGCCCCCAATCGTGCAATAGGTGCATGTACTATTAAATAGTCATTGGGAATGGCCAATGCGGTATCAGGTGCACAGGTACACAAAGGCTATTTCTCTGTGAGAAACATTGTATCTTTTCTGTGGGTTTGTATGAAATCAAGAATATCTAAACTATGTTGAAGAAGAGATCTGGTGTCAATAAGATAACATTTGCAGCAGCCTGCAGTGGTGCTGCTGTTTGTCTACTTCACTAGTACGGATTTAATATATACATAGGTGGATTACAGTTGGTAAATAAATTTCAAACATGACAAAACTGAGGTCCTGCCAGGAGGTGAAGTAGAAAGTGAAGGTACTTATGTGCCTTGCTGTAAAGTCAAAGTGTCCATGAATCAGTGTCTCTGGAGACTAACCGGGAGGATGCTGTTGGTGGGAAAGGACCAGGTTGGGCGCAGGCAGGCTTGGCTTTGGTGCAGATGTGGGACACCACCACCACCAGTGTTGGCAGCAGCAACATATCTCTTCAGGGGACCACGTTCAGAAGTGAAGCTAAAGCAAACACAAGGAGATGATAGACAAAACGCTGACCCTTTTCAGACACTCACCCCCAGTAACAGATATGGGTTGAATCCATCATTGTTCTTTAACTCAATTCGAAACGGGTCCAAGGATGCTTGTTTCTGATTCAGGGAGACATGGCTCGGCAGTTCAGGCTGGACTGTTCACATGAGGCACAGGGTCAAGACTGATTTGCATATAGGTGGGTCTGAACTGAGGTGGCGAAGCGAGCTAAAGAACGATGATAGATTCAACCCAGATCTGTGACTGGGGGTGGGTGCCTGAAATGTTTCAGCGCTCCGTCCATCATCTCCTTGACTTTGCCAGGAGTGAGGCTAGCCCAAAGACTCGCTCTGTTTGCTCATATTTCTGTTTAAATCACTTTGTACCTAAGTACTCTATCATAGCAACCTGCAATTACTCTTGGCATTTGGTACTCTACACACTCTGAATAAATATGTAAACAATGTGCTGCTGCCAGCCAGGAATATTAACAATACACAATTCATTACCTTTCATATAACAGCACAATTATACACAACAACAGTCATGCCACTCCCCTACACCACTCAACCTCGATAATTGAACTACCACTACCTCATTACTAACCCACCCTGCTGCAATACAACAACCACACTTCTGGCCAAGTCGTAAGCTCATTGTGAAAATGTAGAGTGTTATACTACCTCATATCACCACATTGCCATCCCCACACCACCAAACTATCCCCATTCTGCACAATACTACCAAAACTACAACACTTCAGTAAAACCTATTATCACTGCTCTTACTCCTGAAGCCGTACACTAAACACTACTTTACCCCATCACTATAATCGCATGACTACACTATCACCCCACACTCACCGATCATCATCTCATCTTGGCACCACAATACCATACTCCACTGACACAAGACAAACTTACTACTATATTACCACTCCAAACTCTGCATTATCACACTCACAATGGGCCTTTTTCAAAACATTACACCACCCTCTTCCACCACCACATTCGTATCTCCGCTTACCAACTAATACTAGCCAATCAATATCCTCAGTTCAGACTGGCACAGTCAGAACAACATTATTAACTCTAGACCATACTACCCACCTCAGTGCTACAACATGAACCCAAGCACCATGTTGTTACTTCTCTGCACCACACTGCTACCCACATCGCTGCCCTCACACAACACTACGGGCCATATGTACAAGACCCTTTTAATTATGTTGTGGTGGTGAAAGAGGCTTTGCCTTAGTTACACTTAATGTGGCTTAACGCTGCCTTGTAAATAAGGCCCCCTTTCACGCTATACTTTGTGTGAAAGGGATGGGCAGTGGGTGTTGTATTGGGCGTTCCACCACAACACCCATTGATTTGACACTGCCCCCTATGTACAAGGGCAGCCTACCTAGGAGGCAGTACCAAAATTAAGACCAGGGAAAACCTGGTCCTGACTTGGCAAAACAAGAAGAAATGCATTATTTCTCCTCGTTGCCATGGATTGTTTATGTACAGGAAGGTCCCCCTTCCTGTACATAAACAATCTGTACAAAAAAGTGCCATTTTGTGACTTCCATGTGTGCTGCATGAAGGGACACCTTCCTACACATAAACAATCCTCCCCTGCATGCAGACACCCTTGCACTATGGTGTAAGGGTGCCTGCGTTGCTGCTGCACTGTGAAGTGTAGCACCAGTGCAGTGGGAAATGCAAGGCTGCACCATATCCTTGTAAATATGGTGCAGCCTTGCGTTTCTGAAGTGGCGGAGTAAGGCGGTAAGCCATGACGGCTAGTGCCTCACTCTTCCACTTCACTTGTGCATATCCCCTATATTTCTTATGCTACACTGCAGCATTACCAACACCACCACTGCATTATCAACTAAGAGCACTGAATAGTCACCTCTACCCCTCCCAAACCTTTACTGATACCACTGCACGACTGCCTTTCTTGGCACTGCATCATCACTGCAGAGCATTAAAACCCCAAACCTTCACTACTAAGTCAGACCATTACCATGGGACCCTTCCATGTTGCCCTGTCGACTCACAGAACTACCACTTTATTTTTTTTTAAATCATTCTCCACCTCTGCCCCCTCAAGAAATACAATTTCATCCTGCAGAACTATATTTTGCCCCAGACTTGCACTAGGACTCCTAGCATTGCAATACCTTCACACTGCCATCTTTTGGCACAACACTGCCACCTCTACAATTGCACTGCCAGCCCCACTTCACTACCCCATCCATCCTATCACAGAACAGCTGGCCGAGTCACTGCTTTTCCTTTCAAACTGCACATCCACTTCACAGCACTGCACAACCACTCAAACCACTCACATGATTTTATTACTACCCCATCTGCAGAGCTCCACTTTGCTGCCAAGTGCTAGTGCGTCAAGACAGCTACTATTGCACCACTAGTTGTAAGACCCAAATCTTGATATCACTAAATCTCAAGCAGACCACCACCTACCAGCACTGTGCTGTCACCCCCACATCACTTTACTACCACCTACACCACAATACCATTACTGCAGTATTACATTTGATAACCACACAATGCCTCCTTCCAAAAAACAACTATATGGCCTTCCAAGATTGGACTACCAAGCACAAATAAAAGAGTACTACCCCAAGGCCCGGCTATCACTCCCTACATGGCATTAATATCTCTACACTACCACTCACATGATGACCCCACCACTGTACTAGCAAATACAGCTGGTATACTGTGCTCAGCTGCACATTACTACTCAACAGTCCTACATTACCACCTTCCACCCTCCACACCATTTGCCTCAAAGTCGAACTACCACCCTCAGCATCACACTGCTTGAAGTGCACCACACTAATACTCTGTGGACCTAGGCTACCATTCTGAAACACAACTACCAGCCCTCAATGCTGCACTGTCACTACTGTACTACCACCATGGCGCTGTGATATAGCTAAAGCCACACCACTACATTACCATTCAGAACACAGTGCTAAGACACTATACTGCAATCACCACACTGCTACCCAGTCTGTTGCACACTGAATCTCCACCACTGCTCTAGAAACTCAATTGCTGTGTTGTTAGTTTACCTCATTCAGTGTGCTACCATTCATAACAGCAAACCCCACAAAAAGGCACACTATTCCACCATCCCATATCACTGGGCTTCTATACCCTCTCAATAGCATCTACCACTGTCCAGCACATCCCCACTACCCGTTATCACTGCCGCGCCAACCCCTAACACTGCATCACCCCCACAGTATTGCTCTACCACCCAGAGCACTTCACTATAGCCTTACCGACACTGCCATTCTGCCTTCCGGCATCTGCACATAAAACTCATATTCGTGTACAAAAAGAGGTTTTCACTACGAAAATAGCCAGACCCATTTCTGCCTCCTTGTCTGTTTCTCTTTCTCTGCTTACAAAATACGTGTTGCTTACAACGTGTCCCTTTGCTTCATTCTTATTCTGTTCTTCTGTCCGGCTCGATTTTTCATTTCATGCCTTTTGGAAATGTGCCCATATTAATCTGCACATTATACATTTCGAATATGTTCTCACAAATATTTTATAAGCCTAGAGCAACTGCAATGTTTTTGACTGAGTGCCGTAATGACGCCTAATACACCATATGAATAAGCACGTTTGACAGATTAAATATTTTGCCTCAGAAATATATTGGTTACAGAAAAAAGATAGTCTGACATAATTAGAAGTATTCCAACATAAAGCTTGACAGGTGTGTCTTCAAAGTTAATTAGATTGATTTGCATAAAGCACCTGAGGACAGCTAGTTTTTAAATAGACTTGATTTTAATGTCACCCTGTATGAACAAAAACAGCCTGTGGCCAGATATTCTAATCTCCTGACAGCTCGAATGCAGTGGTGCCTAAACCGGTTACAGCCCCAACCAGTCCAAGCATCATTCAGATGTCCCAATGGGATGCAAAGCACTTCTCTCCTACTTCGCGCACCCCATGCTAGGTATTTTCATGGTCAGAAGCCGTTCATTAGTTAACAAACATATAGTACTATCCTTCTAACGCCGCTCAATTTGCACCAGGACTCATTTTAATCACCTAAGAGCCTATATTATATAACTTTATGGACTGCTGCATGGCCGCACTACATTTGATTACTTAGTAACGATTTGAATGGTTTGTTCACTGTTATGCAATGGTTTTAACTAACCATGCTAATACATTTGACTTTTCTCGACTTGACATAGCACTCCACTGTGGGAAGGACATAGCCAGCGACGGACTTGAAATATTTAGACTCTCTGTACCTTCGAGGAGGGTGGAAAGGTAAGCTTACACTGTTGACACAGATCAAGATAAAACTAGCCACAGCGGTACTGCACTGCATTGTGCAAAAGTGTCGGCTTTTTGCCTAGTTTCTAATAAATGTGTAAAAAACCTGTAGTAAATAAGCAGGCATAGATGGATATCTTCTTGTAGGGCAGTTTAATAAGTCAGAGCAAACACAAGAACAGACTCTCCACGACAGAAGCCAACAGCAACTGTCTTGGAAGAGAACATAGAACTCACAAGGCAAGGAAGAACATAGGAGAATAAACATTCTATGAGCATAGAGAACATTAAGCATGTACTACACATCTTCTTCCCTTCTAAAGAAAACAAAAACAAAACAAACAAAAAAAAAAAAAACACATCAACATACAAAATCTTGCAAGTAGGTTGGAGCCCTTCTAAAACGTGGGGTGCGATTAGAGACCAAAGGCACAGGTAGAGGAATAGGATTAGATGTTGACGAATCCCCAGCACCCCCAACCACCAGAGGAGCAGCATCAGCAGAGTGAGACTCCAAAGGAAGAGAAGCCAAAAGATACCCACTGCTACCTTCTTCAGAAGAAGAAGATACTCCAGAAGGTTCTCCAAGACCTTCCAAAGAAGCACCTCTTCGATACAAAGCTACCCGCCTGAAATTCCAACATTCCCCATTGTTGAGAATGACACAATGATCCAAAACCTTCTTAACCGTAAAAGGACCCTGAAACTTTGACAATCCTTTGATTATCCTGCCCCTTTTCACCTTGACTAAATCCCCCACACAAAAAGGAGGCACAGAAGAAGTAGGCAGCAGTGCAGCAAGATCCTTTTCCCCAGCAACCACCTTCTTCATCCAAGCAGGAATCAATTTAGAACCAGGAACCCGCCCCCTCATAATTTGAAAAGGAGACAGCTGACCATCAGCCAGAGGTTTAGTGCGATATGCCCACAACATTTCATTGACCATTTCCGTACAATAGAACCATCAGAAAAAGCCATCTGTATGATGTCCTTTACCACCCTGTTAGCCCTTTCACAAATCCCATTGCCTTGTGGGTTGTATAAAGATGTGCGATGGTGAGATATCCCACAACCCATGAGAAAAGATTGCATATCAGAGGAGATTAGTTGAGTACCATTATCAGTAATGATTATAGAAGGAAGACCCTCATCCTTGAACAAATTTCCTAAAAATCTGATAGTGGTGTCAGTAGTGATATTGTTGGTAAATTCTACAACTAACCATTTTGAAAAAACGTCCACCACCACTATGGCAAATCTGTCTCTCTCATGTAACTCACCCATGGGACCAATAAAATCTAAACAGATGGTGTGCCACGGTGAACCTGGAGTAGGTAGATGCCCCTGCGAAGTACCAGGACAAACCTTGAGTCTCTTTTCCCCCTCTCTACATGTTGGACAATTCTCCACCCAATCCACAACTTGAGAATCCATACCAGGCCACCAGAAATTGTCTTTAATACGACGTTGAGTGAGAGTTTGACCCAAATGCCCCTCATGTGCCAAGGCCAAAAGTTTGCTCCTAAGACCACAAGGAGGTATAAACCTTTCCCCTTTTGCAATAAGATTGTCCCCAACAAGGGAAAGATCATCCAAAACCTTGAGAAAAGGACGCACAGAAACCGACACCGCACTCTCCCTTCTGGAGCCAAGCAAAATAAGTTTGATAACCTCCTGCAACGTTGCATCCACAGCCATCTCTCTCTCCCAATCACAAGCTTGAAAAGCCCCTTCACCAACAAACACAGCATCTTCCACTGAAGCTACCGCAATATCATTAGAGGTGCTAGAAGTAGAAGGATCAAGAACTGAACTCCAATCTAAAGATAACCTTGACAGGCAATCGGCTTGAGTGGTTCTTCCAGCCCTGGATGTGTTGAACAGAGTATTGAAATTCTTGGAGCTTAGAAGCAAGCCTAGCCAGTCTAGCAGAGCCTTTGCCCGTGCCCCCGGGAGAGAGAACTTTTATGAGAGGCTTATGATCGGTTTTCAGCACAAACTTCAAACCCCACAAATAAGTTCTAAAGTGTTCCACCGCCCAAGCAGCAGCTAGAGCCTCCCTCTCAATTACCGAATAATTTTTTTCCGCATCAGTTAAGGTTCTAGAAGCAAAAGCCACTGTACACTCAGACTGATCATAAACTTGAGATAGCACAGCCCCCAAACCAGTAGCACTGGCATCCACGGTCACCACAGAGGTCTTTTTAATGTCGAAAGGAGTAAGCACTTTTGCATCGCAGATCTCTCTTTTGATGGCCTCAAAAGACTCTTGTAACTGGGAAGACCAAACAAAACTAACACCTCTCTTGAGGAGTGACCTCATAGACACAGTCTTATCAGAATTTTTTTTCACAAACTTAGAGTAATATTCAATAAGTCCCATAAAGGAACGCAACTGATCTTTGTCCTGAGGCCTATGAGCAGAATGAATAGCACGACATAAGTCCTGTTTCGGACGTACACCACTCGCACTAATAGTCTATCCCAGATAATCTATCTGTTCAGTCAAAAACTTGCACTTGTCCCTACGCAGCGTCAGCCCGGCTGACAAAAGTCTGTCCAAAACCAACCTGAGAGTGACATTGTGTTGCTCTTCAGAATCGCCAAAAATCAAAATGTCATCTTGGAAGAACACAGTATTGCCCACACCTTCAAAAAGATCAGTTACCATCCTCTGAAACACACTGGCAGCCGAAATGAGACCAAAGGGCAAGCGTGTAAATTGAAACGTGCCAAACGGTGTGATGAAGGCTGTCAGGTGTTTGGAGTCCTTGTGAAGATTAATTTAGTGATAAGCACTTCTAAGATCCAACTTAGAAAACACCCTAGCACCATGCAGAGTAGTGACCAGTTCTGAAATGTTAGGAAGTGGAAAAGTATCCGCAATCACACAGTCATTCAATGACCTCAAATCAACACAGAAACGGAGTTTGCCATCCGATTTATTTGTAACGACAATGGGAGAAACCCAAGGTGAAGCCTCCACAGGTTCAATAACCCCAGAAACAAGCATCTCATCAATCATACCCTTAACTTCTTGCCTAACAACTATAGGAATGCGCCTAGCTTTGTGTTGCACTGGAACAGAATTCTCTTTTAAGACAATGCGATGAGAATACCCCTTGAGCTGACCCAAACCCTCTCTGAATACCAAGTTGGCCTTCTCTAGGATATCCAGCAAGCCACTGTCTTCAACAACCATTACTTGTGGAGAAGCACGGGGATTGACAATTATTCCTAAGTCATACTGATGAATCCACCCAAGTATAGCTGGACCAATCTTCGACACATAAACTTTGCCATGTATTTTCCTGTAAGAAAAAATAATGTCCGCTGTGAAATACCCCACAATGTCAATAGTCTCACCTTGATAACCACCCGGGGAGATGTCCTTGGGTAAAAGACACCTAGAACCCCATTTGTCCCTGAAAAGTTCGTAAGGAATGATAGTGTACCTAGAACCTGTATCCACCATTAAGTACACTTCTTTACTATCAATGGTGAAAAGAGCTTTAGGCCTAACCTTACGCCTATCGTCAACTATCTCTGCAGAGTCCTCATCAATAACCAAAATTTTATGGCCCTCCTCATCAAATAGAATAGAGTCCTCAACAGTGGTGACAGAAGAGCGAGGTTTGCCGCGACAAACTCTGGCATAATGGCCCATTTTACCACACTTAAGACACTCTTGTTTAGCTGCAAAACAAAATTTTGAGTCAGAGGAATGAACAGAGCTACCACATCTGTTACACATACAAGGTGAAGACAACTTTTGTGTATTTAGCGGTTTGGAAGTAAAGTTCTTTTTAAAGGCATTTTTGTTCTTAACTGCAGCAACATCAGACAGTTCACTAGAAGCAAAAGTTTGATCTGAATACTCTTGGGTCGAGATCTCATTTACATCACTAGACGGCTTCTTCTCCAATTCTTTCATATACCCTTGTGAATCTTCTACAATTTTAGCTAATTCAATAGCGGTTTGTAAGTTAGGGTTTTTAGCCGCCCAAAGACGCTCCTGAACTTTCTTAATGTTACATTGTACAATAAGTTGATCTCTAATGAGCTCATCAGTCATATTGCCAAACTTACACTTGACAGACATTTCTCTAAGTCTTTCCACAAAGTTGTCGATAGTTTCACCCATCTTTTGACCCTTGGTATAAAATCTATACCTATTCATGTCCAAATTCTCTTCTTTGGCATATCGAACTTCTAAGCGACATATTGCTTCCTTATACTCATCTGGGACAGGTTGACCATTTGCCTGTAGAGCTTGTGGTAAATATCGAAAAATGCGTTGACCTTCCTTGCCCAAAGAACTCAATAACAGGGCCTTCTTCCTTTTAGCGGAATACTCTTGTGCATCCAAAGCATCTAGATAGTTCTCAAACATTGGGAACCAATCATCACACGAGATGCTGGGTTGACCAGGACTGGCCAAAAAACTTGGAGGAAGAACTATCGACGGATTTTCGTTGGACATTTTGATTTAAAAACAATCCATGCGCACACACAAGAATAAACTGAAGGATAAGGAGCAAAATACCCACAGGAAGAGTAACAGGGCCTGTGTGAGTATCACCACTGTACTAGTGCAAAGCACGAAGATCAATGACAAAAGAAGAATGGTGGGCGTGTACACACACACCAAAAGAACAACAGTACCTGTGTGTCTCCTCACAATACACAAGGCGTGTGTATCGCCGCTGTTATCAGAGCACTGCACCGGATCGGACCGTCACTTCACAATACACAAGGCATTGCCGCTGTTAGACTGCACTGGATCGGCGACAGACGTCCGTGTCCGTAGTAATGACAACGATGTAAACAAAGATGGCCGCCACGTACAGGACGTGAGAGCGTCAGAGCGTCAAAGCGTCAGAGTGCCAGAACTCCCGAGGACCTGACACAGGACGCCGGATTCCAAGAGCTGAGGATTCCACTACAGCGGCGCTGTAGGATTCTACGACGTCATCATTCAGAGTGCAGCCACGAAGAGGAACGAAGCTCCGCTGCACCAACCGTCAACTTCAACACCACCCGGCACAGAGAAGAGACTGAAGACAACGATGCACAGGAACTTGCAGCTGGGGACGACAATGACTTGGCTCAGCCTCGCACACACCACCAAAGCGCACTCAGCGCGACTCGAAGCACTTCAAAGCAATTTAACGAGCGATGAAGTCAGGAACGTCAGACTCACCACTTCAACGCCGACGAAACGTCGTAAAATTAAGCCTTGGTCCGATGAAGACTTAGATCACCATCAAGTTGACACCAAAAAGGTAAGAGTGGGTGTGGAGGGTGAAGATCTTCCGCTCTTGTGCAAGAACTGCAGTGTGCCTTGAGAGTGCAGCGTATGGGTTGAAAGCCAGTCGTCGCCAAATTGTAGTAAATAAGCAGGCATAGATGGATATCTTCTTGTAGGGCAGTTTAATAAGTCAGAGCAAACACAAGAACGGACTCTCCACGACAGAAGCCAACAGCAACTGTCTTGGAAGAGAACATAGATCTCACAAGGCAAGGAAGAACATAGGAGAATAAACATTCTATGAGCATAGAGAACATTAAGCATGTACTACAAAACCGTACCACCCAAAGTAGCATTATTGCATTTTTGTGAGTTCGTGATCTTTATAAATGTACTTTGTCTGTTGTCTGCCCAGAATATACAATGCTCAGTGTCCCAAAGCTAGAAAGACAAATGCAAAGTTGGGGGTGCACGCTGACCCTGTTGATGTTTTGTGTAGTAGTGAAGAAATGTGGGGAAGAGACACGCACCACCTAGGGTAACATTATACAGTATATGGAAACCAATTACCGCTTGGCAAATACATATTTTAAAATCAGGCGCCTGCATGTCAAGACACCCCCTCCATCAGTCGTTCACTCTTTAGAACTACAAACAAACAAGTTTTCACTTAGCCAAAGGTGTTCATGTATTTTAACCTTTTTAAGATCAGTCAAGAGAGGCTATTACTTACAACTGTAAATATACTTATTGTGTAGGGTAATTATTCCTGTGATAAGGATTGCTGTAGGAAACACATTTTCTGACCAAAATAAGTGTACCATCGGCAGCAACCCAGTGCAGTGCATTTAACCACTGTTTGCTTTGTTTTTCTGCTGCTATGGATATTGTCTAATAACTCTTACCGGCAGATTCTTATTACTGATTGTAGAACATGGCCCATCTATAATTTTATGAATCTTGTATTAAATTTCTTATGATGCTTCTTGGATTTTCAATGTTTTTCTGTTTTCATGTGTTCCAGGTTGTTCTAAGCTGTTTCATAATTCAAAACAGGAATTGTCGTAAGTATCAAGACCACCTGCACTTCTAAATAATATATAATTGAATTGTATATTGCTGTCGTATTTAAAAGTGTACTGTAAGGGTAACCTAAACACAAATTTCAGAATTAGAATGTTATATTGGCATAACTTTGTACCCATTTGTCCTCCTTACATGTCCATAATCAATGCATGTGCACATACACCTGAAGTTGTGCTTAATGCTTCTTGAGATCATGTAAGAGCTTTACTTTATTTGCAGTCTTAAAAGGTAACAAGTGACACAGACGTGTGCAATACACCACTGTGGCCAATTAAAATCTCACATAAGGCAACTGTCATCATAACTTTTAGGGGAGAGGATGTGGCCTACCGGCTACAGCTGTCAACCTCGGAGCTGGGGACCAGGGTTCGAAGCTGGGGAACTGGTTTCGAGTCTCGGCAGGACGCTCAACATTCTGTGATTCTGGGCAAATCACTTAATCTCCCTGTACCTAACAAAAAAAAATGAATGTGTCCGTCTGTAACGCAACTGGTGTTCATGTAGAGCGCTCTGATACCTTCAGGTCTAGTTGGCGCTATATAAAACTCATGCATGCGTGCCCTGGCAAATTTTGTCACGCCAACCTTTGTATGTTGAGTAGCAAGGGAGCATAGTGGCCGAGCCTGCCCCCTATAAGGGGGATGTCTCTGCTCTTCGTCCCAGAAAATATGGCGACAAATGGCAAAAATTGTGCATTCTACAACACATTTTTAATTATACATTCAATTGTATTTGCTTTTAAAGCATAGCAATAATGTCCTTGGAGTGCACCAGGAGACAACCATTTTTGTGAGAGCCCTTCAATGATTTCCTTACTATCACCCTCCAACAGTGCCCCTCATCTCTCCATAGCCCCTCTCTCACTTGTATTTCATTTGTTTTATAGTGCCTCTCATACCAGGGTAGGGCGTCGGAGCACTTTGAATCACACACACATAGAGAAAATGTTACATGAAACAAAGGGGACTACGAGGCGTAGCCATTTTTAAGAGTGCTTTTTCTGGAAAAACACAGACTCAGTATTCAAAACATAACGCAGTGGTTGGGGTTGGCTTTACTTATAAGACTTTATTTCTACCCAAGCAAACCCTTTTTAAGTAACATTAGGATAATGAAAGCAGTGCTTAATTTGAGCCCGTGATTTCTGGTGCTCAGCATCAGCACTTAATCATCAACACCAGCACTTTTTTATCAGCATCAGTTAAGGACCCATTAATTTATGGTAGGCATTAAGTGATTTGCCCAGAATCCTCGAACCTGACTCCTCAGCTCTGAAGTCAGCAGCTCTGGCTGTTGCGCATACATTCTCTTGCCACTTTCATGGTTAGTAGTTGGTTCTGTTTTAGGTGGCGCTAACAGGAGAAATGGGCTGATGCAAGCTGCCTCCTGACAGGAGCCCCAACGCTTGTGTTTTTTTAATTAATCACTGACAAAGACAGGGAAAAAACATACTTTTATAAATTGTACCATACAGTTTGCATGCAGCTTTTTGATGGTATTTCATTTCTCACTGAGTTAGATTACGATTGCAATTTATGAACTACACATTAACAAGAGGATCTCTGTGACAAAAGCAGTGACCCACTGAGCTATGCACATAAAATGTAGTTCTGTTATCTATGCGATAAGCGTGTTTTGCGGCAGCTCTGTGCTACCATAGATGAGTAAAAACTGCCACTAAACAAAACTCTGATCCCTCTCTAGCAGAAAAATTAATCACCAGAATTATATCTTGACACATTTATTGTTGCTGAAAACTGATAACATATTTCATAACACAATGAGGCTGGACACAAAAGTGAATGCTGAGTGGATTATGCTACCCTGCTGATTTCTTATTTCTGGTCCCAATATTGCAGCAGTGCTGCAAATCCAGTCCCAGTAACAAAACTGGCACCCCACCTTTCCAGCCTTCCAGGAAAACGCTCTATGAGGTATGGCCAGTCTGGCCCTGCTGCGCTTGTCACCTAATAAGGCACTGACCTGAGAAAATCATTATCATTGAGGTCATTCTTAATTTTTGAAAAATCTTCCTTCTTCTAGATAGTATTTAACTCCACTGTAGCCTTCACTCTTAATATTTCTCTGGAATGTTGTGCTTTGTTGGTTGGTGATACAGATAAGGCCAGTCGAAAACTGCCTGATGCACTGAAATGTATTTCTTCTAACATTCTATGTTTGACAGACTGGGAACCCTTTTCTCTTTTCTCCAAAATCCTTGTAATATAACAGATAATTACAGTGACTATCTTTTGTGCAAATGCAAAATATGGAGATTCACACAATTGTCTGATTCTAAAGATCAGGTGTACAAGGGGCATATGTACCAGCTTTCTGCAACCAAGGGACACTTTGCAGAAAGTTGCAAAAAATACTTGTGCAGCCCCTTCTGTAATACAAATTATGCAGGTGAATATTCAGCACTGGTGAGATCTCAAGGCAGTGCTCCTTCATTTACCTCAGCTCCATGGAAATGAAGAAGCACTGCCTCTATGCCCACGCTATATTACAGAGGTGGGCACAGAAGCAAAGGGCATGTTGTCCTGTGTACCTCACACACCTCCACCTGCGGGCGGAAGCAGGGACTCACTTCAAAGAGTCAAAGAGGAGTCCCCTCCTGGGTTGGTGTGTTGGCTCCAGTTGTCTAGGATTCCTCCTTTGTTTACAGGGCCTGGACTTTCCCCATCCCTGTTACAGCGTGGCAGGTAATTAACAGATGCAGGTTTTCACCCCAACCCCTTGTTCCTTAAGAGGTGAGGGCAACACTGTCATTTGCTCCTTTTGAATGGGGTGGCCTTTGTGCCTTCTGCTGGGGAGAAGTGTAATTAACTTGATCCAGCAGACCTGGGCTCTGATCTTGAGAGAAATATGACAATTCTGGATGACCTATACGATGTATATGTATGGTTTTTTGACCTGTGAATTTGAACTAGGCACACCTTTTCCACCCCATTTTCATACCTCATGGGACTTTGTAGGCTTAAGGGAAGAGACACTACTTCCTAAGGCAGAGTTCTCCCTTTTTATATAATAAAGTACCACAGCAGACAAAACAGTAAATGACACTGACTTTACCATTAAGTGCCCATCAGTATTAAAATACCTATACCAGGTCAATATCTAACCCTGCAGAGTGCCCCCTTCAACAGGCTACTTGTACTCAGTTACTGGGGTACACACGACGATAGCCTCGCACGTTCAGCCCTTATTATACACACACACACACACACACACACACACACACACACACACACACACACACACACACACACACACACACACACACACACACACACACACACACACACACACACACACCACACACACACACACACACACACACACACACACACCCCCACACACACACACACACACACACACACACACACACACACACACACACACACACACACACACACACACACACACACACACACACACACACACCCCCCCACACACACACACACACACACACACACATGTCAGGGTGTCTCTAATCATACCTCCCCACATCTATACTGTCTGTATCCCTGCAGCCCCTCTCAGCACTTAGGAATCACATTGGTAGTTCCCCTGCCCCTCCTTGGGTGGAACGGTCTAGATGCCAGGCACCCTTAACCAGTAGTAAGCTGCCACATTATCCCTCCACCTCTGTCCCAACCCTCCAGCTCAACATTCTGGGACAATCCAGTATGAGGGAGTCCTTCAGCATCTATCAGAGCTTCTGTGCCCATCCAGAGGTTTAGCTATGTGTATAGAAGCTCCGCACGCAAGTTTCCTCTTTTTTAATCTTTTTTTATTGCATCGCATCCCCAGCTGGAAATAAGGTCTATCTTCACCTTTTCTCCCCACATTCCAACATTATATCATCCTTACATAGCTGACATTCCACCCTTCAGAACTCTGCATCATCTTCCCCTTTATAATGAATAACTAAACAGTGAGAACAATTAAACTTAATATTAATTTCAATCACTAAGATTGGAAATCGTCTACCCATAACTTTTAATTTATAAATGCACATTTATAATATTATGACTGAAAATGAAGCATACTATTATACTGAAAGAACCTGCTACCCTACCATCCTGCATCACATTCTTCACCATGTTGGTTGATCTTATACACATTACCAAAACTCCATGCAGTTCCATCATCCAAAATCACCATATTACGCTTCACTTCCTTTACTCTGCAAGGATCAGGGTATTTGCTCTCACCCTTCTGTGCAATTCCTCCCTTACAACCACCGAATTTCTTTCCTTCGATCACAATTTTTTTACATTCTG
The DNA here is from genome assembly GCF_964204655.1 of Triturus cristatus. Taxonomy (NCBI): domain Eukaryota; kingdom Metazoa; phylum Chordata; class Amphibia; order Caudata; family Salamandridae; genus Triturus; species Triturus cristatus. The sequence continues at coordinate 884,887,351 of NC_140583.1, forward strand.
TTTAATGTTATAATACTCTTTCATCTTGTTTTGAAGACCTTTAACCCTTTCTTTGATTTCACCATGATCAACCCATACATCTCTCGTTCTGTTCAACCAGACCGGGCACTCTTTCCTCCCTAGCCTTCTTCCTTTCAAAGACACAAACGAGGAAACCACCAGTTGTAGACTGGGGAGTTGTTCTATGTGACCACACAATTTTCCTCTGACTTTTCATCCATGGAAAGCAATTAGCCAACTAGAGCTGTATGCTTTCCATCAACAGTCAATTCACCCTTTCCACCAAACCATTAGTTTGCGGTCTGAACATAGCCACCTTCTCATGAACAATACATATTTTGGCAGGATAGTCAGTCATTTCCCTAGAAATAGACTGAACTCCATTGTCAGAAACTATCATCTTAGAGATCCCTTCCTCCATGAAAATCTTAAAAACAATTAATTGACATTAGTGATATTTACTTGCTCCAAGCTCTCCACCACACACCACTTGGTATGATAATAAACTACAATTAAGATGTACTTACACCTTTACCTAGACAATTAACTGTCCCTATAAAATCAACAGCTAATTTTTCCTATGGTCTCAAGGAGAAATCAACACATTCTAAGGGAGGTTGTCTCACCACTTTAGTTTTATCACTATTTGCACATGCATGACACATTGTTACCACTTCATCAATATCTCCATCCATCCCAGGCCACCAGTAAGACTTATCTTTTTATTGGTCATACTGCGACCCGGAGGACCTTCATGCGCAATGGCAATTATAAGAGTCCGAACTTTAGTAGGAGGAATGATTTGATTCCTCCTCATTACTCTTCCTTCCCTCCGGCTCAACTCATCTTTCGCCCTGTAAAACAATTTTAACTCCTTATTCATCACTTCTTACTCACTCCATCCCCATACAACTTTATCTTTGACCTTACTCAGCACTGAATCTCTTACTCAAGCGACTCAATCCCACCTAATGCCATCTCTCTTTTCCCACTGCCATCAATCTCTTCACACTGTTCCTCTTTTCCTTTGCACACAGGCAGCCTAGACAAACAGTCCACTATGACATTCGTACAACCCTTCACATATTCAACTTCAAAATTATAATCAAGCACAGACAACATTCACCTCGATATGCGTGGAATAACATTGACTTCCAACCATATCCCTCCTTTAAACAAATAAGTTAGAGGTTTATGGTCTGTTTTTACTTTAAAAGGCACACCCAATAGGTAAAATAAAAAATGTTTGATTTCCCAACAACAGGCTAGAGCTTCTCTTTCAATTTCCGAATAGGAAAAACTTTGCTCCTCTTACTCTCCTAGATGCAAAGCCAATCACTCGTTCTTCACCATTCACAACTTGCATTATTACTGCACCCAATCCTATACCACTGGCATTGGTTGCAATGCACATTTTTCCAGTTGTCTCAAAATATCCAAGTATTGGTGCGTTCGCAATGTTTCTTTTTATCTCATCAAAAGATTTCCTACTCTCTACATGTCACTGAAAATACTATATTCTTTTTCTTAATTAATCTTAATGGTTCTGAAATTTCAGCAACTTTTTTACATCCTTGGAGTAATACTCCACCAGGCCAAGAAACAACTTTAGTTTATGTTCATGAGATGGTTCAGGAGTTTCTTCAATCGCCTTCACAATGTTTTCTTTGGGCTTAATTCCTCTGGTACCTATTATGTGTCCTAAAAAGCCACCTCTTTCTTTTGCAAGTGACATTACTCTTTCTTTATCATAAGACCATGTTTCTCCAGTCTACCCATTACTTCATGAAAAATGCGATTGTGCTCTTTCTCATTCTCACCCACAATGAGTATGTCATCTTGAAAGCACAAGATCTGCTCCATGTCACCGAACACATCCTTCATCACTCTTTGAAAAACAGCGGAAACTGATGCAAGCCCAAACAACATTTTTCTATATCAGAATGCACCTACTGGTGTTACAAAAGATGTCAAATGCCTAGACTCCTCCTGGAAATGTACCTGGAAAGGCAGCTAACATATTCAGTACAGTAAACATTGAGCTACCTCGCATAGCTGCAATCATCTCAGAAATATTGGGAAGTGGTTGCCTGTCGACCCATATGTTTTTGTTCAAATCTCGTAAGTCCACATAAAGCCGAATCTTACCACCTTCCTCTGGTGCCAGCACCATGAGAGCTAGACATTCAGATGCCTTTATAGGTTCAATAATCACTTGTTTCAGCAACGTATCTAACTCCTGTGTAGTGTTTTCCTCATCATATTAGGAACATTCCTCACTTTATGCAATATTGCTCTAGCTCACTTTTTCAGTGTTATTTTGTAAGAAAATCTTTTTAATAGCCCTAACTCCTATGTGAATACATTAGACTAGCTTGACATTATGTCATTTTCAGAATTACTCATCACATCCACAGCTGCCATCATTTAAATTGCCATTACTGGCCCCTTAGCATTAGAATTTATGATGATGTTCAGATCTTTTTGATGGCGCCATCCCAACAGGTCTGATCCAAAACTAGTCACATAATCTCGCTCATGAACACCCCCTGCCTTGAATCTGATGGTCATCCTTCTCATTCCTAAAATGTCAAGCCTGCATAACCTACAGCACTAATGTCAGGCTTTTCCAATGATACATTCCAATCTGACCATAACCCTACATATGATTTCTTGGATATTAGAGTTTAAAGAATTCCTGAGTCTACAAGCACTTTTGGTGACCAGACTATATGTTTTTTATAATCTGTTCGTGCTTTCAGTTTTTAATCATCTATTCCATTTGCTCTGATGTTTTTCCACTATTCATACTCCTTGATACAGTACCACAATAGTCTTCTATGGTCAAGATTATCTCTTGAATACTTTCACACACATCAAGTACATTCTGCACACCTTAGCTAGACGACCCCTCCTTCCACAATTCCTGCAAATTATGTTACCAGCAGCACACCTCTTGCTAGAAGCTATGTGTCCTGGTGCTCCACAAAGGAAACACTTTATCTCTCTGCCTTCATATCTTTTTACACCTTCACTAAAAGTGTCATAGCTCTGTTTGCGGGCAACATCTGCAAGATCCGTTCTAGGTTGTAGCACTGTTTTTGGCAATGCGTATTTCCTGCTTCTTCATCTATCCTCAGTTTACTATCTTTAAGAACTTCACTAACTTCACTTTTTTAGACCTTTTTAGAGCTCAAGCGAACTAATAATACTCACGTGTCAGTTCCATGCCATGTAACCATTACGCCAGCATCAAAATAAATGAAAATGGCAGGATTTGTTTACACAACACTGTACCGCATGTACCTAGCGTCCTTATGAGGTTTAAAAACTACTTCAGTACCTCATTATCAACTGTATCCATATACACCAATGTCATACATTGTTTTCTATATTCTTTGATGAATTCAGGGGGTGAGGATGCTTCAGTGTCTGTCCCCTCCACAGACAGTCATCACTCATCACCATGAAAGGGAGCTCCGCACATACGTTTCCTCTTCTTTTATCTCTTTTATTGCATCGCATTCCCAGCATGAAACAAGGGTCTATCTTCATCTTCTTCTCCTCCCTACATTTCAACATGATGTCATCCTTACAAAGATGAAATTCCATCCTTTAGAACACTACACTATGATAATGGGCAAATCCTACTTGTGGTCCCTCGAAACAGGTTTCGGGGCTGGTCCCCGTCTCACTGGTTTCATAGCCAAGTTGCCTAGGTAGAGAAAGGGAGGCAGGCCTAGGTGTGTTCCACATCTACCTGTGACAGGGTAGGCATCCTTTGAAGCACAGTAAGGGGCTGGGCACTGCTTCCATACCATTTGTAGGACTTGGCCTTTTTGGTTAAAGTTCCCTAAACCTTTTGTTTTCCCCCTAGACCGTTTTCCTGACCTAAAGAGGCCAATTTAGATGCTTTGGGTCCTTTGCCACTGCTGATCAGTTTCAAAGTACAGGAGTTCCCCATGTAAAATTTATGGTGATTGGTTGGCCATGATTAGTATGTTTGCCTTACTAGTAAAAGTCCCTAGTGATGTGCACTGTGTGTGCAAGGGCTAGTAATGCAAGTGCGCGCAAAGAAGGGAACTCAGGCCTTCAGTGTAGAGCCTGCGCGCAGATGCTAAATTAGCATGTTGTCCTGACATGTGCAACCACTTGTTAGGCCTGAATTTCCCTTTTACATACACATGGGGCACCCCTGTCGTAGGTCCCAGGTAATCCCTGGGCTGGGTGCAGTGTAGGTAAAAGGCAGAACATAAACTCAGGTGTGTGTTATGTTCTGGCAGTGAAAAACTCTCCATTTCGTTTTTCACTGCTGAAAGGGCATTCTGCCCATAGGACAGAATGGGAAAGGCTGGCTGTTGTGTTTTGTAGCCTAGTTTCCTGTCAGTTTATAATGGAGAGGTGAAGTTTGGTATGTGTGAACTGACAGTGTCATAATGCATCTTTCGGTATCAGTGGTTTTGTCACTGTTTGTAAACCACTCTTTTAGAAAGTGGCCGAGTTTTGTGCTCTGAGCATTTCTGTGTGTTTCTGAAATGTGGATTGTCTGTCTGGAATTGAAAGGTGAGAGGAGCTAGGAAAGGTCTTGACCCAGGGAGGGGTTGAGATAGCACCAGGCTGCCCTGCATCTGGAGAGTAGGGGGAGGAGAAGCCCGGGAGGTGAAAAGGTCTGGGCTGGTGCTATAAACCAATTGACCCATCTCCTGCTGAGTGATTAAGGATCCAGACCCCCAGTATCAAAGAGAGGGAAGTGACACTGGGAGGGAGACACCCAGAACTGATTTAGGGAGGGGTCAGGAACCACTGTGCACATACAAACATCAGAGACATTAAGCGGTATAACCATGAGAGGTGAAACCCCTGAACATTGGAATGAAACAGATATGGATTGAGACTGAAAAGGCTTGGACCCATTCTGTGGTCAAGAGGAACCTCTGCTAAAGAAGGATCAACTGAAGAGACTGTGGTGGATAGACCAAGCTTTGCTTCGTGATTTGGGGCTAGTCTGCAGTTTGCTTTTTTAACTAAGGAAGAGGCTGTTGGGACTGTGCTTGGAGGGGCTGGGTCCCCCTGCTTGAAGAAGACTGTGCTGTGTCTTGTAACCCCAAGGGCCCGAGGTGAGCTGGCTCCCTGTTTGGAAATACAGGATCATAAAAGTTTCCGGAGAAGTCCCAAGCAACGCGGTGTGCGCGTGCTTTGTGCCGCTTGAGACCCTCAGAAGTTGCGCCTTGTAATCGTGGGCACGCAGAAGTAAGCTAAGTCTAAGACACGCAAGGTGCGAGTCTTGGTGCCGGCCAAGACGTTGGTGAGGAGTGTCTGGTCGTGGTGTGCACAGGAAGACGAAGCGACCCGTGGACGCGCAAGGGTGCGTGTCGTGGTGCAGCTCGGGAACTAGTGAAGAGCACATCAACAATAGGAGCAAAAGGGGGATAAGGAAATCAGACCACCCCCACTCCATCAATTATAAACACAGCGAGGTCTGACCTCCAAGAGCAGTCAGTCACAATTTTATGGGGAGTCCTGGGGATTGCTATATCCTTTCAAAAACACCCTCCCAGTACAGTTCCATTCAGCAATCAATGAACTGATTAGTCCCTACTGCTCCAATTTAAAAAATAGAATTGTCAATAACCACATCACAAATCAATACCACAAATCGAAGAGAACAAGGTTCTCCACAGATTAAAAATGAGGTATCACTCACATACAACACCACCTTTATTCACTGTTGTGAGCATCATATTGTATAATATCTTATATAAAGATTATACTGGTTTTATCAATACTCGTGTGGAGTCTATTTGTGATGACATCATGGGGTTATTGTGAGCGTGGTTGCACATACTGAACACTCGTGCCTTGGAGATAAGCCTGGCTGCTCGTGCCAAGCTACTAAGGGGGTGAGCAGGGCTATCTCTGACGGTGTCCTTACCTAGCCTAAAGTTGAAGCGAGGGGTCGAGGCTGCACCCCTCCAGCATTTGGCGACGATGGTAAGCGACAGGGACCTTTACTGCCAACACCATTCTGTTACATGAAGAAAAATTATGCAAAAAGGTACAGAGTTCCTCTAGCAAAGGAAAAGGGGGGGGGGAAGATGTATTGTCATGTGTCAAGGAAAATGGGACCTGGTCACCAGTGACGCAGGTCGAGAACAAAGGGGGGGAATCCCTTGTTGGAACTAGGGCTCTCACACACCCAGCAAGCTAGGTGTCATGCTTCATCATTTGAGCCTGCCCCTCGTCAGGTCGGCGCTGCAATTCCTGACGGGCTCCCAATATTGGGGCTCTTTGGCGGGGATCTTTTATTCCTGCCGAAGGGTGCAATGGGGGTAAGGGGCCCTAGAAGGTGTAGATGTGGGTGAATGTATAAAATAGGTACTGTTAGTCCACACGTGAAGTTTATTAAAGTGGTAAACAGCCTAACTAAAAACAATAGGAGTTGAGGTGGGTATAGGCACTAGTCGTTAGGTAGCTAGTTATGCATGCCCTACTCTCAAGAAGATCGACATGTTTCGTGCCATGGTAGCCAAAAAATGGTCAGGGCACTTCCTCAGGATCAATAATAAGAACTATCTACAACAATAGATATTTGAACAATCTACATACCTAACAGGTTCAATAAAGTAACCTACAAAAAAAGAAAGACGGAAAAGTGACAATAAACAACACATCAAGATGCACTCACATGATGAAACAGAATCTTATCATTAGGAGGCAAAAGGTATCATTAAAGATAATGAAGAAAACCAAAGGGAAGATAATTAAAAAGGTGCGCAGATGTAGCAGTCACCCAGGGTGAGGGTATACAGTTTCTCACGATAAAAGGATAAAAACAATGCAGTAGAGGGAACACTCACCTATACTGCTATCAAGGAAATCTTGCAGCAGTGACCGGCGGGTATTGAAGGACTCCAATGTGGGTCCTGAAGGCAGGTGCCGGAGGGGTGAGAAAATAGTTGAAATTTATGTTAAAAAGCGCGGTACCGGGTGCGGCAATTAAAGGAATGTGTATGGCTAATCCGTGAACCACTCGGGGGTGAGAGAAACCAGGGAGAGTCAAGGTGGACCATCATCTAGTTGTACACTGTCAAGGGCTTTTTACTACACTCCCTCCCGTACGCTCGGCTTCTGTACCATCCGCCCCTTGGTTGCAGGGCAACCATGGCTGCACACCGCACCGCCCTTGATAGTGTACAACTAGATGATGGTCCACCTTGACTCTCCCTGGTTTCTCTCACCCCCGAGGGGTTCGCAGATTAGCCATACACATTCCTTTAATTGCCGCACCCGGTACCGCGCTTTTTAACATAAATTTCAACTATTTTCTCACCCCTCCGGCACCTGCCTTCAGGACCCACATTGGAGTCCTTCAATACCCGCCGGTCATTGCTGCAAGATTTCCTTGATAGCAGTATAGGTGAGTGTTCCCTCTACTGCATTGTTTGTATCCTTTTATCGTGAGAAACTGTATACCCTCACCCTGGGTGACTGCTACATCTGCGCACCTTTTTAATTATCCTCCCTTTGGTTTTCTTCATTATCTTTAATGATACCTTTTGCCTCCTAATGATAAGATTCTGTTTCATCGTGTGAGTGCATCTTGATGTGTTGTTTATTGTCACTTTTCCGTCTTTCTTTTTTTGTAGGTTACTTTATTGAACCTGTTAGGTATGTAGATTGTTCACATATCTATTGTTGTAGATAGTTCTGATTATTGATCCTGAGGAAGTGCCCTGACCATTTTTTGGCTACCATGGCACGAAACATGTCGATCTTCTTGAGAGTAGGGCATGCATAACTAGCTACCTAACGACTAGTGCCTATACCCACCTCAACTCCTATTGTTTTTAGTTAGGTTGTTTACCACTTTAATAAAATTCACGTGTGGACTAACAGTACCTATTTTATACATTCACCCACATCTACACCTTCTAGGGCCCCTTACCCCCACTGCACCCTTTGGCAGGAATAAAAGATCCACGCCAAAGAGCCCCAATATTGGGAGCCCGTCAGGAATTGCAGCGCCGACCTGATGAGGGGCAGGCTCAAATGATGAAGCATGACACCTAGCTTGCTGGGTGTGTGAGAGCCCTAGTTCCAACAAGGGATTCCCCCCTCTGTTCTCGACCTGCGTCACTGGTGACCAGGCCCCATTTTCCTTGACACATGACAATACATCTTCCCTCCCCCCCCTTTTTTCTTTGCTAGAGGAACTCTGTACCTTTTTGCATCATTAGTTGACGGGGTATGTACACTGGACCTCATTAAACCCACCCCTTTCTCCCTATTTTGTTGATACATTTGCACGGGTTTACCCGTGGGACTCTTAGGTTACCAGCTGATTATAATATATAATCTTGTCTGGCCCACCTTTCTTTCTCCAATATATTACTCACCCACGATGGACTTCCACCAGGGTTTGAGTTTTAGCGATGATGCAGTTATGGATAATTTAGATAGGACACCAGCCCTACTAGGGGCCGATGGCAACGCTGCGACAGGCTCACAGTCGGATGACTGGACCGCCCTAGTCCACCTGAAAAGGGAGTGGCTCAAGATAACGTTACATGGGGCACTCATGACAGAATACCTGCGGGCTAACATAGCACCCTCAGGCCTTATTGTCAATAATTTTCCTAGATTATTTTTAGATGACGCCACCTTCAAGAAAGAATGGTCCCTAGTGGCATGGAAATGCACTAGGGACTGGCTAGTCTTAATAATCAATACCGCAAGAAGATTGGCTGATGCCATCCTCGTGAGGATTCAAATCGCTGAAGGGGCTTTGAAAACAGCCATTCAGATCACGGCGTATAAAACCAAACTTGCAGAGATTAACGCTGAGATCGCTGAGAATAAAGACTATTTAATGAAACAAAAAATAACCAAACTACAGAAGGATATACAAAAGTTTGATAAGGAGAAAGTATATCCATACCTCAAAGCTGATTACACCTCAGAAAAAACAAGCTACTCCTCTGATGACACCTCAGAGAGGAGAGACTCTAGTGATAGCAACTCCAGCACCAACAGTTGGGGCAGCAACAATTCTAGGAGGAATCAGCGCACTAATAGGTTCTATAATGGTCCACCATTCCATGGCCCCCCTATTTTCCAAGGTCCGCCCCCACCCTTCTGGCAGTTTCCCCTATATCAACAATGCCCTCCTCAGTTCTTTAATGGGAATAACCAACCTTTTTTAGGCAGAGGCTGGGGCAGAGGAAGAGGGCGCAACAGAAGAGGTGCACAAAAACAGGTCCACTGGCAAGATCTACCGACCAGCGGCATGGACACCAGGAGCAGAACGAAGGACAAGAGGAACTAGTAGTGAACCTTTCACACCGGATCCTCACAGCCCCTGAGAAATCACTACTACAAAAGGGTCTGGGTTTTGTCCCCACCCCGAGGGTGGACCGTTTTAGAGATCACTGTGAGGCCCACAATCTGTTTCATAAGATAAGACTGAAATCCTATTTTCAGGACCAACCACTCATGAAAGAGGGCGACTCAGGATTGAGAAACCCCAGTGGAGGTCCTTACATTTGAAAAAGCAGTCGTCAAAGAGCTTAACTTACCTTACAGGGAGACACCTTTTCACAACCTTACCAAACAAGAAACCCTCATACTTAAGAACCTCTCAGAAGACACTTCAATCACCATTAAACAGGCAGATAAGGGTGGAGCTATTGTGATACAGTCTACCACTGATTATGAAAAAGAGTGCAGACGCCAACTCTCTAATGAGAGATATTACACTCCTATAGCGTCTGACCCCACCCCGCGCCTCAAAACTATTATTACCACTCTGGTACATGAGGCTGAATCCAACAGTTGGATTACCCACAAAGAAGCAGAGTTCCTGATGACTCGAGAACCCAGGACCCCGTTCTTCTATACCCTACCTAAAATTCACAAGGGGATTACCCCGGTACCGGGTCGACCGATTGTATCTGGCATTGGCTCGCTTCTCGAGCCCCTGTCTAAGTTCTGTGATCATTTTTTGCAACCCTTGGTACGAGACATCCCCTCGTTTATAAAAGACACCACTGATGTCCTTAAGATCATTGACCATTTCACAGATACAGGTGATGTTGGCTATCTTGTCACCCTGGACGTAGAGGCCCTCTACACTAATATTCCTCAGAGGGCCACCTTGGCTGTTATTGAGTCAGCCCTACGAGCACTCAACTGGTCGTCATCCACGCCCATAACAATTATTGTTGATTGTGCTACCCTGGCTTTGACTGAGAATTTCTTTGAATTTAATAAACAACTCTATCATCAAAGCCAGGGTACATCGATGGGGAGCACCTTTGCTCCTAGTGTAGCGTGTCTCTATATGGCAGCTTTTGAAAAAGACGTGATCTTCAACACCTCGAATCCTTTCCATGGTAACATTACACTTTGGAAACGATTTCTTGATGACATACTGATCTTTTGGCATGGTACACGCACTAACTGTGTAGATTTCATCAAATGGATCAATGAGCAGAATGAATTTCTCAGGTTTTCCCACACAATATCAGAACGTTCAATACCATTCCTGGACCTGAACATCACATTGCTTGATGGTACTCTCAGCACAACACTATATAAAAAACCCACCGATCGCAACATTCTACTGCGCTATGATAGCCATCATCCCAAAATGTTGAGGGATAATCTACCGTTTGGCCAGTTTCTACGCATTAGACGTAATTGCACAAGGTTGGCTGATTATTACACAGAGGCTAGAGTTTTATCATCTAATCTGAAGGCCAGGGGCTATCCCGAAAGACAAGTTCATAACTCTATGAAAAGAGCTAGGAACAACCCACGAGAGGCACTCCTGGAGACACGAATAAAACCCAAAACTGACATACTTACCTGTGTCACTTCTTTTACACCGGATTCTACTAGAATTAAGAAGATTATTTTGAGAAACTGGAACATTCTAGAGACGGGCAGTCTGAACATTCCGAAACCGAGGTTTGCATATAAGAGAACACAAAATATCAAGGACCTACTGGTCCACACAAGACCCAAACCTAATATGACCAACACACAACGCACTATGTGGGCCCTACCCACGGTAACAGGTCACTTCCCCTGTGGCTCATGTGTGGCCTGTAACTCGACCACCACTACTAAGGACATCACTTTCAAAAATGATTTCCACTGGGTCCTGACTAGACACACTAATTGCAACACAAAAAACTGTATCTACATGATTACATGTCCATGTGACCTACATTACGTAGGTTTGACAACGCGCACGATTAAGACCAGGATAACGGAACATAGAAGTAACATACGCTGCCAGAGAGTGACGACTAGACTCTATACACATCTCAACGAAGCATTATTTAGGCTTGAGCAGAGATGGGTCCTTAGATTATCTTCACACCTGACGGGCTTGAACGACGACATCCCATGGGGTGCACTCACTGGATGAGATTCTCCCGCCCATAGCTGCATTTCCCTACCTCCACTCGCTTCTGAACCCTCTCCTTGGCGGGATCGGGATATAATATAGTCTCCCACACACGTTCTGTGTCTCGTGTCCCATGTCATATATTCCCGACACCCTTTGGAGAGCCTCTCTACCAGGCCCCCCCCTTTACATAATCCCCTTGGGTATGTTATGCGCCTCGTAGACCTGACAACTTATTTTTAATATTGTGGACATAACTTAGTCCCCTCGGTCTGAATTTTCTATTTTCTCCCTATTAGCGGTTCCATGCCGGTACGGGTTATCTTTTTGAACTTCCTCCCTGGTCCAACATGGCTGCCGCGGCCGGAGCAGCACCACTGTGCTTTTGGATACGCACACCTGGTCACAGGGCGCCATACACATCATCAATATGCAGCAATTTAGACTTCCTCCCCATTCCAATATGGCCGCCCTGGCCGGAGCATTACCACCGCCCATTGGGATACGCGCATTTGGTCACATGGCGCTTCACACGTCATCAATATGCAGCATATCAGGCTTGTACACCGTCCTACCTCTAACCATCCCAGGTCCGGCGGTAGGGGTAGGTTCAGGATTACACGCGTTTTGTGATGCGGGTGAGTACCACACGCGTCCTTCTCTCTTATCCAGATCCCAACTGAGGTGAGAATCTTGTTGCGGAGCTGCTTGGTACCTACTCCTTGTTCGTAACTACATGGGCGTTACCGTCCATGATTTAGCCCGCTGCCATTCAGGGGGGATGGCACGGGTTCTCCACATCAGGAGGAGAGCATGGGCTTTTTACTACACTCCCTCCTGTACGCTCGGCTTCCGTACCGTCCGCCCCTTGGTTGCAGGGCAACCATGGCTGCACACCGCACCGCCCTTGATAGTGTACAACTAGATGATGGTCCACCTTGACTCTCCCTGGTTTCTCTCAACTCCGAGGGGTTCGAGGATTAGCCATACACATTCCTTTAATTGCCGCACCCGGTACCGCGCTTTTTAACATAAATTTCAACTATTTTCTCACCCCTCCGGCACCTGCCTTCAGGACCCACATTGGAGTCCTTCAATACCCGCCGGTCACTGCTGCAAGATTTCCTTGATAGCAGTATAGGTGAGTGTTCCCTCTACTGCCTTGTTTTTATCCTTTTATCGTGAGAAACTGTATACCCTCACCCTGGGTGACTGCTACATCTGCGCACCTTTTTAATTATCCTCCCTTTGGTTTTCTTCATTATCTTTAATGATACCTTTTGCCTCCTAATGATAAGATTCTATTTCATCATGTGAGTGCATCTTGATGTGTTGTTTATTGTCACTTTTCCGTCTTTCTTTTTTTGTAGGTTACTTTATTGAACCTGTTAGGTATGTAGATTGTTCACATATCTATTGTTGTAGATAGTTCTGATTATTGATCCTGAGGAAGTGCCCTGACCATTTTTTGGCTACCATGGCACGAAACATGTCGATCTTCTTGAGAGTAGGGCATGCATAACTAGCTACCTAACGACTAGTGCCTATACCCACCTCAACTCCTATTGTTTTTAGTTAGGCTGTTTACCACTTTAATAAAATTCACGTGTGGACTAACAGTACCTATTTTATACATTCACCCACATCTACACCTTCTAGGGCCCCTTACCCCCACTGCACCCTTCGGCAGGAATAAAAGATCCCCGCCAAAGAGCCCCAATATTGGGAGCCCGTCAGGAATTGCAGCGCCGACCTGACGAGGGGCAGGCTCAAATGATGAAGCATGACACCTAGCTTGCTGGGTGTGTGAGAGCCCTAGTTCCAACAAGGGATTCACCCCCTCTGTTCTCGACCTGCGTCACTGGTGACCAGGCCCCATTTTCCTTGACACATGACAATACATCTTCCCTCGCCCCCCTTTTTCCTTTGCTAGAGGAACTCTGTACCTTTTTGCATCATTAGTTGACGGGGTATGTACACTGGACCTCATTAAACCCACCCCTTTGTCCCTATTTTGTTGATACAGGAAGAAAAATACCTTCTCAAACTCAAGCCCTTTGTCCACTGTCTGGGACCAATCTACTTCTCACTACATGGAAGCCATCCAGCTGCCAGGTGACATTTGAATGCTTACTAGCTTTGGGCAGAAAAATGGTAACTTTTAAAAGAGACTTTTGCTTATTATACAAAATTCAATCTCACCCTTGAATTAGATTTTGAATAGCTATTAAAATGGGTCCATGAATAATTTCTTTAGTTGCGACAAATCTAAATTTAGCATTTATTAAATGTAACAATATAGCCAAGTTTTTTCCTATGGAAGCAGCCAGCTTTTGCTACTTTGAAAATAGCTGTTAGGAGAGAACATGTGTAACGTTAACTTCTACTTGTCTACTTTTATAATATCATGCACACTGCCCTTATGGGCAATAAAGCCTACTGTTTGGTATTTAAAATGAAGGTTTAGGCCTGTGAAAAAAGTTTGTTTTGGTAGTTTAATTTGAAGTTTAAATCAGTAACAGTCATGTTACCTATGTGCGGCTATAAAGCCACGCACAATGGCAGTCTCTCATGTGCAGCCCACACACGTCCACATACATGTGTGCATGAAGGTTAATGTGTAACTAGCCCAGTTACCCCTACTCTAGCTGCATTGCAGCAGTCTTATCTTAAAAGGCAGACACTAGTGGCAAACACATGTAGTTCAATTACCATGCAATTATCTTAAGTGAGACTTACCCACTGTAAAAGGCCAAAACTACGATGATCAAAAGCAAAAGATCCCAAAGGACTAAATGTGTGGAACCCATAAAAGTATAAAATAGAGCACAGAAATATTAGTTGTGGAAATTTTCTTGTAAAAATTCTATATGTATATAATTGGGTTTTGGTGACTTCTGTTTACATCTCCCCAAGTAATAAAATGCTTGATTAATATACAAACCAGTTGGATGCCTGGCTTTCTTGGATGCAAGTGTGCAGGGCCCTCTCTTTGTTCAGAACAATCCAAGGTTTCTTTGGATCTGTAGGTGTGTTGCTCTGTTAGCATATGTACCTGTACATATGATAAAACAAGTCAATAAGTGATGTAATATGTGAGGTCATAAGCGGTGAATGGCAGGGGCGCAAGCTATAGTTAGCTCTGCTAATTACAACTGGTGAATTTATGATTTTTTAGTTTGAAACGTTAATGTTGTCACTGACATATTCACCTAACTATAACATTACTTTTACATTAGTTTTTTTGAGTATATACACATGTTTTTTTCATATTTACTGAAAAAAACAAAGGTTACAGTGACGTTATAGCTAGGAAACAGGATTAAAAACTAGGGGTGTGCAGTAGACTCAGCTCCTCCGGCAGAGTTTTGCCCACTCGGCATGGAGCTCGGAGTTTCAGAAAAGCTCTGCCAACTGCTGCGTTATGCTATTTTTTCTCGTGTGCAGCTTGCCCACTGTAAGTTAGTGAGCATCTAGCGAAAAAATCAAGTGCTAGACCAATTCCCTGCATTTACTTCCTGGTGTCTTAAACATGTGACTCCCCACCACCATCAAAGTAGGACTACATGAAATATCATTCTCTATGTAATTACATGGCAGACATCTTATAACATTCTTTTTATATTACAAATGTCGCAAAGCTCATAGTGTTTCACTTTTCCAAACTGAAATCATCATAGCTATATAAGCAGTTTATTACTGTATACATATCATTCCTCTAATGATTGTGATTGCCTATGTTTTTACAATGTTTATGAAAGAACAATTACTTCAGTGTGTTTCTTGCATGTGTCAAATAAGCTGATGTCTTACCCAAGTGGGTATTGAATCCATATACAGTGTCACCACTTTTACTACAATTTTATGCTCACTAATCTTCTCCAAAATAATTTTTCCCCAGTGGGTCTTCAATCCATCAAAGTTGTTTCTACTGTCTCTTTCACAATTACACTTCCTTCACCAATCAGTGTAAGCCAGTTCCATATAATTACTTTCCATGCTCTGTAACTCAGCTTTCTCATGTCGGCCTGGATATATATTAGCTCTTTTGCATTTATTTCTCTTCTCCACTCATTTTTCCATGTTACCTACAATATACAAACAGTGTCAGATCAACCATGACCATAGTTGTTCTCTTATAAAACCAGTAAACTTATTTTCTGAGCCTCGCATAACTTTGTTATCATATAGTCCTACTGAAGCTCCAGCACTATAAGACTTAGTTCTAATCTACCCTAAGTGCACTGCTAAGTCTTCATCTTTATTCATCCCTGTTGGACACATTGACTCCAATCTATGCAACATTTGTACTCCTCTTTCGAATATTGGAACTTTGTCCAGCACTAAGATTTTAACAGACTTGCGTCTTTGTTATGTTGTTGCTTATAGTGCCTCGCTATTGGATATTGTTTATCTTCATTTACAATCGCTCTCAAATGTTCTAATATCAGTTTCTTAGCTTAATGTATTGTGCTTCCAATGTAACAAAGTAAACATGGACATTTTAAACAATACACACAAAAAATCAGAATTGCATGTAAGGTGTTTAGTAATAATGTGAGCTCTTTTTCTCTTAGACAGTTGTATATGTTTACAGCTAGTGATATTTTTACAGGCCTTGCATTCTCCACAGACATAAAACCCTTGTATATTGCTCCTATTTTGTTTCTCTTGTACCAGATTACTGCATAAAACATCTTTCAATGATGCACACCTCCTAAAGGTTACTCGTGGATTCTCACTTAAACATTTAGAGAAGGTCTCATCTGTTTTTAACACTTGCCAACATTTGTTGAGGCTTTTCTTAACTTCCCATGCCTGGGCGCTAAACTCAGTTATAAATCTAACTAGTTGCTCATCCTCTTTCTTAACTTTTGGTATTAACAGATCTTTCCTTTTCAATTCTCTTGCTCTTTTACATGCCTGGTCAATCACTTTTAGAGAATATCCTCTTTCATTGAACCTTCGTCTCATTCCCATCATTTCATTCTTAAAGACCTCATCTGAACCACAGTTTCTCCTAGCTCTAAGTAGTTCTCCATAGTGTATACTTTCAGATTTTCTGGGATGACAACTGTCTGCATGTAGTAAACCGTTCCCCACAGTTTTCTTGCGGAAAAGCTTACTATCTAGTTTATTATTACATGCTTTAATCCTAATGTCTAAAAATTCAATTTCAACTGGGTGTATTTGACTTGTGAACCTCAGATTCAAGTTGTTGTTATTCAATATATTCACAAACTCAGCTCATCAGGAGGAATAGTTGTGATGCATACCAACAAGTACATAATTAAAATACAAACTATGTTAGCAGTACTTGAACACTATAAACAAGTCAGCCCAGGAGTGTTTGAAAAACTGAAGATTCAGATTGACAGACCAAACAAAAAAGCCTTACTAGATGGGGACATATGTAAGAAAGAATGTGATTTCTTGAATAAATTGAATCCAGTCATATCAGCCTTAAATGGAATTCCTAAAACTCACAAAGATGTAGAAGATCCTCCCTTACGTCCGATTGTCTCTTCTATTAATGCCACCATGGAACCCCTGTCTAAATATGTTGATGCATACATGTGCCCTATGATGGGATGCTGTCAGTCTTATATTAAGGACACTGGAGACCTAATAGCTAAGATCGAAAAGGCACCGTTTAACCCAAAGCAGGATATATTAGTGGCATCAGACATTGAGGCGCTTTATACAAATATTCCCCAGCAAGAAGCAATAGAAGCAGTTGAGGCTCTTTTGGAAAGATCACCAGGTGACCGATTAGATACATTTTTATTGGAATGTTTGAAAATAGTGCCCCTTTATAACTTTTTTGAGTTTAATAGTTGCACATACCAACAAATCAAGGGTATCAATAAGGGGAGCATCTTGTGCCTCAAGTACAGCGAATATTTATATGGGGAGTATGAATGTGAACACATCTTTAATGAGGCTGCACCTTTCTTTCAGAATGTAAAGCATTGGCATTATTTCATCGCTGATATTTTCTTTGTTTGGTCTGGTGAAGAGGTAGCCCTTTAAGAATTCATCCAATGATTAAACCTCAGTGATAAAAATGTAAAGTTTACAGCTAAATATAATAATGAGAAAGTGCAATTCTTAGATATCAAGATTTCTGGACCAAGGGGTACCTACAAGTTAGCTTTTTACAGAAAACCAACAGTGGGAAACAGGGTGTTACAACATTCAAGTTTTCATCCAAATAGCCAGAAAGATTCTATCCCATTTGGGGAAGTTTTGAGGATCAGAAGGAGCTGCTCTACCATGAAAAAATATGTGGTGCATGGGGAAAAACTTAAGAGCAGGCTCCTTCTGCAAGGGTACCCAAGACGCCTTGAGATGTTCTCCTATAGGGATAGAATCGTAGAGAAGACGACACTCTAGTATGCATTATCAATCATTCCAATCTAAATTATAAAGTCAAAAGAATGTTTGATAAAAACTGGAAAATTATGAACATCAATAAAGAGAATGCAAAATTGGAAAGACCAATATTAGAATACAGAAGGACTGGCAACTTAAGGGATCAGCTGATAGCCACCAGATTAAAACAGCGAAAGGAACATCAGCAAACATCCATTATGAGAACTAACACTGTCAAAGGCAACCATAGATGTGGTACGTATCATACTTGTGATACAGTATGGACCACAAAGCAATGGGGATAAAGAGGCCGCACAGGCATTTTAAAAAATATGACCAACTGTAGGAGCTACTATGTGGTGTACCTAATAGTCTGCCCATTTGGCTTAGGATATACTGGGGAAACACGCAGAGAGTTCAGGATCCAATATTGTGATCACAAATAGGAAATCAGGTCCAAAAAAATGAATTCTAGGCACCCACATTCCAGCACTGTCATGAGAAGGGACATACAGAAAAAAACCTCAAATGACTCCTTCTGGAGAAGGTTAGATCTAAACAAGGATGTACCACTATTGATATACTCAAGGAGGGAGAGACATATTGGATTTTTCCCCTCAATACAGCAAACAATGGTTTGAACGATGAGATAATATGGCGAGTCACTTGACTCAATCCAACCAGTATAGATTTACCTTCTCCTCTCATTGTCTCCATTAACAAAATGTATTGCGTTGCAGGGAGTTTTAACTAGTCCTCTCGTTTATCCATTATGAATTTACCCTTTAAGTCATGACATAGAAGTGGTATCTACCTGGAGGCATACTATTATAAAATTGTAATTTCATGAGTTGCAAAATAGCTCTTTCAATTATCACTGCTTCATTATACAACCATCTGCATCTTCATTGTGCAGTTAGAATGAGATCGCATTAAGCAGTTACATTAGGATCATGCTCAGTGTAAACTTCGGTTGGTACTAGATCGCCGGCTAACTATTGTAAGAAGCTGCAATACTCATGTAGACAGTTATGCGCAGGTCTTTGTCATATATGTGGAACGTATATTATATCATTTAATGCATTTAGCTGTGTAAGCTTCACACAAGTAAAGCATAACATGCTCCCTGTCACTCTCAGTGCCTCTGATTACCGATGTTGTATGATGTCACTGTTTGGAATGTGAGTGGGAGCCAGATAAAGATTGAAGCAGTACTGACACATATTCAGTTATATGATTAGCAGCATGGCCTTTGGTTCCTCCGTATCTAATTCCCCATGTAGAATCCAGTAAAGGAGTGCTTTCAGTGCCATTTGGATCCCCTTACAAACAGAAACATGTTTTTTGCATAGGAGCTTGGCATACTGAGTAGATTTTTGCGGCATAACAAAAAGGTATAGTGCATATGGATTCCATTTGTGGTTATTCCTAGAGCTAGTTGGTATGTAATATTGTACCATTCATTTGTTATTTGCATTTCCAGTTACTTCCTCAAAATATTAAGTTTACATTCTGGAATTGTCAGATACAATGCACAGGCTCATTTTAGAAAAGTTGTTTACTGCTCAAGAACGATGAGGTATTTGGAAGCAATTGATTATAACCAAAAAATATTGAATCCCGCACATGCATGCTTCACAAACAGATTCTTTGTGAATGTCCATTTCCTGCACATTGTTCATATTTACTATGTCACTGGCACCAAGAACTAAGGAAATTTGAGTTTTCCTGTTCATGGGTTATAAGGTACTTCACAGCAAGTGTCTCAAATGCCTTTGTTAGTCCTTTTTCCTTTCTTCCTCAGCTATGTTTCATCTATGGATGGAGGTTTCTATCCTGGATAGGTCTAACCTAGGAGTTCTTATCTTCTTTTAGATTAATTACATTTTGGCTTGACCAATTAAATTTTTATATGTCATATTGCAGATACCCGCAACAGATCTACCCTCATTGAATTGCAAATATAGGTGGTCCTGAAGAAGGTGGATTCAAATTATAAGGTCCACTGAAATGTATGTTGACTTGATGTCAGAAGATCCCAACCCACAACACAATAGCAGTTGAAACTAAAGCTATCTCCCCATTGTGTTAATTAGTGTATATAACATGTGATTGTGATAGGTGTGAAAGGTACATGTGTGTGAATGTATGCTTCAGTGTACAAGGAGAGATTGGGTATTGTGTGTTTGGGTGTTGAATTATGATACTTACAAAGAATTTCTTTTTTTTACAGTTTTCATGTTTTAAAGGCTCTTGTTTGATATAAAAAAAGAATGTGTTTATAACAAGGATATGATATAAACAAAGTAAAAACATATATTGTAGTAGAATTGCATTTGTGTGGAAAATAGTTTTTCATATAATAGATGTGTTAAATGTTTGCAAAAAATGAAAAAAATAAAGAAATAGATTGATGTCAATGTTGTAATAAGTATAATTTGAATGTATTAGGTCACTTTATGGTCAGCCAGTTGAGCACGTTTAAGCCAATATTGAAGAAATACAGGTCTAGTGGGATTCTGCATTTTTTCATTATGGTTTGTTCTCGCCCTAATCCCAAGACATAAAATAGGATATCTAGGGGGTACCTTTCCTATTAAAGTGATTACACCACTACAGGCCCACTTAGAGTCAAGTGCTATAAGGAGTTCCTGGCTCCCAGTTTGAGATACTGTGGTAGGGAGGCACCAGGACACCAGTGGTGAAAGACCCCATTGCCAAAAGTATGACCCAGTAACTTCTGATTGCTCTGGGACTCTTCAAACTGAATTTCTCTCCGACAGCAAGTGGCACCATCTAAACAAAGAGCCCTAGGGAACCTAACAAGGAAATAGTGTACATTTACCAGAGAAAGTAAAAAACGAAACTGCTTCTGCCCAATGCGAAAGAAAGGACTGAAGAAACGTAGGGCTTTTGAAGACATCCCCCATTTTAACCAATTCCTGGGTGAACGCTGACTGGAATGCAAGAGCTATTTACTCACAGGAAAGCATCCCTAGGAATAGCAGGGATTGGGTCACTTTGCTGTTGATAAAAATTCCTGCTTTAAGTATATTCACTTTTTGTTTATTGTATCACTTTAAGCACAGCTTTGCTCATTTCCTATATATTAACGTTGAATGCAGGGCACATATATGTAGAAAGGGACACTATAGATGAGTCGAGACACACTGCCCATAGGGTTATCAGGCCAAATTTATTTGTAGGTATGTTACAATTATGCACAAACAATAAATGACTTGAGTGAGGTGAATCATTCTAGAGACATTATTCAGCTTTAGAGACCAGGATGATATTACATTAATATGTCACTCTGCTCCAGTGTACACCAATGGTTCTTTCGTTGCGCCCGTGTAGATTGGGATGGTGAGCTGAATTCCCCCAAAAAATTATGTGTCCCAGTGCAGGCACAAACGAGAGCCCTGTCCGAGGGATATCACTGAGTGAAATTTAACCAGCAGTGACAAACCATAACTCATTGCCAGCAGAAGTACCTGATTTTGAAGAAGTTGGAGGGGAGTCCGCCCCATGCAAGAGCAGTGTGTGACTGTACCCACTTAGGGGTAATACTTGACATCCTCATGCCCCCTCCCAAAGGGCAGCCTTTTAGGGAGTACTTTCAGCTTCTAGGTGACTCACAGTGTATGCGCATACCGAGAGCCTGTTTTCGCCTGATCTCTCATTGATAATACATCACAGGCACAGACCCACAGCATTTCCCTCATCTGTCGTGGCCATGGCCCCAGGTGCGTATCTTCGGGAAGGGGGTGTTTGGGGTGGAACACCCCCCAATAATTGTTCAGTTGGGTCACACACCCCTTAACTGTCAGTCTGGCTGTTAGAGCAGGCATGGCTAGGGTGAAAACATTATCCCAATTACCCCACACGCATATCAATTTTGCCATAGGAGGTGGGATGTTATTCAGACTTTGAGTCCCTGCAGCAGCCCTGATTGTTCCTCTTCCTGGCCTTCAGCTCATGTACTCGTGCCAATGGATGTCAGGCTTGTGTGCCACACGTGGTTAGAGCTCAGTTTGAAACAGACAGAATCTCTGCATGTTGGCTGCTTTTCTTGGGCTCTCCGGGAGTGTCGCACATCCATTCCTGTGACTCAGACAGTAAGGTAATGCTTTATGGGGGAGTCGGGGACAGTGCTAAACTGAGCACAATATTGATCCACAGACAGCTACATTTTAATTCTGCATATTAACATTACTTTTTTGTTGCTATAATGCTTCATGCCTTCAGCAGTGACATTCTGAATTGCTGTATTAGTGGGTGTTCCTAGCGCCCTATGGTGTGAGGTAGCTCAAGTGAATAATACGTTCGAAACTGAGAATGTTGTGTATAATCTGTGGACACCTGTTCCACTTGGTAGGAGGTACGGTAAGGGATATTTTATATTTTAGTTAACTGAAACCAGAACAATATTAAAAGTACGTTCCAGAGTCAGAGGAAAAACAGAAACAAGGTTAATAGACACTTAATCAAACATTAGTTCATTATCTCATACTATAAATACTTAAGCTAAAAACTAAATAACACAGAAACTAGAAAGCGGAACTGACATTCTTGCATGGTTACATTAGAGCATGATCAGGATATCGTCTGAAGGCAAATTGAGAATATATAAGAAATAAGCAGACAAAAACAGGCACAATCGTTCTTGGATAAAAGCACATGTAGATGATGTTACAGTGTGCAAGTAAGCAAGGAACTACTCCAACTTCATTCTTCAAAGTCATAAAGTTCCAAATGCTAAAATACAACTATCACACAGGCCCCATGCTTATGTTAAATCATAAAATGTAAAGATGCTTAATATAAAAACTGTTTCAAAGTGCACAATAAACTAGGTGATTCCAAACTTTGTGGTACCGCTTCACTGGTACATTGATGCCTAACAAGTGCATCAATACATGATTGTTGCAATATACCAAATGAGCAAAGAAACTCATATTTCGTTCATGAGTGGCATAAACTGCAGTGCACTGTCCATAAATATCGTGCCAGCGTCATTCTTATCTTAAACCATCAAAACTTGATCTAAAAATATTTCAGTGTGCAGAATTAAACAAAATAGTCCCACCCTTCATTCTTTAAAATGAGACACAATATATACTGCCAATAAAAATGGATTCAGTATACAAAGACACGGTTGGTAACTCATCGTATTAGGCCGGTGTTCATTGTGCAGGCTGGAACTGTCACGTTAGTCCTTCCCATTTGTGTTCCATCGGCCGACCATCCGGCTAACAGACTAAATGCAATTAAAATGTAAGGATCTAAAGAGGTGCAGAGGGTCCAAAATGAGAACTCGAATTACTTAGGGGCTAGAAACTGACAAGGTGCTTTGGTCAATCTTATACATGTCCGTCAAATATTTCAGAAATCTTGCAGTTATCTGAGTTTGTCTTCCACTTGGGCATGCTGCAATTGTGTTTTGACTTTTCCTGATTCCTTAAATATGAAATACAGGGTTAACCAGTAACTCCTCAGCCCATTCAGTTCTTTGCATACACACTACAAGTGTCAGAGAATCACATTTATAGCTGCACAGCCTGCAGTTTGGGGCCTCTGTACCATTCAGATGGCCATATTTGTAGGCTTTTAGGGGTATAATGCCACATCTTAGCCTGACTAGGTCTTTTTTCAAGTTGAGGCTCAGCGCGCAGGATAAATAAGAGGCTCTCCCATTGGACTGATGAAGAGAAGTGCACAAATCCGCATCAGCCTTTGTAGATCGATCCTGTCGATCCTCATCTGTGGATCTCAGCCTTGCATTGTTCATAAGCAGCTTCGCATGTGATCTTGGTAGAAGGATCAGATTAATAATTTCATGAACACACACGGCATTGCTGGAATTTATGGCATATGCTTCCCATGCAAGCTTACTGTTTTACATGTTTGACCATATCAGACCCCTCAATGAATGGGGGTGGGATGGAAGCTTTGCCTGAGGCAATAGTTTCGAAATCTGATTTTCCCCAGAATAGCTTGCTTACTTAGGTTGAATTCCAGGTGAATTTGTGAAGATGGAGTGACATCCGGCATGTCTAGCCACAGGCCCGGACTGTACTTAAAGATCAAAGAGCTGTATGACAGTGTTGGGATGAATTTAGAGTCAATGACTTGACAGATTTCAGACAAATCTTGTCCTCTCATTTGTTTCAACAATTCCTGGAAGCTGATAGTTATTGCTGCTGCCATTTCTTTCATCGCCCCGAAGCTGGGCATAGCGGGAGCCACATTGGTTAAAGTAAATGCCTAGGTATTTAAAGCTGGCTTCCTGCTCCATATTCACCTGCTCCAGAGTAAATTTGTTTTGTTTTTTACTTTCTTTCACCCATAACCCATTATTTTAGTTTCTGAGGCATTGGTAGAGATCTTATTTTAATTACAGTAGTAATACAAGGCATTCAACGACCTTTGCATGCCAACAGCGGTATGATCAAATAGAATAGTGGCGTCTGCATATTGCAGACATTGTAGATGTGAGCCAGCAAATGTGGGCGGAAATGAGTTTGCTCCGGCTAGTGTGTTGTTTAAGTCGGCCAGATAAAGATTAAATAATAGAGGGTCCAATATACATGCCTGTTTCAGCCCTGGGAGAGTTTCAATACCTGTTGTAGACCACTACATGTAATATAACACATTTTTCTCTTTTTAAGGTAGCAAATATACCTACAGCATACGAGGCACCAGTATCCTGTTCCTGCTGTAGCTGATGAAGTCTATGTAAAATGTACTAACAGCCTGTGAGGTACCATGTATTGTATCGATACTCTGAGGTGCCATGGTCCTGTATTTACAACGTCACAAGTCGCTCTGTAGCGTGCTTCATGTATATTACTCCTAGAAGCACATGCACTCTCTGTGCAGCCTGTAAGATGCCTGTATATGAGTGCCTGTATACCACCTGCAGCCTGCTAGACGTGTGTACATTGTGACCATAGCATGTGAGGTCCCTCCACAATATACCTGTACAGAGTGCTTTCACACTCTCCTTGCAGCCTCTGCGTTTGTTCGGCAAAGTTTGTTGAAAGTTTCCAATGGTGTGTAACAAAAGAACACAATTCTTGAATGTCTCAAAGATCGATTTACCGTAGGAGCACCTGAAAATCAGAAAACGGTTTAAACACTACTTATTTGGTCTGGAGTCCATCATGAGTTCTTTCAGCCATGTCAGAATTACTTTAGCCGCTCTAGCTGCGTTTTCCATAGAGTATGTAACATGGTTGCAGCCTAACCCACCCACGGATCCTTTCAACTCATCAGATACTCTTCTCTTGTTATGCCCTATGATGTCTTTTGTAGTTCACAAAATGATCTTCTGTATATAAAATTGCCTTAGCCCTCGGCAGAGAAAGGCAAAACGTGATGTGACTAACTCTACTAACCCAGATGTTCGAAAAGGCCATGATATGCAGAGACCTGCCGACATTCCAAAAACAGGCTCCTTCTGATAATTAAAAGCACACTGACCTCTCTTGATCCTAACCAATAGCTCCCATCCCAGGAAGTCACATCACTCAGCCGACCTGCTTTGTCTGGGTTTAGCTACTAGTTTTTGGGGCACGTGCCACTGACAAGAACACAGAGAAGACTTTACTTTTTATCTACAATAGGGGTGATTGCTTTATTGGTAGTTGAGTTCAACTTGGGTAACAAAGGCCCTTACATTTGCTTCTTTGGGTGTTGTAGCTCAGATGGAGCAGGGTGGTCAGAAGCGGAAGAGTCTATAGATGGTTTTCTCCTATTATTAGGAATTATTTTATTTATTCTTACAGGTTTAGGAGTGGGTGAGGGGTACAGTGCCTAAGAAGAATCAGGTGAGCACAGACACCTCAAAAAAGTGACTTTTCCATACATGGAGCTGCAGATCAGCAAAAGTAGAGGAACAGGAAAATAACTTATTCACCAGATTTGAAAATTGTAGCTCAGATAGTACATGTGGACAGGCACATCTTGAGAAGAGTTTCTTTTCAGGATTTGATGGACTTGCTCAAATGGAGCACATGGATAAGGCCAATTTGTTTTTTTATTTTATTTTGGTTTCAAATTCCTCAAAACGAATACCTCTATGCATCTATATCAACCATAAACTCAGCTGCAAAACCCTCCTTCTGGCCCTTTTAGTTGGGTACACTAAGTATCTTGTTGGGAATTGTCAGACTGATGCTAACAATCCTGCCTAAGATACACCCCTGCATAGCCCCATGCAAATCAGGGAACACCACTTAATATCTAACTGTGCACCCATGAAATCAGAATTACAGAAGGAGCAGGGCAGGCTTCGGCAACGCCTTCCTCTGTAATGAAGACGAACCTGGATGTGCTTATGAGCATGATATTGGATCTTAGCTAGGAGGAATGGACATTAGATTACCTATCAATATTGGCATGCAGGAGCAAATTGCTATCTTAACAAATCATGACACAGCACAGTTATAAGTCTATGATTGGTTGAGAAATGTCTTTATGTATTAATATAGCTACTGCATTCTTGTTTTATTATAATGACAAGAACAGAAACAAAGGCACCCAACCACAGTGTAATTTAGGGTAATTACGATGTGATAGTCTGTCATGAATCATTTGGTGAGATGGCCCAGTCACTTAATTCTCTGTAAAGTAATGGCATTGCATGGTGGATAGCAGACAATTTAGAATGAAACAAATGGTCTGTGAGTCATAGAATAAGGTGGGACAGGAGCACAATATCCTCTCAAATAAAATAAGATATGGCACTGCTAAACCCAGTATTTATCATTACAGTCAAAATGTGAAATTCAAATCTGCTATAAGGCTAACATTATTTAACATATTTAGAAGCATGGCAGAAAAAGAGAGCTGTTATTTTATAGTGATCATTTTTATTCGATGGAGGACCAAAGTATATGGTTGTGTTGGCTAAGTTATGCAGCTAGAAAAGCTACTTATGCAGCAGCATTCAGCTCATTTTGTGGAAGAAGTATTTTACTATATGGTCGTTTTAAGAAACATGAGTACAGTGTGAGCATAATTTTCACCTAAACGTTTAATACCTGAATACATCAATCGGTAGCTACAATTTTAACTGCAACACCACTTTCGGCAACATTTTTGACTGACTTTTGATCCTTTCCGGGAAGATATACTTTATTGTGGAAATCTGCAAATCATCCAGCAAATAGTGGATTGTGTGACACATATGATAAATCCACTAGTATGCCAAAAATGCCACATCAGCAAAATCACATAATTCCTGTGGCCCTAACTATAGTACAGAATAGCTCCACCACACCATGTTGTATAAAGATGGGAAAGGTAGAATTCAGAATAAGAATGACTGATTTAAATGAAGAGAACAGTGATTAAATTAAAGAGCAACAACCTGTACCAGAAGCACAATTTGGTGCAAACAATGAACTGCACTACGTATGTGATGTATCTGGGTATAATAGTAATATACTAACCAAAGAGAGGAAATGAAAATGTTAGCTTAAGAATTTCATACTCTAGTGTAGTGTACTCTACTTGAGAGATCCAAATGGGGTCACACCAATTACTATGTAAACAAGCCCTGGCAAAGCCAGTACATCTAATCTAATTTTTGTTAACCTGCAATGTCAAAGCCAATAGGTCAGGCTTTTTATTAGGGGAAGGATTTGGGAATAGTAGGCAACTCATTGCTCACAGCTGTAATAGAAAAAAAATACAATGATAAAGCAACCTCTTGAGCTACAAGAATATGAAAGCTGGCAGTACAGCCCCTTTGCTGAGCAGAATGCATTAGCTGAGTTAGACTGTGCCCTCATGTTGGCTAGTGGGTTATTGGTAGGGGTAAGTATGCATCTACCACTAGTAATAAGTCCACTAAAACAGTATAGGGTTCAGTAAAGGTCTCAGTAAATGTTCCTATTGCTCAACCCTTAGTAGCTGACAATGAGAAGTGGGGACTAACTAAGGAGACATGGGTGTAAAACATTTTTTTTAAACAATACATCGAATAAGTAAAACACAACACACAATAAAAAATCCCACACCAATTTATAAAAATTGGAAATACTTTCATGCACAAATAGACACCAAAACTATAAGAATCCAATGAAGGGAACCAGAGATATGAATTTGTAAAGATTAACCACTTTTTAGTGCTTAAAAACCCTTTAGCACCACTCTGGGACATCTGGTTATGCTTGACAGGGACAAAGTCAAAGTTTGAGGCCGACTGCGATGGAGACCTGGTCAAATACACTAAGCGGGAGGCCCCGGTGAAAACTGTACCTTCACACTTGGAAACTTTTCTGAAGCTTTTTTATCCGGCGTTGCTCGACCCTCCACAGCAGGCCAGATTCGGAGAGGGTTCACTGGCATGACTTTCTGGAGCCCAGGAGCTTTCAGCGGTGAGAACCTGAAATCCGGGTCGCGGTTGAAGGTGGCTTCCTTGACTCTTGGCGTCGGGTCTGTCACCTTTTGCAGCTTCTTCCCAAACGTTCTCTAAACTTCAGGAGGTGCTTTCCTGAAGGTTTCCTTGTAGGTTCAAAGTGTCCAAATCACCAATACAAAGGTCTGGATTCCACTAGATCAGCGGTACTCAAAGTACGGCCCACGGGCCAGTTGCGGCCCGCCAGCCCTTTCCATGCGGCCCTAGAGTAAAACAACAGACAGTTGGCAATCAACTGCAATTCCGCCTGTTGTTATTCCTCGGGGGCCGCAATCAGAAGCATCCGCAAAACCAGTGCCTCGCAATTTTCGGCGGCGGGGGTGGGGGGGGGCTTGAATCTTTAAGCTATAGGCAGAGTGGAGCTGATTTGGGGGAGGGGGGGCTGAATCTTTAAGCAATAGGCAGAGTGGCGCTGCAGGGCCTCTTAGAAGGGGTGAAACAGCAAGGCCTCATTAACATGCAAATGGTCTTTTAAAGACCTGTGAAGTGCTCTGGTGCGGCTGTGGCCCAGAAAGCTGTCTCATCCCGAGCTGCCACACAGGTGGTTAAATGATTGTACATAGATATTCCTTCGTGCCACATACTGCTCCAAGCAAAGATGTGAATAAACATGGGAAATGAAGCATAGTTTAATTGCCCACTGATGTTGCTGGACTGTGCTTGTTTTCCATTTTACAAAAATAAATGACAGTAAAATATTTTTAAAGTACGTTTGGCCCATATTCAGGGGGCTTGTATTTGTGGGATGGCAACTGCCAAAGATCACCGATGACGCCAAAAATCAGCACACAGAATCTAATCTTCACCCAGTTACCACTTACAGGTCAGCATGGCCTGTAGAACTTGGCGGTTTTTAGAATGGGTGCATGTTTAATTTTCGTCACAAGGACAATGAGTTCTCAGACAGAGAGGCAGAGAGATGTAGAAGACGGAGGGAGAGGGAGGGAGGGAGACAGGGAGCGAGACAGAGGGGGGGAGACAGAGAGAGGGAACAGAGGGAGAGAGAGGGAGGGAGACAGCAAGAGGGAGGGAGACAACGAGAGGGAGGGAGACACAGAGAGTGTGTGTGTATGCTGGGTCTGGTGGCTCAGTGGATGAATGCGTCCGCTGCAGGGGTCTGTGTTCAACCTCATGGTCAGTTTTTTTTGTTGCTCTAGCCCCGCCCCCTCCACCACTGACCCCGCCCCCACCGGTGCGGCCCTCGGCCACAAACCACACTGTAAATTTGGCCCCCGAGAGAAAGTTTGTGAGTACCCCTGCACTAGATGGTCTCTGGGATGTCTGGACCACAGCTCCCACAATGTACCTGGCCAAATCCTTCAATGTCCACTTGACGCACTCTAGGACGGGGAATCTTGGTGGGGATGATGCAGGTGGGCTCTGTTAACCTGTAGTTTGCATGAAGTCCTTTCCTGAATCCTTCTTGAAGGAAGGCACAGTTCCAGGCTGTAGTACCAAACTGTGCAGCAGGCACAGTCATTCAGAGTGCAGGGCTTTTGGTGCAAATCCAGGTTCCAGCAGGGCAGTACTTCTGTTCCTTGTAGTTTCAGGTAGCAGATCTGAGAGACTATGCATTTCTCACATATTCATACAGTGTTCTGTGGAGGCAAGCAGGGGGTACCTCTGTCCAATGAGAGGCTGAGACCCACCCAAAAGCGTGACAGCTTCCTCCAAAGTGTGGCATCTTCTTGTACCAGTAACCACTCCACTTCAAAAATCCAACATGGACGATATCTCTCCAGAGGAGTGAGATCTAGCTAAATCAACCAGCAGTGTGGCTCATTGCCATTAGCTCTCCTCCACCTGACCTCTGCAATTTTTTTGTGCTAAGCCTGCCATCTGGCTGCAAAACAGGATGCAGGGGTAGGTACAACTGGTATTCCTTACTGACCTGCTTTCTCTTAGAGCTCAGTTTGATTTACCCAGCCACCTCTGCAGGACCCATCCTCTCCAGCTGCAGAGCTCTCTCCATCAGATAACCTCTGCTCCAGCCAGGTCACATATCACCTAATCAAAGCAGCCTGGCTAAGCCGGTTAAACCTGACCAATCAGCAGAGACCAGTCGAAGGCTAGATTTTAACTTTTCTTCTGTACTAGTTGTGATAAATTCTACAGTGACAAGTTATTGTATTTATCAACACCAATCTTTCAAACCCTTGAATTATATTTATTCACTCCTTTCCTAGCAATAGTTATTTCTACATAAAATATTGCAATGTTAGCCTATGGAGCTAAGTATCTACAATGGGGAAAAAATGAAATGGGCAGTTTTTCCTCACCAGGGCATATAACCATCTTTTATAAGGTCCATGCTTATAGTTACATGCCCCCTACCATTTTTGCATATGGCCATGTCTGAACTGGGGTGGCGTGGTGAGCAAAATAACGATGGATTAAACCCAGATCTGTGACTGGGGGTGAATGTTTTGCCAATGTGCAACATTCCGTCCATCATCTTGTGTGTTTTGCTGTTCGCCCTATGTGGGAAGGGTATGCCCAGACGTGGGTCCCGTGCTCACTATGCCACTGGAGTCAAGCTATCCTGGCTGAAGAGGGGTGAAACCCCGAAACCGGTCCTAGGATGCTTGATTCCGGTCCAGGGAAGACATGGCTTGGCAGTTCGGGCTGGACTGTTCCCATGAGGCACAGGGTCAAGACTGATTTGCATATGGCCATGTCTGAACTGGGGTGGCGTGGTGAGCAAAATAACGATGGTTTAAACCCTGATCTGTGAATGGGGGTGAATGTTTTGCCAATGTGCAATATTCCGTCCATCATCTTGTGTGTTTTGCTGTTCCCCCTACCTCTGAGACACCTAGGGAAATCCTGGAGGAGCCAAATATGAAATTATAAGGTAGATCATCACTTTTAAAGTGTCCCCACCACCAAAGTCAAGTTTGCACACAATTTACTTTTAAAGACAGTCTGCAAAGCCAGGGAGCCTTTAAAATGACAGCAGGCACTCAGCAGTGCACACATGCAAGTGCAGGAAATCTGCTGGGCCTCTAAATTTCCATGACCTATTATATACTAGGGACTTTTAGGTAGTTTGAACCCCCAAGCCCTATTATATACAGGACTTATAGGATCTGTCAATACCAATTATGACAATTTACTTTTAAAGACAGACTGCACAGCAGGACAGGCTTTAAAAGGACAGCAGGCACACAGCAGCATACACATGCAAGTGCAGGAAATATGCTGGGCCTCTAAACCTCCATGCCCCATTATATACTAGGGACTTGTAGGTAGATTGCACCCCCTGGCCCAGCAGAGGCCCGTGCAGGTAAGAGTGGTGAGGCAGTGGGGCCGGATTCCACAGATGACCACGAGGGAAAATTAAATAATGAATTTGACCTCGTCTTTGGAATCCCCCCCACCCGGCCCCACCGCTTTTACCTGCACAGGCCGCTGCTGCCCTGGCCCTATTATCTACTAGGGACTTATAGAGTCTGTCATTGCCAATTGTAAGTGTACCCTATTACATGTACCTTGTTACACATAGCACTGGCCCTGGGCTTGATTAGCAGAGTCCACGGTACA
Source organism: Triturus cristatus (assembly GCF_964204655.1). Classification (NCBI taxonomy): domain Eukaryota; kingdom Metazoa; phylum Chordata; class Amphibia; order Caudata; family Salamandridae; genus Triturus; species Triturus cristatus. The sequence goes on from NC_140583.1 coordinate 884,919,111, forward strand.
GTCAGAGTCAGTTAACACCAGTATCATTCAGCAAACAAATGGGGGTGAACAGAGCAAACGGATGACTTTCTAACTTCTCAAAATAGTGAAAAGGGGTAATAAGATGAAATTTGCATTGTAAATGGTGAACTTAAAAGGCTTATACACCAACATATTTCACAGTAGATACTTTTGACAATGGACCAGTATTTCCAGTGCATCTGTAAAAAAGCTATACATCCAATGTCATGTTTTCACAAGAACAAGCAAGGATGATCAGTAAACCAAAACGTTAAATAAATTAACGAGCAAGGATTACCATTACCTAAGCTGCTTAACGAGAAAAAGGACAATCTTCATTAACAAAAAATCAGTAGAACAGCAATTAAAGTATTTCAATGCCAGTAAATTAAATACATCAAAGTTTAGACACTGACTATGAATTTGAAGCTAAACCTAATGTTGCTTCTGCACTCTAACAAAATGATGACTTGAGCCTATCATCAAAACTTAACGGGAACATAAGTAGGACAATATAATCATCCACAAAATGTCAAGGCCTTGATAGACAGCCCTTCCATGCAATGACAAACCTTGAAAAACCCATGGAAGGCAATGGCTGAAGTGGGCCGACCCAAACACTCTCTCACTGTACTCCTACATCTTAAATGTACTTTTAATCACATGAGTTCTCCCAGGCACCCAAAGATGTTTGTAGGGATGTCTAAAGAAAGGATCCAGTGTCAATAACATAGACGCACGATTGTTTCCCTTCCACAAGTATTCTGGTTTATAGTTTTACTATGGCTTCCTGGGTCATTGATTGCACCCCTCAGCTTGATGTTTAGATTTCAATCCAAGTTGCATCTAATCTACATTCTACTACCCTGTATGTAACTCCTTATTTAGCGATGTTTCTATGTGTTTTATTCTCTGCCGATTCCCGTTGCGTCCGGTTCGCATCTCAAGGTTCCCTATGTAGTTTGTGCCCTACCGTAGCTTCAACCTGGTTTCAGTTACCCAACCTTAAATATCTGCATTGCTTATTTCTTTAAATGGAAGCACTTGTGAACAGTACCCTTCTTAGGACTCCCTTTTTTCTAGCCTCGTTCTTTAGCCTCCCTCTTTCTCTTGTTTTATTTGCCAGCCTCTGTACTGTCTTGTCTAGGGGTGCTGGTAGTCTGCTTGCGTTTCTTTTCTGTGGCATCGAATTATGCTGCTAGAATCAATAGGGTCCGTTTGAGAGCTGGCATCTGGGTGCTGTACTAAGATCTCATTTTTAATATTTGCCAATCTAATGGCACCCACAGTAGTTAAATAAAAGTGATTTTATATAAATCAGCAAATATTTAATCACTCTGACCCAGAACAGAATGTAAATATAAAAACTCTGTAAATCGGTTTAAGGGAATAGAGTATATAAACATTACAGGGCTGCAAGTTTACTTGGGCATTTAGGAAGACCCCTTGCCCACATGCATGGCAGACTGTAGCAATACAAAATACCTGCACATATGCCCATATACCATATAGTACTTGTAGGATGGATGTCACAATATCGACCTACTTATATACTGAGACCACGATATCGGCTATCACGATATCTTCAAGTAAAGTTTATACAAGGAAGTATAGATTAACTATTCTTAACTCAACTATCTACTTTGACGCTATGTTGGTAGTCAATACTGTTGAGTGAATATTGACACAGGTTGATCTTGTGATCACAATATTGGGCGCCTCTCTATACTGGTATATGGTCTGACCAGCCTGAAGTAAAGATTATCAGTATGTAGAAAGTGAAAAGCGTGCATTGGTGTTTCCCTTCAGAAAACGAGATCTAGTTAAAAAGAATGGAACAATGAAACATTTTACTGGGAAGCTCTGAAATGAGATGGTGAACCCCTTCCAGGAGGGAAGTGACTGCAAATGGTGTGGTCTTCTCAACGTTACATGTTTTCACCATGACAGTTGTGAAACACCCTTCAACCAAGGCAGAACAATTGAGTGACACATTTTCCATGAACTCTTGACACTTTGCAACAGTTTGAGAATCACCTAGGTGTTCCTTTAGGGGGAGAAACACCAAGCAAGAACTGAGCTGCCTTTTCATTGTATTGGCAGGGTGCAAATCACAGAGTAAAACAATGAACACAAACGAATGCTCACCTTCAGACTAAAACACGCGTAAATAATCTGAAAGCTGACAAGCAGTCTTTGCTTTTTAATTAGATCTGTGTACATTACAGTAAAGTGCGCTATAAATCCAAGAACATGAATGAAAAGACACACCATTAGGTGCTAATTCAAAGGTTGTTTCAAAATATAACTCTGTTATGAGTTTATGTGTTTTTCTTGATGATTAAATAGAACAATAAACCACAGTAGATTGATGGAGAGCCCTTTCCCACACACAGAGCGCAGTCGGCCAGCTCAGACTCTCATCGAAGGCGTTAGAGCAAACTTAAATAGTGCAGTCATTATACCAACACGCATATTCCCCGCTCTCCTCTGATTATCTTATTTCCTGTTGCAAAAACAACTAACAACCGTCGTCACGTCCTAGTAGCAACTTCTATCAAAGAATCGAAAGGGCACCTCATGTGTCCACTCGCCTTCTCTTACCTGCGCATTGCTGCTTGTAAATGTTTCTTCCTCGGCCAAAAGGTGAAATTAGTATTTTATCTACTTCTAGGCGGCGAGCACCAAGCATGCACCACTTCCATCCTGTGGCAGTTAAATGACACAGAATCTCCCATATCCGCCTCCTGGAAATACATTATTTAGTGCGTCATGGGAGAAACGGGGAAACTCTCTGCTTTATGGTGCCCGCGCGAGGCTATCTGCTTACCTGGCCCGGCAGGGCTCAGGGGCCGCGCAGCCTTTAGGGGAAAGGCTTTCATTTCAAAAGAGTATGTTGAAAGGCAGAACGCTCGTTAACAGTGGATCGGGAGGGATTTCGACTGTGGATCAGGTGCAATGCATTGTTTGAAGACAAAACAAAAAAACACACAATCGAGCGCGGAAGTATTCTTACATGCCCTGTCTAGATTTTCTCACGAACAGTGCTTGTGGCTAGCTTTAGTGCGGCGGCTCTCGTGTAATAAGATAAAGTTAGCTTCAATTTGATTGCCATTTTAAAAGGCTGCACGCGTAGGCCTAGAGTGCGCTGTGCCGCACTAGCTTTAGTAAATGAGTATAGTATCGTCATTGGCGTCCTTTCCACCCCTCTAACATAATATACATTTCCCATGAATAAACACACAACACAAATTATTTGTTTGGGTAAAATTGCTGCAGGTTTATTACATACACCGTTATGTAATAGGTGGGTTATTTTACGGGCGGTCCAAGGGCAGGCAACGAACTGGGCCGCCTGCCCGCCTGATGAGCCAGGCAGCACTGGGGCGAACCCCGCCTGTGCTGCCCTTACTTGTGATCCTCTTCCCGGATCATGTGACTGTTGGTACCTTCTTACTCATGCCCCTTTCAGGGCGGAGCGTCGCATAGCCAACCCCCCGGTTGTTCAGGCTCACCACCGCCCAAAGGACAAGCGGGGCGCCGACACGGTTTCAAGGACCCTCCCATGAGGCTCCTCAGATTTGGCTCTGGCACCCCTATGGTGCCGCGCAGAGGTACCCTTGGTACCGGCCTGCTTCCAGATCGCCCTGTAACTCCGCCTGCAACAAAAAAAGGAAAACATTACAATATTCTCTGCCCCCCTCCTTCCACCATCACGCCGGGTAAGCAGTGGGGAGGGAGACGGCATGCACGGCGATCAAAGAGGTCGCCAAAATGGTGGGGGAGGGATCAATACCATCCCCCAAGTCCAGGGCACCCAGGAAGGGACGCCCCTCGGCGCCACAAACCAGGCAGGATAATGGGGGGGACTCCAACCAGAGTCCCTGCCCCTGAAGTGGGAGGGAGGGTGTGGGGTGCCCAGGCGACACTAGAGTGCTGACCTCTCTAGTGGCCCCCTGTGGGTGCCTCGGCCAGCAGCATAGTATCGTCATTGGCATCCTTTTCCACCCCTCCAACATAATATACATTTCCCATGAATAAACACACAACACAATTTTTTTGTTTGGGTAAAATTGCTGCAGGTTTATTACATACACCGTTATGTAATAGGTGGGTTATCTTACGGGTGATCCAAGGGCAGGCAACCAACTGGGCCGCCTGCCTGCCTGATGAGCCAGGCAGCACTGGGGCGAACCCCGCCTGTGCTGCCCTTACTAGTGATCCTCTTCCCGGATCATGTGACTGTTGGTACCTTCTTACTCATGCCCCTTTCAGGGCGGAGCGTCGCATAGCCAACCCCCTGGTTGTTCAGGCCCACAACCGCCCAAAGGACTAGCGGGGCGCCGACACGGTTTCAAGGACCCTCCCATGAGGCTCCTCGGATTTGGCTCTGGCACCCTCTATGGTGCCATGCAGAGGTACCCTTAGTACCGGCCTGCTTCCAGATCGCCCTGTAACTCCGCCACAGCTCTGGAGGCGGCCACCGTCACCGCCAGAGCCCCCCACCAAAACAGCTATAGTCTTACCCGCAACCTCTCCTGTCTAGAGCCTCCTGCAAATCTAGATGAAAGAGAACCATCCCTACTGGTTATAGATGACCCCATCTATATCCCAAAGCCCTTGACGCTAGCCTGGGTCAGCTAGTGTCTGATGAAACTAAAGGCCCTTTTGGCCTGAGAAGTTGTGCCAAGAACTATTCACCCCATGCGGGAAAGTTCCACTGCATCACATGCCTCAGCCCGAGCCAACTCTGGGTGGGACAAATGCAGACACCAAGGCTCACATTGCCCCATCTATTTGCTGATCTCACCTAGCTGCCGTCCTTCTAGCACTGTTTGTGCCTGAAAACCTGCGTGCCCCATCTTTGGGACAACAGCCCACTTTCTAGGTCACCTCTCCCCCAGCTGCCTGCCTACTTTTGCTATTATGGCGAGGAGGATTATACTTAACCTTTGAACAGTACCTATGCTTGCTAAATCATGATGCACGGGAGAGTTCATAGCTAGAAGAGTGTGACAATGGGCAAGGGGCCCTCCTGCCCTCGCCATGTATCCCTTATGGAAATGTTGCCCGTTCAGTTCCTACTGTGGTGGAACCCCCTAGGCATACAATCTAGAAAATCTGTCTGATTTAAGCAGTACGCCCGTGACGTTAGCTTTCATCAGCTAGTGTCTGATGAAACAAAAAACCCTTGTGGCCTGTGAAGTATTCATCCCACGACAGTTTCAGACACCCTGGCTCACAATGCCCCACCTATTTGTGATCGCACTAGCTGCCGCCCTTCTAGCACCGTGTGCGTCTGAACACATGTGTCTCCCATCTCTGGGACAGCAGCTCACTTGTTAGGATACCGCTCCTACCCCCGCTTGCCTACTTAGGCTTATAGGGCAAGAAGGATATACTTAACCTTGGCACAGTCCCTTCACTTGCTAAATCAAGGCGCACAGGAATGTCCATAACTATGCGTATGAGACAATGAGCAAGGCTGCACTCCAGCACTTGCCCTGCATCCCTTATTCCTTATGGGAATTTCGCCCGCTCAGCTCCCTCTGTTGAAGCCCCCCTAGGCATACCCACATAGAGAATCTGTCAGATTTGATACAGGGCGCACTGTCTGTAGTATGGTGCCTAACATTTGATGTGGGAGATGCCACACACCGCATAGGTCATGGGAACCAGAAGGAGGACACCACTTCCACCCAGGCGTACCTCTAAATGGGACTGAGCGATACCAAAGGGGATGTTGGATGGAGCGTTTGAGCAAATCAAGCACTCACCCCCAGTCAACTGATCTGGATTTAATCCATCATCCTTCTCTAGCTCACTCCACCACCCCAGTTCAGACATGGCCATATGCAAATCAGTCTGACCCTGTGCCTCATGGGGGCAGTCCAGCCCGAACTGCCAAGCCATGTCTTCCCTGGACCGCAAACAAGCATCCTGGGCCGGTTACAGGTTCATAACCCCCATCAGCCAGGCTATCTTGAATCCAGTGGCAAAGTGAGCAAGGAACCCACGTCTGGGCATACCCTGCCTACTTAGGGCGAACAAAGTAATACAAAAGGGGATGTTGGACGGAGTGTTGAACATGACAAGCACTCACCCCCAAGTCATCTGATCTGGGTTAATCCATCATCATACTTTAGCTTTCTCCGCCCCCACATTTCAGACCTGGCCAAATACAAATCAGTCTGACCCTGTGCCTCTCATTGCATCTAAATGGGACTGGCTCAACCTAGCTGTACGTCAGAGGCACACATATCTTAAACCTCTTTACTTTCTTTAGACACTTGACACCCTTCTGGTTGCAGCTCTGTGTAGTTGTGAAGCGCGCATGCCCCCGGGGCACGAAGACGCTGAATGGCCAGTGTATGTTACCCACTCACTGATACTTATCTGTCGCTAACTGCCCTCACTTGGATTGAAGGGTTGCAGGATGCTACCTAAGGACTGAAGACTTGATGCTCCAACCCAGTTTGACCCCAGAACTTGGGGACAACCCAAGCAGTGACCATGCCTTTCATGTTACATCTACCTTCGTACTTGACTATCAATGTGCTAGGGACCCCAGTCCCAAAAGATGCCCCTTCTATTGTCTGGTTCTAGCCTGCAGAAGGATGACCCAGGGGGGCAGACAAGTCTGTGGAACCAGAGGGGAAAGTTATGTGCAAATACCTGCCCTTTCCTGAATATTGGGAATGCCCACTGGTCTAAAAACCCTGTCGCCATTTGGCTCTAACACAGTGTTTACCAAACATTTATGCACTGCAGCAAACTTGTTATATGTCACCTGCCACAACCCGCCTGCTGCCCTGGCTAAAGCGTGGGTGAATATGTCTAAACTGAAGCGACCTGAAACCTGCCCTTGTTTGCGGAGGAATGCCCACCCAGTGTACATGGTACCTGTTTCTATATGGTGCCAGCAGGTGTTCCTCATAAAAGGCCCTCGTAGCCAATTGCCCAATGCAGTCTCAGCATTTCGCAGCGCCTCTTTGCGTTGTAATTTCCAGAGTCAGTGTAAAATTATACTTTCCCACCATTGGGCTGGTAACCGGTGGCAAAGGCAGACAGAACCTGGGCATACGATCAGTTTCCTAGAGTAAAACAATAATTATACGTTAAATTTTAAATTTTTGTTGAGCACTGGACGTGCCAAAAGCTCTATTACATAGTAGCCGTTTGTGTTTGACACCTTGTTCCCCATTTCCTGGGACAGCTGCACACTATGTTGGCTGACAGCATCCCCACCCAGCGGGTTAATCGAGCTAACTGGGCGGGGCATTTGAGCTTAACTGCAGGAATATGTCACCTACCCTTGTTTCTGGGGTGCACTCACTTCACCCCATTGACCAGACGCTTGCACAAACTCTTTTGATTGCTAAACACTGGTGAACACCTTACAGGTGTCAATTCTGGTTTGACACAATATATGTCTTGTGCCTACGGTTGGAGACACCTCACCCTTTCGTGCAGTGACAACTTGCGCAGCGCACCCCACTTGCTTAACTGCCGTCGGATCACAGATGCACAGTACCTACTGTCCATCTCTGACCCTGAATGCTTCAAACCCCCAAAAGTGTTGGAATCCCAGATCCCCAGTTTACTGTTTAGCTGCAGTACACCTTCAGTGGATCCGCTTGGAGATACCACAAATCGCATTGGTCCTGCAAACATTACGAAGTACACAATTTTCACCTGGGCGCACCTCTAAGTGAGACTGGCTCCACTCAGCTGTAAGGCCAGAGGGACACATATATAAAACTTATTTACTGGTTTATGCCACTTGGCACCCTTCTGGTTGTTCTGTGTTTTTGTGAAGCGCACGTGCCGCAGGGGGTGTGATGCCACTGAATAACCGTTGTATGTTACCCACTCGCTGATACTATGTATCGCTAACTGCACTACTTGGATTGACGCAATGCTGAATGCTTCCTAAGGCTGTAGACTTACTGCTCAAACCCTGTTCAACCCCAAAACTTTGGGACAACCTAAGTAGTAACCATGCCCTTCATGGTACATCTACGCCAGCGTTGCTGTCAACGTGTTTGGGACCCAGGTCACTGAAGATGCCCCTTCCAGTCTCTGGTTCTAGCCCATAAAACGATAACCCAAGGGGCAGGCAAGTCTGTGGGAACTGGAGAGGGACAATATGTGTAAATACCTGCCCATTTCTAAATATTGTGAATGCCCGATGGTCTATAATACCTTGTTGTCATTTGTGCTCTACTGCCTTGTTTACCAAACTTTATTGCACCGCAGTCCACTTGTTCGCTGACAACTACCACAACCCACCTGCTGCCCTGGCTAAAGCGCGGGTGAATAGGTCGTAACTGAGGCGGCCAGTAACCCGCCCTTGTTTGCAGAGGACACATTTTAGCTGCATCGACCAGACATAGCCAGACGCGACAAGTTTGCAACCCCAGTCCCACACACTAGAATTAAACATAGTCCATCAGGGGCCGAGGCCTTGCCTTTGCCGTCTGTGGTGTGACCTGGACTGCTGAGACAGGGCGTCATGAGGTCACACATTTACGCGTACCTATCCTCTTGTGCTACACCTGCTGGGGGATTAGTATGCTCCCCACCTACTTGCTCAGAATTAGCGATGGTCCCTTGAGGGGTGAAAGGTCAGGGCCTTCTCCCTGAAGCTTGTCCATTTTCCCGGCTGAGGATGGGGTCCCACGTGCGCTGAGTCATACATCGACCATACACCCTAGTCTCGAATTCCCCCAGGCAGCAGACACAAAGTATTACTTAAAAATTAAGCACAGAACTCCCAACCAGCTTTCTTCCAGACATAGGACAGAGGACGGGCAATCAAACAAGTGCGTGCTTCCTGAGTACCCAGGGGTCGCACTCGGGACCTACGGATATAAACAGATGCTCTGCCTATCACGCTAAGCAGGCACCAGTAAAAGGCCCCAGTGCTATAGCTGCTCACACCCTTAGGCCACCTTTTTCCCGACAACCTCCGCCCTGGAACCCAGGCTCCTGCCTTACGGTTTCCGGCGTATTCACCATCTAAGCATGACTTCTGAACCTGTCACATACTCGGCTATAGCCAACGCTATCAGCGATATACCTCACTGCCACAACAGTTGTCTTATTTCGATTTTTGTGCATAAAGCATAAATCACTTTGCCAATCTTATGAGAGCAATGCACCCTAGCAGTGCCCTACTGGCGGCCCAATGGCATTGCCCATCAACCGGCCCATTAAACTGGACGTGAGGGCAAAATAAATAAAGTAGCCTAATAAGTTCGTAGAGAAAGCAAAACACAATTCAGATCTGTTTCAAACACAGACAGTGCAACCAAGTTCACGGCTTAAGCATCAACTCGCGAAGGAGCGAGACGGTCTATGGTAGCTGTAAAATTAAGTTTAAGGCCATATAGTCAGATACCACAAGTAAACTTATGATCGATAGGGTCTCCAGTTAAGAGGAGACTGAATAAGATGACAAACTATAGAGAAAGTGGATTGATTGTCACTGGCTTACGCGGGCATGGCAGCATCTACGAAGCAACGGGTAAGGTAGAACTGTGACAGGAACGAGTCGCGGTCAAGTACACTAGGCAGGGATCAGAGGAGGAGGGGTCCTGCGGCATGACCAGAGGTGAAGAGCCGTGACTGACTTGTCAGAGTGTAACAACATGTAAAGACATAAGAGTCTGAAGAAGTGAATAATATTTATTTCGGACAATTGAGTTTAGCGCCCCCTTGCGAGACAACCACACAAGTGAACGAACCCGCGCACACAACTAGAAACATCACACGAGGGCACTGAGATGACCAAAGAGCTGTAAAACCACCAACATCTGATATTACAGACGTTAATAAAATTACAAGGTGACAGAAACACCCCATGCTGTTATGCCAACCCTTGCCACCATTGAAGATACAGGTGAGGCCCCCAATCCCAAGATGGCGGCAAGTGCAGCAACGCATCAATGTATGGCATCACATTATGTCTTCGCAGCATGACACCTTTTGGTGCACTGGCCGGGGCATTTCAAGCGGACCCGAAGAACCGCAGCGGAAACGGAGCCTTGAACCCTGCTAATGGTTTTTCGCCAACACACTGAGCCTAAGACAAATAAAACTCTCTGAATTGGGTGTGTGCTGTGTGCACTGTAGTGTACACACGTACAGCTCAGACTTCCACTTAGGATCAACTACTCACGCGAGGGAGCACCGCGGTACCAGGTCCCCCCCTGACGTGGGATCTAGGCTGCAAAGAAACCCCAAAAGCCTGCCCACCCCAGAACATCCACGCTGCACACCCGGGATCAGCTCCAAATGCGTCCGCCAGCCCCGCTCGTCAGGGCACTGTCGCTTAGTCAAGTGTGCAGGCCACGGTGAAGTGCCCCAGTCGTAAGTTTCAATGCGAGACAGGCAGTAAAACCGAGGTTAACGCATGCCCACTTGAAGGGGGAAGGTAACTTTATCACCTCCGACCCTTCAAGAGGATACCCATTAAACAATGCTCGCATCTGCCTCCACAAAAGTAGCATATAGCATGTCAAGGCTACAGTAACTCGATGCCACCGGTACCAATTTTCCGCTCAGATAGACGGCCATACCACCAATCCGACCAGTGCCACCACCCCACGGGCACAGGGGCAGGCCCACAGCTCCTTCCGACGGCGCCGACAATACACTAGCGTGAAAGGAGGAATAACAAAACCAAGGGGACAGTGCCACCCAGTGGCGTGAACACCTCATTGCACTCTGGAATATACATGGACTAACCATAGGTGGTCGTACGTGAGAACCCGTGTTGTCGTGATTATTCAGAGGCTACGGCACTCTGTTAGTAGCTGTCGTTTTTAGTCACATTTTCCTGCCCTTTTTCTGCACAGCCGCTGGATATGCAAGCCATATACAAAACGGAGGGGACACGGCTGACTGCAGCTGCTCCACCTTCGTTACTGCAAGCACGCATTCGCACCCGAGACGTCCCGTAATGGAGGAGCAGGGGCCGCAAAAACACCGCTATGACCAGGCGCATGTACAGCCAAACGACGTTCTCCATTGTCAAAACTAATTTAATCTAGGCTACCTCCCCTGCCAAACTGGACCAGACGGTGCACTGCTCCCCTGCTTCGGGGGAAAGGATCGTGCCGCTATCAAGCTGCCTGCTTCCCCCTTCAGCATCCTAGATTAAGAACGGCGAGGAGGGGGGGGTGCAGCGGTGAACAGACTAGAGCGTCTGGTGGAAGCAGAGGCGTCCAGCCGCAACCATACGGCCACAGGGGTGAGAGATCTTCCCCTGGCTCCCACACGAAAGCACTGACTCTGCCTTACAATCCCCAGAACCAACCTAACGGCGTGCCGGGCTCACCTTCATCACCCATGCCAATTGCGGCCCCCCGCCAGAAAGCATGCCTGAAGGCAATCTGCCCCACCCTGAGGTAAATCACACTGCCCCTCAGAAGAGGGGGCCAGACTCACCGCATGTAATCCCCGACGCCTGCCTCAGGCACCACGCGATTCGAGCCGACAACAACACATGGGCGAGACCGCGACGATGACCAGTGAAGATGGCGTGCACGGCGATCAAAGAGGTCACCAAAATGGTGAGGGAGGGATATATACCCTCCCCCAAATCCAGGGCGCCCAGGAAGTGACGCCCCTCGTGCTCCATCAACCAGGCAGGATAATGGGGGGACTCCAACCAGAGTCCCTGCCCCTGAAGGGGGCGGGGGGTGTGGGGTGCCCAGGCGACACTAGAGTGCTGACCTCTCTAGTGGCCTCCTGTGGGTGCCTCGGCCAGCAGCAAATTGTAGTCAATGCTGGCAGTATAGGGTCCCTCAGTGACACGGATTAAACACTGGAGTTCTTACGTAATTTCTTTTTGTTCTCTGAAGGTTCGTAGTCGTGAAACCGACTCTATACAAGTTTTTTAGGCTGTGAATTTTTCAGTTCTTTGTCTGGTAGATATTGTAGATGGCAAGGGAGGGTCTGGCCCGCTCTAGGCAGTGATCCTATTAATTCTATCCATCTTATTAACATTTGCCTTTCTTTAAGGACAATCATTTTCAGTGGTAAGGCAGCGGTTACTAACAGGCATTGACTATCACCGAATTCTGTATTGCGCATGTGTAAGTGTACACAGAAACACAATATCAACCTAAAAATTGAAAAAGATGTGCCATACATGAAGATATGCAGAGGAACATACTTAGAGTCACACATGCACACTCATACCACCAGCAGACAAATAGGCACTCATGGGCACAGACCACCGGACACTCAGCCACCATGAAATGTGTTTTGTTATTGTGGTTGATTGCAAAGTGCTTTATGCCACTATAAGGCCACCTCAAATCACTACAGGTAACAGAAGAATAGGAGTGAGGTAACAAGCAAGAGGGAATAAGGACGTCTCATAATCCCCAAAATGGAGAGAGCAGCAGCTCAGTAAATTAGCCTTACTTTTTGAGAAGTGGGAAGCAAGGGAGGGAAGTAGGAGGGAGGCGATGGGAAGGGTGAGCATGAGAGGGTAGGACGTAATCAGTGGGCAAGGAGAGGCGATGAGTGTCAGCGGATGGGGCGTGATTGGAAACATGGCAGGCTGAAATAAAGATGCCAATGCAAATAATGGCGATGTAGTCCTGTAGACAAAGCAACACAAAAAGGCTAACATACACTACCAGACTTATATCCTGCTTTGCAATCCACGTGCCTTTTATCACACCAGATAAAGAACAATGTCCTACGGTAAGTTATTTATGCGCTGTGATAAATAGCACCTTGTAGGTGTCTCTGGGGAATAAAGTGGATTTTGGTACTTATGACACCGAAATCCTTGCAGTACGATAAATGCTATACACTTTCTACTGTTCCATTCTGGCATATCTGGCGTGCCAAATTCAATGAACGGAAAGATATTTAACACACCTGGTAATTACTGGATGCAGTAAATGTCACTCAACATGTAATTCCGACACCTGAGCAAACAGTGGTTTACTAAGGGACCAGAACACAGTAACACATTTGTAATAATGGCCATAGAGGGGTTTGGCGATGGACTGACAATATGAGATGGGCAGATATATGGATAAATATCATGCATAAGCCAACTGCATACGTAGAAAATCAAACATATGCACACTGAAAACCTAGGGATCTAAGTGTTCATTTAACTTTCTCCCATTCTGTTAAGAACATAAATGTGTGAAGTGCTGGTGCAGTCAATAGTGGGAATTGTTGACAACTTTCTATTTTGAAATAACTTAACTTGAGAGAGTGAATGGAAGAGTGTGATGATGTGAGTGCATGAGTAAGGTTCAGGTTTGTAACTTTTGTGAGGGAGTAAATGAGTAAAGACCACGTAGATATGAATTATTGGATGAACTGGTCGGAGTGGATATATAGTGAGTGAATGCATGTTGGTTGAGCTTTGTGAGTAGATGAGTGAAGGTCATGAGACAGCTGCTGTAAGTGGGTGCTTGGTAAGACATGGAGGGCCTGATTCACAATGGTAAACTTAAAATTTTGTGTAAGTTCATGATGTTTTGCAATTCAGAAAGGAATTTTATGAACTGTATCTTTAAAACTGTGAAGTCTCTGCACTCGTGGTGGAGACTCCACACAAAAAGATAGGCAGTCGTAAAGATATTACTGTTAAAATTGGTTTGTGAACAGCAAAACATCATAAACTTACACAAAAGTGTAAGTTTGCTTTAGTGAATCAGGACCTTAGTGATTGCATGGCTATGTTGCTATTTGCAGGGTGAGTCGGTGTGACGGGGTGCATGTTACGACAATGAGTGAATGCTTGAGTGTTGTTTATGGGTCAATTGGTATTAGTAGGGGCTTGAGTGAGCTGTTTGAGTGGATATTTGGTGATACCATGAGTGCATGAGTGTTTTAATGAGTGTGTACAGATATCTGGCAGCACAGAGCCGGTGAAAATACCATATCTTTATGCATTCCAGTGGCACAGCGGTTGCTAATTGTACTTCTTGTACTTTGGCAATCAAAACAGAATATAATTACCACACCTGCATCCTTTGTTGATCTGAGAAATCAAATGCCTTTCTAAGAAGCATTGTAAAGCCTCTATTCTATTCTATTATATTCTATTCTATTCTATTCTAGATGTGACATAATTGAAAATGCAAGTCAGTCCTACTGACTCTGCCAATTTATGTTTAGGTTGCAATCACATGTTTGTTCTTGCTGGTGTTGTTTTTATTATTAAATACCTTTTCAATCTCATTGTTAGGATATATTTGATTGTAGATAGTGGTATTGAAAACTAATAGGCATGAGAAATGCTCCACAGACAATAATGGTGTTTCTCTTGCTATTTGTGATGTGATTTCTATAGATGATAAAACTTGTGCTTTGTTATTTGTTGAACACGTTCAAAGAATCAACTGTATGAGATGAACAAGCACCATGTGTTTTGAATGTAGTTAAGAGACTAAGACCTGCAGTTACTAATGTCACCTAAGGCAGCGAAGCACAGGAGGTTGCTGCCCAGCGTTGTGTGAAATGAAGAGAGTGGAACTGTGCCATTTTAGCACAAATTTGGTGCAGTTTTGTTTTCAATGGCACACTTGCAGCTGCCAAATATCAATGCAGGCCCCCTTTCATCATGATGCAAGGGTGCCTACGTTGTGGTCAGAATTGTTTCTGTAAAGGAAAGGATACTTTCCTGCACAAAAACTATCCTTTAAGATAATTTCCTCTTTGTATGTGTGTTCCAGATTTCAGCAACCATACAAAGAGGAAAAACGGAAATGGAAATGAATATATTTCTCCTCACTAAGCTAGCCGTGCGTAGGCGCACCATTTAGGCACAATCCCGTGTTTACAATTCTTTGTAAATATGAGTTTGCATCAAAATACATGGGTATATGCACAGGAGCGTTCAAGCTCAAGCGATGTAATGCCTACCTGAAGCAAGGTAATGCAAGGCAGCACATTTACTTTTTTTTTGCAAAGTCACGAAAAGCCACGCTGTAAGACTTGGCATCTTTGGCATGGTTTCCCCTAACTTTTTGCCTCTGCCTCCTGTATTTTTGATGTTGTGCTGGAATTCATTTTTACTGGCTTAGATGCTTTGGGCACTTTGCCACTGCTGATCAGTGTCAAAGTGCAATGCCCCCTGCTTAAATACTTATTGCAATCAGTTCTCCCTGATTAGCATATTTGATTTACTGGTAAGTTCCTAGTAAAGTGCACTGAGTGTGCCAGGGCCAGTAAATCAAATGCTTCCAGTAGCCAGCACTGATTGTGCCACCCACATAAGTAGCCCTGCACATGTAACTCAGACCTGCCACTGCAGTGTCTGTGTGTAGTTTTGAGCTGCCAAGTCGACCTGGCAAGTGCACCCACTTGCCAGGCCCTAACCTTCCCTTTTCTTGCATATAAGACAGCCCTCAGGATGTCCTAAAGTACTGCCATGGGCAGGGTGCAGTGTATGTGAAAGGTAGGACATGTACTGGTGTGTGACATGTCATGATAGTGAAATACTGCCAATACCGTTTTCCACTTCTCCTCTGTACAGACTCATCACAAGTTTGTACATTTTGTCCCACCAATAGAAAACAGTGGATTCAGACCCCAATTAAACAAACATACACTCACTCACAGATCCACACACCTACTCACACACTCACTCACATACTCACACACCCAATTATATACCCACACAACTACTCACACATACTCATGAAGCCACTCACACCACCCACTCACAGACCCTCAAAACAACTCATTCACCCACTCACAGAACCACACAGCTTCAACACCCCCACAAAACCACTCACATATCCACTCACACATCCATACAGCCACTCACACACCTGCTTACAGGCCCTCAAAACTACTCCCACATCCACACAGCCACTCACACACCTACTCATACAGCCACTCCCACACCCACAACCACTCACAGACCCACTCCGCCAGTCACACATGCACCCACACACCCACCACACACTCACATACCAACTTACACATCCACACAACCACTTCCACACTCAGGTTGCTGGTACATTTTAGTCAGGAAATAGCATTAAAAAACATTGATATTCACTGACAAAAACAAAGGTTACAGGTACGTTTTAGTTAGGAAATAAAATCCAAAAAACATTAGAAATTCACTGAAAAAAACAAAGGTCACAGGGACGTTTTAGTTTGGTTCCGATTATACACACACACAAAACCACAGAAATTCTGCAGTTATAGATATCTCAAGTAACTATAACTCGTGCCCTATGGTAACTATAACTCACGCCCTCACCATACAATGCTAGTTACTCCACATATTACATCACTCATGACATCTTCTAATACATAATTGATCAGATCACTGCAACATTTGCAGAGAAATTATGGATGAGAAAACTGTGCATGGCAGGGGTGCTGAATTTCTATGGGTTTGGGTGTGTAAAATGTGAACCAAACTATAACGTCCCTGTAACCTTTGTTTTTTTCCCATGAAGAAATAAAATCCTGCACAATGCTAGTTTTGTCCACCTTGGTAGGGGGCCAGTGCAAGCAACACTCTGTTTATAATCCAAGTTGATTTATATGGCTGCAAGTTTCAACCATACAGGGTCTTCCTCACAGCCTGATACACATTATGTGTACCCAATCACCCTTAAATGGGGAAAGTAAAACAATAAACATAAAAAACATATTGTGCAATATGACGGTCTTGAATTACCAGATTGTTTTAAACCACACATTATTAAACATCAAGCATTATTTTAAGCATTACTTTACGACATACACAATTAATAATGTGAATAAGGAAAATAGGTTACGGGACAAAAATCTAAGTTAAAATAATCCAACATTTTTGTGAGAAGTTTGCCTGGCATATGCTGTCCACTAGTTATAGGGGACACCTTGCACCAGTCCAATTCGACTCTTAAGGTGATAGGTTAAAAGACTCCTAGTGGTAGCTGTGGAGAGCAGCCTTCAGGCTAAGTCTTGAAGGAGTGTTAACTCATTGTATTACCATGGATAACCTCTTGAATGACCAAATGAAAGAGTAGTCCACACAGGTGTATATATAAAATATATGTATTTATTCTAAGAATAATCCCACTAGTCTCTTTATGAGGCTGGAGGTAAAGATACAATTCAAACAAGCATCGATAGTTACAATAAATAGCACTAGAATCATAGGGCCCCAGGGGGGGACCAAACCATATATTAAAAAAGTGGTATAAGAACCAAGACTATTCTACAGACAGTGCCTAGGGTACTGAGGGTCGCTGGCCCCTTATGAAACCACCCAAGGTAGTGAGGAAGGGGACCCATGGGAGACGCGTGCATTGGTATAAACTACTGTCAGGATCTCAATTAAACCCTATGGAGAATGTCGCGGTTGCAAATTACAAGAATCTAAACATTTCTAGCAGGAGTTCAAGTTCAGCAGCTTAGAGTTAAGCTTTTGGAGGGCCCACACCCACAACAGTACCGAGGTACCACTGTTACCTGCCCCAAAGAAGCTGGGTGCATAGGTTGTTTTCGATGTCGGGTCGCGATCTCGTTTTCAATGGAAAAAAGTGAAGAACTGCTGCTGGCGTGAAGCGTCGTCGATGTCGTGCAGATTGAAGATGTAGATCTGGAAGGTAAGGACCTGAAAGCAGAGGGAACAGAGTCTGGGTCACTAGCCAGTGACCAGGGAGCTCAGGAGAAAGAGCCCTTCAATGTCGGGTGTTTTCAGGTAGAAGACGGGTAGCTTGGATCGGCAGCCACGAGGTCCAGGAGGCTTCAAGGAAGGCCAGCTTCTGGAGAGCGACTGTCCGACGAAGGGTGAAGGCCGCTGCGGTGTTAGTGTCTGGATTGGATCCACTAAGCCTTGGCAACCGCAACCCACACAAGGATCACAAAACAGCTACGGTGCAGACCCACAAGGTCTAAGTGAGGTCTCCATCAAGGAGACTGTAGAGCAGGCCTGGAGCAACCAGGGGAGCCCTTTAAAGTAAAGATTGACTTCCGCTAGGGCCCACTAGTCGAGAGACAAGGGACCGCGGGAGGCGGCAATTTGGAGTGCATAAAGATGAGCCCACGGGTCGCCGGAGCAGGCTGGAGCGTCGTCTTTTGGCACAAGTAATGCTGAGAGGTTGGCTCAATAATGGGCCAAAGCACAACTTCCCCACTGGTCGGGGTCATGTGCTGTGCAAGAGGTGGCTGGTGTCCTGGGATTATTGGGGATCTTGGCACCCACAGGGTCCACGGTGCTGAGCTTTGCTGTGCACACTCACTGGCTTCTGGGATGCTTGGAAACCCACCTCAGGGTAGGTAGAAGTCTTCGATGTCCGAAGGAGCAGCAGAGTTCCAATCAGGTCACTTGCAGTGTTTCAGGTGCCTGCCAAGCAGGGGGGTAACTCCTTTACCCCAAGGGAGATTTCTTCATTCAGCTGTGCGGCAGCAAGTTGAAGGTTCAAGTCTTTGAAGTCCATGATTAATCTGAGGCTCTGGGGACCCTGCACCCACCTTTATCCAGAGATTAGGGGAGTGTCTGAATCAGAGCCCACCAATGAGAGTTCAGGCGGGAAAGGGTGGCTACACCCTCTCCCCTTTGTGTGTTTTCCTGCCTGGGCAGGGGACAGGATGCCCCTGAACCGGTTTAAGGCGGTGTATGCAGAAGTAGGCACTGGAGAAGCCTACGTGCAAGTCTGAAAGACATCCTATGGTGCACCCACCCAGTTCCAATCCACATAGTTTGTCTGGGGAGGTGGGAACACCTCCCTGCAACCAGATCCCTATTGTCCAGCTGCCGTGGCTGGAGTTCTGCCCAGCAACAGGCAGCCAGAGTCGTGTGGGTGGCAGGTAGCATCCATTTTGTACTACGTGTGCACTTTTAAATTGATGTCTAAAATCTTCCGCTTTTACCATATCACCCCTCTAGCAGGGGGGAATCATGCCCTCACTCCCATGGCTGGATTGGGGGTATGATTCCACGATGTTTGACACCAAACATGACATGGTTCTGTGCAGCCATTCTCAAGTTATCACGCTATCGCGATTACTTATAATGCGGTTAAGAGTATATGGTATGGCTGCACTACAAACAACCCAGCAATAGTTTTATGAAGGTTGCAGAGGGGCCCTACTCAGAATCAGACAGATCTGGTGCACTGCATCAGCCACATTTGGACCTAGAAATAGCACTTCCAGGTCAGTAATAAAAAGCTTACCAATTGTCTCCCTTCTCCCAGATTTCCTCCTTACTGGTGATGCAGTGCTCCTTCTTTGTATTTCAATTATTGAGCTTGATTTCGGGTATCCTTCGTGGCTAGTTACAGTCTTCCTGCTGCTCTGCAAAGGCTAAGTGAAGATCCGATTTCTGTTATACCCACCTTTGATCCCTTTGTTGTATTTCACTTCACTTCACTGATCATGCTTTCTCTCCCCAAGGCGGGGAAATGTGGACCCCTCGGCTATTGGCCATTATACCCCATATTCCAACCGGTTGTTTACTGGTTAGCGAGCTTTACAATGGCATTTCTCGATTAATGTGATGTTGTTTTTTGTTGTTTTTTTTTTCAGAAAACTTGAAAAAGTTTTGTATGTTGAGGTGAATGAAGTTGGTTCCATCAGTGCATCTAGACTGGTCCTTTCCTGTGTAATTATTTAGATTTTGAAAATGAATCTTGGTTACTTTCTAAATCTGAACTACTGGATTGAATAAGTCCCAGTTTCGTACCAGCAACATAGAGAGTAATTCCCTTTTGAGAGTATGAGGGTGATCAGTACTTGGAGGACTATAACAGGATTTTTTGGGTGACAGTTTTCAGGTGTAGTGCTAACGCAAGCATGATGGGTCACATCTAGCAATAAAGTATGAAGACGGGAGGGTTGCCACCTTTCCCAGATAAATATACCAGCCATTTGTTCACGGTTTAAGATTCTGTAAAGGGACAGCAATGAATCTTTCAAAAAACTTTATAAAAAATAGATGATCTGTTTTCATTTTTTCCATGGCCTTTCTATCTTTGTTTGCGGTGATTATCAGTCAGAGATCCTTAAGGAAACTCTGGAACACATTTTAAAGTGCTTTAGGGGATTTTCCAATTTTTGGACAGGCTAGGGCACTCAAATACTGGTCATGCAGTAAATAAACTGCCAGGTGGCAGCCCAGGAAATAGGTGTATGACTTTCAGTCATGGTTTAAGAGGACAACCCGGATATGGTTACATCGTCTTGGCACGCACAACTTTTGTTGTGCCCGACTACCAAATCGAGTGGGTGAAATTCGTAATTTCCTGGAGTAAATCAAGTTTACCAATGGTGAATACCTTAGAGAGTCAAGCATGTGTGTTTTAAATACATGTGCAAGACAACTCGTAGAGATACGTTATCCCAACTCCATTTTCTCTCCCTGATTTTAAAACATAGTGGGAGCATCTTGAGAATATTGACAGAGTTGTCTGGAAAACTTTTTTTCCATGAGACAGACCAAATGGCACCCATTCTCGAAGATTAGGCCAGGGTTAGCCAGATAAAAATGCTATTAAACTTCACTATCTTCATCTAACAGTGACATTGATCATGTACCTTGAACATTACGTGACATTCTTTATCCTTTCTTTAGACACCCGTCTTGTACATATACCGTAGCTAAGAGCAAGGAAGTCAAGTGTTGTAATCATAAATGAGGTCCGGGCTTCTAGCGTAGATTAGTTAGGTTGTTTTATTTAAGTTAATAGGAAAACAAGGGAAACCCCACCAGGAGCAACTGCCCTGCTGCTCAGCCCATACCCAACTGACACTCATAGACATTCAACATTCCACGCCACACTCATTCTGGCTGAGCAACAGGTAAACGTAAGTTACAACATATCTCCCTTCTTTACGGGCAACAAATGCATTGTGAAATAGATTAGATTAAACAATTAAAATAATGACAATATGGCAAATAACATATAGTCAAGAAATTGAATACAATGCAATAATAATAAAAAATAATGCAATACAATATAAACATCTCACATCACAACCTGTCACACCATACCACATGTCATCAAACTCACATAAAAGAAACATCCTGTCACAGCATACTACATCTCACCAAACTCACATAAAAGAAACATCCTATCACACCATACTACATCACAACTCGCACGGAAACTATACTAGAGATTTCACACCACATTACATTCTGAACAAAGTATCACATCACTTCCTGAATTAAACCATCATCCTACATCATACAACAAAACCCATATGCTACAGATCACACCAGTTGGCCAGACCGGTACGACGAGCAACATACAGGGAACCAACCTTAAAACAATATATATATCAGGAAACAACGTGCGCACCGCAGGTCAGTAAACGAATACCCTCATAACACATCTACACACACTTCCAATAAAACTACTACTCTCACTTACCCAAAACTCAAACACTAAGACAATGGATGTCGCCTTCACGCTCCATTATACAACAAACAATACCTAGTAATGACTGACTAAACAGAACACAGCCATCTCATACACGACTCAAACCGATGAGTGGCCCAACAGTTAACAACCACTTCATACACAACATTAACAGTGTTTCAAAATTCTGGGACCTGTGTCCCTTCCCAATTCCAATTATGGGACATGGCTCTCCGTCGTGGTTCAAATTCAAGCACTAAGTCAATGAGTGACTTACTCACATACTATCAATCAACAACTAATACTTAGTAATGAGTGACTTAACCAAAACACAGCCATCTCATACACAACTCGAACCAATGAGTGGCCTAACAACTCAACACTAACTCATACACAACAATCTTTTGCTTCTGGGTTCCTTGTCCCTGTTGTGGATCAAGTTCTGGGATTTTGTCCCTAACACGGGCTTTGTCACAGTTTTTTAGCTCTTCGTTGTGTTTCAAATTCGAGGACATTGTCTCCAACATGGACTCTCTGACTCACTGTCTATCTTCATGCAGCTAAGTATTCATTAACTTTATAGCCAATGGAAAACTGAGCTTTTCAATAATACCAAACCTGTGATATAATGCCACTTTCTGAGAGTCACAGTGTTCATAGGGTCATTTCTAAACATTGACTCCCATCCACTCAGATCCAACATCCACTCAGATCTAACAATGTTTCCGGTCACATCGACGGTCAACGTCATGTTGAAGAGTCAACATTTTATTTGTAAAAAAAAACCCGACTTGGTTGGCAAAAAAAAACTGAAGTATAAGGCAGGACACCAAAGAGTACTTCGAGCTACATGTGCTTCAGACAACCACAAGATGGCGGCACGTTAATAACACTAAGCCGGGTGTCTGTTGGCACGTCCATGTAGTACAGCATGAGAGCTGCAGGACAATGCGTGTAAAGAATACTGGGCTCGCGCTAATTCAAAGGTTAGTAAGCACGAGCTGAAACCGTTGGGGTGAGTGCTAAACAGTCATTTCTTTTTTTAAAAAAAAATATATATAATTTTACAGATGAAAAAAAAAACAGCCAATGCCTTATGCCTTAAATACCCCAAAGCAGGAAATGCGCTGTTCATCAAATCTGCATGAGTTCGTGCATCAAACCCGGACAAAGCTGCCACATGATTTATTCATGTTTTTACAACTCTGTATCCTGGAAATCCTCAATCCTGTCAACTGTCTTAGGGGCTCATTAGGATAATGGGCGAATCGCCACCACCCGTATGGCGGTGGCGATCCGCCTGCCAAAAACATCAGCCTGCTGCAAATTTCCCCCCGCCACATTACCATGGCGGGGGTGACCCCGGCGGACAGGAAGACTGTCCGCTGGAGTTCTGCTGGTAGGCAATCCGCCCGATTGCCTACCGGGCGGAAAAGCAGTTTGTATGGTGGCGGTGTCTGATAGACACTGCCATCCACATTACTATGCAGGCGGGGACGTGCCTTTCAGGCAGGCGGTTTTTGTCATTTGGGGCCCATAGCTGGCCCCCAGGGATTCTGGGGGGTGGGGGGGGTACCCCCCTGCAGTTCCCTGCACAACATGGCTGGCACCGCGCGGTGCCTGCCATGTTGTGCAAGGAAGTGCACGACATGCCTTCTTGGCATTGTGGTGGGCGGTGCTGAGAGCACAGCCCGCCGCAATGTCAAGTATGCAGGAGGCCCCTGCCAGTGTGGTGGGCACATCCTAATACCACCAACAGGACCCCCGCACTGATGGCGGGCGGTCCCATTCCCCGAGAGGATGGCAGGCGGACAAAGTCTGCCCGCCATCCTAATGACCCTCCTAATGTCAATAATAAACACTAAAAGTTTCCAAAGCACACTTCGCATTTTTCATGTGTGTAAGTCTCCCATGTTTTGATGAGTGGTAATCTTTACTGCTTTGCGAGATGACAGGTCAGCAATTGCTTTTACGATGTCATCAGAGTGAGATCTGTATGAACTTTTGCACCGCATCGTCGACACTTCACACCGGGGCCTGATCTTTACCCCAAGATCTTCATATTTAACAGTGAGTATTCTCACAATTTCAAACACCATCACATCGTCAGCATTACCCACGGAGCCCGATCTTTGCCCCCAATTACCATACTTCTAAGTGTGAATACTGACAGTGCCCAACACCATTACGTGGTCGGCACTTCACACCAGGGCCCGATTCTTTTGCCCCCGAACAGCAGGTAACAACAGTAAACACCGGGGCTCGATCACTGTTCCCGAACACGTTTCTTAAGGTGTGTATATTAGTGTCTCTCACTGATGCGTGGTGAGTACTCAACAACGGGGCTCGATCTATGCCCCCGATTAGCATCATACTATTAGCGCTGGAACTTGTACTTTGTCCTAGATTAACACAACAAGATCTGGCACGCTTAGGTTTTTAGGGCGACCGATGGCAGGGTCACTGGTGGGGTTTGAGTGCCAGACAGCGTTACACACATATTATTAATTTCTGTAAAAAGTCTTTTACCTTGTGGTTTCCTTGGCTTCTATTTTCTGTACCTGTCAGGTTTAATTTTTCCAACAAGCTTGGACTTCTCTTTTCTGTTTCAGTCAAGTTTCTGTTAGGTTGTTTTCAGTTTCCTTGAAATTGCACACATGGATTCTTCTTCTAAAACATCGCCAAATGTTGTAATCATAAATGAGGTCCGGGCTTCTACCGTAGATTAGTTAGGTTCTTTTATTTAAGTTAATAGGAAAACGAGGGAAACCCCACCAAGAGCAGCTGTTCTGCTGCTCAGCCCATACCCAACTGACACTCACAGACATCCAACATTCCTTCCATCCAACATTCCACGCCACACTCATTCTGGTTGAGCAGCAGGTAAACGTAAGTTACAACATATCTCCCTTCTTTACGGGGAAAAAATGCATTGTGAACTAGATTAGATGAAACAAATAAAATAATGACAATATGACATCAAGCAGTTTGAACTCTGTAGCATAAGCATTTCTTGATTTATTTTAATATATGCAAATGCAATTCACCAAGCTTGAGATGTAGCTGTTTTGAATACACATAGAAATGCTGGTAAACATAAAATTACATGACCTGAATAACAACAACTTATGAATTTTGGGATGCAAAAGAAGCCAACGTCTGACTTGTTGGAGCAAAGCCATGCTTTTCTAGCGCAGGTTAAGGCAGAGCCTATTCATCAAAAAACGGAAATGTATGCCACCTCGTCCCATGCTGAAAATAAATTATGTAGCTGTGCAATAGCTTGTACCTCCTCGTAACTTTTACTATCGAAGTCATATGCGCAAAGGTATTGCTGGGAACCAGGACTCATTGATAGCTCCTTCAAGGCCCGGTACCATGAGGGCAAGGCTACCCATAAGTAGGCCTGGGCGGTAAATTCCGTTCCGCTCGCGGAATTTGCGGAATTTCGGTAATTTCGCGTTCCGCGGAGAACGCGAAATTGCCCAAAATTCTGCTTTCCGCGACTTCGCGAAATTTTTTCTTGTTCGCGTTCTCAAAATGCGTATTCGCGAGATATTTCTCCCCGAGCACGCAAACAGCAACTGTGAACAGGAAAAAAGCATCGCGAACAAGCAATTCCACGTGTTCGCGGAATTTCTGCATGTTCGCGGAGATTTTTTACCGTTTCGCGGAGATTTGCGTAACGCGATTACGCAAATTCCGCCCACCCCTACCCATAAGCCTGCTTCCACAACGGAAATCTGGGGCACCATCATCACCCTCTCCACGGATATTTCATTCTTCACCGAAACATGGCTCAACCGCCCTTTGAATCCTGACATCACCACCACCACTCGCGAAGGCTGCAAGATGATACACCATGACAGCTCAAACAAACAAGGCATCGCCATCATCTTCAAGGAAACCATCAGATGCACCATCACCAATTATGACCCCCCACCTCTCATAGAACACCTCAACTTCGTACTTCAAATTGACTCGAAGACCACAATAAGAGACACCCTCACCCAGAAACATTCAGTGACGCCATCCCCAAACTCATCGCCCCCTAGAAATCGATGGTCACCACTATGTCCTACTCGGTGACTTCAACTTCCACATCGAAGACGCCAACTCCATCGCCGTCCTGGAGAACCTGAACAACATCGGCCTCACCCAAATGTTCACCGAACCCAGGCATTAGCCTGAAAAACACTAAACCCCGTTTTCTTCTCCAGCGACAGAATCAAATTCAGCCACACCACAGAACTCACCTTGACTGACCACACCATCATGCACATCAGACAGAGTCGCCCCACTCAAACCCACAAAATCCAACAAGAGCCCCAAAGATGCCACCTGGTACACCCCAGAACTCAGGACCACAAACTCAACTGTCACCAACTGGAGAGACAATGGCGTGCCACCAAGAACCCCTCCGACAGAGCAACTCCCAAAACTACCCTCAGCAACTATCACCGGCACATCAAAGAAGCCAAGAGAGCAGACATCCCCAAAGTATAGACTCTGCAGCCAACCACACAAAGGACCTCTTCAAAATAGTCCAAGAATTTCCAATCCCAACAGCCATAGAGAACACCATCCACCCTTCCCAAGAAGTCTGCAACACCCCATCAGTCTACTTCCACAGCAAGATCACCAACATCTACAACTATTTCAACATCTAACCCTCAACCCCAAAAACCTCAACCAACCAGCGTACACCAGTCAAACCATCACCACCTGGTCACCTTCCACCACCTTGACGACTTCATCCATCATGTCTTCTATCCACTATGGGGCACCCACCGACCTCTGCCCCACCACCTCTACAACTTTGCAACAAACCCAATCAGCATGCAACTCACCAGCATACTCAACACCTCCATCTCCACAACAACCTTCCTGGACAGATGGAAACATACAGACTTCAGACACCTTCTAAGGGAAGCCTTTGCTGCCCCCACAATCTAAAAAATTATCATCTGATCTCACTGCTCACCTACCCGGCCAAAGTTCTCGAGAAAGCCATCAACCAGCAGCTCACCGAGTTTCTGGAACAAAACGCCTCTCAATCAGGATTGCGTACCAACCACAGCACTGAAACCACACTGATTGCTGCTACAGACAACATTAGAACACTCCTTGACTGTGGAGAAATTGTGGCCCTGATCCTCCTTGACCTCTCTGCTGTGTTCGACACAACACAGTCTCCCACAACACCCTCATCAACATACTCTATAACATGGACATGCAGCAAGACGCCCTCAAGTGGATCACCTCTTTCCTTACAGAACGCACTCCGAGGATCCGACTGCCTCCCTTCACCTCTGCACCCAGTCATATACAGTGCATCACAAGGATCATTCCTCAGCCCACTCTGTTCACAAGACCCTCTTGCAGATATTGTTAGATCCCATGGCTCCGCATAATCTCCTACGCAGACGACAGTCAACTGATACTTTTGCTCACCTAGGGCCCCTCCAACCCCAAAACCAGCTTCTGCAACACCGTGACAAACATAGCCAAATGGATGAGAGACAACGGCCTCCAACTCAACTTTGACAAAACTGATTTATTGATCATCCGGAAGAACACCTCTGCATGGGACCACAGCTTGTGGTCTGCAGCACTCGGACCCACATTGACCCACGCATGCAACCTTGGCATCATCCTCAACAGCCAACTGACCATGAAAAGACAAGTAAACGCAGTCACCTTTTCCTGCTTCCACACAATTTGCATGCTCTGCAGAGTCTTCAGATGGATCCAAACCAGCACCAAAAAGCGCCAGGATGCCCGTAGGGCGATAGCTGCGCTATACAAGTTCCACATCAATCAATCAAGACCGTCACTCAGGTCCTTGTCACCCACCACCTCTACTTCGACAACGCCCTCTATGCTGGCATTTCCACCCAGCTCCTTAGAAGATTCCAAACAATGCAGAATGCAGCAGCCAGACCCATCCTGGACCTCTCCAAACAAACCTTGATTGTCCCCCTCCTGAGAGACCTCCACTGGCTCCCCATCCAGAAAAGATGCCAGTTCAGGATGCTCATGCATGGCTACAAAGCCCTCCACAAGCTAGTACCTGCCTACTTTGCCCATAGACCGAACTTCCACCAACCCACTACACACTTGTACTCCTCTTCACTCACCCTCGCACACTACCCCTACATCTGTCACAACTGCAGTGGTGGCCGCTCCTTCTACATCACTGCCAAGACCTGGAAAGTCCTTCTCCTCCAACTCTGCACAGCCCCCTTGCTGGCAGACTTCAGAAAGAGCCTCAAGACCTGGCTCTTCGACAGAGACATAGCACCCAGATACCCCTAAGGGTGACGTATGCACTTTACAAATGCTGTTTGATTGTGTTTGTTGTTTGTTTGTTTGCAAGACCTACTGTCTCCAATACACATAACATATACAAAGAGTGGGATTTGGGTCAGCTCATTGCTTATGGTTGGATAGCTTAGTTGTCTATCTCAGTTTCCTTCTTTTGATTTGAAGGCTTTCAATAATTTTATGAATTTGTCTAGCACGGGAGCATTTCAGCCTCACAATACTCTGATCTGATGAGATGTATCCTTTCACCGCTGACTGGTTTAGTTCAGAGAATTACTTTTTCTTTTTTTCCATGATTCCTTAGGACATCATATTTTCTTGCTCTCTCCCCATGTGCTCCTTCCCCATCAACTTGCCCCACTCCCTCACTCTCTATTGCTTTCCTGTGCCTCACCATCCTACTAATTATTTTAATACACACCTCACCACCTCCATTCATGCTCCATTTAAATCTCCACACCCCCACGCTGGCTGCATGTCTCATTGTGAATTTATATTGAGAAAACCAAAGGAAAAAGTAATGTTATTGTTAAATAAAAATGTTGGTTATAATGTCATGTTTTAATTGGAAAAAAGACACTGAAGTTCACCAGTTGTAGTTTGCAGGGCAAACTATAATTTGCACCTCCATCATGCCCTGCTTATGGCCTCACACATCACATCATTCATGAAAATATGATGGTCTTATTTTCACAATTTGTCTTATTGTTCCTGAAATAAAGGCTCTGTGTTGTATGTAGACGGAAACTAAATAAGTAGAATTGTTGGTGTTATATATTTATATATTAGGTTTTTTCAATTTATATTTTAATACATTGTGCAAAGCCTGGTTTCATGTTCTCCACATGTTTTCCATGCTGCTCGCTCATGCTTTTTATGAATTGATGGGCTGATCACGAAGACTGATTGGCAATGTAGAGGATCTGTCCATGCAAAGAAGGTGGCACAGCTTGTGCTGTTGCTCTTGCAACCGGTGAACTTCTAGTTCTGTTACATGCATGAAAGGGACTGCCTTGAAATTCAGCCAGCACATGAAGCAATGCTCTTGGAGACCTGCTCTGAGTCTAGAGGCTGGCTTGAAACTGGCAATATAGCCAGGCAAGGAAGGATGATAGGTCTGGACCTAGAGATGATGCCAGTGCCTTGCAGTACTTGGAGCAAGAGGGAGAGCCCAGTGAGAAATAGCAGTATGATAAGGAGGATGGGACAGAAACACTGTATGTGCTGAGGGCGACCCATCTCAACCTGCCCTTATGCCCCCAATCCATAGGCAGACAATTTGCCATGAAACTCAGACGCTTCTCTGAAAATGTACTAATGAGGTTGCTTTAGTGTTAACAGGCCATTTGCTTTGTACATACTTTTTTCACTAACCCCTCTCTTCAGTGCTCCTGCCCCGCACCCCATCCCACTCTCGGTGTTATGTTTTGTTTTAAAATGTATTTATTTATTTCACGAGGGCCTGTTAATTTCAAAACAGCCAGACTGCCTACTTCTTTTTTGTATGTTTCGTGGACAGTTCTTTTTTCATTATGATTTACAGTTTATTCTAATTTAACATCTGCCATTTTGGAGCAGTACATTCAAAATAGCTGCAGTGCCTGACATATGCGTATGGACTCGCTATGTGGCATTTTTGTGCATGTGCCCTATGCACACAACACAATGCATGTGTGCACAAGCATCACAGTGCACGCATGAGCCTTGGTGGCCATCTTAAAATGGGCTGTCTTTAATTAAAAAATAAATTGTGATTGCCGACTATGCCTGTCTGTACATGCGCATGCATGTAATTGGCAAACATTTGCAAAGCCTTTAAAAGCCGAGATCTATTGGTTTTGGCATTGATTGTATTTCATTGCAAATGATCCTGATATGTGTATATTTGTTTATAAAGTCAATAATGGAGTAAAGCTCACAAAATGCTACATGAAAGCTCAAGAATGTATTTTTGTGGAATGAGGGCATAAGCAGAATCTTCATAATTTAGTAGTAAAAATACGTAGCACGAATTAAAAATAATTTTAAAAGTATATAATTAAGGAAGCTGCACTCCACGAAATAAAAACTAATTGTTTTAGTTTCATAGTTTACGTTCATAGTTGATTTTCTTTTTTTTAATCCTTCTTCGGATGCTAATCCATGCAATTACCAGTTTGCTCTATTGTTTGTATTTTGACTACTGCTGCTTGCTTTTTAGCAATTAGTTATTAAAGACAGTGTAACTCAGTTTTAGATGAGATTTGAATCATTCTCTAGCTCTTCTTATTCTCTGCTGTTCTGCAATTATGATTCTTGGGCCGAGCTATTACTTGGGCGGACCTACTACCACATGATGATTGATGAACAACTTTTCGCGGTAGATCAGTGTGACACGCGCTACCTCTGTCATGAGCGAACCCTGGTCAATGAAAGGCTACAATGGGTATTTACTGTCTTCATGTGTACTATGTATGTCTCTTCAAACCAGAGGACTTGTGCATAGCACACTGAGGGTCTTCGGGTTGCCTCAGTTCCCACTTATGGTGACCCACTGAGGAGCCCATTTTTTTGAGAGGGTGTGGTCCCTGCCAGAGCTTATATATTTTAAGGATCAGTAATTCTGCACATATTAGTTCAGCTGTCCTGGTCTTTTTTATATGTCTGTAACTAAGATCACAGGCAGGAGTCATTATCTAATGTCATTACAGCCTAACAACTCCTCATTGACTAATGGTGGAGATTGGTACTTATGTAAGCATTGTATGTAAGGCATTTTGTGCCTTGCTGATTTTGAAATGCATCTTGAAATGGCTAGGCAAAATATCTGAGGATGGAGGTGTAGTATCCTGATAACTACAGTCCTCCTTCCAAAAGGCTGGACAATTTCAAGGTCCCCACACCAATGCACCCACAGGTGCCACTAGTTGATGACCCTACTAATACAATGGATCTGGGTGCATGTGCCCTCACTCCATTACCAGCTATCACCTTGTGTCTTTGTCACTTTTTGCACTACCATGTAGGTTTAGGGTCCACAGCATTACGTTGGTGACCATTGGGAAGCTATTGCAATGGCCTTGAACCCACTGATATTCCCCGGAAGCTCCGCATATTTCATCTTGAGGTGGCTGGATCTTTCATGTTTTTTGGAAGAAGTGGAACATAGGTAGTCACCCCGTTTAAGGTCCAACACACTAAAAAGACTCTGACCTGAACTGGACCCATCCTCCATACCTGCACCACTGCTTCTGCCTCTGCAGTTGTGAAGTTCTATTTACATCACTAAGGGGAGTCTAGGCAACCTGGTAGAGCATTTTTAATGCCTCACGGTCTCGGATCTAATTCTATCTGTTTACTATCACCAACCCTCAATGCACCATGGCATAATCTCTTCAAACCCCTGAGCCAGCCACCAACAATCACTATAAATTTTCACCCAACTAGCAACACAATCCTGCCACTTTCTGAAAAAGTACATCTATCCTACCACCTGTGGAGCCTCTTATAACCTGACTGGAGTCAAGCCATCAACATCACACCAAAGGCCAAGAAGCATTCATGACACTCTACAGCAACAGTTGCATAGTGACAACCTGCTCACCACATCTCCATCCTAGTCCAGGCTTTAGCATGCCTTGACTATGACAAACCTGCCTCTAAGTAATCCATAAGTGGCTAGGGAGTGATAAATCATCAGTCTTGCAGTGACCAACAGACAGCGCACGAGCAACCGTAACACAAACCACACACAATTCAATTGACAACCTGTCCAAGGAGTCTCCATATGAAAGAGATGGACTAAGTAATGCTCCACTGAAGGATATCTGGGTTCAGGTTAAACTGAAAGATGTTAGGGGCTTGACACCACCTGTTCAAGCAGCAAACATCCTAAAACAAAGGTGCATTTTAACCCTATTTATTATTTGCATTGTACCTAGCTGATCTTTTTCGAACTTTAAATAATGACTGTCCAGAACTTGGCCATCATAATATGCAGTTTTTGTCCTATATAGACAATCTGGTTTTGTTATCGAAAACTCAACTAGATCTCCTGCGACAGTTAATTTGTCTTCAGTATTATAACTGAGCAAACAATTTAGGAAAAAAATATGGGAAAACTAAAATTACGTGCTTTGGGAAATTAAAGTTGCCTTACAAGTGGATGATGTATCTACGAAAATTTGATATTGTGAAGAGTTATTCATTTCTGGGTATAGTACAATATGATATCTTAAATTGGTCTCAGCAGATTGAGAACTTGAAAAATAAATGTAGCAAGTCAGCAATGGTGATGAAATGTTTGATTCAAAGGGTCTCATTACGATGTTGGTCGGAAAGCCTCAGACCCACAGTTGGATTCTCCTAGACTAACAGCCCAATTCCGATGCGATTAGGAAATCATTCCAACTGAATCGGTTTGGGAATGGTTTCTGACTGACTTGGATCAGGAGAGTCCGCCCGACCAAGTATGATGCATCCGGATGTTTCCAGATGTGATTTGCTTGGACTCCCATTGTCTTCAATGGGAACCTATGTTCCGACCGAATGCGTTGCCTCCCATTGAAGAAAGGGGTGGCTGGGAAAAATCGGGCACCCTGTGGCGGGCATCCCCTGGTGCCTGCCACACTGTGCATGGCTGCTAGGGGCGGGACCCATGGGTACCCCCAGGGGCCCGATTGGGAAGGCTCCAGGTGCAGGGGGGCTTGCTATGGCCCCCAAAGTCTGTTTCCGACTGCCAATTTGAGTCGGACGGCACAATTCGGAAAGGCTGTCTGAATCCAGCATCGTAATCGGTCGTTCAGAGCCACGGCCCATAGAGACGTACGATTCTGCTCCGTACGGCTTGCTCATTCCGAATGCCGACAGGTGCGGATTGGGATATTCCTAATGCCTAACTCGCATCGTACTCTGTTGGTCAGAAACCTTTCTGATTTGGTCTGAAAGACACGTTCCCGATCCGATTCGGATGGAGCAAATGTCGTTAGGAGGCGTTCCTACCTGAATCAGAATCGGGCCTCTAGTTAAAACCCATCTGCCAAGTCAGTCGGAATCTAATCCGCTTGACCGATTACGATGCTCATTGTCGGAAGGGGAATCATTCAGTCTTTCTGAATCAGTCCCAACCGGCAATCGGAGAATACGAGTCAGTCGGAGGCGGTCAGTACAGCTCTATAGACAGTGTTTCTTACCAAACAATTACAATGTCTGATTTTGACAGCCAAACCGACTCGGTCTGTCCGAAACAAAAATGCTGTCAGAAGCTGACATTGGGGGCCCCTGCCAGGCCCCCTTCATCCTGAGTCCCTCGGTTTGGGGTCAGGAGGGTAACCAAGCGATCCCCCCTGTAAAACCATGCACAGTGTGGCAGGCACCATGGGATGCTAGTCACAGGGTGCATGGTTTTCCACAGACACCCATTTTCCCCATAGGAGCCTATGTTGTTGGTCGGAACACAGGCTCCTATTGAAGTCAATGGAAGTCCTTCCGAACGGTATTCGGAAACATCATATGTGGTCAAGAAGAACCGCCGCCTGATTCAGATACGCTGTAGGTCAGAGGCTTTCTGACCAACATCGTTATAAGGCACTGAGGGTCTCATTACGATTACAGACGGACCGCCAGCGATCCGTCCGTCACCAAACGTGGAGTGACCTCCTGCCAGATTATGATGGTGGGCGGATCCACACTGCGACCATGGCGGATGTAAAGACCGTCTGCCATGGAACCACCATAAGCAGTAGGACCGATTGCCTGGCAGAGCGGTCTCCATGCAAAAAATGGTGGCGGTGCCTAGCAGGCACCGTCCACCTTATTATGATGCAGGCTGTGAGCCAGCCTTTCCATGACAGCGACACCATCATGAAAAGGCTGGTGGAGATCCTGTTCGGGGGCCCATGCAGATTCCTAATGGGCGGTGTATGTGCACTGGGGTTACCCATGGTGCCCCCCTACATTGCAGTGCACTAAGTGGCAGGCACCGTGTGGTGCGTGCCACAAAGTGCACTGAAATGCACCACATGCATTTTCAACATTGCGACGGGTGCAATGTTAAAAATGCAAGATGCGACCGCCATGGTGGTGGTCACGTCCTAATATGGTGTGCGGAACCGCCACATGTATTGCAGGCGGTCCTGGTCACCACCACGATGGCGGACGGACTCCTGACCGTTCGCCATTGTAATCGGCCCCTAAGTTTGGAAGCAGTGCTATTGGTCTGACTATCACCAGATTCAAGTAAAAAATATTCTCATCACCAACATATGTATTAATCATAATTAATTCTGCTTCCCAAAGTAGATTTGACATTAATTTGTCCAACTGTGTAAATAAGTTATTCAATATCAGACAATCCACCCCCAATGCCGGACTGCGATTGGAATTAGAGATGCCGTCTATTCTTTCTTCTATTCTGTTCCAAGAGTAACATCAGCTTGCTTAATAATATCTGTGACTGTGTGTCTTCCAAAGAGCACTAAGTAAAGATATGTTTAAGATGGAAATATTTACCATTAGTAGGACAAAAGGAATTGGTTCTAATCATCACTTCACTGCTTTATTTATTTTTACCATCACCAGCTAATCTAGTAAATATGAACCGGCTGCACCACAACAACATAATTAAACAAGCAATAAGCTTAGTTCATTATATTGCTGATCTCGAAAAATGCTTAGGGTTAAAAAGCAGTTGTTATGTATAACACTCTTTCAAGCACATGCACCTGGATTATTTTAATTTGCCATTAAATCCATCAGTGATTAAAAGATTCTTACGGTGTCATCTTTGGTATATCCCACTGGTTCATTGAATAAATCAATCTACGAAATGTTATGTGATCTGTGCCATTGGAGTAAAAAACACAATTCAATTTATCCTAAATTGCTTGATCTTCACAAAAGATTTCTAAAACCATTGCTTACCAAGTATGGAATGAGAACACTTAAGAATGCAGCTATATTTATGGGGACTTTTCCAAAAAACAATTGGATGTGTGATGAAATTCATGGCTATTATGGAAGAGCGCTTTAAACATGTAATCTGACCTTTTTGTGAATGTTTCAACAATGCACATGTTTTGTTAATAATCAATGTTTAATGTTATTTATTAGTTTTTTTTTTAATATTGACTTTCATAATTTGTTATATATGTATTGTTTATCTGTGTTTGCTATTGTAACTGAGTTTAAGAAATTGTAATGCCAAACAATAACATTAAAAAAAGTTACTTTCTCTCAGACAGCCATTCAGGCTTTGCATGGAGGGAGGGGTCAGTGAGAATCTTATTTACAGTTCAGCAAGCAGGGCTCTCCATAAAAAATATGGCAGATGTCCCGTCCGCCATATTACACATGCAGCATAGTAAATGTTTAATGTTATTCATTAGCTCAGTGTTTTTTAAATGTTGAGTTTTATAATTTGTTATGTATTGTATTTTATCTGTGTGCGCTATCGTAAATGATTTTAAGAAATGTGAAAAATAAACAACAAAATCTAAAAAAGTCTACAATCTTCCACTCAGCAATTCCGGCCAAGCATGAAGGAAGGGGTCCACTGAGAGTCGTATTTATAGTTTGGCAGAAAGGGAACTCCATCAAAAACATCTCATATGTCCCGTCCGTGATATCAGAAGTGCATCCTGGTGAATGTCCCACTAAGTATAGTTAGCAGGAATAAATATTTTTTATATCATTTATATTTTTTATTAAATTGTGCTTGTTATGTTTGTTACATTTTTTTTATATATTTTCATTTTTGATCAGTTGATTGTCGTGCAGGAAAGTATGGAGGTCATTATGTAAACTTTATTTATATTACTTTTTAATTTATTATTTGGTAGTTCTTAATGAGTTCATTGTAGTATATAATATGTGTTTTCACATGGCATATATTTTTTTTAATATTTTGGTTCATATATTTCTAATTTGTAATCTAATTATATTTTTTGAAAAGTGTAGTTGTTTCAAATGTAATATATGCTTTTATGATTTGTATTGTCATTTATATATAGTTTTTAGTTTTATTCTTTTAATAACTATGTTACTAATAATAATTCATTCTGCATATTTGTTTAATATAATTTGTAAATTGTTTTATATTATTGAAACTTATCTTGTATTATATATATATATATATATATATATATATATGAAAGCATGTGGTGTCCTGGGTTGAGGAACGGCGCTCTTCGGTCTGGGGGGTGCGTGGAACAGCCGGTAGGACAGCCGGTGTATATAAGAAGCAGGAGACCTCAGTTTACTGGAGTAACGGCAGCCACCGCGACCAGAGTGCAATTTTGAACGAAGAGTCCTACTAAATCTTTGGATGCACGCGCACGTTGAAAAAGCAGACGGTGTAAACTTTACCTTGCAGCCGGAGGGACGCAGGATACAGTGAAGCCCTTGCTTTGAGGTAAGACGCGGCATTAATATTCATCGTAATACCTAAATACTCATTTGCACTCCTTGCGGGTTTAACTGGGGCTCTCTTAAAGTCTTCAATTGTTTTAAGCAACGAAAGCAGCAGCTGAGTTAGATTCACGCGGGACAACAAGCGTAATCTACAAAACTCTCAAAACAATTGTCTCACGCTAGCATTACAAAAGCTTGCAACATTGTAACTATCGAACAGTATTCACAGCAATTGCTCGACTAATGCATGCACGCATCTCATGCCAGCAACTTGAAATTGCCATTTGTTTCGAAGTGTGAGAGAGAACTCGGTTTCTTGTTATCAATCATTTAAATAATCAGCACACCACTTGCCAAATACGACAACAATTATGGAAGGCAGAGAAGCTAAACGCAACGCTGATGTAGCACAAGTCTTTGACAGCATCCCAATGTCTTATCAATCTAAAGGGAAATTCAACATAGATGCCACAAATGACAATAAAGAGATTCTCAGATACTGGGAACGTTTATCCAGAAAAGAGATTAATAAATGGTGGGAAGTTATCACCCTGAAAAAATATGTGGAAGTTAAACGAATACCTCGAGGCTTACGCCTCACTTTAATGCCCAGCCACCAAGACATCAGTGGTGACCTCTTGCAGGAATGGGGTGAGCATTTGTTGGGCTCCTCAATGGGCCTCATAACGATCCTTATTAAACACACAGAAAAAGCACTAACGGACATACAGACAGAATTAAGTGCATTGGAAGAGTCGCTTGACAAACTCACTCTCTCGGAAGAACATCAAAAACTCAAGGAGGAAATGACCAAAAACCTTGAAAAACATGAAGATTGCGTAAAACTACGCAAACAACTCAAGTTCCAGAGGGACAGGCTGGATTTTGAAGAAGGACGCATTTTTACCTTCTCAAGAAAATATGAGCAACAAAGGAGCAAGGAACAGCTTGAGGCAGTAAGTGCGCAATCATCTAGCTTCGAATCGCTGCCAAGTACTGATGTGAGCGAAAATGAAAGCAGCAATGCCCCCCAGACAACCACAGTAAAGGTTCCTTTTTTAACCGAAATGCGCCTGGCCCTGCAACAACAAAACTGGGAGAAAACAAGACCACCAGGCCGTGGGAGAGGAAGAGTAAGGGGCAGGGGCCAAGGCAGAGGAGGAAGAGGAAGACAAGGAGAGGCAAAAGAGGGCAGGGGAGGCAACGATACCTCCATGGAAACCCGAGCCAGACCCAAACGGACCTAAAAACATCTACACAGGAAGAGGAAATAGAGCAAAGTGCCATTTCTCAAGAATTAAATGTCATTAATTTGTCATCTCGCCAATTAACTGAATCGGAAGAACAGTTGTTAAAGAAAGGCCTCAACTTCTGCCCAAAAATTCATTTGGACCTTGCTCAAACACGGATTGACCTCTACAAATATATCCGCAAACTCAAACTGGTTAAAATCTTTGCGGAAAAACAGACACCCACAAAGGAGAAAACTGCCATGACTCACACCAGTGAATTATTAGCAGAAGACGAACAAGCTCTTATCACCCTCATAACGATGGGGAATATGGAAACAACGGATCCCTGCGACAATCTGGGTGAAATACTTCCACCCTTGGGAGCTGGAATAAGTGGAAAAAAAACCAAATCCCATTTCTATCCGATCCTACCACCGGGCAACAAAATTGACTTGTTTCATGAAGCCATCACACATGATTTATACCATCTTAACCAACGTAAATTAAATGACAATCTTTCACCCTCGGAAAGATCAGCGCTAAAAAATTTACAGCAGGATTCTACAATCGAGATCAAGCCTGCTGATAAAGGCGGAAACGTCGTAATTCTCAATAAAACAGATTACGTATGGGAAGCTAACCATCAGCTGCAGGACACAACGTGCTATAAAGAACTTAGCACTAATCCAATCAAAGAAATTGAAGTAGTCATCAATCAACATCTTAATGACTGGCTTAAGGAGGGTCTCATTGACGAAGAAGAGAAAAAATATCTTACAGTGACAAAACCCATTGAAGCCACCATGTACTTCCTACCCAAAGTACACAAGCGATTACATAAACCTCCAGGCAGACCCATCGTCTCGGCCAACGGTTCAATCATGGAACCCATTTCCAATTACATTGATCATTTTCTAGCGCCAATTGTAAAGGACTTAACCAGCTATCTCAGAGATACAACAGACCTGTTACAGAAACTTGAGGGGATACCCTGGAATCATCGATTTAAACTTGTGTCAATGGATGTTGTGTCTTTGTACACAAACATAGAACATGAAATAGGCCTAAAAGCCTGCAGCTTCTTTCTGGGTAAACGCAACATTCAATTTAAACAACACAATTCCATGTTGCTTCAAATGATCACTCTATGCTTGCAGAATAACATCTTCACTTTTAACAGGAAACATTACCAACAAATGAAAGGTACAGCCATGGGCTTTTCATTCTCACCGAATTTTGCGAATCTAGTAATGGGTTGGTTCGAACAGAAAATTGCATGGAACAGTGACAACGACCATCATGTGCAGAAAATCATAGCATGGTGGCGCTTCATCGATGATCTATTCATCATATGGGATGGAACTACGGAAGAATTTGCCACATATTACCAAATCTTGAACAATAATGAAACCAAACTACAATTCACCTATGAAATCAGTTCAACCAAAATCTCATTT
Organism: Triturus cristatus; assembly: GCF_964204655.1. Taxonomy (NCBI): domain Eukaryota; kingdom Metazoa; phylum Chordata; class Amphibia; order Caudata; family Salamandridae; genus Triturus; species Triturus cristatus. Next base: position 884,957,877 of record NC_140583.1, read on the forward strand.
CTAGACATCGAAATCTATGTACAAAACAATACAATACAAACAACCCTGTTCAGAAAACAAACAGCAACCAACTCTGTACTACATGCGGACAGTTTCCACCCCATCAATCAAAAATGGAACATACCCTATGGGGAATTCTTACGCTTACGTAGAAACTGCTCCGCCAACAATGATTTTGAACATCAGAGCAAAGCAATGGCAACAAGATTCCAAAAAAGAAAATATCCAGACAGGATAATCCAAAAAAGTCTCAAAAAAGCAAAAGAAAGAAATCGCACGGAGATTTTGAAAAGCAAACCCATGGTGATTCAGAATGATTTCACAAAAATACGCCTCATCACAACTTTCTCAACTGAAACTAGTGATCTTATCAATATTTTAAAAAAACATTGGGGCATCCTAAAACTAGACACCACCATTGCCGACCTGATTGGAGATCATCCGGATGTCACCTATAGGAGAGCACCAAATCTAGGTGACAGACTCACACGTAGCCATTTTAAAATTAAGCAACAGAAACCATGGACCAACATTGAGGGCTTCTGGCCATGCAAAAACTGCAAAGCTTGCAAAATTGGCATACCTAAAAAAGTGGTGGAAGGCAGAAGTGGAGGAAAGTGGAAAATTCAGCAACACATTTCTTGTAAAACCAAATATGTGGTGTATGTTGTCGAATGCCCCTGCAAGTTAAAATATATAGGAAGCACTATTTGTGAAATCAAGAAACGCATCCTAGAGCACATCAGAGCCACGGTCAACATAGATCGTTCAAATGCCATTGCCAAGCATATGGAAAGCTCACATGACAGCAAATGGGAACTGCTACGCTACTATGCCATTGAACATGTGCCACCTTTGGATCGTGGAGGAAACAGAGAAAAACTCCTCCGCCAAAAAGAATCCAAGCATATTGTGTCATTCAGAACTCTGACCCCGTACGGACTCAACCAGGATGAGGAACATTTGTGAACTCTGTGGGTATAATTTTACAACATACCCCAGCCTTGCAGTCAAACAATAATACTGACCAATTGTAAAAAAACTTTCTCTTTGTTTATTTCAATGCAGGAGTTTTATCGGACTAATTAGGCACATTAACCTGAATATAAGCCAAACCCCTACTAGAAGGCGGACTTTGGCCTTTTTGTTTATTCACTTGTATCAGTTGAATTTGGTGTCAACATGTGCCTCCCCACCAGAGGGGTGTATTTTCTTTTTGTGATTTGTAGTTTCACATGAGACTTGTACATAGTGCTATTAACACCACTAGAGGGTTAATATGATATACACATATATCAAAATAATTTTCTTCTACTTGTCACACAAACATTTGCATTGAACACTATGCCTTATGTTTATCTGATTATTGTCAGTATTATTTGACTATCTACTGCGTTGCCTGTAGCGTTCCACTTATGGATTGTTATTATGTTTAACCTTTAAATTAGCATTCTCTCCGCCAGTTACCGGAGTTTAATTTTGTTTAATTTTGACAAATTTAGTTTTGTGTATTTACCAGCACAATTCGCAAACACACGCACTACAATGACCAGCATGCCTTGCAAGTGCTTAAACAGGAAGTAGTAGCATTAACTGACATAAATAATGTCTGACCACTGTGTTTGGTAACCCGTGATCAAGGTTCGAGTGAGAACCGAAACGCGTTGGGCCAGTGTTGTTGTTGACTGGCAGTGCTGTGCTGAAGAACTTTTCTTTTTGGAATAAAAAACGAACTGAAAATTCAACCTTGGATTCCGAGTGAGTGCGTGTACTCTTGACCTCTGGGCTCAGAGGTCTCCTGCTTCTTATATATATATCTATATATATATATATATATATATATATATATATATAATTTATAAATTGTTCTACATTTTTCAATATATTATTGAAACTAACATTTTATGTAAAATATATATATATATATGTGTATTACCTACTGGCGGTCGCCAGTAGGTAGTTATAGTTAGGACCACGTTTCCATAGGAAATCCGCAACATTCTATTTTGAATAACTTTGGCGCCGGTTGACGAATCCTCGCGAATTTTTCAAAATAGGTGGGGCGCTACGCTCCGCTCCTACCCTGAAAGTCTCGGGGGGATTCGTCAAGCGGGGGCTGAGATAAAAGGGGGGTCCCAAAACGCGTTTTTCCCATGCATTTTTCCATAGGACCTTTAGACACAGCTACAGCCCAAACGGCTGAACAGAATTACTTGAAATTTGGCAGAGAGGTAGTCCTCAGGTCAAGGAAGTGCCTTTTGTAGGTTTGGTGTAAATCTGTTCAGTAGATTCTGAGAAAATAGCCTTTAAATCAATATATATATCTGAGCCAGCTTACGGTGCGCTTACGGTGCGCTTACCGTACGCGTACGGTGGCGTGCGCGAGCTCGATTCTGATTGGCTGTTAGATCTTAGTAAACATTCGAATCGGTCGAAACCAGGAAGCGGCGGCCGCCATTTCGTGTGTTTCACTCAGAAAAAAAAGAGTGATATCTTGAAAAGGGGGCAAGGGAGAGAGTTACAGACCCCCTAACATTTGTAAGGGGGTCAAAAAAGGACAGAAAAGTACAAAGAAAACATTTATTGATTTTAAAAAAAATCGCGGGTACGCGTACGGTAAGCTCAACGTACGCGTACGGTAGAAAAAAAATAAAATAAAAGAAATGAAATGCAGATTTAAGAGTTTAGATATTAGGGGGCTCTAAAAAGAGCCGTTGTGTTTATGAAGTGATTTTTTAGTGGTACCTACAAGTAAGTACCGATGCAGAGTCTAAGGTTCAAGAGGAAGACTCTGTTCCCTTCATCATTGAAGTGCACACCATCTCCTCTATAAATGTCTTGCATGTCGTAACGCAAGTTGTTGTGGTAAATGGAACCCATACCATAGTCACGGAGGAAAGCAGAAACAGATTTGTTGACGTGCTTTCTTGCTTTGTCAATCTGCGGACAGAAATGATTGGACCAGTTCCATTTTTGCCTTTGGCATATGTTAGAAAACACAAAGGCAGTTTTAGGGAAAAGTGAAAACAGTTGTGCAAAGGTGTCCTTCATAAGCATTTCCAGACCTACCCCAGTCAAAGTGCCTAGGTCATTGCCACCACAGTGCACTATTATGAGGTCAGGGTGTTGGATTTGCATGAAGGATTTCACCAATGGCATCAATTGATGCCACTTTAACCCTCTCTGACCAATCCATTTAATGTCTACATTTGGCAAAGCAAGGTCTCTCACCATATCTGTTTTCTCTGCATACTTTTCACTCCAGAAGACATAGCTGTGCCCTACAATCCACATTGTGAACATCTTCAAAGGAGAACTGGATGCTCTCAGGAGGTGTAATTCAGTAGAATGGTAAAAAGAAATGAAAGACAGTTTGGAAATGGAGGCATACATATTTTATTTATAAAAAAAAGACCTGATTGGCTGTTTCATACCATTCTAGAATAAAAACTAGGCTGTATGTGTAAATTAATAGAAGCATGTTTTGTATTGGTACAGAAAAATGTGTTACCAAAGAACAGTACTATGGATTTGCTGTTAGGTTTGAAAAGTCAAGCACTCTTGCTCTGTGGAATTGAAACATTGTTTGGTGAACTTCTGACCTAACTCCACACAGCAGTGTTCCATGAGCTGTTGCTATGGTAGCAGGCAGAAGTCAAGTTGGGGGAAGGGTACTAGGCAGAAGTCAAGTTGGGGGAAGGGTACTTTTGGAAAAGGGTTGGTTTTCAACCAATAGAAATGTGTGATTACATTTGAAAAAAAGGGGGAAGCACTGAGATTTGAAATTAACTTGTATATGTGTGGAAAAAGAGAGGGAAAGTTTGCCATTATCTGGTTCTGCTGAGAGGAGAGAGGTGTAAAGAACAGAGATCCTGGCTCTGATAATCTGCTGTTTGAGTGCCACATTTCTTTCACAGCTAACTAATTTTAAAGGTGAGTTTAGAGTTTGAGAGGGGATGTATATGGTAAATTAAGAAATGAATAATAGAAATGGAATTCCTTTTGTTGAAGTTGTGTTTATCATTTTCTGTTTTGGGAGAAATTTAAATGTGAGGAACATGTAAAATAATATGGACTATGTTTTCACGATAAATTAAGGTGTACTGGTAAAAATAAGGAATACTTTAAGGGTTTGAGGTTGCACTCAGTAATGCAAATACATACAGCATCAGTAAGGTTGGTTGCCCTTGCTGGAGTGTAGGCAGTCACCCAGGTTACACATGGTGCTGGTCTGAAAAAGCAGTTTGGACATGTGCTTTTTTAAGAATCTAAAAAGTGGATTCAAAATGTGTCAGTCTGTAAAAGTGTTTATCACTTGCCAAAAAAAAGAGTAGTAAGTGTGCTTTCAAATTGGGAAAGAAATTTCGTTTTGTGACTAATATAAAAACATGACTCTGTGTGCAAAGAGGAATTACAGGCAGAGATTTATTGCGTATTGCTCTGGTGATTTCACAGTTGCATTAGATGGAAAGGGGGAGCCATTTTTTTGTGAAGAAGCAGACTCTTAGCACACACCCAGCTGCTTACCCTGTGGAATCATGCACAGTATTCACAAGCGAGTGGGGTTTGAGGTTTCAGTCAGTAATGCAAATACATTCAGCATCACTAAGGCTGGTTGCCCTTGCTGGAGTGTAGTCAGTCACCCAGGTTACACATGGTGCTGGTCTGAAAAAGCAGTTTGGACATGTGCTTTTTTAAGAATCTGAAAAGTGGATTCATAATGTGTCAGTCTGTAAAAGTGTTTATCACTTGCCAAAAAAAAGAGTAGTAAGTGTGCTTTCAAATTGGCAAAGAAATTTCGTTTTGTGACTAATATGAAAACATGACTCTGTGTGCAAAGAGGAATTACAGGCAGAGATTTATTGCATATTGCTCTGGTGATTTCACAGTTGCATTAGATGGAAAGGGGGAGCCATTTTTTTGTGCAGAAGCAGACTCTTAGCACACACCCAGCTGCTTACCCTGTGGAATCATGCACAGTATTCACAAGCGAGTGGGGTTTGAGGTTTCAGTCAGTAATGCAAAAACATTCAGCATCACTAAGGCTGGTTGCCCTTGCTGGAGTGTAGTCAGTCACCCAGGTTACACATGGTGCTGGTCTGAAAAAGCAGTTTGGACATGTGCTTTTTTAAGAATCTGAAAAGTGGATTCAAAATGTGTGAGTCTGTAAAAGTGTTTATCACTTGCCAAAAAAAAGAGTAGTAAGTGTGCTTTCAAATTGGCAAAGAAATTTCGTTTTGTGACTAATATGAAAACATGACTCTGTGTGCAAAGAGGAATTACAGGCAGAGATTTATTGCGTATTGCTCTGGTGATTTCACAGTTGCATTAGATGGAAAGGGGGAGCCATTTTTTGGTGCAGAAGCAGACTCTTAGCACACACCCAGCTGCTTACCCTGTGGAATCATGCACAGTATTCACAAGCGAGTGGGGTTTGAGGTTTCAGTCAGTAATGCAAATACATTCAGCATCACTAAGGCTGGTTGCCCTTGCTGGAGTGTAGTCAGTCACCCAGGTTACACATGGTGCTGGTCTGAAAAAGCAGTTTGGACATGTGCTTTTTTAAGAATCTGAAAAGTGGATTCATAATGTGTCAGTCTGTAAAAGTGTTTATCACTTGCCAAAAAAAAGAGTAGTAAGTGTGCTTTCAAATTGGCAAAGAAATTTCGTTTTGTGACTAATATGAAAACATGACTCTGTGTGCAAAGAGGAATTACAGGCAGAGATTTATTGCGTATTGCTCTGGTGATTTCACAGTTGCATTAGATGGAAAGGGGGAGCCATTTTTTGGTGCAGAAGCAGACTCTTAGCACACACCCAGCTGCTTACCCTGTGGAATCATGCACAGTATTCACAAGCGAGTGGGGTTTGAGGTTTCAGTCAGTAATGCAAATACATTCAGCATCACTAAGGCTGGTTGCCCTTGCTGGAGTGTAGTCAGTCACCCAGGTTACACATGGTGCTGGTCTGAAAAAGCAGTTTGGACATGTGCTTTTTTAAGAATCTGAAAAGTGGATTCATAATGTGTCAGTCTGTAAAAGTGTTTATCACTTGCCAAAAAAAAGAGTAGTAAGTGTGCTTTCAAATTGGCAAAGAAATTTCGTTTTGTGACTAATATGAAAACATGACTGTGTGTGCAAAGAGGAATTACAGGCAGAGATTTATTGCATATTGCTCTGGTGATTTCACAGTTGCATTAGATGGAAAGGGGGAGCCATTTTTTGGTGCAGAAGCAGACTCTTAGCACACACCCAGCTGCCTACCCTGTGGAATCATGCACAGTATTCACAAGCGAGTGGGGTTTGAGGTTTCAGTCAGTAATGCAAATACATTCAGCATCACTAAGGCTGGTTGCCCTTGCTGGGGTGTAGTCAGTCACCCAGGTTACACATGGTGCTGGTCTGAAAAAGCAGTTTGGACATGTGCTTTTTTAAGAATCTAAAAAGTGGATTCAAAATGTGTCAGTCTGTAAAAGTGTTTATCACTTGCCAAAAAAAAGAGTAGTAAGTGTGCTTTCAAATTGGCAAAGAAATTTCGTTTTGTGACTAATATGAAAACATGACTCTGTGTGCAAAGAGGAATTACAGGCAGAGATTTATTGCGTATTGCTCTGGTGATTTCACAGTTGCATTAGATGGAAAGGGGAAGCCATTTTTTGGTGCAGAAGCAGACTCTTAGCACACACCCAGCTGCTTACCCTGTGGAATCATGCATAGTATTCACAAGCGAGTGGGGTTTGAGGTTTCAGTCAGTAATGCAAATACATTCAGCATCACTAAGGCTGGTTGCCCTTGCTGGAGTGTAGTCAGTCACCCAGGTTACACATGGTGCTGGTCTGAAAAAGCAGTTTGGACATGTGCTTTTTTAAGAATCTGAAAAGTGGATTCAAAATGTGTCAGTCTGTAAAAGTGTTTATCACTTGCCAAAAAAAAGAGTAGTAAGTGTGCTTTCAAATTGGCAAAGAAATTTCGTTTTGTGACTAATATGAAAACATGACTCTGTGTGCAAAGAGGAATTACAGGCAGAGATTTATTGCGTATTGCTCTGGTGATTTCACAGTTGCATTAGATGGAAAGGGGGAGCCATTTTTTTGTGCAGAAGCACACTCTTAGCACACACCCAGCTGCTTACCCTGTGGAATCATGCACAGTATTCACAAGCGAGTGGGGTTTGAGGTTTCAGTCAGTAATGCAAATACATTCAGCATCACTAAGGCTGGTTGCCCTTGCTGGAGTGTAGTCAGTCACGCAGGTTACACATGGTGCTGGTCTGAAAAAGCAGTTTGGACATGTGCTTTTTTAAGAATCTGAAAAGTGGATTCATAATGTGTCAGTCTGTAAAAGTACTTTTCACTTGCCAAAAAAAAGAGTAGTAAGTGTGCTTTCAAATTGGCAAAGAAAGTTCGTTTTCTGTCTAATTTCAGAGCATGACTTTGTGTGCACACAGGAATTATTTTTAGATATTTAATTTGTGAAGGTGTTATTGTGATTTTCATTTATAGGAAAGGGTTTTATAGTATTTTAAGATTTCTAAAGAACATAAAAAATGTAGTAATATATTTAAATAAAATAAAGGAATTTTTTTTTAGTTTTTTTCAGGTATTGCTGAAGAGCAGTGAACAAACTTTAAGATGCCTACAAAATCCAGAGTAAAAAAAGACCACAAAAAAAACCTAAATTTGAAGACAACTGGAGGACCTAAGTTAGTTGGAGATGCTCATGTTGGGAAAAAGAAAAAATCTTCTGGTAAGCAGACAAAAGATTTTTTAAAGAACATATTTCTGAATTAAATACATATGAGTCTATACTCATTCAATGTGTTCATCCGTTCCAGACCATAGTACGTATGGAGCCCAAAACTGGTAAATTACCTCCTTCAGATTTACTGAGAGGTTTAAAAGGTAGAGTGGTGTATTTGCCCTTGGATTTGAAAAAAAATATGGAAACTATTGATGCGGATACTTTGGAAACTGAACCATTAATTATTCTGGTTAATGGTGTACCTACAAAGAATAAGAAGATTTGGCAGGAGCTGGTAGATGTACGGAAAGTACAAAGAGCAAATTTGTATTTGAAAAGGAATAACAAATGGTATGAATCAATTTATATAGAAGAAGAAGAAGAAGAAGATTTACAAGAAGACACAGAAACACCAACTGGACAAATTGAAAAAGTGGACAAGTCAAAGGAAGAAGAAATTTATGAACATTTTAGCATACATCCTCTTCATTCAAAAGAAGTTATGGGAGACAATATTGATCTGTTTCAGATGAAGAAAGCAAAAGGAACTCCCGTGAGTGTATGGGAGGAGAGCTTGGAAGCTCGATGTTTTCCCCAGCTGTTTCCTAAAGGAAAAGGAGGACGATACGATGAACGTCCAGAACAGATTCCAGCTTCTGAGTATCGAACTACAAGACTATATGCAGAAGATCCCAGATTTCGACAAAGTTTTCCTTATTTGTTCCATCTTTTATTTGAAAGCGACTTGTCTGCACTGTCTTATGCAGTAAATCACATTTTAAAAAGTGGAGTACATTTACAAAATGTGTCTGCTAAGGATTTTATGGAGAAAGTGCAGCACCGAGATGATCATTTGGAAACACAACTGATCAATCTGATGGCTTGTCAGCGTGGGACAAATGAATATTGGTACCGACGCCATGGTGAATTAAAATGCATGTTACGGAATTTAGGAACACCAACATGGTTCGTTACCCTAAGCTGTGCTGAGTACGCTTGGGATGATTTACTGGATTTTCTACGAGAGGCAAATTCAAACATTAAAAACATCGAATACAAGACAGCAGGAGAACTGTGCTCATTGGATCCGGTTAATGTTTGCAGATATTTCAATCATAGATTTGAGGCTATGATGTCCTTCATCTGCAATAAAAAAAATCCACCTCTAGGAGAAGTAGTGGATTTCTTTTGGAGAAAAGAGTACCAGGCAAGAGGTGCTCCTCATATTCATATGCTGTTGTGGATCAAGGATGCCCCAAAGTTTGGAACAGATGCTGATGAAGCAGTGTTATCTTACATTGAAGAATATGCAACATGTGCTATACCAAAAAGCACAGAAGAGAAAAAGTTAAAGGAGCAAGTTTTACGTTTCCAAAGTCATCGGTGTGGAAAATACTGTCGACGGAAATACAAGAGCAAAGATAAATACTACACTAAATGTCGATTTGGATTTCCTAGACCTGTTCTTTCAAATGGAAGAGTAAACAGTTTTATGTCATCTGTGAGACATACTATCACAAGAAAATCACCTAAGAATACCTACAACCTTAAAAGAAAAGAAGAATCAAAAAATATAAATGACTACAACCCAGTCATTTTATCCATGTGGAATGCTAACATGGATATACAGTATGTAGCTGACAATTCCATTGCTGTTGCTCGATATGTAACGTCTTACATTACGAAATCAGAAAAAACAGAATTGAAGGAAATGTGGGAAGAGATTTCTCACGAGAAGACTGTCAGTAAGAAGCTGTGCAGTTTCAGTTTAAAGATGTTATCGCATCGAGAAATTGGATCCTACGAATGTTCAGATAGGTTATCTTCTGCAAGTCTCTACTCGAAATCAAGAAGAATAATTTGGGCAAGTTTAGGCCTTGCAGCAATGAGAAATCGGGTACTGAAATCTGTTGGAGAAATTGAATATTTGGCCGAGAATGACCCAGAAAGTACAGATATTTTGAAATCAAACATGTTGGACACATATTACCCAAAGAGAAGTCATCATCTGGAGAACATGTGTCTGTATGAAGTGCTGCAGAACTACATTTATTCACGGAAAGCCGCAGAAGACATCAACAATGGAAAATATAAAGTCATTGGTGAGGAAGGATGTTTGGTGAAGCAAACAAAAGGAAGTTTGATAAATCACAGGAAGCTGAGTTGCGACAGTACTGACAAAAAGGAATTTTACTACTTGGCTCTTTTACAGCTGTTTAAACCATGGCGTACAGAGGATGAACTACTTGGAGAATTTCAAAGCTATGAAGATTCTTTTAATGCTTGCAAAGACAGCATACAATGCAGTACATTCTCAACTTATCTGCAAATGTTAAATGAAGAAATTGAACAGGAAACTACAATTGCAGCAGAAGTAGCTAGAGACAGTTCTCAGGACAGCCAAAGTTCAGGAACACTCAGTCAAGATCCCCTAGGACAACCAATCGTTGAAAATGAAGCATCAATAGCCATGAATGAAGTAGAAACGGCTATGAATCAAGCTCAAGAAGAATTTATAGACTTTCAAAATTTGGAAAGACAACTGAACAAAGAGCAGCAACAAATTTATGAAGAGATCAGAAACAAAATTGATCACGGATTTCTACATGAAAAAAAAGAGTGCTCATGCACATCATTTCATCCAATCAGGATGTATGTAAGTGGACAAGCTGGAACTGGAAAAAGTTTCTTAATAAAAGTCATCAGAAGCTACCTACAGCAAAAAACGGATTCTACTTTGTCTTGTTTGGTTACTGCTCCAAATGGGTTAGCAGCATATAACATAAAAGGAATCACCTTACATCGTTTGCTAATGTTACCAGTGGAGCATGAGAACAAAATACAATACAACAAGCTAACTGGAGAAGCATGCTTAGAAGTTTCAAGAGTATTGAAGAAGATGCAAGTTCTCATTATTGATGAGGTGAGCATGGTATCAAACTTAATGCTTGCCTTTGTGCATTTAAGAATGCAGCAAATTCTAAGGACAGACTATGACGTGTTATTTGGTGGAAAACATGTCATAGTTTTTGGGGATCTTCTACAGCTTACTCCAGTTAAAGGACAACCAGTGTTTAATACTGTGACACATGAAGACACAAAGAAGTCATTGGGAAGCATCGGTAATGCAAATATTTGGTCCTTCTTTGAGTACAAGGAACTTACTACTAATATGAGGCAAGCAAACGATGAAGAATATGGAAGTATTCTGAAAGATATCAGAATTGGACTACTCACTGAAGCTGGCACAAAAGCATTACAGAGTCGGTTGCTACATAATTTATTTCCAAAGGAAGAAATAGTTTCAGAGAAGATATACAAGAACATTGCAGAAAAGAAAAGTGTCATCTGCTTAATGCCAACTCTACGTGAATGCTCAATATTCAATGAGGAGCTTTTGAAATTGGAAAAGGAAGATATCAGGAAATTGGAAGCAGTGGACAAAATTGAGGATGGAAGAATTACTATCACATTAACAGGCACACTGAAAAATAAATTGGATTCACTAGAGAAGAACATTTCCAAAACAGCTGGATTAGAAAAAAATCTATATGTTTGCATGAACTGTAGAGTATTTTTAAGGAGAAATTTGGATGTTGAAAAAGGTTTAGTTAATGGAGCTATGGGAAGAGTTGTGGGTTTTATTAATTATCAGAAAAAAGATGGAATTGAATGTTTAAAAATAAAATTTGATCAGATAGAAGAAGTTAAAGATATTTGTCGTTGTTCAGTTCGTTTCATGCTTGTGAAAGACTTATATGTACGTAGGAAGCAGTTTCCGTTTTCTCTAGCATATGCTGTAACTATTCACAAGTCTCAAGGATTGACTGTAGATTGTGCATTTGTGAACATTGGTTCAACTGTGTTCAAAGAAGGTATGGCATATGTTGCTTTGTCACGAGTGAAAACATTATCAGGTTTATTCATGATAGACTTTGATGACTCAAAAGTTAGTGCTGATACAAATTGTGTAAAGGAGTATAATAGATTAAGAAGAAGCTATGCTCCTCATTTAGGTCAGTATCCTGTGTTGGAGAAACGTGTAGTTTCTCGTAAAAGGAGAAATGAGAATATCTGTAATGAAGATGTAGAGAGGAGGAAAAAAAAGAGGAGTGATGTAATTGCAAGCAAAAAGAAAAAGGAAAATGAAGAATAGGTTGTAGGATGTCATTTTGAAAATAGCACTGGTGTCAACTGCTACGCTAATGTAGTGCTGAATGTTGCATTTTATCTGGAAAGTGTGCAAGAGCAGATAATAGTAAATCAGGGAAAAAGATTCTGTTCTGAGTTGTCTCCTTTTTCAAAAGCTGAGTAATGATAAAACTCAAATAGAAAGTGCTACTGAAATTAGAAAACTTTTAGATGTATGTTCAGACGAACACAGTTTTCTCAAAATGTACAGCAAGACGCACAGGAATTCTTGATGTTTTTTCTTCAGGTACTGGAAGAAGAAGGGGTTCCCATTGAAAATGTATTTGGTCTCTTTTATAAATGGGAACATAGTTGTGAAAACTGTTATAATATATGTGGCTCTAATGTTGATTCTGAAAGGTTTATTTATTTAACATTGCCAGAAAGTAAAACAGTCACTTTTGCTAAATTAGTTAAAGATGCTAATCATAGCATGGAATGCAGTGAGTGTCAATCTGACATGTTTTCAACGTTAATTTTAAAGGAATACGGACAGTATGTAATTTTAATGATGCAACGCTGTAAAGCTGATGGTTCAAAATTAGATACTTTAATAAAGAAGTTTACAGGACAGCAATTATCAATTTCAGGAAAAACTTTTGTAACAGTTGCAATAATTTTCCATGATGGACCTACTGTAACTTCTGGTCATTACACAGTTTATCTTAAATGTGAAAAAGGCTGGACACTGTGTAATGATTCCCAATTGATTTTTAAGCAACGTTTGCCTTTTGATTTAGCAAATTCCTATCTAATCTTCCTGAAACCAAAATTTTAGAGAGACTTGGCAAGATCTGTACAAAACAATTTTACCATTTTATTGGATTACCATTGGAATTTTCAAAAAAAATGATTTTACAAATTATCATTTGGCCTAATGGAAAGGTAACCAATTGTAATGTGGACTTTTTCAATTTTTAATGAAACTTTGGAAAACCAAAAACTTAGAAAAAATCGGTAACATCTGCACAATTTAAATTTTGGAATGTTATTGGATTGCCATTGGAAATGTATTCCAAAAAGATTTTTAAAATTACTATTTGGCCATGTGGAAAGGTAAACAATTCTATTGTGGACTTATTTAATTATTAATTAATCTTTCGGAAACCAAAATGTTACAGACAATCGGTGAGATCTGTACAATTTAAACTTTAGATTTTTATTGGATTACCATTGGAAATTTAATCAAAAAAGAATTTTAAAATTACTATTTGGCCTAAAGGAAATGGAATCAGATGTATTGTGGAGTTATTTGAGATATATTTTTGTGATTATACTTCTGAAACAAAAATATCAGACGGTATTTTAAAGAAAGTATTGATATTAGATGATATTTTTTAAGAATATTATGCATTTCTATAAAGTTATGTTTATGCAAAAAGAGATTGTGGGCTTTTTTAAAACAATCTTTGAGATTGTTAATTTTTTTTTTTGCCCGCTGTTAAATGATGAATGCAATTGCTTTCACAATTTATAGTGAAATGCAATATATTCTGAAAACAGCAAAAAAAAGGCAACATTTTTTTTTGAAAAATATGTAAATATGTGTACTGTATTATAAAATGTTTTATTAAATATTAATACTTTTTTCTTTTTTTTCAGATTGAGATAGAAAATTTTCGAAAACTAGAGTGGGTATGGTAAGTCAAAAATTTCATGGTCCCTTTTTTCCACTTCTCCACAATCACATTTTCAGTTTTTCATTGTAGTCTCTCAAGGACCTTGTAATGTGATAATTGATTTTTAGTGTTTTTTTAAAAAAAAAATAATAATTACGCGTACCGTACGCGTACGGTAAAAAAAAATCAAAAAAAAGTTGAAAGGTAAGGTTGGCTCTTAAAAGAGCCGTTGTGTTCATGCAGGGACAGACGAAAGAAAGAATGGGAATATTAGTCGGTACGACAAATGTGCTGATCTATTTTATTGTTCACTAGGGAAATACTGGTCTCCCTATGACAAATTAGATCATGACAAGTGGCGCACCGTATTTCAACCCTCAGAAACCGAGGGTTAATTTCCAGAGGACGAGAAAAAGGAGATGCTCCCCCCACAGATGAAGGGCTCACCTGACCTGCCGAAGATGGACTCGGCCCTGCAGATGATGGACCAGGCTGAGCTGCTGTGGATGTGCTTGGTTGACTTACTGAAGGGTTACCTTCAGTATGTCGAGCATGTGTCCTTCCGTGTACATCTTTAAGGTGTCTCAACATGGTGTGATTCCCGAAGGAATACTTCTTGTTGGGATTCCCTCTTGAAAGTACACGCTTACACAGCTTACAAGTCACTAAGGGTGCATTTACCTTTTTCTTGCCCTCTGGAAAAGTAAAATACTCCCATATGAAAGAGGTCTTTTGTTTCCTCCTTCTCTGCCTCAAGGTAGTGCTGCTAGCCTCACTCTCAGAAGAGCTCTGCTGTTCTGCCATCGTATCACAAAGACAACCCAGCTCCTTCTCCTAAGGGATCACAAGCAGAAATGAGGGGAATGGGTGTGGTGTAGGAGAGTTCTAGAACTGAAAGTTGTAAAAACCAATCAAAAGTCTTGTTTCTTGATCACATGATCTACCGTGCGCGTACGTTATGCTTACGGTGCGCTTACGGAGCGCTTACGGCAAAAGTACGCATGCGCGTAAAAAAGACACGCGCACGCGCGCATGCGCAAAACAGGCACGCCCCTTCACTTCCGCGTAACGTGCGCGTGCAGCGTACGCGTTACGCGCTGTGCGCGCGTGACGTGCGTCTACGCAAATTGCGTAAATGAACGCAAACAGCGTAGAAATCTAACGTAATTAAAGCAAGACGTGCGCTTACCGTACGCGCACGTTAAAAAAAAAAAAAAAAAAAAAAAAAAATATGTTATACTAATAAATCTTACCTGTTTATTTTATAAAAATGGTAAAAAAAAACATATTGTAGAATTTTTAAAATTTAACCATAGTCTTTAAAAAAGGATAGAAAATTAAAATAAAAATATGTAAAAAAAAAAGAAAAAAAAAAAAAATTTGCATTTAAAAAACCTTGCAAATTCACTGAAAAAACCATGGGTTTCACTCACGTTATAGTTAGGAATTAGCATTTAAAAAACCTTGCAAATTCACTGAAAAAACCATGGGTTTCACACACGTTATAGTTAGGAATTAGCATTTAAAAAACCTTAGAAATTCAATGAAAAAACCAAAGGTTTCACACATGTTATAGTTAGCTGGACATTTCAATCGTAAAAAACCAATGAAATTTCCCCGTTATAGTTAGTTCAGCTAACTATAACTCGCGCGCCCGCAATGCACTACTGATGACGTCATATATTACATCACTCATGACATGGTCACTGACATCACTCATGACATCACTGATGACATCTCAAATGACATCACTGATGACATCACTGATGACATCATCCTTGTGATAGAGTGGCAGACCTCCTCTTCCCCTAATATAACCTTTGATACACACATTCAAAAATAGAAACTAAAATGTTCAAAATAATGAACATACCAATATCAGTTACAACAACCTATTCAGTAATTCTAAGAACCACATACACATACAGTCATTCACCAACAGTCCTCTACAGTCACTCATACATGTACTCACTCATCATATGTATTCATACACCTATACATCCTGTTACACAACGCCACTCATCCATAGAGTTACTCACACACATAGTCACTCATGCTAATAAAGAATCAAACATCCATTTATTAGTTTATACAGTTATACACACACCACCACACTTACTTCTACGGAAACTTACACATAGTTAGTCTAAAAAACAATCACTTATAGAAACACATACTTATTCATACAGGAACTCTTTCAATCTCTCACTGTCACATATACTCACTTATATACACCAATAGTCACATATACTAGTTTAATAGATATGTAGTTACTCATAAAGACACTATAGAGACAGTCATTCACTCACTAACACACCCATGCACACACTCATCCACCCATACAGTCCTGCACACATGCTGTATTCAACACATACAAACAGTGAGCCACTCATTCATGCACCTATGCACTAAGTAATACCCCCCACCGAACCATACAGAAACTCAGACACTCATACTGATAAAAAACCAACAAATAACCTATATAGACACTCATGTAGCTACTCACCAACCCATGCAGCCACTTATACACAAAGTGAGAAACTGATACAGATATTTTCATATTTAAACATTACTCAGTAAGCCATGTATTCACTATGATACACTTAATCAGTCAGTTACACAAATTTTTTTTTTTTAAAAAGCATCCATTTAGACACTTATATACCCATTTATTTTTCCATTGACCTTGAGATATACATAAATATAAAATATATTTAATTTTCAGAAAAAAACACAATCACTGGATGATGTCATCAGTGATGTCATCAGTGATGTCATTTGAGATGTCATCAGTGATGTCATGAGTGATGTCAGTGACCATGTCATGAGTGATGTAATATGTGACGTCATCAGTAGTGCATTGCGGGCGCGCAAGTTATAGTTAGCTGAACTAACTATAACGGGGAAATTTCATTGGTTTTTTACGAGTGAAATGTCCAGCTAACTATAACATGTGTGAAACCTTTGGTTCTTTCATTGAATATATATATACACAAGGTCAATTAATGGATGGTATAGTGGTATGGCAGCAGTTCTGGGAGCTCTGGACATACCCACTGGGGTAAGATATTGTTTTTTGCGGGCACAGCAGCACCCACAATGGTTTGATTATGGAGGACTACAACTACCAGGACCCAACTATGCACATATGGCGGAACATTTAAGATGCGTATGTGGTTTGCCTCACTGCTGTTTCTAGCTAGCCAGTGAACAAGGGCAGTGCATGTCCAAAACGCGTCTGGCTTTATTTGTGCTGGGGGCACCAGGCTGTTTGCTGTTGCAGTCCTTGATTAAATATCTCAACTCGCCATGGTGTGTCTTCTTCATTCTGAGGCAACATTTCTTGTTCTACTATGTAGCAGCTTGCCCGAGCCGTGAGGTAGCCACACTACTCATCAAGCGGGCCCACAGCATTGGAAACAAAGAAAGGCTGCAGGAACAACGAGGCCAATCAATGGATGGTATAGTGGCATGGCAGAAGTTCTGGGAGCTCTGGACATACCCACTGGGGTAAGACATTGTTATTTGCGGGCACAGCAGCACCCACAGTGGTTTGATTATGGCGGACTACAACTACCAGGACACAACTTCGCACACGCTCATTTGGGTGGAACATTTAAGATGTGGATGTGGTTTGTCTCACTGCTGCTTCCCGCTAGCCAGTGAACAAGGGCAGTACTTGCCCAAAACGCGTCTGGCTTTATTTGTTTTTGGGGCACCAGGCTGTATGCTGTTGCAGTCCTTGATTAAATGGCTCAACTCACCGTGGTGTGGCTTCTTGTTCTAATATATAACTGAGTTTAGAAGTTGAGTCAGACCCAGAAGGTACTGGAAGCAGTAATTTCAATCGTAAAGCTCCGACACCAGTTCAATAATCCGTTTTTTTACGGATAGAACGAATCGTGAGTCTATGACCACGGCCATCCCGCCCAGAACTAAAAAGCAAAGGAAGAGGTCAAACAGAAGGCGAAGAAAGGGCAGAGATGGGGAAAGCGAGGCACACAGAACCACAAAAACAACCTACAGAAGAAACAGATGGAGGTAAATACAAACAGAGACACTGACAACACAGTAATCAATCTATCTACAATGGCTCTGAACCAAGAGGAGCAACATATTGTGTCATTAGGGTTGTCATTCTGTGCCAAAACAAACTTTGACTATACACAAACGAGGGTAGACTTCTATCAATTTATGCGCAAGCTGAAATTGCAAAAACATTTCTTCAATGTAACTAGGAATGCGAATGAACAGGAGACAGTATCTACAAATTTTGGGAGTCTCTGTGTGGCAGACATTAGCCTCCTCAAAGATTTGGCAGAAGTAGATTGCAAAGATCTACTATGTTTCTCCAATAGAAGTGGCAATAAGATCGGATCTGAACATTTATGAAAGTGTGCGTTCACCCTTCAGACCTAAATCAATCTTTACCCCGATGATGTGAAAAGAAGGATTAGGCATCTTTGCGGATAATGTAGTCAAGGATTTAAAGGAACTGGCGAAACTTAGTAGCAAGGATTTCATAAAGACAAATCACAACCAAAGGGTACAATATAACAACCTTGTACAAAAAATCTAACTACGAAAGGATATTGTGGTCCGATGGTCCAACAAGGGCGGCAATGTAGTGTTGTGACCTCTAGACAAATATACAATATGGAGGCACACACACAACTCACAAGATAGAGAATGCTACAGCCGCATAAGTACCACCTGTATCATGGGAGTCAAAGAAATGTTTCATAAGTCACAATAGGAATGGAGAGTTGTTGGGCTTATCTCCAAACAAGAACTAGATTTCCTTAAAAAAGACTATCTCGTAATGCCTTAACTCTAACTTATACCCAAGATACACAAACATGCCCAGTGCCCCCCAGGAAGACCAATCATATCCGCAATCGGAGGACTTTTTGAGAATACATCGAGATATATAGACTTCTTTCTCCAGCCCTACATCTATGAACTCCGAGTTTACATCAGGGATACAGGAGATTTTTTAACAAAAATTTATGATCGTACATGGGGTGACAATTTTTTATTTATGACATTGGATGTCCAGACATTGTACACCAGCATAAGACACCAGGATGGCTTGAATGCACTGAGCTATGTTCTGGGGAAACGGCCTATTGGTTTACACCAACACACCATGATGGTGCTACAAATGGCAGAATGGTGTCTAGATAACAATATATTTATCTTTGATAGTCTCTTCTACAAACAAACACAAAGCACAGCCATGGGTACTTGCTTCGCCCCCAGCTATGCTAATTTGCATATGGGCTGGTGGGAGGAGCAAGTACTCATGAAAACACAAAGTACATATATGACTGAACATGTCAGTCTGCATGTCAGGTACATAGACGACATATTTATTTTGTGGAAAGGCTCAGAAGAAAGTGCTAAAAACTTTGCAAAAGAAATCAATAACAACAGCCTTAATCTAGCGTTCACCTTTACCACCAGTAAAGATTCCATCACATTTCTAGATTTAGAAATATATGTAGAAAATAACAGATACAATCTAGGACATACAGAAAACCAACCTCAGGTAACGAAATACTCCACGCCAGTAGCTTTCACCCCACATGCCTCAAGGAGAGCATACCATATGTGGAATGCCTTTCGAATGAAGCGTAATTGCCGCACACAGGTGGGATTGAGACAATCCACTAAGGGCCCGTTTGAGAGATTACAAAATAGAGGATACAGCTCTAGAACACTGTCCATCGCAGTACAGAAAAGTGCCAATGCTAAAAGGGAAGACCTGTTAATCACCAAAAACATTAATAACAACAAAAAAACACACAAAAAGGAGACAACTAACAGATTGATTACAGTTTTTAATACTTAACATACAAACCTCCGCAAAATAATACACATGCATTGGCAACTAGTACGTAGCGAACCGGTTATAGGTCCCACCTGCGCTAAACTTTCCCAGATTACATTTAGAAGAGCAAAATCTCTGCACCAGGAACTAGTCTGTAATGCATCAAACATAAACAAGGGAGCAGGCTGGTTAAAACTTCAGAGAGGGTTCCACAAATGCTACTAATGTAAAGCGTGCAAACATGGTATCAACATCAAAACAGTTCCCTGCCACTTAGACAGACACCCTTTGAAATCCGTGAAAGCTACACATGCAAAACAGACTTCGCAGTGTACGTTCTCCAATGTACATGTGCCAAACAGTACGTGGGAAGCACCATACACCCCTTTCACGTGAGGATATTACAACATCTTAGGGCCATCATACATGATGACCCTACATATCCGGTTGCAAAGCACATAAACACATGCCATGGTGGTAAAACTCAAGAACTTTTCTTCTTTGTGATTGATAGTGTCCCCAAGAGCATCAGAGGAGGCAACAGACAGCTATCACTCAGGTGATTAGAATCAAGGTATATAATTCTTATTGATTCCAAAATCCAGAATGGGATGAACGCAGATGAGGCACTTAATGTACATCTTTGATATACTAACAGCTTGTCCTGTTCCAGATCCCTTTCTGCAGTGTTAGGTCCTCACACTTTAGTCATTTTTGTTAAGTTTCTGTTGGCAAATTTTACACACTGTTTTTA
The DNA here is from genome assembly GCF_964204655.1 of Triturus cristatus. Taxonomy (NCBI): domain Eukaryota; kingdom Metazoa; phylum Chordata; class Amphibia; order Caudata; family Salamandridae; genus Triturus; species Triturus cristatus. The sequence continues at coordinate 884,978,013 of NC_140583.1, forward strand.
CTTTTCACAGCTGTTGGACAGGTCAATAACTGCAGTCAGATTACAAATGTTATGAGTAAGAATTGTGATTCTCCTATTTCCATGACTAGAGAATTTGGATTTCATTAACCTCTTCTATGCCCATGACGAGATAGTCTCGTCATGGAGCCTGGTTGCGCTGTGCCCATGACGAGACTATCTCGTCATGGACCCCGCCCGCTAATACAACGCCCGGCACAGGAGGGGGAAAGGGCGGGGCACTGAAGGGGTTAAAGACATGGAGGCTGACATTATGCATAATCTTTTAATGCAGTCTCCAAGCAGCCGCATCACAATACAAAAGGTTCCAGAATAGAATATAACAAGAACATAAATGCCATGAGCTGACAAGAAACAGCCTCTTTTAAATGTTGAGGAGAGAATGAGTAAGTCCAGGAAAAATAATAAACTTTCAGAAATCCAACTTGAAGACTTTAAAACATCCAATGGGTCGTCGAGGAGGCGTGACGAAGGAGGGAGAAGCCAAAGGAAGGACAATCCAACACGTCACATAGTTAAGAAGAAGGGGTACCTGAAAAGAGAGAGAAGTAAATGTCTCCAGAAGAGAAATATAAAATACAACACGTAAAAAGAAAAAATCAAAAACTATTAAAGACAACAAGCTTAGCAATAAAGCAATACCTTAATAAGCAAGAAACACATTGTGAAAATAATCATCCAAAGGGAGGGATGGGTGGGATAATGTCAGCCTCTGTGCCTTTAATGAAATCCGGATTCTCTAGTCATAGGAGAATCGCAATTTCATTACTAGAACGGAGGCTACATTATGCATGTTGGTAGCTTTGTAAGACAGGATTAGACATATGTTCGATAGGTTTACAGTAGTGCCGTGCAATGGTGCTAGCGTTCGACCAATCGGCCGCTTTGAGGATGTCATCCAACTTACCTCCAGACCATAGACATTTACTGGCCATAGCGCCTCAAATAGAATGAGCTTGAAACTTCGTTAAGTCAATGCCTGCTAAATTCATGGCAGTTTTAACCGATCTTACAATGGACGTTGAGGTGATAGCCTTATGGGGTTTGACAAAAGAGATGAGTAATTGATTTACATCTGGGGGGCGAAGACTAGACATTCTTTGATCATACTCTTTCATGCATTCAACCACACAAAGTTTTGAAGAGGGATCAAAACATGGCTAGAAGATTGAATCAGACATAGTTTTGGTTCCTCTATATATATCGAACTTGACGCCAAATATGTTATATGATCTGTTAGAGATCTCTAGAGCTTTGACATCAGAGACTCGTCGACAGGAGATGAGGCATAGAAGAGTTGCAAGCTTGATAAAGAGGTATTTTCTATTCAATAGAGAGTTAACTGGCCAGTTATTAAAAAGGTCTAGGATTAACTCTACTTCCCAGAGAGTCTCATATTTGGGTTTAGGAGGCCTTCTTAGGCGAATGCTCTTCATAACTCTGCATACGATGACATTTTTACCAACCGTTTTTCCGTTGACAAGGATATGGCCAGCAGAGATAGCCGATCTATAGCAATTGATAGTCCTATAACTTAAGCCCTTATCAAATTGTTCAACCAGGACATTTACTTAGTCAACGATAGGTGCCTGTAAGGAATCCAAGTTCCTTTCCAGGCACCAACGAACCCAGCATCTCCAAATGCTGTTGTATCTATAGTGGGTGCCTGGGGCCCAGATTCTATGAGGAGTCTAGCAGCTAATGATGAAAGGCCTGAGAGTTCATTGGATCTCCTGAACCTTTCCAAGCAAGAAGGTTCAAACTCCCTGTCTGAATTAGGGGGTGAAATCCTCCGTCTATGTCTGTTAGAAGATTCTCTTGGGAAGGAATTAAGAAGGGGGGTATGCCAGTTCCAGAGTCATAGGGAACCAGGCCTGAGATGGCCAAAATGGAGTTATTAGGACAATGAAACACAGGTCTTGTCTAACTTTCTGAAGGACTCTTTGGTCATGGAAAAGGGGGGGGAGGCATAAGCTTTTATTCCTGTCCAGGGTTGGAGAAATGCGTTCACTGTGAGAGCACCGGGATCGGGCATCCAGCTGAAATATTTGGGCAGTTGGAAAGTAAGTGTGCTGGCAAAAAGGTCTAACTCTAGTGGACCCCAGATTCTGTTCAGAGTACTGAAAACGGAAACATTGAGTTTCCAGTCGCTGTGATCTAGAAGGAATCTGGAGTTCCAATCCGCAGAGATGTTCGTCTTGCCTGGAAGGTATTCTGCTTTGAGGGCAATTTTGTGCTCCAGGCAGAACATCCAAAGTTTCCTGGCTAGATTGGAGAGGTCCGCAGATTTGGATTACAAAATTTAGGAGTAAGAATTCTTGAGGTAACTGCCCACTGGGGCATGGTGCATCCTCTGGTTCTCCTCCACTCTACTCTAATCAGCAAACTTAGCCATCACTTAGAGATTTCTATATTGATACACTATTAATGTATATATAGGCATTTACTCCTCACACATCTCTAAGGTTAACCACATCCTATAATAGTTGATAGGATAAGGTGAGAGAGACTTCTCTATTTCTATTTTTAACTAAGGGTGGAAACAATGTAGATGTAACTCTTCTCTTTCCCCTTTGATCTTGGGATGCAAACAGACCCATAACCAACGCTGGTAAAATCATTACTTTTTAGTACATAAGAATAAGTAGTTTATTCATGTCACAAATGTTATTATTTTCTTTATTTAGAACTGACTGTGAGCACCATTGACTTAAACAACAGTAGTAGGCAATGTTTTTAAACTTTATTTTTTCACTGTCACTGTTTACATGCCAAATCTTCTATGTCCTGTATATATATGTTATATGTATGTACGTACGTGTATACTGCAGCATTCCCAGGCAGCAGGATCAGCTGAGCTCCCACCAATGGGAGTGCCCTGGCAATTACCAAGGAGGGAGGAGGTGACACCCACGAACGATTCAGCATCTGAGGAAGGCGTAATGGACGAAATGCATCATGCTGTTTGGTTTGGTGATTAAAGGCTTCCAACAAGTACCCCGCTGTGTCCTTGGGTTTCCTTGTGAGAAGGTGATCGTGTGGCATATATTTCACACCTGCCAGGAGCGTGATACAAGGACCCGTCCAAGCAAGCGTCCTGGAACTTTTCTAGCAATTTGGTTCTTTCATCAAGGTATTGATAGTTTCCAGGACCGCCTCAGGAACGGGCCAATGCAAGTGGCCGCTGTCAATGGCAGCTTGTAACTTTACTGGGAGCGGGTTGATTCACTCCTGCTTCACGGCCCGGCTTTGTTCCTTTTTCTTGGGGCTTTGGACGTTGGGGACCCGAGGGAGCTCTAAACACTTGAACTATGGGGCCACCAGCCGCTACACGGCCCCCCCTTTGTGCGGCAAATCTCGACGCTCATGCGAGCAACATCGGATCCAGCTGCCGGACGGATTGGAACTAGTGCATGCTGGGAGCTGTAGTTCTTTACTATACTGCAGCATTCCCAGGAAGCAGGATCAGGTGAGCTCCCACCAATGGGAGTGCCCTGGCAATTACAAAGGAGGGAGGAGGTGACACCCACGAACGATTCAGCATCTGAGGAAGGCGTAATGGCCGAAATGCATCATGCTGTTTGGTTTGGTGATTAAAGGCTTCCAACAAGTACCCCGCTGTGTCCTTGGGTTTCCTTGTGAGAAGGTGATCGTGTGGCATATATTTCACGCCTGCCAGGAGAGTGATACAAGGACCCGTCCAAGCAAGCGTCCTGGAACTTTTCTGGCAATTTGGTTCTTTCATCAAGGTATTGATAGTTTCCAGGACCGCCTCAGGAACGGGCCAATGCAAGTGGCTGCTGTCAATGGCAGCCTGTAACTTTACTGGGAGGCGGGTTGATTCACTTCTGCTTCACGGCCCAGCTTTGTTCCTTTTTCTTTGGGCTTTGGACGTTGGGGACCCGAGGGAGCTCTAAACACTTGAACTATGGGGCCACCAGCCGCTACACGGCCCCCCCTTTGCGAGGCAAATCTCGGCGCTCATGCGAGCAACATCGGACCAGCTGCCGGACGGATTGGAACTAGTGCATACTGGGAGCTGTAGTTCTTTACTATACTGCAGCATTCCCAGGCAGCAGGATCAGCTGAGCTCCCACCAATGGGAGTGCCCTGGCAATTACAAAGGAGGGAGGAGGTGACACCCACGAACGATTCAGCATCTGAGGAAGGTGTAATGGCCGAAATGCATCATGCTGTTTGGTTTGGTGATTAAAGGTTTCCAACAAGTACCCCGCTGTGTCCTTGGGTTTCCTTGTGAGAAGGTGATCGTGTGGCATATATTTCACACCTGCCAGAAGCGTGATACAAGGACCCGTCCAAGCAAGCATCCTGGAACTTTTCTGGCAATTTGGTTCTTTCATCAAGGTATTGATAGTTTCCAGGACCGCCTCAGGAACGGGCCAATGCAAGTGGCCGCTGTCAATGGCAGCCCGTAACTTTACTGGGAGGCGGGTTGATTCACTCCTGCTTCACGGCCCGGCTTTACTCCTTTTTCTTGGGGCTTTGGACGTTGGGGACCCGAGGGAGCTCTAAACACTTGAACTATGGGGCCACCAGCCGCTACACGGCCCCCCCTTTGCGAGGCAAATCTCGGCGCTCATGCGAGCAACATCGGATCCAGCTGCTGGAAGGATTGGGACTAGTGCATGCTGGGAGCTGAAGTTGTTTACTATACTGCAGCATTCCCAGGCAGCAGGATCAGCTGAGCTCCCACCAATGGGAGTGCCCTGGCAATTACAAATAAGGGAGGAGGTGACACCCACAAACGATTCAGCATCTGAGGAAGGCGTAATGGCCGAAATGCATGAAGCTGTTTGGTTTGGTGATTAAAGGCTTCCAACAAGTACCCCGCTGTGTCCTTGGGTTTCCTTGTGAGAAGGTGGTCGTGTGGCATATATTTCACGCCTGCCAGGAGCGTGATACAAGGACCCGTCCAAGCAAGCGTCCTGGAACTTTTCTGGCAATTTGGTTCTTTCATCAAGGTATTGATAGTTTCCAGGACCGCCTCAGGAACGGGCCAATGCAAGTGGCACTGTCAATGGCAGCCTGTAACTTTACTGGGAGGCGGGTTGATTCACTCCTGCTTCACGGCCCGGCTTTGTTCCTTTTTCTTGGGGCTTTGGGTGTTGGGGACCCGAGGGAGCTCTAAACTCTTGAACTATGGGGCCACCAGCTGCTACACGGCCCCCCCTTTGCGAGGTAAATCTCGGCTCTCGTGCGAGCAACATCGGATTCAGCTGCCGGACGGATTGGAACTAGTGCATGCTGGGAGCTGTAGTTGTTTACTATACTGCAGCATTCCCAGGCAGCAGGATCAGCTGAGCTCCCACCAATGGGAGTGCCCTGGCAATTACAAAGGAGGGAGGAGGTGACACCCATGAACGATTCAGCATCTGAGGAAGGCGTAATGGGTGAAATGCCTCATGCTGTTTGGTTTGGTGATTAAAGGCTTCCAACAAGTACCCCGCTGTGTCCTTGGGTTTCCTTGTGAGAAGGTGATCGTGTGGCATATGTATATATATATATAGGTCATGTGATCAAGGCCGAGGGACGGCCGAAACGCGTCATGGCGGACTAACTGGTGGTGTGTAACTAATAAACCTATTGCAGCACGGATTTGGGTCCATACTCGTCTTCTTTTCAACAGAAAACAGCGAAACGAGGAGTATATATATATATATATATATATATATATATATATATATATATATATATATATATATATATATATATACATATATATATATATTTACACCCTGATCGTCTTTCCACAAACAGGCACCAACACCGTGAAGAATTATGGCACAGACGGCGATTTATTTCAAATTCAGGTCAGACGCGTTTCGGCGGTAAAACCGCCTTGCTCACTGCATGAAATGTTCTGTCAGTGTCAGCCAAACAAATACCTCTACCATTTACCTAAGGTTGCCTAGACAACCAAAAGATGTCATAGACATAAAAGTTTTTCACCGTGACTTTGCAAAATACATTTGTACGTGAACATATGTAATAACATACATTGATAATTAAACAATATAAGTTAGCATCATAAGGCAAATCATTTCCTAAAATAAAGATTGAGTTCGAAAGTCACTCTAAAAATAAAAAACACATAAATGATTAGGAATACCGCTTGAAAAGAGACGGAACATCCAGACTCAGTGTGTCCCATGTAATGTGCTCTATACCAAGGTGGCTGTATTGGCGTGCAGAGGAGGGTATGTGGCATATGATTATCATATAACAATAATTGTAAACTTAACCGGCCTGAACAGTCTCCGCTAGTATGTACAGTCTCAGAATACGAGAACAGCAAACACATCGTAATGCAAAGTAAAGAAAGTGGGGACTGCCACTTGGAATATTTCCTTACATCCACATGAAGGGAACAACATAGATGACAAGTGCCTCTATCTGTTAAAAATTAAAAGGAAAAAGGTGGGTTATATATCACCATAATGAGCCCCTAGTACTAAGCCAGGGGGGAAGGGGTACATACAAAGCTAAGTGAATCTTCCGCCCAAGTGGGCAAAGAGAATAAGTACGATCTATATTGGCAGGCCAGAAAAGAAAATATATTACCTATTGCCCTCCTACTGTACTTGAACAAAGTATAAACAGGAATAGAAACACATGTATAGTGGGGCGGTATTACAGGTAAATGTGAAATGTCATAACAAAATGTCAAGGTTTAGAACAGTCATGCTCCGAGGAAAGGGTTCAAACGAAGAGGCCAATCTTCTCAAATAACGAATCAGAGATGGACATTAAGCGCTTCATCGGCATTCATCCCATGTGGGATTTTGGAATTAAGGAGAATGATATATTTTGATTCCAATCTCCTTAATGCCAATTGCCTGTTACCTCCCTTAGGATTTTTAGGGACACTATCAATCACAAAATAGGAGAGGTCCTGGGTCTTGCTACCGTGGCACAGATTGATATGGCGTGCCACTGGGTATGTTTGGTCATCATTCGCAATTGCTCTCAAGTGTTGCAAAATGCGAACGTGGACTTGGTGGATCGTACTGCCAACATACAGTTTCGGGCATGTGCATTGTAGCACATACACGGCAAAGTCCGTTTTGCAATTGAAGCTGCCACGGATAACGTTTGGTGAATGTCTGAAAGGCATTATAACAGACTTGGTGTTATTGCCGTGTTTGCAGGCTTTGCATCTACTACACTTAAAAAAGCCTCTAGGTGATTGTAGCCAGGTTTGACTTTTCGCTACAGAGGGTGAGCTGCGTACCAATTCCTGCCGCATAGATTTAGCTCTTCTGTAACTAATGGCCGGGGTTTTGGGGCATTTTGGTCCCAGAACCGGATCACTGCGGACTGTCTGCCAATGTTTGTGCAGGATTTTTCTCAGTGTAGTGTGGTATACATTAAATCCTGTGATCAATCTCGGGATGCCAGCCTCTTTACTTGCACTCTGTTCTTGTTTCTTGAACAGAAGATCTTCCCGTGTCTTTAACTCACTTCTGTTTCTGGCTTTCTCTAGGGTTTCTGTTTTGTACCCTCTGCTCTGTAGTCTACTAAACAATTCGTTAGTGGATTTCTTAAGACCCTCTGTTGTACTGCAGTTACGTCTCATCCTGAGACATTCTGCATAAGGAATGCCTTCCTTAACGCTGTTATGATGGAAACTATCTGCGTGAAGGATGGCATTCCCTGCGGTGTCTTTCCTATATGTTCTGGTCTGTAGACAGTTGTTTTCAATGTATACTTCAATGTCAAGAAATTGGATGCAGTTTTTACTGGTGTGACTAGTAAATGATAAGTTCAGACTGTTGTTATTCAATTCATTAGCAAAGACTTTTGCACTTTCCTCAGTTCCCTGCCACAGTATGAATATATCATCGATGTAACGTACATAGATGTTCACATTTTCAGTCATGGCAGTTTTGTGTCCCTTCATGAGTACTTGCTCCTCCCACCAGCCCATATGCAAATTAGCATAGCTGGGGGCGAAGCAAGTACCCATGGCCGTGCCCTGTAGTTGTTTGTAAAACAGTTTATCAAAAATAAACACATTATTTTCCAGGCACCATTCTGCCATACAAAGTAACATAAGGGAATGTTCTTGCATGTATATTGGTCTTGTGTTTAGATAATGCTTCAAAGCATTAAGGCCATCCTTATGTCTGATGCTCGTGTATAACGAGTTGACATCAAGGGTCATCAAAACAAAGTCCTCCTTCCAATTGACATCGAATATCTTGCTTAGGAAATCACCAGTGTCTTTGATGTGGGATGGTAATTCACAGACCAGTGGTTGTAAAAAGAAGTCTATAAACCGAGAAGTGTTTTCAAATAGGCTCCCAATTGCTGCAATGATTGGCCTACCAGGTGGATTGATTGCGTTTTTATGAATCTTAGGAATTAGATACAGTTGCGGTGTTACTGGATAGTCTATTTTCAGCTAGTCGAATTCTGATTTAGTGATTAAATTCACACTTTTCCAATCATATAAGGTTTTGTGATATTTTTCCTTAATGCCTACTATAACCGTGGGCGCTATCCTGCAAGAGCAATCCTTGTCATTAAGCTGTTTCATTGCCTCCAAGTTATAGTCCTCTAGGGGCCACAGGACGACATTACCCCCTTTGTCTGACCATCTGACTACTATATCTTGATGTTCCTTAATTTTACTCATAACTTTATTGTAGTTCGTTCTGTTTGTATTGTGTGTCTTGGCGAATTCTTTATCACTTTTAAGCGCCAATATTTTGAGATCTTTTACCACGTTCTCTGCAAAAATATCCAAACCATCCTTGGGCATCATCGGTGTGAATACGGATTTAGGTTTGAAAGGTGTGGGGATGGGGTTACGTATTTCTTGAAGGGCAATGATCGTGTCAACATCTGTTGTGTCATGATTTTCTTGTTGCATAAGTAGAAGATCCCTTAACAGAATTTCGTCTGTCATTGATTCTTGCGTGTGAGTTACATCGAAGACCATTTGTTGTGAGTCTTTGTTGCTACTATTCATAAAGTATTTTTGCAGTTTTAATTTTCTCACAAAATGACAAAGGTCTATCCGTGTTTGTGAGTAGTCAAAATTAGATCTTTCGCAGTATGATAAGCCAAGTGCGAGAGTTTTTTGTTCAATTTCAGTGAGATCCATCGTTGTTAGATTTATAACTGTATTTTCGCTGTCTCTGCTTACGTGATATTTATCTTTGTCCATTATCTGCGCTTGTTTCTTCTGTATTGTTGTTTGTTTGTTTTCTGTTGTGTTTGTGTGCCGCTTGCCCCAGCGCCTGTTTTTTCTCTTTCTGCTCTTTGTTGTTCCTGGGATGTGTCTTTTTGTTTGTCCTGGCGTGTGGGCCGCGGGCGCAGGCTTGTCAGTCTTTCTATGCGTAAAAAACCCAATTCCTGGATTACTGTCGGCGGTTTGCGTCTTAGAGCCGTATCACTTAGTTGTTCCGTTTCTGACTCCACTTCAGAGCTCAATTCTGACACACTAGGGTCTGTGTGTTGGTGTAGTATTTTGCCAGTAGGTAGTTATAGTTAGGACCTAGTTTTCATAGGAAAATCGTTTTTTGTTTTCTCAATATCTTTGGCACCGGTTGACGAATCTTTGCGAAATTTTCAAAGCTAGTTGCCCGCTCCGGTCAGCTCCTGTCCTAAAAGTTTCGGGGTGATTCGACAAGCGGGGGCTGAGAAAAAAGGGGGTCCCAAAACCTGTTTTCCCCATGTAATTTTCCATAGGAAACTTTACACAGAGCTACAGCCCGAACTGCTGAACGGAATTACACCAAATTTGTCAAAAAGGTAGGTCTTGTTTCAGAAAGAGCCCTGTTTGTTAAATGGTGTAAATCCATTCAGTAGTTCCTGAGAAATTTGAAAAAGAAAATGTTTTGATATATAGGGACGCGGTGGATTCGCGAACCCTCCCGGCCACAAGCTTCATTCTCATTGGCTGCCAACACTCCAAACTGGGAACTGGGAACCGAGTCACAAGGAAACAGTAAAATAAATGTTTAAAAACAAGAAAAGGTAGCAGGGCAGAAACACTCTGACCCCTTAGGCCTGTTTAGGGGGTCCTACAAGGACCCCCAAGGCCAAAAAAAGTATTCTTTTTTTAATAATTTTGGCAGAATGCACGATGGGGTCATGCATCCCTCTGATATTTTTTTTTTAAATTAAGTCTGCGCTTGATTTAAATGAGGCCCCCGGGTGGGCCAGGTCCCAAGGGCATTGTCTTATTCATAATTGCGGGACCACTACCTGCCCGGGGCTTTTTTTGCAAAAATAATTAAACCTTTGTGGGGGGGCTCAAGCAGACCCACGAGCCCCGGGGACCACCACCTTCCCTGGGCTATGTAAATAAGGGGAGGGGGCCGCTTGGTCCCCCTCCTGGAGCCCGTGATGGCCATGGGGACCACCACCCCCCAGGGCCAGCTCCTGCAGTGTCCCAGGGTGCCTACCCCCGGGACACTGCTGTTTGCCATGACAGAGCGGGAGCATGGCTCCCGCCTTGTCTTAGCAAACTTGCTTTGGATTTTGAAAGCGAGAGCAGAGAAACCTGCTCTCCCTTCCAAAATGCAAAGCAGATTGCTTTTCCACACAGGGAGCTGCATGTCAGCTGCTCCGCCTGTGGAAAAGCAATGCCGGCTCCTGCAGGAGGCGGGGAGCCGGTGGGACTGTGGGGGCATTGGGGCTCCACCCATGGTCCCCAACAGAGAGGGCTGGCCCAGGAGGATGGGGTCCCCGGGGCCTAAAATGGCCGGGGAGGGGGGTGGCAGAATTTAAATTATTGAAAGTGGATGGTTTAAAAAAAAAAATTGGATTCGCAACTCTAGCGCGGCGCTCAGTGCGGCCCCCTGGTGTGAACATGAGGGGTGCGTGGTGCTCAGCGCGGCTCCCTAGTGAGAACGTGAGGGGTAAACGGCGCTCAGCATTGCCCCCTAGTGTGAACGCAAGGGGTGCGCGGTGCTCAGCGCGGCCCCCTAGTGTGAACGCGAGGGGTGTGCGGCGCTCTGCGTGGCCTCCTAGTGTGAATGCGATGGGTGCGTGACTCCTAGCGAAAATAATTACGATTTTTTATATATAAATTTAGGTTATGTGTTGGGTTATTGGGTGGCTGTAAAAAGAGCCTTTGTGTTTATTATGACTTTCTTGCAGCTACATGTAAGTACGGATGCAGAGCTTTAGGTTGTTGAGAAACACTCTGTTACCTTCATCAGAGAAGTGTACCCCGTCACTCTTGTAGATGCCCTGCATATGGAAACGTAGATTGTTGTTATATATGGAGCCCATTTGATGGTCTCTGAGGTAAGCAGAAACAGCTTTATTGACATCTTTTTCTCAATCTGAGGGCAAAATTGATTGGACCACTTCCAATTCTATATTTGGCATATGTTAGAGTATTCAAAGGCAGTTTGGGGGGAAAGCAACATAAAATCTTCAAAGGTGTCCTTCATTAGCATTTCCAGACCTACCCCAGTTAATGTGCCTAGGTCATTGCCACCACAGTGCACAATCATGAGGTCAGAGGGTTGGAGATGTAAAAAGGTTTTAACCAAAGGCATCAATTGGTGCCATTTTAATCCTCTCTGTCCAATCCATTTAATGTCTACATTTTGCAAAGTTAGGTCTTTGTCAATACCTCTGTGTTCAGCATACCTTTTGAACCAAAATACATAGCTGTGCCCAACAATCCACACTGAAAGCATCTTGAAGGGATCTCTGTAGGTAATCAAAAGATGTCTTTAGCTGAGGTAGTCAGTTGGTAGAATGAAAGATATCTAAAGTGGTGGAGAATATGGTGTTTTTAAGAAAGTAGAGATTTGATTGGCTGTTTAGGAAGATTATACATTCAAAAATAGAGTGCATTTTACTTTGTTTAAAAAGCATGTTTCTTATTGGTTAGCAAAAAATGTTTGAAAGGTACACCAGAAAGGATAAGGGCATGTTTTGCAAAGGCAACCACACTTGCTGTTCTTATTTGCAACATTCTGTGGTGAACTTGTGACCTGTCAGTTAAGTTAAATGTTGCATGACCTGTTGCTATGGAAAATGGCATTAAGCAAAAGGGGGTGAAGAAGTCAGTTGAAAAGGTTTATTATTTATGACCAATGGAAATGTGTTTTTCAATTTGAAAATCTCTGGGAAGGAATGCCATTTGTTACTTATGTGTATTTGTATGGAAAAATAGAGGGAAATCTTCTCATTACTGGTTTCACCTTGCAGAGTCTGGTGATACATATTGACTGTGTGTAAAAGAAAATCCTGTCTGAGTGTGTGAGATTTTTCATTCAACAGATTTATTTGAAAGGTGAGTTATATATTTTTGAAGTTTATTTAATAAAGATTTGACATTATTGTAAAACTGTGTTGTTTGAAATATATTATTAAATGTAGAGATGCGTATTGGAATTAGTTTAATTGGACTTGAAGTTTCTTTGAAAAATAGTCTGTACAATAATATATATATATTTTTAACTCTGTTCAAAGGATTAGCTAAATGATGCTTCATATTTTTAGATAGTTGGTTGAAGATGCAGTACAAATGTGTATTTTGAACAGTAGCGGTCCGTGGAGGGAGTTCGGTGGGGCAGTGAGGTGGGGCGGGGGAGGGGCAGGGTAAATAAATAAAACAAATTCCTTTGCACGCTCTGCATCTTTGCAATGCAGCGCGCGCAAAGGAATTTGTTTTATTTATTTAAATGTGTACTTACCTCCGTTCATCCATATTCCGGTGTTTACATTTCCCCACCCTGCCCCTCCCCCGCCCCGCCTCTCTGCCTCACCGAACTCCCTCCACGGACCGCTACTAATTTTGAAAGATGTTCATATAAGGTGTAGTTTATTAGGCATCATTTTATCTTCTCTCTACAAAGGTATAGTTTAATTATACTGCATCATTATAGATACTTTGGTAAAGATGCAGAAGAACTGTGGTGTTTGGAAGATGATCATATAAGGTGTTATTAATTAGGTTTGTGTTATTAGTCTGGACTGAAGGTAAAGTTAAACTATGGCATATAATTAAAGATAGAATGGTGAAATAAGGTGGTGTTAATTAGTTTTTTTGTAGTTTAAGCAAAGGTATAGTTTAATGATGCCACATAAATTTAGAAGCAAAAGTGACGATATATGTGGTTTTAAAATTGATCATTAAATGTGTTGTTAATTGCTCTTCCTTCTTAAGTATGTTCTGAGGAATAGTTTAATGTTGTCGCATATTTGTAGATTGAATGGTCAAGATGTAATTAAAAAATAAACCACCATATATTACCCTTTGTGGGATGATGGACTTATCTACTTAAACAGATGTAATGAGTTATCTAGGTCTTCAGATATTATTTATACAGTTGCATGTGTGGCCGCTCAGAAAACGGGCATGGACACTGTGACCGGATCGGCCCCACCCACATAGAGCCTTTACTCACTGGCTCCTTGTGGGACTCTGCGCTGCTCCCCACGGTCTCCTCTTCGCCCTGTCCTCCTTCTGGGACCGGGACTTCACCAGAGCTGCACACGCGGGGCTCTCTCTCCGCTTAGGAGAGCCCCGCCTGGAATCCGGCATCCCTTTGCGGTACGTGGGGCTCTCTCTTCACCACGGGAGCCCTGCAGGGGAAATGGATGGTCTTCTGGGTCGCCTTCTCCCGGCCGGAGGAAGGTGGAAATGACGTCAGCGAGGCCCCGCCTACAGTCAGGCGGACGCACCTGTCTTCCTGGTCGTGCCGGGCCGCAGCAGTGATATTGTTTCTCCTGGCGCAATGAAGTATAGGCTCCCTCTTAATTAAAGATATAAACCGGGTTGGTAACCCGCTATTTTAAAATAAATATAAAGCGGCCATGTGGGGTGGGCACCCATGAAGCAGCAGGTGAATGCGTGGTGGGCACCCGCTCAAGCCCAGCAATTTCGGGGGAATCCCTACGCTGGGGATTCCCTCAGGGCGATATGCAGCTCGGCGCCGCAAAGCTCCAGGGCTCCTCCAGGAGCCAGGTTTCAGCGCTCTCAGGGTGCAAAAGGCAGTCAAAGTCCTGGAGGTCCTGGGCTATGAAAGAAAAGCGCTCACAGGCAGTAAAAGCAGCCAAAAAGTCTCTTGAGATGAGGGGGCAATGCTGGGCCTAGGGAGGCAGCCCTCATGGCGGTTCCTCCTGGGTACCAGCAGCAGCACGCCCTGCAGGTTTCATGAACAAATACAGAACAACATCATGGGGTCACAGCCACTATAGTTATATCAACATTTCCTTTGTGTAAAGTGCAGGGCATGGGGGAACCAGATGCAACTAGTTCGGGGGGATTTGGAGCACTTTGTTGTTGAAGCTCCTCTTCCCCTTTGTCAGGTGGGGGCTAGGTGATCAGACACACTACAGGGGCGGAGCCAGCATTGTACAGGGCAGGCACCATCCCATTCAGAGTCAGGGGATGACCCCTCCCACTACTCTAAGCCCAGGTGTCCTATTCAGCCCAGCGCTGACTCACTCTGCCCCTCCTGGAGTCACACACACCTCCCAGCTCCTGTCACTCACAAGCCAGACATGCAATTCACATCAGGCAGGCAGACACATAATACACAGAAATGCCAATATCTAAAAGTGGCATTTCTAAAATAACCACAATAAATCTGCGCACACCATTGCGCAGCATTTATTCACACAATTTCATACATACCAGACTTGACCACACTGCTCCTCTCATAACAGGAATTACCACTGACACACACTGATCAGGAATCCCCAATGCATTCCTATGGGAGGGCAGCCCAACCGTACAAATGTAACACAGAGAGCGCACACACTTTACACCGGACCACAGTGCTAAAGTGCCCAGAGGCCTAAAACCACCAATACCATGTCAGAGAAAAGGCAAAAAGTTTAGGGGTGAACATGCCAAAAAGGGCCAAGTCCAACACCCAGGTAGTACCCATGCAGTCCAGCAATCCCACTGTCACTCTCCGTGCAATCCTCCAATCATCCAGCCAGTACCATGTCCTTATCAAATCACTGCACGAAAACCCAAGCATTTATAAATTCACCATGCTGTCAACTTGCAGCACTCTAAGTATCCAGTCACTATCCATGTACTTGTACAATGACTCAGGCATTAACACATGCAGTGCTACAATCAAATGTGCACTATGCATGCAGTCCCCTAACCACCTACACACTACTGACACACTCCTCCAATTCCCCAGGTAGTACCCATGCAGTCCAGCAACGACACTGTCACTCTCCGTTCACTTCTTCAATCATCCAGCCAGTAACATGTCCTTATCAAATCACTGCGCCAAAACCCAAGCACTTACAAATTCACCATGCTGTCAACTTGCAGCACTCTAACTATCCAGTCACTATCCATGTACTTGTACAATGACTCAGGCAGTAACACATGCAGTGCTACAATCAAATGTGCACTATCCATGCAGTCCTCTTACCACCTGTACACTACTGATTCACTCCTCCATTTCCCCAGGTAATACCCATGCAGTCCAGTGGTCACATTGTCACTCTTTGTCTACTCCTCCAATCATCTAGCCAGTACCATGTCCTTATCAAATCACTGCGCCAAAACCCAAGCACTTATAAATTCAGCATGCAGTCAACTTGTGGCACCCTAAGTATCCAGTCACTATCCATGCACTTGTACAATGACTAATGCATTAACACATGTAGTGCTACAATCAAATGTGCACTATCCATGCAGTCCTCTAACCACCTCCACACTACTGATTCACTCCTCCAATTACCCAGGTAGTACCCATGCAGTCCAGCAATTACACTGTCACTCTCCGTGCTCTCCTCCAATCATCCAGCCAGTACCATGTCCTTATCAAATCACTGCGCCAAAACCCAAGCACTTACAAATTCACCATGCTGTCAACTTGCAGCACACTAAGTACCCAGTCACTATCCATGTACTTGTACAATGACTCAGGCATTAACACATGCAGGGCTACAATCAAATGTGCACTATCCATGCAGTCCCCTAAACACCTATACACTACTGACACACTCCTCCAATTCTCCAGGTAGTACCCATGCAGTCCAGCAATCACACTGTCACTCTCCGTCCACTCCTCCAATCATCTAGCCAGTACCATGTCCTTATCAAATCACTGTGCCAAAACCTAAGCACTTATAAATTCAGCATGCAGTCAACTTGCGGCACCCTAAGTATCCAGTCACTATCCATGCACTTGTACAATGACTCATGCATTAACACATGCAGTGCTACAATCAAATGTGTACTATCCATGCAGTCCTCTAACCACCTCCACACTACTGATTCACTCCTCCAATTACCCAGGTAGTACCCATGCAGTCCAGCAAGTACACTGTCACTCTCCGTGCTCTCCTCCAATGATCCAGCCAGTACCATGTCCTTATCAAATCACTGCGCCAAAATCCAAGCACCTATAAATTTAGCATGCTGTCAACTTGCAGCACACTAAGTACCCAGTCACTATCCATGCACTTGTACAATGACTCAGGTATGAATGTATTCAGTGCTATAATCAAATGTGCACTATCCATGCAGTCCTCTTACCACCTCTACACTACTGATTCACTCCTCCAATTACCCAACCAGTACCCATGCAGTCCAGCAATCCCACTGTCACTCTCAGTACACTCCTCCAATCATCCAACCAGTATCATGTCCTTATCTAATCACAGAGCCAAAACCCAAGCACTTATAAATTCACCATGCTGTCAACTTGCAGCACTCTAAGTATCCAGTCACTATCCATGTACTTGTACAATGACTCAGGCAATACCACATGCAGCGCTACAATCAAATGTGCACTATCCATGCAGTCCTCTAACCACCTCAACATTACTGATTCACTCCTCCAATTACCCAAGTAGTACCCATGCAGTCCAGCAATCCCACTGTCACTCTCTCTGCTCTCTTCCAATCATCCAGCCAGTACCATGTCCTTATCGAATCACTGTGCCAATACTCAAGCACTTATAAATTCACCTTGCACTCACATTGCAGTACTCTAATCATCCAGCCAGTACCCATGTACTCATGCAATTATCCAGGCACTGATTTATGCACTTCTACATTCCTTAGACTTCCACCTATACAGTTTACTAATGTCCCTGTTACTACCTATGCACTCATTCAATTACCCAGCCAGTCCCATGTCCTTATCCAATCACTCTGCCAAAACCCAAGCACTTATAAATTCATCATGCACTCTCGTTGCAGCACTCTAAATATCCAGTCACTATCCATGTACTCATTCAATCACCCAGACACTAAGACATGCAGTGCTACAATCACATGTGCACTATCTATGCAGTCCTCTAACCACCTACGCACTATTGGTTCAGTCCTCTAATTACACAGATAGTACCCATGCAGTCCAGCAATCACACTGTCACTCCCCGTGCACTCCTCCAATAACCCAGCTAGTGCCATGTAATAATCCAATCACTAAATTAGTACCCAAGCACTGATAAATTCACCATACACTCTCCTTGTAGTACTCTAATCATCCAGGCACTACCCATGTACTCATACAATGACCCAGACACTAACACATGCAGTGCTTCAATAACATGTGCACTGTCGATGCAATCCTCTAAACTCTTATACACTGCTTATTCACACCTCCATTTTGCCAGGTAGTACCCATGCAGCCCAGCAATCACACTGTCACTCCCCATGCATTTCTCCAGTCACCCAGCTAGTACCATGTACTAATACAATCACTCTGTTAATACCCAATCACTTATAAATTCACCATACACTCTCCTTGCAGAACTGTAATCATCCAGTCACTACCCACGTTCTCATTCAATGATCCAGGCAGTAACTCATGCACTGCTACAAAACTCCATGCACTTTCCATGCAGACCTCTAACCATCTACACACTACTCATTCACTCCTGCAATTACCAGGTAGTACCCATGCACTTCAGCAATCGCCCTGTCACTTCCCATGCACTCCTCCAATCACCCATCCAGCTCCATGTACTTATCCAATCACTCCGCCACCACCCAAGCACTTATAAATTCACCATGCATTCTCATTACAGTACTGTAATCATCCAGTCAGTAGCCATGTACTCATGCAATGACCTAGGCAGTAACCATCCACAATTACCATCTCTTGAGCACTACACATGCACTCATCTAATCACTTACACACTACTCCTCCAATTACCCTGCTATTATCCATGAATTCATTCAATCACGTTGCCACTTCTCAAACATTCATAAAATAAGCATGCACTATACTTGCATTTCTCCACATAGTGTCCATACTCTCATTTAATCACTCAGGTAATTTTTCTTTTTTTAACCAGTAGATTTGGTTCCGTAAGAACCGTTTTTTTTTTTGGAACAATAATTTTTTTTTAACCTTTTTTTACTTTCTTTTTGTGTTTTTTATTTTCAAAAGAACAAAGAAAAATGAAGATCAGGAAATGATTTCTTGAAGAAAAACAAAAGCGCATTATAAAAATAACTAAACATTTGTGCGCTTTAAGAGCATCAGAGATGACATCAATGCACTGTTCGCCAAAACGGAGCTCAGTGGCGCACTTAATGCAACTAACTGATGCATTTAAAAAAATCAGGCATGATGTGAGGCCTTGGTGCAGATGGAATCTGTGCAGAAGTTGATGGTGTACTGGGGTCTTCTTCAGCAGCAGCATTCAACTTTCGCTTTCTTTCCTCTCTTGCAAGGTGTACAGGGTGGATGGTCTCCATATGCTTTTTCATACTACTCGTCCCTCAAGAGTACTTTTTATCGGAGCCTCTGGACAGCACTCTCTCACAGCTAATGCAGGTTACTTTTCTTGCATTCACCTTTTTTTCCCTCCGATGCACTAAAAAAGGTCCAAACAATGCTTTCCTTTCTTTTCTTCTTCTGCTGCACCATCTATTCTTCCTCCTCTATTGCAAGTGGATCAACTTCAGCAAAAGTAGAAGCCATAGTTGTATTAAAAATAAGCAAACACACATAAAAGGTATATCAGTATAAAGAGAAGCAAGAAACAGGTCTTCTCTCTATCAAGGACAAAAAGTAAGGGAAATATCAGAAGAATGGATCCTGCCTCTTTCACAATGAAATTGATTTTAACCAATCAGATTCCTTTTTTCTTTTGCTGACATGAAGTAGCGTAGGGTGCGCGCACTCGTCACGCAACCCTCGAGCACCCGTGAAAATCATATATATGATACACTATAAATACAAATTTCTATAAACTTATAATACGTATATTAGCAAAACTGTTTAGTCTAATATCATATTTAAACTTTCTATAGTCATTTTTTCAACTTTTAAAATACGCGGAAGTCGCGACTTCGGCGCGATCTCAGCGTGATTACGGCGTGACCCGAGAAATACGTGCGGGGAGATGTTGCGCACATTAAGCGGCTACACCGTGCATTTCGTAACTTTACTTTCATCGAAATTATATTGAAAATAATACTTTAAAAATACTTTTATAAATAAATTTAGACAAACACTTAAAAGAATTTTTTTATTTATAATTAATGTAAGGATATTTCATACTTTACAAATTACGCCGAAGTCGCGAGCCCAGCGCGACTTTTCAAAAATGGCTACCGGAATGTGCGCAGCCATCGTGTAGGGTGCGCGAAGAGTGTGCGACTTCTGTATAATGTATATAAAAAAAGAATGAATATAGTTCTCCTATCTAAAAATTATTTAGAATTTTTTTTAAATATATATTAGACTTACAAATTTTCATTTAAAAAAACCTTTGAAATTCTGTGAAAAAACCATAGGTATCAGGCACGTTATAGTTAGAAATGAGGATTTAAAAAACCTTTGAAATTCAGTGAAAAAACCATCGGTATCAGACGCGTTATAGTCAGAAGTTAGCATTTAAAAAACCATAGAAATTCACTGAAAAAAACATAGGTTTCAGGCATGTTATAGGCAGAAATTAGCAATTAAAAAACCTTTAAATCAGTGATGTAATTTGGGATGTCATCAGTGATGTCATCAGTGATGTCACTGACCATGTCATTGCATGATGTAATATGTAAAATCATCAGCAGTGCATTGCGGGGGCGCGAGTTATATTTAGCTGAACTAACTATAAAGGCGGATTTTCTCTGGTTTTGTATGAGTGAAATGTCCAACTAACTATAACGTCCCTGAAACCTGTGGTTTTTTTCAGTGAATTTCTAAGGTTTTTTTAAATGCTAATTTCTAACTATAACGTGCCTGAAACCTATGGTTTATTCAGTGAATTTCAAAGGTTTTTTAAATGCGAATTTCTAACTATAACGTGCCCGAAAACTATGGTTTTTTCAGTGAATTTCTATGTTTCTTTAAATGCTAATTTCTAACTATAACGCGCCTGAAACCTATGGTTTTTGCAGTGAATATATATATATATATATATATGCCGATATGTGGTAGTCCTTCTTGAGCAGCACTCGAGGAGATGACGGAGGTTACCAGCCTCAGTCATGGGTATGAACAGCTTTGAAGTAGCAGGTTGGTTAAAGCAGCCTTTCGTCTCCTCGAGTGCTGCTCAAGAAGGACTACCACATATCGGCATCTAAAGACGGCGGTCCGGCCGTCGAGAAAGCACCACCCCATGATGAAGGGTGCCGTGAGGTCGGATGCACCGGCCTTGATGCGGAGGAGCGGCGCGGGATTGAGGACGGTTTTCTGTGGCGGGGGTTCATTAAGGACTTTATTTGTGGCAGTAATTGTGCACACGATAAATTTTAAAGGTGAAATAAATTGCACTACATCCCCCACAATGCCTATAGCAGCATTTTATTGGCAGCTCCATCCAGGGGCATGTCATTGTGGGCCAATGAATGGGGGAGCAGACACACCACTGCACTTCCTTTGGTAAAAAGCCTCCGAAGAAGTTACACAGCGAAACGCGTCAGGCATTATGAAAGGCCGCTTTAACCAACCTGCTACTTCAAAGCTGTTCATACCAATGACTGAGGCTGGTAACCTTCGTCGTCTCCTCGAGTGCTGCTCAAGAAGGACTACCACATATCAGTATCTAAAGACGGCGGTCCGGCCGTCGAGAAAGCACTACCCCATGATGAAGGGGGTCGTGAGGTTGGATGCACCAGCCTTGATGCGGAGGAGCGGCGCGGAATTGAGGACGGTTTTCTGTGGCGGGGGTTCATTAAGGACTTTATTTGTGGAAGTAATTGTGCACACGATAATTTTTAAAGGTGAAATAAATTGCACTACATCCCCCACAATGCCTATAGCAGCATTTTATTGGCAGCTCCATCCTGGGGCGTGTCATTGTGGGCCAATGAATGGGGGAGCAGGCACACCACTGCACTTCCTTTGGTAAAAAGCCTCCGAAGGAGCTACACAGCGAAACGCGTCAGGCATTATGAAAGGCTGCTTTAACCAACCTGCTACTTCAAAGCTGTTCATACCCATGACTGAGGCCGGTAACCTCCGTCGTCTCCTCGAGTGCTGCGCAAGAAGGACTTCCACATATCGGCATCTAAAGACGGCGGTCCGGCCGTCGAGAAAGCACCACCCCATGATGAAGGGGGCCGTGAGGTCGGATGCACCGGCCTTCATGCAGAGGAGCGGCGTGGGATTGAGGACGGTTTTCTGTGGCGGGGGTTCATTAAGGACTTTATTTGTGGCTGTAATTGTGCACACGATAATTTTTAAAGGTGAAATAAATTGCACTACATCCCCCACAATGCCTATAGCAGCATTTTATTGGCAGCTCCATCCAGGGGCGTGTCATTGTGGGCCAATGAATGGGGGAGCAGGCACACCACTGCACTTCCTTTGGTTAAAAGACTCCGAAGAAGCTACACAGCGAAACTGGTCAGGCATTATGAAAGGCTGCTTTAACCAACCTACTGCTTCAAAGCTGTTCATACTCATGACTGAGACTGGTAACCTCCGTCGTCTCCTCGAGTGCTGCTCAAGAAGGACTACCACATATCGGCATCTAAAGACCGTGGTCCGGCCGTCGAGAAAGCACCACCCAATGATGAAGGGGGCCGTGAGGTCGGATGCACCGGCCTTGATACGGAGGAGCGGCGCTGGATTGAGGACGGTTTTTTGTGGCGGGGGTTCATTAAGGACTTTATTTGTGGCAGTAATTGTGCACACGATAATTTTTAAAGGTGAAATAAATCGCACTACATCCCCCACAATGCCTATAGCAGCATTTTATTGGCAGCTCCATCCAGGGGCGTGTCATTGTGGGCCAATGAATGGGGAGCAGGCACATTACTGCACTTCCTTTGGTAAAAAGCCTCCGAAGAAGCTACACAGCGAAACGCGTCAGGCATTATGAAAGGCTGCTTTAACCAACCTGCTACTTCAAAGCTGTTCATACCCATGACTGAGGCCGGTAACCTCCGTCGTCTCCTTGAGTGCTGCTCAAGAAGGACTACCACATATCGGCATCTAAAGACAGCGGTCCGGCCGTCGAGAAAGCACCACCCCATGATGAAGGGGGCCGTGAGGTCGGATGCACCGGCCTTGATGCGGTGGAGCGGTGCGGGATTGAGAACGGTTTTCTGTGGCGGGGGTTCATTAAGGACTTTATTTGTGGAGGTAATTGTGCACACGATAATTTTTAAAGGTGAAATAAATTGCATTACATCCCCCACAATGCCTATAGCAGCATTTTATTGGCAGCTCCATCCAAGGGCGTGTCATTGTGGGCCAATGAATGGGGGAGCAGGCACACCACTGCACTTCCTTTGGTAAAAAGCCTCCGAAGAAGCTACACAGCGAAACGCGTCAGGCATTATGAAAGGCTGCTTTATCCAACCTGCTACTTCAAAGCTGTTCATACCCATGACTGAGGCTGGTAACCTCCGTCGTCTCCTCGAGTGCTGCTCAAGAAGTACTACCACATATCTGCATCTAAAGACGGCGGTCCGGCCGTCGAGAAAGCACCACCCCATGATGAAGGGGGCCGTGAGGTCGGATGCACCGGCCTTGATGCGGAGGAGCGGCACGGGATTGAGGACGGTTTTCTGTGGCGGGGGTTCATTAAGGACTTTACTTGTGGCAGTAATTGTGCACACGATAATTTTTAAAGGTGAAATAAATTGCACTACATCCCCCACAATGCCTATAGCAGCATTTTATTGGCAGCTCCATCCAGGGGTGTGTCATTGTGGGCCAATGAATGGGGGAGCAGGCACACCACTGCACTTCCTTTGGTAAAAAGCCTCCGAAGAAGCTACACAGCGAAACGCGTCAGGCATTATGAAAGGCTGCTTTAACCAACCTGCTACTTCAAAGCTGTTCATACCCATGACTGAGGCTGGTAACCTCTGTCGTATCCTCGAGTGCTGCTCAAGAAGGACTACCACATATCGGCATATCTATATATATATATATATTCACTGAAAAAACCATAGGTTTCACACATGTTATAGTTAGCGGAAATTTTACTGATAAAAAACCAATGAAATTGCCCCGTTATAGTTAGTGCTGGCAACTATAACTCACGCGACCGCAATCCTCTGCTGATGCTAATACTGTATTTAGACACTTATTTGCCCATGTCTTCTTCCATACATTTTTAGCTATACATATATTACAAATATTTTTTTTTATAAAGACACATATGTCATCAGCAGAAGATTGCGGTCGCGTGAGTTATAGTTGCCAGCACTAACTATAACGGGGCAATTTCATTGGTTTTTTATCAGTAAAATTTCCGCTAACTATAACATGTGTGAAACCTATGGTTTTTTCAGTGAATTTGCAAGGTTTTTTAAATGCTAATTCCTAACTATAACGTGTGTGAAACCTATGGTTTTTTCAGTGAATTTGTACGGTTTTTTAAATGCTAAGTTACTTTACGCCATTCGAGGCGTGCGCGCCCACTTAACGCAGTGCGTTCCGTGCACGGTTTTTATCAACTTTAATAAGCCCTGTACATTTGGTGGCCTTCGGCCACCAAAAGCACAGGGGGTGGGGTCAATGTGGATAGTGTTTTTTTTATTTCGATTTTATAATTTCATGTTGCCAAAATATAGTTTTTTTACTGATGTCATAAGCCCTGTACATTTGGTGGCCTACGGCCACCAAAAGCACAGGGGGTGGGGTAAGTGTGGATAGTGTTTTTTTTATTTCGATTTTATAATTTCATGTTGCCAAAATATAGTTTTTTTACTGATGTAATAAGCCCTGTCCATTTGGTGGCCTCCGGCCACCAAAAGCACAGGGGGTGGGGTAAGTGTGGATAGTGTTTTTTTTATTTCTAATTTTTACCGTACGCTTACGGTAAGCGTACGGTAAGCGTACTCGGCGAAATTGCCGAAAAAAAAATAAAACCGTTTTTGCTCTTGGGGGATGTTTGGGGACTCCCTCAACATGACTATGTGGGAGGGAGTTGTCATAACAGCCCCGTAACATGTTTTTGGGCATCATGTTTGATAAATAACACTCAGTGCGAGAGACAAAATGGCGGACGCCGCTTCCTGGTTTCGGCCGATTCGAATGTTTACTAAGATCTAAGAGCCAATCAGAATCGCGCTCGCGCACGCCACCGTACGCGTATGGTAAGCGTACGGTAAGCGTACCGTAAGCGGGCTCAGATATATATATTGATTTAAAGGCTATTTTCTCAGAATCTACTGAACAGATTTACACCAAACCTACAAAAGGCACTTCCTTGACCTACGGACTACCTCTCTGCCAAATTTCTAGTAATTCTGTTCAGCCGTTCGGGCTGTAGCTCGTTCTAAAGGTCCTATGGAAAAATGCATGGGAAAAACGCGTTTTGGGACCCCCCTTTTATCTCAGCCCCCGCTTGACGAATCCCCCCGAGACTTTCAGGGTAGGAGCGGAGCGTAGCGCCCCACCTATTTTGAGAAATTCGCGAGGATTCATCGACCGGCGCCAAAGTTATTCAAAATAGAATGTTGCGGATTTCCTATGGAAAAGGGGTCCTAACTATAACTACCTACTGGCGACCGCCAGTAGGTAATATATATATATATATTTATATATATTCAGTGAAAAAACCATAGGTTTCACACATGTTATAGTTAGCTGGACATTTTACTCGTAAAAAACCAATGAAATTGCCCCGTTATAGTTAGTTCAGCTAACTATAACTCGCGCGCCCGCAATGCACTGCTGATGACGTCACATATTACATCACTCATGACATGGTCAGTGACATCACTCATGACATCACTGATGACATCTCAAATGACATCACTGATGACATCACTGATGACATCATCCTTGTGATAGAGTGGCAGACCTCCTCTTCCCCTAATATAACCTTTGACACACACATTCAAAAATAGAAACTACAATGTTCAAAACAATGGACATACCAATACCAGTTAAAACAACCTTTTCAGTAATTCTAAGATCCACATACACATCCACTCATTCACCAACAGTCCAATTCAGTCACTCATACATGTACTCACTCATCATATGTACTCATACACCTATACATCCTGTTACACAATGCCACTCATCCATAGAGTTACTCACACACATAGTCACTCATGCTAACAAAGAATCAAACATACATTTACTTGCATATACAGTTATACACACACCACCACACTTACTTCTACGGAAACTTACACATACTTAGTCTTTTAAACAATCACTTATAGAAACACATACTTATTCATACAAGAACTCTTTCAATCTCTCACTCTCACATATACTCACATATATACACCAATAGTCACATATACTAGTTTAAAACATATGTAGTTACTCATAAAGACACTATTGAGACAGTCATTCACTCACTAACACACCCATACACACACTCATCCACCCATACAGTCCTGCACACATACTGTGTTCAACACATACAAACAGTGAGTCACTCATTCATGCACCTATGCACTACGTAATACCCCCACCGAACCATGCAGACACTCAGACTGATACTCAAAAAACCAACTAATAACCTATATAGACACCCATGTAGCTACTCACCAACCCATGCAGCCACTTATACACAAAGTGAGAGACTGATACAGATATTTACATATTTAAACATTACTCACTAAGCCATGTATTCACTATGATACACTTAATCAGTCAGTTACACAATCAATTTTTCAAAAACAAATCATCCATTTACTCACTTATATACCCATTTATTCTTCCATCGACCTTGAGATATACATATATAAAACATATTTAATTTTCAGAAAAACCCACATTCACTGGATGATGTCATCAGTGATGTCATCAGTGATGTCATTTGAGATGTCATCAGTGATGTCATGAGTGATGTCACTGACCATGTCATGAGTGATGTAATATGTGACGTCATCAGCAGTGCATTGCGGGCGCGCGAGTTATAGTTAGCTGAACTAACTATAACGGGGCAATTTCATTGGTTTTTTACGAGTAAAATGTCCAGCTAACTATAACATGTGTGAAACCTATGGTTTTTTCACTGAATTTCTAAGGTTTTTTAAATGCTAATTCCTAACTATAACGTGTGTGAAACCTATGGTTTTTTCACTGAATTTCAAAGGTTTTTTAAATGCTAATTCCTAACTATAACGTGTGTGAAACCCATGGTTTTTTCAGTGAATTTGCAAGGTTTTTTAAATTCTAATTTTTTTTTTATTCTTCAATTTTTTCAAACATATTTTTAATTTAATTTTCTTACCTTTTATAAAGACTATGCTTTAATTTTTAAAATCCTTAAATATTTTTTTTTAATATATTTTTTAAAATAAACATGTAAAATTTATTTCCAGTTCTTTTTTTTTATTTTTTTATTTTTTTTTAGTACGCGTACCGTAAGCTCACGGTAAGCGTACGGTTTACGCAACGTCCGTAATCTATCTACGCTGCTTGCGTATAGTTACGCACTTTGCGTAGCCGCGCGTACTGCGCGTGGGACGCGTGCGCGCTTACGCCACACGCGCACGTTACGCGGAAGTGCCGGGGAGTGACTGTTATGCGCATGCGCGCAAGCGCGTGTCTTTTTTACGCGCACGCGTACTTTTTGCCGTAAGCGTACCGTAAGCGTACCGTAAGCGTACGGTAGGTCATGTGATCTTGAAACACAACTTTTGATTGGTTGAAACTACTTTCAGTTCTAGAACTCTCCTACACCACACCCATTCCCCTCATTTCTGCTTGTGATCCCTTGGGAGAAGGAGCTGGTTTGTCTTTGGGATACGATGGCAGAACAGCAGAGCTCTTCTGAGAGTGAGGCTAGCACTAGCAGCACTGTCTTGAGGCAGAGATCGAGGAAACAAAAGCCTTCTTATGTTTGGGATTATTTTACTTTTCCAGAAGGCCAGCAAAAGGTGAATGCACCCTTAGTTACTTGCAGGCTGTGTAAGCGTGTACTTTCTAGAGGTAATCCTGACAGGAAGTATTCCTTTGGGAATCACACCATGAAGAGACACCTCCAGGATGTACACAGAAGGACACATGGTCATCTTTTTGGAGGTAACTCTTCAGAAAGACGAGCCAGTACATCCACAGCAGCTCAGCCTGGACCATCACCTGCAGGGCTTACTCCTTCTTCTGCAGGTCAGGTGAGCCCTTCATCTGTGGGGGGAGAATCTCCTTTTGCTGGCCCTCTGGAAATGAACCCTCGATTTCGGAAGGTTGATATTCATTGCACATTTTGTAAAGATCTAATTTGCCATAGGGAGACCAGTGTTTCCCTAGTGAACAACAAAATAGATCAGCACATTTGTCGCTTTGAATAATTTTCCCATGCTTCCTTTCCTCTGTCCCTGCATGAACACAACGGTTCTTTTAAGAGCCAACCTTATCTTTCATCTTTTTTTTACATATGTTTTTAAAAACTTTTTTTTTTTTTTTTTACCGTACGCGTACGGTGCGCGTACTTTTTTTTTATTTTTTAAAAAAAACACTAAAAATCATTTATCACATTACATTGTCCTTGAGAGACTACAATTATTATTATTGACTTACCATACTCACTGAAAAAATATTTATTCATTTCTTTTTTTAAAAAATAGTTTTAAAAATGTTTGTAGTTTTCGAAAATTTTCTATATCTATCTGGAAAAAAAGAAAAAAGTATTAATATTTTTTAAACATTTTATAATACAGTACACATATTTACATTTTTTACCAAAAAATCTTTTTGCCTTATTTTTGCTGTTTTCAGAATATATTGCATTTCACTATAAATTGTGAAAGCAATTGCATTCATCATTTTACAGCGGGCAAAAAAAAATACCAATCACAAAGATTGTATTAAAAAAGCCCTGATTCTTTTTTTAATTAAACTTAACATTATAGAAATGCATAATATTGTAAAAAAATATCATCTAATACCAATACTTATTTCTTTAAAATACCGTCTGATATGTTTGTTTCAGAACTATAATCACAATATTATATCTCAAATAACTCCAAAATACATCTGATTTCATTTCCTTTAGGCCAAATAGTAATTTTAATTTTTTTTTTGGAATAAATTTCCAACGGAAATCCAATAAAATTCTAAAGTTTAATTTGTCCAGATCTCACCGATTCTCTGTAACATTTTGGTTCACGAAAATTTTTTGAATAATTTATTTAGTCCACAATAGAATTGGTTACTTTTCCACATGGCCAAATAGTAATTTTTTAAATCATTTTTGAAAAAATTTCCAATGGCAGTCCAATAACATTCCAAAATTTAAAATGTGCAGAAGTTACCGATAATCTCTAAATTATTGGTTTTTCAAAATTGCATTAAAAATTAAAAAAGTCCACATTACAATTGGTTATCTTTCCATTAGGCCAAATGATAATTTTAAAAATCTTTTTTTTACAAAATTGCAATGGTAATCCAGTAAAATGGTAAAATTATTTTGTCCAGATCTTGCCAAGTCTCTCTAAAATTTAGGTTTTAGGCCATGAAACCGCTGGTGTAAGAGCGCTATATAAGAATTTTTTAAACTCAAACTCAAACTCAAGATTAGATAGGAATTTGCTAAATCAAAAGGCAAACGTTGTTTGAAAATCAATTGGGAATCATTACACAGTGTCCAGCCTTTTTCACATTTTAGATAAACTGTGTAATGTCCAGAAGTAACAGTAGGTCCATCATGGAAAATTATTGCAACAGTTACAAAAGTTTTTCCTGAAATTGATAATTGCTGTCCTGTAAACTTCTTTATTAAAGTATCCAATTTTGAACCATCAGCTCTACATCGTTGCATCATTAAAATTACATACTGTCCGTATTCCTTTAAAATTAATGTTGAAAACATGTCAGAATTACACTCACCACATTTCATGCTATGATTAGCATCTTTAACTAATTTTGCAAAAGTGACTGTTTTACTCTCTGGCAATGTCAAATAAATAAACCTTTCATTATCAACAATAGAGCCACATATATTATAACAATTATCACAACTATGTTCCCATTTATAAGAGAGACCAAAAGCAATGTCAATGGGAACTCCTTCTTCTTCCACTACCTGAAGAAAATACATCAAAAATTCATGTGCATCTTGCTGTTCATTTTGAGAAAACTGTGTTCGTCCTGAACATACATCTAAAAGTTTTCTAATGTCAGTAGCACTTTCTATTTGAGTTTTATCTTTACTCAACTTTTGAAAAAGGAGACTCAGCTCTGAACAGAATCTTTTTCCCTGATTTACTATTATCTGCTCTTGCAAACTTTCCAGATAAAATGCAACATTCAGCACTACATTTGCGTAGCAGTTGACACCAGAGCTATTTTCAAAATGACATCCTACAACCTGTTCTTCATTTTCCTTTTTCTTTTTGCTTGCAATTACATCACTCCTCTTTTTTTTCCTCTTCTCTACATCTTCACTACAGATATTCTCATTTTTTCTTTTACGAGAAACTACACGTTTCTCCAATTCCACAGAGCAAGAGTGCTTGACTTTTCAAACCTTACAGCAAATCTATAGTACTGTTCTTTGGTTACACATTTTTTTGTACCAATACAAAACATGCTTCTATTAATTTACACATACAGCCTAGTTTTTATTCTAGAATGGTATGAAACAGCCAATCAGTTCTTTTTGTTTTGAAAAAAATATGTATGCCTCCATTTCCAAACTGTCTTTCTTTTCATATTGCCATTCTACTGAAAGACACCTCCTGAGTGCATCCAGTTCTCCTTTGAAGATGTTCACAGTGTGGATTGTAGGGCACAGCTATGTCTTCTGGAGTGAAAAGTTTGCAGAGAAAACAGGTATGGTGAGAGACCTTGCTTTGCCAAATGTAGACATTAAATGGATTGGTCAGAGAGGGTTAAAGTGGCACCAATTGATGCCATTGGTGAAATCCTTCATTCAAATCCAACACCCTGACCTCATAATAGTGCACTGTGGTGGCAATGACCTAGGCACTTTGACTGGGGTAGGTCTGGAAATGCTTATGAAGGACACCTTTGCACAACTGTTTACACTTTTCCCTAAAACTGCCTTTGTGTTTTCCAACATATGCCAAAGGCAAAAATGGAACTGGTCCAATCATTTCTGTCCGCAGATTGACAAAGCAAGAAAGCACGTCAACAAATCTGTTTCTGCTTTCCTCCGTGACTATGGTATGGGTGCCATTTACCACAACAACTTGCGTTATGACATGCAAGACATTTATAGAGGAGATGGTGTGCACTTCAATGATTAAGGGAACAGAGTCTTCCTCTTGAACCTTAGACTCTGCATCGGTACTTACTTGTAGGTACCACTAAAAAAATGACTTCATAAACACAACAGCTCTTTTTAGAGCTCCCTAATTTCTAAACTCTTAAATCTGCTTTTCATTTATTTATTTTTATTTTTTTACCGTACGCTTACCGTAAGCTTACGGTACGCGTACCCCGTGATTTTTTTTAAAATCAATAAATGTTTTTTTTGTACTTTTCTGTCCTTCTTTGACCCCCTTACAAATGTTAGGGGGTCTGTAACTCTCCTCATTGCCCCCTTTCCTTGTTTTCTCTGTTTTTTTTCTGAGTGAAACACACAAAATGGCGGCCGCCGCTTCCTGGTTTCGGCCGATTCGAATGTTTACTAAGATCTATGGGCCAATCAGAATCTCCTTCGCGCACGCCATGTTTCTTCCGTACGCTTACCGTAAGCTTACCGTACGCGTACCCCGTGATTTTTTTTAAAAACCAATAAATGTTTGTTTTGTACTTTACAGTCCTTCTTTGACCCCCTCACAAATGTAAGGGGGTCTGTAACTCTCCTCATTGCCCCCTTTTCTTGTTTTCACTCTTTTTTTTTCAGAGTGAAACACAGAAAATGGCGGCCGCCGCTTCCTGGTTTCGGCCGATTCGAATGTTTACTAAGATCTAAGAGCCAATCAGAATCGCGCTCGCGCACGCCACCGTACGCTTACCGTAAGCGTACGGTAAGCGTACCGTAAGCGGGCTCAGATATATATATTGATTTAAAGGCTATTTTCTCAGAATCTACTGAACAGATTTACACCAAACCTACAAAAGGCACTTCCTTGACCTAGGGACTACCTCTCTGCCAAATTTTGAGTAATTCTGTTCAGCCGTTCGGGCTGTAGCTCGTTCTAAAGGTCCTATGGAAAAATGCATGGGAAAAACGCGTTTTGGGACCCCCCTTTTATCTCAGCCCCCGCTTGACGGATCCCCCCGAGACTTTCAGGGTAGGAGCGGAGCGTAGCGCCCCACCTATTTTTAGAAATTCGCGAGGATTCGTCGACCGGCGCCAAAGTTATTCAAAATAGAATGTTGAGGTTTTCCTATGGAAACGTGGTCCTAACTATAACTACCTACTGGCGACCGCCAGTAGGTAATATATATATATATATATATATATATATATATATATATATATATATATATATATATATTTGTGATTAGTTTGGTCTACTTTTCTTTTTAAATGTAGGGTTGGGAATAATAAGTTAGACCCCTCCAAAGTCCAACACTTTTCCTACTATTTTTTAAATTAGAACAGAAAATGTAAATCTGACACCTCCAAAGTTCAACACTTTATCTCCTGTTAGTAAGGTTAGAATGGGTATAGTAAATCTCCAATGAGGATGGAGTGGGAATAGCAAACTTGATCCGTCCAGATCTACCACTTTCCCTATTGTTGCTTAGGTTGGAGTCAAAATAAGAAAACTGACACCCCAAATTGCAACACCTTCCCAATTGTTGTTTATGTTGGTGTGGCAGTAGTAAATCTGACCCCTCCAATGTCTAACACTTACCCTATTGTTGCTTTAGTTTTGGCACAGTTTGTAAGTTTGTAGTTGATTTCATATGCGGTTATGCATACAATTTTTCCTTTTTAAGCTATTTTTCTTAACGGTTAGAGACTTTTGTGTAGGAGTGTGGCTCAATGGTTAGAGCGGCAGACCCTGAAGCAGAGTTCTGGCCAGGGACCAGGGTTCGATTCCCGCCTCGGCGGACCTGTCTATTCTCGCCTCGGTGCCTATTCTAATCATGGGCCCCATGCTGCAACTCTGGGCAATACCTTGCTTAGCCTCCACACCGGCCCCAACAGCGCTAAGGATGCCTGGCTTCACCCTGGGGGTGCCCAGGAGTGGACACTTCACAGGGAAAACCAGGAGGGGTTCCACAGCGGTAGGAGTATCAGCGCCAGGAAACCGCAAAGGCGACACCGCAAGGTGCCCGTCTGGTGACAGTGCGCTCTATAAGTACTTTGACATTTACATTTACATTTTGGTGTAGTCATTTTTGAATATTGGTAATTATTATTTTATATTTTATGTTAATTTTTTTATTTGGTGCGATTTATTGTATAGTAAATTTCATTTTAATTTTGTATTTTATACTATTTTAACATTTTCATTTCATTTTCATTGCAATGCATATATAATGTATTTCTATGCTTTTACAATAAACCTAATTATCATTAATATTATTTTATTAATTATATATGAAAATATTAAAATAATGTTATTTATTTTGTAACATTGTATCCTAATTACTGTGCAGCCCTGTGTTTCATAAGTGGCAGAGTGCAGCGTTAAACCAAGAAGGCTAACCCTGGGCTCTGTCACTGCCATACAGGAAGTAAGGAAGATTACCCTAATGAAGGAGGTTTCTGCCAAAAAAGTGACCAGTGAGGAGAAGATGTCTGTTTGCCTCTACCAACGCTGACATCAAGCCCTCATCCTTTTTCTGGAAAACACAACATACCTGCTGCACCCTTCTACGGGAGGTAAGAGGAGGATCACCCCTTGATCGTTGGCACCCCAAAAGCCAAAGTCGTGTCTCTCGGCAATGCAGTCACTGCAGTCATGGAAAGCAGTGAACCTTGCATCAGTTTGTCCCAGCAGCATACAAATCTTCACAGGCAAGTCAGCAACAGGAACCACAGTCTGCAACTGGTCTTTTGGAAGCAGTGTCTCTGCACCAGCCCTCTCACTCCTCATGCACCTTCCTTACTTTACCCCTCTAATGTTGGCATTACCTTTTGGTATTTTAGAGGCCTTCTCACTTGCAAGGAACATTTTTGGCGCTCCTGCTCTGCAGTTGAGCCCTGCAACAAAGACGGGCAATGGCAGAACAGTGCAGATGCACCATGCATTTGTATATAGTATCATTTGCCTTTTATTATACATATTTTTCAACTGTGTGTGTCCTCTATATTTTACATGTTCTAGCCTACATATCTACTAGCTAACTTAGGAGTCTGAGAGCTGCTAAAGAGAACCTTTTTTTAATTTGGTAACTGAATTATCATCTTCCTTCTAGACAGATGAGACATGCTCATGAGTTGATAAATGTGGTGTTTGTCTGTCTCTCACCTTTCCCTAAGTTCAGTTTTTGGGACCTCAAATGGTGCCAATAGGCAGACTCAGACGAAATAGCAGAAGAGTTTGGTGTGGTGAGGTACTATTAAATTAGGACTCGGTGCTAACTGAAGGAAGAAGAAAACATTTTATACATTTGCAAAAATTCAAACCGTACTTCATAATGCAACCTTACTGTCATGCAGACTCAGCACTCCTATTTAGTAAATTCCACTATTGCTCTCTCATGATGTGAACAGCAACTACAGTAATAGAAAGAATACTGACGCCTCTCGCTTTCAAATATTGCATTCAAAAACATTTAAAAAACATTTGCAGCCTTCACTTAGAGCCACAGGGCATTATCTTTGCAATGCAGTGATAAAAAGAAAAAAGTTGTTCAATTAAGCAATAGTCAGTTCTTCGAGCCTCTGCAAGGAGGCAATTAGAAACTATGAAGTAGATGCAATTAACATTGTGAACAGATAATTATTCTGGTGTGGCTCCCCAATTTTGGTAAGGCATTGATGCTCGCTATTACACATTAATCCAAGTAACGAGCAGGCCAGCAGGTCTTGCATTCTCATAGTGCTTGCCAAAATGAAGATACAAACAGTACAATCAATTATATGCTCTGCTCACAAGTACACACAGATTGACCACAGACAAGAACCCTTGAAGACGCATCACTTGAACACGTTAGTCTGAAGAGAAGCAGCTGGAAATAGACACCTTTGCATACAAGAAAGCACAGACTGACACTTACAGAATACATATACAAAGACACATATGCACCAGTGTGCACATATCCAATTGTGTATTACACAGGCTTGCCAACTAAGACATCATTTTCAATATGTTAAAGGTTCGGTAAATGGAGAGGGGGCTGGCTTAGATCCCACTGAGCCAGTTGGGACATTCTCCTGTTTTATCTCTCCAACTGCATGTTTATCTGGTGTGTCAATGTTTATTTTGGCCCTTGTTTTGGCCCTGGAGTCATGCTAATCTAAGTGTGCGCTGATTCGTAAGTCTGCCCATGACAATGTGAGGTCAGGTACCTATTCTGTGACCTTGAGGGGTGCACTTAGCATGCCCTAATTACAACCAGAGAACTACTCTCTCTGTTGTGGGTATGGCACAAAGAGCAGTGGTGGCAGCATACTGTTAGTAAGAAAAATCAATGTTGGGACCAGCCACTTTTAACTGTATCACTGGGGTTGATACCTACTGGCCCAACTAAGAAATATTCCATTTTTAGGTGCATGCCCAGACTCACGCACTGACATCCTTTTGAGAGTCAAGAGTGTGTGCATGTGTAGAGTGTGTAACAAATGCATGGTGTGTGAATGAGCAAGTCTGGCCTCACACACAATGAATGATTTCTATTCTCCAAGGGAGTGGAAAGGTGCTTTCTGTATTCCTCTGCCTGGAAGGAGGAGACTCAGATACGGAAGGTAGGAGGATGAAGACACAGCTTCATTTAGATATTATGTGAGGCCTTTAGGTTAGGAAGGAACTGCTGATTAGTCTTCCTTGGTACTGCCATTTAATAGATGGTTGGGGTGAAGTGTAGGACTGCCAGCTCTTTTGTGAAAGGCCCTTTTATCTGTCTCTAATTATTCCTACTGTTGGGTCATGTGCTGTACACAACAGAAGAGCTCATGAAGAGAGAAACAGATGCGTCTGGGGTTTAGAAAAATTAAATATTGGAAAGACATAACAGTTATCAAGCGTTACTTCACTGTAAGTTTGCAAAGAATGACTACAAACCTAAAACTGAAGAATATTGATGAGTGCTAGTTCTGTTTTGAATATACCACTTGTAAATTATACAAGTATTTTTTATATATTAACAAAAAAACACTAAGGTTAAAGATAAGTTATAGCTAGGAAAACTTAATTTAAGATTGGTATACGAACCCAACTTAAACTACACAAACAATAGAAATGTATAATTATCTCTTAAATGTATGGTCTATGCACCACTTACATACTTATAAACCCAGTTCGTCAAAACGGTGTAAAGTTTATAAGGGACAAAAATTCCCAAAAAAGCCCTATATGTGGGGAGCCTAGCTATAACTACAGAGTGCAATCCTGCCTCTCCAACTTCCGAAAGCAGGCCCTGACACGATGGAATTGAAGTCAATTTCTATTGTTTAATGGAGAAACAACACAGACAACACATTTCCGTGGAAGCCTCCACCTTGCTCACATATTACCTACTGGCGGTCGCCAGTAGGTAGTTATAGTTAGAACCTAGTTTCCATAGGAAAAGCATTTTTTGATTTGCTAATAACTTTGGCGTCATTTGATGAAATTTTCAAAACGAGTTGCCCGCTCCGGTCAGCTCCTATCCTGAAAGTTTGGGGGTGATTCGTCAAGCGGGGGCTGAGAAAAAAGGGGGGCCCAAAAAGTGTTTTCTCCATGTCAATTTCAATAGGAATTTTTAATACAGGCTACAGCCCGAACTGCTGAACTGAATTACACCAAATTTGGCAAAAAGGTGGAGCTTGGTTCAGAAAGGTACCTTTTTTTTAAACGGTGTAAATCCATTCATTAGTTTCTGAGAAATTCAAAAATTAAAAGTCAAAAAATAATTTTCCCATAGGAAACTTTAGGCAAGGCTACAGCCCGAATTGCTGAACGGAATTACACCAAATTTGGCAAAAAAGTAGTGCTTGATTCAGAAAGCGTCTTTTTTTTCAAATGGTGTAAATCCGTTCAGTAGTTGCTGAGAGATTAATAAAATAAAGGTTTTGATATCTGGGGCAGCGGTGGGTTCGTGCACCCTCCCAACTGCGCGCTTCACTGTGATTGGGGGCCACGAGCTTCACTGTGATTGGCTGCCAACACTCCAAACCAGGAAGTGTTGGCAGCCATCTTGTGACTCGGTAGAACTGAGTTACAAGAAAGCAGTCGAAAAAAGATTAAAAGAGAAGAAAAGGGGGCAGGGTAGAAACACCCTGACCCCCCAGTCCTGCTCCTGGGGGTCCCACAAGGACCCCCGGCCTAAAAATTGTTTATATTTTTAGGAAAAACTTCAGAATGCGCGCTGGGTGGGCGAATCCGGATGAGAAAAAAAATGAAGTGGGGGCTCCTCTACTTCATTTAACCCCTTCAGTGCCCATGACGAGATAGTCTCGTCATGGAGCGCGGTTGCGCTGTGCCCATGACGAGACTATCTCGTCATGAACCCCGCCCGCTAATTCAACGCCCGGCACAGGGCGGGGAAAGGGCGGGGCACAGAAGGGGTTAAATGAGCCCCGGGTGGGCCAGTTTCCATGGGCAATCCTATAATTATATTGCTGGGGCCTGCGGGGCCTCCGCAGCCCCAAGGACCGCCACCTCCCATGTAAATTAGGTGCGGGAGGGTACAGTGTGAGTGCAAAGCTCTGAAGGATCGTGCACCCATTTGGAAAGGCGAATTTTGTCGAAAATGGGAAAGAACCAGTTGTGGGACACTCTGTATTCACTCAAGAGACGGTTGCTGAGGGTGTGTGTTTTACATACTAACGGGAAGGTTGGGCTCCCCAGTTGCAGTATATTTGTTCAACGTGTGGGAACTTACGCTCTTGTACTTGCACAGAGATTTGTGTATAACCCCTGTCCTGAAGAGGCTAACGAAGATAAGGCTGAAACGTGGTCACGTCGACAGATACTCCAGGATTACGAATGTTTCTTGAAACATTTTCGTTACACACTATTAGCTAGGTTAATTTTTAGCACTACAAGTGTTGCACGTTGTGACTACCTCTAAGTGGATCGCCCGGAGATTTTCTAGGGGGACACTATAACGAACATAATACTTTAGGGTTATTGGTCTTGATATGTATACATGTGATATTGTTGATGTTATTTGTAATGTGATATATGTCATGCACTTGCTCTTTGAACAGGCATTCTGCTCATGTGTGTTGTAAATTGAATTAGATATATTCAATGCAAATATAAAGTATTCTGGAGAGGGTAATTAAATGTGCTCGCTCTATACAAATGTCCACTATTGATTCCTTGATACCTTTTTTTGTTGTATATATTTACGTATCCGTATCCAGGTATTAAAGAGTTATTTGGGTACACCCCTGTCGTTGCTTCTCACTGTGATTGGGTGCCACGAGCTTCACTGTGATTGGCTGCTAACACTCCAAACCAGGAAGTGTTGGAAGCCATCTTGTGACTCGGTAGAACTGAGTTACGAGAAAACAGTTGAAAAAAGATTGAAAGAGAAGAAAAGGGGGCAGGGTAGAAACACCCTGACCCCCCAGTCCTGCTCACGGGGGTCCCACAAGGACCCCCGGCCTAAAAATTGTTTATGTTTTTAGAAAAAACTTCAGAATGCGCGCTGGGTGGCGAATCCGGATGAAAAAAAAATGAAGTGGGGGCTCCCCCACTTCATTTAAATGAGCCCCGGGTAGGCCAGTTTCCGTGGGCAATCCTATAATTATATTGCTGGGGCCTGCGGGGCCTCCGCAGCCCCGAGGACCGCCACCTCCCATGTAAATTAGGTGCGGGAGGGTACAGTGTGAGTGCAAATCTCTGCGTTGCATTACTCTATGCCAGGGAGGCCTTTCTATGGGTGTTGCAAAGGTGTTTCCATGCAACATCATTGGATTTTCACATATTCCCAGATTTACCAGAAGTGGTACAACTGGGAATGCACTAACAACTATGCATATTTCTCCTCTTTTCTTCCTCTTTCTATGTATGCTGCATCCTGCAGCACACGTAGAAAGAGGAAAACGTCTCAGGGGCTGGTTTTTGTGCTGGAAGGTGCCTCTTCCTGCACAACAGCAATCCTATTTGCAATGCAGGAACCCTTGCACCATGGTGCAAGAGTGCCTGCATTGGCGCTCGGCAGCCAAAAGGGCGCCAGTGCAGGGGAAATGTCAGGAATGTCCTGTGCTGACTTAAATATGGCACATTTCTGCCCTTTCCCTGTCACGCAGTGCAGCAAGGTGCACTGCACTGTGTGACTCAGCCATAAATATGGTCCTTAGTATTTTGAATGTAGAATCTTTGGCCTGTTGCAAACTTTTTCATCAGAGCCTAAAAACTTGTGTGGAACATGCTGCACACAAATTGTCAAGTGTCACCTGCAAACATTTCTAATGTGTGCAATAGCTGTACACAGGTAGGATGTATTAGGAGCACATGCGCTTTGTACACACTTGCACCCATTAGCCTGATCAGGCTATACACAGTTAGGTAGAAAAGTACTATGGTAGTTGCACCCGACTATGTAAAGTGTAAATCAAACTAGCACACTCATTGGAGGATGTCATTGTTACTGTCATCAGTGATGTTATCAATGATGTCATTTGAGATGTCATTGGTCATGTCATAAATTGTGTCATAGAACATGCATGAGTGATGTCATATGTGAGGTCATAAGCAGTGCATGGTGTGGGCACAAGTTACAGCTTCCGCTGCTAACTATGACTGGTGAATTTCTGTGTTATTTTTAGTTCAAAACACTGCACTCTTCAGCAGCGATTGTTTAACTCACTGGGTCCTCCCTTTTCACCTAACTATAATGTTAATTTAACCATTGATTTACATAATATAGTTAGGACCTAGTTTCCATAGAAAAGCATTTTTTGTCTTGCTTATAACTTTGGCGTTGTTTGACCAATCTTCATGAAAATTTGCACAAAAAAATGTGTCAACGTCGGTTCTGTGTGTAATGGAAAGTTTGGGGGTGATCCGTGCAGTGAGGACCAAGAAATAGGCTTGTGTTTATAATGTTAATTCCCATAGGAACGCGTTGTTGAACTTACAGCCTGAACCACTGGATGGGATGAAGCCAAATTTGTTCGAAATGAAGATGTTGTTATGCAGATTGTGCTTTTTGTTATTTGGTGCAAATCCGTCCAGTAGTTCTTGAGAAATTTAAGCCCAAAATTATAGATATATTACTGGCAGTGGATATTTTGAAACAGCTTTGGAGTTAATCGTAAATGTATGCGCCAACGGGAATGCTCTTATTGGCTGGACACAACCTGTCCACTTAATCATCTGGGAATGGTTCCCAGGGCTGAAAATTTGAGTGAAAACTATCATAAGGGGTCAGGGTGGTGATACTCTGACCCCATGTTTGAGAAATGGGTTTGTTAGTGACACAAGTTATGTGTCAAAAAATGTATTTTGTTAATTGCATGCAATATTCATAACGCCACGACAGCCAATGCGGCCCCTGTGTATCATCACAGGGACATCGCGAATATCGCGCTGTCATCATGAATATTGGTGAAAATATAAAAACCACCAACCTGGTTGGTGACATGCTTCATCATCGGGCTCCACTGGGTATGACCGAGTGCCATCCCAGTGTGCTACAACGCCAGGTTACTGCGGAGCGGGATTTTGTGAGGTGACAGTGAATTTGGAATTAAAAATACCCAATTGAGTCAAAAAATATATATAATTTAATAGTTTTGCTAATTGGGAAAGATTAAAAAGGAGTGAGAGTCAAAAAATAACAGACCGGATTCACTCCATGGCGGTCAACATGTTTCTGCCTTGGGTGTGTTACACAGGCTTTCATCAGGACCAGAGTGGGAGTGTGTGAGCCCCGGAGGTATAAACGCACTAAGGTTCACCCTACCGTGGGCTCTTATGTGAAAAAGTGTGTAAATAAACAATTCAAAATCCGCCAAGTGGTATCAAGGTGGAGAGAAACGAGTTTACTTAAGAGGCCAGACCGTTCGTCGCCTCAGGGATCCCGGGGTGGGGGTGCGAACAATATGGCACACCGCCCTCGCTGTTCGGCACCCGTTGGAAACCTGTACAGCCTCGAACAAATTCACTGTCACCTCACAAAATCCCGCTCCGCAGTAACCTGGCGTTGTAGCACACTGGGATGGCACTCGGTCATACCCAGTGGAGCCCGATGATGAAGCATGTCACCAACCAGGTTGGTGAGTGAGGGCTTTCATACTTAATTTGTATTACCTCCCAAGGTCTGTGTTCCTCCCTATAACGTTTTGGGAAGGTCCCGACTCTGGAGACCCGTGCCTTCTGGATGGTAAGTGCCTTGCAGACACTACACTGACTTTGTTGTTTTGGAACTTTTCCCTTGAGGGGACTAGTCGTGTTTTTACCCTTCCTCTTCTGTTGTTGATTGAAAATATAAAAACAACATATACATATACATATATATATTTGTTTACACTCACCAGTTAATGTCACACACTCATGTGTGTACTCACAAACTCGCTCAGGCACTTATACACCCATTCACATATCTACTCCCACACTTATACATCCCCATTCAGGGAATAATGCACCCACTTACAGACTTACTTAGGGAGTGATGCACCCATGTGGAGACCCACTCAGAGACTCACGCACCCACTTACAGACCCTATAGTTCGTGAAACTTGATGAACATCCTTATTGAGAACGCTGAGCGGAAAATTGCTAAACTCTTAGTTGAAATACAGAACATTGAGGAAGAGATTAAACAATTGAATTTACCAGAAGCAACAGTTAAGAATTATACTATTTTGGATGAGATTTTGAATAATTTACAGGTGGAGATAAAGAGAAGAAAAGCAAGGAAATTAAAGCGTGATGAGAATGATTATAGAACAGGACGGGTATTTATGTTTGGTAAACTTTTTGACTATTTAGTCAATAAATATCTGGGTACTAAACGTAAAGGAGATGATGCCCCATATACCAGTGAAATTAATACTTCATCTAGTAATGTCTCTGGCAGTGATATTGAGGAGGCAGGAGATGTACAGACAAATATAACTAATGAGAGTAGTTTTTTACAGGAGGTGCGTCGTATGAGGATTGGGAATCGAGATACAGGTATCAGAAATCGGGAAATAAATTTACAAAGACAAGGAGAGGGTCAAGAGGAAAAGGAAGAGCACAAAACAAGACAGGGAATGAGAACAGGATCATGGAAGAACTGAATGTTGAGCAAACAATATATACTAATGAGATTGAAATCATTAATCTGTCCTCGTCTAATCTGTCTCAGGATATGATATCATTACTTAAGAAAGGATTAGGATTTTGTCCAAATATTTATGCTAACTGGTAAATGACTAAAATTGATGTGTATAAATTTGTTAGATTGCTAAAGTTAAAGTAGTTTTTTGCAATTGCTCCAGTGAAAGTAAAGCATAAAAATTTGGAATCGGATGCCAGTAGTTTAACTATACAAGATATACACAATACGAGATTACTTCTATCATTAACAGAAGAAGATCCAGTTACGGTTTCTAAATTACTAGAAGACCTGGAGGTTAATCGTAATTTGAGTACAACTAGTGGACTAAAAACAAGATCCAAGTGGACTCCTCAACTTGCAGCAGGAATTACTATTGATGCATTTTATAAAGCTGTCAATTTTGATTTGGATTTAGTCATAGAGCAGGATAGGTAAAAACACTATGGTGGAAAATGACAATCTTACGAGGAGAGAAAGAATGGCTTTGAAAGAACTTACTAGTAATCAGGAATTGACAATACTTATGGCAGACAAGGGTGGGAACATCGTTGTAATGAATGCCAAGGGCTATAATGATGAAATCCTCACGCAACTTAATAATGACAAGTATTATGAGTGTCTGACCTGCAATCCTTTAGTAGAATTAAAAGACATGATTATTAAGAAACTTAAAGAGTGGTATGACCAAACTTTGATTGAGTATGACGAATATGTTTATTTACTAGTGGACTGTCCCAGATCACCTTCTATGTATAGATTACCCAAAATCCACAAGAATAGGGAGAGGCCACCAGGGAGACCGATAATTTCAGGTATAGGGGGACCCACGGAGAGACTTTCACGATTCATAGATACATTTTTGAGACCTTATGTGCAGAATTTACCCTCCCATATTCAGGATACTAAACATGTCTTGAACATTATGAGCGATATATCATGGGAAACAGGAATGATAATGGCAACATTAGATGTAGTATCGTTATATACTAATATTCATCACCATTTAGGACTGCAGGCATTAGAGACTTTTCTGAACAAGCGACCAGCAGAATAATATGATCATACAATGATGCTTTTGCAAATGACTAATATTGTCTTAAAAAAATTGTTTTTTTATTTGATAACAAATGGTATAGGCAACGCCTTGGTACTGCGATGGGTTCCAGATTCGCTCCGTCCTTTGCCAACCTGTTTATGGGTTGGTTTGAGGCGGAGTGGATCTGGGACCCTAGGGGCAGCAAATGGATTGAATACATTTACTATTGGGGACATTTTATTGACAACTGTCTCCTGATCTGGACAGGATCTATCAGTGATTTGGAGGATTTCTTCATTTATTTGAATGACAATGATTTGAATCTGAGCTTTACTACACATTATGACAGTAATCGTATCGTATTTCTGGATTTTGAGTTATTTGTTGATGAGGGCAAGTTGTGTAGTAAAATGTATCGTAAAGAGACTAGTTGTAATGCATTACTACATGCAGACAGTTGCCATCCCAGGAGCCAAATTAACGCCATACCATATGGCGAGATGGTGAGGGCTAGAAGGAACTGTTCAGTCCAGGAAGATTTTGAGAATAATTTGAGGGATATGACCCAGAGATTTATAGCTAGAGGTTATAAATATACAGTGATTCATGATGCTAAAAAGATTGCACAAAAACTGAGTCGTGATTGTACACTTAAGACAAAGAATAAGGACTTTAAGAACATAGTTACTGACAAGGTAAGATTGATCACGCACTTCAATAGTGACAGTCACAAACTATATGCTCTACTGAACAAATACTGGCATTTTCTCAAAACAGATAAAGATATAATGCCGGTTTTGAGCGATAAACCGAGTTTGACTTTTAGGAAGGGGTTGACATTGGTGTTAGAAGGCGACCTCAGAGGAGACAGGGAGGTACCTGAGCACCCTGAGACCTACCCTCGGGGTATCGTAGCCGGGCACTGGCGGGGGACTCCTCAGGGGAAGAGTCTTGTATCTAGGATCGTACACACTGCACCACACGACAAAGAGACACCACACTGTATGTTCTTGGGAACAGATCTTTATCTAATCAGCTTCGTAGGATCTTTATGATCAACAAGGTGGATATGTACAAATAGAGCACGGGCTCAAAGAGTCTCGGTAGGGATAGGGGGTAGCGGGACAGTCTTTGGGGATCCGGGTCAATGCAGGGACGTACCCAGTGCACAGCTCACAATCCTCGAGCTGGGGGATACGCTGTGGTCATTGGGGTCCAGCTGGACCGAGGGAGTCTTCAGGAGCCGCGAGTCACTCAGCAGGGCTCAAGCACAAGGTCGGAGGTCTTACGATCTTCAGGGGAGCCGCGAGTCACTCAGCAGGGCTCAAGCATAAGTTCGGAGGTCTTACGATCTTCAGGGGAGCCGCGAGTCACTCAGCAGGGCTCAGGTGTTCCAAGGTTGCAAGGGAGCCGCGACCACGTCAGCAGGGCTCTCGTCGTTCCAGAGTCGAATCTGCCAGATAGTCTCAGAGCATCCCTTGTTATAGGTCAACCCCTCTTTGATGTCCGGAGTCTGTGTAGGCAGGGGGCTTAGCACCTGGGGGCCGCTCGTTGGAGTGTCCTGCCATGTTGTCCTTTGATCCTTTCAGGGCCGGGTCGGGAGGAGTCCCAGACACGCAGCAGGCGTGGAGCCAGCCCTCAGGGAGGCCGGAGGCCGATCGAAACCCATCTCCCAAGGGGAGGCCAGAGGTGCGATGGAAACTGCTCCTCCCTCTCTCACTCCGTGGGAGCGCGATGTCCTCCAGCCGGGGCGACGCCTCTAGGCCCGGGTCGCGTTGGAGCCGGGCGGCCATCGTAGGTGTATGCAGTGGGCACGCGGGCCCTGTGGTGCTGGGAAGATGGAGGGCACGGACGGGGAAGTCCGAGTCGGGTGTGTGTGGGTTCTGGCGGGAAGGACCGGCTAGGCCGTTTACTCGGGGGCTGAATGAGGTGCACGGGTCAGGGTGTGTGGCTAGGGGTCAGGGATGGCCACGCCACAAGGCCGGGT
Source organism: Triturus cristatus (assembly GCF_964204655.1). Classification (NCBI taxonomy): domain Eukaryota; kingdom Metazoa; phylum Chordata; class Amphibia; order Caudata; family Salamandridae; genus Triturus; species Triturus cristatus. The sequence goes on from NC_140583.1 coordinate 885,022,711, forward strand.
CTAACACGTGTCCCCCCCAGCTGAAAGCCGGAGAGAACTACCCATCCTCTTGGGGGTTCTCTTCGCTGAGGCGGAAGAACCGGGAGAGGCCGTCAGCGTTGGCGTGGTCAGTACCAGGGCGATGCTCTACGGTGAAATCCATCCCCTGAAGGGAGATTGACCACCGCAGTAGTTTGGGGTTTTCTCCTCGCATCTGCATGAGCCATCGCAAGGGGCGATGGTCGGTTTGGACTTTGAAATGGGTGCCGAACAGATAGGGTCGTAATTTCTTGAGGGCCCAGACTACGGCGAACGCCTCGCGCTCAATGGTGCTCCATTTCTGTTCTCTGGGTAACAGCCTTCGGCTGAGGAAGGCTACGGGCTGGTCTAGGCCTTGGTCATTCACCTGGGACAGGACTGCCCGAATGCCATGCTCGGAGGCATCAGTTTGCACCACAAACTCCTTGGAGTAGTCAGGGGCCTGGAGCACGGGGGCAGTACACAAGGCCGCTTTCAGGGCATCGAACGCCTCTTGGCAGGCAGAGGTCCACTGCACTTTCTTGGGCTGTTTCTTGTACGTGAGTTCCGTGAGGGGACCGACAAGGCTGCCGTACCCCCGGATGAATCTCCGGTAGTAGCCGGTGAGGCCCAGAAAGGCTCGGACCTCCGTTTGGGTAGTGGGCGTCGATCTTAGGCTGCAGAGGGGTGACCTACCCGCTTCCGACCCGGTGCCATAGGTAGACCACCGAACCTTGCCCAATCTGACACTTGCCGGCTTTTACTGTGAGGCCTGCCTGGCACAGGGCCGTTAGCACCCTCCGGAGGTGCTGGAGGTGCTCGCTCCATTCGGAACTGAAAACCGCGATATCGTCCAGATATGCGGCGCTGAACTTTTCCAGCCCGGCCAGGACTCTATTTACCAGTCGCTGGAAAGTGGCCGGGGCATTTTTCATCCCGAAGGGCATCACGCGAAAGCGATAGTGCCCATCCGGGGTGGAGAAGGCGGACCGCTCCTTGGCTTCTTCTGTGAGCGCAATTTGCCAGTACCCGCAGGTTAGATCGAATGTGCTGAGGAAATGAGCAGACCCGAGACGGTCAATGAGCTCATCCGCTCGGGGAATGGGGTGAGCGTCGGCTCGGCTGACTTCATTGAGTCCCCGGTAGTCCACGCAGAATCGGAGTTCTGGGGCGACACCGGGGGCAGCTGCTTTCGGGACCAGTACCACGGGGCTGGCCCAGGGGCTGTCTGAGGGTTCGATCACCCCCAAGGTCAACATCTTCGAGACCTCGGCCTGAATGCAGGACCGGACTCGATCAGGGACTCGGTAGGCTCTGTACTTCACCGGCGGGCTGTCTCCGGTGTCCACGTCATGGACACACCAGTCGGTGACTTGGGGGACAAGAGAGAATAAGTCGGGGAACTGCCTTAAGAGCTGGCAGCAGTCCTCGCGTTGCTGGGAAGGGAGGGATGGAGAGAGGTTCACTCCTTCCACGGAGCCATCCTTCTCCTTGGTACACAGGAGGTCAGGGAGGGGGGTCTGACTCCTCCTCGGCCCCGTCATCGGTGGCCAGTAGTAGACTCAGCTCCGTCCGCATGAAGTGAGGCTTGAGGCGGCTCACGTGAAGGACCCGAAGGGGGTCCCGAGGTGATTGGACGTCCACCCAATACGTGACTTGGCTCTTCCGCTCAACGACTTTGAAGGGCCCGGTCCATTTATCCTGGAGGGTGCAAGGTTTCACTGGGGCCATGACCCATACCTGTTGGCCCGGCTGGAACTCGACCAGAGTGGCATTCTGGTCGTACCAGCGCCTCATTTCTTCCTGGCTCGCCTCCAGGTTGGCCTCGGCCAGTTCTCGAAACGTCCTAGTCTGGTTTCGGAGGGTCAGAACGTATCGGAACACATCTCGGGGGGAGTCTCGGGGCGCCGCCTCCCACCCTTCCTTGACCAGGCTGAGGGGCCCCCGGACGGGGTGCCCATAGAGTAACTCAAACGGGCTGAACCCCAAGGATTTCTGGGGTACTTCCCGGTAGGCGAACAAAAGGCAGGGGAGCAGGACGTCCCACTTGCGCCGGAGGGGCTCCTACAGGCCCGCGATCATCCCCTAGAGAGTCCGGTTAAACCGCTCTACTAGGCCATTTCCTTGGGGATGGTATGGGGTGGGGAATTTATAGGACACTCCACATTGTTGCCACAGGGACGTCATGTATTTGGAGATGAAGTTCGTCCCGCGATCGCTCACGGCCTCGCGGGGAAAACCCACCCGGGAAAAGATCCCCATCAACGCCCGGCCCACCACGGGGGCTGTGATGGTGCGTAGGGGAATGGCCTCAGGGTATCGGGTGGCATGGTCCACTAGGACGAGGATGACGCGGTGACCTTGTGAGGTTGGGGGGTCCAGGGGCCCCACGATGTCGATCCTGACCCGTTCAAAAGGGGTACTGATGACAGGGAAGGGTTGGAGGGGAGCCTTGCGCTTTCCTCCACTTTTCCCACTAGCCTGGCACGTAGGACAGGACTTGCAGTGGGTTTCTACATCTGCTTTCATTTTAGGCCAGTAAAAGTGAGTCACTAGGCGACTGTAGGTTTTGTCTTGGCCCAAGTGTCCTGCGAGGGGGACATCGTGGGCCAAGCCCAGGAGGAAGCCTCGGAAGCGTAGGGGTACCACCAGCACCCGGGCTGATCCTTGCTCCACCGACTTCTGCTCGCTGTATAAAAGGTCATTTTCCCAATATAACCGGTGTGTTCCAGACTGGTCGCCTGCGGCTTGGGCCTCTGCTTGCTGTCGGGGTCCAACCAGGGAAGGACAGGTAGCTTGCTCCTGGCTGAACTCCTCTCAGGAGGGGCCCCCCTCGTGGTACCACTGGGCCAACTCGGGCAGATCGCCCAACTCTTCGATCTGTGCGGGGTCGGAAGGTAGGGGTTAGTCGCTGGTGACAGGTTCTCCTCGTGGGGAGATATGGGGGACCTCGGCTGGGACAATCCTGTCCTCATTGGCAGGTGCGTCCTCGACTTCCCCAAGGGGGGGCAGTCGGGCCGCCATGGATCGGGTTGTGGTGCACACCCACTCGGAGAGACCCATCATCCCTAGGTGGGTCTTGCGCTTGACTTGCTTCCAGGGGGAACTTTCCAGGTCGTTCCCCAGGAGACAATCGACCGGCTGGGAGGTTCTTACTGCTACTTTCAATTTACCGACCACTCCACCCCATTCAAAAGGCACCAGGGCTATCTTACAGAGGCTCTCAGTGTTGTCAGCTGTAATTACAGGGCAAAATATATTGGGGAGGACCTGGTCTTCGTGGACTAAGTGGCTGAGGACACCGGTGATGCTCGCCCCGGTGTCACGAAGGGCCTCTACCAGTTGGCCATTGATCATCACTAGCTGCCCGTATTTCTTCGTGTTGGAGGGCAGGAGGCTCCCAGGGACCATTTCTCTGTCTCCTAATGATACTAAGGCCATGGCGGCGGGTTCCCATTCTACGGTCTCCTCAATCTCCTCCCCTAGGGCTACATTGGCTATCTGTCTGGCTGGGGGGGCTGTAGTGGGGATGCGCAGGGCCAAGGGGCATTCGGGGTCACTGGCGTAATGCCCGGACTTCTGGCAACGGAAATAAGTGATGGTCATCCGGTGCCCCCGTCTCACGGGGCGACCGGATACAGCTGGTGGGGGTGCCGGGAAGTGTGGAGGTTGGTTTTTCGGAGGACCGGACTGGGATTCTTTCTGCCCTCCCTGGTTCCCTCCCCCTCTCTGGCGGGGTGGTCCCTGACTGGCTCGGGGGTATTCTCCTACAGAGCAGAAAGAAGCCTGACCATGTCCTAAGTGATGTAATATGTGACGTCATCATCAGTGCATTGCGGGCGCTCGGGTTATTGTTAGCTGAACTAACTATAACGGAGGAATTTCAATGGTTTTGTACGAGTGAAATGTCCAGCTAACTATAACACCCATAAAACCTATGGTTTTTTCAGTGAATTTCGAAGGCTTTTTAAATGCTAATTCCTAATGGGGTGGCCTGGGGGAATCAACCATCGAGTTCCCAGTAGAGCGGGGAGTCCGTCAAGGATGTGCAATGGCCCCAACACTATTCTCTTTGTACATTAATGGAATAGTGGACTACATGCTTCAGACCAATACTGATGCTCCAAAATTGGCAGGTGTTACAACACCAATCTGTAAAGACCATGGACTGGAGGTCAACGTGGCAAAGACAAAGCTTATGACCTTCAACCCACACACTAGCTATAGGGTTGGTAAGCTTAGGATGAATGGCCAAACCCTCGAGGAGGTTACTAACTTCACATACTTAGGCATTCATATGTCCACAACAACCGGTGGAACAGGCATTTGGAAATGTCTACATTGAAACTCACACAAATATCGGGAACGCTGGCCAAAGAGTTCAAAAAATCTTTTACTAAACCTCTTAAACCGGTGTTACAAGTCTACGAGGCAAAGGCCTTAAACTCGGTTCTGTATGGAGCTGAGTTATGGGGCTTTGATATATTAACACCCCTCATGGTAGTTGAAAACAAATTTTTCCGCTCCATTACAGGCTTGCCACAAAGTACGCCAATGGTCCCACTGCGTTACGACCTAGGTAGGAAGTCCATCAAAGATTTGGCAAATCTCCGTCCAGTTTTATACTGGAGGAGATTGTGGACTACTCCGGAGCTTCGACCTTACGCAGTGGGTATCATGGACGTAATCCAGGTTGACACGTTTCACAAAATCAAGTGGTTAAGGAACCTCCGAGATTCACTAATTGCCTTGGGACTGGAAAACTTATGGAATGACCCAGTGGCCGCTGTCTTCCCTATAAAAAAGCTTATGAAAAAACTTTATTGGGACAAGGTAAATCACAGGGTGTGGGCAGCCTCTACTTCCCCTTCCATGACTCATCGTTTCCTAGAGGCAAAGGTTATACCCCTATTGGAACCCTACTGGGATCTGATAACATCTCCAAAGGATAGGAAACTCTTTTTTCAACTCAGAGCAGGCTCTCTTCCATTAAGGGCTTTAACTTCTGGGTGGTTTGGTGGAAGTACATGTATTTGCCCTGCCTGTGGAGACAAACGAGAAACCACTGGCCATTTCCTTTTCGTGTGCCCAGTATATGCCGCCCCTCGACGTCACTGGCTTTCCCCTTTATGCAAATTGATGGGCACTAGGAGCTCTGCCGTAGCTATTCGAATCTTATGCACGAGCACCTTACCAGTCCATTCAATAGGCCTAGCTAAATATTTGGGGTGGGCATGGTCACTTAGATTAAAAACCCTTCATTCCTTAGAGAATGTACATGGGCTGGCTTGAAGTTTGCAAAATGTACTGCTGTCACTTTTGCCTCAATTATCCTCTTTTAATCATGTGCATTTCACGTCATTTGTCTGTTGCTTGTTTAATATTTTCTTATCTAAAAGGTTTTATCTATTTATTGAAATGTATTTATTGAACCGGTTACTGTGATTTTATATATTTGTGATTTGTTGTGTCTTGTATGAATTATTTTTAATTCGAATAAAGACTTATGACTAATTCCTAACTATAACATGTCTGAAACCTATGCTTTTTTCAGTGAATTTCAAAGGTTTTGTAAATGACAATTTTTAAATGTATTAATTGCCTTAGTGAGTGTATCACATAGTCTGTACCACAACACTAAGTCTGTTTTATTTCACCACACCTTTTTAAAAAAAAACGTCCTGAGGAAAGCCAGAACACTCTAAGGCACTGGCTGAAACATGTCGACCATCTGAAGGACGCAGGGGGCAGTAACTCACCACCCTCACGCGTCCTGTAGCCTTACTTTTAACCGCTGGTGACGGCCCAGTTATTAAAATTTAATTTACCCTCGGGTACTGGGACCACCACCAAGCAATTTTAAATCACAACTCACCCAACCTCACTGCACTCTCAGCAATATACCAGCTCCGCTGTAATCAGGCGTCGTAGCACACCCGGGACATACTAGGTATCACTGGGGGGCCCGATGATGAAGCATGCCACCAACGAGGTTGGTGGGTGAGGGCTTCATGAATACACCAACAAGGTGCCCATGACAGAACTAAATTTGAGTACTGTAACACTCTGGTCAACTTAAGCTAGTCCTCATTATAAATACATTATACATTACATTACACAATATACTTTCTCAGAATGAATTACTTTAGTTTAATTACTTTGCAAATAGGCAATAGACTTTGAAGTACAGTAGTTACAGTTATTGCAATGGGCAACACAATTTCAAACACAATGCAACATTCAGCTCAATGGGAATTTCTAGTTAAATGCAATTAGTTACTTTATGGATTACTTTTCTAACCACAGGACTGGATCCTAGATTCAGTCCTGGGACATCTCCTGTAAGCAGTTGAGTAAAAGCGTGTTGGTAACAGTAGTGATTTTTAAGGAATATTATTGTATTTTAAAAGTTGACAGAAACTTTTTCACATAGAATCACCAATGTTATCCTATGGGAGGAAATTCACTTAGCAGGTAAGTAGTGTTATCGTTACTTCTTCTTACTCAGTGGTGGATCCTGGATCCAGCACTGGTGCATCTCCTGTAAACATTTGAAAGAATGCGTTTAAGTCATGCAGGCGATTTTTAAGGAATATTTGTAGTTTGTGAAAATCGACACTTAGAAACTTTTCTGGTGAAAACCAGACAAAGGATTCCTATGGAAGGAAATACAAGTTACTGGTAAGTACAGTTAGAATTACTTTTCAGGGTCAGTGCTGGGCTAAAAGATGCAGCACTGGGTTCTCTCCTGATTACAGGTGAGTAAATCGGAATTCGTTGTTCGGATGATTTTAGGTGAATAATTTTAAAATTCCAAAACTCCACACTTAGAAGAATTTCCAAGTGAAACCAGTCAATGTTAGACTATGGAAGGAAATTCAAGTTAATGGTAAGTACGGTTAGAATTACTTTTCAGTATCAGTACTGGGTCAAAGATGCAGCACAGAGGTCTCTCCTGATAGCAGGTGAGTAAATCGGAATTCGTTGTTCGGATGATTTTAGGTGAATATTTTAAAGTTCCAAAACTCCACACTTAGAAGAATTTCCAAGTGAAACCAGTCAATGTTAGTCTATGGAAGGAAATTCAAGTTACTGGTAAGTACGGATAGAATTATTTTTCAGGATCAGTACTGGGCTGTAAGATGCAGCACTGATGTCTCTCCTGATAACAGGTGAGTGAATCGGAATTTGTAGTTCGGCTGATTTTACTTCGGTCCAGTATATATAGAGCCACTTTCCTACACCCTCCCCTCCCTTCACCAATGTGCAAACACTCCCTGTGGCGCGTTTTAAGTTGGGGAAATTATTCCCCTTCAATCCTGAGGGTCCCTAGAGTCCAACCAGCCCACTAGGTACATCCAGTAAGCGCCACAGAGCTGCGTTGCAGAGAGGTGTATAAAGGGGCGTGGCCTCTGTGCCCCCCTGCAATGTTAATAAAGTCGAGCCCCGTGGGGTGGTGGTCCCCGGGGCTCGGGGGGCCTTAGAGGCCCCCCACATTAAACTATTAAACCCTGGGGGTGGCGGTCCCTGGGGCTGCAGGGGGCCGTGTGCCCCCCCACAATTATTCATACTTTCCCCCCACACTTTATTTTTAACATGCCCCCGGGATTTGGCCCCCCAGGGGCTAATTAGCATTGAAGCGCAGGAGCCCGCGCTTCGTTTTTTTTTTTGAACGGCAGGATCCGTGCACCCAGCAAACTACAGTGTCCCGGGGTGGGCACCCCAGGACACTGCAGGAGCCTGCCCTGGGGGGTGGCAGTCCCCAGGGCCACAACAAGGCTCCAGGAGGGGGGCCGCGCAGCCCCCCTCCAATATTTTACAAAGCCCCGGGGGTGGTGGTCCACGGGGCTGGGGGGTCTGTCAACGACCACCCAATTTGAATCTTTAGTGCCCTGGGGAGGTGGCGGTCCCCAGGGCTTGTGGGGAGGCTTGAGCCCCCCCACACAGGGTATTTATTTATTTAAAAAAAGCCCCGGGGGGTGGCGGTCCCCGGGGCTCTGGGGGGCCTTAGAGGCCCCCCACATTAAACTATTAGACCCCCCGGGTGGCGGTCCCCGGGGCTGCAGGGGGGCCATGTGCCCCCCGCAATTATTCAAAATTATTCATACTTAGCCACGGGGGTGGCGGTCCCCAGGGCAGTGTGGGGGGGATTGCTCCCCCCAACACTTTATTATTATCATGCCCCCGGGAGGGTCTAATTAGAATTTTTTTTTTTTCATTGGCAGGATCCGTGCACCCAGCTGAACAGGCCTAGGGGGTCAGGGTGTTTCTACCCTGTCCCCTTTTCGTGTTTTGTTTGTTTTTTAATTAGGTTTCTTGTGCCTCTGTTCTACCGAGGCACAAGATGGATGCCAACACTTCCTGATTTGGACTGTTGACAGCCAATTAGAATACAGCTCGTGGAAGGCATGGTGCGTGGATCCAGTGCGACCATAGATATATATGTGATTTTGATTTTCTCAGGAACTACTGAACGGATTTACACCATTTAAGCAAAAGGCACAACTCTGAACCAAGGTCTACCTGTCTGCCAAATTTGGTGTAATTCCGTTCAGCAGTTCAGGCTGTAGCTGCGACTAACGGTCCCTATGGAAAATTGCATGGGGAAAACACGTTTTGGGACCCCCTTTTTTCTCGGCCCCTGCTTGACAAATCACCCTGAGACTTTCAGGATAGGAGCGGACCGGAGCGGGCCACGATTTTTGAAAATTTCACGAAGATTTGTCAACCGGCACCAAAGTTATTCCAAATAGAATGTTGCAGATTTCCTATGGATAATAGGTCCTAACTATAACTACCTACTGGCGACCGCCAGTAGGTAATATTCTTTTTTTGATTAAAAAAAAATAGGCTCCAGGGTTGTTATAATTAGGCTCAGATTTCACTAGTGAAAACCAATGAAATTCAGCAGTTATAGTTACCTGAGCTAAATATAACTTACGCGCCCGGAATGCACATCTTATGACATTACATATTACATCACTCATTACACGGTCAGTGACAGCAGTGATGACTTCACTGAGACACTTGGAAAGTTGGTGTTATCTTACTTAAACCATTTGGTGCCTTCTGCCTGTCCCTGGAATACACTTCTGGGATAGGGAACAGCTGGCTCTCTCCATTCCCTCCATACAGCCACACACAAAGAAAGGGTAAGTGTGACTGAGTAGCCATCTGCATGGGCCATACTGAGCAGGATGGGAGGGAGGAGCTGACACTCTACACCTGAAAGGGCTGTGTCCACACAAAGGATTGCATACCCTCCTTGAGTGAGTCTGGAGCCAGGTCAGGAAAGGCAGGCTGTTGTGCACTTCAAAGCATCTATTTGAAGTCTCCCTACTTCAAAGGCCCAACTGGGTATAGGTACTGGGCCTCTGACACCACCAAATCAGAACACTTCTTGAACTGAAGACATTATTCCATGATAAATGACTGCTGTGTGTAGTAAATCACTTCTCTACTATTCTCCACTGTATAGCTCTGTAGAATGTATCATGACATCATGGAATGCCTGTGTGTCTCTCTGGGCTTACAGTGGCAGTTGGTCAACTCAGGCTGAGCTGTTGGGAGCCTGCTCCTGGTGGGGTTGTCTTTGTACTATCTATCTACTCTTTCTATCCTGATCATCTATGCTGGAAACGAGCCTCTAATAAAGGAACATCCTACATGTACAGATGGACTCTGTATCCTCATTTACAACAATCTTTGGCGACGATTTTGAACCTACGTGTGCAGTAAGGAGTAACGTCAACCAAGGAACTAAAGGACAAGCAGTTAAATACTTTAAGGACTTTCAAAACGTCAATTGAAACTGAGAGATAACGCCCTAGACAGCCCCACCAGTGTCCTGTACCATCTGGACAGCCTGCAGCCTGGGCGTTTGTCTCCTTACTTTTAAGGAGCCTGCTGTCACCTGTAAGACTTCAAGAGTGCACAGTCTCCCTGGCAACAAGCCTGCGGTGTCCTCTTGCTTTATTTGAGCCCTCAGTCTGCCTGGGAGTGTCGTGACTTGTTTGCACCCTCAGTGATTTGTCACCAAAGTCTTATCGTGAGAGCAGCGGTGTATTTAGAAAATGAAAGGGAGACTTCTTGGGACAATCTGAGCATCCTGCGGTGAGCAACTTTTATTCAAACTGGTGAGGAAATCGGCAATTAATGTGTTTGTTTGGTAAAGCTGCATGCAGCACAAGCCATTGGTTCGGTGAATGTGTTGGCTTCTAGTACGTCCTGTTTAACTGTGTATTGAGGAATGATTTGACCGCAAACAGGACCAGTCTTACAATGCCCGAGTGCCTCCGTGCAAGCCATCTGATCAGTAATGTTCGAATATTTCTATATTCGCCGCGGGCGCCATTTAGGGAGATGAAACTAAAATTAAAGTTAACAGGAAGCATGCTGTGTACTGCGAGTTGAGACAAACTGCCATACACTAAACATGTCACAGTACTCAACTGCTATCAACTGTAAGCCAAGACGTTTACGTCGCTGAAGGAAAGATCACAGGTCAGAATAGGTGATTTACTGGAGTGAAAGCTGCACATTTAATTTAAATGGAGCCAATTTAGAAAGAGACTTGGGAATTTGTTGTCTGCAGTAAAGGCAAGCTGCTAGAGGGATCGTTAGGAGATCGGGTGACACGCTGGAAGGTATGTCTAGCACCTATGAGGCAGCCGTGTTTGAGAAAACTTGGTAATTGGCGGCACCGGTAATCTTAGGTTAAGCATAGTGTTCGTTTGCCCTGAACTGATTCACGGACTGATTCACTGATCTTACCGTTTGCCAGCCGAGTGTTCCTCCTGCGGAGCTGCCATTCTTACAATGATGACGTCGTGGAATCTCCATATGTCCTAGCGGAGAACCGGCGCATTCACAGTGCTACGTCATCAGCATCCAGAATCTGACCTGAGAAGGACTTTCAGTGCGTCTTGGCGCAAGGTCACGCAATGTTGAGCAGCCATTTTGGTATTTTGTTCCCAAGGTTACCGGAACGCAATGCCACGGAGTGTAATTAACAGGAAGATAAACTTGACAAAGCAGTTAAACGTGAGGAAAGGAAACAGTGAGTAATTGCTGTCCATTTGTTTGAATGCTGCGCTTCGAAAGAATTGTCTAGGAAATCGGGATCGCAACACAATTAACTTAGTGTCAAGCCCGAGGTTTATTGTGTATATGCTGCATTCCACCCGTAATGGTGTATGAAGACTGTCACAGCATCAAATTTCTTACAACACTGTCACCTTGTGGAGCTTTTAATTATCACAAGTAAGGGGAAAAATAATACATCTAAGAGCTCGTTCAAGCGGAAAATACATTGTTATTTATTTTAAAACTATTTGCGGGTTGGTAGGACAGGCAGTACACTCATAATCAAAGTTTCCACTGGAATATGTCTGGAGAGGCTGAAGTTCACATGGCATGACTGTAAGTTCAGAACTAGGAAAGTATAATACTGTGGAAAAGAACACAGAGCAAAGACAATGAGTTTAAAACCAGGAATGTCAAGAACAGGAACAGCTATTGTTTTGGTGCTGATCTTCAAAAGCACATAAATTAGTAAAGTCACCAAAGAAGACCTAAAAGGAGTATCCTCTTGATCCTCTTGATGCCGCCAAAATGTCAGAACACAGGGTATGAGGTGTTGAAAAGGAGACTGTTGTAGTGCTGGTAGTGTATTGCGTGTTCAGTCAAATTTACACATTTGATTTGGGTGCTGAACTTGAAGGGTTTTCACTCAATTCTGTCTGCATGATGAGATATTTCTCAATCACTGCCATGAGGAATGCAATTACACTGGCGGATTACATGATGTTAATATCCATCTAAAATATTTTGGATGCACTGTTGGTACATAGCGTGCTGGCAATTAGCAAATATAGAAGCTACTTGAAGGTGATGAGAACAAGGAAATGGTTATTGAGAGCCAAACCAGAACATGGAGGAGACAAAGGTATCACAACCAGTATCGGGCGGGGACAAAGGTCCCAGAACCAGTAGCAGAGGGGACAAAAGGTCCCAGAACCGGCAATGGACATAGTTCACAGAACTAGTACCAGGGTCATAGAACCAGTTCCAGAGAGGACAATGGTCACAGAACCGACAACGGGGATATAGGTCCCAGTATCAGAGCCGAGTGGAGACAAATGTACAAGTAACAGTATTGCAACCAAGACTAAGTGTTCATTTAAAAAAAAAAAAAAACTTCAAGCTAGAATGGAGTTGTGTGTAGAGACCTTGGGTAATGCTTATACTGATGATGCATGTTCTGTAGTTGTGCATATCTTTCTTTTGTGGGGGCACTCAGTTTATAACATAGCCTCTTCAGTGGGCGGTTAATGCTTAGCTGTTTCTAGGCGGTCAGTGCCTCAACTTGTTTTTTAGGGTGACGTTTACTCGATTACTCTTTTTGTACCCTAATTAGGGGAGGTTGTGGGGTTTTCCAGGGCAAATGCCCTGTGGTGTACCCTATTTAGGGGAGGTTGTGAGATGTTTTCCAGGGTTAGTACTCTGTGGTGTACCTTATTTAGGGGAAGTTGTGAAATTTTCAAAGGTGATGTATCTTAGTTAGGAGAGGTTGCAGTGTTACGGGAGGTTGTATGATTTTCCAGGGCGAATATCCTGTGGTGTACCCTACTTAGGGGAGGTTGTGGGGGGTAGTCAATGCTTCTAATTTAGTTTGCAGTTTTACAGGGTTTGCACCTTGTGGTGTACCCTATTTAGGGGAGGTTGTGAAATGTTTTCCAGGGTTAGTACTCTGTGGTGTACCTTATTTAGGGGAGGTTGTAGTTTTGTTTTCCAGGGTGAGTACCCTGTGGTGTACCCTATTTAGGGGAGGTTGTGAAATGTTTTCCAGGGTTAGTACCCTGTGGTGTACTCTATTTAGGGGAGGTTGTAGTTTTGTTTCCCAGGGTGAGTGCTCTGTGGTGTACCCTATTTAGGGGAGGTTGTGAAATTTTCAAAGGTGATGTATCTTATCTAGGAGAGGTGGTAGTTTTAAGTTAGGGGTGGTTTACGCACTATATCGGTGAGCACCATTTAGGGGAAGCTGTGTTGTTTGTGGGTAGTCAGTTGTCTGTGCTCTATTTCAGTTTTATCTAATGTGTTGTTAGACAGTGAGCGTTACGTACAGCTCACAAGTGTAGTGGGCCTTTGGGCGGTGTGTGTCCCGATTTAGTCTTCGTATGTAGAGTGTACTCATTTCCGGGTTGTGGGGGTAGTCAACGCCTATAATTTATTTATTTTTTTGTTTCCAATTTTCCATAGTGTTCTCTATATTTTTTATATAGGAGGTTGTGCAGTTTTTCAAGGGCACTTCTCCCTGTAATGTACCCTTATTAGGGGAGGTTATGTTCTTTTCCAGAGTATTTCTTTGGGGAGGTTGTGGAGGTGCCTCTAATTTTCCAGGGCGAATACCCTGTGGTGTACCCTATTTAGGGGAGGTTGTAATTTTGTTTTCCAGGGTGAGTACTCTGTTTTGTACCCTATTTAGAGGAGGTTGTGTTATTTTCCAGGGTTAGTACGCTACGTCTGGGTTTTTTTGGTGGAGGTTGTTGGGTTAGTTCCCAGGGTTCCTGCCCATGGGGCATCTTTTCATGTTGACACTATGCTCCGGTTGAAGTTCGCCTACTTGGAACTCGTGGTCAATTGTTTCAAGTTCGTAGGACTTTGAGGGGGAAGTATTTAGATCTCTTCCTTAACCCTTAACGGACTTTTATCAGTGTCAGCACGCCTTCTCCTTGGTGTATTGTTGTTTTTGTGGAGGTATTCTGGACCGTATCTTACCTCTGTTGTGCCTTTTATTTGGGGATGTCGTTTTCTCCCAAGGGTCAGTGCCTACACTCACTTTTGTTTACCAGGGTGTTTATCTTGTGGTGTACCCGTGTTTGGGGAGGTTGTGGGTGTGATAACTCTCCATTGCATGGGTTTCATTCATCTAAGCCATGTTTCCCTAAGGGAGGGGGATGGGGTGTGTTGTAGTAATGCAATGTTATTTGCAGTTTTAACCCCTTCGACGCTTATGACGGAACGGTTCCGTCATGCACGTCGGTTGGGCTGTGCTTATGACGGAACCGTTCCGTCATGGCCCCGCCCGCGCTCAGAACCTTCAGCACTGCGCGGAAATCCGCGCAGCGCTGAAGGGGTTAAGGTATTTAGTTTTCCTGCTTCTTATTGCATACCTGCTCATGTTAGTGGTTTTTCTGTTATCTTTTGTAATACACTATTAGATGTGTGCATCTCATTGTTGTACTTTCATGTTAATGTTATATTTGAGGTATCTTGCATATCTTTCTCTGTATTTCTGCTGTCGTTCCCTAAGGAAGGAGGATGTGTAGTAAATCACTTCTCTACTATTCACCACTGTATAGCTCTGTAGAATGTATCATGACATCATGGAATGCCTGTGTGTCTCTCTGGGCTTACAGTGGCAGTTGGTCAACTCAGGCTGAGCTGTTGGGAGCCTGCTCCTGGTGGGGTTGTCTTTGTACTATCTATCTACTCTTTCTATCCTGATCATCTATGCTGGAAACGAGCCTCTAATAAAGGAACATCCTACATGTACAGATGGACTCTGTATCCTCATTTACAACACTGTGCTGCCAGGTGGGTCTGCTACTTTGCTGACCTGCTTTGTTGTGTTGGCCTGCTGCCTCCGATTTCTTCCCTGAGAGTGAGAAGGACTGAACCTGCATCTCTACATCCCAGATTCTAAGTACTCTCCAAGGGTTTGTTGGCTTGCCTCCTATATCTGAAGTCTCAGGGATATCAAAGACTTCACTTCATTCTATAAAAAGCATCTACACTTTGCTTGCTGCAAGTCTTGCTCTGCCAAGTGATGGCAATCCACTCTGGGGCCCTTGGAATTGAGTTAAAATTGCTGCATCTGCTAGAATCTGGGCATTGATGCTGTGAGATTGGGATCGACGCATCACCGCTGTTGCAGGGACCAGACCGGCCCATCACATTGCCTCCAGAACCACTGCTTCGGAACATTGCCGCCACTGCGTGGAGAAGACTACCGCATAGCCCCTCCAGCGTGAATTAACCTGGTGCATCGCATTCGGAACTGCTGCAATCAAACCGGTACTTTGCTCAACAGAACCAACGCATTGCTGCAGTTGCACGGAGAAATCACAACAAACACCCCAACTGTGTGGGACCATCAATGCATCTCTTGCTGTGACAAGGATTGAGGTACTTTTTGTCAGCGATCTGCGCATGGGTTTTGTAGCTGACCTGTACTTCATTACAGGCGGCCTGAGCTTTTGACTTTGTCCTGATCCAGCGTGACCAATTCACTCTTTGAGAGCTATTTGCTTCAAAGTGATATTTTTGCATTTAATCTTTAACAACTCATATCTCGATTTTCGACTTATTGGATTTTGTAATTTTAGTCTTGTTTTATTTATAAAATAATTCTCTAATTCTCTAAACTGGTGTGGAGTCTTTTTGGGTTGTTTTCACTGTGTTACTACGTGTTGTGTACACAAATACTTTTTCACCTTGCCTCTTAAATTAAGTCTGACTGTTCTGTGCCAAGCTACCAGAGGGTGAGCACGTGTTAATTTAAAGTGTGTTTCTGACTTAACCTGACTAGGATTATGGTTCCTGCGTTGACAGGGTGCATACCTTTGCCAGCCAGAAACACAATTTTCAACCATCCCTATACAGATAGTCTGCCTCTTGAATTGTCATTTTCAGCAGGGGTCTTTCCTTTTTCCCCACTAACAGACCAGGATTTTTCTAAATGAAGCTTGAGATATACAAATTTTACAGGAGGCTATGGCTATGCCACTTTTTTTAGCAAGAACAGCTACCAAGGGAAACAGGATGTCACTAGTCTCAGACTGCCCTCCACAAATTATACCAGTAACCTTTGAGAAGTTGGTACTCAGAGATATAGAAGCTTCCAGCAGTAAACACAAATATGTACATTACAATATTCCTGAGGAGGAGAACATTGCCTGCAGGTCACTAAAACACAACACCAAGTTAGTAATGAAACCAGCAGGCAAAGGGAGTGGATTTGTTATTCAAGACACTACTCACTACTGTGAGGTAATCCTAGAAACCTGGCAGACACCAAGTGCTACACCAAAATTGACAGCAATCCTAGCAAAGATAGCCAGAATGTAATCCTGAACATTACCAGACAAGGAATGGGTTTAGAGTCTAAATGAATAAATGAACTTTTGGACAGACCGAATCCTTGTATCAAAAATATGGAGTAGCCCCCGACAGGCCAATAGTCTCAGGTTGTGGCTCGGTGCTAGAACCACTTTGTAAATACATCAACTTTTTTATCAAACCACCAGTATTGAACACCAAGAGATACAGCAGGGATAGCATGGATTTCATCAATACCATTGAGTACAGCCCCTTTGATGAATCAGGGGACAGTTTGGTAACCATGGACATCCAAGCATTATATACTAATGTTCCTCAACAAGAAGCCCTTAGAGTGATTAAGGAAACACTAGACCATAGACCATAACCTTCACAGGTCCCCACCTGGTGCATACTATCACTCACAGAAGTAGCTCTTAAAAGGTACTGTTTCCTTTTCAGCAACAGCTTTTACTATCAAAAGAAAGGCATAGCCATAGATGCGGGCTTCACACTAGATTTAGCTAATCTTTTCAGGCAGAATACAAAGAACAACAAATATTTGTCCACAATCCATAATATGATAACATCTTGAAATGGACCAGATACATTGACAATGTATTCCTACTATGGGAGGGCCCACTTTCTAGACTTAAGGAATTCCACAATTGGCTCAACACTAGATCCAATGGCATACAATTCATCATGTCTAATGGCACCGATGAAATCCCTTTCCTAGACCTAAAACTCCTATCAGACAACAACAAACTGTACATCTGACTGTTCAGGAAGCCCACAGAGAGAAACCCTCTCGTACAATATGGTAGCCACCATCCACATGACTTCAGGAACAACCTTTCTTTCTGACAATTTCTTAGGTTCCGACAGAATTGTTTCTGAAAGGACTACTATTTCAGTGAGTCATATATACTCATTACCAGACGCACTGGTAGGGATTACCTTAAAAGATTGGTCAAACAGGCCCGGAACAGAGCTTGGTATTGCCCAAGGGAGGAACTCTAGACACCACATGACAGAATAAAACAAAATGACTGGTTGATTTGTGTAAACCCCTTTAGCACAGCAAGCAATGCTGTCAAGGATATTCTCAACAAACATTGGGACTTGATTTTGTTCAATATACCAAAACCAGAAAAGCAGATGTATGCATTAAAGAGGGGAGAGGATGTAGCCTTACGGCTAGAGCGGTTGACCTCGAAGCTGGGGAACCGGGTTCGAGTCTCGGTAAGGACGCTCAACATCCTGTGATTCTGGGCAAATCACTTAATCTCTCCAGGCCTACCAAGAATGAATGTGTCCTTCTGTAACGAAACGGGTGCTCATGTAAAGCACTCTGATACACAATTTGGGTCTAGTTTGCGCTATATAAAACTCTATTGAAAAAAGAGGGGATCTAATATTGAAGATCTGATAGTCAGAGCAGCCCTTCCTAAGCCTCCCACACCCATCTTGACATCTCAATGGTGTCTACCGCCTGCGAAAGACCATTACAAATGCGGCCACTTGAACTGCCTGCAAATATTGTAAAGAAACAAAGGATTTTGTATTCAATTAAATATGGTTAGTTTTAGGGTCACTAATGAATTGTAATTCTAACAAAGTAGTGTATGGTATCTGGTGTCCCTGCAACAAGATCTACATTGGACATACTACACAAAAGGTCAAAAATTAGATCTTACAATGTAGATGCCACATCAAATGTAATGTGACTGGCGCTCCCATGGTTGAAAATTTCCAGGAACAACTGCATACTACAGAGGCGATCTTATGGCAAACAATTGAGCAGCTGACACCCGACACAAAAGGTGGCAAAATGACACCCTGACTGATACCCAGTGAACTAAGATGATTAGACCGGGCGGACTCAATTATATGTGGATTTAAAAGTCTTGAGGATTGGTAGGCAAGCAACTATTCTTTGACCTTACCATCCCTTTATTAACTTTATACAGAACCCCTGCATTAAAACTGCACCCCACAGGCTTTTTATATGCCCCTATGACAATGCAACTTGTATTTGTGCGGCTACAATCATTTGGTTATTAACAGTGTAATATTGTTGTGATGACTCTGTGTTGTTTAACAATATTGTGTTCTTGGGCTCTGTGCTCCTGAGTTTCGCTAACCTTAAGGTCTTTGGGAGTCTTTTTCTCTAGTCTTTCCTCCTTTTTGTTAGGTCTCGCTGAGCCCAGAGCATGCGCTGGCTCGGAGAGACATTTTGGAGGTGAGTTTTCAAAGTGCTGCTGGCTGGCCTAGCGCTTGCGTTCACGCGAGCGTGCACGTGCGAACCGCTAGCCTTCAGCAGCACTTTGAAAACTCGTGCTTTAGCGTGTCATCGCGATTGCGATCACTTTCGCTTTCAGAGCGATCGCGATAACCTTCGCTTTTACAGCCGCGCGGCGTTTCTTTTACTGTCGTGCGGCCAATGCTTGTTTTACATGCAAACCATCTCCCCCACCCTTCTCACCTACCCACCTGCTGCCCACTTCCTTCCCCACCCACCTCCCGCACCTCCCTCCCCGCAGTCTCTTTCCCGCTCTCATGTGTGCGCCCCTACTTTCCTCTGACTCTTTCTTTCCACCTATGTCCCCATCTCGCTGCCTCCTCTTCTATCACTCCCTCTGATGCCATATTCTCCATTAATTGAAAAGATTGATCTTCTCCCGCAAACTCCTCCCACTCTATTATAGTGACCACGCCCCGTATTACTGTTAAACAGCCTCATCCAAGCCCCTCCTGCTTGACCAGGTCTACCTCATTAGAATAACCCCCGCCCCCAGGCTTCATTCATAAAGCCGGGCACGGCCCCAGAATAACCGCTCACTGGTTACCCCGGGGAACTTCTAAGGGTGAGCGAAGGATTACTGCTGACTCAAGTTAAAGGGACTGAAATAGTCTCTCAATAGTCCCCCAGGGGAGCACTTCTGTCATGCGGACTTTCAAGACGGCCATATTGGAAAGGGGATGTCACCTTAAAGTCCTCAGAAGGGACGCAACGTTTACTTTCATTCTCTCACCAGAGATAACAGTTTTAAGGATTTCATGGCTGCAATTCTAAAACACTAACATAGATAGCATAGCTGATGACGTCAGAGGACTTGAAACCAATGGTGTCACAAGAAGACCTCAATGAAAGAATAAGACCTCCTCAATTAAACATAAAATTATTATAACAACTCCCAATTCCTCACTACTCACGTGACATGGCTAGATTAAATGTCGAAAATATACTTGCCAACGTTTGACAACAGCTAAGAATACAGTGGCTACTTGATTGGTTTTATAAGGGCGTGACCGGTATTATAATGTCCTGCTGGCCTGGTACATAAATTAGAAATATCACCTAAAGTCGATATATTTCCCCCTTATAAGCACCTATTTTAAGCAATAAATGCTAGAAGAAAGCATTTGAAAATGTGTTCTACATCTGCCCGAATGACCTTTGGCTGATAAATTAAGGCCATATTAAAAACAAGCATTGGCATAGCCAATAGGTCTCGCCTTTGGGACCTTATAAGTGTTTAGCCATGCAACAGTTGATATTGTTGCACCAAGGATATTGTGCTGCCTAACTAAATACTTATAAGGTCCCAAAAGCGAGACCTATTGGCTATGCCAATGCTTGGTAATAATATTGTTGTTGAATTTAATTTAATGAATGTCTTAACTTGTGTTCAGTTGAGCCATCTTGTCTCCACATGCAGGCTGCATGAGAGACTTCCTGTTTAAACTCAGACGCACTACCGCGCGCTGACTGCTCGTTCTCAGAACAGCGATTGAACTCAACGCTGCTGTAAGAATGGAGCTTCGGCTCCAAATCGCGCTTTCCCCCTTTTTTCAAGCTCATTCCTGATGAATATCACATTTTTTCACAGGGAATTCTAAAGTTTTCCTTTTGCAACTTGATGTGATGGTGGGTAAGCATCCCCGCATGCGGCGGTCCACATTGTTTGCTCATACTTCAGGCACTGTGGTGTTTTTCACCTCAATTAACACACATTCTCAGTGCTCCGCGCCTTGATACCCAAAAAGTGTCCCTTTTATCCATGGTCAGTGACTGGCTACCGCCCTCCCCCTATGACCTCACCACCCCCGGACACAGGAACATAGACGTGGTATCTTTGGAAGGCGGGAGGTCGCAAGACCCCCCGGACGTATTTATTAAGTTATAAAACAATAAATGTTTTAATTGCATAATAAACAGTTATACAAAAAATCAGCAGGACATTAGATACATTATTGTCAACAGGTGTGAGTGACTATCCTTAACAAAGACTCTAATACAGATTGTTTCCTAACCGAGTCTAACATCCTCCTCTGCATTTTTGTATACTAACATTTCTGGGCCATATGGCAAGGTCGCTAACCGGTGTCAGGTCCTACTAGCTGCGCCTCCCCTACAGATGTGCGCATGCGCAGCCGGGCCCGGTAATTACCCGGTCCACGCCGTGAACTTCATTTACCCACTAAAGGAGGGCCCTTACTCTGCGCCATCCGGTGACGTCATGAGTATGCGCACGCGGGGTGGCTACCAGCCTAAGGAAAGCGTGACTCCCCAACCCGCGCCCCTTTGAAGCACCAGTTACCTTGCCCCTGAAGTTCTAGGAGGGGCCAATGGCCCCTCCCCCTGGGCGGGAACCTCCATAGGATGATGCCCGCCCCCTCAGACCTTCAAATAGTTGCTCACCGGTCATGACCTTACCGCCACAGGCCAGCATTGTTAACCGACGATCTGGCCTCCCCCTTTACCTAGACCTAAGCCAGGAGCGCGCTTACTGTGCAAATCCCTCCAACCAGGCCCAGACATTATTAGACCACAAGACGTTCGCTGCCTCAGTCAAGTGCACCCCGTCCCTCAGGTAAAAATGCTCGCCCCAGATACACCCATGTGGAATCGTCTGCAACTGGGGGGCCCGAAATAATTTGTCCAACCGTGTGTTGATCCTCCGTACCGAGTGATTCAACGCCCTGACCGAGTCCCCCCCTCACCACTGCCACCGAGGAATAAGTTGCGACCAAACTACTGTGGAACCCGGACAAGTCCTGGCCACCCACCCCGCAGTGGAAATGATCTCTTCAATAAGCATGCGCCTCCCCAATTTGGCCAAATCATTCTCCCCCAGGTGAAGTATCACCACTGACGGGGGGCGGGCTGCTGAGCTAGGAGTCCCTGGAAAAAATTCCTAAATTGACTGAGGCATAAACCCCCTCTCCCGAAGAATGAGATAACAAAACCCTTTTGCGCCGCCTTCATCCTACGATCTCCTGAAAGGAAAACATGTTCCGCACGCCTAACATAAGAGTGGCCCACAATCCAAGTCACCAATTTCTTGTGTCCTCCGTGCTGTGCCGATGTCGGTCGTTGGCGCCCGGTGGCGAGTTCCTCCCCTGCATGACAGGTTTGAGAAACTGCAAAAAAACAGAAACATACCGGGCGTGAGCACCATCCTGTCACAACATGTCAATTCGTACATAACTCTTGTAACGTTCGGACGACCATCTCCCCAGTTTCTTCACATTCTCCACTGAGAGACCCTTCGCCACTGCCTCAGTTGCTGCCCCAATCCTAAATGAGTGGGTGCCGAATTCCCTTGGACCGAAACCTGCCAGTCTGACCGTTAGCTCCAAGACTCGCCTAAACTGGTACCTGGTTAATGGTGTACCATCGGCGTGACACAGCAGTGTGCCCCCCGCCGTGCCCTCCCGCTGCCTGCAGAAAGCCTCCACGTGAGAAACCGGGCAGCAAGGGTTGGCCCGCGCCCGGTGGAGCACTATGGTGTGACCCCGAGAGTCCTGATCAGTTTTTGATCTCTGAATTGTAATTCTCATAACGTCCTCCCTGATCTCCACACCGGCCCACCGTATTCCGCCCACCCTATCAGCTTTCGACCCAGCAACTAACTACCCAACCCTCAAAGCCCCATAGAAGGCCAGGGAAAATGCAGCCTTGAACAAAATTACCTCCCACTGCGAGCTACAGACACTGTGCAGCGCCCCCAATAAGGCTGTCAACCGTGCCAGTCCAATGGGCCTTCTCTTATCACCCCGGTAACCCTGTAAACGGCGCCAACCCCTCAAGGCTTTGCGCACCAGAAAGGTGTTAGTGGGATCTCGCATGCCCTTACCCTGAGCGAAGAAGGAGACCGCCGCCCAATGTCTGCCCGCAGCCGCCACTGAGCGCCCTTCCCTGTGCATCGATTCTAGGTAAGCTGCAAAGCTGTCCTCCTGGGCCCACCTAACCTCCCATTCCTGCCCCAAAAAAGCCCGGTAAGACAAAAACGCCCCTTCGTAAGCTGTCTTGGTCCTGGGGGCTAAGCTAGCAACCACGAGGTCCTGTAATCTGGGGCACCAATCTGCCAAAGTACTGCCGGGAATTGCGCCGGCTGGGGATCTGCTGCAGGAAGATGTTCCCTGAAAACCTGCATTTTAAAGCGAGAAAGGGAGTCAGCTGCATTGCTGAGGATGCCAGGGACATGCTTGGCCCTGAAAACCACATTCCATTTTAAGCATTGCAACACAATCTCCTTTAGTAAGCGCAGTATGAATGGACAGCGTGCCCCCTGCTGGTTTATACATTCCACAACCGTCATGTTATCCGACCAGAACACCACGGATTGATTGCATAAGTGTTCCGGCCAGACCATCAATGCTACCCATATCGGGAAGAGTTCCAGAAAGCCAATATTGGTGGTCAGTCCCCGTGTCCTCCATTCTGCTGGCCACCGCTGGGCGACCCACCTGGTACCCAGGATGGCACCAAAGCCCGTACTCCCCGCAGCGTCTGTCCATAAGCCCAATTCTGCTGATGTGGAGGGAGGACCTGACCACACTACTCTGCCATTAAAATCCTCCAGGAATGCCATCCAAATAAGCATATCCTGGCGAACTTCAGATGACAACCTCATGCGGTGATGTTTCTCCCGTAACCCTTTCATAGCTTGGGCAATAGAGCGTGAGAAAGGGCATGCCATTGGGATGACCCGAAGTGCAAAATTCAATTGCCCCACCACCTCCTGTAGCTGTTGCAATGTAACCTTGTCTTTGCGTAGGCATTGACGTAGGGCTGCTCTAAAGCTAGACACCTTGGCCATGGGTAACCTTAAGCATCCTTCCACTGAATCAATTTCGATACCAAGGAATTCCAAACAGGTGGACGGTCCAACCGTCTTCCCCGGCGCTAGCGGAACCCCAAAAGCCCGCATGAGCACACAAAATTCCTGCAACGCCCAAGCACACTCCTGAGATCCCGCCGCACCTAAGAAAAGGAAATCGTCCAGATAATGCATAACCTGCCGGTGGCCCGTCGCCTCTCTCATGACCCATTCCAAAAATGAGCTAAACGCCTCACAGTAAGCACAGGAGATGGAACAGCCCATGGGCATACATTTATCCATATAGAACTTGCCATCGAAAGTGAAACCTAAGAGATGGTGGTCCAGAGGATGGACTGGGAGGAGACGGAAGGCAGATTCTATGTCTGATTTTGCCATCAATGCCCCTGGCCCCAGCGCCCGCAATAAGTCAACTGCCTGGTCAAATGAGGCATACTTTACACTACAAATCCCCTCATCAATCGCATCATTCAGTGACGCACCTCTAGGTGCCGACAGGTTGTGGATCAATCTGAACTCCCCTTTCTCTTTTTTGGGTACTACCCCTAGTGGAGAACACACAAAATCGGGGACAGGCACCTTCTGGAAAGGGCCAGCTATCCTACCCAGGGACAGTTCCTTGCTAATCTTAGCAGCCACCACTGTGGGGTTATGTTGTACTGACAGCTGATTCCTGCAATGTGCGCTACCTGTGTACCCCCCTGCCGGGATCCTAAAACCTTGAGAAAAACCTTCCTGAAGTAGAGTGGCCACTGTGTGATTCGGGTACCTATTCAACCAAGGGATCATTGCCAGAACATCTATAGGGGTTGGGATATCCAAAATATCTGATCTACACTGGCTTCCCCCTCCCCCTCTGACTGTGGTTGCCCTGCTTAGACCTGCAATATTACTCGGGGTGGGAGGGATGACCGCAGACTGAACATGCATGTCTGAATTTACAGGTGCCAGGGGGCCTCGTGCAGGTGCGCTTATTAAAATCCCAACACACCCCTTTTCTCTCAGACCTCCCCCCTACTCCTACCCAGGACCTCGCTCCCCTGGGCCGCCCGAAAGGGGTGTTGAGGTCTGGTGGAGTACCCCCTGACCGCACTGGTGGACTGGAGTGGGGCTGAGCTCCCTGAGAACTGCCTATGCCATGACACAGAGTCAACCTTGTCCCATGTCAATGATGTGTCAAATTCCTTGGCTTTCCTGAAATTGACATCATACTCCTTCCAGGCATCCCCCGGGTACTGCTCGCTCCACCCCACAATCCTACTCTGGTAGCAAGCCAATGGCGCCTGCACATTAGGAGGCCGTTCGGCCATGATGGTCGTGAATACTGCGAAAGCCCTAACCCAATTGAGCAAAGTTTCCTCTACCCTAAATCTAGCACACTGTGCCCTCCATTCACTTGGATACATCCACTCCTTTAGTGTCTTTGCCTGTTCCATTTCCCTGTGATCCAGTAGCAGTGAAAAAATGTAAATATATTTTCCCGCCCATATCAATTCTTTCGTTGCCTGGGACACATGTTGTGCCAAATTCTCACTCCTAGAGGGCAATGACCCATCACCCAAGAGAGGCAGGGCCACCTCCTTACCATTTTCTTGCGCCCGGGCCGGTTGACCACCATCTGCCTTCGGTTGGGCGGGGCTGGAACCTGTAAGTGAAGAAGAGGGGGGAACCGCAGCTCTATCAGCCGCCGCTGCTGATTTAATCTTTTCTACCAACTGTGCTGCTTCCGCAGCATGATCTGATGACGCTGGTAACACGCTCCCCTTTTGTAGCCAAGGCAACAAAGCCGCTATTTGGGATACCAATTCAGGCGGGACCGAGTCCGG
The DNA here is from genome assembly GCF_964204655.1 of Triturus cristatus. NCBI lineage: Eukaryota > Metazoa > Chordata > Amphibia > Caudata > Salamandridae > Triturus > Triturus cristatus. The sequence goes on from NC_140583.1 coordinate 885,047,768, forward strand.
GTTATCCGCTGGGACTACGGGCGCCCCCGGGGGCATGGCTGGTGGCACTGAGATGGTAGGCATTGGAGTGACCAGCGGCGGCAGGCCCGGCACCGGTACCACGGGCGGGGAGGCAGACCCCACAGGAGGTGGTGCCGGTAGCATGGCAGGAGCCGGTACCGTGGGCGCCGGAAACACCGGCACAGGTATAAGGGGTACCGTAACCGCGGGTGCGGGTGGAATCGAAACCGGTACTACTGGGGCTGGGGCACTGCACCTGCGCTTCTTGGCCTTAGACGTCTTTGGCGGGCTAGCAAAATCCCCTCTTGGCAAGGGTGCCTTCCGCTGCCGCGCGGGCCTGCCTGAAGGGACTGGGGGATCATTAAACCTTTCATTCATGCGGGCCTCCAATTCATCCACTTTACTCAATCTCCTATTAATGCTGTTCATCTCCTGCATCATGGCCTGCATCATAGCCTCCATCCTGGACCCCCCTTCACCACCCATCGACCCCGGCATGACTTGGGTGCACCGCCCTACACTAATACCCCAACACAGGTGTAAGTACGCTTATTACCTTCACCAGATGGAGGATATACATGGGGCTGTAAGCACCATGCAACCGTAACCGCAACGCCCCGGCTTATCCGGCTTGTCAGGGGTGAGTGAACTCTAACGTAGACCCACCCGGCGGCTACCAGAAGCAATGCAATGCGAGCCCCCCGCTCACCTCTTACCATTCGAATCCTGCGCACTCTCAGCCGGAAATAGACCTGCGTCTAACACCGCCGTCCACCACTCGGTTTACCTCGGGAAAAACAGCAATGCAGTAATAACCCACCTAAAATAGAACATATGTTAATTCCTGGGAGTGGTAAAGCACACAGATTTGAAAGCCGACTGTATAAAGGTAAACACGCATGTACTTTCTGTGACTGCCCAAACCACTGCCCTTGGCTGTTGCCCCTACCTTAGCAATTAAAAGAACGTATACGAGCGATCGTTTCAGGGCACGCGCCCTTGTTATACACACTCCTGTCTCTCTAAAGCTCGCTAATTACGGCCTTTTAATGCTCCTTGCGCGCGCTTGTTTCTCAAAGCACCCCCACTACGATAAGATTAATAACCTCCTAACAGGCTCCAGTTGGCGTAACTGACGCTTCTCTCCACACGGAGCTCGGGCGAGAACCAGGGGGGGTGAGGGGGGGGGAGAAGGTCTTTGTCTGCTGAGGTCTACGGGGAGCTGACGTATCTAGCGTAGAAATAAAAGGTAGACCCACTAAATGACGATCGTCATGTATTTACCGCAGCCCTCAAGGTCACGCCACAGCCTCTCCCAGAAGTTACCCCAGCCCAAACAAAGGAAAAATAAGCACTAGTTACTTAATACAGCGCGAGCTACCACGTGTCGGGTCTCTAGGCGCTATTATACGGGCCTTAATGATTCCAATGGTACCCGTAGCAGTCTTAGAAAGGCTGAGAATCAATGAGAATGGGCGGGAAAAGACCGCTCTGCTGGCGTTTTTTGCCGCACCCCACCCGCTGCCTCGCAATACCTCTTTCGCACAGCTCCCCCGCAACAGTCCCCGCCGGGCTAACGAAACACGAAAAAACATCTTTCGGGCACCGGACCTCGTTTCGAGCCGGATCTGCACCAGCTTCCTCCGCCGGGTAACGACGAAACCTGCAAAAGGGGAATCAAAATTAAAAGACACGTGAAAAATTGAAGCCCCGAACGCCGGGGCACGTCCGTTGTGGGGGAGCGTCCAGGCAACAAGGGAGTCACCTGGGCGCTCCCCACCTCTTTATTCTACAGTGGCCCGCCCCCCTCCCCTCCGACCCGGACGTCGATTAACGACATCCGGGTCAAGGTGGCAACCAATCGGTGGCAGGGCGCGCCCCAGAGGACACGCCCCACCACCGAGAGGTCCGGAAGGAAAGGGGGAGGTCGCTGCACCGCCATGCAGGCGGGGGGGCCAAGAGCCCCCCCTTTCCATTTGGTGCAACGGGCCGCATGAGGCGGATAATGTTATTCTATTACCGTTTGAAATACTCGGGTGTCTCTTACTTTGAAGCTTGGTGCAATGACGGGATTCCCTCCCTGCATGAAGTGTATAATTTGATTTGCGATTTGAAATCTTTGGGGGGGTTTTCTCACTTTGATCAGTTTACACCGCCGTTGCTCCCTGTAGATTATGCATTGTTTTGTATTTCGCACCCTGGACTACATTTGGCTCCTTTAGCGGGGTTTAGATCACTCACCTGTGTACTGTATATGCTCAAACATGCATGATTACACCCATCTAGCGTGCAGACCTTGCATGGATTTTTTCACTCCTCATGATTTTAATTTCCTTTTCCCACTGACATACTTTTTATCTCTAATACTCAGTGCATGGCTTAAATTTTTTCCCTTAATGGTAGCCTTGTGCGTTTCAGATCGGTGCATATAATATAATTGTTTCAGAATAACCATATCCTGTTTATCTCTGTACAGAAGACGTAAGGCTACCCCTACTCAAAGTTTCACATGAGGTTTGTGATTGATCACCAATTAAAACCATATATGTCCTTTGTTGTAGGTATCTTCTTGTATATCCTGATGAAGACTGTTACTAAACTGAAAAAATGGGGTCACATCGTCAACGTGTTCACTGTTGACTTTATTGAAATATTGCCATCGGTGGAACCCTGAATACAGGGCTTCACAGTCCTTGATCGTAATCTTCAATCAACTTTTGTTTTTTCTAATATATTTTTCCTAGGTATACTGGGTCACCCCGCATTTTGTTTGCTAGATTATTACCATCACACAACAACACAAATAATACAAAAACTCAACAGACATTCTGACGTGAAAAAGTGTAATAGTTTTATTTATACTTAAAGAGGCCAAGTTTTGCATGGCTCAATCACATTTTAGGTCTGGCCTTTTCTGTTCCATTTAATAGAGAGAGCCTGCAAAAGACCTAAAGACAGGTTGACCTGTTTTCTGAACTTGTTAGGCTTGGAACCATAACAAAAACCACAAGTTACATGCCTATGTATCATTCTGCTGCTTTGCTACTGATGCACATTTTCTAATATAGCACATAGTTTGATGCTTGTAATAAATGTATGATTGGATAAAGTGTTTGGTAACCCCATCACACTACGCCAGGGAAATGTCCCAGTTGGCGTTGTTAATATAGTAAGATGTGCTAAAAGGTATGAACAAAACCTGTAAATTGTGATGTGACAGGTCAGCCTCTGATTGAGACTGGCCCAGCTGTTCATTTTTCCTGCAGTTCGGTGCCCAATTACATGGTGATTTATTTGCGCTATACTTTTTACATTTACTGTTATAAGGTGTTCTCTAATAAGCTTTTATAAAACGTTCACAAAACATAATAGTAAAATGCATGGCTCAACTGAAGGGGTTGTTTCTGTTGATAATAAGAATCACTTTTAAAACAATCACATTAGTGAATGATTTCAGGTAGAAAATATCTAGTGTTAGCACACCGCGTTCCCAAGCTGATCTAGGACGACGCTTTATTTTTATTTGTTTTTATTGAGCAGAATACAACAACATACATTAAAGTCAGCACCCCTTAATATCGATATATATTATGCTATAATTAATACATCATTTTAAATTGTAGAGGAGTAATCATCTTCATCCTACTCTTGTACTTAAAGTGCAGATGCAGTTAAACTCAGAACCCTGAGAATATCATTGAACAACATAATTTAAACAATTAGATAAAATGCCAGTGCTAGTACAAATATGTGCTCCAAAAAGGAAGCTAAACTAAAGTGCAAGCCTTCTCTAGGACGACGCTTTCAACAACCGGAATAAATACAGTTGACAAACTTTGGGAAGTCAACCCTTCGCCTCAACACACTGGCTCTAACACAAGTAGGATAAATTAAGTGCCATCGAATCTCTAACATTCACCAACCAGTTTATTGACTATAATCTTACTAAAGGGTCTATACTCTATACATAGAAATTGCCATGTCCTGAAGATGGTCTTGTAGATGAATCGCGCAAAAGACTGACACACCAACCCATTCCTTCAATCTATCATTGAACCTTTACGCTCATGAAAAATATGTCCAATATAGGCTGTTTTCATCATGATTCACGTTGTAATGGCTTTTATTGCATTTGTGATGATGATCAGCTATTGGTAAAATCTTCTGCTTCTATCACTGATGTATTTATGAGAATTGTTGTACCCTTTGACTGTCTTAAAAATATAAATTTGTATAAAAATAAGAAATACACCCTTCTTTGGCTATTTTGCTTAAAAGATTAGATCACTATTGAGTTATTTTATTATCCTTCAGTCTGAATTTACCCTGTGTGAATGCAAATTTAAGGGCATTCACAGGTATAACCTGGAAGAAATATAATTGATGTTTAAATAACATCCCTTGTGTGCTCCCTTACTTGATACAAGATTTGGTTGGTGGCACGTTTTATTGTTTCTCTTTTTATTCTTTTGGCATATGGTTGCAATGATAAAAAAAAAACATTGCATCAACATGCCAAAGCCAGACCTATTGGTTTTTCCAGTGCTTGTTCAATCATGACACTTCACTAACATTATATTTATGTTGCGAATACAGTAGGTACTTTTTATACTTATAGTTCATATTTTTATTCATCAACAGATAGATGTCAGTCAGAGGGCAGATAAAATTGCATTTGAAAGTGAAAAACACCATTCAAAGGTTGCCACCCTTTGCTCGGAAAAGGTTTTTTTTCAAGTGAGATGAAAATTGGAATGTTAAATTCATATGGGTTAACTGTACAAAACAGTTCATGTCTGATTCATCCACACCAGACCAGTGTTTTGTTTAGAGCTTTGAGCACACCTCTCTGGTAGAGAGTCAAGTGGAGGTAATGGCAATTCTTCCAGACTAACTTCTTAAGACCTAATAAGTAATAGAAAGAAGGTCAATCTATCGATAAACTATTAAATATATGGGTACATTTCTAGATGTAATATGAGTTCAAGCTCCCAGATATATAGAAATATATAAAAGAAAGTTAATTAAACACATGGGTGACACCAGATATGTATCAAGAGCTCACATGTTGAACCCTGGGAAGAATTAAATTGTTTTTGGGTACAAGGCATAGTGCTTGATTTGAGCCTATGGTTTCCTGCCCTGAGGCCTGGAGGTCATCAGCCAGGCAATGCTCTTAGAGAGTGCTTCAGTACCCATGGGCCGAGTTTGCACTTTATAAAGCTGCAGGCGCTCACTGTCCGATTGCAGGCAATGGAAGGACATTCACAGCATCTGCATGATGGGAAACACGAGTTCTCTTTCCATTCGGTGTGGATAAACACATTGCCTACTGCGGGAGAACATGGAGACTAATAATTTCACACTTTATTCTGCTTTACACAAAGGGACACAGTATGTGAACTGTGTAGCTAAAAGAAAAGAAGATGGCACTGATCTTTTTTACAGTTGAAAAATCTTGAGTGCATCTCTCGGAGATGAAGAGGGAGTTGTATTTTAAATCAGAAATCGTGTATTACAAAGGGAGAGATCTCAAAAATCCTACTTTCTGGCTGCTTGAAACGATAGATTTTTTCCTCATTACGTTCAATGTCTCGATTCTCTTACATGCATTCGCATGGAGGTAAAACAATGTTTTCATGAGGAAGATACCAACCACACATTCTTGCCTGCTGTACACATCCCTGAAGAGGAAATCAAGCAAGTTTGGAAAACCATGAAGTTCGCTAAATATGTGAGAGGTTTTTGAACAAAAGCTCAATAAAACTTTTTGCTCTTATAGGGCCAGATGCATCAAGCATTTTTTGCCTTCGCAAACGGCCGATTCGCTTCTGATGCAGCAAACCCTATTTTGCAATGAATCCCCTAGGAATCGCAGAAAGCGTTAAACACACTTCCATGCATTCCGTTTTGTGATTTTCTAATTCTGAATCGCAAATATTCGCAATTAGGAAATCGCAAAATGGTTTGTTGATGCATCTGGCCCTTAATTTTTAAAGACTGTGCTGGAAAATGCATCATTTTACCCCATCAAAAAAAAAATGCATGGCGGAATTTCCCACCTCCCAATGCCGTGCGCCCACCCCATGCTGTGTCCCCACCACCTCACCAAGTTCACAAGCCACCACTGCCTGGCACTTACAAATTACGCCCTGATAAGGTGAATGGTGAGATTTCTGTGTAGAAAGGTATCCTCTCAGTACATTTTTCTCACGTCTTTCAGTTTGCACAGAGATCTGTGTGGCTCCTATGGGAATGTTTTTCCCTCTGACACTAGTTTCGACTTTGTTTTATCAAAGCAGCACATGAGCGCCACTAAAATGCATTGCTGTTAAATAACACGACATTTGAAAGGTAATAAAATAATCCCAGACGTGCTTACTACTTTTACAACTCTTATTTGAATGAAAATGTCAAACAGAAACTACAAGCTAATATCTAAGCACGTAGCCATTTTTATTCCCTTTTTGCATTGGTAAACAAAGACGTCCCTTTTTCTTGCTTGTATTACATTTACTGTACATTTTCATAATCATGCCTAACTTGTGCAGAAAAGTGGCTTTACCTCAAGGGATGTGGTGAAGCCGACACATCTGCTGACTTTGGAACTCAAAAACTATGTGAGAGTCATGGCGACGGCTCAATAACCTGTGGTGTAGCGCAAATCACTTAATCGCCGGGGACGGGGTGGGGTGGGGGGGATATGGAATGTAACTGGTGGTCATGTGCCACTACCTTTGGATTGTGTGCGCTTCATAAAACTGAAAAAAGGCTTCCAACAAGTTTGCGACTTATGTTGATGAATTACATGTTGTTTTTTGCTGTGAGCAAAAACAAATTGGATTTCCGAATCCAGTTATCACACATCTAAGCACAATACCCTCATTCTAGACAAGTATTGGCAAGGCCAAAAGTTCTGGTGTTGCCCGCCAGCCCTTTGGCAAACTCTGTAATAGTTTTTGCAAAACGTTATTGTTCGGGAAGCTGTCCGAACCTTCATCAATGTCACATAAAACATTGGCTGAAGGCAAACTTTTTTTGGGCTAAAAAAAGCTCACCTCACCATAGACCAGTGGTCTTCAAACTTTTAAAACCTGTGCCCCCCCCCCCACGGAAAAAAATAAATTAATCGGGCTCCCCTCTGATTTTTTTTTTCCCATTATATTGACAATGTTTGATATATCTCGACTTATTTAAAGAGGAGACATATTCAAACATTACAGCTAAATTCTCTTACTGTTTAAAAAATGCAACCAAATAAATGATTGCCAAACATGCTATTCTGGTCAGGCAGGCCTTACTAATGTGTAAAAATACCCACAGTGTGATTCTTAGAAACGGGGATGTAGAAGAATATTCGGAGTCCCTTCCCTTTTGACACTTTCTCCCAGCTAGATATAAATAACAAAAGATGTTAGTGATGACCCATTACAGAGAGGCTTAGTGGCACTATTTTTTTCCCGCTTAAAACAAAGCACTGCTGTGAGCTTAATGCTTCTTTTGGCTACAACCTGGCGCCTCCCCTGGGTTCACTTGATGCCCCCCTAGGGGGGCCCGCCCCTCAGTTTGAAGACCTCTGCCATAGACTCTAATTTTTCTTTTTTTTTATTGAGCAGAAAAATAGAAAGAAATGTATTATGCCTTGGTAAATACTCAATATGTAGTCGGTAAGTGATAAAAAGAGATCCATCAAAGTATAATATAGCAGCAATACAATTCATTCATAATAAAACATCGACAAAAAGTAGAAATCTACTTTAACATAGAATGATATTATAGTTCATTATTTCACAAATAAGAATTTTGGAGTGGAAAAAGCAGTAGATATTGTACAAGACCAATGGAAGGATAAACAACATGGAAAAATCCCCAATTTGTTCCATAATTTTCCAAACCCTCTTAAACCTTTTGATCGCGCCTACTCTTTTGCGTAAGCCTCTTCGAATCTACTTGTGCGGGTCATTTTCTTATGCCATTCTATATATGTGGGAACTCTACCTGTCCTCCAATTCTGCAGAATCAAGAATCGCTCCACCAGTGACGTAATTGAAATAAAGGCCTGCTTGGCTTTAATATTAGTCGCGGATATTTTCTGTTTTGACCAACCAAAAAGTGCCACAGCGGGTTCCAGGATAAGTTGGCTCTATAAGCCTTTACTTAGGGAGCCAAATATTTTTACCAGGATTGAGCCAGGAATGGGCAAGAAAAGAAAGTATGAAGCCATTCTCCACCACCTGGTTGCTGGCACCTAAAACATCTATCTTCCAATTCTGGGTACATTCTATTTAATGCTTTTGGGGTGTAGTATGCCAACCATCATGAGAGGAAAGACATACCCTTAAAATTTGCAGCCCTTACGGCTTTACTACAGAGTTGCGAGATTGTCTGCCACACAACCTCGGAAAAAAAGCATTGCGTTGTCGTAGAAATTTTTGCTAAGAAATTCTTTATGAGATGGTTTTCCCCTTGACTCTGCAGAAACCTATACCAATTACCCATCCCGTTCAACCTGGTTTTAAAAAGAGCGGTCAATAATGGCGAAGGAACAACACAAGCAGGAAAAAAATGTTGTGCCAAGTGATACACCTTACTCCCAAAAGTAGATGACCCAGCTCTTGAATCCATTAGAATTCCAAAACCTTAATTAGGTGGACTGGATTTATGGACCTACAACTTTACATTCCTTTAACTAGAGATATCCATAACCCGCCCCCGGCGCGTGGGTTGTATAGAGAGACTGGAGTCTAACACAGAGGTCTTTTAATGTCTTATACCTCGTTTTTTTTGGGAGTTTGGCCAATTTAATAAAAACCGGAAGCTGTGATCCCGCTTCCTTTACCATTCTATTAATTAAAAAAAATCCTCTAACAATGCCCTTGAATCCGAGATATGAACCAAAAAATAAAGGAGGGAAGCTTGATAGTAAAAAATGTATCTGGGGCAGTGCCAACCCGCCCTGATTTACTCCCACTTGTAGAACTGGATATTTGACTCTAGGTGCTTTTTTATTCCAAACAAACTGACGAAAAGAAGCATCCAGCTCTTTGAAATAAGCTGAATTAATTTTTATCTGAACATTTATGAATAAAAAAACAAATAAAGGCAAAATTGACATTTTGATGAGGCTAACCTGGCCGATAAGAATAAGAGGGAGAAGAGACCATTGATCAAGTAGATCCCTCATTTTTTTAAGGTTGCCTCATTGTTCAGCCTGTAACGTTGACCATAGGAATTAGTTACTTAAGCTCCTAGATATTGAATCATATTGATCAAAACCACTGGATAATGAAAAATATTAGGTCAATTATCAGATGAGGTGTTTAAAACCAGGGTTTCTGTTTTACCATGATTGATTTTGTACCAGCCAATATATTTAAACTGCAGAAACTCGCCCCATATTGTTTTGAAATTTACCTCATCAGGCCTGAGATACAGGATTATATCATCCACAAATAATTTGAGCTTGGGCATCCCTTTCATTGGATCTTTAATTGCCCGACTGGCCCTTATCCTGGCTGCCAATGGTTCAATAAAGAAGGTAAAAAGTACAGGCCATTAAAGGACAGTCCTACAGTGGCCCATATTTATATCTATAATTCCGAGCATGCTGGAACTCAAAAAGATTTTTGCCTGTGTGCCACTGAATATAACAATTAGCATATTGATGATTATACTGGGAAATCCGACCTTTTTAAGTGCAAAAAAGGGTATCCCAGTTGACAATGTTGAATACTTTTTCAGCATCAACCATCATTATCTATGCAAGTATTAAAAAAATCAATGGAATGTATTAGAAAGGTTTTATTTACTGACATTTTTCTGTCCAGGTACAAAGCAAGCCTGGTCGTTGTGGATTATTTTCTGGGTGAAAGGCAAAATTCGGTTAGCCCAGACTTTCATTAAGATTTTATAATAGAATTGAGGAGACTAATAGGTCTATATGAGGTGATGTAATGTTTCCGAGTGGGTTCTATGCCAAGGATCAATCAATTGATTATAGTATCCAATACCTTTTTAGTTATAGGCTTCAATAGTTTTTTTGTTTTATTCGAGGTGTCCCTGGCTAGATCCTGAAAATAATTAAAAATCCCCCCCTAGTATTATTGGACCCACCACTCCTCATCAAGTCATTAATTTTTATAATATATTTGGGTTGTCTAATAATTTATGAGATGACAAACAGATCCATTTACCCTGGCAGTAATCCATATCCACCTGCCGAAGGGATCCCTCTACACCTGTATAATATACCAGTCCAGCCCTCACCCGAGATATATCCATCCATATAGCCAGCCCAGCAGAAGCAAAATATGCCCTTGCATAATTACATTACCATAGTACTCCCTGGCACTTACGGGAACAACATTGTGTATGGGTAAGGGGCTTTTGAAAGGGCAGCATGCTGTAACACTTAGTGAAGTCAGACAATGGCTGAAGTGGGCTAGCGTATTGCCCCTTGACAAATGAGACAACCATAGACTAATGGATAAAGTCTGTCTGAAAACCCCTCTAACTATGTTATATTTAATTTCTGTAAAAACTAAAGGTCTTGGCTAACACAGACCTAACTAGCATCAAGCCTTTGAGGAAGAAGACATGAAAGAAAAAAGGCAGAAAGAAAACGAGAAAAAAAGAAGGCAAAAAATAGAAAGATAGAAAGAGAAAAAGAAACATAAAACAAAGGGAAAAAAGAAACAAAGGAAGAAAGAAAGAGAGAAAGAAAGAAAAAGAATGAGAGAAAGAATGAGAGAAAGAAAGAAAGAAAGAAAGAAAGAAAGAAAGAAAGAAAGAAAGAAAGAAAGAAAGAAAGAAAGAAAGAAAGAAAGAGAATAACTTAATTCAGAAAAGTTTCAAATGGACACAATCAATTATGCTGTATAATAGCAGTAATCAGATAAATGAAAGGCACTCCCAAAGCATTTTACAATACCATTGTCAGGAGGCAGGAACTGATAAATGCCTTGGTAACATTAAAAGTGTTCTGCTATCACATCCGTCTCTAAACACAACACATAAGTAATTCTAAAGTAAAAACAAAATCACTGGCACTGAAGGGAACTACGTTGTGTGAGGATGAGCTATTTGTGAAAGAGCAAAATGCAGTCAATCTAAGGGAAATTAACCAGTGGCTTAAGTAGGCTGACCCATTGCCTTAAGCTGCATGCTAAAGTGGGTGGAAGCAAAATGTGAATGAAGCAACAACAGACCAATGGAAGAAGAGAGCTGGCTGAAAGCCCCTCCAAGTAAGTATGTTATACATATCATTTTAGTAAAATGAAACGGTCCTGTCTAACGCCAGACCTAAAAAGCATTGGAAAAAATGCCCAGGGTTGGAGTTTTAAAATGACAAACAACTGGCTTTGCTAATCATTTTGTCCAAGCACACGCATAAAGACATTGTTACCCAAATGTCCCTTGAAAACAACTACACAGATCTGAAATAATGTCAAAATACATAACTATTGGCAGTATGATTGGAGCAGATTGTTTTTAATAGGGGTGTATGTACAGCTATAATAGGTGGCAATTAATACCTTTGAATAAGAGGTCAGTACAAAAACAGCTGCACCAAGTTTGGCAGAAAGCTAGATCTTGGTCCAGAATGAGTACTTTTTACAATTTGATGCAAATCATTTCAATAGTTTTTGCAATATTAAAGAAAAAATAAATTTAGATATCCAAGAAGGTGCACGGTCCATGAATCCGAACAGATCTCATGGTGATATCGGATTGGCTGCCAGCACTCCAACCAGGAAGTTCTGGCAGTCATTTTGTAATTCAGACTCAGCTGGATCCCAAGAAAAAACATTATAAAAAGACAAGGGGCAGGGTATACATACCCTGACCCCCTGGACCTTGATGTGGGGTCTCATAGGGACCCTACCTTGGGCCCAAAACATTTAAAAACATTTTTCACTGCAATTTGTGGAGGATCCGTGAATAAACCATGAAAGAAATAAAAAAAGACAAGTGCAGGCTCCTGAGCTTGTTATTTACATGCCCCCTGGGTGGGCCAGGGCCAGAAGGTGAATTAATTAACTTAATTGGGGATAGGTGGTGCGCATGTCCCCTCTTTCCAGGTTGATTTCGGCACGGGGACTCCATCCCCGGGGCCTGGCCGATATGCAAAGTGAGGAGGGGGCGATGTAGCCTTCCTTCCTAAGCTGATTTTGGCTCATGGGTCCCCATCCTCTGGGGTCAGGCCATACAATCCAAAGGGAGGGTGCAGCCCCCTCCCAGAGCTATTCATGGCCCTGGAGACCCCATCTCTCAGGGCCAGGCTTCTGCCATGTCCCTGGGTGCCTGCTCTGGGACATGGCAGGAGAACAGAAAAAAATTGGTCCTGCATGTGGGAATTGGGGCTTCCCCTGCGGACCTCAACAACCAGACACTGGGTGAACTGGGTGGGGCCAGGACACCCACCATTGACTGGCTGGGCCCTGGGGAAGGTGTCCCTGGGTTAAAATTGGCCCGGGAAGGGGACTACATGCCGCTTCCTCATTTACTATATGGATGGACCCTAGAGATAGGGATCCCAGGGCTGGAATTGGGCTGGGGATGGGAGCTGTGTGCCCCCCTCCCAGGTTGCCTGGATGTGTGGGGTGGACTTCAGGGCCAGGCTGCAGTACAGGCCCTGCTCCCAACCCCCCCGTTGAGCACAGCGAAAGGCTGTGCACGGTGGTGGGTGTCTGTGGGGGGGTGGGCAGTGCACAATGCAGAGATGGGTGTCTGTGGGGGTGGACTGCAGGCCAACCTTGTGGGTCACCCACGCCAGCATCCAACCACTCATATGGCTGGGTTGGATTAACGTAAGGTAGTTAAATATTACTTGATGTTAAGAAAATAAAATTTAAAAAAACTGAGAAATTGACAAAACACCAAAGGTTACAGGGACCTTCTAGTTAGGTTCAGATTTCACACACATAAAACCATAGCAATTCAGCAACTATAGTTATACTTATCTGAAGTAACTATAACTCATGCCCTAAGGTAACTATCATTTGCCATTTGCACCCTCGCCATGCACTGCAAATTACCCCACATATTACATCAGTCCTGATATCTTCTATGATATCACTGATAATATCACCGCAACATTTGCAATAAAATTATCGATGAGAACACTGAGCATGTGAAGGGTGCAAGTAATAGTTACCTTAGGGCATGAGTTATAGTTTCTTCACTTAAGTAAAACTATACCTAATCAATTTCTGTGGTTTTGCGCGTGTGAAATCTGAGACAAATTATAACGTCCTTTTTTTTCACTGCATATCTATATATATATATATATATATATATATATTCTTAACACTGAACGGAGTTCCACTCGTGCACTTGGATCCTTAGAAAGGATTACAACACAAACCAAGGAATTTTCAAAGGGGGTTTATTGACATCATAAACCCAACATGGGGGCTTGCTCACACACCATTGTGCACATCGATCCACAGTTACATACTTTTACGGTATCAACATAGCCATCGAAATGGGACTTACGAGAGCAACTGTGGGCGCCATATTGGAGTGGGACATTTGCATAAGGTTGATCACAGATAACAATCCCTACGTTATGATTGCATTTAAGTTACGTGATGTAACTGATTAGTTGTGGTACAAATTCATTAGCGTCTGCTCTTTTGTATGGTTATATTACCCAAGAATAGCATATCCGGACAAAAACATCACGCTCATATTCTAATGTACCAGACCTTAAAGCGTAATTTGTTGAGCACTCAGTTTGCATCGGCAATATAGACCTTGATGGTGGTCCTATTTCGAAGATTCGCCCATTGAAGGTATCGCCATAGTGGGTTCTATGCTGGTACTAAATTCCCCGGACATTGTATTAAGGTCTTGTGTAGCGTCCATGTAATGGAAAACGAATTCCCTACTAGTGCTGTTTCTTATCCACATGTGCCCATTGCATACGCCCGAATTCTTTTATGATATCACCGTGCATATAAACTGATCTAGTGGTACACCCTTTTACACAAAAGATCCCAACATATACTCAAATAATGAAATAATTGTTTTAAAATTGAAAACGATCTTATCTGTTCACTGGAGAGCAGCTTGAAGAAAAGGGTAGGGATCCTGTGTGGCGAGCCCGAGACATAGTCCCTCACTTTCCTCCTACAAAATAAAGCAAAAATAAAGCAGAATACATCAATTTACATCATTTTTTGCAAGAACCTCATAGTTGCGAACACTCATTGCTTGGGGGGGAGAGGAAGAGGGGGAAGGGAGGGGAAGGGGAAAGGGGAAGGAGGGGGGAAAAAGGGAGAGGGAGAGTGCAATAACTACATGCATATACATAAGGCTCACATTATGTCTCAGTGACAGAACATATTTTTCTCGCATGTAATTGCTATTTTCTGAAACAAGGGAGATATACACATATCGAATTAGTCCTTATGTAAGTGTATGGCCATTTCCTCATCAATATTATGGCCGTTCGGATAACGTGTCCCCATCCCAATCATATATCTTGATTCACGTTGTCTGAATCTTAATGTACTGTTGCCACCTCTTTTGTTTGCTACAACTTGCTCTATTACATAGTATTACAGTTTGGTATAATCTGAGAAATGGTTGGTCTCAAAATGGCGAGTAATGGGATATTGTTGGTCCTTATTAGTGATTGCCCTCATATGTTCTAGGACCCTTTTCTTTGCCATATGTGTTGTGCTGCCAACATATCTAAGCTTACAGGGACATTCGAGTACATAGACTACATTGGTACTGCAACAAGTAAGAAATTGTTTGATACTGATCATATTATTGGTACTGCTGTTCCAAAATTCTTTCTTCATGCGACTATTTCCACACGCCTTACAGTGGCCACATGGAAAGAATCCTTGAAGGTCGATATTTCTTTTGATATCACGATTGGGTAAATCGCTATGTACCAAAAGATCCTTGAAGCTGCGTCCCTTTCTGTAACTTATTTTTGGATGAGGTGGTAGCGAGTTTCCTACAATTGGATCCCCTTTGAGAAGGTTCCAATTGCGGGAAACCATCCTCCTGACTTGATTTGAGTGTCCATTGAAAGTAAGAATTAACCGAGTATTTGAATTGTCACTTTTATTCGTGAAAATATTTTCGGGAGCGATCTCTAACATCTTGTCTCTATTTATCATTTTAACTCTCTCCATGGCTTTTTTGAGTACCCAAATGGGATAACCTCTGTCTTTGAATCTCTGTATCATAATGGTTTGTTCCTTCAGAAAACCTTCCTCGGTACTACAGTTTCTTTTTGCTCTGAGCAATTCCTCATAGGGGATGCTCCATTTAAGTGTATTTGGGTGACTGCTGAGGGCATGAAGTAAGGTATTGCCTGCCGTTGCTTTGCGAAACAAAGTTGTTATCATTTTGTTATTTACAATTTCCACACAGGTGTCAAGATATTATACCTTTCGTTCGCTAACCATGCATGTAAGGGTTAAATTAATGGTATTCTGGTTGAGTTTAGTGATAAAGTTTTGTACTTCCTGTTTGTTACCTTTCCAGATAACAAACAGGTTGTCGATATATCGTAACCAGAGTTTGACCTTTGTGAAATCCTGTTGAAGACTTGCTTCCCTTCTAATGTCCTCTTCCCATGCACCCATGAACAAATTAGCAAAACTAGGTGCAAAGCTGGTTCCCATCGCGGTACCGAGGGATTGTTTGAAAATCGTATCATCAAACATAAAGAAGTTGTTCGTCAGACAAAATCTGATGATATCGAGTATCATCTGTGTATGTTCCCTATATCTTACATGTCTGCGCATGAGAAATCTTGTGCATGCCTCTATACCTTGCTCATGATTGATGATTGTATAGAGGGAATTCACATCCATGATAACTAACACAAAATCTGCTTCCCATTCTAGATCATACATTTTTGCCAGAAAATCTTTCGTGTCTTTGACATATGAGGGTAAGGTGATTACAAACTCCCTCAAAAAATGATCAGCATATCGGGATAGATTTTCCAGCACACAACCTCTGGAGGAGATAATAGGTCTTCCAGGGGGATTAACTTTGTTTTTGTGTATTTTGGGAAGTAAGTACATCACTGGGAGGATAGGAAAATCTTTTCTAAGGTGTTCAATGGGCGAATCTTCGAAATAGGACCACCAGCAAGGTCTATATTGTCGATGCAAACTGAGTGCTCAACACATGACGCTTTAAGGTCTGGTACATTAGAATATGAGCGTGATAGTTTTGTCCGGATATGCTATTCTTGGGTAATATAACCATACAAAAGAACAGGTGCTAATGAATTTGTACCACAACTAATCAGTTACATCACGTAACTTAAATGCAATCATAACGTAAGGATTGTTATCTGTGATCAACCTTATGCAAATGTCCCACTCCAATATGGCGCCCACAGTTGCTCCCGTAAGTCCCATTTCGATGGCTATGTTGATACCGGAAAAGTATGTAACTGTGGATCGATGTGCACAATGGTGTGTGAGCAAGCCCCCACGTTGGGTTTATGATGTCAATAAATCCCCTTTGAAAATTCCTTGGTTTGTGTTGTAATCCTTTCTAAGGATCCAAGTGCACGAGTAGAACTCCGTTCAGTGTTAAGATTATTTACCGGTATACTCCACCGGCTTCGTGCCACCCCTCAACGGGCTACGTTCTCCGTCAGGAGTAATTCTTTGTTTGGATTTCAATGGGGAGAACGACGGCCGGCCGCAATGAGAAGGAACCGCTGAATATCCCGTTCCTTTGACCGTCTTAAAAATATAAATTTGTATAAAAATAAGAAATACACCCGTCTTTGGCTATTTTGCTTAAAAGATTAGGTCACTATTGAGTTATTTTATTATCCTTCAGTCTAAATTTACCCTGTGTGAATGCAAATTTAAGGGCATTCACAGGTTTAACCTGGAAGAAATATAATTGATGTTTAAATAACATCCCTTGTGTGCTCCCTAACTTGATACAAGATTTGGTTGGTGGCACGTTTTATTGTTTCTCTTTTTATTCTTTTGGCATATAGTTGCAATAAAAAAAATACCATTGCATCATCATGCCAAAGCCAGACCTATTGGCTTTTCCAGTGCTTGTTCAATCATGACACTTCACTAACATTATATTTATGTTGCAAAAACAGTAGTTACTTTTTAGATCTATAGTTCATATTTTTATGCATCAAGAACTAGATGTCAGTCAGAGGGCAGATCAAATTGCCACCCTTTGCTCGGAAAAGGTTTTTTTTTCAAGTGAGATGAAAATTGGAATGTTAAATTCATATGGATTAACTGTACAAAATAGTTCATGTCTGACTCATCCACACAAGACCAGTGTTTTGCTTAGAGCTTTGAGCACACGTCTCTGGTGGGGAGTCAAGTGGAGGTAATAGCTATGATCCTGGAAAAGTAATAGAAAGGCGGTCAATCTATCGATAAACTATGAAATATATGGGTACATTGCTAGATGTAATATACGTTCAAGCTCCGAGATATATAGAAATATATAAAAGAAAGTTATTTAAACACATAGGAGACACCAGATATGTATCAAGAGCTCACATGTTGAACCCTTGGAAGAAATACAATTGGTTTTGGGTACAAGGCATAGTACTTGATTTGAGCCAATGGTTTCCCGTAGTGTGCACCTCACTTAATTCTCAACAACGACACTAATGGCAGTCCACCACATGGTGACACTGTCTAATTTTGAGCTGAGCACAGCAACAGTGTTTAATAAGTCACTAGAAATAGAAAAATAACATCTCTCAACACCCCATTTTTATATCTTTGTGTGGCTTGGGATAATGTAAATTGTCATGCTTGCGATGGTTAGAAGATATGGCTGGGGAATGAGTGGTGCAGGCTGCTGTGGCCTCCCGAGAATGGCATTGCCATCTCGTACAGTTTTTAGGCATGGGCATAAGGGTTCAGCCCACTTTTCTTCCACCAGGGCAAATCAATTATTATTTGAAGAAACAGTAATGCAGGATTGCTGTTACAAGCAGTGCTTCTTTGGAAAACACGTGAACACTCACTCAGTCTCGTTGGTTATGGGCTTCTGCAGTTACTCCAATTGCACTTGTCTTGTGCAGGCTGGACCATGCCTAACATCCACCTGCAAATACTATAGTATTTGCTAGGCTGAAGAACTCGCAGCCCTGAGGCCTGGAGGTCATCAGCCAGGCAAAGACATAGCTTCGAGGTCTGTGATGGGACTTCAACTCAATCAGGGAGTGAATAGCATGTCACCACGCCCTTTCCCAGCTCTCAAAGGGTGGAGTGGGGTCAGCGTACATCACTGACCGTCCTCCCCCTGTGATAGCTGGGAAAGGGTGAGGTAAAGGCTTCAGGCGGACAGCATAGAAATCGAGTCTGCGCTTCAGTACCCATGGGCAGAGTTTGTGCTTTATAAAGCTGCTGGCACCCACTGTCCGATTGCAGGCAATGGAAGTACATACACAGCATCTGCATGATGGGAAACACGAGTTCTCTTTCCATTTGGTGTGGATAAACACATTGCCTACTGCGGGAGAACTAACTGGCACATGCATCAACGTAGGCTTTTGCGATTCCTTAATTGCGATCATTAAGGAATCGCAATTAAGGAATTGCAAAAGCCTATGCATGTAGGAATCGCTAAAGAAATAGCGATTCCTAAACATTCCTTAATTGCGACTCGCAAATTGCAAGTCGCAATTAAGGAATGCCGTCCCATTCATTCCTATGGGCCTCTAGGCCCATAGGAATGAATTGGAGATTGGATTGGAGATTGAATTGGAGATTGCATGAGCAATTTGCGAGTACCAGTAGGTACTCGCAAATTGCTCATGCAATTTCAAGGGTGCAAGGGTGTCAAAATGACACCCTATTGCACCCCTGAAATTGATCTGTGCACATATGTTGCACACACACATGCCCTAAGGGCATGTGTGTGCGCAACATGAAACTTTGAAAAATGCACAAAAGTGCATTTTTCAAAGTTTTTGCAAATTACCATGAATTCCAACTTCATGGTAATTTGCTCCCCTTATTAGCGAAATCGCTATTTTGTTTTCTTTAATGCATTGCATTTAAGGAATCTCAATTTGGGATTCCTTAAATGCAATTGCAGTTTAAGTAATCGCAATTTAGAGATTCCTTAAATTGCGATTTTTGCATTTGGGATGCATCAAAAATACCGGTCGCAAAGGGGCAGATTCTGAGAATCTGCCCATTTGCGGCCGTTTTTTCCTTTGATCCATGTGCCTGATGGAGTCTAATAATTTTACACTTTATTCTGCTTTACACAAAGCGACACAGGATGTGAACTGTGTAGCTAAAAGAAAAGAAGAAGGCACTGATCTTTTTTTACAATTGAAAAATCTTGAGTGCATCTCTCGGAGATGAAGAGGGAGTTGTATTTTAAATCAGAAATCGTGTATTACAAAGTGAGAGATCTCAAAAATCCTACTTTCTGGCTGCTTGAAACAATAGATTTTTTCCTCATTTACGTTCAATGTCTCAATCTTACATGCATTCGCATGGAGGTAAAACAATTTTTTCATGAGGAAGATACCAACCACACATTCTTGCCTGCTGTACACATCCCTGAAGAGGAAATCAAGGAAGTTTGGAAAACCATGAAGTTCGCTAAATATGTGAGAGGTTTTTGAACAAAAGCTCAATAAAACTTTTTGCTCTTATAGGGCCAGATGCATCAAGCATTTTTTGCCTTCGCAAACGGCCAATTCGCTTCTGATGCAGCAAACCCTATTTTGCAATGAATCCCCTAGGAATCGCAGAAAGTGTTAAACACACTTCCAGGCATTCCGTTTTGTGATTTTCTAATTGCGAATCGCAAATATTCGCAATTAGGAAATCGCAAAATGGTTTGTTGATGTATCTGGCCCTTAATTTTTAAAGACTGTGCTAGAAAATGCATAATTTTACCCAATCAAAAAAAAATGCATGGTGGAATTTCCCACCTCCCAATGCCGTGCGCCCACCCCATGCTGTGTCCCCACCACCTCACCAACTTCACAAGCCGCCACTGCCTGGCACTTACAAATTACGCCCTGATAAGGTGAATGGTGAGATTTCTGTGTAGAAAGGTATCCTCTCAGTACATTTTTCTCACGTCTTTCAGTTTGCACAGAGATCTGTGTGGCTCCTATGGGAATGTTTTTCCCTCTGACACTAGTTTCGACTTTGTTTTATCAAAGCAGCACATGAGCGCCACTAAAATGCATTGCTGTTAAATAACACGACATTTGAAAGGTAATAAAATAATCCCAGACGTGCTTACTACTTTTACAACTCTTATTTGAATGAAAATGTCAAACAGAAACTACAAGCTAATATCTAAGCACGTAGCCATTTTTATTCCCTTTTTGCATTGGTAAACAAAGACGTCTCTTTTTCTTGCTTGTATTACATTTACTGTACATTTTCATAATCATGCCTAACTTGTGCAGAAAAGTGGCTTTACCTCAAGGGATGTGGTGAAGCCGACACATCTGCTGACTTTGGAACTCAAAAACTATGTGAGAGTCATGGCGACGGCTCAATAACCTGTGGTGTAGCGCAAATCACTTAATCGCCGGGGACGGGGTGGGGTGGGGGGGATATGGAATGTAACTGGTGGTCATGTGCCACTACCTTTGGATTGTGTGCGCTTCATAAAACTGAAAAAAGCCTTCCAACAAGTTTGCGACTTATGTTGATGAATTACATGTTTTTTGCTGTAAGCAAAAACAAATTGGATTTCCGAATCCAGTTATCACACATCTAAGCACAATACCCTCATTCGAGACAAGTATTGGCAAGGCCAAAAGTTCTGGTGTTGCCCGCCAGCCCTTTGGCAAACTCTGTAATAGTTTTTGCAAAACGTTATTGTTCGGGAAGCTGTCCGAACCTTCATCAATGTCACATAAAACATTAGCTGAAGGCAAACTTTTTTTGGGCTAAAAAAGCTCACCTCACCATAGACCAGTGGTCTTCAAACTTTTAAAACCTGTGCCCCCCCCACAGAAAAAAATAAATTAATGAGGGCTCCCCTCTGAATTTTAATTTTTTCCCCCATTATATTGACAATGTTTGATATATCTCGACTTATTTAAAGAAGAGACATATTCAAACATTACAGCTAAATTCTCTTACTGTTTCAAAAATGCAACCAAATAAATGATTGCCAAACATGCTATTTTGGTCAGGCAGGCCTTACTAATGTGTAAAAATACCCACAGTGTGATTCTTAGAAACGGGGATGTAGAAGAATATTCGGAGTCCCTTCCCTTTTGACACTTTCTCCCAGCTAGATATAAATAACAAAAGATGTTAGTGATGACCCATTACAGAGAGGCTTAGTGGCACTATTTTTTTCCCGCTTAAAACAAAGCACTGCTGTGAGCTTAATGCTTCTTTTGGCTACAACCTGGCGCCCCCCCTGGGATCACTTGAGGCCCCCCTAGGGGGGCCCGCCCCTCAGTTTGAAGACCTCTGCCATAGAATCAAATTTTTTTTTTATTGAGCAGAAAAATAGAAAGAAATGTATTATGCCCTGGTAAATACTCAATATATAGTCGGTAAGTGATAAAAAGAGATCCATCAAAGTATATTATAGCAGCAATACAATTCATTCATAATAAAACATCGACAAAAAGTAGAAATCTACTTTGACATAGAATGATATTATAGTTCATTACCTCACAAATAAGAATTTTGGAGTGGAAAAAGCAGTAGATATTGTACAAGACCAATGGAAGGATAAACAACATGGAAAAATCCCCAATTTGTTCCATAATTTTCCAAACCCTCTTAAACCTTTTGATCGCGCCTACCCTTTTGCGTAAGCCTCTTCGAATCTACTTGTGCGGGTCATTTTCTTATGCCATTCTATATATGTGGGAACTCTACCTGTCCTCCAATTCTGCAGAATCAAGAATCGCTCCGCCAAAGAATTAATTGAAATAAAGGCCAGCTTGGCTTTAATATTAGTCGCGGATATTTTCTGTTTTGACCAACCAAAAAGTGCCACAGCGGGTTCCAGGATAAGTTGCCTCTATAAGCCTTTACTTAGGGAGCCAAATATTTTTCCCAGGATTGAGCCAGGAATGGGCAAGTAAAGAAAGTATGAAGCCATTCTCCACCATCTGGTTGCTGGCACCTAAAACATCTATCTTCCAATTCTGGGTACATTCTATTTAATGCTTTTGGGGTGTAGTATGCCAACCATCATGAGAGGAAAGACATACCCTTAAAATTTGCAGCCCTTACGGCTTTACTACAGAGTTGCGAGATTGTCTGCCCCTCAACCTCGGAAAAAAAGTATTGCGTTGTCGTAGAAATTTTTGCTAAGAAATTCTTTATGAGATGGTTTTCCCCTTGACTCTGCAGAAGCCTATACCAATTACCCATCCCGTTCAACCTGGTTTTAAAAAGAGCGGTCAATAATGGCGAAGGAACAACACAAACAGGAAAAAAAAAATTATACAAGGTGAATAATATGGATAAATACAAAAAAAGGGCTTTCTACGATCTCCACCCCTTGCTAAAATGTTGTGCCAAGTGATACACCTTACTCCCAAAAGAAAATGACCCAGCTCTTGAATCCATTAGAGTTCCAAAACCTTAATTAGGTGGACTGGATTTATGGACCTAAAACTTTACATTCCTTTAACTAGAGATATCCATACCCCGCCCCCGGCGCGTGGGTTGTATAGAGAGACTGGAGTCTAACACAGAGGTCTTTTAATGTCTTATACCTCGGTTTTTTTGGGAGTTTGGCCAATTTAATAAAAACCGGAAGCTGACAAATCCTCTAACAATGCCCTTGAATCCGATATATGAACCAAAAAATCGAGGAGGGAAGCTTGATAGTAAAAAATGTATCTGGGGCAGTGCCAACCCGCCCTGATTTACTCTCACTTGTAGAACTGGATATTTGACTCTAGGTGCTTTTTTATTTCAAATAAACTGACGAAAAGAAGCATCCAGCTCTTTGAAATAAGGTGAATTAATTTTTATCTGAACATTCATGAATAAAAAAACAAACAAAGGCAAAATTGACATTTTGATGAGGGTAACCTGGCCGATAAGAATAAGAGGGAGAAGAGACCATTGATCAAGTAGATCCCTCATTTTTTTAAGGATGCCTCATTGTTCAGCCTGTAACGTTGACCATAGGAATTAGTTACTTAAGCTCCTAGATATTGAATCAAATTGATCAAAACCACTGGATAATGAAAAATATTAGGTCAATTATCAGATGAGGTGTTTAAAACCAGGGTTTCTGTTTTACCATGATTGATTTTGTACCAGCCAATATATTTAAACTGCAGAAACTCGCCCCATATTGTTTTGAAATTTACCTCATCAGGCCTGAGATACAGGATTATATCATCCACAAATAATTTGAGCTTGGGCATCCCTTCCATTGGATCTTTTATTGCCCGACTGGCCCTTATCCTGGCTGCCAATGGTTCAATAAAGAAGGTAAAAAGTACAGGCCATTAAAGGACAGTCCTACAGAGGCCCATATTTATATCTATAATTCTGAGCATGCTGGAATTCAAAAAGATTTTTGCCTGTGTGCCACTGAATATAACAATTAGCATATTGATGATTATACTGGGAAATCCGACCCTTTTAAGTGCAAAAAAGGGTATCCCAGTTGACAATGTTGAATACTTTTTCAGCATCAACCATCATTATATATGCAAGTATTAAAAAAATCAATGGAATGTATTAGAAAGGTTTTATTTACTGACATTTTTCTGTCCAGGTACAAAGCAAGCCTGGTCGTTGTGGATTATTTTCTGGGTGAAAGGCAAAATTCGGTTAGCCCAAACTTTCATTAAGATTTTATAATAGAATTGAGGAGACTAATAGGTCTATATGAGGTGATGTAATGTTTCCGAGTGGGTTCTATGCCAAGGATCAATCAATTGATTATAGTATCCAATACCTTTTTAGTTATAGGCTTCAATAGTTATTTTGTTTTATTCGAGGTGTCCCTGGCTAGATCCTGAACATAATTGAAAATCCCCCCCTAGTATTATTGGACCCACCACTCCTCTCATCAAGTCATTAATTATTATAATATATTTGGGTTGTCTACTGTCGAGGTATAATAATTTATGAGATGACAAACAGAACCATTTCCCCTGGCAGTAATCCATATCCACCTGCCGAAGGGATCCCTCTGCACCTGTATAATCTCCCGGTCCAGCCCTCACCCGAGATATATCTATCCATATAGCCAGCCCAGCAGAAGCAAAATATGCCCTTGCATAATTACAATACCATAGTACTCCCTGGCACTTACGGGAACAACATTGTGTATGGGTGAGGGGCTTTTGAAAGGGCAGCATGCTGTAACACTTAGTGAAGTCAGACAATGGCTGAAGTGGGCTGGCGAATTGCCCCTTGACAAATGAGACAACCATAGACTAATGGATAAAGTCTGTCTGAAAACCCCTGTAACTATGTTATATTAAATTTCTATACAAACTAAAGGTCTTGGCGAACACAGACCTAACTAGCATCAAGCTTTTGAGGAAGAAGACATGAAAGAAAAAAGGCAGAAAGAAAACGAGAAAAAAAGAAGGCAAAAAACAGAAAGATAGAAAGAGAAAAAAAAACATAAAACAAAGGGAAAAAAGAAACAAAGGAAGAAAGAAAGAGAGAAAGAAAGAAAAAGAATGAGAGAAAGAAAGACAGAAAGAAAGAAAGAAAGAAAGAAAGAAAGAAAGAAAGAAAGAAAGAAAGAAAGAAAGAAAGAAAAAGAATAACTTAATTCAGAAAAGTTTCAAATGGACACAATCAATTATGCTGTAAAATAGCAGTAATCAGATAAATGAAAGGCACCCCAAAAGCATTTTACAATACCATTGTCAGGAGGCAGGAACTGATAAATGCCTTGGTAACATTAAAAGTGTTCTGCTATCACATCAGTCTCTAAACACAACACATAAGTAATTCTAAAGTAAAAACAAAAACACTGGCACTGAAGGGAACTACCTCGTGTGAGGATGAGCTCTTTGTGAAAGAGCAAAATGCAGTCAATCTAAGGGAAATTAACCAGTGGCTTAAGTAGGCTGACCCATTGCCTTAAGCTGCATGCTAAAGTGGGTGGAAGCAAAATGTGAATGAAGCAACAACAGACCAATGGAAGAAGAGAGCTGGCTGAAAGCCCCTCCAAGTAAGTATGTTGTACATATCATTTTAGTAAAATGAAACGGTCCTGTCTAACGCCAGACCTAAAAAGCATTGGAAAAAATGCCCAGGGTTGGAGTTTTAAAATGACAAACAACTGGCTTTGCTAATCTTTTTGTCCAAGCACACGCATAAAGACATTGTTACCCAAATGTCCCTTGAAAACAACGACACAGATCTGAAATAATGTCAAAATACATAACTATTGGCAGTATGATTGGAGCAGATTGCTTTTAATAGGGGTGTATGTACAGCTATAATAGGTGGCAATTAATACCCTTGAATAAGAGGTCAGTACAAAAACAGCTGCACCAAGTTTGGCAGAAAGCTAGATCTTGGTCCAGAAAGAGTACTTTTTACAATTTGATGCAAATCATTTCAGTAGTTTTTGCAATATTAAAGAAAAAATAAATTTAGATATCTAAGGAGGTGCACGGTCCATGAATCCGAACAGATCTCATGGTGATATCGGATTGGCTGCCAGCACTCCAATCAGGAAGTTCTGGCAGTCATTTTGTAATTCAGACTCAGCTGGATCCCAAGAAAAAACATTAAAAAAAGACAAGGGGCAGGGTATTCATATCCTGACCCCCTGGACCTGGTTGTGGGGTCTCAGAGGGACCCTACATTGGGCCCAAAACATTTAAAAATATTTTTCACCGCAATTTGTGGAGGATCCATGAATAAACCATGAAATAAAAAAAAGACAAGTGCAGGCTCCTGAGCTTGTTATTTACATGCCCCCTGGGTGGGCCAGGGCCAGAAGGTGAATTAATTAACTTAATTGGGGATAGGTGGTGCGCATCTCCCCTCTTTCCAGGTTGATTTCGGTCCGGGGACTCCATCCCCGGGGCCTGGCCGATATGCAAAGTGAGGAGGGGGCGATGTAGCCTTCCCTTCTAAGCTGATTTTGGCTCATGGGTCCCCATCCTCTGGGGTCAGGCCATAAAATCCAAAGGGAGGGTGCAGCCCCCTCCCAGAGCTATTAATGGCCGTGGAGACCCCATCTCTCAGGGCCAGGCTTCTGCCATGTCCCTGGGTGCCTGCCCTGGGACATGGCAGGAGAACAGAAAAAAATTGGTCCTGCATGTGGGAATTGGAGCTTCCCCTGCGGACCTCAACAACCAGACACTGGGTGAACTGGGTGGGGCCAGGACACCCATCATTGACTGGCTGGGCCCTGGGGAAGGTGTCCCTGGGTTAAAATTGGCCCGGGAAGGGGACTACATGCCGCTTCCTCATTTACTATATGGATGGACCCTAGAGATAGGGATCCCAGGGTTGGAATTTGGCTGGGGATGGGAGCTGTGTGCCCCCTCCCAGGTTGCCTGGATGTGTGGGGTGGACTTCAGGGCCAGGCTGCAGTACAGGCCCTGCTCCAAACCCCCCATTGAGCACAGCGAAAGGCTGTGCACAGTGGTGGGTATCTGTGGGGGGGTGGGCAGTGCACAATGCAGAGATGGGTGTCTGTGGGGGTTGACTGCAGGCCAACCTTGTGGGTCACCCACGCAAGCATCCAACCTCTCATATGGCTGGGTTGGATTAACGTAAGGTAGTTAAATATTACTTGATGTTAAGAAAATAAAATGTAAAAAAACTTAGAAATTGACAAAACACCAAAGGTTACAGGGACCTTCTAGTTAGGTTCAGATTTCACACACATAAAACCATAGCAATTCAGCAACTATAGTTATACTTATCTGAAGTAACTATAACTCATGCCCTAAGGTAACTATCATTTGCCATTTGCACCCTCGCCATGCACTGCAAATTACCCCACATATTACATCAGTCCTGATATCTTCTATGATATCACTGATAATATCACCACAACATTTGCAATAAAATTATTGATGAGAACACTGAGCGAGTGGAGGGTGCAAGTAATAGTTACCTTAGGGCATGTGTTATAGTTTCTTCACATAAGTATAACTATACCTAATCAATTTCTGTGGTTTTGCGTGTGTGAAATCTGAGACAAATTATAATGTCCTTTTTTTCACTGCATATCTATATGTATATATATATATATATATATATATATTACCTACTGGCAGTCGCCAGTAGGTAGTTATAGTTAGGACCTATTTTCCATAGGAAATCCGCAACATTCTATTTGGAATAACGTTGGCGCCGATTGACGAATCTTTATGAAATTTTCCAACCTTTTGGCCAGCTCCGGTCCGCTCCTATCCTGAAAAGTTTACGGTGATTCGTCAAGCGGGGGCCGAGAAAAAAGTGGGGTCCCAAAACACGTTTTCCCCATGCATTTTCCCAGAGGACCTGTTGACGCAGCTACAGCCCGAACTGCTGAACAGAATTACACCAAATTTGGCAAAGAGGTAGTCCTTAGGACAGACTCATGCCTTTTGCTTAAATGGTGTAAATCCGTTCAGTAGTTCCTGAGAAAATTAGAGTTAAAAAGATAGATATATCTGGGCGGAGCCTAACCACTCATCTCATCGTGAGATCTGATTGGCTGTCAGTACTTCATCCAAGAAGTGTTGGCAGACATCTTGGGACCAATATACATGATAGCACCTCATTAAAAAGCATTGCAGTTAATAGGAGGTTTTAAGACTTTAGTTACATTATAAATCATTTGTTGATGGTACCATACTCATTTTAGGAATTGTGGTGTGTTCTAAGGCGATTTTACTATGTGAAAAAGCCTTCTGCTGTGATATCATGCATCATGTTTGAGAGAAAACTATTTTCTCATGCTTTTCCCACAGAGGTTTGGAAGGTGATCTATAAGCTAAACTGAGAGCATATTTTCTGTAAATTCACATTATCTTTCTCAGTCATGTGAGAATGAAGTCTGACATTCTCAGTAAAACATGTACATCCAACAAGGGCAGAGACTGTCAGTTGATTCCTTTGTGTTCTACTGCAGCTTCCCAGAGTGTTTTAAAGAACAACTAGAGTGCTAACAGTCCTACTTATGACAAACGTATTGCACACCTGAAGCCATCTTGATTGGAATAAAGTGGTAACTCTCAGAACATTTAATTTAAAAAGGAACAAAATGACGGGGTTCATTTTGCCATAGAAAGTATGATTAGTGCTGCAGAAAGAAAAATTAGTGCACATTTTGAGTGACTTCTCAAATCCTCTTCTATTTCATAAAAAAATTCTGACATGCAGACTGAAACATGCACTTTCAATACCAGCAGCAGACTTCCCTGGTGAGCAGTAGATTTACTACAGTGATCTAATAAGCAACTAGAGTGCTAACATTCTGAATTTATGGCAAATGTGTGACACATCTGAATGCCTTCTTGATGGAATCAAAGTAAAAAACTGAAAGTATTTCCTACTGAGAAGACTGTAGTAAATGAGGAAATTAGGAAACTTCATAACAAATAAGTCTCCCAAAATGGCCACCAGAGACAAAAGAGCCCAAATGTAGCCCAAATATCACCCAGATGTAGCCCAAATATAGCCCAATAACATAATGTCCCAGAGTGTTCTAACGAACAACTAGAGCGCTGACAGTCTTACTTATGACAAACGTATGGCACACCTGAAGCCATCTTGATTGGAATAAAGTGGTAACACTTAAAACATTTAATTTACAAAGTAACAAAATGAGGGGGTTCATTTTGCCATAGAAATTATGATTAGTGCTGCAGAAAGAAAAATTAAGGCACATTTTGACTTCTTAAATCCTCTTCTATTTCATAAAAAAATTCTGACATGCAGACTGAAACATGCACTTTGAATACCAGCAGCGGACTTCCCTGGTGAGCAGTAACTTTACTACAGTGATCTAATGAGCAAGTAGAGTGCTAACATTCAGAATTTATGGCAAATGTGTGACACATCTGAATGTCTTCTTGATGGAACCAAAGTAAAAAACTGAAAGTATTTCCTACTGAGGAGACTGAAGTAAATGAGGAAATTAGGAAACTTCATAACAAATAAATCTCCCAAGATGGCCACCAGAGACAAAAGAGCCCAAATGTAGCCCAAATATCACCCAGATGTAGCCCAAGTATAGCCCAATGACAGAATGACCCAGAGCTGTTCTAATGAACATCTAGAGCGCTAACAGTCTTACGTATGACAAAAGTATGGCACACCTGAAGCCATCTTGTTTGGAATAAAGAGGTAACACTTAAAACATTTAATTTACAAAGAAACAAAATGAGGGGGTTCATTTTGCCATAGAAATTATGATTAGTGCTGCAGAAAGAAAAATTAAGGCACATTTTGACTTCTTAAATCCTCTTCTATTTCATAAAAAAATTCTGACATGCAGACTGAAACATGCACTTTGAATACCAGCAGCGGACTTCCCTGGTGAGCAGTAACTTTACTACAGTGATCTAATGAGCAAGTAGAGTGCTAACATTCAGAGTTTATGGCAAATGTGTGACACATCTGAATGTCTTCTTGATGGAACAAAAGTAAAAAACTGAAAGTATTTCCTACTGAGGAGACTGAAGTAAATGAGGAAATTAGGAAACTTCATAACAAATAAATCTCCCAAGATGGCCACCAGAGACAAAAGAGCCCAAATGTAGCCCAAATATCACCCAGATGTAGCCCAAGTATAGCCCAATGACAGAATGACCCAGAGCTGTTCTAATGAACATCTAGAGCGCTAACAGTCTTACGTATGACAAAAGTATGGCACACCTGAAGCCATCTTGTTTGGAATAAAGAGGTAACACTTAAAACATTTAATTTACAAAGAAACAAAATGAGGGGGTTCATTTTGCCATAGAAATTATGATTAGTGCTGCAGAAAGAAAAATTAGGGCACATTTTGACTTCTCAAATCCTCTTCTATTTCATAAAACAATTCTGACATGCAGACTGAAACATGCACTTTGAATACCAGCAGCAGACTTCCCTGGTGAGCAGTAGCTTCACTACAGTGATCTAATGAGCAACTAGACTGCTAACATTCAGAATTTATGGCAAATGTGTGACACATCTGAATGCCTTCTTGATGGAACAAAAGTAAAAAACTGAAAGTATTTCCTACTGAGGAGACTGCAGTAAATGAGGAAATTAGGAAACTTCATAACAAATAAATCTCCCAAGATGGCCACCAGAGACAAAAGAGCCCAAATGTAGCCCAAATATCACCCAGATGTAGCCCAAGTATAGCCCAATGACAGAATGTCTCAGAGTGTTCTTAAGAACAACTAGAGCGCTTACTATCTTACTTATGACAAAAGTATGGCACACCTGAAGCCATCTTGATTGAAATAAACTGGTAACACTTAAAACATTTAATTTAAAAAGGAACACAATGAGGGGGTTCATTTTGCCATAGAAATTATGATTAGTGCTGAAGAAAGAAAAATTAGGGCACATTTTGAGTGACTTCTCAAATCCTCTTCTATTTCATTAAAAAATTCTGATATGCAGAATGAAACCTGTACTTTTAATATCAGCAGCAGACTTCCGTGGTGAGCAGTAGCTTTACTACAGTGATCTAATGAGCAACTAGAGCGCTAACATTCAGAATTTATGGCAAATGTGTGACATATGTGAATACCTTCTTGATGGAATGAAAGTAAAAAACTGAAAGTATTTCCTACTGAGGAGACTGTAGTAAATGAGGAAATTAGTAAACTTCATAACAAATAAATCTCCCAAGATGGCCACCAGAGACAAAAGAGCCCAAATGCAGCACAAATATCACCCAGATGTAGCCCACATGTAGCCCAATGACAGAAGTGTGCAAAATACTTCTTTTTTGTGTATTTGCAGTTTTATATAGTGCAGACTTGTCAGGTATTGGAGTTCTTTACATGAGCATTGGTTACATCACACAAGATCAAATTCATTTTGGTTGTAGACATGGGGAGATTAAGTGATTTGACCAGAATCACACAATGTTGAGCTGAAGCAGAAACTCCAACCTGGTTCCCCAGTTGCAAAGTCTGCAGCTCTGGAAGTAACACCACATCCTCTCCCCTAAGTGCAACATTTAATCAAGTGGTCAACTGGATAAAAAAACATAAAGATTACAAATAATTTAAAAGTTCTTTATCGCTATTTGAAAACTCAGAAAATATGTCCTCATTTTAGTTTATTAGAGCACTAGCCATAATTTTGATGCAAATAAGACCCTCTCATATATGTCATTTCTAAAGGAAATGCTCTAGGTATTACAGTTTTGATTACATCAAGATGATGTCAGGCGTTCCACACTTTTGTAATAAATATAGAATGTTAGCAATCTAGTTGTTCATTGGGATACTTTTGAGAGGCAGAGGCCAGGGGCACAGACTCTGAAAATTGAAGGCAGGTAGGAGAGTGCAGAGGCAACAATTTGCCCACCCTGGGCAGGCAGGAAGGGCAGTGGTAGCACAACAGACTATGGAGGGCAGTGGAAAGGGGGGCAGGGGCAACAAACCAACAATACAGAACTGGCAAGAGAGGCTGTGGCAATATAATAGACCATTCTGGGCAGAAGGAAGAGGCAGTGGTAGTACAACCATACATGCCAACAGACCCGTTTCAGGCAGGAAGTGGACAATGTTTTTAAGCTCAAATGGGCTTTATTTGATCTGTCTCCTGGCATTACAATGGAACAGACAAGCCAGGAGGGAGGGAATAGGGGTCTGCACATGGAAACAGAGGGCTGGGGGCAAGGGGGCAGGGCAGGAGCAGCAAGATGACCATGGAGGTCAGGCAGGATGGGCAATAGAAACAAGACACATCATGGAGAGCAACAGTGAGACTATGATGGCATACACACAGACCATGGAGGGAAGGTGGGAGGGGTTCAGGGGCAGCTAGCTGACCACACAGGGAAGGTGGGAGGGGCCATGGCAGCACAGAAGACCGTGCATGGCAAGCGGGAGGGTTAGTGGCAGCACAATGGCTATGATGGGCAAGAAGGAGGGTGCAGGGGCATGCACAAAGGACCATGGAGGATAGAAGGGAGGGTCAGGACCTGGGCACAGACAAGAGAGTTCAGGGGAAGGGGCCTCACAACAGACCGCATGGGGCAGGCAGGAGGAACAGTTGCAGCACAACAGACCAGAAGGGCAGAATGGAGTGGCAGTAAAATGGACAATGGAGGACAAAAGGAAGGGGATAGGGGCATGGCATGTGGACAGGCAGGGTGGAGGGGGCATGGACAGGTTACAGTCATCTGACAATGCTAGGCAGGTGGGAGGGGAGTGGCAGCTCAACAGAACACTCAGAGTAGATAGGAGTGGCAGGTCCATGGAACATGGTGGGCAAAAAGGATGGAGCAGGGGCATGCACAAAGACATCGGAGAGCAGGGGGAAGGAGAATAGGGGCAGCAAGCTAAGCACAGAGGCTAAGCAGGAGGTCAAAGATGGGCCATAGAATTGGGCAATGGAGGGCAGGAGGAGTGGACTGGTACATCATGCTAAATGGAGGGCAGTGGCAACACATCAGACCATGCATGGCGGGAGGGAGGAGGCTAGTCCATGGATTCAGACAACAGAGGATAGGGAGGAGGTGGATGGGGCAGCAAGCTAACTGTTCAGAGAAGGTGGGTTTTAGGAACTTTATTGTTTTTAAAATATGTGTCTGTGCGAGCTACTTAAAATATGAACGAGTATGCAGCATAATCTCACTTTTATTCAGGAAGAAGAGGACGTTTGTGACTGTGACTCCTGGCTCACTTGGCAGAAACACCCCCTGACCCTCCACCCTCCATCGCAAAATGTAATGCCCATGAAAAGGGTATGTGGACGCAGTGTTATATAGAACATAGTCCTGAGAGCACGATTGAAAATGAAAACTAGATATAGTATATGGTATAAACTATGCACCAAAAAGTGTGATATAAGATGAACCGGGGCGTGAAATATAATATGCAATACATTGTGCGCAATGACAGATTCATTGGAGAGCGCGAGATAGCACAGGCACTAGTGTGTGCTATGCAATATGCGCCTTTGAGTGTAATATGCACAGGGGTAGTGTTGTGTAACCTAACTAGTCTCTAAAGTTGTAATATAAAATATGTGCTGGGGAGTGTAACGTTGCATATGCACTGTGACAAAGATATGGATCCCAGATTGTAATATGTATGGCATAGCGCTGTGCGTTATAACATAGGCATCGAGGAAGGCACGTTAGATGGGGCAATATAACCCGTGCGAAGACAAGTGTGGCATGACATATTCACGGGGTGGTGTTACAGTGCACATGGGCTAGAGTGTCATAGCATATGCACTAGCTGGTGGAATACAACACAGAGGTGTGTGGCACTCGGCAGGCACTGGTGGGTGTAATACAGCATTGGGCTCAGCCAGGAGCACGCTGTGACTCTCAAGTGAGGTTCGTCTCCTTACCAGAGAGTAAAATAAAAAGTATTACACATCCGGCAGTGGATGTGTGTTTTATTAACCGTGAGGGGGGTTTCTTGCATTGTTTGGTTGAATTTTTGTCAAATCCCCTTTGAATGGCTTGGTGTGCATGTGTATTAAATGTGCCCGTCAATAGCTACCCATGTTTGTATAAATAAACGACAAGGGTGTTTAGTTGGAGAGTACCCACTGGCGGGGGCGCCAGGATTAGGCACGGTAGGGCGTCAGACACGTCAGAGCTTCACTAGCGGTGTAAATACATTCCACGTGGATTCATTGTATGCATAGTCGCCTTTTAATGAATATCACGCAAATCGTCATGGTGATAGGTACATGCGGTTTGTCCAGCATGTCCTAGGTGTTTCTATAAATAAATATTTTTTAAAAATAATAAAAAACAAAGGCCGGCCCCGGGGGATGGGGTCCCCGGGGCCATAGGTGGCCTGAGGAGGGGGGCCACGCGGCCCCCTTCCAAATTTATTTTTTTCAACAACAAAAAATTAGGGTGCAGGCCCTGGGGGATGGGGTCCCCAGGGCCAATAAATTAGAAAAAGAACAGGGGCCACACAGCCCTCCTTCTTAAAAAATGTAAATAAATAAAAGACCGGCATCGTGCCGGAGGCCACGACCCCTCCTTGCAGCACTCTGCAAATGCACCCCCTGGCTAGTTGTAAGTTGGGGAATTAATTCCCCTTCAATACTGAGGGTCCCTGAGGGCCAACTAGCCCAACAGGTATCTCCAGTATGCGCCAGTGAGCTGCGTTGCCGACAGGTGTTCTGAGGCCATGCCCCTTTTTACACCTCTATGCAACGCAGCTCTGTGGCGCTTACTGGAGGTACCTAGTGGGCTAGTTTAAGCCTAGGGACCCTTAGGATTCAAGGGGACTTAATCTCCCAACTTAAAACGGCCACAGGGCGTGTTTACACAGTGGGGAAGGGAGGGGAAGGGGCCTGAGGTGACGTTTGCAAACACGCCCTATGGCGCGTTTTAAGTTGGGGAAATAATTCCCCTTCAATCCCGAGGGCCTCTGGGGGCTAACTAGCCCACCAGGTGCTTCCAGTAAGCACCACTGAGCTGCGTTGCAGAGAGGTGGTCCAGGCCGTGCCACTTATTACACCTCTCTGCAGCGCAGCTCTGTGGCGCTTACTGGAGGTACCTAGTGGGCAAGTTGGACCCTAGGGACCCTCAGGATACAAATGAACTTAATCTCTCAACTAAAAATGGCCACAGGGCGTGTTTACACAGTGGTGAAGGGAGGGGACAGGGTCTGAGGTGACGTGTGCAAACACGCCCTGTGGTGCGTTTTAAGAGGTAGTTTTAATCCCCTGCCCTATTATATACTAGGGGCTTACAGAGGAGGTCATGCTAATCACAGGGGGACCCCAATGCATAGAGTTCCCTAGTGTATGTAAGTGTTTTCACTGTATTCTGAGTGTCTTTTAACATAGCACTGGCTCTAGGACTGGTTAGTCAGACTCAGTTACCACCAGTATCCCTCTGAAAAGTTGAGGGTACAGGATGATTTTGCAACAAGGCTTCTTTCTGCTCTTCTGTTTGTTCTTTCTGCACGTTATCCTTCTTCCTGCACTTTTCTTCGTCTTTGAGGACTTCTGTTGCTTCTTTCTGCATTTCTTTTTTTCTTTCTGTGCGTTTTTTCTTCTTTCTTCACATGTCCTATCTCTGTAGGCATAGTTAGAAATTAGCATTTAAAAAACCTTTGAAATTCACTGAAAAAACCATAGGTTTCAGGCACGTTATAGTTAGGAATTAGCATTTAAAAAACCTTAGAAATTCACTGAAAAAAAACATAGGTTTCAGGGGCGTTATAGTTAGCTGGACTTTTCACTCATACAAAACCATTGAAATTCCCCCGTTATAGTTAGTTCAGCTAACTATAACTCGTGCGCCCGCATTGCACAGCTGATGACGTCACATATTACATCACTCATGACATGGTCAGTGACATCACTCATGACATCACTGATGACATCTCAAATGACATCACCGATGACATCACTGATGACATCATCCTTGTGATAGAGTGGCAGGCCTCCTCTCCCCCTAATATAACCTTTGATGCACACATTTTAAAAATAGTAACTACAATTTTCAAAACAATGGACATACCAATACCAGATACAACAACCTATTCAGTAATTCTAAGATCCACATACACATCCACTCATTCACCAACAGTCCCATACAGTCACTCATACATGTACTCACTCATCATATGTACTCATACACCTATACATCCTGTAACACAACGCCACTCATCCATAGAGTTACTCACTCACATAGTCACTCATGCTAATAAAGAATCAAACATCCATTTACTTGCATATACAGTTATACACACACCACCACACTTACTTCTACAGAAACTTACACATACTTAGTCTTTTAAACAATCACTTATAGAAACACATACTTATTCATACAGGATCTCTTCCAATCTCTCACTCTCACATATACTCACTTATATACACCAATAGTCACATATACCAGTTTAAAACATATGTAGTTACTCATAAATACACTATTGAGACAGTCATTCACTCACTAACACACCCATGCACACATTCATCCACCCATACAGTCCTGCACACATGCTGTCTTCAACACATACAAACAGTGAGTCACTCATTCATGCACCTATGCACTACGTAATACCCCCACCAAACCATACAGACACTTAGACACTCATACTGATACTCAAAAAACCAACTAATAACCTATATAGACACTCATGTAGCTACTCACCAACCCATGCAGCCACTTATACACAAAGTGAGAGACTGATACAGATATTTACATATTTAAACATTACTCACTAAGCCATGTATTCACTAAGATACACTTAATCAGTCAGTTATACAATCAATTTTTCAAAAACAAATCCCCCATTTAGACCCTTATATACCCATTTATTCTTCCATCGACCTTGAGATATACATATATAAAACTTATGTAATTTTCAGAAAGACACACATTCACTGGATGATGTCATCAGTGACGTCATTTGAGATGTCATCAGTGATGTCATGAGTGAGGTCACTGACCATGTCATGAGTGATGTAATGTGTGATGTCATCAGCAGTGCATTGCGGGCGCGTGAGTTATAGTTAGCTGAACTAACTATAACGGGGGAATTTCAATGGTTTTGTACGAGTGAAAAGTCCAGCTCACTATAACGCCCCGGAAACCTATGGTTTTTTCAGTGAATATATATATATATATTCACTAAATAAATATATATATATTTATATATATTAATTTATATATATATATATTACCTACTGGCGGTCGCCAGTAGGTAGTTATAGTTAGAACCTAGTTTCCATAGGAAAAGCATTTTTTTATTTGCTAATAACTTTGGCGTTGTTTGACGAATCTTCCTGAAATTCTCCCAAAACAAAGTGTATCCAGGTCAGCTCCTATCCCTAACGTTTGGGGGTGATTCATCAAGCAGGGGCTGAGAAAAAAGGGGGGTTCCAAAACTTATTTTCTCGATGTTAATTTTCATACAAAATTTTGCGACGAGCTACAGCCCGGCCTGCTCAACGTAATTACCCCAAATTTGCCAAAAGGTAGAGCTTGGTTCAGAAAGTGACCTTTTTTTAAATGGTGTAAATCCGTTCAGTAGTTTTTGAGAAATTCAAAAAATAATAGTCAAAAAATCAATTTCCCATAGGAAACATTGTGCAAGGCTACAGCCGAAACTACTGAACGGAATTACTCCAAATTTGGCAGAAAGGTAGTGCTTGGGTCAGAAAGCGACCTTTTTAAAAATGGTGAAATACGTTCAGTAGTTGCTAAGAAGTTAGAAAAAAAAAAGTTCCGATAACTGGGCGGAGCCTAAGTCTCGTGCGTGAGCTTCACTGTGATTGGCTGCTAGTAGTCGAAACCAGAAAGCGTTGGCAGCCATCTTGTGGTTCGGTAGAAGCGAATCACCTGAAAACGGAGAAACAAAGGTATAAAACAAGAGAAGGGGACAGGGTAGAAAAACCCTGACCCCCTATGCCTGCCCAGGGGGTCCCAGAAGGACCCCCAGGGCCCACAAAATCATTTAAAACAAAAAGAAAAATCATCAAAAATTTGCGCTGGGGTCACGGGTTCTCGCGTTTCATTTTAATGAGGCCCATGGGTGGGCTAGGTTCCGGGGGTATTTCGGAAAAAATAATCGCAGGGGTTGTGGGGGTGCGCTGGGGTCCGCGCAGTCCCTGGGCTTCACTCATGTTGGGAGGGGTGTTGCGCGGCCCCCCTCTGGAGCCTTCTATGTGCTTGTAACTTTGGCGTCGTTTGATGAATCTTTATGAAATCATCCAAAAAGTCTTTCTTTTTTTGTTTAGCTCATATATTGAAAGTTTGGGGGTGAATGGTGTAGGAGGGGCGGAGAAAAAAGTGGGTCCCAAAATGTGTTTTCTCCATGTAGTTTCGATAGGAAACTTTACAGAAGACTATAGGTTAAACTGCTGAACGGAATTACGGCATATTTGGCAGGGAGAAAGGTGATGGTCCAGAAAGTACGCCTTTGTTTAAATGGTGTAAATCTGTTCAGTAGTTTTTGAGAAAAATAAATTTTTACAGATATTAATATTTCAGAATTCTGACGTGTGATTGATGAGGGGTTACAAGCACGAGCGTGCGGCTCATTGGCTGTGAACTGTTGAATACCAGGAAGTGTTGGCAGCCATTTTGTGATTTACTCCGTCAGCTTGCATGTCTCCATGTAGAAGCCATCGGGTCCGCAGTTTTACCTTTGTGAGGCAACACTGGCATCTGTGTGAGATATGCCTTTCACATGTAGGTTTCAGGGATGTTATAGTTCAAATTGTGAGCTGTGCTGTTCGCAGTGTAGAGTGTCATTCAGTGTTCGTTTGAAATTGCAAGATGAATTTGGTTATTGTTGTAAAGCTATAACTGATATAAAACAAGTTCTTGAAGCAAGAATACTAAAAGGATATTGTGTAGGTTTTGAGGGACGTTATACGTAGTTGCGTACTGCACTTTTAATTAATGAATGAAGAGTCAATTTAATTGTGAGCTCTGATGACCGCAGTGTAGGCAGGAGGCAGCGGTCAGCAAGGGCCCACAGGCACGTGGTGTTGAGTACAGGTGCACAGGGATTGGCAATTCAGTGTGTGCAGCCAGCGATGATAAGTGGTGCACTGAGTTAGTGGCACGTGAAGGAACCAGCTTGTGTAGAGCCTGCGATGATGCATGGTGCGATCAGGCCGCACTGGTAGCAATGTCTTTTGCCTACTGAATTCTGCCTTATTAAGTCTACGTGGTGATGACTTATGGTGCACTGAGTTAGTGGTACCTCTGGTGCTCAGTGTGTGCACAATCTGCAATGATGCGTCGTCCGAGGGGGTTGCACTGGTAGCAATGTCTTTTTTCTAATGAATTCTGCCTTATTAAGTCCACCTGGCGTTGACTTGTGGTGCACTGAGTTAGTGGTACCTCTGGCGATCACGTGTGCACACTATGCGATGATGCGTGGTCCGTGGGGTGGCACGGGGAGCAATGTGTCTTGGCTACTGGACTGCATCATTTGAAATAGCCACTCCACCAGAATTGTGAGCCCTGCTGTCCACAGTGTAGGCAGGAGGCAGCGGTCAGCAAGGGCCCACAGCCATGTGGCATTGACTTGAGATGCACAGATTGGGAGCATTTGTTCTTCTTAACCAATTATAGTCACTTACACAATTTGCATCGCTACTAATCTTGAATTGTGAACCGTGCTAACCCCGGTGTAGTGAGGAGGCAGCGGTCAGGATGGGCCCACAGCCACATGGCATCGACTTGAGCTGCACAGTTAGTGGCATGGGAAGCACTCATCGTGTGCGCACCCAGCGATGATACATGGTCCCAGCGGGCCGCACTGGTAGCAATGTCTTTTGTCTGATGAATTCTGTCATATTAAGGCCACGTGGTGTTGATTTGTGGTGCACTGAGTTAGTGGTACCTCTGGCGCTCACGTGTACGCAGCCTGCGATCATGCGTGGTCCGGGCGGGTCACAATCGGAGAAATGTGTCTTGCATACTGGACTGCGTCATCTGCAATTGCACTGCATCTGAATTGTGAGCCCTGCTGTGCGCACTGTAGATGGAAGGCAGTAGTCTGTACAGACATAAGTCTGCGTTGCTGTGCTGCTGGGTTCGCAGGGTGCCTGTGTCGAGGAGGCCTGCGTTCATGGTGGCAGCCATGTGGCAGGGTGAGGCCTGCCACTCTGGCAGACACTTTGGCCTTCCCACAAGTGAACCACACCCAGAGCCCCAGACTATTTATTCATACTCCTACACTGGAGTGCCATACGTTAGACCAGCCCTCTCCGCTTATGCTTCTAGGGCGGGACAACACTGCTACATGACCAAGATCTTCCCTATTGCCTGAGGTAGCATGGTTGCGTTCACTGTGCACAACACTACAAGTATCAGTAGTATATGTCCACATGGAGAGGTTTGTGCTTAGCATAGTGAGGCCTGTCCAGCACATCAGCGCTACACTTGGTATTATGTGCATTATAATTGATGGGTGACTTGCCTCCTTCACACATACTTGGTTCCCACATCTCACAACATTCAGCTATTGTGCAGCTGAGGGGCCATGGCATTTTGGGAAGGTCCGTTGTCCTGTTTTGCGTTGCCTTGGTGGTAGTAGGGGGGTGGTCCGGGGGGAGGTCCTGGTGGTAGTGGCGGTGGGTGTTATGGCCTTGTTGGGTGTTGGAGCTGCATGATCAGTAGCTGTATCACGTGTTGGTCTTTAGATGTGGCTGTGAGTTGGGTCCAATTCACGCTGTAGATAGTCGACTTCCTTACACCAGTTAAAGGCTGATGTTAATTTCTTACTGCTAACTCGGCTTATCGCATGCTTTTTGGATCGCATTGCACATTTGGCTGGTCGTTGAAAATGTGAGGAATTGTTGTTTTAGGTTTTTTTCTTCCACAGGAACGCCTACTTTGCATATCATTAGCATCAGTTGTGGCTCTCATTACTGGCAAATTTTTGGGCGGAAGGTATCGATGGAAAAGTGGTGAGATTTGCAGTTTTGAGCAGGTTGAAAATGGGATGATAATTTTAAAACACAGAAAAAAAGAGATTTAATGAACATTATAATTAGAAATTAGCATTTAAAAAACTTTTGAAATTCACTGAAAAAAACATAGGTTTCAGGCACGTTATAGTTAGAAATTAGCATTTAAAAAACCTTAGAAATTCACTGAAAAAACCATAGGTTTCAGGGGCGTTATAGTTAGTTGGACATTTCACTCGTACAAAACCATTGAAATTCCCCCATTATAGTTAGTTAAGCTAACTATAACTCGTGCGCCCGCAATGCAGTGCTGATGACGTCACATATTACATCACTCATGACATGGTCAGTGACATCACTCATGACATCACTGATGACATCTCAAATGACATCACTGATGACATCATCCAGTGACTGTGTGTTTCTGTAAAGTTTAACTATGTTTAATATATATAGGGAAAGGCATATTAAAGAATGAGTGGGTGTATAAGTGTCTGAATGGATGATTTAGTGGGTGCGTGACTGAGTCTATAAGTGAGTGATCAAACGTATCTTACTGAATGCATGGGTTAGTGACTAAACTGTGTGAATGTCTGTATATATATATATATATATATATATATATATATATATATATATATATATATATATATATATATATATAGATATATTTTACCTACTGCCGATTGCCAGTAGGTAGTTATAGTTAGGACCTATTTTCCATAGGAAATCCTCAACATTCTATTTGGAATATCTTTGGCACCCCTTGACGAATCTTCTAGAAATTTTCAAAACTTTTGGCCAGCTCCGGTCCGCTCCTATCCTGAAAGTCTCGGGATGATTCGTGTAGTGGGGGCTGAGAAAAAAGGGGGGTCCCAAAACGTGTTTTCCCCATGCAATTTCCCATAGGAAATTTAGCCGCAGCTACAGCCCGAACTGCTGAACGGGATTACACCAAATTTGGCAGAAAGGTAGACCTTGGTTCAGAGTCGTGCCTTTTGCTTAAATGGTGTAAATCCGTTCAGTAGTTCCTGAGAAAATCAAAATCACATACATATCTATGGTCACGCTGGACCCACGCACCCTGCCGTGCACGAGCTGCTTTCTAATTGGCTCTCAACACTCCAAATCAGGAAGTATTGGCAGCCATCTTGTGCCGCGGTAGAACCGAGGCACAAGAAACCCCCCCAAAAAATCGCAAAACGCGAAAAGGGGGCAGGGTAGAAACACCCTGTCCCACAAGGACCCCCAAGGCCAAAAAAACCATTAAAAAAAAAAAACTAGAGGATGTGCGCTTGATGCATGCATCCTTGCTATAAAAAAATATTAAGCGCGGGCTCCTGTGCTTGTTTGGGTTTTAGCCCCTGGGGGTGCCAAATCCCGGGGTCAATGGTGAATTATGTAAAGGGGGGCCCAGAGGGGCCCCAGGGATCGCCACCCCCTGGGGCTTTTTTAGATTATGTATGGGGGGCTCTCAGACCCCCCCAGCCCCCAGACCACCACCCCCCGGGGCTTATTAAAATTGGGTTGGGGGCTCTGAGGCCCCCCCAGCCCCGGGGACCACCACCCCCGGGGCTACTTAAAATTGGGTTTGGGGGGGCTCTCAGACCCCCAGCCCTGGGGACCACCACCCCCCAGGGCTTGTTACAAATGTGGGGGGGGTGCACGGCCCCCCTCCTAGAGCCTTGTACAGGCCCTGGGGACCGCCACCCCCCATGGCCGGTTCCTGCAGTGTCCCGGGGTACCCACCCCCGGGACACTGCCATTTGCAATGACAGGGCGGGAGCCTCGCGGCTCCCACCTTGTCATTGCAAACTGCTTTGCTATTTGGAAGAGAGAGCAGGAAACCTGCTCTCTCTTCCAAATAGCAAAGCAGATTGCTTTTCCACATGGGGAGCAGCCTGTGGCGCAGTTTAAGTTGGGGAATTAATTCCTTGTCAATACTGAGGATCCCTGGGGGCCAACTAGACCACCAGGTACCTCCAGTAAGCGCCACGGAGCTGAGTTGCAGAGTGTTGTAAAAAGGGGTGTGGCCTCTGAACACCTGTCTGCAACACAGCCTCTTGGCGCATACTGGAGGTACCTGGTTGGCTAGTTGGCCCCCAGGGACCCACAGGATTGAGGAGGTATTAATTCTCTAACTTAAAACGCGCCAGAGGGCGTGTTTGCACACATGTGAACTCAGGCCCCACCCCTCCCTTCACCACTGTGCAAACGCGCCCCGTGGCGCGTTTTAAGTTGGGGAATTAATACTCTTTCAATACAGAGGGTCCCTGAGGGCCAAATAGCCCAACAGGTATCTCCAGTATGCGCCAGGGAGCTGCGTTGCGGACAGGTGTTCAGAGACCACGCCCCTTTTTACACCTCTCTGCAAAGCAGCTCCCTGGCGCATACTGGAGGTACCTGCGGGCTAGTTGGCCCCCAGGGCACCTCAGGATTGAAGAGGAATTAATTCCCCATTTTAAAACGTGCCACAGGGCGTGTTTCCACACATGTCACCTCAGGTCCCGCCCCCTTCCTTTACCATTGTGCAAACGTGCCCTGTGGTGTGTTTTAAGTTGAGGATTTAATTCCTCTTCAATCTTGAGGGGTCCCTGGGGGCCAACTAGCCCACCAGGTACCTCCAGTATGCGCCAGGGAGCTGCGTTGCAGACAGGTGTTCAGAGGCCATGCCCCTTTTTACACCTCTCTGCAACACAGCTCTGTGGCGCTTACTGGAGGTATCTAGTGGGCTAGTTTGACCCTAGGGACCCTTAGGATTGAAGGGGACTTAATCTCTCAACCTAGAACGTGACAGGGCGCGTTTACACAGTGGTGAAACGAGCGGATGGGGCCTTACGTCATGTGTGCAAACACGCCCTGTGGCACGTTTTAAGTTAGGGAAAAAATTGCACTTCAAACTTGAGGGACCATGGGGGCCAAGTAGCCCACCAGGTGCTTCCAAGAAGCGCCACTGCGCTGCGTTGCAGAGAGATGGTGCAGGCCGTGCCCCTTTTGACATCTCTCTGCTACACAGCTCTGTGGCGCTTACTGGATGTACTACGAATTACGATTTACTCACCTGTTATCAGGAGAGACCTCAGTGCTACATCTTTGAGCCCAGTACTGATCCTGAAAAGTAATTCTAACCATACTTACCAGTAACTTGGATTTCCGTCCATAGGCTAACATTGACTGGTGTCATTTGGAAACTCTTCTAAGTGTGGAGTTTTGGAACTTTAAAATATTCACCTAAAATCATCTGAAGAACAAATTCCGATTTACTCACCTGCTATCAAGAGAGAACCCAGTGCTGCATCTTTTAGCCCAGCACTGACCCTGAAAAGTAATTCTAACTGTACTTACCAGTAACTTGTATTTCCTTCCATAGGAATCCATTGTGTGGTTTTCACCAGAAAAGTTTCTAAGTGTTGATTTTCACAAACTACAAATATTCCTTAAAAATCGCCTGTATGACTTAAACGCATTCTTTCAACTGTTTACAGGAGATGCACCAGTGCTGGATCCAGGATCCACCACTGAGTAAGAAAAATAAGGATAACACTACTTATCTGGTAAGTGAATTTCCTCCCATAGGATAACATTGGTAATTCCAACTGAAAAAAGTTTCTAAGCGTCAACTTTTAAAATACAATAATATTCCTTAAAAATCACTACTGTAACCAAAACGCTTTTACTCTACTGTTTACACGAGATGTCCCAGGACTGAATCTAGGATCCAGTCCTGTGGTTAGAAAAGTAGTCCATTAAGTACCTATTTGCATTTAACTATAAATTCCCATTGAGCTCAATGTTGCATTGTGTTTGAAATTGCGTTGCCCATTGCAACAACTGTAACTACTGTACTTAAAAGTATATTGCCTATTTGCAAAGTATTTATACTAAAGTAATTTGTTCTAAGAAAGTATATTTTGTAATGTAATGTATAATGTAATTATAATGTAATTTAAAAAATAAAATATCTAAAAATAAAGTTTAAAAAAATCAATATAACAATTAATACATTTACAAATTGTCATTTACAA
This sequence comes from Triturus cristatus, assembly GCF_964204655.1. Classification (NCBI taxonomy): domain Eukaryota; kingdom Metazoa; phylum Chordata; class Amphibia; order Caudata; family Salamandridae; genus Triturus; species Triturus cristatus. The sequence goes on from NC_140583.1 coordinate 885,092,316, forward strand.
AACCTTTGAAATTCACTGAAAAAAAACATAGGTTTCAGGCAAGTTATAGTTAGGAATTAGTATTTAAAAAACCTTAGAAATTCACTGAAAAACCATAGGTTTTAGGGGTGTTATAGTTAGCTGGACATTTCACTTGTACAAATCCATTGAAATTCCCCCGTTATAGTTAGTTCAGCTAACTATAACTCGCGCGCCCGCAATGCACTGCTGATGACGTCACATATTACATCACTCATGACATGGTCAGTGACATCACTCATGACGTCACTGATGACATCTCAAATGACATCACTTATAACATCACTGATTACATCATCCTTGTGATAGAGTGGCAGACCTCCTCTCACCATAATAGAACCTTTGATACACACACTCAAAAATAGAAACTAACATTTTCAAATGAATGGACATAGCAATACCACTTACAACACACCAATTCAGTAATTCCAAGATCTACACACATATCCACTTATTCACCAACAGTCCTATACAGTCACTCATACATGTACTCACTCATCATATGTACTTATACACCTATACATCCTGTTCCACAGTGACACTCATCCATAGAGTTACTCAGTCACATAGTCACACATGCAAACAAAGTATCAAACATCCATTAAATTGCATGTATACAGTTATACACACACCACCACACTTACTGCTACAGAAACTTACACATACTTACTCGCTTAAGCAATCACTTATAGAAACACAGACTAATTTATACAGGAACTCTTCCAATCTCTCACTCTCACATATACTCACTTCTATACACCAATCTTCACAGATACTAGTTTAAAACATATGTAGTTACTCATAAAGACAGTATTGAGACAGTCATTCACTCACTAACACACCCATACACACACTCATCCACCCATACAGTGCTGCACACATGCTCTCTTCAACACATACAAACAGTGAGTCACTCATTCATGCATCTATGCACTATGTAATACCCCCGCCGAACCAAACAGACACTCAGACACTCATACTGATACTCAAAAAACCAACTAATAACCTAGATAGACACTTATGTAGCTACTCACCAACCCATGCAGCCACTTATACACAAAGTGAGAGACTGATACAGATAATTACATATTTAAAGATTACTTACTAACCCATGTATTCATTAAGATACACTTAATCAGTCAGTTATAGAATCAATTTTCCCCCCAAAAATTCATCCATTTAGACACTTATATACTCATTGATTCTTCCATCGACCTTGAGATATACATATATAAAACACATTTGATTTTCAGAAAAACACACATTCACTGGATGATATCATCAGTGATGTCATTTGATATGTCATCAGTGATGTCATGACTGATGCCACTGACCATGTCATGAGTGATGTAATATGTGATATCATCAGCAGTGCATTTCGGGCGCGAGAGTTATAGTTAGCTGAAATAACTATAACGGGGGAATTTCAATGGTTTTGTACAAGTGAAATGTCCAGCTAACTATAACACCCCTAAAACCTATGGTTTTTTCAGTGAATTTCTAAGGTTTTTTTAAATGCTAATTCCTAACTATAACGTGCCTGAAACCTATGTTTTTTTCAGTGAATTTCAAAGGTTTTTTAAATGCTAATTTCTAACTCTGCCTACAGAGATAGGACATGTGAAGAAAGAAGAAAAAACGCACAGAAAGAAAAAAAAGAAATGCAGAAAGAAGCAACAGGAGTCCTGAAAGACGAAGAAAAGTGAAAGTAGTAGTCACGTTTGCAGAGTGGTGGAGAAAGGGGCAGGACCTCCGGCCAGCTCTCAGAAATCCTGCTGTGTAGGACTTACAGGAGATACCAGTAGGGTTTCTTGGCTCCCAAGGTCCCTCAGAAGTAATGTGGACTTCATCCCCCAATCAGTAGTGCACCAGGAAGCACATTGGCAGAGTGGTGGAGGAACGGAGCGTGGCCTCCGAAGACCCTGTAGCAGTGATGCTGTGTGGGGCTTACTGGAGGTAACAGGAGGGGTAGCTGGGCCCCAAGGATGTCCTCCTGATACCTCCAGTAAGTTCAACACAGTGGGTTTGCTGAGAGGTGTTCGGTGGCCAGGCCCCCTTTCTCTACCACCCTGCAAATGTTCCTCCTGGTGCACTACTAGTTGGGGAATGAAGTCCCCTTGGCTCTTGAGGGTCTGTGGAGGCCTACTACCCCTGCTGTTACATGCATTAAGACCCACACAGGTGGATTGCTGAAAGGTCATCAGAGGCCACACCTCTTTTCTGCACCACTCGCCAAACACGTCTCCTGGTGCCCTACTGTTTGGGGGAAGAAGTCCACTTTAGCCATGAGGTCCGTCAGGTGGTGCGTTTGCCAAGTGGTGGAGAAAGGGGGTGTGGCCTCTACATCATCTCAGAAATCCTGCTGCCTGGGAGTTACTGAAGGTAACATGAGGGGTTCAGCATCCAAGGGCAGTTCATCCTCCAATCACCACTGCACCAGGAGGTGCATTTGCAGAGTGGTGGTGAATAGCTTTTTCTACAATTTGTTTTTTTTAAGTAAGGAAGGGAGGCTTCCCTTCTCTGGGCGTTTATAACCCTGGGGACCCCATTGGGACACCTCAACATTTCTGGAGGGTTCAGGGCATTCCTACCCTGCCCCCTTTTTTATAATTTCTTACTTTTTTTGTGGGACTTGGCTTCAAGCCGAGTCCTAAGATGGCTGCCAACACTTCCTGGTTAAAGTGTTGGCAGCCAATCAAATTTAGTAGGATCCGCGAATCCACTGCAGGAATTTGCATCCCCAGATATCTTTATTTTCTGGACCAGCATCTAGCTTTCTGCCAAATTTGGTGTCATTCCGTTCAGCAGTTTGGGCTTTGAAAAATGAAAAATCCCCTAGACGTAACATGGGTAAAACATGTTTTGGTACCCCCATTTTTTCTCGGCTCCCGCTTGGCGGATCACCTGGAAACTTTCAACACAGCAGCTGAACCAAAAAGGGGAAGTTTTTTCGGCTCAGTCCAAGTCCCAAAATGGCTGGCAAGACTTTCCGGTTGAAGCATTGACAGCATATGCGATCTCAGCATGAGATCAGTTGGATCCATGGAGGATCCGCGTACCTAAATATACAATTTAGTTTTTTTCTATAATAACTTCCCAACTACTGAACGGATTTACGCCAAATCACAAAAGGGCTCTTTATGGACAAACAGATACCTCTGAGCCAAATTTGGTCTAATTCCATCCAGTAGTTCAGGCTGTAGTTGTGTTCAAAATCTCTATGGGAAATTGCATGGGAACCACACATTTTTATTGGCAGCTGTTTAATAGATCACTCCAAAACTTTCCATGCAGAACTAGTCATACCGTGCCACTTTTGTTTTGAAAATTTCATGAAGATTTGCTAAATGGCTCCAAACGTTATAAGCAAGTCAAAAAATGCTTTTCCTATGGAAACTAGGTCCTAACCATACCTACTGATGACTGACAGCAGGTTAGTTCCTGGCTCTCTGATACAATCCTTATGGACCAGGTGCAGATACCAAATTCTTTATCCGAAGATCTATATTTTGAACATTGGTAATCATTTTAAATAGTGTCATTTGACTAATGAATATGGAGGAAAGACTTTGTAGTTCATTCATTTTCATACAACCCCAGGAAATCACTCAGTTGGCAATATAAATCAAAATTCTTTTTAAAATTAAAATTTACCTACATTGCCCTCATTTAACTTATAAGACAAGATAAAGCATACACACAAAATTAATCAATCACTCTTTTTAAGTAAATTATGATCTTATCCATTTTTTTCCATTGGTACACGATCTATTACCAGGATCCATGTGCAACTAATGATGTGCAAAATTTCATTGTGCACATAAATTGTCTAAAAGCTATTGCTTTTATTAAGTTCCTAACAAAATTGAGCCCATGTGGACAAATTCCTCAAAAACACATGGATTCAATACCCCCACCATATAATTCACAGTTAGGCCCCCCAATACGCCTATGGGCTACAGAGTTCATTATGCATGATTTGCTTCTCTGCATCACATTATTACCTTAATTACATTATTCAAAAAAGCAGAATACAAAACCTTATATACTTTGTAAACTATATATATAGAGAGAGATATATAATCATTTTGGGGAAGAGGTTTGGCGAGAGGGGGCTCCTAGTGAGTTCCATTGTGTGTTGACAGTAAGATGTCACTGTGGACTGTGACTGGGTGACAATAGGAATCAGATAGCCTTATGGTAAGAACAAAGGAGATTTTATGTTCAATATGCCCTTACAACTATCTGGGTAAGGGTACTTTGAGCACTAGCTGAAGGGTTCTCATAGTGCTGTGTATTTCCTGCTTGTTATATTCTGATACTGTGTCTTCTCAGCCTTGGTTGTGTTCTTGCTTGTCTTGCCCTTTGTAGCTGTCCTTGTGCATGGAATTCAGCTCTATGCCAGCCCAATATGTTACTGCTCTGGCCCATTTTTGCACCCTTGGATTCGCTGATGTCTTCCACATCATCGATATTCTAGTTTAGCTAGACTCAGTGCTAGGCATAAGAATTTATTTCCCATATTTTTTTCTGGTGTTGCAGAAAGGATCCCAGCAGGCAATGTTCCTGAGCAAGCAGAGCCGCTCTGTTTAGAGTATGTTCCAACACATCGGTTATCCTGCCCAATAAACCTCTATTATAGGGCAGCTCCACATCATGTGGAAGCAATCACACTCAGGTGTGTGGCACATTGGGCATCTCCCGTCTGCTGAGGAGTAGATGAGACCTGTTCTCTTGGGTGTTAGATACTCACGGTGTAGGAAGAGGAAATGCTGGGGCTTAAATTGTGCACTCTTAGAAATCTTAGTGGGATATCCCAGTATACCTTCCCACTCCCTACCTGTGACTTATGCTCCCAGGCCCTGGGACCATTCCAATTGTAGTATACCAAGATCCTCGTTCATGTCCTCTTGCATGACTCTGTACAAATGTGTAATTGCTTTCCTGGAGGTACCTATATCTGGTATTGGTTGGAGTGTGTGACTCCTTTTCTGCTCATAGTGACTGTGTGCCCCCATAGTTTCTGAAATAGTCTAACCAATGCACCAAGTCAGGAACAGACTTGCAGGTATCGCATACATGTCCATGACGTCCATGAAAGGCTTCAGCACACCTGCCTTATAAACACTTCCCAGATATACCATACCATACTGGCCCCAAGTATGAATTTCTCATTTCCTCCCATGTAGACGCATCCTTCAGCTGTAAGGTGGGCGAGTAAATCGCATCCCGCATATGTTTACTTTTATAGCTCATCCAGGTTTGCACTATTGCATCTAAGAGGATAGGTTGTTCCCACCATACTTTTACATTGCCCAGGCAATATGCCAAGCAATAGGTCATCTTGTGTTTTCTTACACCAGCCCCACTGAGATTTGGATGGGGGTGTTTATGCCAGCCCCCTTATTGCCCATAGGAGCTGGGCTACCATCTGGTAATTTATGAGGTGTTGGGCTTCCAGTCATCCCTTCCTTGTGGGTAACTTTGTTTCAAACAATGCAACTCCAAGTCTACCCGCCCCCCAAATCAAAACTGCCATGAAAGAGTCTAGTTCCTTATAATAGTGTTGGGTTATCTTGTATTGAAGGTTTACAAAACACTATAACATTCTTGGGTAGCATCACAATATAGTGAGCACTACCCTCCCCACAACAACTAGCTGTAGCTCTGTTAGGAATCTCATTTGCCCACATAGCACCACAAATCCCCCCCTGACATTGGCATCTACCATGTCTACATATAGAGGTATATATATATATATTCACTGAAAAAAACATAGATTTCAGGGGCATTATAGTTAGGAATTGGCATTTAAAAAACCTTAGAAATTTACTGTAAAAACCATAGGTTTCAGGGGCGTTATAGTTAGCTGGACATTTCCCTCATACAAAACCCTAGAAATTCCCCTGTTATAGTTAGTTCAGCTAACTATAACTCGCGCCCCCGCAATGCACTGCTGATGACGTCACATATTACATCACTCATGACATCGTCAGTGACATCACTGATGACATCACTGATGACATCTGAAATGACATCACTGATGACATCACTGGCACGTTTTAAGTTGGGAAATTAAGTTCCCTTGAATCCTGAGGTCCCCTGGCGGCCAACTAGCCCACGAGGTACCTCCAGTAAGCGCCAGGCCTGCGGTCACCAAAAGCACAGGGGGTGGGGTGAGTGTGGATAGTGTTTTTTTTATTTCATTTTTTTTACCGTACGCGTACGGTAAGCGTAATCGGCGAAATTATCGAAATAATAAAAATCCCGTTTTTGTACTTGGGGGATCTTTGGGGACTCCATGAACATGGCTGTGTGGGTGGGAGTTGTCAAAACAGCCCCTTTTCATGTTTTTGGGCTTCATATTTTGAAATATCTCTCAGTGCGAGAGACAAAATGGTGGACGTCGCTTCCTGGTTTCGGCCGATCCGAATGTTTACTAAGATCTAAGAGCCAATCAGAATCGCGCTCGCGCACGCCGCCGTGCGCGTACGGTAAGCGCACCGTAAGCGCACCGTAAGCTGCCACAGATATATATATTGATTTAAATGCTATTTACTCAGAATCTACTGAACAGATTTACACCAAACCTACAAAAGGCACTTCCTTGACCTGAGGACTACCTCTCTGCCAAATTTCAAGTAATTCTGTTCAGCCGTTCGGGCTGGAGCTGTGTCTAAAGGTCCTATGGAAAAATGCATGGGAAAAACGCGTTTTGGGACCCCCCTTTTATCTCAGCCCCCGCTTGACGAATCCCCCCGAGACTTTCAAGGTAGGAGCGGAGCGTAGCGCCCCACCTATTTTGAAAAATTCGCGAGGATTCGTCGACCGGCGCCAAAGTTATTCAAAATAGAATGTTGAGGTTTTCCTATGGAAAAGGGGTCCTAACTATAACTACCTACTGGCGACCGCCAGTAGGTAATATATATATATATATATATATATATATATTTAAACACAAATTGGAAGTTGCTTCTGCTGCCCTTCTCTCGCCCACAGCAGTTAGAGCGCTGTGCTGGCGAAGCCCACCGGACATCAGATAATCGTACTAACCAAGTAGGCACTCACTCAGGGGAACGTTTCGCCAGCAAAGATTTTATTTACCAGTAAAGTGTTTCGGAGACCCTCACCTCCTTGCTCACACCCTTGTGAGCAAGGAGATGAGGGTCTCCGAAACACGTTACTGGTAAATAAAATCTTTGCTGGAGAAACTTTCCCCTGAGTCAGCGCCTACTTGGTTAGTACGATTATGTATGTATATCTATCTATCTATATACTATCTATATATATATATATACATATATATATCTATATCTATATATACATATATATATTTACACCTCTATGAGAATGCCAAGTCCAGTCTCTCATCAGAACATGCACACCGACACAGGAGTTCAAACTTGTAGAATAAAATCTCTTATTTATTCAATTCTTCATGGTAATGCGTTTCGACTGTCTCTGAAGGCTTGCTCACACAATAAACGCCATTTAAAATTCAAAGCTCCCGGTCACGTGGTCCGCTACTCCCATAGCCATAGAAGACAGACTTTACCGTGTTGACGGATGACAAAATGTTTTTTTACCATCCTACGTTGTTGATGTTGCTAGTCCTTATCATTTTGACTCACTGCTAGGTTTCTTATGCTGATAATTCTTAGTGAATACAATTTGTTAATTGTCAACCATTTGAATTTTTTTTCTCCATAATTTCGATTTCATGCAGAGTTCCATCTCTCTTAAGGACCCACTGTGACGCAATGTTGCGTGCTATCTGTTGCACACAGTGTTTCGTTAATTCCACATCCTATATACACACACAATGCTAATAAGCAAATGTATATAAAAAGCAGAAAAATGGAAAAATATTTAAACGCTCAAATATCTAAAATATTTAAAATATCTATTAACACCATGTATACTGAAAATATTTAAAATATCTAAAAATACTTTCCCTTCTTAATTTCCAGGCAGGCAAAATTGAATAAAGTGCAAGTGCATAGTAAACAACTATTGTTATAGTATTGTCCATTTGTGTCATACAGATCGTTCACTGGCATCAAACATAGATAAAGAATTGGGGCTGACAAAGTGCAAGTGCTTCCTACAGTACCATTCTAAAGTGCAAATAATGTCACCTGAATGACCGATACAGTACATGATACCATCAGGTGCTTTGCCTCAAATCAATCAATCAATTCGCCACCTCATTAGTATTGCATATCCAACAATAGGAAAATCCATAAAGTGCATGTGCATTCCAAATTTATATTCACATGAACTTTTTTCATTGAACTTCAATAAGCCGTGCCCTCATGTTGAAAATAAACTAAAATTTAACACATATAAAATAAGTAAATACTAACTCCAAATACTAAAAATTGAAAAATACAGTTAATTCTCCTGCAGCTTTCTCTCAACACGTCTAATTACTTTGTCAATTTGGTTGTTTTTTAGGGAGCTTTGTTCAAAATGAGCCTTCACTTTTGAATACTGTTAGTGGCCTAAATGTACATGTAAGTCCTCGTCTGCATTCAATCCTGACAGTATTTTAGTATTAAACAACATGTACTTGGATTCTAGTTGTCGTAGTTTTCGTTCTCTGTTTCCTACCCTTCTCATTTTGGCCTCCTGGTCAATTGCAAAGAATGTCAAATCATTTAAGTTCCCCTTATGTACCTGATTTATATGGCGAGCCACTGGGTGAGTCTTGTCATTATTCTTGACTGCCCGTATGTGTTGGAGTATACGAACATGAACCATGTGGATGGTGCTTCCTACATATAGTTACGGGAAGGAACACTGTAAAATGTAAACCACATATTCACTCAATAGTTAAAAAAGCACCTGATTTTCCATCGGCTCTCCATAAATGGAGACATAACTAGTTTTTCGTTTTGGGCAGTCTTACAGGCCTTACATTTTAAACATTTGTAAAACCCAGGGTTGGCCTTCAACCAACTCTCTGGCCTTGCTAATTCCGGACTACTGTCCACCAACTCTTGCCTCATAGACCTTGCCCTTTTGAAGATCACCTGAGGCCTACGTCTCACAACAGTACTCAAAATAGGGTCACTTCTTATTAGATGCCAGTGTCTACTCACACAGTCTCTCATCCTTGTGTGGTAGGCACTGAATCCAGTAATCAACCATATTTCTTCATTTTCTTGCCTCTTTGTCACCAAATTTGCATTGTTTGAATGTTTAGGTCTAAGTAAATCATGCCTCTTGATTCCACTGACTTTCTTTAATGCCTGGTATAAGATTGGTTCCTTGTATCCCCTTGCAGTGAATCTTTTTGTTAAACTGTTCTGGGCTTCCTCCAATGCTTGTCCCTCACTGCAGTTACATTTCATCCTTAAGTGTTCCGCATAAGGGATGCTCATTTTCAGTTTGGCAGGGTGGAAGCTTTGAGTGTGCAGAACTGAATTGCCTGCTGTGGACTTCCTAAATGTGCGTGTGTGTAGGGTGTTGTCCTTCACATATACCTCCAAATCTAGGAAAGAGATCTTGGACCTGTTGACGGTATCTGTACATTTTAGATTTAGTGCATTGTCATTTAATTTACTGACAAAGCTTTGTACAGATTCTTCTGATCCTTCCCAGACTACAAAAGGTCATCTAAAAACCTTTTCCACAAAATCACATTATCGTTCCACTCTTTTGCGTGTTTTACCATGAGCACCTTCTCCTTCCACCAGCCCATATGCAAATGTGCATAGCTGGGGGCAAAGCAGGTGCAAAGCTGTTCCTCTTACTTGTTTGTGTGGTTTCCATTCAAACATGAAAAAATTGTTTTCTAAACACAATCTGCCCATTTCTACCAACATCCGTGAATGCTGGTAAAAAAATATGGGACGTGTATTTAAATAATGCCGCATAGCATTCAATCCGGCATCATGATCAATGCTCGCATAAAAAGATGTTACATCGAGCGTGATCAGGAGAAAAGTGTCTTTCCAGGCTAAGTACTCAATCTTGTTTAAAAAATCTCATGTATCTTGAACATATGCAGGGAGTTTTATGACAAATTCCTGCAGGAAATGATCTAGATATCTAGAAGTTAGTTCAAAAAGGCTCCCAATGGCAGAAATTATAGGCCTGCTAGGTGGTATTTCTTTATTTTTATGTACTTTGGGGATGAGATATAGTATCGGTGAAATAGAGTTATCCACCTTTAAGTACAAATATTCCCCTTGGGATAACATCCCAAGTCCTCTCCAACGTGCTAGGACTTTGTGAAATGTATTCTTCACCTCTAAGAGGTTACTAAGTGGAACTTTTGCATAGCAACTGCAGTCTCTCAATTGGGTCTTGGCTTTGGTGTTGTACATTTCAAGTGGCCAGAGGACCACGTTCCCCCCTGTGTCTGATTGTCGGACCACTATGTCCCGCTTCTTTTTAATTTTCTCCATGACCTTGTTGTATTTTCTATCATGGAAACTACCTCCTTTAACAAAGCCCTGACTCGATGTCAATGATAGCTCTTTAAGATCTTTAATAACAGCCTCAGAGAAAGAATCAACCATAGCCTTTGGTACATTCGGTACAAAGGTGGAAGTTGGCCTAAAATTGGTTCTCACACCCTTGTAAATGTCCAGCCCCAAGGCCCCTGCTGTCTCATTTAGCATTCCTTGTCTCTGTAGGCCATCACACTCTCTTTCAAGTTCATTGAGTTCATGCAGAGTGTTCAAATATGCCACTTCTAAATTGGATGTCTCTTCTGGTGTATCCTGCATGTAACCAGGTTGCCCCCTGAGAAAGAAAAATTTCTTCAGCTTTCATTTTCGTACAAACTTGAAAAAGTCAATGCGGGTCTGGCTGTAGTCAAAGTTCGTTTGTTTGCAATATGACAAACCTAAAGCCAATATACTATTTTCTTCTTCTGAGAGGCTCATATCTGTTAAATTTATCACCGTTGCTGGATCACAGCCTACTTGCATTTGCGGGTTTTCTTGGTTTTCATGCCTGAATGGAGTTCCATTTCCTCCTCATCTAGCTTTGCGCTGCCTGGCTGTTTTTTCTTTTTTGCTATCGCGGCCTCTTCCTGTTGTTTTGGGTCCGATCTAGCCCTAAAAAACGTAGGTCATCAACTACTGATGGAGGCTCTAATGGAACTCAATTATCCTGGGATGTACCGGCACCATCTTCTTCTGAACCTGTCTCTGCTTCAGAGCTCATATGTGAGCTTGCCTCTGAACTACTGTCGGTTCCACGATGTCGGTCATCTTGTTTCTTTCCTGCCATCGCACTTCCAGATAATTTCTGCCTCCGGATTTTGTCAAATCAGCGGACACATGTATATATTTGCCCTCTTTGATAGTCCAGCCTATCTCTAAAAAATGTAGTGGCTTTTCTTTCTCTTATGGTTTTTTGTGCTTCTTTAATCTGCTTTGCAATTCCGCCTTGAATTTTGCCAGATTTTCCGCTTTCAATACCTGTGTCAATTCGGATTCAACATCCTTAATTTGCTCCAATATTTTTTCTCTATCTTTTCTCACATATTTCATTAGTATCTTCATCATACTGCATGAGGAGTCCGCACTATTGGTGGCCCACTCTTCCAAAATCTCAGGGTCTGGGGTCTTCAAATGTAGGAGCCACAAGAATTCTAAGTCCATGTTGGACTCTCCCGATTTCCAAATATCTTTCTAGGGACTTTACTTCCCACCATTTCGAGACTTCTCCTCGTTTCAGTTTTTCCAACTTTCGCATAAGGCTTTGCGCATTGGCTTCATTCGTGGTGGTCTCCGAGCCCTGTTTGCAACTTTCAGTCACCACTGTTTTCATCAAAAACGGAGTTAGCTGCCTCCTCCCGTTTTTTTAGCTATGTATCCATGATGGCTTAGTCTTCACCAAAATGCTTATTTCTTCTGATATTTCCTTTGTCAATAAGAGATAGTTCAAATTCACACCCCACCGGGTAACCTTTCCCGGCTCCTCACCCCGACTGTAACTATCTGGGAAACCACTCTCAGAGGAACAGGACTCACCTTTCCGCAGACGTCCTCCGACCCACTGCTCCCGGATCGTCCCCTCCTCATGGTAATTCTCCTGATTTAACTCTGATGCTGTGGGCTTCCAGATATGCACTGCATCTCACTCCAATTGACAGATTCCAGGAAGCGCTTAATCGAGGGCGTGTCGGTTAATGCTGCTTTCCAGCAAACGCGGCTCCAATGTGAATGCCAAATCCAGTCTCTCCTCAGAACATGGACACCGACATAGGGGTTCAAACTTGTAGAATACAATCTCTTATTTATTCAATTATTCACAGTAACGCGTTTCACCTGTCTCTGCAGGCTAGCTCACACAATAAACACCATTACGACTGTGCCATTTAAAATTCAAAGCTCCCGGTCACGTGGTCTGCTACTCCCATAGCCATTTAAGACAGACTCTAACGTGTTGACCCATGACAAAATGTTTTTTACCATCCTACCATGTTGATGTTGCTAGTCCTTATCATTTTGATACATTGCTAGGTTTCTTGTGCTGATAATTCTTAATGAATACAATTTGTTAATTGTCAACAATTTGGAGTATTTCTTTTCATTTTTACCATAATTTCTATTTCATACAAAGAATTCCATCTCTCTTAAGGACCCACTTCGACGCAATACACTCGGCAAGTGCCTACATTATCCATCAAGTGTGGACATCACTGAGTTGCGTGCTATCTGTTGCAAACAGTGTTTCATCAATTCCACATCCTATATATACACACAATGCTAATAAGCAAATGTATATAAAAAATATTGAAACGCTCAAATATCTAAAATATTTAAAAAACATATAAACACCATATATACTCAAAATATTTAAAATATCTAAAAATACTTTCCTTTCTTAATTTCCAGGTGGGCAAAATTGAATAAAGTGCAAGTGTATAGTAAATAACTATTGTTATTGTATTGTCCATTTTTGTCATACAGCTTGTTGACTGGCAGCAAACATAGATAAAGAATTGGGGCTGACAAAGTGCAAGTGCTTCCTACAGTACCATTCTAAAGTGCAAATAATGTCACCTGAATGACCGAAATATGTATTTACACCTCTATATGTGTATATATATATATATATGGAAGCCCTGTCAACTTGTACAGAGTAAAAATTGGGATACAGACTTGACAGCAGATTGGGTGCCATTTCAGGCCCAGCAATGTCACACTGGCAATAAGTAATCAAGTCACCAGACGCAATTGTAATGTTTAAATATGATGATTTGGTAATATTTAACTAAAGGAAATTAGTAATGTGGAAGGTATGCTCACTTATTAACATTTGTGGCAGGCTAGAGATTATTATGACACAATATCCACAGCCTATAGAGCAAAGTTTTTAGACCCATTTTAGTACACAGTATGCGTTGAGTTGTAATACCCCCTTTTTTCTTGAAACTGCACTATATTTGCACTTTAGGAGACAAGCACTATGCACTTTATTCGCGTAAATGATGTTTACAGGATAAAAAGTCAACTGGGAACATGGCTTTTTTAAACTTAGAATGAAATTTCTGTTTAAATAAATGTCCCATTATTTATTTATAAACACTTTTTCTGCGCATAGTGGACAATATAAAATGTCTTTTATCTGATCGACTTTGCTCTTGGTAATTGGCTGGTTCAGTATAAATGTATCAGTCCATTTAAAAGAATATGAAAAGAATATTTTGTTTTTATTTTAGTGGCTATGTCGATAAAGTTATGTGTATTTAGACAAACAAATGGTAACTGTGTATACTTGCCTGTATCTAGGTCTGCTACAAAGTCTTTTGTTTATGTCTAGTGGTCAGCAATTGGTGGATTCTATCATGTGACCTTTTTTTGTAAATCGTTGTTTGTGTATTTTAACCCACACACGGAAAGAGTTATCCATTGCATGATTAAGGCAGGAATGCCGAAACACGTCGCAAAGGATTGAAATCATTAAACTGTGGATTTGGTGAGAATCGTTGGTGTCGGCGTCCTTTCTTTGATAGAAGACGGGAGTTGGAGGTTGATATATATATATATATATATATAAATATATACATGAATTATATATATCTATAGATATATATATTATATATATATATTACAGAAAGTAAGTATAATATTAGTAAGTTGTATTAGTTTTTACTTTAATACTTTTACATTTAAAATAAAGATTTATCGTAGTTTTAAAAATCATAAACAATAATCAAAACTATTTAAGAACATAACTTATGACCAAGATTATTGTAAATTAAATACAAATCAACATGACAGTGTGGATTTGGTGATTTGAATTTAAAAATATTGTTCAGCTAATTGTTGGAAATGGCCGTTTTTGCAGGGTCACCCTCAAACTTTTTGCCTTCCTCTGCCACTTTTTGCTGGATTTGTTTTGTTGGCTTTAGGACTGTGCACTTTACCACTGCAAACCAGTGCTAAAGTGTTTGTGCTCTCTCCTTAAAATGTGGTAACATTGGTTTATCCACATTTGGCATATTTAATTTACTTAGAAGTCCCTAGTAAGAAGTAGCCCATTAAACATGTCTCAGGCTTGCCATTGCAGAGGCTGTGTGTGCAGTTTATACTACCATGGCGACCGGCAAGTTAAACCTCTTGCCAGGCCCAAACCATCTTTTTTAAGATCTATAGCAGTTACCCCTAGGGTAGGCCCCGGATAGCCCAAGGGGAGTGTGCAGTATATTGAAAAAGTAGGACATGCACTTTTAAGTTTTACGTGTCCTAGAAGTGAAAAACTCTTAAATTAATTTTTCACTACTGCAAGGCCTATCCCTCTCATAGGACAACATTGGGATTACCGCATTACATTTTATAAGTGTGATTCCCAATTGCAAAGAGATGAACTTTTCAAGTTTGGTGTCTCTGGAATCACATTTTAAAATTCTAACTGATAGTGAAGTCGGATTTTAAATTGCAAATTCTGAAAATGCCACTTTTAGAAAGTTGACATTTTCTTACTTTAGCCATTTGGTCCCTGCTGCCTGTCTCAGATAAACTTTTGGTGAGGTTGACAGCTGGGCTTTGTTCATTCCCCATGGACAACCACACACAATGGGAGCTTAGGTGTGACTTGATGGTCCATCTTGGTGGGATGAGAGGGAGGACCTGGGCACAGCCTCACACTACCACCTGAATAGGCTGTGTCCTATCCCCACACAAAGGGCTGCACACCCCCATGAAGTGAGTCTGGAGGCAGGACAGGAAGGGCAGGGCATCTGTGCAATTCAAAGGCAAATCTTTGAAGTTTCCCCCACTTCAAAGGCATCACTGAGTATAAGAACTGGACCTCAGACACCACAACTTCAGTAGATTTCTGAACTTGTGGATATTCTGCCAGGAAGAAGCTGTGCTGCCGAAGGACTGCCACTCTGCTGCACTTTTCCTCTGGAAGTACTGTTTTCTTGCTGTGCTGACATGATGCCTGCTGCCCTTCTGGTCTGGCCAAGAAGGACTGGACTGGCAATAGTTGACCCACTGAACTCAGAGTGACTCCAAGGGCTAGTTGGTTAGCCTCCAGATCTGAAGTCTCAGGGCCATAACAGACTTCCAACTATCCTGCTTTTGCACCTGTACTCTGCCATCTGTGAGTCTACCCTGCCCAGTGGTGGCACCCCAGTCCTAAACCCTTGGAAGTGCTTGCACAATGGAGATGGAACAAGTGGCTCAGAGTCACCGCTCTGCCTTCAGAACCACCACTGTGCAACACTCTTCAAGAAAAGTGCTTGCATCCCCATCGATAACAGCATCGACGTTGAAGCTGAAACTCCACATTCACAGAGTTGATGCATTGCCGCTGCTGCTTGAACAGGTCAGTGCATCACCACAGACGTGTGGATTGACATCAGTGCACCAGCCCTTACTAAGGTACTTTTGCTCAGTGGGCCCAATCAGAACCCTGTAGCTGGCCTGCGCTCCATTGTGGTCGATCTGAACTTTTGACTGTGTTCCGGTCCAGCACAATCAGATATCACTTGTTTGCTCTTAGTGCTTTTTGGTGCTATTTTCACTTATTTCTTTAAACCATAAATATCTCTAATTCTACTTATTGTATATTTGCCATTTTGGTCTGCTTTTATTTATTAAATTAAGCTCTGTTTTTCTAACCTGGTGTGGACATTTTATGTGTGGTGTTTTCACTGTTTTTACTGTTTGAAGTGTTGCACAAATACTTTACACATTGCCTTCAAATTGAGCCTGACTGCTCTGTGCCAAGTTACAACAGGGTGAGCACAGGTTATTTTGGGGATTGTTGGTATCTTACCCTGAGTGGGGTAGTGGTTACTGCTTGACTAGAGCTCACATCCCAATCAACCAGCAACCCAATTTCTAACACTGATAAAATTAAATAATCTATATAAATTAATGTACAATTTAATGCAAAGTTAATTTTGGGAGGCAGTGTGCTGTATCATTTTCTTTGCAAAAAGAACTATTGATCGACTACATGCAGGGCAATGTCATACATTTACTCCAGTACAGAGATCTGGGCCTAAATCCATCATTTTCTGCTCCCCATGCCATTCCAGTTTGAACTCAGCCATATGCAAATCAGTCTTGACCGTGTGCCCAATGGGAACAGTCCAGCCCAAGGTGCCAGGCCAGTCCTCCCTGGACTAGAAACAAGCATCCTAGGATTGGTTTCAGGGTTTCACCCCTAATCACCCAGTATAGCTTTACTCCAGTGGCATGGAGAGCACAGGACCCACATCTGGGCATACCCGTCCCACTCAGGGTGACAAAAGCAAAAAGAACAATTGATGGACAGAATGCAGAACAATATCATACATTCACCCCAGTACAGAGACCTGGGCCTAAATCCGTCGTTTTTTTGCTCCCCTTGCCATTCCATTTGAACCCCGCTATATGCAAATCAGCCTTGACCTTGTGCCCAATGGGAACAGTCCAGCCCGAACTGCCAGGCCAGGTCCTCCATGGACTGGAAACAAGCATCCTAGGACCAGTTTCGGGGTTTCACCCCTCATCAGCCAGGATAGCTTGACACAGGGACAGGGTCAAGACTGATTTGCATATGGCCAGGTCTAAAGTTGGGTGGAATGGTGAGGTAACGAACGATGGATTCATTCCAGATCTCTTGACCTGGGGTGAATGTTTTGATTTGTTCTGCATTCCGCCCATCAATTGTGTGTCTTTTGTATCATTTTCTTTAAGCAGTCCTAAGTTAACATTGTTTGCTTGAAATTACTATATATTTTTACATTAAAAAAAAGATATTTAAAAAATTACCTTCATTAGATTCCTCTATAGTTTCCAATTTATTTTACTCCAGTGGAGGAGATTTCTGCAATCAGGTGAAAGGTTACTAATAATAACTATACATACACATTCAGCTACAGGCATCTCCACCGTCTCATTTAAGGGTATAGATCTATTTGTAAATCTCCATTTGGAAATGGTAATTGGCAAAAATGTGGAGATTTACACATAGGTGTATTAGTAGCTCTACATGTGATTAAATCCACACATGCAAACTTACCTTTGTGAATCTGGCCGATAGTGTACCCATAGTGTATATCTGTAGTAGAGGCACAAATGTGCTCTCTAAGAGGCCACTTTTTCATTTGTTTAAGTTGTGCAGCTTGGAATGTGAATCAAGGCACAAATGTATGCCATCAATCAAATGCTTTGGTGATCCGTTGATATCTTTTTTAGCCTCCACAGGCCATATGTATCAAAAAAGAGTTTTGCAATTCTCAAATTGCGATTTGTAGCGAATAGAAATTAGAGAATCGCAAAATGCAATGTATGTAGGATTTGCTAAAAATTTGGTGAATCCTACATATTCCTTATTTGCGAATAGCAAATTGAGAATCGCAATTAAGGAATACCTTCTCATTCATTCCTATGGGCTAGGAGGCCCATGGGAATGAATTGGAAGATATTCTAAATTTGCGATTACCAATTAGAGAATCGCAAATTGAGAATGCAATTTCAAGGGTGCAAGGGTGCCAAAAGGACACCGTGTTGCACCCCTGAAATATGCATGTGTGCACATTTTGCGCACATACATGGCCTAAGGGCATGTATGTGCGACATATGTCACTTTTCAAAAATCAAAAGAGTGCTTTTTTAAAGAAAATCGCAAATACCTCCAGTCCTCTTGATCCTGACTGTGATTCAGAGGATGAGGTGAAGGGTTGGTTTATTCAAGGGGCTGACCTTCGCAGTATTCTGCAACATGTACAGGACAATTTAGGGTTCCCTGATCCCTCAGTGGATGAGAAGTCTGGAGAATTCTCTGCCAATTATCACAAACAGAAGCCTGAAAGGCTTCCTGTCCACAAGTCTGTCCAGAATGTACTGGAAGGGGAATGGATGGATGTAGAGAAACTTGCCTTTCCCCGGTTCCTGACTATGAGTTATCCATTGCAAGGGTATTTGGAGGAATTCCCTTCAGTGGTGAAGGTTGATTCCCTGTTGGCTGAACTTTCTTTACAGGATGGGGTTCCTTCTGATCCTGGGGATAAGCAGGCTGAAGGTGCTTTGAAAAGGTCCCTTACAGCTTCCAACCTGCCTATTAGATCTGCTGCATATACCAGTTATCTGGTCCAGTCGCTACTGAAATACTATCAATGTATTTCGGAGCAGCGGCTTCAGGAGGAGGATCCTTCTGAGTCCTTGACTATGTTGGAGAAGCAGTTGCTTTTCATGTCCGACTTATTGCTTGATTCCCTTAGTGCTTTGGCTGCTGCTGCTGGGGCCTCGGTGGTGGCTAGGTAGCAGTTGTGGCTTAAGCCTTGGAAAGCTGAGCAAGCTCAAAAGAATGCACTCATGAAAATTCTTTTCACAGGCTCCAAACTGTTTGGGGATCCATTGTAAGCTATGATTAAGAAAACTGCGGAGTACAAGACGCTGCTGGTTTTGGTCAGCCCTACACAGAAGGGAAAGTATTCTGGATATAAGCGGGTATTTGGGCAGGCATTTCAGTCAAAAATGGCCACTCAGCCCTTTCGTGGTAGGGGACGTGGCTGGGGTGTCCCTTCCTTCTAAAAATCGCGGGGTCAACAAGAAAATTCGGGAGCATCCAGTCAGTATAAATCATGACTATCCTGTGTTTCGGGAGTAGGGCCCAGATGGGGGTCGCCTCAGGAACTTTGCTGGTCTGGGAGGTGTTTGTCATTGATCAGTGAGTCTTGCAGATTGTCAGACTGGGGTATTGTGTAGAGTTTGTGGAGCCCCCCCCATAGAGGTGTTCTGTGCTACCCTTGTTCCCAGTGCACCAGTAAAAAAATCGAGCTTTGTTTGTTGGGTTCAGGACCTGTTGAACAAGGCGGCAATTGTGAAGGTCCCTGTGGAGCAATGGAGAAAAGGGGCTTACTCTGTCCTGTTTCTTGAAGCCCAATGGAGATTACCATCCTGTGTTGGATTTAAAAGCACTGAATTTGTGCATTCCTCGCGGGTCCTTCAAGATGGTGACTCTCCAGTGATTCTTCCCTTCCTTTTGGAGACTTTCTCACGTCTTTGGATCTTAGAGATGATCAGTGCCTGAGGTTTTGTGTGGGTGGTGACCATTTCCAGTTTTAGGTACTGCCCTTTGGTCTCTCTGCTTTGCCTAGGGTGTTTACTAAGGAGTTGGGTCCCTTGGTGGGGTTGTTATATGCTCAGGGGATCTAGGTGTTTCCGTACTGGAATGACTGGTTGATTTCTTCCTCGTCTTTCCCTAAGGCTCAGTTGCATACTCAGAATGCCTGCCATCTTTTGCAGAGTTTTTTTTCCCTTTTCTTTATTTGTTTACTGAGTTTGTTTTTATATATCGTGAACTTGACCCATATCGGGTATCAGAGCGCTTTACATAGCACCAGTTGTGTTACATAAAAATACATTCATTTTTGTTAGGTACAGGGAGAATAAGTGATTTGCCCAGAATCACAGGATGTTCAGCATCATTGCCGAGACTCAAACCCAGATCCCAAGATTCGAGGTCGACCGCCCTAGCAATTAGGCCAACTCCTCTCCCTGTTTGGGTGGATTCTGAACTTGGAGAAGTCCCATTTGATCCCCACTCAGGAAATGCTGTTCATTGGAGGGGTCTTCAACACACGGGTGGGGAAGGTGTTCCTTTCCAAACCTCGCAGGTTGACTCTTGTGAAAGAACTGAAGAGGGTATTGGCCTCTCCCTCTTCCACTGCTCAACAGTGGTTGATGGTGCAGGGGTTGATGGCAGCGACAGTCATGATTGTTCCTTGGGCCCGCTTACACTAGTACCCCCTAGTGAATCACATCCTGTGCGATTGGTGTCTGAGGTCTCTGGATTACAAGCAGTAGATTCCGGGGGGTCCGGGGTTTCCCAGGAGTTGTCCTGGTGGTTGGATAAGTGGAATCTAATTAAAGGCTCTCAGTTTTTCCCCCTCGAAGGTTGGTTCTGACGACAGATGCCAGCAAGCTAGGTTGGGGGCCTGTGATTGCTCAAGTTTCAGTTCAGGCAATTTGGTCGCTCCAGGAGGCTCAGATGTCTTCCACCTGGAGGGAGTTGAAGTCCGTACAGTTGGCCCTGTTTCATTTTCTTCCTTGGGTCCTGCAGCGGGATGTTGTGTTGTGGAGGTAAAGATGTTGGTGACAGTGGCCGAGGACAAGGTGAACTCCTTAATGATCGAGAAGATCTTCTTGCAGCTATTGGAGCTTCCTTTGATACAGTCCACTAGTGGTTTTTTCTTGGTGTCTGTTATTTTCTGGTGCTAACATCTGAGTGCAGCCTTGAAGGTGGTTCTGTCGGTGGTGTCATGGCTGGCTCTCCATTTTCTTTCTAGCTGTTGACAGTGTCGTTTGGTTTCTCAGAGGTCTTCTGTGTACCAGCTGGCCTGCTTATATGATTTACTATGCATGTTGGGTTTGATGGTTGTGAGG
The DNA here is from genome assembly GCF_964204655.1 of Triturus cristatus. Taxonomy (NCBI): domain Eukaryota; kingdom Metazoa; phylum Chordata; class Amphibia; order Caudata; family Salamandridae; genus Triturus; species Triturus cristatus. Next base: position 885,113,189 of record NC_140583.1, read on the forward strand.
GAGTCCATGCAGTTTATCATCTAGTTGTTAAAGTTGTCTGTGGGGCAAGATTGATCCGTGCTAAGGGTGCTGATCCAGTCTGGTTCTGTAACTTTGCCCCAGCTGTGGCTTGGAATTCTGACGCTGGTTTTGTTGTTAACTTGAGGTATGTTGATTTTGAAGTGAATGATGGAGTGGTAGGTCTATGTGAGCAATGTGGTGGAGTTCTATTTGAGGCTGTCGCTTGTGGTGAAGGTTGGGTCCAGTGTGTGTTGGTTCTGGGATGAGCTGGGTGAGTCTGATGCTACTCAAGCTTTCAAGGAGTGCTGTGGAGCAGGGAGATCATTTTGGTCTTCCAGGTAAAGTTAAGATCACCAAGGAAAATATAGGCACTCTAGTTGAAGGTGGGGTGGAGCGTTGAAGTTGATGATGAGGTTATTACAGTTAGCTCGTGTCTGGGTGGCCGATAAGCAAAGGTTCCATTCAGGATAACGTTTTCTGAGATCTACAGCTTGAAGTGCAGGTGTTCCATGAATAGGGTGACATTATCTGTGGATGTTGTGTATTTGATGGATTCCTTGTAGATGATAGCAAGTCCTCTTTCTGGCTTGTGAAGGTGGACCTGTTGAGTAATCTTGTAGCAATCTGGGATTGCTGTGGCAATGTCGAGAGCTGAAGAGGGGCTGAGCCAGGTCTCTGTGTTAAAGAGGATATCAGGTGCGGCGCTACTCAGCAGGTCCCATATTTCGGTTGTGTGTTTGCTGAGTGATCATATGTTCAGAAGAATGCATGCGAGTGGCTGTTGACATGAGCTAAAATATATAATTTGTAAATCTAAATCCTCAGGTTAAATCACATTTCACGATTAGAAAAGTAAAACTATGTCAATGTAGTAAACATTTGCCAGTTTCTTAAATCTGTGTGGCTCCTCATTAGGGGTGGGCGGAATTTGCGGAATTAACCTTCGCAAATTATCGCGAGAATGTTTAAAATTATCGCAAACAAGCAGAAATATCGCGAAGATGCGGAAGTTTTTTTCCGGCATGTTCGCGAGATTTTCTGCATGGTTGCGGGTCGCCAACTTACCCATGTGGTTGCTTGCGGGCGCGGCCATCTTGTTTTGAGTTGTTCTCACGGTGCATGATCGCGAGAAGAAAGACGTGATCGCGTGACGCATGACGTCACTGCGGGCGCGAACTGTCGCGAGACAGCGCAAATGGCTAAAAACAATACAACATCTCATGGAGAACGCGACCGGATCAAGAAAACTTGTCGGCGAACGCAGGGATTCAGGTAAGGCGATCGCGCGCGCGCGAGAATGTATTATTTTACAGCGCGAGCAAGAAACAAATTATCGCCAAGCTGCGGAAACCGGAATTTTTGACATTTTCGCGCTCTCCGCGGAACGCACAATGTCAAATTATCGCAATTTCCGCGAACGGAACGAAATTTTTGCCCAGGCCTACTCCTCATGGACATTAGTACAAACTGAACATTTTGGTCCTCCACATTGCTGAAAATACATCTAAATGTAAGAACTAACTTCATATGATTTGTATGAAGCACCGCTTCTTCTACTGGAAGGTAATAGGTCACCCTGTTTGAGGTCAGCACACAATATAAATTCTCTTTAATACCATGTAGCACTTTTATGTCCCAGACACAATGCATCCCTTGTGAGATTATTTAATTTCATCTAGGCCTGGGCTTAAACCTCCACTCCGCTCATGGAGTTTATGGAGTTTGACAACTGAGTTACTGATGAACTCCTCACTCCGCAATGGAGCAGAGTTTGTTTTTGTTGATGCACTCGAAATGTGCTTTTGCCTGTGTGAGAGAGAATTGCCGGGTGCTCCAGATCACGCATGAGATTTCCTAGCCGTTCGTGAGTGCTACAAGATTTTCTAGCTGGCCACAAGCTCCCCCAAGACTTTGTGGTCACCAACACATCTTTCGGGCGTGCAATCTGGGGAAAATTATCTCCTCGAGAAGCATCAAAATCTTCTTGAATTGATGATTTTGACTCAAAAACCTTCTCAAATGAACCGTTGGTGTTGGCTTTTTGTGCAAGCAGTCCTTTTTTAAACTTTTTTCCAACAGCAAGGAAGTGCCCTAGAGTCTCCAACTTCCTTTTCCTGTCCAGCAAGCTCCTCCCACTGTTTTGTCCATATCTTGGTTACTTTTCATTTGCAGCTGAAATGATCTCTCTTTGTGTCTGCTACATATATACCATTGGATTTAGTGACTTTGTATTTGGATTTCACAAGTAAGTTAAAAAAATGTTGTGTAAGGATTTTATTTGTTTGATAGAGGGCATGTGCTAGGATTTATTTCTTTTTTATTTGATTTTTTAAATGTATTGTGGTGGGAGTGGCCTGCAGTTTCAGAAGGGGCCTAGTTATTTGTTACATGTAATTGTTCTTATTTTGTAAAGGAAAAATTAAGCACAGTTTAGTACATTTTCTCTATGTTTTCTAAAAAATGTGAAATAATCTTTTCATTCACTATGTAGCCTAGTCTGCCAAGGGGCCTTCCAGCCTGTTGGCCCAGTACTAGTCATGGGTACATGAAACAATTGTTTCAGTGGTGTATGGTGATTTGAAACACCATTAAGGCCATGGATGGTGTAGGATGAAAATACAAAATGTGTTTTTGGTGGTAATTCTCGTTTTCTCCTTGAAAACAGTGTCTAGGGTGGGTTGATGCCTTTGGACAGTGTGTGTTGTAATTTGTTTTAGCCCTGTTCATATTTGTCTTTGCCATTGCTTAATTAATGCTGTGTTCTCTGTGTTACCACCATGCAACCTTTGTCTGGCCAGTGTGTGTGTGTGTGTGTATGTCATAGGCCACCATTTGCCTTTGTTCCCCATGCTATGTGGCTAGGGGCCATTTTGTATAGTCAGTGTCCAGAGGCCTGCATGTGTTCTTTGTTTTCCAGGCCTCCTGCCTCCTGCTGTGACCATATGACTTGCAGCCATTTTGTGTAGCCAACCGGTGTGCTTTTGCCATGGCCCTGTATGTTTTCTCTGTGGTGGCTATGCCTTCTTCTGGTTATTGTTGTTGTGACCATGTGGTTGGTGGCTCTTTTGTGTAGGCAGCCAGTGTGCTTTTGCCATAGGACTGCATGCCTTCCTTGTTTTCCAGGCCTCCTGCTTGTTGTTGTGACCATGTGGCTGGCAGGCATTTTACGTTAGCATCTGGTGTGCTTTTTCTATAGACCTGTATGTTTTGTTCTTCTTCCATTATGTTGTGGCCACGCCTTCTTGTTTGCTGTTTCACCATGTGGTCGGTGGCAATTTTGTGTAGGCAGCCATTGTTCTTTTGAACACAAAAACGGAATCTGGGGGTCTAGTAGCAAAACAGCACGAAAATGATGAGCAAGAAGGAGCCAAAGTGCACTAAACCAACGCTAACCATGAGCAGAGCATGGATAACCATCAATAGTGCTCAGCAAATCGAGCAAATAGTGAGAGAAAGATGACTCTCATGATCATTAATCTCATTTGGTAATCCAACTGTTGGCAGAGATATATCCCTTGATCATGGGGATTGTCTCGCAAGTTAGAAGCTCTATTGCTCTAGCTGGCTAGTAAAAATTGGCCAGCAGCACACAAGGTGTGGAGGGTGCAGGGATAGGAAAAGATCCTATATAGTGCAGTGCAGAAAAGAAGTTTGGTGAAAGCTAAAAAAGGTTATGTAGGAAGGATAATTCTCAATATTCCAAACAATCTACACACCTTGATTAAAAAGAGTGTAACAAGGTTATAGCAGTGTTGACGAATAACTGCTATGTTAAGGTCAACATGTTTCAGCCAGCAGGGTTGACCTGCCTCCGGCTTTCGTCAGGACCTATGTTGCACAAACACCAGCTACTGCAAAAAGACACATTGAAAGGTGTGAAAATGTGACTAACATAAATAAGGTTGAGAAAGGGGAAAAATACAACCTTCAGTAATCTAAATCCTCTAGATCAAAGGGTGTAGTCATCACCTAAAAAATAAAACAATTAATGCACCGTGTGCAAACATCCAAATCAAACAAAAACGTGCTGTAAATTGAGGCAAGAATCATACTTTGCACTAATAATAAAGCAAGAAGGCATTGCTTACCCCACTTAATCCGGGATTGTACCTCACCTACCCGGGCACCATGCTCGTGTGTAAGGGGCCCCGCTCTATATCGAGGGTGAAAAAATCACAACAATAACAACATATTTATTGAGTTTTACACTTATTTACTGTTTGTTATGATTTTAAGTATTTTATAATTTTTTTTGTATTTAAGATTATTATAAAAGAAATCAGTTAAAAGTACTATCAATATTAATTTGTTGTGATTTTTTCACCCTCGATATAGAGCGGGGCCCCTTACACACGAGCATGGTGCCCGGGTAGGTGAGGTACAATCCCAGATTAAGTGGGGTAAGCAATGCCTTCTTGCTTTATTATTAGTGCAAAGTATGATTCTTGCCTCAATTTACAGCACGTTTTTGTTTGATTTGGATGGTTGCACACGGTGCATTAATTGTTTTATTTTTTAGGTGATGACTACACCCTTTGATCTAGAGGATTTAGATTACTGAAGGTTGTATTTTTCCCCTTTCTCAACCTTATATATGTTAGTCACATTTTCACACTTTTCAATGTGTCTTTTTGCAGTAGCTGGTGTTTGTGCAACATAGGTCCTGACGAAAGCCGGAGGCAGGTCAACCCTGCTGGCTGAAACATGTTAACCTTAACATAGCAGTTATTCGTCAACACTGCTATAACCTTGTTACACTCTTTTTAATCAAGGTGTGTAGATTGTTTGGAATATTGAGAATTATCCTTCCTACATAACCTTTTTTAGCTTTCACCAAACTTCTTTTCTGCACTGCACTATATAGGATCTTTTCCTATCTCTGCACCCTCCACACCTTGTGTGCTGCTGGACAATTTTTACTAGCCAGCTAGAGCAATAGAGCTTCTAACTTGCGAGACAATCCCCATGATCAAGGGATATATCTCTGCCAACAGTTGGATTACCAAATGAGATTAATGATCATGAGAGTCATCTTTCTCTCACTATTTGCTCGATTTGCTGAGCACTATTGATGGTTATCCATGCTCTGCTCATGGTTAGCGTTGGTTTAGTGCACTTTGGCTCCTTCTTGCTCATCATTTTCGTGCTGTTTTGCTACTAGACCCCCAGATTCCGTTTTTGTGTTCAGTTCAGTATTAGGGGATGGGAACTTGGGCAGGTCTATAAATATTGTTTTCCCTTAGACCCACTGTTCACCAGATGTATTGAAGCCATTGTTCTTTTGCCATTGTCCTGCATGTCTTCTCTTTGGTCCCAATGCCTTCTTACTCAGTGTTGTTGTTATTGATGACCATGTGGCACTGGCAGGCAGCCATTTTGTGCTTCCAGCCAGTTTGGCCCTTTGTCAAAGGCTTGCATGGATGGTTGAGCAATGAGAAGGCAGTTTAATAAATTATATGCCTGAGGATCATTTCTCTTATTTATAAATTTTTTATTTTACATTTTTAAATTTTAGTTTATTTTAATTTTTTTATTTTATTTTTTTATTTTTATTTCTTGTTAAAAAAAGATTTTACTTTTTTACATTTTGTTATTTTACATTTTTTTTTATTATTTCTATATTTAAACCATTTCCATGACATCTGGCATCAATGAATCAACCCCATGTCTGCTATAGGTGCACAACAGCATTAATTGTCTAAGGATTATTCCATTGTCATTTGTCAGCTGCACCTCCCTGAGTGCCACATCCCACATGATGCACATAAAGCGAACAGTTACAGCTGTATGTTGTTAGTTTTTGCTCTTTCCTATCCATCCTGAGTGCACACAGTGAAAGTGTATGTAGTTTTTTAAAACAATTTTTATTGCAGGATTACTGTGGCCCAACAATGTCATTTCTCAACTTGCGCTATGTAGTGTGTAACAAGGCATATCTGATAAAGGTTACACATCCCAATGTTCTTGTTTACAACAAACTGTGTTTACAATTTGCCCTTAAGCATGGAAAAACCACCTACATAGCATAAACATGAAGGCAGGCGAGATCAGGCAGCAGTTAATTTAGAAGATTTTAGTATATCACTTGGTATCATATGGATTTGCGGTGCAGATGTTTGTCCAAGGACAATGTGTCATTCTGTATAGCAGGTATATATCATGCCAGGTGACTGACAGTGTGTTGGGCCTTCCTTAATTACATGGTTGTTTCATGGATACTGATATACTAGGGGCTCCTCCCATGGAGTGAAAGTTTATGTTGAAGTGGTTTTACAAATGTATACACTGTATTGTTAATTATTTATAATAACTTAAGTAACAAGTTATCACACTAAATTATTTTGTTTGTATGACTTGAACAGCAACAATGCCACATTTCACAGATGTTCTTCTTGCTAATTTGCTTTTAGGTGCACAAGACAAGAGACAACATCAAACACAGTACTGCCAGACAGAAGGCATGTGCTTGACATGGCGTGTGACCACACATCGCAGACATCTTTTCTACTTGTGAAGCTTAGTGCCACTGCCAACTGACAGTTTCAAGAGGACCCAAAGTAAGGTGATACTAATAAAGCGGCCAGTGATAAGAAAGAGCTTACCACCCCTGGAATGTCGATCCAGAACTTTTTGGGGCAAAAAAATCTATGGTGAGCAAGCAGGGAGCAGCACCCCACATAAGTGGATAACAACAGCCGCAGCCAGCAATAGCAGTTCCTCTCGAAGTAGGAGCAGTTCAGGAGATTGAGATTCAGGCTGAAGAAGTAGAGGAAGCCACTCTTTGACAAGATCCATTGACTTCCAGATCTCCAGCTAGAGAAAAGGAGGGTTAGTCAACCATCTTCTTCTCCAAACCCTCCTTCCGGTGATCAAGACTCTACTTCAATCCCATCTCTCTGAGAGTGAGACAAGGCACGGGAGGCTAGGGAAAAAGAAGGTTCCTGAAAGTCTTACACTGATGGATGTAGAGGAGGAGGATGATGATGAGCCAGTCATCATGGATGTTAGCCCAGCCCCAGTGGAGACTGACGTTACCTCATCCCACTCTATTGTGAGGGATGTGTTCATCACAGATACCATTACCACCACCCCCAGCTGCCATATTTACAAAGTCCCTGCAGCGACTTACAGTCACAACCACCTCAATAGAAGAAGGTACTGCAGGTAGGCAAAGGTTAAAACGCCCACCTACCGCCAGTTCATCTGACCTTGGCAGTGGCACCAGCATCAGAAAGTGGACCTCCCCAACTTGGGACTTCTTTACGGTTAGCAAGAAGGAGCTGAACATTGCCATATGCTCAATTTACAGAGCAAGTGTTAGTTGGGGTATGTTTGGCACAAACTATGGTGCGGGAGGCCAAACAACTCATTTGAGAAAACACCACACAATACAGTGGGAGGCGCCCCTTAGCGGTCAAAAAACTGCAAGTGGTGTTGGTGAAGGGGGTAAAAGGCTGAGCAGGGAATCCGATCTGATCATGGTGGAAGGTGAGGAAGAGGAAGACAATTTTGTTACACAAAGCAGCCCTGTCTCCAGCAGTGCAGTAGCATTGCCCATATCAGCAACATCACAATGGCACAAGACTCAGGTCAAGACACCAAGGCAAGAGAGTACAGTGACTGCCCCTCTGAGACGCACATTGAGCCTGCCACTATCTGCTCTCAAGAGGTCACCTGCATCAGTGGCACCAGAAAAGAAAAAAATCCAGGCTACTTTTCCCGGCATGTTTAGGCCGGAGGGGTAGTATGAACGCAACCACCTAACGGCACGTTTGTGCAATGCAAAGCTGGCTAAAATGTTAGCACTGGACCTCCTCTCTTTTTCTTTTGCAGAAGGAGTGGGTTTTCTAGAATTTGTGGCAGCCATCTGCCCGAAATGAAAGGTTCCCAGCCAGTCTTATTTGCCAGAGTTGCTGTTCCAGCCAGCACTACATCACAAAGTGCTGGAATTGCTTGGACGAGCTTTGCAGCAGAGTGCTGTTCACACTATCGACCTGACAACAAACATGTTGAGCAGTTGCCAAGCCACTGATTACATGTGCATCACTGCACACTGGATCTCTTTTGTGGGGATAAGAGAAAAGATATCTGCAGGTATTGACACTGCTGAGATTTTTAATGATGCTCGGCAGCATGAGACATTAGCCATGTTCACCATGGAGAAATCCCATACTGCTGCAAATAGTCTTTGAATGGCTGTGACCAGGAGTGCTTAACATTGGATAGTTAAGGCCATGACAGATGGTGGCTATTTCAGGGTCCTGTGTTTGACTCACTGCATCATCATCATGGTACAGGACTTTCTTTAAAAAAAAAGACTGAGTCAACAACTTACTGTCCACCTGCAGAAGATTCTGCACTCATTTCAGCCATTCTTTTTAAGCCCAGAAGCAGCTGAGGGTCATTCAGCATGGTAATAAAATGCCAGTTAATCATATAGGAGGTGCCAACCCGTTGGAACTCAACTTATTACCTGCTGTAATATCTGTTTGAGCAGTAAAGACCGAACAATGAATATGTCATGTAAAGAGGGCATGCAACTGTGAAAGGCATGATCATTGGGGCCTAGTCAACTGCCTGACAGAGATGCTGCTTCCTTTTGAGCTGTTCACATGGGAAGTCCGCAAGGAGGACAGTACCATGTTCCAAGCTATCCTGTTGTTGCATATTCTACAGGAACAGCTAAAGGAGGTGTCTGAAATGTATGCAGGTGTTGTGGAAATAAAGATGCTTATGAGTTGGTGGAAAGCTTAATCCTTCACTTATCTGTTAATGCAAGGGTGCAAAGAGACATTGTTTCATCCAAACATTCCATCTGTGCTACAATTCGTGATCCACAGTACAAACCATTACTGTCCACTTTCATTCCTTTTTCAGATGGGGATGTTGCAAACTACAAAACGTGGACTGCTGAGGAAGCCAGTGATCTAGAAAAAGAACGTCTGGAAATAAGAGGCCCACTCCTCTGGGGCACAAGTTCTGCAGTGCAGCCTTCAACTTCAGAGCCTGAGGGCAGTGCTGTTGACTCAGACCAGCCTAAACCTACAACAATAACACCAGCAACAACAGGAACAGGAGCATCAGCCCCAAAATCTGCATATAATTGGGTTCTACTGGCAGGGCTAAAGTCAATTCAGAGGCGAAGGCAAAAGAGGTTGAGCAGGGTGGAGCACCAATGACTGTTGAGCGGTTGGTCCAGGCCTGTCTGGATGACCCATTGATATATTGAAACGGAAAGCGGTGCCAATGTCCAGAGCTCAAAATACAATGTTTATAATCCCCATATGGCCAACAATATTCAACAATTTTAAAAACACAACATCCACTTGAATCCAGTGTGTTCAAGTATTTACCTTGTGTTTTATTTTATATACTTTTTTTCAAAGGTGTATTCATTTTATACCAGTCTCTTCATCTGCTGTCCAAAATACATTACAAATTTAAACAACATATAGTACAATACACAGGAGATTCATCACAAATTACAACACTACGTACACAAAAAGGATTATTGAAAAGCAAATTTCACAATTTGACACGTGGTCATGATCATCACATTATGCAAGTGTTGTTAGGCTACATATTATTATTATGATTTATGATGATGAATTAATGATCATGACAGTTGCGAGTTTGATCAGCCAGATGCATACAGCCACTTGCGTGTGATTGTTGGTTTTTGTAAAATTGCTCTTACCTAATTGATTGCACATCAGTCATACAATGAATGATTGCAAAAAGGACTAGTCTTCTTCTCTCTTGTGCTGCCCCTGAGTCTTCTTGGTGCACTCCTTATGAAGTTTAATATGTCCTTTTCCTTAATTCTACAATATTATTTTTGTTTTACACTCCGCAGGATTTCTCTTCTCCTGCACCAAACCGGCAATCACCATATCAATCATGCTTACCTTATCGGACTGCATCAGCCAGGCACCCAAGATTGACGGACAGTCCAAAAAGAATGCAGATGCAACTCCCACTTTGGCAAATTGAGTATAATTGTTTTCTTTTTAATAATCATTTGGTAGAATTCAGTGTGTTGTTCACTTCACTCCTACATAATTTGTAATGTATTTACTATTTTTCAAAGCTAGGTGACAGAACATTCGGCTATAATGTAACTTGGGTCTTTCGAGGGCAGACAAGCTGTTTGGTTTGCATTGCATTTAAAATCTCCTGTACTCATTCCTTCGTTTCCTTTTCCACCCATAACAGATTTATGATGCTTGGCTGCTCATTGCCCAGATTAATTTTGTCTCTGTGTATTTTTTGTCTTTGTCACACCTTTCCCAAAATCCCCTTTCCCATCCATTCATCAAACCCCTAACCCTCTTCCCTGGGCTGTGTGATTTATTGAGTTGTGACTTAAAAATGTACACAATTAATTGATCATACACTTGATGGGGTGAATGTGGTGAAAGCAACACCACCTCAGTGTAGGATCTTCTGTTTTACTCCTATTACTGAAACAATAGTCCACACTGGCTCTATTTACTTACCTACGCATAAAAGTGATTGACATTTTAGTTATAGAAGAACAACATTCATCAGTATTATCATTCAGGCATTGTGTGTTGCGTTAAACGCTTAACCAATAACCATGTCCACTCCAGACTTTAAGTCCTCTAAACGAATCACAATTTGAGACTAAGTGCCACCTTTATTTCCTCAAAATACTAGCTCACCATTGCTCTGAATAATGTATTATTGTTTTGTGTTTGTTATTCTGCATCAGGTATTCTTTCTTGTGTTTGTAAAGCTGTGATATAATAATAATATATATATAACCCACTAACTCAGTTTTTTTTATTTACATTTAGTTGCCTGCAATGAATAATCCTTCTGATTAAAATCCTATAGTTGGAGTTCACCTATGTGGAAGTGGGATCTGAATTCTGATTCCTGCACTGTTGTTAGTGTGCTAGCCTACTACTACTACCACCAACATGGCATCCTGGGAAACCATACAGCCCTTGCTTCTTCTATTTGGCAAGGGAACCATGGTTTGATGTTTTACAAAGTTGTTGTAGGCAACACAATGGCAACCCCCCATTAGTGGTCAATACAATTGCAGACTGCAGAGACTAGGGCAGTAGGAGGCCAAGGGTACCTCATAGACATAACACATATCTAAGTGTTGTTATGCATTATCAGCAAAGTTTAAAAACACATAGCGCTAAAAGGCAGCATTGAAAAGTAAGACACCCCCAAAAACCTAGATTAGAGGCATAAATAAAGAAACGTAAATATTTATTAATCAACTCAAACAAAAAACTACTGCTTCCACCCACCTCCAACAACTGGCACACCCCTCTCCCTAACCAAATAAAATTCCCCCGTACCCAACCACAGTCTCTGAAAAAATCCAAACTGTAAAAAGTAACGGAACCCCAATCCTAACTCCCACATCCCCACCCTCCCCACCCACAACAAACAAGTCCCACCCATCAAAATGAAAGTTAAAAAGGGGGCAAAGGGAACTAGGCACAGTGGGCCAGGGTCAGGAGCTCTTTGAGGTGCCGGTCCCTGCCGGGCTTCAATCTGATCCAGCTTTGAAAGGACGCAACGCAGTATGATTCTGTCTGAGAGGGGGGCAGCAGTGTGTGTTGTTGGCTGTTGGGCAGCTGCCTGGCAACTGCGGTGCCAAGTTGTGCTTGGGAAGCTGGCGGTGCTGATGCTGTGTCTGGGCTGGGACCCTGGGCTGCTGCTTTCTCATCCTCCTGGGCCACTCGTATTCGGCCCATATTGCCTCGAGCTTCCACATTTGGCTGCTGCATCCTTGCGAGATAGGCCCTGTTGACCAGAAGCAGCTATAAAAAAAAGACAAATTGTAAACAATGCTCTGTCACTCTGTGCCATAAGCTTGTTTAAAATTATCTCGTGGGTGGCACAGTAGCAGTATATTGATAGTCCCCTATGGCCATTTGATTTCATGTGATTAGAGTCTCAGCCCCATTACCCGCTCTTATAAAACTAAAGGCAAATGGCAAAAGCTCTAAATGTCTGAAAGGAATTAAGGCAGAATAAACACAGCAATATCAGTTTAAAAAAACAGCTTTCTTTTTTTGTTTGTTTTTAAGGGTTTCCTAGTAAAGTGCTTAGATGGTTTGGGGCTTCACGAATTAGGCCCATTTACTAGTGAATGGTCTAGTTTTAGCTTCAATAATGATTCTGTTATGATCAGACACCTTGAATTTTCTTCTAGCATCTCTAGTCTGACCTTTTCATTTGCATATTTTTCATAGGAGATCAGTCCACTACAAACTGTTCAAAGTGATCGGACCTTTGTTTCAAGTGAATGTTTGGAGCCTGTTGGATCTTGGGTTAAGGGATTTTGATTTTCTCTTAATTAGCAAGCTGTCAACAGGGATTGCCAAACATGAGCGCTTGTGTTGCTATGTGCATGTTAATTTTGTTATCACCTCAGGCCTATTTAACTTTCAACTCCCTCAGACATATAACCTACATCCTTTTGAGCAAGTAAACAGTGGGAAAAGTGATGTACTGCAGTTCAGTCAGTGAAAGGATTAAGGACTGTGATGTAGCTTTGACACGTTTGTCACAGATTATACCAGCTACAGAAGTCAAGCAATTGTATTGTCCATTCAGCATTGCATTGTTCTTCTAATATTCTTAATCTTCACCCTTGGCTTTGATACACACCATTTAGGCTTTATATTCTCTCATCCACTCTTTTGCCATAGAAAGCTAGTCTTCATTATCCAATCAATCCATCTATCCAAACATAGCTTCGAACAAACCTTTCACCAACATCCATTTACCCACCCATGCATCCTTGCTTTCACCCATTCCATTCACCTATCCTGCTTTCCCTTCACTCACCAAAGCATTCCTTTTAATCGCGCAACCAGCCAGGTAGGCATCCTTCCAGTTTCATCTGTATACACCCTTTCAACCATCCTTCACCCAGCCATGCAGATTGATTCCTATCATCATCACCCACCTATATGCATCCTTTCACCCATGTATCCTTTCACTCATATATGAGTGAAAGGGTCACCTATCCTTTCTCCTTCCATCCTGTTTAGCCTTTCCCATCAACCTGTCACTCTTAAAGTTCATTTAGGAACCTTTGTCTGCTGATTTGCAGATAGAAGAGGACATAACTACTCAATTCCAACCGTATCTGCTAAGGCTGAGTGTTGTTCACGAGCCAGTCAACGCCCTTGCATTGAGTATAGTACTATTTGTCAATAAGTAAGTAATGTGACTTACCACTGCTTGTCCCTGCTGCTGCAGGTACTCTCCCCTCACTGGTGACTGCTGCAGCCACGTCCCCTCCACTGGCACCATTCCTTACACTGGTGGTCGGTGAGGCTGGTACAGAAACTTGAATTACAGAGAAAGTAAGTAATAAATAGGATATTGTAGTGATACGAAGGATTTAGGAAACAGATCAAAGTGGAGGTGGAAAATAATAAGGAGACAGGCACAGTAAAAAGGATAAAAAATAATTCTAAACATAGAGTGGTAAAAGACTCAAGATAGGGAAATAATAATATTAAAATGGGGGCTTACTGGGCTCAGCAGAGCCATCCACAGTCATGGAAGCACCTCCAGCCCCTTCACCCACCGGTGCCTCGGTGGTGGTATTAGCTGGATGATTCCTCATAGCTCTGGATGCTGATGTAAGAAATACACAAAATAAAATAAGCAAAAGATTAGTGGTACAGTTAATCTCCCCAAAAATAATTTGACTGGGAGAAGCAAACACAGTAACATTTGATTTAACTTTTATAAATCATACCTCCTCTCCTATTAGTACTGTGGACCTATTCCTTAATTTCCTAACCTTATTCCAAATTTCCTAAACTACATTTTGAAACTACTAATAAATTGTAACAAATGATCTTTGCTTCTCGTCTCATTCTCAATCTCTCACCTTTTCAATGCTTGCATGCTGATGTATGCATAGTTACTAGCTACTTACTACACATAACTGGGTAATCACTTGGAGTTGGGACTGAACGAGCTACAAAAAATAAAGACACAGAGTGATGGAATGCGCTAGTTCACTAATACCAATAACTACCACTATCTCAGTGACAGGACAGAGGAGTCTCTGCATGACTTATTAAATAAACCGTCTAAGCGAGTGCTAACAAATAGAATTAGAGAGCGCCTCCGAGCACATGTTTACTCTAGGATGATCACATAATGTTTGTAACACAAACTAAACTTACCTGAGTGTGAGCAGCATGCTTGCTATTTGGGAAAAATATTAACATTGATAGAACACAACAAATAAATAATTAGTACTTACCAAGCCTGCAACCCTCCACGCCCAACAGTTCTAACAGGTCCTGGTCCCTATAGAGGATGTCTGCCCGCCTGCCATTCAGATGTTGTTGGGTGCACCGTATCCTAGAGCAGTGGCGCACAGCCCAGGGCTACCGCTCCCACTGTTGCTTCCGTAGAGCGTACCCGTTACCAGGCTTGCCGCCTGCTGCCAGAGTGGAGGGGAGTTGGCACAGCACATAGAAAACTAGCACTGTCACCTCCACCTCTGAGAATAATGAGCAGGCCTGCACCCCTTCATGGCGTGGCCTACCGCAAGGTAGGCAGCTACGGGTGATGGTGCTGCTGGGTTGGGGGGTCTGGCACTGCCACTCCCCTGCTTTGCAATGGTGCTGGGTGGGGGCTGGGGAAGAGAAGAAAGTAGATAAGGAAAAAGAAGGAAGGGAAGAAGGAAAAAAAGTAAAGTGAAAAATAAAAAAGTACAAAAGATACGCAAAAACACAAAAAGTTAGAATAAATGTAAAATACAAAAACACAAAGACACAGGGTATGGTTATTATAAAAAATGAGGGCGAGATAGGTTTCAGAGGGTAGGATTAAGAAGATTAAGCAGAGGTGAAAAATAGGGCCAGCATCATAAACAGAGCAACAAACCAAGATGGCCACTCCCATGCAAAGCGCATGGTGTTGTTCACGTGCGATTTCCTGTGCAAGAACACACTTTGCATTATGTATGATGGAAAACATAGTTGAAATGGGCACGGCAAGCAACTTTGCCCACTCACGGACCTCCGCATACCCCACAAAGCTTTTTTACAACTTCACAGAGTTCCGCATATCACTGCTACACCTGGGCCTAATTACATTAAAAGCTTTAATACAAGGTGCACCTGTGCAATATAAAAACTGTAAATACATAAATAAAAAAGTTCAGCTTCTTGTTGCATGAATCCTGTCAGCAGGCAATTCACTGTCTCACAGTAGTGCATGCTCTGCAACATTTGCAGTGCTCTTAACTCCTTGATCCATTTTAGCCAGCTCACTAGTATTGTATCTTGCTCTACCTGTACACACTGCATAAGCAACTTGTGAGTATAGTCTTCGTGTGGGATTCATAATTCATAAGGCAGATGGGGACCCACGTATCAGGATGGAGGGATAGACCTTGTGGGAAAAATGAAGCCTGACAATACATTCTACCGATATAAGTAATGCAACAACAAATGAAGTATCCCTTCTCCTGCAAGAGAGGTTCCTATCCCACACAGGAAC
This sequence comes from Triturus cristatus, assembly GCF_964204655.1. NCBI lineage: Eukaryota > Metazoa > Chordata > Amphibia > Caudata > Salamandridae > Triturus > Triturus cristatus. The sequence goes on from NC_140583.1 coordinate 885,128,720, forward strand.
CTGGTCAGAGTTTAACGAAGCAAGGGCAATCCCTTTCTTTTTTTAGTATGACCTTCACACACTCTAATAGTGTCATGTTTCATCATCGGGTCCACATGGCCCCTAAAAGACCGGATGGGCTCAACCAATTGGGATAATGGTCCTGCTACTCGGGGGATGGGGGAGCATGCCCCTGTTGTCGGGCACTCTCAATGTTTCTAAGAAATACTGTCATAAAAGGAGAAAAGGGTTGGCGTGCAGTGGGATTTATAATAAACAAAACAGACATCAGTGTGTTGCTGCCAACAGTGTTAAAAACCAAACTTTCGCTATGTCGATGCCTAATTACGTTAGATTATGCCCGCTGATGCTCTTTAATGCCATATAAAAGTTAGCATTGGCTACATAATTATTTTTCATGGCCAATTTACGACTAATCAAAACTATTCCTGTGTAATTCGGAGAATCGCTCCTTGCTAAATTGTGTTTCTGCAATGAAGAATTGCCTGGACCAGGGCATAGCTTTCCCTGGGTAAAGGCCCTCTCCCACCTCTCTGGCAGCTTGATCGTGGCCCAGGGTGGAGTGGCCTTGAAAGTGTTCTGAGCTGTGCAGGATACAAGAGTAGAAGCTTTTTCTGTCTTTACTCTGTTCTTCCACATCTATTGGGAAAATTCCACTGTGGACATGTTATTAGTTGACCATGCAAAGCATATTATGTATCTTTATGCTTACAGTTCCTCAGTTCCCTCTGTAACACTCTCTTGAGACTGTGCAGATGGGGGCCCGATCTGAGCGTATGCAATAAATGATTATTGGTGTATATTCTCCACTGTTTCTCTGACTCTTCATTTAGTATGGAAGGCTGAGAGGTGGTCAGTGGTGACCCGGGTAGCCCTAATCGGGTCACTTTCAATTTGGTGCCCGAACAGAGACTCCTTTGGGGCATGACCCATCCCTTTTCCAAAGACGGAGGAGAGGACAAGGACATCAACAGGTTGGACTGACGGCTCAGGGATCCCTACACAAGGAGATATGTTTCTCGCAGCTGCTGCCTATGCCCCACCGGAGGGTGCCTCGCCCAGTGGTCATCCCAACTGGAGAGCTGAACAGAGAACCTGTGATCTGACTGTTTGGTCCGAAGAGTCAGCAGTGGAGAATCGGTCTATTGGTGCACCTGACACTAGGTGAGTCTGTTTCAGTTTATGTGATACAAGACAATGGTTCATGCTCACCTGTATACTGAAAAATAAAACTTTTATTCTGCCTTCCAAATTTCTTAAGTTGTGTGTGCAGATCAGGTATCGCTCACTGATCCATGAGCGTGGGCAACATCTGAAAATAGCACCTCCCTTGGGGGGGTGACCCCTGAATGCACAGCAGAAATGATTATCGATTTACATTAAGTAAGTCTGAAGCAAGTTAATCCTTTTCATGAATTGATTTTATTCACTTTAAATGGTCTTTATAATCCACATGAATTCGAACTGAAAAAAATGGAACTGAAGGTTCCAAATGATATTCCGGATTAGTAGTCCCAATGCATTTCAGGCTACTGGGAGCCCTTTATCAGGTGTTATTGAACTCCTAAAAAAGGAAGTAGAAAGGCTGGGGTCATTGAACATCGCTGTTCATGTCCTTAATATCAAACATTAGTTGCATAAATCCAAACACTGTGTTCGGAAATGCCCAGAAAGGAGACTCCGGGGTACCATGGTGACTGCTCTGTCATGCAATCCAGAAACATGTGTTTGTGACATGCTAGTTGGTTGACATGCTTGCATCAGTTAACCAGGTGACGATATTCCCTTCTTTAAATGGTGAAGAACGCCAGTGGAAAAAGTGCAATTCACAACATAAATTGGAGGTTCTCAAAGGTTAACTTGTGCTTGTGCATATTAGTGGAATGAACGAATGAGGCTACTGTAATAGTTTGTGCTGAAAAAACCTAGATCAGAATGTGTAATTAAAAATGATTGTGTCCGTAAATGCCGGTCGGGTGAACAGGGCGCATCATGCTGTTGTGATCGTGCTCTTGTTACAAAGGTAGGTGCTCAGAAAAAAACAGTTTAAAATTAATGTTAAAAAAAGCTCGTACTAAAAAGCACAAGTCGGGTGAACATGTTGCACCAGTATGTTGGCACTCTTATGCAGAAAATAGTATTTGAAGACGCAAGTTGAAAAGTGTGTTATGCTGGTTTAGAGCATCTACCAGTGCTTCGATGTTCAAAAATTACAACTATCAAAGAGTGGAGTTGAAAATATCTTACCGGTATTGCTAACTCAAGGGGTTTCGAACCTCGCTCTGTGACTTGTTCGGAAAAGTGCGGCGTGGATGTTGAATCATCTGATAAGTATTCAAAAAAGGTGACGTGATCAAAAAACAAAAACAGACTATTGTGTGTGGTCAACAAGTATTGCTTAATGTGGCGGCCATCATAAAACGTGCAAAAGGTGTTGTCCTTGATACTAGGTAAACGCATTGGAGATTGAGGAGCAAAGGATTAAGAATAGTTTTTTCCTGATTGTGCAGGAATAATATTCTGTGAAATTATATAACTGGCATACATCTGTTGTTGATTATGTAAATAAACATCATTGTAAGTGTGTGTTAAACATAAAAAATCACATAAAGTATTAAACTACATTGTACTGTGAGAACTAGGGAAGTGTTAAACAAGAGCTAGACACTAAACAAAATGCGTGGAATACATTAATTGTTTGGGATATCATCAATAGACAGTTCGCCAGCAGATAAAACTCAGTGAGTGTAACCATCATTACAATCGTTGAGATCATGAAGATCATGTCCCTCCATTGGTTGAATAATAGCTGTCCTAGAACATTCCATGCATAGCGTTGAAAAGCAATGTTGATTTGCAGATTAAATGAAACAACTGTACTCTATGCGATCATTTAGGCCGTTTGGATTTGAAGTGTCCAATAATCTGTTCCAGTAGGTTTCTCTTTGTAACAGAAGTCTAGTCAGGCTGATGCCCGCACATGGTTCCACAGTTTCAAGGACCAAGAAACGTAATTGACTGATGTTGTGATTGTATTACTGGAAGTGCATGGCTACACAGGATTTTTGATTGTGAGTACGGATATTGCTTTAATGTTCATTCACCCTTTTCTTGACTTTATATTCTGTTTTGCCAACGTATGCTAGGCCGTACGGACATTTCAACATATAGATGACGTTCTTGCTGTCACAATTGGCAGTGGTACGTAATTTGATCTTGTTTCCCTTGTGGATGTATAATTTGATTGCCCTTTATGATGTTGTTTCAATTGCTACAGTTGTGACATGGAATCGTTCCTTTGTATGTTTCATGGGAGAGACTGGGTCTAGAAGTAGATATGATTTCCCTGATATTTTTGCTGCGTTTGTATACAAACATGGGAGGGTTAGCAAAGATTCCTTTGAAGTCTGATTCCATCTGAATCATCAGACAGTGTTTCATAATCAATTTCTTGAAGGATGAGCATTGTATAGAGAATTTTGTAATTAGAACCATACGGTTCTGTTTGTTGGGATTACTGGCCGGTTTTAATAGCCAATCACGAGAAATGGGTGCAGCGCGTTGTCTGGCTTCAAATCTGTGCAACATTTCCTTCAAGCTTGTAGGCAGTTTGTCTGGATCGGAAACAATCCTTCTGCCATGCAATAACTGTGAGTAGGGTAGATGTTGTTTCAGCAAAGCCTGGTGAAAGCTATTGTAATGTAGTAACCTATTCTTCTGGTCCTAAAAAGGGCATATCCAGACTCTCCCAACAGTGTTGGTGATGTATATCGTTTTGTGTTACATTTGCCTGAGGTAAGTAAAATAGAGGTAGGTGCCACAATTCCCTGTGGTTCTTGATATCACCACACTTTTAACAATGATTCCATCTACCTCTAAGTTTTTCTGTCATTGACTTAAAAAATGCATTCTTTAGTATTCCCATACACCCAGACAGCAGGTATTTGTTTGGATTTTCACTGGCTGGCAAATGTTTCTGATCCTGCAGAGCTCCTCAAGGCTGTACTGAAAGTCCTAGTATTTATAGTCAAGCATTGTAAGATCAGCTGGATTCACACTCACTTTCTCCAGCCAATGCATTGGTACAGTATGTCGATGATTTGTTAATTGCTTCTGATACTGAATAAGGTTGCAAGGATAGTACGGTGAAGTTATTGTTACACCTGGCACACCATGGTCATAAAGTTTAACTTTCCAAGTTTCAGTACTGTTGAGAGGAGGTCACCTATTTAGATCACCTTCTGTCAAAGGAGGGTAGAAAGTTAACACCAGAACGCATCAGTACCATTAATAAAATGCCCTGTCCACAAGCTGAAAAGGACATGCGTGCTTTTATAGGCATCACTTCCTACTGTAGACAGTGGATCCCTAATTATTCCTTACTGATCAAACCCCTGCTTGCGTTAACAACAAAAGACATCCATGAGCCTTTACCTTGGACGCCAGATTGTCACCAATCCTTTGAAGAATTAAAAACTGGGCTTTGCTCTGCTCTGGTACTAAAATAGCTTGTGTGGATTAATATTTATCAATACAGTATGTATTCTATAATAATAATCAAAAAAAGGGGTTAGGAGAGATGTCAGAAGAAAAGGCAAAGCCATACACATTAGGTCTTTTTGTGAAGAATGTTTTTCTTTTATATTACGAGAATATTTACATAGGAAGTGGACATAAATACACAATACAGATTGACATTAAACATACAAATTACAAATTACAAATTAGTGTCCCAATGAAAAAAACCTAAACAGACAAATAACATAAAATGCGACATACAAACAAGGTTTCCATTTTTCTTTACAAAGGCAATCACAAACAATTAATAATTCAAATTAGCAACACTTAAGCATTCTAAGTGTTGATTTAGTGATTTGCCTATCACGTCAACGGCGTTTCGACCCTATTCCAATTTAAAGGGTCTCGTCAGGACTGTCTAATATAGGGACACCTAAAGAGGGGGATAAGGAAAATATTTGTCAAAAAGGAGATCAATTGTCTCAAAGAAAAGGATTGTTGGAGGAATATAGGTAATAAGCCTATCTACCTTATCGTCCGGGACAGGTCTAGCGTTAAAGTGTATTTATGTCCACTTCCTATGTAAATATTCTCGTAATATAAAAGAAAAACATTCTTCACAAAAAGACCTAATGTGTATGGCTTTGCCTTTTCTTCTGACATCTCTCCTAACCCCTTTTTTTTTATTATTATTATAGAATACATACTGTATTGATAAATATTAATCCACACGAGCTATTGTTTCCTTACAACACATAATACCCAGGCTCCTTGTGGGTAGGGTCTCCTTGTTTCCCAATCAAGTGCTCTGGTACTAGGCACGCCTGACTACAATAAGCCTTTCGTGTTATATGTCCAGGAGATGGCTGGTTGTGACCATGCACTTATTTATCTGCTTTGCTTGATCCTGTCACAAGGGCTCTCCTGATTTGTCTGCGAGCGGTCACGGCTGTGGCCACTTCCATCAGACAATCGGCTGGACTTATACTCAATACTGACCTCACAGTTATGGTACCCCATGCTGTGAACACACTTTTGAATAAAACAAGAACACAGCACCTCACCAGTGCACGTCTTACAGGCTATGAATTGACACTGTTTGCCAAACATATTACGATCAAAAGATGTGCCACTCTGAATCCAGCCACGTTACTACCTCTCCCTTCCGAGAATGATGCAGTTGACAAACATGATTGTATTTTCAGAACAGAGGAAGAGACAAAGGGATGGGTAGACCTGACTGATGTACCCTTATCCGATCCCAAGTGGAACTATATGTGGAAGGCTCCTGTTTTAAATTATCAGATGGCACCACCACTGCAGCTTATGCTATCACTACAGTGCACATAGTTGTAGAGACATCACAAGTCCCCTATCAATCTGCCCAGGCAGCAGAACTTGCTGCCTTTATACGTGCTTGTGAATTGAGTGAATGGTTAGTTGTCAATATTTACACAGACAGCCAGTATGCATTTGGGGTTGCGCACAACTTCGGGCGACTGTGGGCAGAGAGAGGGTTTCTTACCTTGCATGGTACTAAGATACAACATGGGTATTTGATATGATGATTATTATCTGCACTAGCACTTCCTAAGGAATTGGCTATTGTGAAGTGTAGTGCCCATAAGAAAGCGACAGATGATGTAGGTAGAGGGAATGCGTTTGCTGATCAGACAACCAGAGAGACGGCTCAGAGTAAAATGAAGAGAAGGTTTGTTGCAGGTTCAGATAGATGGGTTCCCGAGAACGCTATGTTTGAAAATACAGTTTAGAGTGTAAAAGAAATACAAAGCAAGGTTACGGTAGAAGAATTAGCTGTGTGGCAGGAGAGTAAAGCACGTTTAGATGAAGAAGGATGTTGGATTGATTTGTCAGGAAGCAGAAATGTATATTACCTGATGCATATGTACTCCTTGTGGTTACTCTGGCTCATGGCCCAGCTCGTTTCAGTGCAAATGGTATTTGTAAACTATTGGCCCTAGTTTGGTGTAAAGACAATATTTCCTAAATAGCTGCACACTGAAAATCTGTATGATTTGTTTGATGCACAATCATGGGAAAGGTACCCCCACACCATCCGGTAACTTTGCAGCACCTACATTCCCCTATGAAGTCCTTCAAATGGATTTAATTGAGCTAGAACGTTGTAGAAATCTCAAGTATGTTCCAGTGGTCATATGTGTATTCCGTAAATGGATGCAGGCTTACCCTACTAAAAAAATACAGCTATCACAACAGAAAAGGTACTTATGTAAGAGTATTTCCCACGATTCGGAATGCCCAGAGTTATTTGGACTGAAAATTGCTCTCATTTTAATGGGAAGCTGATTAAGCTAATGTGTGAAGGCTTGTATATTAAACAAAAATTCCATGCCGCGAATCACCCGCAGTCAGCGGATCTGGACAAGAAAATATACTGGTACACTAAAATTGAAATTGGCAAAAATTTAGGAAACGAAAGGGTTGCAATAGCCAGACGCTCTTCCTTTGGCCCTTTTTTCTACTAGGACTACAGCACATTCTAAAATAGGTTTCTCACCTTATGAAGTAGTCTTGGGCTGCCCATCAAATGTCTGGGGGTCCCTAGGCCCAACAGATTCTCCGATATTGAAAATCCTTTATTGTTAGATTACCTTGGGCAATTGACGGAATGTTTGCGTTCTATTCACCAACAGGTGCAAGACTCCTTACCTCCGAAGCCAGAGGGTCCCGGCCACAGTATCCAGCCCGAGACTTCATTCTCATTCGCAACTCTTAGAGGAAGACAAATTTGGAGCCCAGATGGAAAGGTCCTGAGCAAGTCCTTCTTGCCACACAGACGGCTGTAAAGGTTGCTGGCCAAAAGAATTGGGTCCACGCAACCCACTGCAAAATAATACCTTTGCCGTTGCCTTATGACCAGTGGGTCAAGAAGGGAATAGGAGATGTTGACTGTGAGCAGGTGCCTAGATTCATGCCATTCAGTGATGCAAATTTGGTTTGGTCACAAACAGACAAAGAGAACGACAATGTTTTGAACAAGACTGTCCCACCAGAAATACAAGCTATCCCGGAGCCTCTGTTCAGTGATCACATACTGCCTGGAGCTGCCAGATACAAATTACGTCCTCGGTTGAGGACCACCGAGTCTAAGGAAAAGAAAGACTAGGGATGGACTGCACAAGGTAGGAAAGTGCTGAGTGGCAGTACCAACGAGGGAGTTGATAGACGAAAGAGTTGCATTTGTTTTTACTCTTTTGTTTGAACATTAGTCAGGAAAGTATACTTTGAAAAGTATACCACCTTTATCGATGTGGGATAGATTAGGAAAGAGCTTAGGACAGAGCATGCTCCACTGCCGGTGCTCAACTCAAGAGCGCTACTGATGGGCAATAGGATCCTGTACCAGTGAGGCTCTAACAGACACTGGGAACACTTATTATTCTTATAATTTTTGCGCTTCTTCCTTTGTTTCATTATTCAGCCTTTGGTAGGCAAAATAATGAGGAGGATCAGCCAATCGCCCAAAGACAATGCAGGGTGATTTTATCTATGCAAAGAAAGATTGTGTATGTCACTGCTCTGGTAACTGTGGTCATAATAGTATGTGGGGTATCATGGTTCCTGTAAGATACACAGTGTACCCACACTCAATGTAGGTGAACACCTTCCCCCGAGATGCAATAGCAGGCTTGCCACGTATAATGTGTTTGTGAATACTCATAGGAGGTTCTTTGGAAAGGGAACAACCTGCTATCCTATCTGATCTGTCACTAGTCTTTGGACTGATACCCATTATCACTTGTTAACTACACATACACTCATCCACCACAGTTTTTGGAGGTAAAGGGAGTGTTCCGATTTGGTTACTCCGGCCCATGCCTGTATCACTGAAAGCCACAGGGCGAGAGTTACCCTGGCTGTGATAACAACACATTTTGTGATAAATTTTATGTGGCACAACAAAATATAACTCTCGTGGGTTGGCTTTAAGAAGAATTGCTGGTACCCCGAGATGCTGGTCATCATGCTGCCTGTTGCCCCATAGTGAACTTTTCAGATACTTCTTTGCACATTAATTGTTCAGTGACAATACTGTTTAAAAATACCCTTTCCCTAATAAATAAATCAGATCCAAGTACTTATGGAATGAATTCCAGATATGCTGCAGTGAATTATAAGGGGCCGATATATGCCCACCTGGGGTTTATCTTTCTCTCCAATGGTACTTATTCAAATGTCTACAATGGTATTGATGATGTGGCTCTTGCAATGGTGCTGGCTTTAGGTGTACCATGTGAAAATGTTCAACCTAAAACAAGATGGGCAAAAAGGACACTAACTAAAGAGTTTTGTGAAGGGGCAACAGAGTTGGAAGTGAATAGCTATAACAACAGTATAACATGTGGATACATCTTATCCTCCATATTTACCTTGGGTGGCACTGCTATGGCCAGGGGTGAGAAAGCTAGAGAGTATTTCAGATGTAAATTGCAGATTCTATGAGGTAATCACTATGGAGGCACTGTTCCGTGGTGGATATGGTCAAAGATCGACCGGTGTCCAACCAATGGTTAAGGGAGAAAAGAGAGAAGTGAGGTCTAGCGTAAGGTACTAGGGATGGGGGAGACACAAGGTGTCTCTTGTTGCCCTCACACACCCCGAGGGATGTCATGCTTCATCATCGGGCGTATGCTCCTCGTCGGGCCGGCGGTGCAATGCCCTACGGGTCCCCCAAAGGGTCTCTTTAGCGGAGATCTTTTAGAGAATCGCAGATTCTATCCAACACTATAGTGGCAGCCTTAATAGATATTACTACTCAGTTAGAAAGCATGCAGGTGTATTCGGAACAGACTAGATCTGTAGTGGATTTTACGGTGGACAAGAACGGTGGCATTTGCGCAATAATTGGCGGCCAGTGTGTTATGAGTATAGAGAATTTGGTAAGGAACATAGCACAGCACATTAGATATATCATTGATAATACCAAAAGCATGGAAAGTGGAAATTGGAGTTGGTCTTTCCTAGGTAATTGGGGTTAGATCCTAAAGGAAATAGTTTATTTCATAGCAGTATTCTGATTCTGTTGTATTCTCATTCAATGTCTCCCGCTTTGTTGTTCCTATTGTGCCACTGCTTTAACACCCAAACAGAGTTATTGTGTTGGCACAGCATTTTGGTGGCTCCTTGACTTTTAGCCCACTTCTGCCGGACCAATAACTGAATTAAAACTGGGAGAAAACATAAAATATATATCTACAAAAAAACAGTTGCTAAACAGATTATTTAAACCAGGGTCTCCAACAGGGTAGCTAGGGAGCTGCTGGTAGCTCATCAGTACCCTGGTAGTAGCTCCCTTAATTGCAGCTCAGAACAGTACTTAATTCAGAGGGTCTGCTCTAGCCATTTTTAATAAGCTCACTTTTCAAGAAAAAGACAATATTTTGTTTGAGCGTGTTATTCCCAAATGGAATGTGCATGTCTGATAGAAAAGCTTGTATTTTGAGAAACTGTTTTTTTTAATACTTGAAAACAAAACGATTGAAAATCCCAAAACATACTTAAACTGTTCTTTGAATGATAGTTCATATCAAGTTGTAGAGATTTATAGTTATGCAATTTCCTAGGTGCCAATGCCCACTTATTGTTGTGACTGTTATGTCAATTATCATATGGAGGCATTTTTTTATAATAAAATTTGTCCTGACTGTTGGTAAGTGTCAGGTTGAGTGGTGTTCTATTACAATAATTAATTTTATATTGCATCCGGCCACGACCCGGACTACAGACTACCACAAAATCATTAAGGTGAGTATACAAAGGTAAGTAGAGTTGTACGTACGTTCTTAACTCCACATCTATTTATCTTGAAAGCATGTATCTAATATTGAGGCATACATCTGGGTGGCCTCCACTAGTAATCATGCAAGATGTGCACTCTATTGTAATTGTATCTGATGTGGTCGGTACTGCAACAATTGTTATAGTCATCAGTAGCTCAGGACTATTTTCATCATTCTGAAGTAGCTTTCATTATAGAAATGTTTGAGACCCCTGGCATAGACCAGCAGACGAGTGATGTTAGTATAATTTCATCGGGTGCATCAATATGCAAGTAGAGTGCAATTTATTCTTAATAAATTAACAAACCATCTCAAAATATGCGGGCATAAGTCAAACAGACACATGATATTAGTACAATTTCTTCTAGCACAGAATTATATAATCACAATGCAACCTCCACTTGACCAACAATCCGATAAGTAACCTATGATGCACGTATTTTAAATCCATAATGTCACAGTGGAGAACAGTGACAATAAGTATAAGACACAACAAATGGTCTATGTTATCTAAACAAAGTCAGACACCACCATTAACTCATTGCACAAATGATTATGATTTTATTTTCATCACAATATTGAGGTAAATAAAATTATACGGTACAATGTATTCCACATTTAAATATTTGAGAGGCAGGTGCACACAGATTGAAGTGACAAGTGCATAGGAGGGAATTGTGGGAAGTGACGTGAAAGAGGGATGGTAGTGCACATATATACATCAGCAATCAATAATAACAACCTATCCAGCCAGATGCCTGGCATAAACATAAATGATAAATCATAACATACTTGAGAAGCTGCAGGTATACATTCTCTGTCATCTAAACTGGTGTAACAGACCATTTGTTGTGTCTTATAGTTATTGTGACTGTTCTCCACAGGGACATTATCTTTTGTACCACAATTTACCCGGGTCCAGTGGCCTATCGGGTTGCCCCATTGTTTCAGAAGTATTTTAAATCCAGCATGCTTGCTTCAGGCTGACAACTGGAGCTCATAATAAACCAAAGTGTATGTCATGAAAATGATGATAACCAGCCCAGTACCTCTCAACAGCAGTTAGACTAACACATTTTAATGCTGGTGTCTGCATCACCACATTAAAATGCATTGATCACATGTATATAGCTCCCTGACACACTTTGGGCATCATGAGGCACACCAATAAGAGCCTCATGTGCAGCACTAAGGGCCTCATTGTGATGCCAGCTGGACGAGTGTTAGACCAACATCGTAGCTAAATTTGGACTGACAAACAAGTAGTCGGAGGTCTCACCCCCCGAATTATGATGTGACCACCGTGTAGGCAATTGGAATCATAACTTTTTCCATTGCAGCTTGTGTTGTGTCCCGAAAAGGGCTGCAGCACAAGCCACAATGGAAAAACTGATGTTTTCAAACATCCTTGCCCCGTATGTCAGGCACCACGAGTTGCCTGGCACATGAGGCATGGATGTTTGTGGGGACCATAGCACAGGCCCACAAGGGACGAGGGCCCTGTTACTGGCCCTCAAATTCCCATTATTGGCTGTCGGTGGTACAACATCATAACCAGGTGGTACAACATCATAACCAGGCCCTTAATTTCTTCACTGCAGCTCTGCCTGCAAAGGAATTTAGCTCGCCAGCCCCAGGCCTGGAGGACTCTTTGCCAAGGAACCTGGCAGTGGGATACATTGTTTCTTTCCTGTGTGTTCCCTCTGTCAGCCTGGCCTGGCCCAGCCTGTCCGAAGCCCACGTGTGGTTGCTAGATCCCCCGGCACGGGAAGGATTGACAATTGCAAGTGTTAATCTATGACCTGATGCACCTCTGCCATCAGTGACCCTAGGACCAGCTGGATAGGATAGTTTACTGCCAGCCTTCTTTGTACATCTCCTGCTTGGCAGGCAGGATCAGCCCCAAGTGAGAGCCTCAGAAGCCCAGTGCATCTAAGTAGGAAATGACTCACATGAATGAACAGAAGATACAACAGCACGTTGGGGTTGGTGTGAAGAACAAACAAGTTAGAAGATCTGTAGGGGTTTACTTTGTCTGCAGTAACACATGAGGGAATTGTTTTCCCATGTCTGATTTATATTTTTATGATAATTCTAGTTTAATGTCCCCGGATGTTAAGTACAAGTAGCAATGCAAACAAGAACACAGTTGAGCTACGTACAGCCAGTATAATAACTTAAGAGCATCACTGTAGTGGCCATATGTCTCCAATGAACAACACGTTTGTAGTGCTAAGAAAGAAACGTTAGTGGACCGGTCACAGTTCCAGGTGCAAGAGAACACAGACTAAGTGCATTAGTATAGGCGTACAGGAGCCTAGAGTTGTCTGATCTTTAACATTGGTATGGGAAGCCGTGTGTTCATATGCAGACATGAGTTTGCATTTTAGACACAAACATTGTCAATGGACCCTGATGATTTTGTACTTCATAGAGTATGCACATGTCGTGTTCCAGACAGATCAGAGTTTCTGACAGCATGTGCAGATGTGCTTCTCTGCCTTTTTGAAAAGACAGTTTTGTGCACTTTTTCAGTGGGGCAGAAAACATCCATTGTCCCCTACTACAGAACACATTTGGTGCTGTTCTTTTTTGGGTATCCTTATTGTACATGCCTCCATCCAGTCATGGGGGAACCCTAGGTGGGAAATAACCTGTGCTGTGTAGCAAGCATATACAAGCGGGGCACCAGTCTTCGTGGATTAGAATGAGACACTGGGGTTTCATCAGGGTTACCAAAAAGTAGACTATGTAGAAAGCATGATGTGCATCAGTTTCAGCAGGGTTTCTGAGGCTCACACAGGGTTAGACCGTCAGGATTGTATCTGCCCCACCTACAGAATAAAAGTGGGGTAGTGGGTGAGTGGGACATACTGGCATAAAAAGAAGAGTTCAATGAATAGCAAAGTAAGGACATCAATATATAAGGGCTGCCAAGAATCACGTCTACTGTTCACCCAGAAGGCAAACATGTTCTTTGTTACCTCAATTGTTTAATGCAATCGCTGCAGAGATTTTGTGTGTAACTAGAGAGAAACAAAATTGAGTCCTAGTTGAGAAATAGTGACTTCTGTAATATAGTGCTATGAGGTCACAGCCTGCGACTAAAAGCACTGTGAATATGCATATTTTTAAATTCTGCTATACACAATATAAAACAGGGTGCCTCAATCCATGCAGATGTTTAGTGTTCAATAAAACATGAGTGTCAACCTTTCATTTTAGGGGTTTGGAGCAGTTTAAATATATTTTTAGAATTTCTCATTGCTCAAAAAGGTGTAATTTCAGATATTTTTTGCATTTGCACTTGATTGCTTTGTTTTTTTCGTGGGAAAGTGTCACTCTAAGTGTCACACCTGTGGTCGCTGAATGTAACTCATAAGAACACTGAAACCATGTCATTGTCACACATAAGTAATCTGAAAACTTGGCAACTATGGATAAAGTGTGAAAAATGTGAAAATCTCACAATGCCAGTTTAACTTTGTACAATGACAACACTAATCATTCCACAATTTGTGCTACCTTGTTACAAATTTTGAGGTACATGAGTCAGTTCGAATAGATGCATAAAGGTTTCCAGCCACTCAGTATTATATGTTGTGCTCTTGCAAAAAACAAGCTAGAATATCAAAAATAGGCTTGTATTAAACTCAAGTGGGTAAATAAAATCAAGCAGTCAACATGTTGGAATCAATTATTTATTTCACATAATTGGGTTGCATGAGATTGTCCAAATTGAAGCTTCCAGCCGTTTGTAAGTTGTATGTGGCACTACTGCATGAGTAAACTTGAACTACAAATATAACCTAAATACAACTTTAGTGGATAGATGTAATAAAGCTGCTGCATGAAGAAATAAATGAGTTAAATAAGAGCAAACAAATTAAAGTAGTCTTCCTACTCCATGTGTTCTAACATGTCCGGCCGGGTTGTACAAATATAAGTTATAATGTATCCTAAGATATCAGATAGCAAGCCCAAGTGAACAGTTCCAATCTAACCAGCTCTAGTAATTACATTAATACTGGGCAACAGAACATCCAAGCGTGCCCACAGTTTAGGGTTATGATATCTGTTATAATGTAAAATACAGCCATAATTATAGTAAATACACTTGAGATAAAAGAAATGAAAATATCCAGTAAAAAAAAAGGAATAACACAGCTGCATGAAAAAGAGTAAAAAAGAAGCTTAACCACACTAAATCATCATCACATATATACATGTTGGTAACAATGAGATTTTCTCAGAAAATCTGCTTCAATTTTCTGTGTTTATGCTTCTCCTAAATTAATTGTTAATTCCTACTCCGTGATGGGACCCAAAGGTACCTTAAACTTTAGTAACAGAATATATGAGCTTTCTAACTTTCTTAAAGAAAGTTCCTCGTTGCCACCCCCTATAGACAAAGGGATGTGGTCAATACCAAAAATTTAAAACAAATTACCATTGCTTTTATGTGTGTCTGTAAAATGTCTAGAAACAAGATAATGGTGATCTAAATTTTGCACAGCACGCATGGGGTCCAAAACTCTTTTCTTCAAGTGATGTATAGTGCTGCCGACATACCTTTCGCTCCACAGATATAAGCAGTGAAATATGAGGAAAAATAAATATATTTCTCCTCATTGTGCCTCCCTTCCTTACACCTCCCCTGGGGGGCATAGGTTTGTGGCAATGCCTCAGAGTAACGACTTCTCGTAAATCTGGGGCAGTGTCAAAAAGCCATGGATGTTGCTGGGAACGCTGCCAGCAACACTCATTGCATACCCCTTTAATGCAGAAATCTGCGTTAAAGGGAATTATATTTATGATGCAGCAGAAAAAGTGGCTTAGTGCCTCCTCGTAAATATGGAGAAGGCTCCTGCGCTACAGAATGTCACAAAAAGTGACTTTTCATAGTTTGTACTCAATCTCTCTCCAATAGTAAAACCTCCTAAAAGTCACCTTGGAGAAATTTGGGATTACTCTCCCAATAATGGGGGTATAATTTAAGAATAGGCAATTTGTTTGGAAAATATCATTAATGGGTACGGCCGGATTAATGAAAGTAATAATAGATCTGATTACATTCTCTTTTTCTTGTTTACAGTGGACCAGGGTCTTGTGCAGGAGATCAGCCCTCTTAATAGATTGTACCCAGGTAGCAGCTACCTTCAGAACCTTATCAGAGAATCCCCACTCTTGAATCGCTGTACCATAAGGATTTGTTCAGCTAGTAAGTGTTCTTCGGTGCTGCAAATTGTCATGGCCGTTAACATTTCTCCGCAAGTGATATTTTTTATCAGATTTCTAGAGTAAGTGCTCCTAGCATACAAAATGCTGGATCCAGCAGTCTATTTCCTGTGTAGGCTATTGCTCGAGAAGCCCCATTGACAGTCATGCTGGTATCAAGGAACTTGACCAGTTACTTGCAAATGTTACTAGTGAAGTGTAATCATGATAATTCAGAAGGTGATTGTAAATAAAACCAAGCACTTCATGTTTAGAACCTCTCCATATGATTTGATTTAGATTTGATTGACTTGATTTAGAATTTTCTAGAGCTTGCAATTTTCCTAAGGTGTCTTGGCGCTAACATGATACAACATTAAACCCAATACTAATGACGGAGGTGTACGAGGACTATAAGGAGAATGAAAACAACCATGTTTTCAACTGATTCCGAAAAAGGAAACAATTGGCCTCACTTTTAATATGCAAAGGAATTCTTTTCCACAGTTTACAGGTGGGATAGACAAAACTTTGGTCAAAGGAGCCACATAAATGTTAAATTGTATAGGGCTAGGGGATGACCCCTGGGGTACCCCGCAAGGCAGGGAGAAAGATTTGGACTTAAATTCCCCAAAGGCAACCGCTTGCTCCTGGCCTCTTAGAAATTTAGAAAGAAGATCAAAGGCTGGGCTTGTAATCCTACCTCTGTCAAGCGTTCCAAAAGGACAAAGTGGTCACCCTGTCGAAAGCCATGGAGAGATCCAAAAGGACCACTGCGGCTTACCCACAACAGTCCAGGGTCGATCTAAACTCTTCCAAGACTACTCCGAAAGCAGTCTCAGTGCTATGACTAGACCTAGAGCCAAATTGTGCTTCAATCAAAATTAGATTTTTCTCTAAATGTTCTGACAGGATTTTATTAAGATATTTCTCGAAGACTTTCACTGGAAAAAGTAGCTGTGATATAGGTCGATAGTTGCTCTCTATTGTGGTATCAAGGGAAGGTTTTTTCAAAAGAGGAAGAACTATAGCCTTTTTTCATTCTTCAGGAAAAGCAGCCCTCCTTGATGATAGCATTGAACAGTAGTGTGAGAGCCAAAGCTATCTTAGCAGCTACCTCATGCACCACCCTGGGTGGACAGGGCTCTAAGGAGGCTCCTGACTTGGTTTGTCTGATCAGCGTGACCACTTGGTCAACTGTTGGGGGGCGAAGTTGCAAAGTTCTTTGTAGTTAGCACTCAACGAAAGGGATTCATTACCTGAATTGTATTCAGTACTGATAGAATTGAATTCACTATAAACTGCCTCTAATTTATTTTTGAAAAATTTAGCCAGTTTATGACAGAACGCCTGGCTCGGAGGGGAACTATTTATTGGAATCAGGTGAACAAGTGTCTGGACAGTTTTAAGGAGATCTTTCAATGAGTTTTCCGAAACATTGATTTTCTCAGTGTAATATTTATTTTTCTTCGATAATGAATTGGCCTCAATGTTTTCCTCCAGTTCTTTATTATTTATTTTGTTTCATGGGTGGATCATTTTCACCTCCCCAGCCGTGTTCACTATGGGCTTGACAGTCGGTAGATCTAATCTGAAATTAACTGCACTATGGTTTTAGGATTTGGTATCTTTATTTCCCAAATCTTCTAAATGGAAGTTAAAATCCCCCAGCATGATAAAATTGGGTTAATGAATGCTTATTTCCAATAGCTGGATTAACACGTCTAAAAATGTAGCCTGGGGCCCGGAGGATATAGAACATTTGCTGGTCACTCAATTTATATTTAAACAGGAGCTCCTTGCAGTCTTTTTGGTTTGCAGGTTCACAGACTACTTCCACTGACGAGAAAAACACTATAGCGATACCGCCTCCATGTTTACCAATATGGTCAAGCTGATAATAGCATAACCACTTGGGAGTACTGCGACAACATTTGGGCCTGAAGTTTCGTCAGCCAAGGTTTCAGCCAGAAAAACAAGCTGGGGAGAGTGTGTCTCTCAAAACTCTAAGAACTCTTAGAAGTGTTTAATACGTGAGCGGGAACTGAATATAAAACAACTCCAAGTGTTTGATTTAGGGTCGGACCTGTGGCATGGCTTATCAATCAGTGACCATGCCCCCAACCCACAACTCCAATTGCAATGGCTGCAGTTAAGAACTGATTCTACCATACCAAATTTAAAAGTGCAGCAACCAGACATCTTACCGATAGAGTTAATGTGCAGCAATGCTTTCTTCAAGTATTTATTAACAGGAAAATGGCCTGGGGTCCTGGTGCATGGTGTAGTCCAGGTGCTGGCGGCACAGACAGGGTTGCCTCTGCTGCGACAAGGTGTCGCTCATTGTGTGGCCGTGCTGCATCTGCAATAAAATAGTTTTTGCCAAAAAAAGACTAGCATGTCAACTTCAAGAAAAGTGCAACTGCTCGCTCTAACCGGCGAGTCACAGGTCCCTGCAAAGTAACACAGTGCAGAAAAAGCCTAGGTAAGATTAAAACCCACTCAACAGTTTAAAATTACCCCTTTGTGCAAAGTCGGCATGTAAAACAGTAGAACATTGGTATATGGTGAAAATGCCATCTCTGTATCTGATCCAGAGTATGATGTGTTAATACTATGGTATCATGCTGAGGACCTTCTCCTCCTATCAGCTCATGACAAGGTTTGCATAGTTGGGGTGAAGCAGGTGCCCATCACAGTCCCCTCTAGTTGTTTATAGATGGTGGAATCAAATTTAAATGTGTTATTGGACAAACAGAACAACAGCATGTCCAGCATAATTTCACTATTCATTAGGTAAGACAGAGATCTTGCTCTCAGGAAGTTCCGACACACATTAGTGGTAGTAGAGTGTAAGATGCTCGTGTACAGACTCTTCACCTGAAGCATCACTAATAGGTAATCATCATCCCAATGTATGGCATCTATGCAGGAAAGAAAGTCCTTTGTGTCCTGGACGTATGAGAGAAGGTGGGAAATTAATGTCCCCCGAAAGGGAAATCAATATATATTGAGGTGTTCCCCAAAAGACTTCCAACTGATTAACACAATAGGTTGCCCTGAGGGGGGGGGGGGGTTGGTGCTGTTCTTATTGATTTGGGTAAGAGCTAAAGTGTGGGTATCCTAGGATGGTCACAGTAAAGGATACAAATCTCATCCAAATCTTGTAAAAATATTATGCTGTCAAAATAAACGACATGTAATTTCCCAAATTTTGATTGTCACAAACATTGTGTCAAAAATATTGTGATGGTAAAAATATATTGGGACAGATAAGAATTTCATTCTTTTAAGTTGTTTATATCATTGTTTTAAATATAGTTGTTTGTATTGTATTGTAGTTATTTTGGTGATTATTTTAGGTTCTTACTATTTTAATGTTAAGTATGTGTAATAATTTATATTTTCTTTTGATTTAGCAATATATTTAAAGACTTTTAGAATTTTGTTTCATTTTAATCTTTTATTAGTATTTGCTGGGTTCTTACGTGAATAATGTGCAAAGTGTTGGTAATTTGATTTTTAGGATATTTTTCAGTTGGATATCTAAATGCTTTTAAGTGTTCCTTCCATCTCTCTTTCACAGAACATATTGTAGAACCCACACAAATTTTAAGACAGGAGCAGGTTACGATGTGTATGCAAAATTTGGTGTTACAGTTTGAGAATTCTTGAATTGGATAACTTTTTTACCAAGGCAAACAGAAAATGTTGGCTGTTTGCCATTAGTGAAATTACAACAGATACAGTTTGTACATTTGAAAAAATTCGAATATATCCAAGATAGTTTCTTTTCAAATAGCCATCTTTGAATATCCAACAGTGTCACTTGGACATAATACATCCTTCAGAGATTTGCCTCATCTAAAAGTGATCTCAACTTTATTATTTAAGTGTTTCAAAAAAATTATCCAGTAGTAACAGATGCAAATGCAACCCAAGATAGGATAAATCTTAGGGCTATCATAATTATACCTATTTATAGATCTGCCAGTGAAATCTTTCTTGCCTTTAATCTTTGGCTTGTAAGTGGATTTTACCTCTAACAATTCATTTCTGTAGAATTTACTGGCTTTAACTACTGCTCTATTTATAATTACATTTGAGTGCCCCACTCTCTCAACTTGCGTTTTATATTAGCAACTTCTTTCTAATAATCAGATTCTGTGCTGCTGATTCTCTGTGCTTAAAGCAATTCAACATAAGGAATATTATGATTCAGAAATATGCTGAGCTAGAGTGTATTGTACTATTGACTGATGTAGGTTTTCTATTATTCTAATCAACATTTTTCATTTGTCTAATGAAATATCACAGCCCACAAAAGCTAATCTTACGCCTACTGGATTCCAAAGATAATTCAATATTCAATTAATTTAATAAGGAGTTAAAATCACATAAAATATTCACATCTCCCTTCCAAATTATGAAAATATAATCTATAAACTATAGCCATAAGAGAATATTGCTGTCTTAAGCATTCAACTATATATCAGATAAGAGTTCCTTTTCAAATTTACCCATGAACAATGAGGCGTATGATGGGGTGAAGCGTGAACCCATTGTAATCCCCCAAGCGTGTTTATACAAATCATATTCATAAAGAAATATATTGTTATTCAGCACAAACTCTGACATTTGTAAATGTATTCTGTTATGTAACAAAAGTGGCAGTTCTACTATTACGAAAGTATTTCAAACTCAGTAAACCATTGTCATGATTTATACAAGTGTAGAATGATTTCACATCCATTGTAACCAGGATCAGATCATCTTGTCAGGGTATGTTGTCAATTGATCTAAAAAACATAAGGTGTATCCCTAATAGAGGACGGTAAATCTCCCACTATTCTCTCAGTCAAAGAGCCATTGCTTGATGCTATAGGTCTGCCTTGAGAATGAGTAAGTGATATATGCCCCTGTGGTAGAAAGCAAATAACTGTTACTCTGGGAAAAGCTAGGTTGAGATAAGAAAACTCTTCATCTCACAGCAAGCCTTTCCTTTTGATTTAATCAATATTGTTATTAAATTCTTTTCTGCTGCTTTTACTGCTTCCGGTGTAACCAACCTTTAACAGTACATGTCTGATAACTGCCTCCTGGCTTCATTGTTTTAATCCTTGTAATTGGTCATTGCCACTAAACCACCCTTATGGGATTTCCTCACAACAATATTCCTATAAGATTGAAGAGATCTTAGAGCCAATCTCTGCTTTTTGTTGATATTTAGGGGTTTCTCATTAAATTTAAGCATATTAATGTCTTTCAATACACATTTTTCAAAAACATTAATATTAGCCTCATTGGTCAATTAGGGTAAAACTTAGACTTCGGTTTTAATCCACTCTCTAAGGGATGATCACAAGGAATGTCCAACTAACTTGTTTTTGTTTCCAAATCATCTGGGTTTACGTCAGTAAGTGACATGAAGGTTTAAATGTCAAATAGATCTCTAATTGTGTGTTCTGATGGGGGATTATTGGCTGAATTGGAGGTTTTTTTTAAATGGAATTTTTTTTATTTATAACTTGAGCTTCCTCGTGAAACTTAATGTCAACTCTAAACTGAAAGAATATTATTGTGCTATGCAGGGACAAAATTCAAACATTATTGAGAACCCACAAATGCTCACTACTCAATAATTGATTAGATAAATTGTACACAATATAAAATTCTTATTCATTTCTTGTCTTGATTGTAGTCTTACCATCATTCTCTTTGCACTTCTCTCTTCTTCTGGGTTTCTCTTTTCTTCTTATTGGACATTTTTCTCAGACTCTTTCTTTGCGATATTGGCTGTACTTCTTTTTGCCTTTTGCAGTCTCCGTAGCTCTGCTAAAAAGAATTCTTAGCCAGAGAGTAAGGGTAGCTGATATACAGTTAACTGTCTGTTGCCGCATTAGTTGCACTAGTCAAGGAAATATCTGACATACTTTTAGACTTGGAAGATTGTAACTGTACTTTGACAGAGAGCATATAGTATTTTTTGGAATAGGAGTTGATGCGACCAGAATTATAAGCTCATAAATCACATCCTAACTTTAACTTGTTTTGTTTTTCATCTCTTCTTGATTTTTTCTAGAATTGTATCTAAAATGACAGTTTTTTTCTGTGAGATAACCACATTTTAACTCTTCAATTTCTTTCTTAATGTCATTTCTCTCTGACTTAAGTCTTTCCATGGCAACTTCTGCTTCATCAAGCAGCATAGTTATTAAATCAAATTATATTATTGTAATTTTTGGTGCCACTTTTCAGCCCTTTCTTCAGTGGTGGCTTGCAGTGGGAGTGCTGCGGGGCGGTGCGGTGGGGCAGTGGAGGAGTAGAGTGGGGGGTAGTGAAGTCGGACATATGACGGCCAGGAGTAAAGTAAGTATTTTAGCCATCGTACTGTATGTCCGACTTCACTACTTATGGGAGGGTTATATTTTCAATTACGACCTTTTTGTGCAATACCTGATGTTGGAATAATGATGATGCTCCACGGTGGCATCATGGGAGTAGTAGTCCTTCTGGATTCTTTAAATAATGGTATGGCATTTAAAACGCTCTAATGACGTTAACTGTACTCAAATGGTATGCGCAGCACTGTCACATTTTGGAAAACCCCGTATGAACTTTCAAACTTTGTCTCTCGTCCAGAGAGGAATTCACTCCTTTGTTGGAGTTGCATTAGAATCTTGGGGGCATAGTCTCAAGGACTCATCGCTGAGTTAGCGGCACTTTATCTCAGCCAAAGTGGTGATAAATTTTTCGCCTCATTCACAAGCTGGTGCTAACAGCCGATATCACCAGTTTACCTGCCACAGATGACACCGGCAAGTAATGCTAATAAGGTGCAGGGTAGGCATTCCCGTGCCAAAAGCCGCAACAACACCACTTTGCAACATTCTCAACGACCAGTCAGATCGGCGATAAGATCACAAAACATGCGATAAGGCGCGTTAGCAGCAGGGATTTAACACCTGCTCTTCCCTGGTGTTAAGTTAGACGACAACCTGCACCATCAAAGAGAGCCCAGCCCAGAGCCACACCTGAAGAACAACAGATGCCACGGAGCTACTGATCATGCAGCCGGACACCTAAGAGGGCCCCAACACCCACCGCCACCATACCCAGGACCCTCTCCCCCCCGCGGCCCTACCCTGGGCCTCCCCCCTCCCCCCTCAGACAAAGCTATCTTACAGCAACTGCACAAAATCATGTACAAAACATTTCACCTGATGCTGCACAATTATGTGTGGACAGAAAAAGGAGAATCATTCATTCCTCTTTGAAGTTCCAAACAAATTATTGCAATCAACTTCAACCCAAAACAACGATTAGGAAGAGCCATGGTGGGTCTACCCTGGACAATCTGTAAGTCACAGCCTGAATGACAAAATTCCAGATAAGATGGTGTGTCATGTGCTCATCAAAGGACAGAGAGAGAGGAAGAGAGAGAGGGAGAGAGGGAGAGATGAAGAGAGAGGCAGAGAGAGAGGGAGAGTAAGAGAGAGAGGGAGAGAGGAAGAGAGAGGGAGAGAGATAGAGAGGAGGAGAGAGTGGGAGAAAGGGGTGAGAGGGAGAGAAAGAGAGAGAGAGAGGGAGAGGAAGAGACAGAGGGAGAGAGAGAGGTAGAGAGGTAAAGAGAGAAAAAGAGAGAGAGAGAAAGAGAGGGAGAGAGAGAGAAAGATATTGTACAAGGAGCGCAAGGCCACGCGGCCTCTTGGCTCATACATGCCAACTGTAGTGTGTGTATCACCATTGGTGCACCATAAGCCTAATGCCTAGCTTTAATGCAGCGTGAAAGCAACATCTCCATACATAAGGCGTAAGGACATCTGCACCTCCGACCTTGGTCTGGCATGCAGCTCGTACCCCGAGAGAGATACTATTGCAGATGATGATGACTCCCACACCACGCACACCGCAAATGAAAGACCAACGTATCCACACCCCACACAGAAGTCCTTGCTTTCGATAGTCCTGCATGGGATTCCCTTGACACTTACATACACAAAAAACCATTCTTCCAAACGTTGCACACACATATGACTCATTGCTCCGAGCTGTGGTATATCATCCACATAACTGCCACAGGACAGGAGAGTGCTGGTTCTACGGGAGCCAACAACGCAATACGTGGGACATCCCGGGCACATGCGCAACCCCAGTCATGTGGAACTGTACTGTGCACGTATGCTGCATTTGTTGGGGGCACTGCCACTGGCAGTGTTGTGCATCAGTTACCGTCTGAGCTTCCGTCTTGCGTACGTCACCTGCGACTAGCCCTGGTTCCACTGTCGATCATGCACATTCGAGTGGCCCATGGATGTCTGCCTATCCAACACAACGGTAGCTGAACTGGATTACGACTTGTGTGTGCGCCCCCTGTTGGTCCACGAACAGGAATGGAACCGTGATACGCTTGCATGGGATGCCTTCATATTTGGCCTATGTGCTGGCAGTTCGGCATGGAAGATTGCACAAGTCTCCGTGTGCAGTGACCACATCGAGGCGCTCCCCCATTGGGCTGTTTTGTGGATTGGTGAAACGGTGTGGACAGAGTACATCTGTCTGGACCAGTTAATGGATTGGCTCTTGCACGTGTTCGTTGAAGTAGACAATGACGTACTCTTGGAACTCATTGCCCATGAAGCTGCGCTCGCATTCATGGACGAGTAACTATGTTCCTGCAGCCACAACTAATTGTGACCCAGAGCGCAGGTCCCACCACCTTGTTGCATCTCGGAAGAATGGTCACATATCCCACCACAACAGTGGACATGTCTGCATTCGCCTGGACTCAGAATGCATGTGCATGCACCAACGCGTGTTGACACACACCTGTGCAAGGTGAGTCAGTCCCATGGGCAGAGCTGCACAGCGTCGATTAGCAACATTCCTAAATCTGATATACTGCTGGAGGGAGAGAACACACATGGCAATGTAATACTACATGTGACCTTGTTGGACCCATTCACCTGCTCACTGTCAGTAAAGCAGACAGTCGGCGCAGTCCAGTGGTACAGCACAATGCCTATCCCATGGGCTGTGAGTCGTGTCCCCTGACACGGGGCAATGAGCATACAACAAACTTCACATGACTCGTCCAGCAAAGCAAGGTGGGCTGAGACCTTTGCCATCCGTAATTATTTGTGTTCATTTTGGCCTCTCCATTTCTTGCACCTCTACATGTTCCTATGCTGCCTGTTAGTGTCTGAAGCATTGGTCTGCATGTTGTGTCCCTTGTCTTGACCGTACTGACACGCACATGCTAACAAAGTCTTGGCAACTTCACTAGTGTTCAAGTGTGATGAGTGTTGATTAGAATGACAAATCGTGTGCCTCAATTAACATTGTCTGCACACAGGGAGGGACTGACTGACGCATTTCACTTGGGGGTGAGTCCCTATTGACAGCTCCACCTCTGTGAGCCAGACATTGTGGTTGGTATAGTTGCTGGTAGACCTGTGCTCTTACGTGTCTTCAGCAATGTGAGTATGGTGTCCAACTTCTTTCTATGTAGATCAATGTTATCCATCAAAACAGGCTGTGTCCACACAGTTGAGTGTGAGTAGGTATGTGAAGAGATGTTCTGTTGTCACATGTGATGGGGGACACTACTTTGGGACTGCTCCCGAATTTGACATTTTTACACACATCTCTATTTAATACATGGACGTGGGGCTACGTTGGGGGGTTGCGAGATTGTTGTTCATGAGCAATGAGGCCACAGCTAGTTCACACCTTCACAGTCATCTTACTGGCCATGTGGGTCAGGCTCCAACATGCGCATTGATGTCATTTCCCAGGGTGTACCTTTTCGTGCATGTCCATACATTCATCTATACTTTCATACTTGATTGAACATAGACAGGACACATCTGTGTGATTTGGAATGTTTTATTCACATTATGTGGTGTGTTGGAGCTGGAGCAGTACACGGCCATGCAAACCACACATTACTTGGTTGCCCATTGGAGGGCCAGCCAGAGTCCTTTGGGGAATGATGAGTTAGTCGGAAGAGGAAGAGTTCAGTCCGCAGCCTGATTGCTGTGTCACTGGTAACCAGAGCAGATATGGCAGTCCATGTCGGGGTCCAGGTGAATGTCACAGAGTGTTTTTAGGGGAACAGTGGAAGGTGTTGTTCCAGGGCATGATGCAGAGGGCTGAACCAAGCAGGAACAGGCCATATGGTGGGGATGAATGCTACAACCTCCTTCCGCACACAGAGTCATTGCCATCCACATCTTAGTCATCTGATATGTCTTCTGTGTCAGGTGTGTCAGGTGTGTGGGGTGGTGTTATGGCTGCCTCACTGGGTGCCACTGGTACATCAGGGGGCAGGGGTGGTATGGCTGTCTCACTGGGTGCCACTGGCACATCAGGGGGCGGGGGTGTATGTGTCGAAGTTCCTGCAGCAGTCATCTGGGACAGGCTCTGTGGCAGCGATGGTAAGATGAGGTTCTGCAGGGCATGGAAGATCCCAGCTACATCTCTCGCTGGCGTACATCTGTGGCAGCCATCCTTCCAGCCTGCATCCGCTCCATGTTCTCCATTGTCCTCCGCATGTGTCCCAACTCCCGGCTGACATCGCAGGAGCCTGTCTGACTAGACAGTTCTTGTATCCGAGTAATGGCTCCAGCGAGGTCAGCCAAGGAGTGTTGTAGAGCATGGTATGGACTGTGGGTGTCCATTAGGGACTGTAAGTGGTCCCTGATGGGACTCATACACCCACGTATGGTATCAAGTTTGGCTGCCATGAGGTCAAAACCCACCGTACCTGTTCAGCCAGCCCCCCTGGCAGTCTAATATATGGCGTTGGAATGCCATGTGTTTTTCCGTGAGGTGCTGGGACCCAGCCGTGGTGGTGGGTGCTCCATGCTGTGTGGGCTGTGCAGGGGGTGGGGTCACCTCGATGCAGCTGGGCTGCCCTGCTCCTGGAGGTGGGGTGCGGTGGCTGTCCACGAGTCGTTGGAAGGTGTCGGGCAGATGGTCAGGGGCTCCTCATCATCATCACTGAAGAGATGTCTGCTGTGCTCTGCAGGAGGTGTTGATTGTCCCTCTGCAATGTAAATGGGAGGTGTAGGTTAACAGTGTGTTCCATGTATGTTGACGCATTGTACATGTTTACATTCAGACTGCATGAAAATGTACATTGTGACTGCTTTGGAGGAGCTGGATATTTGATGGGAGACAGTGGACATTTCGACTACATGACGGATGTGAGGTTGTACTCATACATTGTCATCTCACAGTTCCTTGCTATGGCAGATGTGATTAGCCTGTCTCTACGCACAAGCGGCACCAGTTGTGTCCTCTGTTCTGTAGTGAAAGTGTTGCACTTTGTACCACATTGTCATCAATGTTGATGTGCTATGATTGCTATGTGTATGTGCTGCATTGTGGGAGAGTCGCCCCTGCAGCTCTGATTTAGCGGCCCCTTATCCCTTTGAGGCAGTGTGCCTTTGACTTGTGTGCTTTTACGGTGCTGAGATGTTGGTGACTTGGGTCATCTGTGCTCTTGGCCGGTTTTTGTACTCTTGTGCATTGTTTGTCTGCAGATGTGTTGTTGACGTCAGGGGTTGTATGTGCACAAGGATGTGTCAGGGTGTGATCTGCTCCTTTGAGGAAGTGATCCACATTGGGCCACCTCAGTGTCGTGCACCATGTCATGTATTTTGACTTCAGCCATGCTATTGGTCATGCAGTGTCACTTGCATTGTCAGTGTGGCTCACAGAGCCGCTGCTTTGCTGGATTTAACACATGTTCATGGGTAGGTTGTGAGATTAGTGATAGGGGGGGGGGCCCCTTTGTGCACATAGTGGACGGGGGCCTACTTGGTGTTTCTGTGTGCGCTGCAGTGTGCCAAGGGTATCAGAGACATGTTCCACAATCATTGTAGGTGTGCAGTGTGCTACACATAATTGTGCATGTCTGCCATTGTGCCCATCTCCCCCCGTCCCCCCAATCCCTGGCTGTTACTCACCCTGTTGCTGTTGGGTCAGGTCATATCAAGCTGTGTCCGGACCTCTGACTCCTGCCACCATCTCCACACTGATGACTGTGGCCACCATTTCCTCCAGCTCATCCAGCTCCTCCTGTGGCGCAGGGCTCCCACCTCCAGTCGCCGTTGCTGCCTTCTTCATAAAATAAATTCATAAAATAAATTCATAAAATAAATTTATAAAAAACTATTTCAATCAGATAAGTGTAGGTGTGGTTTTAAACCAGAATCAAAACAAATGAAATCATGGTTTTAACCAAGGGGGAACCAAAAGTACATTGATTGTTGTGTCTTTATGGAATTGGTTATAATATTGTTGACTATAGGGGTGAAAATAACTATCATATGTGTTTATTTACAATCACTAATATCACTTATGTTTCTTAGTTTACCGTAAATTGCTCAGAAATCATGTCACTACAAATACCAGAAAGCAAAGCACTTCAAAATGATATGATGTAATATCACGTGGTAAATGTGTGGCTTTCTTTAAATATGAGCATTGTTTGTAGCGTTGCACCCGTGACCAAGGTTGAGGACAGACTGAAACGCATAGGGCTGTTGGGCTGGTCGCTGTGAATGTTTGTTGCCTGAATAAAACTAAAAAAGCAATACGAGTTTACCCGTGAGTGCGTGTGGATTCTTTCCGAATTGAATAATTACTGCAATATATATAGATATATATTCAATTTCAAATTCCTCTGTTCCAAGGAATCAACCAGCACTCCAGAGGTTAGTTTTCTCTCAAAACTATTGTTTTAGTGATGGCATATCCACGCGTTTCGGCTGCCACCTGCAGCGTTGATCACGACTCATCAAACCCATTCTCAATAACAAACAGGTCCCAACACACTCAGGTTCTTGTTCTTCAGTTTATTGTGGCTTGGGATGACACGTTTTGACCGTCTCCGCGGTCTTTCTAACAACAATGTCCCGACGCAATTTTGTGCAATATATACTTTTTTCATTCCTTTCACAATCCTTAAAGTGACAGTGCAAATTTGCTCATCATTTCACATACAATGAATGTTTTTCAATGTTTATACAATCGCACTGTATCTTTCAAACCTTGAACATAATAAATCTTACAAATCAAATAAAAGAATGTCGATATATTCGCTGACTTTATATCAAATAAAAATGTGAATCGTGACTCTCTAATATGTGCTTAATCCTTGCATGCATAATGTGCTTCTATGACAACATGGGCAATGTTAGAAATAAATGTAAACAAAAAGAGAGCGAGGAAAACAAGGTAACTTGTCCTTTTCCCCAATGAATTTTCAGAAACAAGATGGACAAGTACATAGGGAAGGTAACTTGTAGCAAAGGTTTTTCGCCGTCACCTGTTGAAGGAGAATAAACAACTATTGTAAGAAACCCCTCACCCACCTACCTGGTAGATGGCATGCATCATCGGGGCCCAACTGGATTGCCTAGTGCAACCCAGCTGTGCTACAATGCCTGATTTACAGCGGAGCAGGTTGTTGTGTGAAGAAAGTGACTTAATATGTGACGTGCAACTATGTGTTAAAAATGTCTCTGAGAATGCCCTTTTGACAACAATTATTTATTACAAGGGTCCCAGGACATGAGTAAAAATATAATCGGGATCTCTACTAAGGTTTGTTATTTGCCTTGGTATCCCTTATAAGTGAGGTCTACTAGTTTCAGCCTTCAGATGGTTCTTGAGGCTTTCTTCAGGACCAAAAAATATTTTGTGAGTGGCCTAAAAATAGGAGAGGCCACATGTGATGTGAAATATCAGCACACACCCTAAAGTGTGCTGTGAGTGTGGTGGTTAGCGATCATTACTCACCAAAGCGATCATTACTCACCAAGTACTCCCAACAAAGGTTTTGGTGAGTGATGATCGCTAAACCTTTGAGTGTCAAATTCTTGTACCTTGATTTAATTGGGCAATTCACATTAGCCATCTATTATACAAGGGTTCAAATGTCCCGTTGTCTTTCCAAAGGTTATGAAAGTTCTATTGCCATTCATTATGTCCTTATTTTCAAAGCACATAGTGCCTCCTCTCACAATAAGCCCTTGCTGGGAATACATATAAACTTCTTCCTTAACAAGCCAGTGCTGATTATTCATAAAGTGCTGCGTGCGTAACAGCAACCGCTTTTCTACCACACCGATACACGGCAACATTAATCATGAAGCTATATTGCACAGATATATATTGCATCATTTGCTCACAGGCCCGCAACTTATATCCATAAGTTTGAACAATTGCGTGAACACACTAATAAAGCGAAGAATCAATATGTAAACATATACACATAGATAAAGTTCAAACAGACAATTATTACATAGTAACGTGCAACATGTAGGAAGGTGATGCATATAAGACAATGAGCAACTAGAAATAAATACCACTTAGCTGACACACAAATGAAGGTCCTATCATAAAAATGTGCCAAGTGCAAACTTCATGTAATCATCAAAGATTTTTTAAGATTTTATAATCTTTTTAAAGATTTTTGGGCAAATGCCCTAATATGCAATGTACCTCCTGTCCCTCCCCTTTGTGCACTTTTCTAATTCACATATGCATGTCTAAAGTGCTCTGTGCTCAAAGTTAAAAAACAAAACCTCTCTTTCTATCAAGTTATTTCACAGATTGGCTCTCAGGCTGTGTTAGATACAAGAGGAATCCAATCTATAAATGAACATGTAGGTCCTCTTCAATATTGAGACCCATAGAAACCTGTGTATTGACCCTTAAAACGTGTTTCAATTCCAGCTGTCTCAAGCAGTGTTCTTTGTTTCCTCCTCTACTTCGGATAGGTACCTGGTCCATAGCAAAATATTGCAAATTGATCAAGTTACTGTCATGTACTGTCTCAAAGTGCCTCACCACTGGATAGGTAGAGTCCTTGTTTACAATCACTCTGATGTTTTGCAGTATTCTCTGGTGGACATTCTATATAGTACTGCCTATGTGAGTACTATTTGCATCTTTGCAAACGCTTTATCTTGCCAATCCTAAAAGACAAAGGCTTTCTGTAGGCTAGACCTGCTTTATAATATCTGCAGATGTTGAATAAACCATGGGAAATTTTTGATGTTGCTAGTTTGTTGGTGGCAGAAATAAGGGTAAGGAGAAAAAGAAGGGCCCATATGTTGAGACATGTTAAATGCTCATTCCCTTTCAACGTAAAATGATTTTCTTGTAAGTCTGCTGACAAATATTATGCCCTGTTAATATGTTCCTCTAAAAAAAAAAAACGTTTTAATCCTGTGCAGTCTGTAATTTGGGCCTAATATTATGTTTGATTGACTTATGCACGATGATTATGTATTATTCTGTTTTTATCAATGGATTTTTTTAGCACGCTTTTATTATTAATTAATTAACCGAATAAAGTGATTTTGACTGACTTACTGAATAGTACTGCCTATGTACATGTTCTGACAGCTACAACGTAAAACATACACTACATGATCACATTTGCAGTGCAGAGGTTGTTTGATTGTCCACACCTGATCTGTGAATGGTATAGGTAACTGCTTAATGTTGACTCCATATTTGCAAGCCTTACATCTGTGGCATTTAGAGAAACCTCGTCTGCCCATCAACCATGTTCCACAAAGTTCACGAAGGGAAAATAGAGAATTAGGACCGGAAGACGAAATAGACAAGAGCTACATCACATAACAGTTAACTGATAACATTTCAGTAGAAAAGATCAAGGTTACAAAAACAATTGAAAAATGTTGCTGGAAGCCATTAAAGGACTCGGGGACTTAGCCCCCTTTCCTAAACATGTGAAAAGGAGCAAATATCAGGGGGCAGAGAAGGGATACTTTGACCCCTAGGACCCAGAGGAATCCCCCGGGACCAAAAAGAATATAAAACCAGCAACAATTACAGCGATCCTGTAGGATCTTAAAAAATACAGAAAATAATTGGTGGCCAGGGCCTCTTTGTTTTATTAGTGGGGGGGCAAGTGCCCCCCATCCCTTAGCGTTTACAGCCCCTGGTGAGCCCTCCTACGGGCTTAAATATGTGTATATGTGGATGGGGCACATGGCCCCCCACCCCTAACCTTTACAGGCCCCACAGAGCTACTCCGGATGCTAAAATGAATAAATATAGGGGGAGGGGGAGTCATGTGACCCACCTCCTCGAGCCATTAAGTGACCAAGTGAGACCACCCCTGAGGGTGATACTAATCAATATGGGGAGGGGGGCCACAGTGCTGCCCTCCCCAAGTCTCTAAAGGCCCCAGAGAGCCCACCCCGGGGCTGATATTACTCAAAATGGGGGGGAGGGGCAGTGCTATCCCCCTCCCTGAGCCTCTACAGGGCCCATAGACCCCACCCTCCGGGGCCAGTATACTAATTAAAATGGAGAAGGGCTGAGGTCAACCCCTTCCTGGAGCCATTACTGGCCCTGGAAACCCCATCATCAGGGCAGGCTCACTAGCTATGTCCCAGGGTGCCCATAGCAGTTTCCCTGCCCAAACCCACGTGGGAAGGGAAACCTTTGTGTGCTCCCACTTGGCGGGAGCATATTTTGATCTCCCGACAAGAGGTGCGAACTCAAAGTCTGCTCTCAAATGACGGGAGCTTTAAAAATGCTCCCTCCAGCCGGGAGAAGACTTTTGATCTGTTCCCTGCCTGCACTGATGTGGGCAGGGAAACAGATCAAAGTATTGCTCCCTCCCGGAGAGAGCTGAACAGGTAGCCGCTCACTCTGGGCAGGAGCAGTGCTGGCTCACGCTGCATGTGCAGAGCTGGCTGGGCCACTGGGCTTCCCCTGCAGCCCCAAACAAATGTATGGCAGGTGCCCTTGGATGGTACCAGGCCATCCACCTTCAATGATGCAGGCCCCAGAGCGCAGGGCGGGTACCACATGGCCCCACTCCCTTTCTCCTTTTTAGTAAAGAAATGCACTGAGGATGGGA
This sequence comes from Triturus cristatus, assembly GCF_964204655.1. Taxonomy (NCBI): domain Eukaryota; kingdom Metazoa; phylum Chordata; class Amphibia; order Caudata; family Salamandridae; genus Triturus; species Triturus cristatus. Next base: position 885,161,195 of record NC_140583.1, read on the forward strand.
TGGCCAGAGAGTGAAGAGACCTGAGATGGGGCATGTGGCCCCCCTCCTCGTTTTTGTAAGCTTTGGTCCTAGGGGTGGGCTCCATGGAGCCGATAATGGCTTTGGGAAGGGGGCCGCATGGCCTCCTCCTAATTTTAAAAAAAGAACCTGGGGATGGTGACCTTAGGGCCTAATAAGTCTCAGGAGGAGGGCCATTTGTCCCCCCCACTCCTTGAAAATACATTGGGCTCTGGGGGATGAAATCCCCAGGCCTAAAGAGGCTCAGCAAGGGGAAGCCACATGGCACCCCCCTTTAGAAAATATATGGTCCTGCCAAATGGGGCCCCAGGACCTTTTAAAGGCTCGGGGAAGGGGAGCCGCAAGGATATATAGATACGAGGATGAGCAAGACATCAACTTTCTACTGTCCACTACGATAAATCTTGTTAGTACACCTCATGGCTCTTTACCTTCTGGTTCTCTAAATGTTCATTTAGGAAGGGATAGCTAAATTATGAAGCAATGGAGGACAAATTTTGCAGCATGTTGTGTGAAAAAGGCAAATTATCCTGCACATTCTGTGCAAATATTATCTAGCCAGTTTAACATTTTATCACAAATTCATACACAAGCTTCTCAATGACCAATATAGTACTAAGATGTCTTACGGAAGTAAACAAAACACATTGACAAGATCATATTTAGAATTACCAGAAAGGAATAATTCTGCCTTGCATGGAAGCCCAGAAACATCATGTGTTTAAGAGATTTTGTTTTTCTTTTGTTTAAAATAGACTGATCAGTAGAAAACACTTGTCCCATGAAAACTTCTTTTAAAAATACTGTGCCTCCTTTACTGTATGCCTACCAGCTAATTTTGAAAGCTTGCCTTCCGTTTCAGGTTTACTCTATGGCCATCTCTTTTCATTGGAAAACAAGTTGAGGACATTTCTCATTTTTATGTAGCTGTCTAACTAGGAAGCACTTGAAGATTCAAGGCATCCGACTATAAAAAAAGTAAGCCTGGGCAAAGCACTACGCTACGCTCGCGTAGTTTGCGCTACTCCGTACTACGCGAATTGCACGTAGCACAGTGCAAACACGCGAAACGTAGTGCCGCGGTCATTTTTTGCTTGCTCGCGGTCCTCAACGTCAAGTTGGCGACCGCGAGCAGGCAAAATGACATCCCGGCGAGACTTTTTCATCTTTCTCGATCAGCAACATCAAGTTGCCGATCACGAGCGTGGAAAATAAATCTCCCAGCGAGACTCTCAACGCCGGAGGTCAGGTTTCTCATTGAGAGTGGTCACGTATGCTCGCGACCGCTCGCGATGAGAAACTACCAGTCCGCGTTGAGAAAGCTGCCGCTCGAGTAAAAATCTACTCGAACTGCAGAAAACTACAGCTTGCACTGTGCAAAATGCCGTTTTCAATGATTGCACAGTGCCAGATGCTTGTCCGCACTGTGCAATCATTAAAAACAACATCTTGCACAGTGCGAACAGGGTACTACGCAGTTCGCAAAGTGCTACGCGTAGCTCGCGTAGTGCGAAGTGCACTTTGCGTAGCTACGCGTAGCGCTACTTGGCGAACTATGCCCAGGGTTAAAAAAAAGTTCAAATCAAATCACCTTCACCAGTCTATCGAATGGAGTTATAAACATATTGGGCCCGATTCACAGAACTAACTTAAGACAAAATCCTAAACTTACTACCACTTACTCTTCTTGGTATTCACAGAAGGCACTTACTCATTGATGAGTACGTGCCTTCTGTGAATAACAAAATGAGTAAGTGCACTTACTCATTTGGGTATTCACAGAAGACACTTACTCATTAATGAGTAAGTGCCTTCTGTGAATACCCAAATGAGTAAGTGCCTTCTGTGAATACCAAAATGGTAGTAAGTTTAGGATTTTGTCTTAAGTTAGTACTGTGAATCGGGCCCATTGTCCTTCCTTGCAGTGGTCCGATAATCCTCTGGTAAATTTCGGCCCCATAGAGGTATCAATACAGTAAGTCCTGTATGCCCAAATTATTAAAGGGCTGCATGCAGTACCCTGAAGGTCTCCAATACTAATGAGACATTAGCCAGGGAATCAGCAATCCTAGAAGGGAATAAACAATCCCAAAGATTTTCACATAAAGCTTTAAGTTCCTTTATGCGGTCGAAATCAACAGATGATAAATAATGAACAGATCCACGGGGTCCCCACAGATTTCATAATTCATATGGGGCTGATAACTACTGTTACTGACCCAATCAGAAGTATGAAGCCACTCGTAATGAGGGTCACCGTGGGCGAAATCTGCTGGTCTTATATGGCCGAACAGAGCCATCACCAGCTGAAAGGTGAAATTTTCATGAATTATTTTTCACTCTGTGTGCAGCTCATTCGTATATACCTTTCAGCTGGAAATAGGAATATTTCTTGTTGAAAACTGTAAATTATGCAACAGACGGTAGATCAAATTATGAAACAGAAGGTAGATTATTTGGTAAATGCAGCAAATCTATATTCACGCAGAATGGCGGTGAAATCACATATTTCCAGTCTTGTTGTATTATAATATTTTTCATTTCTATTTCACACATTCTTTCTATGATAGTCAGGTGCCCTGTACTTATGTGCACTTTTATTCCTGGAATGTCCTCCCCAACAATCTGGTACATTATTTTCATCTGTATTTCTACATTTGCATATATGAATCAACATTTCTCAGAACATGTTCCCTAATAATAATTTTCAAATTCAATGTTTCCTCCAAACCTGGGGGGTTATTTGCTAATGTTTTGCACGTGGAGCAACGCGAGACTAAAAAGCTGGGGCCGATGCACAGCATTGCATCAATTCACTTACAATTATAAAAGAGGACAGGCGCAGCCCAAAATGGTGCTGCACCTCACAAGCGCCTCTGCAGCCCATAGTAAAAAAGCACCCCTACATTTTTACCTTTGTGCATTGTTGTATGTGCATCATTTTGCATCTTTCAGTCTAAAGCCCTGATCCTTTAAAAGCAACTATCAACACAGCTATATTGTCCCATCTTTTATAAATCTCTATATCATCCTGGCTGGTGTTTTTTCTGTTCCATTTGTAAGCATTATTTTGATATCCTTCGGAAGTTCAGAAGTTTTAGCTAATTTATACAAAAATTGAGCGGTAAAGTCCAACATTTGGCCCGCTAAAACAGAATTCTTAGGAACATAACCTCACCAAAAACCTCCATGGAGGAAGTTGGGCTAGCATCCATCTCTCATTCACCTTGTGCTATGTGACTAGGGTGTTTATGCCCCCCTGCTGTCAGAGTTCACTAGCCATCACAGCCTTCTTTGAAGGGATCGTCCAGTCAATGATGTATAAATGCCTTTCAAAATCCCACCTGACATAATCAAGCAAAACAGCATTTTAAAATGCCTGTTTCCGGTGAGTGACTTAGAAATGCAGGACTAAGAGAAGATTTTTTTTCTCTTCAATGGATGTTCCCTTTAAGGTTTGTGTACTAACCTTGAGATTGGAGGGGGCATACATTTCCCTCATTTTTTCATACACACTGTAACACTCGAACTATTTATTTACCTTCCAAGATCTGTGGTCCTTCACCTGGCTTTAGTTAACTTCAGGTCCGCTATCCACTATTTGCTTTAACATGGTACTGGCCATCGATCTGACGGGCAAACACATTGACAACCACAGTGTTTATTTGGGACTACGGCAATAATTCAATTACATCTGGGTGCATCAGGAGAATATTCTTGCAGATGAAGTTTGATGACCCTTTAGTTCGTGAGTAACGTAAGTAAGTCAGCAAATACAGGTACGTGCCTTCCATAGTTGAGCATGAAAGTCTGTGAACTATCATGAAACTCGCTTTGGAAGATATGAATAATGAGATAGTCTTTTACAGAAGCATCAGGTCCAAAAAGCAGGCAGTAGACACAGAGTTAACCTGATGTTTTGCGATCACGTACTGTTAATATAAAATCAGGATCCACAAAATATAATTCATTATTAATTGCAATTAATTTGTGGTAACTGGTGGGCGTCCACATTCCAGCTACCCAAATCCTTTCACCACCAATTTTGTTTGGATCAGGGTTCATGGGTCTGAAGTATGAAATGTGAAATTATTGGTAGCTATCGGGGACGTAATACAGATTTGAATATTTCGGAAGTGACAAGAGCATTTTACTCACAAAGATGTGGTAGGAAAAAAAAATTAAGATATTGTTTAAAAAGTTTGTTTAGATATAATATCAACCACTGTAGCACCAATCCCCTATGCCCCACCCACCAGGACGTAATCATAGAGTCATTACTGGCACTGTCCAACAATCTACACAGCACACAGCACAAACCACACACGTGGAAATCCCACACTATTCCTACGTCTAGTGTTGGGGTTCACCTCACTACTTTCATTTATGAATCATGTGGGTACTCAATAACCATCCTGTGTATGCGATGTTGCTTCTTTTTGCCCACTCCTGGCTTCATCTATTCTTTCTACCTGCTCTCCTCTGGGTCTTAGGTGCTGCAATACTGCACAGGAGGAGACATCTTGTGCTCTCTTTCTGTTTTTTAATTTTTTATTTCAAATAGAGATGTGTTACATTCGCATCTGGCCTGGCCTCACCACCAGGCCTCCATACCCGGCTGTACACTTCCAGAGTACATTTCCAGTGCTCTTTCAGCTTTGTATATGAACTGCCACACTAATCGTCTCCTTGCCTGCTGTGCAGCATGCCTCCATGTCTGCCTGCCCATTCATGTGGAGCTCTGCACATGTCTGATAAGCTGAGAATATTCTGCGGGTAGTTCACCAGCAACACAAAAGTAAATGATGTGCTTTTGATCCATGATGTCCAAAAGCCTTTGCTTAGTCCCCCTGGTGGTTTTATGACCTTCATGTGATGAAACTAGAAGCTTGTTGAATTCAGTATATATTCATGGATCGATGTGTTTCTTTTTGCATGGATCAGGAAGTCATGGTCTGAGCGTGAACTGTGGAACTATTAGTAGCTATTGGAGGAGCGGTCAGTGATTGGATGTACAGATTAAAATAGTTTGGAGGTGATGGAGAAACCATTTTTAGTTCAATATTTACTGAGAATGATGTGCTAGAGGAGGACGATAAAGCTATTGTTTAATAGAGGTCCAGCAACAAATACGTCATAGTGAATTATATGCATATGACCCAAGATATCCAAAGGCCCTTGCTGGTGGTTTACAGCCTTCCAGTGAAGAATCCAAGAGCTCGTTGGATCCAATATGTACCTGGTCTTTATGTGTGTAGCTCGATAGGGGGTATATACCGAGTGATACCATGCAGTACTAGGGCTTGAGGTTGACTTTCTTTGGTAGGGAGAATTCCCTGACTGCATGAATCATGCCTGAGGCTAGAGAGATGTTATTAGGCTGCTGTAACTTTTCCGAAAATACTATAAACTATTTTATTAATACAAAATTATCAGTAAAGCCACTTTAATGTCTCATTTTAATACACAATTCATCCATGAATATTGCAAAAGGTTAAATGCAAAGGTTGTGATGGAAGCTATCTATTCATATATTCTGGAGAGAAATATTCTGCTGCATGCCTTTCTTAGATGAGATAACCTTAGACAGAAAATTTGACAGTTTGTTTTGCATCTTTGATTCATATTGTAAAGCGCCTTGATACTCTCGGGTCTGGCTAGCGCTATATAAACTCCTAAATAAATCAAATGCAGTACAATAAAAAGTGAAATTGCTTTGTGGATACAAATAATGTTATCCTGAAAGAAGGAAGCTACATTGGTTTACAGGTGCTATATTAATAGGTATGTACTCCTGACGTCACTAACTGCTATTGTTGAATTTATCCACACAATGTTTATCATAACATACACTTCTGTGTCATGATTGCTGTAGAGTTTACACTAATTCAGCCCATGTTACTAACTTTTTTTTATCTCTTTCTCCTTCTCACATATTTGCATTGACTAAGTAATACTCTAATCTCTTAATTAAACTCCTAACCATTGCAAGGGCGGAAATTAACATCACCTTAGAACTTACTTAGAAAACCTAGAATTGCACGCCTTCCTGAGTCAATTAATCTTTTCCATCATATTAGAATGGAGCATCACACAAAATAGTCATCATCATTTGCATTTGATGTTCAGTCAAAAAAGAGAGGTTTGATGAAGTTTCAAAAGTTTATTTTCTCTTTGAGATTAGTCGGTATTTTGTACTTTTTATTCGGATTAGTCAAATAGATCCCATTACAGAAATGATCAAAAATGAGTTTGATTCGAAAAAGCATAGGCAATGACAGCGTGTTCTATTCAGAATTTAGGGCCAGCTGCATCAAGCTATTTTGCGATCGCAAACAGTGCGATTCGCAAAAAAATGGCGTTTGCGATTGCAAAATAGCAATAAGCAATGCATCAAGCAAAATTTGCAGAATCTCCCAGCAATTCGCAATTCTTTGCGATTACCTATGTTGCGACTTCAAAAACTGTGAATCCTTATTTGCGAATCAGAATTTCGAAGTCGCAAAGCTATGCATCAAAAATGGCAAAATGTGAATATGTAAGAAATCGCAATCGTATTCGCCAAAATTGCGAGTCGGTATTTCAGAATCGCAAATAGCGATTGCGAATATTGCGATTTTTTGATGCATTCCAATTTACGATCCACAAAGTGCAATTTGGTAAAATTCGCAATTTGGGAATCGCAAATTGCAATGTTGATGCATATGTCCCTTAGTACCTATTCTAAACTAAAGGACCTATCCCATCCTAAAGAGAACCTGCAAAGACTTCCCTTTGGAAAAGAGCAAGAAAATTCTAGGGCAAAGTCAGAAAACTAGGAAAGGTAGAACTCCCCATAAAGGGTAGTTCCGGAGACTCAGCTGAGTTCTCTGAACAGCTGCACTAGCAACTGTGAAAAGAGGAGGAAGGAGAGAACCACAGCAGTAACTATGATTGTCATAGGGATAGAAAGTCTCCTCACATAGAGCAGGGATAATCAAGGAAAATCGTCTTTAGCAATAGCTTATGGTAATTCGAGCTAGCACCATAAAGTGCTAAGGGGCATGGCAGGGTAGGAGTGCATAGAATGCCTTGACTTTCTAGCTAGGAACATGTACTATATAGAAAAGCCACTAAACATGTTGCAAAAACCTTCGAATTTGTCATCAATGCCAATGGAAGATCTTCCGATGGTCCGTCATCTTCATCCTCGATTCCCACAGTAAACATTAATGTCAATATGAAGTCACTCAGATGTGGCTACAGCTTATTACAAAAATATACATCTAAGAAGGTTCTCATGAGATCCTTTTTGCAAGCCTACTCTATTAGCTGATTAGTGTCCCAACGTGTAACAATGATATGTTCTATGAAACGAAATGTTTAAATCTGGAATGTCCTAGTTAGATCACAAAATCTAAGCTGCGGCATGCATTTTCTTTCACTAATGCACTTGTTCATTATGAATATGTGGCAGAGGAAACATAAATACAGTGAAGTCATATGGTATGAGGAAAAAAGAAATACAATTTTCAGGAAACAGCACATTTCATAATGAGGTCAGGTTCTACAAATCAGTTATAAAATTAATTCATCTTTTGTGAAAGCATTTATATTCTTAAAGGAATAGAGAAAAATAAAAGAATAGTGAGACCTAGCAGTGAGAGAATGAAAGAAATTAGAGCTTTTTGCAGAAATAAGTAGCATTGTCACTTGTGCACGTTTAATAAAAGCACTTTTTCCTAATGTCTATTTTACTACACATTTTTATGTTAACGTTAAGGCACATTTCTATGTCAATAGGTGGTAACTTTTTCATAAACATATTCAACTTCCTCAACTAACCACCTCCTTTCATTGCATTTTCTTACTCTATATAATCCCCTTTTTTAATTCCTCTGTTCTCTCTGAAGGTTTGGGATATTGAGATAAATGTAAAGAGAGAGGATAGCGAAGATGCATTTAGTCTCATTGCACTAAATACACCACTACCCTAACATTTATTACCCCATCATCTCCTTACTCATCCCATTTACTAAATATCTGAATCGCACCTCTGCCTCAGCATCCTGCACTTTCCTCTTTTTATCTTCCTCTCTATGATTCTCTTAGAACCTCCCATCTCTCCATAAATTACTCCCTAACATTCCCATGCCCTATTGATCATGATCAATTTCATTTTGTGTTTTGTTCAAGCTGGGAAATGCAGCTGGGGTGTGAGTCAAATAAGGTAAACTTTTAATTTTCAAATACTTTCAGGGTATGATCGGACCTTATCTGCATGCATGTTTTTGTATGTAGTGGATTAATTTTTGCATTGTGAATAGATTAGTGATTCAGTTAATCTCCCAAAAATTACTATGACAGGCAAACGCAGTCTTATAATTGTACTTCTCTAAAACATTAGTGCGATATATAAGAGTCGGAGGAGAAGATAGGGGTGTCATTGTTGGTCCATCATGAAGAAGCATACATCTCCTTCTTCTACGAGGGTGATTAGGCATAAAGGAGACACAGAAGATATGAGACATTTATTTCCCTCCCTATTACCTAAGGACCACATAATACATTTGTAAAGATCCATCTCTGATGCCTGAACTTCTCTTCAGAAATCCACTGGTTTTCTTCATAATTCTAAAGTTTCTTCAGTGGAGTTTTAGTTCACAGTTTCCTCATCTTCAAAGATAAGTGCTTGGACAGATCATTCTTCTCCGAAAGCATGCCTATTGAGAATGCCTTTTTCTGGTACAAAACTGTTTTGAGATGAACACAAGGCAATAATTCTCTATAAATTATTAAAATGCAAAACACATGCTCAAGCCTTCAAATAGCACTCTATGTTTTGTGAGAAAATAGAAACTCATGTTGGAAAATTTGATAAAGTTGCAAACCAATCTTATTTTGAATCCTAGGGGAAATCAAGATTCCTCTAGACCAAACCCAAGAGGGGTCATCAGAAAAGTATTCCTGACAATGCTAAGATCCGTTGGTCTTCAGGTGAGGAAAGATAAAGATTGCCCCCTTTCAGGAAATATGGCAAATTTCAAAAACTACAGTTGGGTACATGAAGTTGTGTCAAGGCGTTACAACATAGAGTTCCAATCAACTCCACCATGATAAAAAAGGGAGATTCTTGTCTTTGAAGGAGAACATATGTATGTTGGTCCAAAAGAAATTTATAAAAACCAGTATTGTTTCAAAACAAAGGAAATGGAGTGGTTTAAATAACTTGGCTGGTCATTAAGAGATCAAGTAGATACAGACTTTTAATAGATGTGAACAATTGAAGTATTTGAAGATGATACATTTCAAAATCAAGACTCTACAGCAAATAACACCTCTATTTTGTCACAGTGAATTCTTTACATCATGAATTTTTGAAAATGAGTACCAGTATGTTCTAATGAGGCACTTTTGTCAAATGTATCTGAGGTTTATTATTGGAAACATGCTTCGGAAATTCCGAAATCTTCCTTTTCAACTTAAAACCTCCCAAAAAGTATTCATGAAATAGCTCCTTTGGAAGCCTTTTTTGTGGAAGAGTTTCAGGTTTATCCCCAATTAGATGAACTACTTCTCCATTCTTTCTCAATGGAACAAGCATAAAAGGACATGTCCCGGACAATTCAAGGATTTAAGGGATTTGGTTTCCTGATCAATCAAAAGCAGTGACAATTACTATACATGAACATTCTGGAGTAAATAGGTGCTTGGTTTTCCATGGGTCTGTATGGTTTTGCATGGCTTTGGGAATAGTATTTCTCCCTCTGAGCACAGCAAACAAGTTTGAAGAAAGATTATCTATCTTGCTTCGGAAGGAAGGTGCCACAGTAGGGGAATACCTTTGAGCTCAAAACGATATGGTAAGTGAAAAAGCACACACATGCAATATGCCATGTGCCATGTTGTAACTGATATAGGTTTTCCTTTGTTGTTTGAGTTTCCTTTATATTATAAAGGATTATAATCAGATGATTCCTGTAACAAAATAATTTTCTCTCTTCTGCAGTGGTGGTTAATGGGCAGGGTGATAAACCTTTGGCCAGATTTGAAAATTTCAGCTGCTTTTAAAGTAAATCGACCAGTGGTATGTCTCTTTGGCTGGTTGGGGAGAAGCATCAATTCAGGATATTTGTAAAGCTGCAACATGGTCTACGCCTTATACTTTTGTCAAACATTATAGAATGGATGTCACTCAATGTTAACATATGTTTTTGCCACAAGCATAATATTAAAAGCAGAGAATATATACCATATTTGTTGGATGTAATATGCCTTTTATTGCCTTTGTTCCAGTAATGTGATAGTAAGAAATCCCATGTATGGGCATTGCACCTAGCGAGTGGTGTGCCTTGCTTAATGAAAAAATAAATTTTGAACGCATACAGCTCAGGTACTTCATATATGAAAGGAATTGGGTAAGGAAGGAGATAAGGAAGTAATGCTTGTATTACCAATAATATGAGAAGGTAATTCTTGGAATACTTACCAGTGATATTTATTACTCTAAATCTTCTTTCTTCATCTCCATTCTCACATCCCCCTTTCTTCCTCCCAAATTACAAGAAATGTATTGGTAAGATTTGGAAAAAGTAAGGATTTGTTGTAATAAGTAGAAGTCTTTCATGGAGAGGTGGGAGGGTCTAAGAGAACCATAGAAAGTGGTTGATAAGAAGCTTAAACAGAGAAGGTTGAAATACTGAGGCAGATGTGTTTTTCATACACTGAAGTATTGGTATGAGGATGGAAGATCTGAGTAATGAAGACTGTCAGTAAGTAATCCAAATATTATGGGAGCTCATATAGTTTCAGTGACTGGTTCTCTCTATTTTACCCTGGCTTTTAAATATCTTGTTTCCTTTGTTCTCCTTCACTTGACATTTTGACTGCAATTGCTCTAACTGCACATTATTTTCCCTCTAAAATCAAATTCACATACCCTCTTTATATTACCACCCATAGCCCTACTTTATTTTGTCTCATTGGGTGTCTTTCACGCGCATCACTGGTACACATTTACTTTTCTCAAGTCATGGGCCTACTGCCATGCAGATCTTTCTTCAAAGGTAATTCAGCCTTGCAAACACACTGGTGTTTCAGGGGTAAAAGTTACCCACTTCGGAGGCAGGGAACTCATAACTGAGTTTTAAAAAACCACCCAATGTTTCAGTAACAATTGACACACATTCAATGCTTTTTCTACAAGTGAAACTAGAGCTACTCCCACATCCATAGAGCTAGCCAACCATTGTTACAACAGATCATGTTATGTTTAATGCAGCACAAGTGCTTAATGGTTGACAGTATCAAGGAGGAATACTGCCATGTAGTATTAGGAGTATGGATCATCTGGTTTTATGATCAGATCTCAGAATTTCTGTGAAAAATTATGTTGCAAAAATTGTGTTACTGGGTTTCCAGTTTCTCCTTAACCAAACTCGGAATATTCTTGTTTTGTAAATTCTTTAGCTCCAATTTGGCTTCTTCAATAGCAATTTCATACTTCAAGCATTTACCAACCCGTGAAGGCAATTATGACTTTCAACTAATGTAATGACAGATGTCTTACTCCTAAATGCATAGTTTGATCAAATGCTTTATTATATTGTATCCTTTCAGCCATAGAACTAACACTATTGCTGAGAGGGAACTTTTTCATTAGGATTAGAACCTGTGCCATTGAGGCAGCACACAAAAGTCTACAGTAGAAGCATTGATGCCCTGAATTATCTCATTAAGTATGGAATGTATGCCCAATTTGTTTAAGATGGTTGTTTGCAGTAGATGTATTACCCAGCTGAGTATTCTGAATGCGATTAGACCCTGTGGCCTCCAGGATATGCATAGCTCTCTCTAGTCAGTGCATTAACTCACTGAATTATTATACAAGGATTAGATTTTGTGAGCTACAGATTACAGAAAGAGTTTGAATTGGACACTCCAACTTATTATGGCTTCTTGCTCGCTCGCTCACATTGTGACATTCAGCAAGCAGGCCCTGTTTATTTATTTCTTTTGTTTTTTTTTATGTTTTCATTATTTTACCTTTCTGTCCTTCTTTGCACTTTTTTGTAGCTTTGTGCTACTTTTTGTCTAAAGACGTTTGCTTCTTTTCACTTTTTTCTATCTCTTTTCATTTTTTTCCTTTGCTCTAATTTATTCTGTTCAGCTAAGCTGGTTCGGTTTTATTAGTCATACATTCTTTAGTTTCTTCCATATCCCCATCTTTCTGGACGTATGTTTCTCCCATTTTCTTAGGGCTTGGAAAATGTGGAAGATCTACTGTGGACAATACCAATACTTGTAGTGGGCTTTTAGACAGCCCATTCCTTAACATTTGTTGCCAGTCTCACAGGGTTTCATCTTTTTGGTGGCTATTCTTCCTCTTCTTGAGTTTGTACTTACCCTGGAGCATACCCTATTTACATTCTTTTGTCTGTGTCCTTCCACAGTTATATCAGGAAACTACTTTATTCTTTTGCTTACATCACTACATGGAAGTGCATGTGTTTTCTTCCATTCTCGTCTTTGTGCTGCTTCACACACACATCCAAACCCTCATACTGTCTGGGTTGTTCTGCCTAAGCAAATCCATTGCTTCTCCACTTCCCCATCCATCTCCATCCTGCTTAGCATTTTTGTTTTTTTATTTTTAGTTAAACACCACTCCACTCAGCTACTCTATCGCTCCCCATGCCTCTCATTGGTGTTTGGTCTTCACTTTCTGCCCACACCCCTGCCCACTCCATCGTTGCCCCCGTTACATGCATATGCATGTGTATTGGTCATCATGCCTTCTTTTTGCAAATGCTGTTCGGCAAAGGCAAAGAAGCATTTTGTTTTCTCCGTTCAACAATTTTTTTTTTCAAATCTTTTTTTTACATTTGCAGTAAACCAATACAATACAAAATTGAGCATTGCTACAACATAGTCATCATTTACATTGTCACGCTATACTTTCCGCCTCCCTCCCTCCTCAATGCTATTCTCAATGTTGCCTGATGGTTCTGCCAGGGCCGTCTGTTCACAGAATGCAATGGCGTCTGGGGCTCCACATATATTACCTCTATAGTAATTCCACTGCCCCCAAATTCTAACCCACTTCTAGGGGAAGCCCGACCTTCGTAGATGTTAGTGCAACTATTGCACAGGCATTAGCAAAAAGCAAAGACAACACAGAACCCAACGCAGGACCTCACATCGCAGCACCTTGCAGTTCCTGATCACCGACCCATCAGAACCAATGCAGCTCAACACAGGCTGGCATAGGACCTTGCATTGCAGCACCTCGCAGCACCTGATTGGTGGCACCGTCAGAACCGATGCAGCACGAAGCAGACTGATGCAGGACCTTGCATCTCAACACTAAGGATACTAAGGTACAGTTCCCAGCAGGCCGAGCTCTGTCCTGCACCCAGAACCTACTCCATAACCGGCAGGCTGAACTTATGACTTTTTCCCAGTTCAGTGCAACCAGATAACTGCAGTTGGTGCATTCTGCTTCTTGGTGCTATTTGCACTTAGTACTTTAACATTGTATATCTCCAATTCTACTGATTGAATTTTTGTTGGTCTGGTATCATTTTATTTATTAAAGTTTACTCTATTTTATTAAATTTGATTTGGGATGTTTTTTGTGCTGTGGTTTCACTTACTTGCTGGTTGTGTGCTGCATAAATACTTTACACATTGCCTCTAAGTTAAACCTGACTGCTAAGTGCAAAGTTACTAGAGGGTTAAGCACAGGTTTATTTGGTGGCTTTTTGTGGTTAACCCGGACAAGATTGTGGTTGTTGCCTAGGTGAGGCTTCCACCCCCTCCACCAATAACCCAATTTCTTACAAAGTATTTTGCTTGACAACTTAACTAGTAAGGCCCCAATCAAGATGGAGCAGGATATCCCATTTTTGGCATCAGCTTCTGTAGTACCCACAATGGGATTATAATGTGAGCGAAAATTCCAAATGTCAATAATGGATATACATTATTTGCAACCTCGGTTTGGAGAATAATGCATTAATAGTATGTTATTTCCCATTCTGAGGTGTGAAACTCTGAATCCAGAGCAAATTGCACACTCGCTAATTTACACCCTCTGTGTTTATGCACATTAGAAAGCATGCATTTGGCTGCTGCACAGGAATTAGGACCTTAACATAAAGCGCAACGCCTAGCAGAAGTCTGTTCCAAGGGCCTTTTCTACCACCAAGACAGTTGTCAAGAGATTTCCTTTTGTAGTTCTCCGTACCAACCATTATTCCCGAAGTAGTGAAATGTATAATCTTCCCATCCTACGCTCACCTAGGCAATAATATTTAATCTGCTTCAAAACTTGATGTAAGAGATACCCATACAAGTCTTTATAGTCTGGGCATTCCTTACTCCTCCTGATTCCCTTTTATAGTAAAACAAAGACAAAATACAATGTAATTATATATTGTACACTCCCAATACTTTAGTAAGTGCTAAGTTATTGCTACAATATATAACTGCAGTTACATGAGGGGAGGAGGCACTGACCAAGATGGCTGAACCATAGCAGAGCTCAGGAGACAAAAGTGAGAAATACCACAACACCTGCCAAGTAATCTGGCTGACAGGCAAAAATTATGAAGGGCCAGAAATGGAAAGTGACGTGGACAACTGAGGGAGAAGCAGTACTGTCTGTGTGGTCCATTGGCTGCAGGGAGTGAACAAGCTGGTACAGCCCGGGATCCCCGAGAGTAGTCTCTGAGGCCAGATTGTACATTGAAAGTGGGGTAGCGCAGACTGCACTCTGATAACAACGGTGTGTGGAGGAAGTTGAGGTAAGACTCAAGACCCCATTGTGTTCGTAGAGGGGTCAGCACACAAGCAGACTCTGAAATGACAGACCAATAGGCTGCTTCAATGGGCATAGGAGGAGGGAGCAGGTAAGAGAGCCTTGCCCCCCAGGGCCTAGGAACGAGGTGAACTGTTGAATGCACATCGGCGTGTGACAAAAGGCAGCAGATCAACTATGTGCTGCATAATCCTGGGGAGTCGAAACCTAAACCTTATACAGGACTGTGGGTGGGCAGTGAAAGCCCAGAGGCTGCAATGAGAGGGGCCGCAGAGTGTTACAAGATACAATCTGGGATGGTGGCTGACCCCTCTCAGCAGGTGGCAGTGAAAACGCCTGGGCTGCTTAGCAGCAGAAGTAAGGGTGCGGGTCATCACAACTCCCAGGTGGACATGGTGTGTGGTGGATCCGGCACGCTGTACTAACAAGGACAAATGTGCAATGCAGAAACTACTGGCTGAGGCAACGCCATGGCTAAGCACTGCCCTCCAGCAAGCAGCAACGTGAGATGAATCGAAGCCCTCCCTGACAGATGTTATGAAATCTATACATGACTTCAAACATACACTGGACCCAAAGATTGACTTAGTGACAATGGAAGTCAAACACCTGAGAGCAGACACCCGAAAAATGTGTAGCAGGGTGCCAGAGACAGAGACAACACAAAGGGCCTATGACAGCAGGTGGATGAACACCGCAGGAAAAACAATGGCATAATGGCAAATCTTGAAGATTATGAAGGACAATAATGGAAGAATGATATTAGACTGGTGGGTATTCCTAAAAGAGCCGAGGGACACACCACTGAGCTCTTCTTGAAGCACTTTATTCTCAATACCCTGAAGGTGAAGAGTATCTAAAAAATTATTTTCAATTGAGATGGCACATAGTGTCTCGACCCTGCCGCCATGGCCTAGAGCACCACTAAGAACAATGATAGCAAGTATGGACACGTGGACAGATGAGGCGAGAAGATATATATTGCAAACAGGGTTATGGAAGTGGAAGACTGTGAACCTCTGCTCACTCTATGCACCTCCCTCGCTGCACAACCCAGTGCTTAAAACAATAGCTTGCTGCTACTGCAGAAGCTGGATGGTATACTGATACTGGAAGGAGATCTAAATCTGGTAACTAATGAGGACGAGTATAGAGATTATCCCGGGCCAGATAGGAGGATGCAGACTATGCCTGGAGGCCTTCAACCTCATAGATCTTAGGGGAGGACAAAACCCCTTGGAAAGACAATGCACCTTCTACTTGGAGCACGTAATACCAGGTCCCTGATAGACACTGAGAACAATGGACTTGGAGGCAACACTGCAGGTGGCATAGAAGACGGTACTAAGGGGGGAGCAGACAGTATCACTTACAGCAGGGAAAAATAAAGTGTGACAGAGCCAAGCTTAAGAGATCCTTATCCTAGAAAAGGCACATCATGCGACTCACGACCAGACTATAGGGCACCAACTCTGACTAAAGCATCAGGAGTATAGGAGTAACATGGAGGAAGGTGCTTGGGCCAGCTATCTGGCATCACTGAGAAGGATATATGAAGTGGGAAACAGGGCAGGTAAACTGTTGGCCTGGTTGGGTCAAAGAGACTAAAATATGCATTGAGTGCTGGAGGTACATCTGCCATATAGGGAGATAGCAGAAGCTACAGATAGGTATACAAAACAGTCAACAAGGTGACCTCTGAGGAGATTGCACACTTTAGCAGAGATGTGAAGCTGTCATAGCTCTCCACAACAGGTAGATGGCTTTGAGGCCCCAGTGACAGCTAATGAAATAGGTATGACAATAAGGGGACTGGAATCAGGCAAGGAGTTAGGTCCAAATGGACAGTCAATAGAAATGTACAAAGCAATGTCTAGTAAATTGACTACTCACAGGCTCCGTATGTTTAAAGAGGTCCTCACAAAGGGTAAGCTTCCCCCCCCCCCCACTAATGGCTTGGCACAATCAAGGTCATACTAAAGGAAGGGAAACTGCCTGACAATTGAGCCTTCTGTAGATAGATGTATATCCTTATCAAATATGGAGGCTAAGATCCTTGCAAAGGTCTTGACTGCCCGCTTCTAGCATGTCATATCAATCCTGATCCACCTGGATCAATCTGGCTCCATGCTAGATAGAAGTACAAGACTCAATTTAGGTATATTATATGAATGCATGGAATGCAGTTAGGAAATACAGGTGTCCAAGTTAGCATCCCCGGATGCACTCATGGCTTTTGATATGCTGGAATAACAATACATGTTTTTTGTACTAAACAATCTAGGCTTCGGCCCTAATTTTACATGACGGATTGAGCTTCTGTACATCAGACCTTGTCACTGATGATATTCACACCTGCCCTATACTCCGGTAACAGGATTACCTATATGCAGACAATATATTGCCATAAGTGGCACAACCCCACCTGACAATATAGAGGATACTACAAATATTTTGAAAGTTTGGGAAATATTTTGGCTATAGAATAAATTTGAGTATTTCTCACATAAATTCATTGAGTGGAACACATATCTGCATACCAAGAGAGTGCCTGATACAGATCCTGCACCAGAGATTCGGATACCTGGGCATTTACTTCACAAGAGATAGGAGCACCTTTTGGAATGTAAGTTATACGTGATACTGGACAAATTCAATGGGGACATTGTGCACTGGAGAACCCTGACAATGTCATTGTTTGGTAGGGCTGCTATGTTCAAAATTATTTACCTGCCTACATTTTTATACCCACTATGGAGTTCTCCATACAAATTACTACTTACTTTCTTTCAGAAGCTGGACTCTGAACTACGCATTCTGCTGTGGGACAGGGAAGTGCCCAGGATAGTGTTCAGTAAGCTGATGAGCCGTCAGTCAGGATCGGCAAGCATGCAATGGGGGACAGAGGCTATATGGCAGCTCTTTACAGACATGATGTAGCAGCAGCCTTATTAATGCACACAAAAGCAGCTGTGCTAGTTTGGAGGGAAACCATGACATTTCTGGGATAGGGAGTGCAATTGATGGACACACACCCTTTATGGGACAGCAACTTCCTGTCTGAGGTGGGCAAACTTTCTAAGCTGGGAGTGAATTGACATGAGCAAGCTCGAGGATCTCTGGGTGGAAGATGACATTATCCAATTTAAGGACCTTCAAAAAGAATATGGCATGCCAGACTCTGAGTCCTTTTGATTTCTCCAGATCCAACATGCTACGGCAGCCCATATTAAACAAGCAGTGGTAAATGCATTAGGTTTTGCGTATGCGTTTATTAATATGGTTTTTGTTTAAGTTTTAGATAGGTGAGCCGCTGAGCAATTTAAATTAAAGAAAGCATGAATGAGGCAGGAGGAGGGGTGTTAAAGGGGGTTAGAAATACCAGAGAGCAGGAAGGGGGTGGGGTGGCTTGAAAATAACAGTGGCGTTCAACAAAGAGACTGCAGGGACATGCACTCTCTATGAGTGCAAGGTTGAAATTAAACTAAAGAGTACTTGCGGCATACATATGAACGCCTTCCGCGCAACGTTTAGTTTTCGGGCAGCAAATGCTTAAATATGTGAAGCACAGATGCAGGCGTCTGCAGCAATGCCCGGCTTGTTTACAGTGAGCCGGATTCCAACCACTAGAGTGCGTCAAACCAATTTGCCACCTCTGTGGTGGGATGAGTAAAAATCACATTAATAAGCAGCAGTGGCGTAACGAAAATTGAGGGGGCCTCCCTGCAAGGAAAGGGCCCCCTCGGGGCTCAATCAAGAGCTCTCCGGCAAGAGTGCTGTGCTGAGGGGGCCCCCTGGAGCTTGGGCCCCCCCCCACACCACAGGGGCTGCAAGGGGCCTGTTTTATGCCCCTGATAAGCAGCTTTCAATAGTTTACAAACACATTCAAGCCTTAGTTCGAGGGCTGCAGTAAATCCCCAAATCCTTAAAATATGTCATTAAAGGCTTATGGAAGGAAGTCATGGAGTGGAGCAGAAAATCAATGAGGGGAGAGGCTGCTCTGACAAATGGGGGGCATGGCAGGCACCTAGGGGATCTCAAGGGTAACAGCAGTTCCATGTAAGAAATGAAGGAGGGAAGGGGGCTAATGAGCTACCTGTACCGTTGTTTGGAAATAACTCAGTCATTGGGAAATGCTGCTCCATACAGTCATTGAATATTGTGGACTATTGTTGGGAGGTGTCCTATTTGAGTCACAGTTGTGTTATTGTTAGTTAACATACCACATTTAAAAAATAGTAATAACTTCAGTTACATTAAAAATTGAAACTGTGATCTAGATCCAATATGCTTGTTTCTACTGGAAGCTCTTTTCCTATTTGCATTTCCTTAATTTTACTCCAAACTTTTTAGCTGTGTTTCCTGTAAACGTCTTTATCTTGAGATCCTTTGGCACTGGGAGGAAAAGGGGTGTGGAAGGAGAGAATTCCAATGCCATGATTGAAGCACAACAGGAACTGAGGATTATCGAGGAGTGTGATAGGTGATCTGTGTTTGAGGAGATGATGCAGTCAGGAAGAGGAGAAAATGGCATGATGCTCACCCTTCTTGCTCTACAGTGATTGCAGATGATGAGATGCGAGGAGCCAGGGACAAAGGGTGTCTCAATTCTTTGGGTGCAGCTAGATAAAACTGAGATGAACCCAAGAAGAGCAAATCCCTGCTTGGCCCGGGTTATTTCCACCAACCTAAGCATTCAGAGGAGGAGGAGAAGGAGTAATGGCAGACTTTGGGTACCATTATCTGAACCATGGAGTTGGCTGGTATGGTTTGTTATGGAATGTGCTCTCCTCAAAGCAAGCTAAGAGGGAGGTTACGTTCAATTAAAGAAAAGTTATGAATACTGTGGCCCTTTCACAGGCGTTTTAATAACAGAAATCAAAGAAGCAATCTTTTAAAGTGGTTGTCATCTTTTAGGAGTTCTCAATACACAAAAATAAGCATTAACTTTTCCAGGAGTGTAGTAAACTCTGCATCTGTAATTTCTGGTACCTTTTTAGCTTTGGGAGTCACACAGGTATTATTCCCACTTGCATGATGTTTGTGGTTGTGCACAATATCCTGCAGTTGATCCTGGTCAGAGAGTGTCTCCCTAGCTGCATAAGGCACAGCCTTCTATAAGGTATATGCTTTTTGAACCACTGATTGGATACCTTAAGGGACTCCATGGTGTAAGTCATGTTGAAATATGGATGTCTGCATACATCATAAAGAATGGGGAGTAGAGGATGCAGCTGGGGACATGGTAATAGCATTTACTGGAGACGGAGCTGTGTTTGTGTACTGACTATTTCTCACATTGCTCACCTGAAGGTAGATGGATGCATACTCCAGCTGACATAAGGCCACAGGCAGGACTTTCTAATAGAGGTGCAGTGGGTTTTACCAATAGCAGTAAATGTCTCCCAAACCACAGAAATAAGAGAAAACTTACCACTCAATCACAGCAACACACAGCATTCTACGTTTCTTGAATAAACCCAATAAAAAAAGATGAAATAGATGATACAATGATAGAATGACTGAACACAAGAATGGAGCTGTTCAGCTCATTCACTTGGAATCAGGAGTTCTTAGATTGAGGGTAACCAAAGGCATAACAGAAATGCAGAAGTAAATATTGAATCTGGCCAGCAGAAAGGCACTGCCCTCTTCTATCAAATTACTGATATGGCCCCGGACCATCTTCACCAGCTAGAGGAACATGTAGCAAACTGTGAACAAAAAGGTAAATACACAGGTGTTGTAACATACAGATCAAAAGTCTGCCTGAAAAACGGAATAAGGAATGGACAGTCTTAATGTCAGACAGACACTGTTCCAAAATGTATTTATGATTCATCTAAATCCCTGACATGTAGTAGTCTAGAGAGGTATAAGTGACCCAAATCCATTTTTACTAGAATTCACAGTTCTTATGTTAAGAAGAAAATTCTGGAGGCAAATGTTCCCAAGAACTGCTTTTCAAACTATAAGGAACAACTGTATCAAGAAAAGGCTCCAATCATGCTACAGTAAAAATAAATCTGGTGGCAATAATCCATAACCACTGCCATAAAAATACCAAATACAGATGGGCTTCTTGCCCTTCATACTGGTTCTTCAAGCAGAAGAGTTAACTGCAACTCTTCTCAAAATCTACATTCTATTCAAACTCTTTTCAATCTACATGTTTTACTCTTCAGAATTGTCCTTTTCCTTTTTGATGGTGACCCAGGCTGTAGTCTTGGGCTAGGCATTAGAGATGCATTAGTTTTACACAATTCTATTTATTTCTTTAACCAACGTGTACCACCCTATAAGCCACCCTATACTCTCCTGGAGTATCCCCTTAACCTGCATGGCACAGCTCTCCTCTTTCTGAGATGTATTCACCCAAATAAAACCCCCATAATGCTCCTTTTATTCACAAGCGCGATTGCATACATAGGCATGTCAATGAACAGAGCCAGACTAGGGGTAGCAGGCATTCGGTGTTTACCCGGGAGGCTGGAAGGGTGCGGGCCAGTTTTGGAGCAGTTTTGTTACAGGGGGCAAGTTTTGCAGCAGTTCTGCAATATCGGCCACCCAATAACAAACACAGCAGTGCTGGGGGCTGGTTTTGTCAAGCAGCAGTGCTTCATGCTTGTGCCCCCCTCCCTCGATTGGTCCGACTAACTTGCCAGGGCTGCTTTGGGTTCCCAGTCTGGACCTGAAGGAATCCCTCTTTGGCCTACACACTAGTGAGTAATACCGGTCATTGCTCCTCTCCTCACTAGTGTCACAGTCCAGCCTTTAAGAGATGCACAGTTATACAGACCTAGGTTACAGCAATCCATCTCCAAACATCCGTTGCAATGTGGGAGAGTACATCATTGGTTCAACAGCCTGGAACTTGGTTATTAAGTTACCACAACTCTCATGGCACATCCTCCATTTTAACTTCTGTGCACTGGGTATGGTTGTACGGCTTTTCCTCTCAGGTTTGTGGAGCTTTCATAGAGCGATAGAAGAGTCCCTCTAGCCCCACGCCCCTAATTTCCCCTGGTTTCTTTCTCATGCTATTCCTCAGCAATGATCTTCTAACCTCCATACATCATGGATGACATCCAGATTTTATGTCAACATGAACACTTTCGTCTGTATATTTCTGTAGATTTTGCAATGAAAGTGCACAATTTATGATGGAGCATGCAACAGATAGTCTTACTTTAGTTGGTTCACAATATTTTGTTCACATTCCCCCAGACTCTAAATTTGATCCGCATGTTTTGCTATTGCTTTTGCCTGATTGCACTAAGCAAGGCACAATTAACTTGATGAACCACTTTCAACTGATCTTGGTTAAAAGAGGCTAAAAACAAATATCACAGTACATCAACAAACAACAACAAAAAAGCATTATTAATGTCAATAGGTCTGCCTGTAATGTACTTTAGAAAAAACAATGAGAGAGAAAGGGTATTCTATACGGAATATTCCTGGTCCTCTTTAAATGATATAGTCAAACAATATGAGGAGTATACCCTGGATACTTTCACTTCATTTCACCACCAGATAGCTTAGGTCAATCTAACCTGATATGGTATCTCATACATTTTAACATTGCCCAGTTGCTCCAGAATAAAATGTTTTTTCTAAAGAAGTTAAATCTGGTCAATTTTTAAACCACTTTTTCACCCACTTGCACCAAATACAAAAAAAAACGCTTCACTGTAATCAGGTGTCGTAGCACAACCGGATGGCATTCGGCTATCCGGGTGGGACCCCGATGATGAAGCATGTCACCAACTAGGTTGGTGAGTGAGGGGTCTTCTAAAAAAGGACAAATCTGCCCTTTCTGTGCACCTCTTTCCATACCACGGAGACATTGAAGTGTCTCCAGGGTGTACTCCTCATATTGTTTGATTATGTAATGTACTTTACCCTGACCAACATGGGTGCACTCACCCTGCATCCATACAGGCACACCTTCAACCCTCCATGCACACAGGCACGGTTTGTCCCTCCAGACGCGCAGGCACACCTCTCAACAGGCTTTAAGTGGGCCGGGTCTCACCGGGTCTGAGCACCGGCAGTTTATTTAAGGGGGCCTCGGAACGGGTCTCTATCGGGCTCTGTTTTGTGCCGTGGCACATGCGGTCCGGTTATTTTTCTGGACTGCAGTGACAACAGGCAGGCACATCGATGTGCGCGTGGTGAGTGTTGTAGGGGAAGGGAACTCCTTTAAAGAGAATCATTTTCTCTCTGGATTTCCCTTCTCTTTTTGAATCTCAGGAGCAGCAACATTGTCGTGGTGTCACCACCAGGGCTTTAAGTGGAAGTGTTTTCAATATTATATACAAGCCATAGTTTCTGCTTATTTATCTTATGCAACTAGCAACCATTGACAAAGCCTATAGTCCTGACTTGTAGGTCTGATGTGACTTGTTGTTTTATTTTTATATATCTGGACGCAATGACAGGAACAGCAAAATACAAGTCGGGCGGCACACTGTGAGAAACACAGATTTTTAGCTTACGTGTTTTTAAGCCACGCCCTTAATTACATTGACCACGCCCCTTTGAAGAGACCCCCCAGATTTTTCATCCCACTGAAAGCCCTGCCTCTCAACTTGAATTCACACAGGACAAACGCTGCTCTCGTACATGCTCATTTCTCATTTTTCAAATGCACAAGAACACTTCTCGCACTGCACTCAGGTAGCACACCTCTCAACGGCACTCACAAAGTCACACGTTACATTTATTGAACTTCATTTAACCACTGTAAGAAATCCAGGTCAGGTGGTCCCGGAGCAATTAGACATTTTTGGGCCCCAATTGTAACAACCAGGACGGTTCACTTCTGGCGTCCTTCGGCCCACGTAATATTGACTTCTAAAGTGGGAACCAAGTGCCACTTTTAGCAGTCCAAGACTTACTCGTAGAGGTGCTGAGTCAATTGCTTTTTGTTTTAACAATGAAAAGTACTTTAATATACACTAAACTGAATAATACACCCACAATTACAAATATGTACAAACTAGAAGGTGGCAATTGCAAGTGGGAAACCCTCTAAAGAGCCTTACAAACTGCAGGATACATGCAACAATGACAGGTCACAAAGGAAAGGCAACCCACTAAATGGTATCTAGACCTCGAGTGGCAGAATCACTCTTAACGGTTTGTGCGCCAGCAATCCTTAACTCCTAAAAACATAATTAGTACATATGTTCCTAAAACAAACAGCCGATATACATTAATAATAAGTTAGGTTTGGTCTACTTGGCTTTAGTAAGGGGGTCATTACACAATCAGCCACACCACGGAAGGCTTTCAATAACAATAAAACATTTTAGCAAAATGAAAGATTCTCCAATAACAAGTTACTTCTGTAGAACTCTTTATAACATTGTTGAAGATTGCTAGTAACTACAACTGTACCAAAAGCAAAGAACAAGCATGAAAGTGTTTGCACAATCAAAACATTACTCGGTCTCATGAATGTATTGGCCTGGGGAGAATAAAAGATCTCTTATGGGGGTTCACCATTTTTTCTGGTGACCACTACAAATAGAAAGCTTGTGGTGCCCATGCATTTCTAGGTTACCGCAACATGAAATATGCTGATTTTGAGACCA
Organism: Triturus cristatus; assembly: GCF_964204655.1. Classification (NCBI taxonomy): domain Eukaryota; kingdom Metazoa; phylum Chordata; class Amphibia; order Caudata; family Salamandridae; genus Triturus; species Triturus cristatus. The sequence goes on from NC_140583.1 coordinate 885,185,615, forward strand.
CCACCCTATGGTGCATGCCGAGAGCCCATGGTGATCTATTTGCTTCTGCCAGGGACTGGATCCTTTTTGTATTACATTAAAAAAAACTTGTTGGATGTGCCTGCTGGCTGGTGGAGATATTGCAAGGGTGTCCCTGATTTCCTTTGCACCCACACTTGCAGCATTGATGGACAACACAGCAGGATCCTGTGCAGTGGGGTCTTTAGCTTCCCCATCAGCCTGGCATATCTCTAGAGGCAGGGAAGACACAGGGCTCCCACTCTCACCCTCAAATCTATAAATACCATATGAGGTACAGCTGCAATGCAGCAGCCATGCTAGGGGAGGGACACATCTGCAGCCAACTGAAATGGAATACAAGCTGCTTCCTCATTGCTTTGAACACTTCTGCCATGATAGGGGGCAAAGCGATACCAAAGGGGATGATGGACGGAGCGTTTGAGCAAATAAAACACTCACCCCCAGTTAACTGATCTGGGTTTAATCCATCATCATTCTTTGCTCACTCCACCACCCCAGTTCAGACATGGCCATATGCAAATCAGTCTGACCCTGTGGCTCATGGGAACAGTCCAGCCTGAACTGCCAAGCCATGTCTGCCCTGGACCGGAAACAAGCATCCTGGGACAGGTTTCGGGTACATAACCCCCATCAGCCAGGCTATCTTGAATCCAGCGGCAAAGTGAGCAAGGGACCCACGTCTGGGCATACCCTGCCAACTTAGGGCGAACAAAGCGATACCAAAGGGGATGATGGAAGGAGCGTGTGAGCAAATCAAACACTCACCCCCAGTCAACTGATCTGGGTTTAATCCATCATCATTCTTTAGCTCACTACACCACCCCAGTTCAGACATGACCATATGCAAATCAGTTTGACCCTGTACCTCATGGGAACAGTCCAGCCCGAACTGCCAAGCCATGTCTTCCCTGGACCGGAAACAAGCATCCTGGGACCGGTTTTGGGTTCATAACCCTCATCAGCCAGGCTATCTTGAATCCAGTGGCAAAGTGAGCAAGGGACCCACGTCTGGGCATACCCTGCCAACTTAGGGTGAACAAAGCAATACCAAAAGGGATGGTGAGCAAAAAAACAATGGATTTAGGCCCAGATCTCTGTACTGGGGTGAGTGTATGACATTGTTCTGCATTCTGTCCATCAACTGTTGTTTTGTATGATAGGGGGCACGGCACTCCTCATGGGCCTAAAAGAGTACCAGAAACACTATTTGTCTGTAAAACCAAACAAATTTGGGCCAATCACATGTTGTACTCAAGGTCGCCAAAATGTGGGCAAAGCGAAAGCCCATGATTTGAATTTTTTTAAGCTTTTTTTGTGTGCTGTTGTTAGAAATGGGGGTCTCGAGTTGGCAGTGGTTTGCACCCTGTCCAAGTAGAGACCCTTCCTTCTAGTCAGGAGAAGGGAGTTACACACTTAGATAACCCCTGCTCATCCACTTGGTAGCTTGGCACAAGCAAGCAGGTTTATCTCAGAGGCACTGTGTAAAGTATTTCTACCCAAACACACAGTAACACAGTGAAAACACTACAAATTGACTCCACACCAGTTTATAAAAATAAAGTATCTTTATGTAAACCAAGCAAGACCAAAACGAAAAAAATAACTCCAACATACTTTTATCAAAATATCATTTTTTAGAGGTTTTAGCAATTCTGTCTATAGAAAACTATGGCTGTGAGGGTTTTTCACAATGTACCTTAGAAAGTGTCAAAATTTACCAAACAAAGCAGCTGAAAATGAAAGAGGTGCTGGAAAACACAGAGATGTGTCGACTCCTGAAGTCCTGAGTCTGCGGGAGGCGATGGGTCAGTTCTGCTGCATGCAGGAGAATTGTTGTGTCAAATCCGGACTGTAAGGGGAAGCGATGCACCGAATTCCAGATGGCTTGGGTCTATGAGTGTCGAAGTTGACGCACAGATGCGTGGGAAAACCTAGGCGATGCAGGTCAATGCGGCGGTGATCCAGGCACTGCGTCGATTTCTGCAGCCTCAGACTGGTGATGCATAGAATCTTCCAGATGCACCACAGGGCTTGAGTCAGAGTGGGAGTTTCGGTCTTCTGAAACTCAGTGCTCAGGACTCAGTTCGTGGAGATTTCTTGGCCCCACACAGGCACTGCGTCGATCTTTTCAGGCGCACCTCGGCGATACAGGTATTTTTATGCTGCATGGCACTTTGCGGCAGAAAAAACGGTGCTGGATGGGCGATGCGTGGATTTTCACCAGGAAAAACAGCAAAACAACCTACAAGGGCTCAGAACTGGAAATATCACCACAAGGCAGGTCAGAACTCCCAGCAGTGGAGTTCAAGGATGCTGTAGGTAGAGTCTTTGTGTCCTTGAGACTTATTAACAGAAGGCAAGCTCTACATCAAGCCCTTGGAGAATCTTTTCAAGCAGCATGCAAAGCGAATCCAGTCTTTGTCCTCTCCAGCAGAAGCAGCAACTGCTGGCCAACCCAACAAAGCAACACACAGCAAAGGGACAGTACTGATCCTCACAGCTCTTCAGTTCTTGGCAGAGGTTCCTCTTGATCCAGAGCTGTTCAAAAGTTCTGGGGTCAGAGCCCCACTACTTATCCTACTTTTAGCCTTTGAAGTCAGCACACCTCAAAGAAAATGTCTCTGGCTCACCAGAACCAGCTCTGTCCTGCCCTGTACAGGCACACTACAGGAGGTGGAGACAACATTCTGAAAGGCAGCTACCACCTATAGAGGTGTTAGTGACAACTCTTTCCACCACTCTAGCACAGGATATGCAAGACACACCTCAGCTCCCCCTTGTGTGACTGTATAGAGTGAATGCACAAAGCAGCCCCAGTCAGCCATAAACCAGATGTTGATTCCATAGTCAGGCAGAGGCACAGATTGGTTAAAAAAGAAAATTCCCACTTTCTAAAAGTAGCTTTTTCAAACACACAAGGAATCTAAACTCCAATTCTCTACCTCATCTTAATTAAAAGTTACATGTGTAAGATATTACAAGGCAGCTCCAATAATAACCTTTCACTAGTGAAAAACGAAATGCACAGTATTTCACTATCAGGATATGTAAAACAAACCACTACATGCCCTACCTTTCACGTACACTGCACCCTGCCCATGGGGGTAACTTGGGCCTAACTGATGGGTGACTTACATGCAGTGAAAGGGAAGGTTAGGGCCTGGCAAGTGGGTGCACTTGCCAGGTTGACATGGCAGTTTAAAACTGCACTCACAGACCCTGCAATGACATGTTTACAGGGTACTTGTGTGGGTGGCACAGCCAGTGCTGCAAGCGCACTAGTAGCATTTATGTTATAGACCCTGGGCACACACAGTGCACTTTACTAGGGACTTGCCAGTAAATCAAATATGCCAATCATGGATTACCAATCAGAATCACAATTTACATAGGGAGCATAAGCACTTTAGCACTGATCAACAGTGGTAAAGTGCCCAGAGTCTGAAAGCCAATAGAAACAGGGTCAGAAAAATAGGAGGCAAAGGGGAAAAAGTTTGGGGATAAACCTGAAAGAGGGCCAGGTCCAACATCTGTCAAGTCAGACCTAGAGATGTGTGATCAAATTGCTTACATTGGATGAAGTTTTCATTCCTTTTGCTTCCGAGCATAATATATTAAATATGCATTAAATATGCAGTGTGTTGTCTGCACACCAGCCTTAGGTTCCTATCACACGTTTTATAGGTATATTATTTAGATAATATTTCACTTTCAAAATTCAAGCCACTGTTGGGAATTATGGTGCAATCAAAACTGTCTTCCCTCTTTCCTTCGCCTATATTGCTTCTTCTGACAGTGGTATTTTATGTACAAACATAGTTAAAATAGTATTTTTCCCCTGAGTGAAAATGATAGCTCATCAAAATAGTCAAATATATTGCATTTCTGATCGTAAACGTGCACAGACATTTTAACTGAATTTCAAAATTATTACTTTCAGTCTTAAAAGTGTAATCATGGAATACCACAATAAACTCGTAGCGCTCAATGAGCCAGTTCATGATTTCTTAAAGTATTTATGAGTAGCGACTCTAACATACCAGAAACAAGTTTCCCTTTTCACTAAACGTTCTGTTTTTCTTTGAAACGTTCCCTCTTCCGCAGGAAATTATACGTGTTGTTAATATGCTCCCTGCGCGCGGCTGCGAAACGAGACTCTACAACACATTATGGAATAGAACAGCTGGCTCATTAACTATAGAATGAACCAGCAGCCTGCAGCACCCTCGAGTCTCCTATGAGCAAGAAGTAGTTTGGGTTCAGCTCGCCAGAAGGTAATCCTACATGGAGGTCGACGGTATGGGGCGACTGCCTCCATTCAAAAACACAATGTCAACAATCTATTTTACATGTTTGTACAGGAATTTAGGACATTGGATCTCTCTTTCAGACACAGGCCATCTCACACAAACACACTCTCTCACTCCTCTACACACACAGGTTTTACTGCTGGTCTTTATGACTGCGTGACTCAACACGCAGTCAGTGAGGTCACTAAGTGCCAAGTGCCCAATGTAGTTCTAATGATAGCAAGACCATGCCAGGTCATATCTTACCCATATGCACGAATCCGCCTTTTAAAATTTAAAGTGCACCTTCACATGTTTGCAGTGTCTCACTGGATGTATTCAGACTTTGATTCCATAGAGGGCGGAGGCAACTGCATGTTGGCTGCAGCTGTTAACACCTTCGCTGCTAGGCCTTTTCTCCCCCTGTGCTTAGCCTTTTGTTGGCTATTTGGGGTAGTTCGCGCTTAGGCCCCTGTAACTTTTTGACCAAATAAGGTATCCACGCCAAATTTGTATCCTTTTCTTCCAACATCATGGGGATTCTAAAGGGTTTGTGGATTCCCCTGGAGGTTCCCATAAATTAGCCATAACACAGCAAAATGTTTTTTTATTTTGAAAAATGGGAAAAAAGTGCTGCAAATGAAAGCCTCTGGGTTTTTCCATGCAAATGGTATCAAAAAGGGGTTTGTGGGGCTGAAATCACATTTTTCCCAGCTTTTAGGGAATGACAGACTTTTGTCAGAAAACCAAAATGTTTTACACAGTTTTGGCATTTTTCTGGGACATAGCCTATTTTTCCTATTTTTTATGCTTTCAACCTCCTTCCAGTTAATGGTAGAAATGGGTATGAAAGCAATAATGGATCCTGCTAAAGTAAACATTTTTAAAAAGTAGACAAAATTCTGAATTCAGCAAGGGGTCTTTTATGTAGATCCTTCAAGGTTTCTTTATAGAAACTAACAGTTAAATATAGGAAAAATTGAACATTAGTTGAAAATAAACCAGCTTTTTGTATCAACGGTTCCACCTGTAACTTCTTCTAATTATGACAGCTCTTTAAAAGCAATATACCGTTACATCCGCAGGACCTTACTGGTTGTGGGGATATATAGGACTTGTAGGTTCACCAAGAACCCGACGAACCCAGAGCCAAAAACTGAGCAGCGACTTGAAATGGTTTTTTATTATGTCGCGGGTATATAGCAATTACTCTGGGAAAATGTATACATGGAAAAATTGGTATGAAAGACATCTATATATTTCTGAAATGGGAAAAAAATATAGAGTTTGGAAACAGTAGATATTTGGACATTTCCGAAATTGGGAACACTCATACTAGCATGAGAATTATCGGTAATTTTTCAAAATGACTTCTTTTTTACACATTGTCTTTCATTTGGAAGGCAGAAATGCATTGAAAGTCAATAGGTAATAACAGTTGCTTTACAAACCTGAATTTCAGTAAATATCCCAATAAAAATGGTACCTCACTTGTGTGGGTAGGCATAGTGCCCACGACAGGAAACGGCTCAAAACGCAACGTGAACACACCACACTCTCACATTGAAAAATTACCCTTTTTTTGCAAAGTGCCAAGCTGTAGATTTTTAACCTTAGCTCTGCCAGCACTTAGGGACACCTAGCAAACCTATACATTTTTTAAAACTAGACAGCCAGGGAAACACAGGATGGGGAGACTTGACTGACTCTCACCAGGTTCTGGTACCCAGAATCCCTTGCAAACCTAAATAAAAACCAAAAAAACACACTTTCCTCACATTTCTGTTGTGAAAAATTCTGGAATCTGCGTGGATCCACAAATTTCCACCCACCCCGCGCTCCCCAAAGTCTTCCGAGAAAAATGGTACCTCACTTGCATGGATAGGCCTAATGCCTGTGACAGGAAATGGCACAAAACGCAACGTGGACACACCACAATTTCACAGAGAAATATGACCCTTTTTTGGCAAAGTGCCTAGCTGTAGTTTTTGAAACCTAGCTCTGCTGGCACCTAGGGAAACCTAGCAAACCTATACATTTTTGAGAAATCCAGGATGGGGTGACTTGATTGCCTCCCACCAGGTTCTGTTACCCAGAATCCCCTGCAAACCTAAAAAATTGATTAGCAAACACATATTCCTCAATTTTCCTCATATTTCTGTGGTGGAAAGTTCTGGGATTTGCGTGCATCCACAAATTTCCACCCACCCCACGTTCCCCAAAGTCTCCGGAGAAAAATGGTACCTCACTTGCATGGGTAGGCCTAGTGCCTGCGACAGGAAACAGCGCAAAACGCAACGTGGACACACCACAATTTCACAGTGAAAAATGACCCTTTTTTTGTCAAACTGCCTAGCTGTAGTTTTTGAACCCTAGCTCTGCCAAAATCATACATTTCTGAAAACTATACACCCAGGGGAATCCAGGATGGGGTGACTAGACTGCCTCCCACCAGGTTCTGTTACCCAGAATGCCTTGCAAACCTAAAAAATTGTCAAAAGAACCACATTTTCCTCACATTTCTGTGGTGGGAAGTTCTTGAATCTGCGTGGATCCACAAATTGCACCCTGCGTTCCCCAAAGTCTTCCGAGAAAAATGGTACCTCACTTGCGTGGGTAGGCCCAGTGCCCGCGACATGAAACGGCGCAAAACACAACGTGGACACACCACAATTTCACAGTGAAAAATGACCCTTTTTTGGCAAACTGCTTAGCTGTAGTTTTTGAACCCCTACTCTGCCGGCACCTAGTGAAACCTACAAACCTATACATTTTTGAAAACTAGACACACAGGGAAATCCAGAATGGGGTGGCTTGATTGCCTCTCACCAGGTTCTGTTACCCAGAATCACTTGCAAACCTAAAAAATTGTCAAAAAAACACATTTTCCTAACATTTCTGTGGTGGAAATTCTGTAATCTGAGTGGGTCCACAAATCTCCACCCACCCGCGTTCTCCAACGTCTTCTGAGAAAAATGGTACACCACTTGAAAGTCATTTGCACAGTGCTTTGTGCGCGCTTTTAAAACTTTTTTAAACTTCAAAAGTCTACGTGACAACGTGAGTTATCAACCCACTAATATTGAAACATGCACTGTAAATAATTGGACACTGGAAGAGGAATATAATCTATTAAGATTTTATGCGAACTTTAACTACCAGTGCAATGCATCATGGGGCTTGTATTTTGTATGCCTGTCACGTGAGTTTTGAAGTTTAAAAGCGCGCACAAAGCTCTGTGCAAATGACTTTCTCCCCCTGTGACCAAGGCAGATGCCGAAAAGCGTAAGGGAAAGGAGATATTTTGCGTTGCTGAGCCTGTGAATAAACACCTTCAATCCGGTATTGGGCCTCATGTGGTGTGTTAACAGATGGGAAATGGTCGGGCTGCTCCGTGCACGGTGTTCTGAGGCCGCCCTGTAGGGTGTAATGCTCCTTTGCTCGGAGGCTTTTGGAAACATTTAATCTGGAGCATGACCCACTCGCCACTGTGACCTGAACCAAGGAATGCTATTTCAGCAAAAAAACACTGTGGCTGAAGGAAGGGATTCAGAGAGAGGGGGACTTTCTCACTCTGATCGTGCCGATTTGAAGGCATTTTTCGCAGGCAATCATGGAATGTAAGCAGCATGCAAACAGAATAAATCTACATGACAACGTGAGTTATCAACCCACTAATATTGAAACATACACTGTAAATAATTGGGCACTTGAAGAGGAATATAATCAATTAAGATGTTATGCGAACTTTAACTACCAGTGCAATGCATCATGGGGCTTGTATTTTGTATGCATGTCACGTGAATTTTGAAGTTTAAAAAGCGCGCACAAAGCACTGTGCAAATGACTTTCTCCCCCTGTGACCAAGGCAGATGCCGAAACGCGTAAGGGAAAGGAGATATTTTGCGTTGCTGAGCCTGTGAATAAACACCTTCAATCCGGTATTGGGCCTCATGTGGTGTGTTAACAGATGGGAAATGGTCGGGCTGCTGCGTGCCCGGTGTTCTGAGGCCGCCCGGTTGGGTGTAATGCTCCTTTGCTGGGAGGCTTTTGGAAACATTTAATCTGGAGCATGACCTACTCGCCACCGTGACCTGAACCAAGGAATGCTATTTCAGCAAAAAAACACTGCGGCTGAAGAAGGGATTCAGAGAGAGGGGGACTCTCTCACTCTGATCGTGCCGATTTGAAGGCATTTCTCGCAGGCAATCATGGAATGTAAGCACCATGCAAACAGAATAAATCTACGTGACAACGTGAGTTATGAACCCACTAATATTGAAAAATGCACTGTAAATAATTGGACACTTGAAGAGGAATATAATCTATTAAGATGTTATGCGAACTTTAACTACCAGTGCAATGCATCATGGGGCTTGTATTTTTTATGCCTGTTACGTGACTTTTGAAGTTTAAAAAGCGCGCACAAAGCACTGTGCAAATGACTTTCTCCCCCTGTGACCAAGGCAGATGCCGAAACGTGTAAGGGAAAGGAGATATTTTGCGTTGCTGAGCCTGTGCATAAACACCTTCAATCCGGTATTGGGCCTCATGTGGTGTGTTAACAGATGGGAAATGGTCGGGCTGCTGCGTGCCCGGTGTTCTGAGGCCGCCCTGTAGGGTGTAATGCTCCTTGGCTCGGAGGCTTTTGGAAACATTTAATCTGGAGCATGACCCACTCGCCACCATGACCTGAACCAAGGAATGCTATTTCAGCAAAAAAACACTGCGGCTGAAGATGGGATTCAGAGAGAGGGGGACTCTCTCACTCTGATCGTGCGGATTTGAAGGCATTTTTCGCAGGCCATCATGGAATGTAAGCACCATGCAAACAGAATAAATCTACGTGACAACGTGAGTTATCAACCCACTAATATTGAAACATGCACTGTAAATAATTGGACACTTGAAGAGGAATATAATCTATTAAGATGTTATGCGAACTTTAACTACCAGTGCAATGCATCATGGGGCTTGTATTTTTTATGCCTGTTACGTGACTTTTGAAGTTTAAAAAGCGCGCACAAAGCACTGTGCAAATGACTTTCTCCCCCTGTGACCAAGGCAGATGCCGAAACGCGTAAGGGAAAGGAGATATTTTGCGTTGCTGAGCCTGTGAATAAACACCTTCAATCTGGTATTGGGCCTCATGTGGTGTGTTAACAGATGGGAAATGGTCGGGCTGCTCCGTGCCCGGTGTTCTGAGGCCGCCCTGTAGGGTGTAATGCTCCTTTGCTCGGAGGCTTTTGGAAACATTTAATCTGGAGCATGACCCACTCGCCACCGTGACCTGAACCAAAGAATGCTATTTCAGCAAAAAAACACTGCGGCTGAAGGAAGGGATTCAGAGAGAGGGGGACTCTCTCACTCTGATTGTGCCGATTTGAAGGCATTTTTCGCAGGCAATCATGGAATGTAAGCACCATGCAAACAGAATAAATCTACGTGACAACGTGAGTTATCAACCCACTAATATTAAAACATGCACTGTAAATAATTGGACACTTGAAGAGAAATATTTAATCTATTAAGATGTTATGCAAACTTTAACTACCAGTGCAATGCATCATTGGGCTTGTATTTTGTATGCCTGTCACGTGACTTTTGAAGTTTAAAAAGCGCGCACAAAGCACTGTGCAAATGACTTTGTCCCCCTGTGACCAAGGCAGATGCCAAAACGCGTAAGGGAAAGGAGATATTTTGCGTTGCTGAGCCTGTGAATAAACACCTTCAATCCGGTATTGGGCCTCATGTGGTGTGTTAACCGATGGGAAATGGTCGGGCAGCTCCATGCCATGTGTTCTGAGGCCGCCCTGTAGGGTGTAATGCTCCTTTGCTCGGAGGCTTTTGGAAACATTTAATCTGGAGCATGACCTACTCGCCACCGTGACCTGAACCAAGGAATGCTATTTCGGCAAAAAAACACTGCGGCTGAAGGAAGGGATTCAGAGAGAGAGGGACTCTCTCACTCTGATCCTGCCAATTTGAAGGCATTTTTCGCAGGCAATCATGGAATGTAAGCACCATGCAAACAGAATAAATCTACGTGACAACGTGAGTTATCAACCCACTAATATTGAAACATGCACTGTAAATAATTGGACACTTGAAGAGGAATATAATCTATTAAGATGTTATGCGAACTTTAACTACCAGTGCAATGCATCATGGGGCTTGTATTTTGTATGCCTGTCACGTGACTTTTGAAGTTTAAAAAGCGCACACAAAGCACTGTGCAAATGACTTTCTCCCCCTGTGACCAAGGCAGATGCCGAAACGAGTAAGGGAAAGGAGAAATTTTGCGTTGCTGAGCCTGTGAATAAACACCTTCAATCCGGTATTGGGCCTCATGTGGTGTGTTAACCGATGGGAAATGGTCGGGCAGCTCCATGCCATGTGTTCTGAGGCCGCCCTGTAGGGTGTAATGCTCCTTTGCTCGGAGGCTTTTGGAAACATTTAATCTGGAGCATGACCTACTCGCCACCGTGACCTGAACCAAGGAATGCTATTTCGGCAAAAAAACACTGCGGCTGAAGGAAGGGATTCAGAGAGAGAGGGACTCTCTCACTCTGATCCTGCCAATTTGAAGGCATTTTTCGCAGGCAATCATGGAATGTAAGCACCATGCAAACAGAATAAATCTACGTGACAACGTGAGTTATCAACCCACTAATATTGAAACATGCACTGTAAATAATTGGACACTTGAAGAGGAATATAATCTATTAAGATGTTATGCGAACTTTAACTACCAGTGCAATGCATCATGGGGCTTGTATTTTGTATGCCTGTCACGTGACTTTTGAAGTTTAAAAAGCGCACACAAAGCACTGTGCAAATGACTTTCTCCCCCTGTGACCAAGGCAGATGCCGAAACGAGTAAGGGAAAGGAGAAATTTTGCGTTGCTGAGCCTGTGAATAAACACCTTCAATCCGGTATTGGGCCTCATGTGGTGTGTATATATATATATATATATATATATGTATATATATTACCTACTGGCGGTCGCCAGTAGGTAGTTATAGTTAGGACCACGTTTCCATAGGAAATCCGCAACATTCTATTTTGAATAACTTTGGCGCCGGTTGACGAATCCTCGCGAATTTTTCAAAATAGGTGGGGCGCTATGCTCCGCTCCTACCCTGAAAGTCTCGGGGGGATTCGTCAAGCGGGGGCTGAGATAAAAGGGGGGTCCCAAAACGCGTTCTTCCCAATCATTTTTCCATAGGACCTTTAGACACAGCTACAGCCCGAACGGCTGAACAGAATTACTTGAAATTTGGCAGAGAGGTAGAGGTAGTCCTCAGGTCAAGGAAGTGCCTTTTGTAGGTTTGGTGTAAATCTGTTCAGTAGATTCTGAGAAAATAGCCTTTAAATCAATATATATATCTGAGCAGCGTACAGTGCGCTTACGGTGCGCTTACCGTACGCGTACGGTGGCGTGCGCGAGCGCGATTCTGATTGGCCCTTAGATCTTAGTAAACATTCGAATCGGTCGAAACCAGGAAGCGGCGGACGCCATTTTCTCTCTCGCACTCTGACAGGGGGTTGAAAAACCAAGTGCAAAAACATGTAAAGGGGCTGTTTACACAGCTCCCAAGCACCTAGCCATGTCGAGGGAGTCCCCAACGATCCCCCAAGTGAAAAAAGGCAATTTTAATTTTTATGAAAATTTCGCCGATTACGCTTACCGTACGCGTACGGTAAGAAATAATAATAAAAAAATATCCACATTCTCCCCACCCCGTGTGCAAAAGGTGCCCGAAGTGCACCTTTTGTGCATGGCTTATTAGAGCTAAATAAAACATATATTTTACCTGTCACAACGATGCTCATCATATGTCCTCCATGTGCGCACGGTGCGCGAAGCGCACCGTGCGCGCACTGAACGAACTGCGTTAAGTGGGCGCGCACGCCACAAATGGCGTAAAGTAACTTAGCATTTAAAAAAACGTACAAATTCACTGAAAAAACCATAGGTTTCACACAGATTATAGTTAGGAATTAGCATTTAAAAAACCTTGCAAATTCACTGAAAAAACCATAGGTTTCACACATGTTATAGTTAGCTGGACATTTTACTGATAAAAAACCAATGAAATTCCCCCGTTATAGTTACTGTAGGCAACTATAACTCACGCGACCGTAATCCTCTGCTGATGACATATGTGTCTTTATGAAAAAAAATATTTGTAATATATGTATAGCTAAAATTTAATGGAAGAAGACATGGGCAAATAAGTGTCTAAATACAGTATTAGCAGCAGCAGAGGATTGCGGTCGCGTGAGTTATAGTTGCCTACAGTAACTATAACGGGGGAATTTCATTGGTTTTTTATCAGTAAAATGTCCAGCTAACTATACCATGTGTGAAACCTATGGTTTTTTCAGTGAATTTGCAAGGTTTTTTAAATGCTAATTCCTAACTATAACGTGTGTGAAACCTATGGTTTTTTCAGTGAATACATACATATATATATATATATATATATATATATATATATTACCTACTGGCGGTCGCCAGTAGGTAGTTATAGTTAGGACCCTGTTTCCATAGGAAATCCGCAACATTCTATTTGGAATAACTTTGGCGCCGGTCGACGAATCCTCGCGAAATTTTCAAAATAGGTGGGGCGCTACGCTCCGCTCCTACCCTGAAAGTCTCGGGGGGATTCGTCAAGCAGGGGCCGAGAAAAAAGGGGGGTCCCAAAACGCGTTTTCCCCATGCATTTTTCCATAGGACCTTTAGACACAGCTACAGCCCGAACGGCTGAACAGAATTACTTGAAATTTGGCAGAGAGGTAGCCATAAGGGCAAGGAAGTGCCTTTTGCAGGTCTGGTGTAAATCTGTTCAGTATTTCCTGAGAAAATACCATTTAAAAGCATATATATATGTGGGCGGAGCCTAACCACACATCTCATCCTGAGATCTGATTGGCTGTCAGCACTTCATCCAAGAAGTGTTGGCAGCCATCTTGGGACCAATATACATGATAGCACCTCATTAAAAAGCATTGCAGTTAATAGAAGGTTTTAAGACTTTAGTTACATTATAAATCATTTGTTGATGGTACCATACTCATTTTAGGAATTGTGGTATGTTCTAAGGTGATTTCACCATGTGAAAAAGCCTTCTGCTGGGATATCATGATTGAGAGAAAAATATTTTCTCATGCTTTTACCACAGAGGTTTGGAAGGTGATCTATAGGCTAAACTGAGAGCTTATTTTCTGTAAATTCACATTATCTTTCTCAGTCATGTGAGAATGAAGTCTGACATTCTCAGTAAAACATGTACATCCAACAAGGGCAGAGACTGTCAGTTGATTCCTTTGTGTTCTACTGCAGCTTCCCAGAGTGTTCCAAAGAACTACTAGAGCGCTAACAGTCCTACTTATGATAAACGTATGGCACACCTGAAGCCATCTTGCTTGGATTAAAGTGGTAACTCTTAAAACATTTAATTTAAAAAGGAACAAAATGAGGGGGTTCATTTTTCCATAAAAAGTATGATTAGTGCTGCAGAAAGAAAAATTAGGGCACATTTTGAGTGACTTCTCAAATCCTCTTCTATTTCATTAAAAAATTCTGACATGCAGACTGAAACATGCACTTTCAATACCAGCAGCAGTTTTCCCTGGTGAGCAGTAGCTTTACTACAGTGATCTAATGAGCAAAAAGAGTGCTAACATTCTGAATTTATGGCAAATGTGTGACACATCTGAATGCCTTCTTGATGGAATCAAAGTAAAAAACTGAAAGTATTTCCTACTGAGGAGACTGCAGTAAATGAGGAAATTAGAAACTTCATAACAAATAAGTCTCCCAAGATGGCCACCAGAGACAAAAGAGCCCAAATGTAGCCCAAATATCACCCAGATGTAGCCCAAGTATAGCCCAATGACAGAATGTCCCAGAATGTTCTTAAAAACAACTAGAGCGCTTACTGTCTTCATTATGACAAAAGTATGGCACACCTGAAGCCATCTTGATTGGAATAAACTGGTAACACTTAAAACATTTAATTTAAAAAGGAACACAATGAGGAGGTTCATTTTGCCATAGAAATTATGATTAATGCTGAAGAAAGAAAATGAGGGCACATTTTGAGTGACTTCTCAAATCCTCTTCTATTTCATGAAAAAATTCTGACATGCAGACTGAAACATGCACTTTTAATACCAGGAGCAGACTTCCATGGTGCAGTAGTTTTACTACAGTGATCTAATGAGCAACTAGAGTGCTAACATTCAGAATTTATGGCAAATGTGTGACATATCTGAATACCTTCATGATGGAATCAAAGTAAAAAACTGAAAGCGTTTCCTACTGAGGAGACTGCAGTACATGAGGAAATTAGGAAACTTCATAACAAATAAATCTCCCAAGATGGCCACCGGAGACAAAAGAGCCCAAATGTAGCCCAAAATCACCCAGATGTAGCCCAAATATAGCCCAATGACAGAAGTGTGCAAAACACTTATTATTTTGTGTTTTTGCAGTGTTATATAGTGCAGACTTGTCAGGTATTGGAGTGCTTTACATGAGCATTGGTTACATCACACAAGAACAAATTCATTTTGGTTGTAGACATGGGGAGACTAAGTGATTTGACCAGAATCACAGAATGTCGAGCTGAAGCAGAAACTTCAACCTGGTTCCCCAGTTGCAAAGTCTGCAGTTCTGGAAGTAACACCACATCCTCTCCCCCAAGTGCAACATTTAATCAAGTGGTCAACTGGATAAAAAAACATAAAGATAACAAATAATTTAAAAGTGCTTTGTCGCTATTTGAAAACTCAGAAAATATGTCCTTATTTTAGTCTTTTAGAGCTCTAACCATAATTTTGATGCCAATAAGACCCTCTCATATATGTAATTTCTAAAGGAAATGCTCTAGGTATTACAGTTTTGATTACATCAAGATGATGTCAGGCGTTCCACACTTTTGTAATAAATATAGAATGTTAGCAATCTAGTTGTTCATTAGGATACTGTTGAGAGGCAGAGGCCAGGGGCACGGACTCTGAAAATTGAAGGCAGGTAGGAGGGTGCAAAGGCAACAATTTAACCACACTGAGCAGGCAGGAAGGGCCGTGGAAGCACAACAGACTTTGGAGGGCAGTGGAAAGGGGGGCAGGGGCAACAAACCAACAATACAGGACTTGCAAGAGAGGCTGTTGGAGGGAAGATCTATTACGGGTCAAGGAAGCTAGGGGCGGTCCCCAGATCCCCGGGAGCCACCACAGAACTGAGCAGGAGAGTGAGTCAGGGACAAAAGGGGCACCTTAATTTGAGCCGGGGTGCCTAGGAACGCTTGCTCCAAAAATGAAGAAAACAGACATATGAGACATGGAATTGGAGGCAGAATACAATGGCAGTTTAATGAGAAGATGCAACTTCAAAGAAACCACAGAATAGAGACATAAAGTACAAAATACAGAATCCAGATAATCATACAGCTGTCATAATATTCTCTGTATCTCAATTAATGTACTGACAGAGAGAGAGAGAAAACACATCTATAAATGCATCATGAGAAACAAGTTACACCAAGGAAAATGTTACCTAGGAACACTCACGTTTACTCTTAGAGCAAGCATTCCTGCAATTACAATACAAAATCTTTTAAATGCAAAAGTAAAGAGAACAATGGTTAAACATAACATGACATTTCATATAGGTAAAATAGAATAAGATACTTCAAGCAAAGCAGAGCAAGACATTTTAAGCAAAGGAAGACAAGAGCTCCCAGCTCTTGGGGAAAACCTGCACTGCCTGTTAACCTACATACAGACGGCGAGGTAGTCCGTCGATATCTGTGGGTGCTCCCTTTTTATATCATTTTGTGGGCTCCTTTGCACGCTACATCTACCTACGTATGCTACCCAAAAGCTTCGTCTGCAGATTTTACCAGACATTTCGTCATTTACCCACTTAATGCTGACAATGGACTGGGTGAAAAGGTCAGTCTCTCAGGCCAATCGCTTATCGTAAGTTCCATAGAGCAAGCAGAAAATAATGGGTATTGTACGGGAATTCAATATATTCATGTATAAAATCTCCTCAGTTCTCCTAACTTGACGCTCTGCGGTTGCCACTTCCTTAAAAGCGGAAAACCTGCCCAGGAAGCAAGTACCAGTCCAGGATGCAGCCTACTGTATGTCGACAGCTTCAGGGGGATGTTGAACTTTGATACCGAGCACGGAGCACTCGGGTAGGGTGGGGGCTACTAGTTTGGATCAGAAGGCCTCGCAGACCTGCCTTCAGACTGCTATACACTAAAATTGCAGAGCTAGGGTCAATTTAACAAAGAGGCCTACATATTGAACAGAAGGGCCTACACAGGGGTTTTATGCTGGCTGAGTGGTAAGGATGTCTCAGGATAATTATATAGCAATACAGGACCCGCTGGTCAATTTAATATGGCCTACAAATGCAGCTGGCAGGGCAAGGACAAGGGTCTCATACTTCAGGTGTGGACAGAACGGGTCAGGGGCCCCCTGTGATACAAAATCTACCCTCCTTCAAGGCTGTGGCAATGTAATAGACCATTGTGGGCAGAAGGAAGAGGCAATGGTAGTACAACCATACATGCCAACAGACCCGATTCAGCCAGGAAACGTCCAATGTTTTTAAGCTCAAATGGGCTTTATTTGATCTGTCTCCTGTCTACAATATCCTCTTTTTCAATGTAACTCAAAGGGGAAAATCAATACCCCAGTTTTTTTTCAAAATCTCCCTCTTACCAAGTTCAAAATGTTCGCAAGTATGGTACATTGGATCATGGAAGGAAATGGGATAGGGACATGGACTTGGATAACAGAGGACAGGAGGGACATGGAGAGGTGCACCAAACTGACCCTGCAGGGCAGGCATCAGGGTTTGCAGCAGCACAATACACCACACAGGGCATGCAGGACGGGAGTGCAGCACAACAATCCATAGAAAGCAAGAGGGAGGGGACAGGACCATGCACATGGACAACAGAGAACAGAGGGGCAAGAGGCAATGGTAGCTAGCTGACCATAATGGACAGACAGGAGAGAAAGCTGCAGCATAACAGACCATAAAGGGCAGGAGGGACGGATCAGGGGCATTACAATGGAACAGACAAGCCAGGAGGGAGGAAGTAGGGCTGGGGGCAAGGGGGCAGGGCAGGAGCAGCAAGATAGCCATGGAGGTCAGGCAGGATGGGCACTAGAAGCAAGACACACCATGAAGAGCAACAGTGAGACTGTGATGGCATACACACAGACCATGGAGGGAAGGTGGGAGGGGGTCAGGGGCAGCTAACTGACCACACAGGGAAGGTGGGAGGGGCCATGGCAGCACAGAAGACCATGCATGGCAAGTGGGAGGGTTAGTGGCAGCACAATGGCTATGATGGGCAAGAAGGAGGGTGGAGGGGCATGCACAAAGGACGATGGAGGATAGAAGGGAGGGTCAGGACCTGTGCACAGACAAGAAAGTTCAGGGGAAGGGACCTCACAACAGACCACACGGGGCAGGCAGGAGGAGCAGTTGCAGCACAACAGACCAGGGAGGGCAGAAGGGTGTGGCAGTACAATGGACCATGTAGGACAGGAGGAAGAGGATAGGGGCATGGCATGTGGACAGGCAGGGTGGAGGTGGCAGGGACAGGTTACAGTCATCTGACAATGCTAGGCAGGTGGGAGGGGAGTGGCAGCTCAACAGAACACTCAGAGTAGATAGGAGTGGCAGGTCCATGGGACATGGTGGGCAAAAAGGATGGAGCAGGGGCATGCACAAAGACATTGGAGGGCAGGGGGAAGGAAAATAGGGGCAGCAAGCTAAGCACAGAGTTTAAGCAGGAGGTCAATGATGGGGCATAGAATTGGGCAATGGAGGGCAGGAGGAGTGGACTGGTACATCATACTAAATTGAGGGCAGTGGCAGCACATCAGACCATGCATGGCAGGAGGGAGGAGGCTAGTCCATGGATTCACACAACAGAGGAGAGGGAGGAAGGGGATGGGGCAGCAAGCTAACTGTTCAGAGAAGGCGGGTATTAGGAACTTTATTGTTTTTAAAACATTGTGTCTGTGCGAACTACTTAAAATATGAACAAGTATGCAGCATAATCTCACTTTTATTCAGGAAGAAGAGGACGTTTGTGACTGTGACTCCGGGCTCACTTGGCAGAAACACCCCCTGACCCTCCACCCCCTATCGCAAAATGTAATGCCCGTGAAAAGGGTAGGTGAACACAGTGTTATATAGAACATAGTCCTGAGAGCACGATTGAAAATGAAAACTAGATATAGTGTATGGTATAAACTATGCACCAAAAAGTGTGATATAAGATGAACCGGGCGTGAAATATAATATGCAATACATTGTGCGCAATGACAGATTCATTGGAGAGCGCGAGATAGCACAGGCACTAGCGCGTGCTATGCGATATGCGCCTTGGAGTGTAATATGCACAGGGCAGTGTTGTGTAACCTAACTAGTCTCTAAAGTTGTAATATAAAATATGTGCTGGGGAGTGTAACGTTGCATATGCACTGTGACAAAGATATGGATCCCAGATTGTAATATGTATGGCATAGCACTGTGCGTTATAACATAGGCATCGAGAAAGGCACGTTAGATGGGGCAATATAACCCGTGCGAAGACAAGTGTGGCATGACATATTCACGGGGTGGTGTTACAGTGCACATGGGCTAGAGAGTGTCATAGCATATGCACTAGCTAGTGGAATACAACACAGAGGTGTGTGGCACTCGGCAGGCAATGGTGGGTGTAACACAGCATTGGGCTCTGTCAGGAGCACGCTGTGACTCTCAAGTGATGTTCGTCCCCTTTCCAGAGAGTAAAATAAAAAGTATTACACATCCGGCAGTGGATGTGTGTTTTATTAACCGTGAGGGGGGTTTCTTGCATAGTTTTGGTCGAATTTTTGTCGAATCCCCTTTGAATGGCTTGGTGTGCATGTGTATTAAATGTGCCCGTCAATAGCTACCCATGTTTGTATAAATAAACGACA
The DNA here is from genome assembly GCF_964204655.1 of Triturus cristatus. Classification (NCBI taxonomy): domain Eukaryota; kingdom Metazoa; phylum Chordata; class Amphibia; order Caudata; family Salamandridae; genus Triturus; species Triturus cristatus. The sequence goes on from NC_140583.1 coordinate 885,204,941, forward strand.
AGGGTGTCTACCAGGATTAGGCACGGTAGGGCATCAGACATGTCAGAGCTTCACTAGTGGTGTAAATACATTCCACGTGGATTCATTGCATGCATAGTCGCCTTTTAATGAATATCACGCAAATCGTCATGGTGATAGGTACGTACGGTTTGTCCAGCATGTCCTAGGTGTGTCTATAAATATATATTTTTTTAAAATAATAAAAAACAGTGGCCGGCCCTGGGGATTGGGGTCAAAAAAATATAATTAGGAGACTGGCCCTGGGGGATGGGGTCATCAGGGCCAATAAATTAGAATAAGAAGGGGAACCAAACAGCCCCCCTTCTTAAAAAACTAAAATAAATAAAAGACTGGCATCGTGCCGGAGGCCATGCCCCCTCCGTGCAGCACTCTGCAAACGCGCCCCCAACAGGCATCTCCAGTATGCGCCAGGGAGCTGCGCTGCAGCCAGGTGTTCTGAGGCCAAGCCCCTTTTTACACCTCTCTGCAACGCAGCTCTGTGGCGCTTACTGGAGGTACCTAGTGGTCTAGTTTGACCCTAGGGACCCTTAGGATTCAAGGGGACTTAATCTCTCAACTTAGAACAGCCACAGGGCACGTTTACACAGTGGTGAAGGGAGGGGACGGGGCCTGAGGTGACGTGTGCAAACACGCACTATGGCACGTTTTAAATTGGGGATATAATTTCCCTTCAATACTGAGGGCCCCTGGGGGCTAACTAGCCCACCAAGTGCTTCCAGTAAGCGCCACTGAGCTGCATTGCAGAGAGGTGGTCCAGGCCGTGCCACTTTTTACACCTCTCTGCAACGCAGCTCTGTGGCACTTACTGGAGGTACCTAGTGGGCTAGTTGGACCCTAGGGACCCTGAGGATTCAAATGAACTTAATCTCCCAACTAAAAATGGACACAGGGCGTGTTTACACAGTGGTGAATGGAGGGGACGGGGCCTGAGTTAACGTGTGCAAAAACGCCCTGTGGCCTGTTTTAAGAGGTAGTTTTAATCTCCATGCCCTATTATATACTAGGGGCTTACAGAGGAGGTCATGCTAATCACAGGGGGACCCCAACGCATAATGTTCCCTAGTGTATGTAGGTGTTTTCACTGTATGCTAAGTGTCTTTTAACATAGCACTGGCTCTAGGACTGGTTAGTCAGACTCAGTTACCACCAGTATCCGTCTGAAAAAGTTGAGGGTACAGGATGATTTTGCAACAAGGCTTCTTTCTGCTCTTCTTTTTGTTCTTTCTGCACGTTATCCTTCTTCCTGCACTTATCTTCGTATTTGAGGACTTCTGTTGCTTCTTTCTGCACTTCTTTTGTTTCTTTCTGTGCATTTTTTCTTCTTTCTTCACATGTCCTATCTCTGTAGGCATAGTTAGAAATTAGCATTTAAAATACCTTTGAAATTCACAGAAAAAACCATAGGTTTCAGGCACGTTATAGTTAGGAATTAGCATTTAAAAAACCTCAGAAATTCACTGAAAAAACCATAGGTTTCAGGGGTGTTATAGTTAGCTGGACTTTTCACTTGTAAAAAACCATTGAAATTCCCCCGTTATAGTTAGTTCAGCTAACTATAACTCGCGCGCCCGCAATGCACTGCTGATGACGTCACATATTACATCACTCATGACATGGTCAGTGACATCACTCATGACATCACTGATGACATCTCAAATGACATCACTGATGACATCACTGATGACATCATCCTTGTGATAGAGTGGCAGACCTCCTCTCACCCTAATATAACCTTTGATACACACATTCAAAAATAGAGACTAACATTTTCAAAACAATGGACATACCAATACCAGTTACAACAACCTCTTCAGTAATTCTAAGATCCACATACACATCCACTCATTCACCAACAGTCCTATACAGTCACTCATACATGTACTCACTCATCATATGTACTCATACACCTATACATCCTGTTACACAATGCCACTCATCCATAGAGTTACTCACACACATAGTCACTCATGCTAATAAAGAATCAAACATACATTTACTTGCATATACAGTTATACACACACCACCATACTTACTTCTACGGAAACTTACACATACTTAGTCTTTTAAACAATCACTTATAGAAACACATACTTATTCATACAGGAACTCTTTCAATCTCTCACTCTCACATATACTCACATATATACACCAATAGTCACATATACTAGTTTAAAACATATGTAGTTACTCATAAAGACACTATTGAGACAGTCATTCACTCACTAACACACCCATACACACACTCATCCACCCATACAGTCCTGCACACATGCTGTGTTCAACACATACAAACAGTGAGTCACTCATTCATGCACCTATGCACTACGTAATACCCCCCACCGAACCATGCAGACACTCAGACTGATACTCAAAAAACCAACTAATAACCTATATAGACACCCATGTAGCTAATCACCAACCCATGCAGCCACTTATACACAAAGTGAGAGACTGATACAGATATTTACATATTTAAACATTACTCACTAAGCCATGTATTCACTATGATACACTTAATCAGTCAGTTACACAATCAATTTTTCAAAAACAAATCATCCATTTAGACACTTATATACCCATTTATTCTTCCATCGACCTTGAGATATACATATATAAAACATATTTAATTTTCAGAAAAACACACATTCACTGGATGATGTCATCAGTGATGTCATCAGTGATGTCATTTGAGATGTCATCAGTGATGTCATGAGTGATGTCACTGACCATGTCATGAGTGATGTAATATGTGACGTCATCAGCAGTGCATTGCGGGCGCGCGAGTTATAGTTAGCTGAACTAACTATAACGGGGGAATTTCAATGGTTTTTTACAAGTGAAAAGTCCAGCTAACTATAACACCCCTGAAACCTATGGTTTTTTCAGTGAATATATATATATATATATATATACATATATATATATATATATATATATATTCACTGAAAAAACCATAGGTTTCACATATGTTATAGTTAGCGGAAATTTTACTGATAAAAAAACAATGAAATTCCTCCGTTATAGTTAGTGCAGGCAACTATAACTCACGCGACCGCAATCCTCTGCTGATGCTAATACTGTATTTAGACACTTATTTGCCCATGTCTTCTTCCATAAATTTTTAGCTATACATATATTACAAATATTTTTTTTTCATAAAGACACATATGTCATCAGCAAAAGATTGCGGTCGCGTGAGTTATAGTTGCCTGCACTAACTATAACGGGGGAATTTCATTGATTTTTTATCAGTAAAATTTCCGCTAACTATAACATATGTGAAACCTATGGTTTTTTCAGTGAATTTGCAAGGTTTTTTAAATGCTAATTCCTAACTATAACGTGTGTGAAACCTATGGTTTTTTCAGTGAATTTGTACGGTTTTTTAAATGCTAAGTTACTTTACGCCATTCGTGGCGTGCGCGCCCACTTAATGCAGTTCGTTCCGTGCGCGCGGTGCCCTTCGCGCACCGCGCGCCCACTTTACGCAGTTAGTGCCGTGCACGCACGGTGGGCACGCGGTGCGCTACGTGCACCGCGTGCCCACGTTACGCTAGATGGGCCATGTACGCACGATGCGCTTCGCGCACCGTGCGCACATGGAGGACATATGATGCACTTCGTTTTGAAAGGTAATATTTTAATTTTTCACAGCTGTAAGACGCCATGCACAAATGGTGCCCTTCGGGCACCATTTGCACACGGGGTGGGGAGAGTGCGGATAATTTTTTTTAAAAAAATATTTTTTTACCGTACGCGTACGGTAAGCGTAATCGGCGAAATTAGCGAAAAAATAAAAATTCAGTTTTTGCCCTTGGGGGATCTTTGGGGACTCCATCAACATGGCTAGGTGCTTTGGAGCTGTCCAAACAGCCCCTTTACATGTTTTTGTGCTTTGTATTTTAATCCACACTCTCAGTGCGAGAGAGAAAATGGCGGCCGCCGCTTCCTGGTTTCGGCCGATTCGAATGTTTACTAAGATCTAAGAGCCAATCAGGATCGCGCTCGCGCACGTCACCGTACGCGTACGGTAAGCGCACCGTAAGCGCACCGTAAGCTGGCTCAGATATATATATTGATTTAAAGGCTATTTTCTCAGAATCTACTGAACAGATTTACACCAAACCTACAAAAGGCACTTCCTTGACCTGAGGACTACCTCTCTGCCAAATTTCAAGTAATTCTGTTCAGCCGTTCGGGCTGTAGCTGTGTCTAAAGGTCCTAGGGAAAAACGCATTTTGGGACCCCCCTTTTATCTCAGCCCCCGCTTGACGAATCCCCCCGAGACTTTCAGGGTAGGAGCGGAGCGTAGCGCCCCACCTATTTTGAAAAATTCGCGAGGATTCGTCGACCGGCGCAAAAGTTATTCAAAATAGAATGTTGCGGATTTCCTATGGAAACGTGGTCCTAACTATAACTACCTACTGGCGACCGCCAGTAGGTAATATATATATATATATTATCTACTGGTGGTCGCCAGTAGATAGTTATAGTTAGGACCGAGTTCCCATAGGAAATCTGAAAATTCTATTTTGAATAACTTTGGCGCCGGTTGACTTATCTTCGTGAAATTTTCAAAACTAATGGGGCGCTCCGCTCAGTTCCTACCCTGAAAGTCTCGGGGTGATTCGTCAAGCGGGGGCTGAGAAAAAAGGGGGGTCCCAAAACGCGTTTTCCCCATGCATTTTCCCTTAGGACCTTTAGTCGAAGGAACAGCCCGAACGGCTGAACAGAATTACTTGAAATATGGCAAAGAGGTAGTCCTCAGGTCAGGCATGTGCCTTTTGCTTAAATGGTGTAAATCCGTTCAGTAGTTCCTGAGAAAATCAAAAGTAAAATCACATATATATCTGGGCGGAGCCTAACCACACATCTCATCGTGAGATCTGATTGGCTGTCAGCACTTCATCCAAGAAGTGTTGCCAGCCATCTTGGGACCAAGATACATGATAGCACCTCATTAAAAAGCATTGCAGTTAATAGAAGGTTTTAAGACTTTAGTTACATTATAAATCATTTGTTGATGGTACCATACTCATTTTAGGAATTGTGGTGTGTTCTAAGGTGATTTTACCATGTGAAAAAGCCTTCTGCTGTGATATCATGAATCATGTTTGAGAGAAAACTATTTTCTCATGCTTTTCCCACAGAGGTTTGGAAGGTGATCTATAAGCTAACTGAGAGCATATTTTCTGTAAATTCACATTATCTTTCTCAGTCATGTGAGAATGAAGTCTGACATTCTCAGTAAAACATGTACATCCAACAAGGGCAGAGACTGTCAGTTGATTCCTTTGTGTTCTACTGCAGCTTCCCAGAGTGTTCTAAAGAACAACTAGTGCGCTAACAGTCCTACTTATGACAAACGTATGGCACACTTGAAGCCATCTTGGTTGGAATAAAGTGGTAATTCTTAAAACATGTAATTTAAAAAGGAACAAAATGAGGGGGGTTCATTTTGCCATAGAAAGTATGATTAGTGCTGCAGAAAGAAAAATTAGGGCACATTTTGAGTGACTTCTCAAATCCTCTTCTATTTCATTAAAAACTTCTGACATGCAGACTGAAACATGCACTTTCAATACCAGCAGCAGACTTCCCTGGTGAGCAGTAGCTTCACTACAGTGATCTAATAAGCAACTAGAGTGCTAACATTCTGAATTTATGGCAAATTTGTGACACATCTGAATGCCTTCTTGATGGAATCAAAGTAAAAAACTGAAAGTATTTCCTACTGAGGAGACTGTAGTAAATGAGGAAATTAGGAAACCTCATAACAAATAAGTCTCCCAAAATGGCCACCAGAGACAAAAGAGCCCAAATGTAGCCCAAATATCACCCAGATGTAGCTCAAGTATCGCCTAATGACAGAATGTCCCAGAGTGTTCTAACGAACAACTAGAGCGCTAACAGTCTTACTTATGACAATAGTATGGCACACCTGAAGCCATCTTGAATGGTATAAAGTGGTAACACTTAAAACATTTAATTTACAAAGGAACACAATGAGGGGATTCATTTTGCCATAGAAATTATGATTAGTGCTGCAGAAAGAAAAAATAGGGCACATTTTTACTTCTCAAATCCTCTTCTATGTCATAAAAGAATTCTGACATGCAGACTGAAACATGCACTTTGAATACCAGCAGCCGACTTCCCTGGTGAGCGGTAGCTTTACTAAAGTGATCTAATGAGCAACTAGAGTGCTAACATTCAGAATTTATGGCAAATGTGTGACACATCTGAATGCCTTCTTGATGGAACCAAGTAAAAAACTGAAAGTATTTCCTACTGAGGAGACTGCAGTAAATGAGGAAGTTAGGAAACTTCATAACAAATAAATCTCCGAAGATGGCCACCAGAGACAAAAGAGCCCAAATGTAGCCCAAATATCACCCAGATGTAGCCCAAGTATAGCCCAATGACAGAATGTCCCAGAGTGTTCTTAAGAACAACTAGAGCGCTTACTGTCTTACTTATGACAAAAGTATGGCACACCTGAAGCCATCTTGATTGGAATAAACTGGTAACACTTAAAACATTTAATTTAAAAAGGAACACAATGAGGGGGTTCATTTTGCCATAGAAATTATGATTAGTGCTGAAGAAAGAAAAATGAGGGCACATTTCGAGTGACTTCTCAAATCCTCCTCTATTTCATTAAAAAATTCTGATATGCAGACTGAAACATGCACTTTTAATACCAGCAGCAGACTTCCGTGGTGAGCAGTAGCTTTACTACAGTGATCTAATGAGCAACTAGAGTGCTAACATTCAGAATTCATGGCAAATGTGTGACATATCTGAATACCTTCTTGATGGAATCAAAGTAAAAAACTGAAAGCATTTCCTACTGAGGAGACTGCAGTAAATGAGGAAATTAGGAAACTTCATAACAAATAAATCTCCCAAGATGGCCACCAGACACAAAATAGCCTAAATGCAGCACAAATATCACCCAGGTGTAGCCCACATGTAGCCCAATGACAGAAGTGGCAAAACACTTATTTTTTGTGTATTTGCAGTTTTATATAGTGCAGACTTGTCAGGTATTGGAATGCTTTACATGAGCATTGGTTACATCACACAAGATCAAATTCATTTTGGTTGTAGACATGGGGAGATTAAGTGATTTGACCACAATCACAGAATGTTGAGCTGAAGCAGAAACTCCAACCTGGTTCCCCAGTTGCAAAGTCTGCAGCTCTGGAAGTAACACCACATCCTCTCGCCAAGGTGCAACATTTAATCAAGTGGTCAACTGGATAAAAAAACATAAAGATTACAAATAATTTAACAGTTCGTTGTCGCTATTTAAAAACTCAGAAAATATGTCCTCATTTTAGCTTTTTAGAGCACTAACCATAATTTTGATGCAAATAAGACCCTCTCATATATGTAATTTCTAAAGGAAATACTCTAGGTATTACAGTTTTGATTACATCAAGATGACATCAGGCGTTCCACACTTTTGTAATAAATATAGAATGTTAGCAATCTAGTTGTTCATTGGGATACTGTTGAGAGGCAGAGGCCAGGGGCACGGACTCTGAAAATTGAAGGCAGGTAGGAGAGTGCAGAGGCAACAATTTGACCACACTGGGCAGGCAGGAAGGGCAGTGGCAGCACAACAGACTATGGAGGGCAGTGGAAAGGGGGGCAGGGGCAACAAACCAACAATACAGGACTGGCAAGAGAGGCTGTGGCAATATAATAGACCATTGTGGGCAGAAGGAAGAGGCAGTGGTAGTACAACCATACATGCCAACAGACCTGTTTCAGCCAGGAAACGTCCAATGTTTTTAAGCTCAAATGGGCTTTATTTGATCTGTCTCCTGTCTACAATCTCCTCTTTTTCAATGTAACTCAAAGGGGAAAATCAATACCCCAGTTTTTTTTCAAAATCTCCGTCTTACCAAGTTCAAAATGTTCGCAAGTATGGTACATTGAATCATGGTAGGCAGGAGGAATTGGGGTAGGGACATGGACTAGGATAACAGAGGACAGGAGGGGCATGGAGAGGTGCACCAAACTGACCCTACAGGGCAGGCATCAGGGTTTGCAGCAGCACAATACACCACACAGCGCATGCGGGACGGGAGTGCAGCACAACAATCCATAGAAAGCAATGGGAAGGGGACAGGACAATGCACATGGACAACCGAGAACAGATGGGAAAGAGGCAATGGTAGCTAGCTGACCATAATGGACAGACAGGAGAGAAAGCTGCAGCATAACAGACCATAAAGGGCAGGAGGGACGAATCAGGGGCATTACAATGGAACAGACAAGCCAGGAGGGAGGGAATAGGGGGTCTGCACATGGAAACAGAGGGCTGGGGGCAAGGTGGCAGGGCAGGAGCAGCAGGATGACCATGGAGGTCAGGCAGGATGGGCACTAGAAACAAGACACACCATGGAGAGCAACAATGAGACTATGGTGGCATACACACAGACCATGGAGGGAAGGTGGGAGGGGGTCAGGGGCAGCTAGCTGACCACACAGGGAAGGTGGGAGGGGCCATGGCAGCACAGAAGACCATGCATGGCAAGCGGGAGGGTTAGTGGCAGCACAATGGCCATGATGGGCAAGAAGGAGGGTGCAGGGGCATGCACAAAGGACCATGGAGGATAGAAGGGAGGGTCAGGACCTGGGCACAGACAAGAGAGTTCAGGGGAAGGGGCCTCACAACAGACCGCGCGGGGCAGACAGGAGGAGCAGTTGCAGCACAACAGATCAGGGAGGGCAGAAGGGTGTGGCAGTAAAATGCACCATGGAGGACAGGAGGAAGGGGATAGGGGCATGGCATGTGGACAGGCAGGGTGGAGGTGGCAGGGACAGGTTACAGTCATCTGACAATGCTAGGCAGGTGGGAGGGGAGTGGCAGCTCAACAGAACACTCAGAGTAGATCGGAGTGGCAGGTCCATGGAACATAGTGGGCAAAAAGGATGGAGCAGGGGCATGCACAAAGACATCGGAGGGCAGGGGGAAGGAGAATAGGGGCAGCAAGCTAAGCACAGAGGCTAAGCAGGAGGTCAATGATGGGCCATAGAATTGGGCAATGGAGGGCAGGAGGAGTCGACTGGTACATCATGCTAAATGGAGGGCAGTGGCAGCACATCAAACCATGCATGGCAGGAGGGAGGAGGCTAGTCCATGGATTCAGACAACAGAGGATAGGGAGGAGGTGGATGGGGCAGCAAGCTAACTGTTCAGAGAAGGTGGGTATTAGGAACTTTATTGTTTTTAAAATGTGTGTCTGTGCGAACTACTTAAAATATGAACAAGTATGCAGCATAATCTCACTTTTATTCAGGAAGAAGAGGACGTTTGTGACTGTGACTCCGGGCTCACTTGGCAGAAACACCCCCTGACCCTCCACCCCCATCGCAAAATGTAATGCCCGTGAAAAGGGTAGGTGGACGCAGTGTTATATAGAACATAGTCCTGAGAGCACGATTGAAAATGAAAACTAGATGTAGTATATGGTATAAACTATGCACCAAAAAGTGTGATATAAGATGAACCGGGGCATAAAATATAATATGCAATACATTGTGCGCAATGACAGATTCATTGGAGAGCGCGAGATAGCACAGGCACTAGCGCGTGCTATGCGATATGCGCCTTGGAGTGTAATATGCACAGGGCAGTGTTGTGTAACATAACTAGTCTCTAAAGTTGTAATATAAAATATGTGCTGGGGAGTGTAACGTTGCATATGCACTGTGACAAAGATATGGATCCCAGATTGTAGTATGTATGGCATAGCGCTGTGCGTTATAACATACACATCGAGGAAGGCACATTAGATGGGGCAATATAACCCGTGCGAAGGCAAGTGTGGCATGACATATTCACGGGGTGGTGTTACAGTGCACATGGGCTAGAGAGTGTCATAGCATACGCACTAGGTGGTGGAATACAACACAGAGGTGTGAGGCAATCGGCGGGCACTGGTGGGTGTAACACAGCATTGGGCTCAGCCAGGAGCACGCTGTGACTCTCAAGTGAGGTTCGTCTCCTTTCCAGAGAGTAAAATGGTTGTGTTTTTTATTAACCGTGAGGGGGGTTTCTTGCATAGTTTGGTTGAATTTTTGTCGAATCCCCTTTGAATGGCTTGGTGTGCGTGTATATTAAATGTGCCCGTCAATAGCTACCCATGTTTGTATATATAAACGACAAGGGTGTCTACTTGGAGAGTACCCACCGGCGGGGGCGCTGGGATTAGGCATGGTAGGGCGTCAGACACGTCAGAGCTTCACTAGCGGTGTAAATACATTCCATGTGGATTCATTCTATGCATAGTCGCCTTTTAATGAATATCACGCAAATCGTCATGGTGATAGGTACATACGGTTTGTCCAGCATGTCCTAGGTGTTTCTATAAATATATATATATTTTTAAAATAATAAAAAACAAAGGCCGGCCCCGGGTAATGGGGTCCCCGGAGCCATAAGTGGCCTGAGGAGGGGGGCAACACAGCCCCCTCCTAAAGAATTTAAATTTAAAAAAGGCCATGACCCGGGGGTTGGGGTCCCCGGGGCCGATGAAGGTCTTGGGAGGGCCAAATTAGGGTGCAGGCCCTGGGGGATGGGGTCCCCAGGGCCAGTAAATTAGAAAAAGAAGGGGGGCCACACAGCCCTCCTTCTTAAAAAAATAAAATAAATAAAAGACCGGCTTCGCGCTGGAGGCCACGCCCCCTCCTTGCAGCACTCTGCAAACGCGCCCTCTGGCCAGTTGTAAGTTGGGGAATCAAGTCCCCTTCAATACTGAGGGTCCCTGAGGGCCAACTAGCCCAACTGGTATCTCCAGTGTGCGCCAGGGAGCTGCGTTGCAGACAGGTGTTCTGAGGCCACGCCCCTTTTTACACCTCTATGCAACGCAGCTCTGTGGCGCTTACTGGAGGTACCTAGTGGGCTAGTTTGACCCTAGGGACCCTTAGGATTCAAGGGGACTTAATCCCTCAACTTAGAACGGCCACAGGGCGCGTTTACACAGTGGTGAAGGGAGGGGACGGGGCCTGAGGTGAAGTGTGCAAACACGCCCTGTGGCGCGTTTTCAGTTGGGGAAATAATTCCCTTTCAATCCTGAGGGCCCCTGGGGGCTAACTAGCCCACCAGGTGCTTCCAGTAAGCGCCACTGAGCTGCGTTACAGAGAGGTGGTCCAGGCCGTGCCACTTTTTACACCTCTCTGCAACGCAGCTCTGTGGCACTTACTGGAGGTACCTAGTGGTCTAGTTGGACCCTAGGGACCCTCAGGATTCAAGGGGACTTAATCTCCCAACTTAAAACGGCCACAGGGCGTGTTTACACAGTGGGGAAGTGAGGGGACGGGGCCTGAGGGGACGTGTGCAAACACGCCCTGTGGCGCGTTTTAAGAGGTAGTTTTAATCCCCTGCCCTATTATATACTAGGGGCTTACAGAGGAGGTCATGCTGATCACAGGGGGACCCCAACGCATAGTGTTCCCTAGTGTATGTAGGTGTTTTCACTGTATTCTGAGTGTCTTTTAACATAGCACTGGCTCTAGGACTGGTTAGTCAGACTCAGTTACCACCAGTCTGAAAAAGTTGAGGGTACAGGATGATTTTGCAACAAGGCTTCTTTCTGCTCTTCTGTTTGTTCTTTCTGCACGTTATCCTTCTTCCTGCACTTTTCTTCGTCTTTGAGGACTTCTGTTGCTTCTTTCTGCATTTCTTTTTTTTCTTTCTGTGCGTTTTTCCTTCTTTCTTCACATGTCCTATCTCTGTAGGCATAGTTAGAAATTAGCATTTAAAAAACCTTTGAAATTCACTGAAAAAACCATAGGTTTCAGGCACGTTATAGTTAGGAATTAGCATTTAAAAAACCTTAGAAATTCACTGAAAAAACCATAGGTTTCAGGGGCGTTATAGTTAGCTGGACTTTTCACTCGTACATTGAAATTCCCCCGTTATAGTTAGTTCAGCTAACTATAACTCGCACTCCCGCAATACACTGCTGATGACGTCACATATTACATCACTCATGACATGGTCAGTGACATCACTCATGACATCACTGATGACATCTCAAATGACATCACTGACATCACTGATGACATCATCCTTGTGATAGAGTGGCAGACCTCCTCTTCCCCTAATATAACCTTTGATACACACATTCAAAAATAGAAACTACAATGTTCAAAACAATGGACATACCAATACCAGTTACAACAACCTATTCAGTAATTCTAAGATCCACATACACATCCACTCATTCACCAACAGTCCTATACAGTCATTCATACATGTGCTCACTCATCATATGTACTCACACACCTATACATCCTGTTACACAACGCCACTCATCCATAGAGTTACTCACACACATAGTCACTCATGCTAATAAAGAATCAAACATCCATTTGCTTGCATATACAGTTATACACACACCACCACACTTACTTCTACAGAAACTTACACACACTTAGTCTTTTAAACAATCACTTTTAGAAACACATACTTATTCATACAGGAACTCTTTCAATCTCTCACTCTCACATATACTCACTTATATACACCAATAGTCACATATACTAGTTTAAAACATATGTAGTTACTCATAAAGACACTATTGAGACAGTCTATCACTCACTAACACACCCATGCACACACTCATCTACCCATACAGTCCTGCACACATGCTGTCTTCAACACATACAAACAGTGAGTCACTCATTCATGCACCTATGCACTACGTAATACCCCCCACCGAACCATACAGACACTCAGACACTCATACTGATACTCAAAAAACCAACTAATAACCTATATAGACACTCATGTAGCTACTCACCAACCCATGCAGCCACTTATACACAAAGTGAGAGACTGACACAGATATTTACACATTTGAACATTACTCACTAAGCCATGTATTCACTAAGATACACTTAATCAGTCAGTTATACAATCAATTTTTCAAAAACAAATCATCCATTTAGACACTTATATACCCATTTATTCTTCCATCGACCTTGAGATATACATATATAAAACATATGTAATTTTCAGAAAAACACACATTCATTGGATGATGTCATCAGTGATGTCATTTGAGATGTCATCAGTAATGTCATGAGTGATGTCACTGACCATGTCATGAGTGATGTAATATGTGACGTCATCAGCAGTGCATTGCGGGCGCGCGAGTTATAGTTAGCTGAACTAACTATAACGGGGGAATTTCAATGGTTTTGTACGAGTGAAAAGTCCAGCTAATATAACGCCCCTGAAACCTATGGTTTTTTCAGTGAATATATATATATATATATATATATATATATATATATATATATATATATATATATATTCACTGAAAAAACCATAGGTTTCAGGGGTGTTATAGTTAGCTGGACTTTTCACTTGTACAAAACCATTGAAATTCCCCCGTTATAGTTAGTTCAGCTAACTATAACTCGCGCGCCCGCAATGCACTGCTGATGACGTCACATATTACATCACTCATGACATGGTCAGTGACATCACTCATGACATCACTGATGACATCTCAAATGACATCCCTGATGACATCACTGATGACATCATCCAGTGAATGTGTGTTATTCTGAAAATTAAATATGTTTTATATATGTATATCTCAAGGTCGATGGAAGAATAAATGGGTATATAAGTGTCTAAATGGATGATTTGTTTTTGAAAAATTGATTGTGTAACTGACTGATTAAGTGTATCATAGTGAATACATGGCTTAGTGAGTAATGTTTAAATATGTAAATATCTGTATCAGTCACTCACTTTGTGTATAAGTGGCTGCATGGGTTGGTGAATAGCTACATGGGTGTCTATATAGGTTATTAGTTGGTTTTTTGAGTATCAGTCTGAGTGTCTGCATGGTTCGGTGGGGGTATTACGTAGTGCATAGGTGCATGAATGAGTGACTCACTGTTTGTATGTGTTGAACACAGTATGTGTGCAGGACTGTATGGGTGGATGAGTGTGTGTATGGGTGTGTTAGTGAGTGAATGACTGTCTCAATAGTGTCTTTATGAGTAACTACATATGTTTTAAACTAGTATATGTGACTATTAGTGTATATATGTGAGTATATGTGAGAGTGAGAGATTGAAAGAGTTCCTGTATGAATAAGTATGTGTTTCTATAAGTGATTGTTTAAAAGACTAAGTATGTGTAAGTTTCCGTAGAAGTAAGTGTGGTGGTGTGTGTATAACTGTATATGCAAGTAAATGTATGTTTGATTCTTTATTAGCATGAGTGACTATGTGTGTGAGTAACTCTATGGATGAGTGGCATTGTGTAACAGGATGTATAGGTGTATGAGTACATATGATGAGTGAGTACATGTATGAGTGACTGTATTGGACTGTTGGTGAATGAGTGGATGTGTATGTGGATCTTAGAATTACTGAAGAGGTTGTTGTAACTGGTATTGGTATGTCCATTGTTTTGAAAATTTTAGTCTCTATTTTTGAATGTGTGTATCAAAGGTTATATTAGGGTGAGAGGAGGTCTGCCACTCTATCACAAGGATGATGTCATCAGTGATGTCATCAGTGATGTCATTTGAGATGTCATCAGTGATGTCATGAGTGATGTCACTGACCATGTCATGAGTGATGTAATATGTGACGTCATCAGCAGTGCATTGCGGGCGCGCGAGTTATAGTTAGCTGAACTAACTATAACGGGGGAATTTCAATGGTTTTGTACAAGTGAAAAGTCCAGCTAACTATAACACCCCTGAAACCTATGGTTTTTTCAGTGAATTTCTGAGGTTTTTTAAATGCTAATTCCTAACTATAACGTGCCTGAAACCTATGGTTTTTTCTGTTAATTTCAAAGGTTTTTTAAATGCTAATTTCTAACTATGCCTACAGAGATAGGACATGTGAAGAAAGAAGAAAAAATGCACAGAAAGAAACAAAAGAAGTGCAGAAAGAAGCAACAGAAGTCCTCAAATACGAAGATAAGTGCAGGAAGAAGGATAACGTGCAGAAAGAACAAAAAGAAGAGCAGAAAGAAGCCTTGTTGCAAAATCATCCTGTACCCTCAACTTTTTCAGACGGATACTGGTGGTAACTGAGTCTGACTAACCAGTCCTAGAGCCAGTGCTATGTTAAAAGACACTTAGAATACAGTGAAAACACCTACATACACTAGGGAACATTATGCGTTGGGGTCCCCCTGTGATTAGCCTTACCTCCTCTATAAGCCCCTAGTATATAATAGGGCATGGGGATTAAAACTACCTCTTAAAACAGGCCACAGGGCGTTTTTGCACACGTTAACTCAGGCCCCGTCCCCTCCTTTCACCATTGTGTAAACACGCCCTGTGTCCGTTTTTAGTTGGGAGATTAAGTTCATTTGAGTCCTGAGGGTCCCTAGGGTCCAACTAGCCCACTAGGTACCTCCAGTAAGTGCCACAGAGCTGCATTGCAGAGAGGTGTAAAAAGTGGCACGGCCTGGACCACCTCTCTGCAATGCAGCTCAGTGGCGCTTACTGGAAGCACTTGGTGGGCTAGTTAGCCCCCAGGGGCCCTCAGTATTGAAGGGAAATTATATCCCCAATTTAAAACATGCCATGGTGCGCGTTTGCACACGTCACCTCAGGCCCCGTCCCCTCCCTTCACCACTGTGTAAACGCGCCCTGTGGCTGTTCTAAGTTGAGAGATTAAGTCCCCTTGAATCCTAAGGGTCCCTAGGGTCACACTAGACCACTAGGTACCTCCAGTAAGCGCCACAGAGCTGCGTTGCAGAGAGGTGTAAAAAGGGGCTTGGCCTCAGAACACCTGTCTGCAGCGCAGCTCCCTGGCGCATACTGGAGATGCCTGTTGGGGGCGCGTTTGCAGAGTGCTGCATGGAGGGGGCATGGCCTCCGGCACGATGCCAGTCTTTTATTTATTTTATTTTTTTAAGAAGGGGGGCTGTGTGGTTCCCCTTCTTATTCTAATTTATTGGCCCTGATGACCCCATCCCCCAGGGCCTGTCTCCTAATTATATTTTTTTGACCCCAATCCCCAGGGCCGGCCACTGTTTTTTATTATTTTTAAAAAATATATATTTATAGACACACCTAGGACATGCTGGACAAACCGTACGTACCTATCACCATGACGATTTGCGTGATATTCATTAAAAGGCGACTATGCATGCAATTAATCCACGTGGAATGTATTTACACCACTAGTGAAGCTCTGACATGTCTGATGCTCTACCGTGCCTAATCCCGGTAGACACCCTTGTCGTTTATTTATACAAACATGGGTAGCTATTGACGGGCACATTTAATACACATGCACACCAAGCCATTCAAAGGGGATTCGACAAAAATTCGACCAAAACTATGCAAGAAACCCCCCTCACAGTTAATAAAACACACATCCACTGCCGGATGTGTAATACTTTTTATTTTACTCTCTGGAAAAGGGACGAACATCACTTGCGAGTCACAGCGCGCTCCTGACAGAGCCCAATGCTGTGTTACACCCACCATTGCCTGCCGAGTGCCACACACCTCTGTATTGTATTCCACTAGCTAGTGCATATGCTATGACACTCTCTAGCCCATGTGCACTGTAACACCACCCCGTGAAAATGTCATGCCACACTTGTCTTCGCACGGGTTATATTGCCCCATCTAACGTGCCTTCCTCGATGCCTATGTTATAACGCACAGTGCTATGCCATACATATTACAATTTGGGATCCATATCTTTGTCACAGTGCATATGCAACGTTACACTCCCCAGCACATATTTTATATTACAACTTTAGAGACTAGTTAGGTTACACAACACTGCCTTGTGCATATTACACTCCAAGGCGCATATCGCATAGCACGCGCTAGTGCCTGTGCTATCTCGCGCTCTCCAATGAATCTGTCATTGCGCACAATGTATTGCATATTATATTTCACGCCTGGTTCATCTTATATCACACTTTTTGGTGCATAGTTTATACCATACACTATATCTAGTTTCATTTTCAATCGTGCTCTCAGGACTATGTTCTATATAACACTGTGTTCACCTACCCTTTTCACGGGCATTACATTTTGCGATAGGGGGTGGAGGGTCAGGGGGTGTTTTTGCCAAGTGAGCCCGGAGTCACAGTCACTAACGTCTTCTTCTTCCTGAATAAAAGTGAGATTATGCTGCATACTTGTTCATATTTTAAGTAGTTTGCACAGACAAAATGTTTTAAAAACAATAAAGTTTCTAATACCCGCCTTCTCTGAACAGTTAGCTTGCTGCCCCATCCCCCTCCTCCCTATCCTCTGTTGTGTGAATCCATGGACTAGCCTCCTCCCTCCTGCCATGCATGGTCTGATGTGCTGCCACTGCCCTCAATTTAGTATGATGTACCAGTCCACTCCTCCTGCCCTCCATTGCCCAATTCTATGCCCCATCATTGACCTCCTGCTTAAACTCTGTGCTTAGCTTGCTGCACCTATTCTCCTTCCCCCTGCCCTCCGATGTCTTTGTGCATGCCCCTGCTCCATCCTTTTTGCCCACCATGTCCCATGGACCTGCCACTCCTATCTACTCTGAGTGTTCTGTTGAGCTGCCACTCCCCTCCCACCTGCCTAGCATTGTCAGATGACTGTAACCTGTCCCTGCCACCTCCACCCTGCCTGTCCACATGCCATGCCTCTATCCTCTTCCTCCTGTCCTACATGGTCCATTGTACTGCCACACCCTTCTGCCCTCCCTGGTCTGTTGTGCTGCAACTGCTCCTCCTGCCTGCCCCGTGTGGTCTGTTGTGAGGCCCCTTCCCCTGAACTTTCTTGTCTGTGCACAGGTCCTGACCCTCCCTTCTATCCTCCATCGTCCTTTGTGCATGCCCCTGCACCCTCCTTCTTGCCCATCATAGCCATTGTGCTGCCACTAACCCTCCCACTTGCCATGCATGGTCTTCTGTGCTGCCATGGCCCCTCCCACCTTCCCTGTGTGGTCAGTTAGCTGCCCCTGACCCCCTCCCACCTTCCCTCCATGGTCTGTGTGTATGCCATCACAGTCTCACTGTTGCTCTTCATGTTGTGTCTTGCTTCTAGTGCCCATCCTGCCTGACCTCCATGGCCATCTTGCTGCTCCTGCCCTGCCCCCTTGCCCCCAGCCCTCTGTTTACATGTGCAGACCCCTACTCCCTCCCTCCTGGCTTGTCTGTTCCATTGTAATGCCCCTGATCCGTCCCTCCTGCCCTTTATGGTCTGTTATGCTGCAGCCTTCTCTCCTGTCTGTCCATTATGGTCAGCTAGCTACCATTGCCTCTTGCCCCTCTGTTCTCTGTTGTCCATGTGCATGGTCCTGTCCCCTCCCTCTTGCTTTCTATGGATTGTTGTGCTGCACTCCCGTCCTGCATGCCCTGTGTGGTGTATTGTGCTGCTGCAAACCCTGATGCCTGCCCTGCAGGGTCAGTTTGGTGCACCTCTCCATGTCTCTCCTGTCCTCTGTTATCCAAGTCCATGTCCCTATCCCATTTCCTTCCATGATCCAATGTACCATACTTGCGAACATTTTGAACTTGGTAAGAGGGAGATTTTGAAAAAAAACTGGGGTATTGATTTTCCCCTTTGAGTTACATTGAAAAAGAGGATATTGTAGACAGGAGACAGATCAAATAAAGCCCATTTGAGCTTAAAAACATTGGACGTTGGCATGTATGTTGTACTACCATTGCCTCTTCCTTCTGCCCACAATGGTCTATTACATTGCCACAGCCTTGAAGGAGGGTAGATTTTGTATCACAGGGGGCCCCTGGCCCGTTCTGTCCACACCTGAAGTATGAGACCCTTGTCCTTGCCCTGCCAGCCGCATTTGTAGGCCGTATTAAATTGACCAGCGGGTCCTGTGTTGCTATATAATTATCCTGAGACATCCTTACCACTCAGCCAGCATAAAACCCCTGTGTAGGCCCTTCTGTTCAATATGTAGGCCTCTTTGTTAAATTGACCATAGCTCTGCAATTTTAGTGTATAGCAGTCTGAAGGCAGGTCTGCGAGGCCTTCTGCTCCAAACTAGTAGCCCCCACCCTACCCGAGTGCTCCGTGCTCGGTATCAAAGTTCAACATCCCCCTGAAGCTGTCGACATACAGTAGGCTGCATCCTGGACTGGTACTTGCTTCCTGGGCAGGTTTCCCGCTTTTAAGGAAGTGGCAACCGCAGAGCGTCAAGTTAGGAGAACTGAGGAGATTTTATACATGAATATATTGAATTCCTGTACAATACCCATTATTTTCTGCTTGCTCTATGGAACTTACGATAAGCGATTGGCCTGAGAGACTGACCTTTTCACCCAGTCCATTGTCAGCATTAAGTGGGTAAATGACGAAATGTCTGGTAAAATCTGCAGACGAAGCTTTTGGGTAGCATACGTAGGTAGATGTAGCGTGCAAAGGAGCCCACAAAATGATATAAAAAGGGAGCACACACAGATATCGACGGACAACCTCGCCGTCTGTATGTAGGTTAACAGGCTGTGCAGGTTTTCCCCAAGAACTGGGAGCTCTTGTCTTCCTTTGCTTAAAATGTCTTGCTCTGCTTTGCTTGAAGTTTCTTATTCTATTTTACCTATATGAAATGTCATGTTATGTTTAACCATTGTTCTCTTTACTTTTGCATTTAAAAGATGTTGTATTGTAATTGCAGGAATGCTTGCTCTAAGAGTAAATGTGAGTGTCCCTAGGTAACATTTTCCTTGGTGTAACTTGTTTCTCATGATGCATTTATAGATGTGTTTTCTCTCTCTCTCTGTCAGTCCATTAATTGAGATACAGAGAATATCATGACAGCTGTATGATTATCTGGATTCTGTATTTTGTACTTTATGTCTCTATTCTGCGGTTTCTTTGAAGTTGCATCTTCTCATTAAACTGCCATTGTATTCTGCCTCCAATTCCATGTCTCATATGTCTGTTTTCTTCATTTTTGGAGCAAGCGTTCCTAGGCACCCCGGCTCAAATTAAGGTGCCCCTTTTGTCCCTGACTCACTCTCCTGCTCAGTTCTGTGGTGGCTCCCGGGGCTCTGGGGACCGCCCCTAGCTTCCTTGACCCGTAATAGATCTTCCCTCCAACAGCCTCTCTTGCAAGTCCTGTATTGTTGGTTTGTTGCCCCTGCCCCCCTTTCCACTGCCCTCCATAGTCTGTTGTGCTTCCACGGCCCTTCCTGCCTGCTCAGTGTGGTTAAATTGTTGCCTTTGCACCCTCCTACCTGCCTTCAATTTTCAGAGTCCGTGCCCCTGGCCTCTGCCTCTCAACAGTATCCTAATGAACAACTAGATTGCTAACATTCTATATTTATTACAAAAGTGTGGAACGCCTGACATCATCTTGATGTAATCAAAACTGTAATACCTAGAGCATTCCTTTAGAAATTACATATATGAGAGGGTCTTATTGGCATCAAAATTATGGTTAGTGCTCTAAAAGACTAAAATAAGGACATATTTTCTGAGTTTTCAAATAGCGACAAAGCACTTTTAAATGATTTGTTATCTTTATGTTTTTTTATCTAGTTGACAACTTGGTTAAATGTTGCACTTAGGGGAGAGGATGTGGTGTTACTTCCAGAACTGCAGACTTTGCAACTGGGGAACCAGGTTGAAGTTTCTGCTTCAGCTCGACATTCTGTGATTCTGGTCAAATCACTTAGTCTCCCCACGTCTACAACCAAAATGAATTTGTTCTTGTGTGATGTAACCAATGCTCATGTAAAGCACTCCAATACCTGACAAGTCTGCACTATATAACACTGCAAAAACACAAAATAATAAGTGTTTTGCACACTTCTGTCATTGGGCTATATTTGGGCTATATCTGGGTGATTTTGGGCTACATTTGGGCTCTTTTGTCTCCGGTGGCCATCTTGGGAGATTTATTTGTTATGAAGTTTCCTAATTTCCTCATGTACTGCAGTCTCCTCAGTCGGAAATGCTTTCAGTTTTTTACTTTGATTCCATCATGAAGGTATTCAGATATGTCACACATTTGCCATGAATTCTGAATGTTAGCACTCTAGTTGCTCATTAGATCACTGTAGTAAAACTACTGTTCACCATGGAAGTCTGCTCCTGGTATTAAAAGTGCATGTTTCAGTCTGCATGTCAGAATTTTTTAATGAAATAGAAGAGGATTTGAGAAGTCACTCAAAATGTGCCCTCATTTTCTTTCTTCAGCATTAATCATAATTTCTATGGCAAAATGAACCCCCTCATTGTGTTCCTTTTTAAATTAAATGTTTTAAGTGTTACCAGTTTATTCCAATCAAGATGGCTTCAGGTGTGCCATACTTTTGTCATAATGAAGACAGTAAGTGCTCTAGTTGTTTTTAAGAACATTCTTGGACATTCTGTCATTGGGCTATACTTGGGCTACATCTGGGTGATATTTGGGCTACATTTGGGCTCTTTTGTCTCTGGTGGCCATCTTGGGAGACTTATTTGTTATGAAGTTTCCTAATTTCCTCATTTACTGCAGTCTCCTCAGTAGGAAATACTTTCAGTTTTTTACTTTGATTCCATCAAGAAGGCATTCAAATGTGTCACACATTTGCCATAAAATCAGAATGTTAGCACTCTTTTTGCTCATTAGATCACTGTAGTAAAGCTACTGCTCACCAAGGAAAACTGCTGCTGGTATTGAAAGTGCATGTTTCAGTCTGCATGCCAGGATTTGAGAAGTCACTCAAAATGTGCCCTAATTTTTCTTTCTGCAGCACTAATCATACTTTTTATGGAAAAATGAACCACCTCATTTTGTTCCTTTTTAAATTAAATGTTTTAAGAGTTACCACTTTAATCCAAGCAAGATGGCTTCAGGTGTGCCATACATTTATCATAAGTAGGACGGTTAGCGCTCTAGTAGTTCTTTGGAACACTCTGGAAAGCTGCAGTAGAACACAAAGGAATCAACTGACAGTCTCTGCCCTTGTTGGATGTACATGTTTTACTGAGAATGTCAGACTTCATTCTCACATGACTGAGAAAGATAATGTGAATTTACAGAAAATAAGCTCTCAGTTTAGCTTATAGATCACCTTCCAAACCTCTGTGGTAAAAGCATGAGAAAATATTTTTCTCTCAATCATGATATCCCAGCAGAAGGCTTTTTCACATGGTGAAATCACCTTAGAACATACCACAATTCCTAAAATGAGCATGGTACCATCAACAAATGATTTATAATGTAACTAAAGTCTTAAAATCTTCTATTAACTGCAATGCTTTTTAATGAGGTGCTATCATGTATATTGGTCCCAAGATGGCTGCCAACACTTCTTGGATGAAGTGCTGACAGCCAATCAGATCTCAGGATGAGATGTGTGGTTAGGCTCCGCCCACATATATATATTGATTTAAATGCTATTTTCTCAGGAACTACTGAACAGATTTACACCAGACCTACAAAAGGCACTTCCTTGACCTGAGGACTACCTCTCTGCCAAATTTCAAGTAACTCTGTTCAGCCGTTCGGGCTGTAGCTGTGTCTAAAGGTCCTATGGAAAAATGCATGGGAAAAACGCGTTTTGGGACCCCCCTTTTTTCTCAGCCCCCGCTTGACGAATCCCCCCGAGACTTTCAGGGTAGGAGCGGAGCGTAGCGCCCCACCTATTTTGAAAATTTCGCGAGGATTCATCGACCGGCGCCAAAGTTATTCCAAATAGAATGTTGCGGATTTCCTATGGAAACAGGGTCCTAACTATAACTATCTACTGGCGACCGCCAGTAGATAATATATATATATATATATATATATATATCACAATATCCGCAGCATCCTCTGTTTCCTCTTGCCACACACGGACACGGACCGCAAAATTGGTGCAAAATTTAAATATTTCTTCATTGATAGGTACATAGTCTGCACATGATCATAGACATAGAAAAAAAAAATATGTATATATATATATATACACATGTGACTAAGGTTCTTTTAAATAATAATATTTGGCCTGAATGGTTTTTGTTATTTTGAACCAAAAGTCTTTGATACCAATGTGTTTATAGAATGTATATTCTCACAATCACAAAAACAATTTATACTTTGTACAAATCTCAATGAAAGTTGTGATACCGCGATGAAAATAACAAATTTCGATTTCATCTCGCATGACCAACATTTTCTAACAATTCT
Organism: Triturus cristatus; assembly: GCF_964204655.1. NCBI lineage: Eukaryota > Metazoa > Chordata > Amphibia > Caudata > Salamandridae > Triturus > Triturus cristatus. Next base: position 885,228,101 of record NC_140583.1, read on the forward strand.
CTGTTTTATTTGCTAGTCTATAAATGAGATCCATTTAATATTTGTTTAAATGCAAAAGGAATAATTTATTGCCTTGCTGGTCAATAATATTTGTTTATGGTATCTGAGTGAGTCATTATTTTTTTCCTTCTCCCTTTGTCATGATTTGCAAAAATAATGTTGTTATTTGCTTATGCCTTGTAACTTAACTGAATGTGCAAATTGTGCAAAATTGTGCAAAAGTGTGCAAAAATAAAGTGCTCATGAATAAAATACTGTTATTGATTTACCTAACCCGTTATTATTCCTTATCAGTTAATTGTTTTATTTTTGTTATTTTTTTACTTGTTTTTTTATTTTTTTATTGCTGTATCACTTCTTGGATCTCTCTTGTATCAGTTCATAAAAGATCTCGATAATAAATTAAAAACTGATTAGATTTGTATAGATTGCAGTTGTACATATGACCTGGAGCATAAGTGTTTATTGGATTGTCTCTTGGATCACATGGTCTTCAAATGAGGTATACTGAATATATTAAAAAATAAATATATATCAATATATAAATATATAATATCACCTAAAAAACTTGTAAAATCATCAATCCAACGTGCAAAATGTGTTTTTGTATACATGGCCCATGACAATAATAATACTGATTAGCACTTTTACAGTGCGTTGGTTGTAGGTGAGAATATTATATACAGGTATATAAATCTTCAGTGATATTTAAACCACCTGGAGTCTTTGAATCCATATCAAGGATATATTTTGTCTCTTGCCTTCTCAGTTTAGCCTCTCTGTTACCACGCCGTCTACTTGGGGGTACTGAGTCGATTAGGTAAAGTTTTAATTCCTGACTCCTGGAATTATGATGTTCAAGAAAGTGCCTTGCTACAGGGTATGTATTGTCATGGTTGTTAATGGCCCTGATGTGTTTTAAGATTTGTTTGTGGGCTTGTAGCTTAGTGCTACCAATATATTGCAGCCCACATGGGCACATCAGGACATATATAACATACTCTGTTTTGCAAGTAAGTAACTTGTTGATTTTAATCTCATCTTGACTGAATGGCGCTGTGTACGATGTTTTATTTATACCCAATTGGCACGCTTTGCATGTCTTGCACCTGTAAAAACCTTTGTGAGTTTTGAGCCAGCTGCAGGTTTCAATTAATTCTGGAGTCGTTGTTACTAGTCTGTCTCTCATTGATGTGGCTCTTTTATGGGTAATAGATATTCTGTGTGGTAATGTGTGTCCTAACACTGGGTCACTCAAAATTAGGGGCCAGTTACTTGTAATAATATTTTGTAACTCTCTGTGTTGCTTACTGTAATCCATGATAATTCGAAATTCCTCAGACTCATTTTTCTTGTCACAGATATTATTTTTCAGTGACTTCTGATGTTCATTTGATTTGGGTTTAATTAAATCAAGTCTTTCTGAAATCATTGATTTAATTATTGCCCCCTCTATTGTTTTTAGTGAGTAGCCCCTTGTTAGAAATCTGTTTTTAGCTTCCTCCTGTGCTTGTTTTAAAGACATTTCATTGCTATTAACCCCCTTATTCTTAGCATTTCCCCATAGGGGATGCTGTTGATCAGGTTTCTTGGATGGGCACTAGAGCTATGTAAAGTCGAATTTCCCGCTGTTTCTTTACGATATAATCGTGTTTCTATTACCCTGGTGTGCTATCTGAAAATGTCAGGTGACTGGGTATGTGATGTCTGCATTCATTATGGCACGCATGTGCTCCAGCACCCTCTTTTTAGCTCCATGTATCGGGCTCCCAATGTATTTGCATCCACAAGTACATATTAGGCAGTATACTACAAAGCTGGAATTGCAATTATACAATTTCCTAATGGGTTTGTTATTCTTCACCGGAACCTCATATACTTTTATTTTTAAGCAAGGAAAAAAATCCTGTAAACATGGGATTTGCAACTTCTTTCGGTACAAAGTGGCTATGCACCAACATGTCCTTAAGGGAGGTACTTTTTCTGTAGGTATCCACTGGTCTTGTTGGTAAAATAGGACGTGCTGGAGGTTTAAAAGCTAGCCACTATCTGTGAAAAGCGTCATGTGAGCAAGGGCCCATGGGCCTGAAACGCGTCATGGCTGTAGTTTGTAGTTGAGCTGCCAATAAACTACTCACTGAATTGCACGAAATTGTGGTCCGGGCTCCTGTTCTTTGCCGCCAAGGCTGCACCACGAGAGGAGTTTCTGTTATATATATATATATATATATTACCTACTGGTGGTCACCAGTAGGTAGTTATAGTTAGGACCTATTATCCATAGGAAAATCGTAACATTCTATTCCCAATAACTTTGGTGCCGGTTGACGAATCTTCATGAAATGTTCATAACTAATGGCCCGTTCCGGTCAGCTCCTATCCTGAAAGTTTGGGGGTGATTTGTCAAGCGGGGGCCGCGAAAAAAGGGGGGTCCTAAAACACATTTTCCCCATGGTATTTCCCATAGGAAATTACACCAAATGTTGCAAAAAAGTAGCCCTTGGTTCAGAAAGTGCCCTTTTTTTTTTTTAAATGGTGTTAATCCGTTCAGTAGTTCCTGAGAAATGTAAAAAAATAGTGGTTAATAAATCATTTTCCCATAGGAAACTTTAGACACGGTTATAGCAAAAACTGCTGAACGGAATTACACCAAATTTGGCAAAAATGTACTGATTGGTACAGAAAGCGACCTATTAAAACATTGTGTATATCGGTTCAGTAGTTTTTGAGAAATTAAGAAATAGAGATAGTGATATCTATGGCTACGTTGGATCCGCGCACCCTCCCGATCACGAGCTTCATGCTAATTGGCTGTCAACACTCCAAACCAGGAAGTGTTGGTAGCCTTCTTGTGCCTCGGTAGAACTAAGCCACAAGAAAACAGAAAAAGAATCACAAAAAACAAGAAAAGGTGGCAGGGTAGAAACACCCTGACCCCCTAAGCCTGTTCAGGGGGTCCCACAAGGACCCCCAGGGCCAAAAATAGCATTATTTAAAAAAAAAGAATCGGCGAGATTCGCACACCCAGCGCGAATTTTGGCAGAAATTTACAAAAAAATGAAATGCGGCCTCCCGCGCTTTTAGCCCCAGGGTGGGCCAAGTCCCGGGGGCAATATTTATATTGTAATGGGGGTCGTAAAGGGGCCCCCAGCCCCGGGGACCACCACCCCTCTGGGCTTTTCAAAAATATGTGCGGAGGGGGCTCACAGCCCCACCCAGCCCCAGGGATCGCCACCCCCCGGGGCTTCTAAAATAAATGGGTGGGGGGGCTCAAAGGCCCCCAAGCCCCAGGGTCCGCCACCCCCGGGGGTTTTCAAAAATATTTGCGGGGGTGCTCACAGCCCCCCCAGCCTCACGGCTCCCTCCCTGTCATAGAAAACTGCTTTGGTTTTTGGAAGAGAGAGCAGGGAATCCTGCTCTCTCGTCCAAAAACCAAATACGATTGCTTTTCCACACGGGGAGCTGCATCTTCGCAGCTCCCCATGTGGAAAAGCAATGCCGGCTCCTGCCGAACACGGGCAGCCAGCAGGACCGTGGGGGGATTAGGGACCCCCCATGGTCCCCAACGGATAGGGCCAGCCCCGGGGGATGTGGTCCCTGGGGTCATAAGTGGACCGGGAGGGGGGCCACACAGCCCCCTCCCAAATTATAAAAAAAAACATAAAAAGAAAAAAACGGAAAGTCCGGCCCCGGGGGATGGGATACCCGGGGCCATGAATGGCCTGAGGAGGGGAGCCACACAGCCCCACTCCCAAAATTTTAAAAAATGTAAAAAACTGGCCATGCTCCGGAGGATGGGGTCCCCGGGGCCGATTATGGCCTTGGGAGGGGGACCACGCAGCCCCCTTCCAAGTTTTTTTTTAAAAAAGGGGTCAGGCCCTGGGGATGGGGTCACCAGGGCCGATATAAAAGGAAAAGAAGGGGGGCCACACAGCCCCCTTCTTAAAAAAAAAGACCGGCATCGCGCCAGAGGCCCCGCCCCCTCCCTGCAGAACTAATTCCCCATGAATACTGGGGTTCCCTTGGGGCCAATTAGCCCACCAGGAACCTCCAGTATGCACCAGAGAGCTGCATTGCAGAGAGGTGTTCAGAGGCCATGCCCCTTTTTACAACAATGATTTAAATTTAACCCTCTCCACCACGGGCAACCAGTGCAGGGCACACTACCCCTCCTAGTGATTCCTTAAAGCAGCCTGGCGGCCGTGTTCTGGATCACCTGCAGTTTATTCATAGAGTAGCCAGGGATGCCAATATAGAGGGTATTAGCATAATCCAAACGAGACAAGACTAATGCCCGAATAACCGTCTCTTTGGCAAACCTAGGGAGGAGAGGGAGAAAACTCCTGAGTGTTTTAAGGAGGCCAAAGCAGCAGCCTGAAATCTTATTCACCTGAACAGAAAAGGAGAGGTTATCCTCAAACCATACGCCTAGATTTTTAGCGGATTTCCCATTAGAAGAAGGAAAGGGAAATCTAGGCGGCCAAATCATATTTCTGAAATCAGGGGGAAAGTTGCCATAAAGAAGGATCTCAGATTTGTCTTCGTTACACTTGAGTTGAGCCCCTGAAAGCCACCCGAATACCGAAGACAAACACTTTTGTACGGGCAGTACTGAGTCTCTCTACCACCAGCATCTAAACAGTCATGGATGGCTTCAGAGATCTCAACCAGCGCTGTCTCCGTGCTGTAAGGGGCTTGAAACCCAGACTGCGCCGGATGCAAAGCATCAGATTTATCCACAAACTCAGTGAGTTGTCTGGTACCACCTTCTCACAGACTTTGGCTAGGCTGGGGAGGAGAGAAATCGGGCGATAGTTCCCAGGAGTCAGAGGGTCGAGAGTAGGCTTCTTCAGAAGGGGAAGAATTTTGGCCTGTTTCCACTCCAACGGAACCCGGGCCTCACCAAGGGAGGCGTTGATAATGGCATTAACCTCAGGGTTAATAGTCTCCGCTACTGCTGCCAACAGTCTTGCCGTGCAGGGATACGTGGGTGAGCCGGACTTCAAACCATTTAGGATCTTCAGAGAACTGACCAGATCCACAGGGGCAAAAGCTGACGGCACGTGTTTTAAAGCACCCTGCGGTGCTGCGGTTTATAGAGAGAGCCAGCACCTATATAGCAGCATAATCCTTGACAATATGACAGTAATTCATTAATAATAAAAATCAACATAAACCATTTTATCTGGTCCCGATCTGAGGCCAAATAAAAGTGCTTTCGAATTAATGCAAAAAAAATCAGAGACAGTTATAACAGAATTAAGGATTCATTTGATCTAACATAATTCCCCAGACCCTTTCACTGAGTTTGCGCTTCCTAGGCCCCTTGCAGGAATAGAGGCTAGACTCAAGATTACAGATGGCAAAAAATGTTACTCTCCACATTTCAACGGATGGAGACTCTCTCTGCAACCACAGTTCGGTTAGTCAAGGACTCATCAAGCAGGCCTAACAGCATTGTTAAAGGTGTAATGGTAATTAGTGAACCAACTATATTAGTCAAAAAAGCTTCCATTCCCCCTATTAACTGTCTTAACTTAGGACAGATGAAGAACATATGAAGGATTTTCGCTTGTTCAGCCCCACATCGAATACATTTGCCATTAGTTGTCCCTTCCCATCTAAGTATTATCGCTGGGGTAAAATAAAGATTAAAGATGGTTTTATAATATTGTGCTCTCAAGTTAGATGAAATTAAAATCTTCTCACCCATTACTATAGATTCCTGTAATAAGAACTCTGACCTGACCCAATCTTGAGTTTCATTTAAGAATCTGGATCTCCAAATCATAAGTCTGTGAGTCTGAGAGCCATTTATATAAACTACCAATTCTATCTCTCCGCCTGATTGCCTCAATTAGAATATTTTTAAACATTATACCACTCATTTTCATTCTAGACAAAAAGTCCTGGATCTGTAAAAACTTGAAAAAAGTCCTCCCTTGAAAATGAGTATTTTTCTGTCAGCTCAGAGAATGAAATGATCTGATCATTAGTATAAAAGTCTCCTAATACACCCATCCCCTTTTGTCTCCATCCTTCCATAACAGTGTCCCAAAATATGGGAGGTAGCATCAATGATGCTGAAGTGGGTGTATAGTAACAGATCCTATCAAGCTGTAGACATCTTCAAACCTGTTTCCAGACTTTAAAAGATGCAATCAGAGTCTTATCAAGTCTTCTTATATTAACTCGATTTCACATTCTTTAGTAGGACTCCTTTTGTCTCTGAACCCAATAGCATTTGATATATAGATAGGACTTCTGCAGTATCTAAATACTCTTCCCCTGTTATTAAAAACCGCATATGCTGTAGGAGCCAGTCCCAATAATAAAATGTAAAGTGTAATTTCTGCAACTGAACTTTACTGAGCTCTAGAGGTACTGACCTAAATAAATTGAGTACTTTAGGCAAGGCATTAATGTTTAAAACATTCCACCTACTGACCAGTGAAAGATGCAAACACTCAATTCTATAAAGCTCGATTTTGATCTTTCCAAGGAGAGGAAGCCAATTAATCTACCCGAAGGATCCTTAATACCAGCTATACCCTGTTCAACCTCTCTATACCTTATCCATCTTGCCAAAAGTTTACCTGGGGCCTCGCCATATTCATAACATTCTTTTTTATACAGATCATATTTTCCGGCGATATCCTTGGACCAATACCCATTAATTCTGGCCTTGCAGCGAGCAGCCTCTGTTTGTATCAGAGTTGTTTCCTGATCACTTTAAAGACATTGAGCGAGCTTCTGCTCGGCCTTCCAAAGATTCTCGTATAGTCCCTGTATCACAAGCTTGTGCTGCTTCTGTGAAAATAAACCAAAGCTGAGAACTTCCCCCCTGATGCCTGTCTTTAAGGCATCCCATACTATCTCATTAGCAGCTGCATTACAGCTCATGTGCAGAAATTGTACTATCCATTGTTTAATGTGGTTATTGAATGCAGCATCTAACAAAGGTTGTCTATCAAAAGAGAAAGATCTGCGAGATCAAGTTAGTGCCCTTAATGGAATTGCTAACATCAGTGGATTATGATCAGAGGAAACTCTGGGGAAGGCCTCTATCCCTACCTCAGCTTTGAAAGTCATAGATATAAAGAAATAATCTAGTCTGACAAGTTTATTGTATGGAAAGGAATAGAAAGTAAAACCAGGATCAGGATACCTGCATTTTATCCAGACATCTATATGTCCAAGGTCCAATAAAAGTCGCCGAAAAGCTCTATATACTTTGGGGTTCCTCTCTGTGTACCTACCACCCTCCGTTCATGTAAGTGACCCATCTAAACAAATATTGAAATCCCCACAGAAAACCAGAGGTGCTGGCCATAATGCAAGTTCCACATTAAGGAAATCCAAAATCTGTGCTTCATCCATTTTAGAGCCATATATTGAACATACTGTTAATTTGGCTGAGCCAACAGCACATTCCAAAATGACTCACCACTCATACTTTTCAACTAGTGTCCTACCTGCGGTACATATAGTAAGTTTCTCGAGAATAGACACCCCTCAAGTTGATGTACTTTGCTGTGTACAATCTAACAAGGTATATCCTAATTCAGAAAGTACTTTACGCTAACCCCAGGGAATGTGAGTCTCTTGAATACAGACAGCATCAGATGAGCTGCTCGCTGTCTTTTATCCCTGTTATGAAGACCACAGCATATGCAATTGCTTTGAAGACATTAAGCAAGCTTCTGCTCTGCCTTCCTAAGTTCATCATATAGCCCCTGTACCGCAAGCTTATGCTGCTTCTGTGTCTATCCGATATTACATCTCCTGCTTGACAAAGCGCGGAGTGCCCCTGCAAATAAATTCAGCATATGAGATCGAAGGCACCTGACCCAACTAGTGAAAGTGTGATTGTCTACATCTGCTAGTGTAGAAGCATGGATTGACTTGTCTTGCTCCATCCTTATCAAGACACAGCTTATTTTTCTCTCTAGTCCGTCAACCCCCCAAGCCCCGTGTCCCCAGAGCCAACCCCATTTCCCGACCCCACCACTTCCTCCCTCCTTCTGCAGGTCACTCACCCTAAAACCAGCCTTCGAGGCATTAGGACCAAAAGGGTCCATTGTGATGGATTGTCCCTCATCCCCCGGTCAGGCCTCTATCCTTAATGACCACCATGCCTAGCTATTAGACAGCTATTAAAGAAAAAACGGAGGGATAGAAAAATGACAGAAAACAAAAGGGAGAGTGAACGAGAAATTTACAAGAACATGACAGCAGCATGAGAGGTCGATATTCATGCCCAACCTATCTCCCCCTCAATATCTCAACGTTTAGTCATTGATTGTCTGCAAAAATCCTTAGCCTTCAGTTCAGAGGTAAAGAAGTGAGCTTTATCTCTGTAAATAACTTTGAGCCCATTAACTCTGAAAAATTGGAAGTAGTTGTCTAAGCTGACATTGTTTTTCTACTGTCATTTGGCAATAATCTGGCTTGACAAAGAAATCATGCCCCTTTGCAGACCTTTTTCTATCTGGACGTGCCAAATCGTACAGCGCTTGCCGAGCCAAAATGTTATTCAAGCAAATTAACACTGCCCTAGGTTTCGGGGTCACTTGTCCTGGCCGATCATATTGTTTGAATGGGAACCAATGAGCCCTCTGCACTTCAGTGTCCCAAGACCATTGTGTTAGCTCAGGAAAAGTTTCTGTGAAGAGTTTGATGATAAACTTCTGGGTATCTGAGCCTTTCAGCTCCCTCTGGAATCCCGAGAACCCTAAGATTGTTTCATCAAAGATGATTCTCCAAGTCTGCCAACTTTCATCGAGTGTCATCCTTCTGAGATCTTAACGTATCTGTTACAGTTTTCTGGGCTGTTAGCTCATCTTCTAGAGTTGAAATGTGTTTCTCGGCTTCACTGATCCACTCTGCAAATTCCAAGCATGACTTGGCAACAGGACAAACAGCAATCTGCATTTTGCGGCACACCATTTAAGTTCTTTGGCTCCCAGCCCTAGTCTCTTCCCTGTGTGCCATAATGCTTTGGTAGATGACAGTAAGTGATACCTTTTCTGCTCCCTCATGAATAGCCGGAGTAATCTGCATTGTCTCTGCTAGGGTCACCCCAGCTGTGCCAAGTCCAGGAGAAAACGAATAATCCCATGTGAGAGCACCTGCATCTTCCCAGTGCTCTGCCGTATTGAGCAAGCCCTTTTTCCAAACAGTGCCAATTTTGGCATTTTTGGTAACAGATTCTGCATCCTTCAAATGTAGACTACTTGATTCACTCCACCCACTCCATGGTGAATCTCAACCTGAGCTCCACTTAGAAACATAAGAAACCTCAGCACCAGAAGAGTTGGATGTATCCAAGAGAGAGAAACATTCCTCACCAGAGTCTGTCTCCTTCCTAGCTTCTGGGTGATCTGCTTGTTCTGCCCAGCTCAGGTCATTATGCCTCCCAGCCCTAGGCTTCTTCAAACTTTTTGATGACACTGAACCTAAAGGCGCATCCTTCGTAACTGTTGATTCTGGGTGTACCCCTACATTAGTTAACTCTTTTTCGAGTGTTACTACAGGGAGATAGACTGATCCCTATGCTGCACCTATTAGGACCCCCTCCGCAGCCCCCTCTGCAGCCCCTGTATATTCTGCAATATTGCTTGAATTAGCTTCAATGGGTTGGCTCACCTCATTGAGCTGAGCAGTAGTACCTATATAGAGCAATGCTGTGTCCTCTATCTTCTGTATCTCATTCACGCATGCTGCAGCAGCTTCCTTTTCCATTGCGGCCGGCTGTTTAATGGAGCTTTTGGTAGCAAAGAAGGCCGCCGGTATAGACTTTTTTCCAGCACCTGTGCCCTGCGTTCTTTTTTCAGGGGTGTACTCAGGATTGTTCTCAGCATTTTCTCCAGCCTGCTGTACTCCGCGTTTGGTCTTCATTGTGGTCAGCAGATTAATTGAGCCACAAGTCTTGGCTCATCTCGCGGTCTTTGGGGGCATGACAGCTTCTCGACACTGAATCCGGCATCCGGATGCCTCAGACGTGCAGGGAGAGCTGTGGAGGAGACACCAGGTGAGTCGAAGAAATGACAGTGAATGGTGGCAAAACATGAATCTACAAGCGGTCCAAATCATCGCAGATCATTCTACGTCCATATAGCGGGCCACCAAGTACTCGAAACCCATCTGATAAACTACATGAGGTCCGACCGGGTGGAGAGCTTTACACAGCCAACTGCTTGGTCGCCATCATGCCCCTTCAACTCAGGGGTTTTACCTATTTGGTGTAATTTGTCCTTCTTGTCATGCTTTTTCGTGTAGTTCTTCGCAACAGGAGGAAGGTTGGAGCTTGTGGGGTTTGTAAACTCATATGTGCTGTGGCCTAGAGATATTTTGTGCTTGCATCAGTCTCCAGCCAGAATCCTGATTGGCCTTTGTATGTTATTAATGGCTTCACAGAAATAGTCAACCAGATAATATCTGAAATGTATTTCACGTAATAAGAATTATTTTTGCACAAAGTGTGCGTATGATGTTAGAGAAAAAGTTTATTTAGGTCCATCCCCATTCTGTATGCAGCTGATATATGATTGATTTGAGATTTAAAGGGCCTTTAAAGGGTGGCGTTGAAAAACAAATAAAGTTGAAAGGGTAATGTTGAAGTTTCATGTGAAGTCTAAGGTGTAGTAAATTCTGCTCTCATTGATAGGGGGTAAAGTGTATAAGACACTAATAAAAATGATTTTCTGAAATGAATCATATATTAAATGTCTTTTGTCCATTGTGTGCAATCCACACATATACACACTTGCAGAGGAATCAATTCTCAAACATGTACGCACCACACCACCTCACCTCAATCCTCCCCATCGCCCCCATACTACACCACACCACACCACAGAAATGTTATTTTATCTTTTGCTTAGCTGCCATCTTTTTAAACCCAATGATGAGTGACTGCGGTAATTTCAGACCGAATATATGATGTTACAACACATGCAATTACAATTCATGCTTTTACAACACAGTCTTTACATCGCAACTACCTTTACATTGCATGATTTTACAATGCATGCCATTACAACATGGTTTTTAAAACTACCATTACAACGCGTACCATTACAACGCATACTAATACAACGCATACCATTACAACACATAATACTTTTAGGTCAACAGTAGGGTAAGTGTTAGATAGTGTAGGGGTAAACATTACTATTCCCACTCCAGTGAAGGCAGCAGTAGGGTAAGTGTTGGATAGTGTAGGGGTAAAAATTACTAAGCATTGGATAGTGTAGCAGTAAAAATACTGTTCCCACTCCAGTGAGTGCAACAGTAGGGAACGTGTTGGATAGTGTAGGGGTAAAAATTACTATTCCCATCTATCCCAAAACCCATACCCACTCTACTACTAAAAAAACTCCATTACTTACCTTATAATGCGTTGTAATGGCATGGGTTGTAATGTTGTGCATTGTAATGGCATGCGTTGTATTGACATGAGTTATAATGGCATGCATTGTAATGGCATGCGATGTAAAAGCAGTTATGTTGTAACAGTTGTGTTGTAAAGGTAGGTCGTTGTAATTAGGGGTGGGCGACAATTTCCGTTCCGCTCCCGGAAATTGCGACAATTCGACATTTCCGCGTTCCGACCGGAACGCGGAAATGCCGAATTGTCGCAATTTCCGGGAGGGAACGGAAATTGTTGCCTGGCCAACCACAACAGGAAGCACTTACAGATATAAATAAAGCAGGGGCCCGAGTGGAAGCTCAAATTCAGTAACGCTTTATCAGCACAAAACATTAGGGAGCTAGGTCGAGGCTGGGCAGGTGTGCTTTTCCCCCAGGTCGTCGTCACTTACCCGATCCGTGATTCCGACTCGAGCGCAATCCCCGCGTAGTCTCCAGGAGGTTCAGTCTCCTCATCTGCTGCTCTGCTCGGTCTCTGGCCCATAAACAGAAGGCATGTGAACTGCATGGAAGCCCCGCCCCACACACCAGCGGTGGGCAACGTCTTCCGCCCTTTCCCCCACTGATGGACCTGGACAGCTGAGCTGACTCGAGGGACCCCAGGAACGTCGGCGCCGCAACGTTACAGACACACATGGTCACTGTAACGGCAGCGGCAGGCCGGAAGCACCAATTTCCGCGATCACGGAAATATCGCGTGATCGCGGAAATCGCGGGCATTCTCGCGAGAATTGGCGGAAGTGCCTTCCGCCAATTCCGCCCACCCCTAGTTGTAATGACTGCATTGTAATGGATGTTTCCCTTCCAGCCCCCCACAAAACGAAATTGTCTGAAACCGCTACTGAATGATTTTGTTCCTCCCATTATAAAGTCATGTGCAGCTTTAATTCCGTTGGTTCTTCAAAGGTGTTGTCCACTGCTGCCTCTATTTTGACTCTGATACCAGTAGATGGTGGTTAAGCATCCATTTAAAATAGTCCTTGGAAAGACAGAATAAGCATCTGTTTTGAGAGTGCACCTACTTAGAATGACATGTGTATAACAGTGGGTTGCCAAGCAATCGTCCCCTCCTGACTGCTGATAGGTGCTCCTGGGGAATCAGCGGTTAACTGATTGTGGCCTCAGTCAACTTCTTCATGAATTAGAAAAAATACTATGTCAACATTCCAGATAGCAACTAATGAACATGATAGCTCATAACAGATTTTGTCTTCCTTATCTTTTCTCAATTGTCAATTCTAATCTTGTTCAAAGTGAATTACTCACATTCTAGAATGTTATAATATGGCTATCATGCCTAGTCAAAAATGGATGCTGATTCACAGTCCATCAGCATCCGCAGGAGTAGGCAATCTTTTTTTTCCCAGCAGCTGCATCATCCATCTGTGGAGGATGCAGCTGCAGTTAAACATCATTTTCAGTACTTCAGAATAACTCTGAAGTACTGTTCTATACCTGCCTAATACAAGCATAAAGAGGACCAAACATGTTAAACAAAATATATGTGTAATAAGCTGTGATCAAAAAACACATCTTTCTGTTGACACTTGATTACCAAAAACGTTGCACTTAACACACGGTCCCTAAGACCAGCCCTGCTCAATTAAGGTAGAGCTTTCTAGTCAGGGACTACACAAGAGGAAACACAGAGTTTAATTATATCCTGTGTGGGGGCGGTGATGTAAGGAGCAGTTGGGGAAAGCTCATCCACAGTGGAGTATTAAGGAGTTAAATTGGGATGTGGATGACATGATTATTAAAACTGAAGCAGAGGTAATTGCTTGCCTGGTGGTGAGTGGAACCCTTGGATGCGTTCTGCCGTATGCACAATAAAGCAATTCTATTTTTGCTTAGACTGGGTCTCATATCTCAACATGGAACATGGAAACAAGGCTGGGATACTGGTATGGTAAAGGTCATGAGCTACGAGTGTTGTAGTTTTGCAGAGCTCCTGTGAAAATATATTGAACAGTTATCCCAATGGTTAGGAGAATGAAATTCAAGGATTGACAAAGCTAAGCTTGTGGTTGTTGGTGCCACATTTCCTTAAAGCTAGGCCACTTGGGTGATGAGTGTGCATGGAGAGGAGCCCAGATTGAGACAGAGAGAAAGAGAGATGGAGACCCATCTGGTGGCTGAATTTCAAAGTTTGAAACCAGATAAACTGAAATCAATACTGGCTTCGTGCTTGTCCAGATTGTATGATCGAAGGCAAGTATTTTATTTCACCGAGCCTCCGTTTTCTTTAATACGACAATTGAGCCCACTTTTAAATACTTGATTTTAGGATGTGCTCTGTACAAACACCTCTTGATTTAATAATCCATAACAAGATTAAAGGCCATGTTTAGGGTTTGCATGACTGCTGACTCCCCTCTTAGTTCACTAATGGCATTGTCGTTTGGGGTGCGAGTCATGAATGTTTCTAAACGCCATCACTTTTATTATTTTAATAAATGTATGTCTATGCAGCAATATACTCTGATGTACTAAGGTAAAACACTTCCGCACGTTAAAGAAATGCATTTTTTTTATTTTTAAGAAATTGCATCATATGTTTACATTGTTTTTGTTTCACAATATACATGACAGACGTTTTCATGGCTTGCTTGGTGCATGGACTCTTAGATCCAAGGTGGACTCTTGAGTTGGCTCTGGCTCGCTCACTCTATTATTTTGCCTCCACACCCTCTTTTATTTGTGACTCAGGCTTAGTACATTGGCCCATCAGTTACTTAATAACATGATTTGAAAAAGGCAAGGACTAGAAACATGGAACACTGCTCACATGCACAGATCTGGCAGTTCTACTATCAGGCTTCTTGTAGCAGATATGAAGAAGACTGTGTGCAGTGAAAATACTTTTAAAATAAATGAACCCTCGACCAGGTGCATGGGCCATTGTGCCAAACTGGAGGAACTAGTGTATAAAACCTGAAGGGTGCATGTAACCACAACAAAATATAGGACCCTTTGCTGAACTTCTCCACAGCCCTGTAATCCCATTGTTAGCAGAGGTACCACTATTGCCTTTATAACAAGATTGTAATTCCATCAAGCATAGTTGATCTTTGATGCCATTTGCCATGTAATACAGGAACTTTATTGTATATGTGTCTATAGTTTGCATTTCTGCCTGCTTTTGGTATTGATTTGTTTTATAAACTCAATAAAAGTAATTATTTTAAAAAACTGATCACAGGGCAGGGACTTCAGGCTGTTGTGTTGTAAGTGATCTTATTCATGAGTTCCCAGGCAGAACTACCAGGCCTAGGTGGGATGGGCAGGGTTGCAGCTTCAGTGGGGGTGTTTGCAGTGGGACACCCCTCAAGTGAATTCCTGGTTTGGTAGTTGGATCTGGGGGCCCTGAATCGAGTCTGTTATGTCCGTGTCAGTTTTTATTGTCATTCTCATTTCACGAAGAAGTTTTAACTTAATCAGTTTTTAGGATCAGGATCTTAAATGCATATAGTGACTGGTTTACCAAAAAAGAAGTACATTTTCACCCTTTGAAGCACTTCTTGAATGGGTGCAAATTTGTTACTTATTTGGAATTCACAAACATTGGCCGCAGCGTTGCCTGTCCATATGGATGAAGGGACCATGCCCCCTCACCTTTTACCAGAGAAGAAGAGTGTCTGTCAGGCTGAGCAAAGGTCAGCCTGACAGACAATCTTCTTGTTCAGTTCTGGCAGCCAGGAGCTAGACATGCGCTGAATGCACTGGCTCCTGGCTGCCTGAGCTGAACTTTGCCAGGCTGAGAATTTCATAGTACTGTGAACGTGACCTAAGCTGGTAAAAGTGCCTCGAGGCCCTCCCCCTCATGATGAGGGGGAGTGTCACTGATTGCCTAGGACCTAGGTACTTCAGTTAATAAGTCCTGAGGTGACACCTTATTACAGAGTGAAGTGAGGTCAGCAAATCTCACTGAATCCCATCCTACTCTGTGATGAGTGAGGGACTGCTGCATTCCCTCATTGGTGTGACAACCCCCCTTCATACGCCCTCTGTGTAGTGGGCCTAGTGTGCAGGGCTCATGCTGCTTTATCCCTGTGGCACTTTATGGAACACTATGATACCATGACTGAAGTTTCTCAAGACCTGTAATTCCATTGTGCTTGAATCCCTGCAATCGTGCCACAGAACCTGTGAACCAACTGATTATCTGTGCCTGCTGTCACTAGAGCCTTGGTGTGGTGTTCTATTAAATCTCTGCAGGCTTCCCACAGCATCCCATGAGCCAATGGCAAGCCTTGCTCCTGCTGTTACTAGGGCCTTGGTGTTGTTTTCCATTATGCATGTTGGAGCAAAAACAATACATTTATTTCCTGTTATATGGTTCCGATCAGGCTCCACACCCAATCCAGATGCTGCTTTCATGCTAAACCTAGCATGAGAGCAGCACCTGGATTGGTCTGAGCAGCCTCGTTTGTCACTCTGGGTTGGAGAAACATAAGTGCACATGTTTGTTTGGCTGGCCAAACTGATATGCACACTTATAAGTGCACACTACTCCTCCTCCCTGTCATGCTCTGCCCTATCCTAATTGTTTGACCCAATAGCGGCACAGACAGCGATAAATAAAATGATAATAACATTGTGTTACTATCATTTTATTTGGCATCTGCTGGCTCTGGGCTGTGGGTCACCGCTCCTCTGCCATTACGGTGGAGCCGCCCCTGGTACTAACGTGTTTTCCTCAAGGTTCGAGAACCTTTATGAACGGCCATGTGCCCCACATGCCAAATGTGATCTAGCTACATCTGTTGACTCTTCGACAGGGCATAAAAACCCCACCCAACTCCAAGTCGTTGCTTGACAGCGCTCCCTGCGGAACAAGGTTTACTTTTCTCAGTTACCTGAAGAATCTAGCCAGAATCGAGAAACGCTCAAGTCTCCTTCAAGTCCAAGTGAACAGGTGGTTCCCTTGGCTCCCACTCCCTTGATTCCTTCCTCCTCTCTCCCTCCTCCACAGCTAAGCCAGGCCCTGAGACTCCCTAAGTCAAAGTCTGAATATCTTCTTTGAACTTCAGTCAATCGGAAGGTCTTGGCTAAGCACTTGATATCAGGTTAGTGCGCTCTAATCCCCCTGTAGTAGTATGCAGAACCGAGTATCAGCATCTTCAAAGACTATCAATCAATCAGCATTTGTATGGTGCAGCACTGTTACTGCTAGGGGCACCTGGGCAATGTGGATGCGACGTCAGAATAAAGATTAGAAGAGAACTAAAAGAGGCAACAACAAGGTCAGAAACAAGTAGAAAGGCAAAATAAGCAGAATAAATTTCATAAACAAGCAGAAAGAGGCAAAATAGAGGGAAGGAGTGTAAGATCCGCATCAGCGCAGGAATGAAGAGTCCAGGAGGCCGTTGTAATGTTGAAGTAGTCTTTTTTAAGACTAGGGTAATGGAGACCCCATCCAGCACCAAATGAAGCAACTATCAACTGACAAATACAAATGTCTCTAGACAACACCCAGGTTCTATGTTCTAGAGCGATCACTTAGCAACTAGGAGCAGCACTCTACATTAGAACACAGAACCAAGACACTACACCACCTCCCCCCAATACTTAACAAAAACAAAGGGATAACATAACATTATACAATGAAAAGTGACCAAACCAAAGAAAATAATAATAAGGCATAGCATTTAAATATAATCTTGCAATGTAACAGGACGTCTAATGACTCTGCGAGGCCTTGAGACCTCCTTTTGCGAAGGGAAATCAGAAGTAACATTTGAAGGTTCAATACTATCAGTGGACTGACATTTGGCCACTCTGTTTAAATTCCACACCCTGTGATCGCTGGTCTTGATGGCATTCCTAAAAACCTTTATAACCTTGAATGGTCTGTTAAACTTTGAATTTCCTTTACCCAAGCGAGGACTTTTGATCTTAACCCAATAACCCACAGAGACTGTTGTTTCTTTGACAGCTTTGCGCTCATCAAACCATGTCTTCCTTTTCTTCATGACAAAACGTTCTCTTTCACTCCAACCATCCAGAACTCCAACATCACCATCAACAACTGACCTTTTTGCAACAACCGACGAGGGACAAATCTCTGTGTTCACCACCCTTTTTTTGAACAAACGAAAAGGAGATTTCCCTGTAGAAGAATGTGGGGTAAACCTATATTCTCTCACTTTCTTCCTCATGCCACCTCCCAGTTCACACCTGTCACAATGGCTTGCTGCAAGGTCTCCTTTAACACCTTCATGAACCTTTCCACAACGCCATTGCTTTCGGGATGGTAAAGAGCCTCCTTCTTGTGTCTGATCCCCCTGCAACACAAAAAATCTTCAACAATTCTCGAGGTAAATTGAATACCATTGTCTGAGAGCACTTAAATTGGGAAACCCTCTCTTTCAAAAAGTTCCTCCAGAAAATCAATACCCATAGTGGATTCCACAGAATTGACTACTTTAATCTCTGGCCACCGCAAATACATATCCATGCAAACTAAAACATACCGATCAAGTGTATTTAGTTTTATTGGACCTAAAATATCAATGGCAATATCTGACCAAGGCTCCTTGGACTGTTCCCTCAGCACCATGGGTTGAGTTCTGCACTTTAAGACCTTATCGCTGCATGTACACTCTACACAATTTCTACCCTCAAGAGGATACCATCAACAACAGATAATTCCTCTTTGACTTGCCAGTACCCCTTAAGGTCCGAACAACAATCCTTCTCTCACATCACGCGTCCAATACCATTGCCACTACCTTTTGCAAAACATCTTCTTTCGCTAAAAACTCTCTCCATTCCACTTCAGAATCAATGCCATCACTAACCATGCACACATCAACATCATCCTTGAGTTCTTCTGCTCCAAACCGTTCACTCTCTTCAGCCACCTCATCATGGACATCACCCAACCTCGATAAACAGTCAGCCAGAGTGTTACTGGCCCCAGGAACATAAGAAACTATGAAGCTAAATTCCTGCAACGCTACAACCCACTTCATTATGCGGTGGGAAACAAAATCAATTCCTTTCTTGCTAAACACCTCTGTCAGCGGTTTATGGTCCGTTAATACCTCAAACTTGCTTTCCCAAAGAAACTTCCGCAATTTACAGATGGCCCAAAAGATGGCAAGAGCTTCCCTTTCAACCACCGAATAGTTGCACTCTGCACTCCTCAAAGGTCTAGATAAAAACAGAATAACCTTCTCCTCCCCTCCAGAGTTCTGGAGAAGAACTGCACCTAAGCCCTTGGAACTGGCATCGGTCATTAGATAAGAATCTTTCTTAGGGTCAAAACTACCTAAATCAGGCGCTTTGCTCAAACAAGCTTTCAAAGTCTCAAATTCATCATCACATGCTTAAGACCATGCAAACTTGCATCCCTTTTTCTGGAGATCCCTTAAATTACAGGTCATACCAGCAAAGTTTGGGACAAACTTATGGTAAAATTCTGTCATCCCCAAGAACTTGACAAGCTCATCCTTATTCTGGGGAACTTTAAGCTTGCAAATCGTACTAACTTAGGCAGGCTTGGGTTTTATGCCACTGGCTGACACTTAGGGCCTGATTCTGATGCGGTTAGGAAAGCATTCTAACCTAGGGCCTGATTCAGATGCAGTTAGGAAGGCCTCCTAACGGCATTTGCTCCTTCCAAATTGGATTGGGAACGTGTCTTCCCGACCGAGGGCCCAATTAGTGCTTGCGGAAATTGCGAAATGTCGAAATGTCGACATTTTCACGTTCCGCGGCGGAACCGAAATATGCATCGCAGGATTCATTCTGGCACAGTGCTCCTGTCATTAAACCTCAACAGGAAGCAATTACAGATATAAATAAAGCAGGTGCTCGAGTTGAAGGTCAAATTCAGTAACGCACTAATCAGCACAAAAGATTCGTGAGCACGGTGGAGGCTAGGCAGGTGTGCTTTCTCCCAATATCTACCGTCAACAATTTGCTGTAATCCTTGATGGAGGTCTGTGCATCCATAAGTTTCTCGAGCGCAATCCCTGTGTAGTTCCTGACACCAGGAGGTTCTGTCTCCTCATCTACTGCTCTGGTCGGTCTCTGACCCTTTATAAACAAGAGGCATGTGAACTGCATAGTAGCCCCGCCCGTTTGGCCCCAGCCCACCAGCGGTGTGCAACGTCTTCCCGCCCTTTCCCCACTATGATGGACAGCTCACTCGAGGGACCCCGGCGCCCATCGGCGCGGTGGCAAAAGTTACAGACACACATGGTCGCTGGAGACAACTCTTCTGGCCCTTTACGCAACTGTAGTGTAGGAAAATCACTATACATTTACCCACCGAGGTAGCACTTACTGATTAGCCAGTAGAAAGTACTCCAGTTGAGTAGAGGTATTGCACAAAACGGTGGCATCTTCTTGGATAAATATGCAGGGCAGGATTCCGTCTGACACGATGCTCCTGTCACAAAAATTAAACCTCAACTGGAAGCACTTACAGATATAAATAAAGCAGGTGCCCGAGTTGAATGTCAAATTCAGTAACGCACTAATCAGCACAAAAGATACGTGAGCACGGTGGAGGCTAGGCAGGTGTGCTTTCTCCCCATATCTACCATCAACAATTTGCTGTAATCCTTGATGGAGGTCTGTGCATCCATAAGTTTCTCGAGTGCAATCCCTGTGTAGTTCCTGACACCAGGAGGTTCTGTCTCCTCATCTACTGCTCTGGTCGGTCTCTGACCCTTTATAAACAAGAGGCATGTGAACTGCATAGTAGCCCCGCCCGTTTGGCCCCAGCCCACCAGCGGTATGCAACGTCTTCCCGCCCTTTCCCCACTATGATGGACAGTTCACTCGAGGGACCCTGGCGTCCATCGGCGCAGTGGCAAAAGTTACAGACACACATGGTCGCTGGAGACAACTCTTCTGGCCCTTTACGCAGCTGTAGTGTAGGAAAAGCACTATACATTTACCCACCGAGGTAGCACTTACTGATTAGCCAGTAGAAAGTACTCCAGTTGAGTAGAGGTATTGCACAAAACAGTGGGATCTTCTTGGATAAATATGCAGGGCAGGATTCCTTCTGGCACGATGCTCCTGTCACAAAAATTAAACCTTAGCATGAAGGACTTACAGATATAAATAAAGCAGGTGCCCGAGTTGAATGTCAAATTCAGTGACGCATTAATCAGCCCAAAATCTCCGCAAGCACGCAACATTTTGCGTGTTTGCGGAGATTTTTTGCCGTTTCACGAAATTTTGCGAAAGGCAATTTCGCAAATTCCACCCACCCTTACCAATTACGATGCAGTTAGGAACATATGCTCCCATTGAAGTCAATGGCAGTCCAACCAAATCGTACCTGGAAGCATCCGGATGCATCATACTCCATCGGTCGGACTCTCCCGATCCGAGTGGGTCAGAAACCATTTCCAAACCGATTTGGTCGGGAAGTTTTCCAACCCGCATCAGAATCAGGCCCCGAATGTCCTAAGTACTCAATCTCTGCTACATCAAAACCGCATTTGTCAGCTCTCAGTGTTAAGCCAGCACCACACAAATTCTTGAAGACCGCTCTCAACCTACAATTGTGCTCTTCTGCATCAATTCCAAATACAGGAACGTCATCCTGATACACCTTTACACCATCAATCAATCAATCAATCAGGGTTTTTTTTAAAGTGCGCTACTCACCCGTGAGGGTCCCAGGGCGCTGGGGGGGCAGCTCCGGATCAGTCGAAGATCCAGGTCTTGAGGTACTTCCTGAATGTGTGCAGGGTCAGGGAATGTCTGATGTTCACAGGGAGCTTGTTCCAGGTCTTGGCTGCTATGTAGGAGAAAGCTCTCCCGCCTGCTCCGTTTCTGCGGATGCGAGGGACCTCTGTCAGGGTGAGGTTGGAGGAGCGGAGGTTCCTCTTGGGTACGTGGAAGGAGACTCACTCATTGAGGCATTTGGGTCTGATGTTGTTGAGGGATTTGTAGGTGTGGATGAGGAGCTTGAAGGTTACCCTATTCGCGATGGGGAGCCAGTGGAGGTCTCGTAGGTGTTGGGTCATGCGCTCGTGACGTGGTGTTCCGAGGACGAGTCTAGGTGCGGCGTTCTGTATGGTTTGGATCCACCCCTTTCAAGATACGCTCCATAACTCTCTGAAACACTGAAGCAGCAGAGAGGAGACCAAAAGGCATCCTCAAGAATTTAAAGGTGCCGAATGGAGTCACAGAAACGGTGAGATCTTGGGAGGTGGAGTGCAACCTGACCTGGTGATACGCAGAGGTTAAATCGAGAGATGAAAAATGCTTTGCACCCCCAAGAGAGCATAACATTTCGCTGATGTTCTGCAGTGGATAGTGATCCACCACACTGCCTTGTTTAGCTCTCTCAAGTCCACACAAAGCCTAGCCTCCCCTTTGGCCCTGTGAGCCATAACAATCGGAGAAAGCCATTCCATGTTTTCAACTTCATGTATTATGCCATTGGCAATCAACTTGTCCAATTCAACCTTTATGCTCTCCTTCACACCGAATTGCACACCCGAACTCTAGCTACCTTTGGTACTGCACCAGGCTTGATCTTGATGAAATGCTTATAATTTTTGATACACCCCAGTTTGCTGTCAAATACCTCAGGAAATTCCTTGACCCAGACTTTCCATCCATCATTTACTTGATAGATAGCAGGCAACTCATTTAAACACACAGATGGACTTTCATTAGGATCTAGGAACATTCGTAAATCACACTGATGAAATCAGCTTATGAGGGAATCACCCTTCATGGACACATACACTTTTCCCGGGATGATCCTTCCCTTAATATCAAGGGAGCCCCAAAAATAGCAGAGGAGGTCAAAAATGTCTCCTCCATACCCCCACGGTTTAGAAAAGAGGCAGAAAATGAGCAGAAACCAGCAGAGGAGGCACAAAACCAAAGTCAGCAGAGGGCAGCGGACTGGTGGCAAGCTGGACAGGAGGACCATATCAGGGGGAGCTGGCACAAGGACCTGCTCAATGGGGTCACATTGTGGCCTCCATTAAGTAGGTCCTGGGAGAGCGCGGGGCACTGGGTGGCGGGAGGAGGGAAACAGCGGAAAGAGGGTGAAAACAGGCAGAAAGAGGAAAAATGAAGGTCAGAATCGAGCAGAAAGAGGCAGAATAAAAGTAAGAAACGAGCATAAAGAGGCAAAATAAAGGTCAGAAACAAGCAGAAAGAGGCAGGATAAAGGTCAGAAACTACCAGAAGGAGGCAAAACAATGGTCAGAAATGAGTAGAACGAGGCAAAATAATGAGCAGAACGAGCAGCAAGGGGCAAAATAGAGGAAAGAAGCCAGCAGAGAAGAGGCAAAAAAATGCACAGAAAATAAGTGGAGGAGGAGGAACAAAACCAAAGGCAGCAGAGGGTAGCAGACTGTGAGCTTGCTGGATAGGAGGATCATCACAGGGGTAGCTGGCCCAAGGACCTGTACCCATAGAGTTTTCCTCCATGCCCCTGCTGTGATTTACTCCAGCGCTTCTTGTGTGTTTATACTCCAGACCCTCACTGCAACCTTGGTGCTAGAACTATGACAGAGCAAGGATTGAAGACTTTAGTTCTGTGTTTTGAAGATGAATATAGTGCCAAGGAATGGCACTTCATAGTCTTTGATATAGGTATGAGCCTTGTACCTAAGCCTGTGTTCTGAGTTTATCCCCATGTGTGCACACATTCCAATCTGTGATTTTGGGTATTCTGCTCCCTTGTCTTGCTGCTGATGGAATCTGTAAGTGTATGCCACTGAAAACAATGTATGACCATTGTATATCAATCAATGAATCAGGGGTTTATATAGTGCACTACTTACCCGTGAGGGTCTCAAGGCACTGAGTGGAGGGGGGGCAGCTCCTGATCAGTCAAAGAGCCAGGTCTTGAGGTCCTTCCTGAAAGCTTGCAGGGTTGGGGTGCGTCGAATAATATAGATGCCTGTTAGAGTACTGATGGTAACTGCCTTCTCTTGTTTTTTCCAGTCTATTGCATAGTCGCAAAATAGAGGTTCTGGTCCAGTGCATATCTACTTCACAGACACAGAAGTTCTCTGGAGCCACAAAACCTGTTACACAGTATTGCATAGCTGTTGAGCAGATCCAGTAACGCAAGTCTCTCTTTTCTTATTTTATCCCAACCCCTCTTCCCTAAAGGGTGACGCTTGATTTAAGGAATTTCCGTTCCTTAAATGGACTAGGCCCTTAGAGGGATAAGAGGTCCAACATCGGGTCTAGTGTTGTATCTGTGGTTGGGGCCAGGTGAGGGAATAACAATTGGCTGTCCTAAGGTCAGCCAATGAGCAAAGGCAGCTGTCGTAACGCTCCTGAGATCTCTGAGGCTTTCCTCTCACAGAGCTGCAGGCCAGGTACATTTTATGTTTCTGACTGTTTGGTGCTTGCATGCTTGTTTGTATAAATGTGTGAATTTGTCGTGAATATTGTGAATGGGTGTGTGTGTGTGTGCGTGTTTGTGAATGCATGAGTCTTAGTGACTATTTGTATATGATATGTGCGTGTGTGGCCCAATGCAAAAATTACTATCCACCATTGCTAGTAAGTGTGGAAATTGCATCATTCTCAAGTTTCTAGGCAATCTACTGGCAATCAAACACTCAAAAGATCATGCGACAAATGCTTTCAATTTGTCTCACCGGTGGCAATCACTTGGGGTAACATTCGAACCCAACGTTTTTCACTCAAAGGCCTGCTCTAGACAGAAGCTTAATGCAAATCAGTACTAACCATCTTCCTCATAGAAACAGCCCATCCCAAACCATGGTCATCTCACCCTTCCATCATACATCCTGCAGCCAACTGCTCTTTTTTATTTGGGAAATATGAGTTTCTCACCCCCAAATCTCACTGGCTAAGCTATGTCCCTGGCCATGGAGATTCTTTCTGATAAGGACAGTTGAATTTTTGAAGGACAGTTGGTGCTCAAGCAAAAGTGAGAGACTTAAGTTTCTTTTAACTGAAATCAGCGCAAGTTGAGGCATTGGAGATGTAAGCAGGTTTTCAGAGCCATGACTTGAATTTGTTGCTTGCATTCCATCTGGTTCACAGAATGTGACCAGCAGCAATTATGTGCCCTTGAGCTTTTGTTTTCAATACGTCATACGAGTGTAGCGAGAAACTCCTGCTGTGCTGTAACAAAAGGCTGTGCATTCGCACAATAGGGTTAGAAATGCAAATTGGTTTAAAAAGTTGCCATGGTTGGCAGATCAGAGCATACTTCCAGTTTATAGCCAGGTCAATAATTCAACATACATAGCTTTTCCTAGGGAACTACAACTTTAAATTCAACGGTAGTACTTGGTATCACCTTATTATTTTTAGCCAACTAATGCAAGACTGTGCTTTGTATTTCATGTTGTCCACTTACAAAGCTGAGAAAGCGAAGTGTTTCTTTTCTTCAGAGCACAGCCCCGGTCTATTTGTTATGCCACGCTATATCTTTATGTAGGAGAGCCTTCTCCCACATCGCAGCCAAGACCTGGAACAAGCTCCCTGTGAACATCAGGCGCTCCCCGACCCTGCACACGTTCAGGAAGGACCTCAAGACCTGGCTCTTCAACTGATCCGGATCCAATTCCCCCCCTCCCAGCGCCTTGTGACCCTCATGGGTGATTAGCGCGCTATATAAATCCCTGATTGATTGATTGATTGATTGATATGTGTCACTTAACATTTTGTTTTACTTCAGCAGTCAATCACAATGTCATTACCCTAAAGCAATCACTTTCTCTATTCAAATGACTGCTTGTTAGTGAAGACTTCTCATTCTGCTTCATCTTCTCTGAGGTTTACAGGGACTGGAGCATCATGGTTTGTATGTGGATAGCTGTCCACTTCTTTGTCTGCTTTGCTGAGTGTTAGATTTGGGGGTTTCTAGTTGGCAATGGTTTGCACCTTTGTCCAAATAGGGACCCTTGCGTCTAGTCAGGGTAAGGGGCAACACTCCTAAAATAACCCCTGCTCACCCCTTTGGTAGCTTGGCACAAGCAGGCAAGCTTATCTCAGAGGCAGTGTGTAAATCATTTGTGAACACATACAGTAATACAGTGAAAACACTACAAATGGACACCACACAGGTTTAGAAAAATAGGTAGTCTTTACTAGACTTAACACAAGACCAACAACAAAAATCCACTATACTGTAATCAAAAATAGACTTCAAAATGGAAGGAAATAGCTTAGTTCACTTTAGATTGTAAATGCAACACTTTACTCTCAAAGTACCTTGGATGCGTAACGCAGAACAAGCAAAAGGGTCACAGCGAAGGTGATGCGTCAGTTCCTAACGCTCAGGGGAGTGGATGCGTGGGTTCCTTACTGCTGCACAGGGGAGTTGATGCTCGCTTCCTTGCTGTGTGGGGAGGTGATGCGTCGGTTCCTTACTGCAATCCATTGTGATGACGCTCCAGGGCGATGCGACAAGATGGCGTCTTGGTTATAATGCGACAATGTAGATGCAATGCGTGCACGCCCGACGGCTGTGCGGCGACTCAGTGATCATCTGAGCCGCGACAGGCCCTGCGTCACGCTTCTCCAGTGATGCGACGGTGACCTCTTCGGAGGCGGCACGCTTCTCTGGTGATGCAGCGTGCTTTGGCAATGCGAGGGCGACAGCGGCAGCGGTGGCACTCTTCCTCTGCGATGCGATGGCAACTGCTGCGGCATCGACACCCTTCTAATTGTTGAGTCGCACTTCCAGCTCCCAGCAAAACGCAGTCTCTTAGAAGGCCCAGCACAACAGCAGGCACTTCAATTCCGAGCAGGGGAATTCAGGGGGGAGCTGGTGGTGCAGACTTGTTTCCCTGAGACTTCAGGCAGGAGGCAAGCTCAAAGTTCAAGCCCTTGGAGATTATTCTTCAAGATGATGAAAGTACACTCAGTCCTCTTCTCCTTTCTTTGGCTATGAAGGAACCACTGCAGGCCAACCCCCAAACACACAGCACAGGGGTATTCTCCTCCTTCAGCTTCCTGGTTCTTCTCCTCAGCAAAGGTTTGTCTTGATTTCCAGAAGTGATCTAAAGTTCTGTGGTCTGGGTCCTCCTTTTTATACTCATAAATCCTTTGTCTCTGAAGGCAGAGAGTGTCTGTACCTAGTCCAAACCAGTTCTGAGTACATTCTGCCAGTGCACAACTTCTTCCTTTGTAAGTGTGGGCCAGGGTCATCAGACGAACCAAAGGAGGTGGAGCCAGCATTGTGGAAGGCGGCAAAGCCCTTTTCAGGCCCAGGTGCTACTCCTCCCACCACTCCTCATACAGATAGGTCTATTCAGCCTTGTGCTGACTCACCCTGTCTCCTGGAGCCACGCCAGCCCCTGTCACTCACAAATAGGCCTGGGCGGTAAATTCCGTTCCGTTCGCGGAATTTGCGAAATTTGGGTAATTTTGCGTTCCGCGGAGAACGCGGAATTGCAAAAAATCTACGTTCCGCAACTTCGCAAAATTTTTTGCTTGTTCGCGTTCTCGATATGCGTGTTCGCAAGATATTTCACCCCGAGCACGCAAATAGCGATCGCGAACAGGAAAAAATTATCGCGAACAAGCAATTCCGCGTGTTCGCGGAATTTCTGCATGTTCGCGGAGATTTTTTACCGTTTCGCGGAGGTTTGCGTAACGCGATTACGCTAATTCCGCCCACCCCTACTCACAAACCAGACATGGAATACACAACCTAGCAGATGCAGGCTTCGATGGTTAGGCAAGAAAATACCTACTTTCTAAAAGTGGTATTTTCAAACACAGAATGTTAAAACCAACTTCACTAAAAGATGTATTTTATCATTATGAGTTCAGGCATACTAAACTCGAATTTCTACCTAGTTCCCTGAGTCAGTTAGGATTATAAGATGTTATAATCAAACTGCCCATTCTGGCCTATGGGAACAGGTAGCCTTGCAATAGTGAAAAACGAAAATGGCTGTAATTCACTATCCGGACATGCCACACACATAAGCAATTTCTAAAGACAATGGTCCCTAGACAGTTTACGAAATTGGAGCAAACAGTAAACATATGCTAGATAGACTATATGTTCTTTGTCCAGCCGGACAGAATTTTAATGATTAAATAAATGCATATAAGGAAAATCAAGTACAAATTCAAGTGGGACACAACCTGTGTCCAACTCCCAACCTTAGACAAACCAAGTCTATGGCATGCCCTACCTCTTACATACAATGCACCCTGCCCTTGGTCCTACCTTAGGGGTGGCTAACATGTAGAAAAGGGAAGGTTTAGGGACTGATATGTGGGTGCACTTACCAAGTCAACATGGCAGCACTAGGCTGCACAAAGGCTCTGCAATGGCAGGCCTGAGCCAAAGGTTAGCAGCTGCTCCGGTGGGTGGCACAATCAGTGCTTTAAGCCCACCAGCAGCATTTGATTTACATGCCCTGGGCACAAACGGTGCACTGTACTAGGGTCTGACAAGTAAATCAAATAAGCCAATCATGGAGTCACTAATTCATTACAACAATTTACAATAGAGAGCATATGCACTTTAGCACTGATCAGCAGTGGTAAAGTGCCCAGAGTCATAAAACAGGTCAGAAAAAATACAGGAGGAAGGCAAAATGTTCAGGGATGACCCTGCATAAAGGGCCAATTCCAACACTGAGTATGCAAGATCTTGGTGAATTAACAGGGATATGGGGTAACCTAATGTGGACAATACATGGATTAGGATCCATGAAATGGAGTGGCATTAATTTCTACCTTTAGGGAAAGCATTACGAATTGCATGCAACCAGATGTAATGACTGTTCACTGCAAAGGGAATGATTTAGGCATAGTTACTGGTGGTGCTTATCATTCAAAATTACCTTTGAAAAGTGAATACATCTCTTACTTCATGCAGTCTTTGTCTGTTTCTACATCTGCCAAAGACAGAAGAGGGAATGGCACCATTTTTGTCTCCAAATATACAAATCTGGGAAACTTCTCAACAAAGTTATTTCTGCATACCTCTGTGACCATAGCACGGGATTCATCTACAACAATAACATCCGGTTCAACATGCCTGGAATTTGTTTGAGCAATGGAGTGTATTTGATAGCAGAATGAAACAGGAACTTCTTTAGCAACCTGGAGCAATGTATCCAATTGTATCTATAACTGTACACAAAACAAATCATGAACCCAGACGCTCTTCTCAGAGGCACCTCCGCTTTATAATTAGTTTGTTTTTGTAAACGTTTTTGCAATTTGCAGGATATGTGGTTCCAAGGTCAAACCCTGTTTTGCCGCATAGATTTCCTGTAGCTCCCATGATAATTCCATCACTGGATCCTTCAACTTACAAAAAAAAGATAATTTAAAGAATTCCATAAGTAGAAACACTTAGGCACAGGGCCAGTTCTGCAGTCAGGCACTGTATCTCAACCTCTGTGGGCCTCCTTCCCCCACTTCACATGAATTTAAGTTATGTGTGGTGAGGGTCAGATGCAGGGACTAGCATATATATATATATATATATATATATTTTCTTCAAAGGCCCTTGCGCTCGGAGAGTGCACTCGATGCAGTTCCGCCCATCAGGGATTGTATAGCCTCGCTGCAGCTCACCCCTCTGTCATTCGTAATTGATTCATGCTCGACGCGTTTCGAGGTCACCCGCCTCTTAGTCATGAGCAGGTATACAGAGGCATTTGGAAAATTCATCACCAGTGTTCT
This sequence comes from Triturus cristatus, assembly GCF_964204655.1. Taxonomy (NCBI): domain Eukaryota; kingdom Metazoa; phylum Chordata; class Amphibia; order Caudata; family Salamandridae; genus Triturus; species Triturus cristatus. The sequence continues at coordinate 885,257,177 of NC_140583.1, forward strand.
TTTATTAGTTAATTTGAATTGGACCGCCTTTAGTGGGCGTGACTATCGTCAATGTCAGATGGCATGATGGACATCGTAGTCCCACCGGTGAGTACATTATGTTACCTTAGTAGGCTCCATGCTGCTGTACAGTCTTTAAAGCTTTCATTTAAACCTTTTGTAGGAAAGAATTTCAGATGAGGCGGGCTTCATTTAGCAGAAGGAACGGCATGCTTCTAGGAATGGAACATTGTCCTCCACGGCCTTCCTGACACCCAGGAATGGTGCACATCTCATTCACGCGGCTCGGGCAGCCGCGTATTTCTATTTTCTTCAAAGGCCCTTGCGCTCGGAGAGTGCACTCGATGCAGTTCCGCCCATCAGGGATTGTATAGCCTCGCTGCAGCTCACCCCTCTGTCATTCGTAATTGATTCATGCTCGACGCGTTTCGAGGCCACCCGCCTCTTAGTCATGAGCAGGTATACAGAGGCATTTGGAAAATTCATCACCAGTGTTCTTTTATTAGTTAATTTGAATTGGACCGCCTTTAGTGGGCGTGACTATCATCAATGTCAGATGGCATGATGGACATCGTAGTCCCACCGGTGAGTACATTATGTTACCTTAGTAGGCTCCATGCTGCTGTACAGTCTTTAAAGCTTTCATTTAAACCTTTTGTAGGAAAGAATTTCAGATGAGGCGGGCTTCATTTAGCAGAAGGAACGGCATGCTTCTAGGAATGGAACATTGTCCTCCATGGCCTTCCTGACACCCAGGAATGGTGCACATCTCATTCACGTGGCTCGGGCAGCCGCGTATTTCTATTTTCTTCAAAGGCCCTTGCGCTCGGAGAGTGCACTCGATGCAGTTCCGCCCATCAGGGATTGTATAGCCTCGCTGCAGCTCACCCCTCTGTCATTCGTAATTGATTCATGCTCGACGCGTTTCGAGGCCACCCGCCTCTTAGTCATGAGCAGGTATACAGAGGCATTTGGAAAATTCATCACCAGTGTTCTTTTATTAGTTAATTTGAATTGGACCGCCTTTAGTGGGCGTGACTATCGTCAATGTCAGATGGCATGATGGACATCGTAGTCCCACCGGTGAGTACATTATGTTACCTTAGTAGGCTCCATGCTGCTGTACAGTCTTTAAAGCTTTCATTTAAACCTTTTGTAGGAAAGAATTTCAGATGAGGCGGGCTTCATTTAGCAGAAGGAACGGCATGCTTCTAGGAATGGAACATTGTCCTCCAAGGCCTTCCTGACACCCAGGAATGGTGCACATCTCATTCACGTGGCTCGGGCAGCCGCGTATTTCTATTTTCTTCAAAGGCCCTTGCGCTCGGAGAGTGCACTCGATGCAGTTCCGCCCATCAGGGATTGTATAGCCTCGCTGCAGCTCACCCCTCTGTCATTCGTAATTGATTCATGCTCGACGCGTTTCGAGGCCACCCGCCTCTTAGTCATGAGCAGGTATACAGAGGCATTTGGAAAATTCATCACCAGTGTTCTTTTATTAGTTAATTTGAATTGGACCGCCTTTAGTGGGCGTGACTATCGTCAATGTCAGATGGCATGATGGACATCGTAGTCCCACCGGTGAGTACATTATGTTACCTTAGTAGGCTCCATGCTGCTGTACAGTCTTTAAAGCTTTCATTTAAACCTTTTGTAGGAAAGAATTTCAGATGAGGCGGGCTTCATTTAGCAGAAGGAACAGCATGCTTCTAGGAATGGAACATTGTCCTCCACGGCCTTCCTGACACCCAGGAATGGTGCACATCTCATTCACGCGGCTCGGGCAGCCGCGTATTTCTATTTTCTTCAAAGGCCCTTGCGCTCGGAGAGTGCACTCGATGCAGTTCCGCCCATCAGGGATTGTATAGCCTCGCTGCAGCTCACCCCTCTGTCATTCGTAATTGATTCATGCTCGACGCGTTTCGAGGCCACCCGCCTCTTAGTCATGAGCAGGTATACAGAGGCATTTGGAAAATTCATCACCAGTGTTCTTTTATTAGTTAATTTGAATTGGACCGCCGTTAGTGGGCGTGACTATCGTCAATGTCAGATGGCATGATGGACATCGTAGTCCCACCGGTGAGTACATTATGTTACCTTAGTAGGCTCCATGCTGCTTTACAGTCTTTAAAGCTTTCATTTAAACCTTTTGTAGGAAAGAATTTCAGATGAGGCGGGCTTCATTTAGCAGAAGGAACGGCATGCTTCGAGGAATGGAACATTGTCCTCCACGGCCTTCCTGACACCCAGGAATGGTGCACATCTCATTCACGCGGCTCGGGCAGCCGCGTATTTCTATTTTCTTCAAAGGCCCTTGCGCTCGGAGAGTGCACTCGATGCAGTTCCGCCCATCAGGGATTGTATAGCCTCGCTGCAGCTCACCCCTCTGTCATTCGTAATTGATTCATGCTCGACGCGTTTCGAGGCCACCCGCCTCTTAGTCATGAGCAGGTATACAGAGGCATTTGGAAAATTCATCACCAGTGTTCTTTTATTAGTTAATTTGAATTGGACCGCCTTTAGTTGGCGTGACTATCGTCAATGTCAGATGGCATGATGGACATCGTAGTCCCACCGGTGAGTACATTATGTTACCTTAGTAGGCTCCATGCTGCTGTACAGTCTTTAAAGCTTTCATTTAAACCTTTTGTAGGAAAGAATTTCAGATGAGGCGGGCTTCATTTAGCAGAAGGAACGGCATGCTTCTAGGAATGGAACATTGTCCTCCACGGCCTTCCTGACACCCAGGAATGGTGCACATCTCATTCACGCGGCTCGGGCAGCCGCGTATTTCTATTTTCTTCAAAGGCCCTTGCGCTCGGAGAGTGCACTCGATGCAGTTCCGCCCATCAGGGATTGTATAGCCTCGCTGCAGCTCACCCCTCTGTCATTCGTAATTGATTCATGCTCGACGCGTTTCGAGGCCACCCGCCTCTTAGTCATGAGCAGGTATACAGAGGCATTTGGAAAATTCATCACCAGTGTTCTTTTATTAGTTAATTTGAATTGGACCGCCTTTAGTGGGCGTGACTATCGTCAATGTCAGATGGCATGATGGACATCGTAGTCCCACCGGTGAGTACATTATGTTACCTTAGTAGGCTCCATGCTGCTGTACAGTCTTTAAAGCTTTCATTTAAACCTTTTGTAGGAAAGAATTTGAGATGAGGCGGGCTTCATTTAGCAGAAGGAACGGCATGCTTCTAGGAATGGGACATTGTCCTCCACGGCCTTCCTGACACCCAGGAATGGTGCACATCTCATTCACGCGGCTCGGGCAGCCGCGTATTTCTATTTTCTTCAAAGGCCCTTGCGCTCGGAGAGTGCACTCGATGCACTTCCGCCCATCAGAGATTGTATAGCCTCGCTGCAGCTCACCCCTCTGTCATTCGTAATTGATTCATGCTCGACGCGTTTCGAGGCCACCCGCCTCTTAGTCATGAGCAGGTATACAGAGGCATTTGGAAAATTCATCACCAGTGTTCTTTTATTAGTTAATTTGAATTGGACCGCCTTTAGTGGGCGTGACTATCGTCAATGTCAGATGGCATGATGGACATCGTAGTCCCACCGGTGAGTACATTATGTTACCTTAGTAGGCTCCATGCTGCTGTACAGTCTTTAAAGCTTTCATTTAAACCTTTTGTAGGAAAGAATTTCAAATGAGGCGGGCTTCATTTAGCAGAAGGAACGGCATGCTTCTAGGAATGGAACATTGTCCTCCACGGCCTTCCTGACACCCAGGAATGGTGCACATCTCATTCACACGGCTCGGGCAGCCGCGTATTTCTATTTTCTTCAAAGGCCCTTGCGCTCGGAGAGTGCACTCGATGCAGTTCCGCCCATCAGGGATTGTATAGCCTCGCTGCAGCTCACCCCTCTGTCATTCGTAATTGATTCATGCTCGACGCGTTTCGAGGCCACCCGCCTCATAGTCATGAGCAGGTATACAGAGGCATTTGGAAAATTCATCACCAGTGTTCTTTTATTAGTTAATTTGAATTGGACCGCCTTTAGTGGGCGTGACTATCGTCAATGTCAGATGGCATGATGGACATCGTAGTCCCACCGGTGAGTACATTATGTTACCTTAGTAGGCTCCATGCTGCTGTACAGTCTTTAAAGCTTTCATTTAAACCTTTTGTAGGAAAGAATTTCAGATGAGGCGGGCTTCATTTAGCAGAAGGAACGGCATGCTTCTAGGAATGGAACATTGTCCTCCACGGCCTTCCTGACACCCAGGAATGGTGCACATCTCATTCACGCGGCTCGGGCAGCCGCGTATTTCTATTTTCTTCAAAGGCCATTGCGCTCGGAGAGTGCACTCGATGCAGTTCCGCCCATCAGGGATTGTATAGCCTCGCTGCAGCTCACCCCTCTGTCATTCGTAATTGATTCATGCTCGACGCGTTTCGAGGCCACCCGCCTCGTAGTCATGAGCAGGTATACAGAGGCATTTGGAAAATTCATCACCAGTGTTCTTTTATTAGTTAATTTGAATTGGACCGCCTTTAGTGGGCGTGACTATCGTCAATGTCAGATGGCATGATGGACATCGTAGTCCCACCGGTGAGTACATTATGTTACGTTAGTAGGCTCCATGCTGCTGTACAGTCTTTAAAGCTTTCATTTTAACCTTTTGTAGGAAAGAATTTCAGATGAGGCGGGCTTCATTTAGCAGAAGGAACGGCATGCTTCTAGGAATGGAACATTGTCCTCCACGGCCTTCCTGACACCCAGGAATGGTGCACATCTCATTCACGCGGCTCGGGCAGCCGCGTATTTCTATTTTCTTCAAAGGCCCTTGCGCTCGGAGAGTGCACTCGATGCAGTTCCGCCCATCAGGGATTGTATAGTCTCGCTGCAGCTCACCCCTCTGTCATTCGTAATTGATTCATGCTCGACGCGTTTCGAGGCCACCCGCCTCTTAGTCATGAGCAGGTATACAGAGGCATTTGGAAAATTCATCACCAGTGTTCTTTTATTAGTTAATTTGAATTGGACCGCATTTAGTGGGCGTGACTACCGTCAATGTCAGATGGCATGATGGACATCGTAGTCCCACCGGTGAGTACATTATGTTACCTTAGTAGGCTCCATGCTGCTGTACAGTCTTTAAAGCTTTCATTTAAACCTTTTGTAGGAAAGAATTTCAGATGAGGCGGGCTTCATTTAGCAGAAGGAACGGCATGCTTCTAGGAATGGAACATTGTCCTCCACGGCCTTCCTGACACCCAGGAATGGTGCACATCTCATTCACGCGGCTCGGGCAGCTGCATATTTCTATTTTCTTCAAAGGCCCTTGCGCTCGGAGAGTGCACTCGATGCAGTTCCGCCCATCAGGGATTGTATAGCCTTGCTGCAGCTCACCCCTCTGTCATTCGTAATTGATTCATGCTCGACGCGTTTCGAGGCCACCCGCCTCTTAGTCATGAGCAGGTATACAGAGGCATTTGGAAAATTCATCACCAGTGTTCTTTTATTAGTTAATTTGAATTGGACCGCCTTTAGTGGGCGTGACTATCGTCAATGTCAGATGGCATGATGGACATCGTAGTCCCACCGGTGAGTACATAATGTTACCTTAGTAGGCTCCATGCTGCTGTACAGTCTTTAAAGCTTTCATTTAAACCTTTTGTAGGAAAGAATTTCAGATGAGGCGGGCTTCATTTAGCAGAAGGAACGGCATGCTTCTAGGAATGGAACATTGTCCTCCACGGCCTTCCTGACACCCAGGAATGGTGCACATCTCATTCACGCGGCTCGGGCAGCCGCGTATTTCTATTTTCTTCAAAGGCCCTTGCGCTCGGAGAGTGCACTCGATGCAGTTCCGCCCATCAGGGATTGTATAGTCTCGCTGCAGCTCACCCCTCTGTCATTCGTAATTGATTCATGCTCGACGCGTTTCGAGGCCACCCGCCTCTTAGTCATGAGCAGGTATACAGAGGCATTTGGAAAATTCATCACCAGTGTTCTTTTATTAGTTAATTTGAATTGGACCGCATTTAGTGGGCGTGACTATCGTCAATGTCAGATGGCATGATGGACATCGTAGTCCCACCGGTGACTACATTATGTTACCTTAGTAGGCTCCATGCTGCTGTACAGTCTTTAAAGCTTTCATTTAAACCTTTTGTAGGAAAGAATTTCAGATGAGGCGGGCTTCATTTAGCAGAAGGAACGGCATGCTTCTAGGAATGGAACATTGTCCTCCACGGCCTTCCTGACACCCAGGAATGGTGCACATCTCATTCACGCGGCTCGGGCAGCTGCATATTTCTATTTTCTTCAAAGGCCCTTGCGCTCGGAGAGTGCACTCGATGCAGTTCCGCCCATCAGGGATTGTATAGCCTTGCTGCAGCTCACCCCTCTGTCATTCGTAATTGATTCATGCTCGACGCGTTTCGAGGCCACCCGCCTCTTAGTCATGAGCAGGTATACAGAGGCATTTGGAAAATTCATCACCAGTGTTCTTTTATTAGTTAATTTGAATTGGACCGCCTTTAGTGGGCGTGACTATCGTCAATGTCAGATGGCATGATGGACATCGTAGTCCCACCGGTGAGTACATAATGTTACCTTAGTAGGCTCCATGCTGCTGTACAGTCTTTAAAGCTTTCTTTTAAACCTTTTGTAGGAAAGAATTTCAGATGAGGCGGGCTTCATTTAGCAGAAGGAACGGCATGCTTCTAGGAATCGAACATTGTCCTCCACGGCCTTCCTGACACCCAGGAATGGTGCACATCTCATTCACGCGGCTCGGGCAGCCGCGTATTTCTATTGTCTTCAAAGGCCCTTGCGCTCGGAGAGTGCACTCGATGCAGTTCCGCCCATCAGGGATTGTATAGCCCGATGTTGTATGCTAAATAAAGCCCACATTTCAAGACCTCCTTCCTACTAAAGGACTTGAATTCAAGCTCGAACATTACACAGGGGCTCAAAACCTACTAAAGGATATGTACTAAGAATTACCTGTTGGACTGCCATAACCATCATGCAAATCGGCATCATTATAAGCCACGCCCACTAAGGGCGTTTTTCATTCAATAAAAGGTGAATGTTAAAGCAGGTGATACTCTTTGTGCCTCTGTGGAGAAGCTCATGACTAAGAGGCGTGGTTGCCTCGAAACGCGTCGGGCATGGCCAAAAATGCTGGACTGAAAGGAAGCGAGCGGCAAGGAGGCAAATAATACCATTTGGTGCAAACATCGTCAAGTGCCCTCTCAAGCGCATGGGCCTTTGGTGGTAATATATATATATATATATATATATATATATATATATATATTTATAATTTAATTTGTGTGGCGCAACAGCTACCCAAAAAGGGTTTCCAGGCACCTGGACGGACTGAGTGCAGAGTGGTAAGAGCGAGATGGGATTACTGGTTGAATAGTCAGGTCTTAAGGGATCTGCGGAAGCTAGTGTAAATGGTTTCTTTGCGGATAGCAAGAGAAAGAGTGTTCCAGAGGGTGGGGCCGAGATGAGAAAAGGACCTTCCACCCATCCTGGCGAGTTGGAACCAGAGTTTGGGCATTTGCTCAAATCCTACACCCCCTCCTATCACAGGCACATGACCACTTCTATGCAAGGCGTTTGTCACTCTAAGGGCTGGGAGTCTACAGTGGCCGGCCCCACACACTTCCCATTATGGCTCTTCATCTCCTGCTGTGCACAGCTTCTGGTGTGGGATATTGGGCCTTGCCTACAACTAGGCCCAGTGCTCCACCCTATGCAGGTGTGCAACTACTGATACTGTGGTGCTGCTGTCGTGAGGAGGGCCTGGCCTCTGGTTGACCCTTTACCGTAGCCTAGGCAGTCATTTTGCCTGAGATGCGGATGGTCATTGGCAGTGCACAGAGAGATAAGCATGCAGTGGGTCGGCCGTTTGCAGCGGTGGTTAGCTGGAGGACACTAAAGGGTCTAGCTTTTGTCAAGCTTCAAGATCCTATTTGAGATCTACGTGTCTAGGTCTGCATCTCTGGACCCCCATAAGTCTAATATGGATCTTTGGCGCTTGATACAGGTATGGAAAGCTTGCAGGTACAGCTGAATTAGCACTGGATCCGCAGTACCACCAGTTCACTCCCTATTCCAAAAGCTCTCAGGTGAGCCAAAGCCTCAGAAGCAAGGCTAAATGCTTGTCCCAAAAGGCATCGGGCATCAATTATTCTGCCTTGCTAACCTGATTGTCAAGAACTAATAATGGGTACTTGGTTACAACTCACGGTGTTCAACAGTACAGATCCCAAAGAGCACAAATGGAGAAAGACCCCAGTTGTTACACCTGGTGCTCACTACCTCATATCTGCCTTGGGACCCTCTGACCTGGGTTACTGACAATATAAATGAAAGGAAGTACGATAGAAGGTAGGAAACAAGGACATTAACAAATATCATTTATAGGAGCCCAAGCAATTTGTGTCTGCCTTTTCTATCAAATCAACATTTAAGCTGCCCCAAGATGAAGAAAAGCAACTGTTGAGTACAGTTATCTCCTTACAATAATACATCTGGAAAATCTATATAAGGAAAGGGGGCAAAGGTCTGATATAGTTAACCAAACTTTAAAACAATGACATCTGAAAGAAGATAAGCAAATAAAGAAAGAAGAGAAATACAAAATACAATAAGGGTGAACAGCAAACACAATAGAGAAGACCAGACCTGGCTGTGAAAAAAGGTTATATACAACAAAGATTCCCAAAAAATAATAGAGACTATGTATTTCAAAAGCTGTTATAGATGCCCTATCAAAAAAAGGCTCAGAACACATCTCCTTTGGTTTGGACTGAGTACCAGTACAAAAATAAAAGAAGGGGGGAATGGAAAAAAAAACACCTCGAAGGGATAACTAGTCCCAGTCCCTAAATGAACAGAAAAAGAGCCCTCACTTGAGACGATAAGCTTCTCATTCTGATTTAGCATTCATAAGAGTCATCTGTGTCATCCTTATCCAATAATAGGACCATGTGATATACTTAACTTTACTTGGAGTTTATATTAGCTCCTAGTGAATCCTATTAAAGAGTATTCAATGTGTGCTTTTATTAGGCACTTTTAATACAGCACAATCTAACTATCAAGACTCATGCCCTAAATATTGACAAAACAGTACTCAAACTAATTGGATGGGCTTGAAACTTCAAATGAGCACTCATCAGTATGACCACAGTAGCCCCGCTGTCTGAGATTGCCATGCATTCTAATGGCACAAGTAACCAGATGGCTGGGCTTGAACCAACCAGATGGGCGAACATGGAGGATGGCCATATGTTCGCACCAAGTGTTCCGAAATATTTCTGCTTACCCTTGGAGTATCCAGCTGCGCCCTGGGGGACTCTGTAAGCCAGGTTCATGGAGCCCAGACTCAGCGCCAGGCCCAGCCAGGTCAGGATCAAGGGGATCTCAGACTCAGTGCTAGGTCAGAGCTTCTCACCCCGTGGAAGCAGAGGAGATCTTGTCTGGCCTGTCCTAGGCACTTTGCGATTCAGACACATGGTGCATAGAACCCAACCCCAGGGAACCATGCCCACAGGCCTTCTGAAGCTCTGTACTAGGTCATTGTCAGATTTTTCACCACAACAGAAAGAGAGACTAGCCATCTGGTTGCTTGCTTGTACAGGCTTCCTCAAAGCGTTTGCACCATCCAGGGTAAGGGTGGGCGGAATTTGCGAAATTGCCTTTCGCAAAATTTCACGAAACGGCAAAAAATCTCTGCGAACACGTAAAATGTTGCGTGCTCCCGGAGATTTTGGGCTGATTAATGCGTTACTAACTTTGACCTTCAACTCGGGCACCTGCTTTATTTATATCTGTAAGTCCTTCCTGTTGAGGTTTAATTTTTGTGACAGGAGCATCGTGCCAGAAGGAATCCTGCCCTGCATATTTATCCAAGAAGATGCCACCGTTTTGTGCAATACCTCTACTCAACTGGAGTACTTTCTACTGGCTAATCAGTAAGTGCTACCTCGGTGGATAAATGTATAGTGCTTTTCCTACACTTCAGCTGTGTAAAGGGCCAGAAGAGTTGCCTCCAGCGACCATGTGTGTCTGTAACTTTTGCCACAGCGCCAATGGGTGCCGGGGTCCCGCGAGTGAGCTGTCCATCATAGTGGGGAAAGGGCGGGAAGACTTTGCACACCGCTGGTGTGTGGGCTGGGGCCAAACGGGCGGGGCTTCTATGCAATTCACATGCCTCTTGCTATAAAGGGTCAGAGACCGACCAGAGCAGCAGATGAGGAGACAGAAGCTCCTGGTGTCAGGAACTACACGGGGATTGCGCTCGAGAAACTCATGAATGCACAGACCTCCATCAAGGATTACAGCAAATTGTTGACGGTAGATATGGGGAGAAAGCACACCTGCCTAGCCTCCACCGTGCTCACAAATCTTTTGTGCTGATTAGCGCGTTACTGAATTTGACCTTCAACTCGGGCAACTGCTTTATTTATAGCTGTAAGTGCTTCCTGTTGAGGTTTAATTTTTGTGACAGGAGCATCGTGCCAGAAGGAATCCTGCCCTGCATATTTATCCAAGAAGATGCCACCATTTTGTGCAATACCTCTACTCAATTGGAGTACTTTCTACTGGCTAATCAGTAAGTGCTACCTCGGTGGGTAAATGTATAGTGCTTTTCCTACACTACAGCTGCGTAAGGGGCCAGAAGAGTTGTTTCCAGTGACCATGTGTGTCTATAACTTTTGCACCGCGTCGATAGGTGCCGGGGTCCCTCGAATGAGCTGTGCATTATAGTGGGGAAAGGACGGGAAGACTTTGCACACCACTGGTGTGTGGGCTGGGGCCAAACGGGCGGGGCTTCTATGCAGTTCACATGCCTCTTGTTTATAAAGGGTCAGAGACCGACCAGAGCAGCAGATGAGGAGACAGAAACTCCTGGTGTCAGGAACTACACGGGGATTACGCTCGAGAAACTCATGAATCCACCGTGCTCACAAATCTTTTGTGCTGATTAGCGCGTTACTGAATTTGACCTTCAACTCGGGCACCTGCTTTATTTATAGCTGTAAGTGCTTCCTGTTGAGGTTTAATGACAGGAGCATCGTGCCAGAATGAATCCTGCCCTGCATATTTACGTTCGCGAGTTTTGACATTTTCGCGTTCCGTGCGGAATACGAAAATGTCGAAATTTCACAATTTCCGCGAGCGGAACGGAAATTGTCGCCCACCCTTAATCGAGGGCACCCATACCCTTTCTCTAGTAATCCGGAGGAAGGCTACTAATCTTTCCTTTACTTTTACTGCACAATTGTAGAGAGAGGGGTTACTGCATGGATGCTTCTGACTCATGGAGTCCTGCCTGGACTTGATTCTTCAAATGAGTTCTTATTGGGATTTCCAGGGCAGCCAGGCTATATGGTCACCCCAAGAAATCGTATGGTGCTGTGGGACCAGATGGCTGGACTGGAAGGACAACTTATGCTCTGACTCTTGTCCGAGGCATAGCTTTCTACTCTGACAAAGCAGGGAGGCCAGTGGGTGGACACGGGAGCCCACGTCCAACGGATTGGGCCCCACAGCCCTGCTAGAGTTCTGACCCGGGTCACAATCAGAGCTTTCCACTCCAGCAAAGCAGAGAGAGTCCCTGCTGAGCCCCATTGCATTCACCTTCGAACACAGTGGGAAGACAGAGCCCAGGTCCAGGGGAGTGTGCCATCCAAGCACGATGGAGTTCTGACTCATGTCCCAGGTTTCCACCTCAGCAGGGAGGCACTACTGGTCCCTTCAGAACCCTGTCATGGTTACTTTTCGACACAAAAAGTGGGCAGATGGAGCCCAGGCCCAGGGGACAATATCCCTTGGCCTGTTGGAACACTGACCTAAGTCCTGGTTAGAGCTTTCTGCCCTCTCAAGGCCCAGGTAAGCCTCTCACAGGGCCTGCAGAGATCTATCCCGGGTACTTTGTGACATGGCGGATGGGTGAAGGGAGCCTAGGCCAGGGGGCCATGCAACTCATCCATACTCTGTCCCTACTAATCTGGAGGAAGGCCACTAGTTTATCTTGTACTTTGTGCACACTGGGTGGCAGAGAAGGGCAATCGAGCGAATGTATCTCATGGAGCACTGACTGGGGTTGATTCTTCAAGTGAGCCCTCATGCATACTTCAAGGGCAGATCTACCTGTCTAGCTTGCTTCTTTACTTGTATGTTTGTTTGTCTCTTTCTTCTCTTTTTCCCTATTGTTTCATGCAAATCGTTACCAGAAATGTTGGTGTGACAAATGTTATATGTATATGTTATTGCAGTCTCACAGATATAATCTTACATGACTATCAGTTGCTGCAACACAAATGTTTACAACTTGGTAGTTTAGCATGCAGATTTTACAACTATAGACATTGTCACACAATTTAATATAACTATAATATAACTACTTACAATGCTGCACTTTACAATGTGTTTTTTACCAAGCATGTAAAAAAGCAGCATTGTAAGGATCGAACGAGAATATAAAACAAATACAATACACAAAATATAAAGTCACTGTTTAAAAAAGAAAATGAATATTTCAGTCCCCATTATTTGATACGTAAGATGGTCGAAACGTTCATTTTTAAAATCATTTAAAATTGTATATAGTTCAGTCCCAGATCGATTACAATAAAATATATACATTCTCAATCATATTTTTAAATACATTATGATTACGCATCACTACACATATAAAACTATCTGCCACCTTTTTTTCACTACTCCTTAGGTGACCATTTTCAGCTGAGGACGTACTACTCAGGAAATCAAGCTGAGGATGTTGTCATCCTTCTACGATCTCTGGTAAGAACATATACATGCAAAACAAAACACACATATAGAGTATATGATTAAGAAAATGTCAAAAATTGCTATATTTCTATAAAAACAAATTAGAACTAATTGAACCAATTCATATCGACTTGAATCCAATTCTTTTAAGAAAAAAAAACCCTTCAGTTAAAAAAAACAAGGTAAGTAAGTAAATCGTATTTTTACACACTCATTATTCAGGGAATATTTTTTAAGAAAACGAAACTTAAAAAAGTGGCTAACTTTTACCAATTGATCCAAACAGAAAAAGAACCTAAAGCATAGTACTGATATTTGAAAGGTGTTAAAAAATATTTCAAGCAAATTTGCAGATAGGAATTAGAATAAGATACTACCATCTATTTAAACACATATTTTTTTCATTTATAACTGCATTTATCGACACAATTATGAAAAATATAACACATATGGCACTTTAATGTTTTTTATTTATTAAAAGAAACATAAAACCCAAACAGTTTTTTCATTATTTTTCCTACTTTTTTCACTTTAATTTCCTTTTTCAAATAATTCTCATATCACTTTCCCACACCTCTATGGAAAGATTGTCCTTGTTCTGTTTCTACCATGGCTACTTTGTTACTTATTTGTTGCGTGTATGTTAGTTTCTCTAGTTGGTGGAGTATTGCAGTCAAGCTTTGATGAATACTCCTGCATAGGTTAAGTAGGAACTTTAACACATTTTTACCAAAAAACATTGTTGAGGTTACTTCTACTGTATGGTTAGGATAAAGGAGGTTACTTCTAGGTCAATGCTTGTTTTTCAGTGTTTAGTTTGTATTTTGAAACTTTTTTCCTTATTCAGCTTGCCAAATTACCAGATTCCCTTTTATTCCTTTTAATTTGTTTTCTTTTTGATTTTGATTTTTTTGTTTTTCATTTACAAGGTAGTAGATGGGATTTTACTTCTAGTGTACTCCATTATTTTTCGGTTGAGCATCTGCGTGCAAGACCTGCTGTAATCACTTTAGTTAGTGTAATCCCGCCTGCTGCTTACCATACGCTGACTCCAGCGTCCCTCATCTTTCCTGTCTCCTAATTGGTTCACACACCCGATAGATCAGTTCCGTTTCTAACTGAGGAACACCGCTCAACTACAGATTTGTTCCATACTATTCCCTTGCCCTCTTTTCCAATGCGTACATTTTCCCGCTACAGTAATTAATTTTGGCATCATATTTTGTTAATTCTTACTGGCTTTAACAATGCTTGTTTGTTTTTCCTCATTTGGCATGTGTATGTGGCATGTTTTGTTTTATGTAGGTAATGGTTTTTGGAAGGAGGCATGGATAAGCAGCTAAATGGGAATTAGTGTGTTGAGTAATTCTTAGAACCATCCGAGAAAGAGCATTACATGTCTGTTAAAACTCATAATTAAATGTACCCTTATTCAAAGAGCTCAGCTGAAACTAGTAAAGTAAGAATGTCATTAACACATGTAAATCAGCTGCACCCTTAAGAGGCGCTGCAAACACATCCTGCAAGCAAGACACTTCCAGGCACTTGGCTCCTTCAAAGGGATGTGTCTAAGCAGGCAGCAGAACTGTGTTCTCACCCGCCTCATGGGCTGCACTTTCTATAGCGCTTAAACTTTAAAGAGGGTCCTCTTGTCAGCCAGGAGCTCTTGCCAACGCGAGCCTTCCACCGATATTTCGTGCACTGAGAGAATACTTTGGAGGGTCGCTGCTTGCACGGAATGTAATTTGTTCTTTTAAGAAAAGCACAATACTAATTTCAGTTTCCAATTGTGATTCTCCAAATTCTAATTTCATACCTATGCCTTTTTACAGCCCGTGAAATGCTGGTCTTGCCTTCCTATATAAGGAAAAACATGGACCTTAAGCACCACTCATGTGAAAATGCTCAATTGTGACACCCCTTGCCAGCACCCTTCTCCACAAACAAGACACATTCCTTCCTTTTCATGCTGTGTGTTGTTGCTTGTGTTCAGTTAAGGAGTGTGTCCTTTTTGGGGCAACTGTGTGACAGGATCCAGTGCCCCCTTTACTAAGTGATCCAAAGTCAAACCCCAGAAAGCAGCAGATGTAAATGCTTTTGAAGACCAAAATCCTATGGACTGTGACAGAGCATAAGAGATGGTGTGGCAGATGTAAAGACGGAGAGCAAGTAGCCCTCTAGGTGCTATATCAGGAGTGGAAATGTGTAGAATGGTGGGAGTTGGAGTCTCTTATGCTCGGAATACTTTGCCAAAGGGTGAATTTTTGTTGGTGAGGTGAATTATGCACACAATGACAGCCCCAGGGCAGCTTTCAGACATTGGAAGCACGTAAAATGTATGACTGCTTTAAATTCTAGTATTTCTGAGAAGAACAGGTTGTGCTTTTCAAACCGCCCCCCCCCCTCCTCCAATCCATTGGTATGTTTCTGCCATATCCCTAGTGAGATCTGGAAGAGTCGGGCCCCCTCATCACATTTTGCAGAGGCCTCATCATTTTGCATTACGTCACTGGAGGTATACCGTGATATCTGCACGCAATAGACGTGGCAACTAGTTATCGTGCTCATTTCTTCAATTTTCCTTCTTTTCCTCCACGTCTTGTCACTAAGTGCCCCAAGGCAGATTTAGGACTTATGCAAGCTATACTAGGTCACCGCGTGACATAACATCATATTGCCACTTCTTCCCAGTATCTTACTATTCATTTTTTGCTGTCACTCAACCTGAGTCCTTCCTTTCCTGTTTCTCTCTGTGCGTTTTGACCCAGCCTCATAGTCATATAAGCGCTGTACAAGGGCGCAGCATGCTCTGTAGTGACAGTGGGGTGCTCAGTAAGACAACTTTTACGTCCTTTCATATGGGGCACCACTGTCATTTCAAGTGTAGACTCTTTGCCAATAGCTCAAACACACACAAATGCGAGACCTATTGCATCGCAAATGCTTGTTTTTTATACTTTGAATTAATATTTTTTGGGGGTATTGATGACACGCACCATGAACTGGACCTCTACCATCACCTAGCAGGGAAAGACGCCGGCATACTAGGAGGACGTTTAAGTGACCTACGTCCAACATTTTGCCATACTTGCTACATTTTTGCACATTTAGCCTTTAATTTTTTGATGCCTGGACCTGTCTTCAGTTCATATTTTATTGAAATGCGCATTTTGAGAGAACACAATGTAGTGCTTTTGTAATTTATGAACACCCATGACCAAGAAGAGATATTTTGTCAAAAGCCTCATTCAATCATACAATGATTTCCGAGACAAGATGGGCCTCTCTGTAGAACTTGTCAAATGGCACATTGCGAGTTCTGTGTCTGGCTGGGACATTTGAGGGTCAATGTTTTAATTCCCTTCTGCAAAGTTCTCATAGTGTAATGAGGGATCAAAATTAACATCAAACATTATTGATGATAGGACAGCTTCTTGTGAGTACATTGGGAACTAGAGTCTGTACTTCTGGTTGTGCACATGTTTTTACACAAGGTCAAGAGAACAAAGGCTTGAGCAGCAGTTTTGAAGTCACCTGCACAAAAGATTTGTTTAACTTTCTGTATTAGACCAAGCTGGTGCCAGGCTGCCATTGTTTTATTTTTTTGATTATGAATTTCTCGAGGGTGAATTTGGAGTGACTTGCCATTTAGTGAAAGATGGGAATTTAACACATTCAGTGCATTCAGGTTCCTATCGTTGAGTCGCGTTTGGACTGCTTGTTATTCTTGGCTAATACAAATAATCAGTTTTGGAAGGTTTGAGCTTCTGGTAGGTGCTGAACATCCACTTATAGATGAGGTGCAGGTGGTGTTTGAGGTGATGGACCCCAATGGTGCTTTAGCCGCACATATCTTCCTTTTTATCACAACCACTTTCCTTCACAACATGTGGGCATGGCTGCCATATTAATGCTTTGAATCTATGACCTAGGTGTGCATTTATGTCCCACAGTGTCAGCATTTCACAATAATATTATAAAAATCAGACCAATTACTGTCCTTGGCACTCGTGTTCTTCACTCACATATCATAGCTCTTTAAATCCTGTTTACTCTCATCTAGTAAAAGGTATTAGCAGATAATTATTTCTGTATATGTAGGGTGTTCGTATGGTTGGAGCAAACAGTCAAAATCAACATTACAGTTTGAATCAAATGTTTGATCAGCCATTTCTCTGATGGGAAAGGATCACATATAATGCAATAAAGGTAGACCATGTTCATGCTACTACCCTGGATTAAGAACGTGTTAGGCTGTGGACTTCAGGTGTGGGTGAACTGAATTACATAAATAAACAGACCCTGACAGTAGACCCAAAAGGGAAAAATAGTCATTAACTGGACTAGGGGATCACTATGCCTGTAGTTGATACTGTGCTGAATTAGCATAGTGTTATTCTGCTGAATCGGCTTTTGGAGGCTAGATAGCCTTTGTACAATAGTATAAGAAAGGAAGGTAGCCAATTTCTTCTGTGGCTTAGTTGGAACTTGAGGTGATTCCAAAGATAGTTCATTGGGAATGTGATGAGTTTAATTGGCTAAACCTGTAGCTTCGTAGAGGTCACATACATGTTCCTTTTACAGCTGCACAGTATTATATTTCAGGGTTGGACATTTTTTGTGGATTTTCTGAATCACTTAACACATGAATATTATTTGTTCGTGATACATTTTAAACCTGTTCCATACTAAACACGTGCAATTCATTCATTTGCTATGTAACCTGTACCTCTATCACATGACTTTGTGCAACCCCCTGAACATCTTTCACCTGGACATTAGTATGAGTTACAGACAATTTCATGTCCACCTGACACGTTTTTGCTGTTGAAATCGCACAGGCAGATCAGCAAATTGAGCATTTAGGGCTTCTCCTGCACTTTGCGTCTTTCTGCATCGAGCCCTAAATACAATGGAGCAACTGTGCATTCGTATTTGGATGGCAGTCTCCCCTGCATTTCAAGTCTGCTTTTCTATGGAGGACATATGGCATCCATGCCTGTGATCTTTTCTAAAATCCCTCTGTGCTAAGCTAGAACTAGTCAATATTTTATCTGAGTTTTCACAGCAGATATTGTTGGTAAAATGTTCAGAATTTAAAGTTACAGAATATGAAACAGGTAGATCTCAGTTGCAGAATCCCCTTGATGAACTGTAGATGTTATCTGAGTGGATTAGGAAGACTTGGCAGAGATTTGGGTCACGCTTCCAACACCTGTTCACATTAAAGAAAGCAAACCTGGTGCAACTAGACTTTGCACATTGTCAGTTTCTTGGTGCACAATGGCACATGGCTCGGCTCTTGTAACGTTCATTGATGCAGGCAAGGCTGTTTTCAAATAGGCTGCTTTTGAACCTGCAGCTGTTAAATCTAGGCTGTCATTAGGAGCGCTAGGGGTGGGAGCTGCGCTCAGCCACACTGTATCTGAGTCAGTATTTAGGTTACTGAAGTAGCACTCTCCACTTTACTTTGTTTTGTCTTTAGATTGTAGCATCTCAGCAAATGGCAACTTACCTTCTGAAGAACTAATGCTAGTAAAAAACAGTTGTTTCTAATAATCCCTTGTTTACGAACATGACAAGTAATGTCAGGAGGTGGAGACGTTTGCATGGAGAGTTAAGTCCTCTGAGTGTTTATTTGTCAGCACTTCCTTCAGTCTCAGGGGATGACTAACTAATTCATAGTGCAGATCAGCGCAGCAACTACATTTGCTGTGCTGTGCTGTGTTGTGTAAGGCGGAAAACACAGTGCAGATCATACCTATTACGGTTGGTCAGCTGTAGCTGTCTTCCAAGTCTGCATTGTGCAATGCACAGCTCAGCAAATTAGCAAATGAAATGTGAATATGCAATGGCTAGCATAGGATTTGTACTGGAAACATACCCTTCCAGTACAAATACCTACATAAAGGCAAACCTAGAAGGATGCGTACTGTGAACTGCAGCATACAGAATGTTTGTTGGTGCTTTTGAGAAATGAAAACATATCACTTTATTAGGGGCTGCTTCAAGAGGTGTTTTGAACACAAAGCCTGGTCTGCCTATCTTCTGCCTATCTTAGCAGAGCAGTCTTAGCATCAAAAACGATGGGTGTTCCCCCAGTAATGCTGCTCGATGCAAAGCAGTGCACAAAAAGTGCACCTTTCCAGTACAAAATACATACCTTTTTGCACAAGAAACTAAATACTAGTGCATTGCTTTGCATTGTTTTGCATCACTTTGCAACAGTGGCGTAGCAAGGGAGGCGGCCTGCCCCAGGGGGCATGAGTTTTGGGGGGGAGCCTCCCCACTCTTACATGAGTTTGCCGCGGAGGCGACAAATGGAAAAGTCATCGCCAGCACCCCACCCCCTCTTCAGCGCGGCACCGTGGGGTGGCAGAGGCACGGACCGCCACGGGTGGCAAAGTGCCTAGCTACGCTACTGCTTTGCGATGGAGCAAACTATGAGAAAATTTAGATCTAAATATCTGAGCGCTTCTGGTGTTTTGCTAAACGTCCCCTGGCGTCGCCGGTGACTCTCTTTGTGGGATACAGTGGCACAGAATCAGAGTATTCCTAAATGCTTGATCTCAGCTGCCATGGCACTTGGAGTGTTTTTTCAGAGTGATGATATGTGTCGAGCTGTCACATACCATTATGTTCATGATGTCCTTGGTTTGCCTATATCTCTGAAAACATCTTGGGGGCATATTATCAAGGTCTGCTTTAACAATTATCGCCGGTTTAGCGGCAGAAAACTGCAGCGATAATGGGCTTGATAATATGCCCTTGAGAATTCCCAAAGAAGCCCATGTTCTGGTGTCAACATGGGCTTCATTATCACCGCTTTAGCTGCAGTTTTCTGCCACTAAACCGGCGATAACGGTAACGCCGTCCTTGATAATATGCCCCTTAGTTCTGTTCAGGGGCGTAACAGAGGCCCCTGCAGTCACCACGATACGTTGGAGCCCCCTTGTTTTGGAGGGGGCCCACTCAGCCCTTAAGCCATGCTATTGCATGCCTGGCAACACCTGTTCAATCGCATGCAATAAGAAACATATACACACTCAGGAAACGCAATCTACTTTCCAGACCAGAAAGAAACAGAAAAGCACCTTGTTCATTTAGGATCGCTGATAGACAGAGTCTCAGCAAAAGGTACCCCATGTCTCCATGTCCATGGCAGGGGTTTAATGCAGGCCCCTGTGGCCGAGGGGGCCTCAACCCTTCCGGGGCCCTCTTTGAGCACAAGACCAGTAAATGTCTGTGCAATCAGGGAGACACACAGGGCCCCTTATGGCATTCTGCAGGGGACGGGGGGCACCATCTTGCGGTATGCTATTGGTTATGTGTAGCCTTTGAGTGGCACCCTTACAACAATCCATTTTCCAATGGGCTCTCCTGCATCCCTAGAGGTGCTCTATGAGATGTGTGCCAGTTGGATGCCATTTAGAATAGGTAGAGCTCTTTTCACATGTTCTCATCATTGGCATGGGCCTTGATAGCAGCCTCATACTTCCGTTTGAGCTTTTAAGGGAATGGTTCTGGTATGTGCATGCAGATGTACATTAGATTGTTTTGAAATTAGCGATATTCCTTTAGGGGAGCCAGACCATCACAAAATTCTGCACTACCTGATTTTTAATGCTCACTCAAGTCCAGTTTATCATTTTGTATGTATTCTGTTCAGTTTGTTCGTGTTTGCCTTCACTGTTTAGGTCTAGTGTTGGCTAAGACCTTTTGATTTTACTAACCATATACATATAATATGCATACTACTTCGGGCTTTCAGCCAGCCGTGCTCATACATTGGTCTGTTGATGTGTCTTTCCCATTTTGTTCCGTCAGTAACAGCACGCAACATGGGTCAATGGGACAGCCAACTTCAGCCATTGGCTAACTTCAAAATGAGTACATTATTCTCCTTTTTCACAAGGAGCACATCCAACTACAAAGTAGTTCCTTCAGTGCCACACTGGATCCAATGTTGCCTCTATCACTTAGGTATCATTGGGCAACTGCTTTGGCTGATGATATGAGCTCCTACCTTCTACCTCCTCCCCCATACTGCTCCCTTCTCAACAAATGTGTGACTCGTACAGAGTACTTGTGTGCTCTAAAACTCATCCTCATGCTGTTCTTCTTCCTCTGTATTTCTCTGTTCTACTTACCTTTACTCATGCGCTCTACACTGCAGTCCCTTTCCTGTTTCTCCTGCGCCACTCTTTTTGATTTACTTTACTAACTATAGAGTATACAAGGGTTAGCCACTGAAACCTTAAGCCAGGCTAGAGCCAGATACCTGGCACTTGCTCACCTGGAGGTCCTTGTTGAAGCTTGAGACCAAAAAAGCCAAACTTTTACAGGAGGTGATTTGGCCTAGAGGCTACAGCTTACAACCATGCCAATGGGAAACCAGGTTTGATTTCTGGCCTTGGCACGCATCCTGTAAATCCCTGTAAACCTCCCTGTGCTGATAAAAAATGGTAGCATAGTCTGTGTCTCTTGTGAAACACTATCGTGTCTTGGGCAAGGTTTGCGCTATATAAAGCTGCCAAAAATTAAATGTGGATTCGGTCTGCCAGCCACGCTCAAATCTCAAACCCTAAGAATTAAGGATCAAACATTAACCTATTTGTCAGAAAGAGATACCCATCTAGTGGCTGAATAGTACAGTGTGAAGCCGGAATATTTCTGGGAGCAATCCTTTGCTTCCTGTTTGACCTAGAAGTTTTGTGATCCTAGGCAATTACATTACTTCACAAAGCCACATTTGTATGGTCTGGCTTCACAGTACAGCTGTTGCCAGAAAATTATGTAACAACTACCAAGAGAGGGACATTGAATCCGCCAAAATGTTGGGAGCCGGGAATGCATGTTTTGATTGGGCAGAAGTTGATTGCTTCCACAAAAAAAGTGCTTGCACGCAACACAGCTGTGATCATTTTGTTTATTTATCAAGCTGCCTATGCTTGAACTTTCAGGGGCACACACCTGACATTGGAATGCTGTCCAAGTTTTTGGGATAACTACATAATTATTGTATTTTTCTTCGCTGGCAACTCCACAGATGGGAGGAGGGCAGCCAATCACCTACTTGGATTTTTAGGTTGGGCTTGATAGTGCAGTTGTCGCCTGATATTTTAACCTACACCAATATTATTTTACTGTTGTTTGCTTCCACACAAATACGTATCCATTCCCATTCTACCTACTTGTAATGCTTCATATTACCATACAACTTTCCTTTACAGCCAAACCTCTTGGCATTGCCAATGCTTGTTCTTTATCATCACATAAAGGACCCACGAATCCAAAGGACCAGATGGGGTGGCAGATCCTTCTCATATAGTTCCCTGAAGTTCTGAAACTCAATGCCGATAGACTTGAGAGATGAAACGAATGAGGCTCGTTTTAGGAAAATGCGTAAAGCCTGGCTATATCCACACTAGCCTCTATACTAGGTTAAGTCCGCTAGTGCATACTATAACTCCCTCAGTGCTAGTAAGCCTCCAGGTAGCCATGCTCTCTACAAATTGGTATAGTATAATGTATGAGAGCCCCATCTATTATGTGAGCTCAGGCATTGGGCTGTACAATAACCTGTCTTGTGTGTTGAAGTATGAGTGTACAATGTTGATCCATCTATAATAAAAATCTAGGCCACATAGAGGGTGCACATGATACCTGACTTGCCTCTTAGTTCACTTATAGCATTGTCACCAGGACATGGGCAGGAATGTTTCTCAGTTCATATTTAAAAACATCCACTCTTAATAAATACTTCTCAGTGAGGATGTATTCCTTTATACTAAAGTGAAACACTTCTGAATGTTAAAGAAATATTCCTATTATAATGTTGAAGACAATTTATCATATTTTATCATGATGTTTGTTGGATGACTTATGATATTTTCATGGGATTGGCTTGTGCATGGTCTCTTAAAGCCAAAGGTGACCTTTGGCTCAGCTCTGGCTTGGATCTCTCTGTTAATTTGTTGGCTCACCCACCTGAACTACAGCACTATGTTTTTAAATACTTGCACTATCTACATAATAACTTGTGCGCCGTTCGGTTCCCCTTTGAAAGAAATTGGAATTTTGATTGAGGGAGATAAAGCCCCTTCTCAAGCAAGAACCACGACAATCTCTGTCCGAGTGAATCACAAAAGTCTCTAAATTAACCTGGGCTTAACCCTCTGGTACCTTGATGTCACTTAGAGGCACTGGACTAAATATTTATGCAGCATACAACCAGTAACAAAGTGAAGACACAACACAACGAAAATCCCATACCAATTTAGAAAAATAGAGACAATTTTGTTAATAATTTGAGAACAAAAAGAAAACATCCAGTCAATAGAACCGGAGCGATGCAATTTCAAAGATTTAGGTAAGTGAAGCACCACTTCCGGTCATCTGGTCATGTTAGACCAGGGGGAAATCACCAATTCAGGCCGACCATGAACCAGGTTAGTCCCACTGAAAAAGTTACTTTTTCACAGTCTGGCACAAAGAGTTTAGTTTGCGGGGGAGTTGGCTGTGAGGAGTGAGGAAAGCATCATGGACAGGCATCGCTGTAGTTCGAAGATCCGATGGGGTGTTGTGAATGGTCATTACCGGTACTTCGCGTTGGCAATCACTTCCAGCTGTCGCTGCTGAATCGCAGAGTGCAGATCTCATGTTGTCAGTCGTCACTCTGGTGCCAGGAGTCAGTTCACAGGAGCTCTGCATTGGCATTTGTCATGGGTCACAGAGTCTTGGTGTGAACTGACCCGTTCACAGTTGTAAAGAGTCGCATACATCAGGAATTCACCTTTCTTTGCGATGGGGTGAACTCTGATGCCGCACCAAGGGTCCAGGACCCGGGGAAGCCCCTCTTGAGGATCAGGCTCTCACTTTAGCAGAGGCCAGCAGAGCACAGACAGGTCATGTTGCAGCAGGTCAGCTAGGCAGTTGCAGAAAGGCCTCTGAAACTTTTTGTTTCCCTGTAGTTCAGAACAGGTCAGCCAACTGACATTTGAAGTCACTCAGGTCTTCTGGGAACAAGGAGATAGTCTGCTCTTCTTCAAACAGCAAGGCGGGTTTAAGTAGCAGTTTTCTGAAGAACAAGGCAGGCCTTAAGAGAAGGGCAGTCCTCTGGTAGTAGCAGACCCGTCCTCTGAGAAATAAGGCAGGCCTCAAGCAGTAGGGCAGTCCTCTGAGTACAAGGCTGTCCTTGTGAATTTCTCCACAGGTCCAGGAGTGTACTAAGAGTTGATCTGAGGGCCCAATATTTATACCTGGTCCCAGCCATTGAAGTGGGAGAAACATCTAGACTTCCTACATCTAGTTCTGGAATTTCCTTCCTCCCCCAGGGGGTTAGGGTGACATAAGACTGGTGTCAATTTCTTTGAGGGTGCTGAAGGCAGCTCTTTGAAAGCGGGGCAGGCAACAGTTCTACCCCTCCTATCCTAGCAGGATGGCCCGTCGTGCCAACACCTAATTCCCTTTGATTCACTGTTGGAGAGGAGTACACAAAGGCCAATTGCCAACAATTCACAGTTATGAGATCCTGGATACTGGATGCAGGCACCAAATCACTAGGACAAGAAAATGCCAACTTACTAAATGTGGCATTTTCAGAGCTGTGAGTTCAATTCCAACTTTACAGTTGAAGATGAAGAGAAAACATGACTCTCCTACCTGTTCCCAATCAAACATTAGCAATCTTTTAATGTGAGAAGGTAACACAACGTTATTCTATGGGAGACATATAAAACTCAAAAGTGCATGTGCAACAATACACTGCACACTGTCCTATGGCTGTTTAGGGCCCTAAGAGTAACTTATGTGTATCAAAAAGGAAGGTTTGGGCCTGGCATAAGGTTTATTTTCCCATGCCCAATTGCCAGTTGTGAACTGCACACAGACTGCAATGGCAGGCTTGAAACATGTTTTAAAGGGCTAATTAAGTGAGTGGCACAATAAGTGCTTTAGGCCCCTTAGTATCAATTATTTTACAGGCCCTGGGAACAAGTAGTACCACTTTACCAGGGACTTATATGTACATGAAATATGCCAACCAGGTGAAGGCCATGTTTAAGGGGTGCTTTAGCACTGGTTAGCAGTGGTAAA
Organism: Triturus cristatus; assembly: GCF_964204655.1. Taxonomy (NCBI): domain Eukaryota; kingdom Metazoa; phylum Chordata; class Amphibia; order Caudata; family Salamandridae; genus Triturus; species Triturus cristatus. Next base: position 885,282,056 of record NC_140583.1, read on the forward strand.
GTACATAGAGTCCTAATGACCACAAAAACTTGATTCAGAAAACAGGAGAGGTGAAGGGAAAGAGTTTGGGGAGGACCCTGCAGAGAGAGACAGGTTCAACATCCTCTTATGTTGCTCTCGAACCACTGCCTCTTTTTATAACAATGCAGCAGCTACAAAGAGCTCATGGACTCTACAGAAGGCTTGGTGAATTTGCATTGGAAACTTTACAACATGCACGCAAACCCTGGCATTTCCCCTTTTTTCTTTCCCTCACTGTTTTCTCTCCCACTGTTTAAATATGGTCAGTGGTACAGCTAGTGAGTCATGGAGCCCTAGTGCAAGAAAGGAACTATGCAATGACTAGAAGCAAGACTCACCATGTTTTTGGGTTATTTAGCTTCAATTTGAGCCTCAATATTACTGTGAAAGGGTAACTTAAAAAGAAACTGCTACTTTCAGTATTCATCTCTACACATCAGCATCCCTTATAATGAATTTCCTCCTTTCTCACAGGGCAGTTCAAAGTTTTGCAGCCGCCTCAGTTTATAATTTTGGTGTACATTCCAAACCTTATCCCCTAACACATTCCTCAGAAGTAGAGATTAAGGCTTTCCCATTCTAACAGCTTTTCAATATTAAAGGAATTACCTTATGATGCAAAACTTCAGACAGTTATCGCTTTTTATTTCATTTGGCTGACAGGTTTAGTCCTTTATAGTGTGCACATGGAAGTCCTGTTAGAAGACAATCTTATGAACAACTGCTTTATTTGAGCCTTTCTTAAAATGGTTGAGACTGAGTGGAAAACATTTCATTTACAGTTCTGCCCAGAGATAGAAAAGGTCAAACACGGCCGCTGAATAATCACAGTGTACATAGCATAGGAAAGTAGAGTTTACTCAACGTAATCGTAGCAGACATGAGAAAGGTAGAGAGTTTGAAATTATTATTTAGGACTTCTGGGGGTATGGCTTGGTTAGCAGAGTGCATGGCCGCCTGATCCAATCTCTCCAACCGGCATGGAGAGGAATGTGAAGATATCACTGTGGATAGACAGGATTTTCATCGATCAAACACCGGTTTATGACCCCGCACGACTTTGAGCGCACTCGACAGTCACCGGCATATAATTTCCTGCAGTGGGTGCCAAATTATCGTCTCTGTCTCCCCTGAGTGCTCCATGCACGATATGGCGGCGGACTCGATCTAAGATTGGAATTAAGCATTGTGACGGCTGGACCCTTGCCAAATAGCTAAAATCGCCTGCAAAGGCAAACACCAGATCGCGGGATAACAAGGGATAACAAGGTACCTTCCCATTGCTTTATTTCACTATTGATCTGGGATAAGACCAACAGTCCCTCTCAACTGATCCTAAAGTGCCTGACCCTAAGATGGCAAGTCACCCAGTCATGATCTCTCCTTCACCATGAGGTTTGTGCACAGAAGCACTAACCCAGCACTGATACCTCTCTCTATATGTGCCTCATAGATGCTTGCTCTCAATCTAAGACTGTACAGCATGTGAAGACTTAAAGCATTTAAAACTCCCTGGCATCTCCTAGAAAAAAAGCCTGACCTTAAAATGGAAGCTCCACATGCAACACCAACGCCTCTCCTTCTCACTCATGAAAAAGTTAGGAGATCACAAAAAATCTGCTAAATCTCTGAGACTAGTCACCTGTTACACTGCTGCACCTTGACCCACTAAAAAGAACTTTATAGACTAGAAGAGGCTAGAACTAACCCGTTGCCCACCTTGACTCCTAGGAAAACCCTAGGGAAATCAAACCAGCACAATAACCAAAAAGGACCAATCTGCTCCTACGTCTTGACCACTTGTCTGGTTGGGGAGAGCGCAGAGAAATTAAACAATCACTATAACCAACAAGGCTCAACCTGCTCCTACAACTGACCACTTGTCTGTCTGGGGAAAGCCATGGACAAATAGCCGTATAGTGTGTTGAATGGTGTACTGAAGGATCATCATCTCTACAACGCCTGCTTGTCCAGTCGTCCCACTGCTTAAGCGCTGCACACCTACCACCCAAAAGCGATGTTTACTACTAATACTTACAGATTTGTGTGGATAGGCCAGCTACATTCAAACTGCCCTTTGCAACTACTACTCAAAATCAATCACAGACTCAAATAAGCCTCCTCTCTACTCCGCTAGGTTATAACATGGCAGAAAAAGAAATCAAATCGTACTTCAAGTGCTCAAAAGCTGAACGTGCCTCACCTTATTCCCCCATAAAATCCAAGGCTGACATGAACAGCACAATGGAAATGATACTGAAGAAACTGGCAGAGGTACATGACTTAGCGAAGTCAACCAAACTAAATACGGATGCTATGCAACTGGAAATGACTGCATCCAGGCTAATATCAACAAAATCAGCACATAAATCTCGGAGGCCAAACAAAGGATAAGCCAAGTGGAAGACTCTACCACTCGCTCCAATAAGGAAATAAAAACCTTGCTAATTGCCACAAAACAAATAAAATGAGATATTGTCGAACTCGAAGATCGCAACAGAAAGGGCAATATTAGAAAGTTTGGTGTTCTGGAAGGCTCAGAGGATTCTGCATATTGTTCCTAGAAAACTGGAACCCACAAATCACCGGCATAAAATTCAATAAAGACCTAGAACTGGAGAAGGCACACAGAATCCCAACATACAGATCTCCCTCAAAAACATGACATAACTAATCATCTGTAAGCCTCTGAGGCACCAATACACTGAAGCCATCCTTGCCTTTACCCGTAAAAACCGCCAGATCATATTGAATGGTCACAAGATAATGTTCACACAGGATTACTCGAAACCGACCATTGAAACCAGGAAAGACTTCCTCGCCCTCAGAGACAGACTCCGCAAAATGAACACTCAATTCTCCTTTGCAGGTCCTGACAAGTTTAAAGTCACAGTGAAAGGGAAACATCACATATTCGTTGATCCTTCTGATCTCTTGAGTTTCCTGGATGACCTAAATACTTTCTCCAACAAAAGGAAGTAATTGTACCCTCTTTCCATGTAATCAGCCCTACCTTATGCTCCTGTGGAATAGATCTAAAATTGCTATAACTATCAACACCTATAGTAATGTAGTATTGTACAAGTTTATAAGTAACCTACGCAATGTTATCTCACTAGCTTCTATCTTGCATGTTGTACTGCATATCGTACTTATGCAATGTTATCTCAATAGCTGCAATGTTTGTATGTTGTAACCACATTCCTGCTCACTGCAGAACATCTCACTCTTCTCTTTATTGCCTTGTGCTTACCTCATCATTTCTATGTGGTCACAAGGCCTGGTTCACTTACCAGTTCTCAAGTTTTACAAACATGCTGTTTGACCTATACCCCACTAGTTGGGCAGTACTCAATGTTACTTATCCGACGTGTTTGGTACATTGTCAGCAAGCCCACTACAACCAATATGACTATCATACTGGCCTGTTATAATTCATGACCGGGCTGGAGGATAGACGCTCCTGCTGTAGCACTTCCTGTGTTCTATGTTGCTGGGAAAGGGGGTGGGTGGGTGGTACAGAGGTTGGGGTGGGGGTTCTGTTGTTCTTATTTCTATTATTGTTTTTTTTTTATCTATTACTGTACTAGTGAATATTCACGCAGGGGCCAGTTACTCTTTCTTTCAATTTTTGGTAGATTCTGCCCTTTTCTTGCCCCTCTCCCACACTGTCGCAATCAATACCAACTTACTCTCAGTAAAAAGTCAACTTGGCACAACAGCCACAGCTTTTCACCATGGCCTAGCGGGGAAACACAACTTTATACACTTTTATCATCCTTTGTGCATGCTTTTACACTGGATGTTAAATACTACTTGTGAAAGCTCCCGAATGTGACCCACCATTCGCACACTCATGAATGTTAACACACTATATCTCTGCCAACCTTAACATAATCTCCCTAAAAGTGAAAGGGCTAAACCACCCAATCGAGCGTCGTAAGATTATAGACTACTCAGCAAAAATTAAAGTAGACATATTCTTCTCGAAGAAACCAAATAAGTGACAAAGACGCTCAATACCTTACAAAATACCTGGATCTCAGACGTGACCAGCTGTCCAGTAAACCATAAGAAAAATGGAGTAATTACCTTAATCGCAAAAAACTCCAATATTTCTCTGCAATCATTGCCCACGATGAAGAGGGCAGACTCTTGATCACAAACCTACGTAGGGGGAAGACTGATTCCATGTCATGAACATTTACGGTCCGAATACGGACAACACATCTTTTTGGGAAAATGTATCTAATCAAATTGACCACCTACCCCAAGACGATCTTATTGTATTGGGTGGGGACTTCAACCTTCCCCTAGACACTATTCAAGATCACCAATCCACCTGCAACTACTGACCACTGAAATCTCTTTGTTTTATCACGGAAAATATGCTCAAAATATAATCTTAAGGACCCTTGGCACCTACAACACTCTGATTCCAGGAACTGCACCTTTTACTCAGCCCCAATTAACTCATACACAAGAATAGACTACATTTTAATATCCGGGTCTTATACCCACCTGATTGACCAAACTAACATTCCCAAAACTTGTCTCGGATCACTCATGCATCAATTCTCTCTTAGCAGGTAGCAACGCCAAACCGCCCGCTAAAATTTTGCATTTTAACAACAAAGTATTAACAAACCCCGAAGATAGGAAAAAAATAGAAGAAACAATCACAAGCTACTTCAAAGACAATGACCTCCCAGAACCTAACATAAATACCCACTGGGACGCCTTTAAACAACCCTGAGAGGAGTCCATATAGAAATCAAAACTAAAATCAACAAAGCTAACAATGCTTAATTATTATCACTCTAAGGGGAGGAGCCAAGATGGCGACCGGGACGGCAGCGTAGGCTCCCGGCTCCGTGAACCTCCGCATCCCGCACAGATATCCTGTATGAGATCCTTCGCCTGCGCTATATGCCCGTGTTGGTGAATGAGAGCGGCAACCGATCGTGTGACTCTGAAGTTTCTGGCGGCGGTATCGCCGGAGAAATGTCCGTTTGAAGATTGCGGCCTGTGCAACCCTGGAACCGGGACCTCGAGTGGATAACATGGCCGGGCGGCAGTTAAACAACAGCGGCCTTTGGTGACTGGGTGGAGTCGGACTAATCGAAGCGGTGCGAATATCGGCCTACATTTCGCCGTGACCGTTCCTACCACTAAGCGTAGCGGAACGAGTGCAGGCCCGAGGTGGCTAATCCAAGATTCCCCGGTGATTGCCTCAGCCTTCGCCGGTGAGCTGCCCGGCCGCCGCCCGTAACTCGCCTTGATTCTTGCGGCCTGCTCCCGGATTTTCGCGGGCGCAGGTCCGTGGTGGGGATGACTGTTGCCTGTGACCACATACCGGATATATTTTTTGCCTGCCCCCGAAACCCTGATTCCAGTGACATGGAACCTGCGGCGCTTGTCCCTGAGTCCTGGTCCCAATCTGGGTTGGACTTACCCGGCGGCCATCTTGACAGGACGAAGTCTACCATCCTGTACACTGGGTCGCAGCACGATTGGAAGTGTGCGACTATGAGGAGCGTAGCGGAGCGAGCGCCGAGAGCTGTGCTGGGGTATGGTGATCTTCTCGAGGCTCTCGGTGCCCTTCATTCCGCCTTGGTTCATGGCGCCTGGGTATTGGGGAGTAAGCTTGATGGGGTGGCATCAGCATCGGAACAGTTGCTGCCTGCCTGTCCCCAGGTACACGGGGACTTCCTACACTGCACACAGGAGGACAGTGTCGTGGCCGGCCCTGTGGATCGTGACCAGCTGGAAACTCCGGACAGTATATTAACGTGTGATCGGCAGGCTGTGGGTCTGGTCTGTTCCGGAGGTCTTGGACCTGAGTGGGGGGTGGTGGCCTTGTCCCGTGCGCGGCCTCCGGCGACCCAGGCAATATTCAAGCAAAGGTCGCCTGTTCTGGCTGATCTCGCCTTCTTGGACCTTGTGTGCAGTGCAGATCCTGGGGCAGCACTGGGAAAGACGATTCTCCATACTGCTGACTGTGTTGGTATTCAGAGACTTCCACCCTGCCTGTGTGTGTCGCTTCCTGCTCTTTTTTGGACGCTCCTCTTCTTTGTAACATTGGACATGGTACTGGGTCGATGGGTATGCATGGGTAGATTCGCAAAGAGTGGCCAAGGATAAGGTTGATCCTTCAGAGGTGGTCATCTAATAGGCGGGCGGGCTCAGGGGTTGCGTGCTCTCACGGCATAACTGGTAGTGTAATAGGCGCATAATGCTCCCCATTCTTCTTTGACATGGTCGATTCTGTGTTGCTTATTGTTTGCTTTGGGGGAAAACATACTGTGCGGGAGGGAGAAGCCGGGGGCATGTTTTGAAGGCCCTCCTCCAGTTTATTAATATTCTCTCTACCCCCCCGTCTGGTGGGGTTTCTTTTCTTACTCCTCTTTCTCTGTTTCTTCTATATTTCGGGTCTGGTTCCGGGGCGACAGGCACACTGCTGGGGGGGGGGGCCGTACTCATCTGCAGAGGTGCAGGGTGGGGGGTTGGGGGAGGGGATCCTTTAGTCTTTAACCCTTTTTTTCCATGGCCTCCTTTTTCTTCTCTTATTCTTCTTTGTCCTTCTTTTCTGGGATCAGCATGGTAAAACTCCTTCGTTGTTAATCGCTGCGTTTTCATGTGTGCCACAATTTCCGTGGTGTTTTCTGGGTTTTAGGGCAGGGGACTGCAGGCGCAAATGGCCGTGATATTCCTCCACATCCTGACTTTCCTGTTTCAGCGCCATTGACTAGATAAATTGCTTTATTGTTGACGTTTATTATTCTGCCTGCCATTTCTTGCTGCTGGGAAACTGTTTGGCACCTGATCCTTCCATCCTCCCTTATTATAAAATGAAAACCTTTTGTATCCTGGTCACCTACTTGGGCTGTTCAGTGGCCGACAGTTTAATAGCATGGAGATTCCGCTCCCCGAGGTGCTGCCTGTGATAAATATTGATTTCTGTTACTCTGACTGCTTAGCGGCCGGCCCCGGGGGTTGTAGGCCCATACTTGTTATTGGTTGCAATGTCAATAAAGGTTTTTCAAAAAAAAAAAAAAAAAAATTATTATCACTCTAACACGAAATAAAACAACTAGAACTGTCACACACCAACACCTTAGACAACAGCACACTCTCCCAGCTCACACAAAAGAAATATGAATATAACAAAATCCTGGATGAAAGAGCAGGAGTGTGGATAAATACATTCAAAGATCTCAAACTATGCGAAGCTAACAAGCGAGAAAGATGCTGGCCTCTCATCTTAAACATAAACAAAACCAAAACAGGATCACAACAATTAAAGACTCTAAAAACCTAACACACACTAACCCAATCAAGATACTAGATACCTTTAATGATTTCTATGTGTCCCTATATCGGAATAACCAAACTATCGACGTGCACAAATGCATAAGCTGCTTGGAAGGAAAAACCTAAAATTCCACAACTATCATAAACTGATAAACTGGCTCTTGGCAAACCGATATCATCCACTTAACTGTCAAAAGCCATTAATACACTAAAAGAAAATAAAGCCCCTGGGACAGACTGCTTTACTACTAAATTTTATAAATCTTTTTCTGACCTGCTACATGCAACCATGCTAGCTCTATTCAATAACAATGCTAAATGAAGCAAAATCACAGACACAATGGCTGAAACTAACATTGTTGTGATTCCCAAGAATGGGAAAGACTCATCTCTACCAAACAATTACAGGCTGATCTCTCTGATAAACCTAGATTGCAAAATGTATGCAAAGATCTTTGGCCAAAAGAATTAATGAACACTTGCCAAAGTTAATAAGCAATTCCCAAGTGGGTTTCCTCAAAAACCGTATGTCAAACGATAACACGTCTCCTCTGTCATGTCCTTTAGAATGTGAAAACATCCTCCTCATCAGCAGTAGCCATAACTCTAGATGCTCAAAAAGCTTTTGATAGAGTATTTTGTGCTTTTTTAAAACTCTGCATGGAATCTTTTGACATTGGTGATACTTTCATAAAAATGGTCATGGCTCTATATAAAAAGCAATCTGCATGTATCTTGATTAATGGCTGACTATCTAAACCATTTAACCTTCAGCGAAGCACAAGGCAAGGTTGCCCTCTTTCACTGTCTTTATTTAACCTAGCGCTAGAACCCTCCTACTGAACATATAACAAAACCCTGCAATAAGTGGAATCGGTTTCACAAACACGTTAAACTAGCCGCATACCTGGATGATATCCCGATAGTCACAGAAAACCCGGGCCCCTCCATACAAGCACTCATATCCACCATAGAACTTTTTCTCGAGCACTGAGGTTATAAACTAAACAGTGATACATCAGAAGGGAAACCCCTAAATCTCCATTGCACAAAAGATATTTTGGGTACATCTGGTTTAACCTGGAAATCCGGATATATAAAATACCTGGGCATCAAATGCGGGTAAGACCTAATAGACACCATCGAACATAATGAAAAAAATTACCCTGGAAAAGACAAAGTACCTACTAGAGAAAAGGTCTCCTAAATTTATTACCTGGTGGGGAAGAATCCAAACTATAAAAATGATGATCACCCCCAGAATCAGTTAAGCATGCTCCCTCTCTTACTGACAGATGACATTCACCGCAAATTAGACAAACAGATCTCTAAATTTATTTGACAAGATAAGATTGCTGTGAAAAAACTTAGACTACACAACTCGTTAGGGGGTCAACCTGGCCAACTTTAGAGATTACCAACTTGCTTTTCTTACAAAACAGGGTTCTTATTGGACCCATCCCCCAGCAACTACACCCCAGTATGGTTAGAAATTGAAAGGGCTCTTTTAAAAAACCTAAACCCAGTAAGCTTACTAATGTTCAACACGAAAGACCTCGTCGCCTCCAAATATATATTCCAAAGCACAAAAATGTCTCCACTAAAAATAGCTAAAAAAAATTTTGAGGTATAAAACTCTCTAAACTTGTTTCACTATGGAACAATCTGAACATTACATATAATGGCAAACCCATATATTGCTAAACATGCATAGACAAGGGCATATTCTTCCTGCAACAGCTTGGCTTCACATCTCATCCCATAACTTTCTCAAATTACAAACAAAATACCATCTTTATAAAATGGAATTCTACAAATTTCAAAATCAAAATACCATAAAAACACACCTACCCTACCAAACCTTATATTGAAAATTAATAACTCAGTCCAAAAACTGCGCAACTTAACAAGAACATAATAACGATTTGAGAAATCACTCCTCGATGCCCATAACAGACTCGGACTGGTCCCAGATCTGGAAATCCGTTTCAGCTCAGAAAATCTCCCCTGTACTATCACAAACTAAATTCTGGTTAATAAATAAAGCATTCTGGACCCCAACTCGTTTACACACACAGTAAATCTCAGGTAATCAACTTTCTGGAACTGTAAAGAAGAAGTAGGGGATCTCACTCATCTCATCCGTTATTGCAAATCCCTATCCCATTTCTGGAATAAGGTTTTCTCCTTCCTGTCAAAACTTTTAAATTGCCAGCTGAGCAAAGAATTTGCATCCCTGATTATAGGATTTCTTGACACAAATCTTGAGAACCCAGAGCCCTGTTAGATTTACTATTAACTTTGGCAAAAAAATTAGTTCTTACCAACTGGAAGAGCACACACAAAGCCTCCTTTAACTGCTAGGTCAATTGGATTTCACACAGAGGCTCTAACAATATTTCCCTCCAGCAAACACCATGGAAGGCTGCCTCCAAACTCATCTGGGACACGCTAGACAAAAACATCGCCACCAATAAACTACCTTAGATATCCCCATGGATAGTCCTCTCTCACAAACAGAACCCGCAAACGTTCACCTACATTCATTGCCAAGAACAATCCCATTGCTGTGGCTTACCTCTATCGCTCTCCCAAAAGATTCACTACTGATAACCATATTACCATAACCTCCTCAAGTCGTTGCACCACAGTTATGCTTCTAATCTGCCCAGGGACCACGAGCTGGCTCATTAGTCCCACCCAGCAAAATCCTTAGTACATCAAACTACTGCTACTCCCAAGTACTTAACTTGTACAATGTGCTTTTATGTCGACCTATCTTTATCTTGACAAACAATTTAAAGTGCCAGTAAAACAACCAACCTACACCAAACAGTTTCAAAAGCCTGTATCTGTCCTATCAACTCCCATTCCTAATTTCTTCTACCCCCTTGATGTTCTTTATATGTACTTCTGTTTTGCATATATATATATATAGTTTATGCATAAGTTGTTTAGCATTATTTGTTCATGTATGTATTAATTTTTATATGCAAAACCTCAATACAAAGCTTTGGAATCAAATATTTAGGACTTCTGCCTTTTATTTATTTGTATCAGAAGCAAAGTATAAGTGCACTCAGTGATTGCACCCGTCACGTTTAATCTTTTGTATCCTAGATTCTCTCTGTATAAACCACAACAATATTTAAGTCTGCTTGAGAATCAGATTTAGGGTATGTCAATCTCACCCCCCCAAATAAAAATCTTAAATACAAACACATACATTTATGCACAAATAAAGGGGTTTTGAATCTGCACTTTTCATCAATTGATCTTTTGGTTTTTTGCCTTCCCTCCTCTCCCGGAGGTTACAGCATGTGTCAGTGGGACAGCCCACATTTGCTGGTGACAGAATGTTTCCTATTCACATAGGAACCTCCATAGAAAATATTTTCAGTGCCAGGTTTCATGACCAATTATCTATTTGTGAATGGTGTTTTTATTTCAGTTCGTTTGCTTTTTATATTTTCTGGTCATACTTGTAAGCACCAATGATGTTCTAGTAACATTAAATGTAATGTTTTCTTTATTAACATTTTAACTGCATGTATATGACTACCACATTTATGCAACTTAAAAAAAAATGTGGCACATTTATAATAATGAAATAATCAATTAAAAAACATAACCCATTGCGCCAGATGGCAAAGGCCAGACTTATTTGCTTTGACAATGCTTGCTATTTTTGAATTATCAAACAATTGCTTGTTTTTATGTGGGTCAGATTGAAAACATGTTACTTACATTTTTCAAATGTGATGATAAAAGTGCGGCTGTAGGGAGCATGTCATCGGTTTTAATTGGTCAAATGCAGAGTTTGTTTGCGTTAGTGGAAATGGCCTTGCAAATGCGATTGCACTAAGGGTCCTGATAGAGTTGACAAATAATGAGAAATAAGCAACTTTAACCCTACTGACTTAATGTGTTTTTTAGTTTCTGTTTAATGCTGTGAACTATGAGAGTATGTCTACTGTATAATTCTAGAAGTCAAGTTTTTGGTGGTTATCATATGTTTACATTGTGGTTATGCTCTCCAAGATAGTGGAACAAGATTAGTACCTTCACTAGACTGAGGGATCAAAGCACTGGAGTTCTACATCAGCGCTTTCAAGCAGTTAAATTGAAGACATTTGAGATGTAATCAGAGATATCATCAGTGACGTCACTGACCATGTCATGAGTGATGTAATAAGTGACATCTTCAGCAGTGCATTGTGGGGGCACGAGTCATAGCTCATCTAACTATAACAGCCAAATTTCTCTGGTTTTGTACGAGTGAAATGTCAGCCTAACTGTAACATCCCTGAAACCTGTGTTTTTTTCAGTGAATTTCTAAGGTTTTTAAAATGCTAATTCCTAACTATAACGCCCCTGAAACCTCTGTTTTTTCAGTGAATCTCTATTGTTTTTAAATGCTAATACTAACTAAAATGTCCCTAAAACCTCTGGTTTTTCAGTGAATTTCTTTTTTTTTTATAATTATATTTTTATTTGTCAACGATTGGATATACAATATACAAGTAGTTAAGGAAAGACAATAACCATATTGAGTATGAACATATATCAGAAGCAATATCCCACATGAAAGGAATAAAAGAAATAGATGATTTAAGGGAAAGAGTAAAACATAAAATAATATCTAGCAAATAATTATTTGAACCCAGAAGCATATTTGCACTGAAATAGACATCCTGATACATCAAATTATATTGCCTAAAACAGAGATCTCCAAATTGCATTACATTTAGCAACTGAGCAGATGCCTCTTGTCTTGGCCAATGCATGTTCCATATCATACGTCTGTCTCACAAGAAGCCACCAATCCATAACAGATGGGGGCTTTGGAGAGAGCCACACCCGGGCAATAGTCAGCCTTGCTGAGACTAACAGAATAGTTAATAAACTGTTCCTTTTGGAATTAGCACTCCTACAACCCATCATAATTTCTCCTATCGTCAAAGGCGTTTCCACCCCCAGCCTCCGAGAGAGGACATTCTGGACATCCCGCCAAAATATCCTCAATTCTGGACATGTCACGAACATATGTCTAATATCTGCCAGTTGTAAATCACATCTTGGGCACTTTGTCCTATCAGTGGTTATGTTATTAGACGCCCACTTAGCTATTCTCTCTGGGGTATAATAGAGAAGGCATATCGTTCGATATTGCTGCAATCTCAGATTAGTAGAATACACCGCTTCTTTAATAGTACACAATGCTTGTGTGATGGTACTAGTCTCTACGGGAATCTCCAATACCTTGCTCCATTGATTAGCCAATGTTTTGCAGTCACCCACTCTATAGCTACCTAACCATTTATACACCTTACTGAGCAGAGATTTCACTGCTTCATCGTATATAAAATCTCAAACATCAGAACCAGTTATATTAATCAACTTCAGGTGCTTTAAGAGATAATCTCGGATCTGATAATATTTAAACAGCATATGATTTGGCAATTTATAGATAATCTGTAATCTCTTGAAAGAGATGAAGCCATTATGATCAAAGAGATCACCTAAGCATACTACTCCCCATCTGGCTAAGTTTTTTCCCACCACATCATGCAATATCCCCGGTATAACAGGGTTAGAATAAAGAGGACATTTGTGATATAAAGATATATTGCCCCTGTGCAGAATCCCCCGCCAAATAAATATACTGTCCCATGCAGTCTTGAATTTAACCCTTTTCAAATATTATGGATCCAATATTCTCTACAAAAACATTTTACTCTCTTCCCTCAGCATAAATGTATGGAAAAAAAAATGCTAGCAGGATTAATCAGGCGACGAAAGCGACCAAAAAAGGCTGACCAGAAATATATCTTAAAGTCCGGTAACTCCAGACCTCCTTGGCCAAACGGGAGCTTTAGCCGTTCTATCGCTCGTCTTGCCTTCTTATATCCCCATATGAAGCTACTTATTGTACCTTCTGGTCGATAAAAGAAAGAATTAGGAACTCGCAGTGGAATAGATCGAAAGAGATATAAAATCTTCTGCAGAATTATCATTGTAACTATATTAATGGGGCCTATAATACCTAGAGGTAACTTGTGCCAGTTTTTAAAAGATTTAACAGTCGTTTTCAGCAGCTCTTCATAATTCAAGAAGACGATTTTCTATATTTGTGCTGATAACCGCACCCCCAAATAAGTAACAACTGGACAGACTCCCTGCAAGCAATCTAGTGGTTTATGATTGAGCAAAATTTGAGTCTTATTAACATTTAATTTATACCCTGAAATCAAGCCAAACCCTGTAGCCGCCTCTGTTATTTCCCTTAATGCTCTCCCTGGTTCTGTAGAAAATACTGCTAGATCGTCCGCATATGCAATGACCTTTAAGGAGTTTGCTCCATTAGTAAAAGCATTAATTTGGGGATTATTTTGTAAGGCAAGTATGAATGGCTCTATATATAGAGCAAATAACAGTGAATTTATAAGGTTTTTTAAATGCTAATTTCTAACTATGCCTACATAGGTAGGACATGTGCAGAAAGAGGAAGAAAGGCTCAGAAAGAAGCAAAGAAGTGCAGAAAGAGGCAAGAGAGGTGCAGAAAGAGGAAGAAAGGTGCAGAAAGAAGCAAGAAAAATGTAGAAAGAGGCAACAGAAGTCCAGAAAGAGAAAGAAAGTGCAGAAAAAAGCAAGAGAGAATAACCAACAGAGGTGCAGAAAGCGGCCTACTTTGACTGTACCTTACAACAGACTGTCAGGTCCGTACCTCCAATTAGTGTGTATCCGCACAGGAGCAGGATGACGCTAAGTACCAATGCCCTTCTGAGAACTGTTCCTGCTAGGTATTTAGGATTCCATTGCAGGTAAGTCCTAAGGGGGGAAAGGGGTTGGGACAGAGAAGAGACAGCTCCAAAACTCTGCCTGTTCAGCTTCGACTTCTTCTTACTTACTCCGTCAAGGCTAATACATATACATTTGTCAATAGCAGTTATGTACCTTAAACTTACTTTATTTTAAACAATGGATTACTTATCTTACCAGGAAGGAGTTTGGAGCTTGCCTCTCTTCTTACTTCTCATATGTTTGTTATATATGTGTTTAGAGAAGTCTTCACTCAGTTCTCTTGCTTTTCCTTTTCAGGTTTCTTCAGCTCCTGATTCAGCACTGTTGTGAGATGAGAGAAAATAGGTGAGTATGAACTCCTTATATCTATTTAAGGTGTGTGTTCTATTATTCCTTTCTTCCTATCCTACTCACAGTGACAAATTAAAAGTGAAGCCTTGTATTGAAGTGGCTAAGTTATAATTCCAGTTCCTCTATTTATTCTGCAGGCTCTGTATCACCAGCAATTGTGTATCTCTTCTGGTAATCTAAATCCCTCTAAGTTTTATTTTATTAAGGGCTGCAGGGGGCGCTACATGTATGTGCGTGTGCCGGTAATTCTTTTATCCTATTGCAGTGCTTTGTTTTATGCCCGTGTTCTGGGGAACTCTCGTTTTATAGCGGCTCGAATAGGAAGAGAGCTCGCATTTAATATTTTGCCATGAAAGCTATTTATTTTTAAGATGCATACAGTAATGGCCGCGTCTCTTTTTCTTTTTATTCACACAGCTTGGTTACAAACGCGAACCTCGGAAATCCTTCCGAAGGCGCGTAAGATTTATGGGCTTTAGCTTCCTTTTAACGCTGCCCTGAGATACGAAATGCAAGCGTTCTCGTTTATTTCAGTGGTCACAATAATATTTCGAGCGCAGTCTACGGGAGGCTCCGCGCCTGTCGAATTCTGAGGTAGCTTCCCAGTAGCAATTATTATCTGGCTAATGGAATGCCTGAGTAAATAACAAGAATTCTTCAAGGTCTTTTTCTTGTTATCTATTTACCTTCAGAATAATTCCTCACAGAATTTTCGCTCTTAAAACTAATTAAAAGATATGCTAACCTGGTTTTGAGAATGTAAGTTGACCGGCGAGACTAACCCCGTTAATTTTGCGGCTACCCTGACTAACTTCCACGACGCTTGGGTAACAGGTGCTCTTCCAGTGAATTCTTTAGTGAAGTGCGCAGTGGAATGTTGAAGCACACTTCTCAGACAGTCAATGCTTAGAAGACTACACTGCTAAACAGTGGTGTGCTGTTGCAGTGTCAGGATGTTGGCAGCCATACTGGAATTTCTGCGGTGCCAACAAGCACTCCAGCTAAAGGGATTGCGTGCTCTTAGATGATTTTGCAGTGGGAAAATAGTAGCCACGGTGGAGGTAGAGGGAGGAAACCTCCCGTGATTCCTGACACAGACGCATACAAAGTAGTCTAATCACCAATCTATTTCCCAAGATGTCTTAAACCTCACTTTTCTCTTGAAGGTTCACTGTTTATCGACTGCTGAGAATTTTGGGCGTACCGAATGTAAGACAGCAATCCTAAGCATATCACTGTTGTAAGTATAACCAAGTTTGTGAAGGTATGCATGCGTGTGTCTCTTCTTTTATCTAGTGACATGCTACCTAATAATAAACATACAAGTAATTGAATACCCGTGTTTCAAAAAGCAGACTCTGTAAATTTGTGCTCAAAAGGTAGAAGCAAGACAAGTGCAGAAAGAAGCAACAGAGGTGCAGAAAGAGGCAAGAGGGGTGCAGAAAAAAGCAAGAGAGATGGAGAAAAAAGCAGGAGAAGTACACAAAGAACCAACGGAGGAGCAGAAAGAGGCAATAGGGGTACAAAAAGAGGCAAGAGAAGTACAGAAAGAAGCAACAGAGGTGCAAAAGTGGTGCAGAAAGAGAGAACAGGGGTGCAGACAGAGGCAAGTGGGGTGCAGACAGAGGCAAGTGAGGTGCAGAAAGAGGCAAGAGGGCTGCAGAAATTTGCAAGAGAGGTGCAGAAAGAAGCAAGAGCAGTGTAGAAAGAACCAACAGAGGTGCAGAGAGAAGCAAGAGAGCTACAGAAAGAGGCAACAGAAGTGCAGAAAAAAGCAAAAGTGGTACAGAAAGGGAGAAGAGGGTGCAGAAAGAGGGAAGAGACGTGCAGAAATAGGCAAGAGAGGTGCAGAAATAGGCAAAATAGTTGCACAATGAGGGAAAAAGGGTGCAGAAAGAAGCAAGAGAGGTGCAGAATGAAGCAAAAGTAGTGCAGAATGAAGCAACATGTGTGCAGAAAGAGGCAAGAGGGGTGCAGAAAGAGGTAAGAGAAGTACAGAAAGAAGCAACAGAGGTGCAGAAGGAGGCAAGAGAACTGTAGAAAGGGGCAATAGAGTTGCAGAAATAGGCAAGGGGGTGCAGAAAGATGGAATAGGGTGTAGACAGAAGCAAGAGAATTGCAGAAAGAGGCAAGAGGGGTGCAGAAAGTTACAAGAGAGGTGCAGAAAGAACCAACAGAGTTGTAGAAAGAAGCAACAGGGATGCAGAAAGAGGTAAGAGAAGTGCAGAAAGAAGCAAAAGAGGTACAGAAAGAGGGAAGAGGGTGCAGAAAGAGGCAGAGAACTGCAGCAAGAGGAAACAGAGATACACAAAGAGGCAAGACAGGTGAAGGAAAAGGGAAGAAGGGTGAAGAAAGAAGCAAACGAGGTGGAGAAAGAGGCAAGCGGGGTACAGAAATAGGCAAGAGATGTGCAGAAAGAGGCAAGAGAGATGTACAAAGAGGGGAAATGGGTGCAGAAAGAGGCAATAAGGGTTCAGAAAGTAGCAAGAGGGGTGCAGAAAGAACCAACAGATGTGCCAAAAGAGGCAACGGGGGTGCAGAAAGAAGAAAGAGAAGTGCAGAAAGAAGCAAAAGAGGGGCAGAAAGAGGAAACAGGGGTGCAGAAAGAGGAAAGAGAGGTGCAGAGAAAGGCAAGAAGGGTGCAGAAAGAAGCAAAATGGGGCAGAAAGAAGCAAGAGAACTGTAGAAAGAGGCAAGAGACTTGCAAAAGCAGGCAAAAGGGCTGCAGAAAGAGGGAACAGATGTGCAGACTAGGCCTGGATGGTAAATTCTGTTCCGCTCACGGAATTTGCAGAATTTTGGTAATTTTGCATTCCGCGGAAAACGCGGAATTGCCCAAAATTCCACTATCCGCGTCGTCGCGGAATATTTTGCTTGTTCGCGCTTCCAAAATGCATGTTCGCGAGATATTTCCCCCCGAGAATGGAAAAAGTGTTCGTGAACAGGAAAAAAGCATCGCGAACGGGCATTAGAAGCAATTCCGGGTGTTCGCGGAATTTCTGCGTGCTCGCGGAGATTTTTTACCGTTTTGCGGAGCTTTGCATAGCACGACTACGCAAATTCCACCCACCCCTAGTGCAGACAAAGGCAAGAGAGGTGCAGTAAGGGAGAAGAGGGGTACAGAAAGTGGCAAGAGGGATGCAGAAATGTGCAACAGAGGTGCGGAAAGAACCAACAGAGGTGCAGAAAGAGGCAAGAAGGATACAGAAAGAGGCAAGAGAAGTGCAGAAAGAAGCAAAAGAGGTGCAGAAAGAGGCAAGAGTACTGCAGAAAAAGGCAAGGGAGCTTCAGAAAGAGGCAGGAGAGGGTCACAAAGAGGCAAGAGGGGTGCAGAAAAAAGGCAAGAAAGTCCAGAAAGAAGCAACAGAGGTGCTGAAAGAAGCAAGAGTGTTGGAGAAAGAGGGAAGAGGGGTGCAGTAAGATAAAATAGGATGCAGACATTTGCAAAAGAGGTGCAGAAAGAAGCAAGAGCAGTGTAGAAAGACACAACAGAGGTGCAAAAAGAGGCAAGAGGGGTTCAGAAAAAGGTGAGAGAGGTACAGAAAGAGGCAAGAGGGGTACAGAAAGAGGCAGGAGAGGTATGGAAAGAAGGAAGATACGTGCAGAAAGAAGCAACAGAGGTGCTGAAAGAGGCACCAAGGGTGCAGAAAGAGGCAAGAGAAGTGCATGTAGAAGCAAAAGAGGTACTAAAGAAGCAAGAGAGGTACCGAACGGGCAGGAAAGGTGCAGAAAGAGGGAACACGGGTACAGAAAGTGACAAGAGAGGTGCAGAAAGAGGGAAGGGGTGCAGAAAGAAGCAAGTGAGGTGCAGAAAGAGGCTATAGAGGTGCAGAAAGAGGCAAGAGAGGTACAGAACCAGGCAAGAGAAGGTGCACAGAAGGAGGCAATAGAATTGCTGAAAGAAGCACCAGATGTGTAGAAAGAAACAATAGAAGTGCAGAAAGAGGCAAGTGAGGTGCAGAAAGAGGCAAGAGAGATGAAGAAAATGGCAAGAGAACTGCAGAAAGAGGCAAGAGGGATGCATAAAAGGGAAGAATGATGCAGAAAGAAGCAAGAGAGGTGCAGAAAGAAGCAAGAGAAGTACAGAAAAAAGCAAGAGAGGGACAGAAAGAGGCAAGCTGGGTACAGAAAGAGACAAGAGAGATGCAGAAAGAGTGAAGATGAGTGCAGAAAGAGACAACAGGGGTGCAGGAAGAAGCAAGACAGGTGCAGAATGAAGCATAAGAAGTGTAGAAAGAAGTAACCGAGGTGCAGAAGGAGGCAAACGTACTGCAGAAAGAGGCAAGATAGTTGTAGAAACAGGCAAAAGAAGAGCAGAAAGAGGAAACAGGGGTGCAGACATAGGCATGAGAAGTGCAGAAAGAGGGAGAAGGGGTGCAGAAAGAGGCAAGAGGGGTGCAGAAATGTATAAGAGAGGTACAGAAAGAAGCAAGAGCATTGCACAAAGAACCAAAAGAGTTGCAGAAAGAGGCAACAGGGGTGCAGACAGAGGAAAGAGAAGTGCAAAAGAAGCACAAGAGGTACAGAAAGAAGGGAAAGGGTGCAGAAAGAGGTAAGAGAAATGCAGAAAGAGGTAAAAGAGGTGCACCAAGAGGGAGAAAGGGTACAGAAAGAGGCAAGAGGGATGCAGAAAGAAGCAAGAGAGGTACAGAAAGAAGCAAGAGGGGTACATAAAGAGGCAACAGAGGTGCAGGAACAGGCAAATGAGGTGCAGGAAGAGGGAACAGATGTGCATACAGAGGCAAGAGAAGTGCAGAAAGAGGGAAGTGGGTGCAGAAAGAGGCAAGAGGGGTACAAAAAATGTGTACGAGAGGTGCAGAAAAAAGCAAGTGCAGTGAAAAAGAACCAACAGAGGTACACAAAAGAGGCAAGAGGGGTGCATAAAGAGGCAAGAGAAGTACACAAAGAAGGAACAGAGGTGCACAAAGAGGCAAGAGGGGTGCATAAAGAGGGAAGAAAGGTGTAGAAAGAGGTTAGAAAGATGCACAAAGAGGGAAGAAGGGTGCAGAAAGAGGCAATGGGGTTGCAGAAAGAAGCAACAGAGATGCAGAAAGAAATAGGGGCAGTGCCGAAAGAGGCAAGAGGGGTGCAGAAAGAGGCAAGAGAAGTGCAGAAAGAAGCAACAGAGGTGCAGAAAGAGGCAAGAGAAGTGTAGAAAGAGGTAAGAGAGGTACAGACACAGGCAGGAGAGGTGCAGAAAGAGGGAACAGGGATGCAGAAAGAGTCAAGAGAGGTGCAGAAAGAGTGAAGAAGGGTGCAGAAAGAGGCAAGAGAGGTGCAGAAAGTAGAAGAGATGAGCAGAAAGAGGCAGAAGGGATGCAGAAAAAAAGAAAGGTGCAGAAAGAAGAAACAGAAATACACAAAGAGGCAAGAGAGGAGCAGGAAGTAGCAAGCATAGTTTGCACACCATTAGTACCAATTTAATATCCACATTTAGCAATAAGTAACAGGTGACCATTCTAGGTTTGTAAAGGGCCTTTCAACATGCTGTAAGACTTGTTGCTGCATTTTTAGTGACGTTTAAGCTGTTTGAGTTAGAAACAAGCTTTTTTTTGTTCTTTTTTGTTCAAATCTGCAAATTATGCAGCCGATGATGGATTATGTGGCAAATGTCGAAAATGTATAATTGTGTGAAAATCAGTGCAGCCAAACAGTCGCATAATTCCAGTGGCCCTGCTCATACCTCTGTCTAGGTCCAGAAGTGCTCCTCACTACTTCCTTCTTTTTTTTAGTTTATAGTTTAGCTTCTATGGAAACGAGGAAGACTAAACCTGAGGTTACCACTCCACAACACAGACTACCATTCCACATAATTACTCTCCATTACACATAATCCGCCTCTACATAATTCCTGTACACTAAATACCACAAACTTTCTATCCTCATAATTTTACTGCGCAACATACCACATAATTCCACTACACACAACCTACATCCACTCCACCCCCAGAAACATTAGTAAAACAGTTTTACATTTACAATGCCATAGCTCTAACTCTCGCAAATGCGAATCCTTTTAAATTGCAAATGCTTCTTTAACTAGTAGTCATGTTTGCAGAAAGGTGGAGAAAGGGAGCTGGGTCTCTGACCAGCACTCAGGAATGTCGCTGCGTAGGACTTACAGGAGGTACCAGGAGGGCTTCTTTGCCCCCAAAGTCCCTCAGGAGAAAAGTTGGCTTCATCCCCCAACCCATAGTGTGCCAGGAGGTGCATTTGAAGAGTGGTGGAGAAAGGGGGTGTGGCCTACGAAGACTCCATAGCAATCCCACTGTGTGGGATTTACTGGAGGCAACAGGAGGGGTAGATGGCCCCCAAGGACAACCTTGGGGGGGGAACTACCCCTCCTATTATCTCCACACAGCAGCATTGGTAAGTTCTCATATCAGGCCATGCCCCCTTTGCCCACCAGTCTGCAAACACGCTCCCTGGCGTGCTCTTCGATGGGGATTAAAGTCTCCATCGCTGCTTGGGGGTGTTAGGGGACAACTAGCCTACCTGTTACTTCCAGTAAGCCCCACACAGTGGGATTGCTGGGAGGAGGACACAAGCCACTCCCCCTTTGTTCACCACTCTGCAAACGGTCCTCCTGGTGCGCTCTTGGATGGGGGATGAAGTCTCCTTGCCTCCTGAGGGTCCCTGGGGCTCCAACTAGGCCACCAGGGACCTTCAGTAAGCCCCACAGAGCTGGATTGCTGAGAGTGGTCTGAGGCCATGCCCCCTTTTTACACCACTCTGCAAACGCGTGGCCTGGCGCACTGCTGCTCAGGGATAAAGTCCACTTTAGTCCTGGGTTCCTCAGGACACAAGAGGACCTCATTGCCCCACTAACAGTGCGCCAAGGGGCATGTTTGCAGAGTGGCGTAAAAAGAGGCGAGGCATAAGACCACCTCTTAGCAACCCCACTGTGTGGGGCTTACTGGAGGTCTCTTGTGGCCCAGTTGGTCCCCAGGGACCCTCAGTAGTGATGCAGACTTAATCCCCCAATGCAGAGCTTGCCTGGAAGCACGTTTTCAGAGTGGTGCAGGGAGAGGGCTGGGCCTCTGGCAAGTTGCCACTTTCTTTTTTATTTATTTTTTAGGGTGGGGGACCTTTTGTGCCGTGGGAACCCCATCCCCTGGGCCTGAGCCTTTTTTTTTTTTTCCAAGTCGAAAATGGAGGGGGGTGCCAGTCCCCCCTCCCGAGGCCAATTACGGCCCCGGGGAACCCATCCCCCGGGGCTTGGCCTTGCTTCATTTTCATATCTTTAAAAAAGTGAGAAGGCCACGTGGCCCTCCTCCCCAGGCCAATGTTGGCCTCTGGGACCCCATGCCCCGGGACCCGGCCTTATTTTCTTTTTGTTAAAAAGGGGACACGTGCTGAGTGGCCCCCCTTCCCGGGGTCACTTTTTGCCCCGGGATCCCACTGCCCCAGGGCCGGCCTTTTTGTTCGGGACTGCCAGGGGAGCCCTAATGCCCCTGTGGTCCCAGCCGGCTTCCCACCTCCTGCAGGAGCCAGCATTGCTTTTGGGCAAAGGGAGGTGCTGACATGCAGCTCCCTTTGCTCAAAAGCAATCTACTTTGCTTCATGGAAGCGGAGAGCAGGTTTACTGCTCTTGCTCTTCCATTTATATACACATATCACATCATGTCTACCAATGACGCGCTGCGAGAGCACGAAACTGCAGCTGAGGCGTTATTTTCAAATCTTCCACAGATCACAAATGAACAAATTGGATCAACTAACTCAGCAATCAATAATGATGTAAGAAGTCTCCTAAAAACTCTTGAAAAATTGACAAAGGGCGATCTCACAAAATGGTAGGAGAAAAGATCTTTAGAAAAATACAAGGATGTGAATAGAGTGCTGAGATGTTTACGTGTGCTGATTGCACCAACATTTGAAAACCCGAATCCTGCTATGCTCACTAAGTGAAATACAGAAGAAATATGGACTCACACAGAAGGACTGATAGTGTATATTATTATCAAAATGAGCGAAAAGCTTACTGTATGTTTTTCAATTATTCATACAATGAGTCAACAATTACCACAACAAAACCAAATGAACAGAAGGCTGACCAGTAATTCATCAATAAAAATGGCTCATGTGAGCGTGATTATAGTGACATAGTGAATATAGTGAAAAAGTGACAAAATCTGTCTATTTAAACACAAGGGTGACATAATACTGTACATATATTTACAACAAAAGCATAGCGAAACAGGTCCAATTTCAAATTCAAGCAAAAACGCCCTTAGCTTAATAATTCTATAGATTCTGTGCTAGAAGGGTATCTTAGGACAAGGATGGCCAAGAAAACCGTCAACATTTCGACCCTAGCCATCAGCCTAAGTTGAGAAGGTCAAAGGCGGGTCTTCATCAGGACAGGAGTTGTATAGGACAGCCGGATATTCGAAAGTGGGCAGACTCCCAATTGACGAGTCAGAGGGGCCTAAAGGTAAAAGGCACCAGTGGGATCATCCATATGGACATCAATGATGGAATAGGACCGGTATCTGATCTGAATTTGAAATTGGACCTGTTTCGCTATGTTTTTGTTGTAAATATATGTACAGTATTATGTCACCCTTGTGTTTAAAAAAAAAACTACAAAGAAATTGCTGTCTACCCGACAGAAACGATTGTTGTTTATAGTATTTATGCCCAGGTTCTGAGGGATACTGGGTTACCCCATTGCTTTGCACCATGCTCACTGAGTGGGCAGAAAACAATGTGTCAGCCTCTATGAACATGGTGGCAATATTAATTAAATATGCTGAAATAGACCGGGAGCAGATTTTAAAAGAAATTGAAAAAATCAAAGGGCTTCTTGATGGACTAGGAGATGAATATAGAGACGCAGTGACCAAAGGGTGAGCTGAAATAAATGCAAAAATCAAAAAGCATGAAAATGTCATGAAAACAAGAAAGGCATTTAAGTTCGCCAGGGATAAAAATGATTATGAAACTGGTCATGTCTTCACGTTTGCGAAAAAATTCGATATTGCTAAAAGGCAATCTTTAGCTGACAAAGCAGTAACCACTCATATGACATCACAGATAACAAACACAGTGAAGAATCTTGCCTCTGATGTGAGTTCACTGACAAGCAATAGTGATTCTGAAGACAGTGTGGCTTCCTCTTCTGGCATGCAGGGTACAGCAAACTCTAATCCGACACCGGCAGAAGAGTTGCATTTTTTGCACCAGGACCGACGCCAAACCCTCCGGCCTTGGAACACCCAAGAGAAAACAAGCGAAAAAGGAATCAGCAGAGAAGGCAGAGGTGGAGGAGTAAACAACAATACCTCAAATAGAGGAAATCGAGCAATCTTACGGACATTATCCTCATGTGTGCAGAATCTCAGTTGCTCTCTTTGGGGCTCATATATTGCTCAGGAAGCAATTTTAATAACAACCAATCACGGGTGGACGTCTATAAATTCATTCGCAAATTAGAACAGACCAAATTTCATCAGTTGAAAAATTCCACAACTGACACAGTTTCAGACCCAATCCCTGTTGAATCTAATAATATGTTGCTCGCAAAAGATGTAAATACTTTAAGGGTCTTACATTCTTTGGCCACCAATGATGAAGTGTCCGTTTCTACACAAGTGGACCTTGTTGGCGCTGGGGTTGTAATCAACAAACCAGCTATCAGTCCTTTTTGTCCTCCTTCCAAATTTGTTCCCCTCATGCCTAAGGATGCCATTGATGTTTACAGTGATATCGTGATTAAAGATCTCAAGAAACTTAACATTACTATAAATCATAAAAGAGAACTTATCAAGTATACACAACATCAATACTTTAAGTTCATAATGTGAGATCCATAAAAGCGAGATGGACACATCCTTTTTGGGCCTTGGTATAGCTTTGAACTATTAGAGAAAGGTTTAATGACTGTTCAACTGTTCCAATACCTGAACAAATTCCAAACTGTTGGTCTGAGAGCCCCTGCGTCTCTAATGCCTAGCTCTCTAGTTTGGCCAGTACTACCCTCCCTAGAATCTTAACAGTGCTATCTAGGAGGGAAATGGAGGATAGCAGTGAAGCTGACTCTTGTCTCCTTTTTTAAATAGGGGAATGATAATTGCCTCCTGCCAGGTCTTGACCAAATGGCCTACAATTGCATTTCTCATGGCACTTGTTTTTATGGGTGCCCAAAACTGTGGGACTTATCTGAAAATGTCCAAGGGGATTCTATCAGGTCCTTGGGCTTTACTAGGGCCGTAGCTCTCAATACTTTTACTGAACTGCTTGATTCGAAGGTGGTATTCGGATCACAGATAACTACCTCAGTAGTGTGTGCATTGAAGGGTGCTCTTTTGCGTCAAAAACTTTAGAGAAGTGAGCCACCCAATCTTTACTGTGGACAACACACTGAACTTTCTGCAGGGCCTCTCCTAGGGGATTGAGGAAATTGACTTCTTGTCAATAGGCTCTAGAATCTTTCATCTCACTTGCAGTTCTCAGGTCCTCCCAGGCTTTTTCCCTTATTTCCACCTTTAACCCGAAGGTTGCTTCTTTATACATTTTCCTGGCCTGGGCTACTCCTGACCGGTGTTGTGGGCATTTGTTTAAGGCAAGCTTTAGAAGTTTATGAGCTTTGGAGCTGGTATTGCTAAACCACCTTGGGTTGTTACTTGTTTTTGAAGCACCTCTGGTTAGTCTACGTGCCATGTAATTCTTCATCCTGGAATATGCAGTTATTACTTCTACTGGATTTGCATCTTCTTGCGGGACCTTATCAATTTCTGATTGATTATACATGAAGAATTCTCTATGGAAAGCTTCCTTGTCAATTTTCTCTCATTTAATGCCCAATATTTATTTCTAGTATACTCTATCTGGTGTTGGGGATTTTTCTACATGTCCCCGGTTAGGACTAACGTAAGCTCCACTATGAGTGGGTTATGGCTGCTATACATAAAGCCACAACTTTGCATGTCACAAGCATCGATAGCAATTCCTTGAAGAGTAGCACATCAATATTGGAATTCAAGCTCGGGCCCATATCATTGACATGCTCAACAAACTATAATTTTTTGCGAATATCAAAATATTTGCAGAGTTCACTCGTTTTTTTAATGAATCACTATAGGGAGTATGTTTAAAATGTGTGAGGGGTGGATTAATTTCATCGCAGATTCCAGCTATTGAGGATGCTCCATAGGCGCACATTTTAGTATTAAAATCTCCTACCCAGATAATTGACACCTTCTTTCTGTGTTCATTTGAAATATTATGCAAGGCATCCTCTATGCCTTCCACAATTTTGGTTTCCGGGGGATCAAATATGTCATAATAAAAATTAACCAATACCAGATCAAAGGGTTTTTGCAGAGTAATCGAAAGTATATGATATTTCAAGTACTGTACTGTCCACCAAGGAGACCGATATAAAGGTAGCCAGAACCCGTTGGTCTGACCTGGCTTTGAGAGGATGGCTGAAACATAATGGGTGACAAGCTCTTTTATATGTAGTGGGTCCAATAACCATGTCTCTTGACAACAAATTATTTGGTAGTCGGCCACTACATTTAACCACTCTGGCGCCTCCTGCTTGGTGCACACATCTGCCACGTTCCATGAAATTAGGTCCAGAGACCAAACCTGCACAGAGAAATAATTAGTGGATACTGCGGGTTTTAAGCAGTTAGACATTTCCTCAGCTGGGATTACCATATATGGTAATCAGTCCAATTGCTCCAGTGGGGCAAAACGTCAAACCTCTTAGAAAGAGGCAAGGGAGAATTGGAGTGGGAGCAATGACATGCCAATTTGCTCTTAGCTATTGCAGACGGAGGATCATTACAGCCATTGACCTGTACCCTTTGGGCCCTAAGAGGGTAAAAGAAGCGGTGTGGCATGGAGAGTGTAATAGAGCCTGGACTAGGCTTTGTTTTCCAAAAGTGATCACATGGTCACCTTGTGAACTTTTGGGCACTGGGCCAACCCAGAAGACCATCCTAGTAGTAATAATATCTGTTGAGAGATCACAGGACCATCCAGAATATTTTCGCTTCCAATGTGATACCTTGTTTGTTAGGGAGGCATGTGATTCGGACAGTGAACATTCAGCTTTTGGGACATTATCCAGCACAATGATGTACAGCGTACACTTCGGCGGAATATGAGGCTGAATACCATTTGGCTCATTGCTGGGTCCCTGATTCAAGGTCCTTGCCTCCCTACGATGTTGGCCTCTGAAGGATGTGGGTGGACCTCCTGGCTTCACAGGTTGAGGCATTGAGAGATTAAAGTTTTTACAGCCACCAGGATTCATGGGAGGTTTGTTAGCTCCAAAGTCTTCTCCAGTAGAGTGGGCCTGCATGTGATTTTGCGAAAGGGTATGAGCTGTAATAGATGTAAGTCCATCTTGAGTGTGCAACATCTCCCCTGATACTGATCCCCATCTCCATGTGAAAGTAGCAGGGGGGACCGTCAGGTTATGGAAGACGGTACTATCACCCTAATGGAGCCCCATTTGAGTTAGCCTTTTGAGCTCCAGCTCTATAGCAGCGACATGCTCCAAAATAGGTCTCAGCCTTGTATCCAGAGCAACAATTACTGTTTCATGAAGAGAGTCCAGTGTAATGCCTATCTTTTCCTTTCCCTTCCCCAAGTGGTCTTTCTTTTTAGTTGACTGACTGGTAGTGACCCGTGGGCATTTAGATTTAGTTGCAGCTTCCTGGCTCTTTCTTTTCCCCGCCGCACACTGTTCAATGGGAGTGACCAACATAACTTCTGGCTCCAGGGAAATCACTTACAGGTGAGGCCAGGGTAGTTTAGAAATCTCAGGGGTAAATTGGCCCTGTTCACGATTCTCCCGTCCTTCATTCAATTCAGTTATAGCTCCTGGTCCTACGTCTAAATTAGTGAGACTTGGGCGGATGCCCTCCTGGTGAGACTGTGTGGGGTGAGGTTTGAGAGGAGAGGTACCATACTCCAACATGATTTCTTTACTTCTATATATATATACATAAATATGTATACATATATTACTTACTGGCAGTTGCCAGTAGGTAGTTATAGTTAAGTCCTTGTTTCCATAGGAAAAGCATTTTAAAGTTAGGACCTAGTTTCCATTAAGCCCGGGTGCAGCTGGCGTAGTGCCTCTACTTGAAGTTCCACAGAGTTATAATGTTTAAAAAAAGACACGTACCTGCTGTGGCTGCCTCCTCCTTGCCATGGCTGCTCTCCTTCTTTGTCCTCACCTTCCTTGCCTTTTTTTCTAATTATAATTAATTAGGGAGGGTGGAGGGGCCTGCTAACTCCGCTCCACCACAGAGTCGATGTTTTGCCTAAACTCCGCATTTGCAATGGAGCGCGGAGTAGGCAAAACTCCGTAAACTCCGCTGTCGGAGCGAATTTACCCGCCCAGCATTTTTTGACGTCGTTTGACTAATCTGCATGACATTTTGCTAGAAAAGTTTCAAAGAGAGTACTATTGATTGGGAAGGTTTGGGGGTGATCAGCGCAGTGGGAACTGGGAATTTGGGGCGGGAAAGTAGGTTGCGTTTGTAATGTTAATTCCCATAGGAACCTTTAGTTACCTCTACATCCCGAACTGCTGAACAAACTTACCCAAAGTTGGCAGGGAGGTACATTTAAGTTTAAAGTGATAGTGATATTTCTGGCTGTGGATATTTTGTGGATATTTCATGGAGGTTTCATGATGAATCGAGAAAGCACGTGCCAACTGGAATTCTCTAATTGGCAGGTCGTAACCTCAATAGAAAGTTGTAGCTGCCATTTTATCTATCAATAAAGTTTCCCGGGGCTGGAAATGTGTGTGAAAGCCCACATAAGGGGTCAGGGTGAAGATACTCTGACCCCATGATTGAGAATGGCGATGTCAGTGACACAAGTTATGTGTCCAAAATGTATATTTTATTCAAGCATGATATTCGCGACAACGCCGCGACAGCCAGCGCGGCCCCTGTGTACCATCATGGGAAAATCGTGACTATTAGGGTCATCGTAAATATTGGGGAATCATTAATGCGCATTCTTATAGAGATATTGAGATTCTGAGAAATGTTTTTATAGAGTTATTTATTAAGTGAGTTATCTATTGTGATGGTTATAATTAAATATATAGTTTTAATTTCTGAATGTGGTGGTGGCTATTAAAACCCTGCTTTTGCTTACCACTTTCACAACGTACCCGCGCGGGATCTCGAGGAGCGACATCATCGCAATGTCCGAAGTCACTGTAAAATTGGAAAATAGGTTTTAGAGATGGTTGTTCTAGAAATACACTAGAAAAACATGAGTTTGAATTGTACAGTAATAAACCTCTAATGTGGAGAATACTGTAATGTCTGTGCATAAATGTGTTTTCCCATTATGGGAAATGCGTGATTGTTGCAGTTAACTTAGTACGAAAATATGGGTTTAAACATGCTTTGAAAGAAGTATGTATATAGTAATGTGTGTAGGTCAATGTTCAGAATGCTTTTTTTGAAATATTTTTTTGGGATGTGTTGGGAGCCATTGAATGCCTGCTTTTTTCTGTTTTCATGACCTGTTCACGGGGATCGCAACGTTGTCGCAAAGATCCCCCAAAATGAAAGGAAAAAAAACCTTTAGAAAAACACTTCACAATATTTCGTGTACTAGGGTGGCTCTGACAAGAGCTGCTGTGTTGGTTGTGTGTATTTGACTGCTACACATAAGACAGGATGCAGAGTTTCAAGTTACTTAGAAACGCCCTATTGCCTTCATCTGTGCAGTGCACTTCCTCGTTTCTATAAATTCCATGCATGTCAAAACGCAGATTGTTGTTGTAGATACAGCCCATGAGATGGTCTATGAGGAATGAAGAAACAGTTTTATTAACATGTTTCCTGGCTTTATCAATCTGTGGACAGAATATGTCCAATAGATATAGCTGTGGCCCATAATTCATACTCTAAGCATTTTGAAGTGAAGGTGCACTAGCAGTCAAGAGAAGGCTGGGGCTGAATTAGGTAGTTTTCCAAAGGAAAAGCAGTTAAAACGAAGGTGTTTTAAGAAAAGAAAAGATATATTTCTGAAAATAAATGTAATACAGACATGGATATGATTTTGAATGTGTGGAGTAAAGCACACCTGCTGTACCTTATCTGGAAGCAGCATGTTCCTTCCAGAATGTGCTGTAAACCTACTGGATCCACTGGGTTGCTAGGTACACTCAGCTAAGGATGTATTGTGGGGGAAAGGTGTTAAAGAGACAAAACATTTTTTTTAAAGTTTAGGAGTGATGACACAATTTAAGTAATGGCAAGTTTTAATTTCCAACTCAGGAATATGTATTAAACTGTTGTGTAGTATTTAAATTTCAGAAAAAAAAAATTAGATATCGGTTTGAACTCCGTTTTCTTCACTAATATTCTGCTATGATTGCGAAAACGCGGTGACAAGAACCTCATTTTGAAAGCGAGGGAAAGGGTTACCAGATCTTAACCATTCACAAGTGGAGATACAGTAGTCTCAAATGAAAGACACATTTTCATTTTCTGCCTTTCTCATGATGATAGAGTGGAAAGTTGAAGAGGTTGCCATTTTAGACTTGCTTTGTGTGACAGTGGTGTACCGTTCTTGTGCTTAATTTTTACAAATCTTAACAGTATCCAAACTATGCAGAATGAACTAAAACAACAATATAATCTACAAACTGAATTCTGTGGTAGGTATATAACTTTGCATTTATTTAAAAAATTAACATTAGAAATGAAGATATATATGTGAGTTTGATTAAAAGGATTATCACAGTGATGAGAAAAAATAAATGAGATGAACTGTATCTATTAGAGCGAATGTGTTTAAAAGGTTAGTGGTGAATGTTTTGGGAAGTAAGAAAAACATGAATTCATGCTTGTTTATTACAGTGTGTATTTTGTATTGAAAAATAACAGTATCGTTTTGTGGAGAGTTGCAATGAGGAACTAAGAATGTTTTAAACATCATGTGTAGAATAGATACATCTGTCATTTGCATTCTGGGAGTTGTAGTACTCTTAGTAACATTACTTAACAGGAATAGTGTAGTAAAAAATAAAAGTTGAGAACCTGCTGTCTGCGTGTATATGAATTAGAAAGAAGTAATACTTGTTAGAAATATTGGGAAGTGTTTGTCAATGCGTTTTTTAACTTATATGACCACTTTGCATATGCTTAATTGGTGAGATATAGTTTTTATGCTTGCACATAGCTACATATACGGTGGGACTTTTGAGTTTGATTAAAGATGCTGAGAGGTATATATTTTGGCTTGAAGGTGTACATCTATTAAGAAATCACCTGTCTACATGATGATCTATGTCCAGTAAGGCTGATGAAAATGTCATGTATTTGGTTAGTGTGGTGTTTTTCTTTAAACCTCGAGATTTCTTGTGCTACACTCGCTTTGAGTGTAACTTGTTTGAGATATGCTGAATACATGTATTAGAAGCAGAAGAAGTATTTGAGAAATTATGTAGGTATGCAATTTGCAAAACGTTTTATGCTTTGTAAAATGTGAATAAGTTGTTTTCTATTTTAGAAACACTATTGATCCATGTGCATGCTCAGTAACAAAGCAATGTATATTTCTCGAGGGCTATGTATGCAATTATATATCAAGTGTGATACCTAGATTTCACTCAAACATAGCTCAGAAGAAAAGTATAGATACAGTAAAACATGTACTTTGATACTGACAGAAGAATGATTCAGAGATATAGTGACAACTGTTATGTATCTAACAGCAATGAAGGTACTTTCTCAGTCAGTCAGGCACTCATGGAATCACCCAGCCACTATGCAGGCAGTCATCAAATCATTTATTCAGTATCCATGGAGTTATTCAGTTATCCAGAAACAATACATGTACTCTTGCAATCAGGCAGGTAGAAACTATGTAGTCATTGAAGTATGCAGGCACTACATATACATTCATCCAATCATCAGGTACTATCTATCGAGTTATATAATTAACAAGGCTGTAACTATGCAATCATATTTGTGCACTGATGAAACACTCAGGTTCTACTCATGCACTTGTGTAATTATGTAAAGAGTACCATTGTATTAAACCTATCATCCATCCAGTACCTATGCAGTCATGTAATCACTGAGCCAACAGTTTTTCACTAATACAATCACCCCAGCAGTATACCTACATTAATCCAATCTCTCAAGCTTTAGCAATGGAATCATGCAGTCATTCAGACACCAGTCACGTAGTTATCTAATTAGGTAGGCACTACTGAAGCATTTATTCAATTCTCCGGGCACTACCCATGTAGTTATGTAAGCATCCAGGCACCACCTGTTCAGTCAACCAAAAAGACATGAGCAGTATCCAATCACTGAAACACTATTCATCCACTCATCCAATAGGCTAGGTTCTATGTATGGGATTAAAAAATTATTTATGCACTATCCATGCATTGCATAAATCACCTATATACTGTGTATGCACTCTTGCAATCATCCAGGTACTAGACATTTAATCATCCTACAGTATCTATGTATGTATTTAATTATTAAATCATTAGTCACACACTTGTCGAATCATTCAGACTCTACTCATGCATTCATCCAAACACCCAGATACTAGTGGTATACTTATGCAAACATACAGGCAGTAAGTATGCAGATATGGAATGACCCATGGAGTTATGGCGTAGTCAGGGAACGATTTAGGCACTAATTGTATCTTCACGGAATCACCTAGGCACTCATTCAATCATCCAAGGAATATTGATGTATTCAACCACAAATCCTTGTATTTACATGTTTTACTGAGGGCTATATAGTCTTTAGATAATATGGGTGATATGTTTACTACAATGGCACTCTATATAATTACATGTATGCATGAGTAGAGCCTGAGTGTTTCATTAGTGCACATGTATGCCTCAGTATTTCAATGCATGCATGGGTTATAAGTGGTTGTTTAGATGGCTGCAAAGGCTCTACTCAAATGTTATACTGATTGCATAGTTACAGACTTGTAAATGTAGTGTTAAATATCAAAAAGAGTAAAAGAAGGAGAGATGCAGTAAAACAGAAAGAACAAGTTGTGAGAGTAGTTGATAAGGCCTTTGCTTTGAAGAGGAAGCATTTCATTTTGATTCTTTACAGAATGAAGACTCTTGACAAAATAGTGTTTTTCATGAGGAGACAAAACCAGAAGAAAAGGTTAGTGAATAGAAGTAACTGTTGTGCAGTTTTTAGTTGACAATGGATGCTTACTTCTTGTACAGAGGATTTCTTTAATGAAGAAAGCTATATCAAGTATAACAAATTAGCTCATGCTATTAATTAAAGAAGACAATGTTATCAAATGAAGAATGGTAGTCTGATAGCAAAAGCAGTGATGGTATCTGGAGACGTCGAAGAAGGTATTGCAGAAGAGGTACGAGGAAAGCATAGGTAGGGTACTGTATACAAACGGAATTGTAGTAGTGTATGTCGTATTAGACAGGAATCCATAGAAATATTAAAAAAGGTCCTATGTATCTTTCAATGGTGAAGTTTAAAAGACAACATATACCACTCAGCAATGTGAACGTTAGGTAGGAAACTGTATTATGTGAAAACTCCTGCTTTATGTTTAGCAAAAATAAGTAGAGCACTTTTGCATGGTAGTGTGGCAGATGTAGAAAAGGTTTCCGGTGATGTGCAGTTTTTTTTCTTTGGTCCTCAGCAGGATTCTAAGGAAAATGAAGAGCTTGTTAAGAGTAGGAGTTGCAGAACAAGACACATATATTACAATTGATAGTTTGGAAAAGGAGATTACAAAATGTAATAGGGTGTTCTCTAAAAAGCAGAGTATGCTTGTATATGTTGTTGATGCACTTACTAGAAGATTTAAACAGGCTGTTGACTTATATTTAAAAAGTGAAAAAGTAAATTATGATAACTGGCAAAAGTTAGCTTTGTATTTATTTGTAGAGGGATGGTTTGACTTGTGCATATGTCAAGTTATATGTAAGTAGTGTTACAATAAATTGGAAGATAATAAAATGAACAACAGATAGATATTAGATGCTCATTTTGTAAGATGATAAAATGCCTGCTAATGTAGAAAAACTATGCATGTCAAAAATAAAAAATAAATTCAACATTTATTATTCTTTACAGCAGTGCGAAGGGCCATTATGGACTGTGCTCCATCACTAACTATAACTACCCAATCCATGCAGTATGATGCCATTGGGGAAAACAGTGAAGCCAAATCTTGCAGTCAAGATTGGACTTTGGAATGGACTCTCTGCTTAGGTGTTGTTTTGCTGCTATTGAAGTCCAGGTTCCTTCAGCTTTGCGTTGCCTTCTTACTGCTCATTTGATTGCTTCTTATGACATATGCAAAAAAGATAAAAGGAGGAAAAAAACACCATGTATGATTTTTGGTAGCATTTTGAATACCTGTAACACACTGCTTACCAGCACATATACCAACACTACAGTCCATGCAGTACGTTGCCATTCTTGACAACTCTGAAGCCATATCTGTTGCAGTAGTCTGCACCTCAGAAGGGAGCTTCTAACCAGGAATTGTTGCTACTGCCACTGACTTAGAACTTTAGATGGTATAACATCGACGTTGTCCCACATTAATATTTTCTGTTTGTTCTTCTAGAGCGAGTTTTGTCATACATTGTACATTGCACTAGTTTTGTAGCAGTTCTTGATTCCCCATAGTTTAAGGTTTGATTGGAAGTTATGTTGTGTTCTTGTGTTTAGATGTTGAAAGTTATTTTTTGAGATTGTTGTTTTTTAAAATATATGTTGTTAAAATAAAGTTAACCCAATATGTTACTAAACAGCTAGACTCAAACTTTGCGTAAAATATTTCTATATATGCGTTTTACGCTTTTTCATTTGTATTTGTGACTACTAATGTCATTGCGACCTCCGATGTTGCTGTGAAGAAAGAAAATGCATTTTTGATGTAGTTATTTCGACAAATAAATACAAAGGGGTAAGTTATATTAATATCTTACTAAATAGCTACGCTGAAACTTTATCTCAAGTATGTTTATATATGTGTTTTACACTTTGTCAAAAACACCAAGGGCCTTATTACGATATTGGTCGGAAAGCATACCGACCTACTTGGTCTTGGAATTATTGCCGACCAAATCGGATTCAGGGAGTCAGACCAACCGATTACAGTGTTTCTGAACACCATCCGTCAGACTCCCATTGACTTCAAGGGAGCGTTTGCACCGACCGAAAACATAGGCTCGCATTGAATAAAGGGGTGGTCACGGAAAACCTTGCACCCTATGATGGGCACCCCTTGGTGCCTGCCATACCATGCATGGTTGGAAATAGGGGATCCATGGGTACCCCCAAGGACCCCATCTGGAGGTCTACGGGTGAAGGGGGGCCTGCTACGGATTCCGACAGCCGATCAGTGTTGGACAAACCAATTCGGAAAGGCTGTCCGAATCTGACATCGTAATGCATTGGTCGGAAACGCGGTCTATAGACCTGTACAATTCAGCTTTGAATGACTTGGTTTCTCCGAATGCTGATTGGAACCGAGTCTGAACGACCAAACAGTTTCCGACTATCATAATCGGTCAGTCGGATGTGTTTCCAAGTTGGTCAGAAATATGGGTTCGGAAATGGATTCAGACAAACCAAATGCCACGCCGAGCCTTTCTGAACTACATCATAATTAGGCCCCAGGAATTAACAGGCTGTCCTTGGTAATGGCACTCACAGAATCAAGCAGGTACTAACTTTGCAATCATCAAGAACGTCCTTTCTGCATGACTCTGCAAACGTGACTCCTGGCATAGTACTAGTTGGGGAATAAAGTTGTCTTGGAAGCTAAAGGACCTTGGGAACCATGAAGCCCTCCTGGTAGTTTCTATAAGTCTTATTCAGCTGAATTTCATAGAGCTGGTCAGAGGCCCTGCCCCCTTTCCACATTATTCTGCTTAGACCATTGCTAATTAAAAAACATGGAAATTCTATGAAAAATTAAAGGTTACAGGTAAGTTATAGTGAGGAATTAGCATTTAGAAAACCTTAGGAAGTCACTGAAAAAAACAAAGGTTACAGGGATGTTATAGTTAGGCTGACATTGCATTCATACAAAACCATAGAAATCCAGCGACTGTGAGTGCTTTAAAATGTTTATGAGTGTAAAACATGTATACAAAGGTGTATTGATGAATCAGTGGGTGTATGAGTGCCTGTATGCATGGTTGATTGGGTGTGTGATTGACTGTATAAGTGAGTAATTAGGTGTCTCTGTGAATGTATAGGTGAGTGACTAGGTTGTGTGAATGTCTGTATCAGTCTGTCAGTTGATGTCTAATTGGCTGAATAGGTTGGTGAATGGGTTCGTGAGTTTCTGTATGGGTTATTGATTGGTTGTCTGAGTACCTGTATGGGTTTATTAGTGTCTGTGTTGGTGGGTAGGGGGTGTGTGGCTTCCTGCATGGATGAGTGGGTGACTCAGTGGCTGTATGGGTTAGTGAGTGTGTAATTGAAGGGATGTATAAGTTACTGTATGGCTGTGTTGGTAAGTGAATGGATGTGTCAGTGGTATATGGATAACTGGATATATGAAAGGCAGTAAAGCTGTGTGTTGGAGTATATGAGTGACTATGTATGATTGAGGGATTGTGATATTGGCTATATGGGCTGTGAGTGTGTGTGTGAGGGGCTGTATGTGTGAGTGAGTATATGTTTGTATCTGTATGAATATGTGAATGGGTGTGTGTATAACTGTATAGGTGAGTAAATGGCTGTGTGATTAACTCTATAGGTGAGTGAGAAGGTGTGTGAGTAGCACTGTGAGGGGCTGTATGGGTATATGATTGGATATATCAGTATCTGTATTAGTGAGTGAGTTGGTGTATGAGTGGCTGTATGGGTAACTGAGTAGATGTGTGTGTAGACCTATGAATCAGTCAGTCAGTGGTTAAGTACTGGCATAGGTGTGTCAATGGTATTGAGAATGTTAGTGTGGAAGTTGGAATGGGTGTATTAAAGGTTAAATTGTGGTGTGAGTGGGTGCGTCAGAGATTCTGTGGATGATGTCATCAGTGATGTAATTTGAGATGTCATCAGTAATGTCACGAACCATGTCATGAGTGATGTAATATGTGAGATCATAAACAGTTCATTGCGGGGGCACAAGTCATAGTTAGCTCAGCTAACTATGACTGCTGAATTTCACTGGTTTCATATGAGTGAAATGCCAGCCTAACTCTAACATACTTGTAACCTTTGTTTTTTTCAGTGAATTTCTAAGTTTTTTTAATTCTGCTTCCCAATTATAACACTCCTGCAACCCTTGGTTTTTTCCATGAATTTATAAGGTTTTTTAAATGCTAAATCCTAATTATAACTTCCCAGTAACCTTTTGTTTTTTTGGTGAATTTATAAGGTTTTTAAATTCTATTTCACACTATAACGTCTATGTAATGTATGTTTTTTGATAGAATTGTTAAACTAAAATGGCTTTATAAAGTATATTTTTATAAGCTTGTATTTTCTTCAGTGAAATAAGCGCCATTTAAAAAACATATATATATATATTCCCAACGACGCCGTGATTCTCGCTGTGATGTCGCAAAAGGTACATGTTTTTGAGAAAGTCTTAGACATATATAGATACAGACTTTACTTAATAGCAGACACTCTGGGCATCATTAGGATGGCGGGCGGACTTTGTCAGTCCACCATCCCGACGTGAAGAGGGACCGCCTGCCATAAGGGTGGGGGTCCCGTGGGGGCAATTAGGATGTGTCCGCCACAGTGGCGGGTGCATCCTGCATATTTAACATTGCGGCGGGCGGTGCTGAGAGCACCGCCCGCCGCAATGCTCAAAATGCATGTCGCACATTCCAATGCACAACGTGACAGGTACCGCACAGTACCTGCCATGTTGTCTATTGAAATGAAGGGGGGTACCATAGGTACCCCCCATGTGCACCCTCCAGCAACAGGCCCCCGCAAGCAATTCCCGCATGTTTCCGCGCTGATAGTAATATGGATAGCGGTGTCTCACAGACACTGCCACCATATTAAGCTCTTTTCCGCCTGGTCGACTTGTTGACCGGGCAGAAAAGCAGCGGACGGTCTTTCAATCCACCGCGGTCCACTGCGTTCCCCCCCGCCATAGTAATATGGCGGGTTGAAATGAGTGGCGGGCGGGGACGGATCTCGGGCAGATGGCCATCACTATGCGGGCGGTGGCGATCCGCCCGAGATCCTAATGGGCCCCTAGTTGTTTAGTAGTATAGAGATTCTATTTGAGTTTTTATGATGGTTTTGTGAAGAAACACCTTCAATGTGGTGTTTTATATATTTGTGGTGACTCTGTAGACACTGGCGATGTCGGTAGTCGTGAAGTGCATGTGTTTTTTAAAAACTTGGGGACACATACTTAGACATATTTTAATTAATATTTGACACAAGTTGTTTATTGATATACTCTTTAAACCTAAATTTTGGAAGACTTTTTAAAATTAAATCCCTTTAATTTGGTGTTTTGTGTGATCACGGCGATGCTGGAAGTTGCAAGGACTTTGGTAACCTTGATGAACTGTTGTTTTTGGTAAAGTGTATAACACATATTTATACATATTACACAGCATTATACACATTTGGAGTTTAATATCAGTCAATTAATAAGTATTTTTGACTACTTATTTTCAAACAAAATATTATTTGGTTCAATTTCTGGTCTTCGCGATGATGCTGATCGTCGCGAAGATGATGTGACCAGCAAACAAAGAAATATGATTGGATGATACACTTTTCAACTATAACATTGGGAAGAACACACCCGTACACCTTTCTGGTTCATTGTCTGAGAGCCCCTCAGTGAGAGAAGGTGTCTAGAATTTTGTGGTGAAATTTTAGCAACTTTATTAAAGAAATGGTAACTCAAATAACAGAACAGCAAAAGGGGGAAGACCAGCAAGAACAAGAAAACAAGGAAGTCCAGAAAGTACATTCTGAAGAGTCTGAAGATGAGGGTCCTCCACAGAAAAAAGCAGTATCGCATGGGAGTTATTCACAATTCCTTGTGGAGAATCCAAAACTGTGGCACAAATTGTGCAATGCACAATTTGTAAGAAGACGTCAAGAGGTAAAAATAAAAAATACTCTTGTACAACTTCAATGCTCTGCCATCTGAAAACTTTTCACAACAACCAATTAAAAGCATCTTTAGTAAGTGCATCAACACCTGGACAAAGAGTGCCTTTTGAAGTTCAACAACAGTACCTGACTGCAGCTGGATGGCCTTTTTTTGTAGAAACTGTGGAGTTGTAGTTACTGCTGAGCATAACAGTTGCACGACTTACAAATGTTAATTTTGTCTTTGGGTCATTGCAGTATTCTTATGTTTTTGGGAGCTTCTTCAAGTTTTTCCACTGCCAGATGCAGTTAATTTTTTGCTTGAAAAACAGAAAAATAAATAAGTTGAAAAATCACAAAAAAAAACGACACCACCCAAAATAACAAACATTTTTAGAGTTATAAAAAAACTGAATGAATGAATGAATGAGTATAATTATGTCTAGAATGTTTGAAATAATGAATGAATGGATGAGTGATATATTGAAGACTGAATGAATGCAAGAGTTGTACATGGATAATGGAATGAGTGCATGGGTAGTGCCTGAGTGGATGGATAAATGCATGGGTAGTGCCTAATTGAATGGATGAGTGCAAGGGTAGTTCCCGGGTCATTGGATGACAGCATGAGTAGTGCCGGACTGAATGGATGCATGCAGAGGTAGAGGCTGGGTAAATGGATGTGTGCATGAATTGAATTGAATGAGGTATTTATAAAGTGCTAACTGCCACTCTGAAAGGAGCATCCTTGTGCTGTATGTGTAGTGCCTGGGTGAATGCAGGGGTAGGGTCTAAGTGAATGGATGAGTGCATGGGTAGTACCTGAGTGTATGGATGAGTGCACAGGTAGTGCATGAATGATTGGGTGAGTGCATGGATAGTGTCTGACTGATTGAATGAATGCATGGGTCATGCCTGAGTGAGTGGATGAATGCATGGGTAGTGCTGGGGTGATTGAATGGGTATGTGGGTGATTGGTGAATGTATGGATAGTGTGTGGGTGATTGGAGGAGTGTAATGGCAATCCCTAGGTGATCGTATGAGTGCATGGGTAGTACCTGGGTGATTGAATGAGTGCATGGGTAGTGCATCAGTGAATAGCTGTGCGCAAGGCTAGTACATGGAGATTGGAAGAGTGCATGAGTAGTGCCTGGGTGATTGGATGAGTGCATAGATAGTGCCTGGGTGATTGGATGATCACATGTGTAGGGCCTGGGTGATTGAATGAGTGCATGGGTAGTGCCTGAGTGAATGAATGAGTGCAAGGGAATGCGCTCCTAGACTCTACCTACCTCTACTCTGCCGTGAGGGAAACGGCTTGCCAATTGCTTTTCACGCTGTGAGGGGAACGGCCTTCGCATTCCACCAGAGAGGTCGACATGTTTCAGCCCTGTCTCGTGCCCCTAAGGGTCAGGTGGGCTTTCATCAGGACCTAGTGTAAGTGTGGAGGACCCTAATATTCATGGGATTCCTTGAAAAGGATGGAGTGAGTTGTCCAACCAACACAAAAGTGTTCAATTTGAACCTGTTTAAAATTAGAAAAGGGGGGGGGGGAGGGAGAAAAGAAAATGATGAAGACTTGTATTCAGTCAAGATGTATGCTGTAGCTGTGTTCAAAATTTAGAGCATGAGCCGTTGTTGCAACTGTAAAATGACAATACTTTAGTTGTAATAATGCCAATCGACACACAGGCTCATATTGACATTAAGTAACGGCAAAAATGGCCCTCTTTTTGTATTAAAAGCAAGTTGCAAGAAGACAATAACACAAACCAATATCCATATTCGTCATAAAATGATACAAAGACCATTCGCGTTAGGCGTATAACGCGCGGTATGACATACTGGTATCAAGCTGTCGTTTCTGGTTGAGTGGTGTTATACTCAGTAAGGGAAGAAATGATGAGATGCATCTAAATAAGACACAGTATTCTGCATTGCGGATATCGCTTAATGAGAACAAATGAAATTGCGTTGTAAATGCCTGTATAGATATTCCTATGTTACGCTGCAGTTAAAAACGGGGAGTGTACTGGTGGAAAAGAGAGTTTTACCATAGGGGGTATTGCATCATAATGCACACAGCTGTGAAGCTTAAAACGTTTGACTAATAGCTTAACTGCGCGCAAACTCATTCAGGCGTTTTTTCATTCAGTCAGAAGATATTAGGGAAGAGAATACCTTGTTTACTCAAGTTGAGGAAACCATCGGGTACAGGAGGCTAAACCACGCTCTTGAAAAAAGGAAAGAACAGACACAGTATTAAGAAAAAACTATACATTACGTTCCTTCGTCGGCGTCCTCGTGTGTGTTCCAGCCGGTACCTTGCGCTGGGAAGTTTGTGACTTGTTCTGCCGCCACCTCTCTTTCCCCGGTATGCAGACCAGTAAAGCCGGGTCAGAATTTAAAGAGGCAGGGCCATCACACGGATAAACAAAAAGGACGGACTGAGTTATTACTAGCTTCTGTTGAAAAAGGGCTTTGCTTACAAAAACTTTCGTTAACAGAACCTTTCGCTCACAAAAAATTGTAGCGACGTATAGATTGCAAAGTGATTGATCTCAGGTAACATGAAATACATCCTGTCATCACTCGGAACGGAGTGTTCATATTGCCCCGCAACTGTCTCAATAAAGTTTTGGTGTGATGTAGAAGTGCATTCCGAGTATATTTTTCTACCAAAAACATATCATGGAGCTGTGCAATGTAAAAAATTTACATTTCTCGACCTTTGATGTAGCCAAGATCGTTAGTGGAAAGCTATCATATAGGTGATGCTCATGTAGCCAGATAATGTAGGCAGATAATGGGGGATGGTAAAAAGTTAATTCCGGTGTTGTAGTGAGGCTCATCACAATAATCAGGTACATCCTTTATCCACGGTGTGGTTCATGATTCATTTTTTTACACTACAGTTGTCATTTGTTAATGCTTAACCATGGGATGTTATCATTTAATCCATGTACATGAGTACATAAACGATGGACCCATCTTTGTTCTTTTTCGAACAGGATGTTTTCTGCGTTATGATTTTTGACGGTAAGAGTTTCCAAAACTACCCATTGAAGGTGATTGATTGTGTGTCCTTTCTCCAGATAATGGCTACTCATTTTGGTAGTACTCTTTTTACATTTGACATTGCTCCTATGTTCGCAGAGTCGTTGTTTGACTCTGCGGCATGTCATCCCAATGTAGCGTAGTTCGCAAGGGCATGTAATCATGTAGATCACATGGGTGGTATTACAATTGGTATGTGTTCGGATTGTCCATTGTAGATCTGGCAGTAGTTGTAAGGTTTTGGTTGCCGTAGTGAGATGACAAACTGAACATGTGCCACATGGGTAATGGCCAGTTACATGTGTAGCACCTCAGTGAGCAGATGAGTGCATGGATAATGGCTGGGTGAACCAATGAGTGCATGGAT
Organism: Triturus cristatus; assembly: GCF_964204655.1. Lineage (NCBI taxonomy): Eukaryota > Metazoa > Chordata > Amphibia > Caudata > Salamandridae > Triturus > Triturus cristatus. The sequence continues at coordinate 885,324,041 of NC_140583.1, forward strand.
AGTGCCTGGGTAATTGAATAAGTGCATAGGTAATGCCTGGGTGAATAGATGCGTGCATGGGTAGTGCCTGGGTGAATGGATGAGTGCAAGGGTAGTGCTTGTGTGATTGCATGAGTGCATTGGTAGTGTCTGAGTGATTGAATGAGTGCATGGATAGAACCTGGGTGATTAATGAGTGCATGGATAGTGCCTGGGTAATTGCATGAGTGCATGGGTTCTGCCTCGGTGATTGGATGAGTGCATGGGTAGTGCCTGAGCAAATGGATCATTGCATGAGTAGTGCTTGAGTGATTGCATGATTGCACGGGTAGTGCCTGGGTGATTGGATGAGTGCATGGGTAGTACCTGGTTGATGAATGAATGCATGGGCAGTGCCTGGGTGACTGTATGTGTGTATGGGTAGCATCTAGGTGGTTTTATGAGTATTCAAGTAGTGCAAGAGTAATTGCATGAGTGCATGGTTAGTGCCTGGGTGATTGGATGAGTGCATGCCTTGTGTCTGGGTGATTGCATGAGTGCATGGGTAGTGCCTGAGTGAATGGATGAATGCAAGGGTAGTGCCTTGGTGAGTGGAGGTGTCTATGGGTAGTGCCTGGTAAATTGCATCAGTGCATGAGTTATGCCTGGGTGATTGAATGAGTGCAGGTGTAGTGCCTGAGTGTATGGATGAGTGCAAGGATAGTGCCTGTGTGAATGGATGAGTGCAAAGATAGTGCCTGAGTAGAGGAATGAGTGCATGAGTACTGCCTGGGCGACTGAATGAGTGCATGGGTAGTACCTGGGTGATTGGATGACTGTAATGGTAGTGGCTAGGTGATTTGATGGGTGCATGAGTAGTGGTTGGATGATTGGTGAGTGCATGAGCAGTGCCTGAGTGAATAGATGAGTGCATGAGTACTGGCTGGGTAACTGGATGGGTGCATGGGAAGTGCCTGGGTGGTTGGATGAGTGCATGGGTAGTGCCTGAGTGAATGGATGAATACAAGGGTAGTGCCTGGTGATTGAAAGTGTGTATGGGTAGTGCCTGGGTGAATAGATAAGTGCAAGTGGAGTACCTGGGTGATGGCATGACTGCATAGGTACTGCATGAGTGAATGCATGACTCTATGGTACTGCCTGGGTGATTGGATGATGGTAAGTGTAGTGCGTGGGTGAATGTATGACTGCAAGTGGAGTGCCTAGATGAATGAAAGAGTGCAAGTGCAGTGCCTATGTAATATCATAACTGCATTAGTAGTGACTAAGTGAAGGCATGACTCGATGGGTAACACATGGGTGATTGGATGTGTGTGTCAGTAGATTAATTGAAGTGCAGTACCTGAGTGATTGGATGACTGCCTGGGTAGTCGCTGGGTGATTGGATGAGTGCAACTGTTGTGCTTGGGAGATGAGATGAGAATATGAGTAGTGACTCGATTAATCCATTACTAGATTAGTAATTTGACACACCTAATATATCTGGACCACCAACGACTGTGAAAAAATATAAACTGACAGAAATGTATTGGAATTTCATTTTGAACATTAATCAACCAAACAACATACAATATTTTTTAACCAAAACTTTAATTCAACATAGACAAATGTTTTACTGTTTTCAGCTTTCATACTTCTTCACTATCTACAGTGCTTTGTATGAAGCATCATCATTAAACAGTGTGAAAAAACAATCAATGGATTGTAAAAAATAATTAAAAAAAAATGTGCACAGTAAATCATTACAACTATGACATACTGTTCACTGCACTCACTACAAGTATCTGAAAACCCAACATAAGAGCTATTTGCATGCCTCTCTACCACTATGTCACTGAATCACTGGTGTATTCAGTATCTCAGTACTGTTCTACTGAACTGTATCAGATTTAACTTTTAAATGGTGCTATAACAATCTGCATGTTAATCTCTATCAACGCATATAGCCCACTAATTCTTCCAACTACATTTAAAGAGTGTGTCATTACATGCATATATAATTCACCAGATGGTTCTCAAAGACTGCATAGTCCTTAGTAAGACTTGTAAAAACATGTGTTTTTGGTTGAATACATGAATACTCCCTGGATAATTGAATAACTACATGCTGCTGCCCATGTGTTGTTGGTTCAATGAACAGATGGTGCCTGGGTGTTTAGATAACTACATGGGTAGTGCCTGGATAATTCAAGGAATACATCAGTAGTGCCTGACTGATTAGATGTGTACATGACTAGTGTCTGAGTGACTGCATGACTCCATTGTTAAAGCTTGAAAGATTGCATGAAAGTAAGTGTACTGCTGGGGTGATTGTATTAGTGCAAGAGTATTACTTCAGTAATTAAATGAGTGCATAGGTACTGGATAGATGATAGGTTTTCTACGAAGGTACTCTCTTCGCTTTAAGATAAGTGCATGAGGAGTACCTGAGTGTTTGCATGAGTGCACACATGTGCCTCAGTATTTCAATGAGTGAATGAGTTATAAGTGGGTGTTTAGATGACTGCATAGGTTCTGCACAAGTTTTATAATGACTGCATAGTTACAGCCTTGTTAACTGCATGAATAAATGGTTAGTGTCTGGGTGATTAGATGAATGTATAGGAAGTGCCTGCATAGTTGAATAACTACACAATTTCTGCCTGCCTGATTACAAGAGTAGTATCTAGGTAGGTGAATTACTCCACGGAAAGTGAATCACTGATTTGATGACTGCCTAACTAGTGGCTGGGTGATTGAATGAGTGCCTGAATACTGCCTGACTGACTGTGGGAGTACCTTCATTGCTGTTAGGTACATAACAGTTGTGACTATATCTCTGACTCCTTGGTTATCTCCTTCTGTCAGTATCAAACTACCTGTATTACTCTATATGCTTTTCTACTGAACTACGTGTGAGTGAAGTCTAGATAAAACACTTGATATATGATTGCATACCTGGCTCTCTAGGAGCATACACTGCTTTGTTACTGAGCATGCACACACATTGGTAAGTTTCTAAAATGGAAAACAACATTTTGTAATTTTTCTAAACCACAGAACCTTTTGTGAATGGCATACCTACATCATTTCTCAAATACTTCTTCTGCTTCTGAAACATATATTCAGCATTTCTCAAACAAAAGTTACACTCCAAATGAAGCTAGCACAAGAACTCTCGAGGCATTCTGCACTAATAATCGTCTTCAATTTTAAACAAACCATGTTTGTTGCAAAAACACTATCCTCACCATATACATAAACTTTTCATCAGCCTTACTGAAAACAGATTACCATGTAAACACGTATGTGATTTCTTAATATATGTACACCTTCAAGCCATCTTTCCAAAAATACATACCTCTCTGTATCTTTAGGTAAACTCAAAAGTCCCACCTTATATAGCTATGTGCAACCACAAGAACCACATCTCACCATCTAAGCTTATGCAAAGCATTCACATAAGTCAAAAAGCACATTGGCAAACTCTTCCCAAGACATACCTAACAAGTATTACTTCTTTCTAATTCATATACAGGCGGACAGCATGTTCCCATCTTTTATTTGTGACTACACTACTCCTGTTTAATTATGGTACTAAAAGTATTACAGCTCCCAGAATGCAAATAACAGATGTATCTATTCTTCACATGATGTTTAGACATTTAAAACATTCTTAAATCCTCATTGCATCTTTCCACAATACTACACTATTATTTTTCAATAAAGAGGCACTAATAAATGTTTCTCTTACTTCCTAAAACATTCACCACTAACATCTTAAACACATACCCTCTAATAGACACAGTTCATCTGATATATTTTTTCATATCACTGTGATGCTCTTTTTTCATCAAACTCCCATATGCATCTTCATTTCTAATGTCATTTTTAAAAAGGATAAAAAAGTAATGTACATACCAGTGAATTCAGTTTGTAGATAGCTTTGTGGATAGTTTTTACACTGTTAGGATTTGTAAAAGCTAAGCACAAGGATGGTACATCACTCTCATACAAAGCAACCATAAAATAGCAACCTCTGCAACTTTGCACTCTGTGATCACGAGAAAGGCAGCAACATTTTTTAGACTACACTATCTCTACTTGTGAATGGTTAGTATCTGTTAACCTTTTCCCTCTCTTTCAAAAAAAGATTCCAGTCTATGTGTGTTTGCAATGTATTTGCGATGATCACGGAGAAACGGCAAAAAAAAACCTGTAGTTCAAACCTATATCTACCTTTTATTTTTCAAAAATTTAAATACTACACAACAGTTTATTACATGTCCTGAGTTGGAAATTAAAGCTTGCCATTACTTAAATTGTGTCATCAGTGCTCAACTTTAAAAAAAAAAAAATTCTGTCCCTTTAACACCCATCTCCTCAATAAACCCTTAGCTCAGTGTACCTAGCAACCCAGTGGAACCAGTAGGCCAGAAGTTCATAGCACATTCTAGAAGGCACATGCTACTTCCAAATAAGATACAGCAGTTGTTCTATACTCCACAGAATCAAAAACATCTCCATGTCTGTATTGCATTTCTTTTCATAAATAACAGCCAATAACAAGACTTCTTGCTAAGGCATCCAACACATAACCAAATTTTATTCACTTTCATGCTGTCAGCATCCAATAAAATATATCTTTTTTTAAAAAAACTCAATTTTAACTGCTTTTCCTTTGGAAAACGACCTCATTCAGCTCCAGCCTTCTCCTGACTACTATTACTCCTTCACTTCAAAATGCTTAGAGTATGGATTGTGGGCGACAGCTATAGCTATTGGGCAAAAGAGACTGCAAAAAAGAGAGGCATTGACAGGGACTTTGCTTTGCCAAATGTGCAGATTACTTGGCTTGGCCAGAAAGGGTTAACATTTCATCAGTTGCTGGCTTTGGGTAAACCCATTGTGGATTCCCAAGCTCCTCACCTCATGATTGTGCACTGAGGTGGCAATGACTTAGGCACATTGACTAGGGTAGGGCTGGAAATGAATAATGAAAAAAAGCTTTGCGGGATTGATGTCACTTTTCCCTCACACTTACTTGCTGTACTCTAATATATGTCAAAGACAGAAATGGAAGTGGTCAAATCAATTCTGTCTACAGATTTCCAAAGCCAGGAAACATGTTAATAAAACTGTTTCTGCTGCCCTCAGAAACCATCGCATGGGTTGTATCTATCACAACAATTTGCATTTTGACATGCATGGAATTTATAGAAATGATAGAGTTCACTTTACAAATTAAGGCAACAGGGTATTTCTAACTAACCTGAAACTCTGCATCTGGTCTTATGAATAGCAGCCATATACACACTACCAACACAATGGCATTTGCCACAGCCACTCTAATACCCGAAATATTGTGAAGTTTTTTGTAAAGGTTTTTTTTTCTTTACTTTTGGACAATCTTCGTGATGATGTCGCGATCCCGTGGACACATCACGAAAAAAGAAAACAAAAGCAGACATTCAATGACCACTAACACATCCAGAAATAATGTGTAAAAAAATCCATTCTGAACACTGCCCAACACATATTACTGTATACATACTTCTTTCAAAGCACGTTTAAAGTCATATTTTTCTACTAAGTTTCTTTAAAAACCATCTTTCGGGCCTATTTTCCATTTTCACGGTAATTAGGGACGTCGCAATAACGTTGTTTACCAAAACGAATGCGCCTTTTCCATAAAGTCGAAAGGACATATATCCACACATACTACCGTATTTTACACACTGGGGGTTTCTTACAGTATTCTCTAAAGTCATGTTTTCTAGAGAGTTTCTATTTAAAAAATCTATATCTTTTTGAGGTGATTCTGGCGACCGCAATGACGTTGGAAATCATGATCCCGGGACAAGTCGCAAAAATGGAAAACAATAGCAGGAATTCAATAGCTACCAGCACATTCAAAAATTATAACTATATAATTACTTCTAACCATCACAGTAGATAACTCACTATATAAATAACTCTATAAAAACATTTATCATATTCTCAATATCTCTATAACAATGCGTTTTAATGATTCACTGATAATTCTTTTTATATTCCCACCAATATTCGCAACGACGTCAGTTGTCGTGATATCCCTGCAATGGTACACAGGGGGCCAATCTGGTGGTTGCGGCATCACCGCAAATATCACGCGTGATTTCAAAAATTTTATTTTGGACACATAACTTGTGTCACTAACACCCCCATTTCTCAAACATGGGGTCAGACTACCTCTACTATGTTCGATTTTTTGGACATTTTCAGCCCGGGGAACCGTTCCCGAGCAATAAAATGGTGGAGCAACTTTCTGTTAAGGTTCCGTCCAGCCAATCAGAGCATTCCTGTTGTTGCGTGCATGCCCGAGACCTTGACAATAAAACTGCCATAATTTCTGTTTACAAGTGAGTGTGCTTCATAATTTCTGCCGCGAGGCAGAGAACTGCTTTGATTTTTACCGGTGCAGCCCTGCCGGTTGAAACGCACCGCCCCATCAAAGAGCGCCGGCGTCTACATATTTTGAGCTACATTGTTGCAATATATATATATATATATATATATATATATATATATATATATATATATATATATATATATATATATATATATATATATATATATATATATATATATATATATACTCAGATTTGCCCACACGATTGAGTTGCACTCGGACACCGGCGAAAGGTGGCAAGCCTTTATTTTCAGTACGTGCTGACAACTGCCTGCTGCTTTTCAATCCAGTCTCTCCCGCAGCATGCCTGACGCGTTTTGGAAAATTTAATTCCTTCTTCGGAGGCTATGAGTTGTTGCAGGTAAGATGTGTGCTCACCGGACCAAGTTCCTTCTTATTCAATGCTGCTTGACACACCCCCAGATGGGCGGGTTTCATACCAACAGCATAGCATTGTGGTCTACGTGGTCCTGAAATAAAATCCATAGATGGACGCACTAATTACTGGGGAAAAGACAGTCCGCGCCCTCAGATGGGCCCCCAACCAGCAGTGTCAGCACTAATCCCAAGCCAATGTCCCACAAAGCGATTCGGCATATCTCCGGACGCGTGGCCCCCGTCAGTTCTTGGGGTGGTGCAAACTCGGCGACCGGGCCGCCGCCTAACATAAAAGCTCAGATTTGCCCACACGATTGAGTTGCACTCGGACACCGGCGAAAGGTGGCAAGCCTTTATTTTCAGTACGTGCTGACAACTGCCTGCCGGTGTCCGAGTGCAACTCAATCGTGTGGGCAAATCTGAGCTTTTATGTTAGGCGGCGGCCCGGTCGCGAGTTTGCACCACCCCAAGAACTGACGGGGGCCACGCATCCGGAGATATAGCGAATCGCTTTGTGGGACATTGGCTTGGGATTAGTGCTGACACTGCTGGTTGGGGGCCCATCTGAGGGCGCGGACTGTCTTATCCCCAGTAATTAGTGCGTCCATCTATGGATTTTATTTCAGGACCACGTAGACCACAATGCTATGCTGTTGGTATGAAACCCGCCCATCTGGGGGTGTGTCAAGCAGCGTTGAATAAGAAGGAACTTGGTCCGGTGAGCACACATCTTACCTGCAACAACTCATAGCCTCCGAAGAAGAAAGTAAATTTTCCGAAACGTGTCAGGCAAGCTGCGGGAGAGACTGCATTGAAAAGCAGCAGGCAGTTGTCAGCACGTACTGAAAATAAAGGCTTGCCACCTTTCGCCGGTGTCCGAGTGCAACTCAATCGTGTGGGCAAATCTGAGCTTTTATGTTAGGCGGCGGCCCGGTCGCCGAGTTTGCACCACCCCAAGAACTGACGGGGGCCACGCGTCCGGAGATATGCCGAATCGCTTTGTGGGACATTGGCTTGGGATTAGTGCTGACACTGCTGGTTGAGGGCCCATCTGAGGGCGCGGACTGTCTTTTCCCCAGTAATTAGTGCGTCCATCTATGGATTTTATTTCAGGACCACGTAGACTACAATGCTATGCTGTTGGTATGAAACCCGCCCATCTGGGGGTGTGTCAAGCAGCGTTGAATAAGAAGGAACTTGGTCCGGTGAGCACACATCTTACCTGCAACAACTCATAGCCTCCGAAGAAGGAAGTACATTTTCCGAAACGTGTCAGGCATGCTGCGGGAGAGACTGGATTGAAAAGCAGCAGGCAGTTGTCAGCACGTACTGAAAATAAAGGCTTGCCACCTTTCGCCGGTGTCCGAGTGCAACTCAATCGTGTGGGCAAATCTGAGCTTTTATGTTAGGCGGCGGCCCGGTCGCCGAGTTTGCACCACCCCAAGAACTGACGGGGGCCACGCGTCCGGAGATATGCCGAATCGCTTTGTGGGACATTGGCTTGGGATTAGTGCTGACACTGCTGGTTGGGGGCCCATCTGAGGGCACGGACTGTCTTTTCCCCAGTAATTAGTGCGTCCATCTATGGATTTTATTTCAGGACCACGTAGACCACAATGCTATGCTGTTGGTATGAAACCCGCCCATCTGGGGGTGTGTCAAGCAGCGTTGAATAAGAAGGAACTTGGTCCGGTGAGCACACATCTTACCTGCAACAACTCATAGCCTCCGAAGAAGGAAGTAAATTTTCCGAAACGCGTCAGGCATGCTGCGGGAGAGACTGGATTGAAAAGCAGCAGGCAGTTGTCAGCACGTACTGAAAATAAAGGCTCGCCACCTTTCGCCGGTGTCCGAGTGCAACTCAATCGTGTGGGCAAATCTGAGCTTTTATGTTAGGCGGCGGCCCAGTCGCCGAGTTTGCACCACCCCAAGAACTGACGGGGGCCACGCGTCCGGAGATATGCCGAATCGCTTTGTGGGACATTGGCTTGGGATTAGTGCTGACACTGCTGGTTGGGGGCCCATCTGAGGGCGCGGACTGTCTTTTCCCCAGTAATTAGTGCGTCCATCTATGGATTTTATTTCAGGACCACGTAGACCACAATGCTATGCTGTTGGTATGAAACCCGCCCATCTGGGGGTGTGTCAAGCAGCGTTGAATGAGAAGGAACTTGGTCCGGTGAGCACACATCTTACCTGCAACAACTCATAGCCTCCGAAGAAGGAAGTACATTTTCCGAAACGCGTCAGGCATGCTGCGGGAGAGACTGGATTGAAAAGCAGCAGGCAGTTGTTAGCACGTACTGAAAATAAAGGCTTGCCACCTTTCGCCGGTGTCCGAGTGCAAATCAATCGTGTGGGCAAATCTGAGCTTTTATATATATATATATATATATATATATATATATATATATATATATATATATATATATATATATATATATATATTCACTGAAAAAAACACAGGTTTCAACTAACTATAACAGCCAAATTTTGTACGAGTGAAATGTCCAACTAACTATAACGTCCCTGAAACCGGTGTTTTTTCAGTAAATTTCTAAGGTTTTTTTAAATGCTAATTTCTTACTATATCTTACCTATATAGGGATAGTTAGAAATTAGCATTTAAAATACCTTAGAAATTTACTGAAAAAAACATAGGTTTCAGGGACGTTATATTTAGAAATTCGAATTTTAAAAACCTTTGAAATTCACTGAAAAAACCATAGGTTTCAGGGATGTTATAGTAAGAAATTAGCAGGGTACACTACGGCTTGGGGTACCCCTGTGATTGGCATGACCTCCCCTGTAAGGTCTTATTACATAATAGGACAGAGGGATTAAAACTACCTCTAGGTCCCTAGCATATAATAGGGCATGGCAGTTTAGAGGCCAGCATCCCTTTTCTGCACTTGCATGTGTGCACTGCTGAGCCTGAGGTCAGTTTAAAAGTAGCCCTGTGTGTACAGAAAGAAGCAGGAGAGGTGCAGAAAGAAGCAAGAGAGGTGTAGAAAGAAGCAAGATAAGAGCAGAAAGAAGCAGCAGAGGTGCAGAAAGAAGCAGGAGCAGTGCAGAAAGAACCAACAAAGATGCAGAAAGAGGCAAGAGGGGTGCAGAAAGAGAAGAGGGAAGTGCAGTGCTTAAAGAACTGAGAGACAAGTAGGAAATGGGCAGAAGGGTGCAGAAAGACGCAAAAAGGGTGCAGAAAGAGGCAAGAGAAGTGCAGAAGGAAGCAACAGAGGTGCAGGAAAAGGCAAGAATAGTGCAGAAAGAGGCAAGAGAGTTACAGAACCAGGCAAAAGAGGTGCACAAAGAGGGAAAAGAGGTGCACTCAGAGACAAGAGAGCTACAGAAAGAACCAACAGAGGTGCAGAAAGAGGCAAGAGGGGTACAGAAATGTGTAAGAGAGTAGAAGATAGAAGTAAGAGCAGTGCAGAAAGAACCAACAGAGGTGCAGAAAGAGGCAAGAGGGTGGTGCAGAAAGAAGCAAGAGAAGTGCAGAAAAAAGCAAAAGAGCTGCAGAAAGAGGCATGAGGGGTGCAGAAAGAGAGGAGCAGAAAGAGGCAAGAGAGGTACACACAGAGGCACGAGGGGTACAGAAATTTGCAAGAGAGGTACAGTAAGAAGCAAGAGAAGTGCAGAAAGAAGCAACAGAGGTGCAGAAAGAGGCAAGAGGAGTGCGGAAAGAAGCAAGAGAAGTAGAGAAAGAAGGAACTGAAGTGTAGAAAGAGGCAAGAGGGGTACAGACAGAGGCAAGAGAGGTGCAGAAAGAGGGAAGAGGGATGCAGAAAGAGGCAAGAGAGGTGCAGACATTTCCAAGACAGGTGCAGAAAGAAACAAGAGCAGTACAGAAACAACCAAGAGAGGTGCAGAAAGAGGCAAGAGGGGTGCAGAAAGAGACAAGAAAAGTGCAGAAAGACACAACAGAGGTGCATAAAGAGACAAGAGAACTGTAAAAATAAGCAATAGAGTTGCAGAAACAGGCAAGAAATGTGCAGAAAGAGGGACCAGGGGTGCAGCTAGAGGCAAAAGAGGAGCAGGAAAAGGGAAGAGATGTGTAGAAAGAGGGAAGAAGGGTGCAGAAAGAGGCAAGAGTGGTGGAGAAAGAAGCAACAGAAGTGCAGAAAGAAACAAGAGATGTGCAGAAAGAAGCAGCAGGGTGTAGAAATGTGCAAGAGAGGTGCAGAAAAAAGCTAACACAGTGCAGTAAGAAACAACAGAGGTACAGAAGGAGGCAAGAGGGGTGCAGAAAGAGGCAAGAGGAGTGTAGAAAGAACCCAGAGACGTGGAGGAAAAGGGAAGAAGGGTGCAGAAAGATGCACGAGGGGTACAGAAGGAAGGAAGAGAAGTGCAGCAAGAAGCAACAGAGGTGCTGAAAGTGGCACAAAGGGTACAGAAAGAGACAAGAGAAGCGCAGAAAGAGGCAACAGAGGTACAGAAATAGGCAAGAGTGGTGCAGAAAGAGGGAAGCGAGGTGTAGAAAGAGGCAAGAGTTGCACAAAGAGGGAAGAGGGGTGCAGGTACAGGAAAATGGGTGCAGAAAGATGCAAGTGAGGTACAGAAAGAGGCAAGAGAGGTCCAGAAAGAGGCAAGAAAGGTGCAGGAACAGGAACAGGCGAGAGAAGTGTTGAAAGAGGCAAGAGAGGTGCAGAAGGAAGCAAGAAAACTGTAGAAAGAGGCAAGAGAGTTGCCGAAAGAGGCAAGTGAAATGCAGAAGGAGGCAAGAGAGCTGCAGAAACAGGCAAAGCATTGCAGAAACAGGCAAAAGGGGTGCAGAAAGAGGGAATAGGTGGCCAGACTGAGGCGAGAGAGGGGCAGAAAGAAGGAAGATGGGTGCAGAAAGAGGCAAGAGGGGTACAGAAAGAAGCAAAAGAGGTACATAAAGAAGCAAAAGAGGTACATAAAGAAGCAAGAGAAGTGCAGAAAGAAGCAACAGAGGTGCAGAAAGAAGCAAGAGAAGTGAAGAAAGAGGCCAGAAAGGTACAGAAACAGACAGGAGAGGTTCAGAAAGAGGGAAAATGGGTGCAGAAAGAGGCAAGAGGGGTACAGGAAGAAGCAAGTGAGGTGAAGAAAGTGTAAGAGATGAGCAGAAAGAGGCAAAAGAAGTGCATGAAAAAAGAAAGATGTAGAAAGAAGCAACAGAAATGCTGAAAGTGGCAAGAGAGGTGCAGAAAGAAGCAAGAGTGGTTTGCACACCATTAGTACGAATTTAACACCCACATTTAGCAATAAGTAACAGGTGACTATTCTAGGTTTGCATACCATGCTGTATCACTTGTCGCTGCATTTTTGGTAGCATTTGAGCAGTCTGAGATAGAAACAAGTTTTTTTTCAAATCTACAGATTATGAAGCAGATGATGGATTATGTGGCAAATGCGCAAAAATGTATAACTGTGCAAAAGTCAGTGCAGCCAAACAGTGGCATAATTCCAGTGGCCCTGCTGATACCTCCAACTAGGTCCAGAAGTTATCCTCAGTGGTTCGTGGAAACGAGGAAGACTAAACCTGAGGTTACCACTCCACAACACAGACTACCATACCACATAATTACGGATGTATGACGTTACAACGCATGCTATTACAACGCCTACCTTTACAACGCATTTTTTACAACGCAAACACTATTACAACGCAATATTTTACAACGAATACTGTTACAACGCAAAACTAAGTAAAGTACTTAAAAGTGCTTTTACACCGAAAACCTTTACAACGCATACCATTACAACGCCAAAAAAAATATATTTTTTATTAAAAAGTTCAATTAAATCTGGCACGGGATGCAGGGAAATTAGGGGTTTTAGGGTGGGGAAGTGTATTAAAATGTGGAGTAAAACTGAACGTAAATCTACTCAAATGCATCACCAAATTAATGCGCGAGTATTAAAATTAATACTAGAGTATTAAAATTAATACTCCTATTTCCCAAAAAATCCGTTTTAACACATTTTAAAGTTTTGCACAAATAACGAAAAATTAAACAACAGTTCATATACATTTAAATCATGATTATATCAGAAAATAAATAAACGGATTAAAACAGAAGACACATACACATAGTCGCCATTTTATCCATCTCACTTCGAAAACTTGTCCTACAACACTTTCTATGAAAACAATAGCAAAAGACATGTTCCAAAATGGATGCCAAAACGGAGCAAATAAATGAAAACAATACATCTTTTAATGATTTTTTAAATTATCATTTTCCACAGCAAAATAAAATATACTAAAAAACACAACGAACGCTGTTTTTAAAAAAATTAATAGTGACACTGACTAAAACTTATAAATACCAGCAAGACACCATTTTGCAATCAGTTGATTATCAACTACCAGAGAGACCAGACGCAAAAACCTGACCCTCTGACACCTAGACTGTGACCTCGACTGAGAGAACACTGCAATCCTTTGAAGAAGCATTCTTTCTTTCCAACTACTGGTAAGTCACTATTATATTTTAACACCTTGTTTTGTCCTAAATCATATTTTATTTCCATACAAACAGTGCTTTAAAAATAATTTTAATAATTTATAAAATGTACTCTAACCAATTTTTTTTCTCTGAAGTAACTTTAATATATACCAACTTAAAACATCTTTTTTTTGTTCCTAAAACAGAAATTTGCTTTTCTATCAAAAGCAACATATTGTTTGCCTAATTTATCTTCACCTCAACCAACTCGACTCACCTTTCCTATAGTGAAGGTAAATGATGTAATATTTCATTTTTTAAAATTTTTAATTTTAAAATATATTTTTAGCATTACCAAAAGTGTTGTATGCTGTAGGGGTAAATAATAATTTTTTTTAAACATTAAAGGTGCATTATAAAAGAAATTGTGCGATGGTGCAGGGGTAACAATTACTAATATTACTGCACTTAGGTGCAGCAGTAGAGAAAGCGTTAGATGGTGCAGGAGTAACAATTACTATTCCAAGTCCAAGAAGGTGCAGCAGTAGGGAAAGTGAGGGATGGTGGAGGGGTATCCATTACTATTGTAAGTTCATAATGGTGCAGCATTATTGAAAGTGTAGTATGTTTAGGGGTACCAATTATTTTTCAAACTCAAGTGTGGTGCAGCACCATGGAAAATATGATATGGTATGTAGTTACACTGAAATAAAATGTCAGAATTACTAAAAAAATTTCACATTTTGCTTTTTTCACCAACGTTGTCAAAGTTGTTTTTTTTCATTTTCACAGACAATTGGTTGCAACTTTGTGGAAAGAATCTGTTAAACAAATAACTCAAACCTCCAGCCAGCAGGCCAAAACCTCCAGCCAGCAGGCCAAAACCACAACAGCAGCCAAACAAAGATTTGAAACACCAAAAACAAAAGGTATTTTAAATTAACACTGTTATAAATCCAACAATGTAATGGTCAAACCTATTACTATTCTAACTCCAGGAAGGTGCAGCAGTAGGGAAAGTGTTGGATGGTGTAGGGGTACAATTTACTATTCTAACTCCAGGAAGGTGCAGCAGTAGGGAAAGTGTTGGATGGTGTAGGGGTATAATTTACTATTCTAACTCCAGGAAGGTGCAGCAGTAGGGAAAGTGTTGGATGGTGTAGGGGTACAATTTACTATTCTAACTCCTGGTTGGTGCAGCAGTAGGGAAAGTGTTGGATGGTGTAGGGGTAACATTAGAGCTAGTGTATTTACTTTTACATCCTAATTTGTTTTTCTTCTCTTCTCTTCACAGATAATGTCTACTCTTGAAGCAGCTAAATACATAAAATCGAGGAAAGGGAAAAATGTATTAAACCATGCAGGATACATATATAGTAAGGAAAGAATAAGTTTTCCTAGAAATCATTGGAGGTGTGTGCAATACTACACTACCCATTGCAGTGGCAGAGCGGTTACACTTGATAATTTAGTTGTGAAAACAACAGAACATAACCACTCTGCCTCTGCAATGGAGGTAGAAATTAGAGAAACTGTTAATGAAATGAAAGCTATTGCAAGCACCTCCAATGATTCTACAGGATCCATTTTACGAGAGGTTGCACAGCATGTCCCCAGTCATGTTGCTAGCAACATGCCTATAATTCCTAATTTGAGACAAATTATTCAAAGACAAAAGCAGGCAAGTAACATCCAATTATCTACACCACATACTTTTTCTGATATTAGAATTCCACATGATCTTTCTATTTCTTTTTCTGATGAACCTTTCCTTCTGCATGATAACCAAAACCCTCAGAAACGAATTCTTATTTTTAGTACCCCTCGTAACCTTGCAAAGTTAGAAAATAGTGAAATTTGGATGATGGATGGGACGTTTAAAAGTACACCCCATCCTTTCACTCAAATTTACACTATACATGCCAAAATTAACAATAATGTAATCCCCTTAGTATATAGTTTGCTACCTGATAAGACTTCTGCAACATACTCTGAACTTTTATCAGTTATTAAAAGTAAAACTTCTCAAAGTCCTAGGAAAATAATAATAGATTTTGAATTGAGCATGATCAATGTGATCAATAAAACGTACATGGATACCCAAATTCAGGGATGTTTTTTCCATTTTTCCCAGGCTTTTTGGCGTAAACTACAAAAAACATCCCTAGTTGCAGAATATTCTCGTGATAGCAAACTACAGTTTGAACTAAAAAAATTAACAGCACTTTGTTTTGTTCCTCCCGATAGTGTGGACGAGTACTACACTGCTATTATAGAATCTGTTTTTTATACAAGTAATGAAGAGAAATTGGCACCCATCCTAAATTATTTCGAGGACACATGGATTGGGCACCTAAGCAGATCGGGTCGCAGGAGGAAGCCACGATTCCATGTGGAGTGGTGGAACTGCTACACGAGCTGTTTAGAGGGAGAAGCAAAAACAAATAATGCCATTGAGGGATGGCATAACTCCTTCAACCATACAATTGGCAAACCTCATCCAAATTTCTACTCTTTCTTAGAAACTTTGAAGAAGGAGCAAAGTTTTCAAGAAATGAGACTTGCTCAAACACTTGCAGGTAGTCTAAACCCACGAGTAACTGTCAAAACTAAGGAAATGTCTGAGAGACTATTGGCTATATTACAACAATTTACGTTGTGTGTGGCTCTAGACTACCTGGAAAATCTTGCTAACATTCTTTCTTTCTAAAAATAGTTATGTACTTACTTTCCTGCTTTTCTTCAAATTTAAATATCCTTTAATTACAATTGGCATACAATTATTTTTCAAACATTTTTAAAAAAAATTACAAGTCGGGTCTCCTAATTTTTGTATTTTCTTTCCCAATCTTCATTTTTTTCCAAACAACCAATGTATCCAAATTAACTTTTCCGTAATATTCGACCAACTTTCCAAAAATCAATCGCAAGTAAATAATTATTTGAAAACTTCCTAAGTAACTACCACCCATAAAATCCAATAAAACTCTACCTATTTAAATTTTCAAAAGTCAATCCATTTTCCGAAATGCACATTGCTGCATAAACACCAAATTAATTACAATTATTTTTTTTTATAAATTATGAATACGCAAACTTTTTTTTTTTTAACAATGAAGATATAAATCATTTGTAATTGTTCCGAAGTTTTGTATTAAACATTTTTAATAGTAACTTTAATTACTGTTACAGTTACTTACATTTTTTGATGAACAAATACATTTTCGCGACCCGACATAGGCATACACTAATGACATGATTGTGGACATGCTTTTTTACATTTTAAACATCAATTAGTTATTCTGCAACCCCTCCTTATTCCTTTTTTACTATATATGTATCTTGTTTTAACGTTATATCTATAAATAATTGTGAAAAAGTTTCCTACCTGGACGCAGATCAGCTTCCTGCTGCTTCCTCCTCCGATGCTCTTCAAAATGGAGCCTTACGTTTACGTTCATGTCATGACGTCATCACGTGCATCAATGTTAAAAATGGACTATTTTATTTACTATTTCATTAAATTAATGTTTAAAAATAATAATAAATTATGTATATGTTTTCTAAAATATGCATATGTTATAAAAAACAATAAATCAAAAATGTTTTTTCTATGTTTTTGCAAATAAAGAAATATTTCAAAAACCTTATTTGTTTACTGTTATTTATTTTCTTTATTGTTATTTAAACATGTAAAATGTAAATTATAATTTGTAAATTTACTAAATGTGTTCCTTACCTCGACTCTATTTTCTTTTTCCTTTCTAACTTGCTTTTTCTTCTCTTTTCGCTCCTTCTTTTCTTGTTCCGCGAGTTGTATCTTCTTATGCTGCCAAAATAAATGAAGGACAATTTAGCACATAGACTTCAATGCAAAAGCGTGGGAATTTTTTTAAAGTAAGTTCTATTTTCTTAGTTCTATTTTCTTTTTGTATAATTTTATTTTAAATTCATTTTTAATAACTCTATTAATATTTTAAATATAATATATATATATATTTTTTACATTTTTCTTATTTCATATTTTAATACTCCAAAAGTACTCTTTCTTTTTTTTAATATTTATTTTTATTAATTACATTTTATTTCATAAGGTTAAAAATACTGAAGTATTAATCATTCATAATACTACTCATTTATTATTCTTTTTTTTTTTATTTAAAAATACTCTTTCATATTTAAAAATACTCAAGTATTAATCTTTTATAATACTACTCATATATTTTAATTTTTCAAAATAAATTAAATCATTTA
The DNA here is from genome assembly GCF_964204655.1 of Triturus cristatus. Taxonomy (NCBI): domain Eukaryota; kingdom Metazoa; phylum Chordata; class Amphibia; order Caudata; family Salamandridae; genus Triturus; species Triturus cristatus. The sequence goes on from NC_140583.1 coordinate 885,341,495, forward strand.
TACACAATAATTAATCTTTCTAATTTTTAAAATATAGTTTTTAATATAAATAATAAAATATTAATTAATTATTTTTTACATACTCTAAAAGTACTATTTTTTTTTTTATTTTTTTATTAATTACATTTTTAATAAGAAAGATAAAAATACTCAAGTATTAATCTCTCAAAATAATACTTAGTATTATTCTTTAATTATACTACTCATATTTTTTACTTTTTCATAAATATAAAATAATTAATACTCAATAATTTCTCTTTCATATTTTTCAAATATAGTATTTAATATAAATAATAAAATATTAATTAATTATTTTTCAAACATCATTTTTCTCAAAAATAAAAATAATTAAAAAATGCGTTGTAATGGTATATGCGTTGTAAAAGTACTTACCATATAAAAGCATGCGTTGTAAATGCATGCGTTGTAAAAGCTTTTGCGTTGTAAAAAATGCGTTGTAATAGCATTGCGTTGTAAAAGTTGCGTTGTAAAGGTTGTTTCCCCATAATTACTCTCCATAACACATAATTCCTATACACTAAATACCACATACTTTCTATCCACATAATTTCACTGCACAACATACCACATAATTTCACTACGCACAATGTACATCTACTCCATTACAAAAAACATTAGTAAAAAACGTTTACATTTACAACGCCAATAGCTCTAACTCTTGCAAATGCTAGACCTATCACATTGCGAATGCTTCTTTAACTATTAGTCGCATTTGCAGAGGGATGGAGAAAGGGGGCTGGGCCTCCAACCAATGCTCAGGAATTCCACTGTGTAGTACTTACAGGAGGTACCAGGAGGGATTCTTGGCCCCAAAGTCCCTCAGGAGTAAAGTGGACTTCATTCCCCAACCAGTAGTGTGCCAGGAGGCATGTTGGCAGAGTGGTGGAGAAAGTGGGACTTAGCCTCCGAAGACCTCTTAGCAATCCCACTGTGTGGGACTTACTGGAGGTAACAAGAGGGGTAGTTGGCCCCCAAGGACATCCTTGGGGGCCAACTAACCTCCTATTACCTCCAGTAAGTCCCACACAGCAGGATTGCTAAGTTCTCATAGCAGGCCACGCCCCCTTTGCCCACCACTCTGCAAACACGCTCACTGGCATGCTCTTCGATGGGGATTGAAGTCCCCTTCACTGCTGGGGGTCCCCCCAGCCAACTAGCCTACGTCTTACCTCCAGTAAGCCCCACACAGTGGGATTGCTGAGAGGTGGACACAGGCCACGCCTTCTTTCTCCATCACTCTGCAAACATGCCTCGTGGCATGCTCTTGGTTGGGGAAGAAGTCCCCTTGCCTCCTGAGGGTCCCTGGGGGCCAACTAGCCCTCCTGTTACCTCTAGTAATCCCCATACAGTTGGAGTGCTGAGAGTGGTCAAAGGCAACGCCCCCTTTTTACACCACTCTGAAAACGTGGTTCCTGTCATACTGCTACTTGGGGGATGAAGTCCACTTTAGTCCTGAGATCCTCAGTACACAAGAGGACCTCATCGCACCCACTAGCATTGCGCCAAGAGGTGCGTTTACAGAGTGGTGTAAAAAGAGGCATGGCCTCGGACCACCTCTCAGCTGTCCCACTGTGTGGGCTTACTGAGGGTACCTGGTGGGCTAGTTGGCCCCTAAGGACCCATAAAATTCTAGGGGACTTCATTCCCCAACCAAAATTGCACCAGTAGGTACATTTGCAGAGTGGTGCAGGGCCTCTCTGCAAATGTGTTTGTTGTGAAAAGGGGGGCTGTGTAACCCCCCTTCTCTTAATATTTTTTGGACCCTGGGGATCCCATCCCCCAGGGCCTGACCCATTTTATTTGTCCTAAAAATGGGAAGGGGGACGCGCAGCGCACCTTCCCAGCCCGATTAAGACCCCGGTGACCCCATCCCCGGGGCCCGGCAAAACCTTTTTTAATAGAAGGGGGCCACATGGCCCTCCTTCTCTTTCCCACTTTTGGCCCTGGGGGCCCCAGGGCCTGACCTTCCTTTAAAAAAACATATTTTTAACTTTTGTGGGAGGGGGACCATGTGGTCTCCCTCCCGGGTCACTTTTGGCCCGTGGATGGGCTTGGCCAATCCTTTTTATTTGAGTTTTTTTAAGAGAGTGGGACCTAATGGCCCCCCTCCCAGGCCATTTTTGGCCCCAGGGACCCCATCTGCTGGTGCCTGGACTCACAGGGACTGCAGGGGGAGCTCCAATGCACCAGCGGTCCCAGCCAGCTCCCCGCCTCCTGCGGGAGCCAGCATTGCTTTTGGACAAGGGGAGCTGCTTATATGCAGCTCCCCTTGTCTAAAAGCAATACTGCTTTGCTTTGTGGAAGCGAGAGCAGGTTACCTGCTCTCGCTTCCACAAAGCGATCAGGAGTTTGCAATGACCTGTCATTGCAAACTGCAATATCCCGGGGGTGGGCACCCCGGGACATTGCCGGAGTCAGCCCTGGGGGGTGGCGGTCCCCAGAGCCATGGTGGACTCCAGGAGGGGGCGGCACGGCCCTCCTCCCAATGTGAAAATAGCCTCAGGGAGGTGGTTGTCCCTGGGGCCGAGGGGCTGCAACAGACCCCCATATTTAAATAAAGTGTTGGGGGTAGAGCCCCCCCAACAGAGTTTTTAATTGTAACCCCGGGGAGGTGGCAGTCTCCGGTGCTGCAGGGGGCTGTGTGCCCCCCGCATTTAAAGCATACAGTCCCTGGGAGGTGGTGGTCACCGGGGCGTGGGGGAGCCCCCGAGGCCCCCGATCCTAATTACCAATGCCCTGGGGAGGTGTCGGTCCCCGGGGCTGCAGGTGGGGTAGGAGCTACCCCCAAGCATTTCAATAACAAAGCCCTAGGGAGGTGGCGGTCTCTGGGCTGCATGCCCCTGCACCATAATAAAACATTGCCTCTGGGACCTGGCCCACCCAGGGACTTATAGAAAATGAAGCGCGGGAGCCCGCGCTTCCCTTTTAAAATATTTTTTGGGCCGGATTCACACACCCAGTGCGAATTCAGCTGATTTAAATAAAAAAAAGAAGCTTTTTTGGGCCCGGAGCAGGCCAATATATATATATATATTTATATGTATATATATATATATATAGAGAGAGAGATTTATTACCTACTGGCAGTCGCCAGTAGGTAGTTATAGTTAGGACCAAGTTTCCATAGGAAGAGCATTTTTTGTTTTGCTTATAACTTTGGCATTGTTTGATGAATCTTCATGAAATTTTCTAAACTAATTCTTTGTTCATACCAGCTCCTATGTAGAAAGTTTGGGGGTGATTCGTCAAGGGGGGCTGAGAAAAAAGGGGGTCCCAAAACGTGTTTTCTCCATGTTAATTTCAATAGGAAACTTTAGACAAGGCTACCGGTCAAACGGGTGAACGGAATTGCCCCAAATTTGGCAGGGAGAAGGGTCTTGGTCTAGAAAGCACGCTTTTGTTCATTTGGTGGAAATCCATTCAGTAGTTTTGGAGAAGTATCGAAATTTATTGATATCGATATTTGGGAATTCTGCCATCTGATTGGCTGAGGCGTTACGAGCATGCTGCTTATTGGTTGTGAGCGCTGCGAGCGGTTGCAACTAGGAAGTGTTGGCCGCCATTTTGTGATTCCATTGAAGCGAGTAAGGGGGAAAAAGGGCGAAAAGAGTAGGAAACAGGAGGATAGGAGCACTGTAACCTCTGTGGAAGAGTGCGAAGCGAAGTAGTCACACCTACCGGTCTGAAAGTGCGGTGTTGATCAGAGTGACATGGTGCTGAGATGAGATGGTGCTACAGTCGGGTATGAAACCTAGAGCCTAAACCGGGAGGTCATTGCTGTAAAGTGATGTGCTCTGGTGTTTGTAGGATACCTGTGGAAGTAGTGTTAGTAGGCGTTTATACCATACAGGGAGTGGGAAGCGAACTACTGAGCTCTGCCGTGCGTTTATACTATACCGGAAGTGGGAAGCGAAGTACTACGCCTACCGGTGTGAAGACTCGGGGATGAAACCGAGCTGATTGTTGTAAAGTGATGGGCTGTGGGCGCTGTAGCATACTGGCCGCTGTAGTATAACTGTAAGTAGTGTTAGTATGTGTTCATACTATACAGGGAGTGGGAAGCGAACTACTCACCCCTACTGGTCTGAAGACTCGGGATTAAACCGTGAGCTCATTGTTGTAAATTGATGTGCTCTGTGTACTATTTCAATGTAAGTCATAGTACAATGTTAGTATGTAATGATACTATAATGTAAGTATGTAATGTTAGAATGTAGGGCTGTCATGAGGGGAATCTTGGGGAGTTTGTACACAGTGCTGGAGAAGATGGATGCTTTGTGTCTGGTCCTGTTGGTGGCTGTTTGAGCTGTCTTCTTTTCCTGCTGGATCCACTGCTGTCTTCCTGTTCACTACATAAATTTGGTGAAGAGCGGGAGAAGGTGAAAAGAAGGCAGCACTCACCAAAAATTTGCACTTGCTTGCGTTGTGCTGAAGACCTGTTTTCTTGGTGAATCTGTTTCTACTCATCCCAGGGTCGTGTGTTGAAGACCCGTTTTCTTGGTGAATCTGTTTCTACTCATCCCAGGGTCGTCGGCTGATCGAACTATGTGATCCTACCTCTGGTAGGATTTATATTTTTTGATTTTGGGCTTCCTCAGCCTCTTCACTACACTCTAGTTGCTGTACCACACGTGTGCAAGTAGTGTTAGTATACGTTTATACTAATTCTGTAGTTATGCATTAAACAAAGCATCATGGTCCCATGGAGCGTCACCTCCCAGGCACAGGTCATACAATGTCCCGGGGTGTGCAAGCGTGGGACATTTCTGTTTGCTATTACAGGGCGGGAGCATTGCTTGCACCCTGTGATAGTAAATTCTTGTTTGCCTCATTGAAGCGAGAGGAGGAAAACCTCATATCGTTTCAATAAAGCGGAACCGGATGGTAAAAATGGAGAAAAAAAATGAAGCAGGGTCTCACCTGTTCATTTAAATGAGCACACTGGTGGGTAATGTTCCGGGGCCAATCCTATTATTATATTGCGGGGTCACTGCAGCACTGGGGATCTTAATGTCACATGTAAATTAGGCGCAGGAGGGCACAGAGACGTTTCGCAGACTAGGGGACCGACACCTTCCCGGGTATTGTTTACAAATTGTTCGGAGGGTTCGAGGCCAACTCAAGACTGGGGATCGGCAACCTCCGGAGCTTTATTTAAATATGCAGGGTGGGCCTCGCCAGTCCTTGAAGCCTCGGTGGCCCTAGGAAGTGCTTTATTGGTTCTGAAATCACACGGGCAGTACTCATGGTGTTATAAAGTGATACACTCATAGAACTCTTGCCGTTGTACAATTACCCAGGCTTCATTTATGTAATAGTCTGTTGGTTTATATTTGGTAGGTCCACCGGAAAATTAAACAAAATTTTCCTTACAACCTACTATCAACCGCCGATTTTCACAATAAACTACAGACAAGTGTTGTCAGAAAAAGAAGACCCATACACTCAGTTATTTATTGGTAAAAAAAATAACTTTTACTAACACAACACAAATAAATGGAAATTTAACTTTATTAGAACAACAGTGAAACATGAAAGAAGTGGGTGGGACTCCTCAGGAAGCAGCATACAAAACCTGCAAGACAAAAAAGAAACATAAGTATGTGTGCCATGTCTAAGAGAAAAAGAAAGGTAGTGAGAATGAACGGAGGAAAGTGAAAATGGGACAGAGAGCGAGTGGGTGGAAGGGAGAAGGGGAGTGAGAGTGAAAAGAACAGAGGGAGGAGGAGACAGAGCGCTAGCCTACTGCACCCAGCCCTCACTGTTCACCTCCCATCACCCGTGTGTCTGGAATGCTGGTGCCCGCGAGAAAGAGTGCGGTCCATCAAGTCCTTATAATGAAACAGAGATATGAATGAGGCCAGAGATTACATTATTATCTATGGCACCATCACTTGCCTGCACCTGTGCACCCAGGCTGCTGCACCCCAGCCCCTTTCTCTGCTCTGTGCTCAATTGCAGCTCCTGTGTGCCGATGCTTGACTGCTCACCTGCCACAACCGGTGTGTCCAAGGACGTGCCGGTGCGAGCTCCAACTCCGGGGTTCCGCTATCAGGGTGGCCCAGCAGGTCTCCGGTTGGGGACGGTGTCCTGATACCACGGTGGAAGGCGTCAGAATGCCCAGGGCATCATCACGGGGTGAACACCCGCTCCGCCCATTTTGGCTCCACTAACCCAGTGTCTGAAAAGGGAGAAAAAATATAATGTTGGAAACGTCTTGAGGTAAATGAAGGTTTCTTTCAACGTTAATAGCGAACACCAGTTGAGTGAATCCGTCCTTCTTGAAGTACAATCGTCGAACTGTTAGTAGTAATCATGGTTCAAAGAGGAGTTGGAGTGCACAAGAATACACAAGGTTAAATAATAAGATGTTATGCCAACGTTCATATACAAAGGAACAGAGCGCATGCTAGAAGTATAATTTGCGTGTGTAATGCAGTGGCGCAAGCCTGTGTGCGTGTACACTTAGTAATCAGCTCACTAAAGTGCCCCAAAAGCCAACGCCACGTGTCTGTAGGGCAGCGCTGCCCGCTGGCTCAGGTCTACAGTATGGTCCAGCAGGTCCTTAAAATGAGACAGAGATGTAACTGAATGAGGTCAAAGATCACATCGGTATGCAGGGTAACATCGGTTGTTAGCTCAACTAACTATAACAGGTGAATTTCTCTGGTTTTATTTGAGTCAAATGTGCAACTAACTATAACGTTCCTGAAACCTATGGTTTTTTTAGTGAATTTCAAAGTTTTTTTTAATGCTAATTCCTAACTATAACATCTGTAAAACCTATGGTTTTTTCAGTGAATCTATATATATATATAATATATCTATCTATCTATCTATCTATCTATCTATCTATCTATCTATCTATCTATCTATCTATCTATATATATATATATATTTATGACAGCTTTGCACTTCCCCGTGAAATACTTACTTTTTCGTGGTAAAAGCATGCGTAGTAAAGGCACATGCTTGGTACAGGGACATGCGTGGTAAAGACATGCGGCATAACGCTTTTGTTGTAATTGCATGCATTGGGCAGGCCGCTTTGTAATTGATGTAATTGATGTTTCCCATGCTGTAAAATCCATCATTTGGCTCTTTTTACATTGTCACGTTCTCTCATTTTGATCCTCCTCGAGCATCTCACAGGCTTGGCCCAAAGTGAGGAAGGCATTTATGCCCAACCAATTTAAACGTTGACCAGCCATAACTGGGTGAATTCGATATGAAACAGCTCACATCCTGCACCCACAGTGTAAACTAAAGTAACTGCCTTTTTATAGGAAATTGGAAAAAACCTGTATCTGTCTCGATCAGGATCAGTCCTTACACACCTCCCAATCAAAAGCATATTTATTTAAAATCTGTTATGTGTACTTGCTTCCAAATGCTATTATCTCTGTCTTCATGCTGCATCATAAAATACCTTGACTTATTTGTATTTTTATTGTAGAGCTACACTTCTGAACAAAGAGCTTTCTTTTAGGTGTAATTTGTAGGTCCAAATATTCTCCTTAGATGTGTTGTCTGCACTGCATTTCATACATCCTCTAATAATTTTAAAGTATGGCTCCTAACTGCGGTCATGCAGTGACATTTTAAGCCCTCTTGTCTCAAGAAAGTACTAACTGTCACAGGCTTCCGTCATTTTAGTTAATTTCCTCTAGCGATAAAATCTGTAAATATGAGAAATACTAGCAATTTGACTCCTATTTTTCCATCGCACCCTCAAAATTGCCCAGAAAATAGTTTCTTCAGTCAAAAATAAGTGAACAAAAAGGTGTTCATTCTGTTGTGTTTGTTGGTAGTTGTGAAGGTCCTTGTAATGCATACTCATGGACTATTCAAACTCTCTTGTGGTAGGCAACCAGGGAGATACAGCTGTCACTCCTTCATTTGATACAAGATGCCTTGGAGTGAGCTCACAATCTCACTGGCTCCAGAAACCACCAGATTTACAAATGCATCCCTTTACTGACTTTGATATTGCTCCCTAGTTATGACCTAGGTTACACCAGATGCTACTGAATTCTGAATATTCTCTGTGCAACTGGAGAGTTCACCTTGCCCCTAAGCAATCACTCGAATTGGAATTAAGACAAAGCCCAATAGATGCTAGTTTTTAGGTCTCTCCTGGTTGTGAAAGCTCTACAGATCTACAGTGGACTTACAGCCCACACATTTTGTACGATTGGTTGGATTTATTGCTATTCTTATTTGATTGCTTCTTATTTAGTGACTTGCCTTCAATCCTTGTAATTGTCCCTTTCCTGACGCATACCCTACATTCCATTATTTTGGCTGACTGACTTGTATCCTTCTACTGCTCACTTATTAGGAATTACTTTAAGGTAACGTACTTTATGAGCGTGCATGTGTTTTCCAGCTCTCTTCCTTTGGTGTTTCTCTCCTGGAAAATGCTGCCCACCACCCCAGTATTGCTGTCTTTCTTGTGTGCTACTCTCTCTCATGTGCTTCTCTCCCCAAATCCTCCACGTTCCTTTGTTTGTTTCCTCAGTGTGATGTGCTCTCTTTTTCTTTCATTGGTGTGTTTCATGTTGCTTTAGTCCCTCCGCTCCCCACCTGCTTCCCCCACTCCCCTGTTGCCCTCCATCACGCTGTTCTTTTTTATTTTGTCCGTTCACAATTTATATATTTTTTTACAAGCCCAGTGGCATCTCCAGTCCTGGATGAGTATATTAAAAACAGCAACAAGCACGTGTTATTCTCCAGGAGCGCACATATATGTTTATGCGTGCGTGCACCTAAGCACGATGCAAGCAGTAACAGATGTTGTCTTCACGCGTTTCTTCTTTATTATGTCAATGCTATTCAGCATGGGCTGGAAGCATTTGACCATTTCTTGTTTGAGACCCCTATCACACAGAATTGTGCTGTGGACAACAGAGAGCTGATAGAGTACGTGTGCTGTGCAACATGTCAAACAATTAAACAAAAAATAATGTGCCTACTCCACGTCAAAATATTGCAAGTGCATACTAAACAGCAGACACTTTCGTGGATAAATGTTGTTTTACTGTCGTCTCTGGAGTGGTGCTGGTTGACGTGAGCACTACAAATTTCATTTTGTGTAAAAGGTCCGATTCATCATTTTGGTTTGTTGACCACTCAACAAATCACAATAGGAAATAAATAAATAATAATGCAGCTAAGTGATTCTTTGTCAGGCTTAAGAGACACTGTTACAACTGAATAATGCATTACATTGGTCTGTTCTGCTTGGATACGACTATTCAGCAAAGGGCTGCAGTCTATTAAGCCTGCAGTTCTACTTTGGTGCATTAATTTGTCAGGCGATGTAGGGTTTTCAAGTTTCATTTATGAATAATAAAAAATCTACTGGTAATGCTTTTCGTAAATTGAGTCTTTTCGTTTGTCAGAATATAAACAAACTAATTTGAACGATAACACAAAGTTGTTTTGTCAAATGACAATATTTCGTATTTCAACAATAAAGGAAGGCAATCTAATTTCCAGAAATAGATGTGCTCCCTGCTTTAGTTTATCTAGTTTGTTATTCATTAAACTCTACTTGTTTCCTTTCCTCGCTGAGTGACGTTCTGCCACCAGACCCAGGGACTATGTAAATAAAGAATGACAAGGGAGTCATTGCAGGCTCGTTCACTGTGTGTTACACAGTTGTCTCTTTCGGGCCCGCGAACGTGCCGTGTGGATGCCCTGGACACCTTCACGTATTAAATCTGCCATATTCTCACAACCAATCCGAGTAATTCCACTACACAGCAGCGTTCCTGTATCTGTTCATTTTACATGCAATAACCTTGGTTTGGCTCTAGAGAACAACTATTAAGTGCAAACTTTACTTAACAAGAAAATGTCTTGTGGAATATTAAAGTAACTATCTTTACAGCCTCGTAAAGTAAAGGACAAGTTGTAAATATAGCCCCTATTTTTATAGCTTCAAAGTTCTCAAAGACAGTCAAAACAGTGCTTAATTCGTAAAATAATAAATGCTGGTGCCAACGTTTTTCTCAGCAGCGCGAAGCTGACTCTATTGAATGACTGTGTTGCAGAATACCACAGCTTTCTAGACCTGATTTCATCTCATACCTTTGTCATACCCCACCTTACATTCCCTGCCCCTTTATCCCACTCCTGCAGCTGCTTATTCACCCCTTCCTTTTTTATTGCAATTTTATATATCGCGAACTCAACCCGAAGGCATTGGAGTGCTTTACATGAGCACCAGTTCCATTACACAAGGCCACATTCAATTTTATAGGCTCCGGGAGAACGTGATTTCCCCTGAATCACAGGATGTTGAGCCGACGCCAACACTCAAACCTGGTTTCTCAGATCCAAAGTTGGCAGTTCTGTCCGTAATGCCACATCCTCTCCTGTTTTCACATTTTGTCTTCTGTCATTCTCATCCTCCTTCCTTTCCTCTTGTCTGCCTTTCTTTTTCTTGTTCTGTGTTCAAGTTTTATGAATGAATAATAGGTCCCGCACCCCTAAAAACGAGTGCCGGTGAGCTCCTCTTACAACTGCTGTCTCAAATTAAGCACTGAGTCAAAACAGAGGAAGTATATTGGATCGGTCATAAAACAGACCAGGAAAAAATACTATTATGCATATCTTTTGTTTAATGAAGGCATACATTACAGTCAGGTTTTAATTTGTAAAACATTTAAGCGCCTGGTTCAGCTTTCAGGTCTCGCCTGACCCAGCGCATGCGCTGGTCTGGCGAGACGTATTGAGAGGGCTCCAAAAAGTGCTACCAGGCCAGCCTAGAGCTACAGTGCATGTGTGCGGGCGCGCGCGCCCGCTTTACCGCGATTGCTTTCACTTTCGCGGCAGATCACGATCACTTTCACTTTCACTTTCGCAGCCGCACGGCCGCTTTGCATAGCCAATAGGTCTTGCTTTTGGGACCTTATAAATATTTAGTTATGCAACTGTTGCATAGCTAAACACTTATAAGGTCCCAAAGGCGAGACCTATTGGCTATGCCAATGCTTGTTTCTTTTGAGGCCACCACCCTCTGCCACTGCTGGTACCATGCACTTCCAGCATTAGATCGCTCACGCCCAGTGTGAGCACCGACCACTTCCTTCACCGTGAGCATCACTGCCACTAATCCCCAGAAAGTGGCCTGCATGAGGAAACATTATGCAGTTAATTGGGTGCACATTGCTATAATGTTTGGCTTACTTTCTCGAGTCTTATACACTAGTTTAAATCACTGATAAAACCGGTAAATGTCTTATGACAAAAATTGAAAGGAAAACATGTCCAGGCCCTGTACACAAAGCAAAATCAGATACACCTGCAAGAATGGTGGGATGAGGTTAGTTTCCCCCTTGAGCTATTCTCATAAAAAGAGCATTGCATTGCATTTCAATGCACTTCTGGCCTGGTTCTCTTCAAAGAAATACATTTTAGAGAATCAACTTGAAAGCAGTTTACAAACTGGGATTTACTACTCACTAGGCTACATCTGTCACTTTCTAAGCATGTGAACTACTGTGAAAATGTAAAGCATTTCCAAATATCAATCAAGGAAGCATATTTTATAACTTGAAAGAAACAGGTCTTCATCACACATAAATAAAATGTGTGTTCAGTCACAGTATGTACTTATTTTCTTTTCTTGACTTTTCACTCCAATATTTCTTTTTTTTAATAATTCTTTTTATTTCACAAACAAGAATCAGCACTGAAACATGAATCATGTGAATATGGTACAGACAAGAGGAGTTCATTTGGTGACATGTTGACAATACATAACAATTAGCAGAATAAAGCATTGTTACGTCAGAGGGTACATCTCTTATGGTGAGGACAAGTCATCTGAGCTAGTGCTGCGTGGTGGACTACAAATCTCCACACTGTACGTGTTCCATGCCTCCCAGATTAGTGTCCATTTCTGTGGGCAGCCTCTCGCAATGTAAACAGTCTTTACTCGGAACATACACCAATCCATGCTTTTCTTCCATTCCGTGATAGTTGGTGGTGTAGTGGCTCCCCACTGCTGGGCAATATTCCTTTTTGCTAACATGAGGCCCAGCGTTACCCAAATCTTACCCATTCTGCTGAAGTCTGTGGGTTCCTACACATTTAGGAAGCATCTCTTTGTATGTATTTGATGCCAGTACCTCTGGATAAGATCACACTCCCATATTATATGCATAAACGTTCCTTCAGAGCCACATTGCCTTCTGTATTCGCCCCCTTTAGCCCTCCCCATTCGAGCCAGGCAGGGTCCAGTGATGTACACCCCATGTAAGATTTTAAGTTGCACAAGTCGTAGTCGGGCCGAGATAGCCACTTCCCTTGGGGAGGACAGTGCCTCCTGCCATTCCTTGTCGTCCAGATCAAGGCCATCTCTTTCCCACTTTGCCCTTGTGCCCTGGAGAGGGTCTGCTGTGTTATTTATGAGTTTTTTGTATGTGAGGGAGATCACTTTTTCAGGTAAGTAGCCATCGTAGCAATCTATCCTCGAGAGGTTATGTATTCAGGGGGAGAAGAGCCTTTGGGTATGTGTGATTGTATTGCATGACTGCCCTGGAGTTAACGAAAGTATTCTGTGCTGGCAAGCTCATATTTCTGTTGCAGAGAGGCGAATGTCGCCACGTCGTCCTGTACCCACATGTCCCCAAATGTTGAGATCCCGATGAGATCCCATTTGTCAAAGCCTTTTGACTTCCAAAGGTCACCTAGTCTCTCGGAGTCCCAGAGGGGTGTCGCTAGTGTTAGTTTCCTTTCCCATCCCAGACTCTTGGTGGCTGTGTGTCAGACCTGGACCGAGTGTTTTGTCCGGCCGGTTAGGGGAAACTGCTTTGGCCTAGAATAAAGTGCCTTATTATAGTTCCCACCTGGGAGGAGCCATCGATCCATAGCGTACCCCGGGCCGTCCATTCAACGATATGTGTTGTGATTGATGGCTGCGAGGTGTGCCGCCCAGTAATACTTCTTGAGGTCTGGGAGACTTACCCCACTGTCATACCAGCTGAGGGTGAGCTTGTTGAGTGCTATTCGGGGTTCCCTCCCCTCATCAAGTCCCTCTGGAGGCCCACGATTTCTTTAAAGTAGCGAGCGGGCATTGGGTCTGGGTAATTCTGCAGCAAATATAGGAAGCAGGCCAGGGACATCATCTTAAAGAGCGCCGCTCTGCCCAGCAATGAGAGAGGATGCGCCTTCCATGCTGTAACATCCCGCTCCAATCTTTGCAATGGTGGAAGTAGGTTATGGTCATAACAGCACTGAGGATTTGACGTCACGTATATCCCCAGGTATTTAAAGCCCATAGTGGTGATTTGGACAGGGCAGCCCTTAGGTACAGTGGGTGGGTTCCCGTTGAGAATGTATACAAGAGATTTACCCCAATTAATGGAGTAGCCAGAGAATCTGCCAAAGATCGCAAAGATATCGAATACTGCAATCAGCGACACTTTTGGAGCGGCTAGAAACAAAAGGATGTCAACCTCATAAAGCGAGATACGATTTTACCATGATGGAGCCCATCTTAGATCGCGTATAACCGGATCTTTCTGGACCCATGCCGCCAGGGGCTCCAGTGCTAGAGCGAATAGGAGGGGGGAAAGCGGACATCCCTGGCGGGTTCCCCGACCTACTGGGAAGACTGCAGATTATTTGTTGTTCATTACGACTTGCGCCAGGGGTTCTGAATACAGAAACTTGACCCTTTGGGTAAACCCATCCCCAAATCCCATCTTTGTGAGCACAGCAAAGAGGTAAGGCCATTCAGTGGTGTCGAACACCATTGAGGCATCCAGTGAAACTATAATTGCTGGCTCTCGTATCGTGTCCCATCGTCCCATCACGCCGTGCACTGTACGGAGATTCAGGGCCGTATTACGTTGTGGCATGAAGCCCGACCGGTCTGGGTGCACTGGGCCCCCGATCACTTTCACGAGGCGGTTAGCCAGCAGCTTAGCAAGTATTTTAGTTTCAGCATTTAGAAGAGAGATGGGCCTGTACGATGTGCAGCCTGTTCTGGGTTTGCCCTCTTTATGGATGGTAATGATTGTGGCTATCCGCTGATCTAGCGGTAGCATCCCTTGCTTCTTGCTCCCTGCGAACATGGAACGCAGGCGTGGGGCTAGTTTGTCCAGCACAAGTTTATACAGTTCCATTAGTAGGCCGTTTGGGCCCAGTGCCTTGCCCGTCTGGAGGCATCTGATCGCCGTCAAAATTTCCTCATTAGTAAAGTCACTGTCTAATAGTTCCTGTTCATCCCCTTGTAGAACAGGAAGGGCAATGTCCCTGAGCAGGGACTGGGAATCCTCTTCTGTGTAGGATGTGTGTGTGCTATATATGCTACGATAGTGGGCGGCAAACATGTTGCAAATGGCTTGAGGGTCTGTGATGGATAGGCCATCTCTATCAATCAATTCAGGTACCAGTCTGGATGCCAGTTCTTTCCTGTACGCCAGGCTATAAGCATCCATGCTTTGTCCCCGAGGTCGTACACCCTGCCCTCCGTTTCCCTCCCCAAGGATCTCGCCCTCTCCGTGGCATGGACCCATGCCGCCAGGGGCTCCAGTGCTAGAGCGAATAGGAGGGGGGAAAGCGGACATCCCTGGCGGGTTCCCCGACCTACTGGGAAGACTGCAGATTATTTGTTGTTCATTACGACTTGCGCCAGGGGTTCTGAATACAGAAACTTGACCCTTTGGGTAAACCCATCCCCAAATCCCATCTTTGTGAGCACAGCAAAGAGGTAAGGCCATTCAGTGGTGTCGAACACCATTGAGGCATCCAGTGAAACTATAATTGCTGGCTCTCGTATCGTGTCCCATCGTCCCATCACGCCGTGCACTGTACGGAGATTCAGGGCCGTATTACGTTGTGGCATGAAGCCCGACCGGTCTGGGTGCACTGGGCCCCCGATCACTTTCACGAGGCGGTTAGCCAGCAGCTTAGCAAGTATTTTAGTTTCAGCATTTAGAAGAGAGATGGGCCTGTACGATGTGCAGCCTGTTCTGGGTTTGCCCTCTTTATGGATGGTAATGATTGTGGCTATCCGCTGATCTAGCGGTAGCATCCCTTGCTTCTTGCTCCCTGCGAACATGGAACGCAGGCGTGGGGCTAGTTTGTCCAGCACAAGTTTATACAGTTCCATTAGTAGGCCGTTTGGGCCCAGTGCCTTGCCCGTCTGGAGGCATCTGATCGCCGTCAAAATTTCCTCATTAGTAAAGTCACTGTCTAATAGTTCCTGTTCATCCCCTTGTAGAACAGGAAGGGCAATGTCCCTGAGCAGGGACTGGGAATCCTCTTCTGTGTAGGATGTGTGTGTGCTATATATGCTACGATAGTGGGCGGCAAACATGTTGCAAATGGCTTGAGGGTCTGTGATGGATAGGCCATCTCTATCAATCAATTCAGGTACCAGTCTGGATGCCAGTTCTTTCCTGTACGCCAGGCTATAAGCATCCATGCTTTGTCCCCGAGGTCGTACACCCTGCCCTCCGTTTCCCTCCCCAAGGATCTCGCCCTCTCCGTGGCTATCACTTTATATTCATCTCGCTTAAGCTGCAAGACATGGACCTTTTCTTGTGTCATCTCCTCATCGAACTCCCTTTCTAGTCTGAGGACCTCGTCCTCCACTGTCACGAGTTCCTTCAGTCTATCCTTACGCGCTCCGGCTATTAGGGAAAGTGCCTGCCCTAGAATCACCATTTTAAATGCTTCCCACAGTGTCTGGGGGGAGACAACCGTGCCCTCATTTTCTTGGAAGTACAGGTCCATGGCCTGCAGTAGGGCCTTATGTATACCAGGGTCTCGGAGATGCCATGGATTTATGGGGGCTATCCTACCCACTCCTCCCTGTCCCAGCTCCAGATGAGCCCACACCAGGGAGTTGTCAGATATGCCTCTCGCCAGGTGCCTGATTTCACGGATATGTGGTAGTTGGGTTGCTGGGATGACAATATAGTCGATACGGGAAAGGCTGTTGTGTGCTCCGGAGTGGAACGTGTGCTGGACACTATCTGGGGGACATGCTCTCCATGCGTCGGTTAAGCCGAGGGTCTCTAAAAATTCTGGCAACCATCTAGCTGATGTTCCAGTGCCTCACGGAGGATACCTGTCCAAGAGACTACAGAGTTGAAGTCCCGTCCTACCAGCAATAAGCCTTCCGGCATTGAGAGCAGTAGGTCTCACAGGTCTTTAAATGTTCGAGTTTGTAGGCCTGGTGGGACATAGACAGGCATGCAGGTAAGTGTGCTTCCCTCCCACTGTCCCGTGATCCCTATATACCTCCCAAGGCTGTCTGCCCATGTGGATTGGACCATAAATGGGAAGGAGTTACACAGTGAGTGAAAGTCAACAGTTCCCCCTGTGGTATGGTACCTTTAGGTGCCGATTCGTGAAAAACAAAACAACCATTATTGCCCCAATCTCAACTACCCCCTCTCCCTGCTCGCCTGCACTCTGGGCCTTAAACTGCCCATAAATTCAAACATGCAGAGTGCCTGTCCCCCAACTGAGTAACTAAAGGTAGAAATGTGAGGGTGAAGTGAATGCTACATCCCCCCAACCCTCCCAAAGCGATCAACGTCTCCTTACTCCCCGATTGGAGCAAATCCCAAGAGTCATGTTCTTGTAAGCGTATTTAGACCCAATAAGACAGCAGTGGTCCCTTTTGGTCCCTTTTGCATGGTACCTGTGTCTCCTGCGGATTCAGGAGACGGTTCAGCGGGGCGGGGAATCTGCTCATGTCCCTTAACGCAGTCCCATCTTCTCCCCAGGCAAGGTTGCTAGTTCTCTTAGCAGGAGTTGTGCTCCCTGGCCCCCCGCGAGCCCTCCAGCCAGTCTGTCGCAGATTCTGGGTTATCAAAGAACCAAGCTCTGTCGTCAGCTTCCACACGTAGGCGCGCAGGGAACAACATGGCATACTTCACGCCCTTTTCTCGGAGCTCACTTTTAACGGTCAGGAAAGATCAGCATTGTGTCTGAACTTCCTGCGTGAAGTCCGGGAAAAAGGATATTTAGGCGTTCTCGTACTTGAGTGGCGGGTCTGTTCTGGCATTTTAAAGGATTACATTCCTGTCACGGAAGTTCAGCACTCATGCCAGCATCAGCCGCGGGGGAGCTCCAGGTTTCGGCTGTTCCCCGGTACTCTGTGCGCTCTTTTGATCTCGAAGAATTTGGACAGTCCCTTGGGTTGAAGGTGGGTGAGTATAAGGTCCTCCACAAATAAGTCCGGCGTCTGCCCCTCCGCCCGCTCCGACACCCCCAGGATTCGTACATTATTGCGGCGAGTGCGTCCTTCGTAGTCATCTAGCTTACTTTCAGCAAACTTCCGGAAAAACTGGAGTTCATGTTTCTCGGTCTGGAGGTGTGACGTGTCATCCACCAAACTTGTAGTGGTATTCTCTATTTGTTTAACCTTTTCATTGATTTTTGCCAAGTCCGCCCTAATCAATGTGACGTCTGTGGAGATAGTGTCCATCCTTTGTTCTAGGCATGCCCGCACCCCAGAAATGGCCTCCATGACATCTTTGAGTGTTGGTTCCGGTGGGGTCTCTGGTCCACTGGTCCTGGGGCAAGGCCTTGGGAAACCCGTAACGGTCCAATTTGTTCTGCTGGACCACCTTGGACCCCTTTGTTCCAGACATCTTGGATTTCTGCTTTTTCGGCCCCAGCACTTGTCTTTGGCAGCAACACGCAGTGACTTCAAAGTCTCTCCTGCGACTACTTGTCTACTGGGAGGCGCAGCACCCACAGGCCCCCACTGTACTGGTGTGTCAGGGTGGTGTAACGGGGGGGCGCGGCAGTGTCGAGTCATAGGGGGGCGATCTCAGCAGACCCACTCCACAAGTCCTCACTGAGCCTCCAGTCCATCCAACTCTGAGGCCACGACACTTGCGAGTGGAGAAAGAGAAAGAGGCGCCACCCTCAGTCGCAGGTATAATGTCAAGGTTTTCGTCAGTGCTTGATTCCCCAGTCCTCTGCCACTACGCCTCGCTACCACCGCACCTACTCAGCGCGATTGGCTTCAGTACTGTTCCGGGGGGGCCCCTGCCACAGTGGCTCCCTTCCCATCACGCAGGAGTGCGCCTGTATCAGGGGTTTCCCACGATTGCTGATTAATCATGCAGCGCTCTCGTGCCTGTGTCTCTGACATTTTCCGACAATTTTGGCGGACTGGACATCGCTCACAAATATTAGGGCCCCTTCTCCAATCCCGGGTGCTCCATTCACCTGAATACCTGTAGGTGGAGGTCTCAGTCTCGGTCCTCCACGGGGGCCCTGATGAGGCGATTCATCTTCGGTCTAGCCTAGGGCCCAGGCCAGCACCAGGGGGTCCCCTCCGTGCGTCATTATGTCGTCGGCCGCAGTAGGCCCTTCACCGCCCGGCTGCTGCCCTCGTTTAGGCCGCAATTGTAAGCTGCAATATCTTTGGGTACAGGGCCCGTACGGCTGCAGCTTTTTCACCGTTGGGGTCTGTAGAGGTTCCACTTCCGGTTACTGAGCTTGGGGGCCGGATAATTTTTGCAGATAGTCGGGGAGGAAAAGGGTACGACGGAGAAGACCTAACCAGCAGCCGCCATGCTATGCTGCGTAGCCACGCCCCCATTCACTCTAATATTTCTAATCATTAAAAATGTAAACCAAGACATGATTGCCTCCGCCCCAAATAAAGTAGGTACAGAAAGTTATAACTTAAAACATCAGGGTTGCATCACAAAAACATTTTCACTGGTGCTATTTGAAGTCCGTTGCTGTTACTTAAGACAGGGCTTGAACCAAAAAGCTTTTACCCCTGTAATATGAAAATTAGGCCCAGATGAAATTTAAATTAGCATGGCGTAATTTGCATAATTTTGGCAATTTCGCTTTACGCTTGTCATGTGAAATACCCTAAATTACCGCATTATGCCACGTCACATAATTAGGCCATTGTTTGTCACCAGGTTATTGGAGAACAGGAACAACGTGAATCAGAATTCAAGCAACAATTGTGTTTTTCATGCTCTTTTAGTGAGAAAAGCACTCTTAGATCTAAAACTGATGCAAGGGTTTATTTCATGCTAAAAGATAGCACTAAAAGATGGCTTTGCAATTTGGGTAATTGCACATAATTTCGTGTAATTTTCACAAGTAAATTGCACAATATGTGCACACCCCTTATCATAACAGGATTCTGAAGGTGGTAATGTGTAGGCCTGGGCGAAGTTTACGGGGAAACTCTGCCTTGCTCCACGGAGTTCTGCAAGCGGTGTACTGAGGTAAGTTGTGTTGCTCGAGCTGATTTTTGTTGCAGGATATTTTTTCCGCAGAGAAAAACCATTGTGAACGGCACCACCTGCACTGCAAGAGGGTGCAGCTTCTTTCTGCTGCTCAGGTGAATGTTCTACTCGAGTGGCAGCTTCTTCAACGCGAGGGGCAAGTTTCTTAACACAAACAGTAGCAACCTGCTATGACTGCCCACATTGAGAACTCTCACCAGGAGGTTAGATTTTTCTCACTCATGCTTGCAAGCCGCAAGAGAGGAAAAACTCCACGCTGCAATACTCCGTGGAGTTTTTAGAACTCTGTGCTATGTACAGAGTGGGAAAAACTCTGCAAACTCTCAGATCAGAGCAGAGTTGACCGCCCAGGCCTAGTATTGTGTCAGAAGAATGTGCATATTTATTGTGTGGCATTTTGTTGTGGGTGGATGTATTCTGTTGTTTTTTATGCTGATGTGTATTTGTGCTGCATTATTTCAACATGATTTTGTTAGGTTTCTTGCGTTGTTCTGCAGTTGTAATGTAATGTAATGTTTGACTGTTTTGGTGCAGTAAGCACTGTCTTACATATCATCAATGGCAAGTAATGTTGCCTGTTAGAACTGACATCCTTGGCATGGTTTCCTCTGTCTTTTTGCCTCTACCTCCTGTTTTTATTATGTTATGCCGGACTTCGTTTTTGCTGGTTTATGTATCCTGGGCACTCTACCACTGCTGATTAGTGCTAAAGTGCGAGTGTTCCCTGTGTTAATTGTGATTGGTTCTCCATGATTGACGTATTTGATTTACTAGTAAGTCCCTAGCAAAGTGCACTCTGTGTGCCCAGGGACTTTAAATCAAATGATGTTAGTGGTGCCACCCATGAGTAGCCCTGTAAACGTGTCTCAGGCCTGCCATTTCATTGTCTGTGAGTGCAGTTGTTAACTGCCATGTCGACCTAGCAGGTGCACCCACTTGACAGGCCCAAACCTTTCCTTTTATTACATGTAAGGCACCCTTAAGTTAGACCTAAGGTAGCCACGTGGGCAGGGTACAGTGTCTGTGAAAGGTAGGACATGGACTGGTGTATCTTACATGTCCTGATAGTGAAATACTACCCATTTTGTTTTTCATCAAAGCAAGGACTAGGTCTTCCCATGGCTATCATTGGAGCTGCCTTGTAACATCTTACATGTGTGACTTTCAATTGGTAACAGCTCGAGATTTGGAGTTTGGGCTCTCTGAGCTCAGAATTTAGAAGCTCATCTTTTAGTAAAGGTGGTTTTTATATTGTGTGTTTGAAAATGCCACTTTTAGAAAGTGCTTGTATCAAGAGATGGAGGATGCACACCTTCTCTTATTCCGATTTAGTCTTCTAATTTTTATGATCCAGTGGTGCGTGCAAACAGAATTGTGGTCCGTCCCAGTCCACATTACATACTGATAAGTGATGATTTCCCCATGGATGAGAATTAAAACAGATCACAACTGAGTTTGTCACAACAGAGGCAGCGCAAATTGGAAATGTACTTCACGTGATTTTATCAACTAGACAGACAATATTATAAAGAATAGCGATTGACTCCCGAACAGCAGATTCACCAATGGACATACTGTTTATTTATTTTATGTTAATGTTTTGAAATTCTGTTTTTTACTCATTAATTGTTGTTTATTTTTAAATACTGGGGTCGCACTATTGGGGTTATCTTTAACTCAAGTATAAAGCAGCCCGTTTGAACGTTCTTATTGATAGTGAGCGAAGGGACGTGTCAACAAGGGTTTGGCATGTTTGATAATGAACTATAAAATAGTGGTTGAGGGGCAAGTACAAGGTAGGCACGATATTAATTAGGTTCTGCTTATCACGTGTTTGTTAAGTTCAGGTGTATTCTTGAGATTTTGTTGAGTGTGTTGTGGGATTTGTAGTTCCTTTGGGTGTCACATGGTTTACAGAGGCACAGGTGAGAGGTGTTAGATCACGGGGTTTTAAGAAGGAGAATGATTGGTCACACGGATGAGCAAAGCTCCTGTTAAAAGGAGTATATACGGCAGCGCGAGAGTATAATCATTGACACCATTGAGAGAAGTGGACGAATGTGTTAGGCTGATGACATCGGCTTTTTCATGGTAACCAATTTTGACGGATGTGGGGGTAGAAGGATTGTTGTTTGGTGGGTGATTGGGGTTTGCGTTAAAGCATTTCTATAGTGAACTGAAGATATTTGATTTTTGGCCGGAGCTAGGTTTTGGTAAATGAGAGTATGATTGCACGTATTGGCTTTAAACGTTATGAGCGGTATAATTGATTGCTCACGGGTGGTTAGGGTGTTTCTGTAGGTAGGATGGGGTAGAGGAGAAACACGAGTTATTTTAGTCACTAATTAGGATGAGGAAGGGTTAGTGGGAGGGTGAGGGTAGGGTAAATGTCATGGTTTTTATGTTTATTTAGATTTAATTTCAGGCTTGTTGTGATGCGTTAGTTCAGCTGTTTTTTGTTTCATTGCAGTGACCCCTGACGAAGAGTCATATTAGACTCGAAATGCATTGGGAAATGACGTGATGAGCCTATTTTATGTTCATCCCACTGTTTGAATTACGTGTAGCTGCGCAAAGCCTGGATGGGCACACAGCATACATTTGGAGTTTTGGAAATCAAATTCATAATAGTGGCAAGGCGCTGTCTCTACAGTGATTTTCTAAACCCATAAGTAAATGATGACAAATGCAGGTTGCTACTGATGAAATTGGTTAATAATGAATTTATGGATAAATGAGGGCAAAGTTCCCTATCTCGCAGTGCGACAGAAGAGCGCGAGAGGATTGCTCGAAATCATCACTTATCAGTATGTAATGTGGACTGGGACGGAACACAATTCTGTTCGCACGCACCACTGGATCATAAAAATTAGAAGACTAAATCAGAATAAGAGAAGGTGTGCATCCTCCATCTCTTGATACAAGTGCTTCGTAATTCCAGCCCCACCGGAGTTTTGCACCCCATGGATGAGAATTAAAAGAGATCACAACTGAGTTTGTAACAACAGATGCAGCGCAAATTGGAAATGGACTTCACGTGATTTTATCAACTAGACAGACAATATTATAAAGAATAGCGATTGACTCCCGAACAGCAGATTCACCAATGGACACACTGTTTCTTTATTTTATGTTAATGTTTTGAAATTCTGTTTTTTACTTATGAATTGTTGTTTATTTTTAAATACTGGGGTCGCACAATTGGGGTTATCTTTAACTCAAGTATAAATCAGCCCGTTTGAACGTTCTTATTGATAGTGAGCAAAGGGACGTGTCAACAAGGGATTGGCATGTTTGATAATGAACTATAAAATAGTGGTTGAGGGGCAAGTACAAGGTAGGCACGATATTAATTAGGTTCTGCTTATCACGTGTTTGTTAAGTTCAGGTGTATTCTTGAGAATTTGTTGAGTGTGTTGTGGGATTTGTAGTTCCTTTGGGTGTCACATGGTTTACAGAGGCACAGGTGAGAGGTGTTAGATCACGGGTTTTTAACCCCTTCTGTGCCACGCCCTTTCCCCCTCCTGTGCCGGGCTTTTTTTTAGTGGGTGGGGTTCATGACGAGATAGTCTTGTCATGGGCACAGCGCGACCGTGCTCCATGACGAGACTATCTCGTCATGGGCACTGAAGAGGTTAAGAAAGAGAATGATTGGTCACACGGATGAGCAAAGCTCCTGTTAAAAGGAGTATATACGGCAGTGCGAGAGTATAATCATTGACACCATTGAGAGAAGTGGACCAATGCGTTAGGCTGATGACATCGGCTTTTTCATGGTAACCAATTTTGACGGTTGTGAGGGTAGAAGGATTGTTGTTTGGTGGGTGATTGAGGTTTGCGTTAAAGCATTTCTATAGTGAACTGAAGATATTTGATTTTTGGCCGGAGCTAGGTTTTGGTAAATGAGAGTATGATTGCACGTATTGGGTTTAAACGTTATGAGCGGTATAATTGATTGCTCACGGGTGGTTAGGGTGTTTCTGTAGGTAGGATGGGGTAGAGGAGAAACACGAGTTATTTTAGTCACTAATTAGGATGAGGAAGGGTTAGTGGGAGGGTGAGGGCAGGTTAAATGTCATGGTTTTTATGTTTATTTAGATTTAATTTCAGGCTTGTAATGATGAGTTAGTTCAGCTGTTTTTTGTTTCATTGCAGTGACCCCTGACGAAGAGTCATAGTAGACTCGAAATGCATTGGGAAATGACGTGATGAGCCTATTTTATGTACATCCCACTGTTTGAATTACGTGTAGCTGCGCAAAGCCTGGATGGGCACACAGCATACATTTGGAGTTTTGGAAATCAAATTCATAATAGTGGCAAGGCGCTGTCTCTGCAGTGATTTTCTAAACCCATAAGTAAATGATGACAAATGCAGGTTGCTACTGATGAAATTGGTTAATAATGAATTTATGGATAAATGAGGGCAAAGTTCCCTATCTCGCAGTGTGACAGAAGAGCGCGAGAGGAGTGCTCGAAATCATCACTTATCAGTATGTAATGTGGACTGGGACGGACCACAATTCTGTACGCACGCACCACTGGATCATAAAAATTAGAAGACTAAATCGGAATAAGAGAAGGTGTGCATCCTCCATCTCTTGATACAAGTGCTTCGCAATTCCCGCCCCACCGGAGTTTTGCACCCCATGGATGAGAATTAAAAGAGATCACAACTGAGTTTGTCACAACAGAGGCAGCGCAAATTGGAAATGGACTTCACGTGATTTTATCAACTAGACAGACAATATTATAAAAAGTAGCGATTGACTCCCGAACAGCAGATTCACCAATGGACATACTGTTTCTTTATTTTATGTTAATGTTTTGAAATTCTGCTTTTTACTTATTAATTGTTGTTTATTTTTAAATACTGGGGTCGCACAATTGGGGTTATCTTTAACTCAAGTATAAAGCAGCCCGTTTGAACGTTCTTATTGATAGTGAGCGAAGGGACGTGTCAACAAGGGTTTGGCATGTTTGATAATGAACTATAAAATAGTGGTTGAGGGGCAAGTAAAAGGTAGGCACGATATTAATTAGGTTCTGCTTATCACGTGTTTGTTAAGTTCAGGTGTATTCTTGAGATTTTGTTGAGTGTGTTGTGGGAGTTGTAGTTCCTTTGGGTGTCAAATGGTTTACAGAGGCACAGGTGAGAGGTGTTAGATCATGGGGTTTTAAGAAGGAGAATGATTGATCACACGGATGAGCAAAGCTCCTGTTAAAAGGAGTATATATGGCAGCGCAAGAGTATAATCATTGACACCATTGAGAGAAGTGGACGAATGCGTTAGGCTGATGACATCGGCTTTTTCATGGTAACCAATTTTGACGGATGTGGGGGTAAAAGGATTGTTGTTTGGTGGGTGATTGGGGTTTGTGTTAAAGCATTTCTATAGTGAACTGAAGATATTTGATTTTTGGCCGGAGCTAGGTTTTGGTAAATTAGAGTATGATTGCACGTATTGGGATTAAACGTTATGAGCGGTATAATTGATTGCTCACGGGTGGTTAGGGTGTTTCTGTAGGTAGGATGGGGTAGAGGAGAAACACGAGTTATTTTAGTCACTAATTAGGATGAGGAAGGGTTAGTGGGAGGGTGAGGGCAGGTTAAATGTCATGGTTTTTATGTTTATTTAGATTTAATTTCAGGCTTGTTGTGATGAGTTAGTTCAGCTGTTTTTTGTTTCATTGCAGTGACCCCTGACGAAGAGTCATAGTAGACTCGAAATGCATTGGGAAATGATGTGATGAGCCTATTTTATGTACATCCCACTGTTTGAATTATGTGTAGCTGCGCAAAGCCTGGATGGGCACACAGCATACATTTGGAGTTTCGGAAATAAAATTCATAATAGTGGCAAGGCGCTGTCTCTGCAGTGATTATCTAAACCCATAAGTAAATGATGACAAATGCAGGTTGCTACTGATGAAATTGGTTAGTAATGAATTTATGAATAAATGAGGGCAAAGTTCCCTATCTCGCAGTGCGACAGAAGAGCGCGAGAGGAGTGCTCGAAATCATCACTTTTAGAAAGTGGACATTTTCTTGTGTTATCATCCTGTGCCTTTGCCTGCCTGTGGAATTAACGTATGTATTAGACAGACAGGGCCCTGTTTGTGCATTCACTCCAGACAATGGCACAAAGGGAGTTGAGGTGTGCTTTGCATATCCTGATGGACTATCACCAGGCTGATGGGCCTTCCAGAGCTACAGTGGTAGGAGGAGTTGTCACTGATACCTGAATAGAGCTGTGCTTGACCTCTCACAAGGTTGTCGCCACCCCCTGGAGTTTGTCTGGAATAAATACTGGGGTAGGCAGGAAATTGTGCACTACAAAGACTATCCATTCAACAATGCATACTTCAAAGGTCAAAAGGGGTATAAGTATAGACCTAAATCCCCAGGCAATTAGAAAACTTTTGGATCAAGTGGAGACTCTGCCAAGGAGAAGAGCTGTAAGGAAGAGTACTTCCCCTCTTCTGTGTGTTGCTTTGCTGGGTTGGCCTGCAGTTGCTGCTTCTACTTTGGAGAGAAAAAGGACTGGATTTTGCTGTGTATCCTGCTTGTGTAGTTTCTCCAATGGCTTGTGTGTGCTTTCCTCCTGTTAAGAAGTCTCAGGGCCATCAAAGACTTCACCTGCAGCATCCTTGAACTCTACTTCTGGGAGTTCTAACCTGCTAATTGGTGACAATTCCAGTTTTGGGCACTTGCAGGTGGTTCCTGCTGCAAAAAGCTACAAAAGACTTGAAAATTAAAGCTTCGCCCTTCTAGCAACTGTGTTTCCGATACAGCACCACAGTGCGTGTGAGAATTCCATGCACCACCACTGTGCAGCTGAAGAAATCGACACAGTGCTTGCCCGCAGCCGAAGAAACCGCAGCTGCCCGAGTTCAGAGCATAGTGTCTCCGAAGCCCGAGATCACTGCACTGACCCCGACACAGGCCATGCTGTGTAGCTGAAAGAATTGATGCATTATGGGACCACGGCTGAAGAAATCTATGCAGCGCCAGTTTGTCACCGCAACATCGACCTACAGTGCATCTGGATATCCACACTTCACACCTGTGTGGCAAGTTTTGCAACGCACCGCCCGCAGACCAGAACCATCTTGGATTTTAATGCATCACTTCCCCTTACAGTCTGAATTCGATGCCACACTTCTTCTGCGTGCAGCAGAACTGAGGCACCGCCTCCCCAGAGACTCAGAAAAAGGTGCATCGCTGGGTTTTCTGATGCTTCCCTTCACTGCAGCTGTTTTTCCTTGTGGATTTTGACACATTTAAGGTACTTTGTCTAAAAGCACAGCATCCACAGAGTTCTATGGACACAATTGCTTGAAACCTTTAAAAAGTAATATTTTGAGTTATGTATGTTGGACTTTTGTCATTTTGGTCTTGTTTGGTTTAGATAAAGATTGTTTATTTTTCTAAACTGGTGTGGATTCCATTTGTACTATTTACACTGTGCTACTGTGTGTGTTATGCAGAAATACTTTACACATTGCCTCTGAGACAGGCCTGACTGCTCGTGCCAAGGGGGTGAGCAGGGGTTATCTTGGGTGTGTAACTCCATTATCCTGACTAGAAGGAAGGGTCCCTGCTTGGACAGGGTGCATGCCACTGCCAACTAGAGACCCCCATTTCTAACAGTGCCAGTAAAAACTGTTTAGTGACTCTGAGTCATGAATTTCCCAACTAAAAACCAGGGCGCAGGTCCTAAAAAACATAGATAGGGCACAGACTTGCATTGACAATGTGTAATAATGTTAAAGGAAAACACAACTCCATAAATCATATATTTTAGGGGGAACTGGTCTAGTGTAATATCAATGACAGTCTAATATTCCGAATATTCCCTTTAACATCCGTTCTAGTAACCTACCTAGTTACTAATATATTAACACATCTAGTCACATAGAAAAATACCTTTGCTTTCACACCTAGTACTTGCAGTTGAATAAAGTTCAGCAGTTTCTGGACTCACTACAGAGAACCATTTGTGTGTGAGTCTCTAGTTATGAGGTACAAAGCCTGACTGATAAGCTATACTTTTCATGGTTACAAGGCCAATGAAATGAGCTGCCACTAGCATTAAGTTAATTTAGAAAATAATTGAATTCATAAATATATTAAGTGCCTTAGAAGAAAGTGCTATACCAAGATCAAATTTTTATTATGATAAAATAATGATTTATTTGCCTTTGTTACGAGGAAGTGATTGTATTGTATTGTGCCATTCGTATAGCATTTCATACCTTTCAACAGCTACATGGCCCCGCTCGCACATGTAGCCTGACAGCACGACCTCAACATAGTCTCCTACGCCGATGACACCCAACTGATCCTCTCCTTCACCAAGGACCCCATTACCGCCAAATCCAACCTTCACGAAGGAATGAAGGCCGTCTCCTACTGGATGAAGATCAGCCGACTGAAGCTGAACACGGACAAGACAGAGGTCCTCATCCTCAGCTCCAACCCTTCAGCCTGGGACGACTCCTGGTGGCCGACGGCACTGGGGGCAGCCTCGACACCCACCGACCACGCACGCAACCTGGGAATCATCCTCGACTCAACGCTCTCCATGACCAAGCAAATCAACGCCGTCTCCTCCTCCTGCTTCAACACCCTCCGCATGCTCCGCAAGATCTACAGGTGGATCCTGACAGACACAAGAAGAATAGTCACACAGGCCCTCATCAGCAGCAGACTCGACTACGGAAATGCCCTCTGCGCGGGAGCCCCGACCAAGCTCATCAAACGTCTGCAACGCATCCAAACACCTCTGCACGACTGATCCTTGATGTACCACGCCACAGCCACATCACTCCCCACCTGAGAAACCTGCACTGGCTCCCCATCAACAAGAGGATAGCCTTCAAGCTCCTCATCCACGCACACAAGGCACTCCACAAGACCGGTCCAGCCTACCTCAACGACTTTCCTTCTACATCCCCAACCGCCAGCTCTGCTCCGCCGACCTTGCACTCGCCACCATCCCTCGCATCCGGAGAACAACCACCGATGGAAGATCCTTCATCCCACCTCGCCGCCAAGACCTGGAACACCCTCCCACTGAGCCTACGACAGACCCAAGACCTGCTGACCTTCAGGAGGCTACTCAAGACCTGGCTGTTTGACCAGTAGTGGCCCCTCGCCCCCACCTCCCAGCGTCTTGAGACCCTCACAGGTATGTAGTGCACTCTACAAATGATTGATTGATTGATTGTGTCGCACCATAGTGCTTTCTGGGTGGTGGGGTAGGAGTTTACCTTTTGTGGTTGTACTGACACCTGGTCAGCGCGAGAATGTGATTAGGCATGTAAGAGGAAAATGTCAAATGTTATCACCAACCTCAGGGAGAGGAATAGTTTCTAAAGTCACTCCTGCTTGTAATGCCATTGCAGGCCAAGCACAAGCACTCAATTTAAAAGGGGTGGTCAACCTCAGTTACTATACCAACACAATTCAAAGCGGTTCAAACATTAAATAAACAATGTCTATGTAAATGGCGGAAACAACGTACATTTGTTCAAATCAACATAACAAAATTCGTAAAACAAAAAAATTTAAA
This sequence comes from Triturus cristatus, assembly GCF_964204655.1. Classification (NCBI taxonomy): domain Eukaryota; kingdom Metazoa; phylum Chordata; class Amphibia; order Caudata; family Salamandridae; genus Triturus; species Triturus cristatus. The sequence goes on from NC_140583.1 coordinate 885,370,355, forward strand.
TAAAGTAAAGGAAACAAAAAAAAACATGAATTTAACAAGGAAGGATAAACCCCAAAGGTTAAAAACATTTCAACTGGGCCTAAAATAAACTAATCGTTTATACAATAAACTGTTTGTTCTCTTTACTACAAGCTTGCGACATTTATATGCTAAACATCGGGATGTAACAAAGCAATGGAGGAACTATAGGAAAACATTGAAAAATGTCTAAGAACTTTATTTAGCGGTGGCCAGTAACGGAATAGTAGGAAAAATTCGGAGCTGTCTCACCTGTCCAACTCTCACATTCCCCATCTTGTTTAGAGGTTAATTGATAGCAGTTTTCCTGACAACAGAGCCACAGCCTGCTCCAGTGTAAAAACTTGCTCTTGTGTATCTGCCATTGTACATGGTTCCGGAGCAGCCATCATATTTACGGCTGCCTCTTTCTACTGTCCCTGTTTGGCATGCGCATCATGTTGGTCCCTATAGGAAAAGAGGAAAATTGGTCCCCACACTCTCGGTGGCAAGCACCTCCCACCACACCAGTGGCATGCATTTTTATCTTTCAGAGAAAACGCAGTAAATCTGACTCCAGATAATGCAAAATGTGCGGCAGGTCTGCCATGCGCTCCAAGCTATGACAGACAGGCCTTATGTGTTTTTTCATCAAAGGAGAAAAAAAGCCTAGGGCTGGTGAGAAACTCTAAATGTGACAAGCTGAATGTGACTGGTAGACAGCAGATGGCAGGTGGCCGCCAAACTTCAATGAGGGTCAAATTCTGAGCGTACAACCTAAAATAGCTGCTGGTCAAAACTATAGTTGTTTGAGATTGCGGTTTCTAGCAAAGACAGCCTCTTTTCACACAGTCGCAGGAGCATCTCAAAGTGTAAAGACTCCTAAGGAAAGAAACACATACCAATAAGGAACACAGTGTTTTAACAGAACATTTTACAAACGTTTAATCTTTCTCTGGTTACCATTTTAAGTGATTAATTCCGCAGGTCCAACGCAGACCCTGAAAGGGGGAAGACCCCCCTCAACATATTTCCCACTTCCAGCCGTCTCCAAGATTACCCTCAGTTCAACACATTAAAGCTAATTGGAGCGCATCAATGATCAGTTCTAACAGGTACGTTATCAAGAAAAGATTTGTCAGACTTCCCGGCTTCCCCTTGAATATCAATCTCGGGCAAGCAGGAAAGCCCACCAATGCCTCTACACCTTTTGCTATTTTTTCTTGATATCAACTATTTTTTTACTGCCTGATATGCTGACTGGCAAGTAGGGCAGCATTGATTGACCCCAATATCTGTCTGTTTTGGGCAAGTTTCTGCACAGTGCCTAAGCTGTGGTTTGGGGTCTTCTTTTCTGTTTCCACAGTTTGCCTCCAGATGTTCTTTTGCTTCTCTCTTTTATTTGCCTTCTAAGGTCATTAGAGCTTTTCGTGTGATGCAGTCTTATTCTCTTCTGATAGTGCATCCTATTCATCCATATTTTTTTCAGAATCGTGGTAACCATGCTTTCTTGCTTCCATCTGGTGAGCAGTTCCTGGTTGAAGATAGTTCAGACCCAGAAAATGTGCAAGATTTTTCTCCGGTTACTGGTGTGCAAGACTAACAGTTTGGTGATGTCGCTCTTCATCATCCGTCAGCATTCTGATCTAAGAGAGTGGACAGAACACAGCCCTGGTAAAGCCTCAGCTTGGTGTTGATGCTGTACTGAAGCTACCTCCACATATTGTCCAGCACCCTGAAGGCATTCCTGGCCTTGTTTAGTTGGCTCTTGATGCCACTGTGGGCCCATTCATCATTCACTGGCAGCTGGTGACATTTGAAGTGGTGGGGTATAAAAGTTTGGTAGGAATTTTATATAGTGAGAGACCCGAGCAACCACCTCTCTTTCCTCTTCAGCACCCTCTTTTCACACTTCCCCGCATGCACCTTCTCACAACTCCCTCATGTCACCACTTCCAAACATACACTCCACTCACTCCCATTTAAGCAATTTATTTCCTTTTGCGTTTGCCCTGTAAATATTTTGCCATCGGTGCACCCCCTTAACACACATTTGTGCAGAATTGCAATTGCAACTCAAATACATAACCATTGTTCTGTGTGCACTGCAGGAAGACCAAACCACTGATAGGCACTTTGCTTTGGCTTCAGCATCAGAACCCCCAAACAAAGCCCATCATAAACACCTGGCATAACTCCATACAGAAACACAGCATGATTAAATAGCTAACTCTAAAAAACAGAGAGGAAATAATTCAGTGACATTCATTGGGGTGGCACAGTGGCGGAGGTTAGCGTGGCGAGAAGGCCTCAGCACAATATACTTAACAGAAGATTAGCATTCCAACACTTACCATTACCGGTAACAAGGCACCAAAACACACATGCTTGCATCCACACCTATGTGTGATGAATGGGAAAGTGTGGGAAGAAGGCCGGTGAATGACTGACGGCTGCTCTCAGGCAGGGACGGAGATTCCGACGTCCAAAACCAGGATGCCAATAGCATCACTGGGCTATGGCAGATACTGCCATAGAATGGCATGGAAGGGCTTTGGAACAGTAAACCCTGCGTCATGCATCAGACTTCAGAAAGGTGATTTACTGCCTGGCTTCGGTCTGCTGCTTCAGAGAGAGGCATGGCAGGCAGCCTGGGACAGAAAGCCCAGACCTAAATACATTGATTTGTTTAGAGATACGATTAGATCGCTAAATAAATTGATCTATTTAATATTTGTATAGGAATGTGTAGGGGGCGCAGCTCCATAGCCCTAATGGAGAAACCTCCCCTGCCATTATTTCTTGCATAACCTAGGTAGGGGAACTCTGTAGTCATGGTTAGGTCCTCTCCATCCACCTTGATTGCGGGAGGGTTTGGGATGCTGGGTGGTATCACTTCTGATTTCTTCATGTTCATCTTCCGGCCTCCTTACTATACACAGATGTTGAGGTGAGACATCTTTTCATGCTCATGCTTGTGTGTGTGAGAGAATAAGACTAAGTCAACTGCATATTCAAGATCATCCAGTGTAGAGAAAAAGGTCAATTTGATACCTCTGGCTTGGTCTTCTGGTGTGCATCGCATCACCCCATCAATTACTAGGTTAAAGAGCAATGCTGATATCACACATCCCTGTCTCACACCAATCTTAACTTGGAAGATAGACTCACTATCTCCTACCTTGCAGATACAATTATCATAGAATCTCTTGATAAGGCGAACTATCTGCTTCAGTTTGCAATACGCTCTCAGTACATACCAGAGGTTGTCAACAAAGACCAGTGGCGACTCCTCCTGGGAGTTCTGTGGGGCGGTGGGGCAGGGCTGGGGAGGGACAGGGTGGGGAGTAGTAAACTCCGGCAGTAAGCCAAACAGAGTTCAGTTAATAAATAATTAAATAAAACAAATTTCATTGCACGCGCTGCATTGCAGCGCTCACAATGAAATTTGTTTTATTTATTAATTGAACTCCTTTCGGCTTAATGCCGGAGTTTACTACCGCCCACCCTGCCCCTCCCCACCGCCCCGCAGCACTCCCACGGGGAGCCGCCACTGACAAAGACCCCGTTTCTGTTAATAGTTTCGGCTTTAAATCAGATAAGGATAACAACCAGTGACTGTCCAAGTGCTTCCATCTCTTTTTGTTTGTTTCATTTTGTGTACTTTCTTTCTACTCAGATGATCACAAGGCAAGCATCATGACTGCACCTGACACAGCATTTTCTCTTTGAGAGGTGGAGTAAGGACAATATCTTGACTGCACTGCTTTCACATAGTGCCCTTTTCATAATCCAGAAGAGCCAGCAAAACATTACATATTTGCGCAGTTGATATATTCACTGTTACTCCCAGTACCCAGAGAAGGGATTCCTTCAGTGGATTATCAAATTGCCCTATCCTTGTTTGTTCAAGGATACCTTCTGTCAATATCACATCAAGGAAACATGTCCCATAAAAGGATAAATGGAAAACCTCTGTATCCTCGATACACGATGGCATCCCTTTTCTTGAGGATACGTTTGTGTCCCTATTGTCAAATTATAGGACCTTGGCGATATTAATAAAAAAGTATACAAGATGACCTCACACCCACCAGGGTGTCATATTTCATGATCACTAATCCTGCGCTCGCCAAAGAATCCTCTATTGGCAGGCGGGTCCTCAGGTGCATCAAAGGCACATGCAGGGAGGAAGAGGTAAAGGATCCAGATGAGGATTAAAAATCCTGCTCATCTCCTCTATGGATATTCCTCTTTATTAGGCGGGTTCTGAGGAGAAAGTTAAAAAGGGAATACAAGGTGTGTAAGACACTATAATGCATCATACATTCACTTAAGTCGACATCTTCCAGGTGTCCCAGAGAGGGTCTGGAGCTTTCTTCAGGAGTGGAATCCTACTTTCCTTGAGATGAATCCCGGTCTGTATAGACTCACCTCCAGCACATACACATACAGTATCAGTGTAAATTATCTGATGAGAGTGAAGATTCGCTTATCATTTAGCATTCATCAGGTCCTAGATACATGAAAACTAGAAAACACAGAATTAAAGACATTGAAACAAAAATAATAATTGGCAACACAGGACATGCAAATAAACAAAAATAGGGAGAACTTCAGTCTCCCGTGGTAAATATACTCTCTCAACTCTGTGTGGACTGCAACTTGTGAGTGAGCACGGCGAACATTAAAACATGATGAGTTGTCACTCCAACTCTCTATCAAAGATGGATGCTTGTGGGTATGTGTGAATACACTGTGCAATACAATCCACAAATTCCTTTACCCTTACTTTGGGATATTCAAACATTATGGAGGAGTCAACGTGGGGAGCCTTGTAGTCACACACTGCAGAGAAACATGTGTAAGCGAACAATGGGAAAACAGGATTTTATACATAGAAGTTCTCTTCAGGTCACTTACTTCTTCAAGTTCTCACCCTGTACTTGCACCTATTATCCATGTGTACTCCTCCCGGCGACAGTGGAAGCTGGTTTGTATCACCTATTTGAATGTACTCTATTCCTAAGAGCTGATATGGTAATATGTATCAAATTAGCAACACAATAGAAGATTTCTATCCTATTAAATTACGTGTCTAATGCAGGCATTTAGTAATGTTGACCCAAAGTGTTTGCATCCTATTTGGACACGCTCTGCAGCGGTGCTGTGCGGCGTCTGAGGTACTTCATTATATACCCAGTGCTTGAGAAATGTAGGGGCAGATTTACAAGCCCCTTGTGCCACTTTTGCGTAATTTTTAACATGGGAAAAATGACACAAAAATGGCACAAGGGGCTTGGCATTTGGAAAAGAAGACCATAAGCCGGGAAGCAGAAATATGCGCTCATAGTATACAATGGGGAGGGTGCACACCAAGAGTAATGTGCGTATCTGTACTGATTTAATACACTTATGCTAAATGAATTTTCTGGCTACAAAGAATCAAAATAGGGTTTACAAAACTCCAATTACTATGTCACTAAATTACGTGCCTAGGAAATGTTGATCCCAACATTGAGTATAAGGTGCAGTCACCAAGAATATTTTATTGAATGGTTTTAAGTTTGCGTCTGATTATAATATGCCAACGCCTACAACTATGTTGTGCAAGGTCCTAATGATTTAAATGAAAATTAAGGGACCTGGTGTCCCAATTCTAAGATGTGTAAAGTATAAAATCTGTTATGGTCTATCAATGAATGAGCAAATATCAAGTGTCGCTTTCTTCTCCAAAAATCCCTCTGTAAACAACTATTAGGTAAAACCGAAATACCGAGTACTTAATAGCGAATTTTACCGATTCGTAATTAAGAACTCGGTATTTCAGATGTAGATAAAAAAAGAAAATCGGTTAAATTTAGCGATTCGGTAAAACTCGCAAAAAAAATTACTGAATCCCCATTACTGAATCAGTATCACCGATTCTTTAATACCGATTCGGTAATTAGCGAATCCGGTATTTTGAAAATTCGCAAATTGTTGAATCAGCCAATCCTGTGCTTCCTCATGACCTCACAACCAGGAAGTGGCCACACCCATGCAGCTGCACTGATCCTGAAGCTGTTGGAGAGGCAGGGAGCACAGCAAACAACACAGGAGCAACTTTTCAAAGTTCTTGCTGACACCCCAGACCAGAAATGGACAACCAGGAGAAGGAAAAGGAGGCAGGAGAGTGCAAAAGGAAACACAAATTCAGTGAGAGGGAGCTGGAGGTCCTGATTGACGAGGTGACAAAGGACCATGATAAGCTGTTTGGCAAAAATTCCCTGCACGTCCCTGAATCACAGAAGAGCCAGATATGGCTGGTTTTCCAGGAGAGGATTAATGCCATTGGTGTAGCCCAGTGCTCTATTGAAGAACTTAAAAAACGCTGGTATGACCTCAGGAAATGTGCTAAGGAGAGGTTGGCAGAGAGACTGAAGCAAGCCAAGCAGACAGGTGGTGGGAGATCTACAGCGCCTGTACCAACTGCCCTGGATCTCTTGGTGGAGCCCACCCTCCAGCCGGAGAGCGTGAGTGGGATTGGGGATGCAGACAGCTCAGCCACAGCATGCTGTGCCCCCCACGCCCTAACCCCAATCCCCAATCCCCAATCCCCAATGAGGCAGTATGATTCCCACTGAAGTACATGTTTCACTAAAAACCAGCAATGCATTATGGGAGATGTATTCAGAAGTAATACATATCATAACAGTCAGTCCACTGAACCCAAAGGCATATGACACACATCAGCAATTAGCAAGCAGAGGACAGTCAGTTTGATTGGCAGTCATGAAATGTATTATTACGCCAATACTGCCAGACAAGTGAGCAAATGTACATTCTGTCTCCACAGGCGAGCCATCGCGCAAGGCTGCTGAAGGGGACACAGGAAAGGCACCCAGGAGAGACAAAACACAGGAGGAGGAGGTCTTGTCGCCTGCAGAGCACACACCACCACCACCACCACCATCGCCACCACCACTACCATCGCCGCCACCACCATCATCACCATCACCACCGCCACCACCACCACCATCACCGCCACCACCACCGAGAGCCAGGAGGCATCAAGTCGCTAGCCTCCAGCAATGGAGGTGTCCGAGGAGGACAGCATGGGAGGCCAACATTCCACGCTGGCAGAGGATGACAACAGTGCAGGCACACAGTCCCCCACCGAGCGCGCCCCCACAGGTGTCAGACACCGCAGAGCAAGGGCAGCCAGTCCTGTTGCATAGGGCGAGGATTCAAGCATATTCGCCGGTCTCAAGGGGAATATGCTCAAGGTACAGCGCCTGCAAGGCAAAGCAATTAGATCAGTGCAACGGCAGATGGTCCACATGAACAGACTCATGCTGGAAATTAAGGAGGGCATTAACAGCATGAACAATACTGTGGCTGAGGGCATGAGGGACATGTCGGAGGCAGTGAGGCTGCTGTGCAGCAAACTGGATGAGGACCGTTTGTCGAGGCGCAGGGACCGGCAGAAATTGGACAGCTACACTAAGGCGGTTAACTGCCTCTCCACTGCCACCTCTGTGCTCTGCAGGCGCTCGGTGGCTATGCAGGAGGAGATGGCCCACTGCAGCCGTGACGTGGCAAGGGGGCTGGTCACAGTGACCAGTGCACTGGAAGTGCTCCAAACAAACCAAATAGCCACTACAGGTGCAGGGGCTGGGGTGATAGTGAGGAGGCTACTAGCCGCAGCAGCATCATGCCCCCGATAATCAAGTCCAGGAGGCGCAGCGAACAGCACAGCGCTGCCACAGGACAGACCGCTAGTGAGGACAGTGTGCCCAGGGAATGTAGCAGGGCTGCATGTGGGCGCAGGAAATAATGACAGCCATCACCTGGCATTGTGAAATGGGTATTGTAACTGATTTCGCCTTTGGAATGTCCATAGCATATTGGCATGGAATGTTGAGTAGGCCTGGGCCAAAATTCCGTTCCGTTCGCGGAAATTGCGATAATTTGGCATTTTCGTGTTCCGCGGAAAGCGCGATAATGTCAAAATTTCCGCATTCCGCAGCTTAGCGATAGTTTGTTTCTTGCTCGCGCTGTAAAATAATACATTCTCACGTGCGTGCGATCACCTTACCTGAATCCCCGCATTCGCCGACAAGTTTTCCCAATCCGGTCGCGTTCTCCACGAGATGTTGGATTGTTGGTAGCCATTTGCGCTGTCTCACGACAGTTCGCGCCCGCAGTAACGTCATGCGTCATGCGATCACGTCTTTCTTCTCGCGATCATGCACCGCGAGACAAGTGAAAACAAGATGGCCGCGCCCGCGAGCAACCGCATGGGTAAGTTGGCTAGCCGCGACCACGCAGAAAATACCGCGAACGGGCGGGAAAAAAACTTCCGCATCTTCGCGATATTTCCGCGTGTTTGCGGAGATTTTTAACATTTTCGTGATAATTTGCGAAAGTGAATTTCACAAATTCCGCCCACCCCTACACATAAGCCACAAATGGCATTGCTTCCCAGTGTTTTTCAAATTGAAAAACGAATTTCCATTGGTCATAGAGAATAATACTTTTCAACTGACATCTTCACCCCTTGTCCTTAATGTCTGTTTCCATAGCAACAGGTCATGCAACATTCAACTTAGCTGCCAGGTCACAAGTTCACCACACAATGTTACAAATGATAACAGCAGGTGTGGTTACCTTTGCAAAGCATGCCCTTATCCTTTCTGCTCTACCTTTCCAACATTTGTTAATAACCAATAAGAATCATGCTTTCTAAACAAAGTAAAATGCACCCTATATTTGAATGTAGAGTGTTCTTAAACAGCCAATCAAATCTCTACTTTCTTAAAAACAGCATCTTGTCCACCATTTTAGATAGATTTCATTCTACCACCTGCCTACCTCAGCTACAGACATCTTCTGCTTACCTACAGAGATCCCGTCAAGTCGCTTTCAATGTAGATGGAGATAAAACCACAAACCACAACACCAAAAAACATGCGATGGGACAAAGCGCAAAAAGAAAACAGTGAAAACCAGTGCGAGGGCAGCAATACACACGCATAATGTAGGAAAAAGCACAAGAACACAAGAACAGTATACGGAAAATGTCACAGAAAAAAACATCAACAGCGGAGTACCACGGATGCACTCTGACCGACTGCAGAGGACAACATGTACAGCACAACATCCAAGCACCGTGGAAGAACAGAACCGACAGGCACACCGCATGAAAGAGACCAGTGGCAGAAAAATCAGAGCCGCTGGAGCGACTCACCCACGGTACAACATACGCACAAAAGCAAAAGTGCACCTCGACATTGACAACATCCCTGTACAAACAGCAATCCCTCCACAACAGAACACAGGACACTACAGGTTCCGCAAATGTGCACACCATGGAAAATCACATTTGAAACTGCAGGAAAATGTAACATGACAATGTACAAGTACATCCTGTAACCTGCAAATATGTTTTAATCACACATGCAGCGCTATTGGACATCCTCAATTGTCCCATGATTGCCATGGACGGCCACAATGTGACGTGCTCATGAGAAGTAAGTGTCAATGATGGAGTTCCTAGGGGCCATTCCTGCCACAGATGCAGTGGGATGTGGGCCACCTGCCCCATCGTCACCATCATCGTCCGGTACCTCTGGAACTGTGATCCATTGGGCATTGGTGCGAACAGAGACGTTGTGCAACACACAACATGAAACGATCATCTTGCACACGATGTCCGGGCTGTACAGGAACTTTCCACCTGTGCCGTCCAGGCACCTGAAACGTGACTTCAACATGCCAAATGTGTGTTCAACGATGCCCCTGGTGTGTATGTGGGCCGCATTGTACTGCCTCTGTGCGGTTGTGTCCGGATCTCGGAGGGGTGTCATCATCCAAGGGCACAGTGCATATCCTTGATCACCTGTGACAGTGCAAGGAGAAAAGAGTCAATACTTGGTTCGGCAGGATGTGATGGCAGGCCCACCAATATAGTGATGCCTGTGCTGGCTGTGTGTGGGGTGAGTGTAAGCCAGCCCTCAGGGAGTAGCTGGTGCTGGCAACAACTCCAACAATCATCAGACACTCAGAAATGCTGTCAGTACAACAAGGGGGAATGACTCGAGTTGCACAGGGCTAGTGGCCCCAGATGCACAGTGGCTGACACGGGCCCACCGCCACGCGACGCTGACCTTCTGGAGACTGGGGTAGGGTCAAGACGGCATAGCAGGGTCTCGTATGTGTCATATGTGCCTTCCGCGTAGTGTCACGGGGGAGAATGTGGGCCCTATCCCCAGGGCATGATGCAGAGGGCACATGCCAGCTGTGTCCGGAAACATGGTGCAAACGAATGCCACAGACTCAGGCCTGACACCAAGTCCATACCTGCCCATTGCTTATGAAAACCTCCATGCCACAGGCTCAGACACCAACGATGTTCTGCCGGCGGATGACGGGCACTCATGGTTAGGGGTGGGCGGAATTTGCGAAAGTGACTTTCGCAAATTATCGCGAAAATGTAAAAAATCTCCGCAAACACGCGGGAATATCGCGAAGATGCGGACGATTTTTTCCCACCCGTTCGCGGTATTTTCTGCGTGGTCGCGGCTCGTCAACTTACCCATGCGGTTGCTCACGGGCGCGGCCATCTTGTTTTCACTCTTCTCGCGGTGCATGATCGCGAGAAGAAAGACGTGATCGCGCGACCAATGACATTACAGCGGGCGCGAACTGTCGCGAGACAGCGCAAATGGCTACCAACAATCCAACATCTCGTGGAGAACGTGACCGGATTGGGAAAACTTGTCGGCGAACGCTGGGATTCAGGTAAGGCGATCGCACCCGCGCGAGAATGTATTATTTTACAGCGCGAGCAAGAAACAAATTATCGCTAAGCTGCGGAATGCGGATTTTTTTTTTTTTTTTGGCAACAAGGGGATTTTATTTACTTTTCAACATGGAATACAAGTATGTAATTGAAGATTACAAGAGTTTACTCTGAACAATTTACATTGGTCTTCTAGCATTAGTTTGTACACTTGTTTATGATGTGCTGGGCACCAACAGCTTTAGTCAACATTTCTGCAGTTTTCGCAGGTCTTGTTGTTTGAAATTCTATATGCATGAAAACATTCTTTGACTTTTATAAAATTATTAGGACATGCTACTATCAAATGGTCTTGGAATGAATTTAAATTTGCTGAAGAGAGTAACTCATACTTAATGGATGGTGGGTGTGAGTTCTACAGGAAAGTGATATACAAAATGCAGAAACTCGGAGACTGTTGTTCCAGTAAACGTACTTGAACAGGTTTAATATTAGGATTGTTTTTTTTTTTTTTAAAACCTTTATTACAGTTTCAGAGACATACAGGTATGGGCCTACAACCAACAGGCCGGCCGCTAATGCACACTATAAGCATAGACACCTCTTAACAACCACATCGGTGAAGCAATAAGAGAGCTACTGGAGTGCTAATCAACTCAGCCAGCCGCAGCCGCAGTCCATAGACACGCAAAGAAAGGTTTCATATTTTTAAAGAAAACGAAAAACATCACACACACAAGGCAGAGGAGGTCAATAGTAGTAACATGTGCTCCCCGTATCGAAGGGGTAAACAAACCCAGGGAGAAAGAGGGGGGGGGGCAGGCAGAAGAAACCAAATGCACATGTCGCAGGAGCATAGAGGAATGCGCGGGCTAGGGAGACAGAGCAGCATCCATCTCTCGCGTCTGGGGCGGGGCGCAAATACCTCCACGATAGGAGTTCCAAGGACCCCACACCTTAATCCACTTCCCAGGCTTGCCTCTCCCCACATACACCGTTTTCTCTCTGAACATACACCAGTCCATGTGTTCCTTCCACGCTGAGACCGTTGGTGGCCTCTGGGAGCCCCACAGTTGTGCAATGTCACGCTTCGCTACCATATAGCCCAGAGTCACCCACTGCGTCTGCATCACATTGTAATCAGTCGGCTCCCAGACATTCAGCAAACATCTCCTTGCCTCCGGCAACAAGGCAACATGCGTGACTTCTTCTAACACCGCATGCACTCTACACCAAAACCGAGTCACCTCTGGACACTCCCACAGGATATGGAGGAAAGTCCCCAGTAGTCCACAGCCACGCTTACACAGACCATCCACCGAATACCCCATACGCATCAAACCAGGCCCCGTGACGTACACTCTATGAAGTATCTTAAGCTGGACGAAACGCAAGCGGGCCGGGATAGCCACCTCTTTCGGGGAGGCCACCGCTGACACCCAATCCTCGTCGTCAAGTTCCAAACCATCGGCAATCCATGTCTCCCGCAATGAGGTCAGCAAACCCAGTCGATCATTGATAAGCTTCTTATAAATCAGCGAAATGGTGCTATCCGGCACATAGCCGTCCAATACTCTATCTTCCAACGGGGAGGACTCCGGAATAGCCGCAACGTCCGGGAATACGGAACACAAGGCGTGATGAACCTGAGCGTACCGAAAGTATTCCCGATCGTTCAACTGATATTCAGTTTTCAGCATGTCGAACGTCTTAAATTTCCCTTTCGTCCAGAGATCCCCTACCTTGCTGATACCAACCATATCCCATTTCTCAAAGCCTTTCGTAGTCCACAGATAACCCAAACGCCGGGAAGCGTACAATGGCGTTGCCCGAGTCAAGCGATCCCTCCACCCCATCGCCACATTGGCTGCATGCCACACCTGCACCGCGACCCGCGTCGGGCCTGTCAATCGCGCATCAAGGGACCCCGAGTATAGTGCTCGATTATAATCCCCGCTTGGCAATAACAATTTGTCCATCTTGAAAGCCGGGTTCAAAGCAGGCCCATACATCCCGTGATTGACAGCAGCCAACTGGGAGGCCCAATAATATCGTTTAATATCAGGGAGAGTGACCCCCCCATCGTACCACGGTAGGGTTAGTTTGGCAAGAGCAATCCGCGGCTGCCCATCCCAAAACAATCGACGCTGAAGACACTCCACCTCCCGAAAATAGCGGGCCGGCACTACGTCCATAGTGTTCTGTAGGGCGTACAAAAAGCGTGGCAGCGACATCATTTTGAACAACGCCGCCCAGCCGAGCGGCGAGAGCGGCAGCCGCCGCCAACCCGCCACATCCGCCCTTAGGCGCTGAAGGGGGGGGAGAAGATTCCGCTCATACCGGGCCACCGGGTCTAGGGTTATAAAGATTCCCAAATACTTAAACCCCGACTGCGCAACCTGGATAGGGCACCCCCGCGGAAGGGGGGGGGCCTCCCCGGAGAGAACGTACACACAAGACTTAGCCCAGTTAATGACCAATCCGGAGTTGCGACCAAAGGAGCTCAACACATCCACCAATACAATGAGCGATTTGCGCGGAGATGCAAGATACAAAAGGATATCGTCCGCATATAGGGAGACACGATCCTCGTACTCCGGCGTCCATCTAAGGCCACGCATCGAAGGGTGCCACCGCAGCCACTCCGCAAGGGGCTCCAAACAAAGCGCAAAGAGAAGAGGCGACAACGGACATCCCTGTCGCGTGCCCCTACCCAAAACAAAAGGAGCCGACACCCGTCCGTTGACCACCACCTGTGCCAGTGGGTTATCATAAAGCAATTTCACCCAACCGATGAACCCCGGGCCGAACCCAAACTTCGCCAATGCTGCCCAAATATACGGCCATTCCAAGGTGTCAAACGCCATGGTAGCGTCCAGGGACGCCAAAATGGCCGGCTCACGCATGAATGGCGCTCTAGCGAGGACGCCATGCAGTCGCCGCAGGTTCAAAGCGGTATTGCGATGGGGTATAAAACCGGATTGATCCTGATGAATCAGGTCGCCCACGACCCGGATCAGGCGATTGGCCAGTACCTTGGCAAGGATTTTGGGCTCCGCGTTCAACAAAGAGATAGGCCTGTAAGAAGTACACCGATCCCGCGGCTTCCCTTCCTTATGGATAACAACAATAGTAGCAAGACGTTGGTCAGGGGGGAGGGAGCCCGCCGCCTGTGCCTCAAGGAACATGTCCTGGAGATACGGCGCAATCTTATCTGGGCGCAACTTATATAATTCGATGGGAAGGCCATTAGGACCCATGGCCTTGCCAGAAGCAATAGAGCGAATGGCCAAAGCAATCTCATCCGGCGACGGGGCCGCGTCCATCAATAATTTATCCTCATCAGATAGAGACGGCAAAGCAATGTCTTTAAGCAGCAGGCGAGAGTCTTCCTCCGATCGCTCAGAGACCGGAGAGTAAACCCCGTGAAAATACTCCGCAAAGCAATCAACAATATCACTGGGGTCCGTCACACACACCATCCACCCTCTCAACAACCGGCACCACTCGACTCGCTCTCTCCTTCTTATCCAACCAGGCAATCAACTTCCCCGCCTTATCACCCATATCATACAAACGCCCCTGTTGCTCCCTGCTCATACTCTTAGCCGATTCAGTAACCAGTGCCTTGTAGTCGGCCTGTTTAAGCCCCAGCACATGCAGTCTGTCATCAGTAACACCTTGCTCCAAATCGCTCTCTAACTCGGTGATCTCTTTTTCTAGTCGAACCACCTCTTCGCCTCGCATTTTTTGGTATGGGAGATGAGAGACAGGGCCTGGCCCCGGAGCACCGTCTTAAAGGCCTCCCAAAGGGAGACGGCGGAAGACACCGACCCCACGTTGTCGTTAAAATAGTGTTCCAGGGACCTAACCAGGTCTGCACGGATCGTGGGGTTTCGTAGGTACCAGGGGTTGATCGGCACCACCCTCCCCACCGCCCCCAAGGCGATATCTAAGTGTAGCAAAAGAGGGGAGTGATCAGATATACCGCGGGCCAAGTGTCACACCTCCCCAATCATCCCAGCTTGGGCCGCAGGCACTAGCATATAGTCAAGCCTCGAAAGACTACCGTGGGCCCCGGAGTGGAAGGTATATTGTGCTTGGTCAGGGTGTTTCAACCGCCAACAATCTATCAGTCCCAGGGTATCCAGAAAGCCCCCCAGCCAGTTTTGGGCCCGAGGGAGGTCCCTAGGGGGGTGTCGATCTTCAACTCCGGAAACCACTGCGTTAAAATCCCCCCCTCAAGACCAAACCCCCCCCCGGAAGCCCAAGTAGCAGGCGCCCCAAATCAGCAAAGGTGGCCGTCTGCAGGCCCGGCAGCACGTAGACAGTAACCAGCGAAATCAACTTACCCTCCCATCTCCCCACCAGCGCAGTGTAGCGCCCTCTGTCGTCGTGGAGCACCTCATCCACCTCCAATGGGAGAGAGGTCCTAACTAAAATGCCCACTCCCCTCGAGCCAGAGGTAAAACCAGAATGGGCCAGAAGGCGATATCCCCCCCTGTTCATGTGGCATGGAAAGAGTTCCCTATTAGGTGCGTCTCCTGCAGAAACACAATGTCCGGCGAAATACGTTTCAAGAACTGCAGGACCACCCCCCGCTTTATCCTGTCCCCCAGCCCATTCACATTCCATGAAAGAAGTCTCAACCCCTTACCCCCCATCCCCCCCAGCACAAAATATCCCCCTCCCGGAGAGCACAATCATAATAACACAACAAAAAACATTACCCCGCCTTGTGATGCAAACAAACAAACCCCAACCCCAACCCCACCCCATCAACCCCAACAAAACTCCCCCCTCCCTGCACCCCTGCATGAGCCCAAACAGCCCCCCCAACATGCAGTGTGCCTGTCGCCCCAATATGAAACTCACTACAAAGAAGACAAAAAAAAAACCCCAGAAGGAGGAAAGGGCCCCAGCAGGCCCCCCGCAACCTCCAAATACCAAAGGGCAAAGTGTTACAAACTGGAGTCCAGTGCAGCCACAGGTGCAAAACGTTACCAGTCCGGTCCATAGCCAGGATCCCAGTTCTATTCCTACTCCGCCGAGCACTCTCCGCTCTCCGCCATCCGACCTTCCCGACCTCGACCCCTAGGCAGGGCATCCAGCCAATCTCCAACCACCTCCGGCCGGTCGAAGAAATGCGAGCCACCCTCTAACTCAACCCGCAGCCTAGCCGGGAATAGCATCGCATATTTCAGCTCCATGTCCTTCAAGCGCCGTTTGATGGCCAAAAATCCCAGCCGTTGCTTTTGAAACGCTTGCGTGAAGTCTGGGTAAAAGCTAACATTAGAGTTCTCAAACTTCAATGGCCCAGCCACCCTCGATGCTTGAAGGATAGCATCTCTATCCCGAAAGTTAAAAAGTCGGGCAATGATAGGCCACGGGGGAGCACCCACCTTGGGCGCACCACCCGGAATCCTGTGGGCCCGTTCCACAGCGAAGAACTTGCTCAGTCCCTTGGGTGCCAGATGAGTCACCACTAGATTCTCCACAAAAAGATCCGCAGCAGACTCCTCCGATCGTTCGGGCACCCCAATAATACGGACATTATTCCGCCTGGCCCTGCTTTCGGAATCCTCAAGGCGACGATCAGTCAGGTGACTGGCGAGCCGCAACCTCCGTACCTCCGTCTGCAAAGCGGCCACATCCACAGTTAGGCTCGACGCCGCTTGAGTCAATGAGTCGACCCGGTCATTTGTTTTGGACAGGTCCGCTCTGACCAAATTCACATCAATCAACACCGAGTCCAATTTATTAGCCAGTGTATCAAATTGCTGGTTCACAGTCGCCTTCATCTCCTCAATGGCCCCCATGACATCCAGCAGAGTCAATTCGGACGATGCGCCCGATGCCTCCTTGGGCCGCTCAGGCGATTTATGTGATCCACCAGGGGATCCCTTTGACTGCGCGTAGCGGTCCATGTTGTTGGCCTGGGTATAAGCTCCCCTCCGGGTAGACTTGGGTTTCAGCTTGTCGCCGTCCACTCTCGCCGCCATCATCAGCGACCACCAAGGTCAGCACCCTCCAGCTCCCGGAGGAAGGCCAGGCGACCAATACAGGAGATCCGGGCCACCAACTGAAATAGGCCCGTTTACAGTTCGAGAATAAGGCCATGCACTCCGTCCTCGGCGCTGCTTACCCGAAGTCCCGACGTCAGTTTCCGCAGATCAACTCGAAACCGAAAGTGAAAGTACGGGGTACGGGGCAGGCCCAGACTGGCATGCCACTGTTGTTCACTTCGCACCCGGGCACCTCACCAACTCGAGTTCGGGACCAAGGCCGGAGAAGGCCGCAAACTTCGGATCGCCACCAGTCCGGTTCCCGGAGTCCGATTTCGATTTGGAAAACGAGTGGCACCTTAGCGCAAGATCATACACAAAAGCCCGTCTAGAAAACCAGGATTATGACAGGATAGACGTGGGAGGTTGCGGAGGCCCTCGGGAGCCACAAGCCTACGCGGCCATCTTGGTTGCGCGCCAGGCTCCTCCTCCCGGAATGCGGAAATTTTGACATTTTCGTGCTCTCCGCGGAACACGAAAATGTCAAATTATCACAATTTCCGCGAGTGGAACGGAAGTTTAGCCCAGGCCTACTCATGGTGCACAGGGTTAGTGGCATCACGTGTCGCAGGCCTGCTTAATGGAATTATGCCTCAGTGATCAAAGGGAGTCTGGTGCTGTGGCCGCTGCCACGGACTTGGGGTCACTGCCATTCAGGACTCAGGACACTGTTCCACATGTGGGACCTACTGGTCCAAAGAGGACGCAGGTGGAGCATGTTAATAAGTAAGGAGTGATGTGGGCCAGCGTCAGGGGGGGACAGCGATGGACTGTGGAGGCTGCTGAGCTCGCGTGACTGGGGCCTGGAGCTTGCACCAGCATGTGTTGTGCCCACTTCGACACACGACTCTGTCGGCAGCTGAGCAGTGCGGCCATGGTACGCTGGGGCGGGCAGGCCTGGTCTGTGCTCACAGCGTCGGCCTTATGGCAGGCCACACATTGCCACACTGTCAGTGACGTTGGCCTTCCTGGGAGTGGACCACGCCCTGCGCAACGGGGTTTGCCACCACACCCCTGCGCAGCCTTGGCATACTCAGGGCCAACCCACTACGCTCACGCACATGGGGGGACGAGGCGTGCAACACTTCCACTATCTGTTCCATGGCCTGGGGTGGCATTGTTGCTTCCACTGCTCACTTCTCTCCAGTCACCAGCAGCTGTGGTCTGCATGGACATGTCTGTGGTTTGCATAGCCATGTCTGTCCTGCACATCCACGCCTCACCTCTCATTGTGTACATTCCCATTCACGGGTCACTCGCGGGTCACTCGCACATGGCTGCATTCCGCATCTCCACACGTTCAGCTGTTGTGTGGCTGTGGTGCCATGTAATGTCTGTATTGGGTGCAGGGGTAGCCCAGGATGACCATGGAGTGGTGTTGCCGTGTCTGGTAGGTAGTCGTGTAGTTTTACATGTTGTATGTGGTTTGGTCACGTGTGCATTCCCACAGTTGTGCGTTGTGTGTTGGTGGCTTTGTGTTGTGTGATGTGTTGATTTGGCACTTACCAACGAGCAGTCCCGTTCCATATGTGCCATCCTCGAAGCGCTGGTTGATGATGGACTGTCAGAAGATGAAGAAATCATGCACAATGCCTGGGTAGTTGGCGACGACATTGGTGAAGAGTCCCCGGTGGTCCACTATTGCCTGCACATTGATGGAATGCTGATGCTTTCTGTTGCGGTAGTGGTGTGCAGTATCTGCAGGGGGCACAAGTGGGACATGTGTGCAGTTGATTGCCCCCGACATGGCAGGGAATCCGGCTATGGCGTAGAAGCCTTGCTTTGTCTTCAGCTGTTCCTGCGCAGTGTTGGGGAAGTGAAGGTACTGGGGTATGAAGCTGAGGATGGCATCCAGGACAGGTGTGATGAACTTTGACAGGGCTGGCTGTGAGACCCCTCTGACTCTGGCAGTTGTTGGTTGGAAGGTACCAGAGGCCAACAGGTGCAGCACAGCCATCAGCTTTGTCTGTGGAGGGATGTAGGCTTTCTGCCTTGTTGGGACCGTCAGCCTGTGGGCGATGTGGGTCATGATGCGGAGGATGGTTGCCCTGTTGAGCCTTTAGTGGGCAATGACTTCCGCGGGCATTAGGTCTGTGAGAGTGGTGCGTTTTCGGTAGGTCTGCTGTCTTACTCTGTGGAGGTCCGGGGGGGCGTGTCCGGGTCCACGGGGTGGTGTAGGTCCTGGGGTGGTGGCGGTGGGTGTTGCATGCCCTGTTGGGGCTCCGAGCTGCATGATGAATAGCTCCATGACGTCATTTGTTCTTCGGGTGTGGCTGTGTGAGGGGCTCCGTTGCCTACTGCAGGGTGTCGTCCATCTTTACACCTGCTTGAGGCAGGTGTTAAATACCTGCGGCTAATGTGGCTTATTGCCTGTTTTCGGTTCGCATCGCAGATCTGGCAGTTTGTTGTGAAAGTGGTGTTGTGATTTTTTCGTGTGTTTTTGCATGGGTACGCCTACTCTGCATCTCATTAGTGTTAGTTGGTGGTGTCCACCGTGGTGTTGAATTTTGGGGCAGTTATCGCGTGAATACTGGCGATTTCTGCAGTTTGCACTGGATTGTGAATGGGGTGTTGATTCTATCTCCACTTTTGGTGCATTAATGTGGGGATAAGTTGGAGATGGGTCCTTGTGAATATGGCCCAAAATTGTTAGGGTACATGGAATTTAGGCTAGGGTTGGCATAAGTAAATATGAATGCACATAATTTGTTTAATACACAATGTGAAACTAACCATGTCAAGATACTTTGGAGAATTTACTAGGGGTGTGCGACACTCGTGTAATTTGTTGTAGCATAATCACGTGATATTTCCTTGGCATTCAGTGAAATTGCACATAATTACGCAAAATGGATCTCGCAATCGAACAATTCAACTCAAGAATGTAATTTTGGGGGGGCGTGGCCAAGCAGGGACTGGAGATGGCCGCGTAGCGCGCGAGCTCCGTAGCCCAACTCAGCCCCTAACTATCCTGATTGCATATCCGAACCACCTGGAAACGATCCCGTTTGTTGGATCACCGACGGAGCCTCTCTGCTGTGACCCGGTGTGTGGAGGAGTGACGGCGAGGCGGTGGGGGCTTCCGCGAGACCGCGGCCTGCTCGTGCCCCAGAAGCCGGGTCCTGTGGTTGCGGCTGCGGCCGCCGCCAAGATCCGTACTGACCCTCCCTCCCTGCCGCTGGAGCCGGGGTCTGGGTGGAGACGTGGGGGCTCCCCCCAATGGCTACGGGCGGTGCCACTGAGTCCTGAGCCGACCCGGAGGGACTGTGATGCCCCTGATCCTGCAGGGAGCCTGGGAGAACTGTGAACACTCCCCGACGCGATTACTCCGGAGAGCACGGCCGCGGGGCCCAAAATGGGGGCGGCGTGGCGCTGTGACTGAAAGACCCGCTTGGTGCCGCCACAGTAGCGGAGTATAGCACCGCTGCACCACCCACCTGCATGAGGGATAGCTGAAGTGCCTTGGCCTGCGGGATGGCTGGAGCGGTCGCGATCCTGCCTGTGGAGAGGCCGGGAGATACTGAGTATGAGGAGCAGCCTGGTCCTGTAATGACATAGCAAGTGCGGTCTCAGGACAGGGCCCGGCCCGATTGCAGCAATCTATCAGATGATTCACCCCCTGATACTGGCAGCCTGCAGTGGGGACTCTCTCGCTCCGGTCGCGCAGTGTGCCGTGGTGACGGCCAAACTTCGAAGGCGCGCTGTGTCAGCCGAAGGGTGGATGACGCCGGGGGCCCTGGGCTGCCACAGTGGACTGTAGCCGGACACAGTTGCGCTGTGGGCCCTGGCGTGACATCGCTGGTGCCTGCCCACCCAGAGTAGACGGTGATCTTGTTGAATAGCCCTTTGGATTGCGGAATCCGGCCTCGGCGTGAATCGCTGTCTGACACCTAGCAGGCGGTGCCTTGATAGTGTGGGCCGCGGGTGTGGCGGAGCCCGGACGAAGTTCCGGCGCCCTGACCAGAGAGAGGTGGATGCCGCTTGGCCCGCTCCCCCCCCCCTCCCCCCTCTGTTGCCTGCCTGGAGCTGGTTGACATCTGACACCATGGCGGACCGCGCCAGGGGATCCGGCGCCAAGACAGCGAAGACGGTCCAAACGAATAAGCTTGACAGATATACGGTCTCCCGGGACCCGCAGCGAGGGCACTAGCAGGTGGACGGCGAGCGGGATGGACCTGGACTGGAGGAACAGGAACTCTCTCTTAAAGACGTCATGGAAGCAATAACGGGGGTTAAGACCTCTCTGGACTCGGTGGCTGTTGACGTCAACCTTATCAGGGCCGACCTGGGTAAACTTAATGAAAAGGGGAAGCAGGTAGAGGTCACGACCGCAGGCCTGGTGAGCGACGTAGCTCAACTACAGAGGGAAGTCCGAGACCTGCAAGATTCCCGGAATGTCGCAGACCTTAAACTGGACGATTACGAGGGCCGTCATCATAGGTGTTCCGGAGAAGGCAGAGAGACAGACCCCTAACCTATTTATCGAGGACTCCATCCTCAAGCACCTGCGACCCAAGGGACTCCGTAAATTCTTTGTGATCGAGCGGGCCCACAGGATCCCGGGCAGCCGACCCAAGCCGGGCGCTCCCCCGCGGCCCATGTTGGCCCGCGTCCTCAACTATTGAGACCGCGATGTGATTCTCCAAAACTCCAGGGCCGGCGCCCCCCTCCGTTATGAAAACGCGGAAATCTCTTTCTTCCCAGACTTCACGCAAAGAGTACAGAAACAGCGAAGACTTTTTATCTCTATCAAGCGAGTCCTCAGAGAGAAAGACCTAAAGTACTCGATGCTGTTCCCGGCCCGCCTCCGTGTCGAGGCGGAAGGGCGAGCTTGGTTTTTTGATCGGCCTGAGGATGTGGCTGACTGGATCGAGTATCAGGACACCAAGAACTCTGGGACGGGGAGAGTTGGCGGCCCTGATGACAACGCGTCGACCTGAGGGGGTGCTTCGATGAGGACAGGTTACTTTGCGGCTTGGAGGGTGGGGGGACGGAGGGTGGGATCCATGGTTTCCAACCTAAAACGGGACTATTGGCATAATGTCGGACATACGTTAAAGTAACACATATGGTGTGACGTAGATGTAGACTAAGGGCGTGGGCACGGAGCTCCCTGCTTTTCCCCCCTGGATTGTTTTTTCCTTCTTTCTTTGAACTTTCTAGGGCGACAGGCACTCTGCAAGTTGTTAATGGGCAGTTTTGAACCCGAAGGGCAGGGGAGGAGGGCGGGGGGTTGTTTGGCAGGGTTTTTTTTGTTTGTTCAGTTTTGGTTTGTTGAATTTGTTGCAATGACGATGGTACAGTTCCTTTTCCTAATGGCTCTCAATCCTACTCTCCGCAAAAGCATAGACGGGGATACGGCGTAACAAGGAAGTCAGAATCCTAAGCTGGAATGTGAATGGGTTGGGGGACAAAATTAAACGTAGTATAGTATTGCAACAGATTCGGAGGTTGTCGCCGGATATTGTTCTACCTCATCGGTCACACATGTAAAGCCTTGCACAGATGGGGATATTCCATGCATTCCCATTTGGGGTTTGCCTCTAATTCTAGAGGGGTGGGCATCATGCAAAAGAAATCATTCCCCTTTTTGCCTGCTTCCACTCATATTGACGACCGAGGTAGCTACGTGGGTGTCACGGGCACATGGGAGGGAACAACCATCACCTTCATGTCGGTCTATGCCCCCCCGGGACTGCAGGCCACCACATTCTCCGACCTCAGCGCTGTGCTGTTGACATTGCCAGAGGGACATCTAGTTATTGGGGGAGACTTCAACTCAGTGGTATCAGGTACACTGGACAGATACCCGTCACGTACGTTGCTGCCCACCGCTCACTCCTTCTCTAGTTTTCTGGAGGCGATGGGACTTGAGGACTGCTGGAGGGCCTACCACCCTGACAAGATCCAACACATCTTTCACTCAGGTGCCCATAACAGCCATTCGCGGCTAGACTATATCATTGTCCCCGTCCCGCAGGTGACGAACGTACATGAGATACGGCACTTGACTAGAGGCATATCCGACCATTCTCCTCTTTGGGCCCACATTGTCCTTGACGACTCCCCGGTGGGGCGTATCGCCCAAATCAATCCCTGGCACCTTAAGTGCCCTAAAATACGGACCGGTCTTATTAAATCCATTGATAACTATTTCCTGGACAATGAACACTCGGTTGACTCCCCGCAGACATTGTGGGAAGCCTTCAAAGTAGTGGTACGGGGCAAAGCCCTCTCCTTAATAGCGGGATCCAAAAAAGAAAGGCTAGCGGCGGTCTCCGATATAGAACAAGACATTTATCACCTGGAAAATTATCTTTGTCCCGACCCCTCACCGGAGACCCTCCATGCTCTGCAACTCCGGCAGGAGGAATACCGAGCCCTGGTCACCGACCGCGCTAAGATCTTAGGACAGTGCAAACTGGGACGGGTGTATGACTGGGGTGAAAAAGCCAGGAAATTAATTGCCTGGCTAGACAAAAAGGAGCAAGCTAGCAGACTGGTCCCTGAGCTAGGGAATCCCGGAGGGTCCGCCATAGTGGATCCCCAAGAAATAGTTGACCAATTCGCGGCCCACTACCATGCAGTCTACCGCTCTACAGCGCCACACGCCGAAGCGGATTCCTCTGAACTTCTACGAGACATCTCTTTACCGGTACTATCTGACAGTGACCGCACATTCATGGACAGCGACCTTATAGCAGACGAGATTGCAACCGCAAACAGAACACTCCGCCCGGGCAAGGCCCTTGGCCCCAATGGCATCCCGATCGAACTCTACAAACTCCGCCCGGACAGACTTGCCCCCACATCTGAAATCAATGTTTGAAACTAGTCTTGAGCAGGGACTGCTTCCCTTTGACCAGCGAATCGCGACTATCGTCGCGATTCATAAAGAAGGAAAACCCAAAACTGATTGTGCTTCTTATAGGCCTATTTCATTGTTGAATGCTGAGCCCAAAATATTGGCTAAGGTGCTCGCTAATAGACTGATCAAAGTAATAGGGGGCCTGGTGCACCCTGACCAATCGGGGTTTATGCCGCGGCGAAATACTGCCTTTAACCTTCGCAGACTGCATGGGGTCTTGGGCAGGGCATCGACCTTGCACGAGGACGCCATTGTGGTCTCCTTAGATGCCATGATGGCCTTTGACACGCTTGAGTGGCCCTATCTCTTCGCAGTGCTCACAAAACTAGGATTTGGACCGGGCTTTAGTCAATGGGTACGATTGCTATACAGCGCCCCAATGGCTCAGGTAGTTGTAAACAATAGGAAATCCGACCCCTTACTACTAAGCCGAGGGACCCGCCAGGGGTGCCCCCTATCTCCACTATTGTTTGCCCTAGCCCTTGAGCCCCTCGCGGCCTGGTTCCACAGGGATGTAATGATCGTGGGTTGCGGTGGTCGACCGACTAGGAAGACCGAATATCTCTGTACGCAGACGATATTCTGTTATACCTCGCATCCCCTAAAAGATCTCTTATTGCGTTATTTGACATCCTTTCCGTTTTTGGTAGATATTCCGGATTTGGCATTAATTGGCAGAAATCTCTCCTTTACATCTTAAGCGGGAAGGCCCCCCAATACCCCGAAATTGTCCCATACCAATAGTCTCAGACGGTTACAAATATCTGGGCATTTTTATTTCACTAGACAAATCCCTCCGTTTCGCTCGAAATATGGCTCCCCCGATACAACGCCTAAAACAGGACATCGCAAACTGGAAATCGCTCCCCCTTTCCTTACTAGGTAAAGCGGCCCTCTTCAAAATGATGTCCCTACCCTGCTTCCTCTATGTCCTACAAAATTCGGCAGACCCAGTACCAAATTCTTACTTTCAACAAATAGAGGGCCTTCAACAAGACCTCCTTTGGAATGGGTTCCTTTGCCAGGGCCCTTTACTCTAAGCCAAATAGATACCCCCTCACTGGTCCCACCAAGCACTCTGTCCATATTTGGCACACGGCGACGGCCTCGCTGGGTTGGACCAACAAATTGACCCTGTCCGCGCCCCTGTGGGACTCCCAGAGACTCGGAGACTTGGGCAATTCACGGGGTTTTGACAAATGGGACCTAATTGGCATCTCACACATTAGAGATTTATGGGACAAAAATGGTATCAAGTCTTTTGACTCTCTCCAACTTCAATATTCCATGGCGGAATCAGAGCGTTTTCGCTGCTTGCAAATTCGCCATGCATTGCAAGCAGCACTACCTCGTGACACCTCCCCACCTGACTACTCACCACTGGAGGACAGACTGCTTGACGGATATCTGCCCGAGAGAGCCATCTCCCTAACATATAGGAAACTCATTAATAACATGGATGACCCACTGGCGCTTCTGCGAGAGAAATGGGCGAAGGACGGTATTGAGCTGTACGACGAAAATTGGCAGACTGCAGTCTCATCCCCCAAAACTGTCACCATCCTGGCGCGCCTCCGACTCGTGCAACTAAAAATATTACACAGAATCTACATCACGGGGCCCCAATTGATACACATGGGTGGTTCAACGGATGGGTATTGTAGAAGGGGTTGCACCCAGATGGGTATGTTTATCCACATAATATGGCATTGCGACCCAATACAGGCTTACTGGCAAGACATCCATAACATTATGAACCAGGCACTGGAGCTAACTATAAGGCCTGAAGCTCCCAGATGCCTCCTTAATATCTGGGAACCCACTGACCTAAACACACATGCCATACAATGGGTTACACTGGGCTGCATGATTGCCAAAAGAAACATCGCTCAACACTGGGGGGCAACGCAGTCCCCGAGGGTCGTGGATTGGGAGACGGACCTCGACTGGTGCATGCTGAGGGAGAAGACAGTTTATGCAGCTAGGGGCTGTCCCCGAAAGTGGTCCAAGATCTGGTCTCCTTGGTATACATATCGCGGCTATATATGTACCCCACCAGGTGACCCCGAATGCGACAGTCCCCCCTCACCATAACATTTATCATCCTCCCAAGTCTATGCACCTTGATATCACTGTGTTCCCTGTCATTGATCCGATGGAACTGTACCCATGTTGAACAAGCTGTACATGTTTAATAAAAAGAATTCATTAAAAAAAAGAATGTAATTTTGAATTGATTTCTAATCACTCACATTCCCTATACCGGGGCTCATTTTGGATTTGTAGTTTCGTGCAAAAAAATTACCTGAATGGTTTGCTCAGGTAAAAAAATCTTCTAAAAGGCTGCTTTTGTTAAAAGATCACCTGAACAGAACATCTTGGGGCTGATTCCGATGCCGGCCGCAAAACGTACCGACCGACACGGACCGGGAACGGAGACCGACCGACACAGACCGGCGCCATACGACCCTTACGTCCTGTGCAGTATGATGATGAATTACGACGGACATGTATGGAATACAAGCCGTACGACTGAGCCGTAGGGAAACCAGTGATTCGCCCGGAAACTGGACGCGATTCGCACCAACTGACACGTACCAGGGATGAACCCGACTGACACGTACCCACGATGTCCAATCCGCGCAGTACGATGCAATGCGTGTAAAACCAGACCGACTCACGCAGAGCCCTGCCGCATGACTGACACGCACAGAAAACAGGTAGCTGAAGCAATAGAGAGCTCTGCGACCGAAGTGTCTGAAACACAGAAGAAAGTCAGCGTGAAAGACCCGGAGAAGCCCGTACGAGCCAACATCAGCATCCATCTCGGTCAGAAGAATGTCTCCTTCATGCCTAGAAAACCCAAAGGAAAAAAATACAAAAAAAGGACCAAACAAGCAATGACAAAGTCAATATATATAAAAAAAAACTTGGAACAAAGACACACCCACAATTCCACCTATATAAAGTACACTAATCACTACCATGATCCTTTGAAAATTCAAGAGAACTGCCAGCAGAGAACACCATCAGACATCAACTTCAGACACACTCACAACTCACCCATCACACAACTTTCACACCATTAGCACCTCACCAAAAGCACTCACACATACACCTAGCAAAACTGACACTCACCCACCCTCACGTGCACCCTCACACACACATCACTCACCACCACCACCCATCACCATGCCCCCAAAGAAGAATCCAAAGTTCACAGATAGTGAGTTAGAAGTGCTGGTAGATGAAATCATAAGAGTAGAGCCACATTTGTTTGGTACATTGGTCCAAAGGACCCCCATGTCACAGAAAACAAAGATGTGGGCGAGGATCGTGGACAAGGTGAACGCACAAGCACCAATGTTGCGCACAAAGGATGATATCCAGAACAGGTGGTATGACGTGCGCAGGAGGGTCAAGAAACTCATAGAGAAGGATCACGCCTTGAGTCAGCACACTGCTGGTGGCCCTTCTGCAAAACCAGTATACTTCAGGTCCTGGGAGGAGAAAGTACGGGACATCCTACCACCAGAGAGCATCCATGGTCTATCAGACATACCAGAGCCTGGTGAGTACACAACCAATATATTCAATATTGTGTGGCAAGGGGACAGTGAAACCATGCACCGTTAGCAAAGCCACAGTAACCAATAGATAATCATCCCAAGATGTGTATGCTAGTTAGACAAACACAAAACCTGCCATCTCATAGTGACTTGTAACTGTGTCATGACATGTACAAACCTACCAACAAATAGAGCAAGGCAGTGGCACAAAGCTAAATAAACACTGTCAGACAGTTTGACACCACAAACACACTACCTCACAGTGCAGCTGACTGACAGGAAGGAATAGTGGGTATGCAGGTGAAGTGAGTGTATCCAAAAGCATGATGGGTTTGTAGTCACAGATAATGCTCCCCTCCCAATTTACCCATCAAGACCTCTCTGAACCATGCCCACATCACAGGGTGTGGAAAATGACTGACAAGATGGCTGACACTGGGTCCTGCTGTAGGGAGCAAAAGGCCCTGGTAGGGGTTGTGTGCAAATCAGAAGCAGGACACCACTGCCTGACATCCTGAAAGCCAACTTGCATGCCCTCCAATAGAATCACGTTTCATGATGAGATGTCTGGCCGGGTGGGAAGGAGGACTGACAGCTCTGACCATACTTACCAGCATGTGTAGACACACACACCCCTCAACACAAACTCCACACAACTTACTGGGTATAATGCATTGACTCACATTGTAGTGAAATATCACCCAAAGATACACCGCACTGGCTTCTGCTGTGTGAAGCACAGGGGCTCTCTTTGGACTTGTAGCCAAACAAACACCAGGACTTCACAGTCAGCCATCTTGCCATTGCTGTCACACTCCCTCACAGGGAAGCAGAGTCAAAAGGAAGGAAGTATGGGCATGCTGGGAAGGGGGGTGTAGCCAAAAGCATGATGGGAGTTGAAGTCACAGACAATCCCCACCCACCCACATGGCCCAGAAAGCTCACACTGAACCATGCTCACCTCACAGGGAGTGGAAATGGACTGACAAGATGGCTGGCACTGGGGTCTGTTGTGGGGAGCACAAGGCCCTGCTGGGAACTGGGCACCAACAAACACCAGGACTGCACAGTCAGCCATCTTGCCATTCTTGTCACACTCCCTCACAGAGAAGCAGAGTCAAAAGGAAGGAAGTATGGGCATGCTGGGAAGGGGGGTGTAGCCAAAAGCATGATGGGAGTTGCAGTCACAGACATTCCCCACCCACCCACATGGCCCAGCAAGCTCACACTGAACCATGCTCACCTCACAGGGAGTGGAAATGGACTGACAAGATGTCTGACACTGGGGACTGTTGTGGGGAGCACAAGGCCCTTCTAGGAACTGGGCACCAACAAACACCAAGACTGCACTGACTGACATCCTGAAAGTTAACCTGCACCCACTGCAATGGTGGCACGCTTCATGATGGGATAACTAGCCTGGGGGAGAAGGAGGTCCTGACTTGAAAACAAATAACACCGATGCTGGCCATACACACACCTTCTATGCTAAAACACATTGCACACGTGGTACCAGTCACTCACAAAGATAATGCCCGGGCAAGATGTCTTACACATGGGCCTGATAAATGATGCGGCTGAAAATCACACATATGCACTGGCCAAACCAAACACGGTAGCACACACAGCCATTGCAACCATATGTTCAAGTTCACTGTCTGGGGATGCAGTGTCCAGGGGTGCCCCCTGGCCTGGCTGTGGAGGTGTGTCTTGCAGATGACAAGTGTGGAGATCCATATATAGTACATTGAACAAAACACACAGGAACTCACATATACATCATTGACAGGGGACATCTGACAGTGAATGGAATGGACACACCAAAATAGCCGACACCGTAGCATGGTCTCATTCACACTCGGTGCTGCTGTGAGCTGCATTCCACTCCTACATCATGCTGCAGCATATGCATCCTTCACACAACACACCACTCACTGTCATAGACACTGTAGACACAAGGTCTAACCTGGACTGCATTGAAGGAGACATGCTACTCACAGCAGCCAAACCGCAACACACACAACACCGGCTCCCACTGTCATAAGCATTCAAAAGCCAGAGAGCTTCCTTGCCCAATCCATTGACAAGTCAAATCACATATGCACGTACAAAACTCAGCAACAGACTCATTAACGATGTTGACATCATCACTTGTATGAAATGAGATGGGAACTAGGAACACAGTAAAAAAACACTTTCTCCCAAGAGATCACAGGTATACCGGACTGGGACCATGTCGTACCAATACACCAATGTGACACACAAAGACTAGCAAAATCTGCTACCACACATGCCCCAATCTTACAACATATCCTCAGTGCAATTGGCCGTATGTCCTTGTTAAAGGTCAAATGTGTACAGGGATGACACACCTGTGTCAGCAACGTGATGGCCCTTGAGTAGTAATGGCCATGCACAGTCAAATCTATACATGAGTTGGTCATGCACACACTTCGACATGCACATTGAAATGCTTCATGTTGGCTAGACAATGTGCTACAACAATATTAATCTCTGTCCGTGACAACTTTGGACAAAGCAGTGTACTGGCACGCATCCTGACGTACAGTAGCAAATGTCATGTATGTAAACCATTGATGCCTGTAGAAACATAACTAACAATGTGTGTCTCTTCCAAACACAGGTGGTGCTTGGGACACAGCAGCAAATGAAGAGGAGTCCCTGTCCCAGACTCCGGTGGACCCTCAGCTCTCTGGTGTGGATCAGTCTCTGTCCTCTTCGGATGATGAAGAACAACATGGCATCTCAGGTGTGAGTCATCATGCAGCACCAGCAGTACAAACATCTGCACCCCCTGTACCCACGCCTCCAACATCTGGCAACAGACAGGGCACCCCCACCAACACAGACAGACCAAGGACACCAACAGCACAGGGGCACAGGCCCCCCAGGAAGCTACGGACAACATCACCAGTGACAACACCCAAGGGGGCCCAGTGTCATCTGTGTGTGCCACTGCAGGTCCTACCCGTGTGGCTAGGGATGGTGGGAGGGGTGGTAGGCAGAGGTCGCGGCTTGCAGAGGGGTCTGGGCTGCATGGTGACCCCCAACTGGCATGCATCATAGATGCGTACCAGGATAGCACCGGAGGACTCAGCCAGGTAGTGGGGATCCTCAAGGACATTCAACAGGAGCAGGCTGCCCATCATACTTGCAT
This sequence comes from Triturus cristatus, assembly GCF_964204655.1. NCBI lineage: Eukaryota > Metazoa > Chordata > Amphibia > Caudata > Salamandridae > Triturus > Triturus cristatus. The sequence goes on from NC_140583.1 coordinate 885,400,818, forward strand.
GGAGGCCAAGTGGGATGCACTTACTGCGGTGCATAGGGACATACTCACATGCCTCCGCCAGATAAGCACCAACATGTCCAGGCCACAACATCTGTTGCCGCAAGATCTGCCTGTGCCACAGGGAGGGAGGATGACTCTGGCGGAGAGTCCTCTGCACCGCAGACGCCTGCACCTGAGGATCCCCCGAAGAAGAGGGGTCATCCGAACAAGGACAAGTAAGACGCAGATGGCTATGCCCATCCCCCAGGGCCTCAAAACCTGTTCTGGAAAATGCTCTTTGTGCGCAAAATGTTCACCTTGCCGTATCTAACCCAACTCGCCTACATGATATGGAGGATTCATGTTGGTCCAATGTAGCAGATGACTGTGGACTTTACTCTGGACATTTCAGCTACCAACACTTCCAACTCTACAGTGAACTTTGGATTCAAAACCCAGTGTACAGCACCCACCATCCTGTGCACTATCCTCACACATTTGTAAATAAACTCACCAGTACACTATACTTGCCTCTGTTGTGATTCCAACTTGTTATGTGTCATGGAGATGTTGATCTGCTAAAGAACACAGTGCATGCCAAATACTACAGCAATGTGATCACTGTTATGTGAGTAATGGTGATGTGACACATGTGAGGGAGACACGCCTCTATGGCACCACAACACATACTCACCATAGCCATGTAACTCATCCCATACAATTATGTTGACCTGAAATACAGTGGAATGCAGAGACACCACACCTATCCACAGTCAGTGGTAACAAGCCCACAGGTGAGCTAAGCAAATGTCAGTCAGATGTGGGAAGACAGACAACGCACATAACAAAGTGTAATACAGGTTCATTACACATCAGCAACATGTTTATTCCAAAACAGTTGCAATTCTACGTGACAGTGGACACACGTTCACAAAGTGTCGGAGAATTGAAGTCCAGGGGTGTGTGGTACATCACTTGATAGGAATCAACAACTTCCACCCTGGTATTGGATTCTGGGTGTTGGGGGTCAGTGTTGACCAAACAACAGGCAAAGTACCCTGGGAAGGACAGACATAAGACACAGTCAAAAGCACAGCAGAACAGGAGAGAAATGCAATACACATGCACAAAACATGTCACAAGAAACCTACACTGAAACAAGTTAGCAGACACTAATGTGGAGTACAGACCACCTGAAAGGACACATCACTGCACGCATCCAGTTAAGTAGCACACAGACACACTCAAACAGCAACAGAGCAGCCCCTACACATTTCAGGCTAACTCAATACATTGACATAACAACCCTGTAAACTCACATTCAGGTGAAGAAGTTGTTGATGAGCTGTGTGCGGACGTCACCCTCATCATCATCATCACTGGCATCGTGGCCCAGGCCTGGATCCTCCACAGGTTTTGGCTGTAGGTCATCGTCATCCTGGATGAGAGGCAACTTCCTCTGCACTGCCATGTTGTGTAGCATGCAGCATACAAGGATAATTTTGCACACCTTTGTAGGGTCATATGGGAGGGCCCCTCCGGTCTTGTCCAGGCAGCGGAAGCGGCTTTTCAGGAGACCAAATGTCCGCTCAATCACCCTCCTTGTCTGACCATGTGCCTCATTGTAGCGCATCTCGGCTGGTGTCACAGGGTTCCTGAGGGGTGTCAGCAACCATGGCATGTTAGGGTATCCGGAGTCACCTACATACAAACAATTGAACAATTAGCTGTGTTTTGAAAGAGGGTGGAATACAACATTGCCTAACACACATAATGGTAAACAGTCAGTACACACCGACAAGCCAGGCACGTTGGTTTGGCATCTGTGACATCAGTGTTGAAATGTGACTACTCCTCATGATGTAGGCATCGTGTGCAGAACCAGGGAAACGTGCACACACATGTGTGATACACATGTCTGCAAGACATACCACCAGAGCATTGATGGAGTGGAAATGTTTCCTGTTCCGGTATGTCTGCTCATGTGCCTGTGGTGGTACCACAGCCACATGTGTACTATCAATAGATCCGATGACGTTCGGCAACCTCCCCAGTGTATAAAACGCATCCTTTATGTCAGTGAGTTGACCTGGGCTAGGAAACTAGATGTACAGGTCAAGGAAATGCAACATCCCCTCCAAGACATCGCGTAGCACACGACAACATAGTTTGCGACATACCACCAGCAGTAGCCACAGTGTACTGGAAGGTACCAGTAGCAAAGAAGTGCAGGGCTGCTATCACCTTCCCCTCTGGGGTCAGTGCTGTAGGGTATGTCCGGCCAGGCAGCAGATGTGACACCAACAGCTCCACCAACTCTTCAATCAGTGGCCTGGTGAAGCGGTACCGTTGGATGCAGTCACGTTCCTGCATGGTTTCAAGGTCTGGGAACGGTCTACGGACAGCTGGTGCACTGCAGTACAGAGATGAACAAAGGAAGATTGTCGATTCATCCACCCATGTGGCTATGACCAAGCAAAATATCACATGATACATCATGACAATACGCAATGTACGGAGGTGTGTGCTGTTGGGTATGGACCCATATGTCACCAACATGCCCATCACCTCACATCTCAAGTCCACATGTCTACATAAGTTCCATGTAGTGCAATGGCCAATTATTGGGCTGTGTCACAGTACCTATGTACTGCTGTCATGTTCCAAACACACACCACAGTGACAAGTGAAGCCTGATGTCTCCCAAGCATCACAGCTCTTTGACAGGAAGATTCCCAGGGCCCCTGTATTGCTACATGGACACTGGCATGACATGGCGTATCATGTACACGCCACAAAACAACCATGAGTCCCACGGGTAGTGGCCACTGTTGTCTCTGCAGGCACTACATGGATGTCTCGTAGACACACACACAACATCAATGTTGATGGACAAACCACATGGATGTGAAGACTGTCTCCCATTGGGCACATTTGATCAGACACATCTGAGACACAACATGCACACAGACTGTGGGTGTACATCAGAATTGTGGCTATGGGTCTCACTGTGACATACATACCATCCCACTCAGGACTCAGGGTGTATGTGACATGTCCTAAACATATCCAACCTGCAACTGTGTCCATGACTCATGCCCATAACTGTACAGTTGCACATCACAGTGGTAATGTGCACAACACACAAAGGATTCTGTCCCCATGAACACGTGCACAGCCTGGGAGTGACTGCACCAAAATGGCACACAACAAACCAAATGTTGCCCCCCTACTCACACAGGTAATGCAGCCTTACATGCCATGGGACACAGTGTGGCACATGCTGAAGTCTGGTAGGTGTGCACCGGAGTCCCTGGCAAGTAGTTGTGTGTGGAAGCCGTCAAAAAGTCACACCAATGTCAACCGACGTGGGTGACTTCTACAGAGACGCATTGCATGGTTCAGGACCGAGCCGTGCGCACGCTTATCCATTGACTGCAAAGAGAACCAATGCGGGTGACTATCATGCATACGCGTCGTGCAGGCATGGACCGAGCCCTGCGCATGCCTTGGCCATTGACTGCAATGTGAACCGATGCGGGTGACTATCATACGTATGCATTGCACAGTTCTGGACCGAGCTGTGCGCACGCTTAGCCATTGACTGCAATGAGAACCGATGCGGGTGACTATCATGCATACGCGCCGTTCAGGCATGGACCGAGCCGTGTGTACGCTTAGCCACTCACTGCAATGTGAACCAATGAGGGTTACTATCATGCATACACGTCGTGCAGGCATGGCACGAGCTGTGCGTACGCTTAGCCATTGACTGCAATGTGAACCGATGCAGGTGACTATCATGCGCACGCATTGCACAGTTCTGGACTGAGCCGTGCGCACGCTTAGCCATTGACTGCAATGAGAACCGATGCGGGTGACTATCATGCATACGCGTCGTGCAGGCATGGACCGAGCCCTGCGCACGCTTTGGCCATTGAACCGTATGGAGATGGGTGTGTGTGGATTTTCAAACTACGCGTTGTACAGTCAGTTGACCGAGCCATGCGCACCCATTGGCTCTGGACTGTCATGGAGACAGACGCGGATTCAAAACTTGTACGAGTGGAGCACTGGAAATTCAGTTGGATGCCTACAACAATGTTGCAATTTCTAGGGTGTCATGAAGGTGAAGATTTGAACGATGCAGAAGATGTGTACGAGTCGTACAATTCCATAGATTGGCCAGATTCATAGAATACAACCGTGTTGGACCTATCACTTGGGACACATGGCACAGATTCTGCCTCTGCAGCACAGATATAAGGCTGTCTGGCCCCCAGGGAGCTCACTTGCCTGCACTACATGCTACTGGACCACATCTCTGCTACCACTGCTGCTGTCTCTGCACCCTCTGGCTACTGATATGGCACGTACTCTGGAGAGGGCCCCAGCCTTCACTGAGGAGGAGAACCAGGCCCTGCTGGACGGGCTCCTTCCACAGTACTGCAAGCTGTATGGGAAACCTGGAGAGCAGGTGAGTGTGCAGTCCACTACCTTCCTAATTGTGCATGTTTTCTGACTAGCAGTACTAGCAGTGTGTACACCAGTGTCAAGCGTACTCACTGAGTACTTCCAACCCCCAAAGTGTATAGGTACATGTGATGAAAAGGTGTTCTGCAGCAAAATTGCATTTGTGCAAGCTTCAACTTCCCAGGCACTGTTAACATGTCAGACATGCAGGGCATTTGTCCATTTCCCTGGGTGCACTACCTGTGTACCTCATTTTCCTTTGTGATGACGACATTTATATCCAACTGTGTGCAGCACAAATATGGGGCATGTGTGTCAAAGGACTTTTAACTTTGCCATCCTCACAGGTTGATGCCCACCAGAAGCAGGAGATCTGGCTGACCATCGCCCGGGCAGTTCGATCAGTGGGGGTCTACAAGTGCCAGATCCGCAAGTGCCAGAAGAGGTGGCATGACCTTCGGGGCTGGACCCGGAGGATCGCAAGGGTCCAGCTGAAGCTGTCGCCTCCTCGCAGGAGGGGCGGACACCGGACCCTGACCCCCCACATGCTCAGGATTCTGGTGGTCTTCCCGGACCTGGATGGGCAGCTGAATGCCAGACAGCAGCAAGGAGGGGGTAAGTCCATGCCTAATCTGTGTACTATGTCTGACATGCTATTTGCAGTCTTTTGGCCTGGTCACACTTCCACGTTATGTAGGTCTTGTAGTCCAGGACTCATGTCCCTCAATTGTGTGATGCACCCTCCTCATCTGATCCACAGGTGTGGACCCTACAGTCTGTGGCTTGTGTCACTAGGGCACTGTGTACCTGCAGTCAGCTATGTTTCAGGTTCCAGACAGCATCTGTTACTGTGACTCTGTTGTGTGTTTCATGGGTGGGTCAGTTGTTTACACAATGCCTGAGATCTGACATGTGATCTGTGTGTGCCCTTGATATGTATTCCAATTGCTGGTCTGACTCACCACATGTGCCTGGGGTATTTCAAACACACCCATGCAGCAGGGGACTCCAAATTGTGGAACTCAGGAGTATGTATATCAAGTGTGTCACACTTGCTTAGCCACCTGACGACTGTCCAGGGCTATACACTGTTTCACGTAGACCTGGGCAGTCATGCCTACTCCAGGGCATTTAGAAACACTCTGTAATCCCACTCCTGTGTATCAACTTACAGGTTGTGCTTAGTGACATGTGCCTGCAGGTGTCTGCCTCTGTGTCATTGTGGTGTGGCTTCATTTTCAGGACAACTGGGGTGTTCATGAGTTTGAGGGTCAGCAGGACATCTGAGATGTGACTATAGGAGACGAGACCTGTGTGACATAGATGTGTGTGATCACTTGACAGTGCACAATGGTGTATGCAACTGTGAAGTTCAGGCAGCTGTGTTTCATGCACATCAGACTGTGAGGTGCTCATGTACAGGGAGTTGTGTTCGCAGAGACTCATATGTCGGTTTTGTATGATGTGGGGTCATCTGGGTCCGGGATATGTTGTTTGCAGGGAATGGACAAGTGCACTTGTCAGCTGCAGAGTTTGCTTTACACATTACCTATGATTGTGACACAGTGCATGCTGATGTTGTCTGGATGCCCTGCCCCTGTGACAGGAGACAGTGATGACTGACTTTCCAGGCATGCCTGTGCCATGGCATTTAACTTGCTATGAGTGATCCTGCATTGGGGTCAAATGTGCTCCATGCACCCCATTGTGGCATTGACTATCAGGACATGAGAACATCATAGAGTGTGTTGCTGGTATGCATCACAAGCATGTGAAATGAGACTCTGTCCATCCCTTCTTCCTGACCCCTGACCTGAGTCAGTGGCAAGAGATTGGATGTGTGCATAGTGACATACTCTTACATGTTCACTTGCATGTCCAACAAATGTGTAGGTGGTGCATGTCTGTACATTGGGGTATTAGCATCCAACATGCAACAGACATATGGGTGCAAGTCCAGGAGGGATATGAGTGCCATGGTTGATGGTGAGACTGACAATTGGCTTATTCAAAACAGTGTGAGCACTTTGAGCAGTGTTCAGCTGATGATACCAGGGCTTGCCCTGTGATGTGCTGTACTCACTGTGGTGTGTGCGGTCAGTGCAGGTGACTGATGTTGTTCTTATTTCCTAATTCTATCCAGATACATCCACGGTCACAGGAGGGGACAGCTCTACGGACCAGGAGGAGCCACAGAGCCAGACTAGGACAGAAAGCGAGTCGTTGGAGGGACCCAGTGGCACCGAGGGCGAGTGGAGCCACCCCGAGGAGTCCTCAGCACCATCCACCCCAGCTGAGGGCCACAGCTGCTCGGAGGATGACTCCCTTGTAGATGTGGGTGTCAGCAGCCACCAAACCCCAGCTAGTGATGCTGTCCCCGCCACCACCACCACCATCACTACCCTCCCATCGGCTCCCATCCCAGAGGTCCATGGAGGCTCCCGTATTCGGGAGCATGTCTCCTTTGTGCCAGGCACTACACCCCCTGCCCCTGTGTCCCCTGCTGCCCTGAGTGTGGAGTCTGTGTACTTACTTAGACAGATCCATGTAGGGCAGACATCAATGCTGAGTGTCCTCCATGCACACACCAGTCCGTTGACACAGCTGGTGACGTTCATGGAGGGCATTTCATCGGGCATGTCTGCCCTACAGAGGACCAATCAGTCCATGGCCTCCTCCCTGATGGCAGCAGTACCCTTCTTCCAACAGTCCCTCATCCCTCCTACCCCTGCCCCATCCACAATTCCTAGCACCCTACCTGTCCCAAGCACACACACACCAGCACATTCACCCAAACCCACAGACACAGGCAGCACACAAACACCCAAACCAAGGTCTAGACGTGCACACAAGCAACCTCAGGGGACTGATACCACACTCACAGGGGATGGTTTGCAAACACACATACAGGCATCCACAACCACTCCACAGCCCTCCGATACCTCTCCCTCCAAGACCCCTTCCCTTGCCTCACCTGCAACCCCATCTCCCACGAAGCTCTTCCTCTGTGACCTTGGCCTCTTCCCCACTGATCCAGCAGATCCAGCTTACAAAGGGAAGAGGAAGTCCCCACACACAGAGGGGAGTGCTCCTCACACCCGGACACCCTCCCCCAGGCGCAGTCAGACTGAGGCCCCCACCCGCAAGTCCCCCCGGAGCCAGAAGAGCAAGACCCCACCCCCGCCGCACAGCTCCACGACACAGTCTCTGTCCTCCATCCCCCAGGCCACCCCTCCACAGGTTCCCCCACCACACCCTGCCCCAGGTTCCCCCACCCACAGATACATCATCCCCAAAATGCTCAGGCCCTCCCCCCAACCACTTGCTCTTCCACCCCCACCGCCCCGGTCAGACTGTTTGTGCCACTAGTGTGGGGACCATGGCCCCCCTCTGTCCTGCCGACCTCACCTGAACCCCATTCCGCTCCCATGGAGTTCGGCACTGTAGTGGAGTCCACGACCACCCCGTCTGACTTGGGCACTGCAGTGGGGACCCAGTCCACTCCATCTGACCTGCCTACTGCAGTTGTGCCGGCACCCACCCCATCTGACTTGTACCCCACAGTTGTGACTGCACCCACTATGTCAGACACCTCCACAGCATTTGCCAGTGACTCTCCTGCATCCACCACCCCTTCACTGCCTCCTTCTACTGAGCCTTGATCCTGTCCCTGTGGTGCCTGACCTGCCCCCATGTATGCCCCTCCGAGTGGATGTCCCCTGTCCTCACCAGTGCAGGCAAGCAACGTGTGACAGTTGTCACTCAAATCACAATGTTGACATTTGGATATGGACTGGCCATTGGCCTCTGTTTTGAAAGGACTTTGCATTTGCATTTCAAATTTGCTCAATAAAGCATTTGTATTTATCCTTGTGAATTTGATTTAGCTGTACATTATGTTGATGATGTTTACCATGACCTTGCAGTTATAATGCTGGATTTCCAAAGTTGAATACTGAGGTGTTGATGTGATGTATTCCATGTGGTCCATGAGATATGTATCCTATTCTGGTCGGTATCTATGTCATCCTTTGCAGTTAACTGGGTGTGTCATAATTAACAATATGTGAACATCTCTGTAAACATTTCATTTACATTGTCACATCGGTGGCTTGCACACATGCACATATGATGTGCTTCCCATTGTCCAATTTGTCTATTTCCCTGACTGTGGGCGCATCTCTGCTGGACCTGCATGTGTGAGCATCATTGGTGTAGGAGCAACTGGGTCGTCTGTGCAACTTGCTGGACATATGTATTGAGTATGTGCAGATGACTTAAGGGACACTCCCGTACCCAGGCTGTTGTGAATCTGTGAAGCCCACATGGACATGTGACATTGCACATGCACCCATGACAAACACAATAATGTTGGGAGGAACTAAGGTGCACAGACTCATCACACAAGGACAATCTACAACCCTGGTGAATGACAGACATACAGCACAGTATGCGGTACATGGCCATGACGTCAAAGCTCCCGTAACCTTCGGAATCCCTGCCACAGTCCCAGGACAATGCAGAAGCCAAGAAGAACCACAAGGCACACATGCTGACTCCTGCCAACATTGCAGCCCTGAACCTGACGAGTGGGAGCAGTCACACACACATACACATGTCTCAATCACCGAAAGGTACCACCTAGGGACAACTACATGATATTGCAAACAAACAAGTGCCTTGGGGACCCCTGACTGTGTCCCATCTGCGTCTGACCACATCATCACCACTCAGAACTGACAAATCCCAATGATGAAACACCAATTAACAGTAGTGTGCCATGCACCCACACATCTGGTAGCCCAGGACAAAGATGTGGATGAACACAGTACAACTCAGAAAGCATCAACAACAGGAACATATCAAGGGAACCCTGCCTGTGTATAAAAAGGGATGTGGACACACACACATGCTCACACAACACACACCATGGGCCCAGGAAATGTCACGGAACAACACACTTACTTGAGGGGACTCAACTCCTGTGGAAGCTCAGCTGTGCCAAACATAGTCCCAGCAGGTCTCAGTCATGTCAGCAGAACACTTGATTAGTCAGCCATCAGTTACCACCCAATGAAGGCTCTGGTCACTACTGCCACCCCCACCCATAGGATGGTTGATGCGCCACACATCCATCCTACACCAGCATTAGGTATGTCAGTAAAATACATCCCCCTAACATCATGACACCAGTGTGTAGTCTGTGACAAATTCCCACATCAGTGAATATGACTTCGAACATACAATGTAACTACCATCACATGTGTTACCAAAAACTGAGTGTGGCCTACACAAGGCAAGCATCACAATAGCACTGTGTCAATGTGCACTAACACCCCCTCACTGTGTAGAACAAAAGTTAAGTGTCATCATGGTCACTGAACATACTTCGAACATACATTGTATGTTTGAAGTCATATTCACTGATGTGGGAATTTGTCACAGACTACACACTGTTGTCATGATGTTGGGGGGATGTATATTACTGACATACCTAATGTTAGTGTATGATGGATGTATGGCACATCAACCATCTTATTGGTGGGGGTGGCAGTAGTGCTGGGCAACATAACCCCTATGAGTGGGGACGGCAGTAGTGCTGGGCAACATAACCCCTATGAGTGGGGGTGGCAGGAGTGATGGGCAACATAGTCCCTATGGGTGGGGGTGGCAGGAGTGATGGGCAACTGGTACCCTGTGAGTGAGGGTGGCAGTAGTGCTGAGCAACATAACCCCTATGAATGGGGGTAACAGTAGTGTTGGGCAACATAACCCCTATGAGTGGGTGTGGCAGGAGTGATGGGCAACATAGTCCCTATTGGTGGGTATGGCAGTAGTGCTGGGCAACATAACCCCTATGAGTGGGGGTGGCAGTAGTGCTGGGCAACATAGCACCTATGAGTGGGGGTGCAGGAGTGATGGGCAACATAGTCCCTATGGGTGGGGGTGGCAGGAGTGATGGGCAACAGGTCCCCTATGAGTGGGGGTGGCAGTTGTGCTGGGCAACATAACCCCTATGAGTGAGGGTGGCAGAAGTGCAGGGCAACATAACCCCTATGAGTGGGGTTGGCAGGAGTGATGGGCAACATATTCCCTATGGGTGGGGGTGGCAGTAGTGCTGGGCAACATAACCCCTATGAGTGGGGGTGGCAGTAGTGCTGGGCAACATAACCCCTAAGAGTAGGGATGGCAGGAGTGATGGGCAACATAGTCCCTATGGGTGGGGGTGGCAGGAGTGATGGGCAACATAACCCCTATGAGTGGGGGTGGCAGTAGTGCTGGGCAACATAGTCCCTATGGGTGGGGGTGGCAGTAGTGATGGGCAACAGGTCCCCTATGAGTGGGACTGGTAGTGGTGATGGCCATGCAACCCCTATGGTGGCCTGTTGCTAGTGGACAGGATATGGGTCCTCTGGGTGTGTGTGATATTTGGCGGGTACGTGTTGTTTGTTTGTGTGGTGGGTGTCTGACTTACCGTCTGCGCCGTCCGCATCTGTTCCTGATTCGGTCATAGATGTACCGTACTTGTATGACCTGCACGATGGGATTCATGATGTGTTCATCTCGTCCTCGCTGCTTGTTGCTCCGTCTCGTACCCGTTGCTAGCTGGTCCGTCTCGTAGCCGTGGATTGTGTTCTGGCACGAATCGTACCTGATATGCTGCTTTCCCGGATGCTGTGATGTGCTGTACGTGGTGACCCGTCCGGCGCGTATGAGTTGCGCATCGTACTTGTCCGGCCGGAAACTGCTGTGGGAACTGATTCTGGGCAACTCGGTTCGACGATCGGAGGTACGGATCGTACGGAGAATGAAGCTTGAATCGCAGCCTACATGCCGGTCGGATTTGTGTCAGTTATGAGCATCGTACTTCATCGCACGGACGCACCAGCTCCCGGAACGTGTCGGTCGCAAGGTAAGGGTACGAACAGCTCTCGTAAGAGCTGTCCAACCTGGATTGGAATCGACCCCATAGTGTTACATTCTGTTCCTGAAATTATGCATTGTGGCATAATAAGGCCTGGGCGGAGCTCTCAGAGTTTCACTCTGTGGAATTCCGTGTAGCTACCGAAAAACTTCCACGAGCGAGCGGAGTATTATATCCTTTCTATTACAGAGAGAACACGCCATCTCACAGTTTGCGGCCTTGGCCTACCACAATCCCCATCACATTGTTGATAATAAGCACTGGTAATGCTTCTTAACCATGGCAGCTGAATCCTCGATATTGAGGTGACTAGAGATGGGTATTAAAAATTATGGATCACAGATTAGGAGGTTGAGCAAAAATGTTCCGCACCTCGGCACCAGTCAAACACACATGCAATTAAATACGTAAGAAAAACAACTTAATTTACACTCATTTACCAAACTAGCAGCTTTCAGAGCTTTCCTGATTTCTTTCGATGGTGGAAAGAATTACTGTCATATGGCATACTACCAACGACAGACAATTTACAACAGTATAACTGCATTTGCTTGAATAAGGCTCCATATTTTGCATATTTTGGTCATTATAATAAGACTCGGCCACAGAACAGCTTGTGTGTGAGCTACAAAGGTAAGGCACACATCCAGTGTCTATATTTTCAGCTCTACCAAAATGAAGCTGAGCTTTGCATCAAAAATTTGTATTGTCCCGTCCTCAAAAGTTCCATACGAAGATATGTCTTGCCAGACATGCCGTTCTCCAGTTCTTCCAACACCTGGTGGATGCCATGGACTCCCTAACTGTGCTAATTTCTGAACATTACGACAGACTCCTGCCAGCTTGTGGACTCACTGACCCTACACCAAGCCCGCCAGTCTACTACTCATCACGCTTCTGATTCATGGCCAAATGTATTTGTACAAGAAGACTATAGCTCCAAGCTCGATGATACAAAGCATTTCAGAGTAATGCACAGTTATAGTGGCAAACCAATTGACAAAAGGCAAAGTAATCACCCACAACTATATTGCAAGGTATTAAGTCCTATATTCACTATTGTGATTGAGAAAAAAATCTAACAGTCCCACACACTGCAGTCCTTTCGCCACAGGAGTGCAGTCATGTAGATTGAAGTTTAAATAGTGCAGGCACTCACCATCTAATGGTGTCTGTTCTATAGAGAGAGGTGCAATGAACTTGATGTCTGATGCCACCTGTAGTCTAATCAGGAGCGTTGAAACACAATGGCTGTGCTTGTGGTCTGGTGAATTGTGCAGGCACTCACCATCTAATGGTGTCTGTTGTTCTATAGAGAGACGTGCAATGAACTTGATGTCTGACACCACCTGTAGTCTAATCAGGAGCGTAGGAAAACAAGGACTATGCTTGTGGTCTGGTGAATAGTGCATGCACTCATTATCTAATGTGTCTGTTCTCTGGTGAGAAATGCTTGATCTCGATGTCTGACACCACCTGTATTCTGAGAAGGGTGGGAACACACTAACAGTGCATGCGGTTGGGTGAACAATGCAGGAACTCACTCTCTGACAGCATCTGCTCTCTGGTGAGAAGTGCAAGATCTCCATATCTGACACCACCTGTAGTCTGATAAGAAATGAAGGAACACCCTGACAGTGCTTGAGGTTCAGTGAATAGTCCAGCCACTTACTCTCTGACGGTGCATGATCTCTGTTGACACATGCAGGACATCTCGTGTGTTATTGTTGCAGTCCAAGGCAGACCATCAGCCTGAATGAGGATAACCTGGTGAACTAGTGGGTATTCTCAAAATTACTACCCTGCAGATTCCTCTGCATTTCATGTGTTATTGCCTTTCTCATCTGCTGTGGTTGGAACACTCACCTTCCTTGTCACCTTCATCCTTCAAGTCCTGTTCCTATTTACTCGTATCCTGGTCGCACTTGCCATATCCCAGTCGGTGGCTCTGTAGGTCCAGGTTACTTATGAACACCGCACATCTGCATTACAAGCCTTGTTCCAAATTCACAGATTGCTTGAATCTGTTTGGTGGATACAGTGTAAGAATGAGGCTTGAGATGCACAAAAAAACTTGACAAAGCTGATTGGCTATGGTATCCCAAAACTGACAAGCATCGAAAACTCTGGAAGACGTGGTGCTCAAACAATACCATATTCATGTCCGATAGAACACAGGGGTGAGCAAGCGCCAGTAAAATCCACCATGTGGTGGCTAGTGCAGTTTTTGCCAAACTCAACACTCCAAGCAGAACCAGAGTGGCAGTACTTCGAAGGCAGAGCAGAGTTTACCACCCACCCCTAAGCATAATGGGATACTCTCAGTAATTTCTAGGCCTGGGCAAAATGTTAATTATGCCTGTAGAAATCAGAGTAAGTTCTGTAATTTTGTGTAACTCTTTTAACTCAAAATTACAGGAAATTACACAATGATGCCCGTTCGCATAATTATGAGTAATTTAGCAAAAAAATGCTACCACAGAAACAAATAACATAGTGAATGTGAGCGGCTGCTGTTGTTTGTGTTCAGTTGTATCTAATGCTATTTTCTTAATGCAAAATGCATCCACAAAAGCTGGATTGTACTTCTGCTGTAATTTTGCTTGATTATGATACAGCAAATTATGCAAGTTATGCCCACCTGCAGTAATTTTGCATACATTTTCTTACGTGAAAAAACTGAAATTATACTAGTTACACTTGCTCAATTCGAATTTCACCTAGCCTAGAAATTGGATGGTTTGCTGTTTGTGAATTTGGAGGGATATAAGCGAAAACGAACAAAGTGGCGCAAGCTATAGCAGTGTCCCACTATGTCAAGCAGCATGTGCCAATGCTGATCAGGCCTTTTTAAAAATAGTACAGGCTACATACTCGTTGAAGTATTAAACTCTCTAGTGAGACAAACATCAGTTAAGATTATTTTTTCACACTTATGATGATTTTATGGGACTAAAACTTGGGTCTAAATTACTGAAAACCTAGAATCACAGGATGTTGAGCCGACACTGTGTCTCTTTGCCCCCAATGTTGCGTTTATTGTCCTGCCCCTACTAACACAAAAAAGCACAATGGTGTGTCCTGAGCTGGTCGCCTCATAGAGCTTTATTCAGTGACTTTCAGCCTTGCTGAACAGCAGATGTGCTGCTAGACAACATAGCTCTAAAAGACATTCATAATGATAAGGCCAATAGCTCGGGCATTACCAAGATCTATTGGCTTTGCCAGTTCTTGTTTGGTGTTGACAAGGTCTTGCTGAACAAATCTGGAAGTGATAGAGAGACCGCTGAGAAGCTTTGAAGTGAAGTGAGGATGTGGCGTAATGGCCAGAGCTGCCGAAAGGGGAACTGGGGAACCAGGTTCGAATTGTAAGGTCAGCTGAACAGTTTGGGATTCTGGGCAAATCACTTAAGTATTCCCCTCCCTACGACAATGAATGTATCACTGTTGCATTTTAACTGGCGAGTAGGAATGGGCAAAAATTCCATTCCGCTCGAGGAAATTGCGATAATTTGACATATTCGCGTTCCGCGGAGAGCGTGAAAATGTCAAAATTTCCGCAATCCGCATATTACCGGAATTTTTTGCTTGCTCGCGCTGTAAATAAATACATTCTTGCGTGCGCGCGATCGCCTTACCTGAATCCCCGCGTTCGCCGACAAGTTTTCCCGATTCGGTCGCGTTCTGCACGAGATGTTGGATTGTTGGTAGCCATTTGCGCTGTCTCGCAACAGTTCGCGCCCACATTAACGTCACTTGTAGCGCGATCACGTCATTCGTCACGCGATCACGTCTTTCTTCTCGCGATCATGCACCACGAGAGTATGAGATGATTGAGATCTCGAACACGTCATTCTCCACCACGAGCGAGAGCGTGAGGACGCGGACACGTCATATCGAACGCGAGCGGGCGGGACAAGTGAAAACAAGATGGCCGTGCCTGTGAGCAACCGCATGGGTAAGTTGGCGAGCCGCGATCACGCAGAAAATACCGCGAACGGGTGGGAAAAAAACTTCCTCGTCTACGCGATATTTCCACGTGTTTGCGGAGATTTTTAACATTTCCGTGATAGTTTGCGAAAGTGAATTTCGCGAATTCCGCCCACCCCTACTGGCGAGCACTTAAAAACGCTCCAATACGGCTGGTGCTAGCACTATGGCAATTTGGAGGAGGGAATAAGCGCTCTAATACCATAGGATTGTGCAAAAACATAAATAAATGAAAGCAGCAGCGACGAGGGAGGTAGTGGGGGACTGGTCAAGCTGGGATGCAGGATGGGATGGGGAGATGGGCAAGCAACAATGGGAGAGGGTTGGAGGAAGCACTCCAATACCATTGGCATGCGTTCGGGCAATGGCAAGATGGAGGACGGAGTGAGCGCTCCAATACCATTGGAATATGCAAAGAAAAAGAAACAAGTGTTCATATTTTAGTCACTTTATACATTCATTTATGTACACGTGCATGCATTTTAGTGGTATGTGTGTATGTGTACAAAGAAGACGGCATGAAAACGCAAGTACTCCAATGGAGTGCTTCAAAACAAAGAAGAAATAATTCCACAGACTGGGAGCTTTGTAAGCAGCCGCGGCCCGTGGAGAGAGTTCCGTGGGGCGGTAAGGCGGGGCGGGGGAGGGCCAGGTTGGGAGGTTCCAAAAACCGGAATATGGATAATTGCAGGTAAGTTAACAATTAAATAAATAAAACGAATTTCGTAGCGCGCGCTACGAAATTCGTTTTATTTATTTAATTGTTTACTTACCTGCAATTATCCATATTACGGTTTTTAGAACCCCCCACCCTGCCCCTCCCCCGCCCCGCCTTACCGCCCCACGGAACTCCCTCCACGGGCCGCGGCTGTTTGTAAGGTGATATGTACTTGGTCCATGTGCTATGGCAAGGCTAAAAACAAGAAGAGGGCATATGACGCCTGCATGCCATGATGGATGGCTTCAGAGAAAATTAGAGTGATGCTGAAGCTTATCAATGGTAGGAGATGGGCGGCCTGTTAACCCACAGATAGAACACAAATGTTTCTTCGAGACAGCGCATGCTCTGTCTAGTCGAGACCCAAAAATTGGTGTCAGTTCCCAAAAATGAGCACCACATAGACCACCAGCAACCGAGTGCTCAAATTAAGCACTGCCTTTAAGGAAATGTGCCTATAACCTGTGGCACCATGTTTTGCATTCCTAACCGGTTTCTGAGATAGTCTCAGAACCGTGCAAGGATACACTGCAGGAACAGTTACACTTTAGAATTAATGAATTTATTCTTGGGAGCAAGGGCACTGGACCTCAGTTTAGGCGCCCCGCCCTCTCCTTCTCTTGATACTGATGCATTCCTAATATACTTGTTTGGACCAACTTTGCATTCCTCAAAAAAACGTCTTGTTGTAAGAAGGCTTGGCTCATAATGTGATATTGCCGCTCAGGCAGAGGTCCAACAGAAAAACAAACGTCCAATAGAATCTACATAATTTCTCGCTCTCAAATATCAGCTGGGCAAAGCGACACACATTAGCAGCGGAATCTGTTTTAAGTGTTCCGACACCTCTGGAGAACGGCCTGCCCAGAGTCATCGAAATCCGGCAGCCGCGCAGGCGGAGCCTTCTCGAAGAAGGCACTTCGGATTCACGAGCAATATGTTAAGGGTATTAATTAGTACGGCTGTAAGATTAAACCAAATTAGTGAAATAAATGTTTTACAGAACCAGAGCTGTGGTAGGAAATTGACGAAAAATGTGATTGCGCAGCTGTTTTTAATTGCGCTTGCTTCCACATTAGGGCGTCAAATCAAACTGAATATCCCACTCAGCCCAGAAAGAGATGAGGCTTCGGTGAACGTGCCATCAGCCCGCGATCATCTGTATCACATATGGTGCCGAATATATGTGAGCAGTGTCAGAACCGAGCCATCCTTATTACACGCCGAACTGCTCTCTAATTAGCCCCACTGCTAGCAAATGAAAGGCTATTAGGAGGGGGTGGGATAGAAATACGGATAATGATCCTGCTAGTGATATTTTTATGATCAAAGGGTATTTTAATGTTTCGCTAAGAGCTGAAAAACAGCTTTGCCTTTGATTTCAGGTGACAGCTTCTATCCATTAGGAGCGTTCATAAAACAGCTAATGATACTCTGTGACTGTCCCACTAATTCAGCGGATCAGAAATAAATGCTCTCTCTATCGCTTACGGTATTCGTTAACGCGTCGAAACAGGAAACCTTGTTTAGTGTGTATTTCTGGAATGACAAAAAGTGTACCTGCCTTTTAAAACGATCAAAAGCATCTTTCTTGCATTTCAAATGATGCGCGTTATTTCCATGCTGCGACCATGCCTGGATTGAGCTTTGTTTGGTTGCTGCACAACAGTTCAGTGAGAAGGATGATCAAAAGAGCCATGGTTTCGTTGAAGTGAAGGGCACTTTTGCTGGCCTTTTAATATTCTCTTATCCAGAAATGCACCATTTCACATTGGATCAAAGATAATTTAGCTTTTTTTGGAAATAGGCAGATTTCATTCCCGGAAGATACTGTTGGAACTACATTTATCCTATCAATCAACCCAAAACAATTTTAAGGCCTTCTGTACTAAAATGTGTGTCTATAGGAAAATACATTAATGCAGAAGGGCCTTAAATCTCTTTTTCTCCTTGATGGTTCTTATGTTCTTATATATATATATATCTGATCATGTCAGAAGCAGGACACTCCGTTCCTGCATCGCCGAGGCCACCCTGCCAGGGTCGGTGGCCCCTCAGCACGGAGACAGCTTGTTTGTATTAATTTCTGGGCATGACCCGCCCGCCTCATACACCGATGGGATTTTCCTGAGATACAAAGAGGCGCGCAAGGGAATTGAAAGGGGTATTTCACCACCTCTTGATAACATCGGAGGCCTGGGCTCTTTTGGACATTTACGAACTGTGGCAGTGCAGAGTCAAAGGCAGCTTGGAAGTATGTTTATTTTGAACATTATGCAGCAAGCAGGCATTAAGCAAAGAAAGTAACTTACATCTATGTTGCACTGCATTTTGTTACTGGCGTTATTTTTCTCCCTTGGTGCATGCTGGGTATTGAAGGACATTCGGACTACAATGCAAAAAGGTAGTCTACCTTTAAATTTGACCACATGGTATTTTAACCCAATCTCCAATGATTAAGGCCAACCGGCTGAAACGCGTCTGGAAAATGATTTTACCTGCCGCCCTGTGTTAAATAAAGAGCCATGTTTCCTCTGATGTTGAGCCTTGGCATTTCGTTTTTGTGATGGCATGTCAGAAGCAGGACACTCCGTTCCTGCATCGCCGAGGCCGCCCTGCCAGGGTCGGTGGCCCCTCAGTACGGAGACAGCTTGTTTATATATATATATATATATATATATATATTTAACCAACTTTGCCCTGTAATTGAAGACGCACTCCACGTTGGTTGACAACCAGTCCATTTATTTGCAGGAACTCGGCATTTCACTTCGCGTGTAATCTGCCTGACGCGTTTCAGGACCTCTCGTCCCTTCCTCATAGGCTGTGCTGCGCAGTCTCAGTGCCACAAGCCTCCATTCTCTGCAACAAATTCAAATGTTACCTCTCAGGTGAGTATCATTAGAAATAAAGCATCATGGGGCTTGTAGTGCAACTAGTGCCTTTTATCCTCCGGTGGATACCTTGACTGCAACAGTTTTTTTTCACAATTTTAGAAACCCTCCAGTGGGCCGCAAAGTGTCATCCGAGTTTCTATTCTGCTCCCAACATGCCGCTATTACCACCCGGCATGATTCCAGGCTCAGCAGCCCCCAGGCATTTTCAGGGGCGGTGCAGTCTTCCGCAGCCGGACCGCCGCGTTTAACATTTAACCAACTTTGCCCTGTAATTGAAGACGCACTCCACGTTGGTTGACAACCAGTCCATTTATTTGCAGGAACTCGGCATTTCACTTCGCGTGTAATCTGCCTGACGCGTTTCAGGACCTCTCGTCCCTTCCTCATAGGCTGTGCTGCGCAGTCTCAGTGCCACAAGCCTCCATTCTCTGCAACAAATTCAAATGTTACCTCTCAGGTGAGTATCATTAGAAATAAAGCATCATGGGGCTTGTAGTGCAACTAGTGCCTTTTATCCTCCGGTGGATACCTTGACTGCAACAGTTTTTTTTCACAATTTTAGAAACCCTCCAGTGGGCCGCAAAGTGTCATCCGAGTTTCTATTCTGCTCCCAACATGCCGCTATTACCACCCGGCATGATTCCAGGCTCAGCAGCCCCCAGGCATTTTCAGGGGCGGTGCAGTCTTCCGCAGCCGGACCGCCGCGTTTAACATTTAACCAACTTTGCCCTGTAATTGAAGACGCACTCCACGTTGGTTGACAACCAGTCCATTTATTTGCAGGAACTCGGCATTTCACTTCGCGTGTAATCTGCCTGACGCGTTTCAGGACCTCTCGTCCCTTCCTCATAGGCTGTGCTGCGCAGTCTCAGTGCCACAAGCCTCCATTCTCTGCAACAAATTCAAATGTTACCTCTCAGGTGAGTATCATTAGAAATAAAGCATCATGGGGCTTGTAGTGCAACTAGTGCCTTTTATCCTCCGGTGGATACCTTGACTGCAACAGTTTTTTTTCACAATTTTAGAAACCCTCCAGTGGGCCGCAAAGTGTCATCCGAGTTTCTATTCTGCTCCCAACATGCCGCTATTACCACCCGGCATGATTCCAGGCTCAGCAGCCCCCAGGCATTTTCAATGTTAAACGCGGCGGTCCGGCTGCGGAAGACTGGGAGCAGAATAGAAACTCGGATGACACTTTGCGGCCCACTGGAGGGTTTCTAAAATTGTGAAAAAAACTGTTGCAGTCAAGGTATCCACCGGAGGATAAAAGGCACTAGTTGCACTACAAGCCCCATGATGCTTTATTTCTAATGATACTCACCTGAGAGGTAACATTTGAATTTGTTGCAGAGAATGGAGGCTTGTGGCACTGAGACTGCGCAGCACAGCCTATGAGGAAGGGACGAGAGGTCCTGAAACGCGTCAGGCAGATTACACGCGAAGTGAAATGCCGAGTTCCTGCAAATAAATGGACTGGTTGTCAACCAACGTGGAGTGCGTCTTCAATTACAGGGCAAAGTTGGTTAAATGTTAAACGCGGCGGTCCGGCTGCGGAAGACTGCACCGCCCCTGAAAATGCCTGGGGGCTGCTGAGCCTGGAATCATGCCGGGTGGTAATAGCGGCATGTTGGGAGCAGAATAGAAACTCGGATGACACTTTGCGGCCCACTGGAGGGTTTCTAAAATTGTGAAAAAAAACTGTTGCAGTCAAGGTATCCACCGGAGGATAAAAGGCACTAGTTGCACTACAAGCCCCATGATGCTTTATTTCTAATGATACTCACCTGAGAGGTAACATTTGAATTTGTTGCAGAGAATGGAGGCTTGTGGCACTGAGACTGCGCAGCACAGCCTATGAGGAAGGGACGAGAGGTCCTGAAACGCGTCAGGCAGATTACACGCGAAGTGAAATGCCGAGTTCCTGCAAATAAATGGACTGGTTGTCAACCAACGTGGAGTGCGTCTTCAATTACAGGGCAAAGTTGGTTAAATATATATATATATATATATATATATATATATATATTACCTACTGGCGGTCGCCAGTAGGTAGTTATAGTTAGGACCACGTTTCCATAGGAAAACCTCAACATTCTATTTTGAATAACTTTGGCGCCGGTCGACGAATCCTCGCGAATTTCTCAAAATAGGTGGGGCGCTACGCTCCGCTCCTACCCTGAAAGTCTCGGGGGGATTCGTCAAGCGGGGGCTGAGATAAAAGGGGGGTCCCAAAACGCGTTTTTCCCATGCATTTTTCCATAGGACCTTTAGAACGAGCTACAGCCCGAACGGCTGAACAGAATTACTAGAAATTTGGCAGAGAGGTAGTCCCTAGGTCAAGGAAGTGCCTTTTGTAGGTTTGGTGTAAATCTGTTCAGTAGATTCTGAGAAAATAGCCTTTAAATCAATATATATATCTGAGCCCGCTTACGGTACGCTTACGGTACGCTTACCGTACGCTTACCGTAAGCTTACGGTGGCGTGCGCGAGCGCGATTCTGATTGGCTCTTAGATCTTAGTAAACATTCGAATCGGCCGAAACCAGGAAGCGGCGTCCGCCATTTTGTCTCTCGCACTGAGTGTTGTTTATCAAACATGATGGCCAAAAACATGTTACGGGGCTGTTTTGACAACTCCCTCCCACATAGTCATGTTGAGGGAGTCCCCAAACATCCCCCAAGAGCAAAAACGGTTTTATTTTTTTTTCGGCAATTTCGCGGGGTACGCTTACCGTACGCTTACCGTACGCTTACCGTAAGCTTACCGTACGCTTACGGTAAAAAAATAAAAATAAAAAAAACACTATCCACACTTACCCCACCCCCTGTGCTTTTGGTGGCCGCAGGCCACCAAATGTGCAGGGCTTATTAATAGAGAAAAAAAACGTAATTTTGGCAACATGAAATTATAAAATCGAAATAAAAAAAACACTATCCACATTGACCTCACCCCCTGTGCTTTTGGTGGCCGAAGGCCACCAAATGTACAGGGCTTATTAAAGTTGATAAAAACCGTGCACGGAACGAACTGCGTTAAGTGGGCGCGCACGCCACAAATGGCATAAAGTAACTTAGCATTTAAAAAACCGTACAAATTCACTGAAAAAACCATAGGTTTCACACACGTTATAGTTAGGAAATAGCATTTAAAAAACCTTGCTAATTCACTGAAAAAACCATAGGTTTCACACATGTTATAGTTAGCTGGACATTTTACTGATAAAAAACCAATGAAATTCCCCCGTTATAGTTACTGTAGGCAACTATAACTCACGCGACCGTAATCCTCTGCTGATGACATATGTGTCTTTATGAAAAAAAAATATTTGTAATATATGTATAGCTAAAATTTAATGGAAGAAGATATGGGCAAATAAGTGTCTAAATACAGTATTAGCATCAGCAGAGGATTACGGTCGCGTGAGTTATAGTTGCCTACAGTAACTATAACGGGGGAATTTCATTGGTTTTTTATCAGTAAAATGTCCAGCTAACTATAACATGTGTGAAACCTATGGTTTTTTCAGTGAATATATATATATATACATATATATATATATGCAGTACTCCTAGAGTACAACAATATAGCCTCACATCTCTGGTACAGTGGGCTGAAGCTTGCACACCCCCATGGTACAACTCGAGTTGGACTATCATGGTAACTCCCAGAGGGCTGTGTTTGGTCCAAAGGAGTGCCAAGGTACAAAACATTTTGTTCTTGACCCTTGGGGTGATCCCTCTGGTTATCCCCCATAAGTGCCAGGGGTCTCTACCCTGCCCTCCTGAACTTTTTGAACAAGTTCAAGACACTGGGACCAAGTTCCCGTATTCTGTAATGGCGGCCACTACATTTTTATTCAAGTTGTGAGTAGCCAACCAGATTGTTCGATGCCAGCCTTGCGGGATGGAAAAGGTCAATAGGAGAAAAGGTTCCCTCAGCCAATAAGATTGATGATAACATAGGATTGCAGCAAAATCAAGCATCCAGATATATATATCTATATATATTCACTGAAAAAACCAAAGGTTTCAGGGGCGTTATAGTTAGGAATTGGCATTTAAAAAACCTTATAAATTCACTGAAAAAAACATAGGTTTCAGGGGTGTTATAGTTAGCTGGACATTTCCCTCATACAAAACCCTAGAAATTCCCATGTAATAGTTAGTTCAGCTAACTATAACTCGCGCCCCGCAATGCACTGCTGATGAAGTCACATATTACATCACTCATGGCATGGTCAGTGACATCACTGATGACTTCACTGATGACATCTCAAATGACATCACTGATGGCATCACTGATGACATCATCCATGTGATAAATTACTGCATCTTCTCACACCCTAATTTAACCGTTGATACACCAACTCAAAATTTCAGACGTCCATTCTCAAAACCATAGATACTCCAATAGCAATAACTACATAACCACTCATTAACTCTTAGGTCTACATGCACCTCAACTCACTCACATGTACAGTCACTCATACTTACAGTCACTCCGTACAAGACTATCATACGCATTTATACACCTACATAGACACTCACATACCACCAATCATCCATAGAGGTACTCTCACACCTAGTCTGTCATGCAAATAATTAATCACACTCCCATTTACTCACCTATGCAGTTATACACACTCAAGTTCACTTACTCATAAAAATAGTACCACATTCTTACACTCTTATACAATCATTGATACAAGCACACACTCATCCATACAGCCACTCTCACAATCACACACTCTCACATATACTAAGCCTGGGCGAAGCACTACGCTACGCTCGCGTAGTTTGCGAAGTTCGCGCTACTTCGCACTACGCAAACTGCACGTAGCACAGTGCGAACACGCGTAGCGTAGTGTTGCGTAGTGCTGCGGTCATTTTTTGCTTGCTCACGGTCCTCAACGTCAAGTTGGCGACCGTGAGCAAGCAAAATGACATCCCGGCGAGACTTTTTCCTTGTTCGCGATCAGCAACTTCAAGTTGGCGATCGCGAGCATGGAAAATAAACCTCCCGGCGAGATTCCCAATGCGAGGAGGTCAGGTTTCTCATTGCGAGTGGTCGCGTATGCTCGCGACCGCTCGCGATGAGAAACTACCAGTTTGCGCTGAGAAAGCTGAAGCTCGAGTAAAAATCTACTCGAGCAGCAGAAAACTACAGCTCGCACTTTGCAAGATGACATTTTCAATGATTGCACAGTGCCGGTTGCTTGTCCGCACTGTGCAATCATTGAAAACGACATCTGGCACAGTGCGAACAAGGTACTACGCAGTTCGCGAAGTGCTACGCGTAGCTCGCGTAGTGCGAACTTCACTTTGCGTAGCTTCGCGAAGTGCTACTTCGCGAACTACGCCCAGGCCTAACATATACCCACTTATATACTCTTACATGCATATATACTGCCTTTCACATATGTAGTTAGTCACACATGTACCACTGAGATATACATTCAATCCCTAACACACCCATACATACACTAACTCAACCATACAGTTCATCACAGATGCACTCTAAAAACCATGCACCCATAGAATCACCCACTCACACATCTATGCACAGACTCACACACACCCTACCCACACAAACACTCAGGCACCCATACAGATAGTCAGACAACCAATCAATAACCCATATAGACACTCATATAGCTATTCACAAAACCATGCAGCCACTTATACGCCAACAGACAGACACATACAGACATTCACACAGTTTAGTCACTAGTCTGTAGTAATATACATTTAATGACTCACTTATAGAGTCAGTTACGCACCTAGAAAATCATCCATTCACACACTTGTACACCCACTCATTCTTCCACAGGCCTTTCACTATAAATATATAAAACATATTTAAACTTTACAGAAACACACAGTCACTGGATGACGTCATCAGTGATGTCATTTGAAATGTCATCAGTGATGTCATCAGTGATGTCACTGACCATGTCTGAAGTGATGTAATATGTGACGTCATCAGCAGTGCATTGCGGGGGCGCGAGTTGTAGTTAGCTGAACTAACTATAACAGGGGAATTTCTAGGGTTTTGTACGAGGGAAATGTCCAGCTAACTATAACACCCCTGAAACCTATGGTTTTTTCAGTGAATTTCTAAGGTTTTTTAAATGCCAATTCCTAACTATAACGCCCCTGAAACCTTTGGTTTTTTCAGTGAATATATATATATATATTACCTACTGGCGGTCGCCAGTAGGTAGTTATAGTTAGGACCCTGTTTCCATAGGAAATCCGCAACATTCTATTTGGAATAACTTTGGCGCCGGTCGACGAATCCTCGCGAAATGTTCAAAACTAATGGGGCGCTACGCTCCGCTCCTACCTTGAAATTCTCGAGGGGATTCGTCAAGCGGGGGCTGAGAAAAAAGGGGGGTCCCAAAACGCGTTTTCCCCATGCATTTTTCCATAGGACCTTTAGACACAGCTACAGCCCGAACGGCTGAACAGAATTACTTGTAATTTGGCAGAGAGGTAGTCCTCTGGTCAAGGAAGTGCCTTTTGTAGGTCTGGTGTAAATATGTTCAGTAGTTCCTGAGAAAATAGCATTTAAATCAATATATATATCTGTAAGCGCGCTCCATGCGCTTACCGTGCGCTTACGGTAAGCTTACCGTACGCGTACGGTGCCGTGCACGAGCTCAAATCTGATTGGTTGTCACATGACTGTAAACATTCGAATCGGACGAAATCAGGAAGTGTCAGCCGCCATTTCGTGTGTTTCACACAGAAAAAAAAAGGGAGATAACGTGAAAAGGGGGCAAGGAAGAAAGTTACAGACCCCCTAACATTTGAAAGGGGGTCAAAGAAGGACACAAAAGTACAAAAAAAACATTTATTAATTTTAAAAAAAAATCGCGGGGTACGCGTACGGTAAGCTTACGAAGCTTACGATAAGCTTACCGTACGCGTGCGGTAGAAAAAATAAATAAAAAAAGAAATAAAATTCAGATTTAAGTGTTTAGATATTAGGGGGCTCTAAAAAGAGCCGTTGTGTTTTTGAAGTGATTTTTTAGTGGTACCTACAAGTAAGTACCGACGCAGAGTTTTTAAAATGACCATTTGGCCTAAAGGAAAGGTAACCAATTGTATTGTGGACTTATTTAATTACTAATTAATCATTTGGAAACCAAAATTGTAGAGAAAATCGGTAACATCTGTACAATTTAAATTTTGGAATTTTATTGGATTACCATTGCAATTTTAATCAAAAAAGAATTTTAAAATTACCATTTGGCCTAAAGGAAAGGTAACCAGATGTATTGTGGAGTTATTTGAGATGTATTATTTTTGTGATTATGCTTCTGTAACAAAATTGTCAGACGGTATTTTTTAGAAATAGTTATTGTTATTAGATGATATTTTTTTTGAATATTTTGCATTTCTATAATGTTATGTTTAAGTGAAAAGAGATTCTGGGCTTTTTTAAAACAATCTTTGAGATTGTTATTTTTTTTTTGCCCGCTGTTAAGTGATGAATGCAATTGCTTTCACGATTAATAGTGAAATGCAATATATTCTGAAAACAGCAAAAAAATGGCAAAAAATTGTTTTTGGAAAATATGTAAATAAGTGTACTGTATTATATAATGTTTTATTAAATATTAATACTTTTTTCTTTTTTTTCAGATTGAGAAAGAAAATTTACGAAAAAAAAAACATTTGTACAAGCAATTTCAATTAAATATAAATTGATAATTAAATTGTTGGGTGGGTCAGGTAAGTCAGAAATTAGATGGTCCCTTTCTTCCACTTCTCCTCAAACAGATTTTCAGTATTTCATTATTAATCCCTCAAAGACCTTGTAATGTGGTAATTGTTTTTTAGTGTTTTTAAAAAAAATAAATAAAAAAAAATACGCTAACCGTACGCGTACGGTAAAACAAAAAAAAAAGTTTTTAAGAAAAAATTAAAAAAAGTTGAGAGGTAAGGTTGGCTCTTAAAAGAGCCGTTGTGTTCATGCAGGGACAGAGGAAAGGAAGAATGGGAATATTAGCTGGTAGGACAAATGTGCTGGTCTATTTTGTTGTTAATTAGGGGAACACTGGTCTCCCTATGAACAATTAGACCATGGCAATTTGAACACCGCATTGTAACCCTCGCAAATCGATGGTTAGTTTCCACAGGATCAGAAAAAGGTGAATCTGCCCCCACAGATGAAGGGCTCAGCTGAGCTGCCGAAGATGGACTCGGCTGAGCTGCTGTGGATGTGCTTGGTCGACTTACTGAAGGGTTTCCTCCAGTATGTCGAGCATGTGTCCTAGGGTGTACATCCTCAAGGTGTCGTAACATAGTGTGATTCCCGAAGGAATACTTCTTGTTAGGATTACCTCTTGAAAGTACACGCTGGCACAGCTTGCAAGTCACTAATGCAGCATTCACTTTTTTCTCACCCTCAGGAAAAGTAAAATACTCCCATATAAAAGAGCTCTTCTGTTTCCTCCTTCTCTGCCTGATGGTGGTGCTGCTAGCCTCACTCTCAGAAGAGGAGTGCTGGTCTGCCATCGTATCCCAAAGACAACTCAGCTCCTTCTCCTAAGGGATCACAAGCAGAAATGAGGGGAATGGGTGTGGTGTAGGAGAGTTCTAGAACTGAAACTACTTTAAACCAATCAAAAGTTTTGTTTCTTGATCACATGACCCACCGTGCGCGTACGTTACGCTTACGGAGCGCTTACGGTGCGCTTACGGAGCGCTTACGGTAAAAGTACGCATGCGCGTATAAAAGACACGCGCACGGGCGCATGCGCATAACAAGCACGCCGCAACACTTCCGCGTAACGTGCGCGTGTAGCGTATGCCCTTACGCGACGCGTACGCAGTACGCACGGCTACGTAAATTGCGTAACCATACGTCAAAAGAGTAAAAATATTACGCACATTACGCAAACCGTACGCTTACTGTAAGCTTACCGTATGCGCACGTAAAAAAAATAAAAAAATAAAAAAAAAAATGGAAAAAAAGAATCACTATGTTATAATAATATATCTTTCCTGTTTGGTAAAAAAAAAAATTAGAAAAAATAATATATTGCAGAATTTTTTAAAATTAAACATAGTGGGCCCGATTCACAGAATTAACTTAAGACAAAATCCTAAACTTACTACCATTTTGGTATTCACAGAAGGCACTTACTCATTTTGGTATTCACAGAAGGCACTTACTCATTTCGGTATTCACAGAAGTTAGGAGTCCTAACTTTAGGACTCCTAAATGCCTTCTGTGAATACCGAAAGTCTTAAAATTAGGATTTTTCTCAATTTAGTAGTCCTAAGTCTAAAGTTAGGACTACTAAATTGAGAAAAATCCTAATTTTAAGACTTTCGGTATTCACACAAGGCATTTAGGAGTCCTAAAGTTAGGAGTCCTAACTATACTACTACTAAACTGAGAAAAATCCTAATTTTAAGACTTTCGGTATTCACAAAAGGCATTTAGGAGTCCTAAAGTTAGGACTCCTAACTTCTGTGAATACCGAAATGAGTAAGTGCCTTCTGTGAATACCAAAATGAGTAAGTGCCTTCTGTGAATATCAAAATGGTAGTAAGTTTAGGATTTTGTCTTAAGTTAGTTCTGTGAATCGGGCCCATTGTTTTTAGAGAATATAAAGTAAAAAAAAAAAAAAAGGAAAAAACCTTGCAAATTAAAAAAAATAAATCACACGTTTAAAATAAGAATTTGTATTAAAAAAACCATACAAAATCACTGAAAAAAAACATGGGTTTCACACACGTTATAGGTAAGAATTAGCATTTAAAAAACCATACAAATTCACTGAAAAAACCATGGGTTTCACACACGTTATAGTTAGGAATTAGCATTTAAAAAACCTTGCAAATTCAGTGAAAAAACCATGGGTTTCACACACGTTATAGTTAGGAATTAGCATTTAAAAAACCTTGCAAATTCAGTGAAAAAACCATAGGTTTCACACACGTTATAGTTAGCTGGACATTTTACTCGTAAAAAACCAATGAAATTCCCCCGTTATAGTTAGTTAAGCTAACTATAACTCGCGCACCCGCAATCCACTGATGATGACGTCACATATTACATCACTCATGGCATGGTCAGTGACATCACTCATGACATCACTGATGACATCTCAAATGACATCACTGATGACATCACTGATGAAGTCATCCATGAGAAAAATTACCACATCTTCTTACACCATAATATAACCTTTGATACACCGAGTAAAAATTTAACAGTTCCATTCTCAAAACCATATATACTGCAATACCAATCATTACATACCCGCTTATTAACTCCTTGGTCTTCATATACCTCCACTTGCTCACCTGTAAAGTCACTCATACTTACAGTCACCCCATACAAAACTATAATATACATTTCAACACTTATATAGATACTCACACACTAACAAGTATCCATAGAGCTACTGTTACACCAACTCAGTCATGCAAATAATCACACTCCCATTTTCTCACCTATGCAGTAAAACACACTCAAGTTCACTTACTCATAAAAATAGTATCACATTCTCACACTCTTATAGAATCATTGATACAAGCACACACTCATCCATACAGTCACTTTCACAATCATACACTCTCATATCTACTCACTTATATACTCTTACACGCAGATATACTGACTTTCACATATGTAGTTTGTCACAAATGTACTACTGAAATATATATTCAATCCCTAACACACCCATACATACACTCGCTCAACCATACAGTCCATCACAGTTGCACTCCTAAAACCATTCACCCATAGAATCACAACTCACACATCTATGCATAGAGTGACACACACCCTACCCACACAAACACTCACGAACCCATACTGATACTCAGACAACCAATCAATTACCCATATAGAGACTCATATAGCTGTTCACAAAACCATGCAGCCACTTATACATCAACATACAGATACATACACACATTTACACAGTTTAGTCGCTAGTCTGCAGTAAGATACATTTAATGACTTACTTAAAGAATAATGTTATGCACCACAGAAAATCATCCATTTACACACTTGCACACCCACTCATTCTTCAACAGGCCTTTCTCTATATATATTAAACATATTAAAATTGTTAAGAAACAGATACTCAATGGATGATGTCATCAGTGATGTCATCAATGATGTCATTTGAGATGTCATCAGTGATGTCATGAGTGATGTCACTGACCATGTCATGAGTGATGTAATATGTGACGTCATCAGCAGTGGATTGCGGGTGCGCGAGTTATAGTTAGCTTAACTAACTATAACGGGGGAATTTCATTGGTTTTTTACGAGTAAAATGTCCAGCTAACTATAACGTGTGTGAAACCTATGGTTTTTTCACTGAATTTGCAAGGTTTTTTAAATGCTAATTCCTAACTATAACGTGTGTGAAATCCATGGTTTTTTCACTGATATATATATATATACATATATATTTTTCATGCCCTGCCCTGGGCGTGATTGAGGGATCCGTCTCGCTTTGAGGCCTGAGCACTTTGGCTCCTGCGTTGCAGCTTTTTTTTCGTTCCAAGATATTGGTCAGCTCAGGCACCCGCAAGACACAAGACACAGCAGGAGCACTGCATGCGCAGTCCGTGACTGCACGGAGGGACATTACTCATTGAGTTAAGTATCAATACCGCTGTGTGACTTTGGATTGCGG
Source organism: Triturus cristatus (assembly GCF_964204655.1). Taxonomy (NCBI): domain Eukaryota; kingdom Metazoa; phylum Chordata; class Amphibia; order Caudata; family Salamandridae; genus Triturus; species Triturus cristatus. The sequence continues at coordinate 885,431,474 of NC_140583.1, forward strand.
TGAGACGTTAAGGGGGCGCGGGAGAGACTTTGATGCAACAGGGACACTGCCAGAGGGAATCTGCACCTATATTTGCCTTTTGCAATCGCCAGCACACTATTTACAGTGTAAAAGAGCCGACAGTAACACGCTTCCCTGGCAGCCAAGATAGTGCATGCTGGGAGATGGAGTCTTCGGAAGGAGGTGGAGGCGGAGTGTGAAGGAGACCAATCGGCGCTGCTGGGCTGCCGCCAATGGCAGTAAGATGGATGACTGAAAGGCTTCAGGAGGCAGATTGCAGTGTTTTCAGGCATTCTGAAGAAGGGATTGTACCCGAAACGCGTCAATGCCGCCTGTACTGCCATTAAATGTTTTTCTCTGGCTCCCCGTTTGTGTCCCTCCGGTTCTTTCCCTGGTGGAGTGAGTCGTTTGTTGGATATTTTTCACGCCATGCCCTGGGCGTGATTGAGGGATCCGTCTCGCTTTGAGGCCTGAGCACTTGGGCTCCTGCTTTGCAGCTTTTTTTTCGTTCCAAGATATTGGTCAGCTCAGGCACCCGCAAGACAGAAGACACAGCAGGAGCACTGCATGCGCAGTCCGTGACTGCACGGAGGGACATTACTCATTGAGTTAAGTCTCAATACCACTGTGTGACTTTGGATTGCAGTGAGACGTTAAGGGGGCCCGGGAGAGACTTTGATGCAACAGGGACACTGCCAGAGGGAATCTGCACCTATACTTGCCTTTTGCAATCGCCAGCACACTATTTACAGTGTAAAAGAGCCGACAGTAACACGCTTACCTGGCAGCCAAGATAGTGCATGCTGGGAGATGAAGTCTTCGGAAGGAGGTGGAGGCGGAGTGTGAAGGAGACCAATCGGCGCTGCTGGGCTGCCGCCAATGGCAGTAAGATGGATGACTGAAAGGCTTCAGGAGGCAGATTGCAGTGTTTTTAGGCATTCTGAAGAAGGGATTGTACCCGAAACGCGTCAATGCCGCCTGTACTGCCATTAAATGTTTTTCTCTGGCTCCCCGTTTGTGTCCCTCCGGTTCTTTCCCTGGTGAAGTGAGTCGTTTGTTGGATATATATATATATATATATATATGATCTACTGGCGGTCGCCATAGATAGTTATAGTTAGGAACGTGTTTCCATAGGAAATCTGAAAATTCTATTTTGAATAACTTTGGCGCCGGGTGATGAATCCTCGCGAAATTTTCAAAACTAATGGGGCGCTCCACTCAGCTCCTACCCTGAATGTCTCGGGGGGATTTGTCAAGCGGGGGCCGAGAAAAAAGGGGGGTCCCAAAACACGTTTTCCCCATGCATTTTCCCATAAGACCTTTAGTTGAAGGTACAGCCCGAACGGCAGAAAAAAACATTTACATTTTTAAAAAAAAAATCGCGGGGTGCGCGCACTGTGCGCGCACGGTGAAAACCCATTACAAAAAAAAACCTAATTTTTAAAACGTAGCTTATTGTAAAATAAATATATAAAAAATATAATAATAAATACATAACTTAGCATTTAAAAAAACATACAAATTCACTGAAAAAACCATAGGTTTCACACATGTTATAGTTAGGTGGACATTTCACTCGTAAAAAAACAATCAAATTCCCCCGTTATAGTTAGTTGAGATAACTATAAGTCGCGCGACCGCCACTCTATCACAAGGATGATGTCATCAGTGATGTCATGAGTGATGCCACTGACCATGTCATGACTGATGTAATATATGACGTCATGAGCAGAGGTTGCGGGCGCGCGAGTTATAGTTATCTCAACTAACTATAACGGGGGAATTTCATTGATTTTTTACGAGTGAAATGTCCACCTAACTATAACATGTGTGAAACCTATGGTTTTTTAAGTGAATATATATATATATATATATTACCTACTGGCGGTCGCCAGTAGGTAGTTATAGTTAGGACCCCTTTTCCATAGGAAATCCGCAACATTCTATTTTGAATAACTTTGGCGCCGGTCGATGAATCCTCGCGAATTTCTCAAAATAGGTGGGGCGCTACGCTCCGCTCCTACCCTGAAAGTCTCGGGGGGATTCGTCAAGCGGGGGCTGAGATAAAAGGGGGGTCCCAAAACACGTTTTTCCCATGCATTTTTCCATAGGACCTTTAGAACGAGCTACAGCCCGAACGGCTGAACAGAATTACTAGAAATTTGGCAGAGAGGTAGTCCGTAGGTCAAGGAAGTGCCTTTTGTAGGTTTGGTGTCAATCTGTTCAGTAGATTCTGAGAAAATAGCCTTTAAATCAATATATATATCTGAGCCCGCTTACGGTACGCTTACCGTAAGCTTACCGTACGCGTACGGTGGCGTGCGCGAGCGCGATTCTGATTGGCTCTTAGATCTTAGTAAACATTCGAATCGGCCGAAACCAGGAAGCGGCGTCCGCCATTTTGTCTCTCGCACTGAGTGTTATTTATCAAACATGATGCCCAAAAACATGTTACGGGGCTGTTTTGACAACTCCCTCCCACATAGTCATGTTGAGGGAGTCCCCAAACATCCCCCAAGAGCAAAAACGGTTTTATTTTTTTTTCGGCAATTTCGCCGAGTACGCTTACCGTACGCTTACCGTAAGCGTACGGTAAAAAATAGAAATAAAAAAAACACTATCCACACTTACCCCACCCCCTGTGCTTTTGGTGGCCGTAGGCCACCAAATGTACAGGGCTTATTACATTTGTAAAAAAACTATATTTTGGCAACATGAAATTATAAAATCGAAATAAAAAAAACACTATCCACATTGACCCCACCCCCTGTGCTTTTGGTGGCCGAAGGCCACCAAATGTACAGGGCTTATTAAAGTTGATAAAAACCGTGCACGGAACGCACTGCGTTAAGTGGGCGCGCACGCCTCGAATGGCGTAAAGTAACTTAGCATTTAAAAAACCGTACAAATTCACTGAAAAAACCATAGGTTTCACACACGTTATAGTTAGGAATTAGCATTTAAAAAACCTTGCAAATTCACTGAAAAAACCATAGGTTTCACACATGTTATAGTTAGCGGAAATTTTACTGATAAAAAACCAATGAAATTGCCCCGTTATAGTTAGTGCTGGCAACTATAACTCACGCGACCGCAATCTTCTGCTGATGACATATGTGTCTTTATAAAAAAAAATATTTGTAATATATGTATAGCTAAAAATGTATGGAAGAAGACATGGGCAAATAAGTGTCTAAATACAGTATTAGCATCAGCAGAGGATTGCGGTCGCGTGAGTTATAGTTGCCAGCACTAACTATAACGGGGCAATTTCATTGGTTTTTTATCAGTAAAATTTCCGCTAACTATAACATGTGTGAAACCTATGGTTTTTTCAGTGAATTATATATATATATATACCCCCCTAGATGGCGTGTTTAGTATTGAATGTTTGTATTTTTATATATATTTATATATTTATACAATATTACTATCATTGTCTGTGTTGTAATTTATTATTGAACCCTGCTGCTAGTAATTGCGTATTTGCACATGACATGGAGTCTGTTTTGATCATGCCTATTAGGATTTGCTTGTATATTGTATACAAAGATCTCATTTTGCAGTCTGTCTTCTATTTTCTCTGATTGGTGCACAGTGTCTCTCCATTTATGAGCTCATTACACGGCGACGCATCATGTGATCAAGCTCCCTGTGTGGAGCGAAACGCGTCATGGAGGACACTGGTCCTAATATATTTTTGCTTTTTAACTTTGGGTATTAAACTCTTGCTTCACCCACTTCTGATTGTGGACTGACTAATTTTGGGATTGGAGGCGAGAGGTCCGTGCCTACATTTCCGCCGTGAGAAGAGCGGATTGGACTATTTCTATATATATATAGATATGAAGATAAGCGTTCCTGGCTCGCTCCTTATTAGCAAAGAAACAGGTACGGACCACAGCGTGCGGTTTCAGTGCAGGTTTATTGCATCCTTATTCAGCTACAATCGTACAGCAAGTGCCCGGCATATTATCTATATATATTATCTACTGGCGGCCGCCAGTAGATAGTTATAGTTAGGACCGAGTTCCCATAGGAAATCTGAAAATTCTATTTTGAATAACTTTGGCGCCGGTTGACTTATCTTCGTGAAATTTTCAAAACTAATGGGGTGCTCCGCTCAGCTGCTACCCTGAAAGTCTCGGGGTGATTCGTCAAGCGGGGGCTGAGAAAAAATGGTGGTCCCAAAACGCGCTTTCCCCATGCATTTTCCCATAGGACCTTTAGTCGAAGGTACAGCCCGAACGGCTGAACAGAATTACTTGAAATTTGGCAAAGTAGTCCTCAGGTCAGGCATGTGCCTTTTGCCTAAATGGTGTAAATCCGTTCAGTAGTTCCTGAGAAAATCAAAAGTAAAATCACATATATATCTGGGCGGAGCCTAACCACACATCTCATCGTGAGATCTGATTGGCTGCCAGCACTTCATCCAAGAAGTGTTGGCAGCCATCTTGGGACCAATATACATGATAGCACATCATTAAAAAGCATTGCAGTTAATAGAAGGTTTTAAGACTTTAGTTACATTATAAATCATTTGTTGATGGTACCATACTCATTTTACGAATTGTGGTGTGTTCTAAGGTGATTTTACCATGTGAAAAAGCCTTCTGCTGTGATATCATGAATCATGTTTGAGAGAAAACTATTTTCTCATGCTTTTCCCACAGAGGTTTGGAAGGTGATCTATAAGCTAACTGAGAGCATATTTTCTGTAAATTCACATTATCTTTCTCAGTCATGTGAGAATGAAGTCTGACATTCTCAGTAAAACATGCACATCCAACAAGGGCAGAGACTGTCAGTTGATTCCTTTGTGTTCGACTGCAGCTTCCCAGAGTGTTCTAAAGAACAACTAGAGCGCTAACAGTCCTACTTATGACAAACGTATGGCACACCTGAAGCCATCTTGGTTGGAATAAAGTGGTAATTCTTAAAACATTTAATTTAAAAAGGAACAAAATGAGGGGGTTCATTTTGCCATAGAAAGTATGATTAGTGCTGCAGAAAGAAAAATTAGGGCACATTTTGAGTGACTTCTCAAATCCTCTTCTATTTCATTAAAAAATTCTGACATGCAGACTGAAACATGCACTTTCAATACCAGCAGCAGACTTCCCTGGTGAGCAGTAGCTTTACTACAGTGATCTAATGAGCAACTAGAGTGCTAACATTCTGAATTTATGGCAAATTTGTGACACATCTGAATGCCTTCTTGATGGAATCAAAGTAAAAAACTGAAAGTATTTCCTACTGAGGAGACTGTAGTAAATGAGGAAATTAGGAAACATCATAACAAATAAGTCTCCCAAAATGGCCACCAGAGACAAAAGAGCCCAAATGTAGCCCAAATATCACCCAGATGTAGCCCAAGTATAGCCCAATGACAGAATGTCCCAGAGTGTTCTAACGAACAACTAGAGCGCTAACAGTCTTACTTATGACAAAAGTATGGCACACCTAAAGCCATCTTTATTGGAATAAAGTGGTAACACTTAAAACATTTAATTTACAAAGGAACAAAATGAGGGGGTTCATTTTGCCATAGAAATTATGATTAGTTCTGCAGAAAGAAAAATTAGGGCACATTTTGACTTCTCAAATCCTCTTCTATTTCATAAACAAATTCTGACATGCAGACTGAAACATGCACTTTGAATACCAGCAGCAGACTTCCCTGGTGAGCAGTAGTTTTACTACAGTGATCTAATGAGCAACTAGAGTGCTAACATTCAGAATTTATGGCAAATGTGTGACACATCTGAATGCCTTCTTGAGGGAACCAAAATAAAAAACTGAAAGTATACCCACTGAGGAGACTGCAGTAAATGAGGAAATGAGGAAACTTCATAACAAATAAATCTCCCAAGATGGCCACCAGAGACAAAAGAGCCCAAATGTAGCCCAAATATCACCCAGATGTAACCCAAGTATAGCCTAATGACAGAATGTCCCAGAGTGTTCTTAAGAACAACTAGAGCGCTTACTGTCTTACTTATGACAAAAGTATGGCACACCTGAAGCCATCTTGATTGGAATAAACTGGTAACACTTAAAACATTTAATTTAAAAAGGAACACAATGAGGGGGGTCATTTTGCCATAGAAATTATGATTAGTGCTGAAGAATGAAAAATTAGGGCACATTTTGAGTGACTTCTCAAATCCTCTTCAATTTCATTAAGAAATTCTGATATGCAGACTGAAACATGCACTTTTAGTACCAGCAGCAGACTTCCGTGGTGAGCAGTAGCTTTACTACAGTGATCTAATGAGCAACTAGAGTGATAACATTCAGAATTTATGGCAAATGTGTGACATATCTGAATACCTTCTTGATGGAATGAAAGTAAAATACTGAAAGCATTTCCTACTGAGGAGACTGCAGTAAATGAGGAAATTAGGAAACTTCATAACAAATAAATCTCCCAAGATGGCCACCAGACACAAAAGAGCCCAAATGCAGCACAAATATCACCCAGATGTAGCCCACATGTAGCCCAATGACAGAAGTGTGCAAAACACTTATTTTTTGTGTATTTGCAGTTTTATATAGTGCAGACTTGTCAGGTATTGGAATGCTTTACATGAGCATTGGTTACATCACACAAGATCAAATTCATTTTGGTTGTAGACATGGGGAGGAGATTAAGTGATTTGACCACAATCACAGAATGTTAAGCTGAAGCAGAAACTCCAACCTGGTTCCCCAGTTGCAAAGGCTGCAGCTCTGGAAGTAACACCACATCCTCTCGCCAAGGTGCAACATTTAATCAAGTGGTCAACTGGATAAAAAAACATAAAGATTACAAATAATTTAAAAGTTCTTTGTCGCTATTTGAAAACTCAGAAAATATGTCCTCATTTTAGTTTTTAAGAGCACTAACCATAATTTTGATGCAAATAAGACCCTCTAATTTATGTAATTTCTAAAGGAAATACTCTAGGTATTACAGTTTTGATTACATCAAGATGACGTCAGGCGTTCCACACTTTTGTAATAAATATAGAATGTTAGCAATCTAGTTGTTCATTGGGATACTGTTCAGAGGCAGAGGCCAGGGACACGGACTCTGAAAATTGAAGGCAGGTAGGAGAGTGCAGAGGCAACAATTTGACCACACTGGGCAGGCTAGGAAGGGCAGTGGCAGCACAACAGGCTATGGAGGGCAGTGGAAAGGGGGGCAGGGGCAACAAACCAACAATACAGGACTGGCAAGAGAGGCTGTGGCAATATAATAGACCATTGTGGGCAGAAGGAAGAGGCAGTGGTAGTACAACCATACATGCCAACAGACCCGTTTCAGCCAGGAAACGTCCAATGTTTTTAAGCTCAAATGGGCTTTATTTGATCTGTCTCCTGTCTACAATCTCCTCTTTTTCAATGTAACTCAAAGGGGAAAATCAATACCCCAGTTTTTTTTCAAAATCTCCCTCTTACCAAGTTCAAAATGTTTGCAAGTATGGTACATTGAATCATGGTAGGCAGGAGGAATTGGGGTAGGGACATGGACTCGGATAACAGAGGACAGGAGGGACATGGAGAGGTGCACCAAACTGACCCTACAAGGCAGGCATCAGGGTTTGCAGCAGCACAATACACCACACAGCGCATGCGGGACGGGAGTGCAGCACAACAATCCATAGAAAGCAATAGGGAGGGGACAGGACCATGCACATGGACAACAGAGAACAGATGGGAAAGAGGCAATGGTAGCTAGCTGACCATAATGGACAGACAGGAGAGAAAGCTGCAGCATAACAGACCATAAAGGTCAGGAGGGACGGATCAGGGGCATTACAATGGAACAGACAAGCCAGGAGGGAGGGAATAGGGGGTCTGCACATGGAAACAGAGGGCTGGGGCAAGGTGGCAGGGCAGGAGCAGCAAGATGACCATGGAGGTCAGGCAGGATGGGCACTAGAAACAAGACACACCATGGAGAGCAACAATGAGACTATGGTGGCATACACACAGACCATGGAGGGAAGGTGGGAGGGGGTCAGGGGCAGCTAGCTCACCACACAGGGAATGTGGGAGGGGCCATGGCAGCACAGAAGACCATGCATGGCAAGCGGGAGGGTTAGTGGCAGCACAATGGCTATGATGGGCAAGAAGGAGGGTGCAGGGGCATGCACAAAGGACCATGGAGGATAGAAGGGAGGGTCAGGCCCTGGGCACAGACAAGAGAGTTCAGGGGAAGGGGCCTCACAACAGACCGCGCGGGGCAGGCAGGAGGAGCAGTTGCAGCACAACAGATCAGGGAGGGCAGAAGGGTGTAGCTGTAAAATGGACCATGGAGGACAGGAGGAAGGGGATAGGGGCATGGCATGTGGACAGGCAGGCTGGAGGTGGCAGGGACAGGTTACAGTCATCTGACAATGCTAGGCGGGTGGGAGGGGAGTGGCAGCTCAACAGAACACTCAGAGTAGATAGGAGTGGCAGGTCCATGGAACATAGTGGGCAAAAAGGATGGAGAAGGGGCATGCAAAAAGACATCGGAGGGCAGGGGGAAGGAGAATAGGGGCAGCAAGCTAAGCACAGAGGCTAAGCAGGAGGTCAATGATGGGCCATAGAATTGGGCAATGGAGGGCAGGAGGAGTGGACTGGTACATCATGCTAAATGGAGGGCAGTGGCAGCACATCAGACCATGCATGGCAGGAGGGAGGAGGCTAGTCCATGGATTCAGACAACAGAGGATAGGGAGGAGGTGGATGGGGCAGCAAGCTAACTGTTCACAGAAGGTGGGTATTAGGAACTTTATTGTTTTTAAAATGTGTGTCTGTGCGAACTACTTAAAATATGAACAAGTATGCAGCATAATCTCACATTTATTCAGGAAGAAGAGGACGTTTGTGACTGTGACTCCGGGCTCACTTGGCAGAAACACCCCCTGACCCTCCACCCCCATCGCAAAATGTAATGCCCGTGAAAAGGGTAGGTGGACGCAGTGTTATATAGAACATAGTCCTGAGAGCACGATTGAAAATGAAAACTAGATGTAGTATATGGTATAAACTATGCACCAAAAAGTGTGATATAAGATGAACCGGGGCGTGAAATATAATATGCAATACATTGTGCGCAATGACAGATTCATTGGAGAGCGCGAGATAGCACAGGCACTAGCGCGTGCTATGCGATATGCGCCTTAGAGTGTAATATGCACAGGGCAGTGTTGTGTAATATAACTAGTCTCTAAAGTTGTAATATAAAATATGTGCTGGGAGTGTAACGTTGCATATGCACTGTGACAAAGATATGGATCCCAGATTGTAATATGTATGGCATAGCGCTGTGCGTTATAACATACACATCGAGGAAGGCACGTTAGATGGGGCAATATAACCCGTGCGAAGGCAAGTGTGGCATGACATATTCACGGGGTGGTGTTACAGTGCACATGGGCTAGAGAGTGTCATAGCATACGCACTAGCTGGTGGAATACAACACAGAGGTGTGAGGCAATCGGCGGGCATTGGTGGGTGTAACACAGCATTGGGCTCAGCCAGGAGCACGCTGTGACTCTCAAGTGAGGTTCGTCTCCTTTCCAGAGAGTAAAATAAAAAGTATTACACATCCGGCGGTGGATGTGTTTTTTATAAACCATGAGGGGGGTTTCTTGCATAGTTTGGTCGAATTTTTGTCGAATCCCCTTTGAATGGCTTGGTGTGCGTGTATATTAAATGTGCCCGTCAATAGCTACCCATGTTTGTATAAATAAATGACAAGGGTGTCTACTTGGAGAGTACCCACCGGCGGGGGCGCTGGGATTAGGCACGGTAGGGCGTCAGACACGTCAGAGCTTCACTAGCGGTGTAAATACATTCCATGTGGATTCATTCTATGCATAGTCGCCTTTTAATGAATATCGCGCAAATCGTCATGGTGATAGGTACATACGGTTTATCCAGCATATCCTAGGTGTTTCTATAAATATATATATTTTTAAAATAATAAAAAACAAAGGCCGGCCCCGGGGGATGGGGTCCCCGGAGCCATAAGTGGCCTGAGGAGGGGGGCAACACAGCCCCCTCCTAAAGAATTTAAATTAAAAAAAGGCCATGACCCGGGGGTTGGGGTCCCCGGGGCCGATTGAGACCTTGGGAGGGCCAAATTAATTAATGTGGTCCCCAGGGCCAGTAAATTAGAAAAAGAAGGGGGGCCACACAGCCCTCTTCAAATAAAATAAATAAAAGACCGGCATCGCGCTGGAGGCCACACCCCCTCCTTGCAGCACTCTGCAAACGCGCCCCCTGGCCAGTTGTAAGTTGGGGAATTAATTCACCTTCAATACTCAGGGTCCCTGAGGGCCAACTAGCCCAACAGGTATCTCCAGTGTGCGCCATGGAGCTGCGTTGCAGACAGGTGTTCTGAGGCCACGCCCCTTTTTACACCTCTATGCAACGCAGCTCTGTGGCGCTTACTGGAGGTACCTACTGGGCTAGTTTGACCCTAGGGACCCTTAGGATTCAAGGGGACTTAATCTCTCAACTTAGAACGGCCACAGGGCGCGTTTACACAGTGGTGAAGGGAGGGGACCGGGCCTGAGGTGACGTGTGCAAACATGCCCTGTGGCGCGTTTTAAGTTGGGGAAATAATTCCCTTTCAATCCTGAGGGACCCTGGGGGCCAACTAGCCCACCAGGTGCTTCCAGTAAGTGCCACTGCTCTGCGTTGCAGAGAGGTGGTGCAGGCCGTGCCCCTTTTTACACCTCTCTGCAATGGCGCTTACTGGACGTACCTAGTGGGCTATTTTGCCCCTAGGGATCCTCAGGATTCAAATGAACTTAATCTCCCAACTAAAAACGGCCACAGGGTGTGTTTACACAGTGGTGAAGGGAGGGGACGGGGCCTGGGTTAACGTGTGCAAACAAGCCCTGTGGCGCGTTTTAAGTTGGGGAAATAATTCCCCTTCAATCCTGAGCCCACCAGGTGCTTCCAGTAAGCACCACTCTGCTGCGTTGCAGAGAGGTGGTCTAGGCCGTGCCCCTTTTTACATCTCTCTGCAACGCAGCTCTGTGTCGCTTACTGGAGGTACCTAGTGGTCTAGTTGGACCCTAGGGACCCTAAGGATTCAAGGGGACTTAATCTCCCAACTTAAAACGGTCACAGGGCGTGTTTACACAGTGGGGAAGTGAGGGGACGGGGCCTGAGGTGACGTGTGCAAACACGCCCTGTGGCGCGTTTTAAGAGGTAGTTTTAATCCCCTGCCCTATTATATACTAGGGGCTTACAGAGGAGGTCATGCTGATCACAGGGGGACCCCAACGCATAGTGTTCCCTAGTGTATGTAGGTGTTTTCACTGTATTCTGAGTGTCTTTTAACATAGCACTGGCTCTAGGACTGGTTAGTCAGACTCAGTTACTACCAGTATCCGTCTGAAAAAGTTGAGGGTACAGGATGATTTTGCAACAAGGCTTCTTTCTGCTCTTCTGTTTGTTCTTTCTGCATGTTATCCTTCCTCCTGCACTTTTCTTCGTCTTTGAGGACTTCTGTTGCTTCTTTCTGCATTTCTTTTTTTTCTTTCTGTGCGTTTTTTCTTCTTTCTTCACATGTCCTATCTCTGTAGGCATAGTTAGAAATTAGCATTGAAAAAACCTTTGAAATTCACTGAAAAAACCATAGGTTTCAGGCACGTTATAGTTAGGAATTAGCATTTAAAAAACCTTAGAAATTCACTGAAAAAAACCATAGGTTTTAGGGGCGTTATAGTTAGCTGGACTTTTCACTCGTACAAAACCATTGAAATTCCCCCGTTATAGTTAGTTCAGCTAACTATAACTCGCGCCCCCGCAATGCACTGCTGATGACGTCACATATTACATCACTCATGACATGGTCAGTGACATCACTCATGACATCACTGATGACATCTCAAATGACATCACTAATGACATCACTGATGACATCATCCTTGTGATAGAGTGGCAGACCTCCTCTTCCCCTAATATAACTTTTGATACACACATTCAAAAATAGAAACTACAATGTTCAAAACAATGGACATACCAATACCAGTTACAACAACCTATTCAGTAATTCTAAGATCCACATACACAGCCACTCATTCACCAACAGTCCTATACAGTCACTCATACATGTACTCACTCATCATATGTACTCACACACCTATACATCCTGTTACACAAAGCCACTCATCCATAGAGTTACTCACACACACAGGTGCCGATCACGATCCTGTAAAAACCGGGTACGAACCGTCGGACGGGGCATATTCTCCGTCCGACACGTACCCGGTCGTCAAAATCTACCAACATGGAATTACGATTCGCACGGAAACACCATTTCCGTACGAATCGTACAAAACCCCGACTGACCAAAATAAACATACAAATGCGATCCGGGAAAGCGCCGACCTAACGTCGGGACGCACGCAGCCTGCCATTCACGAACCAGGAATTACGATTCGCACCGACGTCATCCCGCACGGTGAATATTTTCCGGCAGCCAAAAACTGCCGGGAAATCAGGACGACGCGAACAAGGAGTACCAGTACGCGACGGACAGACAGGACGACGCGAACAAGGAGTACCCGTACGCGACGGACAGACATGGACCCGAACCTACATGTCATCCCGGCCCTCATAGCAGTCGACCTCCTCTACAGGTTACGACACAGATGCCGCAGAAGGTCAGAACAACTAAGGGAGGGGGGAAAGGGGGGGGGTGGCAGGACCAGGGCAGGCCACAAAACCCCCACCAAAGTCACACAGCACACATGCCCTGGACATACCTGACTCCCAGGCCCTGGTCACTACGAAGGGGTGGGGCGTGTCCAGCTAAGCCAGCGACCGCCACAACGGAAGTTCTTCACGACACGAACCTGCAACACAACCAGACAGGTACGTCCCGTACCCACGCCTTAAGAGCGTGGGTACGAGTCGTACCACGCCCACACCTACGTCACCCCAACAATGGCGGGACGGCTCGTACCCACGTGGCAAAGGCCTGGGTACGGGCCGCACAAGCATCACATAGCGTGGGGACGGATATGTACGGACCGTACCCCCACCCCATATGCATGGAGCGTCCCCCCAACCCCAACAGTGTAAGTACGACACGTAACCCCACCCGCGTTTGCAAGGAGCGTACCCCCATGCCAACAGTGTAAGTACGACACGTACCCCCACCCGCGTATGCAAGGAGCATACCCCCCACCCCAACAGTGTAAGTACGACCCGTACCCCCACCCGCGTACGTATGGAGCGTACCCCCACCCCAACAGTGTAAGTATGACCCGTACCCTCACCTCGAATGCATGGAGCGTACCCCCATGCCAACAGTGTAAGTACGACACGTACCCCCACCTGCGTATGCAAGGAGCGTACCCCCAACCCCAACAGTGTAAGTACGACACGTACCCCCACCCGCGTATGCAAGGAGCGTACCCCCAACCCCAACAGTGTAAGTACGACACGTCCCCCCACCCGCGTACGTATGGAGCGTACCCCCCACCCCAACAGTGTAAGTACGACCCGTACCCTCACCCGCGGATGTATGGAGCGTACCCCCACCCCAACAGTGTAAGTACGACCCGTACCCTCACCCGTGGACGTATGGAGCATACCCCCAACCCCAACAGTGTAAGTAAGACACATACCCCCACCTTGAATGCATGGAGCGTTCCCCACTGTAAGTACGACACATACCCCCACCCGCGAATGCAAGGAGCTACCCCCCATGCCAACAGTGTAAGTACGACACGTCCCCCCACCCGCGTACGTATGGAGCGTACCCCCCACCCCAACAGTGTAAGTACGACCCGTACCCTCACCCGCGGACGTATGGAGCGTACCCCCCACCCCAACAGTGTAAGTACAACACGTACCCCCACCCGCGAATGCAAGGAGCTACCCCCCATGCCAACAGTGTAAGTACGACACGTCCCCCCACCCGCGTACGTATGGAGCGTACCCTCCACCCCAACAGTGTAAGTACGACCCGTACCCTCACCCGCGGACGTATGGAGCGTACCCCCCACCCCAACAGTGTAAGTACGACACGTACCCCCACCCCATATGCATGGAGCGTCCCCCCAACCCCAACAGTGTAAGTACGACACGTAACCCCACCCGCGTTTGCAAGGAGCGTACCCCCATGCCAACAGTGTAAGTACGACACGTACCCCCACCCGCGTATGCAAGGAGCATACCCCCCACCCCAACAGTGTAAGTACGACCCGTACCCCCACCCGCGTACGTATGGAGCGTACCCCCACCCCAACAGTGTAAGTACGACCCGTACCCTCACCTCGAATGCATGGAGCGTACCCCCATGCCAACAGTGTAAGTACGACACGTACCCCCACCTGCGTATGCAAGGAGCGTACCCCCAACCCCAACAGTGTAAGTACGACACGTACCCCCACCCGCGTATGCAAGGAGCGTACCCCCAACCCCAACAGTGTAAGTACGACACGTCCCCCACCCGCGTACGTATGGAGCGTACCCCCCACCCCAACAGTGTAAGTACGACCCATACCCTCACCCACGGATGTATGGAGCGTACCCCCCACCCCAACAGTGTAAGTACGACCCGTACCCTCACCCGCGGACGTATGGAGCGTACCCCCAACCCCAACAGTGTAAGTAAGACACATACCCCCACCTTGAATGCATGGAGCGTACCCCACTGTAAGTACGACACATACCCCCACCCGCGAATGCAAGGAGCTACCCCCCATGCCAACAGTGTAAGTACGACACGTCCCCCCACCCGCGTACGTATGGAGCGTACCCCCCACCCCAACAGTGTAAGTACGACCCGTACCCTCACCCGCGGACGTATGGAGCGTACCCCCCACCCCAACAGTGTAAGTACAACACGTACCCCCACCCGCGAATGCAAGGAGCTACCCCCCATGCCAACAGTGTAAGTACGACACGTCCCCCCACCCGCGTACGTATGGAGCGTACCCTCCACCCCAACAGTGTAAGTACGACCCGTACCCTCACCCGCGGACGTATGGAGCGTACCCCCCACCCCAACAGTGTAAGTACGACACGTACCCCCACCTCGAATGCATGGAGCGTACCCCCCACCCCAACAGTGTAAGTACGACACGTACCCCTACCTCGAATGCATGGAGCGTACCCACATCCGTGTATGTCATGAGCGTACATATTGTGAAATTGGAGAGGTGGGTGCAGAGTCCTCCCAGCAGTGCCCTGAGACAGGAGGGGTGGGTGCCTAACACTCCCAGCAGTGCCCTGAGACAGGAGGGGTGGGGGTCCATCACTCCCAGCAGTGCCCTGAGACAGGAGGGGTGGGGGCCTAACACTCCCAGCAGTGCCCAGTCACAGGAGGGGTGGGTGCAGAGTCCTCCCAGCAGTGCCCAGAGACAGGAGGGGTGGGGGCCTATCACTCCCAGCAGTGCCCTGAGACAGGAGGGGTGGGTGCCTAACACGCCCAGCAGTGCCCTGAGACAGGAGGGGTGGGTGCCTATCACTCCCAGCAGTGCCCTGAGACAGGAGGGGTGGGTGCAGAGTCCTCCCAGCAGTGCCCAGACACAGGAGGGGTGGGTGCCTATCACTCCCAGCAGTGCCCTGAGACAGGAGGGGTGGGGGCCTATCACTCCCAGCAGTGCCCTGAGACAGGAGGGGTGGGGGCCTATCACTCCCAGCAGTGCCCTGAGACAGGAGGGGTGGGTGCAGAGTCCTCCCAGCAGTGCCCAGACATAGGAGGGGTGGGTGCCTATCACTCCCAGCAGTGCCCTGAGACAGGAGGGGGTGGGGGCCTATCACTCCCAGCAGTGCCCTGAGACAGGAGTGGTGGGTGCCTATCACTCCCAGCAGTGCCCTGAGACAGGAGGGGTGGGGGCCTATCACTCCCAGCAGTGCCCTGAGACAGGAGGGGTGGGTGCAGAGTCCTCCCAGCAGTGCCCAGACATAGGAGGGGTGGGTGCCTATCACTCCCAGCAGTGCCCTGAGACAGGAGGGGTGGGTGCCTAACACTCCCAGCAGTGCCCTGAGACAGGAGGGGTGGGTGCCTAACACTCCCAGCAGTGCCCTGAGACAGGAGGGGTGGGTGCAGAGTCCTCCCTGCAGTGCCCAGAGACAGGAGGGGTGGGTGCAGAGTCCTCCCAGCAGTGCCCAGACACAGGAGGGGTGGGTGCCTATCACTCCCAGAAGTGCCCTGAGACAGGAGGGGTGGGTGCCTAACACTCCCAGCAGTGCCCTGAGACAGGAGGGGTGGGTGCCTAACACTCCCAGCAGTGCCCTGAGAGAGGAGGGGTGGGTGCAGAGTCCTCCCAGCAGTGCCCAGAGACAGGAGGGGTGGGTGCAGAGTCCTCCCAGCAGTGCCCAGACACAGGAGGGGTGGGTGCCTATCACTCCCAGCAGTGCCCTGAGACAGGAGGGGTGGGTGCCTAACACGCCCAGCAGTGCCCTGAGACAGGAGGGGTGGGTGCCTATCACTCCCAGCAGTGCCCTGAGACTGGAGGGGTGGGTGCCTAACACTCCCAGCAGTGCCCTGAGACAGGAGGGGTGGGTGCAGAGTCCTCCCAGCAGTGCCCAGAGACAGGAGGGGTGGGTGCAGAGTCCTCCCAGCAGTGCCCAGACACAGGAGGGGTGGGTGCCTATCACTCCCAGCAGTGCCCTGAGACAGGAGGGGTGGGTGCCTAACACGCCCAGCAGTGCCCTGAGACAGGAGGGGTGGGTGCCTATCACTCCCAGCAGTGCCCTGAGACAGGAGGGCTGGGGGCCTATCACTCCCAGCAGTGCCCTGAGACAGGAGGGGTGGGTGCCTAACACTCCCAGCAGTGCCCTGAGACAGGAGGGGTGGGTGCAGAGTCCTCCCGGCAGTGCCCAGAGACAGGAGGGGTGGATGCAGAGTCCTCCCAGCAGTGCCCAGACACAGGAGGGGTGGGTGCCTATCACTCCCAGCAGTGCCCTGAGACAGGAGGGGTGGGTGCCTAACACGCCCAGCAGTGCCCTGAGACAGGAGGGGTGGGTGCCTATCACTCCCAGCAGTGCCCTGAGACAGGAGGGGTGGGGGCCTATCACTCCCAGCAGTGCCCTGAGACAGGAGGGGTGGGTGCCTAACACTCCCAGCAGTGCCCTGAGACAGGAGGGGTGGGTGCAGAGTCCTCCCAGCAGTGCCCAGAGACAGAAGGGGTGGGTGCAGAGTCCTCCCAGCAGTGCCCAGACACAGGAGGGGTGGGTGCCTATCACTCCCAGCAGTGCCCTGAGACAGGAGGGGTGGGTGCCTAACACGCCCAGCAGTGCCCTGAGACAGGAGGGGTGGGTGCCTATCACTCCCAGCAGTGCCCTGAGACAGGAGGGGTGGGGGCCTATCACTCCCAGCAGTGCCCTGAGACAGGAGGGGTGGGTGCCTAACACTCCCAGCAGTGCCCTGAGACAGGAGGGGTGGGTGCAGAGTCCTCCCAGCAGTGCCCAGAGACAGGAGGGGTGGGTGCAGAGTCCTCCCAGCAGTGCCCAGACACAGGAGGGGTGGGTGCCTATCACTCCCAGCAGTGCCCTGAGACAGGAGGGGTGGGTGCCTAACACACCCAGCAGTGCCCTGAGACAGGAGGGGTGGGTGCCTAACACTCCCAGCAGTGCCCTGAGACAGGAGGGGTGGGTGCAGAGTCCTCCCTGCAGTGCCCAGAGACAGGAGGGGTGGGTGCAGAGTCCTCCCAGCAGTGCCCAGACACAGGAGGGGTGGGTGCCTATCACTCCCAGAAGTGCCCTGAGACAGGAGGGGTGGGTGCCTAACACTCCCAGCAGTGCCCTGAGACAGGAGGGGTGGGTGCCTAACACTCCCAGCAGTGCCCTGAGAGAGGAGGGGTGGGTGCAGAGTCCTCCCAGCAGTGCCCAGAGACAGGAGGGGTGGGTGCAGAGTCCTCCCAGCAGTGCCCAGACACAGGAGGGGTGGGTGCCTATCACTCCCAGCAGTGCCCTGAGACAGGAGGGGTGGGTGCCTAACACGCCCAGCAGTGCCCTGAGACAGGAGGGGTGGGTGCCTATCACTCCCAGCAGTGCCCTGAGACAGGAGGGGTGGGGGCCTATCACTCCCAGCAGTGCCCTGAGACAGGAGGGGTGGGTGCCTAACACTCCCAGCAGTGCCCTGAGACAGGAGGGGTGGGTGCAGAGTCCTCCCAGCAGTGCCCAGAGACAGGAGGGGTGGGTGCAGAGTCCTCCCAGCAGTGCCCAGACACAGGAGGGGTGGGTGCCTATCACTCCCAGCAGTGCCCTGAGACAGGAGGGGTGGGTGCCTAACACGCCCAGCAGTGCCCTGAGACAGGAGGGGTGGGTGCCTATCACTCCCAGCAGTGCCCTGAGACAGGAGGGGTGGGGGCCTATCACTCCCAGCAGTGCCCTGAGACAGGAGGGGTGGGTGCAGAGTCCTCCCAGCAGTGCCCAGACACAGGAGGGGTGGGTGCCTATCACTCCCAGCAGTGCCCTGAGACAGGAGGGGTGGGTGCCTAACACGCCCAGCAGTGCCCTGAGACAGGAGGGGTGGGTGCCTATCACTCCCAGCAGTGCCCTGAGACAGGAGGGGTGGGGGCCTATCACTCCCAGCAGTGCCCTGAGACAGGAGGGGTGGGTGCCTAACACTCCCAGCAGTGCCCTGAGACAGGAGGGGTGGGTGCAGAGTCCTCCCAGCAGTGCCCAGAGACAGGAGGGGTGGGTGCAGAGTCCTCCCAGCAGTGCCCAGACACAGGAGGGGTGGGTGCCTATCACTCCCAGCAGTGCCCTGAGACAGGAGGGGTGGGTGCCTAACACGCCCAGCAGTGCCCTGAGACAGGAGGGGTGGGTGCCTATCACTCCCAGCAGTGCCCTGAGACAGGAGGGGTGGGGGCCTATCACTCCCAGCAGTGCCCTGAGACAGGAGGGGTGGGTGCCTAACACTCCCAGCAGTGCCCTGAGACAGGAGGGGTGGGTGCAGAGTCCTCCCAGCAGTGCCCAGAGACAGGAGGGGTGGGTGCAGAGTCCTCCCAGCAGTGCCCAGACACAGGAGGGGTGGGTGCAGAGTCCTCCCAGCAGTGCCCAGACACAGGAGGGGTGGGTGCCTATCACTCCCAGCAGTGCCCTGAGACAGGAGGGGTGGGTGCCTAACACACCCAGCAGTGCCCTGAGACAGGAGGGGTGGGTGCCTATCACTCCCAGCAGTGCCCTGAGACAGGAGGGGTGGGTGCCTAACACTCCCAGCAGTGCCCTGAGACAGGAGGGGTAGGTGCAGAGTCCTCCCTGCAGTGCCCAGAGACAGGAGGGGTGGGTGCAGAGTCCTCCCAGCAGTGCCCAGACACAGGAGGGGTGGGTGCCTATCACTCCCAGAAGTGCCCTGAGACAGGAGGGGTGGGTGCCTAACACTCCCAGCAGTGCCCTGAGACAGGAGGGGTGGGTGCCTAACACTCCCAGCAGTGCCCTGAGAGAGGAGGGGTGGGTGCAGAGTCCTCCCAGCAGTGCCCAGAGACAGGAGGGGTGGGTGCAGAGTCCTCCCAGCAGTGCCCAGACACAGGAGGGGTGGGTGCCTATCACTCCCAGCAGTGCCCTGAGACAGGAGGGGTGGGTGCCTAACACGCCCAGCAGTGCCCTGAGACAGGAGGGGTGGGTGCCTATCACTCCCAGCAGTGCCCTGAGACAGGAGGGGTGGGTGCCTAACACTCCCAGCAGTGCCCTGAGACAGGAGGGGTGGGTGCAGAGTCCTCCCAGCAGTGCCCAGAGACAGGAGGGGTGGGTGCAGAGTCCTCCCAGCAGTGCCCAGACACAGGAGGGGTGGGTGCCTATCACTCCCAGCAGTGCCCTGAGACAGGAGGGGTGGGTGCCTAACACGCCCAGCAGTGCCCTGAGACAGGAGGGGTGGGTGCCTATCACTCCCAGCAGTGCCCTGAGACAGGAGGGGTGGGGGCCTATCACTCCCAGCAGTGCCCTGAGACAGGAGGGGTGGGTGCCTAACACTCCCAGCAGTGCCCTGAGACAGGAGGGGTGGGTGCAGAGTCCTCCCAGCAGTGCCCAGAGACAGGAGGGGTGGGTGCAGAGTCCTCCCAGCAGTGCCCAGACACAGGAGGGGTGGGTGCAGAGTCCTCCCAGCAGTGCCCAGACACAGGAGGGGTGGGTGCCTATCACTCCCAGCAGTGCCCTGAGACAGGAGGGGTGGGTGCCTAACACACCCAGCAGTGCCCTGAGACAGGAGGGGTGGGTGCCTATCACTCCCAGCAGTGCCCTGAGACAGGAGGGGTGGGTGCCTAACACTCCCAGCAGTGCCCTGAGACAGGAGGGGTAGGTGCAGAGTCCTCCCTGCAGTGCCCAGAGACAGGAGGGGTGGGTGCAGAGTCCTCCCAGCAGTGCCCAGACACAGGAGGGGTGGGTGCCTATCACTCCCAGAAGTGCCCTGAGACAGGAGGGGTGGGTGCCTAACACTCCCAGCAGTGCCCTGAGACAGGAGGGGTGGGTGCCTAACACTCCCAGCAGTGCCCTGAGAGAGGAGGGGTGGGTGCAGAGTCCTCCCAGCAGTGCCCAGAGACAGGAGGGGTGGGTGCAGAGTCCTCCCAGCAGTGCCCAGACACAGGAGGGGTGGGTGCCTATCACTCCCAGCAGTGCCCTGAGACAGGAGGGGTGGGTGCCTAACACGCCCAGCAGTGCCCTGAGACAGGAGGGGTGGGTGCCTATCACTCCCAGCAGTGCCCTGAGACAGGAGGGGTGGGTGCCTAACACTCCCAGCAGTGCCCTGAGACAGGAGGGGTGGGTGCAGAGTCCTCCCAGCAGTGCCCAGAGACAGGAGGGGTGGGTGCAGAGTCCTCCCAGCAGTGCCCAGACACAGGAGGGGTGGGTGCCTATCACTCCCAGCAGTGCCCTGAGACAGGAGGGGTGGGTGCCTAACACGCCCAGCAGTGCCCTGAGACAGGAGGGGTGGGTGCCTATCACTCCCAGCAGTGCCCTGAGACAGGAGGGGTGGGGGCCTATCACTCCCAGCAGTGCCCTGAGACAGGAGGGGTGGGTGCCTAACACTCCCAGCAGTGCCCTGAGACAGGAGGGGTGGGTGCAGAGTCCTCCCAGCAGTGCCCAGAGACAGGAGGGGTGGGTGCAGAGTCCTCCCAGCAGTGCCCAGACACAGGAGGGGTGGGTGCCTATCACTCCCAGCAGTGCCCTGAGACAGGAGGGGTGGGTGCCTAAAACGCCCAGCAGTGCCCTGAGACAGGAGGGGTGGGTGCCTATCACTCCCAGCAGTGCCCTGAGACAGGAGGGGTGGGGGCCTATCACTCCCAGCAGTGCCCTGAGACAGGAGGGGTGGGTGCAGAGTCCTCCCAGCAGTGCCCAGACATAGGAGGGGTGGGTGCCTGTCACTCCCAGCAGTGCCCTGAGACAGGAGGGGTGGGGGCCTATCACTCCCAGCAGTGCCCTGAGACAGGAGGGGTGGGGGCCTATCACTCCCAGCAGTGCCCTGAGACAGGAGGGGTGGGTGCCTATCACTCCCAGCAGTGCCCTGAGACAGGAGGGGTGGGTGCCTATCACTCCCAGCAGTGCCCTGAGACAGGAGGGGTGGGTGCAGAATCCTGCCAGCAGTGCCCAGACATAGGAGGGGTGGGTGCCTATCACTCCCAGCAGTGCCCTGAGACAGGAGGGGTGGGTGCCTAACACTTCCAGCAGTGCCCTGAGACAGGAGGGGTGGGTGCCTAACACTCCCAGCAGTGCCCTGAGACAGGAGGGGTGGGTGCAGAGTCCTCCCAGCAGTGCCCAGAGACAGGAGGGGTGGGTGCAGAGTCCTCCCAGCAGTGCCCAGACACAGGAGGGGTGGGTGCCTATCACTCCCAGCAGTGCCCTGAGACAGGAGGGGTGGGTGCCTAACACGCCCAGCAGTGCCCTGAGACAGGAGGGGTGGGTGCCTATCACTCCCAGCAGTGCCCTGAGACAGGAGGGGTGGGTGCCTAACACTCCCAGCAGTGCCCTGAGACAGGAGGGGTGGGTGCAGAGTCCTCCCAGCAGTGCCCAGAGACAGGAGGGGTGGGTGCAGAGTCCTCCCAGCAGTGCCCAGACACAGGAGGGGTGGGTGCCTATCACTCCCAGCAGTGCCCTGAGACAGGAGGGGTGGGTGCCTAACACGCCCAGCAGTGCCCTGAGACAGGAGGGGTGGGTGCCTATCACTCCCAGCAGTGCCCTGAGACAGGAGGGGTGGGGGCCTATCACTCCCAGCAGTGCCCTGAGACAGGAGGGGTGGGTGCCTAACACTCCCAGCAGTGCCCTGAGACAGGAGGGGTGGGTGCAGAGTCCTCCCAGCAGTGCCCAGAGACAGGAGGGGTGGGTGCAGAGTCCTCCCAGCAGTGCCCAGACACAGGAGGGGTGGGTGCCTATCACTCCCAGCAGTGCCCTGAGACAGGAGGGGTGGGTGCCTAAAACGCCCAGCAGTGCCCTGAGACAGGAGGGGTGGGTGCCTATCACTCCCAGCAGTGCCCTGAGACAGGAGGGGTGGGGGCCTATCACTCCCAGCAGTGCCCTGAGACAGGAGGGGTGGGTGCAGAGTCCTCCCAGCAGTGCCCAGACATAGGAGGGGTGGGTGCCTGTCACTCCCAGCAGTGCCCTGAGACAGGAGGGGTGGGTACCTATCACTCCCAGCAGTGCCCTGAGACAGGAGGGGTGGGGGCCTATCACTCCCAGCAGTGCCCTGAGACAGGAGGGGTGGGGGCCTATCACTCCCAGCAGTGCCCTGAGACAGGAGGGGTGGGTGCCTATCACTCCCAGCAGTGCCCTGAGACAGGAGGGGTGGGTGCCTATCACTCCCAGCAGTGCCCTGAGACAGGAGGGGTGGGTGCAGAATCCTGCCAGCAGTGCCCAGACATAGGAGGGGTGGGTGCCTATCACTCCCAGCAGTGCCCTGAGACAGGAGGGGTGGGTGCCTAACACTTCCAGCAGTGCCCTGAGACAGGAGGGGTGGGTGCCTAACACTCCCAGCAGTGCCCTGAGACAGGAGGGGTGGGTGCAGAGTCCTCCCAGCAGTGCCCAGAGACAGGAGGGGTGGGTGCAGAGTCCTCCCAGCAGTGCCCAGACACAGGAGGGGTGGGTGCCTATCACTCCCAGCAGTGCCCTGAGACAGGAGGGGTGGGTGCCTAACACTCCCAGCAGTGCCCATGGAACGCAAAGGGTGGAGTAGCCACAGATACCATGCCCACAAATGTCAGTCAGGTGCACAAAGACTAGGCCTGGGCAAAAATTTTGTTCCGTTTGCGGAAATTGCGATAATTTGACATTTTTGCGTTCCGCGGAGAGCGCGAAAATATCAAAAATTCCGGTTTCCGCAGCTTGGCGATAATTTGTTTCTTGCTCGCGCTGTAAAATAATACATTCTCGCGCGCGCGCGATCGCCTTACCTGAATCCCTGCGTTCGCCGACAAGTTTTCTTGATCCGGTCGCGTTCTCCATGAGATGTTGTATTGTTTTTAGCCATTTGCGCTGTCTCGCGACAGTTCGCGCCCGCAGTGACGTCATGCGTCGCGCGATCACGTCTTTCTTCTCGCGATCATACACCGCGAGAACAACTCAAAACAAGATGGCCGCGCCCGCAAGCAACCACATGGGTAAGTTGGCGACCCGCAACCATGCAGAAAATCTCGCGAACATGCCGGAAAAAAACTTCTGCATCTTCGCGATATTTCTGCTTGTTTGCGATAATTTTAAACTTTCTCGCGATAATTTGCGAAGGTTAATTCCGCAAATTCCGCCCACCCCTAACAAAGACCCTGCAGTACATGTACCACATGTGTGCGAGGCTGGAAGTATACGCATGCATAGGGCCAAAAAGAAAACATGTACACATGAAGTCATGTCAATAGTCCACATGCACAAGTACAATGACTACCAAGGATGCCACGAATGATGCAGGTGGAGAATGGCTCAGCATGCATGTGCAAAGTTGAAGGAGTCCGTCACACACCCAGCTAATGTACACACAGCTCGGCGCTAAATATTGGGAACACCCTGCAGGGAAGAAGTCAGGGTACACAGAGGAAGGAAAACACCTTGGGACAATTGCAACATGCAGCAACTGCTTACATGAATTGAGAAAGCTAGCTAACACCGTGTGATGGCACACAGATCCCATGGTCCCCCCTAAGAGCAGCACACTACTACATTTCCCACACACCCAACACATGAACACCACCCACAACTATGTAGCAGCCCCACCGACAGCAATGCCAGCAAAGCAGGAGTGTTCCAAGGGCAAAAAATAAATAGCTTTATTCAGCATGATCCAAAAACTGGTATGTAGTAAGTTCAATATTTACAAAGCCCATAGGGCAGTCCAGGAGTCACAGCTGGATGGGGGACACAGTGGGATGCGTGTCTCCTAGCTTGCCTGCACAGTTACAAGCCGTTGTCTTCCACAGGGGTGAGGGTATCAAGTGGGGGGGAAGGAACAGGCACCGCAGGGACAGGAGGGCGAAGGGTAGGCGACGTGGGTGCAGGGATGGAGGACTCCACCACAGGGGGTGGGGCAGGGCCAAAGGTGGATTCTAGGAGCGCGCTGAACACCTCGGCAAGGTCCTCCAGGGACTCCCCTGCACCCGAAGGAACCACAGGCCCCAAGGAGGGGGGGGTCAGAGGGATTGGTCGCAGCGCCACTGGGGGAGGGCGTGGACAGGGGGGGGACTCAAGCACCCTGACCGTGGACTTCCTTGACCGCTTGCGGGGCGGTGTCACTGTGGGGCTCAGAGACAGAGCGGCCATGAAGGAGTCTTTGGGGGAGATGTGGCCAGGAGAGCTGAGGGGAGGGGATTTGGAGGGAGTGGATTGGGTGGAATGCGGACTCCCACTCTGGCTGCGTGTCACACGTTTTCCCCCCGACCCAGTGGGTGTGCCTACTTCACCCTGTGTGTGCGTGTCAGGAGGTGTGCGGCGGACCTTCCCTGCTGGTGTGGTGCCTGTGTCTGTTGTGGTGGGTGCATGCTTACGTCTCTGTGTATGTGGGACAGGCATGGGAGTGGGAAGTGTGGAAGGAGCAGGGGTAGGGGGTGGGACGTAGCGCTGCAGGAGACCCACTGCTGCAGTCAGTGTGGAGTCTATGGACCTCAGCAAGTTGCGTTGGTCAGCCTGCGATGAATGAATGGCCTCCAAGTATGCCTCCATGTTGTTGAGGACCTGGCTGTGGGCATGGAGGACATTAAGGATCGCAGTCTGACCAATCTGCAACTGCCGCTGGATGTCCACAGACTCAGCATTGGCGGCAGCAGTGGAGACAGGGGCAGGGGGTGCGGTGCCTGGCAGGAAGGAGACATGTGGTGACCGGGCACGTTGGGAAGGGACACGAGCAAGTGGGAGGTGGCTGATGCCAATGGAGGGGGCGGTGCGAGATGTAGGTCTGCTGTCAGATGGTGGTGCAGCCACCGCCCATTCGGAGAGATCATTCTCGGACCCGTCAGCTTCATACTCTGTTGTGCCAGTCGACAGGTCCCCGGGTTCACTCTCCTCCGCCTCAGTCCCACTCGAAGTGCCAGGCACGATGTCACCGCTGGCACTGGTGCTCGGTCCCTCCGCGCCGTCTGTGTCCATGTCTCCCTCCGTGTCCCCCGATGATGCTGTGGGCAGGGTGAAGAGACAGAAATTAATCATACACCTGTATACATATGTCACATGAGTCAAATCTACTTAGGTCACAGTGCATAGCCTGAAACAAAGGAAGAGTTACAACTACAAAACAAGGTACATATGTAGGCCCTGCAAGACACAGTTGTGTGACCCACCATGGCATGGAAAAACTATGGAGAGCATGACACAATAGCAAATGAGATGACATGGAATTTTGACTGAGGAGCAAGGCCCTGGGGACAATCCAGCACTGCATCTGCACCACACAGCGTGGCAGGCAATAGGGATGAGCAGGGACCACATTCAGGAACTAGAGGCACATGCAGCATAGGTAATACTGATAACATGGCCACCCTGACTGGCACAATGCACCTTGAGTGTATGTCCAGACAAACATCACACACTGGCCAGTCCTAGCAAGGAGATGACAGGTCTTGACATGTAGGCCATGCCCGCACCACCCACCCCCTACATGAGACAAATCTGTGGAGACACAGGAAGCACTTACATCTCTTAGTCAGGGTGAAATACACATGGGATGCAAAAATTCAATATTGCACACAAACTACCCAAGGTGCGCCTGTCCAAATAATCATGTACAAATGGGCATCATCAGATGATTGCAACAAGACACAAAGGCAATGGCCACCGTGAGTATGTAATTGTAAAATCAGGTCATGCTGGACAGTGGACACTTGTAATACATCTCACGTCAATATACATGGTGCCAGGGGACAATGGCACAGAGCACAACCTATGCTGTAGACACAGAGATTGTCGACATTCTCGGATTACACACATGATACCTAGGAAAAGATGCCCCTGGGGACAGTAGTGGCCACACAACTCCATGCTCCTGAATGGGAATGACTGCAACACACGCTAACATCCCTGCACTATGCGTAACGCACAATCATGCACATCATGTCACAGGCCACCACATGGGACATGCCTGCTGGAAGGCCTCGCACTCGAGAGATTAACTCCCATGTCTGGAATCAGCATTAGTGCCAACTGACATGGAACCCACAAGTCCAGAACTGGACAGGGCACAGGCAAGGTCACTAAACCTGTTACACACCACCCTCACACATGATGCTGCAGGCATTGTACACTTGGAGAAGGTGTCAGGCTACATAACCTTGTGATGGAGTGACTACACACAGACCAGGGAACACATTGCAAGGAGGGGAAGGGAGGCAGGAGAGCCCTGCAATACTGTGGGTAACAGGATCTGCACAGCACCATAAACCCTGGAAGTGTATCCATGGAACAGTGCACTTACAAATGCTGGTGAAACACAACAAACACACACATGTACCTACCCCCTTCCGGCTGCTGCATCTCCTGTAGGCGCCTGTCCAAGTCAGGAAAGACCACCGCCAGCACACGTTTCTGGATGTGGGAGAGACGGCGGCGCCCGCAGTTCTTATGGCTCTCAGGTGAGTCCCCCAGCAGGACCCGTGCGATCCTCCGCGTCCAGCACCGGATATCCTGCCAGTGTTTCCTCACCTGGGACAGGCGCCGCTTCCGACCATCCGCACTCCTCACGGCGCTGACGGCGTCCAGCCATATCTTCTCCTTGGCAGAGGCGTCTACCTGTGAGGATGGACAAGTGACACTACATCAATACACCTGGCACATGTCACAGGGACACAGATTAGAACACATTTGCTGTTTACAACAAGGCATAGTATGCATCCAATGCATTGCACCTTTGTCATAGGGACATGATCCTCGGGGGAAGGCCAAAAGCAGTACGTGCCATTGAAAGGACACAGGTGGAATGAGGGCAACTACACAATCAATGATCCAGGCTCACACTGTGCATCACACCCACCCATCCTGTCTCTGGGCACTGCTGGGAGGACTCTGCACCCACCCCTCCTGTCTCTGGGCACTGCTGGGAGGACTCTGCACCCACCCCTCCTGTCTCAGGGCACTGCTGGGAGTGTTAGGCACCCACCCCTCCTGTCTCAGGGCACTGCTGGGAGTGATAGGCACCCACCCCTCCTGTCTCAGGGCACTGCTGGGAGGACTCTGCACCCACCCCTCCTGTCTCAGGGCACTGCTGGGAGTGATAGGCACCCACCCCTCCTGTCTCAGGGCACTGCTGGGAGGACTCTGCACCCACCCCTCCTGTCTCAGGGCACTGCTGGGAGTGATAGGCACCCACCCCTCCTGTCTCAGGGCACTGCTGGGAGTGATAGGCCCCCACCCCTCCTGTCTCAGGGCACTGCTGGGAGTGATAGGCACCCACCCCTCCTGTCTCAGGGCACTGCTGGGAGTGTTAGGCACCCACCCCTCCTGTCTCAGGGCACTGCTGGGAGTGATAGGCACCCACCCCTCCTGTCTCAGGGCACTGCTGGGAGACATCAGGCATTCCCCCCCCTGGGACCCCCCCTACAGTACATTGCATGTGTCTCACACCTGGACACAATGGCAGAAGTCACAGTCACAAAAAAGGGACACAGTCTGTGCCAGTGGACACTGCACTCACCTGATAACCTGGTCGCCCATACAGCATGGGGTACCGTGGGAGGATCACATCCACCAAAGCCATGTTCTCCTCCAGGGTGAATGGCTGTGACCTCTCCACAGCCCTTGACATGGTTCCAGGGAATCAGTAGCAGCAGCTGGGTCGTGGAATACAGAGATGTGCAGGCAAGTGCTCCCTCATGGGACCTGGCTGCCTTATATCTGCCTTGCTGGCCCATCTCATGCACAGGAGTACAGAGTGATTGGTCACTCACATTTGCATCCTATGTTTCCTCCAATCCCTTCAAACCTAGCAGTCTGTGGGTTCTCAATCTGTTTTTTTCTCCTGCATGATGTCAGCCCCACTAACACATTGCAACAAAGTAGATTCATTCCAACTGACTTCTGCCGTGCAGCTTCCTGAACAAATTCAAAATTTGAACTTGGTCTCCATGACAACCAGCATGCATGTAGGCCTTAATACTTGTCCCTCATGTGTCCCCTATGGAATTTGGAGCTTCACACACAGGTACGGTGCGTTCCGGGGCCCTAGGGAACCCCAAATGCATAGCAACGGCCCGTACACGCGTGCCTACGTTCACTATCACTATGGGTGTCCTCGCGTATGCGTACTCGTAGTGGTACGGGCCGTACACGCGCCTGTACGCTCCCTATCACTACGTGTACGCATACGCGAGAACATCCATAGTGATATGGAGCATACAGGCATGTGTACGGTCCGTACCACTACGAGTACGCATACGCAAGAACACCCATAGTGGTAGGGCCATACACGCGCCTGTACGCTCCCTGTCACTACGTGTACGCATACGCGAGAACACCCATAGTGATATGGAGCATACAGGCGTGTGTACGGTCCGTACCACTACGAGTACGCATACGCAAGAACACCCATAGTGGTAGGGCCGTACACGCGCCTGTACGCTCCATATCACTATGGGTGTTCTCGCGTATGCGTACACGTAGTGATAGGGAGCGTACAGGCGCATGTACGGCCCGTACCACTACGTGTACGCATACGCGAGGACACCCATATTGATAGGGAGCGTACAGGCGCATGTACGGCCCGTACCACTACGAGTACGCATATGCGAGGACACCCATACTGATAGGGAGCGTACAGGCGCGTGTACGGCCCTACCACTATGGGTGTTCTTGCGTATGCGTACTTGTAGTGGTACGGACCGTACACATGCCTGTACGCTCACCATCACGATGGGTACACATACGGCAGCACTCCCATAGTGATATTGGAACGTACACAGGCCCTCTTAGCAGCAGTACGGCGGTTTTCACACATCACAGTGGTGACAGGCAGCCCACAGGAAGGAATAGGGCGGACATACTTGTCCATGGATGGACATCAAGGCATTGTCTGTGCATTACTACATGTGTGGGGCACAGGTGTGACAGGCTGTGATGTGGAACATTACTCCTGAGTCGAGAAGGCACCAGATGTATGATGAGATGTGTACAGATGTAATATGTGACGGTGCAATGCGTGCCAGGCATGCCCGTGACTCCTTTGACAGGTGTGCATGTCGTACTGCACACTTGAGATGAGCGTCACTGGCATGGCACGGACACCAACACACGGAAGTGTCCCCTGATGCCCGGTACAGGGGTTACCACACCTGACTTGTCACTACCCACGGTGCACGATGTGACTATGTCATGTATGTGTGGGGGCTTCCCATTAGGTTGATGTTGGAGCACCCTCAAAAGCTGCAGCTGTTGCAGCAACCAACATGTGTCTGTGTGTAGATTGACATTGCACACTGTTCCGCACACCGTGCCACATGTGGTATCGGATGTGAGGTGCGTATGTATGCATGGGACACGGAGTAGCGTGACAAGGACATGTCTGCATCCTATCAATGAATGTGTGGTGAGTCATGACATGTGCACCTTCATGGCAAGGTGTGTGGGCTGTCCTAGTGGAATGTCATGTGACCTGTGGCTCTAGTGTTCCGCTACCAGTCTCTGCAATCGGCATCCTACTTCTGCTGATGTGTGGGTGTATGTCACTCCTGTGTTGCGTCTGGCTGTTCACTTGCACTGGGACACAGCTAATCCCATGGCATGGCATGTGGAGGTTCTCAATCTCCGTGTGAAGCTGGGTCTTGGTAGGAGTGTCAGCTGCCAGCCATACGTGTCCAGGGCATGTGGCACATACCTGACTCCGTATGTAGCATATGTGTATAGACGGATTAACATGTGCTCAGTACAAATTATTTGTTGTTGTGGTGCACTCACTCTTCCTTGTCACTTCCAAATTACTGCAGAGCGCCGCCTCTTCCCCGACCAATTCCGGACTTGGCTGCCATGTGGGAGAATGATCGTATCCGGTGCTACCGCTTCCCACAACGGTTGATTCTGGAGTTGACGGCGAGACTGGCACCACACCTGCAACCGCTGCACAGGTATCCTATGGCACTGACACCCAAGCTGAAGGTAATGGCAGCCCTACATTTTCTAGCCACGGGTACCTTTCAAAATACCATAGCTCATGTTGGTGGCATGTCCCAGAGCATGTTCTGCCGTGTGCTGCATGATTTCTTAGAGGCCATGTTGATTCACCTGGATGACTTCATCAAGTTCCCAACCCCTGAACAGTTGACTGGGGTCAAGCGTGGATTCTATGCCCTGGGAGGGATGCCCCATGTCATTGGGTCCATAGATGGGACACATGTTGCCTTGGTACCACCACACGCACAGGAGGTAGCGTACCGCAATCGGAAGCACTACCACTCCATCAATGCCCTTGTGGTGTGTCTGTCCAACATGGTGATTTCACATGTCTGTGCTCGTTTTCCAGGATCAGCACACGATGCCTACATCATGAGGCATAGCAGGGTGCCTGAAATGATGACGCAGCTGCGCAACGAACGAGCATGTGTTGTTGGTGGGTACAGCCTGTCTGTCCTGTATTTTGCATAGCCTACCAGCACGATCGCTTCACCAGTTCTAACGATGTCCATTTGCTCCCCATGTAGGGGACGCTGGCTATCCCAACATGCCATGGCTGCTCACACCTCTCCGCAACCCCATCACGCCGGCCCAGCTCCGCAACAACACCGCCCATGGCCGGACAAGGCGAGTGATAGAGAGGACGTTTGGCCTGCTAAAGAGCCGATTTAGGTGCCTACACAAGACCGGCGGCGCGCTCCCATATGCCCCTGCGAAGGTCTGCAAAATCTTCATGGTCTGCTGCATGCTGCACAACATGGCAGTTGAGAAAGCTGTGCCACTCATCCTGGATCAAGATGACCAGGACCATCCACCCGTGAAGGACGAAGGGCTTGGCAATGGGGCTAGTGATGTGGAGGATGTGGCGCCGCAAGAGGACATCTGGACTCGGCTCATACGCGACTTCTTTGCTTAGTGGTGAGTACCAGTTTCTGAGTGTGCACACATTGCTCCACGTGTGGCATGTGTTGTGATGTGTGTCTCCACCTGCATGTATGGCACGTGAGTCAGAGGTGTGTGTGGGTGTGTCACTGGAGTGATGGTGGCAGTGATGGTTGTATTTCCCCAGTCATAATTGTGAACTAGCAGGTTGTCATCCATACATGTGTCGAGTACATGCACATGCAAGTGGCTGTGCTTTTTGTGGCTGACTTCTTGTGTGTCTCTCATCCCCAGGTACTTACGCATGCCGTCTGCTGGTTGCATTGTTGTGGCACTGCTATTCCTCATGGACACGTCATCGTGTGCTGACTCAGCGTTACACGCACGGACAAGTTTGGAAGTCTCCTTAGGGTAAGGGATGCATCAGGGGTGTATTGGGTGTGGCAGTTGTTCACGATGTATGCACACTTCCCCTGTCGATGTTTGGTTCCTCTGCAGCCATGTAGCATCACCATGGGACACGACATGCAGCTGTGTACACCTGAATAGATGGTCTGACTTGTTGACAGTCATCAGTGATGGGATAGTGGATTGTGATGATGGCATCAATGTGTGTAACACTGCCCTCGGACACATACGGTTTGCATTGGCTTGACATGGTGTGGGACTTCTACATCAGCGGATCAATGGTGTATGGCAGTCTCTCCGTGAGCAGCTGTGGGTGTTTAGCTGTTGGCCGACAATTGTGTGCCAGTTCCATGGCTATCACGCATTTGTGCTGCAGAAGGGGGGTGCCAGTTTTGGACCCACATGTTACTCCACATGAAGTGTTCATGTGTACTTCAAGTTGCCTCTGCAATCCCGACAACATGACTAATAAAGGTGTCCCTATGCCTCCAAGGTGCCTCTTCTCAGTCAATGCTGGTGTGTTGCCACGGTGCATCCAGCATGTCTGGCATGGTTTTCCCTGATAGTGGCTATGTGTCTATGTGTCGAGTAGCAAGATGCAAGCTGTGTGTGTGGGCTGAGACTGTGTATTGTGCATCATGTCCATGACTGTGTGGGTATTGTGACATGTGCCATCCCCATGCATCCAACGTTGGCCAGGCCTCCATTCTCTGCATCCACCGGACTCAAGCTTGCAGGACATGGTTCTGCTACCTGTCTACACATACCTGGGTGCCCCCCAGGACACTGGACTGGATCCCTGACCTCTGCGCATGACTGTTGCTGTACTCAATGTGTCTGTCAGCATGGTTGTGCGGCCACCCCCTCAGCTGGTTGGGCCCATCACGGGTGTGTATGGTGCTCCATGTCTGTCTTGCCTAATACACTGTGACCCGTGTGTCCTGTGCCAGACTCAGGCCCCAGGGTGTGGATGGTTGAAGTTAAAAGAGAACTCAGGCATGTTTAGACTTTACAAGACACATGTAAGGTAATAATGCAACCAGCAGGCATCTTCTCTTCATGGTGTGAATCTTTTATTTTGGGGGGGGGGTTGGGGGGGGGTATGACGTGAGGGGCTTTCCGGGAGTTTGGAATCCAAAGTTCAGTAGGGGAGTTGGTGTCCTTGCCACTGGAAGTCCTCAGAGTCCCTGCCACAGTCTTTGTCAACATTGGTCAGACAGTGACCAGCAAGGCCATGTGGCAGAGAATGTCTCTTGATGCTGTGATGCTGTTGCTCCAGTGGGCCAGGTGCCAGGCCAGGTGTCCTGGGAGATGGTGATGTAGCGCCGACCCTCACGGTCTTTTCCGTGGACGACCCGCCCTCCTGCGGGGACCCTCAGAAGCAGGCCGTGACGACGTCTGGGATGCTCCATCAGATGTTTCCTCCTCCTCCTCCTGATCCCTTCCTGTGGGTGGTGATGTTCTCCGCCTTCTGGCACAGGGAGGGTCGGCCATGTTGTCGGCCATCCGACGGAGTGTATCGTGAATTCCCGTGTACGCCGTCACGAGCTCAGCCTGTCCGTCCTCCATCCTCCGTTGGTGTTGCAGTAGACAGGCATGTAGCTCCGCATGTTGCTGGGCCTGCTGGGTCTTGATCCCCTCGAGGACGGACACAACCTGGGCCAGGCCCGTGGTGTCCTGCCGGTATGTGTCCAGGATGTTTCGGACATGGGAATACACCGGTTCCGCAGCCAACTGGTCAGGCTGGCGCCTCCGCCATCCTCCACTCCCACCACCCCAGCCCACTTGCACCTGGCCTGCCCTTGTGGGCACATCGGGTCTCCGGGACCCCTGAGGGGTGGCATTGGCGTTGTCGCCTGCCTCCTCCTGGGTGCCCGGGACACCGTGTCCCTCCTGGCCAGCCTGGCTGCTTTGTGGTGGTGGGGCAGGGATCCTGGGTGTCTCCTGGGATGTGGCAGGAGTGGGGGTGGTGGTTGGCCCCGTTGTACCTGACGCAGGTGCTGCAGGTGGTTGGACACCAGAGGGGCCAGGTTGGTCGGGGTCGTCCACAGAGTGGTGAGAGTCGTCGCTGCCGGTGGGATTGGCCTCCCGCAGATCCGGGTCCTGTGAGTCTTCCCCCCCAGTGTTGGGGGGTGAACCACGAGGTTGACCTGTGTGTGAGAGAGACAATGTTAATTTTGGTCCATGCAACATCCATGTTTCATCAGTTTCAAAGTTGGCACATTTCCTCTTGGAATTAGGATCTGTCTTGCATTCCACTCACAGTGCACTTGTGCATGGGTGTGTCCCTTGGGCACCACTTTGGCCCCTTTAACTATGTGTGGCACAGTCTTACTTGCTGCGTCAAGTGTGACTGCAGTCAGCAGTGGAGTGGGCAGGTGTGGCGAGCCATGCATTGCCGCCTTCCGTGTAGCACTGTACATGTGCACATGGAATGGATCCACACACTTATATAATGCAGGTAGCTGTCGTTGTGCTCGTGCACAGGTTGTGACATGGCCCTGTGTTTTGCCATGGAGAAGGGGGGGGTTCTGGCACTGGCCACCCTTGGCTACATGCAAGCAGTCTACCTGCTTACGAGCAGACATTCCCACACACCACAAGGCTGATTTGCTCTCCCTGTGTCTCCCTCCCTCTCTGTCCCCCTCTCCCTCCCTCTGTGTGTCAGCCTCCTCCCTCTGTCCGTCTCCCTGTGTCTCCCTCCCTCTCTGTCCCCCTCTCCCTCCCTCCGTGTGTCAGCCTCCTCCCTCTGTCCGTGTCCCTGTGTCTCCCTCCCTCTCTGTCCCCCTCTCCCTCCCTCCGTGTGTCAGCCTCCTCCCTCTGTCCGTGTCCCTGTGTCTCCCTCCCTCTCTGTCCCCCTCTCCCTCCCTCCGTGTGTCAGCCTCCTGCCTCTGTCCGTGTCCCTGTGTCTCCCTCCCTCTCTGTCCCCCTCTCCCTCCCTCCGTGTGTCAGCCTCCTGCCTCTGTCCGTGTCCCTGTGTCTCCCTCCCTCTCTGTCCCCCTCTCCCTCCCTCCGTGTGTCAGCCTCCTCCCTCTGTCCTTGTCCCTGTGTCTCCCTCCCTCTCTGTCCCCCTCTCCCTCCCTCTGTGTGTCAGCCTCCTCCCTCTGTCCGTCTCCCTGTGTCTCCCTCCCTCTCTGTCCCCCTCTCCCTCCCTCTCTATCCCCCTCTCCCTCCCTCTGTGTGTCACCCTCTGTCACCTCAGCCCAGCTTCCTGGGCACACACTGTTAGCAGATCTTTGAATGGCCCTTGGCTTGTTGATGTGAGTTTGTTTCTGATCTCCAGGCACCCATTGTGTGTAGTGTGTGTCTCTGCGCTGCTGCTGTGGTGGTGTGTGCTGCCACTCTTTCACAATGTTGGCTGTTCATTAGCTGCTGTCATGTGCAAAACAGTGCCTTCACCCCCATGTGTTAATGCAAGGCGTCCGCCATTTGCTGGCGAGTCTTTCCTGTGTGGGGACACACTGTTTGTCTGGCTGTGACCTAGGCCATATGGGCAGAGGGCATTGTTGTCTGCTTCTGAGTTGCACTCTGTGATTTTTTGGGCCCACCCTCCCGCCATCCGGGTTACCGTGTCATGTGTTGGTGTCTTGTGTGGCCTGTGACTTGACATTGTCCAGCTGGGTGCATGGGGCATGGTGGCGCCAGTGGCATGTGCGTGTTCATGGAGTGTGGTTGGGTCATGCGATAGCTTGGGGTGGTTGCGTGCCTGTTTGTGAGTTTGGTTGTGGATGACGTTCCCCCCATGTGAGGTGCGTTGTTTGTGTACTCACCCGGGTCTCGGAGTCCTCCTAATCCTTCGACTGCCTCCACCGGCAGTATGGCCATCACCCTCTCCTCCCAGGGATGGTAGTGTACGGGTCTGCGGGACGGCCCTTCTCCAGTGACGTTGGCCTGGTTGTGTTCATCCGTCATCTTGGCTCGGACCCTCCTCCGCAGATCGTACCACCTGGCTTGGCATTCCTGCTTGTTCCTTCTGGTGTCCGCAACAGCATTCACAGCATCAACGATGGTCTGCCACATGGCTGTTTTTGCTGCAATGCTGGTCTGTCTGACCAATGTTCCAAAGAGCTGTGGCTCGACTCTGAGGATTTCATCGACAAGGACCTCCAACTCTCGGTTACTGAACTTTGGATTCTTGTTGGTGGGCATGGTGAGGGGTGTGGGTGTGGATGGTGGGGGGTGTGTGTGGATGGTTGTGGGTGTGTGGGTGTGGTTGTGCAGGTGTGTGTGTGTGTGTGTGAATGTGATGAGGGGGTGTTTGTGAAGGTGGTTGTGTGAAGGTGTGCAAGTGTAAGGTGTGGTGAAGCTTGTAGTATGGTGCTGTAGGTTGTCTGTGGTGTCTGGCAGCAGTGAGTCTGTTGCAAAGGCTCATGGTTTGTGTGTGTGGGCCCTTTTTATTGGTCCATTGGTGGGTGTGGCTGTGTTTGAAGTTTGGGTGGGTGTGTTATGAGGAGTGGTGGTGTTTTGGGCCTCTGTTTGTTTTTGGCAGTTGCAGGTCAGTGAATGTGTTTTTTAAGTGGTTGTTGGACATGTTTTGTGGCTTTGTGCCATTCGAATGGTGTATTCTTGTGTTGTTTTGGTTTGTCCTGGTTGTGTACGTGCGTTTTTAGCGTGTGTACGGTGTGTACATGGGCCATTTGGTTGTACAGTGCTGTCCTTGTGTGTGGCTTGGTACGACTCATACATGCGGTTGTGATGTTGGGGCCTGGGCTGCGCTCCGTACTTAGGAGGTTGTGGTGGGGGTGCGACTCTGACGTACACGGGTGTACATACAGGGGGGTACGACACATACAGGGGTGTACATACACGGGGGTAGGACACGTACAGGGGTGGGGGTACGACTCGAACGTACAGGGGTGTACATACACGGGGGTACGACACGTACAGGGGTGGGGGTACGACTCGAACGTACAGGGGTGTACATACAGGGGGGTACGACACGTACAGGGGTGTACATACACGGGGGTACGACACGTACAGGGGTGGGGGTACGACTCGAACGTACAGGGGTGTACATACATGGGGGTACGACACGTACAGGGGTGGGGGTACGACTCGAACGTACAGGGGTGTACATACACGGGGGTACGACACGTACAGGGGTGGGGGTACGACTCGAACGTACAGGGGTGTACATACAGGGGGGTACGACACGTACAGGGGTGTACATACACGGGGGTACGACACGTACAGGGGTGGGGGTACGTCTCGAACGTACAGGGGTGTACATACAGGGGGGTACGACACGTACAGGGGTGTACATACACGGGGGTAGGACACGTACAGGGGTGGGGGTACGACTCGAACGTACAGGGGTGTACATACACAGGGGTACGACACGTACAGGGGTGGGGGTACGACTCGAACGTACAGGGGTGTACATACAGGGGGTACGACACGTACAGGGGTGTACATACATGGGGGTACGACACGTACAGGGGTGGGGGTATGACTCGAACGTCCAGGGGTGTACATACACGGGGGTACGACACGTACAGGAGTGGGGGTACGACTCGAACGTACAGGGGTGTACATACACGGGGGTACGACACGTACAGGGGTGGGGGTACGACTCGAACGTACAGGGGTGTACATACACGGGGGTAGGACACGTACAGGGGTGTACATACACGGGGTGGGACACGTACACAGGTGGGGGTACGACTCGAACATACAGGGGTGTACATACACGGGAGTGGGACACGTACAGGGGTGTACATACACGGGTGGGGGTGTACATACATGGAGGGTACGTCTCGGACGTACGGGGGCTAGGGGGAGTGTTGGGCGCGTATGCGGGCACATGTCTCCATGGTTGCTATGGGAGTTCGGTGCAGACGGTGTTTTTTCCATACGGTTGTGACATCGGACGCACGGGATTGATCGTGATTACTCGGTCGGA
The DNA here is from genome assembly GCF_964204655.1 of Triturus cristatus. Taxonomy (NCBI): domain Eukaryota; kingdom Metazoa; phylum Chordata; class Amphibia; order Caudata; family Salamandridae; genus Triturus; species Triturus cristatus. Next base: position 885,469,185 of record NC_140583.1, read on the forward strand.
CTTGACTTTTCACATTTGTACGGTAAATCGTCCGAGGACGTGTCGGACACATTTTCCGACCCGAGGACGTGTGGGGAATAATTCCCAAGGCGGTTCGTATGGACTTTTTACCATGCGAATCGTAATTGGCAGTTTGTACGGCACTTGTACGATTCGTACGGTAAAAAGACCGGATACGAGTCGTACGGGGAATTTTTTTACCGGATCGTAATTGGCACCTCAGTCACTCACGCTAATAAAGAATCAAAAATCCATTTACTTGCATATACAGTTATACACACACCACCACACTTACTTCTACAGAAACTTACACATTCTTAGTCTTTTAAACAATCACTTATAGAAACACATACTTATTCATACAGGAACTCTTTCAATCTCTCACTCTCACATATACTCAACTTATATACACCAATAGTCACATATACTAGTTTAAAACATATGTAGTTACTCATAAAGACACTATTGAGACAGTCTATCACTCACTAACACACCCATGCACACACTCATCCACCCATACAGTCCTGCACACATGCTGTCTTCAACACATACAAACAGTGAGTCACTCATTCATGCACCTATGCACTACGTAATACCCCCCACCAAACCATACAGACACTCAGACACTCATACTGATACTCAAAAAACCAACTAATAACCTATATAGACACTCATGTAGCTACTCACCAACCCATGCAGCCACTTATACACAAAGTGAGAGACTGATATAGATATTTACACATTTAAACATTACTCACTAAGCCATGTATTCACTAAGATACACTTAATCAGTCAGTTATACAATCAATTTTTCAAAAACAAATCATCCATTTAGACACTTATATACCCATTTATTCTTCCATCGACCTTGAGATATACATATATAAAACATATGTAATTTTCAGAAAAACACACATTCACTGGATGATGTCATCAGTGATGTCATTTGAGATGTCATCAGTGATGTCATGAGTGATGTCACCGACCATGTCATGAGTGATGTAATATGTGACGTCATCAGCAGTGTATTGCGGGCGCGCGAGTTATAGTTAGCTGAACTAATTATAACGGGGAAATTTCAATGGTTTTGTATAAGTGAAAAGTCCAGCTAACTATAACGCCCCTGAAACCTATGGTTTTTTCAGTGAATATATATATATATATATATATATATATATATATATATATATATATATATATATATATATATATATATATATATGTTCCACGAACTGAATTGATAAAGTGCATCAATTCATGAGCCCACTCAGTCAGCAAAGGTAATTTTAATCGCCAGAAAGACGCGTTTCGACCACAGCCGTGCTCTCGATCACTTATATACATATAATAATTGACTAATAAAGCACCTGGTTACACCGGACTGGTGTGTCCTCGTGCTGAGACCATGAACCTGTGAGAGGCTAAGAAAGAATTGAGTATGCGGAGGTGGGAGGCAAAGGGAAGAACGGCATTAAGAGGAGCGCAATCATCAAGTTTTTAGTTTGCTCCTGAAAATTATCCCCGAGGGTTCTGCTCTCAGATAGAGTGGTAGAGAATTCCAGGCTTTCGAGGCCAGAAAGGCAAAAAAGCGTTCCCCTAATCTGGCTCTACTCGCCTGAGACACCCGAGCTAGCTTGGCTGTGGAAGATCTAAGATCACAAGAAGGAGCATACAGTTGGATCTAGAAGCGGAGCTATTGGGGACCATGCTGGGAAATAATTCTGTGACAGAAGCACATGGCTTTGAAGCTGATTCTTTTTACCATTGGAAGCAAATGAAATTAGGAAGGATAGGTATTGGGTGGGCCGCTACATTTTGTGCTCTTTATAGATTATTCAGGTTGCCCTTGGTGGCTCCCAGATACAAGACATTGCGGTAGTCGAGCAGGACTGTTACTAAGGCATGAACAATAATTTCCTGTGATTCCAGCGGGAGTGGATCAAGGACTTTCCTAAGTGTCTTAAGAGTGCCAAAACATTTCTCACTGGCACTGCTGAACTGGTTTTGAAAGGTGAGTTTGGAATCATACCACAACCCTAGGTTTTTGAATTTGGGTTAGGGTTCCGGGAGCTGGCCAAAGGTGTCCGACCACCAGGCCAATGTCCAGATCGAGGGTGCTTTGCCCAACATCAGGTTTTCTCTTTTATTAGCATTTAATTTCAGACAACTGTAGGCCATCCAGGTGGCGACCTCTGATAGGCAGGATTTAAATTGTATTGCATATTCACCTTCAGACTGCAAGAGCATTAGAATGAATTGATTGTCGTACGTCACTAATTGCACCATATGTCTGTCGATGTTCTCTGCTATGGGGCGGATGTAAATATTAAACAGACTGTGACTGAGATTGGTGCACAGACAGAATATTGGGCTTAAAATGTCGACATGCACAAATAACGAGTTTTAAATATCGTGATACGAGAATATCGACAGGAAGAATATCGTGGTCAAGAATATCGACTTGCAGGTAAGAAATATCGTTTTTGGAAATATCGAATTTGTTAATATTGTTTGCAAAAATATAGTTGTTTAAAATATTGATGTTTTAATTAGTGTTATGTATTTTAGTGTGTATTTTAAATGTATGTGATCTATTTTTTTATAACATTTTGGTTTGTTTTTTAATATATATGTTATATTTTTAGTAGTTATTCATTTTATCTTAATTACATTTTGCGTTTTAAAGTTCTGTAGTGGGTTGTGGGTTTAGAGGGGAGTAGGGTGGGAAGTAATTTAATTATAATAAATTAATGATTATTGTTTATGGATTAATATGTATTTAATTTAGATTTTATAGTGTTAATTGTGGGAATTAATTATTCATTAATTATGTATTAAGTAGTTGTTAATTATTTTTAATTAATTATTTTGCAATTATGTTAATTGTGTCATTTTTTAGGAGTGGGTTGTGGCTTTATAGGGGAATAAGGTGAGAAGTAATTTAATTATAATAAATTGTTTATAACTTTTTATGTATTAGTATTTATTTCATTTAGATTTTATAGTGTTAATTGTGGGTATTAATTCATTTTTAATTAATAATTAATTGGCTGTTAATTATTAATTGGCAATAATGTTAATTGTTTCATTTTGTTTAGGAGCAGGTTGTGAGTTTATAGGGGACTAGGGTGGGAAGTAAGTTAATTATAATAAATGTATTAATATTTGTAATTTATTATAGCCTTATAACCCGCCGTTGTGGGCTGTACCGGCTCTTAAAGGCCCGCTGCATCGTTAAAGGCCCGAGCCGAAGGCGAGGGACTTTAACAAGGCAGCAGGGACTTTAATAGCCGATATAGTCCTGCTACGAAGGGCTATAAGACTATTAGAACATTCTGCCACTAGAGGGCAGAATGTTCTAACAAATAAAAGAAAAGCTTCAGGGAGCTCGAGGGGATTGAAATCCCCTCAGGCTCCCTGAAGCCTTTGTTCACAGCCAGAGCTGTGAACAAAGAAGCATTGGAATGTTGGAGCTACGGGTTTATACCAGCCTATATAAGCCCGGAGCACTCCATTGTTTTCAATAGAGCTTCCAACATTCCAATGTTCTAATAATATTTATTTAATTTATATTTTATAGTGTTAATTGTGGGAGTTATTTTATTATTAAATATGTGTTAATTGGTTGTTAATTATTATTAATTAATTAATTTGTAATTCATTATGTTAATTGTGTCATTTGTTTAGGAGTGGGTGGTGGGGTTTATATGAGACTAGGGTGGGAAGTAATTTATTTATAATTAATTAATAATTGTTTGTTAATTAATGCAAATTAATTAATTGAAATAAAAATATGGCAATTGTGTAATACATTTTTGATGTAAGTTGTGAGGCTTATGGAGCAAGTCAATTCTTTTAAATTAATTAACATGTTGTTGTTAATTGATATTAATTTATTAATTTAAAATTAGTTATGGAAATTGATTAATGATTTTTAGGTGTGGGTTTTGGTGTTTATTGGGGTAGAGGGTGGAAAGTAATTATTGTTTAATTAATTAATAATTAGGTGACAATTAATAATAATTTATCAATTGATAAATATTTATGGTAAGTGTTTATTTTTTCTTTGTGTGTGTGTTTTGTTTTTATAGGGGTAATGTTTGGGGAGTAAATTAATTTTTATTCATTATAATTTTTTCTAAATAAATATTATTTGTTTAATTGATAATTATGGTAATTATGGGGGTATATTTTAAAGAGAAAATTGAATGTGGGTTGCAAATTGTGTGGTGTTATAGGGTAGGACAAATATATTACATTTATGTAATAAATAATGTTTTTGTGTATAAAGAAATTCTATAAAATAATCGGTTATATGTTTTTTAAATTATTTTTGAATTTTTTAAAGAACCTTTCTAGGTATTTGTTAATTCTTTTTAACATTCTAAGCTGTTTCTATCTTTTGTAATATTTAAAACCTTTATGTATGTGTTATCTTTTTAATTTTTTTAATCTTTTGTGTTGTTTTTAATTTGTTTGTTTTTAATTTTGAACTGACTCCAGTGGAAATATAAATTTTTACCCCTCCGCTATCCAACACTTTCCCTACTGCTGCACTCACTGGAGTGGGCATAGTAATTTTTACCCCTCCGCCAACCAACACTTTCCGTACTGCTGCACCCACTGGATTGGGAATAGTAATTTTTACCCTTCCGCTATCCAACACTTTCCCTACTGTTGCACCCACTGGAGTGGGAATAGTAATTTTTACCCATCCGCTAGCCAACACATTCCCTACTGTTGCATTCACTGGAGTGGGAATAGTAATTTGTAACTCTCCACTATCCAACACTTTCCCTACTGTTGCACTCACTGGAGTGGCAATAGTAATTTTTACCCCTCCGCTATCCAACACTTTCCCTACTGTTGCACTCACTGGGTTGGGAATAGCAATTTTTACCACCCCACTATCCAACATTTTCCCTTTTGTTGCACCCATTGGAGTGGGAATATTAGGTTTTACCCCTCCGCTATTCAACACCTTCCCAACTGTTGCAATCACTGGAGTGGGAACAGTAATTTTTACACCTCCGCTATCCAACACTTTCCCTACTGTTGCACTCACTGGAGTGGGAAAAGTAATTTTTACCCCTCCGCTATCCAACATTTTCTTTACTATTGTACTTACTAGAGTGGGAATATTAAGTTTTACCCCTCCGCTATCCAACACTTTCCCTACTGTTTCACTCACTGGAGTGGGAATAGCAATTGTTACCCCCCTGCCATCCAACATTTTCCCTTCTGTTGCACACATTGGAGTGGGAATATAAAGTTTTACCCCTCCGCTACCCAACACTTTCCCTACTGTTGCAGTCACTGGAGTGGGAATAGCAATTTTTACCCCTCCTCTATCCAACATTTTCTTTACTATTGTACTTACTGTAGTGGGAATATTAAGTATTACCCCTCCACCATCCAACACTTTCCCTGCTGTTGCACTCACTGGATTGGGAATAGTAAGTTTTACCTCTCTGCTATCGAACACTTTCCCTACTGTTGCACTCACTGGAGTGGGAATAGTCATTTTTACCCCTCCGCTATCCAACATTTTCTTTACTATTGTACTTACTGGAGTGGGAATATTAAGTTTTACCCCTCCGCTATCCAACACTTTCCCTACTGTTGCACTCTCTGGAGTGGGAATAGTAAGTTTTACCCCCCGCTATCCAACATTTTCCCTTTTGTTGCACCCATTGGAGTGGGAATATTAAGTTTTGCCCCTCCTCTATCCAACACTTTCCCTACTGTTGCACTCACTGGAGTGGGAATAGTCATTTTTACCCCTCCGCTATCCAACATTTTCTTTACTATTGTACTTACTGGAGTGGGAATAGTAAGTTTTACCCCTCCGCTATGACACACTTTTCCTACTGTTGCACTGTTTAGAGTCGGAATATTAATTTTATTACCTCTGCTATCTAATATTTTTTGTATTATTTTAGTTAATGTAGTATATAATTAATATTAAAAAAAGAGTAAAACATGTTTTATTTTAATTTGTTATATATATTTATTTGATTTTTATTTATATTATTGTTTTAAGTGTATAAATGTATTTATAATGTATATGATATTTTTTTTAAACAATTATAAGTTATTACAATAATTTTTACAAATTCTTAGTAAGTAGGTATATATATTATATGTTGTATGTATATGTTTAATTTATTTTTACATTATATATATTACTTATAATTTTGAAACATTAAAACAAATTAACTATATTAATTTGAAATATATGTATTATTTACTTTATTTTATAATATTTTTTTAGCTTGAATAAAAACCGATATTTTTTACCACAATAATTTTTATATCAATATATTTCGTTTTGATATTTTTGTACTTACCATAATGTAGATAGGATGTCGATATTCTTGACTTCGATATTCTTGCTTCGATATTTCTGTAGGTCGATATTCTGACCTTCGATATTCTGTCAGTGATTCCTTCTCTTCCTCTTCTTTCTCTTCCTCTATTTCCTTTTTCCATATTTTCTCAATTCTTTTTTTCCCTCCTACTTTCCTTTAACATTATTTTGTTCAATACGGTTACCTGTAGAATGTAGTTATTTGTTTTCTAATGTTGGTATGAGTCTTCATGCTTGTGTTTTTTATTTTGTTCTTCATGGTTCTCTATATATTGGTATGCTGGAATATATGTGTAACTATCATTTCTTCAATAAAAATACTTAACTCAAAACTTAGTCGGCCTGTAATTCCAGGGGTTATCTCTATTCCCTTGCTTGTAAATCTGGATGATTTTTGCGCCCAAGAGACAGGAATTGCAGCACCTACTGCAACTGCATTAGAAGGCAGGTTCTCATATGGACCCCCCCACATCAGGCTGTCAGTGATACAGATCCCCAGCTATCTTGTCTGGGACAGGAGCTATCCAGTTGTTTTGTGACTCAATGGTTTCTAAGATGTCCTTCCTCAAAGGAAGAGTCACTCAGTGGTCATGATGGGCACTTGGATGTTTATTCTGTCACATGGTTAGTTTTCTAGTGCACAATGAAACTGATCCTTGAGAGTCGGTCAAATACATTTTGAATGACATTTTATAGTCTTTAATGTCCATTGACAACTCCTTTGGCACCTGCATGGAAGGTGTCACTGACAAAGGACTCTCTTTGTGAGTTTCATGTGTCATTTCCTGTTTTTGAATGGTTTTTCACGCCATGTACAGTAATGTCACCAGGATTTACAGGTTGGCAATTCTGGGCCTTGAAAAATCTGAGTGAGGTAATGCCCTGGACAATTCCGTTAACATGCAAGGTTTGTTAAGACAATAATTCCTGGGTTCCAAGACATATTCACCAGAGGAAACAGTATTATCAGGTGTATTATCAGGGCTTTAATTCCCGTACACATTTAGGTGCCGATCACGATCCTGTAAAAACCGGGTACGAACCGTCGGACGGAGCATATTCTCCGTCCGACGCGTACCCGGTCGTCAAAATATACAACCATGGAATTACGATTCGCACGGAAACACCATTTCCGTACGAATCGTACAAAACCCCGACCGACGAAAATAAACGTACAAATGCGATCCGCGAAAGCGCCGACGTGACGTCGGGACGCACGCAGCCTGCCATTCACGAACCAGGAATCACGATTCGCACCGACGTCTTCCCGCACGGTGAATATTTTCCGGCTGCCAAAAACTGCCGGGAAATCAGGACGACGCGAACAAGGAGTACCTGTACGCGATGGACAGACATGGACCCGAACCTACGTGTCATCCCGGCCCTCATAGCAGTCGACCTCCTCTACAGGTTCCGACGCAGACGCCGCAGAAGGTCAGAACAACACCCAGGGGCAAAGGGGGGGGGCCAGGGGCAGGCCACAAACCACCCACCAAAGTCACACAGCACACATGCCCTGGACATACCTGACCCTCAGGCCCTGGTCACTACGAGGGGGTGGGGGCGTGTCCAGCAAAGCCAGCGACAGCCACAACGGAAGTGCTTGACGACGCGAACCGGCAACACAACAATACAGGTACGTCCCGTACCCACGCCTTAAGAGCGTGGGTACGAGTCGTACCACGCTCACACCTACGTCACCCCAACAATGGCGGGACGGCTCATACCCACGTGGCAAAGGCCTGAGTACGGCCCGCACAAGCATACCACAGCTTGGGTACGGATATGTACGGACCGTACCCCCACCCGCGTACGTATGGAGCGTACCCCCCACCCCAACAGTGTAAGTACGACCCGTACCCTCACCCGCGTATGTATGGAGCGTACCCCCACCCCAACAGTGTAAGTATGACCCGTACCCTCACCCGCGTATGTATGGAGCGTACCCCCACCCCAACAGTGTAAGTACGAACCGTAACCACACCCGCGTATGCATGGAGCATACCCCCCCACCCCAACAGTGTAAGTACGACCCGTAACCCCACCCACGTATGCATGGAGCGTACCCCCATGCCAACAGTGTACGTACGGACCGTAACCCCACCCGCATATGCATGGAGCGTACCCCCCACCCCAACAGTGTATGTACGACCCGTACCCTCACCCGCGTATGTATGGAGCGTACCCCCAACCCAACAGTGTAAGTACGAACCCTACTCAACCCGCGTACGTATGGAGCGTACCCCCCACCCCAACAGTGTAAGTATGACCCGTAACCCCAACCGCGTATGCATGGAGCGTACCCCCCATGCCAACAGTGTACGTACGGACCGTAACCCCACCCGCGTATGCATGGAGCGTACCCCCCATGCCAACAGTGTACGTACGGACCGTAACCCCACCCGCGTATGCATGGAGCATACCCCCACCCCAACAGTGTATGTACGACCCGTACCCTCACCCGCGTATGTATGGAGCATACCCCCACCCCAACAGTGTAAGTACGAACCGTACCCCACCCGCGTACGTATGGAGCATACCCCCCACCCCAACAGTGTAAGTACGACCCGTAACCCCACCCGCGTATGCATGGAGCGTACCCCCATGCCAACAGTGTACGTACGGACCGTAACCCCACCCGCGTATGCATGGAGTGTACCCCCCACCCCAACAGTGTAAGTACGACACGTACCCCCACCTCGTATGCATGGAGCGAACCCACACACGTGTATGTTCTAAGCGTACATATTGTGAAATAGGAGGGGTGTGTGCAGAGTCCTCCCAGCAGTGCCCAGAGACAGGAGGGGTGTGTGCAGAGTCCTCCCAGCAGTGCCCAGACACAGGAGGGGTGTGTGCAGAGTCCTCCCAGCAGTGCCCAGACACAGGAGGGGTGGGTGCCTAACACTCCCAGCAGTGCCCAGAGACAGGAGGGGTGTGTGCAGAGTCCTCCCAGCAGTGCCCAGACACAGGAGGGGTGTGTGCAGAGTCCTCCCAGCAGTGCCCAGACACAGGAGGGGTGGGTGCAGAGTCCTCCCAGCAGTGCCCAGACGCAGGAGGGGTGGGTGTAGAGTCCTCCCAGCAGTGCCCAGACACAGGAGGGGTGGGTGTAGAGTCCTCCCAGCAGTGCCCAGACACAGGAGGGGTGGGTGCCTATCACTCCCAGCAGTGCCCAGACACAGGAGGGGTGGGTGCAGAGTCCTCCCAGCAGTGCCCAGAGACAGGAGGGGTGTGTGCAGAGTCCTCCCAGAAGTGCCCAGAGACAGGAGGGGTGTGTGCAGAGTCCTCCCAGCAGTGCCCAGACACAGGAGGGGTGTGTGTAGAGTCCTCCCAGCAGTGCCCAGACACAGGAGGGGTGTGTGCAGAGTCCTCCCAGCAGTGCCCAGAGACAGGAGGGGTGTGTGCAGAGTCCTCCCAGCAGTGCCCAGACACAGGAAGGGTGGGTGCCTAACACTCCCAGCAGCGCCCATGGAACGCAAAGGGTGGAGTAGCCACAGATACCATGCCCACAAATGTCAGTCAGGTGCACAATGACCCTGCAGTACATGTACCACATGTGTGCGAGGCTGGGAGTATACGCATGCATAGCGCCGAAAAGAAAACATGTCCACATGAAGTCATGTCAATAGTCTACATACACAAGTACAATGACTACCAAGGATGCCACGAATGATGCAGGTGGAGACATCGCTCAGCATGCATGTGCAAAGTTGAATGAGTCCGTCACACACCCAGCTAATGTACACACAGCTCAGCGCTAAATATTGGGAACACCCTGCAGGGAAGATGTCAGGGTACACAGAGGAAGGAATACACCTTGGGACAATTTCACCATGCAGTAACTGCTTACATGAACAGAGAAACCTAGCTAACACCGTGTGATGGCACCTAGATACCAGGGTCCCTCCTATGACCAGCACACTACTACATTTCCCACACACCCAACACATGATTACCACCCAAAATCATGTAGCAGCCCCACCAACAGCAACATCAGAAAAGCAGTAGTGTTCAAAGGAAACAAAAATGGCTTTAATCAGCATGATCTTAAATAGTGTGTTCGTAGAAAGTTCAATATTTACAAAGCCCATAGGGCAGTCCATGAGTCACAGCTGGACGGGGGACACAGTGGGACGCGTGTCCCCTAGCTTGCCTGCACAGTCAGACTCCTTCGTCTTCCACAGCGGGGAGGGCATCATGTGGGGGGGTAGGACCAGGCACCGCAGGGACAGGAGGGCGAAGGGTAGGCGTCGTGGGTGCAAGGATGGAGGACTCCACCACAGGGGGTGGGGCAGGGCCAAAGGCGGAGGCCAGGATCTCGCTGCACACCTTAGCAAGGTCCTCCAGTGTCTCCCCTGCACCCGAAGGAACCACAGGCCCCAAGGAGGGGGGGCGGAGAGATGGGTCGCAGCGCCACTGGGGGAGGGTGTGGACAGGGGGGGGATTCAACCACCCTGACCGGGGACTCCCTTGACCGCTTGCGGGGTGGTGTCACAGTGGGGCTCAGGGACAGAGCGGCCATGAAGGAGTCCTTGCCGGATATGTGGCCAGGAGAGCTGAGGGGAGGGGATTTGGAGGGAGTGGATTGGGTGGAATGCGGACTCCCACTCTGGCTGCGTGTCTTACGTTTGCCCCCCGACCCAGTGGGTGTGTCTACTTCACCCTGTGTGTGCATGCCAGGAGGTGTGCGTATGACCTTCCCAGCTGGTGTGGTGCCTGTGTCTGTTGTGGTGGGTGCATGCTGACGTCTGGGTGTACGTGGGACAGGCATGGGAGTGGGAAGTGTGGATGGGGCAGGGGTAGGGGGTGGGACGTAGCGCTGCAGGAGACCCACTGCTGCAGTCAGTGTCGAGTCTATGGACCTCAGCAACTGGCGTTGGTCAGCCTGCGACGAAAAAATGCCCTCCAAGTATGCCTCCATGTTGTGCAGCACTTGGCTGTGGCCATGGAGGACATTAAGGATCGCAGCCTGACCAACCTGCAACTGCCGCTGGATGTCCACAGACTCGGCATTGGCGGCAGCAGTGGAGACAGGGGCAGGGGGTGCGGTGCCTGGCAGGAAGGAGACATGTGGTGACCGTGGACGTTGGGAAGGGACACGAGCAAGTGGGAGGCGGCTGATGGCAATGGAGGGGGCGGGGTGCGATGTTGTTCCGCTGTCAGCTGGTGGTGCAGCCTCCGCCCACTCGGAGAGATCATCCTCGGACCCATCCGCTTCATTTTCGGTGGTGCCAGTGGACAGGTCCTCGGCCTCACTCTCCTCCGCCTCTGTACCACTCAATGTGCCAGCCACGATGTCAACGCTGGCACTGGTGCTCGGTCCCTCCGCTCCGTCTGTGCTCATGTCTCCCTCAGTGTCCCCCGACGATGCTGTGGGCAAGGTGAAGAGACAGCAATTAATCACATACCTGTATACATATGTCACATGAGTCCAATCTACATAGGTTACAGTGCATAGCCTGCAAAGAAAGTTCAGTAACATCTACAAAACAAGGTACAGATGTAGGGCATGCAACACACAGTTGGTTCACCCACCATGCCAATGAAAATCCATGGAGAGCATGACACAAGAGCAAATAACATGAAATGGAGTTTGACATAGGAGCCAGGCCCTGGGGACAATCCAGCACTTCATCTGGACCACACAGCGTTGCCGACAATAGGGATGAGGAGGGACCAAATCCATGAACTTGATGCACATGCTGCATAGGTAATACTGAAAACATGCCCAACATGACTGGCTCACTGCACCTTGAGTGTATGTCCAGACAAACATCACACACTGGCCAGACCTAGCAAGGAGAATTCGTTTGACATGTAGGCTTGGCCCGCACCAACCACCCCCTACATGAGACAATTTGTTGAGACACAGGTGGCACTTACATCTCCTAGTCTGGGTGAAATACACAGGGGATGCATAAATGCAAGATTGGACGCCAAATACCCGAGGTGCGCCTGTCCAAATAATCATGTACAAATGGCCATCATCAGTGGATTGTAACAAGACACACAGGCACTGGCCACTGTGACTATAAACAAGGAAAATCAGGTCAGGCTGTACAGTGGACACTTGTACTACATTTCATGTCAATATACATGGTGCCATGGGACAATGGCACAGAGCACAACCTATGCTGTAGACACTGAGAGGGTCCACGTTTTGTGATGACACACATGACACCTATGAAAATATGCCCCAGGGGACAGTAGTGGCAACACAACTCCATGGTCCTGAATGGGCATGACTGCAACACACGCCACCATCCCTGCACTATGCGTATCGCACACTCATGCACATCATGTCACAGGCCACAACATAGGACATGCGCGCTGTAAGGCATGACACTTGTGAGACTAACTCCCATGTCTGGACTCTGCATCAGTGCCAACTGACATGGAACCCACATGTACTGAACTGGACAGGGCACAGGCAAGGTCCCAAAACCTGTTACACACCACCCCCACACATGATGCTACAGGCATAGTTCACGTGGAGAAAGTGCCAGCCTACATTACCTTGGGAAGGAGTGACTACACACAGACCAGGGAACACATTGCAAGGAGGGGAAGGGAGGCAGGAGAGCACAGCTATACTGTGGGTAACTGGATCTGCACAGCACCTTTAAACCCTGGCAGTGTATCCATGCAACTGTGCACTTACAAATGCTGGTGAAACACAACAAGCACACATGTACCTACCCCCTTCCTGCTGCTGCTTCTCCTGTAAGCGCCTCTCCAAGTCTGGAAATACCACCGGCAGCACACGCTTGTGGATGTGGGTCAGTCGGCGACGCCCGCGGTTCTTATGGCTCTCAGGTGAGTCCCCCAGCAGGACCCGTGCGATCCTCCGCGTCCAGCACCGGATATCCTGCCAGCGTTTCCTCACCTGGGACAGGCGCCGCTTCCGACCATCCGCACTCCTCACGGCGCTGACGGCGGTCAGCCATATCTGCTCCTTGGCAGAGGCGCCTACCTGTGAGGATGAACAAGTGACACTACATCAATAAACCTGGCACATGTCACAGGGACACATATTAGAACACATTTGCTGTTTACAACAAGGCATAGTATGCATCCAACGCATTGCACCTTTGTCATAGGGACATGATCCTCTGGGGAAGGGCAAAAGCAGTACGTGCCATTGAAAGGACACAGGTGGAATGAGGGAAACTACACACTCAATGATCCAGGCTCACACTGTGCATCACAAGCTACACCAGGATGATGTGCAGCACCTCTAAGCAGTCACATGCCACAGGCCACTGACGCTACCGCAGCAGAGTACACAGACACACACAGGCACAGGACATTCACCTGCCATTGCCAAATGCAGCGACATACCTCAATCTGCACATGTGCCACTAGACTGGGGGGAGGGCTCAAAGGTGTGGGGCTGGCTCTGCACGTCAGACACACAGCACTGCTCCCTGCTCACATCACATGGGCAGGGTATATCCATCCCTCATGCAGCTGGGGTGCTACACTCCACATATGCACCCACCCACATGACAGGGGACTTACACACACACCGATGTCCAGGGTACGAACACATCATGTGGACACTCTCAGCACAGGTATACAGAACTAACACACATCTGTGGGTACAGTCACCTGTCACACTGGGCTGACCACAGAATGACATGAGGACTGTAGAGGCTACATTCCCAGGAGGACAAGACAGGCAGAATGTGGCATGCACCATGCAGTGATTGTCACAGTAAACACCATGCTAGTGAGGACGGCAGACATGCACCACAGCATGCTCTGGCTGGGAGACATCAGGCATTCCCCCCCCTGGGACCCCCCCTACAGTACATAGCATGTGTGTCACACCTGGACACAATGTCAGAAGTCACAGTCACAAAAAAGGGACACAGTCTGTGCCATTGGACTCTGCACTCACCTGATACCCTGGTCGCCCATACAGCAGGGGGTACTGTGGGAGGATCACATCCAGCAAAGCCAGGTTCTCCTCCAGGGTGAAAGGCTGTGACCTCTCCACAGCCCTTGACATGGTTCCAGGGAATCAGTAGCAGCAGCTGGGTCGTGGAATAGAAAGATGTGCAGGCAAGTGCTCCCTCATGGGACCTGGCTGCCTTATATCTGCCTTGCTGGCCTGTTTCATGCACAGGAGTACAGAGTGATTGGTCACTCACATTTGCATCCTATGTTTCCTCCAATCCCTTCAAACCTAGCACAGTCAGTGGGTTTTTATTGTGTTTTTTTCTTCAGCATGATGTCAACTCCACAAACACATTGCAACAAAGTAGATTCATTCCAACTGACTTCTGCTGTGCACCTTCCGGAACAAATTCAAACTTTAAACTTGGTCTCCATGACAACCAGCATGCATGTAGGCCTTTATACTTGTCCCTCATGTGTCCCCTATGTAATTTGGAGCTTCACACACAGGTACGGTGCGTTCCGGGGCCCTAGGGCACCCCAAATGCATATCAACGGCCCGTACAGGCGTGTGTATGCTCCGTACCACTATGGGTGTTCTCGCGTATGCGTACTCATGGTGGTACGGAGCGTACACGCGCCTGTACGCTCACTATCACTATGAGTACGCATACGCGAGAACACCCATAGTGATAGTGAACGTACGCAAGCTTGTACGGTCCGTACCACTATGGGTGATCTCGCGTATGCGTACTCATAGTGATAGTGAGCGTACAGGCGTGTGTAAGCTCCGTACCACTATGGGTGTTCTCGCGTATGCGTACCCATAGTGATAGTGAGCGTACAGGCGTGTGTACGGTCCGTACCACCATGAGTACGCATACGCGAGAACACCCATAGTGGTACGGAGCGTACACACGCCTGTACGCTCACTATCACTATGGGTACGCATACGCGAGAACACCCATAGTGGTACGGAGCGTACACACGCCTGTACGCTCACTATCACTATGAGTACGCATACGCGAGATCACCCATAGTGATAGTGAGCGTACAGGCGTGTGTACGCTCCGTACCACCATGAGTACGCATACGCGAGCACACCCATAGTGGTACGGACCGTAGACACGTGCGTACGCTCACCATCACTACGGGTACACATACGGCAGCACTCCCATAGTGATACGGGCACGTACACAGGCCCTCTTTGCGGAAGTACGGTGGTTTTCACACATCACAGTGGTGACAGGCAGCACACAGCAAGGAATAGGGCTGACATACTTGTCCATGGATGGACATCAAGGCATTGTCTGGCCAGTACTACATGTGTGGGGCACAGGTATGAAAGGCTGTGATGTGGCACATTACTCCTGAGTCGAGAAGGCACCAGATGTATGGTGAGATGTGAACACATGTAATGTGTGACGGTGCAATGTGTTCCAGGCATGCCCTTGACTCCTTTGACATGTGTGCATGTCGTACTGCACACTTGGGATGAGCGTCACTGGCATGGCACTGACAACAACACACGGGAGTGTCCCCTGAGGCCCGGTACAGGGGTTACCACACCTGACATGTCACTACCCACGGTGCACGATGTGACTATGTCATGTATGTGTGAGGGGTTCCCATTAGCTTGATGTTGGAGCTCCCTCAAAAGCATCAGCTGTTGCAGCAACCAACATGTGTGTGTGTGTAGATTGACATGGCACACTGTTCCGCACACCAGGCCACAAGTGGTATCGGATGTGAGGTGCGTATGTATGCATGGGACACGGAGTAGCGTAACAAGGACATGTCTGCATCCTCTCTATGAATGTGTGGTGAGTCTTCACATGTACACCTTCATGGCAAGGTGTGTGGGCTGTCCTAGTGTAATGTCATGTGACCTGTGGCCCTAGTGTTCCGCTACCAGTCTCTGCAATCGACATCCTACTTCTGCTGATGTGTGGATGTATGTCACTCCTGTGTTGCGTCTGGCTGTTCACTTACACTGGGACACAGCCAATCCCATGCCATGGCATGTGGAGGTTCACAATCTCCGTGTGTAGCTGGGTCTTGGTAGGAGTGTCACCTGGCAGCCATACGTGTCCAGGGCATGTGGCACATACCTGACTCCGTATGTAGCATATGTGTATTGACAGATTAACATGTGCTCAGTACAAATAAATTGTTGTTGTGGTGCACTCACTCTTCCTTGTCACTTCCAAATTACTGCAGAGCACCGCCTCTTCCCCGACCAATTCCGGACTTGGCTGCCATGTGGGAGAATGACTGTATCCGGTGCTACCGCTTCCCCCAACCGTTGATTCTGGAGTTGACGGCGAGACTGGCACCACACCTGCAACCGCTGCACAGGTATCCTACGGCACAGACACCCAAGCTGAAGGTAATGGCAGCCCTACATTTTCTTGCCACGGGTACCTTTCAAAATACCATAGCTCATGTTGGTGGCATGTCCCAGAGCATGTTCTGCCGTGTGCTGCATGATTTCTTAGAGGCCATGTTGATTCACCTGGATGACTTCATCCATTTTCCAACCCCTGAAATGTTGACTGGGGTCAAGCGTGGATTCTATGCCCTGGGAGGGATGCCCCATGTAATTGGGTCCATAGATGGGACACATGTGGCTTTGGTACCACCACAGGCACAGGAGGTAGCGTACAGGAATCGCAAGCACTACCACTCCATCAATGCCCTTGTGGTGTGTCTGTCCAACATGGTGATTTCACATGTCTGTGCTCGTTTTCCAGGATCAGCACATGATGCCTACATCATGAGGCGTAGCAGGATGCCTGAAATGATGACGCAGCTGCGCAACGAACGAGCATGTGTTGTTGGTGGGTACAGTCTGTCTGTCCTGTATTTTGTGTAGACTTCCAGCACGACCGCTTCTCCTGTCCTACTTATGTCCATGTGCTTTCCATGTAGGGGATGCTGGCTATCCCAACATGCCATGGCTGATCACACCTCTCCGCAACCCCATCACGCCGGCCCAGCTCCGCTACAACACCGCCCATGGCCGGACAAGGCGAGTGATAGAGAGGACGTTTGGCCTCCTGAAGAGCCGATTCCGATGCCTCCACAAGACCGGCGGCGCCCTCCCAGATGCCCCGGCGAAGGTCTGCAAGATCTTCATGGTGTGCTGCATGCTGCACAACATGGCAGTTGAGAAAGCTGTGCCACTCATCCTGGATCAAGATGATCAGGACCATCCACCCGTGGAGGACGAAGATCTTGGCAATGGGGCTAGTGATGTGGAGGACGTGGTTCCGCAAGAGGACATCCGGACTCGGCTCATACGCGACTTCTTTGCTTAGTGGTGAGTACCAGTGTCTGTGTGTGCACGCATTGGTCCCCGTGTGGCATGTGTTGCGATGTGTGTGTCCATCTGCATGTATGCCACGTGAGTCAGAGGAGTGTGTGGATGTGTCACTGGAGTGATGGTGGCAGTGATGTGTATTTCCCCAGTCATAATTGTGACCTGGCATGTTGTCATCCTTACATGTGTCGAGTACATGCACATGCAAGTGGCTGTGCTTTTTGTGGCTGACTTCTGGTGTGTCTCTCATCCCCAGGTACTTGCGCATGCCGTCTGCTGGTTGCATTGTTGTGGCACTGCTATTCCTCATGGACACGTCATCGTGTGCTGACTCAGCGTTACAGGCACGGACACGTTTGGAAGTCTCCTTAGGGTAAGGGATGCATCAGGGGTGTATTGGGTGTGGCAGTTGTTCACGATGTATGCACACTGCCCCTGTCGATGTTTGGTTCCTCTGCAGACATGTTGAATCACCATGGTACACATTACATGCAGCTGGGTACACCTGAATAGATGGTCAGACTTGATGACAGTCATCAGTGATGGGATTGTGGAATGTGATGATGGCATCAATGTGTGTTACACTGCCCTCGGACACATACGGTTTGCCTTGGCTTGACATGCTGTGGGACTTCCACATCAGCGGATCAATGGTGTATGGCAGTCTCTCCGTGAGCAGCAGGGGGTGTTTAGCTGTTAGCCGACACTTGTGTGCCAGTTCCATGGCTATCACGCATTTGGGCTGCAGAAGGGGGGTTCCAGTGTTGGACCCACATGTTACTCCACATGACCCGTTCATGTGTACTCCGAGTTGCCTCTGCAATCCCGAATACATGACTAATAAAGGTGTCCCTATGCCTCCAAGGTGCCTCTTCTCAGTCAATGCTGGTGTGTTGCCACGATGCATCCGGCATGTCTGGCATGGTTTTCCGTGATAGTGGCTATGTGTCTATGTGTAGAGTAGCAAGATGCAAGCTGTTTGTGTGGGATTAGACTCTGTATTGTGCATGTAGTCCATGACTATGTGGGTATTGTGACATGTACCATCCCCATGCATCCAACGTTGGCCAAGCCACCATTCACTGCATCCACCTTATTCAAGCTTGCAGGACATGGTTCTGCCACCTGTCCACACAAACCTGGGTGCCCCCCAGGACACTCCACATGATCCCTGACCTCTGCGCATGGCTGTCACTGTACTCAGTATGTCTGTCGGCACGGTTGTGCGGCCACCCCCTCAGCTGGTTGGGCCCATCACGGGTGTGTATGGTGCTCCATGTGTGTCTTGCCTAATACAATGTGACCCATATGTGTCCTGTGCCAGACTCAGGCCCCAGGGTGTGGATGGTTGAAGTCAAATGAGAACTCTGGCATAGTTAGACTTTACAAGACACATGCAAGGTAATAACGCAATCAGTAGGCATCTTCTCTTTATGGTGTGACTTTTTATTTTGATTGGGGTAGGGGGGGGATTTGACATGAGGGGCATTCCGGGTATGTGGAATCCAAAGTTCACTTGGGGAGTTGGTGTCCTTGCCATTTGAAATCCTCAGAGTCCATGCCACAGTCTTTGTCAACATTGGTCAGACAGTGACCGGCAAGTCCATGTGGCAGAGATTGTCTTTTGCTGCTGTGCTGCTGTTGCTCCAGTGGGCCAGGTGCCAGGCCAGGTGTCCTGGGAGATGGTGCTGTTGCGCCGACCCTCACGGTCTTTTCCGTGGACGACCCGCTCTCCTGCGGGGACCCTCAGAAGCAGGCCGTGACGATGTTTGGGATGCTCCGTCGGATGTCTCCTCCTCCTCCTCATCCCACCCTGTGGGTGGTGATGTTCTACGCCTGATGGTACAGGGAGGGTTGCCCATGTTGTCGGCCATCCGACGGAGTGTATCATGAATTCCCGTGAACACCGTCACAAGCTCAGCCTGTCTGTCCTCCATCCTCCGTTGGTGTTGCAGTAGACAGGCATGTTGCTCGGCATGTTGCTGGGCCTGCTGGGTCTTGATCCCCTCGAGGATGGACACAACCTGGGCCATGCCCGTGGTGTCCTGCCGGTATGTGTCCAGGATGTTTTGGACATGGGAATATACCGGTTCCCCAGCCAACTGGTCAGGCTCGCGCCTCCGCCGTCCTCCACTCCCACCACCCCTGCTCACTTGCACCTGGCCTGCCCTTGTGGGCACATCGGGTCTCCGGGACCCCTGAGGGGTGGCATTGGCGTTGTCGCCTGCCTCCTCCTGGGTGCCCGGGACACCGTGTCCCTCCTGGCCAGCCTGGCTGCATTGTGGTGGTGGGGCAGGGATCCTGGGTGTCTCCTGGGATGTGGCAGGAGTGGGGGTGGTGGTTGGCCCAGTTGTACCTGACGCAGGTGCTGCAGGTCGTTGGACACCAGAGGGGCCAGGTTGGTCGGGTTCGTCCACAGAGTGGTGAGAGTCGTCGCTGCCGGTGGCTCCGTCATCCCGCCGAGCCGGATCCTGTGTGTCTTCCCCCCCAGTGTTGGGGGGGGATCGACGACGTTGACCTGTGTGTGAGAGAGACAATGTTAATTTTGTTCCATGCAACATCCATGTTTCATTGTTTTGAAAGTTGGCACATTTCCTCTGGGAATTTGTATGTGTCTTGCATTCCACTGACAGTGCACTTGTGCATGGGTATGTCCCTTGGCCACAGCTTTAGCGACTTTACCTATGTGTGGCACAGTCTTACTTGCTGCGTTAATTGTGACAGCAGTCAGCGGTGGAGTGGGCAGGTGTGGCGAGCCATGCATTGGCGCTTTCCGTGTAGCACTGTACGTGTGCACATGGAGTGGTTCCACACACTTATATGATGCAGGTAGCTGTCGTTGTGCTCGTGCACAGGTTGTGACATGGCCCTGTGTTTTGCCATGGAGAAGAGGGGCGGTTCTGGCACTGTCCACCCTTGTCTACATGCACGCAGTCCACCTGCTGACGAGTAGATATCCCCACACCCCACAAGGCTGATTTGCTCTCCCTGTGTGTCCCTTTCTCGCTCTCTCTCTGTCCCCCTCTCCCTCCCTCTGTGTGTCAGCCTCCTCCCTCTGTCCGTCTCCCTGTGTCTCCCTCCCTCTCTGTCCCCCTCTCCCTCCCTCCGTGTGTCAGCCTCCTCCCTCTGTCCGTCTCCCTGTGTCTCCCTCCCTCTCTGTCCCCCTCTCCCTCCCTCCGTGTGTCAGCCTCCTCCCTCTGTCCGTCTCCCTGTGTCTCCCTCCCTCTCTGTCCCCCTCTCTCTCCCTCCATGTGTCAGCCTCCTCCCTCTGTCCGTCTCCCTGTGTCTCCCTCCCTCTCTGTCCCCCTCTCCCTCCCTCCGTGTGTCAGCCTGCTCCCTCTGTCCGTCTCCCTGTGTCTCCCTCCCTCTCTGTCCCCCTCTCCCTCCCTCCGTGTGTCAGCCTCCTCCCTCTGTCCGTCTCCCTGTGTCTCCCTCCCTCTCTGTCCCCCTCTCCCTCCCTCCGTGTGTCAGCCTCCTCCCTCTGTCCGTCTCCCTGTGTCTCCCTCCCTCTCTGTCCCCCTCTCCCTCCCTCCGTGTGTCAGCCTCCTCCCTCTGTCCGTTTCCCTGTGTCTCCCTCCCTCTCTGTCCCCCTCTCCCTCCCTCCGTGTGTCAGCCTCCTCCCTCTGTCCGTCTCCCTGTGTCTCCCTCCCTCTCTGTCCCCCTCTCCCTCCCTCTGTGTGTCACCCTCTGTCACCTCAGCCCAGCTTCCTGGGCACAGACTGTTCGCAGATCTTTGAATGGCCCTTGGATTGTTGATGTGAGTTTGTTTCTGATCTCCAGGCACCCATTGGGTGTAGTGTGTGTGTCTGCACTGCTGCTGTGGTGGTGTGTGCTGCCACTCCTTCACAGTGTTGGCTGTTCATTAGCTGCTGTCATGTGCAAAAAGTGCCTTCACCCCCATGTCTTAATGCAAGGTGTCCGCCATTTGCTGGCAAGTCTTTCCTGTGTGGGGACACACTGTTTGTCTGGCTGTGACCTAGGCCATATGGGTAGAGGGCATTGTTGTCTGCTTCTGAGTTGCACTATGGGATTTTTGGGGCCCACACTCCCGCCATCCGGCTTACCGTGTCTTGTGTTGGTGTTTTCTGTGGCCTGTGACTTGGCATTGTCCAGCTGGGTGCATGGGGCATGGTGGCGCTAGTGGCATGTGCGTGTTCATGGAGTGTTGTTGATTCATGCGATAGCTTGGGGTGGTTGCGTGCCTGATTGTGAGTTTGGTTGTGGATGACGTTCCCCCCATGTGAGGTGAGTTGTTTGTATACTCACCCGGGTCTCGGAGTCCGTCTAATCCGTCCACTGCCACCACCGGCAGGATTGCCATCACCCTCTCCTCCCAGGGATGGTATTCTACGCGTCTGCGGGGCGGCCCTCCTCCAGTGACGTTGGCCTGGTTGTGTTCGTCCGTCATTTTGGCTCGGACCCTCCTCCGCAGATCGTACCACCTGGCTTGGCATTCATGCCTGGTCCTTCTGGTGTCCGCAACAGCATTCACAGCATCGACGATCGTCTGCCACATGGATGTTTTTTCTGACATGCTGGTCTGTCTGACCAATGTTCCAAAGAGGTGTGGCTCAACTCTGAGGATTTCATCGACAAGGACCTCCAACTCTCGGCTAGTGAACTTTGGATTCTTGTTAGTGGGCATGGTGAGGGGTGTGGATGTGGATGGGGGGGGTGTGTGGATGGTTGTGGGTGTGTGGGTGTGGTTGTTTGGGTGTGTGTGTGAATGTGATGATCGGGTGTTTGTGAAGGTGTGTGTGTGAAGGTGTGCAAGTGTAAGGTGTGGTAAGGCTTCTAGTATGGTGCTGTAGGTTGTCTGTGGGGTCTGGCAGCAGTGAGTCTGTTGCAAAGGCTCATGGTTTGTGTGTGTGGGCCCTTTTTATTGGTCCATTGGTGGGTGTGGCTGTGTTTGAAGTTTGGGTGGGTGTGTTATAAGGAGTGGTTGTGTTTTGGGCCTCTGTTATGGATTTTGGCAGTTGCAGGTCAGTGATTGTGTTGTTTTTGAGCTTGTTTGACATGTTTAGTGGCTTTGTGCCATTCGAATGGTGTATTCTTGTGTTGTTTTGCTTTGTCCTGGTTGTGTACGTGCGTTTTTAGCGTGTGTACGGTGTGTACTTCGGGCATTTTGTTGTACAGTGCTGTCCTTGTGTCTGGCTTGGTACGACTCGTACATGCGCGATTGTTAGAAGGCGACCTCAGGGGAGCCCGGAGGGGGCCCTGACTGTCCTGAGACCCACCCTCAAGGTATCGTAGCCGGGCACTGGCGGGAGATTCCGCAGGGGAGGAATCTCGTACCTAGGATCGTACACTTGGCACCACACGACAAAGAGACACCACACCGAGGGTTCTTAGGATTCAAGCTTTATCAAATCGAAGTGGTAGGATCTTTATGATCAGCAAGGCAGATATTTACAAGCAGAGCGTGGGCTCACAGAGTCTTGGCGGGGGTAGGAGGTAGCGGGACAGTCTTTGGGGGGATCGGATCAAATGCAGGAGCGTACCCGGCGCACAGCTCACAATCCTCGAGCTGGGGGATACGCTTGTCGTCGTGGGGTCCGGCGGGACCAAAGAGAGTCAGGGCGAGCCGCGAGTCACTCAGCAGGCTCAAGCACCAGTTCGGAGGTCTTACGATCTTCAGGGAGCCGCGAGTCACTCAGCAGGCTCAAGCACCAGTTCGGAGGTCTTACGATCTTCAGGGAGCCGCGAGTCACTCAGCAGGGCTCAAGCACAAGTTCGGAGGTCTTACGTTCTTCGGGGAGCCGCGAGTCACTCAGCAGGGCTCAAGCGCAAGTTCGGAGGTCTTACGATCTTCAGGGAGCCGCGAGTCACTCAGCAGGGCTCAAGCATAGGTTCGGAGGTCTTACGTTCTTCGGGGAGCCGCGAGTCACTCAGCAGGGCTCAGATGTTCCAAGGCGAATCTGCCGGACAGTCCCAGAGCACCCCTTGTTATAGGTCGACCCCTCTTTGATGTCCGGAGTCTGTGCAGGCAGGGGTCTTGTCACCTGGGGGTCGCTTGTCGAGGTTTCCTGCTATTGTCTTTTGATCCTTTCAGGGCCGGGTCGGGAGGAGTCCCAGACACTCAGCAGGCGTGGAGCCAGCCCTCAGGGAGGCCGGAGGGCCGATCGAAACCCATCGTCCCAGGGGGGTTCAGAGGTGCGATAGAAACTGCTCCTCCCTCTCTCATCCCCTGGAAGCGTGATGTCCTCCAGCCGGAGTGGCGCCTCTAGGCCCGGGTTGTGCTGGGGCCGGGCGGCCATCTTGGTGCACGAAGTGGGCACGCGTGCCCGGGGTGGCCGAAAGGAGAGAGGCCATGGACGGGGAGGCCCGGGCTGCGTGTGTGTGTTCTGGTGGGAAGGATCGGCTGGGCCGTGTGCTTGGGGTCCCTGGTACCAGGTTAGGTAGTGCGAGGACAGGAAGAGCCATGCTACGAGGCCGGGTCTAACACGCGTCCCCCCCAGCTGAAAGCCGGAGAGAACTACCCATCATCTTGGGGGGTTCTCTTCGCCGGGAGATTCCGTCCGCGTTGGCGTGGTCCGTACCAGGGCGATGTTCTACGGTGAAATCCATCCCCTGGAGGGAGATTGACCACCGCAGTAGCTTGGGGTTTTCTCCTCGCATCTGCATGAGCCATCGCAAGGGCCGATGGTCGGTTTGTACTTTGAAATGGGTGCCAAACAGGTAAGGGCGCAGCTTTTTGAGGGCCCAGACTACGGCAAATGCTTCGCGCTCAATGGTGCTCCACCTCTGTTCTCTGGGCAACAGCCGCCGGCTGAGGAAGGCGATGGCTGGTCTAGGCCTTGGTCATTCACCTGGGACAGGACGGCCCCAATGCCATGCTCGGAGGCATCGGTCTGGACTACTAACTCCTTGGAGTAGTCGGGAGCCTGGAGGACGGGGGCCGTGCACATGGCCTTCTTTAGGGCATCGAACGCTTCCTGGCAGGCAGTCGTCCACTGCACCCTCTTGGGCTGTTTTTTTTATGTGAGTTCGGTGAGGGGGCCAACCAGGCTGCCATACCCCCGGATGAATCTTCGGTAGTAGCCAGTGAGGCCCAGGAAGGCTCGGACCTCCGTTTGGGTGGTGGGTGTTTCCCAGGCTAGGATGGCGTCGATCTTTGGCTGTAGAGGGGCGACCTGACCGCTCCCGACCTGGTGCCCCAGGTAGACTACTGATCCTTGCCCAATCTGGCACTTGCTGGCTTTTACTGTGAGGCCTGCCTGGCGCAGGGCGGTTAGCACTCTCCGGAGGTGCTGGAGGTGCTCACTTCATCCGGAACTGAAAACAGCGATGTCGTCTAGATAGGCCGCACTGAACTGTTCCATCCCGGCCAGGACCCTATTCACCAGTCGCTGGAAGGTGGCCGGGGCATTTTTCATTCCGAAGGGCATTACGCGGAAGCGATAATGCCCATCTGGGGTGGAGAAGGCGGACCGCTCCTTGGCTTCCTCTGTGAGCGCAATCTGCCAGTATCCGCAGGTGAGGTCGAAGGTGCTGAGGAACCGGGCCGCCCCGAGTCGGTCAATGAGCTCGTCGGCTCGGGGTATGGGGTGGGCATCGGCCCGGGTGACGTCATTGAGCCCCCGGTAGTCCACGCAGAATCGGAGCTCGGGGGCGACACCGGGGGCTGCTGCCTTCGGAACTAGGACCACGGGACTGGCCCAGGGACTATCGGATGGCTCGATCACCCCCAGGGTCAACATCTTCGAGACTTCAGCTTGAATGCAGGACCGGACTCGGTCAGGGACTCGGTAGGCTCGGTGTCTTACTGGCGGGCTGTCCCCGGTGTCCACGTCATGGACACACCTGTCGGTGACTCGGGGGATCAGGGAGAAGAGGTCGGAGAATTGTCCTAGGAGCTGGCGACAGTCCGCTTGTTGCTGGTCAGTGAGGGATGGGGAGAGGTTCACTCCCTCTACAGAGCCATCCTTCTCCTTGACACACAGGCGGTCCGGGAGGGGATCAGACTCATCTTCGGCCCCGTCATCAGTGGCCAGCAGGAGGCTCAGTTCTGTCCGTACGAAGTGAGGCTTGAGGCGGTTCACATGTAGGACCCGCAGGGGATCCCAGGGCGACTGGACGTCCACCAAGTACGTGACTGGACTCTTCCGCTCAATCACTTTGAAGGGCCCGGTCCACTTGTCCTGGAGGGCGCCAGGCTTCACGGGGGCCATGACCCATACCTGCTGGCCCGGCTGGAACTCGACCAGAGTGGCATTCTGGTCGTACCAGCGCTTCATTTCTTCTTGGCTGGCCTCCAGGTTGGCCTCGGCCGGCTTTCGGAACTTCCTGGTCTGGTTCCGGAGGGCCAGAACGTATTGGAACACATCTCGTGGGGAGGTCTGGGGTGCTGCCTCCCACCCTTCCTTAACCAAACTGAGGGGACCTCGGACGGGGTGCCCATATAGTAATTCAAACGGGCTGAGCCCCAAGGACTTCTGTGGGACTTCCCGGTAAGCGAACAGGAGGCAGGGGAGCAGGACGTCCCACTTACGCCGGAGGGGTTCTTCTAGGCCGTGGATCATCCCCTTCAGAGTCCGGTTAAACCTTTCTACTAGGCCGTTCCCTTGGGGATGGTACGGGGTGGTGAACTTATAGGACACCCCACATTGTTGCCACAGGGACGTCATGTATTTCGAGATAAAATTAGTGCCGTGATCGCTCACGACCTCGCGGGGAAAACCCACCCGGGAAAAGATCCCCATCAGGGCTCGGCCCACCACGAGAGCCGTGACGGTGCGTAGGGGGATCGCCTCAGGGTATCGGGTGGCGTGATCCACTAGGACCAGAATGAAACGGTGACCTTGGGAGGTGGGGGGATCCAGGGGCCCCACGATGTCGATTCCGACTCTTTCGAATGGGTTACTGATGACCGGGAAGGGTTGGAGGGGAGCCTTGCACTTCCCCCCACTCTTCCCACTAGCCTGGCACGTGGGACAGGACTTGCAGTGGGCTTCTACAGCTACTCTCATCCTAGGCCAGTAAAAGTGAGTCACGAGACGGCTGTAGGTTTTGTCTTGACCCAGGTGGCCGGCGAGGGGGACGTCGTGGGCCAAGCCCAGGAGGAAGTCTCGGAAGCGTAGGGGTACCACTAGCACCCGGCCGGATCCTAGCTCCACCGACTTCTGCTCACTGTACAAGAGGTTATTCTCCCAATAAACTCGGTGTGTTCCGGTCTGGTCGCCTGCGGCTTGGCCCTCGGCCTGGTGCCGTAGTCCGACTAGGGAAGAACAGGTGGCTTGCTCCCGGCAGAACTCCTCCCGGGTGGGCCCGCCCTCGTGGCGCCACGGGGCCAATTCGGCCAGATCGCTTAACTCGGGGACCGGGGTGGTGTCGGAGGGTTCGTCGCTGGCGACTGACCCTCCCGATGGGGGGACGGGAGGACCCTCGGCGGGGACTGCTCTGACTCCCTCGTTCGGGGGGTCCTCGACTTCCCCCAGGGGGGTGAGTCGGGCGGACATAGATCGGGTGGTGGCGCACACCCACTCGGGGAGTCCCATCATCTCTAGGTGGGCCTTGCGCTCGACGTACTTCCAGGGAGAACTCTCCAGGTCGTTCCCTAGGAGGCAGTCGACCGGCTGGGAGGTTCTTACGGCAACCCTCAGTTTACCTATCACCCCTCCCCACTCAAACGGCACCAGGGCTACCTGACACATACTCTCTCTATTATCTGCGGAAATTACGGGGCAAAAGACGTTGGGTAGGATCTGCTCCTCGGGGACTAAGTGCCTGAAGACACCGGTGATGCTGGCCCCGGTGTCTCGCAGGGCTTCTATCTGGTGGCCATTGATTTTGACGAGCTGCCCGTACTTCTTCGTGTTGGAGGGCAGGAGGCTACCAGGGACCATCTCTCTGTCTCCCAGGGACACTAGGGCCATAGCTGCGGGTTCCCACTCCCCGGTGTCCTCAACCTCGTCCCCCAGGGCTACGTTGGCTATCTGTCTAGCAGGGTTTGCAGCAGGGGGAACCTGGGGGGCCATGGGGCACTCCGGGTCATTGGCGTAGTGCCCGGGCCTTTGACAACGGAAACAAGTGATGGTTACCCGGTGCCCCCGTCTCCCGGGGGGTCCGGAGACTGGTGGGGGGGCGCCGGGAAAGGTGGAGGTTGGGCCTTCGGGGGACTCGACTGGGACTCTCTCTGCCCTCCCTGGTTCCCTCCCCCTCTCTGGCGGGGTGGTCCCTGACTGGCTCGGGGGTATTCTCCTACACTGCTCCGGGGGACCCGGGTGTTGGTCCAGCGGTCTGCTTCCACAGCCAGCTTCCGGGGATCGGTGAGTTTGCTGTCGAGCAGATGCTGGCGTAGTTCCACAAAGCAGTTCGCCGCCAGGTGTTCCCACAACATGAGGTCGGTGAGTTCCTCGAGGGTGGTGACCTTGCTGCCCTTGATCCACCCATCGAAGGCCCGACTGAAAAAGTTTACATACTCCACCCAGGTGGTGCCCGGGATCTTCCTGCAGTCCCGGAATCACTGACGGTACATCTCTGGGGTGAGGCCGTACCTAGTGAGGAGAGCCTCTTTCATGTGGCTGTAGGAGGTCTGCAGGGAGAGGGGTAGGTCGAGCAGGGTGTCCCTTCCTTCGCTCAGAAACCGTCCCCACAGCCCTGCCCCCCAGTCCTTCTGCGGGACCCGATGAGAGGTCATGGCGACCTCGTAGGCCCTGAACCATTGTTGAATGTCATCATTTTTATAATATTCTTTGACCACGTCCTTGGGGATGTGGACCTTCTGTTCCGCCGGGGAGGTCGCCTCTCGGTTCCCCGGGGGCCTCCCTTTCTCGTTTCTGGCTTTGAGCTCGATCTCCTTCAAGCTGCGTTCGTGCTCTAGTTGAAGCTTCCTTCCTTCGTGCTCCCGTTGGAGCTTCTTCTCCTCCAATTCGCCTTGTACGCGCATTTGTTCTACTGCTAGCTTTTTTTCTGCTAATTTCAATTCGCCTTCGATTTTGAGTTTGGCTAACTCGAGTTCGTGATTGCGACTTCTCTCTCTGTCTGCGAGCTCTTCCGGGGAAAGGCCCCCGTCTGGCACGAAGCCTCGCACCTGATTGCTGCTGCTTTCGCCTTGGGTGGGTTCTGCTTCGTCGTGTCGCTCCCCCATGCCTTCTGGGCGGGAGGCCCCGGCATCCACCCAAACTTTCAGTGCTTTCTGCAAATCTTCTTTGGTGTTGAGACCGGTGGTAGCGATTTTAAGTTCTTTGCAGAATTGCTTCAGTTCTTTGTGCGTGTATTCTTCTAGTTGTTCCACCTGGAACACCCTGTTGGTGTTGGTTTCTGCGGGGCTCATGGCGCTTCCTTCTGCCATCTTTGTCGGTAGTGTCAGTCGTTCACGGTACGATCTCTAGGTTATGGGCCCGAATCCCACCGCTGCCACCAATGTTAGAAGGCGACCTCAGGGGAGCCCGGAGGGGGCCCTGACTGTCCTGAGACCCACCCTCAAGGTATCGTAGCCGGGCACTGGCGGGAGATTCCGCAGGGGAGGAATCTCGTACCTAGGATCGTACACTTGGCACCACACGACAAAGAGACACCACACCGAGGGTTCTTAGGATTCAAGCTTTATCAAATCGAAGTGGTAGGATCTTTATGATCAGCAAGGCAGATATTTACAAGCAGAGCGTGGGCTCACAGAGTCTTGGCGGGGTAGGAGGTAGCGGGACAGTCTTTGGGGGGATCGGATCAAATGCAGGAGCGTACCCGGCGCACAGCTCACAATCCTTGAGCTGGGGGATACGCTTGTCGTCGTGGGGTCCGGCGGGACCAAAGAGAGTCAGGGGGAGCCGCGAGTCACTCAGCAGGCTCAAGCACCAGTTCGGAGGTCTTACGATCTTCAGGGAGCCGCGAGTCACTCAGCAGGCTCAAGCACCAGTTCGGAGGTCTTACGATCTTCAGGGAGCCGCGAGTCACTCAGCAGGGCTCAAGCACAAGTTCGGAGGTCTTACGTTCTTCGGGGAGCCGCGAGTCACTCAGCAGGGCTCAAGCGCAAGTTCGGAGGTCTTACGATCTTCAGGGAGCCGCGAGTCACTCAGCAGGGCTCAAGCATAGGTTCGGAGGTCTTACGTTCTTCGGGGAGCCGCGAGTCACTCAGCAGGGCTCAGATGTTCCAAGGCGAATCTGCCGGACAGTCCCAGAGCACCCCTTGTTATAGGTCGACCCCTCTTTGATGTCCGGAGTCTGTGCAGGCAGGGGTCTTGTCACCTGGGGGTCGCTTGTCGAGGTTTCCTGCTATTGTCTTTTGATCCTTTCAGGGCCGGGTCGGGAGGAGTCCCAGACACCCAGCAGGCATGGAGCCAGCCCTCAGGGAGGCCGGAGGGCCGATCGAAACCCATCGTCCCAGGGGGGTTCAGAGGTGCGATAGAAACTGCTCCTCCCTCTCTCATCCACTGGAAGCGTGATGTCCTCCAGCCGGAGTGGCGCCTCTAGGCCCGGGTTGTGCTGGGGCCGGGCGGCCATCTTGGTGCACGAAGTGGGCACGCGTGCCCGGGGTGGCCGAAAGGAGAGAGGCCATGGACGGGGAGGCCCGGGCTGCGTGTGTGTGTTCTGGTGGGAAGGATCGGCTGGGCCGTGTGCTTGGGGTCCCTGGTACCAGGTTAGGTAGTGCGAGGACAGGAAGAGCCATGCTACGAGGCCGGGTCTAACAGCGATGTTGTGTGGAGGTGCTGGTGTTGGGGCCTGGGGTACGCTCCATACGTCCGCAGGTGAGGGTACGGGTCGTACATACACGGTTGGGGGTACGACACGTACACGGGTGTACATACACGGGGGTAGGACACGTACATGGGTGTACATACATGGGGGTAGGACACGTACACGGGTGTACATACACGGGGGTACGACTCGTACACGGGTGTACATACACGGGGGGTAGGACACGTACATGGGTGTACATACACGGGGGGTACGACTCGAACGTACACGGGTGTACATACACGGGGGGTATGACTCGTACACGGGTGTACATACACGGGGGTACGACACGTACACGGGTGTACATACACGGGGGGTACGACTCGAACGTACACGGGTGTACATACACGGGGGTAGGACACGTACACGGGTGTACATACACGGGTGGGGTTACGACTCGAACGTACACGGGTGTACATACACGGGGGTAGGACACGTACACGGGTGTACATACACGGGGGTACGACTCGTACACGGGTGTACATACACGGGGGGTATGACACGTACACGGGTGTACATACACGGGTGGGGGTACGACTCAAACGTACACGGGTGTACATACACGGGGGGTAGGACTCGTACACGGGTGTACATACACGGGGGGTACGACACGTACGCGGGTGTACATACACGGATGGGGGTACGACTCGAACGTACACGGGTGTACATACACGGGGGTACGACTCGTACACGGGTGTACATACACGGGTGGGGGTACGACTCGAACATACACGGGTGTACATACACGGGGGGTACGACTCATACACGGGTGTACATACACGGGGGTAGGACACGTACACGGGTGTACATAAACGGGGGGTACGACTCGAACGTACACGGGTGTACATACACGGGGGGTACGACTCGTACACGGGTGTACATACACGGGGGTACGACACGTACACGGGTGTACATACACGGGGTGGTACGACTCGAACGTACACGGGTGTACATATACGGGGGTACGACTCGTACACGGGTGTACATACACGGGGGGTAGGACACGTACACGGGTGTACATACACGGGTGGGGGTACGACTCGAACGTACACGGGTGTACATACACGGGGGGTACGACTCGTACACGGGTGTACATACACGGGGGTAGGACACGTACACGTACACGGGTGTACATACACGGGTGGGGGTACGACTCGAATGTACACGGGTGTACATGCACGGGTGGGGGTACGACTCGAACGTACGGGGGCTGGGGGGGTGTTCGGCGCGTATGCGGGCACATGTCTCCATTGTTGCTATGGGTGTTCGGTGCGGACGGTGTTTTTTGCATACGGTTGTAACATCGGACGCATGGGATGGATCGTGATTCCGCGGTCGGACTAGACTTTTCACATTTGTACGGTAAATCGTCCGGGGACGTGTCGGACACAATTTCCGACCCGAGGACGTGTGGGGAATTGTTCCCAATGCGATTCGTATGGTCTTTTTTCCATGCGAATCGTAATTGGCAGTTTGTACGGCACTTGTACGATTCTTACGGTAAAAAGACCGGATACGAGTCGTACGGGCTATTTTTTTACCGGATCGTGATCGGCACCCTAGCGTTCTACTTGTTAACAACAACTATGCCTATGTCCGTTTTAGCAATGGAACATTTTTGGAAAGATTCAATTAATTTCTATTAAGCGACCTTTTAAGCATGGCGGGTATGACTGGCCACAAATACTGTTTAAAATAAACTTGCTACAAGACTGATAGTTTTCAGCAAGATAAAGGATTTAGTTCTGCACTTTCTGAAACACACACATCTGGTGCCAACATGCTGTCATTCTGTCAGCGAATCTTTCAATATCTCTCCCAGCAGAATAGCATACAAATACATTTCTGCTCTGTGGGAAAACACAAAAGACATTTGCAACCTGTCACCAACCCAATTTCAAACACTGTACTCTGTTAGCTAAAGATAACATTAAATGAAACGAAGGTGAATTATTTAATACCGTAAATAGTATCATAGGTTTTATAGCTCAGCTTCAGCTCTATTTCTTATGTTGTCCAGCTTAAATTTGCTCATGCGATTTCCCTACTCTTTGATTGCCTCAGATGTTTAATTTAGTAGACTCTTCCACGAGAGAGCATCCCTATTCCCCTATTTCTTTAGTTTTATATTCAGTACGTTTTACAAGAAACAGATTGCAACATATTGCAATACTGAATATGAAATAAGGACTGAATGCGACCTGTATTGTTAGACGAAGTTACAGAATGCAGATGCTTAATGAAATAAAAGCAAGCAATCGGGGGATACGTGAACACATTTTAAATAATGTGAGTTAATAATTTTGCCATTTTTTTTTAGATAATTGCATGTGTCCACTGAGCCCTTCTAGTGGGCAGTAGAATATAACTCCTTTTCTTTCGCAGTGTTGCAGTAATAACTTATGTGTAGCTCTATGCAATGTTACACAAAATGTAACCAGTCAAACAGGATTACTTTTAAAGCCATCTTGGAGTCATCAATGCTAATCCAACTACCTTAGAAATCATTCCCTTATCATCTGGCATAATCAAACTCTAAAAGGCCTTGGTCTTAAAAAGTCTAAAGGATATACTGCAAACCCTTTATCCCTCTGGGAACCTGGGCCAATATAAACATTTTAAATAGGGGTGCCTATTGATATTAATCAGCATCCTCATGTAACAAATATAAAATTTTGCAATAAACAAGTTGAAGTTGTTCTTGATGATTTGGTAATGATTCCCTGTTACACCTGTCATCCTTAGGATGGCCTCCAACCAACCATTTGCCTTTTTACTGTATATTTGTGTTGGACTTAGGACTCTGGGCACTTTACCACTGTTAACCTTCGCTAAAAAGCAAGTGCATCATCCCTAAAAGATGTTGACATCGGCATATACCTGATTGAAATATTTAGTTTAGTATAAGTCCCTTCTAAAGTGATATCCTCTTTACCCAGAGCCTGTACTCTAAATGCTATTAATGGGCCTGTAGCGCTGGTTGTGACAACCACTCAAGTAGCCTTTCAGCCCTGCCTCAGGCCTGTCATTGCAAGGTCTGTGTGCAGTTTACTGCCACTTTGACTTGGAATGTAAACCTCTTACGCAGCCTTGAAATCCCCTTTTCCTACACATGACACCCCTAAGGTAGGCCTTAGTGAATCTAAGGGCAGGGTGATGTGTAATTAAGAGGGACAACATGTACGTTTAAGTTTTAAGTGCCCTGGCATTGACAAACAGCTTAATTCGTTTTTCACTGCTGTGAGGCCTACTCATTCCATAGCAATACAAATTCCCTTATATCCTTTTAAAAGTGGTAATTCCTGATCAGAAAGGAGTAGCTCCGTCGTGTTTGGTATGGTTGGAATAGTAATGATAAGCCCACTTTAATGGTAAAGCTGGATTTATCACTACC
Source organism: Triturus cristatus (assembly GCF_964204655.1). Classification (NCBI taxonomy): domain Eukaryota; kingdom Metazoa; phylum Chordata; class Amphibia; order Caudata; family Salamandridae; genus Triturus; species Triturus cristatus. Next base: position 885,502,845 of record NC_140583.1, read on the forward strand.
ATTTTAGAAATGCCACTTTTAGAAAGCGGACATTTATCTGCTCCTAACTTTGCTCTGTGTGCCTGCAGACTATCTACAATCCACATCTGCCCAAGTTGACAGCTACACATTTGTGCATACTCTCTATTCAGCCACAAACACAGGAAGGGTTGGGTGTCAGGGGATTCATCTGCATTCATCTACTTACTGATAGCCTTCCTGGGCTGAGAGAGGGAGAAGTGGCTCACACTTAAATCTCATTGGGCTGTGTCCTGCACTTGCACAGATGGCTAATATACCCCCCACCACCAGTAGTCTGGAGCCAGGACTGGCTGAAAGGGACCCTTTGCACACTTCTGGAAGTTCCTTTGAAGTGACCCTTACATTAAAGGCATTTTGGGTATAAGTATGAGGCTCTGACCCTATCAAGTAGTATGCTACTGGAGCTGCAAGAAACTCTGCAGAAGTAAAACCTGGTGCACTAGGAGGATTGCCACTCTGCTGTGACTAATTGTTCCCAGAAACTGCTGCACTGCTTTGCTGAGCTGCCCTGCTGCCTGATGACATCTGCCATGCAAAAAGGAACTAAGGACTGACCCCAGAGTGACTTCAAGGGCTTGTTGGCTTTTCTCTTTTTGTCCCCCGAGGTCTCAGGCCCATCAAAGATCTCACCGTAGCAAGATCTACATTTTCTGCTTTTAACACTAGTGCTACCTGAGTTCTATGGACTCAGTGCGCTGTGAACTTCCTCGTTCTGGATAACCCTGGGCGTAGTTTGTGTAGTAGTGCTACGCTTAGCTACGCGAAGTGCACTTCACGAGATTCGCGTAGCACTACGCGAACTGCGTAGAACGCTGTTTGTGATGATTTCACAGTGCCGGATGCTTGTCCGCACTGTGCATCATTGTAAATGGCACCTTGCACAGTGCAAGTGGTCGTTTTCTGCGGCTCTAGTAGATTTTTACTCGAGTGGCAGCTTTCTCAACGCGGACTGGTAGTTTCTCATCGCGAGCAGTCGCGAACATACGCGATCACACGCAATGAGAAATCTGACCTCCCCGCGTTGAGAATCTCGCTGGGAGGTTTATTTTCCACGCTCGCGATCGGCAACTTGATGTTGCTGATCGCGAACGAGGAAAAAGTGTCGCCGGGATGTCATTTTGCTCGCTCGCGGTCGCCAACTTGACGTTGAGGACCGTGAGCGAGCAAAAAATGCCAACTACGCTACGCAACACGATTTTGCACTGTGCTACGTGCAATTCACGTAGCGCGAAGAAGCACAAACTACGCAAACTTCACGAGCGTAGTGTAGTTGTCCGCCCAGGGTTAGTTCTGGAAAGATTGGTGTCCGAAGCTACACTCACATTTCTGTTTTGGTTAACCTTGATTCAACCGACCAGCACTGAGCAGCGGGATGCCTCTCTGATCGCAGCCTTCCTGTTTCTGCCGCAGCACCACAGAATCCCTTTCAACGCTGCCCCTTGCTCATTGTGCCAGCAGCTGAACAGCTTATGTGCTGCACCTCTGAAACCACCTTACGCACGGCCCCCGTGCAGCCAAGTGTTGTGCCGGTCATTCTCGGCTCATCTGATGACTCCTCATTGCTGCTGGGGTCAGTGAAAACTACCAACAGCACAAAGCAGTGTGGCGATCCCTTGAGCAGTATCAACACCATCACTGATGACCAGGTACCATGTGCAGCATTCCCAGTTGTGCCACTTCCCAGTACTTTGTGTCTTTCAGTTCCAGGGGGTTGTGCAGCATTCCCAGCTTTACGTCTTCACAGTACTTTGTGTTTTTGGACCGAAGATGCCCTTGAGGTCTATGCAGCGCTCCCTGCAACCAGCTGCCTTTAACGTCTCTTCTGCCCACACAATGCCTGGCGGGACTGTAACCTTTTTTCATATTTGTGAGAGACACTAATTTCTGCTCAAAAGCGCACTACTTTGATATAGGCGGGAATGCATATCCCTTCATAAACGCACTGCGTTGATAAATGCACAAGTGCATATCTCATATATATAATATCATTGATGATGTAGGGTTAAATTAATACAATTGCCAGCAGGAGGAGTCCCAAAGTACACCATTCCTAAAATTATCTCTACAACTACCCTACTAGTCGATTTGCTTAATCTGCAGAAAAGCATTGGTCTAAATATATTATTGTGAGTGTATCCTAAATTTGTCAAACTTTAGTATCTTGAAACTTGAATACTATTGTTTTAACGATAGTCCCTGAAATTAAGAATTCCCTTGTTGCCCTCTTCTGGCCCTGAACAAAACACAAATGTTGATATGGAGCTGTGTACTATTGTTGGCTTTGTACCAGGGATAGCTCAACAGACTTTCAATTGCCATATAGTATTAATTCACAGATAGACACTACAAACACACATTTAATAACAAATGAACCTAAACTTGTTGTATGTATGTGGTGGGGCATACAAAGTGAATTTTAGCTAGGTTATAGGATTGTTCATTTGACTTGCATATCATCAATTGTTCAGGTTCTGAAATCTTGATAATGGAACCCTTCCTCTGAATGCAGGTCACCCTGCAGGGTGTTCTGGGGTAATAACTTCTCAGAAATGAATATGGTTTTGGAAAGTCTGCATTCAGGGAATGCAATTGTGACTGAGTTCACGTGCTTTAGGATGATTTGCAATCGGTAATTGGATGTGAGCATTGTAAGGAAATGCCTCTTTTTGCATGTTCTCCCCCGCATTATTGGCCGAACAGCCAAGGATAATATTTGGGCTAACTGAAATTATTGGAGGTCATTAGATTATTGGTGTTCAGCACCCACAATGTCACATAGAATATCCCTGTCTATATCTGTGTCCTATATCTATATCCCCCAAAATAATTTGCCTCTGCTTTCAGCTACTACAGTGGGGTAGAAGAGTACGGGAGAGCCTCCCTCACTTAAATATCAAAGAAATACCTTACCTGCCATCCTTAACCAACCACTACCACCTTGCCTGCTTTTCTCCCCCTCCTGCAGCTGTGCATTATGCTTTCAGTCCCAGCAGATGGCAGTGCTTCGCAGACAAGCTGTCAGAGAGAGAGTGATGTTAGCTTGGACTGGAAGGCCTTTACGACAAAGCAACAGCGGGTAACATCTTTTGTTACATCATAGCAGTGAGTTGCCAGATTTAGAATCTGGTGTAAACGATACATGCATAACATTGTGCTATCTAACCAGGAGCTGGTGATAACTAATAGTAGAGTAGAGAATGTGTTCAAGGAGATCCTGTAGTAGGGACTCCCTTAATACGTACATACATTGTTAAGTTAGCATAACCACGTTAGATGTTAGAAAGCCATCTTGCTGCTTTTGCACACGACACTGCGTCTACATGGTATTGTTTAAACAAACTGCTGACTCGCGCTTTGCCTCACACGAAAGCAATCTGTTGTTACCATCCCGAGCTCTGCGCAGCGACCTTGGTCTGTACATGGTGTAACAAACAGTCTGGGTTGTTAGACAATGCATGTTTTCCACTCTAGGTTGATTGACCCACTATTTAGCCATAACACACGGGCAGCTGCGAATACCTGAAAGTTGGTGCTTTTAATATTGCAGACATCATGTTTAATTTTCAGACCGAAGACGAGCCTTCCTGCGAGAAGACTCCTGATGCTCCTGTGATGTGATTTCACTAAGCTGATCTTTGAGGTATGGGGTCCCCCATTCAAGCATAAGAGACCTTCTATTAGCATAATAATAATATTAGCTTCTTAGTAAAGGGAAGGTGGTAGTATCCACTGTCATTTATAACATGATCACTCCTTTTATATTCTATGGTATTGTAACGATGCTGATAGTTTTGATTATAATCATTTGTCTGCTTGTATTAGCCAAAGTACTGCATCTTAGGACACGTGGTCTATAAAAATAAACTCTTTTTATTTTCACCGTGTCTCATTTGATTCTTGTTGTGGACTGATGTGAGAATAATATACGAACAGGTATTTCCGATTCCCACCATTCCTGAGAGTACACTGAGTAGCTTGTTCTGGGTTGTCTTTTCATTGGGATCGCCGAGCCAAATCTCGGATAACGAATGGGACACTTATGCTAGCCGGATACTGGGTTCTGGGTTCTGAGGTGAGTTTCTGGTACACCACAATTCACTGAGGTCCTGGGGTTCTACGCATAGTTCTGTGTATAAGCAGAATCCCTGCAACATGGCGCACCTAACGTTTGGTCTATGAGTTGAAACGCCTTAGTAGTGCTTATATTAGTCCACAACACCCTCATTCTTGTTTCCGGATAACAAGTCTGACGGGTTTAAACCTACCTATTTCTGTTGATATAGGTTTCCTCAAGCTTGATCATTAAAAAGGTTATTGAACCCTTGTGCTACTGATCACTTCGAGTGTAGCTTGTCCTTATGGCGGTAGAAATAGCGGCGCATGGCAGTGCGGCTCTGAAACGTCATTTGACGCAGTATGGGGTGCCGGACACTGGTATGAACGTCATCTTTGTGGTAGGAGCCGATGCGGCTCAAGAGTTGTTCTACTCTTGGGTGACGCTTCCGGCAGTGAGTGAGGATGATAACTCCTTTCATTCTTACACTGCCACTGCCGTACCAGCGAACTATACACCGTATAGGACACAGGAAATACCAATATCTGCTTGGCAGCATCTTATTTGGTTTAATGGCGCCCTTCCCCATGCGGTTATACCACCGAGAATGGGCCCCTTATCAATTGCAGGGGCCACTTGGCCGGTACTAGCCGGATTTACGCCTCATCCCCGTTTCCTCACGGTGACGGTGGCTGAATTGCGTGTACTACACACTGCCCTTATTGCAGTATATAGGGCTTTAGTGCAGTACGTGTCACGCAATGTGCAGGCGGGGGCACCTGCTGTTGCGGGACAGCCTACTGACCACCACGCGGTGGTCATTAGTCCTGTTATGGTTAATTCTGTTATAGGCAAGCGCCCCCAAACTAGGGATGATTTCCCTTTTTGGCTTGCTGAAAAGTTTGACCAAATAGAAGCGGTATACCCGAATACATCTCCTGTGGAGAAACACAGGATCCTTACCATTAGTTTGCCTAAGGACTTGGTCCCCGACATTGATGATTGTGTAAACTGGGGCAAGGTCTTTGCAGCGACGTACTCGCAGTGCTTTGGCACTCCGTCTATGTCGGTACTGCCCTCCGTTATTAAGCGTGTTCAAGATAATCCCGGTGCGGAGTCTGCGATAGAATTAGGAATGCGGCTCCTCGGACAGTTTGACCTGGTTGCTACCATGATAATGTGTAACCTTAAGGGTGATGCTATGCAGTTCCAAGTTCGTAATGAACTGAAGAAAGTTGCTGATGAGAATAAGCCGCGGGAGTTTGCGAAAATAATCTCGTCAGCGTACAGAGATTTGGGTTGTAGCTCTTTAGGAGTTAAACCTGTGATCAAAACTCCCGAAATTAAGCAGCAGGGTAAGGCGGAAGCCTCTGGTAAGGATGACCGTCCAAACTTTCCAAAACAGAATTGGCGGTCAAAACAACAGGGAAAGCAGCAGCAGAAGCAGGGCTCTCGGCCTGCCTCTCCCGTTCAGTCAGGTAGTGAACGCACTTATGATCTGCGTGATCGTGCTACTATTAAGTCTCCTGATAGATTTCAGGTTTCTGAACAACGTTCTCCTCGTTCTTCACATGAAACATCGGCTTCACAGTCCGGTGGCGGAGGCGGAGGCGGTGGCAAAGGTCGGGGTGCTCCACAAACACGTGACCAGCCCCGACAGACTGAGGGTAAAGGCAAGCAGGACGAATTTGCACGACAAAGACCCCCGTTTCAGAAGAAGAAAGTGGCTGCTCTGACGGCAAGGTATGCCTCAGATAGTGCGGACACAGCTTCGGAACCGGACATGGGCGCTGACGTTCCTGGACAGCGCAGCGGAAATTACCATAGTCCGTCAAGCTCTGCGTCCATTTCTGGCGGCGACAGCAACTGATATTTTGGTTACTGTTGAAACAGCTGACACCAGAGTGGCTCCCCCTGATAGACTTTATGAAATAGTCTTACTGATTGAGGGTGACATACAACGTACAATAAAGGGGATTTTTTGGGATAATCTGACTACCACCTATGATATCCTCCTAGCGGAGGCAGATTGGCCCCCAGCTTTCATTTTAGAAGCTCCTAGAGGGGAGGAGGTAATCCTCCCGTCCTTTGCGCACACAGTGCCTAAGGACCAGGCTGAAGTGTACGCTGAGGAGTGGGCGCTGGCGCTTGCGCCGGCGGTGTATCGTACTCAGGTGGGATGGGACCGGTTGTCCCCCTGCCATGAGATTCCATTGCGGTCTATGCCCCAGCCTCAACCCCAATATCCCATGCGTCGTGAAGCTAGACCGCACGTCGCGACAATCCTTGAACAATTGGAATATCAGGGTGTTATTGAAACTTGTGTGTCCCCTATGAATAACCCTTTATTCACTGTGACGAAGCCCAACGGGTCGTACCGTTTAGTTGTGGATTACCGGCACTTAAACTCACATTGCCGGACCTGCGCGGTACAGAATACTCACAGCTCGGCTCTTGTCGACAGTCTCGTGCGTAAGAGATTTAAAACGACACTTGACATCTCCAATGGCTTTTTTAGCCATAACCTGTCCACACTGAGTAGCCAGTGGACGGCGTTTACTTCGGGCGGCAAACAAAAACAGTTCACAAGATTAGCCATGGGCTATAAAAACAGCCCTGGCGTCTTTTCCGCTCGCGTGGTCTCTCTCTTAGAGAGAATAGACCCCGACGCATACTCCTATGTTGACGATATCTACCTCACAGATGATGAGCTGATGCCACATCTGTCTCGAGTCGACAATATTATAGTCAGTTTTGCGGACTATGGCTACAAATTTAATTTTGCGAAGTCTCACATCGCGGAATATACAGTGTTGTTTTTGGGCTACGAGCTCAACAATGAGGGTAAGGGATTGGCTCCTCACTTTCTGGAGAAGTGCGCGTGCTTGCGTGCTCCTACAACACTGAAAAAATTACAATCTCTGCTGGACTTTCTGAATTTCAGACGTACGTATATTCCTGATTATGCCCAGCGTATCAAGCCGCTTTACGCCTTGGTACAACCTTCTTTTTCGAAGTCTAGCTGGCAGCTAGAACATTCTGCTATTCTACAGTCTTTACAGGCTGATCTTCTTGCTTCACAATACTTATTGACACGTGATAACCGCACTAACCTGGTAATAAGAATAGTACCGGGCGCGGTGGGTTTTACATATTTGACGTTCAATGAGGGCGATACAGTCCCCATTGCGTATAAATCACACTTGTACACCTCTGCTGAATTACGTTTTTCCACTGTCGAGAAAGTTCTGATGGCAGTACAGATGGCGATCCTTAAAGAACGAGCACTGTCGCATGGAAAACAGATTCTGGTTGTAACCCCATATCCTGCCCTAGAGGCAGTGACTAAAGCAAGTGTACCAAATTCTAAAGCTTTGCATCCACGGTGGATACAATGGGCCACAACTCTGACATCACCAGATGTCACTTATATCTTTGACGCCTCTTTACAGACTCAGGAGTACTTGCAGTATGAATTCGTTCATCCGGCTCCTCTGTCTTTGCGCCCGCTCGAAGAATACCATTGTGTCATATACACTGACGGCTCGGCGCAGCCGGCGATTGGATCAAAGCATGCCTATTCTGCGGCTTGCGCAATTGTCGTGGGTACATTCGTAAATGGTGAATTCCAATCTGATGCAGTGCATACGCAGTCATTGGGTGATTATACCGCGCAATTGGCGGAGCTCCGGGCTCTGGTGCTTGCACTGGAGTTTGCTGATCCCCGAGTTACTACTCTTATAGTAAGTGACTCCTTTTATTGTGTCCAGTCCTACAATGACAACTTACACTTCTGGTCTCAAAACGATTATCGAGATACCAAAGGTAGCACAATTAAGCATAAACTGCTTTGGGTTCGAGTGGCAGACTTTAAAAAACGTCTCCCTCTCGTGAATGTTATTCACACTCTTGGTCATCAACGACTTGGTGTCCATGCTGTCGGTAACAGCTTGGCTGACGAGGCAGCAAAAACCGCAGTGGCTACATACTTAGTGGCAGCAGTTACAAGATCCAAAAGTAAGTTTGATGATGACATCTTGGAAGCTATTGCTGCTACAGAGAAGGGAATTGATTACCCGAAGGGTTTTCCTTCTCGTTATTTTTATCACTTAAGTCCTGATAACGTCCCGTTAGTGAGGATTAACGACGTTGGTGACAGAATTATTCCCAACGCGGACTGCAGACCAGCTCTGATACTAGCAGCGCACGAGGGGTTGGCGTCAGCCCACGCCGGCGTGTCCGCTACTATATCTCTGTTACAACAACGTTACTAGTGGTTTGGTTTATATAAACAAGCGCGCGCTTATGTTCTTGATTGTGACATTTGCCAACAGATTAAACCTTCCACTGTTGCGCGCCCACCACAAACACAGTTGTACATATCTAATAAACCATTTGGTTGTGTTTATCTAGATCACTGCGGTCCTTTTTCTTCTGATACTGTGTACAAGTATATCTTGGTTGCAGTGGATTCGTGCACACGTTTTCTCTGGGTATGGCCACAAAGGAGTGCTGACTCGCGGACTGTCGTCAGGGATTTGCGTGTCTTTGTGGGAACTTTTGCGTGTGGTACCTTCCATTCTGATCAGGGCCCTGCGTTCGCCTCTAAGGCTTACAAGGAGGCTATGAGAAATTTGGGGGTCCAAGTCAAATTTTCATCCCCCTACCGACCTGAGGGTAATAGTGTGGTGGAGCGAATGAACCGTGACTTAAAGCAATCTTTGACAGCACGTGTTTTAGGCACAGGCCGGAACTGGCTAGCCCATTTCTATACCGTCCAACGTGCACTTAATAATCTCCCTAGAAGGTCTCTGGGTGGGCGGACCCCGTACATGATGCTCTTCGGAATCAGAATGTTTGTCCCAGACCTTGATGGTCTAGACATGGCGGCGGCGACCGCACCCTTTGACGTAGATGATCACTGTGCTGTTTTGCAGACCCTACAAGAAGCCAGAGACACTCTTTCGAAGGAACACTTGCCCTCCACGTCTGAAGCTGAGGTTCAGATTCCGGTAGTCGGCTGGCTACCCCGAGTTGGAGACCTGGTCCGTGAGAAGGTGGAGAACAAGAAGGAGTATGGCCCCTCTTATCGTGCACCAGTTCCAGTGCTTGGAGTGCAGGGTACAAGAACAGTCATTTTACCTCCACTTCCTGGTCGCAAAGAAAACAGGTACATCTCAATTGACAATGTCAAACTTCAGCGAGTGGCCGATACTTCTTAGTCTCACTCCAGCAGTTTCCTGCCAGACAATGCAAAGAAATTCAGTGTTGGTTCCTGCTTCTACCACCTTGTCTGATGTTGCCATCGAGATGCAGTCAGTTACTGATCCCTTGTTAATACCGCCGGCTGGTGGTCTGCCCGAAGAGACTGAGTATGCTTATCCTACAAATGGTCACTCGCCTGTTTTACAATCTACGGCGGTTGACCAGTCACGTTTCTCCTTTGACACTAACTCATTGCCTCATACTTCCCCTTCGAACATTGCTATTTTTGCTAGCTGGTTCAAAAGACATTTTTTGATTCCCCCGTGGACATATATCGGGCTGATGCTTATAAGTATTTTTTTGTTTATGTTCATTGGATTTGTAATAGTATTTTTCCGTCTGGTGAATGGACACTATCTTAAAGAAAGATCTACAATTAGACTTATCAATGGAACTTTGGCCCCCCCACTCATCATCCCACATCATGAGAAGGGACCAGACTTTTGTGAATATTACTGCCTGGCCCGTTTTGGATGGAATTGCGTGGGATGCTGTTAAATTCCAAATTCATGGTCCTACAGAGGTCATCAATGTACCTAATGTATTTCGTGTTTCTATGGGTGATGTGGTTAAGCAGAACATTTGTTCTGATGATTGGGATGTTCATGCCATTGAAGCACTGTTTTCTGATTTGAAATATTATGCCGCTTTTGATGCAGAAGATTTATATGAGAATGCGGCTAACTATGCAGAACAGTATTGTTTTCAGCATTATGGCAATCACTTCCTGCATAAAGCAAACACTTTTCGTAATTTTGTAAATTTTACCCAATGGGAACACTGTCCCACCCCCTCTTTCGGCAGTTCACCTACATTAGTTGATAAGTATACTTATTTTACTGATTTCAGTGTTTCCGACCCGGCATCCTTTAATTTTAAAGTTATGCCTGAGTCTGCCTCGAAGATTAGACTGACACACACCAAATTGCTCTATTCTAAGTCCTTTATGGATGAGTTGTCAATCAAAGGTTACGATTTGTGGAAGGCTACTATTGATCTTAAATCGGTTTGGGGTTCCAAACCGTGGCAGGTTCAGGGAACTGAAGCTTTACATCGTGCCTGTCTTGTACCAAATCATATGTTGTTTTTGAATTCAACCATTTTCCAGACCACCTGTTTCGGATTGGCCACTTCTAAAAAACTAAATTCCCCTTCTGTTCCAGATCTGGGCGCTTACCCAAATTGGGATAACCACACAGATCTGTCCCTTCCTGCTTTGCAGTCATTGGTTTCTAATACATCTTTCAATATTTTGAAATTTAGTAGTGAAGGATGGTTAATTTGGCAAAGCAGTTCCGATACCTGTCAACGTCGTTTTCTAGGTCTGAAACCGGGGTATACGCAGTATCGCGTAGACCCTCGGTTTGAGTCATCTCATACAGTAACTACCTACTCTGTAGGGAAATTATGTCAGTCCTGGCTGCGACATTCCACCTTGGCATCTGTCAAAGTTCATTTATCAAGATTACATGACAAAATAGATTTGAATGATTTTGTTAAAGGTCCTGTGGGTGGCAGATCCAAAAGGTGGGCGTATGCTATTTACAACGAAGTATGGAAATTGTCGCAAATTGAGGCGGCTTCCAGATTGAGGGCTATTGATCAAGCGAATATGGAAAAGGTATTAGCAGTTATAGATAACAGCATTAACACACTTTCTTCCAGAATTTATACATTAGACAATATTGTTTCTTCAATTGTTGACATTGTTCATGATGATATGTCTGTATTGTACCATGGTCAAAACCAATTACGTTCTGTTATGCAGTTTGCATGGACTTTACAGACGTTAAAGGCAGGAAAGGTCCCCTGGGACTATCTGAATACGACATCATTATTCCTTCCCTTTAACCTTACTGTAAAGCAACAGTTCATGTCCATGAAAGATGCTACGTATTCATTGTTACACATTGAAAAGTTGGAGCCGTTGCCTTTCTCTGTGGCGGAATTGAATTCTGCCGTGTGGTTAGTACATGGGTTAATCACGCTCCCTTTCGCGCTTTTTAAGTTTACGTCCTGTATGAAACACTATGCTCTTGGTAGATATGAACAGCTGGGTACCGCTTTCATACATGAGGTTTGGTCCCTCCCTTTTACGTATAGATGTACAAGAGACGGTACTGAGGTTTATCTGAAAGGTGAGGAATGTACCACGACACCTGATCATTCTGTAGTATGTAGGCACATTCAGTTACACGGTGCTTGCAATGTACACCCCCCGAATTTGGCCTGCGTCCTCAAAGTTATCCCAGTGCCAGTGATTACACCATCTTTCACGCTGCTTGCAAACGGTAGTTATTTGATTTTGAGTAATGAAGCTTGCTGCGGGATGTTAGTGGGGATCCCATATATAGTAACTGTATCGCAGAGAGTAGTCTGCTGCAATAATGTTCTATTTCCTCCCCCGCATGGGTGGCTGGATGTTTCCATCTGGCCTTCGATTCCGACCTTGAAAGCAGAGTTCAACAAGATGAGCAGAATAAGGGCTCTATTGTCCCAAAAGGAGGTGCCATTAACTTCCTCCCGAGAAACATTTGTCCTTCACATAGCGAATACGCGCACTGTGGTACAGGCGCTTTTGAATACTGACCTCCCCCTGCATTTTGGAGCTTTGATCCAAACAATTTTCAATGCCTCGTCCACAACTGGCCTGGCTCATTTTTTTAAACTTGTAGGCTCAGGCCTCGTGACCTCCTTCCAAACTATTTTTGGTGTGATTCCGGCATTTTTTCATTCTATTTTCTCGAGCGTCTTTGGCGGTGTCCCGCTGATTCTGGCGCTGGTGGCAGGTGTGCTACTTTTACTTTTCATACTACGAAATGGCTGCTCTTTTTGTGCCACACGACAACCTGTCCCGTCTGCATCTTCTTCGTGACAGGATGCTTGAATATTATGGTACGCTGCCATTGGTGACTTTGAGCCTGGCGTATGGATTATCCTTCCGGTATTCCTACTTCACCTGCGTGCAACCTGTCTTTCACTGCCTAGATTGTCCTTTTGAATGGCCTCTGGATTTGTGCTTAACCAACACGGTGTCTCCGGTGCCGGATTATGATCGACTGATGAGGCACTTAGTGTCTCACGAGTTTGCCTGTTCTGGTGTTCGGATTATGGCCTGTGGTGCGGCGCATGGTATCCTGGGTAATTGGGACATCGCAAGAGCTGCCTATGACTTCTTGAATATGAGCTATCTGGAGGAACACGTCGGTTGCCCTCTGATCGTGCTAGAGGCTCCGCTTATTGAAGAACATGTATGTTCCTTTTCTTTGCTTAACTGGATGGCTGAAACTTTTAGTGGCTCTGCAAACGATTTCCGGTTGGAAGCCGTTGCCACGTATGCTGCATACACGTTCATGGATTGAGTGTACCGTGATCCACTGTCTTTTTTCTGCCATGTGCTGAACATTACCGATGACTTTGGATTGCTGGCCAACACAGCGGTTTTTTTCATTTTTTTTCCTTTCCCTTTGTGAGGTTTTATTTTTTTCTTTTTCTCCAGTTTTCTTTTTTCTTTCGAACTTTGTCTTTACCGATAATTGGTTTCAAATTGAATACGCCTTGTTCTGCTCTGTCGAAACTGAACTCTGCGTTCTCTCATTTCTTCCCTACTGGTTAGTGCTTCGATCAAGGGGGCATGTAGTAGGGACTCCCTTAATACGTACATACATTGTTAAGTTAGCATAACCACGTTAGATGTTAGAAAGCCATCTTGCTGCTTTTGCACACGACACTGCGTCTACATGTTATTGTTTAAACAAACTGCTGACTCGCGCTTTGCCTCACACGAAAGCAATCTGTTGTTACCATCCCGAGCTCTGCGCAGCGACCTTGGTCTGTACATGGTGTAACAAACAGTCTGGGTTGTTAGACAATGCATGTTTTCCACTCTAGGTTGATCGACCCACTATTTAGCCATAACACACGGGCAGCTGCGAATACCTGAAAGTTGGTGCTTTTAATATTGCAGACATCATGTTTAATATTCAGACCGAAGACGAGCCTTCCTGCGAGAAGACTCCTGATGCTCCTGTGATGTGATTTCACTAAGCTGATCTTTGAGGTATGGGGTCCCCCATTCAAGCCTAAGAGACCTTCTATTAGCATAATAATAATATTAGCTTCTTAGTAAAGGGAAGGTGGTAGTATCCACTGTCATTTATAACATGATCACTCCTTTTATATTCTATGGTATTGTAACGATGCTGATGGTTTTGATTATAATCATTTGTCTGCTTGTATTAGCCAAAGTACTGCATCTTAGGACACGTGGTCTATAAAAATAAACTCTTTTTATTTTCACCGTGTCTCATTTGATTCTTGTTGTGGACTGATGAGAGAATAATATACGAACAGGTATTTCCGATTCCCACCATTCCTGAGAGTACACTGAGTAGCTTGTTCTGGGTTGTCTTTTCATTGGGATCGCCGAGCCAAATCTCGGATAACGAATGGGACACTTATGCTAGCCGGATACTGGGTTCTGGGTTCTGAGGTGAGTTTCTGGTACACCACAATTCACTGAGGTCCTGGGGTTCTACGTATAGTTCTGTGTATAAGCAGAATCCCTGCAACAATCCTACAATGTTCAGACCAATTATCACTTCTGCACTACAACAGCCACCAAAATTTAAATGTAGGCATAAAAACACACAAAAGGCAAAGGAGTGGTATGCCACCTCTTCCTGCTGTATAGCTCGTACAAAATGAATTATATTAAAATGCGAGGGCGAGAAGCACTGAATCACTACTCCAGTAGATGACTTCTCCCACTCCTACAAATTCCCAACAAGGAACAGTGTGAACATTTATTTGCACGGTCAGCGTGGATACAGTATGTTATTTGGAGTATGTAAATCGTGTTAGGGTCATTCAAGAGTTACTTAAAGGGCATGTTATACTGCAATCTGAGTGTGGCACCACCTAATAGGTGAAAGTGAAGCTGTTACACACCCGTACCATTGTGCCATACAGTGAGTACATCCGAAGTCCAGCTGACACATATACTAAAGCCCCGTGGAGTTACCCTGAAATGGAAGTCCACAGTGTGCCTTAGGGTTGAAAAGATGAGACAAGGCAAATTATGATGCATAAAGTGGCACATTTTCTAGAATTAATATATGGCTGTTACGCTATTTTAGCACAAAGTAATATTGTCTGCCAAAACGTTTCATCGCATTGGCAGCAGTTTACCAACTGAACACATCAATCAGAAACTGAATGGTTAACAGTTAACCTTTCTTACACAGCGCAAAACCACATATGATGTTTTTTAAAAAACTTTTGATCAGTTTGAGTTAAAAACCATGGGGTAGATTTATAACGGACTTGCGCCACTTTTACGCCGCCGTTGCGTCACTTTTGTGACGCAGCGGCGGCGTAAACCCTGCGCCATGTTGCGCCCCATTTACAACGTGACGCATCTAGGGATATGCGTCACGTTGTAAAGCTTGCGCCACATGTGGGCGTACCTGCACAGGGGGGGGGCGTTCCGGCGCAGGAACGCCTCCGAAAAGTGGCTGAGTGAAATCTACAAGATTTCACTCAGTCACTTTTCCGGCCATGCTGCATCAAAACCCTGCGCCTGCTTGAAGCAGGCGTAAGGATTGACGCAGCATTGTAACGATAGGGCACCCCCTTGCTGGAGCTGCGTCGCCCTTGCGACGCAACTCCAGCAATACGCCAACCTTCCGCCATCAGATGCGTCACGCATCTGTTTATCCTTGCGCCATGATGCACTGCATTGTAAATGCGGCGCATGTATTGTGGCGCAAGGGTAAACTTTCGTGACGCATCTTCCCTGGCGCATCCATGCTGATTTGCAGGGATGCGCCAGGGAACATAAATCTGCCCCCAACATGTTTTGGGGGAAACCTCCAGATAATTCAACAACTGGTGTGTTATGTGACAAGTGTAGTAAAGTCATAATTATGTCGATAATGCCACTCTAGACTCTGTCAGACGCACTGGAGTACATCAGGAAGTACTTAATATTGAACGTTGCCTCGCTGACAACATGTGCAATGATTTCTTAACGATGACGTTTGATATAATTACTAGGGCAGAGGGCTTGGAGAATGGAAGGCTGATATATTTTCTTATTTAATTGTTGTCCTTTGTGCTACAGTAATGAGATCAAATTTGAGACGAAATTCTGGAGAACGCCAGTCCATCTACGTCATGTGACATCAATGTATCATAGTGTTAATATTTTTAAAGTTCAATGGTTTGAAAGAAAAGTCATTATCTGAAAACATAAAACCACACTACCTAGCCATTTCCACTAAAATGAGTGCAATTTATACAATGATCAGAATATTCTGATTAAAGATCATTGGAAACCATAATTTACTTTGATCACAATGGCTCATTATGCTTGAATAATCTCTCAAAATGTTTCTAACTTTTAACAGAGCTAATTGCTCTTAGGTACAATATTCGATTTTTTTGTATTGATTGTGGCATTACAAAGCCGGCTGGGATTGTTTTTTTGAAGGGCTCCATGACAACGTTTTTGTCCGGTAATATTTCAGTCTTCAAAGACCATAAACATTAAATGAAGGTAGTGAAAAGCAGAAGTAAAATACATATTTTACGAGGGATACATTTTGACATTAACAGTGCTGAATACCACTGTTATGGGTCCTATGCTGCGATGAAGCTAATTCTACAACTACTTGTTGCAAAGCCTTTCTTGTAAAAAAGTTCTAAAATTCATCCTTGAATTTTCATAAACGAATCCCAAACGTACATTACTCATTGGTTAGCTGACTTTTAAAATCATTCAAATTAATATGCAATTCAATATAAAATTTCCTAGCTATGGTGACAGAAAGTTTCAAATCTATTAATCACACGGAGGTGAGGACTATACTCATTTTTCTTCACTTCATTCCATACAGCAGCCATTTAATAAATAAACTACGTTTCCCAGAAAAACATCAGGGAATGAGAAAAACATCACAAACAATCAATAAACAGTCCATGTAATATAATCCTTCTTCTCTGTTTACGTCCCCTCTTTCTTCGCCGATCAGGCAGCCATGAGTCAAGTGTGTTTCATTGCCTTCTCGCTTAACTGTTGTGTTCTATTTTTCATTGAATTCTTGTGCCTGTTTAACGTATCTGATCAGAGTATTGAGTCTTTGCACATTCTGATGTGGTATTTCCTTTCACAGGGGCTGCGGGAGTACGTCTCAGAGCTCCTCAAGCAGCTCGTAGGGCTCTGCTGAGAGCCACGTGTGTGCGGTCCTGACCCCCACACACTACAGGTCACTCACAGTACAACGAGTCAGTCACGGCTCCTGGAGGGAGTGCTGCGGGCAGTAGGGCGGGGCGGGGGAGGAGCAGGGTGGGGAGTAGTAAACTCCGGCATACGACTGACCGGAGTTAAGTACATAAATAAAACGAATTACATTGCGCGCGCTGCAAAGCCATAATTTGTTTTATTTATTTATTAATGTACTTAACTCCAGTCGACCGTATGCCGGAGTTTACTATCCCCCACTCTGCCCCTCTCCCACCCCACCGCCCTGCAGCAATCCCTCCAGGAGTCGCAACAGCAACAAGACAATACTCGGGCTCTGCAAGTGTTGCACGCCATTTCTGCAGTGACAGAGATGCAGAATCGCCGAGCCTTGGTCTGCCTCAGGTGCCACCAGACCAGCCTAGAAGACTCTACGCCCCGTGGCAGGGTCTGTAATTATGTGTGCTACCATGGTAGGCACTCAATGTATCGTAGCGGTGGCCGCCCCGGTCAAGGGTCAGAAATGCAAAAATTAACCCCGTTGGCGCCAGAATTAATGTGCCTGCAGGCATGTGCAAGCCTGTTTACTGGAATTTGGGGCTTGTTGAGTCAGTAGTTTCGCGGCCCCTACGTGTAAGGAATGTGTGTCCCGGGTGTCTTATAAGCCCTTGTTCAGCCTGCTTGATTTTTTTCTGTTGCAGAGCTATTTCGACCTTCTTTCCTTCTGTCAGCCACACGGCACCGCTGGGACCGGCCCAGAATGTTGACCCTTTGAATACTCTAAAGTGTCCCATTCAGTCGCGGCTCCTAGAGGGAGTGCTACGGAGCAGCGGGACCATTTGCGTTGAGCGCGTGCAATGTAATTTGTTTTATTTTTTATGTACCTAACTCTGGTCGGCCGTATGCCAGAGTTTACTACCCCTCACCCTGCCCCTGCCCCTCCCCCGCCCCATCCCACCGCCCCGCAGCACTCCCTCCAGGAGCCACGACTGGTCTCATTACCTTGAGTCTTTGACTCTGCTGAATAGCTAGACTGCCCAGCAACATAAGTGGTCTGCCATTCAGGAAACAGAAAGCGATTATATGGAGGAGCAGGATTTCTCCTTCCTGCCAATGGATTATGAGATTTGCGACGCAGTAGACGCCTCCATACAGCATGCTGTAACCCTGGCCTTGGGTAGCGCCAGCACAGGTAAATGCAGTGGGGAAAGTCAACGGATGATGGAATAGGTATAATGAAATAAATTAATAACACCTATTCTGTCATCTGTCGGATTCCCCCTTCTGCCACGCCCTGCCCCGCCACCGTGCTTACCTGTGCCAGCCACCACTGTCCTTGGTGCCCCTAGAATGTAAAATTGAAAAGCTGGCTAAGGAACAGCATCAGAAAGTATCACATCATGCGCCTAAGTACCCTGCAGATCAGGGCATTGAAAAGGACATTATTGAGCGCATCAAAAAGGCCTTCTTACAAGCACAACCACAGGCACCAGCGCCGGACCCCTTTGTGCTGCACACTCCCTCTCCCTGCCCCTTTGGGGTTGACGACTCTCCCCATTCAGATCACCATGGTGCCCCTCAGCAGACGAAGCCCCAATTCCTCTTACCCATACAGCTGTCCCAGACTCCGAAACAGCAGATATGTTAGATTCAGATGATCTCCTTTATCCTAGGTCTTCTTTGTGGTCTCCCAACAAGAAGGTAGTAGTGGCAGGGAGGCTACGCAAGCTGCTGGACAAAGACGTACGAGCCCGCCTTTCGGCGGAATGCCCCTGACTATTTCTGTAGAGCAAGGTGGTCCTTACTGTGGAGATAGATGAGCGTATGGTTACCAGTGGTGGCTGGTGACATTTAAAAGTGGTGTGGCGTAAAATAATTGTCGTATTGCACTGTGGCGAGCAAGCAGAGCGAGCCAGCCAGTACAACCTACGGGGAGGTTCGGGGGGTTCATCCCCCTGAGTAAATTTTGAAAAAAGTGGACAAATGGTGCATTTTAAAGCAAATTTGAGAAATTCAAATAATAATACATTTAAATGACCTAACACATGAAGTAAAGTTGGAATAAAGTAATTAGAAGTAGCAATTAGGAGTAGAATTATCAAAACTTTCCCCGGTGCAGATGTTACGATATTAATTCAATCTCCTGTATGGATGAGACTGGACTGTCAAAAACTCTACTGATAGGAATTCCCCACATATGTACAAAGATTAGGCACCCACTCCTCCCTCTCCAACCCCACAGACATATAAAGATTAGGCACCCACTCCTCCCTCTCCAACCCTGCAGATGTATAAAGATTAGGCACCCACTCCTCCCTCTCCAACCCCGCAGATGTACAAAGATTAGGCACCCACTCCTCCCTCTCCAACCCCGCAGATGTACAAAGATTAGGCACCCACACCTCCCTCTCCAACCCCGCAGATGTACAAAGATTAGGCACCCACTCCTCCCTCTCCAACCCCGCAGATGTACAAAGATTAGGCACCCACTCCTCCCTCTCCAACCCCGCAGATGTACAAAGATTAGGCACCCACTCCTCCCTCTCCAACCCCACAGACATATAAAGATTAGGCACCCACTCCTCTCTCTCCAACCCCGCAGATGTATAAAGATTAGGCACCCACTCCTCCCTCTCCAACCCCGCAGATGTACAAAGATTAGGCACCCACTCCTCCCTCTCCAACCCCGCAGATGTACAAAGATTAGGCACCCACATCTCCCTCTCCAACCCCGCAGATGTACAAAGATTAGGCACCCACTCCTCCCTCTCCAACCCCGCAGATGTACAAAGATTAGGCACCCACTCCTCCCTCGCCAACCCTGCAGATGTACAAAGATTAGGCACCCACACCTCCCTCTCCAACCCCACAGACATATAAAGATTAGGCACCCACTCCTCCCTCTCCAACCCCGCAGATGTATAAAGATTAGGCACCCACTCCTCCCTCTCCAACCCTGCAGATGTACAAAGATTAGGCACCCACTTCTCCCTCTCCAACCCCGCAGGTGTACAAAAATTAGGCACCCACACCTCCCTCTCCAACCCCGCAGATGTACAAAGATTAGGCACCCACTCCTCCCTCTCCAGCCCTGCAGATGTACAAAGATTAGGCACCCACTCTTCCCTCTCCAACCCCACAGATGTACAAAGATTAGGCACCAACTCCTCCCTCTCCAACCCCACAGATGTACAAAGATTAGGCACCCACTCCTCCCTATCCAACTCCACAGATGTATAAGGATTAGGCACCCACTCCTCCCCACAGATGTATAACAGCTCTGCCCATGGCACTGTCATTTGCACTGAGGTTTCCGATTTGAGTGACCTACAGGTAACAGGTTGAGGACGGCCTTATCATTTAAACACTCTCAATTTGCGGCTTAGGTGAAATAAATGTCTTATTAAGTCAACAAACTAAATAAAGTCTAGAATTTGAAAAACTGCCTCCTGATTAACCAACTCTCGTTCAGCATTTACAAACAACCCCTCAGAAGCAGAACACCTACATTGGTATCTTTCTTGACTGAGGTAACGATGTCATCGCTAAAGAAGAGCACACGCATCATTTGAACAAAGAAAGATTTCATTTAAAATGGAGACGACATTTGAAAGGGGAAGTCACGGCCGGCAATGCATGATGGGTGGGGGGGTGGAAATGGGGTCGTTGCGGGGGATATGGGGGAGGCGGGAGGGGTAACGGGATTGAATTTCATTGGGGACAGCAAATATTATTAAACTGGGCCTGGAGTATGTGGATTCTCTGAGGTTTTGAGCTGTGAGGAAGCTGTAACATGGACTGCTGAAAGAGGTCGGGAGGATCATTTGTGGAGCAGTCCAAGGATAATGACATATTCTATGAAAATTGTGCATGAGTAAAAACAATTCGACCCCCTACTATCAGAAGGGGAGCAGAGGTGAAGCAATTCCAGTTGCGCAGTATGAATTCAACACAAACCCAGGCGCGTGTGAGAGGTTCATAAGGGCACTGAAACAATTGATTTTCTGCGTGGGTATAATTGATGACACATGCTGCTCGCGACCCCCCCGAGACTGGAAGTTTGCCCTATGTCAGCTTTATCCCGCAAGGCAGGTTCTATAAGGGGGCAGGGGAGCCCCCTGGCCTACCCAAGGCCCATTCAAAAGTAGTGCATCTAGTCTTAATGGCGTTTTAAGTGTGCCTGAGGTACTCACGCTCTAACCGCCTCACTCCCATAATAACCAGCAACAACGTGGGGTACGAAAAGTTCCTTTGTGCATAGCTGTGAAGTCAGCACAAATGCAAACTAAATAATTTAAAATAAAATATAAAACTAACTCACCGTCCCGCAGCCGTGTCCCGACTCCCGCCATCCGGCGCGTTTTCCTGCAGCAGCTCTCATCAGGAGGAAAGCCACCCACAGGCAGAGCTCCCTCCCCTCTGCCAATCACAACACTGCAATGGCAGCGTTGTGATTGGTGCGGTGCAGGTGCACAGCACCCCACCCGGGAGCCTAATCGGAGGCCCTTTTCTCTATGTAGGTTGCATGCAGCCGCCTACATAGAGAAGAGGGAGAGTGCGCATGACTGCTTTGGTCAGCCCCAGGCCGACCAAAGCAGTCAGGTTCCACAACAGTGGGGAAGCCACTTCCCTGCTGCCCTCGAACAGGACCGCCCACCCTCCCTCCCACACCCAGGCACTTTTGCATTCTCGCAGTGCGAGAAGCAGAAACATTAAATGGTAGTTTCATCATTTTTTGTTTCTGCTTCTCGCACTGCGAGAAAGCAGTGGGGCAACGCCCCCAAGCCCTAATGGGGGAGACTCCACTGATGGTTATGTTCTTGACAAAGTAATTTAGGGACCCCAAGAAGGGCAGTGATCGCCTATGGAGGTCATGCCAAGAAATGTTATTGGATTTGACAGGGCCGATCACAAATATATTAGACATGGCTGAAGAAGCCAAGCATTATGGCATAACAAAGCCGCCTGGAAAAATCATTTTGATGGGCTCCATGACAACTTTTATGTCCTGTAATATTTCAGCTTTCAAAGAACATAAACATTAAAGAAGGTAAGTGAAAAGCAGCTGTAAAATACATATTTTACGAGGGGTACATTTTTACAGCTAATTCTATAACTACTTGTTATTAAGCCTTTCTAGTAAAAATGTTCTAAAATTCATCCATAAACGTATCCCAAACATACATTACTCATTGGTTAGTTGACTATCAAAATCTGCCATATTGATATGCATTACAATCAGATTTCAAATACCGTCCGTTTATATTGTTTCTAATTTAACTACAGTATAGAGTTTATTGTCCCTATAGCAAAATGTTCAATGCTGTGCCATATTTCAGCCAAAATTTGTTTTTGAAAACTTACTGTAAAATATTGGATTTCCTCCAAGCACCATTTCTGATTTTTTTCCGATTTATATAGTATTTTGGACTCTGGTGAAAACTGCTTTTCTTTGTCCAAGCCATGTCATCTCATACTTTAAACAGAGTTTGTCACAGTATGACACATTTTAGTACTGGTCTATGTTGCATATATTGTAATCTCTGCCTAGTTCCTCAGCTCCGTATTTAGAATGGTTAACACGTAATGTCCTGATTATTTTTCTGTCAGACTCCTGGAGTTTCAACTGTAAGGCAGTTGATGCTGGATAGCAGGGGAAGAACCACGTTCAGGTTGCTTGTCCTCAATAAACGTAGGCCCCAGTTATGAGCCAGTTTGTGTCGCTCTTGCACCACGTAACATGGTGTAAGAGTGACAGAAACATTACATGTGATTTATGTAGCCACGCAAGGCCACTTTGCATGGCCCTGAGTGGCTCCATAAATCTGGAGTATGGCATATCACTGCACTGCACTACTCTGCCCTGGAAAGGCATTCCATGCGTGTTTCATGGGTGTTTCCACGCATGTTGCATGGGTGTTTCCACGCAACTCCTTTGGTTTTTTTAAGCATTGCCAGATTTACCAGAGTTGGTAGACATGGGAATGCGCCAAAAAGATATGCCTTCTCAGGTGAGGCATAACGAGGAGAACTATCTCTATTTCGCCTTATTACTTCCTCTTTCTATGTGTGCAGCATTGTGCAGCACACATGGAAGGAGGAATATGTCTCTCTGGATTGTTTTTGTGCAATAAAACAATCCTGCACGCAATGCAGGCACCCTTACACAATGGTGCTAGGCTGTCAAAAGGGTGCCAACACAGGGGAAAATGCAGAAATGCGCTGTATCACCTTAAATATGGTGCATTCCTGCCCTTTTACTGTCATGAAGTGCAGAACAGGAATGTGAGTTACTGCCCTGCACTCCATGACATTCTCGTAAATAGGCACCTTAGTTTGTTCCCAGTGTTTTCAACTTTTGAGTGTCAGCACTGTGCCACAGAAGTAAACGCAATATGGTGAAGGCCTGAAGTACTCTGTGGGACTATGCTCACTGCTTGACCAGTGTGGCTGATCTTTGGGTGCCAACAGTGTTCTGTGGAGGGGTACTGCACCAGATAGTTGCAGGTGGAGGGTGCTCATGCAAACATTGCTGTTTCAGTCTGTGCATCAGTATGCCAGCAAAAATAGTACTGGTTTAGATCCATACTTAGTCTATTTACTCACAGTCTTGCACATGATGAAGTACATTTGAGATTTCAACCCTGCAGTTTCCTTGTTCAACCAAACACATAATAACGTTTAAGGGAAAGTCCCTTAGCAAAAGTGGTTGAAGTGTTTCGAGTCTTTGTTTTGAAGTCAGCACATCTTCAATGGAGTATGCAACTTACTAGCACACTATTTCCTTCATAATAAAGGAAAAAAAATCAAAGTGAAAGGAGCATTTGAAGCATAGGTATTCCATTAGTTACTATATCTAAGATAGTTATTTCTTTTTACATTCCAGACACTGTCTGCACCAAACACGGAATCATCATCTATTCCTCCACGTATTTTTCTTGCTCAATTTATCAATCCACCCATTGAATAGGAGGAGTGGGTGGATATGTTTGAGAATTATATCGAAGCCCTGAATGATCAGGATTTCCACCCAAGCAGGAAGCAGGAAGAAGGTGATTTTGCTTAGTTCTTTAGGGAAAGAAGGGCAACGTGTTTTTGAATATTTACCACCTGTTATAGACCATGGTGGTCAGCCAATTGAAGACAGCAAAACAGAGACTCCAGCTGAGATTTGCAGAAGGCACTAATATTGTTATAAGTAGGCATAACTTCCATACTCAGCCACAGCAAGCAGGTAGGAGAAAGTTTTTATTAAAACGCAAAATAATGTAGATAAAGAGACCTCTACAATGTTAACGTGCAATTGATAATGAACTGACACAACATTAAAATGTGCAAAAACACATGTAACCAAACCTGTTAGTGTTAGGCCTCGAAATGTTTAAAGCAAGATTAATTTTTCAAGCAGCAAAATTAAATGTGCTGAGACGTGTGCACAAAATGCTTGAAAGTTGACCTTACCATAACGATGCTTTAAATGAAAGCTGCACATCATATAGCAAGAATGCTTCTGATTAATAACAACATTTTGAAATGTTTTGCTAGAAACACTTTATCATTGAATAGAATGATTTTATATTATTTCACACATTAATTACAACACAATGCTGTTCCTTCACATAGTTTACCCATTTCATAATGAAGAAATGTGATGCTGAATAATATTTGTTGCAGAAGATGTTTCTATTTTAACATAGCCTATTGTTTAGCCTAATATGCAGATGTTTCATGAGAAGGTTAAGAATGCGTTCATACACATGGTAAAGGAGGTCTAAGAATCAAAGGACCTCATATGTAGACATACTTTTAAGAAATGTTTCAAACTTGATGAAAGTCTTAGTAAGTCCTTTGTGAGTGGATGTGGGAAAGGATGAAACGGACCTGTTCTCAAGAAGAATTGGAAGCTGATTGGACAAGAAGAACAGATGTTACACAAACTGCAGCATTTCTTTTGATTGTTTATACTGGTGTGTGTTTGTAGAGTAGGTTATCACTTCTTCCACACATCTTTTCCATCTATGCACTTACCCATACCATTTGTCCACACTGAAGCTGAACGCTAACAGCTTTATGCTGAAGGTTGAATTCGGATTTGCTGTCCCTTTTCTGACCAGATTGTTTTTTGCAGCCACTACTGCTACTGCATGACTATTGTTTCTTTGCTGAGACTCTACTGCGTTTGGTGAATTTCTCTTTATGGGAAGTTTGGCTGTTACTGATTGATTTAATTTTGAGCTTTATGCTCTATCTTACACCTCTCAAATGTGGACTCTTTATAGGTTTCCTGCTAACATACTTTTCCCCTCATTATCTAGACTTGGAAATTCTTACCATTATTGAAGGTGCTTGATGCATTATTTGTTATGATTTCCTCTAACCATCTTTCATTGTTAATTCTGAAATTTGACTGGCACTTCAACTAACTGAAGAAAAAGAAAACTTACCAAATGCTTTTTAATGGAAATAAAACCCTCAAACTAATCAAAACTCTCATCATTGACTGAACTTAGTAATATCATTGTGATGTAAATTTTGTGATGTATAGTTCCTGATCTTCTCCTAAACGGTGGCAAAGATCCATCACAGGGGAGTGATAGACAAACACCGAAGAATGGGCATCAACCTGGTTGGTGTGAGATAGGTATGTTAAACCATCCTATTCAAATAGAATCTCCCTCCAGCACACGACAATCTATGGATGTCAATTTGATGAGATGATGGATGAGATGATCCATGATCAGTTCATCAATCAGTGTAGAAACAAAATAAATTAAGCGAGAAAATGGACTGCTAAGAACCCATCATTAAAATATGCCATGGAAATAGATAGGGTTGTTAAACAAATTGAATATTGTATGCAGGAAATAGAGAAAAGGGAGGCAATGAGGTGGCGTTTATGCCAAAAGATGAAATTTATGTGAAACAACTTCAATATTCAGTACTACAGGTGGAAAAGATGTAAAAATGAGTAGTCAGAACAAAAAGGTGTGTGGGAGGTGTGGTAGTAATTATCATACTTCTGATTCAAAGGCTTGCTATGCCCCTAACAAGAAGTGTAACAAGTGTGGCCGGTAAGGGCATTTTGCCAGATTGTGTAAATACAATGGCAAATATACTCCAAATTTGCCTGCGGCAATGATTGCAGAGGAGTGGCAGTCTGGTTTGGAATCCCGGAATGCAGACACATTTTTGTGTGTTGGCAATAAAGTCAGTTACATGGGTAGGAAAAATATACCAAAGGAGGAGTTTGTAATTTAAAACAAGAAAGTGGAACTGATGGTCGATTCTGGTTCTATGTACACCATTATACCTAGATATATGCTTTTAACTGAGTGGCCAGGAGTTAGATTGTTACCTAAAGACATAAATCCTGGTTGCTGTCATGGAGAGCAAATAGACATCATAAATTATGGGGCATATTCTCAAGGAGCTAACGCCAAGTTATCTTCACTTTAGCGCAGCCAAAGTCGTGTTGAAATTACCGCCCCATTCGCAAGCTGGTGCTAACAGCCAATATCACCAGATTTCTAACTATAGCATCCTCCAAAAACATCACCACAGATGACCCCGGCAACTATCGCTAATGAGATTCAGAGCAGGTGTGAGACCGGCCTCACGGCGTTGCCCTCTCCATCATCCAGCCAACCTGCAACCACCCTCAAGACACGACATCCCTGACTCCGGCCGCCCCAACCAGCCCCGATCCACGGGCCGGCCAGAGGCCTGACAGACTCAACACCCTACCACGCATGCCCAACCGAGGGAGCGGGAACCCTCGAGCCAGACCCAGAGGCGCCAGCCCAGTCACACCTCGGGTCGCCTTCCCCGGGAGGACTCAATCGGCCACCAGGCCCCTGGGGAGCAGGCGCCTCTCCTACCGAGCGTCTGGGGTCCCTCCCAGACCCACCTGAAAAGACCAAAGAAGTGAGCGGCAGGAAATCCCGCCGAACCCCCTCCGTCACCCCAGTCCCCCCTCTGCGAGCACTCCGGACTTCAAAGAACCAGCGGAGTATACCAAGGGGTGCCGGAGGAACAAGGAGAGAAAAGACCTGGAACCATCTGAGCCTGCTGACGCTGTCGCGGCTCCTGAACGCTGAATTCACCTGGGCCTGCTGAGTGACTCGCGGCCTCTTGCTATTGAACCATCCGAGCCCTGCGGACGCGGTCGCGGCTCCCGAACACTGTTCCACCTAGGCCTGCTGAGTGACTCGCGGCCCCCAGATATTGAACCATCTGAGCCCTGCTGACGGAATCGCGGCTCCTGAACTCCGACCACCTGTGCCTGCTGAGAGACTCGCGGCGCTCCCCTTGAGGACGACTCGGTAAGAGATCGGCCAGAGACACGACACCCTCCAGCTCGAGGATTGTGAGCTTCCGCAGGGTATTTCGCAGAGACACTATCTTGAAAGACTGTCCCGCTACCCCCATTCCCCACGACTGATTTGTGGTACGTTGTGCCACTGCTGTACTATTTGCCTTTTGGGTCATAAAGATCCCTTGAAATCATCGATAAAAGAACTTATCGTCCTACAAAGAATACGTGTGGTGTCCCTCTGTTCACAGTGCAGATCAGGGTGTGCGCGCCTGGTTCGGCTTACTTGGGAGAGGTGGGTCAAAGGGGTGGGCAAGACGTGTATCGAACCCCCTTCCGGCGAACGCCTTTCCAACATTTGGTGGCAGACGACGGGATCCGAGCCGACACCGAAGGAGAGCGTGCAGTAAACGACTGACGCACTACCAAAACAGAAATGGAAGGAGAAACCTCCCTGGGTGCCA
This sequence comes from Triturus cristatus, assembly GCF_964204655.1. Lineage (NCBI taxonomy): Eukaryota > Metazoa > Chordata > Amphibia > Caudata > Salamandridae > Triturus > Triturus cristatus. The sequence continues at coordinate 885,530,204 of NC_140583.1, forward strand.
CAGGTACCGAAATAAGCTCACCGTTCCGAGAAGATCAATTGGACTATTACACGCATAGAGAACTAAAACAGTTTTGCAAAGACCTTGGCATCGCTACCACCGGACTGAGCACAAAGGAAGACTTCCAGAAAGTACTGAAAGCCTGGGTCGAGACGGGGGCGCCCCCGACCCAAACGGAAGGAGACTCTACCCATGAACAAACAAGCACCCCAGCGAGAAACAACGGGCCAGAGGGGAACCTGTCCTCCGAGGAACTAGCGGACCGAGAGAGAAGCCGCAACCACGAACTGGAACTGGCAAAACTAAAAATCGAGGGAGAGATAAAACTGGCAGAGAAGAAGTTAGCCGTCGAGCAGTTACGGCTACAAGGGGAACTCGAAGAGAAGAGACTCCAAAGGGAGCACGACAAAAGAAACTCCAGCTAGAACATGAACGTGGCCTGAAGGAGATTGAGTGGCGGGCTAGACACGAAAAGTCACAGCCGCCCGGGAATCCCCAGCCCGCTCCCGCCGGGGAAACCAAAGTTCACATCCCCAAGGATGTGGTCAAGGAGTATTATAAGAACGATGATATCCAGCAGTGGTTTAAAGCCTACGAAGTCGCCATGACCTCTCACCGAGTCCCGCAGAAGGATTGGGGGGCTGGCCTATGGGGCCGGTTCTTAAGCGAAGGAAGGGACACTCTGCTCGATCTGCCCTCCGCGGTCATGAACTCCTACAGCCACATGAAGGAAGCCCTCGTGGGCCGGTACGGACTCACCCCCGAAATGTACCGACAACGGTTCCGAGATTGCAAAAAGATACCGGGCACCACGTGGGTCGAATACGTGAACTTTCACAGCCGAGCCTTGGACGGGTGGATCAAGGGCAGCAAGGTCTCCACCTTCGAAGAACTGTTCGATCTGATCGCCTGGGAACATTTAGCGGCCAATTGCTTTATAGAACTGCGCCAGCATCTCCTAGACAGTAAACTCACCGACCCTCGGAAGCTGGCTGCTGAGGCTGATCGTTGGGTGAACACCCGGGCCACCCGGGGCCCCGTGGGGGACTACGGCCGCAACAGTCAGGGTCCCCCCTGCCAGAGGGGCGGAGGGAACCACGGCCGACCAAGAGACTTTGCCGGGGGGTCCTCCACCAGCCCCCCCAGCAGCCCACCAGCGGCGGGTTCGGCCCAGTCTCCAGCCAGCACCGGAGCCCCAGGACGACCAGGTCCACGAGCTAGGATCACCTGCTTCCGCTGCCAGCAGCCCGGACACTACGCCAATGACCCCCAGTGTCCCCAGTATCAGCGAACCACAACGACCAACCCCACGACCCGGCAGATGGCCTCCGTGGCTCTGGGGGAAGAAATGGAAGACTCCGAGGAATGGGAACCGGCGGCCATGGCCCTGGTCTCCCTTGGTGATCGAGAAATGGTCCCCGGGACACCCTTGCCCGCCAACACAGAGAAATACCGACAGCAGGTGACTATCAACGGCCACCGAGTCGAGGGCCTTCGCGACACCGGGGCGAGTGTCACCGCGGTCCACCGCAGCCTAATTTCCGAAGACCAGATCCTAGCCGGGGCCCTCTGTCCGGTCGTATCCTCCGACAATTCTGAGAGCCTCTGCCAGATGGCCCTGGTGCCCTTCGAGTGGGGAGGGGTCTCCGGAGAACTGAAGGTAGCGGTCCGGACCTCGCAGCCCGTAGACTGCCTCCTGGGCAACGACCTGGAAAATTCCCCGTGGGGGCAGGTAGAACGAAGAGCCCACCTAGAGATGATGGGCCTACCAGAATGGGTCTGCGCCACCACGCGCTCCATGACCGCGCGAGTGGCCCCCTCCAAGGGCGGTGAAGCCCTCTTACCGAACACTTTCCCCGAGAACAGGGACCCCCTACCAGAAGCAGACAACCCTCCTTCCGAGGAAGAAGGAGACACTAACCCAGGGGAAGGACCGGAACCTTCCGCCCCAGAGGCCCCGATGGAACCCGAAGAACTGCCCGACTTGGCCCAGTGGCACTGCGAAGGGGGGCCCTCCCGCGAAGAGTTCTGCCAGGAACAGACCACTTGCCCCTCCCTCGAGGGACTTAGACAACAAGCCGAAGCCCAGGTCGCCGGGGATCAAACCGGAACCCATTGGGTCTATTGGGACAATGGCCTCCTCTACAGCGAGCAAAAGTCCGCCGAGCTAGGCGCAGCATGAGTACTGGTGATACCCCTGCGGTTCCGGAGCCTCCTCCTGGGCCTGGCCCACGATGTACCCTTGGCAGGACACTTAGGCCAAGACAAGACCTACCAGCGATTGGTGACCCACTTCTATTGGCCCAAGATGCGAGCGCACGTAGAAGCACACTGCAAGTCCTGCCTCACGTGCCAGGGCAGTGGGAAGAGTGGCGGAAAACGCAAAGCTCCCTTACAACCGTTCCCCGTTGTAAGTACCCCGTTCGAGCGGGTCGGCATCGACATCGTGGGACCCCTGGATCCGAAGACCGCCCAGGGCCACAGATTCATCCTCGTCCTGGTGGACCATGCCACCCGCTACCCCGAGGCCATCCCCCTCCGCACCGTGACGGCTCCCGTGGTAGGCCGGGCTCTCATGGGGATCTTCTCCCGTGTCGGATTTCCCCGCGAGGTAGTGAGTGATCGCGGCACTAACTTTATATCCCGCTACATGAAGTCCCTGTGGCAGCAGTGCAGAGTCACGTATAAGTTCACAACCCCCTACCCCCCCCAGGGCAACGGCCTAGTGGAACGCTTCAACCGAACTCTGAAGGGAATGATCCTGGGCCTAGAAGAGCCCCTGCACCGGAAATGGGACGTCCTCCTCCCTTGCCTCCTGTTCGCGTACCGGGAGGTTCCCCAAAAGTCTCTGGGGTTCAGCCCCTTCGAACTGCTGTACGGACATCCCGTTCGAGGGCCCCTAAGCCTGGTCAAAGAGGGCTGGGAGACAAGCCCCCGGGGGACACCCCCAGATGTGTTCCGCTACATCCTGGCGCTCCGCAACCAGACGAGGAAGTTTAGGGAACTTGCAGAGGCTAACCTCGAGGCCAGCCAAGAGGAAATGAAGCGCTGGTATGACCAGAACGCAACCTTGGTCGAGTTCCAGCCGGGCCAGCAGGTTTGGGTCATGGCTCCGGTGAGACCCTGCGCCCTACAAGACAAATGGACTGGTCCATTCAAGGTGGTCAAACGGAAGAGCCAGGTCACGTATCTGGTCGACGTGCAGTCCCCACGGAACCCCCTCCGGGTCCTCCACGTAAACCGTCTCAAGCCCCACTTCGTAAGGACCGAACTGAGTTTGCTACTGGCCACCGATGAGGGGGCAGAAGAAGACACTGAACCCCTGCCCGATCTCCTGTGCACGAAAGAACTGGACGCTTCCGTGGAGGGTGTGAAACTGTCGGCCACCCTCACTCCCCAGCAGGCCGACGACTGCCGCCAGCTGCTCGGACAATTCGCAGACCTTTTCTCCCTCATTCCAAGGGTGACCGACTGGTGTGTCCACGACGTGGACATCGGCGACTGCCCGCCTGTGAGACACCGAGCCTACCGGGTGCCTGACCGGGTCCGCACCTGCATCAAGACCGAGGTACAGAAAATGCTCAACCTAGGGGTCATCGAGCCCTCCGACAGCCCCTGGGCCAGCCCGGTGGTTCTGGTCCCGAAGGCTGCCTCCCCAGGGGTTGCCCCCGAACTAAGATTCTGTGTAGACTATCGGGGGCTCAACGCGGTCACCCGCGCAGACGCTCACCCTATTCCCCGAGCCGACGAGCTCATCGACCGCCTGGGGGCCGCCCAGTTCCTCAGCACTTTCGACCTGACCTGCGGGTACTGGCAGATCGCTCTCACGGAAGGGGCGAAAGAGCGCTCTGCCTTCTCCACGCCAGATGGCCACTACCGCTTCAGGGTCATGCCGTTCGGAATGAAAAACGCCCCAGCCACGTTCCAGCGGTTGGTGAACAAGGTCCTGGCCGGACTCGAGGAGTTCAGCGCAGCGTACCTTGACGACATCGCCGTATTCAGCTCTCAATGGCACGTGCATCTCCAGCACCTCCGACAAGTACTAATGGCCCTGCGCCAAGCGGGCCTGACAGTGAAAGCCAGCAAATGCCAGCTCGGACAAGGCTCCGTGGTCTACCTGGGGCATCAGGTGGGCAGCGGCCAGGTCGCCCCTCTCCAGCCGAAGATCGATGCCATCAAGTCCTGGGAGCCCCCCACCACGCAGACAGAGGTTCGGGCCTTCCTGGGCCTTACGGGGTACTACCGGAGGTTCATTAAAAATTATGGTAGTATCGCAGGGCCCCTCACAGAGTTGACCTCCAAAAAGCTTCCGCAGAAGGTGCAGTGGACCCCCCAGTGCCAGCAGGCGTTCGACGCCTTGCAAACCGCCATGTGCACCGCTCCCGTACTCAAGGCCCCTGACTACTCCCAAGAGTTCGTGGTCCAGACCGACGCATCCGAACATGGCATCGGGGCCGTGCTCTCGCAGTTCGACGACAAGGGCATTGATCAGCCCATAGCCTTCATCAGCCGAAGGCTGCTGCCGAGAGAGCAGCGTTGGAGTACTATAGAGCGAGAGGCCTTTGCCGTAGTCTGGGCCCTCAAGAAACTGCGGCCCTACTTGTTCGGAACCCACTTTCGAGTACAGACGGACCACCGGCCCTTGCAGTGGCTAATGCGGATGAGGGGGGAGAACCCCAAGCTACTACGATGGTCCATCTCTCTCCAAGGGATGGATTTCACTGTCGAACATCGCCCCTGGACGGATCATGCCAACGCCGACGGCCTGTCCCGGTTCTTCCGCTTCGGCGAGGAGAACCCCCCAGTGGATGGGTAGTTCTCCACGCCTTTCAGCTGGGGGGGACGCGTGTGAGACCGGCCTCACGGCGTTGCCCTCTCCATCATCCAGCCAACCTGCAACCACCCTCAAGACACGACATCCCCGACTCCGGCCGCCCCAACCAGCCCCGATCCACGGGCCGGCCAGAGGCCTGACAGACTCAACACCCTACCACGCATGCCCAACCGAGGGAGCGGGAACCCTCGAGCCAGACCCAGAGGCGCCAGCCCAGTCACACCTCGGGTCGCCTTCCCCGGGAGGACTCAATCGGCCACCAGGCCCCTGGGGAGCAGGCGCCTCTCCTACCGAGCGTCTGGGGTCCCTCCCAGACCCACCTGAAAAGACCAAAGAAGTGAGCGGCAGGAAATCCCGCCGAACCCCCTCCGTCACCCCAGTCCCCCCTCTGCGAGCACTCCGGACTTCAAAGAACCAGCGGAGTATAACAAGGGGTGCCGGAGGAACAAGGAGAGAAAAGACCTGGAACCATCTGAGCCTGCTGACGCTGTCGCGGCTCCTGAACGCTGAATTCACCTGGGCCTGCTGAGTGACTCGCGGCCTCTTGCTATTGAACCATCCGAGCCCTGCGGACGAGGTCGCGGCTCCCGAACACTGTTCCACCTAGGCCTGCTGAGTGACTCGCGGCCCCCAGCTATTGAACCATCTGAGCCCTGCTGACGGAATCGCGGCTCCTGAACTCCGACCACCTGTGCCTGCTGAGAGACTCGCGGCGCTCCCCTTGAGGACGACTCGGTAAGAGATCGGCCAGAGACACGACACCCTCCAGCTCGAGGATTGTGAGCTTCCGCAGGGTATTTCGCAGAGACACTATCTTGAAAGACTGTCCCGCTACCCCCATTCCCCACGACTGATTTGTGGTACGTTGTGCCACTGCTGTACTATTTGCCTTTTGGGTCATAAAGATCCCTTGAAATCATCGATAAAAGAACTTATCGTCCTACAAAGAATACGTGTGGTGTCCCTCTGTTCACAGTGCAGATCAGGGTGTGCGCGCCTGGTTCGGCTTACTTGGGAGAGGTGGGTCAAAGGGGTGGGCAAGACGTGTATCGAACCCCCTTCCGGCGAACGCCTTTCCAACAGTAGGTGTTCCCGGGGAAAAAGCCGCCACACCTCAACATTCTCAACGACCAGCCAGATCTGCGAAAAGATCGCAAAACAGGTGATAAGGCACGGTAGCAGCAGGAAATTAACACCTGCTCTGAACTGGTGTTTAGTTGGACGACAGCCTGCACCAGAAAAGGGAGCCCAGCCCAGAGCCACACCTGAAGAACAACAGATGCCATGGAGCCAATGATCATGCAGCTCGGTGCCCCAACAGGGCCACAACACCCTCTGCCACCACCCCCAGAACCCCCGGCCCCCTCTGCCTCCCTACCGGACCAACACTGAGGCAGCTCAGACAAAGACAGAGAGCTCCTGAAAATGCACCAACCTCACAGACCCAACACCAGGGAATCTCATTGCCCACCACAGGCTCAAATGGACAACCATCCTACGCATCCTGACCACCATTGCCCACAGGCTGACGGTACCAACACAGAAGACAACCAACATCCCTCCGCAGACAAATCTGCACCTATTGGCCCTGGGACCTTCCAACCAACAAATGCCATAGTCAGAGGAGTCTCACAGCCAGCACAATCCAAGTCCATGACAACTGTCCCGGATGCCATCATCAGCCTGGTACCCCAGTACCCATACTCCCCCCACCCTGTGCATGAACAGCTGTAGACCAAGAAACGCGTCTACGCCATAGCTGCCTTCCGGCACTTGTCAGGGGGCATTTGACTGCACACATGTCCCACTTGTGCCCCCTGGCCACACTGCACTCAAGATCCGCTACCGAAAGCACCCGCATTCCAAAACTGTGCAGGCAATAGTGGACCACCGGGGAATCTCCACCAACGTCGACGCCAACCACCCATGCAGAGTGCATGAATCCTACATCTTCCGACAGTTCATCATCAACCGGCGCTTCCAGGCTGGCACCTACGGAAATGCACAGCTCGTTGGAAATTACCAAATGAACACACCACACACCTCAACTCCACAATCATGCAACTCACAACACTGGGAATGCACATGTCACTAACTCACATACGACATGCCAAACAACATGCCCACCCACCATCCACGACAGCACGACATACTGTGGCAACCTTGGCCAGCCATGCACATAAGCCATCAACGGCATGGCACCTCATCCACTCAATAGCAGATTGTGGGAAGAGGTGCGGACCAGGGATGTGCAAAGGAGGCAAGTGACCGATAAATGAGAATGTACACAATGCCAAGTGTGGCGTGGATGCGATGACCAGACTACAGTATGCAGACCACACACATATACATGTCGACATACACCGCTGGCGAATGGAGTGTAGTGGACAGTGGACGCAACCATGTCACCCCAGCCAGTGGGGAAGATCCCGGAAATGTAGCTTGTTACGTCCCCCCCTGTAAGTGTGAGTGGAGTGGGCTGGCCTAGTGTACGCCAGGCCAGTGTAGGGGTGTGAATAAAAAGAACGTGGCTCTGGGCGTGGTTCCATTCCAGAATGTAAAGAACAATGAGAGAGCTAGGGAGGCATGGGGTGCGTCCGTATCCCCTGTGGTATGTATTAGTATTATCAAAGTTGGACGAACCCAAGAGTGTTGGTACAACCACTGTCAAGCAGTGCTTGGGAACCCACTAGGTAAGTGAGAAGACCCCTCACACACCAACCTAGTTGGTGTCATGCTTCATCATAGGGGTCCCAACCGGGTGGCCTAATGCCCCCCCGGTTGTGCTTCGACGCCTGGCTACAGCGGAGCTGGTGTGGTGCAAAAGTGTGATGTGGTGAGAGTTTAAAAATATCTCTGAGAATCCTTGCCGAGGAAAATTTATTAATGGCGGCTCAGGATATAATAAAAATAAAACTATGTGATGCAACTACTAAAGAATTAAGTATCTAATAGTTGTATATGTGGGTGGTCTACATGTTTCAGCCCACGTCCGGGTTTTGAGGGGCTTTCGTCAGGACCAGAAAGTGCAGTGAGTGGCAAAGTTTAGGCCACGTGAAAGGTGAAAAATAAAAGGTAATTTACCTACACACTCGCTAAGGTGTGTGGAAACCGGTATCAGCTCAATGGCAGACACCGCAGCGAAAAAAGACCTGTGGGGAAAAAGAAAACACAACACAAAGACACATGTAACAAATAACAAATAATAATTATAAGATGCAGTCTTTACTTGTTGTGAAGGGAACAATATTTGCAGTTGGTCGTACTTGTGGCAACACACACATTGTGTTGGTGTGGCATGCTGCTAATGTCTGATGCTGACTACTGTCCGGTGATGAAAAGGGTGGGGTACGCCCTGTGAATTCTATCGGTGAGTCAGACAGACAGAAATGGTGTAAACTATACACGTGGGGTGCCTGGTATGTGCAGCAGGCAACTCTGAAGGTGATATTGTGTAGCCACTGACTGTGGTAGTCGGGCTAAGTAGTGAGAAATGCCCCGTGAGCGCTTATATGATTAGTATATCAAGTCTGTGTATAGCATTCCAACCACACGTGTCTGTTTGCCCACGCAGACTACTGCCCTCGGGCCACACTGCGCTGGAGTAGGTCACACATTTGGAACTGAGTCTTGATTTTTCAATGGCCGAGTACATATCATTGCATGCAAGGAGAGGTGTGAGGGGATGACTCGTTTCAGTCAGGAGGGAAAAAGGATCATTGTTACGGAGGTGATCGAACACTACCAACAACTGCCCTGGTGTCACTAACTCTGTGCATCGCAAGCCAATTACACGTGGCTGTGGGCCCTTGCTGACCGCTGCCTCCGGCCTACACTGCGGTCGAGTAGGTCACACATTTGGGACTGAGTCTTGATCATACAATGTCCAAGTACACACATTAATGCAGCATTTACATCACTGTACTCCCTTTGATGTGGTGACACCAAGTCTGTGCATAGCATCTCAACCACACGTGTCTGTGGGCTCTTGATGACTACGCCGTCGGCCCACACTGTGGTCCAGCAGGCCTCACGCCAATCCAGCCTGTACCAGTCAGGACACGTCATTGTCGCTGACTGACCACACACTCAGCTCTGGTTCTTTTACCTCCGTCAACCACGAGTCACCCCCAAATGCCATGTCAACGTTGTGTGTTAGTGTTCCAGGAGGAGCACGCTGGACTGTGTCTGGCCCGCACTGACCGCTGACTCGGACCTATACTGCGGTTGAGTAGGTCACAGATTTCGAACTCAGTCTTGATTTATTTATGGCTGACTTGATGTCATTGTACAGGCCTCATCGTGGACTGCATCCCCTTTCAGCTCCGGTGCCACTAAGTCTGTTCCCTGAGGTCCATGGATATTTTCTCATTGAACCTTGGTGGCGACTGAGTCCATGGACTGGGGGTTGTCGTCACCATCATGTCGGTGAAACTGACTTTGTGGCAAAAACCAGGCAGTAGCATTCCATTCCTTCATTTGCTGCTTCTGGACGGCTTCCACCCTCTGTATCATGCCCTAGAGGACACCTTCCACTGTCCCCTGCAACCCTCCGCCACATTCCCCTCGGACAACATTGAGAACTGGCTCAGCTCGCATGGCCCATCTCACTGCACCGCAAGTCACCATCCCATGGCAGTGTGCCTGTGCCAGCCGCAGTGCATCTGGGGTCACTAACTGCATCTCAAGTAAGGGACCCTGGCTCCTGAGGTATTGGAGGGCCTCTGAGATGATGGCCTTGGGGTCATCGACGCCATGTGTATATGGCCCTGCGCTGCGCGTTGCCTCTTGCCTCAACTGCATTACACCAGGGCTCACACATCAAATCAAGTCCTGACCAACCCGGACGTCGCATCACCGCAGGAGGCACATGCCACCACCACCAGGTCCACCTCTAAACGTCAAAGAGTCGAAACAGTCGTACGGGCAGAATGACAGAGTTGCACATACCTGTGGTGGATGCCATCATCTGCCTGATACGCTGCTCAGCACTCCAGGTGCCCCAACCCCAGTGCACTGCACCTCACGGACACTTCTGTTTGCATTTTGGGTGACCTCTGTACTAGCTCCGGCTACCTCCATGATGCTCCACAGTTGTCTTTGTTATGCTGCTGTTATCTGTTTCCGTTTTACTGCTGTTCACTGTTCAAGATTTTGCAAGCATCAACCCCTCCTTGCTGGCTGGCTTACACTCACCCCCCAAACATCCAGCACAGGCGTCACTGAACATGTGGCCCTGCCAATAAAGGGGCCGGGCGCACGTGCCCATGACCAGTTCCACGCACTATCTGCGTGTGTCCTTGTGGTCATTATATCTACATGAGGACCCTGGGCCCGACAACATTACATTGTGTACAGCAGACGCCAACATGTCACCGCAGGCAGCGTGTTGGACCTTGGACATGTAGCTTTATCATCACCCACTCAATACGTTAGAGGAGTGTACTGGGCCATCGTATGCAGGTCCAGCGTGGGGGTGTGAATTATAATTGCGGGCCACTAGGCGTGGTTTAGTCCTGGAAATGTGCATATGCATGTGTCTCTGTCGCAGTGTGGGTCTCCTTTGTGTGGTGTAAGTGGTCCCTGAGGGGAATTAGACACCCATGCATGTGGTCCAGTTTGTATTCCATGGGTTTGGACCCCACCCACACCTTTTCAGCCACCGCCATTTGGCATCCTGACACCTGGCAATGGAATGCCATGTGTAACTCAGTGAGGTGTTGGGAGCAAGCCGTGCTGGCGGGTGCTTCCTGCTCTGTGGTCTGTGCGGGGGCTGGGTTCTCCTCTATGTAGCTTGGCTGCCCTTGTGATGGATTGTCTGGAATGTCCATGAGCTGTTGTGGGGCGGCGGTGTCGAAGGTGTGGTGGTTCTCTCCAGCATCACTGGTGAGTTGACTGGTCTGCTCTGCTGGAGGTGTTGTTTGTCTCTCTGCAATGTGAAGGCGAGATGCATGTTGACATTGTGTTGACATGTATGTTGGCGCATCGTTCTTGTTTACAGGCAGACTGTATAACTATGTGCATTGTGACTGTTTGGGAGGTGCTGGATTTTGATCAGGGCAGGGGACATTTGGACTACATGACGGATGTGAGGTTGTACTTGTACATTTACTTCTCACAGTTTCCTGCTCTGTTAGATGTAGTTGGCCTGTTTCAGCGCATGAGCGCAGCCAGTTGTGTCCTCTGTTCTGCAGTGTGGGTGTTGCACTTTGTACCACATTGTCGTCAATGTGGATGTGCGGTTATTGCTATGTGTGTGCTGCAGTGTGCCACGGGGATGAGGGACATGATCCAGGGTCATTGTGGGTGAGCATTGTGCTACACATCTTTGTGCATGTGTGCCATTGTGCCCATCTCCCCCCACCCCCCCAGTCGTTATTCACCCTGTTGATGTTGTGTCAGGTGCTCTCGAGCTGTGTCCTGATTCCCACCTCCTTGCAGCGTCTCCACACTGATGACTGTGGCCCCCGTTTCCTCCTGCTCCTCCTGTGGCGCAGGACTCCCACCTCCTGTCGATGTTGCTGCCTTCCTCTTTGTAGGGGGTTTGTGCTTGGTTTGGCTTTTCACATCATGCCAGCGACTCGCGGCATCCTCCATTGCCCTCCTCGACACTCCAACTGCATTCACGTTGGTCTTATTGTGTGTCAGTTGATGGTAGTGTTCTGTCACCTCCGTGATGCTGATCTGCTTTTCCTGCAGACTGAAACCCATCATCCTCTCACTCTTCTCCTTGGCCTTTACCGACCCCGTTGTTCCTTGCTGGTGGTCTGTGGGGCTTGTGGGGTTTGCGTTGGCCTCTGCACTGAGTCCGGGTGCATCCATGGAGTGCCGCAGTTGCTTTTTTTCTCCTTTTTTTCCTGTTGCTTCATAGTGCATTTTCCCACATGACGCATGGGATTTGCAGGCCTGTGGCTGGTGTTCGCTGGTCTTGTATCGCGATTGGCCTCATCGCAACTTTTTTTGCATTTGTGTTTCGCATTTTTGCGACATCACGTTGACTGTATCGCAGACATTTGACGCGTTATCATGGACCTATCGCATGGTACCGCCGGCTTGGGAATACCACGTTACCACGGTGTTATTTTCCCGCGATAGACTGCGATGTGAAGAGTTGCGTTAAGAAACGTCTGTGGTAGTTTTCACACGCTCTTGAGAATATCCCCTATATGTTTAATAGTACTGATGTTCAAAGATAGACAAGTAAAGGGCAACTTAAGTATACACAGCAGAAACTGTTCCACTGATTCTGGGTTGGCTCCATCATTAAGATTTCCATATCATAATAAATCCTACAGTACCCAATCAGGTCATGCTGGTGGAAGACAGATCTGCAAAGATAATGTCAATGACAGGAGTTATGTATTCACAGAAAAGTTTGAGTAACTAAAAGGGAATGTGCCGAAAATATGATTGAAGCCGAATGCCATAACAGTTCAGCATTAGGTTAGACCTGTGCCGATTGTAGTGAGGGATGAGATCAAGGAATTACTCAAGGACACTTTGAAACAAGCAGTCATTGAACGTATTAAAACCTCAAGTTGGATTCTCCAATGGTATTCAAAGAAAAAGCTGATGATAAGTCATGGTTTTGTGTGGAATTATAGAGTCTAAATTGTAGTTTTCTAGCTGACAATGTTCCACTGCCCAAAATTAATTAATTGATCCTTCAAAGAAGGGAAGATTTGTTTCAAAACTAGACTTAAAACATTCTTATCAAATCAAATTGCATGAACAGTCTAAACCTTTGACAGTTTTCATTCTCATGGAAGGCACTTTCCAATTTCCCCAGATGCCGTTTAGGTTATTATCAGCAGCAAGTGTTTTTTGAGGATGATGTGTGACATTTTTAATGGTTTAGATAATGGTGTGTATTTTCAGGATGATATCCTTGTTTTTGGACATATAGTAGAGCAACATAGCCTTGAGTTATACATGATATAGATTTGCAGAAGCAGGATTGATTCTTAGGGAGAAATTTGGAGGAAATAGAATATCTGGTGCATACTCTTTTGGCACAAGGTGTTAAACCTAAAAGGGACTTGTTGGAAGCAATAAGAATAGCTCCCGAATCCCTGGAAAAAAATCAATTAAGATCATCCCTCTGGCTCATGGAGTACTATTTGATATTTGTAAACATGTTTGTGAACCAAACGGAATGTTTTATGACATTGATGAGGACGGAGTGCAGTTTTCTTGAGAGCTTCCACATAAAAATATGTTAGATAACATCAAAGTTGAAATATCCAATGAAGGGATATTGGTGCATTTTGGAACTAAGCACAAAATTACCTTGATTGTTGATGCGAGTGCAACTGGTGAGGAACTTCGATTTTCAATTGTGATCGTATCGACCCGCCATTTTGTACTCCGCCGCCATCTTGTGTTGCCCTCACTCAGGCAGCACGACGATCGAAGTCTTTTTCTGCTTTTTCTGCAGCTTCGTGTGAAAATTAGCCTTCTGCCTCTATTTGCAAAGCTGGTGTTAGGTTTGGCCGAGTACACTAATCCCTGCCTGGTTTTTCTAATCCCCGTCTCAACTATCTGTTGGTTCACACTATTCTCCTCTGACTTTATCTTATCTTCTGGCCTTCACTGTCCTCTGCTGGCATTCTCTTGTTTCACAACTGTCCTCCAACACACACAAACGTATCTCGCCACCTCGAAGTTAGTTGTGGATCTGTTAATGAATCAGTTTGAAGGAGGGGTGACAAACACAGTTGGAGGAGAGGTTTCTTTGAGTCATCTGATACTTTGTTTTCAAACCTTTCCTATTGGTGCTGTCCTGTTTTTCAACTTTTCTTATTGGCTCTTTTCTTTATGTTCTGGGTGTGTATTTGGTTAATGTATATTTCACCTATGTGGTATATAAGATTGTGCGCCACGGAGTGAAGTGGCAGTCTCCTGAGAACCTACCTCGTGTACTTCTGGGACAACTGTACTAGCTGCAGCTAATAAATCTGATCTTTTACGCCGAGAAAGTGTCCCCGTGTCTCTGTGTAGCTAAGCAGGAGGACCCAGGAGATTAAGGCGTACCCTGCGCCGCCAGGTCCGAAAGGTTCTGGTTCTTCAACTGGCGGCCAATGTGGGGCGGCTTCAGTGGTACTGATCCTGCCCGAAGGTCGTGAGGAACCCCGCAAGAAAATTCTGGAGGAATCGTGAGCCACGTCAAGCGACCCCTGTATGTCGAAAGTGGTCCGAAGGTCTTTTGCAGCGTGGTTACTCCTTCCTGACAGCTACTGACGACTGCTGCCCTGACTGCCGCCCTGCCTTGGCCCTTCCTTTGATGATGTATGATAAGGCGAGACGATAGACGGGCCTCTGTTAGTGTAAGAAGACGTCCTTAGTTAAGTATTTCGTGGGTCGCGCCCACAATTTTTGTCCTTACTACCTCTGGTTCTTAGATTCGACTATTGCAATAGCCTTAGCCGAGGGTAAGTGCATTTGTGCTGCGTAAACTGAGTTTTACCCCCTTGAAGTTTGTGAACAGTCAGGTGAAATCACGAGATGCCTGGTCTGACTAAGTTTGGAAAACTTTGTTGCTTTGGTTGTAATAGGGATTCCCGACTTGAGGACTCTTGTCCGATTACTTCGGTTGGAACTCCCACGTATGAGCTCTATTCAAAACATGGTATTGGCCCCATTGCCTTTAACGAGACATGGACCCGATACACGAAGAAAGATGGTGTTTTAAAATGGCCAGAAAATGGTAGTTTCGATTCTGATGTGCTAGATAATTTGGAAGCAGTTCTATTCAAAAGAAAAGCCCGGCCGGCAATGTTCGACTCTTTCCGCCTTTGGCGTAAGGAAGCCAAACAGAGAGAAATTAAGCAAGCAAAACGAGATAGGAAAGCACAGGGTATGAGTATTATACAGGCTGACCAACAATTCAAAGATGATGAAATTAATAATGCGATGAAAATTTCAGAAAGACAGCATCGTATGGCAATAGATAAATGTTATCCGGTATTGCCTGTTTCCTCTTCCGATAACGAGAACGATTTAGAAGAAGATCCCCTAATGTCCCATTTATTGAGGTTGCCTCCACCCTATGCACAAGGTACTAATGCACCCCAGTTGTTACAGCCTGTTCAGCTGCCAGCAGTACCTCCGCCTGTTCCGGCTCTTCCTCCTTTGCCCCTTTTAGTATCTCCGCCCCTACCGGTTTTGCCCTTAACTTCAACTTCCTTACCCTCATCTCCTGATCTTCGATCTCCTTTGCCTTCTGCTCCTCCTGCAATTACCGGTTCTCCTTCCACTAGTTCGCCTAATACCTTGTTCCCTATTCTTATGTCCAATTCTCCGTCTGTGCGTAAGCGTCTTACGGACACCGTCACTGGTATTATATCTCCTTTCTTTGAAGCTTTAAATGTGTCTCTGGCTTTTGCTCAAAGACAATCTCGCAGTCAGTTCCCAGATTTTGAAGAACGAGAAAGGTTGGACTCTCTTGCACATAAATGGATCAAGAAGGGTCCTCAGTATAGTGTACCTGACATTATGCCTACCTTCTCACAATGGAATGCGCCTACACAAAGATATGTTTTTAATGTAATGTGTGATACTCTCATTAAAGAATGGGAGGATGTGAATTCAAGTCCGATCCCACAAGGTCTGTTAGATGTTCAGACTGATTTCGACAAAGGGCTTGTTGTAGGTTCTAAGGTTGAAGAAGCTGTAAGGACACTTATTTTTTATAGATCCTTATTGTCCTCTCAGGCTTTCCTTGATTCCGATCCGTCGGTTAGACTGACACTGAAAAATTATCCCATGAGAGAGGTTCCACCAGTATGGAAGGAAGAGGTCGCGGCAGTAGGTGCTAATCCAGCTATTCCTGCTCATTTTCAACGTATATGGGTACATGTTCCATGGAAACGATCTGAAGTTTTGACTCTTAAACAGACTCTACCGGATCCTCGTAAAAATCCTGCTGGTTATTATAAAGAATTATCACAGACAGTTGACGCTTGCATCATGAACCTAGCTGATATCGATATGTTGATGGGAAATGTAGTCCCACAGACAATATGGGCTAGGATTCGTAAAGAGAATCACACACAGGAATTAGGTGCTAATTGGGATGTTATAATTGCCACAGATAGAGACCAAGTGGGTGGTGCAAAGCCTGACGCTTTGATTTCGGAACTCCCTGATAGGATTATTACATTAATGAAAACGATGATGCCTGCATTGAGAGTTAACTGGGATAAATTAGCAGCATGCAAACAAAAGAAAGATGAGAGTGTCTCTGATTTCTTCACTCGTTTCGAGGAGACATTTACTGATCACAGTGGTTAAGATATGGCTACAGAGGGTGGTCAGCGATTATTTGTGGACAAATTCGTATTTAATTTGCTTCCCGAGCTGTCACACAAATTGAAAGATTCCAAAAGTTCATGGGCTGTTTCTTCCTCTGCCCAGATATTGGCTACTGCACAATATTATGAAAATAGAGATAAAGAAGAAAGAGAAAAGCAAGAGAAAAAGACGAAAGAATTGAAAACAAAGGTTCTCTTGCAACAAGTTTATCCTCCTCGCTATGTTCAGCCTCAGTTTCAACAGCCTCCGCAGTTTCAATGGTTGTATCAAAAATCTGAGCCATATATTCCGCGACCTTTGTTAGGTCCTAATCAATGTGCCTATTGTAGAGAAGAAGGTCATTTTAAAAGTTGTTGTCCGGTTTTAGTGCCGCCCAATTGACCTTTATCTGCCCCACGAGGTTCTGCTGGCCTCCAGTCCGCAAACAGAGGTTGAGGTCGAGGTATGTCAACTCAAGAACAACGTTCCCTTCCTCTTCCCAATTCTGTGAATTATTTTGATCAGCAAAATGTTAGGACTACACAGTATTACAATGAGGATTGTTATGTTGGAGGCGAGAATGAGAGTCTTCATGGACAAAGTAAGGGAGTTGTGTCGATTCCAGTAGATCGGAATGGACCCTATGTTAATGTCACTACAATGGGTGTTTCAGAGCCATTTCTCCTAGATACTGGGGCGATGAGAAGTTCTATCATTCATTCTAAACTCCCTGGGGCACCTTTGTCTGGCTTAACAAATTTTTCTGTAGGATTTTCTGGCGCCCCTGTTCGTAATCCGGTTTCCTGCCCTTTGCCTATTTCAATTGGCCCTTATGATTTGGAAGCATCACTTCTTTTGACGAATGGTTGCGGTGAGAATCTGTTGGGTTTGGACTTATTGAAAGGAATGCATGCTACTATATATTGTTCTCCTTCTGGTGTATATCTTACTTTAGGACAAAAACTGACTTCTCCAATGTATTTGTCCAAAGATCAGTTTCCACCTGAATTGCTTTCTCTTCCGGCAACGCTTTGGGCCACGGGTCCAAACGATTTGGGATGTCTTGAGATTCCACCTTATGTTGTCACTCTCAAGCCTAATGTTGAATTGCCACGTATTCCGCAGTATAGAATTTCCACTGAAGGTGAAAAAGCGCTTCTGGAAATCATTCATGATTTGATTCAGAAGGATGTGGTTGAGGAAACGAGAGGTAATATATGCAACAGTCCTATTCTTCCTGTTCTTAAACGCACCGATCCTTCTCAGCCTCCTGTATATCGTTTCGTAATTGATCTTCGGGAGGTAAACAAAATTGTCGTACCACAATTTCCCGTAGTCCCAGATATCACTGCTCTGTTGACAATTATACCTTCCACAGCGACTTGGTTCTCTGTTATCGATCTAAAGAATGCCTTCTTTAGTATTCCCATTGCTGAAGGGAGTAGGGATATTTTTGGCTTCTCTCTTGGAGGCCGAAGCTTCCGGTTTAAACGCGCACCTCAGGGCTATTGTGAAAGTCCCTCTATTTACAGTCAATCTTTAAAATGTCATCTTGATGCTTTTCATTTGCCGTCAGGTGCTGCTCTTATCCAATACATGGATGACTTGCTGATTGCTGCTGATTCAGAAGATATTTGCAAAGATGTGACTGTTGCATTATTACGCCATCTGTTTGATCTGAATCATAAGGTTTCACCTTCAAAACTACAATATGTTCATCGAGAGGTTACCTACTTGGGTCATCTCCTATCAAAGGAGGGACGACGATTAACCCCAGAACGAATTCAGGCGATTGCGCAAATGTCTGTGCCATCCACACAAAGGGAGGTACGTGCCTTTCTGGGTATTACTTCTTATTGTAGACAGTGGATCCCTAACTTCTCTTTGTTGGCCAAGCCTCTGTTGGCACTCACTTTGAAAAATACACCACAGCCCCTTCCATGGACTGACGAATGTCAGAAGAGTTTTACTGACTTACGTACTGCTCTATGTTCTGCTCCTGTATTGGGTACTCCCGATTACAGTAAACCCTTCACGCTCTACGTCTATGAAAGAGAAGGGTGTGCGTTGTCAGTTTTAACGCAGTAATTTGGAGACAAACAGCGGCCATGTGCATATTTTTCGGCTACATTAGACCCAGTAGCTAAAGCATTGCCTAGTTGTCTCAAAGCAACAGCAGCAGCAGCGATTTCTATTCGACAGTCTGCTGGAATAGTGTTAGATAACACACTTATTGTTATGGTGCCGCATGCAGTAGATACCTTACTAAACCGAACAAAAACGCAGCATCTTAGGAGTGCTCGTTTGTCTGGATATGAGTTGACGCTTTTGGCTAGTCACGTGCACATCAAACGATGTAATTCTTTAAATCCAGCTACTTTGTTGCCTCTTCCAGTATACAAAGATGGCCAAGAACAACGTGATTGTTTCCTCCGTACCGAGGAAGAAACGAAAGGAAGAATTGATCTGAAAGATACGCCGCTAGAGAATCCGGATGGAATTCTATGGGTGGATGGTTCTTGTTTTAAGCTTCCTAATGGAGATACAGTTTCAGCCTATGCTGTTACTTCTTTACATACAGTTGTGGAAACCGCACGTATCAGACACAATTCAGCCCAAGCAGCAGAATTGATAGCTTTAACGAGAGCATGTGTGTTGTCAAAAGGAAAGAGAGTGAACGTGTACACCGACAGTCAATACGCCTTTGGTGTAGCGTTTAATTTTGGACATCTCTGGAAAGAGAGGGGTTTCTTTACTTCTCATGGTACTAAAATACAGCATGGTCAATTAGTGACTGATCTTCTCGAGTCACTTTCTTTGCCTGCCCAAATAGCAATTGTGAAGTGTAGTGCACAAAAAGATTACAGATGATGTTGGCCGAGGAAATGCATTTGCAGATGAAGTTGCGAAAAAGACAGCGAGAGACGCTACAAGTCGAATGTATGTGGCAGGTCCTGCGAATTGGGTTAGAGAGAGAGGAATGTATGAGGATACAGAGGAGTGTGTAAGAGCAATTCAGAAAGAGGCTACAGAGAAAGAGTTGAGCAAGTGGAAAGAAAGTACAGGAATGTTGGATGAGATGGGATGTTTGGTGGAATTGTCTGAGCACCAACGTTGGCTGTTACCAGACGCCTATGTGCTGCCAGTAGTCACTATGGCACATGGTCCAGCTCTTCTAAGTGCAAAAGGTATATACAAGCTTCTGGCTCCAGTGTGGCAAAATGAAAGAATCCCAAAATGCGCAGACAATGTAGTGAAACATTGTATTGTGTATTTGATGTGCAATCCGGGAAACGGAACCCCAACTCCAGCAGGTCACTTTGCTCCTCCGACATATCCATTTGAGGTGTTGCAGATCGATTATATTTTTATTGAGCGATGCAACAACCTCAAATACGTTCTGGTGGTAGTATGCGCCTTTTCAAGATGGATAGAAGCATACCCTCTAAAGGACAACACAGCCTTATCCACAGCTAAAGCTCTATTAAAAGAATTTTTCCCCACGTTTGGTTTGCCGCGCGTTGTCTGGAGTGACAATGGGAGCGAATTTGTGGGCCAAGTCATGAAAAAAGTTTGTGCGGGTCTTGGTATCAAGCAAAAGTTCCATGCGGCAAATCATCCACAGTCAGCGGGTTTAGTAGAATGCTACAACGGTACACTAAAGTTAAAACTAGCGAAAGTTCAGGCTAGTACAGGACTCAATTGGCCCGATGCTTTACCATTGGCTCTTCTGGCCACCAGAACTGCAGTACACTCTCGTTTGGGACTTAGCCCCTACGAAGTGGTTTTTGGACGCCCGGCTAACGTATGGGGAGTCCCTCGCCCTAAGAAATACTCGGACTTACCATATCCAATGTTGATTGACTATTTGCATGACCTTATGACTAAATTGCGTGTTCTCCATCAACAGGTTCAGAGTGCTTTACCGGAGGTTTCCACAGACCCAGGTCATTCCATCCAACCAGGTGATTTGGTCTGTACATAAATTTTCCAAAGGACGAAAATTTTGGAGCCCAGGTGGAAGGAGCCTCGATTAGTACTTTTAACTATGAGAACAGCAGTCAAAGTCGAAGGAAAGAAAAATTGGATTCACGGTGTGCATTGTAAGAAAGTGCCTTTGCCTCTACCTTTCGATCAGTGGGTTCGTAGGGGTGTTGGTGACTCTGAAAGTGAAAAAGTTCCACAATTCGTACCTTTCAGGACGAGGACCTTCTGCAGGAAGCGATAACATCACATCGTTGCTTGGATACGACAAATCCACGAACATTGTTTCGAGACCAAACGATATCTGATAAAGAACATTATAATTTGAGACCTAGACCAAAGAACTCTTAAGATTTCTCTCTCCTATGTAGTATTCTGTCCCGGTTGCAAGGTCACGGTAGGAGTCTTAGTTGCGACCTGAGTAGTGGCAATAGGCCTGCAGGACTTGCAGTGTCATAGGACGGCAGACAATCGTGATTAAGTGATTGAGGAAGATTGCAG
The DNA here is from genome assembly GCF_964204655.1 of Triturus cristatus. Classification (NCBI taxonomy): domain Eukaryota; kingdom Metazoa; phylum Chordata; class Amphibia; order Caudata; family Salamandridae; genus Triturus; species Triturus cristatus. The sequence goes on from NC_140583.1 coordinate 885,550,815, forward strand.
TGAGCATCCACTTAGAAAGATGGAGACTACATTAGGCAAAAGAGAAAGTGAAGATAAAAAGAATCATTGTAAAGAAATGTAGAGTCGTTGTGGTATTGCTTTATGTATTATTATATTATTGTGTATTCTTTTGGCGGGTATAAATTGGATTGTTATTGCCCTGCAGCAAAAAGTTGTCTCTCCTTCTACTTCCTCGTCTTCTTCTACTGTCTCTCCACATCTGTTTCATACCCTTCCTCAACATGAACTCATTAGAAGAACTGAATATTATAACAATTCCTTTGTCCAGTTGTTACATCAACATCAATTAGTGATCCGCATTTTAGTCATAGTTCGTTGATAAAGGGAATGGTAGCTATGGCTAAAATCATGGAAAATAGTAAAATCTCCGTTGACGAAAGAAAAGCGTACACTAACTGGAACGTCACCCATTACGTCACTAGCCTTAGTGATAAAGTTAGAAAAGGAAAATCTTCAACGATTTGGACTATACCACATCAAGGTAATTTCTGTTATCAGATAAATGGTCAGTCTGCTGACACTGTACAAAGAAATAGCTGTCTACTCCTCTCAAAACTCGCCTCCTCTAGTGCCGTCTCAAGGCACATATTTCATTTGTTATAATAGGGCTTAAACATGGTTGCCGACTGGTTTCTCCGGTACTTGCTATATAGCTTTCCTTCTTCCCCCTACATACACCGCTTCTGCAAATCATCATCGAAACAGATATGGCAGAGGAATTATTAATTCCAAGGACACAGCAGGACAAGAGGGAGGAGATTTCCTCAAAGGATTTCTTCCTTTTTGGGGTCCAATGGCCAACAGCAGAAATATAAGGCAATTGGTTCGTGTCGTGTCGTAGAAACCACCATAGACATCACTGTAGGAGCCTTAAGTAATATCACGGCAGAACTACAGGCAGATCGTTTTATGACTTTACAAAACCGAGTTGCCTTAGACTTTGTTCTTGCAGACCGAGGTGGAGTATGCAAATTGATCAGGTCAAGTTGCTGTATTTTCATACCTAATGACGCTCCGACAGTATACCAAGCTATCTCTAATTACACATGATCTCTGAGTCGATTCATCAAGACGAAGGAGATTGGTCATTATTGGAGTGGTTTTGGGGACTACTGTCCAAATGGGGTTGGAAGATATTGACATTCCTTGGAATAGTTTAGCCATCGTATTCTCTTGTTGCCTTTGTATGCACTGTGGCCCCGCCATCTGCGACCTCTGTGCTACTATGTGCATCTCTAAACCCAAGTCACAAAGAAAAGAGAATATCAGAATGATGCTACATTAACAGCTCGATGACCTTATGGCCATCGACATTGACTCAGATTAATGTGAGTCTGAGTTCTGGCAAAAGGAGGGTCTGAGGAACTTCCATTTTCAATTGTGATCGTATCGACCCGCCATTTTGTACTCCGCCGCCATCTTGTGTTGCCCTCACTCAGGCAGCACGACGATCAAAGTCTTTTTCTGCTTTTTCTGCAGCTTCGTGTCAAAATTAGCCTTCTGCCTCTATTTGCAAAGCTGGTGTTAGGTTTGGCCGAGTACACTAATCCCTGTCTGGTTTTTCTAATCCCCGTCTCAACTATCTGTTGGTTCACACTATTCTCCTCTAACTTTATCTTATCGTCTGGCCTTCACTGTCCTCTGCTAGCATTCTCTCGTTTCACAACTGTCCTCCAACACACACAAACGTATCTCGCCACCTGCAAGTTAGTTGTGGATCTGTTAATGAATTAGTTTGAAGGAGGGGTGACAAACACAGTTGGAGGAGAGGTTTCTTCGAGTCATCTGATACTTTGTTTTCAAACCTTTCCTTTTGGTGCTGTCCTGTTTTTCAACTTTTCTTATTGGCTCTTTTCTTTATGTTCTGGGTGTGTATTTGGTTAATGTATATTTCACCTATGTGGTATATAAGATTGTGCGCCACGGAGTGAAGTGGCAGTCTCCTGAGAACCTACCTCGTGTACTTCTGGGACAACTGTACTAGCTACAGCTAATAAATCTGATCTTTTACGCCGACAAAGTGTCCCCGTGTCTCTGTGTAGCTAAGCAGGAAAACCCAGGAGATTAAGGCGTACCCTGCGCCGCCAGGTCCAAAAGGTTCTGGTTCTTCACTGGTCTGGTTGCTGTTTTATCCTAGGTCTGAAAAAAAGGTAGCATTTGTCTCTCCCGCTTGATGATCAAGCTAGAAGAATTGGTTTCTGCTTGGGAAATGGAATACTTCTAAACTTACACAGGGGTTCACAAATTGTTCTTTGTACACCATAAACCATTGTTTAAAATTCTGTCACCTAGTGGGGCTGGAAAAGGTTCTACGATGCTAGGTAGATTAGCTGCACCTCTCCAAGAGTATAAATATGACCTTGAACATATTTCAGGCTGGACAGTTGTGCAAGCTGACTGTTTACCCCTTCTGCCAAATGATTGCAAGATAACAGACAAAGAAGCTAGGAAAACATCATGGGAAAGAGGGAGCAGTGACTAATGTGAATGATGTGATTGAATGAGTCCAGAGCAGGTCACTTGCAGTGAATGGTATAGTGAAATGGATGCAGATGAATTGATGAGGGGTATTGTAAAGTTAATTTTTGAAGGGTGCAAGAAGAGAGACTATGCTTTCTAGTGAGCTATGACCTTATGTCAAATTGACAGATGAGTTATCAATGCTGGAAGATAATTTTGCTCCAACTGTGGGAGTACGAAGAAAACTGTTTGTTTAAGTAAGAAAAGATTAAGAGCAGAGTTTTTGGTGGCCAGGTGTAGATGCAGACGTCATGTCTAGGGTGGAGCATTTTCAGGAGTGCGAAGAAGGGAAGAAAAGACTGAAGATGGAGAGTCAAACTGAATTGGGTCTGAGGGTTGATACTGGAGAGGTGTGGCACAGTGTGTGGTTGGATTTGTTTGGTCCCTTGTCAGGAGACAGGAGAGAGCAGAAGTTTGCACTAATATTGATAGTTGTTTATTCCACTAGATTCATTGTGAAATTCATGCCAGAAGGGTGCAATGGGAATTTTGGAAAGTGGCATAGAAGAGGGATTTTCATTTACTCTCATCACTGACAGAGTCACACAATTGACTTCACTTGAGGTGAGGGATTATTTGAGGGAATGTAGACTAAAATGTATGCACACAGAGATTTATAGTCAGTTGGCCAACGGTTTTGTCGAAATTGCAAAACATATGATTAAAGGAGCTAACCAGTAGGCACAGAATAATCAAAGTGATGTTGAGAGGATGATATATAATTTGATCTGGGCTTCCGCAGCCAAAACGCATTCATGATGGTGGACGGTGTCTGAATAAAAAAGTGAAATGGGATTCTGTGCTGTGTCAGACCTGTTCTTCAAATTGAGCAGGTTGCTGAAAAAAAAAAAAAAAAAAATATATATATATATATATATATAGATATATATATATATATATATATATATTACAGCTACCGATTGCCCAAGCAATTGAGTTGCACTCGAGCAAAGACCATGGGAAAGCCTTTATTAAGGGTATGAACATCCATCAGGTTGCAGGTTACATTTCAAGCGGCCATTCCTTCGCCGCCTGACGCGTTTCGAAAGTTCTTCTTTCTTTCTCAAAGGCTCTCGCTGAGAATGGTTCATGCAGGGCGGGCTTCCATTCCCATTAAGTACAGCTTTTAACCGCGCCCTGGATGGGCTGGTCATGTGACACTGCGGGGCTTCTGGTAAATAGAGTCACACTGATTTCCTTGCATGATTAAAATTACTGCCGAGTACATTAAAAGCCCTTCGATGGGCCTCCGCTACCTGTGTCCGTTCTGGATCCCCAGTGTCTTTACTCCATCTTAAAGCAGGGTGAATCCGATGCTTCATGGCCCCCTTGCTTCGCGGGGTGGTGCAAACTCGGCGGCGGGGCTGCCGCCTAATATTACAGCTACCGATTGCCCAAGCAATTGAGTTGCACTCGAGCAAAGACCATGGGAAAGCCTTTATTAAGGGTATGAACATCCATCAGGTTGCAGGTTACATTTCAAGCAGCCATTCCTTCGCCGCCTGACGCGTTTCGAAAGTTCTTCTTTCTTTCTCAAAGGCTCTCGCTGAGAATGGTTCATGCAGGGCAGGCTTCCATTCCCATTAAGTACAGCTTTTAACCGCGCCCTGGATGGGCTGGTCATGTGACACTGCGGGGCTTCTGGTAAATAGAGTCACACTGATTTCCTTGCATGATTAAAATTACTGCCGAGTACATTAAAAGCCCTTCGATGGGCCTCCGCTACCTGTGTCCGTTCTGGATCCCCAGTGTCTTTACTCCATCTTAAAGCAGGGTGAATCCGATGCTTCATGGCCCCCTTGCTTCGCGGGGTGGTGCAAACTCGGCGGTGGGGCTGCCGCCTAATATTACAGCTACCGATTGCCCAAGCAATTGAGTTGCACTCGAGCAAAGACCATGGGAAAGCCTTTATTAAGGGTATGAACATCCATCAGGTTGCAGGTTACATTTCAAGCAGCCATTCCTTCGCCGCCTGACGCGTTTCGAAAGTTCTTCTTTCTTTCTCAAAGGCTCTCGCTGAGAATGGTTCATGCAGGGCGGGCTTCCATTCCCATTAAGTACAGCTTTTAACCGCGCCCTGGATGGGCTGGTCATGTGACACTGCGGGGCTTCTGGTAAATAGAGTCACACTGATTTCCTTGCATGATTAAAATTACTGCCGAGTACATTAAAAGCCCTTCGATGGGCCTCCGCTACCTGTGTCCGTTCTGGATCCCCAGTGTCTTTACTCCATCTTAAAGCAGGGTGAATCCGATGCTTCATGGCCCCCTTGCTTCGCGGGGTGGTGCAAACTCGGCGGCGGGGCTGCCGCCTAATATTACAGCTACCGATTGCCCAAGCAATTGAGTTGCACTCGAGCAAAGACCATGGGAAAGCCTTTATTAAGGGTATGAACATCCATCAGGTTGCAGGTTACATTTCAAGCAGCCATTCCTTCGCCGCCTGACGCGTTTCGAAAGTTCTTCTTTCTTTCTCAAAGGCTCTCGCTGAGAATGGTTCATGCAGGGCGGGCTTCCATTCCCATTAAGTACAGCTTTTAACCGCGCCCTGGATGGGCTGGTCATGTGACACTGCGGGGCTTCTGGTAAATAGAGTCACACTGATTTCCTTGCATGATTAAAATTACTGCCGAGTACATTAAAAGCCCTTCGATGGGCCTCCGCTACCTGTGTCCGTTCTGGATCCCCAGTGTCTTTACTCCATCTTAAAGCAGGGTGAATCCGATGCTTCATGGCCCCCTTGCTTCGCGGGGTGGTGCAAACTCGGCGGCGGGGCTGCCGCCTAATATTACAGCTACCGATTGCCCAAGCAATTGAGTTGCACTCGAGCAAAGACCATGGGAAAGCCTTTATTAAGGGTATGAACATCCATCAGGTTGCAGGTTACATTTCAAGCAGCCATTCCTTCGCCGCCTGACGCGTTTCGAAAGTTCTTCTTTCTTTCTCAAAGGCTCTCGCTGAGAATGGTTCATGCAGGGCGGGCTTCCATTCCCATTAAGTACAGCTTTTAACCGCGCCCTGGATGGGCTGGTCATGTGACACTGCGGGGCTTCTGGTAAATAGAGTCACACTGATTTCCTTGCATGATTAAAATTACTGCAGAGTACATTAAAAGCCCTTCGATGGGCCTCCGCTACCTGTGTCCGTTCTGGATCCCCAGTGTCTTTACTCCATCTTAAAGCAGGGTGAATCCGATGCTTCATGGCCCCCTTGCTTCGCGGGGTGGTGCAAACTCGGCGGCGGGGCTGCCGCCTAATATTACAGTTACCGATTGCCCAAGCAATTGATTTGCACTCGAGCAAAGACCATGGGAAAGCCTTTATTAAGGGTATGAACATCCATCAGGTTGCAGGTTACATTTCAAGCAGCCATTCCTTCGCCGCCTGACGCGTTTCGAAAGTTCTTCTTTCTTTCTCAAAGGCTCTCGCTGAGAATGGTTCATGCAGGGCGGGCTTCTATTCCCATTAAGTACAGCTTTTAACCGCGCCCTGGATGGGCTGGTCATGTGACACTGCGGGGCTTCTGGTAAATAGAGTCACACTGATTTCCTTGCATGATTAAAATTACTGCCGAGTACATTAAAAGCCCTTCGATGGGCCTCCGCTACCTGTGTCCGTTCTGGATCCCCAGTGTCTTTACTCCATCTTAAAGCAGGGTGAATCCGATGCTTCATGGCCCCCTTGCTTCGCGGGGTGGTGCAAACTCGGCGGCGGGGCTGCCGCCTAATATTACAGCTACCGATTGCCCAAGCAATTGAGTTGCACTCGAGCAAAGACCATGGGAAAGCCTTTATTAAGGGTATGAACATCCATCAGGTTGCAGGTTACATTTCAAGCAGCCATTCCTTCGCCGCCTGACGCGTTTCGAAAGTTCTTCTTGCTTTCTCAAAGGCTCTCGCTGAGAATGGTTCATGCAGGGCGGGCTTCCATTCCCATTAAGTACAGCTTTTAACCGCGCCCTGGATGGGCTGGTCATGTGACACTGCGGGGCTTCTGGTAAATAGAGTCACACTGATTTCCTTGCATGATTAAAATTACTGCCGAGTACATTAAAAGCCCTTCGATGGGCCTCCGCTACCTGTGTCCGTTCTGGATCCCCAGTGTCTTTACTCCATCTTAAAGCAGGGTGAATCCGATGCTTCATGGCCCCCTTGCTTCGCGGGGTGGTGCAAACTCGGCGGCGGGGCTGCCGCCTAATATTACAGCTACCGATTGCCCAAGCAATTGAGTTGCACTCGAGCAAAGACCATGGGAAAGCCTTTATTAAGGGTATGAACATCCATCAGGTTGCAGGTTACATTTCAAGCAGCCATTCCTTCGCCGCCTGACGCGTTTCGAAAGTTCTTCTTTCTTTCTCAAAGGCTCTCGCTGAGAATGGTTCATGCAGGGCGGGCTTCCATTCCCATTAAGTACAGCTTTTAACCGCGCCCTGGATGGGCTGGTCATGTGACACTGCGGGGCTTCTGGTAAATAGAGTCACACTGATTTCCTTGCATGATTAAAATTACTGCCGAGTACATTAAAAGCCCTTCGATGGGCCTCCGCTACCTGTGTCCGTTCTGGATCCCCAGTGTCTTTACTCCATCTTAAAGCAGGGTGAATCCGATGCTTCATGGCCCCCTTGCTTCGCGGGGTGGTGCAAACTCGGCGGCGGGGCTGCCGCCTAATATTACAGCTACCGATTGCCCAAGCAATTGAGTTGCACTCGAGCAAAGACCATGGGAAAGCCTTTATTAAGGGTATGAACATCCATCAGGTTGCAGGTTACATTTCAAGCAGCCATTCCTTCGCCGCCTGACGCGTTTCGAAAGTTCTTCTTTCTTTCTCAAAGGCTCTCGCTGAGAATGGTTCATGCAGGGCGGGCTTCCATTCCCATTAAGTACAGCTTTTAACCGCGCCCTGGATGGGCTGGTCATGTGACACTGCGGGGCTTCTGGTAAATAGAGTCACACTGATTTCCTTGCATGATTAAAATTACTGCCGAGTACATTAAAAGCCCTTCGATGGGCCTCCGCTACCTGTGTCCGTTCTGGATCCCCAGTGTCTTTACTCCATCTTAAAGCAGGGTGAATCCGATGCTTCATGGCCCCCTTGCTTCGCGGGGTGGTGCAAACTCGGCGGCGGGGCTGCCGCCTAATATTACAGCTACCGATTGCCCAAGCAATTGAGTTGCACTCGAGCAAAGACCATGGGAAAGCCTTTATTAAGGGTATGAACATCCATCAGGTTGCAGGTTACATTTCAAGCAGCCATTCCTTCGCCGCCTGACGCGTTTCGAAAGTTCTTCTTTCTTTCTCAAAGGCTCTCGCTGAGAATGGTTCATGCAGGGCGGGCTTCCATTCCCATTAAGTACAGCTTTTAACCGCGCCCTGGATGGGCTGGTCATGTGACACTGCGGGGCTTCTGGTAAATAGAGTCACACTGATTTCCTTGCATGATTAAAATTACTGCCGAGTACATTAAAAGCCCTTCGATGGGCCTCCGCTACCTGTGTCCGTTCTGGATCCCCAGTGTCTTTACTCCATCTTAAAGCAGGGTGAATCCGATGCTTCATGGCCCCCTTGCTTCGCGGGGTGGTGCAAACTCGGCGGCGGGGCTGCCGCCTAATATTACAGCTACCGATTGCCCAAGCAATTGAGTTGCACTCGAGCAAAGACCATGGGAAAGCCTTTATTAAGGGTATGAACATCCATCAGGTTGCAGGTTACATTTCAAGCAGCCATTCCTTCGCCGCCTGACGCGTTTCGAAAGTTCTTCTTTCTTTCTCAAAGGCTCTCGCTGAGAATGGTTCATGCAGGGCGGGCTTCCATTCCCATTAAGTACAGCTTTTAACCGCGCCCTGGATGGGCTGGTCATGTGACACTGCGGGGCTTCTGGTAAATAGAGTCACACTGATTTCCTTGCATGATTAAAATTACTGCCGAGTACATTAAAAGCCCTTCGATGGGCCTCCGCTACCTGTGTCCGTTCTGGATCCCCAGTGTCTTTACTCCATCTTAAAGCAGGGTGAATCCGATGCTTCATGGCCCCCTTGCTTCGCGGGGTGGTGCAAACTCGGCGGCGGGGCTGCCGCCTAATATTACAGCTACCGATTGCCCAAGCAATTGAGTTGCACTCGAGCAAAGACCATGGGAAAGCCTTTATTAAGGGTATGAACATCCATCAGGTTGCAGGTTACATTTCAAGCAGCCATTCCTTCGCCGCCTGACGCGTTTCGAAAGTTCTTCTTTCTTTCTCAAAGGCTCTCGCTGAGAATGGTTCATGCAGGGCGGGCTTCCATTCCCATTAAGTACAGCTTTTAACCGCGCCCTGGATGGGCTGGTCATGTGACACTGCGGGGCTTCTGGTAAATAGAGTCACACTGATTTCCTTGCATGATTAAAATTACTGCCGAGTACATTAAAAGCCCTTCGATGGGCCTCCGCTACCTGTGTCCGTTCTGGATCCCCAGTGTCTTTACTCCATCTTAAAGCAGGGTGAATCCGATGCTTCATGGCCCCCTTGCTTCGCGGGGTGGTGCAAACTCGGCGGCGGGGCTGCCGCCTAATATTACAGCTACCGATTGCCCAAGCAATTGAGTTGCACTCGAGCAAAGACCATGGGAAAGCCTTTATTAAGGGTATGAACATCCATCAGGTTGCAGGTTACATTTCAAGCAGCCATTCCTTCGCCGCCTGACGCGTTTCGAAAGTTCTTCTTTCTTTCTCAAAGGCTCTCGCTGAGAATGGTTCATGCAGGGCGGGCTTCCATTCCCATTAAGTACAGCTTTTAACCGCGCCCTGGATGGGCTGGTCATGTGACACTGCGGGGCTTCTGGTAAATAGAGTCACACTGATTTCCTTGCATGATTAAAATTACTGCCGAGTACATTAAAAGCCCTTCGATGGGCCGCCGCCGAGTTTGCACCACCCCGCGAAGCAAGGGGGCCATGAAGCATCGGATTCACCCTGCTTTCAGATGGAATAAAGACACTGGGGATCTAGAACGGACACAGGTAGCGGAGGCCCATCGAAGGGCTTTTAATCTACTCGGCAGTAATTTTAATCATGCAAGGAAATCAGTGTGACTCCATTTACCAGAAGCCCCGCAGTGTCACATGACCAGCCCATTCAGGGCGCGGTTAAACAGCTGTACTTAATGGGAATGGAAGCCCGCCCTGCATGAACCATTCTCAGCGAGAGCCTTTGAGAAAGAAAGAAGAACTTTCGAAACGCGTCAGGCAGCGAAGGAATGGCTGCTTAAATTGTAACCTGCAACCTGATGGATGTTCATATCCTTAATAAAGGCTTTCCCATGGTCTTTTCTCGAGTGCAACTCAATTGCTTGGGCAATCGGTAGCTGGAATATTAGGCGGCAGCCCCGCCGCCGAGTTTGCACCACCCCGCGAAGCAAGGGGGCCATGAAGCATCGGATTCACCCTGCTTTCAGATGGAATAAAGACACTGGGGATCTAGAACGGACACAGGTAGCGGAGGCCCATCGAAGGGCTTTTAATCTACTCGGCAGTAATTTTAATCATGCAAGGAAATCAGTGTGACTCCATTTACCAGAAGCCCCGCAGTGTCACATGACCAGCCCATTCAGGGCGCGGTTAAACAGCTGTACTTAATGGGAATGGAAGCCCGCCCTGCATGAACCATTCTCAGCGAGAGCCTTTGAGAAAGAAAGAAGAACTTTCGAAACGCGTCAGGCAGCGAAGGAATGGCTGCTTAAATTGTAACCTGCAACCTGATGGATGTTCATATCCTTAATAAAGGCTTTCCCATGGTCTTTTCTCGAGTGCAACTCAATTGCTTGGGCAATCGGTAGCTGGAATATTAGGCGGCAGCCCCGCCGCCGAGTTTGCACCACCCCGCGAAGCAAGGGGGCCATGAAGCATCGGATTCACCCTGCTTTCAGATGGAATAAAGACACTGGGGATCTAGAACGGACACAGGTAGCGGAGGCCCATCGAAGGGCTTTTAATCTACTCGGCAGTAATTTTAATCATGCAAGGAAATCAGTGTGACTCCATTTACCAGAAGCCCCGCAGTGTCACATGACCAGCCCATTCAGGGCGCGGTTAAACAGCTGTACTTAATGGGAATGGAAGCCCGCCCTGCATGAACCATTCTCAGCGAGAGCCTTTGAGAAAGAAAGAAGAACTTTCGAAACGCGTCAGGCAGCGAAGGAATGGCTGCTTAAATTGTAACCTGCAACCTGATGGATGTTCATATCCTTAATAAAGGCTTTCCCATGGTCTTTTCTCGAGTGCAACTCAATTGCTTGGGCAATCGGTAGCTGGAATATATATATATATATATATATATATATATATATATATATATATATATATATATATATATATATATATATATATATATATATATATATATATATATATATATATATATATATCAAAAGAATACCCTTGCAGGCATAGAGTGGCGCATAAATTATGCAAAAAAGAAGAAGAGAACTCAGGGTAGTTCCCAAGATTAGGTGGAAGGCAGCTTCTGTATAGAGCACCCTCAACACCAGCGACACTCTATATTTGCTCACCTCAAATGTCTGCTTTTCTATCAAAGTTTTTAAGCATAGGATTAGCACAGTGCTATCCATGCCGAGATGTAAAGGGACAAAGTCTTTTGCCATTACTACAGCAAAGTCTTTAAGCATAGAAATAGCACAGTGCCTTCCATGCCGAGCTGTTAAATGAAAAAAGCCATTTACCACTCCCGACACAGTATTTCAGCTTTGGATTGGTAAAATACCATCCAAGCCAACCTGAAATGAATTAAAGCAACCCTGACACATGTGTTGCTGTCATTACAGCTCTTCAGAGAGGTTAAGCTTTGTCCAGACACAAGGGAGCACCCAGTATAAGTCAAAAGAATACCCTTACAGGCACAGAGTGCTGCATAAATTATGCAAAAAAGAAGAGAACTCAGGGTAATTCCCAAGTTTAGGTGGAAGGCAACTTCTGTATAGAGCACCCTCAACACCAGCGACACTCTATATTTGCTCACCTCAAATGTCTGCCTTTCTATCAAAGATCTTTAAGCATAGTATTAGCACAGTGCTGCTCAAATGACGGCTCACCCCCCCTCCAGTGGCCAGCCTGCTGATACTCCCAAAACCTCAGCTGTGGCCACAGAGAGGGGTGAGCTGCAAGACAATAACTCCTCAGGCACCTCTGAGCCTGAAGAAGACTCCCCCCTGCCAAACGCACAAGGGGACATCTGAGAAAAACACCGGCGTATAAGGTGGCAAAGCACCAACCAAAGCCAAGTCACTGAGCCAGCCATGATGGCACCAATGGTGCACTGGACATTGACTTTGTTGATCATCCAATTCCATATTGCCATGCGGATGGCAGGAGTTTGGTGGACTGTGTAAGTCCATCATTGTGGTGACTACTCTATTTGTCTCTGTTACCATCACTGACAACTCATACGCTCACTATGCACAAATACCTTTTCTGTCACTGCACATTTAACACTATAGAATAGAAAATAAACACTATTTACACACCTATGCCTTTGTGTCAGTTCCATGTTTATCATAGTATGCACAATGTTAACTCTGTTTCCAATTTACCACAAGCTTTGATTGTGATGAGACATTGATGGGCGGAGGAACCTAGAAAGACACAAGAGGATGACATTGAGTTGTCATATGATGGTATGACAGCAACAACACAGCACTAGTCAACACCATACAAGATTCATCCCACAAAACACTGACCTATACCATCAACATAGACATGAGGTAAGTGGAAACCAAAACCCTGTGACACATACATTAGCCCATGGCAGTCTGCCAACAACAGCCAACATACAAACACATCATTTATGCTTCTGCACTAACAGCAAAGCAAACAGACACTGTCACAGTTGCTCAATGGTAACTTACACTCAAGGGCAGTAGTTGGCGATGAGCTGTTGACGCAGGTCAAGACCTTCCTCTTATCCACTATCATCATCACTGGGCATGTGTGGATGTGCAGCAGGGGGCATCTGCTGCCCATCATCATCCAGAATCAGGGGGATCTCTTTGGGCAAGATCAGGTTGTGGAGCATGCAGTATGTGACTATGATCTGACGCACCTTTTGTGGAGAGTAGAGTAGTGCACCACCACTCTTGTCCAGATACCTAAATCTAGCTTTCAGAAGTCCAAAAGCACGCTCCTCTACATGATGTGTCCTGCCATGGGCATCATTGAAGCAGACTTCCCCCGTTGTCCTTGGATTCCTCAGTGGGCTCAGCAACCAAGGCTGGTTGTGAAATGCAGAGTCTCCTAGTTGTGAGAAACACAGACCAAGTTTGTAATAGAAACACTTGAGGAGAGAACAGCATGTCACACACACAGCACACTACTTGATACATGTCACTCACCAGCAAGCCATGCCCGCTCCGGATGCAGATTTTCATCAATTGTGGGATGATGCTGTTACACAGTATGTAGGAGTCATATGCAGGACCAGGAAATTTGGCACATACATGGGAGATAATCATATCCGCTTGGCATACCACTTGCACATTAATTGAATGGCAATGCATCCGGTTAAAGTTGATGTGCTCATGTGCTTGTGGTGGAACTAGGCCAACGTGTGTGCAGTCAATGGCTCCAACAACATTAGGTATGTGACCAAGGTCATAAAATTCCACCTTCACATCTGCTAATTCATGTCTCCTTGGAAAGTGAATGTAGCTGTCCTTGTAGGTCAAACAATGCAGACAGAACATCATGTAACACCATGCTGAACATAGGTTGAGACATCCCACCTACAATGGCCACCGTGTACTCAAACAAACCAGTGGCAAAGAAATGCAGTGCCGTCATCACCTTAACTGTTGGTGTCAAAGCTGTTGGATATGTTCTGTGAGGCCTCAATGTGGCTCCAACTGAGCACATAGCTCCTGAAGGATAAGGCGATTTAATTAAGGGTGGGCGTAGTGGGCGTAGTGGGGCAATGTGAAGCAGCACGTAGTGTGCCCAAATCTACGCACACTACGCGCTTCGCGTAGCCCCACTACGCGCCACCCGCCACCCACCCACCCTACTTTTAAAAGATAAAATGAATTTGTAATAAAGCAAATTAAAGGCACTTACCTGACGCGCGGCGTCTCCCGGGGCTCCCGCTTCCTGTTTTTCAATTTTCCTGACAAATGCGCATGCGCGGACGCCCGCGCATGCGCATTTCTTGCGAGAAATGCGCATGCGCGGGCGTCCGCGCATGCGCATTTGTCAGGAAAATTGAAAAACAGGAAGAGGGAGCCCCGGGAGACGCCGCGCGTCAGGTAAGTGCCTAATTTGCCTTATTACAAATTTATTTGAGCTTTTAAAAGTACGGCGGGCGGGAGGCGGGTGGTGGGCGGCAGGCAGCTACGCTTCGCCCACGTAGTGTACGTAGGCGCTGCCTGCTTCGCCTACTTCGAAAACTGCGAAGCAGGCAGCGCTACGTACACTACGTGGGCGAAGCGTAGTGTCGCGCCCAGGGTTAGATTTAATGATGTCTGTATCATCCATTTGCTCAAGCTCTGGGACAGGCTGATACACAGGTGGTCGGCTCCTATGTATTGTGGCAGTGGACAGATGTAAAAACTAGTCAGAGAGGAGATGTGGGTAACATCTTACATTATGACTAACACAAACACAACATTGACAGTACTGTAAAAACTGCTTACTGCACAAGTGACATGCATTAACATCTTGATCTCTAGTAGTCATTCAAGTAGCCAGGATGTACATACTAACTACTGTCAAATCTAAATCAGATTATGTGTATGGTATATGGTACACTGCTATATCACGTGTCGGCATCCCTGTGTGTAGCTGACACAGCACCTGTGGATAACATCATTAATGGTGAGTTGGATGTAGATGCTGTCACTGCACAACCTCAAGCTTTAGTCACACTAAGCACAACGTCCTTACAAAATGAGCCCAGAGAGTGTAAGCTGGTCAACTATCAATATGAATACAGCACTGTCTACAGAGATATATGCACATTACATGGTCATTCCATCATGACTGTGGGATGAGTTAGCATTTCAAACATTGGAATATTCACAAAAATGATAAGCTAATCAACAAGATATCTGTATACATGCCCACATGGAGGAAATTTGACATACGAGTGAGGAAATACCAAAGAATTTGATTACGTCTACTCACATGACCTGTGTGGGCATACTTAAGTAGAAAATGTCACACTCTCAATTCACATTACAACAAGCAGAAATTAATTTTGGCAGATGTATTGTGATCAGTGATTCAAATCTAAAAGCGAAAATGCTAATGCACAATGTGTTTACAGGTTCAGTCGGCATGCTCCGCCACTGTGGAGACAGGCATTGGCCACAATTGAAAGATGCGGGATTGAGGTAGTAACCATCTGGCCCCCCGGTGTGACACCACCTATGCGAATGTCATAATAGCCAATGGGAACAGCCATTGCAGTACTGCCTCTCATTTTTGAACATCGTGGTAGGTGTGCTCTGCCACTGCGGAGACAGTCATTGGCCACAATTGAAAGATGCAGGGTTGCGGTAGTGACCACCTGGCCTCCGTGGTGTGACACCGACTATGCAAATGTCATTGTAGACAATGGGAAGGGCCATCGTGGTAGTACCTCTCATTTTTGAACATCACAGTGGGCGTGCTCTGCCACTGCGGAGACAGGCATTGGCCACAATTGAAAGATGAAGGATTGTGGTAGTGGCCACCTGGCCCCCGCAGTGTGACACAGCCTATGCGAATATCATTGTAGCCAAGGGGAACCGCCATCGCGGTAGTGCCTCTAATTTTTTAACATCGCGGTAGGCGTGTTCTGCCACTGAGGAGACAGTCATTGGCCACAATTGAAAGATGCAGGATTGCGGTAGTGACCACTTGGCCCCCGCGGTGTGACACCGACTATGCAAATGTCATTGTAGCCAATGGGAAGGGCCATCGCGGTAGTACCTCTCATTTTTGAACATCACAGTGGGCATGCTCTGCCACTGCAGAGATAGGCAATGGCCACAATTGAAAGATGCAGGATTTTGGTAGTGACCACCTGGCCCCCTCGGTGTGACACCGCCTGTGCGAATATCATTGTTGCCAATGGGAACCGCCATCGCGGTATTGCCTCTCATTTTTGAACATCGCGGTAGGTGTGCTCTGTCACTGCGGAGACAGGCATTGGTCACAATTGAAAGATGCAAACCAGCCAGACAAATTGCATCAGCAGAGTACCACTGGAAAAATACTAGGTGCTATAAATCTCTTTGAGAGAGCCACACCTGCCACTTGCATTCAGACACTGCTGCCTGTCATTCATAACCACCAACTGCTACTGTACCTGTACTCTCGACCCAGTCATGGCTCATACAGAGAACATCAGGGTCTGTCCCTTCACCACTGAGGAGTTGGAGGTCCTGGTGGACGAGTTCCTTGCCAAGTATGGGCGGCTATATGCTGCTCCAGAGGTTCTGGTATGTGTATAACTAAAATTCTGAGAGTGCTCAGAATGCACACATCATGTTACTGTACACTAGTATGTGCCTGTGAGTGCAAGACAATGTTAATGCATTCAGATTTAGCTAACATAATGGTCCATACATGACCTAGACCTTTTTGAACTTGAGTATGTGGGGAAGATGGCAACAGAGACACTGGTGAAGCTCTATTGAAACCAAAGATCACACATGTTGTTCTGAGAATGGGTAATGTAAATGTGTGAGACACTGCCTAGCCTAATGACTTCACCTCAATGTGGTGTTTAGCCGTATTCCCCCAGATCCCTGACTGCATGCAATGATGCTATGGAGTATGGACATCACATGGTTCATCAGTTTAACAGTTACAATGCTGATTAGAGGAACTCTTACTCTGAACACACATTCCCTGTGCCATGTTACATCATAGTTCATTAAGTGTGCATATGTTCATTAGTGGGATGCAAAATGTAGAATGGCCAGAGGGTACTGATTAATGTGTGTACTGTTTTGATATAGACCCTATGGAGACGTGGACATTCTGCACAGGAGTACAAGGCCTGTATCTATCACTATTGTTGGCAAATCACCTCTCACACATTTGCTAAATGTACAGTGGACATGTCATCCTTCTTTTGATTCCATTATGTGTGGAGTCTCACATGTGTATGCACTGTGTCACAATTCTCATTGTACATGCATGTGATTCGTATGATGGACCACTCTTTTCATCATTGAAAATCCCTCAGGCCTGTCAAGTAAATGCACAATGTTTCACAGCCACATGACTAAAATGACTTTTAAAAAACATATGTGTTGTCCACCATCCTATTTTTTAGGCAGCTTTCATAGTCCTGAGGGGTACACAAGACAGGCCTAAACCTTGTGATGAGAGTGTGAGAATGTAGGATCAGGTACTTAATTGTGACCTCCATGACACGTGTAGCATTGCTATGGTCAGGGACATTAAGGGGTGTGCAGTGTAACACACAGTCAGTCTGACCACTACACAGCATTTACAGTGTATCAGATGTCATGCTCACTCACATGGTGCATCACAGATGAGGCACAGTTTCACCTTGAGCTCTGGGCTGTCACACTGCATGTGTATGAGATGGGCAGGTAGTGTGTCCATCATCATAGATGTTTACATTGCAATGGGATGGCTTGCTCCAAGTGTACCATGTGACATGGTCTATGGCCTCTGCTGTCCATTGATGCATCTATATTGTTACATGATCCTGGACTGCCACACAGTAGTACACTACACAGTGTCACAAATATTCCTCTTCTTGTCTCCCATGCCCACAGCTCAAGGTCCATCAGTGTAAGGCCATATGGAGGGCCTCAAAATGATGCCATACACACTGCCACAAGAGGTGGGATGACATCTGCCGCCTCAGCAAAAACGTTGCAGAAATTACGCTGGGGCTGGTATCTCAAAGTAGCATGTTGGTGCACCATGACCCCCCTTTTGGCCTGCATCCTGGCAGTGACACAGCCAGAGCTGGATGGACACCTGAGGGCACAACAGCAGCAAGTTGGGGGTGAGTATTGTGCAAAGTGTGACTTTCGCTATGAGTGACCGCATGAATCCCAGATCAGAGATAGGCAGGACCTCTGAGATGTCTCTTGTGTGATGCCATTGATTCTAAATTGCCTCCGTGTTGATTGTAGAGGCTCAGAATGTGTACAACGTTTAACATCTAATATGGCAAAGCATTAACAGTGTCATAGCAAGTCATCTTGACATGTTTTCATCTCCCATTCTGAGAATTTTGTCTGAACTGAGACCTTCCTACACAGGAAAAGACGTGTGAAATGTGTCGCCCAGTACACTTGTCAGGTTTGTGTGTGTTGTGCGGCTCCCACAATAGTGTGCTTATGTGAAGATGTGTAAGTGGCTAGAGATAATCACAAATGTGGACTTAGGGTGCCGTGAATTTGTAGAAGTTACAACCATCCCGTGGGTTGTGTTTTTCTGACTGATACAGGTGACAGAATCACTGCAAAACATTTTGCCTAATATCGGCCGCATCAATCAATCAATCAGGGGATTATAAAGCATGCTATTCACCCGCAAGGGTCTCTAGGCACCCGGAGGGCAGCTCCGGATCAGTCAAAGAGCCAGGTCTTGAGGTCCTTCCTGCACGTGTGCAGGGTCGGGGAGCATCTGATGTTCACCGGGAGCTTGTTCCAGGTCTTGGCTGCGATGTAGGAGAAAGGTCTCCTGCCTGCTCTGGTTCTTTGGATGCGGGGACCTCTGCCAGGGTGAGGTCAGCTGAGCAGAGGTGCAGCTTGGGTACGTGGAAAGAGATTCTTTCGTTGAGGGATTTGGGTCTGATGTTGTTGAGGGATTTGAAGGCATGGGTGAGGAGTTTGAAGGTGACCCTCTTCTCGACAGGGAGCCAGTGGAGGTCTTGAAGGTGTTGGGTAATGTGTTCGTGGTTCGGTGTCCCAAGTACGAGTCTGGCTGCAGCGTTCTGGATGGTTTGGAGTTCGTGTAGAAGAGCTCTATTGATTCCGGTGTAAAGGGCGTTGCCGTAGTCTAGTCTGCTGGTTATGTGCGCGTGGGTGACAGTCATTCTACAAATGAGGGGATCTATTTGAAGGTCTTGTGGAGGATGAGCAGGCAGTTGAAGCTTGTGGAGGTGACAGCGTTGATCTGGCAGTTCATGGAGAGGGAGGAGTCGAGGATGATGCAGAGGTTTCGTGTGTGGTCTGTCGGGTGGGTGGATTTCTGAGGGCGGAGGGCCACCATGTGTGGTCCCAGGCAGAGGTGCAGGGTCCGAGGATGAGGACCTTGGTTTTCTCTGAGTTGAGCTTCAAGCAGCTGTCTTTCATCCAGGCTGCAACGTTCTTCCTTCCTTCATGGAAGCAGAGTCTGATGCCTTTGATAGGATGAGCTGGGTATCATCGGTGTAGGATACTATGCTGAGCCCATGCTGTCTGACGATGGTGGCGAGGGGGCCATGTAGATGTTGAAGAGCGTGGGGCTGAGTGATGATCCTTGGGGTACCCCGCAGTTGATATCGATGGGTTTGGAGAGGAAGGGAGGGTGTCTGATCCTCTTGGTTCTGCCGGAGAGAATGGTTTGGATCCATTCGAGGGCGGCCCCTTGTATCCCCGCATCGTGAAGTCTGGCTGTGAGCGTGCAATGTGAGATGGTGTTGAAGGCTGCGGAGAGGTCTAGAAGCATGAGGGCTGCAGTGTATCCCTGGTCGAGTAGCATGTGGATGTCATCAGTGGTGGCGAGGAGGGCGGTCTCAGTGCTGTGGTTGCTGCGGAATCCAGACTGGGAGGCATACAGGATGGAGTTCTCTTCGATGAAGGCTGTCAGCTGGGCGTTCACGAGTCTCTTGGTGACTTTGGCCATGAAGGGGAGGAGAGAGATGGGTCGGTAGTTTTTCAGGTCCGTTGGATCGGCCGTTGGTTTCTTGAGGAGGGGTTTAACCTCCGCCCGCTTCCAGTCATCCGGGAAGATGCCGGATCTGAAGGAGGCATTGATGGTCCGGCCTAGTTTGGGTTCGATGGCGGCTGCGGCCTTGTGGAATATGTGCAGTGGACAGGGGTCCGTTGGGGCTCCTGAGTGGGTTTTCTTCATGGTCGCGATGATGTGTTTGACGGTGGCGGGATTCCAGGTCATGATGGTTGGCTTATCGGCGGCATTGAGGAGGGGGGTGGTGTCCTGTGTCTGTTCGCTGAAGTTGTCAGAGAGGGCCTTGATCTTCAGATGGAAGTATGAGCTGAGCTTGTCGCAGAGTTCCTGGTAAGGTGTGATGTCTGCGGCTTCGCTGGGGGGGTTTGGTGAATTGCTGTATGATGCTGAACAGTTCCTTGGTGTTGGTTGCGTTGGTTTCTCTTATGCGATGGTGGAATTCCTTCATGGCGCTCCTGTGGTTGTGCCGTGCTTCTGTGGTTTTCTGGTTTCACCAGGTTTTCTTTGTGCAGTTCTGTGGTGAACCATGCAGCCTTCAGAGGGTGTTGTTTGGAGGGGTGGAAGAGGGATGCGAACTTGTCAGCACAGCAGGAGATCCAGCAGTGAAATTATATGGCTGCGGAGTGGGTGCCGGTCGTGGCACTGGGGGGTCTTGGAGGAGGGTGGTGTTGAGGTGTTCCTCTGTGACCTTGCTCCAATTCCTTTGTGGCAGGCGCGGGGCGGGCTTGGGTGCGGTGGCGGTGTTGAAGGTGAAATGGATGCAGTGGTGGTCTGTCCAGAGGGCCTGGGTGGTGTGGATGAAGCGGATGTTTGTCCCTCCTGCGAAGATAGGGTCGAGGGTGTGTCCGGCTCTGTGAGTGGGCATGTTGACCAGCTGCTTCAGCCTGAGGTTGGTGAGGTTGTCGAGGAGAGTGGTGGGGTCATTGCTGTTGTCGAGGTGGAAGTTCAGGTTCTGAGTAGAATGTAGTCCGTGGAGGTGATGGCGTGGGGTGTGGCGAGCTCAGCGATGGCATTTGTGGACTGGGTGCGAGGTCCAGGTTGTCTGTAGATGATGGCGCCGCGTAGTGTGGTCCTGGGGCTGGTCTGGATCTGAAAGTGGAGGTGTTCTGTGTTGGAGTGGGGTTCGCTTGTGCTGGATGTGGAGAGTCGGAGGGGGGTCTTGTGTGCAATTGCGAGGCCTCCTCCTGGGCGGTGGGTGCGGTCCTTTCTCTGGCCATTGCCATTGGGGATGGCAGTGTCGATGTTGGGCCGGAGGTGGCATTGGTCCAGGTTTCCATGAAGAAGGTGAGGTTGGGCGAGAGGGTGTCGATCAGGTCCCAGATCTCTACGGTGTGTTGGTGCAGGGAGCGCACGTTAAGGAGGATGCATGTCAGGGTTTCAGCGCTGCAAGCCTCAGACGGCGGTAGTGGGGGCTTTGCCAATGGTGAAGGATCTACGGCAGGTTTTGCATGAGAACTGTCCATGGGTGATGTTCGGCGAGGATCTTACGCAGTCGGTGTGTCTTCCGGGATTGAGCACATGGAGGGTGGTCGAATCGTAGTGGTGGGTCCTAGGAGAGCCAGGGTTCCTGGAGCTGGTTGTGGTCGGGTCGTGGACGGGCGCAGACAAGCTTGCCGCTGGCTGCCATTATGTAGGAGAGGGGGGCGGGACTGGGGTAGGGAGACAGGAGCGGGGGCTGTGGGGTCTCTAGTTTTATACACATGTCGTACTTGGATGCTGTACCATAACAGCATAAAATTATATTCACATGATGACTTGAGGGGTGGACAGGGTCCGTCATATCTGTGGAATCTATCTTGATGTGTAAACACCAGTGTAGATGTATAATCATCTTGTGTAGGTCTGGCTTCATAGTCACATGGGTACATTTGAATGTGTGCACTTGAGTACTCATACAGTGTGATTGTCATGTCATTAGCTGAAGTATTGATGTGTATGTGCCCTTGAGCATGACCCTTACACACATGCATGATCCAGTTGATGGGTGCCGGTTTGTTATCATGATCAGACACCTGCTGGATATTTTGGGCACATGTATGAGTTGCAATGTGCGGTGTGGCAGTGTGACCTTGCAGTCCTAGGGTACACCTACTTCTTGTCCACATCATTTTTGAGTATGCAGAGTGTGTCACTACAATGTCTGTGTTGTGAGTTTTGGGATCAGCCATGGTTCTTGCTTAACTCTGTTCTCACTGTGCTGACTGGCTCAGGAAAACCAGCATAATGAGTGACTTCTCACATACATTGATGTGAATTTACACTTTCTTTACTCCACTATGTGGTATTCAGAGTCATGCTAGCCCCAAGAAGACCATTTGATGCCTACGCATTGTGAGTTACTACTCTAAGTGTTTTTGATCTGTACACTCCTCACCTGTCCAATACTAATGTATGCACCACTTCTGTCCAATATGTTCCGCCCCTATTCCTGCCAGTGTTTGACCCTCCTCACCACTCCATAGTGTGACACTATACTGTAGTAGAATGATCTATGTCCAGAAACATTGTGCCCCTCAGCACTGTTTCACAATTTGTGATGTGCTATTTTATTCTACTTGATTTCAGTCATGGTAATCCATGTACAGTACAGATGAGTTTCCAGCACAGTCCTCTAGTCAGATTCCATGCTTCTTTGTGAGCTTGACTTGTGCAGCATTAGGTGATAGCTAAAGTGTGTATCTGTTTCCTGGGGTACTGCTACCCATCCTGAGTGTGAAGTGATCTGTGTGATGTGATGATTTGTGATGTAGAATGTCATGGTGGTGAAATCAGATATGTGTGATAATGGTTTTAGTGGTGTTGACCCACTGCTTGCTGTGCATGCACTACTGTCAGTGGATGTTGCATTATCCTTACCAGGTGTAAGTCACCCTGAAGTCCAGATGAAATTGGAATATGATGTGTTTGGATGTGCATATGTTATGAATTTGTTGTTAAGGAATGCAGTCTTTGCACTGTGTTGGCTCTTTCTACTGACAGGTCCATGTGTGTGTAATGTGGTTTGTAGCATGACAGTGTGTGTGAGGAGTTTGTGTTTTTGAATGCATTAAGATGTTTGTTGATGTTATGCTGTGCATTTATTGTGTGCATGTCACATGCTGCAATGTGGAGTCTTGTTTATTAGCTTGTTTTGTGTCCACAATTGTGCTGAGGCCTCCCACATTTGAACAGTCACTTGTCAGGATTGTGCAGGTGAATGCTTGTGCAACACATTGACACCATGCTCACTTTGTAACTGGTGGAGTGTCTATGTCAGTTTTTACAGATTTGTCTGGTTGCACACAGTTTGTGGTTATATTTGGCATTTGTTCATGTATGTTTTTATTATTTTTGCTGTGCATTTGGCCCGAGGAGGAATGTTGTCTGTTCCAGGGTGGTCTAGGATCACATTGCCTATCCACTCTATTGCTGCACACAGCCATGCTTGTTGGACTTTTTTTTTTGAATTTTTTTTATTGTGCATAGAAAGGGTTACAAACACGGGCCTACAACCACCAGGGCCGGCCGCTAGTAGTCGAAGTGTTCCAGCATATCAGAAAACAATGACTGGCCCACAGGGGCTCCGCACTATCACAGTAGATCAGACTGCACATAATGGAAATCAGAATACACACTTTTAGTATAAATAACAACAAAAAGGAAAAATACAAAAATACAAAAAACAAGGCGAAACGACTTATGATGGGCGGCAAACACCAGCCGGGGGAGTCAACACCCAACCTCCCAAGGGCGGTCAATAAAAGAAGACCTGAGAGGGAGGAGGGGGCCACGAGAGAACCAAATCTGTACTCCAAAGTATGAGATACACAAGGAACCCTCAAGGATCAGGGGGACGGGGCAACCCCTGACGTATCCACCAAAGGGGGAGCACAGATAGACCCACGATACGCGTTCCACTGCCCCCAAATTCTACCCCAAGCCCCCGGTTTACCACGAGCCACATACACCGTTTTCTCCCTGAACATGCACCAGTCCATGTTCCCCTTCCAGATGGACACGGTGGGAGGCCGCTGGGAACCCTTGTTGGACTTTTTGGTGTGGTTTGTGAAACATGTATTTGGCAATTGGTTTGAGTTCAGCATTGGTTCAGACATCCCTGAGTGGAACTCAGACATTTGTAGAGACACACTAGGGTTTAGCATTGGGTATCATGGAACTCATAGGACCTTATTTTTACCTTTGTCAGAGCTTTTCCCAGGTGTAGAGCAGTGAAGGTTGAAGATGTGTCGATGAGGGGTATGTGGGAAGGTCTTAGTTGAGTTTGACAGTCAGGGAATGTCACTGTGAGCCGTGAGTGTTGTGGTGGTGGCATACACATGTCAAGATGGTTGATACAGATGAGGGGCTGGTCACTGTATGGCTTATAACAGTTCATCTCATTCTGGTCCAATGCATTACTTGCATTGCTGCCTCAGAGGAATACTGCACAGATGTTACTGTCATACAATTGTGATATCAGTGCATCCAATCTATTATTTGATGCCCTAAGTGTAGTGTGGTACCTCTTGAATGCCATGTACATTTGGTACCAGTCATTTCTCCATGCTGTTACTGCACTGTGCACTCCACTTTATAATAGTTTACCTGTGATGCTGACTTATGGTTTGTATATGAGACAGAGTTGAAGTGTGTGGGCTGTATCAAGGACTTAACATGCAGACTGACCATTTCCAAGGTTGTTAATCTGCACAATGACTCTTCATTTCTTCAATTACTCACTTTTATTCACGTGAGTGGAAGGCAGATGTGAGGAAGACGATGGTTGCCATGAGTCTCAGGTCAGAGTTTACTGCTGTCAAGATGGGCTCTTCATGACACTTCGGCCTACATTCAATACTTTATAGTTGGTGCTACCTTTTTTGAGGTGGAGTAATGGTGTGAAGTGTTCTGTGGAGTGGTAGTGTAGTCAGTGTTGTTGATGTACAGGACATACTCACATGGTCGCATTTCGTGCAGCAGTACACAAGTGAGTCAAATGCCGACTGGTGCTTACTTTGAGTCTTATTTTTGTGTCAGTAATTTTGTACTGTGTTGCATGGTATGGGCTGTCATTATGTGGTATGGTCTGCCATTGTATGTGATGAGACGGGCACTGTCTGCTTGGGGGGTGTGCTGAACTGTGATAATGGGGCAGTGGTGTCTCAAATCATATGTCATCTACCTTAGCTCACTGACTCATCGAACACCTTGTTGGACCACTGTAAAATAAACATACACACCCTGGTTGCTCTGCCCTCCTCTGGTCCACATTGTATGTGGACTGTACCTTATTTGGATACAATGATGACTATTGTCCTTTTGAAAGGACTCTAGCCTCATCCCTCACTCCTGTTGCCTACAATTCCTGATGTTCCCAATGAGATGTCACTATAGACATTGTCCCTGCACATGAATTCTTGCTGCAGATATGTTGTGCAGATTGGTGCCTCTCTTATTAATATGTGATGTGGAGGATGTAATGAAGATATTGCTTGTCTGGGACAATGTGCTGGACTCCTACAACATTGTGGGCAAGCTTTACCGTGGCTTCATTGGTGCGGAGACGTGACCGCCATGACCGGGCTAGATGCCTTCATTTGTATGGAGATGGGTGCCCCTGATGTGGAGGTGAAAATTTGCCTACGTGCAAGACATATGTACTTAGACTATGATATAAGTTCCTGTCTACACCAGGGTGTCTGATGTGGACAGGACACTTATTTCAGCACGACAGTTGTGTGTTGTTGTTGTACAGGGGATGTATGTGCGGATATGTTTTTAACTTACCTGTGGTGTTGACCACGGCGGCGTCTTATCTGCTGGTAGTGGATGAGGTACTGCAGCGGAAGGGCTTGTAGAGCAGGATCCATGACATCCAGGAAGGTGTAGAGGTGACTTGAGTTTCTATATCGCAGTTGTGCTTTCGCCATCTCAGAATAGCTGGTTTCTCCACCGCATTCTGTTTGGCTGGTTGACGTATCTTT
Organism: Triturus cristatus; assembly: GCF_964204655.1. Lineage (NCBI taxonomy): Eukaryota > Metazoa > Chordata > Amphibia > Caudata > Salamandridae > Triturus > Triturus cristatus. The sequence goes on from NC_140583.1 coordinate 885,576,220, forward strand.
TGAAGAAAGGAGATTGATTATGAGTAGAAAGAAGTTTAATGTAAGATAGATACAGCAACCCCCAACAGCTGACACCTAACACTCTGCTGTCCTGTCTCTGTGACTCCACAGGCTGGCCTCACGTAGTAGAACCCCAGTTGCCAGGCTACAGCTGCTGGATGACAACATGGTGACATCACCAAAAGGAACACATAAGGTTACAACATATCCTCTTTCCATAACAATTAATAACAATAAAACCTAACTTTCAAGAACGAACGTAATCTCGTAATTTCTTTGGAGCAGTTGTCTTGCGCGTGCTATGCCGTATGCTTTTATAAGTATGATCATTATAATTGTTATGTTTGTTCACTACATCTCCTCTGGGGTTAGATGCAGTAGCACTTCCAGGAGCTGAACTCACATCACCTTCTATTTTGTTGTTTTTGAACCATTCACGAACCTCAGTCTCATTGCATTTGGCCACCCGATTAACATTCCACCACTTACCGTCTGAGAGTTCCAAAAAAACTCCATTGACTACAAGAACCTTTTTTGGATCGGATAATTTTGAATTTCTCTTACCATGAAAGGAATCAGATTTTACCCTCACATACATTCCCACACAGAATAATCTTGGTTTCTTAACTAGGCCTGGGCAAAAATTTTGTTCCGTTCGCGGAAATTGCGATAATTTGACATTTTCGCGTTCCGCGGAGAGCGGGAAAATGTCAAAATTTCCGCTTTCCGCAGTTTGGCGATAATTTGTTTCTTGCTCGCGCTGTAAAATAATACATTCTCGCGCGCGCGATCGCCTTACCTGAATCCCTGCGTTCGCCGACAAGTTTTCTTGATCCGGTCGCGTTTTCCATGAGATGTTGGATTGTTTTTAGCCATTTGCGCTGTCTCGCGACAGTTCGCGCCCGCAGTGACGTCATGCGTTTCGCGATCACGTCTTTCTTCTCGCGATCATGCACCGCGAGACAACTCACAACAAGATGGCCGCGCCCGCGAGCAACCACATGGGTAAGTTGGCGACCCGCAACCATGCAGAAAATCTCGCGAACATGCGGGAAAAAAAATTCCGCATCTTCGCGATATTTCCGCTTGTTTGCGATAATTTTAAAAATCTTCGCGATAATTTGCGAAAGTGGATTTTGCAAATTCTGCCCAGATTATCATTATGTTTCCGTTCATAGGAGTCCTGATATTTCTCAATTTTGGTCCTGATCTCACGCTCATTAATTACTCTCCTGCCACCTCTACCCATCCACGCAGGAACAGCAATGGAGCATGGTGCTCTACCCTTCAATAAACAAAGAGGGGTTTCACCCGTTACAGAATGAGGAGTTATTCTATAATTCCAACCCATGTTTTTTACTTCACTATTCCAACACCAGTTGTTTTGGAAGGTCATTTGAATACATTCACTAATCACACGGTTAAAGCGTTCAAATAAACAGTTTCCCCTGGGATGATATACTGGAGTTTTGGAGTGTCTTATGCCCCATTTTTTGAGAAACTCTAAGAACTCACTAGATGTGAATTGTGGATCGTTATCAGTGAGAATCTCCGCGGGACAACCTTCCCTACGAAATATCTCTTCACAGAATTCAATTATATTAGTGGATTTAACTTCTCTGACAAATGTTATTTCCAGCCATTTTGAAAAGTAATCCATTAATACAATTGCATATCTGTTGCCAATTCCCAATATTTCAAATGGACCACAAATATCCATGGCTAGTCTTTCCCATGCACGTTCCGGCCACTTAGAATGGTGGATGGGACTTTCTTGAACAATATGAGTTTTGTCACTGTGTGAACACGCCACACAATATCTTACAAATCTTTCAATTTGTCTATCTATTCCAGGCCACCAGAAGTCATTCCTTGCTTTCCTCTTCATAGCAGTCATTCCACCATGTCCTTCATGCAGTAAATCATTCAGCTTTGGTCTAAGGGAACTGGGTAATACCAACTTATCACACCTCCTCAGTATACCATTCACGACAGACAATTCATTCCAAACTTCTTTGTACTGTAACAAGTTCTCTTGAAGTTTCCATCCTTCCACGATGGGTAAACATTCAATTAGTTTTTTCATGATTATATCCTCCAACATGGCCTCTCTCCATTCACTCTCGTTGATAGCTTGACACACATCTGATAGTTTGGCTACAACCCAATCATCCATCTCAAGATCAATTTCATTGTTGTCTGGTTTGTTTACAGGAAGACGGGATAAGCAATGAGCGTTAATGTTCCTTACGCCAGGAACATACTTCAAAGTAAAATTGAATTACTGCAAACGGTAAATCCATTTTGCTATGCGGGGAGAGTCTTTTCCAGCACCTGATGTGGAGAACAAATCAATTAACGGTTTATGGTCTGTGTGCAATTCGAACTTTGTTCCCCAGACAAAATTCCGAAAATGTTGCACGCCCCACCAACATGCTAACGCTTTCTTTTCTATTGTGGAATAAGTGCTTTCCGCACCCTTAAGTGTACGTGACACGAAAGCTATCACGCGCTCTTTGCCATCATGTATTTGCATTAAGACTGCTCCTATTCTATAACCACTAGCGTCTGTTACAATTATACTCTTGTCATTAGAATTAAAAGGCTTTAAGGCAACTGCATTTGCGACAGCTTTTTTGACTTCTTCAAATGCACGTTGACAATTTTCAGAGTAATACTCTGCTAACCCCAGGAATGATCTTAGTTGATCTTTGTCACATGGGACGGGAGCATTTTCTAGATCTTCAACAAGTTTGAATTTGTGCCTGACCCCCTCCGATGATAATGTGTGTCCAAGATACTCTACTTCAGTTTTACTAAATTTGCACTTCTGTAGGCTTATAGTTAATCCTGCTTGTTCTAAATTACTTAATACATTCTCTAAGAATCTGTCGTGATCGCATTTATTCTGAAATGCCCCTTCTGGTGTAATGAAGGATGTTAGATGCTTAGACTCAGATTGCAGCAGTATTTGATGGTACGCACTCGACAAATCTAATGTGGAGAAAATTTTACCATTTTCTATAGTCGATAACATTTCATTTATGTGTGGTAAAGGGTGACGATCTACCCATATGCACTGATTTAAATCTCTTAAGTCCACACACATGCGGATGCTGCCGTTGGGTTTGCGTGCGATCACGATTGGACTTAACCAATCTGAGGCTTCAATGGGTTTGATAATCCCTTCTTTACATAACCTGTTCAACTCCTCCTTGAGAGGACCTCTTAGTGCCAACGGAACATTTCTTACCTTATGTACTCTAGGAATGGTTCCCTCTTTAAGAATAATGCGATGTCTACATTTTTTCAAACACCCTAATTTAAATAAATTGGGAAATTTAGATCTCCAAACTTCGGTATCAAATGCCTCAGATAACAAAACTTGGGCAGGATGATTGGGATTTAGAATAATATCTAACCTTTTCTGCTCCCTCCACCCCAACAAGGATTTTCCCTTTTCTACCACATATATTTTGGCTTCTGTTTCCCTGTCTTGGAATTTGATTATGGATGAAAAATATCCTAAAACAAGTAACCTTTGTCCACAATATCCTACTGGATTAACATCAGTAGGTAATAGTGTTTTGGAACCTAACTTTTCCCAAGTTAGCTTGTCGATAAGAGTGAAAGGGGAACATGAATCTGCCCATATTGGAATCGTTGTGTTATCTATTGTGAGATTACATTTTGGTGGATTGTAACTGTCACTACTTTTTGCGCCAACATCATTAACCTCATCAATGACATACATTTCTACATCACTTTCGTCGGAGCCTTCGGTGGAAATATCTCTAATTGCATTCACTTTCGGAGTAGGTTGAAAGTTATTGGATGCTTTACATACTGTAGAAAAATGTCTGATTTTTCTGCATTTATAGCATCTGCTCTTCGCAGCAGGACAATGAATGGCATCCGAAGAATGTCTGTTGCTTCCACACCTATAACAAGTTTTGTTGGTATAAAAAGGTTGTTTCTTTTTATCATTTTTGCTTTCTAGATTTTTGCTACTCTGTTTGTTTCCTGAAATTACTTCACAAACTTTCGACCTATTTACTTCACCTTGTGAGGAACTGGAATTTGTTAATTCTTTAACATATTGTGATGTGTTTTCAATACGTTTTGCAATTTGTATAGCTTTGTCCAAAGTGGGATCCGTTAAGTCTAATAATTTTTCTTGTATATTTTTGTTGCACGTGGCATTGATTAATTGGTCTCTTATAATCTCATCACGTAAGTCTTTAAATTTACAGGAGATAGCTAATTTTCTTAGTGCAGCTACATATTGTTCAATTTTTTCTCCTTGTATCTGTTTACGTGAAAAGAATGTATGCCTTTCAACTACGATACTCAATTTTTTTCCGTAATTTTCCTCCAACATAGCTATGGCAACTTCATACACATCTTCATCATCCTCATCGTCAGAGTTAATATTCCAACAGTCACTGGTTTTGGAAGAGTTTTTAGTACATTCCTACCTTCGACACCTAAATGATGCTTTAAAATTGCTAATTTTCTGCTAGCCACATAAACTTCTGCGCCAATTGTTTCCAGATATGTGGTGAAGGATTCCTTCCAATCCTCCCAAACCATACAAGATGCACCAGGTTCTTGTAGAAAGGTAGGGGGAGGTACAATTGTTTGATTTGCCATGTTGCTGGTTTACTATAAGAATGTCAGTTTATAATGTCTGTTATGTTATCTTGTAAGAACAATTACAATTTTGTTTTCAGAATAATAACCAGCTGTAATAATATGGCGCTTAATCATTGTGAATTGTTTTTATTTCCATCCAATTGAATTAAATAGTGCTTGAATTGAAGGCTCACCTTATTCGTCTTCGTCTTTCTGTGAATATGTCCGCTATCGTGGTGTCTTTCCTTGTATAACTCGCGTTGTTCCGAGCATTTGGTAACTAAGCAATATCCAATATGGCGGCACGCTCAACGTGACCTTACGCGGAGTCACGTTTCATTCGCGCACTACACGCATGCGCATTAGGTGTCGTACGATGCCGTTCTTGAAGATCTTCGTAAAGAAAAAGAAATGGTCGTGCGTTCATGCAACTGGCAACCAATATTTCTCAAATCTCTTGAACGATGCGATCAACGGTAAACTGTAAGTTGGTGCATACTTACAAAGTTCTCCCTCAATTCCGATGGCAAATTTGTACCTTTTTCCTTCCGAACTTTTAGACCAGTTTCACAGCAATAAGGTCGCGCTATGTAGACTATCAGACAGTAAACATTTAAACGTGCGCTCCTCGCTTTTTGCGCACAATCTCTTTCCAAATCCGATTTCTTCCTCTTTCGCTGGTAATCACTTGGAAGTAACTTCGCCAAAGTATGGCAAGGACAGACCACGCCACACGTAAACTTCACGGTAAACAGTTTCAAGGCAAACACCAATGGCTCTGGGAACAGTCTCTGTATATCCACGAGTCCAAAGCAGACTTGCTGACACTTTCACAAGAACATACGTTGATTTATTGTTTTCCACTTGCCTTGGGGTTCTCCAATGACCATGCTCAAGATCATAACGCTGCATAACTTCCTTCTTGAAATGTACGCGATCTCTTCCTTCTTAATCGCATATCCCATCCTCGTCGCCAATTTTGAAGAAAGGAGATCGATTATGAGTAGAAAGAAGTTTAATGTAAGATGGATACAGCAACCGCCAACAGCTGACACCTAACACTCTGCTGTCCTGTCTCCGTGACTCCACAGGCTGGCCTCACGTAGTAGAACCCCAGTTGCCAGGCTACAGCTGCTGGATGACAACATGGTGACATCACCAAAAGGAACACATAAGATTACAACAGTATCGTGATCTGTCCAGTGGGCAGAACGTCATTCCGCACGGTGGGCTTTCTCTATTGGCTACCTCCAGCCCCGTTGCGGAACAAAATTTCTGGTGGATCCAGAAATACCGCGACAGATGGTGAAAGGGCTATCTTTGCCCATCGTAATATGGTAGTCAGGGGAACCGCCACAGGAGTAACTAAATGGACGATTTCTTCAACCTCCAGCCCCGCGGATGTGCCTAAGACCGCCATCATACTCAGCCCCTAAGCCTTAACTTTAGCCACTTTGTACCAATGTAAGCCTCATTTATTTGGTGCTTTAAATATTTTTATTTCTTGGAACATTGCAAAACATTGCCTGTAAATTAACTGATGCACGAGTACAACATCCCACCTGCAATAACAAGCACATAAAAAGATCCCTGTTAAAAAATTGCAGTGTCACACACCTCTGGATGTAACTCATAATCAAATTAGGGAGGTAAGCACTCTTCCGAGACTACCCAACACTCTTTCCAGACCCCCCTAAAAAAAAAAGGGAAAATCAGTTACATGTTGTAAAATGCCTCCATGCATGGGCAATTCTGTATAATACAAACATGGCATTCTTTCACAGCAAGTAGAATAACAACATTAAATATTCCTAGACCTAAGTGTGGAGCCAGGCAAAAACCCAAAAGGCCTATTCAGTAACATCAGCTGGATATTGTAACAACAAACATACTTTTAAACTTTAAATTAGCTATCCATATCAAAAGCACAAAGATGTTTTTTAAATGTTGTATGTACAAAATCAGAAACTACATTTTGGCTCTCCAGGTCCATGCCCTATTCATTGTGAACTGTCCAGTAGAGGTGAATCAAAATAAATCTCTGTCCCCACTCTTGGCCCATGAACACTAACCCTGCACAGTCTGTTAGTCCTCTCTGCTCAAGGTTAGTGCTTGAGTTGTAGGTTGTTTGTCCATACAATCAGTTTGAACTAAACACAAATCTCGCCCAGAGAGCTATGAAAACCCTAAGTCATGGAACACTTGGCCCTTGAGATGGCTCTGAAAGAGATGGTGATCAAGGAGATTGTAGCCATTAAACCCCTCACTCGAACTTGAGATATAAACAATTTGTGTAAGCAGGAAAGTTCCATTAATAAAACAGTCAAACCTAGTGGCAATGACTCCAGGAATTGAAAAAAGAACACTCTTTCACAATGCCAGGCCAAGAAGGTTTGCACCCACACTCTGTCCCTGTTAGCCTTTCCTCCACATTGATTACTTAATTAGGCTCCACAATGTGGCAGAAGATATTTTAGAGCATGATTAATATTTTTAGATGACTTGTGATTTGAAAAAAGGTTCCATTTAAATGAGCAGGTTGACCAAAGCATTGAACGGTTGCTGTCATTGATATAACTAGCACACACAGAACCCTACACAGGACAGAGTAAGAGGTTGTGCTGTGCCTAGATCTTTTGCTAAAAAAGTACAACAACATTTGAACAGTTGTAGTGACACTTTAAAGAAAAACAAGAACATATGTGAACTTTTAATGAGTAATGTGTGGTGCTTTCTGTGTAGATGGTTCAAGTAAAATAATTTTGTTAAATTTGAAGATGATCTTATTTTTTTTCATATCAACCCAGTTTTCTTGTGATTGTGGATTTAGAGACTAAAAGGTGTAAGACAGTGTGGTTGCCAATTTCTAAATGCTTAGCTCTCTAGGAGGGGTAATCAACTACATGTATGAACCTGGGTGGCTACCCAAAACTTCTGATTGGTTTTTGTAGCGAGAACTATAGGTCTGAGAAATCCGAGGATGTAAAATCCAGAATTGATCCAGGAGTCTAGATTGGCCCTTAGATCCAAAGCAAGAGCAAAACTATAGCAAGCATTGTCATTTAAATCATGCAACAAGTGTCGTGGAGAAAAACTTTAAAACCTTTGTAAATTTGAAAAAAATGTTATTCCTTCAACATTTGGAAGTGTTTCAAATTAATAGATTGCATTATTTTACTGCACCTAGTGATATTGATTGGAAAAAGTAGTCTCTAAACATAAACTTAGAAACGTTCAAGAAAAACAATTTACCAGGTTTACTGCATATATGGCCAGTGCTGTTATACGTGAATCATTATTGAGTGTTTTATTGTAAAGGGATTGTGTACTGCAAACCCTGCTCAGAAATACATCATAGTGCTCTCAAATTGGCAGTTGAATAAAAAAGAGGCACTTAAAGCAAACCTAGCCAGTGTACAAATAAATTATGAATTCAACCCAGATCTGTAACTGGAGGTGAATGTTCTCTAATGGCATCATCAAGTGAGTGTAAGTGTTTTCAAGAGTTTATGGGTGTTAAACATATATACTAACCTACTACAAAAGTTAAATTAGTATACTAGGTGCAATACTACTTGTAGCATATATTAAGGGAGTAGCTGTGTGACTATATATCCTTGTGTGTATGGGTGTGTAAGTGACTGTATGGAGCTCACCCCGTATGCCCAAGCTTTTTCCGAAGTCAGGGCGTTGGGTTCCACAACCAAAATACCATGGATAAGGAATTTAAAGCATACATTGATCAGTATGGAGATGAGTAAACTGTGGGAGGACCCAGAAGTCGCTGTTCTTCCTGCTAAAAATGATTTGAAGGCTGCTTATTGGAATATGGTTAGATTGCAGCAATTTACACAACACCATTGCAGCTCCTTGACCAGGTCTTTATTGACCTTAAACACAAGCCTAAATTAGAATCATACTGGGACATTATAACAAGTCCAAATGATAGGAAGTTGTATCATCAGTTTAGGGTGGGTTCTCTTCCCATCAAAGTGTATACTAAAAGCTGGCACCCCCTATGGATGATAATTGTCCTTTTTGTCCAGCCGAGACTGAGTCACTAGCTCACATTTTTTTTATATGCCCTGCCTATAGGTCACCTAGGCACAAATGGCTGAAACCTGTTTGTAAGAATATGGGCATTAGAGTAGCCTTGGAGGCTCTCAGGATTTTGAAAACTAACACTGATGACTCTATTGTCATAGCAGTGGCCACATTGTTGAGCTGGTTGTGGGTTATTCGAGCAAGAAAGTTGAGGGCTTGTTAACACAACCTTTCCCGCAATACATAGTCTCTGCCCCTTTTTGTAGCAGCTATTTTATCAAATTATCATAATCAACAGTAATCCAAATGTATTATGTTCAAATTTGCTTACTGTTTTTACGCCGGTTGTAAAAAATGTCTGTGATTTTAGCTATTTATATGATGTATAATCTGTTTCTACAGTTAATCTGAGATAATATACTGTATGTAACTTGTATTTTTGTTTTTTAGGTAATTGTAATGGTCTTTACTGTTTTTGTATACAGTGGTCATTGTGGTACTGTACTAAGCTACATGTTCTATTCAAGCACGTTGTCTTTTATGATTCTTTGTTAATCGAAATAAAGACATAAATAAACTGAAACTGAAAATAAACTGACTGTATGGGTGTATACGTGAGTGTGTGAGTAGCTGTATGGGTGAGCATGTGGCTATATGATTGGCTGTATGGGTGAGAGACTGGTTGTGTGAGAGGTTTTATGAGTGAGTGAATGGTAGTGTGAGTGAAAATATGAGTGATTGGGTGGGTGTGTGAGTGCCTCTACAGAGGAGTGAGTGGGTGTGTGAACACTGGTGGGCATATGTTTGTATGTGAGTGATTGTGTGAGAGTGGGCATATGAGAGGTGTATGGGGGTGTGAGTGGGTATCCGAGTGGTCCTGTGAAGGATATCATCAGTGATGTCATTTTAGATGTCATCAGTGATGTCACTAATCATGTCATCGGTGATGTAATGTGTGAGGTCAAAAGCAGTGTATTGCAGGGCCGTCAGTTATAGTAATAGCTGAGGTAACTATAACTGCTGAATTTCACTGGGGGCCATATACTAGAGGTATCAGGAGGCCTTCTGGCCCCCCCAAGAACCCAGGGTATCCAAGAGGACTCATACCCCAACCAGTAGGGCTCCAGAAGGTGCAGAGTGGTGGAGTTAGGGTGTGTGGCCTCCGAAGATCTCTCAGCAATTATGCTGTGTGTGACTTACTGGGGGTAACAGGAGGGCTTGGTGGCCACTAAGGATACTCTACAGCCAAGGGGACTTCTTCCCCCAGCCAACAGTGTACCAGGAGGCATGTTTGCAGAGTGGTGGAGAAAGGGGGTGTAGCTTCTGAAGTCTTCTGAGCAATCACGGTCTGTGGGACTTACTGGAGGTTACAGGAGGGCTTCTTGGCTCCAAGTACCCTCAGCATCCAACCTACAGTGCACAAGGAGTCGCATTTGCAGAGTGGTGAAGGAAGGGGGCGGGGCCTCTGAAGACCTCTCAGCAATCCTGCTGTGTGTGACTTACTGGAGGTAACAGGAGGGCTTGTTGACCCCCCAAGGATCCTCTTGAGCCAAGGGGACTTCATCTTGCAACTAGCACTATGCCAGGAGGCAGGTTTGCTGAGTGGTGGAGAAAGGCAGTATGGCCTTTGGTAACTTTCAGTTTTTTTAATGTATTTTTTATTCAGGGAGGGGGGGCAATGCCCCCACTTTCCTGGACCAATGTGGGCCCCGGGGACCCCATTCTCCAGGGCCTGGCTGAAATTCAATGGTTGGGCATGACCTCCCTCCCTGGCTCAATTTTGGCCCTAGTGACCCCATCCCCAGGGCCCGTCCTTTTAAAAAAAAGAAACTTAAAGAGAATGGGGCTGAACGGCCCTTCTCCAGGGCATATTTTGGCCCTGGGGACCCCATGCCCGGGGACTGGTATCAATTGGGGATGTCTTGATCCCACCGAGAAAACCCACTCTGCTGGGGACTGCAGGAGGAACCACAAGGCCCCTGTGGTCCCTGCCAGCTCCCCGTCTCCTGTGGGAGCCAGCATCGCTTTGACAGAGAGGGAGTTTCTAAACATGCAGCTCCTTCTCTGTCAAAGCAATTGTGCTCCGCTTTGCGCAAGTGAGGGCCAAATGCTGATCATGTCATAAGTGATGAAATATGTGAGGTCATAAGCAGTAAATTGTGTGGGCATGAGTTATAGTTAGCTCAGGTAACTATTACAGCTCAATTTTTCTGATTTATTATGAGCGTAATGTCAGCTGAACTATAAGGTCCCTTAACCTTTGTTTCTTTCAATCAATTTCTAATGTTTTTTAATTCTTTTTCCTAATGACAACATCTCTGTAACCTTTTGTTTTTTTAGTGATTTGTGAAGTTTTTTAAAATTCTATTTCCTAACTATTATATCTCTGTAACCTTTGTTTGTTTGTGTGAATTTCTAAGATTTTTAAAATGTTATTTCAAAACTATAATGTCCCTGTAACGTTTTGAATTTTCATTGAATTTATAAGGTTTTAAAAATTCTACTTCTTTTCTATAGCGTCTCTGTATTTTTCTTAAACTTTTCATTCCTAAGTATAACATCACTATGACCTTTGAATTTCAAGTGAATTTCTAAGGTTTTTAAGATTATTTTAATTATATATTAAATATTACATCGGCATTGTGCATCACTTATTGTTGTATTTGTCATCTATTTATTTAAAAAGTACATTATTCATCTTATTTTAAGATATTTAGGGAGGACGTTGTGATCGCCGCAGACACACTGCGAATACGGCGTATTTTGTAGAACACATATAGAGGCATATTTTACATAAAGTTTGAGTCTATCTATTTAATAAGATATTAATTCAACTTTCCCCTTTGCATTCATTTGTCGAAAAAATATAAAAATGATTTTTTTCTTGTTCACCGTGACACCGGCGGTTTGCGATGATGTCGGTAGCCGTGACTACTGTGTGTTTTTGACAAAGTGTAAAACACACATATAGACATATTTTACATAAAGTTTTAGTTTAGCCATCTAGTAGGATATTCATTTAACTTTCGCCTTTGTACTCATTTGTTGAAATTTGCCTTGTTTGCGGTGACACCGGAGGTCGCAATGACGTCGGTAGTCACAAATTTTGACAAAGTGTAAAACACATTTATAGACATGTTTTACGTAACATTGGGCCCGATTCACAGAATTAACTTAAGACAATATCCTAAACTTACTACTTTTTGTATTCACAGAATGCACTTACTACTTTTGGTATTCACAGAATGCACTTACTACTTTTGGTATTCACAGAATGGATTTAAGACTACTAACTTTATGTCCGCACTCGGGCCGGAAATTCCGGCCCGGAGGCGAAGCTTCCGGCCCAGAGGCGGAGCTTCCGGCCCGGAGGCGGAGCTTCCGGCCCGGAGGCGGAGCTTCCGGCCCAAAGGCGGAGGTTCCGGCCCAGAGGTGGGGATTCCGGCCGGTGGCGGAGATTTAGCCATGGCCGAAATATCAACCTCCGGGCCGGAAGCTCCGCCTCCGGGCCAGAAGCTCTGCCTCTGGGCCAGAAGCTCCGCCCCTGGGCTGGAAACCCCACCTCCGGGCCGGAAGCTCCGCCTCTGGGCCGGAATTTCCGGCCCGAGTGCGGACGTAAAGTTAGTAGTCGTAAATCCATTCTGTGAATACCAAAAGTAGTAAGTGCATTCTGTGAATACCAAAAGTAGTAAGTTTAGGATTTTGTCTTAAGTTAATTCTGTGAATCGGGCCCATTGACTCTAGCTGTTTAGTAAGATACACATGAGTTTGTGACTGTGATCAGCGAATGTGTGTATATAGATATAGATACTTTTTGTTTTATTTTTTCACCAATATTCGTGATGTTGCCACAATAGTTGTGACTATCCTCGCAATGGTACACGAAGAGCCACACAGGCTGTTGTTACATCATCGCGAATATCGTGCGTGATTTAAGAAAAACTATTTTGGACACTTAACTAGTGTCACTACCACCCTGATTTCTCAAACATGGGGTCAGCGTACCCTCACCCATTCTCCTTATGTTAGCTTTCACAGAAATGTTCAGCCCCGGGAACAGTTCACAATAGATAAAATGGCAGTCGCAACTTTCTGTTCAGGTTGCCTCCAGCCAATCAGATCATTCCTGTTGGCTTGCGCATTTGTGATTAACTGTGAAATCGCTGTGAAATATCCACAGCCAGAGATATCACTATAATTTCTCCACTTCGATTTCTCAAGAACTATTGAACGGATTTATAAAAAATAACAAAAAGCACAATCCACGTAACAACACCTACGTTTTTGCCAAATCTGGTGTAATTCCATTCAGTAGTTTGGGCTATAGTCATGTTTACGGGTTCCTATGATAATTGACTTTGTAAACGCACCCTTTTTTAAGCCCCATTTTTCTCAGCCCCCGCTTTACGAATCCCCACAAAAATGTACATGTGAAAGAAGAATCACCAGAGCACCTTTTATGGAAAAGATTCGTCAAATGGTGCCAAAGATAAAGCTAAGTCAAACAACGCTTTTCCTATGGAAACTAGGTCCTAAATATAACTACCTGCTGGTGACTGCCAGTGGGTAATATATATATATATATATATCTTCACTTCCGTGATAGGACAGCAAGTTATTCACCTTCGCCTCACGATCAACGTACACGGACCAGAAGATGGTGCAGATCAGTTTATTCCTAGGAAGTCGCCATAGCGTTTCGGCTTGTCCGAGCCTTGTTCACATGACAATGTAATACTGGTGAGCTCCTGAGTTTAAAGGGACTGTGCTAATTCACAAACAACCAGGTGAGAGGCATGGTAATAGACATGGAAGAGTTACTGACAGCAATTTAACCCCTTCGCTGCCAGGCCTTTTCCCCCTCCTGTGCCACGCCCTTTTTTGGCTATTTGGGGTAGTGAGCGCTGAGGCCCCTGTAACTTTTTGACCACATAAGGTATCCACGCCAAATTTGCGTTCTTTTCTTCCAACATCATGGGGCTTCTGAAGGTACTCAGGGTTTGTGGATTCCCCTGGAGGGGTCATAGAAATGAGTCAAAATACAGCAAAATTTAGGTTTTTTGGGGAAAATGGGAAAAACGGGCTGCTAATTAAAGCTTCTGGGTTTTTCCCTGCAAGTGTTATAAAAAAGGGTTTGTGGGGCTGAAATCACCATTTTCCCAGCTTTTAGGGGATACCAGACTTTTTTCAGAAACCCAACATTTCTTACACAGTTTTGGCATTTTTCTGGGTCATAGCCTATTTTTGCTATTTTTTGTGCTTTCGACCTCCTTCCAGTTAATGGTAGAAATTAGTACAAAAGCAATAATGGATCCTGGAAAGCTATACATTTTTGAGAAGTAGACAACATTCTAAATTCAGCAAGGGGTCATTTGTGTAGATCCATCAAGGTTTTTTTATATAAACTAACAGTTAAATATAGGATAAATTGAAAATTTGTTGAATAAAAAAGCCTTTTGTGTCAAAGTTTTCACCTGTAACTTCTTCTAATTAAGCAAAGCAAAATACCGTTACATCCACTGGACATTACTGGTTGTGGGGATATATAGGACTTGTAGGTTCACCAAGAACCCGACGAACCCAGAGCCAAAAACTGAGCAGCAACTTGAAAAGGTTTTTTATTATGTACCGGGTATATAGTAATTATTCTGTAAAAATGTGTACATGGAAAAATGGGTATGAAAGACACCTATGTATTTCTGAAATGGGAACAAAATATAGAGTTTAGAAACAGTAGATATTTGCACATTTCCGAAATTGGGAATACTCATACTAGCATGAGAATTATCAGTCATTTTTTAGAATGACTTCTTTTTCACACAATGTCTTTAATTTGGAAGGCAGAAATGCATCGAAAGTCAATAGGTAATAACAGTTCCTTTACAAATCTGAATTACCCTAAGTCTCCCGATAAAAACGGTACCTCACTTGTAGGGGTAGGCATAGTGCCCACGACAGGAAATGGCTCAAAACCGTGAACACACCACATTTTCACAATGCAAAATTACCCTTGTTTAGCAAAGTGCCTAGCTGGAGTTTTTTAACCCTAGCTCTGCCGGCACCTAGGGAAACCTAACAAACCTATACATTTTTTAAAACTAGACACCCAGGGGAATCCAGGATGGGGTGACTTGACTGCCTCCCACCAGGTTCTGTTACCCAGAATCCCTTGCAAACCTCAAAAATTGCCCAAAAAAACACATTTTCCCCATATTTCTGTGGTGGAAAGTTCTGGAATCTACTTGGATCCCCAAATTTCCACCCACCCAGTGTTCCCCAAAGTCTTCCGAGAAAAATGGTACCTCACTTGTGTGGGTCGGCCTAGTGCCCGCGACAGGAAACGGCGTAAAACGTAACGTGGACACACCTCAATTTCGCTGTGAAAAATGACCCTTTTTTGGCAAAGTGCCTAGCTGTAGTTTTTGAACCATAGCTCTGCCGGCACCTAGGGAAACCTACTAAACCCACACATTTCTGAAAACTAGACACCCTGGGGATTCCAGGGAGGTATGGCTTGCGTGGATCCCTCAACGTTTCCTTACCCAGAATGCCCTGCAAACCTCAAATTTAGCAGAAAAAATCACCTTTTTCACAATTTTCATGTGGGAAAGTTGTGGCATCACCGGGCTGACACACATTTCCTACCACCCAGCGTTCCCCCGGGTCTCCCGATAAAAACGGTGCCTCACTCGTGTGGGAGGCCCAAGTACCCGCGACAGGCAAGGGCCCAAAACGTAGTGAGGTGACATGAAAATTGCCTATCTCAAAACGATCTGGTTTTGCAAGGGGGGGTCACTTGGGTTTTTGGCCCGGTGCTCGGCGGCCACCTAGGGAAACCTACCAAACCTACACATTTCTGAAAACTAGACACCCGGAGGATTCCAAGGAGGTATGGCTTGCATGGATCCCCCAACGTTTCCTTACCCAGAATGCCCTGCAAACCTGAAATTTAGCTGAAAAAAATCACCTCTTTCACACATTTTCATGTGGGAAAGTTGTGGCATCACCGGGCTGACACACATTTCCTACCACCCAGTGTTCCCCCGGGTCTCCCGATAAAAACGGTGCCTCACTCGTGTGGGAGGCCCAAGTACCCGTGACAGGCAAGGGCCCAAAACATATTGAGGCGACATGAAAATTGCCTACCTCAAAACGACCTGGTTTTGCAAGGGGGGTCACTTGGGTTTTTGGCCCATTGCTCGGCGGCCACCTAGGGAAACCTACCAAACCCACACATTTCTGAAAACTAGACACCCAGGGGATTCCAGGGAGGTATGGCTTGCATGGATCCCCCAACGTTTCCTTACCCAGAATGCCCTGCAAACCTCAAATTTAGCTGAAAAAAATCACCTTTTTCTCACATTTTTGTATGGGAAAGTTGTGGCATCACCGGGCTGACACAAATTTCATGTCGCCTCACTACGTTGTGGGCCCTTGCCTGTCGCGGGTACTTGGGCCTCCCACACGAGTGAGGCACCGTTTTTATCAGGAGACCCGGGGGAACGCTGGGTGGTAGGAAATTTGTGTCAGCCCGGTGATGCCACAACTTTCCCACACAAAAATGTGTGAAAAAGGTGATTTTTTTCAGCTAAATTTGAGGTTTATTTCTTCTATTAAGCATCCTATGCCCGATTGTGCTATGTTTACTAGCTTTACGCATAGCCTCTCTCACCATAGTTCATGTGTATCGATATACCTCACGATGGGCATACAGACTCTTAGACGCTACGATGAGTTTACTTCACTGAAATGACTTTGGCTTACTTCCTTTAGTGCACATTACTTTTCATAGGTAGCACGTTACGTTAAATGTTACGGCTCATATGTGCACCGCGTAGAGCATCAGCATCCATCTGTTTATTCCATAGGATTGTACGGAATGAATTATGACTAATTACTATGTTTGTCTTTTTCTTTATATGTTTGTCTGTGTATGTTATGTACAATCAGAATAAACTCTGTTTCTCTCACGCATGAGGGATACCACATGATACATGTCCTAAAGAAATCCTTTTGACACTTTTTTTCTTTTTCACATTTACAACCCCAGGTTAGGGTGGGCCTTAGCACGCCCATACCGCCGGGGTCTACACCTTACAGTCCTGAAGAATGCCTGTTAAAATCACAACACATAGGCAGACACATGCCGACCACCTCTTAAATTGACTCTGCTGAACAATTTACTCAGCTTGATGTCTTACACTTTGTTTTTACTGTGTCCGATTAGCCTTTAATAAAATTCTTTGCGGGACACAATCGTGATACTTTTAAACTCACGTATTCACTATTCACCACACACTCATAACCAGCTCCGCAGTAACTCTGGCGTTGCAGCACACCGGGGTGGCACTCGGCCTCTCCTGGTGGGGCCCTATGATGAAGCATGTCCCAACCAGGTTGGTGAGTGAGGGCTTTTTTTTACAAACCTAACTTGGTTTTTCCTAGTTGTGCTCTACATATCTTGTTTCAACGCACACTCTTCTGTTGTTACGATTTGATTTTACTCGGAAGATGTAACAAGGACGTAGTCACTGTTGGATGTGAGAGGTGGGAGCATATGACGGACCAATTGCAACGAGATTTTAAGCATGTGAGGTTTAAATGAATAACTGTGCTTTAAAAAAAAACTAATATTGAGGGAAGGAACATACCTGGTATTGGACCGTGTGGTCGGATTTCATGTCTGTGGCTCATGGTACAGGATTGCCTGGGTAATGCGCATGTCTTGGCATATCATACCAAAGGGGACACGTTATAAATGAGTGCGTTATACTGAATAAAAGGTATAATTAGAGACTGTTTGAATACAGGAGGACTGTATGAGGGGTGCATAGTCACATGTGATTAGACTTTATTCATGTAGTTGGCATACAGTAGCCTGATATTAGTCCATTTTTTTTATAGTTGACTACATGAATGTTGGATTAAGCGACGACAGTGAAAGATTACCCACTAGTGAGAGATTACCCATGCCGGAGGACCATGTGGGTCGGAAATATCACCACACGATAAGTACGTAATTTGGATGGGGACTGATAGTGCCCCTATTGATTTATGCACTGATTGCAGAGAGTTGCAGGCCCAATATTAATTGAAATGTGTATTGTTGTTTTTCTCCTTACCTTACAGTAAGTACTGATAGAAGCCGATTGAGGTTTGTGTATTACCTACCTTCTGCCTCTGACACGTGTGGGTGGCAGGACACTCACGTGTGATAATTGGGTTACTGGTGAAAAGAATGACACTGTACTCTAGGAAGAGTGGTGATTAGTCACATTAGATACATAGATTCACACATAACACATGGGGCTTATAAAATTTGACGCTGAGCTCAGCATTTATTTAAAATATTAAAAATATAGAAACTGCGTAGCATAAGGAAGGTATTAGATGTAATAAACAATATGATTTAGGTTCACTCCATTAGAATTTTATGTGTCATGGTGGAGGTACTTGGGTGCAATGTCTTAGAACCGTGTAATGGACTAGTATGTAACATCAGTGACTGTGGTCTAGCTTTCATGTAGCCTTGAAAAAGTCGCATGTAAAATACATGGAGGCGACGAAACACGTGTTGGCATTGGCATTGGCTTTTCGACTAGTCACAGTTCTTGACATTAAAGAAGGATCGAGAAAAGAATTAATGGCCAAAGATTCGCATTATTGTTTGCATGGAGACAGTACATTAAAAAGTATTACTGTACTACTGTTATGTTATAAAAGTGTTGTGTGCTAGGGGATTTGTGTAATTTTCGTGCTGTAGCTTAGGCCGCAGAAATTAGGAGAGGTGGGTGATTCTCTCCCCCTTTTAGTACCATGAAAATACCAGCACGTAGGATACTAATTAGTGAATATTTTCAGGAGCGCCGTCCCTATAGTACAATACCTCTATCCTTGTGTATATGTGAATGTTTGCATTGTCCAGCATTCCGTCAATCAATTGTTTCTTTTGCATACTCACATCGTGCAAGGCGACCTTCATTGCTGAATTCTCTAGCATTAGTATCTTAACCAGGTCTTCAAACCCAAGGAAGCCAAACAACGTCCTAAAAGTGTTATTGATTACAGGCAGCCACAGGATTTTAAGGGCATGATATAAGGTTAGACAGTCCTATAAAATTGCTTTTGTTAGTTCATTCTCAGGTTTGGCTCATATACAGCACCACAAGGAAATAGGTTTGGATGACAAGGTGTCTTTCAGATGGTTCAACCCTACTTCCCTATGCAAAATGGTGGATCCTGACGAGAGAGGAGTACACAACAAACGCCTTAAAAGGAGTTTTCCTCAAACTGTAAAATATTACTAGAAGATTGGCCCCACACACCCCCGCCATAGGTTGCAGCTGATAAAACCTGTGCTTTATAAATATTAACCATCTCTTTAATGGATCGATTGCCAAGGCTACTAGAAAATCTCAACACCCCCTCACAGACTCTTTTCATCTTGAGCCAGGTATTATGAATATTAACATCCCAAGAGCCCTCTCCAAAAAAGAGCATGCCCAGGTAGCAAAGGGATTTAACCTTAGCTATCTGAACGCCCTTGAGATTGAATGATCTTACATTCTTTGGGATTTTCCTGCAGGACTTTATAAATATCTTAGATTTATTATTTTTTTCATTTTCTGGAAGCCATAAAATCTGCAAAGGAATCCATTAATCTCTGCATCCTGACCATGGGCCTTGACAAAAGTACTGCGCCTTCAGTGTAAAAGAGCACAGATACCGAGCAGCCGGCGAAAATTAGTGCATCACCCTGCAAGGACCGTAAAGTGCAGTCGACCACATTTATAAATAAAAAAAATAAAAAGGGGGCCAATATACACCCCTGTTGTATGCCACGCCTAGTTGTAAAGGGATTACAGTTCACTATTAGGGCCAAATCAAACTTGAGCTGAAAAATTCTCATAAAGCTGTGCAAGAAGACTGACAATATCCATGGGAGCCCCATAAGAGTGCAGGGTATGCAACAGTATAGAGTGATCTACTAGGTCAAATGCATTAGTAAGGTCTGCAAAATACAGATAATATGAACCCGACCTAGCTCTTGTATGCTTCCTAATCAGGAGTTTGAGATTTAAACATTGCTCCGCCATCTCAAGTCTCTTCCTGAATCCATACTGGGCCTCAGACAAACTGGAGTTGTCAGTTACCCAGCCCTCTAGTCTACTTGGGACAACCCTGCCCAGGAGTTTTGAGAAAGAATCCAGGAAGGAAATGGGATGGTAGAATTTCAGGTCTTCTTTATCACCTTTCTTATATATAGGTACTATGACAGATTTAGACCAAGAAGAAGGGATAATGCCCTTTGCTGCTGCATTAAAAACACGTGCAAGTATTGGGGCCCACAGTTCTCCCATTCCTCTAAAGGCATTGGCTGAAACCCCATTGGGTCCAGGGGTTTTCCCTTTAGCAGACATATGCATTGCATCCAGGATTTCATCTAGCGTAAATACCAAGGGTGATATACTAATAGAAGTAGAACTCTTGACCATAATTTTTAAGGCCAGTAATGGAAGCGTTGGTTCATTAGTAGATATTGAGCCAAAAATACTCTCGAAATGGTCAACCGAAGCCTGTGAGGGAAAAAAGGATGTGAGGACAGGGCCAGAATTGTTCTTCAAGAAATGGGCATTTACAGTATTCCAGAACAGTGATATATCCTTTGTTTCAGCAGCCTGCACCAGATTCAGCCATGCTCTTTCCATCAACTCCACCTTCCTAGCTAGTAGGCCCTAATTGTACTGCCTCCCTAGAAGCTGAACAGTGGAATGATCTCTTGGGACCTGATGTAAAGCTGTACTCAGTTGTTTAAAATCCTGAGTACATTCATGGTTGAACCATCCCTATCTAGTAGCTAACCCTGTTTTTGCCAGATGAACTGAAAGAGAGTTAAGGGCCACAGAAATCTGTTCAAAAGCTAGGTCCAAGATGTCCTTATCCACATCAGGGTATAAGCATATGTCAAACTCGTTGGACACTTGGGACAAAAGCTTCTGAAATATGCACTTAGGGAACAATGACCGTCCATTAATGCAGACTCCATATGGCCTGCAGGGAGTTATATCTGAGATCTTGGCTAGGGCCAGCACGTAGGATACTAATTAGTGAATATTTTCAGGAGCGCCGTCCCTATAGTACAATACCTCTATCCTTGTGTATATGTGAATGTTTGCATTGTCCAGCATTCCGTCAATCAATTGTTTCTTTTGCATACTCACATCGTGCAAGGCGACCTTCATTGCTGAATTCTCTAGCATTAGTATCTTAACCAGGTCTTCAAACTCAAGGAAGCCAAACAACGTCCTAAAAGTGTTATTGATTACAGGCAGCCACAGGATTTTAAGGGCATGATATAAGGTTAGACAGTCCTATAAAATTGCTTTTGTTAGTTCATTCTCAGGTTTGGCTCATATACAGCACCACAAGGAAATAGGTTTGGATGACAAGGTGTCTTTCAGATGGTTCAACCCTACTTCCCTATGCAAAATGGTGGATCCTGACGAGAGAGGAGTACACAACAAACGCCTTAAAAGGAGTTTTCCTCAAACTGTAAAATATTACTAGAAGATTGGCCCCACACACCCCCGCCATAGGTTGCAGCTGATAAAACCTGTGCTTTATAAATATTAACCATCTCTTTAATGGATCGATTGCCAAGGCTACTAGAAAATCTCAACACCCCCTCACAGACTCTTTTCATCTTGAGCCAGGTATTATGAATATTAACATCCCAAGAGCCCTCTCCAAAAAAGAGCATGCCCAGGTAGCAAAGGGATTTAACCTTAGCTATCTGAACGCCCTTGAGATTGAATGATCTTACATTCTTTGGGATTTTCCTGCAGGACTTTATAAATATCTTAGATTTATTATTTTTTTCATTTTCTGGAAGCCATAAAATCTGCAAAGGAATCCATTAATCTCTGCATCCTGACCATGGGCCTTGACAAAAGTACTGCGCCTTCAGTGTAAAAGAGCACAGATACCGAGCAGCCGGCGAAAATTAGTGCATCACCCTGCAAGGACCGTAAAGTGCAGTCGACCACATTTATAAATAAAAAAAATAAAAAGGGGGCCAATATACACCCCTGTTGTATGCCACGCCTAGTTGTAAAGGGATTACAGTTCACTATTAGGGCCAAATCAAACTTGAGCTGAAAAATTCTCATAAAGCTGTGCAAGAAGACTGACAATATCCATGGGAGCCCCATAAGAGTGCAGGGTATGCAACAGTATAGAGTGATCTACTAGGTCAAATGCATTAGTAAGGTCTGCAAAATACAGATAATATGAACCCGACCTAGCTCTTGTATGCTTCCTAATCAGGAGTTTGAGATTTAAACATTGCTCCGCCATCTCAAGTCTCTTCCTGAATCCATACTGGGCCTCAGACAAACTGGAGTTGTCAGTTACCCAGCCCTCTAGTCTACTTGGGACAACCCTGCCCAGGAGTTTTGAGAAAGAATCCAGGAAGGAAATGGGATGGTAGAATTTCAGGTCTTCTTTATCACCTTTCTTATATATAGGTACTATGACAGATTTAGACCAAGAAGAAGGGATAATGCCCTTTGCTGCTGCATTAAAAACACGTGCAAGTATTGGGGCCCACAGTTCTCCCATTCCTCTAAAGGCATTGGCTGAAACCCCATTGGGTCCAGGGGTTTTCCCTTTAGCAGACATATGCATTGCATCCAGGATTTCATCTAGCGTAAATACCAAGGGTGATATACTAATAGAAGTAGAACTCTTGACCATAATTTTTAAGGCCAGTAATGGAAGCGTTGGTTCATTAGTAGATATTGAGCCAAAAATACTCTCGAAATGGTCAACCGAAGCCTGTGAGGGAAAAAAGGATGTGAGGACAGGGCCAGAATTGTTCTTCAAGAAATGGGCATTTACAGTATTCCAGAACAGTGATATATCCTTTGTTTCAGCAGCCTGCACCAGATTCAGCCATGCTCTTTCCATCAACTCCACCTTCCTAGCTAGTAGGCCCTAATTGTACTGCCTCCCTAGAAGCTGAACAGTGGAATGATCTCTTGGGACCTGATGTAAAGCTGTACTCAGTTGTTTAAAATCCTGAGTACATTCATGGTTGAACCATCCCTATCTAGTAGCTAACCCTGTTTTTGCCAGATGAACTGAAAGAGAGTTAAGGGCCACAGAAATCTGTTCAAAAGCTAGGTCCAAGATGTCCTTATCCACATCAGGGTATAAGCATATGTCAAACTCGTTGGACACTTGGGACAAAAGCTTCTGAAATATGCACTTAGGGAACAATGACCGTCCATTAATGCAGACTCCATATGGCCTGCAGGGAGTTATATCTGAGATCTTGGCTAGGGCTGTGGAACAGTTCGCCTGTAAAAGAATAGATAAAACTAACAGGTTATGATCGCTAACTACTGCTTTGTCTAACTTTAATACTACCAGCTGATTAAGTGTTGAACTAATCAAAATGTGAGCAATCGTGGAGTAATTACCCCCACCTACAAACGTGCGTGTCTGTAAAATACCCAGGCTCTTAATTTCTTCCAGCAGCAATAAGTCATACTTAAGCAGCCTGGTATTCAGACAATTACTTATCACAAAAAAGAAGAGACAAGGGACTAAGCCTTCTATCACTCCCCTACCGTAATAGAAATCTCACTCAACAGAGAAGTGCTACAATAGGTCAACTAGTTTACCCAAAGGAGAGAATGGGAGGTGCTAAAATTAACACAGCACCCAAAATGTGAATCTTGTACCTAAACTCAACTAGGGCAACAAAAAAAGAAGAAAATGGAAAGACAATAAATGTCTTAATACTGCCGTCACACACTTTGCAGTTTCGTGCTTCATCATAGGGCCACATCGGACATCCAGGTGCAGACCAACACACTGGATGGAGCGCAATATTTTTTGATATGTATGAAGATTAGTGGTGAGGGTAGAGTAGACATAGAGGAACAAAAACCACATAAAGAGACACAAAACTTAAAGGAAAGAATATTCCCTCAAAAAGGGACCAAATAGTGCAGACACATACAGTTACAGCTACCTAAAGGGCAATACTCATCTTTTATTCCTATTACCCCTTGGTAGGATTGAAACATGAAAATTTGGATATTCAGGGGAGGTAAAAGCCCCTATATCCCTGCTGCAAATACCAACATGTTTCTGCCAATTTTTACGCGCCCAACCAGGTCACTCTGGCATCCGTCAGGGTGTTGGTCCCTAGTTTCCTGGTCTTCACCCCTATTCGGGTGTTTACCTTGATTTAGCATGAGGACAATATCCAATTATCATACTCTCTGGAGATTTCCGAGAGGGATCCTGTTTCTGTGAAAAAAAGTGGGTAGCGCACATGATTGTAGTACTACCCAGCCATTAAATATTTCTCCCATAAAACTTTAAATTGTTGCCCTCTAACTTTCTGCCACCAAGTTATGTGCAGTGTCTCCCTACAACCAAGCCACTCTCTGTGTCTCACTAAAAGTGTCCACATCACGTGCTGTACCCACACGCACCATAATACACCAGTGGGGATATATACACGAGATTCTGTCGTGTTCGTATACATAACACTTAGGTCCGAACTAACTAAGAGTTCACAAGTAGTTCTCTGAACCCGGGACCTTTGTGGGAACGTGGTCATGTAGTCACACTCTGTCGTGAAAATGGGGGAGGGAAGAAAAAAACGTATGTCGGGTTTTGCTTCTATTCTTATTATGTCATCAATAGCTCCCACTCGTTATATATTCCTGTTCCATTGTTAACAAACTATATTTCATTAGGTAGCTGCGCCTAACGCCACTAGTTCAGGAACGTAAAAAATGCTTAGCTTAGCCAAATATTATCAGTAGTGGAAAATGCCTTCTGACTAGATTTTTAATGCTCCCAATACTCAATCGCTGTTTATGTTGTATAAAATCAACATCCCAGTGCAGACCTAGACCACCACATGCAGCTAAATTACAACAACAACTCATTTGATAGTTCCAGCAGGATATGGGACCTAATTTCAAGTAGAGCAAGAATGCAGTCCAGTATCGTTAACCTGTCCCCGCTGTAAACCACTTACTACTCCAAAGAACTACCAATGGCCGCTTCCTCATATTGCACGGGCATTTTATCAAATAGATGATGTTCTCTGTGTTACATTTTGTGTGTTTTCTCTGTTCCCAACGGTGTTTAAGCCCGATGTCCACACTTTTCCCATTCATTGATAGCGGACAGGCCCTGCAATAACCGCATGCATAGTGGCCCATCACTGGTGGTAAAAACGTATTTGGATTAAGTTCATTAGTGGGTTAGTCTGAGTCCTGGGGCGTGTATTCACAATCATATATTTGATACTTGCGCTTTTCTTGAATGAAAAAAGGGGAATAGGTTGATCTAATCCATTTGAGTTGAGAATTCGCCAATTCTTTTGTATTATTTTTTTTCAAATGGTTCGATGCTGTGTTGAATGTTGTCACATAGCTACTCCTTTTGATTGTTTCCTTCTCATTTGTTTCCAGTAGGGCATCTCTATCACAATTTCTCG
The DNA here is from genome assembly GCF_964204655.1 of Triturus cristatus. NCBI lineage: Eukaryota > Metazoa > Chordata > Amphibia > Caudata > Salamandridae > Triturus > Triturus cristatus. The sequence goes on from NC_140583.1 coordinate 885,601,427, forward strand.
CTCATTTCTGGGCTCTCTTGATAACATATTCCGGATAGTCTCTGTTTCTGAGCTTCTCGCTCAGATTATCCGCTTCCTTTTTGTAATCCGCTACCATGGAACAGTTCCTGCGGAGCCGCAGGAACTGACCGTAGGGAAGATTCTCCCTAAGGAAACGAGGATGAAAGCAGTGGAAGGATAAAATATTATTTCTATCAGTTTGTTTGTGATAAACTCTGCTAATCAAAACTCCATTCTCTGCTCTTATATTCAGATCCAAAAAAGGCAATGATTCATTAGTCATGGTACCCGTGAAGTACAAAAAAGGTTTTCTTTGATTTAGCCAAGTGAGGAAGGTCTCGGCCGAGCTTCTGCCTCCTCTCCAGATGATAAAAACAACATCTATATACTCTCGCCAAACCCTAATCTGGTCCAGAAAAGGGTTGGCGGGTGAGAAGATGGTTTCCTCTTCGAACTGTGAGACATAGAGGCAGGCTAGACTATGGGCACAAGAACTACCCATGGAGAGTGGGTTTGTAAGTAAAATTATTCTTCAAATTTAAAAAAATTCTTCGTAAGTGCTAGCTCCGTGAGACAGAGAATAAAGGCCTGTGGGGCCAGATAATCCCATTCTTCTACAAATGCGCATGCCCGGATGCCCGCGCATGCGCATTCGACAAATGCGCATGCGCATTTGTAAAAAGAAGTTGCCGTCAACGAGGAAGAGGGAGCTCCGTGACGCCGCACCGCAGGTAAGGCATTTTATCTTATTTTTAACATAGTTTAACTTATTTTAAAATGAGGGCGGGCGGGAGGCGGGTGGTGCATAGTGGGGCTACGCGGAGCGCACGAGTGTGCGTAGATTTGGCCACACTACGCGATGCTCCACGTAGCCCCACTACGCCCAGGGTTAGTTGGATCATCCCTTAGTTCATTCAAGGCTTGCATTTCAATTTTAGATAGGTGGAAGAATGGCTTGTCATTAATTGATGTCTCCATTAATTCCACTTCTCTAAGAACAGCCTGCTCAAACACTCCAACCTCTGGTGGTACCTGCCCCAAGGACGGAACAAATGTTGATTTATTTCTTAATCCTGTGTCACCTTCTCTCTCAGTAGCCTCCTTGCCTTCAAAAAATACTTTCAGACGGACACCACAGAAAAATCCAGCTAGTTCACATTTAGGTTTCAAATAATCTAGTTGGTTTGTTGGAACAAAGCCAAGGCCCTTTGACAATACCATCTCCTGTGTTAACGTCAGTGTCCTGCTACTTAAGTAAGTTCATTACTAAGAGTGTTCCCTGCTGCTGCTCAGTTCAGATAATTCCCATACTCACTCTGTTGAAAATGTAGTATACCTTCACCAGTCCAATTAGTGAAACGACTCATCCAACTTTCTGAATGGCAACATCTTTGAATGTTAAAATCCCCTGCCCAAAAAATTGGGCTAACTGATTTGAATTGCAAAAGAAACACATCAAACTCATATTCCAGCACTCTAATGACCTCCCCAAGCATAGAGTCAAATACTTAATTATAATAAGTAATTATCATTCAATGCAGTAAGCAGAAAACTGCACAATCTAGATGTTTATATTTAAGGCAACATGGTTGTTTTTGCACTCCTTGGGTAATTATAGACAAAAATCTTTCTGCCTCTTTCACCTGCACCTTTTGAAAACAAATAGCAAATTTGTATTAAATTGCTACTAATATCTTTTTGCAACAAATATTTAACAGCCTATTTGATGTGTTCACTTTTATACTGTAGAATTTGTTCTTATTCTCCCTGTTTGCAAACTATCTCTCTGTTACATATGCTCGCAATCAGGTTTGAGTGATGCATACAGGCAACTGATACCAAATGAACAGCATCTGTCCATCTCCCACAACCATAAAATTCCTCACTATCCCCAAGATTATTGTGACTCAATCAGAGTTCCACGGAAGAGCTGATTGAGTCACAAATTTTACAAGGGGAGGAGGATCCCATTCTAGTAACTGATGGAGCACACGAGGGGCAGAGCGAGCCAACGCCAGCAAGTAACAAGTTTGAGTAAAGAAATTGTAAAGACTTTCCGCTGTTCGTCAAAAAAAAAAAAAACATTCAGCCCATACAGCCCCCTGCAATTCCACTTCCTTTGCTGGTAACCACAGTCCCGCCAGCAACACCAGAGGAGAATCACCTGCTGAGGCCTCTCTTCTAGCCTCGGCATCCTCTGCTCCACCTAATAGTGAAGAAGAGAGTTCACCACCCTCTCTTGCAAAAACATCTGTTGGAGTAGATCAACCCTCTTTGGTAATAAACAGTTCAGAACAACAGTCAGAAAGCTTGCAGCAATTGCAGGAATGATCTGGCGTATACATAGAGAAGGGCCAGGAATCACCAAATCAGCTGAGCAAGAATGGGAATAAAAACTCGCAAGAGAATCTACAAGAGAATCCGGAACTTCCATCCTCTGGGGTCAATTCACAACAGATGGAAGTGAAAGATTTGCTTAATCTCATATTGGAGGAGATCAGAGAAATGAAAAAATTCCAGGCACATGAGATAGCCATTCTCCATCTCAGGCTTGAAAAAAAAACGAGGAATCAATCTCAGGCACGCCCGCAAGGCTTGAGGAGGCAGAGTCAAGAATAGTTCACTTGGAGGATCAGATGAGCTCTACAATTCAGAAAATGAATGAGGTGACGGCAGACAAGATTGTCTTAGAGACCAAATTAGAAGAATTGGAAAATCACTCACGCTGTTCAAATCTTCGCATTGTGGGAGCGCCGGAAGGGAATGATGGTACCAACACCCTTCGCTGGGTTGAAACATTTATTAAACAAAAAGTGCTTCCTGATTTCTCTGGGGATCTGACAATAACTAGGGCACATCGGGTCCACGCTCATCCAATCCCGAATTCCAAATACCCTCGCACAATCCTAATTAATTTTGCTGACTATAGAATTAAAGAAAATGTGTTAACTAAAGCAATTCAGCAGAAACAGTTTGCCATTGACGAGGGTACTAAATGACGGATTTTCCCGGACATGTTAGCAACGGCAGCTCGTAGACATAAATAATTTGTTAAGCTCCTGTTTTTATTTAAAGTTCAAGGGGCCCAGGCATCCATTGCACAACAATCAAAGCTAAGGGTGCTGGTTAAGGGCAAATGTCATATGCTCTCACAGGTAGAAGAAGTTCAGGAATTGCTGAGAGATATTGCCACTTTGAGATGAAATGGTTTTTGATTTAATCTGCGAAACCGAATAATGTTTGCATTCTTATCCACGGGTCTGTTTCTCCGTGCGGGGGACGGGGTTGTTAACCCAGGGTGCAGCACCAGGGCACCCCATTAGTCAGGAAAGGGAGGGGCAGAAATGTGGGATCCGGGGCAGAAAGGGTTGATCACATTTCTGAGGGGGGGTCAGGGTTTTAGGTTTTTTTTTGTGTTGGGGTGGTGCATAGTAGTAGGAAAAAATGAACAGGAAAGATGTAATCGACTTTATACTTTTACTTTAATCAATGCAGGTCACGTTAGATGGGTTCTTCCAAAAAATAATAGAATTACAGATGATAATGTTTAAATGCAGAATGTAAAAATTGTTACTTGTAATGTTAATGGATTACTTAACCCCCGGAAAAGTGCTGCTTTTTTAAATTGGGTTACTTCTCTTTCTCCTGAGATTGTGTTCTTACAGGAAACTCATTTTAGATCGAATAACCCAAAGATAGTACTTCCCAAAATTGATTCACAGGCATTTTATTCTTCAGCCAATTTAGCCGTCCGAGGGGTAGGGATTCTTCTAGAAAACACACTTAACTGGCAAGTTAAGGATGTCCAACAAGATGGGAAAGGCAGATGGCTGTGGGTAAAAGTCAAGCTCCAGGAAACAATTTTGAATTTGGTAAATTATTATGGTCCTATCGAGGACGATATTGTAGCACTTGGCCAAATTTACCAATTAGTAATACGTATGGAAGGTATACTAGTTCTGGGCGGTGATTTTAATTTTATTCAGAATCTAGCCTTGGATTCATCAAATGAGGCGAAGCGTCAACTAAAACCCCAAACTGCAAAATGAATTAATAGCCGTACAAAAGATTTCTCACTAACAGATCCCTGGAGATTAGCCCATCCTACACTCTTGCAATTTACCTGCTACTCAGCAAGATTTAGATCGGCCTCACGATTGGATTATTTTTTAGTGGACAAATTAGTTGCTAATGGTCCGGCAGAAATAGTCACCAACTCTTTTTCAGATCATTCTTTAGTTTCTTTTACATTAATATTAAATAGGAGTGTGAAACATAGACCCAGATGGCAATTCGATAAATCCCTACTACAAGATACAACCTGGATAACTGAAACCAGAGAGTTTTTCAAGGAGTTTTTTCAATACAATTTAAATACGGCCCCTTTATTTAAGATATGGGAGGCCTTTAAAGCCACTTTTAGAGGCCAGGTTATTTCCTATAAGGCAAGAATAAATAACCTACGGACACATAAAATGGCTGTGGAGAAGGCTAGACTAAAGATAATCCTCACGGATACATCAGCACCCATAATAAGAGCACAGCAGCAAGAACTAGCTCGGGCAAAGGAGAATCTGAAAGATTTTTTCTTAACAGAGGAAATTGCAGGGAGTAAGGCTTACCAACAAAAGCTTTATGAGGAGAGTCAGCAGATTGGCAGATTTTTGGCTTGGTCCACGAAATCTCAAAAAGCTACGCAATTAATCACTCAAATTATAAACCAGCAACAGGTCTGTTAGAAGATGATAAGCAGGCTACTGGTGAGGTGTTCTGCACACATTTAACCATATTTATGGAGATACACGGGGTAGATGAGGCAGATCTCAGGAGATATTTTCATTCTTTGGAGCTACCTTTGATACCGCAGCGGCTTTCAGAGGCTTTGAACACTCAAATAGTAATCCCTGAAGCTCAAGCAGTATTAAAAAGTATGGCTAATGCCAAGGCCAGTGGGGCCGATGGGATTCCTGTTGAAATTTATAAAGTGACCTGAAATCGGCCTTTGATGTAGTCCCCAGAGAAAAACTATGGGCTATCCTATATGATTTAGGGGCGCCTCCGTACTTATGTGAGATTCTGAAAAGATTGCATGCGAACAACTATGCCCAAATTAGATTTGGAAAGAATGGAGAACTCACTGATCGCATACCCATAGAGAGAGGTGTGAGACAGGGGTGTGTCCTAGCCCCTACCCTTTTTTGTCTCTTTATAAATGGCATAGTGGGAGCTTTGGCAGCCGGAGGGGATTTAGACGCTCCAAAACTAGCAGGCCACAAGGTATCTGCCTTGATGTTCGCAGACACCCTCCTGCTGTAAAAAACACCGATGGGTATTCAAAGGGCACTGGATATTTTTTTTCTATTCTGCAAGAACAGGGGTCTGGAAATAAATAACCAGAAAACAAAATATATGGTGATCAATGCAGGCCACTCAAAGCGTCCCAATCCACAACTAGCCAGGGAATCTTTAGAGAAAGTCTCTGTCTGTGACTATTTGGGCCTAACCCGCAACGAGAATATGGAGTGGGGTGATCAAATCAGGAAGGTTTGTCTCAAGTTGACGCAAACATCAGGGGGCCTCGCGAAACAGCAGAGAAAGTGTGTACGAAAGATGCTGGGGCCGGTGCTGGAAATCTATAAGTTAGAGGGGCTGCCTTCTACGGAGACAAATTATGGGGCCATAGGCCAACCGAACAACTTGCAAGGATTGAAAACTCTTTCCTTAGATAGCTGGTCGGTCTTCCTAATAGCCCCCCTTTAACTCCGCTCCAAATGGACCTGGGCGTGAGCCCATTGGCACAGGAGGTAGCGCTTAGACCCCTACTTTACTGGCACCGCCTATAGAGTACCCCAGAGTTATCCACATATAAGGAGGAATTGAGGGAGGTGACCAATCTCAGGGGGGATAGCAAAATTTCCTGGCTCACCTACATTAAGAACTCCTTTGTAGTCATTGGAATGGGAGATTTATGGCATAGCCCGGAAGAAAGCTCTCTGGTTACACCAAGAAAAGTCCTGATAAAAAACTTTAAGGATCACCATCTCAATTTACTCCAGAGGGGCCTCAGCACAGGCACACTTACTACATACTTTCTAGATGTCAAATTCCTATACCTCCTAGAACCTAGCCTCGATGACATACCGCCCTTCCTAGCCAAAAAACTCTACATGCAGTTCAGGCATGGCGTACCCCCCTTACATGCTGTCACCTATAAGTGGGGGGGTAGTCAGACGAAAGCTTGTCCGCCTTGCAAAAACTGTATGGAGACCGACTTGCATGTATTGTTTTTTTGCCCTATCTACAAGGCTATAAGGGCATGTTGGCTAAGACTGCATTGCAGGAACCTCGGAACTCCCCATTGCCTACAGGCCTATAGAATCCTGGAATACGACACTGGCATGTGAATTGTTTATCCTGTCTCCCGTTATTTGTTCTCAATGTGGTGTGCTCGTTGCACAGTTCTAAAGAAAGTATAGGTCTAAACTGCCCATCCTCTGCAGTTTCTAAAGACCCCGGACACCTCATTTTATTTAGTCTGACCTCTTAATACATTCAACTTTGTATTTTATGATTGGATACTTAATGCCTACCAAGCTACCTAATATTTTATTTTTTAGATGTTTTTATATTTATGAGTACACAAACATTTTTATATTGATGAATTGTAATGAATTTGTAAATGTTTTATATGTGCTTTTAAGGTCTTGTACGGACGAAATAAAGTGTCTTTTGACTTGAATAAAGTGTTTCAAGATGAATTGCTTCCTTTTTTAGTAAAACTGCTTAATGAAATGAAGGATGATATTGATATTCCCCAAAGGTTTAAGGAATCTTTGGTAATAGTCTTTCTTAAAAAGGATAAGGACCCTTTGGATCCAAGCTCTTATTGTCCTATTAGTTTGCTAAACACAGATTCTACATTTTTTTATGAAAATCTGGCCAAAAAGGATAGCTCCCTGTCCACAACAGGTGGTGCATAGTGATCAAAATGGTTTTATTCCTGGACGTTTGATAGCATCGAATACGTATTTTTTAATGCAAGCCATTGATTACTTTTCTATTAATAATATTGATGCGTGATTATGATGATGGATGCCGAAAAGGCTTTTGATTTGGTAGACTGGAGTGCTTTATTTTTTATTTTACGGAAGTTTGGATTTCTGCAGCAATTTGTACAGATGCTAACAAAAATGTATAGAGGGGCAGATGCCACAATCATGATTAATGGCTTATCGTTGTCCCCTCTCCTATTTTCATTGTTTATTGAACGCCTAGCTGAGAAGATCCAGAAGAACTTAATGATCGTGCCATTGATGGTATGGCAAAAATGTGACTTTATGCAGATGACATCATTCTATATCTGAAAGCAGGGTCTGCTAATGTACAGAATGTGTTGGATGAAATTCAAAACTTTACGCAAGTCGGAGGATATAAAGTTAATCAGGCAAAAACCGAAATGTTATCATTTAATACGACCCCTTTGGATTTTCCACCTGCCACCATCTAAAACCACCTCATCCAATCAGATATTTGGGGATATATATCACTAATGCTTTTGGGCATTTTTTTTTTTAATTATAGAAGATTGCTTACGAAATTGAAAAGGTTATTTGATAACTGGTCTCTGCTTCAACTATCTTTAGTGGGAAGGATCTCAATGGTTAAAATGACGGTGCTTCCACTGTTTTTGTTTCTATTTATTAATCTTCCCATGAAAATCCTCAATCATTATTTAAAGGCGCTGGATCAATTAGAAAGGAAGTTTGTCTGGAATAATAAACATCCTAGGGTTAAGTTTTCTATATTGCAATTAGATGTAACTTCAGGAGGATTAGCACTCCCACATTTTCCAACCTATTATCAGGCTTCTTTACTTAACTTATTTTCCCAATTGGGTAGGGAAAATTCTGTTATCGATAATTTGTTTTTAATACATATGTTGAATGAAAGTGCCATTGTACTCCCTGTGCTTCTACGTTTGGCGAAACTCCCCAAAAAACAAGATACAAGGTTACTCTCACACTGGCTGAAAGAATGCAGTAATTTTTTTTAAATCACGAGATCTCCCTGTATTTCACACTTATACCCCTATACAGGATGGGGCAGTAGGAGGACTTAAACTCTCCAGAGGGCTTTTTCAGGTTTGGCAAGAACTGGGCTATCTCCAGCTTGGGGATTTTTATAATCATGATACATTAATCAACTGGGAAACGGTTTGTGTACAGGCCACTACACCGAACACCGCTCTTGCTATGAGCTTTGTACAAATAATCAATTTCCTTAAAACTAATTACTCAATGTTGGGTGAGACGGTACGGCCAATTGTTAAGCAGTTAGTAAATAAAATGGTAGGGGTTGGCTGTTGGTATCAGCTACTTCATCAAAAAGCCAACTCGGATGAGATTCTGACGAAAGAACTCCAGTTCATTACCAGAGAGTGGAAAGAGCTTAATGATCTAGCAAATAAAGCTCTTAGAGGTGCCAATTTTAAAAGAATTAATTTTTTATCCAGATGGTTATTATATTTGACACCCCTGAAATTGTCTATAATGTTTCAAACCTGCCCGAATCAATGTTTTCGCTGTAAGAAAGAGGGTAAAGGGGGTTGATTACATATATTTTATGAATGTAAGGATTTACAGTATTTCTGGAAGAGGTTTTTTGCGGACATTTCTTTGATTTTAACCTTGGCAATCAGTCCGTCAGCCATGCTGGTGTTATTTGGTTCTTCAGGAGAAGTGAATTGTTTTACAAAATAACAGCAATATTTTATATTAATTGCTATCTCAGCTGCTAGATCACTTGTTTTGCAAAACTGGAGAACCAGGCTACAACCTAGCATTGAACATTGGTTTAATAAAATGACCAGGATTTGTAGACTAGAATAGGCCTGTGCCAAACGTATAGGAGCTGTTGTAAGATTTAGGGGTATTTGGCGACCTTTTTTCCCTTATGGGTTTATAGATGAAACCTGATGATGATGAATTAGTTATAAATAGGTTATATAAGCACAAGGCACTTTGAAGAAATGATGGCATTTTTATGTTTGTTAAAAACAAAACAAAATGTTTTACATATGGCACTTTGCACTTTATTTATTAATCCTATTTAATGTAATTTGTTATTTAAAAAAATAGTCAGGATGTACTAGATAAAAGTTGTGGGAGTCTGATTCGTTATTAGTTACCATTGAGAAATTTGTAATATGGAATGTATTTTTTTTAAGTGTTGATTGTGCTCGATTTAATTCATATGTCTTGCTACTGATATGGAAACTATTTATTACTTTATCTACTTGGTCCTGTTCTAATAAAAATATTTTTTTTAAAACAAAAAAAAACTATCCCCAAGATTATCTATCCCTCCCCAAGGAGCTGAGAAGGAATACATTTTATTGACATGCTTAGCCCGGCTGATTCTCAATAGAATTGATAGACACCACCTAAACATAATTAGAAGCATGCTGTACTGATTATGCTCGAAAAACCACTTAGACGTGGCTGGTAGGTAACATGTTCAGAGCTATAAGATGCTGCATATCATATAAATAAGTAAAAAATAAGCAACTATATAGCATACTTTGTTTAGAGCTCCTCTTCTGCCAATCAAAAACTGGGAAAGACAATAACAAGCAATAACATTTTGCAAAATGTTACATCTACAACTCAATAAAATGAGCATCGCCATGGATACACATAACATCCTCACCCAGAGGACCATATAAATGTTATTTGTTGTAGAACGAAACAAGCTTTTAAACTCGATCTCATCACATCGAACTTACAATCCACCTATGTATGAATAAAAGTATTGAAGCGAATAGCCTGGAGAAGATTCCTATAAGCTCAGACTTTCATTTTCAGACTAGCGATAGTAGCAATTACAATCGCACCGGAGAAAGGAAAGGTATTTTGGATTTCATCAAGACCTATTGCTTTCCTCTACCGCTCCATTGCATCCGTGGTGTTTACAAAGCCCATCTAAAACCTATTTCCAGCCTTATGGCAACAGTGCACAGGAACAGGGGGCTATCTTGGTTTATTACAATAAGCCTTGTGCTTCACATCTGGTGAATTTCTTTTATCATTCTGTTATTCTTTAGTCCTCTTCAGGTTTCCACAGTTCTCAGCCAACTACCATAGACCTGCACTGCAGTGCCTGCATTTTAGTTCATGAACAACAATGGAAAGATCATAGAGAAATCAGAGTGCTCGCAGAGCATTGGAGGGAGTGATAGTGAAAGGTACGGACTGGTAAATCTTTATAAAAATACCGCACGATAATTTCCCAAACCGCTGAATTTACGACCACAAAACACTGTGTGCATCAGTGTTGGAAGTGTACATATATTACAACATGGTAATGTTCAAGAAGGATGTTTTCAGGGCTAGTTTGTTACCGACGGCTGTATTTGCATAGAACATAGGTTTTCGTTTCATCTTGGAAATATTGGACATTTCTGCTCGCAGTCTTGTTGTCGACATGTCTTCATATTGTTGCTTCTAAAGGTAAAGGAACTGATGAAGAAAAATATTTTTTTCAGCAACTATTAGAAATTAAAGGACATTTACAGACTGCGCATGTGCACACCCAGCCTGTAAACTAAATATTATGAAAGTGTCAAGCGGGTACTTAGTCTGACATGAAATTGTTAAGGTTGTCTGTTGTGAAGGTTTCAATTTCAGTAATTTTCTCGGAGCAAAAGAGGACAGGTAATAACCGGGCTCCCTTTCTGAAACACAATGGTACAAATGTCACCAGGTCTCCTTTATATGAAGGGATTCCGCATTTACATACACGGGGGTTGAAAACATTTCCCCTCGTGGAAAAATATGCAGACCATAATACATTAAATGAGCAAATATTAAAGCATCGGGTGTGCCTAAAAGATGGCTCAGCAGCCAGAAAATAAAAATGATACTGTAAAGGTGGCTGCCATACTTTTACTCCTAACATCATGGCTCATGTAACAATTTGGATAACAAAAGGCTTGTAGAAAATAAATAAATGTAATGTTTATGTTTTGCTGCGAGTTCAATTTTTTCTTATTCTTCAATAAAGTGAAGTCAAATTTAAACATAAAGGGTCTTAAAAATGCACCTGATCCTAATAACACTGACAGGCAAAGTTCATTTTTACGGTGACTACAAGAAGTGAGATTTGAGCAGGGGTGGCTTCTCCACGTGGGCGGAGGACGGTCGCCCCACTGCTTTCTCGCAGTGTGAGAAGCAGAAACATAAATGGTATAAATACCATTTTATGTTTCTGCTTTTCACACTGTGAGAAAGCAGAAGAAGGGTTTGGTTGGGGGAGAGGGGATGGGCAGGTCGGGGAGGAGTGTTTAGCCCAATGGGCCAACCAAACCAGTCATGAGCACTGTCCTGTTTTCTCCATGTAGGCTACATGCAGCCTGCATGGAGAAAACGGCCTCACCATAGACGCCTGTATGGACGACGTCCTAGCCAATCACAAAGGTGCCATTGCAGCGTTGTGATTGGCTTAGGGGAGGGAGGCTGCCTGCTTCCTGTGAGCAGAGAGAGGAGATGCGACGTGAGACCGGAGGCGAAGGTAAGTTTTATTTTTTCTTCATTTTATTAAATTAACCCCCCCTCCCCGCCAGTCACATGCACCCATGTAGAGACCAGGGCCCAGATTTATGACGAGCTTGCATTGCCATTGCGTCATGCAAGGTGACTGTTAATGGGGTCTAGTTGGCAGAGGTATGTCCAAGTAGGGACCACAATTATAGTCAGGGTAAGCTAGATACACAATAAAGGATAACTTGTGCTCGCCCTCTGGTAGCTTGGCACAGAGCAGTCAGGCTTATCTAAAGAGCCAATGTGTATAGAATTTGTGAAACACCCCCGCAAACTAACACAATGAGAATAATTTTATGAGTAAAATAAGATCAAAACAGCAAAACTCCAATAAATAGAACAGGAGTTATGAATTTTTAAAGATTAAATCAAAATCTAGTGCTTAGAGTCAAATAGCCATTTGGGGATACTTGAGGTCCCACTGGACTGGTGTAAATCCAAAGTTCAGGCCGACTGCAATGGAGGGCAGGCCGGCTACAGAACACACGCAGGTCGAGCTGAAAAAGTACTTTAGATGGAGCAAGCATCAGCGTGGAAGACTCGAAGCATTGGTCTTAAGTCCCGCATTCGGGTCCCGCATTGGCATCAAACCCCTTATGATGTAGGCCCTGCATCTCCATTAAATCTCACAGTCTTTTAACACATCGTTGCTGAATTGCTCACAATGCAGGTACTGCATTGTTGTCGAACCTCACAGTTGAGTCCCACATCTCCATGGAGATGCACAGCTATGTCCTGGAATCCACACTGTGTCGGCATTGATGGTCACTGCACCGATTTTAATGGTTCTGGACAGTCGAAATCACCTTTCAAGGGCCCAGGACTGAATTGGCACCACCAGGCAGGGCAAGACTCACAGATGCCAGAGTCCAGGTGCTGTTGCAGTGTTGAAGGAAGTCTTTGATGGACTTGAGACTTTAGAACAGGGTGCAAGCCAGCAAGTCTTTGGAGTCATTCTCGGTTCAAGTGGGATGGGTGTAGTCCTTGTCTTCTGGAGGGCAGAGAGCAACAGGGCAGCACAACAAAGGGAAAAGCAGTACTTCAGAGCAGTAGTTAAGCAGTTTGACAATCCTTGGAGCACGACAGTCTTTACTCCTGTCAGAGTTCATCACAGATCCAATAGTGTACTGTCGTTTTAGGGTTAGAGATCCAGTACTTATACCCAAATGTGCCTTTGAAGTGGGGGTGACTTCAAAGTAGGCCCATGCACTGCACAGTTACCCTTTCATCCCAGCCCTGTCTGAAAGGCTATCTGTGGAGGGTAGTCAATCAATCAATCAATCAATCAATCAATCAAGGCATTTGTATAGCGCGCTACTCACCCGGAGGGTCTCAAGGCGCTTGGGGAGGGGGGGGGGTCCGCTACTGCTCGAACAGCCAGGTCTTGAGTTGCTTCCTGAAGGCGAGGTGGTCTTGCGTCTGTCGGAGGTGGGTCGGGAGGGAGTTCCATGTCTTGGCGGCCAGGTAGGAGAAGGATCTTCCTCCCATGGTGGCTCTTCGGATGCGGGGGACGGCGGCGAGGGCGTGGTTGGTCGAGCGAAGCTGGCGTGTGGGTGTGTAGAAGCTGAGGCGGTTGTTCAGGTATCTCGGGCCTTGGTTGTGTAGGGCTTTGTGTGCATAGGTGAGGAGTCGGAACGTTATTCTCTTGTTGACTGGGAGCCAGTGCAGGTTTCTCAGGTGTTCGGAGATGTGGCTGTGTCGGGGGATGTCGAGGATGAGTCTTGCTGAGGCGTTCTGGATCCTCTGGAGTCTCTTCTGGAGTTTGGCAGTCGTTCCGGCGTATAGGGCGTTGCCGTAGTCCAGTCGGCTGGTGACGAGGGCCTGTGTAACCGTCTTCCTGGTCTCAGTGGGGATCCACTGGAAGATCTTTCGAAGCATGCGCAGAATGTTGAAGCACGACGAGGAGACGGCGTTGACTTGTCTGGTCAATGAGAGGGAGGAGTCCAGGATGAAGCCCAGGTTGCGTGCGTGGTCCGAAGGTTTGGGTGCGCTGCCCAGGGCGGGGGGCCACCAGGAGTCGTCCCAGGCGGAGGGTGATGATCCCAGGATGAGGACTTCCGTCTTATCTGCGTTTAGTTTCAGGCGGCTGTTCTTCATCCATTCGGCTACATCTTTCATCCCTTCGTGTAGGTTGGCTCTGGCTGTGGCGGGGTCGTTGGTGAGGGAGAGGATCAGCTGGGTGTCGTCGGCGTACGAAATGATGTTGAGGTTGTGTTGGCGTGCGATGGCCGCGAGGGGGCTCATGTAGACATTGAAGAGGGTGGGGCTGAGTGAGGAGCCTTGGGGGACGCCGCAGATGACTTCGGTGGCTTCTGATCTGAACGGGGGGAGGCGGACTCTCTGTGTCCTTCCGGCGAGGAAGGAGATGATCCATTCTAGCGCCTTCTCTTGGATTCCGACGCTGTCGAGGCGCTGCACTAGGGTGCGGTGGCAGACAGTGTCGAATGCCGCGGAGAGGTCCAGGAGGATGAGGGCCGCGGTCTCCCCGTTGTCGAGCAGGGCTCGGATGTCATCAGTGGCTGCGATGAGGGCGGTCTCGGTGCTGTGGTTGGCCCGGAAGCCAGACTGCGTGATGTCGAGGGATCCGTTCGTCTCGAGGAAGGTGGCCAGCTGCTTGTTGACGGTCTTCTCGATGACTTTGGCTGGAAACGGGAGGAGCAAGATGGGGCGGTAGTTTTTGAGGTCGGTGGGGTCTGCTGCTGGTTTCTTCAGTAGAGCGCTGAGTTCGGAGTGCTTCCAGCTCTCCAGGAAGGTAGCGGTGTCGAAGGAGGTGTTGATGATGTCTCGTAGGTGGGGTGCAATGATGGTGTCGGCCTTGTTGTAGATGTGGTGGGGCAGGGGTCGGTTGGGGATCCGGAGTGGATGGAGTTCATTGAGCGTTGCGTTTCTTCGGTGTTGATCTGGTTCCAGGCATGGAGGATGGTGGTGAGGGGTGCCGTTGCGGTCGTGGGGTTCGTCGGCTCTGTGCTGAAGCTGTTGTGTATGTCTGCGATCTTGTTGTGGAAGTAGGCGGCGAGGGAGTTGCAGAGGTCTTGTGATGGGGTGATGTCGTTGTTGCCGGCGTTGGGGTTGGAGAGCTCTCTGACGATGTTGAAGAGTTCCTTGCTGTTGTGTGCGTTGTTGTCCAGTCGTTCCTTAAATGCAGTTTTCTTGGTGGCGTGGATCAGTTGGTGGTGTTTTCGAGTGGCGAGTTTGAGGGTGGTCATGTTGTCTGGTGTTGGGTCTCTGCGCCAGGTTCTCTCGAGGGCTCGGCAGTTCTTCTTGGAGCTCTTGAGTTCGTCGGTGAACCATGGTGCTTTCTTACTGCCGGGTCTACTGGGTGGGGTCCTCAGGGGGGCGGGGTCATCGGCGCATCTGCTGATCCACCTCGTGAGGTTGCTGGCGGCCTGGCTGGGGTTCGCTGAGCATACGGGGGGTCCTGGCTCAGGGATGCGGCGAGCTGATCGGCAGTGATCTTGTTCCAGCTTCTGCGTGCGGCCTGTTGTTGGTGGTGGTGGGTCGTGTTCCTTCTGAAGCTGAAGTGGATGCAGCTGTGGGCCGTCCAGTGGAGGCCGGTGGCGTGGCTGAAGACGATGTCCTTGCTGGAAGAGAAGACGGGGTCGAGTGTATGTCCGGCGTAGTGGGTGGGGGTGGTCACCAGCTGCTTGAGACCGAGGATGGCGAGGTTGTCCAGCAGGGTGGTGGTGTTGCAGTCGTTGTTGTTCTCCAGGTGGAAGTTGAGGTCCCGAGGAGGATGTAGTCGGTGGAGGGGAGGGCGTGCGGGCTGATGAAGTCGGCGAAATCTTCGCTGAATTGTGTGCGTGGGCCCGGGGGTCTGTAGATGAGGGTGCCTCTGAGGGTGGTCTTGGGATCGGTGTGGATCTGGAAATGCATGTGTTCGGCGGTTTTGAGGGTGTCGTCGGTGGTGGTTGTGATGTGGATGGTGTTCTTGTGGACTATGGCGATGCCTCCTCCAGTCTGGTTGGTGACGCGATCTCTCCGGGTGATCTTGTATCCGTCCGGGATGGCGATGGCGATGTCGGGAGCTGAGGAGACGTTCATCCAGGTTTCCGTGAGGAAGGCGACGTCTGGAGATGTGGTGTCGAGGAGGTTCCAGAGTTGGACGGCGTGTCTGTGGACGGATCGGGTGTTGAGAAGGATGCACTTCAGGTGGTTGATGTTGGTGCTCTTCTTGGCAAGTGAGGGTGTAGTGCAGGTCCGGATGCAGGTGAACTTGCAGGCACGGCAGCTGAAGGGTCCGTGGGTCCGTCTCGGGGTGGCCCGGTAGCAGCCCTGGATCCGGCCGGTGTTGAGTGCGAAGAGTTTGGTGGCGTCGTAGGTCAGGCAGGTGGGTTGGCGACGGCGGGAGCCAGGGGGTCTGGCGCTCGGCGCGGTCTTGGCGCGGACGGGCGCAGACGGGCTTACCTTTGGCGCACCTTCGGCGCACAAACGGCGCGCCCGCTGCGCGTCAACGCTGCGCGTTTGCCACTCTGCCATATGAGGAGAGTGGGGGGGCGGAGCGAGGGAGGAGCAGCTGGGAGTCGGGAGCGGGGCGGCGCATGGGAAGGCTCTCTGGTGGAAGGGGGCGGGGCCGCAGGGGGGCAGCGGCGGGGAGCGGGGAGGTGGCGGGAAACGCGGCGGGGGCACAGCAAGGGAACAGCGGCCAACAGAAAACAGGACAAGTAAGGGGCAAAGGCTGGGCACAGAAGGGCAGCAGAGGAAACAGCGATATTCAGAGGGGACACAAGGCACAATACACAGGAGACAGGTCACGGAGCGGGCACCAGGGGAGAGGCAACAGACAGCAGGAGAAGCGGCGCTGCGCTACGGAGGTTGAGACCTCACCAGAGATCAGGAGCACAGCTGCGGGTAGCGGCGGGGTCGTGGCAGCCTGGGCACACCCACAGGGAGTGTGCGCGGAGCGAGGTGGTGTGACCGGCCCAGAGGGTCAGAGGTCACTGCCCACCACTGCGTGTACTCCTCCCTATAAGGTCCAGTGGGAGGGAGGAGCAGCTGGGAGGCGGGAGCGGGGCGGCGAATGGGAAGGCTCTCTGGTGGAAGGGGGCGGGGCCGCAGGGGGGCAGCGGCGGGGAGCGGGGAGGTGGCGGGAAACGCGGCGGGGGCACAGCAAGGGAACAGCGGCCAACAGAAAACAGGACAAGTAAGGGGGCAAAGGCTGGGCACAGAAGGGCAGCAGAGGAAACAGCGATATTCAGAGGGGACACAAGGCACAATACACAGGAGACAGGTCACGGAGCGGGCACCAGGGGAGAGGCAACAGACAGCTGGAGAAGCGGCGCTGTGCTACGGAGGTTGAGACCTCACCAGAGGTCAGGAGCACAGCTGCGGGTAGCGGTGGGGTCGTGGCAGCCTGGGCACACCCACAGGGAGTGTGCACGGAGCGAGGTGGTGTGACCGGCCCAGAGGGTCAGAGGTCACTGCCCACCACTGCGTGTACTCCTCCCTATAAGGTCCAGTGGGAGGTAGGAGCAGCTGGGAGGCGGGAGCGGGGCGGCGAATGGGAAGGCTCTCTGGTGGAAGGGGGCGGGGCCGCAGGGGGGCAGCGGCGGGGAGCGGGGAGGTGGCGGGAAACGCGGCGGGGGCACAGCAAGGGAACAGCGGCCAACAGAAAACAGGACAAGTAAGGGGCAAAGGCTGGGCACAGAAGGGCAGCAGAGGAAACAGCGATATTCAGAGGGGACACAAGGCACAATACACAGGAGACAGGTCACGGAGCGGGCACCAGGGGAGAGGCAACAGACAGCAGGAGAAGCGGCGCTGCGCTACGGAGGTTGAGACCTCACCAGAGATCAGGAGCACAGCTGCGGGTAGCGGCGGGGTCGTGGCAGCCTGGGCACACCCACAGGGAGTGTGCGCGGAGCGAGGTGGTGTGACCGGCCCAGAGGGTCAGAGGTCACTGCCCACCACTGCGTGTACTCCTCCCTATAAGGTCCAGTGGGAGGGAGGAGCAGCTGGGAGGCGGGAGCGGGGCGGCGAATGGGAAGGCTCTCTGGTGGAAGGGGGCGGGGCCGCAGGGGGGCAGCGGCGGGGAGCGGGGAGGTGGCGGGAAACGCGGCGGGGGCACAGCAAGGGAACAGCGGCCAACAGAAAACAGGACAAGTAAGGGGGCAAAGGCTGGGCACAGAAGGGCAGCAGAGGAAACAGCGATATTCAGAGGGGACACAAGGCACAATACACAGGAGACAGGTCACGGAGCGGGCACCAGGGGAGAGGCAACAGACAGCTGGAGAAGCGGCGCTGTGCTACGGAGGTTGAGACCTCACCAGAGGTCAGGAGCACAGCTGCGGGTAGCGGCGGGGTCGTGGCAGCCTGGGCACACCCACAGGGAGTGTGCACGGAGCGAGGTGGTGTGACCGGCCCAGAGGGTCAGAGGTCACTGCCCACCACTGCGTGTACTCCTCCCTATAAGGTCCAGTGGGAGGTAGGAGCAGCTGGGAGGCGGGAGCGGGGCGGCGAATGGGAAGGCTCTTTGGTGGAAGGGGGCGGGGCCGCAGGGGGGCAGCGGCGGGGAGCGGGGAGGTGGCGGGAAACGCGGCGGGGGCACAGCAAGGGAACAGCGGCCAACAGAAAACAGGACAAGTAAGGGGGCAAAGGTTGGGCACAGAAGGGCAGCAGAGGAAACAGCGATATTCAGAGGAGACACAAGGCACAATACACAGGAGACAGGTCACGGAGCGGGCACCAGGGGAGAGGCAACAGACAGCAGGAGAAGCGGCGCTGCGCTACGGAGGTTGAGACCTCACCAGAGGTCAGGAGCACAGCTGCGGGTAGCGGCGGGGTCGTGGCAGCCTGGGCACACCCACAGGGAGTGTGCGCGGAGCGAGGTGGTGTGACCGGCCCAGAGAGTCAGCCCTTTGTGTGGTAAACAGGACACTGCCTATTCAGGTGTAAGTGTCAGCTCCCTCTCTCTCTTCCTACTCAGAAAGAGATATCTGAATGCAGATGAATGCAGACGAGTTCCCTGTAACACCCACCCTTCCTGTGTTGTGGCTGTCTAGAGGGAATGCACAAAGCGTAGCTATCACACACACCCAGACATGCATTGGAGACAGGATGCAGGCACATAGAGCAAAGCTAAGAGTAGAGAAACATCCACTTTCCTCCCACCAGCCTCACACACAAAGAGGAACAGGGAAGCAGAGAAGCTCTGTACTCTGGGTGGGGACGAATGACAGTAGAGCAAAGGTTTTATACATGCTCAGACGTTTTACGTGAACCCTACTGCTGTGACGGGGCCAACGAATAGCCAACAAGTCAAATGTATGGCTAGTATTTACAATTTTTATGAACTCAATAGCAGAAACGGACATCTATTGGTCCTGTCGTATGCCTTTGAACTTTTTTAAGTCCGTCTTGGCAAACAGATGTTGACCAAATAAGATAGGATAGTCACAGTAACCCCTGGCCACTCAGTACTTAACTCTATCCTAGGGGGGCACCAGAATAAAGGACAATTTTCTCCCATCATGTGATAGTTTTACCCACTTTTTTTCACTAGTCTTGCACTCTGCCTCTCACTCCTATACATCGATATTGCTCATCTTAACAACCAAACACCTCCACTCCTCCCCTTGCTTTCTTTGGGGAGTAGTAGCTCACACTGGGTTCCTTTGTGGTCCCAGTGTGAGGAGGGAATCCAATGATGAAGCATGTCACCTTTGGGTGAGTGAGGGTTCTCGTCCTAACAGCGCAGTGCTCTCTTTTTCTGTCCGATCCTTTTTTCACCTCCACCCACGTACATAGTGTGTGTTAGCAGCAGCGGCAGTTCTAAAATAGTAATGTCAAATCCATCTTTACCACTAAAGAGGATTTCTCAATACTATTCCAAAGATATGAAACATGATAAGCTACTTCTTTGTAATCAGGAATTACAGTTTAAAAGTGTATTGAGGAATTCCCAATGCTAGCCTATGAAAGGAGTATGCCTCACCGTAGTGACAACCAAATGTGTCTGTGTATCACTAACAGGACATGTAAAACGTAAAAGTATATATCCGATCTTTTACTTACACAGCACCCTGCCCTTCGGGATACCTATGGCCTACCTTAGGGATGACTTATGTGTAACAAAAAGGGGTGTTTAAGACTTGGCAAGTGGTTTTAAATGCCAAGTCGAAGTGGCAGCAAACTGCACACATAGGCCTGGATTTGACAGGCCCGAGACAGGTTTGAAAGGTTACTTGTGTGGGTGGCTGCAGGCCGACTAGTAACATTTAGATTAAAGGCCCTGGCTATAAGGTATACCATTTTACAAGGGTTTAATAAGTAAACTAAGTATGTCAGTCAGGTATACACCAATGCCACCATGATAAGGGGAGAAGCACATGCACTTTAGCACTCGTTGGCAGTGGTAAAGTGCTCAGAGTCCTAATGCCAACAAAGGGATATAATAAAATGAGGAGGTAAGCAGGTGAAATGTTTGGGTGAAGACCTCCCTAAGTATGACACTTCTAACAGTGATGCAATGCAGGCCCTTAAGTTAGATTAACTTTGCCATGCACAGCCACCTTGCATGGCTCTGCGTGGCTTAGTAAATCTAGAGTAAGGCAAGGCAGCTCAAGTTGCTGCTTTGCAATACTCAGCACTGGGAAAGGTGTTTTATGGGTGAAGAATGGATGTTCCCATGCATCCACCCTGTTTTTGGGGCATTTCCTGATTTACTAACACTAGTAAACTTGGGAATGCATCAAAATGTCACGACATCCTAGGTGAGGCATAGCGAAGACAAATACCTTAATTTCTCCTTGTTGTTTCCTCTTTCTATGTGTGAGGCATTCTGCAGAACTCATAAAAGAATTAAAATGCTTCAGAGGACTCTTTTAGTGCAGGGAGGGGCATCGTCCTGCACAAAAACAATGTAGCCTGTAACACAGGCACCCTTCCACAATGGAGCAAGGGTGCCTGCATTAGCGCTAGGCTGTACTGTGTTTGCCAGCGCAGAGAGAGAGCAGGAATGGGCCACATGCAAGTAAATATGGCTCATTGTTGCCCTCTGCATAATTGTTGTGAGACATTTTATGGACTTTTTTTAATCATAGAACATTCAGACACAACAAATCAAAACCAACCTTACCCTCCCCCAGCTGCAATCCTTGCAGGTAACAGCAGTGGGGCTGTGTGGGGGGATTTTGAAGGACAATACTGAGGGAAAATTATTTATTTATTTATTTTTCCCTCTGCATCATCCCTCGAAATCCCCCCCACGTGGCCCCACCACCCCACTGCTGTTACCTGCACGGACCGTGGTTGACTCCCCCCCAAGTTGCAGACACTCCAATTGTTCAAATATTGCAAGTCCCTCCCTTCCATACTTTATCAATTTCTTGAGACATCCTCTATCTTTATATATTCCTTTTTCCTGTAGGTAACTCAGATTAAATTTCCTTTCTCAGTCATCTATGTTTGGTGTCCCAGCCTCTTCTCATTTGTGCGTTATCTCCCAGTTGGTCAAAAGAACCCCCAGATTAATGGGTATGTGTTGGCATCAGAATCAGTCCATATTCCAAATAAGGCCCAACTTTTTAGACTATGATGTACCTTCTCCTAAAAAACTTTCAATACCGGGTCCCAAAGAGTGTGGAGGAAGATCCCCAATTGCCCACATTGTCAGAAATAGGAAGGATCAGATATTTACTCGATCGTGTGTAAGTGTGCTTTAGTATAGTAGACCCTATATAGGATTTTTTGTTGTTTTAGTTTATATTGGCTTTAATATC
Organism: Triturus cristatus; assembly: GCF_964204655.1. NCBI lineage: Eukaryota > Metazoa > Chordata > Amphibia > Caudata > Salamandridae > Triturus > Triturus cristatus. The sequence goes on from NC_140583.1 coordinate 885,622,740, forward strand.
TGCATGCTTGTGGAATTGTAATGCCTCTATCCAATATTCATCTTCCATCTCTTCAATATCAACCTTTCACTTATTTCTCAGTGTAAATCTTTCTGAATATTTCTCATGGAAGTCTGGTATGTAACCCAGATCATTTTCTTTTCTAGAGGGCCATCTAATAATCTATATTCCAATAGACCCCATAGTTTCATCTAGACCCGCCATAGGTGCTTTCAAGGTGTGTTGTAACTGGAGGTATTTAAATATTTGAGAGAGTTACATTTGATATTCCATTTCTAAATGCTAGACTGGTGCCATTCCACTGGCATCCCACACTTCCGCCAACGTACTTATTCCTATTAGATTTCCATTGTCTTAAACCATTGAGTGTCGTGACATCTTGGAGCCTCGCGCCCAACCATAGTGGGCTCCCTCGCTTCAGTCTACCGTTCCAACCCATTGCTCATGCCATAATTCCACTGGCAGGTTTCTGGCTGGCAGAGCATACTGTCTCAATTCCCCCCAATATAGGAAATGTTGGTAACCTTATTCTCCCATTGTTTTCCTATCCATTTGAAATTTTGGATGGGACAGTGGTGTAAAGGGCAAAGGCCCAATAATTAATTGTAAATAATTGTGCTGCTTCATAATATCTCCTCACAATAGGGATGGCTCTTCCTACTTCATATGTAGAACTCTGTAAGTTAGCAAGTGCTATTCTCAGGGTACGTCCTGGCCAGAGAACAGTACACAGAAGTGTACCTACCTTAGTGAAAAATTGTTTACGTAGCCTACACGGGGTATTTTGTAATCTATAAATAAACCTGGGAAGTGACACTATTTTAAATACTGCCGCTTTTCCAAACAGGTAAAGTGCCAGCCCTTCCCAATGTTTAACATCCCTACCTTGGTCCTGTAGCACATGTTCAATATTGTCAAAATGCATATTGGGGACCTAGATATCCAAATTCACAGGTATTTAAAATGTGTCCTTTCGATCCTTAGCAGCAGTGGGAGAGGTTCTTTCACCTCCCAGGTACCCATTGGAAAAATAAAGGATTTATCCCAATTAATATGAAGTCCTGAGAATTCCACAAAGAGCTCAAAAACCTCTGTAATTTTGTCTAAATATCTTACAAATAGAGCAGTACATCATCCTCATACAATGATATATGCTCTTTCCACGATGAGTCCCACCTCTAACTTCAATTTGTGCATTACATCTCAACCATTCCATTAGGGGCTCCATAGTTAGTGCAAACAGTAATGACGATAGGGGACATCTATTGGGAATATATTGGGTAGAATACCATTTACCTCCAATCTTGATTGAGGTACGGTGTACCATAAATTAATCCATTTAGAAGTTTGGATCCAAATCGAATTTTTCCTAGAAATGTAAACATATAGGGCCACTCCACTAAATCAAATGCTTTATGAGTATGTAGGGAGGCCACAGAAAGCGGTACCTGCAGCCTTGCTGCCACCGCCCTATTATTGTATAATCTTCTAAGAACAAAGTGGGTAGAACAATATGGCATAATGACATTTTTATCTGGGTGTATCAGGTCTAATATCAATCCCCTCAGTCTATTCGTTAGTGCCTTTGCCAATATCTTGCTATCCACATTCAGCAACGTTATCAGTCTATATGAATCCCATCTATCCACCAGATTCCCTTTCTTCAAAATAGGAATTACCGTTGCCACCCTTAGATCCCCAGACAATTCCCCTTTTTCATAAGCATTAATGTACTTCCTGTGTAGGGGAGGAACCACCTTTTCAGCAGGTGAGGCCTGCACAGGTAAGATGGGGGGGGGGGGGCAAGCACAAGGTAAGTGGCTTTATTTAATTTTTATTTAATTTTACCTATCCTGTTGACTCCCTCACCCCGCACCAGCCACACCCGAGCGCTCTTACATGTGCTGGCCGAGCATGCTTCCCATCCATATGACGAAAGACTTTCACCAAGCATCTATTAGGACCTGGTTTTTCCCAGATTCTAATTGTGCAAGCGAGTTTGCCCTCTCAATTTGATGCAGCACAGCAAGTAGTTTTGCTCTGTTGCATTGTGCCAAATGTTATTAAATCTGGCACCAGAGATGTGGGGCCCTCTGTTTCTTGGTGCATGGAGATTAACTGGAGAAGGAGCCAGTTCTCTAGATTTCCACACCTGTTTCAAAATTGATTCAGAACATCATCAAAAGAATGACCATTTTAAGCACAAATCAGCATGACAGTGAATTCACACAGCTTTGGGTTTGGACGCCATAATGCCACCCAGTGATGCCTCTGTGGATCCTTAATATGCATGTGACATCTTTCACCAAGACAGATATAAGTTTGTCTAAATAGTAGAAAGGGATTATTGTTTTGATTGCTTTGATTCAGATCCACAGAGTTCATGGTAGAAGAAAGGAATCTAGGATTTAAGAAATCTTGAGTTTGATCTTTCTGATAACATGATCCATAGGGGTTTCTTTTTTTTAAAGATTGCTACATGCATGAAGGAGACCATCAGTACAAACTATGCCTATGTGTACCAATATGTTTATAGAATTTTGACTTTAAAACTTTGAGAAATCGTCACTTATAGAGTCTGCATTTTAAACGTTCTCAGATTTGTTGAGTAGGGATTAGCAAAGCTCTAATTGCAATGTAATAAAAAGTGGAAGGTTAAGAAACCACAAATAACTAATTGCTGAAATCATTTTCCAATTTGCACAAGTGCCTCTCACTGCAGCTCTTTGGACAGTCAGGCACTGGCCTATCAAAAGAAACTGCAATGACTCATGCATGGCAGATTATCCATTCTAAATGTGCTTATAGTCCTGAGTTTACTGTCGTCAATATGATATACAGTGATTTATTTATGTGATCAAGCAAGAGAGCTCTGGTTTTTATGTAGCTAAAAAGCCTAGTCCATGTTGAGGATAGGGATACGACCCTAGGATATGGATTGCTGGAGCAAGCAGTCTGGGAAATTATTTTCCATGTGAATAGACTGACATGGGGTAAGAAAGGTCTTTTTCACAGGTAAAATTATCTTTTGTATTATTATTTTTTAACATTGTCACTGTTAATATTGAGTTTCTAAGTATCTTATAATGTCATTTAGGATTAGTGTATTTACATTTTTTTTATTATTCATTGTGTTATTATTTATATTTATATTATGCATGTTATCTTGAATGTAAATATCTTAGTGAGTTGAAAAGTTGGTAGGAAAATTGTGTAGAAAGAGTTTAATTTTTATTTTTATTTTTAGTGTTTTTTTAAACTTACATTTTTATTAAAATTTCAAAAAGGTTTTATATTTAATTGGTAATGTATTTGTTTTAATGTAATTTAGGTTAATTATTAGTGTAAATGGTACATGTAAACTTCCTGTGAAATGAATTTATGTTTGGAGTGGGATGGTAAATCTAACACCCCCCTGATTCTATCACTTTCCTCAATGAGGTTAATCTAGTGGTGGGCAAAGTAAATCTAACACCCTGCCCCAAGGTCCAATACTTTCCCCAATGCAGTTAAGCTTGGAGTATCAATAGTAAATGTAACCCCACACCCAAACTAAAGTACAACATTTTCTCCGAAGTGGTTAAGTTTGATGAGTAAATATGAAATCGATCGCCCTCACCCAGAAATTCCAACGTTCCCCGATACGGTCAACTTTGGAGCTGGAATAGGAAAAACAGGGCCTTAAAGCCCAACACTTTTACGAAAGTAGTTTTGTTTGGAGTGCTAATAGTAAATGTAATTGTTTGGAGTGCTAATAGTAAATGTAACACCCCCAAACTCCCACACTTTCCAGAATGTGATTAAGTTTAGAGTGGTAATAGTAAATCCAGTTTGCTGAAAGTCCAACACTTTACACAATTTGGACACATTTTGAGTGAGAATAGCATGTCTAATCTTTCCAAAGTCCCACACTTTCCCACATGTGGTTAAGCTTCAAGTGGAAGCAGTAAAACAAAAATTCCACACGTTCTAAAATGTGGCTAGATTTGCAGTGGGAATAGTAAATCTATCCTATCCCAAAAACAGATTCCCGAATGTGGTTAAGTTTGGAGCAGGTTTGGTAAATATGCTCCCCTGCTCAAAGTGCAGTAGATTCCCCAATGTGGTTAAGTTTGGAGTCGATGAGAAAATATAACCTCATCCCCAAAGTGCAACAAATTCCCCAAAAATTTTGAAGTGGGGCAGAATAGATCCAGCCCCCCAAAATTCAACAGTTTCTCCAATGGTATTTAGGGCATGATTAGGAAGACGGCAGGATCGCCAAGACACATACATACATCGCCATCGCCACCGACAGCCCATCGGTGGTGGTCCCACCACCATTGGACCCATCCTATACACTTGACATATTTCAATGGTGGGCAGATGGGTGGCGGTCGGAAATACCGACCACCACACATCCAACGGGCTCCTTGAGCACACCGGTTCCGGCGGAGGGGGTCGTATTCCCTACAATGGTGGCATGCCTATCGAGCACCACCGTAGAGATTACTGATGTCCCTTTCCACCCACCTGTTCATTGGTGGTTAGCATATACCTGCACCATGTGGCAGGCATCGCATGGTGCCTGCCACATAGTGCAAGAATATGTACAGGGTGCATTTTTGCATTGTGGTAGGTGCAGCAGCACCCACCGCAATGCAAAGAATACACGGTGAGACTGCCTTGCAGGCGGTCGCATCGTAATCCCTGTGGAGCTACAGCCGACAGCTAGTCGGTCAGTCTCATTTCCGATAGGGTGGTGGTCAGGCGTAAGTCCATTCGCCATACTAATCGGGCCCTACGTTTGGAGTGGAACTCTCCCCAATGTGTCTATGTTTGAAGTATTTTCTAAGCCTGGACGGAGTTTGCGGAGTTCCTCGAAGTGCAAAAAAACCTCCTCCGCTCTACGCGGAGCTCCCCAAGCAGAGGAGTGAATTAAAAAAATGCAGTTCGTGGTGATTTTCAGTGCCAGATGCTTGTCCGCACTGTGCAATCATCGTGAGTGGCACCATGGACAGCGCAAACGGGCGCTGCTTTCCTTTCTGCTGCTCGAGTAGATTTTCACTCAAGCGGCAGCTTTCTCAACGCAACCAGGCAGTTTCTCAATGCGAGCAGACGTAAGCATACGCGACCACTCGCAATAGGAAATCTGACCCCCCAGGCTGAAAAATTTCGCCGAGAGGCTGATTTTCCACACTCGCCAACCTGCTGTTGACGATCGCGAACGAGGAAAAATCTCGCCGGGAGGTGTTTTCCTGGCTCGCACTTGTCAACTTGACGTTGATGAACACGAGTGAGGGGAAAACGCAGCGTAATGCGGAGTGCAGAAAACTCGGCAAACCCTGAGAGCAGAGTTTACCACCAAGACTTAGTATTTTCCTTCCCCTAAAAGACTAACTCTTTCCCCTGTTGTGGTTAGGCTTGGACAGGAAATAGTAAATCTAACCCGCCCCTCAAAACCCAACACTTTTTGGATGTTAGAAAGATTTATTATTTGTTTACAAGGCACAATTATTGGGAGTTTTAGCCAAATATTTATTTTATTTTTCCTTATTTTCTCAATTTTCCTGGAGCGTTTTTTTGTTTTTAATGTTTTTGCTGTTTTTGATGGTTTTCTTGGATTCTTTATGATCACACTGATTCTTTATTTTCTTTTTAAAATGTTTGCATTGTTATTTTTACTAGATTTTGTCTATGTTTTTGATAGATTATGTATTTGTCATATTGTCCACAGAGGACGTCAGTTAAAAAATTGTGATTAATTGTATTTTTTCATTTATTTATTTGATTGGTGGGAATTTTTCAATTATGTGTAATATTATTATGTTATATTATGTACTTTTGATGTGTTTGTGCTATATATTATATTAGATTATACTATATTATAATATATGTTGTTTTATTTATCAAATGTTTTTCTGCAAACAAAAACTTTAAGAATTATTATGATTTTTATATTAATCTGAAATGTTCATATTTGTTTTATCAAACAGGATTTATAGAGTGCTGATAATCACCAGCAAGGGTGTCCAGGCCCTGAAAGCCAGGCTGCTGGGGTGGAAGCAGTTGAACAGCCAGGTCTTGAGTCCCTTTCTGAATACCTGAAGAAAGGAAGAGGTTGTGGCTATTGTTTCAAAGCAGGGTAGATTTTATTTTGTAAATAGTCGCACTTTGCTTGCTAGCATTTTGTAAGTTTGTTTAGTTTGTTTGGATATTTTTAGTTACAGTTGAATTGTCTTAGTTCTTGATTGCTTTGTTATTTTTTAGCATTTCTAGATACAGGTAGAGTTTTTGGTGACTTATTCTAAATGTTCTTCTTCTTAGAATTGTTACTTTCCACTTCATGAGAGATAGGGCTATTACTGCCATTCCATGGAATGTGAATTTTTAGTTGTTGCCAGCATCCTACTTGATGCAGGTGACCAAACCGAGTCTCTTCAAAAATGCCCATTCGTGATGAGAGTTTGCTTTGTGTTGTTTTGGTGGTATGGGAATTCTATTAACATGTCATAATGTTTGCTTACTTCCATTATAGAGACGTAGACTAATGTTATACATTTTTTAACCTCATATGCAAATTCTTTTTTTGCAGCGTATTGTATACTTAACACAGATTTTTATAGGTGCTTACATATATTTTGGTTGAAATGGTAGCAGGACTGATGCATTCCAGTGTGTGGGTAAAGTTTAAGGATAGTTCAAATCATTGCTTGCTCAAAACTAATGCAGATTTTTGGGAGATTGTAATTATTTGTTTTTGTTTGGTTAGTCTTATGACTTAATTATAGGTGGCACTTTTCTTGGTGGACTGCAATGCATATCTTAAAGGGACGTTCGTGTTATGGAATTTACCATGTGTAGTGTATAGTTCTGTAAATGGTGGTAGGCAAGATCCACGTCCTGCTTATCAACCAAGCCAATTGTTAGTTTCATAGACAATAATTCTTTTGGCATTATTTTAATTCCAATACAGTAAAGAATCTTGGTTAGTATGTGTCATTTTTAAATCGGAACATTTGTATTCTAGTAAGTGTTACGAAGGTTTCGCTGGTACCATTTCTTGTTCTACTCATTAGTCTTACTAAATGTTGTGTGGGATGGTGTCACCTAGTCACTTCTTCAGGAAAGTGGGAAATTATGCATTTTTGTATCGTTTCTGTTGGTTCTTCTGAGCTTGGACTGGCTTCTTTAAGGTTGTGAAGAACATTCCGAACTTTAATTTCAGTTACATTTTCAGAGGGTTATTTTGTTACCTTCCTCAACAATGACTTCTTTGCTGATGGATTAATATTAAGTGCATTTTTTTTTTTAATTATTTTTATTTTACAGTTTTATATAGCGCGAACTTGACCCAAATCGGGTATCAGAGTGCTATACATAGCACCAGCTGCATTACATGAGGACACATTCCTTTGTGTTAGGCACAGGGAGACTAAGGTGCCGATTCCGATCCTGTAAAACCCGGGTACGAATGGTCATACGGAGCGTTTTCTCCGTACGACTCGTACCCGGGAATTCCACCATACAAACCAGCAAGTACGATTTGTACAGAAATACCATTTCCGTACGAATCGTAAAAAACACCGTACGGCTAAAAAATACATACAATTCTGATCCTGGACAGCGCGTACGCGACGTCCGCATGGAGTCAGGCAGCGTTTTACAGACCAGCAAGTACGATTCGTACCCACAGCACTCTGCACGGCTATATTTTTACGGGAGCCAAAAAGTGCCGGAAAAGCCAAGTACGCTGCGATGCATAACGAAAAGGGGGCCCGCTACGCGATGTACACGCCATCACCCACATCGTACGTGTCATCTGTACGGTGCGTACCCCAACATTGCATATGTACGGACCGTACCCCCACCCGCGTATGTCCGCACCGTACCCCAGGCGTACCCCCTACCCGCGTATGTCTGCACTGTACCCCAGGCATACCCCCCACTCACGTATGTCCGCACCGTACCCCAGCCATACCCCCCCACCCACCATGTCTGCACCGTACCCCAGCCTTACGCCTCCACCCGTGTATGTCTGCACCGTACCCCAGGCGTACCCCCATCCTAGCATATGTATGGACCATACATACACGAGGATTGGGATATGCCTGGGGTACGGTGCGGACATACGCAGCTGGGGGGTACGCCTGGGGTACAGTGTGGACATACGCGGGTGGGGGGTACGCCTGGGGTACGGTGCGGACATACGCGGGTGGGGGTATGGTCCGTACATACGGGGGGTTGTGGGGGTATGGTGCGGACATACGGGGAGTGGTGGGGGGTACGGTGCGGACGTACGCGGAAGGGGTGGGAGGCTGGGGGGGCTGTACGACTCGTACCCCGGGAACAAGTGTACTATACGGGTTGGGGTCGTACAAAGTTCGCTCCGTACGGGGCCTTTTCCATGGGCTTGTGTTTTCGGACGGGCGGTACGGATCGTACTTGCGCGCTCGGACTTCAGTTTTCCGATTTGTATGTAAAACTGTCTGGGGAAGTCTCGTAGACTTTTCCCGAGGGGATTCATATGTATTTTTCACGTACGAATCGTACTTCGCCGCTTGTACGGGACTTGTACGATTCGTACGGAAAAAAATACAGATACGAGTCGTACGGGAAAAAAAAATCCAGGATCGGAATCGACCCCTAAGTGATTTGCCCAGAATCAGAGAATGTTCAGCATCATTGCCGCTACTCGAACCCAGTTCCCCAGATTAAAGGTTGACCACCCTAGCCGTTAGGCCAATTCCTCTCCCCTTTGCAATGAGTTATTTTTACTAGAAATGCTTTCTTTTCTATAGATATACCCCATATACATTAATGGTAGTTCCCCTTTTGTGATGTGATATGGTACAGTGTCTATTATATATGTTATTTTTATATATATTTATATTATATGTTATGAAAAATTGTAAAATATTTTTACAACAATTATATATTCTATACTTACATTTTTGTATGGTTAGTTCTTTCTGTCTTTATGAGAGGGTTTTTATTTTGTCTATTTTCATTATTATTCTTTTTTAATATTACTGTTGAAAAAGAGGCATCATTTAGTGATTGCTCTTTAGCTAAGTTTTTGGTTTGCACTTTTTGGCTACATTTAAAAAAAAAGTTGTTATAAATTGATTTTAGGAGTCATGCTTCATTTTTAGTTTTGTTTCATTATACTTACCTTTTCTTTTGCTTTTGTTGGCAGTCTTGGTACTTGTGTTTTGAATATAAATGTTTTAATAATTTTTATATATTTGTTGATGGTTATTCAAATTATCTTCGTCGTTGATTTTAAGTTATGTTATAATTTGGTACTTACACACAGGGCTTTAATTCTAGAGAATGCAGAAGTTTTTCAGGAAGAACCTTGTAAGGACCCTTCTGCGGCAGATACTTTAGTTATTTTCAATTTTGTTTTCTTTTTATGCTATTGTTTAATCTGGAAAGTGCTTCTATTTGTTAACTGTTTTAAGTTTAAGTTCTTTGCTTGCAAGTTTAGATTGATTCTTTTTACCTTATACGGAAGGTAAACGCTAATTATGTGTTTTGAGTATTCCTCTACAGTTTATATATTAAATATTATATACAATTCTATATATTTTTAAGTAATTTTTTGTTTCATGTTATTGGTCTTGCCTCTTGTGTTTTCTTATATTGTCCATAGTTAGCATTTCTTTATTTTGTTTTTAATGGTTAGGTATTTTAGATATGTGCATTCCTAGTCTCAGACCTGGTTCAGAAGGCCACAGAGAAGGCAGGGGCTGCTGGGCCACAAACAAGGGGGTTGATTTCTTTTACCACTGCTGTCTGGGTACCCACCCTCCTATGTTTCTGCAAACGGGGCCAACTGCAGCCCTTTCCACACTCAACTCTCAATCGCAGTGGTGGAGCAGTCACAGGCTTCTCAGGGAGGTTTTTTTGGGGGCTACATGGTTTAATAATCAATACCATGCCACCAGCAGTGCAAAAAGACCAATGCTCAGACCTGTGCTTCTCTTTGTAATAAAAACAATTACTTTATATCACAGGAAACATAAAATTCCACTATCCACTCAGTATTCCACAAATACCCGGTTCACCGGTGCAAGTCTTATGCTGTAGTGGCCTCTGCCATCTAAGCCTTCATCTGTCTTTAGTAAGTCCTCTCTTCTAATGGGGTCTTACTTTACAGGGTTTGAGGTAGGTCCATGGGTGCAGCTGGTGCTCCCCCGGGTTTGTATTAGCTTCTATCAGTTTCTTGGGCCTAGGTGTGTTCAGTCTCTTACCAACTTTGTAGCAGTGGCGTAATGAAAGTTGAAGGGCCCCCCCTGCAAGGTGCACAGAGGGGCCCCCGCTCCGGATTTAATCCGGATCTATCATGTCTGAGTACTGTGCTGAGGGGTCCCCCTGCAGACCAGGGGGCCCCCGCACCGCGTGGCAGCTGGGACCTGTATTACGGCCCTGCTTTGTAGCAGCAGCACTTGTCAGCAAATCCATGAAACAGTAAGACCATTGCTACTCACCAAAGTTACATATACATCTTCTACAATAGTAGACAGCACAGGCGCACATTTACTACAATGGTTTTGCAAGACACTTTCATAAAAGTCAATGGAAGCAGGAAAGAACGCTAACAACACATAGGGAAAATAGGAAATAGTAAAATAAACGGAAATGTTTTTAAGTTTAAAGAATCTATATATTTCTATTATTTTTTAAATTTTAACGCTAGAAATCAACAATAATAATGTTTTGCTACAGGTAAAATAAAGCACATATAGAAAAAGGCTGTCATAACACTGAACACAGCTGCTCCTGCAATGGGGGCTAGCCAGAGGGGTCAGATATTGAGAAGTAAGGGGCTCCACTACACACATCAAAAAGTGAAAGGATTTTTCCAGTGCATCAGTGTGGACACTGTGGGCATCTCATAGGGATTTCAATCATGCTGCATGCAATAGTTACTGAGATGCATCAGCAACCATGTACGATAGTTTATTGTCATTTCATAGTCACTGACAGAAAGGAAGCATGTATCTGGGGAATTCTCTGCCTTGCCTCTTCGGCTACCCACCACACTGAACACCATTTTAGCATCAGACACTATTGCCACTTCATCAGCACACAAACTGTCTATGATGACAGGGCTCCTCCTCTGATGTATGTACTGTCTTTCCTGAGTTCACAATGACAGCTACAATTTCAGACTTTAATTGATTGCATTGATTGGTGGGGATTCTGGGGATTCTGTTGATACATGCTGCTACTGGATTGAATTAACTCATACTCACACTGCATGTTTGTTAAACCTATCAGTATTAGGGTGGTCTTCCCCAAAACCTTTTTCCTTTGTCCTACACTTTTTGCTGAAATTCATTTTTGCTAGCTATAGGACATTCTGCACTTTACCACTGCTAACTACTGACAAAATGCTTGTGCTCACTCCCTAAACATGGTAACATTGGATCATACCTTATTGGCATATTTAATTTACTTAAAAGTCTCTAGTAAAGTGGTATACCATATACCCAGGGCCTATAAATGAAATGTTACTAGTGGGCTCACAGCACTTATTGTGCTGCCCATTTAAGTAGTCCCTTAAAACATGTCCCAGGTCTACCATGGCAGTCTAATTGCAGTTTTAAACTGCCAATTCGACTTGGCAATATAACCTCCTTGATAAACCCTGAACTTCCCTTAGAGTAGTTCCTAGGAGTCCCCCAGAAACTGCGTGTTTTGGATTACCTAAACTGAGGGCTTGGTGTCCCAACCGCTTCTGGACCCTCCACAGGATATGTCAGCCGTTAGACCAGCTAACTCTACAGTTCCACTAGCACCCCCCTGTATTCTACAGTGGTGTAGGTTTTTTCTGGCAACCACTGTACATGACAACCCTGATTCCTTTGGGATTGTGGAAAACAGTACAGTACGTTTTGCTCAGACACTCGTGCCTGCTTTCTCTCAGAAAATGCACAGAATGGTAATTGGGACATTTCAATAAGAATTTATTGGTCCAGAGACAGCCTTGTGTAAAACATATGTGCTGCGACAAATAGGAGACAGAAGCACACAAAAGAGATTGCTAGTACCAATATAGTGACTAGTAGATACATTTCTACCATAGTGCTAATAAGATGATGAACAGAAACAGTTCAGATAAAAACAGTAGCACTTGCATATTCCTAAAATGCTCGCCCTAAGTAATTTGCTAAAATGTACCTAGCCTAACCTGGATGTGACGGTGTGTATGCGTATAGATATGTGCATCTGTAGCCAAGACACCCCTAAGGAAGAACCTGCCCCTCTCCTGATGGTTTAGAACAAATGACCCCGTCTCTGTGTCAAGGAAGACAAACCGCTAGGGATGTCAGACTGCTGTGCATCGAACATTGGGCATTCTCCCCTAATTTGTAGGGGGAGTGAGGACTGTTTATCCTAAAGTGGTCACTCCAGGGTTTTTTCTAGAATCGATTTGATTTGAAAACAACCATGGATGTTTTGAAAACAATCACCGATGCTTTTCTAAACAAGTGTGATCATGCACAGCTGGCTGTAGGCCAAAGATGAAATAAGGTGGTGACCCCTACGCAGAATAAATCTGCCGTGCCTGGGGACATGTTTACATACGTCAGGTACAGGGATAATGATAGAAAATTTAGAGGCTGGTGTCGAGAAGACAGACCCCCAGTCACAGATATGGATTTAATCCATCGTTATTTTGCTCACCATGCCACCCCAGTTCAGACATGGCCATATGCAAATCAGTACTTACCCTGTGCCTTATGGGAATAGTCCAGAACAACTGCCAAGCCATGTCTTCCCTGGACCGGAATCAAGAATCCTAGGACCGGTTTCGGGCATTCAGCCCTCATCAGCCAGGATAGCCTGACTCCAGTGGCATAGTGAGCACAGGACCCACGTCTTGGCATACCCTTCCCACTTAGGGCGAACAGCAAAACACACAAGATGATGGACGGAATGTTGCACAATGGCAAAACATTCACCCCCAGTCACAGATCTGGGTTTAATCCATCGTTATTTTCCTCACCATGCCTCCCCAGTTCAGACATGGCCATATGCAAATCAGTACTGACCCTGTGCCTTATGGGAACAGTCCAGACCGAACTGCCAATCCATGTCTTCCCTGGACCGGAATCAAGCATCCTAGGACCGGTTTCGGGCATTCAGCCCTCATCAGCCAGGATAGCCTGACTCCAGTGGCGTAGTGAGCGCGGGACCCACGTCTGGGCATACCATTCCCACTTAGGGCGAACAGCAAAACACACAAGATGATGGACGGAATTTTGCAAATTGGCAAAACATTCACCCCCAGTCACAGATCTGGGTTTAATCCATCGTTATTTTGCTCACCATGCCACCCCAGTTCAGACATGGCCATATGCAAATCAGCACTGACCCTGTGCCTTATGGGAACAGTCCAGACCAAACTGCCAAGCCATGTCTTCCCTGGACCGGAATCAAGCATCCTAGGACCGGTTTCGGACATTCAGCCCTCTTCAGCCAGGATAGCCTGACTCCAGTGGCGTAGTGAGCACGGGACCCACGTCTGGGCATACCCTTCCCACTTAGGGCAAACAGCAAAACACACAAGATGATGGACGGAATGTTGCACATTGGCAAAACATTCACCCCCAGTCACAAATCTGGGTTTAATCCATCGTTATTTTGCTCACCACGCCACCCCAGTTCAGACATGGCCATTTGCAAATCAGTACTGACCCTGTGCCTTATGGGAACAGTCCAGACCGAACTGCCAAGCCATGTCTTCCCTGGACCGGAATCAAGGATCCTAGGACCGGTTTCGGGCATTCAGCCCTCATCAGCCAGGATAGCCTTACTCCAGTGGCGTAGTGAGCACAGGACCCAGGACTGAGCATACCCTTCCCACTTAGGGCGAACAGCAAAACACACAAGATGATGGACGGAATGTTGCACATTGGCAAAACATTCAACCCCCAGTCACAGATCTGGGTTTAATCCATCATTATTTTGCTCACCACGCCACCCCAGTTCAGACGTGGCCATATGCAAATCAGTACTGACCCTGTGCCTTATGGGAACAGTCCAGAGCGAACTGCGAAGCCATGTCTTCCCTGGACCGGAATCAAGCATCCTAGTACCGGTTTCGGGCATTCAGCCCTCATCAGCCAGGATAGCCTGACTCCAGTAGTCCATAGTGAGCACGGGACCCATGTCTGGGCATACCCTTCGCACTTAGGGCGAACAGCAAAACACACAAGATGATGGACAGAATGTTGCACATACGTGGTACCATGCTCTCCATGCCCCTGGAATCAAGCTATCCTGGCTGAAGAGGGGTGAAACCCCGAAACCGGTCCTAGGATGCTTATTTCCAGTCCAGGGAGGACCTGGCTTGGCAGTTCGGGCTGGACTGTTCCCATGAGGCACAGGGACAAGACTGATTTGCATATGGCTGGGTTTAAACTGGAACGGCATGGTGAGCAAAAAAACTATTGAATTTAGGCCCAGATCTCTGTACTGGGGTGAATGTATGACATTGTTCTGCATTCTGTCCATCAACTGTTGTTTTTGTGGAAGAACGTGGTATACATTGATGGGATTATCCTAAAAGACATGATAGTTACCCCTAAGTTAGGCCCTAGGTAGCCCATAGTTCAGGGTACAGTGTAATTAAAAGGTTGGACATGTACATTTAGATTTTACATATCCTGTAGTGAAAAAGTTCTCAATTGATTTTTTACTACTGTGAGGCCTACCTCTCCTATACAATAACATTGTTTTTCCTTTTTACATTTAACCAGTGCTAACCTTTGACGATGAGCAGGTGAGCATTTTGAGATTTGTGTTTGAGAAATTGTAATTAAAATCCTCTTCAATGGTAAAGTCGCACTTTAAGTTACAATTTTGAAATTGCCACTTTTAGAAAGTTTCAAAATCAGAGAGGTTGGTATTTACTTCACCTCAATGCTAGGCCATGTTTCAAATGTACATAACTTTGTTTGCCCTAACTGTTCACAGCATATTCATTAATAAATGGGTTTCAGGATAGCATTCATCTAAACCCTTGATTTTTATTTTCAAACATCTTACTTTGTTCCAAAGCTTTTTTCGTATATATCAAAAACATTAGATCACATAGACCTGAGGTTGCATAGCCTTTTAGACATTTGATCAACACTAAGGGACCGATTCCGATCCGGGTCGGGAAGCACTCCGACAAAGTTGGATCCGGAGTGTTTTCCGACCGAGCAGGACCCCTACAGTCCGACCGAGCGAGTACGATGTGCACGTATGCTGTCGGACTCGTTAGTGCCATCCGCACCGTACATGCCTGTGTTGGGGAGACCCCTGTGTCCGAGTCGTAGGGCTGCGGGTGTCAGGGTGTCCCCTGAAGTCCGACTCTGGGAGCTTTATGCGAGCCGGACACTCCGGCTCGCACATGCTGTCCGACGTGCGCATCGTACTGGCTCGGTTGTAGATCGCATCCATTGCACGCCACGGTTAGCTTCCGACCGAGACGTACGGAGCGGTTCGGACCCGTAAACGACTCGGTCGGTGAATCTCATGTAGCTCGAATCGTACTTGCTCGCTCGTACAGCTGTACGAGTCGGCCAGAAAACATGTGTACAGCTTGTAGATTTTCCAGCCGGATCGCGTTCGGTGCCCTTCCGACCCGGATCGGAATCGGCCCCAGAGTGTTTAAATATTATTTGAGATCAATAGATGTTAAATATATATGTTTTTTGTACACACTCGGACACTTTGGGAGTTCATATGCCACTTGTGGCATTTACTTGGGGATATTGATTTATATCTCTTACATGAGTGCACTTGCTATTTACCCACTAGCTCTTCCTACCTCCCTTATAGTGAGAATGTTCCTCTTGTGTTTCATTGTGTATCCCAGTGAACCTTTTACTGTTCAAATCATGTTCTTGCTGACAGCATGCACATCATGGTATGTGCTCGAGTTGGCGGTTCTTACCTCATATTCCATTACGTTATGACGCATGTTAGCTCAATTACAATGAGACGTATTTATGTATTTGCATAACGTTGTGGGTTCACATGTACATATTGATGGTTATTTTACCGTTTCAAGATGGCGGCTACATGCACTGCCGTGTAGTCCTTCGTTTAATGTGATGACCATTTACAAACGCATGCCAGCTCTATTATAAGGAGACATTTTTTTGTGTATTTACATAACGTTGTGGGTTCATATGTACATAGTGATGTATTCTTGATTCTTTCCCTTGGTTAATTTACCGTTTCAAGATGGCGGCTACATGCACTGCCGTGTAGTCCTTCGTTGAGTGTGATGACCATTTACAAACTTTCAATGCTTTATTTAAGACTGCCTGTACATGCACTTTCACACGTGAACAAGGCTTGCCGCCGAAACGCGTTGTGTGAATTAAAACACTTGGATTATTTACCTGGATGACTGCCTATTTCTTACTGAGAGCGCACTACTCAACTCGCTGCTTTGTGTTTGGATATATATACATATATATGTATATATATATATATCAAAGAAATACCCTTTCAGGCATAGAGTGACGAATAAATTATGCAAAAAAGAAGCAGAGAACTCTGGGTAGTTCTCAAGTTTAGGTGGAAAGCAGCTCCTGTATGGAGCACTCTCAACACCAGCGACACTCTAGATCTGCTCACCTCAAATGTCTGTTTTTCTATCAAAATCTTTAAGCATAGGATTAGCACAGTGCCATCCACACAGAGATAGAAAACGACAAAGTCTTTTGCCATTTGTACAGCAAAGTCTTTAAGCATAGGACTAGCACAGTGCTGTCCTTGCCGAGCTGTAAAATGACAAAAGTCAATTACCACTCCAGGCACAGTATTACAGCTTTGAGTTGGTAAAATACCAATCAAGCCAACCTGAAATGAGTAAAAGCAACCCCTGACACAGTGTTTCGCTCTAATTAGAGCTCTTCAGAGAGGTATAGCTTTGTCCAGACACAAGGGAGCACCCAGTATAAGTCAAAGAAATACCCTTTCAGGCATAGAGTGACGAATAAATTATGCAAAAAAGAAGCAGAGAACTCTGGGTAGTTCTCAAGTTTAGGTGGAAAGCAGCTCCTGTATGGAGCACTCTCAACACCAGCGACACTCTAGATCTGCTCACCTCAAATGTCTGTTTTTCTATCAAAATCTTTAAGCATAGGATTAGCACAGTGCCATCCACACAGAGATAGAAAACGACAAAGTCTTTTGCCATTTGTACAGCAAAGTCTTTAAGCATAGGACTAGCACAGTGCTGTCCTTGCCGAGCTGTAAAATGACAAAAGTCAATTACCCCTCCAGGCACAGTATTACAGCTTTGAGTTGGTAAAATACCAATCAAGCCAACCTGAAATGAGTAAAAGCAACCCCTGACACAGTGTTTCGCTCTAATTAGAGCTCTTCAGAGAGGTATAGCTTTGTCCAGACACAAGGGAGCACCCAGTATAAGTCAAAGAAATACCCTTTCAGGCATAGAGTGACGAATAAATTATGCAAAAAAGAAGCTTAAAGATTTTGATAGAAAAACAGACATTTGAGGTGAGCAGATCTAGAGTGTCGCTGGTGTTGAGAGTGCTCCATACAGGAGCTGCTTTCCACCTAAACTTGAGAACTACCCAGAGTTCTCTGCTTCTTTTTTGCATAATTTATTCGTCACTCTATGCCTGAAAGGGTATTTCTTTGACTTATACTGGGTGCTCCCTTGTGTCTGGACAAAGCTATACCTCTCTGAAGAGCTCTAATTAGAGCGAAACACTGTGTCAGGGGTTGCTTTTACTCATTTCAGGTTGGCTTGATTGGTATTTTACCAACTCAAAGCTGTAATACTGTGCCTGGAGTGGTAATTGACTTTTGTCATTTTACAGCTCGGCAAGGACAGCACTGTGCTAGTCCTATGCTTAAAGACTTTGCTGTACAAATGGCAAAAGACTTTGTCGTTTTCTATCTCTGTGTGGATGGCACTGTGCTAATCCTATGCTTAAAGATTTTGATAGAAAAACAGACATTTGAGGTGAGCAGATCTAGAGTGTCGCTGGTGTTGAGAGTGCTCCATACAGGAGCTGCTTTCCACCTAAACTTGAGAACTACCCAGAGTTCTCTGCTTCTTTTTTGCATAATTTATTCGTCACTCTATGCCTGAAAGGGTATTTCTTTGACTTATACTGGGTGCTCCCTTGTGTCTGGACAAAGCTATACCTCTCTGAAGAGCTCTAATTAGAGCGAAACACTGTGTCAGGGGTTGCTTTTACTCATTTCAGGTTGGCTTGATTGGTATTTTACCAACTCAAAGCTGTAATACTGTGCCTGGAGTGGTAATTGACTTTTGTCATTTTACAGCTCGGCAAGGACAGCACTGTGCTAGTCCTATGCTTAAAGACTTTGCTGTACAAATGGCAAAAGACTTTGTCGTTTTCTATCTCTGTGTGGATGGCACTGTGCTAATCCTATGCTTAAAGATTTTGATAGAAAAACAGACATTTGAGGTGAGCAGATCTAGAGTGTCGCTGGTGTTGAGAGTGCTCCATACAGGAGCTGCTTTCCACCTAAACTTGAGAACTACCCAGAGTTCTCTGCTTCTTTTTTGCATAATTTATTCGTCACTCTATGCCTGAAAGGGTATTTCTTTGACTTATACTGGGTGCTCCCTTGTGTCTGGACAAAGCTATACCTCTCTGAAGAGCTCTAATTAGAGCGAAACACTGTGTCAGGGGTTGCTTTTACTCATTTCAGGTTGGCTTGATTGGTATTTTACCAACTCAAAGCTGTAATACTGTGCCTGGAGTGGTAATTGACTTTTGTCATTTTACAGCTCGGCAAGGACAGCACTGTGCTAGTCCTATGCTTAAAGACTTTGCTGTACAAATGGCAAAAGACTTTGTCGTTTTCTATCTCTGTGTGGATGGCACTGTGCTAATCCTATGCTTAAAGATTTGGATAGAAAAACAGACATTTGAGGTGAGCAGATCTAGAGTGTCGCTGGTGTTGAGAGTGCTCCATACAGGAGCTGCTTTCCACCTAAACTTGAGAACTACCCAGAGTTCTCTGCTTCTTTTTTGCATAATTTATTCGTCACTCTATGCCTGAAAGGGTATTTCTTTGACTTATACTGGGTGCTCCCTTGTGTCTGGACAAAGCTATACCTCTCTGAAGAGCTCTAATTAGAGCGAAACACTGTGTCAGGGGTTGCTTTTACTCATTTCAGGTTGGCTTGATTGGTATTTTACCAACTCAAAGCTGTAATACTGTGCCTGGAGTGGTAATTGACTTTTGTCATTTTACAGCTCGGCAAGGACAGCACTGTGCTAGTCCTATGCTTAAAGACTTTGCTGTACAAATGGCAAAAGACTTTGTCGTTTTCTATCTCTGTGTGGATGGCACTGTGCTAATCCTATGCTTAAAGATTTTGATAGAAAAACAGACATTTGAGGTGAGCAGATCTAGAGTGTCGCTGGTGTTGAGAGTGCTCCATACAGGAGCTGCTTTCCACCTAAACTTGAGAACTACCCAGAGTTCTCTGCTTCTTTTTTGCATATATATATATATATACATATATATATATATAGAGAGATGGGTTATTGTTAAAACAGAGTGATTAAATATTACTTGGGATCAACAGATGATATATACATATATATAAACATATCTATCTATATACATATATTACCTACTGGCGGTCGCCAGTAGGTAGTTATAGTTAGGACCACGTTTCCATAGGAAATCCGCAACATTCTATTTTGAATAACTTTGGCGCCGGTTGACGAATCCTCGCGAATTTTTCAAAATAGGTGGGGCGCTACGCTCCGCTCCTACCCTGAAAGTCTCGGGGGGATTCGTCAAGCGGGGGCTGAGATAAAAGGGGGGTCCCAAAACGCGTTTTTCCCATGCATTTTTCCATAGGACCTTTAGACACAGCTACAGCCCGAACGGCTGAACAGAATTACTTGAAATTTGGCAGAGAGGTAGTCCTCAGGTCAAGGAAGTGCCTTTTGTAGGTTTGGTGTAAATCTGTTCAGTAGATTCTGAGAAAATAGCCTTTAAATCAATATATATATCTGAGCCAGCTTACGGTGCGCTTACGGTGCGCTTACCGTACGCGTACGGTGGCGTGCGCGAGCGCGATTCTGATTGGCCCTTAGATCTTAGTAAACATTCGAATCGGTCGAAACCAGGAAGCGGCGGCCGCCATTTTCTCTCTCGCACTCTGACAGGGGGTTGAAAAACCAAGTGCAAAAACATGTAAAGGGGCTGTTTACACAGCTCCCAAGCACCTAGCCATGTCGAGGGAGTCCCCAACGATCCCCCAAGTGAAAAAAGGCAATTTTAATTTTTTCGAAAATTTCGCCGATTACGCTTACGGTAAGAAATAATAATAAAAAAAAAATATATCCACATTCTCCCCACCCCGTGTACAAAAGGTGCCCGAAGGGCACCTTTTGTGCATGGCTTAATAGAGCTAAACAAAACATATATTTTACCTGTCACAACGATGCTCATCATATGTCCTCCATGTGCGCACGGTGCGCGAAGCGCATAGTGCGTTCATGGCCCATCTAGCGTAACGTGGGCACGCGGTGCGCGAAGCGCACCGCGTGCTCACTGTGCGCGCACGGAACGAACTGCGTTAAGTGGGCGCGCACACCACAAATGGCGTAAAGTAACTTAGCATTTAAAAAAACGTACAAATTCACTGAAAAAACCATAGGTTTCACACACGTTATAGTTAGGAATTAGCATTTAAAAAACCTTGCAAATTCACTGAAAAAACCATAGGTTTCACACATGTTATAGTTAGCTGGACATTTTACTGATAAAAAACCAATGAAATTCCCCCGTTATAGTTACTGTAGGCAACTATAACTCACGCGACCGTAATCCTCTGCTGATGACATATGTGTCTTTATGAAAAAAAAATATTTGTAATATATGTATAGCTAAAATTTAATGGAAGAAGACATGGGCAAATAAGTGTCTAAAAACAGTATTAGCATCAGCAGAGGATTACGGTCGCGTGAGTTATAGTTGCCTACAGTAACTATAACGGGGGAATTTCATTGGTTTTTTATCAGTAAAATGTCCAGCTAACTATAACATGTGTGAAACCTATGGTTTTTTCAGTGAATATATATATATATATATATATATATATATATATATATATATATATAATATATATATATATATATTCACTGAAAAAACCATAGGTTTCAGGCACGTTATAGTTAGAAATTAGCATTTAAAAAAACCTTAGAAATTCACTGAAAAAACCATAGGTTTTAGGGAAAGTTATAGTTAGTTGGACATTTCACTCGTACAAAACCATAGAAATTCCCCCGTTATAGTTAGTTCAGCTAACTATAACTCATGGCCCCGCAATGCACTGCTGATGACGTCACATATTACATCACTCATGACATGGTCAGTGACATCACTCATGACATCTCAAATGACATCACTGATGACATCACTGATGACATCATCCAGTGACTGTGTGTTTCTGTAAAGTTTAAATATGTTTAATATAGATAGGGAAAGGCGTATTGAAGAATGAGTGGGTGTATAAGTGTCTGAATGGATGATTTATTAGGTGCGTGACTGACTCTATAAGAGAGTGAATTAACTTATCTTACTGAATGCATGGGTTAGTGAGTAAACAGTGTGAATGTCTGTATCCATCTGTCTGTTGGTGTGTAAGTGGCTGCATGGGTTTGCGAATAGCTACATGAGTGTCTATATGGGTTACTTATTGGTTGTCTGAGTATCTGTATGGGTGCCTGAGTGTTTGTGTGGGTGGGGTATGTGTGACTCTGTACATAGATGTGTGAGTGGGTGATTCACTGGGTGCACCTCTAGAGGGTCGATGCAGCGCGCACTACGAAATTCGTTTTATTTATTTTATTGTTTACTTACCTGCAATTATCCATATTCTGGTTTTTGGAACCCCCCACCCTGCCCCTCCCCCGCCCCGCCCCGCCCCGCCTTTCCACCCCACGGAACTCCCTCCACGGGCCGCGGCTGATCCTACCGCGTTGGGTGCACGGATTCTCTTGCGTTAGGTGCGTGGATCCACGGAATTTTTGGGGGAAAAAAGACAAGAAATCATTGGTTCTATGACTACTTTCTACACTGAAAGGTAGGGTGTATATTTCTGTTTTTTAAAGGTATGCTTCTTATTGGTTGACAAAAACAGATTGTAAGGAACATTATATATGATAAGCTGATATGTTGAAAAGTCAAGCACACTTCCTGTCTTGTTTAGCAACATTGTGTGCTGAACTTGTGACCTGTGTGCTCAGTGCAGTGTTCCATGAGCTGTTTCTATGGTAACAGGTAGAAGGCAGATTGGGGGAAGGGTTGAAATGTATTTCAGTTGGAAAGGGTTGAAATGTTTAACCAATATAAATGTGTGTTTGATTTTGAGTTTATGTGTGAAGGATTGTGATTTGATGTTTACATGTATATGTGTGGAAAATGAAAGGGAAACTTTTCCATCCTTTGTTTTTGCTGAGAGGTGCACAGTGCAGAGATTCTGTAAAAGAAAATATGGTGAGTGACTGATATACTTTTTAATCTACAAAACAACTTGAAAGGTGAGTTATTTAATTGTGAGGGGATGTATGTAGACTATTTTCATTTTAATCAGACTAATGTATTTCTCCTGCTAAAGTGTAGGGAGTCTTATTGACAGTGTGTATGCATGTAGAAACCATTCTGTGATAATCATTTGTGTTTTTCATGTGTTTGCAGACAGATAACTGTGCTGTTTTTTTATTTTGGTAGAATTAGAAACCAGTCATTGTTTATGAATTTGTGAAATGAGTTATGTTATGTATCTATACTAAAATGTAGTACTTCTTCTAGATGAAGAAATGTGTTATGGTATAGTGCAAGGGATAGTGTTGTTTGTCTAGAATCACACAGTGAGTATGTGTGCATTTGGGAACCACTGTGAGAGAAGCATTTGGTAACATCGTGTATTTGCTGACAGATAACTGTTTTAAAACCTGTCATGTTGTCAAGTTTTAGTAGCATTAGAAGGCAGTTTTTGCTTATGCTTTGTTTAAATGAGTCAGGCTTTGACACAAAAGTGCAGTCCTGAAATATGTAGATTGTGTGCAGTTCCCTTACCACTTGCACTGTAGTGAATGAGTTTTGGTAAACTCCTAGGGATAGTGGTGCTTGTCTAGAATCACACTGTGAGTTAGTGTGTATTTGGGAACCACTGTGAGAGAAGCATTTGGTAACATTGTGTATTTTCTGACAGATAAATTTTTTAAAACCTGTCATGTTGTGAAGTTTTAGTAGAATTAGAAGCCAGTTTTTGATTATGCTTTTATTAAATGAGTCAGGCTTTGACTGAAAAGTGCAGTCCTGAAATATGTAGATTGTGTGCATTTCCCTTATCAGTTCCACAGTAGTGAATGATTTTTGGTAAAGTGCTAGGTATAGTGGTTGTTGTCTAGAATCACACTGTGAGTCTGTGTGCATTTGGGAACCACTGTGAGAGAATCATTTGGTAACATCGTGTATTTTGTAGCAGATAACTCTTTTAAAACCTGTCATGTTGTCAAGTTTTAGTAGCATTAGAAGCCAGTCTTTGCTTATGCGTTGATTAAATGAGTCATGCTTTGACACTAATGTGCTGTACTTAAATATGTAGATTGTGTGCAGTACGATTACCTCTTCTAGACTAGTGAATGAGTTTTGGTAAACTGCTAGGGATAGTGTTCCTTGTCTAAAATCACACTGTGAGTCTGTGTACATTTGGGTAAGGATTGTGAGAGAAGCATTTGGTAACATAGTGTATTTGATGACAGATAACTGTTTTAAAATCGGTCATGTTGTCAAGTTTTAGTAGGTTTAGAAGCTATTCTTTGCTTATGCATTGATAAAATGAGTCAGGGTTTGACACTAAAGTGCAGTACCATGTACTATTCTCTTCACAGTTCCAGAACTGAAAATTTAAAAGTTTTACCCAGGCACTAAGCTAGCAGTAGTCTGATGATTTAGTCAGTTTCCAAGTACTCATGTTGTGAACCATACATTACCACATAGATTGTTTGAAATGTCTATATAGTATGCATTCAGTCTTCTAACATACTATACACTTGTCTTTCACATTTTCAATTCACTAGTCAGTATCCATACACTTCCAGGAAACACCCTGTAAACTCCCTTTGCAGACCTCTAGTGACCCATTCAGCATCATGTACTAATCCATTCACTGTGCCAAAACCCAAACACTTATAAATTCACCAAGATACTATCTTTGGAGTACTCTAATCATTCAGTCAGTGCCTAAGTATTCATGCACTGAGCCATGCCTTAGCACATGGACTGCTTCAAACCCCTATCCACTATGTATGCAGTCTTCTAAACACCTAGACACTTGTCTTTCAAACTTTCAATTCCCTAGTCAGTATCCATACAGTCCAGCAAACATCCTGTCACTCCCTTTGCACTGCTCTAGTGACCCATTCAGTACCAAGTACTAATCCATTTCCTGTGCGAAAAGCCTACCACTTATAAATTCACCTAGGCACTCTCCTTGCTGTACTCTAATCATTCAGTCAGTACCCAAGTAGTCATGCAGTGAGCCAGGCCTTAGCACATGGACTGCTTTAAATGCCTATGCAGTATGGATGCAGTCCTCTAATCACCTACACAGTTGTCTTTCACACCTTCAATTCCCTAGTTAGTATTCATACACTTCTAGCAAACACCCTGTCACTCACCCAGTGTGTCTCCTTATAGTACTGTAATCATTTAGTCAGTTAGCATGTAGTCTTTTAGTGAGGTAGGCTTTAGGGCATGAACTGCTTCAAAGTAGTATGCACTATGCATTTAGTGTTTTAACCATCATCACACTTGTGGTTCAGGGCTATAGTTTCTTACTCAGTTTTTATATAAAATGTGTTTGTACAGTAATGGAATAGTATGAATTTGAAAGTTATTAATATATATTTATTTGTGATTCTTTTTTACAGATACAGAACAGGAGTGTTTCTCATCTGTTTGCACTCTTCTCGTGCAAGATTGTTTGGATGAAGGGTCCTGAGGTGTTTTATCATACTTGCTGTGCCGCACGAGTATTTTTTGTTAGGATCCCCTCGTAACAGAACTCTTTTGCAAATCTTGCACGTGACGAAGGTGGCATTGATCTTTGCTTGCCCCTCGAGAAAAGTAGAAAATTTCCACATCACTGAAGGAAAACGTTGTGGGCGTGGTGCATCCTCCAAAAATTCATCCTTAGATTCGGTGAATATTTTAAAGTGACAACATTTACAGTTTTTGTAAGTTAAACTTATAAAATTTTGTTAGCTGTATGCATTTTATATATCTGTGATTTGTATCTTGGTTTTTTTTTGAGAATAGCATGTTGTTTTTTTTTAACAATCTTTGAGATTGTTTTTTTTTTGCCCGCTGTTAAGTGATGAGTATGATTGAAATCACTATTTTTTGTGAAATTTAATATATTCCGAGAACAGCAAAAAAGGCAAAAAAATTACTTTGTGGAAATTATGCTGTGTTGTAAAAAAATTATTATTACATGTTATAATTGTTTTTCCTTTTCTTTCACAGATCCAAATTTTAAAATAAGCAATTTCTATGAATTTAGATTGGAATGAAAATGTGAAAAAAATATGTACCATTTTTTATTCCTATTACTGTGAAGGTAAGTTTAACTAAGTCTCAATATGCAGAATGAGGAGGTCTGCAAGAAGCTACAAAGTTGAAACATGTTTCTGAAAACACTCTGTTTATACCTTTGTAGTTTTTAAATCTGACCATAATCAGATATCATGTGACCTGCTAAAAAAGAGATTTGAGGGGTTCATAATATTTCCTATTTTAGCTATTGAAGGACCGCAATTATTTCAATCATTCTTCTTTGAACATCTTTGCAGACAAAACTCTGTGTTTACCTTTTATCATTCGCAAGGAATTTTAAAACTGGAAATATGTCACTTTTTGTAACATAGTTATTGTGTAAGATACTCTTTCATATTTACAAAGAGAGGAAAAGGCACTCTGTGCACTTTTTATACTCCATCTCAATACAACTTCATCATGCAGACCACTTTGTGTTGAAATGGTGTTCTATAAGTGTTGTTGTGCATGATTGCACTTAATACTCATAGAACAAGACACATGTCTAGATTTATCAGAGATCATAAATCTCGATATGTGTGTGAATGGTGCACCATTCTAAAATTGGTGTAGGAAAGCACAACAAGGAGAATTGTTTTAATTTCTCCACATTTTTATATCTTCAATGCATGCTGAAATGTTCAGCATACATTGAAGGAGAAAAAATGCATTTTCTCATTGTTTTTGTGCAGGAACGTGTATCTTCCTGTAGAAAAACAAACAGCACATGACACAGATATCCTTGCACTATGGTGCAAGGGTGCCTTTGTTACCACATGGCTGCAGTTTAAGTAGCCGTGCAGACAGAAGCATAGATTTACAACATATTTATGTACATAAGTTGCATCCCTGTGCTTCGGAAGTACTAGAGTACACTGCAGTTAAAGAGGATACTGTGTGATGCTGCAGCACTTCCTCATAGTTCTGCAATTATACATTCACCATACGCTACTAATGCATTCATTCAGTCAATTACGTACTACACATACATTCATCTAAACTAACAAAGAAATTTAGCTCTTTTTTTAAACCAGGAAAGTTAGTTTTTACAAGAACTTTTTTTTTTCTTCTTTCTTCTTTTATAATTTTTTTTGTTTTCTGAACAATTTTCAATTTTTGGGGGTTTTTCTGCAAAAACAAAACAAAAAACAAAACAGGAGAAACCAAACAATGAACTTCAGGGAACAATAAAAAATAAAATTTTAAAAAAACTAGCAAATGAGACTTTCTTGCCGGCGGCAGATCAGATCGATCGACTGCTCACCATAGCACAAAGTTGCATTGCACTTAGTGCAGAGCACTTTTAAAAATTGAAATTGAGGACGGATGTCCAAGGTTTGGGCTGATGGATGCACTCTTGAGGTGCTCTGCTGCGATGAGGTGGATGGCGCAGGAGCAGGAGTGTTTCTCATCCGTCGGCACTCTTCTCGTGCAAGATTGTTTGGATGAAGGGTCCTCATGTGCTTCATCATACTTGCTGTGCCGCACGAGTATTTCTTGTTAGGATCCCCTCGCGACTGGACTCTTTTGCAAATCTTGCACATGACCAAGGTGGCATTGGTCTTATTCTGCCCCTCGGGAAAAGTAAAAAAGTCCACACCACTGAAGAAAACGTTCTTTGGGTGGTGCCTCCGCCAAAAATTCATCCTCAGAAGTATGAGGTGATGCAGGTGATGTATGCTGCCCTGAAGCCATTTTTGGTTGAAAAATTTAGAGCTAAGTGTAAACTTAGTCTAAAAAATCTTCTTCTCTCCAAAGAGATGGTGCTCTAAAGAAGGTCAATGAAGAATGATTGAAATGGGTGGGGTCTTTAAATAGTTAGAAGAGGAAGTGTAATGAACCAATTAAATCTCTTTTTTTGCAGGTCACATGGGATCCGCGCACCCTTCGCTTACGCAGCACGCACCCAGCGCGCATCCTCGAAATTGAATTAAAAAAAATTATAGGATTAGATGTGAAAATATATTAGTTTTAAGACTAGTTTAGAGTTTGTCTTCAATTAATATTCACATGAAATACATATATATATGTTTTTTTAAATGTTAAATATTTCGTGGGATCCGCGCACCTACCGCATCATAGACGCAGATGATGCATCGCGGAAGCGCGTAAATGTCGCATTACGTACATCGAACGTGTCGCGTATAGGCTGGGAGTCGCGTACCGGTCGCATTGCAATCGCGCAATAAACACAATGTACCAACGTCTTCCTTAATACAATTGGCAGAAATTTGTTTGAAAATTTTTTTTTTCACTTTTAATGACACACAATTTCTACAAATCATAGGTACCGCGATGGGTTGTCCCTTCGCTCCCGAAATGGCCATAATGTTTATGGCACTATTCGAAGAACAATGGATATACAACAATAACCCCCATGACGGACACATTAAGATTTGGCGTCGATATATCGACGATGTGTTCCTCCTATGAAGAGGTGACGAGGAAGAGCTTGGAACATTCACAGCTTGGCTGAACAACAGGAACCCAAACATCAAATTTACTGTGAATCACAACAAAACAAAAATGAATTTTCTGGACTTGCTAATCAAACACGAAGAAGGTCATTTATATACCACACTCTATACAAAAAAAACTGACAGAAATACATTTCTGCACTTTTCAAGTTTCCACCAACGAAATTTACGAGAAAACCTTCCGTTGAGCTAGTTTTCAAGGATAAGACGCAATTGTTCAAAAAAAGAAGACTATTTTGAAAACGCAAAAGACCTTTTGGAAAAATTGACAACGAGGAATTATCCGAAAAAACTGCTGAAGAAGGCATTAAAACGAGCATGGTACACTCCACGAGAGTCACTACTTATCCCAAGAAACAAGAAGGAGGATACACCCCTAGTTTGCGTGACAACTTTTTCAGGTCGCACCACTGAGATGCAAAAAATAATCAGAAAAAATTGGAATACGATAAAAGGAATTCAGGCCTTTAAACAAATTCCAATATTTGCATTGAAAAAGAATAGTAGTATAAAAGAGAAACTTGTACGTGCCAACACTACCATGAAACATCCGGAAAGGAACCTGAGGACAATGCTGGCCCTACCTCCAATAAAAGGACACAGAAAATGTGGCAACTGCGTGTCATGCGCCAGCACAATAGAGGGAAGCAAATTTGTATATGGGAACAAGTACATCAATCATGAAATGTTTACAAACTGCAATACCCACAATGTCATGTACTGTGTTCTTTGTCCATGCACATTAGCATACATTGGGAAAACAACTCAACCAATAAAAAATCGTATTTCGCAACACCGCTCCAGAATCAAGTGCAAGACGCCTAATGCACCAATGGTATCACACTGCATTGAACAAAACCATGGACCTAATGATCTAAAATGGACAGTACTTCGTCACATCCAAGGCAAAAATACTGATGCCCTTTTAGCCAAAATTGAAGCAAAAACCATAATACTTCTGGGCACCATCGAAAACGGGCTTAATGAAATGACAGAGTTATCACATATGGTATAATCCCGGAGATCCAAAAGTCCTCTTATCCCTGACAACGAGAGCTAAGGTCAACATAATGGATAAAGTTTTTTCAGAAATTGTTTTTAAAAAAGCTTTAAACGTTCATCAACACCACAGCTCTGTGTATTTTCTCGACACAATCTGTAGCATTAGTGCGAGATACAAGTCAGGCAAAGACCACGAACAATTTGCCGATGTATAAATAAATACAAGAAATGAGTCAAGATGCATCACAAGCAAGGAAATGTGTTCCCGGTAATATAGCTACATAGAATCATCCCCATGGCAACGCAACAAGAGAAGGACACAGACATCGTAAATGTCTCAATCAAAGTAGACGCATCAAACTAAACCCGTTCAGGAAAGCAAAATAGTATTTATTTTGACAACTGCTAACCGCTTCAGAAAACAAAAAATTAAACCAAGGTAACATTATTTCACAAACTTTAGAACATTGGTCACACGCCGTCAGAAGTTATTGGCGGCACACACATTGGAGGTCTCCATGGCAACCACGGATATGACGTAGGACGTAGAGACGTCAAAAACAAATGCACGTATCGAACAACACCAACTAACGGAGAAGATTTCCAAGACGCCACAGACGAAGACAAAGCAAACTCCAAGAAGAAGATAACCCGAACAAACAACCCGATAAGACTCAAGGTATGAGAAACTTAAAAGCTATGCCTTCTGCGTAACAACCACAGACCAGTGTGAATTTTTAGAGGGATACTCACATTAGCCAACACGATAACGCACAAGAAAATGCCAGATCCTCCCAAAAAATCAGAACCAACAAATCAACACGGTGATTCACGGTAACTTTAACAACAACGGTGGCGGTTAAAAGCTGACGAACATAACCAAATAATTAATAAGGTAGAGATTCCTCTCGCTTGCTAAAAAAACATTACTAAGTGTAACATTAACGAAAGATATACCAATATACTTTAAAAAAAAACCTTTTCTTTCACTTTAGACCAACAGAGAAAATAATTGTTACCAGTAGGACCCGAGCACATGATAGCACCGCCTTAACATGAACAACAAGAGCGGGTAGGTGGACACACTTTAGAATCAATAAATCCAATATAAGCGTTGAAGCCAAAAAATAACCAAGAACCCTTACATACAATAATTCTTTCTTATAGATAAGAAAGAAAGCGACACATTCGCAAACCTCCAGTAAAGCGGTACGTAAGCCCATTAAGTCTCTCTCTTTTTAAAAAAAACTGAACCATTCGAGATATGTAAAATAAGTGCACGCTATAATCAGGTACATTGTTATTGTTACAGGAAAAAGATATCCTATCTGAAACGCTTGACAAGCCCTGATGAAGACCTTACTACTAAGACACAGGTCCACCAATTTATAGGTTGAAACGCGTTGGCAACATAAGCAGTGATTCGGACCACTTTGGGAAAAACTATTGACATTTTGTGCCTCCCAGAGAGCGGAAAAAATTATATATCTCTTGCTTCCCTGTAAAACATCTAGATAAACAATTTCTGACCCTGCTTAGGACCGAAAAAAAAACAGACCACGTTGAGGACCTAATAATTTAAGGTCCCTCCAATACAAGCAATCGGATATCTATGCAATGTATTGTAAGAATTTTAATTTGTGTTGAAGGGATTTCATTTCTGTACGACATGTTATAAGGTTATATGTTTGTAACCCAGAAAGAAATATTTGACAAGTCTATACGTTTTTTGTAAAGATATGTGTTTGTCGAAATGAAGTAGTGTTTTCAAAGTTGAAACTAATCAAAAAGTACAAATTGAATTGTAACTCGCAGTCAATAAATAGGACTGTTTTGAGCAAAGAAACACTGTGATTAATGGTGTCAGAGGTATCAATGTTTATATAAAGTTAAACACGTACCCAGCGCTTATCATGCGCGGATGCTATCGCGTAGGGATCGAGAACGTGCGCTTAGGGTGCGTGGATCCAAAAACATTGAAAAAATATATATAAAATAAAGTTTTGAACATATAGTTAAAAAAATATGTTTGAAAAACCCATTAAGTTCAAATAATATTTTTTAATTTTTAAAAGAATTAATTGAAAATATAAGTTAAAAAAATGGTGATAAAAAAGTATTTTAAAAAAACGTAATTAATGAAATTGACACACTGAATTTGAAAAATATACAAATCCAATGAAAATCATTAAACATGATATCTTCAGAGATAAGTTATAGATAGGAATTAGCATTTAAAAAACCTTTGAAATTCACTGAAAAAACCATAGGTTTCATGCACGTTATAGTTAGAAATTGGCATTTAAAAAACCTTTGAAATTCACTGAAAAAAACAAAGGTTTCAGGGGCGTTATAGTTAGGAATTGGCACTTAAAAAACCTTAGAAATTCACTGAAAAAAACATAGGTTTCAGGGGTGTTATAGTTAGCTGGACATTAAAATTTGGATCTGTGAAAGAAAAGGAAAAAAAAATTATAACATGTATAAATATACATTTTTTAAAACCCTATAAATTCCCCTGTTATACTTAGTTCAGCTAAATATAACTCGTGCCCCCGCAATGCACTGCTGATGACATCACATATTACATCACTCATGACATGGTCAGTGACATCACTCATGACATCACTGATGACATCTCAAATGACATCACAGCGCGCTTCAACACCTTGTCAGAGTTAATAAATGCTATATAATGTAATCATCTTTCTAATATGTAATTGATACATTGCAATATTAACTTTTATTAGTGGTTGTAATTGGATCAAAATAATGATTTTGCCACAGATACTTCCTTTGTGGACACATCCTTAGTTGTCAGTTGTGCAACCTAGGCCCTAGAAGAACATGGCAGAAATATGTACCTAGACCCAGCTGCTGGTTTAACAAAAAAAAACACAATTGTTTAAATGTAACTGAGGTGAAATGTGATATTGTTATTAATATTCTCAAACTACAGATATATTTATTTTCATAAATTGGTCAGCGGTCAAAATTTGTTAGAAATGAGAAATTGTAAAAATAAGTTGGAAATGACTGTCAATAGTAGTAAATTTATTGCGGTCACAGACTTACCTCACAGGTATGTTATGTTACAAAGTGCATATTCACCAACCGGTTTCTTGCCATTGGTTACAGAAATATGACTTGCAGCTTGTAAACTCATTTATATGCTTGTATGAACAACCAAGTTTTCAAGATTCATCTAAATTTAGGATAACAGGGTGCTGATCTAATATTAGATTGGAGGGAGTTCCAGAATCGAGGGGGCAGAAAAGAAAATCCAGCATATCCTTGCCTCTTCTTCTTAAAAGGGGGAATGACTAGAAGGTTGAGGTGCTAGGATGTCAGATTGCGAGTAGGAGTGTACCTGCGAATGCGTGAAGAGACAAACTCAGGGCAGGTGCCATGCAGGGATTAAGAATTGTAAATCAATTCTTAAGAGCAGAATGCTGTTTCACCAGTAACCAGTGTAGTTTCCTCATCAGAAGTATAATATAACACCTCCTTGGCTGTCAGGAAATCAAACTAGCTGCCTGGTTTTGTACCAACATTATCAGATATTCAGGGAGAACAAAGTGGAGTGAATTTGCATAGTCGACGTTTGACTGTACTGCGAACACCAGGGGGTATATGTACAAGCCCTTATCCCCACAGGTAACGTCACTTTTTAGGATGTTCCTGTGGCGATAGGGTCTTTGCCTTATTTACAAGGCAGCATTAAGCGTCTTAACGTGACCAAATGCTGGCCTGTAAATAAGGCCCTCTTTCACGCTATGCTTAGTGTGAAAGGGTAGGGCAATGGGTGTTGCAACACCCATTGATTCTGGCGCTGCTTCCTATTAACAAGGGACGCATAAATAGGAGGCAGCACCAGAATTAAGACCTGGGAAAACCTGGTCTTCCCCTGGTGCGATGAGGAGAAATGTTACATTTCTCCTCGATTTTGCTGTTTTCATGTGTGCTGCGTTGTGTAGCACACATGAAAAGAGTAAAAGGCCAAAGATTGTTAATGTACAGGAAGATCCCCCTTCCTGCACATAAGAAAACGTTTTATTAAAATGGCGTTTCGCAACTTCTATGTGTGCTGCATTAAGTAGCACACATAGAAGTTACAAAGCAGCATTTAAAATTATGCAAAAGTGCCTGCGTTGGCGCTAGGCTGCTAAACTTTGCGCCAGCGCAGAGGGAAATGCAGGGCTGCACCATATTCTTGTAAATATGGTGCAACCCTGCGTTTCAGAAATGGCGGTGCGTGCCGTTAAGCCAAGGAGGCTAACGACACACTGCCACTTCTTTGTACATATGACCCCAGGTTTGACTGTAATATGGACACCAGGGTCCGCAGGGTTACTGACGCTGCATAGACAAACATACACCAAGAAATATTATGTAAGTACAAATATTCTCTAGGTATAGATTTATGCCATAAGCATGGTATAAAGAAGAAGATCTAGATCTTCCAGTTCATAGCTAGTGTGAGGAACTTATTATTAGTAGACACATACTGACATCATGTTTGAGACTGTAGGGTAATATGACATCAAAAATATAATTCGCCTAATGTATGCAATGGGGATATAGATGTCCGAAGAGGGTGATAAAGGAACACAGAAATACACGTCACATAAAATCAGAATAAGGTGTGAATGTGGTTAGTGATATAATTAAAGCAAAATTAGACAAATAATTAAACATATTATGTTATTACAAATATTTAATACATGCAAAACACTACCGTAAGTAAAAAAACATATCCAGAAAGTTAGGGAGAGAGAACTATAGTTTTATATACTGCACACAATCGTACTGTAGACTTACCAGTCTTTTATATCTGTTGTGTGTGGCCAGTCTACATATTGGTGCACTGATTTGAGAAAAGGTGGAGGTGGTGGCAACACACAGTCTATATCAAATAATATGTCAGGATGTCAATAACCACATAAAGTGCTTAGAATGTAGTAGCATCATAGAAATCTACATAGCATACCTCTGTGTGTGGTTGAGATGCATTTAAATGTGTACCAGGTTGTCACTCTATCACAGTGGACGCACTGCATGTGAAACTAGAGCTTTAGTTAAAAAAGAATACATTAAGGTCATTCTAATTCTTATAATCTCCAAAAAGGTGGAGGGTGAGTCTGTGTGCGAGTAAGAATTATGAGAAGTGTTCCTATCTATGAGGGAGTAGTAGTGTGCCATCAGTGTGGAGTTAAAATGCAGTTGTAAAATAGAGGGGTTTAGTTTCCTACCTGGCCTTATGCTCATATACAGGTGTGGTGCATAGTGGAGGGGATAAGGTCTTCATGGGGAGGATTAGACCTAGCCGCAAATCAGGTCTACATCTTGAAACAGCCTTGGCAACCTGTATCCTAAAGATCTTCTCCTTCTCTGCCTCCTCTTGACTTAACACTTTATTTTAGGGTCCCCAAGGTATGTGCCTCCACCCCCAATTCATTGACAGCCTGCCACCATCTGTCACATGGCCATCTTCTCCATTTTACTGGGGGTGTATGAAGACAGACCATGTCGTTCCTTTTAGTGCGCTGCAATAAAGTTACCTACAAGGCCTGACATTCCTCAGTGAAGTTCCTCTTCCCTCCCCAGTAAAGTTCCCTTTCCTCTTGTCTATAGTCGTCTGCACCCTTGAGGCTGGATCATATTCCTGGTGCTCACAGGGTCATGTGGTCCAAGGAGAAGAGGCCAGAGCACAGGGGGGGGGGCTGAATTAAAGTGTTTACAGTGTACATATTTGTAAGGTGTGTGTGGTCAGGTAAACACTATTTCCCTTTCCAATTTGAATTTTTCATAGCGACATCTCCGCTGTGGAGATCTTTGCCTCTAGGTGTAGATTAGAAATCTGGTTGTTGTAATTTCTTTTGAAATAATATTCATGGTGGTGTAAGGTGATGAAGATTCACAAATATCACTGTTGGGGATTTCCACATGGAATTGTAGAGAATGTCTGAGCAGAGATCCCCAGCTAGATGTCGGCAGAAATCTACCCATGCTGGAAACTCTGCTCAGATTTCCCTTTTGTGACACTGACCAGTTTATATAAAAATATATTTTGCAGTAAACCCATTGCTCAATATGTAAATAGATACTGCAAGGGTCACATCAATAATTCTGTTCCTTGCAACCCCATGCAAACAGTATTTCGATGTTACAGTCTTTTGGGAGTCAGTGTTGAGATACAGACAGTGCCTCTGGCACTGAAATACTTAAGTTCGAGCTAGAGATCTAAAAGCTGATTGATTAATTGATTTTCACATTTGTAAAGAACAGTGTGCTCAGAGAAAGTACTCAGAGTGATTCAGATGAGGCTACAGCAAACAAAAGGCAATTTCAAAGAGGCAGTGTCCTTGATGGGAAATCAAGAGACAGACACATCTATCTTTCTCCACTCCATGAGTTCACAGGCAAATTACTATCTCTCTGTGCCTGCTGGAAACCAAATGTGTACTGGGAGAGTGTAGAAATTGTGTAAAATAAAGTATTTGTTGCCTTAATGTTCCCTTTTGTCAATTGTCCATTTAAATGTATTTGTTTAGTTACATTGCACCCAAGGAATTTGGGATTTTGAAACTGTTTAAACAGAGACAATACTCGAATTAGACATTGTAGGCAGGAGCATGAGAAAAAATTTCAATGAAAAACACAGTACGGAAGGACTCTAGGAGCATTCAGAATATTTCCAAAGGGCCAAAACTGCTGATTGAATTTGAGATGTGTTGTATGTTTTTAAACATAATTTCTTTCTAAATTACTCATCTTTTTCGGCCATGAGAGAGCTGTATACATGAATTAAAATATGCCTCATTAGTTGAATATTTTTAGCTGACAGATTTCGGGCCTTTTGCAGTAAGCAAAGGAGTACTACAATAATATTACCGATTTACTATAACATTCAGGTCGCAAATGTAGCAGTGGAAATATCCTCCTACACAGCTCCTATTTTTTTGTGGAAAGCTACAAACATGCAAGTTTACTACTAAAGTCCTCATTATGAACAGCCTGGTTTGTTGCGATATGTGTGGTAACTCCTTCTACCACACAAATCGCAATTATACGTTTTGAGATACACATCATCATGTCAAACATGCCAACGTTTATCAGTGTAAAAATGTATGATATGGACCAGCCAATGCAGATTTGATACAATAAAAACCAAAATCTGCATGCTATACTGCATGCTATTCCCCAAAGGCTTGTAATTGGGTGGTAAATTCCAACTCTGTAGAATGTTATTTTAGGAGGTGCGATAAATAATACACCATTTACCAGGCCGCTCATAATGAGAGCGTTGCAATGGTTGTAAATATTTGAAGGGACCAGGGGAGTAGTAGAAAATATGGGAAATATATACTACAAAATGGGGGGAGTTATTGAAAAGTAAGGCTTTGAGAGGGACAGGCTACTACAAATACCCACCCACAAAGAGGAATCCGATTGCTGTTCACACCATGGACCTGGCAAGGGTTTGTGGTCCCTTTTTGGAATTGTTCTCAATGTATGAACCATTTACAGCTCTATGATGCCCTCTTTGCCCAGGTCACTGACACTGCACACGCACACTCTACTAAAGTCAACCTGTGTTCACATCTCATAATAAGGGATAGTGATGTGTGCATTACATTGTGTAACACAACAGCACCTCCTCATAAATATCACACATATTGATCTCTGTGAAACCCTCACATTGCTCACATGCTAGGTCCTGTTGTGATATCAAAGATACATCTGTCTGGATGAGTCATATAACGGAAACATACCTGCTCTGCTAAATCTCTGTAATGGAATCTCACACATTACTCACAGTAAAAGGTAATGTCAGATAAATGGGATTCCAAATCATCAGTGTGAGACGCATTCAAAGGGCACAATATATAGACTCTCTGCAGAATAGGTATCCCTCTACTAGGGGAGAGTCTGAAAGGCTGGGGCCCTGGACCACAGTCCACTTTGTACATGTCTCAAAACCTCTATGTGCACAGGACCTGTGGCTTGAAGTATATCAAGGACAACCAATAGCATAACCAAGTGGCTTGCATATGTGGGTAATGTGTAAGCGCAAGTCATGAAAGCAACCACAGTCGTAACAACATTTGTCACATATTTACTTAAAGTAAATATAAGGTACGTACATGAAAATTGACACATGTCCATAAGAATGTCTACAAAGATATGCCAATTTAACACCTGCATGTGTGCATAAAAAAAATCCAACTTAATCACATGAAACAAATATTCAACCTACATCATAGGGAAAAGTGCAAGCTAAACGATGTTGACAGAGATCAAGCCAAGCTGAAATAACATAGGAAATACCACCCAACGCCATGTCAGCCCCAATTGGATTTCACCACACATATACATCCATTGAACATTTCCCTTTTCCTGTGTGACTTCATCATAGGTTCCAAGGTCAGATCATACTAACCACGTCAAATGTATCAGCAATAAGGGTGAAACAAGCACAACTGTAATCACACATCCCAAGTATCCAATAACATCAAATAGTTAGAAAGGCAATGGCAAGACTAATGTGTTATAAACCAACCAAATATTTGTATTCCTCCAAAATAGGTAGATGGAATAATCCAAAGGCCAATGGTCAGTCCTTTTATACAATGTGTGCACCAGCACACTGCTGTGCCACTAAACATGCCTTTCATCACACTGCCAGGTAAACTTCTCACAAAGGGGCAACCATTGGGCATGGAAGGCACCCCGAAGATGTTATATTGGAGGGGTTAGTTTGGTTTTGGGAGGGGTGTCTTTGGATTTGAGAGGGGTTTTGGTCTTTCTGGGGCTTGGTTTAGTGGTCGGGATCAGGTTTCTCATGGGTGGATTTGGATGTGGAAAGGATGGTTTGGGGTATGGAAGAGATTCTTTTGGCTTTGAGAGGAGGGCGTCGGATTTGGCAAGTGTAAGGGCAAGGGCATATAACACACTTTCACTGGGATAATGTGCAGGATGTTTGAGAGGGGGTATTGGTTGGGAGGTAGAGGGAGTGGAAGTGCCAGGTGTGGATGGGTGTGGTGTTGGTGCAGGTATCTGTGCCTCTGATATATCTTGTTCATGTTTTGTAGGTGTCCGATGGGTGGCTGACTGTGTGTGTTAGCATTTTTTGGGGGTGTGATGTGGAAGTGCTGGGTATGCTGGGTGTTGTGGATGGTTTTGGTAGTACGGGTTTGGTGTCTGGGGGAATGCTGGGGTTAGTGGATGGGTCTGGTGGTGTAGTGTCGGGTGGAATGCTGGGTGTTGGGGATGGGTTTGTGGGTACGGATAAGGTGTTACGGGGATGTTGGTGTGCGGTGAGGGAAGCTAGTATCAGGTGAGTGGTTGCATGCTTGCGTGTTTTCTGGTGTTTCTACCTGAATGTGTGCTGCTTGGGGCTGTTGAAGTGTGTGCGTGTGTATGTGTGAGTGTGCTTGGGATCCTCATGGGAATAGGGAATTTGGATGGGGAAGAGGCAGGAGGTGGGGTGGAAGTCTAGAATGGGTGGAAGCTTGCACTGAGGAAGGAGGCGCCAGCCTAAAAAGATCTCTGTAGGATGACATAGTACTGTGGCTGTCTTCTAGATAGGCCACTATCTGTTGCAGATGGGTGACTTTCCCATGGATAGCAACAGAAGTAGCCATTGACTCAGAGAGATGTTTCTCAGATGGTCAATAGCTTCCTCATTCATGGTAATGGGGTAACAGGGGCAGAGGCTGAGGTGCGCCTGGAGCAAAGGAGACAGCTCCCCTCATTGGCAGCGGGCCTGGCCACCTGGGTGGGGAGCAACAGGGAGGGTGAAGGTGGAACTGGGGGTGGAAGGTAAGGATGAAGGTGAAACAAATCCTGTGAGTTCCATCACCACTCAGGAGTGTCTACTAGAGGATAACTCTGATGATGAAGACATTGAGCTTTCGTCCTCTGTGGCACTCCCCACACCCTCTTGGTCACTGGGTCCCACTGGGTCCCACTGTGTCTGTACTCTCATGACCGGAACCACTGTGACAAGCAACAATGTTGGCCCCTTTTCTTTCACTTGCCATGGATAAATCTGAAATCACATATTAAATCGTTTTTTTGCAACTGTTTTACTACGCCTGAGGATCAGATATCAAAAGTGCACAGAGCACACCAGAAGCATGGTTCCCTACATAGGCCTCAACATTAGCATGAGTACATGCATGCATGCTACATGACCTGTAAACAGTTGTTCACTGTGAAGTCATAAACACAGACAGCTCCAAATTCATGAGTGAAGTTGTCTGATCTCCATTCTCATGTCTCTA
Organism: Triturus cristatus; assembly: GCF_964204655.1. Taxonomy (NCBI): domain Eukaryota; kingdom Metazoa; phylum Chordata; class Amphibia; order Caudata; family Salamandridae; genus Triturus; species Triturus cristatus. The sequence continues at coordinate 885,662,137 of NC_140583.1, forward strand.
GTAGGATACTTTATCACCTTGTATAGTTGGCTTTTATAGTATACCTCAGCAACCTTGTGTCATCAAATAGGATGGCAATGACAAATTCATTCTTACAGATTCCACACAGGTCCCTGCAATCAGCAATGGTCATATTCCTAAAACCACATCATGATGAAATGATGATCAACTAATACAGCTATGTTCCACCAGTATGTACAATAGCAGAAACAAGGTGACATGGATATACTCATTTCACACTGTTGACACTTCCACGAATAGTCTCATGAAAGTTGTACTTAAATAGCTTAACTATGTATCACAGAGAAGTAGACTGGAGATGATCTAGGCCAAATATATGGGAGATTTGTCTACAAATATCCACAGCATAATTAATCAGCTGAGCCTAAGGACATCCCCAGTCCAGATTGGTAAGAGTGAGAACACCATGCTTACACTGCATACAAAAAAGCCAGTAGACCATTGAATGTTTTTGAGGCTCAGGGAAGCTCCATTACATGAATGGGTGGTTTCACCTGTGTCCTAATGGGAACGAACATCACAGTACTTTTTTTGCTTCACAAACGCAAATTCCATTGTATTAATGAGTGAAGACACTCACATATGATCCCTACATTTCTGCATGCTACTCCCTGATGCATGTCACCAGTCAGTGAATGACCTTGACCAATCCATATGTGCAATTCGCATAACTGAATACTCCCATATCATGGAAATTCAAATTGTGAGAAATTAATGTAAGCCTATCTCTCATGTCCGTCATTGCTTCATTGGATGAACCTGACTAATGGCATTGACTAATAGTTTAGGTCGTGTGTGACTCACCCATCAATGCCTGCACACTCCTGCTTGTGGTAACACATTAACTGTATACCCATCACAAATAACTATTTAGCAATACAAATTGGCCTACACACACATTTGTGATGAAATCAGACATCAACCTATGAAGAAACGGGAGATCATGTATGAAACAGTAGTACAGATAATACTACAACAGGAAAAGGTACACATGCAAACAAGTAGGCACTAATAATGATGGCACCAGTGATGTTTGCGATCTCATATTACTGTACATTCCCCACTTATCAAGGGGAAGTATTGCATACAAAATGCATTGCCTGCTATTTCACAAGTAATGGGGCTACCATCACGTGAGGCACAGTAGTGAGGGATCTTTACTCCTGACATACTGAAGACAAGTGGCCTGTTTGGTACAATTATCACCCACAACATCAAATAACATGAGCTGATTAATCACTTCACTCAGCCATGTGTCTGCTCAAGAGAGTAAATTGGTAGCGGACAGGACTCTGCTGTGTTTCTGGTCAGAAAGACAATAGGCAAAGCACATCAGCATGTGCCAACTAACAGACCTACACAACTAATAACTCTTCTTTTGCGTCGCACATGGGCCACCCCCCAATATTGATGGGGAAAAGTCTGCCTGTAACACCCAGTTGGCAATCTAACATGTATGACTCTGAACAGAACCTATCCCCTTGTAGCTGCTGTTGGGCCCAAAAATGTCCATTAAGCTCTGGGTAGGCCACCTCCAGTATGTGGGCCATCGGCGGGATCAGGGTTTGGCGCTTGCCCCGTCCACATTGGGAAACCATTCCCAGCTGGACCTCCATGATCTTCCTGGTCCAGTGCCTCAGGTCCTCGCACCTTTTCCTGCAATGAACGCTGCGCCGGCGATAGACCCCCTACTTCCAGGGGATGGCTTTCCAAATGAGAGTTGACTTGTATGGATGCAATAGATAAAGAAACTGATTATAACTGCAAGTTTTGAGATATCTGTTTGGTTAACACACATTTTGTATACACCTAGCACAAATATTAATCAATAGTTAACACACTACATGTGCAATTCTCACATGCTAAGTACTACAAAGACATCAATACACATGTTTTAGTCATCTGCTGACTATCCTCAACTGTGGTCATGACCTACGCTGACTAATCCAGGCCACTAACATCATGTAGCCCAGGGCCATCCTACATGTACTGTCATGTGAGCTACTATTAAACACTGCACACCTTGTATAGGGTAAACTACTTGTGTGTTATTGTGCAGAGACATTTACAGCCAGGCCCATTGACTTGATGCATACGGTCCATACAGGCTGGTACCATAGTATGGACTACATCCTAAGATGTAGGTCACAATGAACGGGCTGGCATGTGAATCACTTAGCGCGTTCTCTCTGGGCAGGTGTGAACATGTGGACTATGTCTGGGTTTGTGTGGTATGTACTGCCATCACAGGACATAACTTTTGCCTTATGTGGCGCTGTTACAGGGATGATATTCAACATACCATTGTATGTTTAGTTTGATTGATTGATTGTAACAAAGCTGGCGATTCACATATCAAAGTCACTTCAGAAGTAAGCAACAATCTGCACTGCTAATGTGTCATACACACAATAGGCCTATACAATGCAAGCATAACTTCTGGAAAATTGACAACAGACCTGTCGGAGTAAGGGGTCTGTCACAAGTAAATGTCATACATTGACAATGTGGGTCAATGGAAAGAAGTATCAGGTTCGGGGGTTACCTCAGTACCATTCTAAATGTAGTCCATGTAAAAACAATCTGAGTAAATATTATTTGAGAAAGCTCATTTTGGGAACATCCAAGGATCAACAGGTCGATAGGGAGATTACTCTGTGCATCAGTTGTATTGCCACAGTAACTCTGCCCCAGCCTAGGCCATGACCCAGACGGGGCACAACTCATTGTCAAGCCTTGCTCTCTGCATGCTGAGCATATTGATCCCATATGAACATCAAATTTCCACCAATTCAAGACATTAAAGTACATCTTGAGATGATCCAATAAGTAACCTTAAGATCTTGCGGTACTCTGAAGGGTCTGTGAGGTATAGCTAGCTCTCAGATACAGTTTGGCAAGGCCTGATGTGGGTTGAGTGATATGTGTGACTGCACACATAGCTAGCATCATCTTCAACTGCTCATGCTGTAAAGACTATGCTTTTCTTTGTATATTTACCATGACCTGAAATATATAATAGGTACAATGAAATGTATACATGCATAGATATGTGCTTGCAACACAAGTAGGGTCTAGGGCTTATTACACATCACAGTGGTAATGTTAAGTACACAAAGTACAGTGTTCCACAATCCTGGACATGATTGTCCTATGTGGGGACCACAAAATGTTACAACAGTAATATGAATCCACTCTGAGACTCAGAGGCACATTGTAGCCTGTGGGAATGGAAAGGATGGAGTTGAACAGAGTTAAATATGGTTGTGAGAAAGTTGCCTGTTCCTCTGGTGAGTCATAGAGCTGGCCATACAGGGGAAAGACGTCTTCAACAAGTTTATTAACTCCTCTGGAGAGATTGCAGGGGCCTTCACACCTGTTTGGTTTGGCATACTTGCTTCCAGAGGTGGCAAAAAGCAGCTAAAGTGGAAGAGGTGTTGATAGCAGTGTCAGGAGTAAGTAATTTAGTTTTCAAACCGCAGCATTCATGTACCTCCATGTATGCAGTCAACAGCGTAGACAGACACCACCATTGAGCCGCAACCACACCTATAGTATTCTATGGCTGTGTCCACCATGGATGAAACCGCCCACCGCACGCTCGACTTCCGCCAGCTGTGGGTCCTTAATGACCCACATGGGAGGTCGGGCATCCGCTATTTTATCAGTTGGAACTACAGTATTGATCACTGTTAAGAACATCAATCACCATCACTACAAATGTCTTATAACCTGTTTACATATGTATTACTTCATTGCTCTGTACTTTTATTTACACAGACATCAGTGTAGTGCATTACTGTGCATAATTGCTATATTACAATGGTGCATTGTATAACGTCAGAAACTGAAGATAAACCTCGGCACTCATTTTTAGTTCAATTTTAAGTTGTGCAAAACAATTCTTTTATTAAGTTCAATAAGTATGCATCACACATTAATTTTCATTAAGTGTACTTTACATATCATTAAAATACATTGTAATACTATATTTGAAGACAAATTATATAAGTTTCCAAGTTGGTAAACTGGATGTAATGATCTTTTCACTTTAAAGATGGACCGGCAGCCGAAACGTGTTTCGTTTCCATTGAAACTTTTTCAAGGCTTAGCAAAATAATCTGCAAGCTCTAGAAATTAATTGTTCTTTTTATGGTTTAGGTCTTCTGACAGCAGTGTGTACTCTCTTTCAAAATGAATTGATATCTCAAACCTTGGTTTTAACCATAGTGAACTACACCTTGGGTAGTAGGGTGTAATCTTTAACCTTGAGGGGCACCTATACTATATATTGACAATTAATGCACATATGGAGTCATGTGCTCCCAATCAGACCACTACTACCTTTGTAAATATTGTGGTGCATTGTATAACGCTGGTGACAGTATTTTGTGAGAACATTTTAAACGTTACAATATTAGGGCACCCATGATACATTTTTGGATGTAGACTGTGCACTTTTCTGTTACAAATGCATTTGAAGACCACAATGGGGCGTATAGGTGGATGTTGGACAGTAGACAAATATTATGTGAATTATGTGTAATTCTTTCTGAAGCAGTTATGTTTTGTCACATGACATTTGGCTTACTCTTCATAGATGTTACTGTGGACAATGTGACCAATGTTCAAAATTGTTTTTACTCCACACATAGGTACCCTAAGAGAGGGAGGAGATGACAGCCTCCAGTGTACTACACATTTCCAGACCTTCAGACCATAGAAGAAAGGGATGTCATCAAAAGGTTTTGTTTGAATAGGCAAATAATACATGATTTATAGCATCAGCTTGAGCCTGATCTCCTTCCACAAAACACTACATGTATTCTACCTATTGTGAGACTTACGGCATCATTGCAATTTCTCACCACAGGTTTGTTTTAAATACACTGCGGCTATATTTGGTGGTATGTCACAACCAATATTCAGTGGTGTAGTACAAGACGTGCTTTCAGCAATGATGAAACACACTGACAGCTACATAAAGTTCCACAGCCGTGAAGATTTAGACAATGTGAAGGTTGACTTCTATGGATATGTTCTCATCCTACATGTTGTTGGAGCCATTGATGGCACACATATTTCCGTAGTACCACCGCAAGCCAGAACTCGTTTTTCTTATCAAGAAGCATTTCCATTCTATTAATGTGCAAGTTGTCTTCTTACCGGTTTTGTACATCTCAAACGTCTGTGCCCGGTTTCCAGGATCAGCCCATGATTCCTTCATTCTGTAGAACTGCACCATACTCCAGCTGATGTTATAATGACTGCCGGAGAGGGCCTGGCTCGTTGTTTAGTTTGATCTGTCCTAACTTTATGTGGGTGATGTCAGGTAGTTTGATCAGAAAGTGTGTAGCTTATTGTTGGACCTATGTCTGTCTTCCATCTAGGAGACTCAGCGTATCACAACTGTCTATGGTTGTTGGCACCGCTGAGGATTCCGACTATGCAAGGGGAAGTCCGCTTCAATGAGGCCCATGGAAGGATACAGCAGCCTGTGGAGAAGGCTTTTGGGCTCCTGAAGGCCAGATTCAGATGTTTGGGCAAGACTGGGGGATCCATCCTCTACTCACTCCGGAAGGTGTGTCAAATCACAGTGACCTGCTGCATGCTCCACAACATTGGCCTGTGACAGAATATCCTTTATATCGCAGAGGATGGAGACCATGAAGTGCCACTGGGTGAGGATCCTGAAATATTGTGAGATGATATGACTTTGACTATTAAAGCAACTCTTGTTGTGATGATGTAAGGAATATGTTTAGGGAAGATATTAGGAAGCTAATGCTCTGTCAAAATCTGGTGAAAAGTGTTTGGGGAGGAAGGTTTTAACACATGCTCATTTTGTTAGTGTTGCTTTGTTTAGCTTAGATGTTTGTCATTGACTGTGCTCTCCAGAAGTTGACTATGTGAACTGTATGTTTTCATAGCTAATGTCTTTGTTTTGGTCTGTTTTAGGTACTATCACCATAGCATCTTCATTTGGACATTTCAGAGTTGTGACATTACCAGGTATATGATGCTGTTTGGATGTACAAAGGGCACATGGATTGTTCCTGGGAATGTCTGTCACAGACTTTGGCCATTCAAAACCTGTACCAAGACAGCTTGCACAAAGATAGAATGAAGTTATGAGGAATCCATTGGACTTATTCCTTGTCGTGTGATGGACCTAATAAAATATGTGTGCCATCATGTGCGCCAACATGATGTTGCTGCGGGGACAAATCTTGCTAGTATCCCTTCATATTGGTCCTCATTGTGTATGGAGCTGTTGATGTGTCTCCTGATTGTAGGCCAAAGTACTTGTGACACATCACTGACATTTGTTTGTAACATTCTATCAGATGCAGAAACACTGAACTGGAATGACCCTGTGATCAGAAACAGTTGTACTGCCATGTGTCTGTTTATTGGTTTAAATGATGTTGGATTCCTTTTGTGAGGTAGGTAATATGGTTCCGGCTGATGACATAGACCAATGTTATTTTGCTTATTTATGATTATTCTATAGGAGATTGTTTGATGTATCCCCTCCTTCCATATTGTTACAGTCTGCACCTGAAAATGTGATCACTGACACAGAATATTTGAGTTGTGTTTGATTTGCTATGTTTCGGACATCATGCCAGCCTATGATTGGAACTACAGAATAAAGATGGTATAAGTACCCCTAATTATAAGACAAGACACTTGTATGTATGTATTGGTGTGTCATGGTTGTGATCTTGAGCTAAACACTGTGTACATGCATCAAATCCATGCTTACACAAGTAGCTTGTTTTGGCATTGTAAAGTTCACATGGGAGTACATATATACACAGAGTGAATGTGTTGCACTCACTGGAGGAAATGAAGGTCAGGGTTTCTTGTTGGTGGTGGTAGTCGTCTTGCCTTCCGCACCTCCTAGGTTTTTGCATGGGCGTCCCTGCTTGTTACCGCGGGGGATCCGCTCTTGCAGATACAGGGGTGTCTGCAGGCATGTTTCTCCTCTGACAAGGCCTCCCTTCCTGTGGCTGCTGCAGATGTAGATGGCCCGGATGTAGTTGGACCACAGGAAGAGGTAGATGGTGGTGGAATAGTCCTGCAAAGAGTTGTGTTGATATCCTGCAGCACCTCAAATGAGCTGGCCTATTTTGGTATTGTGGGTGGCCAGCTCCTAGTATATGTCCCGCTACAGCTGCTTCATCTCCTGGGTTTTCCAACAATACCTGGAGCATCATGTCTTGGGAGTCCTGACAGGCTCCCAAGACTTGGTCATTGGTGGCCTGGGTGTGAGTGGCCCCATTGGCCTCACTCAGCAGATCCAACGTACCTCTCCCACAAACCGTAACCTCACGGGCCTGTGCTTTAGGCCCAGAGTGCAGTGTCCTACTGGTTCCTGGTTCCTCTGTGACTGGGTTGGTGACTGTCAGTTCAGAATCTGGGACTGGGGCAATATATGGTAGTGACTGTGCTAGGTACACAGGCTGGGAGGACCTAGGAAGTTAAAATGGGTAGAGATTATTTTTGTAATGAATTTCTTATTAGCAAGACATTTGGAGACATTAAATACATGTACTAGAAGCTCATTAGATGTGCTGATATGTTGCATTTTGGATTGCAGAATGAGTATGAGATCTCCAAAAAATTGAAGGCATCACAGTGGAAAGGTACCATGTGTATTTGACCATTCCAAGGTTTAAGGTCTAGTTGTGTACAATACAGGTGAACACATCATCATGTGAGCAGTACAGAGTCAAGGGGTCACTTGCCACTTCTAATCAGCTGACTTAGCTGATTAGATATGTCTCTGAGTAGAGCATTTTTGGTAGATTGTTCAGTCCACGAGAAATGAACATCCGTCGTAACATGTTAGACAAGTGAGAATGTACAAAAATGCTATTGCATCTTGTTTTCTGTTACAGAGACAGGGCCTAATGGTAGTTGTAGTAATTTCAATCTTTACTTACCAACACTTGCAACATTATTAGTGTAACATACCTTTAGTCAAAATGCAGTTGGGCTGGACCATACATTTACATTTTGACAAATATCAGGGGTCCCGGGATGATATTTTAATAAAAATACACTTACAGACAGCATTCAAACGTGTGGCATGTAATTGAGATTGATACATGTGATCTGATATTTAACAATACACATTGACATTAACGAACAAACATCTCTGATAATTTGAGCATTAATGTTAGGAAAGTAGATCGACAACACATTAGCAAAATCTGAGATGAGAGCATGCAGGACATTGAAGTGTTGTGACAGTTAGTGAGGTATATCCTACCAGACTCCACTCCCCCAGCTATTCCTATTAATCCCTCAGAATGCAGGATGTCCAAAACCTTCTCCTCCCAAGGAAACACTTGTAATAGGGTGCTGGGAGGACCACTGCCAGTCCTTTGGGCCTTCAGGTGTTGTTTGGAGGCCAGGGAAAACATCTTACTTCATAGGTTGTTCCGCCTCTTCCTAATTTCCTCCTTTGGACACAGGGTGGTTACTAAAGCATTCACTCTGTCGACTATCCTGTTACAGATTTCCCTTTCCTACTGAGAGGAGTATGTTGGATGTGGGCTCCAAACAATGTGGCTCTACTCTTATGATTTCATCCACCATGACTGACAGCTCAGCATCTGAAAAATGTGAATTTGTTTGATGTAACATGAGTGTAAATTAAAGTGAGTGGCAATAAAAAAAAACACCTCGGGATAGTAGAGCATTGGGCTGCCTTCTCTGAACAAAAAAGTGTGGTGTCTATCTTGCTGTTCTGCAGTGGAAAGGCAAAGGACCATGGTCTGGGATAGAGTGTGTTTTATAGTGTGATTTGCAGGTGTGTCCTCTTGGCTTATGGATATTGGCTGTGTTGTTTTTGTATCCATTTAGTGGGCACTGTTCTGATGCATTGCTGAAAGTACGTATGTACACATGTATGTTTGCAGCGAGTGGGTATGTAGTAACTGGTATTGGTGTGTCTATGGTTTCAAAATTGGTAGTCTATATTTTAGAGTGGGTGTATCAAAGGTTATATTAGGGTGTGAGGAGTTCCATCAGATTATCATGTGGATGATGTCATCAGTGATGTTATCAGTGATGTCATTTGAGATGTCATCAGTGATGTCATCAGTGATGTTATGGACCATGTCATGAATAATGTAATATGTGACGTCATCAGCAGTGCATTGCGGGGGCGCGAGTTATAGTTAGCTGAACTAACTATGAGGGCTGAATTTCACTGGTTTTGTACGAGTGAAATGTCCAACTAACTATAACGTCCCTGAAACCTGTGGTTTTTTCAGTGAAAAAGAAAAAAAATATATATATATATATAAATATATATATATATATATATATATATACATATATATATATATATATATATATATATGTATATATTATCTACTGGCGGTCGCCAGTAGATAGTCATAGTTGGGACCGTGTTTTCATAGGAAATCCGCAACATTCTATTTGGAATAACTTTGGCGCCGGTTGATGAATCCTCGCGAATTTTTCAAAATAGGTGGGGCGCTCCACTCCGCTCTTACCCTGAAAGTCTCGGGGGGATTCGTCAAGCGGGTGCTGAGAGAAAAGGGGGGTCCCAAAACGCGTTTTTCCCATGCAATTTTCCATAGGGACCTTTAGTCCAAGGTACAGCCCAAACGGCTGAACAGAAGTACTTGAAATTTGGCAGAGAGGTAGTCCTCAGATCAGGGATGTGCCTTTTGCATATCTGGAGTCAATCTGTTCATTAGTTCCTGAGAAAATTGCAGTTAAAAGTACATATATATCTATAAGCGCGCACCGTGCGCGCACGGTGCACGCACGGTGACGTGCGCGAGCCCAATTCTGATTGGTTGTTAGATGTCAGTAAACATTCGAATCGGTCGAAATCAGGAAGTGTCGGCCGCCATTTTGTCTCTCGTAGTCTGAGGCAGTGAAAAACAAAGGTGGAGAACGTGAAAAGGGGGCAGGGTGGACTGTTCCTGACCCCCTAGACTTTGTCAGGGGGTCACTGAAGGACCCCAAGGGTGAAAAAAACATTTTATTGTTTTCGAAAAAGCGTGGGGTGCAAGCACCGTGCGCGCACGGCACGGACAACGCATCGTGGGTGCTCGGTGCGCTTCCAGAGCGCGCACGGTGCGTGCACGGTGAAGAACCTGAAAATAAAAAAATATTAATAAATACATAACTTAGCATTTTAAAAAACGTACAAATTCACTTAAAAAACCATAGTTTTCACACATGTTATAGTTAGCTGGACATTTCCCTCGGAAAAAACCAATGAAATTCCCCCGTTATAGTTAGTGCAGGCAACTATAACTCACGCAACCGCAATCCTCTGCTGATGACGTCACATATTACATCACTGATGACATATGTGTCTTTCTGAAAAATAAATATTTGTAATATATGTATAGCTAAAGATTAATGGAAGAAGACATGGGTAAATAGGTGTCTAAATACAGTGATGTAATATCTGACGTCATCAGCAGAGGATTGCGGTCGCGTGAGTTATAGTTGCCTGCACTAACTATAAACGGGGGAATTTCATTGGTTTTTTTACGAGGGAAATGTCCAGCTAACTATAACATGTGTGAAACCTATGGTTTTTTAAGTGAATATATATATATATGAAGTCCAAACGCTGTCTCCCACTTCCTGACGGCGAGGAAGAAAGCACACGGACACCGGCTCGTGCTTCGTTGGATTTTAATAGACGTCAGCACCCACACAGCACGCCATTACGCGTTTCGGCCACAAGATGTGTATATATATATGTGTATCACAGGTGAGGTGAGTTGCTGATTACAAGAAGCCACGTGAATGCTGGCCCTAATAACCCTAGGAGTCCAAAAATACAATTCCTTGCATACATTTGAAGTGAAATACTCATTCTGGCAACATATAGCTGCAAATGTTCAATGCTCAATATGCTGTTTAAATAAAGTGACTCTGCATTTAAAAGAAATGAAATCCTTTCTCCAGATACTTTGTGATGACTGATTTAAAAATAGTCTTTGAACTCCAACATGCGAAAGCAGAAGAGCTCAGACACATGCTGCCTCTTCATCCCTTACTTGCCTCGTACTGCCATGATCCAAGGGAAATCTGTACTGCCAGGAAAGCAAGCTGTGTCATAACATACATACACAAGAAAATCATAAAAGTATACACAATTGAATAGGAAGCAATATAAAAATGTATGTAGACAATAAATAAAATATAAAAGGATAAAAAATCCCCAAAACACATTCACAAAAAAACCATATACATTAAAATACATTTAGAAATAGAAACAAATATTGTAAATTATAAAACAACTAAACAATTTGTAGGGGTATTTACTATTTCCACTCCACTCTGCAATAGTGGCAAAAGCGTTGGATTTTGCAGGTGTGAAATTTACTACTTACTGGCTCAACTTGGCCCCTGACACCGGATTTCTGCTGTAGCCGTCATCGCCTTTTGCCCTCTGCCCTCTGAAAAAACCTCAGCAACTCGCCGGACCCGCTCCGCGGGTCCCGCAGTGCATAGAAGTCCAGCGGGAGCTGCTGCAGGCAGAAGGGCTGGTTCCTCTGTGTGTCACTATTTGGGGCGTGTTGGTGCTGGCAAGGCTGCGAGCACGCTAGCAGGGACTCTATCACCCAGGAGTCCCTGCCTGCCCAATCCGTTTCACCTGGGCTGCTCTCCCTGCTGGCCCCGCCCCCCCGCCCACGGAGTAAAAACGGGCTTCTGGATTGTCTTCGTGGGGTTCTTACTGGCTCAACTTGGCCCCTGACACCGGATTTCTGCTGTAGCCGTCATTGCCTTTTGCCCTCTGCCATCTGAAAAAACCTCAGCAACTCGCCGGACCCGCTCCGCGGGTCCCGCAGCGCATAGAAGTCCAGCGGGAGCTGCTGCAGGCAGAAGGGCTGGTTCCTCTGTGTGTCACTATTTGGGGCGTGTTGGTGCTGGCAGGGCTGCGAGCACGCTAGCAGGGACTCCATCACCCAGGAGTCCCTGCCTGCCCAATCCGTTTCACCTGGGCTGCTCTCCCTGCTGGCCCCGCCCCCCCGCCCACGGAGAAAAACGGGCTTCTGGATTGTCTTCGTGGGGCTCTTACTGGCTCAACTTGGCCCCTGACACCGGATTTCTGCTGTAGCCGTCATTGCCTTTTGCCCTCTGCCCTCTGAAAAAACCTCAGCAACTCTCCGGACCCGCTCCGCGGGTCCCGCAGCACATAGAAGTCCAGCGGGAGCTGCTGCAGGCAGAAGGGCTGGTCCCTCGGTGTGTCACTATTTGGGGCGTGTTGGTGCTGGCAGGGCTGCGAGCACGCTAGCAGGGACTCCATCACCCAGGAGTCCCTGCCTGCCCAATCCGTTTCACCTGGGCTGCTCTCCCTGCTGGCCCCGCCCCCCCGCCCATAAACATTGACATCTAATACTATTTTAGAAGGTCGCACGCCAGCAGAGCGGGAGCGCGCGGTGCGCCCGGGCAAAGGGCGGGCCGTCTGTGGCCGTCCGAGGACGATTGAGGACGGGACGGGCCACCCCTCTAAGCTTCATTTCGTGGTAAGAGACTTATCCCTGTATTGCTACCAAGACCTACAAGACACGGACACTGTACCCCGTTTTCCGCACTTGTAATTTGGTATTTGTATATTTTCTACCATTATGTCTTCAGACGCAGGGAAATCACGTACTTTAACAGTTAATACTTCTAAAAGAACAGTAACTGGTACAATAGACCAATTCTTTAAACGTGTTACAACTGTTCTGGAAAAGGAAATTGCGGATACAGAGAAGCGTCTGTCATTAGACCTGTTAACCGGTAAACGCTCCTCTTTAGGTCAAATTGGGAAAGTACCCTCCCCTGGGGCGATAAATGTGGATCTGGGTAGTGTTAGCACCCACCCCATTGCCGAAAGGGCAGAGATAGATATAGAGATAAACTCCCCAAGTGCGGTACCCCTCTCCGACCACAAATAAATACATCTGGGCTATCTGACTCACCGAATTTGGTTATATCCTCTCTGCTGACTACAGGGCACCTTGAGAATAGATAAAAAAAAAACAAAAAGAAAGAGACAAGGATCCCCTATTATGTCACCCCCGGTTAAAAAGGAGAAAGCAAAACCCTTGGCACAAACTTCATCATTTATAGGGCCCCTTGAGATAAATACCCCCAACTGCAAGCGATAACACCATAGGGTTGTCTATTGGCCAGGACCCCGTGGGTGAATTACTTACCAAAATAGAGACCATGGTCAAGTCCCTCCTACTCCCTCTTCTTGAGAGAACTAGACTAATAAGCTCATATTTGGACGATTTGGGCAAACAAATGCTAGGGAATAACTTGGTTCTAACTGAACCTTAAGGTCACAGACCAAAAGCAACATTGCTGACCCTGCTGCCCCTTCTATTCGGCCTTCAGAACAACCATCAACCAGCGGTATCCTTATGAAATCTTATACTGCGCAGGGGAAAAAAGCATTGGCCAAATCATCCAAAGAAACTACAAATAAAGAAAAAATTAATCCCCTAGCAAATGGCAAAGAAACAGAAAGGAAGACAAAGGTCGGTGATAGGTCTAAAGCTGGAAAGATAGGAGAAGCTGAAAAGAAACTCTCTCCGGTAACAAATAATATACCTGTAGAAGATAGATTGGAGAACGGGAATGGCGAATGGCCACTTCAGCGCCCTAATATACCATTGAGTAGAAGAGTGGATTTACCTCCTGAATCAGCCCCATATACGATTATTATGACTGGGGTACCAGAATTGTCAGAGGGAATTAGGGAGGACCATTATGCCTTAAAAAACAAAACTATTTATTGGTTGAAGCAAAATATACCTCTTCCCGCGCATATAAATGGGGAAATCCTAATGGTGAGACGTACGAGCTGGGTTGGAACAAGACCAAAACAAAAGAAGGGGGACGTGATAATCATAAATTTCAGGGATCATAGAGCTGTTAGATGTATTGGCGACTGGTATGAAGCCAGAGGGGGGGACGGTATTTCCACACACTATGCCAATTACTTTTACCCACGAGAACTGACTTCTTACCCAAAACCAAACCCTGTAAAAGAGTTTCATTTAGATTGGAGGGAAGCGGGCTACCAATTTCCCCATCAAAACTCTCGTAATTATCCATTCTACCCTCAGCCCACCAGGAGGTTTCAGAACAATAACCCCCTACTACACCAGAGGTTTAATGTACCCACCTTTAACCATTTTTCGACGCTGTTTGGCTTAGACGAGGTAGATTGACTTAGCCTGAAGCAGACCTCCTCACTAAAATCAATTATGGCAGAGCCTACCACTCTCAAAGAGGATGCTATTCCAAGCGAGAGTGCAGAAAGACAAGAAATGGAAAGCAGTAACCACTTACTACTACTGAATTTGACACCGGCTAAAGGAGTAGACAATATTACTCTGGGGAATAATCTCTGTAGTAGATCTAAGCATATGGGGGTTGATGGGGAAAGGGTCCTGGAGAATCTACCCGTAGCAGAGGCTGTTAGCATAAATAAAAGTTTAGACCTCAGAAAGGACGATAATAAAGCACAAATTATGTCCTGGAATATAGCGAGTTTACGCACAAAAATTATGAATGGAAGTGCCCTGGACTTTGTTCAAGATTACCACGTGATATGCCTACAGGAGACATGGATTACTACTGAAACGCATCTGATGGGGTATAAAACTTATTTTTCCCCGGCAGTAGCAGGCACTCATGGTAGGGCTAAGGGTGGCCTGATGGTATATATAAAAAACACCATATCAGGGTTAAAAGTAACAGCTCTGAGTTTACAACCTAACTATCAGATATTGAGACTATTGTTCCAGAAGAAGAGGATAATCATCCTGGTAAATATGTACGATAATCTGTTAGAAAGTGAGAGAGTAAAAACACTCGGGACTCTCCGTAAGAAACTTTTTACCCTGACAAAACAAACGCAAGGGTTAGATGTCCCAAGCATTATATGGGGGGGGGGGGCGATTTTAACCATCATCCCTGCGATGGGAAAAATAGCAATATTTGTGGTGTGGTGGACAAAACAGAAAACTACACGACCCACTTTAGTCATTCTGGGGTAGGAGATTTCCTAAATGAAACTCTGTCTGAATTAGGTTTGGCGCAAAAATTAAAAATAAATACATAACTTAGCATTTAAAAAACCGTACAAATTCACTGAAAAAACCATAGGTTTCACACACGTTATAGTTAGGAATTAGCATTTAAAAAACCTTGCAAATTCACTTAAAAAACCATAGGTTTCACACAAGTTATAGTTAGCTGTACATTTCACTCGTAAAAAACCAATGAAATTCCACGTTATAGTTAGATCAGGTAACTATAACTTGCGCGACCGCAATGCACAATGTGTCATTTCAGATGTCATCATTGATGTCATGAGTGATGTCACTGACCATGTCATAAGTGATGTAATATGTGACGTCATCAGCAGTGCATTGCGGGGGCGCGAGTTATAGTTACCTGATCTAACTATAACGTGGAATTTCATTGGTTTTTTACGAGTGAAATGTACAGCTAACTATAACTTGTGTGAAACCTATGGTTTTTTAAGTGAATATATATATATATATATACACATAAAAAAATCACTTTGCATACTTACTATTAAAAAAAGGTCAATTTATAATTATTATTCACTTTTTAAATGATTCAAGTTCCCACCCTGTACATCTGTAAACCTAGCAATCCACACCTAAAATATAACTAAAATATAACTATTCCATAAGGGACATTTTTTAAATAAATTGAATAATTATTTAACAATTAACAACTAATTGGTAATTAATTATTACTTAGTTAACTTCCCGACGTAGACCCATACAAACCCGGCATCTCACAACTAAAATGTAACCTAAAAAAATAAATATAGCACAATTTACATAATACATTATCAATTAAATAATTAACAATTAATAATTAATTGTAAATTAACTATTAATTAATAATTCCCACCCTATCCCCCTACAAGCCTAGCCTCCGGCAGCTAAAATGTAACTGAAATAACAAGTAATGAATAGGTATCACCCTATACCCATACAAACCTAGCAACCCTCCTAAAATATAACTAAAATAAATCAGTATTACATAACTTATATAATTAATACGAATCACATATTAATTAAAATATATTAATTAATAACTAACTTCCCACCCTATCTATCTACAAACCCAACAAGTCTC
The DNA here is from genome assembly GCF_964204655.1 of Triturus cristatus. Taxonomy (NCBI): domain Eukaryota; kingdom Metazoa; phylum Chordata; class Amphibia; order Caudata; family Salamandridae; genus Triturus; species Triturus cristatus. The sequence continues at coordinate 885,678,352 of NC_140583.1, forward strand.
TCTGACACTATAAATTGCTAATGACAATTAAATAAAGAAATTCTAAATCACTTAGAATCACAAGCTATATTTAAAGCAATTAATAACAATTTAACAGACGGTAGTAACACATAAAATTATTATATGAACTAAAACACACTAAAATAATTAAAAACAATATTTCTTACAACTATATTTTTGAAAACGATATTACTTATCTAAAGAGATTATATTCTTCACAACGATATGCTTGCATCACAATATTTTTGTGTCACATTTTTTTTCCAGATATTTGTGTCTCCTGATTTTTTGTTTAAATCAGTTTTTATTGTTTTCAATAGAGTTCTCATCGTCATTAAAGACTAAATACATCATATAAAGCCAACCATACATTGAACCATTTAACGATAGCACATCATTACTTTGGTTGCATAGGAGTAGTACAAACATATGTGTCGGTGCCACTGTTGGCCTAGTTACAAGTGGAGCCTCGACAAGGTAAATACCATCATGCATTTATGACATGGTTCTATTAGTGTAGTATACAGAGTCTTCTCAAATGTGACCGCGTACGGAAATGCAAAGATGTTAAAGATTAATCACAAAAGCTAAACAAAAAACCCTCGAAACCAGTAACAGCAGCATAATCCGACTTTTCTGATTTTTGTTAAGTGCCACTCCTCCACCATGCCCCCTTCCCTCACCCCCACAACCCTGAATCCCTGCCTCGTGTCTCCCCGCAAGCCGGCACCCACCCCCAGCAACCATGACCATGCCTTCCCCAAGCATCAGACGGCATACATACATGTATATGGTGTCACAATTGCCTACTAAAAAGTCATCCAGCACTTTCCGTTAGGGCGCTACTCCCCCGTCCGGGTCGCCGCTCCGAGCCATCCTCCCCAGTGTGTGTCAAGGCCTGGAGCAGTCCCTCCCACTGTGTCGCAATAGGGGTCTTCCGGAGCCCCAGTGTTTCCTCTCGGAGAATTGCTATTCCTTCTGCTTTAGCCCACGCTAGGAATGAATACCTCCATGCCTGTATGTGCGGCGGGTCGCGTGCCTTCCACCTCTTCGTTAGTAAACGCTTGGCTACCACCAACCCCAAATCAAGAAAGTGAGAGGAAACTTTAGTAGCCGGGGTTCTGCGAAAGTGATGCAATAGATAAACAGGCCATTCAAAGGGCACAGGGCCTCCCCTACAGCCCACCAATAGGAGTGTAGTTTACAACAGCTCCACAGCATGTGCACCAAACCAACTCCCATTTCCCCGAAGCGAGGGCATACCGCGTCTGAGCGGTGATAATACTGATTGATTTTCTCGGGTGTAAGGTATGCTCTGTGGACTATAAACAGTTGTATTTGATGGAAGGGCATGTTTCTGGGTATACGTGTTGGGCTCTGCAGTATCCTGCCCCATTCCTTATCCTCTAGTGGTCGCCCCAGGTCTATTTCCCATTTGTGGCGTAGTGGCGCCAGACTCACCGCTGCGTGCGTGCGTGCGAAGAAATGCTGCAAACCATCGAACCAAGTGCCTGCCGCGCCCCAGATATTTGTGTCTCCTGATATTTGCAACTTGAAATTCTGTCCAATCCCCCATCTGAATCCTATTTATGATGGGTGTTAAGCACATGCAGCAGAAAGACTGCACTACATTTTCACATGCTGCACTGCAGTATTCTCTACCTTGGCGATGATGTTTCGTAGTCTGTACTAAATGAATGACTGCATTATTTTAGCACTGACCTGCAACACATATATCAGTGCCAGACGGACATATACATTTGTAGCCGCAAGACCTGCATCCCTACACTGCTGAATGCTTTAATACATCTTTTCTTCTGTTACAGGAACATGGGCTGAGGCTTCCCAAGTACTAATAACAGAAGCTAGACAATTGAAAAGAAATGGAGGAATGCAGCCCCAGCACAACTAAGTGGACAAGGAGCAATGGATATGTGCACCTGAAATCAGCATTGTGCAGACAAGTCTGCACTGCATTGCAGGAGCTGGTATGACAACATGAAATATGCAATCCCTAAACCTCCCCAGATGCAGCAGCGTGACTCTCCTTGACTTCATGCATGAACAGGAAATACTGCCCAGAATCAGAGCTGCATTGTCTCTGATGCAAGGGTTACTGAAAGGTAAAAGCACTATGATGACAAAATGTGCTGCATTTAATTTGGATTGGGTGTGCTACAGGTGTAAAGGTAATAGGGAACTATGTCTTGAAGCAGCATGACATTAAGTACCTTGATTAGTAAATATCAAGTCCCCTCAATTTGGTTACATCCAGTACTGTCACTCAGCATTCAAGCCGACAACAAACATTCATATACCAACCTTCCCTTCCATTGTTACCTAGAAATCATTGTGTTCCCATTCATTGGTGACCCGTAACCTGATTAGTATACCTTTTCCTTTACTTAGACAGACTTTGTATACCTGTTTAAGAAATAAATTGTACCTGTGTACATGAGAAGCATTGTCACTCACTCTCCCTGGATATTCTGTTTCTAAAATCCAATCTAATCCTACATTGAAGTAGATAATGTCTCATGTATTCCTCATGTTTTGATTCTTCCATAACCTAACGTACAGTAATTCAAAGCTGAGTGATGCTGTTTGCTTTTTAAAAATGCCTTTGCTGACTTGAGTGTTAATCGTGATTTCATATGCTTGAACTATGTTCATGGAGTCTAAGGGCCTGATTATGAGTTTGGCAGTCCGTGGACTGCCAAACTCACAGTGGTGCAGCGGTGGCTGTGCAGCTAACTCCGCACCAGCTGTCCAACTGCTGTATTACAACTTTGTCTCTTTGACCGACATGGGACCTTCGCAACCGCTTGGGATCCACAATCACTTGGCAGTGGTGTGGCGGTCTGGGGCAGCAATATGTGGCACCGCCAAGCATATTACAAATTTCCAGACCTCAGTACTTTTCATGGTGGTTAGCCTGCCATTAAAAGTGTGATGTAAGGAAAGTAAGGGGGCCCTACAGGACCCAGTGGTGTTTCTGTGCATGCAGGGGGCCCTGCTGTGAACATGCACCACTGTTCCTGCACGGCTTGGGCTCACTTGGCACTGCAGCTCTAAGGCTCACATATGACCCCCAAAGCCCCACCCCCAAACCACGAGGAAACTCATAATCTGGCGGGCGGGTGGCGCCCAACTTTGGCGATGTGGGATCAAAGCAGTGGTGTTGCGACGAACTCCCACACCACCAAAGTCATAATTGGGCCATAAGTCTCTGGGGCTGATTACGACTTTGGTGGTCTTGGAGCGGGCCATCAAGCCAGAAACATGCTCCAAGACTGCCAAAGTCATCCGCACACAGCCCGCCAGAATAATAGTTAAAATCCAGTGGGCGTTCCTTCAGTGACTGGCCCACAGTGTTACCTTTCAAAGGCTCATCATAAGTGAGCCTTAGGAAGGCAGTGCTGTGGGACAGCCACAGCATGTTCTTGCACAGCATGGACTGTGAAGTCCATACCGTGCAAGAACTGTGGGGGCATACAGGGGGGCATTCCTGCATGCATCTCCTCACCCTGAGGCAACAGGGGGTCCTGCAGGGCCCCCTTTGTTTCCTCACTGCCACACTTTTTCTGGCAGGCTTGCTACCATGGAAACTTTGTCGGTGAGGAAACCCATAATATGGCACGGTCAAGCATATTGCCGGCCTTAGACTGCTGCGCCGCCACCGGGGATCTGTGATCACTGGCAGTTGCTGCAGTCCTTTGGCAGTCTGACCGCCAAACGAGTAATATGGTCAGACCACCGGTGCAGCACTACCACCACGGCCCATAGTCGGAATCAGCCCCTTAATTTATAAATGCCTGGCCCCACATTTGTTAGAGCCTGTTTTAAATTCGGCAGACCGTATCCTCGTCGCAAATGTGATGGATATCCCGTCGGCCATATTACAAGTGCATTATATCCAATGCCACTTGGAATATGGTGAACAGGATATCTATCATGTTTATGACACAGTAACCGTCCATCGAACTCTAAATGAGGTCCTTACTTGCAAAGGCCTTAAATTGCATAACCATTTATCACGATCCTCTTCGCTGCATGAATTAATAAATCTCTGGGTTTCTTTTATCTGATATATACCAGCATCTGTGGTTCTCTATAATCGAAGTTTAAATGTGAATCACTCCCCTATCTATGTCTATTAGTTATGTTCACAACTCTGACTGCTTGTCTCATAACTGTATTGTCATGTTTCCACTCTTCTTTTCTTTTATCTATCCTTTTAAGTGTGTCTTACTTGAAAAATGATCTGCTCTGGTTCTCACCATTTCAAGACAGATTATTGGGTAACCCGTTTGGGCAAATTTCAATAACAGTTCAATGTCTCTTCATGGTTATTGTTCAACATCTGTCATTATTCTTTTTTATCTAAGCATTTGGCTAAATAGTAGATTTAATGTCATTGATCTGCGGAGAAAACTTTGTCTTCCTAGCAGTGGTTTTAAAATACACGTCCGGCGAGCCTCAGGAGTTCGCACCACTCACACTAGTAATCACAGACCGCAGTGGTGAGCACATCACATCCCAATTGTACAACGGATGCCTGGTGCTAATGCCACAACACAACACTAAAGTAAGGACACTTGGACCAAACTAGTTTCATGTAACCATTGGCACAAACTTTTTCATTTTAAGATCCTAAGACGGGCCTACGTAATGCCAAAGCAGATGTTATGGATAAACTGCGCCAAGTTTGCATGATGCCCCAAATGCAACGAGCATGTGGCCCCATTTATACACATGAGATGGACATGCAACACAATAGCTTCCTACTGGAAAGACATTTTTAGGGAAGTACAACAGATGACTGGACTACAACTGACCCTCTCCCCCTTGCTCACATTACTGGGCTATTTTGAAGAACTTCCTAAGAGCAGTTGCAGATTTGTGGCAATGGCAATGCTCTTGGCTAAACTCGAAATTGCTATCCACTGGGGAAGGAGACAGAAACTCACGGTTAAAGGTTTGATCAAGAGTATGACATGCTGTGACACCACAAGTGAGCTGTACGCAGAACTCCAGGCCTCTACATCATGCCCAAAAAACATATGGCAGCCGCTGAAGGAATATCTAAGGCAATAGGGGGAACATGACACACAATCCAGTCAGGGGGATGGCCTGCGGAGCAGGATACATAAGTGCTTTGGCAGTGGGTCCATTTGATACATGAGTGGGCTCTGTGCTGTCTGTGCTGGGTAATGAAACTTGCTGCAGCGGGTGGGAGACGCAATGGGGGATGACAAATGTAACATGCATGAGTAATGCAATGTAACATCACAGAGGTGTTTGCTAAAGAAGCCAAATTGTAGTTGGATGGGGGCATGGGAGTAGGGGTGGGCGGAATTTGCAAAATTCACTTTCGCAAATTATCGCGAAAATGTTAAAAATCTCCGCAAAGACGCGGAAAATTCGCGAAGATGCGGAAGTTTTTTTCCCGCCCGTTTGCGGTATTTTCTGCGCGGTCGCGGCTCGCCAACTTACCCATGCGGTTGCTCGCGGGCGCGGCCATCTTGTTTTTACTTGTCTTGCGGTTCATGATCGCGAGAAGAAAGACGTGATTGCGCGACGGATGACGTTACTGCGGGTGCGAACTGTCACGAGACAGCGCAAATGGCTACCAACAATCCAACATCTCGTGGAGAACGCGACCGGATCGGGAAAACTTGTCGGCGAACGCTGGGATTCAGGTAAGGCGATCGCGCGCATGCGAGAATGTATTATTTTACAGCGCGAGCAAGCAAAAAATTTCCGGTAGAATGCGGATTGCGGAAATTTTGACATTTTCGCGCTCTCCGTGGAACGCGAAAATGTCAAATTAGCGCAATTTCTACGAGCGGAACGGAATTTTAGCCCAGGCCTACATGGGAGGTGACATGTAACTGCATTATCAATGTTTTTTTCTTTTGCTTTGCGAAAAATGACAAATATTTTTATTTTTTTTAAATACACGTTCGTTGCCAATTTTCTGGCATTTGGATTGTCTTTTGTTAGTATATATTTATTTGAAAAACTGACAATTCATCAAGAATCCTTTTGAAAGTCTTGAAGTTTTATTTTTGTGCCCTATCAGATTCCTAAGCAAACACAATGAGATGATAAACGGAGCGCTGAAACTTTTCAGACACTCACCCCCAGTCACAGATCTTGGTTGAATCCATCATCCTTCTTTAGCTCACTTCACCATCCCAGTTCAGACACAGCTATATGCAAATCAGTCTTGACCCTGTGCCTTATGGGAACAGTCCAGCCTGAACTGCCAAGCTATGTCTTCCCTGGACCAGAAACAAGCATCCTGGGACCAATTTCAGGGTAATACCCCTTATCATCCAGTGGCAAAGTGAGCAAGGGACGCACCTCTGGGCATACTCTGCCAAGTTAGGATGAAGTTATATTTTTGTTCCCTATCAGATTCCTAAGCAAAGACAAGGAGATGATGGATGGAGCGCTGACATTTTTCAGACCCTCACCCCCAGTCACCGATCTGGGTTGAATCCATCATCATTCTTTAGCTTACTTCGCCACTTCCGGGTCTGGTGGCTCAGTGGACTAATGTGTTCACTGCAGGGGACTGTGTACGATCTCATGGTCACAGGTTCCCGGCAGGTCTACTCAGCCTTTTATCCATCTGAGATCGATAAAATGAGTACCATTGAGTTGGGTAACAATAAACATATGTTGTTCAGCAGCAAGATGCCTCCGGGTGAACGTGTGCTTTATAAATACACATGCTATGCTATGCACATGCCACCTCAGTTCAGACACAACTATATGCAAATCAGTCTTGACCCTGTGCCTCATGGAACAGTCAAGCCCGAACTGTTGTTCTTTTGCATCAGATTCCTAAGGCATCATCTTTCTATTTATACAAAGCTTTAGACCATAGCACCCAACTTGCTTTCTGCACAATATGACACTGTTCACATTTTTGCATAGAAATGATAGTAGACCCTGCCACTGTTTTGCTTACAATTGATGTGCTAATTCTTGTCAAAGAGAATTTGCTATCATGTTTAATTTACAATTCTATTAATTTTATCAAAAAGATCTCATTAGCTCCTGTCTTCTGGTGCTTTAATTACTTTGTTGCTCTGCTTCAACACCTTCACTTTGTGGTTTATTAACATCTAAAGTGTTTACATCACAAGTGAATAATATATTTTCCACAAAAATTTTCATTTCCAACAAACTCAGTTGTGTCTTAACAAACCTGGAATGTGTTGAAGTAATGATCAATATATTCCGATACTGATTGTTTCCAGAGACATTAAGTCTTAATGGTGACTCAAGTAAACCTGTATGTATTTTTGGTAGTGAATACAACATATATAGGTGCTTTTGTTTTTATTGTTGATAAAGAGATTGACACATATTTGACAAATTAATTCTAATTTATTGAATAATGTTTAATTGGAGAATTTCTTATTAAAACAAAACAACATCCTCAATGGTATAAAATAATTATGAAATCCTATTAACCATGGTTTGTTCTTCTATTTAGACTATTTATTCAATTTTCCCTTGGTCAACTTCTATGTTCTCGGTATTGGAAAAGAGAGGAAAGATGGACACCATTAGAGAAATTGATACAGTTTTAGCCAATGTATTGTGATTGAATGTGCTGCTTTCAATTTGAATAATTGGTTTTTAAAAAGCCGCATTTCTAAAGATCTGTAATAGACTTTGATATGGTCTTCATCATTGATTGCTCACCTTCCTAGATTGTGTCTTGCAATTTTGACTTAATCAACTGTGATGTTCTCAGTTGTGTGGAATGACAAAAGATTGAAACCATATTCACTCCATCAAATACTTTCCTGAATAATCAGCTGAGCATAGAAATGAGGGCAGCAGTGATAATGTGCGAGAGTAAAGTGTACAAAATGCTAGTTGAAACTGTAAATTTTCTTTCAATTATTATTGAAGATGATCCACTGAAAATCTGTTATACATTACTTCTATTGACTGTCAGGGATCTGATCACAAAGTACTTTCTTACCTGCATAAGGCTGGATTGGACATAGATGCTTGCTGATTATTTGATGGTGTTTAGGGGATCCACAAGATTCCTGTAAAACGACAAGAGCAATATTAAAAAGTGTTGAGGAAAAATGAAATTCTGAAATACATCCCCTGTAGAAATATTCTGCAACACACTCTAATGCCACAGATTTAGAGTAGCTCAATGGTGTCCTAAAGTCAAAGGGAACTCACCCATTTGAATGTTTTTCACTTTTGAGTACATTTACTACTTTTTGGTGATTCACAAAATCTGAGTGTAAATTTACTCCAAAAGTATAACTTACATGTCTCCATCATTTTGAAGGGTCTGTGGGTTCATCAATTCTACAAAATATATATAATTTTAATATTTTTATTTTGTTTTGAAAAGAAAAATATCACAACGAACAAGGCATGAATACACAATGCACAATAATTATCATTCTACACTTGTCTCATATGGCAATAGTCCAAATGTGACGGCATTGTATGTGAATCTTTTGATGAGTTTGAACGAGCCAGGCAGGCATGAAGAACAATCCAAGACTATAATACACTAGTTTCCAACAGCAGGGACATACAGTACATCATTCAAGGCTCTTCCCCCCGTTGTCCTGATACCAATCCCCCTTCCTCTGCTTCCCCTTCCACTTCTAGATCATAGTATTTTATCCACGGTGCCCATATCTTCCAAAAGTTCAGCGGACAGCCCCTCGCCCTATACGTCACTAGTTCTGCCACCATATGGAGATCAAGGCTCGTCCTCCATTCCTTGAGTGTCGGTATTTGTTGGGCAACCCAATATTTCGCTATGTCCCGTTTGGCAAACACTAACCCCAAGTTGGCTAGTAGAAGTTTGCGACTTGAGATATCCATGTCTGTGGGGATTTTTAGGAGTCGAAACCGTGGCTCTAATTCTATTTGGACTTCAAGTATATTATTAAGCTCCCTCACAGTCTTTCCCCAGTATACCTGGATCTTTGTACATTCCCACAGAGTATGTATAAACGTTCTGTTTGCTACCTTGCACCTAAGGCATCCCTGACTTTCCGCCCTCCCTATTTTATGCAATCGTGCTCTATTGGATGAGACGTAACCGAAGTTTGAGTGCCACCTCTGGTGGATGCATGAGAGCAGCCTCCCAATCTATATCCTCCAGAACACTGGTGGTGGTTTCCCATTTAGTTCGGAGTTGACCTAATTTGTCGGGCATATTGCTAAGTAACTTATTATAAGTAAATGAGAACGGCTTTAGCCGGGATCTCTTCCTGCAGGAATCGACCCTCTAACGGAGCGTACTCGGGCAGTGTTTCCTCCTTCAGCCCCTCTGCAATCCATGCATGTTTAAGATGAAGGTATGCATATGCCTGAGTGTGGTGTAGCTGATACCTGTCCTGGAGTATGCTAAAAGAGGCCAACTCACCACTGTCCAAGATATCCCCTATTTTAGAAATGCCTATCAGGTCCAATTTCTTAAAGCTTCTTAGCTTCCCCACTTCGGTCAACCTATTTCCTTCCCACAGCGGGGTTTCCCTGGCATACTTCCGATCCCACTGCATTTGATGTTCAGAGCTTTTCCATGCCTCCAATGATCTCTGGGTCGCCTGTAGCAAGCGCTTGCTGCCCTTGCTCCCATCAATATAGTGAAGGTGAGTATGTTCCCTAAACTGTAACCTTTCCAACCAATATGTCGAGTGACCTCCCGGTGCGTGGATCCAGTCATTGATAACTATGAGGTGGGACGCTCTATAGTATGCCCTAATATATGGGAGAGCCAAACCCCCATTGTATGGATTCCTCTGCTGTGTTTAAAGTGCCACACGTGTTTGCGCCCCGTTCACTATGTATGAGTTTGAACATTGTGTCTGAAATTTTACGGTACGTGTTTTGTAACACAGATAGCAGTTGGGGAAGTGTGTTCATTTTGTACATAGTGGCCCTCTCCATAATAGTTAAAGGAAGTCTTCTCCATCTCTTGACGTCTTACTGAAAGTTTGAGAGGACCCGCCTAATATTACGTGTTAGGATCACTGCCTCGTCTGTAATGATGTAAAGCCCAAGATAGGTAAACCCTTCAGTCCAACAGCGTAAGCAACCAGGGTATGTTTGGGGCTCCACCTCTCCCCCAACTGGATATAGGGTTGACTTACTCTAGTTTATTTTATATCCCGCATGACGCCCATAGGACTCAAAAATTTGTAGGAGTTGAGGGTTCATCACATAAAGTAGGATGTCGTCCGCATAGAGGGAAATGCGTTCCTCATCTAGTAATCGGGAGTCATCTACAAATCCCCCCAGCCCTGGGGAGGCTCGAACGACACAGGCCAAGGGGTTCTATAATAAGAGCAAAAAGCAGAGGGGAAAGGAGGCAGCCCTGTCTGGTCCCTCTTTGAATAGTCCAGGTTTCTGATAGAGCTCCATTAACCCGCACCCTAGCCTCGGGCTCCGTATAAAGCAGGTCCACCCACTTCCTAAAACCCGTGCCAAATCGAAATTTCTCAAGAAGATGTCCCATAAAGGGCCAATGGATTGTGTCAAATGCCTTTTCAGCGTCAAAGGAAAGGAGCAAGTGGGCCTCCTCCCGATCTCGGACAGCATCCATCCAATTAGCAACTCTTTGGAGATTGTAGCGGGTGGCTCGTATTGGCATAAAGACAGATTGGTCCTCGTGAATCAGGGAGGTGATGACTGTTAAAAGGCGTGTCGCCAGTATAGTAGCTAGGATTTTGGTTTCTATATTTAGTAGCGATATGGGACGATACAACCCACATTCGTCTGGGGGTTTCCCTGCCTTAGGTATCACCACCACTGTTGCCATACAGAGATCTGCAGGGAGTATCCTAATATCTTTAGAAGCTTGAAACATCTTAAGTAGGTGCGGAGCCAGAAAGGTACTATGTTGTTTAAAAAAATTCCCACTGGAGGCCGTTTGGGCAAGGGGTTTTCCCCGTCTTCAGACGAACAATGGCCTCCGTGACTTTGTTTAATGAAATGTCTACATCGAGCCCCTCACACTCCTCAGGGGCGAGGCAGGGGAGTACAATACCTTCAAAGTATTGTGTAATTTGTATCTCAGTGGCTCGTGTTTGAGTTGCGTAGAGTGTCGAGTAACATCGGGCAAAAGCCCCGGCAATATCTTGTGGCGTCGTGTAGGTCTGATCTATCTCCATAATGGATATAACCCACCTCAACTCTTGTTCCTTCCTGCCCAACCATGCCAGCAATTTGGCCGCCGTATCCGCAGTCTCATACAGCCGATGTTGGACTGTGAGCTGGTGTGCCCGTGTCTCCTTGATGACCAGTGCTTGGTATTCTCTTCTAGTGACGTCATGCTGGCGGAGGGTGTGTACATTCAAAGTGGAGGCCCCCCTATTCTCAAGGTCTACCAGCTTATCTCCCAACGTCAAGAGCTCCTGTAATTCCCTCCGCTTTTTATGAGCACTGATATTTTGAGCTCTATCGTGTATTACCGCCTTGAATGTTTCCCATAGAACAACAGCGGCACCGAACCCTGATTTTCTTGGAAATAGAGTTCCGTATCCACCCTAATTCGTTTTATCCTTCAGGGCCCATGCGTTCAGTCTCCAGGAGGTGCCCTGCTTTCCCCTTCTCCCCCCCACCCTCAAATAGAGCGGTGAGTGGTCTGAGATACCTCTGGCCCAGTATTCCAACTCTTCCACCTGTTCAATCTCTCCGGCTGGGTCACATAGGTAGTTAAGCCTTGAAATCACCCTATGGGCACCCGAAAAATACGAGTAGACACGTGCAGATGGATGGTGACGCCTCTAGAGATCAGTTAACCCCAGGGTCGCCTGGAATCTTGCCAGAGCAGTGGCGTCATGAGGCCCTGGTCTCGTTAGCGTACGATCCAGGGAGGGATCATTCACATCTTTCAAATCGCCCCCTATGATATGCGTGGTGGGGCCAGACTGTAGGAGGAGATCCGTCAATTTGTCAAATGTGCGTTGCTGGAGATGTGGGGGAGCATAAACACTAATTATTAACCATGGTGTCTGATTCCAGATGCCCTGAACCGCTACGTATGTGACTTCCGGGTCGTCGCATCTTCAAGTAACCCTGAAGGGGGGTGATTTCCGAATAAGGATTGCCACTCCTCTCGAGCCTCGAGTAAACCCCACATGAGCCAGGGTGGTGTATTGCCCCCTACCTAGAAACGAACAATGTGGACCCATAAGATGCATCTCCTGTAGTAATATGATATCAGGTTTGAGTCTTTTAATGGAGTTAGATACCAGACCACGCTTAATATTGTTCCCTAGCCCATTGACGTTCCATGTCATTACTGTGTAGTTGCCTCCTGCCATGAATTAAGAAGGTGCATTACATCATCTGCTCCCCTCGGTCCCTCAACAGTTCCCCGACAGTACCTTTGTTGCGTAATATCTGTAACCATGCCTAATGGCCGAACAAGAGCTAAGACGTCCCCCATCTCCCCTGGTCCATGAACATCACCCAGACAATGCCTTCCCGTCTCAGTGTCAGTATTCATGCATATTAATGGAGCAAAACTACCCACCCCCTTACCCAAAAAACAGAATACAAATCATTTAGCCATATCCAATACGTCCACCCTCCCCACACTCAGCAGGCACCCCCACCACCACCAATGTTGTCAACGTGACCACACTGGCACGGGTAAACCACCCAGAGGTCTGTGACCCTCCCCCTTCCCCTTATTCCCTCAACTAGATTTCAATACAGTAACTACAACCCACTGTATACTTTCCTCTATTGTTGCAAAGGTCCCAAAAGTTCAACAAGCCTCAGGAATCTTACAGCGTCTCTAGGTGGGCATCTGGCCCCATATTTTCAATCCTCTTCGCCCTTACTCTGTGAGTGCGGTGATAGAGAGTCCACCCCCGGAGGGTCCGGGCCTTACGCCGTTGAATATGTCCATGGATTCCTGTCGCTCCAACTGGTCAGAGTCTACATTTTCCATCAATTTCTGAGATGTATGAGATGCACAATCCAGGGCAGTATCTTCGTTTGTGTCTGACACAGTGGGTTTCCACCTCAGGGACCTCGCCGGCGTAGCCCCGATGGGCGTTTGGCATTTGAGCACTCTTCTCCGCCGCCTCTCTTTAGGACGTTCCCAGCTAGAGCTTGGTTACTTATCCACAGGCTGGGTCGCAACAGCTGGTGACCCACGCCGCAGCTGAGGCCGCTCTTCAACCTAGGACCATGCTTCCTCCGGCATCTGGAAGAACTGCGTGGTACCCTAAAAGATGACTTTAAGTTTGGCTGGGAACAACAGCATATACTGGATTCCAAGGGCGCAAAGTTTCACTTTACAGGATCAAGTGTGCGTCGCAATTTCTGAACATCTCGTGAGTAGTCCGGGAGCAACATCACTCCAGTGTTTTCATATTTTCGTATCTCCCGGAGTATAAGATCCCTGTCCTGAAAATTCAAGGACCGGGCTATGCACCATGCATTCTGTGTGCTCTTTCTATGACAAAGCAAGATGAGAATTGCGTCTCTGGAAGGGCGTCCCTGAGAAATGTCAGCATGAAGTGTTCTGGATCAGAGCGTTCCGCATTTTTCTGGAAAACCTATGAAACACAGGTTATTCCTGCAGGCCCTGTTTTTGGCATCATCGACTCTCCATGCCACCTCCTTCACAGTAGCCATAAGGCCCGCTACATCTTTACTTGTGGTTCGCGAGGTCTCTTCAAATTCCGACACCCGCTGCTCCACTTCGGTGACTCGTTCGGAGACCTTTCGAAGGTCTTGACGCAGAAAGGAAACCTCTCTCCGAACCTCTGCAATCTTACCTTCCAGGCTTTCACCAGACGCATGGATCACCTGAAGTATCGCGTCAGTGTCTGGGCGAGGAGCCGAGCCACCCTTCGCCCCAGCGGGGGCAGACTGCACCTTGGAGAATCGGTCTAGCTTTCCTTGCTTGGAGGCCTTGGGGTCTTTGTCTTTCGCCATCATCACCCAATGTTCGAAAGGGTACTCCCCGCTGGCCCCCCGACCACAATGTCCACTATGACTAGGCCACCAAAAGTCCCGATATGGTGCACTTATCTCACGCAACATACTAGTCAGCAAAAACAAAACAGTTCACGAAGCACATCTCCAAGGACAGAGGAGTCCAGTACCTGCTTCAGCCCCTCCGACTCCCCACAGGGCCAATTCAAGGTACCTTCCCCACTGCAATGCCGGTAAGTCTCAGTCACTGTTCCTGTCCGGCCTAGAAATCCCCTTCTGCGCAGCTGCCTTCCTCCCAGTGCAGGAGACGGTTATGTGCACCCAAGCGTTAGGCCCCCAGTCGAGTGTAGTTGCCTCCAACACTGCGCCGAGAAATACCTTATGGCCATATGTCCATGCATCTCGCCTTCGTGTGCCCCTTCAGTGAGCGTATATTGCTAGCGGCACGCACTGGCGGAGAAACAGTAGCATGAGCACTCCCAGAGAATACATAGCAAGAAAGGAGGGCAAAGTACATGACTGGAGCGCTACTCCAGCACTATGCAGCGCAGGGTCCGTGTTCCACCAACCAGGGGGGTGTCCAGATGCCCAGGGCCTCCTCCACACCGCCCCGTCTGAACCAGCACTCTCTCGGGCCACACTCCGGCAGGGCTAGGCGAGAGGGAGCCGGTCACCCCCTCGCTGGGTCACCTACCCCTTTGTAGCACGTATACTGCAGTAGCTACCACTCGTTGCAGGCATCACCCCCATGTCATCTGTAGAGGAGCACCCGGCGGTCTCAGCCTCCAAGCCGGCAGGGGCAGCTCTGCCGTGCCAACCAGGAAGTCCCCAGGGCAGTCACAGGTCACAGAGCTCGGCGGTACTGTGGCGGATCAGGGCAAGCCGCGGCTCTGATCAAAGGTGCCTCGGCCCTTGCCCCACTCAGCACACGGCAGCCCCCTCGGGGAGAGCCCCTCTATGCCGGTTCTCCGCTCCGACTACTGCGCTCCGGCCGCCATTTTGAGAGACCGCGTGCCGAGCAGCGCGCCAAAGAGGTCTCGATCACCGGCTGAAATCATGTCCCAGGCGCACACCAGGCACTCCAGCTCACGCCCGCTCCCTCCGATCCACGACGATGTATTTTGTTGGCAAAGAGGAACAGAATATCTGCAGGATGTAGTACAGGGCCAGCAGAGCTCGCGCTGGGCGCAGCTACCCCAATTTTACAATAATTAGCCAGCCAACAAGCGAATAACATTGACCTTTTGATCCTATGTAAGAGTTTTAATTTGCTAGAAAGTAATAATTAATTTAGACATCCTTCACTTAGCATTAATGGGCTACAAATCATTAATGAAATGCTGCACAAAAGTGCATGTTTGTTTCAGGTGTATAATTTCACCATGTATGTATATGCCTTCTGTGAACAGAATACAGGACACGGTCTTTGCTAATACAGATGTCTATTAATTTGATCTCCTCTCCGGAGGGAAGGATGTTATTTCTGTTACAAATTCAATGTTACTGAGTGAGCTCTGCAGTAGTTGAACAAGCTATTGTACTCCTGTGTTTCATGATCTATGATTTCATCTCTATAAGTAGATATGTACAGCTTTAAACAATAACATGCATTAGGAAGTAGGAGTTACTAGGGGTGTTGTAACAACTAATAGATTGATTAGTTGTCATGACTGAAACATTTTTAATTCACCTATACCATGTAATGTCAATCTATGAAAATGTGTGTGTTCTCTTCCAAAAACATTATAACAGATGTGTTAGTTTGCAGGATGGGCATTGATCTGTTGGGCTTTCATTGGATACAGACTATATGTCAGATTATTTTGCATATTTATTAAGACAATTTTAATTATGCTAAATGTTGTGATTTAGAATCCTGTTGTGTGCAGATTTTAGTAATATCCTTAGACTAAGACTTTGAGAGACTCAGATAGTTGTATTTCCACCAACAACCTCTTAATTTCTTACAGTGTCGGCAATCAAACAACTATTTAGGGACAAGATCTTCATCACGACAAGATGGTAGCAGTCTACAAAGTAATAAAACTAATTTGAGTCAGCATATGTCAATATATCAACAGGGTGAACGCCTTGCCTCAAAGTAGGCATTTCCAGAATCAGAAAAGCTATGGTGCAAATCTATAAGCATCTATTATTTGGAATGTATAAATACCCATTTCTTTTTTCTGGTGATACATTGTATTCGCACATATTGATTAAAAATGGAAGCACATCTAATGCATAGCAGTAATAATTCTTGTGGGATTGGGTTCAGATAGTATGAAGAAGCCACAATCTATTCAGTATGTACGAATGCAGTAAGCATCAGGCGTCTATGTATCATAAAGTAGTCACTTTAATAATTTTCCCTAAAGCATTAGTTATTTCAGCAATGATACATACTCAAAAAGGAATACTAATACTGCTAACAAGAGAGAAAATATAAGGTAATTCACTAACTTGCTAACATCATGTGGAGAATGGGAGAAACATATGGTAGTAAAAAACTGGGATTTTTTCTAAATGCTGTCCCAAATTATTGTTTCATTAATTGATTATTTAAACCATGCAATAGATACAAATAGGTAAACACATTTGTAATGTGTAGAAGAAAGAAAATAAACCACATCAAGCTAATAGATTTCATGCAAAAACGGTATAGCCAAAAAAAGGCTTTACATATGTTATAAAGTCTTGTTATGGTATAAGATATGGAAAAGAGAAATGAAGTTTAGCATCCCTGAGCCTGCATGTATGTTGGAAACAAAGAAGGAAATCAGAGCAAGATCTTTATCAGACAGTTTATTTCCGAGAACCCTAAAAGCAAGACATTGGATACCATCATGTCACCACCACACTCACTCCTTCAAAAGAAGACACGTGGAGCAAGTAGTAGTAGATCAACTCAAACAGCCACTAATATATTCATGTCTAACTAGATATCTGAATCGGGCAATGAAAGTGAGTGGAAGATAACAAGATGTAAATGGAATTGTGTCTAAGAAAGTTGTGAATTTACTTATGGGAGACACGTTAAACAGTTTCTTTGAACAAATTGTCATAAGAAAGGATATAGTTGAGCTATTTCTGTGGGCGGGGTACAGATTGAGAAAAAGTATAGTGTCAGTCTGAATTAGCTACCTAGTCTAAATGATCCCAAATATAACAGACAAGACAGTGAGTTAAAACTCAAATACATTCAATGATAATTAAATTATCTGCGTACACTAACTTATGAGGCATTGGCTCTGTGTCCTGGACACTTACTCATTGGCTAAGCAATTATTATAGCAACAAATTGGGATGAACAGAAATCAATGGAAACCTTGTCAGTGAGCAAAACCGCTCCATCATGGAACATAACACCACACCTAAATAACTTCAGTAGCTCATCCAGTATTTCCAGTAATGCACATAACTTGGGATAAAGTTCATAAAATTATTTGGATAGGTCCCTATTTACTTTCAGTAATGTCAAAATCGAATAATGTTCAAATTAAAATTGAGCAGAAATCCATGCATTGGAAATTTGGGTTGGATAAGGAGTTTAGAAATAAGAGATTTTTAATCTGTCCTTTGAATAATTAAGGGATGTTTAGGGAAAGTCATTAAATAACCATGCAAACCAGTGGTATCATTCACAATTGACCCTGACATAGTTCTTTGGGGTATCTGCAGAGACCTGCTTACCATGCTTTATGATACACTGATAAAAGAAGAGGGCTCTGAAAGGTATTAGAAGGTGTAAAATTCAGATTGGAGCATCTGTGAGAAGACACATTTCAAACCGCCAATTGGCTAGGGTTATTTCTTGTGCCAACAACTTGATTGAATTGGGTGAAAACCAACTCAATTAGATTTACACAACACAAAATTGTACACAAATACTACTGGGTTTTCCATTAAACTCAAAACAGCGAGCCTGAGCACTGAAGAAATATGTTTACATTATCTATCAAAGGAATGCAACATTGCACACATCGTTTATTGTTTTGTGATCTTCACATCCAAATTTGCCTCAGTTCTAGAGTTTATTTTGCCTAGCCTCAAAAACAATTTTGCCAGAAATCACAAAATTGGTTACATTACAGATATTTTTAGCTATCTGAAAGATGCTGATTTAGTCTATATTAGCAATTATGTGGATCTACCTGAAATGGAAGAAAAGTTCAAACTTAAGGTTTTAAAAACTGCGTTCTTTGGCAATACCTACAACTGTGAACATTCTTTTCAGAATAAATGGGCAAGATCTAAAACTGAACAAAGTCTTGCATCCGGGGGAGTGGCCAGTAGCTGGACAAGAGAACTGCCTATGTAGATACTCCAGCACTGCATCTGACTAATTGAGGTATCCATTAACCAACTAATGGAGAAGACATCGGGCTGCTCGATTTGCAGGGCACCATGAATGAGCTACTAGAACCAGTTGGTGCACAAATTAGAGTGAAAGGCCATGTTGTGAGATGGTAAGGTGGTGGGGACTTGTTAGGATAAATCCGAAATCATAGTAGTTTTTCCATAGAAGATTAATTTTCAGAGTAGTAAACAGGTACAGATGGCCCAGAGGATCGGCACCAACTACTCCAGGAGTTCTTCCCAACACATTCCAAGAACACAATTGTATAATACAAGCTCATAGTAAATAAGAATACACCAACATTCTATGTACCATTATGTAATATAACCCACCGTGTAAAAGTGACTAAACACCACAGGACTCTTGAAGGTGACAGGAACAAGGGCAATGAGCATTATATGACTTTGAAATATGTAAGGAACTAAACCATTTGCATCCCATAATGATGCATGCACAGGGAAGGGACTGATAGTTAAGTGAAACTTACTTCATGTATCCATGGCTTCATCCTGTGTTTCTCTAGGTGAGTGACTGCAAATAGTAACACTGGACAAACATAAATCAGGGACCAGTAGTAAGCCACGGTAGACCACAAATTCTAATTGCCCCTTCTCCAGTTACTTTAGAATTGCTCTAATTCTCTGGAACTCTGAAGAGTTGATGGAGTGCATCGTAGGGGAAAAGAAATTAAAATGATCATCTTTTACCTGAAATCTAACTTGAAGACTATAGATCACAATATTGACTTCATTACACGGTACATTTGATCAAATGGAGGAAAAGAGTCATCTAAAAGTGTCCAGACTGGATGAAGCAAAAAGTTAAATTTCCTCTCTAGAGAATGGTTCCCAGAGATACAAAACTACACTTTGTAACTTAAAAAATTCAGTCTTGGTCTCCAACACCACATGCAAAGATCTGAAAATGTCGTAACAATGACCACCTCATGGGCATTGCAGAATCCACCTTGTTCAAGAAATCTGAACCATTTCTCAAACTGCTGCTCTCTGAGCTCCTTGACAGGTAGACTTGTCACACTGCTCTGTTCTTGAACACGCTCAGAAATCCCTGCCTCCCATACCACCACCTGATGCTCCACTGTGCCCTGTCATTGCCAGGCTATTGAAGTGCTGCAATAGAGATAGCATATTGAAAGTGACTAGAGAGCAGAGGCCCCACTGTGTATCATGTTGAAGGATCCTGTCAGAGATCAAAGAGAAACTGAAGTTGAGGAAAGAGGATGAATCAGAGCCTTATTTTGAAGTGATTCTGTCAGGCAGAAATGATAAGGCAAATGGCAATGGCTGTTCTCTGACAACATTCATTCTATTTCTGAAGACAGGTGCCTCAGGCTTATTAATTCCAGCAAACTCTCTGGATCACCCCTGGACATTTGCCCTGCATCTTAACTAAAATCCTTCAGTATTACCACTTACCATGTGGTAGCTACTAGCATTAATTCATCACTTAAGGAATGGGTGACCCTATCTGATTTGAAAAGAAAAGGGATATCAGTAGACCAATATTTAAAAAAACTTTCCATTTACTGACATCCCCTCAAAGTTTTGCGCCATAGCCCTACTTCCTTATATTGTGAAACAGCAGTGACCACTAACTTAGAAACATAAATTGAGTCACAAAATCTTCTGGCACACACAGGTGGGCTTCAGACCAGGTTTCTCGGAGACCGAGACTGTCTCAACATGCAAACTTGCAGCGCATACCTGCATGTTTGCCAGCTCCGGTGAAAGCACTGTTGTATTTTTAACCACTTGATGAATGACTTCGCTTTTAACTTGGGAATTAATTTTAAACTGAGAGGATAACGGATAGCCTGAGCTTACCTTCACTTTGCCTTTTTGCACAGCCGGTCCCCGATCCGCCACAGCTGATTGCTGATTGATGCGGAGGGACCTGGCTCCTCCCCCTACCTTCCCTCACTTCCGGGGCTGACTCCTCTTAAACCAGGGGCTTGACAGAACGCGCGCTAGTAGTTACAGCGCGAACCTGCATTTTTGCCAGCTCCGGTGAAAGCACTGTTGTATTTTTAACCACCTGCTGAATCGCTTCACTTTTAACTTGGGAATTAATTTTAAACTGGGGGATAACAGATAGCCTGAGCTTACCTTCACTTTTTCTTTTGCACAGCTGGTCCCCGGTCTGCCACAGCTGATTGCTGATTGATGCGGAGGGACCTGGCTCCTCCCCCTACCATCCCTCACTTCCGAGGCTGACTCCTCCTAATCAGGATGCCTGACCGGACACACAGCGGACGCGCTGCTGGCGCACCTAAGGGAAGTCCGTCTGCGCCCGTCCGCGTCTGGCCATAGCCAGGGGCCATAACCCATGCTCCTCTCTCTTCTCAGCGGATGCAGTATGATACAGAAGAGCTACGCAGCCTAGCAGGCCCTATAAGTAATATATGTAAACATTCCATCTCGCCCGCTAGCGACCCTCACAAATGTTCCCACTGCGGATTCCATCTGACAACAGACCCTCACTCTCACCCCTTCAATTCTAGGAAATGTAAAATGTTCCTACTCAACTGCAGATAACTGCCTAAACATACGGCAGAAATCTCCACCCTCCTCGAAGAAGAAATGCCTGAGGTACTGTTTCTCATTGAAACATGGCTTACTCCTAGCTCTGATCCTGACCTTGTTCATGCTCTCCCCCTTGGCTATTCCATACAGACGTTAGACCGACCCACGGGGAAGGGGGGCGGGATAGCCATTATCTATAAACACGGTTTGACCTGTAAGATGACCGACAGCCTTGTGCCAGACTGTGAGAACACTGTCTTCTCCATTGAATTTTCTCCAACCCTCCCTTTCTCAGGCATATTAATCTATCGGCCTCTGGGTCCCTCAGTGGTATTCTTCAATTCTTTACCCGACCTGGCAGCAAATCTGGCTAGCACATCGGCCAATTTCACTCTGCTGGGGGACTTCAACCTCCACTTTGATGACCCTCTACAGATGCCAGAAAACAAACTTACTGAGGATCTAGCAGCCTTTCAACTTACACAAAAAGTTAGCGAGCCCACCCACATAAGGGGGCATCTACTAGATCCCATCTTCTCAAATGTGGAGCACTTAAAAGGAGAGAAACCTACTCATGTCTCATGGTCAGATCACCTTCTTATACCTTTCACCTGGGCACTGCCCCATATGGTCCCATATACGAAATCCATCTGCTCTAAAAAACGTCCCTGGATCAAATTGTCAATTGAACATTGGACCACATATTTAGAGGAAACCAGACCGGTGTCCTCTTCAGATGCGGTCATGGCCAATGAAAACCTCAACAACTGGCTTCAAAACTCACTAGATGCGCTCATCACCTGTAAAAAGGACGCAA
Source organism: Triturus cristatus (assembly GCF_964204655.1). Taxonomy (NCBI): domain Eukaryota; kingdom Metazoa; phylum Chordata; class Amphibia; order Caudata; family Salamandridae; genus Triturus; species Triturus cristatus. Next base: position 885,700,037 of record NC_140583.1, read on the forward strand.
GCGAATATAGGAAGTAACCGGAAACCTTGGTACTCCACCAAACTTCGGGGCCTAAGACAAATTAGCAAATGCTAGAGAGAGATTGGAGAAAAGATTTCTCGATTGACAGAGAAAGCATTAACATATACAAAGCCGAAATTAAAGTAGCCCAGGCAGCCTACTACGAAAATAAAATCCTAACAGCAGTTAACCCCTCCCGTGAGATCTTTGCTATCGCCAAAACTCTCTCTAGAGTTCCCCCTCCACCAGTTATCCCTGACTCCTCAGGTGAACAGTGCAATAACCTAGCGGAGTTCTTCTCCAATAAAATTGAAACTATCTTTACCTCTTTTCTCCCTATCAAAGACTGTACTTTGTCCCTCCAAACCTGTAGTAATCAGCCCTCCCTGAACACCATTCCGGCGATGGAAATGCCTGTGTTAGAAAGTCTCCTGACTCAGGTAATAAGTGGATCACCCAAAGATCCTGCCCCCCTAAACATACTGAGGCAGGTGGCAGGTGCTGTCTCCCCTGTCATCTTAAAAATGATTAACACCCCACTCTATTCTTCCCTTGGAAGGAAGCCATGGTAAAGGCTCTTTTAAAAAACACCCAACCTTGACCCTTCTAACCTAGGAAATTACCGTCCCATATCTTTACTTCCAGGGGTCAGCAAAATTGCCGAAAAATACTTCAACTCAATTTTATCCTCATTCCTAGAAACTCATAAACTCCTCCATTGGTCCCAGACAGTTTTCCGCCCCCTCCAGAGAACAGAAACTGCCTTGATCTCAGTAGTGGAAGAGTCGAGAAAGATAGTGGACTCCGGAGGCACCGCTGTGGTCTTGCTCTTTTACCTCAGCGCGGCCTTTGACACAGTAAACCATCGCATTCTAGTCCACAGACTCAGATAACTGGGTGTCAACGGAACTGCCCTGTCATGGCTGCAGTCATTCCTGAGCAACAGATCCTTCCAGGTCTTTGACAATGAGGTGAGCTCTAAGCAGATGCCCCTCTGTTATGGAGTACCCCAGGGATCCTCCCTGAGCCCCACCTTATTTAACGTTTACACATGCTCCCTGGCAGAGGTAGTTTCACCTTTCGGAGTACACATAGTCACCTGTGCGGATGACATGCAATTGGTGATCGGGCTTAATAGAGCCGAATGCTCCCCTCCCAGTCTGCGTCCATGCTTGGAAGAAATTGCTCACTGGATGAATGAGTCCGTCCTGAAACTGAACTGGGAAAAAAGTGAAATCATGATTTTAGTCAATCATTCTCCCCTCGATCTAAATGCATTTTGGCTGAACTCCCTTGGCTTAGCCCCACCCCCAAGACCCAATTAAAAAGCCTGGGTGTTTGGATCGATCAAGAGCTTACATTTAAGGTACAAGCACGGAAGACAGCGTCCACGTGCTATGGCATCCTGAAAATGATCCGGAAGGTTCTTCCCCTTCTTCTTCCTTTTGAGGCTAGCAAAGTTATGGTCCAGGCCCTTATCTTGTCTTGGCTGGACTATGCAAACGCCTCTTATCTGGGTACCCCTGCTGCCACCCTTTCCAAACTTCAGACAATACAAAACTGTGCAGCAAGACTTCTATTAGGCATTCCCAAACATCATTCAGCCAAACCAGCCTTGAGATCTCTCCATTGGCTGCCAGTCAGGTAGAGAGTTAATTTCAAGGCCCTATGTATAATCCATAATTCCCTAGCTGGAACAGGCCTCGCCATTCTTCACAATACCATCCAGCCCTACAGGCCCTACAGAAGCCTTCGCTTGAAGACTAAGAATCTTTTCACGGTCCCTAGGGTCAGGAAGACCAGAAGCGGGGGTCGGCAATTCTCATTTAACGCGGCCAGGCTCTGGAACTCCCTCCCTCCTCTCCTAAGTGTAGAAACCAACCACCTAGCCTTTCAAAAACTGTTAAAAACTTCACTTTTCCCCTAACTGGTGAAACTCCTCACTACTGTGGCAACTAGCGCTGGGATGCCTCCGGGTAGCCATGTGCTCTATAAATGCTATTTCAATTCAATTCAATTCTTCACCTTAGCCATTGGCGATCTTCGAAAGCTTGTTGCCAGAGGCGGTTCAGAAGTAATTTTATTCTTGAGCCTCTCTGCACTATTCAATACAGTCACTCACATACAGTCACTCACAATAACCTCCCTCAATGCCTGCAACATCTCCATATTAAGGAGAAGTCCTAGGATGTGATGCTCCCTTCATTTCCCATAGGACCCCAGCACTGCCAATAGTCCCTTTCATCACCTGATAATTTGTTCTTAGGGTACCCCAAGGCTATTCACTTTCTTTTCCATTATTTAATCTGTACATCCTCCCCCTTTCGAACTTGCTAGATAAACTTAAAACAGAGTGTGATTTATATGCAGATGATACCCTGCTAATAAATCTGCAGGATGATGCCCCATACTTACGACAACTTTATTGCCATCTAGATCAAAACCATATTCTGTTACAAACTTCCTGCTTCATATTTAATATCTACTAAGGATCTGCTCCCAATGATCTTCATAAAAAAAGAGTCTGAAACATAATATATTTGCTACCTCATCAGATTGTGTAAGAAACGTATCTTAGTTGTTCAACCCAACTAATTGGCTATATTCAGTGGCAAAGCTTTACCCATGGAACTACATCCTTGTGGAAACCTGTGCTATTGCAAAACGTCTAAACTTTAGGAAAACACTAAAAACGTGGACATTCCAAGGTTATCTGCTGTTACTTTATATTCTTTATATTCTTCTGACATCCATGTTGATTCATCTTCTCTTTTAGGCAAAAGCTACAGGGCCAAGAGACTCCATGGGAGTGGTAGTGCTCTTCATAAAAAGACAATAAAGAAATAAAATAAATACCTGGAGTTTCTAGTAATTCTACATACTGATTATAGTTAAAACTCTATCAATGCCCTAATGAGGCAATTATATTTGAATGTCTCTGCTAAACAAATGAAAATGAAGGTCACTTTCGTTCAGTAACAATTTGAGCCTTCTCCACTTTGTAGGGGTGTTCGAAATTTGCATAATTTGCTTTGATTTAAATTCCTAAAATTCCTGTCAAATTATGCAAAATTAAAATGCAAATCTTTCATTTCTTCCTATATTTTAGCGTGAAATGTGTCCTCACATCAATTTTTGGTGCAAGAATGTACTTAAAAGCACTGCAAGCAACAGCCTCTCACGTAGGTAGTTTCCGTGTGTTTGCAGTAAATGTTACGCAAAGTGGCATAATGGCATAATTTAGGGAATTTTGCATGACAACTGTAATTTGCCCAGGACTGCTTTTGTGATAACAAGTTAGAAACCATACATTTTGGAGTTGAACTGATACATAAACCCTTTTCATATTTCCAGAAATCGTTGAAAAAGTTCATATGTTTCAATATCTGTAACGTATCTGAAAGATATGCTTGGCCTACATTATCAAGCGCTTTCTTGACAACCAACAGAGAGCTTGGCCGTCCGGGCCAAGTTTATTTGCATGTTGTTGGGCTCTGACATAGCATAGTGGGCGTAAAACAATGGCCTGCGAGCGACTGAGACTTGCAAGCATTCTACCCATCACCTTTGTGGTTTCTCCAGTGCAACGCCTCAGCAAAATGGGTATGCCAAGAAGTGGGTCCTGTGCTCTCTGTGCAGCAGGACTCAAGCTAAACATCATTGATGAAACCTAGCAAGATCAACACTGATCTGGGATGTTTCAGATCGGACTGGCTGAGCAGTTTGAGATGCATTGTTCTTAGCTGGTTTCTGAAGTGAGCGCAGTGAGGAAAGAATGATGGATTGTTCATTGCTGAGACATAAGCAAACATTCCATGCATCTCCTTTATATGTTTTAAACTCCTACTGACAGTCATAGTGTAGCTACTGTTCAATGTGAAAAATGCATAATGGTCTGGGATACATGGCAGTCTACAGTGCAAAATCAAAACATGACAGTGAGTACAGTTTTCTGTCTTAGGCCCTTATTCTGACTTTGGCGGTGCGGCAGCGGACCGCCACGCCAGCGGCCGGCTACCAAACTGCCAAAGCCATTTTAAGACCACCTGCTGGATTCCAACTGGAATCCAGGTCGGGCGGTCCTGTGGCGGCTGGCCCACAGCAGTGCAGTGCTAAGGCTCATACATGAGCCTTAGCAAAGCACTGCAATGGGAGCGCCATTGCACGTTCCTGCAGGGCATGAACTGTTCAGCCCATGCCTTGCAGGAACTGGGGGTGCATGCATACAGGGTGGCACACCATGTGTACCCTGCACGCATTTCCTGGCGCACATGCAAAAGGGGGCACTGTAGGGCTCCCTTTGTTTCCTCCCTGCCACACTTTTCTTGGTGGGCTCACCACCATGAAAACTGTTGTGGTGAGGAAACTCCTAATATGCATGGCGGTGCCACTGCGGCACCACCAGGGCCTCAGATAGCTGTAAGACCGGCAGAAGCCAGCGATCCTTGGTGGCAGCAGCAGTCCCATGGTGGTCCGACAACCCTACTTGTAATAGGGCAATCAGACCACCGATGTGGCTGTAGCGACACCGCCTCCGTGCATTTGGCAGTTACTCAGACCTCCAAACTCATAATAAGGCCCTTGGTTACCTCAATTACCCGGAGATACTGAATAGACCGAGGACACAAGATTATGGAAATGAACCAAGAAAATAGGTTGACCTTCAGTGCATGCAGCTGATTTTTAGGTGATCTAAGCATCAATGAGTGCTATATACATAGTGTCCGTATGCACAGGTTTTAATTTGATGAACAGAGAAATCAACTAAGAAGGATGAGCGAAACAGGACCGGGGACAGAAAGTAAACACTAGTAAGTAAAGCAGAGAGGGAGAAGCCCAGGAGCTACAACCCAAAGGCAGAAAATATAGAACAGAAAAATGCAATGGATGGCAGTAGAAACAATTAAGCAAACTACACTGTAACAACAGTCTAAGACATTGGCAGTGCGCGAAACAAGTGATCAGTAAAGAGAGAACAAGAGTACAGAGTTTCAAGCATTGGCAACTGACAAGGAGTTTCAAGCAGCAACAAACCAGAGCTGAGTCACATGACTAGACTCCATAAAACTGGTCACAAGAGTGAAACTAGTCACAAGAGTGTGTAATACATTATTTAACAAGACTTGAAGAGAAAACCTGAGGAATAGCGGGGTTCATAGTACTGCATGCACAGAAAAGTGCTTGTCTGATTTTGAGAAATAATTGTGTGATTTTTGGATACATAACATTGTGTAGTTTCGTCTATTTCTCCAGAACTGAAGGGGCATACACCTAGACATGATGGAGGAGTTCCGGAAAGCTTGCTTTTGTGAGAAGTATATGTTGCACCTCATCCATATAAATGGAATATTAGTCCATAACCGCATATATATATAGTATATATAAGCATCCATAAATTACTAGCGAGAGGAGGCAGGAGTTTTTGTTGCTCAGTGCTGCAGTATCCAATTTAAAGACGAAAGGCTAATGTTGATTTGCCAAGATAGAGACTAGTGATCGCTAGGCTAGTTGTCACTAAAGCATGCCCAATTAGACAGCTTCTTTCAGCGAAAATAGCTCGCATGGCAAGAATGCAAGACGAAAATGACAGTCATGCTTATTGCTCAATAGATCTAGTTTACAAAGATTCCACATCAAACACTACTAGAAAATTTGAAAAAAATTGATTTGCAGAAGGATTCCACATCAAACACTACTCGAAAATTAGGGAAAAAAATGATTTGCTCTAGGTTAACGTTCTTAGGCTGGATACCCTAAAAAACATAAGCAATGTTCACCATGAGGTATCCATGCACACCAACATGTTCTAGCATACATTTTGTACTAGAAGGTTTAAAACCTTTTCCATATTCTATTTGTAGCATACATGCAAACTTTGAAAAATTGAAAAACAAATGTTTGTCTAATGTGCACCTGCCTCAAGGCTCAAAGCTCTGCCTACCAATGTTAGCAGATAGGGCTTTTTGTTAAAAACCATGGTTGATATCATGGGAATGCAACTTTGACACCAAGAAATGCAAATCAGAGTATTGCACTACTTTGTATTTCTTTTAGGCAACTTTTTAGGACAAGTAAAGTTTTGTGCTGCAGAGTAAATAACAAATCAGCACATGGCACCTGTTTTTGTCAATTTTGTGACTTTGCAGCACTGAAAAGTGTTGGTAATTTTTGGCACACACTGTCTGCATAGTCACACGTCCACTATTACGAATTAAAAATAAATAAATTGTGTCATACAGATGCCCATGATAAGCCAGCTTTAATACCATATCTTGATGCTATGTGTTGGAATTTGGGTTACTGGTTGATTGGGTGAAACCCAAATTCAAGCAGCAACCACAATCTCTGTCAGGGTGAAACACAAGCAAACCCCAAATTAACCTGTGGTTAACCCTCTAGTAGCTTGGCACAAAAGCAGTCAGGCGTAACTTAGAGGCAATGTGTAAAGTATTTATGCAGATCTTCAAACAGTAATAAAGTGACTACACATCACAAGACAAATCACACAGCATTTAAACAGAGTGAACAATAATACATTTGAGATCAAAATGCAATCAATAGAACTGGAGATATGCAATTTTTAAGATTCAAGTGAAAATAGTGTCTAAAAGCACAAAGTGCCGACTGTGGGTATTTGGTCGTGCCAGACAGGGACAAAGTCACAAGTTCAGACAGACCGCAATGGAGCCCAGGCTGGATACAGGGACCAAGTTAGGCCCATAGACCAAAGAGACTTAAATCCTGGTTGGCAGAGAGTTCCCAGGATGTGTCATGCAGCGGCCGTTCTGAGGAACTGCAGGTTACAATGCGGAGTCTTGTGTCATCGTCTGCCGTAGGACAACAGAGCAGCAGTCCATCTGGCAGAGCAGCACAACAGTCCTTCTGAGTCTTTCATAGGTCTGAAGGTGTACTGTAGAGTTGGGTCTGAGGGTCCATTGAAGCTTTGAAGTAGTCGAAGCTTCTGGAGGTTTCCACACCAAGGGTGTTTGGAATTTTTGGTCTCCCTCTCCTGGCCCCAGCTTGTCTGGGTCACAAAAGACTAGTGGCAAACCCTCTGTGAGTGTACCCAGGCAGGGCCTTGGTGGTGTACAAGTGTGGTAGTTGACAGCTTCTCCCCCTCATCAAGTCAGAGATGGCCTGCCTTGTCATCACCTATTTCCACTTTGTCTCACTGTCTGGGAGCAATACATGAAGACCAACTGTCAGATACACCTAGTCATGTGATCCAGGATACAGGTAGCAGGCACCAAACGGTTAGGACAAAAAAATGGCAACTTCAGAGTTGTAATTTAAAAATTGATTTTACCATTGAAGAGGGTTTTAAATTGCAATCCCATGGACAATAAACTCAACATTTCTACCTGCTCACCTTTGAAAGTTATCACTTATTTAATGGAATAAGTTAACCCAATGTTATCCTATGGGAGAGGCAGGCCTCGCAGTAGAGTTGTTTACTACCAGGACATGTAAGAGTTAAAAGTGCATGTCCAACTTTTTGAATACACTGCACCCTACCCTTTACGCTGTTTAGGGGCTATCTTAGGGGTGCCCTATGTATATGAAAAAAGATTGTTAGACTTGGCATCTCTTGGCGTGTTTCCCCAGTGTCTTTACTTTCTGACCTCCCGGTTTTTACTCTGTTTTTGCTGGTGTAATGATTCTGCGCACTTTTCTCACTGCTGATCAGTGGTAAAGTGCAAGTGCTCCTGTAGCAAAATGTGTTATGGATTGGTTTTTCCATGATTGGCCTATTTGATTTATATGTCAGTCCCTAGTAAAGTGCATTGCTAGTGCCAGGGCCCATAAATAAAATGCTGTTGGTGGGCTGCAGCACTGGTTTGTGCCACCCACGCAAAAAGCCCTTAAAGTGTAACTCTGGCCTGCCATTGCAGAGCCTGGGGCTGCCATGTCGACTTGGTAAGTGGACCCACTAATCAGTCCCTAAATCTTCCCTTTTCTACATGAGAGTCACTCCTAAGGCAGGCCCAAGGTACCCCCATGGGCAGGGTGCACTGTACGTGAAAGTAGTGAATTACAGCCAATTTCATTTTTCACTATTGCAAGGCTACCTGTTCCCATAGGTCAGAATGGCCAGTTTGATTATAATACATTATAATCCTAACTGACCCAGGGAACATGGTAGAAATCCGAGTTTAGTATGCCTGAACTCAGAATGATAAAATACAGCTTTTAGTGAAGTTGGTTTTAACATTCTGTGTTTGAAAATACCACTTTTAGAAAGTAGGTATTTTCTTACTTAACCATCCAGCCTGCCTCTGCTAGCTTGTGTATTGTCTGTCTGGTTTGTGAGTGACCGGGGCTGGGGAGACTCCAGGAGACAGGGTGAGTCAGCACAGGGCTGAATAGACCTATCTGCATGTAGAGTGGCGGGATGAGTAGCACCTGGGTTAGAATAGGGCTGTGCCTGCCTTCCACAATGCTGCCTCCACCCCCTGTGGTGCGTCTGAGGACCCTGGCCCACACTGACAAAGGAAGAAGGTGTACACTGGCAGAATGGACTAGGTACACCCAGAACCGGTTTGGACTAGGTACAGGACTCTGTGCCTTCAGAGAAAAAAGATTTGGTGGTATAAATATTGGGGCTCAAACCCCAGAACTTTAGAACTCTTTTGGACCAAGAAGACTGTACAGAAGAAGAGCTGGAGAAGCTGTGAAGAGGAACTACCACTTTGCTGTGTTGTCCTGCAGTGGCTGCTTCTGTCTTGGGCAGTGAAAGGACTGGACTGAACTTTCTGCAATCTACTTTTGTGAGTTTCTCCAAGGGCTTGAGTTAGAGCTTGCCCCCTGTTCAAGAAGTCTCAGGAACAGCATAGACTTCAACCTCTTCTGCCCTCAGCACTGGGAACTGTGTGTTTTGTGCTGCAACAGAAGAAAAGCAACTCGACGACGTCGACGACGACGCTGCCGACTCTGTGTCCTGACGGCACCGCAAAGGGCACAGCCGCAACGCCGCACCACGACCCTGGTCTCACCGACGACACATGCTGATGCCGCCAATGAGCCGCTGCTCGCACCGCGACCTGTGGGCACTACACTCCACACCGCCTCGCTTCACGACGACGCCTTGGTATCCCCGATGACGCCGCTCCACGCCAGAATCGATGCCGCTGATTGCACCATGGTTCGCGGGGCACCGCTCATAAAGTTACACGACGCACCACCCTCATACCGCATCACAGCCTTGGCCTACAGACGCCGGTGCCATCGACTCCAGTTCATCAGCCGACGACAGCGCTTCAGCAATGATGACGCCGCTGCTTGGACCGCGACCTGACAACACCGTGACGAGCACCGCCTTCATCTCACACCACGACCCTGGTCTCACCGACGATGCCATCTGACGCCGTCACTGAGCGGCTGTTCACACCGTGACCTGAGGGAACCGCATGCTGCACCGCTGCACTTTGCACCGCAGCACCCGTTACCTGCCAACGCCAGCGCTCCTGACTCCATCAGAGAAGAGATCGACCTGCAACGCCTGTGAATTCGAGGGCCCCGATGACTCCTGCACTGACCTCCGGAGCCGACTCCTGAGGACACCGTGTGTTCGGACTCAACGAAAGGTCTCTACGCCCTGCATTTCTGAAAGGTACTGTTTGCTGGTGTTCCCAACAACGCAGCTGACCCACGATGCCGCAGTCAGCCAGAACTGTTTGGATTTGTTTGTTCACGATGCCGTGATAGCCCCGGATGGAGCTATCAGCATTAAGGAACTGTTTTTCAAGGTTATTTTGATAACTGAAGATTTTTAAGTACTGTATTGTGGATTTTTATCGTTTTGGTCTTGTCTTAAGTATATCAAAATATTGGATATTTTTCTAAACTGGTGTGGTGTCCATTTGTAGTGCTTACACTGTATTACTGTTGGTTATGTGCAAATGCTTTACACACTGCCTCTAAGATAAGCCTGACTGCTTGGCCAAGCTACCAAGGGAGTGAGCAGGGGTTATTTTAGGAGTGTAACTCCCGTATTCTGACTAGGAAGAAGGGTCCCTATTTGGACAAATGTGCAAGCCCTTGCCAACTAGAGACCCTCATTTTTAACAAAGATTTAGGCCTGGCAAAAGGTTTATTTTGCTAGGTCAAAATGGCAGTTTAAACTGCACACACAGGCTTTAATGGCAGACCGGAAATATGTTTAAAAAGGCTACTTAAGTAGGTGGCACAATAAGTGCTTACAAGAAGATTAAATGTGCCAATTGGGTGTAAGATAATTCTACCATGTTTAAGGGAGGAAATGCAAGCACTATAACACTGGTTAGCAGCGGAAAAGTACACAGAGTCCTAGGGCCAACAAAAATGAGAACAGCATAAAGGAAGGAGTAAGGCCAAATTTTTAGTGGAAGTCCACCCTAAGGCTGACATGTCTAATACTATGGCTCAACAAAGGGTCAAGGCCCCTGATCAGTAAAGAATAACCCATGACTGCAAGTAATCCATGAAAAGAAGCTGATATTGATCCCCCATACTGAGACTTTCCAGCAAGATACATTGAAATTAAATGGTCTTGTGATCCAACTCAAAGTTCAGCAGGACATTAGGTACGAGGTTACCATCAGTGAACACATTTCCATGACATAAAATGATAAAATTGCCTTCAGAATATTAGAAATTATTCACCAACAATGACAACATATCAGATTGATCATCAAGGTCACAGAATCAAGCTCCAGGAAAAATTATTTTTTTGCTGTTGACAGAAACATCAACACTTCCATTTGAGTTAATAGTGTACAGGTGTGTGACTGTAAACAAGGGAAGGGCTTACCTACTTTCTTCCCATTCATATTTCAATGTGAACGGGCTTGTAAATACACAGATATAGATTTAAGAATGTGATCTCTGGTGTGCAGGGTTTAGTGCCATCAGCGATCATGCCCTTGCTAAAAAAACATGTGCTTAACCAAGAATTTGGACTAACCACACCAATCTAAGCATGGACTTGGAGAGGTACTAATATATGTCCTGGCCTATATGACAAAATATTTGCTGGCACCCTTAACATAAGCAAGAAGATAGTCCATATACTCGTTGACCTTTGACACCATGAACAATGACATACTGCTGAGCAGACTCAAATAATGGACTACAAATACCCGCTCTGTCTAGCAATCAATTTAATCATTTGTCTTTAACTGCAACTAGCAAGTCTGAATTGCGTTTCTTTCTTTCAATTGGCTTTATTTCGATATGATGAATATCTTAAAAAGCAGTACATAGAGTAATAAGCAATAAAACAATAAAAGGAGCCAATACATAGGAAAATAAACATACATTTCATACTACAAGTGGCACCAATAAATTAGATAAGAGCAGTTAAAAATACAGATTAAACAAGATACAAAAGCCTAGTTGTTCTAATACGCCAAGCCCATCCTAGGAACTTTGCTAAGCCACAAGCAAAGAGGGGCCGTGGGTCGGTTTTCAATATACATAAGGCCTCCTTGTAATGACTTATTCCAAGTTCTCTACAGAGTGGCTTTAACCATCTACTGCGGGGGTCTGCATAAGCCGGGCATTCGAACAACAAATGGGGAGCTGACTCTGTCCTATTTTCACAGAATGGGCAAGAAGAAATTGTTTGGGCCGGAACCTTCCACCTAGAGGTCAGTTCCCCAACGGGAAGTAGACCTACCCTGAATTGGAAATAAAGAGCCCTGTCCCTGCGGTTTGTAATGACATCCAAGTATGGTTCGCAAAAAGACACGTCCTTTACCAAAAGGAAATCCAAGGTGGTCCTGCACAAATTGGCATTACTACTTCTACCATCGGCTACCCATCTCCAATATATCTACTTCAGGACAGACTTTGGGGGGGGGGGCAGTTCTATTGTTCCAAGCGTCGCCAAGGCCAAGATTGACGAGAAGACGCTTGACTTCCCTCAACCAACAGATCTTGGGCCAGCCTGGCAACCCCATCACATCAGTTAAGCCATCCGCGTAGCTAGACATTTCTGGAACTCTCCAGATTCGCGCCCATAAGAGGAGAGGACGGAGCCTAGCCTGGTCACTAATTGACCGAGTACCCATATCTAAAAGCAGTGGAAGGGTTGGGATACTATAGGGGAGCCCCATTAGATCTTTATGGAATTTACTTTCTGAACAGGATAACTGATCCACATTATGTACCCCCCAGAGTTCGGCCCCATAAAGTGCTGCACTAACACCCCTTGCCCTATAGATATCTAGAATAGGTGCAATGGGTTTGAGGGTTGAGGCACATTGTTCCTTAAGAAGGGCACCCACCACCCTCTTGTGGGTCAGCAGCATCTTTTGGTGGTGACATTTCCAACTCATAGAGTCGCAGAGACGAATGTCAAGGTAATCGAACTCCGTAACCCTCTTGAGGGAAACAGAATCTAAGGTCGGTGGTTTAGCTATCTTTTTCGGAGGGTTTAGGACCAGGTACTTGGTTTTCCCTGTATTAATAACTAACCCCCTTGCATCACAAAAGGATTTAAAGCTAGTTAGCAGACTCTGCAGGCCTACCGGGGTTTTAGAGATCAGGAGGGTATCATCTGCAAATAGGAGGGTAGGTATTCTTCTGCCAGCCAGGGATGGTGCGTCTGCAGGATGTTGCAGCAGGTGCTCCACCACTCCATTGACATACAATGAAAACAGAGTGGGGACTAAAACACATCCCTGGCGTACCCCTCTATTTACAGGTATTTGTGCTGTTTTTTGCCCCTGATTACCCCACCTGATCTGTGCAAAATTATCAGCATGCAGTTTTATCAGCATGCTTAGTAAATATGGAGGGATACCCTGTTCATCGAGCACACTCCAGAGTTGGCTGCCTGGGACCAGGTCAAAGGCAGTCCGCAGGTCTATGAAAGCAAGATACAGACTGCCTTTGCCCAGTACAACCACTTTCCAATACAGCATCATAAGCCGGAAGGATTGCTCTATCGTCCCCATACCCGATCTAAAACCGGCCTGGAAGTCAGAAAGAATACCCTTATCCTCAACCCACTGCAATACCCTGCCCAAGACCACTTTTCCCGCCACCTTCTGCGAAGAGTCTAAAAGGCTTATGGGGCGGTAATTGGCTGGGTCGTTCCGGCTCCCTTTTTTAAAAATTGGGACGACCTCAGCACCCTTCCATGAGACCGGGAAAGTTGCCCCATCAAAACTAGCATTCAGTAGGGCAGCAATAAGTTTTCCCCACTCCTCCGGATTAATGCGTAGCAAATCCCCTGGTATGCCATCCGGGCCTGCTGCTTTGTTGGGGACAAGACATTTAATCGCCCCTGCCACTTCCTTGGCTGTGAACAGGAGCTCATCATTAAGCTCGCAGGACACTAAGGGATGCTGTTCTGGCAAACTTACCCCCTTACCCGGGACCATTGTATAGAGCTGGGAGAAATGGTCTAACCACGCGCCCTCCGGTATGTTACATGTTATCATTGTATCCACGGGTTTATCCCTAGCTCTTAATAGGTCCCAGAAACCCTTCGAGTCCTTCCTTAGGCTTGCTACCTTCAGGTCGTACCAAAACTGGTTCTCCCATTCTACCTTTGCCTTAAATATAACCCTCGTGTAATTGCCCCTTGCAACACTTATCAGGGCTCCATTCTTGGATTTCACTGCCTTTATTAATTCCCTTTTGGCATCGCGACAAGCAGGTGAAAACCACCCAGCATTGCCCTTCGTGCCGCCTCTTTTGTTATCCCTTTTTCCCGCATTATGGACTAAGAACAGTTCGCCTAGTGCATTCGTAGTTTGGGCAAACAGTGTGGGTACCTCCTGCGCACTGATAGAGGGGGAATCTAAACGAGGTACGATATTAGCCATTATAGATTTTACCTCCATGATCTTTCCCTCATTACCAACAATATTCTTCCATTTCAGGCGCCTACCACAATTAGAGGGACACACTTTATGTGTTGTTCTCCACACGTGGGGGATTGGGGGTAGGGAACATCCCATCCACAGAGAGGACAAAGACAGAGACAGAGGGTTGTGGTCACTGTCAATGGACGGCAGGACCACCATATCCACCAGGTGAGCCCACAAACGATAGTTCAGTAGAATATAGTCAATCCGTGAGGAATGCCCTACTCTGTTGAACGTATGGGCCCCCATTTGATCTGAATTAGATCTGCCATTTGTTGCTCTAAGGCCATGCTCCAGGCAGAGGGCATTAAGGTCGATGGCACTTTGGGTCCATCTTCTAATTGGCGTGATTTGCAACGGTGGGATACCTCTCCTTACATCATCATCTCTGGTGCCTAGAACATCGTGCACGGCAAGGGGTTCAAATGTACAGTTGAAGTCCCCCGCTAGCATGACGAGGGAATCAGCGCTACAATTTCTGAGTTCCTCGTCAATGCCAGTTAAGGGCAGAGTGGAGGAGCCGCCCCGTGTGCCTCTGACATAAATATTAAGGATTTCAAGCACTTTCCCTCCACATGGCCCTCTCACTGTTAGCCTCTGAAGGTCAGGTGACTTAGTAGCTATGCGTTTAATGGAGTACCGCAGGGAGATGCTTACCCAGATTAATAACCCTCCCGAGGGGCGCCCCTTCCCTCCACTCGGTCATATGGCAGGGACAAAATAGGTGGTATAACCCATCTTATGTAGAGGTTCCAAGCACCAGGTTTCCTGGAACAGGCAAATCCCAAACGATTCTATAAATACATTCCAATCTGGTATGCTTATGTTCCGTGCAAGGCCCGCTATATTCCAGCTAGCTACCTTCAGGGACACACTGCCAGCCCCTCCCCACCCCATTGCTGATTCACTTAAAGGGGGGCATTAGCAGTGACAGTAGCCACCTCAATGATAGGCAACGTCACAGCATCCGTGATTAAAATGTCCCCCTCGATCGACTCCCTACTGAGCAGAGCCGGAACCTTCCACCTAGAGGTCAGCCACCGGTGAGTACCCCCTAGAGATAGTTGGTGGAAAAAGGGTGCTAGTGGGTGACCTCACCAACTCCTCTCCAAATATTAGACTATTAATTGATGTCTCCCCAGATGCCTCGTGATGCATCTCCCGTGTTGGGCAGATTGCATGTCAATAGCCTTGCCAAAAGCGACCATGCGGCTGGCAAGGGGTATTACTGAATAGGGTAAATTGGGAGAGACTTCCACGAGTCTGTCTGCCGTCCCAGTCCTCCCACATAGGGGTTCTGGCTGGCCTCACTGGCAAATTTGGGGGATTAAAGTAACTAAGGTCGCGAATGCCAATTGGTCCCCCGCTACCTGTTAGGTTATGCTCCCTCACAGGTCCACTGCATACATAGCTAGCAACCCCTGGATTCTCAAAGTTTACTATGATGCAATCCCCACTTATATTTTTTTTCGTAGTGCCAATCCAGCCAACTCTCCTTACGTGAATGATCCGTCCCTCCCAAAGTTTGGGCAAGGGTCTGTTTTCTTTAAGCCAAAATAGGGTCTTGTTATACAGTTCAGCAAATGTCTCACGCTTGCCCGGGCTAAGCACAGGCACCCCAGTCAGCACAGCTACAAAGGGCTGGCAGTCAGGGGGGAGATTAACATTGTGGGCCCTCCCGCCCTTAAGACCCTCACCTGTCTGCTGTACATGGGCCTTTGCAGGTTTAGCTAGTTTAGGTGTTAAAGTCTCAGATGTACTAGGGGCTACTGGAATGGCGGCTGGGGTGATAGAATTTGCTTTACCAGGGATTCCAGAAGCTGTGGTGCATGCCGTCTTTTTATCTGAGAAGTTATTAGCGGCCTTAGAGGGCTTTAATTTCTCTACAGGCTTAATTACTGACGGCCCAGGTTTCCTCGCTATCCCTACAGCCATAACGGTAGGGTGCGAATTACGGTCAGTCACCTCGGGTACAACTGGTATAATGCCTGCTGTGGTAGCTGTGCCTTGTTGAACTATAGGGGTCTCCCTACTATCAGTTCCCCCCCCGGCCCATCCTCCCTAATTCTTAGCTGCAATTTAATAAATGATTTTAGGGAGAAAAGATTGTCTAGGGTTGCCTGCTCCATTTTATCCACCCGCTCTGATAGCCCCCTGATTTTATCTAACACCGGGAGGAGTAAAGATTTCATAATTTTCTCCATGTTTACAATTAGGAGAGAATCTGGGGGTAGAGGCGCTGCAAGGCCACCAGTATGTTCTTTACAGACACTAGCCACTGGCCCTCCAGATGTCCTCTCCCCCTTCTCTCCCTGTAGCGGGCTAGGATCCCGCCCCACTGCCTTGTGTAAACCACCCATCCTGACGCCAACCCACCTGGGTCTCTTGTGGTCTTTAACCAGTCTGCCTTTCCGTGGGGTGGACAATCTTTTCCTTTTAGTGGGGACTGGATGTATTTCCGCCTGCACCACAAGGCAACAAGGAAATGGCTGCCTCACTAGCCATTAAATCTGAGGCCACAATATTTTCAGCATGGAGTGCCGTGGCCGTCAAAATTTCCAGCCCATCTATACTGGCTCTTAGGGCGGCCACACGGGGATGGTCCAGGGGAGAAGGGGCAGGGACAGGTGGGTCCAGTGTTCGCCCTGGGGAGGGCACCAAGGCTATCGAGCCCAACGATGACCGTCTATAACCAGAGGGACCTCGAGATAGCCGCCGCTCAGCCATGGCGATTTCTTTGTCAATAACATTGGCCACACGGGTAATAAACTGGTCCATGGTGCCAACCATGCACCCCCCATCCCCCTCCCCTCCCCCCCCGCCCCTCCTCACGCTTTTGCCTGAGCGGGTTGACATCGCTAAGACAAAACCAGCCCAGATGTAGAAACAAAACCCCTAGCAATGACCTAAGACAGCTAAGGACAACTAATAATATGAGCTACCTGATGACAACAGTCACGATTTCAGGGGGGTGGCCCAGTCCTGCCACGTGCAGCCCCGGACGGCCGCGGCACTTTGCCCAGGCTCCCGCACAGCGGGGATCGAGATCACTAAAATATTGCGTATTACAGGCTGTGGGCGTGGCCCCGAGGCAGCGCGGACCGGGGGTACTGTCCAAGGCAGGGACTCCTGGGAGAGCGAGTCTCTGCTATTGCGCCGTTCCCTCTGGCCGACTCCGACACCACAGGGTGGCCCCACAAAGCTCAAAGTACCAGGGCTGTGAGCAACTCCTGCTCCGAACAGCCTTCCAAAAGCAGTGACGGGCGACGCAGCACCCGGAGAGCGGGTGCTGCCTCAACGTACCAAATGATTGCAGATGCAAGAGGGGGGGCCCAGCCCAGCCTCCCCTGGCCTCGGACGGCCGCAGACGGCCCCGCCCTTGTCCCAGGCTTCACCCGGGCTCGTTCCCGCCCGCGTTCCGCGATGCGCGTAGCTGTTAGTCAATTTATTCCACCTGTCATGGGCGGGACAAGGAGGCGGCTACGGGCCCTGATGACTTCTGGGCGGTGTAGTCTGCCTGCCTCTTGGCCTCGGTCCCCCCCCTGCTGCGAGCGTTTCCCGCGAAGCGGGAAACGCGAGTTGTGGCATTGGTGACAGCAGCAACGAAAGTTCACAGGGCACAGGGTGCCAATAAAAGAACAAAGCAGGAGCGTGGTTCTCCCAAACAGTCGGCAAACAGTCCTTACAGAAATGAAGATCAAGGGCTCCCGCGATGCGCGTAGCTGTTAGTCAATTTATTCCACCTGTCATGGGCGGGACAAGGAGGCGGCTACGGGCCCTGATGACTTCTGGGCGGTGTAGTCTGCCTGCCTCTTGGCCTCGGTCCCCCCCCCTGCTGCGAGCGTTTCCCACGAAGCGGGAAACGCGAGTTGTGGCAGTGGTGACAGCAGCAACGAAAGTTCACAGGGCGCAGGGTGCGAATAAAAGAACAAAGCAGGAGCGTGGTTCTCCCAAACAGTCGGCAAACAGTCCTTACAGGAATGAAGATCAAGGGCTCCCGCGATGCGCGTAGCTGTTAGTCAATTTATTCCACCTGTCATGGGCGGGACAAGGAGGCGGCTACGGGCCCTGATGACTTCTGGGCGGTGTAGTCTGCCTGCCTCTTGGCCTCGGTCCCCCCCCCCTGCTACGAGCGTTTCCCGCGAAGCGGGAAACGCGAGTTGTGGCAGTGGCAACCCCATCACATCAGTTAAGCCATCCGCGTAGCTAGACATTTCTGGAACTCTCCAGATTCGCGCCCATAAGAGGAGAGGACAGAACGTAGCCTGGTCACTAATTGACCGAGTACCCATATCTAAAAGCAGTGGAAGGGTTGGGGTACTATAGGGGAGCCCCATTAGATCTTTATGGAATTTACTTTCTGAACGGCATAACTGATCCACATTATGTACCCCCCAGAGTTCAGCCCCATAAAGTGCTGCACTAACACCCCTTGCCCTATAGATATCTAGAATAGGCGCAATGGGTTTGAGGGTTGAGGCACGTTGTTCCTTAAAAAGGGCACCCACCACCCTCTTGTGGGTCAGCAGCATCTTTTTGTGGTGACATTTCCAACTCATAGAGTCGCAGAGACGAATGCCAAGGTAATCGAACTCTGTAACCCTCTCGAGGGAAACAGAATCTAAGGTCGGTGGTTTAGCTATCTTTTTCGGAGGGTTTAGGACCAGGTACTTGGTTTTCCCTGTATTAATAACTAACCCCTTGCATCACAAAAGGATTTAAAGCTAGTTAGCAGACTCTGCAGGCCTACCGGGGTTTTAGAGATCAGGAGGGTATCATCTGCAAATAGGAGGGTAGGTATTCTTCTGCCAGCCAGGGATGGTGCGTCTGCAGGATGTTGCAGCAGGTGCTCCACCACTCCATTGACATACAATCAAAACAGAGTGGGGGCTAAAACACATCCCTGGCGTACCCCTCTATTTACAGCTATTCATGCTGTTTTTTGCCACTGATTACCCCACCTGATCTGTGCAAAATTATCAGCATGCAGTTTTATCAGCATGCTTAGTAAATATGGAGGAATACCCTGTTCATTCCTGTAAGGACTGTTTGCCGACTGTTTGGGAGAACCACGCTCCTGCTTTGTTCTTTTATTGGCACCCTGCGCCCTGTGAACTTTCGTTGCTGCTGTCACCACTGCCACAACTTTCAGGAATTTGCACCCATAAAATGTCAAGTGGCGTACTCTAAGGTCATCAGTATTTGCATCCACCAGTTAGGGCAGGTCCCAGAAGAGTACCAAGTGAATATCTAATGTATGTTGATCATATTCAAAACCACTTTCACCTAGAAAACAGGCCAGCAGTAAAAATACTTCCCTGTCCAGATGATATATTGTTCTGAATGAATGAAAATTTCCTGTTGCTCAATGGTGTTAACTCAGATTTCAAAATCTGGGGAGGAGATGAATACTCCGTAGAGTTGTACCAGTAACATTCCAAACTAGGAGTATCACAGTCCAACAGACTGATTAGAATTTTGGGAATCATATTTGGTAATAAACTCTAAATCATTCCTCACAACAGCACAGTGGCTAAGTGAATCAATCTGTGATGATGCTTCCTCTGAAGAATCCTTTAACTCTTGTTAGACTTGGCTCTCTGAAGGGTCACCCTCAAACTTTTTTCCTTCACCCCTCCTGCTTTGCTGAATTTGTTTTCGTTGGCACAAGACTATGTGCACTTTACCACTGCTAACCAGGGCTAAAGTGCATGTGCTCAGTCCCTTAAACATGGCAAAATTGGCGTACACCTGAGTACCAACCTCTAAAGTAGCACTTTAAAACATGCCCCAGGCCCGCCATTGCAGCCTGTAATGCTGTTTTGAACTGTCATTTTGACCCAGCAAAATAAATCATTTGCCAGGCCCAACCTTCTTTTTATACAAATAAGTCACCTCTAAGGTAGGCCATAAACAGCTCATAGGGCAGGGTGCATTGTATTTAAAAGGTAGTACATGTGTTTTTAAGTTTTTATGTGTTCCTGTAGTGATAAAACTCCTACATATATTATTCGCTTCTTTTAGGCTTACCTCTTCCTTTGGGTTGCCTTCTTATATTTTATAAGTGCTAACATTTTATTGGGAGCAGGTAGAAATGTTATGTTGGACTGAAATCAATTGCAGTTTAAAATACTCTTTAATGGCAAAGTCTGCTTTTATATTACTATTTTGAAAGTGCAACTTTTTGAAAGTTGGCACTTTCCTGCCCATCATCTTCTAAGCCATTGTAAGAGTTTCTAGTTGTATGGGTCTTTTAATGGTTCCCCCATTAAAAATGTGCATTGGGCTCAGACTAGGTGCCGGATGTATCAAAGGGCTTTGCCCATTCTGTGTTTATGGGGAAATGTGTTGATACATCTTGACCTAGGTGAGGGCAAGATGGGTCACCTTGCCAGGATGGCTGGGAGCAGAGTTGTTCCCTGCCCCATATACATTTCAAAGGATTTGCCTCCAGCAAACTCAAAGATATCTAGTACTAGTGTTTTATGCCCCTAGACTTCTTCAAGTATTGGCAGGGGAAGGGAAGAACTTTCCAGGACCAGATGTTGAGGTAACCATAAAAAGGATGGCACTAGGTGTGAATACCTGAGCAACTCTGCGATACACTCCTGGACCTGAAGACATTACAGAAGAATGACTGTCTTGTTCCCCAGAGGACTGCCCTACTGCTTGAGCCCAGCCTTGTTTCCCAGAGGACTGCTATGCTGCTTGAGGCTTGCCTTGCTGTCTGCGAAAGAAAACTAGACCTGCTCCCTTCATCCCATGCTACCCGAGTGTCTTCAAGGTTCAATTGGCTGTGCTCTTGTTCTGAGCTACAGGGACAAAACAAGCTCCTGATGCCTCCCTGCAACTGCCCAACTGACCTGTTGCAACTAGACCTGCCTAGACCTGCAACTCAACCTGGCTGAGCCCTGCTGACCTCTACTAGCATAAGACCCTGATCTGCAGGCCCTGGACCCTCGGATGCAAGGATGGAATCAGAGTGCACTTCACTTTTAAAACATTAGAAATTCTAAAGTTCTGGAATCTACTTGCTAGAATTTCAGAAAAAACTTTAAAATTGCATCTCATGTTCTACTGATTGAGGTTTTGTTCTCATTTTATTAATTAACATTTACTCCTATTTATCTGAATGGGTTTGGAATTTTTCTTGTGCTATGTTTTCACTTTATTACTGCTTGTATTCTACATAAAAACTTTACACAGTGCCTCTAAGTTAAGACTGACTGTTTTTGTGCCATGCTACCAGAGGATTAAGTACAAGTTAATTAGTCTCTTTAGTGGTTTCCCCGGACATGGATTGGGTTGTTGCTTGAGTAAGGTTTTCATCCCCATCAATCAATAACCTGATTTCTTGTGCCTGAACTTTGCAACCATGAAGCAAGTACGTGTTATTAACAAGGATACAATTGTTTCAGTCCCCACCTGCTATTAATAGCTTTCGTTTAATATAACAAGGGTGCCTTCTTATCAGGGCTGGTAATAACCCGCAAGCCATTTTCACTGTGCCTGCCGTCTCTGAATAAAGTATATATATATTTTTTTTGAACTGTAGTGACTTACTTGGCCTACAGACAGCTTTAATCAACCGATGTGTCATTTCTGGATACCTGCAGTTTATAATCACACAATCCCCGTCTATGGGTTTAGGGGTGGACCCCATCCAATTAATTCTCCTTACTAGTAGGATATCATCATCCTCAGAGATGGAGAATTTGGTATTCCGGGATAGCCAGTGGCACGTGCTGTTCTTCATTTACCAATGGCTCTCCTCTCTGTCACTGGAAAGTGAAGGTACTCCAACCAGGACTGCCTCATATGGGCTGCAATCTGGGGGTAGATCGATATTAGGCAGGGGCCGTCAAGGTTGGGATTGTATCTTCCGGTCCAGTGACAGCCACCTGCCTCTTCTATTTTCTTCTTCTTGTTACATATTTCCCCTTCTTACAATGGTTCTGCAGGATTTGGAATGGCCCACTCTGCCCGGCATAGCTGGGTTTACATGTGCACCTGGTGGTAGTGCTGGATTCTGTGGTAATTGTAATATCTGATTCGCTAAGTTGGTGTCGATGTTAACACTTTTCCCCACATTGCCCACATTGCCCACATTATCCAGTGCTTGATTAAGAAACTGCTTGATGGCTGGAAGTGACAGCAAGGGCTCTATTTTAGACGACAGGTCTCTTACTGCCCCTTCCAAGGCATGCACTCTGTCCAGCAGGGGGGTAATGACCGTTCTCAACATTATACTTACTTGATCCCACACCGATGTTTATGTGCTTACCCAGGAAGGTAGGACAGGCTGAGGACAGAGCAGGCTGAGCAGTGTACAGTGTCTGGGCAAATGCAGTGGCAGGGAAAATCATGGGGGTGCGAGTCGTTGCTCCTGTACCGGCTTGATCTGCACTCTCCGTACCTGGGTGCCTTCATGGCCTGCCTGTCTGTCAGAGAACCATCCTTGAACACCGCTGATGGGTGTTGATGGGGGGT
This sequence comes from Triturus cristatus, assembly GCF_964204655.1. Lineage (NCBI taxonomy): Eukaryota > Metazoa > Chordata > Amphibia > Caudata > Salamandridae > Triturus > Triturus cristatus. Next base: position 885,722,383 of record NC_140583.1, read on the forward strand.
GTTGATGCAGGGGTTGATTTTGTGGTCCTATTGGGCTCAATTGATGGAGTATTTGGGCTGTATTGGGCAGACAAGCGTGGGTCTTCGCAGCGCATCTGCAGTCCGCACCCGATCCTAGTCAGGCCGCCTCCACAGGCAGCCGAGTTGCACACTTAGCAGCCAACCGCTAATAGCGGCTGCGCTTTTCTTTTCCTTTGCCCCTCTGCTCCTCTCTCTCCTCTGGTCCGCATCCCGCAGGGGTTGGATGGTTGAATGGTTGGACGGGCGCAGTTCTTGCCGGTAGCTCAAGCGGAGCCCAGGAACGCTTGCTCGCTCGCTCCTCACTCCTCTGCTTCCGTGCAAGAAAGGAATCCAAGGTGGTCCCACTTCCTTCTTTTTCTTGACCATCTATTAAAAGACCAGATGCCAGAAGTGTGGGTAAAAATAAACTTTAGGGTTGCCAATGGTTTGTTACTGGTGCTATCAATGTCAATGTCAATGTCAATGTCAGTGACAGCTATACCGAGGGCAAGGCCAAGCCAACAACCAGGTCAATGTCAAGAGAATTTCACCAGTGAGCCAGAGTGGGCAAACAGTGTGCAGCTGTATTCAGGATTAAGGATTAAGGATTTAGCACACCAGGCGCTAACATCTGCTGACCAGTGGTAGACCAACGTAAACCAGCAGTTGTCATAATGCCGTTAGATATAATTAATCAGATAGACTATTTCTTCCCTTTGATCAGTAACTCTCCTAGGGGTAAGCCAGGAAAAGGCCACTTGAGAAATCCAGCTGTGGTACAGCAGCAGGGGGCAGCAAACAGGTGGCAAACCAGTGGCACAGCAGTGACAATAGATTGTATAGCATCAGGCAGGCATCAGGTTGAAGAATATTAGGTTATTACCTTTTCCACTTACCTCCTCCCCCTGTTTCCAGTTTCCAGTCCGATAGTAGTCCTGCCGCCACCTCCACGCATGCAACAGTGTCACAATCTCCCGAAGTTTGATGATATTGTGAAGGTCTGATGAAACTATAAGACTCAGTAACTATCCCAGTAGCACAAGTACAGGGCAGCACAGGGATGACACCCTTAGGCAAATATAATATAGAATACTAAAAAAAAAGTAAATCATTCATTGGCCTCAAATGTCCCAGAACCAAGTATCCAGAAAGTGTTTTAACCTGCAACTCTTTGACTGCATAAAAAGAGCTTTAAAAACACTCCACAGCTTCACATTCAATGCAAGACAAAGAATACAGTTAAGAGCACTATACAACACAGAGGGCTATATTCTCAAGGAGCTATCGCCGAGTTAACTGCACTGTAACGCAGCCAAAGTTGCGATAAATTTGCCGCCCTATTCACAAGCTGGTGCTAACCCATATCACCAGTTTTCCGGTGATAGCAGCTGCAAAAAACATCACCACAGTTGACCCCGGCAACTATCGCTAATGAGATGCAGAGTAGGCGTTCCCGTGTAAAAAGCCGCAATAACACCACTCCTTAACATTCTCAACGACCAGCCTGATCTGCGATATGATCACAAAACAGGCGATAAGGCACGTTCGTTAGCACAAGGAAACTAACACCTGCTCAGACCTGGTGCTAAGTCAGACTACAACCTGCACTACATAAGAGAGCCCAGCCCAGAGCCACAACTGAAGAACAACAGATGCCATGGATCCATTGAACATGCGTGCCGGACACCCAAGAGGGCCACAATTCCCACAGCCACCATCCCCAGCATCCCCCCTCTCCGGCACCCCCCACTCCCAGCCACAGACTTGCCACATCAACTACACTGAATCATGTACCAAATAACCCACATTATGTTGCACAATCACATCTGGTGACATGCATGTGTCGTCACAAAAATGAGATTCACACATTCACCTTCGAAGCAACAAATGATAATTTATTAAAATAAACACAGAACAGAAATGAAGACATATGGCGGCTCCCCTTGGGATATTCCGTAGGTCACAGCCTGCAAGACAAAAATCATGATGACAAGGTGTGTCCTGCGCACATCAAGGGCCAGAGAGTAAGCGAAGGAGAGAGAGAGAGAAAGAAAGAAAGAAAGAGAGAGATAGACGGACAGAGAGGGGGAGAGAGAGACATACTGACAGAGAGGGCGAGAGAGAGATAGACGGACAGAGAGGGAAGAGGGAGATATACAGACAGAGAGGGGGGAGAGAGAGAGAGACAGACGGACAGAGATGGAGAGAGAGAGACAGACGGACAGAGAGGGAGAGAGAGAGATAGACCGAAAGAGAGGGGGAGAGAGAGATAGATGGACAGAGAGGGGGAGAGAGAGATAGATTGACAGAGAGGGAAGAGAGAGCTAGAGAAAAGAAGAGAGGGACAGAGAGAGAGAGTGCCGACACTACGCACCCAGGCCACACTGGTCACCTGCTGCCACCGGTGTGTCTCCAACCACCTGCCGGTATAGTGCAGTTCACCAGGTCCCACATCTGAGACAGACCCGTCATCTGATACTAAGGCCAGATACCTGAATGGCAAAGTACATACAATGCAAAACCAAAGGCGATGATGGACGGAGTGTTGAACATTGCAAGCACTCACCCCCAGTCAACTGATCTGGGTTTAATCCATCATCATTCTTTAGCTCACTCCGCCACCCCAGTTCAGACATGGCATATGCAAATCAGTCTGACCCTGTGCCTCGTGGGAACAGTCCAGCCCGAACTGCCAAGCCATGTCTTCCATGGACCGGAAACAAGCATCCTAGGACCAGTTTCGGGTTCATAACCCTCATCAGCCAGGCTATCTTGGATCCAGTGACAAAGTGAGCAAGGGACCCACCTCTGGGCATACCCTGCCAACTTGGGGCGAACAAAGCAAAACCAAAGGCGATGATGGACGGAGTGTTGAACATTGCAAGCACTCAACCCCAGTCAACTGATCTGGGTTTAATCCATCATCATTCTTTAGCTCACTCCGCCACCCCAGTTCAGACATGGCATATGCAAATCAGTCTGACCCTGTGCCTCATGGGAACAGTCATGCCCAAACTGCCAAGCCATGTCTTCCCTGGACCGGAAACAATCATCCTGGGACCGGTTTCGGGATCATAACCCTCATCAGCCAGGCTATCTTGGATCCAGTGGTAAAGTGAGCAAGGGAACCACGTCGGGCATACCCTGCCAACTTAGGGCAAACAAAGCAAAACCAAAGGGGATGGTGAACGGCGTGTTGAACATTGCAAGCACTCATCCCCAGTCAACTGATCTGGGTTTAATCCATCATCATTCTTTATCTCACTCCGCCACCCCAGTTCAGACATGGCCATATGCAAATCAGTCTGACCCTGTGCCTCATGGGAACAGTCCAGCCCGAACTGCCAAGCCATGTCTTCCCTGGACCGGAAACAAGCATCCTGGGACCAGTTTCTGGCTAATCAGCCTTCATCAGCCAGGCTAGCTTGAATCCAGTGGCAAAGTGAGCAAGGGACCCATGTCTGGGCATACCCTGCCAACTTAGGGCGAACAAAGCAAAACCAAAGGGGATGATGGACGGAGTGTTGAACATTGCAAGCACTCACCCCCAGTCAGCTGATCTGGGTTTAATCCATCATCATTCTTTAGCTCACTCCGCCACCCCAGTTCAGACATGGCAATATGCAAATCAGTCTGACCCTGTGCCTCATGGGAACAGTCCAACCCAAACTGCCAAGCCATGTCTTCCCTGGACTGGAAACAAGCATCCTGGGACTGGTTTCAGGTTCATAACTCTCATCAGCCAGGCTATCTTGAATCCAGTGGCAAAGTGAGCAAGTTACCCACGTCTGGGCATACCCTGCCAACTTAGGGCGAACAAAGCAAAACCAAAGGGGATGATGGACGGAGTGTTGAACATTGCAAGCACTGACCCCCAGTCAACTGATCTGGGTTTAATCCTTCATCATTCTTTAGCTCACTCCGCCACCCCAGTTCAGACATGGCATATGCAAATCAGTCTGACCCTGTGCCTCATGGGAACAGTCATGCCCAAACTGCCAAGCCATGTCTTCCCTGGACCGGAAACAATCATCCTGGGACCGGTTTCGGGATCATAACCCTCATCAGCCAGGCTATCTTGGATCCAGTGACAAAGTGAGCAAGGGACCCACGTCTGGGCATACCCTGCCAACTTGGGGCGAACAAAGCAAAACCAAAGGCGATGATGGACGGAGTGTTGAACATTGCAAGCACTCAACCCCAGTCAACTGATCTGGGTTTAATCCATCATCATTCTTTAGCTCACTCCGCCACCCCAGTTCAGACATGGCATATGCAAATCAGTCTGACCCTGTGCCTCATGGGAACAGTCATGCCCAAACTGCCAAGCCATGTCTTCCCTGGACCGGAAACAATCATCCTGGGACCGGTTTCGGGATCATAACCCTCATCAGCCAGGCTATCTTGGATCCAGTGGTAAAGTGAGCAAGGGAACCACGTCGGGCATACCCTGCCAACTTAGGGCAAACAAAGCAAAACCAAAGGGGATGGTGAACGGCGTGTTGAACATTGCAAGCACTCATCCCCAGTCAACTGATCTGGGTTTAATCCATCATCATTCTTTATCTCACTCCGCCACCCCAGTTCAGACATGGCCATATGCAAATCAGTCTGACCCTGTGCCTCATGGGAACAGTCCAGCCCGAACTGCCAAGCCATGTCTTCCCTGGACCGGAAACAAGCATCCTGGGACCAGTTTCTGGCTAATCAGCCTTCATCAGCCAGGCTAGCTTGAATCCAGTGGCAAAGTGAGCAAGGGACCCATGTCTGGGCATACCCTGCCAACTTAGGGCGAACAAAGCAAAACCAAAGGGGATGATGGACGGAGTGTTGAACATTGCAAGCACTCACCCCCAGTCAGCTGATCTGGGTTTAATCCATCATCATTCTTTAGCTCACTCCGCCACCCCAGTTCAGACATGGCAATATGCAAATCAGTCTGACCCTGTGCCTCATGGGAACAGTCCAACCCAAACTGCCAAGCCATGTCTTCCCTGGACTGGAAACAAGCATCCTGGGACTGGTTTCAGGTTCATAACTCTCATCAGCCAGGCTATCTTGAATCCAGTGGCAAAGTGAGCAAGTTACCCACGTCTGGGCATACCCTGCCAACTTAGGGCGAACAAAGCAAAACCAAAGGGGATGATGGACGGAGTGTTGAACATTGCAAGCACTGACCCCCAGTCAACTGATCTGGGTTTAATCCTTCATCATTCTTTAGCTCACTCCGCCACCCCAGTTCTGACATGGACATGAGCAAAAAAAATGATGGATTTAGGCACGGATCTCTGTACTGGGGTGAATGTATGACATTGTTCTGCATTCTGTCCATCAACTGTTGTTTTTGCATTTGTCACCTCAAGTGGGAAGGGTATGCCCAGACGTGGGTCCCGTGCTCTCCATGCCCCTGGAATCAAGCTTTACTGGCTGAAGAGGATGAAATCGGTCCTAGGATGCTTGTTTCCAGTCCAGGGAGGACCTGGCTTGGCAGTTCGGGCAGGACTGCTCCCTTGAGAGGGTCAAGACTGATTTGCATATGGCTGGGTTCAAACTGGAGCGGCATGGTGAGCAAAAAAACGATGGATTTAGGCCCAGATCTATGTACTGGGGTGAATGTATGACATTGTTCTGCATTCTGTCCATCAACTGTTGGTTTGCATATGTCACCCCGAGTGGGAAGGGTATGCCCAGACGTGGGTCCCGTGCTCTCCATGCCGCTGTAATCAAGCTATCCTGGCTGAAGAGGAGTGAAACCCCGAAACTGGTCCTAGGATGCTTGTTTCCAGTCCAGGGAGGACCTGGCTTGACAGTTCGGGCTGGACTGTTCCCATGAGGCACAGGGTCAAGACTGATTTGCATATGGCTGGGTTCAAACTGGAACGGCATGGTGAGCAAAAAAACTATGGATTGAGGCCTAGATCTCTGTACTGGGGTGAATGTATGACATTGTTCTGCATTCTGTCCATCAACTGTTGTTTTTGCATTTGTCACCCCGAGTGGGAAGGGTATGCCCAGACGTGGGTTCCGTGCTCTCCATTCCACTGGAATCAAGCTATCCTGGCTGAAGAGGGGTGAAACCCCGAAACCAGTCCTAGGATGCTTGTTTCCAGTCCAGGGAGGACCTGGCTTTCCAGTTCGGGCTGGAGTGTTCCCATGAGGCACAGGGTCAAGACTGATTTGCATATGGCTGGGTTCAAACTGGAACAGCACGGTGAGCAAATAAACGATGGATTTAGGCCCAGATCTCTGTACTGGGGTGAATGTATGACATTGTTCTGCATTCTGTCCATCAACTGTTGTTTTTGCAAAGTACATACAATTGCATGCGACATCATTGCCTGTCCGCCCCTGTGCAGCCAGGCAGCGGCACCCCAGCCCCTCCTGCCTCCCAGCGGTGCATGCCCGCTCCTGCGCACCCAGGCCTCACTGCTCACCTTCCGCCCTTGGCGTGTAGCAATGAGGGCCCACTACGTGCCGCTGCAAGCCACAAGCCCGGGGCCCACGGACATAGCACCCTCCACATCATGCAGCCCCACTCCGCAGGCCACCAGGTCTCACACTTGGTGCTGGGTCTTGATTTCTCCATGGTAGTGGATATACCAGTGCACCCAGCATCATCGCAGGCTGCACACCCACTCAGCCTCATAGGTGCCACTAACTCTGTGATCCAGGAGGCACCGCCACGTGGCGGTAGGCCCGCGCTGCCCACTGGCTCAGGCCTACACTGCGGTCCAGCAGGGCACACAAAACCTGAGCCGTCCAGACCGCCGGGACGGGGCATCATCACGGGCTGCACACCCGCTCGGCTGGACAAGGAAGTAACAAATGCGTGTGTCGCTGTTGTTGCGTCAGCGCCACCCGGACAACAGCCGGCAATGTGTCACCCTGCGACCCAAGTCCAACGACATGAGTCACATGGACCACACTTGAAAGACCATACACATGACACATCTATGTGATTCGGAATGTTTAATGCACATTCAGATGAGTGTTGCATCTGGAGCAGTACAGGGCCATGCAAAGCCCACTTTCAAATGTTGGCCCATGGAGGGCCAGCCAGAGTCATTCAGGGAAAGACAAGTCCAAAGGAAGTGGAAGAGTTCAGTCCGCAGTCTGTTAGCTGTGTCATTGGCGATCAAACAGAATATGGCAGTCCATTGCGAGGTCCAAGGTGAGTGTCGCAGAGTGTATCATGGGACATTGGAAGGTGATGAAGCAGAGGGCAGAAACAAGCTGAAACGGCCATATGGCGGAGATGAATGCTACAGTTTTCTCCATACCAGTGAGGCAGTTTCATCCGCATCTTCGTCCTCTGCTGTTTCATATGCCTCACATGTGGGTGGTGTTGGCCTTTCTCCAGCACTGTGTGGCAGTGACACCTCAGGGGCTGGAGGTGGAATGTTTGCCACACTGTATGGCACTGACACTTCAGGGGGCGGTGATGTGGATGTAGTGGTAGCAGCAGCATGCATCGGCGCCAGGCCTTGTGGAAGCAATGCCATGAGGATGGTTTTGAGGTCATTGTGGAACCCAGCTACCTGTAGTTGGTGTGCAGACATGGCAGCCGCTCTTTCCGCATTGGCCCACTCCATGGTCTCCATGAGCCTCCGCATGAGTCCCAAATCCCGGGCGAGCTCGCTGGAGCCACCCTGACTAGACAGTCATTCTTGTCGCGCAGTCAGGACTCTGGCGTGTTATCCATGGTGCGTTGGAGGGCATGGAGCGGACTGTCGGTGTCCATTAGGGACTGTGAGTGGTCCCTGATGGGACCAAGCCACCCACGTATGGCATCTAGTTTGTCTGCAATGCGGTCGAAGCCTACCAGCACCTGTTCTGCCAGCTGCTCCTGACATCCCAACACACAGCGTTGGAAGGCCATGTGTACTTCGTGGGGGTCCTGGGAGGCAGCCGTGGTGGTGGGTGCTGCCTGCTGTATGGTCTGTGAGGGGGTGGGGTGTCCCTGTTGCAGCTGGGCTGCCCTGCTCCTGGAGGTGGGCTGTGGAGACTGTTAATGAACTCTTGGAGGGCGTTGGAGTCGAAGCTGTGGTGGTCCTCTTCGTCATCGGAGAAGAGAGGTTCAGGCTGCTCTGCAGGAGGTGTTGATTGTCCCTCTGCAATGTGAAGGGGAGATGCAGTTTAACAATATGTTCACATGTGTGTTCGCGCATTGTACATGTTTACATACAGACTGCATGACCGTGTGCATCGTGGCTGTTTCGAAGGGGCTGCCCATTTGCTGCGGGAAAGTGGACATTTCGACAACATCACGGATGTGTGTTTGTACTTGTACAATATAAACTCAGATTTCCATGCAATGCCACTTCTGATTGGCCAGTGTCACCCAGTCAGCACCAGTTGTGTCCTGTGTGCTGGTGTGGACGTGTTGGAGTTTGTGCCACTTTGTTGTCAGTGTTGATGTTCTCTGCATGTTATGTGTGTGTGCTGCATTGGGGGGTGGCCCCTGATGCTCCTTTTTGCTACCCCTTATCCCAGTCATGCGGTGTGCCTTTGACTTCTGTGCTTGTACAGTACTGACATGTAGCATACTTGGGTACATTGTTCTCTTGGTGAGAGTTGGGGTCTCGGGCATGATTTGTCCGCAGATGTGCTGTGCTTACTTGTGCATGTGTGCCATTGTGCCCATCACCCCCTTCCCCCCAGCCCCTGGTCATCACTCACCCTGGTGCTGGTCCCCTGACTCCAGCCACCGTCTCCCCACTGATGACTGTGGACACCATTTCCTCCATCTTGTCCAGCTCTTCCTGTGGCGCTGGGCTCCCACCTCCAGTTTGCATTGCTGCCTTCCGGTTGTTTGCGAGTTTCAGCTTTGTTTTGCTCTTGACGTCATTCGAGTGCCTCTTGACCTCATCCATTGGACTCTTCAGCACTCCCACTGCATTCACCTTGTGCACGATGGCCAGCCATAGTCCATTTTTTGTTGCCAATGACACAGTGGAGGTGACGAACAGTAGTTGATGGTGTTCGACCAACTCCGTTATCAGGATCCTGTTTTCCTGCGGACTGAAACGCTTCTTCCTACTCTTCTTCTCCTTGCCCTTCCCTGACCCCGAGGTCCCAGGCAGGTCTTCCGGGGGCTTGTGGGTTCTGGTTCTCCGTACTTGCTCCGGCAACATCCATTGTGGTTCGCTGTTGTTTGGCATTTGTTTGTCAGTTTTTTTCCTACTTTTATGGTGATTGTTCCCACCTGACGCGTGGAAATTGCAGGCCTGTAGCTGGTTTTCACTGATTTTGGTATCGCGATTGGCCTCATCGCATCTTTTTTTGCGTTCGCATTTTGCTTTTTTGCTGTGTGGCGTTGATTTTATCGTGGTCAGTTGACGCTTTATCTGGTGACTATCGCATGGTACCACCGTGTTGTGAATACCTGGTTAACACGGCATAAAATTCCCGCGAACGACTGCGATGTTGTGGGTTGCGCTAAGTAACTTTTGTGATGGTTTTCACACGTTCTTGAGAATATACCCCAGAGAGTGCTTACTAAGGTAGAGGCCGAGTACACCTGCAGAGAGCGACGTCCACAATGTGCCCAACAGAAACCTGAAATCAGCTCGCCTTCGAATGAAATAAACCTGCTGCTATATGCCTAGAATTCAAGGAGCCCAGAATGTGGAACTGACTAAGCCCATACCTTAGTGTAGAACCAAACGACAATCTTTTCAGAAAAGGACTGACAACAGTTCACGCATGCATTAAGCTAAATTTCTCATCCAGGGGTCTGTTTTCTAGGCGTCAATCTGCATAACTATGGTGAGGCCCTTCGAGCCTAAACTGTTCTGGGGTTGTTTGTGTTGCCATTCAAATGGGGCATAATCTGACAGTTTGGACAGGATCCTTGCTGATTTGCATATTTTTTCTCCAAACCTTGAGTGGCAGAAGGCGCAAAATAATGCTGAATGGATTGCAGCCCAGAGTAATTACCAATTGCTGAGATTCAGCCAAGCTTATCGCCCAACATTTCTTTGCTTTTCTCCTTCATACCCACGTGTTTAAGAGGAACAGAGGCCTTAGCAGAACAGAATGTAAACAAGGATGTATGCGCCACTTTTTAATTCCTTTCCACTTCTTGCCCTTCCCCGGGGCCCTTATCAGCAAATAGGTGGCAGTCACGTGTGCTGGCCCTGGTATTTTGGCACATCGGTGTCCATGGGGTTATTAAAGAAGCAAAGGGGGTAAGTATGGGCATGCCAAAGCAAAACTGCCAAACATCAACAGTACCTGTCTAAACTGCAGCCACTTCAGACCTCGTTTTTAATAGGTTCATCTCTCGTGCACACATTCAGATCATGGCAATACACTACTCTTGTGTAAGGTATTTCTGATCCCAAAACGTACATTTCTGTGTATCCGTCAGCTTACTGGCACTATTTTACGTACTTTCGAGGAGCAAAGTGTACTTGAGATTCTTCAGCAAAACTAAACAAAGGAATGTCACAGACTCAATCAATCACAGAGTTTCTCTTCTCATGACCCTTCAAATGTTTCCTTCTCAGCACATTTCTGTCACAAGACTTCAAAATGAGCTTGCCTTGCAAATAGAAATAGCATTATATCAATGAAATTGCTGTTTGTAGTGGTCTTCTGCTGTCTCCAGAGACGTTGTAAGGCACGGGCAAAGCGGACAATCCCTGAAGGCGCCCTCCTTTCAAGGTGCCCCGTGGCAAAGTGATTTATCTCTTTAGATCACCTATTTGTCTGTTTCATCCTCTTCCCCTCAGCCAACATCTATCTACCATAGACTCTTTGGGCCCGATTCACAGAATTAACTTAAGACAAAACCCTAAACTTACTACTTTTGGTATTCACAGAAGTTAGGATTTTGTCTTAAATTTGTCTTAAGACAAACTTAAGACAGACTTAAGACAGACTTAAGACAAACTTAAGACTTAAGACAGACTTAAGACAGACTTAAGACAAAATCCTAACTTAAGTCTGTCTTAAGTCTGTCTTAAGTTTGTCTTAAGTCTGTCTTAAGTTTTTCTTAAGTCTGTCTTAAGTTTGTCTTAGTCTGTCTTAAGTCTGTCTTAAGTTTGTCTTAAAACAAACTTAAGACAAAATCCTAACTTCTATGAATACCAAAAGTAGTAAGTTTAGGATTTTGTCTTAAGTTAGTTCTGTGAATCGGGCCCCTTTTCTCTACCAGGTGTCTTAAGAATTTGGGGCCCGAGCCAAGACATAATGTGGCTGTTTTTCTGTGACACCGTGTGTGTGCGTGAATTAGGAGAAAACGTGTAATAAATGTGATAGCTCATCTGTACGGGGACCAAAAAATATGTTTCGCCAGAGGCCCCAAACGTCCTTAAGGTGACGCTGCGTCAACCTCCATGCTCCTCTTTAGTGTGCAATGGTGTGCATTAAACTCCATGAGCCTGTTTGCAAACTCAGCCCAGTTTGCAAGAAGAACCCTTCTTTAGGGTCGGGTGAATTCTTTTGCAGACCCGTGGCTGTCTCATGGCTCCCATCTGTGCTCATTCCCCAATTCACTCAGAACATACCGCACAGAGTTGTATGCCCTTAAATCTCGTCCATCGTTTACAGATCTGAAACAAAACAAAACTCATATTATTCTCAGGTTTTATCTCTGGATTCACAGCCCTCAGTACTTCACTGGCAGAGCTAGGACACGCGTTGTTTGTTGGATTCCTGGCTGCGCCCCAGCACCAAATGGGTTATTCATTGCATTTTACAGTTTATCCAAGAGCATCTGTAGAACAACACATATTTGAGGAGATATTAAAAAGCTAGCAAGTGGGTTCCAACACTTTGTAACTAGCTAAATTATTATTATTAAGTCATTTGTTTGCTAAATTATGCTCAGAAACATTTATATTTACTCTGTCTTTTTCAGGCAGTGGCATTTTTATTCTTCCACTTGGCATTTTGACCAGTGCTGCCATAGTGAGATGTTTATTTATGCTTTTAATGTGATATCATTAGCACTAATGTACATTTTTGGCTCGCGGTAGAGTGGGAACAACTTCAGTGAAAACCTCTAACATTTGTATGCTTCAAAGGAGCATAGAATCTGTTGGCAGATAGGAGCTATTAGGCACATATAATTTGTCACTGTTCCTGCCCACACTAACCCTTCTTGCCCTTTTCAAACTGCAGTTTTGACCCCTTAGATAATTGCTATTGTTCTGCTTCTCTCTCTAATGACTAACTATGTTACTAATTATAAATCTCAATAGCGCACAGTTCGGATAAATGTCTTCTCCCTGCGAGTTTCACCTGCAGATAGCGAGAATGTAATTATGGCAATAAAGGCGTGTGCAGTATTTTCGGAGGCACTACTGAATACCAGTCATGTCAGAACGTGGGCGTGTCCTACTGTTTTAAGTCGTCGTAAGCCGTGTTACAATATTTCTGCCAATCGCCAGGCCGGTGACAACATCACATGCAGGGGTGTCACAGAACGAACTGATGCCATGGAACTATTGCCACCAAAGATAATATAGTGATAATGAAAGCAAATGACGTTACAGAAAGTAACAGGGAAGTATGTCAAGAACTAATGGCAATAACACTAATAACACTCATAATTATAATAATAATAAAAAATAATACCTGAGATACTCGACAGAGTGGCAGTCATTCAACTAAAATGAATATAATACAGCAACAATGAAATAATTAGGTGCGATGTGGAAAATAAAATATAAGAGCCAAAAACAGGGAAGTAACAACCAATAAGGACATTTCTGTGAACAAGTAAACAGAGAATATTAATTGTATTGAATAACTTCATGATTAGATTTCACACTGGCACACTGTGTGGAACTTCCATTCGCATTTCATTCTGGTATACTCACGGGTACGTCTTGAAATGTGTGATGGGGCGCTTTATTACAGTTTCCCAATCAGGTAAAACACTGCTGATCACTGTTTTATTGGGAATCTACTTGATTGCCAGCTGTGTGCACAGCAGAAACTGTGTATGGTTCACATGAGATTGTATCATCAGCCTCTCCAAAGAGCCTCCATAAGAAATTCCTGAGTAATCAGATTGGCTTGAGGTTGATCTGTAGGTCCCTCTACATCTTCTAATTGAAGAGTACCGGACGATGTAGGGATACAAGCTTGAGGTGCCAAGATTTGCGGCGTGGTTGGGGCCCGGCTGACTGGAGTAGCTGGAGTAGCTGGAGTAGGGGAACAGCTGCTGTTGTCATAAAATGGGACTTAGAGAAAAGCGGGAAATGCTTGCAGCAAACTGGGAGGAGACAGTGCTGGTATGTACTTCTGTCCTCGGCTCGGGGGGCTCTGTATCTGGAATTGAAAAGCCTCCAGAGCTTCCTGGCATTAATTGCTTTCCCTGACATGGCGACCTGTCCTACTGGGGACTGCGCTTTCTCCTGTGCAATCAGCTGTTGGACTTTCAAGGCCATTCTTTGTTGGGCGTTTCACAAAATACACGTACTACCTGCTGTTTTCTCTGTGCCTGGTTTGGTAATTGACTCCCTTTGTGTTTCTGACTGCTGATTACTGGTCTTGGTGCCTGCTGGAGGGTTTGTGGTTGCTTTCCTTTGTTTTACTGAGTGCATACTTCTGTGCCTTATGCCTTCTTCATGTCTGTTCCTCACCCAGTTCTTCAGAGCTTGTGTTTTCTCTTTCTACTTACTTAGGATGCACCATTAGTTACGCCTAATTTTTGTATTTATATATTGTTTTTGTTTGTTTAATTAGTATTGCTTTTGAGATAGAGGGTAATTAACCAGCCCTCTACTTTTTTGGGCCCTTTTCCCCTTCGTCAGTTCGTCCCCATTCACCAGTCCAGTTTCTTTTACATACAAGCAGATATATTTTCTTATTGCTCACAACAGCCCGTAAATACGAATCCTCAGAGCAATGGCAGTAATGAAGCCTCAAGGAACTCAAAAGAAACTGACCCTGCTATTCAGAGCATGTTTGAAGTGATCCTTTCCGAAATCAAAGAGCTTTGGCTCTCACAAGCGGCTTCACTGCACGCTAGGCTCTCCTAGATAGAAGAGTCAATAGGGAAAATTCTGGAACGTTTGGATGAAGTGGAAGAGCGTGTCTCCAATCTGGAAGATAAAACCTCAACCTGCGAATAGGAACTAGCCCAATTCAAGCATAATGCAGAAGTTCTTGAATCCAAGTTGCAGGACATGGAGAACTTCAATAGACGATCTAATTTACGCCTAGTAGGTGTGCCAGAAACCACTGAGGGTCCACACGCTTGCGAGTGGGTCGAGACTCTCCTGAAGAAGGCAATTCCAGAACTGGAGGGAGACCTGACTATCATAAGAGCCCAAAGTTCCCTTCCAGAGATCTCCTAATGCAAGATTCCCTCGCACTATCTTATTGAATTTTGCGGATTTTCGAGTGAAGGAGAAGATTCTTACGAAAGCTATCGCGAAAAGAACATTATCGACGCAAGAAGTACCGAATTTTAGAATCTTCTCTGACATGTCAGCTAAGTCAGCTAAGAGACGGCGCAAATTCGTAAGAATGATTGACATGTTCAAATCCAAGGGAGCACCGGCATCCATTTTCAGCAGTCAAAACTGAAGGTTCTTGCAAAAGGAAAGTTCTATATTTTTGATAATGTCTCAAAAGCACAAGCACTACTTCAACAGATTTCGAATTAAGATAGAGCACCTGGAAGAGAGCAAGACATGAGTTTATATATTCATATCAGATAAAATGGAAAATTTAGTAATGAGTAATGAGAGGGCTCTTAAAATAAAGCATGAATAGGTTGGGGACCACCAGAACGGAGGAGGCTATTCAGCCTCAAGCAGCAGAAGCACACAAGGAAAGGGGGTGCAGCAACAAGCCACCCAACAATCACAACGGGGGAAGGGGATGGGAGGAGAAGTGGGTTACTCCTTCACGCAGACAGGGAGGTGAACGCCCAAAGGGTGCGAGGGGTGCACATGGTGCAAAGGGGAAGCAACGGGGAAAAAAAGGAGATGGCTTGTTTGAATCTAAGGGTACGTACGAAATGAAAAATCTACAGATCTTTATAAGATGGAATGGAAGGAAAATTTATAACATCTACAACGGTCTGGTGAGAGATCTAGGTAGTACTGTAATTATTATGCACTTTGGCGCTGGTTGCACTTTAGAGCTAATTTATTGAGACTATTGATTATTGGTCATTTAAAACAATTAAATGAGCTTTTCAGGCAGTTTTGTTAATTTTGGTATCCATTTAAAGAATTTTAAGCACTATTTTGCACTTTATGCCCAACGATAAATGATCTTCAGTGTATAGATGTTATATTCTGGTTAGAATTCCTTTTAGTGTCATACTGATATCAGTTGCTTTGTAGACGAATGTCAGGACTTGCACTGGAAGGCTGTGAGAGATCCGCTGGAGCCCCCTGAGGAACAAAGAGCATTGTGTCTTTAAGGAGCGAAAGGCTTGTTTTTACTAAACAGTTATTGCACTACCACTTTAAGGTTTACTTGCCTTAGAGATAATGTTTTTTTCCCTATAGTATGCAATTATGTACTACCCACTATGCACTATGCACTACGCACTTTATTTCGCATTGGCACTTTTATAGTTATTCAGATATTGAAAATTAAGGGAAATTATGAAACTGCTTATTCCCATTAAGCTTATTAATAGCACTGACACTTTATTGTACATTGTTTGTTAATTGTACACAAATCTGGGGGTGGGGGAATTCACCTCCCTCCCCTTTTTTTCTTTTTCTGCTGTGTGAAAATAGCTGTATGAAGACTGTTTTAGGAAAATTATTTTATAGTTTACTATTGTTGCACTTTGATCGCACTGTCACTTTATATATTATTACTCATAATTCATAGAAAAGATTTACGAGTAAGCACGTGTATACTAAGCCAAATATCTACCCCTATCGGCAATGGCGCCTAATCAACAGGCAACTAGAGATGGTGTTAGAATTCTTTCCTTTAACGCTAATGGCTTCAATAATAACATTAAAGCGAGGGTGGTGGAAGAATGGCTAAAGGGTTACTCCCAGACATTATTCTTCTGCAGGAAACCCACTATGTTGCGAATAAAAACCCCCATTCAATATACTTCAGAAATGGGCTGGCAACAGCTACCTATCATTGACAGGCACAGCTCAAAGAGGAGTGGCCATATTTTTTAACAAATGTTTTCCCTTTCAGCCAGCACATTCCTAGATAGACAAAGAGGGAAGGCGGGGATTAGTCAGTGGCACAGTCAATAACACCAGGCTGACCATAACCACGATCTATGCCCCAATAGAAGATAACCCTGCCTCTCTACTGGATCTCTTTCATGCATTAATGCTAATTCTCGGACCGATTATTTTAGGCGGAGATTTTAATTATTTACAGAATCCAGGACTAGATTCATCTTCAGGGATGCGGAAACAAAAAAAAACAGGAGTAGGGGCAATATTAAAGGAATGCAAAACTAAGTTAAACCTAGTGGATTGCTGGCGGTCAAGATACCCAGAGAAAAGAGAGTACTCATGCTATTCAGTAAAATATAACTCGGCCGCCAGGCTTGACTATTTTTTAATCTCTAAAGAATTGTCTCAAACTAACTGTACTTACACACAAAATAGTTTTTCGGATCATGCATTATTAAAACTAGAACTATCAGGAATAGGTAGGGACGGAAAAACCTCAAAATGGACATTTTATAGAATACAGTTGGAAGACGAAGATTGGTGTAGGGAAATTCAGAGGGAAATAGATGGGTCTTTTAGTATTAATAAGGGCACCGCTTCGATAGAGATGTGTGGGAGGTCTTTAAGGCCACACTCCGTGGGGTCATATCATCTAAACAGATCGCTGCCAGGCGGTCGCAATTGTTAGAAATCTTCTTGAAGCTAAAGTTAAGCTCACAAAGAGCAATATCTAAAGGACAAAAGCCCTAGGAATAAACGGGCCTTAGAGCTAGCATGCTAGGAAATGCAAGATTATTGTTACACCAAAGTTTATGCTTCCAATTCTGCTTATCTACAGAAAGTGTACAAAGAGGTGGAGTTCACAGGCAGATTTCTACCCTGGCAAATTAAGGATAAACAAGCTCAGAACAGGGTGCATGCATTGAGTAACAAGCTCACTAAGAGCCGCTGATGAAAACACGATACAGATCGAATTTGTCAGACATTATTAATCCATTTACTCCACAAGACAAGAGGTAGAGGGTAGAAAGTTAGACCTCTTTTTTAACGGATTACAAATTCCAGAACTAACTTCAGACCAACGTTTACATTTTATGGTTGTTGCTTCAGTGCAAGAAATGGAGGGAGTGGTTCAATCAATGGCCAATGGTAAAGCCTGCGGGGAAGATGGTATCCAATTGAATTTAAAAAAAAATGTAGCACAAGTTTGAATAACGAACTCGTAATATTGGCCAATCATATTTTACACGGTGGGGAAATACCATCCTCTTTTCGCACTGCTGTGGTTGTTAGTTTTTAAAAAAAGGAAAAAGATGAAGAGGATGTAAACTCATATAGACCTATCAGTTTGCTGAACTCAGATTCTAAGATCATATCTAAATTAATGGCCAATAGAATCAGCAACTGTATAGGGTCAGTAATTCATAAAGACCAGTGTGGCTTTGTCGCAGGGCGGCAACTCTCTTTTAACACCACTTTTTGTAATTGAAGCACTGGACTATGTCATACCAATCCCAGCCCAGATCATGTTTTTAGATGCTGAAAAGGCGTTCGACCTGGTGTGTTGGGAAAGCCTTTTTTATTCACTAGCAAAGTTTGGTTTTCCCACTGAGTTGGTTACAGTTATTTTAAAATGTTATGAGGGGGCAACGGCTCAAATAATAGTGAATGGCAAGAGGACCAGACAAGGTTGCCCCCTTTCTCCTCTGCTTTTCGCTTCCTTTATAGAACCTCTGGCAATAGCCATTCGTACTTTAGGCAACACAACATCCCCAATGCCTTGAATGACTAATATAAACCTATATGCTGATGACATAGCCCTTTTCTTAAAACCTGAAAGGGAAGTGCAAATGCAAATTTTTAATCTATTTAAGGAATTTCAATCTGTCGGTGGTTATAAAATAAATATATCTAAAACAGAGATTATGCTTTGCAATTGCACACCTGACTCGCTATTAGTAGATTTAGCTCCATTGATCAATACGCGACCCAAGAGGTATTTGGGGATATTCTTAACAAAAACATCAACGACCTTTATGATCTAAACTATATCCCCCTCATACATAAAATAAAGAAAAAACTGTCAAAATGGAAAGACCTCCCAGTTTCAATAATAGGACGAGTAGCCATATTTCTAATCATGATACTGCCTCAATGTAATTTCCTTTTTCTAACTATTCCTAACGTAGTGCAAATGAAGTTTTTTAAGGAAGTTCAAGGTCTTATTTCTACATTTATATGCGCAAATAAAGTGCCTAGGCTTTCAATGGATATGCTTTTTAGACCAGTGTCAGAAGGGGAACTAGCTCTTCCTGATTTGAAAGAGTACTATTATGCTAACTTTGCACACACCACATATAGAACTGCGAAGGTCCTACATATCAATAGGTACGATCATTTTTGTCTAGTCTTAATTTATAAGGAATATCTAATCCAAGATTTTATGCGTTTGATAAAAACTCCTAAAAAAGTAAGGTATAAAACCCTTCAATGGAGCATTAAACGGAAAAAACAGTTATATAAACATTATTCAATCCCACTATAAATGGAGAAACCCTCCTCTAGGATATCCAAATAGGGCAAGATTTATTATTAGAACCAGAAATTATGTCCAATTGGAAAAACCAGGGTTTTAGTAAAATTGGAGACTTTTTGATGGGAGGCTGGAGGACCTAGTCTGAAATAGAACCAACGCGGATTGGCTTGAGGTTCTCAACAATGCAACAAAAATGATTTCCGTGAGCACTCTGGCATCATTTATGCTTGCAGAAGTTGGTGATGTCCGCAAGCATATTTGATGTGGCAATAAGGAGTATTCCAGATAAATGACAGTTTGTTAAATCTTATTCATTGATGAAGAAGCTGTTCACAGGAATGCGCACTGCCAAACAGCACAAAAACACAGAAGAGCATGTTTTGGAGAATTTGTGAAAGAGTGTGAGGTACCATGTTCATTGTGAAGTGTCAGTATGTCATAGTCCGTACATGCTCTCTTCATTACACACTAACAGCATGCCTTCCGAAAGCATATGCTTGTAGTTACAGCTCATCACAGAGTTTTTTGGACCTTCTGTCTAAAGTAAAGTTGGGATCACCTACGGACAGTTGTCCGCCTCATATTTTAAAAGAAGTCTTTACCATTTTTTCTGGACCCGCCCTGGCACTTCTTAATAATTCTTTATCCCAGGGTTGTGTTCCGAGAGCTTTTAAAGAAGCAACAGTTGTCCCCCTGCTAAAAAAAACCAGGTGCGGACCCAGAGATCTTGACTAACTATCGGCTTATTTCCCTGCTTCCTTATCTGGCCAAAATACTAGAATCTCACATGGCCAAATGTCTTTGTGCCTTCATTGAGCAGTCGGATTACCTTGATCTTAACCAAGCAAGGTTCCGCCGAACCAACTCCACCGAGGCAGTAATACTGACTGTACTGGATACACTTCGAAAGGAAGTCGACAAGGGCTCACCCCAGGCCTTGGTGTTGCTGGATCTGTCAGCGACATTTGACATGGTTGATCATGGCATCCTGATCAACCGTGTCAGGACGGCCGTTCTCAAGGGGATGGCGTCCAGCTGGGTTAAGTCATTTCTCAAGTAACTTACTCTGTCAGTGCGCCTCTCCCAGGTTTCTGCACCTAAAATAGCAACAACATGTGGAGTACTGCAGGGTTCCTCACTGTCCCCTCATCTATTTAATCTCCACCTTCTTCCTCTACTTCACTCCCTGAAAACTAGGAAGGTATGCACGTTTAATTATGCAGATGAGCTTCTACTGGTGTTTTCAATCGATAATTCTCCTGATTCGATATCTGAATTCCAGGCAACGATGTTACACATCCGTGATTGGATGAATAACAACCAGTTAAAATTAAACCCAGACAAAACAGAAGTGATTCTGATAGGTGGTTCCTTGATCCCCTGGAACACACAGTTTTGGTCAAGTGAATTAGGCTCCCCGCCTAACCCTTCTTCCTCAGCTAAAAGTCCGGGAGTGATCATCAATAGTGATCTCACTATGAAATCTCAGATAGGAGCAGTGACCTCCACTTGTTTCTTCCAGCTGAGGAAGATAAGGAAGATTAGGAGATTACTCACTCGGGAAGCCCTAATCCAGGTGGTCCTAGCCATGGTGATATCACACCTGGACTATCTCACCAAAAGACTGCAGATGGTTCAGAACCAGGCAGCAAGTTTGATATATCAACAACGCAGATGGGAACATATATCCCTCACTGTGAAAGAGCTACATTGGCTTCCCATGCCGCAAAGATGTGCATTTAAAGTTGTCTGCCTTATTTTTAAAACCTTGCATGGTGCCAGCCCAAAATTCTTATCCAGACTTGTCCAGAAATACCTACCCGCACGGAGCTTATGCTCTGCCCATAAGAACCTTCTAATCATTCCTTCCTACAAATGGAAACGAATAGGTGGCTGCAGGTTTGCAGTACTGGCCCCCAGCTTCTGAAACACTCTCTCTTTAGATATATGAACCTGCACTGAATTCGTTAGATTCCGTAGACTTCTTAAGACTTGGCTATTTACCCAAGCTTATAACTAGACTTTATTGACAACTAACAAATGAGGTCCCAGCAAAAATTCTTAAGTCCAGGGCCAAGAAACCACTCGCTGTACGAGCGCTTTATAAGAAATTTTAACATTACACAACATAACATAACATAACATCACAATGAAACCTTCAAACTTTGTCTGAATTCGCTCAGCAGTCTGCTAATCAGCCCCAACTCATTGATAGAATTTGGAAATGACGGCCTAGGCACAGGTCTCTGAATCAGATCAACTTTATGAATGAAAGATAGGATATGCTCATATAAGTGGATTACAAATTAACGTTTTGCTTGTAGTTCTTAATTGAAGTTTGAGAGATTCTTGGTGACTTCTTCTAAGATGCCAAGGGGCATATGTTCAAGGAAGTGGCCGAGTGAGGTGTTAGCAGTCATGGCTTAATGCCTAACTCTGCCACTTCAGAAACGCAAGGCTGCACCATATTTACAAGGATATGGTGCAGCCTTGCGTTTCCCCCTGAGCTGGCGCTACACTTAGCAGTGTGATACCAAAGGAGATGATGGACGCTCCAGGGAAAGCATGGCTTCGCAGTTCGGGCTGGACTGTTCCCATGAGGCACAGGGTCAGACTGATTTCCATATGGCCATGTCTGAACTGGGGTGGCAGAGTGGGCTAAAGAACGGTGATAAATCAAACCCCGATCTGTTGACTGGGTGTGAGTGTTTGATTGGTTCTGATGCTCCGTCCATCACCACCCCCTTTCGTACCGCTTTGTTCGCCATAAGTTGGCAGGGTATGCTCAGACGTGAGTCCCTTGCTCACTTTGCCACTGGATTCAAGCAAGCCTGGCTGAAGACGGCTGAAATGCCAGAAACTGGTCCTAGGAAGCTTGTTTCCGGTCCAGGGAAAGCATGGCTTGGCAGTTCGGGCTGGACTGTTCCCATGAGGCACAGGGTCAGACTGATTTACATATGGCCATGTCTGAACTGGGGTGGCAGAGTGGGCTAAAGAACGGTGATGGATCAAACCCAGATCTGTTGACTGGGTGTGAGTGTTTGATTGGTTCTGATGCTCCGTCCATCACCACCCCCTTTTGTACCCCTTTGTTCGCCATAAGTTGGCAGGGTATGCTCATATGTGAGTCCCTTGCTCACTTTGCCACTCGATTCAAGCAAGCCTGGCTGAAGACGGCTGAAATGCCAGAAACCGGTCCTAGGAAGCTTGTTTCCGGTCCAGGGAAAGCATGGCTTGGCAGTTCGGGCTGGACTGTTCCCATGAGGCCCAGGGTCAGACTGATTTGCATATGGCCATGTCTGAACTGGGGTGGCAGAGTGGGCTAAAAAACGGTGATGGATAAAACCCAGATCTGTTGACTGGGTTTGAGTGTTTGATTGGTTCTGATGCTCCGTCCATCACCACCCCCTTTTGTAACACTTAGCAGTGTAGCACCAAAGCAGGCACCCTCGCACCATAGTGCAAGGGTATCTACGTGAAGGGGAAAGACTTTTTATGTACAGGTAGGGGGATCTTCCTGTATACATAAACAGTCCAAGGCATTTTGCTTTTTCTATGTGTGCTGCCCTGTGCAGCACACATGGAAAAAGCAAAAACAAGGAGAAATAATGCATTTCTCCTCGTTTCGCTAACTTAAGACCAGGTTTTCCCTGGTCTTAATTTTGGTGTTGCCTCCTATTTATTCTGCCCTTGTAAACAGGGGGCAATGTCAAAATCAATAGGTGTTGTGGTGGAACGCCCACTGCAACATCCACTGCCCACCCCTTTCATGCTAAGCGTAGCGTGAAAGGGGGCCTAATTTATAAGGCAGCGTTAAGCCACGTTAAGTTGCTTAACACTGCCTTGTAAATAAGGCAATGCCCCTATCGCCATCACAGCGTCGTAAAAAGTGATGTTGTGGTGGCGATAGGGGCTTGTAAATATGCCTCCAAGTCACTACGCCACACATGTCCTCGAAGCTTACATAATTTCCTTTATTTTTCACAAAGCACTTTATTTGTTCAAGAAGTGACTATTGTCTGTCTACAGTGGAAGCCATGTAGAGCAAATATTCTTGTTAAAAGTAAATGACATCATGGTCTGATCCTTTCTCAGGTAAAAATACTTGAAACTGCCTGAGAGGAACTAATTTGATCATATATAGAAAGAAACGTTTCCATCCCGTGGTTCATATCTATAGCTTGAGCCCCGGGTCTTGAATCTGGTGGCTACTGGTGGCATCACAAGACATTGCCCGACGATGAATGGATGAGCAGATACTTCCCTTCTAAGAATGGTCGTGTGACATGGATTGCTGTGCTGCTGCTGATGTTTCCACAAGTAACCTGTACTAGTATAGTTGAATGCTTCTGTGTAATATTTTGTTACTATTCATTTAGCGTAGCTTTAACAGACCGGTGTTAACATTGCTTGTATTTTCTTCGTAGCCCAACTCACAGAGTAGATGACGCTTTACCAACAAAACAAAGGTACGGATTAAACAGTATAGCAGTCATCTTCTCTCTCAGTCTTCCCATCCCCTTACCCCAATCACGTGTTAATTGCACTGTGATCTTTTGTAACAAGTGAGGGATGGAATAGTGGATTCATGTTGCTCCTCTTGGACCAACAACACCCCCATACATGCCAGAACACGTCATCTCCTGACACTTAGGGGCATATCAGTGTACCCACAACAATGTCCACCCAGATCATCATAGCATTGCACAACCATACACATCGAAGCAGAGCTCAACTATCCACCCTACACCATACCATACACCATAAAATACGCCATACAATACTGTCAATTAATTCACACATATATCTAAAGCCACCACCCTATGCCAAAGCTAAATATCCTGTTAGCACGCAAGTACATTGCCAGACTACCCGCTACACCCAACCAGCCTCAAAAACGTAGGGGCATATGTGCAAGCTCCTATCGCCACCACAACGTCACTTTTTCCAACTTTGTGGTGGGGATAGTGGCATTGCATTATTTACAAGGCAGCGTTAAGCCACTGAACGTGGCTTAGCACTGCATTGTAAATAAGGCCCACTTTCACGCTATGCTTAGCGTGAAAGGGGTGGGCAGAGTGTGTTGCGGTGGGAGTTCCACCACAACACCCATTGATTTTGATGCTGCCCCGTATTTGCAAGGACAGCGCCAGCATAAATAGGAGGCAGTGCCAAAATTAAGACCAGGTAAAACCCAGTCTTAAGTTGGGGAAACAAGGAGAAATGCATTATTTCTCCTTGTCTTTGCTTTTTCCATGTGTGCTGCCTTGTGCAGCACACATGGAAAAAGCAAAATGAGTTGGATCATTCATGTACAGGAAGGTCCTCCTTCCTGTACATATTCAGTCTTAAAAAAATGCCATTTTGTCACTTCCATGTGTGCTGCATTAAGCAGCACAAATAGAAGTGACAAAATAGCATTTAAAGATTGTTTATGTACAGGAAGGAGGACCACCTGTACATAAACAATCTTGCCCTGGACACAGGCACCCTTGCACTATGGTGCAGGGTGTCTGCATTGGCGCTATAATGCTTATTGTAGCTCCAGCGCATGGGGAAACGCAAAGCTGCACCATGTCATTGTAAATATGATGCGGCCTTGTATTTCTGAAGTGGTGGAGTGAGGCGTTAAGCCATGATGTCTAACGCCTCACTCCGCCACTTCCTTGAACATATGTCCCATAGGGGCTTATTTACAAGCCCCTTGCGCTGCCGGTACCTCAATTTTTTCCATATTAAAAGTGACGCATTGGTGGCGCAAGGGGCTTGTATATAATTTACACCTAATTGACATTACACTCTGTACCACCTAGTGCAGTTCACAAACATACTCTAGTCTGCAAGAATTCTCAAACCTTAGGTGAGCTGGTAGTGAACCAAATGAATCGGCGAGGCCAAATTAGTGGCAGAAGGTATGCCCCACAAATAAGAATAACATAAAACAACATAAGTTGACAGTTTCTTCAACAGCAGGATCTAATTGTTGTTAATTGAGCTGTGCCACACAAACGAGTACTTTCATCCAGACAAAAGATAAAAGCGTGACAGGCAGTGGGTCTTTCACTGAGTGAATTTCCACTGCTTGATAATAAGTTGTCATGATTCAAGCAAAGGTCGATGCGAAGGCTTATTTTTGTCCACCGTGGATCTTTTGTAAGGTAATACTAAAGAAATACATTTTATAAGTACTCTTTCAGAAACAACTGAACAGAAAATAGTTTTCCGTTTTTTGTTATCGCTGGGTTATAAAAAAAAATAATCCTGATTTATGTCTCCGAGTTCACTTGGACAGATATGAAAAGCAACATTTGTCCAAACATGTCTGGCTTCGAGAGTTCAAACAATCACCTCTGAACTGTCCTGAAAGGCGTAAATGTATGTTTCTTGTACAAATGACGCTTGAGAGTGTCTTCCTTTCGAACAACCCTGTTCTCTTGAAATATAAGCACCCCATGTTCCCATTTGCTGAATAAAAATCGTCAGTCTCAGTATCTACAAAGATTTAATATTTTGTTTGAATTCATAATTTGAGTGTAGCCGGCCATGGGACTGATCAAGCCAGAATTAAGTCATGAAAGAGGAAAATAAAGTTTAGAGATACAAGTGGAATAAGAAGCAAGTTAGTTCAGTCACAATTCTATTAACATACCAACTCTCTCCTTAATCTATAGCTCTCACATGCAAATTCAGTAGGTAAAATGTATTCAGCCCTTGGTGATTTGATTGTGTTCTCTCAGTGCTGTTCCAGTTTTATCTGTTCTTTAGCTAAGCAGCAGGCTGGTACTGCAGCTGTTTCAATTAACCCTGTTCTAGGCATGTTAGAGAGGTCAGTTGAGCTGTGCAATGTTTGTGTGTGAGAAAAATTGCAATGTAAACTCACATAGAAGCCTGAGGAATACAAGATCATTATAAACAGTGCAGTGGCGGCTCGCAGAGGTAAGAGCGGTGATGCGGGGCGGGGGAGTGGTGGAATTCGACAGACGACGGCAGCTGTGGCCCGTGCAGGTAAGAGTGGTGGGGGGTGGAGGGATTACGACAGACGACGATAAGAGAAAATTAAATATTAATTTTTATTTTCCCTCATGGTCATCTGTCGAATCCTCCCTCCCAACCGAGCCCCACTGCCCTACCGCTCTTATCTGAACGGGCCGCGGCTGGATGACGGGATAAGTAATAATAAATAAATAAATAACACCACGGATCGCCGAAGTGGCGATGCGGCGAGCACAAAGTAGGTGGTTTTATTTATTTATTTAATATTACTTTGCCTGTTGTCTGTAGAATTCCACCACCTCATCCTACCCCTACATTGAAATGTTATAAATGAAATGTGGATCTTCAAATGTGTCGTATGTGAGCTGAAATTGGCAAAAAGATAGAAGATCAGTGAATGATGTTTTCAGTATCACTTTCAGGATGTCTCATATCTACTGAGTATTTTACTACTTAAAGAAATCAACACCATATACATAGTGAGGTTGTTAACTACTGAAGTGTAAGTTATTTCTTCAATTTTATGACTAACGTGCTATGTAGCTATATCTCCTTCCTATCCCTACAGCAAATTCAAATCAAACACATTTCTGGTAGTAAGCCGTCACAATCATAAATAAAAGCAAATTTGTCCTTGTGGAAAAATTTAAGAAAATGAATGCCGGTTTTTTAGAATTTGGTGGATGGAGAACACACCCGATCCACTATTGTTAGATCATATACATTTGTATATATTTTAAATAGGGCAAACGGGGCCAAAAGATGGCTGATATCTCGCACCTCAAATTCAAAATAATCCACAAAGTTTGGTCACGGAAAATGTATAATTGGATTAAGAACTATAATAGAATTTCAATCACAATTTAATTTTAACATAAGAAAAGTGAGAAAAAACTCACCCCTATATGAAGCACTTCGAAACTGCCAAAGTTCAAAATATATGAAAGTCAAAGTCTAGCACTTTTCTCAATTTCAACCCTGTACTACTGTATGCTAATCACTTTATTCTTGTGCATACTTTTGTTTATTGCAGTTGCTGATTGGCTAAAAGTCAGTTCATGTGTAAATTGTTCTTACATGTCTTAGACTGAAAACTGACATGACTCTTTGAGCCCAAAATACGTTAGTTTGCAGTGTGTGGTATCTTAAACATGAATTTAGAGTCTCATTTAGCTAAATACACAACAAATATTCTAGATTCCAATTAGAACTCTAGATTAAGGGCCATATGTATGTACACATTTTCCCATAGACACAGAATTAAGCCTGGGCGAAGCTGGCGGAGCGGCACTACGTGGAGGTCCAAGGAGTTGGGGATCAACTCCGTGGAAACTCCGCTCTGTCGCCTACCTCCACCACCCCAGGAAGAATTACATTAAATATACATCAAAGGTAAAAAAATAAACACTTACCTTAACTGCGGCGTCCCTTGGCTGCCGTCCTCCTCTTCCTCGGTTTCGCGATGATCTTCGCATACATGCGTGCCTGCGCATGCGCATTTCTTGCGAGGATTGCACATGCGCAGAAGTGCGTGCACGCGCAGATCAATTATAAACCGAGGAAGAGGAGGACGACATCCCGGGCACGCCGGAGTCATGGTAAGTGTTTATTTTTTTTACCTTTAATGTACATGTAATGTAATTCTTCCTGGGGGGGTTGGAGGCGAGGGCTAAGCAACTCCGCTCCGCCACCAAGGGTGCTGAGTTTCGCCTACTCTACTTTCTCCGCGGAACGCGGAGTAGGCACAACTCCGCACACTGCACGGGCAGAGCGGAGCTCTCCGCCCACGTTTACACAGAATTGGTAAAACCCTTAGATATATCTGGCCCTAAGACATTTAATTCTCGTCAGTATTATAGCTGAATGACTTGTTATGAAATAGACCATTTTCACTTCATTTATTAGAAAATCCATTGGCGATTCCACTAAGCACCATTTCAGAAGGTTGGGCTCACATTGGTATGTTCTTGCTCAGTGGTAAGACATGAGAATGCCTAATCAAATGTGGTAAGCTTTCCCTGAGACAGAGGACCATCGTCAGGCCTGCTTAAAGCTCATATGTAATGCAAGCACACTTGGTGGGATGGGCTTTGAAGTGGAAGCTGCACTGTTTCCTCAATTTGTGATACCTGCTGTCAGTCACTTAACTTGGAGAGATGGTGATGATTGCTCCTGTGTTCACGCAGTAAGCGTGCAGCACAGAGAAATCTGGGATTTGATAGTAGACTGTGGGGGAAAGCTGAGCCTGCCAGAATTCTGTTTACTGTGTGACCCTCTGCAGGCATCATCCACCCCATCATCCTATCTTGGGACATTTTTAACATTCATGGTTGCTTTTTACTTGAGCTCTGTGGCGTGGATGAGGTAGATTATCTACAGGTCACCAGTATGTGCTACAGTTTCTAGCCAATATGATGTATGAGTCTCCACTAGTAGTTCACATGCGAGAAAACATGCACAGTTGGCAATATCTTATCCAATCCTAGATATTCATGCAGAGTCCCAGAGACAGTGAATCATAATTCACCTGCTACATGATCATGAACTTGATCCAACCCCAGTGTCACAACTATTTTCTATTAGAAGGGCTTTGCAATTCGAGTCTGTAGATTGCCCCCTTCTCTGCAGACATAGACATGGCATCAGAGCATGTTTTTCGTTATTAATTTATTTTTATTACAGTAATCAGAGAGGCAGGCCGCATGTGTTTCTTTGCCACTGATATGTAATCTGTGGGTCAGTTTACAGGGTTGAGAACAACGTAATAACTGTCAGTTGTTTAGCAGATGACATCCTGGCCAGCTTGGATCATAGTCAAAAAGGAAACTTGATCATTAAAAGCTCAGTGTGCTGCCTACACTATCTCATGTTGGGCAAGTATCTAAAAAATTGTTCTCCAAAAATGGAAATTGCTAGAGACTTTCACTTCCCAATGACTAGTAGCCCCTATCTATAGTAGTGTTTCATCAACTATTTTCAGAAATCTCAAGACATTTATTGTAAATTACAATGTTCATTCCTCACTTTATACCACTTTATACAGCTTTGATATATTTATTTATCCTTCTGAAAACAAGCACAAGTCATTAGAGTAGCTAAAATGTATATTGATATTTTTAGGTTTAATCCATACCACCACAGATTTGTGATTAACATTTCAACCACTTGTATCTGACTTGAGAGAGCCCTTTAATAACTACTTGTGTAACTGCATTTCCCCTGTTAGAGCTTACACTCACTAAAACAGCCACATTAAGCTGTTTATACATCCTTGTACTTGCCAGTGAATTAACGTCCCCATAAATAGTAAGGTGTGATCACAAACCTTTAGGAAAAAAGTCAAGAAATGTAAAGAAATCTGTAATTTCGACTCGTTATTATGAAACAGCTTTGCCAAATAATTACTCCTACAGAAAACTAGCACCATTCATTAAAATAACAAAAGTGTGCATGCAAATTTATATACTAAAGCAACACCTACTCAACTTGGTGCAATTCATTTGAAGAAGCTGCTTCTGACTTGAGCTGGACCCCTATTAACAACAACTGGAACTGTAAGCTCATAAAAAAGTAAATTTTTTGCAGTTGACTTTTGAAGACACTTAGTAACAGTTAGTGAAAATTTGACATGATGTAAGAATTTCGACTATTTTGCATATGTATTGTGATGAACACCGCTTGTGGACCTGCACATTCCAGAAAGAATATCAATGCATATGTATTTTACTTGACAGACACCTAGTAGTGACTAGTGGGAATGCAGCTTCATTAAAGAATTGCATTTAGCTTGTGAGGGACACCTAGTAAGGGCTAGTGGAACTGCAGCTTTGTGCAAGAGTTTCAATGCTTTTGCATTTGAATTGTGAGGGACACCTAGTATGGACTAGTGAAACTGCAGCTTTGTGTAAGAGTTTCAATGCTTTTGCATTTGACTTGTGAGGGACACCTAGTAAGAACTAGTGGAACTGCAGCTTCATTAAATAGTTTCAATGCTTTTGCATCTGACTCAAGGAACCTCTTGTAGGCCTAAAGGAACTACAGCCCGGGAGAAGATTTTGGAAGATTTAGAACTGAGATGGACTTCTTGTAATGATGAGCAATTCAAGTTTCGGTATTTTACTGGGGCATAAAAATAGTGTCACAGAAAAAACAATTTCCTCACAAAATGGTAGAAGGCACTTCACTGACTTTCTAGTACCTACATATACTAGGTTATCTAAGTGTTCCATAGAAATTAACACATTTATTGAAAGTTGTCATATTGATTCATCAGTATATGCCAACATATGGCATATTTACTTGTCTTATTGAAATCAAGATCAGTTTTATTAGAGTAGCATACGTGGATATGTATATTTTATTGTTGAAGCTACATCCCCTCAACTTTGTGAAGGACATTTGTAAGGACTTTGGTACTGGTTGAGGGAGGTGAAACCCTTCTGAAGCAGCAACCATAATTCTTCTCAGGGTCAGGCACAAGCCAGCCCTAAATTAACCTGTGCTCAAACGTCTAGGAGCTTGGCACAAAGCAGTCAGGCTTAACTTAGAGGCTATGTGTAAAGAATGTGTGCAACACATAAAAACATAACACAGGGAAAAGACAACAAAAAAGTATCCCACGGGGGGCCAAGCAGGAACCGGGAATGGCCGCATAGTATGTGAGCTCTGCTGTCCGCCCAGCCCTTAACTATCCTGTGTGTTGATCCGTAGCACCCTGACGCGCTCCCGTGTAACGGACCACTAGCGGTGCCTGTCCAGCCCAGCCCGGCGTGTGGACGATTGATTACAAGGAAGCGGGCGCCTCTCTCAGATCGCGGCCTGCTCGAGGCTCTGCAGCCGGGGCCTGTGGTGGCGACTGCGGCCGACAAGGAGATCCGTGCCGCTCCTCCCTCTTTAGCGCCGGCGCCGCGGCTGAGACCGCTCCCCCTGCTGACGCAGCCTGAAGGACTCTGCCGCCCCGGTAGGAATAGTGATGCTGGCGGCCCTGCTGAGCGGCATCTAGAGCCCCAGGTAACCCCCGCTGAGTCCTGACTTGAGTGCGCCGGCCGCGGGACTATAAAATGATGGCGGCGCGGCTCTAACGACTAGACCTTCAGTTTGGTGCCTTACTTGAGGGCAGTCTTCGGCGGTGACCCACGGAGGGACCCGCCCTTTCAACAGCGGATACTGCATCTGGTTTCGAGCTGTTGGTGGAGCTGCTGGGACCCTGCTTGGGCGCAGACCTCGATGCATGGTGCACTGGGGGGATCCTGGACCTACAGCAATACTGCAGGTGCTGTACTGCGACATAGCGCGTCTGAGCTGAGACGCACCAACTGGTGGCGCGCTCCTGGTGCTGCCGGCCTGATCTGGGGACATTCCTCGCTCCTCTCGCATTGTGACTGTGGGAAACACCAGGTGTTTGGGCGCACCACACTGCACGGCCGAGGGTGACGGCAGGTGCCTTAATATACTACCGTGGATGGCAGCTGGACGGCAGCTGGACGGAGCGGCATCGCGGAGCCCTGGCATGGTGTGGAACTACCAGTAACTGCTCACTAAGAGGAAACAACGGTCTCACCGCAATGCTTGCTTGATCGCACCCCCCTTCACCAACTCCAGCACGAACCGAGGGGCACCTAAGGTAGGCCACTGGTGTGATTCAGCATCGTCCCGGGGGGCGACTCCTCCCTCTCCTTGCCCGCGGCTGGCGGGCTCGGGACTTGCGGGGTCCCTCTTCTGGCCCCCCGTGCCGTCTTCCCTATTAGTTCGAGTGGAGGTGGCCTAGGGTGCGGTGCCCATTCCACGGGCCCGGCGAGGCTCGGCCCATGGGACTGTGGAGTACCATTTGACCTGTGAACTGTTCAAGCTCTCTGGTGATTGCAGAGTGGAACTTCAGACATGTAGGCCACTGGTGCGAAGCCACAGGTGTTGATCCGGATACACCGGTCAGGGAACTGCGTGCTTTGCTTCGCCTGTCCGCCCCCTCCGCTTCTCGCCTTGTGACGGCTCAGATTTGGCGCCATCACAGACCGTGTCAAGGGATCCGGTGCCAGGTCAGCGAAGTTGGTCCAAACAAACAAACTGGACAGATACACGATATCTAAGGCCCTACAGTGGGGACACCAGCCTGAAGAGGGTGAGCGGGGAGGGCCTGGATCTGGAGAACAGGAACTCTCCCTTAAAGATGTCATGGAGGCAACATCGGGGGTCAGGACCTCTTTGGACTCAGTGGCTATTGACGTCAACCTTATCAGGGCCGACATGGGGAAACTTAATGAAAAGGTGAAGCAGGTGGAGATCACGACTGCCAGCCTGGTGAGTGACGTGGCGCTGCTGCAAAGGGAGGTCCATGATCTGCGGGATTCCCGGAGCCTCACGGACCTCAAGCTGGATGACTACAAAGGCCGTCTTTGCCGCAACAATCTCCATATCATAGGAGTTCCGGAGAAATCAGAGGGGCAGACTCCTGATCTGTTTGTCGAGGACCTTCTCCTCAATCACCTGCGACCCAAGGGACCCAGTAAATGTCTTGTGATTGAGTGGGCCCACAGGGTCCCGAGCGGCCGACCCAAGCCAGGCGCTCCCCCGCGGCCTATGTTGGCCTCCAAAATTCCAGGGCCGGCACCCCCCTCCGATATGGGAATGCTGTTATCTCCTTCTTCCCAGACTTCACGCAAAGGGTACAGAAACAGCGGAGACTATTTTTGTCTGTTAAGCGCGTCCTAAGAGAGAAAGGCCTAAAGTATTCGATGCTCTTCCCGGCCCGCCTCCGGGTTGAGGCGGAAGGGAGAGCTTGGTTTTCTGATCGGCCTGAGGACGTAGCTGACTGGATTGAGTACCGTGATACTAAAAACCCTGCGGTGGGGGTAGCCGGAGGTCCTGATGACAACGGACTGACCTGAAGAGGAGCCTCGGCGAGGACAGGTTTTTGTTTGCAGTTTGGGGGGGTGGTGGGGGGGATGGGCGGGGGGGGATCCAGGGTGCCTCACCTAAACGGGACTACAGATTAATTAATGGACATATGTCAATTGTTTAATGGAGGTGCGATAGTGATGTAGCTTCGGGCATGGACACGGAGCTCCCTGCTTTTCCCCATTGGATTGTTTTTTTCTTCTTTCTTTGATCTTTTTAGGGCGACAGGCCCTCTGCAAGTTGTTTATGGGCAGTTCTGAGCCCAGAGGGCAGGGCAGCTGGGTGGGGATTTGTTGGGTAAGGGCCTTATTTTTTGCCTATCTGATGTTGGGGTTTTTTGTCAGTTGTTCTCGACGTCATGATGAGGGTGCAGTTTCTATTTTCGGAGGGTATCACTGCTACAATCCACATACGTACCAATGGGGATACAGCGTAACAAGGAAGTTAGAATTTTAAGTTGGAATGTGAACGGGTTGGGGGACAAAATCAAGCGTAGTATAGTATTGCAACAAGTTCGGAGGCTGTCATCGGATATTGTCTTACTTCAGGAAACTCACCTCATTGGTCACACTTGTAAAGCTATGCACAGATGGGGTTATTCTATGATCGTCTATGCAGGATTTGCGTCTAACTCCAGAGGGGTGGGCATAATGCAAAAGAAATCATTCCCTTTCTCCCCTACTTCCACCTATGTGGATGACCGAGGTAGATATGTGGGTATCACGGGCACATGGGAGGGGAAAGTTATCACCTTCTTGTCTATTTATGCACCCCCAGGGTTACAGGCCACCACATTCACTGATCTCAGCGTGATGAGTATAGGCCCCAGCTAGGCCAGCAGGACACAAGGGTTCGCTCTCCTGCAAATGGAATCTACAAGGAAGTTGGCACGGAAACTGCAAAGTACAAAGACAAAGTTTATTAACCCTTAAGGGTGGTCCTACAACCCATACAACACTCTTCAGTATTGCATAGGGTAGCACAAAGAACTTGCGTACACGGTCCCCTTTTATACACAACAGAGGGGCTCACAAGTGGGTGGATACAACATGAGGCAAAGAGTATTACCTTTTATGGTCATTTTCGATACAGAATCAATATGTGGGCGGAGTAACTAATTTCCTGAGCCCGAGAAAACATGGTCAAGCAAGGACTAACTGATAACAGATGTGGTCAAGTCTGGGCATGCGCCAGACGGACAAAGGGACTATTTATAGACTGTTACTAGGCAGATTACAAGAGCAACTAACACGAAGATAGGACTCTTCTCGTGCTACGCACGTGGAGGCATGACAATACAAAATGGAGTCCAGACTTTGGTCAACATAACGGGAGAAACTCGGTCATATAAGGGGAATTCATGTCTTTAGTGAATGCTTACTCACATCGTTATTTCAATTTTCAACAGACGACCCTTTCAGCATTTACTGAAGACATCCGGTTTATTAGAATAATCATCGTATATATCAATCTTCATCATTTCTTCTATTTCTTTAGTCAGATGTTTCTGGTAAGTGACATTGGCAATAGCTTTCTTATCAGGAATGCAGAGTGACACACATAGGGAACAAAGTAAAGGACCACATTGGATACAAATGCAACAGGAAAACAGAATTGCTACAATGATACAGAGACCAGTTAGAACCTTCCATCCCCATGTGGTAATCAATGCCCAAAACCATCCAGAAAAGGTCCAAGCGCCATTTTCTGTATGGATTTCAGCTGCAATTTTATGCAGTTTATTGATAGCATTATAAACTGATGGCGTGTGGTCAGGAATAAACACGCAACAACTACTTCCGATAATTTTACAAGCTCCACCTCGGTCAGCTAACATAACATCTAACACCATCCGATTCTGCAATGCAACAATTCTAGTAATTTGTAATTCTTCCGTAAGATTCCCAAGAGCAGCAGCGGTTTGATTTGTCACAGCCTCTACAACTCTTGTTAACCTTCGAACTTTCCTACTATTTAGGGCAGCTCCAACAAAGAAAAACAATCCTAAATTAAAATCAATATACTGCTGCAGACTAGTGTCAGTCTGGTCCACGTCATCAATCGATAGAGTACGTTTATACCTATTTACAGTCACATTATTCAACAACTTCAAATCTTTATGATAAGATGCAGGTGCCAAGAATACAGGGGGTAATAGAAATGCTACATAACATACTCCAGACCAACCGGCTGGCAAACGGTAATAACCCTTATTTCCACACACGAAGTATGTATTATGGGATGCTAAGAAGGTACTATTATTCAACCCGTCGATATTTAAGATAGTGATGCAATCACTAACACCAACAGGAATATAACCCACACTCTGGACACACAGGTCCGCTTGAGCTTGTGCCACTTGAATCACAAATCGGTCTTTTCCCACAGTGTCTCTGGTGTTCGTGAAAATATAGGGAATCGATTCATTGTCCGGTCGATACTCTTCCCATTCCCAAATTGTCCCATTCGCTTGCGGATATCCATCTTTATCTTGATGACATTCCCTATTAAGTCTGAAGAGTAATCGTCCCACTGTAGGTTTCCGGGTGGCAAAAAGTAAAGTGTACCATGCTCTACAGGAGCCATTATGAGAGAAAGGAAGGGGTATAAACGGAGTTCCTCCTTTCTTCTGGTGAGCTGGCATCATGCCACATATCCAACAGTTCGTGGCATTGGTGGCAACAGGGGTATGATGCAACATCTGGATGAAAGTGTTATTCAAATAAGACTGGCGATGCTTCAACTCCTGATACGGAAGTGTATAAAAGTAGTGCTCCTCAGGCACTGGAGTAGTCAAAACAAGTAACTTTCGAGCAGGAGTCACATCCTCCACAAACCATGTGGTTATCCCAACAATAGCTACTGTGAACATAAAACCTGTTGCACAAAGGATTTTCTTTTTCTCCATGTCAGAATGAAAAATCAATATCTTCCTGAAACTAAAAGGTTGTCAGAACTCTTCTCTTCCCCTTAGGCAGCGGTTGATTTCTTCACCAGCGGGCCAAGACGGGTGTCGCTACACTAATGCAGGGCTGATCCCCCCCCCTTGCCTCATTGGCTCTCCGTTTCACTAACCCAAGGGCCGTTCTGACAACATGTCCTGGAACTGAAGAATTCACTTCCTTGGTCTGAGATGATATCGCCTTCCTCCAGGAATCACGTGGTCCGGAAAGAGCTCCTTAGTGTCGTTCGGTTCCACAGCACGGCCTTTCTCTGCAGTCAGAATTTCTCGATGGTCGGTCAATACAGCAGGCTCCACCAATCCGGGCGGCACTTTGCGACAGTGCAGGGAATGGATCCAATTCTTTCGGTTGGAAACCCGCACAGCCGTCCTCGTTGCAAGTAGGACTTGCTCAGGACCAACCCATCTCGGCTCCAAGCTGTTCGTCCTTTCAAAAATCTTCACCATAACATAGTCTCCAGGTCGGAGACTGTGACCTTCGCCGGTGGACCGATCAGGGAGCGCCTCCCGGACCTGTTGATGAATAGAAACCAAGTTATCCGTTAACTGTGCCAGATAATCATTCATCATTACACAAGGTACATCATACACAGCCTTAGGTCGTGGTGGACCCCAAATATTCATTGGGCGTCCAAAAACAATCTCGTACGGTGTAAGACCAGTTCGAGAGTGCGGTATCGATCTAATTGACAATAATGCCAGCGGTAAAGCATCTGGCCAAGTCAAAGAAGTCGAAGCTTGGATCTTAGCGATCTTGAGCTTCAGTGTACCATTATACTTCTCGACCAGTCCTGCAGACTGAGGGTGAAACACTGCGTGGAACTTCTGGGTGATGCCCACACCCTTCAGAACATACTTTATAACATCCGCTATAAAGTGGGGTCCGTTATCACTCCACAGCAGTCTACAAACACCATATCGGGGGAAGAACTCCTTCAATAGCATCTTGGCGGTAGTCATTGCAGTATTATCTTTCGTAGGGTATGCCTCGACCCATTTACTAAAGGCACATACCACTACTAGAACATACTTCAAATTGTTACAGCGCTCAGGCTGGATGTAATCCATCTGCAAAACCTCAAAGGGTGCAGCAGGTGTCGCAAATCCTCCTGCTGGAGTTCGAGTACCCTTTCCTGGGTTGTACCTTAGGCAAATCATGCAGGTCTGCACTACCCTCTTTGCCGTGCTAGCAATCTCTGGATGCTCCCAGACTTGAGTAAGCAATTTTACAATTGCGGAAGCTCCAACATGTGCTAGCCCATGTGCCATCTGAACCATAGGTTGTACAAAAGCTGTGGGTAGCTTCCATCTATCCATCTGCTTATTTCTCCAACAACCCTCATCATCCAATTCTCCATCATTGGACCATTGCTCCCGTTCTTTGTCAGAAGCGGTCCTCTGTATTTCCAGCACCTCTCTTTTCGCATCGTGCCATCTTTCTACCTGCGACTTCACTACATACATGGCAGTAGCACCGGGCTGCATCGCAGTCTCCCGTGCCACCCGGTCTGCCAAAGCATTCCCTTCTCCGACTTTATCAACCACTTTCTTATGGGCACTACATTTAATGATAGCAATTTTCCTCGGATATGTCAATGCAGTCAAAAGGTTGTGAACTAACTCTCCATGCATTATTTGTACTCCATGCGACGTTAGAAACCCTCTCTCCTTCCAGAGTAGGCCGAAATCGTGCGCTACTCCGAAAGCATAGCGGCTATCTGTATAAACATTCACACACAATCCTGTGCTGAGCTCACATGCTCGTGTTAATGCTATCAGTTCCGCTGCTTGAGCTGATTTCTGTGGTATGCGTGCTGTCTCCACTATTGTCTGCAGTGTGGTAATTGCATACGCTGCTGAAGTCGTACCATCTGGTAGCTTCAGGCATGATCCATCCACCCACAATTCTCCATCTACATCTGGAAAGGGCGTATCTTGGAGATCAATACGACCCTTTGTCTGTTCCTCAGTCACAAGAATACAATCATGTGCTTTCCGTGCCTCAGACTGAGCTTCCGGGAACGGCAACAATGTAGCCGGGTTTAACGTTACACACCTCTTTAACGTAATATGAGGAGCCAAAAGCGTCAGCTCGTATCCCGTTAAACGGGCACTGGTCAAATGCTGCGTCTTTGTCTGATTAAGCAGGGCATCAACAGCATGGGGGACTAATACCAACAGCTTATGAGATAACACAATTCCCCTACTTTGGCGTATTGACACAGCTGTCGCCGCAACCGAGCGAAAACAACCAGGCAATGCTCGGGCAACAGGATCAAGTACAGCTGAAAAATACGCACAAGGGCGCTGCTTGTCGCCATGCATCTGCACTAAAACTGATAATGCACATCCATCTTTCTCATGCACATACAGCAAAAAGGGTTTTGTATAATCAGGGGTCACTAACACTGGTGCTGAACAAAGGGCCTGTCGCAATTTCTGGAAGGCAGTGTCACACTCCTTTGACCAAGGAAGCGAAATAGGTGTGTCTTTTGTCAAAAGGGCTAACAATGGCTTGGCTATGTGTGAAAACCCTAATATCCATTGCCTACAAAAAGAAACAAGACCCAAAAATGCACGCACGTCCTTCTGCGTGGAAGGCACTGGCGTGTCCAAAATTACTTGAATACGATCTGGTGTGAGTGCACGCCCCTCCTTAGACAAAAGGTGACCCAGATAAGTCACCTTTGGTCTACAGAACTGCAATTTTTTCCTCGACACTTTGTGATTGTGAGATGCCAAAAAGAAAAGCAAGGATAACGTGCTTTTCTCACACAGCTCCGGAGTGTCAGCCGCCAACAAGATGTCATCGACATATTGTATGAGGGCGACTCCCTCGGGCAAAACAAAGGAGTCCAATTGTCTTTTCAAGGCTTGACTGTAAATGCTAGGGCTTTCTGTGTAGCCCTGAGGAACTCTACAAAAGCGATAAGACCTGTTATTCAGAGTGAAACCAAAAAGGTATTGGCTATCGGGATGAATAGGAATCGAAAAGAAAGCATTTTTCAAATCAATAACCGAAAACGTGGTCGCCGTTGGCGGGACCAAAGTGAGCAGCGTCGTGATATCAGAAACCACTGGATACTGAGGTATCACGATCTTGTTCACCTCCCTTAAATCAATTATAAACCGATAAACTTTGGCATCCGTATCCTTCTTCAAGATGGGTAAAATTGGGCTGTTACAGACGTTGTAGGGAACTTCCTCCACTACTCCCACCTTAATCAAATCCTGCACAATCTGTATAAGGGCCTCCTCCCCCTCCTGGGAAATACGATACTGCGGGAGGCGTGGTAACACCGCCCCCTCCTGGACACTAATATGGACAGGCGGAATCACCATCTGTCCCACATCGGTATCCGAAATGGCCCACAAAGTACGAGGGAGAGTTGCTAACACAGTATCCTCTGCAACCACACACATCCGTTCAGACAGAGGGTGATTATCATTTAATATCACACGCACTCCAGCGGGGGAGCAGCGGATCGTAGCTCTGAAGTGCTTGAGCATATCAAGACCCATAATGTTGTCCGGCGTGTTCGGGGCAAGCAGAAACGGACAGGGTGCAGAAAAGGAGTCAACCTGGAATGGGAGGGGTCGAGAAAGAGGGCTTCGGGAGAGCGTACCGTCAAACCCTACCGATGTAACCATTAAGCCAGATGGGGGAGCCCTCGGAACCAATTGTTTAGACAGCGCGCTACGAGTCGCTCCTGTATCCACTAGGAACTGATCAGTAGAACCCAAAACCTTCGCTGATACATAAGGACCCTTCTGATCAACCGGCACCTCAACTGATTCTAACCCCCATCCAACGCATTCCTATGCATGCTGTGAATCATGGTACCCAGAGCGGTCAGTCCCTGACACTTGGTACTGGTTCTGTCGATCAAAGACATTAGGTCTATCTCGTTGCTGCCCGGTAGGTTCAAAACGAGCGTGATCATTAGAATTCCCTCTAAAATTCGAAAAACCCCCTCTACCTCTCGGTCCACCCTGATTATGCCCCTGACGCGATGCATACAACGCCAGGCAATCTCTGGCCCAGTGTCCCGATTGTTTACAATACGCACATTGATTCCTATTCAAATCAGATCGGCCCAAAGGAGGACCATAAGATCCTCCCCTACCTCTATTGACACCCCGACGAGGCGGACCATACACTTGCGCTAACATCACCTTCGTTTTTAAATCTTTCGACTTCTTCTCCTCCTGCCCCTTCGCTTCTTGCTCCTGACGCTCATAATACTGAGCTATAGTCAGGAGGGCTGTCGGAGACGCGGTGGACCAAGAACTTTCACTCGCTTTTAGGCGGGCTGCTATTGCCGGTAATAAATTCGCCACATATTTATCAGCAAAGAGGTGTCGACCCGTATCATCCGTAAGTGACTGACCACTAAAATCATGAAATGTCTCCTCAAAGCGCGTAAAGAAATCTGCAACTGATTCATCAACTTTCTGTTTACACGAAGCTAACATATTCCAGTCAATCTTTTTAGGGGGAATGATTGTTTTTAACTTGGTCAAAATAGCAGCGGGGAGATCTAGGATAATCTGAGGTGGTTTCTGCGCGGGCTTCCTCTCCCTATCCTCATCCTCAAGCTCAGACCACCGAGCCTTAAAAGCGGCAACATCGTCCACCTTCCGTACGGATCGCCACATATCCGGTGGTAAAATAAGCCCAAAGAACAGATCTATATCTGCTAAGGTCATAGTACAAGAATTCAAGGCCCCCTCGACTTCTTCGTAAAAGGCCGCTGGATTCTTGCGGGGATCAGGCAATGCATTCTTTAATGCCATAACATCAGCCCTATGCCAGGGAGTATAAACCCAATTGTACACAAAATATCCCTTAGCATCAGCGGAGGTAATATCCGCACTAGTTCCCGCTCCTTTAGGAGGAACATACAAAGGTGCCGCCTCTCGCATTGGTTTAGCATGCACTAGGTCGCTCTTATCTGAGTGGGAGGTAGATGATTGGTCATCACCGACACGTAAATCCGACTGCTTTTCCTCCTCTGCTTTTAGGCGCGCTCTCTCTTTAAGGTCACTCGCCGCGTCCCGCAATGCAAACAGCCATCGAGCCGCATCAGGCGCCTTAGAGTGAGAAAAAACACCATTACGCAATGCTTTAGCATCTAATACTACATCATCAGGCTAAAAAACTGCCGAATATTTCCGAAAAACAGAAATCACTTCATCAGAAAAGTGTCCCAAAAAATACAACTTCTCTCTATCCTGCCACTTTTCCCAAGAGTCCAACAATTCAGCGAGGGATAACTTGCCCTTAAGTACACGAAAGGAAACTTGCCGAAGCTCACCCATTCGGTCAACCGATAACATGGACCGCGTGTCTACCTTACCCGAAGCCGATCCAGAATCCTGTGACCTCGGGGCAGACGCGCCGACATAAGGGGGCGGAGAGCGATCTAGTAAATAAAAATCGTCGTCAAGATTAGTAAGGACAGGATAAAGTGGCTGACGGACAGCATATTGACCCGAGACTTGCAGCCTACGCTCTTTCTCTTGTCTCTCCGTCTGTTCTCTTTCCTCCCGACGCTTCGCTTCCTGTGCTCGCACATGATCATTCTTCCGTTGCTCTTTATCAAACAGCGCTTTCTCACGTTTCTCTCGCTCACGCACTTCCTTCACCCATAATCGCACACATTCAAACATGTCTTGCCGAGCACGCCGTTTACACATACACTGTTCCACATACTCAATCTTACGCATATCAAATGATCCATACAAAGGCCATCGTAACTCAGGATCCTTCTTGGTGTATTTCCTCCATACTGTGCTGTACATTATAGAGGAAAGACCATGCTTCACATACATATCCCTATTAGGAGTCCCCTCTGGGGGAGCTGGAGCAGATTCCTCGAGGTTTAACCGGTTTCCAAAGCAGCAGCACCACTTACGGAGTGCGCTAAAAGCAGGCATGCTAAAAAATAATGCAAAATATGCAGTATTATCAAAAATGGCACTTAAACGTTGTGCCGTTCAAATTTACACAACTTCGGAGAAATATCTCCACATTACCTGCCTATATGTGTTGCAACGCATATATTCTCACAATAATC
The DNA here is from genome assembly GCF_964204655.1 of Triturus cristatus. Taxonomy (NCBI): domain Eukaryota; kingdom Metazoa; phylum Chordata; class Amphibia; order Caudata; family Salamandridae; genus Triturus; species Triturus cristatus. The sequence goes on from NC_140583.1 coordinate 885,763,981, forward strand.
AATACAAGATATGACCGGTCATCACAAATCAAACTCAAATAGCCAAACCCAGCTTCAAAAACTCGGAGCAAGTACCGTACAGCGGTTCTTACCAATCAAGAGTGTCCAGATTCCAACTGCCAAGCTCCAAAATTAGCCCAAACGGCTGTCACGGCAGGACCGACAGAAGAGGTCTCAGTCGAGGACCGGCGCCACCCAGATGGTCAGCTCGGAAGGGGAGGAAGAAAACCCCGGGATGCCAGGACTAAAGTGCCTCTGGCAGTGATCACATCCCCGGCCAAATTCCTCACCTTCGTCACGAACAGTCCTTCGAGCATCCGAGTCGCCGATGAGCCCCACGTGACGGGCGCCAATTGATGAGTATAGGCCCAAGCTAGGCCAGCAGGACACAAGGGTTCGCTCTCCTGCAAATGGAATCTACAAGGAAGTTGGCACGGAAACTGCAAAGTACAAACACAACGTTTATTAACCCTTAAGGGTGGTCCTACAACCCATACAACACTCTTCAGTATTGCATAGGGTAGCACAAAGAACTTGCGTACACGGTCCCCTTTTATACACAACAGAGGGGCTCACAAGTGGGTGGATACAACATGAGGCAAAGAGTATTACCTTTTATGGTCATTTTCGATACAGAATCAATATGTGGGCGGAGTAACTAATTTCCTGAGCCCGAGAAAACATGGTCAAGCAAGGACTAACTGATAACAGATGTGGTCAAGTCTGGGCATGCGCCAGACGGACAAAGGGACTATTTATAGACTGTTACTAGGCAGATTACAAGAGCAACTAACACGAAGATAGGACTCTTCTCGTGCTACGCACGTGGAGGCATGACAATACAAAATGGAGTCCAGACTTTGGTCAACATAACGGGAGAAACTCGGTCATATAAGGGGAATTCATGTCTTTAGTGAATGCTTACTCACATCGTTATTTCAATTTTCAACAAGCGCTGTACTGCTGGCACTGCCGGAAGGGCGCCTTGTGCTCCGGGGGGACTTTAACTCCGTTGCATCAGGTACGTTAGACAGATACCCCCCACGCGCGCTCCCTCCCACCGTGCAATCTTTCTCTAATTTCTTGGAGGCGATGGGACTAGTAGATGGTTGGAGGACATATCACCCTGACAAGGTCCAGCACACTTTCCACTCGGGCGCCCGCAATAGCCTTTCGCGGCTAGACTACATCGTTGTCCCTGCCCCACAGGTGACTGATATACACGAGATACGGCACTTAGCTAGAGGCATTTCCGACCACTCTCCCCTCTGGGTCCACATTGTCCTAGACAACTCCCCGGTGGGATGCATTGCCCCGATTAACCCCTGGTATCTTAAAAGCCCTAAAATACGGGCCGGCTTGATTAAATCCATTGATAACTATTTTCAGGAAAATGAACACACGGTCGAATCCCCACTGACACTGTGGGAAGCCTTCAAAACAGTAGTTCAGGGAAAAGCCCTCTCCTTAATAGCGGGGTCCAAAAAAGACAAGCTGATGGCTGTCTCTGACGTAGAGCAAGAAATCTATCACCTCAAGAGAGACCTAGGCCCTGATCCCTTGCCGGAGACTCTCCATGCCCTACGACTCCGCCAGGAGGAATACCGAGCCCCGATCACCGACCGGGCTAAACTACTAGGACAAGATAGGCTTGGGCGGATTTAGGACTGGGGAGACAAGGCGGGGAAGCTAATCGCCTGGCTGGACAAAAAGGAGCACGCTAGCCGACTAGTTCCTGAATTAAGAAGCTCTGGAGGATCAGCCATAGTGGATCCTCAAGACATAGTTGACCACTTCGCAGCCCATTTTCGTAAAGTTTACAGCTCCGCCGCGCCATACACCGAAGCGGACTCCTCCGAACTCTTGCGTGACATTTCTCTGCCGGTATTATCCGACAACGACCGCGTGTTTATGGATAGCACCCTTATTGCGGATGAGATTGCAGCCGCAATTAGAGCACTTCACCCTGGCAAGGCGCTTGGTCCCAATGGCCTCCCGATCGAACTCTACAAGCTCCACCCGGACAGACTAGCACCACATTTGAAGTCTATGTTTGAGACTAGTCTAGAACAGGAATCGCTTCCCCTTGACCAACGAATTGCAACCATTGTCACGATCCATAAAGAAGGGAAACTAAAAAATGACTGTTCCTCCTATCAGTCTATTTCATTGTTGAATGCTGAGCCCAAAATATTAGCTAAGGTACTCGCCAACAGACTGGTTAAGGTGATAGGGGACCTGGTGCACCCTGACCAATCGGGGTTTATGCCTCGGCGGAACACCGCTCTGAACCTACATAGACTACACGGGGTCCTGGGCAGGGCATCGACTTTACGCGAAGACGCCATTGTGGTCTCCCTGGATGCCACTATGGCCTTTGACACGCTTGAATGGCCTTATCTTTTCACCGTGCTCACTAAGCTGGGATTTGGACCATGCTTCTGTCAATGGGTACGACTACTATACAGTTCCCCAATGGCTCAGGTAGTTGTAAACAACAGGAATTCTGAACCCTTTCAACTCAGCCGAGGGACCCGCCAGGGATGCCCCCTCTCCCCTTTACTGTTCGCTTTAGCTCTTGAGCCCCATGCGGCCTGGATCCGTAGGGATGCAATGATTCGTGGGCTGCGATGGTCGGCTGACTGGGAGGACCGTATATCCCTATACGCGGACGATATACTACTATACCTTGCATCCCCCAAAAGATCCCTTATCGCTGTATTTGACGGCCGTCTTCAGTAGATACTCCGGGTTCGGCATTAACTGGCAGAAATCACTCCTGTATGTCCTGTGTGGGAGGCCCCCTCCGATACCCCAAGGCTGCCCCATACCAATAGTCTCAGAAGGCTTTAAATATTTGGATATTTTCATCTCGCTGGACAAGACTCTTCGTTTTACCCGAAACCTTACTCCCCCAACACAACAACTAAAACAAGATATCGTAAATTGGAAGTCACTCCCTCTTTCCTTGCTGGGCAAGGTGGCCCTTTTCAAAATGATGTCCCTACCCCGCTTCCTGTATGTTCTTCAAAATTCGGCTTACCCAGTACCAAACTCGTACTTCAAACAAATAGAGGGGCTCCAACGAGACCTTCTCTGGGATGGAAGGCCTCGTATTGCTTTACAAAAACTCACCCTCAACTGGTTTGATGGGGGAATTGGATTGCCTGATATCAAGAAATACTACTGGGCCTCACACCTAACGGCAATAAACCACAGCAACTATGGTTGGCCCGACAACCCGAGGTTTAGCATGGACAGACTGCTTCTCCCAAACGGTTCCTTTACCCGGGCCCTCTATTCCAAGCCCAACAGATACCCCCTCACTGGCCCCACCATACATACTGTCCATATCTGGCATGCGGCGACTGCGTCGCTGGGTTGGACCAATAGACTGACCCTATCCACACCCCTGTGGGACTCCCAGAAACTCGGGGACCTGGGCACCTCACAGGGCTTTGATAAAGGGGACCTAATTGGCATCTCCCACATCAGAGACCTGTGGGATAAAAATGTCATCAAGTCCTTTGACTCCCTTCAACTACAATATGACATGGCGGAGACAGAGCGTTTTCGTTACCTACAAATACGCCACGCCTTGCAAACAGCTCTGCCCCGTGACACTTCCCCACCTGACTATTCACCATTAGAGGACAGGCTACTAGATGGTCATCTGTCTGAGAAGGCCATATCCCTAACCTTTAGAAAACTCATCAACAATATGGATGACCCATTGCTGGCCCTGCGAGAGAAATGCGTTGAAGACGGTATCGAACTGGACGACAAAAATTGGCAGACTGCCATCTCCTCCCCCAAAACTGTCGTCATCCCAGTGCGCCTCCGTCTTGTGCAGCTAAAAATATTGCATAGAGTTTACATCACGGGCCCCCAACTGATACACATGGGTGGTCCAACGGACGGGCTTTGCAGACGGGGATGAACCCAACTAGGCACGTTCATGCACGTAGTATGGCACCGCGACCCAATACAGACTTACTGGTGCAATATCTACAACATTATGAGCCAAGCTCTGGAACTCACTGTGAGGCCTGAGGCCCCCAGATGCCTCCTTAATATCTGGAAACCTACTGACCTTAACTCACACGCTATACAATGGTTCACATTGGGCTGCATGATTGCCAAGAGAAATATTGCTCAACTCTGGGGGGCTACGCATGCTCCAAGGGTCGTGGATTGGGAAAAAGATCTTGACTGGTGTATGCTGCGGGAAAAGACAGTATATACGGCTAGGGGTTGTCCCCGAAAGTGGTCTAGGATCTGGGCTCCCTGGAACGCATACCGTGGTTACATTTGCACCCCCCCAGGCGACCCCGAATGTGATATTCCCCTCACACCGTAACTTCCAAGTATCATCCTACTATGTATGCGTACCTTGGTTTTGCTGTGTTCCCTGTAACTGATCTGAGTGGAACTGTACCTCTATGTTGAGTATGTGTAATAAAAAGAATATAATAAAAAAAAGTATCCCACATCAAATTAAGAAAATAAAGTATTTTTTAATCAATAAACCAAGACCAAAAGGATATAAATTCAATCAGTAGAACCGGTGATTTGCAGGTTTAAATTTTTTGGTGAAAATAACGGCAAAAGCACAAAACACTTCCTGCAAAAACAACAAGGTGACTAGAATGCTTAAATTAATCTCAGTCACTGGCAATCGCTTGGGCCGCATCCCAATTGCATCCCAAACCAATGTAATTGCCCACCATGGCACCCCAGTTTCTACCCAGCTATATGCTAATCAGTCTCGACCCTGCTCTAATGGGAACAGTCCAGCCCAAACTGCCATGCCAGGTCCTTCCTGAACCGGAACACAAGCAAACCAGGACTGGGTTCACGCTAGTTAGGGATCATTAGCCAGGTGTAGCTTGGTTCCAGTGACACAGTGATCCCAGGATCCACGTCTGGGCATATTTAGGGTGTCAAATACAAAAACTACAAGGTGATGGATGGAATGCTTGAATTAATCGCAGCCACTAGCAATTGTTTGGGCCACATCCCAAACCATCGTTTTTCAGCCATCATGCCTCCTCAGTTTGGACCCAGCCCTATGCAAATCAGTCTTGACCCTGTTCCACATGGGAACAGTACTGCGATACTGCCTGACCACGTCCTCTCAGAACTGGGACACAAGCAGTAGTGGATATCAGGTCACACCAGACCAGGACAAAGCCACAGGTTCAGGCTGACTAAAATGAAGCACAGGCCAGCTACAGGAACCCAGTTAAGCCCACAGCACGAGAGTACCTTAAACCCTAGATTGCAGAGTCTGGCGAGGACCCGCACCAAGGCTGCATCACGCACCCAAGGCAATATGTCGATTCCGAGGAGCAGTAGGGTTGCTATGCGAGGTTCTGCATCAATGTTGAGGATCGCATCAACTAAGGCTTGCAAAGTCCAGCATCAGGGATGTGTTGCACAGTTGAGACGAACTGTCAGTTCTGGGGAGCTGTGAGGCTGGGATGTGGGAACCATCATCGTCATTGAGGCTGCCGTCGACAAGAGATGCAAAGGGCCTGCACCAGGAAACGTTCAGATAGGCGGTGGTTCTGATGCAGCTGTGCATCAGGCAGTGTGCTTTGCATCGGGAGAACACTCTCAGCAGAGGCGATGTGTCAATTCTGCTCATGTTTTGTGCCACATAGCAAGGGAGCATTGGAGCAACAGCAAATTATAGGGGTTAGCCCTAATCACCCCAAATAACCTGGGCTCAAACATATATAGATGAAAAGTGATGTAATGCCGGAACAAATTATTATGTCATTTGTTACCCAATTATTCCACAAATCATCCACAGGTGATATCTGCACAATTTCTTCAAATTTATTTCAACAGTTTAGATAAGCTTATAATCTTACACTCCTGGAATGGATTCCTGGGTTTTACAATGTTGCAAAACACATAAAACATGCACAAATCAGCCAAATTGGAAAAACATGTATATAGGATAATCAACACACAAATGTGCACATATCTAAAACAAATATCTAAAGCTCAACACTAAATGTACCAACTAGAAAGATATTGTCTACGCTCTTCCAGTTGTTATTATCAAATATGGCTGTGTTCTTTGCTTTTTGTGCAGCCCATGGTGGAGATAGTCTGTGGATTATACACAAGTGAGGATCAATGTTGCCCTCTATATTCTTGAATGTGTTTCAAAATGTCTTTGAAAATGAATGAAAATCATAGAGACTCCTCCATTAGAAGTGTCAACGCGTTTTGGCCTAGAAACTGCAGGCTTCTTCAGGACAGATGGAAGGCGAAGTACCTATAAGGGGGTATATGAATACATATATATATTAAGCCTAGTGCAACACAAGATTGGTGCACTGGCAGATGACACCCAGGTGAGCATATTTAAAAAAGACTTGACCCCCAGAGCCAGTCAGTCCAGCTGGATTCACAGATGGGCTGGCTAAGCACTTTCAGGCCCACTTCCAAGTATCCAGGACTGGAGTGGCACCACTTGGCACAATAGGACTCACAGATTGTAGAGTCCATGTGCTGGGTTTAAGTGGGTTTGAGACTTCAGTCCCTAAGGCTCCAGTCAAGAGGCCAACCAACTAGCCCTTAATGTTACTCGGGGGTCCTTGGTTCAACAGATGCAGGTACAGTATTTCTCACGCAGGTAAGACGGCAGCAGGTCAGCAAGGCAGAAGTCGAGCAGAGCAGCAATCCTTTCAGAAGCATGTCAGTGCTTCTTTCAGACAGAGTATCCATAGGTCCAGAAGTGTACTGAAGCAGTGATGTCTGGGGTCCAATATCTATACCTTGTACCCTTTTTCTGGAAGGTGGTAGAAACATCTAAAGGTTTCCCTTTGATGTCCCCAGGTATCCTGCCTACCCTGCCCTGGCTCCAGACTATCTACAGGTGGTATGCATCCCTTTGTGTTGAGGTAAGACACAGCCTATTCAATTGTTAGTAAAGCTGTGCTCAGCTTCACCCTCCAATCCTGCCAGTGCAGGGCCATCCTGGTATAGTTCTCTATTGTGTGTGGCTGTCTAGGAGAAATACACAAAGCCCAATGGTCAGCTACACCCTTTCATGTGACCCAGAGACAGGCTACAGGAACTATATGGATAAGGCAGTAAAATACCAACTTTCTAAAAGTGCTATTTTCAGAATTATAATTTGAAATCCAACTTTATCATGAAAGAGGATTTTTCATTATAATTCCTAAGACACCAAACATGATCTGGTGGCCAGCTTCCATTTGGAAATTACAGCCTATCAAATGTATGAAGCTAACTTCAATGCTATCCTACCGGAGTTGTAGTGCTTGCAGTAATGAAAGAAAATATAAGAGTTTTTCACTACCAGGACTTGTAAAGCTTGAGAGTATATGTCATGCTTTTTAAATTGTATTAACATACATTGCACCCTGCCCTCTGGGGTGTCCAGAGCCTACTCTAGAAGTGACATTTGTATATAAAAGGAAGGTTTTGGCCTGGCCAGGTTGAAATGGCATTATAAAACTACATACATGCTGCAATGGCAGGCCTGAGACATGTTTACTAGCGTACTTAAGGGAGTGGCACAATAGGTACTGAAGTCCCACATGTAGCATTTCATTATCAGAACCTGGGTACATGTGGTACATCTTGACTAGGGACTTACATGTACATTACATTTACCAATTGGGGACAAGCCAGTGTTACCATGTTTTATGGAGAGAGCACATGCACTTTTGCACTGGTCAGCATAAGTAAAGTGCACACAGTCCTAAGGCCAGCAAAAAATTAGATCAGCAAAAAAATGGAAAAGGAAGGTAAAAGATTTGGGGAAGATCACCCTAAGGCTGACAGGTCTACCAACATTTGAAGCATCTTACTCAAAATGGACATTTAGGGCCAGATGGTTGTGTCACTTTTGTGGCACAGCCCCACATGCAAAATCATTTTTGATATTTATTGAACCATGCAAAACCTCTTTGTGTGGCTTTGCGTTGTTTAGTGAATACTAAGGGCCCTATTTTGATGTCAGTCGGAAAGCCTTCCGACCAACATCTTTGGGTTCACTTTTGACCGCCGCATTACAATGCTGGCAGTCAAAAGTGAAACCGGTCGGTCATTCTGGCTGGATTCTGGCAGGCTCAAGGAGCCCGTTGGCCAGTCGGAGGACTCACCGTCATTCCTAAGGATGGCATTTCCGCCGTTGGCATTACGATGTACATACATTTGATACCTGACTGATAACTCCAGACCAAAGTATGGTGAAACTGTGTGGCAGCAGAAGTTTTATTTATATTGCAGTAAGCACACAGTTTTGTTCAGTAAAACCTAGAGAAGGAAGTAACTAATTTCAGGATGGAGTTTGTGAAAAACAGTAGCATATGGTGCTGAGGACGGGCGTGAGCCCCTACGTTGGACACCAGGGCATCTTGAACAGCTCGAGCGCATTATCCTTATTGAAAAACACGTTCAGTGCTCTGCGATGTGCCATGCCTCTTATTATCTGAGAAGATGTATTCAGTTTAAATACACTGAATAATTTTGATGAATACTTTTTCTCCATTTGAAAATCCGTTTTGCCTGAGTTGGTTTCAGGGGAGACCATGTGGCCACATACCTATTCTTTTAAGCTTTTACACAGCATTACAGTATGACCTTCATTTTGTGAGCCAACAATGTACTAATGTCTGTCTTTTCTTCGTGGTCAGGAACAAGCCATAGCCTATTACGCAATTAGAGCCGATCATTAGAGCAGAGGGACATGACAAGGCACGGGCGTGAATGCGGCTTTGTTTGAAGCACGCAGAATCTAGAGCAGGTACATTACATTGGCTGTTAAGTGTTCCATCCAGACATCATTTATGTCTTTGAAATGAGAGCAAGCACTTAACTGCAACGCAGGGGGTCTTGCTGAGAAGAACTTCTGCTGCTTGAGTTTCTCAGCGTGATCAGAGCCATACTTTTAGGATGATGAGGCAGATTGCCATCCTGTAGGTTTGTTAATGCAGCCATTAAAATGTGCCCCTGTTCATAAATATTTATAGTAAGTACACACATTCATGTCAAAACAGCACTTATGTACAGACGTGAGCTGACAGTAGCAACAACCTTCAGAGTGCATGCCACAGCAGCCACACTAATTCAGAGTTCGTATTTGTATTCTGTACTTTCGAATCCATTTCTTTGACATTTCAGGTTTTATGTATCACCTCCTATGCTTGGTTTCACAGCAAATATATAAAGCTGTTTTGTAACTCATAGGAAACACACACTAGGCGTAGTAAACAGGATTCAGATATATGTTACTACATTTATCGAATGACAAAAACGGGATAATGCAAACTGTACCGTAAGGTGAATAAACACATTTACTGGTGTCATAGTACTAAGGATTGTGTTTTTTGTACTGATATGATTTGACTGTCTAATGTAGCGACTGTGAAGTCATCTGTAGGAGGGTGGGGTGATATAGGGTCAGTGTTGTGGCCTCTTGCTATCTTATGCAGTCTCCCCACAGTCTTGATGGTCCCTGCTGCTCGGCCAGTGAGTGAGGTCATTGGATGGTTGGTCGTTTGAGAGTGTTTGTGCTTGGATGGGTGGACAGTTGGATTGAGAAGGGCTGAGCAGCAGGATGCTGCTTCTAGTGGGGCTTTAAATGATTTACCTGTAACGTGATGCAAACCTATTAGATCTCTTTAGTAACCTACAAGACCACATCTTTGGTTGTCTTAGTCAGGTCTGGTTTGGCCGTCACTCTTCAGTTTAAGGGCGTCTAGAGCAGGCAGAATCCAGCACTTTTTGTAGACAATGTCAACTGCCCAGTGCGCCTATGATGTAATGGCCAGGAGTCGGGCTGGTGATGAGCTGTGAGGACCCTTGAATTGTGAAGAGTTGTTTTTTTTGAGGGGGCCGCAAATGGTCTAGCTGCATGGTACCTGTCACATTTCTCTCGACATGTGTTATACCACTTCAGGTCTATAAGTCCTTTACTGGGACTAGCTGCCAGCATCATGCTACTTTCTATGGCGCAGAACATTCATTATTTTCTATGCTGACGGGACAGAAGCATGGGTCATAAATACAGTAGCGACTTTGACAGAACTGTCTTTCACAGAAGACTGTCGCGTGACAATATATTAGAGTGCTGAGGAGGTACTTTGTAGTTTATTTTTTAGAGTGATAGATTTTTAAGAGTGATAAAGCAAAAGGGAATTTTTGGGTAAGGGTCATTTGAGAGAGAGAAAGTGGCAGCAAGAGTCAGGGACTGTACATGAACCTTTTTTTTTTAAACAGTAGTCAGCATTCACAATCATGATCACAAACAGTCTTTGAATTACCTTCACGTTCAATGGGATATACATATTACATTGCACAGACATAATATGAAATGACAGTCCCTTTGTGGGGCCCTAGTCCCACTCCCTTGGTCCCTGGGCACACCCCGCCAAACTAGTTGAGAACCCTCCCCAATCCCCTGTAAGCTTCCCATGGCTGCCAAAAATTCGTCCCATTTCTTGGGGCATCCCCTACTGTCATAAATTGTCTTCTCTGCCGCACAACACCAATCCAAGTCCCGTTTCCATTGGGAGACTTTAGGCGGTAGAATTGCCCCCCAAGCCCTGCAACATTCCTCTTTGCAACCATTGCTGCCACCTGTAGCCAGATTAGTTGATATTTGGGCCAATTCAGTTCCCCTGACACACACAATATAAGCCATCTGGCATCCAGAGGGACTTCCTGCTCCTGCACTTCTGACATAGTCCGAACCACCTTCCGCCATATATATCTATTATCGGGCAGTCCCATAGGATATGGAAAAACATTCCCTTCTGCGTACACCCCCTCTGACACTCCTCAGTGGAGATGCGCCCCAGTTTAAACATAAGGGTACTGGTGCAGTAGGATCTATGCAGGATCCGCAGCTGGACCAATCTAAAGCATGCCTGGATTGCCACCTCCCTTGGACTCTGCAATGGATCCACCCAGTCATCGCCCTCCAATAATGCCAAGTCAGACTCCCACGCGTCTCGCACCTTGGCTAATAAGTCTTGTGAGTTGTTTATAATTTTTTACACTGCCTTCTCCGGGATTGGGTCCAACAATAATCTGTCTTCTAATGGGCTATACGCTGGGATCTGGTCCCCGTCCTTAAGATAAGTGCCCAGTGCATGCTTCAATTGCAAGTATTTATAATGTTCCGTGGGTGCCAACTGGAATTCTGCTTGCAGCTCTGCAAACATCAACACAGCATGTCTCTGCCTCACATCCCCCAAATGAACAATGTCAATTAGTTTCCACTTCGCGAAGCCCTGTAGTCGGCCTACCTCCTGAAGCATCTCACTGGTCCACAAGGGTATCTGCTCTGTCAGCCGTCCCTCCCAACCCAACCCAGGAATCGAGTGGCCTTATTCCATGCCGTCCATACTAATTGAGTGTGCGGGGTATACCATCCTGTCTCACCTGACCATATAGCACCCGCAAGTAGCCTTCCGCCCCCATTGCCCAGTGATCTATATGCTGGATCATTCCTATCAGCAAAGACCCAGTCATTAATGACCATCAGTTGTGACGCCCAACAGTACTTTTGAATATCGGGAATGGCCAATGCTCCCTCATACACCCCCTTCTGCAGTTTAGCCAACGCTATCGGTGCGCCCCCCCCCCCGTCCCACAGCAATGTTCTCAATTTACTGTCTATGTCCCTAAAGAATTTTTCAGGTATTGGGCAGGGGGTATTTTGTATAAAGTATAAAACGTTTGGCAGCAACATCATTTTTAAGAGAACAGCTCTTCCCATTGCTTTTCAGGCGATTCAATTGCGGTTTCAGATTCCTTTCCAGGAACGCTACATCAGACTCTTCAATCTTTATTCCCAGATATTTAAAACCGGTTTTAATCTGGAGCTTGGAGTCAGGCCCCAGGTGTGGGGGAGGGCCATCCGAAAACATATATAGAAGAAACTTATCCCAATTGATCTGATAGCCTGAGTAGCCCTCGACGAATCCAAAGATCTGGAGCAGCCTATTTATAGTAAACCAGGGTCTCCTTGCGTATAAGAGGACATGGTCGGCTTATAACAATATTCGTTCCTCCTACTGGTCACCCCCTGGATACCCGATATTACCAGATCCCCTCTGACCTATGCCGCCAAAGGCTCAAGCACCAAGGCAAACAAAATTGGTGAGATGGGGCACCCCTGCCATGTGCCCTTCTGCAAGACAAAGGGGCACGACACCAAGCCATTAACACAGACCCTTGCCATAGGTTACGTATATAGCAACCGGATCCAGGAGATAAACCAGGGCCCGAAGCCGAACCTCTTCAAGACTTCAAAGAGATAGTTCCATTCAATACTGTTGGACGCCATGCGGGCGTCGAGTGACAGAAGTGCCGCCTCCACCCCCGGACTGGTCCTTACCAAGTGCATTACCCCATATAATTGTCGCAAATTGAGTCTGGTACTACATTTAGGCATGAAACCTGACTGGTAAGGATGTATCAGAGTAAGAATTGGCACTAAAAGTCGATTCACCAAAACCTTAGCCAAAATTTCAACTTCCAAATTCAGCAACGATATCGGCTGATATGAGCCGCATTGATCTGCCGGTTTACCGGCCTCAGGTATCACTGCAATAGTCATTGTTAGCTGGTCAATCGGCAGTGAACCACGGTCTCTTGCCTCCTCGAACATGGCTAGAAGGTGTGTGGCCAGTGTGGAGGCCGTATATTTGAAAAGATCCACTGGTAGCCCATTGGGTCCCGGTGCCTTCCCCGCCTGCAGATCATGTATGGTGCCCACTATTTCTTTCTCGGTTATGTCCCTATCTATCGAGTATCTATTATCCTCTGTTAGTACTAGAAAGCGCATCTCCTCCAGAAGCTCGGAGCAATCCTGGGCCAATCTGACCGGGGTCGAGTCATAAAGTTCCTCATAGTAGTCAGCAAACACCCATGCTATGGCCTCTTCCTTCGAGTGTGTGTTCCCATCCCAGTCCCATATTTCTGCCACTCAATTCCTCTCTCTATCGCGTTTTTCTAGCCTTGAAATTATTTTATTGGCTTTATCACCCAGGTCGTATACTCTGTGTTGTGTGTCCAGTGCCATTGACCGAGCTGCATTAGCTGCCAAATCTTGCAATTCGTGTCTCTTAAGGTCTATTTGATGTGCCAACTCCCTGTCTTTCCTACCTCCCCCCCGAATAAAGTGCCTCCAACTCAAGAAATGTTGTCTCCATCTTGTCCCAGCGCGACTTCTTTTCCTTATTTTCGATCCCGCTGCAGGCTTGGACATATCCTCTCATTACCAGTTTAAACGCTTCCCAAAGAATATCTGCTCGCTCGACCGACCCTTCATTTTCCTGGAAGTAAAGCTGCGCTCTTTCCTTAACTTTCTTGGCGTTTTCTTTATTCTTGAAAAACCATGCATTCAGCCTGGGTGGTAAGGCACATTGGCGGGTCAGGCATCTCACAGTAATTTCCACCAGAGAATGGTCCGATATACCCCGAAGTCCAATTCTAGCATTGAGAAACCAGCCCTCACTGCCTCGGTGTGTCAATATATGGTCTAAACCTGAGTAACTAGCATGGGCAGCGGAATAAAAGGTATATTGCCGGATGCCCTTGTTATGTAACCGCCAAAGATCGATCAGCCCAAGCGCCTCTATAAATGCGGGAAGCGGCTCCACCCCCCTAATCCTGGCAGCCTACGTTTCTCTGTCCTGTTCGAAGTGCATAGTAGAGTTCATGTCCCCTCCCAGTACCAGTACTCCCGGGGGAAGATCCACCAGTAGGACTCCCAGCACTGCAAACGCCTCGGAGCGGGCCATTGACGGAATGTAACAGGAAATCAAATTAAAAGCCCTCCCCTCCCAGCTCCCAGCAAGAGCCACAAATCTACCCAAGGGATTGTGCCACACTTTATCGACCACTAGCGGTGTCCCAACCTGAACCAAGATTCCTACTCCACGGGATCCTGAAGCATAACCTGCATGAGCTACCAATCTATAGCCATGTCTATCTAGTGCTCGGTACCTCTGGCCCTTGAGATGCATTTCCTGAAGCAATACAATACTCGGGGAGTGCCGGTGCAAATACTAAAGCACGATACTACGCTTGATACAATTCCCCAGCCCGTTAACATTCCAGGATAAAATATTTAGGCTGTTGACCCCCTACATACCCCCCGCTGCCCTCCAGAGGCTGCCCGGGCTGTCCCCTGTCTAGCTACCCACTCCTGCGATGCCATCCCTGTCCTCGTTGTCTCATCCTGTATCTCTTGAATTGTAGCACCTATATACGCATACATATATCATGAAATAGCTGACTTTACTTCAACAAAACTAAACGATCCCCCCCCTGTTCCCACCCCCTCCCTGCTAACCTGCTGGTGAGCGTTGCAACTCAAAACACCCCAACTCGCAGAGTGCCTGTTGCCCAAAACAAACCTGTCAATAGTGGGGTTGGTCGGTGCCAAGCTCCTGTGACACCCTCCCCGAGCCCCCTCCCCCATGGTATGAGCAACCTACATTTTAGTCCTATACTGAACATAATTGCAGCTTACTACAGTAGCAGGCTATTCTAGGCATACCATCTTGTGCCCACATACATTGTTCATCCCCCTTCAGTGTTTACCCCATGTGTCCCCAACTTTACTGTTCGTGGTTCATCGTGAGGCTGCCTCCATCAATTCCAGACCCTCCATGCATTATCTTTCCACTGCACAAATCAGTCCGCTTCCGCTCCTGCTGTCCTGCTTCTCTCATGACGTTTTCCTTTTTGCGAGTTGGGTCCGATGGTGCTCCAGCCTTCCAGCCAGTCCATGACTTCCTCCGGAGTTCCAAAGAACCACACTTTGCCACCCTCTTTCACTCTCAATTTGGCTGGGTACATCATAGAGTATCTGAGTTTCTTGGCCCGCAACTCCTTTTTCGCAGCTTCGAAAGCATGGCTCTGTCACTGTACATTGAGTGTGAAATCCTGGAAGAATCTAATCACAGCGTTCTCATGCAACAAGTCACCATGCTGACGTGCCGTTTGCAAGATGGCATCTCTATCCCGGTAATTAAGGATCCGAGCGATAATCGTGCGCGACAGAGCCACTGGCCTGGGTTTGGGAATGGGAGCTCTGTGCAACCTCTCAATAGTGAAATGTACTGAGAGACGTTTTGGCTTGAGGTGGTTTAGGTTTAGGATCAGATCCTCGAGGAACAAGTCCATACTAGGTCCCTCCATTCCTTCTAGCACTCCCACCACGCAGATGTTGTTCCTTCTTGCTCGCCCTTCCTGCTCCTCCAGCTTGGCCACCATCAGTTCTTGCTGCTTCGTAAGAGCTTGAACCCTCTCTTCCAGATTCCAGCTGGATTCCAGCTGCGTGACCTGAGTTTCGGTGGTCGACAATTTTCAGACAGTTTCCGGAAGTCTGCAAGCAGGAGGTTGACATCTAGTGTTACTGCATAAATGTTTGGGTTTATCGTCCCTTTAAGATCCTCAATGGCCGCTATGATAGCGCTCAGCGAGGGTTCCAAACAAAGCTTTTGCCAGGACTAAATCTTCCTTTTAAAAATATGTCACCCCTAGGAAAAGCCTTAAACAGCACATAGGGCAGGGTGCAGTGATTAGTTGGACATGTACTTTTAACTTTTACCAGTGTCGGAAGTGAAAAATCCTTAAATTGCCATTTTTGTACTGCAAGGTCTACCTCTCCCATAGGATAACATTGGGTTACGTTATGACATTTAGTGTTCCTCTGGCACCTCAGATTGTGACACTGTCGCAGGGAGTGGCACCGCGTATTTGTCCATCTTGTTTGACTGTGCTCCAGCCTGCCCCTTGGGCTTCATTTGGTGGGGTGTTTGTATTCCACGGCGGTCACGCCTTGAGACAAACTGTATTGGGTGCAGCTCTGGAGACCGTCCCCACTGAGTCCTGCGTTACCAGAACGCAAAAGGTCCGGTTGGGCTTCCCACTCTCTCTCCCCACAGGTGCCAGAAAGCCAACCGATGACGCCTCAACTGGTCACTGTGTGGGAGCGCACCACTCACTCAGCACTCCTTTAAAGAGGATCTGCACACTCACCACTACAGCCGCGTTGCTCACCTCAGTCTCACCCCGTGATGAACCGGTAACCACCAGTCACTAAATTGCAATCACCACCCTCTTCATTAGAAGTCCGAATTTGTTTGCACCAGGAACGAGTCATCTCCAGCCCCTGCACACAATGGTGTTGTTGCAAAAGTCTATAGGGGCCCCTTGGTCTGGCTGGGACCCCCTTATTTGTTCCCTGCCACAGCACCACCTCAGGCGCAGGGCCCGCCGCGCGCTCACTCCACTGATGCTTGAAGGGTCAGCTGGACACCAAACATGGCACACCCCCCGAGGCTCCCAGACTGCAGCGGTATGTTGTGTGACTCAGCTCTCCAATGCCCCGGCATTCACACTCCAGGTGCACACATCATCACCAGTCCAGACAACAAGGCACGAGGGGGGATCCTAGGGGCAAATCAGTGCCCCGGCAGCCCCCCGAGTTGATTCTCCGCACCAGAGCGGCTCACCTCAGTCGTTCCGGGGCCTTCGTGACCCCGGAGTCACCAATCCTGTGTCCTGGGAGCGTGACCCAGCAGCAGGGCCCAGGGACACGCCGCCGTTCCCAGGACCATTCACGGCCACGGCCGCACTTCACCTTTTCACCCGGGGCCTCTGCGCTCAATTATGTCGCTTCACCACGTACACTCCCCCCTGCTCTGGGGCTTGTCGCTGCTCACTCCGCCGCCGGCTAGGTGTTCTCCGGCCGTTCCACTTTGCAGTTGGGCCGACCTCCATATTCCGGGAGCCTCGTTAGCGTGGCACTCGCAGCTGCATCACACTAGCAAGCGGCCAGTAAGTGTCCATTAATCACTTCATCTCCGGAAATCCAATAGCTTTGCCTTTCCGCTTGTAGGCACCTGAACTTTGGTTGCTCTTGGACGGCTGGAATTGGTCGGATTTATCGGATTTTAGAGACCCGAAGAACGGAGCTCTCTCAGCATACTGCCATTTGCTTCGGCTCCGAAACCACGCCCCTTGTACATGAACTTTTTGTTCTTCAGACAAAATACCAGTTTAATATTGGAACACTAGGAAATTGAGTTACTGGATGAGGGGGTTAAACCCTACTCAAGCAGCAACCACAATTCATGCCAGGGTGAAGCACAAACAATCCCCAAATTAACCTGTGCTGAACTCTCTGGTAGCTTGGCACAAAAGCAGTGAGGCTTAATTTAGGGGCTATGTGTAAAGTATTTATGCACCACACACATAGTAATGAAGTGAAAACACAACACAAGAAAAATCCCACAGCAATTTAGAAAAATAGAGTAAATTGTATTAAATTATTTGAATATGACAGAAGAAAAACCCAATTAGTAGAACCTGGGATATGCAATTTTAAAGGTTTTGTGAAAATCAAGCGCTAAGAAGCGCCAACCGCAGTACCGGGTCCAAGTCACAAGTTAAGGTTGACTGCGATGGAGTGCCAGTTGGATACAAGACTGAGTTTAGTCCGCTGACAAAATTACCTTGTGGCTTGGTTATCGAGACTCAAATCCCTTGCATCAAGGGGTGCGGGCCGGCGTTGAAGAACTGTCAACAAGGACCTGTGATACGAGGTTCAGCATTGAGACTACCGTAGAGGAAGAGTGCAATGTGAGGAATTGCAGAGACATGTGCCGCAATGCTTTGACACAGGAGATGAGATGTGATACCGTGGGCCGGTGTCGGGCTACAATGGTGTCAAAGAAGCTGCCGGTGATTGCAGGACTTGCGCTGAGATGCATCAGCTTTGAGGATGACTTGTATCTTGCTAGGCCAGACTTTTTGTTGGGCTGTGTTGTACTGCGTAGAGATGTGCAGAAATTAGTTGGCTTTGAAGAAACCTGTTATGTCCCTGTTTCTTGAACAGGAAGCCAGAAGACTGACCCTTGGAGATTTCCTGGAGTTGTAGGTCTACACAGGCAGGCTGGAATAAACAGGGCAGCTCACAGTAGCAGAAGAGTCCTGGTAGAGTACACAGGTCCAGAAGTGATCCGAAGAGTCGGGTCTGATGGTCTACTACTTATATCTGGTGTCCACTTTGAAGGTATCTGGAATTTCCTGCCTCCCTGCCCTTACCCCAACTTGTCTGGGGGGCACAAAAGCCTACTGTAAAACTCTTTGTGAATGTGCTGAGGCCGAGTCTTTATGATGTCAAATATGGTAGGTGCCACCTCCACCCCTGTTAAGTTGGAGATGGCCCATCCTGACAACACCTATTCCCCTTTTTTCTCACTGTCTGGGAGCAATACTCAAAGCCCATCTGTCTGCTACACCTAGTCATGTGACCCAGGATACATGCTGCAGGGCAGCAAATGGTTGGGGGAAAGATTGGCAACTTTCTAAATGTGGCATTTTCTGTACTGCGGATTAAAATCCAAATTTAACATGAAAGAGGGTTTTAAATTACAATCATTTAGAGACCAAACTTACTCAACATTCCTACCTACACCCAACTGAAAGTTGTCACTCATTAAATGTCATAACGTAACCCAATGTTATCCTATGGGAGAGGTAGACCTTGCAGTACAAAAATGGCAATTTAAGGATTTTTCACTTATGACACTGGTAAAAGTTAAAAGTACATGTCCAACTAATCACTGCACCCTGCCCTATGTACTGTTTAAGGCTTTTCCTAGGGGTGACATATTTTTAAAAGGAAGATTTAGTCCTGGCAAAAGCTTTGTTTTGCTAGGTCGAAACACAGGCTGCAATGGCAGGCCTGAGACATATCTAAAAAGGCTACTTCAGTGATTGACCCAATGAGTGCTGCAGGCCCAATAGTAGCTTTTCATTTACAGGCCATGTGTGTAGGTAGTACCATGTTACTAGAGGTTCATAAGCAAATTAAATGTGTCAATTGGGTGTAAGCTAATGCTACCATGTTTGAAGGACAGAGCAATAGCATGTTAGCACTGATTAGCCGTGATAAAGTCTGCAGACACCTAAGGCCAGCAAAACGAAGTCAGCAAAAACAGGATGATTGAAAGCAAAAAGCTGGTGGAAACCACACCAAGCATGTCAGGTCTAACAAACACCTTATGTTCCCTAACTAAGACACCAATTGTTTAACATTTTCTTGGAAGTTGGCATCATCATGAGGTGGGTATTAGAGGCTGCTACCATACCTTACTTTAGGGGTGTGTCACTATGGCGAGAGTTTGTTGTGGTATGGGGTTGTGCTAGTGGCTGAAAGGATATAATTCTTTGGATTTGTGTGCTCCTCCAGTATATAAATATGAGTGATTGTGAGATTGTGAGTGCCGGAGATGTTTCTCAGTTACCCAGCTGTTTTAGAAATGTAGGGAGTGACTAAGGGTCACGTGAGGATTGTAGTGTAATATATGGTTACGGTTGTGTGACCTTACAGTGTAATACACTACGAAAACTATCTTGATTTCCGTGAGGCTCATTGATTAAACCTTTAGCTCAATCATGGGTAGAGATCTCTTCTAACAGCAAGGCTGAAACAAAAAAAACTAGTGTAAAGGATTTAGAAGCACCCAACAATGAAATGAGAAAGTGAGACAAGCCAAAAGAATCCAATACATGGTTATAAAAATAAATGATATTTGTTATGGATTTGTAGACACCAACATGAGCAAGATCCACCAGAGGGTTCTGTAGATTCAGATTTTTAAGTAAAATGTAAATCTCTGCTTTTTAGTCGAAAGTGCAAACAAGCATTGGTAATAGTAAAGTTTGAAACAGTTGAAAAGTTTGAAAGAGTTTTCTTTGGCTACTCTGGCCTGAGTGGGATGACCAAATCTGAAAGGGAGAAGGTGATGGGGCCACTAAGGAGTATTTGGAAAGATATCTGGTCACCATAGCAGTCTCAAGTCCAGCAGCACACTTCACATCAAGAATGCCCTAGACCTTAATAGTGTGGTCCTGATGCTGGGGATGCAGGATACTGAGAATGCTAAAAGATGCTCTGATGCCGTGAGGTCGACAGGGGTGTCTTTGCGGTTATTCCTCAGGCCACGGGTAATGTGGAGTGACTTTGGCCTCAGGGGTTGGCGTTTCTCAAAGTCCTCTTTGAGCCGGTGGAAAGCGTGCTTCAGCTGGACTACTGATCTCTGTACACGGCAGGTCCAGTGGTATCCTTTGATAACCAATCTGTGCTCAGACAACACTCCCAGGTTCGAGCAGACTCGGGTGCAACCTTTGGCCAGCAAGGATTGGTCACCAGGGTCACCCAGCAGCGATTTGAAGAAAGTGGCTCCTGACTTGCCAGAATGGGCTTCTTCCGCTTTGATGGCCCTGGTCGCTGGTTCCAGGGGGTCAGCCGACTGACCTTTGGAGTCACTTTTTTGGTCTGGGGCTCAGAAGTGACTTTCTAGGAGCCAGGAGCCAGGAGCCATAGGCACAGTCCTCTCTTAGCTAGCCCAAGGTGAAGCAGGTGCAGTCCAGCAGTCAGTGCAGCTTCTGTTGTCAGGTCCAGGGGTCAGCAGGACAGTTGCTCTTAAGTCCTTTCTTTAGTTTCATTGTGATGTGAGGTTCAGTGAGCCAATTGTGCCATATTTATGCCTGGAAAGTGCCTTGTGGGGTTGATGCTGTCACTAACCAATGGCTTCAAGGATCCCACCCGCCCTGTGACAACTTTCGGATATGTGTGGCATCTAGCAATTCCAGCGTACACTATTCTGCCCACTGTCAAGATGTCTGAACCCTTCCCTTTTTTTTATGCATAGTTATATAGTGCGAACTTGACCTGAAGGTATTGGTGCGCTTTACATGAGCACCGCATTTACATTACACATTCAGGCACGGGGAGATTAAGTGATTGGCCCAGAATCAAAGGATGTGGACGCGACCCCGAGGCTCGAACCCTGGTTTCCAGCACCAAAGTCGGCAGTCTAGCCGACGGACCACATCTTCTCCCCTGTTTCCTTCCTTGGATGTTAGGAGGTTGGTTGCCCACCGTAGAGGTGTAGCTACCTGTGGGCTACATGCCCACAGGAAAGTCGTTTGGGGCACGAGTCTCCCCTCTCTGTTACTGCCACCAGCCCGTCTACCTGAACAAAGGGCCAACCTTTCAGGAGTGTGATCGCCATTTGCCCACAAGGCGGCTTCACCTTTGAAGCTTGCCTTTTTTTGTTTCTGCCAACATACTGATTGGATTCCTGCAAGGGGGTGGTAACATTTCTCCCTGTAACAGCCTTCTATTGTTCCTGAGCCTGGGAGTCGTTCACACTGCTGTCTGGTGGCCATGAAGTGGGTTTTCTTTTGCTTTTTTTACATGTTTTATTAATTCTTTATACAACACAGTCGAACAATACATCAACTTTACATTCACTGGCATCACCTATACATGTATTGACTAGATGAACAATATAATTTTCATTAGTGCATATGCAGACAGTAACACACAATACATGGGTTAATGTTTCCCCCTTCTTTGAGATGCATAAGACCCTATGGTTCATCTGGGATGGACAGAAGGTATGGTGTTGGAGGGCCCCAAGTGTCTTTGGGCCATGAAGGCCTCTGTAGCTCTTCCACATAGAGTTCCAGTTGGGATCTGCAGTAAGCCAAATCGGACAGTCTGTTCTTCTTGTTGGATATTGCCAGTTTGCCCCAGTGGAGAGCCACCCTCCTCCTTTACAACAAAAGAACCACTGACACAAATTTATGATTGACTGTCTGTAGGCCCTTGACCAGTCCTATTAGTAGGCACACATCAGGATCACAGTCTACTTGTTCTAACATCTTGTCTGTCAGTGTCATTGCAATTTAAGCCCAATTTGTTTTAAAACAAGTCACATTGCCAGGACAGGTGTGGAAAATCCGCCTCTGCTACCTCATAGGGTACACAGTTTGTATCCACCTGCTGCCCAAATCTGCATAATTTAGCAGGTGTGTAATACATTTGGGGCCGGTTTTTGAAGTGTATTATGCATGGATTGCAATCACAGGTGAGAGTATGGAGTTGCACAGAGGAAAATTTCAAATCCACCACCTACTGGCCGGTCAAATTCTGCACTCCAGCCCTTCAGCACCTTATCAGTAATCTGTGGCCTATCTATCTGCCCTGCAATATAAAGCTTGGTGAACAAGTGTCTACGCATGGTGCTAGTGAGCAGTGTCTGCAGTGCACTGAGTGTAGGCAGCTCTCCCAGGAATTGAGGAATTCACGCAGTGCAGCTTGAAGTCGATAATATGTAAATGTCAGTAGCAGAGTATACCGTGGGGTGTGTTAATTATCACTACGGGTCATTAAAGTGGCATTAGTGTAAGTGCCACCCATGGTTTTTAGGCCTGCATGGGCGAGAATTTGCAGTACAGTGTCTTCCCGAAAAAATGAAATTGCGGGGTGGTATCTCAATGGTAATGACTGGGCATATAAAGGGTTTTTTCCTGCTCAACCTCTTAGCATCTGCCAAGCTGTCATTGTAGAATGGATTGTGTTGATTTTCATGTGTGGTAGACCCTCCCTTTTGTGTGGCAGGAGAGCTTGGAGTGGAACAGTGAGGATTCATTATTGCCCACCACGATGTGTGGCACATACTCCTGCGGCACATACCAGTAATGTGCGAAATTAACCTGCTTACACAGTTAGTATAGATGGAAGTCAGGCGCGTTAAAGCCTTTGCATAAGTATAGCAGCATTAGTATGTCCCAGCTGTTTCTTGGCTGCTTACCTGCCCACACCAGTGTTAGCAGATGTGCCCTGAGTTTCTTTAAAAAATGCAGTGGTAAGACAATGGGTATGTTAATAAATAGATATAAGAATTTGGGCAGGATCAACATTTTTATAATCGCAATTCTTTCCGCTAGAGACAGCTGCAGCTTCATTCTCCTGGAAACCTGATTCTCCAGGTTTGAGGTGTTTCTGCCATATTTAAACTAATTACCAATTCAGGATCTTTATGAATACCTACCCCCCAAGTATTTAACAGGATCCATGTCCCACACCAATGGAAATTTGAGCAGGCTCTCCAGAGTAATGGACATGAGCGAATATATAACTAACTTTGACCAATTAATGGTGAGTCCCAAGTACTGTTCAAAGCAAATCTATTCCTGAATCACTGGGGATAAGGGCACAGGAGGATCCCGGACATACAGCACTGTATCATCTGCATAGAGGGAAATACTGAGAAGGAACAGCCGGAATTTTAATGCAGATACAGCATGTCTTTGCCGAATGACACAGGCCAGCAGCTCCAGCGTTGTAGCAAATAACAATGGCAACAGGGGGCATCCCTGTCTCCTTCCTCTACATATAGAAAAAACTTCAGATGTTTGCCCATTAATACATAGCCAGGCTACCGGCTCCGTGTAAAGCAAGCAAATACACCGCAGGAACGCTCTGGTATTGCCATGCAGGCCATGAATGTAAACATGTATTGTCATTCAATGGAGTTGGAGTCTTAGGCGGCATCCAGCAGGATTGCTGCTGCCTTCAAAAAGGGGTTCAGTTGGTGCAGCAGGGCAAAATTAGTGCACAGGTTATGCACAGTGGATCTAGACAGTATGAAAATAGATTACTCAGTTTGCAACAGTTTAGGAAGCAGTGGTTGGAGCCACGTTGCCAGTTTTTTGGCTGGGACTTTTGTATCAATGTTGATTAAGGACAGCAGTCTGTATGACTTACAGTGCTCAAGCATTTTGTCTGGCTTTAAAAAGGTCATGATAAGGGCCTCGCGCAAGGAGTGGGGTAATATCTGCTTGTGGTATGCCTTGCCGTACATGGTGTGGAGGTGTGGGGCTTGGAGATCAGCGAACTCTTTAGAGAACTCACTAGTCCGTCCAGCCCCAGAGTCTGACCATTTGGGAGGCTGCGTATGGTTTCTTTAACCTCTTCAACCATTACAGGCTGTATTAGATATTTGCGCTGTCCCCGAGGCAACCATGCTAATGTCACATCTTCAAGAGAAGAATTAACCTCATCTGCTGTAGCAGACATACGGGTACTGTAGAAGCTGGTGTAGAAGTACGTGAAAGTGGTAAATATAGAGGGTGTGTCATAGTGTATGCTCGTCTCTGGAGTCAGTATCTTTCCTATGTGTTTCTCACCCCTCGGTGTTCTCAACTTCTCAGCCAAGCTATGACTTGGTCACCACCTTTCCTGTATGCTCGAGCTGTGTGTTGCGTGCATAAAAACTGAAATTCTAGTGCTGCGAGATCGTTAAATTTAGTGAATCTCTCTTAAATGGCTACAAGGGTGGCAAGGGTGGCATGCTTAGGTTGGCCCTCAGATTCTTGTTCAAGGGAGTGTATGGTATCCTTAATTTTGTGCAGTTGGGTATACCGCCTGCCTACAAGTGCATATTCCCCTAATTGTAACATTGAAGGCCTCCCATATGTTGTCACTCTTATCTACAGATCCAATATTGTTTTAAAACAATTAAACAATAGGTAATTGAATCCCCTGCTTGAACACAACATCCAGTAGAACTGTTGCTCGAAACCTCTATGCAAATGGAGCAGAGTTATTGTGTGGAGCGATGAACGAAACTTCACTGATGCTTGAACGGAGAGTGTTTGGGCATGTGTTTGGCCTCCTTCGCCTATGCACATACCTGTCTCGATACCAAGCAGTAGTCTAATCTAGAGAATGAACCATGTACTCATGACATGTATGTGCCCTCTCTCAGTGAAGGGTGTTGTAGCTGTGAAATGTCCCATAAACAGTTTTCGTTCAGCCCTTCTTGAATGACCCTGGTAGATGGTTTGCTGTGCCAATCTGACACAAAAGACCTATCTACTGTAGGGTTCAAATACGTGTAAAGCTCTCCCCCCATAAAATATTTGTTGGTGACAAGGTGTGAATGTGGCCCCAGATGGTCATTAAGAAGCCATGATCATCCACTCTGGGACAGCATGTATTTAGACTGTATTTGGGAGAGTAATAGGAGTACTGTATAGAGTTCCCTGTGCTCTCGCAAGGTGGCCCTGGCCATCCAATTTAGAGTGGGTAACTGTAAATGGCACTCCCATTTAACCAGTATCAGGACGACTGTAGAATGAGAGGAGTAGGATGATGCCAGCCTATTCATCCACCCATCTGGTTCCAATGGAGTGTTCTGTGTGGCGTGTCAGATAGGTCTCCTGCAGGAATGCAATCTGAATGTCCTGGCGGTCTAAATAGGAGAGGATGGGTAGGGTTTTGTGAGGATTATTAAGACCCTGTGTGTTCTAAGTCAATAGAGTTACTTGTTCACTGGGCTAGGCCATATTGTCATCATATTCTTGGTTAAAGCATTGTGGAGTCAAAGGGACAGTATATGTTGCACAATGAATGTGGTGTAGTGGGTGAGATTCTGGTGACATCTATACATTCTAAAAAAACATCCCCTCCTCCCACTTCAGCATCCTGAGCTTGCTGAAGACATACCCTGTATCAACAAACTTTAAATTCAAAGCCATTCAGGGTGCTTCCTATTGGGGGCTGCCAGGTTTCCCGTTCCCCTCCAGATGATCGGCGGTGGCTGGGAGAAATCTGGTACATGCCGTCTCACCAAATCATGTTGAGCAGTCAAGATGGGCCACTCATTATGGGGAAGGGCAACTGCTTCCCCCATCACTTGTGTATGGTTCAGAAGTGCAGTCCATTCAGTAAGCAGGGCAGTCCATAGTTATGCACATTATTACCTTGCCACCTCATCAATATCCTCTATGGATTAATCTTGCTTCTATGGAGAAAGAGTCTTTTTTTGTGTCCTCATACATGCCACCAAATGATGTTTGCTCTAGATGAGAACTCTCCGTGCATTTCACACAAACAAACTCGATTTCCGCCCCCAGGGTCTGTGTGCGGCAAACCGGGTTCACCCAGAGGTAGGCTGTCTCCTTGTCCAACTCCCGTTCCCTTCGATAGACCATAGTAAGTACTAGGGAGGACCGGACCACAAATTCCTGGCATAATCATTGGACCAAAGTTATTATTTCTTCACCCAGGCCATTAGTGCAGACCAGATCTTATTGGTACTCGCTTCGTCACAGGCCATGTCTGACTGACTAATCATCATGATGTTTTTTAGACAGTGCGCCAATCTGGGTGGGGCCTCTGACTTCCATTCTCTACAGATTTCTCTCCTGGCTATAACTATCACATAAAACACAAATTGTGAAGCGGCGTTCATCCTATACCCCGGTGGAAGGGCAACATATGATCGGTGTTGATAGAACTTCCTCTAAAAAGCTACATATAGCCACCCAATAGCTAGAGATCTTTGGGCAATCCATAAACATATGTTGATTGTCCGCTGCCGGAAGTTTACACATGGGGCAATGATAATTATCTGACGCTACCCTGGATAGTTTAGCCGGTGTCCAATAAACCCTATAGGCCGTAAACAAATGGTTCCTCCTCAGATTGGCAGGTTTAATTACTCTCTTAGACATTGAGAATGCATCCGTCCAAATTTTCTGTCCCTCCTCCATACTCCCTATTAAACCGTTGCCCCAGGGTTTCCCTACCTCAGAATCTAACCAGTCCTCTACCCCAATAAGTGTCTTATACCAGAAGGAGACCTCACGATTCCAGCCTCCCCCCCTGCAAATGGAGTCTAAGATCGGGATGTCCGCTGCAGACCCCCATGATTGTCTTGCCCACCACGCAGACAGTTGGTAAAACTTAAATCTGGTTAGGGACCTGTTGGTTAAATTTACAAGGGACTCCCAATCCTTAAGCCTAGAGTCAAGACATAGGTCGCCCCATGTTTTAATCCCTGCTACTTTAAGTGGCTGAGACAATTGATCTAAAAGGCATTCAGGAGTGCCAGGGGAGTCCCAAATCGGAGCATATAGGTTATAATAAGGTATCCCCAATGCTTTCCGGATGTATCCCCAATTTTTAAGCTCCGCCTGTAAGATCTTAAGGCGGACCTTTTAAAAGAATTTTTGGTCCCCAAATTTGAAGAGGAAAAACTCCAAACTCTGTGGCTGGTCATGTAACATTGCCTGGAAAAGGCGGCCCTGTGGAGAAAAGTCCAACTTATTGGCCGAAATTCTGAAATGTTTAAAATGAAAGGCATGGCCGTATACAAATAAGTCGGGTAGGGCCAAGCCACCTACATTCAAACCTCTCCTCAGTTTCTTCCAGGCTATCCTAGGTGATTTTGTGGCCCATATAAACGATCCAATCTTCCCTTGAAAACTAGCGATATCTTTAGGATTAAATGATAGCGGGATAGAATTAAAAAGAAAAGTTATTTTGGGGAGGATAGTCATTTTAACAAGATTTACTCTCCCGTAGATATTGAGTGGAAGGCTTCCCCATCTTACCATTAACTTACATGCTTCCTTCACAACTCTCTGCCAACTAGTTTTTGGGAATTCCGCCAATTTTTGGGTTAGATGTATTCCGAGATATCTAATTTTTTGATTAGCCCCCTCTATAGGGATTAAATTGTTCCAGCCCATTATGTCTGTTTTCTCCTTATTGATTTTATATCCAGATACTCTTCCAAAGAGCCGCGGGATTGCCTCTACATGGTTAGAAGTGTACTAGAGGAGGTCGTCCGCATACAGGGTAGTTTTAAGCGCTAACTCTCCGATTTTAAAAGGTGCGATTGTACTGTCCCTTCTAAGTGTACAGACAAAAGGCTCTATATAAACGTCGAACAATAAAGGGGACAGGGGGCATCCCTGCCTAGTACCTCTAGCAGTGTTAAACCATTCTGATAGGCCACCATTCACTAAAACCTTTGCTCGAGGATTCCGATATAAAGATTTAACAGCTTCGATAAAAATCGAAGGAAAACCGAACCTCATCATGGTAGCCCAGAGATACCCCCAGTTAACCTGATCAAACGCTTTGGCTGCGTCGATTGCTATGATAGCAAGAGGCAGCCCCCTCTCCTCTGCATAGTCTATTGCACCTATTGCCTGAAACGTAAGTTCGTTGAGCTGCCTCCCTGGAATAAACCCTCTCTGGTCTGAGTGTATGATTGTTTTAATAGATCTGGCTAATCTAGTGGCCAGTATCCCAGAAAAGATCTTCAAATCTGCATTTAACAGTGAGATGGGTCTGTAAGACTCAATTTTTTGTGGATCTTTATTTTGCTTGGCTATCAGGGTTATAGTTGCTTCAGCCCAGGATGGGGGGATACTATCTCCTTGTAAGAGAATTCTGTTAAAGAGTGTCCTGAGCACTGGAACTACTATTTCAAGATTATCAGAATATATTTCAACCGGCAGACCATCTGGTCCAGCGGCTTTACCTCTACTCATTTTCTTAAATTGTTCCTGTATTTCACCCTCCATGATTTCACTAGCTAAATAGATCTTATCCGATTCAGACAATTGGGGTAGATCTCTCAAATTAAGCCAGTCAGCAGCCTCCTCCAGTCCAGGTCTAGTGTCCTCTTGATACAAAGCCAACATAAGCCCCCTGGCATCTTCCTTAATCAACTCGTCCTCCGATATCAATAATCCAGATTCTCTTTGTACCAACGTCTTACTGTTGTTCCTGACCCTGTCCGTCCTTGACTTCCATGCTAGGAGAGCACCACATTTTTCGCCATACTCAAAATTCTTAAGTCTGCTGATTTCCCACCTTTCCTTAGTGATCTTATCGCTCCTAGCTTTAAATACTGCTTGTAATTCCAACAACTCCATCTCTACTTTTGGAATACACTCCCTGCCTTTCAGCCCAGCCAGCTGTAGATCTAATTATTTCTCTTTTATAGCTTTAAGATCTTCTATTTCTTTTTTCTTGATGGTTTTCCTCCTATAGATCATTTGCGTACCCAACAGTCCCCGTAAGTAGGCCTTAAAGGACTCCCAAACAATTTGCACAGTAGAGGAACCAAGATTAAAATTTAAAAAATCAATTATTCTTGCTTTTACCTCTACCTTCACTTTTTCATCCAGGAGGAGTGTTCTGTCGAGTGTCCATCTATATTCGATATTCCTAGATCCTAGCCCTCTCTATAGGTGGCTCATTCTTTGCATGTGCAGTGTATTATGGCCCGAATGAGGACAACCCAGGTCCTATTTTAAAACTTAGCGCAAGCCTATCACAGAACCCAGTCCCGGTTATATTAGGGGGAGATTTTAATCTGGTTTTTGATAGGCAGCTGGACCGGACCTCTAGGGTCAAATATTGTGCTCCGAGTAAAACTGTATCATCACTGAGGAATATTATGAAGGACTTTATCCTACTGGACCTGTGGAGAGTGAAATATGCAGCCAAAAGAGAGTATTCTTTTTATGGAGAAAGAGTCTTGATAAAAACCTTTAATGCCTTGAGGTTTGCAAATATTTTTTGTTTTCCTCTGAAGTTGTAGTGAAGGCACGCTGGCAGAGCATGGCATAGGGGATTTCGGCCTTTTGTAATTGTATCTTAATGGGAAAAAATTCCCAGTGGGCAGCTTGTACTGCCGTAGTGAAGTCTGGATAAAATGCAATCTGGTATCCCTGATAGTCAATTTCGTTTTGGTCTCGCGCCAATCAGAGCACTGTGTTCTTATCTTGAATGTTTGATAGTTTCACTATGATTAGGAGCGGAGGCACCATGGGTGATGGCTGCACCATGAGTGATCTCAGTGCTCTTTCCACTACTAAAAGATGTGGCATGTTTTCGGGACCAAAGAGTGCGGTAAGCATAATTTGGTCCATACCCAGACATTTTTTTACAAGACTGTCGCCGTGAGGGACCACAGCGCACTCACTGGAGAGCCACACTCAGAACACAGACTACCCTCCGTCCTCCGAACACTCACGGCACGTTTACATGCCGGATCACCATTACTGTGGTGTATCCTCTGAATTGTGTACTTTTAACCTGTCTACCGATTAAGTGACGATTATCTGAATTATCACAAGCGGAGCGATTAATAAGATGTCTTACCTTTAATTTCAGCCCTGAGGAAGTTGCAGGAATATTTCCATTGGCGACGAAACACGTGTTGGCTGGTTTCTCTTGCTTACTTTATGAAAGAATAAAGACAAAGAACTAATTTACCTGAGACGAACATTGACATTTCCTTTGAAATCCACTTGAATTGAATCATACCTTTCTATTGTAATACTACTTTACGTGTGCCCAGGACTTTGTTAAGCATAATTTCTACATACGTCTCCATCTTGCCTGTTTGTTGAATCTGGGACCCCAGTTATGTGCAAGTTATTGTGGAGTGAGCGAGCCTCCAAATCTTCATTCTTGGCCTGATTTACGGTCAGTACCTTCTCCATATTCAAGCATTTCGTGCTCATGAACTGCAGCTCACCTTCTGGTGTAGAGAGCCTCTGCTCTGCCATGGGGAGATGCGTTCATTGCTTATACAGTTTGGCTTCCATGTTGTCCATGCGTACGCTCACAGAATCGATTTTGCAATTGATAGACTAGAGGCTTTGCTGCATTTACAGCAGTGTGGTCTTGACTGCGGTCATACCTGGAGAATCTGAGTCCTCTTCGTGGTCTAGCTGTGTAGCCTGTGATGGCATGGTAGAGCCCTAGTTTCAAAGTTAAGGCGTGTTTGGTTGTAATTGGCCTTCCTATGTCTGACTGCTGGGCTGTCACTGTATTTACTATGTGCTCCTCCGCGCAGTTGTCGCCCATGAGCCTCAACTAGGCTCGCTTTTGTGCTGGGTAGTATCTGCACAGCAGGCGCTCACGCCTGTCTCCTATTTGTCACCTAGTGCACAGTCAGATCCAGAATAGCAGTGGCACCAGAAGTACAGTGTGTTTGAAGTGTTATGTGTGGGGGGGGCATTTACACAGTCTGATATTCAGGTTGACTGTTATGGAGAAGCCCACCTCTCGCACAAATATTTTCTGGCTCAGGCCTTTTGCTTCATTTTTCACTCACAGGCAATGATCTGAAATATTGCTGTGTGAATTGGCATCAAGGCAGCCTATGGTGTTCACTGTATAAATATAACAATATTACGTGCAGAGCTCTTCTTTTGGTAAATACACTCCCCAGTCGCCAGGTTTGGCGCTTGAGGCAGGGCACAGTTCCTTAGTGAGGCCCAGTGTACTGGTGGAATTTTGGTATTATGGGCTCCAACTTGTTAGCGCATCACTTCTGTGGTAAATCCTCAACGTTGCTTCATAAAACATTGTGCCTGACATTAGGCTACCTCTGAACAGTTCTCAAAGCTGTAACGCCAGTCATGCAGTATGGCACTAAGGCAGTTATCTGCTGTTATTCCTTTAATTATACGTATGGTGTGAGTACCTTCATGTCACTATTGTATGGATGTTCCCCGCAGCTGGTCTCGGATTGTAGATCAGGGCACAAGAACCCAGGCCAGTTCCCGGGGAACCTGTGAGGTTAAGAAGATATGGGATCTATGTGTGTTGTGCAGCTCCTCTGGCAGAGGCCACCCGGCATCGATCTGTGGTAAATGGCACCGGGCAGTAGCATGCCCCAGGACCGGTCTGTGTGCCTGGGCATGCAGGCAGCCACAAGGGCCCCCACTGGTTTGCTCAGCTTACAAGCCTTTTAATAATATGAGCCAGCTTGTGACTATCACAATGCCAAAGGGGCCCACCGCTGCAGCACTGTCTCCGCTGCCCTGATCGGACCATGACTCTCACGGTCCGCACACAACACTCCGTCTGCCCAATGTCCCTTCATCAGCACTCAGCGCCCCAGCCCAGCAGTATTCTCGTGCCTTCAGTTGGTGGGGCTGCCAGAGGCCCCAGGGTGGGCCCACCAACCTCCATCCCCTCTTTCTTATCTTCCTCTGCTCGGCCTCCAGTCACCTGCTGCAGCACGGCCTTCGGCCATCTGCCTTGGTGAGGCCTAAGTGGTCAGCAGCGGCAGGCCTCCATCTCCTGCTTAGATGATCGCTGATGCACATTAAGGGGCCCCGCGGAGTCTCTCAGTTGCCGCAACACATATCCATCTTTATTTCTATATTGTACTTGGTAGATGGCAGGATATACATCAGATTTGATTGCCCAGCTGGCAGAGCTGTACTACAGCAGCTAGTGACCTCTGTTGGTTGCTCTACCTGTGGACAGAGTTTTGCTTGAGTTGGGTTGGGCGGGGGACAGAAGTCAGATCCAAGGGGTGGAATGGGCCACATAACTTTGTTGGCCTTGGAGGTGATGTCTGCCTACTGGATGCATTCGTGAGCAAGTTATGGTTAGGTGCTACACAGATGGGGTCCACAGGTGAGGAGAAGGGTTTTCCATGGATCAGCTTAGTGGTCCCTTAAAGCAGAGACAGAGGGGTCCAACTTTTTGCCTTCTTCCTTCTCTTTTTCTGACCATCTTTTTGTTGGCTTTAGGACTCTGAGCACTTTATCGCTGCTAACCAATGCGAAAGTGCATGTGCTCTCTTCTCTAAACATGGCATAATTAGTTTACATCATTTCAGCATATTTAGCATGATTGTAAGTCCCTTGTAAAGTGGTATACCATATACCTAGGGCCTGTAAATGTAATGCTACCAGTGGGCCTGCAGCACTGATTGTGCCACCCTCACAAGTAGACTTTGAAACCTGTCTCACGCCTGTCAGTGCAGGGCCTGTGTGTGCAATTGACTGCCACTTAGACTTGGCATTTAAAACCACTTGCCAAGCCTTAATCTTCCCTTTAAATCACCCCTAAGGTAGGCCCTAAGTAACCCTAAAGGCAGGGTGCCATGTAAGGAAAAGGTAGGACATGTGTGTTTAATCTTTACAAGTCCTGGTACTGACTGACAGCCTATTTTGTTTTTCACTACTGTGAGACCTACTCCTTTCATAGGCAAGCATAGGGAATTCCTTAATACACTTATAAGCTTTAATTCCTGATCAGAGACGAATAGCTTTTTCATGTTTCATATTATTGGAATGGTAATGATAAACCCTCCTTACTGGTGAAGTTGGATTTAACATTACTGTTTCAGAAATGATCCTTTTAGAAAGTGGACATTCCTCTGCACTTACTGCTCTATGTGCCTGACAGCTTGTCTCCAATACACGTCTGGGGTGAGTGACAGCTACACTTTGTGCATTCCTTCTAGACAGCCACAAACACAGCAATGTAAAACTTATCACCATTCTTAGCACTCAACTGCTTTCTGATGGGTGTCCGTTGGCAGGGAGGAATGGGAGGAGCTGACACACTTCAATAGGTAGTGTCCTGTCCACACACAAAGCACTGATTTACCCCTCACAGATAGCCTGGCAGACAGGACTGGGTTGAAGGAGATACTTGTGCACTTAAGGGAGCTGCTTTGAAGTCACCCCCACATCAAAGGCACTTATTGGTATAAGCTTATAAGCACTGGGTTTCTGAACCCCCCTTAAATCGATGAAAGACAGTTGTCTGAAGCTCAACTCAGAGAAGACCGAGGTCCTCATCCTTGGGACTCCACGTCACAAACACATGATCCAACACCTATCAGACCTCTACTGGCTCCCGTCGAGAAGAGGGTCACCTTCAAACTCCTCACCCACGCCTACAAATCCCTCAACATTGGACCCAAATACCTCCACGAGAGAGTATCCTTCCACGTACCCAAGAGGAACCTCCGCTCCACTGAGCTCGCCCTGGCAGAAGTCCCCCACATCCGCAGGAACAGAACAGGTGGGAAAGCTTTCTCCTACATCGCAGCAAAGACCTGGAACGAGCTCCCCGTGAACATCAGACGCTCCCCAACCATACACACGTTCAGGAAGGACCTCAAGACCTAGCTCTTCGACTGATCCAGAGCTGCCCCCCTGGTGCCTTGAGACCCTCATGGGTGAGTAGTGCACTTTATAAACCCCTTGATTGATTGATTGATTGATTGACCATGCTGCCCCAACAATGAATGCGTCTTAACAATGCATTCCTTTACCATACATGCCCTTAACATACATGCCTTCATCACACAATTTTGTGATAAAGGCATGATTGGCAAAGGGATATAAGTGGAAATGTTCACACCCCAGCCCCCCACCATGAGCACTAAAACTTGGCCCCACATACTAAAAACTACCCCAAACCCAGACCCGCAACTGAACCCTAAAACTGCCCCAACCATGAAAACTGCTCCCCCTTCCCTGAGCCCTAAAACTTGCATCCATGTCCTAAAAACTTCCCGAGCCAGCCCCCCCACCCTGAGCCCTAAAACTGCCCCAGCCCTGAAAAGTGTCCCTTTAATCCACCACACCCTGAGCCCTAAAAACTGAACCTCACATCCTTACAACTACCCCAGTACCATGCCCTTAGCCCTAAAGACTGAACCCCAGCCCTGAAAACTACACTGACACCCACCTGAGCACTAAAACCTGGCCCCCTGCCTATAAACAAGCCCAACCCCCTGAGCCCTAAAAACTAACCCACCAATGAAAACCACCCCCCACCCCCCCAAAACCCAGCCCATCTTGCCAGACTGAGTCATCTCCCAATACTTTCTTTTCCAGTGCCCACCCATCCGTACATTTAGACTGCGCACTGCCCTAACCACGCATGGTTAAGGCACAAGTGATTCTACTTGCAGGGACACAGCACACGTGGCTCAGTCCACATTGTATAGGCTGTTTCCCCCCTAAAATCAGACACTTCTGGATCTTGAACTGAACCTATGTCAGTAGGACTGCTATGCTGCTTAAAGGACTCAACTGGACTGCTTTTCTGGAAGGACTGCTTTTCTGCTTGTTGCCCTTCTGCCTGCTTCTCCCTGAATCTGCTGAAGGAGAGCTGGACTCTGTCTTCCCTCATAGTGATCTCCAAGGGCTTTCTGGCTTGCCTCCTGTTTTCTGAAGCCTCAGGGACACAAAAGACTTCTTGCAATCCTGTTGGTGCTGCTGGAGTCTGACATCTGAGGTGGCCTCTTCAGTTCTGGACCTCCAAAATTGGTACTGCAGCTGTTTTGTTACAAAATAGACGCATCATCACCATTGTGCTGATTGAAACTGACTCAGTGCCCATCAACACTGATGCAGTGCCAATACAGAGGCAGCACTGTGTACTTTGAAACGACATAGAACCTGATTGCTAGTTTTTTTGATGATGCAGCACCCGTCTGAGGGCCTGATCGCAAAGCTCTACTGCAACTTATGAACCCGACTGCGAGGTTCAACGATGCAGCACCAATCCGAGGTCCCAACCACAAGGCTCGACTTCAACGCATCGACACGACTGAGTAAATCAGAATCAATGCATTGCCTTCACTGCATGGAGGAGATTGTTGCTTGTGACCAGGAAAGGTACTTTGTTCACCCGTGCCTGCGTGGGTCCTGTAGCCGGCCAGTGCTCCTGTGAGGTCGGCCTGAACTTTGACATTGCCCCAGTCCAGCATGACCTAAAGTAACGTTTTAGCGCTACTTGCTTCTAAGTACTTTACAGCATTTCTTTCTTTAAAATGTATATATCAACTGATTGAAATGTAGTCATTTTTGTCTTGTTTTAGTCAGATAAATATTGTCTATTTGTGGAGCCTTTTTGTGGTGTAGTCATTATGTTACTGTGTGTGGGTGTTGCACAAACACCTTACACAATGCCTCTTTAGATAAACCTGACTGCTCTGTGCCAAGTTACCAGAGAGTGAGCACAGGTTATATTTTAGTGTGTATCTAGGTTAGCCTGACTAGAGTGTAGGTCCCTACCCAGCCAGGTTGCAGATTCAGCAAACCACAAATCCACTTTCTAACACAGGCATCCTTGCACGACGGTGTGTTACAAGGAGAATTGTTTTTGTGCAGATAGGGACAGTAAAAGAGGAAATTAAGAGGAGAAATAAAGATTTTTCTGCTTGTTACATCTAACTCTGCGAGGTGTACAGTGTTCATGCAAATCTAGCCTTACAAACCTTTGTAGATCTGGGATTATGTAAAATCTATGGGTGGATGAACAGGAACGCCCATGCTCCAGCCATGGAATGCCATCTAGCGTACAAAGCCATGCATAATGGTGCAAAACACCTCTTGCATGGCTTTGTACATATCTGCTAGCATTTTTTATTGTGGCTGTCCCTCAAAAGTGCTGCAATCACAATGCAAAATGTTAGTAAATTTGGCCCTCAGTGTTTTGGTGAGAAAGTGCTGGTGTTTCAGTGAATGTGCTACTAAGAAAACTGTGCTGTACAACGCTGTAGGAGATTGGCAAGTTTTTATTGTGTTCTTGGTGTCTGAGAGTGCTAACATGTGAGAGAGTGCGACGGTAACCGTGGCGGCTGGTGATATTTCAATGTGATGGACGTAAAGTTGTGGATGAGTGTTGTATCGCGTGCGAGGAAAGAGAGCTAGTGAGATGGTCATAAAGAGTGTTGGGGGGTGTTCCTCCCACAAGAAAACTTTGAGAAAAGAGTGGGAAAATTGTGCATTTCAAAGGAAATTTGACTAAACAAGATGTTTTATAGAGCAATTGTGAAAATGTAGAGTTGTAATATTAAAACACATGAAAAATTCTACACATTTTACAGAATTACATGTTTTTAGTAACTGTAGTGTATACAGTTTACAGTACAATAATCAAGGTTTTTAATATTTTACCCACGCATATGGCTGTCTACTACCTGCAGTGCACCGGTCTGACATTTTCTTCTTAAAGTCTTGTTATGACCTCAAAAAAGACATTTAATGATAATGACATTGCTGCTCCGTTCTGTAACTAGAGAACTTTATAATGGACTTTGAGATAACAGTGCGAAGAACCAAACAGATTTCTTTATTCAAATACCCTTACAAATAAAATCTACCAAAAATATAAGCTATTGTGATTTGTTAGACTGGATGCGATGAGACAGCAAGACATAAACCTTAAATGGCACCCACCAAGAAGTTTCTCATCTGATTCAGGGATGAAAAAATATTTTCACAAAACCCCCATTCTCCTAGAACTCCATTAGCTCCCCTTGCTGGTCCACTACATCATCAAAACCAACTGCATCATTTACTAACATGGTAAATGATGCAGCTAGTTGTGATGAAGTAGCAAGCCAACAAAGCTGTCATGACCAACAGCAACCCTCTTATCTTGGGGACAAGCTCACCATCTTTGGTGACTCTCGCAATCCTTCAGCCAGGACACCGTCACTTCATTCTAAGAAGCATAAAAAAGATAGAAACAAGGCTCCATGTTTTTTTTTAATCTATGTACCCAGGCTTAGGAACAACATCACTGTATTTATCAACATCATGTTAACCTCTTTGTGGGATGGCAGTTGCTGCAGTGGCGGCCGCACCATTGGAGCGGAGGAACACCCCCCCCCCATCACTACCAGCAAATAAAACGATAATAAAACAGGTTTTAGACCCATTTTATTATTGTTTTATTTTAATCCCTTGAATCCACCTCCAGGACACTGATGAGTCTTGGGGGCCGATCCAGGGATGATACTGCTGATGGGGGAGTGGTGGGCACTTCCTGCATTGCGCATGAGGTGTTTGGCCAGCTGTCTCAGGCTGGCAAAACACCTCATGTGCAGTGAAGCTCTCTCCAGCCACATCTGCGTTGCTGAGGCTTCAGAGAGAAGACACAGGCTTCCTGTCTGCCTGGGAGCGCAAGTTGCGGGAGCTCAGACCAATCCTGAAGCTGCTCTCAGGCAAGAGCAGCTTCAGGATTGGCCGCAGGGCAGGCTGGGAGCCTGTATCCAGAGCCATGAAGCAGGGAGAGCTGAAGCACGGGAGACGGCGGCAGTGTTAAGGTACCTTTATTTACTTTTAATTATTTTTATTAGTCTACGGACCCTGCCTTCCTCCCTCCTCCCCACTTCCCGCCTCCCTACTTGGCCCAGCATGCCCCCCCCCCACTTTGGCTGGGGACGGGCCGCTACTGCTGTGCTGCCGTTTTGTAAATTGTGCAATGCAGCAAGTAATAGATCAGATCCCAGAGTACATTTGGGGGCAGATTTATGTTGCACTTGCGCCACTTTTGCGCCGCCGTTGCGTCACTTTTGTGACGCAGCAGCGGCGCAAATCCTGCGCCATGGTGCGGGGTATTTACAACGTGACGCATCTGGGAGATGCGTCACGTTGTAAAGCCCTGCGCCACATGTAGGCGTTCCAGGGCAGGTGGGGGCGTTCCGGTGCAGGAACGCCTCCTAAAAGTGGCTGAGTGAAATCTACAAGATTTCACTCAGTCACTTTTAGGCCCATGCTGCGTCAAAACCCTGCGCCTGCTTGAAGCAGGCGTAAGGATTGACGCAGCATTGTACAGATAGGGCCCCCCAGAACATTGCTGGAGCTGCGTCGCGCTTGCGACGCAACTCCAGCTATGCGCCACTTTTACGGCACAGATGCGTCACGCATCTGTGCCGTTTTTGCCCCATGGTGCCCCGCATTATAAATGCGGCGCATCCATGGTGGCGCAGCTGTGGCGCATAATAACTGGCGCATCCCTGCTGATATGCAGGGATGCGCCAGTTAACATAAATCTGCCCCTTGATTTTTAAACACGGGTGTCTGACTCAGTAAAGTTTATGGGATCATGTCACACAATCCACCATTGTTCAGCTAAGTACAATATCACACACAAACAAGGAATGGGTCTTTTTTTTTTTTTTTAACATGGACGGGGGAGTCGCATTTGGGAAAGTTTCAGAGTCCGGGTCTAGGGATCATGATTTAGTCACTTCAATCCACCATAGTTAGTTAAGCAAATGATCACAATTAATTAGCTTTCCCAAAAAGACGCCATAAGTCAGGCGCACTTTTAATTCTTTAAACATGGGCACGTCTACTTGGAAAACCTTCAGAGATCAAGTATCCACCATAGTTCACTAAACACATTATCACAATTAATCAACATTCCCATAAAGAAACTACAATAGGTATTAATTATATAATTTCACTTGCCACAAAAATGCAATGCACAGCCTGTCTGATCATGTTTGTACGTCGCAGAGCCTTGAAATGTATCATATTTTTTTATGTATGCATTCATTGTATTCGAAACATGCACACTGTAGTTTGATCAATTCTTAGCTAATTTTTTAATACCCCGCAGCACCTCACTTGTGGTTGCTTTCATTGCCTTGCCGACCATGACTAGGCATATTAGATTTGTATTCAATGGGGCCTTGGGCATGAGCTGAGCTGAACTCTGCAGGAAATGATGTCAGTCAGACATCAACAGAAACATACAAACTTATTATGATAAGATGGTGACCATGGATTACTGAGAGTCAATCACTTAGACCCTTATTTATGAAGGGTTAGCTTGAATCCAGTGGCAAAGTGAGCAAGGGACTCAACGTCTGAGCATACCCTGCCAACTTATGGCAAACAAAGCGGTACAAAAGGGGGTTTGATCCATCACCGTTCTTTAGCCCACTCTGCCACCCCAGTTCAGACATGGCCATATGCAAATCAGTTTGACCCTGTGCCTCATAGGAACAGTCCAGCCCGAACTGCCAAGCCAGGTCTTCCACGGACCGGAAACAAGCTTCCTAGGACCGGTTTCTGGCATTTCAGCCGTCTTCAGCCAGGCTTGCTTGAATCCAGTGGCAAAGTGAGCAAGGGACTCAAGTCTGAGCATACCCTGCCAACTTATGACGAACAAAGCGGTACAAAAGGGGGTGGTGATGGACGGAGTATCCGAACCAATCAAACACTCACACCCAGTCAACAGATCTGGGTTTGATCCATCACCGTTCTTTAGCCCACTCTTCCACCCCGGTTCAGACATGGCCATATGCAAATCAGTCTGACCCTGTGCCTCATGGGAACAGTCCAGCCCAAACTGCCAAGGTATGTCTTCCCTGGACCGGAAACAAGCTTCCTAGGACCGGTTTCTGGCATTTCAGCCGTCTTCAGCCAGGCTTGCTTGAATCCAGTGGCAAAGTGAACAAGGGACTCAACGTCTGAGCATACCCTGCCAACTTATGGCGAACAAAGCGGTACAAAAGGGGGTGGTGATGGACGGAGCATCAGAACCAATCAAACACTCACACCCAGTCAACAGATCTGGGTTTGATCCATCACCGTTCTTTAGCCCACTCTGCCACCCCAGTTCAGACATGGCCATATGTAAATCAGTCTGACTCTCTGCCTCATGGGAACAGTCCAGCCCGAACTGCCAAGCCATGCCTTCCCTGGACCGGAAACAAGCTTCCTAGGACCGGTTTCTGGCATTTCAGCCGTCTTCAGCCAGGCTTGCTTGAATCCAGTGGCAAAATGAGCAAGGGACTCAACGTCTGAAGCCTGGCTGGCAGAGCTTGGCGGCCCCTTACCACGCACTTTCCAGACGTCTCGTGAGCTTCAGGACACAATGAATGTGCAATACAGCCTGGCACCAGAAAATGAGGAAAGCCGACCCAGCCCGGCCGAGTTATAACAAGCATTGAAAATGCAATAGGGGTCGCCTTTGATTAAGATGAAGCCATTTGCTTTGCTAATGGTATTGTACAGCAAAGCAAATGGCTTTAACTTAAAAAAAGGCAAGACCTAATGCATTTTCAATGCTTGTTGATCTAAAGCAGGGACCTTGCCCTGTTTCGTGAAATGGTCGCTGTAAGAGAAAGTGTTGTCTTGAAGCAGCCAATCAGACTCCTTGAAACAACAATTCTAAGTCAGGCAGAGCAAATGTGAAAGGGACGATGAAAGAAAAGGCTCCCTTTTGTAATGGGATTCCTTTATTTTTTTTCATTTCTGGCATCTCGGAGCAACTACGGACCTCAAATCCCCATGATATTCTTAAGTGTTAACTCTATGAAGTTCACTATGCAATTTGTTTTAAATGTTTCTGTCTCAAAATGTACTGAATGGTTTATTTGTACATTTCTACTTTCATGGAAAGTTTGGTCTAAATATATTCAGCTGTTCTGGTTAAGATGCAAGCAAAACTTTTCCCCTTCTTAGATCTGCACGAAAATTGTCAGTGTGACTTTAGCTGACACCAAGCAGTTGCTGACTTTGGAGCAAATCGGAAAATGTGTTCAATAGTTATAGGCAAATCCAACAAGCATTTGCAATGCAATAGGTCTCGCATTTTTAAGAGTTTGAGCTATTGGCATTGTAAAATTACAATGCCTTTTATTTATGTTTTGGTTTTAAAACAAATAAAAGGCATTGTCATTTACAATGTTAGTAGCATAAACTCACATAAAAGCAGTGTGTGGAGTGCAGCAGTGTGCGGCGTGCAGCAGTGTGCGGCGTGCAGCAGTGTGCGGCATGCAACAGTGTGTGGCATGCAGCAGTATGCGGCGTGCAGCAGTGTGCAGCGTGCAGCAGTGTGTGGCGTGCAGCAGTGTGTGGTGTGCAGCAGTGTGCGGCGTGCAGCAGTATGTAGTGTGCAGCAGTGTTTCATGTAGCAGTGTGAGGCATGCAGCACTGTGTGGTGTGCAGTGGCATGCAGCAGTGTGCAGCATGCAGCAGTGTGCGGCGTGCAGCAGTGTGCGGGGTGCAGCAGTGTGCTGCGTGCAGCAGTGTTGTGCAGCATGCAGCAGTGAGTAATGCAGCAGTGTGCAGCAGTGTGTAGCGGGCCACAGTGTGTGGCGTGCAGCAGTGTTTCGTGTAGCAGTGTGAAGCATGCAGCACTGTGTGGCGTGCAGCGGCGTGCAGCAGTGTGCTGCGTGCAGCAGTGTGCTGTGTGCAGCAGTGTCGTGCAGCATGCAGCAGTGAGTAATGCAGCAGTGTGCAGCATTGTGCGGTGTGCAGCAGTGTGTGGCGTGCAGCAGTGTGTGGCGTGCAGCAGTGTGTGGCGTGCAGCAGTGTTTCGTGTAGCAGTGTGCGGTGTGCAGCAGTGTGCGGCGTGCAGCAGTGTGTGGCGTGCAGCAGTGTGCGGCGTGCAGCAGTGTGTGCCGTGCAGCAGTGTGTGGCGTGCAG
Organism: Triturus cristatus; assembly: GCF_964204655.1. Taxonomy (NCBI): domain Eukaryota; kingdom Metazoa; phylum Chordata; class Amphibia; order Caudata; family Salamandridae; genus Triturus; species Triturus cristatus. The sequence continues at coordinate 885,805,669 of NC_140583.1, forward strand.
CAGTGTTTCGTGTAGCATTGTGCGGCGTGCAGCAGTGTGTGGCGTGCAGCAGTGTGTGGCGTGTAGCATTGTGCGGCGTGCAGCAGTGTGTGGCGTGCAGCAGTGTGTGGCGTGCAGCAGTGTGTGGTGAGCAGCAGTGTGTGGCGTTCAGCAGTGTGTGGCGTGCAGCAGTGTGTGGCATGCAGCAGTGTTTCGTGTAGCAGTGTGAGGCATGCAGCACTGTGTGGCATGCAGCAGTGTGCGGTGTTCAGCAGTGTGCGGCGTACAGAAGTGTGCGAAGTGCAGCAGTGTGCGGAGTGCAGCAGTGTCATGCAGCATGCAGCAGTGAGTAATGCAGCAGTGTGCAGCAGTGTGTGGCATGCAGCAGTGTGCGGCGTGCAGCAGTGTGTGGCGTGCAGCAGTGTGTGGCGTGCAGCAGTGTTTCGTGTAGCATTGTGCGGCGTGCAGCAGTGTGTGGCGTGCGGCAGTGTTTCGTGTAGCAGTGTGAGGCATGCAGCACTGTGTGGCATGCAGCAGTGTGCGGTGTTCAGCAGTGTGCGGCGTACAGAAGTGTGCGAAGTGCAGCAGTGTGCGGAGTGCAGCAGTGTCATGCAGCATGCAGCAGTGAGTAATGCAGCAGTGTGCAGCATTGTGCGGTGTGCAGCAGTGTGTGGCGTGCAGCAGTGGGTGGCGTGCAGCAGTGTGTGGCGTGCAGCAGTGTTTCGTGCAGCAGTGTGCGGTGTGCAGCAGTGTGCGGCGTGCAGCAGTGTGTGGCATGCAGCAGTGTGCGGCGTGCAGCAGTGTGTGCCGTGCAGCAGTGTGTGGTGTGCAGCAGTGTTTCGTGTAGCATTGTGCGGCGTGCAGCAGTGTGTGGCGTGCAGCAGTGTGTGGCGTGTAGCATTGTGCGGCGTGCAGCAGTGTGTGGCGTGCAGCAGTGTGTGGCGTGCAGCAGTGTGTGGTGAGCAGCAGTGTGTGGCGTTCAGCAGTGTGTGGCGTGCAGCAGTGTGTGGCATGCAGCAGTGTTTCGTGTAGCAGTGTGAGGCATGCAGCACTGTGTGGCATGCAGCAGTGTGCGGTGTTCAGCAGTGTGCGGCGTACAGAAGTGTGCGAAGTGCAGCAGTGTGCGGAGTGCAGCAGTGTCATGCAGCATGCAGCAGTGAGTAATGCAGCAGTGTGCAGCAGTGTGTGGCATGCAGCAGTGTGCGGCGTGCAGCAGTGTGTGGCGTGCAGCAGTGTGTGGCGTGCAGCAGTGTTTCGTGTAGCATTGTGCGGCGTGCAGCAGTGTGTGGCGTGCGGCGTGCAGCAGTGTGTGGTGTGCAGCAGTGTGTGGTGTGCAGCAGTGTGTGCCGTTCAGCAGTGTGTGGCGTGCAGCAGTGTGTGGCATGCAGCAGTATTTCGTGTAGCAGTGTGAGGCATGCAGCACTGTGTGGCGTGCAGCAGTGTGCGGTGTTCAGCAGTGTGCGGCGTACAGCAGTGTGCGGAGTGCAGCAGTGTGTGGAGTGCAGCAGTGTCATGCAGCATGCAGCAGTGAGTAATGCAGCAGTGTGCAGCAGTGTGTGGCATGCAGCAGTGTGCGGTGTGCAGCAGTGTGTGCCGTGCAGCAGTGTGCAGCGTGCAGCAGTGTTTCGTGGATCATTGTGTGGCGTGCCGCAGTGTGTGGCGTGCAGCAGTGTGTGGCGAGCAGCAGTGTGAGGCGTGCAGCAGTGTGTGGCGTGCAGCAGTGTGTGGAGTGCAGCAGTGTTTTGTGTAGCAGTGTGCGGCGTGCAGCAGTGTGCGGTGTGCATCAGTGTGCTACGTGCAACAGTGTGTGGCGTGCAGCGGTATGTGGCGTGCAGCAGTGTGTGGTGTGCAGCGGCATGCAGCAGTGTGTGGCGTGCAGCAGTGTGTGGCATGCAGCAGTGTGCGGCGTGCAGCAGTGTGCGGCGTGCAGCAGTGTGAGGCATGCAGCAGTCTGTGGCATGCAGCAGTGTGAGGCATGCGGCAGTGTGAGGCGTGCAGCAGTGTGAGGCATGCAGCACTGTGTGGCGTGCAGCAGTGTGTGGCGTGCAGCAGTGTGAGGCGTGCAGCAGTATTTCGTGTAGCAGTGTGAGGCGTGCAGCAGTGTGCGGCGTGCTGCAGTGTGCGGCATGCAGCAGTGTGTAATGCAGCAGTGTGTAATGCAGCAGTGTGCGCAGCAGTGTGTGGCATGCAGCAGTGTGCTGCGTGCAGCATGCAGCAGTGAGTAATGCAGCAGTGTGCAGCAGTGTGTGGCGGGCAGCAGTGTGAGGCATGCAGCAGTTTTTTGTGTAGCAGTGTGAGGCATGCTGCACTGTGTGGCGTGCAGCGGCGTGCAGCAGTGTGCGGCATGCAGCAGTGTGCGGCGTGCAGCAGTGTGCTGTGTGCAGCAGTGTGCTGTGTGCAGCAGTGTTGTGCAGCATGCAGCAGTGAGTAATGCAGCAGTGTGCAGCATTGTGCGGCGTGCAGCAGTGTGTGGCGTGCAGCAGTGTGTGGCGTGCAGCAGTGTGTGGTGTGCAGCAGTGTGTGGCATGCAGCAGTGAGTAATGCAGCAGTGTGCAGCATTGTGTGGCGTGCAGCAGTGTGCGGTGTGCAGCATTGTGCGGCGTGCAGCAGTGTGTGGCGTGCAGCAGTGTGCGGCGTGCAGCAGTGTGTGCCGTGTAGCAGTGTGTGGCGTGCAGCAGTGTTTCGTGTAGCATTGTGCGGCGTGCAGCAGTGTGTGGCGTGCAGCAGTGTGTGGCGTGTAGCATTGGGCGGCATGCAGCAGTGTGTGGCGTGCAGCAGTGTGTGGTGTGCAGCAGTGTGTGGCGTGCAGCAGTGTGTGGCGTGCAGCAATGTGTGGCGTGCAGCAGTGTTGTGTCTAGCAGTGTGAGGCATGCAGCACTGTGTGGCATGCAGCGGCGTGCAGCAGTGTGCGGCGTGCAGCAGTGTGCGGCGTGCAGCAGTGTGCTGCGTGCAGCAGTGTCATGCAGCATGTAGCGAGTAATGCAGCAGTGTGCAGCAGTGTGTGGCATGCAGCAGTGTGCGGCGTGCAGCAGTGTGTGCCGTGCAGCAGTGTGTAGCGTGCAGCAGTGTTTCGTGGAGCATTGTGCGGCGTGCAGCAGTGTGTGGCATGCAGCAGTGTGTGGCGTGCAGCAGTGTTTCGTGTAGCAGTGAGCAGCATGCAGCAGTGTGCGGTGTGCAGCAGTGTGCGGCATGCATCAGTGTGCTGCGTGCAGCAGTGTGTGGCGTGTAGCGGTATGTGGCGTGCAGCAGTGTGTGGCGTGCAGCGGCATGCAGCAGTGTGTGGTGTGCAGCAGTGTGTGGCGTGCAGCAGTGTGCGGCGTGTAGCAGTGTGCGGTGTGCAGCAGTGTGCGGCGTGCAGCAGTGTGAGGCATGCAGCAGTGTGCGGCGTGCAGCAGTGTGAGGCATGCAGCAGTGTGAGGCGTGCAGCAGTGTGTGGCGTGCAGCAATGTGTGGCATGCAGCAGTGTGAGGCGTGCAGCAGTGTTTCGCTTAGCTGTGTGAGGCATGCAGCAGTGTGTGGCGTGCAGCAGTGTGCGGCATGCAGCAGTGTGTAATGCAGCAGTGTGTAATGCAGCAGTGTGCGCAGCAGTGTGTGGCGTGCGGCAGTGTGCGGCGTGCAGCAGTGTGCGGCGTGCAGCAGTGTGTGGCGTGCAGCAGTGTGTGGTGTGCAGCAGTGTGTGGTGTGGTTTGTAAACAACAAGAAAAGAAGACATCAAAGGAAGGTTGGGAGGGAACAAGCATATGGGGTGTGAGTTATAACGAAAGTTAATTGTTGTAAGAGGGGATGCAGGAAGTGAGGCCGAGTGCGCGCTGGCGAAAGCAGTCTGCTGCTTTCAAGTCCGATGCGAGCTTTGCGCTTGAATGCCTCACATGCACTGGCCATAAACCGCATTCCTAAGGTCTTGGGCCCCTTACTAAATCTCTCTGAATGCGTGAGGCGGCGCAAGCGCAGGAAGTGGCTGGTGGCAAATAGAATGCGCGTGGTTGTGCACGTAACCGCCACCCGATTCGACTGGGAAGCCTTTGGGAGCATTTACTGAAGCCCCTACATAAGTCTCGCTGAGCGATCGTGTACAGCCGGAGCACACAAAGAACATGACCAAACCAAACCTCAGTGGTTGTTGTTGGCATTATGTACAATAATGCAAAATTCGAAATCAAGATTTTGCATACTAATGCATCACTGACTCACTGTGCATAATTGTGGGGGCTTTTTGCATTATTTTCACAAAACGAAATTACGCCAATTTCGCCCAGGCTTAGTCATGGTTGGTGGGGATTTAGCACCTCACTCCTTGGGGTTAGAGGTTTCACAAGCAAATATGGGACAATTGGGGGCATATGAGCAAGGGCTGGTGATATAATTATCACCGCTTTAGCGTCCATTTTTGGGCGAAAAGCGTCGAAAATTATATCGCAATATCATCAAGGACACGCTAGCGCGTGTTTCCTTGATGTAGAGCCCGTTTTTTCACAGCCTCGCCTCGCATCGCTAATGAGATGCAAAAGAGGCGTGGCTGTGAAAACAGCACATGTTAATATCGTGAAGGCAGCTTCGCGATATTAACAAGGAGGTGCAGCGATAAAAAAAATCGCGCTACCTCAGCCTTAACTCAGGAATTTAACACCTGTTAAATTCCTGACTAAGGCATACTTTTAATGGGATATGGATTATGCTGATAGGACCACAGGGTCCTATCAGCAATGTTATCGCTGTTTTCAATGGAACATCGCTGTAAAAACCAGCGATGGTCCATTGAAAACACCGATATCGCTGAAATATTATCGCCATAGCGCTATGCGTTGTAAATATAGCGTTATCATGGTGATAATATTCAGCGATAGCTGGCGATAATTGTTCTATCGCTATGAACGGCCAGCGATAATTATCGCTGGCCGTTGATAATATGCCCCTTGGTTCCTCCATCTCTTACTCTCAACTTCTGCACTCTCCTCTGCTCTGCTCTTGTCCTTTTGTGTCCTTGCCTCCTCTGCTCCATTCTCTCTTGAGGGTCTCCATGCCACAACTACTCTCTCCTCATCTCAGTTGTGGTTTTCTCTTCTTCTCACCTTCTCTACTTTTTTCTCTCTTGACTATCAGTTCCATGTTGCCATTGTCCTCTCCTGCGTTCTTCAAGGTCTTCTCTCCTTGCCCCCTCTGATTTTTTCTCTCCTGCATGCCTTCTTAACAATGTCACTTCTTTCTGCTCTGCTCTGTGTCCTACTACATTTTGCATGTTCTCTTCCTTCTTCACAACACCTTCTATTATGTAACAAATTGGCAACTATAATTTGAGCACTTTAAATCTCTTCAAAGTGGATATCTAATTCACTCTTGTTTTGTTTGAATGTGTCAATGGTGTACTGTGTGGGCACATTTTTTATTAAACGAAATTATTGCTTAAATTAAACGTAGTTAGTTAGCTTCAGTTGACATAACTGTGGCCAAGTCAGCCTGCATTAGGCATTCACTTTACAGTGACAAAAAATGTGCCTACAAATTTCATAAATGAGATTTCTTTGTACATATTTTCTTGAAAAGCCATTGGTTTATGTGTATGTAACTTTCTTAGTATAACTCTATTATGTCATCTCTCACCATGACAAGAGTGTGACTTTCTCTGCCTGAAACCTATAAAATGTGCCCTTTTTGGAAGATATGCCAGACCTTTCTTGCTTTTCAAACTGAACAGTCTTCATGTTATACTGGTTGTTGATTTATATTTAGATTGTTTCTTGTGTACTAGGTAGAAGACTCCATAGCCAGTCCTCTTGCTGAACTATACTATGATACTGGCTATTTGCTTGCTTTGGAGGTAAACATATGTGGCTCGAATAGCATTTGCTTATTTGATTCACTATTATACTAATTTGAATTGACTAATTACTTTTAGTTGTTTGTAGTGATTCTTACATTTTATTCAACCTTTATGGTTTTGAGCAAGAATTGTGTCCTGTGTAGGCTTTTATTTGCACAGCGACCCTCATCTTACAAGATCCACATGACCTCGGTGCTGCACCTCAACCCTTTCAATTTAATAATTAAAAGTGTGGACAACCATTTGCACAGGAAGCACAGTAGGTTGGAGATGAGTAAACCTTCACCTATCCATTCCACCCTTTTATTTCCTCTCTGTTAAACAGATAGCCACACAGAAAAGCCAAAGTCATAACATAACTATTTGAACCAAGTCAACATAGTCTTAAGAACCTCTATCCTTTGTGTGCTCCATGTGTTAGAGCCACATTTTCTTCTAAACCCACTTTCTTGAAATGTGAAACACTCTTTCTACAAATGTGTTATTGTTTTAACACATCTTCCAGCTTGAAGAAAACAATACTTGAAGTGCCCTGAAACACTATCTGTCATCAAATGTTTAAAAAAGGAGCTGGTGGGTTATTACTGTTGGAAGCACAAATATGGAAAAGTTATACAGCTAATGAATCAATGAGAGGCTGTTGGACCTGTCAGCCTTAGGGCGGTCTCCCCCTACATTTCTGCCCTTTCTGCCTCCCACTTTGACTGTATATTTTTGTTGGACTTAGGACTCTGGGCACCTTACCACTGCTAAACAGTGCTAAGGTGCGGGTAATCTCTCCTAAAAACATGGTGACACTGGCATACCTGCCACAGGCCCCTGCTACCGCAGTGAGTCCTACCCCTCCGTAGACAAACATTGGGAACCCCCCTATGGGATAACTTCTGACTGGAACCTAGTAGGTATGTCATGTTTGGTATAGTTGGAATCGTAGCGGGGAACCCTTTCTAGTGATATATGGGGTTTGGGCACTACTACTTTAGAAATCCCACTTTTAGAAACTGGACATTTTCCTGCCTGCACTTAGTTTGTGCCCTGCAGACTCCCCCCTCCCATCTGCATGCTGATAGCATTCCTGGGCTGTGGAGAGGGAGTGGTGATTCACACCTTTACACATGAATAGGCTGGGCCTGGCTGCCCCACAATAGGCTTAATGACCCCTCCTTTGTCACTTTAGACAGTCAGGAGCCAGGTCAGGGAAGGCAGTGAACACCCCAGAACCCCCTAGACCCTTCCAGAAGCTTCTACACCCTTCTGGTGACTAGACACCAGGGTATAAAAGGGAGGGTCCTGGCCACACATCCTTTTTACACCACTGGACCAGGAAGAATCTCTGCTGGAGTGAAGACTTCTGCGCCAGGAGGATTGCCACACTGCTGAGGCTGACTGGTCCCAGGAACTGCTGCCCCAACTTGCTGAGCTGCCCTACTGCCTGCTGATCTTGCCCTGCCAGGGAGACTGAAGTAACATCTCCAGAGTGTCTCCATAATCTGCTGTTGACTATCCCCCTGCCTAGTGGGGGATTCATAAGGGCAACAACGTGTTATTGCATCTATAAACTGCCTCTGCAGCGCTGGGTGTGGAAAACTATTTTTATCACCCCTGAAATCACCACTACCGCCTGGGACCTGAATGTGCTGTGAAGCACTGTGGAGGAAATGCGCGGTGTGCCCGTAATCACCGCTGCCGGCCCAGGCACCTAACCGCAATATAGCCTGAAGCGCTGTGTGGCCGTATTCACCGCTGCTGGCCCGGGCACCTAACCGCATGATAGCCTAAAGAGTTGTTTCCCAAAACCACTGCCGCCGCCAGGGACCCTGACCGCATCATGATCTGAAGCGCTGGAAGCCAGAAATCACCGCCGCTGGCCCGGGAGCCTCAGGAGCATCATCAGAGAGTCGCGCTGGGATTGCTGCCGGTGTGGGAGTCGCCCAGCAACGAGGAGCGTCATCAGGAGAGCCACGCTGGGATTAGTGCCGGTGTGGGAGTTGCCCAGCAATGGGGAGCGTCATCAGGGAAGCCGCGCTGAGGCCGAAGAAGCGCGAGGCGTTCCGACCCGTCCCCGCGACCAGGTGTTGCCAGCAGAAGAAGAAGAGAGGGAGAGACTGCGCCCCCCACCCCAGGTAACTGCTCAGGGAGCAGGTGTCGGTACCATCTGGGGCGAGGGTGCGGGTCAGCTGGAGAGCGCTCGTGGCCTCCCACCTTTATGCAATACGGACAGTCGACCCTGGGACCGGGCCTGCCCGCATGGACTTGTCTTGTTTTAAAGCATACAAACACCTAGGCGGGATCGATCAGGCAGTCCCAAAGTGGTGCGCATTCCTGCCTGGGGAACCGTCCATCAGCACAGATGCGACACGCGGCACTAACCGTTCGATCTGGGCACAACTCTATTTTCAGTCAGTCTAAAACGAACACCGATCACGGAGGCAACGCTTCAGCTGACCGACTATTTGAGAACTCAGGTATCATTTAGACCCCAAACAAGTAGCGTGAGAGGCCCTGCACACTAGGGACAAAGCCAACATTAGAGGGCCCCATTAATCTAAACCCACAATTCGTTTTTCCACGACACTTTCCCCATAAACTCTAAAACTGAACTAGTGCCCATAAAGTGGGCCTCAAAGACTCACAGAACCTGCAAGGACTTGGGTAACATACCCCTGCCAACTAGAGACCCCGTTCCTAACAGAGGCCCAGCATTGTAAGAAAGAGGATTTCTATATTGAGTTTAAAGAATGTTGAAGGCTCACATTCAATATAAATCTGACAACATTCTATCTCCTACCCCAGAAACTGGAGAGATTGTACATTGTTAAATTGCCTGGTCTGTGGGAAAAATGAAGTGCCAAACTTAAAGCCTGTAGATATTTAGTTGGGTTAGTACTGAAGTGGTCATCAGGTATACTACCCTAAAATCTAGGAAAAGGAGTATATTTCACCCAATTCATTAAGAATGAACAGTAGATGAACTAAACAACTGTTAGCCTATAGCAGTGGTTCCCAAACTGTGGTCTGCGGACCCCCAGGGGTCCGTGACACATTCCCAGGGGGTCCGCAGGCAGCAGTTTGAAAAGCACTGCAAAGTTCCTTGTATAATCAGCAGTTTATTGTAATCAACAATAAAAGTGTTAGGATAGCTCCTGTTAGACGGACCGGGAGGGTCGGCCGAGGACAAGGGGAGAGGTCTCCGGGGAGAGCCGTCTCCAGCGATCGTACAGACAAATAACTTCCCCCCCACAGACAGATACCACACAAGGAGATGAGTTAGCGTTCTTTATAAGCACTTCTTAAGGTACGATAAAAAAGTTCAAGGAGGTATGGACTCAGGGGTCCCCTCGATTCAAGTCTCTCAAGCTGGGAAAAGGGGGTAGCGGGACAGTCTGGTTACCAGTCTGGTAAGTGAGATGGTATGGTGGGTAGCTCACAATCCTCGAGCTTGGTGGTCTAGCTGGTACGGGCCGCGGCAGCGCCAGCAGGTCCCGGTGAAGATGGTCGATACACGGTCCGCGGCAGCGCCAGCAGGTCCCAGTGAAGATGGTCGAGGTACGGTCCGCGGCAGCGCCAGCAGGTCCCGGTGAAGGTGGTCGTTACAACGGGCCGCGGCAGCGCCAGCAGGTCCCGACGAGGATGGATGTTGCAGAAGGCCGCGGCAGCGCCAGCAGGCAGGACGATAGTTCGCAAGATAGGGCTACGGCAGCGCCAGTAGTCCGTCAAGGCTGAGTTCTCTCGGTGTCTCTCGACTCCAGGATACAACTGCCTTCCTGCTCCGGAGCTGCTCCAGTTATAGGGCAGGCGCCCTTTGATGTCCGGACCCTCGCACTTGGAGGTCGGAGGGTCCGGGATGAAGGTGTCCAGACACCCAGCGGGGGGTGGAGCCGGTGCCTGGGGAAGCTGGAGGCGATCGTCACCTGGCGGGGGAGAGTCCTTGGCGCTTCGTTCTCCCATTGACCTGCCAAGTGGTCCGCTCACCTCCTGGGGGGATGGTGGTGCCGGGATGTCGGGGCCGGCCAGGCCCAGGGTTAGGGTCGGGTGGAGGCCACGCGGCCTCGTGGCGCAGGGCCCAAGATGGCGGCTTGACCCGGCCGAGGGAGCCGGTGGTGGCTTGGGCCCGGGTTACATGGAGGTCCGGGGGCAGGAGTTCCGTCGGGAGACGGGGTGCGGGTGATTCTCGTGGGTCACGCCTGGCGGGCCGGGGCTTGGGCCCTGTCATGCGGGGAGGGAGCAAGCCCTTTGTGTGGCCTGTCCAACATGCGTCCCCCCCAGCTGAAGGCGGGGAGAGTCACCCATCTTCTTGGGGACTCTCCTCGTCGAGGCGGAAGAAGCGTGACAGGCCATCTGCGTTGGCGTGGTCTTGGCCCGGTCGGTGCTCCACGGTGAAGTCCATTCCCTGCAGGGAGATGGACCAGCGCAATAGTTTTGGGTTCTCCCCCCGCATCTGCATCAGCCACTGCAGGGGTCTATGGTCGGTTTGTACCCGGAAGTGGGTACCGAAGAGATAGGGCCGGAGCTTTTTGAGGGCCCACACCACTGCGAAGGCCTCCCTCTCGATTGTGCTCCAGCGCTGTTCTCGGGCCAGGAGACGTCGGCTGATGAAGGCCACCGGCTGGTCATGACCCTCGGGGTTCACTTGGGAAAGAACCGCTCCGATGCCGTGGTCGGAGGCGTCTGTCTGTACCACGAATTCCCGACTGTAATCGGGGGCCTGGAGCACAGGGGCGGTGCACAGGGCGGCCTTCAGCTTTTCGAAGGCCGCTTGACAATCGGGGGTCCAGTTAATCCGCTTCGGTTGGTTCTTGGACGTGAGACCCGTGAGGGGCCCCACAATGCTGCCGTAGTCCCTCACGAACCGCCGGTAGTAGCCGGTGAGCCCCAAGAAGGCTCGGACTTCGGTCTGGGTGACGGGGGGCTGCCAGGACTGGATGGCAGCAATTTTAAGTTGCAGTGGGGCCACCAGCCCGCTTCCCACCTGGTGCCCCAGGTAGGTCACGGACCCTTGACCAATTTGGCATTTGCCGGCCTTAATCGTGAGGCCGGCCCGCTGGAGGGCCTGTAGGACCTCCTGGAGGTGAAGGAGGTGGTCGGACCAGTGGCGGCTGTATACAGCGATATCGTCCAGGTAGGCAGCGCTGAACTCTTCGAGCCCCGCCAAGACCTGGTTCACAAGACGTTGAAATGTAGCGGGGGCGTTCTTCATGCCGAAGGGCATGACGTTGAAGTGGTAGTGGCCATCGGGGGTAGAGAAAGCGGACCGTTCTTGAGCCCGGGGCGTGAGACCGATCTGCCAGTAGCCCGCTGTTAGGTCGAAGATACTGAGGTAGCGGGCGGCCCCCAGCCGGTCGATCAATTCATCCGCTCGGGGGATAGGATGAGCGTCGGTTCGGGTGACAGCGTTCAAGCCCCGGTAGTCGACGCAGAATCTCAGTTCAGGTGTGGTGCCAGGGGCAGCGGCTTTGGGGACCAATACAACCGGGCTGGCCCAGGGACTGTCCGAGGGCTCGATGACCCCGATCGTGAGCATTTTGGCCACTTCCTCTTGTATGCAGGCCCGTACCCGATCTGGTACGCGGTAGGCCCGGTGTCGGATAGGGGGACTGTCCCCGGTGTCCACGTCGTGCAAGCACCAAGGGGTGACCCCGGGAGTGAGGGAGAACAGTGAAGCGAACCGCAGCAGGAGGTCCCGGCAGCCCTGGCGTTGCTCTGGGGTGAGGGCATCGGAGAGCCGGACCCCGTCCACGGAACCGTCGGTCTCCTGAGTCTTCAGGAGATCCGGGAGGGGTTCGGAGTCCTCCTCTGCCCCACTGTCCGTAGCCATCAGGAGGCTGAGTTCTGAGCGCACAAAGTGTGGTTTGAGTCTGTTGGTGTGGAGGACCCGAAGGGGGTTCCGGGGGGCCCCCATGTCGATGAGGTAAGTGACGGGGCTTTTGCGCTCGACCACTTTGAAGGGCCCCGTCCACTTATCTTGCAAGGCACATGGTTCGGTGGGGGACATCGCCTACACTTGTTGACCAGGTTCGAACTCGACGGAGGAGGCATTGTGATCATACCATCTCTTCATGTCTTCCTGGCTGGCCTCGAGGTTCGCCTTGGCCATCTCCCTGAAGCGCCGGGTCTGATTGCGGAGGGCCAGGAGGTACTTGAAGACGTCTGGAGGGGTCTTTAGGGGGGCCATCTCCCAACCTTCTTTGACTAGGCTGAGGGGTCCTCGCACAGGGTGCCCGTACAGGAGTTCGAAAGGGCTAAAACCGAGGGACTTCTGGGGAACTTCTCGGTAGGCGAAGAGGAGGCACGGGAGTAGTACATCCCACTGGCGACGGAGGGGCTCTTCCAATCCCCCAATCATCCCCTTGAGAGTGCGGTTGAATCGCTCCACTAGTCCGTTCCCTTGGGGGTGATAGGGGGTCGTGAATCGGTAGGTGACCCCGCACTGTTGCCAGAGGGACTTCATGTATTTTGAGATGAAGTTCGTGCCTCGGTCGCTGACGACTTCTCGGGGGAAGCCCACCCGGGAGAAGATCCCCATTAGGGCCCGGCCAACCACCGGGGCTGTTACAGTTCGTAGAGGCACCGCCTCGGGGTAGCGGGTGGCGTGATCCACCAGTACCAGGATGAACCTATGTCCTTGTGCCGTGCGGGGGTCCAGGGGCCCCACAATGTCTATTCCTACCCTCTCGAACGGGGTGGTGACCACTGGGAAGGGTTGTAGAGGGGCTTTCAGCTTACGGCCACTCTTCCCGCTTGTTAGACGGACCGGGAGGGTCGGCCGAGGTCAGGGGGAGAGGTCTCCGGGGAGAGCCGTCTCCAGCGATCGTACAGACAAGTAACTTCCCCCCCACAGACAGACACCACACAAGGATAAGATTTAGCGTTCTTTATATGCACTTCTTAAGGTACGATGAAATAGTACAAGGAGGTCTGGACTCAGGGGTCCCCTCGATTTAGGTCTCTTAGGATAGGGAAGGGGTAGCGGGACAGTCTGTTTACCAGTCAGATAGTTCGGATGAGATGATGGTTAGCTCACAATCCTCGAGCTTGGTGGTGTAGCTGGTACGGGCCGCGGCAGCGCCAGCAGGTCCCGGTAGAGATGGTCGATACACGGTCCGCGGCAGCGCCAGCAGGTCCCGGTGAGGATGGTCGATGTACGGTCCGCGGCAGCGCCAGCAGGTCCCGGTGAGGATGGTCATTACAACGGGCCGCGGCAGCGCCAGCAGGTCCCGGTAGAGATGGTCGATACACGGTCCGCGGCAGCGCCAGCAGGTCCCGGTGAGGATGGTCGATGTACGGTCCGCGGCAGCGCCAGCAGGTCCCGGTGAGGATGGTCGTTACAACGGGCCGCGGCAGCGCCAGCAGGTCCCAACGAGTGTGGATGTTGCAGAAGGCCGCGGCAGCGCCAGCAGGCAGGACGATAGTTCGCAAGATAGGGCTACGGCAGCGCCAGTAGTCCGTCAAGGCTGAGTTCTCTCGGTGTCTCTCGACTCCAGGATACAACTGCCATCCTGCTCCGGAGCTGCTCCAGTTATAGGGCAGGCGCCCTTTGATGTCCGGGCCCTCGCACTTGGAGGTCGGAGGGTCCGGGATGAAGGTGTCCAGACACCCAGCAGGGGGTGGAGCCAGCGCTTGGGGGAGCTGGAGGCGATCGGCACCTGGCGGGGGAAGAGCTCTTGACGCTTCGTTCTCCCATTGACCTGCCAAGTGGTCCGCTCACCTCCTGGGTGGATGGTGGTGCCGGGATGTCGGGGCCGGCCAGGCCCAGGGTTAGGGTCGGGGGGAGGCCACGCGGCCTCGTGGTGCAGGGCCCAAGATGGCGGCTTGACCCGGCCGGGGAAGCCGGTGGGGCTGGGGCCCGTGATGCATGGAGGTCCGAGGGCAGAAGTTCCGTCGGGAGACGGGGTGCAGGTGCTTTTCGTGGGTCACGCCTGGCGGGCCGGAGCTTGGGCCCTGTCGTGCGGGGAGGGAGCAAGCCCTTCGTGTGGCCTGTCCAACATGCGTCCCCCCCAGCTGAAGGCGGGGAGAGTCACCCATCTTCTTGGGGACTCTCCTCGTCGAGGCGGAAAAATCGTGACAGGCCATCCGCGTTGGCGTGGTCTTGGCCCGGTCGGTGCTCCACGGTGAAGTCCATTCCCTGCAGGGAAATGGACCAGCGCAATAGTTTTGGGTTCTCCCCCCGCATCTGCATCAGCCACTGCAGGGGTCGATGGTCGGTTTGTACCCGGAAGTGGGTACCGAAGAGATAGGGCCGGAGCTTTTTGAGGGCCCACACCACTGCGAAGGCCTCCCTCTCGATTGTGATCCAGCGCTGTTCTCGGGCCAGGAGACGTCGACTGATGAAGGCCACCGGCTGGTCATGACCCTCGGGGTTTAATTGAGAAAGAACGGCCCCGATGCCGTGGTCGGAGGCGTCTGTCTGTACCACGAATTCCCGACTGTAATCGGGGGCCTGGAGCACAGGGGCGGTGCACAGGGCGGCCTTCAGCTTCTCGAACGCCGCTTGACAATCGGGGGTCCAGTTAATCCGCTTTGGTTGGTTCTTGGACGTGAGACCCGTGAGGGGCCCCACGATGCTGCCGTAGTCCCTCACGAACCGCCGGTAGTAGCCGGTGAGCCCCAAGAAGGCTCGGACCTCGGTCTGGGTGACGGGGGGCTGCCAGGACTGGATGGCAGCAATCTTAAGTTGCAGCGGGGCCACCAGCCCGCTTCCCACTTGGTGCCCAAGGTAGGTCACGGACCCTTGGCCAATTTGGCATTTGCCGGCCTTAATTGTGAGGCCGGCCCGCTGGAGGGCCTGTAGGACCTCTTGGAGGTGGAGGAGGTGGTCGGACCAGTGGCGGCTGTATACAGCGATATCGTCCAGGTAGGCAGCGCTGAACTCTTCGAGCCCCGCCAAGACCTGGTTCACAAGGCGTTGAAACGTGGCGGGGGCATTCTTCATGCCGAAGGGCATGACCTTGAATTGGTAGTGGCCATCGGGGGTAGAGAAGGCTGACCGTTCCTGAGCCCGGGGTGTGAGACCGATCTGCCAGTAGCCCGCTGTTAGGTCGAAGATACTGAGGTAGCGGGCGGCCCCCAGCCGGTCGATCAGTTCGTCCGCTCGGGGGATCGGATGAGCGTCGGTCCGGGTGACAGCGTTCAAGCCCCGGTAGTCGACGCAGAATCTCAGTTCAGGTGTGGTGCCGGGGGCAGCGGCTTTGGGAACCAATACAACCGGGCTGGCCCAGGGACTGTCCGAGGGCTCGATGACCCCGATCGTGAGCATCTTGGCCACTTCCTCCTGTATGCAGGTCCGTACCCGATCTGGTACGCGGTAGGCCCGGTGTCGAATAGGGGGACTGTCCCCGGTGTCCACGTCGTGCAAACACCAAGGGGTGACCCCGGGGGTGAGGGAGAACAGTGTAGCGAACCGCAGCAGGAGGTTTCGGCAGCCCTGGCGTTGCTCCGAGGTGAGGGCGTCAGAGAGCCGGACCCCGTCCACGGAGCCGTCATTCTCCTGAGTTTTCAGGAGATCCGGGAGGGGTTCGGAGTCTTCCTCTGCCCCACTGTCCGTAGCCATCAGGAGGCTGAGTTCTGAGCGCACAAAGTGTGGTTTGAGTCGGTTGGTGTGGAGGACCCGAAGGGGTTTCGGGAGGTCCCCATGTCGATGAGGTAAGTGACGGGGCTTTTGCGCTCGACCACTTTGAAGGGCCCCGTCCACTTATCTTGCAAGGCACATGGTTCGGTGGGGGACATCACCCACACTTGTTGACCAGGCTCGAACTCAACGGAGGAGGCATTGTGATCATACCATCTCTTCATGTCCTCCTGGCTGGCCTCGAGGTTCGCCTTGGCCATCTCTCTGAAGCGCCGGGTCTGATTGCGTAGGGCCAGGAGGTATTTGAAGACGTCTGGAGGGGTCTTTAGGGGGGCCATCTCCCAACCTTCCTTGACTAGGCTGAGGGGCCCTCGCACAGGGTGCCCGTACAGGAGTTCGAAAGGGCTAAAGCCGAGGGACTTCTGGGGGACTTCTCGGTAGGCGAAGAGGAGGCACGGGAGTAGTACATCCCACTGGCGACGGAGGGGCTCTTCCAATCCCCCAATCATCCCCTTGAGAGTGCGGTTAAAACGCTCCACTAGTCCGTTCCCTTGGGGGTGATAGGGGGTCGTGAATCTGTAGGTGACCCCGCATTGTTGCCAGAGGGACTTCATGTATTTGGAGATAAAGTTCGTGCCTCGGTCGCTGACGACTTCTCGGGGGAAGCCCACCCGGGAGAAGATCCCCATTAGGGCCCGGCCAACCACCGGAGCTGTCACGGTCCGTAGGGGCACCGCCTCGGGGTAGCGGGTGGCATGGTCCACCAGTACCAGGATGAACCTGTGTCCTTGTGCCGTGCGGGGGTCCAGAGGCCCCACAATGTCTATTCCTACCCTTTCGAACGGGGTGGTGACCACAGGGAAGCGTTGCAGAGGGGCTTTCAGCTTCCGACCACTCTTCCCGCTGGCTTGGCATGTGGGGCAGGACCGGCAGTGGTTCAGGACGTCGTTCCTCATTTTCGGCCAGAAAAAGTGGGTCACTAGGCAACTGTAAGTTTTGTCCTGGCCCAGGTGTCCAGCCAGGGGGACATCGTGGGCCAGGTTGAGTAGGAAGTCTCTGAAGCGGAGAGGTACCACCAGCACTCGACCGGCCCCTAGCTCTGCGATTCTTTGTTCGCTGTATAGCAGGTCGTTATCCCAGTAGACCCAGTGAGATCCGGTGGAGTCCCCTGCGTTCTGGGCGCTGGCTTGTTGGCGGAGTCCCTTGAGGGAGGGGCAGGTCTTTTGTTCCTGGCGGAACTGTTCTTGGGTGGGCCCCCCTTCTTGACGCCACTGAGCCAGGCCGGGAAAGTCCTGGGGTTGCGCGTCCCCTTCGGTCGTTGGTTCTGGGGGGCTGGCCTCGTCGTTGTCTTCTACTGGGGCGACCGGGGGCGGAGGTGCTGGCCATTCCGGTTCTTCTGATCGGGGGACGGCATGGGCGGCCATGGATCGGGTGGTTATGCAGGCCCAGTCCGGGAGGCCCAGCATCCCCAGGTGCTCTCTTCTCTCGACGGTGGCCCACGGGGAACTTTCGAGGTCATTCCCCAGGAGGCAGTCCACGGGGGCATCGTCCCGGACCGTCACCTTCAACAGGCCGGAGAATCCTCCCCATTCGAATGGGACGCAGGCCATTTGACACATACTTTCAGAATTGTCGGCTGAGCGGACGGGGCAGAGAATGTTCGGCAGGATCTGCTCGGGCTTCACCAGGTGACAGCGGACGGCCGTCACACTGGCGCCTGTGTCACGCAAGGCCTCGGCCCGATGTCCATTAATGGTCACCCACTGACCGTATTTCCTGGTGTTGGCGGGTAGGGGAGCCCGCGGGACCATGTCTCTTCCCCCTAGGCACGCCAGGACCATGGCGGCCGGTTCCCACTCTTGCTGGGCCGGCTCATACTCTTCCTGTTCCTCCGATAATCGCTCTTCCCCCAGGGCGGCGGCAGCTACCTGGCGGGGCTTTGGTGTTTGGTTCTGCGGGCAGCTCGGGTCATTGGCGTAGTGGCCGACTCGCTGGCATCGGTGGCACGTGACGTTGGCCCGGAACCCAGGACGCATCGGGGGGTTGCCCCGGCCGGCCGGAGGCGGGGTGCTGGCCACGGGTGTTGCCGGCAAGGCGTCTCTCCCTCGCCCCTGGCCTCCTCCTCCTCCCCGAGGACGGTGCTGGCCTTGGTTGCTTCGGTTCTGCTCGTGTGGCCCTCTCCGGCCCACTCGGGTGCTTTCCCAACGGTCAGCTTCGGCGGCGAGCTGCCGGGGGTCAGTCAGCTTGCTGTCGAGGAGGTGCTGCCTGAGCTCGACGAAACAGTTGTTCGACAGGTGCTCCCATACCATAAGGTTAAAGAGTTGCTCGTAGGTCGTGACATGGTTCCCCTTGATCCAACCCTCGAAGGCACGGCTGAAATAGTTAACGTACTCCACCCAAGTTGTGCCCGGGATCCGGGTGCAATCTCTGAACCTCTGGCGGTACACCTCGGGTGTGAGGCCGTAGCGGGTGAGGAGGGCAGCCTTCATGTGGTCGTAGGACGACATTTGGTGATCTGGGAGCTGTAGCAGGGCATCGCGACCTTCGTTGACGAACCTCCCCCATAGTCCGGCTCCCCAATCACTCCGGTCGATCCGGTGGGAGGTCATGGCGATCTCGTAGGCTTTGAACCACTGTTGTATTTCGTCTTCTCGGACATACTCGCGGACAACATCCTTGGGGATGTGTACTTTTTTCTCGGTTGGCCCCGGGGTGTGCAGTCGCTCAGGCACCCCCGGTTCTTTATTCTGTTTCCGAAGTTCTATTTCCGCCAGTTTGCGCTCGTGATCGAGTGTTATTCTTTTTTCCTCAAGCTCTCTCTGTCTCTGCTTTTCTTCTCGTTCTTCTCGGAGCCGCATATGCTCTAGATTTAGTTTCTGCTCGGCTAACTTGAGTTCACCGTCCATCTTGAGCCGTGCCATTTCCAACTCGTGTAATCTGGTTCTTTCTCTTTCCTGGATCTCCTCCTGCGAGAGGCCCGTTCCCCGCTCCTCGGGAGCCGTGGCGTTCCCCTCTGGTGCGACACTGTTTCGGTCGGAGGGCCCGGCGATCCCAGTTTCTGTCCACGACTCAAGGGCGTGCTTCAAATCATCTTTGGTACTCAGGCCGGTGGTAGCAATGCCTAGTTCCATGCAGAATTGTTTCAGTTCGCGGTGGCTGTATTCTTCTAACTTATCCATTTGGAATTTTTCAGTGGAACCGCTATCTTTGGCTGACATCGTGGTTTTGTCGTGGGGTGAGCTACTTTCTGTACGATTACGCGTTGATTCGGATCGCGCCGCTGGCCACCAATGTTAGACGGACCGGGAGGGTCGGCCGAGGTCAGGGGGAGAGGTCTCCGGGGAGAGCCGTCTCCAGCGATCGTACAGACAAGTAACTTCCCCCCCACAGACAGACACCACACAAGGATAAGATTTAGCGTTCTTTATATGCACTTCTTAAGGTACGATGAAATAGTACAAGGAGGTCTGGACTCAGGGGTCCCCTCGATTTAGGTCTCTTAGGATAGGGAAGGGGTAGCGGGACAGTCTGTTTACCAGTCAGGTAGTTCGGATGAGATGATGGTTAGCTCACAATCCTCGAGCTTGGTGGTGTAGCTGGTACGGGCCGCGGCAGCGCCAGCAGGTCCCGGTAGAGATGGTCGATACACGGTCCGCGGCAGCGCCAGCAGGTCCCGGTGAGGATGGTCGATGTACGGTCCGCGGCAGCACCAGCAGGTCCCGGTGAGGATGGTCGTTACAACGGGCCGCGGCAGCGCCAGCAGGTCCCGGTAGAGATGGTCGATACACGGTCCGCGGCAGCGCCAGCAGGTCCCAACGAGGGTGGATGTTGCAGAAGGCCGCGGCAGCGCCAGCAGGCAGGACGATAGTTCGCAAGATAGGGCTACGGCAGCGCCAGTAGTCCGTCAAGGCTGAGTTCTCTCGGTGTCTCTCGACTCCAGGATACAACTGCCATCCTGCTCCGGAGCTGCTCCAGTTATAGGGCAGGCGCCCTTTGATGTCCGGGCCCTCGCACTTGGAGGTCGGAGGGTCCGGGATGAAGGTGTCCAGACACCCAGCAGGGGGTGGAGCCAGCGCTTGGGGGAGCTGGAGGCGATCGGCACCTGGCGGGGGAAGAGCTCTTGACGCTTCGTTCTCCCATTGACCTGCCAAGTGGTCCGCTCACCTCCTGGGTGGATGGTGGTGCCGGGATGTCGGGGCCGGCCAGGCCCAGGGTTAGGGTCGGGGGGGAGGCCACGCGGCCTCGTGGTGCAGGGCCCAAGATGGCGGCTTGACCCGGCCGGGGAAGCCGGTGGTGCTGGGGCCCGTGATGCATGGAGGTCCGAGGGCAGAAGTTCCGTCGGGAGACGGGGTGCAGGTGCTTTTCGTGGGTCACGCCTGGCGGGCCGGAGCTTGGGCCCTGTCGTGCGGGGAGGGAGCAAGCCCTTCGTGTGGCCTGTCCAACACCGCTGGCCTGGCACGTGGGGCAGGACCGGCAGTGGTTCAGGACGTCGTTCCGCATCTTCGGCCAGAAAAAGTGGGTCACTAGGCGACTGTAAGTTTTGTCTTGGCCCAGGTGTCCAGCCAGGGGGACATCGTGGGCCAGGTTGAGCAGGAAGTCTCTGAAGCGGAGAGGTACCACCAGTACTCGACCGGCCCCTAGCTCTGTGATTCTCTGTTCGCTGTATAGCAGGTCGTTCTCCCAGTAGACCCAGTGAGTTCCGGTGGAGTCCCCTGCGCTCTGGGCGCTGGCTTGTTGGCGGAGTCCCTCGAGGGAGGGGCAGGTCTTTTGCTCCTGGCGGAACTGTTCTTGGGTGGGCCCCCCTTCTTGACGCCACTGAGCCAGGCCGGGGAAGTCCTGGGGTTGCGCGTCCCCTTCGGCCGTTGGTTCCGGGGGGTTGGCCTCGTCGTTGTCTTCTGCTGGGGCGACCGGGGGCGGAGGTGCCGGCCATTCCGGTTCTTCTGGTCGGGGGACGGCACGGGCGGCCATGGACCGGGTGGTTACGCAGGCTCAGTCCGGGAGGCCCAGCATCCCCAGGTGCTCTCTTCTATCGACGGTGGCCCACGGGGAACTCTCAAGGTCATTCCCCAGGAGGCAGTCCACGGGGGCATCATCCCGGACCGTCACTTTCAACAGGCCGGAGACCCCTCCCCATTCGAAGGGGACGCAGGCCATTTGACACAGACTTTCGGAATTGTCGGCTGAGCGGACGGGGCAGAGAATGTTCGGCAGGATCTGCTCGGGTTTCACCAGGTGACAGCGGACGGCCGTCACACTGGCGCCTGTGTCACGTAAGGCCTCGGCCCGATGCCCATTAATGGTCACCCACTGACCGTATTTCCTGGTGTTGGCCGGTAGGGGAGCCCGCGGGACTATGTCTTTTCCCCCTAGGCACGCTAGAACCATGGCGGCCGGTTCCCACTCTTGCTGGGCCGGCTCATACTCTTCCTGTTCCTCTGATAGTCGTTCTTCCCCCAGGGCGGCGGCAGCTACCTGGCGGGGCTTGGGCGTTTGGTTCTGCGGGCAGCTCGGGTCATTGGCGTAATGGCCGACTCGCTGGCATCGGTGGCACGTGACATTGGCTCGGAACCCTGGACGCATCGGGGGGTTTCCCCGGCCGGCCGGGGGCGGGGTGCTGGCCACGGGTGTTGCCGGGAGGGTGTCTCTCCCTCGCCCCTGGCCTCCTCCTCCTCCCCGAGGACGGTGCTGGCCTTGGTTGCTTCGGTTCTGCTTGTGTGGTCCTCTCCGGCCCACTCGGGTGCTTTCCCATCGGTCAGCTTCAGCGGTGAGCTGCCGGGGGTCAGTCAATTTACTGTCGAGGAGGTGCTGCCTGAGCTCGACGAAACAGTTGTTCGACAGGTGTTCCCATACCATAAGGTTAAAGAGTTGTTCGTAGGTCGTTACATGGCTCCCCTTGATCCAACCCTCGAAGGCTCGGCTGAAATAGTTTACGTACTCCACCCAAGTTGTACCCGGGATCCGGGTGCAATCTCTGAACCTCTGGCGGTACATCTCGGGTGTGAGGCCGTAGCGGGTGAGGAGGGCAGCCTTCATGTGGTCGTAGGACGACATTTGGTGATCTGGGAGCTACAACAGGGCATCGCGACCTTCGTTGACGAACCTCCCCCATAGTCCGGCTCCCCAATCACTCCGGTCGATCCGGTGGGAGGTCATGGCGATCTCGTAGGCTTTGAACCACTGCTGTATGTCGTCTTCTCGGACATACTCTCGGACAACATCCTTGGGGATGTGGACTTTTTTCTCGGTTGTCCCTGGGGTGTGCGGTCGCTCAGGCACCCCCGGTTCTTTATTCTGTTTCCGAAGTTCTATTTCCGCCAGTTTGCGCTCGTGTTCGAGTGTTATTTTTTTTTCCTCAAGCTCTCTCTGTCTCTGTTTTTCTTCTCGTTCTTCTCGGAGCCGCAGATGCTCTAGATTTAGTTTCTGCTCGGCTAACTTTAGTTCACCGTCCATCTTGAGTCGTGCCATTTCCAATTCGGGTAATCTGGACCTTTCTCTTTCCTGGATCTCCTCCTGCGAGAGGCCCGTTCCCCGCTCCTCGGGAGCCGTGGCGTTCCCCTCTGGTGCGACACTGTTTTGGTCGGAGGGTCCGGCGATCCCAGTTTCTGCCCACGACTCAAGGGCGCGCTTCAAATCATCTTTGGTACTCAGGCCGGTGGTAGCAATGCCTAGTTCCATGCAGAATTGTTTAAGTTCGCGGTGGCTATATTCTTCCAACTTATCCATTTGGAACTTTTCAGTGGAACCGCTCTCTTTGGCTGACATCGTGGTTTTGTCGTGGGGTGAGCTACTCTCTGTACGATTACGCGTTGATTCGGATCGCGCCGCTGGCCACCAATGTTAGACGGACCGGGAGGGTCGGCCGAGGACAAGGGGAGAGGTCTCCGGGGAGAACCGTCTCCAGCGATCGTACAGACAAATAACTTCCCCCCCACAGACAGATACCACACAAGGAGATGAGTTAGCGTTCTTTATAAGCACTTCTTAAGGTACGATGAAAAGGTACAAGGAGGTCTGGACTCAGGGGTCCCCTCGATTCAAGTCTCTCAAGCTGGGAAAAGGGGGTAGCGGGACAGTCTGGTTACCAGTCTGGTAAGTGAGATGGTATGGTGGGTAGCTCACAATCCTCGAGCTTGGTGGTCTAGCTGGTACGGGCCGCGGCAGCGCCAGCAGGTCCCGGTGAAGATGGTCGATACACGGTCCGCGGCAGCGCCAGCAGGTCCCAGTGAAAATGGTCGAGGTACGGTCCGCGGGAGCGCCAGCAGGTCCCGGTGAAGGTGGTCGTTACAACGGGCCGCGGCAGCGCCAGCAGGTCCCGACGAGGATGGATGTTGCAGAAGGCCGCGGCAGCGCCAGCAGGCAGGACGATAGTTCGCAAGATAGGGCTACGGCAGCGCCAGTAGTCCGTCAAGGCTGAGTTCTCTCGGTGTCTCTCGACTCCAGGATACAACTGCCTTCCTGCTCCGGAGCTGCTCCAGTTATAGGGCAGGCGCCCTTTGATGTCCGGACCCTCGCACTTGGAGGTCGGAGGGTCCGGGATGAAGGTGTCCAGACACCCAGCGGGGGGTGGAGCCGGTGCCTGGGGAAGCTGGAGGCGATCGTCACCTGGCGGGGGAGAGTCCTTGGCGCTTCGTTCTCCCATTGACCTGCCAAGTGGTCCGCTCACCTCCTGGGGGGATGGTGGTGCCGGGATGTCGGGGCCGGCCAGGCCCAGGGTTAGGGTCGGGTGGAGGCCACGCGGCCTCGTGGCGCAGGGCCCAAGATGGCGGCTTGACCCGGCCGAGGGAGCCGGTGGTGGCTTGGGCCCGGGTTACATGGAGGTCCGGGGGCAGGAGTTCCGTCGGGAGACGGGGTGCGGGTGATTCTCGTGGGTCACGCCTGGCGGGCCGGGGCTTGGGCCCTGTCATGCGGGGAGGGAGCAAGCCCTTCGTGTGGACTGTCCAACAGCTCCATTGATTAATGTACCTGCTGGGGAGAGATGGGCGTTTTGTCCAGGGGCAGTTTTGACTCATCTAAGGCAGCGCAGATGGTTAATATGCCAGCTGCAAAGAACGCATGCCATGCGTTAAAAAATACTGTATTTTATGTGCATAGCTCAGTAGCTTACTACTTTTATTACAGAGGTTGTTTTGTTACTGTGCTGTTCATAATTGTCAACCATAATCTAGCACAGTGAGCAATGAACTGCCATCAAAGAGCTGCATGCAAACTGTATGTTTTTCCCAGTCCTTCATTATCCTGATGCTGTTAAAAAGGTTTGCTTGGGTAGAAATACATTCTTAATATTAAAGTCAACGCTAACCACTGTAATATGTTCGGAATCCTGAGTTTGTGCTCATCCAGACTAAGCACACTTAAAGAATGCCTTTCAGTATGGATGACGTGAATCCTACACCTTATATACTCCTTTGCCTATGCAACATTTTACACACGTATGACTCATTATATCAGTATGTGTGTAATGTAAAGTGCTCTGACATCCTACAATGGTATGAGAGATGCTATAGTATAAAACAAATGAAATACATGTGACAGAGGGGCTTTGGAGAGCTGAAAGGTACAATTGAAGGGTGATAGTGAGGGATTCATTGAAGAGCCCCAGCAAAGGTTGACGTATCCTGGTGCATAGTAAGGTTCTCATTTACTATACTTTAAAAGCTAATACAATTCAATATATATTGACAAATGTGTTGTAGAATGCAAAATTTCCCCCTAAATCTTCTTGGGAGGAGAGAGCCTTTGCAATGGTCAGGCTCACTCGCTGCATTTGGTGTGCACCTTACGAGGACTGGTCTGACAGCATTTGCCAATGCTGTGGGTTTCCAGTCCGGCACTGGCAGGAGCAGGAGCCTCTTACTACCAAACCAAACAATGGAATGTTAGCTACCGAGATGCATTATCAACCTTCCAGTTAAATTTCTCGATTTTGCACATTTTTTCAATATAAAATACTAAATGTATTTGTTAAGGGTGTGCACGTGTGTGTTTATTTTTTTCAAATTACTGTCTTAATGTTTGAAATTTAAATCATACAAATTGCTTGGGGGGTTCCCGGATTGCAGTAGTAACTCAGTGGGGGTCCCCAGGAGTCAAA
Organism: Triturus cristatus; assembly: GCF_964204655.1. Lineage (NCBI taxonomy): Eukaryota > Metazoa > Chordata > Amphibia > Caudata > Salamandridae > Triturus > Triturus cristatus. Next base: position 885,830,122 of record NC_140583.1, read on the forward strand.
GGTTTGGGAACAACTGGCCTATAGCATTGATGGATACGGAAGTCAAAGCTTTTGCATTATTGCTGTCAGAAAAACGTATATCATTGGAATTGGGTGATTATCTTTTACCAGAATTTCAAACTGGATCCCAGAAAAGTAATTTGGAAAGGGGACAAATAGAAACTTACCGATGTTAACAAGGAATGCTACATTTCTTTATTGTGCGGTTAATTATAAACCATTACAATTTTGGTAAAAGCACAAATAAGTTTAAAAAAACATTATAACCAGTAAAAACTCAAGTGTTTGGCTTCATAGCAGGAAGGCAAATGTACAAAAGGAATAAGTACCCCAACCTAAGTGCAGAATCATTAAGAATAGATGTGCAATCATATTGAGTCAACATCAGGGATAGTAAAGCAGCAAGAGCATTGGTAGTGCTTTACAAGCATTTAAAAGAGCCAACAAGATGCAAAGATGAATAAAAGGTGAATATAGTCACAACAAAGTGCTAGTGCGGGGGCAGGGTTAGAGCAGCAATTTTTCACATTCAAATGTAAGGCATTCAACGTGTGTGGAAGCAGGGTAATAGCAACAATTTTTGACAGTCAAATCTGAGACATCCAACCAGTGGTCTAAGCAGTGGGGAGCAAAACTACACTTAACTCCCACTATAATAGCAAAAATCTAAGTACAGGGGGATGAGATGGTGATGGTGGGCACGTGATGTTCCTTTAGTGGACTTGAGAATAAGCTGATGAGAGGTGCAGTCTCGCAGCATCCGGTGGCAAAAGTGTCATAAGAGCACGTAATAATAATGAAACAATGCTCCACTCAAGGGTGAGCAAAGCGATGACTCTACGATTCGATGAATCAGCTTTTAAGCTCCGGGTCCCAGCTAGGGGTTCGCGAAAAGTAAGGGACCAGGCCCTTGAACAGTCACGCTTATTGACGGCTAAAGCCACACACTTGGCCAGCAGGATGTTTAGGGTGGTGTTGCTGGGTTAAGGGAGGCAACCGGCACGGGCACGGCCGAATACCCAGTTTGTTCCACTTTTGTTTCAAGACTGATTTGTGTTCCTCAAGAAAGGCTGGGTTGAGACAAACTCGGGGGCAGATTTATGTTTCCTGGCGCATCCCTGCAAATCAGCAGGGATGCGCCAGGAAAGATGCGTCACGCAAGTTTACCCTTGCGCCACCACAGATGCACCGCATTTACAATGCAGCACATCGTGGCGCAAGGATAAACAGATGTGTGACTCATTTGATGGCATAAGGGCGGCGTATTGCTGGAGTCATGTCGCAAGCACGACGCAACTCCAGCAATGCTCAGGGGCTGCCCATACCTAACATGCTACGTCATACCTTACGCCTGGTTCAAGTAGTCGCAGGGTTTTGACGCAGCAGCGTTGGAAAAGTGACTCAGTGAAATCTTGTAGATTTCACTGCGTCACTTTTCCGAGGCTTTTTCCGACGGAACGCCTACCCTGCATACATTAAACCTGACGCAGGTTTAATGTGGCGCAGGGCTTTACAACGTGACGCATCTCCCTAGATGCGTCACGTTGTAAATAAGGCGCAACATGGTGCATGGTTTACGCCGCCGCTGCGTCACAGAAGTGATGCAACGGCGGCATAAATGTCTCGCAAGGGGCTTGTAAATCTGTCCCAATGTGTTCAAGGGTTTCCTCACACACACAGGTGCCATCTGGCAAGATGTTTTAAAAAGGGCCATTTTCCGAGCCTGAGGGCTATAAATCATGCCTTCTGGAGTTTAGAGCAGGTGCAAGACAGGTAGGATGCAGGAGACTCTGGCTGATAGGAATTGATAACTACCGAGGCATGCACATAGATGGAATGGCCCTGTCAGAGTGACATGAACAGAGGTGGGCACATTTTCTAATGCATTGCTTGAAGGCAGGTTAACTCAAGTTGGAAGCCCAGAGCTCTCTCACATTCAAGGTGCTAAGGCAGTCCTCTAAACAGCCACCCCTGGCAGCCCTGAGTTTGTGGCACAGATTTAGAAACGCCCCAGCTCTGGAGGCCCGCTGATCATAGAGGCCAAGTCCCAGCCTCATCCGGGTGGCTGAAGAAGGTCTCGGCAGGCGGAGGGCAAATTTGTATATCCTAGTGACAAGTTTGTTCAGACATTTGCCGTGTTTTCCCAGTAGTATGATACTATTTTTGCCCTCGTAACATCCAAAAGGGGAAAAAGGCTTGGCCCCCACAGTTTGTTTGATAACTGTGACAGAGACATCTGAAGGCTGGGGCCTTTGTTTCAAATTCTTTCTGTTGCCGGGCAAATGAGCCTTTTGCATCAATACGGACCCCCCAGATATTTGTAAGAATGACCCTTCGAAATCTTATTCCCATTATTGAGCCAGCCGCGCCCCCCATTCCCCCCTATGATTTCCTTCCAAACATTACAACTTGAGTTTTGTTTAGGTTGACCTCCAAACTGTGGGTGGAGGTGTAGGAGTGCAGTAGGTTTAACAATTGCTGCAACCCTACTCTCTTGTATCTGAACAGGGCTAGGTCATCTGAATAAAGCAGGTGGCTGATGTCTTCCCCACCAATGTTTGGGGCGTGGCTGGTGATGGTATCGACCGCTTTGGACAGATCACAAATAAACAAGTAAAAAAGGAGCGGGGCTAACACGCACCCCTGCTTTACACCCTGCGTATAAGGGATTTTTTTTTACATGCAGGCACCGCCACCCCGTTTGATGCAGATCCAGGTGTTAGAGTGGAACTACATAATGAACTGCAGGAGTTTGGGTGGAATGACCCATTTCTTTAGTTATAACCGGAGGGCTCCCCTTGAGACACGGTCAAACGCGACCTTGAAATCTACGAAGCAGCAATGCAACAAGGTGTGTGAGGTGATTGCTTTGTCCAATAGAATAGATATGGATAACAAGTTGGATAGTGTGCCATGACTCCGGGATTGCTGAGCTCCTCGATCAGTAGTCAAAAAGGGACGAGAGCTTGCCTTCCCAAAAAGAAATGTCCTGTTGAAAAGGGCCAGTGAAAGGCTGCTGGGCCCAGGTAACCTGTTTGACCTGACATTTGACATAACCTGCTGCAGCTGTCTAGGCAGAGATGGTGAATCCGCAAGAGAGGAGGATAGGCAATTGCAGTCTTGAGGAATGACAATGGTGATGGTTTCATTTGGGCTTGCAAGGCCCCTATCCATTTGGCAATCTGAGTAACCACATGGTTATATATGTTATGTTATATTAGGCTTATATAGCGCCAATTCACCTGCAGGTCTCTAGGCGCTTTGAACCCATGACTAACAACTATAGATCAGGCCCTGAACGCGAGAAGAGAAGATGCCCTACGCAAAGCTATTTTAAGTGGCAAAAAGCCTCTTTAAAAAGGAGCGTCTTCAGCTGCTTCCTAAAACATAGAAGGTTGCCCTCTCTCCGGAGTGATTCCGGTAATCTATTCCAAAGTTGTGGGACCAGCACTGAGAAGGATCTACCTCCTTTTGTTGACAACCTGTATCGCGGGCAGGCTAGCAACTGGGCATTTCCCGATCTAAGTGCTCGTTTAGGCTAATAAAGCTCTAGACGTTCCTTGATGTAGACAGGGGCCTGTCCATAGATCACCTTGTGGGCCGTACAGAGGCTCTTAAACTCCACTCTCTGCACAATGGGGAGCCAATGTAGTTTGTGCAATAGGGGAGAAGCCTGTGCTCTTCTAGGGAGTCTGAAAATCAGTCGCGCGGCATCATTTAACACAACCTGCAATCTCTTAGTCAAAGACTTTGGTAGGCCTAAATACAGGGCGTTTCCGTAATCAACCCTAGATATTATTGTGGCAGAGACAACTGTACGTAGCATGGAGAAGGAAAAAAAAGGGACAAGCTTGCGTAGTTGTCTAATCATGCCAGTACAAGTCCCTACAACCGCAGAGATCTGATTAGTCATTGACAACTCGTTGTCAATCTTTATCCCAAGACTTTTTACTTGTTGGCTTGGGATCGGTGTAGGACCCAAGTCCTGGGGCCAATAGAGGTCACCCCAAGGTGAAGCTGTAGTTGAGACCACCAGTATCTCGGTCTTGTCTGGATTTATTTTCAGGCACATGGCGTGATGTGCCTGAAAAGGAAAGATGACCATTTTGGTTCAGTGCTGTTCATACAACTAGTCCTACTGGACCCATTCACCTGCCTATTTACCAGGGCCCAGAAGTTCCTTGAATTGGTTTTCTTGCTTTCACTTGAGAGAATTGCCCAGAAGTGGTTTAAGCGCCTTGTTTTCTCTGCCTGAACAGCATGCTTGTAGTTTTTCTGTGTCTGTTGGAATGCTGGAATTTGCTTGTGGTGCAAGGGGTTCTTTCGAACTAGTCTCATAGAAGTATTACAGGCTTTCTTTAGGCAATGAATCACTGTTGTAGGGTGAAATGACTTAGCATGACCATATGTCTGGGCAGTGTTTGTAGCTGATAGTGAGAATTTTGCAAGAAGCAGAGTGATGAGGTTTGTCCACTCATGGATCGGCAAGATGTCATCCAAGTCTGTGCCTACAGTGAATCTTGTACATTCAACGATGATTTTGCCACCAATATCATCTCTCAATTTGAGGCTCCTGAGATTATCAGTGTAGATTCCTTTGCTCGTAAGACAGGCTGCGGTGTAATGGGTCAGGTTGGAGTTTATTCTTATGATCTGGGGGCAGTGGTCACTCTCAGTATGCAGAGCTATGCAGTAACGTTCCACTAAGGGGAAGGTTTACACATTTCATATGAAGTGTTCAAGGTAACAGCGTGTTTTACTGTCACTTCTTGACCAGTTGGTGGGACATCCTTTAGGAACCATCCATTTAGGACTGTAAGGCCCTTATTGCTGAGCTGCAGGACCAGGAGTTCCCCCAGCGGTCTCCGTTAATAGCCTCTCTGCCTGGTTTGTTCAGCGATGTTCCTGGAGCCCTTAGGGGAGGTCTCATCATTATCCTTGTGGTGGTCTTGAAAGAGGTTAGTTTTAGTGTTAAAGTCACCTGTTATCTTGCAGTCAGCTAGGGGATTGTCCCTGGCCAATTTGCACAGGACAGATATTAACTGGTTATGTTTTCGCCTTTTCTTCCTTGAACTAGGGTTGATGTAGATATTAATCATCAAGAGCGAGAACTGTGGTCTCCAGTTGCAAATTTATATTCCTTGTTACCAATTTTCCTTTAATACTATCGATTACATTTTCCCCTGTAGTTTTACTGAGATATATACCCTTTGATCTACCATGTTTATGCTCTCTGGAAGCCGGTTTACTGTACTTGATGATGCCAGTAAAAGGATGACTTGTCACAGACCATGTTTCCTGTAAGGCAATGATTTCAAAGCCACTCGGAAAGGCTATGAGGTCTGAGGACCAAAGTTTCTGCGAGAGGCCACTAATGTCCCAGGACTGAAAAAGAGAAACAAGTGAACCCTACTCACTTGGAGCCTGGGCAGTCAATCTAGAAAGAAAACAATGGCTCCTATGGAAAAATCTTTTAACAACTGTTTGATACAAACAGGCACAATGGCAATATATAAGGTTCAGATTGATGTCAGAAATAAAGTTTGCTATACATATCAGCCAAAACAATGCATGATGATATTATTTTATATTTTTAAATAAGCAACAGATAAACAGTGTATAGATACACAATTAATTACAATAACAAACTTAACAATTCATCATATAAAAAAGATCATAAAAAGGTGTCCCAGTGAGAAAGTGATTCAACCTAAACTAAAAGTGACATTTACTGTGACATATATACAAGGTTTCAATTATTAAACATAAGAGCGACCATCTGGAATAAAGCAATATAATTCACAACACTTCTTAGTCATAGGTGTTGTATAATGATTCGCCCTTGTCTATTGTCGACGGTGTTTCAACCCTATATTGGATGTAGGGTCTCTTCAGGACCTTAAGATATAGGGACACCTGAATGGTTGGATGCACCGCCTGATGCGGAAAGATTAGTGACACCATGAGTCTAGTGAAATAAAAGGAACTCACAGGGTACCCGTCCGGGTGCCCTTATGAGGGTGATGTCAGGCAGTGATATCGGGGAACTATCGTGGAGTCTCCGTTGTGTTCATAGATGTAAATAATTGGATGTAGTAAACCAAGGAGCGTGTGGTAGCGCTCTGTTGGCGGGGAAGTTGGAGGACTTTGAATAGTAAAAGTACCCAAAATGTGTGATAGTGCCTCTTATTGCGCACCTATTTGGTTATACGCTGTCATACGGTGATTACGTAGACTCGAGTGCCCGCTGGTGAGTAGGACAGAAGAGCGTCCGTCTCTCTGCGTGGTACGATGACCTACTCGTCAACATTCGATTATATACATCTATGAACACAACGGAGACTCCACAATAGTTCCCCGATCTCACTGCCTGACATCACCCTGATAAGGGCACCCAGACGGGTACCCTGTGAGTTCCTTTTATTTCACTAGACTCACGGTGTCACTAATCTTTCCGCATCAGGCGGTGCATCCAACCATTCAGGTGTCCCTACATCTTAAGGTCCTGAAGAGACCCTACATCCCATATAGGGATGAAACGCCGTCGACAATGGACAAGGGCGAATCATTATACAACACCTATGACTAAGAAGTGTTGTGAATTATATTGCTTTATTCCAGATGGTCGCTCTTATGTTTAATAATTGAAACCTTGTATATATGTCACAGTAAATGTCACTTTTAGTTTAGGTTCAATCACTTTCTCACTGGCACACCTTTTTATGATCTTTTTTATATGATGAATTGTTAAGTTTGTTATTGTAATTAATTGTGTATCTATACACTGTTTATCTGTTGCTTATTTAAAAATATAAAAGAATATTATCATGCATTGTTTTGTCTGATATGTATAGCAAACTTTCTTTCTGACATCAATCTGAACCTTATATATTGCCATTGTGCCTGTTTGTATCAAATAGTTGTTAAAAGATTTTTCCATAGGAGCCATTGTTTTCTTTCTAGACTAATGTCCCAGGGGCACAAAGATAGAGATCCCTGGCTCAGAATGTAAGGGCGACAATGTCTTGATTCAGTCTGAGTGCCTGCAGGATAGAGCTGAAAGCAGCTACTTACAGTCGTTCCATAGGAGATCGTTTGTCGCACCTCTTTGATTACTAAAAGTTGTGGTGGTGCAGCCCAGAGCATTTTTTAAGATTGAGTAAGACTCTTTCCTGGGCACCTCTGGGGGTATCTCAGGTTTTGCCAGAACCACAGGATAGCTGATAACCTTAAAGGGGCTGTTCTTGATGCCCCATGCAATGACGGCCTCTGTTCTGTTCAGCTCCCCTCCCCACCTCCCAGCTGTCCTGCCCTCCCCGACCCCTACTTAATGGCGGCCGCTGCAGGAACAGGCGAGCAAGACCACTGACTCATTGTCAGTGAAATTGCTCTCCCTCCCTCGCAGCTCAATCATTAAGTGAGGCCTTCCCCCAAGTTCCTGCACTCTCGAGTGTTGGTGTTCGAGGCCCTCCTCCACCCACAGGTTTCACCTGCGCCTCATCCCTGGTGGTCCAGTGGACCTCTGTCTCCATTCTCTTGCTCCACTTTTTCTCTCCTTTTCACTCCTTTTTTCCCTCACTTCTATCTCCCTCCTTCACTCTCCTTCTGGGTCTTTCCTCCATTTTCTGTCGTTTTCCCCTCATTTCAAGCTCCCCTCTTCACTCTCCTTCTGTGTCATTCCTCCATTTTTCACTCGTTTTTTACCCTCATCTCAATCTCCCCCTTTCACTCTCCTATGTGCTCTGTGTCTTTCCTCAACTCTTTCTTGCACTTTTTCTGTCGTTTTCCCCTCATTTCAAGCTCCTCCCTTCACTCTCCTTCTGTGTCTTTCCTCCGTTTTTCACTCGTTTTCTACACTCATCTCAATCTCCCCCTTTCACTCTTCTGTGTCCTCTGTGTTTTTCCTCCACTCTTTCTTGCACGTTTGCTGCCTTATTTGCACTTTTATCTCTCTTTTTACCTTTTCCTTTTGCCTTTTTCAGTCCGTTTTTCCCCACCGCTGCTGCCCCTCCCCCCCAGCGTGACCGGCCCAATCCAGCTCCCCTCCCCGCCTCCCAGCTGTCCAGCCCTCCCCGGCCCCTACTTAATGACAGCCGCTGCGCCAGGGCACCAAAGGCAAGCTCGTCTGCGCCCGTCCGCGACCCGACTGCGACCAGCACCCGGAAACCTGGATCTCTGCACCACCAACGCTACTGCTGGAGCGGGTTATGCAAAATTTTGTATACCCACCCCATGTTGCATGTCGTTTTATTAATCAGATTAATTAATTAATTATAATCGTACTAATGGTTTGGAGTGATATGAAAATAACTATCCAACCTTATTAATGACCGAAATACACGTGGGATTTGCATCTGCATGGCCTAATTATTGACGTGAACTAAATTTTGTACGCATACTAATGATAGATAAATAGAATGTTGTATGATATATGTTGCTTTAGTGATGTAATTGTGATTAGTGCTTTATTTTGTAAGTATAACCCGCAATGAGTGTTGCTTTTGCTAGATAAATACATACACATATGGGTATTAGCGAGGGAATAACATTTTAATAGTCATTTCTATGTATTAATTACGTTTTTGTGTTTCTTTGCTTAAGTTGACCTTTTGGAGTGGCCACAAAATGGCTGACATCCCCATCTGATGAATTGACTCCATTACGAAAGTCTCTGGGTGAAGTGCGAATGCGTCGCCGGTAGCAACAGTGGCCTCTGCGCGACCCTAACTCGACTGTGCCCCTCAAGGACGCTCTGGGCTGCCAGCCAGATGCCCTGAAAGAAACAATAAAAAGATACTTTGGACCGGGAAAATTATGAACTACATCTAAAGAGACATTTAGCGCATGGGAACCCTGTTGAACAAATTTAACTGACCAATCAGAGACATTTAAAAATAATATTTAATACTTTTGGAATGTGATTTTACTATAAATTATGATAGAATAGAGAGGTGTTTAGCGCGCTTTTCGACTTCCTGATGATATGCTGACGGAGAGGACGGTGACACTGCAGGACAGCTGTTAGCCTAAATCTCTGACGGACTGAATAAATGCCCAAATTCCTGATGAACTTAACCTGCTAAATTGATGGGCATAGAATTGCGAGACTACCAGATTTGATATAGAGGACGACTTTAGCCAGAATAGGTAAATATGAATGGCAACTTGATCAAATGAATGATTTAATCTGCAATATTAATATAAATTTTAAATTGAATATCTACAGAAATGAGTCGGGTTGTTTAATCATTGAAATGTGTTAATGTAAAGGTTAATTAGAGAATTAGGATTTCACTAAAACTACAACTAACAGATCCGTCCCGGTTTGGGAGGATAATACCAAATGTGGAATCTAGGGCCTAATGAGTATGAGAAGGGTTTGTAGGTTTGTTGCTCATTAGGGTAAAGTGGTATCTTCCTCCCTCATTATTCAGCACTTGGAAGGATAAATCACCTCTCGCATGGACTAATGGTAAGTGTGCGTTGGTGTTATGGGCCCCACCAGCGAATGTATAGCTAGTGTGTGTGTGTGAGATCATTTGGTCCGTGGCAGCTGGGAGGGATTTTGTATTCCGCGCTGCATCAGTTTTTCTGGTAGCAGAATGATGGTTTGTATTGTTTGGTTTAGTGATTATTGCCTGTACATTGCTTATTGATTTTGGTTATTGATTGGTATTGATTTATGTACTAACACTCTATGTTGAGTCACATTGAGTTATATGTTGTATGCACGGCTTCTGGGATGTAGGAAGTCGGAAGTTTGTAACGGTTCTGTAGTAGAGTAGAGTTAAGCGCTGCTCTCGGGAAAGACGGAATTGTTGTTGCCCTGTAGGTACACAGGGGAAACATGTGACAATTGAAGTTGCACGGCGCATTGTCTGGGTTCGATTCGGTAGCATCGTCGTGTGTTGCCATTAGAGACATTTATAGTGTGAGAGAAGTGTGAATGATAACGAAGGTTTCCTGTGAAGTTGTGGTCTTAGGTACCAGGGATCCAACTGGCATTCCGATAACGCTTATCACTGGAAAGGTAATAGGTACTCTCTGAGCTTGTTAGAAGGACAAAGGAGAGGTAAGCGCTGCTTTGTTAACGTATGTCATAATTCTGTAGTAGGACAGACTGTTCGCAGTTCTCGGGAAAGACAGGATTCTGTGTGAATGTACTACATTTTCTGGTGTGAACGAGTGTGAATGTAAAGGCATTTGGGTTGATTGCGAAACTCTGGGTTTTTTTCTCAGGAGCATTGGGTCTCCAACTATGTGTCTTAAATACTAGAGAAACAATTAGCTATTGCTTGTTGGAAGGGTGAAGTAGAGGGATGTGCTACTTTATCAACGGAAGTAAGGATTCCGTAGTAGGGCAGAGGTAAGCGCTGCTCTCTGGAAAGACGGAATTCTCGTGAGAAAGGTCTTTTCGCTGTTCTTTGGTTAGCGAAGCGGACAATGGAGATGTTTCTATGTTGTTACTAACAGAAGTGTAGAAATCAAAACAAAAACGTACTGAGCGGTTTTGTAAAGGAGGGGTAGACAGAAGAAGGAGCAGGTGCTGCCGCAGCAGCTGCTTACGTCAGAACGACCGCGCTGGGATTGGACAGTCGGTCAGAACTGTGAAATGCCCCGGATTGGTGCGTTAGTGTACGCTGCGCTAGGATTAGAGAAGAAACAGGGTGACGTCGACGCTCCTTATTGGTGCGTTAGTGTGAGTCGCGCTAGGATTCGAGGACTGTGACAGTGACGTGGACGCTCTGGATAGGTGCGTTAGTGTGAAGTCGCGCTGTGATTGGATAGATTAGAGGTACAGTTGTAGAGGGATTAGCGTTGTGCGAAAGACAAGAAAATGTATTACGACCCTCCAGAAAAGGAGAAAAAGACCTGGTTAGGGAGAATTAAGAAGTGGTTTAAGAAACACAAACCAGTTAAGACTAGGGAAGGACAGTTACGTCCTCCACCGAAAACCCCTGCATCCTTTATGATTGCGAAATATGGGTATCATACTTGTATTTGGTTGGATAACTGGGTGAGATACACCAAGGACGACGGAATACTAGCTTTTCCAGAGCATGGTTCATTTAATTTGGCTGTTTTAAGAAACTTAAGGGAAAGAATGACGAATTTAGAGCCAAGACCTAGACCGACACAGTTTGAGGCTTTGACCGAATGGGAAGGCAAAATGCATGAACGAGAAAGAAACAGAAGTGGTATAGGATATAGGTACTGGTTTGGAAGACCATACGGACATGAAACGCATAGTGATCGAATGTAAGGATGGCGAGATGCGAGCATGACTGAGGGTGTGTTCCCTGTAAGAACTGTAGGAGAGAATGAAGGACGAAAGTGTGTAGAAAAGAGGCATAATTTGGAGTCGAGAGGGTATGGAGCGAATGAGTCTGAGGATGATGTTCTTGATGATATGTTTTATAAAAATCCATCACTGTATAGATCAGAACCAGAAATGTTAACCCCAAGTGCCCCAATGAGAGAAACAGTGCGAATTATAAAAACGGAACCAGAATCCCTACGTTTGAGTAAAGACAGTGGTACCAGAGATGTAGAAAAGAGATCAGAAGGAAGAACAGACGGAGAAAATTCTGTAGAATTAGCAAAAACAACCCTGGAATTAACTAAGAAAATAAGAGAATTGACCAAGAATCTAGAAGCAGTAACTGTTCCAGTAACGATAGGTCCAGTTATGCCCATTTTTGAAAAACAGAAGGACAGTGAGCATTGTTTGACAGTCCCTTACAGAAATAGTAACCCTGTAGAACAACCAAGAGTGAGTCAGAATGAGAATCCATGGAGGCAAACTATGAGTGTAATGGAACCGAATTTTACAAATAATCCATTTATAGATCAGAATTGTGCAGAGAGACGTATGACAATGATTGAGACAGTGTCAGAAACACAAAATGATTTTGGACATGGAAGTGTAGAAAAACCAGTAGGACCATCAACAGACGAGTTAAGTGAATGGTTAAGAAGCTTGCAGAAGAAAGACAAAGAATCCCAATCAATTGATGTGGCCAAGTTACGAATGGTATTGGAAGAATTAATCGTAGGGACTATCCCGACAGAAAAATTGAAAACCTATCAGGATGAAGAATTATTATTTTTGTGCAAAAGTGTGACCTGGAGAGCGAAAAACTTGCATGAAAGGTTAGAAGAAGTAGCAAATGAAATGGGCATTGATATTGAAAAGGTAAAAGCCTTGCAGAAACCATATCGAGTAGAATTCACTGAAAAGGACATTGAGAACATGAACACCACAGGACGCATAGGTCAAATTAAGGAAATAATCATTTTGTTGAGAAAATGGGGAGACGTGGATAAATGGAGAAGCAAGTGGTATAGAAAACGCGATGATGCCTCAGATAAGACATTTTCAGCCTTTCCTGTGAGAGAAAAAGAGAAGGTAGTGACAGAGTGCCCTATGAGAGAGATTCCAGGAGGAGGATATGTACATGTCCCATGGACGCGACAGGATATTTTGTCATTTACGAATGACTTCCCTTGACTACGCGAAAAGCCAGTCGAGTGGTACAGACAGGTAGACAGATTTGTAAAATTGTCTAAAGTACTATGGATTGATTTGAATAGTCTGTTTGATATAATAGTACCAGCAGACCTATGGTCAGAGTGTAAATTAATGATAAACTGGCCAACCAAGGAATATCCAAGGGATCCTACAACAGGAGCACCAGACCCCGAGGTAATGAAGAAGTATGAGCAGGTTATGGTATTTCTGAAAAATAAAGTGCCCCCCAAAGAAACAGACTGGGTAAAAATTGATCGAACACACCAGGAAAGTAAAGAGTCAGTACATGCATACTATGAGAGGCTAATACAAGCTTTTAAGCAGTTTAGCGGAGACGAGAATCTGAGTGAAAAGGATTTGAGCCATTTTGTATACAGATTTGTATATGGTTTACGACCAGAAATTGGTGATATGATTAAACAGCATACGGTAGATTGGCAAAACAAGAAAATAGATGAAGTATTGAGACATGCTAAATACTTCAGTGATGAAATTGAAGCAAAACTGCGAAAGTTAAAGGAGAAGGCAATGTGGGCACAGGTAAAGGTAGCGGAAAGACAGGAAACACAATTGGTGGAACAAGCAGGGACCAAGCCAAAATTTAATATTAGGAAGTACAAAGGGAACATTGAAGAAGCTAAGAAGAAATTTCCGTGTCATAATTGCGGCAGGATAGGGCATTGGTAATCCGAGTGTAAGTTTCCTCCGAGTACTAACAATGAAAATCCATCATTGAACCCACAGGTGCAGCATGAGGTGAGTGGTCAACTGCAGCAACAGCAGCAAGTTGTTCCCCCACAGAATCAGGTGCCAAAGCCGCCTTTTCCACAGAGCAGAAACACACAGAAGTATAGTAGTGAATCGGGATTCTACAATGAAGAACAGGTAAATAAACTGCTGCGCGCTAGCACTGTCTCGCAGTATTGGCTGCAACGTGATGAGAGTGACGCAGAAGAGAGCTATTGACGGTGCCGAAGGGAGGAAGAAGAGTGCGTACTTGGCGCAACTCTAGAAGTAGACCAGACAGGACCTTTTGTAGATGGGAGGGTTAATGATGAAAATATTACTTTCCTAGTGGATACTGGTGCTACTCGATCAACTGTTAGAACAGCTGATGTTAAGAATCTTCCTCTCTCGGATGAAACGATCCAAGTAGTTGGTGTGTCCAACAGGCAAATTAAGAACCAGTGAAAGTTAGCATAGGGAAATTTTCAGAAATGCACCGATTTGTGGTGTGTGACACCAGTCCTGTGAATTTGTTAGGTAGGGACCTGTTGTGCAAAATGAATTGCACTATATTTTGCACTCCGGATGGAATAGCTTTTGAAACGCCAGATGATGATGTATTGTATAAGATGACCCTAGCTAACAGAGAAAGTGAAGTTACTGAAACATATTCTGTATTCAACCCTGATGAATTACCAAAAGAACTAAGAAACTCTGTAAAGGCAGAGGTTTGGGATTTCACTGGAGAGGATGTAGGACTAATGAGAAATGTAGATCCAGTCAAAATAACTGTGAAAGAAGGAGTAACGTATCCAAATGTTCCACAGTACAGATTGACACCTGAAATAATTGAAGGTGTAACTCCTATAATAGAGAAAATGATCAGACAAGGAATCTTGAGAGAGATAATGAGTAGTCCATGTAATTCATCAATAACGGGACTGAAAAAGCCTAATGGGAAATTCAGGATAGTGCAAGTTTTGAGAAAGGTGAACAAAATTGTGGTATCATGTTGTCCCATTGTACCAAATCCATCAGTGATTTTGTATCAGATTCCCCGTGATGCAGAATGGTACACAGTAATTGATCTATGTCATGCTTTCTTTTCCATTCCATTGCACCATGACAGTCAGCAAATTTTTGCATTTCGGTTTGGTGAGCGTATTTTGGCATGGTGCCGAATCCCACAGGGATATACAGAGAGCCCCTCAATATTCAATCAGTTGTTAAAGAGATCTTTGGAGAATCTAGAAATGCCAGAAAATTCTGTACTGGTACAATATATTGACGACCTTTTGGTGGCGTCAAAGACACGTGAAGCCTGTGAGGTAGATACAATAGCCTTACTGAATCATTTGGCAGATGGAGGACTTAAAGTGTCACCTGCAAAACTACAGTTTTGTAAAGAGGGAGTGCAGTATTTGGGACACAACATTGAGAAAGGACTAAGGAAAATAACCATAGACAGAATCAGAATAATAAAAGGAATGAGAGTTCCCATGACTCAAAGAGTAGTAAGAATGTTTTTGGGAATGGTAGGGTACTGTCGTTAGTGGATAGGGAACTTCTCCTTGATTGCAAAGCCTTTGGTGCGATTGACGAGAAGTGATGTAAAAGATCCCCTTGAATTAAGCAGAGAAGAATTGGCAGCATTTAGACAATTGAGATATGGTTTATGTGAATCACCTGCATTAGGTATGCCTGACTATGAGAAAGAATTTGAGTTGTATTGCAGTGAGAGAAATGGATGTGCACTTTCTGTGTTGACCCAGAAACATGGAAAACTGAGAAGACCAATTGCATATTTTTCATCAATGCTAGATCCAGTAGCTGTAGGTTTACCTGGATGTCTGAAAGCAGTGGCTGCAACATGTCGAAGTTTGGAGCAGAGTGAAGGAATTGTGATGGGATATCCATTGAAGTGTTTGTACCCCATGATGTAGCAATTCTGCTGACAAGGAGTCGTACTCAGTATATGACACACAGAAGGCTGACTAAGTATGAGAAGGTCATATTAGGTGCAACTAATGTGAGTCTTGTGAGATGTGTGAATGTGAATCCCGCAAATTTGTTGCCTGATAATGAGATTGTGGAGTTAAGAGATGAAGTTGATCATGATTGTCTGGATGTACTTGATTTTTGTACCAAACCACGACCAGACATAAAAGATGTACCTTTGCCAGAAAGTGATTTTGTGATGTTCGTTGATGGGTCATGTTTGAGAACAGATGAAGGAGTGCTGAGTGCAGCGTATGCAGTATGCATAGTTGCAGCAGTAATTGAAGCCTCATATTTGAAAGGAGTGAAATCAGCCCAGGTAGCTGAACTTGTGGCTTTGACTAGAGCATGCAAGATTGGGAAGAGTGTGAGAGTGACTGTGATAACTGACTGCCAGTATGGCTTTGGAGTTGTCCACGATTTTGGCCAACTATGGCTAAAAAGAGGTTTCCTGACCTCGAGTGGACCTCCCATTAAGAATGCAGAAGTGGTTGGAAAATTGCTTGAGGCGATACAGCTGCCTAAACAATTGGCTGTTGTAAAATGTGCTGCACATAGTCAAGGTGGTGATTATATTGCCACTCGGAACAGGTACGCCAATGACATGGCGCAGCATTGTGCACGAAATCAGAATTCGGTCAATCGGGCTAAGGAAAGAGAAATGTCTTCTTGCTCATTGATGTTCACTAACATTGTGGGAACTTGGGAAGAGGTAAAACAATTGCAGGATGAGGCAGGTGATGAGGAAATGAGACAGTGGGTAAAAGCAGGATGTGCCCCAAGGGAAAAGGATCATGTGTGGGTCTATCGAGATGGAAGACCAGTTATGCCTGATAGCATGATGTCTACCATGGCACGGATGTATCATGACCAGGGACATATTGGACGGGATGCTATGATCAGGTCATTTAAACAGACCTGGTTCAATGCAAAATTCCGACTTGTGGCAGAAAGTCTTTGTCAGAGATGCTTAATATGTCAGCAGTACAATCCTGGCAGAAAGACAGTAGTGAGTCTGGGAACAATAGGTCGAGAAGGAGGGCCTTTCACCAGAATGCAAGTAGATTTCATTGAGATGCCTCCCTGTAACAGACTGAGGTATGTTTTGGTAGTGGTCTGCCTATTCTCCAGGTGGGTGGAAGCATTCCCAACAAGAAGAAATGATGGGTTGACAGTAGCCAAGCTACTGTTGAGAGAATTCATCCCCAAGTTCGGGTTACCAGTGACAATTGAGTCAGACGTGGAGGCCATTTCCATAATGAGATTGTAGGATTAATTTGTGAAGCATTGAATGTACAACAAAAACTACATTGCGCCTACCGACCAGAGGCTTCTGGTGTGGTTGAACAGATGAATGGTACTATCAAAAATAGAATAGGGAAAATGTGTTTGGCCACAGGTATGAAATGGCCTGATGTCTTGCCTCTTGTACTCATGACAATCAGGGCCATTCCAGACAGAACAACAGGATTGATTCCTCATGAAATATTCATGGGACGTGCAATCAGACATGTGTTTATACCAGTCAACAAGCTGATGACAATTTCTGATGACATGGTGTTGGAATACTGTAAAGGCCTGGCTGACGCAGTTCATTCTGTGTTTCATCAGGTTGGACCAGATGCCACCACACTTGAAAAGAAGCAAGCCCATGATCTGAGCCCAGGTGATTGGGTAAGGATAAAAGTCCACAGAAGAAGAAACTGTCTGGTTCCAAGGTGGGGAAAACCACGACAAGTTATTTTGACCACGACAACAGCTGTGAAGTGTGCTGGACTGAAAAACTCGATCCATGCCAGTCATACATTGAGAATTCCAAATCCAGTGGACAGCACAGGAAAAGAATACTTTGATGAATCAGAATCAAGCACTGAATCAGATGACGAAGGGTCAAAGACTCAAGGAAACTCTGAAAGGGGGGAAACAGAACAAAGATCAGCTTTAGTCCCCAGACGTGTCGCTCTGAGAAGAAGATTGCAGATTTCCGAATCTAGTGATTCTGGAAACGAGCAAGAAGCGCAGGGTTCCAAGAAGGAACACAGGAAGAAAAGAGGAAAAAGTACTGAAGACGCAACATAAGAAATTCGTGAAAAGGAAGTACCAGATGAGAGACTGAGAGAAATTCCACCTGAAATAACAAATCTAAGTGAACAAGGGACAGGTACAGAGAGAGAGGGACAGATTTTTGCGGAAGACCCCCGAGGAGGTGTAGGGAACTGCAACATCCAGTTAGGTGAAGGGACAAGTAGCCAGCAGGAAGATTGCGTGCCGGAGACCCGAGGAGGGACAGAAGTAGGGAAAACAAAACAAGTGGTGGAAGAAGAAGTTGCTGAAAAGACAAAGCAAGTTGAGACAGAGTCTGAAGAGAGTGAAAATGAAATACCTGAAGGTCGAGTTCTAAGAAAGAGAGCTTGGAGGAATGAAAAGAATGACAAAGGAAGTAAAGTAAAAAGAGTTGCAAGAGATGATGTTTGGCCCAATAAAATAAGGAAACTGAGATACAGACTGACAAGAGTGAATTCACCAAGAGCTGAACAGGTGAATGAAGTGACAAGTCAAGAAAAATCAAAAGAAGACGAATTAACTGAAGACAAAGAGAGTAGAAGAACAAGGAAACCTAACCAGAATTATAAGTCACCAGATTGGACGTACGTGGCTCTGCCTGAACAGGGAGAAGAGGCAGATAGTCAAGGAAATCCAGAGGAGACTGTACTGAAAGTGGTTGAGGATGAAATTGAATCGGAAATCCTGAGAGTTCTCTTGTCTGACATTGGAGAAGAAGAAACGGAAGTTCAGGAAAATCTATATTTGGAAGACGAGAGGAGAGCGAAGAACGATGATATGCCAAACTGAATAGGTTAAGAAAACTATTGATGAAGAAAACAAGATATTGAATTAAAAATAGTGACTGGTAGAACCAAATAGGTGTTAGAACCTTAGGTTAGAGAAACTAGTTGTGAAGTAAAAGAGGCTAAGTCAAAAGACACGGTCCGTTTTAACAAGATGGCTAACATAGAAAGTAGTAAAGGTAGATGTACATTCATGAAAAGATGGTGTAAAATGTGTTGTTGTTGTACAGGATTATGAATGCTTTTATGAAGCATCCTTGCTCTTGTAATTTCCTTTACGGCTACTATAGACACTTTAGAAGGACATAGTGAAAATAAAACTAATATAGGGAAGATTCCAAAAGTAGTTCCAACTAGAATAGATAAAAATTATTTGCATAAAGTCAGGTCAATAACAGATTTTTCTAATAATGTGTTTTCAAAATTATTGTATGAATATGTAAAGACAATGGACGTACGGGACTGCTACGTATGTATGCAGTTACCTGCATCTGTTTCTGAGGGAGTGACATATCATCACCTTCCGGCAACGTATGGTATAACATGTAGTGTGATAGCTAGTTTATTTTATGAAACAGGGAAATTAGAATATTATTTTTCAGATGTAGATAACAGCCTTCTTATAATAAATTGAACAAAGTAAAACCTGCTAAGGTATTAGGTGAATTATTTTTAGAAACTAAGGAACTAAAATTAGAGTATATTTTTAGAAACAATTTAACATGCAGTTTGAAGAAGGAGGAAAAGACATTCCTAGACATGGTTGAGGAAAGGAGATTGAAAATGCAAAGAAAAGCAGCAGAAGGGAAAGTGGAGAAAACAATCTGGGATATAGAGAAAGAAAAACATTTGAAAGGAGAAGCTAGTCCAACTATGGCTTTAGATTGGCCTCAGAAAGGGAAATTTTGCATTCGAAGGAATCAAACTGCGTATGATAATTATTTCCTAGGCAATAGTGAGTGCCATGATACATATCGAATCATGGGTGGATGGGGATTTAAAGGTGGAAGAGATCCAGTCTTTCCTGGATTATATTTTATTTGTGGGAACATGGCATATTATCGTTTGCCAGACTATTGGTATACAAAGCGGTACAAAAGGGGTGGTGATGGACAGTGCATCAGAACCAATCAAACACTCACACCCAGTCAACAGATCTGGGTTTGATCCATCACCGTTTTTTAACCCACTCTGCCACCCCAGTTCAGACATGGCCATATGCAAATCAGTCTGACCCTGTGCCTCATGGGAATAGTCCAGCCCGAACTGCCAAGCCATGCCTTCCCTGGACCGGAAACAAGCTTCCTAGGACCGGTTTCTGGCATTTCAGCCGTCTTCAGCCAGGCTTGCTTGAATCCTGTGGCAAAGTGAGCAAGGGACTCACGTCTGAGCATACCCTGCCAACTTATGGCGAACAATGAAATGAAATGCCAGAAACCGGTCCTAGGAAGCTTGTTTCCGGTCCAGGGAAGACATGGCTTGGCAGTTCGGGCTGGACTGTTCCCATGAGGCACAGTGTCAGACTGATTTGCATATGGCCATGTCTGAACTGGGGTGGCAGAGTGGGCTAAAGAACGGTGATGGATCAAACCCAGATCTGTTGACTGGGTGTGAGTGTTTGAGTGATTCTGATGCTCCGTCCATCACCACCCCCTTTTGTACCGCTTTGTTCGCCATAAGTTGGCAGGGTATGCTCACCAGTCTAATTTCTCTTTGACTGCTCCCACAGAACTCAGCCCGTCCCCGGCCATAGAAGCTTGTTGGTCCCTCCCTTCACCTTACTAGCCTTGATTAAACTCAGATTTTCACCTCAACACACCTGACCTTATACATTACTATTCCCCAGGCTGTCCCCATTGTCCCTGTCCTGATGAAGACCTGCATTGACTAAGACAGTAATGCCCCCTTGGGTTGAAACGTCGACATATCCCCTGGACCAGCTGAAAGACTCTGTATAAAGACCTACTTATTCAGTCTACAGAACTATTCAAATAGCTGTTTTGTTCTGGCCTTTTAAAAGAAACGTCAATACCACGAAAGTCACTTTGTATATATTACGCACCCTCACCACAGCACGGAGCACCACATGTCCCTTTGTCACAAATTACAGTTTACTTTTTGTCGTGACAGCCATGCAAATTTAATGTGGGGATTTATAAATGACGTAATTTATAAAACTTTTCAAATATCCCCTTTTTTGGTCTCTATGTGTGTTGTTTATGAAAATTTGTCATCCATGTGAATTAACCATTGATTGGTCTAATGTTTTAAGAAATAGTCCACACCCGACAGAACCAATTGTTCGTTTTGTATATGACTGCCCAGGTTCTGAGGGATACTGGGTTACCCCATTGTTACTATAATCTGCAACTAAACACCAACAAAACGGAAGTACTCATCATGGGCCCAAACCCAGACGCCTGGAACGACGCCTGGTGGCCCCCCACCCTCGGAAGCCTGCCCACCCCCATGGACCACACACGCAACCTGGGAATCATCCTGGACTCAGAGCTCGAAATGGACCGCCGATCAACTCTGTCTCGTCCTCCTGCTTCCACACCCTCCGCCTCCTACATAAGACCTTCAAATGGATTCGCCTTGAACACAGAAAGACTGTCACCAGCCGGCTCGACTACGGCAATGCACTCTATGCCTGAATAAACAAAAACCTCACCGCAAGCTACAGAACATCCAAAACGCAGCCGCAAGACTGGTCCTCAACCTGCCAAGACACTGCCACATCTCCCATTACCTGCACACACTCCACTGGCTCCCCATAGAAGCTAGATTCACCTTCAAGATGCTAACCCACGCTCACAAAGCCCTCCAAGACACCGGACCAGCATACCTGAATAGCCGACTCAAATTCCACGCACCCCAAAGGACCCTATGATCAGCCCAGCTCTCCTACGCCATGGAACCCGCACCAGAAAGACCAGATCGGGAGGCCGCTCCTTCTCCTTCTGCGCGGCCAGAGCCTGGAACGACCTTCCACTCCACCTCAGACAGATAACATCGCTCCCCATCTTCGCAAGAAACCTCAAAACCTGGCTCTTCGACAGACCCCCTCCTTGATGGACTGGAGCCTGCAAACCCGCCCCACACCCCCAGCGCCTTGAGACCCTTATGGGTGAGTAGTCGCTCTTAACAAACACCTGATTTGATTTGATTTGGTCTAGATAAAATTATCTGTGCAAGGACCACTGAGATGAGGGTCACCAGTATGGGCTCAGATTTTAGGGAACCCTGGGGGCCAGGAGTTTGACTGAAATTATGTCATGTGACTCAAGACTGCTGAGCTCAGGATTGACCTTCAGTTGCCTTAATATGTTTCCCCATTTTAGAATATAACTGGGGCCTTGCGTGTGGTATCCCAGATTAAACAGCAGTTTGGAGCTAGAGAGTTGCAGGGCTGCTTGTTTAGCTGGACCATGACTTCTAGGAGGACTCAGGGAGACCTGTGCATAGAATGGCGCAGAGGGAACCTCTGAGGGCTCAGTGCCCTCCTTTAGCAGGCAGGATGGTAGGTGTCTGTGCTGTGAGCTGTTTCTAATGGAAGATTTGGGGTTCCCCTGACCCTTGCGCATGTAACTTGAATTGTTTCACTGTTAATCTGGGCAAAGGGCCCAGGCTGGTCAGCAGGATGGCCTAGATTTGCATTTTCCCTGCCCCCCCTGGAGTCCGGGAGCCCCCACCACGTGCCTGCCTTGATGGCTCTTGATGTAGGATCTTCGGAGCTTGAGCCAATATGGCTTGCGGGTTGGCATGACCCGGTGCCAGGAGAGCTTGGCGGGGATTTAAACAGATAAACTCTAGGCTTTTAATTTGAGATTGTGACAAGGACATGAGTTAGATGGTTGGATCCGCTTTCTTCTTCGTTGGGCACAGAGGCCCTTGTTAATTTTTTAATGACTAGCAGGAACAAATTGTGTGTAGCAGAAGAAATATTACTACATATTTTTTCCGTTGCTTCCGGCGGGTCTTCCGTTCCCTTTTGCTTAGAGGATGTGAGGCCTGGGTTGCAACTAAGTCTATGATTCCAGGGGCAGGCTGATGCACCAGAGTGGAAATGACTGCTGAAGTGGACACACATGGTAAGTTTTAGAAATGGGGTTTCTGGTTGGCTAGGGTATGCACCTAAGCCAGGCAGAACCCACCACTCTAGTTACGGCAAGGGAGCTACACACTGAAGATAACCCCTGCTTACCCTCTTGGTAGCTTGGCAGAGCAGTCAGGCTTATCCCAGAGGTAATGTGTAAAGCGTTTGTGTAACACACTCACACAGCAGTGACTCACTAGGCACACCACAAAAGACACTCCACACAAGGTTATATAAAAATATCCTTTGTATTATCCATAAAAACACATTAGAATACAATCACAAATGTTAGCGTGTAACTAGGGACTTGTCATGACTTCACAGGGATTACATAAATCACTTAGCCAATCAGGCCACTGTAATAAACATTACAGTTAGGGTCACCAGCAACTACTGGCAGAATTAGCTTTGGCATTAAAAACCATTATGCATAGACATTATCAGTAGTGCACTATAGTAGATACATATAGAATTCACACATCATAGCAAGATCAGTACGTAAACTGTACATAAATACCACTCATATCCACATCAGGGCATAGCTTAACAAAAAGTCTGTAGTGAACAAGATTAGCACACTACATTCCGGCATGTAGGACACCGAAGTACCTGAACCTCTGTCTGCAGCCACATCACTTCTCGGTTTACCTTATGGGTTGCGTGGTAATTGCAGGAACAGGACCTCCTTCGAGGGTTGCGACCCCATCCTGCTCTCTGATTTCATGTGTCCCCAAAGGTATGTGTGCAGCCACTGCCCGCGACCATAACTAAACCAATTGCGTCCTCGTTGGCAGAGAAACCTCGCTTGGACCCCCGCATCCACAAATGGAACAAAGTGCAGCTGCCCTTGAACACCCGTGGCAGCTGCTGAGGGCCGGGATGCTCAAATCCCGAACAAATTCCCCCTCGGCCACAGGCACCCTTACCGGACCTCCCGCGCCAAGACAGAAAGCAGGCGGTTCTCCGCATACACGTGGGGCTGCTGCGCACCAGTCTAATTTCTCTTTGACTGCTCCCACAGAACTCAGCCCGTCCCCGGCCATAGAAGCTTGTTGGTCCCTCCCTTCAGCTGAGAGACGATTGGAGGCGGGGCCGGGCAGATACGCTGGAAGGGTCCGGGCCGCTCCTTGGACCTCATGCGGTGTTGAGAAGGTGCAGGAAGTGACCCGATTAGGGTCACACGGGTCACTCACAACCACCTCTCTGCCGCCCAGAAGAGTCGATCAGACAGTAGAGAATGCAAACCAAGTTATTTATTAGTATAGTGCTGCAGCAGAGCCCAGTCTGACCAGTCTCCTAAGATGACTGCCGAGGGACTGACTCCCCCCAACATAAAGTCAGATGTTATACATTTCCAATTCCCCAAGAACACACCCAGACTGGAAAATTTCGGTCCTGGCAACAGCGAAAAAAGGCAGCAATCAAGGATGAGCCATGGTCCTGGGGCTGGGAACATACTATCTCGATTCCAAGGTCGTTCAGCCTGTGCCTACCATTCTAAGATGTGGAACGGGTCTATCTAACAGCAAAGGTATGCCACAATAGAGAGTTCATTCATTAGTGCAGCGAAACTCGGCCTTGAGAAGTACAAGCTGAAGTTACAGGAGGCAGTTTTCTGCTGAGACAAACAATAGAGAGAAGCTTAGTTTTGATCATAAAACATATGTTGCCTACTAATAAAATGGCTCCATGAATGCTAACTTGATACAGAATTATAAGCATTGCTATAATAATATTTCAGGTCTAACAAAGGGTTGTCAGGCAATGCTTGGCAGCCAGGCTGCTCTCACCCAGCTGGAGATCGGCCTCTCAGATCCTTGGAGGTCTTAGACCTCGCTGCACTGCACGGCACGCGGTGCCTCGGTCGCTGCTCACCGGGGGTGAAAGGGTGGGGGGAACACAAAGGATCCTCAGTCAGGGAATTCCAGTGAGGTTTTCCACAGCGTGCAAAGGTCCCACCAGCCTCCAGACATGGAACATTAAAGTTACAGCCCCAGCACTTGGCAGTTTGACATGAAAGCACCAGGATTGTGCAAAACGGAGTGCCAGCACCACAACTGACAGAGATTTCAGCGCACCACGTGCTGAAGGCGAGACAGGGTGGGCAGAACTACCTCATCCCTGGAGGACCACTGGGGCACCAAGCAGAATTAAGCAGCAGGCCAGCACATCAGGATACTTGCAGCAAAGAGTGGCAGTACTTCTTGTAGCCCCACAGGCAAGTGGTCAGCACAATAAGCAAGGGAGTCCTATGGTGATTTCTCCTGGCAGCATAGCAGTACCTTCTGGCCAGGTGTAGCATCTAGAGCCAGCAGCAGCTGGTTACCAGTCCCATGGCTGGTCACAAAGGCAGGTCACAGCGGCTGGTTACCAGTCCCACGCAGTGTCTTCTAAAAAATCATGGGGTCACAGCCCCCCTACTTTTAGTGCAATGTCTTTGTTCTGGGGGGCGCTTCAAACACTATTGAAGTGCACAAATCCCCCATTCATATTTTCACTCCAGGCCACAGACACACTACAGGGGGGCGGAGCCAGCATTGTGGAAGGCAGGCACAGCCCTTTTCAGGTGCAGGTGCAACCCCTCCCACCACTCCAAATGCAGACCAGGCATATTCAGGTGCAAGGGACAACTCCTCCTGCTACTCTAAATTCAGCCAAGGTCTATTCAGCCTAGCGCTGAGTCACTCAGGCAGGCAGGCACACACCTCAGCCCCCCCAGGGACTGGCTGGAGTGAATGCACATCCCCTCTCTCCTGACGGTCAGAACCAGACGGTCAACACACATCAAGGCAGGCACAAAGACTCATAGCACACAGAAATGCCCCCTTTTTAAAGTGGCATTTCTAAAATAGTAATAATAAATCTGCTTTCAACAATAAGCAGAATTTATCACCACTATTCCAAACATACCAAACATGGTTGCGCTACCCCTCTCATGTCAGAAATTACCACTGAAGCACATATCAGGGAATCCCCACTGAAAACCTATGAGAGGGCAGCCTCACAGCAGTGAGAGACCAAATAGGCTGTTTGTAACTACCAGGACATATCCAACAGTTAAGGAGCATGTCCTACCTTTTACCTACACCACACCCTGCCTGCCCATAGGGCTACCTAGGGCCTACCATGGTGGTGACTGATATGTAGAAAAAGGGAATTTGCAGACACTACAAGCACTTTATCTGCCACATCGCGGCAGCAGTAAACTGCGCACGCAGGCCATGCCGTGGCAGAGGCCTAAGATAGGTTCGAAAGGCTACTTAGGTGGTTGACGCAGGCAGCGCTGCAAGCCCACCAGTAGCATTTAATTTACTGGCCCTGGGTATATGGGGTACCACTGCACAAGGGACTAATAAGGTAAATTAAATATGACAAACAGGTGTAGACCAATCTTCCCAAATTTACAAGAGAGAGCACATGCACGTTAGCACTGATCAGCTGTGATAAAGTTTACCTTTGTTGGCACTGCAGGGCTAATCGATGGCCGGTGCTTGCATGCTCAGGACTAGAGCTGATTGACATATTGTGCACATCTGGAGGTCTTATGTTAGGAGCTTTGGATGCTTAAAGGGATGTTACTTTTACTAGTGATTGACATTGCCATGAGTTGGCCGTGAACCCATTGATCTCTGTTAGAACAGCATTGAGAAAGGATGGAAGTGAAGACAAGTTGTCTATGATGGGTGAACAGCAGAATACAGACTGAGTGAGATTGGCGGTAGATTGTGCTCTAAGGATTAACTTGTTTAAATTGTCAATCTTACTGTCAATCCCTGCTGTGAAGACAGCATGCAAATTCAGTTCAACTTGAAGGCCCAGCTTATCGAAGTGGTAACTAAGGGCAGAAACAGTGGACTGGAGTGTCTGCAAAAAGTGTGGGAATTTAGAACAAGAGGTTGTCGTGGAGAAGCCAAGGGTAGCATTGCTAGGTAAACTGGGATTGTGAGGTGCCTCTGGAAGGAAGAGTGACAGTGTCAGAATAGATTGATTGTTCAGTTCAGTGCCAACATGTCTAATGTTAGGGTTGCCAACATCATCTGGATTGCATAGTTTCACTGGTGAGAGAGGGGCTATGCTCCCAGCTGGGGGCGTAAGTCCATTGAGCAGCTGGTGGACTAAAGTGGCAGTCTGCACTTAGCTCCTGAGATGAATCTGGCTGAGAATGGGCTGCTGGGTGAAAATAAGCACCTGTTTGAGATTCCTGGACATCTGAACTGATTATCTTAGCAAAGGAGGTCGCCGTTGTGTGGTCATGTTCCAGACAGCAGGGGGAAAGGTCAATCTCTGAAAAGAGATGGTTTGGTGAGATACAGCCGCAGCCTGTGTAGGTAAGAGCGGTGGGGTGGTGAGGCTGGGTGGGGGGATTTCGACAGACGACAAGGGAAAATGTATTATTTATTTAAATTTTCCTCTGCATCGTCCATCAAAATCTCCCCTCCCCCACCCGGCCTACCTCTGTTACCTGCATGGGCCGTGGCTAGTGAAATAGCCAGTGGGTGTCTGCACGGGGGCATGGCCACCGGAGAAAGGTGTTAGGAGCCAGTTGGCAGGCTTGAGGCTTGTGGGCCCGATGAAGTAGAGAGCTTCTTAGGCCCAACCTCTTGGTCTTTGTTGGCATTGCAGCTGGTATCTGGATTAGTGTCTAGTTCCAGCCATGACGACCGAACTGTGTGAACTGTAGCCTGGACTGTGAGCTTTTGGGGCCGGATCTCAACTGGCACCAGACAGGGCCAGGTAGGGGATTCTCCCTCACTTCCTTTAATGGTGTCTGTACCAACAGCTTTGGCTGATTTCTTAAAAAAGTAAATGAGTATGGTTGCACTAGGGCCCAAATGGCCTGCCCTTACCCTGGGGCTGAGTGGAGCATGGTCAGAAGCAGAAGTTAAGGATGAATGCTGTGGGTTAGCTGAGCTCAGATCAGGAGCGGAATCGAGAGCCAAGTGCTGTTGACTGGGGTCAAGGATAGAGGGTAGAGGGTGTGGGCTTCCCGTTCAAGGAAGAGTTCACCAAGCAGCCTGACTTGTTCCTGCGCTTCAAAGATATTGGTGGCTAGCCCCTCATCCTTCCAGAGCTCATTTTTCCTGCTTGCTTGGCTTGTAATACAAGGCGTTCTTGACTACTTTAGGCTCAGGAGGCACTTCCAGAGATATGGCCTCTTCCACCAGTGCCACTTTTCCCCCCGGCTGTTGTCCTCCAGCTGAGTATGGAAGGACATGAGCATGCTGTGCAGGGCTGTGGCTGTGAATTCTGAAGATGGTTGCGATTATTATGGTCTTGATGTAAATGAAGACTTTGGGTACACTCCTGGCAACTCCTTAATATTGCTTGCTGGGCTTTGCGGGGTATAGGGGTTGCTGAGCACTGGGGGGGCAGTTGGGGGTGGCTGCTGTGATGCTGGGGAGGTTGCTCCAGCCACTGCACCATGTGCAAGCTGCACCAGCCTAACACCGGCCGTTCCATACAGCGGGAGGCTATGCTGTAGCCTAGTGCTCCAAGGCACCAATCCTTGCTCTCCACTCAGTGACCACTGCTACCGCAAGAGTAGAAGCACCACTCACTGCTCTCCTCGTGTCCACCTCCGGGTGTTCTGGGATGGTGGTCTGCTGACATCTGGCCCCTTGCTCTTGTCTCCAAGACCCCCACCTGCACCAGCACCAGAGCCCAAGAGCAAGAGGCCAGACTACACATCAGGAACTCAAGAGCGGAGCCGGCCCCCAGCAATGAGGGACAGGCTGAGCTGGGCTAGGGGCTGGCAATCAAGCAGCAGAGGTGAGGGCAGAGGGCAAGCAGCAAAGCAGTGAAGTCAAGGGGAGAGTGGGAGATTAAGGGAGGCACACAAGCTACAATGGGCAGCGTTGTGCCAAGCAGCGCTGACCGTGCCGCACTACACCAGGCTCGACCGAGGGAGCTGGGGCTGAGACTGGATAGCAGCGGTGCACAAGCAGCAGGGGCAGTAGCTCCTTGCACCTTGCAGGTGATTGAGCATGATTATTTAAGAATTATTTTGCTTGGTAAAATCCTGCTCATCGTGTATATTTCGAAATTGTGCTTAAAAGAAAACACATGACTAACATTGTGCCTCATTAAACACTGATAGAGTTGTTAAAACTGCATGTGGAGAGATTTACGAGAGAGAGGAAAAAACAACTGATAATAATGTGAAAAATAATAATGCAGTGGTAAATTTTTAGCGAACTGTGATTTGAAAAGATTAATCTATTGAAATGAGTTTGCTATATTTTCTTATATGTAGATCTGAAACTGCAAAAATAAACAGTTTGTTTATTAATGAAATATGATTAGATTATGCTTATGTAAATAGTGTAATGATAGTTATATTAGATTCTAATGTGTTTATATTATTCTTCAAGTGT
The DNA here is from genome assembly GCF_964204655.1 of Triturus cristatus. Taxonomy (NCBI): domain Eukaryota; kingdom Metazoa; phylum Chordata; class Amphibia; order Caudata; family Salamandridae; genus Triturus; species Triturus cristatus. The sequence continues at coordinate 885,858,700 of NC_140583.1, forward strand.
TTTAATGTTAGTAGAACTTTGGTTCGTATTATTCCATGATAAATATACTGAGTTTGTTTACTTATTGAGGAATATTTCTGATAAATTATGGTTATTTTGATTTATTGTTGTTAGATGGGCATTTCTTCATGACAGGTCCTCATGAAGGAATGGCTTCTGTCTCTAATTATCTAGGTCCCTATTAGCTCTTACAAAGATTATCGGAGGACCTCATGATTTGTAAGTGGTTATAGAGTTTCTATAGACCCGAACTCTGTATTGTTGTGGATTATATTACTGACGTTAGAGTTTATGATATGGTGGGTAATCTGTGTCTATGCCCACAAAAATGTACAATGCTTCTGCTGTATCACAGGTTTGATGGTGTTAGCAAGGAGATGCAGCCCAGGTATAAAAATCAGTGCGTCTGGGTGCAGGACCATGATGGACCATCAAATACTCCTTGCCTGGTGTTGACCTCTCCGACCTTGAGTACAACAGTGCAGTATGGTATTCTGTTCCAACATGCCACTACTTGACCTAGAGGGCCTTCCCCGTGGCACTTCTGACTCTTAATTTGTAGTCCAACCCCTTCATTGTACTACAATGAGGCAGACAAAGGACCTGCACTCTTTCAAATATGAGATAGAAGAGCAATTGGAATGTACAGCTAAATTCTCTCTGGAGAAGACATTTTAGCAAGACATATGATCTCATGTAGAGGTTGTTAGATCGGCGGCTTTTGCCAAAAAAATGATGGCTGTCCGTCTTGCTAAAACTGCAGACCCTTCCCCCCGTTTAAAGGTATGGGAGCTACAGGGCTTTCAGCTGGCTCTGCCGTCGGCAGGTCTTTACCTGATGGCCCACCCACCACTGTGCTGTGAAATTCAAATGAAGATTTGCTCCAACATTTTTACTGTGGGCATCAGTAACTGGTTTTAGATGTCTGAGTCTGTAATGAAAGGCAGGGAATACAAACCATGGCCCGGATGTGAAGAAAGAAAATTCTGTGTACCTCAGGATCGTGGTTATTTTATTTTTATTTTTTTGTTTTCAACCTTGCTTTGTGAGCTTGTTTCAGAAAAACTAAAAAGTATGCTTTGTGGGGCCTAAAAAATATGATGCAGACTTGTGAAACTTCACTCCCTTCTGTGTATCTCCCCAATTGGTGGATGCGCGGAAGGAAGTGAGATCCCACCAGACAGGCAGGAATCTCAAAATATGAAGGGTGGTCCTCTCCAAAGTAGTGACTCAACGGCCTGGTGGCCAACAGGTCAAACTCAAAATTAGCCCCTGAGTGCTTAATACAGTCAAAGACCAGAGGGAGATCTGATAAATATAGAACTATATCACTGATACAGTCTGCGAGCCTCTATCAAGATATGCTCAGAGGGAGCATCGTTAGTTAGATAAAGTCCTGCCTGGAAAGGACTCTGGAGTAATTAAGCAGTATAAGATTCTAAATGTGTGTGTAGTCACACACATTTCTAATAGCTTGTGGCAGTTTGTAGAGTAACAGCTCACCCCAGCCAGCGAATGAGTTTTTAGATGTACAAAGTCACTTTACTCAGGCATCACATGTTTTTAAACTGGCCCATGTCCAAATACTTTTGAGGCACCTCTTGTGCATGAGGAAATCTGTTATGTTCATTCAATATTAACATCTAACAAACATTTAGGAAGGTTGACAAGAAAAATGGAGTCTCTTAAACAATTTTGTCACATGAAATACTCCAAAGATTATTTCTCTCTTAAGAAACTTACTATAAGGCAGTCTTAGTTCCACGATGCTCCCCCGGTTGCTGTTACTCAGCTGTGCTCAAAGCAGAAAGGCACTACTACCATAGATCCGGGAGCGCATGCCCAGAATGCATGCACTTCTTAGTATTGATCTTGGCCATATTCACAAATAATGTAAGGAAATTATGGTTAGAATTCGCTACCGCTATCCGCATTTGCTTTTCCAGCTTAATGACAGTCACAAAACATGGGCAAGAGTACTCCTGGAATACTGTGCTAAGCCCACTTTCCCAGGTTTACTTTTGGAATGGTTATGTTATTTTTCAAACATAGTTCTCCATAGCGGACAACTCCACAGTGGGTAAATTGGATATTCTGTGCAAACAAACATTTTTTTTCCTCCACAATGGAAATATTCTTCCGAGTGAAGGTTGTCCTTGCTGTAACTCCCCTGCAAATCTTGGGGTAATCCATTCCCCTTCGCACAGTGGAAACATTATTATGCCAGTATTTTGCTGGAGTTCAAATTGTACATCTTCCTGGATAAGAGAGGAATGTAAAGAGTTTTTGTGACGCCAACAAACGTACTTGTTTATGGGTGTTCACAAACTTCCAAGACTAGCCATGCATTGGAATGCATTGGAAGATGCATTTTTGGTACCCACAGAGTGGGATTAAAAGGTGTGGCTAATTCTGCACTCATGGTGGGGAACAACAAATCAATAAAGGTACCTACGCTCGCCACAAATAGCTTTGTGAATTCCTAGAAGGCATTAAAAACAGGAAATTCAGTTGTAAACTTATGTTTACAACCACATTTATCTTCGTGAATAGGGACCTCTGTTGCTAACATATTGCACACAGAATGAAACAGGTGGGATCGGAATCTGTGGACATCTTGGTCAAACTGTGTGGTAATTTTAGTATGTTGCCCCTAAACATTCCTACATACCTGCAATATTCCTACTCTGTGGAACATCATTTCACAGCTATCAAAGGAGTTTCTCCTTGAATGCTCTACAGAAATGAAACAAAAGATGCAGCGTTTTGGGTCAAGTGAGGTTTAGCAGACAGCTTTACAACTCTGCAACTTCGGCTGCAGAGTTGCTGACATTCAACTCACTCCATTCAGTGCCGGTTTGGCCTTCTGATTATCCAATTAGGATTTCCCACACATATCGATCTTGTGGCGCTGGAGATGTGGCCTGACATATTTAGTCGATAGTCTTTGCAGAAATCCAAGTTGCCTTTCCTGTGAAATAAAACCGTTTAATAAAAGATGTGCTCTATTTCAGAACTTCTTTAATAACGCTGTAAATCTTTCAAGAAGCTGGATTTCATCTGCCTTGCCCTTTAATTAAACGATGCTCCGCACTGCCTTTACACCCAGTAGAGCCCTTTCAACTATTGCTTTCGCTGAACTCGTCTCTCTAATTGGACAAATGCAACCAGTCACATGCAAGGAAAGGTTTTGCCCATTATATTTGATAAAACAATCAATGACATTCCCAGCATCTTTATTAGAGCTATGAATGCTTGGTGCATTGCTGCACTGTGGCACATTTTGCACAGTGGATTTCTGTTTAACCTCTGCAAGAAGCAATCTTTATATATTAAGGGAGCTAACTTATTTCCACTACAAAATGCCAGCAATCTCCCACCTATCAGCACATCCATATTAAAATATTGCACTAGGCACATTCAGTCTAGTTTTGTAATTGGCGAATGACAAGGAAGTGCATTTTGCTGTGTCCATGTTGCTGGTGCTGTCGAGCTATTCACAATAATTTCCTGCATCACTTCATGAAGGACAAAAAAATAGAAAGTAAAATGAGAGAATTCTAGCACTTCAACTGTAGTGTCACTATCTGTGGGTCCCTGGAGAAATGAAAGGAGGATATATACAAGTGCCTTGGCAAATATAGAAGTAAAACAAACATTCGAGAACATACTTTCTGAAGCTGCCAGGTTATTAAAAATAAAGTGCCTTGGTCCTCTTAATGTGAAATGAGATGATAACACATATTTTAAAAAGGGCCAATAAGCAAAACAAGAAATATTACTTTGTGTGCTGATCACAAAGTCAATCCCATAAAGGATAACTACAGTTCTTTTAGAATCTTCCTTTTGTTTTTAATTTAACGCAATTGCCAACTCGACAATCAGTGAATCTAATGGTAGCGAGTCTATCGGCAAAATCTGTGGTATGTACCACTTTCCATAAAATAAGTTATTTACCATTAGCGGCATACCATTTCAATGATTCACTCTTAGATGTTGTTTCTCCTAACTTTGCGATCCTGGAATTTCCACAATCTGGGGACGTGATACCGCCTGCAGAAACTCTGATGCTGCTGGGGTCAGTTGTTTTCTGGTGCAGTATTGCCTCGCATCCCAAGTTCCACAGACAGAAATGGAGATAGCCTCGCAATAACACTGTTTTTTTCTTGCTTAAGCCGCAAATTATGTTTTTTCCCTGTACACATTTGCCAGATTTTATCTGCCAAGACGTGAGCATTACAATGTGAGTGTACAAACTATTTGCTCATCAATCGGGCTTTAAGTGGTTCTTGCATTGAGTGACCTTGAATTTAATTAAGCTAAGCTATTATTGAAGAGGATTTAAATCTCTGGTACAGGTATTTCCCTACAATTTGAGGGATTTGGGGAATGTGTGCGGAATAATATGGACCCAGTGATCTACTGTACTTTCCTCTGGCACCCGTGTTGCTGGGTAAGATTCCCATACAGGTCCATCCAGCCTGGCTGACTGCCTGACGTCATTTATATAGCTCACCCTGCAATAGAAGATCCCTTTGTGCTGTTTAGGCAACCCGTACTGATATATGTATGATGTGATTACTATTGATCCTGATTCCCCAAAAAATTACAATTTCCAGTGGCGCTTTATGTTCCCACACAGATGCAGTTTTACATTAGTTCACATGGTTGTGGAAGTCACAGCTTTTCAGGCGCAACAACTAGAAGTTTTGCGGGTTCTTTTTATTACGTAGGTAGGCACTTGTATTTGGTCAGTGCTGAATTGTATGCAGAATAGAATTGCACAAATTGTGTCCCCCCCTTCTTTTTAAGCCCTTTCTGTACACGTCCATTATCTATGGGGGTGTTCTGTTTCCCATTTTCCTACTCACCCTTAGATGGGATCCCAGCTCCTTAGCATGAATAGATCTCTGACAATATGCAGAGGGTCGTACTGGCATGTAGGACAATCAGGCAATGCACGAGGGGCTGGTGTGACAGGTCAGTGTATGGGCCATTTTTGTGGCTGTCTCTGTGGCTGTTTTAAAGTCTGTTGGCAGGTCTATAGTGTTCATTTTCCTGATATTAAACCAAACATTGCCTGCAACAAGCTCAAATCCATGCAGTTTTCCATACATGTATATAGCGTGTCTTCAAAAGTTCAAAACTGCCCCAATCAGCAAACGTGGGCCACATTTTTAGCTTTCTAATTCACTAATTTTTATTTTGGTGCCCGGTTCGACCCTGCCTGCAGAGTGGGAACCAGCTGGAGGGAAGTTTATGAATTGCCACAAAGTGCTGTTTGCTGTGCCTAAATTGAGCTGGTGGTTTCTGGTGCTTGCGCTGGCACTCAATTGTCACCACCGGCACCTAAGACAGTCCGCCACATGATGTTTGTCTAATTTAGAGATGAGCAGAACAACAGCTGTTTATTACTTCAAAATACATTTACAACAACTCATACTTGCCGCCCAAGCCATTCTCATAGGTGTTGGAGCCGGAAATTGTCTGAATTTTCACACCTGTGGTAGTTAGTAGTTGTGTTGGTACTATCATTGGCAGTGCTGGCAGGGGCAATGGGTGGTGCAAGCTGCAGTGGCCTCCTGGCAAGTGCCCTGCCACTTATTCTTTTTACAAATTAAGCACTGCATGTTTGTAGTTGATCATAAATTGTCAAGACTGATCACGTCTTGAAATGCTCACTCCCTAGTGCTTGGATGGGATTCATCTTTGAATAATGTAATGCAAATGTGGTTAATATTCTACAGCAGTAGTATTTATTATTTCGGGGTTAGCTATTAAGAATGACTTGCACTAATAAATGCAGGCATCTGTGCTCCTAAATTTGATCTGAGAGTACAATTTGCTTATGAACCCACCCCAGAACAATTATAGGGCCAAAAAACCTAATTGCAAGCAATTTAAATGACTATACTCAAGCAGGAATTTACCATAGTGAAACATGCAAAAAACACAAAATTGCAGTATAGTCAAAAAGTAATTGGCTATTTCTAGATTATCCCCACTACCTTCACTCACGTGGCACCTATGAGGCACCTGTTTGAACTCCACTTTTTCTGTCTAATTTCACAAGGGCCAAATAAATGTATATCTGGGGCCATATTTATTAAAAGTTCATGCAATGCAGGGCAGCAAGCAAAGTTGCTGAACTGTGCTGCGTTGCATGAATGGGAAAGGCCTGAAGAGCACCATATCTTTCAAGGTATAACACTCTTCAGCTCTCTCTCTCCCCCTATCTGGTAAGGTATGGTGCTCTTTTCTGTGCTGGTATACTTGTGGCTGCCTGACACCAACGAAGGCACCCTTGTTCCATAGTGCAAGGGTGCTGGGTTATGGGCAGGATTGTTTTTTGTGCAGGAAGGGACGCCTTTCTACAAAAAAGCAATGCTTAGAGGGATATTCCCCTTTCTATGTGTCATGTAGAAAGCATTATGCACAGAAAGAGGAAGTAACAAGGAGAAATAAAGATACTTCTCCTTGTTACACTTCTGTCTGGGTGGAGTACTATTTTGAAAAACTGAAATAATCAGAACAATGTTGAGCTATTAAGAACTCTGCAAAGTGGACAAGCTTAACTGGCTTAGATGCAAATTAATACAGTGCCTGAATGATGATGCTGGTAAAGAGATGTTCCTCTGAAAAGAAATATCATACACCGTGCTGGCTGGGGTGGATATTGTATAAAATATTCTGCCAGTGTGGGCTATATGAGCTTAGTTAAGAATAAGATCCTCCTCACCATGCACTGAGTTGTTGAGTTGCTTTCACCACATCCACCCCACCAAGTGTGTGATCAATTATTGGTGTAAACATTGTTAAGGCTCACCTCAATAAATCACACAGCCTGGGAGAAGAGGGTTAGGGGTTTGATGAATGGTTGGGAAGGGGGATTTAAGGGAAAGGTTTGACAAAGACAAACACTACACATGGACAACACTCATCTTGGCAGCGCCGATCATCATAAATCTGTTATGGGAGGAAAAGGAAATGCATGCATGATGATGATAAGTGGTACTAGACAAGTACAGGGCAGTATATTAATTATGAAATTGTCTATCTGCCCCTAGAGAGACCAAACTTACATACATTATATTTATGTTCTGTTGTACCGGGATTTGAACGATAGCAAATACAATGAAGTTATCTGTAGGAATAAAATAAGCAAACATAAACAACACACAGAGTCGCAATGATTGAAGACTCAGCAGTGTCAACACCTGCAGATATCTTTTCTCTAACCCCCACAAAAGAAATTGAGTGTGCAGTGATGTATATCTGATCAGTGGCCCACATGTCTGTTATCACTCAGGTGGATAGTGTGAACAGCACTCTGCTGCTTGTCCAGACAATTCCAGCACATCGTGATGTAGTGCCGAAACAGCAACTCTGGCGAAATAGGACCATCAGGGGACCTCCCATTTCAGGCAAATGGCTGCGCAAATTCAAGAAAACCCACCCCTTCCACAAAAGAAAAAGGGAGGCGGTCCAGCGCTAACATTTTAGTCAGCTTCATGTCGTACAAACGTGCCGTTGGGTGGGTGCGTTCATACTGCCCCTCCGACCTAAACATGCTGAGAATAGTAGCCTGGTTGTTTTTCTTTTCTGATGCCACTGATGCAGGTGACTTCTTGATGCCAGATGTTAGGCTCAATGCACATTTTCTCGTTGCAGTACTCTCTTGCCTTGGACCCCTTGGAGTCTCAACCTGACTCTTGTGCCATTGCGATGTTGCTGATGATGATATGGGCGCTACCACTGCACTACTGGGGACAGGGCTGCTTTCTGTAACAGAGGAAATGTCTCCTTCTTGTTCATCTTCCACTGTGATCATTCAATCTTCTTCTGCAACCGCCCACCACAAACACATGCAGTTTTTTGGCCGCTAAGGTGCGCCTCCCACTGGATCTAGTCGTGTTTTCTCAGATGGGTTGTTTGGCCTCTGGTACCATAGGTAACATTTTAGCAAGGTTCGTGTTGTACAAATGTGCCATTGGGTGGTTGCGTTCATACTGCGCCTCCGACCTAAACATGCTGAGAATGGTAGCCTGGATTTTTTTCTTTTCTGGTGCCACTGATGCAGGTGACTTCTTGATGCCAGATGTTAGGCTCAATGCACATTTTTTTGTTGCAGTACTCTCTTGCCTTGGACCCCTTGGTGTCTCAGCCTGACTCTTGTGCCATTGCGATGTTGCTGATGATAATATGGGCGCTACCACTGCACTACTGGGGACAGGGCTGCTTTTTGTAACAGAGGAAATGTCTCCTTCTTGTTCACCTTCCACTGTGATCATCAGATATTCTTCTTCAACCCCCCACCACAAACACATGCAGTTTTTTGGCCGCTAAAGTGCACCTCCCACTGGATCAAGTGGTGTTTTCTCAGATGGGTTGTTTGGCCTCTGGTACCATAGTTTGTACCAAGCTTACCCCGACTAACACCTTGTCCATAAATGGAGCATATAGCAATGTTCACCTCCTTCTTGCTAACCGAAAAAAAGTCCCAAACTGGGAAGGTCAATTTTCTGGCGCTGCTGGTGCCACTTGCAATATGGGATGAACTGGTAGGTGGGCATAACGTTTGCCTCTCTGCAGTACCTACTTCTACTGAGGTGATTGTGGTGGATGTAGGTCGCTGCCGGGCCTTTGCAAATATGGAAGCTGGAGGTGGTGTTGGTGGTGTCTGTGTTGGTGATATCCGTGCCACATCCCTCACAGCAATTTGAGATGGGGTAATGTCAGTCTCTACTGGGGCAGGACTAATGTCCATTATGACTGGCTTGTCATCATCCTCCTCTTCTACATCTACCTCCATAACTCTAAGGCTTTCTGGAACCTTCCTTTTCCCTAGCCTTGTCTTGTGGCGTGACTCACTCTCAGATGGAGGTGGATTCCATGTGGCATCTAGATCATCAAGAGGGGGACTTGCAGAAGAAGTTGATGGACTAGCCCCCCTCTTCCTTGCTGGTGATCTGGAAGACAATGAATCTTCTGAAAGAGTGGCTTGCTCTTCTTCTTCCTCTGTGGGAAGCGCAATCTCCTGAACTCTCCCTACTTCGGGAGAAACAACTACTATTGGGGATGGTTGCATTTGCGGCTGTTGTTGCCCACTTATCTGCGTTTCCTGCATTGATTGGGTACTACTTTGCGAAAACAATAAGTCAATTTCAACATCACTGCTCGTCGGCATTGTCGTGATTAGACTGGCTGCCTCTGCACATCAAATTAATGATTGAAACTGGTAGCAAATATATGGTATCTATCTCAAATGCAAACCTGAGCCCATAAGGATGTTGGAAAAAAGAGCCTGGAAGGACTTAGATTGTTTAAAACTAGATGAGGAACCCTCTCCCCTTGGGGTGAACGAGGCCGCTATGGCATATACAGACTGGATAGAAGCAGCCAGCAAATGGACTCCCAAGCGGGCCAAACCCTCAGCCCCTTGGTATTCAGACAACCTAAAAAATCAGAAACTGGCTTGTAAAAGATTAGAACGGGCATGGAGGTAAGGGTATAAATGTTACGACAGAGAAAGCTATAAGTACAGTCTTAGATTTTATAAGGAACTATTGCTGGAAACTAAAAATAATTTCTTCTCATATCAAATCCTCCAAGCTAAGTCCAACCCTAAAGAACTTTTTTAAACTTTTTAAAAACTTGCCTCACCTATGTCTTCCAAGAGTGCAAGTAGTCCAGAACTGTGCGAAAATGTGGCTATTTTCTTCAAACAAAAAGTGGAATACATATTTTCTGCATTTACCTCAGTTCAGAAGGGTGAAGGGATACAGCCACCGAAAAAGTCCTGTTCGGATCCAACCCTCCACCATTCCTAGACAAATTTGTACTGTTAGAAACATCAGAAACAACAACATTTTGAACTCCATGCGACGAGGATCCCCTATAGATTCATGTCCGGTTTCGGTTCTGAAATCTTTTCCGGAAGCCATAGGATCCGTTTTAAATCCCCTGATTAATAACATATTCGCCACTGGGATATTTCCTAAGGATTGGAAGAAGGCCTCCGTCCTCCCCCTATTAAAAAAGCCAACTTTGGATCCCACAGACCCTAGTAGCTATCGGCCAATCTCGCGGCTTCCACTCCCTGCAAAAATCACAGAAAAAGCTATGAACATCCAGCTTAGTGCATTCTTTCAAGCCAACAATATACTCGACCCATCTAAATATGGGTTATGGGCAGAACATAGTACAGAGTTGGCCTTAATCAAATCCATAGAGGAGGTAAGGGAGGGATTGGACTGTGGAGGTAAGGCAATACTGATTATGTTAGATCTGTCAGCAGCCTTTGACACGGTCCATCATGAGGTTCTGATGAATCGTTTGTCTGAAGTAGGGGTACAAGGTGCTGCCTGGAACCTCCTGCAATCCTCACTATCTGAAAGAACACAAACAGTTGATCTGGACAATAACAAATCTAAGCTGTTTTGCCTTCCTTGTGGGGTTCCCCAGGGATCTTCATTAAGCCCAACGCTTTTCAATGTGTACGTGATACCTTTGGCTGGCCTGATAAGATCCTTTGGTTTCCAACTCACCTCCTATGCGGATGACACCCAAATAGTGTAATCCCTTAGAGTTGGGGAGGAAAAAGAAACAGGAGCACGCTTTCATGACTGTATGAAGGCCATAGCAGGATGGATGTCGACTCATTGCCTAAATTTAAATTAAAACAAAACCGAGGTTATCGTATTTGGAAATAACCCACACTTATGGACACCAGACTGGTGGCCAGCAGACCTGGGTATTTGCCCTACCCGTACCCTGAAAGCAAAACATTTGAGGGTATAAGTAGATAACAGACTCATGTTTAGTGATCATATAAGCTCCGTGGTGTCTGCAAGTTTTCTGATACTGAGAATTATAAGGAAAATAAAGCCCTATCTGTCAGAAAGAAATCTCAGGACTGTGGTCACAATTCTTGTCATGGCACGTCTGGACTACTGCAACAGCCTCTATCTGAATGGCCAAAAACAGCACATCAATAGGCTTCAGATAGTACAAAATGCAGCAGCGAGGCTGTTGTCAGGGAAACACCCAAATTTGTGTCTGTTAAAAATAAAAATAAATCAGCTACACTGGCTTCCTGTGAAACAAAGGGTATGTTTTAAGGCCCTTTGAACGGCCTTCAAAGCCCTCAGCGAAATAGGCCCTGACCATTTGAGGCAAAGGTTTAACTGATATGTTCCTGGTAGAACTCTTCGGTCCACAGGAGCTAAAAATGTACAAATCTCTACATTTAAAAAAGCCAGTTGGGGAGGTAGGAGTTTTATCGCATGCACAGCCAAGGGCTGGAACTACTTGCCGTTCCACCTGAGGAATGCTGCAGATCTCCTTTCCTTTAGAAAGGGACTGAAGACTTGGCTGTTCACTCAATGACCATATCTCTCCGCTAACGTACAGGCAGTGCATAGCGCCAGGACACCTCAGGGTAACCGCTGCGCACTATAAATCCAATTACCATAACATAACATCTATGAATAATGATGGAAAGTCGTTAATGTAAACATTGATCAGAATATGAGCAAGCACAGTTTCATTCACTGAACGAGTCAGTCCACCTTATCAAAGTCAGGGTACAAGTCACAATACAAACATTGTTCTTTAGTGACCAGTTCCAACATAAAAAGATCCATCACATTATGAATGGTCAGGCAGCCTTCTTGAATCTCTGTTTGTGAACAACATAGAAACTGTGGAAGTTGATATTTTTCATGTAAATGTAACCCCATTATAATACAAAAATGTGCTTCAACGATAACCTTGAAAATGCATTTTAAATAGTGGTTAAAAAATGTGCTTTTATTAAGCATGTAAAAGTGAATTCCTGCTCATTCCTGCAGAAAGCTCCCATTTCTATAGATCTTTCCCTGCTAGGCCTAAATATTTTCTTGATATTTTCCTATGGCTTTAATAAAATAGACGTCATTCTGTAAATTATAATTTACCCTTATAACTGAACTGTAGAACTTGACATCTTTGTGAAATGTGCTGTTTGCTACAAACAGGATTACTTTCCTTCTTCACACTATATTACTTAATTATATTTTCGCTGCCATGTTCTTATAATGAACAAGTATATTAATGAAAGAAAATGGAAGCTCTAGGTTTAAATTCCATGATCTAACCAGGATATGTCAGCTATTAATGTTTGAATAGCTAACCGAGTAGGCTTGCAAGGGTTCTCAAGAGAACCTTTCTAGTTTAGTGTTTTTGTAATACGCTGTAGCCACATTCAAATAACTACATGGATGTTTACTGTAGGAAACAAGGAAAAAGATGACAGACCATTAAAAGATCCTTTCCATTTTGGTTAGAAATGAGTCAATATACATAGTTTGCAACATGTTTTGTACTTTCAATATAGTATGTGTTCTTAGACAGGGAGTTAAGGCATTCAACGCACCCCTGCCCTGCCATGTCCCTTAGCATTTCGTAGTGCTAGCCTGAATTGCCATAAGCTACTGCTAACTGTGATTTCTTTATTTTTCTTGACACTTTAAGATGAGACATTCTATCTTTATGCTGATCATAGCTACTGCTGTGACTAATTATTTTGACCTGTTTTAATGGTTGTTACTGCCTCTACTTCTAAACACAGCTGAGTTTCCAGAAGTACTCTTTATGGGGAATTCTACATATTCTTAGGTATTAGTCTTTTGTTCTAAATTTTACTTGCTGTTTTCCAAAAAGAACTGCTAACAGGTTCTTGCTAGGATAGGTTAGGTCATTTAAATCAAAATAGGAATTAATTCCCTGATGGAACAGGATGTTGTTTTGTTTGCTTGTTCTAACCAAAATGTCTTGAAATTTCTGTAAATGGATTTATTTGACTAACATGAATTAAAAGACAAAAAATACAGACTAATCTCTTAAATTGAAAATAAACATTGTGAAATCACAATCTATCTACTGAAACAACTCCAGAGCATCTAAAACCGAGCAGCCAGACTCACACTGGATTTCCCAAAATGATCTAACATAACCCCTCATCTCAAAGACATCCCCTGACTCCCAATCAAGAAGAGATGCCACTTCAAACTACTCACCCACTTGTTCAAGGCCCTCCACAGCATAGGACCAGCCTACATCAACCACCGACTGACCTACCAGCCCATCTGACAACTCAGCTCAGCCCACCTAGCCCTTGCACGTGTCCCACGCATTCATCGGGCCCAACAAGGGGGACGATCCTTCTCCTACTTTCCGCCAAATCCTGGAACAACCTGCCCCTCCACCTACGGGCCTCCAACACCCTCATTGAAATCAGGAGAAAACTCATAACCTGGCTGTTTGACTACTCAAATAATCAGCCCATCCTCAGCGCCTCAAAAACCCCCTGGGGAGATGAATTGCGGTCTACAAATCATGATTGATTGATTGACTTCAGCAGCACAGTGGATGTGAATATCCTGAGGGTAAGGATATGGATATTTTCATATCCCAGTTTGTTTTAGGGCTGAAGCCAGAGATCTGTTTGCACGTAACTCAAAGCGCGCTCTTTTGGCAAAATAAGTCACACAATGAAATTCTGAGAAATTCAACATACTGTAGTGGTGAGTTAGGCATGAAGCAGAAAAGAATAAAAGAAAAAATTATGTTTTAGCACAAATGAAGTTGGCTCAGAAAGATTTTAGAACCCTTCTTTTGTAGCAAATCAAGAAAACATGCAGGGAGTTGCTGTACCACAGTCTGGTTTTCGGGGAAGTCAAGGAGAAATGAATATGCCACAAGGAAGAGGTAGAGGTTTCCCTGTGGGTACAGGATCTGGATCAGCTACTGCTGCTATGAAAAAGATTACAGTGTGTCACATCTGTTATAGAATTGGACACTGGAAAAGGGAATGTTGATATAATCCTGACAATGCTGGAGGAAATATAATAATGCCGCAAGTTATGCAAACTCAAAATATGCCTGCACAGAAAATGCAAATGTCGATGCAGGGACAGGCTCAGGTTGTACCTACACAAATGGGGAATCCTAGGTTTAATCTCAATCAAATGCCAAACATAAATAATAGTCAATATCATAATTCCATGCCACAATTTCCGAATCCAAACCAGAATGCACAACAATTCCTGTTATTTAAAACCGATGGTTCCAGTTCAGAGAATTTTCAATGACGGTGCCTGAGAGGGGAGGAAGATTGCATACTTGGTGCAGTCTTAGAGGTAGACAAGATTGGTCTATATGAAGATGCAGAAGTCTATGGCAACCCTGTAATATTTCTCATTGATACCGGTGCTGCCAGTCCCAGACTTACCTCTTTCGGGGAAAACTATCCATGTTCTAGGAGTAACAAATAAACAAATCCAAAATCCAGTTTCTGAAAATGTTCCAGTAAAATTAGGGTGATTTAAACAAAAGCACCAATTTGTTGTTTGTGATTTAAGTCCTGTGGACCTGTTAGGAAGGGATTTGTGGTTCACATTTCATTGCACTATCAATTGTATGCTGGATGGTGTGACGTTCTAAACACATTTTGGGTATATAGATTTTAAACTCATTAAACTAAAAGTTGAGACAGGAATCCTCCATTTGCTAGCTATTTATTAATTACCTGAAGATTTTAAAGACACATTAAATGCAGGAGTTTGTGATTTTACAGGGAATGACACTGAACTAATTAAAGGTGTAGAATCCAGTTGAGAGCTGGGTCCCTGCCCCTAAGATCACTCACCGGTAGGTGGGCCAGTGGAGATAGTGATATCTGCCTGGCATGCGGGACTCAAAAAGGAAACCATTCCACACTTTCTTTTTGTCTGCTCCGCGTATTCAGTTCTAGCACTTTATTGATTATTGTATGTGTAACATACTGGACTGTGCATCTTATATGACTATATTCTACCCTAATAGAATTTTGTATATAGTTTTTAAATGATTTTTATATGTTATTCTTTTTAATCTTGTCTAAGTGTTCTGAGAGATATCTGTATTTGCAACTGTTGAGGCGCATACATTTTTGTATTGTTAGGAACGCCTATTGTTCGGATGCTTTTATGAATTTTATTCGAATAAAGCTGATTTTGACTTTGACTAATTAAAGGTGAAGAATCAGTCCAAATCACAGATACACTAATGCTACACATCCCAGAACACCTCTGTATCATTTGACCCCAGAGGTGATTGCAGGAATACAGCCAGTGATATATAACATGTTACTAAAAAGAGTAACTCTCCAATTATAAAATTTGCAGAAACCCAATGGTAAATACAGAATAGTTCAGGATTTGCGAAAAAGAAAATGAAATAGTAGTGCCCTGTTGTCCTTAGGTACCAAATTCAGCTACCATAATATTTCAGATCCCCTATACTATACTACAGAGTGGTTTACACTTTTGCCAGACTCTTTTACAGTGCCATTACACAAAAAAGACTATTTCTCTCTACTTTGTATTCCAGCAGAAGGTATTAACATCGTGCTGTGTCCCATAAGTGTATATAGGGAGTCCATCCATTTTCTATCAAATCTTGAAAAGAAATCTAGAAACCCTGCAGATACCTGGAGGTCAACCATTGTACAACACACAGATGATCCGCTTGCAGCATCAGAAATGCGAGATACATGTAAAAACCAAAACATTGCACTCTTGAATCACCTGGCTGGGAACGGACACAAAGTGTCTCTGGGGAAACTTCAGTATTGTCAAAAAGTGGCTTAATATCTGGGACATATTATTGGAAAGGAGTTAGAAAAGTGTCACCAAAAAGACTGGAAGCAATCTTGGAGATGAGTCCATCTAGAACTCAGAGACAAATCAGAATGTTTTTGAGAATGGTTGCCCACTGTAGGCAGTGGATACCAAACTTTTCCTTGGTGACCAAGCCTCTGTGGAGGCTGATACACAGAGATATGTCTGATCCGATTTCATGGGACAAAGAATGTAGAAAAGCATTCCTAGAGTTGAGAGAGAAATTGTGCCATGCCCCAGCACGGGGAATGCCATAGTATACAAAAGAATTCACACTGTTTTGCAGCGAGAGAGATGGGAGCGCTCACTCGGTCTTGACACGAACACATGGAGGATCTTAAAAGCCTATTGCCTATTTTTCACCACACTTGACCCTGTAGCGGCAGGACTTCCCACTGGCTTAAAGTGGTAGCCGTGGTAAGTACTAGTCTGGAAAAGAGCATGAACATACCCACTGTTATGGTCCCACACTCTGTGGAGCTACTGTTAACGAGAACAAAGACACTGTATATGACCCATAATAGGCTTACATTATATGACCACAATATACCATCTTCTAACAATATTGTTTTAAAACGTTGAACAGTGCTGAATCCTTCAACATTGTTACCTGTGAACATTATTGTCTAGATGTCACAGAAATGTGCACCAAACCTGGGCCTGACATAAAGGATGAACCCCTGATTGAGCCTGATCATCCTAAAGAGGAATTGATGGCATACTCTGGGCAGCATATGCTGTGTGCACCATATATTATATGGTTGAAGCTTCATGGCTTCAAACAATTGACCCATAGATAGTGTGAAGGCTTACAAAGACAATGTAACCTGTTTATTGTGACCCAAAGAGAAGGCTTATATAATGGCTTTAGAAGAAAGATACACTAACATGAAACAAACTACTGACAAAAAGAGTGATGTTTTAGAGAATGCTTAGAAGGAGGAAGAACATTATTTTAGAAAGAAAATGGTTTACTCTAAGCTGAGACTTGATAGCGAACACAAAGGGAAAATTTGCGTGTGCAGACAACTTACACCCTAAAGGACTGAACATGTTGGGATTAGTAGTTGTGAACATACATCTGAATAAATAGGGGGTTCTTGGCAAATTTTACAGGGACACAAAATGCTATTCCAGGGGTATATTACATTTGTGGACAGAATGCTTACTTCTTATTGCCAGCTAACTGGGAGGGAATCTGCTATTTAGGCATACTAATACCAAAGATGTATCATGTGGAGAGTTTAGATGCACTAACATGAACTCCCACACACAGACAGAAATTGGAATATCAGGAGACATATTTGGAGCTGTAGGCATTATCCTAAATGGCAAAAAGATTAGTTGGCAACAGTTGGCAACAAAATGCCAACTAGCACATCCAGAGTTTTGCTTGCAATTATTACAGAACTAATAGATATACGGTTGATGGTTTTACAGGATCAACGTGCTTTAGACATTGTATTCACAGAAAAGGTCGTAGTCTGCAAAATACTTAAATTAACTCATTGCTATACATGCATACCTGACGAGGGCAAGGAAATAGAAGGCTTCACAATAAATATATCAGATTTAGAACCTGAATTGTATGAATTAGAAACACTGGGTTTGTTTGAACATTTTGGAAAAGGAGTTGCCAAGCTTGGAAATTGGCCTTCAACAGCAGGAAAAGGGTATATTGATGACTATTCTAATGCTAATGAAAATAGTGGGTCTTTGTCTAATACTTCTTTAACCACTGTTCTTGAACTGTAGATACATATTTTGCAAAGAAAGTAAAGTTTGGAAAATATATAGTATGAGAAGGCTTTGAGGGGGTTTTGAAATAAGGCCTAAATTAATGAATTGAAATTTGGGAGTTTGAAAACAAAAAGACGAGACTCAACTGACAGTGAAAGTGCACTCTAAAATGGACTCACATGAGAAATATAGATATGTGATGATTAATTAAATCATCATATGGGGGATAGTGGAAGTTGAAACTTTTCAAGTAAATTTAACCTCTTAATAATATAGAAATGTGCTTTAACATTAATATTATAAATGCATATCAAAATAGTGGTTAGATAAGTTGCTTTTATTAAATGTGCAAAAAGTGAAAATGCGGCTTATTTCTGCAGAAAGCTGCCATTTCTATCGTTCTTTCACTGCTGGGCCTAAATATTTTCTTGATTTTTTTCTTATCCCTTTAATAAAATAGAAATGTTTTTATAAATGAGGATTTATCGTACTGAACTGTAGACATTTGAGTCTTTTAACTTTTCTTCGTGGGGATGTTTGTCACGGTGGCAAGTGTAGGAATAACTTAAAGTAGTAAATGTGGGATGGACAAAGGGGAATGGCTAGAAAACAGAGAATAACTATTCTTAAAGGAGAGCTGTTTAGGGACATTTAAGGAGGCTGTGAGCTCAACCTGGTCAGCAACTGCAGTGGGGTTGGACTTGGGTCGCTGTCAGGCATTGCCCCCAACCCCTCCAAGGATGGACAATCCATGCTAAGCTCTACAACCAACCAGCTGTGGGTGCCAAACAATCCCTGTGTACTGCCTTCAGTGGTTGCCCAGACAGCTGGCCTACTGCTGGTGTTGTGCAGAAGGGGTTAGGCATGGGTGTACTCTACCTCAAGCTTCCCTGACACTAATTTAATTTTCCGGCTTTACTTGTGCCCCTGTTTCGTCTTCTCGTGAGTTAGAAGCGTCTTGCGAGGCAGGCACAAACTGATGGTCAAATCACTCTCTAAAATGACCACTCTTGAGCACGTGAGTCAGCTTCAACTCGTGAGTCACACGTTGCTTTATGCACTTTTTCTGGCGAGTTGCTTTATTTTTCTACTTCTGACTAGTGATCTGGGCCACTCACCTTTGCAGTTGGTCGCCCACGGCTGTGGAATTTTATTCACAGTACAAAACGCGTGAGGTGGAGCTCCATTGGGAGTTACAAGATATTGGGAAAAACACTTTCACCTCTAATCCAGGAAATCACATTTTGTACATAATTCAGAATATAATTTGTAGGATTTGCAAATCTTGGCTCATGAGATAAAATGGCACAGATGTGCAAAAGCTTTAAAGCTAGCTCAGCTAAATGCTTACATCACAAAAACTATTGAATGGATTTACATAAATCCTTAAATAACAAGCATTTGCAATGCAATAGGTCTCGCATTTACGCGAGTTTGAGCTATTGACATTGCAAATAATGCCTTTTATTTTTGGTTTTGGTTTTAAAACATAAATAAAAGGCATTATTATTTACAATGCCAATAGCTTAAACTCGCGTAAATGCGAGGCCTATTGCATTGCAAATGTGTGTTTTAAGTGCGGCGAAGGTTCTGCCTCCCAAGAGGTAATGGGTATCCGGGTCACTGGTCCCACAATAATGGCCATAAAAACACTTTACTCTGCTGGTCAGGCTCCGTGGTTTATGCCATGCTATTTCTTTCATGAGTGGCACTTATAAGCAAATGTATTCAACCAGAATCTATGCACAAATGGTTAAATCTATCCAACGAATAGCAAATTTCTTAAATAGCCCCGCAAGCAGTAATAGGATTATGATTTGTAAATTGCAGCCGCTGATCCAATAAGCAGTGCCTTATGGCAAAAGTTAGACTGTATTATGGTAATAACTTAGAATTTGACTATTACACTTCATAGGTATGTGGATGAGTGTAGGTTTTATAGTACATGTGTTCAACAGCATGTTCGATGTAGAGAGAGACAGACAGAAATACAGATAAGGCGATAGATATACAGATAGAGAGAGCCCCCATATTGGTGAAATGTGGCCCAGTGACACAATTATGTAAAATAGGTTTAATAATATTCTCACACTTATTTCGTACAAGGCAAAGATCCTATCCTACGATGTTATCAAAGTGCAGAGAAACTGACATGGGAAAAAAAGTTTTCTTACTGCATAGAATGCATGTTAAAATAACTTTCTCACAAATAGTCGTGAAGTCTGTTTTCTATAATTCCATCACAGTGAACAGATGTCAGCACTCGTGTTCTGGTGTTGTGCATGCACCTATTTAGAACGGACACACGGCGGCATGGCCATACATGCAGAGGTACAGCCGGGTGCAGTAAGCGTGTTATTTTATCATTCTTAAGATAGGAGAGAGAAATCATTCATCACTGGAGGCTTCAACTCTGTTGATGGACGGTCCCTCAGCACTCTAAAATGGGAAAAAGTAGCACTTTACACCTGGTACAACTGCAGATAAAGAATGGGAGAAGATGCATAAGATGTAAGCATGCAATATGGTCCCGCACAGCCGCTGAGGGTTCTGGGCCATATCATAAACCAGGAGGCCGACGTCAAGTGGATTGTAAAGTCACCAAGATCCAATCTAATATGTTACACAATAAATATTGGATATGCCGTTGTTTGGGGGGGTTTTGCGGTAGTGGCTTCAACATTCTTCATTTTTTCAAACGGTAAAATGTTTATTGACATCATTACATGAAATACTGGGCTATACTGTTTAAGAAAATATGTAATGATGTAGTTAAGGAAAAACACCCTTTAGATTGCTGAGGCTGTTCTCTTCGAGGTGCTGCTGACACGAGGCACCGGTTGGAATTAGACTACCAAAGCTTTGCTTACCTTTCATGGATAGAATGTCGATTAAACAGTGCGCAATGTTGAAGCAGCGGCCTGGTGCTTTTATTATGATGATTAACCCCATATTTCAAAAGCCCCAATTAAATAGTTTCCAGATTATACAGGGACCTGTGAAATATGTCCCATTGTTTAGGGGTCCTGTGAAATACCGGGTTTATACCACAGTGTTTCTGCAATTAAAGCACTTAAACATGTAATATGAAACCATATATCTATTATTTATTGCCATTGTTGAATGCATGGCCAGGCCTTGGAAATATGTGCCCTTGTTCATGGGCCCTGTGAACTACAGGATTTATACCAGAGTGGTTCTGCAATTAAAGCACTTAAACAAATAATATGAAGACAAAAAACAGATATATATATATACCATTTATTGACTGTGTAGGTGGGCCATGACAAGTTATAAGGCGCATTATTTTTCCTTGAGTGTTATATAGCGCGAACTTGACCGGAAGGTATCAGAGCGCTTTACATAAGCACCAGATGCATTACACAGGACACATTTATTTTTGTTAGGCACGGAAAGATTAAGTAATTTGCCCAGAATCAGAGGATGTTCAGCGTCATTGCCGAGACTCGAATCCGGTTCTCCAGATTGGAGGTCGACTGCCCTTGCCGTTAGGCCACCCCCCCTCCCCTGCTAGTTGTAAATACAGCCACATAAGCAGACTCAGAGTACAATGTCATTGTACTGACGTATAGTGTGATGCAGTGAAGAATATGTGGTATCGACAAATTCTCGATGCAGTGGTAACAAGGTGGGATTTCCCCTTCGCACACACACTAGTAAGATTTATTTCATCACTTGCTCCAACTGCCTACGAATCCAGCGTCAGTCTAGAAATGCCAACCTCCTCTGAGCGTATGTGTCCTTTTGCTCAACCACACTCAGGGGAACAAAATACTAAAAGACTCCCCAATACGTGTTTCCAGGAATTAGAATAGCGCCACGTTTTTTTTAAACCTATCAAAATGTTTAAACAAGGCGGCCCGAGCTTGACTCGTTGCTTATTGTTCGATGTTTGCATGTTGGGGAAAGTGACAAGTGCGGTAAAGCTCTTAAGTAAATAGAAGTCGTGTAAACAACTAATTACTTTCTGGGGGCTGTTTGGACTCACTCGTTTCTTTTACATTTTAATGCGCAAAAGGCTCTGAATGAAGCACCTGTCCGCGGAGCTGGCATCGCATGCGGGTGGCGCCTTTGAGATGCGGTGGGCACGGATTTCCAGGCGGGCTCTCTGGAGGGTTTTGCTCCGAGTGGTGCGTGGTGCACACGAAGTGTGTGTCTGTGTTTGCAAAAATCTGCTTAACACCGGGGTTCTTCCCCGGCCACACAAGAGCTTGGCAGACAGTAACTACTTCTGAGATGTTTTTAAAGTTGTGCCATTATTTTTAATGTGTTTTGTTTTTGTGCCGAAAAATAAGCGCGCGTGGAAGCTACACACATGGACCTGTGAAACTAAGAATGTGTTTGAGGCAGTGCTTTAAATGGGCAGGTGCTGTCCAGTACTGACTACCTATTCTTCTTTCATTTGAAAGGAAGAGTGTCAGCACCTCTACAATACATTTAACGAGACAGTACCGGCACTTTTCGGCCCTGCTGCACTAGATTTAATGTGAGTACCGACACTTCTCGGCACTGCTGCATTCATTTAATGACACAGGGAGAAGAAAATCCAAGCAGAACGAGATGCGGGAGCTGCTGGTGTGCGCGCACTGTTGCGAGCAGCAGCATATGTTTCCAATTATCGCGCCCGTGTCTGGGCACGATAATTGGAAACATATGCTGCTGCTGCGCATAACAGACACCAATAGGCCATTGGCGGAGCAATGCGCCCGCCTTTGGCCAATTGCGTGCTGTCTTTCTAAAAAAAGACGCACGCAAAGGCCAATAGCGTGGCCCAATAGGAAAAGCACACTCGTGCATGTGCGATTCCTAAACCCCCTACAATAGGTCTCTCGCTGCGCGAGACCTAAAAAAGGATCCCATTCTGAGTGAAGTTCTGCTTTAATCTCAATTTTAGTATCAAGCAGTTCATCTGTTTGCGCTGTAGATGTGAATACATTTTCCTACGGTAGCTAAAGTGGGAAATCATTTGTTTTTTCACCCCATCCCTTAGCTTTTTTCCTACGTAAAAAATACCAAAACTTAGCTGACTGCTTAAATAGGTTGCCAAGTTTCTTCAAATCAGTCCACAGATTCAAACTTTGTAGGTAAATGAAATAAACTATTTCAAAGGAACCACTTTTATACCGTCTGAAACACAGCTATGAAGTAGCTATTGCCACAGTCTAATCGCCATTGTGTCGGTACACATCGTTTCCAGAGGTAGAGTGTTTTTTGTTTTGTTGTTTTATTAATCTTCAAAAAACTTTTCATTTCATCTTTGTTGTCTTAGCACAAGGAAAGTTTTGGGGGGATCTATCGAGCAGAGTCCAAGAAAAAAGAGAGTTCCCAAAAACTTGATTTCCATGTTAATGTGCATAGGAAACTTTGCTCTCCTATAGAAAGAAAAACTGCTGAATGCAAGTACCCCAAGTTTGGCAAAAAATTTGAACTTTAATCAAAAAGTGTGCTTTTTGTTGTTTGGTGTAAATCCATTTAGCTGTATTACAGAAGGTAGCATTTAACTAGTTGGGCTTGCAGTGGTTACAATGAGAGGTATATCTGGATAATTGGTCCCACAGGAGTCCAGTTGCAAAGACATTTTAAAAAATAGGGCCTTCTGATTGTATGAGGGATCTGTTTCTCCTGTACTGTTGATTTTCAAAAAGTACATTTTGAAAGTGTACATAGTCTATGAACTATTTAAACAAGTAAAGGAAATTTAGTGTTTTTGATGAAAAGCCACATATTTAAAGCTCTTCTCAGTGCAAACATTTTGATAATAGAACAATTAGGGAAGAAGAGCGCGCGGCGCGGCTGTGCAAGATGGCCGCCACCTGAAGAGCTCCGCTCGGACGAGCTCCGCTCACGGAAGAAGGGACCTTTTATCAGCAGCATTTTCACGCGGACACGGCAGATTCTAGCATCGGAAATGACCGCGCATATTCGGGCAAGTTTTTAGACTGAAATGCGGTCTTTTGGACATGCTGTTCGCTGAATTTGTTTCCCCTGACAAGCGGCCGCCATTTTGTGTATTTCCCTATGCAGCATTTTTCTTTTATCTCTCACTGCAATGTTGCTCTTTGCTGTGCCTTCATAACCACTACTTCTTTCCATTGCTGATGAGGCTTGTTTCCTTTACTCATGTCGTGCTGGAATAGTGATTTTTCCAATATACCTCAGTTTTTGCCCTTCCACTTGCCTCAGTACTGCATTTACAAGCAATGGTTTTAAATACCAATTACGCAAGGAAGAAAGAAGTGTGAGTACATTTTCTACACAGCATTCTCTGTTTGCGCAGGTCATATGGTCTGACAGTTGCTTTTTCTGATTTGACTGTTCTTTTAATACGTTCCTTCAGTGTCCTACATTTCAACGCCCTCTATCGCTGCATTGTGCGGAATATTTGATATTCTCTGGTCAAGCAGGGTGCTGTTTCACTTCAAACTTTCTTCTGGTTCCTCCTCTTCATTTACACCAAAATTGTTTCCTTCTCCGCCTTTAATTCTGCTCCTGATTGCTATTTTCTTGTTATATTATTCTCAATATGGACTCCTCACATTCTACCAATTCTCATGGGACTTCTTCCGGACCCTCCTGCTTCTTCCGGTAAACGCACCAAGAAGTGTCCACCTTCCCCGCTGAAATCACCGCTTCCTCTCATGCTGAAGGACATCATGGAGGAATTGCGCCTCATTCGTTCTTTTATGACTGACACGGTCGATATTCTTCAAAGGTTGGACGATAAATGGTCTAGCCTTGATATGAGACTTACTGATGTAGAACAAAAGGTTAGCGATGCTCAGGATGTTGTTGCTAAAGTCAATAGCCTTACTAAAGAAGTCAGCCAGCTCAAAAAGGTCACAGAAGATTTGGGAAATCGCAATAGGTGCAACAACCTTCGCATTTATGGTATTCGAGGGTTCTGAAAGGTCTGACATGATTCAATTTCTGAAAACTCAAGTCCTTCAAATTGTCGGTCACCCAAAGCCCACGGATTTCAACATTCAAAGAGCTCATTGTCTGGGACCAAAGAATACATCTTCTAC
The DNA here is from genome assembly GCF_964204655.1 of Triturus cristatus. Classification (NCBI taxonomy): domain Eukaryota; kingdom Metazoa; phylum Chordata; class Amphibia; order Caudata; family Salamandridae; genus Triturus; species Triturus cristatus. The sequence continues at coordinate 885,883,187 of NC_140583.1, forward strand.
ATCTAAACCTAGAGGCATAATTGCTTACTTTCTCCTATATTCAGACCTTATGATGACTCTCAATGCAGCTAAACAACATAAGCTGATGCTTTGGTCAGGCCACAAAGTCTTCTTCACCCAAGATGTTTCTAAACCAACTGTCACTCGACGGAAAGAATTCCTAGACCTTCGACCTGCATTAAAATCAATGAATGCACACTACGGCTTAATCCATCCCTGCTTTTTCAAAGTACCCTATAAAAAAAGATCTTTTAGCTTTGAAGATCCTGCTGACCTTCGAAAGTTCATTCATACTCACAAAGGAGAACTTATGGAACTGAGCAAACCCCAATTGTTCTGTTAATGACTCATTGCTTTGTTCTGTTAGTTTTATTTCAATATGTAACTCATAAATTATAATGGTTTCCTTGTTTTTCCTCTCACATGCTTCACAGGCCTCCCCTTTGCAGTTTTGTTGTAAAATGTTTTCATCCGTGTTGTCCTGACGTCTGTAATGTGCGATCCAACCTGCTGCTGTTTCCCTTAAATGTTTGGTAAGTCCCCTTCATTTTGTTTCATCTGGTCACCTTCCGTTTTCGGACTTCTCTTTTTTGTATGTTTTTTTTTTTTATTGCACGGTGTCCTGTTCTTCTTTTATCGGTGTCTCTTGTGCGTGTGATTGTCTTTTTCTCTGCCGCCCACCTCCCACATTAATGTCTTTTGGTGATTTGTTCTTTATGGCTAAAGCCATCTCGCTTTCTGTCATCCTCTTTTCGATGTCTCCTTTTGGGGTATTTTGTCCCCCTCTTTCTTCCTCTTTCTTTTCCTTTTTCTTCCTTTTCTTCCTCTATCCTTCTCTTCTTTTCACTGCTCCCTTCTTTCCTGTCCCTTTTCCCCCTCCTCTCTCTGGCATTATTTATATCATTTATTCCATTCTCCATCTCCCTTTTCTTCTTCTCAACGTATGATTCACTACTACTCCCTTAACCTGCTCTGGCTTATATTTTTGTGGTGGTCATATGGTTCAATCTCTTCTCTCCTTGCTTTTCCCTACTATTTATATTTTTCCATCCTCTTTTTATCCTTATTTTCTCTCTATCTATTCTTCTTTGACTTCTCTTTACTCTTCCAACTACTCTTATTTAACTTTCAGGGATGAGTGGTCTTCGCATAATCTCTTGGAATGTTAAAGGTATTCGCAATCCTGTTAAAAAAACATCGTGTTTTATCTCATTTAGCGAGATTGAAATGTCAAGTGGCATTGTTACAAGAAATGCACTTTAGTCTACAAGATCTGTCTTCACTGCGTAATCAATGGGTAGGAGAAGCCTTCTGCTCTCCGGCAGTGAACAACAAAAATGGTGTTATCATTTTGTTTCATAAGTCATTGTCCATTCAGTTACATAACGAGTTTCATGATACCAATGGTAGATGGTTATTTTTAGATATTACTGATAATAACACACAACTTTCCTTTTGTAATGTATATGGTCCTAATGGCATTGATTTAACCTTTTGGAAAGACTTTTCCACGCTTCTTTCTTCACATGCGACTGATGATTTAATTGTGGGCGGGGACTGTAACCAACTCTTGGATCCCTTTTTAGACTGGAAATCATGAACCAGATATGTTCCCAACAAGATGCAAAAAGCCTTTTGTGGAGCCATCTCTTCCAGAGGCCTCATAGAGTTCTAGAGAATCTCTCACCCTGACAAACTTGAGTTCTCTTTCTTCTCTCCTGTACATGCATCACACTTCCGTATTGAATATATTTTTATCACCCAACACGCCTTTCAATTCATGACTAATTCAGGAATAGGCTCTATTCTTATTTCAGATCACGCACCCGTCATTTTAGATATGGACTACCCTTCACCTACTCCCATCACTCGGCGCTGGCGGTTTAATAACTCTTTTCTCTTAGATCCCCAGTTTAATGAACATTTTCTGCTTTTCATGGAAGAATTCTTTCATAATAATCTTCTTTCCACTTCTCAATTTCATTTTATTTGGGATGCCTTCAAGGCCGCTGCTAGAGGATTCATTATTGACTTTGTTTCTAGAAAAAGGAAGAAAGCCCTTTCACAGTCGTCCTACATCTTCAAACAAATTAATGAACTTGAACATACTTATTTCACCACAAATTCCTCTGACACACTCTCTTCTCTTATCAAAGCGAAAATCCAATATAGGAAGCACTCTTGGGATTCCGCATGTAATAATCTTCTCAAATTTAATGCTAAAATGTATGGAGGGCAAAATAAAGCAGGCAGATCCCTTTGCGAACTATCACAAAATTAAAAAAACAAAAATCCAAGATCATAGCCATTAATGATATCCATGGAGATCTTCAATCCACTGATGACAAAATCCTTGATTGCTTTGTTCAATATTACTCTTCTCTTTATACTCCGGAATCCACTCCTTCTTCCGCACAAATTGACTCCTTTTTTCAATCTATTCGCAAATCCCCCGATAATCCTTCAGATCTTTCCTCCCTAGATATTCCTATCTCGGAAAAAGAAATACTCAATGCAATTACTCTCCTACCCAAGGACAAAACACCTGATCCCGATGGCTTCACTGTTCGTTTTTATCTCCACTTTAAGGACATTCTAATACCTCATCTGCTTTCATTGATTAATCACTTTATCGCCAAAGGAGAATCCAAGGGTTCCTTTACACAGGCAATGTTATGCTTAATTCCCCAAAAAGATAAGGACCCTTCCCTGTGCAAAAATTATTGGCCCATTTCCTTAATCAATACTGATTGTAAAATTTACGCAAACATTTTTGCCATTCGTATTAACAAGGTAATTCCCGATCTTATTAATATTTATCAATCTGAGTTTGTCAAGGGTAGATCCATTGCAGATAATTTGAGAACTCTCCTAAACATCATCCACCTCGCCTCAATGATGGACTCCCCGGTCGCAGCAATCACATTAGATGCCGAAAAAGCATTTGATACCGTCAGCTGGGACTTTATGTGTGAAGCATTGAGGTGGCATGGCTTTAGCCCCATCATTATTCTATATATTCAATTGTTGTATACTGCCCCCTTTACTTCTATTTGGGTCAATGGTTCTCAATCCAGTTGATTTTCTCTCCATAGAGGCACCAGACAAGGTTGTCCCCTTTCCCCTCTTCTTTTTATTCTTGCTTTAGAACCCTTCTTGCAGAAAATTCGGCATTTACCGTCCTATACCGGTTTCACTTTTAAGAACATTGATATTAAATTCACTGCTTACGCAGACGACATCCTACTTTATATTTCTAACCCGACCACCTCTTTACCTTCACTTTTTTCTTTACTACAAGAATACTCCTCAGTTTCTGGATACAAATTGAATATAGATAAGTCCGAAGTCCTACCTCTTAACCAATTTTGCCTTTCCCATATGTTTCATGGCTCTGGCTTTGAATGGAATCCTAATAATATTATACTATATACTATACTATAATAAGAGAAACTATTAAACTAAATCATAAAGGCTTACTTAAAAAGTTTTCTTCACTCATAGACGGTTGGTCTCCCCTTTTCCTATCTTTGTGGGGAAGGTTAGCAACTATCAAAATGATGCTTCTTCCTATCGTCAACTTTTATCTCTTGATGCTTCCTATTTCTCTCCCACTCTATTTCTTTAAAACCATAAACCGCATTCTCACGAAATTCTTATGTAATAACCGTAAAGCTAGAATTTCTCTCTCTCGCCTTCAACAACCCAAAGACTTAGGTGGAGTCAACTTTCCCAACCTTACTCGATTTCACTCAGCTTTCACTTTAAAACAAATTTGGCCTTTTTTAACAGATTCATCTGCTCCTCCCTTAACAGCCTGGAGCTCAATTGAACTTGCGCAACTCTCACCTTTTTCATTACTTACAGCCACTCGCTTATCTAAACCTCCAAAGCGATTTCTCACTCCCATATTCAAACATTCCAAAGCACTTGCTCTTTCACTGTTCCATTCCTATCTTTCACAAGCTGATCTTCACCTCCTAACTCCGATTTGGTACAATAAATTCTTAAAGATTAACAACAGGGAGCTGGAAGGAAAGGATTGACAAAGGCATCATCACTTATGATAATTTACGTAAAGGCAATTCCCTGAGGGATTTCACTGACATTCGTGATTCTTTTCTTCTTTACAATAAATATTCCTCCCAGTATCCTTTGCTTAAATCTAATCTCCCTTAACTCTCAAATGAATTCCCTGACTACTGCTGTTTCCATCCTCTCCCCCCCACCAGATTTGTCTACTCCTCTCAAAGCTGCTGCCATTTATAAACCACTTTCCCATCCTTCTGCTGATAGGTCCAAATCTAAACTAGAGCTCACGTGGGAAAGGGACTTAGCCCAGGAATTTTCCCTTCAGGTTTGGGACTCTATATGGTCTAAAATACATACCGTTTCACGCTCTGCCAGCACCACACAGACTTTATACTTCTTTTATAACAGACTTTTCTTTACTCCTGATTTACACAAATTAACGTTACTAGACTCTACAAAATGCTGGTCCTGCTCATGTGTTGATAGCTACTTTCTTCATATGTTTTTTCATTGCCCGTTGGTTAAATCCCTCTGGTCTCACATCTGGTCAAAATTAAATGATATTTTAGCAACAGATCACCCATTTGAGATTGTTCATATTTTTCTGGGTAGTTCCTCACCCATTTGGAATGTTCAATGTAATTTTCGTAAATTTATACATCTATATCTAGCCATTTCCTTTCAGATTATCACAACTAATTGGAAAGATACCTCAAAGATATCGTTTAGTGCTTGGTGGAACCTGTTATGTCATCATCATGGGCTTGATCGTGCCTTTGCTACCACTGTACCTTTATTGATCAAAAAAGATTTGTTATGGTTGCCTTTAACTAATTTCCTTTCCAGACAGTTTTCTTGATTTTTACCTTTTACCCTTTTCCTGTTCTCCTTACATGTATTGCTTAGAATTTCACGTTTAATCGATATTGTCAATTTATGATTTTAAAAATGTATTTTAGGTTGCCTTTCTTTACCCCCTCCCTCCCTCCTCTCTCTTCTATTTCTCCCCCTCTCCCCACAACACAAAATACTCTTTAAAAAGCTTGGTTTTTTTGTACAGTTCCTATGTCCCTTTTGGGATTGCATTGTGTATTGTTAAGTTTTTTTTATTATTTTGCCTTGCTTCATTGCCATCTGTTTTTGTATTGATGTGTTACTTGGCCTATCTTATTTAATAAAGCTTTCTAAACTAAAACAAAGAACAATTAGGGAATGTGTGGTTGAATTATAGTGCTTTGTGTTTTATATTTTTCTATTAATGTGTCAATTAGTCTTTGAAAGTGGAGGAATGGAATATGTTTGACATACATAAACACTTAAAATAAGTACATTTACGCCAAATGAACTTCTGGTGATGAATGTCAGTCCTTTCACACTTTTTCTTCTACAGGGGCTTGACAGTCACTGGCTGGCCTATCTCGAAAGTAATGCAAGAGTTGTACTGATGCAAACACTTTCAAGGCAGACAGGAATTCCACATGCCCATTTCACACCCAGCCTCCTCAATAGTACCTGAACTACGATGTACAATCAACTGCTCCCTCGAAATAGGCACCTTCCCCGATGACTAGAAACATGCAGAAGTCAAACCCCTCCTCAAGAAGCCCTCCGCAGACCCAACGGACCTCAAGAACTACAGACCCATCTCCCTCCTCCCCTTTGCCGCCAAAGTCATTGAGAAGGTCGTCAACAAACAGCTAACAAACTTCATAGAATCCAACTCATCCTCAAAACCTCTCAATCCGGATTCCGCAGCAACCACAGCACTGAGACTGCCCTCCTAGCCGCCACTGATGACATATGCACTCTCCTCGACCAAGGCCACACAGCAGCACTCATTCTACTGGACGTTTCACCAGCTTTCGACACCATCTCCCACCGCACACTAGCCGCTATACTCCACGACCCCGGCATACAGGGAACTGCCCAAGACTGGATACCCTCCTTCCTCGCCGGCTGAACTCAAAGAATCTGACTCCTGCCGTTCCTCTCCGAACCCACAGAGACCAGATGCAGAGTACCCCAAGGATCCTCACTCAGCCCCACGCTCTTCAACATCCCCATGGCCCCTCTTGCACCCATCATCAGAAAACACGGACTCAGATTAGTATCCTACACCGAGGATACCCAGCTCATCCTCTCCCTCACCAAGGAACCGGACATCACCAGATGCAGCTTCCAGGAAGGAATAGAGGACGCCGCATCCTGAATGAGCAGCAAACACCTGAAGCTCAACTCTGAGAAGACAGAAGTCCTTGTCCTCGGATCCACCCCCCTCCATGTGAGGCGATAACTGGTGGCCCTCGGCAACCCTCCCACACCCACAGCCCAAGCCCACAACCCCGGCGCCATACTCAACTCCTCCCTCACAATGAATCGAGTGATCAACGCGGTATCATCCACGTGAATCAAAACCCTCTCAAGACCTTCAAGTGGATCCCCTTGTATCCAGAAAGACCGTCACCAATGCACTCATAACGAGCAGACTGGACTACGGGAACACCCTCTATGCTGGAATCAACAAATCTCTATTCCACAAACTCCAGACAGTCCAGAAAGCTGCAGCCAGACTTGTCCTCAGCATCAGATGACAAGATCACATCACCCAGCACCTACGAGACCCCCACTGGCTCCCTGTCGAAAAGAGAGTGGCCTTCAAGCTGTTCACACCTGCCTTCAAATCCCTCCACAACACCAGACTCCAATACCCCAACAAAAGAATCTCCTTCCACCCCCCCCCAAGAGAAACATCTGCTCCTCTGACCTTGCCCTGGCTGAAATCCCTTGCATCAGGAGAGCTAAAACGGGAGGAAGAGCCTTCTCCTACATGGCGGCCAAGACCTGGAACAAACTCCCCCTCAGGATCAGACGAACCCCCACATTGCAACATTCAAGAAGAGCCTCAAGACCTGGCTTTTCGGATGACTCGGAGCTGCCCAATACCCCCCCTCAGCGCCTTGAGACCCTCACGGGTGAGTAGTGTGCTTCACAAATCCCTGATTGATTGATTGTTAGAGAGGGGCCTATCAGTGGCAGTCTAGAGCTTTTGTAATTCACAGAATGGAGGCGCATGGGCTATATCATGAACATCTGCACTGCCTTAGCGCATTTAATTTTTGCAATCCTGGTGCAGACAGCTTCAGCTGTTTGTGCCAGGCAACATTGCATACAATACAACATAGAGTGGTATTTGGAATAGCTCCTTGCTCATGATCAGTTGACTTTCTTTTCCGTTCCAGTTCCCTGCTCTTTATTGGATGGCTTTTCTCCGTATTCTTCTGTTTGCATGGATTTCTTGCTTTCCTCAGTTCCCTACTCTTCACAAAAAGATTTCTCTGCCTTTTTTGTACTCTCGCATTTGATTGGCTGACTTGTGTCTTTACAGAGCTCACTTCCTGGAGCTATTTTGGTTTTTTTCATTTCTCATGTAGCGCTCCATTGGAGTACACGTCCACCTCCTTCCTTTAGATAATTCGGAACACATATCATGTCTACACCCTTTACATGTCTTTTCCTTAGCTCCACTGCAACACTCACTTTCTGCCTGCTCCTAGATTAATCAGTGCCCCACTCTCTCTCTGCCCTTGCCCCTTCTTTATCCACTCTGACCACCCTCTCCCCATTGCTCTCTTGCCGTCTTTCCTTTTCCAAATCTTTTCCTGCCACCCCTCTCCTGCTTCTCGCTTGCCACTACTATTGGCTTTACCATAGTCAGATGTTTCTAAAATGCTCTGGAAATGGTAAAGGAAATACAGAAAAAAGTCCTCTTGACAGTCTATTTTTTTATAGTTTCAAGATGGTCGCCACATTTCCTGAAAATATAGAAAATGACATAGTCATGCTTTCAACTATGTTGCGTCAAAGCTACCCAGTATTTCATTTCATACTCATAGTAGCCCATACTCCTTCGAATCTTGTATTGTAATGGAAGTGACAACTAAACTAATCTTTTTAATGTTCTTCATGGCTATGTTTTCTTTATCTCTGGAGCCAGCTGCACAAATATCACTAAGTAAATATTGTGAGTGGTCCTGTGATGCTATCATTTTCATTTGTATTTCGCGTGGTGGTGTGTGGCACACATCCACAAGAATGTAGTATATTGCACAAAGTTTTCTATCGCTAAATTCATATGATTTTATGATCTGCTCCATGAAATTGACTGAATATGGTTGCAAAATATATTATAAACTTGTCGAAGTAAAGTAAAACAGGCTTGGCGGCGAGTGGGCATGACATACTGCATGACATTATGCTGGGTCGTTGTTAATTTCTGCAGTGCTAATTTACAAAAATGTATTTAATTTTTTTAATTTAATTTTGAGATAGGCATTAATGATTCCAGATTGCCTGCCCTCTGTATGACTTACTGTGACAGAGGCAAGAAGAGAGTACGACACTCTTTCTAAACATAAGAATACAAATACAGGACCTTCGTAAACCATGAAGTGCAAAGTTGGAGAATGGCGACGAATGTTAGAATCATATTTTGTGAATTTTGAAGTCAGGTCATCTGCTCTTTTCGGATAGTGGCAGCCTCTCACTCATATAAATGCCTAAATAAATTATACATTCATAACCAGATGCCGTAGGTGTTGATAGAAACAGGCTCTCAGAAAAACCAATCACCAGTTCATTAAGATAGATTACCCCTTCTGCTATCAGAGTACGTATTTTATAAACCCAAGAAAAACATGCTCCTTAATTTAAAAATATCGTGGATCCGTCTCTTCAACAGTTTTGTGCATGAATTAATTCCTCTCTTGGGAATATTAATGCCAAATTGCATCTTGAGATAAAATCTGTATTATTAAAGCTATATTTTACTGTAATGTGGGTGTATGGGGCTGATCTAATCCGATAACCATGCGAATCTATTTGTACAGACTGCTACTTGCTGTCTTGTTTACTCAGGCCTCAAATAGAAGAAAATGTTAAAATTATTTGTGTGCTTTTGCGACGTTTTACAATTTCTGCCCTGCTTCCCATGCCTGTAGTTTATTTTCTGGATGCTGGTATTATTTTTCTCTAGGAGTTCCGAGGCACATTATAGACAAAAGTGTATTGAGCCACCCAGCTCATCCCCTACAATGTATCACTTTCAAAATCCCGGGCCGGGCGCGGACCAGGGAGTATTTAATAAATGTGACATCAGCGCTCGTGGCTGATGGCACAGAGCAAGGTATTATTGTGGCTGTGTAGTTATTCTCTCCCCCAAGTAATAGGCCCAAGACCTGCCTGGCAAGGTAGGACCACCCTCGCTACATTGGCGATGAGGCAGAAGGACTGCATGTCGGCGAGTCAAGATTACCGTTAGCTTGCTGTGCGGTATCCAGGACAGTTACTCCATCGCCGCGGTTAGCTGTGAGCTGAGGAGTTGAGGTGGTAGGCAGCGGACAGGTGAGGTAGCGACCATCGTGCCGGTGATGTCCGCTGGGGAGGTGCAGCATCGTGACCAGAGGAGTCCCGTCGAAGAAGGCCCAGCTGGTGATTGCGCGGTTATGCACGGTGTGGGTGCAGGAGGCACATCTCGCCTTGAATAGTGAAGCCGAGCCCTGCAGTTATGGAGGAACCATAGGAGATGCACCCCTTAAGCACGTGGCTGTGCGGCGAGGGAGAGGCGAGCAGTGGAATAGCCCGACCCTGCTGGGCACCGCAGGGCGAGCGCGTGGCCACTAAGAAGTGTGAAACACATGAAAGGAGAGGTGTGAAAGAATAATCAAAAAATATATATAATAAGGAATAGAAAAGAAGAGGAAACGTGGAAAGCAAGGAGAGACACCGCATGGAAAAATTACGTCAGCCAAGGAGGGGGAAGCACCGTATGCAGGGTGAACACATGTGGGGAGAGACACCGAGGTATGAGAGTGTATTGAAGGCCTGCAGGGAAGTCGCCAAGGAACAGGCTGAGGTCCAGGGGATCACTGCGCACGAACAGGTGACAGCAGAAGCAGCAAAGAGCTCAACAAAATCCAGAACAATGTTGGTGCAGGCAGACGGTGGTGCACAAGGGGCTGGGGAATGGAGCTCTCATACAACACTGAATGCACTACCACCATTTAGTCGATTGGCCGACCCAGCTACAGCAGCGCCAAGGCGGCGCAAATGGATTGGGCAATTAGAAAACTATTTCATTGCAGTGCGCGAAACAGATGGAGCAGTCAAACGGTCCACCATGTTGCACAGGGGCGGTGACGAATTGTATGAGCTGTTTCAAGATCTACCAGACACTGGTGACAGAAAGGACTACGACAAAGCAGTAAGGGCCCTGGAATGCTACTTCGACCCTCAGGTCAATGCTGATTTTAAACACTTCAAACTGCGGCAAGTGAAACAAAAGAAAGAAGAACCTGTGCACATGTTTTTTGGGGGGATGAGGAAGCTGGCTATGTCCTGCACGGGAATCGACAAGCAGCTGGAAATAAGGGCGCAACGGATCCAGGGATGCAAGTTGTTGGATTTAAGGAAACTGATTCTATGACACCCAGGGATATCACTGGATGATATATTGGTCTTGGGGAGATCTCCTGAATTAGCAGATGCACGAGCAGGAGAAATCGAGTTTGTGTTGGGGCAAAGATCAGTGGGACACCCGCTAACGCATCCCAGCGCGATCATCGAGGAGAAGGTTGGGCTGTTCCGAAGGGGCTGGCCAAGGGAGAGGAGGTGCAAGTGGCCGCCCAGGAGGCCAAGGATGTGGCAACTGCGGATTGGACAGTCATGCTCTGCGGGGATGCCCTGCACAAGGCAAACCCTGTTTAAGATGTGGCAAGATCAGACACGTTGCAAAGGTATGCATGAGTGCAACAAGACCGTCCACCCTAGGAAGCAAACAGAAGAAATTTGGACCCAACAAACATGTGGTACAAATGACGGAGGTGACAGACGAGGTGGAAAGCAAGTGCCAGAAAATGAACATTACGGAAGACGATGAAGAAGATAAAGTGTTCATTATATCGTACATGGGAAGAACAAATCCAATGAAGAGACCATTGCCAATGTGTCCGTTATGCATAGGGGAAAACAAAGTCACCACACTCATTGACAGGGGAGCACGGGTAAACATCTTAGATGCCGAACGATTCATACCAGGCCGCCTCTCCTCAGCACGAAAGTGAGAATTTTCACGTAGGGGGAGACACACCCATACCATTACAGGGTGTGATTGAAGTAGAGGTGACCCACGGAGAGGTATCGGCAACAACGAAGTTTCACGTGACCAAGGACAGTGCGGGGACACTGCTGGGTTGCCACTCGGTGGAGGACCTGGGGTTGGTGATGTTCTCACGACAGATACACCAATCACAGAAGAGTGCCGTTCCATCTGCAGCCACTGGTTGAAGAAGTGTTGGAGAGGCTGGAGAAGGCAGGGATGATTTAGAAGGTTTCGGGACCCACCCCTTGGATGTCACCACTTGTAATCGCACCAAAGCCCAAACAACCTGGTGCCATTCATCGATGCGTAGACATGCGCTTGCCAAATAAACAAATTAAGTGAGAGGCATATAACCCCTACAATAGATGAATAGTGGTGGACATCAACGGAGCCAAATGGTTCGTAAAAGTCGATCTGGACTTTTATCACCAACTGTTACTGGATGAAGCTAGTCGCTATATTACCACGTTCTCCACACACGTTGGTTTGAGAAGGTTCAAGCGACTCAGGTTTGGAGGGTGTGGTTGGCAGCCGAGGTATTTCTGGGCGCTATTCAGGAAGCCCTGTCTGGATTAGTGGGAGTGATAAATGTCAGTGATATGTGCTGATATTCTCAAAATCCCTGGAGGAGCCCCATGAACGCCTGAGAGCAACTTTGCAAAGGCTGGTAGATCAAAGACTGACATTGCACCAGGAGAAATGTGCATTCCACACCAATGAAGTTGAGTTTTTTGACTACAAGTGGATCCGGCAAAGGTAGAAGCTATTCGAGCTGCGACAACACCTCAAAACCAAACAGAAATGCAAAGCTTCCTAGGGATAGCGTACTACTGCGGTCAATTCATTCCACACCTGGCCACAATATCGGAGCTGCTGAGAGCGCTCACCAAGAAAGATGTAAAATGGCAATGGACAACTGAAGCTACAAAAGCAGTTCTGGAAGTCAAAGGAGCATTTTTAAAGAGACCAATGGTAGCGTACCTCAAACCAGGAAACCCAACAGAACTTGTAGTGGATGCCAGCCCGGTAGGATTGGGTGCAGTCCTCCTTCGGCAGGACCTCAGTGAAGAGTGTGTGCCCATCGCATATGCTAGTCGAGCAGTGGAGACCAGGTATGCACAGATTGAAAGAGAGGCATTGGCAATCCAATGGCCATGTCAGCACTTCAACATCTATCTGTGTAGACACAAATTCAAAGTGGTTACGGACCACAAGCCTCTGGTTCCCTTGTTCGGAGGGACGGCAATAAGTGGACTGCCATTCACTGAAAGGTGGGCCATCCAGATTCAACATTGCAACTTTGAGGTAGTATATAGGCTTAGAGTGAACAATCCAGTGGACTACTTGTCTCGACATCCCCTGGTGATAAATCTGAACTTCCACAAATAGGTAGATGAGGGGGCTGAATCATTCATCAAACAGATAACCGATGCTGCCTGTCCGCGAGCGCTCTCACTAGTGGAAATAGTGGTGGCAACTGGAGAAGATGCGCACCTGTCGGCAGTCAAAGTGACACAGCGCAGTCATCAATTGAAGAATTTCTTGGAGGGAGCTGGCGGGATGACGTAGAAAGAAAGAGAAGCAAGAACAGGAGTTTGGAGGTGTCGAGAAGAACTCAGTGAAAGTAGCGAAGGATTAATTCTTCGAGGCACGAAAATAGTAATGCCAGCCAGACTGTGGAAAAGGATGGTGGACCAAGCACACCAAGGAAATCAAGGGAATCGAGAAAACCAAAGCTCGCATACAATCAAAGGTGTGGTTTCCTGGAGTGGACTGCATGGTCAAGAAGAAAGTGAGAAGTTGCCATGCGTGTCTCATAACAGGAGGAGATGCACCGGTTCCCCCAGTGATCACTAAACCACCAAGCACTAAGCCATGGGCAGCTATCAGCATGGACTTTGGGAGTTTTCTGGATGGGAGATTCACGGTGGTCATGGTGGACAGCTATTACAAGTTCCCCGTGGTTGAAGTGGAGAGGTCTACAGCATTTGAAACCATCAAGCCAGTGATGGAAAAGACATTTGCCCTGCTCGGTATGCCCGAAGAGATACGTACTGACAACGGTCCCCCTTTTCAGGGGCAGAAGTTCAAATAATATCTTGAACAATATAACATCCACCATTGGAAAGTAACTCCTCAATGGCCTCAAGCCAACGGCGAAGTAGAGAGGTTCATGAAAACAATCAATAAGGCACTAAGAATTAGTGTTGATCAACGAGAGGACCTCGAGGGGTGTCTGCACAGATTCCTGTGGGCTTACCGGCAAATGCCACATAGCACAACACTATTCTCATCCAGCGACCTCATAATCAAAAGAGCCATCAGGGACATTGTGCCAGTGAGTGAACAATGGGTGCCTGGAGTAATGGATAGTGCAGTAACACAGTCTAAAATGCAAATCAATAATGAGCAGGCTAGCAAAAGAAGAAAAGCCAGATAGGTAGCAATCTGCAGAGGAGACAGAGTGGTGGTGAAAGATAGACACCCGGGATGGAAATTCAGAACGCCGTTTGAAAAGGAACCATGGGAGGTAATCGATGTGCAAGGAACAATGGTAATGGCAAGAAGAGGGGAAAGGAGAACAGCGAGAAATGTGTCCTGGTTTAGGAAGATAGAGTCTCTAACACAAGAGGCCCATGAGGAGGTGGAACAGAGGAGTTCCCAGAGCAACCCTGATGTCACACCAGAGAGTGAAACAACATCGGAAGACAAACACACAGAGGAAGGAGAAGTAGATTGTGGGCAAGAAAGACAGAGACTGGAGTCTCCAAAAAGGCCAGAGGTGAATATACCCTAGCGAGGACACACGTACCAGCTGAGAGACAATCCAAGGCTGAGTCAGAAGCTGAAAGATTTTCTGTGTTAATGGACAGAGGAATATATTGAACATGCGGAGACTCCATAGCACCACTGTTTATTATGTCAGTCTCTTTTGTAGCATTTTTTGTTTTTTCTAGTTCACGGTTTGAACAAATATTGGAGGAAAGGGATGTCGTGAGCCACCCTGGTCATCCCTTCCAATGTATCACTTTCAACTTCCTGGGCCGGGCGCGTACCAGAGAGTATATAATAAACATGACGTCAGCACTCGCGGCTGATGGCACAGACCAAGTAATTTGTGTGGCTGTGTAGTGATTCTCTCCCCCAAGTAATAGGCCTGAGACCTGCCTGGCAAGGTAGGACCACCCCACTACAACAAGGACTGAACTTTGTGTCGTTAATGAAGTCCCTCCAAGAAAAGGCAAAATATATCTAGTTTTCCAAACCCATGATTAGCTATGTTGCAGTTCATACTTTGTGTTTTTTTAATACTTCAAGCATTAAAATACATCTTTTTGGCATTCTATGCTCCTACTTTCCCTGAACTTGTGATAGCTTCCTTTTAAAGTCTGATTTCATAAATACCTTTGGAACATTTGCATACAGTTAGGGCCGGTCAGGCCTTTAATTCCACAAGGTATTTCCAGGTTGACTGGAGCCCTTGGAGGCTGGTTTTGAAAGCCCATGGCCGCCCCTGATCCCTGTGAGGCTTTCCCCATCTCCACAGATTAATAGCAGGAGGTAAGCAGGCAGAGGGAGCCTTCAAGAGAGAAAGAGGGATGAAGGGGAAAAAAGTGATAAGAGTGAGAGAAGAGAAAGAGACAAGAGAGAAGGAGAAAGTGAGAATGGGTGGATGAAAAGAGAGATTGTGGGAGGAGACAAAGTGAGCAGGGTGGGTTTGAGCATTTTTTCCTAGTACTGCTTCAGTTCCACATTCTGGACCGATAAAGCATATATGATGGAGCTTTTTCCGGGTAAATACAGTGGGTACTTTTGGAATTGGTTGAGGTGTCAGTGCTTGTATAAGGAATGGAATTAAGCTTTTACATTATGCTTTTCCGAAGGGAATCACACCAGTGAATAGTTTAAAGTAAATATAGTTTTAACAGGAATCATTTGAGTCAGGCAGTGTATTATCTGGCCAAGTTTCAGTGAGCTTCTGATCTTTCTCATATGCAACTGGTATGATTTATTGCATGAGCCTCTTCTTGTTTACAGTGGAATGCTGGGTAAACTCTCTTGGCACATGAGGAACATTAGTTCCTTTTTAATATACACCTCACTTTGGATGTTGATCTTCAAAAATAACTATTAAGAAGGTCTCTTATATTGACATGATGCACATGCCACAATGGATTATTTTACCCCCAAATTGGCACCCACCATATATATAGGAGCATAATTCAACCAAGACCTTAATGTTCATTAATTTCATGGGAAAGAAGATCTTGAACTGGTGACAGAGATGGATAAAGAAGGAAAAGGAGAGAGGAAAAAAATGGAGGATGAGTTTAAGGAAGAGAAACGGAGTTAGCAAGCACAAGGTGAAAGAAGGAATAAAATAGAGGAAAGAGCAGAGGAAAATGTGAATAACAATAAGAAAAGTAGCAAGGGAAAGAAAAGAACTGAAAAATATATAGCAAGAGACTATAAGGGAGGAGTAGAACATGATGGAGAATAAAACAAAAATCAAATTACAGCACCATTCTTTTAAACTACAAATGATATGTGTTAGAAATGGGGGTCTCTAGTTGGCAATGGTTTGCACCTTTGTCCAAATAGAGACTCTTGCTTCTAGTCAGGGAAAGGGGGATACTCTCCTAAAATAACCCCTGCTCACCCCCTTGGTAGCTTGGCACAAGCAGACAGGCTTATCTCAGAGGCAGTATGTAAAGCACTTGTGAACATTACAGTTACAAAGTGAAAACACTACAAATGGACACCACACCTGTTTAGAAAAATAAGTAATATTTATCTAAACAAGACCAAACGGCAAAAATCCACAATACAGTATCAAAAATAGGGTCTTCAATAATAGAAATAGCTCAGTTCAATGTAAGTTGTAAATGCAACAGTTTTCCAACAAAGTACCTTAGATGCGTCACACAAAACAAACAAAAGGGTCGCAGGGAAGGTGAAGCGTCAGTTCTTTGCTCCGGGGGAGGTGGCGCACCTGTTCCTAACTGCAGCGTAGGGGAGGCGCTGCGTCAGTTCCTTACTGGTGAGGAGGGGATGCGTCATTTTCTTACTGTGTTCTGGTTACGATGCGACAAGATGGCACCTCGATGCGATGCGACGACCCGGTGCAATGTGAAAAAATGGTGGCTTGATGCGATGTGGCGATCCGGTCGGATGCTTGAACTTTTGCAGCCGCACGGCAGGTGCTGCGACAATGTTCGCGGTGATGCGTGGGGAGTCTGTGTAGATGCGGCACACTTCTTCCACATGGCTCGGCGATGCGTCGGGTCTTGCGGTGGATGTGACATGCTTCTTTGTGGTCGCGTCGCACTTCCAGCTCCCAGCGACAGTCTCTAGAGGTCCTGAACAGCAACAGGCACCTCTCTGTAGGTTAGAATTCCCAGGAAGGAAATTCAGGGGAGCTAGTCATGAAGTCTTTGTGTTCCTGAGACTTCAAACAGGAGGCAAGCTCAATTTCAAGCCCTCGGAGATCTTCCTCAAGATGACAAAGCAAACAGCAAAGTCCTTTTTCTCCTTTCCTTGGCAATGAGTAACCACGACAGGCCAACCCCGAACAGCAAACAGCTCAGGGGCAGTAATCTTCCTTCAGCTTCTCTGGTTCTTCTCCTTGGCAAAGGTTCCTCTTGTCCTTTGTCTCTGAAGGCAGAGAGTGTCTGTACCTAGACAAAACCAGTTCTGTCTTCCCTGGTGCAGCTTCCTGGCAGGAGGTGGTGACAGCATTGTTGAAAGCAGACCTGGCCCAGGCAGGTGAAAGGAAATCTCCTCCCCCTACTCTAAATTCAACCCAGGTCCCATTCAGCCCAGCCCTGACTAATCAGTCTGCTGGAGCCGCAGTCTTCTCCCAGCTTCTGTCACTCACAAGCCAGACATGCAATACACAAACCTAGCAGAGGCATACTAGATGGTTAGGCAAGAAAATACCTACTTTCTAAAAGTGGTATTTTCAAACACAGAATGTTAAAGTCACCCACACTAAAAGATGCACTTTAAACATTCTGAGTTCAGGCATACTAAACTTTATTTTCCTATCTTGTTCCCTGGGTCAGTTAGATTTATTATAAGATGTTATAATGAAATTACCATTCTGGCCTATGAGAACAGATAATCTTGCAATAGTGAAAACAAAATTGTTAGTATTTCACTATCAGGACATGCCACACACATCAGGGCTTGTCCTACCTTTCACATAAAATGCACCCTGCCCACAGGGGTACCATAGGCCTACCTTAGGGGTGACTAACATGCAGAAAAGGGAAGGTTTAGGGACTGGCAAGCGTGTGCACTTGCCAAGTCGACATGGCAGTCCCAGACTGCACACAGGCTCTGAAATGGCAGGCCTGAGCCACATTTTAAAAGCTGCTTCTGTGGGTGGCACAATCATTGCTGCAAGCCCACCAGCAGCATTTGATTCAAAGGCCATGGGCACACATGGTACACTGTACTAGGGACTGACAAGTAAATCAAATAACCGATCATGGAATCACTAATCCGTACAACAATTTACAATAGGGAGCACTTGCACTTGCACTTTGGCACTAAATAGCAGTGGCAAAGTGCCCAAAACATCTAGATCAGCAAAAACAGATGAGACAACAGCAAAAAGTGGAAGGGAGACTCACGCCAATGGTGCCAAGTCTAACAACATGTTAATTGGTGAAAAAATGTAATTAAAAAGAAAATGTAATAAGAAATAAACATTTGTTGTGGAATCAAAAAGGAACATAACTTCTTAAAAAAAATCACACTTAGAAAAACATACCAATACAAATTTTAGCAAACTATTAAACAAAGAATACAAAAATATGTCTTTAAACATTTAAATATATATAAACAACTTATATATGTATCTCAAGCTTACATTTGTTATTAGAATCACGAAAACAAAATATAAATAATATTTTTACATTTTAGAATCTACATAAAGAAATAGAAACTCCAAAACAAGACTTTATAATATAGCAAACTTATAAAAAGAAAATTTGAATTTTCTCCTCTCCATATTTCTTTATAAATCCAATATCCTGCTCTGAAACATATTATAAAAATATTAATACAAACACTGCATTAAACACATGCTTAGAAAATGATGTCAATTACAACGCATATCTCTTTAAAAATAGTTACCTGTTTATAGTGTGTCCCAAAATATTTTTGACATCACAATATTTAAGACAACAATATATTAATGATATTCTTGACACGAAAATTTAGTTTCAAAAGTCAACATATCTGTCAGCCTTTATCCACATGTTCTTTTGGTGGGGAATGGTGCTCTCTAGAGATTCTCACCAGTGCAGAAGCTTTCTAATTAGGGGTGGGTGTAACTTGCGTTATTCTGTGCAGCCTAATCATGTAGAATTACCCCCAAATTCTGCAAGATTACGCAAGAAGAGTAATTCTGCATTTAACCCTATTTTCCCAGTGCAAAAATTGTTGGATGGAAGGATTTTTAGAGAATCGGTAATTGAGAATCGCAAAACGATATGTAGATAAAACGTAGCAATTTTTTTGCGATTCCCTCGCATTCCTTGTCTGTTATTCCGTAATTGCGAGTCGCAATTAAGGAATCCCTTCCCATTTATTCCTATGGGCCAAGAGGCCCATAGGAATGATTTGGAATTGCATGTGCAATTTGCGAGTACACAATAGGTACTCGCAAATTGCGCACGAAATTTCAAGGCTGCATGGGTTCCAAAAGGACAACGTGTTGCACCCCTGAAATGTGCATGTGTGCAGATGTGGCGCACATAAATGCCCTAAGGGCATGTATGTGTGCCACATGGCACTTTTAAAAAAGCAAAAAAGATCTTTTTTCAAAGAATTTGCAAATTACCACCAACTGTAAGTTTGTGGTAATTTGCGCTTTGTGATGCCAAATTCACACAACTTAGGTGCTTTCTACATCGCATTTAAGGAATCGCAATTTGCGATTCTTTAATGCAACATCCCAAAAGGCCCTTTCCCATTCGCAAATGGGCCGATTCTGACAATCGGCCCGTTTGCGAAGGAGAATTGGGTTTCATACATATGCCCCAATATGTGCAATTGGGGTAGGATGTTCCCCAAATTACTTCCCACATTTAGCTCCAGTTTCTTAGTTCAAAATACAGCCTCATACCCAAAATAGCACTAATTGCAACAGAACATACACAGAAGCGTGAGCAGCCACTCCAGCTTGGTAAATATGCTCTTGAGGTAGGATTTTTCACCCCCAAAAGACTCTTAATCATGCGAGGAGGCTTATATAGGTAACTGAGTGTCAAAGCGTAATGCAGAATTACCAAAATTACTCTGATTACTCCGGCGTAGTTGAAATTCTGCCCAGACCTTTTCATATTGTTATAGGGCCTGGAAATCAAAAGTAATTGTTTTTGGAAACAGAAAGAAGGCAGCTGGCTAATGCAGCTTTATTTCATAGTGTAACCTTCTGCACATAGCCAACACATTTTCAGGGAGTTGTCTCAAAGTTTATTTTTTTTGGTACGTCTGCCCTTGAGATTGCTTCAGCTGTTTACCAGACTTTATGAAAATAAGCATGAGAAATACAATGATATGTAAAAGGGAATTGCTCAGCCTTTATCCACCAGATCTTTGCTTGCAATGTCACACACTATAGATCGCTCCGTAGGACAGCATTTGGTGTTTAGAATGACAGTTAATTTTAAGTTACCAGATCTTGTTGCTTTTTGCCCATGTCTGCAATCTACATCTAGAAGGTTTAGTAAAAGAGCTGTAATAACCCGGTTGAGAGATACTTTGCAGCTGTCTTTACTACTGTGGCATAAAGACAGGTGTTGCAGGAGAGAAGCCTAAGCAGGAGACACAGGTAGAGTGATGCTTGCCCCATAATACAGCTTGTCCAATGCACCTGCAAGGTGGAACATGCAAACAAAACCTCACCACACCTTATAAAATGTCAGGTGCTTTATAACCCCCAGTAATAGAGTCCAATCGAAATTTAAAGTCCATCTCCCAACCCAGACACAGTCTCCCTACTTCTGTCCTAGATTACATGCAAAAGTGCCTGGCCATCCTCTTACTCTGTCATCAGGACCACTTGGCGATCTGCCTCAAGTCGAGACATTTGAGGTTGCATGGCAAGAAACAGAGAGCACCTGAGAATTCAGATACACTCAATAGCCCAGTCCATAGTGTGGGAAGTGCGTTTGGCATCCCCTCCCGGTCTACAGTACACCGTAGGCCTAGTGCAAATCACTCACGCATGATGTGCAGTGGCGTAGCTAGGACTTAGGCCGATTGTGGCGGCCCCTGCTTTTGCCACCTGCAGCAGGCAAATGTAAGAGCGGGGGTGTTGCTGGTGATTCCTGCGGCCGCTGCCCCACGACAGCCACAGGTAAGGGGGGAGACCGCAGGCCACTGCTCCCCAAAACCCGTGCCGCCTGGGGCAGGCCACCTCTAACACCACCCCCTTCCTTGCTACGCCACTGATGATGTGTACATGTCAAAAGACCAATTTTGTACCCAGTGTTCGAGATCTACAAGCAGCTGTGGCACACTGGACTAATGTGCACATCTGTTATAAGGCAGGGTACTTTGCTGGAAAAATATTTGCAGAAACAACACACATTGAACTACTTGCTTAAAAGGGAAACTCATAAGTACAGACAACATAGATATAAAAATAAACATTAAGAATTAAACATGACACTAAAAAACATTCAATCTCCAAATAAAATAATATTTTTTATTGTAACAAGTAACACCTTACTACTGGGCATAGTCCTCCTGATGATAACAGAATGGCAGCCATGCTGTTTCTATGAATCTCCTGTGCAGTGAAGAGAACCTCAGATACCACCTATGGGGCTTGGACGATACCCAATCACATCCTATGCCTTCTGTCTTGCCCAGCAATAGCAGCCATCCCAGTGTATTTGGAATGTTGTGGCATTACTGGTGGGGGCACCCTCTGCAATACAATGTGCTGTCATTCTACATTTCCATCTTTGTTGTACTAATCAACAGGGAGTCTGGTCCATCGTAAAGCTGGTGGTATTTGATGCGAACCTCCTCTTTGAAGACCTCCAATTCTTCCTCTGAAAATTCTTGTCTCAGGTATTTGGAGGATCTCAACAACAAAGGGAGCTGCACAATTGAAGATGTCTCTATGATGGTCCTTGTATGGCTCAGGAATGGCCTACTTCTTGTTTGAATATGTCCTAACACATTTGTCACTGTTGGTGGAAAACTACCCCTTGAATACAGAGGTCTCCACCTCAGTTTCACATTGCTCCGCCTTCATAGTTTGGATGAAGAAATTGAAGGGAAAAATATCTCCCTGGTGGTACCTGACAACAAATTAGAATGTCATGAGTTTTAGACTAAATAAGTAGGAGAATGTGACTATTGAGATGTGTAGGTGTTCTCTGGCATGTGTTATATGTCGGTCTCTGCACCCTAAAGATGGGGTGTATTGATGTTAGTGGAAATTTCAAGTGAGGATGAATTATGCTTGTAGTTGTAAGATGAAATATTTAGATAAATATATGTATTTGCAGATGCATATCTAATACAGAATTGAAATTTTGGACGTGACGTCATAGAAGTGCACCAGTCTCAGAATGGTATATATAGACAGCATCATAGTCTATGATTCATCTTTGGCTCAACACTGTTCAACCACTGAGATGCAGCAACCAATCTGGTAGCTCAGGTGGAATGAGAAGCCTCTAACGGGCCACACAACTGCAGAATCTGGCATTTGCCTTGTGTTCCACCCCGGGAAACTGGATGGGTCATAGTTCACAGGTCCTATGTACATGTAATTCCTGTTCGAAGGTGATGTTCTGCAACATATATTAGGCTACAATAATCTTGTAGAACAATTCTGCAGAGTACTGGAGCACCATTAACATTTGAGCTCGTAATCAGGGCCTTAGTATAAGCTGGGCGATAAAGTCAAGGAGTCAGAGGTTGTGGTATCTGAACTGCATTTGACCCAAAAAGCTATAAACGAACAATTGCTGGACTATCAGGTGCGGAAACTTAAGTACAGAGCTGAAGATGCTGAAGGCCACAAACGGTGGAATAACGTACGAGTGATTGGCCTTCCTGAAGGAGCAGAGGGCCCAGAAATGGTATCATACTTAGAGTCTTGACTGAAAACTGTTGTGGCCCTTACCCTCCTAACCCCCTGCTTTGCAATTGAGAGAGCACACAGGGTCTCTGAATGGTCATCAGCACTGAGATGCCCGTCAGGCCAGTGGTCGCCAAATTGTTACATTATAATGACAGAGACACCCTCCTACAATGGGCGCGGGAGGCCGGCACATTCAGAAAAGACAATGGGCAACTGACTCTCTTCCCAGACTATACAACTGCTGTACAGGCCAAATAGGCCTCTTTTATAGGGGTTAAGAGGGTAATGTGAGGAGAGGGCCCACGCTACTCACTCTTGTTCTCAGAAAAACGGAATATCAATGAGGATTGTGTCTCCTACTTCTGACAGGATCCAGAGGAAGCGTGGTTCTGGAAAGAAGTGTTTCAAGCAGGAGAGGAGATGACTCTGTAGGCCCTGAAGGAATGAGGCGAGAGGCAGAGGAGGAGAAGCTGCTACAGGGGGCCCTTGTTGCAGTGTACTGGTAAAACCTGCCATGACAGTGACACAAGAGACAGGGTGCTGCCCAACAGGCAGCAGAGGTGATCCCCAATATCAAGGCCACAAATACCGAGGGGTAATCAGCCTTGGCACACAGAACGGGGGGCCCTGTGTCAGAAGAATAGGAGTCCGCTGTTGTCCTCCCCCTGGAACTCACTCACCAGATGGTGGATGATCTACTGAAGTGGACATGATGGAGTTGACTGGGCACTGGGAGAACTGCTGGGGTCTTCGTGAGCTGACGAGAGGGTATGGTTCCATCCACCTGGTTCCCGGAGACATCTTACTGATTTTGAGGTCCCTGGGCCAAACATAATTTCGGACTCCATGTTCGGAACAATTCTGAATTCAATATGTATTTTCAGCTCATTTACACCCTCAGCAACTATGATCCAATCATTGACAACCCTCATTGTTGACCCCAAAACTTTTTAAGGATCCCCAGTCCTTTAGGGGTCCCCATTCAGGGCAAAGCCTTTTCATATTTATGAGATATTGGAGACCTGGGAGCCCCTCTTCAAGTTGCGCATATAGCCCCATCATTTTTGCCTTATGCCACTGTTTTAGACTTTCTTGAAAGTTTAATGATGGAGCTCTTAAAAAGGTGGGGGCCCTGGGCAACAACATACTTTGCCCATGCATTAAAACGTCTTTGGTGGTTCCCCCCTGGAGACCCTGGTGGGGGTGCTGTGGTCGGCCTGGAGGCTCTGGCATCCAGTGGGAATGCTGAAACAACAAGGAGTCTGGTGAGATGAAGGTGGAGAGTTTGACCTAAATTTGAGCCCACCCTCACCTCCAATCCCACAGAGTTTGAAATGGAAGATGAACGCTGTGACAATATTTTTAAGTATTACTGTTTGTGTGGCCAGTCGTTGCTGTTAGGACACATGTTTTCTTTGTTATGTAGGTTTCTGAGTCTCAGGGGGGGTGATTTGGGTGCGGGGTGGCCAGGATGAAGGAGGGAACATGGGGGAGGGGAGGGAGGGGATGCAGCTTGACAGCCACCATAACATCCGCAAAGCACATGTTCAAACGTATGGCATTGAACAATAGGGAAATGAGAGCAACACCACAAAATCCAACATGGACCTTAAGAGAAAGAGGCTGCATATTGCTATGCTGCATCAGACACATCTCACAAAAGTAGAGGCTGACAGGATACAGCCCCCCTGGCGATGTCAGATACATGCCACCACATACTTAGCGTTTGCACATGGAGCACTCATTAAGTGAGGGTGGGGGTCCCATTTGAGGCCACGATGGTTAAAGTTGATTAAGATAGTAGATACGTCCTGTTGGCTGAGGAACTGCATAGAGCCTGAACACCCAGCAGATCTGGTCTAATGGAGGAGGTCCATCTCTTATACCCATTGAGTTCTATGTTTAAGTTGCAAGGGAAACCTAGGATGACAGATGCTTTGTAGGGGGAAGTACTGGAAGTGGGAAGTTTTAGGGGAAGAAGGAACTGTTCAATTGATGTTATGCACACCAAGTTTTGCTACGTAGCCGACACTGAGACTACTCACTGTAAATTGTATGAGACTGCTATTTGAGGGGCCGACTCCCATCTCCAGGGTCACTACCTCACCTAGGAATACTTCTTGTGTACCCTCCAGCCGACCCAGATGACTAAACCATTAATTTTGTCCTGGAACATTAACGGCCTCCTGGATCGCATTCAACTAATGGCAGTACTTAAATATGCTAAATGCTTTCTGGCCCTAGTCTTCATGGTCCAGGAGGCCCACCTAATGAGTTCCATATGACCTTAGGAGTTTAGGTATGAAAGGATTATCCATGCCGGATTCACAAGGGGCTCCAGGGCTGTTGCCATACTTCTACCCAGATCCATCCCTATGTCAATCACATCTATGATTTAAGACATTACCATGTAGATTTGTGGGATTAGAATGAACCCTGGAGAGTAGACAATGCTATTTGTTTAGTATATTTGTTCCGCCCCAGCTTCAAACTGCACCCCTGGAAGCCCTGACGGCTACCATCTTGGGACTGCCCAAGTGGTGACCATAATAGATGGCGACTTCAACACTGTCCTGAACCCTGACATTGGCATCACAGGCACTCCCACAACCAAGCGATTGACTGGGTCCAAGAGACTGAGATTGGATGGGAACATTAGGCCTCTGTGACAGCTGGTGGACCCCTTACCCCCAAGCTAAGGAACATACTCACCATTCAGCCCCCCACAATTTGCTCACTGCATCGACCTCAGACTACTTCCTGCGACCAACATGCTACACTTAAACTTGGTCACTATTTGCCCCAGTAGTATCTTGGACCACTAGGGGGCCCTAAGACCTATTTGGCACTTCAACGCTTGATACTTGAGAATAGAGAAATGCAGGAATTCTTCTCCTCCACAATAGACAACTATTTCACCCTTAACCAAGGAACTGAAGACTCTCCAAGACACTATGGGCAGTAGGTAAGGCTACCAACAGGGAGATTATCTGGAAGCTATTTATAAGTATGACGACATAGCCTGGGTGGCTCTGGAGAAAGTGGTCAGTAAGTAACATCCCTGACATCTCTAAAAAAATGTTCATGCGCGAACAAAGATGGGTGTACTGTCTGAGAATATGGATAAGGGGCCTCAATGATGAGATACCATGGTAACAATTGTAATAACACACACACACACATTGCAAAAAGCTCTAAGCAGTTGAGGCCTGTCACATGCCACCTTATGTGCCCCAAGGAGATAACACACGCTATTAACATACACACCATTGTGTGCCATTAAGTGAACACCAACAAAAAAACTCCTCCTCCACTAATAGTCTGGGAAGGATGTACGTACGTATGCAACTGGCACGCACTTAGAACTTCCAATAAATGGAATTGCTTTTGGAATTCACTAAATACATGACCCACCTTTACCATTAGGTGCTTTAGCATAGAGTTATGTATATAAATGGTCGCTTTTGTTTTGGAGACATGCAAGCTGGGTAAGTACATTTCCCATGATTTGGTCTATACTTGCTGTTACGCCTGTCTGGGTAAGCTTCCCGTGGACGGGATGGCATAATGACAACACACAGCGTGCCATGTGGTGATTGCACAGCACGGAGAAAGGCGCTTTGATCTGTTGGCCACTTGAATGCTGGTGTTCCAGCTGAATGGAATTGAAAGGAGTTTGAGACTAATGACAGGGAGGGTGGCTCCTTGAGCTAAACATAACCAAATCTGGTATTGCAGCTGCATGAAATTGAAAGGGGAGTGTAAGACAGTCCTTTTGGAATATTAAAAAAACATTTACACCCTTACTCCCTTGTTCATCGGGAGGAAGGAGAAAATGCCAACAGGTTTACAGAAAGGAATCCACCATGACGAGGTAAGAGGGCTACGGTTATGTTATGTTAAATGTTAAAAAATATTTGTAACGCGCACTTTCACCATCGGTTTCTTGGCGCTCAATGACAAATGACGATGAGCCAGGATGAGAGAGTTAGTCATATGCGGAGTGAAAAAGCAGGGTTTTTAGAAGTCTGCGGAAACAGTCGTACTTTGGGCACAGACGAAGTGCAGGTGGCAGAGAGTTCCAGGTAGAAGGAGCCAGGACAGAAAAGGACAGGTCACCGTGTTTTTTCCTTTTAAACTTAGGGGTCTCAAGGAGATTAAGAGATGCTGATCGAAGAACTCTAGAAGGGATGTGACGGGACAGGCTCGAAGAAATAAAGGCGGGGGCTGCATCCGAGAGGGCCTTAAAGGTAGAGCATGCCAGTTTGAAAATGCAGCGTTTGGGAATAGGGAGCCAATGCAGACTGTGGAGGAGGGGAGTGACGTGCCGATATTTGGACTGGTGGAAAATCAGGCGGGCAGCTTGATTCTGCACCAGCTGTAATCGATGAAGGTGGCAGGCAGGAATGCCCGCGTACAGCATGTTGGCGTAGTCGAGCCTGGAGGTGATGAGTGCAATGACAACTAGGGTCAGGGCTTCTTTAGTGAGAAACCTACTGATCTTGCGGATCCGCCTGAGATGGAAAAAACAGGCTGAGGTGACCGAGTTGATTTGCGGTTTCATCGAAAGGTCATCAGAAATGATCACCCCCAGGCTTTTGACTGAGCGCACAGGAGTGGGTGCAGTCCCCAGAGCTGGAGGCCAGAAGGTGGAGTTCCATGGGTGATTGGGACCACCTACCAAGACAAGCTCAGTTTTGGTAGGGTTCAACTTTAGGTGGCTGTGATACATCCATTCCGCAATGGACATCATAGTGGACTGGAAATTAAGACGGGAGGAAGGGAAGGAATCTATGGAAAAGATTAACTGAAGGTCGTCCGCATAATTAAAGATTGTGACCGGGGAGTTGCGGAGGGAGGCTAGGAGGGGTTGGAGATACAAATTGAAAAGAAGAGGGGATAATGCAGAGCCCTGTGGGACGCCGCAGGGAAGGGATGTGTAGGGTGCGGACAAAGTGGAGAGATGGACGGACTGTGACCGCTGGTGAAGGAAGGATCTAAGCCAGTCAAGGGCCACTCCCTGGATGCCGGCGTTGTGGACACGGTCGATCAAGGTGGTGTGATCGACCGTGTCGAAAGCCGCCGAGAGATCCAGAAGGACAAGGGCCTGAGAGATGTTATTGTCAGCGCCCTTCCTGAGGGTGTCCATGACTGCTACTATGACCGCCTTGGTGGAGTGGAGGGGTCTGAAACCCGCTTGTTGAGAGTCCAAAAAGGACGATTCCTCTATAAAAGAGCTCAGGCAGCGGGTGACGTAGGTCTCCAGAATTTTTCCTAGGTAAGGGAGGAGGGAAATGGGTCTGTAGTTACTGAGTGTTGTGGGATCGGTGTTGGGTTTCTTTAAGATAGGTACAATGGCTGCTTGCTTGAAAGAGAGAGGGACCTCCCCCGTAGCAAGAGAGTTGTTAAGTAATGCAAGGGGGGGGCCTGGACACGTGAGGAAGGCTTCTCTCAGGATCTGCGGGGGGCAGCAGTCATTTGGGGAACCCGACCTGACTTTGTGAAGGAGTGAGGCGAATTCTTGTAGAGAGATGGGAGGAAACTCCGACAAGGTGCTGGTGTTTTTAGGGGGAAGAGGAGGGGGGATAGGAGATGCCGGGGTCGGGATGTTGTTTTTTATTGTAGTAATTTTCTCAATGAAGTAAGAGTTAAGTGAATCACAGAGGGATTGAGTCGGCTGGGGCTGGGGGGTAACCCTATCCGGCAGGGAGAGCTCATTTACAATAGAAAAGATGTCTTTTGATTTGTTATTTGAGTCCAAGATTATTTTGGAGAAATATGCCATTTTAGATGCCAGGATCGATTGTTTGTAGGATTTCAGAGCCTCAATGTAAACTAGTTTGAGTTGAGGGTCATAGTGGCGACGCCAGCGGCGTTCAGTTTGCCGCAGGGCAAGTTTGTCCGCTTTAAGTTGGTCTGTGAACCAGCGTTGTGCGTCGTGGGGGCGCTTAGCTTTAATCTTTTTAAAAGGGGCTACTTTGTCACTAGCCTAACGTAACCATTTATCAAGATTGTCAGCCTGAACCTCAAGTGAGGTCAGAGAGGTGGGTACGGTAGAAGCTAGTGAGGCATGAAATTCAGACAGATTGGCTCTTTTCCAGTTGCGAGCCATAAGATTCTTAAGTCGGGGGGGAGGACACAGAGTGTGCAAGTGAAGGTAAAAAGAGATGAAATAATGGTCAGACCAGGAACAAGGGCAAACTGAAGGAGGTGAGATGTCGAGGTCGGACGTCCAGACTTGGTCGAGAATGTGACCTTTCTGGTGGGTGGGGATGTGAATGTGTTGGGAGAGATTCATGCCTTTTAAAAGGTCTGTGAATTCCAGCGACAGTTGGCTTTCGTGGATATCAGAAGGCCAATAGTTAAAATCGCCAATTACCATGATGTTAGCATGGTTAATTGCTAATTGGGCGATAGTGTCGCTGAAGAGTTTAGGAAAGAGGGGAGTACCCCTCCAGTTTAGAGGTGGAGGGGAGTACCCTCTCTACAGTACTCACTTGTTACAAGTACCTGTATATAGTGTGTGACTTCAGGGGTTCCTGAGCCCTTCCTCCAAGGGGCTCAGATTACCAAAAGTCGGGGCAACAGATTGTGAGCTGGCCTCACAATATAATGTATATTTAAATGCAAGTGCAGTGTCACTTACACATGGCATGTTCTTGTTTGTTGTTTGTTGTTTGCTCACATACCCTTGCGGGTCAGTCTATGTCGAATCATATAGCACAAATGGATGATCATTATTGTATTTCAGGTACCTAGGTGCCTAAGATTTGAGAGGGTCGACAAAGATCAGCCCTACACTGATCTTGTGTTTCTGTCCTGAAGAATGTCACGGACACGCATGAGTCGTCAGGCAAAAACTTATTGATGATGTGAGTGGTGATGGGGTACAAGTTCCCTTTTACCCCACATTGGTTTTTAATACCAGGTGGTACTCCATTTAAATATAAAGGCCAGTCTGGTATATCACATTGGCTTTTAATTTTTCTATTTCACGGGTCCATTCTTAGTATGAGCTGCCTCCCCGAGCTTCAGGTGTAGGCCCACTCTTCATCAAATCGGGTTTTGGAAGAGCATGGGGAGTCCCATGATGAAGCATGACACCTGGTGGTGTGTGAAGACGTCCCGACTCATTTTTGTGTATGTCCAAAGATAGGCTGTTGTTAGGTGTAGCATTGTTTTAACTATTTTCTCAGGTGGCTTAGTAGTTTTAAAAAAGTGAGTAAGGCTACCATCAGGGGGACCATTAAGAGTTACATCAGGAGTAAAGAATGGGAGAAAGTCCAAGACTTAACTGCCCCAAGTATCTCACATTCTTGACTTAGATAAACAGTACACAATGCAGCTGACTGAGACCCTAGGCAGAAAACTAACCCTATCTAAAACGACCCATCATCAGACTGACATTTAGGAAGCCTGTCAGTGCCGGAGAGCCTCGACGTAAAAAGAATATGAACAGGGCAGCAAATCCGGTAAGCTCTTATACTGGCTGGCTACCAGAGACATGATCTCCTGAATTGTCCCAGAGATACCAGGCTCAGAGGGAACACAAAACTATGGCTCCCTTGAGGTCTTTGCCGCATACTACAAATCACTCTATGCAAATAAGTCACGCCACGTCCTCCCTCTGAGACTCAGAATCCTATCTAATCCTAGATTACATCCCTCTGGAGACTCTCTCCCATACAAACTAATCCATCCTTGAGGACCTGATTACTGTTGAGTAAATTGGTGCAGTGATACAGGGGTTGAAATCAGGTAAGACATTGGGAGCAGATGGATTCCCGATGGAATACTATTAAAAATACGCAGACGGGCTCTCACCTCATCTTCTCGCTCTCTCTCAGTAGGGCCTGGAAACGGGACACTTTCTCCCAGATATAGATTTGGCCACAGTCTTGGTCATACCCAAACCAGGTCACCCACCAAATCAATGTGCCCCCTATAGACCTATATCCCTCATCAGCACCAAAATAAAGATATTTGCCAAACTGCTAGCTAATAGACTTCTCCTGATACTGCACAGACTAATGCAGCTTAATGCTGGGCTGGAGCACGCACCATTGCCTACACCAGGGTACATGTCGCCATGGCCCAAAGACCATAACTGAGGGAACCCCTGTCCCTTCTACTTATAGAGTTTTAAAAAGCCTTTGACTCAATAGACTGGCCCTTTCTCCCCATGTTCTGGAGAGTATGAAGTTGGGCCCCATACTATGCAGATATATTCAACTCCAGTCCGCCGCACCCCAGGCCCGCACGCTGATCAACAGTGTACTTTCCTCACCTTTCCCCATCAAACTGGCAATCCAAATAGGTTGCCCATTATCCCCAATTCCCTCAGCTCTTGCAATGGAGCTGCTAGTATGACTGTTACACTGTGATGCCTGTGTCTCTGGCTTGCATGGGTGGATGGGACCAAAAGACTGCATCTCACTATACGCTGACAACATTCGTCTGTTCTTCTCACATCTGAGCTACACAGGCCCATGATGTATGGAAATCCTCACCCTTTATGAAGAGGTCTCCGGCCTCCGAGTTAATCATAATATGTGACTGCTAGTGCCACTGAACGAAGGCCCACTGACTACAGCCTAGCTCATTTTTTATACCTGTTCAACTCACAAGCTTCAAATACAGAGGAATCCATGTATCCACTGACCCACAACGCAACTGGGACCTCAACATGACCCAGTTCACAAGGTCTGGGAAGGCAGACTCACAGAGCTTGAGCTCTCTGCCCCTACAGGTGCTAGGGAAAATCGTCTTATTCAAAATGATGATTCTACCCCAATTCCTATACAAGCTGCAAACCTTCCCTCTCTATCCTGAGCACATGGTTTAGAGAACTATCATTAATGATACGTTCCTTCATATGGTCCAACCCTTCCCCCCACATCGCACATAAGAAATGTAGGAAATCAGTGTACAATGGGGGCATCGGCCTTGCAAACCTTGACCTCTACCATGGAGCAGTGCACCTTCTTGTCATCAATGACTGGCTGATGGAGGTGGGACGATCCAGCATATCATGTTCTCACTCTTGGGACTCGAGCAGCTGATGGGACTACTTTACAATAAACCCTCCCCTGTGCCCTCTCAATTGTCACAAGAGTGGTGCTTGGATGCTAAAGGGTCATCCTAAGAGACATAGGATGGGAGAAAACCTTGATGCAACAAACCCCCCTATGTCAGTGGTATGACTCGCACACATTGCACAAATTACGGGCTTTCAGTGTGGGACAGGATTGGTATCACCAATCTAGAGGATATGTGCCAAGGAAACACAATTTGTTTCTTCCATGACCTACAGACACAATTCACCGTTTTGAAGATCCAATTCCACCAGCACCTCCAGCTCTGTTATGCACTCACAACTCAAGGGACTTCCTGAACACCCTCAAAGTCAAAATATTGATGGGAAAACTAGAGAAAGGGGGCATCTTTGAAATCTACTTAACACTGTCTTTACATGCACCAGATGGGTTTCCAAGCCTGTGGCAAAAATGGGAGAATCAGGACGGACACTCAGAGGACACAGACTGGATACTAGCATGCATGGCCCCACTAGAAATCATGATTTCCCACAAGATTCAGACTCATGTAGTTGAATTATTTACACACCACCTATCTCACCCCATGATGCCTATGGCATGCAGGGAACTTCACCACTTCTGCATGCCCCCGCTACCCATCCCTGACTCAGACTTTTACCATGTGGTCTGGAAATGGCAACCCATCACAGCATTATAAATGATCTAACTCGAGTACTCTTCCCTGTCACTCAAAGAAACCCTGCTGTTGGTGCTGGATCATTTGGGGGAGAGCCGTGGAGACCGGTGTCTGATTGGGATGGCCACCATCATGGCCAAAAGAGATATTACTAGGCTTTCCTGTTTTCAGTTTCTATTTTTGGTAAATTCTGGTGGTGTTTTTTCAGTGTTTTCCAGTGATTTCAATACCTCAAAAAACAGTGCTTCTCAGTGGTTACTCATTTTTGCGCCATAAAAAACAACTGAAATTGTGTTTTACCGGTGTTTATGGAACACTTTGCTTTTATTATAGCTTGCTTTCTTACTTGATGCATGGTATATAGATAGTCTATGTACAGTGTAGATGAGGTCCAAATATATTTATACAAGTCAAATTTATTGTAGTACACCATACAATATTTCCTCAGTGAATCTTTGGTCATTCGCACTCTATCTTTCCTTCCCATGTACACTTTTATTTGTGAAAAGGCCCTCTCAACATTGGCACTTGAGACCGGCACCGCCAAAAAGCCAGTACACAATTTGCCAACTCTGGCCACTGACGTAGCTTTCCATGCCAATACTGGTGCACGTCAAGGTTGACATTCTCTGGGCCAGGTTCTGCAACATATGCGTTGAACTGGATGCATATGCCCTCAGAGGTATTAAAGCGGTCAAAAATGAAGCTGTACTTTTCAAAGTCTGGAGAAAATTCCCCTTTACGGAAGGGATCTAACACTTGTGCAGAGTACCAAAGTGAGGCTTCATTGACTTCAAACGCCATGGTTGGTGAAGGGACATTTCTATGCATCATAGCTAGCCATTTCTCATGCATTGTAAAATAAAATTTCCTGAATTGGTTCTCAACACTTCTTTGCTCACCAAGTGGCAAGCATTCTAACAGGGAACATGTTGCAGTGACAAATTCACTAAAAGTGTCGCCTAGCCTAATCTCGAGGAGATGTTTGACATCTACACCAATCATGCTGAACACTTGTTAGACAAGGGTGTTTTCAGACTCTAGTTTTTTGATTATGTACAGTACAGCAGTAAAAATCTAAGAATGCAGTAGAGTGTACTTTTTTGACATCACTATCAATATGCACCCGAAGATCCTCACATTTCTTGCCTTTTGCAACATCACTAAGCAAAAATTCAGTAAACGGTCGCCACATAGATAATATTGCATTCACGGCCTCGAGGACTGAGAACCACCGACTAAATGACACAGGTGGGATGACTCTTTCTTTGCTGCCACACAAAACACAAAATGAGAAATATTTGCATTTTAGTTCCCGCGCATAACTAAACAGTGCACCTGAATGGACTACAAAATCAATAGCATTCTTCATAAGCTCAGAAGATTATAGAGATGCTTCCAGCATACCATCTAGCAAGTGGCAAGGATCTCTTACAGGAAAACACTTCAGCTCAGGTATTGCTTTGGACAGGTCATCACATAACTTTTTCATATACGTAGCTGAATCGCTGCAAATACAAACAATATCACTCCAATCTTTGTTAAACTTGGTAAGAACTCTCTGCAGCAGTATTCTAAGTGACACCGCGTTGCATGTTTCCAGTACATCTAGATCTACCATGATGGTATGTCTGTAGCATCCTATTTTTGAATCATAAAATATGATTAGCACTGCCACTGCTGGGTCGCCACGCATCTCTGGAGTTTCATCAATGGTAACAGAGATCTTTACATCACCTTCGAATAACTGAAATCTGTTCAATATCTGCAAGGAACACCCTTGGAAGGTATTTGTCATACATTTGTGTTGCTTTTGGTAATGTTTTGTATGCTGGTGCACGCTTGCGGAACAGATTCCCAATCGGTCCATCGGCTTGGTGTAAGCTGGTTCCAGATTGCACTAGGGCACGTACAAATCCATTTGCCACATCCTTCCTCACGTTTTCTTTTGAAGCGTGTCATTGTCTCAGCAAGAGACATCTGGCATAGGCTGACGCTATTAGGTGGCTCTTTCAAGTTCAAGTGGGTCTTGGTGACAAGATGTTCAGCAATTCAGCTTGCAGTCTTCCCAGTTACTATTGGGACAGTCACTCAAACCTGCAAATTAACATCTTTTGCCCACGCACTTCTTCAACCACAAAATCTTTGTTTTCCAGCACATAATCTTCTGCCGTCTTTATTCTGCGGGGAATGTTATTCTGCACAAAGTAGATCAATACAAAAAAACACTTAGAAACCGGTTGCATACTGTTGAGAAAATAATGAGAAAGACCACATTTTCATTGTCTTCATGATTTTACCAAACTTGTTTAAGTTCATTGCCAATTAAAAGTTCTACATCTGAATGTGTTTTTATTTGAAGATCTGCCACCAGCAAGATAAATTAACAAATGTAAAGGATGCATGACTGCAGGCAGTGTGAAGTACCAGGAAGGACTCAAGAGACCATGAGAGATCCTGCCTAATGTACTCAAAAGAAACTTTAAAATAAATGGAATAAGGGTTATCGCCCTCCTCAGATGGCACGTTTCATCCTAGGATCTACAACTAGAGGATCTTGCTTAAATCACACCTATACTACCAATAACTATATTACTTTTCAGCTAAATCCACAGTACTGGTGCCTTGATGTCTGTAAGGTTAAGTCAGCATTATCAGGCAGAGCGCATGATGAAAGGGACAAGCAACCAGCACACAAGAAAAGAGGCAGGAAAACACCTCAGGGAAAGTGTAGCAGCTGTAATGCAAGAAGTGGCAGCGTTATGCTAAATGTGGTATGTAAGCCTAAGACATTTATTGATTTATTTACTGATGTTTTCCATTGCTTGAGCTCCACCCACCCGGCACTCTGATGCTGTACAAAATGATATAATGATAGTATTATTGGAGGAAACTAATGAAACAATTTCAGAGCTGTGCAATACCAGGAGGAAAAGAAGCACTGGGTTATGCTGAACACTTGGCAGACAAGGGTGTTTTCTGACTCTAGGTTTTTGATTATGTCCACTACAGCAGTCATGTTTTCCTGTAAAAATCTAAGAATGCAGTAGAGTGTACTTTTTTTGACATCACTATCAATATGCACCCGAAGATCCTCACATTTTGTGGGCCGTGGCAGATGGAGTGATTTCCCAACCCTGAAACCGCTGGTGGCGCTGATCTGTATTTAGTGCATGCACTGCACAACCCTGCACACATTTACATCTTGCAGTGACATTGCGAGTGCGGCCTGCGTGCGTGACTTGGCTGACCAGGCACGGTTTAATAACCTGAGTGCACGATTAATGGATAAATAAGAGTGGCGAAGGGCTGAAGTTATGAATGGCTTGATGACCCCCGCAAAGCTGGGGTAATGGGTGGCATAATGAAACTTGAGGGGGCCCCCCTGCAAGGTACGTGGAGGGGCCCCCTCCGGGCACAATCAGTCTTGACCTTCTGCATTCTATTCAACATGCCAAGGGCTCTAGAGCCAACGTAAAGACCATCTATACAGGACAGGTGGCACCCCATCTACTCCCTCTCTCCAGCTAAACTAGGTTGGGGAAGCAAGAAACACATGAGCGTGCCATCTCTTTTCCCGGTGCCCACCCCCGTCGCCCAATACTTTATTAATTTCCTGCCTTCCTAAAAATTAGCTTGGGTGTGCTGGACCCCCATTAGCGCCCTTCCAACTCAAGCAACATTGTATGGCGGTGCTTAAATGCCCTTTGCAGGGGCTCTACGAAGAGGTGCAAGAACAACAAAGCCTCATTAAGTAAATGGTCTTTTTAAAGACCTGTGAATGAATTGGGTGCGGCCGCAGGCAGAAAAACGGCAGACCACTGCAGCTCTTCTCCCCCACGTTAGGCAGGCAGGGGGCCTGGTGTTGCTCTGGCCCTTGCTCACAGGCCTGGACCAGGTTCCAATAACTCTCTCCCTTTTGGCTTCTGGTACAGCAGTTTGTCCCACTGAGTACCAGTTTTACATCAAGTATTTTACTTCTTGGCAAAGCCCTCCTGCCTCAAGGTGGAACGGAGTCCAATACATCTAACATGCAGAATTACAGACCCCCCCGGCCCACACACACACGTCATAGTGCAGTCACAGGCAGTATATGCAGTGCTGTTTGTTAGTTACAGACCTCCTCTCACCCGAGGGGCACGGTGCAGTCACAGGCAGTATGTGCAGTGCTGTTTAAATTACAGACCTCATCTCACCCCCAGGTCACAGTGCAGTCACGGGCAGTATGTGCAGTGCTGGTTGAGTTCAGACGCCCTGTCACCCCGAGGTGCACGGTGCAGTCACAGGCAGTATGTGCAGTGCTGGTCGAGTACAGACCCCCTGTCACCCTGTGGGGCACGGTGCAGTCACAAGCACTATGTGCAGTGCTGCTTGAATTACGTTACGTTATATACTTTTATTACGCGCACAGTTACTCAAGAGTATCCCGGCGCGAGTCTATAAGGGTGCTATATTCAGCTGCAAACAAAAAGATAGTTATTCAGTTTTTTTCTAAAAACCACTGGGTCCTGGATGGTGCGCATGGTCAACGGGAGAGAGTTCCAGGCAGTGGCTGCCTTCACTGTGAAAGAGCCACCCCCGATCCTCTGCCGCTTAAAGCGTGGAACTTGAGCAAGATACAAAGATGCGGAGCGCAATGCCCGCCCAGGTGCATAGAAGGAGATCTGCCTTTGTAGATAAAGGGGCCCGCTTCCATGAAGTGCCCGATGGGCCAGGATCAGTAGCTTAAATCTCAATCTAGCGGCTAACGATAACCAATGGTATAAATGAAGCTGGCTCTGTACACTGTCCCTAGATGTCAGCCCCGATAGCAGTCTGGCAACAGTGTTCTGGACCACCTGTAATTTCTTTAACAGATAGCCCGGAATGCCAGAAAAGAGGGCATTAGCATAATCCAACCGGAACATAATCAGTGCACATGTAATTGTTTGTCTCGCTGCTATTGGTAGAAGGGGAAAAAAGCTTCTAAACGATTTAAGCAGGCCGAAGCAGCCACCAACCAACTTCTTAATGTGTACCTCAAAGGAAAGACGTTCATCGAACCAAACCCCAAGGTTCTTTGCCGATTTCCCGGAGGAAATTGGACAAGGGTACTCAGGTGGTCAGAGCTGCTCTCGGAAATTCGGAGGAAACATGCCAAATAGCAGAATCTCCGATTTCCCCTCGTTGCACTTGAGCTGTGCCTCCGCCATCCAATTGAAGACTGAAGCCAAGCAAAGTTGTGCCTGAGATACCGAACCCCCCTCTTTCTTCCAAGTAAAGAGTAGCTGAGTATCATCCGCGTACGCTATCACCTTAGCCCCCAATTCCTCCGCTAAATAAATGAGTGGAGTCATATAGATAATGAATAAAAGGGGGCTAAGGGCAGACCCTTGCGGGACACCCATTGAAACTCCCTGGGGAGAAGAACAAAAAGGTGGAATCCATATCTGCTCAGTCCGAGCTTCCAGAAAGGAGAAAAGCCATTCCCATACAGCACCTGATATCCCAATCCTGGCCAGACGAGACAGGAGCAATTGATGGGGAACCGTGTCAAATGCGGCTGAGAGGTCAAGCAGGATAAGCGCCGCCCTCCTGCCCGCATCCAAGCAGTCCCGTATGGCCTCCGCCACCTCGACCAGCGCAGTTTCAGTGCTATGTCCAGATCGGAAGCTGGACTGAGCTGGATGTAGAATGGACTCCCTCCCACAAAGTCAGTCAGTTGTTTGTTTACAACCTTTTCACGTACTTTTGCTAGAGAGGGGAGTAAAGAAATAGGCCGATAATTCCCAGGACAGAGGGGGTCAAGCGATTGCTTTTTAAGAAGAGGCCGAATCATAGCTTCCTTCCAGGATGAAGAAACAACCGCTTCCGTCAAGGAGAGATTGATAATAGTGGTCACTTCTCTATAAACAGTCTCAGAGACTGCTGCCAATGTCCTGGCCGGGCATGGATCAGAAGGAGATCCTGATTTTAAAGCCTTAAGAATTTTAAGACATTCATGTGGGACCACTGGGCCAAATTCAGACAGTCCGCCTTCAGTGCCTTTTGACGGACCTACCAGAACTTCCTCTACATGGGCAATCCGAGGGATAAAGGTTGCTTGGATGCCTAGGATCTTATCCCTAAAGGCTCGGGAGAGAGTATCACATCAAGAAGGAGAGGAGGGCAT
Organism: Triturus cristatus; assembly: GCF_964204655.1. Classification (NCBI taxonomy): domain Eukaryota; kingdom Metazoa; phylum Chordata; class Amphibia; order Caudata; family Salamandridae; genus Triturus; species Triturus cristatus. The sequence goes on from NC_140583.1 coordinate 885,921,377, forward strand.
TACACTGGCTTGAGCCGCTGGGGACATAAAACTCTGAACAATCGCATATAGTTCCCTAGCGTTGTTATTAGCTGCTTCAATACGAGTAGGATAGAATTGCCCTTTAGCCTGCTTAATTGAAGCATAATAAGCCTTCTGCTTTTCCCTAAGCCTCCTCTTATCCTCCAGACTATATCCACCCTTCCTCCATGCCCGTTCCAGGGCCTTACAGTCATGTTTCAATCCCTTTAGCGAGGCGTTGAACCAAGGTTTAGACGAAGATTCTCTCGTCAGCCTATTTGGACAGGGAGGAGTCAACCTTGCCACTGCTGCCGAGACCCAACTAGAAAGCTCTGCCACCTGATCATTGAGATCTCCGATCAATTTAGGCTTAGAGGCTTCAAGCGCTGTGCTAAGTGCAGAGGGATCAATTTTCCCAAAAGATGAGTTATAGCTTGGAGGTACTGGAGGCTCAGTCCTAACTACCTCCCAAGAGAAATATGTTATATAGTGATCAGACGAGGTCACCGGACTGGTCTCCACCTCTAAAATCGGAAAATTAGAACAAATGGGATTGAGTACATGTTCGGCCTGGTGTGTAGGGAGGCTAAGATGTTGCTTAAGCTGAGCAAACAGCAACCCATCCAGCAGGTCCTGTGTGTCCTTGCTATCTATACAATCCAGATGTATATTTAAATCTCCAAGGATCAGGAAGTTAGAAAATCTGATCGCCCTGGAAGCAATGGCGGTGCCCCAATCTTGGAGAAACGACCCTGCCGGTCCTGGGGGTCTATAAATCAGTGACCCTCCAAGAGTGAAGTGTGCAGACATCTAAATACTAAAATCTAGTGCTTCACAGCTACTCCAAGTGGAAGCCTCTATCCTATGCAGCTTCCATTTATCTTTATAAATAACCGCCACTCCCCCCCCTCGCCCGGCCATCCGATCCGCCCGAGAGATTTTATTAGGCCTGGGCGTAGTTCGCGAAGTAGCACTTCGCGAAGCTACGCAAAGTGAAGTTCGCACTACGCGAGCTACGCGTAGCACTTCGCGAACTGCGTAGTGCCTTGTTCGCACTGTGCCAGATGTCGTTTTCAATGATTGCACAGTGCGGACAAGCAACCGGCACTGTGCAATCATTGAAAATGGCATCTTGCACAGTGCGAGCTATAGTTTTCTGCTGCTCGAGTAGATTTTTACTCGAGCTTCAGCTTTCTCAACGCGAACTGGTAGTTTCTCATCGCGAGCGGTCGCGAGCATACGCGACCACTCGCAATGAGAAACCTGACCTCCTCGCGTTGGGAATCTCGCCGGGAGTTTTATTTTCCATGCTCGCGATCGCCAACTTGAAGTTGCTGATCGCGAACAAGGAAAAAGTCTCGCCGGGATGTCATTTTGCTTGCTCGCGGTCGCCAACTTGACGTTGAGGACCGCGAGCAAGCAAAAAATTAACGCAGCACTACGCAACACTACGCTACGCGTGTTCGCACTGTGCTACGTGCAGTTCGCGTAGTGCGAAGTAGCGCGAACTTCGCAAACTACGCGAGCGTAGCGTAGTGCTTTGCCCAGGCTTAGATTTTATATCCCGAGGGTATGGCTAAAGTGACTATTGGATCGGAAAAGGAGTCAAGCCAGGTTTCTGTTAAAAATAGTAAATCAAGAGATCGTTCCTCCAGAAGATCGAACACTTCTGCACAGTGTTTTCTGAGGGACCAAGCATTAATGGAAGCTGCCCTAATCAGGCCTGCCGAAGACTGTTGTTCCCGAACCATACCAATCTCCTCCATATCTACCAGACCTGGCTTCCATACCAGCCCACATGCATAACAGGCATGCTCATCGATCTTACTCACATCTCAGCGTTCTGCCTGACAACTATGGGAGGGGGCTAGAGCCCGAAAAGAGGCAGCCGAGTACCTCCTACATAGTCCGGCAGGCTCGCGAGCAGCATGTCTTGCCCTGGTCGCTTCCGGGGCGCTGACGGGCGCAGACGGGCTTGCCTTAGGCACACCAATGGCGCGCCCGCTGCGCTCGTCCGCTGCACTCCCGAGATGCTCGCATGGAAATAGGCTCTGGTGCGAGACAGCTAGACCGCCAACTGAGCAAGATGGCGGCACCTCTCGGCACCAACGAGGAACACGGAAGCTCAGCGTGCAGTTAATGCAATGTGCAAAATACCAAGTGAGTCACAGATTTTAAAGTGCGGGTATGCGGGCAAATTGTTAAAAACAAAACACAGAGAAGCTGAGTTTTAAAAACTAAATGAGCAGCGTAACAAATTAAAAGGAATAACACACATGCGGCAGTAGCGAAGGTTTGTGCCAGAACAGTCCTACCCCTTAGACTCCCAGCCCGAGAAGCGCGCATGGAAATAGGCTCTGGTGCGAGACAGCTAGATCGCCAACTGAGCAAGATGGCGGCACCTCTCGGCACCAACGAGGAACACGGAAGCTCAGCGTGCAGTTAATGCAATGTGCAAAATAGCAAGTGAGTCACAGTGAATTACAGACCTCATCTCACCCCCAGGTCACAGTGCAGTCACGCGCAGTCTGTGCAGACCCCAAGCATCCTCCTAAACTCGGCCAGCTCCCGATTCTAGTTAGGGGATTGCGTGTTTGCAGTAAGAATCATTTCCAGCTCCTGAAGTGATAACACCAACAAGCACACGTATGCTGGCTTCTATCCTGTGGGTGCCCCGGCTGCGGGCCGTGACGGATGGGGTGATTTCCCAGCCCTGGAGTCGCCGGCGGCGTTGATCTGTGTTTAGTACACGCACCATACAACCCTGCACACATTTACATCTTGCAGTGACATTGTGAGTGTGGCCTGCATGCGTGACTCGGCTCACCAGGCACGGTTTAATAACCTGAGTGCACGATTAATGGATAAAAAAGAGCGGCAAAGGGCTGGAGTTATGAATGGCTTGATGACCCCCGCAGAGCCGGGGTAATGAGTGGCGTAACTTTAGCCAGGCAGGGGGCCTGGTGTTACTCTGGCCCTTGCTCACGGGCCTGGACCATGTTCAAATAACTCTCACCCTTTTGGCTTCTGGTACAATTCGGGTTATATACACAATACACTCAAGCACCTTGGGGACATAGCGAACATTGAAACAGGAGGGCCTCTTGCAATACCCTGGTTTGGGACGGTCCCCGTAAACACAGAGGGGAGCTCTGCAGAACTTACCTGCTAGGCGTTGGAACACTGGCGGTCGTCGTCTGGTCATCATGGTTGCCTGATGTGTGGTGAGGTGTGTGGGGCCAGACAAAGTCCGGACAGTATTTTCAATGGGACCTGGCCCCACCCACCAACCTTGCCAACCAATGTGTTTCCCTGAATTTAATGGGGGTGACTCACGCTCCGAGCTGCTTCCTTCTCGGGCCTAAATTGCAGTTTGGTCTGCAATGCTTTGGCTCCATCAAGTGGCCAAGTGGTGCAACAGCAATGAAAATCAGTGACACTTGGTTTAAACCAGGTCAGCTGATTTTCATCCGGTAGGGTACTGTCAGGCAGAGTCGATTTTAACTGATTTCCGGACAGCCTAGATATCACCTATAAATGGATATCTCCCACCCTTCTCATCACTCCTGAATGGAGTACAGGAATGGACTAGTGCGCAAAACTTGAAGAGCCCAGTTATATGGCTAGGGGCTGCCTGTAGAAACATGTGAAGATCTGGAGGAAATGGCTAAAATATTATTATGAATTCAATTAGCAGACGCGTGAACATGAACCGAGCCTTCTCTGACTACATCTGCTCGACTGATAATTGCAAACGGTGTTTGTTTTGTTTCGTAATGTTTACTTGATTTTTATTTGTTCTACGATCATTTGAAAAATCAATAAAATCGTTTATTATAAAATATTGGTGTACATATTTTGTCAAACTTGTCCCATTCTCGAGAGACCAGTATTAATATTTTAATCCATAATCTGGTTTTCTACATAGGACAGATAGCCCTGCCATTATGAAAGAAGCTTTTAGGATCGTATCACCGTAGAAACATGGTAACATCAATTTTGTACATGTCCCACTTCTAAATCCCATGCACCCTACCTTTTAGGCAACAAGGCTTACATAGGGTTGACTTACCAATATTTAAAAGGGAAGTTTTTACCTCTTAAAAAGGGTTCTTTCAAAAGGTCATAATACTGTTTTTAGACTGCAGTGGTCAGACTACAATAGTAGGCCTGAAGCCATGTTTACCATTGTCACAGTACTGTATGGCAGAATAGGTGCTGCAGTCCACAGGTAGCATTTAACTTTTCACCCAAGTACACAAAAAGTGATAGATGGAATGATTGAATTAATCTCAGCCGCTAGTAATTACTCAGACCATATCCAAATCCATCTTTATTTTGCACACAATGCTATCTAAGTTTGGATCAAGCCATATACAAATCAGTCTTGACCCTGCTGTGTGTTTGATGAAATGCCCAAAGTAGCAAGAGTATGCCCAAATGTGGGTCCCTGGCTCACTGTGTCACTTGAACCAAGCAATGCCTGACTGATGAGCCCTAATCAGGGTGAAACTGGCTATGGGTTTCTTGTCTTCCGGTTCATGGTGAAACTAGCTCGCCTGTTGGGGCTAGTCTGTTCTTATTGGAGCAGGGTCAAGATTGATTTGCATATACCGAGGTTAAATTGAGGTGGCATAATGAGCCTAAGTATGATGGGTCAGGATTCTACCCAAAGAGATTGCCAGTGCTTAGACACATTGCAAGCATTCCTCTAATCACTTTTTGTGTTTTTGATTTAAGTTATCAAGCCATTTTATGTTATGTTATGTTATGTTATGTTCTGTTCTGTTATATTATATTGTGTTAGCTGGACTTGATATAGCACGGGTGAATCACTACAGAAGGAGCATCTCAGCAGTCTGAGCAGGCAGGAGAGTGATTCAAAATAGGCAGGTCTTTAAGAGTTTTTTTTTAAACTGTTGAAGTTTGAACAGGAACGGATGTGAAAAGGAAGTTTGTTCCAGTGATGAAGAGCAAGATGGGAAAATGACGACTGTCATTTTAGCCATACGAATACAACATGGTCATAGCAATAGTTGATCCTTAGATCTGAGTTTCCACCTGGGTTGGTAAGGGAGAAGTTTCTCTTGAAGATAAAATTGTCTTTTGTCAGAGAAAGATTTGTGTGACAATCAATCAATAAGGGATTGTTAAAGTGCGGCAAATCACCTGTGTGGGTCTCAAGGCACTCAAGATGCTTTGTGGTAATCTGTTCATTTGAACTAACAGGCCTTGAGTTCTTTCCTGAAATTCTGGAGCCATAAGGATGTTTTGAGGTGTAGGGGAAGGTTGTTCCAAGCTTTGGCTGCAAGCTTGGCGCTAGCGAGCCCGAAGCAAGATGGCCGCACCTTAGTGCAGCTCTGCTGGTCGGGGCGACAATCCGTTAATCATCCTACACACCTCCTACGCATCTTTGCCTGAGGGACGGAGCATCGATATCCGCTGTGTATGCTGCACAGATTGCGGTATTTCTTGGCCGCGCAGTCCTGCAATTTCGGCTGAGAACGTAGATTCAGGCTGGATGAAAACATGGCGGGCGCCTTGGTGTGATTCGTGACTGCGAGGTGTGCCTACCTGGGGGCTGAGGCTGCCGCGCAACGTTGATTGGGCTGCCGATCTGATCCGGGACTCGGCTGTGGGCGCGGAGGTCCTGCCTGCTGGGAACCACGGTGGGGCCGGGGACGGAGTGCCCAGGCGGAGACCGCCGCTGTGTGCTGGTAGGCGGGCCGGCGGCTGCTGCGGAGCCGGATGAAGTTCCCGGTGTGTGCTGCGGCGTGAATGAGCTGCTGCTCGGCGGGGCGAGTGTTTACGACTGCGGCAGAGCCTCGCTGTCCCTGATTGCCGGTTGGCTTCGGCTCTGTGGTGGGGGCGCGGCTGGCGGCATCTGCCGGTGGAGGACCTGGCCCGGGCGGCGGCGGATGAGTGTAACAGGCCGCTCCGGCTCCTGCGTTCGCGGCGCGGATTAGCCGCTGGTGCGTGCAGTGCACACTGAGGAACCCGGCAGGGAGGAGGCACGGAGGAGCAAGCAGCCACGAGGGAAAGCACTGCATGTTTGCCTCTGCCCCCCGATCCCCGGGATATCGTCTGCAATTGGGGCGGGGGCAGTGCCTACTGTTTCGCTGGCTGTCCTCGTAGTCAGTGCACTCGTGTGATATATTGTGGACCCTTGATTGCGCACTGGATCTATGCCTGCTGTATATTACTCTTGCCCTGTGGAATCAATAGTGCACGGGCTGAGTGCGGTGGGGCGGCCTGTGGAGCCAGGGGCTGGTGCATATTCTCGCCTGGAGAATCAGCTGTAAAGTTAATCAGGGAGACGATCTGCGGGCATGCTCTCTGGTGTGAGGAGATAGGTCCCGCCATTAATGTGCTGCTATATGGTGCCTGGCTGCTGAACCTCGTGGCGCTGCATCCTGTGGACTGTTGGACTGCTGGGGTGCCCTGCTGGTTTTTTGGTTGGTGTAATTCTGTCCTGGAACTGCTGGTCTCCATTCCCCTGAATCTGCACTGGCGCCGTCCTGATTGGGTCCTAACAGTTGAAGCGCGCTCGAGTGCCCGGCGACTTGTGGAACGATGGGCAAGCCAGACAAATAGTTGCAGCCTAAACTTTCGTTTGAATCTAAGCGCCCTAAAAAAACGCAGATGCAGGTGGCCTCGGACACGGAGATGGGGCTGGAGCCAGGCGGCAGTAGCAAGTTGGAGAAAATGATACTGGCCATGCAGCAAAGTCTCCATACAATTGACAGTAAAATAGACAATTTGAATCTTCGCATGGATACCATGACGGCGAAGCTAGATAAGCATGGCGTCCGCATAACAGAAGCAGAGCAGCGCATATCCCATACAGAAGACAAAGTGGAGAATTTTACAGAGTCATGCACCCAGATGGAAAAGCTCTTAGAAGTAATAAGGGCAAAGAGCGAGGATTTAGAAGCGAGGTCTCGTCGCATTAATCTGCGCATCACAGGGGTGTCCGAATCCACCAACACGGGCAAATTGGAACTCTATGTCAAGGAAATGCTCAAGGGTATGCTGGGCGCCGAACACTTTTCAAGCCTGCTGGTAGTAGAAAGAGCCCATCGCTCCCTGGCGCCGCGGCCTGTCGCGGGGGCGCCTCCGCGCCCGATCGTCGCAAAACTCCTGAATTATCGAGACAGGGATGTGGCCTTGTGGCTTGCTAGGGAGATGGGCACCACCAGATACCAGGGAATGGAGGTGGCGTTATTCCCTGACTTCACGGCAGCGGTGCAGCAGGCTCGACGGGAGTTTCAACAGGTTAAGAAGAAGTTACAAACCATGAAAATACAATATGCCATGCTCTACCCGGCGCGTCTTAAAATCCTATATGGTAGCAAACATCGCATTTTCATGGCTCCTAAAGAAGCGATGTAGTACATTAAGCAGCTTGAACGGCGCGGAACATCTGGTGCGGACGGAGACGACGCGGATAATGAGGACTAGGGGACTGCAGCTTGTCGGCTAAGTGCCGTTGGTGACTATGCTTCAATTTTCTTCGTATATGGACCTGCACACCCAGTCCAGGTACGCCGGCTCAGGATTCGTAATGTGCTGCTGACTCGAAACTGCACTGTGTAACTACTACTGGTATTAAGGGCTGCCCTGGGAGTGCCATGTTGTTGGGAGCACCTCTGGCTGGGCCTTTCATGGATATGTGGGGCTCCAATGGTGGACAATTGTGTAGGTGTACATGGAGATGCGCCTGGGCTGAGCTGGGAGGTTGGTGGGCCATGGTGCTACAGGGTCACCCTGCCGATGTGTGGGATTGGTGGGGCATTACGGCATTGCTTCTGCACTTCGGCATGGATAAACTGTCTCCTGCCTATGCTGCGACTCTAGATGGGCCGTCTGCTGGTGACCAGTTTGCTAGCAGCACTTAGTAGATGATGTATCTTGGCAATGAGTTCCTCTCTGTATAACTGCATAACTGTTATGTTTGGATATACTGTGCGGTGCTGTGATAGCCCTGGGAGCTATACCTGTTGGATGTCGCATATCTGGGACGGGGACCCTCGTTCCGTCGATGCATCACAGTTCTGTTTAGATATGTTGGAATGAGATGTGATAAGGAGCAAATAGGTCTGGCCCTGACCACCCCTCATACCAACGAGGGGGTATTTGGGCAGCTGGTGTCCTCCACTAAGGGCGCGCCCCACGAAGTTATGGACCTGAGAGTTGGGTGTGAGCAGCTTATCTGCTCACGGTGGGTAGAGGGGGTTGGTTTGTTCATTGGGTTTGTTGCAATGGGGATTCTTAGCATAATTGGGATGCTACAGTGGGAGGGGGGGTTGGTTGTGGGGGTGTTCGCATGTGGTATTATGCATAGCAGAATACATGATAGCAAACAGAATGTAACGTACAGTATGCCTACGGTAGACATGGTTATTACCCTGCTAGAGAAAGGAATAGATGGCAGCTGAGGGTGGCAACATCACGTGGATAACCTGGAATGTCAGAGGCCTGAACAACCCCAAAAAAACTAGGGAGGTGCTGGCCTATTTAGATAGGCACAATGTGCAAGTGGCGTTCCTACAGGAGACGCACCTGACCAAGCAGGCAGCGGCTAAAGTGGCCACTAGATGGGCTGAGGTGACATGGGCGTCGTCCTACTCCTCTTATGCAAGGGGCGTAATGATTTTGATAAAAAAGGGTCTACCCTTTGCGCTGGTGCACATGGATATTGACGATAATGGCAGATATATTATTGTGCAGGGGAAGTTATGTGGGATGATGATGACTCTCATTAACATATATGGTCCCAATATCGACGACCCTATTTTCTATGAAGAAGTGTGGAACAAGGTCTATCGGCTGCAGCCGGCTCCCATAATATGTGGGGGTGATTTGAATGTGGTTCTGGACCTGTCCATGGACCGTCAGTCCAGTGTGGGTCCCACGATTAAAAAAGCAGCGCAAGTTGTAAAAGATGGTATGCAAGAATTATCTCTTATAGATATCTGGAGATTGAGACACCCTGGGGTGCGGGAAGGCACGTGTCACTCTTATGCGCGTCACTCTTGGTCTCGGCTAGACTATTGGCTGACTACCGCTTAGGTAAACTCGTTCATCACTAAGGTGTGTCACCTGCCGGGTACGCTGTCTGACCACTCCCCTTCGCTGTTCCAGATGATCATACCCACGTACATGCCACCACAATTCCAATGGCGACTGCAAACCTCGGCCTTGCAGGACCAGGTGTTCCGAGAGGGGGTACGGGATGCCATTATTAATTACTTTGATGAGAACGATGGCTCCGTAGATAGTATGGGAACTTTGTGGGAAGCATTTAAAGTAACGATACGAGGTGTATGCATAGGGTTGCAGGCAGGGGTGCTGAAGTCACTTAGGGGGTCTATGAAATGATTGGAGCGTGAACTAATAGATCTTGAACGCCAATATGAAAGCACGTCAGATGTCACAACCCTAGCGTCAATTAGAACTAAGGTAACTGAGTATAATGATCTGGCGAGTTCGGAAGTTAAGCATATGTCCCGGCGCTGGACAGCCAGGTATTATGGGGAGGGTGGCAGACCGGGTAAGGCCCTAGCAGATAAACTGAAAGTGCCAGGGGCGAAAACTACTGTTGTGCAAACTGTGGTGGAGGGGGTTAATAGACATTGCGATAGCGCAGGTGTCCTTGACACCTTCGTACGCTACTATACAGCTATGTATAAGCATAGACAAACAGCGGATGAGGATGACATAGCGCAGTACCTGGAGGACATTGCGCTGGTCTGGCTTTCCAAAAGATAGCAGAATTTTTTAATGCACCCGCTCACGCTGGGCGAAATACGAGATCCGATTCAGGCATTGCCCAATGGTAAGGCTACTGGCACGAATGGACTCCCAGCGGAGTTTTATAAGGAATATATTGATTTACTGGTGCCACGGCTTTATACGATGTTTGAAGATGCGTATGAACAGCAAAAGCTGCCGGCCACGCTCCGAGAGGCTCTGATTGTAACGTTACTGAAGCCAGGAAAGGAGCCTGATAAATGTGAATCATATCGACCGTTATCTTTAATGAATACGGATGTGAAAATATTAGCAAAAATCCTGGCGACCAGGTTGCAACTACTCTTACCTGTTATGGTGCTCCCAGATCAATCCGGTTTTGTCCCTGCCCGCTCCACAGCTCATAACTTACGGACCCTGTTTGCGGTCCTACACCTCCTGGAGCCTACTCTGCCTGCAGTGGCGGTCCTGCTGGACGCCGCAAAGGCATTCGATTCTATATCTTGGCGATACATGCTGGCGGTATTGCATCGTATGGGGGTGCCTTTTATTTTTACCAACTGGGTCAAGCTGTTGTACGCAGAACCGGTGGCACGAGTGCGGGTGAATGGTAGGACCTCTGATACGTTCCCGATTCAGCGTGGGATGAGGCAGGGCTGCCCCCTATCGCCACTACTTTTCGCGGTGGTGTTGGAACCGCTGGCCTGTATATTGCGGCAACGCCATGCGAGGGCAGCGCTACGCTTTTACCAGAGGGCATTGGCTGTATCCATGTATGCAGACGATATGGTTTTGTATGTGCGTGAGCCAGTGCTGTATTTGGAACAGCTCATTAGGGAATACATACGATTTGAATGGTACTCTGGTTTGGGGATAAACTGGAATAAATCGGTGGTGCTGTCTTTGACAGAAAGCACAACGCAATTTGAACTGGGGTTCCCGTTGGAAGGGAGGGAGGACCCAGTTAAATACCTAGGGGTGTGGGTTCACAGGGACCCGCAAAGGATTATTAGTGCAAACTATGGCACTGCGGTCATCCGACTTGAGGAACAGATCAATAGATGGATACGCCTACCGTTGTCATTTGCTGACAGGGTGGCTCTCCTTAAGATGGTGGTTCTCCCAAGATTCTTATACCTGTTTGGCACCGTTCCCATCATATTAAGATCGCATTTCTTTAATACGCTCCGTGGCTTACCGATTACGCTAGTTTGGGGGGGGAAAAAGCCGCGTGTTAAGTGGGACGTTCTGACACTGCCCTATGAGTCGGGAGGATTTAAGGTGCCGGATATGCACCTATACTACCTATGCGCTCAAGCGCAGTATGCCTTTTATTGGCTAAACGCACCACCGTACACACCGCATGTAGCTGTTGAGGCGGGGGCGGTGAAACCAATACCACTGCAAGCGATGATTGTCAACGACACTACAGTGTTTGAAAAAGATGAAGTTGATACTGTGCAATGTACAGCACATGCTTGGAGGGAACTCGGGAAGCGTGCCCGGAGGCTGCCGCTATATGCTCCGGCGATGCCCCTTCTGCATCACGGGAAAATCTCGGTGACAACTGAAGCGGGCTCATTGAAAGTTTTGCAGAAGGTGGGAGCGCGCACCATGGGGGATATATATCCTAATGGCAAATTTATTGACCTTAACGCATTTGTGGGGGGTGAGGACAGGCCTGCTATGGCGACGTTTGTATACAGCAGACTGCTTGTGGCACTGCACACTTGCTTCCCTGAGGAGCCTCCTACTCTGACGGCTTTGCAGTTGCTATATACCTCGCAACTTAGAACTAAATTAGTTACTCGACTGTACAACACCTCGCAAACTGATGAGGCTGCTGTTACTCTGGGTCCCATGAATAGGTGGAACGATATCCTGCCACAGAAGCTTACTGAAGATGAATGGGTAGCATGTTGTAGGCTTACAGGACAGCTTACAGCCAATGGTAACCTGCGGCTGATCCACTATAAATACATTCATCAGATGTATTATACACCAGTGCAACTTCATAAATATGGACTCAGGGACTCGCCTTGTTGTAGACGATGTGGTGCAGATACGGCTGACTTTTGCCACTTGTCATGGACCTGTCCGAAGGTATCTGATTTCTGGGGTAAAGTTACGGGGGCAGTGGCGGCAATGGTGGGTGAGCCTCTTGCATGTACTATGACCCTCTGCCTTCTGGGGAATGTGTTCAAGCTTAAACCTAGTAATCGTAAACTAGCGGCCTTGGCGCTACTGTTGGCTAAACGTAGGGTCTCGATTCATTGGGATGGTAGGCCGGCACCACAAGTAGCGCATTGGCTCAGAGATATAGCGTATTGTCGGGACCAACTTCTATGTTATTGGGAGGAGCTGCCACAAGCTTCGAGGCCACGAGACATCTGGGGACCTTTCACTGCTTACCTATTGGCTCATTCCACTGCTGAATAGTATTTACTGGGTGACTACTGAATTTGATATGTGATTTCTTCCTCTGCCATCCACTGCTACGATGTACTTGACATTGTTGATATTGTAACAACTTCATGCTATGTGTTCTGCATTATGATACCAAGAGCCAACAGGCGCTGTTTATGTTTTTCTGTTAATGTGAAAACTTTATAAATAAAAAAATAAAAAAAAAGCTTTGGCTGCAAGATGTAAGAAGGAGCGCCCTCTGCTGTTGCTTCAATGGATTCAGGGGGTGTCTGCAAGAAAGAGGGAGGGGGATCGTAGGTTTCTTGTTAATTGGTGGAAGGTCAAGTGTTTGTTTATTCATGCTGGTCCTTTGTTGTGCAGGGCTTTGAATGCATGTGTCAACATCTTGAAATTGCATCTGTCCTGGATTGGGAGCCAGTGTAATTTCTTGAGGTGCAGCGGTATGTGGCTCCGTCAGGGAAGGTCGAGTATGAGTCATGTATATTAATTTTGTATTGTCTGTAGTCTCTTCAGGAGGCATGCGATGATTCCTACGTAGACTGGCAAGAACCAGAACAAATGGTTCTGAGGAGCAACACAACAGGAATGAGCCGCTAGTTGTGAACCTTTCCTCCAGACCTTTGTCACCAGAAGAATAAAGTCTCTTAGAGAAGGGCCTGGGTTTCTTCCCAATATCCGGCGAGGATCTTTTTACTCCACCAAGAACTTCATCTTTTCTTCAGGAAGATTAGACTTAAGGCCTTCTTCCAAGACCAACCAGAAGTCACCACTCCTGGAACAGGACTGAGAAAGAAATCCAAGTTCACCCCCACGGCAGCTGTGACCCCCAATGAGGTGCTCACCTTTGAGCAAGCCGATCTGAAGGACGTCACAAGCCTGCCATACCAACGCTCTTTTGACAATCTGACGAAAAAAGAAGAGAGACGCACTCTACAGACGACATCTCAGTCATCATCGAACCAACCGCTAAAGGCGGTGCCATCGTCATCCAGGATATTGGCATATACGAAGCAGAGTGCCAATGACAGCTAACGGAGTCCAGATACTACCGCCCCATAGAGGAAGACCCTACACCCAGACTCGCTCTGAAGATCAGAAGCTTAGTCAATGAAGTCGTGAGCGAAGACTGGATCACATCCCAGGAGGTAGAGTTTCTATGCAACGACAATCCTAAGACGCCCTACTATTACACCTTACCGAAGATCCACAAAGGGACAGACCCACCACCTGGACGCCCAATAGTGTCAGGTATCGATTACCTTCTCGAGCCACTGAGTAAATTCTGTGACTTTTTCTTACGCCCTATTGTCACACAGACATTTTGAGGCCAAATTCATCTTGGGCAACAACAACCCTTACAAAGAGAACATCATGACATGGCGGCGCTATATCGACGATGTCCTGCTAATCTGGAGAGGTAATGTGGGTCTCTGCAGCTCCTTCTACGAATGGTTGAATACCTTGGACCCTTTTCTCAGGTTCACTGGCATGAGATCAGAAGAAAACATTGCATTCCTGGATCTCTGGATAACTTTGCGTGATGCTACACTTCTCACATAAACTACCAAAAACCTACGGACAGAAATAGTCTCCTGCTATACCAGAGCCATCATCCAAAAGCACTGAGGGATAACCTCCCGGTAGGACAATTTCTCCGGTTACGACGGAATTGCAACACAATCTGTGAATTTGAAAAACAATATTCCATTCTATCACGCAATCTCAGGGAGCGCCACTACCCACCGAATACCATAAGAAAAGCACATAAACGAGCAAGAAATAACCACAGAGAAGTCCTGTTGGAAGTGAAAGAAAAACCAGAGAATAATGCACTTACTTGTGTCACAACGTTCACGCCTAATTCTAACAAGAGCCAAAAAGCTATCAAGAGACACTGGGGTATTTTAACAACAGGCTCATTCGAACCAGGACCAGCCCCCTCTTTTCCTTTAAAAGGACACAGAACTTCAAGGACCTGCTTGTCCATACACAACCTAAACAAAGTGTTAGTACCCAACCAACACTGTGGTCCCTACCACTGGTCGAAGGACATTTCCCCTGTGGAACCTGCTCCATCTGTCCACTAACGGTCACATCCAAAACTATAGATCTGGGACTCACGAGACCATGGATACAAAAGCGTCACGCTAACTGCAACACCAGAAATTGTGTGTATCTGATCACATGCCCATGCAACATGAAATACGTGGGAATGACAACCAGACCCGTAAAACTATGTATAGGGGAACACAAGAGCACAGTACGGTGCAAGAAAACTAACACGAAACTACAGAATCATTTTTTGGAAATGAATCATGCTACAAATGATCTAAAATGGACCATCATAGAATCCAATGCCAACTGGACTACGACCACGCTGTTCAGACAAGAACAACGTTGGGTTTTCCGTCTGAAGAATAACACGCGTGGACTCAATGATGATATACCATGGTTCGAACTGGTCACATAATTGTATCTGACCAGGGATGAGCTGTCCCAGTATACTTCCACTGAGCACACATCCCCTCGAGCTACCAAGGACACTTGAATCACATATTTCACCAACGGAGGGCTAACACAATTTATAACGGACTATACTCACCTATGTATCCATGAATGTTGAAAACACTTGACCTTCATTGGCTGACAATATGTGTGAGTTAGGACAACCCACTCCCTTACAAACCAACTTTGTACAGAGGTGTTATTGACAACTATATTCACCTCTCTGTCACTATCTCCCAGATCTGCCACTTCTTGCTGTCTTCACTGGAAGTGGAACCCTGCGCTTTACCATTGACTCTGGCACACGTGTCAGCCTGTCTAGATATGAGCCACCTTTCTTTTATTCCACTTTACACCAACTTTCTATGCCAACCAAATAGGGAAACCACGAATGGACCACATTAGCAACCAACAGATAGCCACCCTGGTGTCAAATGCAACTTTATTATCCATCCAGGAGCATACAATATTCCGTCGACACCACTTTCCCGGAATAGTGCTGAGATGTAGAACATTTCATTATCTCCTGGTGTCATCAAACATTGCATATTTTTTCTTTTGGTTCAATCATTCACCACTGTTATTTCAGTATTTCTCATATATAAGAGTACTGCTTTTACCATTACAAAATGGCGGCCACGTTTTGCCGATTTGTTTTCTTCCGGGTCGACTCCTTCCTGTCCCTCAGACGCTCCTCCCCCCTGCTTTAGATCATTACAATACCGGAGGGACTCCGTCTGCCGCTACTCCGGAGTCCTCCATAAGGCAGGGCAGGTCTAAGGCACTGACGAGGGGCCCACTACATGAGTATTGCTCCACTGCTACACAGCGACAGACCACTGGCAGAGGTATGACACTACGATAAATGCTCACCAACAGCTTTCCTTTTTTACAGTGATTCCCCCTCGCCGCCGCAAGGACATTCGAGGAGGCACTTTTCCTTCTCGCAAGGGGTAAACTAAGATAACACTCTCACCATCAGATTGTTATGCACGATATGGGCACCATTAATGATAATCCAACCAGCATGCTCCACATTGGATTGTTATTTATTTTAATCGTCGCGGCACTTTGAGATTTCCCACGCGCTGATTTTACCGGCATTTACGCGCTGTGGTACTACATCACTCTGGTGGCCACCACGATAGATTATGAGTGCCTTCCCTCTTTCATTGCACTCTTCACAATAAGTATGCACTTTGATTGTGTGACTAGTGTATACTCTAAAATGTATGTGATATGTATATACAAGCACCATCAGCACGAGTGCATGATAAGTTTCCACCAATATGGTTGGAGTACTTTGTTCCACTTTCTAACCAGCATGCACCAACAAGCATTCACATGGAGTTCTTTTGGATGCCTTGTATTGTCCAGTATTCATCGACATTACTGCAATTAAGTCTCTATATGTTTGTTTGTCCCTTGTTTCTTGTCTACCTTCTTTTCTCCTGGGTACTAGGCTGGGACACGCAAATAGGGTTCCCCATAGCGCAAAGCGCGCACACCACCTGAATAACAAGTGCTATAGGAATATAGAGAGTCTATTCTCTATTCCTATTTCATTTTCATTTTTTACACATATGGTCCTGATGAAGCGCATGGGGATCAACTAGGGACCCAACCACGGCGCGAAACATGTTGACCAGCACACACATTCACTCACACACACGGGCACTAGGAGCAGAGAAGTAATACCCCGACCTCTATGCTATCTATCAATAGAGGCGGCCCTACGTCCGTGCACTGATTTTATCCTTACCCCCCGGACCTACAAATAAAATGATCCCCACGGTACCGGTGGGTAATTTTATAACACCACACTCCCCTTTTAGGCCCACACCCCCGCATGCACAACTGCGGCGTCTCCTGAAAAGATCTCCGACAAAGAGCCCTCTCGCGGGGCCCTTGAGGGACTGCAGCGCCACCCCCACGAGGAGCAACGCCCGATGATGAAGCATGACACCCGTAAGGGTGTTTGAGGGCACTAAAGTCCAAAGAAGAGACTCCCCAATTTGCATTTACAAGGGACACCAATTATAGAGACTTTTCCCTCTCATCTTTTTCTCTGTGACCTAATCAGCCACTGACTTCTATTTTTAGGAACAGTTACCACATAGTGATTAATCAATAAAAGTACAGGCCCAGGGGATGACCCCAGCTTGAGTTTAGCATCAGTGACGCTGTTGACTCGCTTGGGTTTTGTTGGGCCAGGTGCTGCAAAGTGAGCACCCTCCCAGATATAGGAGACTTTGAGGGCTCAGGAGAAGAGGCACTCTCAGAGTTAACCGGCAAAAGCAACATCATGGGAAAGTATAAGCACCGTGGAGCCCAATCATCACAGTGGCACATCAACAAATTCACAAAACCTGTTTCCCTACTAGAAGGGGAGCCTGCCCTGCCAGCTGCAGGGCCCTCACAAGATCAAGCGGCCTCTATTATCAAAGCCATTCAAAACTCCATATCGTCCCAAGAGAGCGAGATTGGTGAACTCAAAGTTGAACTCTCACTCCTCCAGCATACCCAACATGGTGAAGAGAGTCACAGAGGCAAAGAGGAGAAAACTGTAAACGGAGGAATCTCTCTGCAACCTCCAGTTCACAATCACTAGCTGAAGAAAACAGTGTGCCAACTGATGCAAAGAGGGGTGTTCCCACCCCAATAACATTAGAATAGGGGGAGTTGCGGAGGTGACAGATGGAACGTTGCTAACACAATTTATCTCCAATTGGCTGACATCCTGGGTCCCCAAAGAAGATGTCTCTCCATACTTCATGCTGGAGAATGTGCATCGATCATAACCACCTTCAGGGGCTGAACCGCACTCTATCATTGCTCGAATACTCAACTTTGCGGATCGAGATGCTGGTCTTGGGGACTCCAGGAAACAGGATTCGCTAACGTTAAATTCTGCTTGGGCCATGCTCTTTCTTGACTGCATGTTCAAAGCTCAATAGCAATGATGCACATTCCTGGAGATCACGCAGAAGAAGAGAGCCATGCAAATATGATAAATGCTCATGTTCCCGGAGTGGCTCAAAGTTATTTTCAATGCACAGCTCTCTTCTTCGATACCCCAAAGATGGCATGGATGGAAGAGAGTTTGGACTGTCACCAAGAATCAGCTTGGTCGCAGACAGGCTGAAGGCAGCTCCAAAAATGGGCCCGACCGGCCAGGAGAAGACATCAGTCTTCTGCCAGCCTTGAAAGTAGGCGATACAACACTCCAACCCCTGGTCAGTGGTCGAATGGCACCTACTGTGGTACCCAGGACTAGAATTGGGGGTTTTTCTGCCCGGTGACAGCTGTTCCTAAATTTTACTGCCACGGATACTTTTAGTTCTTGGAGTACTGGATGGGGGAGGGAGGAAATGCTTTTGCCGTCTAATTTGTTTACTCTCACTGTCAGACATGTTTGCACTGGAACACTGCCAGAACCACACCAGCACTCACACACACCTCCGGTCCACAACTTGGGCCATCACCTCCAATTGTGAGTGCTTATAAACAAACATTGCACACGTATATTGACGTGGAATGTTAATGGCCTATTGGACACAGTCAAGAGAGACATCATACTAAGAACAGCCAAACTCCTATTAGCAAACATCCTAAAACTACAAGAGATGGACCTGGTGGGTAACAGATGCCCCTATTTTGTCCATATAGGCTTAACCCAGGTGTTTCACTCATGCTTTACATGGGGGCTATGGGAGCTACATTATTAATTCACAACCATTTACCCCTGAAGGTAACACAGGTATGGCATGATAGGTGGGGCTGATAGGTGTGTCAATATCAGGGCTGCTAAAGGTTTAGCCCACATCCCTGAGCAGTGTGTATGATCCTCCACCACTCACAATGAACTACTTTTATTTCACTGGATCACTAGTAGCGCAACTCCCAGCAGGACTCTATGTCCTGGGAAGGGATTGAAATGGGGTGACGGGGCACTGGACAGGTCTGGAGGGAGTGGGACTAGGGGTCGCACACCCCTGGCAAAGTTTATTGAAGTGCTGGGCCTATCAGACATCTGGAGGGCTTTCAACTCCTAGGAACGCTGCTACACTTTCTATTCTGGAGCGCACATAGTATTTTCCTACCTCAACTTTCTACTGCTACCAAGCTCAGAGGCACATGGGTTGGCAGGAGCACATATTCACACCAGGGGACTGTCGAACCACTCCTTTCTGGAATTGATGTAACAGGTGGGCCGGGGTTGGGTTCGAGATTGCGGCTAGGTGTGTGGTGGCTGCAAGAAAAGTAGATAAGGACGTACATATCTGAAGTTATTACCAGGGCCGGACTGGCCGTAACGGACACCGGGCAATACCCCGGTGCGCCGCACGGGTGGGGGCTGGTTTTGGGCCCCTGGGGGACATTTTTGTTACAGGACCGTTTTTGCTGCAAAGCTGCAAAATCGGCCCTGTAACAAAATCGGCCAAAAACCGGCCCTGGTAAAGAGCTCGGCGGCACCCCCGCGGGGGAGGTGGAAGGGGGTGGCCGAGCACTTTGGCAGGGCCGGTTTTGGTTCCCAGTCCGGCCCTGGCTATTACACCCTACTTGACAGAGAACCAGGGCTCTGAAACATTATGGACAACACTATGGGAGGCACTTAAAGCCTCCCTTGGGGCAACATTATCAGCCACACAGCAGGTAGACGCCACCAAAGCCACCAGGAAGTGTCACTCTTGGATGCACGTACCCTGGAACTAGACAGAAAGGTAGTGGCATTGCAATCAGCTAATACCCTCAGAGACTCACTGCACACTCAAGCCATCCTCCAACAACCTCTCTTGTCTGTTCCAGCAGCACCAGCGGTAGCAGCAGTGCCACGCTGACCCCCACCCTGCTGCCTGCCCCTCTCCGCATAACCCGAGGTGAGCAACGACGGGGTGGGGTATTTGGGTGGCAATTGGGGGCAGCAGGAGTGAATAACGGAGTGAGTGAGTGAGAAGAAAAAAAAAACTGCAAACTTTCTCTCTGCCTCCGTCACTCCCCCCTACAGAGAAAAGCGCCGTGCTGTGAGGTGCCATGAGGTGCTCTGAGGCAGCCTCCCCCAATTATTCTGCCCTGCCCTGCCCTGCCGCAAACCATTGTGCAGTCTGGAAGACTGGCAGCCTGATCCACACATCCACCAGAGATACCCTAAGCGATAACTTAGGAGCCGAGGTGTGCGGCGAGCGAATACTGGGCAACGAACATTGTAGTATTTTATCTTATCTTAAAAGCACTTAAAACATTACTACTACTACTACTACTACAGAGAGCTCATCGCTAGCTTGCAGGTCATAACAAACCTTTAACAGCCAGCCCAAGCCCAAGCCACCAATTCCAGGAGTGACACTTAGACATTTAACCAGTGCAGTCGTCCGACAGCCCAATAGCTTAACAGCTCAACTCTACAACTCTACAACTGCCTAACAGTCTAATAGTCTAACAGGAGGGCTAACAGGAGGGCTTCAACCTAACCCCTCAAGACATCAATCCTCCTTAACAAGTTCCCAGCGCAAGCATAAGAATGAGGACAAGAAACTCAAATCTGGTCCAACACCAAGAAAAACATCGCCCCCATAAATCAGCAAGGCGGCAAAAGTCAAAGTTGCTGTACACTCTGGGTAGAGGGTGCACCAAACTAGGGTCGAGCCCAAAGGAGGGGCCCCAGGAGGATCAGCAAACGTGCAAGTCATTAATAGTACTTGCAACTCCATTGGGAAGTACCATAAATCCAAATGAGTCCATGGCTATCAGGAACAGACTCAGCACCATAAAGAGAACGAACACCACAAATGGTAACAGTGACATAAGAGCGTTCCTGTATCACACAATTTCAGATGACAAACTTGGTGAACCCAGCGAATCTGGCAGAGCAACAGGCACATCATGCTCAGGAAAAATCATCAGAACTGCCAGAACATCAGCAGATGTCAATGATCATGTGAATAGAAGCTTAGGACTTCATTCATCCAGTCATTTAGTCGTCCCACTCTCACCAGAAACAATTATCGTTGGGGGGACAAAGCACCAGAAACAAAAACGGCACAAGGCACGTCCAACCCTAATAACCCTAATAGCCCAAACAATCCAGTAAGTCGAAACTCAGGGAATATGAAAACGGGCCACGTGGCCAATGGAGCTAATGGAGCTAACGCCCCCATAACAAGCGAAACATCGGAACCTAAGGAGGGCATCACCAGCTGATAAATTCAAGGCCACCAACCAAACCTGACTCCCCCGTTAGCCCAAGGGGGCTTAACAACAAATAGACAATCAACGTTGTCCCCCAAGTGCTCAACGGTGCTTTACTGCCAGGACGAACAGCCACGACGACATGGTCAAATTGCAATAACGGGGCCACAAACAAAACTAGTACAGTACAAATGGTTTTCCTAACAGAGGCACAGCACAATGGCCAAACTCCTGCTCACCTGACAGAGTACCTGATAGCGCTAACAATCAAATAGGAGACAGTAAAGTACTATGCAATCAACCAAATCCACCTCCCTGCCTCCTAAATTCGGATTTGTGCAGGGCCTCTTCCTTGACTCCAAGACATAACACGGGGACACTTAGAACTCCTACAAGATCCATCTCAGAGCTAATTGATTCACTTTCAGTATCAGCCGAGCTTACAAGCCAACATCCTACATTTAAACGGCACCCTAACTCCTCAAATTCCAGCTTTTCCTTACAAGAAAACGACCTTTGAACCCTCAGCCCCCCAAAAGGGTAGCGGAAATAGATCAAAAGTCCCCTATACTTGAAAACCATTAAGCACTGATCAATGATGCTCTGATTTCAATGGCAAACGCTGCCATAATGCATGAAGATAAATTGGACACTCAAATAAATATATTATAAACAGTCGCCGGTCTGATTTTGGGGATAGACTCTAAACTGGAACATTTGAATTCACTGATACACAGAGCCCAGGCCAATACAGCTTTATCAGTCAAACAAGAGGCCTGTGGCTGTAGCCCAATATTGCACAATTTAGAAAAGCTTCCAGAGATAATGAACACGCTAGTCGAGGATCTTAAGAATGAAGTCAATAGGCAACCGAACATCTTATACTCCCAACAAAACACAAAGGAGTTCACAAGTACGAAAGACTCACAAAGTAATGACAAGGAACCCTCGCAAGAAATGACAGGGGTCATGGATGACCATCAAAACAGGGCTGAAGAACTCGTAACGAAAACTAGCCACGATCCAGACAATGACCACGGAACTGAAAATAAGCCAAAGCTGTCAACCTCAGACATCCAACATCTATCTCGAAAAAACAAGAACAAATAAAAAAAATTAAACAAACTGAAAAAACCCAAATCTAACAACAAAGGCTCCATCTGGCAGTGGCTGCAGCCTGAAAATCAGGAGACTGAGGTTCATATCAACGATCAACATGAGATGAATACCTCACCTCAGAGTCAGAACCTAAATAAAAATACTGCAGGCTCACAAGTACAAGGTAAAATCAACACTGAAACTATCCCTGATAATATCGCGGGACATCCTTCGGCCCACATGTTAAAGCCCACGGTTAGGAGGGAACAAAAACAAAGCTGGTGTTCTAACAACTCACATGGACAACAAGCTGAGGAAGCAAACTATGAACAAAATAAAGATCTGGAATTCAATTTAAAGAGTTCCCCACTGACCAAACCGGCTAACACATGTACGAACAGTACGAACCAAGGAACATTCAAAACAAGCAAATATACTACCATGCCAGCACCAGTCCACAGGGCATCTCAACGTAAAACTGAATTTATCAATGATAGGGAGATGAAGCCCACTCAAATTTGACCAATGACTAAGAGCAAAGCTCAGCAGAGGGCGGCTAATCTAAACCCACCTGGGGATGATCTGGACACCCAGGTGAAGACAGCTCCGAATTCTATAGAGGCCAATGACGTACAGGAGGCACTCCCACAACAAAATCTGCCATCCAAAGACTATGATGATCTAAAAATATTACTGTACCCTGAATATACCTCGCAGGGGAAATGGGACATCCTCAATCGCAGCAATCTCCTGAAACTTTGCGCAAATATTCCGGGTCTAGAAAAGATAAAAACAACGGACATTGAAAGTGTGTCTTTTCTTGCCCCAGGAACAAGCAAGATCAATGAGACAACAGAGCTAACCTTTACCAATCTGGCTATGACCGAGGCCCTGAAAGGAAACAACAAGCAACTGGAAAACTGGGGCATAAAAATCATGACCAGGCATGAGATAAAATATCCAGTGATCTTGAAAAATAGAGACTTGAAGGAATTGCCAGGCTCCCAAGAACAGATTAACCAGAAAAAGCCATTTATGAAGGGCTCGACCGGCCTAGTGCCATCAGCTGGGTCTATCCTCCATGGCACCAAAAGCGGCCCAAAATTAAATCTCACCAGCGATGGCCTAATCAAAATAACAACATGCTTGGGAGGGGGCACTCGCTCCTGCTCGATTAGGGGTAACACCAGCAAGGACTGGTCTTTTCTCTCACGTGCCCTAAATCCTAGCCCCTAACACCAGGTCCCCCGTAAGTAAGGAGACCCCGCCATCTAAGGTTCGGCATCCACCGAAAAATGGCTTAGCCAAGTATAGAGACCCTTAGGATAACACTCGAAGATTAAATATTATGACCTGGAACGTCGCAGGGATCTCAAAGCTCTTGCATAGTCCACTGGCACTAACATTTCTCGAAGGTGCCAACCTAATTTGCACTCAAGAAACATGAGCAATTTAACCTATATCAATAAGAGGCTATGCGGAATACTGTAAGCCCGCTACCAAAGACCCACATACATTAAGCACTTGCTGAAAATACACTTCACAGAAATAAAAACCTCATCAAATATGTTTCTGGCGGAGACCCTGAAAGGACTTTCCACGGGTGATGGCCCACTATCAATCCTTCTAATTAATGTTTACTATAATTCCCACAGGCTGGGTGCCAAGGACAAGCTCATTCAGTTGATAAATCAGATAGAAACTCTGCTTTTACAGTTTGCATCTATGGAATCCGTCATCCTTGGGGATTTTAACACGCATAATATAGGGGATATTGCATCACAAAATCACCGCTCCGGGCCCACAGGGATTTTTAATGCCCTAATGCAGACATACAATCTGACAACAGCACAATCTTTGTCTTTAAGGAACAAGCCAGGGGCACTCTTTGCTCCTACATACAACAACCAAACTACAATAGACTATATCTTAATAAGCAAGAGAATACAAAAACTCATGATAAAGTATACATTGCACCCAACGGAGAACAACAGCACAAACTATTAAGAAGAATTAAATGGGGGCCAATGCCAATTAACAAGTTCAACCTCTGGAAAAAAACGTGGGCAGGCTGGCAATTTGGGGCAATACAGGGGCATTATAGATGAATGGGATCACTTCGCCAACAAATTAGCCTCATTGCTTCGGCGGAACACAACACGCAGAACCCCCTTAGATTCATCATATACTCTAGGACCCGTTCCAGCAATTAAGGAAAGCGCCAAACAATTAAATGCCAAATGCAGGGCTCATCAGAAAACCGGATCAGCACTCACCAAAAGGCAACTCAAAGAAGCTGCAAAAAGTCATTCAAAGCAGGTCTGGGTCGCAAAACGCGAATCCATAGAGGCGAAATGGCTGAAGATCTTCGAGCTGCTGAGACCATGTAATTCCCAAGAGTTCTGGCGCTACTTAAATAATTTAACCCAAGGGACCACTAACGGAGTGAATTCCCTCGATGCAGGTACTAGGGTAGCCTACGTGAAAACTCTGTATACGGATGATCAAAGTACAATTTCTCCAAATAAATCCTCTACTTCAAGGGATGGAACTGATAATATTACAGCTGCACCCAAAATGCTGGATGACCCAGCTCCTCCAGGTAAAACCTTAGTCTGCACAACTTTAAAAAAGATTTGACACAATGGGGCACCGGGTCCCAATGGCCTGCCTGGATCCCTTTTCAGGGCAGACACAGACTTCTGGATGGAAAACCTAACCCAGTTATACGCTGAATGCAGGTTCTTGGAGGACGTTCCAGACTCCTGGAGAGGATCGCTACTGCATCCAATATATAAGAAAGGGCCAAAATCTGACCCTAAAAACTACTGTATGATCGCTCTGTTGGACATCGAGGGCAAGGCCTACGCAAGCACACTTCTGGCGGAACTAGCAGACTGGGCTAGCACTGAAGGCCTTCTGCCCTTCTTTCAAACTGGGTTCAGACCTGGAGCCTCGACGGTGGACAACATAATCGTCCTGTCATTTTTAGCCCAACAAGCTGTGGCTCACCAAAGCCTGCCGCTTTTTGCCTGTTTTATTGACTACTCGGAAGCCTTCGACGGAGTAGATCGTACCATACTCTGGCAGAAGCTGGCATGCCGGAACATCAACCCATCTTTACTACAAGCTATTAGATCATTGTACTCACGAGCTTGGGTAAGAATCAAACTCTTGAGCGAGTTTGCTAAAGAGAAAATCACCACGGACCACGGGCTAAAGCATGGCTGTGTCCTGGCCCCGATGCTTTTTAATTTATACACTGCAGACATTGGCCAAGCCTTGATCTGAGCTACACTAACCACACCCAGGATTGGGTGCACCAAGATCCAACTGATGCAATATGCTGACGATCTGGTACTCCTAGACCATACCAAAATTGGCTTACAAAAAGCACTCACGGCCCTTGCAACTTTCAATGCCAAAAACAAGCTGGTTGCCAACTCAACAAAGTCCAAAATAGTGATTTTTGGGCACTACCCTAAAAAAACAACTGGCAAAATGGAGGCTGGGTCAACTGACTCTGGATTGCATACATCATTACAACTACCTGGGGGTTTGGTTTAGTGAAACAGGCTGCCCAGGTGTCCATCTTCACAAAATGCAGATGAAAGGGAAAGCATTATCTATGCCCTCTGTAAACTACACGCCACCTTACATAGTCCTACAACAACAGCTATCCAAAGAGTTCTGAGGGCAAAATTAATACCATCTCTTAATTACGCACAACAGGCATTCCCAGGGAAACTTGCGAAAGATCTAGAAAAAATTCACTGCACAGCTTACAAAAAGCTATTTCACTTACCAGCCTGTACCAGGAATAATTTGGTTCAGCTGGAATTCAACCTCAACCAACAAAAACTGGAAGAGATGGCCTCTCAGAGCAAATACTTCTACCTAACAATGGCGGCAGCGGAGAACACAATGAAGGCTGCTTTAGAAAGTTTTTTCCTAGAATCTTGCAATCCCTGGTCTGCCGGTCTCGCCTCCGCCAAAGACCTTTTGCAACTTGCAACAGAGAACTGGGACCCCAGGACAGTCAAGTATGCTACTATTAAAAGCACAATAAAAAAACAAGTATGTCTACGCTCCCGCACCTTGGACATGGAATCCCTGGCAACAAGAAGATTTCATGAGTCCCAAAGCCTCCCACATACAGTGCACAATCTCAAACCTCATCTTACGCAGGCCGTGGGGAGACAAGCCCTACATAGGATTTTAGCAGCCAGGCTACATCCTCTTCCCCTTAAAGAATTATACCCCACCGGGTCAGCAAGACCAGTGATCACAGAGTGCCGGCTCTGCAAATACAAACGTGAGTCTTTGGCCCATATCTTACTTTGCTGTTCGGCTCTGCGTCTAGCCCGCAGAATCTACCTCAGGCCCATTTTACTACAATTGGGCACTCGCACCGCAAAGGAGGCAGTCCATCGACTTTATACGCTGGACACAGTGAAGCACATGGCTACCTTTGGCAAATTTGTACAATATACCCGCACAAAATTGATGGACACTCCCCCCTAAGCAATCAGGCAGGCACTCGTGCGGAGGCTGCCTACTATCTTTTACCACCTGATTGGTTTTATTGAAGCATGTACAAGAAAATTTTAACATTTGCTGTGTACACAGATTTATCTCGTTTTAGATTTTGGATTTTAGACTTCTAGATTTTAATCTGATTGCTTTCTTTTAAATGCACTGCTCTTCTTTTCTATTGTAATGGTTTTGAGTAACCACGCAAGTAAAGTTTATGCATTCATTCATTCATTCAATCATTCAGTCTTAGTTTTTCTCTTTCAAGTCCCAACTCCCCCACCCTCTTTTCAGGAGGACCTTCTTCTTGAGCAGAGATTTGGTAGGGTTCCTCATTGCTCCAGCCAGCATACAAAAAACTGGTTAGTGTACTTTCTTATAATTACCTAAAGTCAGCAAAAAATTAACATGGTGTCATAAATCTCATTTCTGCTTATCACAAAGCATATGAAGAAAAAGCCAGGTTTGGTATGAAACTGCGGCTTTGAATATGTTCTGTGTCCTGCCTTTTCCTTTTGGCCACTGGTTCTTGCAACCGGCATTATGATGTCAGAACACAACTGTAAAAAATTATTATGTTTGAGCAGCGACTTCATTTCTTTATTATAGGTGACTAAAAACATCACAAGCCACCTGTGATAAGAAAATTAGAGATGGGCTTTTAAACAGGAAATATGGGCACTCACATATTATGTATACATATATCTAATTTCTGTTGAGCTGGTTAAAGTGACATTATAGTCAGGTGAAAATGTCAGTTTAAACATAAGATTTTAACCTATAAAACATTGAAATTCACCAGTTATGGTTATTCCAGTGATTACAGTGATGTTATCAATGAAATCATAAAACACGTTATGAGTGGCATAATATGTGAGGTTATAAGCAGTGGATGGTGAGGGTGCAAGTTATAGTTATTTGAAATAACCATGACTGGAGAATTTCTGATTTTTTTTAAATTCAACTCCTATGTTTAACCTCACATTTTCACCTAACTATAATGTCACCTTAACTTTTATTTTCTGTGAATTTCCAGTGTTTTTTAAATATAAAGTAATATTTTATTCCCATACGCAACTATACCAACACCTCTGCCCTGCACCCCCCCTGCCCGTGGGACACAGGGACAGGGATTGAGTCCTTGTGTCCTGTAATTTCTCCTCATGCTTCAGCCAATTGCAGCGGGAATGCCCTCTGGACTTGTAGGAGGCTCTTGCTGCCATGGGAGTGATAAGGCGGACGGAGATAAACTTCACTTGGCCTATCAGATCAGCCTATTTTTTTAAGTTGCGTGCATGTGGACTCTCATAACAGTCCCTTGAACCCAACCGTCCAGATATTCATTAGATCAAATCTGCCAGAAAGCTAGATCAATGACCAGAAAGCATCCTTTTTGTTATTTGATGTAAATCGGTTCAGCAGTTTTTGAAAAACGAAGGTTCACATTTTAGAGAGATATAGGTATGGCCTAGTGATATGATTGACAGGCAGCAACTTTGTTTTGCTAATAACTGTAATGTTGCTTGACAAATCTTCCCATCCATCTCAGCTCCTTCCTGGAAAGTTTTGGGGTGGTCCAAGCAGAGGCCCAAAAAAAGGAGGTATCCCAAAATGCAATTTCACCATGCAATTTCCATAGGGAAGTTTAGATTGCGCTACAGCCAAAATGGTTGAACAGAATTGCAACAAAGTTGGAAGGAACTTTACCCAAGCAATATGTTTTTTGTGATTTATTGTAAATCTGTTTAACAGTTTTTGAGAAATGAAGGTTAATAGATATCTGGATGGTTGTGTACGTGAAAGTCTCACAAGATTCCTGCAGACATGGAACTTCAAGTAATGGAGCAATCTGTTTGGCTGCAAGGGCTTTTTTTTCCTGTTGGCCATCTTGTGGGAGCAAGAGGCTCCCACAAGTACTGGTAGAGTGCTTGTTCTGATTGGCTGGGCGCAACACATACGGACATGTTGCAGTCATCAATACAGGACTCATGGACTTTGCCCTGTGTCCGTAAAATAGATATACCTTGACCCTGTAGCCCTGGCTGGTCTATGAGGAATCCCACCCTGGTGTACAAATTTAGAGAAAAAAAGTTTTAGGATGCTGAGATCCCACAGGAGTTTCCCAGGAGCCTGCACATCCTCTGCGAGTCTCTCAAGAGAACTCATGAAGCCCAGCAGGATTAGGAAAATAATTTTTTAAAAAGACTATGCATGGCAGGGGGTTGGGCAGAGGACCGTGTCCTGAGGCCAATCCTATGCCAAGCATGGCAAAAGCCATGCGAGGCGGCAGAAAGCCTTAGTTGATGTGGTGATAAAATCTTACTTTATGGGGGGCATGGCTAGCGGCCGTCGGGAATGGTCGCTTCTGGAGGCGGCTCCGCAGCCCTCGCCTAACTATCCGATAATTAATCCATTAGCAGTGAGGTAGATTCCCTTCCCACTGTGGGAATCTCCTCAGGTGCTGATCCAGCAAGTGTGCGCTGCTTCACGATTGAGCAGCGCTTGCACAGAAGCCAGCGAGCGTGAGAGGCCTGAGACAAGTCACAAAGGTGGCCGAGGTGATTGCGTCTGGCGATCTAAACAAGCCACAATTACAACCGCCACACTCAGCTGCTTCACAGGCGAGAGACCCTTAGGCGGTTCTGGTGGCGGCGGCCTGCGAGAACAGGATTCTAGACCGGCCTGCGGCCCACTTGAGCTCCCCGGCTTTGGGGCCTTCCGTAGGTTGGCCGGTTTATCGGGGAGACGGCTCTGCCCCACGGGGGCAGACTCGCGCCAGAGGTGAGGTGTGCTGGTGGGGCACCGGGGGGGAACTGAAGGATTGCTGAGACCCTGCGGCCGAGACGGACTGAGAGGCCATGCAAAAATTGAGGCCCGGCTTTGGGCCTAGCTAGGACGTTGCTGGGGCTGGCTCATTCCTGTGTCGTGGACTGGTGGAGTGGATGCAGACAGAGTCAGGCCACTGCCCCGAATTCCGCTACGATTGGGCTCACTACGCTGTGTACCCCATCCGAAGTCTCCACCATGAGACACCAACAAGAGGTGACTGACCACAAAGGGTGGCACTGTGGTCTGACCCCCATGCTCCTGGTCTTGTAGCTGGCTACACTGCACGTCCCCCCAAATCAGAGCCGCTCAGGGGATTGCGCCCGACAACTGTTGCTTGGCCTCCTCCATCTCCAGGTTGTGGCAGCAGACACATTTTGATAAACGGGCTCAAGACGCCACCTGGTCTCCTTTGTTTTAACCACACTGATAGGGACTGTGCCACGCCGCAAACTACCAGCCCTAACTATATATTGAAAGGCGAGTGAGGGGGCCTCCTCCGGTGCGCCTGGACTGAGCTGGGCCTTCCATCTTGCCTGCTCAGTAAATGACCACCCACCACTACTTACATCCACCACAACAAGTACTAATATAGCGAGACTGACTTATTCTGCAAGTGGAGGTCGACCAAGTTCCTTCCTAATCTATTGGACCCACCTGGAACACCGACAGGCCGGCGGAGGATAACCCTCTTCTTCTGCATAGGCAGTGGCAATTACAGGTGTGTCCTCCAGAATATTTGTGTGTCTTGACCTCCCTCCTCTTAAAGATGGCTACCAGCAGAGGTCTCAAAATCTCAGACCCAGAAACAGCTGGCTAAGTTTGCCTGGTCCAGACAGGGGGAAGATGACGCAACAAAGACTGGAGAAGATCCTTAGACGCCGCAATCCCGTCCCTCACCCAAGACCCCTACTCTTGAGGACGTCATGGAGGCTATAGCAGGGGTCCACACATCTCTAGAGACCTGTATAGACTCTGTAAACATAGAGGTAACTCTCTTAAGGGCAGATCTCAAGAAAATGGACTCTAGAGTCAAAGACGTGGAAATTACAACGAAAGCTCTTGTGACTGATGCCTCTACTCTACAACAATTGAATATAATGGGAAACCCAATCTACCCTTGAGGGCTTGGGCAAATCAAATGAATGGGTAAAAGGCGCCTTCAAGGGATTTATTTGAAATACTCTATTCTATTGCTTTTGATATATATTTTTAGCTGCAAGAATTATTGATAAACTCGCCACAGAGATATTATTCAAATGTATTTTAACTAAGAAATATTTTTGTTCCTTGTGAGGACATAAGAACCAATGAACCAATCACAAAACAATAAATATTCAAAACACGGGTATATATAGAAAAAGGTTTTATCTTTTGAAATTTATCAAGGGTACTACACAGTTATACAAACAATGTAACAAGAGGAAAATAAATACCATTGTATAATCCTTCAATGTCACCATTATAAACACTTCTTCTCATTGTACATTATTTTCCAGAAGAGAGTGTGAATGTCGACGTTTCAGTATCTATGCATTTGTCCATGAGACCATCTTCAGGACTATCATAAATTTAACAGTTGACCCCTGAATGGTGTTTCCAAAGATTCAAGAATTATAGAATACAATTGATACGTATAGTTAAAATACATTTGAATAATATCTCTCTGGCGAGTTTATCAATAATTCTTGCAGTTAAAAATATGTATCAAAAGCAATAGAATAGAGTATTTCAAATAAATCCCTTGAAGGCGCCTTTTACCCGTTCATCTACTCTACAACAACAAGTGGCCCAGCTTCAGAACCAACAGAGGAAAATGGAGGAGCTCCTGGATGATTATGAAGGGCGGGCGAGGTGGAACAACATCCGAATTCTAGGAGTTCCTGAAAGATCGGAGGGTCAAACTGTTGACCTTTTTGTGGAAGATCTGGTGATCAATAAACTCCAACCTAAGCGCCTCTCTAGCTACTTTTCCATTGAGCAGGTCCATAGGGTCCCTGGAGGACGACCGAAGCCTGGGCCCCCCCCCAGGCCCATAATTGCAAGAGTCTTCAACTTCTGGGACAGGGACGTCATCCTACAGATGGCGAGAGCTGGACCGCCGGTGAAAATTGACAATACAAATATCACCTTCTTTCCAGACTTTACTGTTAAAGTCCAAGCACAGAGATGAAGTTTCACAGCAGTTAAAAAAAGCCCTACGAGACAAGGACATTAAATATTCCATGCTATTCCGGGCTAAGCTTCGAGTGGAATCCGAGGGGCAATCATGTTTTTTTCAGTCCCCAGAGGAGGCCTGGGAATGGCTAGAAGGCTGGCGTCGGGTGGGAAAACCATCGGACACCCATAGTAGCAGGGGACTCCACACTAACCAGCATGTTCCGCTAGCATTCAAAACAACATCTGAACCATACAAACACAAATGGTTTGTGATGCACTTCCTTCTAATCGAGACACGAGTCCTTAAAATATATACCTCCTGTGTTTAAACAAAACAATGAGCCTTATGCTCCTATCGTGTGCAACACTATTGCCCCTGCCGTTCCAAAGGGGCGGTTAATTTAACCAACATACACTTTGCCCACTATAGATTGCACCACATAGTCCAAATATTTATATACAGTCAACTTTACAAATGTTCAAAATTTCTTTATTCTTCTTTCCAATAACGAAATATACACCAAACAGCCAACGCGTTTCGTTCTTTTTGAAGAACTTCATCAGGGCAAATATATTATTGTTTGCAAAACCGATTTGCAAAAGGGGGAAGGAGTCAGTCAGTTTGTTCTACTGTATACTCCCGATTTATGAACGCCTTCCATTGGCACAGCAAGAGATTGAGACTACATTTGTCTATAATGCCTATTAGGCCATTGAGTCTACAATAAACGTCCAATTTTGACAAACGAAAAGATTATTATTAAGAGGCTGATGTGGCAGTGTAACGCGGTCCCAATCTTTGAAGCACAAAACATTTCCAGTTCCGCTAGCATGTAAAGAACAGCGTTCAGAAGAAGACCCAGATGGATAATCTCTGACTTGGACTGCTGGATTATCTTTGTTCTCAACACCGTCATCAGGCCACATGGGTATCTTCCGTTACGAAACTTGCGGTCTATACAACATGTCTCCCTGGATAACCACCAGGCATATCTCTGTGGGAGTATTTCCCATGCGGGGCACATGCCTCAGAAAATTGACATCTTTACGTAAGCGGAAAAGAAACAGGTTTGAAGGATCAGACCAGAATTAAGTATGTAATGATTATATTATGTTACTTAGGCGGGGGCAGAGGTGATTAGCCAAGTACCCTACATATGACGGGGAGGTCAACAGGCACTCTGCCTTGTTAGGGAGTGGAAAGTTGGATTTCCACTGGCCGGCGGGCAGGGAGGGGGGTCAGGGGTGGGGGAGAGGGGATGGTTGGGAAGTTGTATGTTATAGTTATATTTACACAGAGCATCCATGCGGACTTAACTTCACTGTGTCCAAACACTAGAATGCAGACATTGTCCACACTTTCAAGGGAGCGGAATGGGAGAGGCTTGGTCGTTGCTATTATGCTAGACGGCTCCTTAAGATTAGGAATGGTAGACGCAACGTTAATGATTGCTTTGCATTCCCCTCTGCTCTTCACTATTGCCGGCTATGACAGACACAAAAGATACTAAGTTATCAATAATGACGTGGAATGTTAATGGCCTGGGGAGCAAGATAAAAAGAGGAATTGTCCTACAGTACCTCAGGAGACACTCACCCGACCTGGTACTATTACAAGAAAGAAAATTCCCGTGGTGAAATGTAGACGATATATTCTTTACATAAAAAAACTAGATTGTTATATTCAAAAACACAAACATAAGCCCATGTGATAGAATATATACAATATAAGAATAAATTCTACCAATTTAAAATTAGTGAAAAGATCATATTTTATTAAAAAAAGCAATTAAAAATAGACATAGACACTCTATGATCATACCACAAATGCATCTGTTACTAAAACATCAAAATATCATATAAGCTTATTACAGACCCTATTTCATTCAGAAAAGCAGCTTATACACAATAATAAACCGAAAATCTTTGTTTTAAAAAAATAAAAAAAAAAAGTGGACCACAGCAGCTACGCCTGGCTTCTATATTGCAACAAACATTAAACAGAGATACAAAGACAGACAATATAATTTGTCATTAGGTAACACATCCGTTTATACATTTCAAAAGGCTTTTCCTACATACAATCTATTCATTCTGTATCTATAAGAAAAGCTGTTCCCACAGATTGCGTTTTAATGCAGCGTCGGCAATGGGGCCCAATGGGATCCCGATCGAATTCCTTAAAGGAATGGCCCTTAAAGTGGCCCCACACCTCAAAAACATGTACGAAGAGAGTCTGGAGCGGCGTGTCCTTCCTTTGGATCAAAGACTAGCATCTATTGTCGTTATACACAAGCCCAGAAAACCGGCTGCCGATTGTGACTCATATAGGCCAATATCCTTAATAAGCTCGGAGGCCAAGGTGTTGGCCAAGCTACTCGCGTCCCGCCTGATCACAGTTCTTCCATCACTGGTTCCTGACGACCAATCAGGGTTCGTGCCTAGCGGTAACACCGCTTTAAATATCCATCGAGTTCACAACGTCCTGGGCAGGCAGCCATATCTACGGGAGGACGCGGTTATACTGTCCTTAGATGCCGCCATGGCGTTTGACTTGATAGAATGGCCCTACCTCTTTGAGGTCTGGTTTTGGTCCTCGGTTTCGACAATGGGTGGCACTGTTATACACTGCGCTGCTGGGACAAGTTAGAGTAAACAACCACACTTCCCGCACATTTGCTTTACAGAGAGGAACGAGGCAGGGTTGTCCCTATCTCCATTACTATTTGCGTTGACTCTCGAACCACTAGCGCACTGGATACAGCAGGTTGTCTCGATACGTGGATTGAGATGGAGCGAAGACAAAGAAAATAAAATTTCATTATATGCGGACAATATCCTGATCTATTTGGCTTTCCCACGGGCCTCCATTAATAGTCTGCTCAATGTCATTACCAATTTCAGTAAATATGCGGGATATACCATCAATTGGTCCAAGTCGGTAATCTACGTTTTGTATGGACCCCCACCTCAACTACCACGTGGGTATACGATCGAAATAGCAACCAACGGTTTTAAATACTTAGGAATTTATATCACACCCGACCCAAAAACGTTTTATGACCATAATCTTCTGGGCCCTCTCCGTCGGTTACAGGAAGACGTCCAACACTGGAGATCACTGCCCCTATCCCTCTTGGGAAGAGCAGCCCTATTTATAGATTTTTATACATGCTTGCTTCACAATTGTCCATTCCCAATTGCCAATGCTTACTTTACTGCCGTTGAAGGTGAGATCCGAACTTTATTGTGGGATGGAGGGACGCCCCGTATTGCCCTCCGGAAACTAACAAAGGGGTGGTATGATGGGGGAATTGCCCTTCCGGATTTACGTTTATATTATTGGGCCACACAGTTAGTTGCCCCTAACCAATGGATCCACGGCTCCCCATCGAATCCGGCCTTTCATCTAGAGTGTTATCAGACAAGTCGGGAGGGCTATTTGGATGCCCTTTACAGTAAGCCCCGAAAGAGCCGTTATTTGCGGCCCATGTCGCAAACTGTAACTATTTGGCAGCAGGCCACCAAGCGACTGGGATGGGAGAATAAGCTCACAAAAGCCACGCCGCTTTGGTCTTCCCAGAGGCTGGGCTTGCTTTGTCATCATGTGGGATTCAATAAATGGGACACCATACGTATCACTAATATAGGGGACCTAATACATAGGGGCAAACTTCTCACCTTTAAGGAACTACAAGTCAAACACGCCCTTGCGCCAGGCAAAGTTTTTCGATACTTACAAATTCGACATGCACTTCTCACCAATATTCCAAACATATCATCCTTACCAGACTCTTCCCCCTGGAGGTCCGCTTACTCTCAGAACCGCTCCTGACAAAGGCAGTCTCCTGCACGTATCGGAAGCTTTGTAACAACTCACCTGACCCCTTTCAAACTCTCCGTGATCAATGGCAGACGGGCGTAGAGCCACTAGATGAAGACGACTGGCAGACCGCATTAATGTCCCCCAGGGAAACAGCGATAAATCATCGCTTTCGCCTTATCCAACTGAAAATTCTACACAGAACCTTCTACTCCGGTGTGCTCTTGGCTAAGATAGGCAGCCAGGCGGATACACTATGCCTAAGTAGATGTGGTCAAGAAAGTACCTTCTACCATACCTTATGGGACTGTCCTGAGGTACACCCCCTATGGAATAACACAACCAAAAAAATGAAGGACACACTGGGCAAACAACTCCAATTGTCACCATGGTTGGGGATATTGAATATATGGGAAGCCACTGATTTAACAGAAATCGAACAACAATGGGTGGCATTGGGGTACCTATTGGTAAAAAGGGCTATAGCAATGTTGTGGGGATAGAATAAACGGCCGTCTACGATTGGATGGGTGGCGGAAATGGATAGGTGCATGATAGCATAATTTCAACAAAAGATTTGGGTCAGAGCTTTTTAAAGAATAGCACCAGACGTTACTAATAAGTCTGCCCCTTATGTTCGTATCAGCCCTCGGTGCAAAAAGTCTGAGATGTGACCCATATACATCCCAATAGATGGTTAAAAAGCCATCATAAACATACTGACAAATGACCCTGCACCCGAGAAATGTAATTCTATTCTGTGAATTCCATGATGTCACTTATTGTGATTAGAACAGAACAAAATATCACATAAATTCAGCTTCCCATAATACAAATGTCCATTAATGATGAGAGACTTGATTGTAGTTAGTTTAACGTTCGTCCTTTATTATATAACAGTTACTTTCTCAAAACATCCTACAATTGCTCTTCCGCCAACGCGTTTCATCCCTCATGGGACTTCTTCAGGGCTAGAAAGCAATTTCACAGAAAACACTATTTACAAACATTATTCACAATATTTACATCCTTAAAACATGCAGTCAATAACTACAAATCACCTAAAAAACGTGTTGTAGGAATCAGTATCCTGTTGTTACCAAGGAACATCTCTCATTATTTTTACTCTTTTAAACAAAATAGAACTACCGGGAAGCTACTTAATTTGACATTTAGTATTTCACTATGTAGAAACATGTGGGAAGAGACACATGAACTATCTACTGTTTCAGATATGTCACAATAATCAAATTCACTTTACAGATAGTGTACTTGCTAGGTAAGAAGAATCTATTACATTTCACAATCTCATAATGCATATTGATCTAGATAGAATACTATGTCATAAATTATCACAGAAAGGGCCATGATTCTACTTTCCAGAACAAAGTCATGTGAATTGGTAATCTATTTCATAATTTCAAACATACCTTACTATCATGCTGTTCTGAAGTAAGTAAAATATGTTACAACCGACCAAATTCTACTGGTAGTGCAGATCAATCCCTGTGTATCTATAAATAAGAGTATTAGTTTCTTCAGCTCAGAAAACCTGGGTCAAACACATATATATAGTAAGTTTTTCTATGTGTATTCATATTGGTATACAAATTCATAAAAGCAAGCACCGATACATCATATAGTGACATAAAGCCGGACTGTATTCACATTCACGTTTGGAAGCATAATTGTCACTATTGATAGCTATTGATTCTGGTGTTTATTATTAGTCTTATATGAGCAGTATTTTTGGTGCTCTTCCTATGCGCTATATTGGTATGGACAAAGTCCTTCCTTTGACTATTGTGGGGGCCAATTCAGCATTGCTGATCAGTCATGCTTTGTTTGCCTGTATTACAAGCCAGGATTATCAGTATTCCTGGAATATGTCTGTCTGTTTCTATTTGAGTCTACAGTGCTGTGGTTGTGCTGTGGTCTTAATAGCGTCGTAACATTGCTAACTTTACAAATAATTAAAGATTAAACGATAGGTCAGTTTACTCGCCATAAGTGGAGTATCATGGATTTGTCGAGGCATTAAGATTACGTTATCTATGCATTTGCAGGAGGCATAATCGTCTACATACTCATACTATTACTAGTGGTTTAAGTATGTTTAATACGGTCGTTTTGAACCGTTGTTTAACGTTAAGGCTCATTCATCAATTTTTTTAACCTAGTTTCAGGTGCCATTTATATATAAACCATTTCTTTTTACAGATTGATATTGGTGAAGAATTTTGAACTTTCGTGAGATAGAGTGAAGTGTACACGTTAAAAACATCAAATATTTATAAGGAGACAGTAGGAAACGACTGTCGCTCGTCTTTAATAGTAAGTGAATATTTATATTTGCTACGTGAGGTGCGTTTTTAAATTTAGTTTGCGACTCAGTTTTAAGATATACATTTGACGTCTTATACAGCCATTCTTACATTTTATAATGTGAGTATTAATTTGTCGGTGTTTAATATGATGACGATAATGATATGACAGGGATGCTTTAATATATGACTTTTAGAATATGATCGGAGACCAGAGGAGTCAATATGGACTATGCACAATATTAAATACATGTTGATTGACTAATGAGTGATAGTGGATGTTGATTTAAGTATATACATTTTTTTTAAACCAATACTGTGCATACAAGAAAATATTATACCTATGATATTTGTGAATTTGAGGGTTAGGTGTGCTAGATTAATATATCCATCCCTAGGAGCACAATCAGTTAATTATTATGGGGTAGTCACAATTATGCTTCCAAACGTGAATGTGAATACAGTCCGGCTTTATGTCACTATATGATGTATCGGTGCTTGCTTTTATGAATTTGTATACCAATATGAATACACATAGAAAAACATACTATATATATGTGTTTCACCCAGGTTTTCTGAGCTGAAGAAACTAATACTTTTATTTATAGATACACAGGGATTGATCTGCACTACCAGTAGAATTTGATCGGTTGTAACATATTTTACTTACTTCAGAAACAGCACGATAGTAAGGTATGTTTGAAATTATGAAATAGATTACCAATTCACATGACTTCGTTCTGGAAATTAGAATCATGGCCCTTTCTGCGATGATTTATGACATAGTATTCTATCTAGATCAATATGCATTATGAGATTGTGAAATGTAATAGATTCTTCTTACCTAGCAAGTACACTATCTGTAAAGTGAATTTGATTATTGTGACATATCTGAAACAGTAGATAGTTCATGTGTCTCTTCCCACCTGTTTCTACATAGTGAAATACTAAATGTCAAATTAAGTAGCTTCCCGGTAGTTCTATTTTGCTTAAAAGAGTAAAAATAATGAGAGGTGTTCCTTGGTAACAACAGGATACTGATTCCTACAACACGTTTTTTAGGTGATTTGTAGTTATTGACTGCATGTTTTAAGGATGTAAATATTGTGAATAATGTTTGTAAATAGTGTTTTCTGTGAAATTGCTTTCTAGCCCTGAAGAAGTCCCATGAGGGATGAAACGCGTTGGCGGAAGAGCAATTGTAGGATGTTTTGAGAAAGTAACTGTTATGTAATAAAGGACGAACGTTAAACTAACTACAATCAAGTCTCTCATCATTAATGGACATTTGTATTATGGGAAGCTGAATTTATGTGCTATTTTGTTCTGTTCTAATCACAATAAGTGACATCATGGTATTCACAGAATAGAATTACATTTCTCGGGTGCAGGGTCATTTGTCAGTATGGTGCATGATAGCAGAAAAGGAGGTTTAAAAACTAAGAGGCTGCTCCAAGAAATTAGACAAGAAATGGGGGGTGGAAGGTCTTTAGAGGGGAAATGTGCACATCACCTACTGAGGACATGGCGATGCACAGACTAACAGAGCAATGATCTCCTAACTGTTTAATCCCTTTATTGCATTGTTTTTTGATGTATTGTAATTCACCACATTTGATGTGTATCATGACACCGTACTGATGATTCTGTGTTTTTACTTTAATGAAAATTGTTATTTACTTTATGTTAAAAAACATATAAATTCACTAGTTAAAGGTTAAAGTGATGTTACAGTCATGTATGGTAATAATATCTCACTTCAACAAGAAAACAAGTTACCCCCTGTAAAAGTACTTTTAGATCTTGGGCAAGGGGGCCAAAAACACCAACAGAAAAATGCAGAGTTCCACATGACCTGTATTACTTCCTATATGCCTGTCAGGTGCTATAGGTTTCTGCCCCCAATACAAAATTATACTCTATATGTGAGTTCACTTATAAAACACAATTTATTCTTGTATCATAATATTTTTTGCTTTACATTAATGAAAAACACAAGAAATCAAATGAAAAAAACAAAGGTTGATGTGACATAATAATGAGGTAAAAAAAATGTCACTTAAAATGTAACATTTTAAACTCAAAAAGCCACTGAAATGTATCACTTAAAGTTAAGTGAAGAAAGTATAACTCGTGCCCTCACCATGCTCTGCTTATAGCCTCTGCTTATAACCTCTATA
Source organism: Triturus cristatus (assembly GCF_964204655.1). Taxonomy (NCBI): domain Eukaryota; kingdom Metazoa; phylum Chordata; class Amphibia; order Caudata; family Salamandridae; genus Triturus; species Triturus cristatus. The sequence continues at coordinate 885,961,195 of NC_140583.1, forward strand.
GCATCTGAAATTAATTCATTGATGACAACCCTGTGCATGGCAGAGGTGTGAAATATACACATTTGATTATATCAAATATATGAATTTACTCTGATTTTTAAATTCTGTTTTAATGATATAATTGTACTGTGTGTGACCCTGAAGATCTGATGGAAAGTCATGAAACCCGTTTTAGCCAGTTTTCGCTTTCACTTGAAGATGTGATTGAAGGAATATATGTGAATTGAGTGTTGTACTTCTCCCCTCATTTCTTAACTTGATTATCTACACATGTCACCAAAGTCCCCCAACAATAACTGATGTGCAATAGCTAATTGGCCAAAAATGTAGCTCTTGTGTATGCACCTAGGAAAGACACCTTACTTATCAGTGAATCAGACAGACAACTTGTATGTTGATGGAGTGCCCACAATGTCTGTTGCAGCCATAGTGTTCTGTGTGGAGGGCTGTCTGAAGTGTCATGTGGGTACAATGTATGGCACCTAATACTCAATATCAGCGAGCAATAACAACTGGGGCGGCTCCTCAATGTGGGAGGAGGAGTTTCTCCCCATGTTTTCTCACAGTGCGAGAAGCAAAAACATAAAATGGAATTATAAATACCATTTTATGTTTCTGCTTCTTACACTGCGAGAAAGCAGAAGGGCTTGGTTGGGGCGGGCGGGTAGGCGGGTGCAGGAGAGGAGTGGCTAGCCCAATGCTGCTGGCCCCGACTGTTTGGTCAACCCTCTGGGGCTGACCAAACCAGTCATGCGCACTCTCCCTTTCCTCCATGTAAGCTGCATGCAGCCTACATAGAGAAAATGGCCTCCCCATAGACGCCTGTGTGGTCGGCGTCCCAACCAATCACAATGTTGCCATTGCAGTGTTTTGTGATTGGCTTAGGGGAGGGGAGGGAGGCTGCCTGCTTACTGTTCCTGCGGAGGCAGGAACGCAGGAGCAGATACAGCAGTTAAGACATGGGACCCGGGAAAGGTAAGTTTTAATTTTTTATTTTTTTATTCAAACAGCCCCGTTTCCCCGCGAGCCCCTGTTCTCTCGCGACTACCTGAATGCATCCCACCCACCCAGCATTACCCCGTGCCCTACCCCCCACCCATTAACCATGCCGGCTGCGACTGAATAACAGAATTCCCTTGCGACTCAGTGCCTTTCCACTTATGACTGTGGTTTTGTTGTGAATTGGTGCACTTGGGCTAGCGATGCACCTCAGTACCTGCTGTAAGCACCTTAACAGATTTTTCTGTGAGATGCCCATGGCGTCCCTAACAACTCTCTGTAAACATCCAGGAATGAGGAAGTGGAATGTAGCCAGTATTTTAACATGTGCAGGGGCACATGTGCAGGGTCAGGCTGGGAGCTGGCTGTAGGTGACATGATCACCTGCTTCCAATTTACAACCATGTCAAGGATCGCATCAGTTGAGAAGCAATTGCTGTTTCTCTGGACATCCCAAAGATGTTATGTCTGTGTATTCACAATTAACTGTTCCTCAAGGTGAGCGGTAAGGCAATAAAGACATTAAATGCTTACTGGGTGTTTTGGAGTCATGAGTGTTGACTCCCCTAATACCTTGCATTTTGAGGGTCGTTGAATGTGAATGAAGCTTTTGCTACATGTGTTCTCTAAGCATACCAGCTATGTGTACTGTCATGTACATTAGTTTACACTTTTTTGAGAAAATAAAACCTGGAACAAATAAATGAAATATCAGCTTTTGATTAAAATAGATATTTTCCTTTTTTCTATTTTCCCTATGTGCTCTTAGTGTTATATCCTGCAACACTGATTTATAATAAACTGCATTGCAGTGTCATTGAACTGTAGCGTGTGACTTATTCAAGGCTAGCTTGGAGTTCATTTGAGCCTGTTTGATTATTACTTCTATTGGAGTAGATGTGGGTATAACTTTGGGGAATAGCAATTAGATTGCTCTTTATGGGTGTCAGACCTGGCATCCTTGCCGTGGTTTACCCCTAACCTATTTGCCTTCAATCCTCCTGAGTGCTGACTTCATTTTTGCTGGCTTTAGGACTATGCATCCTTTACTATTGCTAATCAGTGCTAAAGTGCTCTCTCCCTAAAACATGGTAGAACGGGCTTATATCCAATTGGCATATAATTCATTTATTTGTAAGTCCCTAGTAAAGTGGAACTGCCTGTGCCCAGGGTCTGTAAATTAGATGCAAATAGTGGGCCTGCAGCACCGATTGTGCTACCCACTTAAGTAGCACTTTAAACATGATTCAGGCCTACCATTGCAGCTTAAGTGTGTGCAGTTTCATACTGCCCTTTCAACCTGGGAATATAAACCATTTGTCATGCGCAAACCATCCTGTTTGTTGCACCTACATCACCCCTAGGGTAGGCTATGGACAGCCCTGAGGGCAGGGTGCAATGTATTTAAAAAAGTAGGACAAGTACTTTTACGTTTTTCATGTTCTAATAGTGAAAAACTCTTATATTCATTTTTCACTACTGCAAGGTGTATGTCTCCCATAAGGATAACATAGGTGTTACGTTATTACATTCATTAAGCTATAATTTCCAACTAGAGCAGGTAACCACTTTATATTTGATGTATTTTGAATTTTAATGAAAAATCCTAATTTATGGTGATTTTAAATTTCAATTTTTAAAACGCCATTTTTCAGTGCCTGCCGCCTGTCTGCGGGTCCCATAAATGGGTGTAGTTGACAGTTGGGCTTGGTGAATTCCTACTAGACACACACAATAGGGAGTTTAAGTGTGCCTAAGTCAGGAGCTCCCCGTCCTGTCTTGTATGTCGGCTTCCTCAGGACTCCCTGCTTGCTCACATTTATGTCCACTAAGTTGTTTTTTTTTTCCTTTACTTGCCAATATCAATGCTTGTTTCTTTTTATCATGTTTGTTGGTGCCAGTGCTTGTTTTGCCAATGCTTGTTCTTTTTGGGTGCTAGCAATAGTGTCACATTATTGAACATGTGCAACTGCCATGCTTATGGGTGTGGCTGAGGCACCTGGTATGCTTATGGGCGTGGCTAGCCATGTATGGTTGACTGCCACTGAACTGCCTATAAAAGCCCAAGCCTCGCACCTGTCATTACTTGGCTTAATCTCCTGGTTCCCTCTTCAGCTGGAGACTGCTTATATCACCGCTTCAGGATTTCCTCCTTCACCATTGGATAGAAGCACGTGCCGGTCCTGGACTGCAACAATCATCGGACAGTTATGTGCAGTGCGCTTTAAGACTGCGTGTGAAGTAAAAGGCTGTGTGACTTTGACATTTTCTGTGGGTATCGGAAGGCTCGTCTTTGCATATTTGCCATGTGAATTGGCCATCTGATATATGGCACAAGTGACTTTTGATTCAACACTATGGCATTTACAGATTTGTTTCGCACTTAGTGATTGGGTTCATTTTATGTTTGAAATCATTTCATATTTGTATTACGCTTAGCACTTGGAGTCATTTTATGTTTGAACTTATTTCATATTTGTATCCAGCCAAACGCTTGCGGTCATTTTATGTTAAAACTAATTGCTAACTTCTGAGAGTTTTGTTTCTACACTATTTGCAGAGAACTTTGATATTAAGACGAATATTGTGAACTTGATACCGCACCTTGTGCATGGAAGCATCCTGTTACCCCTCTGATCATCATATTGTATGGACACTGACCTATGTAGCCCATTGGGCCTGTTCCTAGATGTGAATATTTGTTTATGGATGTTTTGTGCAAACAAAACGATGTGTCTAGGTGCCATTAATTTACCTGGCTGTTGATGACACATGATCATAGTCAGTGACACCTTTTTCGTAGCATTGTTCTTAAAGAACTATTATTTGGATTGTATTCTCCTACAACCTACAGACAAAGGCTAAGAGAGTATCTCAGCTCCTCTTGAGAACCAGGTGAATAAAATAACTCGCTTATAACGAATGTTCAGTTTGAGTGCCCCTGGGTGCCCCGGAAGTCTCTCTGTACTCATCTGTTGAGAAATGCAAGTCCTCAAAAAGGCGACCCTATTCTGCAAACAGATCCCCTCGAGGGTGCCGGGCTGGATCAGGCTTTGTGGAGTACCAGTGTTCTCTCTCTTTTTCTCGTCCCATTCCCCTTACCTTTTGGGACACCTGCCGGGGCTCCTGTAGTGAGTTCAGTAATGCTGAGAGGTGTTCTAGGAGGAGAGAGGACAGTTCATTGCTCCTGCAGACAACCTGAACTTCAGGTGAGTGGCTGTGCCACAGTCTTACATTAAGCCAAGCCACAAAATACAGGCCTGCCTGAGCTTTGGATTCTAGGAGGGGGTCCTTTGGCGATGTAGCACTGGCACCACACACAGACACAGACACCCACACCTTAGCAGATATTACAGAAGCCCTAACTAGTTTACAACAGGAGGTTTCAAATCTGAGACTGGAGAATCAGGATTTGCGACAGGAGTTACATCAATATAAACCTTGAGACCACCGATGGGATGAAAGTAAGGTAAAACAACCCCGTTACACTCTGCACCTGTTCCACCAGCCCCTATTGCAAACATGGTTCCCAAACCCATACATCCCCAACCCCAACTCCAGTCCCGATAGCCCCACCTGAGCGCTTCTATGGTGATAATACGAAATTCAGGGCTTTTATGACTCGGTGTCATTTACAGTTCTCGTGACGCCCAAACGCCTTTCCAAGGGATTCAGCTAATGTAGCCTTCATTATTTCTTATCTTGGGGTTATGCTACTTTATGATCTTGAAATATTTAAAGATGCCGTTCACAAACTCTTTGCAAAACACATGTTTGTGCAGGCTAGCGACAACGAACTGATACATTTGCACCAGGGGAGTAAAAATGTGTTGACATACATTACATCTTTTAATCGGCTCATTGCCGAAGCAGAATGGCCTGAGGAGAAAGGAACCAAACTTTTCTATTGTGGTCTTCGGAATGACTTAAAGGACATCATAGCCCAGATTGCGGAACCACCCACTGAATTTTCTGCTTTCATTGATTTAGTAGTTAGGTTAGACAACCGTCTAGAGAAAAGGAAAGGTGAAAAGTCACGGGGGGATACTCGAGTGCTAGTTCTTAAAACCGAGAAGAAAGAAACAGCCAGTCCCTCCCAGGACACCACAGAAGCCATACAAATAGGGTGGATCCGTTGACCTTTACCCAGAGGAGAAAGATAGAAGACAGAAACGTAATCTTTGCCTATATTGTGGGAATGCTGGACATTTTGCCCAGGATTGTGGTAATAAACCCAGTTTTCCAAAAAATGGAGTAGCATTAACAGTAGGAGCAGAACCTGGTATGGAGCAGCCGAAAAACAACCTGGCTCGGTAAAGATGGAGACCACTTTATCGAGTGCTCCCATTAACGTGGTCTCGCATCTCCTAGCTAATACTAAAACGCCCTCACTTTGTCATCTTACCTTAATTGTGACCTTGGTTTTGTCTCCGCAAGCATGTAAGGTTCTTCCCATAGTACTTTACTCAGGAGCAACTGGTAGCTTTTTTGATTTAAGTCTAGCCAAGATCCTCGGAATTACCATGATCCAGAAAACCACCCCGGAACCAGTCCGAGCTGTGGATGGCTCTGAGTTATCCTCTGGATTAATCATGTATGAGGCAAGTCCTATAACCATGGTTTGTGCCAACAATCATACTGAACAGATTCAGTTCGACCTAAAAGACACCCCAGTATTTGGAGCCATTTTGGGTATCCCGTGGTTACAAGTACATAACCCCAAAATAGACTGGGTGCAAGAACAGTTGCACTTGATTCCAAACATTGTTGGCAAGCATGTTATCAGGAGAAACCCCAGCTAGTGATCCCGTTACATTGTGCTTCCACCCATGGATGAGACACCAGTTGACTTGCCTGCACCATACTGTGATTTTTCTGATGTTTTCAGTGAACAACAGGCCACAAGCTTACCACCCCATCGAACATACGACTGCCGCATTGACTTAATTCCAGGAGTCACGTTACCGTGCAGCAGAGTTTATGCTCTATCAGAACCAGAAACCTTGTATCTCCGGGAATATATAGATGACCTTTTGGCTAAGGGTTTCATTAGACATTCTACCTCCCCTGTGTCATCATCACTCTTTTTCGTCCCAAACATGAATGGCGAATTGCGCTCCTGTATAGATTACCGTGCAATTAATAAGGCAACTGTAAGAAAATGATATCCCTTGCCACTGATACCGGTTCTTTTGGACCAAGTCTGTAACTCCACTATCTACACGAAAGTTGATCTGAGGGGAGCCTACCACCTGATTCGTGTTATGTATGGAGGGAGACGAGTGGAAGACGGCGTTCCGGACCAAATTTGGGCTTTTTGAATATACTGTGATGCCCTTTGGTCTGTGCAACGCCCCGGCAGCCTTCCAAATTTTTATCAATGAAGTGCTGCAGGAATTTCTTGACGTCTGTGTCATAGTTTACGTTGACAATATTTTGATCTATTCGTCATCTCCAGAAAAAAACATAGAGCATGTATTGGCGGTCCTTAAAAAACTCAGAGAACACCACCTCTTCACCAAGGCCGAGAAATGCATTTTTCATGCCACAACCATGGAATTTTTGGGGTGTGTCAAATCCCCAGATGGGATTGCCATGGACACCTCTAAGGTGCAATCCATTTTACAATGGAAGGCCCCAAAATCTGTTGAAAGAGATACAGTGATTTTTAGGGTTTGCAAACTTCTACCGGCGCTGCATACCCCAGTTTTCTTTGGTGGTGTAACCCATCACCCGCTTACTGAAACAAGGGGTTCCCTTTTGCCGGAATTCACAAGCTAGTGAAGTCTTTCAGCAACTTAAAAAGGTCTTTACGGAAGCCTTTACTTCGACATCCAGATCCATCGCAACCTTTTTTTGTGGAGGCCGATATGTCACAAATTGCTGTGGGTGGTGTCCTGTCACAATGAGACCCTGAAACAGGATGTTTTTTACCCTGTTACCTATTTTTCTAAAAAATTGTTACCAGCCGAGCAGAATTATACGGTGCCAGAAAGGGAGCTGTTTGCCATAAGGCTCGCCTTCCAAGAATGGCATCATCATCTCTTGGGAGCAAGACATACCATAACCATCCATACTTATCAATGGAACCTTCAATTCTTTCAAAACATTAAAGCCTCGACTCCCCACATCTCCACTGGTTGCTCTTCTTTAATGAATTTGACTTTGTTATTACATATAGACCCGGCAATGCACAATAAAAAGCAGACATACTTTCATGTTTCAAATTCTTCTCACCCGATTCTGATCAAAACAAGACACAATCTATCATACCAGCTTAGAGAATTATAGCAGTCTGTTCCTCTCAAGAATTTTATGAGAAACTTGCTCAGGTAAAAGATATCACTACTTATCACACTGGTGTGCTTGAATGACAGGGCTTCTTATATCATGGTGACAAACTCTTTGTTCCCACCCAAGAATTGCAGGACACAGTGTTACACTAGGGACATGACTCTGCTCTTGAAGGGCACTTAGGGCAAAAGAAGACAACTGACCCATGTAAACGCTGGTTTTGATGGCCTACATTCATACAGGACGTTAAGACATACATTCAAGACTGTCCTACTTTTATTCAAGCAAAAATACCACACACACCTCCAGCAGGTCTTTTACAACCTCTCCCAGTTCCGTCTACACCAAGGTACACCACAAGTATGGATTTCATCACGGCCCTACCCTCCTCCAATGGCCACACTGTCATTTGGGTAGTGGTAAATTACCTGACAAAAATGGCACATTTTATTCCCATGAAATCCCTTCCCGCAGCGAGTGCACCAGTGACTTTATATATCACCAAGTTGGTCGCACACTGCTCCACCCACTAGCGTGTTACCCCGAAGAATTGTGGTCCCTGTAGTCAGCGTCGGCGGGTACGCCTATGCTCAGTGGTGCGTGCAAGTCAGAGTAGCGTTAGCCATCCCTGGACACGTGTTTCGCGGTAGTTGCCGCTCGTCAGCAGGGAGTAGGAAGAGTGCAGGGTTGCTTGTGTAGGCTGCTAAAATCATATCAGGTCTGTACCTCTCGTAGCGAACGCAGGTGCGTAACCATGAGCCCGTCGACTCCGGGGCTCGGAGAGCCACTAAATATGTATCACCAAGTTGGTCGCACACTGCTCCACCCACTAGTGTGTTACCCCGAAGAATTGTGGTCCCTGTAGTCAGCATCGGCGGGTACGCCTATGCTCAGTGGTGCGTGCAAGTCAGAGTAGCGTTAGTCATCCCTGGACACGTGTTTCGCGGTAGTTGCCGCTCGTCAGCAGGGAGTAGGAAGAGTGCAGGGTTGCTTGTGTAGGCTGCTAAAATCATATCAGGTCTGTACCTCTCGTAGCGAACGCAGGTGCGTAACCATGAGCCCGTCGACTCCGGGGCTCGGAGAGCCACTAAATATGTATCACCAAGTTGGTCGCACACTGCTCCACCCACTAGCGTGTTACCCCGAAGAATTGTGGTCCCTGTAGTCAGTGTCGGCGGCTACGCCTATGCTCAGTGGTGCGTGCAAGTCAGAGTAGCGTTAGCCATCCTTGGACACGTGTTTCGCGGTAGTTGCCGCTCGTCAGCAGGGAGTAGGAAGAGTGCAGGGTTGCTTGTGTAGGCTGCTAAAATCATATCAGGTCTGTACCTCTCGTAGCGAACGCAGGTGCGTAACCATGAGCCCGTCGACTCCGGGGCTCGGAGAGCCACTAAATATGTATCACCAAGTTGGTCGCACACTGCTCCACCCACTAGCGTGTTACCCCGAAGAATTGTGGTCCCTGTAGTCAGCGTCAGCAGGTACGCCTATGCTCAGTGGTGCGTGCAAGTCAGAGTAGCGTTAGCCATCCCTGGACACGTGTTTCGCGGTAGTTGCCGCTCGTCAGCAGGGAGTAGGAAGAGTGCAGGGTTGCTTGTGTAGGCTTCTAAAATCATATCAGGTCTGTACCTCTCGTAGCGAATGCAGGTGCGTAACCATGAGCCCGTCGACTCCGGGGCTCGAAGAGCCACTAAATATGTATCACCAAGTTGGTCGCACACTGCTCCACCCACTAGCGTGTTACCCCGAAGAATTGTGGTCCCTGTAGTCAGCGTCGGCGGGTACGCCTATGCTCAGTGGTGCGTGCAAGTCAGAGTAGCGTTAGCCATCCCTGGACACGTGTTTCGCTGTAGTTGCCGCTCGTCAGCAGGGAGTAGGAAGAGTGCAGGGTTGCTTGTGTAGGCTGCTAAAATCATATCAGGTCTGTACCTCTCGTAGCGAACGCAGGTGCGTAACCATGAGCCCGTCGACTCCGGGGCTCGGAGAGCCACTAAATATGTATCACCAAGTTGGTCGCACACTGCTCCACCCACTAGCATGTTACCCCGAAGAATTGTGGTCCCTGTAGATGCGATATTGTTTGAGAGAAGACTGGGATTAATCATTCAGAATTGAGCGATTTTCCTCGGAAACGGTATGAGAAACGTCGCTCCGGTTCAGAAGACACTATCCGGCCCGATCGAAAGGAGGCCTACTTTTGTGAAATCCCAGCAGTAAATTTTATCATCGCCTAAAACGTTACTTTGAACCAAGGGTCCCACTTGTGGCTGTAAAATGGAAAATCGCTCAATTCGGAATGATTAATCCCGGTCTTCTCTCAAACAATATCGCATCTACGTAACCAAGCTCTGAAATCTGTCTAGTATTGACGTCTGCCATTGCCACCTTAGACACCACGCGTGAAATTGTCCTAGCTGTCTGAGCTGGAATTTCTTATTGGGAATATTTCGTCTGATCATTAATAGTATCCCTACTCTGTACAAGTCCGATGACACTTTATCCTAGTTGGGCGAGGTCCTGAAGAAGGTGGTCCTATTACATACTACCCCACCGAAACGCGCGTAGACCACGTGCGCCCTGACCTTTTGAGATTGTGGTCATTATTACCAATTGTAGGAGATTCGGTATCACTCCGATATCCCCCATACCCACTAAATATTAGTGTTATGTACAAATGTGAGAGTAATTGTGTTATGAGTGTGGTTGTGAGTGTAGTTTGTGTCTTGGCCGAGTAGGGTAAAGTTTTTATATTATCCCTTTTTCCTTGTTCAAAGAAAAGCACATGATTATGATTAGGTTAGTATTTGTAAATAATGCAACTTGATGTATAACGGGTATTATAGTCTGATTTTTGGCAAATGAATGTATAAATAAAATAAAAATGAATATTTTTACAAAAAAACAAAAATTGTATGTATTGATGAACTAAAGTTATAAGTACTTAGGTACCAGCAGTATTGGTCAACCCAAGCACAGATGTATTCTGCGATAAAAGAAATATAGGTCTGTGAGGAGTTTTAGTTGTATCACATTGTTCATTTTCCCCTGTGACTCCTAGACCTCATTTACCTTTGAGGGGGTCCCTTTATTTACAAGTGACCATGGATCCAATTCATCTCACACTTCTGGCGGGGTATATGTTCTTCTCTGGGGATAGTTGTCCGCTTGTCCTCTGCGTATCAGCCACAGATGGATGGTCAAACAGAGCATAAACCAATCCTTAGAACAAATCCTACGGTGTCTGCTCTCCACATGGTCCTCTGAGTGGGATAAGGTATTGCCACTAGTTGAACTTGTCTATAATAACAGTATGCACACTGCTACTGGGGTTTCCCCGTTTTATTGTTTGACTGGTCATTATCCTTGAATATTCCCTATTCTAGACCCTACCAAAGCAGGAAAAGTCCCACCATACTAAATTATATGATGTCCAACAACAGGTACAATGACATATAGCTCAGTATCAAGAGGCATGTAAAGCACAAGCAGATAAACATAGAATACATGCTCCTGACTATCATAGTGGGGATTGTGTTTGGCTATCTTCCAAGAATTAACATTTGGCAGGATCGTAAAAACTACTCCCCCACTTTCATGGTCCCTTTACTGTCCGTAAGGTAGTGAACCCTTTGGCCATGGAACTTGAGTTATCCCTTCTTCATCCAGATTCCCCTACCACTTGCTCAGCTCCTCCTACTCTCCTAATTCAAGTGAAAAGACAGTTGGAAATTGAGATGGTGAAAGTTCTGGATTCCAAACGCATCTGGGGTGTGTTGCACTATCTGCTGGCCTGGAAGGGCTACAGTCCCGATGCAATTCTTGGGAATCCGCCTCTGCGGTCCATGCTCCTCGCCTTGTGCGTCTCATTCACCTTCACCATTCCATGAAGCCCTGCCCCTTATGAGTACCTTTGATGGGGGAACTGTCAGGAGTTCCCTGTCCTGTCTGGTTTTTCGGCTCTCTCAGGGGTCCCTGCTTGCTCACATTTATGTCCACTAAGTTGTTTGGTTTTTACCTTTACTTGCCACTGCCAATGCTTGTTTCTTTTTATCGTGTTTGTTGGTGCCGGTGCTTGTTTTGCCAATGGCTGTTGGTTTTGGGGTCCAAGCAATAGTGTCACACTATTGGACATGTGCACCTGCCATGCTTATGGGTGTGGCTGGGGCACCTGCCATGCTTATGGGCGAGGATAGATATGTGTGTTTAACAGCCACTGAACTGCCTATAAAAGCCCAAGCCTTGCACCTGTCAATGCTTAGTTTATTCTCCTGGATCCCACGTCAGCTGAAGACTGCTTCTATCGCCGCTTCCATATTTTCTTCTTCACCATTGTACAGAAGCACACGCCGGTCCAGGACTGCAGCCAGTGCTTAATTTGTAAAATATGAAGTGCAGGTGCTCAAATGTTTGTCGGAGGCCACACCTACTTTTCTCTGGCTCACCCACTTCCTCCACTGGCTCCACCCACATCGTCAACTGGCACTGCTACTGTGTGCAACAATGGAAAATAAGCCAAATCACCCAATATCAAATACATGTGTTGTATAATGGGAGGGTCAATGTGCACAAAATGATCAACACAAGTGCATTTTGCTATTCGAAATTCGAATTCATGTCACTTTCCTCACTGCCATGATGAGGATGCACTTGTAAACCGGGAGCCGGCTATCATATGTACCCCAATATGTGACCTAAGATGCAGACTAAGTTGTTGTTGTAAGTAGAGAATTATTAAAGCCTATTACAAGAAAGGTTTTTGTACCGTGCATGCAGAACTTTTCCATTTCGTGGTGCTTTCAATGTGGTGATAAGGGAAAACGAGGCACAGAGAAATACTGGTTTAGCATCACACAATTTTGCCAAGTGGAGAAACGAGAATTTATCCCTGTTTTGCTACTTTCACTTGAGAAACTTAATTTAGGCATTAGATGGGAGTCTCTTTCTTTCGTTTAAATTCAAAGGTAATGATGTGTCAACTATTTTCCACGTTTTGTTTTGCAGAGTTTTATATAGCGCGAACTGGACCCGAACCCGAATCGGGTATCAGAGCGCTTTACATAGAACCAGTTACGTTACATGAGGACACACATTCATTAGGTCTCGCCTGAGACAGCGCTTTAGCGCTGCTCTGGCGAGACTTATAGTAAGCGACTTTTGGAAGTGGAAACGAGTGCATTTCAGGCCGCCAACTACAGTGCATGTGCTCCAGGCGCGCGCACCATTTGGCAGCCTGAAAGCATTCGTTTTCTTTCACTTTCGCGGCCGCACGGCCGCTTTGATGTTTGATCGCGATTGCGATCACTTTCACTTTCGCGGCCGCATGTTCTTGTTAGATGTTATATTTTCCCTTGTACTCGGCTGCAGTTTATTTATTTTTTACATAGCGCCAAGAAACTACTGGGAAATTATTAAAACCGCCTGCCACTTTTGCCGGAGGAATGCTCGCAACTGCCATTATTTACCCCAGACCTCTCACTTCCGGGTGAAACGCTTCTCCGCTGATAGCTTAAAGCGCTTCATCCGTGCTCTGGTGCCGCTACAGTGCGCGTGTTGGTGTGTACACGGTTCACTTCATACGGCCAGTGCAGATCAGCCTGTGCTCTTGGTGTTGTGCAAAGAACCATCACCTTGCCCCTCCCCCGCCCCACAGCGCATCAGACAGCATTTTATGTGCCTGCGTATGCACAGCACGTCGTGTTTTTGTATAATACATTTTATTTATATAAGTGCTGCAGATGACATTATGTGCAGTGCTTCGTGCCAATGACAACTTAACTTTCTTGTCTAAGGGGAGCACGTGCCAGTGGAGCGCGCATCTCACAGAGCGCCCGAGCTGGGCTCGGCGTGGCGGTTCACTAGGACACGCCCCAGATTTAGTATGTTATACTTGTATCCCTTATCAATAAATCTACGCAACTGTGGCTCGGAAGACACTGCTAGTGAACGACCAGCAGTACAGTACTGCAACAGCTATAAAAGTGCAACAAGGATGTGCACAAGAGCTGTGCAATCAACCGGACCAAACTGCTTGGAGGGCAGGTAAAAAGCGCTTCACCCAGGATGGTGCTGTGCAAGCGCACTCTGCCCTCACATCTTTTTTTGTGCACGGCATGCACTGCACGCCCTATGTGTCTGGACCTGCGGTGAGTGTGCACAAGTATGAAAGTCACCTGGTTTAACTATAAGACCCGCACAATGTGTATAAGCACCCTCACAAACTAAATTACGACTTAACATCTTACCCATCAGTTATTATTATCCAGCTCAGTGTCGATCGTGCTCTCAGATGTGAGGCGCTTCATGTGCACTCGGCACTGTGCAGTGCGGTGCCCTCAGTGCATGAATGAGTTCACTTGCCGCTGCTCTGTGAGCTGAGGAAGTTGAAAGGAGAGAGTGCCCAAACCAACTCTCCCATTCCCCTCGGACCCCAGCGCCATCCCAAAAAAAAAACAAGCATTTGCAATGCAATAGGTCTCGCAGTTACACGAGTTAAAGCTATTGGCATTGTAAATGACAATGCCAATAGGCATTGTTATTTGCAATGTCAATAGCTCAAACTCGCGTAAATGCGAGACCTAATGCATTGCAAATGCTTGTTTTTTGTTAGGCAACGGGTGAGATTAAGTGATTTGCCCAGAATCACAGGATGTTCAGCCTCATTACCGAGACTCAAACCCAGTTCCCCAGGTCTGAGGTCGAGCTCCCTAGCCATTAGGCCAACTCCTCTCCCCTGTTAAAAGGCTTAAAAGTTATTAGTGGTAATGCTTACATTCAAAATACACATCGATAAGTGTAGCTGCACATCGTGCAAACCACACCATACAGATGTTTCTTCATGTATACTTCTTTTTATGCGGTGGCTTGTGGCCTTCACAAAGTGATAATGCACAGTGGTATAATCCAGCCTACAGCCCACAGTTTTTGAACAGGGAGCCACTCTCTTTCCCCTGATAAAAAACACTCTCAGGGAGATGAAGCATCACTCCATCTCTTTCATGCTCTAACATAACATCTGTGCTCTGAGCGCCAGGGAGCGAGGTGCAGAATCAGAATAACATTATTTTTCAAAATCTGTGACGTCGCGGCTGCCCTCAGAAATTCGGACGGACTCAGTTTATTTTACAAGACCCCATCCCCGACCCGTCCGTCCAGCATCAGTGTACGATTTTCTGGGAGCGAGAAACTCGCAATTTCGCCTCGCATACATATCATACACTGAACCAACTGACCCTGATGGACTCTTGGAAGGAAGAGAGGCCAGAACTAGTAGGGAATGTTTAGGCAAGGCAGACAGGGTTATTACGTGACGTCAGAGCATGCCCGGCGCCGGTACCCAGCCATTTGTTGAGTGACTGAGACCAGACACCATCACACAGAAACCAAAACAAACTGCGTTTCGTCGTGGGGAACGGCCCGAGAAGTGAAGAGTCAAGTGAAGTAATTTGTGCGCAGCCGCACGCCATTTTGGACTACAAGTACAACAGTGGCTGCTGTGCAGAAACGCCGGGCAGGGCCTGCCCCGCCCTTGGTTTTACACTACTCCAGCAGGCCCTATCGAAAAATCACATTGGTTAGGTCTAGGAGGACGGTTAAAGACAAAAGTGTGTGTACCACCTACTACGGCTGGCGGGTGCCTCGGTGGCTACTAGGGCAGGCAGGCACAGGCACTGGCTGGGCAGGGCTGGCAGTCAGTGAATCTGGATCGCGTAATCATATCCAGTTAATCGAATCTTGAATGTGGGCCGACAGAGGCTAGCTGCCCCGCCGGGCCGCCAGTGCCACCCCTACTACCACAGTGATCAGGTGACTGTCGGTCGGGTCGTCACACCACCCCCCACCACCACACTCTAAAATGAAAAGCAGCGTTGGTTTTTGTGGCATGGCAATGATGGCATATTGGCATCGCTAGTAGCAGCTACTAGAGCAGTACAGTACTACTACTAAGTAAGGTAGTACTTAACTTACCGTTACCTGTGGTGAGTCGCCCGGCAGGGACTCACTCGGGACACACTCACACCGGCTGCACGCATGGCCTTTTTTCTTTAATAACTGATTAGGCCTGCCTGGTGCTGCTTAATACTACCAGTCAGACACAGTACTCTAGTGGATGTGGCTGATCGATGCCCTCAACGCCACACTGGGTCGTTGTCAGGTCCGGCATGGCAGGCCGACTTGACGCGATGACTCGTGGTGAGCTGCCTGCTGTGCACTGCGGTGGTTATGCTGGGGCGTGGCAATGTGAAAAAAATCTGCGCACGTTGCCGCACAGCCCGCACCTACCCCATCAGAACCAAAATCCAGCCCAAACTAGTGTTCTCTGGCCCGCCCACCACAGGCAAGAGGCTAAGGCCACCGCGGCGCGCAGTGCAGTGCCGCCATGGTTAACACAGTTATATTTACATGAATAATGATTAATCTCTTCTGGGGGCAGGGCTCAGGGCAGGTTAAGTGTCCCAACTCGGCAGCACTGTTAACCGCCGGCGCCGGCTGACTCCTTTGGAAGATGTGATGTGAAAAACACAATGCTGCTGCACGAGAGAGAGGACAGTAGTACAGTAGCAAGTGTACAGTAGTAAGTTACATTGAAAAATGTGACGTGCACGGTGAGCCTCATGCGCAGCAGATGCATGTAGAGTCAGAGTCAGACTGTAGACCCGGCCCTGTCAAGTAAGTGCCGGTGTTAAGCACCGGAAAGCACCGGCACAAATTAAGCCCTGACTGCAGCAAGCATCGGACAGTGCAGTGCGCTTTAAGGCTGCGTGTGAAGTGAAAGGCTGTGTGACTTTGACATTCTCTGTTGGTATCGGAAGGCTTGTCTTTGCATATTTGCCATGTGAATTGGCCATTTGGTATTTGGCACAAGTGACTTTTGATTCAAGACTATGGCGTTTACAGATTTGTTCCTCGCTTAGCGCTAGGGGTCATTTTATGTTTGAAATCATTTCATATTTGTATTACGCTTAGCACTTGGAGTCATTTTATGTCTGAACTTATAAATCTCACACTGATTATAGGGTAGCAAGCAAAAGCTAGAACTATTCAAATGTAAAAGACAGCTGCTGCTGTAGAAGGGCACAACCCAGTTGTGGACGAAAACCCTCACTCACCCGAGGGTGACATGCTTCATCATCGGGTTCCTCCAAACACACAAGGTCCGCAAGGTACCTTGTGTGGGCTACAACTTAACCCAAGAGGGAAGGAGCAGGAGTGCAAAGCACGTGTTGGAAATACCAACTCTTGAGGGTAAGGAGGGGCAGAGTGCTGAAAAAAGTGAGAATAGTGTGTTAAAAACCACCTACTTAGGGGTCACAATTTTATTCTTCCTGCCTAAGTGGTAGTAATTAAAATGCAAGTGAATGAAGGGTTATGGATGTATACCCTCATAAATGATCAACATGTTTCTGCCAAAAATAAAGTGATACTTAGGCCTCTGATCCTTAACCGTCATGCACTTATCTTGGTCATTATGATCGGTCAGGAGGCTCTAAGTGTAGGATATGTGTATCAACTCAACCTACTACCGGGTATCATGACATGTCGGTTAATCATGTCAAGATACCCAGACAGTGCGGTTTTCAAAAGATTAACCGACATGTCAAGAAACCCGGTAGTAGGTTGAGTTGATACACATATCCTACACTTAGAGCCTCCTGACAGATCATAATGACCAAGATAAGTGCATGACTGTTAAGGATCAGAGGCCTAAGTATCACTTTATTTTTACTTTTGCACTATAGATAGCAGAGTGACTTTTTTTGATCCTGATGAATGCCTTGAACCTTTTCGTCACCATGCCAGAAACATGTTGATCATTTATGAGGGTATACATCCATAACCCTTCATTCACTTGCATTTTAATCACTACCACTTAGGCAGGAAGAATACAATTGTGACCCCTAAGTAGGTGGTTTTTAACACACTATTCTCACTTTTTTCAGCACTCTGCCCCTCCTTACCCTCAAGAGTTGGTATTTCCAACACGTGCTTTGCACTACTGCTCCTTCCCTCTTGGGTTAAGTTGTAGCCCACACAAGGTACCTTGCGGACCTTGTGTGTTTGGAGGAACCCGATGATGACGCATGTCAGCCTCGGGTGAGTGAGGGTTTTCGTCCACAACTGGGTTGTGCCCTTCTACAGCAGCAGCTGTCTTTTACATTTGAATAGTTCTAGCTTTTGCTTGCTACCCTATAATCAGTGTGAGATTTATGATATGGGAACTTTATGGGATAGAATTGGTTTCCTTTCTATACAGTAGCATTGTTCTCCCTTTCGGCCCCCTTTTGTGAGTTACATGTCTGAACTCATTTCATATGTGTATCCAGCCAAGTGCTTGGGGTCATTTTATGTTAGAACTCATTTCCAACTTCTGAGAGTTTTGTTTCTACACTATTTGCATAGATCTTTGATATTAAGACGAATATTGTGAACTTGATACTGCGCCTTGCGCATAGAAGCATCCTGTTACCCCTCTGATCATCATATTGTATGGACACTGACTTATGTAGCCCTTTGGGCCTGTTCCTAGATGTGAATATTTGTTTATGGGTGTTTTGTGCAAATGAAACAACGTGTCTAGGTGCCATTCGTTTACCCGGCTGTTGATAACACATAATCATAGCCAGTAACTCCTTTTTCGCAGCATTGTTCTTAGAGAACTATCAATTGGATTGTATTCTCCTACAACCTACAGACAAAGGCTAAGAGAGTATCATTCAAAGCTCCTCTTGAGAACCAGGTGATTAACATAACTCGCTTATAATGAATGTTCTGTGTTGAGTGTGCCTGGGTGGCCCGGAAGTGTCTCTGTACTCATCTGTTGCATTTCTAATTTTATAGAGAAACGCAAGTTGTCAAAAAGGTTAGCCTACTCTGCAAACAGATCCCCTTGAGGGTGCCGGGCTGGACCAGGCTTTGTGGAGTACCAGTGTTCTCTCTCTTTTTCTCGTCCCATTCCCCTTCCCTTTTGGGACATCTGCCGGGACTCCTGTAGTGAGTTCAGTAGTGTTGAGAGGTGTTCTAGGAGAGAGGACAGTTCATTGCTCCTGCAGACTCCCTGAACTTCAGGTAAGTGGCTGTACCACAGTTTTACAGCCTGGATAGGCCATCACTGGCAGAATGGGAGGAAGGAGCAGGGCACAACCCCACTTACACTTGAATAGGCTGTGTCCTACCGCCACTCAACGGGCTGCATACCCCGTGTAGTCTGCAGCCAGGGCCAGGAAGGCATGACACCTGTGACTTCAAAGGCATGCCTCTAGAAACATCTCCCCACTTCAAAGGCGCAAATGAGTTTAAGTACAAAACCTCAGAGACCAACTATTCAGTACGCTTCTGGGCCTGGAGGAATGACTGGAGTGCTGTTGAAAGGATTGATGCTCTGCTGGGCTGCTGACCTAAAAGGACTGCTGCCCTGCTGTGCTGACTGCTGATCTCTTGCCTGGGTGAGAAGGACTGGACCTGCATCTCTTAGACCCAGAATCCCAGAGTGACTCCAAGGGAAAGTTGGTAGGCCTCCTGGTCTGAAGCCTCAGGGATATATTAGGCTTCCAACAATCTTGTAGCTGCACCTGGACTCTGCCATCTGTGAGTCTACCCTGCCAAGTGGTACCACCCCTGTTCTGCTCCCTGGAAGTGGGCCAAAGGTGCTTGCCAGTCTTTGTGGATCCAGCAGAACTGAAGCATCTGTTCTACTGCTATATCGCCACTGCTGCACAGGTTGGACCGGTTGCAAAGACCCAAATCACCTCCGCAGCCTCTTGACAAACATTTTGGTTGCTTCTTGGCCATGGCTCACACCCCAGTTATGTAACAACCCAATTTCATAGTGCCCCATCTTGATGTTACATTATCTCCACCCATTTATTAATAGATAGTACTTATTTTCCTGCCACTTTCTCTTGCTCTCCCCACCCACAGATTTACACCAAAAGCTTATACATCTGTGTGTGGAGTTCTCCGCACTTTTGGTGGGGAACTCGGTATATTAGAGATAGGGCGGGAATAGGAATAGGAATGGATCTCTGTACAGAGGTTTGTGAAAAGCATTTGGGAGTACATACATAATCAAAAATGCTTTGGTGAGTAGGCGGCATCGTTTCTATTCCTGGATCACAATTATATTTCTGAGACACCCATGCTCTACCTTCCTTTACAATCTCTAAATGAATGCAGATGACTACACACAGCCATCACCTTTTTCACAAAGCTATATCACTGTATGAACACAAAAGCAGTGTCAGCCCACTAAATGCCTACTAAAAGCAAAACAAATAATATGTCTGGCAAAATGAAAGGGAGTACAGTACAAGGGGGGAGAAAAGTAGATATTCACAAGCAAGGCAGTGGTCACCAAAAGGAATGCAAATGTACAGAGGGAGGGCGAGTGCAGAAGGAGCAGTGGATCTTGGATGAGCATTTGAAATGCAGTATTTCAAAAGGGAACTAGACTAGTTATGAAAAGGAATGAAACTAAAGTTCACTATTAAATGTATTGTAGTTCCATTACCACATCTAAGCCCCGGCCTGTGACCATGTACTTCTATCAGGCCATTGTACTCATTAATGACTTGTTATTTAAACATAAGGCACGGTAAGTAGTTTGTCCCATAAGTAATATTACCTGTGTATTAACACCTGTCTATTCTTTACATAATATAAGCATATTCTGACCACAGATCACAACTGAAAGAGGAAATGTGTAGCACTATCTACTTGTACTTATTGAAGGCTTGTAGAGACATCAACATGACCATCTACTTGGCTGGCATTGAGCCAGTGTTCCCCTATTAGAAATCCTGAGATAAGATTAAAGGCGAACACCCAAGCACAGGTTATGAACACTGAAACCATTGACAAAAAGATAATCTCACATCTTTCCATGAATACCGATTGTCTTTCACAGTCTGGGCAACATATCCCATTGGAAACTCTGAAGGAAAGTGGGTACGCTCTGCCTTTGCTCTTTGTCTCAACACAGAACATGTCAGCCCTGACTCAACATGAAAGGGCAAAGCTTCAGTGCGCTGAGCTCAATGTGTCCTGCAAGCCAGGGGTGTAACTTCCATTGGTGCAGCAGGTGCAGTGGCACCGGGGCCAAGAAATCTCAGGGGTCCACTGAGCCCTATTGCTGTATTTTATAATTCAAACAGCAGTCAGTGTGCCCATTCCCTTCCTTGCACTAGGGACTATGACTAGGATGGGTATCCCTCGTGTAATGCCATGTAGCATAATCACGTAAAATTACCAAAAGAGAAATTCTGCATTTAGTGCTATTTTCGTAGCTCAAAAATGTCCCCTCATGTCCAAAATGGATGCAAGGATGCATTTTGCACTAAGAAATAGCACTAATTGCAACATAACATGAATAGCAAGTGCATTCAGCCTCTCAAACTCCCTAAATGTACACTTGGAGTTAGGATTACCCCCTCACATATTCCCGGAATTTAGCACTACTTTCTCACGAGTATGCATTTTCCACTAAGAAATAGCGCTAAATGCAAAAGAGCACTTGCTAAATGTGCACTCGCTGTAAAAATAAATTGACCCAATTTACCCTTAAGTACGCAAGCAAGCATTATTGCACTATAACTGTAATTTTGTGTTAAAGAGTAATGCAGAATTACCAAAATTACTCTGGTTTAACTGAAATGTTGCCCATGCCTAGCCATGACACACTGGTTAACATTGCTAATGCTGACAGACTTAAGATCACAAGTAAAGCTATGACTTAGAATACCAGGAATGCTTCCCGAAGAAATCTATGCTGTATAGGTTATATCATTCACACACTTTGGAGATGATTCACAAAAATGTTTCGATTGCAATAGCTAATCACCTTTTCATTACAATTAATACAATTGTGTGGAAAACGCATAAATGGACTATTAGAAAGACAATAAGGGTGTGCATGGAAAGGGGTGCACGCATTATTGTTTTCACATTTACTCTAAGCGTGCATTGTAAAGCGGGTTCTCTGGTGCACATGCATCATCACTTCGTCACCTTTCCATTGCACAAACTCATGGGCTTTGCATGTGAAGGTGCTTTGGACAGTTTTCATTTCTGATCATTGTATGTAACTCAGGACACAATTGCAACTGCACTTATATCCAAAACCGTAACAGCCCTACAAGACAGATCTACCTATTCCAAAGGGACAAAAAAAATATTGCTAAATATATCCTCTCTTTAAAAAACGTGTGTATTGTGCCACTAAGGCACAATCCACAATTGAATGTATTGGTTAAGTAAATGTTCTGTTTTTGATGGCAGGGCGCTGCCAAGTCTGCCTTTGAAATCATCATCTGTGCGGAATAACCGTTTGCAAGAAAGACATAGAAGTGGCCCCCCCATTAAGAGGGACCCCTTCAATGAAATTCTCAAGTGTTTTTTTGTTCGTATCTGGGACTGCTATGCACAGGAAGGTTGTCCTTCACAGGGAAAAATGCCCAAATGCCCCCCTCCCCCCACTTAGAGACCTCCCAATGAATGTCAGACATCGCTTTATGTTTTCTATAGGTAATATCCCACTTTGTTGACCATGAAGGACTGGCCAACATTGTCTAGTGGTGTGGCTGAGGCTTTTTTGATGGGATCTATTTTGATGAAAACCCCTGCCAGACTCTTGTCATGGGTCTGAGCTGCTGGAAAAATAGAGATAGTACCACCGACACTCCAGCTGATGGCAGGTGTCCAACCTCCACATCATGGCCGCAGTTTTGAGAATGTCCCCTACTGTAAAATGGCACAGATAAATGCTGTTTCTCTAGGCTCTTTAGATTTATTATTTGAATGACACCTCTTTCAAACAATTGAAGAGCAAATCAATTTTAGATCTCGCTTAGAGATAGCTTTAGCTGTCTTGCCAGCATCATATAGTCCAAAATAATATAATAGAAACACATACGTATATATTTAGAGTGGCCTCTTTATCAACTTGTCTGTATAAGTGCCATTTACATTCTGTCCCCACCCACCAGGGCTTATTTCTTGGGGCAGTGGCTCAGCTCGCTGCAGCCAGTGAAGCTCTTCACTGCCAGCGACAGCATTTTGGGCACATGTGCGCGCCCACCTAAAAAGAAGTGCATTTCAGTGGTAGTGCTGGAAGTTGAATTTCTACTTTCATTTCGAGCTTTATTATTTATTGGATCATTTTTTACTTAGTATTTTTTTAAACATGCACTCCACCTCTAACGGTTTCATTTTCACCTTAATTTCCTTTTAAACATTTCATGTCTAACACATTTGTTTGCAAACGTATAGATATAATTACAGGCTTGCCAATGACCTATCATTTGGCTTTGCCATTGATTCTTACTCAGTGCTGAAAAGCTGGACCTTATATACCTTTAGGCTTCCCCAAATTTAGCAGTGATGTAAAGTAGGTTGGTCCTCTACACAAGTATATAAACTGGTTCATTGAGACCCCATTCACATAAACTCGATGACGTGTTTCTCAACTCAGAGGTACTCAGAGGTAAAATGTGTATTTATGCTTGTTCACTGTACAATTGTAATTATTACTTATTTTGGAGAAACCTACATTTTCTTTACGGCGCTACTGAGCAGAAAGTCAGTATACAATCATTTTGATAGGCAATTTTTGACATATTTATACTTTCCTCGATTACTTGTAAGCAATGATTAATGAAATACATAAGGAAAATGTAACTGGTCGGCTGAAATATGATGTTTAGAAGCCCTGAATAGTGCAAACATATGGATTTACAAGAATTACAATTCTTTACCTAAGGGAAAAGAAATAAATCTGCTTTTACAGACCAAAGCAAAATCTAGCTTTCCCTTTGACATATATTTTTGATGATGTTTTCATGGAAATGTCAATTACACTTCAGAAACAGTACACTATTAGATTTCCTGTGCAGAAATGTCTCTTTTGGAAATATAGCGTCCTCCAAAATTCAGGACATGTTTTCGCTTCGCGAACTACAAAATGATGTATGAACTGAGGTAAATTACCAGAAAATAACTCACTCTGCCTCTTCATCTGGCTGATGACTCAGGGGGAAGAAAACATAAAATATGCCACACTAATAATTTGTATTTCTGACGCTTCATCTAAAACTAAAAAATGTTTGAGGAATTGCGGTGGGACTTTCCTTTGCAGTCCTGATGAATGATGACACACAAGTTGGGTTTATCGAGTACCGAGTTCCGTGTTCGATTGATGGTCCCGTGATGCATGTGAGTGTGATTCTGCAGAAACATGTGAGCTGAGCACAGTATGGACTGATGGACTACATGATCCTTAAAGTGCTGCCTACTTGAGTGAAAGCAGACAGCCAATCAAAACGGGGGGGAAACTTCCTGACGTCTTATGAAGATGTTAAAATGGTTTGGCAGTCCGGAATTTGCATTCCATAAGTTTCAGGAATGTTACCTTAGGTAAAGGGCAATTCAGCATTGTTTGGTAAGGGTCCCAGTCCTGAAATATCTGCCTATTTAGGTGGCTGCAATTTATTTTTCTTAAGCAGCGTTCTCAATTATGGAAGACATTAGCTTATTTCCATTAGATACTAGAAATCAGACAATAAAAGTGTCTTAAGTTTGTCTTTAGCAGAGTTTAGTATTATAAATATCGAGAGGAGACCAGGCCTCATTTAGAGCTTGGCAGATGGCCCATCCCCTGCCAGGTTGGTAAAGGCCCTGGTACATTGAGAGATGCCTGCCTGCCTGCCTGGTGGGAATCTCTATGTCAAAACCATGTGCGACATAGGTGGTTATGCTAGTCAATGCTGAGCAGAGTGTTGTGTTTCTTTAGCTAGCTCAGCATTTCATTTTGCTTTTCAGAAAAAAACCCAAATCAGGGTTTGTTTTTGAAAAGGAAAATAACAACGTCCCTGATACATAGGATGTTTTCATGTTTGTCAAATCATTACTGTGACTCAGCAATCTTGTGGCTGACTATCCTACAGTGAACCCAGCTGAGCATCTATCTTCATGGGTAGGGGGGCCGCAAGTTTTGTGGAAGCCAGTATGGAGGAAGCATAAGAGGCTGGCTGTCAGTCCTCTGTGGTCAGTCATCCCGTCTTCCATAGTCTGACACAATTTATTCAACATAGGTATGGCAGACATATTTAGCGCTTTGCAACATCAGAGTGGGATGGAGGGACTTTCACAATAGAGAACAGCAATGGGAGACCGAGTTTCTAACAGGGGATGCACCTGTCAACGTTGACAAATGAGTCCGTGAACACACACCTGCTGCAAATTAACTCAGCAACAACACTTGCAGCCCTCACCACAAAAGGCACTCCTTAAGCAACACTACTCTGTACCACCAACAACATGAGGCAGCAACATCAGAGCTCCTTGATGCAAATATATTAAGATTTCTGGAACAAGAAAACCCGGATTCTCAGCAAACGATGTAACTGTGATGGTAGCTGAGATAATTAGGGGTGAGCCACAGTTGTTTGGCTCACAAATCCAGGCAACAACTATGAGCCAGATAAGGGGAAATGTGGGCCAGAAATATGGATAAATGATGCACAATATTCCTGGGTAGATTTTGTAGATATCTCAGTGAAGGCACTAGAAGGTTAGATAAAAATGTAACGAGGTTGCAAATTATGACGGGCTGTATATTCTGATTGTCAAAGAGCACATCTTGATTAACTGTTCTTTAGAGTTGGTACATCAGCATCTAGTGGATTCCACGTTGTATAACCCCAGAGAGCTGGTAATGACAGCTGAGGAATGGGTGCGCACATCTGTACCCAAAATGTACCTGGGTGATTCTAAGAAAGGGGTGTGGACTTGCACTGGAGCATGCTGGTGGTTTCTGGGAGTTTTAGTCCTAACACTAGCCAAGGGTCCAGGATTGTTTTGGCACAACATGGGTGTTAGGACTCAGTCTTCCAAAAGCCACCACTAGGGTCTAGGGCAAATCCAGATGGAACTGATCAGCTAGGCTTAGCAGAAGTCTTGGGCTTCATGCAGCTTTTGTGTTACTGGAGCAGAACAGGAGGCTAGCCAACTAGCTCTTGGAGTCCACTCTTCTTTCCCGGGTACAATTGGGGAGCAAGTCCAGCCCTTGGTGTTTCTCTTCATAGGTTCAACAACAGGTGTAATCTTTCTTCCAAAGGTGTAGGGGTGTTCTGAAGAAGTTACCGAGGGGTGCCACTTTTATGTCTACCACCAGTTTATGTGTGGGGGAATCACCTTGGCCAATAGAGAAAAAGTTCCCTGGGGCAACCCTACCCACATTGGCATCACTTCCTGGCGTTTGGTCAGTAAACAATCTCACAGTCCCCTCCTCTGTCAAAATCCACCAAGGCAAAACATTTCTTCCCTTGGCAGTGCTTGCGCTGGGCACACCCCTGAGACGTGCCTAGGGGAATTAAGCACTCCCCTTGCAAAACTAGGTGTGAGACAGGTTTCCCCGTGACGGGGAATGGTGCCCCTATGGCTACTTGGACAATTGCAGGGGCAGACCGAGGTGTGAGTTACATCTGATCGTGATAGGTGATGCCCCTTTGAAGCTTATGCAGTTGGTAGGTTAATTCCCCAAGGCCCTCCCATCAGGAGGTGGGTACACCACTGCCCAGCTAAGACCCTTTCATTCCCTTTCCAGAAAGGAATTCACACCTCCTTACAGGGGCCAGCAGGCTGCCAGGGGATAACTGGGGATTAACTCTGAAAAGGTTGGAGCACCAGAGAGCCAGTGCTCAAAATGGCACACACTTGTGAGGCTCCAGCGGTCGAAGGATATTATCAAACACAATCCACACTTCTCAACATGCTGGAATACCACCCTAATGGTGTGGTGTGGCCCTAGAGACATTGAGGCCTCATAAAGGCAAAAAACTACCTGCTTGCTGACTTTTGCTGCAATTATCTGACTAGGGAGGCGGAGGGAGTATGCAGCATCTTTTCTACTGCGGTGGGCCCAGCGGCTTAGCTCATGAAGCCAGGGCTCCCCTGTGGACTGATTTGCCGGGTCTGTCCCTGCTTGAGGTGACAATGCATGCAGTGCACCCTGCTTTGACAGCTCCCTGGGGGCAGTGCCGGGCTTTGAGGAGGCAGCGCTCAGGCAGGGTGTGGCCATGGAACACATGGCCGGACTGGGGTCTGTGCAGCGGTGGGCCTGAAAGCACTCACCGCAATGCGACCTGAGAGGATGAAGGTGCCGCGTTGGATGCACCCGACTATGTTGCCTGCCTGACAACACTGCGTGTGGAAAGAGGACCCCTCCTTTGATGCTGCAGGTGCCACTGGGATGCAGGATTACGGTCTTGGGCAGATTGATTTCTATTTGTTCATTGAAAGACAATATCCCTCATGCCCCCTGGCAGATTGAAATGAGCACAGAGCGCTATGTTATACTCGATAGTGCTCCTATCCCTCTGACTGACCCTGGGGCATCAGAATTGGATGGGGGCTGCTCTTGCTTCCTCCATGGCCGCTTTTTAGGCTAATGGAGTGATACCGCGAGGGGGTGAGGCACAATCACCTCTCAGTTGATATGGTGGGTATTGGAGGCTCCCTCACTAGCACAGCAATGGGTCAGCTGTAGGGGTAAAATTGAGGACAACCATAAGCTGCATCCATCCAGGGGTCTTGCGGAGATTGTGTGCCTGAAGTATCCAGGGCATCTTGTGACGGCCCTTCTGATGAATACAGGCCCCAGCTAGGCCCGCAGGACACAAGGGTTCGCTCTCCTGCAATGGAATCTATAAGGAAGTTGGCACGGAAACTGCAAAGTACAAAGACAGCATTTATTAACCCTTAAGGGTGGTCCTACAATCCACACAACACTCTTCAGTATTGCATAGAGTAGCACAAAGAACTTACGTACATGGTCCCCTTTTATACACAATAGAGGGGCTCATAAGTGGGTGGATACAACATGAGGCCGAAGAACATTACCATTTATGGTCATTTTCAATACTGAATCAATATGTGGGCGGAGCTAACACTCTCCTTAAGCCCGCGAAAACATGGTCGAGCAGGGTTAAGTGATAACAGATGTGGTCAAGTCTGGGCATGCGCCAGATGGACAAAGGAGCTATTTATAGACTGTTACTAGGCAGATTACAAGAGCAACTAACACAGAGGTTGGACTCTTCTCGTGGGAAACACGTGGAAGCATGACAATACAAAATGGAGTCCGAACTCCGGTCAACATAACAGAGAAAACATGATCTAAACTAAGGGAATTAATGTCTTTAGTAAATGCTTAATCACATCGTTGTTTCAATTTACAACAGACGACCCTTTCAGCATTTACTGAAGACATCCGGTTTGTTAGGATAATCATCATATATGTCAATTGTCATCATTTCTTCGACTTCTTTGGCTAAACGTTTCTGATGAGCCACATTGGCAATAGCTTTCTTATCGGGGATACAAAATGATACACATACAGAACAGAGCAAGGGACCACACTGAACACAGATACAGCACGAGAACAGAACTGCTACAATAATACAGAGACCAGTTAAAACCTTCCATCCCCAGGCAGTAATTAACGCCCAAAACCATCCAGAAAAGGACCAAGTGCCGTTTTCTGTATGGATTTCCGCTGCAATTTTATGCAGTTTATTGATGGCATTATAAACTGATGGCGTATGATCAGGGATAAACACACAACAGCTACT
This sequence comes from Triturus cristatus, assembly GCF_964204655.1. NCBI lineage: Eukaryota > Metazoa > Chordata > Amphibia > Caudata > Salamandridae > Triturus > Triturus cristatus. The sequence goes on from NC_140583.1 coordinate 885,989,106, forward strand.
TCCAATAATTTTACATGCTCCTCCTCTGTCAGCTAGCATGACGTCTAATACCATACGATTCTGCAATGCAACAATTCTAGTAATTTGCAATTCCTCCGTAAGATTCCCAAGAGCAGCAGCAGTCTGATTTGTCACAGCCTCTACCACTCTTGTTAATCTTCGGATCTTCCTACTGTTCAGGGCAGCTCCAACAAAGAAAAACAGTCCTAAGTTAAAATCAATATACTGTTGCAGACTGGTATCAGTCTGATCTACATCATCAATCGATAAAGTACGTTTATACCTATTTACAGTCACATTATTCAATAATTTCAGATCCTTATGATAAGATGCGGGTGCTAGGAATACAGGAGGTAATAGGAATGATACATAGCATACCCCAGACCACCCAGCCGGCAGACGGTAATAACCTTTATTTCCACACACAAAGTACGTATTATGGGAGGCTAAGAAGGTACTATTGTTCAACCCATCAATGTTCAGGACAGTAATACAATCACTAACACCAACAGGAATAAAGCCCACACTCTGGACACACAAGTCCGCTTGAGCTTGTGCTACTTGAATCACAAATTTGTCCTTTCCCACAGTGTCTCTTGTGTTCGTGAAGATGTAGGGAATGGATTCATTGTCTGGTCGGTACTCTTCCCACTCCCAAATTGTCCCATTCGCTTGCGGATACCCATTTTTATCTTGGTGGCATTCTTTATTGAGTCTGAAGAGCAATCGTCCCACTGTCGGTTTCCGAGTGGCAAAAAGCAAAGTATACCATGCTCTACAAGAGCCATTATGAGAGAAAGGGAGTGGTATAAATGGCGTTCCTCCTTTCTTCTGATGGGCTGGCATCATCCCACATATCCAACAGTTCGTAGCGTTCGTAGCAACGTGGGTATGATGCAGCATCTGGATGAAAGTGTTGTTCAAGTAAGACTGTCGATGCTTCAACTCTTGATACGGTAATGTATAAAAGTAGTGCTCCTCAGGCACCGGAGTTGTCAACACAAGTATTTTCCGAGCGGGAGTTACATCCTCCACAAACCATGTGGTTATCCCAACAATGGCTACTGTCAACATGAACCCTAATGCACAAAGGATTTTCTTTTTCTCCATGTCAAAAATAAAACCCAATATCTTCCTGAAACTAAAGGTCTGTCAGAACTCTTCCCCTTGGGCAGCGGTCGATTTCTTCACCAGCGGGCCAAGACGGGTGTCGCTACACTAATGCAGGGCTGATCCCCCCCCCTTGCCTCATCGGCTCTCCGTTTCACTAACCCAAGGGCCGTTCTGACAGTATGTCCCGGTACTGGAGAACTCACTTCCTTGGCCGGAGATGATATCGCCTTCCTCCAGGAGTTGCGTGGTCCGGATAGAGCTCCTCAGTGGCGTTTGGCTCCGCAGCACGGCCTGTCTCTGCAGCCAAGATTTCTCGTTGATCGGTCAGCACGGCAGGTTCCACCAATCCGGGCGGCACCTTCCTACAGTGCAGGGAATGGATCCAATTCTTTCTGTTGGAGACTCGCACAGCCGTCCTCGTTGCGAGGAGGACCTGCTCAGGACCCACCCATCTCGGTTCCAAGCTGTTTGTTCTGTCAAATATTTTCACCATCACGTGGTCACCAGGTCGGAGACCATGTCCTTCACCAGTGGACCGATCAGGGAGCGCCTCCCGGACCTGTTGATGAATAGAAACCAAGTTATCCGTTAACTGTGCCAGATAATCGTTCATCATTACACAAGGTACATCATACACAGTTTTAGGTTTTGGTGGACCCCAAATATTCATTGGGCGTCCAAAGACAACTTCATACGGTGTAAGGCCAGTTCGAGAGTGTGGTACCGATCTAATTGACAATAACGCCAGCGGCAGAGCATCTGGCCAAGTCAAAGACGTTGAAGCTTGAATTTTAGCGATCTTGAGCTTCAGCGTACCATTATACTTCTCGACTAGTCCCGCAGACTGAGGGTGGAATACCGCGTGAAACTTCTGGGTGATGCCCAGGCCCTTCAAGACATACTTTATAACATCCGCTACAAAGTGAGGCCCATTATCACTCCACAGAAGTCTACAGACGCCATATCGAGGGAAGAACTCTTTCAGCAGCAGCTTCGCAGTAGTCATTGCAGTATTGTCTTTCGTAGGGTAGGCCTCAACCCATTTGCTGAAGGCACACACCACTACTAGGACATACTTCAAATTGTTACAACGCTCGAGCTGGATGTAATCCATCTGCAAAACCTCAAAGGGTGCAGTAGGCGTTACGAACCCTCCTGCTGGGGTCCGAGTCCCCTTTCCTGGGTTGTACCGCAGGCAAATCATACAGGTCTGTACCACCCTCTTTGCCGTGCTAGCAATCTCTGGATGCTCCCAAACTTGGGTAAGCAATTTTACAATTGCGGAAGCTCCAACATGTGCTAGCCCATGTGCCATCTGAACCATAGGTTGTACAAAAGCTGTGGGTAATTTCCATCTATCCATCTGCTTATTTCTCCAGCAGCCCTCATCATCCAATTCTCCCTCACTGGACCATTGCTCCCGTTCTTTGTCAGAAGCGGTCCTCTGTATTTCTCGCACTTCTTCCTTCGCATCATGCCATCTTTCTACTTGTGACTTCACTACATACATGGCAGTAGTACCGGGCTGCATCGCAGTCTCTCGTGCTACTCGATCTGCTAACGCATTCCCTTCTCCAACTTTGTCAACTACCTTCCTATGGGCGCTACACTTAACAATGGCAATTTTCTTCGGATATGTCAATGCAGTTAAAAGATTATGAACTAACTCCCCATGCATTATTTGTACTCCATGCGACGTTAAAAACCCTCTCTCCTTCCAGAGTAGGCCGAAGTCATGCGCTACTCCGAAGGCATAGCGGCTATCTGTATAAACATTCACACATAATCCTGTACTGAGCTCACATGCTCGTGTTAATGCTATCAGTTCCGCTGCTTGAGCTGATTTCTGTGGTATGCGTGCAGTCTCCACTATCGTTTGCAACGTGGTAATTGCATACGCTGCTGAAGTCGTACCATCTGGTAGCTTCAGACATGATCCGTCCACCCACAGTTCTCCATCTACATCTGGAAAGGGCGTATCCTGGAGATCAATACGACCCTTTGTTTGTTCCTCAGTCACGAGAATACAATCATGTACTCTCCGCGCCTCAGGCTGGGTTTCGGGGTATGGCAACAATGTTGCCGGGTTTAACGTTACGCACCTTTTCAACGTAATATGAGGAGCCAAAAGCGTCAACTCATATCCCGTTAAGCGGGCACTGGTCAAATGCTGCGTCTTAAGCAGGGCATCGACAGCATGGGGGACTAATACCAACAACTTATGAGATAACACAATTCCCTCACTTTGGCGTATTGACACAGCTGTCGCCGCAACCGAGCGAAAACACCCTGGTAATGCTCGGGCGACAGGATCAAGTACAGCTGAAAAATATGCACAAGGGCGCTGCTTGTCGCCGTGCATCTGCACTAAAACTGACAATGCACATCCATCTTTCTCATGCACATACAACGAAAAGGGTTTTGCATAATCAGGGGTCCCTAACACTGGTGCTGAACAAAGGGCCTGTCGTAGTTGCTGAAAAGCAGTATCACACTCATCTGACCAAGGGATTGGGATAGGCGTGTCCTTTGTCAAGAGGGCTAACAATGGCTTAGCTATATGTGAAAACCCCAATATCCACTGTCTACAAAAAGAAACAAGACCCAAAAATGCACGCACGTCCTTCTGCGTGGACGGTCTCGGTGTGTCCAAAATTACTTGGATACGATCCGGTGTGAGTGCACGTCCCTCCTTAGACAAAAGGTGACCCAAATAAGTCACCTTTGGTCTACAGAATTGCAATTTCTTCCTAGATACCTTATGATTGTGGGATGCTAAAAAGGAAAGTAAGGATAACGTACTTTTTTCACACAACTCCAGGGTGTCAGCCGCCAGCAAGATGTCATCGACATATTGAATGAGGGCGACCCCCTCGAGTAGAACAAAGGAATCCAATTGTCTTTTCAAAGCCTGACTGTAAATGCTAGGGCTTTCTGTGTAGCCCTGGGGGATCCTACAAAAACGATAAGATCTATTATTTAATGTAAACCCAAAAAGATATCGGCTATCAGGGTGAATGGGAATGGAAAAGAAGGCATTCTTCAAATCGATCACTGAGAACATAGTCGCCGTAGGCGGGACCAAAGTAAGCAACGTCGTGATATCGGAAACCACTGGGTACTGAGGTATCACGATCTTGTTCACTTCTCTCAGATCAATTATAAACCGATAAACTCTGGCATCCGTATCCTTTTTCAGTATGGGAAGAATCGGACTGTTACAGATGTTGTAGGGAACTTCCTCCACTACCCCTACCGCAATCAAATCCTGCACTATCTGTATGAGAGCCTCCTCGCCCTCCTGGGAAATACGGTACTGTGGGAGGCGTGGTAGCACCGCCCCCTCCTGGACACTAATGTGGACCGGTGGAATCACCATTTGTCCCACATCAGTATCCGACGTTGCCCACAAAGCACGAGGGAGGGTAGCTAACAGCGCATCCTCTGACATCACACACATCCGTTAAGATCGGGGGTAATTGTCATTCAATATTACCCGCACACCAGCAGGGGAGCAGCGGATCGTAGCCCGAAAATGCTTTAACATATCAAGGCCCATAATGTTGTCCGGTGTGTACGGGGCAAGCAGAAACGGACAGGGTGCAGAAAAAGAATCAACCTTAAACATGAGGGGCTGCGAAAGAGGGCTTCGGGAGAGTGTACCGTCAAACCCTACCGATGTGACCATTAAGCCGGATGGGGGAGCCCCCGGAACCAATTGCTTAGACAGCGCACTACGTGTCGCTCCTGTATCCACTAGGAACTGATCAGTAGAGCCCAAAACCTCAGCCGATACATAAGGACCCTTCTGATCGACCGGCACCTCAACTGATTCTAACCCCCATCCAACGCATTCCTATGCATGCTGAGAGTCATGGTACCCCGATCTGTCAATCCCCGACACTTGATACTGATGCTGGCGATCGAAAACATTTGATCTATCTCGGTGCTGCCCAGCAGAGTCAAAACGAGCCTGTTCGTTGGAATTCCCTCTAAAGTTCGAGAAACCCCCTCTACCTCGCGGGCCACCCTGAGCATGCCCCTGACGCGATGCATGCAACACCGGGCAGTCCCTAGCCCAATGACCCGATTGCTTACAATACGCACATTGGTTCCTATTCAAATCAGATCGGCCCGAGGGAGGACCATAAGATCCTCCCCTACCTCTATTACTACCCCGTCGGGGCGGGCCATATACTTGTGCCAACATCACCTTTGTTTTTAAATCTTTCGATTTCTTTTCCTCCTGGCCCTTTGCTTCTTGCTCCTGACGCTCATAATACTGGGCGATAGTCAGGAGGGCCGTCGGTGTTGCGGAAGACCAAGAACTTTCGCTCGCTTTTAAACGGGCCGCAACTGCCGGCAGCAGATTAGCCACATATTTATCCGCAAAAAGGTGGCGACCCGTATCATCAGTAAGCGACTGGCCACTAAAATCATGAAACGTCTCCTCAAAACGCGTAAAGAAGTCCGCAACCGACTCGTCAACTTTCTGTTTACATGAAGCTAACATATTCCAATCAATCTTTTTAGGGGGGATAATTGTCTTTAACTTAGTCAGAATAGCAGTAGGGAGGTCTAAGATACTCTGGGGTGGTTTCTGCGCGGGCTTCCGTTCCCTATCCTCATCCTCAAGTTCAGACCACCGAGCCTTAAAGGCAACTATATCATCTACCTTTCGGACAGAGCGCCACATATCCGGCGGTAGAATAAGGCCAAAGAACAGGTCTATATCTGCTAAGGTCATAACGCAAGAATTCAAGGCCCCCTCGACTTCTTCGTAGAAGGCCGCTGGATTCTTGCGGGGATCAGGCAACGCATTCTTTAATGCCATGACGTCAGCCCTGTGCCAGGGAGTATAAACCCAATTATACACAAAATATCCCTTAGCATCGGCGGAGGTAATATCCGAGCTAGTCCCCGCTCCTTTAGGAGGAACATACAAAGGCGCCGCCTCGCGCATTGGCTTAGCATGCACTGGATCGCTCTTATCTGATTGAGAGGTGGATGAATGGCCGCCTCCAGTACGCGAATCCGACCGCTTTTCCTCCTCAAGATGTTGGCGCGCTTTCTCTTTAAGGTCTGCTGCCTCATCCCGCAACGCAAACAGTCGTCGAACCGCCTCAGGCGCCTTAGAGGGAGAGAAAACACCATTACGCAATGCTTTAGAATCTGATACCACATCAGCAGGTTCAAAGACACTGGAATATTTCCGAAAGGCAGTAATCACTTCATCAGAAAAGTGTCCCAAGAAATACAACCTTTCCCTATCCTGCCACGGCTCCCAAGAAGCCAACAGTTCATTAAGGGATAACTTGCCCTTACATGCACGATAGGAAAACTGTCGAAGCTCACCCATTCGCTCGGCCGATAACATGGACCGCGTGTCTACCTTACTCGAACCCGATCCAGAATCTTGTGGCCTCGGGGCAGACGCGCCGACATAAGGAGGCGGAGAACGATCTAATAAATAAAAATCATCGTCATGATTATTAAGGACAGGATAGAGTGGCTGACGAACAGCATATTGACCCGAGACTTGTAACCTATGTTCTTTCTCTTGCTTCTCCGTCTGTTCTTTGTCCTCCCGACGCCTCGCTTCCTGTGCTCGCACATGATCATTCTTCCGTTGTTCTTTATCGAACAGCGCTTTCTCACGCTTCTCTCGCTCACGCACCTCCTTCACCCACAACCGCACACACTCAAACATATCCTGACGAGCACGCCGCTTACACATACACTGTTCCACATACTCAATCTTACGTATATCAAACGATCCATACAAAGGCCATCGTAACTCAGGATCTTTTTTAGTATATTTCCTCCATACTGTGCTGTACATTATGGAAGAAAGACCATGCTTCACATACATATCCCTATTAGGAGTCCCCTCTGGGGGAGCCGGAGCAGATTCCTCGAGGTTCAACCGGTTTCCAAAACAGCAACACCACTTACGGAGTGCGCTAAAAGCAGGCATGCTCAGAAATAATGCAAAATATGCAATATTATAAAGAAAATGGCACTTAATCGTTGCGCCGTTCAAGGTTACACAGCTCCGGAGAAATCTCTCCACATTACCTGCCTATATGTGTTGCAACGCATATATTTTCACAAAGACAAATACAAAATATGACTAGTCATCACAAATCAAACTCAAATAGCCAGACCAGGCTTCAAAAACTCGGAGCAAGTACCGTACAACGGTTCTTACCAATCAAGAGTCCAGATTCCAACTGCCAAGCTCCAAAATCGCCCAAACGGCTTTCACGGCAGGACCGACAGAAGAGGTCTCAGTCGAGGACCGGCGCCACCCAGACGGTCAGCTCGGAAGGGAAGGAAGAAAAACCTCGGGATGCCAGGGCTAAGACGCCGCTGGCAGTGATCACGTCCCTGGCCAAATTCCTCACCTCCGTCGCGACCAGTCTTTCGAGCATCCGAGTCGCCGATGAGCCCCACGTGACGGGCGCCAATTGATGAATACAGGCCCCAGCTAGGCCCGCAGGACACAAGGGTTCGCTCTCCTGCAATGGAATCTATAAGGAAGTTGGCACGGAAACTGCAAAGTACAAAGACAGCATTTATTAACCCTTAAGGGTGGTCCTACAATCCACACAACACTCTTCAGTATTGCATAGAGTAGCACAAAGAACTTACGTACATGGTCCCCTTTTATACACAATAGAGGGGCTCATAAGTGGGTGGATACAACATGAGGCCGAAGAACATTACCATTTATGGTCATTTTCAATACTGAATCAATATGTGGGCGGAGCTAACACACTCCTTAAGCCCGCGAAAACATGGTCGAGCAGGGTTAAGTGATAACAGATGTGGTCAAGTCTGGGCATGCGCCAGATGGACAAAGGAGCTATTTATAGACTGTTACTAGGCAGATTACAAGAGCAACTAACACAGAGGTTGGACTCTTCTCGTGGGGAACACGTGGAAGCATGACAATACAAAATGGAGTCCGAACTCCGGTCAACATAACAGAGAAAACATGATCTAAACTAAGGGAATTAATGTCTTTAGTAAATGCTTAATCACATCGTTGTTTCAATTTACAACACTTCTGGCACGCCTCCCTTGAAGTGTAGGACCACTGAATGGTCTGTTTGTGCCCCCTTTCTTGAAGAATACTGGGCATATATGTGAGAGGGGTTGAGGCATGGCCACTCCAATTGGTACTAGGATACTGCCAGTGGCTATTTGAGTGCTGTACCCCATTATGTATCCAAGGGCCAAACCACTGCAGTGCTGTGCTGCTGCCTGGGATGTCTAGTGCTGTATGCCTGTGCGCATCACAAAGACGAATGAGTCAGAATGGAGAAAGTAGATGGCAAGCAGACAAATCCACAATTTGAGATACAAAAGAGTCAGTGTACAACAGGCATTGAATCTGCTACCTCGGTGGTTCAGGTTGCTCTGCAGGACAATGGGAGAAACGATGAAGCACAGGTGAAAGCTCCCCTAGGCACTATGCAGGGCCCCCCTATATTAATTGAATCCAAAATGGATGGGCTTGGCTCTAGAATGATACAATTTCCTATAAATTGGAATGACACGGCACCCAGCTACAGGAAGCTGTGCAGTTCATACCCAACACAGAGGATGAGCTTGTGGCGAAGGGTGAGCCTCTTCTTAATATGGAAAAAGTACTAACGGTGATAGCTTCAAAAAACAAAACACGTAGAGGCCAGATTGCGCCAAAATAACATCCGCATTCCGGGAGTATCTGAATCCACAAACTCTGGCAAAATGGAAGTGCATGTGGAATGGATGCTGATCCCTGGGTTTGGCGCGGATGTTTTCTCCCCGATCTTGGTGGTGAAAAAAGCACATAGATCCCTGGATAGGAGACCCAGTCGCCAGTCAGACCAATTATTGCACGATTGCTGAACTTTCATGATTGTGATACCATCGTTTGTACACTGATTAAACCTTAATGAAAACACCGTGTTCCTCTTCCTTGATTTTACTTTTGCAGTACAGGAGGCGAGACCAAAATTTACAGCTGATAAACAGCAACTTCAGTGTGGTCAACATACAATATCGAATGCTGTAGCTGGTCAACTGCATGTCACACGCTGAGTAAAACAAAAAATATATTAAAAATACCCAGCAGGCTGCATACTCCTTGCATAGGATCTCATTGGAGGAGCACCGGGGAGCACATTCGCCAGCGGAGTCCCGGGCCTTGTTCCTACCGGCCGATCAGGATTAAACATGTCTTAGATACGTTTACATGCAGTGGAGCATAGCGTGAGGTTCCAGCTAGCTGGCTTGCTGATGCGAAGAGCTTGCTTGTTTGAAGTATTGAACACGGCTGACATCCTAATAACAATATTTCTGCCCCCTGGGATGAGAGAATGGAAAGTCATGTTGCTGTGGGGCTCCTGGGGGCTGTCCGGCTCCTATGGGCGATACTCTCGGCCCTAAGAACTCAAGTGGCGGCCCCGTAAACATTGATAACATGCCCTGGCAAACTCAGGAGACTATGGATTCCTTTTACACAGCCGATCCAGATGGGGGTTGGTTCCTGGCCCTTTGGTCGGCCCATTGGGTTAGCCCTTCACTATGGTTTTGGTGACTGTTTTGAATCCAAGATAAAGATTTAAATGTATGTTGCATCATTGGAATGCTTGGGGTGGGTGCTTTGTCATGGTGGGATTTGGCTACCATTGTGGGTGGGGGGGGTGGGCTGGGAAAAGGCCATATTGTTTGTAGATGTTCTACTGCATGGTACATAACCTAGGTGGAGGGCATGCAAACAACTCTTACATAGACGCCCTTCTGTTCCCCTACAGCTCATACTCTAAGCCCGCACAACATAGATACTCCTAGACCCCTGAACTGTTTAACATGGAACGTCAGGAGGTTGAATAATCTCCGTTACTGAGACAAGTGCTATCACACTTAGATAGATACCAGGTACAGGTTGCACTACTGCAGAAGATATACTTGGCTCCTTGCACTGCGAATAGTTTTGTAAATAAATACCCGTTATATAGACTGCTGTCATCATACTCATCCTAATCCCAGGGTGTGGCCATAATAATCAAACACGGAATCGCATATTGTGAACTGGGATCCCTCGTGGATGACCAAAGGGTGATATGCTGTGACAGGGGACAGACAGAGTACATGAAAGGTAATGATTGACAATAACTACGACCTGAATTTAGATGACCTGGGCTTCTTTGACATCCTATGGGGTACAATTCTTTCCATTGACCCATACTCATTGGTCTGGGGAGGGGACTTTAACTGTGTGCTCCAGGAAGGTCTTTATTGATTGCCGCCCACCCCCCAGTTTTCAAACCCTGGCATCCAGATATTTAAGAGAAATGAAAAAAGATCACCATCTGTGTGATGTTTGGGGTTAGACATCCCACAATAAGGGAGGGCATCCTTTACTCCGGGGTACATGGGGATGGTCAGGTATTGATTATTGGTTGATAACGGGGGAGATAGCCACGTGGGTGTGCAGCATACATCATTCTGCAAGCACATTCTCTGACCATTCACCGGTGCAGCTGAGCTCGGAGGTACCAGGTGTGTCCCAGATGGGGCAGCAATGGCACCTCTCACCAGAGGTCTTTTAGGAAATGATGTTTGATGACGATGCACAAGGGGAAATAGTAGATTCCTTTGAGTATAATGAGGGCACGGTTGCCTCTCACGGCACGGTTTGGGAGGAATTCATGGTCATCATTTGGGGTAACTCTATAGCTAACCACAGCAAGATTCTCCAAGCCCTTCCTGGACACCTCAGGCAGCTAGAAGATGAGCTAAAGCAACTTGAGAGGGCACTGGAGGAGGGTGGATGAAGTGACACACTAGAGCAAATCAAAACTAAATCGCTCAATACAATAAGGAAGCCACTTAAGAATGTAAATTCAGAGGCAAATATGCATGAGCCAGATGATATGGAAAGGAGGAGAGACAAGGTAGATCATTAGCTATGCTGATTAGGCACCCAAGAGCCGCTAAAGCCATGACAGAAATACTGATTGAGAGGTGTGAGTCTTGTCAGGATCCTATTGGTATCAGAGATACCTTCTTACAATAATATGAAACACTATTTGCCGCCGCATGAAAACTCCAATGGGGAGCACCTGTTGTGCTATCTTGACGAAGTAGCATTGGGCTGGTTGAGTTATGAGCAAAGGCTCTATCTGGAACAACCTTTCACACTAGATGAAATATTGGTAGTTTAGGTTCAATGTCTACATGTAAGACACCGGGCATAGATGCGCTGCCAGACAAATTTTATAAGTGCTACAGTGGGTTTTTGGGCCCAAAGCTCCTGTCGGTCCTTGAGGAGTATCGACTACTCAGGCTGTGGGTACCTGATAAAGACTCAACCATGTGATTCGTATAGTCCGATGTTGCTTCTTAACAGTAATACCAAAATATTAGCAGAATTAGTTGTGAACCGACTTGCATAGCTTACAACTCACCTGGTTAGATCAAACCATTCATGATTCAGACCAGGGTGTTAAGAGTGTACAGAGTATACACAGTGAATAATCTGAGTGCTAAGGCATTTGACTCCCTGCAGTGGAATTATCTTTTTGTATCCTTGGGAGAATGGATTCTCGACTTCTTCCTGGAATGGATGCTCCTTCTACACACTATCATTATGGCGAGTGTCTGAATAAATGAGGAGTTGTCAAGACCACTTGCACTGGAGCACAGAATCAACCAAGAATACCCTGTCCCCCTGCTGCTCTTTGCACTGGCTGTGGAGCCACTAGCGGCCAGGGTGCAGCAGTTATACACAGACCATGTTCTCTACTATAAACATAGGCATATCTTGATATCTCCAAACGCGGATGATCTCACCCTTTATGTGTGCAAGCCAAGCACATGTCTTAATGTCATATTGCCAGAAAATTCACACCAGTCTGCCCACTGAGCTGGTGTTCAGAGTAGCTCAAATATCTGGGGATCTGGATACATCAGGACAGAGAGGCGGTGATATGGATGAACTTCAGGGTCGCTCTTGAGACTATAGCTGGCCAAGTCTTGTGATGGATATCGCTTTTGTTCTTTTGGCTGGTCGCATAGAGCTTATTAAGATGTGTTGCTCCCTAAACTATTCTAACTATTTATCAACATACCCCTCGTACTGCCCACTACTTTTTACACTACTGCCTGGCCAGGGCTGGGAAGTAGCTGTGGATAAAATTTGAGACACTTACCTTGCTGTTTCACAAAGGGGGATTTAAGGCTCCCGACCTGGAATTATACTACATATATGCACAGGCTCATTTAGCGATTCACTGGCACCCATCTGCCCACTTTCTACCACACCTGGCAGTTGAGGAGGATTACATGTTGCCAGTCCCACTGGCCTTCCTAATCACCACCCCAGTTACTAGAAACCCCGGGTGTTATAGTGCAGTGGAATTCACAATAAAGGCATAGGACAGTCTGAGGGGGAGAGTGGGGGTGGAGGTTCTTTTCTCCTCATGTCTCCCACTATCAAACCACCCACTGATTCCAGCTATGTGCAAGTAGAAATCTGAGACAATGGAGGGACATATATAAGCAACAGACCTTTAAGATGCTGGCAGATTACCTGGGGGATTCCCCAGGCTTCTCCCTGGAGGTCTTCACATATTACCGCACACAGGGTGGCTCTAGGAATGAAATCCCGGGGTTCCCTAGAGAACCCCTGACTTGCATCATGCTAAACTACCTGCTTGAAGCGAGATCCATGAAATGCCTGATCACCCTGCTTTATCATACAGCCCAGGTAGAGACTGTGGCCTGCAGCTCTGGCGAAGAGGAAAGGTTGGGAGGAGGAGCTGGGGTGTGAGACTCCTGAGGCTGTCTGGAAATTTAACTGGATGCAGACTGGCCAAGACCTGCAGCAGGTTTTGCTTTTGTTTCATACATTTTAAATTCCTGCATCGTGCATACTATATCCCTAGATCATTACACAGAAATGGATTAAGACAGGACAATAGTTATTTGAGACAGAGGGGAGTAGGTGCAGGCTTTGTGCATTTGGCACAGGCATGTCACAAGGTACATAAATACTGAGAGGTGGTCTTTATCGCCCTATCCACAATGACTGGCTGTGAGATGGAGGTGGATCCACACGTGTATAGTCTATGCTATGTGAAAGATGTGGACATTGTGAACACAAAGCTTGTGGCACTGGGGCGGCTGCTGGCAAAGAGACTGGTGGTCTGTGGATGGGACAGAAGACAGGTGCCTAAGTTCAAGCAGTGGATCTGGTATATTGCAATGCACAATTAGAAATATATGCAGCTATCCTGCCCCCCCCTCCTCCAGACCAAGAGAGTATCTGAGGATACCATCCAGGACCTGCTTGAGGACAGCAGAATAAAATTACTGAGTCATTCCATCTGAATCACCCACTGTATACTCAATGTAGTCATTCATACATCTCAGTATACCACTCAGGACCTGTTTGAGGAGAGCAGAAAAGTTTCGCTGAGACATTCAATTTGAGTCACCCACCTTATTTAGGAAAGAGCCAGTCATGCATACAAGTATCACTGCCATAATCTTCACAATATACTGGATTGCAGTCTTAATTCGGATGTCCAGAAAAAGTCTGATTGGAATTGTTGTTCTGATGCTTCCATGGCAGTGGAGTTCAGCCTGCACTTCTTAATGATGTGCTTTTCCTGCATGGTCTGAAGATCCAGACTTGGTTTGAACACCTGCATTAATTTGATATAGGCTTCTCTATTTTGCCTTGACAGATGATATCAGCAAACTATTAGTGGAACGTCTAAGGGCCAGATGTATCAAAGGGTTTTGCCCATTCTGTGTCTATGGGAAAATGTGTTGATACATATGGCCCTAAATGATATAAGTACACACGTTAGATGGACACATTTGTTAACATTTTAACTTAGCTAAATGTGTAAATGTATCCATATATAACATGGCTTCAATGTGAGTAATTTTGCAGACTTTTTAGTTACACACTGTAAAATATAAAATTTAACAGACATAAATATATAGATTAAAAAATAGGCACCTCATAAACCACCCTAAAACATTTTTTGTACGTTTTTCACATAAAAAAAAAATTCGTTATATAAATGTGTTATCTTCAATTGGGCTGTTTATATTGACACACATATTCCATTTCACAATATATACTTATTATTCGGTTATTTTTTGACAGATTTCCAAAAGTTGACAGATATTACACAGAAGACAGTGTACATCTATTTATTGTAATGTGGCATATAGTTATTATTGATGGAAGCACGTAATGACTTCTGTGATGAATTACTAATGCTTTCCTCAATGCATACTTCCGTCTGCCGTACCTTATTTTGGCAAGCGGCGGCTCCTCCTTTATGGCGTAGGAGCTTCCCCCGATGCCAGCAGAGACAAACTTGAAAAAGAAAATGATAATAAAACAGTTTTTTTCTAATTTTATTTTTCTTCAGGGAGAAAAGTCTTGGGGACGGGCCCTACTCACCAGAGCACTGGAACCATGAAGGAGGAGTGGTGGGCATTGCTGTCAGTGCACATGTCGGTTTGACCGGCTGTCTGAGGAAGGCCAAATCAATATGCGCACTGATAGCTCTCCAACTCGAGCTGCATTGCTTGGTAGAGAACTGCAGGCACAGCCTCCTAGTCCCTGCTGGATAGAAAACCAGCTTGCTCAGGCCAATTCTAGCTCTTCTCTCATGCTGGGTACCAGCAAGAGAACAGCGTCTGGATTGGCTGTAGGTGAGTCTGGAAGCCTCAGCCTATGAATAGCAGAAAGCAGAAGAGCGGCGAGTATCGATCATACCCTGTTGTGGCAATGATGGTTTCTAAAAGTGGACTAAACATGGCAGATGCCACACGTATCCATTATGATCAAATTGCAAGTACGTCACGACCAACACCGAAGACACCCTCACCGGCGCCGAACACCTTCACTTCCAGATACACACCGACCCCAAGACCACCCTCAGAGGCACCCTCGTCTACAGACCCCCGGGACCGCGCGCCCAATTCAGCGAAGCTTTCGCAGACTTCATCAGTCCACACGCCCTCACCTCGTCAGACTACATCCTCCTAGGAGACCTCAACTTCCACCTGGGAAACAACAATGACAGCAACACCGCCAACTGCTGGACAACCTCGCCAACCTCGGACTCAAGCAACTGGTGAACACCCCGACCCTGTACGCCGGCCACACGCTCGACCCCATCTTCTCCTCCAGCAAGCACATCTCCTTCAGCCACTCCACCGGACTACACTGGACGGACCACAGCTGAGTCCATTTCAACTTCATGAGAACCACCACCCTCAACAGGTTCCCCGCAGAAGCTGGAGCAAGATCACCACCAACCAGCTCACCACCTCCCTCAACCAGACCCCCCCCACCATCACGAAGGACCCCAATGAAGCAGCCCGCAACTTCACACAATGGCTCACCAACTGCGCCGACGACCTCGCACCACTGAAGAACCCCCCCAGCAGACACCGCAGCAAGAAAGCCCCTTGGTTCACCAACGACCTCAAACTCTCCAAAAAAATCTGCTGCACCCTCGAGAAAGCCTGGCGCCACGACCAAACAACAGAAAACATGACGGCCCTCAAGAACGCCACCCGCAAACACCACCAACTGATCCGCATCAACAAAAGGACCACATTCAAAGAAAGACTGGACAACAACTCCCACAACAGCAAGGAACTCTTCAGCTTCATCAAAGAGCTCTCCAGTCCCAGCGCCTGCAACAACGACATCACACCCTCGCAGGACCTCTGCGACTCACTCGCCTCGTTCTTCTACCGCAAGATTGCCGACATACACAACAGCTTCGGCACACATACCGTGCACCCTACCGCCGACCCGGCGCCCCCTACCACCACACTCCGCACCTGGACAATGCGGAATGGATGAAGCTCAGCCGGCTGAAACTGAACTCCGATAAGACGGAAGTCCTCATCCTGGGAACCTCCCCCTCCACCTGGGATGACTCCTGGTGGCCCCCCGCCCTGGGCACCGCCCCAAAGCCGACGGACCATGCACGCAACCTGGGCTTCATCCTGGACTCTTCGCTCTTAATGACCAAGCAAGTCAATGCCATTTCATCATCCTGCTTCAACACCCTGCGCACCCTCCGAAAGATCTTCTGGTGGATCCTCACAGACACCAGGAAGACAGTCACCCAGGCCCTCGTCACCAGCCGTCTGGACTACGGCAACACCCTCTACGCTGTAACCACAGCCAAACTACAGAAGCGACTCCAGCACATTCAGAACGCCTTTGCACGACTTATCCTGGACACCCCCTGCTTCAGCCACATCTCCCCCAGCTGAGAGACCTGCACTGGCTCCCCATCAGCAAGAGGATCACGTTCAGGCTCCTCACCCACGCACACAAAGCTCTCCACGACATGGGCCCCGCATACCTCAACAACCGACTCACATTCTACACGCCCACCCACCAGCTCCGCTCCACCAGCCTCGCCCTCGCCATCGTCACACGCATCCACAAGACCACCACCGGAGGAAGATCCTTCTCCTACCTGGCGGCTAAGACTTGGAATTCCCTCCCCACCCACCTGCATCTGACTCAGAATCATCTCTCCTTCAGGAAACAGCTCAAGACCTGGCTCTTCGAGCAGTAGCGCCCCCCCCCCCCCCTCCAGCGCCTTGAGACCCTCCGGGTGAGCGTAGCGCGCTCTATAAATCCTTGATTGATTGATTGATTGCTATACTTACCTAGCAGTTGTGGTCCTGTATTGGTTAAACTGCTCTGCGATTGACAGAACCTGTCATCCGCCCTATAAGTGTCTATGCCGTAAAATGTGTTGCGTTGACATATACCTTTTCAAAGCCCATAGGGTGTCTCATATACTAACCACCATCTACAGCAGACCTCCTCCACCATTGCTATTCACTAACTTCTGCTGTGACTCACCATGGCTAAAGGTACAGGTGGCAAGGCCCCAGCTTCACACCAGAAGAGTTCAACATGGTCCAGCAGAGAGTCAGGAAAGTTCAATACATGTACTTTCTAAATGTGTAACGATAAAATTGGAATAAATTGCATGAATTTTCGGCAAAATAACACAAGATTACATGTATTTACGTGAAATGCAATGAATATTAGTTTGAAATGCTTCGTCACATCCAGTTTGGATGGAGGAACATCAGTCACTCGCGCTCTGTGGGTCACTTTATTTCTGTGTGTTTGCCGTAAGTTTTTTCAGCAAACGGCACATTTGCAAAATATTTTACCATGAAAGGCGCGTAATTATGTGATGTGACGTAATTGCATCGTTTTGGTAATTGTGTGTATCAAGAATAATGCAACATTACCCATATTAGACTAATTACACCAGTGTAACACAATTTTCACTCAGGCCTAATAGTCAGTGACCACAGCCTGACCCTTCACATCTACTGTAATAAAAGTATCACCAACCCTCTGGCCCCTCAATTTGTGTTTTCCTCACTGGATTTGCAACTCAAATGTTGTGCAATACCCTGTGTGTCAAATGTTTCAGTTTGGCCGGCCTCCTAATTTCTCATTGGTATTACCTGGAAACATTCAAATGGCAGAACCCTGGCTGACTACCCAGATGTCGCAGGTCAAAGGCACACCCGGACCACCGTTCCAAAAAGTTTCACTTTTTATAAAACAGATCTGTCATGGACACTACTCTGGGCCTGACTTTCAGTTTGATGTACAAAACAACCTTCAGATTTATTGACATAGCTTCCACCCCCACCGTGTCTGATAGAATATTAGCCACAAAGCTCACAATCAGGCCCAAGGTAGTTTCTCTGCCAGGTGTATAGACAAAAATACACTGCTTTATGGGGCAGAGATCAGTGACTTCCTTTGGCAAGGGGAAGATTTGCGGCCAGGACATTCCCTCCCAGCAGAAAAAAGCAGGTGCGATGGTTTCTCACATACATGATGCAGCATTCTGGAAGTGGCCTAGACCGACTTGGATGGGGAACTAATGGCCATGGAGCAGTGACAAGAGGATATGTTTCATCAGCTTAGACAATATTGATGTTGCTTGTAACTCTACTTTGCAGTGTGATGGCTGTAATACTGTCATGAATATGATAGAAATACTGTCCTCCATATTGCAAGTGCCATAGGATATAGTCAGCATATTATATATGAGACACATTAGTCACAGTTCAAACCAACCACCAAGCAGTAAGTCAAGCCCTGTGTGTCTCCACAATGCATTCTGTGCTAATACCAACAGCTCTGTACTCATTTTTTGCCTCCAGCTTTCCATGTTTACACATTAATATGTGTGCCAACATAGGTATGCCTAGACTTCCTAACTTGCATGATTTTATAAAACAAAAAAATGTTTTGTTAGATATTTTTGAGCATACGATGCACCATCGCAAACAAGGAAGATATTCCATCTGCATGTGTTTATGTGTGTTTTTGCATCACAAGGATGCATATATGTCCTACACCATTTTGGACATACTTATGCATTGTATGTCCTCATCGTCGTTGCCAAAACAGAAATATATCAAAAGTACTGATACTAGAATTGAATCCATAATGCTTGTACATCTATATAGATTCTTTTCAGCATTAGTAGATGATTTAGAGATGGGGGAAATAAGCCTTCTGCATGTTATGTGTGAAGTGTTGTTGTATATGTTCGGGCCAATATGGACAGGACAGTCTTGAAGGTTTAACCCCACGACATGGGGTAATAAGTGAGTCCTGATGAAAGCTCCAGACCCACAGTGACTGCTTTGCAAGGACTGAAACATGATGACTTATCTCAGGTTGTAGGGATATTTAGGGCCTTATTAAGCGTCTGACGGTACAGGAGCGGGACCACCCAGCTCGCGCACCACCAAACCAATGTACAAACCGTCCACCAGATCAGAGGTTTTATCCTGCCTGACGGGTGGTTCTTTGGCGTTCCCAGGGCGGTGCCTATGAAATAGGCATCGCAATGGGGAAGCCAAATGCAGTACCTGCATGGCATGGACTGCTTCAGTTCATGCCAGGCAGGTTCTGGTGTGCAGGCACACAGGGGGGGAACATGTTGTGTCCCCCTGTGTGCATCCACATGGCGTGGGGCCAAGAGGGCCTTGTAGGGCCCCCTTTGTTTTCTCACCGACTCACTTTTCATGGCAGTCGCACCTCCATAAAAAGAGTGGTAGTGACAAAACTTGTAATTTGCTTGGCGGGGCCGCCGCCAGGGATCTTGGAACCCTGACGGTTGCGGTGCTCCCAGGGCGGCCTGCCTGCCCTAGTCGTAATGGGGCGTTTGGAAAACTGATACCACTGCGCCCCCATGAGCCCCCAGGCTTGTAATAAAGCCCTTAATCCCCACAACACCCACTTGCACCATTGTAACCATACCAAGGGATACTAATCGGCTGCCACTTATTTTTACCTAATAATCCCCATTCAGAAAATATCAAAAGTGATCCTTGGAATATGACTGAGCCCATTTTGATTACCAGGATGAGACCTGCTGATGAAGCATACCACTAATAGAGTGGGTGAGAGTTTACAAAAAAAAAAACAATGGGGATCACAAAATTAGGGCGTAGGATGCCCATACATGCTATTTAGACCTTCACACATAGTTTTTGTTTAGAATAGGTCTGTATAGTACATAAAGGGCCTGACAGAGCTTGGTAGATGGGTCACTCTGTCACAAATATTTAGTCCACCATATTACAAGTTCATTGCATGCTATAACACTTGTAATAAGGAGGATGGGACATTGGTTACATTTGTGACGGAGTACCCCTCTGCCAAATTGTAAATCAGGTCAAGGTGTGATAGCAGATACTTATCTATGTGAATGCAAGGTATAGGCTAGGATTATACACCATGCAGAGGACATTCCCATCACCACAAAAAGAAAGTAATGGTAACGCTTTGAGTTTCTGAGATGGGCTACTCCTTCCCATGGCAGAACGTCCACCCACTAATTACAAGTACATTATAGTGCATGGCACATGGAGTAAGGTGGGCAGTATATTGGTCACATTTGTGATAAAGTCAGGCCCAGGCGTTTAACCTGGCCCCTAAAAGGGTCTGGCTTGGCTTCGCTTCCCCCGGCCCGGGTGTCAACCCCCTCCAGGAGGCGAGTTGCCCCTCCCCCTCCCTTTTTCCTTCCCGGTGTCCCTCATGCACATTAAAGCAAACTATTGACACTGTGCTTTGGTGCCAAAAAAGGTCGCAGTTTATTCAACAATATAACATGATTATAGAGTTGCAATCTTGGTTACCCTATCACTCTCTTAATATTCCTATGAATATACTTCCTTGTCTTTGCAATTCTTTTTCATTGCTGTGTAGTCCCCTTTCCTCAATTTAGGCGGACAGGAGGGGCCACCTCCTTGGGCCTCTGTGCATGGGTCAAGGCTTCAACTTGCTAGCGATTTGGGACCTGCCTGGGCTGCAAGTGCCGTCCCGCTTGCCCTGCCCTTTCATGGACCGTCCCTGCTCCCCAGGGTCCCTGCCGTGTGGCATCCCAAGGACCTGGGTTGAGCATCTACTCTATCTATCCTGAGGCTGAGTCCTTCCATTTTGCTCCCTCGTTACCCTAGCCATAAGGCATCCCAAGGGTCCTGTCCTATCCCAATTTTAGCTATGGATTGTTTTTTTCTGGTTTGCTTAATCTTACTAATGTAATTTGATCAAAGTTTGATCACATTTTTATGGCCGACAGGAGATTTAGTATTGCTATTTCACCTACCTTTTTTAGATTAAGGAGTATTATAAAGACAGTGTGGGATTAAAAGGAAAAGTCTCTCTGATTTTTTACCTCAGTATCTCTCTTTCTTTCTGGTCCCTTTATACTTTGATATTGGTACTTAGTCACATTTCTGAAATTATTAACAGAAGCGTGACCATTATAAGATGGCAGAAGTGAGAAAATCATTATAATTTTACTACTTTAAGATGGTCGAAGAAACAAAGGGAGAGCGAGGAAATAAAGAGGTACGTCCTTTTCCTCAAAATAAACAAGTTCATGTTACCATCTTAAAGTACCGAACAACAAAGGGACGTACCTTGCAGGGGAATCCTAAAAAACTGCAACACTGCTCCACGGGATCCCATGCTGGACCGCAGTAGGTTTTCACGTGGATGGATCATCTTGACGAATGTGTGACTACAGATGTCCGTACCCCGTCGGGATCAATGTGACTCAATACTAGCTACGCATTAATTCTAACAGGTTGGTGTGAACTGTAAGTACGGTATTAGCACCGCACTCACAGCACACCTTAGGGTGTGTGTTGATACTTCACGAGGCCTTTTTTTAAATTTGGCCCCATTGCACCGTTTGGTCCTGAAGAAAGCCTTCATAGTTGCTTTCTAAGGCTGAAACATTTAGACCACTATTTGAATATTCAAGATCAAATCAGTCTTTGTAGTATCCACCCTTGCTTTTTAACCTTGCCCTAGGACTGCCACAATAAAGCTGCTCTATTTCGACGGAGGATCCTTGAGGAATTTTTATTTGCACTTTTCACTTTCCCTTAACAAAAAAACCCACCTGTTTCGCTGTGATCAGGCGTCGAAGCACACCTGGGTTGCATTTGGTAGCTCAGGTGGGAACCCGATGATGAAGCATGTGGGTGACGATTCTTTTTAAAACCTAGTGGTTTTTCCTCCCCGTCTTTCCCTGGAACAGTGTTGCAGTTTTGTAGTATTTTCCTGCAGGGTCCATCCCTTCGGTTGTTCGGTACTCTAAGATGGTAACATGAACTTTAGCGGACATGATATACACACAATATCGTAAATATTATTCTTTTAGCCAAAATAGTTGACACCAGTATATTCTTCACGTGACTGAGTCCTATTTGGTTTGAGATATATTCCTGACATGGCAGTAGATATGAGTGTTATCTGCTTGTACATGGTGAGAATCTTAAAATAAGTTTTAAAATGGCATCATTAAAGTAAAGGTATATTTTTGACCACATTAAGATAGCCAACATGAAAGTTAGGTCACATGATATATATGTATAGATCACTAACGCTCTCTGTTTAAGATGGCCGAAATTGATTTTTTTGTGCACTTGACCAGGTCTCTTCCAGTTCGAGAACACACTGCCTGTTGGAGTTTATTTATTGTCCAGCCAATATGGTGTTCTTAACACCATTTGCCTCATACATTGTTGCTGGTGTGATAAGTTCGTTTTGTATTTATCTCCTACTAGCCTTTGGGAAAAGTTTATACAATGATGGATCGTGAGATCAATCGCATTTGAGTGGATGTGCACATTGGGTTATGAGATATTGTCACTTGATGGGCACTTATGCCAATTCCATACAGGTTGTGTCTAGAAAGAGCTCCCACATATGTTTTAGATTTTGTGCATACTAACATCCACCAGTCTTTATGAACATGTTGCTGTTTGATAAATGTGTAAGCCATTATTGATTGAATAATGCTGGTTTGGAAACTGGACTTGACTAGATTTAAGATCGCTGATTTGAGTTCACTTGTAGTATACAGGAGCACATGTTAGGCTTTCTTTTATCCTATCCGAGGTGGCTGAAGCAAGATCTGCAGTTTCTTGGACAGTATATGAGAGTATGTTATGTATGCGCTTAACCCACCTATGATGGCAGAAATGAATTCACTAGATAACATAACCTTTGGGGCAATTTGGGTTACAGTGTCTCATACAGGTCTTAACCACATTTTGAATGCTTATGTGGGGTTTTGCATTGAGTTACTTCTGACGTTGGTGGATCTCACTTAAATATACGGTAAAATAAGCAAATTAAGTATACCTTAAGGATTGTGGTGCAAAAAGACGCCTGGATACTGGAATCTGCCTAACACATACAACTCTGAGGCATGCAATTAAGTCTCTGACGCTGCAGACCCCTAGACCAAGGGGAATAAGGCAAGATAGTGGAATGCAAGGAACTCTGAGTTGGAATGGACATGTTGGAATGATCCAATGAAGCTAAGCTGGCAGCTAGAATATTAGCTGATGCGACCAACGTCTTGGCCAACAATGGTCTACCAGTAGCAACTCAGTGCGGTACTCCTGCATCTTCTGTAGAATATGTGGATTAAGGAGAATGGGGGGAATACATATAGGAACCCGTAAAGCAATTAAAGTAAAAGGGAAAGGGAAAGAGCCTTGATTACTTAGGCTTTGGAAGGGGGGAAAAACGCAAACGTTGATAGGTAGCACATTCTATGCTGAAGAAAAGACATTCACAAAATCATGCATGTTTTGTCTGCCCCGAACCCATGCAGGGGCCAGCAACTCTGCAGTAAATCACTAATGGTCTATATATTAGTGACCCGACAGTTCTTGTGTGACTGGCAATAGGAGTCATCGGCCGGGTATGGATTACAACTGATTAGGGAATGCCACAAGAATACAGGGGGATACTGTGTGGAGTCTGCAGCTTGAAGATTCTCATCAGGACATTTCACCTGCTTACAGCAGGTAAAATGCAGATGGAAAGACAAGTAAAAAAATACACCCGCCAATGAGAAATACAATGTGCAAACTGGTGTGGGAACTCTGCTTCCTTTTTGCTTTTACCCATTCCAGCTGACAAATCCAAAAGGGTCCGTTAAAGGTGTAGTAACACTGCTCTCTATTAGTGACACTGATGATATGCTAATTGCTGAGACTTTTTTTGTCTCTCACATCCCAGGCGCTTACAGGCCTCTGCACATTTTCTAAATGTAAGTATACATCTTCCTGCCTCTGGTGCCATGCCCACTGGTTCATCGTAAACTTCTGCTTTGTCCCAAATCTGAATGTATCTTTCCTTTAAACTTATAAATAAATAAAGTGAGTAGGCACTGTAGAGTGCTCAACGCACTATCATATTTAGTCTGCTTGCACATCTTGAACATCAACAAGCACTGGCTAAGCCAATAGGTTTCGCCTTAACAGGCCATCGCCAACACAATTGGCTTTGCCAATGCGTTTTATTTTTTTAATCTAACATTACCCCTGACCCTGCTGGAAAGGTAAGATAAAAAAAATGGCTGCCAATGTTTTGTGGTACATGTGGTCGCATATGCATGTGACCATCAACAGCAATTTACGAATGGTTTAGGTTAGTGACCTTGCATGAATGCATCAGGAGTGTTGGCATTTCTTAAGGCCGATTCCACACCATTACATTGAGGGAAAAGTGGGTAATATCTAAAACGTACCTGCTTTCAATGCTCGGACTGGGTTTCAGCCTGGTTGTAGCATGGTGTCCCTGAGATTCATAATACAATGAAATGTCATGCACACACCCACCAAAATCATGGACATTTCACACTGTATCAAACTGAAACATTGACTGCTTCATACATGCCAGTGCTGCTTAAGTGCCACGTTGAAGATAGAGAAAAATTAAAACAAGCACTTCTGCAGGCAGGGCAGTTGATGGTCACAAGAGAATATCTGTGCGATGTTTTTGATTTCAGCGCTCTGAGGAGGGGGAGGTGAATCGAGAGGCTAGGGCCAAGGTGAAACAGAGGATGCTAGGGCAGGCCACACTGATGCTGCAGAAATTCAGGTGGATCTCCTGTGCCCTTTTGTAGGCCTTAAGTAAACTGCAGCACAACGTGCACTCCAGTTTATTGTGGCCTGGGATGGATCACTGTGCCTGCCTCCTCCCCCACCTTGGTCAACGCTATCCTTTTCCCCTGTACTTTGACCTGCTGAATAGATCATTGATACAACGTTGCACCAATCAACGGATGCTGATCTATGTCTCCCAAAGTACCAAAGGAGCAGAGGATACTTATGAAGATTGCCTCAAAAGTCAGGCTGGTGGGAGAAGCAACCGAATGACCTTAGCCATCATCCGGCTAGACAATCCTGTCATTTGCATAATTATTGCAGAGCAGCTAGTTGGTTCTGGTTTTGTTACTAAAACAGCAGTTGTGAAAACTTGAGCAGAGTTCCTGGTTGTGACATGAACCGTTTCACACTGATTATAAAGAAGAGATAGAAATGGTAAAAATGTGATGTGAAGCAGTATTTACAAAAAAGATTATTTCTAGCTCCCAGTTAATTAACATAGGTAGATATCAATTTAGTTTGCTGATGTGATAAGCATAAATGATTTATGGAAATGCGCACGGGTCGTGTAATAGTGGATCCGCCTCAAAAACCTTTTAATATTTATTGATAATAAATCACCAAATGTGGTTTGCTATAAATGACTGAAAAATATATATCAGGTTGTAACATCGTTTGTCTTGGTCCGGACTCCAGAGACGAATGTAAACCTGCAGTATGACCTCTCTAAAGCTTTTAGCGGGGTTCTAATGGTCTGGACAATGATTTTGGAGCATATGCCTACTAGACACTTGCGACCCGCCACAGCATGAATGAAATGCCGCAGTGCCTGCATGCCCCTTGGTGACAGTGCCTAAGTACAAGCCTTGCAGCACTGCTGCACCAACAACAAGAGCTCAATTTCTTGCATGTCAATTGTAAGAGGAGTGGTAGGCAGCCTTAGGAACAGGTTTTTCAATGTCCACGCAAATCTGATGCGATACACTAGGGGCCTCATTTATGAGAAGTGTTGCATTGCTTCGTGAAAACAGCGATGAAACAGTTTTCACTGCGGCCGCGTTGTGACACAATGAAGGGCGCAAGAAGTTACAGATGCATCAGTATTTCTGATGTATCCATAGGCGCAGTAATGATGCATTGCTGGAGTGTGTCGCAAAAGTGACACAACTCCAGTAATGGGTCATTACACATGGGCAAGTCCCATGTTAAATGTGCCTGTGTCAGTCTTACACCTTCTATGAGGCAGGGGTAAGATATTGACGCAATGGAGTCCTAGAAGTGGCCCAGTGTAGGCTTATAGATTTCAGTGTAACATTTCTATGAGGCTTTTTGCGGGAGAACGCCCACCCTGCATACATTATACCTGGTGCAGGTATAATATAGCGCAAGGGTTTACAAAGTGATGCATCTGCATAGATGCGTCACTTTGTAAATAGGGGGCAACGTGGTGCATTTTTTACGCTGCCGATGCATCACAAAAAGTGATACAACAGGGGCTCAAAAGTGTCGCAAGACCTCATAAATAAGGCCCTAGATCTCTGTGTGTGCATACCAGCCCTATCTGCATTCCCTTTTCCTTATGCAGTATATAAGTGTCTGTAGAATGGAGGTGTGGGTAGATGCAGTTCTGAATTTGTAAATTTATGAGTGCTGGTGACCAGAGCTCTGATCAGAATCTCGCGGCCAATGCAAGTAAATGTCAGCGCACCGAATACCAAAGCAATGTAGTCTTCAATTCATCTCGGGTATCTTTAATCTACTCACCCACAATGAAAAGGGAAATGGGGATTCAGTGGAACCAGTCTGTCCCTGGGTGCTGCTTATTACTCCAGTTTTGGAAAAACCATCACACATGCTTGTCATACTTTATCATAGGGCCGCATCAACATCAAGACGCAGACCAACGTCATTTGATGGAACGAAGAAATATTTTTTCTCAAATGAGGGGATTGAGTCAAACCCTCTATCCACACTGGATCGGGATCCTCTCAACACAAAAACGATGATTGAAACTACCTCGGAGAATGTTCAATTAATCTTTATTCCTAACTTCGCATGGCAGGGTTATAATCAGTATCTTGGGGATATACTGTTTTTTTAGTACTTTTACCCCCTTGCATTTAGTGTTATTAGATCAACATGCTTCGGCCTTCCTTGAGCCCCCGACTGGTCTACCAGCCTTCTTCAGGATTAGGACCTCTTGTACTCCTTTGGGCTCCTTATTACCCTTATTTTTCAGGTATTGATATAGAGGATATTTTTCTTACTTTCCCTCCTGAGCAGAGTAGGTATACAAGTCCACGCTTTGACGTCAGTACTGAGGATTATCAGCTGAAGGAGGACTAATAGCTATGTGAGGTAGGGTACGATGCCGAGTCTCCGATCAGACAGCACATCTGGACACCACCAATCATCAACACAACAACAGCCACAGAATCCCAACATTGCAGCAGCATTCGGAGGCAGTCTAGGTGAGAGTGAGGATTTGACAGCCCTGTGACACTGGCATGTTTGTAAAAGGGTAATGCGTTCCCAGGCATGTGTTATTTGTGCAGCCTGGCACAGTTCTGTCTATGCAACACCTAGGAGTACAGTCCTGGGTGTGGGAAATGTAAACTTTCGTCTGGGACATTGATTGACTAGTGAAGATGAAACTGATCTTCAAAACGCTAGGTGACTCCGATGCCTGGGGCAGGGCAAAGCTGTTACTGGTCAGATGGGGAAATTAATGATTTCTGCTTTTTTTTAGCCCCATTACCATTATCTGTGCACACCTTTAAAAAGAGGAGACCCTGACCAGGTTAAGTGGGTGTAGGAGTTTACCGTCATTTGTTAACAGTGGTCTGCATTGAATTGGAGTACGATGACAACAAGGAATGACTAGCACATGCTCTCGTAGGCTCAACACTAAAAATGGAAAAACAGCACTGGCACCCCACTGAAAATACAAACCTAAAACAACAAACACATGAGGAAATCGCTTAAAAGGAGTGGAAAGCTAAGTGATTTGTAAATTGTTATTATTAAAGTATACACATAGGTAACAGCCATGGTACAAATGATTAATCTTCTATGGGTGACAGGCTCTCACTGTGAATCAACTGAGGACATGTATCCGCACCTCATAGCGGGGTCTCCCATGGCTAATGTGACGTGCAAGTGCAAAAAAACCTAATTAGATTACCGTGCGGAGAGCTGTGGTGTATGATAAACAGGCTTGAAGCGTGTGGAATGTACCGCGCGTCTGTGGAAGGCCCCCCAAAACAGTGGAATCTTAGGTTTTGCCTCCACACCAGTGATACTCTCCAATTCCTCCAGGGTAGCACCTCTAAGTCGGGTCGGTCAGACAACAGACTCCTCTTTGAGATAGCGAGGTAAAAACCCAGAGCTGCCTCGGGGACACCCATGAAGGCGACGGTTAAGGCTGTTTATCTCTGTCACTTTGGGGTGCACTGCAGTGGGGCCGTGTTGGAGATGGCCCTTTTTGCAGGGTTTAATCCCAAACTTTTTGCTTCGTTCTCTTATTTTTTCCTGTCCTGTCTTTTTTGGTTTTAGGACTCTGGGCACTTTATCACTGCTGATCAGTGCCAAATGCACATCCTCTCTGGGTAAATTTGTTATGGATTTGTGTTTCCATGATTGGCATATTTGATTTACTTATCAGCCCCTAGTAAAGTGCACTGAGTGTGCCAGGGCCTGTAAATCAAATGCTACTAATGGGCCTACAGCACTGATTGTGCCACCCCCATGAGTAGCCCTGAAAAGGTAATTCAGACCTGCAACTGCAGAGTCTGCACTCAGTTTGTAACTGCCATGTCGACTTGGCAAGAGCACCCACTTGCCAGGCCTTAATCTTCCCTTTTCTTACATGTGAGTCACCCCTAAGGTTGGCCCAAGGTACCCCTGTGGGCAGGGTGCAGTCTATGTGAAAGGTAGGACATACACTGATGTGTGTGACATGTCCTGGTAGTGAATTACAGTGCATTTTGTTTTTCACTATTGAAAAGCTATCTGGTCAATAGGAAAACATGGGAGTTAATTTATAACATCTTATAAATATAACTTCTCATTGGGACCGGATAGGAAAATAAAGTTTAGTGTGCCTGAACTCGGAATGTTAAAATGCATCTTTTAGTGAGGTTGATTTTTACATTCTGTGTTTGAAAATACCACTTTTAGAAAGTAGGTATTTTTTTGCTTAGCAATCCAGTGTGCCTCTGCTAGGATGTGTATTGACTGTCTGGCTGTAGAACGACAGGGTATGGGGATGTGCAGTGGCTCCAGAAAGTCGGAATGAGTCAGGGCTGGGCTGAATAGACCTGGGCTTCATTCAGAGTAGTGGGACGAGTTGTCATTAGCAACTAAATTGGCCCGGTCTGCATTTAGAGTGTTGGGAGGAGATTTCCCTTGCACCTGAAAAGGCCCGTCTTCCTTGGACAATGCTGTCTCTGCCTTCTGCTGAGAAGCTGGGCCAGAGAGGACCAAACTGGTTTGGACTATGCACAGACACTCTCTGCCTGAGGGGACAAAGAATTTGGGGCTTTGAAAAGTGGGGCCAAAACCCCTAAACTTTAGAACTCTTTTGGAACCAAGAAGACTGCCAAGAATAAGAGCTGGAGAGGCTGTGAGGAGAGACTACCACTTTGCTGTGTACTTTGCTGTGTTAGCCTGCAGTGGCTGCTTCTGTCTTGGGCAGTGAAAGGACTGGACACAACTTTCTGCAACTTACTTTTTGTGAATTTCTCCATGGGCTTGAGGTAGAGCTTGCCCCCTGTTCAAGAAGTCTTAGGAACAGCAAAGACTTCAAGTTCCACTGCCCTCAGCACTGGGAACTGTGTGTTTTGTGCTGCAACAGAAGAAAAACAACGTAATGCCGTCTATGATGCCGCTGCTGACTCCATGTCCTAAAGGCACTGCAGAGGGCACTACCGCAATATCGCACCGCAACCCTGGTCTCACCAACTACGCCACCTGACGCCGCCACCAAGCTGCTGCTTGCACCGCAGCCTGTGGGTACCGCATTCTGCAATGCCCGCTTCACACCATTGTCCTGGTATCTCCGATGTCGCTGCTGCATGCCGACATCGATGCTGCTGCTTGCACTGTGGTTCGAGGATGCCGCTCATAAGTTTCACGACACACCATAGTCTTGGCCTAGAGATGCCGGAGCCATCGACTCCAGTTTGTCAGCCCTCAACAGCACTTCAGCAACGACGACGATGCAGCTTGCACCTTGACCTGCCAGCACCGAAACGAGCACCGCATCACTTTGCACCGCAGCCCTGGTCTCACCGACACCGCTGGACAACTGTCACTGAGCCACTGCCTGCACCACGACCTGAGGACATTGCACGCTGCACCACTGCACTTCGCACTACTGCACTTTGCACCGCAGCCCCGACGCCTGCCAACGCCGGCACTCCTGACTTCAACCGCGAGGAGTTCAATCTGCAACGTGTGTGACTTCAACGGCCCGATGACTCTTTCACCGACTTCCGGAACCAACGTCTGCGGACGCCATGCTTTCAGAGCTCAACGAGATGCCGCTGATCCTCTGCATTTTTAAAGGTACTGTTTTCGGGTCTTCCCGACACTGTAACTGGCCCACAATGCCGCAGTCAGCCAGAACTGTTTGGATTCGTTGTTCACGACACCGTGATAGCCCCAGAAGGAGCTATCGACTTCAAAGAACTTTATTTCAAGTCTATTTTAATTACTGAAGATTTCTAAGTACTGTATGGTGGATTTTTATCGTTATTGGTCTTGTCTTAAGTATATAAAAATATTGTATATTTTTCTTAACTGGTGTGGTGTACTTTTGTAGTGTTTTCACTGTGTTACTGATGGTTATATGCAAATGATTTACGCACTGCCTCTAAGATAAGCCTGACTGCTCATGCCAAGCTACCAAGGGGGAGAGTAGGGGTTATTTTAGGACTGTAACTCTCTTATCCTGACTAGAGGGAAGTGTCCCTACTTGGACAAGGTGCAAACCATTGCCAACTAGAGACTCCCATTTCTAACAGGCTGTCTTGCATTATGATGACGGGTAGGCAGATGAATACAGGGGTGTGAGCAACAGTTGGTGCAGTTAGAAGCATGCAGAGATTTCTAGCTACAGCTTTCTGAGCATCTGAGTTGACATTATTGCAGTGGGCCATGACCTCGGTCCCTACACACCGACTCTTCCCCTGGTGCCTGCGCAAGAGTGCTGACTGTCCCCAGTGCTCGAGCAGATGCTGCAAACATAGTGGCTGTCGCAGAACCCCCTCCACCTGACCCCCAAACTGATGGACATGGCGGTGGCTCTTCCCGCACAACCATCCCGTGTGGCTTGCCTGACCTTACTGTGGCGACTACAGGTGACCAGGCAGCATGCTTTCAGCAGGGTTAAGGTGGTGCGGCACAAGGCCAGAGTGACGAGTGAACGGGATGCATTTTGTACTGAGTGAGCCAGCCAGAGAAAAGAAGGTTGCAACTGCGTCATGCTGACTGGACTTGCCGTAAATGTGATGAGATGAAAACACGAAATACAGCTCTGTTTACAGAAACAAATCTTGGGGCGCCCCTCCTATCAAGTGCTGTTAGACAAATAAAAAAGTAGTCTGTGTAACAGATTCTATAATGGACAAGTGTAAGGATACAAGTAATTTGGTGGTGCTCTGTGGGAGGAAACAAAACATGAAAATGTGGGACAAGGAGGAAGGATTGGCCAATAGCAAGCAAGCATTTCTGAACGACAATTGAAGGGATGAATAAAAAGGTACTAAGCCCACAGAGTGAACACAGCATGTCTAAAACAGACAGAGCAAGTGCTATCAGGCTCCACCTAAAAAGGCCTGCCTACACTTAGCTTAAAATGTAGTATTGCCTTGAACACAGAGCCAGACTGGAAAACACATGCAGCCCTGGCTCATTTTGTCGCACCAGCCACAATACTGCACAGAGCAAGCAATCACAGTGAAACTGGGCAAATACAGCAAAAGGCTGCTAGAGTGGATTCTCCATAGGATTTTTCTAAATGACAAGAAAAGGTGCATTTGCAACACATATCTCACTATACACTAAAATTGCATAACCTTTTAAGCATAGCAAATGATGATCTTATAGATCAACAGCGATTGAGTAAATCAAAAGAAAAAGCTAATACAGCACACCAATTGTATATTCAAGTTGATCACGTAAATCAATCTGTGTTGTGAACATTTAGTAAACTGTGCTCCAATTATTGAGTCCATGCAATTCTGTCACTTCTCATGACCAGTAAATAGGACATGGAGGGTATTCCACAAGACTCTTTTCGTAGAAAACGTTTAATTTATTGATTTTCTTTTTCAGAAATAAATTCCCAGCAAACAAAGCAGCCAACAAATGTTTCGTCTGTACAAGTAGGTACTGAGACTTTTTCAAGGCTAAAAAAGGTCAAATATATCGTTGATACTGGTAATCCAAAAGACGAGCCACAAAATATAGTGCAATGGATGATGTTATACTGTCACAAATAAAATAATTGTAGCGCAGATCTATTATCGACCAGTTTTAGAAGGGCACAAATAATCCCAAGCACAATCCAAAAGCAAACTTGCAGGTTCAGATGCTTAGGGTTCACTGAAATTCCACCATAATTAATCAATAATGGCGATTAGATGTAAAAATGTCACGCAATATCAGTTCGAGCACAAATGTATGGTGTACTCGATAGAGTTGTAATTGTACAATGTGTTGAAAGGCAACCATGTAGGTAATTGGTGCCACTAAATTCAGGTCATGGCAGTTTGTCGCCTAGATAACATCTTCCTTCAGTGGTGCTTAAAGAGATATGTCAACAACACAATGGGCCGGACAATGAAACGTCCTGAGCCCCTCCTGGTTGCACAAACACCTCCAACCCCACCACGCGTGTTAACGCTAGTGAGGAAATACGAGTGATTGAGTAAATATGCAACAGTTCTAATGGCTCACAGCAATATGAGGTAAGGAACTTTAACGGGACATAGAAGAAGCATTGGCAAAGCCAATAAGTCTCATATTTGGGACCTATTGGTTTTGTCAGTGCCTTATTTCGATGCTGTGCAGCATCATCAAATATGTTGGGCAGTATGGCTAAAAGATAAAAAAATAAATAACAAGGGCGCCAAGTAGGCAGCAACACCAGCATCTTTTTGTAGGCAGGTATATGCCATCATGTGGGTCATTACGCTTGCACGCACCTGCAAAATTACACAGGTACCTTATTTTTATTGTCCAGCAGAGATGGATAAGGAAATGTAAAAAATAGTGAGAAAGCACTTTTTTATGATGGGAGAACAGCTACAATTTACTACCTGGCCCTCACAAAAAAATGAAATATAAAAATAAAATAGAAAGAAAGCTAGAAGGAGGGGAAATGCAGCACATGAGGGAGACAGCAATAAGAAGGGCGGTGTAAAAGTAAATGAGCGAGAGAGCAACATGGTGGGTGAGGGCAGAAGCACTACAGAAGAGAACAATATGGAGCACACACAAAGAGATAAGCACAGAAAGAGAGCGACAAAGAGTGTGGGGGAGATGAGAAGAGCTCACAAGGTCGAATGCTGGAAAACGCATGCACTCTCCTGGACTTCTTAGTCAAAAAGAAAAACATAGGGGCATATCAACAAGGGCTTTATCTCTGCTTTTTTGGCTTTAAAAGCCAAAAAAGGAGAGATAAAACTAGCGCCCTATCAACAACAGGGTGCTAACATGCAAATTTGCATGTTAGCACCCTTTTACTCTACGCTTCCCCTTTTCCAGCGATAATCTCATGTTAGCCTGTTAGCGTGAGGATTTTTATCGCTGATGAGATAAGCGTTGCTAATAGCACGCTATCTCAGCGATAAAAATTCACGCTAGCCGGCGATAATGATCCTAGCATTAAGTGCGCTTAGAGATAATTATCGCCGGTTGTTGTTGATATGCCCCATAGATTCCTAAAGATTATCAAGTGGAGGCTACAAGTTAGACAATTAAGAGGATTGTAAAGGGGCTGCACCAAGGAAAAACACCAGAGGAAGGCAAGCTTTCAAATAAGAAACAAGCAAATGAGAGTGCCAATAAAGCCAAGCAGTGGTCTCTATCGCTTCAAGGCCACCAATGCGGTCTGACAGGCAAGATGTACAAATGCAGTCTCTTTGTTGAACTGTATCTGGAGCAATGCTTAATTTGGATGAATGGTTTGGGAACTGAATGAAAGGCTAGAGTAGCTGCCATTCTAATTTTTCAGAAATTAGATAAACTACCCAGAAAACGGACGTTTTTAAGAGAAACCGTTCTGACTTTAACAATGAAAAGGCTTAGGACAGACCAAAAGTTAAGGCAGGATCATTTTTTGTTAAAATTAAACTATATCAGAACACTTTCATTTGTTGAAAGATTTGAGTGCTCGATTAATTCATGTAAACGCACATTTGCTTCGCATCATATTTCCTCTGCTATGACTTGTAAGAGACAATATTAAGTGGTGCATTTCTTTTATTTGCCTGAGTGACGGTGAGATTGGGATGACATGCTAAAAATATTCTTCCTTCCAACCTTCAAAAAATATAACGTCCTATAGTTTTATTCACATCATAAAAACTAACTGCCACGCATTGGCGATTGGCACACTCGAGCGCCAAGAAGGCGGCCCATCACATGCCCTCCCAGCCCAGCCAGAACAAGTTGAGACTGTAAGCAACCCCTCCGATGGTGTCCGTAGATGGATACAGTTTAGTAGCTAAGAGGGAGCGTGATGCTGTGAGAAGGTGGGGAGGAGATGAGGTGGAGAAATAGACACGATATGTTTTTGGGCGACTTTAGTATAAGAAAGAAGCCGACCAGTTGGTTGTGGGGAGAAACAAAGTTTAAAACATCTGGAGAGTGAAGAAGAACAGTCTAGCAGGAAGGAGGAAATCACATCTAGAACTTTTCCTGGGACTCCCAAAGTGTTAGCTATGTCAAATGCTTCAGAGAAATATTAGCCTGTCACTCCCACGCAATAAAGGAGACCAATATTCCATTGTATTAGGTAATTATAATTTTAATTATTTTGTAATACATGGGATTCTGTAATCCCTGTGTAAACGGCAGTCAGTAAGGGGCATATCAGCAACCCCCGGCGATAATTATCGCTCAGCGCTCTTAGCGTGAGGATAGTTATCGCCGGCTAGCGTGGATTTTTATCGCTGAGATAGCGTGCTATTAGCAACGCTTATCTCCTCAGTGATAAAGATCCTCACGCTAACTGCCTAACGTGATATTATCGCTGGAAACCCAGCGATAAACTCACGTAGTGTGGCGTTAGCTTGCTGATAGGGACTCACAAACTTAGCCATGATATCCACCCTCCATAGGATATCATTGCTAAGTCAGTCCTGAAGCAGGCGTGAGGAAAGTAGCGATAACAGGGGTTATCGCTACTTTTCCTGCCGTTATGCTTCATAGCATGGGGCTTGATGATAGGAGAAATGTCGCTTAGCGACATTTTATCCTGTCATGTTAGGTCAGGAATGCCCACTTTGCATCTCATTAGAGATGCAAAGCTGGGCATTAGGAATCCCCATGCTAACGCAAGGTTTCACGCGTTAGCGTGGCCTTGCTAATTAGGCGATAAAATTATCGCTGCTTTTCGGCCGAAAACGGACGCAAAAGCGGCGATAATTTTTTATCGCCAGCTTGAAAATATGCCCCTAATTTCTTTATAATCAGCGACTTCTGATGCACTAAGTCGCTGATTATAAAGAAAAGACGTCAGAACTCGACTATTACAAGTTATTGTAGTTGAGTTCTGATGTCACAATCAATGCCTGCTGAGAGAGCCAGCAGCCCAGGTGAAAGGCAGGTCAGGTCACGGAGCATAATTAAAACAGCTGTCTAAAGTAAGTAAACCAGAACTTGCTTTTCTTTCTTCTGCTCTATTTTAATAGCTGACAATAACAAGCAGAGAAAATATGTTTATTTTTTGCACTCATTAAATAGAGAAACGCTGGAACCTTTTTGCATGTTTCAACACGTTCTGAGCTGCTACAACTTTAAAAAAAAACGGAAAAATTGGACTGTTTCTAATATCCGTTTGCAGCAAATATTTTTTAACCGGTTTTAAAAGTGTTTAATTTTGCACTAGAACTGTTATTTGTATTTATAGGCACAGAGGTTTTAACTGGTTTGTGGGAAAGGTAATGGCATGACCATGTATTATATGGGATCAAGTACCCCCTGGCGTACCTGATAAGGCTATTACAAGACACAGAGGCGTTCCATAACCTAATAAAGGAACTCAGCCTTTGATCTCATTCCTCTATATGGTTGTGGAACTCCTCGGTGACTTGCAATATTCATAATGTACAACAGAGGGTACTTTATCCTTAATATTATACAACTTTAAAATATACATTTGCTGTATGAGGCTTACACTGCTTCAATAAAAGTAGGTGATTCAATTGCTGATCGACAAGAGATGGAGTCATGGCAATGGAGATGGTGTAACGTAGAAATAGAGCTTTGACTTCAGATTAGCAGTAGAGAGTATCAGAAGTGCATTATGAAATTGTGTGAAATGAATGAGCCCTTCAGGCTGCTGTGACACTCTTGTGTGCAAGTAATAAGTGATAAGACCACTGCTTCAGGAGAGATAAGGGAAAGAGATTACAGTTGTGATCCAAGAACTTACCTTAAGGTGAGTATATTTTACACAGTAGCCCTGCACACCTTAATTGTTACAGTCCTGCTTTATGGACATAGCTCATATTCCTCTTGTGGTGGACGGTGCAAAGTTGGGGGGAATATCAACAACAGATACAGAGGCATGTCTATCTCACTGATGATGATCTGGGTTTCCCTTCTGTATCTGCAAAATGCTTAAGGCCCGCAGGAGCACACAAATCCTTGTGATGTGGACACC
Organism: Triturus cristatus; assembly: GCF_964204655.1. Taxonomy (NCBI): domain Eukaryota; kingdom Metazoa; phylum Chordata; class Amphibia; order Caudata; family Salamandridae; genus Triturus; species Triturus cristatus. The sequence goes on from NC_140583.1 coordinate 886,025,641, forward strand.
AGAGCTACAGACTACATCCCAGCTGGTCAGCACTCTTTGTTAAATGCCAGACTATCCTTCGGGGATGCTCAGGGCCTCTGCGGTCATAGACCAGTATATTATAAAGTGAGCACTGGGAACACTAAGTTATGACCCGGTTTCTGTCACAGTTTTGGGATGACTGGTATCTTAAATAGTTGGAGAACATCTAAAACATAACAGGGCACATCACAACAAAAGAGTCAAAACAGAACACAACATAACTACTGCAGTACAATGCAACAAGATTGCATTGTAATAATGCAGCGCAAAAACACAGACTTGTACAAAAAACAGACCACATCACCACCACTGCACAATATCACACAGCAATTATGCATAAACGTTTTTGTCTCATGTTACCATATTCGGAATCCTATTCTCATAATATGGTGGTAAAAGGTTTTTGGAGCAAGCACTGCCTTAACTTACCACAAAGCAATGGTAAAAGATGTTTCTGTGCAAGTATTTGTGGCTCCTACAAATCTTGAACAACTGCCTACGTACCCTTCTAGAAAGGTCAGTGGGACTTCAGAGCCAAGTTACCCTTAAGTGTGTGAAGTCTGTCAGATGAACAGTTTTTACCATCAGCCTTTGAAATGTTTTTAGAAGTCAATTCAATCTAGCAGGTGGAGACAGGAGGTTCCTTTTAACCCCGAAATTTGGGAGATTGTATATGAAAAGGAACGAAAGCGCGAAGGAGGACAAAAACATGAAGGCATGCATGGAAGAGCATCTGCCTCAGCGACTGTTGTACTTTCATCACAGAAATCTAAGCTAGGTAGGCCATGATCTTTAGCTAAGGCAGGTCGTCCTCCTGGGAGGAGAGCAGCCGTGGCTTCTGCAGGTAAGAACAGTGGGGTCGGCTAGGGGGATTTCAAGAGACGGCCACGAGGGCAAATTAATTATTTATTTAATTTCCCCTTTGTGGTCGTCTCTCGAAATCCCCCCCAGCTGGCCTCACCGCTCTTATCTGCAGTGGCCGTGACTGGAGTGGAGGCAAAGTTGTCTACTAAACTAGAGAGCTATTGGGCCACCCACCTATCTCTCAATTAACTCACTATTTTCTAATGCAATAGCAGCAAGGAAGGTAAAGGTAGTTTTCCTAATATTTCTTGTTCTGTTTTGAGGTTTGGTTCCCGGAAAATCAGTCCTCGTCATGAGAGATATATGGGGTTCCTCATAATTTAAAACAGATCCACAAAGACCTTCCTGCAGCTATCTACTTTGTAAAGTTGCATATCAATGGTAACCGAGACCGCCATCTTGTGAAAGAACAAACATGTTGCTCATTCTTGTGCTAATTCAAGTTGGTGCTTCCTGGCATACATGGAAACAATGTTCGGGGAAAGGTCAATGTTGAATGGAAAAGAGTATGAACACCTGGATGACAATTCAGGCAAGGTTCAGATCACCCTACTTGATCCATCTGTTGTTCGAAAAGTCTATGACACCTTCCGAGTAGAAGATAAATACTCAAAGAGCCTCCCTAGTTAGCCCAGGGATTTGATTAGCACTTTGCCCTTATCTGAATAGATTATAAACTTTTCAAATGCCCCATCAATCGCTCCAGTGTCTGGAAGAATTGATGTAAAGTAAAACTGCAATTTACAAGCATTAAAGCTAGATTAGTCAGCTTTCTAATTTGACTGCAAAGACCACACAAGACTCATTTGGTGCTGGGAACAAATAGGAAACAATCACTTTATTCAGCTTGGAGGTGCTGGTACAGTGGCAACCTTGAACTCCTATGGCTAACGTCTAATGTTTTGGTTACTAATATTTTACGTCCCTCAAGTGTCAGCCTGTAGGCCGGACACAATGTCTTGACAGTCCCAGGTCAACTGAAAACGTGCTGGGAGTGAAGGTAAGCACTATTTTGAACAGAGCATATATGGCAGAGCTCTGCTTGTTGTATTTAGATCATTTTGGGTTTAAGAAATCCAAAGGGAGGCCAAAACACTGTAAGCTGCAGAAACATGTACGACAGAGGGAATGCCTTACAATTGTGTCTTACAGGTTATTTCTGCATGGTCTCATCAATAGAATGGTACACTACTTTTCAGACACACCAACTTAAGTCAGGCATGAAACAGATCTGCTTACCTACAACTCCAAATGATGGAGCAAGGACTCAGAACAGAGACTTACTCATTAGCAATCTGATCGTTCAACCATCTAACATATTATTAATTACGTATTGTGTAAAACTAATATGCACCACACCAACACGCGGGTTAGAGAAGCTTGCTTATATGTTTGCTAAACACTAATAACATGAACGTAGGACTAAAACAGCTTTGACGGGGATATCTTTACTGCGCATGCGTCAACTGCATTTACGCAGTATGACCGAATAACGCTTGGAGGGCAACTCTCGCGCATGAGCAGAAAGCCCTAAAATGGCACCTTTAAGACTCATGTGCATGGCAACTGCTTAGCTGAATAGAAAACAAGCTATTTTACTAATGCTAATGCGGAGAAAGTATTAATAAATGAAGGGGAATAGAGTAGAGATGGGTGGTAAACAGTGAAACCATTTACCATTTATTGTTGAAAGTAACGTTCGTCTTTCTGACTTTTATTATTAGAGCACATTTGGGCCTCTCGTGTATGTCCAAAGTAAACTGAATCACATGATGATCACCCATGACTACTGAGAGTGGACTCGGAAGGATGACATAAGGGGCGGAAGAAGGACAAGGTCACAGAGTGACCAAGCCTGGGAACTGGCAGTGAAAAGTCTAAATGAATGAGTTTGAATATTACATTTCAACAATTGTTGCAGATGAACTGTGAATGCGGGTGGGAATAAAGTTTGTGAATAGAAATTAAGGGGATGGTTCTATAAAAAATCGGCTAACTGAAAAAAGGTGAAATGTAAGCATGGTGTGATGATCATCCTCCCTTGCCTGACCAATTAGATTTCAAATTATTACGATATTGAAACATTAGTGGGTGGAACATTAAGTATGAAAGGTATAACTGAGGTAGTTTTTAGTTAGTTAGAGAGACCTCAATGCAGAGATGCTGTGAGCCGTTGGTGCTGTCCGAAGAGTGGGTGATACTGATGCAGGGGAGAGATGTTGTGAGATGCTGAAGAAGAATCGAATGCAGAACTTTCTATCCTAATTTAATTGGGGTTAGATGAGAAGATCATGGAAGAATCTCGAGGAGGAAGAGAGTGTCAGAGAGGGGTGCGGGGAAATGGTCGGTTCTAGAGAGGTCATCTATCCTATCCTAAATCCTGTCCTGAAGTCTTTGTCGCCTGAACTGTCTCGAGGGACCCTTACCAACCCTTCTTGGTAACTATAATTTTGTGTATTTACAGATGCTCTTTTCTCTCTATCCTCTGCCTTTCTGTGCATAAGTCATTGTTTGCGATTGATGATTAAGTGATTGAATTTTCTCTCCTAATGAGTAATGGTGTCTGTACTGAATTTTGGAAGTGGTTCGCATGCAATTTAATTTAGATAAAGATTTAAAAACTTCCCTGAGTCTCTGGTTATTTACTTAAAGAATAGAAAACGTAAGACATGTACATTATCACCATCAATTAGTTCAACTAATGGTCCTTTGACCAGAAGAAAGTACTCTTTGATCAGTGAAGGGTTAGTTAGGAAATAATGGATATCTGATCCTGAGATTTTATATATATATAAATATATGTATATATTCAGGCTACAAAATGCGGAGCACTCACGGGATGCAGTCAGTTGAAATAATTTATTGCAAATGCATTTCGGCGTCTAGCCTTCTTCAGTGCATGTCAACTTGGCATTAAACATTGCGCAGGTTTAAATACTTTTTAAAACGATCTCATTGGAGAGGCACATATTCATAGCCAGAGATGAGGGACAAACGCAGTTCAGGGTCAAATACCTTTCTTCTTGGCTGCCATGTTTGCGTGTTACCTTCTTCACAGCCTGATGGAAAGTATTTCGTTTTTGTTATTCAAAGTTCCCATGTACGATTGCTTAGATGTGATATGCAATGTCATTTTCACGCTGCATGGCTTATACAGCCCCTCAAAATTAATCCGGCCATGGTGCCTCCAATTGTCAATGCCATGATGTAGTATTGCCATCCCTCGCCTGCCAGGGTCTCAAATGTTGCACCATCCTAGAGGATTCGGTATGTATTACTTCTATCCTCCAGTTAAATAATTGTCAGCAGCGCTGGTAGGATGCTTACTCATTTTTTCTCTCGGTGGTTCTAGCAATGATTAAATTGTGGCTCCAGGTCTCACCCTTGATCTGCTGAACTCGTGGCGGGTGCTAATCTTCCGCTGGAACGTGAGGGTGAGGTCGCGGAAATATTCAGGCTACAAGATGGGGAGCACTCACGGGATGCAGTCAGTTGAAATAATTTATTGCAAATGCATTTCGGCGTCTAGCCTTCTTCAGTGCATGTCAACTTGGCATTAAACATTGCGCCGGTTTAAATACTTTTTAAAACGATCTCATTGGAGAGGCACATATTCATAGCCATAAGCCATGCAGCGTGAAAATGACATTGCATATCACATCTAAGCAATCGTACATGGGAACTTTGAATAACAAAAACGAAATACTTTCCATCAGGCTGTGAAGAAGGTAACACGCAAACATGGCAGCCAAGAAGAAAGGTATTTGACCCTGAACTGCGTTTGTCCCTCATCTCTGGCTATGAATATGTGCCTCTCCAATGAGATTGTTTTAAAAAGTATTTAAACCTGCGCAATGTTTAATGCCAAGTTGACATGCACTGAAGAAGGCTAGACGCCGAAATGCATTTGCAATAAATTATTTCAACTGACTGCATCCCGCAATATACCATTGAAACATACGTCGACCAGAGAGAGAGTGTGACACCCCGCCTACCTGCACAGCAAAGCAATCGAGGGTTGATTTTATCACCCGGTTTTTCCATCTGCGCTTGCAGTTTTGCCCTGGGGTGTAGAGTGTGAATGTATTGAGTGCAAGGGATATGTTTGCAGAGTTGAGAGAGGTGTGAGTATGTGTGGGGATGTGTTGAATTAAATTGATAGTATTTCATTGTATGTGACTTTAAAAGTGCTGACATTATTTGTATTTATGGTGCAGCATTATTGGAAAGATGATGTTAGTCACATTTATGTAATTGAAAAGATATATTTATATATACCAAAAAATTGTTCTATACGAGGTGAAACACCAAAAGTAAAAAAAATAAAAATATGTGAGAACAAGTAACTATTCTGTGAGGAGAATAATGTTTATTATGCCCCATGTATGAGCTTTGAGAAGCCACTATTTAAAGAAATTTAAGTCTTGAGGGAACGTTACTCTTGTAGTTTTGGTTCGTCCAAGTACTTTTTGCCTTCCTTCAGTATTTTTCTGACCTGTTATTGGTATTTTTATGACTCTGGGCACTTTACCACTGCTGATCACTGCTAAAGTGCATATGCTCTGCCTGTAAATTGTTGTTATGGATTAGTGATTCCATGATTGGCATATTTGATTTACTAATCAGACCCTAGTACAGTGCGCTATGTGTGCCCAGGGCCTGTACATCAAATGCTGCTAGTGGGCTTCAGCACTTATTGTGCCACCCACATAAGCTGCCTGTAAATGTAAACACTGGCCTGCCATTGCAGAGCCTGTGTGCAGTCTAGTACTGCCATGTCGACTTGGCAAGTGCACCCACTTGCCAGGCCCTAACCTTCCCTTTTCTTACATGTCAGTCTCCCTTAAGGTAGGCCAAGGTACCCCTGTGGGCAGGGTGAAGTCCATGTGAAAGGTAGGACATGCCCTGGTGTGTGTGGCATGTCCTGATATTGAATTACTGCCAATTTCATTTTTCACTATTGGAAGGCTAACTGTTCCCATAGGACAGAATGGGGAGTTGGTTTATAACATCTTAAAAGCATAACTGGCCCTGGGAACAAGGTAGGAAAATAAAGTGAAGTGTTAGACCTGGCATCATTGGCGTGGGTCTCCCTTCCATTTTTTGCCTTTACCTCCTGTGTTTTTGCTATGTGTTGGACTCCATTTCTGCTGGTCCAGATGGTTTGGGTCCTTTGCCACTCCTGTTCAGTAACAAAGTGCAAGTGCTCCCTTTGTAAATTGTTGTTATGGATTATTGATTTCATGATTGACATATTTGATTTACTTGTCAGACCCTAATACAGTGTGCTGTGTGTGCCCAGGGCCTATAAATCAAATGCTGCTAGTGGACTGCAGCACTGATTGTGCTACCCACAGAATCAGCCTGTAAAATTTGACTCTGACCTGCAATTGCAGAGCATGTGTGCAGTCTGGGACTGCCATGTCGACTTGGCAAGTGCACCCACTTGCCAGTCCCTAAACCTTCCCTTTTCTACATATTAGTCACCCCTAAGGTAGGCCCAAGGTACCCCTGTGGGCAGGATGCATTGTACGTGAAAGGTAGGACATAGCCTGATGTGTGTGGCATTTCCTGATAGTGAAATACTGTCAATTTAGGTTTTCACTATTACAAGGCTACCTGTTCTCATAGAACAGAATGGGGAGTTTGTTTATAACATCTCATAAACTTAAGTGGCCCCGGGAACAAGGTAGACAAATAAAGTTTAGTATGCCTGAACTTAGAATGTTAAAATACATCTTTTAGTGAGGGTGATTTTTACATTCTGTGTTTGAAAATACCACTTTTAGAAAGTAGATTTTTCTTGCCTAACCATCCAGTGTGCTTCTGCTAGGTTTGTGTATTGCATGTCTGGCTTTTAGATGACAGGGGCTGGAGAGGGGCAGTGGCTCCAGAAGTCTGATGAGTCAGGGCTGAATAGACTTGGGCTGCATTTAGAGTAGGGGGAGGAGATTTCTTTTCATCTGCATGGGCCTGGTCTGCCTTCAACAATGCTGTCTCCACCTCCTGCCAGGAAGCTGCACCATTGAAGGCAGAACTAGTTTTGGCTGGGTACAGACACTCTCTGCCTTCAGAGAACAAAGGATTTTGTGGTATAAATATTGGGGCCCAGACCCCTGAACTTTAGATCACTTCTGGGAATCAAGAGGAACCTTGTGGATTTTTATAATTTGGTCTTGTTTTGGTTTAGATAAAGATTACTTATTTTTCGAAACTGGACATCAAGAGGAACCTTTGTCAAGGAAGCAAGGAACCGGCGCATCACCTTCCCTGAGTGAAACAAACCAAAGCATTACCTTCCCTGCGGCCCATTTTGTTTGTTTGCATGACGCATCCCAGGTACTTTGTGAAACAAGTGTTGTATCTGCAGTTTGCTTGAACTGAACTATTTCTACCATTTAAAAGTCATAATTGTATTACTGTATTGTGGTTTTTTATTGTTTGGTCTTGTTTTGGTTTAGATAAAAGATTACTTATTTTTCTAAAGTGGTGTGGTGTCCATTTGTATTGTTTTCACTGTATTACTGTATGTGTTCACAAATGTTTACACACTGCCTCTGAAATAAGCCTGTCTGCTTGTGCCAAGCTACCAAGGGGGTAAGCAGGGGTTATTTTAGGAGTGTATCTCCGTTACCCTGACTAGAAGCAAGGGGTCCCTGTTTGGACAAAGGTACCTACCTCTGCCAACTAGATACCCTTTTTTCCAACAAACGTCTATTTATTTTTTCTTCTTTTAATAAAAGAACTAAGGAGCAGTTGTTCTGTTACTCTCTAAAAGGTTAATTATAGAACAGCACCCTAATCTCTCCCCACCCAAAGGCAATCTAAATGACAGTACAAACCATAATCCTCCTCCCACTGTGGAAGCCTTCCTTCAATTTCAAAGTTCATACATCATTATATTGAGAGTTTGTAACTAGAAAGTCCACAAAAAAAATCACGATTTCAGCAAACTCACATTAGCAAGAACAGACTGATAATTTCATGTTTGGCCAAATGATTGCATCCAAGTCTATCACAATCTTAAAACACTGTCTTATGCAAAGGTTAGCACACAGTTGGAAAAATAATACATTGGATTGCTTTATTTGCTGTACTTCTTTAATATGAAAATGCTGTGAATGAATGAATGAATCAAATAGAATCTCTAAAGCGCGACAATCACCTGGTGGTATCTAGGCGCTGAGTGGAACGGAGAGCATGAGGGCTCTGTTAAAAGCCACGATTATTTATTGAAGTCTTCAGGTTCTTCCTGAATTCCAATAGGTTTGTTTAAGATTTTAGTTGTATTGGAAGCGAGTTCCACAGCTTTGCTGTACATAGAATGAATCATCTCCCTCGCCAATTTGTTTTCTTAAATCTAGGGATTACAAGATTTCCACTGGTGGATGAGCGCAGGGAGCGAGCCGGGGTGTAGCGCTGAAAATGCTGTATCAGATACTCAGGAACAGTGCCTTGTTGAGCTCTGAAGGCAATAGTGTTTTTAGAGTAAACTACATTTCATGTAAACGTCGTCTACTGTTAGCACCATTGCGTATCTTTCAATAAAATCAAATGTATTTATTCATTTTCAGCGTATTTGAATGCCTTTGAGTGGAACAATGCTAAAACATAGATAGTTGGTATGACCATAGGACACAGTACTAGACCTCTCCCCATGTTGGCACTGTAGCCAACATAGTGCTGGCATATAGTGAAAGTTGCTTATTAGAGAGGGATGGGGGAGTCAAAGGAGGCTATACTGTTCAATGAAGGACAGTCTTGAATTAGGAAATGCACCTGTTGTCATTGATAACTCTTTTGGCTTAATTTTAATTTACGGCAAACTTTGTGGCTGTATTCCTCTCATTTTCAAATTATGAAGTGGTTCTGTTGACTGGCCCATTTTTTAACTAAAACATATTGGTGGTGATTTTGAAGTGATTGGAAAAAGATTCTAAGTCCCAATGTACCAAGCTTTCTTTGCATTCAAAAATGGCCAGATTTGCATATGGTATGTAAGAAACCCAAATTGTGATTTGGTCACACATTGCTGAATCGCAATTTAGGATTGCGACTGCATACAGATTTGGGGGATGATTTACAAGCCCCATGTGCCTCTTTGCGCTGCCATTGCGTCACGTTTTTTTACTCAACGGCGGCGCAAACAGTGCACCCTATTTACAACGTGACGCATCTAGGGAGATGCGTCACGTTGTAAAGGCCTGCGTCACATTATACCTGTGTCAGTTATAATGTATGCAGGGAGTTCGTTCCTACGCAGAAAAACCTCCTAAAAGTGACGCAGTGAAATCTACAAGATTTCACTGCGTCACTTTTAGGACGTCACTGCGTCAAAAGTGACGCAGTGGAGTAGGAATAGGCCACAAAATGCATTGTTGGAGTTGCGTCATGCTTGCAACACCACTCCAGCAATGCGTGACTTTTGCCCCAACAGATGCTCAGAATTTCTGACGCATCTGTCAATTCTTGTTATGTTATGTTATGTTAATTAATTTGTAAAGCGCAACGGTTACACTGGGGTGTCCTGGCGCTGGTTACCTATTCCCACTAGCCAATTACCAAGAAGAGTCAGACTAATAGTTGAGCGATTTTAATGAGTAAACAACCAGGTTTTTAATGCCCTTCTGAAGGACATCAGATCCGGCATATTTCTGAGCTGAGCCGGGAGATCATTCCACGCCTTAGCTGCCCCGAAAACAAATCTTCGGCCTCCCCAGGAAACCTTTTTTATCTTTGGAACCGTTACCGTTTTAGCACCTGACGAACGTAGATTTCTTGTAGGTGTATACCACTTTAATTGCTTCTGCAGATAATCTGGACCAGTCCCATGAAGTGCTTTAAAAACAGTGCTCAACATTTTAAAAAGTATCCTCTTCCTGACTGGGAGCCAGTGCAGCTTCTGAATTTCCTTAGAGTTCGCAGCAAACTTAGGGATCCCAGTAAGCAATCTGGCGGCTGCATTTTGCAGCCTTTGTAATTTGTTCAGGAAACGTTCCCGGATGTTTAAATAGAGGCTGTTACAGTAGTCGAGCTTTGACAGCACCAAGGCAGAGACCACTGTTTTCTGACTCCCTGCTGGCAGGAAAGGCAGAATTTTTTTCACTGTCTGCAAAACAAAAGTTGTAGAGGAGGAAACAGATTTAATTTGGGCCCCCAAATTCAGCTTGTCATCCACAATTACTCCCAAATGTTTTACTTTTTGAACCAGGACTAGGAGATTCCCCATAGTAACAGGCCACCAATTTGCATTCCAAAAATTAGGAGCATTTCCCAAAATTATAACCTTCTTCCGCCATGGTGCGCCGTATTGTAAATACGGCGCATCCATGGTGGCGCAAGCATTTTTCTGGGTGGCGCAAGGCAAGTGACGCATCTCTAGAGATGCGTCACTTTCTTGTAAATCTGCCCCTTGGGATTTGATGGGACTTGTGTAGGCCGTAACTTCAAAATACTGAATAGTAGTGTGATGTAATCATTTTTTGCGACAAAAATTTGATAGAAAAAGATTCATGTTTTTCAGACTACTGAAAGGCAGTGGTAAGGCTTTTGCAGACAGAAATGGTCTCTTTGCTTTTCTGAATGTTGAAAAGAAATATTCTTCAAGAGAGGCAGTGGTCACTCTAAAAAAATATTAGTTCAACATTTTTATTTTTTAAAACCCATCCTGTTTTCCTTCAAGGAAAACTGGTTGCATTATAAGAAACAATTCATCGAATCATAGTGGGACACAATTTGTAATGCGGTCGGTTTAACTGCATGGGTCAGTTCGCAAAAACATAATCGACTTGAAAAACTCAGTGCACAATTTGCAATTATTTTTACCAACTACGGGGCATATTTACAAGCCCCTTGCGCCACTTTTGTGTCACTTTTCCCAAGTTAAAAGTGACGCAAACGTGGTGCAAGGGGCTTGTAAATCTTCCCCGGCGGTTTTTGTATATCCTGCCCTAAATGTTGAAAGAAAACGCAAAATTCAAAGACAATATAGGGGCAGATTTATGTTTCCTGGCGCATCCCTGCAAATCAGCAGGGATGCGCCAGGAAAGATGCGTCACGAAAGTTTACCCTTGCGCCACAATAGATGCGCCACATTTACAATGCAGCGCATCGTGGCGCAAGGATAAACAGATGCGTGACGCATCTGATGGCGGAAGGTTGGCGCATTGCTGGAGTTGCGTCGACCCCCTTCTAAAGTCCGTTTAGCCATGACGTTTGGAGCTTGACGGATTAGACAACAGGTAATGGGCAATGTAAAAGGCCTCGAGGATTGGTTTTGCAGAAGCGGGTTAGCATGCCTCATATAACAGCACAATATCTGCTCGGAGAGCTGTGACCCAACAAATGAAACTTTTGCAAGAATAAATGGAAAGAATGTGGAACAGTGTCATGGTTCTTTACATTCAATTTATTCCACGAGCCCTGGCACATCTATCATGAACGCCAAGTTATTAATCCGAAAACATTAACAGATGCGATCTTTCGCTGTTCAACGCAGGCTGTGCTGACAACAAAAACATACATTTAAACTTTACTCTCAAAGATTTGTCTCTCTGATCCCATTAATATTCCAGGGATCGATCTGTAGGGTTGCCAGTTTCTCTCGTCCCCTGTCTGTTTCAGTGTCCATCTTCTCTGCGTTTGTCTCCTTCTTTCTCGCCTCGCCCCATTTATCTTTCTCTCTAATGGGCGTCCAAACTGTCGGCATGATTGGCTGCTTTACTCTGAGAGTTCATCTTCTTGCTAGATTACAGCATCCGGGTGATATTTCCGTTAGGCTTTATTGAGAAACCTGCCAGGACTGATTGGTACCCATCCGCATTGCTAATGGCGGTCTTTAGATCTCACAGCATGCTCTTTTGGTTCCACTGCTGCAACGTGTAAAATGATCTTCTGGCTGCAGATGCTGCACATTCAAACTACTGTGAGTGAAGAGATCTGCTTCTTTCTGCATTCAAGATGGGAGCACACAATTCAATTTCTAATACATTATTTACTAGTTTAATTATTGTGACCTCTGCCATGAAGCTCTTTTCTACTCTCTGGAAAGCTGAATTAGAGAAGCTGGTTCATTGCAACATTCACTGATGAAACCTTCAAAATAAATAAATAAATAAAATGATGCTCCCAACCTAGAATTACATAGTTCGTTAAACAACACCCTAAAACCTCACAGATTAGAATTATGTATAATTGAAGATTGTCATTAGTATGTTTCTTATACGTTTGTATAGCATGAACTGAGCTTGGGAGCAATCAAGCACTGTTCAATGTTGAATTGAAGAGAAGGTACAAGGAAAGAAGACCTAAGAAAGACGAGTGCGTGAATAAACTCTGATCAAATATTGAGATTTTTTTCAATAAAACTAATCTGGCACATCAAGCTGGAGACAACATTAAACATCCTTCCTCTGACCTGAAAAAAAACTAGCGGTCAGTGCCATGGGCGTCCGCAGAAATTTTTCCAGGAGGGGGGCAAAATGTTAACGTCATCACCATCCTCTGGCATGATGTGTGCCAGGTGGGGCACGAGAAACACTGGGGCGCAGGAGGAGCCATGGGGGACAGGTAGCAGGCTGCATATGATCTCATACACCATAGGGTTGTTGTGCCACAACCATCTCTTTCTTTAATAAAGTAAGATTTCTCTGGTGGTTAATGCAAAGATCTGTGTTTTGTCTACACCCAGTTAAGAATCATGACCTTTAACATGCAAATTTAAAATTTGTATTTTATGTATCAAGGTAAGCGGGTTACTGCTTTTGACATCCTCTTGTTCCTTGTTGTTCATAACTTGCAATTATTCAATATATATCAGAGAGCTATGGATTGGCATCAAGGAGCTACACGCAAGTGTCAAGGCATGGGTTTAGAACCTTATTGTTATTTTAAAAATCTGTCTGTTAGCAAGATTGCCAAAAGAGGTCATTCAGAAGTAAGAAAGTCTAACGGGGTTTTAAATCTTGACTTTGTGTTTCTCCCGGCCAGGCACTCTTGACAATTTGTAATCCTCATTGCCTTATGTAATATACTGTAGATTGATTTGAACACTTATGATTTAATGTCTTTTTTTAACGTGTGCGTGTGATGTAACATACTCTGACACCCTACACTGGGATGAGAAATGCTATGAAACAATTACATTAAAAAAATTAGAACATTTTTAAAATCATAATATGTGTAATTACCCAGATCTGACATACTTACGGTGTGTGCTCATCTCTTATACACAAAGGTTGAACGTCAAAAACCTGCCTCCAAATCAAATTTTCATTGTACAGATCACAAGCTGTGTGTCTTAGTTTCCCTCGATTGCATTAGCGTTTAGGTGTTAGGATCCAGGTAGTTCCCACCATGGTGATACTCAAACAAAAGGAGTGCTGATGGCCCTTTAAATTAGGCCCTTGTTTTGGGGTTCCACCAGGTGATACTTGAACAAAAGGAGGGCTGATGGCCATTTAAAGTAGTCCATTGTTTTGGGTCCACCTGGAAGTGAAAATAAAAAAGCCCCTTCACCGCCTGCAGGTTGATGCTGTAGAAGTGTAGGATCTGCTTCTTATGGTTACCCCCACTTTTTGCTGATGTTTCACTGTTTTTCGACTTTAGTCTGGCTGGGGCCCTGCTATTCAGGACCCCAGCCTAGCTGTTTCCTCTCTAAAATGGATTCCAGGTCCCTTAGGTACCCTACAGATTGGATTCTGGAGTGCCCTTTTAAATCCCTAGTATATGGTATAGTATGTACCCAGGTCATAGGTACCCTAGAGGCCTACCAGGGGCTGAAGCATGCATTATGCCACCCCTGGGAATCCCTCCAAAATGATACCACTGGACTGCTACTGCAGCCTGAGTAAGGTGGTGCATGCACCCCTTACTGTGATATAGGTTACCTGTATCCCTACCCATGCACACACATATAAACCGATAAGTCACTCCTATGGCAGGCCTTATCAATCCTGAAGGCAGAGTGCTTGGTTTTCATGTGAGAGGGTGCCCCTGCATGAGCAGAGCCCCTCTGCAGCATTCGGAGTCTAGTCTCTGATGCTGTTTGTGGTGCAACCTGACCATATACTCTTAAGTGCATTATAACCTTGCGGAAAATGCTAACTTTTGGATGGCTGCACGGAAACATGTCGTGTTTGGTGTCAAACACCTTGGAATCCTACTCCCACACCAGTAACTGGTGTGGGAGTAGGATCCCACCCTTCTAGAGGGAGAGACATGACAGCACCGGTATACCCGGTACCAACTTAACAGAGCCCTGGCATCACAAAATGGATGCTGCAGCCACAGACACAAGTTTGACCAACTGCTGCTGACTGAAACTCAGACAGGGGAGGCCTGGACAGTAGGTTTCCTGTCACAGGGAGGTGTAACCACCTCCCAGACAGGCTGATGTGTATTGGGGCTGGGCGGGAGCACTCCCAGAGTGCTTTGAAGTCCTGCACTGGGGGCACATTTGGTGTCCCTGTGCATAGTCCAGCTCAAACCGGTTGCAGGGGCTACCAGCCCCTGCTCTGCGCGAAACTGGACAAAGGAAATGGGTGTAGCCACCCCTCTTTCCAAACCCTACCATAGGTGGGTCCCCTGAGTCAGTCCAACCCCTTCCTTAGGTATGAGTAAGGAACCTCTGTAACCAGAACTTTAGATATTCCTGGAAGAAACTCTGAAACTGAATCCTAGAACTTTGACTTTCTACTCAAGACTAGAAGACTGAAGAATCTCCCTTGTAATCAAGGAGTGACTTCCCTGCTTGGCAGGCACCAACGACGCATCTGTCCGGTCTGCATCGCCGAAGCTCCCGCCGGATGATGAAGACTTTGCAACACCAGAGGTGAATTTCCAGACTTCCCCAAGGCTGACCTGAGCCCCCAGCAAAGCTGAGACCCGTTGCTGTCATGGATTACGTGGAACCGGAACCCCTGGACTCCGTGCACATTTGCAAGAGCATCACCTTCCTGACAACTCTTGAAACTGTGCTTTGGCTTACTTGTAGCCCAGACCCCAAGCAGAAAGTCCACCGAAGATTGCTGGCCTACCCACTCTGAGTGACCAGTGGGCCACCATTTTGTGATTCAGCTCGAGGTACCTTTGTGATCCCTTGTCCGTCGACTTGTGGGTCCCCGAGAAGGCAACTCTGATTTTCCTTGGGCTTTCCTGGTTGCTCCAGAAGTACCCCCACTCGCCCTCGCTGGGTGAGTTCCTCGGACCTTGCTGGTCCTCACCAAAGCCATTTTTCTCTTTCTGCATGGGTTGCTGTTGCCAAGGCTTGGTGTGTCCAATCTGGACCCCGACCCTGCAGCACTCGACATCCTTTGTGGCACAGCTCAAATCCAGCTCCCGGTTGTCCTCGACGCCTCCTGGTCCTCGTGGCTGAAGAGTCAAGCTTCCCGTCAACTCACCTGAAGCACCTGACATCGGTGGGCATTCGAGTATCATGTCCCTGGTCACTGGCAAGTGACCCAGACTCTGTCCCCTCTGCTTTCAGGTTCTTCTCATCTTCAATCCAGGCTTGAATGTCTTCGGACACTTCGCATCTTCCCGGCAGCAGCACTTCTTCGCCAGCTTCCATTGAAAATGACGACGCGACCCGACACCATTTGACAAATATACACCCGGCTCCCCTGGGCTAGGAAACTCGAGTACTCCAGTGCTCTCGTGGGTGTTGACCCTAGACACCTCTAAGTCCAAAAGGGTTTGCTCCTAGTCATCTCCTAAGTGTCCTTAAACTTTAAAATTCCAACCGTGACTTTCCCCATAGAAGCTAACGGCGCTAGCGGCTGTGTTCCCACACTGCACACATCCCCCGTGGGTCCCCTGTGTCACTACCTTGGGTGGTTCTGAAGGGGCCCAGTGATTCTACAGGCTCTACAACTTGTGTCTAGTCAAGTCGTGGTTCTTATACCACTATTTTAGTATATGGTTTAGTACGCCCCTAGGGCTAACTGTATATTGTGCTGTTTACTGTTGATATTTGCCTTGTAACTTGTGTACTTCGACTTCTAGCCTCATAAAGAGACTAGAGGGGTGTGTTTTAGAATATATACATATACCAGGTATATATTTTATATATACCTGGTGTGGTTCTCCTTTCATTTGGTCATTCAAGAGATTATAGACTGGTAAAACAAGCTGCTTTACATTCCTTCAAGACTTAGCCTGAAGGCTGCTCTCCATAGCTACCACTAGGATAGCTTTCGATAAAGGTTGTCTTTAATCTATCATCCATAAGGGATTGTTTGGACTGGTACAGGGTGCCCACTATAACTAGTGGACAGCATATACCAGGCAAACTTCTCACAGATGCTCAGAATAAAGAGCTGTCAGTGGCGGGTGCTGCTGAATGTGTCATGGTGTTGGCAAAATACGCCATGCCAAAATCAGCATTACCTGATGGAGGGCATTCTGGATCCTGGACCATGCTTAATAACAGCCCTGGGATCTGGCAGGAGCACCCTCATGCTCTGCACTGTACTGAGCACATGTATTACCCCACATGAGGTCATTCTCAATATACTATAAAGGTGTGTGGTAAATCACCCGTTTTAAAGTGCACCAATCTCTGAAGGGCGTGGGTTTACCTCAAATAAATAATGCTCACAAGCAAGTGGTAAATGCTTTCTACCATCCATTAACAATGTGTGCCAGGACAGGTTGCCCAACAAATACGCAATTACACAAACAGTTACATTAGTTTGGTCTGGTTCTTACGCCGAGGGTTTAAGAGGAAACAGCACCTTACAGGCCTAATTCTGAGGTGGGTGGAGACAACAAAGGCAAATGGTTATATTTTTTGCTCTTACTCCTGTTATGAGCTGATCATACATGCCGGTTGCTCTTGTGTTTGCTCATGCAATTGTCAAAGGGTCCTACCTGGAGGATATTTGATGTACAAATCTGTACGCTAGGAGTAATAACATTCAAAACTTGTCACAAGAAACGTTTACTCATGTTACTTCAGGGCACATGTAATTGGGTGCAAATACATACCCCATTACCAGCACCCAAATAATAATGCTGTATCAGGTGCAAATGAGAGATTGTGCATGAATTGTTATCACCAGAAAAGCTGCCATCAGAGACTAAACTAGCAACAAACAAATTCACAGATTTTAGCACCAAGAGTGTTTAAAGTCAGGCGCGCAACGCCCATTGCACTCAAAGAGCGTCAGCAGCCCCACCACCCCACCCCCCGCCTCCCTCGTGTGTGTCAGCCTGGCTGAGACAGCTTCCCAGGCACACACACAGCCGCACCCGAGTACTTCACACAGGTCTTTAAAAGACCATTTACTTGTTAATGAGGCTTTGTGGTGTTTTCACCCCTTCTTAGAGCCCCTGCATATGGCTGGAGGAATTAGCCCCCCCCCCCCCGAAATTTGACTCTAGTCGCTCCTCTGTTTAAAGTCGAGGTAGGAGAGAGATGAGTCAATTGGCCTGAGGTTTAAAAAAGGGATTGAAAACGCCGCGTGGTAATGGTCATGGGCGTCTGCAGGGAGGGCAAGGAGGGGCGCTCCAGGGCAGGGTGGGGGGGCAGGCGCCCCTCCTTGCCCCCCCCCCCCGTGGACGCCCATGGTCAGTGCTTGACAAGAAGCCAGGACATCATTGTCAGAGAATATCCATTTTGCTTGATCAACCCACTTTTTAGACCCACTTTTTGCTGGACTTAGTTCAGGTTTAATGACTTTGCACACTGGAGCGATGACGTCTTGCGCCCTGTGTATGTGTTCTGACCCCTGCACAACCTATTGTACCACCACTAAAATGACAAAGTATATGCATGTCTTCAGGCCTGCCTCTGCAGGCTGAATGTACAGTTTTGAAACTGCAAATTCCACCTGGCAAAATAAAACCTTTGCAGGGCCTAAAGCTTCCTTTTAATACCTATAATTCACCCATAAACTAGTCCTGAAGGGCCCATAGGGCAGGGGGCATGATATGTTAAAAGTAGGACATGCGTACTTAAGCTTTACATGTCCTAGCAGAGAAAAATCTCCAAAGTAATTTTCTACTGTGGCAAGATTGGTTCTCCCATTGAAAAGCACTGGGTTACATTATAACACCTTATAATGTATAGCTTCAGTTTGGGAACAGCTAGAACCATGATTCTAGGTCTCACATTAATAAGAATTTAAAAACCAACATGATAGTAAAGTCTAATTTTAAATGACTATTATGAAAATGGCACTTTTAGAAAGTTGGCATTTTCCTGCCTAAATCCTCTAGTAGCCCTTCCAGGGTTAATCCTCAACCATGACCAGGCATCCAACTGGGAAGTATGAACTGTTCTCAGGGAAAGGATCAAAACTTTCTGGGAGGAAGTGTGACCTCATCCTGACAGGGTTGTTTGAGAGCCGTACTCACCAATTGTACAAGCTTCAAAGGGACAGTCCCTGTCACAAGCAGATGTAACTCACTCCTAGGCCTGACCTAGTAGCATCAAGCCCAGTGTGGGGAAAACTTATCCCAGACCTGGGTTTGCGGTGGAAGTTACTCATTTCCCAAGACACATCTCAGGGGTGTCAGGATATGATGTAAAATGGGTAGGGTGCCCCTTGGAACTTTCCCTTATTGGCTAGGGAGTCACCTCCACCTACAAGCCAGTGCCAGGAATAAAAGTGTCACCCCTGTCTACCTTCGTCAGAACATCTCTTTTGTAATTTGTTTATTAAGAGCCTGCAATTACAATGTACATGCTCCATTCGGGAGCCTCAGTATCCATAAAGCATATATCAACACAGGCAATTTTTGAAGTAACGAGAGACAGCAATAATACCAAGTAAACTGAACAGAAGTGCCAAGAGCTAACAACCCGCCCCGCCCGGCTCTCCCTTTCCCCCCCGGCACTCACAAGGGTGTAGCATCTTGTAATCGAAGAATGGTGGATAATGAAATATATACATGTGTTAACATTAATCACAAAAAAGATTAATCTTTAAAAGTCTACAAGGCGGTATACCCCTATAGAAAAAAAATTACGCGAAACAGAGAGACAAAACACATCACAGATCAGGGTGGCTTAATAGGTACATTGTCAGCGGGGCCCAAAAGTCTTTAGGCCGGGTTGACTAAGGCAAGTCCTCCCCATAAGTCTCCAATTGTTCCCTGCAGTAGGTCAGGTCCCGGATCCACCTGCGCACTGTGGGGAACAACTTGGCGCCTTAGCACTGCGCCACTGCTTGTTTGGCCATTAGTGTCGCTACTGCAACCAGCCGCTGGTTGCTCAGTTTTAAGGATTTCACATCACCCAGCAGACACACCTCAGGTACACACCGCACATGCTCAAGTACCACATCTGTCAGCGCGCTCACGACTTTGGTCCAAAAGGCAGCTACCCCTGCACACTGCCAAGCAAGGTGCAGGAAATCGGCATCCACTTGTCCATACCGCACACAACAAGCTGTATCACGCAATCCAATTTTCCATAGTTGCACTGGCGTATAGAACAATTGGTGCAAAAATTTTAAATGAATAATGCGCAAATTGCAGTTGGCAGTAAGGCGTCCATTTAACTTACAGCAAAACTGCCAATGGTCTAGTGGTATGGTATAACCTAACGCAGAATTCCATTTAAGATAAGAGGGGTGTTCCCCTGGCTCCTTCTCGCGCTGGGATGCAGCATATAATTTAGTAATCAAACCCTTGCGCTCCTCGCCAGTTAGCACCGCCTGCAATGCCCGCAAAGGTTGTGGTTCAGCAGGATAATCAGGATAGATCGCTCTGACCGCTTGTCACACCCTCACATATGTAAAGTTCAACATCAAACCATGAGTCCTACCAGCTTGCACATCAGGCAATGAACGGAAGAGACCCTGTTTATACAGATCTCCCAGCTTCTGCACGCTGGCAGACCTCAGTGTGTGCAAGGCCGAGCTTTCCTGTGCCGCCGAAATGTCCGGATGAGCTGCTAGTGGTAGCTGTGGGGCATAGAGGTAGGTCAGCTGTGCCCTCTTTGCGAGAACCTGCTAGGCCCAGGCTGTACATGGTACTGGATTAACCTCCGCCCTGGGGCCTCCACCGCCACCCATATGCGCTGACGCAACAAGTGGCAAGGGAAGGATAGCATCTGCTTCAATCACTGTATGCGGTTGGAACTTTTGGGGAAAGAACCAATAATGCGCAAAATGCGCATTGGGTGCATAAATAGTAGAGACACATATCCGGAGCTTCGAAGCCACCACATTTGAATGGTTGTACAAGTGTATCCCAGCTACAATGAGGCTTCTTACCCCCCCGATGAACGATAGCAAAGCCGACTGCAGCACCTTAAAAACAGAGACATTCAGACGTATAGGAATATTCATTAAGAAGTATAGCAGCTTGCGTAGAATAGTCATTTTCGTCATTGCAATACAATCTGCGAGCGATAGGGGCAGCCGGGTCCAGCGCTCAGCTTCATCTATAAGTTGTGAGATGGTGCGACCATAGTTCATAGAAATAACCAGCGCAGGGTGCCTGTGTACCCAGACACCCAGGTATTTCACCGGGTCCCGGGTCCAGGCCAGTGGGAAATCCAGCTCAAATTCGCAAGTGCCTTATGTCAAGGGAAAGACCGTAGACTTAGCCCAATTAATCCCCAGTCCCGAAAATCCCTCAAATCTGATGTATTCACGGTGTAACTCATGCAAGTAGGTGGCGGGTTCACAGACGTATAGCAGCATATCGTCTGCGTATAGTGAGACAATAAGCGGGCGCTGCCGAAATCGCAAAGCGGCCGACGCATGGAGCTGATGCAATTTGCACGCAAGAGGTTCCAGAGCTAATGCAAAAAGCATTGGTGACAGAGGGCAGCCCTGTCTGGTACCTCTACGGATAGGGAAAGTAGTGGACACCCACCCATTGACACGAACCCTGGCCACTGGCTCAGTATAAAGAACTCTGATCCACTGAAGGAAAAAGGGAGGGAAGCCCATTCTAGTAAGGACTGTGAACATATAAACCATTGAAGGGAGTCAAAAGCCCTCGCTGCGTCGAGCAACACAGCCACAGCCTGAAAATCAGAGTCGAAATAATGTAGAGTGGCAAACAGCGTGAGCAGGTTGTGTGCGGTGGAACGTGCAGGAACAAAACCTGACTGGTCCGGGAGCACCAGTTGTGGAACCAGTGGCTAAATCCAGAGTGCAATCATTTTAGCCAATATCTTGGCGTTGATGTTAATAATCGAAATCGAATCAGTCGCAACGATTGGGTGCCTTATCAGGTTTCAAGAGCATAACTAACTTACTGGGGAGCCCATCAAGACCTGCAGCTTTGCATGTGGGAAGAGACATAATGGCGAGTTTCACGCCCTCCTCATCGAAGGGCTGCATAATATATTCCCTATGACCAGGGGACAGCCATCCCAAAGCAACGTCGTCGAGATAAGAATGCAAGTCATCTTGCCGTAACTCAGTTTTACTGGCATAAAGGCCGGCATAGAAGTTATATATAGTCTCGCTAATATCTGCAGTTAGCTCCCACCAAGAAATAAACCTAACAATTGGATATGAAGAAGACATATATTCAAATATATAAATGAAACAAAGCTATGCCACACCCATAGACTGTAAGTGCCAAACCCCCAAACCCTCCGCCCCCAAACCTCCTCCCACTTCAGCGTCCCCAACTCGCCAAAGCCATACCAACCCCCTGTCACCCATCCCCAACTAAGAACAAGGAGAACAAAGCCGGAATGGGGTTCACCCATTGGGGGGCGTCAGAGAACTACGAGCCTCCTAACAAGTAGGAGGTGGCTGAGCAGAGCAACAACTGTGCCTGATCCAGGAGCACACCCGACATTTTACCAGGCAAAAAAGGCAAATATGCATAAGCAAATTCAAGGAACTTCCACCTGCAATAAGAAAGGTCATACATTGCATAGAAAGCACAACACTTCCACTGAGGTATAAAGAGGGCTGCCCAATCAGGCATGTGATATGATAAATAACAAAGAACTGCCCCCAGTGTATTACTGGTCCTCGGTCTCAGATAGCGTCTGAGATTCGCGCCGCCTTCTGTTTAAGTGTTTTGCATGTTCCAGCGCTGCCTTGGGATTGGTGAAGATCTTGTAGTCCCCATCCGGGCCTATCTTTAAGCGGGCGGGAAACAGCATGGCATAGGGGACTCCTTCAGATTGTAGAAACTTCTTGACAACCCCAAACTCCCTTTGCGCTGCCTGTACAGTAACAGTAAAGTCTGGTAAAAAAGAGATTGTGATCAAGACGTTGGTTCACGGCCGCCATTGTACCCTCTATGGATTGGAGACTACGCTGCATGGCAATACGTGTGGTTTCAATGGTAGATGGTCCACCATCCTGGGCATCGGCCTCAAAGTCAGAAGGCTTGGAGGACTTGCGCGCCTCAAACATGAGGCGAGGGTAGGATTTGTCAGTCCGACCCATAGTGACCTCAAGAGGAATCAATCTGATGTGAAAAAGGAAGGTGAGGACCCCCGAGCCAGAACCCCTCAGGCCAAAAAGAAAAAAAACAGTAGTGCGATGTGGTGGGCTGCAGGCTGCCCCATCAGATAATGGTGAGCCCTCCGTCCCCCACTGCAGAAGAGGACTAGAAGGTGAGCGCAATCCAAGCAAAGGAATCGCGCCGTGGGTCTGGACACCTAGAAAAGGCAGCACCAGGGCCCCATGTCCCCTACCAGCAGAGAGCTCAGTATTCTAATGCCAGCAAGCAATACCAGCAAGGAATCCACAGGCACAAGTGGCCAGCAAGGCCTTGCAGGGTAGGGCAAGGGAAGGAACGCGGAGCAAGAAGCAGGGGACCAGGCCACCAGAAAGAGGCAATCTGGGGGGGCAATACAGGAGCCCCAAACAGAGCTGCAGGCAACACGCAGTGTACACAGAGTAACACCGCCAGCAGTGGAGCAGAGGGACACACTCTCGCACCACTTCGAGATCCACCGCAGCAGGGGGGAGCAGTGCCGATCCGCAGGCACAAGCCGAATCGCAGGCCACAGACATCCCGGTCTCAGGCTGCAGGTAGGGGATGAGTAAGCAGGACTCCACCAGTGCAACAGTCAGCACGCCCACAGCAGAGGCCCGCGGGCCCGCAGCAGCTAGCAGCCAGGCCCAGCGACCCCGCCACGGCCACCCTCGCACCCCAGCACACGGCAGCAGTGCTCAGGCCGCGGACCGCGCCACGCCCGCACCCACCTCTACAAACACAGGCCCAATGTAGGCCACGCCCCACTCACCACCGCCAGCACCAGGGGCACAGGAGCCTTACTCTGCTGCCGTCCGCTCTGTGGGGTCTGGTCACCCGGGGCCCACATGCCACCATACGTCGTCGGATCTCCCAGCCACATGGAGCACAGGGTAGCATCACCTGGATCGGCAACACCAGGGAGCCGCCGTCCGCACCTTCAATGTCGCTGACACCGAACGTGCCATCGCCGTCACAGCAGAGAGTAGTAGAGGCCGCCGCCCTCAGGGTCTTGCTGGTGCTGCCATAGTGTCGCCGGATGGTTGTGGGTGATAATGGCTGAAAAACCGCAACAGCAGGCAGAGGGGGCCACACAAGCACACCAGCAGATGCAGGGGTCTCGTCTACAGGAATCACCCCTTTGTGCCTCCAAATGACTTGTATTCCAGGCGGATATTGGCCGGGCAGAGCCTCACACATGTGTGACCATCTTGCCGTGCACCCTCTAGCGCCCCCCTTCTTCAGAACCCCTTCTTCAGAACATCTCTAGTCATGTGGAAGACAGAAGGACTGAGCCTGCTGAACCCTGACTTAGTAAAGAGAACTGCACACACTGTAACCTGTGGAGAGAGAGCCCAAGGGCTGGACCTATTCCCACTTGTACCCAGGATTTAAGGGGGGTCTCCAAGGGCTAGTTGCCTAGCCTCCTGATAAGCTCCAGGAACACAAAAGCTGCAAGAAGCCAAAGAAACTGCTGAGCCCAGCTGGCCAGTGCTAACTGGATTTGCCCTGTACCCTGTTGATGGCTTCTGGGAGAGTCAGTCCTAACCCCAAAGTGGTGATCATGTTAAAGTGTACTCCTCAAACTTCATAGAACTGGGCTTTAAAAACTTGGGGCCAGATGTTCAGAAAATCAGATGGTTAGCGAATGCTAAGACTCTTTTACCTGTTTGCTAAAGGCATTTAGCAATTCCAGAAAGTTTTTCAGAATTGTTGTTTAGAAATGGATTCCGATATAATATCTGCAAGGGACGTTTTGTAGGCGTTCCTTCCAAGTGTTGAATAGGTAGTAAATGTATCAATGATTTGTGATGAAAATCTGGTCACAAAACATTAATATTTTACCAACTCCTAAGTTGGAGTTGTATGAGTGGTAACCCATTCGCAAAAAGAAAGGGGTTCCCTTGAGACCCCTTCCCCTATATGAATTTACAAAAAAATGTTTGCTTAGGAGAAGGCAGTGGTCCACAGAACCACTGCCTCCTCCTCAAGAAACAAAAGAGAAAGAAGAAACTTTTCTTTTTACATGCCATCCCTTTTCTTTTAGGGAAAACAGGCTACTTTAAAATAAAAGAGTTTGCTTTAGTTAAAAACAATCCGTGACCTTCCCAGGTGCGGGCTCTGGATTACACTTGCACGGAGCTCTTCTAGTTGACAACCAGCACCCTGTGTTTCCTGAAAATGCAAAGTTCGACCATCTGCTAGTTCTTTGTAACAAGAACATCCAACCCTTGGTTCCCACCACTGCGAGCTTTTGACTGAGGACTGGGAGTCCTTCAGGCTATTGTGGACAAGCTGTTCTTTGGATCCAATCTGCAGTCCGAACCTCTGACGACCCTGTCTATAAAGATTTCTCCACAAGACTAGGCCAAAAGGTAAACTTTCTATCAGGACTACTCTGGTTCCTGTATCTAACCCATACTTTATAGCAGTCAGCCTTAACTTTTGATTTTGACCCTGTCCAGCCCAACCAGAGGCCTGCAGTGAGCACTTCGTGCTTTTTGGCACAAGAAACATATAAAACTTTAAAAAAATCATATCTCTGGCTCCTTGCAGCTGATGTTTTTTGTCATTAAATGTTACTCTATTTTTTAAATCGAAGTGGGATATTTTTAAATGTTTTGGCATGAATAAATGCTTTCAACATTTCTCCTAAGGTAGGCTTATCTGCTCTGTGCTTCAGCTGCCAAGGATTGAGTTCAGGTTTAAATTATTGAGACCTAACTGGACCATGTCTAGAATAGTGCCATTGTTACTTGAAGAGGACTGCCATCCACTACAGCTAATAATCCATTTTCTAGCACTCATAATATGAGAACTCAAGAAGATCATAACAGAAAAGACCCAAAAGCAGCTCTCCAACAACATCCCCAGATTATGGCATAACAGTACTCAACAAATCAGACATGACAGACCGCTCCTGCTTCTCAAGAAATATCTCAATCCATATGTTTTTGAGAAGCACTAAATAAATGGTGCCTACCTCTATGTAACTTAGTGCCACTCAAGAGCCAACAAAATCTTGAATTATGTCCTCTGTGCTCTGTATTATGTACAGTACTTTCTTTCTTCGAGATAGTTCAATGCTATAAAAGTCCCAATCGCTAACAGTTTTGCTATTTAACATGATGAATCACAGACACCGCACTCATAACCCCACCAGTGGCTTATACTGACTTACTGATGCAAAGTTGCAGTGTTGCAAAGTAAAATGCAGGTGCATATGAAGCACCCAAAGAAATAAATAAATAAGGCTTAATTTCACCCTTCTGACTCCACAAGCATTCCTATGCTGTTTAACCCTTTGCTATCTTTCTTAGTTATGCTTAAACTAACTGATTATTATAAGCACCTTATAACTTATGGTAGAAAGGAAACATGTCTGTGTACGCATAACTATGTTTTATAATCCTTAATTTGTTCATTTGTAATGATGAAACACTTTTGTTTTTTTTGCCATGGAACATTTCATAGCAAACATTGGCAATGCCAATAGGTCGGTCTTAAAACTGATGGTACCTCTTCAGCCACTGATGAGTTTAGGCACTCATTAAGTCAACTCACATGCACTGTGCCACCCATTCTTCAAGTCATACACTTACTTATTATTGAATTC
Source organism: Triturus cristatus (assembly GCF_964204655.1). NCBI lineage: Eukaryota > Metazoa > Chordata > Amphibia > Caudata > Salamandridae > Triturus > Triturus cristatus. Next base: position 886,051,550 of record NC_140583.1, read on the forward strand.
ACTCACTTACCAATCTGCAATGAAACTGACACAAACACAACAAGCATATGGAAGATATATTAAAAGAATAAGAGTGGAAACAGAAATCGTTGCAGTAGAATCTTGGTGATCATGAACTTGCAACACAAAAATAAAATCAACATAGCAAGTGGGTGGACGTTCTGTATTGATATTGTACATAGTGTATTGTTGTTTTAAAGTTTCAAAGTAGCTGCCACGTATAGAGGTTACATGCTGGCAAGAAAAAAGCCATGATACCCTACTGTGCACAATGTTATCGCAAAATGTCAATCTCCAAATGCAAACGAGTATAGTTTATCACTGTTGTACTGATCCAAGGTCGTTAACATAATACTTCTAAAAATGGTGGCCACCTGGAAATGATAAAACAATTATACACTTTACACAAAAGCACTGCAAGATAGGTATCCAGCTTGGAAATACTGGTCCCAAGGATGCTGTCCATGCAAAAAAAACTGCAACATTTGAGAGACCTGGTGGAACTGTCAGGGAAGCGGCAGGATGCTAAAAAAGAGGAGAAGCAAAGTAATGAAAGAGAATGGATGGAAAACTAAAATTGAAAACTAATGGACTGGAAACTAAACCAGACACTGAAGCACATTCATTTTGAGGCTGATGTGCACATGTGATCAAATTGTCAATACTTGCAGGGCAATAGAGTCAGTGGCAGAAATGAGCTAGCCCATTGTTCCATGCAACATGCTCTTATTGGAAAAAACTAACTGTGAATGACACTCAAACAAACAGAAGAGAGCTAATCCAGAGACACTGTATGTGTTTATATGTATGTGGAATATTGTTTGTTACAAGGACGTGGCAGACAATTATACTTGCCTCGCCCTCCTATTTGGGTTTAGCAAGGATTACCACAGTGCAAAACTTCTATCCCCAGGGTTTGTCAAAGGAAGCAAACAACACCCTAAATCCTTGCCTATTATAGTAATCTGTGAGAGCCCATATAACAATATTCCTGTCTGCAGGCATCCATAGTGTAATAACTATCCTCCCTTTTAGGCCTAGTGGCATTAACAAATGATTTTCACAATGAATGTCTGGCCTACTGTGTTTCCTGCAATGTATACAATAAACAGGTTGGACCTGGCATGTCCTAATGAATCAATCAGGAATACACAATTTTCATCGGCTCATCACCATAATCATAGCCTACTATATTGGACAGAAGTGTTCCTGCAAGATAGATAACCATCAAGTATACATGTCATAAAATTTGAAATATGTGTGAGTTGGCAAAACAATATACAGCTCCTCCCAACAGGTCCTAACAGGGATTTTCACTGTGCAAACCTCCAACCCTCAGGACTTTGCCACGGAGGTAACCAGCATGAGACATCTTGCCTTTTGAAGGAAACAATAAAAATCAGCCGCGGCCCGTGCAGGTAAGAGAAGTGGGGCGGTGGGGCTGGGCGGGCGGAGGGATTTTGACAGATGACAATGAGGGAAAATACATTATTTATTATATTTGCCCTTGTGGTCATCTGTTGAATAAATGTAAATCTAAAAAATGTAAATCCAGTATTTGTAAAGCGCACAGCTACCTGAAGGCATCCTGGCGCTGGGGGCCGTTGGGAAGATTAAGCAAGCTATTGCCCAGAGTCGCATGGTGTTGGGCTGACCTGTCGCCGGAGCCGGGGATTGAACCGTGAGCCCCAGCCTCTGGCGTCAGTTGCCCTGGCCGTGGCGCCACACCTCACGCCAAACTGGTCCCTCCGTCCACCGCTCTTACCTGCACGAGCCGCAGCTGACAAAAATACATGTAACACGAAATATTTGTATGCTTTATAACTTTGATTCTTCTCGAAGACAGAAAAGCTAACCCAGTCCTTGTTTTCAACTCCCAGTATGCTGTTTTGTGGAATTCAGCGCAAGCCCAACAAGCCCCAACTAAAATTAGCATGATAACGGTATGTCTACTTGCTCTCATAATGAGATTTCATTTGTATTTATACCATTCCTTTGCAGATGGTACTCAATTATAGTTACATCTGTCAACTCACTATATCAAAACCTTTCTGCCTGTTTGACCACTGCCAAATTAGATGCAGTCAAGCAGGTTGTATCAGAATTCTGCAGACTCGGTAATGATGGCTGTCAGTTTCGCCAGCTGCTATCAGTCAAAGCAGAGGTTTTTTTCATCCCCGCACTCACCACAAAACATATATGAGCTCTATTTGATGTAAATTGTCCCTAGGTTCATGGGATTAGGACACTGAAACTCGTTTGAGCCCTGGGATCTTGAGAGGATTCTGCCCCTGTTATATGTGATCAGCAGAGCATTGGATGTGGGTGCAGATATTATGTTGTGTCTGGAGACCTTCAATGTTCTCCAGGAAGGACTTTCAGGTAAGCCTTTTGACTTACAAACATACTGAATGCAGCGGTGAAAGGAGTTTGATGAACTGTTCACCCCTCACCTTGAAACATCCAATAGCCCGAACTGAGTCCAGCTAAAGCAGCCTTTACAAAAACCCTAGCTTTCACTTGTTTTGCAGATGAGGCTGGGAGTGTCCATGCATGAAGCCTACCCTTGGAATAACATCACAACGCCATATTCAGTCGTACACACCACTACCTTTACAGCAGAGGATGGCTCCGTTATTGCTTGTCTTATAACTAGCAGGGGCAACAGCATTTATTACTGTGAGTATATGTCACAGCTGTGTACAGGTATATTATAGTAAACCTCGTGCAAGGTTTGAGGAGAGAGCAGAACAATGAGTGATGTGCCATAAGAGTCTGTGAATGCCCACACACGAGTGGAGGTGTACGGGGAAGATGTTTCTCCATCGAAAATGTTTTCCCCATGGATAAGAAAAACAAAATGAAAAAAAAACTGTGCATTTGATCTACTGGTTCCCCAGTATACTTTTACCATGTACACTATTATGTACTGCGGAAATGGCTTATTAAATGCCAGAAGACAATGCCAGTGACATACCGTGAAGTCTGCAGGGGTTGACATTTTCCCGGTGAGGTAAAGCCAATGTTTCTGGTTTCTGCCAAGAAGAAGATCTCCCTCCATTCAAAGTCAGACTTTTGCACGCCCATATGCAATACTTTCTTTGTGACATGTACCCAAGACGTATGAGCACTCCCTAAAAATGCTTCTTTTAGTTCTTGTGGCAGTGCACTCGAGGGCCCATTCCTGCACCTATAGATTCATCATAACATTCTCTACAGATATCTTAACTTACAATTGAGCATGATGGTTAATAAAGCATTGCCAATTTGTTATTTTGCCCAAACGTTTCTAGTAGCCCAATTGGCCCCGTTATTTATGTACTGGATTTTTAATGTCATTATGTGAGTAAAGAAGACAGTTATCATTTCTTCCGAACTTATGTTTTTCCCAATGCTCTATTTAATGTTGGGTCTGATTGATAAGCCTATGTGACATCTGCTGCACCCTATGCGTGCTTCTCTTTTTAAAAAATCTACTTCCGATTTTACCACCTGAATGGATCATCCAATTTATAAGCATCCATGCTACTTTCTTGCCACCATCATCCTTTTATTAGTTCTGCAGCAATCCACAAGAATGATACTATGATACTCTCTCTCTCTCTCTCTCTCTCTCTGAATGTACAAATGACTCATTAAATGAAGGGCCTCTTTTGTTAATTTTATACTGACTGAGGTACGTGTTACGAAGAGCTATCCAAAACAAACGTGATGCAGTCATCTCGTGTTTTTTAATTAAAAGTTAATTATAGCATTGTTGCTCAGATACGAAGGGCCATATTATCAAGAACGGCGATAAGGAGCTTGATCATATACCCTTGTGAATTCCAATAGAAGCCCAGGTTCTGATGTGAAGTCCTTAAAAAAAACAGAAGACAAGAGGCATTTGGCAAAATAGGAACAATTTAGCTTAATTAAGCAAGTAACACTCTTATAGAGGACTGTCTAAATTTACATTGAGTTCCGTTAGTCTTTCATACATTTTCACAACAAGCTATAAGTATATCCGGCGTACCATACATTTGGGGAAGAATTTTGGTTACTGCTTTAGAGTCATACATTAATGGTCAAAGGTTTCTACAGGTGCGTGGTGAACGTGTCCAGGTTATCCGGTGTGGGGGGCGCGTGATCACTATGTGTGCTAGATCCTGATTGGCTACATGTTTCTAACTCATGTGGCATCTGACTTTCTGGTGTTTTTCGAAGCAAGCGTACCCACTCGGGCCATATGTTCTTAATTAGGAGCAATCTTCCCAAACCATTGTGATGTGGCTGTGCCTATCTGTGGGATCGTTCAAGAACTCCCTTCCCCGGGGGAGGAGCCAAGATGGCGATCGGGACGGCAGCGTAGGCTCTCGGCTCCGTGAACCTCCACATCCCGCACAGATATCCTGCATGAGATCCTTAGCCTGCGCTACATGCCCGTGTTGGTGGTTGAGAGCGGCAACCGATCGTGTGATTCTGAAGTTTCTGGCGGCGGTACCGCCGGAGAAATGTTCATTTGAAGTTTGCGGCCTGTGCAACCCTGGAACCGGGACCTCGGGTGGACAACATGGCCGGGTAGCAGTTCAACAACAGCGGCCATTGGTGACCGGGTGGAGTCGGCATACCGGAGCGGTGCGAATATTGGCCTGCATTTCGCTGTGGTCATTCCTACCACCGAGCGTAGCGGAACGAGTGCATGCCCGAGGTGGCAATTCCAAGACTCCTCGGTAATTGCCTGAGCCCTCGCCAGTGAGCTGCTCGGACGCTGCCTGTAACTCGCCCCGATTTTCACGGGCTACTCCCGAATTTTCGCGGGCACTGGTCCAGGGTGAGGATGGCTGTTGCCTGTGATCACACACTGGATACATATTTTGCCTGCCCCCGGAACCCTGTTTGCAGTGACATGGAACTTGATGCGCTTGTGCCTGAGTCCCGGTCCCAATCTGGGGTGGAACTACCCTGCGGCCATCTTGATAGGATGGAGTCTATCATCCTATATTCTGGGTCTCAGCAAGATTGGGAGTGTGTGGCTAAGAGGAGCGTAGCAGAGCGGGCGCAGGGAGCTGTGCTGGGGTACGGTGACCTTCTCGAAGCTCTCGGTGCCCTTCATTCCACCCTGGTTCACGGCGCCCGTGTATTGGGGAGAAAGCTTGATGGTATTGCGTCAGCGTCGGAACAGTTGCGTTCTGCCTGTCCCCAGGTACACAAGGATTTGTTTCACTTCACACAGGAAGAAAGGGTCGAGGCCGCCCCTGTGAATAGGGGAAAGCTGGAAACTTCGGACAATGTGGCAACGTGTGGTCGGCCGGCTGTAGGTTTGGTCTGTTCCGGAGGTTTTAGATTTGAGCAGAGGGTGGTGACTTTGTCCCACGCACAGCCTCCGGCGACCCAGGCAATATTCAAGCAACGGACGCCTGCTCTGGCCGATTCCTCCTTCCTGGACCTTGTGTGCAACGCCTGTCCTGGGGCAGTACTGGGAAAGATGATCCTCCATGATGATGACTGTGTTGGTATTCAGCGACGTCCACACTACATGTGTGTGTCGCTTCCTGGTCTTTTTTGGACGCTCCTCTTCCTCGTAACATTAGACATGGCAATGGGTCGATGGGTATGCATTGGTGGATTCGCAAAGAGAGGCCAAGGATAAGGCTGATCCTTCAGAGGTTGTCATTTAATAGGCGGGCGGGCACTGGGGTTGCGTGCTCTCACGGCATAACTAATAGTGTAGTAGGTGAATAATGCTCCCCATTTCTCTTTGACATGGTCGATTTTTTGTTGTTTACTGTTTACCTTGGGGAGGAATATATTGTGCGGGAGGGAGAAGCCGGGGGCATGTTTGAAGGCCCTCCTCCAGTTTATTAATACTCTCTTCATTTCCCCGTCAGGTGGGGTTTCCTTTCCTTCTCCTTTTTCTCTGTTTCTTCTATATTTCGGGTCTGGTTCTGGGGCGACAGGCACACTGCTGGGGGGTGGGGGCCGTAGTCATCTGCAGAGGTGCAGGGTGGGGGGTTGGGGGAGGGGATTTTTTAGTTTTTTACTTTGTTTCTATGGCCTCCTTTTTCTTCTCTTATCCTTCTTTGTCCTTTCTTTTCTGGGGTCAGTACGGTAGGTTTCCTTCGCTGTCAATCACTGCTTTTTCATCTGTGCCTCAATTTCCGTGGTGTTTTCTGGGTCTTAGGGCAGGGGACTGCAGGCGCAAATGGCTCGTGATATTCCTCCAAATCCTGAACCTCCTGTTTCAGCGCCATTGACTTGATCGATTGCTGTTTATTGTTGACGTTTACTATTCTGCCTGCCATTTTTCGCTGCTGGGAAATTGTTTGGCACCTGATCCTTCTATTCTCTATTATAAAATGAAAACCTTTTATATCCTGGTTTCCTACTTGGGCTGTTCAGTGGCCAAGAGTATACTAGCATGGAGAATCTGCTCCCCGAGGTGCTGCATGTGATCAAAATTTGCTTTCTGTTACTCTAACTGCTTAGCGGCCGGCCCCGGGGGTTGTAGGCCCATACTTGTCTTTGGTTGAAATGTCAATAACGGTTTTAAAAAAAAAAAAAAAAAAAAAAGAACTCCCTTCCCGTGTGTTTGCCTGCCAGCCATTCACCCTCCCACCTGTGACCCATCATCAGTCATGGATCTCGGGCTTAGGTCGCAGGGCCTGCCTGACTACATACTTGAGTGTCGAGATAGATATGAAGTTGGGGATGGGTAATTTTATTAATAGGTATGATAGTTAACTTTTATCAATGAACGCATCGATATCTATATTAACATTATAAACAATAAGTTACTAGCTAAAGAATAAGGGGAATATTTATAATTGTTGTTGCATTGCCCTTGCACCAGGCAAGGGGGCGCAAGGGTGACACAACAATAAAGTCAGATTTAGCCAGCCACTCAAGGACACCTTGCGTGGTCCTGCGTGGCTTGATAAATCTAGATAAATGCAACGCAGCACAAACCACTGTATTGCTTTAGTCTGCCACAGAGATAGAGTCAATGGGTGGAGTGTGGGTGTTGCCACGCATCCATCCATGGGTTTTGGCGCATTCCCAGATTTCCCATTAGTGGTAGACCTGGGAATGCTTCAAAATGCTACGTCTCCCCAAGAGAGGTGTCAACAGGAGAAATATCTTTATTTCTCCAGGTTGTTTCCTCTTTATCTGTGTGCTGCATTTTGCAGCACACATAGAAAGAGGAAAATACCTCAGAGGATTGTTTTTGTGCAGGAAGATGCCCCTTCCCGCCCAAAACAATTCATCTTACAACGTAAACACCCTTGCACCATGGTGCAAGAGTGCCTGCATTAGTGCTAGGCAGCACATTGTGTGCCAGTGCAAGGAAAAGACAGGAGTGCAATGTATAATTTTAAAGCACATTCCTGCCCTTTCACGCAGCACAGCAAGGTGCCTTGCTGCATTGTGCTGTGTGAAAGGTTGATAAATGTGCCCCTAAATATTTTAAATGTATATGTGCAGTAAACACACCTGTGTGCTGATGAGAATGGTAGAATCCAAACCCTGCGCAGGGCTGTAGTCACTCTCTCTCTACCTAATACATAAGCCGATCTTCACCTTCAATTGACTTCTTACCATCAGTTTACAATCTATCAAGAAAAACCATGCCTGATAGATTATCACCTCTATGTTCGAAAGGACTACAAATCTATACTTTCTGTCCTTGCTGAGCACGCTCATTAAATAATGAAAAATGGGCTCTTGGACAGCTAGAAGAAATGTGGATTCAGTCCCAGTATGGAACTAAAATGCCGTTTCGAACAGAAGACACTAATCTTCATGACAAATATCATGGCTGCCAAGGAGGAATCCAGAAGGTGGGCTTCCAAAAATCGAGACTGATGTTGTACGTATGCAGCTCATTCAATGAATCTCAAACTATTCTTCTTGTATTTTTTTATATTTTGTATTTCTTTTAAGCGGTGTTAACTAATATGTTGATGAAGATGAAGCAACGTCCTAACATATAGCTGGGGTGACCAGATTCTGAGAGGCAAAAACCGCGACAGGTCAGACATAAAAGTAAGACTAAAGACTTTAGTCTTACTTCTAGCTCTGGCCTGTCCTGTCTTTTTGCGTAGCCTTGTGTGTGTGTGTATATTTCTTTATTTTTATTTATTTATTTAATGCATTTTTATAAAGCGCAGACTTTACCCAAAGGTGTCAGAGCGCTTCACAATTGAACCAAGGAGGAGAATATTACTTATTTACACGTAATATATATATATATATATATATATATATATATATATATATATATATATATATATATATACACACATATATGTATATATTTTTTTTTTTTATTTTACCAAATGCTGCCCACGAAACCCCGGGAAGCAGTAAGCGGCACACTCAAGCAGGTTCAATATTCCTTTAATATAATCCAGCAACACACGACCACTGGTTGCCTCCCAACGCGTTTCGACGATAGTCTTGTTCACGGGCATGGCAAACGCTGAAGACTGCTGCAAGTCCCACAGGTGACTTTACTTGATGATACGCAAATAAGTAATGTAGTGCCCCAATGCATCCTGGTGACAGCAGTCCACAAAGTACAATCATAACCCTCCATTGGGTATGTTTTAATGTGATGTGTGCGTTGGATTCTACATAATTCCGGAGACCAGCTTGTCCCATCAGCAGGCCCAAAATCTGTTAGCCCAGACAGGCCCTGAACGCGGTAATCCGCGATGATGCGAGCAGCCTGTTTTTGAGTACAGCAGGCAGCCCAACATCCTTTTTTAGGTGGTGTACACTTTTACCGGCACTGCGCTGTGCCATACAATTATTTTACCAAATGCTCCCCAAGAGACCCCGGGAGGCCGTAAGCGGCACACTCAAGCAGGTTCAATACTCCTTTAATATAATCCAGCAACACACGACCACCTGTTGCCTCCCACCGCGTTTCGACGATAGTTTTGTTCACGGTTATATATATATATATATATATTCACTGAAAAAACCATAGGTTTCACACATGTTATAGTTAGCTGGACATTTTACTGAATAAAAACCAATGAAATTCCCCCGTTATAGTTAGTGCAGGCAACTATAACTCACGCGACCGCAATCCTCTGCTGATGCTAATACTGTATTTAGACACTTATTTGCCCATGTCTTCTTCCATTAAATTTTAGCTATACATATATTACAAATATTTTTTTTTCATAAAGACACATATGTCATCAGCAGAGGATTGCGGTCGCGTGAGTTATAGTTGCCTGCTCTAACTATAACGGGGGAATTTCATTGTTTTTTTATCAGTAAAATGTCCAGCTAACTATAACATGTGTGAAACCTATGGTTTTTTCAGTGAATTTGCAAGGTTTTTTAAATGCTAATTCCTAACTATAACGTGTGTGAAACCTATGGTTTTTTCAGTGAATTTGTACGGTTTTTTAAATGCTAAGTTACTTTACGCCATTCGTGGCGTGCGCGCCCACTTAACGCAGTTCGCACTGCATGCCCACGTTACGCTGGATGGGCCATGTACGCACGGTGCGCTTCGCGCACCGTGCGCGCATGGAGGACATATTATGCGCTTCGTTGTGAAAGGTATTGTTTGATTTTTTGTTGTGCTATGGGATGATTGTATATGCCATGCACAAATGGTGCTCTTCAGGCACCATTTGCACACGGGGTGTGGAGAATATGGATATTTTTTTTTTTTTGCAGTTTTTTTACCGTACGCGAACGGTAAGCGTAATCGGCGATTTTTCGAAAAAAATTAAAATTGCATTTTTGCACTTGGGGGTTCTTTGAGGAAACCTCTATCAAGGCTAGGGGTTGGGAGCAGTCTAAACAGCCCCTTTATATGTTTTTTGCCTTTGTTTTTCTTCCACCCCCTCAGAGTGCGAGATAGAAAATGGCGGCCGCCGCTTCCTGGTTTCGACCGATTCGAATGCAGCACACATTGAAAGAGGAAGTAACGAGGAGAAATAAAGATATTTCTCCTCTTTGCAACTCACCTGAGAAGGCATATCTTTTTGGAACATTCCCAGGTCTACCAGTTCTGGTAAATCTGAGAATGCATCTCAAACCATGGGAATTGCGTGGGAACATCCATGCAACACCCATGGAACACCTTGCTAGGGCAGAGTAAGGCAACGCAGTGATCTGTGCTGCGTTGCCTTAATCCAGATCTATGGAGCCACTCAGGGCCATGAAAAGTGGCCTTGCGTGGCTTCATAAATTACACGTAAGAGCACCGCAAAACCACTCATATGTAGGATCCCAGGTATTTTTGCCCCCAAAAATATAAGCAGGTTTGACCCTGGACACCAACTTCACGCTCAAGGAACACATAGGCAAAGAAACAAATATAGTCTGGTACCAGCTCTCTCTGATAAAGAAAGTGAAAATATTCCTCCTAGAAAGTGAGTTCAGTACTGCTTTTCAGGTCAACATACTCTCACATCTAGAGCCTGGCAACGCCTTTCTCCATGGCCATCTGAGTTCAGACAGGCTACCCTTAAGGGGATTGTACAAGCACAGGATGACTCGTCCAGGGCCTGAAGAAATACAACTACATAACCCCTATGCTAATGGAATGCTACTGGCTCCCTTTTGCTTCTCTGCACCATTTTCAAAACCAACTGCATCATTTATAAACATCACATCCAGCATCCCTGTTTATCTATCTAAGAAGTTCACAATCTCTGGTGGCTCTCGGCACATCTGCAGCCAGGACAGAATCAGACTGGAGGAAAAAGAGAGCAAAAAAGAAAAAAACAAGGCAGAAGACCTGCTCCATCCATGCCTCCAGCATCTGCAGCAGTGTCCCAATCCTGCTGCAATTTAGGAAAGAACTGAAGACGCTCCTCTTTTAAGAACACTACATCATAATGCAGTAACAGTCTACATCTGCTCTGACACAACAGTTATCTTTATGATAACTCGTTCACTGTATCTTTGCCTTTAATACTGTACAGCAATCTGCTACCTAGTGATTGTGTTTGCACTACACAACGTTCACATACAGATAAATGGGCATACCTAAACCAAGAGCATGTGTTGCAATAACAGGTCCATATAAACCCACAACACCAACTCTTCAGATTGCAGAAAACCACATACAGAAAAAACATGACATCGTAGCATCACTTTGGAATGCATCTGAGCGTAACCTACACATGCCATACGTCTCTTCAAAATCCTTGATGTGCTTCAAATTTTTGGCAACTAGCCTCAGTGAGCCACAGTGGACATTGTGCCTTGGATGAAGCCAACATTCTGCAAACTCCTTAACAAAGTAATGGCTGTGTTGCTGAATCTGAGGCATCAGCTTTTAAGGCCTGATTTATATTTTGGAGGAGAGTGAGTTCTGCTGATTTAAATGTGGGCAGACCATAGGTTGATGATGGCGGAGACTACTCTGTCTCCCCCATTGTCAAACGCCTCTGACAGCCGGATAGAGTAAGGCCGCTATAGGCTGTATGTCCGCCCACCTAATTTAGATGGGCAGACACATAGCCATTTTTCAAAGCCTGTCATCGCCAGAAAACCCTGTCATTAAGGGGCACTGAAAAGTGCTCAGTTCCCTCCTTGCCATGGAAGGATGCTTCCATGGTGACGGGGTATTTATTTTCTTCAAAAAGCAAAGGCCACTTTGTGATTTTCTTTTTGAAAATAAAAAAACTAGGTAAGTTTCTGCATGGCTCTGCCATATGGCAAATTTACATGCATTGACAGGTAGCGCCACGACAGCAGATCTTGCGAGCGGACATTTGTAAATTTGGCCATGGTCACCTCAATCATAGGGATGGAGTATTTTACTCTGTCACATTGGCAGTGGATGGGCCGACCACCAAAAAATAAATCATGGCCATGGAATTGTGTTGCAAATGGGTTCTGCCGGTTTAGTCTCCCTGGAATCTTTACAATTGACTATCTGTTTTTTGTATTTTTACAGTGAGTGAGCTCCACTGCCTAAGTCTCACTCACGGTAAATTGAAGCTGAATAGACTGAGCATTCTAAGAGTCATTGTCTGTATTTTAAGATAAGGCTGCTGCTGTACAGCTATAAAAAGAGAAATTGGACTGGTTCCTTATGAATAGGAGAGCACACACATATTGGCACGTTTCAGGACTGTGCAAGTAAGACTACTATTTTGTGCAAACTGATATCTGCCCACAGGTAGTCTGCTGCAGAAGGGACTCTTCAAGAATTAGTACTGACCTGGGATAGGCCTTATAATGTGAATCAGAATCAACAGTGTATTTCTGTAGTACTTATTGAAGGTCTGTGTTGTATTTAATGTATACACTAAAGTACAGTTTTGCACTATGTTGGACTAGGGGGCCAGATAGGTAGCAATTTAGTGGCAAACATACACATGGGGTGTAGATTTATATTACCCAACATCATGTCTAACCTCCTTATGGCACTTAAAGACTTATTATATTTCCCTGGCTGAGCTCATAATACGAATCTAGGCATTTGCCCCCACTACTGGGCTATTTGCATATTCTGCTCCCCAGCAGGTGATGGAAGGCCTCCCCACACAATAGAACAATTAACAGTACTTGACACATTTTCAGGGAGAAAAATGGATGAAAAGGGGTGGGGCGGAAATCTGCATCTGTTAATTAGCTTGCCTCACAGCACCTCATCTGGGACATGACTATATAAACAAAAGTGAATGGCCAGACCTCTTTTCCCCTCAAGAAGACCAAACCCCTGGGGGTCAGCACAACCTTACATTTTTAATATTGACAGGGATGGAGGCGTGGGTGGGGCCCCCCTCTGAGCCAAAGATTTGCTCCAGGGCCTATGTTCCAAGGCTGGATGGGTAGAAAACTGTTCCAGGAGACCGCATGCCTCGGGACTGAAGATGAGGGGCAAGGAGGATCCCGGATCATACTAGATCCATGTGCCCATGTCTGGAGGGTGTTTGGTGCAATAGTTTAATGTTCCTACCTGTGCTCCACCCGAGTGGGAGAAGAGCAAAGCTGGCTTATGCTCAGACTCTCTGAGAGCTGTGAGTTGATGCAGGGAACTGGCTGGGCATCATAGGAGCGGACTTCCTGCACCACCCAACTTATAAGAAATAAAGGCATGTAGGTGCCCTGGGCAGGGCTGAGACACCTGTAGAAAAGGTACAGAGCAGAGTAATGCTGCTTCGTAAAAGTGAAAAAAGGACACATCATGAGGCTGCTTACCTACCAGGAAGTCTCCCTGAATAATGCAAAGCCACTTATTCGTTACTCTGTCAAATGAACGCCGCATATTCCTTTGGGAGAGTTTTAACATTTGTATATTTTAATTGTGGTGGCCCCAGGATGAGCAAGGGCACCAGTAACGTGTTGCCCTTATAAACTCATCCTAGATCTCTTAGAGAACTCAATTCTTGACTGAATTCTTGACCCCAGGAGAGGTTTATCTTTCTTTCAAAGCACTCAGGGAGCTGGAGATTTTGTTTTGGGGCTTTAAGGTGTGGGGGCTCAATGTGGTAGTCTAATAAAAGTAGAAAAAAGACTCTGAGACATGTGTTAAAAAATATTGTTTTATTGGTAATGATTAACAAGGCTTGGTTTAACAGTATGATGAATGTTACTGATTGTTAGTAACCACCATTAATCTCAGTGGGGGAGGGTTATAGCAAGTATTGCATCTTAAACTGTTCCTAGTGAGTTCAGTGATGGGTCAATGGTGAAGTATAAACTGTGGCTGCTTTTTGTAATGTAGTGACTCCCTGAAAAAGCCAATAGTGATGACTGTATAATAATTACACACCTTACATTGTGATGTTGCACTTAGTGTAGGTGGGGGTATTGTCGCTATAGCGTTCAGGACCCACTAAGGATGTAACATGATATCAGGGTGTCTCCAAAGGTATTTCCATCTACCTAATTGTTCATACGTGCAATTTAATGAATAGAATTTAGTAATATGTATGCAATAAAAGTACTTTTCCTTTTTAAAAGAAAATGCACTTCCTGGAAAATAATATATTAAGTATTTTTGTTGTGTACCGGAGAGCTGAGGTCAGTACCCCAAGCCACCTCCCCTAAGTGGGCCTTGAACTACTCTGCTTCACTACCCTGAGAGAGTCAAGAACTACAGTGGGATACATGGTTCCCAGTAAAAAGTCAATTGCGAATTTATTACTTGTGTAGAACTCACATATTTCACAACTAATAGCAAAAGTTCTTACATACTCACAACAAATGCCATAAAAGTAAAATATTATGCAAAAGTGGAGTTTTCAAATGTGCATGTTGCACCTAAAAACGTACAGCTGGCGTGTGATGGGGATCTTCTTTTTTATACACTGCTTTGCCAGATATCTCAAGTCAACATGTGATTTTATGATTCTGAGGAGTTGTTACGTACTACACATGTTCAAAAGACATAATTCATAAAGGAAATGGCTGTATGCGAGTAAGTCTTCCCTCACAATAAAACCTATCAGAAAGAATTGCAACATAAGTCCAATGGTAAGGTGGCATATGCACAATCTTGCTCAATAACATCATGGAGTGAACTATTCTAAACGTACTACGGTACAGTTTATAAATAAGCAACATCAAAGCATCATAGGTGGTGTCGTCTGTGCCGACTGACAACATGTACTTGGGGCAGAACTGGGGCATTATGAGCATGTAAGCAGTCCCTGGGGCAGTGAGTCATATACCTATGCATGCCTCTAGTCATGGTCAATATTCATGACGCAAGTGCAAGAATCTGACAGGCAGGAGCAGGCATATAATAGAGGCCTATGTGCACAGGGAACACCACTGAGCTTGCCTTCAGCGTGTTAAAGGGAGGTTCCGATGTCTTTACTGCAATGGTGGTTATTTTTTTTATTTTTTTTGCAGTTGATGGCTTTTGACAACTGTATAAACAATCAGTATAATCCTTCTCCTCCCTTGGCTTTAAGCATAATTGTGAAGCTGAAATTTACCCTAACTCCCTGTTTATCATGGGGCGTGGCCAAGATGGCAACCCGGAGCAGACATACATTAAACTGCTCCGTCTCGGCCCGCCACAAAATCCTGTCTAATAAAGCCTACCTAGCAATGAATGGTCCCGTTAATATATAAACCGCCACCGTTGGAACACCTGCAGCCCGTTAGGAGCAGCCCACAGTCAGCAAACGCTGAGATGGCAGAAGTGATCCCTCACTGCTGCCTTCGGACTCGACAGCGATGCCTGATTGCAAGGAGCTGACGCGCTAGAAGCTGGGAGGCGCATTGGTGCTGTCGCCCTCACCGGACGGACAGAGTACTATGCACCGGGGACCGTGACCGCATGACGCGTCCCCTCTGCAAAGTAGCCCCCTCCAGTAAGCATGGAGATAACTGCTCCAGGGGATGGGCAAACAACGTTTCGGCTCCGGTGGAGTTGGCCGCGGACGAGGCCCAACAGTACATCAAAGCAGGCTGGGGCCTTAAATCGGCAGGGCCGCCTAATTTCTCCAAGGCGCAACAACTACACCCGCAGTAGGGGGGAAGTTTGTCTGACTAGCACTATCTGTGAGGAATCGGCACACAGATTCTGCAGCTCCTGTCACACTGTACGTGGGCAAATAAAAGAGCCTGGACTGGGATTAGAGGCTCGGAAGCACTTACCTGGCTGTAATATACGCACACAACCGCACTTGGGAGTCCACAGCTTGTAGCCGCATTCCGATGCAACCACCCACCCATTCTGGAGCCCAACAACAACATTCCTCATCACATGGCCCAGCTGAATTGGCAGGAGGAGCGCTCCTCTTTAACAACCCTGAGGAGGGAGAACCATTCACATGACCAGGACGAGCAACAGAATCAAACCCGGGGCAATCAACCAATACGATACTTTAAAATCTGCGCACAATACAGCGACCATAGGCCAATACAAATCGCTTAATTCAAATCGATTGCCCCCCTTGTGCCCACTCCTCGATCCCAGCAACTAATATGGGCAGAAATGAATCAGACAAACTACAGGCACAAACGGGGGCATGTTTGATTCCGCAGACAGAACATCAGATGCAGCTCACACAGTGGGGCATAAACTTCACTCGATCACGAAAATCGCTTTGGTGAAATCATGGCAGCCATCTTGGACATCAAATCCACATTAGGCCCCAAAATTGACTCACTCTGTATGGAGATGGGCCTCTTGTGGGTAGATCAAAAACACTTAAAAAATGGGTGGAAAACTCGGAATCAACCTTGGCGTCCCTGAGACCCACGGTGAAGGAGACAGAAGAACAACTCACGCCACTACAAAAAGAGGTGGAATTCTTTTGTGACCAGGTAGAAGATCACGAAGGTACATCGTGGAGAAATAATGTCCGCATAGTGGGCCTGCCGGAACGAATGGAAGGTCAAAGCATGGAGCTTTACCTGGAGAAGTGGTTCGTAGACAGGATTTAGCAGGGCAAACAATCCAAGTTCTTCTCGGAGGAAAGGTCCCACAGAGTACCTAGGGGTCCTCCCCACCTGGGAGCCCCACCACATCCGGTGGTGGCCCGTCTCTTAAATTACCAAGCAGGGACTGTATGTCACAATAGCACATGGACAGTGTATAATGGAAAACACCACGATTCACATTTACCTGGACTACACCCTAGTGGTGCAACCACGCAGGTCCCTTCTTCCTTGCAATAAAGAAAAACCTAAGAGAACACAACATAAAATACAACCTGCAATTATTGGCCACCCTGAGGATTCAGTACAATTGAAAAACTGCCTTCTACACCACACCAGAGGTCGCATGGGATTGGGTGGAACATAACGGCTTGGCCAACAGTAGAGAATTGACCTCCATACCTCAAAGACAATGGCAAATGCTCAGGCGACGTGGACAGTGGTCCAAGTATCACTCACATGGTCCCACCAAGGTGCAAGTGGAGAAGGAAAGAGCACAAGTGGTGAAGAATGCCAAAAGATAAGCAACACTTCAATCCGCTGCTTCATCCGGGTCTGAACTTGACAACCCGCCGGAGGACAGCCCCTATTTAACGGACTCTTAAAGGGCTGCCATGTAAGCGGGCAGCCCAGATGTCACACCCCAGACGTCAGATGACCTCATGTGACAAGCTTTATACAGGTTTGCTATAGGATTCATGTAACTGTGTGAGCACCACTCAGGACAGGCACTCCGACCCCCTGTTTAAGCGCACCCATGTAGGCCATGTTAGGACTAGTCCAAGAACTTATGCAGGCAGGCACATTTAGACTATCTTGCAGACTTTGCCCCCCCTCTTTCCACTCACACCGTGTGGCTGTTATAGACCTAGTATCTGACGTTCTTTACTATATTTCACTCTATGTTTCTTATACTCATTCACGCTTAAATCAATTTATACTACAGCTAAGTGTGGATGACTGGCTGCCCGTTTGCCTGGGAGCGGGAGTTGGGGAATGTTATTAGTTACAATGCTTAACCAGTGCCCAGACACAAACCCTGTTACTATGATCGGACTTTATCAACCTTACAGTGCACACACGATTGGGGGATGCACTACTGATGAAGTGGCTGTACGGACAGGTCCTATCACACTTATAACTTGGAATGTACATGGGCTAGTGGGATGCGCTACGTGCCATCGGGTATACCAATATCTAAGGAGGAGAGGGATCACTATTGCACTCCTGTAGGAAACACATCAAACCACACAGACAGTCGCATCCATGCACAAGAGATGGAGAGGGACGGTGGTGAGGACCATGTATTCGGGCTATGGAAGAGGAACTCTGATATGGGTGTCAGCAGGAACACCACTCGAGATACAATCTACCTGCACTGACCCAACGGGTGCTACACAATCTTAGAGGAGATATTGAATGGCCGTCAAATAACACTGATCTCAGTGTATGCCACATACTCTGGTCAAGCCCAGTTCCTGCAATCACTGACACCGGGATGATCCCACTGCACCAACGTACTGGGGTGGGGACTTTAATTGCACCCCAGACATAATCCTAGACCGCTCATGCCCACCAGTTTTGGGCACTCAATCTATTACCCACTCACACCATCTACAGTCATGTTCCATCAGGACACACCTATAAGATACATGGTGCAAACTACATCCCACACACAGCAAGTACTCCCATTACTCTGGGCTTCACGACCAGAATAGATCTTATATACTGTTCACCAGAGGCCCTGTCAACGATATCACATGCCAAATACCTCCCGCGTGCACTTTCGGTCCACAACCCTCTGCAAATACCGTCATGTGGACCAATTCGATCCAGTATCCCGACCTGGCGTCTTCCCTTGGAAGCGCTCAAAGAGGCACCACTACGTAACTCACTAACACAATCTATTACATCGTGCTTCTTAGATAACAAAGGTACCGCTTCAAACAACAGTATCAAGTGGGATGCCTTCAAAAGGGTCATGTGGGGACATATAATAAAAGCAGTATCTGGGGCATGCATAAAACTTACGAAGGAGCTAAAGGGCCTGGAGGAGGAGATACGGTGTCATGAATGCCGTCAACCCACTAGCCCACAGGCAGCATCCAAGTTACCCCAAACCTGATTATCCCACAAAGAGACACTAGACAAACTATGTGCATTGGACTATAAAAGATACATAGCCAAAAAACACACAGAAGGCCACAAGGCCCAGGACACTGGCCTGGATATTAAAGACAGACAAGACCCACACCAATTAGCACCATATATAAGTTGGAGGGCCAATTGTTCAATACACAAGCATAGATAAACTCAACTTTCTGACAGTACCACGCATCCCTATATAGCGCCCCCTCAACTCAAACAGGGACAGAACCACTGACATTCTTAGAGCAAAGAGCACTTCCCCGAAATCCTGCCTAACTATTATAAAACTTTGGAAGCCCCCATTACAGATAACAAAATAACAGAGGCCATACAGCATCTGGTAAGGTGGCAAACCCCGGGGGCTGACTGTTGGCCCCTAGAATTCTGCGCCATTTATAGCACACAAATGGTCCCATGCTTCCACTGAGTATACTCGGATGCATACGATCGGGGCACATTACCACCCTCGATGCGGGAAGCTGTACTGGTAGGGACCCATTCCTATCGCCCGCTGTCCCTACTGAACACAGATTACAAAATATTGGGCAGGGTTCTGGCCAATAGACTGATGGAGGTCACACAACTAATGGAACACTCGGACCAAAATGGAAGAAACACCAGCCTCAATTTACACGCCTGTTCCAATTGCTTGTTTGGGTATGCACACCAGGTGAACTGGCATGGATAGCCTCCTTGGAAATAGAAAAGACATTTGACACATTGGGTTGGGAGTATTTGGGCGTGGTACTAGCACGGTATGGCATTGGGCCAAAGTTCTTCAAATGGATTAGATTACTATATAATGCACTAACGGCCAGGGTAAAGACTGGTCACTTTATTTTGGAACTTATCTGTCTCGAAGGCGGCACCAGACAGTGATGCCCCCATCAGCTATCATTTTTGCCCTGGCGGTGGAACCTTTAGCATGCGCACTGCGAAGCCGTGCAGTGGACTGGGGAACTAAAGTGCATAACTAATGGCATATCATCTCACTATAGGTAGATGATGCTTTGATTTACCTCCAAGGACAACACGCAGTATTACCTGACCTGATGGCACTACTGGAATCCTTTGGGCTTGCCTCTGGTCTCAAAGTAAACTGGGAAAAATCCCTTTTGTTCTTGATGACCCCCAATCATTAGAACAACGGGCGGCTCTACCACAGGCACCTCTCACCTGAACATATGACTCCTTTAAATACCTAGGGATTCAAATATACCACTCGCAAGCGGATGCCATAGAAGGCAACTTGGTAAGGGCAATCCCTAGGGCTCGCTCCTCCATGACAGTCTGGACGGAGCTACCTCTCTCTCCAATGGGACGCACAGCTCTATCCAAAATGCTACTACGCCTGTGTCTATTATACTATTTTGTGGCTCTACCATTCCCATTGCAGAGCAAAATGTACCAGGATCTGAAATCAATCCTAATATCCTTAATTTGGGGTAACTCTAGAGCCTGAGTAGCCCTCGTGAAACTCTACACCCCAATCACGGAGGGGGGATTAGGTGCGCCTAATTATGAGAAATTCTATGCAGCTGCAGAACTGCAATGGCCGATGAGATGGCTAGCGAATCACAATATCTCTGAACTGGGGCAAGGGGCACCACATAACAGTCAAACAACAGTTCTGGAATGGCAGCATGGATCAAGCACGTCGATCCCGAAGAACCCTGACAATATATTAATGTCCACAGCACGCAGCTGTTGGACCCAATATGTACAGACTATGAACTTACCCCCGCCTTATGCCCCAGACCTAACTATAGGGGTAATTCCCAACTCAAAAGTTGGAATCCGCCGCCTGGAAATGGCAGAATGGATCTCTGCTAGCCTTACGACCTGGGGTGGCCTATTCACTGAATCCACACTTTGTGAAAGTACAACACTTTTAGATGACTATGGAATATCCCCCTGATCATTCATACTATACGCATCGCTAAAACAACAGTTATTCCAGATGTGGGGTGCCAGGCAGGACGAGCCAAAAACCTTTGACATACTCCAAACATTACTAACACATGGAATGGGTAGAAGAGCAATCACTATGCAATACAGCTCGCTCAAACCAGATACTGCGGTCCTTATGGCCCCACTAAGGGACTACTGGGATACTGCACTCAAAACCACACTAACAGATAAACAATGGGCACAGAGCCTGTCCAACCCAAAAATAATATCAATAAGTGCTAGAATTAAATGCGGACAATTTAACTACTTATATCATACCTACTTAACCCCACCCAGAATAGCGAGGATATATGAGGGCTCCCATGACATTTACCCCCACTGCCATAGCACTGAAGCCACGTTCTCTCACATGATTTGGGACTGCCCGAACATAATTACATATTGGAATGAGGTGGCAGCCACATTATAGGAAGCCACTGAGACTTTAGTGACAGCACAGGGGCTACACTTCTTGTTGGGAATAACCAAACGCACCACCAGGTGTTAAAACAGCAACAAATTTGGGGATTTGGCGCTTGGTCTGGCCAAACGCAGGCTGGTCATGTCATGGAAGTCATGCCTATCCCCACGCATACCAGTATGGCTCGCAGATCTTAAGAAAGCACTGATTTGCGAATACATACAGCTACAGGACACTATATAAACACACTCTACAAGTCCTAACCCTCCAGAATGGCAAAAGTACTTAATATATGTAGAATTAAAACACCACCAAAACAAACAAAATGACACCCTCATGCAGAATTCATCCCATTGCAATGTCCCACTACAGACTTCTCCTCTGGATGGACCCAAACCACCAAACCAGGGCTGCTACACGTAGACACTTGGTCAGCCCAGTCTCACACATCTCCCTCCAAGCTTTGCAACAGATTAAACATGTTATGTAAGTCGCACTCCAACACTGAGAAAGCTAAGCTACCAATCTGTCTCTCTTTAAGCATAAACACCAATGTGTCTGTCAGTTAATCCATCACATATCATACCACCACAAGTCATGAACACAATGGATACCTGCAAAAAGTGTCTGTGTAGCACATTCATAAGGCACACGCTGATAATAGGCAAAGTTGATTCCAGTTTGCAAAGATTGCATTGTTCAATAGTGGTATAACAGATTGATATATTGATGTCAATAACTGTATATATACTATGGATGTGTAATACTGAAACTCTGTACTAAATGTTATATCTGAATACGTGTAAATCCTCCACTGCTCTGATGTCCACAAACGTTAAAATAAAAATCAATAAACATTATTACAAAAAAAAACTCTCCGCCTTTCACCACAACCAGGGACTGTCTTCTGTACAGCCCCATGATGTCGCTCACTCTATACTTTATGTGATTAAAGTGATTTTTAAAATCTTGAATGTCATAGGGATAGGAAGAGACAGCATTTACTTTCAGGCCTGTTCGGGTTTAGGCCAGAATTTCAGGCCTAAACCACCCCGACAAACAATCAGGTTGAGTCGGCTAGCACTCGTGACCGGGGCTCTGAAAGATGTCCTTGAATACTCTGCTCCTGACTATGATGCACAGTTGGCAATGTTTTAGTTATGTACAGTCCCTGGATGAAGATTAGTGACAAGGGATGCCAGTTGACACTTCAAGTCAACAAATGTGGCTTATACAAAATGGCGTCCCCTAATACCTGTTTCTAAATTCTAATCACCAGATGGAGCTAGAAGGAATGTGACAGTGTTTTGGATTTTTCACATGGTTATCTTGCTGTGTTTTATATTTTGCTACAGAGCATGCACGTTGGAATGTAGGTACACAATTTATTGTAACTCATTAGTTTGCATTCTTTATATTTTTTGACAACTGAGCTTTGCTTTATCCACATTTGGCATGGCCATTTTTTCAACCAGCACATGGGTCCAGAAAAAAAGGTGAGATCAGCTTTTTGAACATTTTTGCACTTGTGTAGCTGTTTTTCTAGTCGACCGTTTTTTGTGGTCGCAAACGGGAAATCGGCTAATTTACGACCGCAAAAAATGGTCTGGTTCAAGTACAAACCCATATTTGGCGAGTCGGTAGTCGATTACCGCCTCGCAAAATAGGGTTCGTTATTAGGAAGGGGCGTACCAAAGGCATCCCTTCCAAATAGCGAGTCCCAATAGTATGTACTATTATTTTGCAACCACAATTGTGGTCGCAAAACATCTGCAGTTTACCACCTACCTCAAGTAGACGGTTAGCCACTCCCAAACAGAAAGAGGTCCCCTTTGTGACTGGCATTCAAGACCACTGCCTAATCTTAAAAAGTGAAACAGTAACATTTCATTTTTTTAAATGCATCCCGTTTTTCTTTCGGGAAAATGCACTGCATTTAAAAAAAAAACTGTTTTATTTAAAAAGCAGTCACAGACAGCAGGCCACCATCCCTGGGAGTGCTAGCCATTCCTAATGGGGTTGCAAATTGCATCTGCCTCATGAATATTTTTTTTATTTAAGGGTTTATATTGCCCTAGCTAGACCCTTAGGTATCAGAACGCTTTACAGAGTGAAGAGCAAGACACTAAACATTGGTTTAAGGTTTGATACAATTATAAAATAAGGGAAGGGAAAGTCAGCAGAGGAGCACACAATAATATATGCAAATAAATAATTTTAGGTCCAAGAAGGCTGGAATTACTGAAATGAGGTCACTAACAATTAACAATTGAGGGACCAATTGAGGGACCATAAATCGCTGGCTAGGTTGAATCATGCCGTATCAGAGCGCTGTACAGAATCAAGGGCAAGCTTATAAACATAGGCTCAAGATTAGATAAAAATAAGACAAGGGAAGTAAAAATTTACAGAGGAGCACACATTACTGTATACGTAGAAATAATTATAAGGCCAAGGAGGATGGAAATTACTGAAATGAGGTCAAATAACAAGAATTAATTAAGGGACCTTGGAGAGGAGGACAACACGAGAAAATAAAGGTGTACACAAGGAAAGAAAGCCCAACTGATTAACAGAGGTATGAACAGTTCACAGGAGCCTAATAGAAATCAGGTTCAGATTGTTTTATGGGCTCCAGTATTTGTTGAGGAGATGGAATTTCAGGTCTCTTTTGAAGCCTGGGTAGGAGGGGTTGCATTGACTGTCCCTCGGAGGGAGTTCTAGATACTGGGAGCATTACCTGAAAAGCAGCGAGCCTGGGTGGTTTTCCTTTTTAGTTTTGGAGGTAGGAGGAGAAGAGCGATTGAGCTTCTGATAGGTCTGGCACTTCCTTGTCTCGTGAGTTTGTTGTCTAAATTGTTAGGGGACTGAGAGTGAAATGCTTTGTGGGTGATGCAGGTGGTCTTGTAGATGCATCTGCCTTCAATGGGAAGCCAATTTAGGGACTTGAGGGGGGGTATGCTGTGTTCATACCATTTGCAGTCGGTTGTAAGCCAGGCTGCCATGTTGAGTACAGATCCGAGGGGGGAGAGGTGAGTATTCGGGGTCCCGGGTGAGTATAACATTCCCGTAGTCAAGTTTAGAGAGGACCAGCGATTGAACGACCCATTTGAAATCATCTGATGGGATGTAAGACTTATTTTTTCTGAGGTGTTTGTTTGTAAAGCGCTCCTTGGGCTGAGTTTTTGAAATGGCCCTTCAGTGACAAATCTTTGTCCAAGGTGCAGCCTAGGGATTTAGCCGAGTTGGATAGAGTGAGCGAACAGTTAAGGGATTTGAGGTCCATGATACAGCTTTGGATTCTGAGGTGGTTACTTTTGGGGGAGAATAGAATGATTTCTGTTTTGTTGGGGTTCAATTTTAGATGGTTGGAGTAAAACCAGCATTAAATCTTACTCAATGTGATGTTAAGCTATAGGATGTTGCTGTGCGATTTGGTTTTGTAGTAGAGATGCGTGTCATCTGTGCACAGGTGATAATTGATCCTTGCTTGTTTCAGAATGATAGTAAGGGGTTCCATGAAGAGGTTGAAGAGAATATTAATGAGGCAGGCAATTTGCGACCCCATTAGGAATCGCAAACAGTGTCTCAGACACTATTGTACATTCCAATTTGCGAGTCACAAATTGCAAGTCACAAAACGATCCAATTTGCGACTCACAAATTGGGAGAATCGTACATCTAGCCCTACGGAGCATGCAAGTCGATTTTTACTCTTCAAGGTTATTTCTAATTATAATTAGATACAAATCTTGTGACTGGACAATTTTGACTCTGAATTGGGAAAAATATGAGTTAAGCTCTAGAGCAATATTTTTCGTTCATCTCATAATCGGGGCCAACTGTTTGATTTCCGGTTTGCAAAACTACATTTACAACTTTACTGTCTTAGGAATTGTTCCATGATATTGTCTTTTGCATGGCATCATTGATGTCACTGAGTAAGAGTTCTGCAGTTGACTTTGAAATACCGTGGTTTTGTTATAGTGTCTCAGTTCTGAAATGAAATGTATAGGTTTGTAGCATGTTAGAGGTTTTGAAGGCTGTTGCTTGTGTAGCGCTTTTCTTTGTGCAAATTAGTGGACAAGAAAACACTATTGGATGGATCAAAGCAGATTAGGCTCCACAAGAAAGATAGAGAAGGATTTAATTTCAGACCATTAAGGTTTATTAAAAGTTTACAAAAGGCAAAAAAATCTGATTATTAGCAATTAATCAAAATATGAATGCATCAAATAATATGACGTTCAAGTCAAGTCAAAGTCTTACAGATCAGATGAAGAGCCAGTATGGGGATCACCTTCAAGGAAAAGGCAAAGGAAAGTCAGTTAATTCACTCTAAGAGACTACTCTAAATCTTCTACTATGCTCTGCTCTTACCTTCATCAAATAATAGTCTAACTGTAATCTACTCTCCACTGACTTAAATCACAGAATTCTAACTGTAGTATCCTGTAAATTAAAGATGGAACTCTTTTGGTTCCCACTATACACCGTACACCTGTGATATAAGTGTTGGAGAGATGAGTTGAAGGCAGGCTTAAAATTTTGAGTTCTGACATACACACAGCACTAAAAAGACCTGTAAAATGTCTCTCCGTGTGTGGCGTGGTTATTGGCGAGTACCTGGGCTGGTGGGGCGCTACAACTAGTGAAGAAATAGGGGTTCCGAGCCCATACACTGAAAGCGCTCTTCCAGCAAACTACTCTTGCGTGGCACGTATTTTACAGTTGAAGTGCAGAATCTACGCTGACACAGTGGAGTCTCAGTGCAACGCCAGCCTGTATAAAACGCTTAAAGATAAGGAAAGTGACATTGAAAATCTACATGTCGGTGGCCAGGAAATGTATGAAACAGCCGAAAGTAAAAAGTTCTGCTCCATCATGCAAATTAATGCCATATGCTATACGGAGTAAGAATGCTAAAGTGGGATGCAACCAGGTTATGAAAGTGATGCACAGCCATACTTCAGTACAAGTCAAACTGAAATTCATGTGCTCTGAAACAGAGATTAACCAGGCATTTGTGGAGAAACATATAAGTACAACGTCGACCAAATATAACAATACCTGCTTTCATGGACGAGTAGAATACAAGGTTTATCTATTTACCAAAACCACTGACTACTCATAGTGCAACTCAGTGCGCCTCCTCTGCTAAGGCAGAGGAGCGTAACCTCACTGCTCTGTGAGCAGTTGCAAAAGGAAAAATAAAATGATAATAATGCAAAGTTATTTTCATTTTATTTTTATGTCCTGGCTCAGTTGGTTTACATTTTAGGAACGGTGCAGGGCTGGGGTGTCACAGGAGCAGGGAGAAGAGTGGTGGGCACTCTCTTAAGGGCGCATGATGATTTAGCCGGCTGTCTTGGGCCAGCCAAACAGTCATGAGCACTTAGCATGCTCTCCATTCAGCTGTATTGCACAGCCAGGGTGGAGAACATGCACAGGCCCTGTCTGAGCACTGAACCACGGTGCTCAGACCAATCATGACCCTGCTGTCATGCTGGTGACAGCAGCGGCATGATTGGATAGGGGGGTGTGGGAGCCTGTGTGCTTCTGGCCTCAGGATTCGACCGAAGAGGACCGAGAGGTGGTGGCCAACCTGCACATAAGTGATTTTGTTTTCATCCCCCCTGCCCTGCCACCCACATTTAGTAGCAGCCGCCACTGGTGCAACTACGTGCTGTGAAGATACTCCAGAAAGAGGGTCAGGGATTCAGCTAGCAGAGGTGTTCCCGAGCAAAGAGGCCCACAACCAAAGCTGCCAGGTAGGGGTTCAGAACAACTCCTTAGACAGCCATCAACTAAAGAGCTCTGATGAAGAGCCAGGGTGAGATCCAAGCTCCAAAAGTCATTAAGGCTGACCCTGAAGCCAGCACATCACAAGGCGCTAGAGAAAATCTGCCTGATCAAGTTCCACAAGCAGCATCTGAGAAACCACTACTTTCCACCAATGTGTATACGGCTGCTGCATTCTTAAAACTGCCATCTGCATTTGATACAGCCAAGAAACACAATATCGGCAATAGGTTGACTGCATGGATAGAGACTTTTGAAGGTTTCGTAGCTTCAATAGGTCAAAAAGATTATAAAAAGATTATGAAGTATCTGAGGAATATAGCTGGTGAAGGAGTGAAAGAAGCCATGAAAAAGACACAACATGAAAATGGAGTAACGCTTAATCAAATCAAAACAGCCTTCAATGTCAAATTTAATCCAGTGCCAAATGTGGGTTATGAAAGATATATATTCAGTCAAGAATGCCAGAGACTAGGTGAAACCAACAATGGTTTTATTGAGAGACTGGATGTTTTGGTGAAACACTGTAAATGCAATTAATTTAATAAGGAAGTTACCTGCCTCAGAGTACTCTATAGCTATCTGTCAGATTCCTTTAGATGAAAAATACTGAAAGAAACTCTGAGCTTTAAACAAGTCCTCAAGGCTGCCCGTACTGACGAGCGTGCTGATCGTCAAGCGACTGACATGGAGGCTGGAGGTGCCCAAAGTGCGTCAGTCATGAGCATCAAAAGTAAGCCAATATACAAGGCTGAGGAACACAAGGCGATGTATCCACAGAAAAATATATGTGTTACAGCTGTGGTAAAGCAAACCATTTCGTGATGACTTGCAAGGCGAAGAGAAAAGTAAGTTTGTCACAGCGTGAAGACAAAAAATGACCCACCCAACGCTACCTCAGGGATGTTTGAAGCACTCCCACACAGCCAGTCACACCAACTGAGGCAAATCGATACCAAGTCGATTGTCATCTAAATCATTTACAAAGAGTTCCCTTAGTGTCAGTTTCCAGTGAAAGTGACAATGACAATTGTGCAATGCCAATATTTAGTTAAAAAAGGCATGCACATGTGAGACTGGTCAAATGTGGGGAACAATCTAAGGTGAAGAAAAATCTACATGAAAAAGCACTGCAAACATTCAAATATTGTCCGAAGATCACTCTAAAGATAACAAGGTGTTTCATACCATTCATAATTGATAGCGGTCCATCAATAGATATCATGCCTGAGGAGAAGTATCAAGAAGTATCTCTGTTACCCCAACTTACGAATTCAAAGACTAAAGTATACCAAGAGTCAAGGTTCATTTGTAGCCATGATAAAACATAAGAAAACTGTGATACAAGCATCTATTCATGTACTTCAAGGAACAGCTTCATGTTCCTGTTTGCTGAGTTTCAACACTGCTACTGAAATGGGACTGATATCAGGGAACTAGAATCTGAATGCTCATCATGATATTATAAGTCAATTTTCAAAATTTTCTCATGGGTTAGAAAAACTCAAAACAATGAAAGTAAGGTTACACATAAATGAGGATGTTCTTCCTGTTGCTCACTGACACAGACGAGTTGTGTTTCACTTGCAAGAAGCTGTTAAAAGGAACTTAATTGGTTGTTTAAACATGACATCATTGAATGCTCCACTGGCCCAACACCATGGGTTTCTCCCACTGTAATAGTGCCCTAAAGAGACAGTGAGGGAGCTGTACACCTATGTGTTGACATGCGTCAGGCCAACAAGGCAATTGAGAGAGACATCCTGGTCCGCACATTGCTAATTTGATAACTCAATTAAATAGTGTGAAGTTCTTCTCTCATCTCGACTAGGGGTGGGTGGAATTTGCATAGTCGCGCTACGTAAAGCTCCGCGAAGCGGTAAAAAATCTCCGCGAACACGCAGAAATTCTGCAAACACGCGGAATTGCTTGTTCCCGATGCTTTTTTCCTGTTTGCGAACGCTGTTTGGATGCTCGGGGGCCAATATCTTGCGAACACTCATTTTGAGAACGCGAACAAGCCAAAAATTCCGCGAAGCCGCGAAAAGCACAATTTTGGGCAATTCCGCGTTCTCCGCATAACGCGAAATAACCCAAATACCGCAAATTCAGCGAGCGGAACGGAATTTACCGCCCAGGCCTAGTCTCGACCTAAATAAAGGATATCACCAATTGGAAATACAGATACATTATCACCAATTGGAAATACAGATACATCACAACCTTTTCTAGGTATGTTGGTTTGTTTTGCTACAAGCGATTTGGTTTTGGTACATCCTCTGCTGTTGAACATTCCCAAGACGTCATTCGATGTATCATACAGCTTGTAATAAATGCATGTAATTGTTGTGATAATGGGGGCGTGGCCGAGCAAGCCACGATGGCGGAGGCAGTCTGCTAGGGCTCCGCGACCGGGCAGCCCGTAAGCCAACACACAGCGTCGCCCTGGCGAGGTGACCACAGATACTGGCACCGGAACAGAGGCGGAAGACGGAGGGCCGCCCGAGATGCCCGCCGCTCCCGAAGGAGAAGCTCCGACGGCGCCAAACACCTCCGAGCTACCAGAGGCTGCCGAGGCAATATGGCGGCGACTGCCAGATAGTGCCCAACGAAGCAGGAGAACCCAGCCGACAGCGCCGGCCACCCCCGGAGGAGATCGCGGGGGGCGCGGACGCGGGGTCGGACGCCCCCCCCCCCGGCCGTGGGCGCCCGAGATCAACGGCGCCTTCGGATATCCCCGGAGGAAGAGCATGGGGTGAATGGCAGTGTCGCCCTCCTGGCCGGACAGCTCACGGGCCGGCACGCTGTGTGGCCCTGGCAGGGTGCTTGCGGATAACAGCACCGGAACGGCGGCGGACGACGGGGAACAGCCTGGGGCACTCACTACTCCCGGGTAAAGTGCTTCGTCGGCGCCAGTCACCCCCGAGACGACAGAGGCCATAGCAGCAAGATGGCGGCGGCCAGCAGATAACGCTCGGCGGAGCGTGAGAACTGGGCAGATAGCGCCAGCCATCCCTGGAGACGGCCGCGGAAGGTGCGGACACGGGAAAGAGACGCCCCCCCGGCCCGGGGGGGTGGCGGATGTCCCCTCAGACCGGCCTGATCGGCCCCCGGACCAGCGGCGCCCCCAGGCGACCTCGGAGGTGGTGCAAGGGGTGAGTGGAGGTATCGGCCCCCCGGGGCTGCAACGGGCAAAGGGGGCCGCGTGACATCGGGCCACGGGAGGACAGTGGAGGGGCCCGGATGCTGCGGGGACCCCCGCCTGACCCTAACTTGGCTGCCGCAGAGCACCAGCAGAGCCGCGTCTGAGGCCATAGTGGAGCACAGTGAGGGGCACGAAACCGGTACGGCGCCGACTCCGGCCGGACGACGTCATCGTCGGGTCGCCCCCCCCCGAGGGCCGGCGAAGACCCACAGACAGAGCCCGCGGTAGCGCCGGAAAAGCCAGGCCACGACGGTGCCTACACGAGGACGCGGTGGGCAGGAGCCGCATACCGCTCGGAGTCTGGGGACATCACGCCTGACCACCTGGGGGTGCATTCTACAGTCAGGATTGCCCCCCCCCACACCCCTGCGCTTGGGACAGGCGATGCCCGGGGACCGGCAGAGGCCGGCTGCGCAGTGAGACCCCGCGACCCGTGGGCAAGCACCCGCTTTCCAATTGTATAACTCCCACAGGGGGAGTCGCCGACGGGACGACTGGCGACCCGGCGAGGCGGCCCCGGCCGGGACAGAGGAGGGGATATACGAACACATTGTTTCCCGTACGTGAAACGAACGCCCAGCAGGCCGCCGGAGACGGTGGTGGCCCCCGGGGAGGACTCGCGCCCACACCTCGCTACACCCTCGCAGCGAGAGATCGCTAGGTGTCGATTAGACATGGGGAAAACACGATCGGCACAGCAGACCACGATACCGGAGACGGCGCCGGAGCGCCGACCGCAAGCCAGTGTGATAAAGACGCCCACGGCCACGCAACCGGATCCAGTAATCACAGCCAAGCTTGACCAGGTGCTAGCGGCCATCGAGCTATCCCGGATTTCTATGGAGGAACGCCTCGGGTCCATCACCACAGACATCAGCCTGCTGCGAGATGACCATCGGAAGCTGGCGGACCGGGTGAGGGATGGGGAGACCTCGATTTTGGAGCTCACACCACTGGTGACGGCCCACAAGACTACGATGCGGACACTGAGGGATCGCCAGGCCACCATGGAGGAACGCCTCGATGATTTAGAGGGACGCTCCCGCAGATGCAACATTCGGGTGATAGGTCTTCCTGAAGGAATTGAAGGGGCGACACCACGGGACTTCATGGAGACTTGGGTCAAATCCTTCACCCCTCAAACGGACCGAACGGCCTTCTTCACCATAGAGAGAGCTCACCGGGTACCATCGGGCAGACCGCGCCCCGGGGCCCCGCCTCGGCCGGTGCTCGCCAAGTTCCTCCACTTTCAGGACAGAGACGCGGCCATCCGAGCAGCCCGAATCAAGGGACCTCTACAAGTGGAAAACAGCCATGTTATGGTGTTCCCCGACTATGCCAGGGCAGTCCAACAACAGCGCTCATCATTCCTGGAGGTGAAACGCCGGCTGCGGGACAATAACATACCATATTCACTGCTGTTCCCGGCCCGTCTCAAAGTCATTCACGAAGGCACCACTCATTTCTTCACGGCTGCTGAAGAGGCAGCCGACTGGGCGGATCACCACTGCCAGATGGCACCGCGGGAGGCCCCGGCCAGCCTTCACCCTCGGGCCGGGTTGCGCCCCGGCAGGCGCAAGACACGAAGAACACGGTCCCAGCGGTGGCACGGCAGCCGAGATCTCCGCGGTCAACGTACAGAGCATTCTCCAAGCCCGGACCAGATCCTCCAGGAGCGAAGCCGGTGAGGTACTGGATGGAGCCCCTCATATCTTCACCTCGGAGGAAGAGGAAGAAGGGGGGAACCCCCCCGGTGCGCGATCCCCCGCGGCCTCCATCCTAATAGTCCTGGACACTATGCTACAGTCGGACACGGGCTGAAGAAACACCCACACCGAAGAGTCATGGACCCACAGGTACCCACAGGACTTGCACTCTGTATGCACACGAACTGACAGGTTCACACGGCTCCAGCACCTCTATACCTGGTTTAGCCACTCAACCAGGTGACGAATAACACTCCTACGAATGCCCGGCACGCTCCAGACCCGGCGACGCCCGTCACCCTCATTGTTTTTGTTCAGAAGGTTCTGATCCCTAGATTGGGAAAAGACTGTTTGGACACATTAGCTCTGCTGATGGGTCCCACGTATTGGGACGGTTTCCCGAATTTGGTTTTAGTTACTTATTGGTTTACCCCTCCTCGTAACAGTTACAACCCTAAGGAAACCACGTACGAGGCACACGCTCGACATCACGACGCCAGCGCCACCCCACACCACCCTCTCAGCTGGGGCACGGACACTC
Organism: Triturus cristatus; assembly: GCF_964204655.1. Lineage (NCBI taxonomy): Eukaryota > Metazoa > Chordata > Amphibia > Caudata > Salamandridae > Triturus > Triturus cristatus. Next base: position 886,083,688 of record NC_140583.1, read on the forward strand.
AGGGACCGTTGCACTCCCCACGAGCGCCACCACTAGGCCGCTTTGCACCCGCTAGAACCTCATCCCATGCCCAACACGGAACTTAGCATCCTCACACTTAACACCAGGGGCCTACATACACAGCGCAAACGCTATGCCATTTACTCATACATCAAACGGCAACAAGCGCACATAGCGTTTCTCCAAGAGACTCACCTCACGGCCACAGAAGCGGGTAAATTGCAGGCCAAATGGAGGGGAACCCTATGTGCTACCACGTTTTCTGCTTACGCGCGGGGGGCGCTCATCTGGTTACGCCCGGGTACCCCATTTCAGGAAATTAGTAGGGTGGTAGACAAAGACGGGAGATATGTACTGCTACATGGGGTGTTGGATGGGCAGGCGATACTATTAGGCAGCATCTATGCGCCGAATACCGAGCAAGAGCGATACTGGGAGGCTTTGACGGGGGTATTGGCACAGTTCCCATCCATTCCCTGGGTCCTAGGGGGTGACTATAACGGTGTACTAGATCTTGCCCTTGATAGGTCTCACCCGCCTCCACGCCATTCCCCAGCTTCAAAACTCACAGAGCAACTCCACGGGTGGGTGGCACACTGGGGGTTGGTGGACGCATGGAGAGCGCACCACCCTCACACCAGGCTGTACTCCTTCCATTCCATCCCCCATAATTTACGGGTCCGACTGGACCGGTTTTTATGCTCCCCGATGCTCATCCCAAAAATATATGAGACAGATTATCTAGGGAGAGTAGTGTCCGACCACGATGCGCATGTCATACGGATACACTGGCGGCCGCCGCTTCCTCCGGTTCCCACATGGCGTCTCCCACGGGATTGCCTTACAGATCCGGCTTTTAAACATGACCATGCACGCACAATTCACGACTACTTTACCAATAACACCGACACGGCTTCGACCCGGCTGGCGGAGTGGGATGCATTTAAGGTGGTGGTGCGGGGCGCGTGCATCACACAAATAACAGGGGTAAAGCGCACATTGGAGCGATTGCTCACGGACACAGAGCGACACCTGGCGACACTCACACAGCGCGAGGATGGGGGGACGGCGTCGGCACGACAGGTGGCTGCGGCACGGTCCCGGCACGCCGAGGCTCTAAACACCCTGCGAAAGTATAACTTCAGAGCTTACGCAGCCAGAGTACACCGGGATAGAGACAAAGCGGGACCGCTTCTGGCCTGGCTAGTGAAGCAGGATACGGGCCTACACCCCATCACGGAGATTACTAACCCCTTGGGGGACGTAGTGAGGACCCAGGCAGATATCCTCCAGGTTTTTTATCATTACTATAGTACCGTCTACCGGGCACCACAATCGACCGACCCAGACGCCATTCCCCGTTTTTTAGACCCCTTACAGGTTCCATGCATTCCCAGAGCTGACAACGCCACCCTGGAGGCGAAGATATCGGCATCTGAGGTCTCACAGGCTCTCCGGGCCATGGCCTGTCGCAAAGCGCCGGGGTTGGACGGTCTACCCCTGGAGTATTTTAGCGCCTTCTCATCTCTCCTGACCCCACGCCTTGTCGCAATGTACGCAACGGCGTTTGAGAAAGGGGAACTACCTAGCTCTCTCCGCGAGTCACTCATTGTGTCCTTCGTGAAGCCACACAGGGAGCCGCGATTGCCATCATCCTATCGTCCAATTACGCTCCTCTCTGCCGACTGCAACATATTGGGGAAGATTCTGGCTGCACGCTATGAAGGGATCCTCAGTCCCCTGATCCACATGGATCAATGTGGGTTTGTCCCGGGTCGCTGTACTTCCCAAAATCTGCGGCGTCTTTTTCATGTCCAGGATCAGGTGGCTACCAGATATCCTAACGCGGCGTGCCTGATCTTGGACCTTGAACAGGCATTCGACACTCTCACGTGGCCATATTTATTCGCAGTCCTTCGAAAAGTGGGGATAGGTCCCAATTTACTTAAATATACTCAACTTCTCTATACTAATCTTACCTCCCGCGTCAGGATAGGACAATATATATCCGCGACACTACAAGTCGAGCGCAGGACCAGACAGGGCTGCCCCCTCTCCCCCCTAATTTTCGCAGTGGCGATGGAACCTCTGGCCATACGCCTGCGAGAGGGCGGAGCTGATTGGGGTATACCTATAGCAGACACGTTACACAGTGTCTCCCTGTACGCGGATGATTTGCTCCTCTACATCCGAGATGCCACAGCGGACCTTGCGGCGATTTGGGTGGCGCTACGGGACTTCGCGGCGGCATCGGGGTTGCGGGTGAACTGGGACAAGTCCGTCGTGTACCCTCTTCACCCGGGGTCCCAGCTGCGGGAGGTCCGCCTCGGCGAGAATACGCTATCGGTGGGTTCCACAGCCCCCCGATATCTGGGAGTACGGCTATATCACTCCCCGGCTGACTTGTTTGATGGTAATCATCGTGCGCTGTTGGCGGGGCTCAGATCAGCGGTGCGATTCTGGACAGCCCTCCCTCTGGCGCCCATAGGTAGACTGGCGCTTGCAAAGATGATACTGGTCCCCCGCCTTCTATACTACTTCGCCAACTTGCCGGTGATCCCACCTCACACCTTTTTCCGGGACCTGGATACACTCCTGCGCTCCCTTATCTGGGGCGCCGGCAGGCCTAGGATCGCCCTGCGCACACTGCAGCTCCCCACCACGGAGGGTGGTCTGGGGGCCCCAGCCTTCGAATCCTACTTTCTGGCAGCACAACTCCAATGGCTGTCGTACTGGACAGCTAACCGCCACATGGGAGAAACCTATACGCAACAGGGCCAAGTCCCCGTACCGGAATTGTGTCGACTGCTACTCCCTGGCTCCGACCCGAGATGCACTTACCCACTTCAGGTCTCCGTGGCCAGATGTTGCATGGTGCGGATTCACCGAAAGGCGCCCGGCACGCCGGCCTACTCTCCCAAGCTGCCCCTGGTTGGCTGGCCATGTCAGGAGAGCTATTTTCGGGCGGCCCAGCTCGGCCCTTGGACGGAGTGCGACATCACAGAGGCCGAGGCGCTATTCACCGAAAACCAGCTGATGCCTTTTGCCCACCTCACGGAATCGTATGGTCTGCCGCCAGGGCAATTCCTGCTCCACAGGCAGTTGATAGCACATTTCCAGCCACTTGCGGACCTCTCCAAGGGGGAGCCAGAGACACACCCGGTCATACATGCGCTTCTCCATATGGGCACCGGTCGCCACCTCGTTCGATGGCTATACAAGGCTATTAGACAACTACTTAATCAACCACTGGTCACCCTTCGATCCCACTGGGAGGAGGACATCGGGAGACCATTGCATGATACAGAGTGGGAGAGAGCCCTCGAGTTTCCCAAAAATGTCCAGTATAACATCCTGCATAGGGCGTATCAAACCCCGGCGCGCCTGCAACGTATTTACCCGGATGTCCCTATCTTGTGCCCCCGTTGCCGATCCCCGGATGCCCGGCTCCAGCATATGTTCTGGAGCTGCCCGTCACTGAGTCGGTATTGGACGGCTGTCCTCACATCGATCGCTGCGATAACTCAGCTCCCAGACCTACAGTCCTGGGAGGCGGTGGCCCTGGGATTGTTCCCCAAACCTAAGTCTCTCAAAGCCCGCACCCGCTTTGCTTCCCTCACACTGTTGCTAGCTAAACGGGCCATAGCCATGAGATGGCGAGACCCCCAGGGACCAACTGGGGAGGCGTGGGCGGGGGCGGTGAGGAAATGGGCGGCGGCGGAGGAGGAAGCAATCAGGGAGGAGGAGGCGCGGGGACAGAGAAAGTACCCACTAGCAATGGAATGGACCCAACTACTCTTTCAGTTCACCCAAGCCTGGCCCCCCACAGGAATGCACGGGACGCCGCTGTTGCCGCCAGGGGACACCCCCCCATCCACCCCCACCAGCCCGGGGCTTTGGAAGATCACGGCTCCCATGAGTCCTGATACTCTGACCACAACACCGAATGGATCGCATCCCTCCTTTCACACTGGCCGGGTGCGCCCCCCTAGCGCGGAGGCGGAGAGTAATCTCACCAGGTTAGACACAACAGGATTGCATGAGCAACGACGTCCCCGACCCGCCCCCAGTCTACTTCCCCATGGCGTATACTAACACGACCTACCTCGGCGCGCATACCCTGGCACACACTTCACGGTTTGTGGTTTCCCCCTCCCTAGTTCTGTCTCTGTTAAATGATTATATTAGAAGAAAAACCTAAAAAAAACGAGATCTAAGTCACCCTGTGTCGTTACCGCTGCCCCACCCTGACGCGGCCGGCCCCACATGGGGTTGTAGGCGGCTTGCTGTGTATTTTGCCCCGCCCCCCCTATGTGTCACCTAGCACTGTTACTTTGGCCCTGCCGGCCCGAAGGGATGTAGGCAGGGGTTGAGCTGTACGACTGATGATACCAATAAAGATCTTGTTTGTTAAAAAAAAAAAAAAAAAATTGTAGTGATAATATACTGGTTTTCTGAGCTACATAGAGAGAGCATGACAAAGCTCTCATGCAAGTATGTCATTTGCTGAATGATGCAGGCCTAATTCTAAATGCTGACAAATGTGAATTCCACAAGAAAAGCATACAATTCTTTGGACATGTCATTTTGACGGGAGTATGAAATCCGATCCAGCTAAAGTACAAGCGTTGCCTATTGCAAATCCCCCACAAGACATTTTCATGTTACGATCATTTCTTGGAATAGCCAGTTACTGTTCTAGATACATACAAGACTGTGCTATAGTCAGTCCACTGTTACGAGAACTAACGAAAATGAATGTGTCTTTTCACTAGTCACGAGAATGTGATACGAGGTTCCAAAAAATGAAGCAAGCTATTGAGAGTACCATGGAAATGTCCTACTTTGAGCTCAAACTTCATACAGAAGTTGTAGTTGATGCTAGCCCTGTCGGGTTAGGTGCAATCCTTGCACAGCACAACAGACAACCAAATTCCCAGAGACATATTGTGACATACACCAGTAAAAGCCTATCACAAATGGAATGTACTTACACGCAACCTGAAAAAGAATGTTTGGCAGTGGTTTGGGCATGCAAATATGTTTCTGTGCAGGAAGCCTTTTACAGTGGTGACTGATCATCAAGCACTGTTGACGATATTCAGCAATCCCAAAGCCAAAATGCATCCTGGAATTGAACATTGGAGTTTGAGCTTACAAGAATGCAACTACACTTTTCATTACATTGCCCTGGTACCCCATCTAGGACAGAAGAGGCTTACATTAATTTTATTGATCTATTATATTTGAATCGAGCACACCAGCTGTCATGTCTTTAGACCAAATTTTCACCACCTCGAACCAAGATAGAGACATGTTTATGTCATAAGACATAATTGCTCATCAATCGTGGAACCCGCATTCTAGACCTCTCACTGACTTGAAGTTAAAAAATGTAAGAAATGAGCTTTCAGTGACTCAAGAGGGCCTCATTCTGCAAGGGGCACACATTGTTATTCCCAAGAGTTTCCAAAAAGTGATCGACGTTGCCCATGAGGGACACTGAGTAATAGTTGCCACTAAAAGAGCTCTCTGTGATCGAGTCTGGTTTCCATATCTTGAACAAAGGGTTGAAAAAAAGTTGAAGACTTTTCACATATGCAACTGTCTTTTGCTTCAAGTTATGCAGTACCCTTTATAATTGTCAGAATTGCCACATCATGCTTGGGAGAAAATTGCTCTTGATTTCTGTGGTCCTCTTGAGAATGGACATCATCTTTTAGTTATTGTTGATCCTTACTCCTGTTTTTCACTGATAAAAGACCTTTCATCCATTACACTTCAAAAGGTTATTCAAAAATAAGACAGCATCTATGCGACATGGGGTGCACCTGGATTCTTAAAATCTAACAATTGCCTACCTTTTAATAGTCGAGAAATCAATGACCTTCTACATCACCTCAATATAAAGCATCCAAAAGCACTCCTAGTTAGCCCCAGGCCAATGATCTGGTAGAACGGTTCATGAGTACTCTAAAGAAAGGTGTTCTGTGCTGCATTGGAGAAGCTTGACCTCAAAGTTGTTTGATGCACTACTCTATGAGCTTATCGTTTGGCCCCTCACTCAACAACAGGGGAACGCCCTGCAACTCAACTGTTTGGAAGAGTTATGATGACCAAGCTGTCTCAATGGACCAACCTCAAATCCATGAATGAGGAAGACATTCATGCTACGGACTTTGGTCACAAACAGAAGATAAAATATATGCTGACAGTCGACGTCATGTAAAAATGTCTCCTTTACAAGAGGAGATCCAATGCTTGTTTGACACACAGTAATAGAAAGTCTGATGCTCCTTTTGAGGCCGAAGCCTTTACCGTCACTAACACCAAAGGACACATGCTGACTGCCCAGCATCCTGGGAAATCCCTTACAAGAGATTCCTCTCATTTTTGAGAAGTCGCCCATCACTCACCAAACATGGGTCACAACAGGCTGCTGATGACTCTGTGTCTGCTGATAATTCCACCTCACCTGTGCAGATCACGGTTCCAGTGAACCAATCAGGACATGTGATTCAGGCGCCACAAGACTTAATTGAAGAATTGTAATTACCACTATTTCTATGTTTATCTGGGTATTTATTCATGTATTTATTTTGTGTATTTATTTATTTATATCCTTATTTATCTATTCTGAAAAAGTTGTAACTTTTAATTTAAGAAAGCGGGAGATGTAGTGTCTTGTAAATAAAAGAACCCTGGAAATCTTTTGGTTCCCACTGTGCATCGTAGGCCTGTGACGTAAGCATTGGAGAGATGAGTTGAAGGTAGGCTTAGAATATTGAGTTGTGACTTGCACGAAGCACAATAAAGACGTGTACAATTACTCTCTGTGTGTGGCATGGTTATCGGTGAGTACCTGGGCTTGGCAGGATGCTACACTGAATACATCTATACATTGTTTGCATGAGACCATCCAATCAGGTTAAAGCGACATGATACAATTATTCGATTGTTAGATTCTCTGGAGGACTTTCAGGAAGAGCTGCTGCAGTGGGAAGATGAGGTTCTCTGGACTAGCACAATACAAGTTTCTCTCATCATCCCTCAAAGTTACCAGGATGAGATACAGGAGCCAGCCTTTGTACCCTGCATGTGTCTCTTGAATGCGCTATTCATGAAAACAATCCATGATTATCACAAAGAATAGAAAACATTTCTTTACATTGGAAAGACGGAAAACAGAGCTTGATGGTCATTAATTATAACTCCATCTTCCTCTAGATGAAAAATGTTCATGTGTCACAAAGCAAACTGCAGTAGCCATTTTATGTTAGCTACAGTCAATTTAAATATGAATGAAAAAAGACTTCAGTACAAATTATATTAGCATGTCTATGCACTAATGTCGTATTGTAAAGAAGTCCCACAAGCACTCCCACCGTGTAGCATGCAGTACAACATGCATATTCTTTATCGTAAACCACTTACATAAGTTTCTTGAAAGAGCTTTCATGTCAAGATTATGACAAGCAGGCTAGGCAGCATTTAACCATACACTCTCAAGTCCAAAAGAAAAGTCTAAGTACAGTATTTTTCCATTTTGAACTGTGTTCCAAATCTTGATTGAGCGAATTAGTGAGGTACATAAGAAAATATTTAATCTCTAGCTAAACTCCATCCTGCAAATAAATACCTCTGCAAACTGATTACACCCCTGCTCTGTGCCAGCTGTAGAGAGGTACCACAAGTGCTAACACCTATGACATGTGAGCTTATCCAAATCTAGTGCTGATATATTGGCCTGTCCATTTACCATCTGGTATCTATTCTTTTTGGCTATTATTTTGCAATGGCTATTGACAAAGTAGTTGCTAGAGTTTATTCTCTATTAGACTTTTCTTGCAGACTGTTGGATTTTACTGCAGCACCTTCTACAGAATTTGAACTTGTACATATCTATGAAAACCTACTAAACCTGTTTGATGTAAGGTGATAGATGCTGGGAAGCTGAGAGTGACAGCCTGTTGCTTTAGCTCCCTGATGATGTTGTCCCCTTGTGGCACATATGATGCTCTGGTCCTACTTTATGGACAGTTCAAGTTAATTATACTTTGTATCCAAGCTAAGGGCCTGATTTAGAGTTTGGTGGCTATATCATTGTCAGGGAGACAGAATCTGTGACCTTGATGGATATCCTGTCCACTAACTTTAGGGATTTCTGCTGGCCCTACGAACATCTCTCCAAATATCAGGAACCACCATCATGGCGATTCTTTTCAATGTAATAAAGGTTTGAAAGACAATACCAACAGCCATGATGGCCAGATGCTAAACTTTTCAAGTTTCTTGTTTTTCAAAAAAACCTCCCAAAGTAAGAGTTTTTTGTGAACAAATAAAAAACGAATGACCCACCACCCTAGGAGTTTTCTCCTAGGATGTGGGGAACCAATATTTATTTTTTCATGTTCCTCATGACCAGGTTTATCCTGGCGGTCACAGACAGGAAAAAAGGCATTACACTGTCCACCGTCCTCCCTAAATAGGATGGACAGTGTAATGTTCTTCCTCTGACAGCCCCATCTCTGTCGGAGGAAGAATTCAGGGGCTCTGTTGACATAATACTTATGACAGGTCTGTGTCTAGATGAGGCGGCCTAACACATTTTTTGACAGGCAGGCTCCTCTATCACGTATGTGATGTAGCACCCTGTCAGCCAAACTCTAAATCAAGTCTTAAGAATCAATAGCAATTCTCCTGGAACTACTGACCATTGCCTTCCAGCTTTTCCCCAGTCCATTAGCTTAATCTGTTCTCTGGACATAAAGGTTTGATGGATTGCTTATTTGCTAATCTCTTCACTCCTCTCCTTCACAGTCCATGAGGGGGAACTGGTGCTGCAGAGGAAAGAGGTGGGGAGATCCAACAAAGCATTCAAGCTGCCAATAGCATATTAATCAACCAGATGATTTTGCTGTTCAAATGAGGTGCTTGACAATAACAGGTGTAAGAAATATGTCTCTTTTCTGTTACTATCATTTATTCTGATTCTGGACATATGAAATGGGGCCTCTTGAGCGGATGAGCATAGGTAATTAGCTACTAGCTGCATGTGCTCTGCCTTAAAATTAAAATTTGTATTGTGTACAAAATTGATACATTGGTCATTTTGGTAAATCAACCACAGGTGTGAGAAAAAGGTTACATCTAAGGTGTATACCTGAAAGAAATTTTTTCCCACCTACACCAAGATAAAAGATAAAATACAAAGAGCCTGATCTAGAGTGCAGAGTATGACATTTGCACTGTAAGGGAGATGGAGTTAAATACTCTGTTGCTCTGAAGGAGTAACCATACTCCACATTTTGAAATGTCCGCTGGCCCTGCAGAGATCTCTAGTCATTGGCAGGAACTGACATCATGGCAGTTCCTGTCAATGCATTAAAAGTGTGATGGACCTCTCCGTCAAACTTGATGGCTGACTGCCAAACTTTAAAAGATTTTTCTTTTTATTAACAAAATTCTAAAGTGGGACTTTTGTTAAAGAAACAAAACCTGATTACCCCCTCATCGTATGTGGGGTTATTTCTTTTTGTTTACTATTCCTCACTATCAGGTTTACTTGATAGTGACAAACAGCAAATAAAAATATAAAACTGGCCACTCTAAATCACACAGATGGTGGTATGTCACAAAAGCCCGTGCTCCATTGAGCTGTGAGAGGAGTATGTCAGTGACAAGGCCAGAGTAGGCTCCCTCACTAACATACTTAAGGTCAACCAGCCTCTGCGGAGTACCCTATTTGCCTAACTTTAAATCTGGCTGTTAGTGGCACACATTGGGCAATGCTCTTCAAGACTGTGTTTTTAAGAAGATGCAATCTGTATTTCTAATTATATTTTCAGCATTGTCCCTTTGCAAAGTCAACTTTGAATGTGCATAAATGTTTCATTTTGGAAAAGAAAATTCAAATAGAGATGTTGCCTGGAAGTAGATGATTTGCCCAGTTATCTCACCCTTCCCTTTACATTGAAGTAACTTCCAGCAACAGAGTTTTTAACTGTATGGGTTGGAGACATGCTGGATCCCGAAAGAGTATGAATTTTCGTTGATCCTTTGTAGGCAGGAGTGAGCATACTTGGGTGGATCTTGGGAATGTTGGAGTGGAGTTGGGGAAATCATGGTCCTGCCATCTTTGATAACAGTGATGCAAAAGACTATGGGATTGCTTTACAGTATACTACTGCTTTACAGTATACTACATTTCTGAGACATGAACTACTTCACACTGTTGTACTCATAGGCAGAGACACTGCAGGGAGAGTTTACACCTGCTTACTAGAGGACTTCAGAAAGAATTTGTCTCCAATAGTATCTTGAAAGTGTGAGAGTGAACAGATGTTCAAACAGCTAAGGCATACACACATTTAATGAATTACAAGTATCAAAGTGTCCAGGTATTGCCTTTGGGAATGTTACATCTCCTGGAACCTGGATAGTGAGGAAGGTCGTAGACACAGAGAAAATTGAATCTGCTAGAAAGAGAACCAGTAGACTAGTGGCTAATGGACATTTCTCCAGGAAATCGATGTGAACTTTATCTCTGTGTTTGTGGAGTGAATAAGACCCTGCATGCTGAAGGCAATGGAGCCCAAGGAAACTCGAGAACTGTTTGCAACTGGACATTTTAATGTAGACCTGAGTGGGACTGGTCAGGAATCTACCACACATTGAAGTTTGGGCCTAGTGCTTAAGAAGAAATACATGGAAGTTTAGAGACTTTTGAAGCAGCAGGAAAGATACAGACCTTTTTCAAAAATTAGGGCTAATACAATTCTTATAAGGACTGAGGTAAGGTGCCAAGGATACCCCAACAATTCTACCTCACTGATTAGATTGTGGAGTTTTCCATATCTTGAACTTTGTTTTGACTTTTTCTGTAGATAAACAATGAATAAATATAAGCCCCCCCCCCCGAAGTCCTAATCCACTATAGATTTCTTCCCTGCCTGGCTGAAATTGTCCACCTACAATAACAATTTTGATCAGAAGTTAAAACATTTGAATGTGATGAACCACCAACACCTCCTTGAACTCACTCATCTACCAATTGGCCTCAAAAGGTGCTTAGGATTTGGTTCTTCCTAACTTTTGGGCTGAATGAACCAAAAGCATTGTGAGAGAGCTTAAATCCTGGTCCACTGAGCCCCATTGATCTGAATCAGCTAGAGTAGTATTCCTCAGAGGCTATCCACCCCAGGTGATTCAGGTGTTCCTGCCCCTGGGATTCTGGGTGATGCAGATTGCATACGTGTTTGATGTGTACAAGTTGTTATTTGTTTAGTCACACATTGAGGGTGGTGATTAGTCATACCTTTTGAAACTTTTTATTGACATGTGTCCTTTTTAGTGTGATTAGCTTACACCTACTTTATACATGTATGTTACAAATGCTGTTACTGCTGTGTTTGCTTTCATGACTTTCACTTACACATTCCCCACGTATGCATTGCACTTGGTTATTCCATTGGTTGTCCCTGATCTACTTCAAGCCATGGGTCCTGTGCACATAGAGATTTTGAGGCATGTACAAAGTGGAGTGGGGCCAAAGGGGCCAGCCTTTCAGTGGTCTCCCTGGTAGAGGCAAGCCTATTCTACAGAGAGTTTCAATTGTGACCTTTGTATACCTCTAACACTGATCATTTGCTATCCCATTGACATCACATTTGCTTTTTATGTGGGTGATATGTGAGAGTATAATACAGATATTTAACAGAGAGGGTGCATTTACGTTTCATGACCCATCCACCCAGAGGTCTCTTTGATATGACAACAGGACCTAGCAAGTGGTAAATGTGTGGGTGTCACAGAGATGAACAGCTGTGATACTGATGGGGAGGTGCTGTTTGTTACACCATTCAAAGTACACATCAGTATTCCCGATTCTTAATCTTAAACACATGTTAAAATTGGTGAATTGGCACTGTGCCCAATGTGAACTACCCAAAGAGGGCATCATGGAACAGTGCTTGGATCATACATTCCAATGTATTGGCAACAGGGGGGCACATGACATGTTTGGCCAGGGACCCCATATATCTTCGCATGTTCATGCTGAACCAACTATTTACTGAGGAGTCAATGGTAACAGGTAGGTATATGGCTTGCCATCGGCTGCGTCCATGATGGTGTTGGTCTTTATCGAGCAGCGGTGGCAGGATGTTCACGGGCCAGCTCCATGGTGGTACGGGACATGTGAAAGTGAGTAAAGGTGAGTTTGTGCCTTATATCCTTCCGTTTCTGCTTGCTCAGGTGTGGAGATTTAACCACCGCAGTCACGTCTGCAAGGAGCACATCGTTATTGGGCGGGTGGGAAAACTGGTGCTCTGCCCTCCGAAAGATGCATTGGCCTAGCCCACCGCCGACACAGTTGGGATTGACTGGCACTGGCGGCAGTGCTGCGGCGGTCTTTTGTCTATGGGAGAGCATGTATCATAATGGGGTGGTAGGACTGCCAACTTCGCAGTGATCGCGTTACCGCCAAACTCATAATTAGGCCCTCAGACATGATCTTGCACCAGACCCTTACATAATCTATTTGGTGTCCCCTCGATGGGTTTTGAAGTTTCTCTTATGCTACAGCTTCAGAACCACCTCATCTCATTTGCTTATCCCTCCCAATTGATCAATGACATAAAATCGAGACAACAAATAACGAGTCCCACAATTATCGAAAATTCAATATTGACGACAAAAAATATCAAGTGCCTATACATAACTATAAAAGTCACTTATATCGAACACATAAATATCGCTGACAAAAACATTGACTTTTGCATGTATCGACAACAAACATATCAGAAACTCAAATATTGTGACATAAAAAAACATCTATTACGTCAAAAATATGGAATACAACAATATCAAGTACAAAATTATTGTCAACACAACTAGTAAATACAATTAAAGCACACCAAAAAACAATTATGTACACAAACAACAATAAATATATCCTAATATTATAATAACCAAATATAATTAAATACAAATATTTTACAACACCCAAAAAAAACATAAACACTATAAAAATAAAACACCCATAAAATAATCCCTAAACATATTTGAAAAAGATTTATATAGTATACACATTTAAATAAAATGAACAGTATATATGTTTATATCAAAACAAATAAATCCAATAGTAAATAAATAAAATATTATTTTGGGACTTATTTAGATGTCGGGGGGCACAATTGCGGAAACAGGACCGACTGACCTCCGATTAGTGGTCCAGACCGCTTAATCATGATGCAACCGCACATGAGGCCTAATTACGATGCGGTCGGAAACGGCTCTAACCCTCGGTGGGAGCCATTCCTACTGCATCGTAATCAGCCAGTTGGATTCCTTTTCGACCCACCCATTATGATGGAGTCCGACCGGCTTCTGAGGGGCTCAGAGAGCCCGTCCGCCAGTCAGAATGCTTTCTGTAATCCCAAGGGCGGCTCTTTCCGCTCGAGGGATTACGGTGTCAGGTGGAGACAGCATTTCTGGGCTGGCCTTTCTGACACAGAAAGGCTGTCGGAACTCAACTTTGGGGGCCACCAGTAGGGCCCCCATTGATGCAAGGTCTCTGGTTGGAGGCATAGGTGCCCCCATGTTGATCCCTGCACCTTGTGGCAGGCACCTTGAGGTGCCTGCCACGATGTGCAAGGATGAACTGCACCTCACATTTTTGCAATGGGAGCATGCATTCCAGTCGGAATGCATGCTCCCATTGTAAAGTATAGGAGTGCGACCGAACAGTGTTTGGTTGCATCCTAATTAGTCTGGACTGCCGACTGGCAGTTGGTCGGTCCTTTAACCGAGACGATGTTGGGTGGAGGAAACTCTATTGTAATTAGGCCCATGATGTGGTAGCATACTCCTTTTCCTCTATGGGAACTCATGTTACGGCTGAAAACCAGCCGTAACACAACCTCCCATAGAGGAATGGGAATCTGTGTTTATCCCTGCACCCCGTGGCAGGCACCTCAAGGTGCCTGCCACAAGGTGCAGGGATCAACAACTGGGCACCAATAGCGCCCCCTCAGCCCCATCCTGAGATTGGAAACATGATTTTCGACAGGGTTTCCACGTTGGACAGGACATCCCAAAGTGGTGTATTTTACTTTTTCGAACCCAGGCCTAGTACATGGCTGGAAGGAAGTATGAGGAGTAGGAGGACGGCATCATTATTTTCCAACTAAGAGAGACCTCATGTCCGCCCAATTAGCCACCCTCTCTTCTTTTCAAAAAAATGAAATGCACCAATAGCTCTAGTCACTGAGACCAGTCCTTTGGGTTGTCCTCTTCTTGAGAGGCTATTCAAATTTGCCACCAACAAAATGCCTAATCGTATATTGTTATTTGATAGGACACACTGTCTTCTCTACTATAGTTTCCGAATTGTAGATAGTGATGTGTGTGGTGTATGTATTATTAATTATGTATTTTTAATCTTGCTAATGAAAAACATAAATAGGGGAGGCGTATATGGCATCTATAAAAATGTGAAATGTTTTTTCCAGGCGTACCAACCGCCAGGGCCAGTGGTGAAGGTCATGCCACTCCGGAGGAAGTGGAGGATGCGGCAGCTGCAGGGGGTGAGTCAGCAGCTGTGGCGGGCGGTGGTAAGTCATATTCCTTACTTATTGAGAATGATTAATACACTCGCTGCAGGGGTGTACACTCAGTACTAGTACACTGTACTTCTGCTAAGACTAAGTTGTTGTGAACACCGAACAGTTGAAGAAGACACCCTTTATTTAACATTAGCATTAGCGGTGGGGGTTGAGTAACTAATGGTGTATTCTAGTCTATCTTCAGCTCAGCAGAGACAGTTTTATGACGAAGACAAAGAGTCAGACGAGTCGACGACATGTATGACTGACAGAGAAGGATGAGTGGGTGAAGGAAGGGGCCCTGGGATGCATATAGGTAGCGAATGAAGATTAGATGATAAGATGCATGGGTAGTTGGAGGATGGGTGAAAGGTGAAAGAGCAGAAAGGATGCCTGTCTGGGTGTGTGAAACTGTATGGGTGAAAGGAATCCTCCGGGAGGTTTAAGGGGTCAAACTCTAAGGAAAGCAAGGACCCAAGGTGATTGGTTACATCTATGACAAATGTATGTTGTTGGTGAAAGACGGTTTATGATAGCCATGTTGGGATGGATGGATGCCTGGATGGCATCATAGATAGTAGGTGAAAACAGAGTCAGAATGGATGAAGAGAATGTAAAAGAAAATTAAACCGTGCAAGAGTACCAAAGCCAAGGGTGAAGATTAAGAATAAAATAATAATAATGCTAGAAGAGCAATGCACTGATAAATCAGAAAAGCCCTGGGAAGAACAAGGACTGTTTTTTGCAAGGTTTTTGATTCAAAGGTTTGAGATTGTACTTGTATTTCAGAATGGAATACTCTCTTGACTCACAGTAGTTTGCAAGCGCAGCATATATAATGTGCATGACTATTATCTATACTCTACCTACCCATAATTAATCGCCTCCCGCTCCAACTCTGAGGCCCACTTCCGCTCCAGTCCCTACCCATGTCATTGAGTGTGTCAGCCATGGGTGGCCTATCGGCTGCATGGCAACTAGTACTTACAAATCACTCAGTATGTCATCATGATCTTCATCACGTGAGTGACATGATGTTGTGCCGCCGTATATCATCATTCATAAGCATGTCATCATTGACCATCTTCATGTGCCTTATTGCAGTAGTCATGGTGAAAGTGAAATTGTCTGAGCATGTGCCATTAATTTAAGAGAGTATGGTCGTAATGGAAAAATATATAATTGTGTAGTACAGCTGCCCCACATGCAGACAGTAGTAAAGTAACATGAGTCAGCGACATGAGTATGTTTGTCTAGGGCACAAGCTCACTGAGCTGGCATGCATACAAGATTAATTGTGCTGAACAAGAGAGAGAAGAAGAATACTTCTACTCTACTCCATAGTGCCTGAAAGTCTAATCATAACATCCAAATCTTAGGGGCAGAGGAAGTGAGGAGGATAATAGAACCACAACTGCTAGTGCTACTGTGCCACTATAATTTTTATGTGTGTAATTTTTGTTACTGTTTTGCTAAGAGTATTGGTTACAATTGTCTTGTTTTTCTTTCTTGATATAGCTACTCCTCCCCAACCCACCAGGCAGGACTTAGTAGCCATGACACGGCAAAGGAAACTGGAGGCCATCTGGGATGAATATTGCCGGCTGGTTGTCCTGGTGGAGGAGGCGGCAGCTGCAGCTTCCTCCAATGACTTGACATCCCTCAGCAATAATGTTTTGCCTCCTCTAGCTGACATTTCTGATGTCAATGACCTTATAAACCACTACAACAACTCTATTGCGATCATTCCTGATACAGTTGTGCCTTTACAGCTAAAAAGACTGTCCACTAGAGACTCCAAACCATGGTACAATGGGAGCCTAAATGAAGAAAGATGCAATTTGGGACTAACCAAATGAGTGTGGAGATCCTCGTCGTCCCTAGAACACCTCAAGCCCCTGCGATCACTGAGGAACACCTAAAATAATCACACCAGAAACTCTAAAGCAAATTTCTTCAGAGTTCAACTAGACAAAGCCAAAAATTGTCCAAGATAACTGTTCGAAAGTATCAAAACATCAATATACTCAAAAACCCAACCCCTGCACAATGGGATCCTTTCTGCTGCCAAACTGCGTCATATTTGCCTCCTTCTTTATTGAAAATTCTAAAAAGATTGAAAGTGATCTCCAAACAGCAGTTGAGCTCCTCCCAATGATACTCCCCATATAGCCCAGGCCAGCATATCATCGTTCAGGACCCAGACTTTTATGGACTCTCCCTCACAAACAACGCGTCATGGGACACTTTCAAAACCCTTGATGAAAATGCCATTCTTAATATCTTAACAACACTTAAACCGTCAAACCACTTCTGCGACCCTCTACCAGCTAAAATCTTCAATGAGATTTAAGCCTCTTTACTCCCTCTCTAGACTAAGATAGTGAATGCTTCACTACTCCAAAGGGCTTTGCCAGACTGCCTATTATCAGGGCAGGTAACCCTCATTCTAAAAATACCACAGGAGATCATACAAACCCCAATAACTTTCGTCCCATCTCCACCATTCTCTCTCTGGCAAAGCTCCTTGAGAAATGCGTACATACCCAGCTATGCAATCACATTGATCAGTTCCACCTTATTGACCAATTCCAATCTGGTTTCCGTCAGGGTCACAGCAGGGAAAAAGTCCTTACCCACATAGTTGATGACGCACTTAAAATGCTAGATCAGAATAAATCTTGAATACTTGAACAAAGAATGGGATTATCAGGGGTTGTCCTAAATTGGTTTGCCTCATTTCTACACAACAGAACTCAAAGAATGTAGGTTAACCAATCCTTGTCCACTACCACTCTTGTCACTTTAGGGGTCCCCCAGGGCTCCACCTTATCACCTACTCTTTTTAACCTGTTCATGGAGCCTCTAACCGAAATTCTGAAATTTTCCAATGTACAATACCACATGTATGCAGACGACACCCAACTATACCTTAAAATCTTCTTCCCTGAGGACATTCGTCTACTCAACACAACTCTCCAAACAAAAAAAAACTGGCTAACCAGAAACCACCTTAACCTCAACTCCTCTTAATTGCCCCACCAAAAAGATCTCTCGACATTGAAGATTAGATGAAACACTTAACACTTTTTAACTGCCTTCCACAGATTATAGATTCCACAAGATTATTAGGAATTATACTTGCCAAGAATCTCAACATGCAACAGCACATCAGCTCAGCCACCAGAAGAGCAAACTCTCAAATGAGCATGCTAGGAAAAATAAAACCCTTCCTCCCCTGCGACAACCTAGAGTGTAGAGTACCGAGTGAGTCCAGATTCCATATTTAAAAATGCAATGGATCAGTCTGCAGTAGAATTTTGTTATCAAACAACAAGCAGGGAAACATTTACTTGAGTCACTTTTTGTGTGTAGAATAGATTAAATACTAGTACACTTCATGCACAACAACAACACAAACACCAATCACTCAGAGTCAGCGTCCAATGCATTTCATTATCATTACCTGTTCTTAAGGGGCAGTCCCTCTCAGCTCAGAAAGGAGGATAGCTATAGTCAATTAGTCATGTTATTTGGTGGGACTCGACGAGGCAGGCACACATTTCTTGTACTATTCTCCATCCAATGTCTGGCTTGAGAGAAATTGATTTAGGGCAAGTAAGGACTGGAGGAGTGGACTGGAGCAGGACTCGAAGGAGTGGTCTTCTTTAATGACTGCACACAGTTGCAACTCCAATCCGGCAAAAAAAGAGTAAGACAGTGGTGATGGATTTGTTGTGATTCGAACCAGAAAGACAGAGACACACACAAATAATAAAAGCAAATAAGGAAGAAAGAAAAAGTAAGAAGTTGAAAGCCTAGTTGTCAGGGAAGTAGAGCTCATCCTCACACTCTGGTGTTTCACCCAGAAGTAGGTCATCTAACACACTACATCCATGACCTGAAGAACCAGAACCTTTTGGACCTGGCGGCGCAGGGTACACCTTAATCTCCTGGGTTCTCCTGCTTAGCTACACAGAGACACGGGGACACTCTGTCGGCGTAAAAGATCAGATTTTTTAGCTGCAGCTAGTACAGTTGTCCCAGACGTACACAAGGTAGGTTCTCAGGAGACTGCCACTTCACTCCGTGGCGTACAACCAGAAGTACTAAGAAACAAAGGACAAAAATTGTGGGCGCGACCCACGAAATACTTAACTAAGGACGACTTCTTACACCAACAGAGGCCCGTCTATCGTCTCGCCTTACCATACATCATCAAAGGAAGGGCCAAGGCAGGGCGGCAGTCAGGGCAGCAGTCGTTAGTAGCCGTCAGGAAGGAGTAACCGCGCTGCAAAAGACCTTCGGACCACTTTCGACATACAGGGGTCGCTTGATGTGGCTCGCGATTCCTCCAGAATTTTCTTGCGGGGTTCCTCACGACCTTCGGGCAGAACCGGTACCACTGAAGCCGCCCCACGATGGGCGCCAGTTGAAGAACCAGAACCTTTTGGACCTGGCGGTGCAGGGTATGCCTTAATCTCCTGGGTTCTCCTGCTTAGCTACACAGAGACACGGGGACACTCTGTCGGCGTAAAATATCAGATTTATTAGCTGCAGCTAGTACAGTTGTCCCAGAAGTACACAAGGTAGGTTCTCAGGAGACTGCCACTTCACTCCGTGGCGTACAACCTTTTATAGCATATATGAAAAATATACATTAACCAAATACACACCTAGAATACATAAGAAAGAGCCAATAAGGAAAGTTGGAAAATAGGACAGAACCAATAGGAAAGGTTTAAAAACAAAGTATCAGATGACTCGAAGAAGCCTTTCCTTCAACTGTGTTTGTCACCCCTCCTTCAAACTAATTCATTAACAGATCCACAACTAACTTGCAGGTGGCGAGATACGTTTGTGTGTATTGGAGGACAGTTGTGAAACGAGAGAATGCTAGCAGAGGACAGCGAAGGCCAGACGATAAGATAAAGTCAAAGGAGAATAGCGTGAACCAACAAATAGTTGAGAAGGGGATTAGAAAAACCAGACAGGGATTAGTGTACTCGGCCAAATCTAACACCAGCTTTGCAAATAGAGGCAGAAGGCTAATTTTGACACGAAGCTTGCAGAAAAAGCAGAAAAAGACTTCGACCGTCGTGCTGCCTGAGTGAGGGCAACACAAGATGGCGGCGGAGTACAAAATGGCGGGTCGATACGATCACAATCGAAAATCAAAGTTCCTCAGACCCTCCTTTTGCCAGAACTCAGGCAAGATACTCAGGCTCATATTAATCTGAGTCAATGTCGATGGCCATAAGGTCATCGAGCTGTTGCTGTAGCATCATTCTGATATTCTCTGTTCTTTGTGACTTGGTTTTAGGGATGCACATAGTGGCACAGAGGTCGCAGATGGTGGGGCCGCAGTGCATACAAAGGCAACAAGAAAATATGATGGCTAAAACTACTCCAAGGAACGTCAATATTTTCCAACCCCATTTGGACAGTAGTCCCCAAAACCACTCCAATAATGACCAATCTTCTTCGTCTTGATGAATTGACTCAGAGATCATGTGTAACTTAGAGATAGCTTGGTATACTGTCGGAGCGTCATTTGGTATGAAAATACAGCAACTTGACCCAATCAATTTGCATACTCCACCACGGTCTGCAAGAACAAAGTCTAAGGCAACTCGGTTTTGTAAAGTCATGAGACGATCTGCCTGTAGTTCTGCCGTGATATTACTTAAGGCTCCTACAGTGATGTCTATGGTGGTTTCTACGAAACGAACCAATTGCCTTATATTTCTGCTGTTGGCCAGTGGACCCCAAAAAGGAAGAAATCCTTTGAGGAAATCTCCTCCCTCTGGTCCTGCTGTGTCCTTGGAATTAATAATCCCTCTGCCGTATCTATTTCGATTATGATTTGCAGAAGCGGTGTATGTAGGGGGAAGAAGGAAAGCTATATAGCAAGTACCGGAGAAACCCGTTGGCAACCACGTGTAAGCCCTATTATAAAAAATGAAATATGTGCCTTGAGACGGCACTAGAGGAGGCGAGTTTTGAGAGGAGTAGACATATGTGTGGGAACAGCTATTTCTTTGTATAGTGTCAGCAGACTGACCATTTATCTGTAGACAGAAATTGCCCTGATGTGGTATAGTCCAAATCGGTGAAGACTTTCCTTTTTTAACTTTATCACTAAGGCTGCTGACATAATGTGTGACGTTCCAGTTAGTGTACGCTTTTCTTTCGTCAATGGAGATCTTACTATTTTCCATGATTTTAGCCATAGCTACCATTCCCTTTATCAATGAACTATGACTAAAATCCGGACCACCAATATATGAACTAACGGATCGTTTGAATTTGCTATGATAGGCATTGGAGAAGATAACAAAATAAGCCCAAGCAGAACCTTCATAGGGGAACGGGAGAACTAAATACGGCATTCCTTTTTCTACGGTATGTGGCATGAGTCCACACACCCAACAGTCAGTTGCATTGATCACTAATTGATGTTGATGTAACAACTGGACAAAGGAATTGTTGTAATATTCAGTTCTTCTAATGAGTTCATGTTGAGGAAGGGTATGAAACAGATGTGGGGAGACAGTAGAAGAAGACGAAGAGGTAGAAGGAGAGACAACTTTGCTGCAGAGTAATAACAATCCAATTTATACATGCCAAAAGAATACACAATAATATAATAATACATATAGCAATACCACAACGACTATACATTAATTTACACTGATTCATTTTATCTTTACTTTCTCTTTTGCCTAATGTAGTTTCCATCTTTCTAAGTGGATGCTCACGGCAATCTTCCTCAATCACTTAGTCACGATTGTTTGCCGTCCTATGACACTGCAAGTCCTGCAGGCCTATTGGGTGAACAACCTTTACAACGCAACTTTTACACCGCACTACCATTACAACGAAACTATTACAACGCGAAATCTGTTACAACGCATGCCATTACAACGCATGCTATTACAACGAAATGCACTAGATGGCGTGCTAACATTAGAAATAGTGTAGTTTTACTATCCAAACACCTTCCCTACTGCAACGTGGACTGGAGTTAGAATAGTAAATTATACATTTCTAATGTCAGCACTCCATCTAGTGTACGTCGTTGTAAAAGCATGCGTTGTAAAGGCTGGCGTTGTAACAGATCTTGCGGTGTAAAAAATGCGTTGTAACGGCATGCGGTGTAAAAGCATGCGTTGTAACGTCATACATCCGGCCTATTGCCACTACTCAGGTCGCAACTAAGACTCCTACCATGACCTTGCAACCGGGACAGAATACTACATAGGAGAGAGAAATCTTAAGAGTTCTTTGGTCTAGGTCTCAAATTATAACGTTCTTTATCTGGTGTAGTTTGGTCTTGGAACAATGTTCGTGAATTGGTCGTATTCAAGCGACGATGTGATGGTATTGCTTCCTGAAGAATGTCGTCGTCCTCTTTCTCAGACAATGTTCCATTCAGGTGTGCATCACTGAAAGGTACGAATCGTGGAACTTTTTCACTTTCTGAGTCACCAATACCCTTACGAACCCACTAATCGAAGGGCAGAGGCAAAGGCACTTTCTTAGAATGCACACCGTGAATCCAATTTTTCTTTCCCTCGACTTTGACTGCTGTTCTCGTGGTTAAAAGTACCAACCGAGGCTCCTTCCACCTGGGCTCCAAATTTTTCGTCCTTTGGAAATTCTTGGTACAGACCCAGTCACCTGGTCGGATGGAATGACCTGGGTCTGTAGAAACCTCCGGCAAAGCACTCTGAACCTGTTGATGGAGAACACGCAATTTAGTTGTAAGGTCATGCAAGTAGTCAATCAACATTGGATATGGTAAGTCTGAGTATTTCTTAGGGCGAGGGACTCCCCATACGTTAGCCGGGCGTCCAAAAATCACTTTGTAAGGGCTAAGTCCCAAACGAGAGTGTACTGCAGTTCTGGTGGACAGAAGAGCCAGTGGCAAAGCATCGGGCCAATTGAGTCCTGTACTAGCCTGAACTTTTGCTAGCTTTAACTTTAAGGTTCCGTTGTAGCATTCTACTAAACCCGCTGACTGTTGATGATTTGCCGCATGAAACTTTTGCTTGATACCAAGACCCGCACAAACTTTTTGCATGACTTGGGCCACAAATTCGCTCCCATTGTCACTCCAGACAATGCGCGGCAAACCAAACCTAGGGAAAAATTCTTTTAGTAGAACTTTAGCTGTGGATAAGGCTGTGTTGTCTTTTAGAGGGTATGCTTCTAACCATCTTGAAAAGGCGCATACTACCACCAGTACATATTTGAGGTTGTTGCATCGCTCCATATGAATATAATCGATCTGCAACACCTCAAATGGATATGTCGGAGGAGCAAAGTGACCTGCTGGAGTTGGGGTTCCCTTTCCCGGATTGTACATTAAACAAACAATACAATGTTTCACTATATTGTCTGCACACTTCGGAATCCCTTCATTTTGCCACACTGGAGCTAGAAGCTTGCATATACCTTTTGCACTTAGGTGAGCTGGACCATGTGCCATAGTGACCACTGGCAGCACATAGGCATCTGGTAGCAGCCAACGTTGGTGCTCAGATAATTCCACCCAACATCCCATCTCATCCAACATTCCTGTACTTTCTTTCCACTTGCTCAACTCTTTCTCTGTAGCCTCTTTCTGAATCGCTCTTACACTTTCCACTGTATCCTCATACATTCCTCTCTCTCTAACCCAATTTGCAGGACCCGCCACATACATTCGACTTGTTACGTCTCTCGCTGTCTTTTTCGCTACTTCATCTGCAAATGCATTTCTTCGACCGACATCATCTGTAATCTTTTTGTGGGCACTACACTTCACAATTGCTATTTGGGCAGGCAAAGAAAGTGACTCAAGAAGATCAGTCACTAATTGACCATGTTGTATTTTAGTGTCATGAGAAGTAAAGAAACCCCTTTCCTTCCAAAGACGCCCAAAATTAAACGCTACACCAAAGGCATACTGACTGTCGGTATACACGTTTACTCTCTTTCCTTTTGACAACACGCATGCTCTCATTAATGCTATCAATTCTGCTGCTTGAGCTGAATTGTGTCTGATACGTGCGGTTTCCACAACTGTATATATAGTAGTAACAGCATAGGCTGAAACTGTATCTCCATTAGGAAGCTTGAAACAAGAACCATCCACCCTTAGAATTCCATCCGGACTCTCTAGCGGCGTATCTTTCAGATCTATTCTTCCTTTTGTCTCTTCCTCGGTACGGAGGAAACAATCATGTTGTTCTTGGTCATCTTTGTCCACTGGAAGAGGGAACAAGGTAGCTGGATTTAAAGTATTACATCGTTTGATGTGCACGTGACTAGCCAAAAGCGTCAACTCATATCCAGACAAACGAGCACTCGTAAGATGCTGCCTTTTTGTTCGGTTTAGTAAGGTGTCCACTGCATGCGGCACCATAACAATGAGTGTGTTATCTAACACTATTCCAGCAGACTGCCTAATAGAAATCGCTGCTGCTGCTGTTGCTTTGAGACAACTAGGCAATGCTTTAGCTACTGGGTCTAACGTAGCCGAAAAATATGCACATGGTCGTTGTTTGTTTCCAAATCGCTGCGTTAAAACTGACAACGCACAACCCTCTTTTTCATAAACGTAGAGCGTCAAGGGCTTACTGTAATCGGGAGTACCCAATACAGGAGCGGAACATAGAGCAGTACGTAAGTTAGTAAAACTCCTCTGACATTCGTCAGTCCATGGAAGGAGCTGAGGCGTATCTTTCAAAGTGAGCGCCAACAAAGGCTTGGCCAACAGAGAGAAGTTAGGGATCCACTGCCTACAATAAGAAGTAATACCCAGAAAGGCACGTACCTCCCTTTGTGTGGATGGCACAGACATTTGCGCAATCGCCTGAATTCATTCTGGGGTTAATCGTCGTCCCTCCTTTGATAGGAGATGACCCAAATAGGTAACCTCTCTACGAACGTATTGTAATTTTGAAGGTGAAACCTTATGATTTAGATCAAACAGATGGCGTAACAATGCAACAGTCACATCTTTACAAATATCTTCTGAATCAGCAGCAATCAACAAGTCATCCACGTATTGGATAAGGGCAGTACCAGACGGTAAATGAAAAGCATCAAGATGACATTTTAAAGCTTGACTGTAAATAGAGGGACTTTCGCAATAGCCCTGAGGTGCGCGCTTAAACCGGAAGCTTAGGCCTCCAAGAGAGAAGCCAAAAATATCCCTACTCTCTTCAGCAATGGGAATACTAAAGAAGGCATTCTTTAGATCGATAACGGAAAACCAAGTCGCTGTGGAAGGTATCATTGTCAACAAAGCAGTGATATCTGGTACTACGGGAAATTGCGGCACAACAATTTTATTTACCTCCCGGAGATCAATCACGAAACGATATACAGGAGGCTGAGAAGGATCAGTGCGTTTAAGAACAGGAAGAATAGGACTATTGCATATGTTACCTCTCGTTTCCTCAACCACATCCTTCTGAATCAAATCATGAATGATTTCCAAAAGCGCTTTTTCACCTTCAGTAGAAACTCTATACTGCGGAATACGTGGCAATTCAACATTAGGCTTAAGAGTGACAACATAAGGTGGAATCTCAAGACAACCCACATCGTTCGGACCCGTGGCCCAAAGCGTTGCTGGAAGAGAAAGCAATTCAGGTGGAAACTGATCTTTGGACAAATACATTGGCGAGATCAGTTTCTGTCCTAAAGTAAGATGTACACCAGAAGAAGAACAATATATCGTAGCATGCATTCTTTTCAATAAGTCCAGACCCAACAGATTCTCACCGCAACCATTCGTCAAGAGAAGTGGAGCTTCCAAATCATAAGGGCCAATTGAAATATGCAAAGGGCAAGAAACCGGGTTACGAACAGGGGCGCCAGAAAATCCTACAGAAACATTCGTTAAGCCAGACAAAGGTGCCCCAGGGAGTTTGGAATGAATGATAGAACTTCTCATCGCACCAGTATCTAGGAGAAATGGCTCTGAAACACCCATTGTAGTGACGTTAACATAGGGTCCATTCTGATCTACTGGAATCGACACAACTCCCTTACTTTGTCCATGGCTGTCCTAGTTAGTGTGAAGATTTTCATTCTCGCTTTCAACATAACAATTCTCATTATAATATTGCGTAGACCGAACATTTTGCTGATCAAAATAGTTCACAGAATTGGGAGGAGGAAGGGAACGTTGTTCTTGAGTTGACATACCTCGACCTCTACCTCTGTTTGCTGACTGGAGGCCAGCACGACCTCGTGGAGCAGATGATGCTCCATTGCGCTGCAATAAAATCGGACACCTACTTTTAAAATGACCTTCTTCTCTACAATAGGCACATTGATTGGGACCTAACAAAGGTCGAGAAGTATATGGCTCAGGTTTTTGATACAACCTCTGAAACTGCGGAGGCTGTTGAAAATGAGGCTGAACATAGCGAGGAGGATAAGCTTGTTGCAAAAGAACCTTTGTTTTCAGTTCTTTCGTCTTTTTCTCTTGCTTTTCTTTTTCTTCTTTATCTCTGTTTTCATAATATTGTGCAGTAGCCAATATCTGGGCAGAAGAAGAAACAGCCCATGAACTTTCAGAATCTTTCAATTTGTGTGACAACTCGGGAAGCAAATTAAATACAAATTTGTCCACCCTCTGTAGCCATATCTTGACCACTGTGATCAATAAATGTCTCCTCGACACGAGTGAAGAAATCAGAGACACTCTCATCTTTCTTCTGTTTACATGCTGCTAATTTATCCCAGTTAACTCTCAAGGCAGGCATCATCGTTTTCATTAATATAATAATCCTACCAGGGAGTTCCGAAATCAAAGCGTCAGGCTTTGCACCGCCCACTTGGTCTATATCTGTGGCAGTTATAATATCCCAATTAGCACCTGATTCCTGTGCGTGATTCTCTTTATGAATCTTAGCCCATATTTTCTGTGGAACTACATTTCCCATCAACATATCAATATCAGCTAGATTCATGATGCAAGCATCAACTGTCTGTGTAAATTCTTTATAATAACCTGCAGGGTTCTTACGAGGATCCGGTAGAGTCTGCTTAAGAGCCAAAACTTCAAATCGTTTCCATGGAACATGTACCCATATACGTTGTAAATTAGCAGGAATACCTGGAATATTACCTACTGCTGCAACCTCTTCCTTCCAAACTGGAGGAACCTCTCTCATGGGATAATTTTTCAGTGTCAGCCTAACCGACAGATCAGAATCAAGGAAAGCCTGAGAGGACAATAAGGATCAATAAGAAATAAGTGTCCTTACAGCTTTCTCAACCTTAGAACCCACAACAAGTCCTTTATCAAAATCAGCCTGAACATCTAACAGATCTTGTGGGATCAGACTCGAATTCACATCTTCCCATTCTTTAATGAGAGTATCACACATTGCATTAAAAACATATCTTTGCGTAGGCGCATTCCATTGTGAGAAAGTAGGCATAATGTCAGGTACACTATACTGAGGACCTTTCTTGATCCATTTACGTGCAAGAGAGTCCAACCTTTCTCGTTCTTCAAAATCTGGGAACTGACTGCAAGATTGTCTTCGAGCAAAAGCCGGAGACACATTTAAAGCTTCAAAGAAAGGAGATAGAATACCAGTGACGGTATCCGTAAGACGCTTACGCACAGACGGAGAATTAGACATAAGAATAGGGGACAAGGTATTAGGCAAACTAGTGGAAGGAGAACCGATAATTGCAGGAGGAGCAGAAGGCAAAGGAGATCGAAGATCAGAAGATGAGGGCAAAGAAGTTGAAGTTAAAGGCAAAACTGGCAGAGGCGGTAATATTGGAGGAGGCAAATGCGGAAGAGCCGGAACAGGCGGAGGTACCACTGGCAGTTGAACAGGCTGTAACAACTGGGGTGCATTAGTACCTTGTACATAGGGCGGAGGCAACCTCAATAAATGGGACATTAGGGGATCTTCTTCTAAGTCTTTCTTGTTATCGGAAGGGGAAACTGGCAACACCGGATAGCATTTATCTATCGTCATACGATGCTGTCTTTCTGAAATTTCCATCGCATTATTAATTTCATCATCTTTGAATTGTTGGGCAGCCTGTATAATTGTCATACCCTGTGCTTTCCTATCTCGTTTTGCCTGCTTAATTTCTCTCTGTTTGGCTTCCTTACGCCAAAGGCGGAAAGAGTCAAACATTGCCGGTCGGGCTTTTCTTTTGAATAGAACTGCTTCCAAATTATCTAGCACATCAGAATCGAAACTACCATTTTCTGGCCATTTTAAAACACCATCTTTCTTCATGTATCGAGTCCATGCCTCGTTAAAGGCAATGGGGCCAACACCATGTTTTGAATAGAGCTCATATGTGGGAGTTCCAACCGAAGGAATCGCACAAGAGTCCTCAAGTCGGGAATCCCTATTACAACCTAAGCAACAAAGTTTTCCAAACTTAGTCAGACCAGGCATCTCGTGATTTCACCTGACTGTTCACAAACTTCAAGGGGGTAAAACTCAGTTTACGCTGCACAAATGCACTTACCCTCGGCTTCGGCTATTGTAATAGTCGAATCTAAGGACCAGAAGTACTAAGAAACAAAGGACAAAAATTGTGGGCGCGACCCACGAAATACTTAACTAAGGACGACTTCTTACACCAACAGAGGCCCGTCTATCATCTCGCCTTACCATACATCATCAAAGGAAGGGCCAAGGCAGGGCGGCAGTCAGGGCAGCAGTCGTTAGTAGCCGTCAGGAAGGAGTAACCGCGCTGCAAAAGACCTTCGGACCACTTTCGACATACAGGGGTCGCTTGATGTGGCTCGCGATTCCTCCAGAATTTTCTTGCGGGGTTCCTCACGACCTTCGGGCAGAACCGGTACCACTGAAGCCGCCCCACGATGGGCGCCAGTTGAAGAACCAGAACCTTTTGGACCTGGCGGTGCAGGGTATGCCTTAATCTCCTGGGTTCTCCTGCTTAGCTACACAGAGACACGGGGACACTCTGTCGGCGTAAAATATCAGATTTATTAGCTGCAGCTAGTACAGTTGTCCCAGAAGTACACAAGGTAGGTTCTCAGGAGACTGCCACTTCACTCCGTGGCGTACAACCTTTTATAGCATATATGAAAAATATACATTAACCAAATACACACCCAGAATACATAAGAAAGAGCCGATAAGGAAAGTTGGAAAACAGGACAGAACCAATAGGAAAGGTTTAAAAACAAAGTATCAGATGACTCGAAGAAGCCTTTCCTTCAACTGTGTTTGTCACCCCTCCTTCAAACTAATTCATTAACAGAACCACAACTAACTTGCAGGTGGCGAGATACGTTTGTGTGTATTGGAGGACAGTTGTGAAACAAGAGAATGCTAGCAGAGGACAGCGAAGGCCAGACGATAAGATAAAGTCAAAGGAGAATAGTGTGAACTAACAGATAGTTGAGAAGGGGATTAGAAAAACCAGACAGGCATTAGTGTACTCGGCCAAACCTAACACCAGCTGTGCAAATAGAGGCAGAAGGCTAATTTTGACACGAAGCTTGCAGAAAAAGCAGAAAAAGACTTCGACCGTCGTGCTGCCTGAGTGAGGGCAACACAAGATGGCGGCGGAGTACAAAATGGCGGGTCGATACAATCACAATCAAAAATCAAAGTTCCTCAGACCTAAGTCGCTGCCATCATCTTCCTGCTGCGCTACTTCAGGTATGGTATAATCCGTTGCTATGAAGTGCTGATTCATTTTGATCATGATTAATATCTCAACATTTTGGGATGAGAGACTGGTCCTTTTCACTGTTACAACGGCACCAGCAGCACTGAAAACACACTCAGAAGAGACACTTGTAACAGATAGTTTATCACCAGCCTGCTGAGCACTGGCCATTGGCCCCTTTTCCCAAACCAATACACCAATGGGTTTTGATCAATGTAGACCTATCGGCTCATCCAGATACGCCTGGACCATCCACTCAATGCTCAGGGGTGCTCCACTTTGCTCTGCCTCTTTTGCATTGGCCTTAGTACTGGACCTAACAAGCCCTTGCCATACATACCATTCCTGTGCCGATTTTACTGGGGTTGATGATCCAGTTCTTGATGTTGTTGATGTTGTTCTTGGTGTTGTTGGTGGTTTTGACTGCTGTGAGCCAACCACACTGCCCTCAGGTGAAGGTGAACTTGACGCCGGCTGCCCTGCAGAACTTGTTGTGGGCTGGAGTTGTGGGCCTCTAATTCCCAGCCATTCTTTTTCTAAGCAACTGGATTCCACCTGCTGTCCACAGCGTGGGTTTCAGAGACTTTTCAAATACCCACTTGGGATTTTATGTCGCAATAATTAAAGCGCATCGCAGCTCACTGGAGTTTGGAATTTTAAAACACTACGGGGGCCAGCAGGCAGTGCGCTTGTTAACGCCCACAGGGGCGGGCCTCAGAAGATTACCAGGTGTTTGTATTAATGTGATGTGACTGTTATAGATCTTTTACGCCCATGATTAAGTGCACAGTAGCACGAAACGCGTTGGGCTCTTGATACTGTTGGGAAGTGCTCTGGCTCCACTCTGCAGCTTTTCCATTAAAGCAATGAAACTTACCTCTGGTGTGTGGCATTCTCAAGAGGACACTCTTTTTGTTGGATGGATATATATATATATATATATATATATATATATATATATATATATATATATATATAAATATATATATATATATATATATTCCAAAACAGAAACGCACGCCACCATCCGATGTGCGTAATCAGGCCACACCACTGTGCTTCGTTCAAAAGTAGGTTTTATTCGGACGGAACAGAGTAGCATTACTCGTTTCGGCTCCGCTGAGCCTTAATCATATGCCAGCACCCCTACAGTCACCACCTGATCTGTTTTTAAATCCGGTATTCATTGACAGTGACAAGGGACCAAAGTCCTATTTCCTAATGGCAACCAATCAGCCTCAGAGTGTAATTGCAGTTCAAAATATAGTTGTGTTATATATATATATTTTTTGAAGAGAAAATAGCACCCCTTATCTCACAACCACATCACCTCCTTGCTGAACAAAAGAGAAAAAAGTTATTATGAGTGCCAGAAACCACACCCCTCGATCCATGAATATCATTTGTTTAAGAGGTTTGCTCACCCTGGAAGAAAATTACTCATGCCATTGAAATGGGTAATGCTTCTTCTGTGCTCAAAAGGTTCAATACATCAAGATAT
This sequence comes from Triturus cristatus, assembly GCF_964204655.1. NCBI lineage: Eukaryota > Metazoa > Chordata > Amphibia > Caudata > Salamandridae > Triturus > Triturus cristatus. Next base: position 886,114,483 of record NC_140583.1, read on the forward strand.
GTCAGAGTGAATTGAAAAACAAGATTGGGGTGCCAGTGGCCCAGTCAGACAACTTTAAAGCTCAAATCAGGTAGGGAGGCTTGTCTTTTGGTCCTCTTGAGAATCCATCCTCTTCACATCATTAGAAACCTAATAGCAAGAAGTATGTTTCTTCTTAGATGTTGACATCATTGCCCAAAACCAGAACATAGGGCCTTATTATGACTTTGTTGGTCTCGGAGTGGGGCAGCACGCCGCCGCCCCTCCCTGAGACTGCCAAAGCCATAAAAAATGTCCAACAGAGTACGACTTTTAAAATCTCTGGCAGGCAGTTCTTTGGCAGTCTCATGGCTGTGCCTTTGAAAAAGGCACCAACATGGGAGCATCAAAGGAAGTTCCTGCAGGGCATGGACTGTCAAGCCAATGCCCTGCAGGAACTTGGGGTGCATGCAGACATGAGGTCACATAATTTGCCCCCTGCATGCACCCCATGACACAGAGGCACATGGGTGCCCTACACGTCTCCCTTTATTTCCTTACTGCCACACTTTTCTTGGTGGTCGCACTGCCATGAAAAGTGTGGCAGTGAGGAAACCGGTAATATGCTTGGTGGGGCAAGCATATTGTGGCCTCTAGACAACTGCAGCACTGCCAGGGATCTTAAATCCCTGGCCGTTGTGGTGGTGCCAATGCGGTCTGACTAACCATGTTGAAATGAGGCGGGCTGACCACCATTGCGTCAGTGCCTGCACCTCCACCGTGGCTACGGCGGTCCGATGAACTGCCATAGTCATTACGGCCCATAGTAACAGTCACAGGTCTAATAGGCTTTGGGGCTATAGGAGTTTTTAGAGACACTGCACTGGCTTGTTACTGTGAAGGCCTGAACAATATCTGATCTCCAGAGGCTGGAGCCTTAACCCACCCAAGAGACTGGCTGTCCCAGCCCCTGGCCAGTGAACATGCCTTCCCTTACTCCTACCCCTCAAGAAGAGAGTGGAGGTTGGGAAGAGGCATGGGAGAATGGCCTGAAAATGATACACTAAAGGAGCTATGAAGTCATGAAAGGCTAGCCAAAATGTAGCAGTTCTAGGATCAATTTTTCCAGTATGTCTATTAACAATGATGTGTTATGAAGAATCAAACCACGCACCTACACCATGTATATAGCATGAAAAGTGTGTACATTGCATGTGTCATGGTGGGAAGAAGCAACAGCATAACAACGGTATAAAAACCATAAAGGTCAGATTGTGAAAATGACGAAATAGTTCAGTGGTCCCTTATCTGAAGGCCTTGAGATGGCTAAGGTTAGGGTCATCATGAGGGGAGAGACAGTCAAAGGATATAGGGGACTGTGGTGCAGACACAGCACTTGCAGCCAAAGTCCATATGGAGCCAGCTGAAGTCAGTTGAAAAGATATCAAGTTAAGCCTAAAGTACCAGACGTGGCAGCTGGCATGATGGTTAATAGAGATGAGATTTATGGCTTTTCAGGAAAATATGTATGATTATGACCTACCTCTGAGTGGTATGAGAAATAGTAATAAAGCTACAGCCTTCTAATCCCACTAAGCATTTCCACTACACAATCTTGATATGTCTTGGGAAAAGGAGAGGCATGAGTGTATGGGTAAAGCAACCTAGTCTTGTGAAAAGACAAATCAATCTGACCTAGTGTGAGCGGATGATGGAACGGCACCGTCATTTGCACATATCACAGAATACACATTGCCATTAGTAATGAAAAACAGAGCAACATAGTATGAGCACAAAGAATGTCTAAGAGCATGATTACGACTTTGGTGGTCCTACTGTTAGGTGGCAATGTACCGTCTGCTGTTGGAACGCCAAAGCCGTGGTGCGACTGCCTGCCAGAGTAGGAGTTAAATCCTGGTCTGGAGGGTGATCCTGTGGCGGTCTGATAGCAGCTGCTGTTAGGTTCATAGAAGAACCTAACATACAGACCATCATATTCAGAGCGCCGACTGCACTTTCCTGCACGGTGTGGCATACATGCCCAGGCTCAGGAGAGGCAGGGGCCCTCTTAGTTGCCTCTCCGCCACCCTTTTCATAGCAGTCTCACTGCCGTAAAATGGGCGGTGGACAGGCAACTTGAAATATGCTTGGTGGTGCCGCAGCGGTACCGTCTGCATATTGCTTCCCCTGTCAAACCCGCCTCTGCCGCATGGGATCCTTGATCGCAGTGGAGTTGGTGGTCTTGTGGCGGTCGGACCGCCACACTCAAAATACTGCGGGCGGACCCACAGTGTGACGGTGGTCGGTGCAGCGGTTCTGTGGACCGCAATGCCCTTAATCAGGCCTGAAGATTTAATGTGATCACTGCTCCTAAATTTGAGAACCTTTTGTTTAAAGCTAGAGAAATCAGAAACTGATTAGGTAGCTCGCACATTAAATTTCACTTCATCATACTGGAATGAAAATTGTTTCATTCCCATGGGTATTGAAATGCGCAAAGCAGGGCAAGACCTTGTATATCGATCTGGTACTTGGAGCAGATGTTAAATGATGCCAGATCTATAGCCTAATGGATGAGGAAAATCATCACCTGGGGAATATGTGAAGTACTACCTTGGTTCAGCCAAAACTCAAAGTCCTCTGCAGCATCACCTTTGTTTGTCGTTCCTGGGCCAACAGAGAACTCCCTGCATCTATTTATTATTGCTCCTTAAATAACATTACTAATAAAAAACAACAGTATCCCCTACCTCTAATGAGAGTACTCTTCAACCAAATAGGATCTGTCAAGATATATACCAAATTAGGCTTGTGAGGAGCATATCACCTGGTTGGAATAAAACAAGGGTATGAATGGAAGATGGCCTTTTTGCACAGGGTATGGAGTATTTAAATATTGTGCCATACCTTTTTGTTTATGTAATGACCCACCTCGTTTTATAGCATTCAATTAACAATGCACTTTGTGAGTACTTAGATCATTTGGTAACTGAATATATAGGTGGTATTTTGGTAAAGTCAGAATCTGAAGTTGATTATGCACATCATGTTTGTCTAGACTTATAAACCCTGCAACAACATCACTTGAACAGCAAGTGGGAAATTCACACAAACATAGTCGAGTTCTTAGGCTTCAATATTTGAAGTGCTGGTCCATGAATGGCAAAGAGGATGCTCCAAGCAAAAATTAAGTAGCCATCCCCAAAGTAGGTAAAATATTTGCACTGTTTCCTGTGGTTTACAACTTCTACAAGTTTACAAGTTTTATTGATCAGTTCTCTCAGATCCTGGCTTCAATAAAAAGGTTTCTAAGAAAATGTGTTTCTTCAGTTGGTCAAAAGAGGCCCAATAAGCCCTTGAAGCTTTGAAAAAAAGTATTCAGCAAATGCAAGTGTTAGCCCACCCAAACATCAAGTTACCTTTCATAGTGGAAGTTCTAAGTGTGCCTCAGGAGCCATCTTATCACAATGAAACATTAAATATGGTCATCTCCATTCAGTGGCCTATCTATCTCAGAAATAATTGCCCTCAGAACATTACATGATTGTCAAGAAAGAGCTGCTTGTGATTCACTGAGTCTCTCAGGAACAGGGTTATTATTCACTTGGTGCTCATCATTCAGTAACAGTCTTTATGGATCATTGTAATCTGCAGTACATAAATCCATCTCAAGCAATAACTCTTTGTCAATTATGTGGACTCTAGTCTTTGCTTATTTTAGCTTTGTCATCATGTTTCATCCTGGTTGTGAGAATCACAAAGTACGATACTCTATCTCAACATGAGTCTTCACCAAAAAACACACCCATCAACCAAACAGTCGATGAATGCCCTCAAACTGCTGATCGCCAGATACCATAGGTACCCACCACAGAGTCATTCCTTGAAATGGTTAAGAAAGAGCTTGCTGAGTCCTACTGGTCAGACTAGGTCAAACTTGGTACTGACAGGAAAATTCAGCAAGGCCTGCCTTTAAATATACAGAAACTATTTGTTCGATCTAAAGCCCTGCAACAAGTGGTTTCCAGTGGTATCATATCTCGCATTGCTTGAGACCTTTGGCACAGCGAGCACACGAACCACATTTGGACATTTCAATCTCTATTAGATTGTCTACTGTATCAAACAACATAGCAATGCAAGGAATGCTTGAAATAATGTCAGTGATACCTAATTTATAAGACATAAGTATGCCAGAATTGGTGTGGAGTTGTGTGTGTTTCAAGCTGGAGGAGGCCTGGCAAGTCTCTGTCTAAAGTGGCATCGTGAGTGGAAAAGGTTGGACTGGCATACACCTTGAGTGATTGGCAATGGCTGAGATTAATTAAAGCATTCCTTTCATTACCTAGTTTTTTGCATTAGACTCCCTAACGGCAACAGGTATGCCAAGATGTGGGACCCATGCTCAAAGTGCCTCAGAACTCAAAGTACACTTCACTGATGAGGCCTAAGTAATTCAATAGTGGTCTTGGGTGGTGTGTGTTCCTGTCTTGAGTGTCCTGGCAGTTCAGAATGACTGTTCTGATTGGAGCAAGATTGATTCATACATGCCAAGTTTCTGACAAGAGTGGCCTAATGGGTGAAAAACAATAGACTAGAATGTGGGCTGAGCAATCGCCAGTGGATGAGATAAATTAAAGTATTCCTTCCATCACATTGTTGCTTATTACGGTTGATTCTCCCTTCTTCCATGGAAAGCCTTTATGAGTCAAAGATAGCATAATTCTGAAAGTAATCACCACAAATAACCCAGCTCTAGTTGGTTGGCCTATCACTCACCTGTTGCCTAACTCCCCCAATGAGAAAGTGGTTTATTAGTGAGGGTGGATTTATGTTCACCACAAGTAATTAAGTAGCTGTCTTGTTAGGTTCAGTTAAAGGTTTCTGTAATTTTAACCTGAGCTCAACTCTTGGTAGCTATGGTACAGAGTAGGCAGGATTAACATTGCAAACATGTGGAAAATATTTAGAAGTACAACAGTTGAAAAGTCAAACAACAAATGTTGGAAAATGGCCCTCTCCCAAGGGTCACCCCAAAAGTTTTGTGTTCCTCCTCCGCATTTCCTGAACTTGTTTTGTTGGCTTTAGGACTCTAGGCACTTTACCACTACTAACCTGTGCTAATGTGCATGTGCCCTCTGCTTAAAACATGGTAACATTGGCTTATACCCAATTGGCATATTTAATTTACTTACTTGCCTCTAGTAAAGTGCAATGCATGTGCTCAGGGGTTGTAGATTCAATTCTATTAGTGAGTCTGCAGCACTGATTGTGCCACCCACTTAAGTAGCCCCTTAACCATGTTTCAGGCCTGCTACTGCAGAATCTGTCTGCGCAGTTTTAAACCAGCATGTCGATCCAGCGAGTTAAACGTCTTGCTAGACCCAAACCTTCCTTTTTAATACATATAAGTCACCCCTAAGGTAGGCCCTAGACGGCCCAGGGACTGAGTGCAGCATTTTTAAAAAGAAGGCCATGTACTTTGAGGTTTTGCATGTCATAGTATTGAAAAACTCTTTGTTTCTCACTACTGCAAGGCCAATTTCTCCCTTAGGATAACATTGGGATTACTTTATTACATTTTATAAGTGTAATTTTCAATTGGGAAGAGATATGATCTCCAAGTCTGGAGTCTCTGGAATCACAATTTAGAATCACAACCTATGGTGAAGTAAGTTGCAATTCTGAAGACTCCACTTTTAGAAAGTTGACATGTTCTTACTTCAGCCACTAGATGCCTTCTGCCTGTCTCTGAATAGAAGTCTGGGTTGGGTGACAGCTGGCCTTCGTGCATGCCCTCTAGACAGTCAAGGACAAACAGAGCTTGGGTGTGACTGATGGGCCATCCACAACCTGATAGGCCCTGCTGGATAGAATGGAAGGGAGGAACTAACACTTACACCTGAATAGGCTGTGTCTTGTCCCCACATAAAGTGCTACATACCTCTTGGTAGTGACTCTGGAGCCAGCGTAGGAAGAGCAGTGACTTTTTAGCACTATAATTTTTTTTTATCTATAAAAATTCAAAATTCCAGTTATACTTATTGTATTGTTGTCATTTTGGTCTTGTGGCATTCATGAAAATACACCCTAGTTTTCAAATTTTTTGTGGAGTCTTTTTGTGGTGTTTCACTGTGTTACTGTTTGAAGAATTGCACAAATACTTTACACATAACCTCTTACGTTAAGCCTGACGGCTCTGTGCCAAGCTACCAGAGGGTGAGTACACCTTTATTTATGGTATGTATCTGACTTCCGTGACTAGGATTGTGGTTCCTACTTGGGCAATGTGCATACCTCTGCCAATCAGAAACCACATTTCTAACAACAACACAATAAAAATAACCTCCACTTTATAACAATGGAGTTAAATGCAATAAACAAATTGACACTATTATCCACTCAGGGGAACTAGAGATATGGATTTGTTATATATTGAAGAGAAAATAGAACCAAGAAGCAAAAAGCACCAATTGTGGTCAATGGTCATGGTAGACTAAGACTTAGGAGAGATTTGAGGCTGACTGCAATGGGGCAAGAGTCAGATACACCAAGCCGATTGGCCCCGCTAGGGTTTGGAAGTAGGGAAGTTCGAAAAATTTCTAAGTCACAGTCTGAAAAAGGAACTTTGTTGTTATTCTGAAGAAAAACTCTTCTACATGGTGGACAAACCTAAAATTCAATCTGACGCCTTGGAACTGCTGGTCGGTTCCCTTTAAGCTCTGGAGGACTGCAGACTACTTTTACCATGGATGGGGCTCATCAGTTGAATGTAGCTTGTTACAAGTGGCGTAGTGAGCACAGGACCCAAGCCTGTGCATACACTTACCACATAGGGTGGTACATCAAAGACAGAAAAGGAGATGGAAGGAACGGTTACAATATGGCTAACCATTTGCTGGGTCCAAACGTAGCTGGCATGGTGTGCAAAATAAGGATGGACTGGAGTGCATCATGAGTGATTACTAGAGGCTGAAATTAATTGAAGCATTCCACCTATTACTTAAGTTCAATACCCTAAGTGTGACGAGTATGCACAGACGTGCGCCCCGTGCTCACTGTGTCACTGGAACCAAGGTACACTCACTCAAGAGCCCCAATCAGGGTGAAACTGGTCTTGGGTTGCTTGTGTTCTGGTTCAAGGAGGACATGGTCCGGCTATTCAGACAGGATTATGACACGATTTATGTGCATGTGGCTGGGTGCAAACTGAGGTAGAATGGTGTGCAAAATAACAGTGTTCTGGGATACAGCCCGACTAAATATCAGTGACTGAGGTTAATTCATTCATCACTTTTTTGTGTACTTCAGTGCGACAACACTTTTAAGATTGCATTCTGCATTTTAATTCATGGATGCCTGTAAATATCTGTAGTTCCTTGAAAATACATTTCCGATCTGCCTGCTTCCACTGTAGCTTGTACTATGTATTTCTATTAGTTTTACTAAAACTCCATTGTATAACTGGTATGTTTCAAATAAAATGCTAGTTTTTTTTAGCTACATTTTCGTTTAAGAGGAATCATTTAATAATGAAGATTTTTCCAGTTTGTAGTTACCGGTAGCACAGCTAAGAAGATGCCTTCCGACCTTAAAGGGAGTCAAGTCCCGAGGGGTTTTGCTTGTTTTCCTATTGGTAATTACAAACTGTATTGCTATTTTCTAAAGAGCAAGACAAAATAATGCATATAAAAACGTTGCAGTGAAATGTCTGTTCGATTCATTAGATTGTTGTAGAACCTGAGCATGTTGTCAGCTTTCATCAAAAACATTGATAGAGCTGGACAGTTGTCATGCAATTTTATTAATATGGGCACTTTTGCTCCCAGCAGGGTTACTTGGTAATAAAACTTTTAAGGTGGAGGTGGCTGAAGTAGAATAATGTTATGTTTGGTCTTGGCTGTGATAAAGGGAGGGCAGCCAGGGGTCTTTTCCCTTGGCCTTGAGCATTTTGGGGCTCCACTCTCCCCTCAAAAATGCTTTTTAAGTTTCAATACACTTTTATTCAGGTTTTACACGAGAAGGGCAAACTATGAGGCTGAATAAAGTAATATTAACAACAAATTGATTTCAACCCTCCCACCACTATTTAACCACAGCTCTCCTTCTCTCCATGCCCCACATTATGACAGCTTAGGGCCTTGTTACGATGTCGGTCAGAAAGCATTCCGACCGACTTCTTGTCAGAATCGTTTCTGACCAACTCGGATTTGGGGAGTCCGACCGACCGATTATGATGGTTCCGAACACCGTTCAGTCTAACTCCCATTTACTTCAGTGTGAGCCTGTGTTCCGACCGACAACACAGGCTCTCATTGCAAAAAGAGGTGGTTGAGGAAAACCCTGCACCCTGTGGCAGGCACCCTAAGGTGCCTGCCACACAGTGCATGGTTTGAAAGAGGGGTCTCATGGATACCCTAAGGGGCCCCAACCGGAGACCTCCGGGTGAAGGGGGGCCTGCTACCGGCCCCTAAAGTCAGTTTCTGACAGCCTTTTCATGTCGGACAGGCCGAGTCGGAAAGGCTCTCTGAATCCGACATCATAATCGGTCTGTCGGAAACGCTGTCTATTGAGCTGTACAAATCGGCTCCGACCGACTCAGATTCTTCAAATGCCGGTCAGAACTGAGTTGGAATGACCATATGGTTTCCTGCTATCGTAATCAGTTGGTCGGAAATGTTTCAGAGTGGTTCGGAAACATGGGTTCCGACACGGGTCAGGAAAATTTGAATACAATTCGGAGTCTTTCTGACCGACATCGTAATGAGGCCCTATGTTGTTAACCTCAGTAGTCTAAAAGAGTGCTTTACGTGAGCAGCAGATTGCATTACACAAGGTCAGATTTTTGTTTTGTTCTGGTTTTCTAGGCAGGAAGATCAAGTGATTTGTTCAGTTTCACAGGATGTTGAGGTGACGTTAAACCTATTTCCTTAGTTTCAAGGTTTGCTGCTCAGGCGATTTAGGCCACACCTCCCCCCATGCCCGTCATCTAGCTTGGATTCAAGAATTCCTGTTGGGGCACCACAGTTCTCTGAAGTCATGAGTCAAATACTCAATCAGGATTCACTGTTGTTTCCAATAATCGACTTTCCTTCCCTATGGCATTTTAGCAAACTTTTAAATCTCCAATCTCCACCACAATCGTTGTTGTGGTATTGTTGGGTTCGAAGAACAAATCGTGCCATGGTGAGTACAACTTATAATAGTTTATTTACTACAGTGAAGCCCCGAATCAGACATTGCCTCCTCTCATCCGTCCACTCACCATCTCAGACAGAATGCCTAAAACCATTCTAAACATGCATTGTATAGGAGACGTAACCGGGAGTTATTCTGCTTCGAGCACGCTATCGTTACAAAATCACACTTGGGTACAACACCTCCTCTCCCCAGAAAACAAAACAAAAATAAATTTAAAACAGCACAACAACCTCATACATTTCAAAATCTTGGAATTTATACAGTACCACACTTCTCCTACCAGACCTAACAACATGGTCGCTGGCAATTTTCCCTTTGTTTTGTTTATGATGTTAGGACATATTCTTTGTACTTGGACCGTCCTGAACAGACTTACACAAGCTACTAGAGTCTGCTGTAAAATTAGGATGCTCATGTCCTATTCCTTTATTATTTCCCCCTCACCTAATATGTGTGCTTGAGCAGTAGTTTTTAAGTTCCACTAACCTTTGTTTTTCTTTAATACAGCATTCTTTACCACGCTTTCCGCAAGAAAGGGTTTCTAAAACGTGGTTACACCTTTGGTTACAAAATTCGTTTTTTGTATTAAAACCCTACCACCCCCCTGAAATTCTTTTTTTCACATCAACTTTCTTGTCATAATACATCTTTCTCTTCGACTGAAATTCCTTTACAGTTTTTCTAACCTCAGAAATATTCTTAACAACACTTTTACGGCAAATCCAACCATGGAGGAAATGTTTTAGAAAATCCAATTCTCTTGTGTAGCAACTCAAAAGGTGTTGCCCTAGAAGTGGAGTGAGATGTATTATGATAGTTGTAAATTTTACACCTCAAATACTCATTTACATTTAAACTGGACGAGACAGCTGTTTGAACACACTCTTTGATTATCCTGCTAGCCCTTTCCACCAAGCCATTAGAATGTGGAGAATGCAGAGCTCCTCTGTAATGGATGATGCCATTCTCTTTAAGAAAAGTACACATTTTGTAAAATAATTATTTTTATTGAATTTCAGACATCAAAGAAATACAGGATTACAGCGATTGAAATATACACTGATGACAATGATACAAAAGTAACTATGCATCTGGGTGAGACACTACAGTCCATATTCTTCTGTTAATAAGGGAAGAAAACAAGGAGGGGAAAAAAGAAAGAACATAGGAAAGCGGTCACTCAGCAGATACATGATGAAGCCTAGTGCAATTAAGGGAGGATACCATATAGATTCGCAACATGCAGGTCTAATTAGAGTTCACAAGCCAGTTGACAGAGCAGAGCACAGCAGGAATTAAATGGTATTATCGGAAGCCAAGGGTAGATCATCTGCAGTGTCCTCTCCGTGAACTGCCGTGTCCACCCGGGCAAGGAGATACTGTTCAAGGAGAGACCAAATATCCTTAGGTCGGGAGTACAAAGGCATTAGCTTCCAAAAAGTGGCAAGTTATTCCTGACAGTACGTCGCGTCCTTGAGCCAGTCAGTCGAAAGTGGCAGCCCTGCGCTTGGTAAGCAGAAGATGGAGTGCTGTTAATTTACCCACTTCAGAAGGCGCATCTTTGACATAAAGCAGTAGCGCAACTAGAGGAGTAGCAAAGGCTGCCCCTGAAGGGGGCCTAGAGGGCCGGCGCCATAACAGCCGCCAAAGCCCACAAGGAACTGATCCGGTTTGCGCTTGTTTGCGCCGCCCGGCGAAATGCGCCAGAGGCCCTCTCTCCCCGTTAAAAGAACAAAGGCAAATGCTAATGGCTTGCAGGAGTGCCAGGGGAAATGGACATCGGGAGGCTCAAACACCCCGCGATCGCCAAGCGGGGGCGGTAGGAGGCTTAAGGTCTGATAAAAGTTGGCAGTGAAGGATGCAAAGGATAAGGGTGCAGACCTCAAACCAAGTTTTGTAGCTCAAGGGTAACGTATGGTGACTCAGGTGCAGAGAAGAATTCTTCTGGTGGAGACCCACCAGTATACTGGATGCACAGCTGAAATTACAGTATTTATGCTTCACAATATTATACAGAGAAAAGATCCCAAATAATTCCTTCAGTTTAAACTATACTTTTATGAAAAATTTAACATTTGAAAATAAAATAATTGTAATCATCTGATCAAAAACTGTATGCATGTGGGTTATTACATAAATTGCAAATAACAAAGAATGTTTCATGTGATGATACACATTAAATCATTTAAACAATTACACATTTTTACAAAGTTGCCCAGCCATTCCCAATGCATTTCGGGATTGAACTAATCCCTTCTTCAGGGGCCATTAAGCATTGTAACAACAGTAAATCACTACGTGAAGATTCCAAACAAATAAAATGACATACGAGCTCGTAACAGACAAAATCGTCTGGAGAGTCTTCTAACGTTAACCTTAACACCTATGACGTTGCGGGTGTTCAAAGCCTCACCCAACCTCTATGAAAGAGGCTCCTGTAGTTTGCATGAATTTCGTGAACCGGCGGCTACGCCACTCCACCCTACAGAGGAATGCTGACTTTCCGTCTTTGAGCTCCCGAATATGCTAGAATACCGCATTACCAAGTAAAGAGTACGCTATACCTCTTGACTCAGGTGCAGAGGCACACTCAGGACAAGGGTCAGAGCCCCCCAATGCCCTGCCTGGCTTCGCTAGGTAACAGGTTATGATAGCTAAGGAACCCATAATACAGAGCCAGGCCCTTGGGAAAGCGCAATGAAAAAAAATTTATGGTAAGCACAATAAGCAGGTGAAAGCTTATCGCATGCACTGCAGCTCATTCAACGTGGGAAGAGCAGACCCAGTCCACGAAAGACTAAGAAGTTTGTGTAATGGGCGCAAGGCAAAAGCAGCCAACCTACAAGCTGGGTCACTTGCGTGGCTGCGCAGGTGCTGCGTAGTATAACTGGGGCACAGGTGAAGTGCTTCACGTCCACTCTATGACAAAACCGAAATCCAGCACGCGAGATTATGAGTGCTAGGTCACCTGCGCCCCTAGCTGTTGCTACGCCCCGGGCCAACCGGAAAGAATGCAAAAAACAAAACAAAAAAAAATGGATGTTTATAGCACTATTAATGCACACAATAACTCACTGCAAATTTCCAGTTTTTCACGGTGAGCAGTTCCAGCCAGCAGCAAGCCGGGCCCCTCCAGAGGCACGGCTGCGCTGTTCAACCATGCAGCAGTCACCTGAGGTTCTTCTGGGCTGAGCGTTAATGCTATTAGCAACAGCAGGGGCTAGAGCATGCGCTGCTTTGGACTGGTCACAGCAGGGCACAGCGCACGGAACTTGGTGCCGCCATCGCGTAAATGCATCCTTCCAAGCAAGAAATAACCTAGGGTAAGCCTAGCACCTGATCTGATGGCTTAGTGGACTAATGCGCCTGTTGCTGGGGCCTTTGCTTGCCTTCGGGACAACTGGTTCAAACCTGGCAGGCCCCTCAGCTGTTCATCCTGCTGAGGTAAAAAAAATAATAATAATAATCAGTACCATCGAGTGGGTAACAATAAACAACTGTTATTCAGCGCCAGGATACCCTTGGTCAAGGGCACACGAGGGGTGCCCATCCAGAGGTGCAGGAACAAATTAATAATCTTTATATATGCACGGGCATGGGCCCCTACGCCCCCGGCAGCGCAAACTCCGTTTCCCCCCCCCCCCGAGTAAGAAATACGTACAGGGGAGTGGATAGTACAGCCTGGCGGATAATAGTCAGGGTTACTGGCTTTGCAGTGGCACTTACCGGGGGGAGCCCGCCAGGTGCATGGGTGAAGTAGAGGATGTTATTGAAGTAATGTATGCTGTATCACGCCTTCACAAGCGGTATCTGACTATCTCCCAATTTTGTTTGATTTCATGTATGACTCATGGTGAGAGGATACAGTGCTGTAAGACTCCGAACAGGACAAAAGCGTGCCACTACATAAGGGCAAGGACGGAGCAGAGCACACCATGGCGTACGTGTGAAGATCACCGTCAGAGATTACCAGACGTCAGCCTCCCGGTGACACAGCTAGAGGTTGGTATCCTAGCACTCGAGTCGAGCAACTGCATGGGCAGGCTCCACAGAAGGAGCAGAGGGAAGCGCAAAGGGACGACATAGGTTTTGGGGAGCCGCAGGAAGACGGGAGCCTCACTGGCGGCATGGCAGAAACAAAAGGTGTATTGGTTTGGTTATGGAAACACACTGACAGGGTGGAGTTCAGAAGGAGGGCAACTCACTCTGGGATGCCTCATGGCTGGGTGTGTACGCCTGACAAAAATCGGGGTAGCAAACGTAGACGGAGCTTGCGGCCCAGCCCCCGCCAGACGGCTGGGCACAAAAGAGACTAGCAAGGTAGCGAGTTGTGGTCTAACTCCGGGGTAAGACTACCCCCCCACACGCAAGGGGCGTGGAAAACAACAAAGAACAATCTACGAGCTGTCAGGGTGATTTACGACCATAGGAGATGCAAATGAGCAGAAGACAAACCAGTGATTTATGGCCAGCCTATGATTTATGGTTGATGATTTATGATGCCCATGCAGAATAATTTATGACAACAAAATGAAGACAGATTTGTGACACAATGATTTATGACATCCCGATGATTTATGACCACGATTTATGACCACCGATTTATGATGCTCAGGCAGAGTAATTTAGGACGACAGAATAATGGCCGATTGTGGCAGAAGGATTTATGATAACCGATGATTTATGACCCATGATTTATGATGTCCAAATTACACTGAGTGATCACCAATCACCAGCAAACGGCACTCGCAGCCCAGCCCCTGCTGGACGGCAGGGCACAAAAGTCTAATAAGGTAGCGAGCTGGAGCCTAATTCAGGGAAGAAGCTACCCCCACACAAAGATAGGGCAAAGAGAGCGCAAATTCATCCAATGAGGGGCGGAAACAAAAGGCGTATTGGTTTGGGTATGGAAACACACCGACATGGAGGTGTGTAAGGGTGAGCGAAATTTTGACATTTTCGCGTTCCGCGCGGAATGCAAAAATGTTAAAACTTCCACGATCCGCAGCGGAACGGAAATATGCAGGGCAGGATTCATTCTGGCACGATGCTCCTGTCATTTTAAACCTCAACAGGAAGCACTTACAGATTTAAATAAAGCTGGTGCCCGAGTTGAAGGTCAAATTCAGTAATGCATTAATCAGCACAAAAGATTCGTGAGCACGGTGGAGGCTAGGCAGATGTGCTTCCTCCCCATATCCACCGTCAACAATTTGCTGTAATCCTTGATGGAGGTCTGTGTATCCATGAGTTTCTCAAGCGCAATCCCCGTGTAGTTCCTGACACCAGGAGGTTCTGTCTCCTCATCTGCTGCTCTGGTCGGTCTCTGACCCTTTATAAACAAGAGGCATGTGAACTGCATAGAAGCCCCGCCGTTTGCCCCCAGCCCACACACCAGCAGTGTGCAACGTCTTCCTGCCCTTTCCCCACTATGATGGACAGCTCACTCGAGGGACCCCGGCGCACATCGGCGCAGTGGCAAAAGTTACAGAAACACATGGTCGCTGGAGACAACTCTTCTGGCCCTTTACGCAGCTGTAGTGTAGGAAAAGCACTATACATTTACCCACCGAGGTAGCACTTACTGATTAGCCAGTAAAAAGTACTACAGTTAAGTAGAGGTATTGCACAAAACGGTGGCATCTTCTTGGATAAATATGCAGGACAGGAGTCCTTCTGGCACGTTGCTCCTGTCGCAAAAATGAAACCTCAACAGGAAGCACTTACAGATATAAATAAAGCAGGTGCCAGAGTAGAAGGTCAAATTCAGTAACGCATTAATCGGCCCAAAATCTCCGGAAGCATGCAAAATTTCACGTGTTCGCAGAGATTTTTTGCAGTTTCGCGAAATATTGCGAAAGGCACTTTCGCAAATTCTGCCCACCCTTAGCGGTGTGTAGAAGGAGGGATACTCACTCTGGGATGCCTCATGGCTGGGTGGGTATGCCTGACAAAAATCGGGGTAGCAAACGGAGACGGCACTCTCGGCAGAGTCCCCGCCAGACAGCAGGGCACAAAAGAGACTAGCAAGGTAGTGAGTTGGGGCCTAACTCCGGGCACAGGCTACCCCCCACATGCAAGGGGCGTGGAAAACAACAAAGAACCATCTAAGAGCTATATATTCAAAACCCGAGCACACGGAACATATCAAACAGTTATTGTCAATAAAAAATTTGATGCAGGACAGATTCGTTGTAGTTGCACTTATAATTTTCTTGCTTCCGTTGGTCCAGCTAACACGTGTTTCGTCACCTGGCAGTACGCGCGACTTCCTCAGGGCTTGCAAATTTGGTATGTTGGAGATTCTACCTACTTGCGACCGGTTATAATTCCGTCCCGGCCCAAGGGCAGGGAATAAAGTAGACTCCATCAGGTCAGGGTATCTTTCGTTCACATGAAATTGTTGCGTGGTGGTTGTCGTTCTCTGATTCTTTAATCCATATAGCAAATACTTTCGTGCTATGGCGTGTGTTCACGTCAATCCCCGGTCTCCAATGTGGCCACGGAGTTTTGACAATCTACGAGCTATCAGGGTGATTTACGACCATAGGAGATGCAAATGAGCAAAAGCCAAACCAGTGATTTATGGCCAGCTGATGATTTATGGCTGATGATTTATGATGCCCATGCAGAATGATTTATGACAACAAAATGATGACAGATTTGTGACAGAATTATGTTTTATGGCCACGATTTATGACCACGGATTTATCATGCTCAGGCGGAGTGATTTATCACAACAGAATAATGGCCGATTGCGGCAGAATGATTTATGATACCCGATGATTTATGACCCATGATTTATGATGTCCAAATTAGGCCTTGGCGGCAAATTCCGTTCCGCTCCTGGAATTTGGGTAATTTCACGTTCCGCGGAGAACGAGGAATTGCCAAGATTTCTGTGTTCCGAGGAGAACGCAGAAATTATTTGCTTGTTCACGTTCTCAAAATGCGTGTTCGCGAGATATTTCATCCCGAGCACGCAAAGAGTGTTTGCGAACAGGAACAAAGCATTGCGAACAAGCAATTCCACATGTTCGCGGAATTTCTGCGTGCTCGCAGAGATTTTTTACCGTTCCGACTATACAAATTCCGCCCACCCCTAGTCCAAATGACACTGAGTGATAACCAATTTGTGATCATGTATGATAATGATGTATGACCCCGGCCCCAAGAATGCGTCCAGGGGAGTTGTACAAATATGATGTATGTAATGAGTAATAAAACTGCGGCCAACAACCACCACAAAATAAAATAACTGTTGGCTGTGTGTAGTAATGCAGGTACACAAGCATGGTATGGTTCCTGGAATGGGTGCAGTGTGGGTGTTATACCCTTGAGCGTGTGCCCCCGTAATGTCATTAATCATCACCATTACCTCAGCCAAGTAATCTGCCACTACCGGGCAGTCACAGGCAAGATACAGAAAACCAGTGCTGTATACAACAAGCCTCAGCAATCAAGCCTAACTTATCAGGGGTACAGTAGAGACAGTGAATGTATTTAAAATGAATGAGGTGAAGTCTGTAGTTAGGAGAGAGCACACAGGCTTGGGAGCAGCAATAGTGCCAGGGATCATCTGTGAGGGAGGAGTGAAATGTCTGTGTCCCATGCGCACATGCTTATTGGGATTCGTACTGGCACGGAGTTCTGCATCCCTGCATATAAGCGCATAATTAAATGCTGGTAAATAGAGTAGTGACGGTCACTTCAAGCACCTAAAATGTAGGCGGACGTCTGGGAATGTTGCATGTATCACACGGATCACAGTACATAATTGGTAGTATGTGAAAGGGTCTAGTAGGTCAACATCGTCACCTCATAGCTCTTGTTGCAGAGAAATTAAAGTGCCGTCAGGGTAAACTGAGCTCATGGTCGTGAGGTCCAGTTTCCACAGTCTGGAGTGGGATGTGGGGTCTTGAATTATTGGGAAAGAGGGGTGGGCAATAAGCTGAACAGAGGATGCAAAGAGATGCTCAGCGTGGGCTCTACGTCTGAGGTCATTCCACGCCCATACTGTGCATGCCACAGTCTCAATCTGTGTCTGCTGCCATCTAGGAGCTAGAGACATCACCACCTGGAGAAGACATGGAGCTGTGTGATCGGATTCTGGGGCCGTGTGGGAAAGGAATGGTGTAGGAAAAAGCCAATTATGTGCAAACTATGCCTGGACGGTAAAATAATATAAGTCCATGTCAGAGGCACTCAAGCCATCCTGTTCAAAGGAGAGTGCCATGACCTCCTAGGAGATGAACAGCTGACCCCCCGCCCAAGCAAGAGAGATCAGGTACGACCTAAGCTGCTGAAGGAAATAAAGTGGCAAGGAGATGGGCAAGTTGGTAAAAAGATATGTCCAGTTAGCATTAGGGGGTGCCGCTGTCAGGATTCGACTCACTCATCTAGCCAAGTAAACAGGCGTCTATAGTTGGATTTCCACAAGTTACCGACATCTCCACTGAGTCAGACCCTAAGGTATTTAACAGGGCCATCCGGGCAGGCAAGAGGGAATTCAAAGGGGAAGAAGGATGTCACATCAGTCAGTGGGAAGATAATGGACTTCGCCCATTTGATCTCAATTCCGGAAAGTTCAGTGAATCTGGTTCATTCCCTGATTAGGTGGTTAAGGTGAATATGCGGGTCCCTGACATACAAAGTGACGTTGTCAATACATCAATACCACGATTCTGCGAGGAGTGAATGCAAGTCTGCCATGAGCATGATGTTGGCGGAGCTGGGCCACAAGCAGCTCCATTGCTATCGCAAATTGTATTGGAGACAAGGGTCATCCTTGCTCGGTGTCCCTTGGCACGGAGAAGTGGGGCTTAAACTTGGCCATTCACAGCAGTAAGGCCACAGGTTGGAAATGCAGTAGACAGATCAGTTTAGTAAAGGTAAGCCCTAGTCCGAAGTGCTTTAACCAGGCAAAGAGGAATGGTCATTCAAGATAATTGAACGCCTTTGTGGCATTCACAAATATGGAAACCTCTCTCAAGGTTGGTTCAATGGAGTGGAGGAGAGCAAAAAAGGTGGACAGGTTGTAAGACATTGATCTACCCAGAATAAAACTGGCCTGATTGGTCTTCACAATGGTCAGTAGGAGCAGGAGGAGACCTGAGGCAATGAGTTTGGCAAGGATCTTGTTATCCAACTTGATCATAGATAAGAGGCGATAGGAATCGCAACAGTGATGATCTTTCCTAGGTTTAGGGATGGTTACAATGAGGGCTTAGCACAGGAACTGTGCCAAGACCCCAGAGGAAAGCAGATCATGATACATAGCAAGCAAATTCGGGGTCACTAAGGGACATATTCCTTACAAAATGTGGCGGTGAGGCCATCCAGGTCAGGTGTCTTCTCTGCAGGCAAAGCACAAATGACTCTAATGACCTCCTCTGTTGAGAAGGGTTTATCAAGATATCATATATGGCCATCATACATCCACAGAAGCTGGAGCGGTTCAAAATATGTATTGAGGTCCTGGGGAGCAGATCTTAGACGGGTCTGATACAAAGATAAGAACAATGCAATCATAGCCCCTTGTATGGCATCTGTGTAGGTATGTACCTGATAGTGGTCATTGTTAATCTCAGTAATGCAGCTGCACGCCTAAGGCTTGCCCAGTCTGTCACCCTCCCCACTGCGTCGAACCCAGTCCTCCATACCAAGGTAGTGTGTCTCCCCTGTGAAGCCTCCTCATATTCTGTCAGCTTGCTAGGAATGGATGCGAGCCAAGAGGCATCCCGGTGCACAAAAACAGCAGTGGGAGCTCTCTAATTTCCTTCTCTAGGTGTGCAAGATCACCATGCAGTGCACGGAGCACGCCCGCCTACTTAGCGATGCATGCCCCCCTAATGCTGACCTTATATGCCTTCCAAAGAGAAGATCACGATATGTTAGAGTTGTCATTCTGTTCAAACTATTCCACTATTGCTGTCCTGATATCTTCCAGGAATACCTTATCGCACAGGGCTCCGGTGGGAAGCTTCCAAGTGAATGCTTGTGGAGGACTATCTGGGAGCAAAAGTTCCAGTAAGACTGGAGCCTGGTTGGACAGTGTCCTCGGCAAGTGAGACACCTGCCCCTCCAGATTAGGATGCCCCGGAATGCTAGACAGTGCTCTATACTTGACCATGAGGCATGGGCTGTTATTATACACATGCCTTCCTTCCTGTCAGCATGACGGAAGTGCCAAGGATCAGTCTGGCCAAATTCTTCCATAAACGGACAAAGCTGTGAAGCTGGGCAGGGGCATTTTGAGTCACTGCATCTATCCATCTCAGAGTTAAGCACCACATTAAAGCCCACTCCCCCATAAAATCGCACCGGGTCGTAATGTCCCAGCCAAGCACCATACGTCAGCAAAAAACTGGGGGTCATCAGTATTGGGACCGTAGATGGACAGATGTTTGATGGGGTGATCATGTAGGATACCGGAGAGAAGGACAAACTGCCCATTCAGGTGACATATGACCCAGTGCAGGCTCCATGACAGTCCCTTTCTGATGAGGATCGCAACTCCACTAGCACAGCAGGAATAATACAGTACCTGATGTTCCCCAACCAATCCAACCCGTAGGCGCGCTTGTGTTCCCTCAGGAAGATGCAGCTCCTGTAAGAAGCAGATGTCTATGGAGTGTCTCTGCAGATATGCAAAGACTGAGCGCGCTTTACGTGTGGCATTTAGGCCATGGATATTCCAGGTAGCAACTTTAATCGCCTGCATGAGTGGTCAGGATCGGGGCAGTGGATCAGCTATTGTCTCTCTAAAGCCATGCGCAGTGTCAGTGAAAAGAGCTGGCTGAGTTATGCTAGGGAGAGAAGGTGATAAAACATTAAGCAGCCAAGTGGTTGCAAACAACAAGAGTAGACTAGACCTCTCACCGCCCCCATTGGTTCCCCAGATGATCCAAATACCCTAATCCCTCCCCGCCACAAAACCCCAACAACATTGAAGTGATATATCACTGGGTCTCATCCCATGGGGGCGAATTAGGGGTCTGTCTCACTACCCAACTAAGAAATAGATGGGTGTCGGAGGTATAATGTGGGGAGAGACGTAGGAACACCCGGGCATCATTAACCAAACCAACTTATCGCTTGGGCAATCAGTAAAGGCAGTGTTCACAGCAAAGTAAGCAGAGAAGTTTTGATACGGCTGGTATCCATCATCCTGTCTATCTAACCCCGCAGGGGGAAACTCATGAGGGCACAATTCTCATGTGTTCTATCATGTTAACCATGCATAGGTAGATATGTGTTCAGAAAACAATGGTCTTAGATGCGCAGCATGTCCTAGTTTCCAATCAAGTGGAAGTCAATAAGTTTAGCTGAGATATGCCTGTTCTCGATCTCTCAGAGGTGATCCTCCTGCTTGCAGCAGGATGGTTTTGATGAATTTGGCATCCTTTTTTGAATCAGTAAAGAGGATAGTTTTGCTTTGGTGTGTAATCCGCAGTTTAGCAGGATATAGGAATGAGTACTTAGTTTCATTGTGCTAAAGGGCGCACTTGATAGGTAGGAAGTCTCTACGTGCGGTCTCCCCCGACACAGTGAAGTGGAGACCTCAAACCCTTTGTAGTGCAACAGTCCTCACTCTCTCAATAGACATAGTACCTCATTGCAAGGTTGCTCTGCCATCTCCACATTAATCAATGGGATTTTATTGAAATGCCAACTCTTGTCTGACAAAAGACACTCTGGACAAACCTGTATGTAGTTATCCACCATTTTGTCCGTTCCTGGCCACAAATAGTGGTTGCCTAGCAGCTTCTATGTAGAGATGATACCAAGATGACCTTCATGAGCCATTATGATTAGCCTGGTCTTCAATGTTTCAGGTGGCACAAACAAACCCTCTCTCAGAACAATACTACATCCAACACTTATTCAGGCTACACATGATAAAAATCTTTGATGTTACCTAATACGCTCCTGGACATTCTAGTATCCCACGATTGACGTTTCTAATAAGCTCTTGATTTTGCACATTGGCCATGCACTCATTGTGCCACTCCTCAGGAGAAATTGCAGAGTTTCAACATTTAACTGCAACTATTGCAGCAGCAACACACTCATCTAACATCAAGTCATCATCTCTGTCACTACACAGTATGAACAAACGCAATAAACAATCAGCGCCCACATTCAAAGTCTCCAGGACATAGGAAATTTCAAAATCAATCTCTTGTAATGAAGTGATCAATCTGACTAGTCTAGATGATGACTTACCAACACCTTTGTGTTATAAGATACAAAAATGGCCTATGAGCTGTAAATATCTTAAACCTCTGACCCCACCCACAATTATGTCTTAAATTTGTTTATAGTCCAAACACAGGCCAGAGTTTCTCTCTTTATAGTGATATGTTTTAACTCAATACGTTTGAGAATGCAGGATGAAAACATAATAGTCCTCTCCTTTCCATCTATCCTTTAACATAAAATCGCACCGATTCTGCTAACAATAGCCTTTACTGTGACTGCACTGAACTTTCTCTGCACAAATAATTTCAAAGAATCACACTGCAAAATGAACTATTACACTTCATCAAATGCTTTGGTTTGCTTGTCAGTCCAACATATTTTTTTTGATCTCTCACAACCGTTGCTTCAGAGGTCCTGACACTACATTGAACCCACAAACAAATGTAGCATAATACTCGCTCAAACCAATAAAGTCTTTGTCAGTTGGAATAGGTGCCTCCTTAATCACTTTCAACAAATCCTCTTTGGGTTCAAAGCCTCTCTCAGAAATTGAATAACCTAAATATTCAATCCTCGTCTCTCTAAATCTGCATTTAACCTAGTATACCATCATTCCTTGTTCCTAAAGAATATTCAATACTTTGCACAGTGCGGCATCATGTTGAGCCAAAGTAGATGCGAAAATAAGTGTATCATCCTGATACAGCATCACCCGAGCTACATCTTTAAATAAATCATCCATAAGTTTCTAAAAAAACTGGTGATGACGCCAAGCCAAACAGTAATCTCAGGTATTTGAAAGCTCCAAATGGATTAATGAATGTCGTTGACAGTTGTGATTTATCCGTCAGTCTAATTTGGTGATATACAGCCTTCAAATCAATTGTGCTGAAAATACATGCATCACCTATTTGTGAAAACATCTCTTGTATCTTTGGAAGAAGATGATACTCAACAATGATGTTCCTGATAAGTGAATGGAGATCAGCACACAACCTAATCTCACCATCCTTCTTTCGAGAAATCAGAATACTAGAAACCCATTTAGAGCACTCCACAGGAGCGATAATCTCCTTTGCACACATCTTGTCTAACAGGACCTTTAACTCTGTGCGTACACTCAAAGGTACATTTCAAACCTTGTGAACAGTAGGTATAGCTTTTTCCTTCAACTGAATGGCATGTGAAAAACCCTTCACACATTCAACCTCATCTTTAAAGGCAACATTGTACTCTTTAAGTAACACATCACTATCATCTACACAAGCGGAATCAACTTTCATCACAGATGGTTTAGTGCTGACCAAATGGATCTGTTGTAAATCGTCCTCTAGCCAATCCGGACCCAATTGCATCTGAACAGGAGATCCGGGTTTAAGTATAATTCCTAGTCTAGCTTGTTCCATCAACCCAAAGACATTATTTCCATCCACAACCACATACACCTTAATGACAATCTTCCTTCCCATAAATGACACAACATTCTCAAACCATCCTAAAATTTTTATCTAGATTCCCACAAACGCCTTGGATGATATACCGCACTGACGTGACAGTACATCATTCCAATTTTCCATGAAAGTGGACTGATCTAAAATAGTAATTGTAGAGCATGAATTTGCCATTACCCGTACTTTTCTAGTACCAATGTCTATAATACAGGATGGTCCACTCACCGTGCTTTAGGATCAGAAGTGGTTGTGAGAATGATATTTTGTAACGTATCGTGACATACCCTCAACCTGTCTTCCTCATCAATTTGTAGCGTAGAAACATTCACCTATTCCCCCACTTTCTTTTGATCTGCAAAAACTTAGCATTTTGTCACATTTTAAGCATTTATGTTTCACTGCTGGATAATTAGGCGCATTTGCAAAATTTGTTTGTGAACCACACCGATAACAGTGGCCTTTTTTGGAGCTTTCTCGACTGTCACTTTCCACTTTTATTTCTTTCTACACATTGAGACGTCTCACTCCCACACTTACTTCCTCATTATTACCACCTGAATACAAAACGTTTGAAGAAACCATAGATCTCTCAACTTCTCTGACAAACCCACTTAACTCTGATAATGAGGGATTACTTGTGAATAAGAGTCTTTCTTGGATTGTTTTGCTAAAACAGCCTAACACCAGCTGATCCTGAAGATAAGTATTCATGATGCTGCCAAACTCGCAAAATGCAGCTAAAATCCTGAGATTGGCAATTAACTCCCCGATAGTTTCCTCACCGCCTTGATTACGTGAAACAAAAATGTAACGTTTCAACAATTACCTTAGGCTGTTCACCAAATTGTGCATTTAACAGTGCAACAGCTTCTCAAAAATCATCCCACAAAACATCCACAAGCGGTTCCACCTCCGGCAAGTTATCAAAGATCTCTTAAGCAAAGCCCCTAATTAGCTCAATAAAATTGCCTTCTTTCTCTCTGGATGGAATTTCCTGGCATCAATGGCTAATAAATAATTTTCAATATTCCTATACCAAGTACGCCACTTATCAACAGATTTGCCTGTATGTTGTGAAAAGGGCTGAGGTTGGGCACAATCTGTTGTGAAGTCATCTAACTATGAATACAACAGTTATAAGGACTAGAATTAATCATCGGCATAAACTTGATCCAACCGTAACTTTACCCTCTTTACTCTTGTAGGTAGTGCCTTAGTACACGTTACTCTTTTTGGTGTGTATGTCACTGTCTCTGCAGGCAAAACTGAATAATAAAAAACAGGTACCTTAAATATGGCTATTCGTGTGCCTGTCACCAGAGGTGCAACCCATACATACAACTTCACCTCGTAAAGAACACAAGAGGATGCTCACTCTGCTGTCACTTGTTGTTTTAGACACACATATTGAAAGTGTGCCTGTAACCGTGTATTTGCCCTTTCACTGGACACCTGCCTCGGGACACCTGCCTCCTCACTGTAGTGATCGTCCGATCAGCATTCTATTGTTCAGCATGTTGTAACACACACTGAACACCCACCCACTACATCCGTCACCTGTCAGGTGACCCTGGCAATAAAAGGGGCCGAGCGCACATGCTCTGGGCCAGTTATCCAACCTAACTAATTGAGTCTGTGTGATCCTTATCTGAGCATGTGGGTCTAGTGCCCGCAAACGCTACATTGGCGATGAGGGGGCTGTGCCCGTGCGTGCAGCAGCCCAGCAGCTGTGGAAAAGGGGGAGAGAGCTGCCCGTGTCGAGGGCACCCCCAGAAGCCATCGCGAAACGCACCAGAAAGCCCGTGGGGCGTGTGCAAAGCACCAGGGTGAAGGTGAGGTGACCAGGAGCCCACCCCGCACCTCGTGTGCCTGTAGTAAATCCGCCTCCGTGCTGAGGTGCCCGATAGCCTGTGGGGCATGTGCAAAGCCCCGGGCTCGCATGAAGGGCAGAAGGTGATCGGGAGCCCACCCCACACCGATACGAAGACCAGCAGGGAGGTGTGAAGTGCCCTGGGGAGAAGAGAGAGCCGATCGGAGCCCACCCACATCGGCGGCGATGAACCGCCAGGCAGGTGGCGAGCCCGGTGAGTGAGCGAGTGAAAGAGAAGTGACCCCGAACGTGAGGAGGCCAGCGGGAGCCCACCACGCTTCTGAGGCGGAAGGTGAGCCCGCTGCGAGGAGGACGTAGAGTCGAGTAGCTACCCACTCCTCCACCCCCGCGAGGAAGAGTGACTGATGCCTGGTAGAGGGCCGGCCATCCCTGGTGCCAGCCCATGCCCCAGCACGGCAAACAAAGTAAAAGAGGCTGCGTCGACTGCCGTGTGTGTGGCCGTAGAATCATAGATAGAAGTGAAGCAGGAGATCCAGACGGTTTGTTGGGGAGAGGTCCGTCACTGCATGTGGAAGGCAGCAGCAGAATGACACCGGCATCCAGCCGTCTATGAAGAGGCAGGGTACGGGAGTATCCGTCATACTTCCGTGACCCCCAGGAGGTGAGAGGTGCGACTGCAAAGGAGCACAGCAAAAGGGACAGTGTGCGGCCAGCGGTGGCAGAGAGATGTGAACTGACACTGCAGGCGGGACCTGTGGCATTGTGGAAGCAGCCGCAAAAGAACTGTTGCCCCCCTGCTGGTGGCTTAGCTGAGAGAAGTAGCCCGAGGACAGCTGGGGCCCCACGCGGCCCGTAATTAGGGCAGAGTGCTGCATGGAAGGAATTGCGGGAGCAACCCACCAGCGAGGTAGTGAATGTGGCGAACCTCAGCTCAGTTTAAAGGACTTATCGCGTGCGCAGCGTGGATCCAACAGTGTGCATTCCGGCCGGTGGCTGTTGGGGAACGTGCCCCCCGCGAGACTGTGGAGCATTACTGACAGTTCAAGGATTATCATGGCAGTGCTGCCGTTGGGAGGAGACTTACTGGGCACGAGAGTAGGCGCAGGTGGAGAGTGTTGTGGCCACTACTGCGCGTGTGTGCTCCCGGTGACAAGCAGCATTCACAGAAGGACAGGAGTCTGCAGCTCGGTGGGCATCGAATTGTTGGGAAGGCAGCACCCGTCATGAATTGCCCTCCGTTTCCGTTGCCCCAAAGAGGCCCGAGTGCCTCAGGACGAACGGCAACACCATGGAACCGAGTGAGGTTCCAGGAAAACAAAAGAAAACAACCGTGGACTGCATCGGTAAACCCAGCAATGCCATCTAGTGGCTGTTTTGTGCTACTGCAGGTAGCTGAAGAGACAGTATAGGGGGAAGCACATGTCTGCAACAAAGGGACGAGTGCTGGAACCTGCCTGAGTCTAGTGCCATAGCTAGCTAAGAAAAGCAGCCAAGTCTCATCCAGGAGGAGGACAGAATGACTGTGAGTAGGGTGAGGCAGATCCAGGCTGCTGAATGAAGGAAATACCAGCAGCAACACAGGACCGGCAGGTTGCTGCACAACATGATGGTTGGAAGAAGAGCACTAGCAGAGAGAAAAGGAAAGCAACACGGGACAGTGAAGACTGCCAAGCGCATGCCAGTGGCGTCAAATCTCTGCGCAGCCTTGAGGATGAAGGGAAGGTGCAGGAACGCGCCAGAAATGCAGGAACACCACACAGGGGCAGTACCACCAAGACATTGTCATTTAATTGTGTGAAGGCAGCAAACAAGCACCCCATTGCAAGTGAGCCAATGCGAGAGAGAGACTACAAGACAACCGCCCAAAGCAGCAAGTATCTAAAGGGACCGATTGGTGCAGTCAGAAGCGCGCCGAAGCAATGCGACTGCGGAGACGGAGTAGTGGTTGCACGAATCACCACAAGCAAGAAGACCCACACAAGGAGGAAGAGGAAGAAGCCGACCAACCAGATGGTCGCAAGGAGGAAGAAGCCGACCAACCAGATGGTCACAATGAAGAAGCCGACCCACCAGATGGTCGCAACGAAGAAGCCGACCCACTAGATGGTCGCAACGAAGAAGCCGACCCACCAGATGGTCGCAAGGAGGATGCCGACCTACAAGAGGTCCGAGAGCACACTGACCTGTCAAGAGGTCTGAGCGGGAGTGAAGAGGAAGACCGAGGGGACGTCAATGAAGAGGACCCCAGGAGAGGTCCGCGAAGAGGACCAGAAAGAGACGGACTAGAGGTCCAACAACATCACTTTGAAATCAGAAGTAATCGTGAGAAAGAAGGTCACGACGACCAGTCCAGTCACAGAGTAAAAGGAAGACAGTGTCCTAGTGCTGGGACAAGACCAGAGGGAAACGTGTAGAGTGCACGCTACACGGAGAAGCCAGGTGAGGATGAGCAAGAAGGCGAGAAGACCGGACCGTGTCGCAAAGGAAGGAAAAGAAAGACAGATCCTGAGTGGCAAGACGCCATGACGAAGGAAGTAGTAAAGGAGAGGAGAAGAGCAAAGAGGTGTATGTGACAGATCAACACAACACACACCAGAAGGGGAACACCGGAAGAGGACAGTGAAAAGGTGCATGAACATCTGAACACAGTACCTGGGAAACATCAGCACCACTGGGAGTCTACGTGCAAACCCGAAGGTCACCTGGGGACGACAGAGGCGAGCAGGCCGGTCCGTTGGTAACAACCACCTCTGGGATGGAACGGACAGTGGACCATGGATATCCAAGCGGCAGAGGCCTCAGGGACACCGGTGGCAGCAGGTCCCGAAACAAGAGATGGACTGTTGAAGCTTGCTCTGGAGATTCCGGGAGAACAAAGGCAGCATGCGAAGGAACAAGTGCCAACAACACCCTTTTCAGGTGGAGCTTCGGACACGGAGAAAGGACCCGTAGCAATTCCTCCAATGCGGTTGGATCGACAAGGCGGCAGTCCATCGGTCCAGTGGAAGCCTGGCAGCAAAGGGCCTCCGGGTCGTCCAGTGAGAGGGGACACCCACGAGAGAGGGCTATCCGTGAGAGGGATATATCCTGCAACTGCGAATCCTGTTGGAGTCAACCACCAGTTGGAGAAAACACCTCAACCAGGACTATACAGTGGAAATGAACACACCAATGATCCACCATCATTCCATCTACACTTTTCACTGACTGCAGAGAAAGAGACTGTAAAGCACACTTCCATGATGCAAGTCCAAAAGAGCACATCAACAGAGCACCCGGACATCGTGCCAAGGAGAACAAGTGGTGCCGGCTGCAAGGATACCCTCGCCGGCAGTTGACCAGCAGCGAAGAGACTACGTGGAAGTCATTATCACTGACCTATGTTTTGTAAATTGTGTTCTCTCCCACAGGTTCGGACTTCTTCGTTTTAACCTTCATTAAAGTTTGGGAGGGATGTAGTGATCGTCCGATCAGCATTCTAGTGTTCACCATGTTGTAACACACACTGAACACCCACCCACCACAGGCGTCACGTGTCAGGTGACCCTGGCAATAAAAGGGGCCGAGCGCACGTGCTCTGGGCCAGTTATCCAACCTAACTAATTGAGTCTGTGTGATCCTTATCTGAGCATGTGGGCCTAGCGCCCGCAAACGCTACACTCATAACACTCGTGGTGACTGAAGCTTTGTGTGCACACTGCCCACAGAGTCAAATAAACATCATGTTTCCATTGCTTACAAATGATATGCTGCTCAACCATCAAAATGGCCACTGAGCATCCCCTTGCATCATTTTTAGCAGTCAATTGGGCTTTCTTTGCTGGTGCAGGGTGCGTCAGTCAAACCTTGTTTCTAACGGGTGCTGATCACAACGATGCCTGCCGTGTGCCCTCTGTTGCACACTCTGGAGCACAACAATGACTCTGCGCACCTGTGTCGCACCCCTAGTAGCACAAGGATATCTTCAAGCATCACAAATTGTCTGGCTCCCTCCCTCCAGCCCCACACGGCGATTAACTCACAAAATTGTGAAGCAGTTCAATCCTCATCAGCCCCATTCGACAATTCACCCACTGCTGAATTCCTGATGATGTCAGGTGACTGCTGACAGTCACCACAAAACTGCACACCACTGGGGCTTCACGTTCTCACTGTCACGTTGCCCAACTCTTTGCCAATATTTATGTTGGGTTCAAAGAATGAATTATGGAGCGGTGAGCACAACTTAAAGTAACTTATTGACTACAGTGAAGCCTCAAACCAGACAACACCTCCTCTCATCCATCGCTCACCAACCGTCTCGCACAGAATGCCTAGAACCATTCTAAACATGCATTCTATGTGGGACACAACCAGGAGCTAGACAGATGCGAGCATACGACCGTTACAACATCACACTTGGATACACCAGGTATCCTCTCTGAGCTATGTAGAATGTGTGCTGCCAATAGAGTGAGTGTTCTAGCTCTGTGAGTTGGAGTGTATGTCTACAGCTGAGAGCTCAGCTTGTTACATTCTACTTCCTGGTGGGGTCCCCTTACTTGTAACTACAGCTCTGTACCCGCCTTCCTTCTGAGACTCCTTACTTTCTCACAACCCCAAATGCAACAGTTGTCACAGCACGCCTCAGAAGGCAGAATCCACACCCCCCACTTTGTGATGATTGCTTGTTTTGTTGCTAGAATCATCCCCTTCCTGTTGCATAGTGGGTATTTTGCTTCTGAGGGGCGTCCCAATAATAAGAGGACACGTGTCACATTTTGCAGGGTGAGTTCACCATTTTGCGTTATACTGCTGACAATAATATTATTTTAGAGTGTTGCAGGGATTCTGCTCATGTACAGAACTATGCGCAGGACACCAGGACCTCAGTGAGTTGCGGTGTACCAAAAACTCACCTCAGTACCCAGAACCCCAATCCGACTAGCATCAGTGTCCCATTCGTCCTCCTTATCCTCTCGGAGCTCCCAATGTATAGACAACCCAGAACAAGTGACTTAGAGTACTCTCAGGAATGGTGGGAATCAGAAATAGCTGTTCATTATTATTCTCATATCAGTCCACAACAAGAGTAATCAGAGACAAGGTAAAGTTTAAAATGTTTATTTTATAAACTACGTGTCCTAAGATGCAGTACTTTGGCTAACATAAGCAGACAAATGATTAAAATTAAAACCATCAGCATTGTTACAATACCATAGAAAATGAAGGGAGAAATCATATTACAAATGATAGTGGAACACAACCAGCCTCCCTTGACTAGTGAGCTAGTAATATTATACTAATAGAAGGTCTCTAGGTTTGAATGGGGAACCCCATACCGTAAAGATCAGCTTAGGTGAATCACATCACAGGATCAGCTTTGCCCTGCGCCTGGAAAAGTTCTTCTCCAGAATGTGTGTCTAATGCATGCAAACTGCAATATTAAAGGCTCTCGACTTTCAGATATTTGCAGCTGTGTGCGTGTTATGGCTAGAGCGTGGGCCGATCAACCTAAACTCAAAAACATACATTGTTTGGTGGCTCAGACTGTTTCTGCACACAATGTTCAGACCAAGGTCGCAGTGCACATCTTGGAATGTGAACAACAGACAGTTCTCATGTGAAGAAAAGGCAAGCAAGCAGTTTTCAAATAATAACACGTATCTGCAGTGTCGTGTGCAAAAGCAGCAAAAGTGGCAAGATGGCGTTTCTAACATCTAAGGCGCTTATGCTAACATAGCAATGTATGTTTCTAAAACGCTGCCTCCACTACAAGAGCACACTGCCAATACTGAGCCTTCATCCTCTTTTATAACTTGTATCCCTTATGCTCAAAATGGTGCAATCCATAGACAGAGACCACAAGGTATGGATTATATGACCTCTTATCCACAAAGCCTCCAGCAGTTCTTACTCCAGGACTTATCCGTTACATGCAGCCTTTATGGGGTTTTGTGCCATTTATAGAGTTGTTTGTACAGCAATTCCTTCCCCCTCCTACAAGGGAAGCACAGTTTTTGGTTCTTTCAAATATCCCCTGACATTGGTTGTAATACGATTACATTCCCAGTTCCTACTCCCAGGGTCTCTCGAACGATATTTCTCCTCATTCATCCTTGTGTTCAGGATATCATAACCTTTTGACATACTGTGCACATCCCTTAGTTCTCAGAAGAATTTTTTCAAAAGCAGTCATTTTTTTAGTTGCTCCTCCTTTAACTTGCTGCTTTAGTGCCCATAGTCAGATTGCCCTCCCCTGTTACATAGTTCTCTTTCATTTGCTCAAAGGATTGTATTTGTCTCTCCTGAAAGAGACCCCTTCAAAATGTATAGCCTCCTACCCCTATTTACCAAATGTCTTTCTACCAAGTCCAGGTGCGAAATCTGCATTCCCATGAGGGGTTAAATGGGGGTGGGATCCATTCATTAAAGAAGCAACACCACTAGAAGGAACCAAATACAGTATTTTCCTTTCCCCCAGAGTATATCTTCTTAAATTAGTTATGTTCATTAGAGTTCATTGGATCAGAAATCAAAAAGAGGCCTTGCAAAAATTCTCAAGATTACCTACTTTAGGCGGTGTATTTGTTTGACCTTTTTCCATATTTAGGAAACATATCTTACAGCATAGTTCAGCCATACAGAGAACTTTTGTCCATATTTAGGAAACATATCTAAACATATCTTAGAGCATAGCTCAGCCATACAGGGAACTTTTGTCCATATTTAGAAAACATATCTAAACATATCTTACAGCATAGCTCAGCCATACAGAGAACTTTTTTGGTTCTTGCTACAGTGTTTGAGTGTTAATAGACTTTTGTTTCTATATTTGTGATTATTATACAGCACAAAGGGCCCTCTTACCTGTTCATACAAGGTTCTCACATCCAGCTGCCCCTTACATACTTACAGTCCCGGCTACAATTTGTTGCTGCTACTTTCAGAACCTACTAAAAGGAATATTTTTTATACAATTGTTCCATGGAGATGGTAAGATCTAAACAAGCTCCATTGTTTGCGTACCAATGCTCATACTGACACGATTACTGAGTATACAATCCACTATGAGGTTCCCCTGTCATGTTCAGGTTTTTGGTTTTTAGATAGAAGTGGTTGTTGAAGATGAAAGTGAACCTTCTATATTGCCACTTCTTCATTTTCTTTGAGAAGTTTCTTCCCATGTTTCAATAATGGAGGGCGCAGGCATAGATAATGTCCGTTTATTGTGTAAGTAGATGTGTAATGGGCAAGATCCTTTGGTCAAATCCATTCCCTCATATTTCTTTTCTGCTTGTAGATGCAGAATATTCCCTGTAATGTTTGGGTTTTTTGATACCCATTGACCCGCACCTTCAACACCATAACATTTAATTGGTAGGTGGATCGCCACACTCCTACAATTTTATCACATTTTGTAGGCACAACCCTAACACACATCCAATATTTTACAGCTTTTTTTAATCTGGATATGAGCAGCAGAATATTATCTGTGTCAGTCTTTTGTACAAGAAATTGGTGGCGCAGTCACCTGGTAGGCATTAGGATCCTTGCACCCCTCTATATGTAGCTTGAGGATGATGCCTGATTTTTTAAACTCAGCTTATTTCATTGCAGCTTGTTTCAAGCAGTTTTTTTAGGCATTCTAATGGAATGTTGATTGATACATGTTCGGTTGTGGGTCTCTTTGCCCCAAACGTCTGGTATGTACGGTTAAGTTCTTTCACCATAACCATGGTTAAGTTCTTTCACCATAACCATGTTTCCTATTATGCGACAATGTATAGAATCACAAACTGACACATGATTTTTTATTTTTTGGGTGTCTCCTGTTCTCTTTTTGTCCTGACGATTCCCTTGTTCTAAATAATTGTGCGAAGGGGTTGAAACGTCGACATTAACATATGTGGACTGATTTTAAAATTTGATTGGGGTTTTCAACACTCACATCATGAGTACCGTTCTTGTCCCAATCAGTTAGTTGTATGTATATATTTCTGTATATGGCGCAAGCGCATTTATTCACTTTATGTCACTTCCACTGCGCTATCACCTCTTAGAAGCACCTTTGGTCTTTTTAAGTAATAAGAATGCTGTGTCATACTCTTGTGTATTGTTTTAGGAACGACATTATTAAAATAAATGCACCTATTGCATAATCATAACTAACTCACAGGGGAGTTCTTAATTACAATATTGCTGTGGAAGTTGAGGGTTACACTATCCCCATAGGGACTACTGTTTATTTGATAATAAATATCCATCACCCCAACATACCCCCAGACACTGCAACCACCATAGACACATCCACCACCACAGTCACAGCTATAGAACCCACACCCACCACCACAGACACATCTGCCACCACAATCAATGCCCCAGACACCACACCCACCAGCACAGACACATTCACCACAAGCACACCCAGCGCCTCCACAGCACACACACACAAAAAACAGAATCACCCACACTCACCCATACAACACACACCAACAAAACAAGACACACCCAAACTTTCAAGACATATACCATACCCACAGACACTTGCACCATCAACAGACACTTTCACCCCTCTACCTCCCAACCCCAACTTCCTCCTGACCATCTGGCCCAATTTCCCCGTGAAAGTCTTATGTTTGCCCTTGATCTGAGCCCTGCCACACCAACGCCCACACCCCTAAACGCACACCTAGCCCTCCTACCCCTAACCCATCCCTTCCTCATCCCAACCCACTCGTGAAAAGACCATATCCACGCCTACTACCCCTAAGGTACCCTTTAAAAAGGCAAAGGCTCCATCAAAAAAGCATTATCACCCCTCTCAAAAGGACCCCCGCTTTTAAACCCAAGACCACCCCTCCCAAAAGCACCCCCCCTCTCAACCCCAAGCCACCCGTCTCAAAACTATACCCCACAAACCCAAGACCACCCCTCCCAGAACCCCCCCACCAAAACCCAAGGACACTCCTCCCAAACCTTAACCCAACCCCTCACCCCCACAAGAAACATCTCTGAGATGCCTTCTTTGCCTACAAGATGCCCCTTCCTGGCGAGGATCCCCTGGCAGTGCAATTTGAGGCAAGCTGAGTGCCACAGCAAACATTTGAACAAGACTGTGTGGACACTTATGGACTGGCATTTGCCTTGTTTCCTAATAGTTGCGAGTTTTCTCATTGTGAATAAATCCCAATTAATGTTTTCACCAAGTTTGTCCTGGAATTAATTTTCCTTTGCAATAGCTTGATTTATAGCAAATTTTCACTGTAAAATGTGTAGTACCTATTTTCTTTAGCATGATGACAGAAACCTCTACATACTTTTAAAATGTCTACTGTATTAAATGCATACACTAGTTCACATGGAATGTGATGGTGATTTGAAATTAGGTGCAGCCATTCAACATAGTAGTGGACACTTGCACCAACAAATTGATGTTGGGACATTATTTAAGGATATTTTGTATACAGGTGTGTTTGTTTCACCTTGATTATTGATAAGTGAGAACATACATTCATTTCACCATATAATATTATGTGCAAATTGAAATTGTATACAATACAGGACTTGCACTAAACAAGGAGAAATATTACATGGAAAAACATGTAGAGTGCTTTGAATTTGGGACTGCCATTGATTTTTCAGGTAATCTATGAGGTGACGGTTACAGCTTAACTAGTGCAATTTCTACATGAGGTTACATTGCACTTATCCCAGTGATGCATATGTTTTTATTGTGACAATCTTGATATGTATTTTCCACGCACCTGTATGATAAATTCTGATTTTTGATTTGACATCCCTTTGTGTGCAAGTGTCCTTTTTTGGAAGGCAGCTGGCACCTAATTTATGAACACAATGTAGTTATACAGGTGTGTTGAATTTTTTTTAGGTGTCAACATTAGAGACATATGTATTGCACATTGGTATGTTATTGTTTGTGTGAGTAATCTAAAAATGTACGAGTCCTGAGCATATGTGGACAGCCAAGTGAAAAACTGTTACAGGTAATGCGGGGAGGTTACCTTTGGTTCCGGCGACGGCGGTGTTGATTTGCATCATAATCAGCCAGCAGCAGCCGAGGCAGTATGTGCAGGAT
Organism: Triturus cristatus; assembly: GCF_964204655.1. Taxonomy (NCBI): domain Eukaryota; kingdom Metazoa; phylum Chordata; class Amphibia; order Caudata; family Salamandridae; genus Triturus; species Triturus cristatus. Next base: position 886,149,206 of record NC_140583.1, read on the forward strand.
CGGGTCCATGGCAGTGCACAAAGTGGGAAGGTTAGTAAAGGTGTGTTTGTTTTGTATAAGCCTTTCATTCCACCAACTCAGGTTTGGAGGTTTCCCTGCCACAGATGCGTCAGTGGGAAGGCACATCGTGATTGGCCCGGCAGAGAACCTGGCAGTTTTTGCCTATCCTGCCATCAACGCAGTTGAGATTTCCTGGTGGTGACAGCGGGACCACGGCGGTCTTTCATCTATGGAATTGTCAACATCTAAATAGGGCGGGGGAACTACCAAGCCCACAGTCGGGAATACCGCCAAAAAAGCCAATGTGGCACCTGATCCACCAAGATCGAAATCATGTCCTAAATCCGAAGAAACAGCCATAAGGATGCCACTGAAATGCACATTTTCTTGAAGAATTTGCTGTTTGTAGAAAAAAAAGTGGATTAAGTAATAGAAATCTCCCAATGATAAACTGCTCCCAGCCAGTTTTTCTAGCATGGACATCTGTGTTAATCTTTCATTTCTCTGACTGCAAAGTGAGCTTTTTAAAAAAAAAACTGAAATGAGATGCGCTCTTGCAGGGGTACATGAGAGAGTGAATTGAGAAGGTTACAACTGTGGAAACATTTTTGACGCTTAGAAATATAAACATTTGCTTACCTTGTGTCCTTCAAAACGTCACAGCAGCACACCTGAGACATGTTGTCTTTTAATCCAGCAGTCAAACCACGACATATTAATTTTATTCTGCGCACACATGTTTACTCAGTTACTAATTTTTTATATCTATTTAGAACCCACTAAAGCAAACCTACAAAATGACTACAATGTAGGACAGAAAGTTGAGTCTAATGTATTGTGGGCATACTGCTATTTATTTTACATACCGCACCTATTTAGAGCAGCACAAATATAAATATGCGAGAAAGCCCAATTTTAGCAGACATTACTGTTTGTGTGCGTTATTTCCCTTTAGGCCTTGCAAGGGGTATGCTATTATTTTAACACCCATAACATACGTTTAGTGGTTAGCTTGCTTTTGTGATGCAGCTTTACTGCATCTGGTAGAACTGCATCACAGAAAGCAACAAGCATTGGCAATGCCAATAAGGCTTTCCTGTGGGGGAGCTATTGGCTTTGTCCATTTCTTTCAGTAACGTTTCACAGCAGTATGGCTGCTGTGCAGCATGGCTGAAAGTTAGAAAACAAATGTAATGATACGGCCAGCACTGACCTCAAGGTGCAGTGATCCATTTTCTTAATATGGTATTATTCTCTGCCTTCACAAAAAAAGTGTCATTATCTTACGGCTGAGCTGGAGTTCGCTGTGTTGGCTCTGCATGAAGATAGTGCCAAAAAGGCCATGCAGAACAAGGAGCGCAGCATTGGCTGCATCTTTGTAGCACCTTAACCCATTGCGTGCTCATGACGAGCTCAGCTAGTCATGAGCCACAGTGGAGCTGTGCTCATGATGAGCTGAGCTCGTCATAACTGCCGCGGCCCGCCCACGCGCGTTTAATTCCCCGCCTGTGCGGGAGAATTCATCAGTGGGCGGGGTCGTGACAAGCTCAGCTCGTCATGAGCACGGGTCCACTGTGAGTCATGAGCACAGCGGCGCCGGGACCCCCCCCGCACCGCGGGGGAATTACCCCCGCAGGGAAGGGGTTAAAACCCTTTAATGCAACTTTTGGGTACTTTTTTTCTGGTGGCACTTGACAGTGCAAGCAGTGAAGGGGAGGGTTGGGGTGGACAGGTCAGGCAACTACAAGGAAGGTGCTGGCCAGACAAGACAAGCAATGGTGCAAGAGAATAATGGGGAGGGCAAGCAATAATGCACGAGGTGGGAAAGAGAAAGGGATGCTAGTAAAAGGAAAGCAAATACCTCTAAAAACGGCAAGCAATGGATGGGCACAAGGGCCGGGAATCAGTACTTGGTCTGTGCTCCAGGATAAGACAAACACATAAAGAGAAAGTGAGTGCAGAATTTGCTGACCAAAGGTAAGCAAGGAAATGAGAGTGACGATGAAGCCAACCAACGTAAAGCATTGGGCGACATCTAAGCCCCCTGCATATAAATAAAATATCTTGCAAGTGACAGCACATGTGCTGTCTCAGGTGAGACCTAACATATAGATTGTGGGTGGGAAGAAAGGGGCAAACTGTCAAAGAGGCGAATGTGCCCACCAAACATATTGAAGGGCATAAAACAAGAGACAGTGCCCCCAAAACATTTAGGGGTGGTAGTGTGAAGTCAGTAGAGTGTTTAAGGAAGAGGCGAGGATGTGTCTTGCCAGAGGGGAATTAAACTTCACCACGCAGAGCCTATATCACAGTCTTTATCACACAGGTAAGTACCACACAGGTAAGTATTTGTATGTTTACCATGCAGTACTTTACCACTCAGGTCAGCATTCATTTTTTTAATAACATACTTTGCATATTGTTTAAAAATACTGATTTTATGGTTTGGGTTGAGTAGAGGTAACGGGAGGTAAGGGTGACTTCAGTGTTCAGGGGTATATAAAGCTTTAAGGGAAGTGAGTATGACTTGAGGGCTCAGGCAATGTTAGAGGTAAGGGGAGGTGGGAATCATTATTTACAAAAATGTTGAACCATGTAAGTAAGTATATGTGTGTGTATATATATATATATATATATATATATATATATATATATATATATATATATATATCGGTCCGTCAGCTTGCTGCAGGAGCAGCCCCCAGGCCTGCGACGTTGGTGCTGTTAGTGGCAGCAGCAGCCACTATAATCCGATCAGAATCATGTATTCCCCGTCAATTCCAGGAATAAGAAGACAGCACACCAGGAAACCGCACAAAAAACTTTATTGTGCACTAGCTTTAGAGGGACGACGCGTTTCGGCGTTTGCCTTTGTCAAGTAACTTCCGATATGCCAATCAACCATAGAAATACACACGCAAGGTTCATAAACATAGAAAAAATACTTCCAGATTGCGCTAAATCGTGAATGCTATGTAAAATAATTGTAATACATTCATTCTAAAATATATCAAACGAAAGGTGAATGCAGTTGCATGAAAATAAAATTGAAATTACAATTTACTAAGAAAAACACGCTGTGTATATAATCAATCGTGTTAACTGATCACGCTATAGTGTGGAACAATAAAGTTAGATTTGATACTCAAGCAAGTCATGACTAATTGTATACATAGTAATTCATGAATTCCTCTGCGCAATAGCGTCATTAGAAATACGAGCAATTAATTGAATATAGGCTGAAATAGCCATACGAATACTGTAACAATGCTCAAAATTATACTGGAAGACATGAAACCAAATGGATCGAATACAGACCGCCGGCAACACATTGTTGCACGCTGCGAGTCATCATCCAATCCCCCTGAAACAAAGCATACCCTATGGGGAGCTACTAAGAGCACGCCGTGCTTGTAGCACAAACAGTGACTTTATGAATGAGCAACAGGATATGCTAACACGTTTTAGAATAAGAGGATACAAAGAAGAAACCCTAGAGAGAGCCCAAAATAAAGTTAAAGATTTGAAACAACTTGACATACTCTTTAAGCCCTCCAGAAGCACCACAAAGAGAACAAATAATGACATTAGTCAGTCGAGCATGCCAAGAATGATAACACAATTCAGCAGGGGAGCATGGACACTGAACAGAATTATGAGTAAACACTGGAATTTACTCATAGCAGACCCCATTATTGGGGATTCCATAGGAATCAGACCACAAATAACCTACAGAAAGGCTAGATCACTCAAGGACAAATTAGTCCATAGTTACCGTGAAGAGGTTACACGACCACAGTGGCTAACAATGCCCAATGGTTTCACTACCTGTGGGATGTACAAGGCGGATCGTAATGGCGTAAACTGCAAAGAATACAGCATAGGCACTAAACAGAAACGTCCAATAAAACATCAGATCAACTGCAACAGTGACTTTACTGTCTACATACTTGAGTGCCCTTGTGGCCTCCAGTATGTAGGCAGTACCAAATTACCACTAAAACTAAGGATTTTGCAGCACTTACGTGCCATTACCAACCGTGACCATAACTACCCAGTAGCACGTCACTATTCTGAATTCCACAACAGTGACAACAGTAGTCTACGATTCTTTGGAGCAGAGAGAATTCCCAAACACATTCGAGGAGGGGATCGAGTAAAAAATCTAAGAGTACTGGAGTCCAGATTTATTATAGATCTGGATTGCAAAATACCGAAAGGACTCAACAGTGGGGAAGAACTTGCAACTCATATAGGCTTGTAGTCAATAGTAACAGTATGATTACCATATGGTCTCTACAGCAATATGAATATTCCCAATCGGCAGTTGGGATTTTATGTTATTTTCAATTATTTTCGATAATTATTTTTATACTCACTTTTAAATAAGATAGGGATACAGGTGTACTGAGGATGATATCACATTTCCCAATTGGGACCACACACAGATGTTTACCACAATCATGGATGCTCCTGTTGGAATTCCTCTGGGCTTCCTACTTTTCATCTCAGTTACTCCTCTTTACCCTTCCTCTTTCACGTATTTTCATCACACATTACCCACCCACCACTCCTTCCTGTCCAGCTTTTAGCAATGGATACTTCCGTAATCTGCCAGTCACCAACTTAAATTTATATAGAGAAGCTTGATCTATTTAGAACATTATTGATTATATCAGTATCTAATGTCGGTACCCTCTGCCCGCAAAAATAGCTATTTTAGCCTACCTTGAATTGACAATTCACTTGTCAAATCGGCACAATTGTGCAGAGTAAAGTTTTTACAATGTTTGAAACAATGGGCAGCCATTACCAATGTGTAGATATCGAGTCCAACTTTATCAAGTCATGACAAAAATTTTGCAAAATTATGTGCATTTAACATGAGGATCGAATACCCATTCAAATAATATGCCCCCCACATTATGAATTCGTGGATCATGCAATTGCATTCAATGTATCGTTTGATTAAGTATAACCATGAACGCGACAGTATTCGATCCATTTGGTTTCATGTCTTCCAGTATAATTTTGAGCATTGTTACAGTATTCGTATGGCTATTTCAGCCTGTATTCAATTAATTGCTCGTATTTCTAATGACGCTATTGCGCAGAGGAATTCATGAATTACTATGTATACAATTAGTCATGACTTGCTTGAGTATCAAATCCAACTTTATTGTTCCACACTATAGCGTGATCAGTTAACACGATTGATTATATACACAGCGTGTTTTTCTTAGTAAATTGTAATTTCAATTTTATTTTCATGCAACTGCATTCACCTTTCGTTTGATATATTTTAGAATGAATGTATTACAATTATTTTACATAGCATTCACGATTTAGCGCAATCTGGAAGTATTTTTTCTATGTTTCTGAACCTTGCGTGTGTATTTCTATGGTTGATTGGCATATCGGAAGTTACTTGACAAAGGCAAACGCCGAAACGCGTCGTCCTTCTAAAGCTAGTGCACAATAAAGTTTTTTGTGCGGTTTCCTGGTGTGCTGTCTTCTTATTCCTGGAATTGACGGGGAATACAAGATTCTGATCAAGGGCACGGCTGTGCTCGAAACGCGTCACTCAGCAGAGGAGCAGAAATAAAATCTTCCTGCCAGCAATTGGGGTCCGTTTACTCTGTTCGCCGCTGCTGCTGCGTGTTTGTAGCGGAGGTTCGAGGAGTTCAAGGAGTTGCATATATATATCTATTCAGTGAAAAAACCATAGGTTTCACACATGTTATAGTTAGGAATTAGCATTTAAAAAACCTTAGAAATTCAGTGAAAAAACCATAGGTTTCACACATGTTATAGTTAGCTGGACATTTTACTCGTAAAAAACCAATGAAATTCCCCCGTTATAGTTAGTTCAGCTAACTATAACTCGCGCGCCCGCAATGCACTGCTGATGACGTCACATATTACATCACTCATGACATGGTCAGTGACATCACTCATGACATCACTGATGACATCTCAAATGACATCACTGATGACCTCACTGATGACATCATCCAGTGAATGTGTGTTTTTCTGAAAATTAAATATGTTTTATATATGTATATCTCAAGGTCGATGGAAGAATAAATGGGTATATTACTGTCTAAATGGATGATTTCTTTTTGAAAAATTGATTGTGTAACTGACTGATTAAGTGTATCATAGTGAATACATGGCTTAGTGAGTAATGTTTAAATATATAAATATCTGTATCAGTCTCTCACTTTGTGTATAAGTGGCTGCATGGGTTGGAGAGTAGCTACATGGGTGTCTATATAGGTTATTAGTTGGTTTTTTTAGTATCAGTATGAGTGTCTGCATGGTTCGGTGGGGGGTATGACGTAGTGCATAGGTGCATGAATGAGTGACTCACTGTTTGTATGTGTTGAACAGAGCATGTGGGCAGGACTGCATGGGTGGATGAGTGTGTGTATGGGTGTGTTAGTGAGTGAATGACTGTCTCAATAGTGTCTTTATGAGTAACTACATATGTTTAAAACTAGTATATGTGACTATTGGTTTATATATGTGAGTATATGTGAGAGTGAGAGATTGAAAGAGTTCCTGTATGAATAAGTATGTATTTCTATAAGTAATTGTTTAAAAGACTAAGTATGTGTAAGTTTCCGTAGAAGTAAGTGTGGTGGTGTGTGTATAACTGTATATGCAAGTAAATGTATGTTTGATTCTTTATTAGCATGAGTGACTATGTGTGTGAGTAGCTCTATGGATGAGTGGCATTGTGTAACAGGATGTATAGGTGTATGAGTACATATGATAAGTGAGTACATGTATGAGTGACTGTATTGGACTGTTGGTGAATGAGTGGATGTGTATGTGGATCTTAGAATTACTGAAGAGGTTGTTGTAACTGTTATTGGTATGTCCATTGTTTTGTAAATTTTAGTCTCTATTTTTGAATGTGTGTATCAAAGGTTTTATTAGGGGAAGAGGAGGTCTACCACTCTATCACAAGGATGATGTCATCAGTGAGGTCATCAGTGATGTCATTTGAGATGTCATCAGTGATGTCATGAGTGATGTCACTGACCATGTCATGAGTGATGTAATATGTGACGTCATCAGCAGTGCATTGCGGGCGCGCGAGTTATAGTTAGCTGAACTAACTATAACGGGGGAATTTCATTGGTTTTTTACGAGTAAAATGTCCAGCTAACTATAACATGTGTGAAACCTATGGTTTTTTCACTGAATTTCTAAGGTTTTTTAAATGCTAATTCCTAACTATAACATGTGTGAAACCTATGGTTTTTTCACTGAATTTCTAAGGTTTTTTAAATGCTAATTCCTAACTATAACGTGTGTGAAACCTATGGTTTTTTCACTGAATTTCTAAGGTTTTTTAAATGCTAATTCCTAACTATAACGTGTGTGAAACCCATGGTTTTTTCAGTGAATTTGCAAGGTTTTTTAAATGCTAATTTTTTTTTTTTCTTCTATTTTTTCTAACATATTTTTATTTTAATTTTCTTACCTTTTATAAAGACTATGATTAAATTTTTAAAATTCTTTAATATGTTTTTTTTATATATTTTTTAAAATAAACATGTAAAATTTATTTGCAGTACTTTTTTTCTATTTTTTTTTAAATTTTTTTAGTACGCGTACCGTAAGCTCACGGTAAGCGTACGGTTTATGCAACGTCCGTAATTTTCCTACGCTGCTTGCGTATAGTTATGCAATTTGCGTAGCCGCTCGTACTCCGCGTGGGACGCGTACGCGTGTACGCTACACGCGCACGTTACGCGGAAGTGCCGGGAGTGACTGTTATGCGCATGCGCGCAAGCGCGTGTCTTTTTTACGCGCATGCGCACTTTTGACGTAAGCGTACCGTAAGCGCACCGTAAGCGTACGGTAGGTCATGTGATCATGAAACACAACTTTTGATTGGTTGAAACTACTTTCAGTTCTAGAACTCTCCTACACCACACCCATTCCCCTCATTTCTGCTTGTGATCCCTTGTGAGAAGGAGCTGGTTTGTCTTTGGGATACGATGGCAGAACAGCAGAGCTCTTCTGAGAGTGAGGCTAGCACTAGCAGCACTGTCTTGAGGCAGAGATCGAGGAAACAAAAGCCCTCTTATGTATGGGATTATTTTACTTTTCCTGAAGGCCAGCAAAAGGTAAATGCACCCTTAGTGACTTGTAAGCTGTGTAAGCGTGTACTTTCTAGAGGTAATCCTAACAGGAAGTATTCCTTTGGGAATCACACCATGAAGAGACACCTCCAGGATGTACACAGAAGGACACATGGTCATCTTTTTGGAGGTAACTCTTCAGAAAGACAAGCCAGTACATCCACAGCAGCTCAGCCTGAACCATCATCTGCAGGGCTGACTCCTTCTTCTGCAGGTCAGGTGAGCCCTTCATCTGTGGGGGGAGAATCTCCTTTTGCTGGCCCTCTGGAAATCAACCCTCGATTTCGGAAGGTTGATATTCGATGCACATTTTGTCAAGATCTAATTTGCTATAGGGAGACCAGTGTTTCCCTAGTGAACAACAAAATAGATTAGCACATTTGTCGCTTTGAATAATTTTCCCATGCTTCCTTTCCTCTGTCCCTGCATGAACACAACGGTTCTTTTAAGAGCCAACCTTATCTTTCATCTTTTTTTTACATATGTTTTTAAAAACTTTTTTTTATTTTTTTTTACCGTACGCGTACGGTGCGCGTACTTTTATTTTTTATTTTTTAAAAAACACTAAAAATCAATAAACACATTACAAGGTCCTTGAGAGACTACAATTATTATTATTGACTTACCATACTCACTCAAAAAAATATTTATTCATTTGTTTTTTTTAAAAATAGCTTTAAAAATGGTTCTAGTTTTCGAAAATTTTCTATATGAATCTGAAAAAAAAGTAAAAAGTATTAATATTTTTAAAACATTTTATAATACAGTACACATATTTACATTTTTTTCCAAAAAATATTTTTGCCTTATTTTTGCTGTTTTCAGAATATATTGCATTTCACTATAAATTGTGAAAGCAATTGCATTCATCATTTTACAGCGGGCAAAAAAAAATAACAATCACAAAGATTGTAATAAAAAAGCCCAGAATCTCTTTTTACTTAAACTTAACATTATAGAAATGCATAATATTCTAAAAAAATATCATCTAATACCAATACTTATTTCTTTAAAATACCGTCTGATATGTTTGTTTAAGAAGTATAATCACAATATTATATCTCAAATAACTCCAAAATACATCTGATTTCATTTCCTTTAGACCAAATAGTAATTTTAAATTTTTTTTGGGAATAAATTTCCAACGGTAATCCAATAAAATTCTAAAGTTTAATTTGTCCAGATCTCACCGATTCTCTGTAACATTTTGGTTCACGAAAATTTTTTGAATAATTTATTAAGTCCACAATAGAATTGGTTACTTTTCCGCATGGCCAAATAGTAATTTTTTAAATCATTTTTGAAAAAATTTCCAATGGCAGTCCAATAACATTCCAAAATTTAAAATGTGCAGAAGTTACCGATAATCTCTAAATTATTGGTTTTTCAAAGTTTCATTAAAAATTTAAAAAGTCCACATTACAATTGGTTATCTTTCCATTAGGCCAAATGATAATTTAAAAAATCTTTTTTCTACAAAATTGTAATGGTAATCCAGTAAAATGGTAAAATTATTTTGTCAAGATCTTGCCAAATCTGTCTAAAATTTAGGTTTCAGGAAGATTAGATAGGAATTTGCTAAATCAAAAGGCAAACGTTGTTTGAAAATCAATTGGGAATCATTACACAGTGTCCAGCCTTTTTCACATTTAAGATAAACTGTGTAATGTCCAGAAGTAACAGTAGGTCCATCATGGAAAATTATTGCAACAGTTACAAAAGTTTTTCCTGAAATTGATAATTGCTGTCCTGTAAACTTCTTTATTAAAGTATCCAATTTTGAACCATCAGCTCTACATCGTTGCATCATTAAAATTACATACTGTCCGTATTCCTTTAAAATTAATGTTGAAAACATGTCAGAATTACACTCACTACATTTCATGCTATGATTAGCATCTTTAACTAATTTTGCAAAAGTGACTGTTTTACTCTCTGGCAATGTCAAATAAATAAATCTTTCATTATCAACAATAGAGCCACATATATTATAACAATTATCACAACTATGTTCCCATTTATAAGAGAGACCAAAAAAAATGTCAATGGGAACTCCTTCTTCTTCCACTACCTGAAGAAAATACATCAAAAATTCATGTGCATCTTGCTGTTCATTTTGAGAAAACTGTGTTCGTCCTGAACATACATCTAAAAGTTTTCTAATTTCAGTAGCACTTTCTATTTGAGTTTTATCTTTACTCAGCTTTTGAAAAAGGAGACTCAGCTCTGAACAGAATCTTTTTCCCTGATTTACTATTATCTGCTCTTGCAAACTTTTCAGATAAAATGCAACATTCAGCACTACATTTGCGTAGCAGTTGACACCAGAGCTATTTTCAAAATGACATCCTACAACCTGTTCTTCATTTTCCTTTTTCTTTTTGCTTGCAATTACATCACTCCTCTTTTTTTTCCTCTTCTCTACATCTTCATTACAGATATTCTCATTTTTTCTTTTACGAGAAACTACACGTTTCTCCAACACAGGATACTGACCTAAATGAGGAGCATAGCTTCTTCTTAATCTATTATACTCCTTTACACAGTTTGTATCAGCACTAACTTTTGAGTCATCAAAGTCTATCATGAATAAACCTGATAATGTTTTCACTCGTGACAAAGCTACATATGCCATACCTTCTTTGAACACAGTTGAACCAATGTTCACAAATGCACAATCTACAGTCAATCCTTGAGACTTGTGAATAGTTACAGCATATGCTAGAGAAAACGGAAACTGCTTCCTACGTACATATAAGTCTTTCACAAGCATAAAACGTACTGTACAACGACAAATATCTTTAACTTCTTCTATCTGATCAAATTTTATTTTTAAACATTCAACTCCTTCTTTTTTCTGGTAATTAATAAAACCCACAACTCTTCCCATCGCTCCATTAACTAAACCTTTTTCAACATCCAAATTTCTCCTTAAAAATACTCTACAGTTCATGCAAACATATAGATTTTTTTCTAATCCAGCTGTTTTGGAGATGTTCTTCTCTAGTGAGTCCAATTTATTTTTCAGTTTGCCTGTTACTGTGACAGTAATTCTTCCATCCTCAATTTTGTCCACTGCTTCCAATTTCCTGATCTCTTCCTTTTCCAATTTCAAAAGCTCCTCATTGAATATTGAGCATTCACGTAGAGTTGGCATTAAGCAGATGACACTTTTGTTTTCTGCAATGTTCTTGTATATCTTCTCTGCAACTATTTCTTCCTTTGGAAATAAATTATGTAGCAGCCGACTCTGTAATGTTTTTTTGCCAACTTCTGTGAGTAGTCCAATCCTGATATCTTTCAGAATACTTCCATATTCTTCATCGCTTGCTTGCCTCATATTAGTAGTAAGTTCCTTGTACTCAAAGAAGGACCAAATATTTGTATTTCCGATGCTTCCCAATGACTTCTTCGTGTCTTCATGTGTGACAGTATTAAACACTGGTTGTCCTTTAACTGGAGTAAGTTGCAAAAGATCTCCAAAAACTATGACGTGTTTTCCACCAAATAACATGTCATAGTCTGTCTTCAAAATTTGCTGCATTCTTAAATGCACAAAGGCAAGCATTAAGTTTGATACCATGCTCACCTCATCAATAATGAGAACTTGCATCTTCTTCAATACTCTTGAAACTTCCAAGGATGCTTCTCCAGTTAGCTTGTTGAATTGTATTTTGTTCTCATGCTCCACTGGTAACATTAGCAAACGATGTAAAGTGATTCCTTTTATGTTATATGCTGCTAACCCAGTTGGAGCAGTAACCACACAAGACAAAGTAGAATCCGTTTTTTGCTTTAGGTAGCTTCTGATGACTTTTATTAGGAAACTTTTTCCAGTTCCAGCTTGTCCGCTTACATACATCCTGATTGGATGAAATGATGTGCATGAGCACTCTTTTTTTTCATGTAGAAATCCGTGATCAATTTTGTTTTTGATCACTTCATAAATTTGTTGCTGCTCTTGATTCAGTTGTCTTTCCAAATTTTCTAAGTCTATAAATTCTTCTTGAGCTTGATTCATAGCCGTTTCCACTTCATTCATGGCTATTGATGCTTCATTTTCAATGATTGGTTGTCCTAGGGGATCTTGACTGAGTGTTCCTGAACTTTGGCTGTCCTGAGAACTATCTCTAGCGATTTCTGCTGCAATTGTAGTTTCCTGATCAATTTCTTCATTTAACATTTGCAGATAAGTTGAGAATGTACTGCATTGTATGCTGTCTTTGCAAGCATTAAAAGAATCTTCATAGCTCTGGAATTCTCCCAGTAGTTCATCCTCTGTACGCCATGGTTTAAACAACTGTAAAAGAGCCAAGTAGTAAAATTCCTTCTTGTCAGTAGTGTCGCAACTCAGCTTCCGGTGATTTATCAAACTTCCTTTTGTTTGCTTCACCAAACATCCTTCTTCACCAACGACTTTATATTTTCCATTATTGATGTCTTCTGTAGCTTTCCGTGAATAAATGTAGTTCTGCAGCACTTCATAGAGACACATGTTCTCCAGATGTTGACTTCTCTTGGGATAATATGTGTCCAACATGTTTGTTTTCAAAATATCTGTACTTTCTGGGTCATTCTCGGCCAAATATTCAATTTCTCCTACAGATTTCAGTACCCGATTTCTCATTGCTGCAAGGCCTAAACTTGCCCAAATAATTCTTCTTGACTTCGAGTAGAGACTTGCAGAAGATAACCTATCTGAACATTCGTAGGATCCAATTTCTCGATGCGATAACATCTTCAAACTGAAACTGTACAGCTTCTTACTGACAGTCTTCTCGTGAGAAATCTCTTCCCACATTTCCTTCAATTCTGTTTTTTCTGATTTCGTAATGTAAGACGTTACATATCGAGCAACAGCAATGGAATTGTCAGCTACATACTGTATATCCATGTTAGCGTTCCACATGGATAAAATGACTGGGTTGTAGTCATTTATATTTTTTGATTCTTCTTTTCTTTTTAGGTTGTAGGTATTCTTAGGTGATTTTCTTGTGATAGTATGTCTCACAGCTGACATAAAACTGTTGACTCTTCCATTTGAAAGAACAGGTCTAGGAAATCCAAATCGACATTTAGGTGCCGATTACGATCCGTTAAAAACCGCGTACGAACCGTCGGTCGGAGCGAATTCCCCGTCCGACTCGTACCCGGTTGTAAAACTTTACAAACATGGAATTACGATTCGCACGGAAACACCATTTCCGTACGAATCGTAAAAAACACCGACCGACGAAAATATACATACGAATGTGATCCGGGAATGCTGCGACGTGACGTCGGGACGCTTTCAGGCAGCGTTTCACGAACCAGGAATTACGATTCGAACCGACAGCAGTCCGGACGGCAATATTTTCACGGCACCCAAAAAGTGCCGCAAAAGCGAAGTACGGCGCGAATCGACCAGAGTAGGTGGCCCGGTACGCGCCGACCCCACCCCAGCCCCCGTAGGTACGCGCCGACCCCCCCCCAGCCCCCGTAGGTACGCACCGACCCCCCCCAGCCCCCGTAGGTACGCGCCGACCCCCCCCCCAGCCCCCGTAGGTACGCGCCGACCCCCCCCCAGCCCTCGTAGGTACGCGCCGACCCCCCCCCAGCCCCCGTAGGTACGCGCCGACCCCCCCCAGCCCCTGTAGGTACGCGCCGACCCCCCCCCCAGCCCCCGTAGGTACGCGCCGACCCCCCCCCCCAGCCCCCGTAGGTACGCGCCGACCCCCCCCAGCCCCCGTAGGTACGCGCCGACCCCCCCCCAGCCCCCGTAGGTATGCGCCGACCCCCCCCCCAGCCCCCGTAGGTACGCGCCGACCCCCCCCAGCCCCCGTAGGTACGCGCCGACCCCCCCCCAGCCCCCGTAGGTACGCGCCGACCCCCCCGTGTGTACACCCGTGTACGGTGCGTACCCCCGTGTACGCTCGAGTCGGACCCCCCCGTGTACGCTCGAGTCGTACCCCCACCCGTGTATGTACGGTGCGTACCCCCCCGTGTACGCTCGAGTCGGACCCCCCCGTGTACGCTCGAGTCGAACCCCCCCGTGTACGCTCGAGTCGGACCCCCTGTGTACGCTCGAGTCGAACCCCCCCGTGTACGCTCGAGTCGGACCCCCCCGTGTACGCTCGAGTCGTACCCCCACCCGTGTATGTACGGTGCGTACCCCCCCGTGTACGCTCGAGTCGGACCCCCCCGTGTACGCTCGAGTCGGACCCCCCCGTGTACGCTCGAGTCGAACCCCCCCGTGTACGCTCGAGTCGGACCCCCCGTGTACGCTCGAGTCGAACCCCCCCGTGTACGCTCGAGTCGGACCCCCCCGTGTACGCTCGAGTCGTACCCCCACCCGTGTATGTACGGTGCGTACCCCCAGCGCGTACTCGAGCGTACACGGGGGGGTTCGACTCGAGCGTACACGGGGGGGTACGCACCGTACATACACGGGTGGGGGTACGACTCGAACGTACACGGGGGGTACGCACCGTACACGGGTGTACACACAGGGGGGGTCGGCGCGTACCTACGGGGGCTGGGGGGGGGTCGGCGCGTACCTACGGGGGCTGGGGGGGGTCGGCGCGTACCTACGGGGGCTGGGGGGGGTACGGCACGTACCGGGCACCTGTTTGGACGTCTCCATGGTTGTTATGGGAGTTCGGTGCGGACGGTCTTTTCACCATACGGTTGTACATTCGGACGCCCGGGATGGATCGTGATTCCCCGGTCGGAGTTCACCTTTCACGTTTGTACGGTGAATCGTACGAGGACGTGTCGGACACATTTTCCGACCCGAGGACGTGTGGGGAAATATTCCCAGTGCGGTTCGTATGGACTTTTTACCATGCGAATCTTGATTGCCAGTTCGTACGGCACTTGTACGATTCGTACGGTAAAAAGACCCGATACGAGTCGTACGGGGACATTTTTTACCGGATCGTGATCGGCACCCAAGTGTAGTATTTTTCTTTGCTCTTGTATTTCCGTCGACAGTATTTTCCACACCGATGACTTTGGAAACGTAAAACTTGCTCCTTTAACTTGTTCTCTTCTGTGCTTTTTGGTATAGCACATGTTGCATATTCTTCAATGTAAGATAACACTGCTTCATCAGCATCTGTTCCAAACTTTGGGGCATCCTTGATCCACAACAGCATATGAATATGAGGAGCACCTCTTGCCTGGTACTCTTTTCTCCAAAAGAAATCCACTACTTCTCCAAGGGGTGGATTTTTTTTATTGCAGATGAAGGACATCATAGCCTCAAATCTATGATTGAAATATCTGCAAACATTAACCGGATCCAATGAGCACAGTTCTCCTGCTGTCTTGTATTCGATGTTTTTAATGTTTGAATTGGCCTCTCGTAGAAAATCCAGTAAATCATCCCAAGCGTACTCGGCACAGCTTAGGGTAAGGAACCATGTTGGTGTTCCTAAATTCCGTAACATGCATTTTAGTTCACCATGGCGTCGGTACCAATATTCATTTGTCCCACGCTGACAAGCCATCAGATTGATCAGTTGTGTTTCCAAATGATCATCTCGGTGCTGCACTTTCTCCATAAAATCCTTAGCAGACACATTTTGTAAATGTACTCCACTTTTTAAAATGTGATTTACTGCATAAGACAGTGCAGACAAGTCGCTTTCAAATAAAAGATGGAACAAATAAGGAATACTTTGTCGAAATCTGGGATCTTCAGCATATAGTCTTGTAGTCCGATACTCAGAAGCTGGAATCTGTTCTGGACGTTCATCGTATCGTCCTCCTTTTCCTTTAGGAAACAGCTGGGGAAAACATCGAGCTTCCAAGCTCTCCTCCCATACACTCACGGGAGTTCCTTTTGCTTTCTTCATCTGAAAGAGATCAATATTGTCTCCCATAACTTCTTTCGAATGAAGAGGATGTATGCTAAAATGTTCATAAATTTCTTCTTCCTTTGACTTGTCCACTTTTTCAATTTGTCCAGTTGGTATTTCTGTGTCTTCTTGTAAATCTTCTTCTTCTTCTTCTTCTTCTATATAAATTGATTCATACCATTTGTTATTTTTTTTCAAATACAAATTTGCTCTTTGTACTTTCCGCACATCTACCAGCTCCTGCCAAATCTTCTTATTCTTTGTAGGTACACCATTAACCAGAATAATTAATGGTTCAGTTTCCAAAGTATCCGCATCAATAGTTTCCATATTTTTTTTCAAATCCAAGGGCAAATACACCACTCTACCTTTTAAACCTCTCAGTAAATCTGAAGGAGGTAATTTACCAGTTTTGGGCTCCATACGTACTATGGTCTGGAACGGATGAACACATTGAATGAGTATAGACTCATATGTATTTAATTCAGAAAGTTCAGCAGGAATAGCATCCAATTCTAAATTATTATGTACAGCTCTGGTCGGCATTCTATTTTCCTCTAACTTGTTGTAACAGTATTTACAAATACGCTGATCTTCACCCAATTCAAAACAATTTTCTAGAAATATATATGTGGCAAAATCCTTCCACTTATAATTATCTTCATTTTCACTCTTTCTGTAGAGATCAACATTCCTAGTTTGTTTTCTATAATGAGTTCTGCGGCAACAAATACAAGTAAAATTTGGTCTTTCATTAGAGACTATTGCAAATTTTGTTATGTGATCATTAAATGTGTTACTTACAGATGGTTCTACATTCTCTTCCACTTCTTCCTCATTTACTGTGTCCTTCTCTGCACTGTTTTGTTCAGGACCAAAGCAACAAAACTGAATTTCATCAACAACCTTCTCTACATCTGATACTGTTCCTCGGAACAGAGCCCTATTCAATTCATTTAACTTTATTGCTGGACTTTTGGCAAAATACAACCGTCTCACAAACTTTCTCATTTCAGTATGATGAACAGCCAGCATCCTAAAATGATGGAAAACACTATTGCACACTTTTCTAGATAGACAAGCCAGAGAATGACCCTGCAAACCAGTATTCTCTCTCACTCTGCATGGATCCAGACTTTGAAGCACCTTAATCTTCTGTTTTACACTTTTTTTTACTATATTCTCTTAGAAACTCTCGAAATTTGTCAATAGATTCCTGACGCACAGTGCAAATACTACTACAATTCCAAGTGTACACTGGGGCTTTAGGACGTCTCCCCATTGCCTCATCTGCCATCACTTGTACCTCATCTCTTGGAACCATTATCTCCTTCTCCATTATGCAACCATTTGTTACTTCGTATGAACGACCTCTGGTGTCAACTGCATGCAGCAAACTATTACTTTGAAAATAGCTCTCTTCATTAAAAAAAGGTTCACTACTTGAACTATGCATCCACTTTCCTAAAAACACTTTACAAAAGTTTGTTCTGTTCACTACTCTTTTCCTTTTGCTATGTGATTTCAGTACATTAACCATTTTGTCTAATGTACGCATCCTATTCAAAATTAATATGAATAGTTTCCTTTTTAATTCTAATGCCTTTGCTGCAATGGCTTCAATTTCTTTTTTTCTCTTGTAATATTTTGCCTTTTGCTTATATTTCTTCACATCCTTTATCAAATTGGACATAACTCTTCTCTGAAACATTTTTCTACGTATCTCTTTAAACGCTGTTTTTCTGTTTATGTAAATCTTTTCAGTTGCAGAAGGTATATTTGCATTAACTAAATTCTCAATTTTTTCCTGTTCTGTTCGTTTCGTAACATTCTTTCCAGTACAGACATTTTGTACATTTTTCCTTGTTTTGAATATATTTTTAAGAAATTGTTTTTTCTGCTTACCAGAAGATTTTTTCTTTTTCCCAACATGAGCATCTTCTACTAACTTTGGTCCTCCAGTTGTCTTCAAATATAGTTTTTTTTTTAGCGTTTTTTGAACTCTGGATTTTGTAGGCATCTTAAATTTTGTTCACTGCTCTTCAGCAATACCTGAAAAAAACTAAAAAAAAATTCCTTTATTGTATTTAAATATATTACTACATTTCTTTTCACAATAGTCACAAAACGAAATTTCTATGCCAATTTGAATGCACACTAACTGCTCTTTTTTTTGGGCAAGTGAAAATCACTTTTACAAACTGTCACATTATGAAACCACTTTTCAGATTTTTTAAAAAGCCCATGTCCAGACTGCTACACTACAGCAAGGGCAACCAGCCTTAGTGATGCTGAATGTATTTGCATTACAGACTGAAACCTGAAAACCCCACTCGCTTGTAAATACTGTGCATGATTATACATGGCAAGCACATGGGTGTGTGCTAAGAGTCTGCTTCTTCCCCCAAAAATTCGCTCCCCCTTTCCATCTAATGCAACTGTGAAATCACCAGAGCAATACGCAATAAATCTCTGCCTATAATTCCTCTCTGCACACAGAGTCATGTTTTCACATTAGTCCCAAAACGAAATTTCTTTGCCAATTTGAAAGCACACTTACTGCTCTTTTTTTTTCGGGGCAAGTGAAAATCACTTTTACAGACTGACACATTATGAAACCACTTTTTTTGATTTATTTAAATGCACATGTCCAAACTGTTTTTTCAGACCACCACCATGTGTATTCTCGGTGACTGCCTACACTCCAGCAAGGGCAACCAGCCTTAGTGATGCTGAATGTATTTGCATTACAGACTGTAACCTGAAAACCCCACTCGCTTGTAAATACTGTGCATGATTATACATGGCAAGCACATGGGTGTGTGCTAAGAGTCTGCTTCTTCCCCCAAAAATTCGCTCCCCCTTTCCATCTAATGCAACTGTGAAATCACCAGAGCAATACGCAATAAATCTCTGCCTATAATTCCTCTCTGCACACAGAGTCATGTTTTCACATTAGTCCCAAAACGAAATTTCTTTGCCAATTTGAAAGCACACTTACTGCTCTTTTTTTTTTCGGGGCAAGTGAAAATCACTTTTACAGACTGACACATTATGAAACCACTTTTTTTGATTTATTTAAATGCACATGTCCAAACTGTTTTTTCAGACCACCACCATGTGTATTCTCGGTGACTGCCTACACTCCAGCAAGGGCAACCAGCCTTAGTGATGCTGAATGTATTTGCATTACAGACTGAAACCTGAAAACCCCACTCGCTTGTAAATACTGTGCATGATTATACATGGCAAGCACATGGGTGTGTGCTAAGAGTCTGCTTCTTCCCCCAAAAATTCGCTCCCCCTTTCCATCTAATGCAACTGTGAAATCACCAGAGCAATACGCAATAAATCTCTGCCTATAATTCCTCTCTGCACACAGAGTCATGTTTTCACATTAGTCCCAAAACGAAATTTCTTTGCCAATTTGAAAGCACACTTACTGCTCTTTTTTTTTTCGGGGCAAGTGAAAATCACTTTTACAGACTGACACATTATGAAACCACTTTTTTTGATTTATTTAAATGCACATGTCCAAACTGTTTTTTCAGACCACCACCATGTGTATTCTCGGTGACTGCCTACACTCCAGCAAGGGCAACCAGCCTTAGTGATGCTGAATGTATTTGCATTACAGACTGAAACCTGAAAACCCCACTCGCTTGTAAATACTGTGCATGATTATACATGGCAAGCACATGGGTGTGTGCTAAGAGTCTGCTTCTTCCCCCAAAAATTCGCTCCCCCTTTCCATCTAATGCAACTGTGAAATCACCAGAGCAATACGCAATAAATCTCTGCCTATAATTCCTCTCTGCACACAGAGTCATGTTTTCACATTAGTCCCAAAACGAAATTTCTTTGCCAATTTGAAAGCACACTTACTGCTCTTTTTTTTTTCGGGGCAAGTGAAAATCACTTTTACAGACTGACACATTATGAAACCACTTTTTTTGATTTATTTAAATGCACATGTCCAAACTGTTTTTTCAGACCACCACCATGTGTATTCTCGGTGACTGCCTACACTCCAGCAAGGGCAACCAGCCTTAGTGATGCTGAATGTATTTGCATTACAGACTGAAACCTGAAAACCCCACTCGCTTGTAAATACTGTGCATGATTATACATGGCAAGCACATGGGTGTGTGCTAAGAGTCTGCTTCTTCCCCCAAAAATTCGCTCCCCCTTTCCATCTAATGCAACTGTGAAATCACCAGAGCAATACGCAATAAATCTCTGCCTATAAATCCTCTCTGCACACAGAGTCATGTTTTCACATTAGTCCCAAAACGAAATTTCTTTGCCAATTTGAAAGCACACTTACTGCTCTTTTTTTTTTCGGGGCAAGTGAAAATCACTTTTACAGACTGACACATTATGAAACCACTTTTTTTGATTTATTTAAATGCACATGTCCAAACTGTTTTTTCAGACCACCACCATGTGTATTCTCGGTGACTGCCTACACTCCAGCAAGGGCAACCAGCCTTAGTGATGCTGAATGTATTTGCATTACTGAGTCCAACCTCAAACCCTTAAACTATTCTTTTTTTTTCCAGTACACCTTAATTTATTGTGAAAACATACTCCATATTATTTTACATGTTCCTCACATTTAAATTTCTCCCAAAACAGAAAATGATAAACGCAACTACAACAAAAACAATTTCCATTTCTATTATTCATTTCTTAAGTTACCACATACATCCCCTCTCAAACTGTAAACTCACCTTTATAATTAGTTAGTTGTGAAAGAAATGTGACACTCAAACAGCAGATTATCAGAGCCAGGATCTCTGTTGTGTTCACCTCTCTCCTCTCAGCAGAACCAGATAATGGCAAACTTTCCCTCTATTTTTCCACACATATACATGTAAGTTTCAAATCTCAGTGCTTCCCCCTTTTTTTCAAATGTAATCACACATTTCTATTGGTTGAAAACCAACCCTTTTCCAAAAGTACCCTTCCCCCAACTTGACTTCTGCCTAGTACCCTTCCCCCAACTTGACTTCTGCCTGCTACCATAGCAACAGCTCATGGAACACTGCTGTGTTGAGTTAGGTCAGAAGTTCGCCAAACAATGTTTCAATTCCACAGAGCAAGAGTGCTTGACTTTTCAAACCTAACAGCAAATCCATAGTACTGTTCTTTGGTTACACATTTTTTTGTACCAATACAAAACATGCTTCTATTAATTTACACATACAGCCTAGTTTTTATTCTAGAATGGTATGAAACAGCCAATCAGTTCTTTTTGTTTTGAAAAAAATATGTATGCCTCCATTTCCAAACTGTCTTTCTTTTCATATTGCCATTCTACTGAAAGACACCTCCTGAGTGCATCCAGATCTCCTTTGAAGATGTTCACAGTGTGGATTGTAGGGCACAGCTATGTCTTCTGGAGTGAAAAGTTTGCAGAGAAAACAGATATGGTGAGAGACCTTGCTTTGCCAAATGTAGACATTAAATGGATTGGTCAGAGAGGGTTAAAGTGGCACCAATTGATGCCATTGGTGAAATCCTTCATGCAAATCCAACACCCTGACCTCATAATAGTGCACTGTGGTGGCAATGACCTAGGCACTTTGACTGGGGTAGGTCTGGAAATGCTTATGAAGGACACCTTTGCACAACTGTTTTCACTTTTCCCTAAAACTGCCTTTGTGTTTTCCAACATATGCCAAAGGCAAAAATGGAACTGGTCCAATCATTTCTGTCCACAGATTGACAAAGCAAGAAAGCACGTCAACAAATCTGTTTCTGCTTTCCTCCGTGACTATGGTATGGGTGCCATTTACCACAACAACTTGCGTTATGACATGCAAGACATTTATAGAGGAGATGGTGTGCACTTCAATGATGAAGGGAACAGAGTCTTCCTTTTGAACCTTAGACTCTGCATCGGTACTTACTTGTAGGTACCACTAAAAAAATGACTTCATAAACACAACAGCTCTTTTTAGAGCTCCCTAATATCTAAACTCTTAAATCTGCTTTTCATTTATTTTTTTTTATTTTTTTTACCGTACGTTACCGTAAGCTTACCGTACGCGTACCCCGTGATTTTTTTAAAAATCAATAAATGTTGTTTTGTAATTTTCTGTCCTTCTTTGACCCCCTTACAAATGTTAGGGGGTCTGTAACTCTCCTCATTGCCCCCTTTTCTTGTTTTCACTCTTTTTTTTCAGAGTGAAATACACAAAATGGCGGCCGCCGCTTCCTGGTTTCGGCCGATTCGAATGTTTACTAAGATCTAAGAGCCAATCAGAATCGCGCTCGCGCACGCCACCGTACGCTTACGGTAAGCGTACGGTAAGCGTACCGTAAGCGGGCTCAGATATATATATTGATTTAAAGGCTATTTTCTCAGAATCTACTGAACAGATTTACACCAAACCTACAAAAGGCACTTCCTTGACCTAGGGACTACCTCTCTGCCAAATTTCGAGTAATTCTGTTCAGCCGTTCGGGCTGTAGCTCGTTCTAAAGGTCCTATGGAAAAATGCATGGGAAAAACGCGTTTTGGGACCCTCCTTTTATCTCAGCCCCCGCTTGACGGATCCCCCCGAGACTTTCAGGGTAGGAGCAGAACGTAGCGCCCCACCTATTTTGAGAAATTCGCGAGGATTCATCGACCGGCGCCAAAGTTATTCAAAATAGAATGTTGCGGATTTCCTATGGAAAAGGGGTCCTAACTATAACTACCTACTGGCGACCGCCAGTAGGTAATATCTATATTACCTACGCCAGTAGGTAATATCTATATTACCTACTGGCGGTCGCCAGTAGGTAGTTATAGTTAGGACCCCTTTTCCATAGGAAATCCGCAACATTCTATTTTGAATAACTTTGGCGCCGGTCGATGAATCCTCGCGAATTTCTCAAAATAGGTGGGGCGCTACGCTCCGCTCCTACCCTGAAAGTCTCGGGGGGATCCGTCAAGCGGGGGCTGAGATAAAAGGGGGGTCCCAAAACGCGTTTTTCCCATGCATTTTTCCATAGGACCTTCAGAACGAGCTACAGCCCGAACGGCTGAACAGAATTTCTCGAAATTTGGCATAGAGGTAGTCCCTAGGTCAAGGAAGTGCCTTTTGTAGGTTTGGTGTAAATCTGTTCAGTAGATTCTGAGAAAATAGCCTTTAAATCAATATATATATCTGAGCCCGCTTACGGTACGCTTACCGTACGCTTACCGTAAGCGTACGGTGGCGTGCGCGAGCGCGATTCTGATTGGCTCTTAGATCTTAGTAAACATTCGAATCGGCCGAAACCAGGAAGCGGCGGCCGCCATTTTGTGTATTTCACTCTGAAAAAAAAGAGTGAAAACAAGAAAAGGGGGCAATGAGGAGAGTTACAGACCCCTAACATTTGTAAGGGGGTCAAAGAAGGACAGAAAAGTACAAAAAAAACATTTATTGATTTTTAAAAAAATCACGGGGTACGCGTACGGTAAGCTTACGGTAAGCGTACGGTAAAAAAAATAAAAAAAAATAAATGAAAAGCAGATTTAAGAGTTTAGATATTAGGGAGCTCTAAAAAGAGCTGTTGTGTTTATGAAGTCATTTTTTTAGTGGTACCTACAAGTAAGTACCGATGCAGAGTCTAAGGTTCAAAAGGAAGACTCTGTTCCCTTCATCATTGAAGTGCACACCATCTCCTCTATAAATGTCTTGCATGTCATAACGCAAGTTGTTGTGGTAAATGGCACCCATACCATAGTCACGGAGGAAAGCAGAAACAGATTTGTTGACGTGCTTTCTTGCTTTGTCAATCTGTGGACAGAAATGATTGGACCAGTTCCATTTTTGCCTTTGGCATATGTTGGAAAACACAAAGGCAGTTTTAGGGAAAAGTGAAAACAGTTGTGCAAAGGTGTCCTTCATAAGCATTTCCAGACCTACCCCAGTCAAAGTGCCTAGGTCATTGCCACCACAGTGCACTATTATGAGGTCAGGGTGTTGGATTTGCATGAAGGATTTCACCAATGGCATCAATTGGTGCCACTTTAACCCTCTCTGACCAATCCATTTAATGTCTACATTTGGCAAAGCAAGGTCTCTCACCATATCTGTTTTCTCTGCAAACTTTTCACTCCAGAAGACATAGCTGTGCCCTACAATCCACACTGTGAACATCTTCAAAGGAGATCTGGATGCACTCAGGAGGTGTCTTTCAGTAGAATGGCAATATGAAAAGAAAGACAGTTTGGAAATGGAGGCATACATATTTTTTTCAAAACAAAAAGAACTGATTGGCTGTTTCATACCATTCTAGAATAAAAACTAGGCTGTATGTGTAAATTAATAGAAGCATGTTTTGTATTGGTACAAAAAAATGTGTAACCAAAGAACAGTACTATGGATTTGCTGTTAGGTTTGAAAAGTCAAGCACTCTTGCTCTGTGGAATTGAAACATTGTTTGGCGAACTTCTGACCTAACTCAACACAGCAGTGTTCCATGAGCTGTTGCTATGGTAGCAGGCAGAAGTCAAGTTGGGGGAAGGGTACTAGGCAGAAGTCAAGTTGGGGGAAGGGTACTTTTGGAAAAGGGTTGGTTTTCAACCAATAGAAATGTGTGATTACATTTGAAAAAAAGGGGGAAGCACTGAGATTTGAAACTTACATGTATATGTGTGGAAAAATAGAGGGAAAGTTTGCCATTATCTGGTTCTGCTGAGAGGAGAGAGGTGAACACAACAGAGATCCTGGCTCTGATAATCTGCTGTTTGAGTGTCACATTTCTTTCACAACTAACTAATTATAAAGGTGAGTTTACAGTTTGAGAGGGGATGTATGTGGTAACTTAAGAAATGAATAATAGAAATGGAAATTGTTTTTGTTGTAGTTGCGTTTATCATTTTCTGTTTTGGGAGAAATTTAAATGTGAGGAACATGTAAAATAATATGGAGTATGTTTTCACAATAAATTAAGGTGTACTGGAAAAAAAAAGAATAGTTTAAGGGTTTGAGGTTGGACTCAGTAATGCAAATACATTCAGCATCACTAAGGCTGGTTGCCCTTGCTGGAGTGTAGGCAGTCACCGAGAATACACATGGTGGTGGTCTGAAAAAACAGTTTGGACATGTGCATTTAAATAAATCAAAAAAAGTGGTTTCATAATGTGTCAGTCTGTAAAAGTGATTTTCACTTGCCCCGAAAAAAAAAAGAGCAGTAAGTGTGCTTTCAAATTGGCAAAGAAATTTCGTTTTGGGACTAATGTGAAAACATGACTCTGTGTGCAGAGAGGAATTATAGGCAGAGATTTATTGCGTATTGCTCTGGTGATTTCACAGTTGCATTAGATGGAAAGGGGGAGCGAGTTTTTGGGGGAAGAAGCAGACTCTTAGCACACACCCATGTGCTTGCCATGTATAATCATGCACAGTATTTACAAGCGAGTGGGGTTTTCAGGTTTCAGTCTGTAATGCAAATACATTCAGCATCACTAAGGCTGGTTGCCCTTGCTGGAGTGTAGGCAGTCACCGAGAATACACATGGTGGTGGTCTGAAAAAACAGTTTGGACATGTGCATTTAAATAAATCAAAAAAAGTGGTTTCATAATGTGTCAGTCTGTAAAAGTGATTTTCACTTGCCCCGAAAAAAAAAAGAGCAGTAAGTGTGCTTTCAAATTGGCAAAGAAATTTCGTTTTGGGACTAATGTGAAAACATGACTCTGTGTGCAGAGAGGATTTATAGGCAGAGATTTATTGCGTATTGCTCTGGTGATTTCACAGTTGCATTAGATGGAAAGGGGGAGCGACTTTTTGGGGGAAGAAGCAGACTCTTAGCACACACCCATGTGCTTGCCATGTATAATCATGCACAGTATTTACAAGCGAGTGGGGTTTCAGGTTTCAGTCTGTAATGCAAATACATTCAGCATCACTAAGGCTGGTTGCCCTTGCTGGAGTGTAGGCAGTCACCGAGAATACACATGGTGGTGGTCTGAAAAAACAGTTTGGACATGTGCATTTAAATAAATCAAAAAAAGTGGTTTCATAATGTGTCAGTCTGTAAAAGTGATTTTCACTTGCCCCGAAAAAAAAAAGAGCAGTAAGTGTGCTTTCAAATTGGCAAAGAAATTTCGTTTTGGGACTAATGTGAAAACATGACTCTGTGTGCAGAGAGGATTTATAGGCAGAGATTTATTGCGTATTGCTCTGGTGATTTCACAGTTGCATTAGATGGAAAGGGGGAGCGAATTTTTGGGGGAAGAAGCAGACTCTTAGCACACACCCATGTGCTTGCCATGTATAATCATGCACAGTATTTACAAGCGAGTGGGGTTTTCAGGTTTCAGTCTGTAATGTAAATACATTCAGCATCACTAAGGCTGGTTGCCCTTGCTGGAGTGTAGGCAGTCACCGAGAATACACATGGTGGTGGTCTGAAAAAACAGTTTGGACATGTGCATTTAAATAAATCAAAAAAAGTGGTTTCATAATGTGTCAGTCTGTAAAAGTGATTTTCACTTGCCCCGAAAAAAAAAAGAGCAGTAAGTGTGCTTTCAAATTGGCAAAGAAATTTCGTTTTGGGACTAATGTGAAAACATGACTCTGTGTGCAGAGAGGAATTATAGGCAGAGATTTATTGCGTATTGCTCTGGTGATTTCACAGTTGCATTAGATGGAAAGGGGGAGCGAATTTTTGGGGGAAGAAGCAGACTCTTAGCACACACCCATGTGCTTGCCATGTATAATCATGCACAGTATTTACAAGCGAGTGGGGTTTTCAGGTTTCAGTCTGTAATGCAAATACATTCAGCATCACTAAGGCTGGTTGCCCTTGCTGGAGTGTAGGCAGTCACCGAGAATACACATGGTGGTGGTCTGAAAAAACAGTTTGGACATGTGCATTTAAATAAATCAAAAAAAGTGGTTTCATAATGTGTCAGTCTGTAAAAGTGATTTTCACTTGCCCCGAAAAAAAAAAGAGCAGTAAGTGTGCTTTCAAATTGGCAAAGAAATTTCGTTTTGGGACTAATGTGAAAACATGACTCTGTGTGCAGAGAGGAATTATAGGCAGAGATTTATTGCGTATTGCTCTGGTGATTTCACAGTTGCATTAGATGGAAAGGGGGAGCACATTTTTTGGGGAAGAAGCAGACTCTTAGCACACACCCATGTGCTTGCCATGTATAATCATGCACAGTATTTACAAGCGAGTGGGGTTTTCAGGTTTCAGTCTGTAATGCAAATACATTCAGCATCACTAAGGCTGGTTGCCCTTGCTGGAGTGTAGGCAGTCACCGAGAATACACATGGTGGTGGTCTGAAAAAACAGTTTGGACATGTGCATTTAAATAAATCAAAAAAAGTGGTTTCATAATGTGTCAGTCTGTAAAAGTGATTTTCACTTGCCCCGAAAAAAAAAAGAGCAGTAAGTGTGCTTTCAAATTGGCAAAGAAATTTCGTTTTGGGACTAATGTGAAAACATGACTCTGTGTGCAGAGAGGAATTATAGGCAGAGATTTATTGCGTATTGCTCTGGTGATTTCACAGTTGCATTAGATGGAAAGGGGGAGCGAATTTTTGGGGGAAGAAGCAGACTCTTAGCACACACCCATGTGCTTGCCATGTATAATCATGCACAGTATTTACAAGCGAGTGGGGTTTTCAGGTTACAGTCTGTAATGCAAATACATTCAGCATCACTAAGGCTGGTTGCCCTTGCTGGAGTGTAGGCAGTCACCGAGAATACACATGGTGGTGGTCTGAAAAAACAGTTTGGACATGTGCATTTAAATAAATCAAAAAAAGTGGTTTCATAATGTGTCAGTCTGTAAAAGTGATTTTCACTTGCCCCGAAAAAAAAAGAGCAGTAAGTGTGCTTTCAAATTGGCAAAGAAATTTCGTTTTGGGACTAATGTGAAAACATGACTCTGTGTGCAGAGAGGAATTATAGGCAGAGATTTATTGCGTATTGCTCTGGTGATTTCACAGTTGCATTAGATGGAAAGGGGGAGCGAATTTTTGGGGGAAGAAGCAGACTCTTAGCACACACCCATGTGCTTGCCATGTATAATCATGCACAGTATTTACAAGCGAGTGGGGTTTTCAGGTTTCAGTCTGTAATGCAAATACATTCAGCATCACTAAGGCTGGTTGCCCTTGCTGTAGTGTAGCAGTCTGGACATGGGCTTTTAAAAAAATCTGAAAAGTGGTTTCATAATGTGACAGTTTGTAAAAGTGATTTTCACTTGCCCAAAAAAAAGAGCAGTTAGTGTGCATTCAAATTGGCATAGAAATTTCGTTTTGTGACTATTGTGAAAAGAAATGTAGTAATATATTTAAATACAATAAAGGAATTTTATTTTAGTTTTTTTCAGGTATTGCTGAAGAGCAGTGAACAAAATTTAAGATGCCTACAAAATCCAGAGTTCAAAAAACGCTAAAAAAAAACTATATTTGAAGACAACTGGAGGACCAAAGTTAGTAGAAGATGCTCATGTTGGGAAAAAGAAAAAATCTTCTGGTAAGCAGAAAAAACAATTTCTTAAAAATATATTCAAAACAAGGAAAAATGTACAAAATGTCTGTACTGGAAAGAATGTTACGAAACGAACAGAACAGGAAAAAATTGAGAATTTAGTTAATGCAAATATACCTTTTGCAACTGAAAAGATTTACATAAACAGAAAAACAGCGTTTAAAGAGATACGTAGAAAAATGTTTCAGAGAAGAGTTATGTCCAATTTGATAAAGGATGTGAAGAAATATAAGCAAAAGGCAAAATATTACAAGAGAAAAAAAGAAATTGAAGCCATTGCAGCAAAGGCATTAGAATTAAAAAGGAAACTATTCATATTAATTTTGAATAGGATGCGTACATTAGACAAAATGGTTAATGTACTGAAATCACATAGCAAAAGGAAAAGAGTAGTGAACAGAACAAACTTTTGTAAAGTGTTTTTAGGAAAGTGGATGCATAGTTCAAGTAGTGAACCTTTTTTTAATGAAGAGAGCTATTTTCAAAGTAATAGTTTGCTGCATGCAGTTGACACCAGAGGTCGTTCATACGAAGTAACAAATGGTTGCATAATGGAGAAGGAGATAATGGTTCCAAGAGATGAGGTACAAGTGATGGCAGATGAGGCAATGGGGAGACGTCCTAAAGCCCCAGTGTACACTTGGAATTGTAGTAGTATTTGCACTGTGCGTCAGGAATCTATTGACAAATTTCGAGAGTTTCTAAAAGAATATAGTAAAAAAAGTGTAAAACAGAAGATTAAGGTGCTTCAAAGTCTGGATCCATGCAGAGTGAGAGAGAATACTGGTTTGCAGGGTCATTCTCTGGCTTGTCTATCTAGAAAAGTGTGCAATAGTGTTTTCCATCATTTTAGGATGCTGGCTGTTCATCATACTGAAATGAGAAAGTTTGTGAGACGGTTGTATTTTGCCAAAAGTCCAGCAATAAAGTTAAATGAATTGAATAGGGCTCTGTTCCGAGGAACAGTATCAGATGTAGAGAAGGTTGTTGATGAAATTCAGTTTTGTTACTTTGGTCCTGAACAAAACAGTGCAGAGAAGGACACAGTAAATGAGGAAGAAGTGGAAGAGAATGTAGAACCCTCTGTAAGTAACACATTTAATGATCACATAACAAAATTTGCAATAGTCTCTAATGAAAGACCAAATTTTACTTGTATTTGTTGCCGCAGAACTCATTATAGAAAACAAACTAGGAATGTTGATCTCTACAGAAAGAGTGAAAATGAAGATAATTATAAGTGGAAGGATTTTGCCACATATATATTTCTAGAAAATTGTTTTGAATTGGGTGAAGATCAGCGTATTTGTAAATACTGTTACAACAAGTTAGAGGAAAATAGAATGCCGACCAGAGCTGTACATAATAATTTAGAATTGGATGCTATTCCTGCTGAACTTTCTGAATTAAATACATATGAGTCTATACTCATTCAATGTGTTCATCCGTTCCAGACCATAGTACGTATGGAGCCCAAAACTGGTAAATTACCTCCTTCAGATTTACTGAGAGGTTTAAAAGGTAGAGTGGTGTATTTGCCCTTGGATTTGAAAAAAAATATGGAAACTATTGATGCGGATACTTTGGAAACTGAACCATTAATTATTCTGGTTAATGGTGTACCTACAAAGAATAAGAAGATTTGGCAGGAGCTGGTAGATGTGCGGAAAGTACAAAGAGCAAATTTGTATTTGAAAAAAAATAACAAATGGTATGAATCAATTTATATAGAAGAAGAAGAAGAAGAAGAAGATTTACAAGAAGACACAGAAATACCAACTGGACAAATTGAAAAAGTGGACAAGTCA
Source organism: Triturus cristatus (assembly GCF_964204655.1). Taxonomy (NCBI): domain Eukaryota; kingdom Metazoa; phylum Chordata; class Amphibia; order Caudata; family Salamandridae; genus Triturus; species Triturus cristatus. The sequence goes on from NC_140583.1 coordinate 886,179,507, forward strand.
AAGGAAGAAGAAATTTATGAACATTTTAGCATACATCCTCTTCATTCGAAAGAAGTTATGGGAGACAATATTGATCTCTTTCAGATGAAGAAAGCAAAAGGAACTCCCGTGAGTGTATGGGAGGAGAGCTTGGAAGCTCGATGTTTTCCCCAGCTGTTTCCTAAAGGAAAAGGAGGACGATACGATGAACGTCCAGAACAGATTCCAGCTTCTGAGTATCGGACTACAAGACTATATGCTGAAGATCCCAGATTTCGACAAAGTATTCCTTATTTGTTCCATCTTTTATTTGAAAGCGACTTGTCTGCACTGTCTTATGCAGTAAATCACATTTTAAAAAGTGGAGCACATTTACAAAATGTGTCTGCTAAGGATTTTATGGAGAAAGTGCAGCACCGAGATGATCATTTGGAAACACAACTGATCAATCTGATGGCTTGTCAGCGTGGGACAAATGAATATTGGTACCGACGCCATGGTGAACTAAAATGCATGTTACGGAATTTAGGAACACCAACATGGTTCCTTACCCTAAGCTGTGCCGAGTACGCTTGGGATGATTTACTGGATTTTCTACGAGAGGCCAATTCAAACATTAAAAACATCGAATACAAGACAGCAGGAGAACTGTGCTCATTGGATCCGGTTAATGTTTGCAGATATTTCAATCATAGATTTGAGGCTATGATGTCCTTCATCTGCAATAAAAAAAATCCACCCCTTGGAGAAGTAGTGGATTTCTTTTGGAGAAAAGAGTACCAGGCAAGAGGTGCTCCTCATATTCATATGCTGTTGTGGATCAAGGATGCCCCAAAGTTTGGAACAGATGCTGATGAAGCAGTGTTATCTTACATTGAAGAATATGCAACATGTGCTATACCAAAAAGCACAGAAGAGAACAAGTTAAAGGAGCAAGTTTTACGTTTCCAAAGTCATCGGTGTGGAAAATACTGTCGACGGAAATACAAGAGCAAAGAAAAATACTACACTAAATGTCGATTTGGATTTCCTAGACCTGTTCTTTCAAATGGAAGAGTCAACAGTTTTATGTCAGCTGTGAGACATACTATCACAAGAAAATCACCTAAGAATACCTACAACCTAAAAAGAAAAGAAGAATCAAAAAATATAAATGACTACAACCCAGTCATTTTATCCATGTGGAACGCTAACATGGATATACAGTATGTAGCTGACAATTCCATTGCTGTTGCTCGATATGTAACGTCTTACATTACGAAATCAGAAAAAACTGAATTGAAGGAAATGTGGGAAGAGATTTCTCACGAGAAGACTGTCAGTAAGAAGCTGTACAGTTTCAGTTTGAAGATGTTATCGCATCGAGAAATTGGATCCTACGAATGTTCAGATAGGTTATCTTCTGCAAGTCTCTACTCGAAGTCAAGAAGAATAATTTGGGCAAGTTTAGGCCTTGCAGCAATGAGAAATCGGGTACTGAAATCTGTAGGAGAAATTGAATATTTGGCCGAGAATGACCCAGAAAGTACAGATATTTTGAAAACAAACATGTTGGACACATATTATCCCAAGAGAAGTCAACATCTGGAGAACATGTGTCTCTATGAAGTGCTGCAGAACTACATTTATTCACGGAAAGCCACAGAAGACATCAATAATGGAAAATATAAAGTCGTTGGTGAAGAAGGATGTTTGGTGAAGCAAACAAAAGGAAGTTTGATAAATCACCGGAAGCTGAGTTGCGACACTACTGACAAGAAGGAATTTTACTACTTGGCTCTTTTACAGTTGTTTAAACCATGGCGTACAGAGGATGAACTACTGGGAGAATTCCCGAGCTATGAAGATTCTTTTAATGCTTGCAAAGACAGCATACAATGCAGTACATTCTCAACTTATCTGCAAATGTTAAATGAAGAAATTGATCAGGAAACTACAATTGCAGCAGAAATCGCTAGAGATAGTTCTCAGGACAGCCAAAGTTCAGGAACACTCAGTCAAGATCCCCTAGGACAACCAATCATTGAAAATGAAGCATCAATAGCCATGAATGAAGTGGAAACGGCTATGAATCAAGCTCAAGAAGAATTTATAGACTTAGAAAATTTGGAAAGACAACTGAATCAAGAGCAGCAACAAATTTATGAAGAGATCAAAAACAAAATTGATCACGGATTTCTACATGAAAAAAAAGAGTGCTCATGCACATCATTTCATCCAATCAGGATGTATGTAAGCGGACAAGCTGGAACTGGAAAAAGTTTCCTAATAAAAGTCATCAGAAGCTACCTAAAGCAAAAAACGGATTCTACTTTGTCTTGTGTGGTTACTGCTCCAACTGGGTTAGCAGCATATAACATAAAAGGAATCACTTTACATCGTTTGCTAATGTTACCAGTGGAGCATGAGAACAAAATACAATTCAACAAGCTAACTGGAGAAGCATCCTTGGAAGTTTCAAGAGTATTGAAGAAGATGCAAGTTCTCATTATTGATGAGGTGAGCATGGTATCAAACTTAATGCTTGCCTTTGTGCATTTAAGAATGCAGCAAATTTTGAAGACAGACTATGACATGTTATTTGGTGGAAAACACGTCATAGTTTTTGGAGATCTTTTGCAACTTACTCCAGTTAAAGGACAACCAGTGTTTAATACTGTCACACATGAAGACACGAAGAAGTCATTGGGAAGCATTGGAAATACAAATATTTGGTCCTTCTTTGAGTACAAGGAACTTACTACTAATATGAGGCAAGCAAGCGATGAAGAATATGGAAGTATTCTGAAATATATCAGGATTGGACTACTCACAGAAGTTGGCAAAAAACATTACAGAGTCGGCTGCTACATAATTTATTTCCAAAGGAAGAAATAGTTGCAGAGAAGATATACAAGAACATTGCAGAAAACAAAAGTGTCATCTGCTTAATGCCAACTCTACGTGAATGCTCAATATTCAATGAGGAGCTTTTGAAATTGGAAAAGGAAGAGATCAGGAAATTGGAAGCAGTGGACAAAATTGAGGATGGAAGAATTACTGTCACAGTAACAGGCAAACTGAAAAATAAATTGGACTCACTAGAGAAGAACATCTCCAAAACAGCTGGATTAGAAAAAAATCTATATGTTTGCATGAACTGTAGAGTATTTTTAAGGAGAAATTTGGATGTTGAAAAAGGTTTAGTTAATGGAGCGATGGGAAGAGTTGTGGGTTTTATTAATTACCAGAAAAAAGAAGGAGTTGAATGTTTAAAAATAAAATTTGATCAGATAGAAGAAGTTAAAGATATTTGTCGTTGTACAGTACGTTTTATGCTTGTGAAAGACTTATATGTACGTAGGAAGCAGTTTCCGTTTTCTCTAGCATATGCTGTAACTATTCACAAGTCTCAAGGATTGACTGTAGATTGTGCATTTGTGAACATTGGTTCAACTGTGTTCAAAGAAGGTATGGCATATGTAGCTTTGTCACGAGTGAAAACATTATCAGGTTTATTCATGATAGACTTTGATGACTCAAAAGTTAGTGCTGATACAAACTGTGTAAAGGAGTATAATAGATTAAGAAGAAGCTATGCTCCTCATTTAGGTCAGTATCCTGTGTTGGAGAAACGTGTAGTTTCTCGTAAAAGAAAAAATGAGAATATCTGTAATGAAGATGTAGAGAAGAGGAAAAAAAAGAGGAGTGATGTAATTGCAAGCAAAAAGAAAAAGGAAAATGAAGAACAGGTTGTAGGATGTCATTTTGAAAATAGCTCTGGTGTCAACTGCTACGCAAATGTAGTGCTGAATGTTGCATTTTATCTGAAAAGTTTGCAAGAGCAGATAATAGTAAATCAGGGAAAAAGATTCTGTTCAGAGCTGAGTCTCCTTTTTCAAAAGCTGAGTAAAGATAAAACTCAAATAGAAAGTGCTACTGAAATTAGAAAACTTTTAGATGTATGTTCAGGACGAACACAGTTTTCTCAAAATGAACAGCAAGATGCACATGAATTTTTGATGTATTTTCTTCAGGTAGTGGAAGAAGAAGGAGTTCCCATTGACATTTTTTTGGTCTCTCTTATAAATGGGAACATAGTTGTGATAATTGTTATAATATATGTGGCTCTATTGTTGATAATGAAAGATTTATTTATTTGACATTGCCAGAGAGTAAAACAGTCACTTTTGCAAAATTAGTTAAAGATGCTAATCATAGCATGAAATGTAGTGAGTGTAATTCTGACATGTTTTCAACATTAATTTTAAAGGAATACGGACAGTGTGTAATTTTAATGATGCAACGATGTAGAGCTGATGGTTCAAAATTGGATACTTTAATAAAGAAGTTTACAGGACAGCAATTATCAATTTCAGGAAAAACTTTTGTAACTGTTGCAATAATTTTCCATGATGGACCTACTGTTACTTCTGGACATTACACAGTTTATCTTAAATGTGAAAAAGGCTGGACACTGTGTAATGATTCCCAATTGATTTTCAAACAACGTTTGCCTTTTGATTTAGCAAATTCCTATCTAATCTTCCTGAAACCTAAATTTTAGACAGATTTGGCAAGATCTTGACAAAATAATTTTACCATTTTACTGGATTACCATTACAATTTTGTAGAAAAAAGATTTTTTAAATTATCATTTGGCCTAATGGAAAGATAACCAATTGTAATGTGGACTTTTTAAATTTTTAATGAAACTTTGAAAAACCAATAATTTAGAGATTATCGGTAACTTCTGCACATTTTAAATTTTGGAATGTTATTGGACTGCCATTGGAAATTTTTTCAAAAATGATTTAAAAAATTACTATTTGGCCATGCGGAAAAGTAACCAATTCTATTGTGGACTTAATAAATTATTCAAAAAATTTTCGTGAACCAAAATGTTACAGAGAATCGGTGAGATCTGGACAAATTAAACTTTAGAATTTTATTGGATTACCGTTGGAAATTTATTCCAAAAAAAAATGTTAAATTACTATTTGGTCTAAAGGAAATGAAATCAGATGTATTTTGGAGTTATTTGAGATATAATATTGTGATTATACTTCTGAAACAAACATATCAGACGGTATTTTAAAGAAATAAGTATTGGTATTAGATGATATTTTTTTAGAATATTATGCATTTCTATAATGTTAAGTTTAAGTAAAAAGAGATTCTGGGCTTTTTTATTACAATCTTTGTGATTGTTATTTTTTTTTGCCCGCTGTAAAATGATGAATGCAATTGCTTTCACAATTTATAGTGAAATGCAATATATTCTGAAAACAGCAAAAATAAGGCAAAAATATTTTTGGGAAAAAAATGTAAATATGTGTACTGTATTATAAAATGTTTTAAAAATATTAATACTTTTTTCTTTTTTTTCAGATTCATATAGAAAATTTTCGAAAACTAGAACCATTTTTAAAGCTATTTTTTTAAAAAACAAATGAATAAATATTTTTTTGAGTGAGTATGGTAAGTCAATAATAATAATTGTAGTCTCTCAAGGACCTTGTAATGTGTTTATTGATTTTTAGTGTTTTAAAAAAAAAAAAAAAAAAAAAGTACGCGCACCGTACGCGTACGGTAAAAAAAAATAAAAAAAAGTTTTTAAAAACATATGTAAAAAAAAGATGAAAGATAAGGTTGGCTCTTAAAAGAACCGTTGTGTTCATGCAGGGACAGAGGAAAGGAAGCATGGGAAAATTATTCAAAGCGACAAATGTGCTGATCTATTTTGTTGTTCACTAGGGAAACACTGGTCTCCCTATAGCAAATTAGATCTTGACAAAATGTGCATCGAATATCAACCTTCCGAAATCGAGGGTTGATTTCCAGAGGGCCAGCAAAAGGAGATTCTCCCCCCACAGATGAAGGGCTCACCTGACCTGCAGAAGAAGGAGTCAGCCCTGCAGATGATGGTTCAGGCTGAGCTGCTGTGGATGTACTGGCTTGTCTTTCTGAAGAGTTACCTCCAAAAAGATGACCATGTGTCCTTCTGTGTACATCCTGGAGGTGTCTCTTCATGGTGTGATTCCCAAAGGAATACTTCCTGTTAGGATTACCTCTAGAAAGTACACGCTTACACAGCTTACAAGTCACTAAGGGTGCATTTACCTTTTGCTGGCTTTCAGGAAAAGTAAAATAATCCCATACATAAGAGGGCTTTTGTTTCCTCGATCTCTGCCTCAAGACAGTGCTGCTAGTGCTAGCCTCACTCTCAGAAGAGCTCTGCTGTTCTGCCATCGTATCCCAAAGACAAACCAGCTCCTTCTCCCAAGGGATCACAAGCAGAAATGAGGGGAATGGGTGTGGTGTAGGAGAGTTCTAGAACTGAAAGTAGTTTCAACCAATCAAAAGTTGTGTTTCATGATCACATGACCTACCGTACGCTTACGGTGCGCTTACGGTACGCTTACGTCAAAAGTGCGCATGCGCGTAAAAAAGACACGCGCTTGCGCGCATGCGCATAACAGTCACTCCCGGCACTTCCGCGTAACGTGCGCGTGTAGCGTACACGCGTACGCGTCCCACGCGGAGTACGCACGGCTACGCAAATTGCGTAACTATACGCAAGCAGCGTAGGAAAATTACGGACGTTGCGTAAACCGTACGCTTACCGTGAGCTTACGGTACGCGTACTAAAAAAATAAAAAAAAAAATAGAAAAAAAGTACTGCAAATAAATTTTACATGTTTATTTTAAAAAATATATATAAAAAAAAACATATTAAAGAATTTTAAAAATTTAATCATAGTCTTTATAAAAGGTAAGAAAATTAAAATAAAAATATGTTAGAAAAAATAGAAGAAAAAAAAAAAATTAGCATTTAAAAAACCTTGCAAATTCACTGAAAAAACCATGGGTTTCACACACGTTATAGTTAGGAATTAGCATTTAAAAAACCTTAGAAATTCAGTGAAAAAACCATAGGTTTCACACACGTTATAGTTAGGAATTAGCATTTAAAAAACTTTTGAAATTCAGTGAAAAAACCATAGGTTTCACACATGTTATAGTTAGGAATTAGCATTTAAAAAACCTTAGAAATTCAGTGAAAAAACCATAGGTTTCACACATGTTATAGTTAGCTGGACATTTTACTCGTAAAAAACCAATGAAATTCCCCCGTTATAGTTAGTTCAGCTAACTATAACTCGCGCGCCCGCAATGCACTGCTGATGACGTCACATATTACATCACTCATGACATGGTCAGTGACATCACTCATGACATCACTGATGACATCTCAAATGACATCACTGATGACCTCACTGATGACATCATCCTTGTGATAGAGTGGCAGACCTCCTCTTCCCCTAATAAAACCTTTGATACACACATTCAAAAATAGAGACTAAAATTTACAAAACAATGGACATACCAATAACTGTTACAAGAACCTCTTCAGTAATTCTAAGATCCACATACACATCCACTCATTCACCAACAGTCCAATACAGTCACTCATACATGTACTCACTTATCATATGTACTCATACACCTATACATCCTGTTACACAATGCCACTCATCCATAGAGCTACTCACACACATAGTCACTCATGCTAATAAAGAATCAAACATACATTTACTTGCATATACAGTTATACACACACCACCACACTTACTTCTACGGAAACTTACACATACTTAGTCTTTTAAACAATTACTTATAGAAATACATACTTATTCATACAGGAACTCTTTCAATCTCTCACTCTCACATATACTCACATATATAAACCAATAGTCACATATACTAGTTTTAAACATATGTAGTTACTCATAAAGACACTATTGAGACAGTCATTCACTCACTAACACACCCATACACACACTCATCCACCCATGCAGTCCTGCACACATGCTCTGTTCAACACATACAAACAGTGAGTCACTCATTCATGCACCTATGCACTACGTCATACCCCCCACCGAACCATGCAGACACTCATACTGATACTAAAAAAACCAACTAATAACCTATATAGACACCCATGTAGCTACTCTCCAACCCATGCAGCCACTTATACACAAAGTGAGAGACTGATACAGATATTTATATATTTAAACATTACTCACTAAGCCATGTATTCACTATGATACACTTAATCAGTCAGTTACACAATCAATTTTTCAAAAAGAAATCATCCATTTAGACAGTAATATACCCATTTATTCTTCCATCGACCTTGAGATATACATATATAAAACATATTTAATTTTCAGAAAAACACACATTCACTGGATGATGTCATCAGTGAGGTCATCAGTGATGTCATTTGAGATGTCATCAGTGATGTCATGAGTGATGTCACTGACCATGTCATGAGTGATGTAATATGTGACGTCATCAGCAGTGCATTGCGGGCGCGCGAGTTATAGTTAGCTGAACTAACTATAACGGGGGAATTTCATTGGTTTTTTACGAGTAAAATGTCCAGCTAACTATAACATGTGTGAAACCTATGGTTTTTTCACTGAATTTCTAAGGTTTTTTAAATGCTAATTCCTAACTATAACATGTGTGAAACCTATGGTTTTTTCACTGAATATATATATATATATATATATATATATATATATATATATACACATATATATATACATATGCATATGTATGTGTAGTGTGTATATATATATATTGGTTTGAGAAAGGTAGCTGCGGCTACTAAAATGCATCACCATTGTTTTATTGCCAAATAAACCCGTATTCACAGCGAACCAGAGAGTGCTGGAGTCTGTCTAAATTCACTGGCAGGCAATTGGAGTGGATATATATATATATTAGTTATAGTTATATATATAAAAAAAAGCCCACACTTGGAGTATTTTGTCACTTCTTATTATCACGTGGTGCAAATGCAAAAAAAGAGAAGAAAAAAAGAGAGTATATATATTTGAATTGTACCGCTGTTTCATTATGTGATCAAGGGCACCGGATGCCCGAAACACATCGTGAGGAGTGAGGAGTGATATAATGAGAAAATAAATTCACCTGTGAAATACAAACTCTCGTGTGGGACGTTGCCTTTCGTGTTCGCCGCAAGGAGGTACAGGAAGTGTTGTGATACTGATTCACGGAAGTCCGGTTGCTTCCGCTGCAACAGTCCCCTCTCCGCAAGTTGGTGGCAGCCCTCAATCGAACTCTTGCTGTGGATCCGAAAAGGAATTTTGGCTGCATACCCCCTACTAGCCGTGAATGTGTACACCAGGAAGCAGACACCCAAGTTTGCAGTCGGAGGACTCGCGAAGGTATACTGCATACATTGGTGAGTAAGACGGCATTAACGTAGGCTGGGGAATTGCGTGAGTTTACACGGGGCTATTTTCTTCTAAAAACAATATCAACGTTGTTTTTTTATATATCACTGAAAAACACCTCAAAATATGTCAAGTGACGCGGTACGAGAACGCGAAGCAGCGGTTGATATATTATTTGGCAATTTACCAAGAGTCAATCCAAATGCTACGACTAGCAATGAACTAAATGGCAATACAGATAGCGATTTCAATCTCATGCTGAAGAATGTAGAGAAAAAAATGAAAAATGAAGAAACAAAGTGGTGGGAGCATAAATCCCTGACAAAATATGTGGAGGTAGATAGAATACCTCGAGGTTTAAGAATTCTTTTGGCTCCCAGTTTTGATAACCCCAACCCAGCAATGCTTAGAGAATGGGGTGAGAGTAACCTGGCAGCATCTATGAATTTAGTGCGCATATTCATGAAATATGCTGAAATCGATCGCCAAATGTTACTGATGGAAATAGAGACAATCAATAAAGATCTAGATAAAATGGACAATAAAAAAGATTACATCTCAGCAAAACAGAAAGAAATTGACGAACGATTAAAAAAACATGAAGAAAAGATAAAAGCAAGAAAGGCACATAAGTTTGCTCGTGACCAAGCTGATTATGAGTTGAGCCAAATTTACACATTCGCACGTAAATATGATAATGCAAGAAAATTAAAAGCAAGCAACAATAACAAACCCAACGCTATACGTCTTGCTCCAACAGGTAACATCGAGAAAAGCATTATTGAAACGGATACTAAATCTCTCACAAGCGGTTCAAGTATTGAGGGCTTGAATGTTGAAAGAACACCCAATGATGCAATTCTGACCCTGGGCGAAGAGGTTGATTTTTTAGCGGATGCTCGGAGACAAACTCTGAGACCGCGAAACGAAAGGAACAACACAGGAAAAGACGCAACACAATCAGAAGAACGAGGCGCCGCAGGCGGAAACGCGAAGTGGAGAGGAAATCAACGCAAATACTGGCGCAAAATGTAGAATCTGACGAGAAAACCATCGTTAATCTATCGTCCATAACACTAACTAAGGCTGAGGAACAACTTCTAGCCCTTGGACTTAATTTTTGCCCTGAGAGCAACTTTAATTACACTACAATAAGAGTAGACATTTTTTGCTTTATACGTAAACTAAAATTAAAAAAATTCTTCATTATTAAAACAGGACTTGAAAAGAAAAAGAACTTTGATAACATGACCAATCAGGTTGGATTACAAGCCTCTGATGTACAAACATTGTTGACTATGCATGAGTTGAAAAATAAAGAACATGAAGAACCCTCACAGTCAACTCAACAAAAATTACGCACAATTGATTTACTCCAAAAGGGTGCAGGGGAAAGCCCCTACAAAGCGAAGTCTACATTCTTGCCAATCATGCCCAAGGACGCTGTGGATATTTTCCATGAACGTGTCATAGATGAAATAAAGAAACTTCATCGTCAAGTGAATTACAAAAAAAGTAAATTAAATTTGAATCAAAGACACTATCAGAACTTAATGAAAAAACTCAGCGATGACGATGAAATAATTGTGAAAAAATCAGATAAAGGCGGCAATATCGTTCTATGGCCTAGAACACAATATACACAGGAAGCTATGCGACAACTAAATGATACAAATTGCTATGAGAAATCCACAACAACAGCCTATAATAAAGCAAAAGAATCATTAAAGAAAGAACTGAAACAGTGGAAACAGGAGGGACTGATTTCCATGGAAGAATACCAATTCATGTTTAATGAATATCCGGTCCTTCCCTTTCTTTATTTACTGCCGAAAATTCACAAAGGAAAGGTTCCAGTTCCTGGTCGCCCCATCATTTCGGCAATTAAAAGTATGACTGAACAAGTGGGACGATATGTGGATTTTTATTTACAAGATATAGTAAAGACACTACCTTCCTTTGTTAAGGATACAGGAGATTTTATAAATAAATTAAAGGACATTTCGTGGAATAATGATTGGATTCTAGTAACTCTTGACATAGAATCGCTCTACACTAGTATCGAGTATTCATGTGGAATCAAAGCAATAGAACATTTCTTGAGTTCTAGGCCATGTGAATATTTCATGCACAACAGAATGCTGTTATCCTTGATCACTTGGTGTCTAAACAACAATTACTTCATGTTTGGGAAAGATATTTACAGGCAAATACAAGGTGTTGCGATGGGGGCCTGCTTCTCCCCTAGCTACGCGTGTTCACACGTGGGCTATTGGGAGGAGCGGGTCCTCAGGACGCAACACAAGGAAATCTTTGATACAAAAATTGTGCACTGGTTGCGATATATAGACGATGTTTTTATGATATGGAATGGAGATTCCAAAAGTGCAGAGGATTTTATTAATACTATCAATATGAATTTTTTAATCTGCATTTTACATCATGTATTAGTCCCATCAAAATTGAATTTTTAGATGTCTGCATTCAAATTAAGAACTGTGAATTAGTTACCACTGCTTTTAGAAAACCTACAGCAGGAAATGCAACATTACACGCGACCAGCTCACACCCCAAACATTTAATCAGTAGCATTCCTTATGGGGAAATTTTAAGACTCAAGCGTATATGTACCAGTTCAGAAGACTTTGAGATTTGTCAAAATGAAGCCCTGATTAGATTAAGGAAAAGGGGTTATTCTAATAGGACACTAACAGAAGCAGTGACAAAAGCCAGCAAGAGATCAAGGTCATTTCTTTTACCAGATGCAATGGAAGATGAAGGACACAATATTTTATCGGAAGAATCACCTAGACTGATTACAACTTTTAGTCGTCAGGAAAGGAAAATTAGAGCCATAATGAACAAAAATTGGCCCATTGTCCTCACCGATAATGTCCTCAACAATAAGCTGCCTGACAAACCCACCATCACATTTAGAAAAAATCAGTCGATGGGGGGACAACTATCTTGTCCTGAACTTGCACAAACTACTTCATGGCTGAAACCTAGAAAAGGGTTCTTCAAATGCACAAGTTGCCGTGCATGTAAATTTGGTGTCAATACTACCAAATACAACACCCCTTTCAGGGAAAACGAGGTAGAAATCAATGGCAATTAAAACTGCCGTACTGATTTCGCGATATATGTACTCACATGCACTTGTGAGCTTAGGTATGTGGGAAGTACCAAGCTCCAGGTGCAGGGGAGAATATTGCAACATCTTCGCGCTATCATCAACAGCGATCCGGCATATCCGGTCGCTCGTCATTTCAAAGAAGTCCACAATAAAGATATCAATTGCCTTTCTTATTTTGTTATTGACTCAGTTTTAGCTTCACGCAGAGGAGGAAATCGAGAAAAAATACTTAGACAGCGAGAGACAAAATGTATTTTAGAACTTGATAGTAAATTTCCCAATGGTCTTAATAACACAGAAGATATGCACACTTTTTTATAGTTTTAACTGGGCTCAGTTTTAACGTGCATGACATCAATAGACCTAATTGGATCATTATTGATATATAACATTCCATCTTTTTCACAGATTTATGTGGAAGACAGGGTTATCTTATTATCAGGTTCATTATTTCGCTGTAAGTACCCGAATTTCCTTCATTTAATATCTGTCCAATCTGCTTCAACATATCTTTTGAAATATTTTTTTTCTTAATAGTAATTTTTCATCGGAAATAGATTTTATAGATGAATTTGCACTTGACACTTTAATTCATAAGGAATATTATGAATATTCAGGCTATCATAAGTATAAATAGAAATTTCACTATATATAGATGATGCACTTAACAATTGTTATTCTGCTTCATATATTATGGCATTGTGTTGCGCAGCAAATCAACATTTATGTGGTGATTTGCACATCTCAAAAATTTGCACTGAATATAGCACAATTTGCACATGCGTATTTTGCACACTTACGTTGTGTATTTTTGCACACATGCTGGATATTGTTAAATTATTATACAAACAGTTAATGTGAAATGCATTTATGAAGACTTATAGCATATTTATGCACATGCGTAATTTGCACATTCATGTTGCTCATTTTTTGTACACATGTTCATTGCTGCTAAATATCAATGTGTATAGTTGATGTGAGATATTTACAGTTTGCGGCGCTAGATGCCTTCTTGCAAATAGATAATGCATTTGTATTTATACTAATGTGTTTGATATGAATCCATATGGTGCATCGCAACATAGAGAAAGAGAAAAAGAAAAAAAGCCTACACTTGGAGTATTTTGTCACTTCTTATTATCACGTGGTGCAAATGCAGAAAAAGAGAAGAAAAAAAGAGAGTATATATATTTGAATTGTACCGCTGTTTCATTATGTGATCAAGGGCACTGGATGCCCGAAACACGTCGTGAGGAGTGATATAATGAGAAAATAAATTCACCTGTGAAATACAAACTCTCCTGTGGGTCGTTGCCTTTCGTGTTCGCCGCAAGGAGGTACAGGAAGTGTTGTGATATAAATATATATATATATATATATATATATATATTCACTGAAAAAACGATGGGTTTCACACACGTTATAGTTAGGAATTAGCATTTAAAAAACCTTTGAAATTCACTGAAAAAACCATGGGTTTCACACACGTTATAGTTAGGAATTAGCATTTAAAAAACCTTAGAAATTCAATGAAAAAACCAAAGGTTTCACACATGTTATAGTTAGCTGGACATTTCACTCGTAAAAAACCATTGAAATTCCCCCGTTATAGTTAGTTCAGCTAACTATAACTCGCGCGCCCGCAATGCACTACTGATGACGTCACATATTACATCACTCATGACATGGTCAGTGACATCACTCATGACATCACTGATGACATCTCAAATGACATCACTGATGACATCATCCAGTGAATGTGTGTTTTTCTGAAAATTAAATATGTTTAATATATGTATATCTCAAGGTCGATGGAAGAATAAATGAGTATATAAGTGTATAAATTGATGATTTGTTTTTGAAAAATTGATTGTGTAACTGACTGATTAAGTGTATCTTTATGAATACATGGCTAAGTGAATAATGTTTAAATGTGTAAATACCTGTATCAGTCTCTCACTTTGTATATAAGTGGCTGCATGGGTTGGTGAGTAGCTACATGAGTGTCTATATAGGTTATTAGTTGGTTTTTTGAGTATCAGTATGAGTGTCTGAGTGTCTTCATGGTTCGGTGGGGGTTATTATGTAGTGCATAGGTGCATGAATGAGTGACTCACTGTTTGTATGTGTTGAAGACAGCATGTGTGTAGGACCGTATGGGTGGATGAGTGTGTGTATGGGTGTGTTAGTGAGTGAATGACTGTCTCAATAGTGTCTTTATGAGTAACTACATATGTTTTAAACTAGTATATATGACTATTGGTGTATATAAGTAAGTATATGTGCGAGTGAGAGATTGGAAGAGTGCCTGTATGAATAAGTATGTGTTTCTATAACTGATAAGTGTGGTGGTGTGTGTATAACTGTATATGCAGGTAAATGGATGTTTGATTCTTTATTAGCATGAGTGACTATGTGTGAGTAACTCTATGAATGAGTGGCATTGTGTTACAGGATGTATAGGTGTATGAGTACATATGATGTGTGAGTACATGTATGAGTGACTGTATAGGATTGTTGGTGGATGAGTGGATGTGTATGTGGATCTTAGAATTACTGAATAGGTTGTTGTAACTGTTATTGGTATGTCCATTTTTTTGAAAATTTCAGTCTCTATTTTTAAATGTGTGTATCAAAGGTTATATTAGGGTGAGAGGAGGTCTACCACTCTATCACAAGGATGATGTCATCAGTGATGTCATTTGAGATGTCATCAATGATGTCATGAGTGATGTCACTGACCATGTCATGAGTGATGTAATATGTGACGTCATCAGTAGTGCATTGCGGGCGCGCGAGTTATAGTTAGCTGAACTAACTATAACGGGGGAATTTCAATGGTTTTTTACGAGTGAAATGTCCAGCTAACTATAACATGTGTGAAACCTTTGGTTTTTTCATTGAATTTCTAAGGTTTTTTAAATGCTAATTCCTAACTATAACGTGTGTGAAACCCATGGTTTTTTCAGTGAATTTCAAAGGTTTTTTAAATGCTAATTTCTAACTATAACGTGTGTGAAACCCATGGTTTTTTCAGTGAATTTGCAAGGTTTTTTAAATGCTAATTTTTTTTTTTTTCTTCTTTTTTTTTTTACATATTTTTATTTTAATTTTCTATCCTTTTTTAAAGACTATGGTTACATTTTCCATTTCATTAGTCTTTATTGTCGATGCATTTCATCATAAAAGACATTTACAAAGCATTAAAAGATAAAAGTACATATTTTCAAAGATACAAATTTTTTAAAAAACACGATTTTAAAAGGAAACATAATCAAAATGTTTAAAAATGGGTCAATGTCTTAATGCCTCTTGTTTCTAATAAACCAAACCCAAGCCAAGAACTTAGCAACAGCAATAGCAACATATTCACTGGGCTCAAATCTCAACACTTCTAGGGCTTCTGACCCTTGCCTAGTGCCCAATGTTCGACATAAGGGCTTGAGCCATTTTGCTCGGGGTGCAGCATAGGCAGGACATGCAAAGAAAATATGACCAACAGAATCAATGCAGTCAGGGCAACTTTTACATGAGTCATTAGACATACCCTTCCACTTTTTAGTGAAAAGGTTAGTCTGAAGTGTGCCTACCCTGAATTGATGATAAAGTTTTCTGTCACAAGGTCTAGTGATGGTATCCCAGTATGCCTCGAGGAATGGAGTTCTTTTTTGGACCAGGAACCTTCCCGTCAAGGACTCTGCAGTAACTGAATTAATATGTTTCTGCTGCACCATAGACCAGTAGAGACTCTTGAAGTCTTTCTTAGAGGGAAAGGGGTTATTAACCGGGTCGGTCCATAAGTTGCCCAATCCCATAGATTCCAGGAGCTGCCTGGTCTGTTTGAACCATGGTATGTTGCCAGCCCCTAGAATAGAGCGTACATCAAGGAAGGCCTTTGCATAGAGGGCCAGCTCAGGGACAGTCCATAAACGCCTCCAGAAGGCCAGTGGCTTAAACCTCGCAATGTCATCAAACGAATGACAGCCCAGATCCAGCAGGAGAGGTTTAACTGGAGTAGAACATGGAAGGCCCGTGAGTAATCTAAAAAATTTATATTGTGCCTTTACCAAAGGAGAAAGATCTGCAAAGCCCCAGAGCTCAGCACCATAGAGGATTGCAGAGTTTATCCTCGCATTAAAAATTTTAATGGGGGGGCCCATCATTCTCGACTTTGATTGCTTATGTTCTTTAACTAGGCAACCAGAAAGCTGGGCAAATTTTAGAGATAAAACATCAATTTGCGGCCTCCAGTCCAGCTTATTTTCGAAAACTACCCCTAGATAGGTCATAACGTGTGTACGCTCAAGCAGAGCTTTGTCCATAAAAACATGTCCCTTTATGCCTCTCCCTTTATTAAAAACCATATACTTGGTTTTGGACACGTTGACCGCCAGGTCAAAATCGGAACAAAAATGTGTAAAAACATTAAGTGCCGCCTGTAGTCCAGATAGAGTCTGAGAGAGAAGTAGGGTGTCATCAGCGAACATAAGGAGTGGGATTTTAATACCTCCAAGCGTGGGAGCGTCCGTCGATGTATTGGAGTAGTACTTAACAACACTGTTAATGAACAATAAAAACAATGTGGGAGCAAGTACACACCCCTGCCTGACACCCCGATTGACCCTGAACCGTCCAGTAACCTGGCCCTGTTTTCCCCAGCGGACTTGTGCGTAGTTGTTGTCATGGAGCCTAATGATGATATTCAAAAGGGCTGGGGGAAGCCCAAGCTCCGCCAGTACGCTCCAAAGTTTAGTTCTATTGACTAGGTCAAATGCTGACCGAAGATCTACAAAGGCAGCATATAAAGTACCGCCACACAAATAGACCGTTTTCCAGACAATCAGTTGGAATTTGAATGCCTGATCGATGGTACTAGTACACGGTCTAAAACCGGCTTGGAGAGGAGAGATGATATCCTCCTGCTCAATCCAAGCTTGGATTCGTGCCAAGATCATTCTGGCGATAATTTTCTGGACCGAGTCAATAAGACTAATTGGGCGGTAGTTCCCCGGGCGTGAACGGTCACCTTTTTTAAAAATGGGGAGAATCTCGGCCCCCCCCCAAGAATCGGGAATATCTGCCCCTCTGGCTACGGCATTGGCAAAGTGTGCGATGTAGGGCACCCAGTTCACTGTATCAGATTTAAAGAGATCTGCGGGAACGCAGTCCATGCCCGGCGCCTTGCCACTTGAAACCTTGCTCAAAGCCTGTTTGACCTCAGCGCAGTCAAAAGTTAAAGTTATGGGGAGGAAAGGGTCCCCCGTTATAACTGGGGCAGGCCCCTCGACAACTGTGGGATCTGAAAATTGGGATTCAAAGTGGGTCACCCAGGCTTCCGGGGGAACATGATTAGAGGGGACCTGACTATTCTGGCTGTTACCCCACTTAATAGTATGCCAGAAGAGGGATAGGTTCCGGTGCTTACTAGCAGCCAAGAGGTTGTTCCAGTGATCGTTATCCCACTCCTGTTTGGCCTTGGCCTTTGCCTTTTTATAATTTATCCTGGCCAATCTAACATTATCTGGTTCTTTATTAGCAATGGCAGATTTTAATTTGCTAAAAGATTCTCGACAAGTTTTATTGTACCAGGACAATGGTTTTGGAGCTATGGATTTCTTGGCCTTACAAGGTTTTAAAAAAAGGGATTTAAGGCCAGAGAAAAGATGATCATGTATGCATGTTGCTTTACCAGTCACATCCTCGGTGTACTGAAGGGACTGAATGTCCGCCAGAGCACCGGATACCATGGAGCTAATCCTGAACAATAATTCAGCATCCATTGCAACTTTGTCCCAACGTACCCGCCGTTGGTCATTAGTTAAGACGGCTTCCGCAGTGACTAATTCTGTTGGTTTGGCTCTCTGGGCTGAGCAGAGTAAGAGACTTAAAACCAGCGGGTTGTGGTCACTCTCCGGGCGGTCTAATATCGCCATATCACTTAGAGTGAACCAGAACTCGATTTTAACTAGAGCATAATCAATTCTGCTGCTACAACGACGGCCGTCTGAGAACGTCATCTTTCCACCCCTGTCAGAGGCAGTCCTCCCGTTGGCGGCCCTGAATCCCCGCTCCAAACATAGTCCCATCCACTGAGTGGCTGACTCTGTCCACCTCTTAATAGGTGGGAGATCGAGGGAAGGAATATTTAAAATTGCGTCTACTTCCCAGGTTAATGAGTCTAGAGTGGAGAGCAGAGGTTCAAAACAACAGTTTAGATCACCCACAATCAGAACATTTGTATACATGTCAATAGTGTCCAGAAACCCGTCTAATAGTAAAAAGGTATTGGTGCCACGTCCCCCAGGGAGGCCTCTATTATAGACGTTAACAATTAGGACTACAGGATCATTGTCATGTTGCAAGGAAATAATTAGTAGGTCAGGGCTATCAATAGCTATTTCCTTGATTGAATACCCAAGGGATTGCTTAACCCAGATACAAAGGCCACCAGACGGGCGGCCCCTAGTGCCACGAATAGCCCCCTTGAAAAAATTCACAAACCCTGGGAGATAGATCGGGTCCACAGCCCATGTCTCCTGGAAAACCAGGATATCATGGGTGTCGACCCAGCCTACCCATTCTTCAGAGGATACCCTGGTACCAAGGCCCGCAACATTCCACGAAACCAGGGTCAGGGGCATAGAACTAGATGGCATTGTGCATGGTACTACAGATGTCGGGGTGATATCGGTATTAATGGGGCCCCTAGTCTCGCTGTCAGTTAGGGAAGGGTCAATGGGGGGGAGAGACTGGCCAGTAGGGTGGGAAAACAGAGTCCTGGAAGACATATTTACCAAGCCAACTCGGGCACCCCGGGAACACCCACTCCTTACTTGCACTGGGTTAACTAAACTAAAACAGACTTCCCCCAAGTTATTCGAATCTACCAGGTGGGGTGACTGTCAGTCAACCCCATCTAATGAACTCAAGGGTGTGTAGAAGTTTGACAAGGGGAGATGGAAATCCGGCCTTAACTGGTGATATGAAGGCCTTTGTACCCTTTCCCAGACATAGGACATATCACGTGTAGTGACAGCGGGTTTGTGTGGAAAAAAATATGACAAATCCACTGTAGAAATGCCAGTCCCTTTCAAGGTATTGGAAAAGGAGCAGATATGCCTGACAGCTCTCGGGTCGCGAAAATTTATAATCACACAATCACCCTGCACCTGTTTAACTCTAGTGCCCAACCAACTTACCCTGCGGACGGTCAATATTTCAGTCCGCAGACCAATAGGTAATGGCCTGTTGGTATTTAGCCAATGTGAGACTTTATTCTTTAAGTCACTATGGCACTCGGACTTTGACTGTGGAAGCCGGGGTACATCCAGCAGTATGATGGTATATGGCTGCGACTCAGGTGGGAGATTGATAGACGGAAAGTATTGGTATAAAACAGCTGCCTCTGGGTTGATATTACAAACAGTTTCTCTCGGGACTTCAGTGTTAGCCTGAGGACATGGAACGTCTACCTCCTGGACATTGTGTGTCGGAATGCTGGGTATTACTCCATCCAAGGGTGGATGGGCAGTGGAGGCAAGCCTAGAATTATCGACAATGTCGTTGTTAGAGGAGGGTGCATGACCAATAGAAGACACTGCAATCTTTTCTAGCAGGGACGTGTTAGCAGATACCATACCCTCTAGCTTCTCAAGTGCAGAGGCTAGACGCGTAACTCGCTCTAATAATGGGAGGAGTAATGATTTAAGTAACTTCTCTATAGGCTTGAGAAGATCGAAGGTAGAAGAGTCTGCGTTAGATTGAACAGGGGGAGGGAACGGGGACTTCAATGCACCAGACGCCAAATGTAAACTAGCAGACATAGCAGAATTTAGGACTTCGCTAGTGGGTGCAGATTTGTGTGGATTGGACGCTTTGGGGATTTTGGCTCGTTTCCCCTTAGGGGGTGCTCCCATACGTTTCCTTTTACTTGGAATATGCCTGGGCCTAGGGACCTGGGTCATTGTTCCTGTAATTTGCTGGACAGTAGTAGGTTGCGGGATATCAGTACTGTCAGTGGTTTGGTCGCTACTAGTATCAGGGATACTAGTTATCTCCTGAATATCCACCAACGGGCAATGGTCAAGAGTGTCTGGTAGTACATTTAAAGTATCACCAGACAAAATAGAAGGAATTTGAGGTTGGCTGTTTTCAGGCGAGACAGCCAACATGATATTGCCAAGGGATGAACTTTTGGCAGAAAGTTCCAGGGACAGTCTTTTTTCCGTTAACAAAATTTCGTGTTCGAGAACACGAGCAGCTCTAGTAATAAAATTGTCAAGGGTCCCTGTAACCTGACCCCCTACGCTGTTTCTAGCCACCTTCCTGCCAGACCTTAAGGAGGTCATGATTTGGGGAATGAACAAACAGGCGATCAAGCTCACAGAATAGGAAACAGAAGAACCACCGTTTGTAACAGGAGGATAAATATCAATAAAAATGTCCAACACACACTACAATGTTTGTACTCAAGAAATGGGCGGCCAATGTTATGTGAGCAGGACACCGGTTGGCAAGGGTGCATGTACTCACAGTACCAGCTGAGTATGTAGCCTGTTCCAGTCAGCTCGAATTAGGGAGGGGGCCCGCCCCGACCACAGCCGCCCACGAACGGCCACAAACGGCCCGCTCTTTGTCCGGTCTTAGCCCGGGCTGCGTCCCGCGCTGCGGGAGTAGAATGTTGTTATCAAGCCTCAGGAGGGCGGATGGGGGGCGGGGCAGCAGGGAGAGCGGACCGGAAGCTCGTTGACGGTCTGGCAGGGACTTCTGGGCAATGAAGTCCCCGCACGCTCGCAGCCCCGCTGCAGCCACACACCAGCCGCAGGTTTCCCGCCTCCGGACTGCTCCCAATCGTTGTCTGTGAACCGCTCCTCCAGAACGGGCGAAGGGGCACCCGCGAAGCGGGTGCGCCGAGTAGTTGATGGGCGACAGGTAAGCTCCTCCGTGAATATCCCTTTGTGCAAAACAGCAAGATGACCCACTTGATTTCGTGGCAATGAGGTGTTTTTAAGCCTCAGGAGGGCGGATGGGGGGCGGGGCAGCAGGGAGAGCGGACCGGAAGCTCGTTGACGGTCTGGCAGGGACTTCTGGGCAATGAAGTCCCCGCACGCTCGCAGCCCCGCTGCAGCCACACACCAGCCGCAGGTTTCCCGCCTCCGGACTGCTCCCAATCGTTGTCTGTGAACCGCTCCTCCAGAACGGGCGAAGGGGCACCCGCGAAGCGGGTGCGCCGAGTAGTTGATGGGCGACAGGTAAGCTCCTCCGTGAATATCCCTTGTTCCCTTCAGCAGCAATCTTCAGAAATCCATCTTGCCATACCTTGGACTTTTTAGTCTTTTGATGTGTGTACAGCACAGTAAACTCCTGGCATGTCATAATTTGCCCAACGGTAACCAAATCATTGCTTTCACATTATGTTCTTCAGAGTTCTTCACATTGCCTATTGCTTCCCGCCAACACGCTCTATCAATGTAGACTTCAGTAGCCTCGGTCGACTTGCATAGTGACGGCACTGTCATACAGCAGAACAGTCTTGGGTAAGGTTCATTTAGGGGCTTGGGGGACACGCTCGCGCTTCACAGTCGAGTCCCGCCACGATATTACATTTAAAAACACTTCCTGCTCCTGTTACATTTTAAAAATTCTACAATATGTTTTTATTTTTAAAATAAACAGGTAAAATTTATTAGCAATACATTTTTTCCTTTTTTTTTTTTTTTTTTTCTTTTTTTTACCGTGCGCGTACGGTAAGCGCACGTCTTGCTGTAATTACGTTAGATTTCTACGCTGTTTGCGTTCATTTACGCAATTTGCGTAGACGCACGTCACGTGCGCATAGCGCGTAACGCGTACGCTGCACGTGCACGTTACGCGGAAGTGAAGGGGCGTGCCTGTTTTGCGCATGCGCGCGAGTGCGTGTCTTTTTTACGCGCATGCGTACTTTTGCCGTAAGCGTACCGTAAGCGTACCGTAAGCGTACGGTAGGTCATGTGATCATGAAACACAACTTTTGATTGGTTGAAACTACTTTCAGTTCTAGAACTCTCCTACACCACACCCATTCCCCTCATTTCTGCTTGTGATCCCTTAGGAGAAGGAGCTGGGTTGTCTTTGTGATACGATGGCAGAACAGCAGAGCTCTTCTGAGAGTGAGGCTAGCAGCACTACCTAGAGGCAGAGAGCGAGGAAACAAAAGACCCCTTACGTATGGGAGTATTTTTCTTTTCCACAAGGCCAGCAAAAGGTAAATGCACCCTTAGTGACTTGTAAGCTGTATAAGCGTGTACTTTCAAGAGGGAATCCTGACAGGAAGTATTCCTTTGGGAATCACACCATGATGAGACACCTTAAGGATGTACACAGAAGGACACATGCTCGACTTACTGAAGGTAACCCTTCAGTAAATCAACCAAGCACATCCACAGCAGCTCAGCCTGGACCATCATCTGCAGTGCCGAGTCCTTCTTCTGCAGGTCAGGTGAGCCCTTCATCTGTGGGGGGAGCATCTCCTTTTTCTGGTCCTCTGGAAATTAACCCTCGGTTTGCGAGGGTTGAAGTACGGTGCGCCACTTGTCATGATCTAATTAGTTATAGGGAGACCAGTATTTCCCTAGTGAACAGTAAAATAGATCAGCACACTTTTCGTACCATCTAATATTCCCAATCTTTCTTTCCTCTGTCCCTGCATGAACACAACGGCTCTTTTAAGAGCCAACCTTACCTTTCATCTATTTTTTATATATGTTTTTAAAAACTTTTTTTTTTTTGTTTTTACCGTACGCGTACGGTACGCGTAATTTTTTTTTTTTTTTTTAAAAACACTAAAAATCAATTATCACATTACAAGGTCCTTGAGAGACTACAATTAAAAACTGAAAATGTGATTGTAAAGAAGTGGAAAAAAGGGACCATGATATTATTGACTTACCATACCCACTCAAAAAAATATTTATTCATTTAAATTTTTTTTTAATTGCTTTGAAAATGGTTCTAGTTTTCGAAAATTTTCTATCTCAATCTGAAAAAAAAGAAAAAAGTATTAATATTAAAAAAACATTTTATAATACAGTACACATATTTACATATTTTTCAAAAAATATTTTTGCCTTTTTTTTGCTGTTTTCAGAATATATTGCATTTCACTATAAATTGTGAAAGCAATTGCATTCATCATTTAACAGCAGGCAAAAAAAAAATTAACAATCTCAAAGATTGTTTTAAAAAGCCCACAATCTCTTTTTGCATAAACATAACTTTATAGAAATGCATAATATTCTTAAAAAATATCATCTAATATCAATACTTATTTCTTTAAAATACTGTCTGATATTTTTGTTTCAGAAGTATAATCACAATAATATATCTCAAATAACTCCACAATACATCGGGTTCCATTTCCTTTAGGCTAAATAGTAATTTTAAAATTCTTTTTTGGTTAAATTTCCAATGGTAATCCAATAAAAATCTAAAGTTTAAATTGTACAGATCTCACTGATTCTCTGTAACATTTGGGTTTCCGAAAGATTTATTAATAATTAAATAAGTCCACAATAGAATTGTTTACCTTTCCGCATGGCCAAATAGTAGTTTTAAAATCTTTTTTGAAAAAATTTCCAATGGCAATCCAATAACATTCCAAAATTTAAATTGTGCAGATGTTACCAATTTTTTCTAAATTTTTGGTTTTCCAAAGTTTCCTTAAAAAATGGAAAAATTCCACATTACAATTGGTTACCTTTCCATTAGGCCAAATGATAATTTGTTAAATCTTTTTATTTGTAAATTCCAAATGGTAATCCAATAAAATGGTAAAATTGTTTTGTCCAGATGTTGCCAAATCTCTCTAAAATTTAGGTTTCAGGAAGATTAGATAGGAATTTGCTAAATCAAAAGGCAAACGTTGCTTAAAAATCAATTGGGAATCATTACACAGTGTCCAGCCTTTTTCACATTTAAGATAAACTGTGTAATGACCAGAAGTTACAGTAGGTCCATCATGGAAAATTATTGCAACTGTTACAAAAGTTTTTCCTGAAATTGATAATTGCTGTCCTGTAAACTTCTTTATTAAAGTATCCAATTTTGAACCATCAGCTCTACATCGTTGCATCATTAAAATTACATACTGTCCGTATTCCTTTAAAATTAACGTTGAAAACATGTCAGATTTACACTCACCGCATTGCATGCTATGATTAGCATCTTTAACTAATTTAGCAAAAGTGACTGTTTTACTCTCTGGCAATGTTAAATAAATAAACCTTTCATTATCAACATTAGAGCCACATATATTATAACAGTTTTCACAACTATGTTCCCATTTATAAGAGAGACCAAATAAATTTTCAATGGGAACCCCTTCTTCTTCCAGTACCTGAAGAAAATACATCAAGAATTCCTGTGCGTCTTGCTGTACATTTTGAGAAAACTGTGTTCGTCCTGAACATACATCTAAAAGTTTTCTAATTTCAGTAGCACTTTCTATTTGAGTTTTATCATTACTCAGCTTTTCAAAAAGGAGACTCAGCACAGAACAGAATCTTTTTCCCTGATTTACTATTATCTGCTCTTGCAAACTTTCCAGATAAAATGCAACATTCAGCACTACATTAGCGTAGCAGTTGACACCAGAGCTATTTTCAAAATGACATCCTACAACCTGTTCTTCATTTTCCTTATTCTTTTTGCTTGCAATTACATCACTCCTCTTTTTTTTCCTCCTCTCTACATCTTCATTACAGATATTCTCATTTCTCCTTTTACGAGAAACTACACGTTTCTCCAACACAGGATACTGACCTAAATGAGGAGCATAGCTTCTTCTTAATCTATTATACTCCTTTACACAATTTGTATCAGCACTAACTTTTGAATCATCAAAGTCTATCATGAATAAACCTGATAATGTTTTCACTCGTGACAAAGCAACATATGCCATACCTTCTTTGAACACAGTTGAACCAATGTTCACAAATGCACAATCTACAGTCAATCCTTGAGACTTGTGAATAGTTACAGCATATGCTAGCGAAAACGGAAACTGCTTCCTACGTACATATAAGTCTTTCACAAGCATGAAACGAACTGAACAACGACAAATGTCTTTAACTTCTTCTATCTGATCAAATTTTATTTTTAAACATTCAATTCCATCTTTTTTCTGATAATTAATAAAACCCACAACTCTTCCCATAGCTCCATTAACTAAACCTTTTTCAACATCCAAATTTCTCCTTAAAAATACTCTACAGTTCATGCAAACATATAGATTTTTTTCTAATCCAGCTGTTTTGGAAATGTTCTTCTCTAGTGAATCCAATTTATTTTTCAGTGTGCCTGTTAATGTGACAGTAATTCTTCCATCCTCAATTTTGTCCACTGCTTCCAATTTCCTGATATCTTCCTTTTCCAATTTCAAAAGCTCCCCATTGAATATTGAGCATTCACGTAGAGTTGGCATTAAGCAGATGACACTTTTGTTTTCTGCAATGTTCTTGTATATCTTCTCTGCAACTATTTCTTCCTTTGGAAATAAATTATGTAGCAGCCGACTCTGTAATGCTTTTTTGCCAGCTTCAGTGAGTAGTCCAATTCTGATATCTTTCAGAATACTTCCATATTCTTCATCGTTTGCTTGCCTCATATTAGTAGTAAGTTCCTTGTACTCAAAGAAGGACCAAATATTTGTATTACCGATGCTTCCCAATGACTTCTTCGTGTCTTCATGTGTCACAGTATTAAACACTGGTTGTCCTTTAACTGGAGTAAGTTGCAAAAGATCTCCAAAAACTATGACGTGTTTTCCTCCAAATAACACGTCATAGTCTGTCTTCAGAATTTGCTGCATTCTTAAATGCACAAAGGCAAGCATTAAGTTTGATACCATGCCCACCTCATCAATAATGAGAACTTGCATCTTCTTCAATACTCTTGAAACTTCCAAGCATGCTTCTCCAGTTAGCTTGTTGTATTGTATTTTGTTCTCATGCTCCACTGGTAACATTAGCAAACGATGTAAAGTGATTCCTTTTATGTTATATGCTGCTAACCCAGTTGGAGCAGTAACCACACAAGACAAAGTAGAATCCGTTTTTTGCTGTAGGTAGCTTCTGATGACTTTTATTAGGAAACTTTTTCCAGTTCCAGCTTGTCCGCTTACATACATCCTGATTGGATGAAATGATGTGCATGAGCACTCTTTTTTTTCATGTAGAAATCCGTGATCAATTTTGTTTCTGATCTCTTCATAAATTTGTTGCTGCTCTTCGTTCAGTTGTCTTTCCAAATTTTGTAAGTCTATAAATTCTTCTTGAGCTTGATTCATAGCCGTTTCCACTTCATTCATGGCTATTGATGCTTCATTTTCAACGATTGGTTGTCCTAGGGGATCTTGACTGAGTTTTCCTGAACTTTGGCTGTCCTGAGAACTGTCTCTAGCTATTTCTGCTGCAATTGTAGTTTCCTGTTCAATTTCTTCATTTAACATTTGCAGATAAGTTGTGAATGTATTGCATTGTATGCTGTCTTTGCAAGCATTAAAAGAATTTTCATAGCTTTGAAATTCTCCCAGTAGTTCATCCTCTGTACGCCATGGTGTAAACAGCTGTAAAAGAGCCAAGTAGTAAAATTCCTTTTTGTCAGTAGTGTCGCAACTCAGCTTCCGGTGATTTATCAAACTTCCTTTTGTTTGCTTCACCAAACATCCTTCCTCACCAATGACTTTATATTTTCCATTGTTGATGTCTTCTGCGGCTTTCCGTGAATAAATGTAGTTCTGCAGCACTTCATAGAGACACATGTTCTCTAGATGAAGACTTCTCTTGGGATAATATGTGTCCAACATGTTTGATTTCAAAATATCTGTACTTTCTGGGTCATTCTCGGCCAAATATTCAATTTCTCCAACAGATTTCAGTACCCGATTTCTCATTGCTGCAAGGCCTAAACTTGCCCAAATTATTCTTCTTGATTTCGAGTAGAGAATTGCAGAAGATAACCTATCTGAACATTCGTAGGATCCAATTTCTCGATGCGATAACATCTTCAAACTGAAACTGTACAGCTTCTTACTGACAGTTTTCTCGTGAGAAATCTCTTCCCACATTTCCTTCAATTCTGTTTTTTCTGATTTCGTAATGTAAGACGTTACATATCGAGCAACAGCAATGGAATTGTCAGCTACATACTGTATATCCATGTTAGCGTTCCACATGGATAAAATCACTGGGTTGTAGTCATTTATATTTTTTGATTCTTCTTTTCTTTTAAGGTTGTAGGTATTCTTAGGTGATTTTCTTGTGATAGTATGTCTCACAGATGACATAAAACTGTTAACTCTTCCATTTGAAAGAACAGGTCTAGGAAATCCAAATCGACATTTAGTGTAGTATTTATCTTTGCTCTTGTATTTCCGTCGACAGTATTTTCCACACCGATGACTTTGGAAACGTAAAACTTGCTCCTTTAACTTTTTCTCTTCTGTGCTTTTTGGTATAGCACATGTTGCATATTCTTCAATGTAAGATAACACTGCTTCATCAGTATCTGTTCCAAACTTTGGGGCATCCTTGATCCACAACAGCATATGAATATGAGGAGCACCTCTTGCCTGGTACTCTTTTCTCCAAAAGAAATCCACTACTTCTCCTAGAGGTGGATTTTTTTTATTGCAGATGAAGGACATCATAGCCTCAAATCTATGATTGAAATATCTGCAAACATTAACCGGATCCAATGAGCACAGTTCTCCTGCTGTCTTGTATTCGATGTTTTTAATGTTTGAATTTGCCTCTCGTAGAAAATCCAGTAAATCATCCCAAGCGTACTCGGCACAGCTTAGGGTAACGAACCATGTAGGTGTTCCTAAATTCCGTAACATGCATTTTAATTCACCATGGCGTCGGTACCAATATTCATTTGTCCCACGCTGACAAGCCATCAGATTGATCAGTTGTGTTTCCAAATGATCATCTCGGTGCTGCACTTTCTCCATAAAATCCTTAGCAGACACATTTTGCAAATGTACTCCACTTTTTAAAATGTGATTTACTGCATAAGACAATGCAGACAAGTCGCTTTCAAATAAAAGATGGAACAAATAAGGAATACTTTGTCGAAATCTGGGATCTTCAGCATATAGTCTTGTAGGCCGATACTCAGAAGCTGGAATCTGTTCCGGACGTTCATCGTATCGTCCTCCTTTTCCTTTAGGAAACAGCTGGGGAAAACATCGAGCTTCCAAGCTCTCCTCCCATACACTCACGGGAGTTCCTTTTGCTTTCTTCATCTGAAATAGATCAATATTGTCTCCCATAACTTCTTTTGAATGAAGAGGATGTATGCTAAAATGTTCATAAATTTCTTCTTCCTTTGACTTGTCCACTTTTTCAATTTGTCCAGTTGGTGTTTCTGTGTCTTCTTGTAAATCTTCTTCTTCTTCTTCTTCTATATAAATTGATTCATACCATTTGTTATTCCTTTTCAAATACAAATTTGCTCTTTGTTCTTTCCGTACATCTACCAGCTCCTGCCAAATCTTCTTATTCTTTGTAGGTACACCATTAACCAGAATAATTAATGGTTCGGTTTCCAAAGTATCCGCATCAATAGTTTCCATATTTTTTTTCAAATCCAAGGGCAAATACACCACTCTACCTTTTAAACCTCTCAGTAAATCTGAAGGAGGTAATTTACCAGTTTTGGGCTCCATACGTACTATGGTCTGGAACGGATGAACACATTGAATGAGTATAGACTCATATGTATTTAATTCAGAAAGTTCAGCAGGAATAGCATCCAATTCTAAATTATTATGTACAGCTCTGGTCGGCATTCTATTTTCCTCTAACTTGTTGTAACAGTATTTACAAATACGCTGATCTTCACCCAATTCAAAACAATTTTCAAGAAATATATATGTGGCAAAATCCTTCCACTTATAATTATCTTCATTTTCACTCTTTCTGTAGAGATCAACATTCCTAGTTTGTTTTCTATAATGAGTTCTGCGGCAACAAATACAAGTAATATTTGGTCTTTCATTAGAGATTATTGCAAATTTTGTTATGTGATCATTAAATGTCTTACTTACAGAGGGTTCTACATTCTCTTCCACTTCTTCCTCATTTACTGTGTCCTTCTCTGCACTGTTTTGTTCAGGACCAAAGTAACAAAACTGAATTTCATCAACAACCTTCTCTACATCTGATACCGTTCCACGGAACAGAGCCCTATTCAATTCATCTAACTTTATTGCTGGACTTTTAGCGAAATACAACCGTCTCACAAACTTTCTCATTTCAGTATGATGAACAGCCAGCATCCTAAAATGATGGAATACACTATTACACACTTTTCTAGATAGACAAGCCAGAGAATGACCCTGCAAACCAGTATTCTCTCTCACTCTGCATGGATCCAGACTTTGAAGCACCTTAATCTTCTGTTTTACACTTTTTTTTACTATATTCTCTTAGAAACTCACGAAATGTATCAATAGATTCCTGACGCACAGTGCAAATACTACTACAATTCCAAGTGTACACTGGGGCTTTAGGACGTCTCCCCATAGCCTCATCCGCCATCACTTGTACCTCATCTCTTGGAACCATTATCTCCTTCTCCATTATGCAACCATTTTTCACTTCATAAGCACGACCTCTGGTGTCAACTGCATGCAGCAAACTATTACTTTGAAAATAACTCTCTTCATTAAAAAAAGGTTCACTACTTGAACTATGCATCCATTTTCCTAAAAACACTTTAGAAAAGTTTGTTCTGTTCACTACTCTTTTCTTTTGCTATGTGATTTCAGTACATTAACCATTTTGTCTAATGTACGCATCCTATTCAAAATTAAAATGAATAGTTTCCTTTTTAATTCTAATGCCTTTGCTGCAATGGCTTCAATTTCTTTTTTTCTCTTATAAAACTTAGCCTTTTGCTTATATTTCTTCACATCCTTTATCAAATTGGACATAACTCTTCTCTGAAACATTTTTCTACGTATCTCTTTAAACGCTGTTTTTCTGTTTAAGTTAATCTTTTTAGTTGCAGAAGGTATATTTGCATTAACTAAATTCTCAATTTTTTCCTGTCCTTTTCGATTGAAATCATTCTTTCCAGTACAGACATTTTGTACATTTTGCCTTTTTTTGAATATGTTCTTTAGAAAAATTTTTGTCTGCTTACCAGAAGATTTTTTCTTTTTCCCAACATGAGCATCTTCAACTAACTTAGGTCCTCCCGTTGTCTTCAAATATAGGTTTTTTTTGTGGTCTTTTTTTACTCTGGATTTTGTAGGCATCTTAAATTTTGTTCACTGCTCTTCAGCAATACCTGAAAAAAACTAAAAAAAAATTCCTTTATTTTATTTAAATATATTACTACATTTGTTTTCACATTAGTCACAAAACGAAATTTCTTTGCCAATTTGAAAGCACACTTACTACTCTTTTTTTGGCAAGTGATAATCACTTTTACAGACTGACACATTATGAATCCACTTTTCAGATTTTTTAAAAAGCACATGTCCAAACTGCTTTTTCAGACCAGCACCATTTGTAACCTGGGTGACTGCCTACACTCCAGCAAGGGCAACCAGCCTTAGTGATGCTGAATGTATTTGCATTACTGACTGAAACCTCAAACCCCACTCGCTTGTGAATACTGTGCATGATTCCACATGGTAAGCAGCTGGGTGTGTGCTAAGAGTCTGCTTCTGCACCAAAAAATGGCTCCCCCTTTCCTTCTAATGCAACTGTGAAATCACCAGAGCAATACGCAATAAATCTCTGCCTGTAATTTCTCTATGCACACAGAGTCATGTTTTCACATTAGTCACAAAACGAAATTTCTTTGCCAATTTGAAAGCACACTTACTACTCTTTTTTTTGGCAAGTGATAATCACTTTTACAGACTGACACATTATGAATCCACTTTTCAGATTTTTTAAAAAGCACATGTCCAAACTGCTTTTTCAGACCAGCACCATTTGTAACCTGGGTGACTGCCTACACTCCAGCAAGGGCAACCAGCCTTAGTGATGCTGAATGTATTTGCATTACTGACTGAAACCTCAAACCCCACTCGCTTGTGAATACTGTGCATGATTCCACATGGTAAGCAGCTGGGTGTGTGCGAAGAGTCTGCTTCTGCACCAAAAAATGGCTCCCCCTTTCCTTCTAATGCAACTGTGAAATCACCAGAGCAATACGCAATAAATCTCTGCCTGTAATTTCTCTTTGCACACAGAGTCATGTTTTCACATTAGTCACAAAACAAAATTTCTTTGCCAATTTGAAAGCACACTTACTACTCTTTTTTTTGGCAAGTGATAATCACTTTTACAGACTGACACATTATGAATCCACTTTTCAGATTTTTTAAAAAGCACATGTCCAAACTGCTTTTTCAGACCAGCACCATTTGTAACCTGGGTGACTGCCTACACTCCAGCAAGGGCAACCAGCCTTAGTGATGCTGAATGTATTTGCATTACTGACTGAAACCTCAAACCCCACTCGCTTGTGAATACTGTGCATGATTCCACATGGTAAGCAGCTGGGTGTGTGCTAAGAGTCTGCTTCTGCACCAAAAAATGGCTCCCCCTTTCCATCTAATGCAACTGTGAAATCACCAGAGCAATACGCAATAAATCTCTGCCTCTAATTCCTATTTGCACACAGAGTCATGTTTTCACATTAGTCACAAAACGAAATTTCTTTGCCAATTTGAAAGCACACTTACTGCTCTTTTTTTTGGCAAGTGATAAACACTTTTACAGACTGACACATTATGAATCCACTTTTCAGATTTTTTAAAAAGCACATGTCCAAACTGCTTTTTCAGACCAGCACCATTTGTAACCTGGGTGACTGCCTACACTCCAGCAAGGGCAGCCAGCCTTAGTGATGCTGAATGTATTTGCATTACTGACTGAAACCTCAAACCCCACTCGCTTGTGAATACTGTGCATGATTCCACATGGTAAGCAGCTGGGTGTGTGCTAAGAGTCTGCTTCTGCACCAAAAAATGGCTCCCCCTTTCCATCTAATGCAACTGTGAAATCACCAGAGCAATACGCAATAAATCTCTGCCTGTAATTCCTATTTGCACACAGAGTCATGTTTTCACATTAGGCCCTTAAACGAAATTTCTTTTCCAATTTGAAAGCACACTTACTACTCTTTTTTTTGGCAAGTGATAATCACTTTTACAGA
The DNA here is from genome assembly GCF_964204655.1 of Triturus cristatus. Classification (NCBI taxonomy): domain Eukaryota; kingdom Metazoa; phylum Chordata; class Amphibia; order Caudata; family Salamandridae; genus Triturus; species Triturus cristatus. The sequence goes on from NC_140583.1 coordinate 886,212,093, forward strand.
CTGACACATTATGAATCCACTTTTCAGATTTTTTAAAAAGCACATGTCCAAACTGCTTTTTCAGACCAGCACCATTTGTAACCTGGGTGACGGCCTACACTCCAGCAAGGGCAACCAGCCTTAGTGATGCTGAATGTATTTGCATTACTGACTGAAACCTCAAACCCCACTCGCTTGTGAATACTGTGCATGATTCCACATGGTAAGCAGCTGGGTGTGTGCTAAGAGTCTGCTTCTGCACCAAAAAATGGCTCCCCCTTTCCATCTAATGCAACTGTGAAATCACCAGAGCAATACGCAATAAATCTCTGTCTATAATTCCTCTTTGCACACAGAGTCATGTTTTCACATTAGTCACAAAACGAAATTTCTTTGCCAATTTGAAAGCACACTTACTGCTCTTTTTTTTGGCAAGTGATAAACACTTTTACAGACTGACACATTATGAATCCACTTTTCAGATTCTTAAAAAAGCACATGTCCAAACTGCTTTTTCAGACCAGCACCATTTGTAACCTGGATGACTGCCTACACTCCAGCAAGGGCAACCAGCCTTAGTGATGCTGAATGTATTTGCATTACTGACTGAAACCTCAAACCCCACTCGCTTGTGAATACTGTGCATGATTCCACATGGTAAGCAGCTGGGTGTGTGCTAAGAGTCTGCTTCTGCACCAAAAAATGGCTCCCCCTTTCCATCTAATGCAACTGTGAAATCACCAGAGCAATACGCAATAAATCTCTGCCTGTAATTCCTCTTTGCACACAGAGTCATGTTTTCACATTAGTCACAAAACAAAATTTCTTTGCCACGTTGAAAGAACACTTACTGCTCTTTTTTTTGGCAAGTGATAAACACTTTTACAGACTGACACATTATGAATCCACTTTTCAGATTTTTTAAAAAGCACATGTCCAAACTGCTTTTTCAGACCAGCACCATTTGTAACCTGGGTGACTGCCTACACTCCAGCAAGGGCAACCAGCCTTAGTGATGCTGAATGTATTTGCATTACTGACTGAAACCTCAAACCCCACTCGCTTGTGAATACTGTGCATGATTCCACATGGTAAGCAGCTGGGTGTGTGCTAAGAGTCTGCTTCTGCACCAAAAAATGGCTCCCCCTTTCCATCTAATGCAACTGTGAAATCACCAGAGCAATACACAATAAATCTCTGCCTGTAATTCCTATTTGCACACAGAGTCATGTTTTCACATTAGGCCCTTAAACGAAATTTCTTTGCCAATTTGAAAGCACACTTACTACTCTTTTTTTTGGCAAGTGATAAACACTTTTACAGACTGACACATTATGAATCCACTTTTCAGATTTTTTAAAAAGCACATGTCCAAACTGCTTTTTCAGACCAGCACCATTTGTAACCTGGGTGACTGCCTACACTCCAGCAAGGGCAACCAGCCTTAGTTATGCTGAATGTATTTGCATTACTGACTGAAACCTCAAACCCCACTCGCTTGTGAATACTGTGCATGATTCCACATGGTAAGCAGCTGGGTGTGTGCTAAGAGTCTGCTTCTGCACCAAAAAATGGCTCCCCCTTTCCATCTAATGCAACTGTGAAATCACCAGAGCAATACGCAATAAATCTCTGCCTGTAATTCCTATTTGCACACAGAGTCATGTTTTCACATTAGTCACAAAACGAAATTTCTTTGCCAATTTGAAAGCACACTTACTGCTCTTTTTTTTGGCAAGTGATAAACACTTTTACAGACTGACACATTATGAATCCACTTTTCAGATTTTTTAAAAAGCACATGTCCAAACTGCTTTTTCAGACCAGCACCATTTGTAACCTGGGTGACTGCCTACACTCCAGCAAGGGCAACCAGCCTTAGTGATGCTGAATGTATTTGCATTACTGACTGAAACCTCAAACCCCACTCGCTTGTGAATACTGTGCATGATTCCACATGGTAAGCAGCTGGGTGTGTGCTAAGAGTCTGCTTCTGCACCAAAAAATGGCTCCCCCTTTCCATCTAATGCAACTGTGAAATCACCAGAGCAATACGCAATAAATCTCTGCCTGTAATTCCTCTTTGCACACAGAGTCATGTTTTCACATTAGTCACAAAACAAAATTTCTTTGCCAATTTGAAAGAACACTTACTGCTCTTTTTTTTGGCAAGTGATAAACACTTTTACAGACTGACACATTATGAATCCACTTTTCAGATTTTTTAAAAAGCACATGTCCAAACTGCTTTTTCAGACCAGCACCATTTGTAACCTGGGTGACTGCCTACACTCCAGCAAGGGCAACCAGCCTTAGTGATGCTGAATGTATTTGCATTACTGACTGAAACCTCAAACCCCACTCGCTTGTGAATACTGTGCATGATTCCACATGGTAAGCAGCTGGGTGTGTGCTAAGAGTCTGCTTCTGCACCAAAAAATGGCTCCCCCTTTCCATCTAATGCAACTGTGAAATCACCAGAGCAATACACAATAAATCTCTGCCTGTAATTCCTATTTGCACACAGAGTCATGTTTTCACATTAGGCCCTTAAACGAAATTTCTTTGCCAATTTGAAAGCACACTTACTACTCTTTTTTTTGGCAAGTGATAAACACTTTTACAGACTGACACATTATGAATCCACTTTTCAGATTTTTTAAAAAGCACATGTCCAAACTGCTTTTTCAGACCAGCACCATTTGTAACCTGGGTGACTGCCTACACTCCAGCAAGGGCAACCAGCCTTAGTTATGCTGAATGTATTTGCATTACTGACTGAAACCTCAAACCCCACTCGCTTGTGAATACTGTGCATGATTCCACATGGTAAGCAGCTGGGTGTGTGCTAAGAGTCTGCTTCTGCACCAAAAAATGGCTCCCCCTTTCCATCTAATGCAACTGTGAAATCACCAGAGCAATACGCAATAAATCTCTGCCTGTAATTCCTATTTGCACACAGAGTCATGTTTTCACATTAGTCACAAAACGAAATTTCTTTGCCAATTTGAAAGCACACTTACTGCTCTTTTTTTTGGCAAGTGATAAACACTTTTACAGACTGACACATTATGAATCCACTTTTCAGATTTTTTAAAAAGCACATGTCCAAACTGCTTTTTCAGACCAGCACCATTTGTAACCTGGGTGACTGCCTACACTCCAGCAAGGGCAACCAGCCTTAGTGATGCTGAATGTATTTGCATTACTGACTGAAACCTCAAACCCCACTCGCTTGTGAATACTGTGCATGATTCCACATGGTAAGCAGCTGGGTGTGTGCTAAGAGTCTGCTTCTGCACCAAAAAATGGCTCCCCCTTTCCATCTAATGCAACTGTGAAATCACCAGAGCAATACGCAATAAATCTCTGCCTATAATTCCTCTTTGCACACAGAGTCATGTTTTCACATTAGTCACAAAACGAAATTTCTTTGCCAATTTGAAAGCACACTTACTGCTCTTTTTTTTGGCAAGTGATAAACACTTTTACAGACTGACACATTATGAATCCACTTTTCAGATTTTTTAAAAAGCACATGTCCAAACTGCTTTTTCAGACCAGCACCATTTGTAACCTGGGTGACTGCCTACACTCCAGCAAGGGCAACCAGCCTTAGTGATGCTGAATGTATTTGCATTACTGAGTCCAACCTCAAACCCTTAAACTATTCTTTTTTTATACCAGTACACCTTAATTTATTGTGAAAACATAGTCCATATTATTTTACATGTTCCTCACATTTAAATTTCTCCCAAAACAGAAAATAATAAACACAACTTCAACAAAAAGAATTGCATTTCTATTATTCATTTCTTAATTTACCATATACATCCCCTCTCAAACTCTAAACTCACCTTTAAAATTAGTTAGTTGTGAAAGAAATGTGGCACTCAAGCAGCAGATTATCAGAGCCAGGATCTCTGTTCTTTACACCTCTCTCCTCTCAGCAGAACCAGATAATGGCAAACTTTCCCTCTCTTTTTCCACATATATACATGTTAATTTCAAATCTCAGTGCTTCCCCCTTTTTTTCAAATGTAATCACACATTTCTATTGGTTGAAAACCAACCCTTTTCCAAAAGTACCCTTCCCCCAACTTGACTTCTGCCTAGTACCCTTCCCCCAACTTGACTTCTGCCTGCTACCATAGCAACAGCTCATGGAACACTGCTGTGTGGAGTTAGGTCAGAAGTTCGCCAAACAATGTTTCAATTCCACAGAGCAAGAGTGCTTGACTTTTCTAACCTAACAGCAAATCCATAGTACTGTTCTTTGGTAACACATTTTTCTGTACCAATACAAAACATGCTTCTATAAATTTACACATACAACCTAGTTTTTAGTGTAGAATGGTATGAAACAGCCAATCAGTTCTTTAAAAAAAAAAAAAATATGTATGCCTCCATTTCCAAACTGTCTTTCATTTCTTTTTACCATTCTACTGAAATACACCTCCTGAGTGCATTCAGATCTCCTTTGAAGATGTTCACAGTGTGGATTGTAGGACACAGCTATGTCTTCTGGAGTGAAAAGTTTGCAGAGAAAACAGGTATGGTGAGAGACCTTGCTTTGCCAAATGTAGACATTAAATGGATTGGTCAGAGAGGGTTAAAGTGGCACCAATTGATGCCATTGGTGAAATCCTTCATGCAAAACCAACACCCTGACCTCATAATAGTGCACTGCGGTGGCAATGACCTAGGCACTTTGACTGGGGTAGGTCTGGAAATGCTTATGAAGGACACCTTTGCACAACTGTTTTCACTTTTCCCTAAAACTGCCTTTGTGTTTTCCAACATATGCCAAAGGCAAAAATGGAACTGGTCCAATCATTTCTGTCCACAGATTGACAAAGCAAGAAAGCACGTCAACAAATCTGTTTCTGCTTTCCTCCGTGACTATGGTATGGGTGCCATTTACCACAACAACTTGCGTTATGACATGCAAGACATTTATAGAGGAGATGGTGTGCACTTCAATGATGAAGGGAACAGAGTCTTCCTCTTGAACCTTAGACTCTGCATCGGTACTTACTTGTAGGTACCACTTAAAAATCACTTCATAAACACAACAGCTCTTTTTAGAGCCCCCTAATATCTAAACACTTAAATCTGCATTTCATTTCTTTTTTTTTTTTTTTTTACCGTACGCTTACCGTACGCGTACCCCGCGATTTTTTTTAAAATCAATAAATGTTTTCTTTGTACTTTTCTGTCCTTCTTTGACCCCCTTACAAATGTTAGGGGGTCTGTAACTCTCCTCCTTGCCCCCTTTTCTTGTTATCACTCTTTTTTTTCTGAGTGAAACACACGAAATGGCGGCCGCCGCTTCCTGGTTTCGGCCGATTCGAATGTTTACTAAGATCTAAGAGCCAATCAGAATCGTGCTCGCGCACGCCACCGTACGCGTACGGTAAGCGTACCGTAAGCGCACCGTAAGCTGGCTCAGATATATATATTGATTTAAAGGCTATTTTCTCAGAATCTACTGAACAGATTTACACCAAACCTACAAAAGGCACTTCCTTGACCTGAGGACTATCTCTCTGCCATATTTCTAGTAATTCTGTTCAGCCGTTCGGGCTGTAGCCCTGTCTAAAGGTCCTATGGAAAAATGCATGGGAAAAACGCGTTTTGGGACCCCCCTTTTATCTCAGCCCCCGCTTGACGAATCTCCCCGAGACTTTCAGGGAAGGAGCGGAGCGTAGCACCCCACCTATTTTGAAAAATTCGCGAGGATTCGTCGACCGGCGCCAAAGTTATTCAAAATAGAATGTTGCGGATTTCCTATGGAAACGTGGTCCTAACTATAACTACCTACTGGCGACCGCCAGTAGGTAATATATATATATATATTATAAGTAATCAACCTAGTTTCCATAGGAAAAGCATTTTTTGATTTGCTAATAACTTTGATGTCGTTTGATGAATCTTCGTGAAATTCTCCCCCCAAAAAAGTCTATCCAGTTCAGCTCCTATCCTGAAAGTTTGAGGGTGATTCGTCAAGCGGGGGCTGAGAAAAAAGGGGGGTCCCGAAACACATTTTCTCCGTGTTAATTTCCATAGGACATTTTGCGATGAGCTACAGCCCGAACTGCTGAACAGAATTACCCCACATTAGGCAGAAAGGTAGAGCTTGGTTCAGAAAGCGACCTTTTTTTAAATGGTGTAAATCCGTTCAGTAGTTTTTGAGAAATTCTAAAAATAAGAGTGAAAAAGCAATTTCCCATAGGAGACTAAACGGAACTACCCCAAACTTAGCACAAAGGTAGTGCTTGGATCAGAAAGCGGCCTTTTTTTAAAATGGTGTAAATCCGTTCAGTAGTTACAGAGAGCTTAGAAAAATAAAAGTTCAGATATCTGGACGGAGCCTAAGTCCCATGCACGAGCTTCACTGTGATTGGCTGTCACCGCTCCAAACCAGGAAGTGTTGACAGCCATCTTGCAGCTCGGTAGAAGCGAGTCGCTAGAAAACAGAGAATCAAAGGTATAAAAAAAGATGAGGGGGCAGGGTAGAAACACCCTGACCCCCTAGGCCTGCTCAGGGGGTCCCAGAAAGACCCCCAGGGCCCCAAAAAGATTTTTTCTGTTTTAAAATTTCGGCACGTTTGCAAAATGGTGCAGGGAGGGGGCGGGGCCTGACATAGTAAGTGTGCAAACGCACCCCCTGGCACATTGTAAATTGGGGGATTAAGTCCCCTTCAATCCTGAGGGTCCCTGGGGCGAACTAGCCCACCGAGTACCTCCAGTATGCGCCAGGGAGCTGTGTTGCAAAGAGGTGTTGAGAGGCCATGCCCCTTTTTACACCTCTCTGCAAAGCAGCTCTGTGGCGCTTACTGGAGGTAGCTGGTGGGCTAGTTGGCCCCCAGGGACCCTCAGGACTCAAGGGGATGTAATCCCCCAATTTACAACGCTCCAGGGGTGCATTTGCACAGTGGTGCATGGAAGGGGCGTGGCCTGATGTGACAAGGGTGCAAATGCGCCCTGTGGCCCGTTTTAAGTTGGGGGACTAAGTCCCCTTGAATACTGAAGGTTCCTGGGGGCCAACTAGCCCACCAGGTACCTCCAGTAAGCACCAGGGAGCTGCCTTGCAGAGAGGTGGTCGAAGGCCACACCCCCTTTTTACACCACTCTGCAACGCACTGTGGCGCTTACTGGAGGTTGCTGGTGGGCTAGCTGGCCCCCAGGGACCCTCAGGACTCAAGGGGACTTAATCCCCCAATTTACAACGCATCAGGGGGTGCGTTTGCACAGTGGTGAGGGGCGGGGCCTGACATAGTAAGTGTGCAAACGCACCCCCTGGCACATTTTAAATTGGGGATTAAGTCCCCTTCAATCCAGAGGGTCCCTGGGGGCCAACCAGCCTACCAGGTACTTTCAGTATGCGTTGCAGAGAGGTTTTGAGAGGCCACACCCCTTTTTACACCTCTCTGCAACGCAGCTCTGTGGTGCTTACTCTGCAACATAACACAGCGCTGTGGTGCTTACTGGAGGTACCTGGTGGGCTAGTTGGCCCCCAGGGACCATCATGACTCAAGGGGAATTAATCCCCCAAATTAAAATGCGCCAGGTGGTGAGTTTGCACAGTGGTGAAGGGAGGGGCGGGGCCTGACATAGTAAGTGTGCAAAGACACCCCCTGGCACATTTTAAATTGGGGATTAAGTCCCCTTCAAACCTGAGGGTCCCTGGGGGCCAACTAGCCTACCAGGTACTTTCAGTATGCATTGCAGAGAGATGTTGAGAGGCCAGGCCCCTATTTACACCTCTCTGCAACGCAGCTCTGTGGCGCTTACTGGAGGTAGCTGGTGGGCTAATTGGCCCTCAGGGACCCCCAGGACTCAAGGGGACTTAATCCCCCAATTTACAATGCACCACAGGGTGAGTTTGCACAGTGGTGCAGGGAGGGGGCTTGGCCTGATGTGACAAGTGTGCAAATGCACCCTGTGGTGCGTTTTAAGTTGAGGGATTAATTCCCTTTGATTCCTGAGGGTCCCTGGGGGCCAACTAGCCCAGCAGGTACCTCCAGTATGCACCAGGGAGCTACGTTGCAGAGAGGTGCTCAGAGGCCAAGCCCCTTTTTACACCTCCTTGCAATGCAGCTCTCTGGTGCTAACTGGAGGTACCTGGTGGGCTGGTTGGCCCCCAGGGACCATCAGGACTCAAGGGGATTTAAATCCCCAACTTAAAACGTTCCAGGGGGCACGTTTGCACAGTGATGAAGGGAGGGGGCAGGCCTGATATAGCAAGTGTGCATACGCTCCCCCTGGCACATTGTAAATTGGGAGATTAGGTCCCCTTCTATCCTGAGGGTCCCTGGAGGCCAACTAGCCCACCAGGTACCACCAGTAAGCGCCAGGGAACTGCATTGCAGAGAGGTGGTCCAAGGCCACGCCCCCTTTTTGCACCACTCTGCAACGCAGCTCTGTGGCGCTTACTGGAGGTTGCTGGTGGGCTAGTAGGCCCCCAGGGACCCTCAGGACTCAAGGGGACTTAATCCCCAAATTTACAATGACCAGGGGGTGCGTTTGCACAGTGGTGCAGGGAGGGGTGTGGCCTGATGTGACAAGTGTGGAAATGCGCCCTGTGGCACGTTTTAAGTTGGGGGATGAGGTCACCTTGAATCCTGAGGGTCCCTGTGGGTCAACAAGCCCACCAGGTATGTCCAGTAAGCGCCACAGAGTTGCATTGCAGAGAGGTGTAAAAAGGGGCGTGGCCCCAGACCACCTCTCTGCAACGCAGCTCTATGGTGCTTACTGGAGGTACCTGGTGGGCTAGTTGGACCCCAGGGACCCTCAGGATTAAATGGGAATTAATCCCCCAACTGAGAACCCGCCAGGGGGCATGTTTGCACGGTGGTGAAGGGAGGGGGCAGGGCCTGATGTGACATGTGTGTACTTATGCAATCAGTCCACTGTAGTGAGTTCTTCCTGAATACGCACATACATTGTTAAGTTAGCATAACCACGTTAGATGTTAGAATGCCATCTTTCTGCTTTTGCACACGACACTGCGTTTACATGTTATTTCTTAAATAAACTGCTGACTCGAGACTTGCTTCACACGAGAGCAATCTGTTGTTACCATCCCAAGCTCTGCGCAGCGACCTTGGTCTGTACATGGTGTGACAAACAGTCTGGATTATTACACAATGCATGTTTTCCACTCTAGGTTGATCGACCCACTATTTAGCCATAACACACGCGCAGCTGCACATACCTGAAAGTTGGTGCTTTTAATATCACAGACATCATGTTTATTATTCAGACCGAAGACGAGCCTTCCTGCGAGAAGACTCCTGATGCTCCTGTGATGTGATTTCACTAAGCTGATCTTTGAGGTATGGGGTCCCCTATTCAAGCCTAAGAGACCTTCTATTAGCATAATAATAATATTAGCTTCTTAGTAAAGGGAAGGTGGTAGTATCCACTGTCATTATAATATGATTACCCCGTTTATATTCTATGGTATTGTAACTATGTTGCTGGTTTTGATATTAATCATTTGTCTGCTTGTATTAGCCAAAGTACTGCATCTTAGGACACGTGGTCTATAAAAATAAACTCTTTTTATTTACACCGTGTCTCTGTTGATTATTGTTGTGGACTGATGTGAGAATAATATACGAACAGGTATTTCCGATTCCCACCATTCCTGAGTATGTACTGAGTCGCGTGTTCTGGGTTGTCTTTTCATTGGGACCGCCGAGCTAAATCTCGGATAACGAATGGGACACTTATGCTAGCCGGATACTGGGTTCTGGGTTCTGAGGTGAGTTTCTGGTACACCACAATTCACTGAGGTCCTGGGGTTCTAAGCATAGTTCTGTGTATAAGCAGAATCCCTGCAACATGGCGCACCTAACGTTTGGTCTATGAGTTGAAACGCCTTAGTAGTGCTTACATTTAGTCCACAGCACCCTCATTCTTGTTTCCGGATAACAAGTCTGACGGATTTTAAACCTACCTAGTTCTATTGATATAGGTTCCTTCAAGCTTGATTATTAAAAAGGTTATTGAACCCTTGTGCTACTAACTACTTGAAGTGTAGCTTGTCCTTATGGTGATAAATATTGCGGCGCATAGCCGTGCGGCACTGAAACGTCACTTGACGCAATATGGAGTGCCGGACGCGGGCATGGACGTCATCTTTGTGGTGGGAGCCGATGCGGCTCATCCCTTTGAGTTATTCTACTCTTGGGTGACGATTCCGGCAGTCAGTGGTAATGATAACACATTTCATTCTTACACGGCCACTGCCGTGCCTGCCGCCTATGCACCGTATAGGACACAGGAGATACCAATATCTGCTTGGCAACATCAGATTTGGTTTAATGGCGCCCTCCCCCATGTGGTTATACCGCCGAGAATGGGCCCTTTATCAATTGCGGGGGCCACTTGGCCGGTACTAGCCGGTTTTACGCCTCATCCCCGTTACCTCACGGTGACGGTGGATGAATTGCGCGTACTACACACTGCCCTTATAACAGTATATAGGGCGTTAGTGCAGTATGTGTCACGCACTGTACAGGCGGGGGCGCCTGTTAGTGCGGGACAACCTAGTGATCGTCACGCGGTGGTCATTAGTCCTGTTATGGTTAATTCTGTTATGGGCAAGCGTCCCCCCACAAGGGATGATTATCCCTTTTGGCTTGCTGAAAAATTTGACCAAATAGAAGCGGTTTATCCGCATACAACTCCTGTGGAGAAACAGAGGATCCTCACCATTAGTTTGCCTAAAGATTTAGTTCCCCATATGGATGATTGTGTGTCCTGGGGTAAGATTTTTGCTGCAACGTACGCGCAGTGCTTTGGCACTCCGTCTATGTTACAGCTGCCCTCCATTATTAAACAGGTTCAAGAGGACCATGGAGCGGAGTCTGCGATAGAATTGGGGATGCGGCTCCTCAGAGATTTTGGCCTGGTGGCTACCATGATAATGGGAAACCTTAAGGGTGATGCGTTGCACTTTCAGGTTCGTAATGAACTGAAGAAAGTTGCTGAAGAGGACAAACCGCAGGAATTTGCAAAAATAATCTCTGAGGCATATCGAGATTTGGGTCGTAGCTCTTTAGGAGTTAAGCCCGTGATCAAAACTCCCGATTCTAAGCAGCAAGGTAAGGCAGAAACTCCTGGTAAGGATGGCCGGCCAGCTTTTCAAAAACAAAATTGGCGGTCAAAACAACAGGGAAAGCAGCAGCAGAAACAGGGCTCTCGGCCTGCCTCTCCCGTACAGTCAAGTAGTGAACGCACTTATGATCTTCGCGATCGTGCTACTATTAAGTCTCCTGATAGATTTCAGGTTTCTGAACCGCGTTCTCCTCGTTCTTCACAGGAAACATCGGCTACACAGTCCGGTGGCGGAGGCGGTGGCAAAGGTCGGGGTGCTCCACAACAGCGTGACCAACCTCGACAGACTGAGGGAAAAGGCAAGCAGGACGAATTTGCTCGACAAAGACCCCCGTTTCAGAAGAAGAAAGTGGCGGCTCTGACGGCAAAGTATGCCTCAGATAGTGCGGACACAGCTTCGGAACAGGACATGGGCGCTGACGCTACTGGACAGCGCGGCGGAAATTACCATAGTCCGTCAAGCTCTGCGTCCATTTCTGGCGGCGACAGCAACTGATGTATTGGTTACTGTTGAAACAGCTGACACCAGAGTGGCTCCCCCTGACAGACTTTATGAAATAGTCTTATTAATAGAGGGTGACATACAACGTACTATAAAAGGGATTTTTTGGGATAATCTGACCACCACCTATGATATCCTCCTAGCGGAGGCAGATTGGCCCCCAGCCTTCATTTTGGAAGCTCCTAAAGGGGAGGAGAAAATCCTCCCGTCCTTTGCGCACACAGTGCCTAAGGACCAGGCTGAAATGTACGCTGGAGAGTGGGCGCTGGCGCTTGCGCCAGCGGTGTATCGTACTCAGGTGGGTTGGGACCGATTGTCCCCCTGCCATGAGATTCCATTACGGTCTATGCCCCAGCCTCAGCCCCAATATCCCATGCGTCGTGAAGCTAGACCCCACGTCGCGGCGATCCTTGAACAATTGGAATATCAGGGTGTGATTGAAACTTGTGTGTCCCCTATGAATAACCCTTTATTCACTGTAGCGAAGCCTGACGGCTCGTACCGTTTAGTTTTGGATTACCGGCACCTAAACTCCCATTGCCGGACCTGCGCGGTACAAAATACACATAGCTCGGCTCTAGTCGACAGTCTCGTGCGTAAAAGATTTAAAACGACACTTGACATTTCCAATGGCTTTTTTAGCCATAACCTGTCCACACTGAGTAGCCAGTGGACAGCGTTTACTTCGGGCGGAAAACAAAAACAGTTTACCAGATTAGCCATGGGGTATAAAAATAGCCCTGGAGTCTTTTCCGCTCGCGTGGTTTCTCTCTTAGAAAGAATAGACCCCGAGGCATACTCCTATGTTGACGATATCTACCTCACGGATGATGAGCTGTTGCCACATCTGTCTCGAGTCGACAATATTATAGTGAGTTTTGCTGACTATGGCTACAAATTCAATTTTGCGAAGTCTCACATCGCGGAATATACGGTGTTGTTTTTGGGCTACGAGCTCAATAATGAAGGAAAGGGGTTAGCTCCCCACTTTCTGGAGAAGTGCGCATGCTTGAGTGCGCCTACGACACTAAAGAAATTACAATCTTTGCTGGGCTTTCTGAATTTCGGCCGTACGTACATTCCTGATTATGCCCAGCGTATCAAGCCACTTTACGCCTTGGTACAACCTACATTTTCGAAGTCTAGCTGGCAGCTGGAACATTCTAAAATTTTACAGTCTTTACAGGCTGACCTTCTTGCTTCACAATATTTGCTGACACGTGATAACCGCACTAACCTGGTAATACGAATAGTGCCAGGCGCCGTGGGTTTCACGTATTTGACGTTTAATGAGGGCGATACCGTCCCCATTGCGTACAAATCCCACTTGTACACCTCTGCTGAATTACGTTTTTCCGCGGTCGAAAAAGTTCTGACTGCTGTACAGATGGCGATCCTTAAAGAACGCGCACTGTCACATGGGAAACAGATTCTGGTTGTAACACCCTATCCTGCCTTAGAAGCAGCGACAAAGGCAAGTGTACCGAATTCTAAAGCTTTGCATCCTCGGTGGATACAATGGGCCACAACACTGACGTCGCCAGACGTCACCTACATCTTTGATGCCTCATTACAGACTCAAGAGTTCTTGCAGTATGAATTCGTTCATCCGGCACCTCTGTCTTTGCGCCCGCTCGAAGAATACCATTGTGTCATATACACTGACGGGTCTGCGCAGCCCGCGATTGGATCGAAGCACGCTTACTCAGCGGCTTGCGCTATTGTCGTAGGTACATTCGTAAATGGTGAATTCCAATCTGATGCAGTGCATACGCAGTCATTGGGTGATTGTACCGCGCAATTGGCGGAGCTCCGGGCTCTAGTGCTTGCACTGGAGTTTGCTGATCCCCGGGTCACTACTCTTATAGTGAGTGACTCCTTCTACTGTGTCCAGTCCTATAATGACAATTTACATTTCTGGTCTCAGAATGATTATCGAGACACAAAAGGTAGCACAATTAAGCATAAAACGCTTTGGGTTCGAGTGGCAGACTTTAAAGACCGTCTCCCTCTCGTGAATGTTATTCACACTCTTGGTCACCAAAGACTTGGTGTCCATGCTGTCGGCAACAGCTTGGCTGACGAGGCAGCAAAAACAGCAGTGGCTACATACTTAGTGGCAGCAGTTACCAGATCAAAAAGTAAGATTGATGATGACATCTTGGCAGCTATTGCTGCTACAGAAAAGGGAGGCGATTACCCGAAGGGTTTTCCTTCTCGTTACATTTACCATTTAAGTCCTGATAATGTCCCATTAGTGAGGATTAACGACGTTGGTGACAGAATCATTCCCAACGCGGACTGCAGGCCAGCACTGATCTTGGCTGCACATGAGGGGTTGGCGTCTGCCCACGCCGGTGTGTCAGCTACAATATCTCTGCTACAACAACGTTACTGGTGGTTTGGTTTATATAAACAAGCGCGTGCTTATGTTCTTGATTGTGACATTTGCCAACAGATTAAACCTTCTACTGTTGCGCGGCCACCACAGACACAGCTGTTCATCTCTAATAAGCCATTTGGTTGTGTTTATTTAGATCACTGCGGTCCTTTTTCCTCTGATACTGCGTACAAGTACATCTTGGTTGCAGTGGATTCGTGCACACGTTTTCTATGGGTATGGCCACAAAGGAGTGCTGACTCGCGGACTGTCATCAGGGATTTGCGTGTCTTTGTGGGAACTTTTGCGTGTGGTACCTTCCATTCTGATCAGGGTCCTGCGTTCGCCTCTAAGGCTTACAAGGAGGCTATGAGAAATTTGGGGGTCCTAGTCAAATTTTCGTCCCCCTACCGACCTGAGGGTAATAGTGTGGTGGAGCGAATGAACCGTGACTTAAAGCAATCATTGACAGCACGTGTTTTAGGCACAGGCCGGAACTGGCTAGCCCATTTGTATAACGTCCAACGTGCACTTAATAATCTCCCTAGAAGGTCTCTGGGTGGGCGGACCCCGTACATGATGCTCTTCGGGATCAGAATGTTTGTCCCAGACCTTGAGGGTCTAGACATTGCGGCGTCGACCGCACCCTTTGACGTAGATGATCACTGTGCTGTTTTACAGACTCTACAAGAAGCCAGAGACACTCTTTCGAAGGAACATTTGCCCTCCACATCTGAAGCTGAAGTTCAGGTTCCGGTAGTCGGCTGGCTACCCCGAGTTGGAGACCTGGTCCGTGAGAAGGTGGAGAACAAGAAGGAGTTTGGCCCCTCTTATCGTGCACCAGTTCCAGTGCTTGGAGTGCAGGGTACAAGGACAGTCGTTTTACCTCCACTTCCTGGTCGCAAAGAAAACAGGTACATCTCTATTGACAATGTCAAACTTCAGCGAGTGGCCGATACTTCTTAGTCTGACTCCAGCAGTTTCCTGCCAGACGATGCAAAGAAATTCAATGTTGGCTCTTGCTTCTAACACCTTGCCTGAGGTTGCCATCGAGATGCAATCTGTTACTGATCCCTTGTTGATACCATCGGCTGGTGGTTTGCCCGAAGAGACTGAGTATGCTTATCCTACACGTGGTCCCTCGCCTGTTTTACAATCTACAGCACTTGGCCAGTCCCGTTTTTCCTTTGACACTAACTCGTTACCCTCAAACCCCCCATCAAACATTGCTGTTTTTTTCAGCTGGTTTAAGAGACATTTTTTGATTACCCCTTGGACATACATCTGGTTGATGCTTTTTACTATTTTTTTGTTTATGTCAATTGGATTTGTAATAGTTTTTTTCCGTCTTGTGGATGGCCACTATCTGAGTGAGAGATCGACAATTAGACTTATCAATGGAACTTTGGCCCCCCACTCCTCGTCCCACATCATGAAAAGGGACCAGACTTTTGTGAATATTACTGCCTGGCCCGTCTTGGATGGAATCGCATGGGATGCTGTTAAATTCCAAATTCATGGGCCTACAGAGGTCATTAATGTACCTAATGTATTTCGTGTTTCTATGGGTGATGTGGTTAGGCAGAACATACGTTCTGATGATTGGGATGTACACGCCATTGAATCACTGTTTTCTGATTTGAAATATTATGCCGCTTTTGATGCTGACGATTTATATGAAAATGCGGCTAATTATGCGGAACAGTATTGTTTTCAACATTATGGCAATCACTTCCTGCATAAAGCAAATACATTTAGAAATTTTGTAAATTTTACCCAATGGGAACACTGTCCTACTCCCGCATTCGGAAGTTCAGAAACACTAGTTAACAAGTATTCTTATTTTACCGATTTCAGTGTTTCCAACCCGGCAGCGTTTTATTTTAAGGTGCTGCCTGAGCCTGCCGCAAAGGTTCGCCTGACACACACAAAGTTGCTTTATTCCAAGTCCTTTATGGACGAGTTGTCAATCAAAGGTTATGATCTATGGAAGGCTACTATTGATCTAAAATCGGTTTGGGGTTCCAGACCGTGGCAGGTTCAGGGTACAGAGGCTTTACATCGTGCCTGTCTTATACCAAATCATATTTTGTTTCTAAATTCATCTATTTTCCAGACCACCTGTTTTGGATTGGCTACTTCTAAACAATTAAAGTCCCCTTCGGTGCCGGATTTGGGCGCTTATCCCAATTGGGATAACCACACAGATCTATCCCTTACTGCTTTGCAATCCTTAGTTTCAAATACATCTTTTAATATTTCGAAATTTAATAGTGAGGGTTGGTTAGTTTGGCAAAGCAGTTCAGACACCTGTCAACGTCGTTTTCTGGGACTGAAACCGGGGTATACTCGGGAACGCGTAGACCCTCGGTTTGAGTCGTCACATACTGTAACTACATACTCTGTGGGCAAGTTATGTCAATCTTGGCTGCGACATTCCACCTTGGCGTCTGTCAAAGTTCATTTATCACAATTACATGACAAAATAGATTTGAATGATTTTGTTAAGGGTCCTGTGGGTGGCAGAACCAAAAGGTGGGCGTATGCTATTTACAACGAAGTCTGGAAGTTGTCGCAGATTGAGGCGGCTTCCAGATTGAGAGCTATTGACCAAGCAAACATGGAGAAGGTTTTAGCCGTTATAGATAATAGCATTAGCACTCTCTCTTCTAGGATTTATACATTAGATAATATTGTTTCTTCTGTTGTTGATATTGTGCATGATGATATGTCTGTGTTATATCATGGTCAAAACCAGTTGCGTTCTGTTATGCAGTTTGCATGGACATTGCAGACGTTAAAGGCAGGGAGAGTCCCTTGGGACTATCTGAACACTACATCGTTATTCCTTCCCTTTAACCTTACTGACAAGCAGCGATTTATGTCCATGAAGGATGCTACATATTCATTGTTACATATTGAAAAGTTAGAACCGTTGCCTTTTTCTGTCGCGGAGATCAATTCAGCTACGTGGTTAGTACACGGATTGATAACTCTCCCTTTCGCACTTTTTAAGTTTTCGTCTTGTATGAAACATTATGCTTTGGGTAGA
The DNA here is from genome assembly GCF_964204655.1 of Triturus cristatus. NCBI lineage: Eukaryota > Metazoa > Chordata > Amphibia > Caudata > Salamandridae > Triturus > Triturus cristatus. The sequence goes on from NC_140583.1 coordinate 886,229,136, forward strand.
TATGAACCGCTGGGTACCGCTTTCATACATGAGGTTTGGTCCCTCCCCTTTACGTATAGATGTACGAGGGATGGAACTGAGGTTTATTTGAAAGGCGAGGAATGTACCACGACACCAGACCATTCCTTGGTATGTAGGCACATACAGTTACACGGCGCATGCAATGTACAAGCACCGAACTTGGCCTGCGTCCTACGAGGTATCCCAGTGCCTGTGATTACGCCTTCTTTCACGCTGCTTGCAAACGGTAGTTATTTAATTTTGAATAATGAAGCTTGCTGCGGGATGTTAGTGGGAATCCCGTACATAGTAACTGTCTCGCAGAAAGTTGTCTGCTGCAATAATGTTCTCTTTCCACCCCCGCATGGGCGGCTGGATGTTTCTATCTGGCCTTCGATTCCAACCTTGAAAGCAGAGTTCAACAAGTTGAGCAGAATAAGAGCTCTATTGTCCCAAAAAGAGGTGCCATTGACTTCCTCTCGTGAAACATTTGTCCTTCACGTTGCTAATACGCGCACTGAGGTACAGGCGCTTCTGAATACTGACCTCCCCCTACATTTCGGCACTTTGATCCAAACTATTTTTAATGCCTCGTCCACGACCGGCCTGGCTCATTTTTTTAAACTTGTGGGCTCGGGTCTCGTGACCTCTTTCCAAACTATTTTTGGTGTGATTCCGGCATTTTTTCATTCACTTTTCTCGGGCATCTTTGGAGGTGTTCCGCTGCTTCTGGCGCTGGTGGCAGGTGTGCTGCTTTTACTTTTCATACTACGGAATGGCTGCTCCTTCTGTGCCACACGAGCGCCTGTCCCGCCTGCATCTTCTTCGTGATAGGATGCTTGACTTTTATGGAACTCTGCCGTTGGCGACCTTAAGCCTGGCATATGGATTGTCCTTCAGGTATTCCTACTTCACCTGCGTGCAGCCTGTATTTCACTGCCTGGATTGTCCCTTTGAATGGCCTTTGGATTTGTGCTTGACCAACCTGGTGTCTCCGGTGCCGGATTTCGATCGACTGATGAGGCCCTTAGTGTCTCACGAGTTGGCCTGTTCTGGTGTCCGGATTATGGCCTGTGGTGCGGCGCATGGTATCCTGGGTAATTGGGACATCTCAACAGCTGCCTACAACTTCTTGGCTATGAGCTATTTGGAGGAACATTCCGGGTGCCCTCTGATCGTGCTAGAGGCTCCGATGGTTGAAGAACACGTATGTTCCTTTTCGTTGATGGATTGGATGGCTGAGACTTTCAGTGGACCTGCAAACGATTTTTTGTTGGAAGCAGTGGCCACATATGCTGCCTATACATTCATGGATTAACTGGACAGTCGTCCTTTGCGCCTGTGCTACTGGACAGCACCCTAGCGCAACATTTCTTCTTTTCTTTCTCTTTTTTTCCTGATGGTCGTTTTGAGTTTTTTTTTACTTCCATTTTTTTATTAAACAACACTGGTTTATATTTTTGTAGTTTCGGACTTTGGCGCATTCTGAAACTCTGCATTGGTTACGCCTTGTTCTGCTCTGACGACACTGAACTCTGCGTTCTCTCTTTTCTTGCCTATTAAATAGTGCTTCGATCAAGGGGGCGTGTAGTGAGTTCTTCCTGAATACGCACATACATTGTTAAGTTAGCATAACCACGTTAGATGTTAGAATGCCATCTTTCTGCTTTTGCACACGACACTGCATTTACATGTTATTTCTTAAATAAACTGCTGACTCGAGACTTGCTTCACACGAGAGCAATCTGTTGTTACCATCCCAAGCTCTGCGCAGCGACCTTGGTCTGTACATGGTGTGACAAACAGTCTGGATTATTACACAATGCATGTTTTCCACTCTAGGTTGATCGACCCACTATTTAGCCATAACACACGCGCAGCTGCACATACCTGAAAGTTGGTGCTTTTAATATCACAGACATCATGTTTATTATTCAGACCGAAGACGAGCCTTCCTGCGAGAAGACTCCTGATGCTCCTGTGATGTGATTTCACTAAGCTGATCTTTGAGGTATGGGGTCCCCTATTCAAGCCTAAGAGACCTTCTATTAGCATAATAATAATATTAGCTTCTTAGTAAAGGGAAGGTGGTAGTATCCACTGTCATTATAATATGATTACCCCGTTTATATTCTATGGTATTGTAACTATGTTGCTGGTTTTGATATTAATCATTTGTCTGCTTGTATTAGCCAAAGTACTGCATCTTAGGACACGTGGTCTATAAAAATAAACTCTTTTTATTTACACCGTGTCTCTGTTGATTATTGTTGTGGACTGATGTGAGAATAATATACGAACAGGTATTTCCGATTCCCACCATTCCTGAGTATGTACTGAGTCGCGTGTTCTGGGTTGTCTTTTCATTGGGACCGCCGAGCTAAATCTCGGATAACGAATGGGACACTTATGCTAGCCGGATACTGGGTTCTGGGTTCTGAGGTGAGTTTCTGGTACACCACAATTCACTGAGGTCCTGGGGTTCTAAGCATAGTTCTGTGTATAAGCAGAATCCCTGCAACACCACCAAAACCCAAGCACCTATAAATTCACCATGCACTCTCCTTGTAGCACTCTAATCATCCAGTCACTACCCATGTACTTATGCAATGACCCAGGCCCTAACACATGCACTGCTACAATCCTCTGAGCACTACCCATGCAGTCCAGCCATTGTCCTGTATGCTCTCTTTCAATCACCCAGCCAGCACCATGTACTTATCCAATTACTCCACCAAAACCCAAGCACTTATAAATTCACCATGCACTCTCCTTGCAATACTCTAATCTTCCAGTCAGTACCCATGTACTCATGGAATGACCCAGGCACTAACACATGCACTGCTACAATCCCCTGTGCACTACCCATGCAGACCTCTAACCACCTACACAGTACTGATTCACTCCTCCAATTACCTAGGTTGTACCCACGCAGTCCAGAAATCCCTCTGTCACGACCCATGCACTCCTCAAATCACCCATCCAGCATCATGTACATATCCAATCACTCCGCCAAAACCCAGGCAGTTATAAAATCACCATGCACTGCCCTTGCAGCACTCTAATCATCCAGTCACTACCCATGTACTCATGCAATGACCCAGGCACTAGCACATGCACTGCTACAATCTCCTGAGCACTATTGATGCAGTCCAGCTATCTCCTTGTCACTACCCATGCACTACTCCAATCAGTCACCCAGCCAGCACCAAGTACTTATCCAATCACTCCGCCAAAACCCAAGCACTTATAAATTCACCATGCACTCTCCTTGCAGTACTCTAATCATCCACTCAGTACCCCTGTACTCATACAATGACCCAGGCACTAACTCATGACAAATACAGAGGAGGCCATGCTAATCACAGGGGTACCCCAACGCATAGTGTTCCCTAGTGTATGTAGGTGTTTTCACTGTATTCTAAGTGTCTTTTAGCATAGCACTGGTTCCGGTCCTGGTTAGTCAGAGTCAGTTACCACCAGTACTCGTCAGCAAAAAGTTGGGGACACAGGAGGACTTTCTGCTCCTCTGTTGGTTCTTTCTGCACATCTCTTGCTTCTTCCTGCACTTTTGTTCATCTTTCTGGACTTCTGTTGACTCTTTCAGCATTTGTCTTGCTTCTTTCTGCATTTTTCTTCCTCTTTCTTCACATGTCCTACCTTTGTAGGCATAGTTAGAAATTAGCATTTAAAAAAACATTGAAATTCACTGAAAAAACCATAGGTTTCAGGCACGTTATACTTAGAAATTAGCATTTAAAAAATCTTAGAAATTATAGTTAGTTGTACATTTCACTCGTAAAAAACCATAGAAATTCCCCTGTTTTAGTTAGTTCAGCTAACTATAACTCACGCCCCTGCAATGCACTGCTGATGATGTCACATATTACATCATTCATGACATGGTCAGTGACATCACTGATGACATCTCAAATGACATCACTGATGACATCACTGATGACATCATCCACGTCAAAATCTGATGCACCTCCTCACACTCTATTATAACCTTTGATACACCCACTGTAAAATACAGACTACCATTTTCGAAACCATCGACACACCAATACCAGTTACTACATACGCACTCACTGATTCGTAGGTCTACACACATCCACTCATTCACCCTTACAATCACTCATACATACAGTCACTCATCAACACAACACTATCATATGCACTCATACACCTATACAAACACTCACCCACCGCCACTCATCCATCGAGTTACTCACACACCTAGTCAGACATGCAAAGAATCAATCACACTCCCATTTCCTCACCTACACAGTTATACACACAACACCTCACTTATTCAAACATATACTAACACATACTTACTCTCTTATACAATCACTGATACCAGTACACACTCATCCATACAGCCACTCTCACAATCACTGACTCTCACGTATATTCATTTATATACTCCAACTGTCACAAACACTGCCTTTTACATATGTAGTTACTTGAATATGTACCACTGAGACATCCAGTCTATCACTAACACACCCATACACACACTCACCCACCCATACAGATTTTTCCACATGCACTCTTGAACCCATACACCCAGTGAATCAACCACTCACACATCTATGCACAGAGTCACACACCTCCCACCCACCCACACGCACACACAGTCCCCCATACAAATACTCAGGCAACCAATCAATAACCCATATAGACACTCATGTAGCTACTTACCAACACATGCAGCAGCTTACACAACAACAGACATACTGATACACACATTCAGACAGTTTAGTCACTAACCCATGCACTCAGAAAGACACATTTAATCATTAACTTTTACAATCAGTCACGCACCTACTAAATCCTTCATCCAGACACTTATACACCCACTCATTCTTCAAGACACCTTGGCATATATATAAAACACATTTAAACTTTACAGACACACACAGTCACTGGATGATGTCATCAGTGATGTCATCAGTGATGTCATTTGAGATGTCATCAGTGATGTCATCAGTGAGGTCACTGACCATGTCATGAATTATGTAATATGTGACTTCATCAACAGTGCATTACGGGGGCGCGAGTTATAGTTAGCCGAACTAACTATAACAGGGGAATTTCTATGGTTTTTGTACGAGTGAAATGTCCAACTAACTATAACGTCCCTGAAACCTATGGTTTTTTCAGTGAATTTCAATGGGTTTTTAAATGCTAATTTCTAATTATAACATGCCTGAAACCGATGTTTTTTTAGTGAATATAAATATATATTACCTACTGGCGGTCACCAGTAGGTATTTATAGTTAGGACCAAGTTTCCATAGGAAGAACATTTTTTGTTTTGCTTATAACTTTGGTGTTGTTTGATGAATCTTCATGAAAGTTTCAAAACTAATTCTTTGTTCATAACAGCTCCTATGTTGAAAGTTTGGGGGTGATTCATCAAGGGGGTCTGAGAAAAAAGGGGGGGTCCCAAACCATGTTTTCTCCATGCAATTTCCATAGGAAACTTTAGACAAGGCTACAGGTCTAACGGGTGAACGGTATTACCCCAAATTTGGCAGGGAGAAGGGTCTTGGTCTAGAAAGCACGCTTTTGTTTATTTAGTGTAAATCAGTTCAGTAGTTTTGGAGAAATATCGAAATTTGCAGATATCAATATTTGGGAATTCTGCCATCTGGCTGAGGCGTTATGAGCACGAGCTTGCTACTTATTGGCTGCGAGCTGTTGCAACTAGGAAGTGTTGGCAGCCATTTTGGGATTCCGTTGAAATGAGTAAGGGGAAAAAAGGGCAAACAGTAGGAAACAGGAGGATAGAAGCACTGTAACCTCTGTGGGTGAGTGTGAAGCGAAGTAGTCACTCCTACCGGTCTGTAGGAGTGACTGCAGTGTTGCTCAGAGTGACATGGTGCTGAGATGAGATGCTGCTACACTTGGGTCTGAAACCGAGAGCCTAAACCATGAGCTCATTGCTGTAAAGTGATGTGCTCTGGTCTTTGTAGCATACCTGTGCAAGTAGTGTTAGTAGGCATTTATTCCATACAGGGAGTGGGAAGCGAACTACTGACCTCTACCGTACGTTTATACTATATCGGACGTAGGAAGCAAAGTACTCACGCCTACCGGTGTAAAGACTCGGGGATCAAACCGAGCTGATTGCTGTAAAGTGATGTGCTTTGGGCGCTGTAGCATACTGGCCGCTGTAGTATAACTGTGTAAGTAGTGTTAGTATTCGTTTATACTATACAGGGAGTGGAAAGCGAATTACTCACCCCTACTGGTCTGAAGACTCGGGGATTAAACCGTGAGCTCATTGCTGTAAAGTGATGTGCTCTGGGCGCTGTAGCATACCTGTGGAAGTAGTGTTAGTTTGCGTTTATAAAATACATGGAGTGGGAAGCGAACTACTCACCCCTACCGGTCTTAAGACTCGTGGATGAAACCATGAGCTCATTGCTGTAAAGTCATGTGCTCTGCGTAGTATTCCAATGTAAGTCATAGTAGAATGTTAGTATGTAATGCTACTAGAATGTAAGTATGTAATGTTAGAATGTAGGGCTGTCATGAGGGGAATCTTAGGGAGTTTGTACATGGTGCTGGAGAAGACAGTTTCCTTGCTGTCTGCTCCTGTTGGTGGCTGTTTAAGCTGTCTTATTTTCCTGCAATAAATCTACTTATCGGATCCACTGCTGTCTGCCTCTTCACTACATAAATTTGGCAACGAGCGACAGAAGGTAAAAAGAAGGCAGCACTCACCAATATTTTGAGCTTCCTTGCGTTCTGCTGAAGACCCGTTTTCTTTGTGAAGCTGTTTTTACTCATCCCAGGGTCGTCGGCTCATCGAACTATGTCATCCGACCTCTGGTAGGATTTAAATTTTGGGATTTTGGACTTCCTCTGCCTCTTCACTACACTCTGGTCACTATACAACATGTGTGCAAGTAGTGTTAGTATGTGTTTATACTAATTCTGTAGTTATGCAGTAACCAATGCATCATGGCCCTATGGAGCGCCACCTCCCAGGCGCTGCTCATACTATGTCCTGGGGTGTGCATCCGTGGGACATTTATGTTTGCTATTACAGGGCAGTAGCGTGGGTTCCACCCTGTGATAGCAAATTCTTGTTTGCCTCATTGAAGCGAGAGGAGGAAAACCTTGTATCGCTTCAATAAAGCGGATCCGGATGGTAAAAATTGAAGAAAAAAAATGAAGCAGGGTCCCACCCGTTCATTTAAATGAGCCCCCTGGTGAGTAATGTTCCGGGGTCAATCCTATTATTATATTGTGGGATCTCTGCAGCACTGGGTACCTTAATCTCACATGTAAATTAGGCGCGGGAGGGCACAGAGACGTTTCACAGCCTAGGGGATTGCCACCTCCCCGGGTATTCTTTAGTAATTGTTCGAGGGGATTCGAGGCCAACTCAAGTCCTGGGATCGCCACCCTCCGGGACTTTACTTAAATATGCAGTGTGGGCGTCGCCAGTCCCTGAAGCCTCGGTTGCCCTAGGCAGTGCCTTATTGCTTCTGTAATCACAGGGGCAGTACTCATGGTATTATAAAGTGATACACTCGTAGAACCCTTGCAGTTGTAGAATTACCTAGGCTTCATTTATGTAATAGTCTGTTGGTTTATATTTGGTAGGTGCACTGCAAAATTGCAAATGTTTTCCCTCATAACCTCCTATCAACCGCCGATTTCCACAATAAACTACAGACAAGTGTTGTCAGAAAAACAAGACCCATACACTCACTTATTTATTGGTAAAAAAAATAACTTTTATTAAAACAACACAAATAAATGGAAGTGCAACTTTATTCGAACAAACAACAGTAAAACATGAAATAAGTGGGTGGGACTCCTCCAGAAGCAGCATACAAAACCTGCAAGACAAAATAGAAACATAAGTAATTGTGCCATGTCCAAGAGAAAAAGAAAGGTAGTCAGAATGAAAGGAAGAAAATGAGAATGGGACAGAGAGCGAGTGGGTGGAAGGGAGAAGGGGAGGGAGAGTCAAAAGAACAGAGGGAGGAGGAGACAGAGTGTCGGCCTACTGCACCCAGCCCTCACTGTTCACCTTCCGTCACCCATCTGTCTGGGACGCTGGGGTCTGCGAGAAAGAGTGCGGTCCAGCAAGTCCTTAAAATGAAACAGAGATATGAATGAGGCCAGAGATTACATTATTATCTACGGCAACATCACTTGCCTGCACCTGTGCACCCAGGCTGTTGCACCCCAGCCCCTTCCCCCGCACTGTGCTCAATTGCAGCTCCTGCGCACCGAGGATTCACTGCTCACCGGCAACAACTGGCGTGTCCAACGACGTGCCGGTGCAAGCTCCATCTCCGGGGTGCCTCTCTCAGAGTCGCACAGCAGGTCTGCGGTCGGGGACAATGTCTTGATACCACGATGGAAGGTGTCAGAATGCCCAGGGCCTCATCACGGGCTGAGGATCCACTCCGCCGATTTTGGTGCCACTAACCCAGTGACTGAAAATAATATAATGCTGGAAACACTCTTGAGGTAAATGAAGGTTTATTTCAAGCCTAATAGAGAACACCAGTTGAGTGCATCCTTCCTTCTTGAAGTACGATCTACCAACTGTTAGTGGTAATCGTGGTTCAAAGAGGAGTTGGAGTGCACGAGAATACACAAGGTTAAATAATAATATGTTATGTCAACGTTCACATACAAAGGATCAGAGCGCATGCTAGAAGCATAATGTGCGCGTGCAATGCAGTGGCGCAAGCCTGTGTGCATGTACACTTAATAATCAGCTCACTACAGTGCCCCAAAAGCCAACGCCACGTGTCTGTAGGGCAGCGCTGCCCGCTGGCTCAGGCCTACGGTACGGTCCAGCAGGTCCTTAAAAGGAGACAGAGATGTGACTGAATGAGGTCAGAGATCACATCATTATGCATGCCAACATCGCTTGTTCACACCTGTGCACCCAGGCTAATGCATCCCACCCCTCCCGCCACACAGCGCTCAATTGCAGCTTCTGTGCACCCAGGCCCCACTGCTCACCTGCTGTCATTGGTGTGTGTCCAAACACGACGGCCAGCAGGGTTCACAATTCAGATCTAGTTTTGATTTCCAGAATGATGTACACTTCATGGATCCCTTTTTTTTTATTGCGCTTTGTGATATGCGAGGTGGATGCAGCCATATCACCTGAGGCAATGTGGAAGAACTGGGACAAGTGACATTGTCGTTATCCTATTTATACATACGCAAAGTGGCTGTACTTGCGTACTCCAGGCCAGCGCAGGGGTGTGAATAATTATTCCGGGGACCTGGCCATTGTTCAGTTCCTGCCTGGGCAGGAAGTGTACTTATGTGTGTGTCCCTGTTGCAGTTTTGACGTCGCACAATCTGCAATTTACATTAATGTAGTATGTACCGGGAGGGCGGCAACTATCGCTAATGAGATGCTGTCCGAAAAGATTGAATGGACAACATCACATGTCGTTGTCAAGCTTGTGGATATGCGCAGACACACATGTCAATGGTGTGCGGTATTATTGAAAGTGTTGCTATCGCGAAGCGCACACATGTGAATGTGCTGGGATGGAGGGAGGATCAGCAGTAAGGCTATGTCATACACAGTGATAACGCTCATTACAGTCAAGCAATGCATGTCAAACGTGATTCTGAAAGTCTCACATATGACACACTACTATACTGGTAAAGCCTGAAAACAGAGCACACTGCAACACAAATCTACACATTACTCTTTACTGTTTGTCACATGTGATCTAGGATGTGCACTCTGCCCGTGGCTGATGATACCCCTACGAGCCACCAATACCCAGGCCAAAAGGCAGCACAATAATGTGCACACACACACACCAGGGGCAACGTGTAACACACATTTATTTATTGATGTAACGTTTCAGATGCATGGCCATCACACGTGGAAGGCTACTGTACAGAGTATGAATATTGATCAAGATGATCGTTGCATGTTGTGTGTACTATAAGATATGTGTACACAACAAAAAACTTTTCAAAAAAGCTCTCTAAGCATAAGAGGTGTCTCTCATCAAACACTGTAGAGAGAATGACTAAAATGGGTGAGGTCCACCAACTGTTACGATGGGAAATGTTATGAACCAATCAAATGCTTTTTTTTAAGGTCACATGGCAATCGCCCACCGAGCGCGCAAGGAGGCTGCACCCGACGTGTTTTTGAGAAAATATATTTACCATAATATAAGTTTATTACAGTTAGAAATATATAAATATTTAAAATATTTTAGATTATCGCTTGCTCTTGTATACACTTTAAACTTATTTAGATTTAGTTTTGAGACATAAAAAAAAACGAGGAAATGGCGTACCCGGCACGACACCATACGTCTGTGACGTAACACAGGGCCTGGCAGCGTGCACTCGTCGCATACGGAACGTGCAGCTGGCGCGACCCCATACATATATGATGTAACGTGCAGCTTGGTACCGCGCACCCATCGCATACCAAACTAGCAGCTGGCGCGACCTTATATGTATATGATGTTAGGTGGGAAGCGGTGCCACGAAGCCGTCGTATATAAAATGCGCATCCTTTACGAGTTTTGCAATATGGCAGATAGGATTTGCGTGCTGATCAAGCTTGGTACACTACCGGAACGAGAGTCCAGTTTTCTCAAAAAAACAACAAAAAATAGATATGCATATTTTTGGGGAAGATATAAAAAATTACATAATTTGTAAAATTTTAAAAAAGGATAATAGAGTTCCAAAATATTACAAAAAAAAAATAGAAAAATTATAGGTTTTATAAATATAAAAATATGTAATTAACATTTAAAAAACCTTCGAAATTCAATGAAAAAACCATAGGTTTTACAGACGTTATAGTTAGGAATTAGCATTTAAAAAACCTTAGAAATTCAGTGAAAAATCCATAGGTTTCAGAGACGTTATAGTTAGTTGGACATTTGACTCATACAACCAGAGAAATTTGCCCGTTATAGTTAGTTGAGCTAACTATAACTCGCGCGCCCGCAATGCACTGGTGATGACGTCACTTATTATATCACTCATGACATGGTCAGTGACATCACTGATGACATCACTAATGACATCTCAAATGACATCACTGATGACATCACCCACGTGATAATCTGATGCACATACTGATGCCCTAATATAAACTTTGATACACACACTCTAAAATACAGACTACTATTTTTTAAACCATACACACAACAATGCCAGATACTACATACCACCCACTATTTCCTAGGTCTACACACACATCCAATCACTTATACATGCAGTTACTCATCAATACAGTACTATAATATGCACTTATACACCTATACATAGTCACGCTCTGCCACTCACCCATAGAGTTACTCACACACCTAGTCAGTCATGCAAAGAATCAATCACATACCCATTTACTCATGTATACAGTTATACACACCAACTCAGTTATTTATACACACACCACATCACTTATTTATGCAGATACTAACACATACTTACTGTCTTATACAATCACTGATACAAGCAGACACTCATTTATACACCCACTCTTCAAATAACTTACTCTCACATATAGTCATTTATATACTCCAACACTCACATATACTGCCTTAAAACATATGTAGTTACTCACACATATACTACTGAGATATCCATCCACTTACCAACACACCCATACACACTCTAACTCACCCATACAGCCCTTCCCAGATGTACTTTTTAATCCATACAACCAGTGAATCACCCACTCAGACATCTATGCACAGAGTCACACACACCCCCACCCACCCACACAGACACTCAGGCACCCATACAGATACTCAGACAACAAATCAATAACCCATATAGACACTCATGTAGCTACTCACCAACCCATGCAGTTGTTTACACACCAACTGAGAGACTAATACAGACTTTCACACAGTTTAATCACTAACCCATGCATTCAGTAACACATGTTCAATCACTCACTTATACAGTGAGTCAGGCACCTACTAAATAATCCATTCAGGCACTTGTAAAGCCACTCATTCTTCAATACACCTTGGCATAGATATATATGAAAAATATTTAAACTTTACAGAAACACACATTCACTGGATTATGTCATCAGTGATGTCATTAGTGATATCATTTGAGATGTCATCAGTGATGTCATCAGTGATGTCACTGACCATGTCATGAGTGATGTAATATGTGATGTCATCACCAGTGCATTGCGGACGCGCGAGTTATAGTTAGCTCAACTAACTATAACGGGCAAATTTCTCTGGTTTTATATGAGTGAAATGTCCAACGAGCTACAACGTCCCTGAAACCCATGGTTTTTGTCAGTGAATTTCTAAGGTTTTTTAAATGCTAATTACTAACTATAACATCTGTAAAACCTATGGTTTTGTCAGTGAATATATATATATATTCACTAAAAATATCAAAGGTTACTGAGACGTTATGGATAGGCTGACATTTCACTCATACAAAATCAGAGAAATTCAACAGTTATAGTTAGCTGAGCTAACTATAACTCGTGCCCCCCTGCAATGCAATGCTTATGACCTCCCATATTGCATCACTCATGACATGGTCAATGACAACACTAATGACATCACTCATAACATCTCAAATGACATCACTGATTACATCACTGATAACATCATCCAGTGACTATGACTTGTTTTTAAACAGTATATGAATGTTAAATATATATATACCAAGATGTATGAGTGCCTGTATGAATGATTTAGTGGTTATCTTACTGACTGTATGAGTCTGATTAGGTGTCTCAGTGAATATATGGGTAAGTGACTGGTTTTGTGAATGTCTGTAGCAGTTGCTTAATGGGTGTGCGAGTGAGCACATGAGTTGCTGAATGAGTGAGTCAGTGGTTGTCTGAGTACCTGTATAAATGTATTAGTGTTGCTATGTGGTGGTTGAGAGTGTGTATGGATCAGTACATAGGTGAGTTAGTGGCTTTAAGGGCTAGTGGGTGTGTCTGTCTGGGGCTTCATGGATGAGTGAGTGTGTGTATGTTTGTGTCAGTGACTGAGTGTATGTGGCAGAGGTATATGGGTGAGTAACTACATATGTGAAAGGCAGTATTGGTGAGTGCTGGAGTATACGAGGGACTGTATGTGAGAGTGAGTGATTGTGAGAGTGGCTGAATGGATGAGTATGTGCTTGTGGCAGTGACTGTATAGGTGAATGAGTATGTGTTAATATCTGTATGAATAAGTGAGTGGGTGTGTGAATAACTGTATAGGTGAGTAATTGGCTGTGAAATTGACTCTATAGGTGAGTGAGTAGGTGTGTGAGTAGCTCTATGGGTGACTGAAAGTGTGTGAGTGGCTGTATGGGTATATAAGTGGATATATCAGTGGCTGTATTAGTGAGTGAGTTGGATTATAAGTCGCTGTGTGGGTGACACACACTCCATCCACTCAAACACTCAGGCACCCATACAGATACTTAGACAACCAATCAATAACCCAGATAGACACTCATATAGCTGTTCACAAACCCCTGCAGCTGCTTACACACCAACAGACCGACAGATACAGACATTCACACAGTTTAGTCACTAGTCCGTAGTAACATAGATTTAATCACTCACTTATAGAGTCAGTCACGCATCTACTAAATCATCCATTCACACACTTATACACCCGCTCATTCTTCCATAGGCCTTTCCCTATATATATAAAACATATTTAAACTTTACAGAAACACACAGTCACTGGATGATGTCATCAGTGATGTCATTAGTGATGTCACTGACCATGTCATGAGTGATGTAATATGTGATGTCATCAGCAGTGCATTGCGGGGGCGCGTGTTATAGTTAGCTGAACTAACTATAACGGGGGAATTTCTAGGGTTTTGGACGAGGGAAATGTCCAGCTAACTATAACACCCCTGAAACCTATGTTTTTCTCAGTGAATTTCAAAGGTTTTTTAAATGCTAATTCCTATCTATAACTTATCTCTAAAGCTATGATTTTCATTGTATTTCTAAATTTTTCTATTTCAGTGTGTCAATTCCTTTAATTATGTTTTTTTAAATATTTTTCATCACCATTTTTTTTACTTATTTTTACAACTAATTCTTTTAAAAATTAAAAAATATTATTTGTTTTTAATGTTTTTTTTTTAAAAATTGTAAATTTGTAAACAATATTTAAATATCTTTTTTAAAATATTTTTTAAACTATATTTTCAATACTTTAATATTATTATTTTTTCATTTTTTGGGGGATTCGCGCACCCTATGCGCACCTTTCTCGATCCCTGCGCGAAAGTATTCGCGTACGGTATGTGTTGGTATGTATTTCTGTGCGCGATTGTAATGCGACTGGTACGCGACTCCAAGCCTATACGTGACACGTACGATGCACGTTACGCGACGCTTGCGCGCTTCCGCAATACGTCATGTGCGTGTATGTTGCGGTGGGTGCGCGAATCCCGCGAAATATTTTACATTAATGTTTATCTCCAAAAGATTTCAGTTTTTTTTCCTTGGATCCGTGCACCCAGCACGCTAGGAACCGCACACCCAACGCAAGAGAAATCGTGCACCCAACACGATAGGATGCGCGACTCCTAAATTTACAGTAAAAAAAAATAGCCCCTATCACTCATTTTTATTATCCTGGGACCCCATCCCCGGGGTTTATTAAAAAACGTTGGGGACTGTGGGGGGAGCCACAACGCCCCCACGGTCCCAGCCGGCTCCCCGCGTCCTTCAGGAGCCGGCATTGATTTTCCACATGGGGAGCTGCTGCCATGCAACTCCCCGTGTGGAAAAGCAATATCGTTTGGATTTTGAAGGAGAGCTGGTTTCCCTGCTCTCTCTTTCACAATCATAACAAAGTTTGCTATGGGGGAGCGGGAGACTCCCGCCCTCTCATAGCAAACAACAGTGTCCTGGGGGTGGGCACCCCAGGACACTGTAGGAGCTGGCCCTGTGGGGTGGCGGTCCCCAGGGCTCCAGGAGGGGGGCCACGCAGCCCCCCTCCCTCAAACAATAAAGACCCGGGGATGGTGGTCCCCAGGGCTTGGGGGGCCATTCAGCCCCCCTACTCTGTCTATTTTCTAGCCCCGGGGGTAGCGGTCATTTTTACAGATTTTGCCCCCGGTATTTGGCCCCCCGGGGCTAATTATTAACGAAGCGCGGAAGCCCGCTCTTCGGGGGGGAGGGGTTTCAGCCAGATCCGCGCATCCTGCATGCATTTCTCCACATTTAAAAAAACCCAAAAGGGGGCCTTAAGCAACACTAGAGGGTCAGAGTATTTCTACCCTGCCCCCTTTACATCTTTCACACACTTATTTCCCTTACTTAATCAGCCTCGCTTCTACCAAGGCACAAAATGGCTGCCAACAGTTCCTGCTTTCGAATGTTGACAGACACTTGACAGCCAATTAGCATTCAGCACATGATCGGAAGGGTGCGCGCTCGGTTCGCAGAGGGTGCACTCAGGGTGCGCATAGGGTGCAGATCCTCCGAGGCCATAGATATATCTATCTTTTTTACTCTAATTTTCTCAGGAACAACTGAACGGATTTACACCATTTATGCAAAAGGCACGAGTCTGAACTGAGTTTACTTCCGTTAAAGTGCTGATATCGAAATGGAGAGTAGCCGTTCCCGTGCAAAAAGACACGAGGTGCACCTTTCCGATTTATTCTAAATACTAAAATCCTGTATTGTATTGCACTGAGGTATTGGCTGCAGTTACAGTGTACACACAAAATCTATTAAGAAATCTCATTGTATTTATATTGATTGGGAATAGTGCGTCAGGTGCTGGATCTTGATGAGATACACTGCTCAGTTCGTATATTGTTCTGCACATGAAAAAAATCCCATCACAACTTTCACACCAATTGCAATGCGAAACAAATTCCGGCAATAAGACACGTTAGCACCAGGGATTTTACACCTCCTTTCTGCTGGTGTTAAGCAGGACAACTACCTGCACCATGAAAGGGAACACAGTCAAGAGCCACACCAGAACACCCACAGGTACCATAGAGTCAATGAGCATGATACAGGGATACCCATGAGGGACAGAAGACTCATCTCAACAACTCCAGGACCACCAATGCCCCCCAAACCCACATCTTAGTAAGTGTGTCCCTGTGGTCATTGTCTTAGCATGATAGGCACGAGCCCTGCAACATCATAGTGTGCTGTCACCTCAGCGTTGGCAGTGAGCCTGGATGTGTAGCTACGCACGCATCCTCCTGCATGCACAACTGGCGTGTGCTAGTCTGGGGTTCACAGGTCAGTGCAGGGGTGTGCCTATCCGGCAAGGGGAACGGGGTGTCTCGGACATGTCCGTGTACAGGAAGTGCGGTAAGTGTGTCTCTGTGTTCTGGTGTGGCCTGCTACAAGAGCCGCAGCAGTTGATGTTGTAAACTGGCATGCACCATCTCCAAACGCCACTGTGATGTTGTAGTTGGAATGTAGCAGGACATGTGCAAATAGGCATTACAATGGTGTGCTGTACGAGTGCACGAGATACAACAGCGCACCATACAAAAATGTGGGGGCTCATGGGAGGGAGGGGCAGCCGTTTGGCAACATAACACACAGTGAACTCGACCATGTGCCACATGCTGGGCATCTCATCCATAATGACCACGGTCGCAGACATCCCACAACACCAACGACTGGCCTTTGTACACATCCTTTATGAATGCAGCGTGGTTTTCACTTCTATGCTCGTTCAGTGGCGTGATGTTGGCGGGTTGTGTGACTTGTGCTGCTTGTTGGTGTGTTTCATTTTGGCCATTGTTAGTCTATATGTGTGTTGTACTTAATTGTGCATGTGTGCCATTCTGCCCATCTCCCCCCCTCCCCCCACTCCCTGCTTCTTCCTCTTCCTACTGCTGTTGTGTCTATAATTTTGTTGCTGCACACATAAATACATGTAAAGAATACATTAGAATAGTTCCATGATTCTTTTAGGTTTCAAAACTTCTCTATTGGTTTCTTTTTAATTTTCCATATGAACCGTTTTTTAAATATTGAACAACACATAGAAGTCAGAAGTGCAACGTATTCTATCAACACACTTTCTAGAACATTCTACAACACTTGCAGGTTAAAAGTTCATCAATTTTTTAAAACCTAACGATATTTTTTTGTAACATTTTCTTGAATATTTACCGACACGTGCAGGTTAAAAGTTGATGATTGTTTTAAGTTCGAACAGTGCCTTTCAAATGCAAGTAGCAGGTGTGGTTGTTCTGAGCAAATTTTATCCTTTGATATGTACTCCACGTTGAAACTGCTTTTTCTTAACCAATCACAAAGATGCTTTTCCACAAAACTAATGTCCACCCTACTTTTAAAAAAGAATGCTTTTCATGATATCTTCAGAGATAAGTTATAGATAGGAATTAGCATTTAAAAAACCTTTGAAATTCACTGAAAAAACCATAGGTTTCAGGGGCGTTATAGTTAGGAATTGGCATTTAAAAAACCTTAGAAATTCACTGAAAAAACCAAAGGTTTCAGGGGCGTGACTGTAAGTATGAGTGACTGTACAGGTGAGTGAGTGGAGGTGTATGTAGACCTAAAAGTTAATGAGTGGGTATGTAGTTATTGGTATTGGAGTATCTATGATTTTCAAAATGGCCGTCTGAAATTTTGAGTCGGTGTATCAAAGGTTATATTAGGGTGTGAGAAGATGCACTAATTTATCACATGGATGATGTCATGAGTGATGTCATGAGTGATGTCATTTGAGATGTCATCAGTGATGTCATCAGTGATGTCACTGACCATGTCATGAGTGATGTAATATGTGACGTCATCAGCAGTGCATTGCGGGGGTGCGAGTTATAGTTAGCTGAACTAACTATAACAGGGGAATTTCTAGGGTTTTGTACGAGGGAAATTTCCAGCTAACTATAACGCCCCTGAAACCTATGTTTTTTTCAGTGAATATATATATATATATATATATATTTATATATATACATATACATATATATATATATATATATATATATATATATATTCACTGAAAAAAACATAGGTTTCAGGGGCGTTATAGTTCCGCAACATTCTATTTGAAATAACTTTGGCGCTGGTTGACAAATCTTCACGAAATTTTCAAAACTGGTGGGGCGCTCCGGTCCGCTCCTATCCTGAAAGTCTCAGGGTGATTCGTCAAGCGGGGGCTGAGAAAAAAGGGGGGTCCCAAAACGTGTTATCCCCATGCAATTTTCCATAGGAACCTTTAATCGCAGCTACAGCCCGAACTGCTGAACGGAATTACACCAAATTTGGCAAAGAGATAGCCCTTGGTTCACACTCGTGCCTTTTGGTTAAATGGTGTAAATCCGTTCAGTAGTTGCTGAGAAAATCAAAAGTAAAATCTCATATATATCTATGGCCTCGGAGGATCCGCGCACCCTATGCACACTCAGCGTGCACCCTCCCGATCACGAGCTGCATGATAATTGGCTGTCAACTGGCTGTCAACACTCCAAACCAGGAAGTGTTGGCAGCCATTTTGTGCCTCGGTAGAAGCGAGGCTCAAGAAATCAGTGGATCAAGTGTGCAAAACTTATAAAGGGGGCAGGGTAGAAATACCCTGACCCTCTAGACCTGCTTAGGGGGTTCCACAAGGACCCCCAGGGCCCCCAAAAATGTTTTTTTTTTAAACTGCAAAATGCGCGCAGGATGCGCGGATCCTGCTATAAAAAATAAAATACAACGAAGCGCGGGCTCCCGTGCTTCTTTAATAATGAGCCCCGGGGGCAAAAATATTAAATTTGATGGGGCAAGAGGGGCCCCCCAGCCCTGGGGACCACCACCCCCAGGGCTAAAAAATAAATGGGTGGGGGGCTCAAAGGCCCCGCACAGCCCGGGGACCGCTACCCCCGGGCTTTAAAAAAAATGGGTGGGGGGCTCAAAGGCCCCCCCAAGCCCCGTGGACCACCACCCCCTGGGGCTTTTTATATTGTGGGAGGGGGCTGTGTGGCCCCCCTCCTGGAGCCCTCGATGGCCCTGGGGACCACCACCCCCCCGGGCTGGCTCCTGCAGTGTCTTGGGGTGCCCATCCCCGGGACACTGCTGTTTGCTAAGGCAGGGCGGGAGCCGAGGCTCCCACCCTGTTATAGCAAACTTGGTTTGGGTTTTGAAAGAGAGAGCAGGGAAATCTGCTCTCTTTCAAAATGCAAACCATATTGCTTTTCCACACGGGGAGCTGCATGTTAGCAGCTCCCCGTGTGGAAAAGCAATGCCGGATCCCGAAGGACACAGGGAGCCGGCCAGAACTGTGGGGGCATTGGGGCTCCCCCCATGGTCCCCAACGTTGTATACAGGCCCCAGGGGATGGGGTCCCCGGGGAGAATAGAAATTAGTGATAGGTGCTAAAAAAATTGTACGGGCAAATTAGGAGTCGTGCACCCAGGGCGGCGCTGAGCGCGGCCCCCCTGGTGTGCACGCGCTAGGTGCGCGACTCCTAACGCGTCGAACATGTATATGATGTCATGCGCAAGCGCGCGAGGGTCACGTAAAGTAATACGTATGTGTCGCATAGCGATCGCGCATGAAAATACGCACCCATCGCACATCCTACGTGGATCCTACACAACAATCCTAAAATGGCGGCTAGGTTCCGTGCAGCAATCGAAAAAGGTACGATTTGGGTGCGTGACTCCCCAAAAACATTTGATAAAAAAGCAATAAAGAAAATAATATAAATATATTTAAAAAAATATTTAAAACAAAGAAAAACATTAGAGTTTCAATATTACAAAAAAAGTTTTTTTCCATTTACATTAAAAATATATAACGTAATTTAAAAAATAAAATATGTAAAAATAAATAGTTTAAAAAATGTAGAAAATCAGTATAATAAAAATAAATATAACTATTATTGCATTTCAAAATTGTCATTTAAGAAATCTTTGAAATTCACTGAAAAAACCATAGGTTTCAGACATGTTATAGTTAGCAATTAGCATTTAAAAAACATTTGAAATTCACTGAAAAAACCATAGGTTTCAGACATGTTATAGTTAGGAATTAGCATTTAAAAAACCTTTGAAATTCACTGAAAAAAACCATAGGTTTCAGACATGTTATAGTTAGGAATTAGCATTTAAAAAACTTTAGCAATTCACTGAAAAAAAACATAGGTTTCAGGGGTGTTATAGTTAGCTGGACATTTCACTCATACAAAACCATTGAAATTCCTCCGTTATAGTTAGTTCTACTAACTATAACTCGCACGCCCGCAATCCACTGCTGATGATGTCACATATTACATCATTCATGACATGGTCAGTGACATCACTGATGATATCACTGATGACATCTCAAATGACATCACTGATGACATAATCCAGTAGATGTAATATGTGACGTCATCAGCAGTGGATTGCGGGCGCGCTAGTTATAGTTAGTAGAACTAACTATAACAGAGGAATTTCAATGGTTTTGTACGAGTGAAATGTCCAGCTAACTATAACACCCCTGAAACCTATGTTTTTTTCAGTGAATATATATATATATATATATATGTCCCCAAAGTTTAGCGTAAATCAGCATGCTCTCAGTAACACACAACTCCGTCAGATTACCAAACCACCGTTTATACCACAACGCGTTTCGAATCCGCAGAACCTTGATCACGTGAAATATACACCAAATCAGAGAGACTCCAATAGTTCGTAGTGCAGAAAGTGTGAAAGGACCAATGAACAATACATGGCAGACATGTTGTAGTGGCACATCAGTCAAAATAAATGTACGATACATAATGTATGCAAAAAAACCGAATAAAATCACATATTGATTTGTATATGCGACAATCCTCACGTGTGGGAGACCAAAGGCCGGTCTGCCAACATGAACCCTGAGCATTCGAGCGCCTGATCATGGCGCATGCTGTTAATGCATGTGTCACCGTGAAAACAAAACTTTATCAATGCCCCCGTTACATACATAAGGCATAGTATAGTGAGACTTGGGGTACTTAGACTTAAGTCATGCAGCGTGGCCCAAAAATGTTAGTCCTAGTGGACAGTGTCCTCCTGTGGTGTACAAATAACCTGAGAGGGGCTACTGGCAGGTGCCTGAAAAGACTAGTGTAATGTCGTATATGACCACGTGTGCCATTTTATTAGGCACAGTGCTGCCTCAGGTATACATACCTACATTGACACATTGACATAAATAGACAAGTGTCCTAAACAGAGACCAGAGCATAACCAAATAATGGGCAAGTGCCCAAAGACTGGTATGGAGAAAGTGCAAAACATGTCCAACAGTCCATGCATAACAAAGGTCCTACTGTGCTCAGTGATGGAGACCGAGCCATCTCCCCAATTCTTCCAACGCACTCCTGACGGATACAGTCTCTCTTAAGTGCTGAAGATGCCCTCCTGTTTGAGACAAGAACAGAAAACACAGAATTAAAAAGAGTGTGGATACCAGTTTCCACCTCATCAAAATCAAAACTCACATCCCTGAGAATGTAAGACAAAATCAGTATAACTGTTCAATTGTTGAAGGAGGAAATCAAAGAGGAATAGATACAGCAAGTCAGTCTAATGTGAACAATACTTGGGAGTATACCCTATGAAGCCCATCGATACATGTGTACAGGGTTATCAAAAGGAGTACAAGAACTATTCTCCAGAAGTGTGGGGGCCCTGACGTGCAATGTGATGAAAAACATTATTCCTTCAGGTGTATGGCTAGTTCTTCGTCCTGGTTAAGACCTCCAGTAGTCTTCGTTTGGAAGTTGATGATCTGTTTGGACTCCCTCTGTCTAAGTGTAAGGACCCTGTTCCCCCCACGGGCCCTTTGCTCACCTGTTCTAGGATGAGAAAACAGAGACTGTTTGCATTGGAAAAGTGTCTATCCTGAAAGTTCAGGGCTGCAGGATATTTCTGGTCACAGTGAATGATTGCTCTGTAATGCTCTAAAATGTGTTTCTTGACCATCAGAGTGGTAGACCCAATATACCAGAGATTGCAGGTGGTATATCGGTTCTACAGTGTCTATATATATATGCCAAGATGTATTGAATAATGAGTGGGTATATAAGTGCCTGAATATATGATTTAGTAGGTGCGTGACTGACTGTATAAGTGAGTGATTAAACGTGTCTTACTGAATGCATGGGTTTGTGACTAAACTGTGTAAATGTCGGTATCAGTCTGACAGTTGGTTTGTAAGTGGCTGCATTGGTTGGTGAGTAGCTACATGAGTATGTATATAGGTTATTGATTGGTTATCTGAGTATCTGTATGAGTCCCTGTGTGTCTGTGTGGATGGGTGGAAGGTGTATGACTTTGTGCATAGATTTGTGAGTGGTTGATTCACTGGGTGTATGGGTTCAAGAGTGCATGTGGAAACAGCTGGGTGGTGGGTGAGTGTGTGTATGGGTGTGTTTTGGTGAATGAATGGATGTCTCAGAGGTACATGTCCGAGTAACTTCATATGTAAAAGGCATTGTATGTGAGTTGGAGTATATAAATGACTATACATGAGAGTGAGTGATTGTGAGAGTGGCTTTATGGATGAGTATGTACTGGTACCAGTGATTGTATAAGAGAGTAAGTATGTGTTAGTATCTGTATGAATAAGTGAGGTGTTGTGTGTATAACTGTGTAGGTGAGTAAATGGAAGTGTGATTGATTCTTTGCATGACTGACTAGGTGGGTGAGTAACTCTGGATGAGTGGCGTTGTGGGAGTTTCTGTATAGGTGTATGAGTGCATATGATAGTGTTGTATTGATGAGTGACTGCATGTATGACTGACTGTATGGGTGAATCAGTGGATGTGTGTAGACCTAGTAATCAGTGAGTGGGTATATAGCAACTGGTATTGGTGTGTCTAAGGTTTTGAAAATGGTAGTCTGTATTTTAGAGTGGGTGTATCAAAGGTTATATTAGGGTGTGAGGAGGTGCATCAGATTTCCACGTGGATGATGTCATCAGTGATGTCATTTGAGATGTCTTCAGTTATGTCATCACTGATGTCACTGACCATGTCATGAATGATGTAATATGTGACATCATCAGCAGTGCATTGCGGGGGCGCAAGTTATAGTTAGCTCTACTAACTATAACGGCCATATTTCTCTGGTTTTGTACGTGTGAAATGTCCAACTAACTATAACGTCCCTGAAACCTATGGTTTTTTCAGTGAATTTCAAAGCTTTTCTAAATGCTCATTTCTAACTATAACGTCCCTGAAACCTTTGGTTTTCTCAGTGAATTTCAAAAGTTTTTTAAATGCTAATTTCTAACTATAATGTTCATTAAACCTATGGTTTTTCCAGTAATTTTCAAAGTTTTTTTAGTGATATTTTCTAAATTTAATATCCTAAACTTTTTTTGTTATTAAAATTATGTAAAGTCTTGTGATTTCTTAAATATAAATATGTGGAGTCGCGTACCCATCGTGTACGTATCTTGGTGGGTGCGTGGATTCAATCCTCCATATTACCAAAATCGTGAACGATGAACGTTGGGTTAGCAACGGGTGCGCGGTGCCTTCCGCCGCGCAACATCATATACATATAGGATCGCGTCGGGTGCGCTTTTGGTATGCAATGGGTGCGCGGTGCCTGGCCCTGTGTAACGTCAGATACATATGGGATCGCGTCGTGTGCGCGTTTGGTATGCGATGGGTACGCGGTGCCCCACCCCACATAACGTTATGTACGTGTGGGGTTGTGCTGGGTGCACGACTTCCGTAAAAAAAAATATATTTAAAAACTATCTGTATAGTAGTTCAATATCTATATTAGACCAAGAGATTATGTAAACTAATTATAAAAATCATATATTTCTAATTGCAATAAAGTTATAATACTCTTAAAAAAACTATCACGAAGTTGCGACGGGTGCACATTGGGTGCGCGCCGGATGCGCGTGTCCCATGTGACTTTAAAAGAAAGCATTTTATTGGTTCAGAAGGTTTTTCATTCTAGAAGTTGAAGGACCCCACCCACTTTTCTCATTCTTGCTACACCATCCCAGGACACAGACCTGCTGTGTTTTTGAGCAGCTTTTCTATATTTTTTGTGTTTTCCTACTTCAACAGAAATGTATGCTTCTACTCCTATTGTGGATGTTCCATCTGAAGAAGAGGACTTGGACCAAGGTCAGCTGCACTCTTTGTCCAAGAGTACTGTCGAGGGGAAGTGACAGAAAGTACTCATGTAGAACATCTAGCATGATGAAGTATCTTCAGACAATTCACCCTTGACCTCTGGCGCGTGAACTACTTCGACGTGCCCAAGAAGGGATGCAGCAGAATGACCAGGGAGCTGGTCCAAGCACTTCAGGAGCTTCAAGCTCCTCAACTCGAGGTTCGGACATTCGTCCTGAATTTGCTAATCTTCAGCAACACTGCATCAAATACAAGACTGTGGTTTGTTGTGGGGAGCAATCTGTAGATGCTGTAGTTTCTGCAGCAAGAAATCACCACTGTTATTTTTTTTATGGTTGCACTGACTGTTTAATTGCAAAAGTTAAAAGTTAGTTCTGCTGTTTTTCCCGTTTTTTTAACCCCTTCGGTGCTCATGACGGAATGGTTCCGTCATGACCCACGGTTGAGCTGTGCTCATGACGGAACCATTCCGTCATGACCCCGCCCGCGCAAGATTCCGCCAGCACAGCGGCGGAATCTGCGCAGCATCGAAGGGGTTAAGAAACACCAAAAATATATACAAAGTGGTTTAAAAAACACAAAGAAATTATAAAAGCAAACAAAGAAGAAGAAAAAGAGTTCTTTTCAGAACCTTATCAGGTAAAAAAAAGAGAAATAAGTGCATGGTAATGCCTGGATGATTGCATAAGTACAAGCGTAGAGCTGTGGATAAGTACATAGTGCTGGCTGGGTGATTAGAGGACTGCATGGGCAGTGCACAGGTGATTGTAGCAGTGCATGAGTTAGTGCCTGGGTCATTGCATGAGTACATGGGTAGTGACTGGATGATTACAGTACTGCAAAGAGAGTGCATGGTGAATTTATAAGTGCTTGGTTTTTAGCGGAGTGATTGGATAAGTACATGGTGCTGGCTGGGTGATTGGAGGAGTGCATGGGTAGTGACAGGGCGATGGCTGGACTGCATGGGTACTGCTCATGTGATTGTAGCAGTGCATGAGTTAGTGCCTGGGTCATTGCATGAGTGCATGGGTAGTGACAGGATGATTAGAGTGCTGCAAGGAGAGTGCATGGTGAATTTATACGTTCATGGATTTTGGCAGAGTGATTGGATAAGTACATGGTGCTGGCTGGGTGATTGGAGGAGTGCATGGGTAGTGGGAGGGCAATGGCTGGACTCCATGGGTAGTGCTCAGGGGATTGTAGCAGTGCATGAGTTAGTGCCTGGGTCATTGCATGAGTACATGGTTAGGGACTGGATGATTAGAGTGCATCAAGGAGAGTGCATGGTGAATTTATAAGTGCCTGGGTTTTGGCACAGTGCTTGGATAAGTACATGGTGCTGGCTTGGTGATTAGAGCACTGCATGGGCAGTGCACAGGTGATTGTACCACTGCATGTGTTAGTGCCTGGGTCATTGCATGAGTACATGGGTAGTGACTGGATGATTAGAGTACTGCAAGGAGAGTGCATGGTGAATTTATAAGTGCTTGAGTTTTGGCAGAGTGATTGGATAAGTACATGGTGCTTGTCGGGTGATGGGAGGAGTGCATGGGTAGTGACAGGGCGATGGCTGGACTGCATGGGTAGTGCTCAGGGGATTGTAGCAGTGCATGAGTCAGTAATGTGGTCATTACATGAGTGCATGGGTAGTGACTGGATGATTACAGTGCTGCAAGGAGAGTGCATGGTGAATTTATAAGTGCTTGGGTTTTGGAGGCGTGATTGGATAAGTACATGGTACTGGCTGGGTGATTGGAGGAGTGCATGGGTAGTGACAGGGAGATGGCTAGACTGCATGGGTATTGCTCAGGAGATTGTAGCAGTGCATGAATTAGTGCCTGTGTCATTGCATGAGTGCATGGGTACTCCTTGGATACTAACTGGGTCATTGCAGGATATGGAATCAGTCAATCATTTTTCATATAGTTTAAAAATCACCCAGTCACTACCTTTGCACTCATGTAATTGGCCTCTCCATAGTTCACTAAGCATACAAATAACTCTATAAATACAATCTGA
Source organism: Triturus cristatus (assembly GCF_964204655.1). Lineage (NCBI taxonomy): Eukaryota > Metazoa > Chordata > Amphibia > Caudata > Salamandridae > Triturus > Triturus cristatus. The sequence continues at coordinate 886,255,280 of NC_140583.1, forward strand.
AGACATAGATGAGTCATTACGTATTATCTAGTAGATAAGTACAACATGCTTGCAAAGGTAATATGCGGTGGTTTACTTTTGAGCAACATCTTCATCATTCTGTGTACAAATATGCGACATCATTAAACTATACCTCTCAACAGACTTAAAAAAGAAGGCTAATTAACACCATTTATGAGCATTTTTAATACCTAACTTTGTTTCTACATCTTCACGTTTGTATCTAAATTTATGTGGCACCATTCAACTATATCTTTGTTCAGACTAGAAAAAAGAAGTCTAATTAACAGCACCTCATTTCACTATTCTATCTAAAAAGATGTGGCTTCATTTAACTTTACCTTTATACAAACTAAAAAGAGAAACCTAATTAATAACACCTTTTATGAACATCTTTCAAACTGCACAGTTGTGCTGCATCTTTACCAAACTACCTAAAATTATGCGGCATCATTCAACTATACATTTGCACAGACTTAAAAAATCTGCCTAATTAATAACATCTTATATGAACATCAGTAATCATCTTACAAAATGCACAGATAGCTGTACAGGCTCTTATTTACACAATATTTAAGTGCAATGAAACCAAGTACAATATACATCTCTACATTTAATAATATATTTTAAACAACACATTTTTGAATAATGTTTAAAAATTTAAAATATACCTCACAAATTGTCAACTCACCTTGCAAATGTGTTCAATTTAAAATCTCTCAAACTCTGACAGGATTCTCTTTTACACACAATCAATATAATGCACCAGACTCAGCAAGGTAACACCAGTAATGACAAAGTTTCCCTCTCTTTCCCCACACAAATACACATAAGTAACAAATCACATTGCTTCCCAGATTTTTCAAAATTGTAAAACACATTTCTATTGGTTACACCTAAACACATAACAACTGACTTCTAAAAGTGCCCAAACTGTCCCTACTTTTTTTTAGAAGTCGCGACCTCATCGTGTACCACCGCGGTGGAGTCACGAATTCCAACGGGAGTTCTAAAAGACTAAACAAATAAATGCAACAATTTTTTTGAATTAAACACCACTTCCAAAGAGAGTACTGACTTGGGAAAAATCATTGGAAGGAAAATATTACTTATATATAAATTACAATTTCACATTTTGAAAGCACAGTTAACTTTTGACCCTTCCCCCATTCTGCTTCATGCCAGTTTCCATAGTAACAGTTCATGGAACATTCAACTGAACTCACAGGTCACAAGTTCACCATACTTTCAAGTTAACCACACAATGTTGTAAATACAAACAGCAGGTGTGGTTGAATTGGCACAATATGATCTTATCCTTTCTATTGTACCTTTCAAACATTTTTTACAAACCAATAAGAAAAATGCTTTAAAAAAGAAATTAAAATGCACCCTATCTTTGAATGTAGAATGTTCTCAAACAGCCAATCAATTCTCTACCTTTTTTAAATTGCATCGTGTCCACCATTTGACATACCTCTCATTCTACCAACTGACTACCTCAGCTACAGACATCTTTTCATTACATCCAGACTTTCCTTCAAGATGCCTAGAGTGTGGATTGTGGGACACAGCTATGTTTTCTGGTGCAAAAGGTATGCTGAAGACAGAGGTATTGACAAAGATACCACATAAGCACAGGTGCACCACACATCAACTTCAATACAACTAGAGCAATTATATAGTCTGTATCCAATACTGATGTTCTTCAAAAAATGTCCTTTTTCATTTCAATTTCAGTAGTTTTAAAACAAAGTCAAAAACATGATTTTTCACAATGATACAGCCTTTTTCACACTGATACAGCCAACGCGTTTCATCCTTATACAGGACTTCTTCAGGGCACTGAAAAATTAAATGGATCAAAATCATCAAGATGAAAGCCAGTGAGTAGCCGGATCCGTAGCCTAAGGGTCGTTCCCCATCAAGGTTCTTCAATATGTTGGGCAAGCATCAACACAAGGCTTATAACAGCCTTGTGTTGATGCTTGCCCAATCCATGGGCTCCTCCTTATACTCCTGGCAGATTCTCTTCACGACAAGGAACCTGTACTCTTGGCTAAAATGTAATTGTAATATTGACCATTTTGGATGTGACCCACTTTTATACATTATTTCGGTCATCTGCATCTTAGTATTGGACCTACCCGTGATCCTGGATTAGCAGATTCTCTTATCTCTTCATGGTTATGATGAAGTTGATGTACATATTTTATATTGAATAACCTTGATGGGGAACGACCCATAGGCTACGGATCCGGCTACTCACTGGCTTCCCTCTTGATGATCAATTTAATTTTTAAGTGCCCTGAAGAAGTCCTGTATAAGGACGAAACGCGTCGGCTGTATCAGTGTGAAAAAGGCTGTATCATTGTGACAAATCATGTTTTTGACTTCATTTTAAAACTACTGAAATTGGAATAAAAAATATATTTTTTTGAAGAACATCAGTATTGGATACGGACTATATAATTGCTCTTTCCATATGGATGGCATCTACAGAAGTGATGGAGTACACTTCCCTAATCAAGGGAACAGAGTGTTTCTCAACAACCTGAAGCTCTGCATCCGCATATTCATGTAGCTACAACAATCTCCCAATCAAAACAAGGGCTCTTTTTAGAGCCACCCAATAACCCAACACATTACCTAGATTAATATAAAAAAATCTTAATTATTTTTGCTTGGAGCCGCGCACCCTGCACGACTACAGCAGCCGCACACCCATTGTGTTCACACCAAGGGGCCGCGCTGAGAGCCGCGCATCCCCTTGTGTTCACACCAGGGAGGCACGCACCCATCATGCTCACACCAGGGAGCCGTGCTGAGAGCCATGCACCCATCGCATTTACAGTAGAGGGCCGAGCTGAGTGCCGCCTTAGGGTCGCGACTTGAAACTTTGGCAAAAAAATAGGTATGTGCCCCCATATCTATTTTTTTTAAAACAAGAACCCCGGGGAGGTGGTGGTTCCTGGGGCTCGGGGGTCCATAGTGGACCCCCGCATTTGCAAACTTAGTGCCCCCGGGAGGTGTGTGACCCCGGGGAGTGCACAGGTTCTTTTTTTTTTTTAAATGACAGCCCCAGGGAGGTGGTGGTCCCCGGGTCTGCGGGGGGCTGTGTGCCCCACCCCACAAAACATAAACAAAGCCCAGGGGAGGTGATGGTCTCGGGGTGTGTGGGGGGGCTTGAGCCACCCCTCACACAGTTTTTTTTTTAAAAAAGGAGACCCCCGGGGAGGCGGTGGTCCCTGGGGCTTCAGGGGGACTGCATGCCCCCCGCAAAACATAAATAAAGCCCCGGGGAGGTGGCGGTCCCCGGGGCTGCGGGGGCCCCCGCTATTACTTTTGTGCATGCCCCCGAGACCTGGCCCACCTGGTGGCTCAATAATAACGGAGCGCGAAGCACGGCCTTCGTTTTAAAAAAAATGTTATCGGCAAGATTCGCGCACCCAGCGCGAATTCTGCAGTTTAAAAAAAAAAGATTTTTTGGGAACACCTGAGCAGGCCTAGGGGGTCAGTGTGTTTCTACCTTTCCCCCTTTTCTTGTTTTCTAACCTCTGTTTTACTGTTTTCATGTGACTTGGAGCTACTGAGTCACAAGATGTCTGCCAACACTTCCTGGTTTGGACTGTTGGCAGCCAATCAGAGTGAGGCTCGTGCCTGGGAGGGTTTGCGAACCCACCGCTGCCCCAGATCTCGAAACTTTTTCTGTTTCTAATTTCTCAGGAACTACTGAATGGATTTACAGCATTTAACAAAAAGGGCTCTTTCTGAACCAAGGGCTACCTTTTAGCCAAATTTGGTATAATTCTGTTAAGCAGTTCGGGCTGTAGCTTTGTCCAAAGTTTCCTATGGAAAATAACATGGGGAAAATGTGTTTTGTGACCCCCCATTTTTCTCGGCCCCCGCTTGACGATTCACCCCTAAACTTTCAAGATCCAGCTTTCTTTCTCTGTTCTCCTTGGCATACCAAAAGCATTTTGAATCGCCTGACGTGTTTCGATGCAACCAAGCATCTTACTCATAGGCTCGCTTTTAAAATTCCAAGATATCTGGCAAGTGATGCAGTATCTCGCAAGCAATGTGGAAGAACACTAATCAAGAAATCAGTCAGTACTTTGTCCATGCTTGAAGCCAGACATGAAGCCCAGGTGAAGCAGGCAAGCAATGGCACACACATGCCCTGTTGCAGGCAAGACTTAAAAAAAACGATGCTACATTACAAGCAACAGATTGCTAGGTGGAATGCACAGAAGTAAATAAGTAAAATGACTTGGTAACAGTGTTACCACATGTTATGCCACAATTTAATGCAGTAATACCCAGAGGGACAGTTACTTCTACAATCAAGTTTCACCTCCCTGTTTAGTAGGGGCTGTAGTTGAGAACCATTGTGTTTCTTTTAGCTTTTGGAATGTCTGTCATTCTAATACCTTCAGTGAATTCTTTTTTATATTTTGCCTAAGGTATTCATTCAGATTTCATCTGTTCACAGTACTACTTTCCTATTAATTGGCACTCAACTGCAGGTTATGAGTGGGCTCCTTGTTATCCAACACTATTTTAGAGAGCTTGAATTGTATGTTATAAATAGGGTGTCAGGCATTTATTGCTTGCCCAAGTTAGTGTTTAAAAGTAGATGTTTCAAAAAATAAAACAAATTATAAAATTAGAGTGAACTATTTAAGTAGTGCTTTAAATCATGCGCTAAAACACATTAGTAAATCACAAAACATAATTATTAGATGACCACAGGCTCCCAAATATAATAAATAAATAGATAGTGCTTTCTCAAATGCAGATGGTCTCTTATGGCACCTTCCGACAGTAGGCGCCTGCAAAAGACTTTATACTCAACCTCAACTGAACAGGTATCAGCTCTGACTCAGTGGCCTAACATTAGCCCCTGCTGTGCAAAGGAGTGGGGGGTGGGCAAGCTCCAGGAGGCCCCCTCTGGCACTCTGTATGGGCGGGGGAGCCTGGCCTGAGAGCTCCTGACTGGGTTCGGAGTGAGGGGGACCCCTCCATGTGCCTTGCCTATGGTCTCCCTCACGTTTCGTTACTCAACTGCTCTGACTAGGTTGAAGTTGAGACAGTTAGTGTCTGGTGCTGCTATGACCGTATCTTCCACTGCTACGAATGTGCTCAGCAACATTTTTAGGTCTCGCCTAGCGTTGCAGTGTGCATGCGTTGCTTGCTCTGCGAGACATATTGTGTTAGAGGTGATTTTAGAAGGGTGCTTGAAGCCCCGCCCATCACTTTCATTGGCTGGCATCATCATTTATGGAAAACGGTGGCCTCTGATTGGAAATCAGGCTTGTTTGTTACCGCCCTGTTTCCTTTTTGGATGGCCCATCCGTACTGGATGGTTGGCTTTACAGCTGTCGTGAAGGAATTTCTTATCTATAGGGGGCGTGTAGTGGTGGATCATGCTTCCGACAGCTTGTTCCCATTAGGCCGCTGTACCCTCTCAGTGGCAACAACAGCCTGCCACCGTCACTTCAGTCTCAGCCACGCACATACCTTGTATCTACACAGGTGCGCGGTTTATTTTAGCATGGCACACTAATGAAAAGTAACAAAACAACAAAGGTGTGCATGTACGTTTTATCAACACATGAGCGTGGTTTATTTTAGCATGGCAAACTAATAAAAAGTTAAAAAATATCAAAAGTGGGCATGTACATTTTACACGCCCAATTTTGTTAGGCACGCAGTTTGTTTCAGTGCAGCACCATAATGAGGAGGTGCAAAAAAACTAAAGTGGGGCTTAGCCCTCCTTGAGAATTTGGAGACAGAATACGGCACACGATGGGGGCTCGAGGTGGTTAATCGGTTCGCTGGCAGTGTTGGAGCTTACACTGTCTGTGGACCCGGTGGCCGTTGACCGGGCAAGGTACCCGCAGCTCTACAAATGGAAACAGGTTCACCCGGGCGTGGGAGTGACATAGAGTCATTCCGTCTTTACAGTGCCTCCTCTCTCACGTTTTGAAGTAGGTGGTCAGGGTTACAATACAATATTCTTCACTTACAGTGTTTTGCATCATCGGGAGCCGCTAAACCACCGCCCCTGTGGCCCCGATGTTGCAGCCTACCATGTGAAGAGGTACGGCAAGGAAAGCATGCAGTGCAAAGAAGTGGATAGACAGCACCGCTGCTGCAACATATCAAGAAGACTAACACATGACGAAGTGTGCATTTCAAGGTAATTCACTTTCATTTTAAAAAGTACAGGCATAAGCTTACTCTTGATTTGTTTCGTGTGTTATATGGTAGTCATTAAAAACAATTTCCGTTTCTGTATGTGCTTTTACCTACCAAAAAGCATACTCTCAGTCTCTTTCAGTTTAAATGTCTTTGGGACGACATTGAGATGTTTTTAGTGCATGCCATCTTTTTATTTGTCTCTTGTGTGTAGTTGGTTTATCCAAGTGCACTTCAATGTGTTTTGTTTGTGTGTGCGCATCTGAGCAGTCTGATAATAGCATGTTGTCATCTATTTCCACCCCAAAAAACGGCAGCTTATCTAAACTGTTCTCAGATAAGGCCCATAAGTGTGACGCACTTGTGTGTGCTGGACCGTCTCCCACAGTACGCAGGATTAAACCCAGCAGCTAATCTAAGTGCTGTTGAGACTCAAATGGTCAGAAGGTGCCAAAGTGTAGGTTAAATGGTTATAAGATGTGACATTGGAGATTATGCTAAGTGAACCACTTACCTTTGAGGAACTGATTTATTAAAATGCTCCTGTGCAGCCTGGTCGAACCTTGATTAGCCTCAGAATCTAGTAAAAGGGTCTGGTAAAATGGTTGTTTGATGTAATACTTGAGATATTGTTTTAATTAGGCAAATTTATCAAATGTTTTGTTTACATCATACAGGAAGAAGTGTAAATATTATGATAAGAAATAGTTTTATCTTTAGAGAACACAAAAAGGGATATACCCCGTTTTTTATTTTTATTTTTATATATTTGTTTTAATGTTGCTATTGTTGTGGTTTTAATTAACTGAACAATAAACGTATTTTAACTATTTTTTTTTTTTTAGTCTTACCAAAAGACCTCTTGCACAAGTTTCTGGTGTTAGCAGATGTAAATACAGCATAGGGAATGGAGACCTGCGGAATCCTCTGTGGGAACTATTTTAGCTGTGTTGCCCTTGGCCCCTCCCTGTTGGCATCCTTCTACATGTTATACCATCATCAAAAGCTTTATTTCGATAAAATTTTATCATAAAAGCATATAAACAAATATAAAAACACAATAGAAATCACGACAATATCTGATAGGGGCAAGAGAATAGGACAAAAACAGACCATTCAACAGACTAGATGGAAATACATGGTTACATCTCTTTTCCAGACCCACTTTACCTAATACAAAATGTCTAAAGTCGTGTTAACTATGGTCGCAAAGTTAAAAATGTATTAAATTGCATTTGACACAAAGAAGGAGTTATTGCCCCAAAGCATTTTGACAGACGAATGAAAGCGGGACTAAAAGATATTTAAAACAAGGCGAGAAAGGATATATCACGACAAGGAACCCAAGAGTTTCAGTCTAATCAGCCAGGACCAGGCAAGAAATTTGGCCACCCCACATACAAGCAAAGCACTAGTGTCCGATTGGAGAATTCTCAGTGCAACACGATGGTTCACGGTGCCCAGTTGTCTACAAATAGGACTCAGCATTCTTGCCCTGGGGGTTTTGTAGAAAGGGCATTCAAACAATAGGTGCGCCACAGTTTCCACCTTCGCTTTGCAGCAAGGACAGCTTGCAGTCGTTTGATGAGGGGGTTTCCATTTACTTGTGCGCTCCCGGATGGGCAGAGTACCAAATCTAAACAGGATATACAGTCTCCTGTCTCTGGGCTTCTGTATTACATCAAGGTAGGGCTCTAGCCTTGTCACAGGTTTGTGCAGATAAAAAGCCTCAGTTAGACTACCGGCAGCCACGGCAGTGTTCTCTTGGATGTCAATCCACGTCCAATAAGCCTTCTTTAGGTCAGCCTTACTTAGGTGCATTCCGGACTCCTAGACATCTCTTAAACCCAGTGCAAGAAAAGACTTCTTAATGTTGCACAACCAAGTGATCTTATGAGACCCGGGCGAGCTCATCACTTCTCTGAGACCCTCGACATATTTAGAGAGTTCAGGGGTTCGCCATAGGCGAGTCCAGTAAAGCAAGGGGCGTAATCTAGCAAGGTCCCTAAGTGGGCACCTGCCCATGTCTCTCATAAGTGGCTTTAGTGGAGTGCCCGTTGGGAGTGATACTAGATCCCTAAGGAATTTGTTTTCCGACATAGAGATTTTGTTAATGTTCTCGAAACCCCAGAGTTCGGCCCCGTACAGAGCCGAACTCACAGCTTTTGCAGCGAAAACCACCAGTGCAGGAGCAACGGGCCTGCTCTGAGATGAGCGATGTTCCTTCCCAATTGCCCCCGCAACTCTCTTGTGGTTGAGAAGCATTTTAGCGATGTGGGGTCTCCGACTAAGTTCGTCGGAAATCCTAATTCCAAGGTAGTCAAAAAATTTTACAAACTCAAGAGGAGCTCCCTCCAATGTAAAATTGGTTTTGGAAGACCTAGAGGGGTTAAACGAGAGGAGCTTGGTTTTTAGTGTGTTTATAGATAAACCTCTCATGTTGCAAAAAAGGTTGAACCTATCAAGAAGCTTCTGCAACCCCCCAGGTGTTTTGGAGATAAGCAGGGTGTCGTCAGCAAAAAGTAGGGCTGGGATCTTGTCACCCGCCAGGGCCGCGGCATCAGCAGGAAACTCCCGTAGAAAGCTTACCACTCCATTCACGAATAAGGAAAATAAAGTGGTTGCCAGAACACAACCCTGGCGCACCCCTCTGGTTACCCAGATTTTGGCCGTTTTTTGATCCTGACGACCCCATCTCACCTGGGCAAAGTTGCCCTCATGAAGGCGGATCAAAAGATCTAGAATGGGTATCGGAATTCCCAGTTCCTTCAACACCGACCAGAGGCGGTCACGAGGAACTAGATCAAAGGCAGTCTTCAGGTCTATAAAGGCCAAATAAAGACTGCCCTTGCCAATAGAGACCACCTTCCAGTACAGGAGAAGAAGCCGGAATACCTGATCGATTGTTCCTACATATGCCCTGAAACCTGCCTGGTAGTCAGACAGGACGTCATTCTCAACAGACCATGACAAAATTCTTTCTAACAAGACCCTGCCAATCACCTTCTGACCGGCATCAATAAGGCTGATTAGCGGGAGTTAGCAGGGTCCTCCCTAGAGCCCTTTTTAAAAATTGGGATCACCTCTGCCCCTTTCCACGATTCGGGGACAGGGGATCCTCTAAGAAAAGCCTCCCGGGTCTCCTTTTTTTTTTTTTTTTTTTAATTTTTTTTATTGAGATCAGGACAGGAGAACGGGACAACACATAACAATTAGAATAACAGGTGATTAAACACATTGATCAAATCGAACAGGCAATACAATAAAGAGCATGTATATACAGATCGGCAACCATATCAGTTTTATCAGAATCGACTCAATGACAAAACACAAAGAGAGAAGAGAAAAAAAAAAAAATAAATAAATAAAAAAAAAAAAAAAACAAAAAAAAAAAACGCCCCCCTCAGTCTTTACTTAGAGTTGATGAGCCCCAAATTCTGTTAGTTTTTTGTAAAAATTTGTGGCCTCTGATCTTAGCTAGAGAAGTTTCCATAGTGTGAATTTCTTTGACAAGAAGCCACCACTCCATCACATGTGGAGGGTTGCAAGAGATCCAGGCCCTAGCGATAGTAAGTCTGGCACAACCAATCAGGATATTAATAAGATCAGTTTGTGAGGCTAAAGATGGATGATTCAGCAGGGGAGTGCCAAGCAAAACATTAGCCAAGCTTATTATAATTGGTTGTGTCAAAATCTGCGTAATACCCTGGCTAACTTTAGACCAGAATTCAGTGAGTCGGGGACACGTGAACATCATATGTTCGAGATTAGCAGCTAGCAGGTCACATTTAGGGCACCTTGTACGTTCACTGCTGGAACTATTACTAGACCATTTTGAAACTTTTTCCGGAGTATAATATAGCTGAAATATCGTTTTATACTGTTGTATACGTAAGCTGGAAGATTGGACCGAGCGATTAAAACTAATAAGTGAAGATGATATCTGGTTAGCTGTGATATTCAACCCCAAACGGGAGCTCCATTTATCCGCGATATTCCCGCAATCGTCCGTTTTGAACGATGTGAGAACTTTATAGCCTAGACTAATAAGTGATCTAACCTTAGCAGTGTAGAAGCAATTCCATATATCTGAGTCTTCGATTTTAAGTAACTTTATTTTGCGTATTAAGTAGTCATGTATCTGAATGTATTTAAACTGTGCAACTGAAGGTAATTTAAAGATTACTCTTAGTGACTCAAAAGCCAATAGTCCATCATTACCATAAAGGTCACCGAGTGTTTTGATTCCGGCAGCCTTCCACTTATGAAATATACCGTCATGAAATATGTCCGGAAGACCGGGATTCGCCCATAGAGACAGTTGAGGATGAAAAAAAGACGTATTACATTTGGCTAAAATAAGTTGCCAAATTTTAACCGTGTCTCTAATCGTCTTAAATTTTACCCGTTTGAAATAGTTTGGGTCAGTAGATTTGGCTAGAAACATATTGGAGTCCTCGCCGAGGGCGAATTGGTAACAGTATAGCGTTTGTATGTTGCGGATAAACAGGCCACGGAGACGGCTCAGAAAAGCAGAGAAATAATATACTCTAAAATCGGGAAAGGTCAAGCCACCTTGGTTGAGAGGTAGTTTAAGAAGACTAATTGACCTGCGGGCCTTCTTGTATCCCTAGATGTAGCTGCTAAGGATCCCATCAAGCCGTTTAAAGTATGCGTTACTAACAAGAAGAGGTATAGACCTGAATAAATATAAGAATTTTGGTAGTATGTTCATTTTGATTAGGTTGATCCTACCAACCATGCTTAAGGGGACCTTGTGCCATTTTTTTAGCGTTGTAGCGGTTTCTTTAAGAAGAGTCTCATAATTAAGTTTGATTATCTCATTAGTGTCTGAAGAGATTTTAATACCAAGGTAAGTGGCTGTTTTGCAGGTCCCTACTATTTGAATCGATGGTTTATAATTAAGAATAACTTGTGTTTTATGTGAGTTGAGTTTATAGCCGGAGACTAACCCGAATTTGTTAGCCTCCTCAGTGATTCCCAGTATAGCTGATGGAATATTGGTTGAATAGACCGCAATATCATCGGCATACGCCGTTATTTTTAATTGTTTCTGACCGTGTATGAAAGGGGTAATATTAGGATTCGCTTGTAATGCCAGGAGAAAAGGTTCGCGCGATAACGCGAAGAGCAAGGGTGATAATGGACACCCTTGCCGAGTACCACGGGAGATGGAAAAGCTAGAAGATGTTAGCCCATCATAGCAGAGCGTAGCTGAAGGACGGTTATATAAAGCCTGGAGCCATTTAAGAAATCGACCATGGAATCCCATAGTGATCATTGTTGACCAGAGAAATTCCCACCCCACTCGGTCAAAGGCTTTTTCAGCGTCCAAGAGAATCATACCGAGTGGGGTGGGTCCAACCCTGGCAACATCGAATGCGGTGATGGCCATATTAATATGGGCAGTAGTATCTCTTCCCATAACAAAACCATGTTGGTGAGGAGACACCAGAAGAGGAATGAGTGGAGCTAGTCGGGAAGCGAGTACCTTGGCAAAAATTTTGGCATCTGTATTGATGAGTGAGATGGGTCGATAGGATCCACATTGATCCGCCGGTTTACCCTTTTTTTAAAAAAAGACAATCCTGGTTGTGTTCCAGGATTTAGGAGCCTCCCCATTTATCCCAACATTACTGATCACATCAGTGAGTAATGGGAGAATTTCCTCCGAGCATTTTTGGTAAATGTCTAGTGGGATAGTATCCTCTCCAGCAGCTTTTCCTAGGGGTAGTGAAGCAATTGCTTTCCTGATCTCTTGCTCAGTGATATTTTCAGAAAGCAACTCCTTGTTTTCGATCTGGTTTCCTTTAGTTATGTGAGTGTCTAAATATTCTTGTATCTTATTCAGATCAGGATGCTCCTCTGGAGTGTATAATGTACTATAATATGCGACGAATTGCTGGAGAATCTGTTCCGGTTGGGTGTAAACCAAATTGTTTGGGCCCTTAATTTCCTTTATAAGGGTTTTAGATTTATCATCAGCAATTTTGTATACCAAAATTTTGCCCACCTTGTCCCCGTTCTCGTATTGAGATATATGGAATTTTTGCAAACTATTTAGATTTTTCTCCATAAGTCTTCTTTTAATATTGAACTTAGATGAAGCTAACTTTTGACATATGTCGGAGATATTTGGCATATCCTGAATCAGAGCCTGTGACAACTGGTTTTCGAGCAGAGTTATGGTGTTGCTCAAAACCGCCCAGCCACGTCTATTTAATGAGTTTTGTTTAAAGACAAACTGTTGTGTGAACCCACGGATACTGGCTTTAACCGTATCCCAAACTATGCTCAAAGAAGCAGAATTAATATTAATAGCAATGAATTCGCGTAAGTGTGCTTTAAGTTGGGTTAGATAATCCGTATTAGATAGTAGATGTCTGGGAAAAGTAAATGCCCTAAGTTTCCGATTGGTCCGTGGCGGGGTAAATGATATCACTATTGGATTGTGATCCGATGTGACTCTTGGGCACAGCTCGATAAGGCTATTCTTTATAATATTATCTGATGCCCAAACCATGTCAATTCTTGAGCAGAGTTGGTGGGGGGCAGAGTAGTATGTAAAGCCGGCAGTAGAGGGATGTATTGTTCGCCAAACATCTTTTAGGTTATGAATACGTCCAAGTTCGATAAGTGCGGCTCGTGAGCGGCGCATCCTCTGAAATGCTCGTTGTCGAGTAGTATCGATATTATAATCCATAATAAGATTGAAGTCCCCCATTATAATAAGTTCCCCACAGGTATCCAATAATTCAATATTTAACCTATCTAGGATAGACGGGTCATCAGTATTCGGCCCATAAAATACACAAAAGGTAAAATTATTATCATCCCAGAGCACTTGAGCCGTAGCCCAACGGCCAGCTTTATCAACCTTTGTTTTAGTCAATTCTATATTTAGCCTTTTCTGTGCCAAAATAGCGACACCTCTAGTTGGTAAACTACATTCTGAACAAATAAGCACATCGTATCCTAACTGCCCCAAAAGCTTGCGGTCAGAGTAGATAATATGTGTTTCAGTGAGCAAAACGATCTGTGGTTTATACAAATTAAGCTCCTCGGAGACAAGCCGTCTCTTGTTCCTGCCATTGAGTCCTGATACATTCCAAACCAAACATCTGATTCTGTGTGTCATTTCAGTCTGTTAAAACGCTTTGCCTGTTTTTGATTATAATTTTTCATACTGCATTGCAACACCAAATACAAATTATAGTAACAAATAGCCTTCCCCTCCAGCCTGATCATTTTAACATTTTTATCCCCCCCAAACCCACCCCATAAGGACCACCCTTGGAGGTTCAAGTGAGAACCCCTATCCCAAAGAGGAGGGAAACCTCTTATACCCAGCTGCCGGTGGTTGGGCAGCGCAAGAGAGAAGCAGCAGAGGAGGTCAGCCTGCTGAACAAGACTTGGGTCTTACTTTTAAAGCAATTTTAAAGCAATTTAATTACAATTAGTATACCAGGGTTGTGTGAGTATCTAAAAGTGTACGTGCGCCTATCCCCCTTTTTTTTTTTTTTTTTTTTTTTTAAATTTTAAATTTACCCCCTGATTATATATTGAAAGATAGTAGTATAATTCACAGCTCTTAAGTGTTAAGGTGTTAATTTCGTTAGAACCTGTTCTGCCTCTTTTTCGTCTGTAAATGCATATGTCCGCCCACCGTGGATGACTTTTAGGCGAGCAGGCTCCTGTAAGAAGGCCTGGCCACCCAAAGCCTTAAATGGATCAATGAGCTGGCGTAGCCTCCAGCGTCTATCCATGGTAGTTTTGCTAAGGTCTGATCTTACGAAGAATGTAACAGAATTGATTGTGACAGGTGAGTTGGGCCTAGCTTTGAATGAGACAGCCTGCGTAAGAAGGAAATTCCCGAAATAAATCAGAAAAGGACGAGGAAATCTATTCGCCTTATTAGCTGTAAAAGAAGGGAGTCTATGAACTCTCTGAAGCTGAGAGTCCCAATCCCAATCTGAGAGTTCCGGGAAAGCTTTCTGAAAGAGTGATACCATATATGCCCTAGGGTCAGCCCCTTCCGATCCTTCAGGTATACCAAAAAGTCTTAGGTTGAGGCGTCTTTGTCTGTTTTCCATATCTTCAACTTTGTCTTGTAGCTTGCCAATCTGTTCCTGATATTGATTAACCGCACTCTGATTACAAGCAGTTGTCTCCTCCACATTGGAGACCCTTTGCTGTAGAGATTCAATGTCTTGAACTACCCCTCCCACCTTTTTATTTAAGTCCTGAATGGAATGTTGTATCTTAGCATTATCCTCTCGGAGTTGGAAAAACTGTAATTGTGTTTCTTTGTGTTGGGCAGAGAGGGTCTGCAAAATGATATTAAGGGGAGAGCTATGTTTTCCTGATCTATCAGAGTCAAAATCGGAAGAGAGCGAGAGGTTTGTATGATCAGAGAGAGGGAGCTCTGGAACAGTAGGGGGCAGAATAGATTGCTCAGGAGTAATAGTATTAGACGTTGAGCTTTTCTCCTGAGTATCTGTAGTATCATTAGTAGTCAGGCTACTTGAGTCGGTTAGAGAACTAGAGACAGGTATACAGGGGTTAGTGAGTGCAGGAGCAGGTTCAGGAGCAGGAGTAGGAGAGGAGAGTACTGGTAGATCCGTTGGCACTAGAGGTTGAGGTTGAGGTTGAGGTTGAGGTTGAGGTTGAGCCATATGTGTTTCCTTTATTTGGTCTCCCAGCAGAGAGTTAGCACCGGACAAGCGAAGAGCCATCTTCCTTACATTTCCATTGGCTTGTATCCATTTACGTAGAGGACTATTTTCAGCTATGGGCTTGACTTGTGCGGGCAAAGAAGTAATGGCAGCTTTCTGAGTTGCTGAGGGCTTGCCTGCTTTTAGCTTGTTTTTAGCCTTGAACCAACCCTTCTTCCGTGAGGATTTTCTTATAACACTGGCCGGGGAGATGAGAGATGGTTCGGATTCTTCGTCAGATTCTGCATCGGACTCTGCATCATTATCGTGACTGAAGTCTGAGTTTCCCATATCCTGGGGAGTCTCTCCTTCTCCACCTTCTCCACCTTCTCCACCCAGAACAGCTGGGATGAGCAGGGGTAGCTCCGGAAGTTCGTGAATTGAAGATGACACTGCAAGGATGGATGGAGAGTGGAGGGCTGTAGTTGCATCCTCGGCATTCCCAGGAATCATAGCCTCACTGACGATCTTGTCTTGGGGAGAAGAAGGCTCAACATCTAGCGACGCACCAGTCAGGCACGCAGGTGAGGCAGGCAATGGGCCGGAAAGAGGTGTATCCCCAGAAGCGGAGAGGTGCCCTAAACCCATGTTTTCCCCCAAGGATCCGTTGTTACAGAGAGTAGGTAGTCCTGGTCCCCCAAGCCCCCCTTCACCACTGGGAGATATAGTGGGAGCGGCCAAGAGGGAAGGGCGGATCACGGGCGTATTCATATTCATGTTAGATGAATTAGATATTTTAGATGTTTTACACGCATCCATTAGGGGTCGATCAGAGCCGCTGCCCGTGTCAGTTCCACCCCCTAGCCCATCTGTAGAGGCGTTATTGTTCGCGCGTGAAGCAGGGGCCGGAGCTCGACCAGCCTGGTGGGATGTATTTCGTCCAGTACGGGCGCCTCGTGCTATCAGCTTAGGAGCCATGAAGGAGCGGTAAAAGAGCTTATCCGCGTGCTCCCCCCCCAAATAATAGGAAAAGAGCGCTGAAAAAATTGGGAGCAGAAGTCTTGAGCTGTGAAAAAAGCAAGTGTCCGTAAGCCTGGGCGCCGTAGGGAGAGCAAGACGAGCTGACCCCAACAAACGCTGGAGTGCCTTGTAAATGAGAAGCATCAATTCAGGGATCAGTTGTTCAAAGCTCAGCGTGTAACTGCCCAATCATATTATAGCCAAAGTACAGGGCTGTAGTAATGAAAGAAAGCCCCCCCGGCAGCGGCAGCAGCAAGCGCCTCACCTCTCAACTCTGAGAGCTCTCGTTGTATGAGCCGTAGTCGATGGGAGCACTTTCCTCCGTGTGTAGAGCGCTACATCAGTTGAGGCTCCCGTCTGAGTCTTGGTCTTTCTGACTGCTCCACTGACGGTGTTCGGTACCCCCTGAGAGCCCGCAGAGATGAAAGCCAGGCTCGGATCGGGTCGGGTAGGATCAGGCTCTGAACTTCGCTCGTAAAACCCACTGCCGCGGAAACCAGGGAAACCAGGACTTTACCTGGAGAAACCATTAGACCGCAGCTGTTACAAAGTGATGCCGGAACCATTAGCGAGCTTGTAGCTGTTGCTCGTTAATCATGATTCATTGCGTTGCTGTGCTCGTTACGTTCTTTGCACCAGATCAGCCGGTAACGATGCCGGTACCGAAGTACCTGAGTCTCGTAGTTCGTAACTGCCGCAGCTAGCAGTTAGCACGGTTAGCACAATTAGCACGGTGTGAGGACACACTCCATCAAACTGTACTCGACAGCGTCAGGTTCTTTTTTTTCAGTAACTTTTTTCGTAAGCTTAAGATCCCATCTTCCACTGAGGTAGTAGCAGAGACCTCGGCTGCTGCAGCTCCGTGGCGAGTCAGCCCGCCATCTTGACTCCTACCCCCGAAGCGCTTCTTTTGATATCACCTCCCGGGTCTCCAATAGCGAGCAATATTGTATAACAAAAATTAAGAATTAGAGAATTGTAGTCTCACTAAATCCCCGAAAAGGGGGAAATCCCTTTCAGGACGAAAACCCTCACCCACCATAGGTGGCATGCTTCATCATATGCGTTTCTCCTCCCAGTGGGAAATCTAGTCCCACTGAGGGCTACAACTCCCTCACTGTGAGATAGAAGCTCTGGGATATTTTTGTTTGAGTATTAGAAACCTATTTAGGATGCTAAAATCCCATATGTGAATCTAAGGTGTGGTGAAGGCGCAGCGCAACAGAAGTAAATGTGTTTGTGGTTCACGGTGTTGTGGATAGGCTTGTCAGAGAGCATTCTTTTAATTATATTCCTATTTTATTTCTAAAGTAACCAATTGTTTATAGAAATAGGATTGGATTCCTGGGATCCTGACACCTCGGAGAAATCAAGCCACACTAGCTAGAGAGCAAAGCATGGTAAAGGTCACAAAACTGCTTATTTGGCACCTGCACGTGGATTAGCATTTTGGATGCTTGAGAATGGAGAGCCATAGCTGAGAACTATTAAAACAACAACAATAGAATTATGCAACTGGTTAACAATCTCACTGGAAATTGCAAAAAGAGAGAGCGTGCTTTTTATAAATCATATTATCTCTTACCATGCCACATTTAGGAATGTAACGTGACAATGCTTTTCGAAATGCACAGCTGCACGCGATCACTACTCTCCTAGGGGTATATTTACAAGGGCATTATCACCGCTTTAGCGGAACTTTTTGCCGCTAAAGCGGCGATAATTTCATCGCCCTATTAACAAAGCGCGCTAACATGCATTAGCGCATGTTAGCTGCCGTTTTTGTAACGCCACGCATCTTAGCGATATACATCGCTAATGAGATGCACAGTAGGCGTACCTACCCGTAACACCATGACAAAAGGTCACGAACAAGACATCACCCTATTTACAACGTGGCCCCGGAACCACGAAGCGATGATGAAAGCCGCGCTAACCGCGGTTTACGCCGTCTATCGCAGGTTTGTACATCGCCTGTGAGCAAGGCATTGTAAATATGCCGCTAACACGGCGATGTAAACCAGCGATAGGCGGCAATATTCCAAATCGCGCTAAGCATGATTTGAAATGTTTAACGCGAAGTGTTGTTAATATCCCCCCTAGACTCTCCCACTGCTAGACTGTGGCAAATTTGATGCACTCACTCTTTAAATAGCACTGATGGCTTTAGTAGGGTGATGCCAAAGGCCATCACCCCCATTCTGAAAGCTGCTCCTGCACAACTGACCTGATTAATTCAATCCTTTTTTCTGCTTCCAGTCCTCCTGTTCTTTAGCTACACTCTTTCCCCCTTTACTCTCTTACGTGATGCGTGTGCAGCACTGTGGCTAACGAACCCCCGATAAATAAATACATCAGAACTGATGAATCTAATCTGAACTAATTTCTTAGATTCATAATACATACAAAACAACAAAGTGTCCAATAACATCTCATTTTAGGTCTGACCCTATAGCACATCTGTATGTTGAAGTATTGTTGCCAGGTCTCTCAAATATAGATAGTGTGGGTAAAGCAATTGGGCAGGATTCGATGTGATAAACAGCATGTGTAAATGCAACACATGCATATATCATTTCTGAGGGCCTGTGTTTGCATTCGATGGCACGTTAAACCGAGCCCTATTGGTTTTGACAACACATCTTAATAATCAAACGGGATATCATAATTGCAATGGAATGTTTATTTATTTCATACTGATGGCAGTATTTCTTTGCATGCAAGTGACCAATTTCGATCTTTCACGCTCACATTGTATTCATTTAAAGCCATATATCCAATCTTCTGTTAAGGCATTTTTCCCCCAAAATGTTGCAATGCACAAATGAATGAATGAAGATGACTTACAGAGTGCACAGCTACTTGTAGGCGCATCCTTGGGCTTAAAAAAACTTGCTGGAACCACGGCTATAAACCAGTTAAGAAGAAGCAAACAGGCACGTTTTTAGTAGCCTAGAAAACTGGAATTTGCTAGTTAGTCGTCTGCATTTGTTTTTACTCCTCTGCAAATGTAGGTTAATGCCATGCTAAGTGACTTTAATGTAAGCATGTATTATAAACGTGGGTAGCGTCACAATCACAGAAACAGCTGGTAAAGAGTAAGAAAATAATCCAAATGTAATTAGACGATGCAGAAGCTTGTACCATTGATGTACAGCTCCACAAAATGTAATGACCAGCCTCTTCAGACTGCCTGAGGGGAAGATGTTAAGAATGACATTGGTCAATGCTTTTATGAAATGAAGGCCATAGAGTCTGCGTAAAAATACTTACTGTGCAGACAAACCGGTAAAGTAGGCCCTTGCTCTGCACTTCTTTTTCACTGGCTGTTTTCAGGGGAATTTCCACTCCAGAAGGTGACATTTACAGTCTCCTTCCTAACTTCAGGCGTTTAAGCATTGCATTTGATTCCATTCGCAACAACCAGATCCCCGTCATAGCCTCCAGCTAGCAGTGGCAGCCATGATGAAAAAGGGTCAGGCATTGTATTTGTTTTCTATCAGCCCCTCAGATCTTTGCAGCAGTCAAGGATGCCTTTTATTACATTGCTAATTTCCCACAGGCCCTGGGGGATATTGGCTGCACACAGATTGAGTTTTCCCTCTCAAACTCGATGAGCTAGTATTCAGGAGTAGGCAGAATCAACTTTCCATGAATGTGAGAGTGATATGAAATGTATGGCATATTATCACGCATGTCACAGAAGATTACCCGGAGAGCTGCGTTGATTCCTTTATCTTTGGGAGCAGTGCTGCGGGGGTGCATCTGGAAGCAATCCAAACAGACTTTGCTTTGTGCGCGGAGGATTATATACAGTGTTATTTTAGAAGCGCTTCTTTCAGCAGCAAACTGGTGTGGCTCTCTTTCACAATGGTGCATCTCTCAACTCACACTCATTTGAGGTGTGTTACCCTCCTTGGATTTAGCTTAATTCACCAAACCAGTAAAGCGCTCTGATAACTGATACCTCCGGGTCAGGTTTGCGCTATATAAAACTCCGAAGAAAACAAAAGCCTCTCTTAGTCCTCAATGGTGTCACCCACCCTGAAAAGCCACTCACCCTGACTATAAAAAAGTTAATCTTCAGTGTTTACATGGGATTTCAATAAATAAAAAAAAAAAACACTCGGCCTCGCCTCAAATACTGAATTTTCAAATTTCAGCACTAAGAGTGTTCAAGGACTTCATGTTTCTGAATATCCAAAGGTTTTCTGCATTTTGCAGTTAAGACCTATGGGCCCAAAGTACTGGTTGGAGTAGACCTGCACCTAGGTGCAATTTACGCCAATCGCTTTGGAGCATAGGTTGAATACACCAACTAGGTTCAATCCGGTTGAAGATTTTACCTTTAGACATAGTCATGGAAGTCAAAGTCCTTCAGCAGAGCAAAGCAGCAGGCTATATCCAAAGAAGTCTCTACTATGTTGCATAAGCATTGAGCAAGGCCCAGAGAAGTCATTGGATTAGGCATGAAAAGCTAAGAGAAGGAAATTAAAAAATCACACCCTGGGAAGTTCAGGTCAATTGGATACTTTTGGCACCTTCTCCCAGTCACTTTTATGGAGCTTGGGTTCCTTCAGCTGGGCCAGGCTGAAAACTGTAGCCGAACAGGGCTCCATGATGGCGGATAGCCTCTCCGCAATGTCCCACTGAAACAGATTTGCTGCTGCGGAAAACCTCCAAACTGGAGCAACCGGAATCTTTGGCAAAGCACCTTTGTCAGATTGACTTGAAAGTCTTCTGGGGGTCTCTGGAATCAAAAAGTTTCGCGGTCCTTGTTTCTTCAGGATATCAGGAAGAGGACACTTTGACTCAATCATGGGTCCCAGTGTGGTAAATAATTTAATTACCGGGACTTAATTTGATACAGAAACATAATAAAACAGCTCAGTAAATAAGAGGCAGAATCCGTGGTATTAGAGGTTCGGAATGGGCTTTATTCCAATGGTCGATTATAATCGGTTGCTCCAAGTTCCGTCACCACGAAGGTTCAGGAAGTGAAGTACATACATTATTGACAAGAAATGACTTTTATAGAACATACATTACAATGAAATAAATGCGGGAGGCGTAACAATTGATAAGGAAGATAATCATTCACATGCGTAACCGAAAATGGGCGTAATGAGGAGTAAAAAGGAACATAATTGGTTATGACGTCATATATAGGTGGATCTATAAGATTATACTTGGCATAGATGCGCGCGCAGCAGCATGACGTGTGATTGACGTGCAACTAGGGGGTGAAGGGGACTTGACATTTAGCTCTACATGTGGAGACAAGAAGTCTGGGGGGTCAAGTCAACCTAATCCCAAATCATATCTAACATCCTATGTTTAAAGAACTATGTTATCCACAAAGGAAGGACTCTTGGACAAAATCTATTCTATACTGACTGTGTGTGCGTGCACAAGCGTCTAAGTGTCTATATGAGATGCGAGGGGGTAGGAATAGTCCATGGTAACAGGGCTATGAATTACTTGCATGAGGACAGAGAGGCCGGGCCCTTTGCTCGGTAGCTGAAGGAAATGTTTACCTAAACTACTAGACAGGAATGCATCGGCTGAGGAGCGAAGCAGATAACTCGAAGGTGAAATACAGTTTTTGGCAGGCAGGAAAACCGGCCGAGGCAGGCACCGTTAGCCGCACAGGGAGTAGGACAAAGTTCATGGATACAGATGCGAGCTCAAGCTGAAGCTGTCAGAGGCAGAAGGCAAGAAGAGTTCGATGACAGAATCAGGGCCTACTTGCCTGGACTGTAAAATGGCATAAGTGAACCATATAAAGCCGGTGGCCTTTCATACTTAGGAATGGAATATCCGGCCTATTCATGGCGGATCTGACAGAGGACATGTTGACGGTGGACGCACATGTATTTGCGTCTTCATAACTGGAACTGGAGGGAACATACATGTACTTGTGATTCATACATGGAACCGTTGGGGTCCAAGATAGGGGACATAACTGATCAGAAAAATCCATATTTCCACATTCCCTCCTTGTCCCCTACTTGCCCGTTAAGAGATATCAATCTTCATCAATCCATTGATCTGTTCATATAACATCATTTGTTCTTCTTTCTTCTTCCATGACGAATGAAATCTTGGTGGTGGAATACACGATGTGGCACACAGACCACAGATCGCTGGTCCACATTGTAGACATAGACAGCAACTGAATAGTATGAGAAGGCCAATACCTAGGAAAGATAGGACCTTCCATCCAAAGGTAGATAATACACTCCAAAACCAACCGGACCAAGTCCAGGTGCCTGGGTTCTGGTGTATCTGGCTTACAATCTTATGAAGGCGAGTTATGGCTTTATATACAGATGGCGAATTTTCTGGTATGAAAATGCAACAGCTTGATCCGATGACCCTACAAGCTCCGCCCCTATCGGCCAGGATGACGTCAAGGACAAGACGATTTTGAAGCACAACAATCCGCATAGCAGACTGCTCTTCTGTTAAATTGCCTAAGGCGGAGATAGTTTCGTTCACTACTGCTTCAAGGGTTCTAGTTAATCTACGTATCAGCTTACTATTAGTAACGGTACCTATATAGGGGAAGAGACCTTTATTGAAATCTGTGTATTTTTCCCATGCTGTTTCAGTGTAATCGACTATCGGGAGATCTCTCCTTACTCTACTATTTACTAAATGAATATTTCTGTGATAATCAGGAGGAGCTAGAAAAACAGGTGGCAAAAGGAATCCAATATAGCAAGTACCATCCCAATCTAGAGGCAAACGTACATATGCCGTCTGACCACATATGAAATAAGAATGGCGAGAAGCTCTAAATGTAGACTTGCCTTGATCACTAAATTCTACTACAGTGGTGCATTTACTATGGCCCATATGTATGGAACCATTTTTCCTTACACATAGTTCACCCTTTACTGGAAATATTGACATAGCGGGCAAAATTGGAGTAGCTTCGGATTCGACATTTAGGATCATAAGATTAAGTGTAAAATTACCTAATCCATACACTTCATTTTCTAGATCCGTTCCTGTTCTCTGGGGAAGTCCCTCCTTGTTAGGGTAGCAGACCTTAAGCAAAACTAAGTTCAAATTTCCCCATACCCAGTTATCTTGATAAACTGCAGAATTCGAATCTAGAGAATTAATTAGACTAAACCATGCTCCACAGGAGCCGTTGTGTGTGAACGGGTATGGAAAGAGAGGTAGAATTCCTTTATAATTCTGATAGGGAGGGAGTCGGCCACATATCCAACAATTTGTAGCATTGCTAACCTGATGGGAATGATGTAACATACTGATAAACGTGTTATTGCGCAGCGCAAATCTATAAGACAACTCAAGCGGAGGTAATTCACTAAAAGAATGTTCAGCAGTAATATTATAAATATGTCTAGAAATAGGGTAATATATGTGCAACAATATACTTGCAGTAATTATTAAAAGACTTAAGAAAAACAAGATTAATAATGTCACTATGCAATGACTACGCAGTGATTTACAGTACGCCTGTCGTTTCAACATTTTCCGGGTGTTTTCTCTACTCAGGTCCAAGGGATACATGTCAGAGACAATTCAACCGCTTCACCTTGGAGAGGACTTAAACAATCGAATTGCTTGACTGGTTGGACCTAAGCTTTAGTTTATAAAGTTCAGAATTACTTCGTTCAACAAAAGGAAGTTTTGAGTCAATGGGTGAAGTCACACGAGGTGGGGTATTCACATCGGCTGGTAGTCCATGATATTTCTTGATATGACTTGAATGAATCCAGCCTTTCCTGCCCTCGATCTTCACGGCTGTCCTTGTGGTGAGCAACACCAACTGAGGTGACCTCCACCTAGGTTCCAGCTGAGTCTTTCGATCAAAGTTCCTCACGAGGACCAAGTCTCCCGGAACCACGTCATGGGGTTTCACCTCAGTGTTGTCAGGAAAAGCTGCAGCTACCTGTGAACGACAAGATTGTAGTGCAGACATCAAGGAAGCCAAGTAATCTGTCAGCATATTACAGTCAATATCAGTTATTTTTCGTGGTATAGGCGTCCCCCACATATTTGGTGGTCTGCCGAACATCACTTCATACGGGGATAGCCCTGTTCGAGAATGTGCTACCATTCTCATGTAAAAGAGTGCAACGGGTAAAGCTACTACCCAGTCAACACCTTTCTCTCTGCATATTTTGGACAATCTGATTTTCAGTATCTGATTATGTCTTTCTACGAGACCTGCTGCCTCGGGGTGTCGAACACAGTGGAATTTCCACTGATATCCTAACAGAAGTGAAACATGTTTCATTAATTCGGATGAGAACGGCTGGCCGTTATCTGAGTGAACAACACGTGGTAAACCGTATCGTGGGAAGAATTCTCGAACCAACTGTTTGGCAGTAGTCGGGGCAGTGTAATCTGAAACCGGGTATGCCTCTGTCCAACGGGAAAGAGCACAGACAACTACGAGAACATATTTGAATCCTCGACATCGTTCCATCTGGATATAATACATCTGGAGGACTTCAAAAGGGTGATCAGGAGGATGAAATCCACCCTGTTCTACGGGAACGCTTTTTCCTGGGTTGAACTGGCAACAGATCATACAGGTACGAACTTTTTGTTTGGCTGCTGCTCGCAAATGTTTATTGAACCAAATGTGTTGAATGCTGTCTAGCATAGCTTTTTCTCCTAGATGTGCTGGACTATGTATAGTGTTAATTATAACTTGGACCATTGAATCAGGAAGGAACCACACAGACTTTTCCTTCATCATCCATCCTTGGTCCGTTTGGATCCCTCCTAATTCAGTCCATTTCTTTATTTCGTCTGGTGTAGCATGTGTCTGTATGTCAATTACGTCAAGAGTAGGATCTTTAACTGTCATACAATGTGTCGGCATCGGGACTATTGTCTTTGTCATGTCGGAGGTTTGAATTTGAGCAGTCTGTTTAGCTGTTCTGTCGGCTAGATCATTGCCTTGAGAAATAATATCAGTAACTTTCGTATGAGCCTTACATTTCATAATTGATATTGCAGTGGGTAGATGTATTGCATCTAATAAGGCATGAATGAGGGGTCCGTGCTGAATGTGGGCACCGTGAGAAGTTAAATAACCCCTCTCTCGCCACAGCACGCCGAAGTCATGTACAACTCCGAATGCATAACGTGAATCAGTGTATATGTTGACTTTTTTATTTGTGGCTTGAATACAGGCTTGGGTCAGAGCGATGAGCTCTGCGGCTTGAGCTGACAAGGTATTTATGCGATTAGTTTCAATGACTTCAGTATCTGTTGTGACTGCGTAAGCGGCCACTAACTCTCCTGTACTAGTTCTCATACATGAACCATCTACATACAACGTCAGGTCTGGGTCTGACAATGGAACATCGGTTAAGTCTTGTCTAGGTTTCGTCGTTATTGTAATAACTTCAATACAGTCATGGGCTAGTGGGTCTGTTCCGATTACAGGTAAAAGTGTGGCAGGATTCAATGTGTTACAACGTCTGATTTCTATATGTGGCTGAAACAATGTTAGTTCGTACCCAGTGAGTCGCGCAATAGTCAAGTGTTGTGTTTGCGTTCTATTTACAAGAACCTCTACTGCATGTGGTACTTGAACTGTCAATGGATGTCCTAACACTATGGCATCGCTTTGTCTGATTGCTAAAGCTGTTGCTGCCACTGATTTCAGGCACGCAGGTAAAGCCTGAGCTACGGGATCTAATGTACTAGAAAAATAAGCACATGGTTTGTGTGCTCCTGCTTGTTCCTGTGTGAGTACTGACAAGGCAGTACCTTCGCGTTCTGTAACGAAAAGTGTAAACTGTTTACTGTAACATGGTGTTGCTAAAACAGGTGCCTGACATAAAGCTTTCTTTAGGCTTTCAAAAGCTTGTGTACGTTCCTGTGTCCAAGGGAGGACAGTCGATGTGGCTGCCTCCTGTGTTGTCAACTGAATGAGTGGTTTTGCTAGAAATGCATACTGAGGGATCCACTGCCTACAATATGAAGTGAGGCCTATGAAAGCTCGTACCTCCTTTTGTGTCCTGGGTATTGGCATGTTAGCTATTAACTGAATGCGGTCGGGTGTAAGCTGCCTTCCCTCCTTGGACAGCGAGTGTCCAAGATAAACAACTCGCTGGACACAGAATTGCAGCTTAGAAGGGGACACCTTGTGCCCCTTTTCGGCTAGAAAGTGTAAAACTGTCAGTGATGCTTTCTCACATTCAGGTTCGCTTCTAGCGGTGATCAGCAGATCATCGACATATTGAAGCAGAGCAGTGTTAACTGGCATGTGGATACTGTCGAGTTCTCGTTTCAGTGCTTGGCTATAGATGCTGGGGCTTTCTGTAAATCCTTGAGGTGCGCGTGAGAATTTAAAGCTACGTCCATTTAAACTAAATCCGAACAAATATTGGCTTTCCGGATCTATTGGGACGCTGAAAAAGGCATTCTTGAGATCAATTACAGTAAAGAATGTTGCTTCGGAATCAATAGCTGTCAGTAATGACGAGATATCTGGGACCACAGGGAATTGTGGCACAATGCATTTGTTTAATTCGCGCAGATCAATAACCAATCGATATACTGGCGGTGCCTTTGGATCTGTTCGTTTAAGAATCGGAATTATCGGTGAATTACATACATTGGAGTCTGTTTCCACAACCACTCCTTGGGCAATGAGCTCGTCAATGATTTGTAGTAAAGCCACTACAGCATCTGGTGGTAACTTGTATTGTCGCATTCGTGGTAGTACCACTCCTGCCTTTAGTGTGACTCGATATGGTGTAATATTCATGCAACCAACATCAGTAGGGCCTTGTGCCCATAGATGTGTAGGTAAAGTCTGCAATCGGAGATCCATGTCTCTAGATACATAGTGACCTTTAAAATCACGTAAAAACAATCTTACTCCTTCCGGAGAACAACATATTATAGCTCCTAGAGCTTTCAGTGTTTTTATTCCTAACAAGTTTTCTGGACATGATTTAGTAAGCAATAAATCTGTAGTTCTGGTCAAAGGTCCTATCGTAAGTGGAAGAGGCTGTGACACTTCATTAACAATAGGTTTTCCTGAAAAACCAAGGGAAATATTCTGTGAGCCTGAGAGGGGTGCCCCTGGAACTTCACTACGTTTTATTGTTGTTCGACTTGCCCCTGTATCGAGTAAAAATGTTCTGTCTTGGCCTAATAATTCACTATGTACATAAGGTCCTTCTTGATCTACAGGGATCTCGATAAGGGGTAAGTCAACTTCCCTCTCTAGGCTGGTTCATGCGTATCGCTGGTAATCAGGATAGTCGTACTGTGCGGTCTGGTACAGTTGTCGTGTCGTGGTTTGTGTGGCAGCAACGGGCAGCGCTGGTGCAGCCGGCACAAACTGTATAGACTGTGGTGGAGCTGGCATGGACTGCGCATGCTGCGGGGCTCCTTGTTCATTCTGATCCTGTCTAGGTGGCCGCGGTCTTTCTTTTGTATTACCTATGGCGATATTATGTTTCAAAACTGGACAATCGTGTACGTAATGGCCTGGCTTTTTACAATAGTTGCATGTCCCTTTTACAGGTCCTGTTGAATCACTGGAATGTGTCGTACCCTTTTTATGTCCTTCAGCTGGAACTGTCTGGGAAACTAGCATTTTCATTTTCGTGTCTTTCATGCGTCTATGTTCATGTTCTTGTTCCTCTCTAATTCTATTGTGATGGTACTGTAACATTTGTAACATTTGTGATGGAGTGTTACCTTGCCAGGTACTCTCGAATTTTAATACTCTATTCTTTACTTGGGGCAGGGCATTTTCTACTAATTTTGTTACAAACAGATGCGGGTATGATTCGCTACTTGCTTTTTTGCCACTATTTATACCAAAACATTTTTCAAATCGGGCATAGTAATCACTAGTGTCTTCATCTTGCTTCTGTTTACAGGCTGAAATTGTACCCCAATCTTCCTTTTTCGTAGTTAATAAACGTGGCAGTACCTGTACTAATAAACCTGGTAGTGCTTTAGTTTTATCCCCAAGTCCTGCTCCTGCAGTTCGGGCCTTTTCTTCTGCTTCTAATACTGACCATTCTATCTTTTGGTCTCCTACCTCCCACTCTTTTTCCCTGAGTTTCTCATAAATGCCAGCAGGCATCAATACCTTTAATATTGTCATAATGTCGGGATAGGTATACTCTCCCATGAGTAACATGTCTTTAATTTCTCGGTGAAAACCCGCTGGATCTTTGTCATGACTTGGTACCACTTTCTTCATTTCTAACAATTCTATTTTCGATATGGGCGTATATACAAATACGCGTTTAAACTCATTGTCCTCTCCTTTTATTGGGTGCACTTCTCGTAAGGGATTCTGTCTATCCATGTAATACGTGGTTCTTTCCTTGATGGGCAATGAGACATGTTCTGAACATACAAAAAGAATATACTGCTTTCTTGATTCTAGAATTTCTTTAATTAATTTAGTACCTGAACCTCTCCATCTATTCATGAGCAATTCAGTCAATATGTCAGGTAAGGGACCAGGGTCCGAATGCTGACTCTGATATAGTATAAGGAGTTGTTGAATCATATAAATCCCAGCTAAACGCTGTTCATCTGGGGTGAGATTCAAAAATGTGCGTGCTACTGTATCATCACTATATTTTCCGGGACTGTCAACCCAATGGACAGCTGACCTGGCTAAATCTTGTTCATCCATAGAATCGAGAAAATGATAACCCCTTCGTTCTCGGAGTAATTTGTCAGCGGCTTGGAACGAATGCTCGTTAGACCTTATATGGACTATAGGTGTTTGGAAATTCCTGTTATTATCTGGACATATCGGACGTATCGGGTCAATAAGACATCTATTACTATTACAAGATCTTCCTCTACCTACATAGGCTATGGTGTCTGACTGTCCTGTGGACAGTCCTGATCCTTCTTCCTCGCTTTGTTCGAACTGGTCTACCGCTAATCTTTCTTCGTGTAGGCGTTCTATTTCTTTACGGATCTTTCGGCACATGGCTATTATACAATTTTGCTTATCATGTCTACCTTCTGATATATTCTGGCTCCATCTGGTAAGAATTTGCATTGCTTCCGGGTCTACCCCCGGTCGGTCTTGATTTCTGATCACACAATTTATGAGGAAACGTAACAGTTCCCCCTGTATCTCCACTTTCTGGTATTCCATAGCTCTGTTAATACTTTCAGAATCTCGCCCTGTTTGAACAAAATGATATATATTATCTAGATGCGCAGTCATTCCTGGTAACTTCCCTAAATACACTGCGGCTCGCCTGATACGCAATGATGCCATGATCATTTCGTCCTCTTTGCCGGGCACAGGGTCATATCTACAATCTACAAGAAGTTCCTTAAGCGTACGGGCATTTATGAGTTTGGGGGTACGTGAATGTGCTGACTCTTGAAAGGTAAGTTTATTTATTCTGGGTGGCGTAGAAAAAATGTTGCTAGTACCTCCCGTAGCCCCATCTGGGGTGTCGGGTGTGAAAGGATTCGTTGAACGCGACACAGCAACTATAGGTGTGGACACAGCTATAGAAGTAGCTGTAGGAACAGATGTGCTTGCCGGAATTTGTTGCTGTAGAGATACCGGTACTGGGTCTTGGCGTTGAACCTCCCTGGCAGGCGGTCTATGTGGGGCGGAATTAGCATACTCGGGAGCTGCGTCATCTAAATATGAGGAAAGAAAAACATCTTCTGCGGTTCTAGGATGTCCCTTAGGATGTACCTTTATTGGAAACAATGGGGGTGGCAAGTCTTTTGGTATCTCTGGAGTAGCCTTAGGTAATCCTTCGGCCAGAAGGGGATACATACCATTCATAAGGGCATTTCTTTGTCTGTCTACTTGTTCTGATTTCACTCGGATACCTTCTTCAATTAATAGATTTTCTCGAACTTTATTTGAATTCTCTTTATTCTTCTCTTCCTGTCGGAGTGCTTTTTCTGTACGTCTATGAGATTCTTTACGCCATAACTCAACGGCGTCTTTCTGTGACTGTCTGATTTTCCTTTTCCATAACTCTTCCTCGACTTTCATGATGCACTCTGCATCCCAGGTCCCCGCTATGGGCCACCTCTGACTTTCTGGTAATTCCTTGGTGTAGTCTACCCATAAATCAAGAAATAATATAGCGTCTAAGCCATGTTTATGATACATGAAGTACCCTGGAGTGTCCCTAGGAGGAATAGGAACGGCTTCTTCGAGTACCCCTTTTCTTGTTGTGATCTGTCTTAATTTCGAGAAGAGCGGCATATTGAGAA
This sequence comes from Triturus cristatus, assembly GCF_964204655.1. Classification (NCBI taxonomy): domain Eukaryota; kingdom Metazoa; phylum Chordata; class Amphibia; order Caudata; family Salamandridae; genus Triturus; species Triturus cristatus. The sequence continues at coordinate 886,285,423 of NC_140583.1, forward strand.
CTGATCTGATACTTGATTTTGAACAAACTTAATACAGTAAACACGATAATGAACAGTCATTCACACCACAATATGCAGAACGTACTTAAAACATTTAACATTTAACATTTACCTGAACAATCAATAGTGATGACGATCTAAGGAAAACTTAAATCACTAAACATAATACTCGACATTAACTGAATCATTCTGAATTATATACTTGATATACTGCTAAACAGTACAGATACACTGCTGAAACAGTGCAGACCGGATTTGTGTACCCAAACCCGTCTTGACCGGCACAAACTATGTGCACGTCAGAAAGCCTCCCCAGTAATGGTACTCACCGGGTAGCTCGGAAACGGAAGGCCTCGGAAACTGAACTGAACTTGAACCGGACTGGACTCGACTCGAACACTGCGGAGACTGGACTCGACTTGGGACTTCGGAAACTGGTGGGCCTCTGTATACCTCGGATCTTGCTCTCTCAGCTAGGCTCTGGTCGGGATACTTCGCACTTCTCACCGCCTCGTCTGGGTGTTGATCGCAGCCTCAGTCGCCCCCGCTTGACCGGAGGGAGATACAGGAAATCCTGCTGGTACGCGTTATTGTCTGTCCAGCTGTGGCAGGAGACCGGGCCTGCAACTCACCGCCGGCGCGTGAGATGAGAAAGTGTCCCTATTCGGGCGCCATTCATGTGGTAAATAATTTAATTACCGGGACTTAATTTGATACAGAAACATAATAAAACAGCTCAGTAAATAAGAGGCAGAATCCGTGGTATTAGAGGTTCGGAATGGGCTTTATTCCAATGGTCGATTATAATCGGTTGCTCCAAGTTCCGTCACCACGAAGGTTCAGGAAGTGAAGTACATACATTATTGACAAGAAATGACTTTTATAGAACATACATTACAATGAAATAAATGCGGGAGGCGTAACAATTGATAAGGAAGATAATCATTCACATGCGTAACCGAAAATGGGCGTAATGAGGAGTAAAAAGGAACATAATTGGTTATGACGTCATATATAGGTGGATCTATAAGATTATACTTGGCATAGATGCGCGCGCAGCAGCATGACGTGTGATTGACGTGCAACTAGGGGGTGAAGGGGACTTGACATTTAGCTCTACATGTGGAGACAAGAAGTCTGGGGGGTCAAGTCAACCTAATCCCAAATCATATCTAACATCCTATGTTTAAAGAACTATGTTATCCACAAAGGAAGGACTCTTGGGCAAAATCTATTCTATACTGACTGTGTGTGCGTGCACAAGCGTCTAAGTGTCTATATGAGATGCGAGGGGGTAGGAATAGTCCATGGTAACAGGGCTATGAATTACTTGCATGAGGACAGAGAGGCCGGGCCCTTTGCTCGGTAGCTGAAGGAAATGTTTACCTAAACTACTAGACAGGAATGCATCGGCTGAGGAGCGAAGCAGATAACTCGAAGGTGAAATACAGTTTTTGGCAGGCAGGAAAACCGGCCGAGGCAGGCACCGTTAGCCGCACAGGGAGTAGGACAAAGTTCATGGATACAGATGCGAGCTCAAGCTGAAGCTGTCAGAGGCAGAAGGCAAGAAGAGTTCGATGACAGAATCAGGGCCTACTTGCCTGGACTGTAAAATGGCATAAGTGAACCATATAAAGCCGGTGGCCTTTCATACTTAGGAATGGAATATCCGGCCTATTCATGGCGGATCTGACAGAGGACATGTTGACGGTGGACGCACATGTATTTGCGTCTTCATAACTGGAACTGGAGGGAACATACATGTACTTGTGATTCATACATGGAACCGTTGGGGTCCAAGATAGGGGACATAACTGATCAGAAAAATCCATATTTCCACACCAGGACAGGAAAAGCACTTAGCCTGAGGCCACCATCAGGGTCCAGGGCTGGTCCAATTGGAACTGGCCAGCTGAGCTCTTCAGGAAAAGGTTCATTAGCAGCTTGTTTTTCCCTATAGCTTAACAGGAGGCCAGCCAATTGACCCTTGAAGTCTACTTCTTTATTCTGGGTACAAGTGGGAGCAGGCCCAGCCCTTCAGGTCTCCTCACAGGTCTCAAACAGCAGGTGCAGTCCTTCTTTTGTTCTTCCACGGTTCAGTGTGCATGGCACTAGTCTGAGGGTGGAAGTGACGTGTGGCCCCTTCCTAACCAAAGAGGCAAATATTTCCAGCAGCAACACTGCCCACTTTTGCAGCAGTTTCTTTTTGTCCTACTGTAGATAATCCCACAGTGCTCCTTACTCCCAAATTCCAAAATGGGGAAACTCTTCTCCTCTTGTGCAGAGCCTATAGGCCTACCCAGAGATGTGACCAGGGTAATGAGCAGTCTCCTCCTCGGAGGTCAGAATCAGTTCTTGGGGTAGATCTCCTCCCACTGGGTTTGGTGCCAGTCTGATGGGGGTACAAATCTGGTCCTCTCCTGATGTCACCTTATATTTACTTGTGAGAGATCCGGCTCCTTTGAAGATAATGAAGTCCTTGAGCCCACTCTAACTGGTTTTCCCGCTGAGAGAAAAACACCTCCCCATATCCAGGCCATTGCCTCTGCTGTGGAAACAGGTTTCACACCTCATTAAGGTCAGGCACTTTCTGGACAACTGCTGGAGTTCTAATGTAAATTACCCTCCAGGAGCTTTAAATAGGGAAAACTTTACTTTCTAAACATTTCTTTTCTAAATATTTATTAAAACTCTGACTTCATTATTGAATTGGGTTTTAAAAAATATTAAAAAGAGTGTTTGCTTTATTTTTCTAGCTCATCTCAAATTCAAGATACAGAGTAAATATTTTAATCTGTATTTTAACATTCTCAACAGACAGCTAGGGCTCTCCACAGTGAAAATAGCTTTTGGGGGCTTTTCACTGCAGCAAAGTGGTGACATTAAATGGCATATTTACTAAGATTTTGCGTTGGGGATGCACCACTTTTTTTTAGCCGGAAGGAAAATCTATTTTAATATTTACAAAGACATGCAAAGCTTTACGTGACTTTATAAAAAAAAAAAAGAAAGAACTAACACAAGGCAGCATTACCCTGCACTGGGGAGGCATTACATAGGAAGAGCATGGACCTTCCTATGCATCCATTCATGTATTTTCATGCACACACAGATTTAGTAATCTCCGTAGAACTGGGTTCGCATCAAAATGGTGACATTACCCGTGGCTGGTGTTATGAGGACAAATATCTTTATTTCTCCTTGTTTCTTCATCTTTGCATGTGTGCTACACTCTGCAGCACACATGCAAAAGGAAATACTACTCTAAGGATTGTTTTTATGCAGGAAGTTGGGTCTTCCTACAGAAAAACTATCATGCCTACAACACTGGCACCCTTGCACCATGGCGCAAGGATGCTGGCATTACTAGTAGGCAGCCACAAGTGTACCAGCACAATGAGAGATTTGAACATCACAATAACTTTGTCTATATGGCACTTAGCTCTCTCCCATTTAGGCAACGCAGCACAGCAATGTGTCTTGCTGCACTGTATTGCATACACTGCTAGTAAATCTGGGGCAACATTTCTACATGTTCCATTTTTAAATACCATGCACACTACCTTGTGGGATGCATGGCATGCATTGGGGTGATTTATTATTTAAAAGCAAGAATTTCCCCTGTCAAAAGAGTTATTTAGATAGCTTGGGCTGCAGATTACATTTGAGCAGTCAGACTATAAGAGTAGACCTGAAGCCATGTTTTCCTTGTCATACTAGTGGATGGCACAATAAGTACTGCAGTCCACAGATGACATTGAACTTTCTATGACATGTTTGTATTTTCTGCACCAAAAGTAAGTTAATTAATCCAATAGGGAGTTAGCCAAATAACAGTGTTATAGGGGTCTGAGCATGAGCACTGGAACCTGAACAGCAGTGTCCCAGTGCGCAGAGTAAAAACAAATAGCATCATCAGTAGAAAAGCCAAGGGGTTGACATGCAAAAAGGAGCACTTTTTCACATCATGTTAGCCTCTGAGGCACAGTACCCCATGCTAGCATAATGTATGCCACATTTGTTTTTGTATAACTTGCCCTTTGTTCTTGGATAACTTTAGGTTTGTTGATTTGTGTTTATGATCACATGCTATGTAAGTTATAGTTTACTCTCTAAATTCATCTATCATCACACAAAAGGTGATAGAAGGAATGCATGTAATACGTCTATGCATTGGCAATCTCTTTTGGCAGTATTCCCAACTCATTGTTCTTTTGCCCACCATGACATTCAATTTAGACCGAGCCATACACAAATCAGTTGTGACCCTGCTCCAATAGGAACAGTCCAGCCTGCACAATAAGGCTGCATTCTCCCGAAACCAGGAAACAGCAACCTAGGACCGGATTCACCCTGTTTGTGGTTGTAACTTAGTTCTAGTGGCATAGACAACACAAGCCCCATGTCTGGATAAACCCATGATCACTTAGGACATTATGTCAAACACACAAAAGGTGATAGGTAGAATGCTTCCAATAAGTCTAATTACTGGGTAATATGAAAATAATTCATTCTATGCTTTAAAACTTTATGTTTATTTCTTTCAAAATTTAAGAGGCCAGCCCATGTCACATAATATTTAATGGGATTTTTGTTTGGCAAAAACATTCTCACCTCTGAAGGAATGCTGGCTGTGGCTTTCTCACCCACCCAGGTATTCGCCAATGACTATGCCTCACATGGAGTTTAATACAACACATCTTTAGTCTTCTGCGTGTAACTGCAAACTCAATATTATAAACCTGCATTCACTTCACTATGCTCTAAAACTCACAGTTCTATGGAGTCTATCAGGAGACACAAAGGTTCTGTGATTACAAATTCATGCAACACTACATCTCCCCCTCTGTTAAATTAAAAAGAAATACAGCTTTACAAATATATACAATTAAAGCTCTTCAATGAATCTTGGTGGTGCTTGAATCACATGTCCCGACCGTGTCTTCAGCAGCTGGGGACAGGCAGTAGAAATGTCCATGTCTGGCACTGATGATGGAGAAATAGCAGAGTTCTTCACTTGTCCATTCAGACCCAGTATCTGCAATGACATCAGTGCCTGACAAGCGAAGAGCCACATGTCAGAAATGCGAGGAGTTTTGCATAATGAACTTCCTAGGATGTTGCGTCCTTTGCTGGTTACAACATGAAATGGTTCAGCATTGAAAGGAGCATCCAACTTTCGTTGTCTATGCTGATGAGAAAGCACTTGATCTCCTTTAGGAACCATGTAAGGTGACGCTTCTCAGTATAGGCTTTCATTTTCCTCTTACCATCCAAGTCTTTCATGTGTGTTTCTTCCTCGGTATTTGCTCTTGTCATGGTCCATTGAGGCAACTTAGTCGTCATGGCTCTCCTGAACATCAAGGTTGTAGGGCTATGACCCGTGGTTGAATGATGTGTCGAGCGGTAGGCTCTAAGAGTGAAATTTAAGACAGCTTTAAGGTCAAGCTTCTCTAGTACAGCATGTTGGATGACTTTCTTTAGAGTACTCTTGAAACTTTCGACAAAGCCATGCTCTTTTAATGCTTCACATTAAGATAATTGAGAGAGTTTCTGAACTCTCAACTTTTGAAAAGTTGGTAGTTGGCAGACTTTAAGATCGCAGGAACTCCCCAGGTTGGGAATATGCTGTCTCTCAATGACACATTCTTGAGTGATAAATGAGAGATCTTCAATCAATGGAAAATGGAAATATTCATCAACCACCATCAGGTGATGTCCGTTGTCAAGAGGACCAAAGAGGTCCATTGCAATTCTTTACCATGCATACATTGGCAACTCTGATAATGGGTGTTGACTAATTTTCGATAACAGGCAAGTGCATAGATGACCTTCCTTTAATTCCCTTTCAACTCTCTCGTCAAGATGTGAATACCAGCCTTGGTCTTGGAGAGCTTGTTTGGTGGTGACAATTCCACAATGTCCTTCATGGGCCACTTCAATTCGCAGACACTCCGGAATGACAATTCTCGAACCTTTCAGGATAATGCCTCCCTGAGTAACAGACAGTTTATCTTTGACATTCTTAAACTTTTGATATTCGCTGTCACTGGTAAGAGGTTAAGAGTGCAGGTACTTTGACTGATGTGTAATAATGTCTTTCAGTTTGAGCCTGTCACTATCTTGACTTGTGGCGGTGACAATTTGTTCTAACAAAATGGCAGATGTGGTATTTGATTTCACTATGAAATTAATCTAAGCTTCAGCAGTTTTAGAAGGGGTGCCAGGGCATTGTAGAGGCACTCATGATGAGAAGTCGGCAGGGTTCTGATCTTTCCCTGGACAATGCACAATGGTGTATTTGTACTCTTGAAATCACAGACCCCAACGTTTGCATTTCCAAATATAGTCAATAATGATTGATGATTGGGTACAAGCGTGAAGGGTTTCCCATTCAGGAATATGTGGAAATGCACACCACTGCTGAGCATTCTTTCCCAGGTTGGGAATAGGCGCGTTCAGTTTGAAACAAACTTCGGCTTGCATGATCCTCAGTACATCTTTGAGCATTTGTGTGTCTGCTGTACTGTGCAAGTATGGTGCCCAACCTGGCAGGGCTAGCATCAACAACAGCTGCGGCCCGTGGAGGGAGTTCCGTGGGGCGGTAAGGCGGGGCGGGAGAGGGGCAGGGTGGGGGGGTTCTAAAAACCGCAATATGGATAATTGCAGGTAAGTAAACAATTAATTAAATAAATAAAATGAATTTCGTAGCGCACGCTGCATCGCAAAATGCGCCCCACGGAACTCCCTCCACGGGCCGCGGCTGATCAACAACAATCTCAGTATCTAGCTGTGGATAAAAATATGCCATTTCAGTAGCCTCCTCAATAGCTTTCTTGTTTTTGTGGAAGCTTTACTTGCATACATGTGACCAAAGAAATGAAACAATCTTTTTTGTCAAGTCTCTTAATGGCACACTGACACTGGCAAAGTCTTCTATGTATCTAGAGCAATAGTTGATCATGCCAAGGAATGATCGTAACATGGAAACATCTTTTGGGGGACAGGCAGTTGACAGTGCTTGCACTTTAGCTGGATCAGGTGACATGCTACCATCAGAAAAGATGTGGCCAAATAATTTTAACTTTGTCTTATAGAATTCTCATGTCTCAGCATTCAAATTTAAACTGGCCTAAGCAAGCAACTGACACCCTTGCATGAGGGCTTTGTCATGCTCCTTATGTGTAGCTCTGAAAACAAATATGTCATAACTGTAGTTAAAAGCATTTATGTCAGGCTGCATGACAAGTTGAAAGACATCTTGGAATAGCTCTACAGTTGTTGACTCACTAAAAGGTAGTCTCTTGTAATGGAACAGACCAACATGTGTAGAAAAGTAGTAATGTACCAACAATTCTCCTCGAGTTCCAGCTCAGATCTAGGCGAGAAAATACATTTGCATCATTCAATTGGGTTATCATGTCTGCAGTGTGTGGACATGGATATCAGTCTCTTTCAATGGCCTTTTTCGAGTGAGGCATATCTACGTAGATGCATACAGCTCCTTCACAGTCCATTTTGGATACTACCACCCATGGAGTTGGACCAGTGGAACACTCAATAATACCTTGTTTGAGCAAAGATTCAAATTCTTCTTAGACAACTTCCTGTAAGTGAAAGGCAATTTCTCTATGTCTTTGAGCAATAGAACGGACATCCTCATTGATGTGTAATTGGACTTTCATAGTCTTGAGTTTTACCAACCCATGAAACAACAAGGGGAATGACTTACTATTTCAGGATGAGCATTCATATTATAGTTCATGGACATCAGTCCCATATCAGCAGCTGTGCTGAAGTTGAATACACAGGCACTTGACGCTGTACCTTGAAGCATGTGAATGGTTGCTTGCTACAAAGGAAGCATGACTGTTTAGTGACATCCATGCAGCCCATGTATACCCTTTAGTTTTCAAAGGTGTAAGTTGGGGTAATGGAGACACTTCATTATATTTCTCCTCATGCATAATATTAATTGATGTACCACTATCATTAATGGAAGGTATTGAACAACCAATGAATTTCAGTGTGATCTTTGGACAATGTTTGAATGACTTTGATGCTTTGTCGTGTTCATTTCTTTTGGAACTGTGGTTTTCCTCACGGATTGCAAGTCCAACAAGCTCCTGCTTTTCTGAGTTAAACATCAACATAGCACAACTATCTTCTTCACTTTCACATGACATTAATACAGAAAAGCTGTTTGACAAACATTTAGAAGTCGATTGACTTTTTTTGGTGTTTGATTTGCCTCAGCTGATGCGGTCGCTTGGCCTTATGGGAATGCGCCGAACTTCGCTTATGGAACATTTGGGTGGCCAATTTGTCATCCCGTCATGATGCACTTACTTTTCCCTTCACCTTGCACACCATCACAAAATGTTTCTCCTTCCCATAGCCTTTGCAGATCTGTTCAAATGGCGGTACATTTACCTTTGTGTGGAAACGAAAATCCACATCTGAAGCACCCCAACTTTTTCTGTGAAGAATTCACTCGGTGTCTAGTGGCTCACATTCATGACTGATTCACTCTAGGCACCTCTGGCTTCCATGTGAGCAGCTTGTCGATCAGCCTGTTCGTCAGCTCTGGCAGCTATGAGAACTCACTCAAGACTAAAGGTTTCTCTCAGCATCGTTGACTGAACGAATCTGACAAGCATCGATCAATCACTGTAGGACGTATATCTTCTTCATCATTAAATTCATTGAACTCACAGTGTTTGATGAGTGTATCCAGTATCTTACCAAATTAGTTGATTGTCTCACCAGCTTTCTGTCATTCTTCTACAAATAAGTACTTTTCATAATCTACATTTGGGATTGGATTGAACTTTAGATTCAAGGCTGCTTTGATTTGGCTGTACGCAATTTTGCCAGCACAGGTATTTTCCTCGTGGCTTTTTTTACACCTTCCCGAGCTAGGTTCTTAAGGCATTTGATAATCTTTTTGTTATCAGCCTTTTTGATCAAATCATCAAATGTCTCTATCCAGGCAGTCCACCTGTTGCCAATATTCAACTTTTTTATGGTATAGAATGGCGGTGGTGGTTAAAAGAAGGTGACAACATTGTAACTGTTTGTGGACCTTACTGACATAGAGAGTATAGTTCTCTCCGACCCTGCTTGGTGATCTTGTTTATGCAAACCATTTCTGAGGCCTTGCTATGTGAAAGCCTCTAGATCATCTTTTATAATGACAAAAACATGACCCCTTTCTTGGTCTCCATTGGAACAGCAAACTTTCATGGTTCCAAACGCCACTTTTGACTCTTTGAACTTCGCAGACCTTTGGAGTTGTTCTGAGCCCCACTCAGTAGCTTCGGATTTGGACTGCTCCGCTAGCACAACCTGGTTGATTTCTGCCTTGCAGCACTTCTGTTTGCCGTGTTAGTTTGTCTTTGCTGCTCATTCAAAACCTGATTGCATCTGCCTATAGCGTTATCACTCCGCATGAATGCATGCTTTGAGTTGCGTAGTAGGGCAGTGCCTATTTGTGCAGCCTTCCCAGCAGGTTCTCAGTAGGGGTGGGCGGAATTTGCGAAATTCACTTTCGCAAACTATCGCAAAAATGTTAAAAATCTCCCCAAACACGCGGAAATATCGCGAAGACGCGGAAGATTTTTTCCCGCCTGTTTGCGGTATTTTCTGCGTGATCGCGGCTCGCTAACTTACCCATGCGGTTGCTCACGGGTCCCGCCCGCTTGCGCTCGATATGACGTGCCCGCATCCTCACGCTCTCGCTCGCGGTGGAGAATGATGTGTTCGAGATCTCAAGCATCTCATACTCTTGTGGTGCATGATCGCGAGAAGAAAGACGTGATCGCACGACGAATGACGTGATCGCGCGACAAATGACGTTAATGCGGGCGCGAACTGTCGTGAGACAGCGCAAATGGCTACCAACAATCCAACATCTCGTGCAGAACGCGTCCGGATCGGGAAAACTTATCGGCGAACGCGGGGATTCAGGTAAGGCGATCGCGCGCACGCAAGAATGTATTTTTTTACAGTGCGAGCAAGAAAAACATTTCCGGTAAGATGCGGATTGCGGAAATTTTGACATTTTCGCACTCTCCGCGGAACGTGAAAATGTCAAATTATCGCAATTTCCGCGAGCGGAACGGAATTTTCGCCCAGGCCTAGTTCTCAGCCACCGATGCATAGAATTTGCAGAGCAGATTTCATTATCTACACATGCTTTACACGGAACTGGGGCTGCGCTTTGACTCCACATGCATAAGATGTCGCTTCCGCACTATAACGGAGGCGCACGTGGCATGTACAAGCAATTTGCTGGACCATGGCAAGATCTCTTTGAGAGCACTGTCGATCTTCGGGTTGCTTATATCCTATCTCGTCATCAGTTGTAGTATCCTCCCCAGCATGGGTACTCACCAATGACTACGCCACACACAGAGCTTAGTATAACACGTCTTTATTCTTCAGCGTGTAACCGTGAGCTCAACATTCTAAACATGCATTCACTTCACTACTCTCTACTGCTTACATCACAGTTCAATGGCATCCAGTTGGAGTCACAAAGGTTCCGTCATCACTAACTCACACAACACTACACTTGCAATCAGCCTAACCACTGACAACCCATCATTCTTTTGCTCACCATATCACCTCAGTTTTAACCCAGCAGTATGCAGATCTGTTTTGACCCTGCTCCAACAGGAACACACCAGCCTGATCTGCCAAGTCAGGCCCTTCCTGAACTGGAACAAAAGCAACCTAACATCTGTTTCACCCTTATTGGAGCTCTGCAGTCAGGTGTAGCTTGGTTCCAGTAGCACGGTGACCACAGGACCCATGTCAGGTCATTTCACTGCCCACTTATGGTGTTACATCAAACACACAAAAGGTGATTAGAGAAATTCTTACAATTTGCCTAACCACTGGCAATCGCTGGGAGGCATTCCAACCCCTCATTCTTTTGCCCACCACACCACCTCAGTTTAGACCTAGACATATGCAAATCAATCTTGACCCTGCTCCAAAAGGATCAGTCGAGCCCAAACAGCCAGGCCAGGTCCTCCCTCAACCGGAACAGATGGAACCCAAAATAAGTCCCACTTTAATTGGGGCTTTTCAGTTGGGTGTAGCTTGGTTCCAGTGCATAGTGAGCATGGGCCACATCTGGGCATATCCCTGACCAAATAGGGTGATACATCAAACACACAAAGGTGATGGGAGGAATGATTTCAATAAGTATTACCACCGGCAATCCCTCAGGGTACTATTCCAACCCTTTGTTCCTTCCCACCATGCCATCTCAGCTTGGACCTAGTCATCTGCAAATTAGCCTTGACCTTACTCCAATAAAAACAGTCAAGCCCGAACTGCCTAGGCAAGTCTGTTCTGAACTGGAACACAAGCAATCCAAGACCGGTTTCACCCTGAGTGGGGCTTTTCTGTTTGGTTTAGTTTGGTACCAGGGGCACAGTGAGCATGGGACCCAAGTCTTAGAATACCCCTTGTCACTTATGGGTAACATCAAACACACACAAAGGTGATGGGAAGAATGCCTGCAATAAGTTTAACCACTGGTAATCTCTCGGGTTAGAATTACATCTCATCATTATTTTGTTCACTATGCTCCCTCAGTTTGGACCAAGCCATATATAAATAATTCTTGACACTGCTCCAATAGGAATAGTGTGGTGGAAACATTCCCACCTTGTATAACTGACTAAAATACCTTCCAAAATATTATTGTGGTGCCTAATTGGCATATTCCACTTCCCATATTGAGAAATACATTATCATGACTAATAGTTTGTAATTCTATTCTTCATTTCCTGGAATATTGTGGAATTCTATTAAAAAACAGAATGAATCGTCGGCCTGCTAAGCATTTTGAATTTCTTTAGCAGTAAATACCGAAAGATAAAACCTGTTCTGAATGTGTAGATCCATATTCAGCATTTTGTTTCAAGGAAACATCTCCTCTCCGTTTATGCATTTTCACAACTGGTCCTGTAAGAGGAAAGGTACAAATATTTAGGTAAAATTGAAGTATATTTTTTTTATAAAGGAAATGTATATAGAAGAGGTGGGGAAAAGTAGGAGAGGGAAAGCAGAATTCTTTTAAGAGACATGCTGGAGGACAAATACGAAGGCAGTAACAAGTCGAAGCTTCAAATAGTCATGAATATAAAAAGTTGTTATATCAGGAAAGTTGCCCAACTAATCTACATGTGACATCCATTTCCCTTTGAAAACTACTGAAGATAATTACTTGCTGACTCACAGCTGTTGCCTCCACCTTCTGCCAGATGTAAAGGAGCGAAATGCTTGAAAACCTTGTAACTTTCTGTAATGCTGAATTTCCAACTTGGCAAAACTCTGCAAGAAAAAATAAATACTTTGAACGTCTATAGCTTTGTTTTTCTTGGTTACTCGCATGGAACCACAAGAATAAACCAACTTCTGAATCAAGAAACAGCGAGCTTGCACGTTCTGTGAAATTATTAACTAGTTTTTGTTTCAGCCCGGTGTCAAGGTTACACTTCTGCAAATTCGTGTTATCTCTAGAAACCAATCTTAATGGCAACTTTTCTGTGAAACCGACTTCCCCAAGGCCCTATTTAGAAAGACACATATTTGCATGCAAGACTGCAAGCAATCTGGTGAAGATCAGAAGACACTACGCCCGAACTGTGACAACTGAAGTCTTTAGCTCGTGGTGTTCTGGACCTCCAGACTTTAGACCGTCAAACCAGGGGCTTAATGCAGTCCCTGAGGTGGAGGGGGGTTCCCAGCCTTTCAGGGTCCCCTCAACCCTTCAGGGGGTCCCTTCCGCCCAAACTCAATACATATCGGAGGCTCAGGGGCGCCTCTTCACATTCTGCAGGGGCCCCCACCATGTTATGTTATTTCACTGCCTCAAACTGAATGGCAAGCACCCCCATTTACTCAAACTGAATGGCAAGCACCCCCATTTAGCACTTGGTTGTCAGGATAGTGAGGCAGAGCACTTCAAGGATTTCACAGGTATTTGCTGTAAACCACAAACTCATTACCTCACGATTGATGTGGCAGAGGCACTTACCAAATGTCATAAATAGTCTTACAGAGGAGATTAAATATCATATTACTCTTAGCGATGTGAAAGAGAGGACTGTGAACCCAACAAATATTACTCAATAAATTAACCTCCAGTTAGTGAAGTGTTTTTGTTATTAAAAAAATGCGATATAATAAATGCACAACGAAATACTACAGACACAATTACAAATATTTGCAGGTGGAAGAACCTATGGGAACACAATATAACGGAAATTGCAGGGGTAGGAATTCAAGAGATGGGTCAACTAACCCCTAAATGCAGATTAGACTCCATTTGCCCAGGGCACCATTAAGAGTTGATGTGTCCGCAGACTCTAATCCTGAAAACCGCAATGTCCCCAAAGGTGCTTATAGTGACTTATGCCAAGTATTCAATTATTACAAATCAAGCCTATTGCCTTTGTCAAAGGACGTTCACAAATAAATCAGCTGTGGAAAATAATTGCTACAGTATGCATGAACATTACAGTGTATTACTACATATATGACAACATCATACCTTTCGCTATTAAACAGCCAGCCATAATGGCTTTGATATATCATCAGTATTTAGCATTGCATACCCGTGAATATTTCATAAATAACTGATTTTCTAAGGTTAACCCAAAGCATCAACCTTCCGCAAACGACCGAGAACTCAATGATCCCCACCCATCCCCAGGCCACACCATAAGAACAATCAGGACCACACTTCATAAGTTGAAAACTTCTCTAGGGTCACTGAATCAATACCCTGTGAGATTTAGGGTGCCATTTCTTCCTGCACTTGTGGTCACTTGTCAGGGGCTGATTCACTTTAACACACAAGACCATCCTCAGCACTTTGTGCTGAACCTATCCCTCTGTGGATACCACAACAAACATATGTAACGTTTCCATGCTGCCCCAAAGCATTATGGGGTACACCTCCACGGTTGCACCCTGAAACAGTCATTAGCGTAAGCCTTTAAGGTGGCCACATCCGCTCAATCTTCAGTATGCACTTTTAAACAACGATGATGAGTCCATCATGCTGCGTTTCCACAGACCGATGCAGTCAGCCATGCTCCACATTGCTGCATGGGTTCAAGAAGTCACAATGTCACCAGAAGAAGGGATGACATAAATTACAGTGAGCTGTATAATGTTCATACTGAGAAACTCAGGGCAAATGTTGCCACGCCGTGCTCCCTCATTTCCAAAACACAGGGATGCGCGGTATTTACAGCAATACGGCTCACTCCTGTGTTTACCCTAGCAGTGGCACTAAAAATAGCTACCTTGCACCAACTCAGACACCCTTGCACCATAGTGCAAGGGTTATTTATTTATTTATTTATTTATTTATATTCTTATATAGCGCAGGAACTCGACCCCCAAAGGGGTATCTCCGCGCTTATGGTTACCAAAGAGCCCAGATCTTATCTTATGCAGGGAGAGTACCTAACAAGAGCCTAACAGCCGGCAAATAGGAACGTTTTCAAGGATTTTTTAAAGATTAGAAAATTAGTAATGTTTTTGAGAGCAGGGGGCAATGAGTTCCAAATGATAGGTCCTTTGTAGGACAAGGCACGTCCTCCCTGCCTAGCTTTTTTTATCCTAGGAACTATAAGTTGTTGCTGACTGCTGGAGCGCAGGGTACGACTAGGTGTGTAAGGTTTGAAAAGTTCTTTTAAGTATTTTGGTCCATGGCAATACAAACAACTGTGAATAATACAGCAGATTTTAAATTTTACCCGCTGTTTGATTGGTAGCCAGTGAAGTTTTGCCAGAAGGGGGATTGACGGAGATCTTGGCTGGGCGTTGAGAACTAGTCTCGCAGCCGTGTTCTGGACTACCTGTAGTCTTTGAAGCTGTTCTTCATTAGCCGCGACCAGCAGGCCGTTACAATAGTCAAGTCTACTTATAATCAAGGCTTGGACAAGAGTCTTCCTATAGGAGTCTGATAGAAATGGGAAGACTCGCCGGAGCAGCCCAATGGTCTGAAAGCAAAAGCCTGCTACTTGATTTGTGTGCTCTTTGAACAGAAGGGATTTGTCTAGGCGCACACCAAGATTTTTAACAGTCTGTTTAGGAGTTGGGGTAGGTCCTAGATCCAGAGGCCACCACCATTCCGGAGACCACAGGAGTGTGGCATCCCCAAACAGCATTACCTCTGTCTTCCCAACATTACACTGGAGGCGATTAGCGGCCATCCAGTGAGATATTGCCCTCATTCCGTCCGCAAAGGATTTTTGGATTGCGGGCGTCAGGTTTTTAAAGGGGAACAGAAGCTGAGTGTCGTCAGCATACGAAACAGGAGTGAATCCATAAGATCTTACGATATCCGCCAGGGGGGCTACATGCACATTAAACAGTGTAGGGCTTAGACATGAGCCTTGTGGTACTCCCTTGGTGAGCTCCCTTGAGATAGAATGGTGGGAGCCCAATCTTACCTCTTGTTGGCGTTCTGAAAGAAAGCTTTCCAGCCAGGAGAGAGCCACACCCTCTATACCTCTTTCCCTTAGACGATCAAGGAGTATCCCGTGAGACACAGTGTCGAAGGCCGCGGATAGATCTAACAGCACTAGAATCATTGAATTACCTCCATCCAGTGACATTTTGATGTTATCAGTCACTGAGAGGAGGGCAGATTCAGTGCTGTGATTGGGCCTGAATCCAGATTGAGAGAAGTCTAGGCCCTCCGTTTCCTCGATGTATTTAGACAAATGAATGTTTACGTGTCTCTCAGTCATCTTGCCGAGAAAGGGTAAGAGGGAGATGGGTCGGAGATTGGAAAGGTCGGTCCATGGAATCGCAGCATTCTTTCGAATAGGATTCACTACTGCTTTTTTCCATTCCGTGGGTACAGATCCTGTCCTAAGGGAATGGTTGATCAATGATTGAATGTGGGGCCCGAGCAGAGGTTGCAGAGACGCAGTGATTGTAGCGGATAGGAAGTCATCTGGGGAGCCAGATTTTATATGGCTCATAAGGGAGGTGAGGTCAGAGTCACTCACTGCTGGAAATGTCGTAAATGTGGCTTGATTACGTGTGGGCAGGGTAGAGGGGGAGGAGGGGCTATTATTATTTTGAGTGACAGCTGATAAAATTTTATCATATATCAGATTAATTTTGCTTTCGAAGAACAGGGAGATTTCATCACATAGTTGTTGGGAGAATTCATCAGGGCTTTTACATGCAGTGGGTTTTGCGAAGTCCTGAAGAATTTTAAATAACTCCTTGGATCGGTTTCCCGCTTCTTCCAGTTGTCGGGAGATACTGTTTTTCCGAGCAAGTTTAATGTTTTTGTGATATTTAGTCTGAGCCTCCTGATGTGCTTTCTTATTTTCTTCAGTTCGTGTTTTCCTCCATTTTTTTCCAACCTCCTACATTTTTGTTTTTCTGTTCTGAGCTCCTCAGTGTACCATGATTCCTGTTTGGTGACAGGGTATTGCTTATGCAATTTTAGAGGTGCTATTTTATCAATAGCTTCTCTGAGAGAATTATTAAATTTGGTTAACATGGTTTCTATACTGTCTGTCTCTGTGGGAACGGGCTGCCTCCATTCCTTTTGTAGTTCCTCTACGGTGACTTTATGCCATTGTCGGCGCCAAATGGGTGGAAGAGAGTTTTTATTGGAGGGTTTTTCCGCCTTTGGTATTAAAAATTCCACCATGAAATGGTCGGACCAAATTATTTGAGCCGGGGAGAAGCATTGTATATTGGGAAAGTTGGTGAACACTAAATCAAGAAGGTGGCCACCTATGTGGGTGGGCTCATGATTTTGCAGAGTCAAGCCAAGGGAGGATAGTTCAGAGACCAAGGAGATTGTTTCAGGGAGTGTGGGATTGTCAGCATGGACATTAAAGTCACCAAGAAGAAGGAAATCTTCTTTTGCTTTGAGATGTGGGGCCAGCATTTCCAATAAAGCCAGGGATAAGCCAGTAGAGGGCCCCGGAGGACGATATACTAGGGCACCTTTCAAGAATCTATTTGAGGCATATTGCATTTTAAAAATCAATATTTCAAAGAGGGGGCTGTGCCTCTGTTCTAGTGTGGTGATTTTCAAATGTTCTTTATGCATAATGGCTAGGCCACCACCTGTTTTTACTGGCCGATCAAAATGCACAAGCTTATAGCCAGAGGGAACCCCCACAGCAATAGCAGGAACAGTGTGGGGTTTCAGCCAAGTTTCCGTTAGGAAGCAGAGGTCGGGTTGAGCAGAATGTATTAAATCCCATACCTCTAGTTGATGCCTAGGTAGGGAACGAACGTTTAAGAGGAGACATTTAGTTCCCTTAGTCCCGATGGGTGGACTATGTTCCCTATTGTTTGACTTCTCAGAACCGGGTGTTGTAAAAGAAATTTGAAATTTGCAATTAATGCAGGAAAAAGGGGCCTCGGGGCATGTCCAGGAGTTTCTGGAGCAGTTTGTGAGAGGGATGGGTCTGAGTTGTAGTAGCATTTGCTCCGTGTACCTGAAATGGGGAATATTTACAGATACAAATGGCGAAGGTGTCCGGGTCAAAGTACCTGGGCCCGTCCTGTCGCGGACAGGCAGGACTCTGGCACGACTCCGGCGCTGATCCGGCGCGTCCGCTGTTCGCGTCCGCTGCGCGGAGTCATAGCCGTTCCTTTTTAAAGCGCTGCTAGAGCGCATCACCCGCCTGACCCACACCCAATATGTCCGCCAAGAAACCGGGAAGCCAGCCCTCGGCGTCAATACTCGGCCGAGGGTGGTCCGGAGGCAGGGAAGGGGGAAAGGAGCACACAGCGCCTATGAGCGCAAGGAAGTAACTGAAATCACACCGCTATGTAAGTACGCGATATGCGATATGAGTCATGCAAATACAATCAAAATGTTAAAATGCGCAAAGGACACAGAGTAAAATGATACACCTCCCGGCTTCTGCCTCAGGAGTGGAAAGGTTGCTGCTGTTAGTAACCACCGGAACAAATGCACAATTCCCTTTTTAAAGCGCTGCTAGAGCGCATCACCCGCCTGACCCACACCCAATATGTCCGCCAAGAAACCGGGAAGCCAGCCCTCGGCGTCAATACTCGGCCGAGGGTGGTCCGGAGGCAGGGAAGGGGGAAAGGAGCACACAGCGCCTATGAGCGCAAGGAAGTAACTGAAATCACACCGCTATGTAAGTACGCGATATGCGATATGAGTCATGCAAATACAATCAAAATGTTAAAATGCGCAAAGGACACAGAGTAAAATGATACACCTCCCGGCTTCCGCCTCAGGAGTGGAAATGTTGCTGCTGTTAGTAACCACCGGAACAAATGCACAATTCCCTTTTTAAAGCGCTGCTAGAGCGCGTCACCCGCCTGACCCACACCCAATATGGCCACCAAGAAACCGGGAAGCCAGCTCTTGGCGTCAATACTCGGCCGAGGGTGGTCCGGAGGCAGGGAAGGGGGAAAGGAGCACACAGCGCCTATGAGCGCAAGGAAGTAACTGAAATCACACCGCTATGTAAGTACGCGATATGCGATATGAGTCATGCAAATACAATCAAAATGTTAAAATGCGCAAAGGACACAGAGTAAAATGATACACCTCCCGGCTTCCGCCTCAGGAGTGGAAAGGTTGCTGTTGTTAGTAACCACCGGAACAAATGCACAATTCCCTTTTTAAAGCGCTGCTAGAGCGCGTCACCCGCCTGACCCACACCCAATATGGCCGCCAAGAAACCGGGAAGCCAGCCCTCGGCGTCAATACTCGGCCGAGGGTGGTCCGGAGGCAGGGAAGGGGGGAAGGAGCACACAGCGCCTATGAGCGCAAGGAAGTAACTGAAATCACACCACTATGTAAGTACGCGATAAGCGATATAAGTCATGCAAATACAATCAAAATGTTAAAATGCGCAAAGGACACAGAGTAAAATGATACACCTCCCGGCTTCCGCCTCAGGAGTGGAAAGGTTCCTGCTGTTAGTAACCCTGCAGTGCAGGGAATTATTGTTTATGTACAGGAAGGTGTCCCTTCTTGCACATAGACAATCAATAATGGCATTTTGCTGTTTCTATTTGTACAAAAATGAGGAGAAATAAAAGTATTTTGCCTCGTTTGCCAACCTAACGCCTGCTATTGAATGGTTGTTAGTTTTTGGTGCTGTCTCAGATTTACAGATCCTTGTGAATATGGGGCAGCATCAAAAAGTAATGGGTGTTGTGGTGGAAAGCCCACAACAACACCCAATGCACACCCCTTTCACACAGATACCTGCGTGAAAGGGTACCATATTTACAAAGCGGCATTAAGCCACAAAAAGTGCAACTTTGTAAATATGGTGCAATGCATTGCTCTAATGGAACGTTGTTAAAAGTGACATTCCGATGGCACAACACCCTTATAGATATGCCCCAGAATGAGAGATTTAAGAAGACAACATCAGATAATGAAAGTGAGCAGGGTGACGTGCATGAGGTGGACATGGCTATGGTCCAACAAAGCTAACAGTAATTTCAAGGCCATGAACATGCTGCAGGTCAGTAGTACTCTCGCAACAATCACTCATTTGTGAATGGGTCTCTACCTAGTGGACAATGTACAGAGTCAGAAACAGGATCGAGTAAGATTAAGAGTTTTTTTTCATGCACAGGTATTCTTCAGCATGTCAGGCATTAGTGTGCGGGTGTTATTGGTTGCTAGCATCAGCTCCATCCAGCCTCCTGTTGGTCCAAACAGTGCTGTGTCCAGTGACCTACCAATGAAAACATTTTCAATGTTATACAAGTCATAGTGAGTGTGAATTAGATTTCTTTTACTTGCTATGAGTGTTAGGGCCATTATAGTGGGTGAAATCTGGTTTCAAAAGCTAGGAGGCTCCAGAGTGAAGGCTGTACTCCCAACGCCCTACAAAGTAGTTTTAGGACTACCTTTAGTGCCATTGACATACCACCTAGACGGATGCAGCACTTGACAGCTGTTGCTGATTCTGCTGAAGCAGATGTTCCCTCAATGATCAATGCCAGAGGAAGTGAGACATAGGTCATGGCAGAGGTTTCTGGTGATGATCCCTGATTGGTTGTCATCCATTGATGCTGATCTATTGAACATGAAGCAGACCTGCTGCTGGTTCTCTGCCTTCTATGAGTATACTTGACACTGAGAGATGTGTTGATGAAAGCACATGCATCTATGTTTGAGCACTCCAATGTTTTACTCGATGGTGCATTTTGGCCAAGCATGTTTCCCAATATATTTATTTAGCTCCCTTGTGGTTGCTCTATGGTAAAGTGCCATAGTCATGCCTTCAGAAGGTACATGATGTCACCTTTTGGAGGGGACTAAGGAATCAATGATTTTTTATCAGTTAGTAGGGGTGCTGTGGCATACATGGCTCTGTGAAAACCTCATCTAGGATAGAAATATTTTATTCATTTATGTGGAATCTGCTAATGCCCAGGGTAGCTGTCGTAAACCAGAATTGGGGAAGTGTTTGGGGTGCATAGTTGTAACCACATGCCAATTGTTAAGGTGGTATATGCTTTTTAGTTGTAGTAAACAAGAGTACTTCTGTGTGGGATGTGGATGGTGAAGCTGTGTGCAATTTTGGGAAGCTACAGTGATGATGAAGATACTCACATTCGAAAGGTTCCTCTTTACCAGTCCTATGTACTTTGGTGCCTAGAAACCGATATGGCACGTGACACACATGGTTTCAATGCATTTATGACTTTACACAGTACAATGGATGGCAATAATATCCCAATGTTGTCCAAGTGTTGTCCAATGTTGTCCTCTAGAGAGGCCAAGTGAACTGTTGTGTGGTGTATTTTATGTGGCTTGCTGTTGGGCATAATGATTTATGGAGATTATCCTTGATGTTGCTCAGTCTGAATCTCTGTAGATGTTAGCTGTCAGTAATGTCATCAGTCACATAATAATGTACTTTCCAATTTGTAGGGACCAGTGGCGTAACGGAACTTGAGGGGGGCCCTCCTGCAAAGTACATGGAAGGGGGCCTGCAACTCGACCTACCACTTATGCTTAGGCGGCCCTTGGAGCTTGGAGGTCCCCCCGCACTGCGAGGGCTGCGGTGGCTTAAGTGACGCCACTGGTAGTAGTCCTCGTTTCCAATTGAGATTCGTCCTTCTTGTATGAATATGTGAGACTGTTGCGCTGCCATCAGGAAGAGGTAGATTCTTCTCACAAATTCTAATCCAAAAATCCATATTGTTCCTCCTCAAACCAGCCTTTGGAAGTGGTTGATACAGGTGTATTTGCTTTTATGCAGATGCAGTCAGTCGCTTGACAATAGTACCCCATTAATATCAATGTTCAATTTTGCCTCCTATTGCATGATGCTGTATCTGGTTTTCCCTTTTCGTTGTTAATCACTTTGCAAGTGTTTCTTTGTCGATGGGTTTGCAAAACGAATTAGATTATTTCAGTGCAAGGATTAAATTGTGCTTTTTAGGTTAAATTATGTTTTTTCAAAGCATATATTTGATGTTTTATTGTTTTTATCTTTTCCATTGGTGGGTCGACTGCCTTCTTCACTCTGCTTATTGAACACAGTCAAGTAATAGTGTTCATCTCTGCTGGAGGCCTACTTTTTTGCGAGTTTGTAAAGAGCTGTTAAGCGGAAAGGTCTAAGTCTGTGTGCCCCATATTTATGATGTTCACTTTCTGGGTACGATTATTGAAACTTTTGTTACTATGGTGTGCCAGTAATTCAGAAATCACAGTTGCAGGAGACTACAGCTTTACTCCAGTGGAAAGAAGGGCTCAGATTTACTACTATGTTGGGCTTATTGGGTTTTTGTTGCTTTTGTAATGCAAATCCAGCGCATAATGTTTTGGTAGCATATACTTTTCGATCCACATTGGAAAGCAACCCAAAGTACCAGAAACTAGCTCTACACGCTACTTTGCACCGTTTTGCAAGAGGTGGGCATTCCATGGGTGTTACTTGGGAGTCCCCGTGCAACCACCTTTGGGGCATATTATCAAGCCCGGCGTTAAAATTATCACCGCTTTAGCGGCAGAAAACTGCTGCTAAAGCGGCGATAATGTGCTTGATAATATGCCGCAGAGAATTCCAATAGAAGCCCATGTTGACACCAGAACATGTGCTTCTACGGGAATTCTCAAGGGCATATTATCAAGCCCATTATCGCCACTTTAGCGGCAGTTTTCTGCCGCTAAAGCGGCGATCATTTTAATGTCGTTTCTTGATAATATGCCCCCTAGGGTTTTGATGCACATCCATATCTACTAACATTGGTAGAAAGGGCCTTGCTCCAAAAACTTACACCTTCTAGACGTAGGTGATGGAAACTGTGTGAAGAGTTTTTAAAACTCTCCGTATTTTCCCAACTTTGCATGTGTACTGCACTGTACAGCACACATTCAAAGTGGGAAAAGTATTAAAGCATAGTTTTTGTACTGGAAAGGACCCCTTTCAATACAAAAATTTAGATTGAACCAACGCACACACTTTGGCACCATAATACCAGGGTGTGTCCGATGGCGCATGGCTGCCTAAAGTGCGCCAGTGGAGGGAGACAAAAAAGAGCGCCGTACCTTAGTAGATGTACGTTGTCCTGCGTTCTCTCTTTCACACAGCACAGTGCAGAATCTTTGGTTGCTGTGCTGCGCTGCACTGCCTGAAGTTACTGATTCTGTCCCATGATGTTTTTCTGCTGATAATGTGGGCTTTAGAGCTCTCTCATAGAACATGCTGAATACTTTGCAAAGGTGTAGCATTATATAAACATGGCACTTCCTGAATGCAAGTATTTTTATTTAGGACAGAAGGTATATTATTTGAGGAAAGTAATTATATGTTCAAAATATAGGGTGTCATGCTTTTAGATGTCTGGTGCTGCAATACAACCTTATCTGGCATATTGTTCACAGCTATGTTGTTCGTATTTGCTTATCAACTGAGCATTTGTTCAGGCAAATTGGAGTTTTAATATTTAAACACTTCAAGTAAATCAATACACCTACATGCAGCTCCCTTTTAATTTTGCAGTAGAGGTGGCAAACATGAAGAGCAACACATTATAAGCATGCTGTAGTAGCTATGTTTGTGCCCTTTGGGTGTATAGAATTAGCATTTCCCCTTCTACACATCATTGATTTATTTTGTTTTCTTTCCCATGTGGACAATAATTCAGCAGTATGAATCTTTAGTACTTGCTCATGTTTCTGCCTAAAAATGTCGAAGTAGTCTTAAAATATAAAGAACGTCCTTCCTTGTATTTTTAGGTTATTAGGATGATTTTAATTAATCTACAATAAAAGGTTTGAATTTGTAACTTTGTTAAATGTTGTCTTTTTTTCAAATACACGCACATTTTATGAGCACATTTAACTCATATACTTGCTGGAAATAGATAAGCAGAAGCTATCACAAGGGGAAAGGGTGAAGGCAGGAGCACATGCAGAAATGTGTACGTTATACTGTCGTGCAATAAATGTATGCGTATGTGCTTACACCCATCCCATAATTGCGAGATAAGCAAATATATTGAATATGAAAGGTGTACCTCGATTATTGTCAAATGGGGGTTGCTTTTATTTAGGGGGTTATTGCCTGTTGTTGCATGTACACCAAACAGGCGCTCAATATACTGAGCAATCTAACTTGGAATGAATCCTGGGACCAGCAAGTTTCACAGGGGTCACTGCAGTAAGTCACGTATCCCACTGAGCTATTGGGCTGCCAGGGTCGAACTTGGCTATAGGGGAACCAGGCAGTGAGCGATGGGCCGGTCTGACAAGTCAGTGTGTGGGATTTTTTGTGCACCTGTTTTATGGTCTGGTTGGCCGGTTTTTACTTTTGCTCTTCCTGATCTTCCTACTAACATTGCCTGTAGCAAACACAAATCCCTACATCCTCCCATAGCTTGCAAAACACCAATAGTGTGTCTTTACCAGTTCAAAACTGCTCTAATTTGCAAGTGCAGGCCACTTTTGTAGCTATCAGGGGCAAGATTTAGCAAAGTGTTGCATTGCCCTTGCGTCACGCAAGGTAACGCAAGGGCAACGTAACACTAAAATCAGATTTACCAAGCCATGCAAGGCCACCTTGCATGGCCCTGCGATGCTTGGTAAATCTGGATTAACGGCAGGCAGCGCATGTCACTGTCTTGCGTTACTCTTCTCCAGGGAGGTGTTCCATGGGTGCAGAGTTCGTTTTCACACACATCCACCCATGGATTTTGGCACATTCCCAGAATTACCATGAGTGGTAGACTGGGAAAAGCATCAAGATGCTATGCCTTTAAAGGGGAAGTGTAAAGAAATATCTTTATATCCCCTCATTTACTTCTCTTTCTACAAGTGCTGCAATATGCAGCACACATAGAAAGAGGAAGACCCTCAAATGATTATTTGTGTGCAGGAAGGCATCCCTTCCTGAGCAAAAACAAATTCTGCCTGCAATTCAGGCACCCTTGCACCAGGGTGTAAGGGTACCTGCATTGGTGCTAGGCAGCCAAAAGTGCACTAGTGCAAGGAGATAGCGGGAAATATCCATATCTTGACAGATATGGTGCATTCTTGCACTCTCCCTTTCACTCAGCAAAGCAAGGACTTATCCTGCAGTGCATTGCATAAAAGATCGATAAATAAGGCCCCTGGTTGACTAATAGAGGGCACTTTAATTTTGGTGCCCAGGCCTATTTTTTTTAACCAATTAGATCCTGCTTGCTTCTACTGGAATCTGCAGCTTGGAAACTGCACACTGATCGCTTCAAATATCCAAAGTTCCAATTCAGTTTAGTGCACGTCAATGAAAAGATCCAGCTGGACCAACCCTGCAATGTCAATGAACTTGACAAGTTACAAGATACATCAAAGGCACTTTTGCGTATAGGTACTGAGGCTCTGACCCTGCCAAATCAGTACACTACTGGACCTGGGAAGAACTCTGCTGGGTAAAGACTGCTGTGCTCTAAGGTTTGCCACTTTGCCTTGACTGAATGTTCTGAGGAACTGCTTCTCTGCTTTGCTGAGCTGCCCTGCTACCTGCTGATCTCTTCCCTGCTGAGGACAAGGACTGGACTAATCTCAATTGAGCCAGAGTGACTCCAAGTACTTATAGGGTTGCTTCCTCTTTTCTGAAGTCTCAGGGACACAAAAAACTTCCTGGAATCCTGCTGGTGCTGTTGAACTCTGCTGTCTGTGAGTCCTACCCTTTCCAGAGAAGCCCCCTCCCGTCCTTGGACTCAGAAGTGGGTTCTGCAGTTGATTTCTGCAAAAACTGATGCATCATTGTAGGACCTGGCCCTTTTGACTAAAGTTCCCTAAACTTTTTGCTTTCCCCCTAGACTTTTTTTCTGACATGGCGTTGCCAACTGGTAATCGGTTTTCCATGATTGGTATATTTGCCTTACTAGTAAAATCCCTAGTAAAGTGCACTATGTGTGCCAGGGCTGCGAATGCAAATGCTACTAGTGGGCCTGCAGCACTAATTGTGCCACCCACACCAGTAGCCTTAAAAAGGGAACTCAGACCCGCCATTGCAGTCAGTTTGTTAAACTGCAATGTTGTTCTGACAAGTGCACCCACTTGCCAGACCTTACCTTTCCCTTTCTATGCACATAAGACACCCCTATGGTAGGTCCAAGGTACCCCCTGGGTAGGGTGCAGTGCATGTGAAAGGTAGGACATGTACTAAGGTGTGTACCATGTCCTGACAGTGAAATAATCTCCATTTCGCTTTTCACTGTGGAAAGGCTATCTTGCCCATAGGACAGAATGGGGAGGCTGTGTAATATGTTTTCGAGACTATCTTCCCAAAGGCTTAAGGTGGAGAGCTGAAGTTGTGTGCCTGAACTCACAATGTGATAACACATCTTTTTATGAAGGTGGTTTTTGCATTATGTGTTTAGAAGACACTCTTTTAGAAGTTGCTGGGTTTTTGTGCTCTAACATGTCTGTGTGTCTCTGCCTGGTTGTGGATTGACTGTCTGGAATTGAAAGCGATAGGATCTGGGGAATGTCTTGACCCAGGGGATAAGGTGAGACAGCAACAGGCTGACCTGCCTCTGGAGTGTAGGGAAAGGAGTAGCCCCTAGAGGTGAAGAGGCCTGGGTTGCTGCAATAAAACAATTGTCCTATATACTGCTGAGTGATTGAGAATCCAGACCCCAACTAATCAAAGGAAGAAAGTGTCATTGGCAGGGAGGCACCCAGAACTGGTTTGAACACGGGTCAATTCCCCTGAACACAAAGACTTCAAAGCCATTGAAGGGTATAACTATGAGAGCTGAAGCCCCTGAACTTTGGAGAATGGCTTGTCCTGAAGTAACTTATACCTAAGGGTCCGAGGTAAGCTGGCTCACTGTTGAGGAAACTCAGGAAAACAAAAGTTTCCAGGAGAGTCTCAGTGACGCTGTGTGTGTGTGCTTTTTGCAGCCTGAGACCCTCGTAAGGCATGCCCTGTGATCATGGGCACCTGGAGTCCAAGCGAGGATCAGCGACGCTGTGTGTGTGTGCTTTTTGTAGCCTGAACCCTTCATGAGGATTGTCCTGTTATCGTGTGCACCGGAATCCAAGTGAGTCTCAACGACACTGTGTGCATGTGTTTTGTGCAGCGTGAGACCTTTGTGAGGATTGCCTTGTTATCTTGCACACCTGGAATCCAAGTGAGTCTCAACGACGCTGTGTGCATGTGCTTTGAGCAGCGTGAGACCTTTGTGAGGATTGCCTTGTTGTCGTGCACCCAGAATCCAAGTTAGTCTCAGCGACGCTGTGTGTGTGTGCTTTGTGCAGCCAGAGACTTTTGTGAGGATTGCCTTGTTATCGTGCACCCAGAGTTAAAGTGAGTCTCAGCAATGCTGTGTGCATGTTGTTCGTGCAGCCTGAGACCTTCGTGAGGAGTGCCCGGTAATCGTGCACCCGAAGCTCAAGGTAGTCTCAGCGGCACTGTGTGCGTGTGCCGTGTGGCAGCCTGAGATCTTCATAGCAATAGCGGCCCAGACCGGCAGCCCCTGGGGAGCTGAGCCGCCGGCTCGAGCCCGCCGTTGCTAATTCTCAAAGATTGCATCGGGGCCCAAGTCGCTGGAAGAGGAGAGGAGAGTGAGGTCGCGCCCCCCCAGGTAATATGTGTCGACGCCTGGGGCGGGGTGCGGGCTTGGAGGGAGACACTCTCGGACTCTCTCTCATCCCAGCAGCTCGAGCCTCTGCTTCAGCTCATATCACGGCCCGTACTGGCCATGGGAATGGCAGTACCAGGGCCGGAGTGCGGAGCTGCACTTTTTGTCATACTATACCCGTGTTGGGGGCAACTGTTGACAGATGCTGACTGAGAGTCAGAAAGAGTGGTGGAGAGACCGCCTTAGGCTCCGTGATCGGTGCTGGAGTGTATTACGTATTACCTTATGTCTGCACAACGGAGTACCTGATTGTCATATTACACATTGCATCATTTTTGCATATCAAATTACCTGATTAGTGTATTACGCATTGCATTATTCCTGTATAACAAACTACCTGATTAGTGTACTACACATGGCATCATTTCTGCATAACGAACTACCTGATTGTCGTATGACGCATTGCATTGTTTCTGCATAACGAACTACCTGATTAGCATATTACGCATTGCATTATTCCTCCATAATGAACTACCTGATTAGTGTATCATGCATTGCATTATTTCTGCATAACGAAGTACCTGGTTGTTGAGCTATGCATTGCATTATTTTTCCATTGCAGGGTGCCTGATTGTTGCGTTATGCAGTGCATTACTTTTTCATTGCAAAGTGCCTGATTCTAGCATTATGAACTGCATAACATTGTATTAGGACTACAGTGGAATGTTTAGAAGTGCTCATTAATATCGCCAGAACTGACAAGGGCTGGCCGGCCTAACAACCAGCCA
Organism: Triturus cristatus; assembly: GCF_964204655.1. Taxonomy (NCBI): domain Eukaryota; kingdom Metazoa; phylum Chordata; class Amphibia; order Caudata; family Salamandridae; genus Triturus; species Triturus cristatus. Next base: position 886,313,316 of record NC_140583.1, read on the forward strand.
AGAGGAATATTACATATACTTATTTGTTGGATGTATATCACGTGGTCTTATCGTATATCCTTTTATATAAAATGTATACTCGTTTTTATAAAACTTTTGTGGCCTTGAAGATAAGCCTGGCTGCTCGTGCCAAGCTACCAAGTGGGTGAGTGGGGGCTATCTCAGAAGGTGTCCTTCCTTTCGCTGACGTGGAAACGCGGGTCCCTATTTGGCCTAAGATACCTACCTCAGCCAACCAGGTATCATGGGTCTAACAATTGTCTTGACTGTATGAGAAATTTCACTACATTGCCCTTCGACGCCGACACAGAGACTGCTCTATGGCAGCAGATCCACAGCCTTCATGTCTTGACCACGACGCTCTGTGTGACTTGACAATGACACATTGCATTTACTGCAATGAAGCTCGATAACGAAGCCAGACACCCTTTGTCCGACTTGACGACAACGCAGTAGGCTCTCGACGAAGACACTTGCTCCAGCCAAGGTATTTCTTCAGCAGGACCTGTCTGCGTCATGTAGCCTTCCTGCCCTCCATCGCAATCAGGCTGAACTTTGGATTTTTACTGGTCCCTCGCGACCTTAAGTAACCTTTTGACTGCTATTTACTTCTAAGCACTATTTGATTTATTCTTTAACAATTCATATCCCAACTTCCACTTATTGAATTTTTGCCGTTTCGGTTGTTTTACTCAAATAAATACTCTCTATTGTTCTAATTCTGTGTGGAGTCTTTTGGTGTTTTCATCGTGTTGCTGTGTCTGTGTTTTTCACAATACTTTACACATTGCCTCCTAAGTTAAACCTGCTTGCTTTGTGCCAAGCTACCAGAGGGTGAGCACAGGCTAATTTAAAGTGTGTATCTACCTTACCCTGACTAAGATTGTGGTCCCTACTTGGACTTAGGGTGCAAACAGCAGCCAACTAGAGGCCCAATTTCTAACACTCTCCACATTGCTATGCTCTCTTTTTCTTACATATGATTATTTATTTATGTGCTTGTTTGTAAAATGCTGGCTTGTGATAGACTGTTATTCCTTAGTGCTGGGAATGGAACAGGCAGTAGTTCATTATGGTTATTCGTCCCCTTCTTGGAAATTTTTGTGACCAAGTTAAAGTCGAATGGATCAAGTAGTTAAAGACTTCAGGCCCGAAATTTGGCGAGTAGCTAATAGCACCCAGCAAGTCCCTGTCAATTCATGAAGGGTGTAGATGGTTCAGTGTGATATTTGAATGGTAGGAAAGACATTTCTAATAATTATTTTCTGAAATTTGCTAGGATGGGTTGATTTCCCGGAATTGGGCTCTGAACGTTTAGCATTCAGACTCCTACCCATGGGAATAGCAAACATTGGTGCAGTAGATGTGGTTGCACCTGGGCCCAGAGCCTTGGGGGGGCATTGAACCCTAGTTATTGCTGTATTTTACTTCACCAACAGTAGTCAAAGGAGCCGTTTTACTAGCTTGTGCCATGCCCCAAGGTATCCTTACTACACAACTGCTCCTACCACTGCTTACCTCTATAGTTTGTGTTACTTTACTTTACGATCGTTCAAAGCATAGCTCAGGCACAGAGTTTGATCATGGTTTGGGCATTTTCCCTCCTAGGTTTTGTAAAGTCCATAGAAGTGTCAACATCACCCAGTGTGGGGAGGTGTGACATGAGATGATTTCTTTATGTTGAAGGAGGGACAAATAGAGACTGGCGCTCAGTGCAGCCAATAGGATGAACTCAATTGCTGTCTCACACAGCAATGAGAATGGAGGTTAAAGGGATATGGGAAGGGGGTATGGTTCCCTATGGACTGAATGAGTATCATTGAGTTGGATAACAATGAACACCTTTAATTCAACACCACTTTGCTCCAAGGTGTTACCTTATATATGTTATGTTACAATGTGACTGTCATTGAGAAAACAAAGCGGAAGTTTTTGCAGTTCATTGAGAAAGACGAGATGCTTTTTGAAGGTTCTCCAACATCTACTGATATTACCAGGTAGAGAACTTAACAGATCTACTTTGCAGTGGTAGTTCGTAAAGGGGCTGGGACAGGTGTCACACGCGTGCACTCTCATTTCCACCCATTCAGTCACAAGTGCCTACACATACACTCACCCAACCAAAAACACACATTGTCACACCCATCCATTCACAAGCGCACATACTATCACCCACCCGTTCACAACACATAAACACACACTTGCACATCCTCAACCATACGTGCACAAATGAGTATACATTCATACATACATGCATGTAACCAAACATTTAAAAAAGCATTTACTAGCTGTGGTGGTAGAACCAGCATGGGGTGGGAGGTGGAAGCAGAAGACACCAGAAGGAGCTGGATGCTCTGAGGAGGAAGGCAAAACTAGAAGATCCTGCTGCCTCTTCTCATTGGTTAACCTTGTCATGGCTCAGGACATTTTCTAACTTCTCACAGAGTGGGGTTGGGTCAGTGAGGCTTGCTGATGTCACCCCACTCTCGGAAAAAGGTGCATTGATGAAGCTGGGCTCAGGCTGCCAGGCGCCTTTGCATGATTGCATGATCGCAGGTAAAGCACCTGGCTGCCTGACCCTGACATGGCGAGTGTCTGTGAGGCTGAACTTTGCTCAGCATGACATACATTCATCATGGAAAATGGACGGTGGAGCCCAGCTTCCCATGATTACGACCACCCGTGTTAATTTGTAAAGCACTGATTCACCACTCAAACAATTTATTCGCAATGACAACTGATATTGTTACCCAGGGAATGAGTTTACTAGGATTTGAGCCACATTGTTAAACATATTCTCCATTAGTGGCACCATTAAACTACCGAGCCACGAGAGTGGCGTAGCTTACCTTTGCAGATTTAAAGTTTAGGCTCTTGTTCGATGGTCTGTTTTTCTCTGCATAGTGAAAACGATCCATTTTCAGAATGTGGAGGAACAAGGAAATAAACCGGAGATCTGTATTACAAGTTGTGGGCTTAATCATTGGTTTGAAATCTTGGACTAATCCCTAAACCATCATCTGAAACGAATGACAATTCCAGGAGTGCAGAAATAGAGTTTCAGATAATAGACAGACACAGCAAAGAACCGAGAAAAAAATAGTTCCAAGTTAACTACTCCTGCAAATAACAGAGACTGAAGTAGTATATTTGAAAAATAATCTAAATATGAAAACAATATTAAGTAGAAGGAATTATATTAAAGCTTTAGAACAAAAATTACATTTCAGAAGTGGCATCGACTGAACATTTTGTAATTAGCTGAAGAATTATGTGCGATTTTTTACTGGTCTCTATCCATCAACACATTTTAATTGATTGAACACGAAACATTTTTAAAAATGTGTTTTAAAGGTTTAATGTGACATAGATTCAAAGACATTTATCTTTTTTTCCACTCAATTAAACATATTGTTCACAGATAATATTCTTCTGACACCCTAGGTAAAAATTAAAGTCAAATGCAACCAACTCAACCCTTAACAGGAGAAATATATAAATTCATAGCTCTTCAGAAATCAATACTTTATGGTTTACAGTGCCAGTGCCCCATCATATGCAACTATGTTGGATACAAAAGCAAGTGCATTGCCGTTGTTGGCCAGATTTTGTGCTCCTTGGGTGTCTGGTGCGAATCCTTACTGTAATACCTGCTTGTAAGGTCTGAGAAGACTCCTTCCACCCTGTGCCAGAGAATTTAGTGATCTTTTTGAGTTGCACAAATGGTGTGGATGACCCAAGAATGCCTAAAGGTTGCATTTTCATATCACAATAGTCCCTAAATAGTACTCTGGGTCAGGAAAGGTGTTTGTCGAGAAGCTCGGAAATATGTGGTAGTAAATAGAGTGATTTCTTGCAAAATGTATGATAATTTGCAATGAAACACTAATTTTTCATGAGCTCGCTCACATAGAAGTCTAATCCTAGGCCTGTATTATCATAATGCCGCACCTTCCCTGTTTGCAGCACTGTGCACCTTTAAACACGTGCACCAGGCGCCAAACATTGACGGTGCACCCAATGATGGTGAATGTGCTGCCCTCAGGGCAGCTACACACTCGCATTGCCCTGGGGGCAGCACATTCAAGCGAAATACGCAGCGGCTGCATCAAAGCCACTCCGTGTTTTACAGTGCAGGCAGCACCCACCTGTACTTTCAAGAAAAATTAGAGATCCGGTTTGCAAGCAGGTGCAGTGAATTACTTCAAATGTATGAGGCGGTCCACGGGACCCCATTTTACCCCTGCAGAAGGCATGTTTGCTGCTACTACCGTGTCCATGAGAAGGCACAGGTGCAAAGGCAAAGTGAGTCCCTCATTTACACAGGGCCACACCTCCATACAAATTAATGAATGCCCTCTTGACATAGCACTGGTAGTATGTATGCACCAATGCTATCGGTAGTACAGAAGGGGCCGTACAAGCAGCTGCATCCCCTTCTGTGCTAGCAAAGTGCTCCAGGGGCACACAAATCGGGGAACATGCCTGTTGTACCCCTGGGGGAGTAATACAGCCCCTGAAGGAGTAGTAAAATAATCTAATCAGCAGGGAAACATTCAGCTGACAAATGAGGGATAAGCCCAGTGAAGAGGGTGTGAAAGGTCTGTCAAAGGAGCCTCCTGAGGGGAGTTGGGAACTTCAATGTACCCCAGTGTTTAATCCTGAGTTTATGGACTATGATAGGACAGCGTTATGATGACAGAACCTTGGAGGCAGAGCTGTGCAGACAGTGTGAAGGAAATTTCCTTCACAATCAGAATAACTCTGGAACGCCCAATTGAGCTTCAAGTAGTAATTCATTCAACTGTGACTGCTATTTGTTGTCCTTGTTTGTCTTTGTGTGTGATGAAGAGTTTAACTCCTGGTAGAGTAGTAAACAAATGTAATCATAAATGGAAAACATCTGCAGAATCAGAAAAAGAGGTAAGAGATGCTGTGACATAAGGCCTGATTTAGAGATTGGCCGAGAGCGTACTCCATCACAATTGCAACAGAGTATCCCCTATGGTAAACCCTTGGTCCATCCGCCTATAAATTGGACCTTCAGTATCTCAATAGCAAGCTTACTCTGGCTCAGTCTTCAAAATAGATCTGGCAATTGGAATGCCAACCCAAATTACAGTGGGTAGGCAAATGACTAGTTTTCACTGTAAAACCTAACAGCAAGTGTCAGGGTACCACAGTTTCCAACTCCTCGGGATGGCGCTGATGCTCTATGGGGTCCACCTCTCAACTGCGCCCATTCCGGAATATGTATGATACACTCGGACGAATGAGGTAGTTAAGTGAGGGAAGGAAACGGTAGTAACGGCAAGGAGGGAGACCTGTAAATACAGAAAACACACCATGAAACAGTCTGCATTTATAACCCCATCTAACTCTCCAATATGCAATCCCCTCCCTTGTTCTCAATATACCTGCAAAAACATCAGAGGCAACAGTTTTTTCTAATAAATGAGAACAGGAATGTACTCCACTAGATGATGCAGAAAACGCCGTGGAAGAGAGCCTAGCAAAGTTTTGCAGGTTTAACAGTAGGAAAACTAATGAAAACGTCTAGCAAAGGGCAGCACAATCCTGTTCGTGCTTAATGCCAGAGTGTCTTCCAGAAGCCCAAAAGAAAGGGAACAGCAAACTAAGGTCAATGGTATTCCTAAAGGAGAAATGCGGGAATACTCCGTACGGTAACTCAAAACACAGAAAATGAACTAAAGTTACAACAATCAGCGCTTCTCTGCACAAGACCTCCGATTTAGTGAGAGTCCCAGCCAACAGAGAAGCCGTAGCCGATCTTACGCTGCCGCAAAGTAGAAGGCTGCACGCAAGTGAGAATTACGGTTTCAGAGCTAGGAGAATCCAACCTCTTCCTCCCTTGAGGGAATCTGAAGCCGCACGCTATCCTCCCGTAGAGCCCAGAAATCCTGGGGCGGTCCTGTAGAGCCGCACGCACTCCTCCCGTAGAACCCGGAAATCCTTGGCTGGTCCTGTAGAGCCACACACACTCCTCCCATAGAGCCTGGAAATCCTTGGGCGGTCCTGTAGAGTCGCTGGAATATCGTCGGTTCTTCGAAAACTCAAAAGCCAAAAACATGAATCATCGGCAGCGTTCACCTGGGTCTGTTAGCTTATATCCGCCCTGATGATTGTCACGTCGGTCACATGGGGCGTGACTTCCGGGTCCTCATGGGAACTGTAGTTTTTGTAGTTACGCGCGTCAGACCGAGATCCTGTTAATTGGCGAACAGCGTCTTACCGGTTCCACGCGCATGACAGCGAGGGACAGTAAACCCATTTAAAAGGCCCCCACACCAGGGGAGACAACTGATATGGGGATCATTATTTTTTTATTTTTAAGACACAAACTCCCACTTTGGGAGTTTGTGTTCGAAATACCAAAAACAAATTAAACGTTTGATGCGCGCACGTCAATTTTACAACATTGTCCATCAAACTTTTAACAGACTGGTAAGAAGCTCTGTGATGGCATCTTCTGCCAAGGACTGGAGATGTCCACAGGGCTCGTTGATAACTCTCAATGTGGAGGATGGGTTCTCCATCAAGGCAATGGGATATTTTAATCCGTTGCCATGAAGCAGTTCAAACCGTACTCGACAATCTAAATCAGGCCCGGAATCTAAAAAGTTAGGATTATAGCAATGTACTCTAACCAGGGTTTTAATAGTACAATGTCTCTTCTTTCAAAGGGCACTTGGTCCTAGCTAGTGTTTTTGAAACAGATGTTGGCCTAAAATGTGAACCCCCATGACCACCAACCTCAAGCTGTGTATGTGTTGTTGATCCTGGTCTTGGAAGTATTTGTCAGTATACATCTAGGGCGTGATTTTTCTTCCATTGTACCAAGATTTACGCTTTTAGGTGGTCATCAGTTTTCACTGGCTTTCTGAATCTTTGATCTATCCTCTTCCTGTTGTTGTTAGAATGGTAGGTTGTACCTATTTAGGAAGATCCTGCAATTAATATCCACCGATTGTGAGGGCTTGAGATGTGTATCATATCTTTGTTCTTATTGAAATTGATCAGTGTCTATACTTTCAGTTTTAGTGCTTGCTATTAAAAATCACCATCTTTTGCATGGAATTCCCCTGATTCTTGCCTTTTCTTTGGAACATGTTTTTGCTGGCCGTAGGATTTGGCACAATTTAATCTTGCTAAAAGTGGTAAAGTGCTTGTGCTCTGCTCTCTAAGCATGTGAGCACTGGCATTACCCTAATTGGCACATTTAATTTACATATAAGTCTCTAGTAAATTATATCAAATGTACGACTGGACTATGAATTAAATGCTACCAGATGGCTGCACCACTCATTGTGCCACCCACTAAAGTAGCACTGAAAAGCATGTCTCCAGGCTTGCCAATTCAGCTTAGCAAAACAAACCTTTTGCCAGGCCTTAACATGTCATTTTAATACGTATAAGCCAACCCTAAGGTAGGCTCTGAATGCCCATAGGGCAGGGTGCATGATATTCAAAGAGTAGGGCATGTATATTTAAAGTTTTAAACATCCTGAGAGTGAATACTCTCCTAAACCATTTTGACTGTAGCAAGGCTGAATCTTCCATAGGAAAACACTGGTTTACATTATAGCAACATGCAGTGCTTAATTTCAGTTTGGGACCACCAAGTGAAATGATTCAATGGCTCATTTTAATAGTAATTTAAAATCCAACTTAATAGTCAAGTTCGATTTTATAGTTCTATTTTGGAAATGACACGTTAGAACAGTGCAATTTCCGTGACTAAAGCTAAAAGGGCCTTTCTGCCAGAATCCAGTGTCACATGACTGCTAGTGGCTCCCCTGTGGTGAGATGTGGATTGCTTCCTGGCAATGCACAAAGAGCTTGGGTGTGTATTTTTCTCCTTGGGTAGGATGGCCTTGGGGCTGTTTCCAGCCCCTTCCTAAGCTACAAAGAATGCCTACCCGGTCACTGGGAGATGCAACTTACACCTAGGCATGTCTCCCCATGCTTTCTCAGAGAAGTTGGCTCCGAATCCAGTTGGAGGGGTGGCTGCCCCAGAACTGGTTTAGAGTAACAACAAAGGAGGGGTTGCCTTTTATCACAGACACACCTCTAGGTGTGGGCACACGGAGCTGTGAATGAAGGAATATTGGTTCTGCCATGTTGGGTTTAGGGCAAAAGGGGTACTGTAGCGTAGTATAAATGAAACAGGAAGTGCTGCAAACATGGGTTTGGGTCATCCCTGGGAACTTTGACCCCATTGGTTAGAGGTCAGCCAGGAGTTCCCCCACCCAAAGGAAGGCACTTGACATAAAGGTGGCACCCCCTATACCCACCTCAAATCCCCCCTGGTCCTGTGAAGATCAAACAAAGGGCTGCCCTGCAGTCTGAAACTTGAAGGAAGACTGGCCATGATTGCCTTGAACCCAGAAGTGACTCCAAGGATCAATTGGAAGACCTTTTGAGCGACAGGGACACAAAAAGCTTCCAGAGACCTCTTTCCTTGCAACTGCCCAGCTGACCAGTTACAAGTGGACCTGCCCAACTTTGCTGATGTCCCCTGTTGAAGTTAGTCGTAAAACTCAAGTGGTGCCTGCCTGGTACTGGACTCCTGGCTGGTTTTAGAATGTACTCATCCTGTGCTCAAAACTGCAAGAAGTGGGATTTGAAATCTTTTGTATACACACTGTAAAGAGAATGGGGGGACAAGGAGCGGGATAAGTAGGAGAGGGAGAAGGTCCTGTACCGGTGCTCCTGAAATCAATCCACATACAAATTAAGGTAACAGTTCCTAAAGAAATATATATGCCAGTATGGTCTACTAAGCAGGGAAGAAAAAGGGGAGGGGAAATGACAAGTTGTCTCAGATGAGGTTCGCAAGTGGTAATGTGGTGGAGACTAGAGACTCCTGGATGGTACTAGAAGTGCCCTCACACACCCTTGCGGGTGCAAAGCATCATCATCGGGCTGTGCTCCTCGTGGGGGTGGCGCTGCAGTCCCTCACGGGCCCTAAAAGGGCTCTCTATCGGAGATCTTTTGGTGGAGTCGCCGTAGTTGTGCGTGTGGGTGTGTGGGGAGGGGGGGTGTGTAGTGGTGAAAACTAAAAAGACCTAATGGTGCCCTAACTATTTATTGGTGGGCCCAGGAGGAGGAGGTGGGGGAGGTTGTCTGTATCCTCCTCGGTACCTTGGTTGTCTATTGTCATAGCTGGAATTGCTATTACTCGAGCCTGATGAGTGGTTGCTACTAGCATCATCCGAAGTCTCAGGGGTTTGACTGACATAGTCTTCTTTCGTGTATGGAAAGATTTTCTCTTTATCGAATCTTTTCACGTCCTTCTGAAGTTGGTGGATCTTTTGTTTAGTCAGGTACTCCTTATGGTCATTCATTTCCTGATTGATCTCAGACAGGCGTGACTTAAAGGTGGTGATAGAGATGCCTGTCTTCAGTTTGTTCTCGGACTGTGTAATTAGTATTAGGAGTTCATCCGATAATCTTTTGGCTGTGTTAATGATCAACACCAACCAATCCCTCGTGCACTTCCATGCAATGCGGGACCATTCCCGTCGGAAAGTGATGTCTTCAAGGAAAATCCGTGGTGAGAGTGTGACAAGTAGACCATTTGGAGCAATATTGGCTCTTAGGTACTCTGTCATAATTGTACCGTGTAGGGCTGTTTTAATTTGTAACCTCCTCAGAGTTTGTAAGGCTTTCCAGTCATCGTCCCTGCTGCCTGATGGAAGGTTGCCGTCCTCTGATAGCAAAGAGGGGGCTCTAAGGATTTCGGCTACTGTCTCGTCATCGAAGCACAGGCCGGGGTCATCCATAATGGGTCAGGGGTCTGGAGATGTTAGAGGAACTGTAGAGTTTGTGATGTCTTGTTAGCAGTGTGGGGGGGGAGGAAGAAGGCGAGTGGTTTCGTTTACCAAGCAATAAGAGACGAAAAAAGAGGGAGAGGGGTTGTCCCACGGCTAACTGCCGTTCTAATATGTATACACACAGTAAAGAGAATGGGGGGACAAGGAGCGGGATAAGTAGGAGAGGGAGAAGGTCCTGTACCGGTGCTCCTGAAATCAATCCACATACAAATTAAGGTAACAGTTCCTAAAGAAATATATATGCCAGTATGGTCTACTAAGCAGGGAAGAAAAAGGGGAGGGGAAATGACAAGTTGTCTCAGATGAGGTTCGCAAGTGGTAATGTGGTGGAGACTAGAGACTCCTGGATGGTACTAGAAGTGCCCTCACACACCCTTGCGGGTGCAAAGCATCATCATCGGGCTGTGCTCCTCGTGGGGGTGGCGCTGCAGTCCCTCACCGTAGGAAGCCCAACATTACTTTTTATGTTTTATTCTCTCCCTCTCCCCCACAGGTTCGACGTCTAGGACACGAATAACCCGTGATCCTCCAACTATCCTTTTTTGTGTGTCTCTGGGATTACAGAATACTCCCCCTCTTTTTTCTGAATCCCTTCCCTTACTTTGTAATCACCACCTCGGTCCTGACGAAGCGCTAGGATCCATTAGGGACCGGCAACAGCGCGAAACATGTTGACCACCACTTGTACCCCCTCTCTCTCACTTTAAACCCTCACTCTTACGGGTCGAGAGTAGTGGGACGTATTTACCGTTTTTCCCCACTCTGTATGTTTATATAACATCAATCCCCGTTAATTTTTAATAGACCTCCTGGGCCCACCAATAAATAGTTAGGGCACCATTAGGTCTTTTTAGTTTTCACCACTACACACCCCCCCTCCCCACACACCCACACGCACAACTACGGCGACTCCACCAAAAGATCTCCGATACCCCTACTGGTAACAGGAGTCTCTAGTCTCCACCACATTACCACTTGCGAACCTCATCTGAGACAACTTGTCATTTCCCCTCCCCTTTTTCTTCCCTGCTTAGTAGACCATTTGAAATCTTTTGCCAACTTTCTACCTGGAGAGCCAACAGAGACCACAGCTGTCGAATCGCCAGTTGGCCTCAGCTTGCAGGTATCTAAGCCCCAATGTAGAGGGCTTCATCAGGACCAATACTAAGCATCATGCGATTGACATCGAGATCTTCCCGGCAACAGACTTTGCCCACTCAGAGCTTTCCCGCCTTCAAAGATAACAGCAACGAAACCCTGCTCTTCGGCATCCCACTGTCGTCAAGCTCTGCTTCGAATCCAATTTCCACCTTGCCCCACTGGCAACTAGTCGATTACCACTTTTACTCCATAAAGGTTTCTAACTCTAAAGGTAAACTTACCATGGGACAAACCTGCTCCCTGTATACAATCAGCAATCCATCGCAATTTGGGCAACCAGATTACCGCAGTTGATGCTTTGTGCTTTTTGGTGTTATTATTAATTCAAACTATAAAAATGTATGTTTTTGGTTCTACTTATTAACGTTTTGTTGTGTTGGTGTTATTGTATTTATTAAAATATTGTACATTTTTGTAAATGAGTTTAATATTTTTCTTGTGTTGTGTTTTCACTTAAGTACTTTTATACCCTTTAGGGGTTGCATAAATACATTACACATTGCATCTAAGTGAAGCCTGACTGCTTTACACCCAGATACCAGAGGGTTAAGTACAGGTTTATTTAGTGACCTCAGTGGTTCACCCTGCCAAGGATTGTGGTTAATATTGAGGTGTATTCTTACACCCTCAGATAATAATCCACTTTCTTAAACTTGGTGTTAAATTGTATGAATGTGTTTGTATGTGTGTGTGCATGTGTGTGTGTGTGCATATGTGTGTGTGTGTGTGCATGTGTGTGTAAGAGAGAGAGAGAGAATGATAAACGGTGAGAGTGAGAGTCTTTCAGAGATGGATTGAGAGAGAGAGAGAGAGTCTGTTATAAATGGCGATTTCTGGCTGGCTAGGGCTTGCGCCAAAGCCAGGCAGAAACCACCACTCTAGTCAGGGCTGGGGAGTTACACGCCAAAGATAACCCCTGCTCAACCCCTTGGTAGCTTGGCACGAGCAGTCAGGCTTATCTCTGAGGCAATGTGTAAAGCGTTTGCGCGCGCACCCAGCAACAACACCCCAGGCCCACCACAAAAGAAACTCCACACAAGGTATTATATAAAAATAGCCTTTGTATTACCAAAACACATTAGATAAGAACACACACTTTACAATGTGCCAACAGGCACGGGCAGAGTTTACAAGGGATTATATGTACAGGGGACAGGGCCACATGGACCTTTGTCAGGAATTAGCACTTTGTAGAAATTAGCACTTAGAACATAGGAATAATACTTTAGAACATAGCACATACAATCACTGTAGCACTAAATAACATATGTAGCACACGACCAGTAACTACTGGTAACAGGTAAGTACCACCTACGCAACCCTAACCACCTTAGGAAAATATCGCGCAGGGAACCAGGACCTCACTAGCACCACCTGTACTAGGAGAAAACAACCACCTAAGTATCACAATACCTGTAGGGGTAAACGCACATTACACATGATGCATCACATTCAGAGGTGTAGGGAAGGAAAACGCATGATGCATAAAATACATTCAGCGGTGTAAAACAAGGCACATGACGCATAAAAACATTCAGAGGTGCAGGTTAGGAACAGTAGCGCAAAACTCACATTAGCCACCACCTGTGGCAGTCCCTAGGCCAACTGGCCTTGTCGGGGCTAGGACACCCTGTGTCCAGCAGAGTCAGGGCAAGACTGCGCACGCAGTCAGGGCAAAGCGTAAACCAAAACGCAGAGGCCACAACCTAAACGTTGCAGCTGCCCACTAAGTGCTGGGCAGCTGGGAAAAGGAGCAGGGGCACCACTGTGCCTTGAACACGAGTTTGTCCGTCCTTGGAGCCTTCTAGGCTCTGTACAACTATCTGCCCCATCGTTGGAGTCTCTCTGGACTCGAAAATACTGCCCACAACCGTTGGAGTCCCACGCGGGGGACTCGTGAGCCTCGCAGGCTCTACCCACACAGATGGCCCCCTGAGCCTTGCTGGCTCTGCAACAACTGGGTGGGGGGCGCGTTGCAGGCTCGTTAGCTAGTGCGAGCCCCGTTGGAGTGCACCAGGGCTCAGTAACAGAACAGGCTGCCCCGTGCACCCTCCCGCACTCACCGGAGCGACGACGCTGTCTCTGGTCGAGGCGGGAGGCTCTCTGCTCCCCTCCGGCGGCGCTGACATCTCTAAAGGCGGCGGGGCTCTCCTCTTCCTCACGAGAGCCCCGCTCGAGCAGCCAGTACCTCGGGGACCCTTCTCTTCTCCGGCGAGGGCACCGGGGCGCAGGGTAGGCTCCTGCCTGCTCCGGGGCCCTTCGGAGCGAGGCGGGGTAGGCTCCCGCCCTCCTACTTCCTGTTCCGGTTGTCCCGGCGGCCCGCCTGACTTCCTGGATGTCCCGGCCCGGGCTGCAGCGGTGATTTTTAGATCTCGGCAATAAGAGGGGTAGGCTCCCTCGTGATGCAGTATACGGCGGGGTGGGCACCCGCCGTAGGAATATTTAAATAAGCGGGGTGGGCACCCGCCAACAAGCACACAGTGCGGGGTGGGCACCCGCTTTGAATATCGCAAAATAGCAGGGAATCCCTACGTCGGGGTTCCCTCGCTGAAAATTGCAGCGCCGCGCTGCTGGCCCCAATTAAAGCGCTCCTAGCGCTATAAGTGAATGAAAGGCGCTTCTAGGCGCCCTAGGGGGAAAATAAAGTGCTCCCAGCGCCTAAAGGACGATCCCAACAAAGTCCAGCAAAGTTCTCCCCTGCATGCAGCAGGGCAGGGGTGGGGGGCAAGGTTGGACCCAGAGCCAGCTCACTGGGCCTCCAGGCAGGGAGGTAGTCCAAGTGGCGGTCCTCTGGTCCAGCAGCAGCAGCCCCCCTCAGGTAGGATCCTGGAAGAGAACAGATTCTGTGGGGACACAGCCCCATTTTTATACAGTAAAACCCTTTGTCTCAGGGTGCAGGGAAGGGGCGAACCAGTTACAACTGGTTCCTGAGCACTTTGTTTTGCTCAGCCCCTCTCCCTATTCAGAGTGCAGGCCAGGGTCATCAGTCGCACCACAGGGGGCGGAGCCAGCATTGTGTGGGGAAAACCCAGCCCTATTCAGGACCCAGGTGGACTCCTCCCACCCATCTAGGTGCTGATCTCCCTATTCACCACTGGGTGACTGCTCCTGACTCTGGGGATTCCCTAGCCCGTCACATGACCTCAGCCAGCCAATCACGCGACAGGCAGTCACTGAACATTTTACACTAATATGCCAACTCCTAGAAGTGGCACTTCCGCACATGACATAATCACGCATCATACATCATTGCGAAGCATTTAATCACCCGAGTCCGCACATACCAAACTCGAGCCTGCACACCCCACGCATCAGGAACTACCAGGGACACATACATTCCCCATGCATTCCTATGGGAGGGCAGGCCTATTTCACCACATGCACTCAGAGTGCGCACGCACTTTACCCTGGGACACAGGGAAAGTGCGCAGAAACCAAAAACCACTACCACCAGGTCATCAATATCAGCAAAAAGTTCAGGGGTGAACCTGCCAGAAGGGCCAAGTCCAACACAACCCCCTTCCAGCCAAAACGCAGGGCAGACAAATCACCACCGTGATGGACTTCCCTGCTTGGGGCGATAGAACACGGACGCGGGCCCGCAACTGCAGGGACACCCTCCTGTTCTACGCCACGGTGAACCCATGGAATTCCTTCTAAAACCACTGTCTGGACCAACTGGGCTACCCCACTGGTACTCCCAAGCTGTCCGCGGCCAAGACCAAGCCCTAGGCCACCCAGGTGCCACCGGTCCTTGCCTAACCACAGAGTGGGGAGTAGTAACCCCTGGCACATAGTGGCCATTCTCCACTCTTCCTGTCTGCCAGACAGGACTAGACTGCCACTGGTTCTCCAGCCTAGGGTCTGCACCCTCAGGTGGACCAGGAGTCTCAGGGAAGGCTCTCCTCCCCCTACCTCTTCTCCTAGGGTTCCTCCTCCTCTGGCGAGGGGTACACCTAGAACGCCATTCCAACCCAGGGTTTAACCCCTCAGGTTGTACCGGGGTCAGAGGTGGGCTCTCCCACCCTCTGCCTCCCCTTCCAGTGCCCTGCTCCCTACCAACTGGGGCGGTACCTCTGGAAGAAGAACCGGTCGGGACGCTGGTTACAGACGCCCCACCCTTCAGGTCAGGCTGATCCTGAACCTGGCCTTCCAACCTCCGGTCTAGAACCTTTGGTGGAATAATTGCCTGGCACTCCAGGACTTCTGGGGACTTACACTCCATCCCCCTGAGGCTAACACATGACCCATGTGTCGTGTGACTGTCTGTCTGGCGCAGATCTCCCGTCCCCTGTCCACCTGACAGTGCGCAGAGATCCCCCAGAACAGAAGTGGTGTCACCATGGTCACTACACGGGATCCTAGCCCAACTGGGTAGTCCCTGACCCACTGGCTCTTCCACTGGGCAACTCATCCCCCAATCCCTCCTCACGCTGGACTCTTGTACCCTCCCTACCGGAGCGGTACTGCCGACTCTAGAACCACAGGAGCCCTGTTTATAGGCGCTCCAGGTCCTCTACTCACTAGGAGATCTTCCTCAAATGGGCTAACAGGAGAGCCTAGGTCCCCAACTTGGTGTTCCCTCCTGAAACCATCCAAGTCCTGAGGCAGGGTTCCGTACGTCTGGGGACCCTCGGTCACCCACTTACTCCCGCTCCACTGAGCCAGGCCGTAAGCCCCTACACCCTCCTCGCTATCCTGGGACCTAGCTGGGCTACACTGAGCCTCTTCCACCACGCTGGGCTGGAAGATACCTGACCCACTACTTTTGGAGTCACTCCCTAATGACTCTAGAGGACCTCTAGCACTTTCCCAGCGCTCTGCTTCATCCGCAAGCTCAAATGGCGCAGACAATCCACACCCCAACAGGTGTTGGCGCAACCCCGGCACACAACAACTGAGCAGGTGTTCTTTGAGAACCAGATCAAACAGTTGATCAAAATCTGGAACTTTTATCCAATCCAACAGTGCATCCTCACATTCACCCACAAACTCCTCCCAAGACTGGTGAGACAGTTTCCTACTGCCCCTGAATTTCAACCTTAACTCCTCCTCCTGGGAAACAGGTACCAGACTGGGGGAACTGGGACTGGGATTTCCTACACTGAAATCTATATAGCTACCACCACTGGACTCAACCCTCCCTGGGGAATCCAGAAAATGTAAACTGCGCGCAGGGGATAGTCTACCCTCCAGAGCTACTTTGCCTCTGGTGGAGGCCCTATCAGCCTCCTCTATCCTCTCCTGCGCCAAGACCCTCTCAGTCTCTAGCTGTTGCTTCTTGACCTCCAGCTGCGCCATAGCCTGTGCATGCTCTAACCTGAGCTTTTCTAACGCCAGCTGGTGCTCCCTTTCTTTCCTCCTATCTTCCCACTCCTCTGGGGACAGGGAAAGGGATGGTGTGCTGCTCCTGACACTGGACCCAGCAAGGGACTCCCTATCTACTGGCGTCCCTGTCAGGTTACTTTCTTCCTCCTCTTCTGAATCTTCAGGGCTCCCCACAGACCCACCACCCTCCTGGTGTGAGGCCCGGGCCCTTATCCTACTGTGCTCAATACCCCATTGACCCTTTTGCCATAGGATCAGGCTGCTTCTAAGTTCGGCCTGAGTGTCTGACTCATCCACCCCTATGTCTCTCTCTTCACAGAACCTTACCAACTCCAACATACTGTACCCAAACAGATCACAGAAATCAAAAGCTGGCTCCATTTTGGCGGACGTTCTTGAGAAAAGATTACACAGGGAACCTAGGGGTCTGAGCTTAACAGGAGCACACAATTCACAAAAAGGGTTCAGCAAGCTCTCTATCCCAGAGAACTCACACTCACTTGCCTAGTGCCACACACCATTCATCCACACACAACCCTCCCCTCGGACTGGTAAGGCAGTTTCTACCACCCCTGATTCCTCAACCTGACCACAAGTGACACAGGTACCAAACTCTGGGCGCAGGGCGGGGAACAAATGTACTGGACACTATTATGCTGCCACCACTTGATCCCACCCTCTGGTGAATCCAGAAAACACAATGCACTTAGGGGGATGATCTACCCTCCCGAGCTAGGGACACCTAACTCACAGTGCACAAGAAACACATTTCCAAATGAAATGACATTCAAAAGCAACCTTAGAACAATAATCCCTATACTATGTGATTATCTAAATGCAGAGTTTTGTAGTGCGGCCAGTTGCCGCTGCGGTACAGCGCCAACGCAAGTCCAAATCCCACTGCTGATCACCAATTTTAGAAAACCCTTTGTCTCATGGTGCAGGGAAGGGGCGAACCAGTTACAACTGGTTCCTGAGCACTTTGTTTTGCTCAGCCCCTCTCCCTATTCAGAGTGCAGGCCAGGGTTATCAGTCGCACCACAGGGGACGGAGCCAGCATTGTGTGGGGAAAACCCAGCCCTATTCAGGACCCAGGTGGACTCCTCCCACCCATCTAGGTGCTGATCTCCCTATTCACCACTGGGTGACTCCTCCTGACTCTGGGGATTCCCTAGCCCGTCACATGACCTCAGCCAGCCAATCACGCGACAGGCAGTCACTGCACATTTTACACTAATATGCCATCTCCTAGAAGTGGCACTTCCGCACATGACATAATCACGCATCATACATCATTGCGAAGCATCCAATCACCCGAGTCCGCACATACCAAACTCGAGCCTGCACACCCCACGCATCAGGAACTACCAGGGACACATACATTCCCCATGCATTCCTATGGGAGGGCAGGCCTATCTCACCACATGCACTCAGAGTGCGCACGCACTTTACCCTGGGACACAGGGAAAGTGCGCAGAAACCAAAAACCACTACCACCAGGTCACCAATAAAAGCAAAAAGTTCAGGGGTGAACCTGCCAGAAGGGCCAAGTCCAACAGAGTCCTTCCTCTTAGTTTGAAAGTAAGTGATCAGTCTCATATGCTTTTGCTAGCTGTCATTACATCGCAAGAGATGCATTGTGAGTTTCTACATTGCAGAGACGTTTTTTATTCTTTCACTTTACAGTTCTTTCTTCACATGTATGTTGCAGTTTAACCTATTTTAGTGACCAGACATTAACGTTATTTGTGAATTTATGTATATATTTCTAAATGTATATGTATGTGTATATACATGTGTTCCTCATAAAACACAAAGGATAAAGTAACATTATAGTTGTGTTAAAACTAGTTAATACGGAAATTTAAAAAAACAAAAAAATCACTTAAAATGCACAAGTTAAAAAGTCATTTTGCTAACTATAACTTGTATCCCCACAATGACCTCATATATTACATCACTCATGCCATAGTAAATCACATCATTGATCACTTCACCAATGATATCTCAAATGGTATCATTGCTGACATCACTGATGAAATCATCCAAGCTATTGCTCCCCCAAATTACTCTATAAACTGCTAGATCATTTTAGAAAATAAAATAGGTAGTTAAGGGTTCATAAACATATACTGCATGAATCGACTGAATGTACAAATGTGCATGCACGAAATAGAAATTGTGTAGCCCTGGAGACAAGTCTGATTCAGTATTTTAGATTTTATATGGTGCACAGTTTAACAACCAATAAAGTTTTAAGCGAAAGCTGGACTTCATTTAATTAAGGTAGAGACTGAGAGCATCTGGTGCAAGATGCAGACATATTCTCCGAATAGTTTGTCCTTAAATCAAAGTCATGTTGTCAAAATATGTGAGTATAACAAATGCTTTTCCTTACAATACAAATTTCAACTGTGTATTTCTATGCACATGATGACATTAAAGAGTTGCCATGTAATGCTATCGACAACTTCTATATAAAGAGGAGATTGACAAGGTGCAGATATTTATTTCCAGAATTTCAGTGAAAATTCTGAGACATTCTACACTGTCAAAGGATATATAATAAATGGGTGACTCCCTAACAAATTGTTAAAGTTGCAGTATGAATGTAAGCTTTGTTCTAATAGTGTACACCATTCTTCTTATTTTAGGACTATGTGTTAGGTATTTTAACAAAATATGGATGTTGCCAATAGGACTCTATCAAGTAGCTAATGCATAGCTTTCAAGCAGCAGACTTCAAATTGTATGTCAGATGACGTATTTAACAGGTACCTTTCATTAAGGTAAATAAGGATCAAACACCCTTTTTGATGGTATTCAAGGTTTAAGAAATTGCCTATTGCAATAATGTCTACACAGACATTACGTTTCTTGGGCACCTCAATACCACTAAAAAAGAACATAACATCTACAAATTGTGACTTCTTTAGTAGATATGCTTTATGACCTACATGTTGCAAAACGCTACCCGCACTAGCACTATAGAAGTCATAGAACATTGAGTTGAGGTGTAGCTCGGTGAACACCATCCAGTATGAAAGCGTATAGCAAACTATTATATTAATTAAATAACTTTATCAGCAATGTAATCCATGATGTCATTTAAGAGAGCATCAGTGATTATAATATATATACACAAACTGTGTATTACACAGTGGCTGTTCCCACTGTGTAGTTATAGGTTAGGTCAAAGGAAGAGGATTTTTTGTTTTGCTAATAACCTTGGTGCAGTTTGAAGAATTTTCACCAGACTTTCCCCAGAAAAGGTTAATCCACCTCAGCTCCTTCCTGTATAATTTTGAGAGGATTCATCAAGTAAGGGCAGAGAAAAGGGGTGTTCCAAAACATTTGAATTTTTGGGAAGCAGAACAGAAAAAACGCTGTACAGAAGTACTCCAAATTTGGCAGAAAGGTAGATCTTTTATTAGAAAGCGTGCTTTTTGTAATTTGGTGTAAAACCATGCTCAGCAGGGTCTTCTGGCCATTGCATCACTTTGGTATTTCCTGGAAGACTGCAGGCTAGGGAGCTACTTCCAGGAGAAGGATGGACTGCCATGACTCCACTATGCCTACTTAGCCTCATTCTACTCACAGCCTATTGTAGGATTGTGTGGATTAGTTTTGCCAAGGATCATTTTGGGTTCCTGTTCAGCCCTGTAACTGAGATAGGGTTTCAGTTAGGCATAGTAACGGAGATTGCTATAGCAATTCTGTAAATGATTCGGAATGATTTTAGGCTTTGCCTTGACGTAAGGCAACCTGCAGACCTGATCCATTGACAAATCTCAGACCAGACACTTTCAGCATTCGACCTAGAGAGGAATATCTTGTCTGGGTGGTCACAGTCCTTAGATGAACCTTCTTTTCAGTGAGTTACGATATATAATATCAGAATATCATTGTGAAATATTGTCTAACAAAAATATTTTTCCGATGTGTAATTTACAAAAATATTATAATATTAGCGAATCTATGCTTAATCAAGCAATATTTTGGTATCAATATGTAGGCTACATTACTTATGTAAGACAATATTTTCACTTATGAAATTCTCACATGGATAGATAGATAAGTAAACTTTATTCGGTATGTAATTTCAATATCATAAAAGTACATACACTTGAATATATATAAAATCATTTAAAAACAGTAAAATTCATTTAAATCATGAAAGTGATAAAATTAGTAAAAATACGAATACAGGATCAGGACATCAAGGCATATATCATCTTAAACCTGCATTGATAACCGCAACCTCAGCGACATTTTCAGGTAAGATGAGACAGCTGCTAAGGTTAAAGGTGTTTCCAAGGATATCAATTTTTGGTAAGCCACCTTACATGACCTTTTTCCCCAAGATTTAAGCAGTGGTTACAGAAAAATAGCTCTTGGGTGTTGGTAAAATCTGCAGAATAAAATACTGTGAATGTTAGATTGAGTTGAAAGGTCATCGCAAGGGCACTTCGGTAAGTCACTGGACCAGCAGTTTAAAGTAGGAAAAGTTAGAAGTCTAAAAAAGGTATTAGTGCGAAAACGAGACAGGAGCATGCGGGTATACGGAGATGGTTCTAAGAGTAGATAGTGCTGTATACAACTCAAGGTGGTTGATTTTTGATAATCCGCAACAGAACTCTTCTGATTTTCTAGAGACCATCGTTTGCAGCTCCAGTAAGTTAGGACAAGATGCTTTAACGTTGGTTTTGGTATATTAGCTAAGGTTGAAGGGTCAGTAAAAAATTCAGAATGCCCTATGTAACTAGACAAATTCTTGACATAGTTCAACCATTTAATGTTCTTGGCATCTTTCAATTTTAGACAGTCTTTAATAATTTCCCTATTAAAAGGTGTCTCTTCGTTGGTCCAGACGTTGTGCCATAACAAGAGAGGCGAGGATCTAATCGTATCCATAATGTACTTAAGGCCCAGTTCAGTGTGCACCATGTGAGTAGAGGTGCCGGGAGGGACGGCCAGAAGATAGCGTAAAAAGGCGTTCTCCAGACGTTGAATTTGGTCGACGGGTTCAATCCCCCAGATCCCGGATCCATAGGTGCCAGTTGGAATACACTTCGCCTGGTAGATCTGCAGTAAAGGGCTTATTGGTCGACCCCCCAGTTTTTTAGAAAAATTGGTCAAGGCCCCTATGGCTTTGGACAGTGCTGAGCCTCTCGCTTGAGCCGCAGCTCGCCAGGTGCCCCTCTTGTTAAAAGTAATGCCCAGGTAAGGAAAACTATCGATGTTATCCAATTTGTTGCCTTTCAGAAAAATAGAGCATGACTTTTTTCCAATCCCTAGGCCACAAGACATGGTATAAGTTTTAGAGGTGTTAACATTCAATCCTTTTCTTGACATAAAATCAGTAAAGGCATTGACAGCCCTTTGTAGGCCGATAGGTGTCTGGGACACAATTGCGGCATCGTCCGCGTAGAGGAGGATGGGAACAGGTTTACCATTTATTGTAGGATAATCGTGGTAAGTTCTATTCAGGTGATGAGTAACAGAGTTGATATAGAGAGTAAAAAGTAAAGGGGCTAAAATACAACCCTGTCTAACTCCTCGCCTGATAAAAAACCTGTCAGAACATTCCCCATTATTACCATATCTCACGCGGGCCGAGGCATCCCTGTACAGCTCTTTGATGAATGAGAGAATGGGGTGGTCTAAACCAATCTCAACCAGAGAATCCCATAATTGCTCATGGTCAACGCAATCAAATGCAGAGCTAAGGTCTACAAAGGTTATAAAAAGATTACCTTTTTTGGCCTGGGTATATTTTGCTATTATAAGGGTTAAATTCAGGCCCTGTTCAATGGTACCCTTGCCTTGTCTGAAACCATATTGCGCATTAGAGATGATGTCTTGTTCACTTAACCAATCCTGTATTCTATTTAAGATAATTCGCCCAGCTACCTTCATAAGGGAATCTAAAAGTGAAATTGGGCGATAATTTGCAGGATTATCCCTTGCACCTTTTTTAAAAATTGCGACGACAACTGCCTCAGGCCAAGTGGGAATAAAGCCAATGTTATTCAACGAGTTTAAAGCATTAGTGAGCAATGGAGCCCATAGGTCAGGGTGTGCTTTAAAAACGTCTATTGGGACACAGTCCGGGCCAGGGGCTTTCCCAGATGGGCTGGCTTTTAAGGCCATCAGTACTTCAGAATGTTGAAAAGAAATATTTAAAGGAAAAAAAGTAGTTGGATCACAGGGAAAATTAAGGTCACTTTCACACTCACACGATTGGTTAGCGGAATCCCGAGGGTTATATAGGGTGCTAAAGTGTTTGACCCAAGTTTCGGGGGTTATGGCTGAATCCAGTATCGGGGGGTGGCAAAGTCGAAAAAAGGGGGCATTGACTGCCCTCCAGAAGGCGGTGTTATCCTTCTTCTCAGAAGCTTCCACAAGCGCTGACCAGGCCTCCGACTTCAGCTGGTTTTGTCTAGCCTGACGCATGCTACGATAGTTATGTCTAGCTTGCTGAACTTCCAAGCGGTTCCTAGGATTACATTTCAGAGCTGCTTTCAAAAGTCGCAAAGCTTTAGAGCAATTTCTGTCAAACCAGCCATGGGTAGATAATTGAGATTTCCTTGGGGCTCGTGCAAGGAGAGTTTTTATTTCAGACAAAATTGTAGAAAAGGAATTAGTTATTGTCTGTGGGTTTTCGGTTAATGATAAACAAATTTGAATATTGTCATATACGTTGTTAACCAGAGAGTTAAGAAGAGTCAGGGGGACCACTTTGTCCCATTTAAGAAAGAGGCCCATGGTGGATCCTGTCTGTAGGGGAGGAGAATAAAAAGGATTCGGCCTGACCGTGTCATTAGCGAGCGGGGTTAACTTTAAAGTTAACCCTATAGGATAGTGGTCGCTAATGGCAGTGTCAAGGGTCTCCCAATTAAGAATCATTCCTGAGTACCTGACAGCTATAAGTGTATAATCAATAGTGGTGTGACAGCCTCTCCCGTTGTAAGTAGGTTTAAAACGCTTGGGTGGGAGACATAGATCGTTAATGAAAGATACGTTGAAATGAGATGTTAAATCATTTAAGAGATCACCTAATTTAAAGTGACGAAAGTGAGTGGAAGGGTCGTCCATATCGACTGTCATTCCACAAGTACCTTTAATACTCTGGAAGCATAAGGAACAATTGAAATCGCCCACCATAATGATTAGGGTGTCGGATTTATTTTGGGACTCTATTTTAATTAGGTCAGTTTTTAAGCCATTGAGCACCAGATCTAATTGAGAGCTTAGAATATTATTATAAAAATTGACCAGAATGGTATTTTTAATAGAGCCACCAGATAAAGTAATAAGCTGAATAAGGTCCCTGTGATAAGAACTGGTTTTAGGCAACATTTCACAGAGATATAAGTTGAAAGTCCCCCTTTACTTCTACCATGAGAACTGGGAGAATCTGGGGTATGGAAGGTCTGGTACCCTACGAGATGGAGCTCAGTGGTAGTCCAGGTTTCCTGTAAGCAAATAATGCTATAACAGGAAACGATTTGAGTCCAAGCTGGGTTAGTCAATTTGTCAAGGAGACCTGCCACGTTCCAAGACAAAACCGTATCACCCTGCGTGGGTTCATTGGTGCCAGTACTTCCAAACGTAGATTCTAGTGAAGTCTCATTAATTTCTGTGGGTTGCAAAGGGATTATAGAGGTTGAAATATTGCTATGGGCTGTATGATTAAAAGAAAGGTTAGTTATCCAACGATCAGTCAGAGACGGTGACTCTAAGGTTGGGGAATATAGAACGATATCAGTAGTTAGCTCCCACCCAGAATTGTCAATAAGCGATGTATTGTTAAGCTCGGAAGTAAAATTGTCGGGCTTCAAGGTAGTTGGTAAGAAACTCACATTAGGGGGGTTGTCAGCCATAGACACAGGGTTGAAAAGTCAATCTTGTTCTTCCAAGCCTGAAAGAGTGGTATATCTGTTTGAGGTCGGAAGGAAAAAGTGATGAGCCTCGGGGTTCAACCTCGATAGAGGGTGTGAAAGTGTGGAATTTAACAACAGAGAACGGGGATAAAAATAACTTAAATCGACCGTTGAAATTCCCATGCCCCTGCTCGGCGAGTACCAGTCCACAATATGAGGTAAGACCCTACGGTCCCTAAAATTAATTATAATGATGTCACCCTGGATGTCCTTAGGTCTGGTGCCAACCCAATTCAATCTCCTCACATGGAGTATTTCACCATTAATTTCAGGGGGAAGTGGTCTATTTTGTGTCAACCAATGTACAACTTTATTTTTAAGTTCTTGGAATCTCTCGGTTTTACCTGGAGCAAGTACTGGGACACGCGTAAGAGTCACTACATAAGGGGCCGCTTCGGGGGGCAGGTCAATATGGGAGCCTTTATCCAATTTATGATCCGGGGCAAGCTGCCGGTTGATGTTATTACCTAAGGGCACTACAGGAGTGGAAAGTTGGTCGACTCTAGGGGCCCTTGTGGCGACGGATTGTTTCTCAGGTGCGGGGATAGGTACAACTATGTCCTCTATGTGGTTTAATGTATTAAGCTGAGTAGTAGATTGGATAGAGGGTGGGGGCACAGTGGCCACAGTGATATTTTTACAAAAGTGAGAATAAAGGTCGTTGTTTTGTGCAACAAGTGACGCGTGCGATGCTTCCAAGGATGTTAATTGAGTCGCAATGTTCTTAACTCGTTCCACTAAGGGAAACAGCAGGGATTTTACCAACTGTTCAATGTCAGTCAGCAAATTTGAGAAAGGAGATGTAGGAGGGTCTATTGAAGGCGTTGGAGGTCTACTTTGTGTGGTAGTCAACTTAGAGTGAGGCATAGATTTGAGCAAATCAGAATGGGACTCTTTTCTCCGTTTTTTAATAGGTGCAATGGAGTTTTTTTTTACTAATAACTTAGATGTAGAAGGTCTATTTTTAACAGCTTTGCTCTTGAGTGTCTTAGCGTTGTAGGTTGGAACTAAATCCTCGGGGGAGCTAACAGTTAATAATTGAGGAGATAAGACACGTGGGCTGGTTTCCTTTGGCGCAGGCGCTATCTCTACTGAGTCATGATGTTGCAAAGAAGGACCAGCGTCGTCCCTAGAATCAAGATCAATGGTCCTTGATGGGGGAGAACGGACCTGTTGAATACGGCCCAGGGACGAACGCTTCTGATAGATCGGGTCCATTGATAGACGGCGTTCCGTAATGG
The DNA here is from genome assembly GCF_964204655.1 of Triturus cristatus. Classification (NCBI taxonomy): domain Eukaryota; kingdom Metazoa; phylum Chordata; class Amphibia; order Caudata; family Salamandridae; genus Triturus; species Triturus cristatus. Next base: position 886,338,849 of record NC_140583.1, read on the forward strand.
CAATCTCATTTTCTAGAACGGTAGCGGCTCTGGTAATAAAATGGTCCAAGGTCCCCCTAACTGAACCCCCCACCAGGGATGGCCTTGGTTTTATAAGATTTGTAGCCATAGCGGTTTATTAGATAACTAAAACTTGGGTACAGAAGTAGACCAAAACTGAAAATAAGTAAAAAATAAAATGTCAATGAATACCACTAAATATCGATAGCAGACTGAATAAAAACAACCCCCTGTATTCCAAGCTAAGTAAATAGTGTACAAATTGCTTATCTCTCAGTCTGGTGTTGCAGCTCTGGTGTCATCGACAGGAGGTGTGGCCCAGCCCGGCCTCAGTCGGCCTTGGACGGCCGTAGACGGTCCGCCCTTTGCCCGGGCTTAGCCCGGCGTGTCCCGCGAAGCGGGAGGCGCGAGGTCTATTAAGGCTGCCGCTGGAGAGAGGGAGGAGCTGGTACTGGTCACGCTGCCCCCGTAGAATCCTGGGTCAGGTAGTTCACAAGAACACTGGACAGTATGTTCCACTCTCGATGCGCTGCGCGTCCCGCAAAGCGGGAGGCGCGAGGTCTATTAAGGCTGCCGCTGGAGAGAGGGAGGAGCTGGTACTGGTCACGCTGCCCCCGTAGAATCCTGGGTCAGGTAGTTCACAAGAACACTGGACAGTATGTTCCACTCTCGATGCGCTGCGCGTCCCGCGAAGCGGGAGGCGCGAGGTCTATTAAGGCTGCCGCTGGAGAGAGGGAGGAGCTGGTACTGGTCATGCTGCCCCCGTAGAATCCTGGGTCAGGTAGTTCACAAGAACACTGGACGATATGTTCCACTCTCGATGCGCTGCGCGTCCCGCGAAGCGGGAGGCGCGAGGTCTATTAAGGCTGCCGCTGGAGAGAGGGAGGAGCTGGTACTGGTCACGCTGCCCCCGTAGAATCCTGGGTCAGGTAGTTCACAAGAACACTGGACAGTATGTTCCACTCTCGATGCGCTGCGCGTCCCGCGAAGCGGGAGGCGCGAGGTCTATTAAGGCTGCCGCTGGAGAGAGGGAGGAGCTGGTACTGGTCACGCTGCCCCCGTAGAATACTGGGTCAGGTAGTTCACAAGAACACTGGACAGTATGTTCCACTCTCGATGCGCTGCACGAAATTCTCACATACTGTCAGTGTCAGAGTCATGGTTCCTTTGTGGGAATGTCTGGACTTGCATACTCTGTCTTGAGTTCTGAGGATATTAAGTAGTAACCTTTGAGAACACAAGCAAAAGGGGAATTGGGAAAGACGCATGTCACTGCGCCCCAGCCTCTCTTGGACCAAGTATTGAATCATATCAATAATTCAAGATCTTAAGATAATAAAAAACAACATTTAGTATAAAATCTTCTGAACAGAACTATCTCACACTATCTGAATTACTGTGTATATATAACTTGAAGAATTGGGTAACAATCTGGTAGCAATCTGGTGCTATGTGTGCTGGTGAACACAAATGGTTCACCTGTAACATATAATATGAAATGCTAGTCTAAAGTCTAACTCTTCTGAGGTGTGATGATGTATGCATGCAGAACCTAGCTCCTCAACTACTGTAAGTAATACTGAATGCAGTTTATAATGCGTTCAGACAACCAAGTCAAGTGCAAGTTTCAAATTCTTTAGGAGTGAGAGAGTCTAACTTATAGAGAAAAAAGTAGCTTTAGTTCAATAGAATCAGTCATGAAAAAATGCCACCTTTAAAGCATTGTCCAAGTGCAAACAAAAACAGATGGCAGCTCACAACAATCCATTCTACCAAAGAAATGCAGCTGTTACTATAGAGATGATTTGCCACAGATGATTCCAGCAAAAGTAAGCCTGCAAACTGTGAGAGATGGGCAGATAAAATACAAGGCAATGGTAAGCAGGGGTTGCCTGGTTAAGTACCATATATGGTATACTAGAGTTTAAAGATGGACTCCACATTCTAGTTCACATATGTTCTCATTTGGAATGTGACACTCATTGGGGCCTATTACGATGTCTGTCGGTGTTTCCTCCAACTGACACCGTAGAGGACTCTGGACTGACCGCCTGTTCGGTCGCATACTCCCATTTCTGTACCGGAGCGTGTACTATGCCGTACCCCGCCCTTAATACAGACTCCCATAAAGAAATGTGTGTGTGTGTAAAACCCTGCACCCTGTGGCAGGCACCCCATTGTGCCTGCTCCACAGTGCAGGGATTTTCAGGGGGGCCATAGGTACCCCCTCAGCCACCAGCTGTAAGCAGTGGAGGCAAAGTTGTCCTGCTAGGGGCCCCCAAAGTAGATTTTCAACAGCCTTTCTGTGCCAGAAAGACAGGCATGGAAAGGCTGTCTGATACCGATGTCATAATCTCATCTATTAAAGGATTATGTTACGACTTCGAAAGCCGGTCGGACACCGCGGCGGCATGACCAGCCTGTTTACACTCTGACCACCGCAAAAAGAACAATTGATGGACAGAATGCAGAACAATGTCATGCATTCCCCCCAGTACAGAGATCTGGGATTAAATCCATCGTTTCTTTGCTCACCATGCCATTCCAGTTTGGACCTAGACATATGCAAATCAGTCTTGACCCTGCGCCCAATGGGAACAGTCCAGCCCGAACTGCCAGGCCAGGTCCTCCCTGGACTGGAAAAACTCTCTGACCACCAACATCGTAATTCGGTGTTCGACTGCAAACTGACCATGTCAGTCGGTAATCCTACGACTGCGGTCGGAAAGAATAAGACTAGCAATCGGAAGCTTTCCAACCAACATCGTAATCGGCCCTATTATGTGGATGCCATCTTGCTTTGGGAAGTATACACCAGAAACTCACCATTTCAGATCCCATCTTAAAAGTTTAGAATATTATGTAAATCTGTATTTCTGATTATATATGTGAAATCAATATTCAAGATATAAAAATACTAAATGGCTAAATGTAGGAAACCTTACATGCACTTAATGCCTATGTTCATCAACCTTGATTGTTGGGTGAACATACTCTCCTGCTTGGGCAACAAATAATGAATACTGTGTTGATGTTCCTTACAATTGGTTATGAACATAGGTCACCCAGGTAGTCCCACTAGTATCCTCATTTTCCTCAGTTTCTGTTTAATGCCCATCTTCAGCCTTCAGAGCTAATTAGAAGGAAGTTCATTCCTATGTGGTTAACCCATAGTTGAGCCTGCATTTTAAACAATCCTCTGAGGAGTTTGTGTCAACATTCCAGGCCTGCTTGTTAGCATATCAAACTGGAATGGCATGGTGAGCAAAAGAAATGATGGCTTTAGGTCCAGATCTCAGTACTGGGGTGAATGTATGATATTGTTCTGCATTCTGTCCATCAACTGTTTTTTTTGCAGCTGTTAGCATATCAAGGCGCAAGCTAGTGCCAACAGTTCAAAGCTTACCATCAGTAAAATAAGGCGTTCGTTATTGGGAGTAGTAAGTTCTGGAAACTTAACTTCTGTCCAGCTGACATTGGTGCAGAACCCTTCTAGAGACCAATTCCAGAGTAAGAATAAGAACTTATCTGTGGATCCCTTTATAAACTGTGTGATTTCGTCTTGCTTCCATCAACTACCTACTGACGACTGCCAGTAGGTATATGTAAATATTTATAATAGGAAAAAAACACCATAACAAATTATTAAAGTTAAATAATTTTAATTTGTGATAACAATTTTATAATTTTATATTTTTTGTGAAAAACAAATATAATTAAAATATTTGTAAAAAGAATATGTTGAAAATTATGTAGAATATATTTTTTTACATTGTTATTTTAAACATTGATTTCATTTATTATTTTAATTTTATGATTGTTGTTTTAGATCATGATTGTATTTTTTATTTGATATTTCATTGTTTAAGAATGGTAGCAAATAATGTTAACACTATATTAATTATTGAAAGTGATAAAACTATTTGTTTATGTTGATTTTTAAACATGTAGTTTTGGTTAGTGCATCTTTCAATTACATTCTGCTATAGCTATTTATAGATAAAAAATTATATGTGAATATGGAGTGTTGATTGTTTATCTAATATTTTTGATCTATAGCACCTCCAAAACTGGCTTACATTGGAGTTGGAATAGTAAATATCACCCCTTTAGTGTCCAACACCTTTCCCCCAATTGGGATTAATTGCAGTGGGGATAGCAAAATATCACCCCTCTAGTGTCCAACACTTTCCTCGAATTTGTATAGATTGGAGTGGGAATAGTAAATGTCACCCTTTTATTGTTTGACACTTTCATCATAATAGTTCACTTTGGAGTGCAAATAGTAAATGTCATCCCCTCAGTGCCCAACACCTTGTCATGTACCTCACACTAATCCGTAGGGTCTGAATGTTTGTGGACAACATAAACTTAGTGTGAGGTGCTTAGACTGATTCCAAGCACTCCTGTAGTATATGTTGACCTGTGTGGCTGGCTCACAGTGCTACCATAAGCCCCCGTAACCCAAACAGGGAGCAAATGGTTTCTGGCTACCACTGTACATGACTAATCTAGACAACCCTTTCGCTCAGTCACTTGTGCACTCTTGTCATGGGAGAAGTATACAGGGAATGCATATTGGTACGTTTTCAATATATTTTTTGAACCAATGTTATTCTCATAAAATGTGCTGCGATAGCCATTAGACAGAAGCAGATGAAAGTGATTACAAGCACCAAAAGAGTAAATAGCACATATATCGCAACCATGGTCACGAACTGGACACCACTTACGGAGATTTTAGGCAGCTGCTTGGTAAAGCCTCAGCATGCAGGGTCCCCTCGACATCAGCTGAAGTGTCTCCTCTGCTAACCCCAGGAAATGCTTCTTTATTTATAATAAAAAGCACCCTTGTGATGTATATGCAAATTAGTGCTGTTATGAGTATACAGATAGCCCTGTCGCCCTGTGGATAAAGATAGACCAACATTTTTACATTGTGCATAAGGGCCTTGTACTCAGTGTCGGAGGCATCATGATAATGTTGCGTGAAGCCAGTTGTATAGGCAAAGCAGTTTCAGAGAAACTAATCCAACATAGTCACACATGAGAATATGTGCAAAGTGTCACAGCTATACATTTTATTGTGCAGAAAGAGGACAATGTAAGAAAATGTGCAACTTTGCTACATGGACCTAACTTGTGCACATAACACCCACTCCTCATACTAAGGTTTGACCTAGAAAAAAAAATAGCTAAAAAGCAGCAGGCCTTATGAAATGTAAAAATTGTAAAAGTCTGAAACCATTTTTAAAATCATCTCAAAGCAAACTTCCCTTAAAATGCTCATAAAAGCCATTATACAGTTTGAAAACCCCAGCACTCAGAAAGACACAGTGCCTAGAATAAAAGCATAAAAACATTGTTTTGATTCATTTTGTTTAAAAGCAGGCCAAATAGTTCCTATCAAACGGAAAAGCCAATTGTTTATGTGTTCTGAGTGGTACTCAAAACATTGCTGTCGCTGGCAACCACAGATGACATTCTAGAGGCACGCTTTGAAGGAGGTTTATGGAGCAAAGGTGGTTCCATCCAGTTCCTATAGCAGCCACCGAGGGAAGGACTGCATCCTGTAAGTGTTCTGCAAAGCCGATATCTGGTCTACTAGGAGCCAAAGCATCCTAGGGTGGCTCCAAGAATGCAACCAACAGCAAAGGAATATACGGGGGACATCTATACCCATGAGCCTGTAATGGGTCCATCAGTACTTCAAAGTCTAATGACGCAACCAATTGTGATCTGAGACAGAATTCCAGGAAACATTCATGACTGCACAACAGGCAGCAGAATATAGGTTGTACACAGTGAGGCCACACAGGCCTTAACAATAAGAGCCAATGCTTATTTTGTTCTCAGAGTCGAGGTTTGCCGAAGCAGGGTATCATGCACTCACGGCATTGCAGCACAAGCAGTGCTGTCTCCATTTCAGTTTGAACTGGGATGTCCCTTGCAGAGCAAGGAAATTAAAATGAGAATTCCTGCCACAAGTAGCAGGACAAGTGGAAGACCTTCAAAAACGCATCCTAGTACGGAGTGCATGAATGATGGTATAAATCCGAAAACTGTCTGAAAGTTTTCTTACCAATCCAGGTCCAAAACATTTTAAAAAGTGCGCTACATCCTTTGTATCAAGCATGTTGAAGATACGGTGGACCAGCTCTACAAAATGCAGTGGGAAGTTAGTATCAAGTAGCGCCTGTATTTCGGACGAAGACCTCACAACCGGTAGATCAAACATCCTTTTGGTGGTTGTTAAGGCCACATCGTTTCAAAGTGTATGCCTGACACATTTATTGAAGGCCGCAGCGTTGCTTGCCTCCCTAACTCTGTCGGTCAGTGGAAACAATACTTGTGTGCACCTAGTAACTATAGAATTAAACGTCACAAGATAAGCAATTCCCCGTTCCATTCCATAGCAGCTTTGATCGTTCAGCAACAAATAGTACCCATTAGAGAGCAGTTTGAAAACCAAATGAATCACAGCAACTGGAGAACCCCTCACATAGCAAGGCAAGTTCGCACCCGACGCATTAAAAGGCCTGTGAAGTGAAATGTCCTTGCAAATCAAGGATACGATTAAAGCATTCTCACAATCAGAACCCATTCCTTCGCCTAAACCTGAAAGGTAATTGCCAGTATTCATGCACAAACCCTTCCGTAATGCAGCAAATCTGCATACCTGATTATGTTGTAGACAATATGGCCACAGCTGTCGACTGACGCCTGAACTGTTATCAAAGACTTGCGAGTCTTCATTGGGAAAAAAGCAATTGGCACACTACATTAAGAACAGGGTCCAGTATTTAGCTCTCGGGATTACAAAGAAGCCAGGGGAAGTTAAGGGGTGACGTTGCGGTACTCCTTTCCCTATCATCCTGAAAGAAATTCAGTAGTCGAGAGGCAAATAGTGACTCAAAGCAGTCTTTAACAGAAAGGGTATTAGTCTCAGGTTGGAGTTGGGTCCATCACCGATATGGAGTCAAGAGGGCACTTAACAACATGCCAAGTACATCCCAGGATGGTCGTCCTCAATGTGAAATCCGGTTTGAGGTGAGTACGTGGGTCCCAGACCTAAAAAATGTTGGCACATTTGCGGCAGACACACCGTTTCACTTCAATGAACGTTAGGCTGTTTTATAGGAATTCAATGTATTCCGGACGAACAAAGCAACGTCCAGGTAAAACAAACCACCACTGGGGAAGTGAAGGTTGTACTGGCAAGACCCGGCAGGGTCCCGCAGATTGAGGATTTAGTCAGGGAAAAAATTGTGAACAAGAAAGAATATGGGCTATCAGATAGAGTGCCTGTACCTGTCCTAGCTGTCAAAGGTACAAGAACTGTACTTCTTCCACCCCTTGCTGGTCAACGAGACAAAAGGTTTGTCTCCATCTGATCAAACCACATGATGTGGCCGATTCTCAAAAGTAGGCCACATGGCATCCTGATAGCCACAGCTCTTCTCTTGCTACAGTATAGGCAATTCAGATTGAGGCTTTGATAACTAAATAAAGATTATAACTTTAGATGGTCTAAACAAATATATAGACCAAGACAGTGGTCAGAAAAGAGTCCTACACCAATAATATATATGAATGGGTTGATAGAGTATATCTATTATTGGTGTAGGACTCTTTTCTGACCACTCTCTTGGTCTTTAATTTTTTTTAGAGCATTATTGATATCTCATTCATTGTGTAAAAGCAAGAAACTGCCTTTTAGTACCCCTTTTCTAAAAATAATGTTTCTTACTGTCAGCTTGAATATTTGATGGTTGCTCTCTACATATTATATCCTGATCTTGTCCTGATAAATTAGCAAGGTCAAAATGCCTTTGATGCCTTCCTTGGCAAAAGATCAAGTGGAATCATGTCGTGTATTTTGTTTTTGTGATCTGATAAACTTGTTTCTGTATTTTTTCCTTTGCCATTGTTTTTGTTTACACTTGTTTGTCTCTTTTTAGTTGTATATGTTTGTGTAACCTAGTAAACACCACTTTATTATTGTATATTTGAATATGTTATATTTGTTTATTAACAAATACTTTTTAATATATGTCTCAGGGTACTTTATTATTCTTCTGTGTGTTTCTTTGAAAGGGCCATCAAAAGTTATAATTGTTATTTTTCTTTTAAATTAGTACCTGAACCATTGTTTCATTTATATTCTCTCTCTCACTACAGCAGTTTGTACCGCTGTGAGTATTTTTTCAGTTGGTGCAAAACGTATTTCAGATTTCGTGTATAGATGTGATTTGTACGCAATAGATACTGTATCACCTTCATTAAATGTGATGTACGTGTACGCGGTTGAACCCGGTTAGTGATGTTTACACGTGTGTGTACATGTTTTGAAGCTACATGTCAGCTTGTACGGAACTCAAGATGTTTGTATGTTCCTGTGTCCAGTGTGTGCTTGAAAGTCAGGTCTTATTAAATCGTAGAATGGTTTTATCCATTCTGAGTAATTCAAAAAGTATGTTCTATCAAAAGTTAAAAATCCCAAAATGGATTGCCGTTGGAGGTTCAAGCAATGCACAATTTTCTAAAAAATGGGTCATCCGGCTCTGGCCTTCACTTGACAACTAGTATCCTAAAAATAGGACATTGAGATGAGATTGAGACTTGGTCCAAGCGTTTCATTAATTCATCATCCGTCAGGTTTCTATCATCTACATAGGACAATGAGTCCTCATCAAAATTTTGAAGTAACACTGTTACTCTGTCTGAAAAGAGCCCAGGGCTATTCTTATACCCTTGAGGCAAACAACATTATTTCGTCTGTGACCCCTAGTGCTGAAAATGCTATCAAATATCTGCTTCCCGGAGCATTATGTTGGCAGAAAAATCCATTTGAGATATCTAGTATTGTTTTGCATTTTTTCTGCAGTGTTTTTCGTTAGTGCGGCACTATGTGTATTTTGTACTGTGAATGTGCGAGTAGATGTGTTTAAATGTCTGTAATCCAATATGAGACGGTATGAATTATATGGTTTCTTTACAGGTAACAAGCGGTTGTTCATGTATTAGGAGCAATTTTCTATTACACCTTGGTTTTCAAGTTGTTCTAGGATTTCCCTAACTTGTTTTTTAGCTTCATTTTTTATTGGTTATTGTCTTAGGGGTTGAGGAGTTGATTTCAACGGGATCTTGTGATGAGGTGCCTCATCATCCCACCCCACATGATTGTGGTATATTGCAGAACCTAGCGCTGATGCCCACTCCTTGGCGTAATATTGTTTAACTGATTCTGGAGCAAGGTCTGAAAAAAGCATGTAAAATTACTGTTTCCCCGTTTGGGCATTCCATTATGAACTCAGGTGGCTCTTCTTTTTCAGCCAAGAGAATCTCGTAACCATACTTCAAGTTATCCCAAAACTGAGCCTTGATATTTTTGGATATATCCCCCTCCTATTGGAGTGTAATTTCGTATAAAGGATAAGGAACATTTACCGTAGTATCCAGTATTACTACTTTGATATGCTCCCTCAACGCTACTACAGTCAGATAATGCATTAGGTTCCGGTGAGCTATTGTGACTTCTGCTGCGCTGTCCAACATCGTCACTGTCCATTCCTTTTCAGAAGCAGAGTCCTCCGTATTCTGGGCATTCCTGATTTTAACTCCAGCTACCTTTTTCTTTTTGAATTGGTGTTTATTATTCTTTGTTTTTTTTTCCTTTTTAATGATGTAGTCAGACAAGCGGTGTGATTCCTTTTCGGCTTCAAGTGCTCTTCCGGACTGCACTCTGACCACCCACCTCTCTCCGAGCGTGTATCGGATGACTCCTGAAGGAGATGAGAGGATCGTGTATCAGTATCCTGATACCTTTCAGGCTTCCTAATGTTATCACGGTTTCTAAGATTGTTTCTGTTTTCAGTGGCTTCCTGCTGAGGAGACCCACCCAGTGATCATGTCTAGTCTTTATTTTTTTGTTCATTATCCCACTTCTTCTTTGTTGAAGAATTGCGTGCTTGCTTAGAGTTATCCTTTTAAGAATTACTCTGTGGTTTCCCAGGTCTGGCTCCCAAATTATCTCTACCAAGCGTAATATAATGGTGGATACTGCAGCAGAATTGCCCATCAGTTTCATCCCTAAGTCCAAGACAGGGGCTGCCCCTTACTCATTCTGTAGGTGCTTCAGCACATCTGGTAAAACAGCCAGAGAAGGGGTAACATGTGTTTTGGTATAAACGGCAGTGAAAACTGCACCCCAAGTCTGAGTTTTTCCTGCAGGCCCATATGAGTAAAAGGTGCCTCAAGCTGGCTTGCTTTCTGAGCTATCCAGAATAGAATTTGCTCCCGACTGGTGGGAATCTTTCCCATAACAGCAGTCAGCCGTTTGTCGGCTGATTTCCATGGTAGCCATGTTAGATGAGCACTCACTGGAGAAAAGATTTTTCTTTTTTGACCCCAGAGTTGTAATAATCAGTTGCCCATTTCTAAATGGCAAACAATTTACTGGTTTCTGGAGTGGCTTTAAAGCCCACTTGCTTTAGTAGTTTTTGCCTTGTGGTAATTTTTCCATGCAGTTGTTATGCCAGGAGGCCCTTGAGTGACCTGTTCCTCACTCATTTACCTACATGGGATTGATTAGCTAAGCAGTTCAAAAGAGGAGTGAAATGGTTGGAGAAAAGTCTCATTGAGGCAGAAGAGGATGGTATTCAGGAAGCACGCTGTGAAATCCTACAATTAAGCACTTCCATATTTAAACCAAACACATTCAAGCCTATAGTTTGTTGTCTACCCATTTAGGAAAGACTGAAATCATTGGCTGGTCATTCTACCCATTGTTATAGTGAGTCACTGACCCTCAACAGGTGGTCAACAAATACAAGAAGGCAGACAGGTAGCCTTTACCTTTATGTGCATAGCCACAGTGGTGGCTGCTGCCAATCCTAAATGGGGAGGAGAAAAATATATATATATATATAACCTTACATTTCCATCCGCCTCAGCGATATTCTGCTCCCGCGCCACACCTTTCTACTCCTCTGCTCCTATCCCAGCACTAAAATTCCCATGAGCACAGGCTCCTAGACCCCACACAATCCCAGAGCTTCTCTCATGCTATTACTCCCAGCATGAGAGAAGCACTGGGATTGGGCGGAGTGAGACAATTTTGCACTTCAGTAGGGCCAGTGAGACTGTGTCCCTGAGCACTAGGATATCTCCAAGGAACAACCTGGAGATATCCAAGTGTGCATGTCGGTGTGGGCAGCCGTGGACGGCGGGCAAACCAGCATGCGCACTTTCTGTGCCTAACACTCCTCTCTCTGCTGTGTGATGCTGCGCCATGGCCCTGCCCCAACCTAGACTTGGTGGACTGGAACTAAAAATAAAATGACAATAAAAAAGTTTCATTGTCATTTTATTTTTCTTCCGACTGCTGCATTTCAGCAGTGGGGTGATGCTCCTCCACCATAGCGGAGATGCGCCCCTGCTTAGTAATGTCGAAGAAGAAAGCTTGAATAAACAAAGGCAGTAGCTAGTCAATATTGTTTTGCCCATGCAATACCTGGACCAATACCTGAATCGTAGATCGTGCAATATCACCAAAACAGTAAATTTGTAAATGACACAACACAATAAATTCTAAAACTAATTTATGAAAACAAAAGATAATTTTATCTTCAAAATGACACCAAAATGACAAAAACACAATTGTAGCGAGCTGGAGATGTTAATTTTTTAAGATTAAATTAAACAAAATATGCATTCTAGCGCTAAAAAGCTTAAAGCACCAATCACCGTTATCTCTTCTCACTGGACTGCGAAAAAGTCCACATTTTAGGCCGACCGCGATGGAGTGTGGGTCGGATAGGCTAAATGCAAGGTCCCAGTCAAAAAATGTCCTTTGGACTTAGTCTGCTTTTTTTTGGGAACTTTTCTCTCAACGTCGAGTTCTTGGGTTCCTCGGATCCAGAGGTCGATTCTATGATGGCGGTCTGCTGCAGCACGATGCCTCGGTGAGCTTCTGGAAATCTTTGTCCTCTGCGTTGGCAACGAGAAGCTCTCGAGTTTTCAGTGGGACAACCCATTGTGGTCAGGACAATTCGCGGTTCGACGTCAGATGCTTGACTCCTTGTGTAGCTTTTTAGCAAACTTTGTAGAAATTTCACAAAGATTCGGATCATATTCCTTTTTGTTTCCTTTGGGCAGAGAAGTGTTCAGTAGCACCAGCCAAGGGTATAGAGATGCTGGACTGCCTCTTAGAAGTTGGACTAAATCTCCTACAATGCACTTGCACAGGCTAGGAAAAATCCAGTTACCACTGGTCAGCTGGGGTGATCCTCTCTTTGGGATTTCGGGTGACTTTTTCTAGCACTTTTGCACCCGTTGCTGCTCAGGTAATCCACGTCTTTTCTTTCAAGTCAGGCACAGTCCTTCCTTTGTGGAGCATTGAGAGTGCAGCATGTTCAGTCCTTCTGAATGAAAGCCTTCTGTGGTGCAGTGCAAGGGTCCAGCAGGGCAGTCCTTCTTCTTCCTTTGTTCCAGGCAGTGTTCTGAGGAGCTTCTGCGGCTCTGCCTTATTCATCCTCATCCTGGGTTGGCAAGAATGGGGGACACCCCAACCAAGAGGGATAAAGTTACCTCCTTCTGCTATGACCATTTCCTGCGAAGTGTGGCATACCTTTGACCCAGACTGCACTTTTCTCCAAAAATCAAAATGGAGAAGTTCTTTACTTGTGTGTGTCTGTTTAACCCAACTTAGGGGCCTATTAGGATGGCGGACGAACTTACATCCGCCTGCCACCCTAGTGGTGCTGGGACCGGCCGCCAGTGGTGCGGTGGTCCCCCATCGGCAATTAGGATGCCACCACCACGGTGGTGGGGGCATCCCCCATCCACATCATTGTGGCAGGCGGTGCACACAGCACCACCCGCCACAATGCTGTGGCTGCACATTGTGCATTTGCATGTACAAAGTGACAGGCACCGCGCGGTGCCTGCCACGTTGTGCATGCAAATGCAGGAGGTTACCATAGGTACCCCCATGTGCACCCCCACCCCCCAACATCCTGTGGGCCCACAACAGACCCCATGACCCGCATGACTTTCCGTGGCAGAAAGGTTGCTTCCCGCCTGCATAGTAGCATGGATGGCGGTGTCTTGCAGACACCGCCACCATATTCAACCCTTTTCTGCCCGGTCTTCCCATCCACCGCGGTACCCTTGCCATCATAATATGGCAGGGGGAAATGGGAGGCGGGCGGGAGAAAATGTCAGGCGGATCGCCACCGTCATGCGGGAAATGGCGATCCACCCGACATTATAATAGACCCCCTAGATGTGTGGCCAACATTTGTCTATACTCCCCTTCCAGCTCCTCTCCTATTTAAATTAGGGAGTCTCCCATCTGGCTGGGAATCAAGGAAGTGGGGGCTAGCCTGGGTCCGGTGACATCTTTTCTCCTGCCTTTGAAGTCATCTCACCAGCCCCTTCTTCTCCCTGGCTTCTGCAGGAAGCAAATCTCCTCCCACCAAAGGGCTGTATGTTTTCAGCCCCAGGCCTCTTCACAGGTAGCAGCTTGGCTCCAGCTGTCAAAGTCTTGTCTGTCAGAAGAGGCTGCTACTGGGCGCTTTAGGTAACTTCAGAATAGCAAGTACTTAAACTACTTTCCGATAGTAGTTATAATAAATCCGACCTTGACAAGTTGTTGGATTTATTGTAACCATTATTAAGATACCTTGAATCATGTTACTAGATAACTCCAATCAAAGTTAGACGTTATTAAGCTGAATACGCCATCCAATGTTAGCCTATGAGGCTAGCAGCACATCAATAGGGAAAAACAGCTTTGGCTGATGTTCTCTACCAGGGCATATAAAACATATTTTATATTGTCCCTGCTTTTTATAACAATGCACCCTACCCTTGGGGCACCCAGGGCAGACCTTAGGGGTGACTTTTATGCAATAAAATGGTAGTTTTGACTTTGGAAGTACTTTAAATTCCAAACGTCAAATTTGAACATGGTTTTATTTTAAAACCAGTGTGCAAGGCAGGTCTGGCTTTAAAATGACACTAGATACCACAGCAGTGCACACTTAAGTGCATTAAGTCCACTGGAGTCCCTAAACCTACATGCCTTACCATATACTAGGTACTCTCAGGTAGGTTGCCTTGCCAATTAGAATTGTACCAGTTACCATATATCTTTTAAGGACATAGCGCTGGCCCAGGGCCTGGTTAGCAGTGCCCAGAGCATTTTCAGAGTCAGTAACCACCAGCATTAGTCAACAAATGGGGGTGACTAGGGAAAAAGGATGACTTTCCTACAATTGACATCTATCAGGGGCATTTCACTGCATCTCACAATTCCTGTCTGTGCCAGAGATAGTAAGCTTTTGCCACATCCAACTCCAGATAGAGAGATATTCCTACATTCATTTTGGGAGGGTTTGAGTTTTCAATAGAACTATGGATAGGAAATTACATTTACCTATTATGTAGCTATAGTGTTTGTGCTGTCCAACATGTTTTTGCATGTGGATGATGCCAAGGCATTGTGGGTAAGCCTGAGTCTCCATATGCTCTGTTTAAAACTGGCTAGCTCATCTCTCTTCAATTATCACTAATACAATGAGTAATTGCTGGTGCAAACTGAGAAACAATGAAAACCATACTGCCCATGTACACGGGTGACCCTGCATGGTTTGTTCTGTATTAGGTGCATAGGAAATGGGGAAAATCTGGAATTCTTTTTTCTAGTTGCTTTTGTTCCTATGTATGTTTCTCAGCCATTCCTTTATAACTAGTAGGTTGTGCCTACCAAAGGCATTTATTTCAAACATTAGAATGGTGAAAATTAAACTCTGAACTATGTGAAGCAACACAAAATAGTTTTGGGCTCCCAATTGTAAAAGCAAATTTAAGTTATCTTAATCAGAGATGTAGAAAATAAGAGCTTTTACACTGTACCAAGTCCTTAACTCAATACACAAAATGTCACACTAGTATGCGGAGGAAAGCTCAATTGTAGTATGCATATTGTCTTTAGAATAGATCGCCAAAACCCTGCGATGATTAGGGACAGAAAGCCAAAAACAAGCTCTCATCACTTGTAAAACATACTACGGAGAAGTGAAATATGTAATAGAACCTTGTCTTTTGTACCAGGAACTCCGTAATATTTTGGACAGCTGCTTAGACCTAGTCTCTACGATGCAGATATACAAATTTTTATGCAAAGCAATGCAGAAACCACATTTGTTGCACTTTCTTGTGAAAGAGAGAAAACACAGCACAGTCATATCTACTATGATCGGTGTTGGACTTGGCCCTTTTTGGCTGAAGTTCCCTAAACCTTTTGCTTTACCCTAGACCTTTTTTTCCGACATGGTGTTGCCAACTTAGATGCTTTGGGCACTTTGCCACTGCTGATGAGTGTCAAAGTGCAAGTGCTCACTGTGTAAAGTGTAATGGTAATTGGTTGTCCATGATTGGTATGTTTGCCTTACTAGTAAAATATCTAGCAAAGTGCACTATGTGTGCCAGGGCTAGTGATGCAAATGCTACTAGTGGGCCTGCAGCACTAATTGTGCCACCCACACAAGTAGCCTTAAAGAGGGAACTCAGGCCTGCCACTGCAGTGCCTGTGCACAGTTGGTTAAACTGCCATGTTGTACTGACAAGTGCACCCACATACCAGGCCATACCCTTCCCTTTCTATGCACATCAGATACCCCTATGGTAGGTCCAAGGTACCCCCTGGGCAGGGTGCCGTGCATGTGAAAGGTAGGACATGTACTAAGGTGTGTACCATGTCCTGACAGTGAAATAATTGCCATTTTGTTTTTCACTGTTGAAAGACTATCTTGCCCATAGGATAGAATGGGGAGGCTGTGTAATATGTTTTCCAGCCTATCTTCCCAAAGGCTTAAGATGGAGAAGTGAAGTTTAGTGTGCCTGAACTCACAGTGTAATAACACATCTTATTATGAGGGTGGTTTTTGCATTGTGTGTTTAGAAACCACTCTTTTAGAAGTGGCTGGATTTTTGTGCTGTAACATTTCTGTGTGTCTTTGCCTGGGTGTGGATTGTATGTCTGATTTTGAAAGTGATAGGATCTTGGGAATGTCTTGACCCAGGGGAGGGGGTGAGACAGCAACAGGCGGACCTGCATCTGGAGTGGAGGGGGAGGAGTAGCCCCTAGATTTGAGGAGGCCTGGGTTGCCGCCATAAAACAATGGTCCCATCTCCTGCTGAGTGATTGAGAATCCAGACCCCCACTAATCAAAGGAAGAAGGTGTCACTGGCAGGGAGGCCCCCAGAACTGGTTTGAACAGGGGTCAGTGCCCCCCTGAACACAAAGACTTCAAAGACATTTAGGGGTATAAAAATGAGAGCTGAAGCCCCTGAACTTTGGAGAAAAGGATTGATCAAGACTGACCAAGACTGAAACTACTTCATGGTCAAGAGAAACCTCTGCCAAGGAAGAAACAGCTGAAGAGGCTGAAGGAAAGGACTGACTCTGAATGGTGCTGGAGTGTATTACGCATTGCATTATTTCTGCATTACGTACTACCTGATTGTCGTATTACGCAGTGCATTATTTCTGCATTACGAACTATCTGATTAGTGTATTACGCATTGCATTATTTCTGCATTACAATTTACAAACTACCTGATTGTTGCATTACGGATTGCATTATTTCTGCATTACGAACTGCCTGATTGTTGCATTACGCATTGCACTATTTTTGCATAAGGAACTACCTGATTGTTGATTTACGCATTACGTTAGGTTGCATAACGAACTACCTGATTGTTGCGTTACGCATTGAATTATTTTGGCATTACGAACTGCTTGATTGTTGCAACGAACTGCATTATTTTTACATTGCAAAGTGCCTGATTCTTGCATTATGAACTGCATAGCATTACATTAGGACTGCAGTGGATCATTTGGAATTGCTCATTAATATCGCCAGAACTTACAAGGGCTGGCTGGCCTAACAACCGGCCAGGAGGAATATTACAAATACGCATATGTTGAATATATATCGTGTGGTCTCAACGTATATCTTTTTATATAAATTTATACTCGTCTTTTTTGAAACTCGTGTGGAGTCTATTTGTGGTGTCATCATTGGGTTACTGAGAGCATGGTTGCAAATACTTTACACATTTGCCTTGAAGATAAGCCTGGCTGCTCGTGCCAAGCTACCAAGTGGGTGAGCCGGGGCTATCTGAGAAGGTGTCCTTCCTTTCCCTGACATGGAAGCAAGGGTCCCTATTTGGCATAAGGTACCTACCTCAGCCAACTAGCGACCCCCAGCTCTAACAATTGGCCTCCTAGTTCTATCATCCCCTGTGCTGGAGCTCTATAAGGCTGATGTGCGCAACACACAGCTTCACATCACCGTGCAGAGGGGAGTGTGCTTTCTCTAGTATTGCAATTGTAATAAATTCATACCCTTTGAATTGTATAAAGATATTTCAGAAGGAGCACGCTCATTAGATGTGTGCTGTGCCCTTCAGCTCCCATGCAAATCATGGGTTTTTTAAAGAAATAAAAAAATGTTTCTTTGTTAGTGCCTGCTTCAAATTGCCATTAGTTTTGATGCAAAGAGCAGTCTGACTATTTTAGTTAATTGTGCTTTGCGTGTAAAAGCTATGGGTGATTTTGATGACCTCCACAAGTAACACCCTGTAACCAGGGGCATACACCAGGCCCCAGGAGACCTTGTGGTGCAGGAGGTTGCCCCTGATGTTCAGGGGGACCCCAACCATTAAAGCACCACTAATTCAGCCCAAAGTCAATGAATATTGCTGAGATATGGGCCACTCTGGCCCTCTCATCACATTCTGCAGGGTGGCCCCATCATTTTGCATTACACCACTTCCCGTAATACCCCATTATGGCACAGTTTGCACTAAGAAAAGTTTGCCTTTTCAATACAAAATTCCTTTTGCACTAGAAAATAGATGCCAATGCATCAATTTACACCACAATGGTGCAAAGCCTTAATAAATCTGGGCCTACATGCTGTTTGTCAGGGTGGTGAAGTCCTTCAATATGTCGGAAGTGAAAAAACAGGTTTTTTAGGTCTCGCCTGACCAGCGCTTTAGCGCTGCTCTGGCGAGACTTATAGTAAGCGCGTTTTGGAAGTGCAAACAGTGGCTTTGCAGGCCTCCAACTACAGTGCATGTGACCCGTCCGGGCGCGCGCACCATTTGGAGTCCTGCAACCACTTGTTTGCTTTCACTTTAGCCGTGATTCATCGCACCATTTGGCAGCCTGCGTGCCCGCCCCCACTCCCCCTCCCACTCCGTCAGCTTCAGTGCGCGCTTGTTTTTGGCTCCCAGCAATCAGATGCGCACTCCTGCCCCAAGATTGAAGGAGCTGTAAAATGCGAAAATTTCTCGGCTTCAGTGGAGACTACGTGGGGTCTCCTTGGCAAATTACCACCTCCATGAGAGACGCTTGGTTGTCATGAGCAATGGTCCTTCTTAATTGAAGTCCATTTAAGGAGTAAACATGGAGGCGGTTTAGCTGCGGGTAGTGACGTCTGCAGAGGGCAGGCACAACAAACCATCGTTTAGCATACTGGCTGTGATCTGGAAAAAGATTTTCTAAACCTGGATGGAGCATAGTGCATATGTCTAAAATACATCTCCTCCCCGGAACTGCACGCAGCACGTGGCATTGTGTTCCATAACATATTCCCCCGTCTCCAATGACCCAGGTCATAAAAACGCTCGATATCTCCTTATAGAAGATTTATTTGTTATTACAATACAACACCATTTTACACTTCTATATAAAGCTTTTAAAGAAGGAGTACACCGTTACGTTACACACCTCTACTACAAAGGTACATTTATTTCTAACAACTCGTATATTTCACTAAAAAACACGTCCCTGTGAGCAAAACATGCCTCGGGCAGGCAAGGCATTCAGCTTAAAAGCATGTTCAAAAGTCTGCACTTCAGAGGGGTTTAAAGGACAAAGCACTATTGTTAAAAAACGTAAATGCATGCAGGTGAACCAGCGTCTGGCCTGGACGCCTCCCCATTAACATCCATGATTTTAGCGATACATTACGGAGAGGATAATGTATTTTCATCACAGTTGTAACAGTAATACGCAAGACCTTTACAACAAATTAGCAGAGACCCTTTTGGTTAGTTCCAATATGCCTATAATGCAGCTGTTTGGACTGAAAAAGACAGACTACGATCTTCTGCCCATAGCGCACTGCAACGTTCCCAGTCTAAGATCTCCTTGTTTTTATAAATTCTTGTGCATTATGTATAAAAAAGTCTACATCAAGTCTTCCCTAGGTGTATCCTCCAAAGTCATGCAGCGGGTTGTACATTCGAGATCTGAGCTATAGTAAGAACGTTTCTTTACTAGCCTCTCTCATTTACTGTGCAAGCGCCATTATTGCAGTTATTTACTGACTGACATTAAGCTCTTAAACACACTACCAAGTGTCAAAAATATCAGGTCGTACTTATGAAATTATGAAAACACTTTATTTTGTAAAATCATTTAAACACATGCAAAAGCAATGATTCAAAAAGTTTGTTCAAAGTTTAAATAAATGTCACAATATTCTACAAAGTGAAATGTTCCGTCGTCTCCACCTTATTTTTTACGTTTTGCTCATTTGGCGAGTGTGTTCTGTGGCGCTCGTACCTGCTTTCAGGCCGCCAACTACTGTGCATGTGTGCCGGGCGCGCGCACCATTTGGCAGCCTGAAAGCACTCGTTGTCTTTCACTTTCTCGGCCGCTTTGATGTTTCCGCTTCAGTGCGCTCTTGTTGTTATTCGGCCGCGACTGCTTCCACCTCCCCCCCTTTGCTCCTCAGACCGGCTGGATCTTGCAGGCTGATCTCGCTTCTTTATCAGAAATGTTATCGCTTGTTTTAATTTCAGGCTGGAACTAACGAGCCCTCTCTCCCTATCTTGTTCTCCACCCAACAATGCCCAGCCCCTTCGGACCTGGCACTGCCTCCACCCCGCCCAAAAACCCAGAACTGGTATAAATTACTCCGCTGGTGCCACCCGGAGCATGGGGGGTGCTGGGGCGGGGACTCAGTGCCCGGGCTGTCCTCGTGCCCACATCCCTAATAATGCATCCATTTGAATCAGAAGCCACAGTCCTGCAAACTGCATATCTGTCGTTTTTTTAATTTCTCCTTTCAGAGTCAATTAGCCGAGCAGTTGCCCAAATTTCTCCCCCCTTCACCCAATTTTCTGATTGTTTCTCTCTCCACGTTTTGCCCCTAACGGCAAATTACCAGCGCTATTCCCATCTACGCTGCCCTGTGTGGCAAAAAAACAACAACAAGCAGGCACACACACGTGTGTGCGCACAAACAGGCAGGCAAGCTCGCAGAAACAGACATGTCTGTTGGGGCGCGCCTTAGAGACCTGCCACAGAGGTGTTTTGAAATCCTTGCACCTGTGGACTGACTGCAGGCTGCCGGGTAAGTGTATCTAAATTGCCTTTATTCTGCTTTTAAAATTCGCATTTTGTCTCCCGGTGATCTCTCCCTGGGCTTAATTTAAAACACGAGTATTTTTTATCTGTAGTTTCTGCAGTCACATCGACCTCTGATCATTTGACAGATGTCTGCTTGGACAGGGGATGTCGTTACCAAATGCTTGCTGTTGTAGTTTGCAAAAACAATTGTTTCTTTGCATGTGTTTTCCTATTTTAAAAATGTTTTGTTTTGGTTCAACCTAATGTTGTATTCGGATGGGACCGGGGACCTTGATAGATTCTTTAGAAACATCAGAGAGTTGAGCTGGCAGGGGGTAAAAGAAGAGAAAGGGGCTCCCTAGCCAGTAACATGTTTGGATGTATTGCAGATATGAAGACTTCGTTTAGGTAATGTGGTGCCGTGATCACCTGCATGTATTAGGTCCAACTAGGTGTACATACATAAAGTAGAATAAAACATAAAAACAACGGTCGCAAATAACACACAGAGCTTTATTTACACGTGCCCGAATGCGAGAGGATAGATAATGGCGTTGCTTGAACCCTTCCTTTCCCTTGAATATTAATCAGAATATTTATAATCTGAACATGCTTGGAATAAAAAACAAGCATTTGCAATGCAATAGGTCTCTCAGTTACACGAGTTAAAGCTATTGGCATTGTAAATGACAATGCCAATAGGCATTGTTATTTGCAATGTCAATAACTCAAACTCGCGTAAATGCGAGACCTATTGCATTGCAAATGCTTGTTTATGTTCTCCCTGAGAAATTCTGTTCTCTTGTCAATAGGAGATCTTAGCCCAAGAGAGCTGCCTGATTCAGAGTTAAACTGCACAGTTTGTGGATTGCCTCATTTTGTAGAAAAGGGGGAGTGGGGTCACATGAAGAAGATATTGGAATATGTTTAAGAATTTAATCTGTGTGTGCAATATCTTTATTTTGCTTTTTTGTACACAGTGAACTCTGAGCAGATCCTGTAACGAAAGCAAATACAACTAACCCTCTTAGCAGTCATTACTCTAAACCACAGCTTTCCAAACTTTTCATGTTGGTGACACACTTTCTAGACATGCATCATTTCGCGACATGGTAAAGCAGCGTAGCGAGCGTAATGAGCGAGCCCGAACCACCTAAAGGGGTTTGGGGGGGCGTGTTCTCAAAGTGCAGATGTTACAGTCTAGTAAGGACTAAATAAGGTTACCCTTTTAGTCTTCTTTTTTCTAAAGCTAACATTTCAGGTAAAAAGCACCAGCCTCCAAGATCAGCACAGACTTCTAGCTATGCCTCTTACTCTTTTTTGTTTCCAAATATTTTATTTGCATTTTATAAACGAGAACCAAAAGTCTGGTACAGAAAAGTTTAACAAGTACTGCAGAGGTGAATGGTCAGCAAAAATAGCAGAGGCTGCTGAAATGAGACCATCCAGCATATCGACAGGTAAGGCCCCAGACAAGCACGTGTCACGCCACAGCCAGACAGAGAAGGATAAAACAAAAGGTGGAGGAGCCAGAGGTCTGTGGACTTGGCAAACGGGACTCGGGCTGCAAAGAAAGCTGGGAATTGTCTCCTGCTGTTTAATGACAGTCCTGTAGGTATATAAACGTCACCCATTAACATTTCTAAAGACAAAAAACACGTCTTTAGAAATTCATTTGGAAGCGCAGCAGCATCACCATCAGCCGCACTTCAGAGGCTCCCGTGAAGTATTTTCTGAATGCAGTGGAATCCTTTGTAGTGCGCGCTGATTGTAGAGGGAACCATGATGGCAATCTGAAACCTTGGCAGCTATGCATCATCACGCAACACACCCACACATAGCAGGCGACACAGTACTGTGTCCCGACACAGAGATTGGAAAGCTCTGCTCTAGACAGCCGCGGTCCGTGCAGGTAACAGTGGTGGGGTCGCGTGGGGGGATTTCGAGGGACGATGCCAAAGGAAAATTAAATAAATAATTAATTTTCCCTCGGCATTGTCTCTCAAAATCCCCTCCCCACACGGCCCCACAGCTGTTACCTGTGTACCGTCATTAATACCTATATGGGGCTATTAATAAAGGGTTGCACAGATGCTCAAAAGCCCTAATGTTAACTAAATTGACACAATGCTTTGATTCACTTTGCATCAGACAAGCACCTGTGCAAATCCTAAGTAAATAAACTCACATGACTCTACTTCATCCTTTTTAACTTTAGTTCCAGGCCCAGATGAGAACTTGGTGGGCTATAGTACCTTCCACACTAACATTGTGAGCCCAAGCACATAATCCTAAATTGCCTGTCTTGGGCAAAAAAATACCTCTTAAGGGACAGACTTTAAAATTAACTGCAGCTGGTTGACGGCAGAGGGATCCCTACCAACTCTGTGCCCTGGTGTTACTGCACCAGCAGCACCTCTGACAGCTACGCTCCTGTGGCTTGTTTTAAATCTCTGGGCTTAGACGATTTTACCAATTTATCTGAGACTTAAATGTTGAGCTGTACCTAAGGCAATTTAGGACCAACTAAAACAACTGAAAAGGACCATACAATGTATCTTAAATATAGCTCTAATTGGGGCGGCGTGGCTTGCGCGCCGCTACGGGATGGCGGTTTGCGCTTGAGCTCCGTGAAGAGCGAGGGCCGTAGGAGGATTTTATGCTGCTTCGAAGTGCCCCACACCTGCTGAACGTTGGACTCATGCTTTTGAAGTTGTAGTGTGCTGCTTGAGAGACTTTTCTGCTCTCTGTCACTGCCGGTGACTATATTTATGTCGTTTTATGGTGGTGCTCGGTGTTTACACAAGCGGCCGCCATTTTGTTTTTTCTTTTTTCCTCACTGAAGGAGCTGGCTGTTCTCCATAACACGACGGCGTTTTTCACATGACCTGGCCAGGAATGAGGATAAACAGGTGCTGGTGACTATTTCCTTATTTATAAAGTGTATTTTGGATTTCTCTCTTTACTCATTTACATTGCTGCCTACGGTGAGAGCAGTTTGGATTTTACTCTACCATACCTCTCTTCAGAGCGCCTTCAATTCCGTTGTATGGCGCTTCTATGATTGATGATACCCTGCTTCTTGATTTTACTTTTTTTCGGATGACGTCTTTTTGATATCTGCAGGGCATGGTATTTTTGTGATGGATATTCTCTCCTTTGTCATGTAAGCCCGCCATTATTATTATCCTGGATTGATTGCTGACAGTGCGCTTTCCACTTTTTGCGCATTTCTGTTTTACATATAGTGTATACTAGTTTCCTCTGGCTTTTTCCTTCCCTTCATTTCTCTGAAGTAGGGTATTTTGCTCCCGCTGTGGCTGTGGGCTCTATGGCTGCGAATATGGGCTTGTCACCAATGCTAAAGATGCCAAAGATTCTAAAGCTTCTCTTAAAAGGTCCAAACAAGTGTCGCCTACACCTGAGGCTGCTCAAAAAGACACTAATTCCACTCTTGAGACTATTCTGACACGCCTTAATGATGTTCATGCAATTGCGCAGTCTACTAAGACTAACACAGATTTGTTGCAAGTGGAGGTGTCAGCCATCAGGAATGATTTCAAAGCTTTGTCCCTTCGTGTTTCAGCCACAGAAACACGTATTAGTGGTGCAGAAGACACTATGCAAAAGCAATCTAGGTCTCTTTGCCAGTTTGTGCGCTCAATGGCGGCATTGCGGAGGGATCTCACTGAACAAGAAGATCGTAATCGCAGATCCAATCTGCGCATTTTTGGTCTTCCAGAGGAAGTTGAGAAAGATGCACCCTCTATGATTGATTTCTTATATAAATGGATTCCTTCTACGCTGCAAATTTCGTTCCAAAGAGACTTTGAGTTGGAATGGGCACACCGGGTTCCCACCTTTCGATCTAAATCAGCCACGCAACCAAGAGCGATCATTTTTAAGCCACTGCGCCATCAACATACGGAAAAAATTCTGGCTCATATGCGAAAGGTTAAAGTTGTCTCATGGAATGGCCATCGCATTTCAATTTCTCAGGACTTTGCCAGAGACACGGTAATAAGGAGGAAAGGTTTTCTTAATCTCCGGAAGCGTCTCTCTGAGATGAATATCCCCTTCTCTTTTTCTGGTCCTTCAAAATTCCGCATTACTTTTAAAGGTCGCTCTAGAATTTTCGATGAACCTGCGGATTTGACCTCGTTTTTGGATAATCAGATGGAACTGCAGATGGATCTTCAAATGGAAGCCTCGCGTGATCCTGGTCCCTCTGGCACCTGATGTGGTTTCATATAACTGCAATGAATTTTCTCTTTTCCAGATCTATTAAGTCTGTCTTTTTTAGATCTGCATGGTGGTCTTACTGTCCACTGTTGTTGGTGTGCTTTTGCTGTGTTTTTGTGCGTGGCTTTGTAAGCTTTGTAAGCTATGTGATGGGCTGTGTTCTTTTCTCCTTTTCCTTATCTGTTCTACCTTCATATCTTTATGTTGTAGTGGACCATTATCTCCGATATCTCTCCTTTTTGTATTTTCTATTATTTCGTAGTATTATTGCTTCATAGGTTTTCCTCACTCCTGCTTGTTGTTTTGTTGTCCATGTCAGGTTTCGGATCTTTTTATCTCACTTTATGACTTCTTTTATTTCCTTAGAATTTTTGTGTAGACTTGGTCTTCCTTTCTCTCTGACTCCAATTATTGTTACTTCCATTGCCGTATTTTTTATTTGGTCTGTTCGCGTGTTGTTTTTCTCTGGTGTTCTGTTTCCATGGAGTACGTCATTGAGTATTAAATGTTAATATTTTCTGGATTGGTTATATAATCTGCTCACAGATACTTATCAATTGCTATATATAGAGTTCATTTTAATTGCTGTACAGAAATTTTTATATCTATTTTATTGATATATCACTGATTGGTTTGCTTACTTATTATTATTAATTGCCTCTCTTTACTAGTTCTAATTATTTATGTATATTGCATTTTATAATCTCATGTTTTTTGCTTCTATGGTTATATGTTTACGATATTCTTATCTCTTTAAGTTAAACTAGTATAACAAGTTTTATATATTTGTGGATGGTCAACTAGATGTCTGTCCTTAGATTTTACATATTTAAATATTTATTTGTTTCTTATATTTATCTTCCATAAGAGCTTCATTGATTATTTTTTATGGATTACTTACATAAATGGCCTCATAGATACTTATTAATTGTTGTATATAGAGTTAATTCTAATTTCTGTATTGTTATCTTTTATATCTATTTTATTGCTATATCATTGATTGATTTCTGTATTTATTATTATTAACTGCCTCTCTTTACTAGTTCTAAATTCATATTGGTATATTGCACTTTATAGTCTCAGGTTTTTTACTTCTATGGTTCTATATTTATGATATTCTTCCTCTTTGAATTACATTAGTATAACAGGCTTTATATATTTACGGACAGTCAACTAGATGTCTATCTTTAGATTTTATATATTTAAATATATACTTGTTTCTTCTATTTCTCTGCCAGAGGGCTTCCTTGATTGTTATAACGGTTCAGTTATTTCATGCCTTTCTCTATTATGTCTCATGTATTCTCTTCATATTTTATCTTATAGTCTTCTTTTGAATATATTTCTTTCTCTTGAGTCTCTACGGCTTTTCATGATGTCTGCTTCGATTTCTTTTCTCATTGGTATATACATGTCGCCTTTATAGTCTTATATGATGAATTATTTGTAGAATGCTATAATTAATGCTAGTTCATATTTCAGACATTTCTCTTTCTTAAATAAGTTTAATCAGTTATGTATTGTATTGGGGCCTTTTATGCTGATTGCATTAATTCCTCGTGATGGGCTTCTTGCTCATCTTCCCATGTTCCCCCTAGTATGAATTTGGTCTCTTTCAGACCTTTCTTGTTGGTTCTTCTCTTTCTTCTTCTTTCTACTTTCCTTCTTTCTTTTTTCTCTTCTTTCTCTTTTTCTCCTCGGATTTCCTCTTTGGATTCTCCCTGGTTCGTGTTGTTGGCTAGTGTGTGGGGGTGCATTTCTATGGTTGTTGTATATTCTCTATCATTTTTGGTGCTTCATTTTTCCCTATTATTGGTTCTATGTCTGGATTGAATATACTTTCCCTTAATGTGAAAGGATTAAATCACCCAGTTAAAAGGTCAAAGATATTAGACTACTGCAAATCTCTTTCTTCGGATCAAGTCCTTTTTCATGAGACGAAGGTCTCTGCCAGAGAGGCGCTTTTTTTTTTTTTTGAAAAACTTTATTGTGCAGAGAGTCAAAATTACAGACACGGGCCTACAACCACCAGGGCCGGCCGCTAGTTTGTGCCAGTCAATTACATAGCGTTGCAGAGCAGCGACTGATCTCCAAAGGCACAGCAGGAATATAGAATTATTCTCGGCAACTCAAAAGTTAGACAGGATACAGACATTTTTAAATTTTGAAGAGAACTAAAAAAAAAACTAAAAAAAAAACTCAAGGCGAGAAACAATCTAAATGGTGCTGAGTGCCGACGGGGGGACCCCACCATACCAGATAAAGAATCAGGAGGTCAATAAAGTCAACCCGGGGGGGAGGGGAGGCAGCGGGGAAGTCAGAACCATCCACATAACAAGTACAGTATTCCGGGAACCCCAGGATCAGGGGGACAGAGGAATGTCAGAAGTATCTTCAAAAGGGGGCGTACAAATGTTACCTCGGTAGCCGTTCCATTGACCCCAAATTTTACCCCACGCCCCAGGCTTGCCCCGAACCAGATATACCGTCTTCTCTCTGAACATGCACCAATCCATGTTCTCCTTCCACACTGACACGGTGGGAGGCCGTCGGGAACCCCAAAGCTGCGCGATGTCCCTCTTTGCAATCATGTTCCCAAGTGCCGCCAACCGGGCCTGGGCAACGTTGTAGTCATTAGGCTCCCATACATTCAGCAGACATCGACGAGCCTCAGGCAACAGAGCGACCCCAGTGACATCCTCCATCACCGCATGCACACGGCGCCAATAAGCCTCGACCTCGCGACACTCCCAAAGGATATGAAGGAAGGTGGCACTCAATCCACAGCCACGCTTACACAGCCCATCCGAAGAAAAACCCATCAAAACCAACCGAGGTTAGCTGGACAAGACGGAGACAGGCCGGAATGGCGACCTCCTTCGGTGAGGACAGTGCAGACTGCCAGTCCTCGTCGTCCAACTCCAACCCGTCTCTGGTCCAGGCCTCCCGAAGATGCACAAGGAGGTCTGCCCGATTATTAATTAACTTCTTATAAAGTAAGGAAATCGTACTATCGGGCAGGTGACCATCAAGTATACGGTCCTCGAGTGGGGAAGCTGCGGGGATCATGGTACCTGCCCCAAAGGCCGACAGCAGAGCATGGCGAACCTGCACGTACCTGAAGAACTCCCTCTCACTCAACTCATACTCACTCTGAAGCACCGCAAAGGATTTGACCACACCTTTCACCCAGAGGTCACCCACTCTGCTGATGCCAATCATATCCCAGTTCTCAAAGCCTTTCGTTGTCCAGAGGCATCCCAATCCGTCAGACGCAAACAAGGGGGTCGCTCGTGTCAGGCGCTCATTCCAACCCATGGCAACATTAGCATCCCTCCACACACGTGCTGCAATCTTAGTGGGTCCCGTTAGGTTCCTCCCAGCCGCCCGAGAATAGAGTGCTCTGTTGAAGTCGCCACCAGGCAACTGATATTTATCCATCTCAAAAGCCGGATTCGGACCCGGTGCGTAAGTAGCATGGTTGATAGCGGACAGCTGGGAGGCCCAATAATACCTCCTGATATCTGGGAGCGCGATGCCCCCGTCGTACCAGGGGAGAGTCAGTTTTGCGAGAGCTATACGAGCGCGACCATCCCAAATCAGTCTCCTCTGCAAACCCTCTACCTCCCGGAAATACGCCGCCGGAATAATGTCAAAGGAGTTCTGGAGTGCGTAGAGAAATCGGGGCAGTGACATCATTTTAAAAAGTGCCGCTCGACCGAGTGGCGACAACGGCAACCTACGCCAGCGGGCCACATCCAACTTCAAGCGCTGAAGAGGAGGAAGGAGATTATGCTCATGGCGGACCGCCGGGTCCAACGATACATAGACCCCCAAGTACTTGAAACCGGATTGCGAAATTTGGATGGGAAACCTATTCGGCAGGGGGGGAAGGCCACCGGAAATGACATACACACAAGATTTGGACCAATTAATAGTCAACCCAGAGTTTTTCCCGAAAGAAGTGAGGACATCAAAAAGGACATTAAGGGATTCACGCAGGGAGGTGAGGTACAAGAGAATATCGTCGGCGTACAACGAGACTCGGTCCTCAAAGCCAGGGGCCCACTGAATACCCCTTATCGACGGTTCCCATCGGAGCCAGGCCGCGAGCGGTTCTAAAGCAAGAGCAAAGAGCAGGGGGGACAGCGGACACCCCTTCCTAGTGCCCCTCCCGAGAGCGAAGGGCTGGGACACCCTCCCATTGACAACAACCTGAGCTAGCGGATCCGTATATAAAAGTCTCACCCAACTGATAAATCCCGCCCCGAAACCGAACTTCGCCAGTGCGGCCCAGGCCGTCGTGGCGTCCAACGAAGCCAAGATGGCCGGCTCGGAAAGAAACTCTGCCCTGGCGAGAACGCCATGCAAACGCCGCAGGTTGAGAGCAGTGTTCTGGTGGGGAATGAAACCGGACTGATCCGGATGAATCAAGTCACAGATAACAGCGAGTAAGCGATTAGCGAGGACCTTGGCAAGAATCTTCGGTTCAGCGCTTAATAGGGAAATGGGCCTGTATGAGGCACAGCGATCACGAGGCTTGCCCTCCTTAGGAATCACAACTATGGTAGCCAGACGTTGGTCACTAGGGAGGGAACCGAGCTCACGCGACTCCAAAAACATATCGCGGAAAAACTGCGCCACTTTATCAGGGCATAATTTGTACAATTCAATGGGCAAGCCATTGGGGTCCATAGCCTTACCAGTACGAAGGGAACGAATCGCGGCCGCGATCTCGTCGGCTGACAATGACGCATCCAAACATTCTCGATCCTCTTCAGACAGGCAAGGCAGCGCAATATCCCTCAACAGGGAACAAGAGTCAGCCACATCTCTGTCGGACACCGGGGAGTAGATCACACGAAAATAGTCAGCAAAACACTCCACAATCTCGCCAGGGTCAGTCACACGCACCCCGTCGGGGTTCTGAAGCACAGAGGCGCTTTTTTTTTAAGAAAGATTGGGTTGCTGATGTCGCTTGTTCAGATGCTTGTGGCAAAAGACATGGGGTAATTACTTTAGTTTCTAAACATTCTGGTTTGTCTATTGTTTCCTCTGAACAGGATACGGAGGGCCGTTGGTTATTATCTAAGTTGTCTGATGGTAATATTGATCTCTTTGTCATGAATATTTATGCCCCTAACAAGGATGATCCGTCTTTTTGGAAAGCAATCACCAAAAAGCTAAATGACACACCTCATTCTGGTAATCTGATTGTAGGTGGGGACTTTAATCTACCAATGGATCCCATTTTAGATAGGAATTCTGCCTTTCATTTTCGTCCTCCTAAATCACATCAACAAATGATTAATATGTGCTCTATTATCCATCTGCGGGATGTCTGGCGTCTTCATAATCCCACTGGCAGTGATTTCTCCTTTTTTTCTTCCCCCCATTTGTCTTTTTCGCGCATTGATTATCTTTTGGTTCATTCATCTCTTGTTCAATCTTCTTCATCTCCGCTTATTCATCCTATTTTGATTTCAGACCATGCAGAGGTGACTTTCACACTTTTGTCTTTTGCCCCTAGAGCGAGATCTCGATCTTGGAGACTCAACACAGAAATCCTACATGATGTTTCCCAGGTTCGAGAGTTTTCCAATGATATTGAGACGTTTTTCCTTGAGAATATCGGTTCAGTCGACTCCCCTGTTGTTCTCTGGGACTCTTTTAAATGCACTTTCCGTGGTCAGATCATCAAATGTATGTCAAGGAGGAACGCTGCCATTAGAAAGGAACTCACTGACTTATCAGCTGAGATTAAAAGTCAGGAATCTCTTTTTCGACAATCCAAAGATAAATCTTGCCTACAATCTATTAAGAATTTAAAATATACATACAATACTATAGTCACTAAGAGAGCTCATATAGTTCTTCAGGCTCAGAAATCTAAGAAGTTGTTGTTAAAAAACTGTGCTGGCAAGATGCTTGCAGCTACATTAAAGTTCCAGGAATCTTCTTATAAATCTTCCCAAATTTCTTCTATTAATGACCATCTTGGTAAGAAAAAGTTTCAGACTGAAGAAATTCTTGAGGTCTTTCGAGATTTTTATAATAATTTATATACCCCCTCTAATCAATCTTCTTTTGAACAATGCCAAGAGTTCTTAAAAACAGTTCCTGTGAAAACTGTATCGGAGGATGATAATAACTCTTTGAATGGCCCGATTAACTCTGATGAAATTATTTCTGCAATTAAAGCTACTCACTCCGGTAAAGCTCCAGGTCCTGATGGATATCCTATTTTGTTTTATAAAACCTTTTTATCTGTGATTGTGCCGCATCTTCAATCTGTCTTTGATGCTTTTATTAAAGATGGTTCTGTGTCTGGTTCTGCTGCTGATGCTACTATTGTAGTAATCCCCAAAGAAGGAAAAGATCATTCGGACCCCAAAAATCTTCACCATATTTCCCTTCTTAACATGGAAGCTAAGATTTTTGCTAAAATCTTAGCTAAACGCTTAGAATCCTTTATTCCGCAATTGGTTAATTCTTCCCAAACAGGGTTTGTAAAGGGTCGTCTTGCACGTGATAATATTCATACTTTTTGTCACATTCTCGGTTCAGCCAAGCTATCCAATCTTCCGCTGGCGGCCTTGGCCCTTGATGCTGAAAAGGCCTTTGATAAGGTCTCTTCTCCTTTTTTACGAGCGGTTTTATGTGCTCACAATCTTGGTGATTCCTTTATTCGTATGGTTATGTCTCTTTATTCCCGTCCTAGAGCTAACATAAGAGTAAATGGAGCTACGTCGTCCTTTTTCAATCTTCGCCAGGGTACTAGGCAAGGGTGCCCCTTGTCTCCTCTTTTATTTTTGTTATCCATTGATCCTCTTCTCAGAATGATTGATTTACATCCAGACATTAAGGGGTTCTCTTTTGGGTCTCATCAGATAAAAACAGCTGCGTATGCGGATGATGTTCTTACTTTCTCTGATGATATTGCACTGGCCATCCCTGTTATCTCTGATACAATTTCTCTCTTCTCGAAGGTTTCAGGATATACCCTGAACAAAGATAAGACAGAGATGTTCCCCTTAAATGCTTATTGTTTTTCTTCTCATATGGGTTCGGCGGGCTTTAAGTGGCAATCTAAGCAACTAAAATATCTGGGTATTTATTTTTGTTCCACCCTTTATGCTACGGCTACTTATAATGGATCTCAAACTATTCTTAAGGTGCGACGTCTTTTAGAAACTTGGTCTCCGAAACATATTTCATGGTGGGGTCGATTGCACACTCTTAAAATGATGATAACACCTATTATTAATTTTGTTTCCTCTATGCTTCCGGTAAAGCTCTCTGATTCCTTTTTTCACGAGCTTGACATACTTACTTCCAAATTTTTATGGAATAATAAAAGAGCTAGAATTGCTTATAAATTCTTACGGAAATCTTTTGATCTGGGAGGCTGTAATCTTCCTGATTGGGGGAAATATCAAACTGCTTTCCTGGCGTCTCAAGGTGCTCTTTGGTTTTCTTCTCCCTCTACTCATGTTCCATCTTGGTTGCTAATTGAACAAATATTGGCCTCCCCTCTGCCTACGGCTTCTTTTTTAACCGCGAGTACCCTTTCTATTCCATTCTCTCGATCTATTATTTTAGACACTATTGCTGCGATTCGCAAGGTTGATAAGAAAGTGGCAACTCCACTGCATAAAACTAGATGGTCGTCTATTTGGCGCAATTCTAGAATCAAAATTAATATTGAGCCACAGTTGATGTCTTATTGGGCTGGGAAAGGTATCTCGCTTGTTAAACATCTCTATGACTCCAATAATGATCCTTTCCCTTTCTCTTCCCTAGCTCAACAATTTGCTTTATCAAACTTAGACTTGTATACCTTTCTTAAGATTAAGGTAGCACTTGCTAAAATTCACCTTCACCCCTCGTCCCCTACGATTACGCTTTTTGAATTATGGATCAGGTCTGGTCATGTAGCGTCCAGGATTTACAAATTCTGATCGTCCTCTACACTTCTTTCCCAAACGGTCGCACAGCAAAAATGGCTACATCATTTTGATCATAGTGTTACCGATCATATTTCTTCAGAAACATGGCAAGACATTGGTAAACTTTCTCTTTGTAGCAAAATTGCCCCTTCATTAATGCAGTCTAAGTTTTTCTCTATTAATCTTCTGCATTGGACTCCCATTCGTTTGTATTCGTTGAATCTCAAAGAGGATCATTTATGTTGGAGTTGTAGGCTTCTACCAGGTGATCTTCAGCATATGTTCTTTGATTGTTCCCTTCTCCAACCCTTTTGGAATTTAATACACAAACACCTCATGATTATCTTTAACATTGAGTTTCAACTCTCTTTTCCATTAATTATATTAGGTCCGTTGGCGGCCCCGGTCCCTTTGCCTTTAGACTCCATGGAATTACAATTGTTGGATCTGTTATTGACTGTTGCAGTCAAAGTTATTCTCATGGAGTGGAAATCCTTCTCTTCTGTCTCTTACCATACTTGGTGGGCTTGGGTTTCCTTTTTACGAAGTGCTCATATGTCAGTTGATCATGCTCATCTCTCTCCGTCTATATCTGCTGGTGTTTGGAAAGCCTTGGATACGTACATGGACCTGGTTTCAGAGGGGTTGGTGGATCAATATCCTTTTGATTTGTCTGGTTAATATTGTCTGGTTACTGTTGTCTTCTGTGTCGGGTGAATTCTTTGGAAATCTTCTCCTCTTCCTTCACTCCTCCCTGTCTTTCTTTCTCTTTCTTCATCTCTTTCCTACTTTCTCCGTCTTTTCTTCCTTCCTTTCTTTCTTCCTCTTATCTCTATTTTGCTATCTGATGGTGATACTCTTGATAATAATGATTGCTAATGGTGTATTTCTTCTTATTTAATTTCATTTTATCATATTGTTTATCCTTGTCTGATATCAATTGTATCACTTTGGCTTGAATCTTATGTCCTTATTTACTCCTTTAAATTAATAAAATTCTTTTGAAATCAAAAAAAATATAGCTCTAATTGGAGCATTAGGAAAAGTTCCTTGAAATGCACTGTCACATATATCCATAATGAAAGTTCAATTAGATCAATGTGATATACAAGAGTATTGTGTGTTTTGATAAATTGTAAACAATCACCTGTATATGTACATGTGACATATCGTTTTATGTATGTTTTTAATTTGCAGCCCTGATAAAGTCCTTTGGACGAAACGTGTTGGCTGAGCTGATGTGAAATTTCTTTGCTCAAAAACTTCAATAAAGGTGGATCTGAGGTTACGCACAAGACTCAAAGGTATTTAATTGAACTTTCATTGTGGACATATCTTGACATTGCACTTCATGGAACTGGGGTCACGACAAGTTGAGTATCGGCAGGGCAGACAATAATAGAACGACACACTAGTGCGACATCTATTGGCCCACACTGCTATTGCTTAGTTTCTGTCGCTAAAGCAATCTAGAGCTTGATTTGTGTAAGCACAGAAATATAAGTCCAAGGTCCCAAAGTTTTCCCCAGGAGCCCATTGCCAGTGCTGCTGTATGCTGCGGATGGCAACCACCAATGCTGCTTAGTTTTCCCTCCACCTCATACCTTTCTTCCACCACCCTCGACTATATCCTGTCTGTTTATATCATTTTCTCAGGTTTTTCATCTCTCCCACTGCCGTGGTTTTCCTGCCTTTTTCTCACTTCTTCTTGCTCCCTTTTCTGCCTTTCTCCTCTTTCTCTAGATGAAAGTCTAATTCTGAAAATAAATCCCAGCCTCAAATATAATCACTGTTGCTCATCACCAGCAACCAGTGGCACAAATTAAGCTTTGACGATATTAAAAAGCAAGAGTAGGCAAGACAAGTCTTGACTTTGTCACCTTTGGCGCTCAGACCTTCTTTAGAGAGAGCGATTTCCTTCAACAAGAAAAAGCTTTTGACTCCCATGTATGTGCTTGTTTTCACCTAGATGTCTTGATGGAAGGCGAAAAGCTAAGCACGGTCTTCTCAAAAACACTGATTCGTGAACGTAGCTCAAACTCACAGACTTTCATTGACGTGAGCTATGTGGGCCCAGGGGAGATAATTGTGCTGGCTATCAGTACATGAGCGACAACGGGAGAGCATGTGGTCAGCCGGCTAAACTGCCGACTTTGGTGCTGGAAACCAGGGTTCGAGCCTCCGGGTCGCGTCCACATCCTGTCATTCTGGGCAAGTCACTTAATATCTCCCTGCCTAAATGTGTAATGTAAATATGGTGCTTACGTAAAGCGCTCCAATACCTTCGGGTCGAGTTCGCGCTATGTAAATATCAAAAGATAACATTGTGGGTCCGGATACATAGAAACTAGAAACCATCAGATGAACCCTTAGTGCAGGTGGATAACATTAAAAACGTCGCAAAAAGACTTGGAAACATGCATGATCTACTACAGTCCATCCTCCACGTACATGTGTTTTTTTCCCCCTTTAGACCACGTGGGCTGAAATCTGACATGGGACTCACTTTGAATTAATGTATCAAAAACTACAGCACCACCTCATTTCCAGTAAACTTTGTACCTGAGCGATATTGATTTACTGAAACGTGTTTTTCGAAAGCAAGCGCTTAGAAAGTGCTGAGGGTTCACATTTTCGCTGTATGGCAGGGATGAGTGCATTCTCGGAGCCGGCTCATTAATAAAACATGTTGTGGCAATAGCTGGGACCTGATAAAACACAGGCCTCTCTGCGGCAGTCCGAGTTCATATCCAGAACAGGACTAATTCCACCAGTGATAGTTACAATTTAATGCAGCAAGCCTTATGTCTTAAGAGGCTCAAGGGCTTTACAAAAGATTATGCATGTTATTATTGCTAAATCACTGTTGGTATTTTTTTGTTTCCCTTCTAAGGGATTATGCAATCGCTAAACCAGTCTGGAATTGAAGTCTGTGACCTTCCTGTCTGCATACAGTCGGTGGGTGATGCGGACCACAGGAAGCAACATTATCTCTTTTGACTTATAACTTTATCTCGATGCGATACACTTTTATTGCAAAATAATGCATTTTATGCCTTGGAAAATGTTCTTTTTTAATTAAAAGTCAACATGAAGTTGATCTCAATTATAGCAGCAGTTGCTGAACCAGCAGTGGTGATGCGCTAATCCAGCTGACTTTGAATAGTTTTTTTTCTAATGCTCTTACATCCCACTGAAATTCTAGGCTTCCCTGTAAGGGTTTGCGGAGTGAGTTCGGGAGCCCTCCTACCGCTCATTCATGCTTTGTCACTTTATCATTGGCGTAGCGAGGGTCTCATGAGGCCTGATGCAAGCAAAGTAAAAACAGACAGATTTTGGGTGGAGTTGGTTCCTTGCACCTCTGGGTCCCAATGTCACTGTATCTGCTGCACTTAAGGGTCTCCGTCTTTCTCCTTCTGCCTGTCTTTTCTGCTCCATATCCCTATCACTCTCTCCTTTCTTTTTACACCATTTTACATTTCCCCCTTTCCCCTTTTTCTGTCTTGCTCTTACCCTCAACTCGTGCGCCTTTTGCATGCTCTTATCTCCTCTCTCTCATCTGCACCTCCTTTTATCATTCTGTGACTTGTTCCTCTTCCTTTCCTATCTACAAGAAAATGTCGGAGAGCAGAACTGCACCAAATTTGACAGCACTGAGCTCTGACATTTCCAAAATGGCGGCATACTTACAACAATATGGCGCACCCCTTTGTTTTCGCTAGCGCTGGTGCTAAAATGAGCTGCCTAGCATCAACCTGAAAGGGTGCCTGCGTTGCAGGGAAGGATTGTTTATGTGCAGGAAGGTGTCCCTTCCCGCACATACATAATCATTAATGGCATTATTTCTCCTTGTTGTGCCATTCTAACTCCTGCCATTGTACAGTGTTAATTTTTGGCACTGCCTCAGATTTACACATCCTTGTAAATCTGGGGCAGCGTCAAAATGCAAGGGATGGGGACGAAGCAACTAAAATGGATATAAATGGAATCTCTGGATTATACTGTTCATGCCCCATTCTCCCAGGGCAGGGTTAACCTGCCTGAAAAGGTGAACTATATACCCCCGGGAGTCATCCCCTTCTGCCCCCTCTGGGATTCCGAATTCCCTCAGGTTGTTCCAGCGAGAGCGGTTATCGAGACCCAAGACCCTTGATGATAGTGTGGTCATCTGGAAGTTATGTCAAGAAATGTATGTTTTAACTGCACGTACAGCAGTTTGGAGGCTTTCCTGCTTCTTCTCAACTTTACCAAGTCGTAAGTTGAGAGTGTCCATGTTCCTTGACAGTTTCCTGAGGACCATTTGAGTCTTTGAATTGGTGGTGGTAAGTGCGAGCAAGTCCTTACAATACTCTTCCCTATGCTGTTGTAGGATGCTATAGATTGCAGCTAAAGTTGGAGGGTCCAATGTGGCACCGGAGGTGAGAGAGGTGACAGGGGCAGCAAGCAAAGCAAGAGCAGTGTCTCCACCACCAGCCTGTGTTTGAGTCAGTGCTGGAGTAACGCTGAGTTCTGAGGCTAGGGGAAAATAATTTGTTGGGGTCAGTTCAGTACAATCAGGGTCCCAGAGCAGCTGGTCATCTGGGGCAAGCACAGGATCCAGTGCACCATGAAAAAACACTTGAATTATCAAGTCCTCGATGTGGGACGACATGGTAGTAGAATCCACCTTCTCCCATCTGCTTCCATTCATAGTTACTCCACTTTCTGGACAACAGAGTCTAGCTGCATGTGAGACCTTGGAAGAGTTCCTAGGGATCGTTCCCTCCACATCATGATTTTCCAGATCGGAGCCTGACTCAGACAGACTCCTAGAACCAGAGAAGACAGTCCCTGGAGGGTGTTGTGAAACAGATACCAATACCAGTGTCTCACGGGCCAGGCTTCTTTTTCTTAGACACTGTCCCCCCAGCCAAAGCCTGCAAGATCGCCACTCCCTGGAGATCAATGTGATTGAAATCATTCAACAAATTGAACTCAGTTAAGGCTATAGCAGACACCTGCGTTGCCCGTTGTAGGACTCTCAGATGTCCCAGGCCGACATTAGCTTTGTCAGCAACAGCCGCCACCAAGGTCTCAGATGACTCCCCATGAGTGCTTGCTCTCCGCCACCCTCCAATGGAAGAAGCTCCTGATTGTAAAGTGGCAATATACAGGTCCAGAGTCCATTGGGAGGCAGATGCAGAGACAGTAGCTGAGGCAGAAGTGGGTGGTGGGTCACTGTCCGAGCCTCTCCTAGATTCAAAGAGCCTTCAGGAGCGCTCCCAGGTCCTTGTGATTTACCGCTGCCACTGGTCGGTCCAGGAGGCAATGCTATTCCATCTTCTCTTAAGATAGCCGCAGTGGGTCCTGTAGCAGTGCTCCCCCGGCTGGCCATGAAAGCGTTCTTCTTGCCATGCTAGGGTCTCCTTCAAAGAGGCCCCCGACCAGTAGACATTTTTAGAGGCATCCCTGGAGAAGTAGAGGAGTTACATAGCCAAAGGTACTGTGGGAATGCACTAAGTGAGTGACCACACCAGACAGCCAAATGTCTATCTCCCCAGTTACACTGAGACTGCTCAATCGAAGCCAATAGACAGATAATCAGTTGCCACGGTTGCCACAATTTTGCAGGGAAGTGCTAGAGTCTTCAAAACCACTTCTCCCAATTGCAACAGAGTAAAGCGATTGAACTGCAACAGTACCTCTTAATGAGCAATCCCTTCTGTTTGCAGAGCCAGAGAAACTGCTTAAGCAGCGATTAACCAGGCTAAAGTCAAAGCCTAAATTCAGGAAAGAATGGCATCAGGCACCTAGATCTCTCGAGTCTGCCCCACACCATACAGGAGAAAGGAACTGCTGCACACTGCTCCCGCTGTTACAACCAGCTATGGGGAACCTTACGCTTCCCACAGCATATTACCGCTGGGTGAGTTGTGTTCAAAGGTACTATCTTTAGCAGAAAAAATGTCCCAGGGCTGCTTTGCTGCAAGTCATGCAATCCTAAACTCTTGTGGATGTCTAGTGGCACGCCCATAGTCTGGGCTTACCCATGATTCGGCACATTACAACTATTTCTCCCAGATAGATATGTTCCTCACTAGCCATTCTCTTTCTTTGTATCTTAGGATCTCTCTGAATCCTAAGGTGATCTCTGATCATAATCCCCTTTCTCTCTTTGTTCACATTGAGGGCTCCTTACTAAATTCTAAGCTTCGTTCATAGACCTTTTATAGGAAGCTTCCTCTTGATGAAGCCCATATGCATTTTATGGACAGGGATTTAGGGATCTTTTTGGAGCAGAATTTCAGCTCAACATCCATTTTCTTGGTAGGGGATGCTCTTAAAGCCTTCTGAAGAGGTCATACCTTAAAATATTCCTCCTTTTATCGGAAGGAGATGGGACTGGCCAAAGCAAATATCCGGTCTTCTCTTACCTACCTGGATTTTCTTCTAGTACAGGATACATTCGCGCAAGACTGGGTGTCGTTTGCTTTTCTGGTGGCACAATTTGCAATTATTCAGGCTTCCCTCCAGGAACGGATGCTCGAAAATGCGATGAAGGCGGCCCAAGCCAAACAATTAACTACTTCTAAAAATAGTGAAGAAATGGGCCGCACTCCTTTTAGGGATAGGGCTAATGCTTCCATTATCCTACCAAAGGCGAGAAAGTGACCGATCACTGACATATTCGGAAGGGGGTTAGTAGCTTTTATCAGTTCTAACAGTGAGGACCTGCTCCCCCCCTCCACTGAACAAATCGATCAGTTCCTTTAGGCATATCATCACCGGAAGTTGTCTAGCTAACAGCGGCTCAGGTTAGAGGGCCCAATTATTCGCTCTGAAGTTGGGGCTGCAATTGGCCAGTTGGCACAGGGCAAGGCTTGTGGCCCGACCAAATTTGGTTGGAATTTTATGTCAGATTGTCACATGTTTTGGTGCCTATCTTATGCAAACTGTTCAATTTCATTGAGCTACTTGGACAAGTTCCTGGGTTGTGGGCCAAGACTAACTTTGTCATTTTTCTCAAGAAAGGGTAAGATCCTCTTCTCTGAGGCTCATACCATCCTATATCACTGATCAACACCGATTCCAAGATCTATGCTTGGGTCTTGGCTAAAAGGCTTTCACCAGTGATATCTAATGCAGTCACTGAGAACCCGCTTTGACATTTTCTCAGTGGTCTGAAGATGGGCAATCTTGATTGTTCGTCGAATGTCTTTCTGGAATCCTTGTGGCATGGTCTTACAAAGAAGGGCATCTGTATCGCTTATAAAATGTTTTTGTTGGCCGAGGTTCGCTGGTGCCCGATTCCTTTCAACACATGGCCAACAAAAGAAGCCGACATCTCGGTGTTGAAGTTACCTCTGACGACATAAGGTGTACAAATGTTTTTCCACATACAGTTCTGAATGTATCCCGGGTTAAAAGTTGCCAATTCAAATGTATTAACCCCTTCGCTGCCAGGCCTTTTCCCCTCCTGTGCCACGCCCTTTTTTGGCTATTTGGGGTAGAGCGCGCTGAGGCCCCTGTAACTTTTTGACCACATAATGTATCCACGTCAAATTTGCATCCTTTTCTTCCAACATCATGGGGATTCTGAAGGTACTCAGGGTTTGTGGATTCTCCTAGAGGGGTCACAGAAATGAGCCAAAATACAGCAAAATTTGGGGTTTTTTGGGAAAAATTGGAAAAACGGGCTGCAAATGAAAGCATCTGGGTTTTTCCCTGCAAATGTTATCAAAAAAGGGTTTGTGGGGTTGAAATCACCATTCTCCCAGCTTTTCGGGGATACCAGACTTTTGTCAGAAACCCAACATTTTTTACACAGTTTTGGCATTTTTCTGGGACATAGCGTAATTTTGCTATTTTTTGTGCTTTTGACCTCCTTCCAGTTAATGGCAGAAATGGGTATAAAAGCAATAATGGATCCTGGAAAGCTATACTTTTTCGAGAAGAAGATAAAATTCTGAATTCAGCAAGGGGTCATTTATGTAGATCCATCAAGTTTTTTTTATACAAACTAACAGTTAAATATAGGATAAATAGAAAATTAGTTGAAAAAAAAAAGCCTTTCGTGTCAACGTTTTCACCTGTAACTTCTTCGAATTATGACAGCTCTTTGAAAGCAATATACCATTACATCCGCTGGACATAACTGGTTGTGGGGATATATAGGACTTGTAGGTTCACCAAGAACCCGACGAACCCAGAGCCAAAAACTGAGCAGCAACTTGCAATGGTTTTTTGTTATGTACCGGGTATATAGTAATTATTCTGTAAACATGTGTACATGGAAAAATCGGTATGAAAGACACCTATGTATTTATGAAATAGGAACAAAATATAGAGTTTAGAAACAGTAGATATTTGCACATTTCTGAAATTGGGAATACTCATACTAGTATGAGAATTATCAGTCATTTTTAGGAATGACTTCTTTTTTACACAATATCTTTCATTTGGAAGGCAGAAATGCATCAAAAGTCAATAGATAATAACAGTTACTTTACAAAACTGGATTACCCTAAGTCTCCCGATAAAAATGGTACCTCACTTGTGTGGGGAGGCATAGTGCCCGCGACAGGAAACGGCGCAAAACGCAATGTGGTCACAACTCAATATCGCAGTGAAAATTTACCCTTTTTTGGCAAAGTGCCTAGCTCTAGTTTTTGAACCCTAGCTCTGCGGGCACCTTGGGAAACCTAGCAAACCTATACATTTTTGAAAACTAGACACCAAGGGGAATCCAGGATGGGGTGACTTGACTGCCTCCCACCAGGGTCTGTTACCCAGAATCCCTTGCAAACCTCAAAAATTGTCAAAAAAAACACATTTTCCCCACATTTCTGTGGTGGAAAGTTCCGGAATCTGCGTGGATCCACAAATTTCCACCCACCTTGCGTACCCCAAAGTCTTACGAGAAAAACGGTACCTCACTTGTGTGGTTCGGCCTAGTGCCCGCGACAGGAAACGGCGCAAAACGCAACGTGGTCACAACTCAATATCGCAGTGAAAAATGACCCTTTTTTGGCAAAGTGCCTAGCTCTAGTTCTTGAACCCTAGCTCTACGGGCACCTTGGGAAACCTAGCAAACCTATACATTTTTGAAAACTAGACACCCAGGGGAATCCAGGATGGGGTGACTTGACTGCCTCCCACCAGGGTCTGTTACCCAGAATCCCTTGCAAACCTAAAAAATTGACAAAAAAACACATTTTCCCCACATTTCTGTGGTGGAAAGTTCCGGAATCTGCGTGGATCCACAAATTTCCACCCACCCCGCATTCCCTAAAGTCTTATGAGAAAAACGGTACCTCACTTGTGTGGGTCGGCCTAGTGCCCGCGACAGGAAATGGCGCAAAACGCAACGTGGTCACCCCTCAATTTCGCAGTGAAAAATGACCCTTTTTTGGCAAAATGTCTAGCTGTAGTTTTTGAACCCTAGCTCTGCGGGCACCTTGGGAAACCTAGCAAACCTATACAGTTTTGAAAACTAGACACCCAGGGGAATCCAGTATGGGGTGACTTGACTGCCTCCCACCAGGGTCTGTTACCCAGAATCCCTTGCAAACCTAAAAAATTGACAAAAAAAACACATTTTCCCCACATTTCTGTGGTGGAAAGTTCCGGAATCTGCGTGGATCCACAAATTTCCACCGCCCCGCGTTCCCCAAAGTCTTACGAGAAAAATGGTACCTCACTTGTGTGGGTCGGCCTAGTGCCCGCGACAGGAAATGGCGCAAAACGCAACGTGGTCACACCTCAATTTCGCAGTGAAAAATGACCCCTTTTTGGCAAAATGTCTAGCTGTAGTTTTTGAACCCTAGCTCTGCGGGCACCTTGGGAAACCTAGCAAACCTATACATTTTTAAAAACTAGACACCCAGTGGAATCCAGGATGGGGTGACTTGACTGCCTCCCACCAGGGTCTGTTACCCAGAATCCCTTGCAAACCTTAAAAATTGACAAAAAAAACACATTTTCCCCACATTTCTGTGGTGGAAAGTTCCGGAATCTGCGTGGATCCACAAATTTCCTACCACCCAGCATTCCCCCAGGTCTCCCGATAAAAACGGTGCATCACTCGTGTGGGAGGCCCAAGTACCCGCGACAGGCAAGGCCCCAAAACGTATTGAGGCAACATGAAAATTGCCTACCTCAAAACGACCTGGTTTTGCAAGGGGGGTCACCTGGGTTTTTGGCC
This sequence comes from Triturus cristatus, assembly GCF_964204655.1. NCBI lineage: Eukaryota > Metazoa > Chordata > Amphibia > Caudata > Salamandridae > Triturus > Triturus cristatus. Next base: position 886,381,660 of record NC_140583.1, read on the forward strand.
CCGTGCTCGGCGGCCACCTAGGGGAACCTACCAAACTCACACATTTCTGAAAACTAGACACCCAGGGGCTCCAGGGAGGTATGGCTTGCATGGATCCCCCAACATTTCCTTACCCAGAATGCCCTGCAAACCTCAAATTTAGCTGAAAACATCACCTTTTTCACACATTTTTGTGTGGGAAAGTTGTGGCATCACCGGGCTGACACAAATTTCCTACCACACAGCGTTCCCCCGGGTCTCCCGATAAAAACGGTGCCTCACTCGTGTGGGAGGCCCAAGTACCCGCGACAGGCAAGGCCCCAAAACGTATTGAGGCGACATGAAAATTGCCTACCTCAAAACGACCTGGTTTTGCAAGGGGGGTCACCTGGGTTTTGGCCCGGTGCTCTACGGCCACCTAGGGGAACCTACCAAACCCACACATTTCTGAAAACTAGACACCCGGGGGATTCCAGGGAAGTATGGCTTGTCTGGATCCCCCCAACGTTTCCTTACCCAGAATGCCCTGCAAACCTCAAATTTAGCTGAAAAAATCACCTTTTTCACAAATTTTTGTGTGGGAAAGTTGTGGCATCACTGGGCTGACACAAATTTCCTACCACCCAGCGTTCCCCCGGGTCTCCCGATAAAAATGGTGCCTCACTCGTGTGCGAGGCCCAAGTACCCGCGACAGGCAAGGCCCCAAAACATATTGAGGCGACATGAAAATTGCCTACCTCAAAATGACCTGGTTTTGCAAGGGGGGTCACCTGGGTTTTTGGCCCGGTGCTCGGCGGCCACCTAGGGGAACCTACCAAACCCACACTTTTCTGAAAACTAGACACCTGGGGGATTCCAGGGAGGTATGGCTTGCGTGGATCCCCCAACGTTTCCTTACCCAGAATGCCCTGCAAACCTCAAATTTAGATGAAAAAATCACTTTTTTCACATATTTTTGTGTGGGAAAGTTGAGGCATCACCGGGCTGACACAAATTTCCTACCACCCAGCGTTCCCCCGGGTCTCCCAATAAAAACGGTGCCTCACTCGTGTGGGAGGCCCAAGTACCCGCGACAGGCAAGGCCCCAAAACGTATTGAGGCGACATGAAAATTGCCTACCTCAAAACTACCTGGTTTTGCAAGGGGGGTCACCTGGGTTTTTGGCCGGTGCTCAGCGGCCACCTAGGGGAACCTACCAAACCCACACATTTCTGAAAACTAGACACCCGGGGGATTCCAGGGAGGTATGGCTTGCGTGGATTCCCCAACGTTTCCTTACCCAGAATGCCCTGAAAACCTCAAATTTAGCTGAAAACATCACCTTTTTCACACATTTTTGTGTAGGAAAGTTGAGGCATCACCGGGCTGACACAAATTTCCTACCACTCAGCGTTCCCCCGGGTCTCCCGATAAAAACGATGCCTCACTCTTCTGGGAGGCCCAAGTACCCGCGACAGGCAAGGGTCCAAACCGTAATGCGCCTCAACAGGCAAGGGTCCTAAACGTAGTGCGCCTCACTACGTTTTGGGCCCTTGCCTGTCGCGGGTACTTGGGCCTCCCAGACGAGTGAGGCACCGTTTTTATCGGGAGACCTGGGGGAACGTTGGGTGGTAGGAAATTTGTGTCAGCCCGGTGATGCCTCAACTTTCCCACACTAAAATGTGTGAAAAAGGTGATGTTTTCAGCTAAATTTGAGGTTTGCAGGGCATTCTGGGTAAGGAAACGTTGGGGGATCCACACAAGCCATACCTCCCTGGAATCCCCCGGGAGTGTAGTTTTCAGAAATGTGTGGGTTTGGTAGGTTCCCTGTTAGACCCGGCCTTGTGGCATGGCCATCCCTGACCCCTGGCCACACCCCCTGAGCCGTACACCTCATTCAGTCCCTCAGTACACGGCCTAGCCGGTCCTGTCCACCAGGACCCACACACACCCGACCCGGACTTCCCTGTCTGTGCCCTCCATCTTCCCAGCACCACCGGGCCCGCGTGCCCACTTCATGCACCTACGATGGCCGCCCGGCCCCAGCACAACCCAGGGCTAGAGGCGCCACCCCGGCTGGGGAACATCGCGCTCCCATAGAGTGAGAGAGGGAGGAGCAGTTTGCATCACACCTCTGGCCTCCCCTCGGGAGATGGGTTTCGATCGGCCCTCTGGCCTCCCTGAGGGTTGGCTCCATGCCTGCTCGGTGTCTGGGACTCCTCCCGACCCGGCCCTGAAAGGATCAAAGGACAACAGGGCAGGAAACTTCAACGAGCGGCCCCCAGGCGCTAAGACCCCTGCCCACATGGACTCCAGACATCAAAGAGGATCTGACCTATAACAAGGGGTGCTCTGGGGCTATCTGGCAGATTCGACTCTGGAACGACGAGAGCCCTGCTGACGTGGTGAAGTACTGGGTATTTTAGACCCAGCGGTGCAGGGGCACACACCCTATGACTTCTGGGTTCACCCTGTTCCAGACCTACAGAAACACAGAGACTTCTGGGTGAAGTCAAAGATCGTTTATTGGCTGCAGACCAATTACAGGTATCCTAGAAGTAGAACAGCGTGTATGTTCTCAGGAGACTGCTGAAAATCATAGAAACGGACTTCATCTTAAATACGCTTTTTCCTGCCTCAAGCATACATTCCTAGGTTTATGATATGGCCATAAGCAAGTGTACATTTCAAAGAAAAAGCCAGAGTCATGATGACCATCCCACATTCCAGTTCGGCCAGCCCACAATGATTTACACAGTAAGGTTCAGATCCCACGTTAGATATCAATAGGCCCCAATAAAACACGGGCAGCTCCTGTTGATAGAAACAAGTCATAAAGCAGGAACAGTCAGGTGTGAAAGAGATTAGCCGGGGGCTCGTGTAGAATGAAAGGGTTTTATGATGGGTCAAGCCCTGATGCTAATCACAGGTGGACGGAGGAAGGGGAGCTCGTGAGACCAGTTTGACCTGGGGCAGCGGAGCCAGCTGCCCAGGTCACAGAGAAGTCAAAGGAAAGCACATGTACTGTGAGGCCCGTATTTGCTCCATTATAGCCTATGTGAGGGCAATGACAAGATGGCCACCGCTTCCAAAATGGAACCCGCGTAGTGAAGCAGAATAACGTGTACACAGTGCATTCATAGCTAGAACGATATATAAAGCACTCGTACATGCCGCATTAACCATTTGCGATTTGCTAATACCAGGATAGACAGGGGTAGGGCCCTGTCCCCTACGCGGTGACAGAGATTAAAGTACGACAGACCCTCCTTTTGCCCTTACATAGGCAAACACTATACTCATCTTAATCCGAGTCTAGGTCAATGTTCACGAAGTCATGGAGATGTTGCTGTAGCATCATCCTATTACTTAGCTCGTCCCTCGATACAGGTTTCCTTACACATAAGGTAGCACAGAGGCCACATATCGCAGGAGCACACTGTATGCACAGACAGAACAGGAAAAGAATGGCTAAGATCATTCCAATGACCATCAGGACTTTCCAACCCCAGGCAGATATCAGTTCCCAGAACCACCCCACCAGTGACCAATCTCCTTTATCCACGTGTATGGACTCAGATATTTTATGGAGTTTGGAGATGGCTTGATAGACTGTTGGAGCGTTATCTGGTATGAAAATGCAACAACTGGATTGGATAACCTTACATACCCCACCGCGGTCTGCAAGAATAACGTCTAGAACCATGCGGTTCTGCAAAGTCATAAGGCGATCCGCTTGGAGCTCAGCGGTCAGATTACCAAGGGCACCAGCCGTTACATTAACAGTGGATTCAACCACACGTGTCAGTTGTCTCAGGTTCCTACTATTCACCATAGGTCCCCAAAATGGCAGGAAACCCAAAAAGAAGTCTCCCGCTTCCTAACCGGCAGTATCCTCCTTACTAATCACACCTCTCACAACTCTGGTCTTGTGATAATCAGAGGCAGCAGTAAATGTTGGCGGTAGCAAGTTCGCAATATAACATGTGCCCGAGAAATCAGGGGGCAGCCATGTATATGCTCGGTCATTGCAGATGAAATATGTGCCCTTGGCAGCCAAAAACGCAGGGGAAAACTGTGACGGGAAAGTGTACGTTTCAGTACAGTCACTTCTTCCCAGTTGAGCTCTAGGATTCTGACCATTACCCTGTAAGCAGAACCGACCCATGTGGGGTACGACCCAGATTGGGGATGAGATTTTTCGCTGTCTTTCACCCAGACTAATACTATACCCCGTCGCGTTCCACCCTACATAAGCTCTCAGCTCTTCTTTGGGAATGGATGAGTATGCATCAATATCCCTACTCATATCGGCAATTCCTCTCACTAAGGCTTTATTATTTGTACCAGGTCTGATGGAACGCGGTTGTCGCGGGGAGTTAGCATCTAGAGCATAGAGGAACATGGTTTGGAATGCCCATGACGATCCATTGTAACTAAATGGCAGCACCAAATAGGGAATACCCTTGTTAATGGTATGTGGCATTAACCCACACACCCAGCAATTGGTCGTATTCATTACTAGTTGGTGCTGGTGCAAGAGTTGGATAAACGAGTTATTTACAAACTCTGATCGTCTAGTCTGTTCGTGCTCAGGCAGAGGGTGAAAAGAGTGAGAGGAGGCAGTAGAAAGAGGTATAGGCTGCACAGTGGGCGCAATGGTCTTTTGAGAGGAGAATAACACAAATCCTACGATGAACATTATTATACTACACAGTGTAAATAGGCACAAAAATACGAAACATTTACTTTTTACAATTCCACACATCCTTGCTTTAAAGTTCATTTCCTCAACGGGTCTCTCCATCTTAAAAAACTCCATCCTCTAATCGGGCCGCTCGCGGCAGATGAGTTTCTTCTGCTAAGGAGTACGCCTGTCAGTCCAGGGAAACGCCCTAGACCAACCAGAACCGTTGACCTAACGTCTTCGGCCTGTACCCCAAAGTCTTGACACCGCGACCCTGCGGCTGAACCCGGATGGTGGTTCGAAAAACAAAAAATCAAGAAAGTCCTTCAGATGGGAGAGCTCAAATGTCAAAAAGGAAATAGTAAGAAAATCTTTATTTGTCCATAGGCCTTGGTCTCAAATTATAGCGGAGACGACCAGGTGCTGTTTGGTCTTGGAACAAAAGTTCAGGCTCTGTGGTGTCCAGTCGATTTGATGGTGGCACAGCTTCCTGCAGAATATCGCTGTTCTCTTGGTCTGAGGCTGTGTCTCTTATGTGTGCATCACTGAATGGTACAAAACGAGGTACAGTGTCTGTCTCAGAGTCGGCGATACCCTCCTGGACCCACTGGTCGTATGGCAGAGGCAAGGGGACTACTTTGCAGTGGGTGCCATTGATCCAGTGTTTCTTCCCTTTTACTCGCACCGCTGATCTGGTTGATAAAAGCACAAGGTGTGGGCCGATCCAGCGAGGCTCGTCGTTGCTCTTGCGCTGGAAATTTCGGACCAGCACCCACGTACCAGGGTTGATAGGGTGTCCAGGAGTTTCAGAAGCTTGAGGAAGAGTATCATGTACCTGTTGGTGCAAAACACGCAGTTTAACAGTCAAATCATACAGGTAATCGAGTAGTACTGGATGCTCAATCTCACTAAATTTCGTAGGCCTCGGTACACCCCATACGTTGGCCGGGCGGCCAAAAACCACTTCATAGGGACTAAGTCCCACTCGTGAGTGTACGGTCATTCTGGTGGACAGGAGTGCTAAAGGCAGGGCGTCAGGCCCTTTAAGACCGGTGCTCGCCTGGATTTTGGCCAATTTGAGCTTTAAGGCTCCATTGTAGCATTCTACTAATCCAGCTGATTGGGGGTGATTTGCAGCGTGGAACTTTTGCTGGATGCCTAAACCTTCACATACATTCTTCATCACTTTACCCACAAACTCACTTCCATTATCACACCACACCATTCTTGGCAGCCCAAACCTAGGGAAGAATTCTTTCACGAGGGCTTTGGCTGTGGATAGGGCAGTGTTATCTTTCAGAGGATAAGCCTCTATCCATTTCGAGAAAGCACAAACAACCACCAACACATATTTCAGGTTGTTGCATCTTTCCATGTGGATAAAGTCCAGCTGCAAAACTTCGAATGGACATGATGGGGGTGCAAAGTGACCAGCTGGAGTTGGGGTTCCCCTACCAGGGTTGTACTTCAAGCATACCATGCAATTCTTGACCACATTCTCTGCACACTTGGGAATCCCAGCATTCTGCCATACTGGAGCCAACAACTTACAAATTCCTTTCGTACTGATATGTGCCATCCCATGTGCCATTGTAACTACCGGGAGCACATATGCGTCAGGTAACAACCATCGCCTATGCTCTGTCAGATCAATCCAACAACCATTCTCATCCAACTTACCCATACTTTCTCTCCACTTGCTTAATTCTTTCTCTGTGGCTTCAGCTTGAAGCGACTTCACACTCTCTATCATGTTTTCACACATCCCAACATCATTGACCCATCTTGCGGGGCCTGCAACATACATTCTAGTCTTTACATTCTGTGCTGTTTCTTTTGCGATCTCGTCAGCAAACGCATTCCCACGTCCAACATCATCTGTGATTTTCCTGTGCGCACTGCATTTCATGATCGCAACTTGCAACGGTAGGGTCAGTGACTCAAGGAGATCATTCACCAACTTGCCATTCTGAATTTTAGCTCCATGCGACGTCAGGAACCCACGCTCTTTCCACAGTCGCCCAAAATTATGAGCCACGCCAAAGGCGTACTGGCTATCTGTGTAAATATTCACTCTCATTCCTTCAGACAACACGCATGCTCTCGTGAGGGCGATTAATTCCGCTGCTTGGGCCGAATTATGTGGCACTCGTGCAGTTTCCACAACTGTGTGTAAAGTCGTGATAGCATATGCAGCAGTCGTGTCACCATTAGGGAGCTTGAAACACGAACCATCCACCCATAGAGTACCATCACACTCAGTCAGGGGAGTATCTTTTAAATCTACTCTCCCTTTCGTCTCTTCTTCCGTTCTGAACAGACAGTCATGTTGCTCACTCTCATCTAGGTCTGCTGGAATTGGCAATAACGTAGCTGGATTCAGCGTATTGCATCTCTTTATGTGTATGTGATTTGCTAACAGTGTGTGCTCATAGCCTGATAATCGCACACTAGTCAAGTGTTGTGTCTTGGTTCTATTTAATAATGTGTCTACAGCATGTGGAACCATAACGATCAATGTGTTGTCCATTACCAGACCAGCAGATTGTCGGATAGACATAGCTGCAGCAGCTGTCGCTCTCAGACAGCTTGGCAAGGCCCTCGCTACAGGGTCCAAGGTTGATGAAAAATATGCGCACGGGCGCGGTCTGTCGCCAAAAGGCTGTGTTAGCACTGACAACGCACATCCATCTTTCTCGTGAACATACAATGTAAAAGGCTTACTGTAGTCAGGAGTACCCAACACAGGTGCTGAACACAATGCATTGCGCAATTCCACAAAACTTTTCTGGCACTCTTCAGACCATGGGATAGGATTCGGTGTGTCTTTGCATGTTAAGGCTAACAAAGGTTTTGCCAACAAGGAAAAGTTAGGGATCCAATGCCTACAGTATGAAGTGATGCCCAAGAAAGCACGCACTTCTCTCTGTGTTTTTGGCACACTCAACTGCGCAATGGCTTGAATTCTCTCTGGGGTCAGTTTCCTTCCCTCCTTCGATAAGAGATGACCTAAGTAGGTCACTTCTTGTCGACAATATTGCAGCTTTGAGAGAGACACTTTATGATGGAAAGCAGATAAATGGCGCAACAATGACAATGTGGCTTCTTTGCAGATCTTTTCAGTATCCGCGGCGATTAGTAAATCGTCCACGTATTGAATCAGAATAGCGCCACTAGGTAAAACAAGTGCATCAAGCTGCGCTTTCAAAGCTTGACTGTATATGGATGGACTCTCACAGTAGCCCTGGGGAGCGCGTTTGAAGCGGAAGCTTCGGCCTCCCAGACTAAAGCCAAAAATGTCTCTGCTCTCTTCTTTAAATCGATCACTGAAAACCATGCATCAGAGGCTGGAATCATCGTTAACAAGGCAGTTATATCAGGGACAACTGGAAACTGTGGCACCACAATCTTATTAACCTCTCTAAGATCAATCACAAATCTGTAAACAGGTGGCTGTGAAGGGTCCGTTCGTTTTAAGACAGGTAAAATCGGACTATTGCAAACGTTGCCTCTTGTCTCTTCAATTACACCCTTATTAATCAAGTCGCCGACAATGTCTAACAATGCTTTCTGGCCTTCATTAGAGATCTTGTACTGGGGAATACGTGGCAGTCTGACATTAGCCTTTAAAGTTACCACGTATGGCGGTATCTCCAAGAGGCCCACATCATTGGGACCAGTAGCCCAAAGGACGTCCGGAAGGGATGACAATTCCGGCGGCATTGCATTTTTAGACAAGTACATCGGGGAAATCACTTTCCTACCTAATGTAAGTTGTACTCCTGACGGTGAACAATACAGTGTAGCATGCAATCTTTTCAACAAATCCAATCCTAGCAAATTCTCACCACAACCTGTTGTCAGAATCAGGGGTGCTTTCAGCTCGCAAGGTCCAATAGAAAGTGACATGGGACTAGAAATCGGGTTCCTAACTGGGGCGCCAGAAAAACCTACTGAAACATTTATATCGCCAGACAAAGGTGCGCCAGGGAGTTTTGAATGCATGATTGAACTCTTTGCAGCACCAGTGTCTAGCAGAAAGGGCTCCGTTACATTTGCTGTAGTCACCTCAACATACGGTCCACTCTGATCCACTGGCACTGAAACAACTCCCTCTCTCTGTCTACGGCTGTCCTAGTAATCATTATTTCCTGCATCGCCGTCCTCTGCATAATAATCATTATTGTAATACTGAGCTGTATTACTAGTCGTGTTAGCTTGCTGGTCAAAACTATTGATGGTATTTTGAGGCGGCAGAGGACGCGCGTTCTGGGGAGCATTTCCACGCCCTCTGCCTCTTGGAGCTTGCTGACCACCCCTTCCTCTCGTGCCATACATATTGCCGTTACGCTGCATCAATTTAGGGCAACTATATTTAAAATGACCTTCCTCTTTGCAGTATGAACATTGGTTGGGACCTACAGGGACACGTGGTTGATAATACCCATTCATTTGCTGATTGTTCTGAAATTGTTGGGGTTGGTGATAGACACCTTGGGGTTGCCTATAATTATTCTGACCTCCACGTGGCGGATAGGCCTGCTGTAAAAGGACCTTCGTCTTTAATTCCTTCGTTTTCTTTTCTGTTCTATCTTTCTCGTCTTTATCCCTGTTTTCATAATACTGTGCAGTAGCCAGTATTTGCGCTGAAGAGGAAACAGCCCAAGAACTTTCTGAATCTTTTAACTTTTTACACAGGTCAGGAAGTAGATTCTGCACAAACTTATCCACAAATAACCGTTGGCCACCCTCCGTACTCATATCTTGCCCACTGTGGTCAATAAACGTTTCTTCAAACCTGGTAAAGAAGTCTGACACTGTCTCATCTTTCTTCTGTTTGCATGCAGATAGCTTGTCCCAATTTCCGCGCATCGCGGGCATTATTGTCTTCATATATGTGATGATTCTACCAGGCAGTTCTGCTATTAATGGCTCAGGTTTCGTGCCACCGGTTTGTCTAGCGTCAGCGGCAATAATGTCAGCCCATGTGGCACCTAGTTCTGCATCGTGATCTGCATTACAAATTGATCCCCATAGAGGCTGTGGAACAACATTACCAAACAACATGTCTATGTCGGCCAGATTCATAACGCATGACCCTGCCGTCTGTGACAACTCTTGATAATAACCTGCTGGGTTTTTACGGGGATCAGGTAATGACTGCTTAAGCGCTAACACCTCAGAACGCTTCCATGGCACATGCACCCAAACACGCTGGAAATGCGCTGGCACAGCAGCGATACCGGCACCGGCATCAGCTGCAACTGCTTCCTTCCATACCGGGGGAACTTCTCTCATAGGGTATGTTAGAGTCGGGGATCTCTGGTTGGCGCAAGGTTGCCCTTGTGTCAAGCAGGAACCCTCTCCTCCACGTCAGGGCGCAGGATAACCCCTCGCGAATGACCCTTGCTCACCCTCTAGGTGCGTGGCGTGAGCAGCCAAGGCGATTCCTCAGGCGTTGTTGGTTAAGCACTTACAATCGTACACACAGTAAATACATCAATCCCCCCAGAAACGGACACCAGACTTGGATATATATAAAAATACGATTCTTTATGTAAAAATAAGGTATATATATCTCAGCAGACTTATCACAAGACCAATAACGTTTTCGCTATGCCACCAGATTGTACAGCGGGCAAATGTTCGTGGTTCGTAGCTTCAAATGGAAAGTTCGTAGTCTCTTTTACTTGTAGTTCCAGTACTCACAGAGATCGGTTCCTGCGAACGGGGAAATAAGGCGTTGCGGGCCCGAGCCCGATGCTGGAACTTCTTTCGTGATGTGGAGAGTCGGCACAGGTCGGTGCGACTCTCAGCTTGGGAAGTGTTCTTGGGTCCTCAATCAGCAGGTGTGGGCACGTAGGCAGGCGCGGCCAGCGACCCTTTAGCACGGCGGTGCAGGAGGGTCTCCACAGCGGGGGCGGCGCGGCCTGAGTGGTCCGGGGATAGCGAAGCGGGGTCACAGGGCACAGTCAGTGCAGCTGGATGACCCGGCGTAGATCACAGTCGTCGGACGGCTTCCGGCAGGAGGGGTGATAGCGCGTTCAGCGCACTCCAATGGCAGGCGGTGACAGGGGGGCAGGCGGCCTGGCCCGGGGACAGAGAGCGGCTCCGGATGGAGCGGGGCTCTCACGGGATTGCGGCAGGCGAGCTCCTGAGTGTCACGGCCCTAGGAGGGGCGATGAGGGGCGCAGTCTCTTTCCAGCGGGATGCACACACGGCTCGAATTGGAGGACGAGCAAGAAGCACAGAGAACCCACTGTTCCTGGGGTTCAGTTCAGGGGGCAAGCTCAGATCAAGCCCTTGGAGAATGTTCAAGCACAAAGTAGCAAAGTCTTTTCAGTAAGTCTCTTCCTCTCCTTTCTCAGCAAGGCAAGCAGCAGGCCAGCTCCTCCAGCGTCTTCTTCTCCTTCTAGTCGGGCAGAGGTTCTTTGTGGTAAACAGGATTCTGATTTCTTAGGAGCCAGGCTCCTACTTTTATACCATGATTCTTTTGTTCTTTAGCGCCAGGGGGCCTAGGCCTGGCTCAGTCCAGTTCTGGAGCACTTTGTTATGGTGACTCTGCTCTTTCCTTTCAGCAGCAGGGCAGAGACATCAGCCGCCCCACAGGGGGTGGCGCCGGCTTTGTGGTGGCAGAGCACAGGTCTATTCAAGAGTCAAGGTGTACTCCTCCCACCCATCCAGGTGTAATCTCTCTACCCACCACCTGGCAGCCAACCTGTCTCTGGGGATTCCCCAACCCTGCTCCTTACTGTTGCCAGGCAGAACACATACACACAGCAGAGGCGGACTGAGATGGTCAGGTCAGTAAATACTAACTTTCTAAAAGTAGTATTTACAAACCCAGGATATTAAAATAGACTTGACTACAAGACGTATTTTATCATCCTGAGTTCAGGCATACTAAACTTGACACTTCTACCATGCTCTCTGAGTCCACTGGGGTCACAGCGTTGACGTGATCCCAGCAGCCCATTCTGGCCTATGGAGAGCAGGTAGCCTTCAATAGTGAAGAACGAAAATGGCTGTAATTCACTACTAAGACATGCCACACACATCAGGGCCTGTCCTACCTTATGCCTACAATGCACCCTGCCCTTGGGCCTACCAGAGGGGTGGCTAATATGTAGGTAAGGGAAGGTTTAGGGACTGGCAAGTGGGGGCACTTGCGCAGTCAGCGCGACGGTCCCGGACCGCGCACAGGGTCTGCGGTGGCAGACCCTAGACACATTTTACAAGGCCGCTTCCGTGGGTGGCGCAACCAGCGCTGCAAGCCCACCAGCAGCATTGGCATTCACGAGCCCTGGCACCCCTGGTGCACTTTACTGGGGACTGACAGTGAATCCAATAAACCAATCGTGAACATCAATTACAGGTACACTTTACCTAGGGAGCACTTGCACTGCGGCACAGATTAGCCGTGGCGCAGTGCCCTGAGCGGACAACACCAGCAAAACAATCGAGGCACACCATCAAAAAGTGGAAGGGAAACTCACGCCAAGGTGCCAGGTCTAACACGTGTCCCCTCCAGCTGAAATGTGGGGAGAACTACCCTTGCCCAGGGGGTTCCTCGTCACTAAGGCGGAAATACCTGGACAGACCGTCAGCGTTGGCGTGATCTGTACCAGGACGGTGTTCCACCGTAAAGTCCATACCCTGTAGGGAGATGGACCACCTCAACAGCTTCGGGTTCTCACCCCTCATTTGCATCAACCATCTGAGGGGCCTGTGGTCCGTCTGAACCCGGAAGTGAGACCCAAACAAGTAGGGTCTTAGCTTCTTCAGCGCCCAGACCACAGCAAATGCTTCTCGCTCAATTGCACTCCACCTACTTTCCCGTGGAAGTAACCTCCTACTGATGAAGGCTACGGGTTGGTCCCAGCCCTCCTCAGTCATCTGTGAAAGAACAGCCCCTACACCATGCTCTGAAGCGTCTGTCTGGACTAGGAATTCCTTGGAGAAGTCGGGGGCCAAGAGCACGGGCGCCGTGCACATGGCAGTCTTCAGGGTGTCGAAAGCTTTCTGACAGGTGTCAGTCCAAATCACGTTCCTGGGCTGCTTCTTAGAAGTCAGCTCTGTCAAGGGGGCAACGATCGTTCCATAGCCCTTGACAAACCTCCTGTAGTACCCAGTGAGCCCCAGGAAGGCCCTCACTGCGGTCTGCGTCTTGGGGGGTTCCCAAGCCAGGATGGTTTCAATTTTGGGTTGCAAGGGTGCCACCTTGCCACTCCCCACTTGGTGTCCCAAGTACACCACGGAACCCTGCCCGATCTGGCACTTGCTTGCCTTGATCGTGAGGCCTGCTCGGCGCAGCGCCATCAACACTTCCCAGAGGTGGCGCAGGTGTTCAGGCCAGGTGGCACTGAACACTGCGATGTCATCCAGGTAGGCGGCACTGAACGCATCCAGCCCAACCAGTACCTGGTGGACCAACCTCTGAAAGGTGGCAGGGGCATTCTTCATCCCAAATGGCATGACTCGGAACTGGAAGTGCCCATCTGGAGTAGAGAATGCTGACCTCTCTTTGGCCCCATCGGTCAAGGCGATCTGCCAGTACCCAGACGTTAAATCAAACGTACTGAGGAACCGGGCAGCCCCCAGCCGATCAATGAGCTCATCAGCTCTGGGGATGGGGTGCGCGTCAGTCTTCGTGACTGAATTGAGTCCTCTGTAGTCCACACAGAACCGGAGTTCAGGTGTGGCTCCCGGCGCAGCAGCCTTTGGGACCAAGACCACGGGGCTGGACCAAGGACTGCTGGAGGACTCAACCACCCCTAGCGCAAGCATTTTGGAGACCTCCTCCTTAATGCAGGCTCTGACCCTGTCAGTTACCCTGTAAGCCTTGTGCTTTACAGGTAAGCTGTCTCCTGTGTCCACATCATGGACGCACCAATCTGTGACACCAGGAACCAGGGAGAATCGGTCGGAAAACTGTCCCAGCAAGTGGCGGCAGTCTTCCTGTTGTTCGGGCGTCAGGGTGGGTGAGAGGTTAACTCCATCCACTGACCCATCTTTCTCAGAGGCCACTAAGAGGTCAGGAAGAGGCTCGGTCTCCTCTTCCATTCCATCATCAGTGGCCAGCAGCATGCCCACTTCGGTCCTCTCTAAGTGGGGCTTAAGGCGGTTAACATGTAGGACCCTCAAAGGGTTCCTGGGAGTCTGCAGGTCCACCAAGTAGGTGATAGGACTTTTGCGCTCCACAACCTCAAATGGACCTGTCCACTTATCCTGAAGTGCACAAGGCTCCACTGGGGCCAAGACCCACACCTTTTGTCCAGGTTGAAGCTCTACCAGAGTGGCATTCCGGTCGTACCACCGCTTCATCTCCTCCTGGCTGGCTTCCAGATTTGCCTCAGCAAGTTGCCTGAAACGCCGAGTCTGGTTTCGGAAGGCCAGCATGTAACTATATACATTCTGGGGAGGTTTCCTGGGAGATTGCTCCCAGCCTTCCTTTACCAAACTCAGAGGTCCTCTTACCGGGTGACCATACAGAAGCTCAAAGGGGCTGAACCCTAGAGACTTCTGCGGCACCTCTCGGTAAGCGAAGAGCAGGCATGGCAAGAGGACGTCCCACTTACGCCTCATTGGACCGTCCAGGCCCATGATCATGCCTTTGAGGGTTCGGTTGAATCTCTCAACCAACCCATTTCCTTGGGGGTGGTAAGGAGTGGTGAACTTGTAAGTTACCCCACACTCCTTCCACAGGGATTTCATATATGTGGATATGAAATTGGTCCCCCTGTCGCTCACCACCTCTAGAGGGAATCCCACTCGGGAGAAAATTCCCATCAGTGCCCGTCCCACCACGGGGGCCGTCACTGTCCTCAGAGGGATGGCTTCAGGGTACCGGGTGGCATGGTCCACCAAGACCAGGATGAACCTGTTGCCCAGGGCTGTCTTGGGGTCCAGAGGCCCCACAATATCAATACCCACTCGTTGGAATGGCGTACCGACCACAGGGAAAGGTTGCAGAGGAGCCTTGTGCTTCCCTCCGCTCTTACCACTTGCCTGGCAAGTCTGACAGGTTCTGCAGTAGGAATCTGAATTCTTATGCATTTGGGGCCAGTAAAAGTGGGTGACAAGCCTGTCATAGGTCTTGTCCATCCCCAAATGTCCTGCTAACGGCACATCATGAGCCAGCCCCAGTAGGAAGGTTCTGAACTTCTGGGGTACCACCAGCACACGGGCTGACCCAGGTTCAGCAGCCTTAGGCTCGGAATACAGGAGGTCACTCTCCCAGTACACGTAGTGTGTTTTGGCCTGAACACCGTTGGCCTGGTCTGCAGCCTGTTGCCGCATACCCACGAGAGAAGGGCATTCTTTCTGCTCCCTGCAGAATTCCTCCCTGGAGGGACCTCCTTCTTGCTGCCAATGGGTCAGCTCAGGCAGATCTCCCAGTTCGGCAATCTGTTCCCCGGTAGGCTCCAGAGCATCCCCCTCAGGGTCTACTTCCTCCTGGGCCGTGGGAACTTCGGGGGCCGGTTTCCCACGCCTCCTGCGCCTTCTCCCTAAGGCCGGTTCCTGGACCTCTCCCTCAGGCTCCAGGACCCTCTCAACACCCCTACTGGCTGCCATGGACCGGGTGGTCACGCACGCCCAGTCGGGTAGACCCACCATCCTCAGATGCGTGGTCTTCTCCACCTTTTCCCAAGGGGAACTCTCCAGGTCGTTCCCTAGCAGACAGTCTACAGGCATGTCGGTTCTCACAGCGACTTGTAGAGTACCAGAGACCTCCCCCCACTCAAAGGGAACTTGAGCCATTGGACAACGACTCTCTACGTTGTCAGCATTGACAACCCTACAGTAGGCATTGGGTACAATTTGCTCTTGAGACACCAGGTGTTGCCTCACCGAGGTCACGCAGGCTCCTGTATCTCTAAGAGCCTCAACCTTCTTTCCATTGATGGTCACCACCTGCCCATATTTCTTAGTGTTAGAGGGCAGGTAGGTTACAGGGACCATCTCACTGTCTCCTAGCGAGACTAGGGTCATCTGCCCGGGACCCCCACCCTCCTGGACTGCTACCTCCTCCCCAAAGTTAACACTAGCTACTTGCCGGGGTGGAGCACCAGTGGGTGCGGCCTTACCAAACAGGCGACACTTAGGATCAGAGGCAATGTGACCCGGGTCACCACACTTGTAACAATTGAAGGGCCCCTTTGGAACAGGTCTACCTGTCGGGGCCCCGTTCTGCTGCGGGGGTGGGGGAGGCTGAGAACCCTTCTGCTGGTTCCCTTGGGAATTACTTTGGGGGCCTTTTTGGAACCCCTTCTGTTTACCCTTGTCCCCCCCACTCTTCTGCTGGGGACCCTGCCCACCTTTGGCGGAGTCTCCCACTTGACCCTTGTGGACCCTGGTGCTGAGCCAGCGGTCCGCCTCCTCAGCAAGCTTCCTCGGGTTGGACAGCTTGCTATCAATCAGGTGCTGGCGTAGCTCAGGAAAACATTGACTGGACAAGTGCTCCCATGCAATTAAATCAAGCAGCCCTTGATAATCATTCACTTTGCTACCCTTCACCCAACCATCCAGCGCTCTGCAGAAAAAGGTCACATATTCCACATACGTACTCTCAGGGATCTTCTTGGTCTCCCTGAACCTCTGTCTATATAGCTCAGGAGTTAACCCATACCTGGTCATTAAAGCTTCCTTCATATGGGGGTATGAGGTTTGGAGATCTAAGGGTAAATCTAACAGTGTGTCACGCCCTTCAGCAAGGAACCTTCCCCACAACCCCGCTCCCCAGTCTTTCTCAGGGACCCGGTGTGAGGACATGGCCACCTCGTAGGCCCTAAACCACTGCCCTATGTCATCCTTTCTGAAATACTCCTTTACTACATCTTTGGGGATGTACACCTTGGACTCTACCTGCGCTGGTGGAGTGCTGCCACCAGAAGGAGCGGTGTCCAAACTTTTCGCCTTCAGCTCCAACTCCTTCAATCTGATATCATGATCCATTTGGCGTTGTTGTGCCTCCAGGGCCAACTTCTGCTTTTCCATTTCCATTTGTCCGGCCAACTTTGCCATCTCCATTGCATGCGCCCTGTCTGCTGCCCTGTCTGCCAGCTCCTCTGGCGACCGGACTCTGCTGGGCTCCTCAAGGTTGTCGGGTGGAACGATGTCCCCCGCATTCCGTAGGTCTCGTGACTCCTTCCAGGCTCTCAACGCCTTGGTGTACTGGGGCTTCCTCTTGCATCCAGCATGGGTGACTCTGAATTTTACACTGTAGCCTTTCAATTGCTCCATCGTGTAGCCTTCCAGTCTCTCCCAATCCACCTCATCTATTCCAGAAATCACAGAGAGTGCTCTTCCAGCGGAGTGCGAGCCAGGCATGGTTGCAGTAATGGCAGATGTCTCAACAAAGTTCAACAATTACAAACCTGTGGCTGCGTTATTTGGTCTGCTCTCACTATCTGGTGATTAATAATTCACTGTATGCAAATTACAAGTGCAAATCCGAAATCCCACCGCTGCCACCAATGTTAGAGTCGGGGATCTCTGGTTGGCGCAAGGTTGCCCTTGTGTCAAGCAGGAACCCTCTCCTCCACGTCAGGGCGCAGGATAACCCCTCGCGAATGACCCTTGCTCACCCTCTAGGTGCGTGGCGTGAGCAGCCAAGGCGATTCCTCAGGCGTTGTTGGTTAAGCACTTACAATCGTACACACAGTAAATACATCAATCCCCCCAGAAACGGACACCAGACTTGGATATATATAAAAATACGATTCTTTATGTAAAAATAAGGTATATATATCTCAGCAGACTTATCACAAGACCAATAACGTTTTCGCTATGCCACCAGATTGTACAGCGGGCAAATGTTCGTGGTTCGTAGCTTCAAATGGATAGTTCGTAGTCTCTTTTACTTGTAGTTCCAGTACTCACAGAGATCGGTTCCTGCGAACGGGGAAATAAGGCGTTGCGGGCCCCGAGCCCGATGCTGGAACTTCTTTCGTGATGTGGAGAGTCGGCACAGGTCGGTGCGACTCTCAGCTTGGAAGTGTTCTTGGGTCCTCAATCAGCAGGTGTGGGCACGTAGGCAGGCGCGGCCAGCGACCCTTTAGCACGGCGGTGCAGGAGGGTCTCCACAGCGGGGGCGGCGCAGCCTGAGTGGTCCGGGGATAGCGAAGCGGGGTCACAGGGCACAGTCAGTGCAGCTGGATGACCCGGCGTAGATCACAGTCGTCGGACGGCTTCCGGCAGGAGGGGTGATAGCGCGTTCAGCGCACTCCAATGGCAGGCGGTGACAGGGGGGCAGGCGGCCTGGCCCGGGGACAGAGAGCGGCTCCGGACGGAGCGGGGCTCTCACGGGATTGCGGCAGGCGAGCTCCTGAGTGTCACGGCCCTAGGAGGGGCGATGAGGGGCGCAGTCTCTTTCCAGCGGGATGCACACACGGCTCGAATTGGAGGACGAGCAAGAAGCACAGAGAACCCACTGTTCCTGGAGTTCAGTTCAGGGGGCAAGCTCAGATCAAGCCCTTGGAGAATGTTCAAGCACAAAGTAGCAAAGTCTTTTCAGTAAGTCTCTTCCTCTCCTTTCTCAGCAAGGCAAGCAGCAGGCCAGCTCCTCCAGCGTCTTCTTCTCCTTCTAGTCGGGCAGAGGTTCTTTGTGGTAAACAGGATTCTGATTTCTTAGGAGCCACTACTTTTATACCATGATTCTTTTGTTCTTTAGCGCCAGGGGGCCTAGGCCTGGCTCAGTCCAGTTCTGGAGCACTTTGTTATGGTGACTCTGCTCTTTCCTTTCAGCAGCAGGGCAGAGACATCAGCCGCCCCACAGGGGGTGGCGCCGGCTTTGTGGTGGCAGAGCACAGGTCTATTCAAGAGTCAAGGTGTACTCCTCCCACCCATCCAGGTGTAATCTCTCTACCCACCACCTGGCAGCCAACCTGTCTCTGGGGATTCCCCAACCCTGCTCCTTACTGTTGCCAGGCAGAACACATACACACAGCAGAGGCGGACTGAGATGGTCAGGTCAGTAAATACTAACTTTCTAAAAGTAGTATTTACAAACCCAGGATATTAAAATAGACTTGACTACAAGACGTATTTTATCATCCTGAGTTCAGGCATACTAAACTTGACACTTCTACCATGCTCTCTGAGTCCACTGGGGTCACAGCGTTGGCGTGATCCCAGCAGCCCATTCTGGCCTATGGAGAGCAGGTAGCCTTCAATAGTGAAGAACGAAAATGGCTGTAATTCACTACTAAGACATGCCACACACATCAGGGCCTGTCCTACCTTATGCCTACAATGCACCCTGCCCTTGGGCCTACCAGAGGGGTGGCTAATATGTAGGTAAGGGAAGGTTTAGGGACCGGCAAGTGGGGGCACTTGCGCAGTCAGCGCGACGGTCCCGGACCGCGCACAGGGTCTGCGGTGGCAGACCCTAGACACATTTTACAAGGCCGCTTCCGTGGGTGGCGCAACCAGCGCTGCAAGCCCACCAGCAGCATTGGCATTCACGAGCCCTGGCACCCCTGGTGCACTTTACTGGGGACTGACAGTGAATCCAATAAACCAATCGTGAACATCAATTACAGGTACACTTTACCTAGGGAGCACTTGCACTGCGGCACGGATTAGCCGTGGCGCAGTGCCCTGAGCGGACAACACCAGCAAAACAATCGAGGCACACCATCAAAAAGTGGAAGGGAAACTCACGCCAAGGTGCCAGGTCTAACAGGGTATTGTCGCGCTTTTACCTTCTTCCCCCCAAGGACATCTTGTTCAAACAATGACTGTTGAAAATCATCATTCCTGAAGGACAATACAACCGCAACTGCTTTATCTACCTCGCGATCCACAATTGTACCAGTTCCAAAATCAAACCTCACTCTACACAACTCCTGCGGGCTCGGGTCTTTACCACTATCCTCCAATTCTTCACAGAGAATTTCGCACATTTTCTCAAACACATATCTCTGTTTTGGGGCATCCCACTGATGGAAAACGTTGGCAACTGATTCCACATCATATAGTGAAGGGAAAACAATCCATCTACGCGCCATGCTATCTATTACCTTTTTCTCATCGGGGTTAGGCAACTGGCTACGCAATTGCTTACGCTGTAAACCAGGAGTCGCACTGGATGACTCAAAGAGAGGAGACATTAACGTAGTAACCACATTAGCTAAGCGCTGTCGCGCTGAAGGAGAAGCTGAAGCGCAAACAGGGGGAAAAACAGAGGGAAGAAAAGAGGATGCAGAAACAGGTACTGGAGTGGTGCAAGGAAGAGTATCAGGGGAGGCAGTTGCTGAATTAGACAAAGTCGCAGGAAGTGCGGGGGCAGTTGGAAACTCAACTGGCGGCCCTTGCGAGGGCTGCGCTATATGGATAAGAGCCGGCTGTGCAGCAGCAGGCGGTAGCGGCAAGGCTTGCAGTATATTAACTGGAGGTGGCATATTCACAAGCTGGGGAGGTGCCGTAGCATTCTGAGCATACGGGGGTGGCGAACTCAACAAATGCGACATCAGGGGATCTTTCTCCTTTTCTTTGGACTCATTCTGCTTAGAGTGTGGTAAAGCTGGGTAACATTTGTCGATCCCTAACTTACGTTGCCTGTGCAATTGCTCATTCATCTGCTCCTCCTCATTGTCTTTAAATTGTACAGCTGCTTGCATTACTGTCATACCTCTCTCTCTTTTATTCTTTTTCGCTAGCTTAATTTCCTTCTGTTTGGCTTCCTTTCGCCATAGGCGGAAAGAATCAAACATCGCCGGTCGGGCTTTCTTTTTGAACAATTTAATTTCCAAATTATCTAAAATATCGGTATCGAAACTACCATTTTGGGGCCATTTTAAAACACCGTCTTTTCTGGTGTAGTGGATCCATACTTCGTTATATGCAATGGGGCCTACGCCATGTTTTAGATAGAGCTCATAAGTTGGAGTTCCAACCGGAGGAACCGGACATGATTCCTCCAGCTGGAAATCTCTTCCACAACCCAAACAGAACAATCTACCAAATATTCTAGAACCAGGCATCTTCGCTCACTAGTCTAGATCTAAACGTCAAAGGATTATCGATGACGATAGTCTCGTGAATACACGAGTCCTCTGGCTTTGGCGTTTGCAAACTCCAAATTCTCAAATCAAAACGATCCCGAGGGATACCAAAACAAATGGGAGATGCTCCACTTATACTTAACTGAATATTGCTGATCGATGGCGTCACCAGAAGACTCTCTCGATTGTTTCGCTCTCTCAAACTCGTCAAGGGTCCAAAACAGGTCGATTAATCAGGGCAGCAGTCCTTCGTAGCCGTCGGGACGTGGAGAACCTCGCAGAAAAGACTTTCGGACCACGTCGACATGCAGGGGTCGATGAAGTGGCGGCCTTCCTCCGGAATTTCCACACGAAGCTCCTCACGAACCTCTGGCTTGGACTGGTACCGCTGAAATCGTCCCGAGTTGGGCGCCAAACTGAAGTACTGGGTATTTTAGACCCAGCGGTGCAGGGGCACACACCCTATGACTTCTGGGTTCACCCTGTTCCAGACCTACAGAAACACAGAGTCTTCTGGGTGAAGTCAAAGATCGTTTATTGGCTGCAGACCAATTACAGGTATCCTAGAAGTACAACAGCGTGTATGTTCTCAGGAGACTGCTGAAAATCATAGAAACGCACTTCATCTCAAATACGCTTTTTCCTGCCTCAAGCATACATTCCTAGGTTTATGATATGGCCATAAGCAAGTGCACATTTCAAAGAAAAAGGCAGAGTCATGATGACCATCCCACATTCCAGTTCGGCCAGCCCACAATGATTTACACAGTAAGGTTCAGATCCCACGTTAGATATCAATAGGCCCCAATAAAACACGGGCAGCTCCTGTTGATAGAAACAAGTCATAAAGCAGGAACAGTCAGGTGTGAAAGAGATTAGCCGTGGGCTCGTGTAGAATGAAAGGGTTTCATGATGGGTCAAGCCCTGATGCTAATCACAGGTGGACGGAGGAAGGGGAGCTCGTGAGACCAGTTTGACCTGGGGCAGCGGAGCCAGCTGCCCAGGTCACAGAGAAGTCAAAGGAAAGCACATGTACTGTGAGGCCCGTATTTGCTCCATTATAGCCTATGTGAGGGCAATGACAAGATGGCCACCGCTTCCAAAATGGAACCCGCGTAGTGAAGCAAAATAACGTGTACACAGTGCATTCATAGCTAGAACGATATATAAAGCACTCGTACATGCCGCATTAACCATTTGCGGTTTGCTAATACCAGGATAGACAGGGGTAGGGCCCTGTCCCCTACGCGGTGACAGAGATTAAAGTACGACAGTGGTCGCTTCTCCCTTGCAACCTTGGAACCTCTGAGCCCTGCTGAGTGACTCGCGGCTCCCCTGAAGATCGTAAGACTTCCGAACTTGTGCTTGAGCCCTGCTGAGTGACTCGCGGCTCCCCTGAAGATCGTAAGACCTCCGAACTTGTGCTTGAACCCTGCTGAGTGACTCGCGGCTCCCCTGAAGATCGTAAGACCTCCAAACTTGTGCTTGAGCCCCGCTGAGTGACTCGCGGCTCCTAAAGACTCCTCTGGTCCGGCTGGACCACAGCGTATCCCCCGGCTCGAGGATTGTGAGCTGTGCGTTGGGTACGCCCCTGCATCTATCCGGATCCCCCAAAGACTGTCCCGCTACCCCCTTCCCTACCGAGACTCTCTGAGCCCGTGCTCTATTTTGTACATATCTACCTTGGGGATCATAAAGATCCGACGTAGCTGAATAGATAAAGATCTCTTCCCAAGAACCTACCGTGTGGTGTCTCTTTGTCGTGTGATGCCGTGTGTGCGATCCTAGATACGAGACTCTTCCCCCTAAGGAGTCTCCCGCCAGTGCCCGGCTACGATACCCCGAGGGTAGGTCTCAGGGTGTTCAGGTAACCTCCCTGACTCCTCTGGGGTCACCTTCTAACATTGGTGGCAAGCGACGGGATTCGGGCCCATCATCTAGAGATCGTACCATAAGCAGCGGACGCACCACCGGTAAAAACGGCAGAAGAAAACGCCATGAGCCTCACAGAAACCAACGCGAGTGCTGTGTTCCAGGCGGAACAACTGGAAGAGTACACGCACAAAGAACTGAAGCAATTGTGCAAAGAACTAAAAATCGCTACCCCTGGTCTCAACACCAAAGAAGATATGCAGAAGGCACTGAAAGCTTGGGTGGAATCCGGAGCCCCCCGCCCAGAAGGAGCGGTGGAGCTCCACGACGAAGCTGGACTCTCCCCAAGAGAAAGCAGCAGCAACCAGGTACGAAGCTTCGTACCAGACGGGGGTCTATCCCCGGAAGAACTCGCAGACAGAGAGAGAAGTCGAAATCACGAACTCGAACTGGCCAAACTAAAAATTGAGGGCGAGTTGAAATTAGCTGAGAAAAAGCTAGCAGTGGAACAGATGCGAGTACAAGGCAAACTGGAAGAGAAGAAACTCCAACGGGAGCACGAACGAAGAAGACTTCAACTGGAGCACGAACGAAGCTTGAAAGAAATCGAACTCAAGTCAAGGAGCGAAGAAAATCGACCCCCGGAGAACCGGGGGGTGCCACCACAGGCGGAACAGAAGGTCCACATCCCCAAAGATGTGGTCAAGGAATATTACAAGAACGATGACATCCAACAATGGTTCAAGGCCTACGAGGTCGCCATGACCTCCCACCGAGTCCCGCAGAAAGATTGGGGGGCCGGGTTGTGGGGCCGATTTTTGAGCGAGGGGAGAGACACTCTGCTCGACCTACCATCATCCGTGCATATGAAGGAGGCCCTCCTCACAAGGTACGGCCTCACCCCGGAGATGTACCGCCAGCGGTTCCGGGACTGCAAGAAGATCCCCGGCACCACGTGGGTGGAGTATGTGAACTTTTTCAGCCGTGCATTCGACGGGTGGATTAAGGGCAGCAAAGTAACCACCCTGGACGAACTAACCGACCTCATGTTATGGGAACACCTGGCGGCGAACTGCTTTGTGGAGCTACGCCAGCATCTGCTCGACAGCAAGCTCACGGATCCGAGGAAGCTGGCTGTCGAGGCGGATCGCTGGACCAAAACCCGGGTCTCCCGGGGCCCTGTAGGAGAATACCCCAGAGCCAGTCAGGGACCACCTCGCCAGAGAGGGGGGGGAACCAGGGAGGGCAGAGGGAATCCCAGTCCAGTCCCGCGAAAAGCCAACCTCCGCACTTCTCGGCACCCCCACCAGCTGTATCCGGTCCACCCGTGAGACGGGGGCACCGGGTGACCATCACTTGTTTCTGTTGCCAGAAGCCCGGGCATTACGTCAATGACCCCGAATGCCCCATGGCCCTGCGCGTCCCCACTAAAACCCCCCCCGCCAGACAGATAGCCAACGTAGCCCTAGGGGAGGAGATTGAGGAGACTGTAGAATGGGATCCCGCCGCCATGGCCTTGGTATCATTAGGAGACAGAGAAATGGTCCCTGGGAGCGTCCTGCCCTCCAACACAAAGAAATATGGGCAGCTAGTGACAATCAATGGCCAACAGGTAGAGGCCCTTCGTGAGACCGGGGCGAGCATCACCGGTGTCCTCAGCCACTTAGTCCACAAAGACCAGATCCTCCCCAATGTATTTTGCCCTGTAATTGCAGCTGACAACACGGAGAGTCTCTGTCAGGTAGCCCTGGTGCCTTTTGAATGGGGTGGACTGGTCGGTAAATTGAAAGTAGCCGTAAGAATCACTCAGCCGGTCGACTGTCTCCTGGGAAACGACCTGGAAAGTTCCCCCTGGCGGCAAGTCGAGCGCAAGGCCCACCTAGGGATGATGGGTCTCCCCGAGTGGGTGTGCGCAACCACCCGATCTATGGTGGCCCGACTGCCCCCCCCTTGGGGAAGTCGAGGACGCACCTGCAAATGAGGACAGGATTGTCCCATCTGAGGTCCCCCCCATCTCTCCACGTGGAGAATCGGTCCCCAACGACGAACCCCTACCGTCCGACCCCGCACAGATCGCAGAGTTAAGCGTTCTGCCCGAGTTGGCCCAGTGGCGCCACGAGGGGGGCCCCTCACGAGAGGAGTTCTGCCAAGAGCAAGCTACCTGTCCCTCCCTGGTCCGACCCCGGCAGCAAGCAGAGGCCCAAGCCGCGGGCGACCAATCTGGAACACACCGGCTATATTGGGAAAATGACCTTTTGTACAGTGAGCAGAAGTCGGTGGAGCTAGGATCAGCCCGGGTGCTGGTGGTACCCCTACGCTTCCGAGACTTCCTCCTGGGCTTGGCCCACGATGTCCCCCTCGCAGGCCACTTGGGCCAAGACAAAACATACAGTCGCCTAGTGACTCACTTTTACTGGCCAAAAATGAAAGCAGATGTAGAAACCCACTGCAAGTCCTGTCCCACGTGCCAGGCTAGTGGGAAAAGTGGAGGAAAGCGCAAGGCTCCCCTCCAACCCTTCCCTGTCATCAATACCCCATTCAAACGGGTCGGGATCAACATCGTGGGGCCCCTGGACCCCCCAACCTCCCAAGGTCACCGTTTCATCCTTGTCCTAGTGGACCATGCCACCCGATACCCGGAGGCCATCCCCCTACGCACCATCACCGCCCCCGTGGTGGGCCGGGCGTTGATGGGGATCTTTTCCCGTGTGGGTTTTCCCCGCGAGGTCGTAAGCGACCGTGGGATGAACTTTATCTCTAAATACATGACGTCCCTGTGGCAACAATGTGGAGTGCCCTATAAGTTCACCACACTGTACCACCCCCAAGGGAATGGCCTAGTAGAGCGGTTTAACCGGACTCTGAAGGGGATGATCGCGGGCCTGGAAGAGCCCCTCCGGCGCAAGTGGGATGTCCTGCTCCCCTGCCTTTTGTTCGCTACCGGGAAGTCCCCCAGAAATCTCTGGGGTTCAGCCCCTTTGAGTTACTCTACGGGCACCCCGTCCGAGGGCCCCTCAGCTTGGTCAAAGAAGGGTGGGAGGCGGCACCCCGAGGCCCCCCCCGAGATGTGTTCCGATACGTCCTGACCCTCCGAAACCAGACTAGGAAGTTTCGAGAAATGGCCGAGGCCAACCTGGAGGCGAGCCAAGAAGAAATGATACGCTGGTACGACCAGAATGCCACTCTGGTCGAGTTCCAGCCGGGCCAGCAGGTATGGGTCAGGGCCGCCGTGAAACCTTGCGCCCTCCAGGATAAATGGACCGGGCCCTTCAAAGTCGTTGAGCGGAAGAGCCAGGTCACGTACTTGGTGGACGTCCAGTCCCCTCGGGACCCCCTTCGGGTCCTTCACGTGAACCGCCTCAAGCCCCACTTCGTGCGGACGGAGCTGAGTCTGCTGCTGGCCACCGATGACGGGGCCGAGGAGGAGTCAGATCCCCTCCCTGACCTCCTGTGTACCGAGGAGAAGGATGGCTCCGTGGAAGGAGTGAACCTCTCTCCATCCCTCACTTCCCAGCAACGCGAAGACTGCCGCCAGCTCTTAGGGCAATTCCCTGACTTATTCTCTTCCGTCCCCAATGTCACCGACTGGTGTGTCCATGACGTGGACACCGGAGACAGCCCGCCGGTGAAGCAACGAGCCTACCGAGTACCTGATCGAGTCCGGTCCTGCATCCAGGCCGAGGTCTTGACCTTGGGGGTGATCGAACCCTCAGACAGCCCCTGGGCCAGCCCCGTGGTACTGGTCCCGAAAGCAGCAGCCCCCGGTGTCGCCCCAGAACTCCGATTCTGTGTGGACTACCGGGGACTCAATGAAGTCACCCGAGCCGATGCTCACCCCATTCCCCGAGCAGACGAGCTCATTGACCTCCTCGGGTCGGCTCATTTCCTCAGCACATTCGATCTAACCTGCGGGTACTGGCAAATTGCGCTTACAGAAGGAGCCAAGGAGCGGTCCGCCTTCTCCACCCCGGATGGGCACTATCGCTTCCGCGTGATGCCCTTCGGGATGAAAAATGCCCCGGCCACCTTCCAGCGACTGGTAAATAGAGTCCGGGCCGGGCTGGAAAAGTTCAGCGTCGCATATCTCGACGATATCGCGGTTTTCAGTTCCGAATGGAGTGAGCACCTCCAGCACCTCCGGAGGGTGCTAACGGCCCTGCGCCAGGCAAGTCTCACAGTAAAAGCCAGCAAATGTCAGATTGGGCAAGGTTCGGTGGTCTACCTAGGGCACCAGGTCGGAAGCGGGCAGGTCGCCCCTCTGCAGCCTAAGATTGACGCCATCCTAGCCTGGGAACCACCCACTACCCAAACGGAGGTCCGAGCCTTTTTGGGCCTCACCGGCTACTACCGAAGATTCATCCGGGGGTACGGCAGCCTTGTCGGTCCCCTGACGGAACTCACGTCCAAGAAACAGCTCAAGAAGGTGCAGTGGACCTCTGCCTGCCAGGAGGCGTTCGATGCCCTGAAAGCGGCCATGTGTACTGCCCCCGTGCTCCAGGCCCCCGACTACTCCAAGGAGTTTGTGGTACAAACTGATGCCTCCGAGCATGGCATTGGGGCAGTCCTGTCACAGGTGAATGATCAAGGCCTAGACCAGCCCGTAGCCTTCCTCAGCCGAAGGCTGTTACCCAGAGAACAGAAGTGGAGCACCATTGAACGCGAGGCGTTCGCCGTAGTCTGGGCCCTCAAGAAACTACGACCCTATCTGTTCGGCACCCATTTCAAAGTCCAAACCGACCATCGCCCCCTGCGATGGCTCATGCAGATGCGGGGGGAAAACCCCAAACTATTGCGGTGGTCAATCTCCCTCCAGGGGATGGATTTCACCGTAGAGCACCACCCTGGTACTGACCACGCCAACGCTGATGGCCTCTCCCGGTTCTTCCGCCTCAGCGAAGAGAACCCCCAAGAAGATGGGTAGTTCTCTCCGGCTTTCAGCTGGGGGGGATGCGTGTTAGACCCAGCCTTGTGGCATGGCCATCCCTGACCCCTGGCCACACCCCCTGACTCGTACACCTCATTCAGTCCCTCAGTACACGGCCTAGCTGGTCCTGTCCACCAGGACCCACAAACACCCGACCCGGACTTCCCTGTCTGTGCCCTCCATCTTCCCAGCACCACCGGGCCCGCGTGCCCACTTCATGCACCTACGATGGCCGCCCGGCCCCAGCACAACCCAGGCATAGAGGCGCCACCCCGGCTGGGGAACATCGCGCTCCCATAGAGTGAGAGAGGGAGGAGCAGTTTCCATCACACCTCTGGCCTACCCTCGGGAGATGGGTTTCGATCGGCCCTCTGGCCTCCCTGAGGGCTGGCTCCACGCCTGCTGGGTGTCTGGGACTCCTCCCGACCCGGCCCTGAAAGGATCAAAGGACAACAGGGCAGGAAACTCCAACGAGCGGCCCCCAGGCGCTAAGACCCCTGCCCACACGGACCCCGGACATCAAAGAGGAGCTGACCTATAACAAGGGGTGCTCTGGGGCTATCTGGCAGATTCGACTCTGGAACGACGAGAGCCCTGCTGACGTGGTCGCGGCTCCCTTGCAACCTTGGAACCTCTGAGCCGTGCTGAGTGACTCGCGGCTCCCCTGAAGATCGTAAGACCTCCGAACTTGTGCTTGAGCCCTGCTGAGTGACTCGCGGCTCCCCTGAAGATCGTAAGACCTCCGAACTTGTGCTTGAGCCCTACTGAGTGACTCGCGGCTCCCCTGAAGATCGTAAGACCTCCGAACTTGTGCTTGAGCCCTGCTGAGTGACTTGCGGCTCCCCTGAAGATCGTAAGACCTCCGAACTTGTGCTTGAGCCCCGCTGAGTGACTCGCGGCTCCTAAAGACTCCTCTGGTCCAGCTGGACCACAGCGTATCACCCCGGCTCGAGGATTGTGAACTGTGCGTTGGGTACGCCCCGGCATCTATCCGGATCCTCCAAAGACTGTCCCGCTACCCCCTTCCCTACCGAGACTCTCTGAGCCCGTGCTCTATTTTGTACATATCTACCTTGGGGATCATAAAGATCCGACGTAGCTGAATAGATAAAGATCTGTTCCCAAGAACCTACCGTGTGGTGTCTCTTTGTCGTGTGGTGCCGTGTGTGCGATCCTAGATACGAGACTCTTCCCCCTGAGGAGTCTCCCGCCAGTGCCCGGCTACGATACCCCGAGGGTAGGTCTCAGAGTGTTCAGGTAACCTCCCTGACTCCTCCGGGGTCACCTTCTAACATTCCCCTAGGTGGCCGCTGAGCAGCGGGCCAAAAACCCAGGTGACCCCCCTTGTAAAACCAGGTCGTTTTGAGGTAGGCAATTTTCATGTCGCCTCAATACGTTTTGGGCCCTTGTCTGTCGCGGGTACTTGGGCCTCCCACACGAGTGAGGCACCGTTTTTATCGGGAGACCCGGGGGAACGCTGGGTGGTAGGAAATTTGTGTCAGCCCGGTGATGCCTCAACTTTCTCACACAAAAAAGCGTGAAAAAGGTGATGTTTTCAGCTAAATTTGAGGTTTGCAGGGCATTCTGGGTAAGGAGACGTTGGGGGATCCACGCAAGCCATACCTCCCTGGAATCCCCCGGGTGTCTAGTTTTCAGAAATGTGTGGGTTTGGTAGGTTCCCCTAGGTTGCCGCTGAGCACCGGGCCAAAAACCCAGGTGACCCCCTTTGCAAAACCAGGTCGTTTTGAGGTAGGCAATTTTCATGTCGCCTCAATACGTTTTGGGGCCTTGCCTGTCGCGGGTACTTGGGCCTCCCACACGAGTGAGGCACCGTTTTTATCGGGAGACCCGGGGGAACGCTGGGTGGTAGGAAATTTGTGTCAGCCCAGTGATGCCTCAACTTTCTCACACAAAAATGTGTGAAAAAGGTGATGTTTTCAGCTAAATTTGAGGTTTGCAGGGCATTCTGGGTAAGGTAACGTTGGGGGATCCACGCAAGTCATACCTCCCTGGAATCCCCCGGGTGTCTAGTTTTCAGAAATGTGTGGGTTTGGTAGGTTCCCCTAGGTGGCCGCTGAGCACCGGGCCAAAAACCCAGGTGACCCCCCTTGCAAAACCAGGTTGTTTTGAGGTAGGCAATTTTCATGTCGCCTCAATACGTTTTGGGGCCTTGCCTGTCGCGGGTACTTGGGCCTCCCACACGAGTGAGGCACTGTTTTTATCGGGAGACCCGGGGGAACGCTGGGTGGTAGGAAATTTGTGTCAGCCCGGTGATGCCTCAACTTTCCCACACAAAAATGTGTGAAAAAGGTGATGTTTTCAGCTAAATTTGAGGTTTGCAGGGCATTCTGGGTAAGGAAACGTTGGGAGATCCACGCAAGCCATACCTCCCTGGAATCCCCCGGGTCTCTAGTTTTCAGAAATGTGTGGGTTTGGTAGGTTCCCCTAGGTGGCCGCTGAGCACCGGGCCAAAAACCCAGGTGACCCCCCTTGCAAAACCAGGTCGTTTTGAGGTAGGCAATTTTCATGTCGCCTCAATACGTTTTGGGGCCTTGCCTGTCGCGGGTACTTGGGCATCCCACACGAGTGAGGCACCGTTTTTATAGGGAGATCCAGGGGAACGCTGGGTGGTAGGAAATTTGTGTCAGCCCGGTGATGCCTCAACTTGCCCACACAAAAATGTGTGAAAAAGGTGATTTTTTCAGCTAAATTTGAGGTTTGCAGGGCATTCTGGGTAAGGAAACGTTGGGGGATCCACACAAGCTATACCTCCCTGAAATCCCCCGGGTGTCTAGTTTTCAGAAATGTGTGGGTTTGGTAGGTTCCCCTAGGTGGCCGCTGAGCACCGGGCCAAAAACCCAGGTGACCCACCTTGCAAAACCAGGTCGTTTTGAGGTAGGCAATTTTCATGTCGCCTCAATACGTTTTGGGGCCTTGCCTGTCGCGGGTACTTGGGCCTCCCACACGAGTGAGGCACCGTTTTTATCGGGAGACGCGGGGGAACGCTGTGTGGTAGGAAATTTGTGTCAGCCCGGTGATGCCACAACTTTCCCACACAAAAATGTGTGAAAAAGGTGATTTTTTCAGCTAAATTTGAGGTTTGCAGGGCATTCTGGGTAAGGAAACGTTGGGGGATCCACGCAAGCCATACCTCCCTGGAATCCCCCGGGTGTCTAGTTTTCAGAAATGTGTGGGTTTGGTAGATTTCCCTAGGTGGCCGCCAAGCCCGGGGCCAAAAACTGATAGAACCCCTTTGCAAAACCAGGTTGTTTTGTGATAGGAAATTGTGAAGTCTCCTCAATAGGTTTTGGGCCCTTGCCTGACGCGGGCACTATGCCTACCCACGCAAGTGAGGTACCATTTTTCTCTGAAGACTTTGGGGAATGCAGGGTGGGTGGAATTTTGTGGACCCACGCAGATTCTAGAACTTTCCGACAAAGAAATGTGAGGAAAGTGTGTTATTTTGAACACATTTTTAGGTTTGCAATGGATTCTGGGTAACAGAACCTGGTGAGAGCCTGTGAAGTCACCCCATCCAGGATTCCCCTCGGTGTCTAGTTTTAAAGAATGTACAGTTTTGCTAGGTTTGCCTACGTGCCAACTGCGCTAGGGCCCAAAATCCACAGGTATGCACATTGCTAACAAAAAATCGGAGCCCAGTGGGCTTTCTGCTGCCCTGGGGGGAATCGGGGAAGGGGGTTTCATCCTAATATGCCCCTAAAGGGACAGAAAGACTGTGGCTATTTTTTGTGGGGGTGGGGGCATTGGTATCACCATTTTGGGCAGCCCCCACCCCCACGCATAAAAAAAGCCTGCATACTCGCTGGTGCCTACCGGGCTTTCTGCCCCCCCAGGGGGCAGATCAGGGGCCACTGCCACCATCTGCCCTCCTGGGGGGGCAGAAAGACTGGAATTTCTCTGGGGGTGGGGTGGGGTATTGTCATGCCCATTTTGGGGAGCCCCTACCCCTACACTAATAAAACAAAAAAAAACATGGTTTCTAGTGGGCATTCTGCGCCCCCAGGGGGGCCAGAGTGGGGGCTACAGCTCCCATCTGTCTCCTGGGGGGCAGAAAGACTGATATTTTTGTGGGGGGGGGAGAGTGGGGGCCAATGCCCCATCTGCCCCCTGGGGGGGCAGAAAGACTGTAGTAATTGGGGGGTGGGGTGGGGTATGGGCCTGCCCGTTTTGGGCAGCCCCCACCCCTATTTGTTTTTACAATTCCCTGGTGTCTAGTGGGCTTTTTGCCCCCCGGGGGGGGCAGATTGGGGGCTAAAAGACTACATTTCCCAAAAATAAACAGGGGGGAGCAAAGGCCCTTGCCCAAGGGGCTGCTCCCCCCTCCCTGGTGTCTAGTGGGTGGATCCCTGCTTGGGGATTGCCTCCCTTTCCAACAATACCTCTCCCGTCTTTCTACGTGCTCAGGGGGCTGAGAAGCCCCCTGAGCACGTACAAAGTGAAACCTGAAATGAGCCTCTTGGCTCATTTCAGTTTCACTTTCACTGTAATGACGTCGGCGCGACGTGCGCGGCGATCGTCATTACAGTGAAAGGGGGGGGGGGGGGCTCGGGTGCTGGGGAAGCTTTTTCCCAGCTCCCGAGGCTGTTCTTGCAGAAAGGGAATCCCTCTGGTGCCCGCACCAGAGGGATTCCCTAGGGTATGCCTCATGACGAGCTGGACTCGTCATGGGCACAGCGCGACTGTGCTCCATGACGAGTCCAGCTCATCATGGGCATACAAGGGGTTAATGAATTTTATTATACACCCCTTACTATATTCATTTATTATGAATTTCAAGCAGGATTCTAAGTGTTTTTAATGTGCAGGAGATTGGGGGGATTCTGTTCATATTTTTGCCACTTGCCCTGCCATCTTTTACTATCGGCAGATAGTTTTGGGGATTTTTTAGGAGGCTGAGGTGGAACCCTAAACTAATTGGTTAAGATCACTCACCTCATATTCCTAGTCATTTGGGTGTAATTTATTTATTTGCTGTTGTATTGACTCAATTGATCTTGGCCCGCCATTGGTTATTGACTCAGGCTCCCAATCCTATGCTCTGGTGTCAAGAATTCATCAATGCTCGCCTTCCAGAGAGTTTGATGATCGACCATAACAAGTGACATACTAGGCTCAGGCAAATGTTCAATCCATTGAGGTGACTCTTGTCGGGCCTTCAGTGGTCTTGACCACCAATCGCCATAGTTGACTTCCTTTTTTTTTTCTCTTTATGTCTGTACTTCTTTTTGGCCTTCTTATCCAGTCACATCCCCCACGCTTGTCTTGACACTTATTTTCTATGATAATTTGTGACTGTGAATTCTGGTAAACATTGTACTTCGCATAACAAATAAAAAAGAAAAAAACATAGTCCTTATAGGCTCTGGAATTGTAAGAGCATGATGGACATTTAAACTGATGCATTAAAGGGTTCAAGTGACTGAGTGAGAGTCTTGATTAGGACAGCATTTGAGGATTCAGGTTAGAAGTGGTACTTTTTTCTGCCATTGTTTCCTTGCTGAAATACCACATTTGGGGCTGAATAGGCATACTAATTAGAAGACTTAGGGAAGGATCTTATGGCATATAATTCATTTTGTAGCCATGGGGTCATCATGGAGATGTTCATCCACGAGTGCTTCAACCATTCTATGTGGATGGGAGTCTCATGACCTGTGTCAGAGTTTCTGTCATTGTTTACATTGATTGAATAGTGGGGTGAATGCACCCAGTGCATCTGGAGGGATTTAAAAGAGATTTCCACTATTGTCCTGATAACTAGTGATCCAGATAATGCCCACTGCTGTGCAAACCACTGCTTGTGCGGGATCAGAGTTATAAGTTGTATGAAGTTTACCTCCCCCAGTAATTACTGGGTTTGGCAATGTAACCCCCGCCACACAAGAAGTAGTCAGCAGTAGTTTGGTGGCTCTGAAGGAATTCTTTTTCAGATTCTGCACTTTATCAGGCAGGTCGTTGGTGCAGAAAATACACCAAGCCTTTAACTATTTTCTATTCATTAGTGCTAGCCACGAAGATTGAAGCCGAAGTTAAGATGCTAGTTACCTGGAGATAATAGATGCTGGAACAAGAAAGGCATATAGTTTTATTTAGGTCTGTGAAAGGCCTGCCATTCTGCTGGGGGAAATGAGATGAAGGCCAACATGGTCGAGAGCCACCCCATATGTAGAGCTCCCCACCTGACTGATGCAGTGCTTAATTTGTAAATAAAATAAGTGCCAGGGCCCTTATCGGAGGCACCATACATTGCCCCTCCCAGCGCTGCCAGTGGCAGTACCAACACAATTACTAAACATCACACTCCTACAAGTGTGATAATTCAGCTTATTCCAGGACCCCAATGCTAAAAGAATGGCATCAGTGGCAGTCAGTAGTCATTTTTATTTTATATTTAATTAATAAACAATTGCTGTTGTGCTCATTTTTAAATTAGTCAGATAGTTCCACCATTTGGCAGACAGTGTCAAGTCCTGGCATTTACAATTCATTGCCAGTGTCAAGCACTGGAAACCACCGGATCAAATTAAGCACTGGCCTGCAGTGGGAAGGATGCCACAGCCAAGGCAGTTCCCTTAACAGCAAAATGCCCTGATCTTCATGGAGATTTTCCCCTGCATGCAGGGGGCAATTTTTTCACCACAGAAAATAAGTAGCGGAAGTCTTGTTCTCGCTTAGGCTGAACAGCCGTCTCTGTGACCTAGCACTCATGGGACTCAAGGATCACCAAGTACAGGTTTACTGACAGCAGAACCGATGCCAAAGGTTCAATCTATTCTTTAACCCAATGTTTCCCAATTTTGTTATTATACTATACAAGAGATTGTAAAATGTTGTTTCTTTCAAATTCACTTAAAAATTATGGTAAGGTATAAGAGGATTTTATAATATTTAGACAGTTGATGTATCTAGATGGTTGCATTATTCTAATGAGTAATTTAAAAGAAGAGGACTTGATGGATTGCCTTTCCATAGTGACAGTACACTGGACAGCTAAGATAAATGAAAGCCTTGGGATAAACAACTTAATTGAAAAAATGTATTGCTCCTTCTGATTTTAATTTTCTTATTTAAATTTTTAAAGAATCATATCTCTTTTTGGGGAGTAGCGTCATCTTGAATGAGTCTAAGTAACACCATTAAGATCAATATAATGGATTTCATTGTGTCATCTAAATTATAATTGACAATATCTTTAAGACATTTTGAAAAAAACATATGCCTAAGTATTTGATTTTAAAATTATTCCATGCTAGGCCATAGTGATCAAACATAGCTTTTAAAAATAAAATGTGTGTAGCGGTAATATTTACGATTTATCTCCATTCTGCTGGTCACCTGGTAACATAGTAAACAATTAACCTCATTAAAAACAAAGTGGGGATTAATCTGTCCATGTTTGAAATATACAGTATAACTTCATTGGCATAAGCAGACATTTTATTATTACATTGAATAATGACACCATTTCTACTTTATATATGTGATGTAAAAAATCGTCCGTACCCAATTCTCTCAAGTTTAAAATCATTTGGTCCTGACAAATGAGAATCATATAATACGTTTAAAATGGGGTTACATTTAGATAAAGAGTGATAAGTTTCCCTCTTGCAGGAGTCTTAAAATCACAAACATTGCATGAAACTTTCCTGAATTGTTAAAAGAGTTATAATAGTGTAAAACATGTTACCTACACAGAACAAAAATATTAATAAAATTAAATAAGAATGTGAGTGCACATAAAAAACTGTTATGAAACATATAATACAGGCTGAAACACCATAACTGAAGGGAAACATTAGGGAAAAAAGTAAACAGTGCAAGGTTAACTCAACCTGACTGAATGTCATACCAAGTAAGAATTTAAAGAAAACTGAAGCCACAAGGTGAAGACATTTACCAGTGAAGATAATATTTAAATCACCAAAATAATTTTTAAATCAAGGAGAGCAAAATCCTGATGTATCCCTCTACCCTTCTCTATAAACACAGATACATTCCCTTGGTTTAGCTGTATCTTCACAGGTAATAGTTTTTACTTTATGTCACCTTAAAGAAGCAGGGATGTGTAAGACCATATCAGCATTTATTTCTTCTAGAGAAAGCCTTGTATCTGAGAACTCTTTCCTTCTATTTTCTGTTAATTGTTCTGCATCTTGAGTTAAGAAGAGTTCATTACCTGACCAGGGTATCTGCTTCTTTTTTTTTACTACTGAAATGGCTTTCATGAGGTCAGTCCATTCTAAATACAAAATAGTAACACCTCTGGTATTAGAAGAAACTCCAACCGATCATGGCCTTTGACCTAAATGATCAGCATTTTGAAAGCAAAGACTAGCAGAATTCAACAAATTTGAATCTTTATGTAGGATTTTTTTAAAGAAAGATACAAGATCATTTCCTTCAGACCTTCTGGCAGACTTTCAATATTCAAATTGTTTCTGTGATTACTGTTACATCACTCCTCCACCTGTTTTTAAGCGTTCAAACGTCAAAGTCCACTTTTCTATTCTCTAAGGCAGCATGCTGCACATTTCTCGCCCTCTATTCAAATTCTAGCACTATTTCCATCCATAGCAAATCAATTGTAATTAATTTTGTTTTGAGTGTGGTATTTTTTCTTTCATAATAGGCTTCAATGACTTGATTTCCTCCAAAATGACTCCCATATTTAGAGGGGAGACAATGTAACATGAGATGGTGGATCTTTTTAGGGTATTTTATTTGTGGATGAATATACTACACATAGGGCCATATTTACCAATATGTTATGACATTTTATGACATTCTGCAGCACACATAGAAAAATTAAAATGCCTCAAGGGATTGTTTTTGTGCAGGAAGCTTCTC
The DNA here is from genome assembly GCF_964204655.1 of Triturus cristatus. Taxonomy (NCBI): domain Eukaryota; kingdom Metazoa; phylum Chordata; class Amphibia; order Caudata; family Salamandridae; genus Triturus; species Triturus cristatus. The sequence continues at coordinate 886,417,976 of NC_140583.1, forward strand.
ATTCCTGCACAAAAACAATACTGCTCAAAATGCAGTTGCCCTTGCATCATGGCGCATGGGTGCCTGCATTGGTGATAGGTAGAACACAGTGCACCAGTGCAAGAAGGGGGTAGAGGTGCACCATATGTTAGTAGATATGGCCCATTTCTGCTCTCTCCCTTTCACGCAATGCAGCACAGCAACTTTTCTTGCTGTCCTGCGTTGTAGGAAATTTTTGTAAATATACCCCATGGTGTTTCAGATACAGTGGAGGCTCTTGATGATTTAGAATAGGAAGAGTATTGCTTAAGGAAAAGCCAGTCTTCCATATTTAGTTGAAATGAGGTTAGGTTCTCCAGACCAGGAAAGGATTTATCAGAGACGAAAAATTAAAGAGGAGTTTCAACATCCTGGTGTGAACATATTTATTATATTTGAAAAATCCTTATAACAACCAAACAAAGACGTTGCAATGTACTGTTACTTTAACTTATAGAGAAGTCTGGCTTTAAATACAAACCAGGAGACTCTAAGTTAATTAGAATTATGTTGATCAAATAACTACCACTCAGTATCTCATGGAGAAATAATGTGTGCAAATATTTATATTGCACAGTATTTAAACTGGCTCTGTATTTCGCACCCTGACAAAACAACTTTACCCATAAGAAACTCCAATTTCTAAATAGTAAATTTGTAGAAAAGCCCCATAAATGAACCCTCTAAACAGCCCTCAGTTTTTGATAAATCTTGCTTCTTCACCAAAAGCTAGCCCATTTATGATACAGTAATTAAACTTCATGACCGTGTTGGACCTTTGACAATTGAGGCTGTAGGCTGGGACCTCCTACCTCTTCTGAACTGAGTCGAGTAGACTGCTCGTATCCCTGAGGCTGGGGGGAGGAGACCAAGCTGAGTGTGCTGAGCTTGAGAAAACCCTTTGAACACTGCACACTCCTCCTGGAGATTTTATACAAGTCAAGGATATTCAGTGCCTCGGTCTTCCAGCCTTGCCACTCCATTATCTTGTTGAGTAATGGACTCGTCATTATTTCTTTTTAGGTCTCGACTAGCGACGCAGCGCATGCGCTACATGCCTTGGCGAGAACTATTGTTGTGGGTTTCGTGGCCGAAGGGGGACAAGAGATGTGCACGCATGCGGACAGGAGATGTGAACGTGTGCACATTGCCAGTCCCTCCCTGTCTCCTTCTCGCTGTGCCAGCGCAGAATGCTCTCGGACTGGAAGTTTCTCTCCGCCAAGCTTGCATGTTTGTGGGAGTTATTGCAATCAGTTCTCTCCTGTGACACGGTCCAAAATGAAATATTGTCCGAGCAGGAGTACGTCTTTAAGGAGGGTGGAAACGGAGAACCGACTCACCCAAAATTGTTTGCGGTGCAGGTGAATGGGTTTCTGTAATTGAGAGGGATTTGCGCATGCGTAAATGTACGTTACCTATATTTGTTTTCAAAAATACCCATATACGCATGAGAGATTCACAAAGAATTCCACAACTGGCCTCACAAAAGTGTGATTGTTATCATGGTTTCCCGGCAGTACTCCTACAACCCTCTGCCAATTTCAAAATGTTGGAAATTTACTCATGGGTGACTTTTCTTCAGAATCGACCCTATATCTGTCGCAACCAGGTCAGCAGAGCCATTGTAGAGCCAGGGAACCAGGCTAGCAGAGCTGCTCTAGAGCCAGAGAACCAGATCAGCAGAGCTGCTTCAAAGCCAGAGAACCAGGTCAGCAGAGCTGATCTAGAGCCTAAGAACCAGGTCAGCAGAGCTGCTCTAGAGAACCAGGTCAGCAGAGCTGCTGAAGAGCCGGAGAAACCAGGTCAGCAGAGCTGCTTTAGAGGGAGAGAACCAGGTCAGCAGAGCTGCTTTAGAGCCAGAAATCCAGGTCAGCAGAGACGCTGTAGAGCTAGAGAACCAGGTCAGCAGAGCTGCTCTAGAGCCAGGGAACTAGGTCAGCAGACTTGCTGTAGAGCCAGAGAACCAGGTCAGCAGAGCCACTCTAGAGCCAGAGAACCAGGTCATCAGAGCTGCATTAGAGCCAGAGAACCAGGTCAACAGAGCCGCTGTAGAGCCAGAGAACCAGGTCAGCAGAGCTGCTTTAGAGCCAGAGAACAAGGTCAGCAGAGCTGATTTAGAGCCAGAGAACCAGGTCAGCAGAACTGTTGTAGAGCCAGAGAACCAGGTCAGCAAAGCTGTTGTAGAGCCAAAGAACCAGGTCAGCAGAGCTGCTCTAGAGCCAAAGAACCAGGTCAGCAGAGCCTCTCTAGAGCTGAAGAACCAAATCAGCAGAGCCGCTCTAGAGCCAGCAGAAAATCAGGTCAGCAGAGCCGCTTTAGAGCCAGAGAACCAGGTCAGCAGAGTGGCTGTAGAGCCAGAGAACCAGGTCAGCAGAGCTGCTTTAGAGCAAGAGAACCAGGTCAGCAGAGCTGCTGTAGAGCCAGAAAACCAGGTCACCAGAGCTGCTTTAGAGCCTGAGGACCAGGTCAGCAGAGACGTTGTAGAGCTAGAGAACCAGGTCAGCAGAGCTTCTCTAGAGCCAGGGAACTAGGTCAGCAGAGCTGCTGTAGAGCCAGGGAACCACGTCAGCAGAGCCGCTTAAGAGCCAGAGAACCAGGTCAACAGAGCCGCTGTAGAGCCAGAAAACCAGGTCACCAGAGTTGCTTTAGAGCCAGAGAACCAGGTCAGCAGAGCCGCTGTAGAGCCAGAGAACCAGGTCAGCAAACCTGCTTTTTAGCCAGAGAAACAGGTCAGCAGAGCTACTCTAGAGCCAAAAGAATAGGTCAGCAGAGCAGCTGTAGAGCCAGAGAACCAGGTCAGCAGAGCTGCTGTATAGCCAGACAAACAGGTCAGCAAAGCTGTTGTAAAGCCAGAGAACCAGGTGAGCAGAGCCGCTCTAGAGCCAGAGAACCAGGTCAGCAGAGCTGCTTTAGAGCCAGAGAACCAGGTCAGCAGAGCCGCTGTAGAGCCAGAGAACCAGGTCAGCAGACCTGCTGTAGAGGCAGAGAACCAGGTCAGCAAAACCGTTGTAGAGCCAGAAAACCAGGTCAGCAGAGCTGCTGTAGAGCCAGAGAACCAGTGCAGCAAAGTCGTTGTAGAGCCAGAGAACCAGGTCAGCAAAACCGTTGTAGAGCCAAAGAACTAGGTCAGCAGAGCTGCTGTAGAGCCAAAAAAACAGGTCAGCAAAGCCGCTCTAGGACCAGAGAACCCGGTCGGCAGAGCTGTTTTAGAGCCAGAGAACTAAGTCAGCAGAGCCATTGTAGAGCCTGAGAACCCAGTCAGCAAAGCTGCTTTAGAGCCAGAGAAACAGGCCAGCAGAGCTGCTGTATAGCCAGAGAACTAGGTCAGCAAAGCCGTTGTAGAGCCAGAGAACCAGGTCAGCAGAGCTGCTCTAGAGCCAGAGAACTAGGTCAGCAGAGCTCCTGTAGAGCCAGAGAACCAGGTCAGCAGAGCTGCTTTAGAGCCAGAGAACCAGGTCAGTAGAGCCGCTGTAGAGCCAGAGAAACAAGTCAGCAAAACCGTTGTCGAGCCAGAGAACCAGGTCAGCAAAGCTGCTGTAGAGCCAGAGAACCAGGACAGCAAAGCCTTTGTAGAGCCAGAGAACCACGTCAGCAGAGCCCCTCTAGAGCCAGAGAACCAGGTCAGCAGAGCTGTTTTAGAGCCAGAGAACCAGGTCAGCACAGCTGTTGTAGAGGAAGAGAACCAGGTCAGCAGAGCTGCTTTGGAGCCAGAGAACCAGGTAAGCAGAGCTGCTCTAGAAATTGAGAACCAGGTCAGCAAAGCCGTTGTAGAGCCAGAGAACCAGGTCAGCAGAGCCGTTGTAGAGCCAGAGAACCAGGTCAGCAGAGCTACTGTAGAGCCAGAGAACCAGGTCCGCAGAGCTGCTGTACAGCCAGAGAACCAGGTTAGCAGAGCTGCTTTAGAGCCACAGAACCAGGTAAGCAGAGCTGCTGTAGAGCCAGAGACCCAGGCCAGCAGAGCTGCTGTAGAGCCAGAGAACCAGGTCAGTAGAGCTGCTATAGAGGCAGAGAACCATGTCAGCAGAGCTGCTGTAGAGTCAGAGAACGGGGTCAACAGAGCTGCTTTAGAGCCAGAGAACAAGGTCAGCAGAGCTGCTGTAAAGCCGGAGAACCAGGTTAGCAGAGCTGCTGTACAGCCAGAGAACCAGGTCAGCAGAGCTGCTTTAGAGCCACAGAACCAGGTAAGCAGAGCTGCTGTAGAGCCAGAGACCCAGGTCAGCAGAGCTGCTGTAGAGCCAAAGAACCAGGTCAGTAGAGCTGCTATAGAGACAGAGAACCAGGTCAGCAGAGCCATTGTAGAGCCAGAGAACCAGGTCAGCAGAGCTGCTCTAGTTCCAGAGAACTAGGTCAGCTGAGCTGCTGAGGAGCCAGAGAACTAGGTCAACAGAGCCGCTCTAGAGCCAGAGAACCAGGTCAACAGAGCCGCTCTAGAGCCAGAGAACCAGGTCAGCAGAGCTGCTTTAGAGCCAGAGAACCAGGTCAACAATGCCACGGTAGAGCCATTGAACCAGGTCAGCAGAGCTGCTTTAGAGCCGGAGAACAAGGTCATCAGAGCCGTTGTACAGCCAGAGAACCAGGTCAGCAAAGCTGCTTTAGAGCCAGAGAAACAGGTTAGCAGAGCCGTTGTAGAGCCAGAGAAACAGATCAGCAGAGCTGCTGTATAACCAAAGAAACAGGTCAGCAAATCCGTTATAGAGCCAGGGAATCAGGTCAGCAGAGCTGATCTAGAGCCAGAGAACTAGGCCAGCAGAGCTGCTGTAGAGCCGGAGAACCAGGTAAGCAGAGCCGCTCTAGAGCCAGAGAACCAGGTCAGCAGAGCTGTTTTAGAGCCAGAGAACCAGGTCAGCAGAGCTGCTGTAGAGCCAGAGAACCAGGTCAGCAGAGATGCTTTGGAGCCAGGGAAGCAGGTCAGCAGAGCTGCTCTAGAGATTGAGAACCAGGTCAGCAGAAACATTGTAGAGCCAGAGAACCAGGTCAGCAGAGCCGTTGTAGAGCCAGAGAACCAGGTCAGCAGAGCTGCTGTAGAGCCAGAGAACCAGGTCAGCAGAGCTGCTGTACAGCCAGAGAACCAGGTCAGCAGAGCTGCTTTAGAGCCACAGAACCAGGTAAGCAGAGCTGCTGTAGAGCCAGAGACCCTGCTCAGCAGAGCTGCTGTAGAACCAGAGAACCAGGTCAGCAGAGCTGCTTTAGAGCCAGAGAACAAGGTCAGCTGAGTCGCTGTAGAGCCAGAGAACCAGGTCATCAGAGCTGCTGTAGAGCCAGAGAACAAGGTCAGCAGAGCCACTGTAGAGCCAGAGAACCAAGTCAGCAGAGCTGCTGTACAGCCAGATAACCAGGTCAGCAGAGCTGCTCTAGAGACTGAGAACCAGGTCAGCAGAGCCATTGTAGAGCCAGAGAACCAGGTCAGCAGAGCTGCTCTAAAGCCAGAGAACCAGGTCAGCAGAGCTGCTTTAGAGCCATAGAACCAGGTCAGCAGAGTCGTTGTAGAGCTAGAGAAGCAGGTCAGCAGAGCTGTTCTAGTTCCAGAGAACTAGGTCAGCAGAGCTGCTGAGGAGCCAGAGAAGTAGGTCAGCACAGCCGTTGTAGAGCCAGAGAACCAGGTCAGCAGAGCTGCTGTAGAGCCAGAGAACCAGGTCAGCAGAGCTGCTGTACAGCCAGAGAACCAGGTCAGCAGAGCTGCTTTAGAGCCACAGAACCAGGTAAGCAGAGCTGCTGTAGAACCAGAGAACCAGGTCAGCAGAGCTGCTTTAGAGCCAGAGAACAAGGTCAGCTGAGTCGCTGTAGAGCCAGAGAACCAGGTCATCAGAGCTGCTGTAGAGCCAGAGAACCAGGTCAGCAGAAACATTGTAGAGCCAGAGAACCAGGTCAGCAGAGCCGTTGTAGAGCCAGAGAACCAGGTCAGCAGAGCTGCTGTAGAGCCAGAGAACCAGGTCAGCAGAGCTGCTGTACAGCCAGAGAACCAGGTCAGCAGAGCTGCTTTAGAGCCACAGAATCAGGTAAGCAGAGCTGCTGTAGAACCAGAGAACCAGGTCAGCAGAGCTGCTTTAGAGCCAGAGAACAAGGTCAGCTGAGTCACTGTAGAGCCAGAGAACCAGGTCATCAGAGCTGCTGTAGAGCCAGAGAACAAGGTCAGCAGAGCCACTGTAGAACCAGAGAACCAAGTCAGCAGAGCTGCTGTACAGCCAGATAACCAGGTCAGCAGAGCTGCTCTAGAGACTGAGAACCAGGTCAGCAGAGCCATTGTAGAGCCAGAGAACCAGGTCAGCAGAGCTGCTCTAAAGCCAGAGAACCAGGTCAGCAGAGCTGCTTTAGAGCCATAGAACCAGGTCAGCAGAGTCGTTGTAGAGCTAGAGAAGCAGGTCAGCAGAGCTGTTCTAGTTCCAGAGAACTAGGTCAGCAGAGCTGCTGAGGAGCCAGAGAAGTAGGTCAGCACAGCCGCTCTAGAGCCATAGAACCAGGTCAGCAGAGCTGCTTTAGAGCCAGAGAACCAGGTCAACAGTGCCACGGTAGAGCCATCGATCCAGGTCAGCAGAGCTGCTTTAGAGCCAGAGAACAAGATCAGCAGAGCCGTTGTACAGCCAGAGAACCAGGTCAGTAAAGCTGCTTTAGAGCCAGAGAAACAGGTCAGCAGAGCCGTTGTAGAGCCAGAGAACCAGATCAGCATAGCTGCTGTATAGCCAAAGAAACAGGTCAGCATAGCCGTTGTAGAGCCAGTGAACCAGGTCAACAGAGCCGCTGTAGAGCCAGAAAACCAGGTCACCAGAGCTGCTTTAGAGCCAGAGAACCAGGTCAGCAGAGCCGCTGTAGAGCCAGAGAACCAGGTCAGCAAACCTGCTTTTTAGCCAGAGAAACAGGTCAGAAGAGCTACTCTAGAGCCACAAGACTAGGTCAGCAGAGCAGCTGTAGAGCCAGAGAACCAGGTCTGCAGAGCTGCTGTATAGCCAGACAAACAAGTCAGCAAAGCTGTTGTAGAGCCAGAGAACCAGGTGAGCAGAGCCGCTCTAGAGCCAGAGAACCAGGTCAGCAGAGCTGCTTTAGAGCCAGAGAACCAGGTCAGCGGAGCAGCTGTAGAGCCAGAGAACCAGGTCAGCAGACCTGCTGTAGAGCCAGAGAACCAGGTCAGCAAAACCGTTGTAGAGCCAGAAAACCAGGTCAGCAGAGCTGCTCTAGGACCAGAGAACCAGGTCGGCAGAGCAGTTTTAGAGCCAGAGAACTAAGTCAGCAGAGCCATTGTAGAGCCTGAGAACCAGGTCAGCAAAGCTGCTTTAGAGCCAGAGAAATAGGTCAGCAGAGTTCCTGTATAGCCAGAGAACTAGGTCAGCAAAGCCGTTGTAGAGCCAGAGAACCAGGTCAGCAGAGCTGCTCTAGAGCCAGAGAACTAGGTCAGCAGAGTTCCTGTAGAGCCAGAGAACCAGGTCAGCAGAGCTGCTTTAGAGCCAGAGAACCAGGTCAGCAGAGCAGCTGTAGAGCCAGAGAACCAGGTCAGCAGACCTGCTGTAGAGCCAGACAACCAGGTCAGCAAAACCGTTGTAGAGCCAGAAAACCAGGTCAGCAGAGCTGCTGTAGAGCCAGAGATCGAGTGCAGCAAAGTCGTTGTAGAGCCAGAGAACCAGGCCAGCAGAGCTGTTTCCTTCCCAGTATAAGAATTGGCTTGGTAGTTTGGTTTGCCCTGTTCCCATCATGCACTGGGACAGGTACAGACTAATTTGCATGTAGCCGGGCTCTGAGCTGGGATGGTGCAGTGAGCTAAAAAACGGTGATGGATTAAAACCATGATCTCTTGACTTGGTAAGAGTATTCTGCATCATTCAGAAACTCTGTCCATCACCACCCCTTTTTCATAAATCGAGCCAGAGAACCAGGTCAGCAGAGCCGCTGTAGAGCCAGAGAACAAGGTCAGCAGAGCCGCTGTAGAGCCAGAGAACCAGGTCAGCAGAGCTGCTGTAGAGCCAGAGAACCAGGTCAGCAGAGCCGCTCTAGAGCCACAGAACCAGGTCAGCAGAGCTGCTTTAGGGCCAGAGAACCAGGTCAACAGAGCCGCTCCAGAGCCAGAGAACCAGATCAGCAGAGCTGCTTTAGAACCAGAGAACCAGGTCAGCAGAGCCCAGCCAGAGAACTAGGTCAGCAAATCCGTTATAGAGCCAGGTAACCAGGTCAGCAGAGCTGATCTAGAGCCAGAGAACTAGGTCAGCAGAGCTGCTGTAGAGCCGGAAAACCAGGTAAGCAGAGCCGCTCTAGAGCCAGAGAACCAGGTCAGCAGAGCTGCTTTAGAGCCAGAGAACCAGGTCAGCAGAGTCGTTGTAGAGCTAGAGAAGCAGGTCAGCAGAGCTGGTCTAGGTCCAGAGAACTAGGTCAGCAGAGCTGCTGAGGAGCCAGAGAACTAGGTCAGCAGAGCCGTTGTAGAGCCATAGAACCAGGTCAGCAGAGCTGCTTTAGAGCCAGAGAACCAGGTCAACAGTGCCACGGTAGAGCCATCGAACCAGGTCAGCAGATGTGCTTTAGAGCCAGAGAACAAGGTCAGCAGAGCCGTTGTACAGCCAGAGAACCAGGTCAGTAAAGCTGCTTTAGAGCCAGAGAAACAGGTCAGCAGAGCCGTTGTAGAGCCAGAGAACCAGATCAGCATAGCTGCTGTATAGCCAAAGAAACAGGTCAGCATAGCCGTTGTAGAGCCAGAGAACCAGGTCAGCAAAGCCGCTGTAGAGCCAGAGAACCAGGTCAGTAGTGCTGCTGTACAGCCCGAGAACATGGTCAGCAGAGCCGCTGTAGAGCCAGAGAACCAGGTCAGCAGAGCCGCTGTAGAGCCAGAGAACAAGGTCAGCAGAGCCGCTGTAGAGCCAGAGAACCAGGTCAGCAGAGCTGCTGTAGAGCCAGAGAACCAGTTCAGCAGAGCCGCTCTAGAGCCACAGAACCAGGTCAGCAGAGCTGCTTTAGGGCCAGAGAACCAGGTCAACAGAGCCGCTGTAGAGCCAGAGAACCAGATCAGCAGAGCTGCTTTAGAACCAGAGAACCAGGTCGGCAGAGCCCAGCCAGAGAACTAGGTCAGCAAAGCTGCTTCAGAGCCAGAGAAACTGGTCAGCAGAGCCATTGTAGAGCCAGAGACCCAGGTCAGCAGAGCTGCTTTAGAGCCACAGAACCAGGTCAGAAGACCTTCTTTAGAGCCGGAGAACCAGGTCAACAGATCTGCCTTAGAGCCAGAGAACTAGGTCAGCAGAGCTGCTGTAGAGTCAGAGAACCAGGTCAGCAGAGCTGCTTTAGAGCCAGAAAACCAGGTCAGCAGAGTCGCTGTAGAGTCAGAAAACCAGGCCAGCAGAGTCGCTGTAGAGCCAGAGAACCAGGTCAGCAGAGCTGCTGTAGAGTCAGAGAACCAGGTCAGCAGAGCTGCTTTAGAGCCAGAGAACCAGGTCACCAGAGTCGCTGTAGAGTCAGAGAACCAGGTCAGCAGAGTCGCTGTAGAGCCAGAGAACCAGGTCAGCAGAGCCACCGTAGAGCCAGATGACCAGGTTAGCAGAGCCGCTGTAGAGCCAAAGAACCAGGTCGGCAGAGCTGCTGTACAGCCAGAGAACAAGGTCAGCAGAGCTGCTGTAGAGCCAGAGAACCAGGTCAGCAGAGCCGTTGTAGAGCCAGAGAACCAGGTCAGCAGAGCTGCTCTAGAGCCAGAGAACCAGGTCAGCTGAGCTGCTTTAGAGCCAGAGAACAAGGTAAGCAGAGCTGTTGTAGAGCCAGAGAACCAGGTCAGCAAAGCTGTTTTTTAGCAAGAGAAACAGGTCAGCAGAGCTGCTATAGAGCCTAAGAACTAGGGGGCATATTATCAAGCATGGCGTTAAAATTATCGCTGCTTTAGCGGCAGAAAACTGCCGCTAAAGCGGTGATAATGGGCTTCATAATATGCCGCAGAGAATTCCAATAGAAGCCCATGTTGACACCAGAACATGGGCTTCTATGGGAATTCTCAAGGGCATATTATCAAGCCCATTATCGCTGCTTTAGCAGCAGTTTTCTGCCGCTAAAGCGGCGATAATTTTAAAACCGTTTCTTGATAATATGCCCCCCAGTCAGCAGAGCTGCTGTAGAGTGAGAGAACCAGGTCAGCAGAGCCACTCTAGAGCCATAGAACCAGGTCAGCAGAGCTGCTTTAGAGCCAGAGAACCTGGTCAGCAGAGCCGCTGTAGAGCCAGAGATCCAGGTCAGCAGAGCTGCAGTAGAGCCTGAGAACCAGGTCAGTAGAGCTGCTGCAGAGCCAGAGAACCAGGTCAGCAGAGCCGTTGCAGAGCCAGAGAACCAGGTCAGCAGAGGTGCTGTAGAGCCAGAGAACCAAGTCAGCAGAGCTGCTGTAGAGCCAGAGAACCAGGTCAGCAGAGCTGCTGTAGAGCCAGAGAACCAAGTCAGCAGAGCTGATGTAGAGCCAGAGAACCAGGTCAGCAGAGCTGCTTTAGAGCCAGAGAACCAGGTAAGCTGAGCAGCTGTAGAGCCAGAGAACCAGGTCAGCAGAGCTGCTGTAGAACCAGAGAACCCTGGTTGTAATTAAGTACTAGATGCCTTATATACAGTCACACTAGGATGTTTTTCTTTTCTTTTCTTTCTTTTTTTTCTTTTTTCTCAACCTTTCATAAACTTAGATGCCGTATTACTGGCAGTTAGTATGAATTTAGTTGAATTTATGCAGCATTGTGGTGCGTTCTGGATGTTTAAGATCACTTTTTCCAACTGTGTTTATGTCTTGATTGTGCTACTTCTCGGCTACATTCTGATGAGACTCTGAGGGTTATTTATACACCTTGGCTTTAAACTTTTTGCCAACAACGTATGTGCCCTGAATGAGGGATTTCCACTGCCACAGGACATTTAGGCCCAGGTGGATCTTTTTTTTAATGATGTATTAAATTCCTTACTAATACCAGATGTTTCTGGCTGTAGGTCCAGGTGTCTCGCGGATTCAGCTGCTCCTGGTTTCACAATCGTTTTTCAGTTGTAAGTATTCAAGCTTCACTGGACACTAAAAGGTGGCAACACTGCTTAAGAGCAGAATTTTCTCTGGGATATATGTGTGCGCATAGAGTGAGCGGCAATCGACTGGCATCCTTAAAGCATTCTGGCAACGACATTGGGGCTTATTTGCAAGCCCCTTGCGCCGCCGCTGCGTCACTTTTTCCCACACAAAAAGTGAAGCACTGGCGGTGCAAGGGACTTGTAAATAAGCCCCATTGTGCCCATTTGAATGCAATAAAACAGTTACGTAACCTTCACACTACGGAAATGGCGAAATAAATCACCAGTTTCTAAAGTTATTGCTCTTTCCACAGTTACTGGTAACCCAAGTATCCCGCCAGAGGTCTACTACATTTATTGTAATTTAAAACTTCAGGTATCAAAATGCAAAGTTGTGTGAGCTATTATCCTTACACTGGCTTAACAACTGCCTCCTACCATAGGACTGTTACGAGTGTCAATAAATCGAAGATTGTATTTTGGGAAATAGATGATGCACCTCATTCCTGCAACATAAAACAAGCATTTGCAATGCAATAGGGCTGGCATCACTAAACGTTTGAGCTATTGGCGTTTCAAATGATAATGTTTGTTTGTTTTTGTTAAAAAATATTCCAGCAGTAGCATAAGTAATGAAATAAAATCCACGTAGACCACCAGAACCACCACCACTAACACCACTAGTACCACCACCACCAGTACCAATACCACCACCACTACCACTACAATCCCCACAAGTACCATAACCACCACTACAATTATTACTATTATTACTCTGTGGTGATAGTAATAATAATAGTGGTAGTTATGGTACTCGTGGAAAATTGCTATTATAAATTACAATACCTGGTAATTTTCCAAAAGGCATTGCCATTTACAATACCAATAGCTCTAAAACTCGCAGTTGCGAGACCTATTGCATTGTAAATGCTTGTTTGAGATGCTGCAAATAAAACATCAGAAACGTTGCAGAGGGCATTACAAAGCAGCCATCTTCATTGTCATCTTTACACCACTCCATTGACTGCCCTCAAATTCAGCGGGAATCAAGTTAGGGGTGCCTGACGCTGCTACAGACTATGGATACACTGAATGCATCTTACAATGAACCAGGGCCGGCTTTAACACTGGTGGCGCCCTGTGCGACAATGTCTGTTTGCGGCCCCCCAATGACCACCTATGCCATGGATTCACTCACTAGCACCCTTTAACAATGCCCTTCAAGTCTCCATAACCACTGTCTCTCAGATTCATTTAGTTTTATAGCACCACCATTTAGTGTAAGCACTTCACATCACACACACATTGGACAGAGACAATCATATGTGTGTAAATCAGTGTCTAGGAAATGTTACACCAGACAGGACTACAAGGTGTAGTGTAGGAGTGACATGTCATCGATACTGGTAGGAAATATAGTTTGAGTCCTTATTCTAGAGAAGCACAAATTCAGAATTTAAAATGTAACATCATTGTAAGGGGTTCTCTTTAATAATAAGGATTGTTTTCCACCTAAATGAACCTTTTTCGCAAGATTAGGATGACGAAAGACAGCATACAGCTCTAACATAAACCTTGCAGTTTGCATGCAGCTCTTTCATGACAGTTAACAGCTCAATGTTTTATATTGGGATTTTAACTTATAAACCACAAGTTACAAAATGAGCTCTTTTACAGGAGCAGTAACCCACTGACCTATTTACATTATATGCACTTTGTTATCTGCACAATACACGTTCTTGGCAGCAGGCATTTTAACCCTCTGCGCTACCCTAGCATGAGTGACAAATACCAATAGACAAACCTCTGGTCTCTTTCCAGGAAGACAATTAATGACCAGAGTTATCTTGACATTTTAATTGATACCTCAACATTGCTGGAGGCCAGGAACTCAGCAGCAGGTGCTTTTAAAATGATACTATACTTGCAAAAATGATGCCCCCTCCCCAAGTCAGAGCCCGGTGCGGTGGTACCGATCGCACCGCCCTAGAGCCGGCCCTGTAATGAACCCCTTCTCAATGCTTTTCAGTGGGGTATGAGCACCATTGTGATGCTGGGTACTTTTCGGTACCACACGCCCCTTTGTGAGAGCTTTAAGATCCTGCCCTACAAACACCAGGAGCTGCAACTGGTACACAAGGGGGAGTGGAGTGTCAGAGACTTCTGCACCTTGTTCTTTGTGAACACAAGGGTATGTATGAGCAACACACATCTGTGCTCCGTAGCGAGTTCATTCCAATGTAATGGCGTGCTCAGTGACTCCCTGTACCAGGTGCAGTACTATGAAACCGCGTCCAGCATATTCACTGCCCACATGTATTATGGGTAATACACCCAGGAATGTCTGGGTAGTAGAGACCACAATGTACCACTAGAGGCTTCTCCCACATTCTTTTGTGAACCAGCTCCTGAGTAATTCACCGACATGGCAATGTTAAACTTTTAATCTTCTGTTGTACTAATCTTTAAAAAGCACACCATTAGAATATTTCAATGCTTTGATTTCCTATTGTTTTATCATCCTGCAAAGTATTTCTAAGCAAATTAGGTGCTCGTGCATATGATATCTCCATGCAATATATCTCCAATTTGGCAATTCTTCCGAGCAATATCTTTGCTAAACAGTGACCTAAACACTTGATTTTAAAAAAGCCATGCAATGCACCTTCTCACCCCTTGCTTGGGATCACATGGTTGCAGTGTCCTGGTGGAATGGAGGAGTCATAGCATGTCAATGACTCGTTTCAGGAAAGCGTGTTCTTGAGAGTGGCCAGCTGCTGGGTTATGGGATAGTCCACGTTGGTAATCTCTTACCAAATTGTTATATCCTGTCCCAGTTGGTTCACCCCGGTCCACCCCTCCATACTTGTCATCTGTGGTTCCAGCCTGGAATCTTCAGGTTGAGTTTGCTTTGGAATGTTGGGATGCTCTTGCCCTGTCAGAGTGGCGCCCATACTGGCAAGCTGAAGGTGTATGGTTTTTCTACTCTTCAAATAAAGAAGATTCAACTTACCTGCTGTGTGTCTCCTTACTTCATTTTTGGCGACGAGCTTCGGGATGCTGTGACAGGGACAGCGCTTCACCTTCCCCTGTTGATTTTCGTCTTGCCAGTTGCTCTGAGGTCTTCTTCATTATTGATTTTCCTGCTTTGAAGAAGTTACAGAGGTGTTTTCTTCTGCCTTCATTTGGTCGTCTCGGGTGGTGAGTTATTCCTGCCTAGTCTGTCCGTGCCGTGGTTGCCTGACTGGACAGATGTTTCACTCCTCTGTTGGAACTAGACAGCGTGATCACCGTGTTTCTGCTGCATTCCTGCATTGTACTAATGACTGAGTTATCGGTGTGTTACCAAGCTATGTACAAGGCTTAGTAGACTGCTGGAGTGTTTATTCCCTGTGCAGCCACTTCAGTTTGCACTTTAGTTAACTCACCAGCGTGTGAAGCGCCCTCACAGTGGTTCAGTGTGGCTGTGAAGGAGCACCCCCGGCTGCTCGTCTCCTTCTGGATCCGTGCTGCTCTGCGACTCCTATCAGACCGTCTCCTTTGTTTCAGCGCTGTGTCTGTGGCGGGAGACGAACTCGGAGGGAGCCGCACACTCCTTGTGCGTTCTGCAGTGCTCCAGTGTCTCCGCTTACACAGTCCCTACCTTTCTATTGTCTTCCCGTTTCCCTCAGCTGACCGCGGGAGGCAGCGGCATAGCGGAGTTTCTCCTTCGCAGGAAGCGTGCTGAAGGGAGCCCTTCGCATTCCTCGCACCGCAGAAGCAATCATTCCAGGATACCCTAGTCGCACGAGGGAGTATTTTCAAGTATATAAGTCCTTGGTTACAGGCTAAACTTCAGAAAGAACTTGTGTGGTGAGAGCGGGAAGCGCGCGGCGGGAAGCCTTTCATAATCCTCCGTCTCCTCACAGGAAGTTTTTTCTCGTCAAGTCTTCTTACTGCACAACTTCCTGGAGGCAGATCATAATCAAAGAAAGATGACTGCCACGATTATGTCAGTTCAATGCATGTACAAGGAGTTTTTTGTATCAGAGTGTAGTATTTATGAACTACCTTCAGTGACAATCACTTATAGGATCTAGTTAAGTTGTGCTTAGTATCTTACAGGGAAAATATTGAATTACATTTCCACTTTTATTTAGGGAGTGTTTTGGGCCTATAAGGTTTTAATTTCAAAATGGTCCATGTTCCAGGGGCTAAGAACAATGTTGCTGACTTTCTATCCAGGGCCCCTGTTGAGGGTGAAAGAGAAAGCTCATTCCCCAACGAAACGATTCCGGAGATTGTTCTACCAGTGGTGTCACAAGACCAATGGGATCTTCATATGGAGGAAGTGTAGATCTTAAGAAAGACAAAGATTTTTTCATCAAGGGGTAGCCCCGCAAATGCAAGGACTTACCTGAAGAAGTCCTGACCTTTTGGAATGTGAGAGATGAATTGTCAGTAGAGGGGGATTTTCTGCTCAAATCAGGAAAGATAGTTCCACCATGTGGGTTACGGAACCACATTATAGATCTTACTCATGAAGGACACTTGGGAAGAAGACTAAGTAAGGCAAGATTAAGATCGGAATACTGATTTCCCTACATGGATCAGTTAATGGAGGAGAAGGTGCGTGACTGTCATCCCTGCAGCCTTAGAGACAAATCTAAAAGTCTGAGGAGCATTCCCCTTCTTCCAGTGGAGGTTCCCACAAGTCCGTGGAACAAGTTGGGACTGGACATCGCTGGACCAATCCATGCTATGGGACCACAGGACAAGTACCTGTTTGTACTGATTGACTAATATTCCAACTGGATTACACACAAGTTTGTGAATAAGATCAACACAAAGTCCCTAACTAGTTTTTAGAGTGAAGTGTTTTCCAAAGAAGGTATTCCATCCACGATCATTACGGACAATGGTGTACAGTTTATTTTGGATGAAATGAAGGCGTTTCTAACGGATATGTCCATTGCACATGTACGCATGCCTTTATACTGTCCCAAAGCGAATGGCAAAGTGGAAAGGTATGCAAATAAAGGAAAATAGATTTATTTGACACCCATTGGGCTTACCTCCATCCAATCCAATGTTCTCTGTCCACCAGGAGTTCAGGCTGGGTATTTTGGGAGACAGAATTAGATGGCATTCGTTTGGTCCAACCCGCACACAGAAATCAGTATAATGCTTTTTGAGGACTTCCATGTAATAGTTTTTCTACATGCAATTTGTTGATTACAATATGTACGAAAAGCAATAGAGAAACTTTAATGTTTACAACTATCCTGACAGAATTTTCCATCTTTTCAGAAAACAAATTACAGCATTATTTTATTCTAATACCAACTTGACCCGAGAGAAAAAAGAGTTGCACTAAATATTAATAAGGTCTCATGCCATCATTAAGACAGCTGATATGAAAGTACAGGGAAAAGTGATCCTCATAGTTACCCATTGCCTTATGCTTTGGGAAGGCTTAGACAAGCTGGGGTTCAGACCTGAAGGATGCTGAATGAAAGGAGACCCCTTAATATCCCAGAGTGGTCAAATTAAGATCCTATTTAGGATATACTACTCGTATTCATTTATAGATAAATGGTAGGGCTGATTCCGATTCCTCTGTCGTTGGCTAAGGGTGAGGGTAGTTTATACTAAATAATTTGATCATGCCCTAAATTAAGATCCTTCTGGAATGGAATAAAAAACTGTTAATATAATGTGGCAGAATGTTAAAGGAGACTATTCAATTAGCTGTTGCTTCGGGTAAACCCATTGAGGCGGCTGTCAGAGACATGCTATGGCCGTACCATACCACACCCAATCTCACCATAGGGCATTCCCCTTTTGAACTCTTGAGAGGAAGGAAGTCAGGTTCAAAGCTGTCACCCAATTGGCTATTGCAAAACACAGAGGTCATTGTTTACCCCGAAGAGTTTAGGAGGAGAGTGGAGGTTAAACAAAAATTATACAAAGAGAGGTACTATAAGAAGTGGGATACTAAATGCAGGTCCTTCAAGCAGGGGCAATGGGTCTTGGTCAGAAAACCCTATGTGGTAGGCAGCAAAGGTGACAAATTCTATGCTCCAGAGAAAATCAAGGAAGTGAAGAATAATGTGGTGATTCTTGAACATGGGAAAATGTGGAATATGGATCGGATTACCATGTGTCCAGAACATTTGAAGCCTAGTGAATAAATTGGTTCTGGTACCAGCAATACCCAGTTGGAGCATGTTCTGGGGAGAAGAGGGGAATGATCCAAGGATTCCCCATGCTGCCACAAAGATTATAAAATGGTGTCGTTTTTTTAGTTATGGTTCCTTTCTCTTCAATCCTGATGTGGTCTTCTGCGAAAGACCTCTTGCTCATAGATGTTTTATAGTCACAGTTACATTATGTAGAGTTTTCCTCTGGTGTCCTGGTCCTGGTCTCCCACTCAAGCATTTCCTCTATGAGCTTTTCTCCTCTTTCTCTCTCTCTCTTTCTCTCTCTCGGTCTGTCCTCTCCTTCACCCTTAATCACTCCTCTTTTCCTTCAGGCGGGAGGTGTGTTATATCCTGTCCCAGTTGGTTCACCCCGGTCCACCCCTCCATACTTGTCATCTGTGGTTCCAGCCTGGAATCTTCAGGTTGTCTGCTTTGGAATGTTAGGATGCTCTTGCCCTGTCAGAGTGGTGCCTCTACTGGCAAGCTGAAGGTGTATGGTTTTTCTACTCTTCAAATAAAGAAGATTCAACTTACCTGCTGCGTGTCTCCTTACTTCACACATCTTTACTAGCAGAGTTTAGCTTGTTTCGCATCGATTAATTTGGCATACAGACTAGAGAGTTTTGAAACGTCAGCATTGAGCAAGAAAAAATTTAAATCGTTTTTATTGTTCCAGGCAAAGTTGTCTGTATTGATTCCATTATTAGAATAAAGTTTGGTTACGGTTAATTAAAACCATATAAACTCACTATATCATAATTTAGCACTTTTAATCCAAACATCAATAATATTTCTAAAGCAATCCCAATGTTCAAAGGCCGCATCCAATGATAATTTATTAACAGCTTCACTGTTTCCATCGGTATGCGTTTTCTGACTCTAGCAGTGCAGCGTGGTAACAGAAAATGCACAAATGACTGTCTTAATCTTAAATAATGCAACATTTTACATGTAAGCGAAATACGATCTAAAGATTCCATTGACCTCTGACACAGTGAGCTTTGTGCTCCATTGTGCCAGGCTCGTATGAACTTCAACACAGCAATATAACCAAACCTAATCCTCCGTGTGGATTTACTCTCTTTGGACCTTTCAACATTTTGTAGTTACTAAGATCTGCCTGTACAATAAACATGATATTTGTGGTAAACACTTTTTGTAATTAGTGAGGTTAGATCGGCTTCAAGTTACAACTTCGTAGTGCCCTTTTGATCAAAGATTCCATAGTGGTGTGAAAGGGTGAGAAATCCGAAAAAAACTTTCTGGAGACCTAGATCGTTTATCCACTGTAGACAGGTATACAACTGGGACTTAGTGTATTTTTTGCATTGGTTTCTGACAATGGTTTTTTAAATCTGAATTTTGTGCAAAAGTGGGATGTTGTCATCACATACCCGAGTGCTGATGGTAGAGTAATAATGATGACTAACATGCCAAGGGCCTCTTTCTAACTTCCCAACCATTCACTCTCCCTTGTGTTCAAATTCAGCCATGCTGCTGGACGTTGCCACTTCTCGCGCACCTTTTAGTGTGGATGTCTGATATTTGTGCTGTCTGTGGGCAGAGTGTGGGCCAAGAGACCAGCCATAGTTTTATATATATATATATATATATATATATATATATATATATATATATATATATATATATATATATATATATATATATTCACTGAAAAAACCATAGGTTTCACACACGTTATAGTTAGGAATTAGCATTTAAAAAACCTTGCAAATTCACTGAAAAAACCATAGGTTTCACACATGTTATAGTTAGCGGAAATTTTACTGATAAAAAACCAGTGAAATTCCCCCGTTATAGTTAGTGCAGGCAACTATAACTCACGCGACCGCAATCCTCTGCTGATGCTAATACTGTATTTAGACACTTATATGCCCATGTCTTCTTCCATACATTTTTAGCTATACATATATTACAAATATTTTTTTTTCATAAAGACACATATGTCATCAGCAGAAGATTGCGGTCGCGTGAGTTATAGTTGCCTGCACTAACTATAACGGGGGAATTTCACTGGTTTTTTATCAGTAAAATTTCCGCTAACTATAACATGTGTGAAACCTATGGTTTTTTCAGTGAATTTGCAAGGTTTTTTAAATGCTAATTCCTAACTATAACGTGTGTGAAACCTATGGTTTTTTCAGTGAATTTGTACGGTTTTTTAAATGCTAAGTTACTTTACGCCATTCGAGGCGTGCGCGCCCACTTAACGCAGTTCGTTCCGTGCACGGTTTTTATCAACTTTAATAAGCCCTGTACATTTGGTGGCCTTCGGCCACCAAAAGCACAGGGGGTGGGGTCAATGTGGATAGTGTTTTTTTTATTTCGATTTTATAATTTCATGTTGCCAAAATTTAGATTTTTTTACCTATTAATAAGCCCGGTACATTTGGTGGCCTTCGGCCACCAAAAGCACAGGGGGTGGGGTAAGTGTGGATAGTGTTTTTTTTATTTTTATTTTTTTACCGTACGCTTACCGTAAGCGTACGGTAAGCGTACCCCGCGAAATTGCGAAAAAAAAATAAAACCGTTTTTGCTCTTGGGGGATGTTTGTGGACTCCCTCAACATGACTATGTGGGAGGGAGTTGTCAAAACAGCCCCGTAACATGTTTTTGGCCATCATGTTTGATAAACAACACTCAGTGCGAGAGACAAAATGGCGGCCGCCGCTTCCTGGTTTCGGCCGATTCGAATGTTTACTAAGATCTAAGAGCCAATCAGAATCGAGCTCGCGCACGCCACCGTACGCTTACCGTAAGCGTACGGTAAGCGTACCGTAAGCGGGCTCAGATATATATATTGATTTAAAGGCTATTTTCTCAGAATCTACTGAACAGATTTACACCAAACCTACAAAAGGCACTTCCTTGACCTAGGGACTACCTCTCTGCCAAATTTTGAGTAATTCTGTTCAGCCGTTCGGGCTGTAGCTCGTTCTAAAGGTCCTATGGAAAAATGCATGGGAAAAACGCGTTTTGGGACCCCCCTTTTATCTCAGCCCCCGCTTGACGGATCCCCCCGAGACTTTCAGGGTAGGAGCGTAGCGTAGCGCCCCACCTATTTTGAGAAATTCGCGAGGATTCGTCGACCGGCGCCAAAGTTATTCAAAATAGAATGTTGAGGTTTTCCTATGGAAACGTGGTCCTAACTATAACTACCTACTGGCGACCGCCAGTAGGTACTATATATATATATATATACATATATATATATATATTCTGGCAATTCCTTCTAGTTCCTTAGAAGGAAAAACAAAGCCATGTGCGGTTCTTTAAATCCTTTTATTCAGCCACTCTGCAGAGTGGCTGAATAAAAGGATTTAACCCCTTGTGTGCCATGCCCTTTCCCCGCCCTGTGCCGGGCGTTCCATTAGCGGGCGGGGTTCATGACGAGCTGGACTCGTCATGGGAACAGCGCAACCGCGGCCCATGACGAGTCCAGCTCGTCATGGGCACAGAAGGGGTTAAAGGATTTAAAGAACCGCACACGGCTTCGTTTTTCCTAAGGACCTAGAAGGAATTGCCAGAATTTAATAGGACCCGCTTCTGTGGGGTCCTCCCGTAAAGAAGCGACTTCCGTTTTGGAGGAGGCAGTTTCTACACAGAAGACGCTCTTCTATATATATATATATATATATATATATATATATATATATATATTCACTGAAAAAAACATAGTTTTACAGACGTTATAGTTAGGAATTATCATTTAAAAAACCTTAGAAATTCACTGAAAAAACCATAGGTTTCAGGGACGTTATAGTTAGTTGGACATTCAACTCGAATAAAACCAGAGAAATTTGCCATTATACTTAGTTGAGCTAACTATAACTTGTGCGCCCGCAATGCACTGGTGATACTGTCACATATTACATCACTCGTGACATGGTCAGTGACATCACTTATGACATCACTGATGACATCATCCAGTGAATGTGTGTTTCTGTAAAGTTTAAATATTTTTCATATATATCTATGCCAAGGTGTATTGAAGAAAGAGTGAATTTACAAGTCCCTGAATGGATTATTTAGTAGGTGCATGACTGACTGTATAAGTGAGTGATTGAACATGTGTTACTGAATGTATGGGTTAGTGACTAAACTGTGTGAAAGTCTGTATTAGTGTCTCAGTTGTGTATAAGCAGCTGCATGGGTTGGTGAGTAGCTACATGAGTGTCTATTTGGGTTATTGATTTGTTGTTTGAGTATCTGTATGAATGCCTGAGTGACTGTGTGGGTGGGTGGGGGGTGTGTGACTGTGCATACATGTCTGAATGGGTGATTCACTGGTTGTATGGATTCAAAAGTACATCTAGGAAGGGCTGTATGGGTGAGTTAGTGTGTGTATGGGTGTGTTGGTGAGTGAATGAATGTCTCACTGGTATATGTGTGAGTAACTACATATGTTTTTAAGGCAGTATATGTGAGTGTTGGAGTATATAAATGATAATACGCGAGAGTAAGTTATTTGAAGGAGTGGGTGTATAAAAGAGTGTCTGCTTGTATCAGTGAATGTATAAGACAGTAAGTATGTGTTAGTATCGGCATAAATAAGTGATGTGGTGTGTGTATAAATAACGCAGTTGTGTGTATAACTGTATACATGAGTAAATGGGTATGTGATTGATTCTTTGCATGACTGACTAGGTGTGTGAGTAACTCTATGGATGAGTGGCGGACTGTGACTGTATGTATAGGTGTATGAGTGCATATTATAGTCCTGTATTGATGAGTAACTGCATGTGTAAGTGAGTGGATGTGAGTGTAGACCTAGGAAACAGTGGGTGGTATGTAGTATCTGGCATTGTTGTGTGTATGGTTTCAAAAATAGTAGTCTGTATTTTAGAGTGCGTGTATCAAAGTTTATATTAGGCCATCAGTATGTGCATCAGATTATCAGGTGGATGATGTTATCAGTGATGTCATCAGGGATGTCATTTGAGATGTCATCAGTGATGTCATCGGTGATGTCACTGACCATGTCATGAGTGATGTAATATGTGAAGTCATCACCAGTGCATTGCGGGCGCGAGAGTTATAGTTAGCTCAACTAATTATAATGGGCGAATTTCGAGTCAAAGGTCCAACTAACTATAACATTCCTGAAACCTATGGTTTTTTCAGTGAATTTCAAAGGTTATTTAAATGTTTCATATTTTAATATTTATAAAACCTATATTTTTTCTAATTTTTTTTGTAAGATTTTGGAACTCTATTATCCCTTTTTTTTAAATTTGAAAGATATGTAATGTTTTATATCTTCCCCAAAAAAGTATGTATATCAGTTTTTGGGGGGGGGGAAGAAAACTGAAGTCTCCATACTGGTGTACCAAGCTCCATCAGCACGCAAATCCTATCCGCCATATTGCTAAACTCGTAAAGGATGCGCATTTCGTATCCGACCGGTTCGTTGCACCGTGTCCTGCGTAACATCATATACGTATGTGGTCGTGCCAGCTGCTACTTTGGTATGCAATGGGTACGCAGTACCAAGCCGCGCTTTACATCATGTACGTATGGGGTCACGCCCGCTGTGTGTTGCGTATGCGATGACTGCACGCTGCCAGGCCCTGTGTTACGTCATAGACGTATGGTGTCGCGCCGGGAACGCCATTCCCTCATTTTTTTTCATCTCAAAACTATATCTAAATAAGTTTAAAGTGTATATGAGAACAAGCGATAATCTAAAATATTTGAAACATTTATATATTTCTAACTGTAATAAACTTATACTATGGTAAATACATTTTCTCAAATTCGCGTCGGATGCGGCCTCCTTGCGCGCTCGGTGCACGATTGCCATGTGACCTTAAAGAAAAGCATTTAATTGGTTCATAACATTTCCCATTGTAACAGTTGGAGGACCCCACCCATTTTAGTCATTCTCTCTACAGCGTTTGATGAGAGACTCCTCTTCTGCTTACAGAGCTTTTTGAAAACGTTTTGCTATATACACATATCTGACACTACACACAACATGCCACCATCATCTTCATCAATGTTCATGCTCTGTAAAGTAGCCTTCCACCTGTGATAGCCATGCATGTAAAAGCTACATAACAGAACTTTTCCCCACTGCCAGAGGTAACATGGTTGCATACGCTGTCCACAGCACAATGTAATGTGGTACGGCCCAAGGGCAGTATCATGCATAGATAATGAACACACGGACACAGATAGATAGTGGAAGTAGGTACAGGCACGTGCGCTCGACTTTTTATTACCAGGGTCACATATCCAGTGACGTCTGTGCTGGATGCGTGTGGGGTGAGTGTAAACCAGCCCTTAGGGAATGGTTGCTGCTAGCATCAACTACAACAGTAATCATTGGATCACACAGAGAAATTCAATAATAAAAGGGTCAATAGTTTGTGCTGCAGTATGGTAGGGACACTAGATGTGAAATAATACAGAAAAGATTCTATCGTAAAAGAACCATAACTTGTGGTATACTGAGATACAGGCAGTAGATCTGAAATAATGCACAAAAAATTCTATCATAAAAGGTCCATCAGGTGTAGTGCACTCAGATAGCCACATCAAAAGCATTGAGCATGTGCACAGCCAGCGATAATGCATGCTGCGGGCGGGCCGTACTAGGAGCAATGTCTGTTGCCTACAACATTACATCATCTGCAATAGCGACTCGATCTGAATTGTAAACACTGCTGTCTGCATGTTCAAGCGCCAAGTACGCGGTTCTCTATTGTCTGTGAGATTCAGAAGCGTGAACGAGACCGCTGCATGATCAGAAACAAGTATAGGATGAATGATAGGATTTGTAGAATGCTTTAGGAGTGTTGAATGAACCAGAAGATAGTCAATGCGAGAAAAACTAGAGTGTGGAGAAGAGAAAAAGGTGAATTCGCGGCCGGTGGATTATGCATCCTCCACACATTAGTGAGTCTAGAGAAGGAACACATATTAATCATCTGTTTATGAGCCCTGGGAGGGCGAAACTTAGAAGCAGAATGTCTCTCTAAGATAGGGTCCATTGGGAGATTAAAGTCCCCGCAACAATCAATTTGCCATTTTGAGGAATTTCTGAGAGCTTTTTAGTGACAATATGCCAAAAAGACGGATCATCACCATTAGGTGCATAGATATTCATGAAATAGATTTCCAACCAACCATTACATAGATGAGTAAGCAACCACCTACCCTCTGAGTCATGCTCCGCAGTAGCAATAGACATCCCAGAACTCCTGGTAATCAGAGTCACCACTCCATTCTTCTTGCCAGAGGCCTCAGAGCAAGAGACATCAAGTACCCACTCCTTCCGCAACAATAAGGCTTCTTTATAAGCTATTTTGGTTTCTTGCAACAAGACTAAATCACTAGAAAGGCTTTTACAATAATCCAAAATGTTTGCCCTCTTCACAGAGTGAAAGCACATTCAGGTCGGCATATGTATACCCTCAAACTCAAGGATAACGATCTCTGTTGGAGTTGTAATTTAGCTGCTGGTACATATCAACAAATGTTCTTTGAATGCTCTTTACTCCAAACCTTTTGGGAGCTGGTTCACAAACATCTCCTATTAATTTTCAATATTCAATTTGAGCTCTTGTTACCTTTAATTTTGTTGGGCCCATGGGCTACAACATCGCCATTGCCTTTGGATCCTCTTGATATGCAATTGCTAGACTTGTTGCTGTCAATTGCGGTCAAGATTATATTAACAGAATGGAAATCCTTTGGGTCCATACCCTATCATACATGGTGGGCTTGGGTATCTTTTCTCTGAGGGGCTCATACTTCTGTGGAGGGGAAACACTATACACCCTTTGTTTCTAGTGGGGTCTGGAGATCTCTTGATAGATATATGAACTTAGCCTTTCAAGGCCTGGTGGCGCAATATCCCTTTGTGTCTTCTCTTTAACTCACCCTCCCTATTGTAGCAGGGGTCTCGATCTCTCTCTTATGTTTGCTTTATTTTTACTTCTCTTTCTCTTCCTCGATACTTTCTTCTCTCTTTTTTTTCTTCCTTTCTCTGTTTATCTTGCTGATTGATTTATACAAGTGATACAACTGATTCTCTCGTATTGCTTCTTTATTGCTTCTTCCATCATATTAAATGATATGTGGGTGATATATATGACATTCTTTATATCTATACTGATGAATGCTTATTTATCTATTTATTTATTGTGTAACTCTCTTTTTGGTTGTATTGCTTATTATGGTATTTTAATTGTTTATATTTCTTCTCTCAAACTAATAAAGATATTAGAACAAAAAAAACACTGCTGTCTGCAGTGTAGGCCAGAGAGCGGTAAGCAAGGGCCCACAGCCACGTGGCGTTGACTTGAGCTGTCCTGTTAGCCATACGCGAAGCAACTAAAACCGTGTGCGGATGCTGTGATGATGCGTATGCGTGGTGCGGACTGAGCGCACTGGAGCAACGTCTTTTGCCTACAGGACAGCGTCATCTACAATAGCGACTCTATCTGAATTGTAAACACTGCTGTCTGCAGTGTAGGCCAGACAGCAGTCAGCAAGGGCCCACAGCCACGTGGCGTTCACTTGAGCTGTCCTGTTTGCAGTACGCAAAGCAAGACAAACCGTGTGTGGACCCAGCGATGATGCGTATGTGTGGTGTGGACAGAGCGCACTGGAGCAATGTCTTTTGCCTACAGGACTGCGTCATCTACAATAGCGACTCAATCTGAATTGTGAACACTGCTGTGTGCAGTGTAAATTGAAGGCAGTAGTGAGCACAGTCTTCCATGAATACTTTTTCTCACTTCCTCTTCACAAAATACAACAACATAAATTGCACAAAACTCTGCAATAAATAAATCAAAACAATTCGAATTGCGATCTCTGCTGTCCACTGTTATTCAGTGTTCTTTACCACTACCAAGAAGAATTTGGTCATTGTACTAGACCTATAAGTCATCTTTAAAAAGTCCTTGAACCAAGTATACTAAAAGGCTATTGTGTATATTTCAATAGACGTTGTAGTTAGTTGCCTACTGGATTCTGTAATTAAACAATCACCACTCGATCTGAATTGTGAGCCCTGCTGACCGCAGTGTAGGCCAGAGGCAGTGGTCATTAACGCCTCACAACCACGTGCCGTTGGAAGCACGGAGTTGGTTGCACCTGATCGGAGGGGGTACACACAAATCATCACAAACTTTAACTTCTGATATCCTCAATCACAAAATTAAGACCCCGTTTCACTGTTCCGACCTGCTGAACCGCGGTGTACTCCACCGACTGGTGTCAACCAAGCACAATAATCATGTGCAGCAGTTAGCTACGGAAGCACAGAGTCCGATGCACCTCAATGGAGGGAGTTTTGTCAAAAACAACAAGCAGCAGGTAATATCGGACATCGTCCAATTTGGGATCAAGACACTGTTACATTGTTGGGACATAGAGTTGGTTGCACCTGGTCGAAGGGCGTACCTTCATCTCCACTCTCACATACAGTTCTAACATTGTCCATTGTGCAATCAAGACCCCGTTTCACTGTTCAGATCTGATACATCGTCCATTGTGCAATCAAGACCCCGTTTCACTGTTCAGATCTGCTGTACCGCAGTGTACTCCACCGACTGCAGTCAGCCAAACCCATCATGTGCAGCACTTAGCTACGGAAGCACAGAGTCTGATGCACCACAACGGAGGGAGTTCTGTGAAAACCAAGCAGCACGCAGTATCGTACATCGTCCATTTTAGGATCAAGACACCGTTCCACTGTTGGGACCTAGAGTTGGTTACACCTGGTCGAAGGGAGTACCTTTATCTGCACTCTCAGATGCAGTTCTAACATCGTCCATTCTGGGATCAACATCCCGTTCCACTGTTCTGACCTGCTGTACCATGGTGTACTCCACCATGGTGTACTCCACCCACTGCAGTCAGCCAAGCCCAATGATTATGTGCAGCACTTAGCTATGGAAGCACAGAGTCTGATGCACCTCAACGGAGGGAGTTCTCTGAAAACCCAGCAGCAGATAATATCGCACATCGTCCATTCTGGGATCAAGTCACCGTTCCACTGTTGGGACCTTGAGTTGCTTGCACCTGGTCGAAGGGAGTACCTTCATCTCCACTCTCAGATGTAGTTCTAACATCGTCCATTGTGGGATCAAGACACCGTTCCACTGTTGGTACCTGTTGGACTACTGTGTTAGTAGTATACATAGCACTCCAATGTCCTGGGCCTCAGGCTGGGCGCTGTCTGCCTGTGTCGCGGTAGCCAGCGTTGATCTTAGGAGCCTTCCTAGCTCGCAGACCTCGGCCCAAAAGCTTCCACCGGCACGTGGTGGGCCCTCTTTCACATACAGCAGTGTCGAAAGGTGAACTGTGGGGCATATGTGCTTTGCAGCGGCTATGATGGTTTCTGGGTACCAGCAGGCTGAGAGCATTATTCCCGCAGCCACCTTCGCTCACAGCGTCAGCCTCGTGGCAGTGTAAGCTGCGCAGACCTGACAGACATGTTTGCCATTCCGGAAGAGAACCACACCCATAGAAACATGCCTTTTATTCACACACCTACGCTAGCCTTGCGCACGCTGAGCCAGCCCACTACGCTAAAGATTTGCGGGGCGAGGGGGCACATATGCGCCATGTTTTCGTAATCTTCCCTACTGACTGTAATATCACGGTTACGTCCACTGTCCACTTCACTCAATAGACCATCAGCGTATCTTCAAACTCAGCGAGGTCAGATTGGGAGCTCGTACCTACCTGGGCTCCGACAGTCGCACCTGGGACGGCAACGCTGTGGATCTCCTCTGCCGCCGACTGAGACTTCTGGCCGCAGTTGGGGGAGACTACAGCTCCCAGGTTGCCTAGCGGTATCACCTCACTTCCGCCCACCATCGCGCCCGGAGGCGCAGAAAAAGGAGAGGCTCCCTCGGTGGAGCAGGGGCATTTGTCAAACTCAGCGAGGTCAGATTGGGAGCTCGTACCTACCTGGGCTCCGACAGTCGCACCTGGGACGGCAACGCTGTGGATCTCCTCTGCTGCCGACTGAGACCTCTGGCCACAGTTGGGGGAGGCTACAGCTCCCAGGTTGCCTAGCGGTATCACCTCACTTCCGCCCACCATCGCGCCCGGAGGCGCAGAAAAAGGAGAGGCTCCCTCGGTGGAGCGGGGGCATTTGTCAAACTCAGCGAGGTCAGTTTGGAAGCTCGTACCTACCTGGGCTCCGACAGTCGCACCTGGGACGGCAACGCTGTGGATCTCCTCTGCCGCTGACTGAGACCTCTGGCCGCAGTTGGGGGAGACTACAGCTCCCAGGTTGCCTAGTGGTATCACCTCACTTCCGCCCACCATCGCGCCCGGAGGCGCAGAAAAAGGAGAGGCTCCCTCGGTGGAGCGGGGGCATTTGTCAAACTCAGCGAGGTCAGATTGGGAGCTCGTACCTACCTGGGCTCCGACAGTCGCACCTGGGACGGCAACGCTGTGGATCTCCTCTGCCGTCGACTGAGACCTCTGGCCGCAGTTGGGGTAGACTACAGCTCCCAGGTTGCCTAGCGGTATCACCTCACTTCCGCCCACCATCGCGCCCGGAGGCGCAGAAAAAGGAGCGGCTCCCTCGGTGGAGCGGGGACATTTGTCAAACTCAGCGAGGTCAGATTGGGAGCTCGTACCTACCTGGGCTCCGACAGTCGCACCTGGAACGGCAATGCTGTGGATCTCCTCTGCCGCTGACTGAGACCTCTGGCCGCAGTTGGGGGAGACTACAGCTCCCAGGTTGCCTAGCGGTATCACCTCACTTCCGCCCACCATCACGCCCGGAGGCGCAGAAAATAGAGAGGCTCCCTCGGTGGAGGGGGGGCATTTGTCACACTCAGCGAGGTCAGATTGGGAGCTCGTACCTACCTGGGCTCCGACAGTCGCACCTGGGATGGCAACGCTGTGGATCTCCTCTGCCGCCAACTGAGACCTCTAGCCACAGTTGGGGGAGACTACAGCTCCCAGGTTGCCTAGCGGTATCACCTCACTTCCGCCCACC
This sequence comes from Triturus cristatus, assembly GCF_964204655.1. NCBI lineage: Eukaryota > Metazoa > Chordata > Amphibia > Caudata > Salamandridae > Triturus > Triturus cristatus. Next base: position 886,447,160 of record NC_140583.1, read on the forward strand.
ATCGCGCCCAGAGGCGCAGAAAAAGGAGAGGCTCCCTCGGTGGAGTGGGGGCATTTGTCAAACTCAGCGAGGTCAGATTGGGAGCTCGTACCTACCTGGGCTCCGACAGTCGCACCTGGAACGGCAATGCTGTGGATCTCCTCTGCTGCTGACTGAGACCTCTGGCCGCAGTTGGGGGAGACTACAGCTCCCAGGCTGCCTAGCGGTATCACCTCACTTCTGCCCACCATCGCGCCCGGAGGCGCAGAAAATAGAGAGGCTCCCTCGGTGGAGCGGGGGCATTTGTCAAACTCAGCGAGGTCAGATTGGGAGCTCGTACCTACCTGGGCTCCGACAGTCGCACCTGGGACGGCAACGCTGTGGATCTCCTCTGCCGCCGACTGAGACCTCTGGCCGCAGTTGGGGTAGACTACAGCTCCCAGGTTGCCTAGCGGTATCACCTCACTTCCGCCCACCATCGCGCCCGGAGGCACAGAAAAAGGAGCGGCTCCCTCGGTGGAGCGGGGGCATTTGTCAAACTCAGCGAGGTCAGATTGGGAGCTCGTACCTACCTGGGCTCCGACAGTCGCACCTGGAACGGCAATGCTGTGGATCTCCTCTGCCGCTGACTGAGACCTCTGGCCGCAGTTGGGGGAGACTACAGCTCCCAGGTTGCCTAGCGGTATCACCACACTTCCGCCCACCATCACGCCCGGAGGCGCAGAAAATAGAGAGGCTCCCTCGGTGGAGTGGGGGCATTTGTCACACTCAGCGAGGTCAGATTGGGAGCTCGTACCTACCTGGGCTCCGACAGTCGCACCTGGAACGGCAACGCTGTGGATCTCCTCTGCCGCCAACTGAGACCTCTAGCCGCAGTTGGGGGAGACTACAGCTCCCAGGTTGCCTAGCGGTATCACCTCACTTCCGCCCACCATCGCGCCCAGAGGCGCAGAAAAAGGAGAGGCTCCCTCGGTGGAGTGGGGGCATTTGTCAAACTCAGCGAGGTCAGATTGGGAGCTCGTACCTACCTGGGCTCCGACAGTCGCACCTGGAACGGCAATGCTGTGGATCTCCTCTGCCGCTGACTGAGACCTCTGGCCGCAGTTGGGGGAGACTACAGCTCCCAGGTTGCCTAGCGGTATCACCTCACTTCCGCCCACCATCGCGCCCGGAGGCGCAGAAAATAGAGAGGCTCCCTCGGTGGAGCGGGGGCATTTGTCAAACTCAGCGAGGTCAGATTGGGAGCTCGTACCTACCTGGGCTCCGACAGTCGCACCTGGGACGGCAACGCTGTGGATCTCCTCTGCCGCCAACTGAGACCTCTGGCTGCAGTTGGGGGAGACTACAGCTCCCAGGTTGCCTAGCGGTATCACCTCACTTCCGTTCACCATCGGGCCCAGAGGCGCAGAAAAAGGAGAGGCTCCCTCGGTGGAGTGGGGGCATTTGTCAAACTCAGCAAGGTCAGATTGGGAGCTCGTACCTACCTGCGCTCCGATAGTCGCACCTGGGACGGCAACGCTGTGGATCTCCTCTGCTGCCGACTGAGACCTCTGGCCGCAGTTGGGGCAGACTACAGATCCCAGGTTGCCTAGCGGTATCACCTCACTTCCGCCCACCATCGCGCCCGGAGGCGCAGAAAAAGGAGAGGCTCCCTCGGTGGAGCGGGGGCATTTGTCAAACTCAGCGAGGTCAGATTGGAAGCTCGTACCTACCTGGGCTCCGACAGTCGCACCTGGGACGGCAACGCTGTGGATCTCCTCTGCCGCCGACTGAGACCTCTGGCCGCAGTTGGGGGAGACTACAGCTCCCAGGTTGCCTAGCGGTATCACCTCACTTCCGCCCACCATCGCGTCCGGAGGCGCAGAAAAACGAGAGGCTCACTCTGCGTCGCGGGACGCACGCAGGTGGCGCCGGGCTAAGCCCGGGCAAAGGGCGGGCCGTCTGTGGCCGTCAGGGGCTAGAGGAGGCCGGGCTGGGCCAACTCTCTTCCATCCATAAATTGTAGCCGATTCTTACAGCTTTGCTGGAACCAGACTAAGGTACTGTGTTATTACATCTGAGGGCTATTATATTTACCAGTGTGTTTCAGCTCTTACCGGTTGGTCTGTCTATAGTTCTGCTGCCATCTTAAACTTTATTTAGTGTGTGACCCACGATGGCTAAAAGGAAACTGTGGGACGCCAACGGGAGGGTTGTATGTAACATCGGTGGGGCGGCCAAAAGGAAAAAGGCCAGGAAGATCTCCAAGAAATCAACTCCACCTGCCACCCTGGATCGTATAGAGACACTGGTTGAATACTATGTTACTATTCTTGACTCAGCCCCAAATTTCATGCTCACATCCCCTTCGGAGAACGTGTCTTTAAGAAAAATTCGATCCGGTGCTGTTACCATTCCCCAAATGTTTAGTAAAAAGTTTTCTCATAATCAACTAACCGAAAGGGATGATTGGCAGAGTAACATAGACAACTCCATGTTAAATGCAGATGAACAAAGCCTTACTGTGGCTGTCGTCAATTCTGTACCTCTCGACCCAACTGTTATTGTTTGTAATAATCGATTTGAGGTATTGGCCGATAATGCTGATAATACTGATATTATTGATATTTCTGTAACACCAGATCTACGTATTGGACCAGACAATCGAAATAGGGCTGTGATAGAGGGGGCAGGGGTGCACCAAGAGCAGTCAGGAGGGGTGTTATTAGGTGCAGGGCAAATCACTGAAACTATCAAGTCCTTAAGACAAGAAATCAGTGATTTAAAGAATCTGGTACTGGAGTTGTTGTCGATTGTCCAAAAGCCAAACCCGCACCTATCAAATTCTTCTCTTGCTACTCCTTTTCCATAAATACCTCTCATCCCAACTCAACCACCCAACCGAACCCACACTGCTAATTTGATTTCATTGGCAACCCTATCTCCACATGGCAGGAAGGACTCAAACCCAACATCTAGAGCTGGGAGTATTCTCGGCAATACCACTAAGAAGCCCTGTGCAATCTTAAGCTCCCATACCAATATTAGGCAGCTGAATTCTCCTCATAGAACCCTTGTCCCTTCCTCACATTTTTCATCCCATAAAGCCCAAACTCCATCGATTGCCAACAAGCCCATGGTTTTCATGGTTGGTGTCCCTAAGGTTGATGGTTATGAGGATGAAGATTCCTTAAAAAATAAGGTTACTCACTGGATTCGACATGTCAGAGGTTGCCGATCCCTTATTAGAGATGACCTAATTAGGGTCCATAGACGAAGAACGGACGGCAACCCTACGGACACCATTGAGCTCACCTTGGCTAACTATTTATTAGCCAATGATCTTCTAGCCCTTGAATATAGATCGTCTTCTCCAGATTCATCCTCTATCCAATTTAGACGCTTTCCCCTTACCCTCCCCAAGCCAACTAGGACGAGGGGTGTGCCATCTGACTTACGGAAAGAGGATCAATCCGCCTTGGAACACATTGACTGACTAACACCTGTTAAATACTAACGTCAAAATTATTTCATGGAACATTGCCGGTTTGAGAGACAAGCTTGTATTGCCAGACTGGAATGATTATATCATAACCCACGATATTTGTATTTTTCAAGAGACCTGGAGCTTGACACCACTGTACAAGTCTGGCTATACTTGCTACTGTGTCCCAGCAGTATACAACGCCCAAGGGCGCCCCTCAGGAGGCCTCATAATATGGGTGAACATCGCTCTTGCTTGTAGAGTCTGTCACACACAAAGCGTATCACCAGATGTGATGCGCATAACAATGAGATGGCCAAAAGGGGGGCCCACTATTGAGCTCTTTAATGTATATATAAGAGGCACTAAAGGTGGTGCCAAGTCATCGATCGTTTCTACCTTGGGAGAGGAGCTTTCCTCCTGTCCTTCAAATTCATTAATTTTGGTGGCAGGTGATATGAATTGTACCTATGAGCCACTTGCCTCTGAAGATTTATTAGAGGTTGAGGAGGAAGACGCCAGGCGGGGTATACCTCCTTTAGTAATACCTCCAGTCAAGAAGTGGACGCAAGTGGCAATCCAACTGAATGCTTTAACATTGGAATTTGGGTTGAGAGCTGCCAATGGTCGGCTCCCCTCTGATGCCCATGGAGCATTTACTTTCAACAGAAAATCTAGCCCAACTCGTATCGACTACATTTTGATTGATCGCAGACTATGGCGAAACGCAGTGGATTTGGTCATAGTCCCAACCATCGACAGTGACCATAATCCATAATCCATAAACAATGAAGAGTCCATGGTTCTCCGATCTTCCAAGTTTTGGCCCTAGCCCTATCATGATCACCAAAGAAGTTATATCGTCGAATTGCAAAAGATATCTCAAATGGCCAACAATCTCCTGTGATGAGCAAACATTTATAACAATAAAAGAGATTTTATTGGCACAAACTATCGAACTCAAGAGAGCATTTGATGAACCAGACGGGAGTTTAAGGGCTGGGATCATCCACACAGCCACAGTTGAGTCGATAGGGTCACTTTTTTTGGCACCCTCTTTCACCTGCAAACCCAATAGGTACAAAGCTTCTGGCTCCTGGTATAGTTCTGAATGCAGGATTAGAAAGAAAAATCTTATAACCGCTGTTAAAAACAGGGATTGTCATCAAGTACAAATTGCTAGATCAGACTATAGAAAGGCTGTGGCTAAAGCTAAGTGTGCCTGGGAGGAAACTCACTGGTCGGCCTTGAAAGCTGCTAGCTTAGCTAGAGACGGGACTGCATTTTGGAATCTCTGTAGAAATTCAAAAGGTTCCGACCCCGATATAATTTTAAATCACATCACAAACCAGGAATGGTTTGCCCATTTCTCAAAACTCTATTCTGGTGAAGATATTCAAAGCTCTCGGGCCTTTTCTTACACCGCATTGGCCGACCTTACTCTTGAGAGATATGACCCTTTTTTGGAGGAGGAGGTCACGATTGCTATTAACAAAATAGTCCCAGCCAAGGCCTCTGGCCCCGATGGCCTTCCTGGTGATCTGTTCCGATCGGACCCCAAACACTGGGCAGGATATTTTACCATCCTGCTCAATGCATTTCTTAAGGGATCACATATTCCTGAGTCATGGAAAGGCGCTGAGGTGATCCCAATATTCCAAAAGGGTTCTAGGGAGGACCCTGCCAACTACCGACCAATAAGTCTTATTGACGTTAGCCAGAAGGTGGTTGGCAGGGTCCTGCTGGAGCGTATCCTATTGTGGGCCAATGAGAATAACATCTTGTCCCATTATCAGGCAGGATTCAGACCTTACACGAGCACGATCGACCAGGTCTTTAGGCTGCTTCTGCTATATGGTCCTGATCGGTAGGGGCAGTCTTCATTTGGCTTTTATAGGTCTGAAGACTGCCTTCGACCTGGTCCCTCGTGATCGCCTTTGGCTGGTCTTGAAGGACATGGGTGTACCTCCCCCTGTTCTCGACCTTTTGGTCCGTCTCCACGAGGGCAACTATGCACAGGTGAGGTGGGGAACCCAGGCATAGAAAACAGCAAAGATCCCAGTTAACAGAGGAGTTCGCCAGGGCTGTGTATTGGCACCCACCCTCTTCTCCTTATTTGTGAATGGGGTGGTGAAGTTTTTGCAAGATATTCCAGCTGATGCCCCTGCCCTGGCAGGCGAAAGAGTCCCTACCCTCCTTTTTGCAGACGACACCCTCTTAATATCTAAAACACCAGTAGGGTTACAAAAGCTCCTGGATAGATTCCACTTGTTCTGCAAATTGAGAGGATTGACCATTAACACCCTTAAGACCAAGCTTCTCTCTTTTAAATCGCGCAGATCACCCAACGTTGCCATCACGTTTGATGGAGCTCCTTTGGAGTACGTAAAATTATTTGATTATCTCGGCATCAGAATTTCTGACAGTTTAAGCTGGAGACCCCATATTGATAAGATGCTGCTAAACCATAAACGGGCCACGGGGGCTATTGCAAAAGAACATCGCTCCTCGCAGAGCAAGCCAATCGCTCCCGCGTTAGTGATCTACCAGGCCAAAGCAGTTGGGTCGGCACTGTATGGAGCCGAACTTTGGGGCTACGATAATCTCGATGAAATTTCCAGGTCCGAGAATAAATTTTTGAGAGAACTGGTTTCACTTCCTAGGAGTACTCCACTAAAACCCCTTTTAAGCGACTTGGGTAGGCGTTCGATTAAGGACATGGCAAGGCTACGCCCTCTGCTATTTTGGGCTCGCCTTTGGCGCACTTCGGAGTTAGCAAAATATGCCGAGGGCCTAAGAGAAGTAATGAACTCTCTGGGCTCTCATAGAGTAAGTTGGCTCTGTAACATCAAGAAGTCTCTTAATTTGCTAGGTTTTAGAGAAGCTTGGGAGTATGGGGCACCCCTGAGCAAGGTAGACCTTAAAAGAGCCTATTGGGCATGGATCGACTGTCAGGAGCTTAGCAACACCAACATGGGTAGGTTAACCAAAGCTTTTTATACTCACAAACAAGCTGTTAGCTTCGAGTCCTACCTAGACTTTGTACAGAAACCAAGGGATAGGTCATGGTATCTTCAATTTAGACTTGAGACACTTCCAACCCGAGAGTTCACTAGCAAATGGAAGCCTCCCCACCAGACCCTGGATACTTGCCCGAGTTGCAGGGGGAAGGTGGAAAGCACGGCACACATTATGTTTGAATGCCCAGCTTACAAAAATCCAAGAAGTAGATGGCTGGGCCCCGTTTGCTGAATGCTGGGCACATCAAACTACCGTGTGGCACTAAGAATATTACGATCTGATACTAGCTTAGTGCTGGTCTGTGGTGTGGCTAAATTTCTGGGGTGGTCATGGATCATTAGAAGCAAACTCCTTCGTCTCATTACATGATCCTGTTCAACTTTTTTAACCTTGATTTTACTGTACAAAAGCTTTTGGGATATCTCTAGTTCTTTTTTTAATGATATTTGATATTTATTAATTATTTATTATGATCATATTTTAAATTTATTACTAATGGAAGTCCCTAACATTGCAATTTATTTTAGGCTGGTGTAAAGCAATTAGATGGTTAGTCCATCCCCAGATATTAACATTTGTTTTATATGCTCCCTTTTCGATAAATTGTACCTTTCATGTTTGTTTGTCAATGCTTTTATGATACAATTTTTATCGAAATAAAACTTTTTGACTTGACTTGACTCTTCACATGTACATGTCTGTGCTCTGCATCCTCAAGTCTCTCCCCTCATTATGCATTGTGTGGCAGAGGTGCAATGTTTGGTTTGTGTATATGGCTTGCCATGGTTCCCACAGTACGTAGTGTCGTGTCTGCTAGGTGTACATGTTGTTTGTCATGTTGTATGTGATTATATAAGGTAGCACGTTTATATACGAGCAGTGGTTTCTCCCATTTACATATCGCTGTCTTAAAGAGGATACCGAAGTTTTTCTCACAGATGAAAAGTGGGACCACAATGGCAGTCATTCATTACTATGCAAGAATGTCCAACTGCACAACACTTCTAAGCTTATAGCCCCCAATTCTGCGTGCTTTCTTAAAAGCACGCCAACTCCCACAATCAGACCAACATTCACACAGCTTTCTAATGGCAGTTATCTGCTTCTTAATAACATGGACTGCTACGCAATGTGAGCTGGCATACCGTATGTCCCTACTGTTTCAAACAGGATAACTTTCTCTGGCAATCTCTAATCCCACCCACACAAAGTAACTCCCAAAGTTCACTTGGCCTTCAATACCTACTTTGAAAACAGATTTTATTAAACGGTGCAAACTGAAAGCGCTTTTGTTTCAAACAGAAGTGTTCCTCACTTCTCCAAAAGTAATTTATCGACTGCAGATAGCATCAACTTTAAGTGAAATACACTCCCTTTTAAATACAAACCTGCTATTACACTTTGTGAATTGTTACACAATTTTCAACACATCTGACATTTAAGGTCTGGCACACTTTTTTAACACTGTCTCCTCCGGCCTTCTGACAGACTTTCAAACTGTTTTTAGTCTAATAGCAGACTTCATTCATTCCATCATCTCTGGAATAACAGGAACAGTGCCCATAATTCTCGCTGTTTGCGGCCATCCTACTACTATTTTAGCTTGTTAAAAATGGTTGCGCTCCCTGTGGTAACAAGCATGTTCGACAGAATATGCCTCTAAGCAAAGCTACATCAATACCGTGAAAAAATGGAACAACTTTTCGGCTGCCTGCCTCTATCTATTATCGTAGCCAGCTACAACATGACATTTTTTTACACATATACAATCTGCGTGCAACCATCTTTTTATTGCATAACTTGCCCAATCGACTGGCGAATGGATCTATGCCTTGCCAACATCCCAGCAAACGCTCCCGATATCCAGCAGGTAATGGAGTATCTTGAAAACCATGAAATTGATTGTTCGGGCAGTGGAGCAATGGCGGATGCAGCGCAAAAAGGTATCCTGGCGGAATGGGATTTCTGTGCAGCCGTGAAAGATCTCCTGCAACGTGCGACCTTTGACAACATCGCAGATTGCCTGCCAATTCAAATTGCCGCTCCAACATTCGAGGAACATTACTGTCCCTTCGACGGTATGAATTGGATCGCTTCGCTTTTCTCACACGATGGGAACAATTGCCTCTGGGAACATTACGCATCTCAAGCCGCTGAAGAACATCCGGACTGCAATCTTCAAGACTTGTAAGCAATTCACTTTATTCTTGGATTGATTTTTTCCAACTTTTTTGACTTTATCCTATAATTTTTTTTAATACACTTCAATTGAACTATTTTCATATAATACATTTCTAAGTATGCTTAGGCATTTGAACTGTGTTTTCATTATTGGCCCTTACGTCTCCACACTAACCAGGGATGGATGATGTATGGCCTATACAAATACGCTATTTACTTGCTAAATTAGCCTAACCCCAACATCCATTTTGAAACCATATCTATTCTTTGTACACACGTCTCTCTGCCTGCCTGTTACCCACGAAGCCCTTTCATACAAATTAGCTCATCCTCAGCCTCTGCTCACGAGCTGGCGTTCAAACTCAAAACACACGGCATTGTTTAGGAACTGGTTGGCACAGTGTGGTAATCCTATCCTACCTTTATTTTCATTCTACAATTTAAAGTCATTCATGTCTAATAGGTATTGTTTATGTCACATGGAACTGTAACATGTAATGTGGAATTTACTGATGCAGGAGCTTAGATTTGAATACAGCAGAAGCGATTGGAGTTTGCCTCAGCTGGATGCCTTAGCTCTTGCACCAGTGGTTCCATTTATGGCACCTAAATAAATACACTTTTTATATAACTTGCAGACTCCATCGCTTTATCCCACACAGCCACTTTCTTAAACACACCGGATTTCACCATTTGTCTTCTGTGGCATTGCAACCTTCTGCATTATATTCTTCATGATTATTTCTTTATTCCTGCTTGCTAAAACACTCCATTTGAGTCTTCAGACCCGTAGGGGTGATTAGTTTGCTTCCCACTCCCGCTATAGTCTAAACCCATACTAACACCACTTGCACAGCTATGCTGCAGCGGCCAGTATGGTAGAGCGCCCAGAGCACATCAGTTTACAGCAATCAGCTCACGGTTTCATCTCCGAGTGTACCGGCACCTCACCTCAGCACCATCTCACTCTGGGCAAAACAGCACTTCACACTGCTAGGGGTGAATACTTTGCTTCCCACTCCCTCGTTAGGACACCCTAACCACCCCACAGAGCTCACAGCGCTATAGTCTAAACCCATACTAACACCACTTGCACAGCTATGCTACAGCGGCCAGTATGCTACAGCACCAGGAGCACATCAGTTTACAGCAATCAGCTCACAGTTTCAACCCCGAGTGTACCGGCACCTCACCTCAGCAACATCTCACTCTGGGCAAAACAGCACTTTCACACTGGTAGGGGTGAATACATCGCTTCACACTCCCTGTGTATGACACCCTAACCACCCCACAGACCTCACAGTGCTCCTACCCTCCTCGTTCCTAATCTTTTCACCCTTTTTTCCCCTTACTCGCTTCAACGGAATCACAAAATGACTGCCAACACTTCCTAGTTGCAACCGCTCGCACCGCTCGCAGCCAATAAGCAGCAAGCTTGTGCTCGTAACCCCTCAGCCAATCAGAAGGCAGAATTCCCAAAAATCGATATCTGTAAATTTTGATATTTCTCCAAAACTACTGAACGGATTTCCACCAAATAAACAAAAGCGTGCTTTCTAGACCAAGACCCTTATCCCTGCCAAATTTGGGGTAATTCCGTTCACCCGTTCGACCTGTAGCCTTGTCTAAGGCTTCCTATGGAAATTAACATGGAGAAAACACATTTTTGGACCCCCTTTTTTCTCGGCCCCCCTTGACGAATCACCCCCAAATTTTTAACATATGAGCTGATATGAACAAAGAATTAGTTTGGAAAACGTTATGAAGATTCATCAAACGACGCCAAAGTTATAAGCAAAACAAAAAATGTTCTTCTTATGGAAACTTGGTCCTAACCATAACTACCTACTGGCGACCGCTAGTAGGTAATATATACATATATATATATATATATATATATATATATATATATATATATATATATATATAATTTTTTTTTTCTCTGGCACATCTTCCTCCAGTTTTGAGACTGTGAGGTGTTGATGCTCGGGCAGGCGCTGGCCGTCTTCCCTCCTAAGCACAGAAGCATTGTAAAATTGTAACAATGACAGTTACCCGACGTCTTGTCCATTGCTTAGGATACAGCTCCGCATGAGAGACTGAAAGCCAGGCAGCTCAGACACTCTGCACAGACTGCTTTGTCCAACTGCCAGTAGTGTAGTAGTACAGTATTTAACCTTGCTCCAGTTTCTGATTCAAGAAAAACACATCAAGCTACTATCCAAATCTACTTAAAAATATATTACCAGCAAGAGTCAGTACCAACCAATCCATTTCCACTGATTTGCTCAATGGTGTGTCTTGTCACTGAAACAGTCACAAGACTATATGCATTGTTTGCATTGTTAAGGAGCCAACACACCTAGTTCACGACAGTTGAAATGACCACAAGAGCATTTCAGGTTGTCAATCTTGCAAGAAGTAGGGACAGAATGTAAAGTCAGGTTCTAATTCTGTAACTGGAGGAAACATTGCACAAAACAAAATGTTCCATATTCTTTTGAATTCATAGGTGTGAAAAGTGGGGTTCTGACCCATTTACTGATAAGGATAGAGGTACCCCTTGAGAATAAACTCATCTCTTAAGTGGTGGGCCACTCTAGACATATGCTGACTTGTATTCTGCGATCTGTGACTCCAGGGAAAGTGGCACTGGACTTCCTACTCTCTCTGGGGACTGTAGAAGGTGAACGTGCTGTGGACCCTAGAGAAGAGAGTTCTGCTGTACCCTGGCAAGTTAGGCAACCATGAGGGGTTGGGTGCCCACAAAGGGCTGGGCGCTGGGTCTGGCTGGCACAGCCTGAGGGTGGGTGCTCCCAAGGGCTTCATCACCCATGAGGGCTGTGTGCAGTGGGGGATGGACAGCTGCAGGTGGCAAACCCCTAACACAAATTGGCAAAATCGGTGCAAAGTGGGGTATTTTACACCTGTGGGGAGTTTAATGTAGGTCCTAGCCGCTTGTCCTGTGACCAACCCATTGCTGTGCATTGCCAAAGGCCGTGCACAGCTGGAGATTTGGCCATCTGAAGGGGGTTGGATGCCCACAAGGAGTAGGTGCCGTTTCGGGTGTTGCCAACCCCCCATTGCACATGCCCAGAGGCCACCCACAGTGGGGGGGTCTGGGTTCAGAGGCCCTGCTGTGAGCAATCAAAGGCTGAGCCCAATCTGGTGTTTGGTCACGCAGGGAGTTCAAAGGCAAACAAAACCTTGTGCATGGCCAAAGGTCGTGAGGAGCAGGGAAGTTGGCTCACTGCAGGATGAAGGAAGTGCCCACTCGGGTTACTTACAGCCGCCTGCTATGCCTTCCCAAGAATGAAGAGTTGGTCAGACAGTAGAGAATACAAACAGGCTTTTATTATAATTACTCTGCAGAGGAGTCCAATCTGACCTGCACCCTAAGATGTCTGCTGAGGGACTGACCTCCCCCAACAGCCCACAACACATAATCATTCCTCCCAGAACCTCCAACCACGCCCACAGTGGAAAGTTACTGGCTCAGTCCGAACGTGAACAAAGCATGCACAGAAGGATGGGCTACCACCTGCCAGATGGGTACATACTATCAGTGTCTCAAGGTTGCCTTGCTGAGGCTTGGCGTCTCCTAACGTAGGAGCAAAGTTACACACAAGGATAGGAATGCAAGGGCAGAATGGCCTATTCATTATGTAGGGGTGGGCGGAATTTGCGAAAGCGACTTTCGCAAATTATCGCAAAAATGTTAAAGATCTCCGCAAACACGCGGGAATATCGCGAAGATGCGGAAGTTTTTTTCCCGCCCGTTCGCGGTATTTTCTGCGTGGTCGCGGCTCGCCAACTTACCCATGCGGTTGCTCGCGGGCGCGGCCATCTTGTTTTCACTCTTCTCGCGGTGCATGATTGCGAGAAGAAAGACGTGATCGCGCGACGCATGACGTTACTGCGGGCGCGAACTGTCGCGAGACAGCGCAAATGGCTACCAACAATCCAACATCTCGTGGAGAACGCGACCGGATCGGGAAAACTTGTCGCCGAACGCGGGGATTCAGGTCAGGCGATCGCGCGCGCGAGAATGTATTATTTTACAGCGCGAGCAAGAAACAAATTATCGCTAAGCTGCGGAATGCGGAAATTTTGACATTTTCGCGCTCTCCGCGGAACACGAAAATGTCAAATTATCGCAATTTCCGTGAGCGGAACGGAAATTTAGCCCAGGCCTATTAGTAAGTCAGAATCCAACCTTGAGCAGGGAAGGAAATATTAGCTGAATACAATGTTCTGCTCAGGCAAGCAATACGAATAATGAGGCCTAGTTTAGACACAGCCTAATGGAGATTGCAAAATACAAAATGGAGTCACACTTGCTAACTGTGGCCTGCGCATTACAAGGATAACTCAGTGGGTTACATAATGTGAATGCAAATAGAACATCATTTAGCCGCACACTGCTAACCTACTATGGCATGGAATAAGTATATAATAAGAATGGGTAATGTTTTCAAACCTAACAAGGAGATTGGGCACCCACATGAAGTTGGGCACAGGGCCTAGCCAGAGGGCAGGTCATTCAGTCAACCCCCTGGGCTGGTTGACATCTGCAGTGAGGGGGTTGACACCTGCAGGGGGCTGGGAGCTCACAGGGAGTTGGGTGCAGGACCTGGCTGGAGGCTAGGCTATCTGGCTAACTCCCATCCACACAGCCAAAGGCTATACGCACAAGGAGATTGAGTGCATGTGGTCAGTTGGTCACAAGGCCTGATCAGTGGGCAAGCCTGGCACCCAACTTCCTGCTGTGCACTGCCAAAGGCCTTATCATTTGAGATCTCATGAAGGATGTCATTTACCCTGTCGCGAGTAAGGAGTTTACTAAGCTAAAACTGGCAAAGTTCAGTGTATTTTCAGTTTTTAAAGATTATTTCCTGTGTTGTTCCATTATTTTAACACCTAAATAGAACAATAAAGTTAACCTTTGTTTTTCAGTGAATGTATATATATATATATATATATATATATATATACACACACACACATACATATATATATATATATATATATATATATATATTACCTACTGGCGGTCGCCAGTAGGTAGTTATAGTTAGGACCCCTTTTCCATAGGAAATCCGCAACATTCTATTTTGAATAACTTTGGCGCCGGTCGATGAATCCTCGCGAATTTCTCAAAATAGGTGGGGCGCTACGCTCCGCTCCTACCCTGAAAGTCTCGGGGGGATTCGTCAAGCAGGGGCTGAGATAAAAGGGGGGTCCCAAAACGCGTTTTTCCCATGCATTTTTCCATAGGACCTTTAGACAGAGCTACAGCCCGAACGGCTGAACAGAATTACTAGAAATTTGGCAGAGAGGTAGTCCCTATGTCAAGGAAGTGCCTTTTGTAGGTTTGGTGTAAATCTGTTCAGTAGATTCTGAGAAAATAGCCTTTAAATCAATATATATATCTGAGCCCGCTTACGGTACGCTTACCGTACGCTTACCGTACGCGTACGGTGGCGTGCGCGAGCGCGATTCTGATTGGCTCTTAGATCTTAGTAAACATTCGAATCGGCCGAAACCAGGAAGCGGCGTCCGCCATTTTGTCTCTCGCACTGAGTGTTATTTATCAAACATGATGCCCAAAAACATGTTACGGGGCTGTTTTGACAACTCCCTCCCACATAGTCATGTTGAGGGAGTCCCCAAACATCCCCCAAAAACAAAAACGGTTTTAATTTTTTTTCAGCAATTTCGCCGAGTACGCTTACCGTACGCTTACCGTAAGCGTACGGTAAAAAATAGAAATAAAAAAACACTATCCACACTTACCCCACCCCCTGTGCTTTTGGTGGCCGTAGGCCACCAAATGTACAGGGCTTATTACATCAGTAAAAAAACTATATTTTGGCAACATGAAATTATAAAATCGAAATAAAAAAAACACTATCCACATTGACCCCACCCCCTGTGCTTTTGGTGGCCGAAGGCCACCAAATGTACAGGGCTTATTAAAGTTGATAAAAACCGTGCACGGAACGCACTGCGTTAAGTGGGCGCGCACGCCTCGAATGGCGTAAAGTAACTTAGCATTTAAAAAACCGTACAAATTCACTGAAAAAACCATAGGTTTCACACACGTTATAGTTAGGAATTAGCATTTAAAAAACCTTGCAAATTCACTGAAAAAACCATAGGTTTCACACATGTTATAGTTAGCGGAAATTTTACTGATAAAAAACCAATGAAATTGCCCCGTTATAGTTAGTGCTGGCAACTATAACTCACGCGACCGCAATCTTCTGCTGATGACATATGTGTCTTTATAAAAAAAAATATTTGTAATATATGTATAGCTAAAAATGTATGGAAGAAGACATGGGCAAATAAGTGTCTAAATACAGTATTACCATCAGCAGAGGATTGCGGTCGCGTGAGTTATAGTTGCCAGCACTAACTATAACGGGGCAATTTCATTGGTTTTTTATCAGTAAAATTTCCGCTAACTATAACATGTGTGAAACCTATGGTTTTTTCAGTGAATATATATATATATATATATATATATATTCACTGAAAAAACCATAGGTTTCAGGGACGTTATAGTTAGTTAGACATTTCACTCGTACAAAACCAGAGGAATTCCGCCGTTATAGTTAGTTCAGCTAACTATAACTCACGCCCCCCAATGCACTGCTGATGACGTCACATATTACATAATTCATGACATGGTCAGTGATATCACTGATGACATCTCAAATGACATCACCAATGACATCATCCACATGAAAATCAGATGCACATCCTCACACCCTAATATAGCCTTTGATACACCCACTGTAATAATACAGCCTATCATTTTCAAAACCTTCGACACACCAATACCAGTTACTACATATGCACTCACTGATTCCTTGGTCTACACACACATTCACCCAAACAATGACTTATACATGCAGTAACTCATTAATACAACACTATCACATGCACTCATACACCTATACAGACACTCACACACCACCACTTATCCAGAGTTGCTCACACACATAGTCAGTCATGCAAAAAATCAATCACACTTCCAATTACTCACCTATACAGTTATACACACACCACATCACTTATTCATACAGAAACAAACGCATACTTAGTCTCTTATGCAATTACTGATACAAGTACACACTCATCCATACAGACACTCTCACAATCACTGACTCTCACATATAGTCATTTATATACTCCAACTCTCACATACACTGCCATTTACATATGTAGTTACTTGTACTTTACCACTGAGACATCCATTCACTCACCAACACACCCATACGCACACTCACACACCTATACAGCCCTTCACAGATGCACTCTTGATCGCAGCTCGTGCAGGTAAGAGCAGTGGGCCGGTGGATTTCGACAGACGATGATGAGAGAAAATTAACTAAATGATTAATTTTCACTCGTCGTCTGTCAAAATTCCCTCCTACCCGGCCCCACTGCCCCATCGCTCTTGCCTGCACAAGTCGCTGCTGGAAGTATTCTTCTGACTGCAACCACTCACAACTGTCTGTGTTAGAAAATGTTACTGGGGACACCAAATACTGCTCATGTTTGCATTTCTGGATCTTCCCGGGAAAAAAATCTCCCACGCAACGATTGGAAGAATTTGTTGAAACTCCACAGTAGATGGAGACAGTCAATGTTTCTTGCAAAGTTTATTTTCAATATGTAAATTATTCCAATTTCTTTGGATAATTTCCCTGATCTTGTGAGAATGTGTACTATAATCTATAATAATGGGTCACTATTGGACTTGGTCCTTTCTGCAGTGTCATCCCCAAATGTTTTGCCTTCAACCTCCTGTTTTCTGAATCTGTTTTTGTTGGCGTTTACACAGCGGCATTGTGAACCCCCCACTTTAGCAGCTACAGCTGGGGTGGAGTTATTGAGGGGGCCTCTTTTGTCTGCAACTTGGCAGACAAAGGCTCATTAATAACATGGATGGGTGGGTAGGAGAATGAGTGTGTGATTGAAAGGGTGGATGGATGGGTGAGTGGAGGAGTGAATAGGTAGATGGATGGATGGATGAGTTAAAGGATGAATGCAAATATTGATGAGTGAAAGAATGGATAGATTAGTGAAAGGGAGGGTGGATAAATGAAAGGATGGGTGAATGAATAAGTGAAAAAATGGCTGGAAAGAAGAGAAGGTGGGTGGATTAAAGGGTGGATGAATGACTAAGTGAAAGAGTAGATGGTTGGATGAGTGACTGAAAGTATGGATGAGTGAGTGAAAGGGTGGATGGATGGATGGAGTGAGAAGGTAGATGGATGAATGGAGCTAAGGGCTGGATAGATGGATGAGTGAAAGGATGGATGAGTAGATGGATGGATTAATGAGTGAAAGGATGGATGTAAGGATTGATGAGTGAAAGAATAGATTGGTGAGTGAAAGGAGGGTGGATATATGTGTGAAAGAATGGATGGATGAGCTAAAAGGAGGGTGATGAAAGGGTGGATGGATGCATGAAAGAATGGATGGTTGAGTGAAAGTGTGGATGGATGAGGAAAGAAAGGATGGATGGTAGATGAGTGAGTGAAAGGATGGATGGCTGAGTAAAAGGATAACTAAATGGGATGAGTGAAATGGAGGGTGGACAAATGGATGGAGTGAAAGGTCGAATGGATGGATGGAGTGAAAGAACGTATGAGTGAATGGATAGATGAACAAAAGGATGGATGAGTGAAAGAACAGATGGATGAGTGAAAGAAGGGTGAATTAATGCATGGATGAAAGGGTGGATGGATGAATGCATGAAACAATGGATCAATAAGTAAAATGAAGGATAGCTGGATGGATGAAAGGGTGGATGGATGGATGAATGAAAGAAAAGAGGGATGAAGGAAAGGGAGGATGGATGGATGGATGGATCAATGGATGGATGGATCAATGGATGGATGGCTGGGTGGATACATGGGTGAGTAAAAGGTTGGATGATGAGAGAAAAGACAGACGGATGGGTAACTGAGTGAAAGAATGATGGATGAGTAAAAGGATAGGTGAATGAGATGAGTGAAAGCAAGAGTGGCTGGATGGATTGAATGGATAGATTGAATAGGTAGATGGATGGAGTGGAGGAGTAGATGGATGAGAGAAAGGATTAATGAGGGAAAGAATGGATGTATGGGTGGGTGAAGGAATGGATGAATGGATGGATGGATGGATGGATAGATGAGTGAAAGAATGGAAGGATGGATGAAAGGGAGGCTGGATGTAAGGATTGATAAGCAAAAGGATTGATAGATCTATAGATAGATAGATAGATAGATAGATAGATAGATAGATAGATAGATAGATAGATAGATAGATAGATAGATAGATAGATAGATAGATAGATAGATAGATAGATAGATAGATAGATAGATAGATAGATAGATAGATAGATAGATAGATAGATAGATAGATAGATAGATAGATAGATAGATAGATAGATAGATAGATAGATAGATATGTTTGGAGATGGATAATAGGTTTGGATATGGACGAGTGGACAGATGGAATGGTGAAAGATTGAATGATAGATGAAAGAATCAATGGATGAAAGAATGTAAATATGAAATGGTTGATATCAGCAGCTGGATGAAAGGATTACTGGATAGATGCCTGGATGAAAGAGACAGGAGAGATCCTCTGGGGAATGTTGTGATGACTTCCTTTGTTTGGTTGGTGCCATATGAGCTTTGGTTTGAAGTGGGGGGATTTTAATTTTCTGACTCTGTACACCTTACAATTGCAAACCAGTGCTAAAGTGCTTTCTCCTTAAAACTTGGTAGAATTGGCATTTACCCCATTGGCATATTTCATTTACTTGTAAGTCCCTAGTAAAGCGGTCCTATATGCACCCAGGGCCTGGAAATTAAATGCTACTAGTGACCCTGCAGCACTAATTGTGCCACCCAGTTGAGTAACTCTTAAACATGTCTCAGGCCTGCTATTGCAATCTGTGTGTACAGTTTTAAACAACCCTTTTGACATGGCCAAAGAAACATTTTGCCAGGCCCAAAACTTCCTTTTGAATTTATAAAAATTACTCCTAGGGTAGGCCCTGGACAGCCCGAAGGTTAGGGTGCAGTGTATTTAAAAAGTTGGACTTGTACTTTTTAGTTTTACATGTCCTGGTAGTGAAAAACTCCTAAATTCATTTTTGACTACAGCAAGGCCTACCTCTTCCATAGGATAACATTGGAGTTACCTTATTACTTTTAATAAGCTGTGAGTTCCAAATGTGAACAAGTAACCAGTTCATGTTTGGTGTCTTTGGAAATGTGATAAAAAATCCTCTCTTATGGTAAGGTCAGATTTTAAATTACAATTTTGAAAATTTCACTTTGAGAAAGTTGGCATTTTCCTGCCTTAATCATTTAGTGCCTATAGCCTGTCTCTGGATTACATGACTGGGTGTAGCTAGCACTGGGCATTGTGTTTTTCTTTTAAACAACCACACACAATAGAGAGTTTAGTTGTTACTGGATGGGTCATCACTGGCAGGATGGGAGGGCGGAGGTGGGCACAGCCATGATTACACTTGAATAAGCTGTGTCCTGCCTCCACAAAAAGGCAGCATACCCCTGTATCTAGTCTGCAGCCATGACAGGGGAGGCATGAAACCTGTGCACCTCAAGGGAAAACCTCTAGAAGCTTCTCCCACTTCAAAGGAGATACCTGATATAAATACTGGACCTCAGACACCAACTCTTTAGTACACCTCTAAACCTGTGGAGACTCTGCTAGGTAGAAGGACTGCTGTGCTGCTGAAAGTGCTGCCACTCTGCTGGACTGCATGCCTGCTGGACTACTGCTTTGCTGGACTGCTGCCTTGCTGGATTGCTGTCCTGCAGCCCTCCTCCCTGAGTCATAGGGATTGAACCTGCGCCTGAACCCAGGAATCCCATAGTGATTCCAAGGGCTAGTTTGCTGGCCTCCAGTTCACTGACAGAGGGACATAACAGGCTTCTAAACAACTGAACCAGCACACAGATACAGCTGGAGTAAGCCCCTGACCCCCCTGTTTTAATGGCTTTGTGTGGATTTTAGGTAGGAACTAAATTGGAGGGGTTACTGGATGGTCTTTTTTGAGGACTATGTCCTTCTCGAGGTTCAATTAGATTTGTATAATTGCAATGAACCAGGTATGAATAATAGTGGTAAATGAACCCGTGAGCTGTTTGTCATTTTTACAACAGCATTCAGTATCATCAAGCTTTCTGTTTGCTTCCTCTATATAGCCTCTATACACATTGCAACATCTAGGCTGATGATAACAGATAGTCCACAATTACATCTAGGCTGATGATGTTTGTCAGAGGGCTTCATAGACAGCATGCAATAGGTCAATGTCATCAATCAAAAAGGAGAATCAAAATTCTTTGTACTTGTCCCATTTTTGGTATTTCATGTTTCAGAGCATAAATTACCTGAGATGAGATGATTAAAAGCGAGAGTAGATAGATGGATTGAATGGATAGATTGAATAGGTATAGGGATGGATTGATAGTATCAATTTCCAGCAAAAAAAAAATAATATCTATGTGAGTTTATTTGTAATTGAATGAAGGTCTGGAACAGTAAGTGAGTCCCAAGTATAAAGTCTTAGTCACCTGTATGGTGAGCTTCCAGGAGGGTAAATGTATCACTGTTTTCTCATTTACTTCTGATTTTTCTTTCCACTTGTTTGTCTCCTGTATTTGTTTTCGTCTCTGTCTGTACCTTCTTCTTCTATTCTGTTATTTCTTCCCGCATTTTGTCTTCCTCCTTTTCCTTCTTGCTCTGTTCTCTTTTGCCCTTGTTTCTTATGTCATTATGTATTTGTCTAAGAAGTGTTTAAATGATTTGTGCTCTCAGAAGTTTCCACTCGGTCAATGGAGACTGCATTGGATGTACTGGTGCTTGGTTTTGAAGTACTGACTGATGCCATCACTTCAAATTGTCTCTGGTTGCTACTCTTCATCACCTCAGTTCTTTTGGAGTCAAATCTTTGTGATCAAAGATTTTTGCTTATAGGGGAGAGAACATTCAGGGACAGAGTTGTCGCCCCATGCAGCACAGCAACTAAAGTTGCTGCACTGCATTGTTGAGAGGGAGATAGCAGGGCAGTGCCATATCTACTAAGATGTGGCTATGTCCTTCTCTCTACCTACCTGTGTACAAAAGTAGATTCTTCCTTGTATATAGTCTTGTTTATCTCTTACATCATTTCAATGTATCTTTTTATTATCTCTTTTTTCAATTTGTCTAGCCTACTTTGCATCAATTTTTGGATTGTTGGATAAATGTTTTATCCTCTTCCAGTTCCTGAAATCACTGTTCAATCTCCTCCAGTCATTTCTTTACATTCTCTGCTGGCAAATTTGATAAAAGTACACATCTACAAAAAAGAGCAGCCATTTCTTCTGGGTACCCCTTCTTTGATAAGTTCAGGGTGCAGGTCTTTGTAGCTTTGTACAGTGAATATGTGTAGACCGCGTGGTATATAGTGGACCTCTAGAAATTTTTCCACTGATGTTATCTCTCTCCACTTGTTAATTTATTTCTAAGACAACTGCTATGGTTTACTGAGCATCTGTTTTAATGTAAGTGTTCTTACGGCTGCCCCGACTGTGTGTGCATCCAGACTTAACAGAGACACATAATCATCATCAAATTTCACATCACCCCCTTCTTTTCGTTTTTACTCCTTCTCCAGATACATTTTAAGTGCCTAATTTTATAACTATAGTTTGAGTCAGTGCTTAATAGCACCCTGGAGTACACCTGCAAGCCCAATAGTGCGAGGCATGATCTCACTATGTCCTGATTTCAGAGGTCAGGGGCACAGAGAGTGGGACAGATACCATATCATTACTGTATGTAAGGTGTGCATCTTCCGGTTTGCACAGCCCCCTACTTATGTTTGCTGCGGCATCACTCCAAGACAACTGCATCAGCAATATTATGTCCCACAAAGCATCTACATAGCACAGCAGTTATTCACCTGGAATTAATTAGAAACTCACAACACCTGAACTTGCGGGATGCTGCCTCTTGGATCGGGCGACCATTTAATGGAGGTGCCTGAAAGACAATGTGCACATGATGCAGTAGGCGGTGTCCTACAACATCAGGAGATGTGATCTTAACATGTAACAACATACACATAACTTGTTAAGATCATGTCACGTGAAAGGGTAATAACATTTTATATCTTATTAAATCAAATGTGTTAGTTTAATTTTAAAAGTAAAATGTATTTAGTATCAAAATAACTAAATGTAAACATTTAAGAAAATCAAAATACAATTTTGATTCATGATTTTAATTGTATTTAAAATTAAAAGGGGCGGTCATTTTTTAGGGTTTATGGATGGGCACTGAATAGGAGTCATAAGGTGTTTTTATTGGTTCAATCTCTGCAATCTATAGGGTAAATTCAGTGGTTTTTAGGTTCAGGTATGGGAATTGTAGGAGGTCTTTGGACACGTGGATCGGTAGTGTATGGGGTGGTAAGTTCTTTTGAGGGATCAGCGATGGGTAGTGTATAGGGCTAGTAAGAAGATTTTAGGGTTCAGGGATGAGCATTGTGTAGGGTTGGCCAAATATTTTTATGGCTCATGGAAGGGTAGTTTACAGGTCAGTAAGCGGTTTCATGGCTTAACGATTGGTAGTGTATTGGGCAGTGAGAAGTGTATAGGTCCCAGGGATGTACAGTGTATACGAGTAGTAAAGAGCTTTTCGGTCTCAGGGATAGGTATGGCATAGGGATATTAATGAGTATTTTAAGGATTAAGTTATTGAGAAATAAGTTTAAAGCAAATTAAAATAAAATACATTAAATTGAATGCAATTTAATGTCATATGCATATAGGAAACTCACCCATGCCAGTGAGTCACTGGGAACCAGGAAAGTTTATATTCTTGAGGAGGTTTCAGCCCAAAAACATTGGCCCTCAGTCATAGCCAGAAGGCTTCTATTTATTAGCGAGGAACCACAGGCACAGAGCAATACGCAGATGAACGTCATGGGTCAGTTAGGGGCATAAATTCAAGCCCCTAGCACCACCACAATGTCCCTTTTCACGACGTTGTAGCGGCGATAGGGTCTTCACCTTATTTACAAAGCAGCGTTAAGCCACTTAACGTGGCTTAACGCTGCCTTGTAAATAAGGCACCCTTTCACGCTATACTTAACTTGAAAGGGGCGGGCAATGGGTGTTGCAGTGGGCGTTCCACCGCAACACCCATTGATTTTGACGCTGCCCCATATTTACAAGGGTGGCGTAAATATGAGGCAGCGTCAAAATTAAGACCAGGGAAAACCTGATCTTACCCTGCTGCACACATGGAAACAGCAAAACACCACTGATTGTTTATGTGCAGGAAGGTATCCCTTCCTGCACATAAACAATCATTAAAAATAATGAGGTTTTGCAACTTGCACACATAGAAGTTACAAAACGTCATTTTAAGATTGTTGATGTGGAGGAAGGAACACCTTCCTGCACATAAACATTCTTCCCCTGCAAAGCAGGCACTGTTGCACTATGGTGCAAGGATCCCTGCGTTGGCGCTAGGCAGCTAAATTTAGCACCGGAGGAACGCAGGGCTGCACCATGTTGTTGGAAATATGCTGCAGCCCTGCGTTTCAGAAGTGGCGGGGCGTTAAGCCAAGAAGGCTAACGCTGCGCTCCATCACTTCAGTTGTAAATATGCCCCTTAGTTACACTTCCTAATCCTGCTCGCAAGAATAGTCATCGCCTCACAACTTACTAAGATCAGAGAAGGCTGAGGAGCCCCTGCTAAGATGGATCTAAAAGAAGAGCTCTTACGTCATTGGTACATGTGAGCCGCTATGGCACAGATAGTAAGAAGTAGAATCACTGATTATGTGTATTATGAATATGTGTTGTACCCGGCCTTATGGAGCGCTGTTCTTTAATTATACGTCTGCCCTTCTGTAAAAGGAGCTTTATTAATAACATTTCTGTAACATGGCACCCAACCCACTTTTTAGTGATATTCTTTAATGGAAAGTTACACACTGAAGAGTTTTATGGACTTACAACCAGAATGGAGGTACCTGGATCAATGCACGAAGCATGATAAGCCCCTTTAGCGTGATTAACACACCGAACCGGAAGTGTTCCTGCTCCTGTAAAGTCTAGTGCCAACCAGACACCCATAATGGAGAGGGTAACCTGCTTGGGCGGGGGAAGCAGAGCTTTCCTAGCAGAATCTTGTTTACCCATCCCAGTATTTAGCTTCAAAAAGATCTTCAAATATGAGAAGGTTAGACCAACAAATTGATACGTTCTTTTGTATGAATCCAGCAAAGGTTTCTCAACAAAGAACCAGGCTGGACCAACCACTCCTTCCAAATAGGTTGTTCTCTGATTCTGATGCCGCATCTTGATGCACTCAAATATCCTTGCCAAATGTCACTTCTTCATACACTGTCAAGTGAGATACACATTCTTGGCATGCCTGGGCTGCCACCTTTCATCAGTTTCTCACGTTGTATTTCATTTTGTAAAGTAATATAATATATAGCTACATATTTCTAAGAGTCTGCATTTCCCGTTGACGGCGTTTGAAAATATAGATCGATTCATCATTTTTCATTATTTCTAGAAAGCATACATATTATAGAATATCTTGTTCGTAGACGCTGATCAAACGAAAAGAACCACTGCGTTCGAGTGCCACACCATGACAGCTTTAAGGATGTACACGCTTTCGAAAATTGATTTTGCATATTGAGCACAAACATCCTGACAATTCTAAATGTAATGCTTCCAGTAACAACTTAAAGAGTAATCGCCATCTAGAATGTGAAATGAGGGAACATCAGCTTTACCACTCGACGAATACGTAAACATGTTATTTGACAAGCAAATGCTTTCACATTCCTGAGGTGTGTCAGCAATCCGCTTGTTTTCTTAAAGGAAAGAACTTTGTGGTAGTAGGGATTTTTGTTCACATGCAGTACAAATGGTAAGGCGGGAGTGCACAGTCGTGGGGCTTTTGCTCACTGTGCCACTGGACCCACGTTCTCCCCACTGACGGGTGCTCATGAAAAGCGCGGGGGTTGGTGATTAAGGCCGGTGCTGAGCACGGGAAACCACCCTCTCAAATTAAGCACTGACTGAAATGGTCCAAGAAGGCGAAACTGGCTTTGGGTTGTGTGTGTTTTGGTTCAGAGAGGACCTGGTTTGGCAGTTCCGCCTGGCCTGATTTGCATTTTGGTGGTTCTAATCTGAGGTGGCATGGAGGGCAAA
This sequence comes from Triturus cristatus, assembly GCF_964204655.1. NCBI lineage: Eukaryota > Metazoa > Chordata > Amphibia > Caudata > Salamandridae > Triturus > Triturus cristatus. The sequence continues at coordinate 886,472,072 of NC_140583.1, forward strand.
ACAAAAGGCACTGGGATGTGCTAGAATAACTACCAGAGGCTGAGATTAATTTAAGCGTTCCATCCATCACTTTTTGTATTCTTCACAGCACTACCCAGCAGCATTATTCATATGCAAAAGAAAAACAACTCTTCTCGAAATCTCACACCTTCCCATTGAGCCAACCCAGCCACGCACCTGTATAGGTAAGCAGTGCAAATCTCCACACAGTGCAGATCAGAATATATGTTCACACCTCTGAACACCTTGTGCAAAGGAATACGAAAAAGAGGAGAATGTGGCAATGTGTGTCAACACTGTATATGTCCGAATAACATTTATAGAAATTTGCCTTCCCAGTGTCCACAAATACTTTGCTTCCCTGAGGGTGCACAAACACCAAAATGCATGTATCCTCGGTGATAATCTTTGAATGGTATTTGTTAAAACATTGCATATTCATTCAGGGCCCACACACACAAACCATGAGCCTTTGCAACAGACTCACTGCTGCCAGACCCCACAGACAACCTACAGCACCATACTAGAAGCTTGACCACACCTTACACTTGCACACCTTCACACACACACCTTCACAAACACCCCCACATCACATTCACACACACACCTGCACAACCACTCCCACACACCCACAACCATCCACCCCCCCATCCACACCCCCACCCCTCACCATGCCCACTAACAAGAATCCAAAGTTCACTAGCCGAGAGTTGGAGGTCCTTGTCGATGAAATCCTCAGAGTTGAGCCACACCTCTTTGGAACATTGGTCAGACAGACCAGCATTTCTGAAAAAACATCCATGTGGCAGACCATCGTCGATGCTGTGAATGCTGTTGCGGACACCAGAAGGACCAGGCATGAATGCCAAGCCAGGTGGTACGATCTGCGGAGGAGGGTCAGAGCCAAAATGACGGCCGAACACAACCAGGCCAACATCACTGGAGGAGGGCCGGCCCGCAGACGCGTGGAATACCATCCCTGGGAGGAGAGGGTGATGGCCATACTGCCGGTGGTGACAGTGGACGGATTAGGAGTCCGAGACCCGGGTGAGTACACAAACAACTCACCTCACATGGGGGGAACGTCATCCACAACCAAACTCACAAACAGGCATGCAACCACCCCAAGCTATCGCATGACTCAACCACACTCCATGAACACGCACATGCCACTAGCGCCACCATGCCCCATGCACCCAGCTGGACAATGTCAAGTCACAGGCCACAGAAAACACCAACACAAGACACAGTAACCCGTATGGCGGGAGTGTGGGCCCCAAAAATCACATAGTGCAACTCAGAAGCAGACAACAATGCCCTCCGCCCATATGGCCTAGGTCACAGCCAGACAAACAGTGTGTCCCCACACAGGAAAGACTCGCCAGCAAATGGCGGACGCCTTGCATCAACACATGGGGGTGACGGCACGTTCTTGCACATGACAGCAGCTAATGAACAGCCAACACTGTGAAAGAGTGGCAGCACACACCACCACAGCAGCAGTGCAGACACACACACTACACACAATGGGTGCCTGGAGATCAGAAACAAACTCACATCAACAATCCAAGGGCCATTCAAAGATCTGCTAACAGTCTGTGCCCAGGAAGCTGGGCTGAGGTGACAGAGGGTGACACACAGAGGGAGGGAGAGGGGGACAGAGAGGAAGGGAGACAGAGGTGGACACAGGGAGACAGACAGAGGGAGGGAGGAGGGTGACAGAGGGAGGGAGAAAGGGAGACAGAGGGAGACGGACTGAGGGAGGAGGTTGACAGAGGGAGACGGACAGAGGGAGGAGGCTGACAGAGGGAGGGAGAAAGGGAGACAGAGGGAGACGGACAGAGGGAGGAGGTTGACAGAGGGAGGGAGAAAGGGAGACAGAGGGAGACGGACAGAGGGAGGAGGTTGACAGAGGGAGGGAGAAAGGGAGACAGAGGGAGATGGACAGAGGGAGGAGGCTGACACACGGAGGGAGGGAGAGGGGGACAGAGAGGGAGCGAGAAAGGGACACACAGGGAGAGCAAATCAGCCTTGTGGGGTGTGGGAATGTCTGCTCGTCAGCAGGTGGACTCCGTGCATGTAGACAAGGGTGGCCAGTGCCAGAACCCCCCCTCTTCTCCATGGCTAAACACAGGGCCATGTTACAACCTGTGCAGGAGCACAACGACAGCTACCTGCATTATCTAAGTGTGTGGAACCACTCCATGTGCCCACGTACAGTGCAACACGGAAGGCACCAATGCATGGCTCGCCACACCTGCCCACTCCACTGCTGACTGCAGTCACAATTGACGCAGCAAGTAAGACTGTGCCACACATAGGTAAAGTTGCTAAAGCTGTGGCCAAGGGACATACCCATGTACAAGTGCACTGTGAGTGGAATGCAAGACATATCCAAATTCCCAGAGGAAATGTGCCAACTTAGAAACGAATGAAACATGGATGTTGCATGGAACAAAATTAACATTGTCTCTCTCACACACAGGTCAACGTCGTGGATCACCCCCTAACACTGGGGGGGAAGACTCACAGGACCCGGCTCGGCGGGATGACGGAGCCACCGGCAGCAACGACTCTCACCACTCTGTGGACGAACCCGACCCCGACCAACCTGGCCCCTCTGGTGTCCAACGACCTGCAGCACCTGCGTCAGGTACAACTGGGCCAACCACCACCCCCACTCCTGCCACATCCCAGGAGACACCCAGGAACCCTGCCCCAACACCACAATGCAGCCAGGCTGGCCAGGAGGGACACGGTGTCCCGGGCACCCAGGAGGAGGCAGGCGACAACGCCAATGCCACCCCTCAGGGGCCCCGGAGACCCGATGTGCCCACAAGGGCAGGCCAGGTGCAAGTGGGCAGGGCAGGCAGGACTCCACGGGCATGGCCCAGGTTGTGTCCACCCTCAATGAGATGAAGGGGACCCTCGATGAGATCAAGACCCAGCAGGCCCAGCAGCATGCGGAGCAACATGCCTGTCTACTGCGACACCAACGGCGGATGGAGGACAGACAGGCTGAGCTCGTGACGGTGTTCACAGGAATTCGCAGTACACTCCGTCGGATGGCCGACAACATGGGCAACCCTCCCTGTGCCAGCAGGCGTAGAACATCACCACCCACAGGGAGGGATGAGGAGGAGGAGGAGACATCCGACGGAGCATCCCAAACATCGTCATGGCCTGCTTCTGAGGGTCCCCGCAAGAGGGCAGGTCGTCCACGGAAAAGACCATGAGGGATCGGCGCAACAGCACCATCTTCCAGGACACCTGGCCTGGCACCTGGCCCACTGGAGCAACAGCAGCACAGCATCAAAAGACATTCTCTGCCACATGGACTTGCTGGTCACTGTCTGACCAATGTTGACAAAGACTGTGGCATGGACTCTGAGGATTTCAAATGGCAAGGACACCAACTCCCCTAGTGAACTTTGGATTCCACACACCCAGAAAGCCCCTCATGTCAAACCCCCCCCCTACCCCAACCAAAATAAAAAGTCACACCATAAAGAGAAGATGCCTACTGATTGCATTATTACCTTACATGTGTCTTGTAAAGTCTAACTATGCCTGAGTTCTCATTTGACTTCAACCATCCACATCCTGGGGCCTGAGTCTGGCACAAGACACACATGGGTCACATTGTAGTAGGCAAGACAGACATGGAGCACCATACACACCCGTGATGGGCCCAACCAGCTGAGGGGGTGGCCGCACAACCGTGCCGACAGACATATTGAGTACAGCTTTAGCCATGCGCAGAGGTCAGGGATCATGTGGAGTGTCCTGGGGGGCACCCAGGTATGTGTGGACAGGTGGCAGAACCATGTCCTGCAAGCTTGAGTCAGGTGGATGCAGTGAATGGTGGCCTGGCCAACGTGGGATGCATGGGGATGGCACATGTCACAATACCCACACAGTCATTGACTACATGCACAATACACAGTCTAATCCCACACAAACAGCTTGCATCTTGATACTCGACACATAAACACATAGCCACTATCACGGAAAACCATGCCAGACATTCCGGATGCACCGTGGCAACACACCAGCATTGACTGAGAAGAGGCACCTTGGAGGCATAGGGACACCTTTATTTGTCATGTATTCGGGATTGCAGAGGCAACTCGGAGCACACATGAACGGGTAATGTGGAGTAACATGTGGGTCCAACACTGGAACCCCCCTTCTGCAGCCCAAATGCGTGATAGCCATGGAACTGGCACACAAGTGTCGGCTAACAGCTAAACACCCCCTGCTGCTCACGGAGAGACTGCCATACACCATTGATCCGCTGATGTGGAAGTCCCACAGCATGTCAAGCCAAGGCAAACCGTATGTGTCCGAGGGCAGTGTAACACACATTGATGCCATCATCACATTCCACAATCCCATCACTGATGACTATCAACAAGTCTGACCATCTATTCAGGTGTACCCAGCTGCATGTAATGTGTACCATGGTGATGCGACATGTCTGCAGAGGAACCAAACATCGACAGGGGCAGTGTGCATACATCGTGAAAAGCTGCCACACCCAATACACCCCTGATGCATCCCTTACCCTAAGGAGACTTCCAAACTTGTCCGTGCGTGTAACGCTGAGTCAGCACACGATGACGTGTCCATGAGGAATAGCAGTGCCACAAAAATGCAACCAGCAGACGGCATGCGCAAGTACCTTGGGATATGAGAGACACAAGAAGTCAGCCACAAAAACCACAGCCACTTGCATGTGCATGTACTCGACACATGTAAGGATGACAACATGCCAGGTCACAATTATGACTGGGGAAATACACATCACTGCCACCAACACTCCAGTGACACATCCACACACACCTCTGACTCACGTGCCATACATGCAGATGGACACACACATCGCAACACATACCACACGGGGACCAATGCATGCACACACAGACACTGGTACTCACCACTAAGCAAAGAAGTCGCGTATGAGCCGAGTCCGGATGTCCTCTTGCGGAACCACGTCCTCCACATCACTAGCCCCATTGCCAAGCCCTTCGTCCTCCACGGGTGGATGGTCCTGATCATCTTGATCCAGGATGAGTGGCACAGCTTTCTCAACTGCCATGTTGTGCAGCATGCAGCAGACCATGAAGATTTTGCAGACCTTCGCCGGGGCATATGGGAGGGCGCAGCCGGTCTTGTGGAGGCATCGGAATCGGCTCTTCAGGAGGCCAAACGTCCTCTCTATCACTCGCCTTGTCCGGCCATGGGCGGTGTAGTAGCGGAGCTGGGCCGGCGTGATGGGGTTGCGGAGAGGTGTGATCAGCCATGGCATGTTGGGATAGCCAGCGTCCCCTACATGGAAAGCACATGGACATAAGTAGGACAGGAGAAGCGGTCGTGCTGGAAGTCTACGCAAGATACAGGACAGACAGACTGTACCCACCAACAACACATGCTCGTTCGTTGCGCAGCTGCGTCATCATTTCAGGCATCCTGCTACGCCTCATGATGTAGGCATCGTGTGCTGATCCTGGAAAACGAGCACAGACATGTGAAATCACCATGTTGGACAGACACACCACAAGGGCATTGATGGAGTGGTAGTGCTTGCGATTCCTGTACGTTACCTCCTGTGCCTGCGGTGGTACCAAAGCCACATGTGTCCCATCTATGGACCCAATGACATGGGGCATCCCTCCCAGGGCATAGAATCCACGCTTGACCCCAGTCAACATTGCAGGGGTTGGGAAATGGATGAATTCATCCAGGTGAATCAACATGGCCTCTAAGAAATCATGCAGCACACGGCAGAACATGCTCTGGGACATGCCACCAACATGAGCTATGGTATTTTGAAAGGTACCCGTGGCAGGAAAATGTAGGGCTGCCATTACCTTCAGCTTGGGTGTCAGTGCCGTGGGATACCTGTGCAGCGGTTCAAGGTGTGGTACCAGTCTCGCCGTCAACTCCAGAATCAACCGTTGGGGGAAGTGGTAGCACCGGATACAGTCATTCTCCCGCATGTCAGCCAAGTCCAGAATTGGTCGGTGAAGAGGCGGCGCTCTGCAGTAATTTGGAAGTGACAAGGAAGAGTGAGTGCACCACAACAACAATTTATTTGTACTGAGCACATGTTAATCTGCCAATACACATATGCTACATACGGAGTCAGGTATGTGCCACATGCCCTGGACACGTATGGCTGCCAGGTGACACCCCTACCAAGACCCAGCTACACACGGAGATTGTGAACCCCCACATGCCATGGCATGGGATTAGCTGTGTCCCAGTGTAAGTGAACAGCCAGACGCAAGACAGGAGTGACATACATCCACACATCAGCAGAAGTAGGATGTCGATTGCAGAGACTGGTAGCGGAACACTAGAGCCACAGGTCACATGACATTACACTAGGACAGCCCACACACCTTGCCATGAAGGTGTACATGTGATGACTCACCACACATTCATAGAGAGGATGCAGACATGTCCTTGTTACGCTACTCCGTGTCCCATGCATACATACGCACCTCACATCCAATACCACATGTGCCATGGTGTGCGGAACAGTGTGCCATGTCAATCTACACACAGACACATGTTGGTTGCTGCAACAGCTGCTGCTTTTGAGGGAGCTCCAACATCAACCTAATGGGAACCCCCACACATACATGACATAGTCACACCATGCACCCTGGGTAGTGACATGTCAGGTGTGGTAACCCCTGTACCGGGCCTCAGGGGACACTTGCGTGTGTTGTTGTCCGTGCCATGCCAGTGACGCTCATCCCAAGTGTGCAGTACGACATGCACACATGTCAAAGGAGTCAAGGGCATGCCTGGCACACATTGCACCGTCACACATTACATGTGTACACATCTCATCATACATCTGGTGCCTTCTCCACTCAGGAGTAATGTGCCACATCACAGCCTTTCACACCTGTGCCCCACACATGTAGTACTGCCCAGACAATGCCTTGATGTCCATCCATGGACAAGTATGTCAGCCCTATTCCTTCCTGTGTGCTGCCTGTCACCACTGTGATGTGTGAAAAGCACCGTACTTTCGCAAAAAGGGCCTGTGTACGTTCCCGTATCACTATGGGAGTGCTGCCGTATGTGTACCCCTAGGGATAGTGAGCGTACGCACGCGTGTACGCTGCGTACCACCATGGGTACGCATACACGAGAACACCCATAGTGAGACGGGCCATACACGCGTGTGTACGCTCCGTACCACTATGGGTGTTCTCGCGTATGCGTACTCATAGTGATAGTGAGCGTACAGGCGTGGGTACGGTCCGTACCCCCATGAGTACTCATACGCGAGAACACCCATAGTGAGACGGGCCGTACACGCGTGTGTACGCTCCGTACCACTATGGGTGTTCTCGCGTATGCGTACTCATAGTGATAGTGAGCGTACAGGCGTGGGTACGGTCCGTACCACCATGAGTACGCATACGCGAGAACACCCATAGTGAGACGGGCCGTACACGCGTGTGTACGCTCCGTACCACTATGGGTGTTCTCGCGGATGCGTACTCATAGTGATAGTGAGCGTACAGGCGTGGGTACGGTCCGTACCACCATGAGTACGCATACGCGAGAACACCCATAGTGAGACGGGCCGTACACGCGTCTGTACGCTCCGTACCACTATGGGTGTTCTCGCGTATGCGTACTCATAGTGATAGTGAGCGTACAGGCGTGGGTACGGTCCGTACCACCATGAGTACGCATACGCGAGAACACCCATAGTGAGACAGAGCGTACACACGCCTGTAAGGGCCGTTGCTATGCATTTGGGGTGCCCTAGGGCCCCGGAACGCACCGTACCTGTGTGTGAAGCTCCAAATTACATAGGGGACACATGAGGGACAAATATAAAGGCCTACATGCATGCTGGTTGTCATGGAGACCAAGTTTAAAGTTTGAATTTTTTCCGGAAGGTGCACAGCAGAAGTCAGTTGGAATGAATCTTTGTGGAGTTGACATCATGCTCAAGAAAAAAAAACCAATAAGAACCCACTGACTGCTAGGTTTGAAGGGATTGGAGGAAACATAGGATGCAAATATGAGTGACCAATCACTCTGTACTCCTGTGCATGAAACAGGCCAGCAAGGCAGATATAAGGCAGCCAGGTCCCATGAGGGAGCACTTGCCTGCACATCTCTGTATTCCACGACCCAGCTGCTGCTACTGATTCCCTGGAACCATGTCAAGGGCTGTGGAGAGGTCACAGCCATTCAGCCTGGAGGAGAACCTGGCATTGCTGGATGTGATCCTCCCACAGTACCCCCTGCTGTATGGGCGACCAGGGTATCAGGTGAGTGCAGAGTCCACTAGCACAGACTGTGTCCCTTTTTGTGACTATGACTTCTGGCATTGTGTCCAGGTGTGACACACATGCCATGTCCTGTAGGGGGGGTCCCAGGAGGGGAATGCCTGATGTCTCACAGCCAGAGCATGCTGTGGTGCATGTCTGCCTTCCTCACTAGCATGGTGTTTACTGTGACAATCACTGCATGGTGCATGCCACATTCTGCCTGTCTTGTCCTCCTGGGAATGTAGCCTCTACAGTCCTCATGTGATTATGTGGTCAGCCCAGTGTGACAGGTGACTGTACCCACAGATGTGTGTTAGTTCTGTGTACCTGTGCTGAGAGTGTCCACATGATGTGTTCGTACCCTGGACATCGGTGTGTGTGTAAGTCCCCTGTCATGTAGGTGGGTGCATATGTGGAGTGTAGCACCCCAGCTGCATGAGGGATGGATATACCCTGGCCATGTGATGAGAGCAGGGAGCAGTGCTGTGTGTCTGACGTGCAGAGCCAGCCCCACACCTGTGGCCCCCCCCGTCTAGTGGCACATGTGCAGAGTGAGGTATGTCGCTGCATTTGGCAATGGCAGGGGAATGTCCTGTGCCTGTGTGTGTCTGTGTACTCTGCTGCGGTGGCGTCAGTGGCCTGTGGCATGTGACTGCTTAGAGGTGCTGCACATTATCCTGGTGTAGCTTGTGATGCACAGTGTGAGCAAGGATCATTGATGGTGTAGTTGCCCTCATTCCACCTGTGTACTTTCAATGGCACATACTGCTTTTGCCCTTCCCCAGAGGATCATGTCCCTATGACAAAGGTGCAATGCGTTGGATGCATACTATGCCTTGTTGTAAACAGCAAATGTGTTCTAATATGTGTCTCTGTGACATGTGCCAGGTGTATTGATGTAGTGTCACTTGTTCATCCTCACAGGTAGGCGCCTCTGCCAAGGAGCAGATATGGCTGACCACCGTCAGCGCCGTGAGGAGTGCGGATGGTCGGAAGCGGCGCCTGTCCCAGGTGAGGAAACGCTGGCAGGATATCTGGTGCTGGACGCGGAGGATCGCACGGGTCCTGCTGGGGGACTCACCTGAGAGCCATAAGAACCGTGGGCGCCGCCGACTGACCCACATCCACAAGCGTGTGCTGCCGGTGGTATTTCCAGACTTGGAGAGGCGCTTACAGGAGAAGCAGCAGCAGGAAGGGGGTAGGTACATGTGTGTTTGTTGTGTTTCACCAGCATTTGTAAGTGCACAGTTGCATGGATACACTGCCAGGGTTTAAAGGTGCTGTGCAGATCCTGTTAGCCACAGTATAGCTGTGCTCTCCTGCCTCCCTTCCCCTCCTTGCAATGTGTTCCCTGGTCTGTGTGTAGTCACTCCTTCACAAGGTAATGTAGGCTGGCGCTTTCTCCACGTGAACTATGCCTGTAGCATCATGTGTGGGGGTGGTGTGTAACAGGTTTGGGGACCTTGGCTGTGCCCTGTCCAGTTCAGTACATGTGGGTTCTATGTCAGTTGGCACTGACGCAGAGTCCAGACATGGGAGTTAGTCTCACAAGTGTCATGCCTTACAGCGCGCATGTCCTCTGTTGTGGCCTGTGACATGATGTGCATGAGTGTGCGATACGCATAGTGCAGGGATGTTGAGGTGTGTTGCAGTCATTCCCATTCAGGACCATGGAGTTGTGTTGCCACTACTGTCCCCTGGGGCATATTTTCATAGGTGTCATGTGTGTCATCACAAAACGTGGACACTCTCAGTGTCTACAGCATAGGTTGTGCTCTGTGCCATTATCCCCTGGCACCATGTATATTGACGTGAAATGTAGTACAAGTGTCCACTGTACAGCCTGACCTGCTTTTCCTTGTTCATAGTCACAGTGGCCAGTGCCTGTGTGTCTAGTTACAATCCTCTGATGATGCCCATTTGTACATGATTATTTGGACAGGCGCACCTTGGGTATTTGGCGTCCAATCTTGCATTTCTGCAGCCCCTGTGTATTTCACCCAGACTAAGAGATGTAAGTGCCACCTGTGTCTCAACAAATTGTCTCATGTAGGGGGTGGTTGGTGCGGGCCAAGCCTACATGTCAAAACCAGAATTCTCCTTGCTAGGTCTGGCCAGTGTGTGATGTTTGTCTGGACATACACTCAAGGTGCAGTGAGCCAGTCATGGTGGGCATGTTTTCAGTATTACCTATGCAGCATGTGCCTCAAGTTCATGGATATGGTCCCTCCTCATCCCTATTGTCGGCAACGCTGTGTGGTGCAGATGCAGTGCTGGATTGTCCCCAGGGCCTGGCTCCTATGTCAAACTCCATTTCATGTCAGTTGCTATTGTGTCATGCTCTCCATGGGTTTTCATTGGCATGGTGGGTGAACCAACTGTGTGTTGCATGCCCTACATCTGTACCTTGTTTTGTAGAGGTTACTGATCTTTCTTTGCAGGCTATGCACTGTAACCTATGTAGATTGGACTCATGTGACATATGTATACAGGTGTGTGATTAATTGCTTTCTCTTCACCTTGCCCACAGCATCGTCGGGGGACACGGAGGGAGACATGAGCACAGACGGTGCGGAGGGACCGAGCACCTGTGCCAGCGTTGACATCGTGGCTGGCACATTGAGTGGTACTGAGGCGGAGGAGAGTGAGGCCGAGGACCTGGCCACTGGCACCACCGAATATGAAGCGGACGGGTCCGAGGATGATCTCTCCGAGTGGGCGGAGGCTGTACTAGCAGCTGACAGCGGCACAACATCGCACCCCGCCCCCTCCAGTGCCAACAGCTGCCTCCCACTTGCTCGTGTCCCTTCCCAACGTGCCCGGTCACCACATGTCTCCTTCCTGCCAGGCACCGCACCCCCTGCCCCTGTCTCCACTGCTGCCGCCAATGCCGAGTCTGTGGACATCCAGCGGCATTTGCAGATTGGTCAGGCTGCGATCCTTAATGTCCTCCATGGCCACAGCCAGGTCCTCAACAACATGGAGGCATACTTGGAGGGCATTCACTCATCGCAGGCTGACCAACGCAGCTTGCTGAGGTCGATAGACTCGACACTGACTGCAGCAGTGGGTCTCCTGCAGCGCTTCATCCAACCCCCTACCCCTGCCCCATCCACACTTCCCACTCCCATGCCTGTCCCACGTACACCCAGACGTCAGCATGCACCCACCACGACGGACACAGGCACCACACCAGCAGGGAAGGTCACCCGCACACCTCCTGGCACGCACACACAGGGTGAAGTAGGCACACCCACTGGGTCGGGGGGCAAATGTAAGACACGCAGCCAGAGTGGGAGTCCGCATTCCACCAAATCCACTCCCTCCAAATCCCCTCCCCTCAGCTCTCCTGGCCACATATCACACAAAGACTCCTTCATGGCCGCTCTGTCCCTGAGCCCCACAGTGACACCACCCCGCAAGCAGTCAAGGGAGTCCCCGGTCAGGGTGGTTGAGTCCCCCCCCCCTGTCTACGCCCTCCCCCAGTGGCGCTGCGACCCATCCCTCTGACCCCCCCCCCTCCTTGGGGCCTGTGGTTCCTTCGGGTGCATGGGATTCCCTGGAGGACCTTGCTAAGGTGTGCAGCGAGATCCTGGCCTCCGCCTTTGGCCCTGCCCCACCCCCTGTGGTGGAGTCCTCCATCCCTGCACCCACGATGCCTACCCTTCGCCCTCCTGTCCCTGCGGTGCCTGGTTCTTTCCCCCCACATGATGCCCTCACCCCTGTGGAAGACGACGGAATCTAACTGTGCAGGCAAGCTAGGGGACACGCATCCCACTGTGTCCCCCATCCAGCTGTGACTTCTGGACTGCCCTATGGGCTTTGTAAATATTGAACTTCCTACAAACAAGATTTATTGGATCATGCTGAATAAAGCAATTTTTTTTTTTCCCTTGGAACACTACTGCTTTGCTGGTATTGCTGTTGGTGGGTCTGCTACATGGTTTTGGGTGGTGTTCATGTGTTGGGTGCGTGGGAAATGTAGTAGTGTGCTGGTCATAGGGGGGACCCTGGTATCTGTGTGCCATCACACGGTGTTAGCTAGGTTTCTCTGTTCATGTAAGCAGTTGCTGCATGGTGAAATTGTCCAAAGGTGTATTCCTTCCTCTGTGTACCCTGCCATCTTCCCTGCAGTGTGTTCCCAATATTTAGCGCTGAGCTGTGTGTACATTAGCTGGGTGTGTGACGGACTCCTTCAACTTAGCACATGCATGCTGAGCGATGTCTCCACCTGCATCATTCATGGCATCCTTGGTAGTCATTGTACTTGTGTATGGGGACGATTGACATGACTTCATGTGGACATGTTTTCTTTTCGGCGCTATGCATGCGTATACTCCCAGCCTCGCACACATGTGGTACATGTACTGCAGGGTCTTTGTGCACCTGACTGACATTTGTGGGCATGGTATCTGTGGCTACTCCACACTTTGCGTTCCATGGGCACTGCTGGGAGTGTTAGGCACCCACCCCTCCTGTGTCTGGGCACTGCTGGGAGGACTCTGCACCCACCCCTCCTGTCTCTGGGCACTGCTGGGAGGACTCTGCACCCACCCCTCCTGTGTCTGGGCACTGCTGGGAGTGTTAGGCACACCCCTCCTGTCTCTGGGCACTGCTGGGAGGACTCTGCACACACCCCTCCTGTCTCTGGGCACTGCTGGGAGCACTCTGCACTCACCCCTTCTGTGTCTGGGCACTGCTGGGAGGACTCTGCACACACCCCTCCTGTCTCTTGGCACTGCTGGGAGGACTCTGCACACACCCCTCCTGTGTCTGGGCACTGCTGGGAGTGTTAGGCACACACCCCTCCTGTGTCTGGGCACTGCTGGGAGGACTCTGCACACACCCCTCCTGTCTCTGGGCACTGCTGGGAGCACTCTGCACCCACCCCTCCTGTCTCCGGGCACTGCTGGGAGCACTCTGCACACACCCCTCCTGTCTCTGGGCACTGCTGGGAGTGTTAGTGTTAGACGGACCGGGAGGGTCGGCCGAGGACAAGGGGAGAGGTCTCCGGGGAGAGCCGTCTCCAGCGATCGTACAGATGAATAACTTCCCCCCCACAGATATACACCACACAAGGATAAGATTCAGCGTTCTTTATAGGTGATTTCTTAAGGTACGATGAAATGATACAAGGAGGTCTGGACTCAGGGGTCCCCTCGATTCGAGTCTCTTGGTTTGGGGAAAGGGGGTAGCGGGACAGTCTGGTTACCAGTCTGGTAGCTGAGGTGGTATGGTGGATAGCTCACAATCCTCGAGCTCGGTGTTCTAGCTTGGACGGGCCGCGGCAGCGCCAGCAGGTCCCGGTGAAGATGGTCGTTACACGGTCCGCGGCAGCGCCGGCAGGTCCCGGTGAAGATGGTCGTTACAACGGTCCGCGGCAGCGCCAGCAGGTCCCGGTGAAGATGGTCGTTACACGGTCCGCGGCAGCGCCAGCAGGTCCCGGTGAAGATGGTCGTTACAACGGTCCGCGGCAGCGCCAGCAGGTCCCAACGAGGATGGATGTTGCAGAAGGCCGTGGCAGCGCCAGCAGGCAGGACGATAGTTCACAAGGCAGGGCTACGGCAGCGCCAGTAGTCCGTCAAGGATGAGTTCTCTCGGTGTCTCTCGACTCCAGGATACAACTGCCTTCCTGCTCTGGAGCTGCCCTAGTTATAGGTCTGGCGCCCTTTGATGTCCGGACCCTCGCACTTGGAGGTCGGGGGGTCCGGGATGAGGGAGTCCAGACACCCAGCAGGGGGTGGAGCCAGCGCCTGGGGGAGCTGGAGGGTGATCGGCACCTGGCGGGGGAGAGCCCTCGACGCTTCTTTCTCCCATTGACCTGCCAAGTGGTCCGTTCACCTCCTGGGTGGATGGTGGTGCCGGGATGTCGGGGCCGGCCAGGCCCAGGGTTAGGGTCGGGCTGAGGCCGCGCGGCCTCGTGGCGTAGTGTCCAAGATGGCGGCTGATCCGGCCGGGGGAGCCGGTAGTGGTTCGGCCCCATGATACATGGATGTCCGGGGGCAGGAGTTCCGTTGGGAGACGGGGTGCGGGTTGCCCTTGGGGGTAACACCTGGGAGTCCGGGGTTTGGGCCCTGTCGTGCGGGGAGGGAGCAAGCCCTTCATGTGGCCTGTCCAACATGCGTCCCCCCCAGCTGAAGGCGGGGAGAGTCACCCATCCTCTTGGGGACTCTCCTCGTCGAGGCGGAAAAAGCGTGACAGGCCATCTGCGTTGGCGTGGTCTTGGCCCGGTCGATGTTCCACAGTGAAGTCCATTCCCTGCAGGGAGATGGACCAGCGCAATAGTTTTGGGTTTTCCCCCCGCATCTGCATTAGCCACTGCAGGGGTCGATGATCGGTTTGCACCCGGAAGTGGGTACCGAAGAGATAGGGCCGGAGCTTTTTGAGGGCCCACACCACTGCGAAGGCCTCCCTCTCGATTGTGCTCCAACGCTGTTCTCGGGCCAGGAGGCGGCTGCTGATGAAGGCCACCGGCTGGTCAAGACCCTCGGGGTTCAGCTGGGAAAGAACCGCCCCGATGCCATGGTCGGAGGCGTCCGTTTGTACAATGAATTCCCGACTGTAATCGGGGGCCTGGAGCACAGGGGCGGTGCACAGGGCGGCCTTCAGCTTCTCGAAGGCCGCTTGACAGTCGGGGGTCCAGTTAATCTTCTTCGGGTGGTTTTTGGACGTGAGACCCGTGAGGGGCCCCACAATGCTGCCATAGTCCCTCACGAACCGCCGGTAGTAGCCGGTGAGTCCCAAGAAGGCTCGGACCTCGGTCTGCGTGACGGGGGGTTGCCAGGACTGGATGGCAGCAATTTTGAGTTGCAGAGGGGCCACCAGACCGCTTCCCACCTGGTGTCCGAGGTAGGTCACGGACCCTTGACCAATTTGGCACTTGCCGGCCTTAATCGTGAGGCCGGCCCGCTGGAGGGCCTGCAGGACCTCTTGGAGGTGGTGGAGGTGGTCGGACCAGTGGCGGCTGTACACAGCGATATCGTCCAGGTAGGCGGCGCTGAACTCTTCGAGCCCCGCCAAGACCTGGTTCACTAGACGTTGAAAAGTAGCTGGGGCATTCTTCATGCCGAAGTGCATGACCTTGAAGTGGTAGTGGCCATCGGGGGTAGAAAAGGCGGACCGTTCCTGGGCCCGGGGTCTGAGACCGATCTGCCAGTAGCCCGCTGTCAGGTCGAAGATGCTGAGGTAGCGGGCGGCCCCCAGGCGGTCGATCAATTCATCCGCTCGGGGGATAGGATGAGCGTCGGTCCGGGTGACAGCGTTCAAGCCCCGATAGTCGACGCAGAATCGGAGTTCAGGAGTGGTGCCGGGGGCAGCGGCTTTGGGGACCAGCACGACCGGGCTGGCCCAGGGGCTGTCCGAGGGTTCGATGACCCCGAGCGTGAGCATCTTGGATACTTCCTCTTGGATGCAGGCCCGCACCCGATCTGGTACGCGGTAGGCCCGGTGCCGGATAGGGGGACTGTCCCCGGTGTCCACGTCGTGCAAGCACCAAGGGGTGATCCCTGGGGTGAGGGAAAACAGTGTAGCAAACTGCAGCAGGAGGTCCCGGCAGCCCTGGCGTTGCTCTGGGGTGAGGGCATCGGAGAGCCGGACCCCGTCCACGGAACCGTCGTTCTCCTGGGTCTTCAGGAGATCAGGGAGGGGCTCGGAGTCTTCTTCCGCCCCACTGTCTGTAGCCATCAGGAGGCTGAGTTCCGAGCGCACAAAGTGGGGTTTGAGTCTGTTGGTGTGGAGGACCCGGAGGGGGTTCCGGGGGGACTCCATGTCGATGAGGTAGGTGACGGGGCTCTTGCGTTCGACCACTTTGAAGGGCCCAGTCCACTTATCTTGCAAGGCACATGGTTCGGTGGGGGACATCACCCACACTTGTTGACCAGGTTCGAATTCGACGGAGGAGGCATTCTGATCGTACCATTTTTTCATGTCCTCCTGACTGGCCTCGAGGTTCGCTTTTGCCATTTCCCTGAAGCGCCGGATCTGATTGCGTAGTGCCAGGAGGTACTTGAAGACGTCTGGGGGGGTCTTTAGGGGGGCCATCTCCCAACCTTCTTTGACTAGGCTGAGGGGCCCTCGCACAGGGTGCCCGTACAGGAGTTCGAAAGGGCTAAAGCCGAGGGACTTCTGGGGAACTTCTCGATAGGCGAAGAGGAGGCACGGGAGTAGTACATCCCACTGGCGACGGAGGGGCTCTTCCAATCCCCCAATCATTCCCTTGAGTGTGCGGTTGAATCGCTCAACTAGTCCGTTCCCTTGAGGGTGATAGGGGGTCGTGAATCGGTAGGTGACCCCGCACTGTTGCCAGAGGGACTTCATATATTTCGAGATAAAGTTTGTGCCTCGGTCGCTGACGACTTCTCGGGGGAAGCCCACCCGGGAGAAGATCCCCATTAGGGCCTGGCCGACCACCGGAGCTGTTACAGTTCGCAGGGGCACAGCCTCGGGGTAGCGGGTGGCGTGGTCCACCAGTACCAGGATGAACCGATGTCCTTGTGCTGTGCGGGGGTCCAGGGGCCCCACAATGTCTATTCCTACCCTCTCGAACGGGGTGGTGACCACTGGGAAGGGTTGCAGAGGGGCTTTGAGCTTACGGCCGCTCTTCCCGCTGGCCTGGCACATGGGGCAGGACCGGCAGTGGTTGAGGACGTCGTTCCGCATCTTCGGCCAGAAAAAGTGGGTCACCAGGCGACTGTAGGTTTTGTCCTGGCCCAGGTGTCCAGCCAGGGGAACATCGTGGGCCAAAGTTAGTAGGAAGTCTCTGAAACGGAGGGGCACCACCAGCACTCGACTGGCCCCTAACTCCGCGATTCTTTGTTCACTGTATAGCAGGTCGTTATCCCAATAGACCCAATGGGTTCCGGTGGAGTCCCCTGCGCTCTGGGCGCTGGCTTGCTGGCGGAGTCCCTCGAGGGAGGGGCAGGTCTTCTGTTCCTGGCGGAACTGTTCCTGGGTGGGCCCCCCTTCTTGACGCCACTGAGCCAGGCCGGGAAGGTCCTGGGGCTGGGCGACCCCTTCGGGCGTTGGCTCTGGGGGGTCGGTATAGCCGTTGTCCTCTACTGGAGCGACCGGGGGAGGAGGTGCTGGCCATTCTGGTTCTTCTGGTCGGGGGACGGCACGGGCGGCCATGGACTGGGTGGTTACGCAGGCCCAGTCCGGGAGGCCCAGCATCCCCAGGTGCTCTCTTCTTTCGACGGCAGCCCACGGGGAACTCTCAAGGTCATTCCCCAGGAGACAGTCCACGGGGGCATCATCCCGGACCGTCACCTTCAACATGCCGGAGACCCCTCCCCATTCGAAGGGGACGCAGGCCATCCGACACAGACTTTCGGAATTGTCGGCTGAGCGGACGGGGCAGAGAATGTTCGGCAGGATCTGCTCTGGTTTCACCAGGTGACAGCGGACGGCCGTCACACTGGCCCCTGTGTCACGTAGGGCTTCGGCCCGGCGCCCATTAATGTTCACCCACTGGCCATATTTCCGGGTGTTGGCGGGTAGGGGAGCCCGCGGGACCATGTCTTTTCCCCCTAGGCACGCTAGAACCATGGCGGCCGGTTCCCACTCTTGTTGTGCCTGCTCATATTCTTCCTGTTCCTCGGAGATTTGTTCTCCCCCCAGGGCGGCGGCAGCTACCTGGCGGGGCTTTGGCGTTTGGTTCTGCGGGCAGCTCGGGTCATTAGCGTAGTGGCCGACTCGCTGGCATCGGTGACACGTGACGTTGGCTCGGAACCCCGGGCGCATCGGGGGGTTGCCCCGGCCGGCCGGGGGCGGGGTGCTGGCTGCGGGAGTGGCCGGGATGGTGTCTCTCCCTCGCCCCTGGCCTCCTCCTTCTCCTTGGGGACGGTGCTGACCTTGGTGGTTTCGGTTTTGCTCGTGTGGCCCTCTCCGGCCCACTCGGGTGCTTTCCCACCGGTCAGCTTCGGCGGCGAGTTGCCGTGGGTCAGTCAATTTACTGTCGAGGAGGTGCTTCCTGAGCTCGACGAAGCAGTTGTTAGACAGGTGCTCCCACACCATAAGATTAAAGAGTTGCTCGTAGGTCGTTACGTGGCTTCCCTTGATCCAACCCTCGAAGGCTCGGCTGAAATAGTTGACGTATTCCACCCAAGTTGTACCCGGTATCCGGGTGCAGTCTCGGAACCTCTGGCGGTACATTTCGGGTGTGAGCCCATATCGTGTGAGGAGGGCAGCCTTCATGTGGTCATAGGATGACATCTGATGATCTGGGAGCTGTAGTAGGGCATCGCGGCCTTCGTTGACGAACCTCCCCCATAGGCCGGCTCCCCAGTCACTCCGATCGATCCGGTGGGAGGTCATGGCGATCTCGTAGGCTTTGAACCACTGTTGTATGTCGTCCTCTCAGACATACTCTCGGACAACATCCTTGGGGATGTGGACTTTCTTCTCGGTTGCTCCCGGGGTGTGCGGTCGCTCAGGCACCCCCGGTTCTTTATTCTGTTTCCGAAGTTCTATTTCCGCCAGTTTGCGCTCGTGTTCGAATGTTAGTCTTTTTTCTTCGAGCTCTCTCTGCCTCTGTTTTTCTTCCCGTTCTTCTCGGAGCCGCAGATGTTCTAGATTTAGTTTTTTCTCGGCTAACTTTAGTTCACCGTCCATCTTGAGTCGTGCCATTTCCAATTCATGTAATCTGGTTCTTTCTCTTTCTTGGATCTCTCCCTGCGAGAGGCCCGTTCCTCGCTCCTCGGGAACTGTGGCGTTCCCCTCTGGTGTTACACCGTTTTGGTCGGGGGATCCGGCGACCCCGGTTTCCACCCACGACTCAAGGGCGTGCTTCAAATCGTCTTTTGTACTCAGGCCGGTGGTAGCAATGCCTAGTTCCATGCAGAATTGTTTAAGTTCGCGATGGCTATACTCTTCCAATTTATCCATCTGGAATTTCTCGGTGGAACCGCTCTCTTTGGTTGACATCGTGGTTTTGTCGTGGGGTGAGCTACTCTCTGTACGATTACGCGTTGATTCGGATCGCGCCGCTGGCCACCAATGTTAGACGGACCGGGAGGGTCGGCCGAGGACAAGGGGAGAGGTCTCCGGGGAGAGCCGTCTCCAGCGATCGTACAGATGAATAACTTCCCCCCCACAGATATACACCACACAAGGATAAGATTCAGCGTTCTTTATAGGTGATTTCGTAAGGTACGATGAAATGATACAAGGAGGTCTGGACTCAGGGGTCCCCTCGATTCGAGTCTCTTGGTTTGGGGAAAGGGGGTAGCGGGACAGTCTGGTTACCAGTCTGGTAGCTGAGGTGGTATGGTGGATAGCTCACAATCCTCGAGCTCGGTGTTCTAGCTTGGACGGGCCGCGGCAGCGCCAGCAGGTCCTGGTGAAGATGGTCGTTACACGGTCCGCGGCAGCGCCGGCAGGTCCCGGTGAAGATGGTCGTTACAACGGTCCGCGGCAGCGCCAGCAGGTCCCGGTGAAGATGGTCGTTACACGGTCCGCGGCAGCGCCAGCAGGTCCCGGTGAAGATGGTCGTTACAACGGTCCGCGGCAGCGCCAGCAGGTCCCGACGAGGATGGATGTTGCAGAAGGCCGCGGCAGCGCCAGCACGCAGGACGATAGTTCACAAGGCAGGGCTACGGCAGCGCCAGTAGTCCGTCAAGGATGAGTTCTCTCGGTGTCTCTCGACTCCAGGATACAACTGCCTTCCTGCTCTGGAGCTGCCCTAGTTATAGGTCTGGCGCCCTTTGATGTCCGGACCCTCGCACTTGGAGGTCGGGGGGTCCGGGATGAGGGAGTCCAGACACCCAGCAGGGGGTGGAGCCAGCGCCTGGGGGAGCTGGAGGGTGATCGGCACCTGGCGGGGGAGAGCCCTCGACGCTTCTTTCTCCCATTGACCTGCCAAGTGGTCCGTTCACCTCCTGGGTGGATGGTGGTGCTGGGATGTCGGGGCCGGCCAGGCCCAGGGTTAGGGTCGGGCTGAGGCCGCGCGGCCTCGTGGCGTAGTGTCCAAGATGGCGGCTGATCCGGCCGGGGGAGCCGGTAGTGGTTCGGCCCCATGATACATGGATGTCCGGGGGCAGGAGTTCCGTTGGGAGACGGGGTGCGGGTTGCCCTTGGGGGTAACACCTGGGAGTCCGGGGTTTGGGCCCTGTCATGCGGGGAGGGAGCAAGCCCTTCATGTGGCCTGTCCAACAGGCACCCACCCCTCCTGTCTCTGGGCACTGCTGGGAGCACTCTGCACACACCCCTCCTGTCTCTGGGCACTGCTGGGAGCACTCTGCACACCCCCTCCTGTCTCTGGGCACTGCTGGGAGGACTCTGCACACCCCCCTCCTGTCTCTGGGCACTGCTGGGAGCACTCTGCACCCACCCTCCTGTGTCCGGGCACTGCTGGGAGGACTCTGCACCCACCCCTCCTGTCTCTGGGCACTGCTGGGAGCACTCTGCACACACCCCTCCTGTCTCTGGGCACTGCTGGGAGTGTTAGGCACCCACCCCTCCTGTCTCTGGGCACTGCTGGGAGCACTCTGCACAGACCCCTCCTGTCTCTGGGCACTGCTGGGAGGACTCTGCACACACCCCTCCTGTCTCTGGGAACTGCTGGGAGTGTTAGGCACACACCCCTCCTGTCTCTGGGCACTGCCGGGAGTGTTAGGCACCCACCCCTCCTGTGTCTGGGCACTGCTGGGAGGACTCTGCACCCACCCCTCCTGTCTCTGGGCACTGCTGGGAGGACTCTGCACCCACCCCTCCTGTGTCTGGGCACTGCTGGGAGTGTTAGGCACACACCCCTCCTGTCTCTGGGCACTGCTGGGAGCACTCTGCACACACCCCTCCTGTCTCTGGGCACTGCTGGGAGGACTCTGCACCCACCCCTCCTGTCTCTGTGCACTGCTGGGAGGACTTTGCACACACCACTCCTGTGTCTGGGCACTGCTGGGAGTGTTAGGCACCCACCCCTCCTGTGTCTGGGCACTGCTGGGAGGACTCTGCACCCACCCCTCCTGTCTCTGGGCACTGCTGGAAGGACTCTGCACCCACCCCTCCTGTCTCTGTGCACTGCTGGGAGGACTCTGCACACACCCCTCCTATTTCACAATATGTACGCTTAGAACATACACGTGTGTGGGTTCGCTCCATGCATACGAGGTGGGGGTACGTGTCGTACATACACGGTTGGGGTGGGGGATGCTCCATGCATACGGGGTGGGGTTACGGTCCAGACGTACACTATTGGCATGGGGGGTACCCTCCATACGTCCGCGGGTGAGGGTACGGGTCGTACTTACACTGTTGGGGTGGGGGGTACACTCCATGCATACGCGGGTGGGGTTACGGTACGTACATACACTGTTGGGGTGGGGGGTACGCTCCATATGTACGCGGGTGGGGGTATGGGTCGTACTTACACTGTTGGGGTGGGGGTACGCTCCATGCATACGTGGGTGGGGTTACGGTCCGTACGTACACTGTTGGCATGGGGGTACGCTCCATGCGTACGCGGGTGAGGGTTTGGGCGTACTTACACTGTTGGGGTGGGGGGTACGCTCCATGCATACGCAGGTGGGGTTACGGTCCGTACCTACACTGTTGGGGTGGGGGGTACGCTCCATACGTACGCGGGTGGGGGTACGGGTCGTACTTATACTGTTGGGGTGGGGGTACGCTCCATGCATACGCGGGTGGGGTTACAGTCCGTACGTACATTGTTGGCATGGGGGGTACGCTCCATGCGTACTCGGGTGAGGGTACGGGTCATACTTACACTGTTGGGGTGGGGGGGTACGCTCCATGCATACGCGGGTGAGGGTAAGGGTCGTACTTACACTGTTGGGGTGGGGGGTATGCTCCATACGTACGCAGGGGGGGGTACGGGTCATACTTACACTGTTGGGGTGGGGGGTACGCTTCATACGTATGCGGGGGGGTACGGGTCGTACTTACACTGTTGTGGTGGGGGGTACGCTCCATGCGTACGCGGGTGAGGGTATGGGTCGTACTTACACTGTTGGGGTGGGGGGTACGCTCCATACGTACGCGGGGGGTACGGGTCGTACTTACGCTGTTGGGGTGGGGGGTACACTCCATACGTACGCGGGGGGGTACGGGTCATACTTACACTGTCGGGGTGGGGGGTACGCTCCATGCATATGTGGGTGAGGGTACGGGTCGTACTTACACTGTTGGGGTGGGGGGTACGCTCCATACGTACGCGGGTGGGGGTACGGGTCATACTTACACTGTTGGGGTGGGGGTACGCTCCATGCATACACGGGTGGGGTTACGGTCCGTACGTACACTGTTGGCATGGGGGTACGCTCCATGCATACGCGGGTGAGGGTACGGGTCGAACTTACACTGTTGGGGTGGGGGGTACCCAGGCCTTTGCCACGTGGGTACGAGCCGTCCCGCCATTGTTGGGGTGACGTAGGTGTGGGCAGGGTACGACTCATACCCACGCTCTTAAGGCGTGGGTACGGGACGTACCTGTATTGTTGTGTTGCCGGTTCGCGTCGTCAAGAACTTCCGTTGTGGCGGTCGCTGGCTTAGCTGGACACGCCCCCACCCCCTCGTAGTGACCAGGGCCTGAGGGTCAGGTATGTCCAGGGCATGTGTGCTGTGTGACTTTGGTGGGGGTTTTGTGGCCTGCCCCTGGTCCTGCCACCCCCCCCTTTCCCCCCTCCCTTTGTTGTTCTAACCTTCTGCGGCGTCTGCGTCCGAACCTGTAGAGGAGGTCGACTGCTATGAGGGCCGGGATGACACGTAGGTTCGGGTCCATGTCTGTCCGTCGCATACAGGTACTCCTTGTTCGCGTCGTCCTGATTTCCCGGCAGTTTTTGGCAGCCGGAAAATATTCACCGTGCGGGATGACGTCGGTGCGAATCGTGATTCCTGGTTCGTGAATGGCAGGCTGTGTGCGTCCCGACGTCACGTCGGCGCTTTCCCGGATCACATTTGTACGTTTATTTTCGTCGGTCGGGGTTTTGTACGATTCGTACGGAAATGGTGTTTCCGTGCGAATCGTAATTCCATGTTTGTTGACGACCTGGTACGCGTCGGACGGAGAATATGCTCCGTCCGACGGTTCGTACCCGGTTTTTACCGGATCGTGATCGGCACCTAAGTGTCTGGCCATTGCCCAGATGGTCATCCTGTCAGAGGACCAAACACTTTCCCATTCCCAAGGCCTTTGTTTCAGCTCTGGGAGGAAGTTCACCCGCTCATCAAGGTCACAGATAGAAACTCATGCAAATGAGCTTCTAGAGGCATTTAGCAGACACAAAGTGAGTTTTTAAAAGTACTTTTGTAAAATATTTAGTACAAATCCAACTATTCCAATTAATTAGGTATGTAATAGATATTTTAAAATATCCAGGAATTAGCTTTTCAGCTTTTACATGGCCGGAGATGAATCAATGACACAATATTGTGGTAAAATATCAAAATTATTGAAAAAATATTATGACAAAAATATTGTTTAATGCAATATCGTGCTCCTATGCTGATAAAGTTAAGTACCACATTTTCAGAAAAATAAATATCATTCACAATAATATCATTCAAAAATAGACAAACATATCTAATTTTTATTATAGAGTTTAAGGTAGTTAATATTAAATATTTTAATTAATATATTAATTTAATATAATGTAAATTAAATATATTCCATTAATATTTAATACTACATATTAATATATACTCATATAAACACCCCCACACACACACACACATATATATATATATTCACTGAAAAAACCAAAGGTTTCAGGGGCGTTATAGTTAGGAATTGGCATTTAAAAAACCTTAGAAATTCACTAAAAAAAACATAGGTTTCAGGGGCGTTATAGTTAGCTGGACATTTCCCTCCTACAAAACCCTAGAAATTCCCCTGTTATAGTTAGTTCAACTAACTATAACTCGCGCCCCCGCAATGCACTGCTGATGACGTCACACATTACGTCACTCATGACATGGTCAGTGACATCACTGATGACATCACTGATGACATCTCAAATGACATCACTGATGCCATCACTGATGACGTCATCCATTGAGTATGTGTTTCTGAACAGTTGTATTATGTTTAATAAATATAGGGAAAGGCCTGTTGAAAAGTAAGTGGGTGTTCAAGTGTGTGAATGGATGATTTTCTAGGTGCGTAACTGACTCTATAAGTGAGTTATTAAATGTATCTTACTGCAGACTAGTGACTAAACTGTGTGAATGTCTGTATGTGTCTGTGTGTTGGTGTATAAGTGGCTGCATGGTTTTTTGAATAGCTATATGAGTGCCTATATGGGTTATTGATTGGTTGTCTGAGTATCTGTATGGGTGCCTGAGTGTTTGTGTGGGTAGGGTGTGTGTGACTCTGTGACTAGATGTGCGAGTGGGTGATTCAGTGGGTGCATGTTTTTAAGAGTGTATCTGTGATGGACTGTATGGTTGGGTGAGTGTATGTATAGGTGTGTTAGTGATTGAATGTATACATGGTACATGTGTGAGTAACTACATATGTGAAAGGCAGTATATATGTGTGTAAGAGTATATAAGTGGGTATATGTGAGAGTGTGTGATTGTGAGAATGGCTGTATGGATGAGTGTGTGCTTGTATCAGTGATTGTATAAGAGCGTAGGAAAGTGGTACTATTTTTATGAGTAAGTGAACTTGTGTGTGTATAACTCCATAGGTGAGTAAATGGGAGTGTGATTAATTATTTCCATGACTGACTAGGTGTGTGAGTATGTCTATGGATGATTGGTGGTGTCTGAGTGTCTATATAGGTATATAAATGCATATGATAGTCCTGTACTGAGTGACTGTAAGTATGAGTGACTCTACAGTTGAGTGAGTGGAGGTGTGTGTAGACCTAAGAGTCAATGAGTGTGTATGTAGTTAATGGCATTGGAGCATCTATGGTTTTGAGAATGGAAGTCTGAAATTTTGAGTCGGTGTATCAAAGGTTATATTAGGGTGTGAGAAGATGCACTCATTTATCACATGGATGACGTCATCAGTGATGTCATCAATGATGTCATTTGAGATGTCATCAATGATGTCATCAGTGATGTCACTGACCATGTCATGAGTGATGTAATATATGCGGGGGCGCAAGTTATAGTTAGCTGAGCTAACTATAACAGGGGAATTTCTAGGGTTTTGTACGAGGGAAATGTCCAGCTAACTATAACGCCCCTGAAACCTATGTTTTTTTTTGTGAATTTCTAAGGTTTTTTAAATGCCAATTCCTAACTATAACGCCCCTGAAACCTTTGTTTTTTTCAGTGAATTTCAAAGGATTTTTAAATGCCAATTCCTAACTATAACTTATCTCTGAAGATATCATGTTTAATGATTTTGATTGGATGTTTATATTTTTCAAACTCAGTGTGTCATTTCATTAATTACATTTTTGTTAAAATACTTTTTTATCACCATTTTTAAATGTATTTTGTTAATTAATTCTTTTAAAAAATGTAAAACTATTATTTGAACTTAATGGGTTTTTCAAACATTTTTTTTATATTTTTCAAAATATTTTTTAACTATATGTGCAAAACTTTATTTTATATATTTTTTTCAATGTTTTTGGATCCGCGCACCCTAAGCGCACCGTTCTCGATCCCTACGTGATAGTATCCGCGCATGGTATGCGGCGGGTATGTGGTTAGTGCGCGATTTCAATGCGACCGGTACGCGACTCCTAGCCTATTCGCGACACGTTCGATGCACGTAACACGATGTTTACGCGCTTCCGCGATGCGTCATCTGCGTCTATGACGAGGTGGGTGCGCTGATCCCGCGAAGTATTTAACATTTAAAAAAACATATTTATGTATTGCATGTGAATATTAATTGAAGACAAACTCTAAACTAGTCTTAAAACTAATATATTTTGACATCTATTCCTATAATTCTTTTTAATTCCATTCTCGCGGATGCGCGCTAGGTGCGTGCTGCGTAAGCGCACGGTGCGCGGATCCCATGTGACCTGCAAAAAAAGAGATTTGATTGGTTCATTACACTTCCTGTTCTAACTACTGAAAGACCCCACCCATTTCAATCATTCTTCTTTGAGCTTCTTTGGAGAACCACCTCTTTGGAGAGAAGAACAATTTTTAGACTAAGTTTACACTTAGCTCTAATTTTTTTCAACCATAAATGGCTTCAGGGCAGCAGGCATCACCTGCATCACCTCAAACCTCTGAGGATGAATTTTTGCCGGAGTTACCACGCAAAGAACGTTTCTCTTCAGTGGTATGGAAATTTTTTACTTTTCCCGAGAGGCAGAATAAAACCAATGCCACCTTGGTCACATGCAAGATTTGCAAAAGAGTCCTATCGAGAGGGGATCCTAACAAGAAATACTCTTGCGGCACGGCAAGTATGATGAAGCACATGAGGACCCTTCATCCAAACAATCTTGCAAAAGAAGAGTGCCGACGGATGAGAAACACTCCTGCTCCTGCGCCATCCACCTCATCGCAGCCGAGCACATCAAGAGTGCATCCATCAGGCCAAACCTTGGACATCCGTCCTCAATTTCAATTTTTAAAAGTGCTCTGCACTAAGTGCAATAAGATAAGACTTTGTGCTATGGTGAGCAGTCGATCGATCTGATCTGCCGCTGCCAAGAAAGTCATATTTGCTATTTTTTTTTTTTTTTTTTCCCTGAAGTTCATTCTTTGGTTTCTCCTGGTTTTTTTTTTTTCAGAAAAATCAAAAAAATCACAAAATTGTTCAGAACCCCCCCCCCAAAAAATATAAAAGAAGAAAGAAGAAAGTTCTTGTAAGAACTAACTTTCCTGGTTTAAAATAAGAGCTAAATTTCTTTTTTAGTGTGTGAAAGTTTACATGAATGTATGTGTAGTACGTAATTGACTGAATGAATGCATTAGTAGCGTATGGTGAATGTATAAGTGCAGAACTATAAGGAAGTGCTGCAGCATCACACAGTAACCTCTTTAGCTGCAGTGTGCTGTAGTACTTCCGAAGCACAGGGATGCAACATATGTACATAAACATGTTGCAAATCTATGCTTCTGTCTGCACGGCTGCTTAAACTGCAGCCATGTGGTGACACAGGCACCCTTGCACAATAGTGCAAGGATATCTGTGTCATGTGCTGTTTGTTTTTCTACAGGAAGACACACCTTCCTGTACAAAAACAATGAGAAAATGCATTTTTCTCCTTCAATGTATGCTGAACATTTCAGCATGCATTGAAGATATAAAAATGTGGAGAAATTAAAACAATTCTC
The DNA here is from genome assembly GCF_964204655.1 of Triturus cristatus. NCBI lineage: Eukaryota > Metazoa > Chordata > Amphibia > Caudata > Salamandridae > Triturus > Triturus cristatus. The sequence goes on from NC_140583.1 coordinate 886,499,599, forward strand.
TTTGTTGTGCTCTCCTACACCAATTGTAGAATGGTGAACCATTCACACACATATCGAGATTTATGATTTCTGATAAATCTAGACATGTGTCTTGTTCTATGAGTATTAAGTGCAATCATGCACAACAACACTTATAGACCACTTTCAACACAAAGTGGTCTAAATGATGAGGTTGTATTTACATGGAGTATAAAAAGTGCAGAGTGCCTTTTCCTCTCTTTGTAAATATAAAAGAGTGTCTTGCACAATAACTATGATCCAAAAAGTGACATTTTCCGTTGTAAAATTTCCTTGCGAATGATAAAAGTAAGCACAGAGTTTTGTCTGCAAAGATGTTAAAAAAAGAATGATTGAAATTATTGCGGTCCTTCAACAGCTAAAAATGTGAAATATTATGAACCCCTCAAATCTCGTTTTTTGCAGGTCACATGATATCTGATTATGGTCAGATTTCAAAACTACATAAACAGAGTGTTTTTAGAAACGTGTTTCAACTTTGTAGCTTCTTGTAGGCCTCTTCATTCTGCATCTTGAGACTTAGTTAAACTTACCTTCACAGTAATAGGATTAAAAAATGGTATTCATTTTTTGCTGTTTTTCATTCAAATACAAAATTGTTAAAAATTGCTTATTTTAAAATTTGGATCTGTGAAAGAAAAAAAAAATTATAACATATAATAATACATTTTTTACAACACAACATAATTTCCACAAAGTAATTTGTTTGCCTTTTTTGCTGTTCTCAGAATATATTGAATTTCAATAGAAATAGTGATTTCAATGGTACTCATCACTTAACAGAGGGCAAAAAAAAAACAATCAGAAAGATTGTTAAAAAAAACCCAACATACTATTCTCAGTGAAATACCAGAAAATACAAATCATACATATATGAAATGCTTACAGATTACAACATTTTATAACTTTAACTTATAAAAACTGTAAATGTTGCCGCATTAAAATAATCACCGAATAAATGACCACCAAAAAGTCCATAATTCAAAAATATACCTTTCCTTGAGGCCAAATGGTATTTTTGCACTTCTTCATTATGTAAATTGTCCAATGGTAGTCCTATTAAATTATAATAATAAATTCCTCAGAGACTGAATTATCTTCCTAAAACTTTGGCTTTAAAAATATTAGATAGGAGTTTTGTAATTCCCTAGGCAAACGTTGTTTGAAAACCAACTGGGCATCATTACAAAGTGTCCAGCCTTTGTCACATTTTAGATAGGCAGTATAATGTCCAGATGTGGTGGAAGGACCATCATGGAAAATTATTGCAATTGCTACAAAAGTCCTTCCTGATATTGATACTTGTGTTGCTACAAACTGCTTTATTAAAGTATCCAATTTTCTTTCATCAGCTGTACAACGTTGCATCATTAAAATTATGTATTTTCCATATTTTGTTAAGAATAATGTGGATAACTTTTCTGATTTACATTGGCTACACTCCCTGTTTTGAATTGCACCTTTCACTAATTTATTGAACGATACTGATTTACAGTCTGGTAATGTTAAATACAGAAATATCTCAGTGTCTACATTGGTGCTACATGTATACATGCAATTTTCACAATAATGTTCCCATTTGTAAGAAAGGCCAAAAATATTTTCTCTTTCTAAACCTTCATTTTCAAAAATGGTAAGCATATACATTTAAAATTCCTGAGCATCTTGTTGGATATTTTGTGTAAATTGTGTAGAACCAGAACACACATCCAAAAGATTACGAACATCTGAAACAGATTGTCTTTTACTTCTATCTGTTGTCAATTTTTCATAAACAGAATGCAACAGAGAACAACATCTTTTTTCCCGATTCTGCATAATTTGTTCTTGCAAACCTTCAAGATAAAAAACAACATTGAGCACTACATTAGCATAGCAGTTGACACCAGAACTATTTTCAAACTGATAACCAACAATCTCTTCAACAGTGTCCAATTTCTTTTTACCTGCAATCGCAACATTATCTTGTTCTTTTCCCTTCTTGACATCTTCAGTACAGGTATTCTCTAACCTACTTTTTCGACTAACCATACGCTTTTCAAATACAGGATATTGACCTAAATTTGGAGCATACACCCTTCTTAACCTATTATACTCTTTTACACAGTTTGCATCTGCAGTAACCTTTGTCTCATCAAAATCAATCAAAAACAAACCAGAAAATGTTCTAACTCACGACAAAGCAACATATGCCATACCCTCTTTAAATACAGTAGATCCAATGTTCACCAATGCACTGTCTACACTTAACCCTTGAGATTTATGAATAGTCACTGCATATGCCAGAGAAAATGGCAATTGTTTCCTACGGACATATAAATCTTTAACAAGAAAAAAACGAACTGAACAACGACCAATTTCTTTAACTTCATCAATCTGATAAATTTAATTTTTTAAAATTCAATTCCTTCTTTTTTCTGATAATTCACAAAATCCACCACTTTTCCCATTGCACCAATAACTAAACCTTTCTCTACATCCAAATTCACCTTAAAATTGCCCAACAGTTTACACACACATACAGTGTCTTTTCCAAACCAGCAGTTTTAGATATTTTTGTTTCTAAACAATCTAGTTTTGATCTCAACTTACCCGTCAAAATAATATTGATTCCTTCATGTAGTATTTTATCGATGGCTTCCATTTTAACAATTTCTTCATTTTCCAATTTTAATAATTCTTCGTTAAATATCGAACACTCACGCAGTGTCGGCATTAAGCAAATCACTGACTTATTTTTAGCAATTTCCACGTACACTTTTGTAGCAACTACATTTTCATTTGGAAAGACATTGCAAAGTAATCGACTCTCCAAAGCTTCTTTCCCTTTTTTTGAAAGAATTCCAATTCTTTTATCTTGAAGAATACTTCCATATTCAGCATCATTTGCCTGTCGCATATTTGTTGTCAGTTCTTTGTATTCAAAATTACTCCAAATGTTCACCTTACCGACACTGCCAAGAGACTTTCTGGTATCTTCATGGGCAAGTGTTTTAAATACCGGTTGTCCTTTTACCGGTGTCAGTTGCAGTAGATCTCCAAAAACTTTGACGTGTTTTCCTCCAAAGAACACGTCATACTCTGTTTTAAGAATTTGCTGCATTCTTAAATGCACAAAGGCAAGCATCAAGTTTGAAACCATGCTCACCTCATCAATAATGAGAAGTTTCATTTTCTTCAGCACTCTTGAAACTTCACAACAAGCTTCTCCAGATAGCTTGTGGCATTCCAATTTGTTCTCATGCTCTACTGGCAGCATTAGTAAACAATGTAAAGTAATTCCTTTAATATTATGTGCTGCCAACCCAGTTGGAGCAGTGACAACACAAGACAAATGCGACTCAGTTGTTTTTTGCAGATAACTTGTAATTACTTTAATTAAGAAACTCTTTCCTCTTCCAGCTTGACCACTCACATACATCCGGATAGGTTGAAATGATGTACATGAGCACACTCTCTTTTCATGAAGTAATCCATGGTCAATCTGCTCTTTCACTTGGTGATATATTTGTTTCTGTTCAACATTTAGTTGCTCTTCCAAGTTTCCTAACTGTATTGCATCTTCTTGTGCTTGATACATTGCTGTTTCCACCTCATTCATTGCAATCGATGCTTCATTTTCAACAATTGGTTGTCCTAGTGGATCTTGACTCAGTGCAGCAGAACTTTGACTGTCTTGAGAACTGTCTCTAGCAATCTCAGCTGCAATTGTAGCTTCTTGATCAATTTCATCATTCAACATTTTCACATAATTTGCGAAAGCACTGCATTGTATGTTATCTTTACAAGCATTAAATGAATCTTCATAGCTGGGAAAATCTGCAAGTAATTCCAGTTCAGAATACCATGGTTTGAACATTTGCAAAAGGGCTAAATAGTAAAATTCCCTTTTGTCAGCAGTGTCGCAACTCAGTTTTCTGTAATTAATTAAATTTCCTTTCCTTTGTTTCACCAGACATCCTTCAGAACCAATCACTCCATATTTTCCATCGTTGATGTTCTCTGTAATATTCCGTTTAAAAGTGTAGTTTTGCAGCACTTCATAGAGACACATGTTCTCAAGATGATGACTTCTCTTTGGATATTATGTGTCCAACATATTGGTTTTCAAAATATCTGTACTTTCAGGGTCATTTTCTGCTAAATATTCAATTTCTTGAACAGATTTCAGTACCCGATTTCACATTCCTGCAAGATCTAGACTCACCCAAATGATTCTTCTACTTTTGGAATATAGACTTGCAGATGATAACCGATCTGAACATTCATATGATCCAATTTCACGATGCGATAACATCTTCAAACTGAAACTGTATAATTTCTTACTTAGACTCTTCTCGTGAGAAATCTCTTCCCACATTTCTTTCAATTCAGTCTTTTCTGATTTAGTAATATAAGACGTTACATATCGAGCAACAGCAATGGAATTGTCCGCAACATACTGAATATCCATGTTAGCGTTCCACATGGATAAAATAACTGGATTGTAGTCATTTATGTATTTCGATTCTTCGCTTCTTCTTAAGTTGTAGGTGTTTTTCGGAGACTTTCTTGTGATGGTATGTCGTACAGCTGACATAAAACTGTTCACTCTTCCTTTGGCTAATACAGGACGTGGAAATCCAAACCAACATTTGGTATAGAACTTATCCTTTGACTTGTACTTTCGTCGACAGTATTTTCCACATCTGTGGCTTTGAAATCGTAAGACTTGTTGTTTTAAGCTTTTCTCTTCTCTGCTATTTGGAAGAGCATATGTAGCTTAATCTTCAATTAAAGACAAAACTGTTTCATCTGAATCTGTTCCAAATTTGGGGGCGTCCTTGACCCATAACAACATATGTATGTGAGGAGCACCTCTTGCTTGATACTCCTTTCTCCAAAAGAAATCCACAACTTCTCCAAGAGGAGAATTCTTATTATTGCAGATGAAAGACATCATAGCTTCAAATCTATGATTGAAACATCTGCATACATTGACAGGATCCAAGGAGCACAATTCTCCAGGTGTCCTGTATTCAATATTTTTTATATTGGAATTTGCCCCTCGAAGAAATTCAAGTAAATCATCCCAAGCGTACTCAGCACTGCTTAGGGTAAGAAACCACGTAGGAGTTCCCAAGTTCCGTAGCATACATTTCAGTTCTCCATGTCGACAGTACCAATATTCATTAGTCCCACGCTGACATGCCATCAGATTAATCAACTGAGATTCTAAATGATCATCTCTCTGATGCACTTTATCCATAAAATCCTTTGCAGTTACATTTTGCAGATGCATTCCAGTTTTTAAAATGTGATGTACTGCATATGAAAGTCCAGACAAGTCACTTTCAAACAAAAGATGAAACATATAAGGGATACATTGTCGAAATCTGGGATCTTCTGCATATAATCTTGTTGTCCGATATTCAGATGCAGGAATCTGCACAGTACGTTCATCATATCGTCCACCTTTTCCTGTTGGAAACAACTGTGGGAAACAACGAGCTTCCAAGCTCTCTTCCCATACACTGATGGGACTTCCTGTTGCTTTTTTTATTTGAAACAACTCAATTGTATTCCCCATCACCTCTTTGGAATGAAGTGGATGTACACTGTAATGTTCATAGATCTCTTCAGATCTGGACATGCCCACTTTTTCAATTTGTCCACTTAATGTTTTACTATCTTCTGCTAAATCAATTTCTTCTTCTCCAACAAACACATTTCTATAGTACTCATTATTTTTTATCAGATACAATGATGCCTTTTGCACTTTACTAACATCCACTAACTCTTGCCAGATTTTCTTATTCTTAGTAGGAACACCATTAACTAGAATGATTAGTGGCTCATTTTCTGCGTGATCTACACCAATAGTTTCGAAATTTTTCCTTAAATCTAATGGTAAATACACAACTCTTCCTTTCAATCCTCTTTGCAACTCCGATGGAGGTAATTTACTTGTTTTGGGCTCCATACGAACAATAGCCTGAAACGGGTGAAAACATTGTATCAGAATAGACTCATACGTATTTAAATCAATCAGCTCTGGAGGAATAGCAACCAACTCTAGATTATTATGAACAGCTCTAGCAGGCATTTTATTCTCATCTAATTTATTATAACAATATTTGCAAATACGCTGCTCACATCCCAAATCAAAACAATCCTCTACCAGCAAATCATCTATTTCACTTTTTAAATACAGATTGACACCCCTAGTCTGATTTTTATAGTGAGTTCGCCGACAACAAATACAAAAAACATTTGGTCTTTCACCTGAAATTACCTTAAACTTTGTGATTTCATCCTCAAATTTTTCTGTAATTACAGGTTCTACATTGTCTTCAACATTTTGTTCCACTAATGTGTCAGTTTCTTCACTCTCTTGCTGAGGCCCAAATTAACAAAACTCAATATCCTTACAAACCTGCTTCACATCTGAAACTGACCCACGTAAAAGAGCACTGTTCAACTCACTTAACTTTAGTGCTGGACTTTTTGCATAATACAACCTTCTCACTAACTTCCGCATTTGAGTATGATGAACTGCCAGCATTCTGAAATGGTGAAAAACACTTTCACAAACTTTCCTAGAAAGACAAGCCAGAGAATGACCTTGCAAACCAGTATGTTTTCTCACTCTGCAAGGGTCTAGTCCTTGCAACAGCTTAATCTTTTATTTTACACTTTTTTTAGTATAGACTCGTAAAAAACGACATAATTTTTCAATAGATTCCTGTCATACACTACAAACACTACTGCAATCCCAAGTGTACACAGGGTTTTTAGCACGTCTCCCTAAAACTTCATCAGCTATCACTTCTTCTGCATTTCTTTCAATCATTTTCTCTTTCTCCATTGGACAACCATCACTAACCTCATAACCTCTACCACTGGTGTCAACTGCATACAATAATTTTTCACTTAGTGAATAACTCTCTTCTTTAAAAAAAGGATCTGAACTAGAACTGTGTTTCAATTCTCCCAAATTATGCACTACTCTCTTGTAAAATATTTTTTAGCGTAATTCCTTATACTGATTTTGTCTTCTTTTACCATACTTTATCTCCTTTGACTGAACATTTGCTTTTCTACTTTTCTTCTTATTTTGATTTTTTTCTTACTTAAAAATGTTTCTGAAGTTGCAGCATTCTCTACATTCTGTTTGCTCCTACAAACATTTTTAATAAATTGCTTCGTGATCTTACCAGAATTTTTTTTCCTTTTAGCCACATTATCTTGTTCATTCAATACTTGTGGTTGATGTTTCTTCAAATAATCCTCCTGTCTCTGTTCTTTTCTTTTTCTTTTTTTTTTCTGGCATAATTTCTCAATTTTAACATTGAAATACAGTATCTGCAAAAAAGAATCACAAATAAATGTATATTAATAACTTTCAAATTTACAGTATTCCATTACTGTACAAACACATTTTAAATAAAAACAGACTAAGAAACTATAGCCCTGAACCACAAGTGTGACGATGATTAAAACACTACATACATAGTGCATACTACTTTGAAGCAGTTCATGCCCTAAAGCCTACCTCACTAAAAGACTACATGCTAAGTGACTGAATGATTACACTACTAAAAGGAGACACACTGGGTGAGTACCAGGGTGTTTGCTAGAAGTATATGAATACTAACTGGGGAACTGAAGGTGCAAAAGACAACTGTGTAGCTGATTAGAGAACTGAATGCATACTGCATACGCATTTAAAGCAGTCCATGTGCTAAGGCCCGGCTCACTGCATGAGTACTTCGGTACTGACTGAATGATTAGACTACACCAAGGAGACTGCCTGGATGAATTTATAAGTGGTTGGTTTTTTGCACAGGGAATGGATTAGTACTTGGTACTGAATGGGTCACTAGAAGAGTGCAAAGGGAGTGACAGGGTGTTTGCTGGACTATATGGATACTGACTAGGGAATTGAAAGTGTAAAAGACAAGTTTGTAGGTGGTTAGAAAACTACATGCATAGTGCATAGGGGTTTGAAGCAGTCCATGTGCTAAGGCCTGGCTCAGTGCATGAATACTTAGACAGTGACTGAATCATTACAGTACTGTAAACAGAGTGTCTTAGTGAATTTATAAATGTTTGCGTTTTGGCACAGTGAATGGATTACTACATGGTGCTGAATGGGTCACTAGAAGACTGCAAAGGGACTGACAGGGTGTTTCCTAGAAGTGTATGGATACTGACTAGGGAATTGAAGGTGTGAAAACAACTGTATAGGTGGTTAGAGAACTACATGCATACTGCATAGACATTTGAAGCAGTCTATTTGGTAATGGTTGGTTCACAACATAAGTACTTAGAAACTGACTAAATCATCAGACTACTTCTAGGACAGTGCCTGGGTAAAAATTTTACATTTTCAGCTCTGGTGCAGTGAAGACAATACTACATAGTACTGCACTTTAGTGTCAAATCATGACTCATTTTATCAACACATAAGCAAAGACTGGCTTCTAATGCTACTAAAAGTTGACAACATGACAGGTTTTATAACAGTTATCTGTCAGCAAATACACGATCTAACCAAACGCTTCTCTCACAGTGGTTCCCAAATGCACACAGACTCACGGTGTGATTCTAGACAAGCACCACTATCCCTAGGAGTTTACCAAAACTCATTCACTACACTGGAAGTGGTAAGGGAACTGCACACAATCTACATATTTCATGACTACACTTTACTGTCAATACCTAACTCATTTAATGGAAGCATAAGCCATAACTGTCTTCTAATACTACTAAAACTTGACAACATGACATGTTTTAAAACAGTTAGCTGTCAGCAAATACACGATGTTACCAAACGCTACTCTCACAGTGGTTCCCAAATGTACACAGATTCACAGTGTGATTCTAAACAAGCACCACTATCCCTAAGAGTTTACCAAAACTCATTCACTACAGTGGAAGAGATAAGGGAACTGCACACAATCTACATATTTCACAACTGCACTTTAGTGTCAATGCCTGACTCATTTAATCAACGCATAAGCAAAGACTGGCTTCTAATGCTACTAAAACTTGAGAACATGACATGTTTTAAAACAGTTCTCTGTCAGCAAATCCACGATGTTACCGAACGCTTCTCTCACAGTGGTTCCCAAATGTACACAGACTCACAGTGTGATTCTAGACAAGCACCATTATCCCTAGGAGTTTACCAAAACTCATTCACTACACTGGAAGTGGAAAGGGAACTGCACACAATCTACATATTTCACGACTACACTTTACTGTCAATACCTAACTCATTTAATGGAAGCATAACCCATAACTGTCTTCTAATGCTACTAAAACTTGAGAACATGACATGTTTTAAAACAGTTATCTGTCAGCATAATACACAATGTTACCAAACGCTTCTCTCACAGTGGTTCCCAAATGTACACAGACTCACAGTGTGATTCTAGACAAGCACCACTATCCCTAGGAGTTTACCAAAACTCATTCACTACAGTGGAAGAGGTAAGAGAACTGCACACAATCTACATTTTTCACGACTGCACTTTAGTGTCAATGCCTGACTCATTTAATCAACACATAAGCAAAGACCGGCTTCTAATGCTACTAAAACTTGACAACATGACAGGTTTTAAAACAGTTATCTGTCAGCAAATACACAATGTTGCCAAACGCTTCTCTCACAGTGGTTCCCAAATGCACACAGACTCACAGTGTGATTCTAGACAAGCACCACTATCCCTAGGACTTTACCAAAACTCATTCACTACAGTGGAAGTAGTAAACGAACTACACACATTCTACATATTTCACGACTGCACTTTAATGTCAATGCCTGACTAATTTAATCAACGCATAAGCAAAGACTGACTTCTAATGCTACTAAAACTTGACAACATGACATGTTTTAAAACAGTTATCTGTCAGCAAATACACAATGTTACCAAACGCTTCTCTCACAGTGGTTCCCAAATGCACACAGACTCACAGTGTGATTCTAGACAAGCACCACTATCCCTAGGAGTTTACCAAAACTCATTCACTACACTGGAAGTGATAAGGGAACTGCACACAATCTACATATTTCACGACTACACTTTACTGTCAATACCTAACTCATTTAATGAAAGCATAAGCAATGACTGGCTTCTAATGCTACTAAAACGTCACAACATGATATGTTTTAAAACAGTTATCTATAAGCAAATACACGATGTCACCAAATGCTTCTCTCACAGTGGTTCCCAAATGCACACAGACTCACAGTGTGATTCTAGACAAGCACCACTATCCCTAGGAGTTTACCAAAACTCATTCACTACACTGGAAGTGATAAGGGAACTGCACACAATCTACATATTTCACGACTACACTTTACTGTCAATACCTAACTCATTTATTGAAAGCATAAGCAATGACTGGCTTCTAATGCTACTAAAACTTCACAACATGATATGTTTTAAAACAGTTATCTATCAGCAAATACACAATGTCACCAAATGCTTCTCTCACAGTGTTCCCAAATACACACTAACTCACACTGTGATTCTAGACAAGCACCACTATCCCTAGGAGTTTACCAAAACTCACTCACTACAGTGCAAGTGGTAAGGGAACTGCACACAATCTACATATTTCACGACTTCACTTTAGTGTCAATACCTAACTCATTTATTGAAAGCATAAGCAATGACTGGCTTCTAATGCTACTAAAACTTCACAACATGACATGTTTTAAAACAGTTATCTATCAGCAAATAAACGATGTTACCAAATGCTTCTCTCACAATCCTTACCCAAATGCACACAGACTCACAGTGTGATTTTAAACAATCAACACTATCCTAGGACTTTTCCAAAACTCATTCACTACTGTGGAAGGGGTAAGGGGACTGCACACAATCTACATATTTAAGTACAGCACATCAGTGTCAAAGCATGACTCATTTAATCAACATATAAGCAAAGACTGGATTCTAATGCTACTAAAACTTCACAACATGACAGGTTTTATAACAGTTATCTGTCAGCAAATACACGATCTAACCAAACGCTTCTCTCACAGTGGTTCCCAAATACACACAGACTCACAGTGTGATTCTAGACAAGCACCACTATCCCTAGGAGTTTACCAAAACTCATTCACTACACTGGAAGTGGTAAGGGAACTGCACACAATATACATATTTCATGACTGCACTTTTGTGTCAAAGCCTGACTCATTTAATCAAAGCATAAACAAAGACTGGCTTCTAATGCTTCGAAAACTTGACAACATGACCGGTTTTAAAACAGTTATCTGTCAGCAAATACACGATATTACCAAATGCTTCTCTCACAATCCTTACCCAAATGCACACAGACTCACAGTGTGATTTTAGACAATCAACACTATCCTAGGAGTTTACCAAAACTCATTCACTAGTCTAGAAGAGTTAATGGTACTGAACACAATCTACATATTTAAGTATAGCACATCAGTGTCAAAGCATGACTCATTTAATCAACGCATAACCAAAGACTGGATTCTAATGCTACTAAAACTTCACAACATGACAGGTTTTAAAAAAGTTATCTGTAAGCAAATACATGATATCACCAAATGCTTCTCTCACACTGATCCCAAATACACACTAACTCACACTGTGATTCTAGACATGCACCACTATCCCTAGGAGTTTACCAAAACTCATTCACTACAGTGCAACTGGTAAGGGAACTGCACACAATCTACATATTTGAGGACTGCACTTTTCTGTCAAAGCCTGGCTCATTTAATCATATCATAAGCCATAACTGTCTTCTAATGCTAAAACTTCACAACATGACAAGTTAAAACAGTTATCTGTCAGCAAATACACAATGTTACCAAATGCTTCTCTCACAGTGGTTCCCAAATGCACACAGACTCACTGTGTGATTCTAGACAAACAACACTATCCCTTGCACTATACCAAAACACATTTCTTCATCTAGAAGTAGTACTACATTTTAGTATAGAAACATAACATAACTCATTTCACAAATTCATAAACAATGACTGGTTTCTAATTCTACCAAAATATAAAAACTGCACAGTTATCTGTTGACAAACACATGAAAAACACAAATGCTTATCACAGAATGGTTTCTACATGCACACACATTGTAGAGAAAAAAAGTACTCCCTACACTTTAGCAGGAAAAAACATTAGTCTGATTAAAATCAAAATAGTCTACATACATCCCCTCACAATTAAATAACTCATCTTTCAAGTTCTTTTGTAGATTAAGAAGTATATCAATCACTCACCATATTTTCTTTTACAGAATCTCTGCACTGTGCACCTCTCAGCAAAAGCAAAGAATGAAAAAGTTTCCCTTTCATTTTCCACACATACACTTGTAAACATCAAATCACAATCCTTCGCACATAAACTCAAAAGCAAACACACATTTCTATTGGTTAAACATTTCAACCCTTTCCAACTGAAATACATTTCAACCCTTCCCCCAATCTGCATTCTGCCTGTTACCATAGAAACAGGTCATGGAACACTGCACAGAGCTCACAGGTCACAAGTTCAGCACACAATGTTCCTACACAAGACAGGAAGTGTGCTTGACTTTTCAACATATCAGCTTATCATATATTATGTTCCTTACAATCTGTTTTTGTTAACCAATAACAATCATACCTTTAAAAAACAGAAATAAACACCCTACCTTTCAGTGTAGAAAGTTGTCATACAACCAATGATTTCTTGTCGTTTTTCAAAAAACGTTGCCGTGGACCCGCTACCACCGCAAGAGAATCCGTGCATCCATCCCCGTGTTTTTTTTTTAAAAAAGGGGTCCCAGGGGGTCCTTTGGGACCCCCTAAGCACCTCTAGAGGGTCAGAGCATTTCCACTCTGCCCCCTTTATATGTTTTACACACTTATTCCCCTTGCATCTTCAGCCTCACTTCTACCGAGGCAGAAAATGGCCGCCAACAGTTCCTGGTTTCGAATGTAGAGAGACACTCGTCAGCCAATTAGCATTCAGCGCACGATCGGGAAGGTGCGTGCTCGGTTCGGGGAGGGTGCGCTTACGGTGCGGGTACGGTCCGCGGATCCTCCCCGGCCATAGATATCACTAACTTTTTTACCCTAATTTTCTCAGGAACTACTGAACAGATTCACGCCATATATGCAAAAGGCACGAGTCCAAACTGAGGACTACCTCTTTGCCAAATTTGGTGTCATTCCGTTCAGTGGTTCGGCTGTAGCTGCGACAACAGATCCTATGGGAAATTGCATGGGGAAAACGCGTTTTGGGACCCCCCTTTTTTCTCGCCCCCGCTTGACGGATCACCGCAAAACTTTTAGGGTAGGAGCGGAGCGGAGCTGGCCAAAAGTTTGTAAAATTTCAAGAGGATTCGTCAACCGGCGCCAACGTTATTCCAAATAGAATATTGCGAATTTCCTATGGAAAATAGGTCCTAACTATAACTATCTATTGGCGACCGCCAGTAGATTATATATATATATATATATATATATATATATATATATATATATATATATATATATATATATATATATATATATTACCTACTGGCAGTCGCCAGTAGGTAGTTATAGTTAGGACCCTGTTTCCATGGGAAAACCGCAACATTCTATTTGGAATAACTTTGGCGCCGGTCGACAAATCCTCGCGAAATTTTCAAAACTAATGGGGCGCTACGCTCCGCTCCTACCCTGAAGGTCTCAGGGAGATTCCTCAAGCGGGGGCTGAGAAAAAAGGGGGGTCCCAAAACGCGTTTTTCCCATGCATTTTTCCATAGGACCTTTAGACACAGCTACAGCCCGAACGGCTGAACAGAGTTACTTGAAATTTGGCAGAGAGGTAGTCCTCATGTCAAAGAAGTGCCTTTTGTAGGTCTGGTGTAAATCTGTTCAGTAGTTCCTGAGAAAATAGCATTTAAATCAATATATATATCTGTGGCAGCTTACGGTGCGCTTACGGTAAGCTTACCGTACCTTTCACAACGAAGCGCATCATATGTCCTCCATGTGCGCACGGTGCGCGAAGCGCATCGTGCGTACATGGCCCATCTAGCGTAACGTACGTAGCGTAGCGTAACGTACCGCGTGCTCACTGTGCGCGCACGGTGCGCGAAGCGCACCGTGTGCGCACGGAACGAACTGCGTTAAGTGGGCGCGCACGCCACGAATGGCGTAAAGTAACTTAGCATTTAAAAAACCATACAAATTCACTGAAAAAACCATAGGTTTCACACACGTTATAGTTAGGAATTAGCATTTAAAAAACCTTGCAAATTCAGTGAAAAAACCATAAGTTTCACACATGTTATAGTTAGCTGGAAATTTTACTGATAAAAAACCAATGAAATTACCCTGTTATAGTTAGTGCAGGCAACTATAACTCACGCGACCGCAATCTTCTGCTGATGCTAATACTGTATTTAGACACTTATTTGCCCATGTCTTCTTCCATTAAATTTTAGCTATACATATTTTTTTTTCATAAAGACACATATGTCATCAGCAGAGGATTGCGGTCGCGTGAGTTATAGTTGCCTGCACTAACTATAACGGGGGAATTTCATTGGTTTTTTTATCAGTAAAATTTCCAGCTAACTATAACATGTGTGACACCTATGGTTTTTTCACTGAATATATATATATATATATATATATATATATATATATATATATATATATATATATATTTATATATATATATATATATATATATATATTCACTGAAAAAACCATAGGTTTCACACACGTTATAGTTAGGAATTAGCATTTAAAAAACCCTGCAAATTCACTTAAAAAACCATAGGTTTCACACATGTTATAGTTAGCTGTACTTTTCACTCGTAAAAAACCAATGAAATTCCACGTTATAGTTAGATCAGGTAACTATAACTTGTGCGCCCACAATAAACTGCTGATGACGTCACATATTACATCACTCATGACATGGTCAGTGACATCACTCATCACATCAATGATGACATCTGAAATGACACATTGTGGATTGCGGTCACGCAAGTTATAGTTACCTGATTTTAAATGCTAATTCCTAACTATAACGTGTGTGAAACCTATGGTTTTTTCAGTGAATTTGTACGGTTTTTTAAATGCTAAGTTATGTATTTATTTATTTTTTATTTTTGTTTCTGGTTTTTCACCGTGCGCACACCCTGCGCGCACGGTGCGGTTCGCGCACTGTGCGCGCGCTGTGGGCACTCGGTGCGCAGTTCATACCGTGCGCGCCTCGCCTTTTTTTACACAGTAACAATTTTTTTTTTCCTTGCGGGTCCTTCAATTTATTTAATAAATGTGATTGTTATTTCGTTTTTTATTTTTTTTTATTTTTTTTGCCGTGCGGGTACGGTAAGCTTACCGTACGCGCACTCCGCGATTTTTGTAAAAAGTTATTAAATGTATTTTTCGTACTTTTTGGTCCTTCGTGGACCCCCTGACAAACGCTAGGGGGTCTGCAACTCTCTCCGTTGCCCCCTTTTCACGTTATCCACCTTTGTTTTTCAGTGCGAGAGACAGAAAATGGCGGCCGACACTTTCTGATTTCGACCGATTTGAATGTTTACAGTCATGTAACCACCAATCAGAATTGAGCTCGCGCACAGAACCGTACGCGTACGGTAAGCTTACCGTAAGTGCACGGAGCGCGCTTACAGATATATATATTGATTTAAATGCTATTTTCTCAGGACCTACTGAACAGATTTACACCAGACCTGCAAAAGGCACATCTCTGACCTGAGGACTACCTCTCTGCCAAATTTCAAGTAATTCTGTTCAGCCGTTCGGGCTGTAGCGAGGATTCGTCAACCGGCGCCAAAGTTATTCCAAATAGAATGTTGCGGATCTCCTATGGAAACACGGTCCTAACTATAACTATCTACTGGCGACCGCCAGTAGATAATATATATATATATATATATATATATATATATATATATATATATATATATATATATATATATATATATATATATATCTCACTTACTGGTGGTCGCCAGTAGGTAGTTATAGTTAGGACCTATTATCCATAGGAAATCCATAGGAAATTTCGTTGCGCACACTGCATCGCATTTTGCGATGCAGCGCGTGCAAAGGAATTCGTTTTATTCATTTAAATGTGTACTTACCTCCGTTCATCAATATTCCGGTGTTTACATTTCCCCACCCTGCCCCACCCCTGCCCCGCCTCACTGCCCCACCGAACTCCCTCCACGGACCGCTATTGGTTATAGATATAGATATATATGTAGATATATTCACTGAAATAACATAAGGTTACAGGGAGGTTGCGAATCATATTAGCACCGATTTATGACAATCCGGACCCCGGTATGCTTGCGGAATGGGCCACCTGCAACCTTGGGTCCTCAAGCAAGCTAGTTGGAATACTCGTCAAATACACTGAAAGCGACCGTGCTAAACTACAAGTCCAGTTTGAGCTGGTGGAGGCGGAAATAGGTCAATTTGTAGTGACTGATCAAATAAAAAAGCTCAGGGAAGATTTGAACGCACGTCTGCACAAAGAGGAAGATATCATTAAAAGACGAAAAGCATTCAAGTTCGAAAGAGTTAAGGCTGATTATCAGAATGGGCAGGTATTCACATTCGCCTGGAAATATGATGCGGTAAAGGCAAGAGGCAACCAGAACCGAGCTTTTCACAAGGACACCAGTGAGGTAGCTACAATATCTACCTCAGTATCGGATTTGAGCTCGGCAGCGGAAAGTGACCTTGAGGGTGAAACATCTAGGACACCCGGTTTGGGGTTTACCAAACTGTCCCTTGCACAGGAAGTAGACTTCTTGTGCCAAGATCGAAGGGACACACTGAGACCCCGAGGGCAGACTGGCCCAAAAACAAAGGAAACAATTTCAAACGCAGCCAGAGACAACAAAGCAGCAAAAGAAGGGAATCAAACCGGCAAAAAACAAACCAGGGGAAGATGGAACCGCTATCAGAATCGGAACCCAGCCCAGACGCCAACTCAGCAGTAAATCTGACTGATCTACATCTATCGATGGCACAGAGACGTATATTGAGTCTGGGGCTGTCTTATAGTCTGGTGAGTAATTTTAATTACGCAGACACCCGTATGGACATATTCAGATTCGTGAGAAAATTAAAACTTAGCAAATTCCACATATTACAATCAAAGAGAAAAATAATTGTAACAGAACCATCAACGAGTAGCCCCTCACTCCTAACAGCGGGAGATTGGAATTTCTTCCAAGATGTCTGGTTGCTGCAAAATGAACAATCGATGAAAACTTCCCTTTCCAACTTGGATCATACTGATTTTAGTGGTACAATCAAAACCCCATTCAAACCCAAATCTATTTTCCAGCCCATTATGCTGCACGATAACTTAGATGTCTAACATGATTTAGTTACAATGGACCGCAAGCAGCTCTATACTGCAACTAATAAAACTCGCCATGGGATAAATAAACAGAATCTTTACTATGTGCAATTAATGAAGAAAATACAGAACGACAAAAATATAATTGTGAGACAATCGGATAAGGGCGGCAATGTCGTTTTGTGGCCACACAAACTTTACATGGAAGAAGCATTGCAACAACAGATCAGAGGTGTTGCCATGGGGGCCTGCTTTTCCCCTAGCTATGCATGTTTGCATATGGGGCTGTGGGAGGAGCAGGTCCTCATGGGCTATAATGGACCAGCATGTAGTAACATGGCTACGTTACATAGATGATCTTTTTGTAATTTGGAGAGGATCTGAAACCAGTGCATTGGAATTTGAAGGTTTGATTAACAATAACTGCCTCAATCTCCACTTCACATCGACCATTTGTAAAACTTCTGATTACTTTCTGGATGTGGAGGTATTTGTGGATCAGGGTACCAGCGCTACCAAACTCTTTAGAAAACCTACCTAAGGCAATATAGTACTGCAGGCAAGCAGCCATCATCCACATCACCTGATATGCAGCACCCCCTATGGGGAGATGCTGCGGATCAAGCATATATGTAGTACTGAAAAGGATTGTGAGGCTGCTCAGACCTTGAGCAGACAAAGGTTTATAGCAAGAGGGTATGCCCCTAATATTATCGACAGAGCGATTAACAAAACTAAAATCCTGTCTAGAAAGGAGGCGCTTGCACCTAAACCAATTCAGATAAAAGACAGCTTAAACAATCCAGAGCTGCAACCTAGGATTATACTCACATACAACAGACAGGACCAGGCTCTTAGAAAAATCTTTTATCGGAATTGGAACCTGGTACAGGGTGATCCCGTCCTGGGCAGGCATTTATCCTTAAAACCGGCATTGACCTTTAGAAAATCGAGGTCAATGAGCAACAGCTTGGTCAGGAATAGCCTGGAAGTTAAACCACTTACTAACTGACTGGCACTCTGCAATGGTTTTAGAAAATGTCCTAGCTGCAATGCATGCAAATTTGCGTGTAACAAAACCCACTACTACAGCCCTTTTAAATCTGATCCCATACCTATCAACAAAAAACTCACCTGCAAAACTGAGTATGCAGTTTATGTGCTGGAGTGTCCTTGTGGGTTGAGATACATTGGCAGTACCAAACTGCCCGCCCACAAGCGGATACTCCAGCACATAAGGGCAATCAGTAACAAAGACCAAGCCTATCCTGTAGCTAGGCATTTTGAGGAGCGTCATGAGAGCAACCCTGCACATCTGCAATATTTCGTAATAGATACAGTTCCACCCCTGACAAGGGAAGGAAACCGAGAGGCTAAATTGCGCCTCTTGGAAACGAGATACATATTGTAGCTTGACACTAAGACTCCATCAGGGTTAAATGCCAGCGAAGATTTTTACACCTGTCTATGATGAAATTGCCAGAATTGTTAAGTAATATACTCCTTTAGTATACTCAGTTGTACCTCATATGAAAAGAGATTTTTTTACAATCATTATTAATGTACAGCACGTCTCCTCGTAGGTTTATGTAATTCAAGAATATCTTTTTTACACTTCTTTAAATTTTTGCACTATTTTTGCACTTATTTATTGGTAGACATGGTGAATTTTGCAGGATGATCATTGAATTAGATTAATGTGATTATCCAGTGTATTATTTTTACCACTGCCCACTTGGACTTGATTGGGATTATGTGTAGCAGCAAGGAGTGTAACATCATGACACATTCGACATTTGCATTAGCTAATATAAGGGGGCATTAACTAGGTCAGAAAGGTGATTAAATGAGGCAATGCAGGCATTTTTAGCTTTGTACAAAACCAAATGTGGTATGTCTTAATAGATTTTAAATGTCGCTTTCTCTCTACCTTTATCAACAAGCATTTATCTTAAAAGATTACGACCGTCGTTATTTTACGAATTGTATATCATTGTAAATCATATATTTTTTACATTTATGTATTTATTGCAATATTTATGACTATTTTTAGATATACATATTTATCATTGTTTTTCAAAGGTCCGAAGCATTCAAGGTCACACTCAGCTGCCAATTAACCATTCGGTTTTGTATACAAGGAAGCCAGCTTCTACATACCAGGTTAAAATCACTTTATTGTTCCCAAACGCGTTTCGAGGCAGCAGCCTCTTCTTCCGTGGGCTGGCTGAAAACCATGTGACATGGAATGCATGCGCTTTTGTATGCTTCCCTCAGTGGGTTCTTTTGGTGCATGCAGGGACATGTAGTTCTTTGTTCCACGTAACATTTCATTTTCTTTCAGCAATCTTCATTTCTTTGAAAAACCCTCCAGTGGGCCCCGTGATGCAGGGCTGGCTCATTAATTCCACATTGACAGCGCTGCGTCGCAAGTTGGCAAAGTTCCTGTTTGCGCAGCCTCTTCTGTTTGTAAGATGGTGCTGACCTTCACGGCAGGACGGCCGTGTCAATTAATTGTTTTTCAAAGGTCCGAAGCATTCAAGGTCGCACTCAGCTGCCAATTAACCATTCGGTTTTGTATACAAGGAAGCCAGCTTCTACATACCAGGTTAAAATCACTTTATTGTTCCCAAACGCGTTTCGAGGCAGCAGCCTCTTCTTCCGTGGGCAGGCTGAAAACCATGTGACATGGAATGCATGCGCTTTTGTATGCTTCCCTCAGTGGGTTCTTTTGGTGCATGCAGGGACATGTAGTTCTTTGTTCCACGTAACATTTCATTTTCTTTCAGCAATCTTCATTTCTTTGAATACATATTTATCATCAACATCATTAACTTTATTCGGTCGTTAAGACCATCAAAGTGAATAGGCGTACAAAAGTATGGTAATTAAAACAAAATTTGCATGATAAAATTGTAAGCCAAAGTAGATGACATTATTTATACATTATTTATACAACAACAAAGCATATTAAAACCCGAGCCATTAGGGAATAAAAAAAAGTTAAAAGAATTGGATTCCAAGGTATTAAATACCATACAAGCTAAAAACACATAGAAGATACAAAAAGTGCTGGTGCATCATTGATAGAAGTGCAAAATAGCTCAGTTCTCTGTAGTTTGCACATGAGTCATAAAATGTCGTGATCATAAGACATCAAGTACGAACTAAACACTATATGAAAAGTAATACTTAATCAAATTATATACTCACTTCATTTTAGCTTCTGCCTCCTAATTAACCAAAACCTCCCCAGGAATTTGGCCATTGCACATACTATTAGTGGCCTTGTATCTGTCCTGAGGATAAGTAGTGCCTATAGATGACTACGGGTTACTAGTTGTCTGCAAACAGGGGCTAGCCATATAGTTCTTGGGTTTTTGTATAGAGGGCATGCAAAGAGGATATGCTTAGTTGTCTCCTCTATCTCAAGGCAACATGGGCTGTTGGTTGTTATCACTTGGGACTCCCTGTTCCATGATGCGGTAAAGGAGTTTAAGGGGAGACATCCAAGTCTAAATTGAATAAATAGCTTCCTCTCTTGTGGAACAGTGATAAAGTCCATATAGGGCTCATACACACCTACCATCTTAAACTCCATAAACTCTATCTTGAGTCGACCTCCTTTCACTTGTGTGACTGTTCTCTCTGCCACCCATTTCCAATAGTAAGTCTTAACCCACTCTCTACTAGGTAGTAAGGTAAGATCTTTTTCTTCCCAAAGGTTCCCCAGGCCTATTTCAAACAGCAATGTTTTAAAATTACGAAACCAAGCAATTGTTTTAAAACGATCCAGCTTAAAAATCTCCTCAGTAGCAGTCGCATAATGGACAAGCTCAGGTGTTTTTTTAATGCGAAGCCAAAAGAGAAGAGGTTGAAGCCTCGCTTTATCGATAATTGTAGTTCTGCCCAAATCTAGTTGTAGGGGAGTGAGCGGGGTACTCTGGGGACGTGAGCAAAGTGATCTTAAAAATGTCTTCTCTGCAAGAAGTAAGCCCTCCAAATTATCAAATCCCCAGATTTCGGCCCCGTAAAGAGCCGAACCAACCACCTTCTGATCATATATCTGTAGCGGTGCTGCAATGGGTCTAGATTGTGATGACCTATATTCTAAGATTATAGCCCCAGAAGTCTTCCTCTGCAGTAGAATTTGCTTCGAAATATGTTGTTTCCATTCTATTTTTTCGGTGAGGGTTATACCAAGATATACAATGGAATCTACCCTTTCCAACAGATTCCGCCCCCCAATAATAGTTTCCCTGTAAATGATTTATGGAGGTTCACTAACAAAAGTTTAGTCTTTGAGGTGTTTACTTCTAGACCTCTCCTCACACAGAAGGACATGAAGTGATCTAATAGGAGTTGAAGGCCACTTGGGGTTTTAGAAACTAATAGCGTATCATCCGCAAAAAGCAATGTGCTTATTTTTACACTCCCCAATGAAGGGGCATCTGCATGGGCTTCCGCTAAGTGATTCACCACCCCATTTACAAAAAGTGAAACTAAGGTGGGGGCTAAAACACAGCCCTGCCTCACCCCTCTAATAACCATAATTGGGTCTGTCAATTGCATTTGATCTCCCCAGCGTACCTTTTAGGGGTGGGCGGAATTTGCGAAATTAACTTTCGCAAATTATCGCGAAAATGTTTAAAATTATCGCAAACAAGCGAAAATATCGCGAAGATGCAGAAGTTTTTTTCCGGCATGTTCGCGAGATTTTCTGCATGGTTGCGGGTCGCCAACTACCCATGTGGTTGCTTGCGGGCGCGGCCATCTTGTTTTGAGTTGTCTCGCGGTGCATGATCGCGAGAAGAAAGACGTGATCGCGCGACGTATGACATCACTGCAGGCGCGAACTGTCGCGAGACAGCGCAAATGGCTAAAAACAATACAGCATCTCATGGAGAACGCGACCGGTTCAAGAAAACTTGCCGGCGAACGCAGGGATTCAGGTAAGGCGATCGCGCGCGCGCGAGAATGTATTATTTTACAGCGCGAGCAAGAAACAAATTATCGCCAAGCTGCGGAAACCGGAATTTTTGACATTTTCGCGCTCTTCGCGGAACGCGAAAATGTCAAATTATCGCAATTTCCGCGAACGGAACGAAATTTTCGCCCAGGCCTAGTACCTTCGCATAGTTACCTTCATGATGGCGAATTAAAAGTGCCAAGATGTTCTGGGGGAGCCCCTGACCATAAAGTACTTGCCAAAGTTTAGCCCTTGGAATAAGATCAAAAGCTGAACTCATGTCAATAAAAGCAGTATAAAGACTGCCCTGTTCCAATGTCACAGACTTCCAGGCCAAGAGGGTAAATCGAAAAACCTGATCGATAGTACTGACCTTTTTCCTGAACCCTGCTTGGAAGGGGGATAATATATCATTCCCTTCCATCCAATCAGTAATTTTTATAAGCAGGGCACAAGCAAAGACTTTCTGCGCCCCATCTATCAGACTTATCGGTCTGTAGTTTGATGGCAGTGATCGATCTCCCTTCTTGAAGACCGGGATAACCTCGGCTCCTTGCCAAGAAGGGGGTATAGGAGCCCCAGCAGCTATACCATTAGCAAGTAGCCACATGTAGTTAGACCATTTGGGAATATCGGCTAAAAATTCATCACCAGGTATTCCATCTGGGCCTGATGCTTTATTTTTAAGTATAGAGCTAATACTTTCAGTGATATCTGCTGCTGAAAAAAAATTACCGTCAGCCTGTAAGTTGGTTAAGTCCAAGGAGGTATCTTCAGGAATGGACATTCCTGTTCCAGAATAAATTCCGGAAAAGTGGTCAAACCAGGCTACCGCTGCGATATTGTTAGTAGGTGGACTTGATCTCTCAGCATCTCCCCTTGTTACAAGAAGTCAAAATTGCTTTTGATCTTTCAATTTACAAGCAGAATTGATCTGTTCCCAACGATCCTCCACATGTTCCCTTTTGGCTTCCCTCTGTACTTTCTTATATGCTCTTCTAGCCATACTTATATTAATATTATTTTTAGCTTTAATCTCAGCTGCCAGAAGTGACCGTGCCTCCTTACACTTTTTATTAAACCAGGAATAATGAGAATTAGCAGGTGTCTTCTTTCGATGAGGTCTCTTACATACAAAATGGGAGGCTAACGGAGTAAAAAAGGACGAGTGTATATCTGTAACCGTTGTAGACTCATCCTGTTGGTCGGCTCTACTATAGAGCCTATCAATATTTTCTTGGAAGATTAAATTTATAGCTTGAATCTTATCAATGTCCAATGCTACCCGCGCCCATTTTAATTGTCTATTATCATTTGTAGGGTGTATGTCCTTAGACGAAAGCATTACCTCAGAAATAGCACTGGTTTTACTCAAGAAGTAGGTATTGGCTCCCATCTTATCCGAGTTTGTGCGGCCATTTGCTGCTTTAAGACCATAACCAAGGGATATGGCCTGAAGCTGCAGGGCAGTTTGAGTCCATTTTTTGATTGGTGGTAAATCAAGGGGAGGAACATGCCAATATGACTCTACCTGGTCGCTGTTGGATACATCCATCGAACATAATGGTTGATATGTACAATTAAAATCACCTGCAACTATCAGGGGTATTGATATTTCCCTCTCTTCAAGGATGTTTTCTAATATGTGAAGGGTTGGAGAGGAAGTGCCTGCCTTGGTCCCGCGGGCATAAACATTAAAAATGTCCACCATCCTACCATTTCTACCCCTGAGACTAGCTGCAAGTATTTTAGGATTGTTAGTTGGAATCTCTCTTATTGTACATAACAAATCAATCCTGATCCAAATCAATAGCCCCCCCGCTGGTCTTCCTGGTCTGTCTGTGGTAACTGATCAGTATAAAGTAACATACCCTGGAATATAAGTCGGTGAAGTGGCCCAGGTTTCTTGTAGGATATATACATCAAATTGTACAATATGTTCGATCCAATGAGGAAGTATCATCTTAGATTTTATTCCAGCCACATTCCACGTCAGTATATGAAGTGATGTTTTATTTTTGTCTAATTCTCAAGGAATAATATGATGGCACCTCTCTAATAATCTACTCGTCTGTGGAACTTGGGAGATGGTTTGCTGATCATACCTTAATATTGTTTCTTTTCCCCCACTAGAACGCAATGGACCAAAAGGCTTAAGGCATCGAAGTGGCGTTATAGCCAAAGAAGCAGTTATTGATCCTTCTAGCTGTAGTATCTCCGGGGTCTGAATAATATTTCTATCATGGGGATTAAGGTTTTTAGAAGGTGAGGTGTCATGACACCTCAGTCAGTCATGCTGAGCTAGTAATGAATCGGATCCCATCAAGACACTACCTCTTCTATTCGTATGTGGGTGGACCAAAGCAGAGGGGCTATATTTCATCTGGATGTTAGTGGTGGTTGGAGAACAGGTTCTTGCTTCTAAAGCAATTAATTTATGGACTAGATTTTCGTCACTCAAATGAAGTTCAATAGAATCTGTGGGGGAGGCACCATTTGATATTCGTTTAGCCCAGAGAATATCATCTCTAATAATAGATCTACACCCTCTTCTTTTTCGAATCCAATGGATTGATTTATTGAGTAATGAGTGTTGATCCTCTTGTCTGCCTTCCAATAAAACCTTGGGCACATTAGTCAAGAAAATACTCTTAGAGCTTTTGGTGGAATCATAATCCAGAGTCTGCCTTAGAATACTATAATCTCAATTCACCATACACGCCTTGGTCTGGGAGGACTTATATTTCTACGTGCTAAAGGGCGGCATGGTTGGATGGACATTAGGGGAACTGGATTTCTCTTAAGCCCTTCAGAGGGATTATTATTTTTAATGGGGGCATCAACTGATAGAGGGCTGGGAAGCAAAACACTAGATTTTACTGTCGTAAATTCACTTGTTGTCAAGCAGTTCACCTGGTTTGATAGCACAAAAATCAGTGTTTTGAGTGAATTAATTTCTTCCCTCAATTCTGCAATGAGCTTACAAGTATTATTCTCTTCCATTAGATGCTGTACACGGGTGGCTTCTCCCTTTCCCCATGGACCTCATTCAGACTATTTGTACCTGCGACACCTTTATTAAGCTGTAGATTGTCTCCCAATACTACTTCCTGATGATCCGCCAGTGGTTCTGTCTGTTCTTGAAGTGGCAAAAATCAATTAAATAGTGGAATAGTAACAAGTGTATGCGTGTCATTCCTCCTATTATCAATGTTGTTATCTAACACGAGAATAGAAGGGGGGGAAATCCTATCTCCCTATCATTCTACTCGGTTTCGCACAGCATATGGGTGTGTTGGGCAAGAGGCTTAAAGAACTTGGAGGCAGTGCTTTGTGTGGTGCGCTTGGCGAATATAGAAGGAATTTGCTTTGTTTTAATAACAAGGCCAGGCTCTATGTCTAGTTCAATGGTGAGGTGCTGCTCCGTTGGCTTAAAGGTAAGGAGAGGAGTACTGGAGGGAGAAATCAGAATATCTTGACATTTTACCAATAGTTTGTCAATAACACAATTTTGGGCTGCCGATTTACACCCAGATTTAGCTTTACTAATTTTCATACGCCCCCCATCTGGTGACCTACCCTCCTTATTGGCACTTGCAGTCAGTTTCCTTTTCCCCATTGGAACTGAGAACCAAGTAAACAGATGTCAAAATACGTTATTGATTGGCTAATATATATCGATTTTCCTTAGGTAAAGATGCAATATACCACGTTCGGGGTCTCTGTTGCCGTGTGTCTCTACTACCTTGGCGGTGTCTGGGCTACCGCTGTCATTGCCCCGGGTGTCCCTGCCGCTACATATTTATATATTTATAATCATATTTATTTCAATGTGTTAGTTTGTACCTAAGTGAACCTCTTGCTGCTTTGAGTTGAGTAACTCTTCAGTTTTTATGCACTGTGCACTTTGACCTGATCATGCTGCTGCCTGCATCTTGCACTTTAAATATCGACCATTCCCAAAGCAACGCGTCATGTGATCAAGACCCGAGTTGGGGTTGAAACGCGTAATGGCGGACATGCTGGGCATTGAATAAACCACTTGAATTTGCACTAAGAACCTTCGGTCCGCTTTTCGTCTTTTCCTGCAGGAAATTGAGCAGTGGCTTGTGGCCAATCCTGTTCCATATACATAAAGATAGATATAAATATATATATATATATATATATATATTCACTGAAAAAAACCATAGGTTTCACACATGTTATAGTTATAGTTAGCTGTACATTTTACTGATAAAAAACCAATGAAATTCCCCCGTTATAGTTACTGTAGGCAACTATAACTCACGCGACCGCAATCCTCTGCTGATGCTAATACTGTATTTAGACACTTATTTGCCCATGTCTTCTTCCATTAAATTTTAGCTATGCATATATTACAAATATTTTTTTTTCATAAAGACACATATGTCATCAGCAGAGGATTACGGTCGCGTGAGTTATAGTTGCCTACAGTAACTATAACGGGGGAATTTCATTGGTTTTTTATCAGTAAAATGTACAGCTAACTATAACATGTGTGAAACCTATGGTTTTTTCAGTGAATTTGCAAGGTTTTTTAAATGCAAATTCCTAACTATAACGTGTGTGAAACCTATGGTTTTTTCAGTGAATTTGTACGTTTTTTAAAATGCTAACTTACTTTACGCCATTCGTGGCGTGCGTGCCCAGTTAACGCAGTTCGTTCCGCGCGCGCACAGTGAGCACGCGGTGCACTTCGCGCACCGCGCGCCCACTTAACGCAGTTAGTGCCATGCACGCACGGTGGTCACGCGGTGCCCACATTATGCGGGATGGGCCATGTACGCACGACGCGCTTCGGGCACCGTGCGCACATGGGGGACATATTATGCGCATCGTTGTGAAATGTTTTGTTTATTATTTTCATTTGTTTGATATGCCATGCACAAATGGTGCCCTTAGGGCACCATTTGCACTTGGGGTGGGGAGAATGTGGATAATTTTTTTTTTTTTAAACCAATTTTTACCGTACGCGTAGGGTAAGCGTAATCGGCGATTTTTCGAAAAAAAAAAAAATTTTTTTTTTGGCCTTGGGGGTTGTTTGGGGGCCCGTATATCACTGCTGGGTGAATATTATCTCGATAAACTGCCCCTTTACACATTTTTGGGCTTCATTTATGCTGCCCCACTCAGAGTGCGAGAGAGAAAATGGCGGCCGCCGCTTCCTGGTTTCGGCCGAATCGAATGTTTACTAAGATCTAAGAGCCAATCAGAATCGCGCTCGCGCACGTCACCGTACGCGTACGGTAAGCGCACCGTAAGCGCACCGTAAGCTGGCTCAGATATATATATTGATTTAAAGGCTATTTTCTCAGAATCTACTGAACAGATTTACACCAAACCTACAAAAGGCACTTCCTTGACCTGAGGACTACCTCTCTGCCAAATTTCAAGTAATTCTGTTCAGCCGTTCGGGCTGTAGCTGTGTCTAAAGGTCCTATGGAAAAATGCATGGGAAAAACGTGTTTTGGGACCCCCCTTTTATCTCAGCCCCCGCTTGACGAATCCCCCCGAGACTTTCAGGGTAGGAGCGGAGCGTAGCGCCCCACCTATTTTGAAAAATTCGCGAGGATTTGTCTACCGGCGCAAAAGTTATTCAAAATAGAATGTTGCGGATTTCCTATGGAAACGTGGTCCTAACTATAACTACCTACTGGCGACCGCCAGTAGGTAATATATATATATATCGCTCTAGATATATATATATATATATATATATATATATATATATATATATTCACTGAAATAACGTAAGGTTACAGGGAGGTTATAGTTAGGCTCAGATTGCACTCGTACAAAACCATTGAAATTCAGCAGTTATAGTAACTTGAGATACTGTAAGATGTCGTGAGTGATGTCATGAGTGATGTCACTGACCATGTCATGAGTGATGTAATATATGCAAGGTCATAAGCAGTGCAATGCGGGGCCGTAAGTTATAGTCAGCTCGGGTAACTATAAGAGCTGAATTTCTTTGGTTTTGTATGAGTCTAATCTGTTATATATGTATATATAAATATGTCTGTATCTGTATGATCTTGGACCTAGCCAAAGTTGCCCTTAATAATAATTTTTTTTTTACCAAGGTGTTTTGTTCCATTAATTGAAGGGTACTGCAATGGGTTCCAGGTTTGCTCCCTCTTATGCTAATCTCTTCATGGGTATGTATCAGAGTGAACATGCCTGGACAGGTTTATGTGGCAGTGGGGGCAAGTTGGTGTATTGTGTCGTTATATCAACAACGTTTTTATAATCGGTCATGGTACTGTCCCTGAACTCATTCAATATCATGAGTATTTGAATTCCAATTCTTTTAATATGACTTTGAGTTTGGAATATAGTAATTGAAAAAAATATGCTTTTTGGATGTAGAACTTTACATTGAAAATTGTAGACTTGTATCCAAGTTGTATAGGAAACCTACTGCGACTAACTCTGTCCGTCATGCTGGCTCTGGCCATCCTAGAAGACAGATAAAGAATTTCCCCTATGTGGAGTATTTACATGCTAAGATAAACTGCACACCAGAGTCTGACTATATTACTGAGGAAGGGTGTATTACTAAGCGGTTTTTGCAGAGAGGCTATAATAAGGAGATTATACTGAAAGCGAGATTAAGAGCAAGTAAACTCTGCCAATCAGACCGTCTCAAAACTATATCTAAAAAGAGGAGTTCTGTTAATGAAATGAATAATGATATACGGTTTATTACGACATATAGTGAAGGTAATAAAGAGGTCTACAACTGCCTAGTGAAACATTGGAGCATTTTATGTTGCAATAAGGATCTACAGATGTTACTGCCTGTCAAAACCATGATCACGTATAAGAAGCGCCTACGTTATGCCATATACTTAGTCCAAGTGATACCGTTACTTTCTTTCCAGAAGTAAGGGAACCTGCTGCTATACCTTGGTTGGGCTCTCTACCTGAGGGTTGTTTCAAATGTTCGAAATGTATATGCTGTAAATATGTGATTAACAAAACTACAAACTTTAACGATTCTTTGAACGAGAAACAGTATAAAATCAATTCCTTCAATAACTGTAACACAACACACTGTGTCTATGTCATGTATTGTGTGTGTAAAAAGCAACATGTAGGGTCAACTACACGCAAACTGAAAGAAAGTTTGAAGGAACACATCAGGGCAATTAAGAAAAGAGATCCTAAATACCCGATGGCACTACATTTTAGTTCAGAACATCAGATAGAAGAACTTCAGGAGATAAGATTTATAGTCATTGAAACAGTTAAAAAGGATAGGAGAGGTGGTGACAGGGGCAAAAAGGTTAGAATCAGGGAAACCTATTGGATTAACAAACTTAAAACAATTATCTTTTGTCTGAACCTTGATAGGGAACTTTATACATTATTGTAGAGTGATAATATGAGTCGTGTATGGACTATTAAGTCTTTGACTTCTTTACAGATTTGATGGTAGCTAGGTTCAGTGGTAGGTATCAAATATAAAGGGAACTTATATTACAACGGTCATATGTGACCAGTGTCATTTTCCTCTCTTCTTGGTAATCAGTTTTACATGTTATATATTTGTTTTTGGGTCCGTGATTAGGCATATCTCTAATATATATTTAGTTTCTAATGTGGTTGAAATGGTTTAGAGGTATTGGTCCATGCGCACATTATATATTTGAATAGGGAGTTGTAGCACCCCAAACGTAAGCAGTTATGATAGCTCACCTGTTTAGTTAACTTCACTTGCATATAGAGGATATGGGTTTGAGACTAACCGTAACAGTTGTTTCTCTTTTTCTTTTTTCTTATACTATTTGTTTTTTGATCATTCATTACATCATTCCCTGTAACCTGCATGCACACACGCGTGCACAGTGCATTTCACCAGCACGCTCAGACTCTTGCAAAGCGTGCATGTAGTTGATTAACGTGCACCAGCGATGGCCTTTAAATTTGAGCGCAGTGAAAGGTGTGGTCTTTTCTTAATTTGAAGCGTAATGGTATTACGGCTAGGCCTGGGCAAAAATTTCGTTCCGTTCGCGGAAATTGCGATAATTTGACATTTTTGCGTTCCGCGGAGAGCGCGAAAATGTCAAAAATTCCGGTTTCCGCAGCTTGGCGATAATTTGTTTCTTGCTCGCGCTGTAAAATGATACATTCTCGCGCGCGCGCGATCGCCTTACCTGAATCCCTGCGTTCGCCGACAAGTTTTCTTGATCCGGTCGCGTTCTCCATGAGATGTTGTATTGTTTTTAGCCATTTGCGCTGTCTCGCGACAGTTCGCGCCCGCAGTGACGTCATGCGTCGCGCGATCACGTCTTTCTTCTCGCGATCATGCACCGCGAGAACAACTCAAAACAAGATGGCCGCGCCCGCAAGCAACCACATGGGTAAGTTGGCGACCCGCAACCATGCAGAAAATCTCGCGAACATGCCGGAAAAAAACTTCCGCATCTTCGCGATATTTCTGCTTGTTTGCGATAATTTTAAACATTCTCGCGATAATTTGCGAAGGTTAATTCCGCAAATTCCGCCCACCCCTAATTACGGCACAGGCACAACTTTCAGGTTACTCTTGCCATGGGACTGTGGAATGCCTTAACATGGCCCAGAGTAGGTGGCAGTTATACAAGCCATTTTCGCTTTACTTGTCAGTGGTGCCCTGGTTTACAAGAAATATTTACCTGACATTTCAGTGAGTCTGCACTGATTGTAACATGCGGGCGTTCGGTCATGTTACAGGAAACAATTAGATTTGTAAACCCATCTTCACAATCAGAAGTGCAACTAGAGCCAAATTTCGAGGGGGGGCTGATAAAAATTATGGGGGGGTCTAATACTTCCAACATTAGTCAGAGTGGAGATGCTGGGGCTCTAACAAGGGGTGAAAAAACAACAAAGCCTCATTAACACTTGATTTGCCTTTTAAAGACCTGTGAAGTACTCAGGTGCGGCTGTCAGCTCAAGAACTGTCTGTGTGTGCCCGGGAAGCTGTCTCAGCCCGGGCTGACACACATGATGGGTGGGGGGGATTAAGCCCTTTGAGTCCTATGGGTGTTGCGCACCTGTTAACAATGTAGGATCAGGGCTGCATTTCACTTACATTTTTGAAAGTGTGCTGTACAAATGCCTCTCTCTGGTCGATGCTGCTACAAATAAAATAATTAAATTGTTATATTTTCCCATCAGATGGGGAGCCGGTTCCATGTACTGGCCAGCATGCAGACAATGGTGAATAGTGCTGTTATTGAAAACCTACCAAACTGCTTTTTTAAAGTTTTATTTGTTTCACATAACACAGGATGGATTAATTCCATTGCTGTGTGTGTTCAATCAGGGCCAACTTTAGGACATTAGTACAGCCGCACCTGGCACTGACCTTGTGAGGTGTGTAGGGTGGGGTCACTGTGTTTTTACAATAACTTTTGAGTTTGAAAGCATGTGCTGCTAGTTTCCTTGGGTGGCCATCAGTCTTGAGGCAACATTAAAAATATCAAGATAATGACAGTGATTAATGCTCCTGCTGGAGAGAGAGGGTAATTTTGTCTAGTGGCAGTTTGGCCTCATCCTAAAGTAGCTCAATGGGTTCATGTAACTGCTGCAAAGAATGTGTGACTGACATGTACCATGATCACAGAACTGAGTGTGAGCGAACAATGAGTAGATCTATTCAAAAAATAAATGTATGCCAGAGAGAAGATTTGGAGATGTGAAGGGTAGTGTTGGAGGATGGTAGTAAGGGAATTCATGGAGAAGTTTGTCAGTTGGGGGCTGACAAAACGATTGTCACACTGGGCGCCAGCAGCGCTAAAACCTCCCAGTTTTTCAGCCTCATCCAGCAGTCCCTGCGTTACATAACCCACCACCATTTGCAGCAGAAGGAATAGCTCTTACCAAAGTTTTCAGGGTAGCCTACATATTTTCCCATACTCTTTCATTTTATTAATGGGAAACCATGTTGTGATACATTACGTCATCACAAACTAGAAGGTCCGCTTGTTCCTAAGCACATGGCACATTGCAGCATCACAAGTACAAGGTATTACCAGGGCCACTGGAATTATGCTTTATATTTGCATAATTATGGATTTGCCACATAATCCATCATCTGAAACAAAAATCTGTAGATTTAAACCAAATAAAAATAGTTTAAACAAATCAAAAGTTACTAAAAAAAAGTTGATACATATGTTTGCGTGCATTGAAGGCCCTTCGCAAAGGTTGGCTGGGCATCTTTCAGTTGCTTACGTCTGTATTTGGTTTCTAAACCGGTCCTAACGAGGTGAAATATTTGCGCAGACAGGATTAACATGTATAAAAAATGTGTAAAAGAATGAAGTAACACTATGAAAGCATGTGTTGTATTATCCCACATAATTTGCCTCTACTTGTTCCATAATTTAGCCAACACTGCTGCATAATTTGGTGATTTCCTCTGCTGCAGAATTTCAGGGGCCCTGGTTATTTTTGTTCAACTTTTTTTACAGTACACAATGTGCCATTACTATATTTCCATTGAATGTATAGACACTGACAAACGTTCTCTCACACATTTCCACTCACCTTCTCCTACAGTCTTGCACCACATACAGACACCTTGAGGTCATATTCTGTCTGTGTATGGGAATGCACCCTGCATTCAGACAACTCATTCATCATTCTTGCCCTTCACTTTCCTGCTCACCCTGCACTCACAATACACTTGTGCTGTTCACACTGTACCTCACCCTGCAGTCACACAAGCACACTACTCACCCTGCACTCATGAGATACTTTACTCAACTGTCCCCCTAACTGCTCAATCTGCAATCTCACTCAAACAAGCCCATCACTAACCATGCATCCATTCGTCCCACTCTGCACATACATCCACACCCACATTCATATGGTCACCTCACTCACTCTGCAGTCACTCCTCTTACCCTACTCTTACACTGTTGTATTACTCATCGTGCATTCACATGGGCACGCTTGCCACCCACACTGCACAGAGGGTTAATGTGCCTGCTACAAAGAACGTGTACCATGCAGATCACAGAACTGAGTGTGAGTAAAAATTATATATTTGTCAGAAAGGTGCTATAAAGAGATGAGGTGCATTGTTGGTGAGTGGTATTGAGGGAATTCATAGATGTTGAGGAAATGGGGGAGGGGTGCCAAAAAAGACTGTTGCACAGAGTTCGACCAGTGCAGGGTCAGCCCTGGCTGGGAGTGTTAGCCCCCCGAAGTTCAGGACTAGTTGCTCCCCTGATCACAGCATCCGTTATGGGCTGCATTTAACATAAATTCTTTCAAAAGGCAAACCATCAGCCCCACATTTAGAAAAGAAATGCAGCATGTTTTATATAGTGCAAACTCAACCCAAAAGTTTTGGAGCGATTTAAATGATTTATTTATTTCTGTCTGTATTGGGTGATTAATTGATTTGCTGAGAATCACAGGATGTTAATTTGACCCGCACTCAAAACCCATCTCCTAAGTCGACAGCTCGAGCATTAAGCCACAACCTCTACCACAAGAGCGGAAGCATTTTCAATAGTATATACAACTTTATGCAACAAACACCAATTGACAAAGCTAATAGTCCTGACTTCTTTTAGGTGTAATGTTACTTGCATTATACATCTGGATGCAATGACAGAAGAAGCAAAATATCAGTCAGGTGACACACTATGCTAAGCACAGATTTTTAGCTTAATTGCTTTTAAGCCATGCCCTTACTTGCATCGGTCATGCCCCTTTGAGAGACCCCCTAGGAATGACCAGGGTTTGAGACTTGCTCACTCTTGTTTTATTGTATTTTTTCTTTTTTCTTTTTCTTTTTAGTATTTTTTCTCTATACTATCTCTTTAAATAGTTTCCTCATGCTTTGACGAGCATTTGGCTGAGGTTGGCTTGGCCATCACTGGGGTGCTCTTCTTAGTACTGGAGGTCCTGGTGTTGTGAATTACTATAGATGGAATTTTTCTGTTAGATTTTTTTTCAACTTTGCACACAGATCTCAGCTTGATATTTATACTTACAGAGAGCCACTGTTGATTACTATTCTATTTAGATATTGGACATCAATGTTATATTGTGCATATTGCCAGGATGAATCGGGGATCCCTTTATCAAGAGTTGAGAAGACTATTAGTATGAAAGAACTGCAGTTCTGAAGGTACATACATACATATATATATATATATTTATATATATATATATATATATATATATATATATATATATATATATATATATATATATTACCTACTGGCGGTCGCCAGTAGGTAGTTATAGTTAGGACCACGTTTCCATAGGAAAACCTCAACATTCTATTTTGAATAACTTTGGCGCCGGTCGACGAATCCTCGCGAATTTCTCAAAATAGGTGGGGCGCTACGCTACGCTCCTACCCTGAAAGTCTCGGGGGGATCCGTCAAGCGGGGGCTGAGATAAAAGGGGGGTCCCAAAACGCGTTTTTCCCATGCATTTTTCCATAGGACCTTTAGAACGAGCTACAGCCCGAACGGCTGAACAGAATTACTCAAAATTTGGCAGAGAGGTAGTCCCTAGGTCAAGGAAGTGCCTTTTGTAGGTTTGGTGTAAATCTGTTCAGTAGATTCTGAGAAAATAGCCTTTAAATCAATATATATATCTGAGCCCGCTTACGGTACGCTTACCGTACGCTTACGGTAAGCGTACGGTGGCGTGCGCGAGCGCGATTCTGATTGGCTCTTAGATCTTAGTAAACATTCGAATCGGCCGAAACCAGGAAGCGGCGGCCGCCATTTTGTCTCTCGCACTGAGTGTTGTTTATCAAACATGATGGCCAAAAACATGTTACGGGGCTGTTTTGACAACTCCCTCCCACATAGTCATGTTGAGGGAGTCCACAAACATCCCCCAAGAGCAAAAACGGTTTTATTTTTTTTTCGGCAATTTCGCGGGGTACGCTTACCGTACGCTTACGGTAAGCGTACGGTAAAAAAATAAAAATAAAAAAAACACTATCCACACTTACCCCACCCCCTGTGCTTTTGGTGGCCGAAGGCCACCAAATGTACCGGGCTTATTAATAGGTAAAAAAATCTAAATTTTGGCAACATGAAATTATAAAATCGAAATAAAAAAACCACTATCCACATTGACCCCACCCCCTGTGCTTTTGGTGGCCGAAGGCCACCAAATGTACAGGGCTTATTAAAGTTGATAAAAACCGTGCACGGAACGAACTGCGTTAAGTGGGCGCGCACGCCTCGAATGGCGTAAAGTAACTTAGCATTTAAAAAACCGTACAAATTCACTGAAAAAACCATAGGTTTCACACACGTTATAGTTAGGAATTAGCATTTAAAAAACCTTGCAAATTCACTGAAAAAACCATAGGTTTCACACATGTTATAGTTAGCGGAAATTTTACTGATAAAAAACCAGTGAAATTCCCCCGTTATAGTTAGTGCAGGCAACTATAACTCACGCGACCGCAATCTTCTGCTGATGACATATGTGTCTTTATGAAAAAAAAATATTTGTAATATATGTATAGCTAAAAATGTATGGAAGAAGACATGGGCATATAAGTGTCTAAATACAGTATTAGCATCAGCAGATTGCGGTCGCGTGAGTTATAGTTGCCTGCACTAACTATAACGGGGGAATTTCACTGGTTTTTTATCAGTAAAATTTCCGCTAACTATAACATGTGTGAAACCTATGGTTTTTTCAGTGAATATATATATATATATATATATTACCTACTGGCGGTCGCCAATAGGTAGTTATAGTTAGGACCCTGTTTCCATAGGAAAACCTCAACATTCTATTTGGAATAACTTTGGCGCCGGTCGACGAATCCTCGCGAAATTTTCAAAATAGGTGGGGCGCTACGCTCCGCTCCTACCCTGAAAGTCTCGGGGGGATTCGTCAAGCGGGGGCTGCGAAAAAAGGGGGGTCCCAAAACGCGTTTTTCCCATGCATTTTTCCATAGGACCTTTAGACACAGCTACAGCCCGAACGGCTGAACAGAGTTACTTGAAATTTGGCAGAGAGGTAGTCCTCAGGTCAAGGAAGTGCCTTTTGTAGGTCTGGTGTAAATCTGTTCAGTAGTTCCTGAGAAAATAGCATTTAAATCAATATATATATCTGTGGCAGCTTACGGTGCGCTTACCGTGCGCTTACGGTAAGCTTACCGTACGCGTACGGTGACGTGCGCGAGCGCGATTCTGATTGGCTGTTAGATCTTAGTAAACATTCGAATCGGTCGAAACCAGGAAGCGGCGGCCGCCATTTTCTCTCTCGCACTCTGAGGGGGGGAGGAATAACAAAGGCAAAAAACATGTAAAGGGGCTGTTTAGACAGCTCCTAACCACCTAGACTTGATGAAGGGGTCCCCAAAGAAACCCCAAGGCCAAAAAGTCAATTTAATTTTTTTTTTAAAAATCGCCGATTACGCTTACCGTACTCGTACGGTTAAAATTATTTAAAAAAAAATAATTAGCCACACTCTCCACACCCCTTGTGCAAATGGTGCCCGAAGGGCACCATTTGCGCATGGCATATATTTATTGAATGAAAATTTAAAAGATTATCCACACTCTCCCCACCCCGTGTGCAAATGGTGCCCGAAGGCCACCATTTGTGCATGGCATATGTAATTAATGAAAATTTAAAAGATTACCTTTCACAACGAAGCGCATAATATGTCCTCCATGTGCGCACGGTGCACATGGCCCATCCAGCGTAACGTGGGCACGCGGTGCGCGTAGCGCACTGCGTGCCCACCGTGCATGCACGGCACTAACTGCGTAAAGTGGGCGCGTGGTGCGCGAAGCGCACCGCGTGCTCACTGTGAGCGCACGGAGCGCGAAGCGCACCGTGCGTGCACGGAACGAACTGCGTTAAGTGGGCGCGCACGCCACGAATGGCGTAAAGTAACTTAGCATTTAAAAAACCGTACAAATTCACTGAAAAAACCATAGGTTTCACACACGTTATAGTTAGGAATTAGCATTTAAAAAACCTTGCAAATTCACTGAAAAAACCATAGGTTTCACACATGTTATAGTTAGCTGGACATTTTACTGATAAAAAACCAATGAAATTCCCCCGTTATAGTTAGTGCAGGCAACTATAACTCACGCGACCGCAATCCTCTGCTGATGACATATGTGTCTTTATGAAAAAAAAATATTTGTAATACATGTATAGCTAAAATTTAATGGAAGAAGACATGGGCAAATAAGTGTCTAAATACAGTATTAGCATCAGCAGAGGATTGCGGTCGCGTGAGTTATAGTTGCCTGCACTAACTATAACGGGGGAATTTCATTGGTTTTTTATCAGTAAAATGTCCAGCTAACTATAACATGTGTGAAACCTATGGTTTTTTCAGTGATATATATATATATATATATATATATTGAAACAGAGCACTCACGGGCGGGTGCCGGTTTGCGGTAGTGGGTCCCGCTATGTATTTTCGCTCAATTCCTTGAATACCAAAGTAATACCACACTCACGGGGGGCGCTTGAGAACTTTATTCACAAACCAACAGCAAACAAACGCGTTTCGGCGAAAAGCCTTCCTCGGTGTTCATGACACACCGAAGGAGGCAATTTAAAAGGCATTTCATTCGTGCACTGAAATCAAGAAGGGACAAGCACTCTCCTTCTATTTCTATAGAAATACACAATTCATTAACAATATACTTCATTGTTCACATGATTATGGTCAGAATTAAAAAATAGTACTCAGAAATCAGTCTCTTGCCAATTCAATTCATTCAGCCGTATATACGCGAGCGTAGCGTAGTCTACACCCAGGGTTAATATACATATATATGCAGAAAAGAAGCAGAGATCCCCAGGTAGTTATCAAGTTAAGGTGGAGAGTTGCTTTTCCATCAAAGTATTTAAGCATAGGATTAGCACATTGCCAATCCCGCGAGGTAGAAAGGGTCAAAGTCTTTTGCCTTTTCTACAGCAGTGCTAATCCGATGATTAAAGACTTTGCTGTACAAATGGCAAAATACCCTCTCCTCTTCCACTGGAATACCGGTCAACTACTATTCATCTCTCTTAAGATATTTGCTGTAAAGGCCAATCAAAAGAATTTATAAATGCTGGTAAATTATTGCTCACGAACCCAAACACAACCTGATGGCAGAAATGTCCCTAATACATTAATTCTCACAAAATTCAGGCTACAGAACAATTGGGACAAGTTTGAAGACCTCCCTATCACAAAATGAAGTAATAAAGTTAGTCTCTACAGACATCCAATGAAATGGGTTTCCAAGGAGTTCATGTGAATAGGTACTTTGAAAAGATGGCTGACAATAACCGAACACCTCTTGACACAA
The DNA here is from genome assembly GCF_964204655.1 of Triturus cristatus. Classification (NCBI taxonomy): domain Eukaryota; kingdom Metazoa; phylum Chordata; class Amphibia; order Caudata; family Salamandridae; genus Triturus; species Triturus cristatus. The sequence goes on from NC_140583.1 coordinate 886,538,304, forward strand.
ATACGTAAAACTTTCTCTTTTGGATAAGACTCAAACTCCTAGTGTGAGGAAGAGTCCAGGCCATAATATTGATGGTAGCACCCATACACAATTACTTCTTGGGGATGTTACCAATAGCTGTCCATAGCTATTCACTTAAACTTATTGACTCAGACATTAAGCAATATATTTGGGAGACAGCACAAACCCAAATTAAGTTCCCATGTGATGTGGGTTCACAAAACATTTGGTGGTCTACGATTACTGCACATCAACATCAATGCTCATCACCCATCACAGGTAGCCTGTTTCCTCCGACAAACAACCCAGGGGCAACAGGCATTGATTTAGAATACCAGGCTCTACAATATTTGGAGTTCACACTACCCACACATCTTGGGAACATACTCCCTACTGCCCTTGAAAATCCTGTAATAAATTGCATGTACTATAACAAATAACCGTTCAACGCTGGAGGGTCCTAGGGAAGTTTTAAGACCACACAAGGTTTATTTCCCAGTAATAAGATGTACAACCATACGAAAACCTTGAGGTCTAAAAAATAGTGAAGACGTATGAGTACTCACTACTACAAAGTTAAATCAAGTTGAAAAAGTGAAACAAAATCAGTGTCTAAGCCCAATAGATCTATCTAAGGGCATATCCCTATGTAGGACGTAATCCCTCACTCACCAATGGTGACATGCTTCATCATTTGGGATTCTCCTCCCAGAGGAAAAACCTGGCTCCTCTGGGGGCTACAACCCCCTCTCGGAGAGGGAGGAGCTCAGGGATGTTTTGAAATTTAGTATTGGATATATAAAATCCACAAATGTAAAGCTACTGGTGTGAGTGAGGGGTGCAGTGCATGTGAAGAAAACTGTGAAGATTAAAACTAGTTCAAGAGCGTGAAAAAAGTTTATTATGAAACGTTCTTGACCAGGATTAAAATAATGTGCACCAACAGTCAAAATATGTAAACCGTGGTGATAGAAAAACACTAATGGGTCAACATGTTTCAGCCATATAGCCTATTCGAAGGCTAGGCTTTCATCAGGACCGCTGATGCTACTGCAAAAGTGCAAATGTGTATGAACACAACAAAGGATACAAGGACACAAAATCTTTAGATGTGTCCGTTGATGGTGTATTTTACCTGCAAATAGACAAAGATATAGAAATACTGGGTATTAACATAACATCGATGCTGTTTCACAAAATCAAAAAAACAAAAAAAGGGGAAAATGAAATAAACTCACCCATAAAGACTGGGTAAGTCACCAACCTCTACCTGGCAACCGCTCAGGAAAGGAACACCGCTCTGAAAAATATGGTGATAGCCAATTGTAAGACAAAACATGTTGTTTATATTTAAAGGGGAAATGTTACATCACTTCTGTTAACCCCTTCGCTGCTGCGGACATTCCGCTGCAGCGCTGGGGGGGGCAGGGGGGCAGCGCGGCGGGCCTGTGCTCATGACGGAGCCGCTCCGTCATGAGCCACAGTTGAGCTGTGCTCATGACGGAACGGTTCCGTCATGACTCCGCCCATTTGCGTTGTCCCCTCGCACAGGCGGGGAAACAGCGCCGCGCAGGCAGAGCGGCCGCCAACAGGATTGTCATGACGGAACCGTTCCGTCATGAGCACACGCCAACCGTGGCTCATGACGGAACGGTTCCGTCATGAGCAGGGAAGGGGTTAATCACCCTTTAAAAAGCATGTTGGAACGAGCCAAAATCAATAGGGGGAGACTAGCATATATATCCAAAATATATAGCAAACTTGCATAGCCCAAAGCTAGGACACATATACCAGGATTGAAATAAAATGAAAATATGTGTCTGGGCTGACAGTTTATAAAAATTGAAAGAGAACTGTATATAAGATCACAAATGTATGTGCATCTTAACAGTTATATTTAACAATGTATAAGTAGCAATAGACCAACAATCGGAGCAAGAGAAGATACCTGATATTGTCTACACGTGGCAGGCTGAGCGATGTCAAAATAGCAAAGAAAAGGAATTCTTAAATGGCTCAAAAAACGCAGCCAAAGCTCAATGGACAAAAACAAAAGCAAAAGTTATATAAACGCCCAAATGGGGAGACCTAAGGAGGCTTACCTGTCCGTCGGTGCAACGGCGTGGAAGAGAGCCAGAAGCCGGAGGTACCGTGACAGGTAAGCCACTCCCTTAAGAGGCTAATACCAAAGGTGGTTAAACCAATCAGAATACTTGGTAGAATGACAAACAGGTGCATGTAAGATGACGGGTTTATAGCACTTAATGCGCATGTGTGATGTAGGCAGCACTGCTAGTAAGAACTAGACCACAAGGAAAGAATAATCACTAGTCATGCGCAATAGGGGGTAAAGCTGAATCCAAATAACGAGAACACTAACTCAGTGTACATGCCCGCGAAGGAGCGCGAAGGATGAAATACGCGTATGCACTTTAGTGGCGCATCGGCAAACATCAATGAAAATAGACAATACTGTCTGTATAAAGTATACGCATAGTTAGGATACTACGCGCATTGACATTAAAGGGACATATAAATGTATACAAAGCAACACATGACAGTTATAAAGGGGAAAAGACCCCATCTTAAGGCTGATAGTCCCCTTGAAAAGCCAAAGAGAAGTGGCAAATCTACTCAAAAAACAGCAGAAATCAAAGAATATGTGAGGAATCATAAGGCATACAAAGGGATACACCTGGTTGAACATCCAGAAAGGTGTAAAAAAGGGTGGTAATGACTGCATAAATAAGAGACCTACAGTAACAACCAAGGGATGTCATCATTTAATCTGCTAATGTCTCACTGTAATTTGTGTACCCACCATTGTTCTCGCTTAAACAGAAAAGATGTAAGATCTGTAAGGAGAGGTGGAATGAATGGTTTTTCCAAAACTGTCCACTTAAGATCACTCGGACCATGTTTAGCTGTAAGAAAATGATAAGTCAGCTTTGTAGAGGCCTCATCACCCATCACAGGTAGCCTGTTTCCTCCGACAAACAACCCAGGGGCAACAGGCATTGATTTAGAATACCAGGCTCTACAATATTTGGAGTTCACATTACCCACACATCTTGGGAACATACCCCCTACTGCCCTTGAAAATCCTGTAATAAATTGCATGTAACCTCACAGAGGGACACTCACAAATAGGCCTGGGTGGAGTTCGCAGAGTTCTGCTATGCAGAACTTCATGAAGTGTAAAGTCAGCACTAATGACACCATGCACAGCACTAGAGGGTGCTGCTTCTTTCTGCTGCTCAAGTAGATGTTCTACTTAAGTGGCTGCTTCCTCAATGCAAGCGGCAGATTTCTCAACATGAGTGATAGCGACCATCCATGACCACCCGTGTTGAGAAATATCGCCTAGAGGTGGTCTACTTTTTGATTTTTCCCACTCGTGCTCGCCAACTGAACTTTGGCAAGCCGCATGAGAGGAAAAACTCCACGCCGCTTCACTGAGTTTTTCAGAAATCGCACTCCACCCATAGTGAGCAAAACTCTGCGAACTCTGTTGGAGGAGTGTAATTCATTGCCCACCCCTAGTCGCAAACTACTTAAAATCAACCCCCATGTTCATATCTCTGAACCAATATGGAGAAACTCTGGCCTTCTGATCAACTGTAATCCCCTGTCATTGGGCAACAGGATCAGAAGAGGCATTCTGACCCCAGGTCAATTACTATTGAAGGGACAGTTTAAGACTTGTTAGAATGCTGGTGTGATGGAACAGCATCTATGGCACTACAAGCAGCTGCATGAATGTATTTGAAGTCACTTCGGACCATCACCATGTGAATTGTTTACTTCCTCCATCCATCAATAACTCAAATGGAGCCTGTTCAGGGGATTGGTGTCAGGGATATACAAATCTCTTATCTTCTCATTATACTGTAAACCAGTTGAATGGAATCAAGTCTCTGATGGCAAAATATCCAAGAAATATATTGCACTGAAGAAGACCGGTCTGACTTGATGTTTACTCATTACAGGGTTGTCAGTAAAGCCTCACTAAAGGTATTTCTAATTCAAACATTACACCTCAGGGTCTGTTCCCTGCAGAGGTTACACAAAGCAGAGCTTCTCCCAAACAACACGGGCCCGATTTACAGAACTAACTTAAGACAAAATCCTAAACTTACTACCATTCTGGTATTCACAGAAGGCACTTACTCATTTTGGTATTCACAGAAGGCACTTACTCATTTCGGTATTCACAGAAGTTAGGAGTCCTAACTTTAGGACTCCTAAATGCCTTCTGTGAATACCGAAAGTCTTAAAATTAGGATTTTTCTCAATTTAGTAGTAGTAAAGTTAGGACTCCTAACTTTAGGACTCCTAAATGCCTTCTGTGAATACCGAAAGCCTTAAAATTTTGATTTTTCTCAGTTGAGTAGTAGTAAAGTTAGGAGTCCTAACTTTAGGACTCCTAAACTGAGAAAAATCCTAATTTTAAGACTTTCGGTATTCACAGAAGGCATTTAGGAGTCCTAAAGTTAGGACTCCTAACTTCTGTGAATACCGAAGTGAGCAAGTGCCTTCTGTGAATACCAAAATGAGTAAGTGCCTTCTGTGAATACGAAAATGGTAGTAAGTTTAGGATCTTGTCTTAAGTTAGTTCTGTGAATCGGGCCCCACATGTTGGAGCTGTGGAAAACAAAGATGCAACTTAACCTCTATTTTGTGGCACTTCAATAGTTTGAACTCTTAATGGCAAGCTGCATGGTCTGAAATATCCAGGGATGGTACTATTAAATTCCGCTGTTGGCACACTTAGCACTGCTCCATGCAATTGGTGATTTTACAGGGCTGAAACCATACTGTAGTCTAATGCCTAGTGACTTAAATATACATTCTCGACACTGGTGTCAGCCTACAGTTCCTTCTGTAGAGAAATAGGGTAAGGAGCTTGAAAAAGATAGCACACTATGAACACTTTATTTTCAAAATCAATGACAAAATGAAGGCCTTCAAAAAGATATGGGATTACCTTCTAGACCGAACAGAACAGAAAACAATAGAGCCATAGATAGCTGTTGGACCTGGCCTTGTCTATACGGTCAACCCCAAACCTTTTGCCTTCAACGCTCCTATTTTGGTGAATTTGTTTTTATTGGCTTTGGGACTCTGCACACTGTACCACTGCTAACCAGTGGTCAGGTGCTTGAGCTCGCTCCTTTAAACATGACAACATTGGCTCACACACAATTGCATGTAACCAGGACCTGTAAATTAAATGGTACTAGAAGCCTGCAGCACTTATAGTGCCACCCACTTATGGAGCCTTTTAAACATGTCTTTGGCTTGACATTTTAGTCTGTGTGTGCAGTTTTAGAGTGCCACTTCGACCTTGCTAAATAACCTTTTGCCAGGCCTAAACCTTACTTTTTAGTGCATATAAATCACCCATAAGGTAGGGCTTCAACAGCCCATAAGGCAGGGTGCATTGTAGTTAAAATGTTGAATACATTTAAGTTTTACATGCCCCGGAAGTGAAAAACTCTAAAACTCCTTTTTCACTATCGCAAGCCCTACCTCTCCCATAGGATAAGATTGGGTTACCTAATTACATTGAAAAAGTGATAACCTTTGATTGGGAGCAGTTAGGAATGTCTTGTTTTATGCATGAGAAATTGTGATTTAAAAACTTCCTTAATGGTAAAATCGGATTGTAACTCACAATTCTGAAAATGCCACTCTTAGAAAGTTGTCATCTTCTTGACCTAGCTATTCGAATCCTTCAGCTTGTGTCACATGACTAGGTGTAGTTGGCTATCGGCTTTGTGTATTCCTTCCAGACAGCCACACAATAGACGGTATGGGTATTGGCAGAATGGGCCACCCTGACTTGATGGGGGGGGCATTCCTTTCACCTGTCATACTTGCGCTTCAAAGGCACTGCCTCAGCTCACACACATAGGACTACACACTAACCCATTGTGCCTGCAGGTAGACTGGGACCATGTTAGGGAGGCAGGACATTACAGACTCCTCTGTAGGAGGAGAACTCCAGAATGTTCTTCCACTTCAAAGTGGGCCCCAGGCATGACTAACTGACTCACTCTTTCGTACTCTCCTGGATCTGCAGGTACTACAGAAGAAGGAATTCCCTGCTGCCAGATGACTATCCTGCTGCTTGAGGCCTGCCCTGCTATCTGAGAAGGAAAACTGAACCTGCAACATTATCCCAGGCTGAAATGACTCCAAGGGTCCACTGACTGGCCTCCTGCTCTGAGCTACAGGGACACAGCACACTCCAGAGGTCTTGCTGCAACTGACCAGCTGACCTGCTGCACTGGACCTGCCTGAACCTCCAACTGGACATGCCTGAGCCCAGCTGGCTTCTGCTGTAATAACTTTCTGATCACCAATAGGCACCTTCTTGTCCTGTACATTTGGTGCGGCACCAGGTGAACTCCTATTAAAGGAAAAGGGGAACTCCTGAAGTTTTGGGCTCTTCGCAACCACAAATGGGCCTGTTAGCTCCAAGATCTTGCCGCCCACACCATCCACCAATGTGGACCTCCGGTGAACCAAACACTTCGCTATACGGTGACCGCCAGCAACACGAGATCTCCACTTTGCACAACAGCATCAATAGCTCATAGTGATCGCCAACGTGAAGCTCCAATAATGACCGTTTGCGACACCTGATAGGATCTTTGCGCTACAGAGATGCCTGTACACAATTCTCTTTCCTCTATATTGCCAACCATTCTCCACAATCTCCTTGCGGCCTCCTCTATTTCAAAGGTAACCCTTTGTGTTAGATTTAGTAGGTAACTTTTCATTGGGACTAACATGCTCCCTGTATCTGGCCTGCCCTCCATGGCAGTCTGCCTGAACTTGTGACTTTCACCAGTTCTCGCACAACGAGATAACCACGAGTGGTGCTTTGTTAATTTACGTGGTACATTTACCCTAAATATTATAAATTGGGTATCTACGGTCCTATTGGGTAATACTACATGTTCTTTCCAGCTACTTTTCTTTCTTTTCCCTTCTTTTTCTCTCTTCACTCCTTCCTAATTGACCATCCTTTTTTGACTTTGTTGCACTGAACATACTTTTTTCACATTGTCCACTGCGCTGTCAGCACCATGTCATCTGTTATGTACCTACATTGTGTACCGATAACTATATGTAAAATGTATGCATCTGCTTAAAGCTTTGGTCCAGTCGACACTTTGTTGAAGCTGAGGTCCAGCTTTACTAAAATCTTGCATTGAGTTTCCATTAGTATTGTGTTGTGGTGCTATTTTCTTTCCAAAGCAAATCAGAACTTGCTTTGAAAAGTTGGCAAAGTGAATGCAAGCTAGCTCTATACCCTAGGTTGTGCTACTTTGTGTCAAGGGGCAAGTTTATGGGGGTACATGGGCCTTCCCATGCAGCCACCAATTGGTTTTGGCACAACTACCTATCTACAAGACAGGCATTTGAGCCGAAACCCAATTCCTCCTCAAAAAAGACACAACGGAGGAGAAACTTTTTTATTTCTCTATCATTTCTAAACTTTGCATGTGTAGTGTATTGTACAGCTAACATGCAATGTGGGAAAAGTATTAAATAATCGTTTTTGTATTGGAACGTTCCCCTTCCAGTACACAACCTATACTTGAAAGATTGCACACGTTCTTGAAGTATTGTGTAAGGGTTGGTGCCTTGGTATATGGCAGACTGAACTGTGATGGCTATGGGGGAGAGGAAAACAGGCACCATACTATGAAAGATATGGTGCTGTTTTTTACACTTCCTTTGATGCAATGCGGCGCAGCAACTTTGATTGCTGTAATACATTGCGTCACATTTTAAAACATTTTGGGCCTCATTTATTAGGTCCCTTGCACTGTCAGAACATCCCTTTTTGTGATGTTCCGTGACGCAGGAGCCTGCTCCATATTTGCAAGGCAGCACTAAGCCACTTTTTTGGCTTAATGCTGCCTCGTAAATATTGTCCACTTTAACAAAGTTTTCTGCATTGAAGGGACGTGCAATGGGTGTTGCTGTGGGTGTTCCCAGCAACAACCATGACATTTTGACTCTGCCACAGATTTACGAGAAATAGTCAATTTGATTCAGCGTCAACAACGTATGCCTCCCCACTAGAGGCGTAAGGGAGGGACAACGAGGATAAATATCTTTATTTCTCCTTGTTTTTCCTTTTTCTATGTGTGCTGCGTTGTGATTGTTTTTGTGCTGGAAGGTTTCCCTTCCTGCACAAACATATTATCCCCTCAATGCAGGCACCCTTGCACCATGGTGTAAAGGTGCCTGTGTTGGCACATGACAGCCTATTTTGTGCCGGTGCAAGGGAAAATGACAGGTTTCAAGCTTATCTAAATAATTGCTTAATTACTTAAAACCATTGCAATAAAATTTAACTAAATAGAGTTATATAATTTCAAGTTATACATACGTTTAATAGGATTGAGTCTTTACACATGTAAAAGAAATATCAAGTTATAAAAGACAAGAAACAAAAAATAAGAATAAAAATCTATTAAATTAATGACCTCGGAGAACCGCTTTATAGTCTAAGCGAGTTTAGTTTGTGGTACAAAAGTACATGTAGATTGCATATTTACAGTTCTCGATTTGTAGAGTGAGAAATAGGGTTTGTAATGACCAGGGACTGCCACAGTGTTTTTGGATATAGAATCGAACTGTTCTTAAATAGGTGTCCTTTATATTGCTGTTTGAGTCTATTAGGCTGGGCTAACAGCATTGTGATATAAACTTTGCTCAATCTTTAGCAAAACTTTTACGAAGCAGCAATTCAGTTGGGGATCCCCTGGGTCATAGCAAGCCAGGATTGCCTGCCTTCTTGTTTGAATTCCCCTTTGGTTGAAAGCCCTTACTAGAAAATGGCACCTTTCTTTGTGTACAGTTATACAGAAACAGACTAAATGCATAGATCTTCCTTTCCTGCCCCACAAAGATGGCAAGTGACTGGAACATTCCCATGCTACCAGGTTGCCAGATGATTTTTAACCGTAAGTAGCCCCAGCCTATATTTTAGGAACTGCAACTTAATGAAGGCTGGATAGCCTGTTGCAAAATAGTTTTGAAGGATAAGAGTTATATAATTTTTAAGCTTGATCCATCCATGTGCTCTTTTGGATAGTGTTGCCCTATCATCCATTGAAGACTGATTTTAAGAGACTTTATAACTGGACGCTTGAAGGTCTGGGAACTGTTAGGTGATTCCCAGAGTTCTGTTAGTCCTGTGAGATTGGGAGACTCTTGTAGGTACACTCTTGCCAGTGAAGTAATACGGTGCTGTAGTTCTTCCCATAGCATATGGTTCAGGGTGTTTGGTTCAGCTTTCTGAATCTTGTTCCAACATGTTATGTATGCTCTGGGCCTGGCTAGCGACTGTTTTAACTATCCAAATTCCAGTATTATATGGGCTGGTGAGGTGTAGTTGGGCAAAGAAAAAATAGTTCTATAGACTTGGATTATTGTGGTATCAAGAATGCTAGCATCTCGTCCTCTTAATGCTTCGCTTCTATATGAAATTGTTGGCAGAAGTTTCGCTCTTGCAACTTCGAGAAGAGGCTTCAGTGAAGAGCTGGCTAGTTTTCTCTTCAGGTTTTTCAGTGCTATAGCCAAAGCTAGGCCTTTCCTTCTTCTCACCTCCTTCTTGGCTGTGAAGGTGCCTTTCCTATCAATAATGACTCCAAGATATTTATATTCCTCCATGTTTTCCAGGCGGCTGTCACTCCCAAAGAAAGCCTGCATTTGAGTTTTCTTGCTGTTATAGACCATGATTTGTGTTTTGCCAAGATTTATTGTCAGGCGGGTAACGTGTAAATATGTTTTCAAGATATTTAGGAGCCGCTGAAGGCCCACCTGAGTGCGCCATACCAACACCATGTCATCGGCATATTAAAAACTAGATGATACTGTTCCACCTCATTTCGGAGCGTGGAAGTTATCATTTGTAGTTGTTCAGTCAGGTCAACCAAAAAGAGGTTAAATAAAGCTGGGGCCAAGACGCATGCTTGTTTTAGACCGCATGTAGTTTTAATTTTGCGGGAAAGGTGCGTTCCTGCACCTATCTTAACTTGAACCCATGTTTCACTATGCAGTATTATCAGTAGGTTAAGCAGTTTTTGTGATATTCCCCAGCTAGGTAGCTTCTGCCACAACCTCCCTCGGTCTACACAGTCAAAGGCTGCTTTACAGTCAATGTAACAAAAGAATAGAAGTGTTCCAGATGCGAGGGCAGCCTCCATCAGTAAAGAAATTGCTAGTATGTTTGTGATCGTGTCAGATGATTTTTGAAACCCAGTCTGATTGTATGGTATGATGGCATTGTTGGAGGCCCATGCTGTTAACTCTTCAAGTATGATTTCAGCGTAGTATTTGGCATCGTTATCAGTTAACGTTATTAAATTGTAGTTTACTGGAGAAGACCTATCCCCTACTTTAAAGATTGGTGATATGATCAAGCCTTTCCATGTCACTGGTATGTTATATATGTTCCTGACCTGTGTGAATACTGGTGCCAACATTTCTGCCCAGAGGTCTGGATAGTGTTTGAACACCGCCGGGGGAATGCAATTAGGGCCAGGAGCTCCTTCTTTTCTCCCTTTGTATTTTCGTTTTTTGAGGCTTACTGTGTCAATCTCAGTCTGCCCTTCATCTTTTGCTGTCGTTGAACTATCTAACTAGCTAACTGTCTGCTGGTTATCTATTTCTTCATGGTTATAGTGATATTTTAGATAATGGGCCCATGTAGCTTTGGTAATGTACGAGTCAATGCCTCTATGTCCGGGTTTAAGAAGTTGGCCCATCGTAGTCCAGACTTGTGCATTATTGTTGTGTTTCAGATCAGTATGTAACTTGGCCCAGAGTTTGTTGTCCTGATCCCTCTTTTTTGACCACCTTAACTTTTAGGTCTGTTTTTTATGAAATCTTAGAGCCACGAGGGCAGTCAAATCTCTTGATCATTTCCTTAGGGTTTGAAGAGCTTTATTTATTTCAGTTGTGTGCTCCCGGAATGCAGGGTCATGTAAAACGCTGATGGCCTCCTTCAGAACTTCATTGCCATGACCAGGTTTGTTAATTGTGGTGTATGTTTCCTGAAGTACTTCTATAAAGATTTCCCATGTGTTTACCCAGTGTATTCTTTACTTATATAGTTCTGTATTATGTCCCCCATGGTTACAGGCACTTGTTCAAGAAAAGCTGGTGTAGACTTAATACGTCGATAATTTTAAGTGTAGGCTTCATCTGCTGTCTCACTAATGTATTTTGGGAAACTGAGAGTTGAAGAGAATGTGACCTTGCTGGAGCGGGTAGTACAACATTTTGTATACCCCCCCATTCTGCATGTTTATATTAATCAGAATAATCAACTAATAGTAATATTATTAATTCGTTTGAAGTGGAGACTTACCAATTATATTAACAAAAGAATTACACGTGGGATTTGCATTTTGCATGGCTAAACTAATTGTATACTAATATATGTACGCATACTAATGGTAGAAAATTAGAATATTGCATGATATATGTTGCTTTTGTGATGTACACATAGGGGAATTAGTGAGGGTTTAACATTTTATTAGCCATTTCTATGTTTTAATTACGTGTTTGTGTTTGTTTTGCTTAAGTTGACCATTTGGGCCTTCATTAAGATGGCTGTCTGAGACGTACAACGTGACTGTTGCTGTCTCTCGAGGTTCTGAGTGAAGTGCGCATGCACCACCACCAGCAACAATGGCCTCGTCCTGACCCCAGAAGATGTTCCCACCAAGGACACCCTGGGAGCTTCGCCAGGACCACAACAATAAACGGAACCAGCAAGTGCGATGACTTAATCTTGCGGACTATGTGAGAACTTTACCAAGTGACCCCACATCCACCAATGAGGACTGTCTAAAAACTCAATCTTGTTACATTTTGACATTAGTTCCATTATAAAAGTAGGTAGACAATGCAAATTAGAAATCTCTTTTCCTTTTGGACGAACTTTCATTTTCCTGACGTTATGCTGACGGAGAGGACGGTGACACTGCTGGATGGCTGTTATCCTGAATCTTTGAGAGACTGAATTGCGGCCTGACTTTGATGAATTTAAAGATTTTTCCACGACTTGACTGACTTAGAGGACGACTATTAGCCAGATTAGGTAAATATGATGTTCTGCGGTTTGGATGATGATTTTTAACAATTTTCTAATTTAATTAGATAAACGATGTTTTGATTAATTGATAAATGTGTTGTGTCGATTATTTGAAGAAACTAGAATAAGGAATGAGTAGAGATAAATGAATTGAATCACTAAATCATATATACAACTAACTGATTCATCACCCGATGAGGGGAATATCACAAAGTTGGAGTTAATAAAAGTACTCAATGTGCAGTAGAGTTTAGGTGAAAAGATATTCCTTTCATGTCAGCGTTTGGAAACTTATCCCTCTAGGGAAGCAGATCAATGAAGTATGAGTGTTGGTGTTATGGGCCCCACCAATGAATGTATTTGAGTGAATATGTTATTGCGTTATTTGGTCTGTGACGAAGGGTGAATTAGAATTTCCACGCTGCAGCAGTTTACCTGGTAGCAGAGTTATGGTTGTTATTGTTTTGGTTTGGTGAATATAGCTTGAAAATTGCTTATTGATTATTGGTTATTGATTGATATTGGTTTATGTATTAACACTCTATGTTGAGTCGCGTCGAGTTCTATGTTATTTGCACGTCTTCTGGGATGTAGGAAGTCGGAAGTTTGTAATGGTTACGTAGTAGAGCAGAGGTAAGCGCTGCTCTCAGGAAATACGGAATTGTTGTTGCCCTGTAGGTACACAGGGAGAAACGTGTAACGATTGAAGTTGCACGACGCATTGTCTGGGTTCGATTCGGTGACATTGTCGTATGTTGCCATTAGAGACATTTTCTGTGTGAGAGAAGTGTATGATAGCGAAGGTCACCTGTGAAATTTTGGTCTTAGGTACCAGGAGTCCAAATGGCATTCCGATAACGCTTATCACTGGAAAGGTAATAGGTGTTCTCTGAGCTTGCTAGAAGGATAAAGTAGAGGGAAGTGCTACTTTGTTAACGTATGTCATAATTCTGTAGTAGGACAGACTGTTCGCTGTTCTCGGGAAAGACAGGATTCTGTGTGAATGTACTACATTTTCTCGTATGAAAGAGCGTGAATGTAAAGGCATTCGGGTTAATTGTGAAACTCTAGTTTTATTTCTCAGGAGCATTGGGTCTCCAACTATGTGTCTTAATTCTGGAGAAACGGTTAGCTAATGCTTGTTAGAAGGGTAAAGTAGAGGGATGTGCTACTTTATCAATGGAATTAACGATTCCGTAGTAGGACAGAGGTAAGCGCTGCTCTCGGGAAAGACGGAATTCTCGTGAGAAAGGTCTATTGCTATTCTATGGTTAGCGAAGCGGACAATGGTGGTGTTTTTGTGTTGTTGCTAACAGAATTGTAAATTTGAAACAAAACTTACCGAGTGGATTTTGTGAAGGAGTGGTAGACAGGAGCAGGAGCTGCGGCAGCGGCTGCTGACGTCAGAATGACCGCGCTGGGATTGGACAGTCGGTCAGAAACGTAGAACGCTCCAGATTGGTGTGTTAGTGTGCACCGCGCTAGGAGTGGAGAAGCATAGGGTGACGTAGACGCTCCCTATTGGTGCGTTAGTGTAAGTGGCGCAGGGATTGGAGAATTGTAAAGGTGACATAGACGTTCCATATTGGTGCGTTAGTGTGAGTCGCGCTACAATTGGACAGAATAACGGTACAGTTGTAAGGAGAGACTAGCGATGCACGGAAGATAGGAAAATGTATTACGATCCACCAGAAAAGGAGAAAAAGTCCTGGTTTGGTAGAATTAAAAAGTGGTTTAAAAAGGACAAACCGATTGTAACTAGGGAAGGACAGTTACTTCCTCCACCGAAAACCCCTGCATCCTTTATGGCTGCGAAATATGGATATCACACCTGTATTTGGTTAGACAATTGGGTCAAGTATACTGAAAAGGACGGAGTGTTGGCTCTTCCAGAACATGGTTCATTTAATTTGGCAGTTTTGAGAAATTTAAGAGAGAAAATGATGAATTTAGAACCAAGACCTAGACCGATACAATTGAAGCATTGACAGAGTGGGAAGATGAGATGCATGACCGAGAAAGACAGAGAAGTGGCAAAGGATATAGGTACAGGTTTGGTAGGTCATACGGGCATGAGACTCATGATGATCGAATGAGAAGGTGGCGGAATGCGAGTATGACTGAGGGTTTGTTTCCCGTAAGAGCTGCAAGAGAGAATGAAGGAAGAAAGTGCGTAGAAAAGAGACATAATGTGGAATCGAGAGGGTATGGAGTGAATGAATCAGAGGACGATGTTCTTGATGACATGTTCTATAAAAATCCACCCCCATATCGGCTGAACCAGAAATGTTAACCCCCAAGTGCCCCAATGAAAGAAAGAAAGATTTGTGAAAAAACAATTCTATTAGAGAAGTAGAGAAGAAGTCCGGAGGTAAAATAAACGATGAAAATTCAGCAAAACTAGCAAAGACAACTCTAGACATAACAGAGAAAATAAGAGAATTGACCAAAAATCTGGAAGCTGTAAAAGTTCCAGTAACGATAGGTCCAGTAATGCCTATTTTTGATAAACAGAAAGATAGCGAACATTGTTTGACGGTTCCTTATAAAAGTAATAAACAGATTGAACAAACAAAAATGAGTCAAACTGATAATCCATGGAGACAGACAATGAGTATGATTGAACCGAATGTTTCAAATAACCCGTTTGTAGGTCAGAACTGTGCAGAAAGGCGTATGACAACAGTGGAGTCAATATTAGAAACTCAAAAGGATTTTGGACAAGGAAATGTAGAGAAGTCAGTACGACCATCTACAGAGGAATTGAGTGAATGGTTGAGAAGCTTGCAAAAGAAAGACAAAGAATCTCAGTCAATAGATGTGGCCAAACTACGAATGGTACTGGAAGAGTTAATAGTAGGAACTATCCCTACGGAAAAGTTAAAAACTTACCAAGATGAGGAGTTGTTATTTCTGTGTAAAAGCATAACGTGGAGAGAAAAAAGTCTCCATGAAAGATTAGAAGAAGTGGCAAATGAAATGGGTATTGATATTGAAAAGGTAAAAGCTCTACAGAAACCATATCGGGTAGATTTCACTGAAAAAGACATTGAAAACATGAATACCACAGGACGAATGGGTCAGATTAAGGAAATAATTATTGTTTTGAGAAAACGGGGAGATGTGGACAAATGGAAAAGTAGATGGTATCGAAAACAAGATGATGTTTCAGATAAAACCTTTTCAGCTTTCCCTGTTAGAGAAAAAGAGAAGGTTGTGACAGAATGCCCTATGAGAGAAATTCTAGGAGGAGGATATGTACATGTTCCATGGACTAGGCAAGATATTTTATCATTTACAAATGACTTCCCTCGACTACGTGAAAAACCAGTCGAGTGGTATAGACAGGTGGACAGATTTGTAAAATTGTCCAAAGTATTGTGGATTGATCTAAATAGCTTGTTTGACATAATAGTACCAGCAGATCTATGGACCGAGTGCAAAATCATGATAGATTGGCCGACACAAGAATACCTAAGGGATCCAAGAACAGGGGCTCCAAACCCTGAGGTAATGAAGAAATACGAACAGGTTATGGCATTTCTGAAAAACAAAGTACCTCCTAAAGAGACAGACTGGCTAAAAATTGACAGACCACATCAGGAAAGCAAAAAGTCAGTACATGCCTCTTATGAGAGGTTAATTTTGGCCTTTAAACAATTTAGTGGAGATGAAAAGCTAAGTGAAAAGGATTTAAGTCATTTTGTACACAGGTTTGTATATGGTCTTCGCCCAGAAATTAGTGAGATGATAAAACAGCATACCGTAGACTGGCAAAATAAGAAAATAGACGAAGTACTGAGACATGCTAAATATTTCAGTGATGAGATTGAAGCAAATCAGCGAAAATTGAAAGAAAAGGCTATGTGGGCACAAGTAAAGGTAGCAGAGAGACAGGAAGCGCAATTAGCAGAACAAGCAGGTTTAAGACCAACATTTTATCCTGGGAAAGGTAAAGGAAATATCGAGGAAGCTAAGAAGAAATTTCCATGTCATAATTGCGGTAGGATAGGGCATTGGAAATCCGAGTGTAAATTTCCCCCGAGTACTAACAATGAAAATGCATCATTGAATCCACAGGTGCAGAATGAGGTGAGTGGTCAACCGCAGCGACAGCAGCAGGTTGTAACACAACAGAATCAGGTGCCAAAACCACCTTTTCCACAGAACAAAAATTCCCAGAAGTATAGTAAGGAAACTGGATTCTACAATGAAGAACAGGTAAATAAACCGCCACACGCTAGCGCTGCTTCGCAGTATTGGCTGCAACGCAATGAAAGCGATTCAGAAGAGGGTTATTGACGGTGCTGAAAGGAGGAAGAAGAGTGCGTACTTGGCGCAACTCTAGAAGTAGACCAGACAGGCCCATTTGTAGATGGAAAAGTTAATGATGAAAATATTACTTTCCTAGTTGATCCTGGTGCTACTCGATCAACTGTTAGATCAGCTGATATCAAGAATCTTCCTCTCTCGGATAAAATGATCCAAGTAGTTGGTGTATCCAACAGACAGATTAAAACTTACCTTACAGAACCAGTGAAAGTTAGCATAGGAAATTTTCTGAAATGCACTGTTTTGTCGTGTGCGACACCAGTCCTGTGAACTTGTTAGGTAGAGATTTATTGTGCAAGATGAACTGCACTATATTTTGTAACCCAGATGGATTAGCATTTGAAACACTAGATGATGATGTGCTGTATAAAATGACAATGGCAAACAGGGAGAAGGAGGTTACTGGAACCTATGCTGTATTTAACCCTGACGAATTACCTAAAGAATTAAAACAATCTGTTAAAGCAGAAGTTTGGGATTTCACCGGAGAAGACGTAGGATTAACCCCTTCGGTGCTCATGACGGAACGGTTCCGTCATGAGCCACGGTTGAGCTGTGCTCATGACGGAACCGTTCCGTCATGACCACGCCCGCGCAAGATTCCGTCAGCACAGCGGCGGAATCTGCGCAGCATGGAAGGGGTTAATGAGAAATGTAGATCCAGTAAAGATAACAGTAAAAGAAGGAGTAAGTTATCCAAACGTCCCTCAATATAAATTGACACCTGAAATAATCGAAGGAGTTACTCCTGTGATTGAGAAAATGATAAAACAAGGAATTTTGAGAGAAATAATGAGTAGTCCATGTAATTCACCAATAATGCTGTCCCATTGTACCGAATCCATCTGTGATTTTATATCAGATTCCCCATGACGCAGAATGGTATACAGTGATTGATCTATGCAATGCTTTCTTTTCCATCCCCTTGCACCATGACAGTCAGCAAATTTTTGCTTTTCGTTTCAGTGAGCGTATTTTGGCGTGGTGCCGAATTCCACAGGGGTATACAGAAACCCCTCAATATTTAATCAGCTATTGAAGAAGTCTTTGGAAAGTCTAGAAATGCCCGAAAATTCTGTACTAGTTCAATACATCGATGACCTACTTGTGGCATCGAAAACCTGTGATGCTTGTGAGGTAGACACGGTAGCCTTGCTAAATCATTTGGCAGACGGAGGACTAAAAGTGTCACCATCGAAATTACAATTTTGTAAGAAGGAAGTACAATATTTAGGACATAACATTGAAAAACGACTGAGAAGAGTAACCATAGACAGAATCAGGATCATAAAGAGAATGAGTCCACCTATGACCCAAAGAGAAGTGAGAATGTTTCTGGGAATGGTTGGATATTGTCGTCAATGGATTAGCAATTTTCCGTTGATCGCAAAACCTTTGGTACGACTGACAAGAAGTGATGTGAAAGATCCCATTGATTTGAATAAAGAGGAATTGGCAGCATTCAAAAGATTGAGAGATGGGTTGTGTGAAGCACCTGCATTGGGTATGCCTGATTATGAAAAATAATTTGAGTTGTATTGCAGTGAGAGAAATGGATGTGCACTCTCTGTTCTAGTACAGAAGCATGGAAAACTGAGGAGACCAATCGCATATTTTTCATCAATGTTGGACCCAGAAGCTGTAGCCCTACCTGGGTGTTTGAAAGCAGTAGCTGCTACATGTCGAAGTTTGGAACAGAGTGAGGGAATTGTGATGGGATATCCTGTGAAAGTGTTTGTACCTCATGATGTGGCGATCCTTTTAACAAAGAGTCGTACTCAGTATATGACACATAGTCGGCTGACTAAGTATGAAAAGGTCATATTAGGTGCAACAAATGTAAGTCTTGTGAGATGCGTGAATGTGAATCCTTCAACATTGCCTGATGCAGAGAATGTGGAAGTAAGAGATGAAGCAGATCACAACTGTTTGGATGTACTTGATTTTTGTACAAAACCACGACCTGGCATAAAAGATGAACCCTTACCAGAAAGTGATTTTGTTATGTTTGTCGATGGATCTTGTTTGAGGACAGATGATGGAGTGTTAAGTGTAGCATATGCGGTATGTACAGTTGCAGCAGCAGTAAAGGAGTAAAATCGGCCCAAGTAGCTGAACTTGTTGCTTTGACGAGAGCATGCAAGATTGGGAAAAGTGTGAGAGTGACTGTGATAACTGATAGCCAGTAAGGCTATGGAGTTGTCCACGACTTCGGCCAGATATGGCTGCAGAGAGGTTTCCTAACCTCAAGTGGAACTCCCATTAAGAATGCTGAAGTGGTTGGAAAGTTGCTTGAGGCGATACAGCTGCCTAGGCAATTGGCTGTTGTAAAGTGTGCTGCCCATAGTCGCAATGGTGATTATATTGCCACTGGAAACAAATTTGTAAATAACATGGCACAATACTGTGCACGAAATCAGAATTCAATCAATCGGGCTAAGGAAAAGGAAGTGATTTCTTGCTTTCCAATGTTTACTAACACTGTGTGAACATGGGAAGAAGTAAGACAATTGCAGGAAGAAGCAGGAGAGGAGGAAATAAAACAGTGGGTAAAAGCAGGATGTGCACCAAGAGAGAAAGATCATGTGTGGGTCTTTTGAGATGGAAGACCAGTCATGCCTGATAGCATGATATCTGCCATGGCACGGATGTATCATGGACAGGGACACATAGGGAGAGACGCTATGATCAGGTCCTTTAAGCAAACCTGGTATAATGCAAAGTTCAGACTTGTAGCAGAAAGTCTTTGTCAGAGATGCCTCATATGTCAGCAATACAATCCAGGAAGAAAGACAGTAGTGAGTCTAGGAACAATAGGTCGAGAAGGAGGGCCTTTTACCAGAATGTAAGTGGATTTCATTGAAATGCCTCCCTGTAACAGGTTGAGGTATGTCTTGGTTATGGTCTGTCTATTTTCCAGGTGGGTAGAGGCATTTCCAACAAGAAGAAATGATGGGATGACAGTGGCAAAATTACTTTTGAGGGAATTTATCCCTAGATTTGGGTTCCCAGTGACAATTGAATCAGACCGAGGAGGACATTTTCATAATGAGATCATAAAATTGATTTATGAAGCATTGAATGTACGACAAAAACTACATTGTGCCTACCGACCAGAGGCTTCTGGTCTGGTGGAACACATGAATGGTACTATCAAAAACAGAATAGGGAAAATGTGTTTAGCCACAGGTATGAAATGGCCTGATGTCTTGCCTCTAGTACTCATGACTATTGGATCAATTCCAGACAGAACTACAGGGTTGAGTCCACATGAAATCATCATATGACGAGCCATGCGCCACGTGTTTATACTAGTCAACAAGCTGATGACTATAACTGATTACATGGTGTTGGAATACTGTAAAAGCCTGGCTGACGCAGTTCATTCTGTGTTTCATCAGGTTGGAGCAGATGCCGCCACCCTTGAAAAGAAGCCAGCCCATGATCTAAGCCCAGGGGACTGGGTAAGGATAAAAGTCCACAGAAGAAGAAACTGTTTGGTTCCCAGGTGGGGAAAACCAAGACAAGTCATCTTGACCACAACAACAGCTGTGAAGTGTGCTGGATTGAAGAACTGGATCCATGCAAGTCATACTTTGAGAATTCCAAATGCAGTCGACAGCACAGAAAAGGATTTTTTTAATGAATCAGAATCCAGTACTGAGTCAGATGACGGAGAGCCAAAATGCAAAGAAAACCCTGAAAGGGGGGAAACAGAACCAAGTTTAACTTTTGTCCCCAGAAGTAATTCCCTGAGGAGAAGGTTACAGATTTCTGATACCAGTTCAGACTCAGAGACAGAACAAAGAGCACAATCTTCCAGGAAAGAACAAAGAAAGAACAAAGAAAAGGACAGTGAAGAGACGATAAAAGAGATTCATGAGAAGGAAGTGCCAGATGAAAGATTGAGAGAAATTCCACCTGAAACAACACCTTTATATGACAGGTGCCAGATACAGAGAGAGAGGGAAAGATTATTGCGGAAGACCCCCGTGGAGGTGTAGGGAACTCCAACATCCAGTTAGAAGCAGGGACAAGTAGTCAGCAGGAAGATTGCGTGTCGGAGATTCGAGGAGGGACAGAAGTAGGGAAAACAAAAGAAGTGGTGGAAAAAGAAACTATTGAGAGTAAAAAGCAAGTTGAAACAGAGTCAGAAGAAAGCGAAGATGAAGTACCTGAAGGTCAAGTTCTAAGAAAGAGAGCTTGGAGAACTGAAACGAATGATAAAGGGAGTAAATTGTAAAGAGCTGCAAAGGACGATGTTTGGCCGAATAAAATAAAAAGATTGAGATATCGACTGACACGAGTAAATTCACCAAGGGCTGAATAGGTGAATGAAGTGACGAGTCAGGAGAAATCAAAAGAAGAAGAAACAATTGTAGTTAAAGAAAGCAAAAGAACAAGGAAACCTAACCAGAAGTATAAATCACCGGAATGGACGTATGTGGCCCTGCCTGAAGTAAAAGAAGAGGCGGATAGCCAAGGAAATCTAGAGGTGGTTGTACCAGAAGTGGTTGAGGAAGACGAAGAATCGGAAATCCTGAGAGTTATCTTGTCCGATATTGGAGAAGAAGCGGATGTTCAGGACATTCTGTATAACGAAAACGAAGGAAAAGTGAAAGATGATGGAATGCCAAACTGAATGAGACAAGAAAACTACTGATGGAAAGACAATAAAATACTGAAAAAGACAAAAACTGGTAGAACCAAGTAGGTGCTTAGAGCCTTGAGTTAGAAAACTAGTTGTGAAGTAGAAGAGGCTAAGTCAAAAGACACGGTCCATTTTAGCTAAGATGGCAAACATAGATAGTAGCAAAGGTAGATTTACATTTTTAAGGAGATGGTGCAAAATGTGTTGTTGTTGTACAGGATTATTAATGCTTCTATGGAGTATACTTGCTCTACTAATCTCATTTAAAGTTACTATAACTATGTTAGAAGGACATAGTGAAAACATAACTAATATAGGGAAAATTCAAAAGATAGTTCCAACTAGAATAGATAAAAATTATTTACATAAAGACAGGTCTATAACAGATTTTTCTAATAATGTGTTTTCAAAATTGTTGTATGAATATGTAAAGACAATGGACGTAAGGGACTGCTACGTGTGTATGCAGTTACCTGCCTCTGTATCGGAGGGAGTGACTTATCATCACCTTCCAGTAACTTATGGAATAACATGTAGTGTGGTAGCTAGTTTATTTTATCAAACAGGTAAATTAGAGTATTATTTTTCAGATGTAGATACTATATTTTCACAAGTACCGTCAATTAACAAACTAAACAAGGTAAAACCTGCAAAGGTGAATTTTTCTTAGAGACTAAAGGACTAACATTAGAATACATATTTAGAAATAATTTGACTTGCAGTTTAAAGAAAGAGGAAAAGACATTTTTAGATATGGTTGAAGAAAGGAGATTGAAAATGCAAAGAAAGGCTTCAGAAGGAAAAGTGGAAAAGACAGTATGGGATGTAGAAATGGAAAAACACTTGAAAGGGGAAACGAGTCCAACTATGGCTTTAGATTGACCTCAGAAAGGGAAATTGTGTATTAGAAGGAATCAAACATCATATGATAATTATTTTGTAGGGAATAGTGAGTGCCATGATACATACCGAATCATGGGTGGATGGGGATTTAAAGGTGGAAAAGATCCAGTTTTTCCAGGACTGTATTTCATTTGTGGGAACAGAGCATATTACCGCTTGCCAGACCATTGGTATGGCACATGTTATGTTGGCCTGGTTTTTCCAAAGATTTTTCATATGGATAGAGGAGAAGATGGTGTACATAGTTTAGGTAGTTATTTAGCACGTAATAAGAGAGAATCTTGGACAGAAATTGTGGGTGACAATTTTGGAGCATTGATACCCGCAGTGGGAATATCTCTGAATGCAAACAAAATTAGAAGACTTTCAACAGTAGTGTATCGCTTGTCAACAAGCACCGCTGGAGGTTTCTTATTGATAAATACTGAAATGGTTGCCATGCGTGCTATGGAAATGCAAAATCAACTTGCCCTTGATATATTATTGGCAAAAGAGGGGGGAGTCTGTGGAATGCTGAAAGTTCAACATTGTTATACTTACATTCCTGATGAAAGTAAAGATTTGAAAATTTATATTAAAAATATTACAGAATTGCATGACAAAATTGCACCACTGGAGGTTGAAGGTGTTTGGGAAAAGATTGGAAAGAAATTATCAGCTATTAAAGATTTTGTAGTAAAACTAGGTAGTACATTTTTAGGTAAGATATTATTTCCATTAACATGTGTGATTTTCTTAGTCTTAATTATTAGATTAGGATGTATTTGTCGTAAAAAGGATAAAAATCAGAAAAGGTTAAAAAGAGAAAATTTAAGGAGAAGAGATAAGAAACAAGAAAGAGAATTTGAAGAAATAGAATTGGAGGAAATTAAGGACAGTATGTATAAAACAGCAAAAAGAGAAGAAACAGGGGCAACTGAAATATGAATACCAACAAGAAATCACTTTGATATTCCGTAAAAGGGATACAAAATTTTGTTGGTGTGGTGATATAATCACCAAATGTGGGATAGCTGGAGCCGGTAGTACAACATTTTGTATACCCCCCCCCCATTCTGCATGTTTATATTAATCAGAATAATCAACTAATAGTAATATGATTAATTTGTTTGAAGTGGAGACTTACCAAATATATTCACAAAAGAATTACACGTGGGATTTGCATTTTGCATGGCTAAACTAATTGTATACTAATATATGTACGCATACTAATGGTAGAAAATTAGAATATTGCATGATACATGTTGCTTTTGTGATGTAAATTGTAAGTTGCACCAGATGACATCACTGGGTGAATATAAACGCTTTGAATGTTGCTATTCTGCTAGATAATTACACATAGGGGAATTAGTGAGGGTTTAACATTTTATTAGCCATTTCTATGTTTTAATTACGTTTTTGTGTTTGTTTTGCTTAAGATGACCATTTGGGCCTTCATTAAGATGGCTGACTGAGACGTACAATGTGACTGCTGCTGTCTCTCGAGGTTCTGGGTGAAGTGTGCATGTGCCACCGCCAGCAACAATGGCCTCGTCCTGACCCCAGGAGACGATGTTCCCACCAAGGACACCCTGGGAGCTTTGCCAGGACCACAACAATAGACTGTCTTTAAAAAACCAGAACCAGCAAGTGCGATGACTTAATCTTGCAGACTATGTGAGAACTTTACCGAGTGACCCCAAATCCACCAATGAGGACTGTCTAAAAACTCAATCTTGATACATTTTGACATTAGTTTCATTATATAAGTAGGTAGACAATGCGAATTAGAAATCTCTTTTCCTTTTGGACGAACTTTCATTTTCCTGACGTTATGCTGACGGAGAGGACGGTGACACTGCTGGACAGCTGTTATCCTGAATCTTTGAGAAACTGAATTGCGGCCTGAATTTGATGAATTTAAAGATTTTTCCACAACTTGACTGACTTAGAGGACGACTATTAGCCAGATTAGGTAAATATGATGTTCTGCGGTTTGGATGATGATTTCTAACAATTTGCAAATTGAATTAGATAAACGATGTTTTGATTAATTGATAAATGTGTTGTGTCGATTATTTGAAGAAACTAGAATAAGGAATGAGAATAGATAAATGAATTGAATCACTAAATCATATATACAACTAACTGATTCATCACCCAATGAGGGGAATATCACAAAGTTGGAGTTAATAAAAGTACTCAATGTGCAGTAGGGTTTAGGTGAAAAGATATTCCTTTCATGTCAGCGTTTGGAAACTTATCCCTCTAGGGAAGCAGATCAATGAAGTATGAGTGTTGGTGTTATGGGCCCCACCAATGAATGTATTTGAATGAATGTGTTATTGCGGTATTTGGTCTGTGACGAAGGGAGAATTAGACTTTCCACGCTGCAGCAAACTCTTGCGGAAGATGGTCACTACCCGGTCTATCTGAGATTTGGAATGAATGAACAAATTGAAATGTGGATAAGGATACAAAAGTGTAATCGATACAGTAGCTAGATCGGTTTGAGTAGAGAGTGGCGGTCAGAGGGTTGTCTTTTTGGAACCTGCCATTCCGAACCCTGAGGCTTAGATGTTCTATGTCTTCCAATAGTTCACTCCCGAGTTTTGTTTGGTGACTGGTTGTATTTCTGCCTTGTTCGGGTATTTCTTATAACACAGTTTGAGCTATTGTTAGGTTGCCAGTGGATATGGCAAGTAAATGTAGGTTAAAATCCCCAGATATAACTAGATGGATTGAGTCTTCCTCTTCAACTAGCCTTGTTATTTCTTGCACTAGCACTTAACAGTATTTAAGTTTACTGTTGTGATGGATATAAACATTAATGAGGATTACGTCAACAGTGGCTCCTTTGATTATGATGGAGCATTTAGTTGCATTCATTCCTGTCAATTTAATATCCAATGCTGTTGCTGAGGCAACGCTGGCTATTCAGATATAAGTAACCAGACCTCCTGAAAGGTGACCATATTTTGCCAGTTTCACAGCTGGAGTGCTAAAGCTTGTGTAGCCTTGGATGTTGACGGGATCAGCGGACCAGGTCTCCTGAAGCAAGATGATATCAAAGGACTTCAGATAATTATACAGATCTGGGCCATTAATGTTCCATGAGCACAAGCAACATAGTCTGGGAGTTAGTCGGACTTGGGGTTCCTGGGCAATTTTCGGTCATGTAGACATTTGCGTACGTCTGATTATTCTGACTATATCACCTATAATTCCTTGGGGTCTGATTTGGGGAGTTTGTTCTATCTCCACGTGGCTTCTGTTTTTGGGATGGAGAGTTTCTTCTGGACCCTTTGATCCCTTGAACACTGATGTAGTAGCTCTTTGCTGCAGGTCTGACATCCTTTTGTAGCTTTGAGGGAGAATCGGCATAGGGAATCAAATCGTTTGACAGGGGATGACCTTAATGTCCCATTTTTGGAGAGCTGGTCCTTCTGAGTAGTAGTCTTAGTTACTTCCCCGCCAGGTGCTTTGTTGGAGCTTTCAAACTGTATTGCCACAAGATCTTTTGATGATAGGTTGCTTAGTCTTGGGATAGCAGCTATTAGCCTGAGGCTGTTACCCCTGTTTAAAATATCATAACTTCCTATGGAATCGTATTCCGGTATAAAAACTAGTGATTGGGTGTTATCGTCTAGACCTTTTATGGGAGTCAGACAGATCACTGAGTCTGCAAACTCTTTAACATGTATTAAGGTGTTAAGGGTGCATTCTTGCAGTTTAGTGCTGGGCCTAGTGATTTCATTTTGCCCATTAGGAGTAGTATTATGCTGAATACTGAATTGGGGATTCCTAATTGAATCTAGAGTTGTTGAGGAAATTAATGGTTTACCAGTTTTTCCTGTAGGGTGGAGTTATTTCCAATTCTCAGTGGAGGCAAGGTTTCTTCAGTGCTGTGTTGGTTTATCTGCTTGGGATCTGTGAGGCTGTCCGTGGAACAAGCATAATGGCTTCCACTCCCACCACTCTTTGTGTTAAGGCGTACTTTTTAAGGTTCATATTTGGCAAATGTGTTTGTACAAGAGTACCTCCAGAAGAAATCACTGATGGGTTTGACTAGGTTCAATCGACTGTTTTCTAAGCCCAATATTGGACTGATCCAATGGGTTGTTCATCCCTCAGTTTGCCCAGATCTTTGTCGGATGAATCCAGCAAGAATGGTCCGGTGGTTTGTTTTTCCCCCTGTGTGGCCAAATGGATAGTTGGAGCCATCATTTTGGTGGTTCTTGTTTTTATATCAAATAGGGGATAACATTTTGTTTGGGTGGCAAGTTTTTTATTCTGCCCCTTCCTCCTTTGAGGCCGTCTGTATTTGGCATTTTCCTTTATATTTTCCAAACCACTTAGACTAGTGTTGATTTCAGTATCTTGCTGACGGGAAGAGGTTGGGTTGGCTTTTGATGTTACATGTATTTCTGAGTTTTGATGTGATTGTTCCATACGTCTACTTTTGCCTTCGATGACTGAGGCGGTGCATAGATGAACATCAGATTTCAATGGGCATTGAGATTGTTGAATCTTCCTGGACTGGTTTTCTCCCTGGCTTCTTGTATTTTATTTAACATTTTAGGGACAGTTGGCAGTTTTTCGATAATGTTTGTGCAAGGACACTTTATTTGAGTAAAAGAGGAGCCTTTCTGTACCTTTCTTATTAGGGAGTTTAACTCTCCTAATATGCACTCAATCCCTGCTACATAACTGCCAACATATTAAGTATTGAAAGTTGAATATCCATCTTATTTGACTGGAACTGCAGTGCTTCTGCTGAGAGCTGAACCATATTTAAGAGAGATGCCCAAGCCATGTTAGAGGGAGGTAATTTTTCTGCACTTGCCTCATGCTCACTACCTTCAGCACTGTGTTCCGAGTGTGATCGCCAGGTGGTCGGAGTGATTTATCGTTGACCTGCGTGTATGCTACAAGTATTTCATCCCATTCTGGTGTTTTTAGATATGAGAGTGGTTCACTGTCTCTCTTCGATTTTGTCTTGGGTTAAGGGGGATGTTTTTGGTGAGGGTCCTGTACTTTCTTGTAAAGGGCTAGTGATCGAAGTGCTTTTAAGATTCCCAGGGCTATTTGTGGTTATTGAACTTCCCTTGGGGAACATGTGTGGCCGATAATAGTCTTGCATACTGCTAATAGCTTGTGTGAAGGGAAAAATCACACTGCGTTCTTCATGTTCTCCTTGTCTATCTTGTGGGAAGCTTAGATTAAGTTTGCCAGTCCTTAAACTTGTAGGGGGATCTGCTAGTGTACTGTTTCCCATGTCAAAGTGTTGAGCAGAGTTTATGGTTAAAATTGGCAATTGAGTAGGTTGAGTAGATTCAAGGGTTGGTGGATTGATGAAGGTTGAAGGCAGAGCAGATAATGCTAGACCATTTGGAGGATCATAAATTAAGGGAAATTGTGATCCCTTAAGTTTTTCTTTTCTTGAAAGGTTAGAATTTAATAATGGGAGAGGGGGTCCCTGGTCAGTTGGTGGGTCAGAAATTAAAGGAATTTGTAGTCCAGTGAGATTTTCATTGATTAAAAAAAGCTCTGATCCAGCATTTTTTAGGAAATTAAATTTGATGTAGATTTTAGGCTGTTTTGAATGCTTAACATCTGTGTGAGTCCCAAGTTCCCCTTGAAAAAATGTTGTTTCTGCTTGGTTTGAAAAGTCAATTAGAGGACTTTCTTTTTTTTGAAGCATTGACTTGGCTTTGGATTTTGTTCCTTTCACAGTCTTAACATTGCCAGGGGGGCTGTTATCGCTGTTTTCTTTACCTGGTTTCCTTGTTTTTTTAGTTAATAAAGGCTCGCCCCTGGTCTTTCCTGACCTCATAATTGCACAATGATCCAGGCTGCTTTCCTTAAAAGAAAGACTTCGGGGGTTGCAGTCCTATGTCAAAGGTGATGCAACCACAGTTGGTATTCCTTGGTATCTTTTGGCGTCCTGAGAGCTGTCCTTTTATTTTTTCAGTATTATATAAAAAAAATTAACATTTTTGTTTGTGTATGCCCATGCAGCCTTTTGATCCTTGGGCTTATTATATACTAGGTGCCTGTGCTTGATGTTATGCTTCAGTTAGCTCCTCCAGTTATAACTGTTAGTTCACAACGTAGGTCAGGTGGAGTCTACTTTATTCATGGGTTTTCATGGAGGTGACTTTTCCTAAAGATAAGATGAAGTTGTGCCGCAACATCCCCTCAATAGGGGCTTCTGTCAATGATGATAGATGGGGACACAAAAGGCACTGCTAATCTTAATGCAAGTTATTTTTGCCTTCGCCTGAGTTCCGCCAGAGTCCTTCGCATTCATAGGCTCAGCTGGGCATTTGGAGAGCCACAGGGATCACTATATTTGGTGATGAGCATCAGAAAACCAACAATCCAGATGGGAGAGGCGATGGAGGAGCCTGGTTGCTTCTGCTGCATCCCCCTCACCCCCTTCTGATTAGCAGAAAATCCAGGAGGGATGATGCAGTCCCAAGGAAACCTGTTGTTGTGGGTCGCAGGGAGCTACAAAACTCAGGAACTAATGAGGGTGTGTGCCTAGGGACTGAGGCAAGCACTACTATCTCTGCTGATGAGTCTGGGCTGATACTGTGACCTGCAGTGCAAGCAAAACGGTGATGAGGTGGTGAAGAGAGCAAGAGGTCAGGTTGGTGTGGCAAAAACGGGAGCAGATGTCAGGGCAAAGACAGACCAGGCTAAGGACTGCCCTCTGCTTAACAAGCCGCACCTGATGTCGCGGCGGGACCTAGTCATCTGGCTTACCGAAACTTCCTGCTCTGCAGTAGCTGCGCACCCCGCTGCTGTAGTGCTGCTTCAGTCTCTCAGTGCCTCTCAGATGAGGGAAGATCAGGCGGGGAACAGGAGAGCTGAGCATGGGTGTGGGCACCCCAGGCCGGCTGTGATACGGCGTGCGGTCGATGCACTGTATCTCATAGATACGGCGCATTCCTGCCCTTTTCTTTTGACGTAGGCCAGCGCAGCAGGAAGGCCTGGGGTGCTGCCTTACAGCAAAATCTCATAAATGAGGCCCTTCATCTTGAGTATTTATTTAATTTGATACAGCAAAATGAACGATTCCTGTTGGTTGTTTTAGTGATTCCAGGGTATGTTCACTTAGTGCCAATATACATTTTGTGTGTATTTACTCAAATGAATTATTGAGAGCATTGTTTGCTTGCTTGAAGATATACCTAGGTTTCTGTGGAAAAGGGTTTTACCTCGCAATTTTCTGCGTCTTCGGTAATGACAGGTAAATCTCTCCTAGGAATTAAATCCCTCTATTAGATGGTGTTCCTAGTAAGCGTTAAAGAATAAGAAAATAGTTATTAGCAGTGCCATTTGGCAATGGAAACTATTGTGCATATTGCTAACTTATCTCAGTGATACTGAAATGTAATGTTTCAAATTAAGATAAAATACCTCTTTAATGCATCCCATCTCAGTAATGTGATTAGGTATTTTGTGTATGAGCACCTCGTTGCAAAATAGTTTAATTTGTTGTTATTGTAAGAAATTGGTTTTATTTTGCATGTTGTATGGTCTTCAAGGCTGACTAAACATGCTTTAAAGTTTAAAACTGGTTTACTGGTGCTATAGTTAGCACAGTTAGCCTGATGGCAAACAGCATTAGGCATGCACATCTCTCATGCACTGACTTAAAAAAACAACCAATCATACTTTCTCTGTATTTCTCATGGTGTGCAAGTTATAGTGGATAAATTACCTTCAACATGTGGATCTGCTCTCTTCAAGACAGTTGAGCAGCTGAGTGACACTACACACAATCACAATATGTCCATGCCTGGTGCTTACAACATTTTTATAATGTGCACTGGGTTATATTCATGGGCATCCAGACTGCAGCCAATACGTTTGACAAGCTCATACCTCTGCATGCTGGTGTGATGCAGGACCCTGCAATACTTAAATGCTGGGGTGCTTGTCATGATGGAGAAAACAGGGAGCTTTATCAGCAGGTACATACGTACAATGGAGGTGGAGGGCATGCAAGGCCATATGTGTGCTTGCCTAAAAGGGTTATATGCACATGTGCCACCCAAACACTAATGCTGCTGACATACATACATTAACACACATGAAACTGTTGAACGCTAAATGGCCACTCCCTGCATAATTTGGTAGTCGGCCGCCATCAATTCATTCAGATAAACCACTTCATAAATATATCGATATTTCAGGGCAAAGTGGAGTTCTACACGGTGAGTGCCCCACACAGTAGGGGCTACAGAGGCTTACATTACATCTCTGGTTTTATGCCCTCTCCTTACTCTCTTGTTTAATGTGGTAATTCTAAAATCTGCTTACTCTAACTCTAAAGCAATGCTTCAAGAATCGAAGGCTTGGGGCGTGGATTAGCCGACACGCAAGATGGTGTCCTGATTTCCGAGCTTCGCCGCACCGGAGCATTCACAGACCTCTTGCTGCATCTAAAGGAGGTGCAGAGTGCAGTTCTTCACAGGAAAGGATGGCGAAAGTCAACAGTAGAATTGGTACATTCATGTGAGGCGCTAAAAAGATCTTCTTAAAAGAGTACACAATATCACAAAAATAAATTCCCCTCTGTTCTATTGCTCTATACCAGATGTAGTCTAGATGGAAAATATATTAATAGAGCGCAACTTTTATACAACCAACGAGTAAATCAGAATACATCTACCATTTCTCTATCTGACTGATAAAAACTAAATCCATTAGGATTATATCCATTGGTTGGGAGTTGCGATAGAAAAAAGTGTGAAGTGCATGTAAACAAGTAAGCAAAAACCCCCTTTCTATTATAAGCAATCTGCTTTCCGCATAGCTTCTCCTTACATTCCCCTTAATAATATTGAAAGATCCGGATTCCTACCCTATATCTCAAATAAACTCCAATATTTCTTGTACTTTCTTATTGCACCTGATCTTATTGCGTATTTTTTTCGAATTCTTGGATTTTATGTAATTTTGCTCTCCATGCATAGAAGGTAAGTACCTTATCCATTCTCCAAAGCTGTAAAATTAGAGATCTTGCTATTAATGCTGCAATGAAAAGATGTTCTTCATGTGTAGAGATAGCAGGTGAGCAACCAGAACTGCAATAGATTCATCAATTAATATAGAGGAGTCTAATATGGATCTGAGATACATCTCAATTTCCTCCCATAGACCGGGAATTTTAGGGCACTCCCAAATGATATGCATCCAGGTGCCTCCATCTTCTTTTGCGCAGCGGAAGCACTTATTTTTAATTTGTGGGTATATCTTATGGAGGAAACAAGGTGTCCTTATAGATCAACCATTTTGTGTAATATTGCATGCGTTTAAAATTCGCACCTCTAAATATCACTGCATTAAACTTATTAATTCTATTCCAGGTTGATTTAGAGACATACAACAAAACAGATACCAGGTACTGATCTTCCTCTGTGTCAGGGAATTCAGGCCTTCACTTATGCTAGTTTTGTAGGTTAGATTTGCCTTATCTAATTTCTCCAACATAGGTTTTAGTTTAATGAATGACCATTTTAAGATTGTATTAAAGTGTTGGAGCCCCGTTTCTATCTCTAACCATGATTTCCAGCAGCTACCTCTGAGAAAGTCCTGGATTTGAACATACCCATTTTCTTCCCACAGCCTTAAAATGCTGGTCTCTAACATGCATCTCTCCCCCGTGTATATATTGGAAAGCCTCGTCGAGTTATTAACTCTTACGGTGCAATAGTATGCTAGGAGTTGAGATTTTTGCTTAAATATCCATTGAATGGTCTTAGAATGCACTTTCTTGGGGTACTTAGTAATTCATGTAGGATCAACGATATTATATTCCCTTTGCATTTTTTTCATAAAAAAATTATCTGCCTCTTGAGGATCTAAATAGAAAAATCTAAAACTATAATGTGCAAATGTCGCATAATAATAAATTCTAATGTTTGGAAGAGATAGTCCTCCTTCTGCAACAGGATAACTTAAAGTGCTGAGTGCAAGTCTTGGTATTTTATTTGACCATAAAAAGGAAGAGAACATACTGTCTATCTCTTTAAAATAGGAAGTCTGTAATACGCAAGGAGCTGCGCTAAAAAGAAAATTAAATAATGGAAGAATGGACATTCAAATTAGTGCAACTCGACCTAGCTGGGATTTCACCTTTTTCAGCAGCAGTGTATAATTTAAGTGGAATAAGTCTTCCACTCTCTCTGTCACATAGATCCCCAGGTATCTCTTTGGGTTTGTATTGTATGGCTAAATTCTGGTAATGGGGAATTAGCACAACAATTGCATAGTGTGATTTCAGTTTTGGTTTTACCAATTTTATAGCCTCCTATCTCTTGAAAATCTGAAAATATCTTCATGATTTCCAATTGGGTGTCTGTTTTCGAGTCTAGAAAAAGAACAATATCGTTGGCATAAAGCTTTATTCTTATCATCCCTTGAACAGGGACCATATGGGCTCTTTTTCCCTGATTACAATTGCTAATGGATCTATAAATAGTGCAAATAAAATCGGGGATAGGGGACAGCACTGTCTAGTGCCTCTATTCACTTGGCATGTCCCGATATTTACCGAATTGATTAAATTTGCGCCTGAGAATTTTTATAAAGCTCCTTTAGTAAAAATATAAACTCATTTGGGAAGCCAAATATTTCTAAATTTGAAAACAGACAACTCCAAGAGACCAGGTTGAATGCTTTTTCAGCATCTAAAAACCAGACCTGGGCCTTAATCTTGTTTATATAAAAAAAATCCAATGCCTCGTGTTAGTATGAAGCTGTCTCCCCGCTATAAATCCGCTCTAATCTATTCCTATAAGTGAGCCCACCATTTTATTTAATCTATTGCCGAGAAGTTTAGTAAACATTTTATAGTCAGTATTTAAAAGACTTATAGGTCTGTAGGAGTTCACATTCTCACTGTCTTTATCCTTTTTTAAAATACTGACCCCTACTGCAATACGAAAGGATGCTGGTGGATTGCCCCCAAGTAATAGATAGGTTGCAAGTCTTAAAAATTTGGGGCTGAGTGTTGTAGAAAATTTCTTTAAAAATTCAGTGGGAAAACCGTCCTCTCTGCTAGCTTTGCAATTAGGCAGGGAGCTGATAACTAAATCTAGTTCGTCTTTTGTAAAATCAGCCAGTAACATTTCACAAAATTTCTTATCCAAAACTGGGATTGGCAACTCCCGTAAAAAGTCATTGACTGCTTCTAAGGGAACCTGGTGACATGTCTGATAAATATCCTTATAATGTTTGAGAAAGGTTTCGCCTATCTGCGCCGTTGTCTTTGAATGCATATTAGATGCGTCATTCCAAATGCTCACGTTTCTATTTCACACCTGCTTTTCCTTTGCTTGCCAGGCTAAGAGCCTTCCTGTATAATCGCTATCTTCATAGCCTGTCTGGAGGTAAATCCTACTTGTCATATCACCTAGTTCATAGTAAAACTCGCTCATTCTCATTTTGGCTTTTAGTACTTCTTGCTTAGTGCTTGAGCTCCTATTCCTAAAGTACTCTAGATTCACAGAGGCAAGCTCGTTTTCTATCGCTATTCTCTTCTTTTTGGCCCTCTGTTGTGGAATATCCTTAGAGGTTATCATAACTCTTAATGTGGCTTTAAAAGCGTTCCATGTTACATTTATTGGAACAGAGTCCTTGTTTATATTAAAAAAGGAGCTAATCTCCTTCTCGATATCTGTACACCATTGTTCTTCTGCTAGATTAAGTTTATTAAAATACCACCTTCTGGATACTCCTTCATCTGTCTTTGCTACAATAATTTCTGTTTTGATCAACGCATGGTCTGAGAAAGCATTAAAAATGTGTTCATACTTACTGACTAAAAGATTATGTGAAGTCAGAAAAAGGTCTAACCTTGAAGCTGAATCTTATTTTGCTAAATGGTAGGAGTACCTGCGTTTGGCTGGGTTATTAAAGCACCAGATATCTATTATATCTAAATCTGTCTTGCAGCTAGATAGGACGATGGCAACTTGTGGTTTATTTTGCCTTTGATCTGTCTTTGTTGAGTCAAGAGCAGGGTCCTGTAAAAAATGTAAATCGCCTCCCCATATAATTTGTCCGGGTATACCTGATAATGCTTGTTTTAATTGTAAAATAGGGAGAGGGTCGTCTATCACAGGTGCATAAATTGTAGCAAGTATAATATTTGCCTGATTTATTCTCCCATGGAGAAACGTCCATCTGCCTCCCGGATCTGAGTGCGATGCTTCAACGTGGAAGTGGACTTGTTTGCCAAAAAATATGCCCACCCCCCTCTGGGCTGCGCCTGATACAGATGCACAAGGAAAGCCAGCCCAATTTTTAAAAATTTTACTAGCATCAGATAGAGTTTGAAAATGTTTCTCTTGCATAAAGACCACGTCAGGGTGGTGGCCGTTAAGCCAACTTTCTATTGCAGAGGCTTTACGTCTATTATTTAACCCATTAACATTAAGGGACAGAATTGTCAATTTGTTCCTATTCATCATAGGTCTTTAAAAGCAGAGAGAGCTGATTTGCTTAGGTCACCTATCACAACTGATACTAACTAAAGTGCGGCTTGTGCTAAATGTGCAAAGTTACGCATGTAAACAAAAACTTCTGATTAATAAACATAGATATATTTTCCTAATAACAGTAGACAGACCAAGAGGAAAAAAGTAAAGAAGCAGACTATGCTGCCAACTAGCGTACTAACCATTCATATTATGCAAATCACGTAAATAAGACCAATGTGCTATAGTGCAAATTATGTCAATTTGTGCAAAATATGCATTTAGCAGCCTATAATGATGACCTAAGTCCAACTTACGTTGGATGTACAAATTGCGCATGTAAACAATGACTCTAAATAGCATCCCAATAAGTTATTTCCCTAATAACAGTTGGCAGGTTCAAGAATTCTGATGCTTCTTCCTAATAGGAAAAAAGCAGGCAGTAGTGACGACTCGTATACAACCCATTCCCGTCGTGCAAATCACGCGAACAGTAAACCAATATATTATCGTGCAAATTGTGCAAAATATAGAATGAGGAGCATACAATAATCAATAAATAGGTAAAACAGACAGAGAAATTCCCCCCCCTGATCTTCCATGTATTAGTCAGATTTAGAATGCAATGTGCAATATATAGGTGCCGATTAGGATCCTGGAGAAACCGGGTACGAACCGTCGGACGGTGGCTTTTCTCCGTCCGACTCGTACCCGGTTGTAAAACTTCTCAAACATGCAAGTACGATTCGCACGGAAACACCATTTCCGTACGAGTCGTACAAAACACCGACCGCCGAAAATATACATACGAATGTGATCCGGGAATGCTCCGACGTGACGCTTTCAGGCAGCGTTTCACGACCCAGGAAGTACGAATCGAACCGACAGCAGTTCGGACGGCAATATTTTTACGGCACCCAAAAAGTGCCAGAAAAGCGAAGCACGCCACGAAACGAGCAGATTAGGGGGCCCGGTATGCGCCGTACCCCCCCCAGCCCCCGTGGGTATGCGCTGTACCCCCCCAGCCCCCGTGAGTACGCGCCGTACCCCCCCCAGACCCCATGAGTACGCGCCGTACCCCCCCAGCCCCCGTGAGTACGCGCCGAACCCCCCGTGTATGTACACCCGTGTACGTACGAGTCGTACCCCCACCCGTGTATGTACACCCGTGTACGTACGAGTCATACCCCCACCCGTGTATGTACGGTGCGTACCCCCAGCGCGTAGCTCTGGCGATTGTAAGATCCCCTTGCAGCTCTGGAATTGCTTTCCTGAGTAAGGACTCAGTCCATTTTACCACATCCGCATTCTCCTGGCCCTCTGGTATACCAACAAGGCGTAGATTAGACCACCTGTTATAATTTTCCAGGTCTTGAAGCTTTATTTCCATTAAGTTCTTACTTCTCTCTTCTTTCTACTATTTGCAGAATTTTTCATATATGCCTCATTGTTTTTCAATACTTTTTTCTTGATTGTGTATAATTCGGAATAATCACATGGAATATTAAAGGATCTCTTAATCCGATTAAGCAACAGAGGGTGTTATCCCATCTAGGTAAATCTAATCCTGATTTGGTTCTTCTTCAGAAAACTCACCTTAGACAATCTGAATATTTGAAATTTAAGCTAGCTTAGGTTGGCTTTGTGTTTGTTTCCCCATCGATGAGTAAGAAGGTTGTGATTCTGGTTAAAAACTCCCTCAATGTTAATATGGTCTCTCAACAAACAGATGACATGGGTAGGTGGATTATAGTAAGTCTTATCATAGATAATGTCCCCTTCACTATTATGAATGTTTATGCTCCAACACAATCTGATACTGCTTTTTGGCCTATCATCACACAAAAATGTACACAACTTCATGACTCTTAATTTATTTTAGGAGGGGGCTGTAATCAGATAATGGACTCATTTTTAGATAGACAATCCTTAGTTCACTTTTCAGCCCATAAAATGCATAAACAATGTCACTCTACTATTCATAAGGGAGCCTTGCTGGATTCTTGGAGACTGTCTAATCAAACTGCCCGGGAATATAAATTCTGCTTCTCATGGTTCACTTTCACGACTGGATCATATATTTCTCTCTAAGTCTCTTGCACAGCATATCATACAGTCACATATTTCTCCAATTGTACTTTCTTATCACGTTATGGTTATTACAGACTTGGATTTGGTTCACCCCCATCCTCCTTTGCATCGCTGGAAATTTAACAACTATCTACTGCAGCATGGCCAATTCTCTAGTTCGTTTATTGCCTTTGCTTCAGATTTCTTTTCGATTAATGATAATATAGAAATCTCTCCTTCCCTACTCTGAGATATATTCAAAGACTAGGCTCAAGATTTTATTTTAAATTGTGTTTCTAAACAATAAAAAGATGTGCTAAATCCTTAGAAAAAAAGTATTTCTCCTCTAAACTGTCCTCTGACCTTAACGCTCTGCTTAAAACCCAATTGTAATTTAACTCTATCTCTACTAACAAAGGCTCTTCTATAAGTCTTTAAAAAAGTGTGCATTTAATATGGGAGGGAAATAAAGATGGTAAGCTATTAGCGAATTATTTTAAGGGAAGAAAGGAACGGCAAATTCTCAATTCTATCTCTAATTCGATGGGTATGTCTATTACTAAACACCAGGATATTTTAGAAGAATTTGTTACGTTTTATGAATCTCTCTATACACCTGAATCAGCTCCCTCTTCGTCTGCAATTGGGGATTAGCTACACCACACCGCTCATTTTGTTCCGCCGGATTTAGATTTTGAATCTTTAGAGAGGGGCCCTTCTTCTGAAAAAATTGCAGCAGC
Organism: Triturus cristatus; assembly: GCF_964204655.1. NCBI lineage: Eukaryota > Metazoa > Chordata > Amphibia > Caudata > Salamandridae > Triturus > Triturus cristatus. Next base: position 886,575,606 of record NC_140583.1, read on the forward strand.
CTTAAGAACGCTTAAGTTAGGGAAAACACCTGGCCCAAATGGTTTTACAGTAGAGTTTTATCTTTGTTTCTCTAGCACTCTTCTTCCCTATTTGTATAGTTTACTTAATCTTTTTGCTGCATCTTCTTCTACTTCTGGCCCCTTCCAAGAAGCCATAATATGTCCTATTCATAAAGAAGGTAAGGACCCTCATGAATGTAAAAATTATAGGCTATATCTTTATTAAACATTGATTATAAAATCATTGATAAGCTCTTTGCTCTCCATTTAAAATCTCCTTTTCTTCATCTTATAGGAAAAGAACATTCAGGGTTTATCAAGGGAAGGCTTATTTCTAATAATGCAAGACTGTTTCTGATTGTTCTCAATAAAGCCTCTTCTTTTAAGTCTTCTCTTGCAGCTGTAACAATTGATGTGGAAACTGCATTTGTTAGAGTAAATTGGAATTTTTTATTTCACTCTTTAAAATGGCATGGGTTTGGACCTAAGATTAAAGCTCTTATTTCCATTTTATAACATCCTCCCCGAGCATCTGTAATGGTTAATGGCATGATCTCCTCATACTTTCCTCTCAATAGGGTGTTGCAGGGATTCTGCACATATACAGAACTGTGCCGAGGAAAACCAGGACCTCAGTGTATAGTGGTGTACCAACAACCCACCTTAGTGCCCAGAACCCCAATCCGAATAGCTATAGTGTCTCATTCATTCTCCGTACTACAGCAAAGCTACCAATGATTAGACATCCTAGAACATGTAACTCAGATTCTCCCAGAAATCGCAGAAGCAAGAATACTCTTTCATTCACTCACTCATACTTGTCCACAACGTGAGTAATCAGAGATACTGTATAGTTTAAAATGTTTATTTTAACTAAGGTGCTCTATAATGCAGTATACGAGCCAATACTAGCAGCAAAATGCATAAACACAAGATAGTAAGCATTGTTAAAATTCCATAGAAAATTAACGGGGATATCATTCTATAAAGATAGTGGAAAAAGGACTACCATGCCTTGCTAGGAACTAGTCTATTATAGAAATAGAAGACCTCTGGGCTTTGTCAGGGGGGACCCCATACCTTCAGGTTTAGATGCAAAGTTTACATCTCGGGACAAGCACAGCTCTTCTCTCTGGAAAGGTTTTCTTGAAGTGCCTAACATGCATGCAATGCCATATTAAAAGCAATCGATTTTCAGTAGTGCAGTTGTGTGTGTATTATGTCTAACATGCGGGGGACTGAGCAAGGTAGATCAACAAGGGACATTGTTTTTCGACCTTGAACACGATGTGCAGATGAAACCCACAGAGTACAGCAAGAAATGTGAAAGAGTACAAGCAGAGGATTTGCGAAAACAAAGTCATGTAGAAACGTGTACAAAAGCGGCAACATGGCAGCCAAGCGTGTACTAACATATGCTAACTTAGCAATGTCCATAGTGAATCCTGTATCCTCACTACAGGGGGGTTAGACAAGGTTTCCCTCCCTCTCCTTTGTTATTCGTCTTTGCTCTTGAGCCTATTCTTTCTCAGATCCGTCTTAATCTCTTCTCCTGAGGATTCGCTACGCTCTCTGTTACACGAAGTTGCCGATTCCAATCCTGGAAAAAGGCTGTACAAATCGTTGTATGGAGCATTTTTCCCGTACAACTCGTACCCGGTAAACTTTTCTTACAACCTAGGAAGTATGATTCGTACAGAAAGCCTCTTTCCATACAAATCGTACAAAAGACCATACAGCTAAAATAAACCAACGATTCTGATCCGGAACAGCTTGCACGCGACGTCTGTATGTATTTAAGCAGCGGTGTCCATCCCAGCAAGTACGATTCTTCCCTATGGCACTCCGTACGGCTCTTTTCTTACGGGAGCCAAACACAGCTGTAAAAGCAGAGTCCCCAGGGGTACGAGTCGTACAGGCATACAACCCGTGCGTTGTGTATGTACGGTGCGTACCCCAACATCGAGTATGTACTGTGCGTACCCCAACATCCCGTATGTACTGTGCGTACCCCCAACATCGCATATGTACTGTGCGTACCCCCAACATCGCGTATGTACGCACCATACATACGCGATGTTGGGGTACGCGATGTTGGGGTACGCGATGTTGGGTTACGCAATGTTGGGGGTACGCACCGTACATACACAACGCATGGGGGTTTATGCCTGTATGACTCGTACCCCTGTACGACTCACACCCCGGGAACAACTTTTCCCAGGATACGAGTCGTACAAAGTTCGCTTCGTAGCGGGTAATGGCATTCCCCGTGTACGGGACGTTTTCCGTACAACTCGTAAATTGGAAAGCCGGTCCGGATCGTACTAGTACGGTTGGACTGCATTTTTACAATTTGTACGGAAAAGTGTCCGGGTCCGTCTGGTACAACTTTTCCTGATCCGATTTGTAAGGATCGGGAAAAGTTGTATTTTTCCCGTATGAATCGTACTTCACGGGTCGGACGGGACTTGTACGATTTGTATGGAAAAATTTACCGATACGAGTCGGATGGGAAAAAAAATACAGGATCGGAATCGGCCCAGAAATTTCATTATTTTCTACTGTTTCTGGATATAAAAGGATGAAACAGAAGTTCTCCCACTAACTAAATACACTTTTAGCAGCTCTTACTCTGGTTATCAGTGGTCCACTTCTGCAAAAATTAAATATATGGGGATATGGTTCACAAATTCCATCCCAGATATGGTTAAGATAAATTTTAGAGAACTGAGGGGCTCATTACGATGGCGAAAGGCACGCCACAGGCCTTTCACCATCGTACTGCTGGTTTGCCCCCCATATTTTGATGGCGGGGGGAATCGTTGGGCATGCATGACGGTCGTAAAGACGGTCCGCCACAGTTCTGACAGGCGGTCTTTTTCTGAACGTCTGCCGGAAAAGAAACATAGCCAAACATTACGTCAGTGCCTGAAAGACAGGCATTATGATATCCTTTTCCTCCATTTGTTTTGCGGCAGACAAACCACAGCAAAACAAATGGCGGAAATGGATTTGGGGGCCAATAGCGGGCCCCACTTAATCTCTGGGACTGGGTCAAGGGCACTGTGGGGCACCTATGGTGCCCCCCTACATATCCCTGCATGAGGGTTTTTTCAACCAATCAGCATGCAGTATAAAGAGCGCTCCAATGCGTACAGGAGAAATGCCTCTGATGAAGTGGTACGATGGCCACCGAAATGTGTCAGGCAATTCAACGAACCTGGATGGCTAGGGTGGGGTGAACTGTGATGCCGAACGGCAGACGCACTGTCGAGTGCCTCTTGAGAAGCTTCAGCGTTTGTTGGATACAAACATAATCATTTATACATATATATTTACATTAAAACAATTAATAAACTATTATTTGTTATTTATGTTAAAAGTTAAAAATTATATAATAATAAAAATATATATCAATGATTTAAAATATAACAAAACAAAATCTATAATAAATTAAAACATTAAACTATTAAAAAATATTTAAACTTACATTTCACAACATAGTCAGTGCAACAGTAGGGAAAATTCGGCGGAGGGGTAAAAATTACTATCCCACCACAGTGAGAGCAACAATAGGGAAAGTGTTGGATAGCATAGGGGTAAAAAGGACTATTCCCACTCCAGTGACTGCAACAGTAGGGAAAGTGTTGGATAGCGTGGGGGTAGAAATTACTATTCCAATTCCAGAGAGTGCAACAGTAGGGAAAGTGTTGGATAGTGTAGGGGTAAAAATTACTATTCCCACTCCAGACAGTGCAACAGTAGGGAAAGTGTTGGATAGCGTAGGGTTAAAAATTACTATTCCAACTCCAGAGAGTGCAACAATAGGGAAAGTGTTGGATAGCGTAGGGGTAAAAATTACTATTCCCACTCCAGAGAGTGCAACAGTAGGGAAAGTGTTGGATAGCGTAGGGGTAAAAATTACTATTCCAACTCCAGAGAGTGCAACAGTAGGGAAAGCGTTGGATAGCGGGAGGGTAAAAATTACTATTCCCACTCCAAAGAGTGCAACAGTAAGAAAAGTGTTGGATAGCGGAGTTGTAAAAATTACTATTCCCACTGCAAAGAATGCAACAGTAGGGAAAGTGTTGGATAGAGGAGGTGTAAAAATTACTATTCACACTCCACTGAGTGCAACAGTAGGATAAGTGTTGGGTAGCGGAGGGGTACAATTTACTATTTCCAATCTATTGATTGCAACTGTAGGGAAAGTGCTGGATAGTAGAGGGGTAAAAATTACTATTCCCACTCCAGTGAGTGAAACAACAGTAGGGGAAGTGTTGGATAGCAGAGGGGCAAAAATTACTATTCCAACTCCAAACAGTGCAACAGTTGGAAAAGAGTTGGATAGCGGAGGGGTAAAAATAACTATTCCCACTCCAGTGAGAGCAACAGTAGGGAAACTGTTGGATAGCGGAGGAGTAAAAATCACTATTCCCACTCCACTGAGTGCAACAGTAGGATACGTGTTGAATAGCGGAAGGGTAAAAAAATGTATTCCCACTCTGGTGAGTGCAACAGTAGGGAAAGTGTTGGATAGCGGAGTTGTAAAAATTACTATTCCCACTGCAAAGAATGCAACAGTAGGGAAAGTGTTGGATAGAGGAGGTGTAAAAATTACTATTCACACTCCACTGAGTGCAACAGTAGAATAAGTGTTGGGTAGCGGAGGGGTACAATTTACTATTTCCAATCGATTGAGTGCAACTGTAGGGAAGGTGCTGGATAGTAGAGGGGTAAAAATTGCTATTCCCACTCCAGTGAGTGCAACAACAGTAGGGAAAGTGTTGGATAGCAGAGGGGTAAACATTACTATTCCCACTCCAGTGAGTGCAACAGTAGGATAAGTGTTGGATAGCGGAGGGGTAAAAATTACTATTCCCACTCCAGTGAGAGCAACAGTAGGGAAACTGTTGGATAGCGGAGGGGCAAAAATTACTATTCCCACTCCAAGGAGTGCAAAATTAGGGAAAGCGTTGGATAGCGGAGGAGTAAAAATCACTATTCCCACTCCACTGAGTGCAACAGTAGGATACGTGTTGAATAGCGGAAGGGTAAAAAAATGTATTCCCACTCTGGTGAGTGCAACAGTAGGGAAAGTGTTGGATAGTACAGGGGTAACATTTACTATTCCCACTCCAGTCAGTGCAACAATAGGGAAAGTGTTGGATAGCTGAGAGGCAAGAATTACTATTCACACTCCAACAGTTAAACTATATATATATATATCTATAAAATTAAAAAAATATATAAAAATTAAATATTATTAAAAAATAAAAATCATATATATATATTATATATAAAGAAAACATATTATAATATGAATTACATATAACAAATACCTACGAATATTACATAAAATATAATAATAAATACTTTTTTTTATTCTTTTTAACCAGAAAATATTTACAAACAAAAACATTAATTAATACATAGATGAATTTATTGTATTTCCGAACCTATAACACCACACCAAAAACAACACACATAAACATTTTAAATTAAATTTGCTTCCATAATTAACATAAATAATAATCAATTAAAACATTATTATTAATAAAAAACTAATAAACTTTAATTAAGTGCACACACTCTAACACTCTAATGTGCACAACACTCACCTAAATTAAACTGTAAAATAATAAAACACAATTAAAACTTATTTTTTAATTAAAAACTATTACTATTACCAACTAATTATTAAGTATTTAAAATGTATTTAATACCCACCCTTTACCCCTTTAAAAGTAAAAACAACACACAAAAAATAAACATTTACCTAAAATAAATATAAAACATTTAACATTAATTAACAACTATATATTAATTAATTAATTAATTAAACACAAATTACCCCTATAAACATAACACAAACGTAAAATGAATTACACAATTGCCATAATAATTGTTTTATTAATTTGATTAATAATAATTAACAAATAATTATTATTAAAAAATAAATAAACTACTTAACACCTTTTACCCCTAAAATCTTAAAACACACACCTAAAATTAATTACACAATTACCATAATTAATTATAATTAATTATTTATAATTAATTAACAACCAACTATTAATTTATCAATTAAAACAACATTACTTCCCATCCTTTATACCAATAAACACCAAAACACACATGTAAAATGTATGACACAATTACCATAATTAATTACAAACTAATTACTTACAATTCATTAACAACCAATTATTAATTCATTACTTAGAAATAAATTACTTCCAAGCCTTTACACCTGTAAACACCAAAAAACAGACCTAAAATTCATTACACAATTACCATAATTAATTTCAAATTATTATTAATTAAAAACAAATTATTAATTACTTAACAACAAATTATTAATTTATTAATAATAAATTACTTTCCAAATGTAACACTATAACTTCTCAACTAAACAAATATTAATAAATAAACAATAATCAATTAATCTAAGATAATTAAATTACTTCCCACCCTGTTCCCCTATAAACCCACAACCCGCTACGGAAAAAAAAACCACAAAATTCAAATAAAAAAAATATATAACTACTAAATATTTAACACATATATTAAAAATACAAACAACTCATACAAAAAAATACGCCACATACATTTATAACATATACAAAAATACATAACAGCAATTTAAAAAAGTCAATATTTTTAACAACTATATTTTTGCAAACAATATTAATCACATCAATATTTTTAAGATCGATGTTACTTACCTCCAAGTCGATATTGTTGACCACGATATTCTTGCTGTCGATATTTCTGAACCATGATATTTCTGACTCGATATTTGTGAAGCTCAATATTTTGAACTCAGTATTCTGTCTGCACAGCCTTTTCACTAGATTCATTTGAATTGGAAAACATCAGATAAGTTATCCTATAAAGGGGTCGATCCCGATCCTGGTTTTTTTCCGTACGATCCGTATCCGTAATTATTTCCGTACGAATCGTACAAGATCCATCCGACCCGTGAAGTACGATTCGTACGGGAAAAATACATACAGATCGGCCCTATCAGTACGAGACGGACCCGGACACTTTTCCGTACGAATCGTAAAAATACAGTCCGACCGTACAAGTACGATCCGGTCCGGCTTTCCGATTTACGAATCGTACGGAAAACGTCCTGTACACGGGGAATGACTTTACCCGCTACGAAGCGAACTTTGTACGACTCTTATCCCCGGAAAAGTTGTTTCCGGGGTGCGAGTCGTACAGGGGTACGAGTCGTACAAGCCCCCCCCATGTATATGTACACACCTTACAACAACATCGCGTATGTACGCACCGTACATACGCAATGTTGGGGTACGCACCGTACATACACAATGCATGGGGGTGTATGCCTGTACGACTTGTACCCCTGTACGACTAGCACCCCTGGGAACGTGTCGGAGTACGACTCGTACCGCGGAGAACGTCACGTATGACCGAGTCGGACACACAAAACAACAGAAGCAAATACAACGAAATGAGTCGTACTGAACCACGGACACTGTAAAACAGCACAAGGAGGGACTATTCGACTCGTACAACACCACAAAACACGTCTACAGTGCACAAAACATGGAAATGACTGACCTGGCCACATCCAAACAGGGAAACAGAGGGGCAAACTCACAACCACGCCTTATAACACACCCACCAAAAATTCAAACTGAGGCCCACCCACAAATGGACAAATAAAAAGGGCCCACACACACAAACCATGAGCCTTTGCAACAGACTCACTGCAGCTAGGCACACACCAACAACCACACCCATCCACCTTAACATATACACCTTCACACAACCTCCTTCACACATAACCCCTCTTCACATTCCGACCCACACCTTCACATTCAGACCCACACACCCACAACCATCCACACCCTCACCCCACACCATACCCACAGACAAGAATCCAAAGTCCACAAGGGAGGAGCTGGAGATCCTTGTCAATGAAGTCCTCAGAGTCGAGCCACAGCTGTTTGGAACATTGGTCAGACAGACCAGCATAGGTGAAAAATCACGCCTGTGGCAGAGGATCATCGATAGGGTGAATGCTGTTGCACCCATCAGAAGGACCAGGACTAAATGCCAAGCCAGGTGGTAAGATCTGCGGAGGTCAGTCAAGCGAAAAATGAATGTCGACTACGCCCAGAGCAACATCACTGGAGGGGGTGCGCCCCGCAAACCAGTACATTTCCATCCCTGGGAGGAGAAGGTGATGGCCCTGCTTCCGCCGGTGGGAGTACATGGACTTCAAGGTCTTCCAGAGCCTGGTGAGTACACAAACAACTTATGTAACATGGGGGTAATGGCATCCACACCCCACCTACACCAAATGCACGCAACTACCCCCAAGCCCTCACCGGCCAGAACCACAGTCAAAAACAACGCTAATGCCACTAAGATGTGTATGCCCCATTGAGAAAGCAAGGCCATGCTATCTCCCATGCTACACAAAGCACTAACCCAAGAATGGATGTCCTGTATGCTGGGAGGGTGGGTGTCACAAAACGCATTGTTGAACTCCAAATCAGACACAATTGCCCTCATCCCATATGGCCCAGGTACATACATTTGTACCATGCGCAATGCACAGGGACTGGGAAAGTACTGACAAGATAGCTGACACTTGGCCCTGGTGTAGGCAGCACAAGGCCCTCCTGTGACCAGTGCAAACACAAACACGAAGACAACAAGGTCAGATATCTAGGACAGGAACTCACACTCACTGTCATGGCAGCATGCTCCATGGGGGGACAGCTACATCACCTGGGAGCCCCAGTGCCAAATCACACTACACCCACCAGCAGGCCCTGTCACACACACCCCTTACACAAGCAGACACCCCCGGGACAGGCAATGGATTTACCCACTGTCACAATGGACATGTAACACAACAAGACCAATGCATAGCCGAAGAAGCATCCAAGCCAAAAATCTACATGTCAAAGACTCAGGAGAACATATCAATCTGTCCCCCGCAACATACTAAGCCTGGGCGAAGCACTACGCTACGCTCGCGTAGTTTGCGAAGTTCACGCTACTTCGAACTACGCGAACTGCACGTAGCACAGTGCGAACACGCGTAGTGTAGTGTTGCGTAGTGCTGCGGTCATTTTTTGCTTGCTCGCGGTCCTCAACGTCAAGTTGGCGACCGCGAGCAAGCAAAATGACATCCCGGCGAGACTTTTTCCTTGTTCGTGATCAGCAACATCAAGTTGGCGATCGCGAGCACGGAAAATAAACCTCCCGGCGAGATTCCCAACGCGAGGAGGTCAGGTTTCTCATTGCGAGGGGTCGCGTATGCTCGCGACCGCTCGCGATGAGAAACTACCAGTTTGCGTTGAGAAAGCTGCCGCTCGAGTAAAAATCTACTCGAGCAGCAGAAAACTACAGCTCGCACTGTGCAAGATGCCATTTTCAATGATTGCACAGTGCCAGTTGCTTGTCCGCACTGTGCAATCATTGAAAACAACATCATGCACAGTGCGAACATGTTACTACGCAGTTCGCGAAGTGCTACGCGTAGCTCGCGTAGTGCGAACTTCACTTTGCGTAGCTTCGCGAAGTGCTACTTCGCGAACTACGCCCACCCTTACAACATACCCATCCACAAGTGAACATTGAGGAGAATGCTAGGCACATACAACTACCTGGAGGAACAGTGCCAACTTGAATGTGTATGAAACATGGATGTTGCATGAAACAGCATTAACATTGTCTGTCTCTCACACACAGGGCAACGTGATGAATCTCCCCCCAACAATGGGGGTGAACAATCACAGTCCCAGGCTCGGGAGGAACCTGATCCCACCGGCAGCGATGCCTCTCAACACTCCGCAGATGACCCAGACCGACCTGGACCCTCTGGTGTCCAAGCCCCTGCAGCACCTGGTTCAGGAACATCTGTGCCAACCACCAGCCCATTCCTGCCACATCCCAGGAGACACCGTGGAGCCGTGCCCGTAGTGAACAACTGAGCCATTCTGACCAGGAGGGACAAGGTGCGCTGGGCACCCAGGAGGAGGCAGACAATGCCGCCACTGCCATCCCTCAGGGGTCCCGTAGACCCGATGTGCCCACAACGGCAGCCCAGGTTCGTGTGGGCAGGGGTGGTGGGAGTGTAGGCAGGCGGAGGCGAGAACCTGACCAGCCAGCTGAAGGGACCGGTATGTCACACATTCACAACATCATGGACGCATACCGGCGTGACACCAGGGAGCTCAGCCAGGTAGTGGGGACCCTCACAGAGATAAAGGGGACCATCAAAGAGATGAAGAACCAGCAGGCCGAGCAACACGCCAGTCAACAAGAACACCAAGGACGGATGAAGGCAAGACTGGTTGAACTCCTGGCGGTGCAAAGGGACATAAGCCATTCACTCCGTCGGATCGCCGACAACATGGGCAACACTCCCTGTGCCACCAGGCAAAGACCACCACCAGCCACAGGGAAGGAGGAGGAGGAGGATTCGTCCGACGGAGTGTCCCAAGCATCGTCAAGGCCTGCATCTGAGGGTCCCCCGAGGAAGGTGGGTCATCCACGGAAAAGACCGTGAGAGGCAGCGGCCCATCCACATCTCCCAGGTCACCTGGCCTGGCACCTGGCCTTCATGTGCGACAGCATCACCTCATTGACTGACATTATCTGCCACATGGATTTGCTGGTCACAGTCTGACCAATGATGCCAAACACTGTGGTCTAGACTCTGCTGACTTCAAATGCCAAGGATCCCATCTCCCCCTGTGAACTTTAGATTCTATGGTCCCTGTATTGCACCTTTTTCTTTGCTCAAATCATACCCCAGACCTATAATACGAAAAAGAATAATTGAAATGTTATGTTGCATTCATTTAGCATGAGTCCACAACATACGTGTGGGGATATGTGAAAGTATGCCTGAGTGTGGAACTTACTCTAGCCATCCATACCCTGGGATCTGAGTCCGGTCGAGGACACACATGGGTCACAATGTATCATCAAATACAGACATGGAGCCCAATACTCACCCGTGATGGCCTCAAGCTGCTGAGGGGGGGCTTGCAATACTGCTCGGACAGACCAATTTGGAAGAGTATCATGAAGGCGTAGAGTTCATGGGTCATGTGGAGGTGCCCGGGGAGGGAGTCCCAGGTCTGTTTGGCGAGGTGGGAGAACTATCTCCTGCATGCAGTTGTTCTGTGGATGTGATGAATGGTGGCCAGGGCAAGGTTGGTTGCACGGAGTTGGGCCAACGGGGTGTTGGATGACAGACGTCCAAGGTCGGTTTTGGGTCTGGGGTTGTGGACTGCCTCCTGAGTGTGGTTGAGGAGTCTGAAGGTGATCCTGCAGCAGACAGTGTGCCACTGTAGTTATCTCAAGTGGACGGTGATGTGGCTGGGGCGGGGGATGTTGAAGATGAGGTGTGCGGATGCACCCTGGATGTGGACAAGTTCTCCTGCAGTTTTGCTATTGTTCCTCCGTAGAGGGCAGTGCTGTAGTTGACCCGGCTGGTGTTGTGGACCTGGGGGACAGTCTGTCTTGCCTTGGAGTGGATCTATCTGTGGATAATTTGCAGCATGCGGAGGGTGTTGCAGCATGAGGTACTGATGGTGTTGAGTTGCATGGTAATTGTGAGCGATGAGTCCATGATGAACACCAGCTTGCGTGCTTGGCCACTGGGTGCTGGTGCGGTGCCCAGGCCGGTGGGACACAAGGAGTTGACCCAGCTGTAAGGAGACAATCCTCAGATGATGACCTCAGTCCTGTCCAAGTCCAGCCTCAGGTGACTGATGTTCAGCCATTCATCAACGGATCTCATGCCTTCTTGAAGGATGGATCTGGCAATGGCTGGGTCTTTGGTGAGGGTGAGGAGCAGCTGGGTGTCAATGGCATATGAGATGATGATGAGGTCATGTGTGTATGTGATGGTGGAGAGGGGGGTCATGGAGACATTGAAGATCGTCCCGCTGAGAGATGAGCCCTGGGGCATGGGCCAGATGACCCCAGTGTACTACATGCTGAAGGGTGGAGGCCGACTCCCTGGGCCTTGCTGGTGAGCTGCTTGTTGATTTAATCCTGGGCCCTCCTCTGGATACCAGTGTTGGAGATGTGTGAGCTGACAGTGTGGTAGCACATGGTGTAGAATGCCGTTGAGATGTCAAGGGGGGGTGGTCTCACCATTGTTGAGCAGGGCAAAGTTGTCATTGGTGGTGACAATGATGACGGTTTCAGTGGTGTGATTACTGTGGAAGATGGTCTGGTGCCGGTTGCCTGGAGCTGTTTGCATGGAGGAAGATTGTCAGTTGTTCGTTGAGTGTCTTCCTGATGACATTTGCTGGGTAGGGAAGCAGGGTGATGTTCCAGGAGACCCTGTGGTACTGCCGTCCATTGTTTAAGAAGGGCCTGGGTCTCTGCATGCCTCCAGCTCCCATGGAATGTGGCAAACTCAAAGGAGACATACATGACGGCTGGACGTGGGCTTCAAGAATGGGGAATGATGTGGTTGAGATGTTGTGTGGGAAGGGGCCTGATGGAGAGCCAGAGTGGATGGTGCGCATGAGCCAGGTGGTGTATTTGCTGCTGACGGGAGTCCAGAACCTGAGGGGGGTTTGTCCCGCGGATAATAGTGCTGTCTGCCTCTGTGTGCCAAGGCTGTCGTGTATGTCAATGAGCTTGCAGTGGTAGAAAGTTGCAAGGGATTTGATCTGCCTTGCAAGGGTGTGGTGTCTTTTGGATGGAGAGCTGCTGTCAGTTCAATCACAATGCTGATGGGCTCCTTGATGTCGTGTGTTTTGGTCCCACAGCCCTATCTGAAGGATCTCCACTTGTCCTTGCTGATGATATGGTGATGGCTGTGTGTGGCGTTTTCCAGGGCTGTGAGGTAACTGATGGTTCTTTGTGTTGCAAGGTTTGCACAAGAGTCCGGCTAGATCTGTATGAGTCCAGTAGGTCTGCCTTGTCCCAGGTGGCTTAACTGTTGTGCTTCACAGGAAAGTCTGTCAATGTGGCAAGATTGTTGGATCAGTTGCTGATCCAGTGTGTGTTAGGTTGCAGGGTGTGGCGGTGGTGTTGGTTCGAGTGTCCCACACAGCTTGTCTGTGGTGACTAACATCAAGCATCTTTGGGGGATCGGTAGCGGGGTGTGGGGTAGTGTGTTGCTTGTCGGAGATGTGGATGCAAATGTTGATGGACCTATGATGGATGGTGGTGTGGTTCTCCTCCAGCAAGAAGTTACTGGCCCCCAGCCACATGTAGCCTGTGGAGGTGAGGGCATGCGTGCAGATGTACGTGTTGATGGCTTAGCGGAATTGTGGATGTAGGCCTGGAGATCTGTAGATGAGTGTTACTCTGAGGGTTGCCAGGGGGTTGGTGCGAAGCCGGATTTGTGCATCTGAGGGTGTACTTGTGAATAAATTGCAATTCATCCTCCGGGATTGTTGGTGCCGTCCCTGCGGGTGATCTTGTATCCGTCTGAGATGGCAATGAAGAAGTTGTGTGCTGAGGATGCTTTTATCCAGGTTACTGTCATGAAGGTGATGTGTGGGGCTGTTGTGTTGAGGAGGTAACAGAGTCCAATGGCGTGCTGGTGGACGGAGCGGGTGTGGAGTAGGAGGCACATGACCTGGTTGTTCTGACATGGTCAGGTAGGCGGGGCAGCGCTGTGTAGGCAGTTGGAGTTGCACACTCAGCATGCAAAGGTGTTGTGTGTGCGCTTAGGGGTTGCCTGATAGCAGGCGGTTGATTGTCTGGTGGACATTGCTTGGAGGGTGGCTGCAGCATGAGCCTGTTGTATGACGTGGGTCATGCAAGGACCAGAGGGTCGTGCACTGTGCACGTTGCAGGCGTAGACGGTCCTGCCTTTGGCATGGCGTTAGCGCAACAGTGGCAGAGACAAGCTGCTGGCTGCATTAAGAATGGGTGGAGGGGGAAGGGAGGAGCATTTTGGAGGCATGTGGGTTGCAGAATCAGGGCACTCGGTGGGGCGGTGCCGCAGGTGAGGCAGCAGCAGGCGGAAGGGGTGAGAAACTAGGAAAAAAGTAGCACACAAAGACAAGGAGGTCAGAAAGTCACAGTGCAACAGGTGTATGTAAAGGGAGGAGTGTCAGGTTACTCATGGGTCACTCCGAGAAAATGTATGAACAATCACCAAAAATGACGGCAACAGAATCAGGCAACAAAATGCGGAGCTGCGCACAGGAGACACACCGTCAGCAGGCGTTGAAGTCCCGTTGTGGGGAGAAACCTGCACAAATACATAGACAACCAGGTACTTCATGCACAATAGAGATTATTAGCCATGAAGAACTGCATGCATGTTGCCGAAGTACACATACACTCATATGCCCAATCTTTGACAATTATGCCATAGATGACAAATGCAAACTGGCAAGAGATCTGCAGTGACAGAGATGAGGCACTTTGGATTGTGGTGAACACCTTTATTACACAAACTCACACAAAGGGAAATGCATCCATATGAACAGACTCACAGGTCAGTTGACATAACATAACACGGATGTTGTAAATCCCAATGAACTGGCACACAAGTTAAGGGGATGAGCCAAACACATCCTGCTGCACACGGAGAGGCTGCAATTCCCCATAGAGCTTGTTGTTGTGATGTCCCACACTATGTCCACCCGTAGCATCCGCAATGTTTCAGAGGCAAGGTTTACACACATTGATGCTTTCATCAGACTACACACTCCACTACAGATGACTGTGAAGAAGGGTGACTATCATGTCATGGGAGTGATGCTACATGTTATATGCTCCATGGTGAGAAGACATGTATGCATGGTACCACAACATGCATAGAAGCAGTCCCCACACATTCCCAACCCATACCACCACCAAAAAGCCTTGCTGCAATCCTTACCCAGACTGACATTTCCACATGTCCGTGCATGGAACGCTGATTCAGCACACGTTGCAATCCTCATGAGGAATAGCAGGAGGACAAAGATGACACGAGCAGACAACAAGCGCAAAAACCTGGGAATGACAGACACACAAGAAGTCACCTAAAACAATTCTCGCCGCACACATGGTCAGTTACGAAACATGAACAATGTTGGACACATGCAAATTTCAAAGGAAGTCTCTCCGCAAAACTGTGTGGCATGACATCATCACTCGAGTGACACATCAGAACACACATCAAAGTCACTTTGCATTCAGTCAGCTGGACACACACATTGCAACACATGCCACTCAATGCTACAAGCTTGCACACTCATACCCAGTGACTCACCATTATGAGTAGAAGTTGCGTATGAGCTGACTCCGGATATCATCCTCCTCCTCCTCCTCATCACTGGCCTCGTGACCAAGCCCTTGATCCTCCATGGGTAGATGTTCCTGCTCATCTGGATCCAGGATGAGTGGCACTGCGTTCTCAACTGCCATGTTGTGCAGCATGCAGCACACGATGAAGATTTTGAAGACCTTCTCCGGGGCATGTGGGAGGGACCCGCCTGTTTTGTCAAGGCACCGAAATCAGCTCTTCAGGAGGCCAAACGTCCTCTCAATCACTCGCCTGGTCTGCCCATGGACGTTGTTGTAACGGTGATCTGCAGCTGGTCTCGGGTTGCGGAGAGGCGTCATCAGCCATGGCATGTTGGGATATCCAGAGTCCCCTACATGGAAACATCATGTAAATAAGTGGGTCAAGAGATGACGTAAGAGCCAAAGACACCGCAACACACAGGACAAACAGAGTATACCCACCAAGACATGCTCGTTCGTTGTGCAGCCGCAGCATCATTTGTGGCACCCTGCTACACCTCATGATGTAGGCCTCATGTGCTGATCCTGGAAAACGTGCACAGACATGGGAAATCAGCATGTTAGCAAGACACACCACAAGGGCATTTATTGAGTGGTAATGTTTTCGGTTGCGATAGGCTTGCTCCTGTGCCTGTGGTGGTACCAAAGCCATATGTATCCCATCAATGGACCCAATGACATGGGGCATCCTTCCCAGAGCATAGAAATCACCCTTGACATCTCAACTCCTCAGGAGTAGGAAATTTGATGAATTCATCAAGGTGCTCCAACATGGCTGCCAAAACATCACGCAGGACACGGCTGAACATTGTCTGTGACATCCCACCAACATCAGCTATGGTCAATTGAAACGTACCTGTGACAAAAGAATGTAGGGCTGCCATCACCTTCATCTTGGGGGTCAGCGCAGTAGGATACCTGTGTCGCGGTTGGAGGTGTGGTGCCAGCTTGTTAGTCAAGTCCTCAATCAAGATGAAACAGACATGTATGCCTGGGAAAATATGATGTCCGATGCACACTGACCCTACAGCCGTGGGAATCCACATGTGGCATGGTGTGCGTAGATGTGTGCCTTGCCCATCTCCACACAGACCCATGTTGGATGCACCAACAGCAGATGCAGTTGACGGAACACTAACAGCAAGCTCAAGGGAACACATGACACACACCTGACATAGTCACATAGGGGCCCGCTGATCGTGACATGTCAGTTGATAGAGTGTCCCTGGCATCAGGAGACAGGTGCGGGTGTTGATGACTGTGCCATCCCACTGCTTCTGTGCATGACACAGTTGGACTACAGACACACATGTGGCAAGTGTAAAGGTGATGTGTGCCACATAGTGCCCTATCACACATGACATGTGTCCACAGGTCATCACACATCAATTGTGCAACTAGATGAGATGACCTGTGCAATATCACTGGCTGCCACACCTAGGGCCTGCACATGAAAGTATGCAATGACAAGTACTTGATGGACATCCTTGTGCAACTCGTAGCCCTCCAATCCTGGCGTGTGTACGTCTCGTATCACCATTGTAAGCGTGTGAAACGCACCGTTCCCCCACATTCATTGCGTGTGTACGCCTCGTATCACTATTGTACTGGTGCCGTACCTGTACGTGTGAAATGCACCATACCCCGCATTCATTGCGTGTGTACGCCTCGTATCACTATTGTACTGGTGTCATACAGGTACGGGTGAAACGCACCGTACCCCCGCATTCATTGCGTATGTACGCTTCGTATCACTATTGTACTGGTGCCGTACGGGTACATGTGAAACGCACCGTACCCATGCATTCATTGCGTGTGTACGCCTCGTATCACTATTGTACTGGTGCTGTACCTGTACGTGTGAAACGCACCGTACCCCCGCATTCATTGCGTGTGTACGCCTCGTATCACTATTGTACTGGTGCCGTATGGGTATGTGTGAAACGAACCATACGCCCTCATTCATTGCGTGTGTACGCCTCGTATCACTATTGTACTGGTGCTGTACGGGTATGTGTGAAACGCACGTACCCACGCATTCATTGCGTGTGTATGCCTCGTATCACTATTGTACTGGTGCCGTACGGGTACGGGTGAAATGCACCGTACCCCCGCATTCATTGCGTGTGTATGCCTCGTATCACTATTGTACTGGTGCCGTATGGGTACGTGTGAAACGCACCATACCCCCACATTCATTGCGTGTGTAAGCCTCGTATCACTATTGTACTGGTGCCGTACCTGTACGTGTGAAACGCACTGTACCCCCACATTCATTGCGTGTGTACGCCTCTTATCACTATTGTACTGGTGCCGTACGGGTATGGGTGAAATGCACCGTACCCCCGCATTCATTGCGTGTGTACGCCTCGTATCACTATTGTACTGGTGCCGTATGGGTACGTGTGAAACGCACCATACCCCCACATTCATTGCGTGTGTATGCCTCGTATCACTATTGTACTGGTGCCGTACGGGTACGTGTGAAATGCACCGTACCCATGCATTCATTGCGTGTGTACGCCTCGTATCACTATTGTACTGGTGCCATACCTGTACGGGCGAAACGCACCGTACCCCTGCATTCATTGCGTGTGTACGCCTCATATCACTATTGTACTGGTGTCGTACGGGTACGTGTGAAATGCACTGTACCCACGCATTCATTGCGTGTGTACGCCTCGTATCACTATTGTACTGGTGCCGTACCTGTACGTGTGAAACGCACCGTAACCCCGCATTCATTGCATGTGTACGCCTCGCATCACTATTGTACTGGTGCCGTACGAGTACGTGTGAAACGCACCGTACATGTGTGTGGATTTCAAAATTACATAGGGGACACATAGGGGACAAGTATTAGGCCCAAAATGCATGCTGGTTGTCATGGATACAGAGTTGCAATGTGTCCATCAGGTGTCCTGGAATGTTGCAAAGTGGTTGTTGACTTGACATGATGCTCAAAATTTGAACGATGCGAATGCATGTCATTGGTGTATGTTTAAAGGGATTGGAGTAAACGTACGATGCAAATGAGTCTGACCAATCACAATGTACTCCTCTAAATGAATGCCCCTCAGCAAGACAGATATAAGGCAGCTAGAACCCATGAGAGGGCACTTGCCTGCACAACTTTCGAGTCAACCACACTGCTGCTGTCTCTGCTTCCTCTGGACCATGTTGAGTACTGCGGAGAGGGCCCAGCCATTCACCCTAGAGGAGAATGAGGCGTTGCTGGACTGCCTCCTCCCACAGTACCCCAAGCTGTAGGGGAGACCAGGGGAGCAGGTGAGTGCTGACTCCACTACCTTTGCCTATGCACCTGTTGTGTGATTGTCAATATTGTGTCCAGGTGGGACAGACATGCTATGTAAAATGAAGCGTACACCTGCATTCATTGCGTGTGTACGCATCGTACCCATGGTGTCAGTTAGAATAGTATCACTGTTGTAATGTTGCCATAAGCGGTGTAAAACACTACCTTTGACTGTGCACCAGTTGTGTGACTGTCACTTTTGGCATTGTGTCCATGTGTGACAGACATGAAATGTTGTTTAGAGTGGGTCCCGGGGGGGACATGCTTATGTCTCTCATGCAGAGCATGATCTAGTTCCTGCGTGCACTCCTCACTTGCATTGTGCTTACTGTGACATTCACTGCATAGTGCATGACACATTCAGCCTGGCAAATCCTTGGTGGCTTTTTTTCCTATTGTCCTGAGGTGATTCAGTGGTCCCCCCGGTGTGACAGGTGACTGTACCCACAGATGTGTATGAGTTGAGTGGACCTGTGATGAGAGTGTCCAAATGATGTGTATGACCTCATGGACATTGATGTGTGTGAATGTTCCTTGTCATGTGGGTGAGTGTCTATGTGAAGTGTTGCACCACAGCTGCTTGGAGGAGGCAACAGCTCTACCCATCTGATGTGACAAGTAAGCCATGCTGTGTGTCTGACTTGCAGAGCTAGCACGACACCTGTGACACCCCACAGGCAAGTGGCACATGTGCAGAGTGAGGGTTGTATCCACTGTTGTCACTGACAGGCGAGTGATCTGTGCCTGGGTGTGTCTGTCTAGTCTGCTGAGGGTGCGCCAGTGGAGTGGGACATGTGACTGCTTGGCACGTGCTGTCCATCTGCCTGCTGTTGCATGTGCTGCACAGTGTGTGCCATGATCAGTGAGTGTGTCGCACCCCTTATGCCACCTGTTGACTTTCAATGCCATGTAGTGCATTGGGGCTTGCAAACAGGCCAATTTCTCATTGAGAATGTTGCAATTCCTGTCAGCATCCTATGCCCTGTTCAACATATCAAAGATGTTCAAATGTGTGTCTCTGGGACATGGAGCAGGTGTAGTGATGTTGTCTCACTTTGTCATCCTGACAGGTAACTGCCTACAAGAAGATGTTGATCTGGCGGGACATTGTCAGGGCCGTGAGATCGGCGGGGATCGTAGTTGGCGCCTACCACAGGTCAGAAAAAGGTGGCAGGATATCTGGTGCTGGACCCGGTGGATCGCCCGGGTCCAGCTGGGGATCGACCCTCCTTGCCCCCACGGCAGGCGCCGACGCCTGACCCCCCACATGACCCGTGTCCTGGCGGTGGTCTTCCCTGACCTCGATAGGCAGTTACAGGAGAGACTGCAGCAAGGAGGGGGTAGGTACATGGCTGTTTGTTGTGCTATGTGTCACCAGCTTTTGGAAGTGCTCTGTAGCCTGGATACACTCCCAGAGTTTATATGTGCAGTGCATTTTCTGTTCCCCAATGTCACCTGGTGCTCTTTTTCATCCCTTCCCCTCCTTGACATGTGTCCCCTGGTCTGTGTGTAATCACATTTGCACATGGTCATCTAGGGTGCCAGAAAATCAAAGTGCACATTGCTTTCCGCATCATGTGGGAGGGTGGTCTGTGACTTGTGTTGGTACCTTGCCTGTGCCATGACCTGTTCACTATGTTGGGGGTCCATATTGGTTGGCACTGATGATAAGTCTCAACATAGGAGTGTGAGGTTTCAACTGAACACCCTTGCACCATGCATGACCAATGTTGTGGCCTCAGACATGATGTGCATGAGTGGGAGATATGCATAGTGCCATGACGGTTGCTCATGGTACAGTCAGCTCATTCCAGGAACACGGAGCAGTGTGCCCACTACAGTCCCCTGAGACACCCTGGCCTCCTAATCATGTGTGCCATCCAACACTGTGCACATTCTCTGTGGGTTCAGCATAGGTCTGCCTCTGTGGCATTGTTCCCTGGCTTAGTTTGTATTTTTCCAATGTGTGCTACATGTGTCCACTGGACAGGGATACACCATTTGGCTTGTGCATACTCACACTGGGCAGTGCCTGTGTGGCTATTCACAACAATCTGTTGATGGCTGTTTGTCACAAATATGTGTTGCCAGCCCCACGAGGTGATGTTGTGTCAATGTAGCAATTGTTGCTGCACAGTTTTTGTAACACTGATTAAGAGGTGTCACTTCTTGATCTGTATCAATCACATTGACTCAGGTATGGGGGGGTTGTGCGGGAGAGGCCTACATGGGCACCCCTGTGCAGTGCCCCTGTGATGGTGGCCAGAGCTTAATGTTCGTGCTTTGCAGCCTGTGTCAGTTTTTTAAAAACATGATTCCTGCTCATACATTTTTGGCACCTGTGTGTGGTTCAGATGCAACACAGTTTGGTCTTTGTGTGCTGACATCTGTGTGGACATTCTGGCTTGCCATGAGGGTATCTCCACAGTACAGCTATGCTTTTTTACAACCCAGTTGCAGGCCCATTAGCTTATGCATTGTCCTGGGTTTTGGACATGTGTGCCACTCCACATGACAGGCAGTAGGTCATATGTGTAGCCAACGGTGTCATCAGGTAACGGATGGCCATGTGACAACTGATATAATTCAAGTTGTCAGTAAAAAAAAATTGTACCTTGGCACTCACAGCACTTGTCAACAGTTCTTCATGTTTTAAATGTGGTAATCTGATGATTTGTGTTAATAACACTAATGTGCCTGCATGAAAGATGTCTCCAAAGGAAGTGCACACCAAACGACATTTCCACTTTCATGGAACACGCTGGCACCTTTTCAAAGGAGCCACTGTTAGAATTAAATGGTTTTGCAGATTCTCCTTTCTACAGGGAGATACGGCTGGTCTCAGCGTTAGGTAAACTACAGACTGATTTGCCCCTCTGAATCTTGAAGGTAGCAAATCGTACTATCCCGACTCCCACGAGGCACGCAAATACCGCGTTCTCAATTTTTCCCTTTCGACAATTTGAAGGAAGGTAGTCCTAACCGTGATTAGATGGTTAGGTTCTAAGAGTGACCAAGGGCAGGGTACACCTTAGCGTGTGTACACCCCCCGGGTCACGTACACTGGTCCTGACGAAAACCCAGTAATAGCAACTGATGGTTGAAACATGTAGACCTTTTTTTACTTTTGACTCACTATAAGATACCATAGGTCAATCTAACCTATTACGATATCTATACCATTTTTTAGCATTGTCCAAATTGCCCTAGAATAAATTATTTGGATTGGGTTTAATTTGGCCAATTTTTAACCTAAATTCTCTATTCACCTTCACACAAAAACCAGCTCCACTGTAGTCAGGTGTCGCAGCACACCTGGATGGCACTCGGCTGTCCAGGTGGGACCCCGATGATGAAGCATGTCACCAACCAGGTTGGTGAGTGAGGGCCTTCTTAATAAAGATAATTATTTTCTCTGCTCTACGGTCCAATACCCCAAAGACAGTTCCCTGTCTATTGGGAGTACTCCTTTGCTTTGTTTGATAAAGCAGATTCTCCATATACATGTTCCCACAGTGGTCTTGATTTTGTGAAACTCCTTTGTTGTTGGTGATACAAACTAACGAGTGTCAAGACATCAAGACCTCCGTGGGCCCATGTATATGTACTTTCTGTAACACCATTTATTTCTAACAGTGGCTTCTTTGAAAAAGGTGCCAGCTTCTTCAATGACAGTGTAAATGTAGTTTTGTGTGCACTTCCTTGGGAGACATCTTTCATGCAGGCACATGAGTGTTCTTTTCATGAAATGGCGAATTACCACATTCAATACATGTCGATTGTGTAAAGTATTGTGAGTCCCAAGGTACCAACATTTTTTCGTTTTGTGTTCCAAAGTACTTACAGGTCTCTGAGTGTGGTGACACCTTGAGTATTGAGGTGTGTTAGTTTACCTTGGGTGCACCACTACTGTTTCTTTCAGGGTAAACGAGAGGTGGCATGACTTCATTGTATTGCTGTGCTCAGCTGTTCACAGATACTAGCTTCTCAGTGTTTTTCTCATTCAAGTTGTGGCCTGGTGTGTTCTTTTTTTCCTTGTGTCCAAGTGGCATAGTCGGTCTACCAACTGGGCAGTACAGGGCTTACATATGTGCGGAGTAATCTAGCTGTTACTCATGATGCATTGCCTGATATGCACTGTGACCTATTGTTTTTGTGCTCATGTGTCAGATGTATACAGGTGACAGATGCATTTCGGTTTCTTCTCCTTGCCCACAGCATCATAATCCGAAACAGATGGAGACACCTGCACGGACCTGGAGGAGAGACCCAGCGACAGTGCCACCATTGCTGTCGAGTCCGACGGAGCCAGTGGCACGGAGGGCGAGGGGAGTCAGTCCGAGGACCTGTCTGGAGGCGATACCACCTACAACGCCGACGGGTCCGACGCTGACTTCCTCGAGGAGGCGGAGGCTGCTACACCACCTGGCAGCATCCCCACATCTGTCCCCGCCTCCTCCGTTACAATCTCTGCCCTCCCAGTTGCTCCCGTCCCTTCTGTCCGTGCAGAGGCCCACCATGTTTCCTTCGGCCCAGGCACCGCACCCCCTGCCCCTGTCACCCCTGCTGCCCTAAGTGAAGAGTCTGTGGACATACTGCGGCAGTTGCAGGTTGGGCAGGCATCAGTGCTGACTGTCCTCCATGGCCACACTAAACTGCTCACACAGATGGTGTCGTTCATGGAGGGCATGTCAGCAACGATGTGTGACCAACGCAAGATTCTGCGGTCCATGGACTCTTCCCTGACGGCAGCAGTTACTCTCCTGCAGCGCTCCGTCCCCCTACCCCAGACCCATCCACACTTCCCTCTCCCATACCTGTCCAACGCACACCCACTCAGTCACGAGCACGCACCCCACCAGACACAGGCAGCACACCCCCAAGTAAGGCGAAGCGCACACCTCCTGGCACGCACACTCTGGGGGATGTAGGCACACCCACAGGGTCTGGGGACAGACGACATACACACAGCCACAGTCGCAGTCCGCAGTCCACAGTCCTCACAACCCTGTTCCTCCAAAACCACTCCCCTTGGCTCCCCTGCCAAACCCTCACCCAAGCAGCTCTTTCTGGGTGAGCTGGACCTCGCCGCCGCTGAGCCACCACCACACAAGCGGGCGAGGAAGTCCCCGAGCACGGGAGTTGAGTTCCCCACCACGTCGAACCCCTCCCCCAGGAGTGCTGCACCCCATCCCTCGCCCACCACACCCTCCCTTGACCCTGGGAAATCCTCAGGTGCAGGGGTTGGGCTGGACGTACTTGCAGCGGTGTGCATCGCCGAGCTCGCCTCCACCTTCGGCGCTGACCCACCCCCTGTGGTGGAGATGTCCACCCCTGCACCCACCACACCTACCCTTCCCCCTCCTGTCCCTGCAGTGCCCGGTACTGCCCCAGATGATGCCCCACCCCCGTTCGACGAACCTGAAGGTTCATTTGTGCAGGAAATCTAGGGGTAGACTCGGTCCCCTACGTCCCCCCTTGGACTTTACATATGGACTGGCCATTGGCCTGTGTAAATAGTCTATTTGTTGAATTGTATTTTTTTGTGCTGAATAAAGCCTTTTGTTTTAATTTCAACACTATTGCATTTCAGGTACTTGATGTTGGTGATGAGGCTCCTGAAGTTGGTGTTCTGGTAATGTGTTAGGATTCTGAGAAATGTTTTTGTATGATGGTCATGAGGTGTGCCATCACAATGTCTCCTTCCTCTGTGGCACCCGACATCTTCCCTGCAAACAGTTGCACAATTGTTGTGCTGACCTGTGTCAACATTTCCTTTGTTGGTGGCGGATCCCTTAAACAATGGCCATGCCTGCTCACCGATGTCTCCTGCTGAATCGTCTGTGCCATCCTTGCTAGTCACTGTACTTTTGTTTTGAGTATGTAGAAATGCCTTCAGGGAGAAATTCACCCTTTTCACCACTATGCATGTGTGTAATCAAGGCCTACCACACAAATGGTACTTGTTATGCAGGGTATTTGGGCACCTGACTCACAATTGTGGGCATTGTATCTAGGGGAATTCCACCCTGTTCCTTCCATGAGAGACAACATCTTGGTGGCTGGACCAGCACCTGGACATTCCTATCACTCCTGGGATGTGCGTGACAGTGTGTGTTCCCTTTGGCTATCTAAGTTTTGTAGGCAGTTACATGACTATACAGTCTTGTGGCATGATATCAGGGTGTGTATTGTGCTGCATCCGCCATGGGTGGCTATGCATGTGTTATTTGTCCTCACACCCACATGTGGTGTGTCATGCAGTGGGTGAAAGACATCCATCCTCCTGGGAGGGGGGCACTGCTGTCAGTGATGTGTTATTATAGCACTATCATTATAGTCCAAAGTTAGGGATGCGTCCATACCACCATGTAGGTGTTGTCATCTGATAATGATGTACACCCCCCCATATCTCTGTCCACTGCTGGTAGTCATATGCACCCACCCCCATGCCTCTGTCCACTGCTGGGAGTCCTCTGCACCCACACCCATATGTCTGTACACTGCTGGTATTCATCTGCACCCACCCCTATATGTTTGTCCACTGCTGATATTCATCTGCAGCCACCCACATATGGCTGGACACTGTGGGCATTCATCTACAGCCACCCCTATATGGCTGACCACTGCTGGAAGTCCTCTACAGCCACCCCTACATGTCTGGACACTGCTGGTATTGATCTGCAGCCACCCCCATATGGCTGGCCACTGCTGGGAATCCTCTGCACCCACCCACCCACCCATCCACCCCCTTGGAGCAGTACACTGCTGGCCTGGACCTACACACACACCAATATGAAGGTAACATGCAGGGCCAGACCGTAACCCCACATACGTGGCGTATGTACGCCTCATATCCCAAATGTACTGGTGCCGTACGGGTACGTGTGAAACGCACCATACCCCCGCATTCATTGTGTGTGTACGCCTCGTATCACTATTGTACTGGTGCCGTACGGGTACGTGTGAAACGCACCGTACCCCCGCATTCATTGCGTGTGTACGCCTCGTATCACTATTGTACTGGTGCTGTATGGGTACTGGTGAAACGCACCGTACCCCCGCATTCATTGCGTGTGTACGCCTCGTATCACTATTGTACTGGTGCCGTACGGTTACGGGTGAAACGCACCGTACCCCCGCATTCATTGCGTGTGTACGCCTCGTATCACTATTGTACTGGTGCCGTACGGTTATGGGTGAAACGCACCGTACCCCTGCATTCATTGCGTGTGTACGCCTCGTATCACTATGGTACTGGTGCCGTACGGGTACGTGTGCAACGCACCGTACACGTCCACTTCACTTGTTGCGGTACACAGGGGTTGC
Source organism: Triturus cristatus (assembly GCF_964204655.1). NCBI lineage: Eukaryota > Metazoa > Chordata > Amphibia > Caudata > Salamandridae > Triturus > Triturus cristatus. The sequence goes on from NC_140583.1 coordinate 886,601,527, forward strand.
TGGACACGTCCTCTCAAGTGACCAGACCCTGGTGGTAATGTATGGGTTCCATATTATAGGTTTGGCTTTGGGTATGGGGTATGTTTCCTGCCCCTCACCCCCACCCTGGCCCCTGGGTGTTGTTCTCACCTTCTGCGGCATGTGCGTCAGTTTCGGCGCACCAGGTCGTAGGCTAAGAGGACCGGGATGACACGCACGATGGGGTTCATGGCATGTACGTTGTGTACCGGGGCTCCGTTTGTAGGACTCTGCTTTTACGGCTGTTTTTGGCGCAACGTAAGAAAAGAGCCGTACGGAGTGCCGTAGGGATGAATCGTACATGCTGGGCCGGAAACCGCTGCTTAAATACGTCCGGACGTCGCGTACAGGCTGTTCCGGATCCGAATCGTTGGTTTTTTTTTACCCGTACGGTCTTTTGTACGATTTGTACGGAAAGAGGCTTTCTGTACGAATCGTACTTCCTAGGTTGTAACGAAAGTTTGCCGGGTACGAGTCGTACGGAGAAAGCGCTCCGTACAACGATTCGTACAGCCTTTTTCCAGGATTGGAATCGGCCCCAAAGTGGGGTGGGATTCAGTGACTTCTCATCATAAGTTAGATACTATGTATGTGTTATACTTGCTGCTCAGCCAGTGTGAGGGTGGTGTAGAATGTTGGTGTGTGATGATGCTGTGGAATGTGGGATGAATGAGGTTGGCAGTTGGTGTACGGACTGAGCAGCAGGAAGGGTGCTTCTGGTGGGGCTCTCTCTACTTTTACTCTTTATCTTATCATTTTAATAAATACTACATAAGCTATCCAGGAGTTGGATCTTTGTTTCATTTACAACAGTATGCTATGCAATGTACATCTTCTCATAATCTGCAATTATTATGGTTACCTCTTAGTACATATCTCAACAAAATTGGTAGTGATATATTAAGTATTGTATCTGTATCTTCTGAAACTTTCCTCCTCCGTGTCTGTCCTCTTTTTATATTTAATTTATTTTCTGCTATGTTAATAGGTATTATGTTTATTATATGAGGTTAAATTAGAGGCAAACTGTTATCACTGCTGTTAAATATTTATGATTCATCTTATGTTCTCTCCTTTGCCCGCCCTCCCTTTCTTCCCTTTCCTCCCTTTTCTCCCATGAAATTATAAAGACTTTTATGGTTGTCTTATTGGACCCAATACTGAATATTCACTTTGGATTATTATTGTTGCTCTTTTGTACTGTTAGTATGTAGTAGATATTGAAATTAATAAAGTATTTTAACAATTAAAAAATCGAATGCTTTGCTGCATTCTGAACACAGGTTCCTGCCTCTTTTCCTTGCTGCTGAGACAGCCATGTGTGTTTATTTCATTAGTATGTTATATTTCGTGAAATTCAGCTATAACTACTCCCACACTGAACCACATGCTGGCCTCAACACTGCGTGGGTCGTGCAGTACATAAGACAGTGTTTAACATCTGCAGTGAGTGGGGGTAGGATAACAGCTCTGTCAGGCAAGCGAACATTTAAAACACTGCTAATAGTGTATGAAAATTAATCTATATTTCATACTTGTATAAAATGTTCAAAGCGTCCAAGTTTAGAAATATCACCTGTTGTGATGCACATGGAATAAATGACTCATTAGACAGCACCTGCCACAGCTCTAAACTCACAGCTTCGGAGATATAAACAAATGAATCGATGTGCTACATTTGTGCCCATCAGCTTTAAAATCTGTACTGTACCTAAAACAGTTAAAAGTTTTATTGCTGCATTCAATGAGTCATGAAATCAGCATTCAATACATAAAGGGGTCGATTCCGATCCGGGTCGCACAGCTCTCCGAGATCTGTCCATAGCTATACCGTGCGACCGACACGTACACGTAGCCGGTCCGTCCTGTAGATGAAGTACGATGCGTATAACTGCCAAAAACCCGACCGACAGGTAGGCTGTGATTCAAGATTCATTCTCCGTCCAAGCCGTAACTCCGAACGCCGAACCGAGTCGCCCGGAAGCAGTAACCATAGCAGTTTCCGCCCTGATGTGTACTTCCTACACGCCGGACGGGTCGCCACGTACGGCACGTCACAGCATCCGTAAAAGAAGCATATCAGCTACGATTCGCGCCACAACTCAATCCACGGCTACAAAACGGACCAGCTTGCAACGGGTACGAGACGGAGCAACAAGCAGCGTGTACGAGACAAACACATCATGAATCCCATCGCGCAGGTCATACCAGTACTCTACATCTATGACCGGATCAGAAACTGACGCCGATGGCGCAGATGGTAAGTCAGACCCCTACCACACAAACAAACGACACATACCCGCAAAATGGCACACACACACAGGGGATCCACAACATGGCCACTAACAACAGGCCACCATAGAGGCTGTATGGCCAGCACCACCACCACCCCCACTCAGAGGGCTCATGTTGCATATCACCCCTGCCACCCCCACTCATAGGGCTTATGTTGCACATTACCCCTGCCACCCCCACTCATAGGGGACCTGTTGCCCATCACTATTGCCAACCCCAGGGGCTCATGTTGCCCATCACTACTGCAACCCCCACACATAGGAGGCCTGTTGCCCATCACTACTGCCACCCCTACTCATAGGGGACCTGTTGCCCAGCACTACTGCCACCCCCACCCATAGGGCTTATGTTGCACATCACCCCTGCCACACCCACTCATACGGCTTATGTTGCACATCACCCCTGCCACCCCCACTCATAGGGGACCTGTTGCCCTTCACTACTGCCACCCCCACCCATAGGGCTCATGTTGCCCATCACTACTGCCAGCCCCACACATAGGGGACCTGTTGCCCATCACTACTGCCACCCCCACTCATAGGGCTTATGTTGCCCATCACCCCTGCTACCCCCACTCATAGGGGACCTGTTGCCCATTACTACTGCCACCCCCACCCATAGGACTCATGTTGCCCATCACTACTGCCACCCCCACACATAGGGGACCTGTTGCCCATCACTACTGCCACCCCCACTCATAGGGGACCTGTTGCCCAGCACTACTGCCACTCCCACCCATAGGGCTCATGTTGCTCATCACTACTGCCACCCCAACCCATAGGGCTCATGTTGCCCATCACTACTGCCACCCCTACTCATAGTGGACCTGTTGCCCATCACCCCTGCCACCCCCACTCATAGGGCTTATGTTGCACATCACCTCTGCCACCCCCACCCATGGGGCTCATTTTGCCCATCACTACTGCCACCCCCACCCATAGGGCTCATGTTGCCCATCACTACTGCCACCCCCACTCATAGTGGACCTGTTGCCCATCACCCCTGCCACCCCCACTCATAGGGCTTATGTTGCACATCACCCCTGCCACCCCCACTCATAGGCAGCCGCGGTTGGTAGTGGGAGTAGCTGCCAGGCGGTGACGTGGGGATGGGGAGGGGCAGGGTGGGGGGTAGTAAACTATGGAATACAGAGGTTTTCAGGTAAGCACACATATAAATAAATAAAACAAATTTTGTTGCGCGCACTGCATCCCCAAATGCGATGCAGTGCACGCAACAAAATTCGTTTTATTTATTTATATGTGTACTTACCTGAAAACCTCTGTAATCCATAGTTTACTACACCCACCCTGCCCCTCCCCCTCCCCACGTCACCGCCTGGCAGCTACTCCCACTACCAACCGCAGCTGCTCCTAGGGCTTATGTTGCACATCACCCCAGTCACCCCGACTCATAGGGGACCTGTTGGCCATCACTACTGCCACCCCCACAAATAGGGGACCTGTTGGCCATCACTACTGCCACCCCCACCCATAGGGCTCATGTTGCCCATCACTACTGCCACCCCCACACATAGGGGACCCGTTAACCATCACTACTGCCACCCCCACTCATAGGAGACCTGTTGCCCAGCACAACTGCCACCCCACCCATAGGGCTCATGTTGCCCATCACTACTACCTCCCCCACACATAGGGGACCTGTTGCCCATCACCCATGCCACCCCCACTCATAGGGGACCTGTTTTCCCATCACCCCTGCCACCCCCACCCATAGGGCTTATGTTGCCCATCACCCCTGCCACCCCCACCCATACGATGGGCCACACATCCATCATACTCCAACATTAGGTATGTCAGCAAAATACATCCCCCCTAACATCATGACAACAGTGTGTAGTCTGTGACAAATGCCCACAACAGTGATTATGACTTTGAACATAAAATGTAACTAACAGCACATGTGTGACCAACAAATGAGTGTGGCCTACACAAGGCAAGCATCACTACAGCACTGTGTCAATGTAAAACTAACACCCCCTCACTGTGTAGAACAAAAGTTAAGTGTGGGGTTCCAAACTGCAGCAAATGGCGAGCATTGTGTTGATGGGGTCTAAACCCCCCCTCATCACAGTGAGCAAAAGGTAAGTGTCATCATGGTTAAAGCTGCAAATGCCAAACAGCATGTATGATCCCTGCTCCCAAAACATTAAACACTTCTGGGGCAAACTAGTGGTTGTGTCCCATACCCACAGAGGTGTGATGAGGCTAACAGGGCAGTGAAAACAAAACATACTCTCTGCCATGTGCAGACAAGCACCACACATGGGGGCTGACAATGCATACAATGTACAAAGACACAAGAGCAGAAATGACCATCACAAAGCATACACACATCTCGAAAATAGACACACTAATCAAAACAACCTGTGTAGACTGTAGGTGTCAGCTCACAAACTCCCATTCCATGCCAGCAATGGCACCTAACAACCAGGATGAATGTGCACAATGATGTGATATGACTCACAGGGACAATGGTCCTGAGCAGACACTAAATTTTACATAAAATTAAATATAGACCACAATGGGTTACTATACACATCCGATGTCCAGCCGGACAGGGGATTTTGCTGTGTAGTAACCGGCTCAATGCCTGCCATTGAGCCGGTTACTACACAGCACATTGTTGCTGAGGACAGAGATCTCCATTGCTGTATCTCTCCACAGCTTGGACTGTAACATATTAGTATATTGAAGCAATACCGTGGCGCATTGAAATGTGGCCCATCTGCACCACAGTCTAACTACCCAACAGCCGATCCAGGCAAGGAGCAGCACGCTCCAGCGCCCACTAAGTTTTATAGAAACCTTAACTGCAAGCGACCAAACCAAAAGCAACAACGCTGTTCTTCATTGTCAGTTTCCACTCTGACCTGCCATATGTGATACCCCTATGTCCTCAATTGAGGCGTTAAAAACCAGGCAAATGTTATAAATTTAGTCCTGAAGATGATCCCGTTAATCAATGAGCTTGGGATCGAAACGTCGACTTTTTAAAAATAGTGCCACAAATATCCATTGTGCTTACTCGTTGTGGTCTCTATTTTGTCAAACTTGCTACAACTTCATTTATGCCTGCAAGTTGCAACGGCTCTCAGTCTTTGCCTGTAACTGTTGTTTGTCCTAAACTGTCTGCATTGTTATTCCTTTTTTCCCCCCGCACGTTCCCCATGCTGTAGGGTGCAGGATTGTGCCCCACGATAAATGTAGTGTTTTCATTATCCTTGACCATATCCTTTAGTATCTGAAAAATAAAAATCCCCTGTCCGGCTGGACATCGGATGTGTATAGTAACCCATTGTGGTCTATATTTAATGTTATGTAAAATTTAGTGTCTGCTCAGGACCATTGTTTTCTACATATATAATTGATACCCGTGGTCCTTAGCCATTTTTCGGGTTCCCTTGTTTGTATACAATATGACTCACAGGGACAGCAGGGAAAATCCCAGAAACAGCAATACCAATGCACTGATGCAGATGCATAAACAGGCAACCTCACACTGCACACCTGACACAACATGTGTGTGTGTGTGTCTCCATAGCCACAGGCAACTACACAACACATGAGGGGGGCTGAACCACAGTGACACAGATGTGGACACAGTGCCATGCAAAAGTAAACCATCATTGGGACACCCTTAGTGGGCAATCAGGCATTGTGAGATGAGAGGGAGGACAACAGACACATGTGACACAAGCTGGAATGAACACCAACTAACACAGCAAGAGACTGACACACAACAGCACTACCCCCAGGGACCAGACATTGGGGTGACACAAGCATGCATGACACCTCCACTGTGATGACAAAGGTAGCTGTCGTACAAAGTGGGAAACCCAGACATGTGTCCTGTGCCACAAACGTACATCACAGCTACACAAACACAAATCACTCCGCATGGCCCGTCATCCATGGACAAACGGGAGCTAGGGGCCCATCCATGCAAACATTTACATCAGTCCACCCTCAACACCACACACCCTGAACTGCAACAATGTGCATCTGTGAAGCACACATGGACAGGTGACATTGCACATGCACCCATGACAAACACAGGAATGTTTGGAGGAACTAAGGTGCAGAGACTCATCACACAAGGACAGTTTATAACCCTGGTGAATGACAGACATACTGCACAGTATGCAGTACATGGACATGAAGTCAAAACTCACGTAACCTTCCGAATACCTGCCACATTCCCAGGGCAATGCAGAACCCAAGGAGAACCACAAGGCCCACATGCTGACACCTGCAAACATTGCAGCCCTGAACCGGACAAGTGGGAGCAGTCACACACCCATACACATGTCTCAATCACTGAAAGGTACCACCTAGGGACAACTACATGATATTGCGAACAAACAAGTGCCTTGGGGACCCCTGACTGTGTCCCATCTGCATCTGACCATGTCATCACCACTCAGCACAGACAAATCCCAAAGATGAAACACCAATTAACAGTAGTGTGTCATGCACCCACATATCTGGTAGCCCATGGCAAAGTTGTGGGATGTTATTAGTTATTGCACTTCCTTCTTAGATGTGTCCCCCTAGGCACAGCTTTGGATTCGTTTTATCCTTCTTTAAAATATTTGAGGCGACTCGTAGTAAATTTGATTTTAGTTCATATATTTTATTTATACATTGTGAATTTTCATATTGGGATTAGACATTCTTATATGTGGACTATTTATTCCTATGGATTTCGGGTATGAATACCCTTCATCAGAGATTAGTCCTGCAGTCAGAATATAAGTATCATAAACAACTGTGCATGATATATTATCAGGTAATGTCACATTTAGTTGTTGTACTCATTTAGGTAAACCGGTTAAGACTATGTTTGTGTACATTCATTGTTGCATTAAGGGAAATTAATCGTGTGTTGTTAAAGACGTGAATTAAATCTCTTTTCATTCGCCGTTCAGTGCGAGATGAGCATTATCAAATTATGGTGCGCGATACAGGAAGTGGCTTTAAAAAAACTTTCAAACCATGTGAGTAAATGAAATGAATAGTGTAACTGATGTTTTAACTGCCATATGTATGTGGCATATGTGCCCATGAGTTTTCGTTGTGTTAAATGATTTAGTGACCAGTTCGTGATAGAGAAAAGTGTAAATAAATGTTAAATTTCATGCGTTCTGCAATAAAGTGGGGCTATGAGGTGAAGCGGGTTGCCGTTGTTCACAGCGTGTCGTTTTTTAAAACCGAAAGTGCTATGTGCTCGCTGCGCGAAATTAAATATAAATTTCATACCTTTATATGCCAAAAATGTTTTCAGTGCTCCTAGCTGGAGAATTTTTGTTGCCGATATGTGCTATCGTTCAAAGAGCGTCTATATGATAGGTTTTCTGCGTATAAGTGGCATAGTAAAAGGACGAAGGTATATTAACATTGGGGGCCATTTTGAAATATGTGTGTGGTTGATCGAATTGGGGGCCATCTTTGAATGTGTTTGTGTGCCATTATAGTGAATGAAAGTAAGGGATACTGATAGAATACAAATGACAAAAGTGTAACAGAAATGGGAAACAATTAATAATAATGATAAACTGATTCAAAGGTAACAATTAAATTCAATGCGTTCATTAATCCCATGTGGATATACTCTGTCCAATTTTTTGATCCAAATGTTTTCTCGCTGCAATAGAAATTTTCTGTTATCTCATCCTTCTGCTTTTTGTACCACTTCGAGGATTAAGAATCGTAGTTGACTAATGTTGTGATGATTTTCATGGAAGTGTTGTGCCACAGTTGATTTGAATTGTTTGGTACGTATGTTGGATTTATGTTAATTGATTCTTATCTTGATTTTTCTTTCTGTTTTTCCCACGTAGATTTTACCACATGGGCATTTGATTAGGTATACTACGTTGTTGGTATCACAAGTGGCTGTGACTTTAAGATTTATGATATTTCCATTTCTTGGGTGAGTTATAGTAGTTCCTGGGATAATGTTGTTACAGTTGTTACAATTATAGCATGCCAAAGTTGTGAGATGAACACAGTACCACTCAGCAAGCATCACCAACAGGAACATATCAAGGGAACACTGCCTGTGTATGAAAAGGGATGTGGACACACACACACATGCTCACACAACACACACCATGGGCCCAGGCTATGTCACGGGACAACACATCCGTGACATAGTCTGAGGGGACCCAACTCCTGTGTAAGTCCAGCTGTGCCAAACATAGTCACAGCACGTCCCACTCATGTCAGCAGAGCACTTGGTCAGTCAGCCATCAGTTACCACACAATGAAGGCTGTGGTCACAACAGCCTGGGTACGTGAGTCTCCCCTAAGTCATCTGCACATACTCAACACATATGTACAGCAAATTGCACAGAGGACCCAGTTGCTCCTATACCAATGATGCCCACACCTGTAGGTCCAGTGGAGATGTGCCCAAAGTCAGGGAAATAGACAAATTGGACAATGGGAAGCACATCATATGTGCATGGGTGCAAGCCACAGATGTGACCATGCAAATGAAATGTTCACAGAGATGTCCACAAACTGTTGATCATGACACACCCAGTTAGCTGCAGAGGATGACATGGATACCGACCAGAATAGGATGCATATCTCATGGACCACATGGAGTACCTCACATCAACACCTGACCAACATTGGAAACCAAGCATTACAGGTGCAAGGGCATGCTAAACACCATCAACCTAATGTACTGCTAAATCAAATTCACAAGGATAAAGAAAAAAGCTTTTTTCAGCATGTGAAAATCGAAACGTCCATTCAAACAAAAGGCCAATGGCCAGTCCATTATCAAATTACAAAGAGTGAACTTGAGTGACAACTGTCACATGTTGCTTGCCTGCACTGGAAGGACAGGGGACATCACCTCAGAGGGGTATACATGGGGGCAGGCCAGGCACCGCAGGGACAGGATCAGGGCGCAGCAGAAGGAGGCAGTGAAGGGGTGGTGGATGCAGGAGAATCACTTGCAACTGCAGTGGAGCTGACTGAAGTGGTGGGTGCAGTCACAACTGTGGGGCACAAGTCAGATGGGGTGGATGCCAGCACAACTTCAGTCGGCAAGTCAGATGGAGTGGATTGGGTCCCCACTGCAGTGCCCAAGTCAGACGGGGTGGTCGTGGACTACACTGCAGTGCCTAAATCCATGTGGGTGGAATGGGGTGCAGGTGAGGTCGGCAGGACAGAGGGGAGGACACGGTCCCCACATCAGTGGCACTAACCGTCTGACCAGGTGTGGAGGAGCAAGTGGTAGGGTGGAGGGCCTCAGCATTTTGAGGATGGTGTATCTGTGGGTGGGGGAACCTGGGGCAGGGTGTGGCTGGGGAACCTCTGGAGTGGTGGCCTGAGGGATGGAGGACGGAGACTTTGCCTTGGAGCTGCATGGTGGCAGTGGGGTCTTGCTCTTCCGGCTCTGGGGGAACTTGCGGGTGGGGGCCTCAGTCTGACTGCGCCTAGGGGAGGGTGTCTGGGTGTGAGGAGCACTCCCCTCTGTGTGTGTGGACTTCCTCTTCCCCTTGTAATCTGGATCTGCTGGGTCGGTGGGGAAGAGGCCAAGGTCACAGTGGAAGAGCTTCTGTGGAGATGGGGTTGCAGGTGAAGCAAGGGAAGGGGGCTGGGAGGGAGAGGTTTCGGAGGACTGCGGAGTGGTTGTGGATGACTGTGTGTGTGTCTGCAAACCATCCCCTGTGAGTGTGGTATCAGTCCCCTGTGCTTGCTTGTGTGCACGTCTAGCCCTTGGTTTGGGGGTTTGTGTGCTGCCCATGTCTGTGGCTTTGTGAGAATGTGCAGGTGTGTGTGTGCTAGGGACAGGTAAGCTGCTAGGAATCGTGGGTGGTGCAGGGGCAGGAGGGGTGCGGGACTGTTGGAGGAGGGACACTACTGCCGTCAGGGAGGAGGACACGGACTGATTGGTCCTCTGTAGGGCAGATATGCCCGATGAAATGCCCTCCATGAATGACACCAGTTGCGTCAACAGAGTGGTGTGTGCATGGAGGACACTCAGCATCGATGTCTGCCCTACATGGATCTGTCTAAGTAAGTCCACAGACTCCTCACTCAGGGCAGCAGGGGACACAGGGGCAGGGGGTGCGGTGCCTGGCACAAAGGAGACATGCTCCCTTACACGGGAGCCTCCACGGACCTCTGAGATGGGAGCCGATGGGAGGGTGGTGATGGTGGTGGTGGCTGGGGTTTGGTGGCTGCTGACACCCGCCTCCACAAGGGAGTCATCCTCAGAGCTGCTGTGGGCCTCAGCTGGGGGGGGTGGTGCTGACGACTCCTCGGTGTGGCTCCACTCACCCTCCGTGCCACTGGGTCCCCCCGACTCCTCTGCTTCTGTCCCTGTCAGGCTCTGTGGCTCCTCCTGGTCTTGTGGAGCTGTCCCCTCCTGTGGCCGTGGATGTATCTGGATAGGAATAGGAAGAAAGGGAACAACATCAGTCACCTGCACTGACTGCACACACCACAGTGAGTACATCACATCACATAGCAAGGCCTGGCATCCTCAGCTGAACACTGCTCAAGTGCTAACACTGTTTATAATAAGCCAATTGTCATTCTCAACATCAACCATGGCACACAAATCCCTCCTTGAATTGCACCCATATGTCTGTTGCATGTTGGATGCTAGTACCCCAATGTCCTGACATGCACCACCCACACATCAGTTGGACATGCAGGTGAACATGTAGGAGTATGTCACTATACACACAGCACATCTCTTGCCACTGACTCAGTACAGGTGTCCGGATGAAGGGATGGGCAGAGACTCATTTCACATGCTTGTGATGCATGCCTACAACACACATTATGGTCTTCTCATGTTCGGATAGTCAATGCCACAATGGGGTGCATGGTGCACACTTGAACACAATAGCAAATTAAATGCCATAGCACTGGCATGTCTGGAAAGTTAGTCAACACTGTCTCCTGTCACAGGGGCAGGGCATCCAGACAACAACAGTATGCACTGTGTCACATTCAGAGCTCAGGGGTAAAGCTAACTCTGCAGATTACACGTGCGCTTGCCCATCCCCTGCAAACAACATATCCAGGACCCAGAAGACCACACATCATGCAAATTGGACATATGAGTCCCTGAAAACACAACTCCATGTACATTAGCACATCACAGTCTGCCGTGCATGTAACCCAGCTGCCTGAAGTACACAGTTGCATACCTTAGTGCGCTGTCAGATGATCACACACCTATATGTCACACAGGTCTTGTCTCTCAGAGTCACATCTCAGATGTCATGCTGACCCTCAAAATCATGAACACCCAGTTGTACGTAACAGGAAGCCACACCATAATGACACAGAGGCAGACACCTGAAGGCACATGTCACTAAGCACAACCTGTAAGTTGATACACAGGAGTGGGATTACAGAGTGTTTCTAAATACCCTTGAGGAGGCATGACTGCCCAGGTCTACGTGAAATAGTGTTTGGCCCTGGACAGTAGTCAGGTGGCTAAGCAAGTGTGACATACTTGATATACATACTCCTGAGGCCCACAAATTGGAGTCCCCTGCTGCATGGGTTTGTTTGAAATACCCCAGCCACATGTGCGAGTCAGACCAGCTATTGGAACACATATCAAGGGCATACACAGATCAAATGTCAGAACCCAGACATTGGGCAAACAATTGAACCACCCATGAAACACACACCAGAGTCACGGGAACAGATGCTGTTCGGTAGCTGAAGCATTGCTGACTGCAGGGACACAGTGCCCTAGTGACACAAGCAACAGACTGTATGGGCCACACCTGTGGAACAGATGGGGAGGGTGCATCACACAATTGAGGGACCTGAGTATTGGACTACAAGACCTACGTAATGTGGAAGTGTGACCAGGCCAAAAGACTGCAATTAGCATGTCAGACATAGTACACAGATTAGGCATGGGTTTACCCCCTTCTTGCTGCTGTCTGGCCTTCAGCTGCCTATCCAGGTCTGGTAAGACCACTGCCAGGATACGGAGCATGTGGGGGGTCAGGGTCCGGTGTCCGCCCCTCCTGCGTGGAGGTGACAGCTTCAGCTGGACTCTAGCTTTCCTCTGGGTCCAGCCCCGAAGGTCCTGCCACCTCTTTTTTCAGTTGTGGATCTGGCACTTGTAGACCTCCACCGAACGAACTGCCGGGGCGATGGTCAGCCATATCTCCTGCTTCTGGTGGGCATCAACCTGTGAGGAACTGAGGATGACAAAGTTAAAAGTCCATTAACACACATGCCCCATATTTGTGCTGCACACATTTGGATATACATGTCATCATCACCAAAGGAAAATGAGTTACACAGGTAGTGCAACCATGGGGAAGAACAAATCACCTGCATGCCTGACATGTTAACAATGCCTGGGAAGTTTAAGCTTGCACTAATGCACTTTAGCAGCAGAACACCTGTTCATTACATGTACCTACACACTTTGGGTGATGAAAGTAGTCAGTGAGAATGCTTGCCACTGGTGTACACAACGCTAGTACTGCTAGTCAGACAACATGCACAATTAGGAAGGCAGTGGACTACACACTCACCTGCTCCACTGGTTTCCCATACAACTTGCTATACTGTGGAAGGAACCTGTCCAGCAGGGTCTGGTTCTCCTCCTCAGTGAAGGCTGGGGCCCTCTCCAGAGTATGTGCCATAGCAGGAGCCAGAGGATGCAGAGACAGCAGCAGTGGTAGCAGGGATGTAGTCCAGGAGCATGTAGTGAAGGCAAGTGATCTCCATGGGGGCCATCCAGCCTTATATCTGTGCTGCAGAGGCAGAATCTGTGCCATGTGTCCCAAGTGATAGGTCCAACACGGTTGCATTCTATGAATCTGGCCAATCCATGGAAATGTGCGACTTGTACACGCCTTCCGCATCGTTCAAATCTTCACCTTCATGAAACACTATGAATTGCAACATTGTTGTAGGCATCCAACTGATTTTCCAGCGCACAACTCGTACACGTTTTGAATCTGCATCCGTCTCCATGACAGTCCAGAGCCAATGGGTGCGTCCGGCTCGGTCAACTGACTGTACAACACGTATTTTGAAAACACACATGCACCCGTCGCCATACGATTCAATGGCCAAGGTGTACGCCTGTCTTGGACCATGCCTGCCCAACGCGCATGCATAATAGTCACCCGCGTCGGGCCTCATTGCAGTCAATGGCAAAGTGTACGCACTGCTCGGTCATGAACCGTGCAATGCGTACGCATTGTCACCCGCGTCGGACCTCATTGCAGTCAATGGCAAAGCGTCCGCACGGCTCGGTCATGAACCGTGCAATGCGTATGCATTGTCACCCGCGTCGGACCTCATTGCAATCAATGGCAAAGCGTAAGCACGGCTCGGTCATGAACTGTGCAATGCGTACGCATTGTAACCCGCGTCGGACCTCATTGGTGTGACTATTCTACGGATTCAACACACAATTACTAGCCAGGGACACCTGTGCACACCTACCACACTACAGCATTGGCCACACAGTGTCCCATGGCATGTAAGGCTGCATTCCCTGGGTGTTTGGGGGGGCCACATTTGGTTTGTTGGGTGGCACTTTTGTGCAGCCACTCCCAGGCTGTGCACGTGTACATGGGGGCAGAATCCTTTGTGTGTCGTGCACATTACCACTGTGATGTGCAATTGTACAGTCATGGGCATGAGTCACGGGCACAGTTTCATGTTGGATATGTTTGGGGCATGTCACATACACCCTGAGTCCAGGGGGTGATGGCATGTGTGTCACAGTGAGACCTGTAGCCACAATACTGATGTGCACCCACAGTCTGTGTGCATGTTGTGTCTCAGATGTGTCTGATCATATGTGCCCAATGGGTGACAGTCTACACATCCATGTGGTATATGCATCAACGTTGATGGTGTGTGTGTGTCTAAGAGACGTACATGTAGGGCCTGCAGGAACAACAGTGGCCACTACCTGTGGGACTTACGCTTGCCTTGTGGTGTGTACGTGATACACTATGTCTATGCCAGTGTCGATGTGGCAATACAGGGACCCTGGGTATCTGCATGGCAAAGATCTGTGATGCCTGGGAGACATCAGACCTCACTTGTCACTGTGGTGTGTGTTTGTAACGTCACAGCAGTACATAGGTCGGGTGACACAGCCAGATGATTGGCCATTGCACTATATGGGACTCATGTGGACATGTGGAATTGAGATGTGAGGTGATGGTCATGTAGGTGACATATGTGTCCATGCCCAACAGCACACACCTCAGTACATTGTGTAATGTCATGATGTTTCATGTGATATTGAGCCTGGTCATGGCCACATGGGTGGATGAACCAACAATCTTCCTTTGTTCATCTCTGTTCTGCAGGGCACCAGCTGTCCATCGACCGTTCCCAGACCTTGCAACCATGCAGGAACGTGACTGCATCTGACGGTACCGCTTCACCAGGCCACTGATTGAGGAATTGGCGCCACATCTGCTACCTGGCCGGACATACCCTACAGCACTGACCCCAGAGGTCAAGGTGATGGCAGCCCTGCACTTCTTTGCTACTGGTACCTTCCAGTACACTGTGGCTACAGCAGGTGGGATGTCGCAAACTATGTTTAGTCGTGTGCTACGTGATGTCTTGGAGGGGATGTTGCATTTCCTTGACCTGTACATCAAGTTCCCTAGCCCAGCTGAACTCCCTGAAATAAAGGATGCCTTTTATACACTGGGGAGGATGCCGAACGTCATCTGATCTATTGATGGGAAACATGTGGCCCTGATACCACCACAGGCACATGAGCAGGCATACCGTAACAGGAAACATTTCCACTCGATCAATGCTCTGGTGGTATGTCTTGCAGACATGTGTATCACACATGTGTGTGCACGGTTCCCTGGTTCTGCGCACGATGCCTACATAATGAGGAGTAGTCGCATTGCAACACTGATGTCACAGATGCCAGCTCCGCATGCCTGGCTTATCGGTGTGTACTGACTGTTTTTCATTGTGTGTGTTTGTCAATGTTGTATTCCGTACTCCTACAAAACTCAGCTACTTGTTCATTTTTGTATGTGTAGGTGACTCCGGATACCCCAACATGCTGTGGTTGCTGACACCCCTCAGGAACCCTGTGACACCAGCCGAAATGCGCTACAATGAGGCACATGGTCGGAGCAGGAGGGTGATTGAGCGGACATTTGGCCTCCTGAAAAGCCGCTTTCGCTGCCTGAACAAGACCGGAGGGGCCCTCCCATATGAACCTGCAAAGGTGTGCAAAATAATCCTTGTATGCTGTAGGCTCCACAACATGGCAGTGCGGAAGAAGGTGCCTCTCATCCAGGAAGACGATGACAATGACCAACCTCCGGCACCTGTGGAGGATCCCGGCCTGGGCCAAGATGCCAGTGATGATGAGGATGAGGGTGACGTCCGCTCACAGCTCATCAAGAACTTCTTCACATGAATGTAAGTTTCCAGGATTGTTATGTCAATGTATGGAGTTAGCCTGGAATGTGTTGTGACTGCTCTGTTGCTGTCTGAGTGTGTCTGTGTGCCACTTGACAGGATGCGTGGAGTGATGTGTCCATTCAGGTGGTGTGTACTCCACAATAGGGTAGTACTGCTAACTTGTTTTTGTGTAGGTTTCTTGTGACATGTTTTGTGCATGTGTATTGCATTTCTCTCCTGTTCTGCTCTGCTTTTGACTGTGTCTTGTGTCCGTCCTTCACAGGGTAATTTGCCTGTTGTTTTTATTCAACACTGACCCCCAACACCCAGAATCTGACACCAGTGTGGTAGAAGTCAATTGACATCAAGTGATGTGCCACACACCCCTGGACTACAATTCTCAGACACTCTGTGACCGTGTGTCCACTGTAACGTACAATTGCCTTGCAACTATTTTTGAATAAACATGTTGCTGATGTGTAATGAACCTGTGCTATGCTTTGTTAGGTGCGTTGTCTGTCTTCCCACATCTGACTGACATTTGCCTACCTCACCTGTGGACTTGTTACCACTGACTGTGGATAGGTGTTGTGTTTGTGCACACCTATGTGTTTCAGGTCAACATCATTGTGTGGGATGAGTAACATGGCCATGGTGAGTATGTGTTGTGTTGCCACAGTGGTGTGTCTCCCTCACATGTGTCACATCACCATGACTCACCTAACGTTGGTCACATTGTTTCAGTATTTGGCATGCACTGTGTTGTGTAGCAGATCGACATCTCCATGACACATGACAAGTTGGAATCACAACAGAGGCAAGTATGGTGTACTGATGAGTTTATTTTTGAACATGTGTGAGGAAAGTGCACAGGATGGTGGGTACTGTACATTGGTTTTGGAATCCAAAGTTCACATTAGAGTTGGGAGTGCTGGTAGATGAAATGTTTAGAGTAAAGTCCACAGTCATCTGCTACATTGGCCCAACATGAACTCTCCATGTCATGTGGGCGAGTTGTGTGCTATTGTACAAGGTGAACGGGTTGCGCACAAAGAACATTGTCCAGAACAGGTTTAAAGGCCCTGTGGGATGTGCTGGGATATCTGCCTCTCACATGTCCTTCTTCGGACGACCCCTCTTCTTTCTGGGGGGGATCCTCAGGTGCAGGCCTCTGCGGTGCAGGGGACTCTCCGCCAGAGTCCTCCTCCCTCCCTGTGGCGCTGGCAGATGGTGTTGCAACAGATGTTGTGACCACACAGGGAGATGTGGACAGGTTTGTGTTTATCTGGCGGAGGCATTGGAGTATGTCCAGATGCACCGCAGTAAGGGCATCCCACTTTGCCTCCATGCAGGCATGGTGGGGGGCCTGCTCCTGTTGTATGTCCTTGAGGATCCCCGCTACCTGGCAAAATCCTCTGGTGCTATCCTGGTACGCATCTATGATGCGTGCCAGTTGGGGGTCATCATGCAGTCCAGACCCCTCTGCAAGGTGCGCCTTCTGCCTCCCACCCCTCCCAGCACCCCTATCCACATGGGCAGGACCATCGGCGAGACGCACAGGTGACACTGGGACCCCTTGGGTGGTGTTGCTGGTGGTGTTTGCTGTAGCTTCCGAGGGGTCCTGTGTCCCTGTGCTGTGGGTGTTCAGTGGCCTTGGTCTCTCTGTGTTGGCGGGGGTGCCCTGTTGGTTTCCAGATGCTGGAGGCGTGGGTACAGGGGGTGCAGATGTTGATGCTGCTGGCGCTGCATGATGACTCACACCGGAGGGGCCAGGTTGGTCGTCGTCATACGAAGACGACAGAGACAGAGTCAAACCAGAGAGCTCAGTGTCCACCAGAGTCTGGGACTGGGAATCCTCTTCATTTGGTGCTGGGTCCCCAGCGCCACCTGTGTTTGGAAGAGACACACAATGTGAGTTATGTTTCTACAGGCATCAATGGTTCGCAAACATGATATTTTCTACCGTATGAACAGATGCCTGCCTGTACACTGCTTTTTTCCAGCTTGTCACGGACAGAGTTTGATATTGTTGTTGCCCATTTCCCAGCAGGGCCTTGTGCTCCCCACAACAGAGCCCAGTGTCAGACATCTTGTCAGTTCCTTCCCACTCCCTGTGAGGCGAGCATGGTTCAGTGTATGCTTGCTGGGCCATGTGGGTGGGTGTAGATTGTCTGTAACTGCGACTCCCATCTTACTCTTGGCTACACCCCCCTTCCCAGCATGTCCATACTTCCTCCCTCTTGACTCTGCTTCCCTGTGAGGGGGTGTGACAGCAATGGCAAGATGGCTGACTATGAAATCCTTGTGTTTGTTTGGCTACAAGTCCAAAGAGAGCCCCTGTGCTTCACACAGCAGCACCCAGTACTGGGTATCTTTTGATGATATTTCACAGAGGTGTGAGTCAATGCATGCTACCCGGTGAGTTGTGTGGAGTTTGTGTTGAGGGGGGGGTGTCTCCACATGCTGGTACATATGGTCAGAGCTGTCAGTCCTCCTTCCCACCCGGCCAGACATCCCACCATGTAACATGCTTCCATTGGAGGGCGTCAAGTTGTCTTTCAGGATGTCAGTCAGTGGTGTCCTGCTTCTGATTTGCGCACATGCCCTACCAGGGCCTTGTGCTCCCCACAGCAGGACCCAGTGTCAGCCATCTTGTCAGTCATTTTCCACTCCCTGTGATGTGGGCATGTTTCAGAGAGGTCTTGATGGGCCAATCAGGAGGGGGAGCATTATCTGTGACTACAAGCCCATCATGCTTTTGGCTACACTCATTTCATCTGCATCCCCACTATTCCTTCCTGTCACTCAGCTGCACTGTGAGGTAGTGTGTTTGTGGTGGCAAACTGTCTGGCAGTGTCTATTTAGCTTTGTGCCACAGCCTTGCTCTATTTGTTTGTAGGTTGGTGCATGTCATGACACTGTTCCAAGTCACTATGAGATGGCAGGTATTGTGTTTGTCTGACTGGCATACACATCTTGGGATGATTATCTACTGGTTACTGTAGCTTTGCCAAACCAGAGAGCTCAATGTCCACCAGAGTCTGGGACTGGGAATCCTCTTCATTTGGTGCTGGGTCCCCAGCACCACCTGTGTTTGGAAGAGACACACAATGTGAGTTATGTTTCTACAGACATCAATGGTTCACAAACATGATATTTTCTACCGTATGAACAGATGCCTGCCTGTACACTGCTTTTTTCCAGCTTGTCACGGACAGAGTTTGATGTTGTTGTTGCCCATTTCCTATTAGGGCCTTGTGCTCCCCACAACAGAGCCCAGTGTCTTGCTTGCGGTGCATGGTTTCACTGTCCCCTTGTTCTACCAAAAGATACTCCCCACCACTAACTCAATAATGAGATTATGAGTTAAATTAGAACAGACCTAGAGTCTTCAGATGTTACGACCCCTAAATGAAGATTGGAATTGGACACCACTATTCAGTGGGGAAGGAGGCAACTCCTTTTGTTTTATATTCCCTCACACACCCTTGTGGTGTCATGCTTCATCATCGGGACACCTCGGCCCCTATAAGTCGAGGTGGGCTCAACCATGTCTCAGGGAGCTCTTATGAAGATGTTTTTTGGCCAGGGGGATAAAGATTAAAAGCCACAGCAGTTCCCAGTATCCCTTTTATTCTTGGAACTGTCAGTGGTGAAACTAAAATACAATGTTAGGGTCAAGATGGGATATTATGGTCCTAAGACCCTAAAGCGGTCCCGATGATGAAGCATGACACCACTAGGGTGTGTGAGGGAATATAAAACAAAAGGAGTTGCCTCCTTCCCCACTGAATAGTGGTGTCCAATTCCAATCTTCATTTAGGGGTCGTAACATCTGAAGACTCTAGGTCTGTTCTAATTTAACTCATAATCTCATCATTGAGTTAGTGGTGGGGAGTATCTTTTGGTAGAACAGTATATAACCTGGGAGGGTGTACTCCTCCCCCTCTTTTTCCTCTCAGCCCCCCCTGTAAGTTCGGAACCCCTTCCTGCTTACATCAGTATTTAACGTTCACTGTCCCCTTGCCACACACTCTTGGGTATGTTGTTTGTGTACTCACCAGGCTCTGCTATGTCTCTAAGACCATGGACGCTCTCTGGTGGTAGGATGTCCCGCACCTTCTCCTCCCAGGTCCTGAAGTAGACTGGTTTGGCAGGAGGGCCACCACCGGTGCACTGACTCAGGGCGTGATCTTTTTCGATGAGTTTCTTGACCCTCCTGCGTACGTCATACCACCTGTTCTGGATATCGTCCTTTGTGCGCCTTGGTGGTGCTTGAGCGTTCACCTTGTCCACAATCCTCGCCCACATCTTGGTTTTCTGTGACATGGGGGTCCTTTGGACCAATGTACCAAACAAATGTGGCTCTACTCTGATGATCTCATCTACCAGCACTTCTAACTCACTATCTGTGAACTTTGGATTCTTCTTTGGGGGCATTGTGATGGGTGGTGGTGGTGAGGGATGTATGTGTGAGGGTGCAAGTGAGGGTGGGTTGGTGTTGGTTTTGCTGGCTGTATGTTTGTGTGATTTTGGATGGGGTGCTGATGGTGTGTGAGTTGTGTGATGGGTGAGTTGTGAGTGTCTGTGGTTGCTGTGTAATGGTGTTTGCTGCTGGCTGTGTCTCGTGTTTGCAGGGGATCATGGTAGTGATTGTAGTCTTTTATATATTTGGAGTTGTGCGTGTGTCTTTGTCCCAGGTTTTTTTATTTGATATTTATTGGCTTTGTCATTGCTTGTTTGGTCCTTTTTTTGTCTTTTTTTCCTTTGGGTTTTGTAGGCATGAAGGAGACGTTCATCTGACGGAAACGGACGCTGATGTTGGCTCGTGCAGGCTTCTCCGCCTCGTTCACGCTGCCTATCTTCTGTGTTTCATACGCGTCGGTCACGAAGATCTCTATTACTTGTGGGCCCAGTTTTCTCTGCGTGTCGGTCGTGCGGCTAGGTGTCCGTGCGAGTCGGTCTGGGTTTACACGCATTGCATCGTACTGCGTGGATCGGACATCGCGGGTACGGGTCAGTCGGGTTCATTCCGGGTTTGTGTCGGTCGGTGAAAATCGCGTCAGATTTCGGCCGGTTCACTGTTTTCCCTACGACTAGATCGTACGGCTTGTATTCCGTACGTGTCGCTTGTAATTCACACGCGTTGCATCGAACTGCACGGGTCGTACAGCGCTGGTCCGTGTCGGTCGGTATCCGGTCCGGGTCCGTGTCGGTCGGTACGATTCGCGACCGGAATTGGAATCGGCCCCAAAGTGTTCTCTTAACTTCGTTATCACTTAGAAGGTTCAAAGTGACAGCTGGAAATGGGATAAATGTACACGAAAAGCTAATGGGCTCATTCTAGACCCACAAGTCAGCGAAACCTAAGGCTTCTGTTCCCTTGGTGGAGGTTGGTCTGGGTAATTTAGAGACAATAGTCTGTCTGTCTGGGATCTATGGGCCTCATGTAGGTAGCATACCAGTTACCACTTCTAAAATACCGAACGATACCGAATCGGTATTTTAGAAGTGGTAACTCGTATGTAGGTAATGAGTCGGTATTTTTTACCGATTCGTTACTATTCGGTAATTACCGAATCGGTATTTACCGATTCGGTAATGAGGCATACCTTCCCATTGATGGGAAGGTATGCCTCATTACCGAATCGGTAAATACCGATTCGGTAATGGGGGGAACACTTGCATGGGTGGCAGGGTGTCACATTGACACCCTGTTGCACCCCTGATTCGGCCATGTGTGCACATGTGGCACACATACATGCCCTAAGGGCATGTATGTATGCCACATTGCACACTGCTGCGCGCGTAAAAATGCATAAATACATACTTTAATTATTTACCACCAACTAAAAGTTGGTGGTAAATACCGACTCTAAAACACACCCACACACTCCCCCTACATCTCGATTTTGGTGTCGGAATTTACCGAATCGGTAAAATTACCGATTCGGAAAAGTTACCGATTCGGTAACATTACCGATTCGGTATTATTACCGATTCGGTAATTTTAACGATTCGGTAAATTCCGACACCAAAAATTGTCCCCCTACATACCATTAGCCAAAATACCGGTCGGTAACGGTAAAATTACCGAAAATCGGCCGTTACCGACCGGTATTTGGCTACCTACATGAGGCCCTATAAGCCTACTGTAAAGCCACTGGTACTACAGCTCCCTCGTGGGCTCGGGGAAAAGCTCAGGGAGAGTCATGCTGTTTTAGGCTGGATTTGTTTTTTCAACACAAACTCCTAAACAATCAGAGCAGTACTGATGCGCAAGGAGTTTTCTCTATCAGGATCCTGGAAAACCCCATAAACGTAGGAGCTGCATGCAAACTGCAGGGCTGAAGTTGAGAACCCGAGTTTTGTCGAGTTGATCGCAGATTTTATGCTCAGCTAAAATGAGACATCAGACAGTAAAGTGTTTTGCTTAGGATCACACAATTTGGTCACGTTAGGAAGCTGGGAGTGTATACCCAGTTTTCAAGGTCATATCAAAAGTAAAATAATTATCTTGTGGTCAATTATTTTGTGACCTATATGAGTGCTCTAATTTGTTTATTTTGCTTTCCTATGTTGCTGTTTCCAAATATATGTTTGCTTTTTGTTTTGATAGGTACAGTCTCTGCCAAACATCTGAACATCAGTGGACCTTCGCAGTTTTGACAACTCAGCCTACAGAAAAAAAAAAAAAGAAAAGGTATTTTCAGTAAAAGGTAACTCAAAGTAAGATGTGGAGTGCCGGGTGAATGCGAGTTTTTCCTGATACCTTAAGATTTTAGTGAGGCGGTGTTCTTGCTCTTTATTCATATATTTTTGGTCTTTGTTCATATTTAAGGCGCTCCCACTTACATCTTTCTGTTTTAAGTGATTGTCTGCATCAATAAAAAGGGTTGCTCATTTAGGGACGGGTGAAATTTCTGTTACGCCAGCGCAATGTCATATCATTTCGGTATATTGCTGTCAAGTTTATTATACAGCATTCCAAAAATTACACTATTATGCTACTTGGTGCAATTTCGCATCGCTCGCGCATAAAATTTAGCACAAGCGCACGGGAATGATATGAAAGACCAGAATACTGGGGCAGATTTACAAGCCCCTTGTGCCTCTTTTACGCCACCGTTGCGTCACTTTTGTGACGCAGCAGCGGCGCAAAACCAGCGCCATGCTGCGGGGTATTTACAACATGACGCATCTGGGAGATGCGTCCCGTTGTAAAGCCCTGCGCCAGAAGTAGGCATTCCAGGGCTGGGGGGGCGTTCCGGCGCAGGAACACCTCCTAAAAGTGGCTGAGTGAAATCTACAAGATTTCACTCAGTCACTTTTGAGCCCATGCTGCGTCAACACCCTGCGCCTGCTTGAAGCAGGCGTAAGGATTGACGCAGCATTTCAAAGATAGGGCACCCCGGAGCCTTGCTGGAGCTGCGTTGCGCTTGTGACGCAACTCCAGCAATGCGCTGCCTTTACGGCACAGATGCGTCACGCATCTGTCCGTTTTTGCCCCGTGGTGCGCCGCACTGTAAATGCGGCGCATCCATGGTGGCGGAACCCTGGCGCAGAATAACTGGCACATCCCTGCTGATATGCAGGGATGCGCCAGTTATTGTAAATCTGCCCCACTGTTTGTAGCCCTTGGGTTTTTTGCACTATTCTTTAGCATTAAATGTGTCCTCGTGTTCAAAATTGATTCAGGGATGCATCCTGCCTTCAAACATAGCACCAAATGCCAGTTGCGCATTATGTACAATTACACTTAATTTCACATATTTGTTTCTGACATTTCGCAGAATTATAAAAATTATATTACCTTCACACAACCGGTGTCTCCGTGTTATGTGGACATGATTCAGTCATCACGGCCCCTGCTAAAAATACCCACCCAAAAAGGTGTCCGGCATGGGTGTGTCCTTGCCCCGACTCTTTTTTTCTTTATCTCTAAATGGTATAGCGCTTTTTCTGGAGGATGCCCCAAATGATGCTCCCCGGTTGGTTGGATGTAAGACGTGTCTTTGAAACCATATCCAAAACTAGCCTTACTGAATATTGATTCAACTCCACACAACTAAACAAAAAGACCACACCACAAATACATTCATTTATTGTTCATGTATGGCTTGACAATCAATGGAGGTGGCAGAAAGGAACATTAAAATTCAAAGATACCTGGAGGCAAGCTCACAGATGTGAAGAAACAATGTTGACTGTCATCTGATGTGGAGGAGGACTCAGATACGTAGATATTGTGTGTTACCTCTTGGACTAATGACCAGCAGGTGGGCATACTATGAAACGCAATCATATCACTGCAAATGCAGCAAGGATCAAGATGCAATTAGGCTGTGTGTTTTCTTTTCTGCACATTGCATTTGTCAATAGACACATTAATTATTGACAATAATACAAATGCTGTGTTCAAAGACTCTCCATAACATGCACTGGCTAAACGTACCTGGCGGATCCGACATTGAACAAGGGCGATTGAAAAGGTATTACTATTTTCCTCTACGCATGAATAGCCATAATTATTAACTGTGTCATGTTACCTTTTCTTCCAGTAGGCATTGTGTTGGCTATGTTATCTAAAGGCACTGCATCATTATTGTTAGTAGATTTAGGGGTATATTTACAATGCCTCTGTGCCACTATTACCCCACCGGAGCTTCACTTTTGTTATGCTCCTGTAGGCGCAGTGTGGCGGCCTATATTTACAAGGCCGCGCAAAGCCACCCTGTGTGGTTTTACATGGGCTTGTAAATATGCAGTAAGGCAATGCCTTACTCTGTGTGGAAGGAGCATTCCATGGGCGATGCTGTGGGTGTTCCCATGCAACAGCCATGGTTTTTGACACTGCCCCATAATTTCAGCATACTGTAAATCTGGTTCAGCACCGCAGCTAACGCCTTCCCAACGCTGGGGTAATGGAGAAATGTTTGCATTCCTCCTTGTTTTTTCCTCTTTCTGCATATGCTGCATTCTGTAGCACACACAGAACAAGGAAAACACCTCCTTTGTTGTTTTTGTGCAGGAAGGTCTCTCTTCCTGCACAAAAACAATCATGGCAACAACACAGACACCCTTTCACCATGGTGCAAGGGTGCCTGTGTTTGTGCTCTGCTGCAGTTTGTGCACCAGCAGAAATGACAGGAATGCACCATATCTTGTTGATACTGTGCATTCCTGCCCTTTTCTTTTGATGCAGGGAAGCACAGCTAGAAGGTTTGCGGCGCTGCCCTATGACAAAATATTGTAAGTATGCCCCTTAGTGTGAACTACTGGAAACACAGGGGCCTAATTACAAGGGGCTAGCACTGCTGAAGCATCATTTATTTTGATGCAACGCTGGCGCCATCAGTGCTCCACACGGCTCCATATATACAAACTGACACATTGGGCCCAATGTGTCAGTTTGTAGAGGCCTGTGTCACATTATACCTGCACCAGGTATAATGTATGCGGGGTAGGTGTTCCCATGTTAAACGTCATGTAGAACTAACGCAGTGAAATTTACACATTTTCATTAGTCACTGCGTCAAAATGCCTATGTCTTCTCAAACCAGGCATAAGGATTGATGCAGGGCTTTTAACATGGGACTCGCCTCTGTGTTCTGATGCATTGCTGGAGTTGCATCCGTCTTATGACCAACTCTAGCAATGCATCACTTTCGTGCTAAAAGATGCATCAGACTTTTTGACAGGTCCATGAATGCTTGCGCCATGGAGCATTGCATTGTAAATACAGCACATTCATGGCATTGTTAGGGCATTTGTGGCAGGCACAACATATTTGACGCCTCAATACCAATGAGTCCGTTCTTCTAAATATGTCCTATAGTGTCCAGGCCAACAGAAGCCTTGCCTTGCTGGCTTTTAATCCTAAAACTTCCAGATTAGTAAAGAAGCTTGTAGAAAGCCATAGGTCACAGTAAGAGATGTATATCCTTCAAGCTGCACTTTAGCAGGTCTGATAATGGACTGTGGTTGTTCAGAGGTTATGTCTGTATATTCCATTTTCTCTAACTTTCCAATAGAAACGAATAACTTTCCTGTATAAAGTCCAATATTTTAGACTAATTAATCATTGTCTCATTAAATTAGCCCATAAGGTGTGATTTAAATTGTTAACTGCATTAGCCAAATGACATTTTAAGTATGGACACTTTAGAGTGGCCTACGATGATGCTGTTTCTCCACAGTTCATTCAGAAGCTAAGTTTAAAGATGTTCAAAATTAATGTGACAGATTTACGTCTGTATCTATTTCAGGGCACATGCACCTTGCACTTATCTAGTGTAAGTGAGTGACATGCAGGCCACTTGTCGCCAGATTGTTAAACTGTGCAGTCTAGGTCGTAAAAAGCATATTGATTTTTAGTTTGATGTGCCATTACTTTCTTCTGTTCTGGGTATTGCAGCTACTCTTTTATGTTATTATTTCAAGACTTATACATTGTATTTGTTTTTTAGCCCCGCTCATAAATAGGGCAGAATTTCTTGTTGTGGATGGCGAATTTTCAGGATTTATATCTACTCATTTACAAATGAAGTGTGAAGGTGTTGCTCTACCCTGCAAATACAGTAGGTCTCGAAATCTATCTCCATTAAAAGTAATTTTGCCTTGGTGTACACAGAGCGAGTCTAAAAAATCAGTAGTTTCACAGCAACTAAACATAGCGCAGTACCACATTTGCTTGGTCAGATTTCTACATATTAATGTCTAAAAACCTAAGTCCATTTTCAACGATTAAATAGTAGGGGTGGGCGGAATTTGCGAAATCCACTTTCGCAAATTATCGCGAAAATGTAAAAAATTATCGCAAACACGCGGAAATATCGCGAAGATGCGGAAGTTTTTTTCCCGCATGTTCGTGAGATTTTCTGCATGGTTGCGGCTCGCCAACTTACCTATGTGGTTGCTCGCGGTGCATGATCGCGAGAAGAAAGACGTGATCGCGCGACGCATGACGTCACAGCGGGCGCGATCTGTCGCGAGACAGCGCAAATGGCTAAAAACAATACAACATCTCATGGAGAACGCGACCGGATCAAGAAAACTTGTCGGCGAACGCAGGGATTCAGGTAAGGCGATCGCGCGCGCGCGAGAATGTATTATTTTACAGCGCGAGCAAGAAACAAATTATCGCCAAGCTGCGGAATGCACAAATGTTGACATTTTCGCGCTTTCCGCGGAATGCGAAAATGTCAAATTATCGCAATTTCCGCGAACTGAACGAAATTTTAGCCCAGGCCTATTAAATAGACAACTTCACTAACCTGTTATGGCAGGACTTTGCCTGCAAGAAGCAATAAAGGCGCTTCCTCAGCAACCAATTAGATGTTGGCATTGTAACCACTTATCCAATCACATAGTACCACCAAATGTGTTTGTGTGGGTCAAACCATGACAGTTTATCACTCAAAGTATATCCATTGGTAGCAATGCTACTGGCATATATAAGGGATTAGAACGATGTTTTAAATGTGAAGACTTGAACACCATTGTATATGTGGCTTTAGCTCGAAACTTTTTGTATACACCAATACCTCACGAGAAATCTTTGCTTCAATTTAACATTGTTTATATTCCACATCAACAAGCAACCATTCTCACTCAATTAAGCAATTGAAGATTCCGACTAAAGAGGCCATGTAATGCCTCGTGGAACACTGCTGATGTGGTAATTGTGAATGAAGCAACACAGATCATATCTATTTATGTATTTGTTTGTCTGTGTGTTTCTTTATTTATTTGAGCAAAGTATATATTTGAAACCTAACCACAAGGAAAAGATAACGTATGGTGGAGCGATCCACAGGCATCATCTGAGGTGTACAAGTGTTTGACTTTATGAGGGAGACAAATGTAAGGCGAAGGAATAGCTAGCGAGTTTGATACATAAAGTCTAAATCAGGTTTGTAAGTCCACTGTAAATGCCAGGGGGGTTGGGTTCACCCTCTTATGGAGTCATGTGTGACCTTCCTGAAGACAATGATGACAACATTGAATTTACATGAACACTTGATATTGTAGTGTTCTTGGATTCCTTTTTTCCTCCTGAGAAAGGGAAACTGAACGCTAAAGCTTAGAGAGATCCTCTTCTGTTAAGACTTTCTCCACCTGAAGAGTGAAGCCTAATATAGCAGACAGGTAATGTAAGAAGTAGAGACTTTACACAATCAATCAGTGGCTGTTACTTCTCCTTAATTACCCCGAATGAAATAAATGAAACAGTTGAAATAGTGATGCGCTCTGCTATGGTTTTGTTGTTGCGTATAATCCATTGTACGATTAGGCTTACCAATGTTTGTTTTGTCAATGGCATCATGTTTTCATAGAAGTGTCTTATGTAATAGAGCTGTTATATTATTTTTGAACAACCAATAGAATGTCTTACGTTATTGCTCTGTGGGGGAAACTACACAAGAACACTAGGGGTAGTACAGTCTTCCATCAGCAAAGCTTGCACCTCCTCCCAGACAGACAACAAGGAGGAACATGTCTCAAATAATACAAAGCACTACTGCAGGGAAACACCAGCGATCACCAGC
Organism: Triturus cristatus; assembly: GCF_964204655.1. Taxonomy (NCBI): domain Eukaryota; kingdom Metazoa; phylum Chordata; class Amphibia; order Caudata; family Salamandridae; genus Triturus; species Triturus cristatus. Next base: position 886,629,830 of record NC_140583.1, read on the forward strand.
CGCTACTGTGCCTGTTTCATATCAGCCACATCATTGACCTGCACCAGCCCTACAGATGCTGTACCTTCGACTGTTGTGACAGGTGTCACAACCTCAGCAATCAAAACCATCTCTACCTCTGGTTACAATAACAACCGCAATTACTGCAGCTGCCATTGATCAGACATCTCAATTGTCATGCATCACACATGTATTCTAACATAGGTGCTGCAGATGATGACTTATTTCATCAAACTTCTGCACAACAAAATTTATGGGCAGAGAAATACAGGAAAATGAGGCTCTTGAAAATCCTACAACCACACCGCACAGAAAATACAGCTCCGCAGAAACAACGTATACATTGGAATACGAGACATTAACACAGACCTTGTCTAACATTACACAAGGCTATGTGAGATGCAGACTGGTGATGGACGTCATACGTAGCACTGAGGTTTCAATCAGACCCCCAGTGACATCAGTGTCATACAGAGGAACATGTTGACACTTCACTGTCAGTGTCACAATTCAGCAATGCGGCATCGTATCAGGCATCAGAGGTGGAGGAGAGCTGCACAATGATCAAGAGCACGTGTCATGAAAATGACGACCCATCATGCTCACCATCCAGTCACCTCATTTCAGTCCCATTCATCACAGCAAGTGCCACGATCGGGTCACGTGGAGCAGTAACTCCCTCAGCCTAACTTCCTGGTGAGGGACCAACCGCTGGGAAAAAGCAACCTCTGCGACCCCCAAACTTATGTGAATCAACCATGTTGGCTTAAAATGTATATCCAATGTAAGGTTTACGTTCCTTGTTGATGTGGTGACAGTAATAGGGTAAGGTAGACGGGGGAGAATAGTGTTAGAACCTACTTTCGAGTATACATCTTTGGATGACGCATTGCGATAGGGTGAGATCGACAGGTATGTTATAAGGTAGATACCTTGCAAAACATTGCAGTGGTGGGATAATATGTGAAGGGATGGCTTTGATTAAAACTTTATTTTGTTAGAATGTGTTTTGCTTACAGATGAGTATAGATAAGACATATTTTAAAGATGGTATAATAGAACGTTTACTTACTCGAATGCAGATTTCATTTATTTATTTTGACAAACAATTATTTTTTTTAAGTACCTGAACTTTACAAATAAATGTTAATGTAGATTACAATTTTATTTTATTTGAGCTCAGATCTGATTATATGACCATAGCCATCATGCTCCTGTTCGATGTGTTCTCCTTGTGGAGATCCATTTTCCTCATTTACATAATGTTGCATGGGTACACAACATCTTATTTCCAAATTGTGTAGCACACAACATATTACAATAATTCTGCACATTTCAACAGGCTCATAATCTAAACCTCCATCTGTACGACGGATGTATCCGAAGCGGCCGTTTAGCAAGCCAGATGTGCACTCAATTGTATTACCAGTCCGAATGTGGGCCTTGTATGCATGTTCAGGTTGTGTTCTGGCATCATAGATGGGTGTTAGTGACCGGCTCCCCAATGGATATCCAGAGTCGCCTGCAAGTAAAAGGAAGGAAAGAGCATTTTTTAAATACACACGACGAAGTACATTTTACACATAATGGGTTCAGCAAGAGTCTGGATAAAAAATGATATTTTGATATAAAATGTGAATGTAAAAAATGTTTGATCACAATTACCACAAGCGTGGTTAAGTTAGAAGAAATGAGGCCCCTGCGTACGTATTAACTGAGCAGTCAGTTCCTTTGAGGGTGGTGGATTGCCATGGTATGTGGTATGATGCTATTATATAGTATCATAGAATCATGGGAGGAGCAACTTTGAGTGTTGTTGAGGTGAGCATCATATATCATTTGATGTGCTTAATTTATTTAAAAAAACGTAAGTGCCAGGGCCCTCTCCAGAAGGCCACTGTAGCCTGCACAACCCTTTGCCCCTGCCAGCACTACCAATGACACAACCATCACACTACTACAAGTGTAACAATTTAGACTATTCCAGACCCCAACCCCCCCCCAAATGTAATAGGAATGGCTTGAGTGGCAGGTATTAGTCATTTGCAATTCATATTGAATTTATCAACAACTGTTGATGTGCGCATATCTAAATTAGATAAACAGTGCCACTGATTGGCAGACTGCCATAAGTAATGCTGTTGACAATTAAGTGGCAGTGCAGAGTACCGGAAACCACTGGCTCAAATTAAGCACTGATTTGGACATTGTTAGATGTTGTAACTTGTGATTATGATATTTTTGTTCAGTGGCTTTTGGTAAGATAAGTCCTACATGTGTATACTCCAGAGCACCAATGACAGGGAATCCACAAATGCCCTAGAATTTAGCCATCACAGCATTGACAGTTTGTTGTTTTATAGGTAATTTGGCGAGTTGTGATACAAGTCTCAATAAAACATCCATGAACTCTCTGAGGATTTTTGAAATTATGGGCCGTTACATGGCATGGGTGTAACTCCTCCATCCTGGTTTATATCTATTGAAGAACATTAAGAAAGATTTGCATATGTTAGGTTTCTGCCTGCACTGGTGCAGTGGTCAAAACACTATTGGGTTGGTTTGAAGATTCAGCATTTGCCAGTGGCTGAGATTTATGTAAGTAAAAAACCTAATAGCTATTGTTGTTTAATCGTTGACAGTCCACTGGCCTCCATTGATACCATGCTTTTGATGTGCCAGAATAGGAACATTTCAAACAGTTACACTTCTTGTTACTGAGCACACCTCTGTAGATTTCCCCAAGAATGCATGCTCCTATGCAGTGCCTAGTTTCACAATTTTGCTGCACGCCTAGTACAGGCACCCTTCTCTTGCACATAGTCCTCATATATGACCAAATTTTGTGAATTATTGTTGGAACCATGCATTATGGACTCAGTTACTAAAGCCCTTGTGTTACTTCAATTTTGTAAGTCTCTTACCATAAGTGCTGCCTTCATATTTTGACTATATGATATTCCATAATTTTATCATCTATGTCCTTTTATTTTGAATCTCTCACAAGGTACTTGCATTTCAATGTCAGTCCTGAAAGGGAATGGAAATCCTGTTTTTTCTAAGCGTTGGAAAGTGGATTCCTAGTAATGATAAGTAATGACTTACCACTAGTAATAAGGCCACAAACACAATAAGAGGGCCAGTCAAAGTCTCAATAAATTATTCCCTTGCTCAACCCTTAGTAGCTGGCAACAAGCAGGCAGGCGTAACTTAGGAGATAAGTGTGTAAAGCATTTAAAAACACCATTATATTAAGTAAGTGAGACACAACACAATAAAATTCCAACTCCAAATTCTAAAAATAGATAATATTTTTATGAACAAATGGACACCAATGTGACAAAAGTCCAATGTAGGGAACTGGTGATGTGAATTATAAAAGAATAAACACTTTCTAGTGCTTAAAAACACTATGGGGCATCTGGTCACGCTTGACCGGGCAAAGTCAAAGTTTGAGACCGACTATGATGGAGCCCTGAGGGAGGCCTAAGAGGGAGGCCTAGGTCAAAATTGTACCTTCCGACTTAGAAACTTTTCTGGAGGATTTCTCTCTCGATGTCGAGTGGTCTCCTCAAGCAGGCAGATTTTGATGCAACGTTGTTGGATTTCTTCTCTGCGAGGCCTTGGTCAATTCCAGTCTGGGTCATGGTTGAAGGTAGCCGGTTTGACTCTTGACGTCAGGTCGGTCACCTTATGGAGCTTTTTCACAAAAGTTCCCAAACTTCTGGATCTTCTTCGAGTAGGTCTCCTTGAGGGTTCAAAGTTTAAAACAAACACAAATCCAAGAGTCTGGAATCACCTAGAGGGTTTTTAGAATGCCTGGACTACAATTCCCACAATGCACCTGGCCAAATCCTTACAAGTCCACTGCACACAATCCAGGATAGAGACTCTTGGTGGAAATAATGCAGGTGGGCTCTGCTAACCTGTAGCTTGCAGGGAGTCTACTCCTTAGTCTTTCTTGAAGCACTGCAAAGTCCTTAGAACTGTAGTACCAAATTGTGTGGTAGGCACAGTCCTTCAGAGTGCCGTCCTTTGGGTGAAGATCCAGATTCCAGCAGGGCAGTCTTTCTTCTCCTAATAGTTTCAGGCAGCAGATCTGAGGAGCTATGCATCTCTCCCATATGTATTCACAATTTCTGGTCCTCAAGCAGAGGGGCACCCCTGACCAATGGGGTGCAAGGTGTCACCTAGGTTTATGACCACTTCTTCCACAGTGTGGCATATTCTTGTTCCAGGAAGCACTATTGTCTCAAAATCCATAATGGAGAAACTCTCTCCTTTGGGGTTAGATCTGGCTAAGGCAGTCTACTGGTGTGGCTAAGTTTCACTAAAGCACCCCTTCCAACCCCCTGACTAATCTAATTACTGGCTCCTGTGGGGGTCAGCCTGTGCTAGCCTCAAACTGTCATTCTCCCTTTGGAGACCAGTTTGGCTCGCTCCCACAATCTCTTCCTGCCTTTTGGCTTCAGGTGCTAAAGTTCTCAACCCAAAGAAAATTCATTGTCATCTCTGACAGTACCCTTCACAACTCCTCAAGCAGTTGTGGCCCAGCCTTGGAATGGCTGGACACTCAGGAGAGGGAAGCTGGAAAGCTGGATTTTGGCTCGCAGAAAATTAAGTTTAAAACATATTTTCTGTAATAGTTTTTATTTATTTATTTATAAGGTTTTATATAGCACGAACGTGACCCACGAGGGTATCAGAGCGCTTTATAGTATACAGTTATAAAGACATAAGAAATGAAGTAGTATACTACAGGCATTTGATATTCGTCATTACTTACAAAAGAGGTAACAGGTATAAGATAACATAGGTATAAGATAATATAGGTGACCAGTGGACGAAACATGATGATCACAAAGGGCAACATCACATTACAATCTATACAGTTATTGAGCCTTAGGTCAGTATTGTGGAAATAAACAAACCTATAATGTTCTCTTTCAATCCACACGAGGTAGCCAGTGATATGAGGATCGGATCGCTGACTCGATGCCAGCATAGGGTCGGGTTTTAGGACATGAATTTGTTCATTAGGATTATTATTACCTCTTTTTTGAAGGCGGTAAAGGAGGAGATTCCCCGAACCATTGGAGGTAAGGAGTTCCAGATCTTTGGAGCGATCCCTGAAAAAGCTCTGCAACCAGTTCTCTTTTTATGAAAGGATTGTGGTTTCAGAAGTAAAGAACTCGCGCTTCGTAATTGTCTGCATCCTCCGGATCGTTCTAGCTTTAGAGCTAGGTAACTGGGTGTGTTGTTATGTAGTGCTTTATGGGTCATGCAGGCAACCTTTAGTTGTATTCTTGCCTCTTGCCTTTTAGAAGTCTAACAGTGGCAAGTTGTTGGATTTATCTTAACCATTGATTTTTTTTACATTTATTTATTCTATTTTGTTTATTGGTATTTTAAAGCGATACAATATCCCACATAGTTACAGAGTGATGTGAAACAGCGTGGATTGTAATAACAAAAAGAACCAAAACAATAGAGAGGGGAACGGGGGAGCAATGGAGAAATCTGTGTAAGCATGAAACCAACATCACAGTTTTAGCAAAAGGTGGAGGACAAACAGAAGCAACATGAATATAGATACAGGTCACATATATCTTCTAACCTGATAGTGTATCCAGCTGTTGCAATTAAAACAGGAGCTGCTGTCAACAGCAGGTGGTGTTTAACATTGGTAGACGTACCAGATTGAACAGCACTGTGATACCTGTGGGCATTATAAGTGCAAGTCAGGGTTGAGTAGAAGGTGTACCAGGCAAAATGGGAGTGCCCAAGTCTCTCTGCCTAAGCAAGTCCAGTAAGGGAGCCCATTTGTCTTTGGGTCTGGATGTGAGGGATGTTAGCTCCCAAAAAGTTGACAGTTGTTGCTGACAAAACGTGATGTCAGTTACCCAGGTGTCAATGGAGGGTGCAGAGCATTTGCCCCAGTGCATGGCTACTCTATGTTTACCCAAAAGCAACAGCTTGGCAAGTAGGCAGCGATCTGCGAGGAGAAATTCTTTAACATAACCGATTAGGCCCACCAGAGGTACATGTGTCGGTTCCAAACCTGTAATGTCTTGTATCGTATTGTATACCTTATCCCAGTATCTCGCTATCAGAGGGCATTGTCACTCCAGATTAGAAATGTGGCTTGTGGCACCTGGCATCTCCAGCAAGTGTTGTCTGTGCTAAGATCCATATCAAAGATCTGCAGTAGTGTTCTGTACACTTGGAGGCCGATTCCGATTCCGGCCGCAAAATGAACCGAGCGACACGGACCCGGACCGAATACCAACCGACATGGACCAGCGCCGTATGACCTGTGCAGTACGATGCAATGCGTGTGAATTACAACTGACACGTACGGAATACAAGCCGTACGACCGAGCCGTAGGGAAAATAGTGATCCAGCTGGAAAACCGACGCGATTATCACCAACTGACACAAACCTGGAATGAACCCGACCGACCCATACCCGCGATGTACGATTTGCGCAGTACGATGCAATGCGTGTAAAACCAGACCGACTCGCACGAAGTCCAAGCCGCACGACCGACACGCACAGACAACCCGGCACACAAGCAATAGAGACCGACGCGACCAACGCGTACCAAACACAGACGATAGGCAGCGTGAACGAGGTGGAGAAGCCCGCACGAGCCAACAGCAGCGTCCGTTTCTGTCACATGAACGTCTCCTTCATGCCTACAAAACCCAAAGGAAAAAAAACCAAGAAAAGGACCAAACAAGCAATGACAAAGCCAATAAATAAAAAAAAAAACAACATGGGACAAAGACACACCCACAACTCCAACTATATAAAGGACTACAATCACTACCATCATCCCTTGCAAACAGGAGACACAGCCAGCAGCAAACACCAGTACACAGCAACCACAGACACACTCACAACTCCCTCATCACACAACTCACACACCATCAGCACCTCATACAAAAGCACACATACATACACCCAGCAAAACCAACACCAGCCCACCCTCACTTGCACCCTCACACACACATTCCTCACCACCACCACCCATCACCATGCCCCCAAAGAAGAATCCAAAGTTCACAGATAGTAAGTTAGAAGTGCTGGTAGATGAGATCATCAGAGTAGAGCCACCTTTGTTTGGTACATTGGTCCAAAGGTCCCCCATCTCACAGAAAACCAAGATGTGGGCGAGGATTGTGGACAAGGTGAACGCCCAAGCACCATCAAGGCACACAAAGGATGATATTTAGAACAGGTGGTATGACATACGCAGGAGGGTCAAGAAACTCATCGAAAAAGATCACGCCCTGAGTCAGTGCACCGGCAGTGGCCCTCCTGCCAAACCAGTCTACTTCAGGACCTGGGAGGAGAAGGTGCGGGACATCCTACCACCAGAGAGCGTCCATGGCCTAACAGACATCCTAGAGCCTGGTGAGTACACAAACAACATACCCAATATTGTGTGGCAAGGGGAGAGTGAAACCATGCACCACAAGCAAAGCTACACTAACCAATAGATAATCAGCCCAAGATGTGTATGCCAGTCAGACAAACACAATACCTGCCATCTCAGAGTGACTGGGAACTGTGTCATGACATGCACCAACCTACAAACAAATAGAGCAAGCCAGTGGCACAAAGCCAAATAGACCCTGCCAGACAGTTTGCCACCACAAACACACCAACTCACAGTGCAGCTGACTGTCAGGAAGGAATAGTGGGGATGCAGGTGAAGTCAGTGTATCCAAAAGCATGATGGGGCCTGTAGTCACAGATAATGCTCCCCCTCCTGATTGGTCCATCAAGACCTCTCTGAAACATGCCCACAGCACAGGGAGTGGAAAATGACTGACAAGATGGCTGACACTGGGTCCTGCTGTGGGGAACAGTAGCACAAGGCCCTGTTCGGGGTTGTGTGCAAATCAGAAGAAGGACACCACTGACTGACATCCTGAAAGACAACTTGCACGCCCTACAATGGAAGCACGTTTCATGATGGGAAGGAGGAGTGACAGCCCTGACCATACTTACCAGCATGGGGAGACACCCCCCTCAACACAAACTCCACACAACTCACCGGGTACAATGCATTGACACACACCTCATTGAAATATCAGCAAAAGATACCCCGTACTGGTTGCTGCTGTGTGAAGCACAGGGGCTCACTTTGAACTTGTAGCCAAACAAACACCAGGACTTCACAGTCAGCCATATTGCCATTGCTGTCACACCCCCTCACATGTAAGCAGAGTCAAGAGGGAGGAAGTATGGGTATGCTGGGAAGGGGGTGTAGCCAAGAGTAGGATGGGACTTGCAGTCACAGACAACCTACACCCACCCACATGGCCCAGCAAGATCAAACTGAACCATACTCGCCTCACAGGAAGTGGGAAGGGACTGACAAGATGTCTGACACTGGGCTCTGTTGTGGGGAGCACAAGGCCATGCTGGGAAATGGCTAACAACAATATCAAACTCTGTACGTGACAAGCTGGGAAAAAGCAGTGTACAGGCAGGCATCTGTTTGAAAAAGTAGAAAACGTCATGTATGCCAACCATCAATGCATGTAGAAACATAAATCACATTGTGTGTCTCTTCCAAACACAGGTGGTGCTGGACACCCAGCACCAAATGATGAGGATACCCAGTCCCAGACTCTGGCGGACACTGAGCTCTCTGGTCTGACTCTCTCACTGTCCTCTTCGGATGACGACGACCAACCTGGCCCCTCCGGTGTGAGCCATCATGCAGCACCATCAGCATCAACTTCTGCACCCCCTGTACCAACGCCTCCAGCATCTGGACACCGACAGGGCACCCCCGACAACACGGACAGACCAAGGCCAATCAACACCCACAGCACAGGGTCACAGGACCCCCTGAAGCTACAGCAAACACCACCAGCAACACCACCCAAGGGATCCCAGTGGCACCTGTGCGTCTCGCTGCTGGTCCTGCCCGTGTGGAGAGGGGTGCTGGGAGGGGTGGGAGGCACAGGGCACGCCTTGCAGATGGGTCTGGACTGCATGATGACTCCCACCTGGCACACATCTTAGATGCGTACCAGGATAGCACCGGAAGATTTGGCCAGGTAGTGGGGATCCTCAAGGACATGCAACACGATCAGGTCGCCCACCATGCCCGCATGGAGGCCAAGTGGGATGACATTACTGCAGTGCATCGGGACATACTGCAATGCCTCTGCCAGATCAACACCAACCTGTCCACACCCCCCTGTGTGCGCACAACATCTGTCGCAACACCATCTGCCAGCTCCACAGGGAGGGAGGAGGACTCTGGTGGAGAGCCCCTGCACCGCAGAGGCCTGCACATGAGGATTCCCCCCTGGAAGAAGAGGGGTCGTCCTAAGAAGGACATGTGAGAGGCAGATGTCCCAGCACATTCCCCAGGGCCTCTAAACCTGTTCTGGACAATGTCCTTTGTGCGCAACCCATTCACCTCGCCCACATGACATGGAGGGTTCATGTTGGGCCAATGTATCATATGACTGTGGACTTTACTCTGGACATTTCATCTACCAGCACTTCCAACTCCAATGTGAACTTTGGATTCCCAAACCAATGTACAGCACCCACCATCCTGTGCACTTCCTTCACACATGTTTGTAAATAAACTCACCAGTACACCATACTTGCCTCTGTTGTGATTACAACTTGTCATGTTCAGGGAGATGTCGATCTGCTACACAACACAGTGCATGCCAAACACTGCAACAATGTGACCAAAGTAAGGTGAGTCATGGTGATGTGACACAAGTGAGGGAGACACACCACTATGGCAACACAAAACATGCTCACCATGGCCATGTTACTCCTCACACACAATGATGTTGATCTGAAACTCATTGGCATGCACAGACACAACACCAACCCCAGTCAGTGGTAACAAGTCCACAGGTGAGGTAAGCAGATGTCACTCAGATGTGGCAAGGCAGACATCGCACATAACAAAGCGTGGCACAGGTTCATTACACATCAGCAACACGTTTATTCCACAATAGTTGCACGGTAATTCTAACAGTGGACACACGCTCTCAATGTGTTGGAGAATGGAAGTCCAGGGATGGGTGGTACATCAGTTGATGGGAATTGTCAACTTCCACACTGGTCTTGGCTTCTGGGTGTTGGGGGTCAGTGTTGACCACACAACAGGCAAAGTACCCTGGGAAGGACAGACAAGATACAGTCAAAAGCACAGAAGAACAGGAGAGAAATGCAATACACATGCACAAAACATGTTGCAAGACATCTACACAAACACTAGTTAGCAGCACTACCCAATTGTGGAGTACACGCCACCTGAATGGACACATCACAGCACGCATCCAGTCAAGTGGCACACAGACACACTCAGACAGCAACAGAGCTGGCACAACACCTTCCAGGCTACCTCCATACATTCACATAACAACCCTGGAAACTCACATTCAGGTGAAGAAGTTGTTGATGGGCTGTGAGTGGACGTCACCATCATCTTCATCATCACTGGCATCTTGGCCCAGGTCGGGATCCTCCACAGGTGCCGGAGGTTGATGTTCGTCATCGTCATCCTGGATGAGAGGAACCTCCTTCCGCACCGCCATGTTGTGTAGCATGCAACAGACAAGGATTATTTTGCACACCTTTGCAGGCTCATATGGGAGGGCCCCACCGGTCTTGTCCAGGCAGCGAAAGCGGCTTTTCAGGAGGCCGAATGTCCGCTCAATCACCCTTCTGCTCCGACCATGTGCCTCATTGTAGCGCAGCTCATCTGGTGTCACAGGGTTCCTGAGATGTGTCATCAACTACGGCATGTTGGGGTACCCGGAGTCACCTACACACACAAAAATGAACAAGTAGCTGAGTTTTGTAGGAGTGCAGAATACAACATTGACCAACACACACAATGAGAAACAGTCAGTACACACCGACAAGCCGGGCATGCTGAGCTGGCATCTGTGACATCAGCGTTGCAATGCGACTACTCCTCATAATGTAGGCATCATGCGCAGAACCAGGAAACCATGCATGTGTGATCAACATGTCAGTAAGACAGACCACCAGAGCATTGATTGCATGGTAGTGCTTCCTGTTACGGTATGCCTGCTCATGTGTCTATCGTGGTATCAGGGCAACATGTGTCCCATCAATAGATCCGATGACGTTCGGCATCCTCCCCAGTGTATAAAAGGCATCCTTTATTTCATGGAGTTCAGCTGGGCTCGGGAACTTGATATACAGGTCGAGGAATTGCAACATCCCCTCCAAGACATCGCGTAGCACCCAACTAAACATCGTTTGCGACATCCCACCAGCAGTAGCCACAGTGTACTGGAAGGTACCAGTAGCAAAGAAGTGCAGGGCTGCCATCACCTTCACCTCTGGGGTCAGTGCTGTAGGGTATGTCTGGCCACGTAGCAGATGTGGCGCTAACTGCTCCGCCAACTCCGCAATCAGTGGCCTGGTGAAGCAGTACCGTCTGATGCAGTCGCGTACCTGCATGGTTGCAAGGTCTGGGAACGGCCGATGGACAGCTGGTGCCCTGCAGTACAGAGATGCACAAAGGAAGATTGTCAGTTCATTCACCCATGTGGCCATGACTACGATCAATATCACATGCTAGATCATGACTTTACACAATGTACTGAGGTGTGTGCTGTTGGTCATGGACACATATGTCACCTACAAGACCACCACCTCACATCTCAATTCCACATGTTCACATGAGTCCCATGTAGTGCAATGGCCAATCACCCAACCTATGTGCTGCTGCAACGTTCCAAACACACACCACAGTGACAATTGAGGCCTCATGTCTCCCAGGCATCACAGATCTTGCCATGCAGAAACCCAGGGTCCCTGTATTGCCACATCAACACAGAAATGGACGTGGCGTAGCACGTACACACCACAAGGCAAGCGTAACTCCCACAGGTAGTGGCCACTGTTTTTCCTGCCAGCCCTACATGTACGTCTCTTAGACACACACCCCATCAAGGGTGATGCATATACCACATGGATGTGGAGACTGTCACCCATTGGGCACATTTGATCAAACACATCTGAGACACAACATGCACACAGACTTTGGGTGCACATCAGTATTGTGGCTACAGGTCTCACTGTGACGTACATGCCATCACCCCCAGGGTGTATGCGACCTGTCCTAAACATATCCAACATGACACTGTGTCCGTGACTCATGCCCATTACTGTACAATTGCACATCACAGTGGTAATGTGCACAACACACAAAGGATTCTGCCCCCATGTACACGTGCACAGCCTGGGAGTGGCTGCACAAAGTGCCAGTCAAAAAACCAGATGTGACCCCCCAAACACCCAGGGAATGCAGCCTCACATGCCATGGGACACTTTGTGGCCAATGCTGTAGTGTGGTAGGTGTGCACAGGTGTCCCTGTCCAGTATATGTGTGTTGCATCCATATAATAGTCACACTAATGAGGTCCGACGCAGGTGACACTGCGTACGCATTGCACGGGTCATGTCCGAGCCGTGCGTACGCTTTGTCATTGAATGCAATGAGGACTGACGCGGGTGACAATGCGTACGCATTGCACGGGTCATAACCGAGCCGTGCGTACGCTTTGTCATTGAATGCAATGAGGACCAACGCGGGTGACACTGCGTACGCATTGCACGGGTCATGTCCGAGCCGTGCGTACTCTTTTGTCATTGAATGCAATGAGGAGCGACGCAGGTGAAAATGCGTACGCATTGCACGGGTCATGTCCGAGCCGTGCGTACGCTTTGTCATTGAATGCAATGAGGACCGACGCGGGTGACTATGCGAACGCATTGCACGGGTCATGTCCGAGCCGTGCATACACTTTGTCATTGAATGCAATGAGGACCGACGCGGGTGACAATGCATATGCATTGAACGGGTCATGTCCGAGCTGTGCGTACGCTTTGTCATTGAATGCAATGAGGTTCGACGCAGGTGACTATCATGCATACGCGTTGGACAGGCATGGTCCGAGACAGGCTTATGCCATTGCCAGTGAATCGTATGGAGACGGGTGCATGTGTATATTCAAAATACGCATTGTACAGTTAGTTGAACGAGCCGGGCGCACCAATTGGCTCCGGAATGTCATGGAGACGGATGCGGATTCAAACTTGTACGAGTTGTGCACTGGAAATTCAGTTGGATGCCTACAACAATGTTGCAATTTCAAGTGTTCCATGAAGGTGAAGATTTGAACGATGCAGAAGGCGTGTACGAGTCGTACTTTTAACTGGTTTGGCCGGATTGATAGAATGCAACCATGTTGGACCTATCACTTGGGACACATGACACAGATTCTGCCTCTGCAGCACAGATATAAGGCTGGCTGTCCCCCAGGGAGCTCACTTGCCTGCACTACATGCTCCTGGACCACATCCCTGCTACCACTGCTGCTGTCTCTGCATCCTCTGGCTCCTTCTATGGCACATACTCTGGAGAGGGACCCAGCCTTCACTGAGGAGGAGAACCAGGCCCTGCTGGATGGGTTTCTTCCACAGTTCAGCAAGCTCTATGGGAAACCAGGGAAGCAGGTGAGTGTGCAGTCCACTGACTAATTATGCATGTTGTTTGACTAGCAGTACTAGCAGTGTGTACTAGGGGTGGGCGGAATTTGCGGAATTAACCTTCGCAAATTATCGCGAGAATGTTTAAAATTATCGCAAACAAGCAGAAATATCGCGAAGATGCGGAAGTTTTTTTCCGGCATGTTCGCGAGATTTTCTGCATGGTTGCGGGTCGCCAACTTACCCATGTGGTTGCTTGCGGGCGCGGCCATCTTGATTTGAGTTGTTCTCGCGGTGCATGATCGCGAGAAGAAAGACGTGATCGCGCGACGCATGACGTCACTGCGGGCGCGAACTGTCGCGAGACAGCGCAAATGGCTAAAAACAATACAACATCTCATGGAGAACGCGACCGGATCAAGAAAACTTGTCGTCGAACGCAGGGATTCAGGTAAGGCGATCGCGCGCGCGCGAGAATGTATTATTTTACAGCGCGAGCAAGAAACAAATTATCGCCAAGCTGCGGAAACCGGAATTTTTGACATTTTCGCGCTCTCCGCGGAACGCAAAAATGTCAAATTATCGCAATTTCCGCGAACGGAACGAAATTTTTGCCCAGGCCTAGTGTGTACACCCGTGGCAAGCATTCTCACTGACTACTTCCATCCCCCAAAGTGTGTAGGTACATGTAATGAATAGGTTTCCTGCTGCTAAAGTGCATTATTGCAAGCTTAAACTATCCAGGCATTGTTAACATGTCAGACATGCAGGTGATTTTTCCTTCCCCATGGGTGAACTACCTGTGTAATTCATTTCCCTTTGTGATGATGACATGTATATCCAAATGTGTGCTGCACAAATCTGGGGCATGTGTGTTAATGTATTTTTCACTTTGTCATCCTCACAGGTTGATGCCGACCAGAAGCAGGAGATCTGGCAGACCATCGCCCGGGCTGTTCGTTCTGTGGGGGTCTACAAGCGCCGGATCCGCAACTGCCAGAAGAGATGGCAGGACCTTCGGGGCTGGACCCGGAGGATAGCTAGAGTCCAGCTGAAGCTGTCACCTCCACGCAGGAGGGTCGGACACCGGACCCTGACTCCCCACATGCTCCGGATACTGGCGGTGGTCTTCCTGGACCTGGATAGACAGCTGAAGGCCAGACAGCAGCAGGAAGGGGGTAAGTCCATGCCTAATCTGTGTACTATGTCTGACATGCTAATAGCAGTCTTTTGACCTGATCACACTTCCACATTACGTAGGTTTTGTAGTCCAATACTCAGGTCCCTCAATTGTGTGATGCACCCTCCTCATCTGTACCACAGGTGTGGCCCCTACAGTCTGTTGCTTGTGTCACTAGGGTACTGTGTCCCTGCAGTCAGCTATGCTTCAGCTACCGGTCAGCATCTGTTCCCATGACTCTGTTGTGTGTTTCATGTGTGGGTCAATTGTTTACATGATGCCTGAGATCTGACATGTGATCTGTGTGTGCCCTCGAGATGTGTTCCAATTGCTGGTCTGACTCGCAACATGTGGCTGGGGTATTCCAGACAAACCCATGCAGCAGGGGACTCCAATTTTGGGGCCTCAGGAGTATGTATATCAAGTATGTCACACTTGCTTAGCCACCTGACTACTGTCCAGGGCCAAACACTGTTTCACGCAGACCTGGCCAGTCATGCCTCCTCAAGGGCATTTTGAAACACTCTGTAATCCCACTCCTGTGTATGAAATTGCAGGTTGTGCTTAGTGACATGTGCCCTCAGATGTCTGCCTCTGTGTCATTAGGGTGTGGCTTGTTGTTATGTACAACTGGGGTGTCCATGATTCAGAGGGTCAGCATGACATCTGAGATGTGACTGTGAGAGACAAGACCTGTGTGACATATAGGTGTGTGATCATCTGACAGTGCACAATGGTGTATGCAACTGTGTCCTTCATGCAGCTGGGTTACATGTATGGCAGACTGTGATGTGTTAATGTACAGGGATTTGTGTTTGCAGAGACTCATATGTATGATTTTCATGATGTGGGGTCTTCTGGGTCCTGGATATGTTGTTTGCATGGGATGGGCAAGTGCGCCGGTCATCTGCAGAGTTAGCTTTACACCTGAGCTAGGATTGTGAGTCAGTGCATATTGTTGTTGTCTGGATGCCCTGCCCCTGTGACAGGAGACAGTGTTGACTGACCTTCAGGGCATCCCAGTGCCATGGCATTGAACTTGCTAGGAGTGATCTTGCATTGTGTTCAAGTGTGCACCATGCACCCCATTGTGGCATTGCCCATCAGGACATGAGTACATCATAGTGTGTGTTGCTGGCATGCATCACAAGCATGTCAAATGAGTCTCTGCCCATCCCTTCATCCGGACACCTGTACTGAGTCAGTAGCAAGAGATGTGCTGTGTTTATAGTGACATACTCCTATATGTTCACTTGCATGTACAACTAATGTGTGGGTGGTGCATGTTGGCACATTGGGGTGTTAGCATCCAACATGCAACGGACATATGTGTGAAAGTCAAGGAGGGATATGTGTGCCATGGTTGATGTTGAAAATGACAATTGTCTTATTCTAAACAGTGTTGGCACTTTGAGCTGTGTTCAGCTGATGATGCCAAGACTTGCCCTGTGATGTGATGTACTCCCTGTGGTGTGTGCAGTCGTGCAGGTGACTGATGTTGTTCTCTTACTTCCTATTCCTATCCAGATTCATCCACGGCCACAGGAGGGGACAGCTGCATGGACCAGGAGGAGCCACAGAGCCTTACAGGGACAGAAGGAGAGGAGTCGGGTGGACCCAGTGGCATGGAGGGCGAGTGGAGCCACACAGAGGAGTCGTCAGCACCATCCCCCCAGCTGAGGGCCACAGCAGCTCTGAGGATGACTCCCTTGTGGAGGCGGGTGTCAGCAGCCACCAAACCCCAGCTAGTGAGGCTGTGTCTGCCACCGCCACCACCACCACCCTCCCATTGGCTTCCATCCCAGAGGTCCCTGTGGGCTCCCGTGTTTGTGAGCATGTCTCCTTTGTGCCAGGCACCGCCCCCCCTGCCCCTGTGTCCCCTGCTGCCCTGAGTGAGGAGTCTGTGGACTTACTTAGACAGATCCATGTAGGGCAGACGTCGTTGCTGAAGGTCCTCCATGCACACACAGATCTGTTGATACAACTGGTGTCATTCATGGGGGGCATTTCCTCGGGCATGTCTGCTCTACAGAGGACTGTTAGATTTGGTAGTCTCTGGTTGGCACAGGTAGGTACTTGTGTCAAGCAGGGACCCTCTCCTCCAGTCAGGATAAGAAGATTACCCTCTTAAAATAACCCCTGCTCACCCTCTAGGTAGCTTGGCGCGAGCAGACAAGACTTATCTCAGAGCGTTATAGGTTAAGCATTTGCGACCATATACAGTAAATCAGTGACAACACTACAAATGGACATCACACTAGATTTATATAAAAAATAGTGATCTTTTATGTAAAGACTTAGCACAAGACCAAATAACGACAAAAATGGTTCAAGAATATGGTTTCAAAAAGAGTTCTTAGTTTAGCGACTAAATCATCCACCTTAGCGTCACTTTTAGCCAACAGTACCTGGTGATGCGATAAAAGTTCTTGGCGGTGCTCAGGCATCGAAAAACAAGCAACGGCATCAGTCTTGAGACCCTGGGGAGACGATGCGACAATCCTGCGGCATGCAGCAGGCGTGGGCGACGAATCCGATCTGTATGGAGAGTGAGGCGATACTTGTATGGATTTCAAGGCGTAGCTTTTCTGGTAGAAATGTACTCACTAAGGCACGATGCGACAAAACTCGGCCCGCTAACGAGCGGGGCGGCAATTTCACCAGCGATGATCTTGGTTGGCTCCGCGACGATTTCACCCAGCGGCGGCAGGCTCTGCGACGATGTTCGCAGCGATAGAATTCTGCCTGCTAACTAGCGGAGCGGGGATCTTGGCTGGCTCTGCGACGATATCCGCAGCGATCAAATTCGGCCCGCCAACGAGCGGGGCAACGATTTCACCAGCGATGATCTGGCTCATCGGCAGCAGGCTCTGCGACGATGTTCGCAGCGATAAAATTCTGCACGCTAACGAGTGGTGCGACGGAAATTTTCTCGCTAAGCCGGCTGTGCGTGAAAAAGTGGAGATCCTTGGCTTCTTTCCTCTTGGTCAGCTTCCCAACAGCAGGCACAACTTCCAGAGGCCCCACAATTGGATCCAGCACTCTAGGTAGGGCAGAACTCACACAGCAGAGTTCAGGGGGAAGCTGGGGGTGAAGTCCTTTTGTTCCTGGGACTTCTTAACAGGAGGCCAGCTCTACTCAGGCCCTTGGAGATCTTTTAAGCACAAGTTGAAGCAAAGTCTTTTTGTAGTCTTTCTCCTCTCCTTCAGCAGCAAGGCAACCACTGCAGGCCAATCCCCCAGGTCAGGGACAGTACTCCTCCTTACAGCTTTCCCAGTTCCTTCTCCTGAGGCAGAGGTTTCTTCTTGTCAAGCAGAATCTAATTTCTTGGGAGCAGGGTGCCAATACTTATACCCCTAATTCCTTTGTTCCTCTGGGGTAGAGGGGCCTTTGCCCAGACAGAACCAGTTCCTGAGCACTTTGTTGACATGTCTCTGACTTTCCATTCAGGGTGCAGGGCAGAGATATCAGACGCTCCACAGGAGGTGGAGCCAGCATTGTGGTGGCAGAGCACAGCCCTTTTCAGGTCCCAGGTGCAACTCCTCCCTCCCATCTAGATGCAGATCTCTCTATTCACCACCGGGCGGACTCACCCTGTCTCCTGGAATTCCCCAGCCCTGTCACTCAAACTCCAGACAAGGAATACACAACCTAGCAGAGGCAGGCTTGAAAGGTTAGGCAAGAAAATACCTACATTCTAAAAGTGGTATTTTCAAACACAGAATGTTAAAACCACCTTCACTAAAAGATGTACTTTATCATTCTGAGTTCAGGCATACTAAGCTCGAATTTCTACCAGGTTCTCTGAGTCAGTTAAGATTATAAACATGTAATAATCTAACTGCCCATTCTGGCCTATGGAGAACAGGTAGCCTTGCAATAGTGAAAAACGAAAATGGCTGCAATTCACTATTAGGACATGCCACACACATCAGGGCATGTCCTACCTTATACTTACAATGCACCCTGCCCTTGGGCCTACCATAGGGGTGTCTGATATAAAGAAAAAGGAAGGTTTAGGGACTGGCAAGTGGGTGCACTTGCCCAGTCAGCATGACAGTACCAGACTGCACACAGGCTCTGCAATGGCAGACCTTAGACACATTTTACAAGGCTGCTTCTGTGGGTGGCACAACCAGTGCTGCAAGCCCACCAGCAGCATTTGGATTTACAAGCCCTGGGCACACTCAGTGCACTATACTAGGGTCTGACAAGTAAACCAAATCAATAAATCATGGGATCACTAATCAATGCATTCATTTACAATGGGGAGAACGTATGCACTTTAGTACTGATCAGCAGTGGTAAAGTGCCCAGAGTCATAAAACAGCCCACAACAGGTCAGAAAAAATACAGGAGGAAGGCAAAAAGTTTAGGGATGACCCTGCAAAAAGGGTCAAGTCCAACAAGGACCAATCAGTCCGTGGCCTCCTCCCTGATGGCAGCAGTGTCCCTCCTCCAACAGTCCCGCACCCCTCCTACCCCTGCACCACCCACGATTCCAAGCACCCTACCTGTCCCAAGCACAAAAACCCCCAAACCAAGGTCTAGACGTGCACACAAGCAAGCGCAGGGGACTGATACCACACTCACAGGGGCTGGTTTGCAGACACACACACAGTCATCCACAACCACACCGCAGTCCTCCGAGACCTCTCCCTCCCAGCCCCCTTCCCTTGCCTCACCTGCAACCCCATCTCCCCAGAAGCTCTTCCTCTGTGACCTTGGCCTCTTCCCCACCGACCCAGCAGATTCTGATTACAAGGGGAAGAGGAAGTCCCCACACACAGAGGGGAGTACCCCTCACACCCAAACACCCTCCCCCAGGCACAGTCAGACAGAGACCCCCACCCGCAAGTCCCCCCAGAGCCAGAAGAGCAAGACCCCCCCACCACCACGCAGCTCCAAGGCAAAGTCTCCGTCCTCCATCGCCCGGGCCACCGCTCCAGAGGTTCCCCCGCCACTCCCTGCCCCGGGTTCCCCCACCCACAGATACACCATCCCCAATATGCTATGGCCATCCCCCCTAGCACTTGCTCCTCCACACCTGGTCAGACGGTTAGTGCCACTGATGTGGGGACCGTGTCCCCGCCCTGCCCTGCCGACCTCACCTGCCCTCCATTCCGCTCCCTATGGATGTAGGCACTGCATTGGAGTCCACAACCACCCCGTCTGACTTGGGCACTGCAGTGGTGAGCCAATCCACTCCATCTGACCTGCCCACTGGAGTTGTGCCGGCACCCACCCCATCTGACTTGTGCCCCACAGTTGTGACAGCACCCACCACTTCAGTGAGCTCCACTGCAGTTGCAAGTGTCTCGCCTGCATCCACCACCCCTTCACTGCCTCTTTCTGCTGTGCCCTGATCCTGTCCCTGCGGTGCCTGGCCTGCTCCCATGTATGCCCCTCCGAGGGGATGACCCCGGTCCTTAGCAGTGCAGGCAAGCAGGGTGTGACAGTTGTCACTCTACTTCACTCCTTGGCATTTGGACATGGACTGGCCATTGGCCTTTTGTCTGAACAGATGTTTAACTTTTAATATGCTGAATAAAGCATTTTTCTTTATCCCTGTGAACTTGATTTAGCTGTACATTATGTTGATGATGTTTAACATGCCCTTGCACCTGTGATGCTTTGTTTACAATGTTGAATACTGATGTGTTGCTGTGGGGTACTCCCTGTGGTCCATGAGATATGAATCCTATACTGGTGGGTATCCATGTCATTCTTTGCAGCTACCTGGGTGTGTCAGGATCAACTATTTGTGGACATCTCTCTGTGAGCATTTAATTTGCATGGTCACATCTCTGGCTTGCACCCATACACATATGATGTGCTTCCCATTGCCCAATTTGTCACTTCCACAGACTTTGTGCTCATCAACTCTGGACCTACAGGTGTGGGCATCATTGGTAAAGGAGCAACTGGGTCCTCTGTGCAACTTGCTAGACATATGTTTTGGGTATGTGCCGATGGCAGTAGTGATGGGCAACATAAGCCCTATGGGTGGGGGTGGCATTAGTGATGGGCAACATAAGCCCTATGGCTGGGGGTGGCAATAGTGATGGGCAACAGGTCCCCTATGGGTGTGGGTGGCAGGGGTGATGGGCAACATAGGCCCTATGGCTGGGGGTGGCACTAGTGATGGGCAACATAAGCCCTATGGCTGGGGGTGGCAGTAGTGATGGGCAACAGGCCCCCTGTGAGTGGGGGTGGCAGGGGTGATGGGCAACATAAGCCCTACGGCTGGGGGTGGCAGTGGTGATGGGCAACAGGTCCCCTATGGGTGTGGGTGGCAGGGGTGATGGGCAACATAGGCCCTCTGGCTGGGGGTGGCAGTAGTAATGGGCAACATAAGCCCTATGGCTGGGGGTGGCAGTAGTGATGGGCAACATAAGCCCTATGGCTGGGGGTGGCAGGGGTGATGGGCAACATAAGCCCAATGGGGGTGGTGGCAGGGGTGATGGGCAACAGGTCCCCTATGGGTGTGGGTGGCAGGGGTGATGGGCAACATAGGCCCTATGGCTGGGGGTGGCAGTAGTGATGGGCAACATAAGCCCTATGGCTGGGGGCGGCAGTAGTGATGGGCTACAGAAGCCCTATGGCTGGGGGTGGAAGTAGTGATGGGCAACATAAGCCCTATAGCTGGGGGTGGCAGTAGTGATGGGCAACAGGTCCTTTGTGAGTGGGGGTGGCAGGGGTGATGGGCAACATAGGCCCTATGGCTGGGGGTGGCAGTAGTGATGGGCAACATAAGCCCTATGGCTGGGGGCGGCAGTAGTGATGGGCTACAGAAGCCCTATGGCTGGGGGTGGAAGTAGTGATGGGCAACATAAGCCCTATAGCTGGGGGTGGCAGTAGTGATGGGCAACAGGTCCCCTATGGGTGTGGGTGTCAGGGGTGATGAGCAACATAAGCCCTATGGGTGGGGGTGTTAGTGGTGCTGGCCATGCAACCCCTATGGTGGGCTGTTGTTAGTGGCCAGGATGTGGATCCCCTATGTGCGTGTGCCATTTTGCGGGTACGTGTTGTTTGTTTATGTGGTAGGTGTCTGACTTACCGCCTGCGCCGTCGGCGTCGGTTCCTGATCCGGTCATAGATGTAGAGTACTGGTATGACCTGCGCGATGGGATTCATGATGTGTTCGTGTAGTACACGCTGCTTGTTGCTCTGTCTTGTACCCGCTCCAAGCTGGTCCGTCTCGTAGCCGTATATTGAGTTGTGGTGCGAATCGTAGCTGATATGCTTGTTTTCCGGATGCTGTGACGTCCCGTACGTGGCAACCCATCCGGCACGTACGAAGTACACATCGTACTTGTCATGCCGGAAACTGCTATGGATACTGCTTCCGGGCGACTCGATTCAGCGTTAGGAGTTACGGCTCGGATGGAGAATGGAGCTTGAATCACAGCCTACGTGTCGGTCGTTTTTTTGGCAGTTATGCGCATCGTACTTACTCTACAGGACGGACCGGCTCCGGGTACGTGTCTGTAAGGCTGTGGACAGCTATCCGACCGGCTTTCGGAATCGGCCCCTAGGTGTAAAAACATAAAATGGATTTGACATAATATGTAATTTGGGGAGAGGGGCGCCAGCTGGCCACAGCAATAGAACCATTGTTCGTCTGTGACAGGTGGTTCTATAGTTGATCTCCAACTCTCCAGTGCTCCTGGTGTGGTAATATTGAGTCTACACGCTCGCCTAATCGCACCTCCATCCTGCAACATAGGGAAACAGGGGTTGAGTGTAAGAGGAATGGATGGGGCTTATAAAACAGAAAGGTCAGCTCTTTTGCTCAAACCGTTCCATGATCATCTCAGAGTTTCTACAGTATTTACCTCCCTGCCCTGTCTGTATTCTGGGTAGATTGAAGTGGAGAGTGGAGTGGGGACAGACCTATCCAGTTCTACAGCAACATTGGGTTGAAATGGTTACGGGTATAGCCAGTGGTGTAAGAAGTGAGCTTGCGCACAATAGGCATACAAGGTAAAGTCCAGTGCTCCCAGTCCCCCTTGGCTTAATGGTAGTGTAAGTACTTCCCAGGATATTCTAGGTTGTTTTCCTGCCCAGACCAGGGTGATCATACTGGATAAAACTCGCTTAAGAAATACCGAGGTCGATGGTATGGGTAAATTAAGAAACAGGTACAATAGTTTAGGCAAAATGATTATCTTTGCAATCGCTATTTGACCAGCCTTTGAAATGGACAATTATGTCCATAGATTACTTTCTCCTCCAGCCACGTAAGCGTGCAGTCATATTCGCCTCACAAAGTTCCTGTGTGTCTCTGCTAAGCCAGACTCCCAAGTATCTGACTGGACTGTCAGCCCATTGTAACGGGTATTCTGATGTGAATGGCTGCATCATGCCAGTAAGCGGGAACAGTATGGATTCGGCCCAGTTGATGTGCATTCCCGATAACCAGCCAGACCGGATCAATTTGCATATCATGGGACATAAATTATCCTTTGGGTTACAGATGTATAGTGTGACATCCTGTGTATATAGAGATATCACCAGTCCTCTAGACGCAAAACCCATACCCCCGTTTGCATGATGTTGGTGGAGCCTCGCAGCCAGGGCTGATAGTAGGCATCCCTGGCGTGTACCCCGGGTTATTGAAAAGGATTTCGAAACAAGGTGGTGCTTGATGACCAATAGCGAGCATGGTTGTAGCTGTCTGGGCAGTTACGTTGCTGTGGGCAAATCTATGCATGTCAGAGCTAAAGTAAACAAGCCCAATCCCCCTTTACAGAAAGCACAAAAGCAAATGAAATCCTACCAAAAAAGCTTAGCTAACTGTTGACATCGAAAATTGCAGAAAGAGTAAACCAGCGGCTGATAAGCAGTAGCAGTGATGTGCGCGCTTTATGAGAGTGAGTTTGCACAAGGGGAAGACAATGGGCACACAGTAAGTGCGCATCCCACACGGAACAATGATTGTAACATGAAAAAGATGAAAGCGGGCACCGTGCTGAAACATGAAGTGCGGCACCCGTGTACACAATAATGTATAAAGAAACACCTTGGGTGGAGTGAAGTTTAAATACTAGTGTTTTGAGGTAATACCCAATGTTATCATTCTTGTTAGTGAAAATGCCCTGCTGCAACATGGCCTCCCATTTTGGATTGTCTCAGTCACACCTAAAAACAACACTTCAACAAGTCCAAACCCTCTTAAAAGAAAGCCCAAAACCAAACAATATCCTGATAAAATAAGCCCAACTGCAAAAAGATTAAAAAAGGCTAAGAAAATGCAAGCAACGGAGCAGGAGACAGTACTAACACAATTGTGGGAATTAAGAGGAGGTGGAAGGGAGGAATGCTGAATTAAAATGTAAGCAGCAATGGGCTGAATCAAAACTAACGCAAACAGTAAAAGAGCAGGAAACCTTGAAAAAAATAGTCCGCATAGAACAGATAAAGAACCACAGCGTAATAATACAGCACTTAGTTCCTGCTCTGTGAGAGGAATGGAAGAGAAGAAGGAAGAACAAAGAGGCATGACTGACCACTAGCAAGCAAGGTTTTCTTAAAGGACACTGACATATACAAATGAAAAGCAATGGCAAGAAAAGGATGGAGTTGAACACCAAAAACCATATACAACAGGTCCTTAAGCAATAGCGCAAGCACTGCCTAGGCTAGATCTAAAAAGAACATGTGGGTTTATGTTTTACATTCCCTAGCAGTGAAAAACTCATAAAGTCATTTTTCACTGTTGCAAGGTCTATCCCATCCAACAAGTCAACACTGGGTTAAGTTATAATATTTAGTAAGTGCTAACTTTGGGTTGGGAGCAGATAGAGATATGCTGTTTAGTCTCAAATGAATTGTACTTTTAAATCGTCTTTAAAGGTAAAGTTGAATTGTTAGTCACAATTCTGAAAATGCCACTTTTATAGTCTGCGTTTTCTTGCCTAAACATTTATGCTTTCTATCAGTGACCTGGGTCACGTGACTGTGAATGGCTCTGCTGTTGGGGTTTGTGTATTCCTTCTAGACAGTGAGACAAAGGAGAATAGATGTGAACAAGTTGGGCCATCCTGCCATGATGTTTGAGGGTGGGAGAGCTGTACCCAGCCTCACTTACACTTCAAAGGGCTTGCCTTCAGCACACATAAAGGAACCTGGACGAGTCTTTTGTCACCCCAGACTTTTTGGAGCCATGACAGGAAAATGGAAGAATGTTCCAGAACCAGATGTTGGGTAGCATAGGGAATACCCCCAATTTAAATGCTGTCATCAGGTATAAATACTGAATCTGTGGACATTACTGAAGGACTGTCATACCTCCCAGTGGACTGCCCTGCTGTTGCTTGAGGCATGCCCTGCTGCCTGAGGATTGTCTAGCTTTCTGAGAAGGAAGACTGGACCTTCTCCCTTCATCCAAGCTAACCTAAGTGACTCTACTGTGCACAAATGACAGCTTGTAGTGATCGTCAACGCAAAGCTCCAACCCAATCATCTCTTTGCGCTACAGCGATGACAGCCTGCGCCACCTGGCATGCTTTTCACACTACAGCAACAACTATCTACAACACTCTACCTGCTCATCCGACCTTTTCCGTCGCGAATAGATTTTTTCATGCCAGACTTTGAGACGGCAACTTTTTCAGCAGGACTAGCCTGGTCTCTGTATCCGGCCCACGTTCCATTACAGTCAGCCTGAATTTGTGACTTTCCCCTGGTTTAGCACAACCAGATTTCAGCAAGTGGCACTTTGTGCTTTTAGGCACTATATCTACTTGGAATTTTAAAACCTGTAAGGCTCTGGTTCTACTGATTGGATTTTTGTCATTCTGGAATCATTTTGTTTATTGAAATGTACTCTATTATTCAGAATTGGTTTGGGATTTTTCTTGTGTGCTGTTATCACATTATTATAGCCTGTATGCTGCATAACTACACATTGCCTCTAAGTTAAGGCTGACTGGGTTGTGCCAAGCTAACAGAGGGTTAAGTCAATTTAGTGCCTTTTTCTGGTTCACCCTGACCAGGATTGTGGTTGTTGCCTGATGGAGGCTTCCGCCCCCCCCCCCCCCCCAACTCATTTTCAGTTTTTTTTACAATTCCAAATTGGTGTATGGAACGTGTGCACAACCTGCTGTTTGACAGTCTTACTCCTATGAAATGAGAATATAGGTTTATTCAGTTTTCTCTTTGTTTTTAGGTCTCATCTACAAACATCTCCAGTATTCAGTTGTCAAACTGATCTAATGTATATTGAACACAACACACTTAGAGTGTGTGGCTTTGAGTCCACCTCTTTTTATGATTTGATATCTTTCTTTTTGATCTCAATGAATTTTGTTTGGATGAATGTACCTGTCCCTCTTGTTGTCAGACCTTACATTGTATCGCAAACTCTTTTCTCTCTCTCAAAGACAATCAGGAGCTACATCGTATTTAATAATGCAAATAGTGACACTGAAGGTCTTCTATCTTGTTTCTTGTGTTTCGTCCCGTCTTTTACCTCATTGATTATTCCTTTTATACAGTACCAAAAGCATAGAGGGTTCACCTTTCCACAGGATCATGATCACTCTTAGCATTATGAGAGCTTTTAATTTCTGAGGAGCTTTAGAAAATAAGGTTTATTGAATCTTATTTATCTACCCTGAAATGATACACTATAGCTCTTCATGTACACACTGGTTTTGAAGCTCTACAGACTCTTAGATCTCGTTTCTATTTCTTTTCATTTTACCCTATCATATACTCGTTGAAGAAAGGTATTTAGGCATTAAAATCTCCCAGCTTCATCTTCGAATCTGAAAGGGTTCCTATTTCTAAATTCACTGTTTTCCCCTAATTGGACAGTGATCAATTTCTTCAATATCTCAATAGGGAGAAGAATCCAATCTCAGAAATATTCATTTGTGTTGTTTGCCACCTCACTCTATCTTGTTTGTTTTCAGTGAGCACGTCTGTCTCTTTCCTGACCTGAATGTCAAAAGGTATAATATTAGGCTTACAATATTAAGACATTAAATTACATGAGATATTTCATACGTGCTAGCTTCTTATTCGTGCATTCTTTCCATTTGCAGCATTTCGTTCCTTTTTTGAATATCTTCATGGGTGAAGAATTCACAAAATATATATCTTCCCTAGAAACTCTTTAATAAACCCCTGCAAATGTTGAAGGTTTGTAGCACTGTCCTCTGTCACACCTAGTAATATTTCTGTTGACTGCTTTTCTAAAATATTTATAGTGGGCCATATGCAGTCCTTGCACTAACAATTTTTTACCTCTGCTGTTTTCGAGCGAGATGTGAACAAAAGACAACCATGTAGGCTTCACTATTTTCTGACACAGAATAGCTGTGAGCAGGAGTCAGTACTGAGAAAGCAAGGTTGCTGCAGGATTGTGTCACATGTAAGAATGATATGCTTATCTCAGTACAGGAAAAGCACGATTGTAACATGAACAAGTTGCATTGGTAGAAGCATTTTCTGGTCTTCTGGTCTCTGTGGTACGTAAAAGTAAGAGTGGTGAAAAAATAAGGTGTTATTGTGAGAAGTTGGCCTGGTATATGCTGTCCACTACTTATAGTGGGCACCCTGTAACAGTCCAAACAACCCCTTATTGGTTATAGGTTAAAGACAACCTTTATTGAAAGCTATCCTAGTGGTAGCAATGGAGAGCAGTCTTCAGGCTAAGTCTTGAAGGAATGTAAATCAGCTTATTTTACCAGTCTATAATCTCTTGAGTGCCTAAATGAAAGACAACCACACCAGGTATATATATAAAATATATGTATTTATTTCTAAACACACCCGCCTAGTCTCTTTATGAGGCTAGAGGTCAAAACACATAAGTTACACTTCAAATATCAAAGTAATAAGCACAAATACACGTCAGGCCCGAGGGGTGAGCCAAACCATGTACTAAAATAGTGGTATAGGAACCACGACTTAGACACAAGGCCTAGAGCCTGTAGAATCGCTGGGACCCCAAGGAACCACCCAAGGTAGTGACACAGGGGACCCACGGGCCGTGTGCAGTGTGAGAACACAGCCGCAAGCTCCTGCTAGCTTCTATGGGGAAAGTCGCGGTTAGATTTTTAAAGATTAGGGACATTTAGAAACGAGTCAGTACCAAACCCTGTTGGACTTAGGAAGTTCTAGGGTCAATACCCACGGGAGCACCAGAGTACTCGTGTTACCTCACCCAGGGAAGCCGGGTGCATAGGTGTCAAATGGTGTTGGGTCGCGTCGTCGATTTCAATGGGAGCTGGCAAAGAAGTGCTGCTGCTACCGGGAAGATGCGAAGTGTCCGAAGAGATCCAAGCCTGGATCGAAGATGAGAAGAACCTGAAAGCAGAGGGGACAGAGTCTGGGTCACTTGCCAGTGACCAGGAAGGCGATAGGTGGATGCCCACCAATGTCGGGTGATTTCAGGTGAAGAAGGTGAAGCTTGACTCTTCAGCCACGAGGACCAGGAGGCGTTGAGGATGACCAGGAGTTGGATTCGAGCTGAATAGCAGGTTCCCAGCCAAACTAAGTCAAAAACCATCAAAACACCAGGAAAAAAGTGGGGGCAACAATGTAGTCAGATTCCACCTTCCTACAGTTACGATCACACTGTGGGGCATATTTACGAGCCCCTTGTACCGCTGGAGAGTCACTTTTTATGATGCTCCATCAGCACAAATCACAACTCATATCTATGAGGCCATGTAAAATCTCTGCGTTGCCTTACTCTGTGCTTGGGGGGTGTTTCATGGGCTTAGTGATGCGTTTTCCATTCTAACACCCATAGATTTTGACACTTCTCCAGATTTACGAGAGCATGTAAATCTCAGGGGAAGCACCAACACCTTTCTTCTCCCGAGGTGAGGTGTACTGAGGAGAAAAATCTTTATTTTCATTGTTTTTCCTCTTTCTATGTGTGCTGTGCAGCACACATAGAAGGAGGAACTTGCATTTTTTTTTGTGTGCTGGAAAGTGCCCCTTCCTGCACAAAAACAATCCTACCGACACTACAGGAACCCCTTTGCACCATGGTGCAAGAGTCTCTGCATTGACACTAGGCTGCCAAATTGGCAGCAGTGCAGGGGAAAAGGACAGGAATGCCCGGTATTGGATAAAGACGATTCATTCCTGTCCTTTCACTTTGGCGTAGGACAGCGCAGCAAGGTGACTTGCTGTGCTGACCTACTCCAAATCCCCATAAATGAGGGCCTGTGTGTTTATGTCAGCATTGCAACAGCAGTGGAGTTAGAGAATTGAGTAGACAGGTGTATGACTTTTAGCCATGAAATCCTGCAGAATTAAGTTGCATATACCAGGCTTCTTAACTCTGGTGTTTTTTAACAGGACACCAGAGCTGTTGTGCTGCCAACCACATTTGTAGTGCTACCAGTGCACGAGAAAATCAGAGCTGTGGTGCTGCAGAGTACACACCAGGGCTTCATAGCCACTAGGCTCCTGTTTGCGGTGCGTCATAGCATAGGAAGTGGCATCCCATTTGCTTGCACACTAGTGCCAGAACTGGTGGTTTGCACAGGGATGCACAAGGCTAGAATGGATCCATGTAAACAACAGAGCAGAGTACTACCTTTATATATCAAAGCCCCAGAGCTAAGGTGATACTTGTATTCACTAGGCAGCAGGGCTGGCATCCAGCACCAGAGCTGGGGCACTACCTGTTTACACGAGGTCAGCTGCACAGGGCTCCTAGTTGTGTGATCAGAAATGATCCTCAACCCGTATGTACTAAGGTAGCAGTGCTGGGATGCAAGAAACCTGGTTTACACAAGACAGAATATTACAAATATATGTAAGGGGAGGTACAATGGAAGCCTACCAGTAGACACCAAAAAACGAGAACCAGCGTGGGATCTGTAAATATCAGGTACAAGTGATGCACGCGTGGTCCACTAGTGTGCTACCCGAATAGAACATGGCACTAGCCATATGGTGCTATTTATATATAGATTAAGGCCCAAAAACTGGAACGCCTTGCATACATTAACGTGCTGTTGTGTTGGTGGTACCTGCATTTATTGGGGCTGAAGTCACAGTGGCGGCTGGCATGTTTTGCTTTTAAAAATTCATGTTATTGTCATTGTTATCAGTTGCACAGATCCATATGGGCAACATAAACATTAAGTGATTGATTGTTCTGTTATAAAGCTTGGTTAACCAATGAGGAGCAAGAGAAAAACCACACTGTATGATGGGATCGCAAATGACGCAATTCATTTATACTAAAATGCAATACCAAAACATTTCTTCTCAGCAGAACAAGCTTTTTAAAAAAAAAGGTGCGTTCTCTTTTAAAAGCTAGTGGGATTTCAAAACAAAGGCATTTATCTGAATGTTATCGATTACTTAATGAAGTCTCAAATATTAATGTTTCAGAAGTCCCTGAGAGTGCAGAGATATTGACCTCCGCTCATATGTTTCTAGATTTATTCCAGCTTGTATACGGGAACGGCAGGCCTGCGGGCGATTTCTCGTTTATATTTCTGTCTTCGTTATCCACTTATGTGGCAGCTGCACTTTCGAATTCCTCATTCCCTTTTCAGAGCACAATGGCGCTTGATAAATGTGTGAGTTTCCGATAGAAAGTGATGCTCCTCAGTTGGATTGGTTATTCAGTTTTGGGCTTTACTTGTAAGTATTGATTTTCAAAATGAAGGGGTATATTGATATTCATTATTAACTAAAATGTCGGGCAAAGTAAAGCATCGAGCAGCGTTGGTCTGTGTGAGAAAGAGGGACTAAGACAGCCCCATATCTACAGAGATGTGGCGCTGTCCCTCTCTCTGCCCACTGCTGGCTCACAATCAGACTGCCAGCGCCACCAGACACCTTTGCTCCACAGTGCAAAAGTGTCTTTGTCAAGTCTAGCGTAGGTTTTGTACTGAAGGGTACAGTTCTAGTAAAAAATACTTTGCTTAGGCTAACTTTTAAACATGTTCCTACTTTGTATGTGTGCCGTACAGTGCAGCACATACGCAAAAATTAAATTGAAAAAATAAAAGAGGATCTCGACAACGTCAAAAAGGCCTTATTTTTAAATGAAAACACCAATCTACTTAATTTAGTAGAGAAGTGTTAGTTCTGGGGGTCTCTAGTTGGCAGAGGTAGATACCACTGTGCAAATAGGGACCCTTACTTCTAGTTAGGGTAAGGGGGATACACTCTTTAGATAACCCCTGCTCACCCCCTTGGTAGCTTGGCACGAGCAGACAGGCTTATCAAAGGCAATGTGTAAAGTATTTGTACCAACACTCACAGTAACACAGTGAAAACACCACAAATGGACTCCACACCAGTGTAGATAAATAAAGTACTTTTATATAAACTACACAAGACCAAAACGACAAAAATCCAACATGCACAGTTCAAGAATATGGTTTCAAAAGAGTTCCTAGCTTAGCGACAAAATAATCCACATTAGCGTCGATTTTAGCCAACAGTACCTGGTGATGCGATAAAAGTTCCTAGCGGCGCTCAGGCGTTGAAAAACAAGCAACAGCGTCAGTCCTGAGACCCTGGGGAGGCGATGTGACAACCCCGCTGCACGCAGCGGGCGTGTGCGACGAATCCGGTCTGTATGGGGAGTGAGGCGATACTTGTATGGATTCCAAGGCGTAGCTTCTCCGGTAAAAATGTACTCGCAAAGGCACAATGAAATCCTTTGTCCTCTGAGGGCAGAGGGGCCTTTGCCAAGTCCAAACCAGTTCTGGAGCACTCTGTTTACATGACTCCTTCTTTCCTTTCACAGTGCAGGGCAGAAACATCAGACGCCCCACAGGAGGTGGAGCCAGCATTGTGGAGGGAAAGCACAGCCCTGGAGTACTTTGTTGACATGTTTCCTTCTATTCTTTCACAGTGCAGGGCAGAGACATCAGACGCACCACAGGGGGTGGAGCCAGCACTGTGGGGGGCAGGCACTGTCCTATTCAGGTGCCAGGTGCAACTCCTCCCACCCATCTACATGGAGATCTCTCTATTCAGCCCTGTGCTGGCTTACCCTGTCTCCGGGAATTCCCCAGCCCCCTGGAATTCCCCAGCCACTGTCACTCAAACTCCAGACAAGAAATACACAGCCTAGCAAAGGCAGGTTTGGATGGTTAGACAAGAAAATACCTACTTTCTAAAAGTGGTATTTTCAAACACAGAATGTTAAAACCAACTTCACTAAAAGATGTATTTTATCATTCTGAGTTCAGGCATACTAAACCCGAATTTCTACCATGTTACCTGAGTCAGTTTAGGATTATAAGATGTAATAATCAAACTACCCATTCTGGCCTATGGAGAACAGGTAGCCTTGCAATAGTGAAAAACGAAAATGGCTGTAATTCACTATTAGGACATGCCACACACATCAGGGCTTGTCCCACCTTATACTTACAATGCACCCTGCCCTTGGGCCTACCATAGGGGTGACTAATATGCAGAAAAGGGAAGGTTTAGGGACTGGCAAGTGGGTGCACTTGCCCAGTCAGCATGGCAGTTAGCAACTGCCCACAGGCACTTCGGTGGCAGGCCTGAGACACCATTTTAGGGCTACTCATGTGGGTGGCACAATCAGTGCTACAGGCCCACTAGTAGCATTTGAATCACCAGCCCTGGCACACTCAGTGCACTTTACTAGGGACCTACTGATGAACCAAATCTGCCAATCATGGATAACTAATCGTAGTAACAATTTATGCACTTTAGCACTGATCAGCAGTGGTAAAGTACCCAGAGTCTTATAGCCAACAACCACGGGTCAGGAAAAACAAAGGAGGAAGAAGCAAAAGTTTGGGGATAACCCTGCAAAAAGGGCCATTTCCAACAAGAAGATTTTGCATTAAAAAACGTGCGGTTGCATGGGAATATCTGTGAACCACCCATGGAAGTTCTGCTTTACACAAAGCAATCCATGGCTCTGATTTGCATAACTTTCAGACCACTTTTCAGCTCAAAACAAGTTTACTGCTCAAAAGTAAGTTGCAAATAAATATATTGCACCAATTTGTGACACAAACCCAGCACAAAATGTTAAGAAATATAACCCCAACTGTTGGCAATTTCTATTGGTCCTTAACAGAATAAAGAAAGACACTCTCAGAGTCATTAGGATGACGGGGGGACTTTGTCCGCCCGCCATCCTCTCGGAGAATGGGACCGTCCGCCATCGGTGCGGGGGTCCCGTTGCAGACATTAGGATGCACCCGCCACACTGGTGGGCGCATCCTGCATACTTGAAATTGCGGTGGGCGGTGCTCTCAGCACCGCCTGCCCCAATGCCAAGAAAGCATGTCGTGCACTTCCATGCACAACATGGCAGGCACCGCGCGGTGCCTGCCATGTTCTGCATGGAACTGCAGGGGGTACCTATCCCATGTGTACCCCCCACCCCCAGGATCCCTGGGGGCCAGCTATGGGCCCCCAATGACAAAAATTGCCTGTCTTACGGAAAGGCAGATACCCACCTGCATAATAATATGGATGGCGGTGTCTTCCAGACACCACCACCATATAAAATGCTTTTCCGCCCGGTAGGCAATCGGGCAGATTGCCTACCATCGGAAAACCGGCAGACGGTCTTTCCATCCGCCGGGATCCCCCCGCCATGGTAATGTGGCGGGGGGAAATTTGTAGCGGGCGGAGGTTTTAGGCGGGCAGATCGCCACCGCCATACGGCCCACCGCCCGTTATCCTAATGGACCCCAAGGTATTCTGGAGAATTCCAGGTAAACACGATGGCGATTTGTAGTATGATAAGTTTTAAGACACTGCAAGCAGACATATGCATCTAATTGGAATTTTTTTATAAAGACTTTATTCACTGATAACATGATAGGCAGCCCCTTCTTTGTATCTTCTCTGAGCTTTGTGCAGTGTCATTTTGTTTCAAGAAGCTAGTTAAGTAATTCTCGATTGTTGAGTTTTGTACATTTTGCTTGATTTTCATTCATCCACTTGTTCTTTTTTTTGAATAATTTTCACCTGCAGGAAACAATTCATTCACAAATTGTCTTATATAAACTTTGGAGCATTGGGTACCCAAAGTGAATTTCTTTATAGCAGCAAAATCTTGCGAAATTCCTAATTTGTTTTTTTCTAATTTTTGTTCTCCCAGTTGCACGTATTTGCATATGTTTTAACAACAGGAGACTAATTTGTGCAGAACATGTGCTGCAGGAACTTTAAAACTGATGTGCACCACTAGGACCAGTCTATCGCCAGCATAATTCCTTGATTTTTCTATGAGAGGTATGCTCTGTACAAACACTTCACACAGATGACCGGAGAAAGGTTTTTTGCTTAATACAAATAACGTCCATGAAAATTATCTGTATTACCCAAAATAAAAATTGTACACCCACTGGAGATTCTGAGGTAGGGTTGTGAAAAGCAATACTAGAATATGCACACAGTTATACCAGAACATTCCTGTAGATTGAATTCACAAGGAATCTCGTCAGATTACACGATAGTGTAGAGGTGCTTGACAGGGATCCTCAGCAATGGAAGGCAGGGCCAGACAAGCCTTTTTTCTGCAGGACATTTCCACAGTGGGCTGGAGCCCTTGGGGTCCGGTTTTGAAGGCCAAGAGCCCCTCCTAGTGCCTCTGCCACTTTCCCCAGCTCTGTGTGGTTAATTGCAGCAGGCACTGAGGGCTTCAAGAGAGAGAGAACGAGGTAGAGTTAGGAGGAAAGGTAGAGACAAGCAGAGAGAGAAGAAAGAGGCAAGAAAGATAAAAAGAGAATGGACAGATGTAAAGTGAGAGACAGTGAAAGGAGACGACGGGAGTGGGTCTGGCTTGAGCATTTTTGTCAGGGTTGCCTTTGGTTCCCCAGTTCGTCCCTGACCAAGGTGGGGGGTGGGGGGGATGAAGAAACAAAATCCCTACAGGATCTTAGAAGAGGGCTAGAGCTGATTACTGAGTAATTAAGTAAGTAATATATTTCTTGTACAGTTAATTAAAACCTTTACAAAACGAGCATCCCTTATAAATCTGTAAAACTTCAACTTAAAAGGCCAATAGCCACATATAAGAACACAGTAAAAATTGCAAAGAGAGAGAGTTTCCCAAGCCTTACTGGGCCAAAGTCTAGATTCTTGATTTTTTGTAAGCGGAGATTTAGCAGCCAATAAGAAAGTAAGATATCATCCCTCGTCAGAGTCTTAGCAGCAAAATGAGGGAGGCGGTTGAATGCAGGTTAAATTGCGTAGTGCAGCAAAGACTTTTATGGCTCAGTGGCAGAGGTTAGCCCATTAATGATTTTCTTCAAGGCTTGGCCGTTCAAGAGTGCTTAGTACTTGGTGCAATAAAGGTACTGTCAGAGACTTTCGCGTTGTGGGTCAGGGAGCCGGTTCCAACCCAGCTCCAATGCCACCTCTCAGGTAATCCAGTTGTATCTTTAGTCTGAGTTCAGCAGCAGTTAAGACTTTTACCAGGCGACAGCTTAGTTGAATATCTTCGCCAGAGAAACTTGCTAGCAAGCACCGCTTGCCTACAGGACCGTATTTGTTTCTTATTGAAGAATGATCCACGGAGGGACCGGCGCTCCTGTATTAATTTCCTGCATATGGTTATGATGTGCACTATGTCCTCCTCTCCTTCCCCACAGAGATGACAAATTGCCGGCTTCGGAGGGCGTAGCCACAGTGCCAAAAGGTATGCAGATGGTAATATGCCTAACCGAAATCTCAGAAACTTCTCTTTTGCTGATTTTAGAGACGTTGGTTTGGAGGTATGCTTGGGTGGTTGCTTTGCTGTAGGACTGTACAGTAAGCCAGTCATGTGCATGTTCTGACAAGACGGCTTTGTCTTGTATGATGGATTCTTTTTTGACAGTGTTATTTGCTATTTTGTTAAGCTTGCCAGGGACCCTGATGATTCCCAAAGTTGCCGTATCCCCAGCTTGTCCAGTGCAGTGTCCAAGTAATGTCTAGCTGGGCAGGACTCTGAGGCTTGTAGTTCCTTCCACAAGTAGGAGTTTAGCGTATCAGGCTGCCCTCTTTTAATTTTGCACCAGTTTTTAATGAAAGCTCCTTTACGGGCCAGCTCTTGTCTTTGTAACCTAAATTCGAGCCTCATTTGTGCAGAGGATGTATATCCTGGCCGCCCGTAGATCATTCTCAAGGCTCTTGCTATGGTGCCGTTCAGTGTTTTAGCATCTCTCCCTCTCATAGCTTCACTTACATTGGTGATTGATGGAATTAGTTTTGCTTGTATCACCCTGGTCAGGGGGAAAAAAATTGGTTCAGCGGTCTTATTTTTCAGATTTCTTAATGCCACTGCTGTCATTAATTTCCTCATTTTTATTGCCTCACATTGCGCTGTGTAGTTGCCTTTGTTATTGATGATAACTATTTATAGTCTTGTACGACTTCCAGCTTGTATTTTGCCAGGAACCAGTTGTGTTTTGTTTTTATCTTCTGGAAGTTTACACACAAGACTTTTGTTTTTTCTTGATTAATACTTAATACAATATGTTTCTGTTTATATGGTCAGATGCCGAGCTGTAGTCGATGAAGCACAAGTACAAGGGCTGTTTTATTCCAAGTGCGGCATCTATCATTAATGAGATGGCTGAAATGTTGGTAGCAGTGCCCATGTTCCTGGAGAAACGTGTTTGGTTATAAGGCATTGCTGCGATTTCTGTGGCCCATAACGTTAATTCTTGAAGAAGTACACCTGCATAATATTTGGCTTCATTGTCCAGAAGAGCTACCAGCCAATAGCTCTTCGGATCATTCCTATTGCCTTTTTTGTAGATGAGTGAAATGATCAAGCCCTCCATTTATTTATTTATTTATTTGAATGTTTTATAGAGCGCGAACATGACCCTTGCGGGTATCAGAGCGCTTTACAAGAGAAGTAGTTAACAAAGGAGATAATGTACAAGAGATTTGACTTCTTTTTTTAAATAGACAGTTGAGGGGTTGAGTCTGATTTCTGGGGGTAGTGCATTCCAGATCCTTGGAGCAATACCAGAGAAAGCACGGTTATATGTTTTCTTCTTAGCAAACGTTTGAGGCTTTAGAAGAAGGTTACTGGCGTTCCTGGATGATCTATTTCCACACGAAAGCTCCAGTTTCTGGGCCAGATACCTCGGTGTGTTGTGATGGATGGCCTTTTGCGTCATGCAGGCGATTTTGTTATTGAATTTTTGCCTCGAAGGGTAGCCAATTGAGCACTTTGAAGTCAGGGGAGATGTGGCTATTTCTTTTAGAGCCTGTGATGAGCCTGGCCGCTGAGTTGAGTGATGCTCTTAGGGGGGCAGTTGTAGATCTAGGTAGTCCACAGAGAGTTGCAGTACCATATTCTAGTGTGGCAATTACTAGTGCTTGGACTGCCATCTTGAAGTCGTTTACTGGGAGGAAGGGTTTTAATTTTCTCAGAGTGCTCATCTGAAAGTTTGCTCCTTTTGCTGCGGCACTGATGTGTTTTTGCATGTTTAAGTTACCGTCCAGAGTTACTCCCAGAGACTTTGCTGAGTCAATTACAAGAGGTTGGCAGTTGACTGCTGTAAGTTGTTTAAGCCATTCGTGTATGTTGGATGGTTGATTAGGTGGGCTGGTTAGTAAGAATTCAGTTTTCAGGGCGTTTAGTTTGAGGTGGTTTTCAGTCAACCATGACTGAGTATTTTGTAAAGTTAGATTGAGAGATTTGATGTCATCTGGAGAATTTATCTTTAAGTAGAGTTGCGTGTCGTCTGCGTACATGTGAAAGTGGATATTTGATGAGGCGAGAATCTCTGTGAGTGGCTCCATGAATTGATTTAAACATTGTAGAAGAAAGAGAGGATCCCTGCGGAACTCCTAATGTGACTGGGATGGTCGTGGACAGAGATTGGTTGACCTTGAACCTGTGGGATCTATTCAGGAGGAAAGAGGTAAATCAATTTAGTACTGACCCCGATAAGCCCATTCTGTATTGCAGGAGAGCTAGAAGATTTTCATGTTTGACGGTGTCGAAGGCCGAGGATAAGTCAAGCAAGATAAGTAGGCAGGTTTTGTTCTGGTCTAGGATTCTTAGTGCGTCATCTACTATGTGGGTCATAGCAGACTCAGTACTATGTCCTGCCCGGAAACCAGATTGGAATTTATTGAGCAGGTGGAAGTTAGTGATGTGGTTATCTAACTGGCTGAGAACACATTTTTCTAGGAGTTTAACCAGAGTTGGCATGTTGGAAATTGGTCGGTAGTTATTTAGGTCCGTGGGGTCAGCTGCCGTTTTTTTTAGGATGCGGGAACTTGTCCCGCTTTGAGAATTTCAGGAATGGTTCCTTGGACTAAGGAGGCATTGATAATCTTTGTCCAAAGTGGCAGTAGCGCTGGTATGAGATCTTTGAGGTAGTTTGCAGGAAGAGGGTCTGAGAAGTGGTTGGAGGGGTTCACGGACGTGAGTGTATTTAGAATAGCTTCTTCGCTATAGGTTGTGAAGGTGGCCCAGGAGGCGTTATTTTTTAGGGCGAGCTTAGATGAGCCATTGAGTGGGGTTGCTAGAATATGGGATGACAAATCCTTCGGAGTGGTAGATTGAGCCAATGAGGCCTTAAGGAGATCCGTTTTCAGCAGATCCGTTTTTTTCGTGAAGGAGGAAAAATTTTCAGAGCTAGGTGGCGAGCCTTGACCAACTTGAGGAGGGCGAGCTAAGACTCTGGATTGAGATTTGACTAGTTCAAATAGTCTTTTGGGTCGGTTCTTGGCTTGATCTAGCTGATTTTTGAAAAAGTTTGCTTTTGAGTGTCTGATCTTTCTATAGTACGAGTTTCTGGTGAAGCGGAGCAGATTGAGATGAGCCGTGGAAGGCGAAGACCTCCAGCGCCTTTCGGTTAATCTCAGGGTTCGTCTGTCCTCATTGAGTCTGCCGTCACACCAGGGTTTGGAATCTTTTGTGGAAATCCTCTTCAGTTGTAGAGGTGTGGTTGTGTCTAAGATCGAGGACATGGAGTTAAGGTAGTGTTGTGTCAAAGCTTGAACATCCATTAGGCCTTCCGGGGGGAGCAGGATGTTGACGCTGGCGGATGTGGAAAGGTCTGTATGGGTTTTTTTCAGAATCCTCTTCCATATTTTAGGTCTTGCAGGTTGTACTGAGCGTAGTTTGACTGATTCCTTGATGAAGAAGGTGATGGCATGGCGATCGGACCAATCACATGGGAGGATTGTGCTAAGCTGTATAGCTTCTGGTTTGGCAATAACCAAGTCAAGGGTTGAGCCCTTGACATGTGTGGTGCTATTGCAGATTTGGGTGAGGTCAAGGGCGGAAAGGAATGTTTTAAGGCTATTTACTGTCAGGTCGTTAGGGTCATTCCAATGCAGCTTGAAATCGCCAAGGTGTATTTGGGTATTATTTTGACCAGTGTGAGTGGTCACAATATCCATAAATTGCTCGATGAAGGTGATGTTATCACCTGGCGGGTGGTAGAATATGTGCAATGAGCAAATTGATGATGGTACTATTGATGTTTGCAAAATTGATTCGAAGATTGATTTTAAAACTGAAGCCCAAAATTCTGGGTCTTGTTTGAGTAGTATGGGCGGGATCCCGTTTGGACAAGGAGCTCCCTCATGCCTGCCCTTGAGGATTCTTTTGCAGATTTGTGTGTTCGTGATTATAAAATCTTGTCCTAGTGCTGCATTGAAGTTTAACTGGGGTAATTGAGTTTCCAGGGTAGGCGAGGGGTTAGTTGTGCAAGTTTGGAGAATCTGCCCTTATTAAAATGTGATTCAAGGTAGGTTGTCCATGCCTCTTCTGTAACATGTGAGTTGATGCCCTGGTTCTGCCGGTTAGACAGAGCGTTGATCTTCCGCCAGAATTGCACGCTATTGTTGTTTTTGATGTCATGCAGGAGTCTAGCCCAAAGAGCCTCTTCAGCTTTTTTCTAATTCGCCAAGTTAGTTGATTAGTGAGTTACCTGGTGCTTACATATTACTCACATATAATCATGGTCCCATGGCTCAATGAAACACAAGACAGAATACTAAACACGTTTTGAGTAAGCAAACTATCCTGAGACAACCTGATGACACAGGACAACTCATCAGAGAACTCAGCTGGCGCAAAGATCAACTGTGCCTTCTTAATATTATTCAGATCATGTGCTTCAACCCAGTCTAGTGGACATATTACACAGATGGAAATTGCTACCTTCTCCTGATATTTAGATATTTGTGAGTGCTTTTCACGTAAAAGCTCACATAAACATGCGAGGGATGGAACCTCAGCTGGCGCAACTGCAAGAGCATCTATCCATGTGAAAGGCAAATGGCCGTTGACTAGAGACTGTCTGATTTGTTTCTACAGTAAACAACATTAAGGGCTGTATATGAAGGATCCACTAGCCTCTAAGGTGCTTCCTCCCACTTCCCAGGGATTGGAGCAGTAATCACTCCTCCCATCCCTTTGTCTGGAAATGTACTTTGTTAGAAATTGAGGTATCTGGTTGGTAGAGTATAGATCCTGGTAAAGCAGGAGCCAGAATCCTAGTTGGGGTGAGTCAGATACACACCCTAAATTAACCTAAGTTCTGGTAGCTTGGCAAAAAGCAGTCAGGCTTAGCTTAAGAGGCAATGTGTATAGTATTTGTGCAACACCTATATTACATTAACAAAGTGAAAACACCACAAAAAGACTCCACACATTGGAGGGCAGACTAGCTGCATGACCTACCCAGGGTCTGCTGAAAAGTACCTTTGTACGGCACCAGGGTCTACATCGTAGACTCGATGCATCAGTTCTGATTCCCACAGTTGGGTTGATGCATCGAAGTTGAGCCTCGCAGCAGCATCTCCGGTTCGGCGCGGCTTAGTCATCAAACCTTGCAGTCGAGACCCGTGTCATTATCAATTTTTTGGAAGAAATCATTTGCAGAACCCACTTCTGAGGCCCAGGATTGGAGGGGGTACCTCAGGCAAGTCTAGGACTCATAGATGGCAGCAGCACCAGCAGAGTTGCAAGAAGTTTTTTGTGGCCCTTAGACTTCAGAGATCAGGAGGCAAGCAAACAAGCCCTTAGAGAAACTTGGGTTCAAGGATGTAAAGAACAGGTTCAATCTCTACCACTCCCAGGCAAGAAGCAGCAGAAAGCAGGCCAACACAGCAGAACAGATAG
This sequence comes from Triturus cristatus, assembly GCF_964204655.1. NCBI lineage: Eukaryota > Metazoa > Chordata > Amphibia > Caudata > Salamandridae > Triturus > Triturus cristatus. The sequence continues at coordinate 886,670,618 of NC_140583.1, forward strand.
CAAATTGGCAGTCCCTCCTAAAGCACAGCAGTTCTTCTTCCAGGGAGAATGGCCTTGGTTCCAGCAAAGTTCTCCTTTGCTGGTGTCAAGAATCCAGTACTTATATCCAAATGTGCTTTTAATGAGGGGGAGACTTCAAAGAGGCCTTTGAAGATCACAAGGTCCCTGCCTTTCTTGCGCTACCTCCAGACTTACTACAGGAGGGTATGCATCTCCTTGTGTGGGAACAGGCATGGCCCTATTCAAGTGCAAGTGTCAGTTTCTTCCTCCCAATCTACCTCAGGAAGGCTCAGCAGCCTGATGATGTGCCATCAGGATGCAAATGATATCCCCTAGCCCCTTTTGTGTGACTGTCTAAAGGGAATTCACAAAGCCCAGCAGTCACCCAACCCAGACGTGTATTTAGAGACAGGCAGGGGGCCAGAATTGTTTAAGTAAGAAAATGGCAACTTTCTAAAAGTGGCATTTGCAGACTTATAATTTTAAATCTGACTTAAAGTTGCAGTAGGGAAAAACCCTGGTCCAAATCATCCTCTTCATCCAGCTCTTCCTCAGCCTCACCCTCCTTTGGGGTCTCATTCAATGCAGCATGGGCTTCTGACCAGGCTCTCAGGAACTTTTGCAGCTTCACCTTCCTGGTGGTGCTCTTTACAGGAAGTCCAAAATCGTTGCTGGAATCCTTGAGCTGGGTCACAGTGCAACCCTCAATTTTAGCCAGCTCAATCTCCATTCTTATAGCTGCATTTACAGAACCTCCAATTGGAGATATAAGTTTAGGAAAATGCAAAAATGCTAATCAAGGAGAGTTACAAATTAAAAAATGCCAATTGAAGAGAGTAGGAAGAGATGGCAAGGGTTATAAGAGAAAATTGATTCAAATTGGTCTATATGTGGATAGTAGTCTACACCAAATTACTGTAAGGTACTACACAAATACAAGTCCTGTCCACACCGTTGATCACCACTTTTAGAAACTGAGGTTTCTGGTTGGCAGAGTATATACCCTGTCCAAGCTGGAGCCACAATCCTAGTCAGAGTAAGTCAGATACGCACTCTAAATTAACCTTTGCTCACCCTCTGGAAGGTTGGTACAGAGAAGTCAGGCTTAATTTAAGAAGCAATGAGTAAAGTATTTGTGTAAAACAAATTACAGTGAAATCAATGCAAAAAGACTCCACACCAGTTTAGAAAAAGAGACAATATTTATCTGAGTAAAACAAGACCAAAATGAGAAAAATCAAATAAGTAGAAGTCGAGCTATGAAATGTAATGATTAAATCCAGAATAAGTGCTTAGAAGTCAATAGCGCTAAGAGATTACTTGAGATTTTGGTAGACTAGGGTAAATCCATTCAGGGCACAATGATGGATTGGATGTCTCTGTATTGCAATTCCGCATATGAGATATTGAATGTGTGAATACTTATTATGAACTTTCGCTAATGATTAGAATTACTGAATTGTCATTGTATAACCACACATTCAGGACGCAATCATGAGGAAGACATTAAGTAGCACAGAACATTAGGGAACTATCACGACTTATATGGCACAAGGGGGATATGTGATTGAAATATATTTGGAATGGATTGATATGATGATAACTATCCCCTTTGTGCGATCATTTAAGAGAATCCACAATGAATGCAGGAATTGTGGTTATATTTATTGTTTGCACTTTTTACTATTATACACAATAATGTCTTTGAGCACGTTTTAAGATGGCTGCTGTGATTTTGGCAATTGATGAGACCAGAGGACCGTCTTCTTTGTTTATTATTATCACATGAGGCACTGCTTTTGATTAAAATTACTCAGTGACAAGACTGAAACCGACATCGAGAAAAGCTTAACGCCGGAACGCGTCTGTTGGTGCAGGAGGCTTGCACATTAAAGAGTATTTTACTTTTAAAGATTCCATGAGTGCACCCATTTCTTGGCTGTTTCTGGACATATTGCCAATGTGGATGTATGTGTAGCGGCTCACCACCGCTGGGGCCTCACCCGCAACAAGTGGAGCGGTGGCGGTGATCTGTGTTTTGTGAAATATATATATAAAATATATATATATATATATATATATATATATATATATATATATATATATATATATATCACGAAGCAAAAATGAAGCCGCACTCTTCCTGGGTATGAAAAAGGTACATTTTAATGACCTCCTCTATACCAACGCGTTTCGAACTCCAACGGTTCCTGATCACGGTATTTACAAGAGTCCATCTTTTATTTTTACATATTTATACCAACTATTCCGTCTTGCCATTAATGAAGCATGCATCGTAATTACTTGTAACAGACTCATGGAACTCGTCTCCTGTTTTTAGACGAGTTCCATTAATTGCATGCGTATTGACACATGTGTGCCACTGTGTAATCTATATGGTGAACAAATAGTAGAATTTTTCTCATAAATTCCACTAGAAGCCATGCTGATATTGGGCACTTAGCCCTACACATGCATCACAATGGAACCTGTGTGATAATATGAGTCTGTTACAAGTAATTACGATGCACGGACTATCTGTGCCCAACAGTATAACATTGTGACTCAGAGACATAAAAGTACGATAAACGGAATCAGCATGATTTAGTCAAAAGTTTTTTCAATTCAAGTAGATTTAAGACTACCACTCCCAGAATGCTTCATTAATGGCAAGACGGAATAGTTGGTATAAATATGTAAAAATAAAAGATGGACTCTTGTAAATACCGTGATCAGGAACCGTTGGAGTTTGAAACGCGTTGGTAAAGAGGAGGTCATTAAAATTTACCTTTTTCATACCCAGGAAGAGTGCGGCTTCATTTTTGCTTCGTGAAATATTTGTGAGGCTGTCCTACCTCACGGCCGGCACCAGCTTTGAGTGCTCCCCCCGCAAGGACGCTTTGCTCAATTCATATATATATATATATATATATATATATGCTCATTGAAAAAATCAAAGGTTATGCGCTGATAGTTCCCTCAAACAAAATCATTGAAAATCAGCAGTTATAGTTACCTGAGCTACCTATAATATGCCACTGCAATGTGCTGCCTATTTTCTCACATATTATATCACTCATGATGTGATCAGTGAAATCACTGATGAAATCACTGATGAAATCTCAATGACATCACTAATGACATCATCCACAGAACCACTCATACCGAACCTCTGATATACCCACTCACATACCCAGACAACCACTCACATACCCATTCACAGACCTATACAATTACTGACACACACACTTATTCACACAACTACTGACACACCCATAAAGCTACTCACACAGCTGCTCGCAGACCCATAAATCCATGCAAATAGCCACAAAACCACTCACACACCTACCCACAGTCCCATAGAGACACTCGCACACCCACTCACACACCCATACAACCACACACATTCCCGTTGATACTCCCACACAGCCACTCACATAACCACTCACTCACCCATGCAGTCATTCACACAGATATTTACTCACCCATACAATTACTAATAGAGCTACTCACTCACCCATACACATCATTCACTCATCCACAAAACCAATGACATACCCTTTCAACCATCAATATAATCACTCATGCACCTACTCACTTATATATACAGCCATTCACACATCCACTCACTTACCCATACACCCAGTCAAACAGCTACTCACCCATACATCCACGTAAACATCCAGTCACTCACCCATAGAGCAATTCACACAGCTACTCAGTCATTCATAGAGCCACTCACACACACTCAACCACCCATAGAGCCACTCACATAGCCACCAGTGACAGATACAGTCACTCACATACACACTCACCCATCCAAACAGCCACGCATACAGTCACTCAACCATACAGCTATTCAAGCACCCACTCACACACCCATTCTGCCAATCAGACACCTACTACCACACTGACACAGAGACACACAGTGCCACTCAGATGACATAAATTATAAACAATATTACCTATTAGTAGTGCAAATATAATAGTAATTTAACTTATGCAGTGGCCTAGTATATGTCTTTAACTCTCAGAAACATTTATGAAACACTTACACTCACTGGATGTTAGCTCAGGTAACTATATATTTTGCCCCCACAATGCACTGCTCATGACCTCACATATTACATCACTCATGACATGGTCAGTGACATCACTCATGACATCACTGATGACATTTTAAATGACATCACTGACATTACTGTTGACATCAATGATGACATCAGCCAGTGAGTGTAAGTATTTTCGAAGAGTAGATTATTGTTAAAAACATATTCTAAGCTGCTACAAAAGTTAAATTAGTATACTAGGTGCACTACTAACGAGTGACAATATATCTAACATAAATTATATAAGTGGGGATGTGACTGTGTGTGTCCATGTATGAATGAATGTCTGAGTGGTTGTATGAGTATGTGAGTGGGTGTGTGAGTGACTGAATGTATTTTTTGGTATGTGAGTAGCTGTATGGGTGAATGAGTGACTGTGCATGGCTGTTTTGGAGAGTGAGTAGGTGTGTGAGTGTCTAGGCCTCGCAGAATTCACAGAGTTCCATTATGTGGAACTCTGTGAAGTGACAAAAACACTCCACCGTGCTATGTGGCATTCCGCGAGCGGCAGAGTGTGTTAGGCTCATGCCATTCATGGTGATTTTGAGTGCCAGGTGTTTGTTCCGCACTGTAAAATCATCACAAACTGCACCATACGCAGCGCAAGAGGGTGCTGCTTCCTTTCTGCTGCTCAGGTAGATTTTCTACTCGATCAGCAGTTTTCTCAATGCAAAACAAATGTTTCTCAATGTGAGTGGTCGTGACCTGCTGTGACCATTCGCATTCAGAAATCTGACCGTTGTGTTGAGAAATCTTGCCAGGAGGTTGATTTTCCTCATTTGCACTCACCAGCTAGACCTTGGCGAGCACAAAAAAATCTCACCAGGAGGTGGAGTTTCCTCCCAGGGTTTGTGAGTGACTGTGTGGGTGAGTTAGTGGCTGTGTGAGTGGCTGCAATGGTGTGGGAGGGGCTGTATGGGTGGCTCTGTGTCTGAATGGGTGAGATAGTAGGTGTGAGAATGATTGTATGGGTGAGTGAGCAGGTAAGTGAGTGGGTGCTGATTTTCTGTTTTAGAGAGAAAATATCTGGATGAGTGGCTGTAAGTGTGAGTGAGTGTCTGTGAAAGTGGTTGTATGGATGTGTGAATGGGTATGTAAGTGATTCTGTGGGTATGTGAGTGGTTGTATGGATGAGTGAGTAACTGGGTATGTGGCTGTATGCTTAAGTGAGTGGTTGTGCGAGTATCTATATGGGTGAGTAAATGACTGTATGAGTTTCTGTATTGGTTAGTGAGTGGGTGCCTTAGTGGCTGTATGGGTGAGTTAGTGGGTGTGTGAGTGGCAGTATGAGTGAGAGTTGAAGAATTGTTTATTGGTAGGGGTAAGTATGCACCTAAAACTAGCAATAAGACCACCCATGCAATATACAGGCCCAGACAAAGCCAGATTCACAGGGGGTTCACCGTCTTGGTACAGTGGGAGATCCTGGTCAACTCCTTGAAGTACTGTTCTCTGGAGTTTTTAGTGGGATGAACCTGAAATTCAGGTTGGGCCCCGGTTGAACGTAGTCGGCTTGACTCTCAAAGCAGAAACGGTCCACTTATGGAGCTTTTTGCAAAAGCTCCTCCAAACTTCTGGAACTTCTTCCTGAAGTTCCTCTTGAGAGTACACACACACACACACACACAAACACATATATATATATATACATCTATACATATATGTATCTATGTATATATATATATATATATATATATATTCACTGAAAAAAACATAGGTTTCAGGGACGTTACAGTTAGCTGGACATTTCACTTGTACAAAACCAGAGAAATTTGGCTGTTATAGTTAGTTGAGCTAACTATAACTCGCGCCCCCGCAATGCACTACTGCTGACATCACATATTACATCATTCATGACATGGTCAGTGACATCACTGATGATATCACTGATGACATCGCAAATGACATCACTGGTGACATTATCCAGTGACTGTGTGTTTCTGTAAAGTTTAAATATGTTTTGTATATATATAGGCCAAGGTGTATTGAAGAATGAGTGGGTGTATGACTGTCTGAATGGATGATTTAATAGGTGTGTGACTGACTGTATAAGTGAGTGATTAAATGTGTCTTACTGAATGGATGGGTTAGTTACTAAACTGTGTGAATGTCTCTATCAGTCAGTTGGCGTGGAAGCGGCTGCATGGGTTGGTGAGTAGCTACATGAGTGTCTATATGGATTATTGATTGGTTGTCTGAGTATCTGAATGGGTGTCTGATTGTCTGTGTGGGTGGGTGGGGGTATGTGACTCTGCATAGATGTGTGAGTGGGTAATTCACTGGGTGTATGGGTTTAAGAGTGCATCTGTGAAGGGCTGTATGGGTGGGTGAGTGTGTGTATGGGTATGTTGGTGAGTGAATAGTTGTCTCAGTGGTACATGTGTGAGTAACTACATATATGAAAGGCAGTATATGTGAGTGTTTGGGTATATAACTAACTATATGTGAGAGTGAGTGATTGTGAGAGTGGCTATATGGAGTGTGTGCTTGTATCAGTGATTGTATAAGAGAGTAAGTATGTGTTAGTATCTGTATGAATAAGTGAGGTGGTGTGTGTATAACTGTATAGGTGAGTAAATGGGTGTGTGAATGATTCTTTGCATGATTGACTAGGTGTGTGAGTAACTCTATGGATGAGTGGCAATGTGTGAGTGTCTGTGTAGGTGTATGAATGCAAATGATAGTGCTGCATTGATAAGTGACTGCATGTATAAGTGACTGTATGGGTGAATGAGTGGACATGTGTCTAGACCTAGGAATCAATGAGTGGTTATGTAGTAACTCGTATTGGTGTGCCTATGGTTCCGAAAATCGTAGTCTGCATTTTAGAGTGAGTGTATTCAAGGTTATAGTAGGGTGAGGAGGTGCATCAGATTATTACGTGGATTATGTCATCAGTGATGTCATCAGTGATGTCACTGACCATGTCATGAATGATGTAATATGTGACATCATCAGCAGTGCATTGCGGGGGCGAACGCTATAGTTAGCTCAACTAACTATAACAGCCAAATTTCTCTGGTTTTGTACGAGTGAATGTCCAACTAACTATAACGTAACTGAAACCTATGGTTTTCCCAGTGAATTTCAAAGGTTTTTTAAATGATAATTTCTAACTATAACGTCCTTGAAACCTATGGTTTTTTCAGTGAATTTCAAAGGTTTTTTAAATGCTAATTTCTAACTATTCCTACAGAGGTAGGACATGTGCAGAAAGAGGAAGAAACACGCAGAAAGAAGCAAGAGAAATGCAGAAAGATGCAACAGAAGTCCAGAAAGACAAATAAAGGTGCAGAAAGAAGCAAGAGATAGGCACAAAGAACAAACAGAGGTGCAGAAAGAGGTCTTGTTGCAAAGTTATCCTGTGCCCACAACGTTTTGCTGACTAGTGCTGCTGGTAACTGACTCTGACTAACCAGGCCCAGAACCAGTGCTATCCTGAAAGACACTTAGAATACAGTGAAAACACCTACATACACTAGGGTACACTCTGGGTGGGGTTCCCCTGTGATTGGCATGACCTCCCCTCTAAGGCCCTAGTACATAATAGGGCAGGGGGATTAAAACTACCTCTAAGTCGGAGGTGCAGAAAGAGGCAAGAGAAGTACAGAAAGAAGCAAGAGTGGTGGCGAAAGAGGCAAGAGAGGTACAGAAACAGGCAAGAAAGGTACAGAAAGAAGGAACAGGGGTGCTGAAAGAGGCAAGAGGGCTACAGACATTTGCAACAGAGGTACAGAAAGAAGCACGAGCAGTGCAGAAAGAAGCAAGAAAAGTGCATAAAGAGGCAAAAGAGGTGGAGAAATAGGGAAGAGAGTGCAGAAAGAGGCAAGGGGGGTACAGAAATTTGCAGAAGAGGTGCAGAAACAAGCAAGAGAAGTAGAGAAAGAGGCAAGAGAATTGCTGAAAGAAGCAACAGATGTGTAGAAAGAAGCAAGAGAAGTATAGAAAGAGACAAGTGAGGTGCAGAAAGAAGAAAGAGCAGTGCAGAATGAACCAACAGAGGTGCAAAAAGAGGCAAGAGGGATGAAGAAAAAGGTAGGAGGGGTGCAGAAAGAGGCAAGAGAGGTACAAAAAGAGGTTGGAGGGGTACAGAAAAAGGAAGAGAAGTGCAGAAAGAGGCAAGAGAATTGCCGAAAGAAGCAACAGAGGTGTAGAAAGAAGCAAGAGAAGTGCAGAAAGAAGCAAGAGAAGTGCAGAAAGAGACAAGTGAGGTGCAGAAAGAAGAAAGAGCAGTGCAGAAAGAACCAACAGAGGTGCAAAAAGAGGCAAGGGGGTGCAGAAAAAGGTATGAGGTTGCACAAAGAGGCAAGAGAGGTACAGAAAGAGGCAGGAGGGGTGCAGAAAGAAAGAAGAGAAGTGCAGGTTGAGGCAAGTGAGGTACAGAAAAATGCAAGAGCAGTGCAGAAAGAACCAACAGAGGTGCTGTAAGAGGTGTGAAGGGTGCAGAAAAAGCAAGAGAAGTGCAGAAAGAGGCAACAGAGGTACAAAAAGAGGCAAGAGAGGTGCAGAAACAAGCATGAAAGATGCAGAAATAGGGAACAGGGGGCAGAAGGAGGCAAGAGAGGTACAGGAAAAAAAGAGGGGTGCAGAAAGAGGCAAGAGATCTGCAGAAAAAACAACAGAGGTGCTGAAAAAGGCAAGTGAGGTGCAGAAAGAAGCAAGAGATCTGAAGAAAAAAACAACAGAGGTGCAAAAGGATGCACAAGGGGTGCAGAAAGAAGGAAGAGAAGTACAGAAAGAAGCAACAGAGGTGCAGAAAGAAGCAGCAAAAAGAGGCAAGAGTGGTGCAGAAAGGGGGAAGAGAGGTATAGAAAGAGGCAAGAGAGTTGGACAAATAGGGATGAGGGGTGAAGAAAGAAGCAACAGAGGTGCCGAAAGAGGCAAGAGAGGTGCAGAAATACACAAGAGAGGTGCAGAAACAAGCAAGGGAAGTGCAGAAGGAGGTGAGAGAATTGCTGAAAGAAGCAATAGAGGTTTAGAAAGAAGCAAGAGAAGTGCAGAAAAAGGCAAGTGAGGTACAGAAAGAAGCAAGTGCAGTGCAGAAATAACCAACAGACGTGCTGAAAGAGGCAAAAGAGGTGCAGAAGGAAGCACAAGGGGTGCAGAAAGAAGGAAGAGGAGTGCAGAAAGAAGCAACAGAGGTGCTGAAAAAGGCACAAGGGGTGCAGAAAAAAGGAAGAGAAGTGCAGAAAGAAGCAACAGAGGTGCTGAAAGAGGCATGAAGGCTACGGAAAGAGGCAAGAGAAGTGCAGAAAGAAGCAGCAGAGGTACAGAAAGAGGCAAGAGTGGTGCAGAAAGAGGGAAGAGAGGATAGAAAGAGGCAAGAGAGTTGCACAAAGAGGGAAGAGGGTTGCAGAAAGAGGCAGGAGTGGTGCAGAAAGAAGCAGCAGAGGTGTAGAAAGAGGCAAGAGATGTGTAGAAAGAAGCAAGTGAAGTGCAGAAGGAGGCAACAGAGGTGCTGAAAGAAACAACAGAGGTTTAGAAAGAAGCAAGAGAAGTGCAAAAAGAGGAGAGTGAGATGCTGAAAGAAGCAAGAGCAGTGCAGAAAGAACCAACAGAGGTGCAAAAAGATGCATGAGGAGTGCAGCAAGAGGTAGGAGAGGTGCACAAAGAAGCAAGAGAGGTACAGAAAGAGGCAGGAACGGTACAGAAAGAAGGAAGAGAAGTGAAGAAAGAGGCAAGAGAATTAATGAAAGAAGCGTAGAAAGAAGCAACAGAAGTGCAGGAAGAGGCAAGTAAGGTACAGAAAGAAGCAAGAGCCTTGCAGAAAGAACCAACAGAGTTGTAAAAAGAGGCAAGAGGTGTGCCAAAAAAGGTAGGAGGCATGCACAAAGAGGCAAGAGAGGTACAAAAAGAGGCAGGGGGGGTGCAGAAAGAAGGAAGAGAAATGCAGAAAGAAGTAACAGAGGTGCTAAAAGAGGCCTGAAAGGTGCAGAAGAGGCAAGAGAGTTGCACGAAGAGGGAAGAGGGGTGCAGAAAGAGGCAACAGGGATGCAGAAACAAGCAATTGGGGTACAAAAAGAGGCAAGAGTGGTGCAGAAAGAGGCAAGAGAGGTACAGAAAGAGGCAAGAGAAGTGCAGAAAGAGGCAAGAGAATTGCCATAAGAAGCAACAGATATAGAAAGACGCAAGAGAAGTGCAGAAAGAGGCAAGTGAAATGCAGAAACAGATAAGAAAGTACAGAAAGAGGGAAGACAAATTCAGAAAGATGCAACAGGGGGCAGAAAAAAGCAAGACAGGTATAGAAAGAAGCATGGGATGTGCAGAATGAAGCAACAGGGGTGCAGAAAGAGACAAGAGAAGTGCAGAAAGAACCAACAGAGGTGCAAAAAGACGCAAGAGGAGTGCAGCAAGAGGTAGGAGAGGTGCACAAAGAAGCAAGAGAGGTACAGGAAGAGGCAGGAACGGTACAGAAAGAAGAAAGAGAAGTTCTGAAACAAGCAAGAGAATTTCTGCAAGAAGCAACGGAGGTGTAGAAAGAAGCAACAGAAGTGCAGAAAGAGGAAACTAAGGTGCAGAAAGAAGCAAGAGCCTTGCAGAAAGAACCAACAGAGGTGCAAAAAGAGGCAAGAGATCTGAAGAAAAAGGTAGGAGGGATGCACAAAGAGGCAAGAGAGGTACAGAAAGAGGCAGGAGGAGTGCAGAAAGAAAGAAGAGAGGTGCAGAAAGAAGTAACAGCGGTGCTGAAAGAGGCATGAAAGTTGTAGAAAAAGGCAAGAGATTTGCACGAAGAGGGAAGAGGGGTGCAGAAAGAAGCAACAAGGAGACAGTGGGAGGCAAGAGAGGTGCAGAAATAGGCAAGAGAGGTGCAGAAATAGGCAAGAGAGGTGCAGAAACAGGCAAGAGAAGTGCAGAAAGAGTCAAGAGAATTGCTGAGAAGAAGCAACAGAGGTGTAGAAAGAAGCAAGTGAAGTGCAGAAAGTGAGATGCAGAAACAGGCAAGAAAGGTACAATAAGAGGGAAGACAAATGCAGGAAGAGGCAACAGGGGCAGAAAAAAGCAGGACAGGTATAGAAAGAAGCATGGGAAGTGCAGGATGAAGCAACAGGGGTAGAGAAAGAGGCAAGAGAAGTGCAGAAACAAGCAACAGAGTTGCAGAAGTAATAATAATAATAATAATAAAAGATATTTATTAAGTGCACAGCTACCCCTGATGGGGTGTCCCGGTGCTAATACGGACAGCAGCAGAGAAGTGGTCAGTAGACGGTTAGTCATTGTGACTAAAAAGCAGATTTTCAAGTCCTTTCTAAATTCCTGTTCAGACTGCAATGAGCGTAAGTGAGCAGGTAGGTTATTCCAGTATTTTGTGGTATCTCGAATGTACTTCCCCCCATTGTAGCTTTTGCGAACCGGGGGGGTGGTAAGGTATCGTTTGTGGTTAGACCTAAGGCATCTGTCCTGCTGGTAAGGATGAAGTCTCTTCCTCAAGTAGTTGGGCCCCATACCTTGATACGCCCGAAAAGCAAACGTAAGGGCCTTGAATTCAATGTGCTTGGCTACGGGGAGCCAATGCAGTTATCTCAGGTAAGGAGAAATATGTTGGCAAAGAGGGACCTTGCAGACCAGTCTAGCTGCTGTATTTTGTAGTATCTGGGGCCTACAGATCAATCCGATCGGCAGACCCATGTAGAGACCATTAGCATAGTCAAGTGATTAATGCATGGACAATGGTTTTGCAAGCTGACTCAGGCAGGAAGTCAATAAATAGTAGGCAAGAGAACTGCAGAAACAGGCAAGAGAGTTTTGGAAACGCATAAAGAGGTACAGAATGATGGAACAGAGGTGCAGACAGAGGCAACAGAGGTGCAACACCGGTAAAAGGGGTGCAGAAAGAGGCAAGAGAGGTGCAGAAATTTGCTAGAGAGGTGCAGAAAGAAGCAAGAGCAGTGCAAAAGAACCAACAGAGGTGCAAAAAGAGAGACAAGTGAGGTGCAGAAGGAGGCAAGAGAACTGCAGAAAGATGCAAGAGAGTTGGAGAAACAGGCAAAGGGGGTGCAGAAAGAGGAAACAGGTGGGCAGACTGAGGCGAGAGAGGTGTAGAAAGAGGAAAGTGGAATGCAGAAATTTGGAACAGAGTTGCAGGAAGAAGCCAGACCAGTGCAGAAATAACCAACAGAGGTGCAGAAAGTGGCAAGAGGGGTACAGAAAGAGGCAAGTGCAGAACAAAGAAAAAGTTGCAGAAAGAACCAACAGAGGTGGCAAAAGAGGCAAGAGGGGTACATAAAGGGGTAGGAGAGGTGCACAAAGAGGCAAGACGGGTACAGAGAGAGGCAATAGGGGTGCAGAGAGGAAGAGAACTGCAGAAAGAAGCAACAGAGGTGCTGAAAGAGGCATGTAGGGTGCAGAAAGAGAGAAGAGAGGTGTAGAAAGAGGCAAGAGAGTTGCACAAAGAGGGAAGAGGGGTGCAGAAACAGGCAAAAGGGGTGCTGAAAGATGCAAGTGAGGTGCAAAAAGAGGCAAGATAGGTACACAAAGAGGCAAGTGAGTTACAGAAAGGGGCAAGTGAAGTACAGAAGGAGGCAAGAGAACTGCAGAAAGAGGCAATAGAGGTGCAGAAAGAGGCAAATGAGGTGCACAAAGAAGCAAGATAAGTGCAGAAAGAAGCAACAGAAGTGCAGAAAGAGGAAAGAGGGGTAGAGAGAAAGGCAAAAGGGGTACAGAAATAAGCAAGTCAGGTGCAGAAAGAAACAAAAGAAGTGTAGAAAGAAGCAACAGAGGTGCAGAAAGTGGCAAAAAGGTGCAGAAAGACATAAGAGGTGTACAGAAAAAGGCAAGAGAGGTGCAGAAAGAGGGAAGAAGGGTGCAGAAAGAGGCAAGAGGGTATAGAAGAAAGCAAATGAGGTGCAGAAAGAGGCAACAGACATGCAGAAAGAGGCAAGAGAGATGCAGAACATAGAAGAGATTTGCAGAAAAAGAAAGAAATGTGCAGAAAGAAGCAACAGAAATGCAGAAAGAGGCAAGAGATGCGTAGAGAGAGGCGCAGAAGCAAGCAAGTGTGGCTTGCACACCATTAGCACCAATTTAACACCCATATTTAGCAATAAGTAACAGGTGACCATTCTAGGTTTGCAAAGCGCTTTCCAACATGTGTTATACTTGTAGCTGCATTTTTGGTAACGTTTGAGCTGTTTGAGCTAGAAACAAGGATTTTTTTGTTCAAATCTGCAGATTAGGGAGCAGATGATGAATTATGTGGCTAATGCGGAAAATGTATATTTGTGCGAAGGTCGGTGCAACCAAACAGTCCCATAATTCCAGTGGCCCTGCTCATGCCTCTGACTAGGTCCAGAAGTGCTCCTCAGTGATTCCTTCTTTCTCATTGAGTTCATAGTTGAGCTTCTATGGAAACGAGGAAGACTAAACCTGACATTACCACTCCACGACACAGACTACCATACCACATAATTTCTCTCCATAACACATAATCCCACTCTACATAATTCCTATAAAACAAATACCACAGACTTTCAATCCACATAATTTCACTGCACAACTTACCACATAATTCCACTACATACAACGTACACCCACTCCACTCCAAAAAACATTAAAACACTTTTACATTTACATTGCCAATAGCTCTAACTCTCGCAAATGCAAAACCTATAACATTGGAAACACTTCTTTAACTAGTAGTCGCGTTTGCAGAGTGATGGAGAAAGGGTGCTGGGCCTTTGACCAGCACTCAGGAATTCCGCTGCGCAGGACTTACAGGAGGTACCAGGAGGGCTTCTTGGCCCCCAAAGTCCCTCAGGAGTAAATTGGACTTCTTCCCCCATCCCGTACTCTGCCAGAAGTCGCGTTTGAAGAGTGGTAGAGAAAGGGGGCAATGGCCTCCGAAGACGTTTTATCAATCCCACTGTGTGTACTGGAGGTAACAAGAGGGGTAGTTGGCCCAGAAGGATAACCTTGGGGGCCAACTACCTCTCCTATTACCTGCAGTAAGTCCCACACAGCAGGTTTGCTAATTTGTCATAGCAGCCCACGCCCCCTTTCCCCACCACTCTGCAAAGCGCACTTCATGGCGCGCACTTGGATGGGATTGAAGTCCCCTTCACCGCTGGGGGTTGCTAGGGGCGGACTAGCCTACCTGTCACCTCCAGTAAGCCCCAGATAGTGGGATTGCTGAGAGGTGGACACAGGCCACACCCCCTTTCTCCACCACTCTGCAAAGCGCCTCCTGGAATTCTCTTGGTTGGAGGATGAAGTTCCAGCCCACCACTTTACTTGACTGTTTTGGGGTGGGTGGGACCTGGGTTTGCAGAGCCCTTTTGGCCCCAGATTCAGCCCCACAAGTCTCATTCGACAGAAAATACCTCCCAAAAAAGTATTGACTAATAGACCAACTAATTACAATATAGATGCACACTGAATCACATACGGGATGGGATTTTTGCCCAGTAAGAATACCTTTAGAAGGGTTCGTTTAGCGTGAGGCAGCTTTACAATGTATCACCGGCCAATATTGCGGGAATTCTTGTCGTCAGTATCTGTCGCTCAAGCATTTCCCTATTAACGTATTGTTAATTTGAGAGTTGGAATCCAGATACTGGGGAGTAGTTCTCCCCATATGCACATGCGCATTACTTCTGTGCACTCGCGCATGCGCTCCCTCTAGTTTGGAAGCCCTGAGCACACCCCAGAAGGGGAATCCACCCTGACTTCTGATCCCGCGACTTTATTAGTATCACGTCTGGCCATGATCAGTTCATTGTCGGCATACGCATGGACAGGGTAGGTTCAGTGGAAGGAACACCCGTACGAAATTGTAAGTGGAGTACTTTTAAAAGCGCTTTATATATGTTGTAATATTCTGAGCAAATTGCTCAGTGCATTCAATACTTTGGGTTTTATGAAATTTTTTTATTTGTCTGTCTTTACAGCCCGGTAATATGCGGGCATCCATCGCGCTTGCCAAGAGGAGTTACATTCTTAAATTGCTAGGTAAGCACAACCCCCCCCCTTTTTCAATAGAGAGGTTTGTGTGTTATCAGTTTAGTAACATTATTTTGGCGGGACCGCCACCCGAGCATGGTACATTTTGGCTAATTTAGCTTATGCACGAAAGTAAGGTCTCGACATATCGCTTATGATACCATACATGATTGGGGCTCAATGCAGTGTCAACAATTAAATTGCTTCGTGTGCCTGTTCTGTTTCTATTGTCTAATCGATGTGTACACAGTGTTAACACATTATGAAACATCTAGTTTCATTGATGCCCACATCTGTGGTTGATATCGTTTTCTTTTTCCTAGGCACGGTCATGAGCAGTCTCAACTACACAGCTGTAGCCACAATGAGGGTATACAGAATTTTGCACTGCCCTGACTGAAGAATAAAGAGGGTACTTTAATGTAATGTATATTGGTTCACGTGCACTACACTTTGTTTATGATTTTGGTCCTGAAGAAGCGCCACCGACCTTTATGGCGATTTAGGCGCAAAACATGTTGACCTATGACCTCTGACATCCAGGCATAGTGTGCCTTTGGGGCGTTGTTGTTTTTTATTGTAAAGGGTAAAATATTTACAACATATTTACAACTACGCTGCAAGTTTACCCTTGAATTTATATATATTTTTCGTATCACTTTGCACGCTCCTCTTTACCCTCAGTTTACCCTCCCTTCACACACCCCCATGCACCATCCGGCAGTCCTGAAAAGATCTCCAATAAAGTGACCCTTCGGGGGACCCGTAGGGAATTGCAGCGCCGGCCCTACGAGGAGCAACTGCCCGATGATGAAGCATGACACCCCTTGGGGTGTGTGAGGGCACTAAAGGACAAAGATTGATCTTCCTTTCTCCCTTTCTATGGGTTCTCCATTCCTAGGACTCTCTTTTCTCTTTCCCTTTTTTTCCTCTAATTTTATATGGGTGACTTTTGCACCCTTAAGCATGGGTGACTTTTTGCACCCTGCTATAGGAACAGTGTCCTCTTGTTGTTTATGGAGTATGAAGTCCCCTTGCCTCCTGAGGGTCCCTTGGGGCCAACTAGCCCTCCTGTTATCTCTAGTAAGCCCCACACAGCTGGATTGCTGAGATTAGTCCGAGGCCATGCCCCCTTTTTACACCACTCTTGAAACGCACCTCCTGGCGCACTGCTGCTCGGGGAATGAAGTTCACTTTAGTCCTGCGGTCCTCAGGACACAAGAGGACCTCATCACCCCACCAGCAATGCACCAAGAGGTGTGTTTGCAGAGTGGTGTAAAAAGGGGTGTGGCCTTGGACCACCTCTCAGCAATCCCACTGTGTGTGGGGCTTACTGGAGGTACCTGGTGGCCTAGTTGGCCCCCTGGGACCCTCAGTAGCGACGGGGACTTAATTCCCCAATGCAGACCGTGCCAGGAGGTGCATTTGCAGAGTTGTTCAGGGAGAGGCAGGGCCTCCGGTGAGTTGCCGTTTAAAATATATATCTATATTTTACCAAGGGGGTCTGTGTGGTCCCCCTCCTCTTAAGCCTTTTGAGCCCTAACCCCCGGGGCCCACCAAAAATTAATTTTTGGAAGGGGGGCCGCATGACCCCCCTTCCCTGGGCCTCTCATGGCCTGGGGGACCCCATCCCCGGGGCCTGGCAGCCTTTATTTTTTTTATTTTGTAGGAGGGCTGCGTGTCCCCCTCCTGAGGCCAATTATGGCCCTGGGGACCCCATCTCCCGGGGCCAGCCTTCCATTAAAAAAAATAAATACATAAAAGAGAGGGGACTGAGTGGCCCCCTCCAAGGCCACTTTTGGCCCCGGGGACCCCATCTGAAGCGGGGGAGACCACGCTTCATTTTCTTTTTTATTTTGAGCCGAATTTGCAAACCATACACGAATCCCACCAATTCTTGTTTTTTTTTAAATGCTTTTCTTTGGCGCTTGAGCAGGCCTAGGGAGTCGGGGTGTTTCTACCCTGCCCCCTTATCTTGTTTTTTTACCTTTTTTCTTGTGACTCGGTTCAACTGAGTCAAATGAAGTGTAAAACTGTAAAAGCAGGGTGAATATATAGTAGTCTCTATACACCTCCTGGCATAAAGCAGGGCACAGACTCCAAAATTAAGTGCTGATAAACATGATTATACGACGCGTTTAGGCCAACACCTGTGGCCTTGTTCACATATATATATATATGGATTGAAGCTTGCTGCGAGTACGGCTCTTTTCCTCTGGTGAGCATTGGAGGACTCGGGGAAACCTGCTCTCGCTTCAAGGAAGCAAAGCAGAATTGCTTTTGAGAAAGGGGGAGCTGCATGTCAGCAGCTCCCCGTGCTCAAAAGCAATGCCAGCTCCCGCAGAAGACGGGGAGCCCGGCAGGACCGTGGGGGCATTGGGGCTCTCCCCACAGTCCCCAACATGACGCCAGGCCCTGGAGGACGGGGTCCCCGGGGCCAGAATTGGCCCAGGAGGGGGGCCACGCAGCCCCACTCCTTAAAAAAATTAAACAAAAAAAGGAAATATGTCGCCATGCCTCGGGGGATGGGGTCCCCGGGGCAGAAATTGGCCTCAGGAGGGGAACCCCCTTACCGTTTTCCCTTTCTCTAAAAAAACGTGTCAGGCCCTGGGGGATGGGGTCCCCACGGCCCCAAATATTGTAAAAGAAGGGGAGCCAAACAGCCCCCCTTCTAAAAAAATGAAAGACGGCATCTCACTGGAGGCCCCGCCCATTCCCTGCAGCACTCTGCAAACACACTCCCTGGTGCGTTGTAACTTGGGGTATTAATTCACCTTGAATACTGAGGGTCCCTGGGGGCCAAATAGCTCACCAGGTACCTCCAGTATGCGCCACACAGCTGCATTGCAGAGAGGTGGTCCGAGGCCACATTCCTTTGTACACCACTCTGCAAACGCACCTCTTGGCGCACTGGTGGTGGGATGATGAGGTCCTCTTGTGTCCTGAGGACTTCATCCCCCGAGCAGCGTTGCACCAGGAGCTGCGTTTGCAGAGCTGGTTTTGTTGGAGTGAAATGTCCAACTATATATAACATCCCTGAAACCTCTGGTTTTTTCAGTGAATATATATATGAAAAGAGGCTCCAGCTCTTTGTGAAAACAGCAGCGCAAATTGGAACAACGTGTTCGTTTTTGGCAGGATATACAAGCAGGGACCCGAGTGTCTCTTTTAACAGCAACCTACGAAAGGACTATAAGAAAACGGTAAGGCTGGGATAAATCCCACTATGGAGAAATTTTGCCACACTACGATGATCATAATGCAGCCGGGTGGCACGCCCACTGGACGGGACTATAATTAAACTCTGCAAGTGCGGCGTGAAACGAGAGGCAGCCTGCCCCCCATGGACTCCAGTGATCAAGGGCTTGGTAGCCAGAAACATGTTTGGAGAACGCTTTGGATGTCTAAGGTGATGTTGGTCTCCCTGCAACCTGCCAATAAAGAAGGTTTTAACATGATTGTATATATAAATATATATATATATATATTCATTTAAAAAACCATAGGTTTCACACATGTTATAGTTAGCTGGACATTTCACTCGTAAAAAACCTATGAAATTCCCCCGTTATAGTTACTGTAGGCAACTATAACTCACGCGACCGCAATCCTCTGCTGATGACGTCAGATATTACATCACTGTATTTACACACTTATTTACCCATGTCTTCTTCCATTAATCTTTAGCTATACATATATTACAAATATTTATTTTTCATAAAGACACATATATCATCAGTGATGTAATATCTGACGTCATCAGCAGAGGATTGCGGTCGCGTGAGTTATAGTTGCCTACAGTAACTATAACGGGGGAATTTCATAGGTTTTTTACGAGTGAAATGTCCAGCTAACTATAACATGTGTGAAACCTATGGTTTTTTAAGTGAATTTGCAAGGTTTTTTAAATGCTAATTCGTAACTATAACGTGTGTGAAACCTATGGCTTTTTCAGTGAATTTGTACAGTTTTTTAAATGCTAAGTTATGTATTTATAAAAAATTTTTTTTCAGGTTTTTCACCGTGCGCGCACCGTGAAATTATTATTATTTTTTTAAATCGCGAGGTGCGCGCACCCTGCGCGCACGGTGCACTTCGCGCACCGTGCACCCACGGATCGCAGTGCGTGCCATGCGCGCGCAGTGCGCTTACCTCGCGATTTAAAAAAAAAAACACATTTTTTTCTCCCTGGGGGGTCCTTCTGTGACCCCCTGACCAAGGCTAGGGGGTCAGGAACTGTCCACTCTGCCCCCTTTTCACGTTCTCCTCCTTTTTTTTTCACCCCCTCAGACTGCAAGAGACAAAATGGCAGCCGACACTTCCTGGTTTCGACTGATTCGAATGTTTACCAACATCTAACAACCAATCAAAATTGCGCTCGCGCACGGCAGGGTGCGCGCACTGTGCGCGCACGGTGCGCGCGTATAGATATTGATATGCTTTTAAATGCTATTTTCTCAGGAAATACTGAACAGATTTACACCAGACCTGCAAAAGGCACTTCCTTGACCTTATGGCTACCTCTCTGCCAAATTTCACGTAATCCTGTTCAGCCGTTCGGGCTGTAGCTGCGTCTAAAGGTCCTATGGAAAAATGCATGGGGAAATCGCATTTTGGGACCCCCCTTTTTCTCGGCCCCCGCTTGACAAATCACCCCGAGACTTTCAGGGTAGGAGCTGAGTGGAGCGCCCCATTAGTTTTGAAAATTTCGCGAGGATTCGTCAACCAGCGCCAAAGTTACTCAAAATAGAATTTTGAGATTTCCTATGGAAACTAGGTTGTAACTATAACTATCTACTGGCGACCGCCAGTAGATTATATATATAGATTATATATATATATATATATATATATATATATATATATATATATATATATTACCTACTGGCGGTCGCCAGTAGGTAGTTATAGTTAGGACCACGTTTCCATAGGAAAACCTCAACATTCTATTTTGAATAACTTTGGCGCCGGTCGACGAATCCTCACGAATTTCTCAAAATAGGTGGGGCGCTACGCTCCGCTCCTACCCTGAAAGTCTCGGGGGGATCCGTCAAGCGGGGGCTGAGATAAAAGGGGGGTCCCAAAACGCGTTTTTCCCATGCATTTTTCCATAGGACCTTTAGAACGACCTACAGCCCGAACGGCTGAACAGAATTACTAGAAATTTGGCAGAGAGGTAGTCCCTAGGTCAAGGAAGTGCCTTTTGTAGGTTTGGTGTAAATCTGTTCAGTAGATTCTGAGAAAATAGCCTTTAAATCAATATATATATCTGAGCCAGCTTACGGTACGCTTACCGTACGCTTACGGTAAGCGTACGGTGGCGTGCGCGAGCGCGATTTTGATTGGCTCTTAGATCTTAGTAAACATTCGAATCGGCCGAAACCAGGAAGCGGCGGCCGCCATTTTGTGTATTTCACTCTGAAAAAAAAGAGTGAAAACAAAGAAAGGGGGCAATGAGGAGAGTTACAGACCCCCTAACAATTGTAAGGGGGTCAAAGAAGGACAGAAAAGTACAAAAAAAACATTTATTGATTTTAAAAAAAATCACGGGGTACGCGTACGGTAAGCTCACGGTAAGCGTACGGTAAAAAAAATAAAAATAAATAAATGAAAATCAGATTTAAGAGTTTAGAAATTAGGGAGCTCTAAAAAGAGCTGTTGTGTTTATGGAGTCATTTTTTTAGTGGTACTTACAAGTAAGTACCGATGCAGAGTCTAAGGTTCAAGAGGAAGACTCTGTTCCCTTCATCATTGAAGTGCACACCATCTCCTCTATAAATGTCTTGCATGTCGTAACGCAAGTTGTTGTGGTAAATGGCACCCATACCATAGTCACGGAGGAAAGCAGAAACAGATTTGTTGACGTGCTTTCTTGCTTTGTCAATCTGTGGACAGAAATGATTGGACCAGTTCCATTTTTGCCTTTGGCATATGTTGGAAAACACAAAGGCAGTTTTAGGGAAAAGTGTAAACAGTTGTGCAAAGGTGTCCTTCATAAGCATTTCCAGACCTACCCCAGTCAAAGTGCCTAGGTCATTGCCACCACAGTGCACTATTATGAGGTCAGGGTGTTGGATTTGCATGAAGGATTTCACCAATGGCATCAATTGGTGCCACTTTAACCCTCTCTGACCAATCCATTTAATGTCTACATTTGGCAAAGCAAGGTCTCTCACCATATCTGTTTTCTCTGCAAACTTTTCACTCCAGAAGACATAGCTGTGCCCTACAATCCACACTGTGAACATCTTCAAAGGAGAACTGGATGCACTCAGGAGGTGTCTTTCAGTAGAATGGCAATATGAAAATAAAGACAGTTTGGAAATGGAGGCATACATATTTTTTACAAAACAAAAAGAACTGATTGGCTGTTTCATACCATTCTAGAAAAAAAACTAGGCTGTATGTGAAAATTAATAGAAGCATGTTTTGTATTGGTACAAAAAAATGTGTAACCAAAGAACAGTACTATGGATTTGCAGTTAGGATTGAAAAGTCAAGCACTCTTGCTCTGTGGAATTGAAACATTGTGTGTCGAACTTCTGACCTAACTGCACACAGCAGTGTTCCATGAGCTGTTGCTATGGTAGCAGGCAGAAGTCAAGTTGGGGGAAGGGTACTAGGCAGAAGTCAAGTTGGGGGCAGGGTACTTTTGGAAAAGGGTTGGTTTTCAACCAATAGAAATGTGTCATTACATTTGAAAAAAAGGGGGAAGCACTGAGATTTGAAACTTACATGTATATGTGTGGAAAAATAGAGGGAAAGTTTGCCATTATCTGGTTCTGCTGAGAGGAGAGAGGTGTACAGAACAGAGATCCTGGCTCTGATAATCTGCTGTTTGAGTGACACATTTCTTTCACAACTAACTAAATTTAAAGGTGAGTTTACAGTTTGAGAGGGGATGTATGTGGTAACTTAAGAAATGAATAATAGAAATGGGAATTGTTTTTGTTGTAGTTACACATGGTGGATTCATAATGTGTCAGTCTGTAAAAGAGATTTTCACTTGGCCCGAAAAAAAAAGAGCAGTAAGTGTGCTTTCAAATTGGCAAAGAAATTTCGTTTTGGGACTAATGTGAAAACATGACTCTGTGTCCATAGAAGAATTATAGGCAGAAATTTATTGCGTCTTGCTCTGGTGATTTCACAGTTGCAGTAGATGGAAAAGAGGAGCGAATTTTTGGGGGAAGAAGCAGAGGGTTAGCACACACCCATGTGCTTGCCATGTATAGTCATGCACAGTAATTAGAAGCGAGTGGGGTTTTCAGGTTTAAGTCTGTAATGCAAATACATTCAGCATCACTAAGGCTGGTTGCCCCTGCTGGAGTGTAGGCAGTCACAGAGAATACACACGGTGGTGGTCTGAAAAAAAAACAGCTTGGACATGTGCATTTAAATAAATTTAAAAAAAAGGTTTCAGAATGTGTCAGTCTGTAAAAGTGATTTCAAAGTGTAAAAAGAGATTTTTACTTGGCCCAAAAAAAAAAGAGCAGTAAGTGTGCTTTCAAATTGGCAAAGAAATTTCGTTTTGGCACTAATGTGAAAACATGACTCTGTGTCCATAGAAGAATTATAGGCAGAAATTTATTGCGTCTTGCTCTGGTGATTTCACAGTTGCAGTAGATGGAAAAGAGGAGCGAATTTTTGGGGGAAGAAGCAGAGGCTTAGCACACACCCATGTGCTTGCCATGTATAGTCATGCACAGTAATTAGAAGCGAGTGGGGTTTTCAGGTTTAAGTCTGTAATGCAAATACATTCAGCATCACTAAGGCTGGTTGCTCCTGCTGGAGTGTAGGCAGTCACAGAGAATACACACGGTGGTGGTCTGAAAAAAAAACAGCTTGGACATGTGCATTTAAATAAATTTAAAAAAAAGGTTTCAGAATGTGTCAGTCTGTAAAAGTGATTTCAAAGTGTAAAAAGAGATTTTCACTTGGCCCAAAAAAAAAAGAGCAGTAAGTGTGCTTTCAAATTGGCAAAGAAATTTCGTTTTGGCACTTATGTGAAAACATGACTCTGTGTGCATAGAAGAATTATAGGCAGAAATTTATTGCGTCTTGCTCTGGTGATTTCACAGTTGCAGTAGATGGAAAAGAGGAGCGAATTTTTGGGGGAAGAAGCAGAGGCTTAGCACACACCCATGTGCTTGCCATGTATAGTCATGCACAGTAATTAGAAGCGAGTGGGGTTTTCAGGTTTAAGTCTGTAATGCAAATACATTCAGCATCACTAAGGCTGGTTGCCCCTGCTGGAGTGTAGGCAGTCACAGAGAATACACACGGTGGTGGTCTGAAAAAAAAACAGCTTGGACATGTGCATTTAAATAAATTTAAAAAAAAGGTTTCAGAATGTGTCAGTCTGTAAAAGTGATTTCAAAGTGTAAAAAGAGATTTTCACTTGGCCCAAAAAAAAAAGAGCAGTAAGTGTGCTTTCAAATTGGCAAAGAAATTTCGTTTTGGCACTTATGTGAAAACATGACTCTGTGTGCATAGAAGAATTATAGGCAGAAATTTATTGCGTCTTGCTCTGGTGATTTCACAGTTGCAGTAGATGGAAAAGAGGAGCGAATTTTTGGGGGAAGAAGCAGAGGCTTAGCACACACCCATGTGCTTGCCATGTATAGTCATGCACAGTAATTAGAAGCGAGTGGGGTTTTCAGGTTTAAGTCTGTAATGCAAATACATTCAGCATCACTAAGGCTGGTTGCCCCTGCTGGAGTGTAGGCAGTCACAGAGAATACACACGGTGGTGGTCTGAAAAAAAAACAGCTTGGACATGTGCATTTAAATAAATTTAAAAAAAAGGTTTCAGAATGTGTCAGTCTGTAAAAGTGATTTCAAAGTGTAAAAAGAGATTTTCACTTGGCCCAAAAAAAAAAGAGCAGTAAGTGTGCTTTCAAATTGGCAAAGAAATTTCGTTTTGGCACTAATGTGAAAACATGACTCTGTGTGCATAGAAGAATTATAGGCAGAAATTTATTGCGTCTTGCTCTGGTGATTTCACAGTTGCAGTAGATGGAAAAGAGGAGCGATTTTTTGGGGGAAGAAGCAGAGGCTTAGCACACACCCATGTGCTTGCCATGTATAGTCATGCACAGTAATTAGAAGCGAGTGGGGTTTTCAGGTTTAAGTCTGTAATGCAAATACATTCAGCATCACTAAGGCTGGTTGCCCCTGCTGGAGTGTAGGCAGTCACAGAGAATACACACGGTGGTGGTCTGAAAAAAAAACAGCTTGGACATGTGCATTTAAATAAATTTAAAAAAAAGGTTTCAGAATGTGTCAGTCTGTAAAAGTGATTTCAAAGTGTAAAAAGAGATTTTCACTTGGCCCAAAAAAAAAAGAGCAGTAAGTGTGCTTTCAAATTGGCAAAGAAATTTCGTTTTGGCAATAAAGTGAAAACATGACTCTGTGTGCATAGAAGAATTATAGGCAGAAATTTATTGCGTCTTGCTCTGGTGATTTCACAGTTGCAGTAGATGGAAAAGAGGAGCGAATTTTTGGGGGAAGAAGCAGAGGCTTAGCACACACCCATGTGCTTGCCATGTATAGTCATGCACAGTAATTAGAAGCGAGTGGGGTTTTCAGGTTTAAGTCTGTAATGCAAATACATTCAGCATCACTAAGGCTGGTTGCCCCTGCTGGAGTGTAGGCAGTCACAGAGAATACACACGGTGGTGGTCTGAAAAAAAAACAGCTTGGACATGTGCATTTAAATAAATTTAAAAAAAGGTTTCAGAATGTGTCAGTCTGTAAAAGTGATTTCAAAGTGTAAAAAGAGATTTTCACTTGGCCCGAAAAAAAAAGAGCAGTAAGTGTGCTTTCAAATTGGCAAAGAAATTTCGTTTTGGCACTAATGTGAAAACATGACTCTGTGTGCATAGAAGAATTATAGGCAGAAATTTATTGCGTCTTGCTCTGGTGATTTCACAGTTGCAGTAGATGGAAAAGAGGAGCGAATTTTTGGGGGAAGAAGCAGAGGCTTAGCACACACCCATGTGCTTGCCATGTATAGTCATGCACAGTAATTAGAAGCGAGTGGGGTTTTCAGGTTTAAGTCTGTAATGCAAATACATTCAGCATCACTAAGGCTGGTTGCCCCTGCTGGAGTGTAGGCAGTCACAGAGAATACACACGGTGGTGGTCTGAAAAAAAAACAGCTTGGACATGTGCATTTAAATAAATTTAAAAAAAAGGTTTCAGAATGTGTCAGTCTGTAAAAGTGATTTCAAAGTGTAAAAAGAGATTTTCACTTGGCCCAAAAAAAAAAGAGCAGTAAGTGTGCTTTCAAATTGGCAAAGAAATTTCGTTTTGGCACTAATGTGAAAACATGACTCTGTGTGCATAGAAGAATTATAGGCAGAAATTTATTGCGTCTTGCTCTGGTGATTTCACAGTTGCAGTAGATGGAAAAGAGGAGCGAATTTTTGGGGGAAGAAGCAGAGGCTTAGCACACACCCATGTGCTTGCCATGTATAGTCATGCACAGTAATTAGAAGCGAGTGGGGTTTTCAGGTTTAAGTCTGTAATGCAAATACATTCAGCATCACTAAGGCTGGTTGCCCCTGCTGGAGTGTAGGCAGTCACAGAGAATACACACGGTGGTGGTCTGAAAAAAAAACAGCTTGGACATGTGCATTTAAATAAATTTAAAAAAAAGGTTTCAGAATGTGTCAGTCCGTAAAAGTGATTTCAAAGTGTAAAAAGAGATTTTCACTTGGCCCGAAAAAAAAAGAGCAGTAAGTGTGCTTTCAAATTGGCAAAGAAATTTCGTTTTGGCACTAATGTGAAAACATGACTCTGTGTGCATAGAAGAATTATAGGCAGAAATTTATTGCGTCTTGCTCTGGTGATTTCACAGTTGCAGTAGATGGAAAAGAGGAGCGAATTTTTGGGGGAAGAAGCAGAGGCTTAGCACACACCCATGTGCTTGCCATGTATAGTCATGCACAGTAATTAGAAGCGAGTGGGGTTTTCAGGTTTAAGTCTGTAATGCAAATACATTCAGCATCACTAAGGCTGGTTGCCCCTGCTGGAGTGTAGGCAGTCACAGAGAATACACACGGTGGTGGTCTGAAAAAAAAACAGCTTGGACATGTGCATTTAAATAAATTTAAAAAAAAGGTTTCAGAATGTGTCAGTCTGTAAAAGTGATTTCAAAGTGTAAAAAGAGATTTTCACTTGGCCCGAAAAAAAAAGAGCAGTAAGTGTGCTTTCAAATTGGCAAAGAAATTTCGTTTTGGCACTAATGTGAAAACATGACTCTGTGTGCATAGAAGAATTATAGGCAGAAATTTATTGCGTCTTGCTCTGGTGATTTCACAGTTGCAGTAGATGGAAAAGAGGAGCGAATTTTTGGGGGAAGAAGCAGAGGCTTAGCACACACCCATGTGCTTGCCATGTATAGTCATGCACAGTAATTAGAAGCGAGTGGGGTTTTCAGGTTTAAGTCTGTAATGCAAATACATTCAGCATCACTAAGGCTGGTTGCCCCTGCTGGAGTGTAGGCAGTCACAGAGAATACACACGGTGGTGGTCTGAAAAAAAAACAGCTTGGACATGTGCATTTAAATAAATTTAACAAAAAGGTTTCAGAATGTGTCAGTCTGTAAAAGTGATTTCAAAGTGTAAAAAGAGATTTTCACTTGGCCCAAAAAAAAAAGAGCAGTAAGTGTGCTTTCAAATTGGCAAAGAAATTTCGTTTTGGCAATAAAGTGAAAACATGACTCTGTGTGCATAGAAGAATTATAGGCAGAAATTTATTGCGTCTTGCTCTGGTGATTTCACAGTTGCAGTAGATGGAAAAGAGGAGCGAATTTTTGGGGGAAGAAGCAGAGGCTTAGCACACACCCATGTGCTTGCCATGTATAGTCATGCACAGTAATTAGAAGCGAGTGGGGTTTTCAGGTTTAAGTCTGTAATGCAAATACATTCAGCATCACTAAGGCTGGTTGCCCCTGCTGGAGTGTAGGCAGTCACAGAGAATACACACGGTGGTGGTCTGAAAAAAAAACAGCTTGGACATGTGCATTTAAATAAATTTAAAAAAAAGGTTTCAGAATGTGTCAGTCTGTAAAAGTGATTTCAAAGTGTAAAAAGAGATTTTCACTTGGCCCGAAAAAAAAAGAGCAGTAAGTGTGCTTTCAAATTGGCAAAGAAATTTCGTTTTGGCACTAATGTGAAAACATGACTCTGTGTGCATAGAAGAATTATAGGCAGAAATTTATTGCGTCTTGCTCTGGTGATTTCACAGTTGCAGTAGATGGAAAAGAGGAGCGAATTTTTGGGGGAAGAAGCAGAGGCTTAGCACACACCCATGTGCTTGCCATGTATAGTCATGCACAGTAATTAGAAGCGAGTGGGGTTTTCAGGTTTAAGTCTGTAATGCAAATATATTCAGCATCACTAAGGCTGGTGGCCCCTGCTGGAGTGTAGGCAGTCACAGAGAATACACACGGTGGTGATCTGAAAAAAAAAAAAAGCTTGGACATGTGCATTTAAATAAATTTTAAAAAAAGAGCAGTTTGTGTGCATTCAAAATGGCAAAGAAATTTCGTTTTGTGACTATTGTGAAAAGAAATGTAGTAATATATTTAAATACAATAAAGGATTTTTTTTTTAGTTTTTTTCAGGTATTGCTGAAGAACAGTGAACAAAATTTAAGATGCCTACAAAATCTCGAGTTCAAAAAACGCTAAAAAAAAAACTATATTTGAGGACAACTGGAGGACCAAAGTTAGTAGAAGATGCTGATGTTGGGAAAAAGAAAAAATCTTCTGGTAAGCAAAAAAAACAATTCCTAAACAAAATATTGAAAACAAACAAAAATGTACAAAATGTCTGTTCTCGGAAAAATGTAACAAAACCTACAGAACAGCAAAAAATTGAGGATTTAGTTAATGCAAATATACCTTCTGCAATTGAAAAGTTTAACATAAACAGAAAAACAGCATTTAAAGAGATACGTAGAAAAATGTTTCAGAGAAGAGTTATGTCCAATTTGATAAAGGATATAAAGAAATATAAGCAAAAGGCTAAATATTATAAGAGAAAAAAAGAAATTGAAGCCATTGCAGCAAAAGCATTAGAATTAAAAAGGAAACTATTCATATTAATTTTGAATAGGATGCGTACATTAGATAAAATGGTTAATGTACTGAAATCACAAAGCAAAAGCAAAAGAGTAGTGAACAGAACAAACTTTTGTAAAGTGTTTTTAGGAAAGTGGATGCATAGTTCAAGTAGTGAACCTTTTTTTAATGAAGAAAGCTATTTTCAAAGTAATAGTTTGCTGCATGCAGTTGACACCAGAGGTCGTTCATACGAAGTAAAAAATGGTTGCATAATGGAGAAGGAGATAATGGTTCCAAGAGATGAGGTACAAGTGATGGCAGATGAGGCAATGGGGAGACGTCCTAAAGCCCCAGTGTACACTTGGAATTGTAGTAGTATTTGCACTGTGCGTCAGGAATCTATTGACAGATTTCGAGAGTTTCTAAGAGAATATAGTAAAAAAAGTGTAAAACAAAAGATTAAGGTGCTTCAAAGTCTGGATCCATGCAGAGTGAGAGAGAATACTGGTTTGCAGGGTCATTCTCTTGCTTGTCTATCTAGAAAAGTGTGCAATAGTGTTTTCCATCATTTTAGGATGCTGGCTGTTCATCATACTGAAATGAGAAAGTTTGTGAGACGGTTGTATTTTGCCAAAAGTCCAGCAATAAAGTTAAATGAATTGAATAGGGCTCTGTTCCGAGGAACGGTATCAGATGTAGAGAAGGTTGTTGATGAAATTCAGTTTTGTTACTTTGGTCCTGAACAAAACAGTGCAGAGAAGGACACAATAAATGAGGCAGAAGTGGAAGAGAATGTAGAACCCTCTGTAAGTAACACATTTAATGATCACATAACAAAATTTGCAATAGTCTCTAATGAAAGACCAAATGTTACTTGTATTTGTTGCCGCAGAACTCATTATAGAAAACAAACTAGGAATGTTGATCTCTACAGAAAGAGTGAAAATGAAGATAATTATAAGTGGATGGATTTTGCCACATATATATTTCTTGAAAATTGTTTTGAATTGGGTGAAGATCAGCGTATTTGCAAATACTGCTACAACAAGTTAGAGGAAAATAGAATGCCGACCAGAGCTGTACATATTAATTTAGAATTGGATGCTATTCCTGCTGAACTTTCTGAATTAAATACATATGAGTCTATACTCATTCAATGTGTTCATCCGTTCCAGACCATAGTACGTATGGAGCCCAAAACTGGTAAATTACCTCCTTCAGATTTACTGAGAGGTTTAAAAGGTAGAGTGGTGTATTTGCCCTTGGATTTGAAAAAAAATATGGAAACTATTGATGCAGATACTTTGGAAACTGAACCATTAATTATTCTGGTTAATGGTGTCCCTACAAAGAATAAGAAGATTTGGCAGGAGCTGGTAGATGTGCGGAAAGTACAAAGAGCAAATTTGTATTTGAAAAAAAATAACAAATGGTATGAATCAATTTATATAGAAGAAGAAGAAGAAGAAGAAGATTTACAAGGAGACACAGAAACACCAACTGGACAAATTGAAAAAGTGGACAAGTCAAAGGAAGAAGAAATTTATGAACATTTTAGCATACATCCTCTCCATTCGAAAGAAGTTATGGGAGACAATATTGATCTCTTTCAGATGAAGAAAGCAAAAGGAAATCCCGTGAGTGTATGGGAGGAGAGCTTGGAAGCTCAATGTTTTCCCCAGCTGTTTCCTAAAGGAAAAGGAGGACGATACGATGAACGTCCGGAACAGATTCCAGCTTCTGAGTATCGGACTACAAGACTATATGCTGAAGATCCCAGATTTCGACAAAGTATCCCTTATTTGTTCCATCTTTTATTTGAAAGCGACTTGTCTGCACTGTCTTATGCAGTAAATCACATTTTAAAAAGTGGAGTACATTTACAAAATGTGTCTGCTAAGGATTTTATGGAGAAAGTGCAGCACCGAGATGATCATTTGGAAACACAACTGATCAATCTGATGGCTTGTCAGCGTGGGACAAATGAATATTGGTACCGACGCCATGGTGAACTAAAATGCATGTTACGCAACTTAGGAACACCAACATGGTTCCTTACCCTAAGCTGCGCCGAGTACGCTTGGGATGATTTACTGGATTTTCTACGAGAGGCCAATTCAAACATTGAAAACATCGAATACAAGACAGCAGGAGAACTGTGCTCATTGGATCCGGTTAATGTTTGCAGATATTTCAATCATAGATTTGAGGCTATGATGTCCTTCATCTGCAATAAAAAAAATCCACCCCTTGGAGAAGTAGTGGATTTCTTTTGGAGAAACGAGTACCAGGCAAGAGGTGCTCCTCATATTCATATGCTGCTGTGGATCAAGGATGCCCCAAAGTTTGGAACAGATACTGATGAAGCAGTGTTATCTTACATTGAAGAATATGCAACATGTGCTATACCTAAAAACACAGAAGAGAACAAGTTAAAGGAGCAAGTTCTACGTTTCCAAAGTCATCGGTGTGGAAAATACTGTCGACGGAAATACAAGAGCAAAGAAAAATACTACACTAAATGTCGATTTGGATTTCCTAGACCTGTTCTTACAAATGGAAGAGTCAACAGTTTTATGTCAGCTGTGAGACATACTATCACAAGAAAATCACCTAAGAATACCTACAACCTTAAAAGAAAAGAAGAATCAAAAAATATAAATGACTACAACCCAGTCATTTTATCCATGTGGAACGCTAACATGGATATACAGTATGTTGCTGACAATTCCATTGCTGTTGCTCGATATGTAACGTCTTACATTACGAAATCAGAAAAAACAGAATTGAAGGAAATGTGGGAAGAGATTTCTCACGAGAAGACTGTCAGTAAGAAGCTGTACAGTTTTAGTTTGAAGATGTTATCGCATCGAGAAATTGGATCCTACGAATGTTCAGATAGGTTATCTTCTGCAAGTCTCTACTCGAAGTCAAGAAGAATAATTTGGGCAAGTTTAGGCCTTGCAGCAATGAGAAATCGGGTACTGAAATCTGTTGGAGAAATTGAATATTTGGCTGAGAATGACCCAGAAAGTACAGACATATTGAAAACAAACATGTTGGACACATATTATCCCAAGAGAAGTCATCATCTGGAGAACATGTGTCTCTATGAAGTGCTGCAGAACTACATTTATTCACGGAAAGCTGCAGAAGACATCAACAGTGGAAAATATAAAGTTGTTGGTGAAGAAGGATGTTTGGTGAAGCAAACCAAAGGAAGTTTGATAAATCACCGGAAGCTGAGTTGCGACACTACCGACAAGAAAGAATTTTACTACTTGGCTCTTTTACAGTTGTTTAAACCATGGCGTACAGAGGATGAACTACTGGGAGAATTCCAGAGCTATGAAGATTCTTTTAATGCTTGCAAAGACAGCATACAATGCAGTACATTCTCAACTTATCTGCAAATGTTAAATGAAGAAATTGAACAGGAAACTACAATTGCAGCAGAAATAGCTAGAGACAGTTCTCAGGACAGCCAAAGTTCAGGAACATACAGTCAAGATCCCCTAGGACAACCAATCGTTGAAAATGAAGCATCAATAGCCATGAATGAAGTGGAAACGGCTATGAATCAAGCTCAAGAAGAATTTATAGACTTAGAAAATTTGGAAAGACAACTGAATCAAGAGCAGCAACAAATTTATGAAGAGATCAAAAACAAAATTGATCACGGATTTCTACATATCAAAAAAGAGTGCTCATGCACATCATTTCATCCAATCAGGATGTATGTAAGCGGACAAGCTGGCACTGGAAAAAGTTTCCTAATTAAAGTCATCAGAAGCTACCTAAAGCAAAAAACGGATTCTACTTTGTCTTGTGTGGTTACTGCTCCAACTGGGTTAGCAGCATATAACATAAAAGGAATCACCTTACATCGTTTGCTAATGTTACCAGTGGAGCATGAGAACAAAATACAATTCAACAAGCTAACTGGAGAAGCATCCTTAGAAGTGTCAAGAGTATTGAAGAAGATGCAAGTTCTCATTATTGATGAGGTGAGCATGGTATCAAACTTAATGCTTGCCTTTGTGCATTTAAGAATGCAGCAAATTTTGAAGACAGACTATGACGTGTTATTTGGTGGAAAACACGTCATAGTTTTTGGGGATCTTTTGCAACTTACTCCAGTTAAAGGACAACCAGTGTTTAATACTGTGACACATGAAGACACGAAGAAGTCATTGGGAAGCATTGGAAATACAAATATTTGGTCCTTCTTTGAGTACAAGGAACTTACAACTAATATGAGGCAAGCAAACGATGAAGAATATGGAAGTATTCTGAAAGATATCAGAATTGGACTACTCACAGAAGTTGGCAAAAAAGCATTACAGAGTCGGCTGCTACATAGCTTATTTCCAAAGGAAGAAATAGTTGCAGAGAAAATATACAAGAATATTGCAGAAAACAAAAGTGTCATCTGCTTAATGCCAACTCTACGTGAATGCTCAATATTTAATGAGGAGCTTTTGAAATTGGAAAATGAAGACATCATGAAATTGGAAGCAGTGGACAAAATTGAGGATGGAAGAATTACTGTCACAGTAACAGGCAAACTGAAAAATAAATTGGACTCACTAGAGAAGAATATCTCCAAAACAGCAGGATTAGAAAAAAATCTATATGTTTGCATGAACTGTAGAGTGTTTTTAAGGAGAAATTTGGATGTTGAAAAAGGCTTAGTGAATGGAGCGATGGGAAGAGTTGTGGGTTTTATTAATTATCAGAAAAAAGATGGAATTGAATGTTTAAAAATAAAATTTGATCAGATAGAGGAAGTTAAAGACATTTGTCGTTGTTCAGTTCGTTTCATGCTTGTGAAAGACTTATATGTACGTAGGAAGCAGTTTCCGTTTTCACTAGCATATGCTGTAACTATCCACAAGTCTCAAGGATTGACTGTAGATTGTGCATTTGTGAACATTGGTTCAACTGTGTTCAAAGAAGGTATGGCATATGTAGCTTTGTCACGAGTCAAAACATTATCAGGTTTATTCATGATTGACTTTGATGATTCAAAAGTTAGTGCTGATACAAACTGTGTAAAGGAGTATAATAGATTAAGAAGAACCTATGCTCCTCATTTAGGTCAGTATCCTGTGTTGGAGAAACGTGTAGTTTCTCGTAAAAGGAGAAATGAGAATATCTGTAATGAAGATGTAGAGAAGAGGAAAAAAAAGAGGAGTGATGTAATTGCAAGCAAAAAGAATAAGGAAAATGAAGAACAGGTTGTAGGATGTCATTTTGAAAATAGCTCTGGTGTCAACTGCTACGCTAATGTAGTGCTGAATGTTGTATTTTATCTGGAAAGTTTGCAAGAGCAGATAATAGTAAATCAGGGAAAAAGATTCTGTTCAGAGCTCAGTCTCCTTTTTCAAAAGCTGAGTAAAGATAAAACTCAAATAGAAAGTGCTACTGACATTAGAAAACTTTTAGATGTATGTTCAGGACGAACACAGTTTTCTCAAAATGTACAGCAAGACGCACAGGAATTCTTGTTGTTTTTTCTTCAGGTAGTGGAAGAAGAAGATGTTCCCATTGACATTTTTTTTGGTCTCTCTTATAAATGGGAACATAGTTGTGAAAATTGTTATAATATATGTGGCTCTATTGTTGATAATGAAAGGTTTATTTATTTGACATTGCCAGAGAGTAAAACAGTCACTTTTGCAAAATTAGTTAAAGATGCTAATCATAGCATGAAATGTGGTGAGTGTAATTCTGACATGTTTTCAACATTCATTTTAAGGGAATACGGACAGTATGTAATTTTAATGATGCAACGATGTAGAGCTGATGGTTCAAAATTGGATACTTTAATAAAGAAGTTTACAGGACAGCAATTATCAATTTCAGGAAAAACTTTTGTAACTGTTGCAATAATTTTCCATGATGGACCTACTGTTACTTCTGGACATTACACAGTTTATCTTAAATGTGAAAAAGGCTGGACACTGTGTAATGATTCCCAATTGATTTTCAAACAACGTTTGCCTTTTGATTTAGCAAATTCCTATCTAATCTTTCTGAAACCTAAATTTTAGAGAGACTTGGCAAGATGTGGACAAAATATTTTTACCATTTTACTGGATTACCATTGCAATTTTGTAGAAAAAATATTTTTTAAAATTATCATTTGGCCTAAAGGAAAGATAACCAATTGTAATGTGGACTTTTTAAATTTTTAATGCAATTTTGAAAAACCAATAATTTAGAGATAATCGGTAACTTCTGCACATTTTAAATTTTGGAATGCTATTGGACTGCCATTGGAAATTTTTACAAAAATGATTTAAAAAATTACTATTTGGCCATGTGGAAAAGTAAGCAATTCTATTGTGGACTAAATAAATTATTCAAAAAATTTTTGTGAACCAAAATGTTACAGAGAATCGGTGAGATCTGGACAGATTAAACTTTAGAATTTTAATGGTTTTCCCTTGGAAATTTATTCCAGGGAAAAAAAAAAAATACAATTTGGCCTAAAGGAAATAAAATCAGATGTATTTTGGAGTTATTTGAGATATAATATTGTGATTATACTCCTGAAACAAAAATATCAGACGGTATTTTAAAGAAAAAAGTATTGTTTTTAGATGATATTTTTTTAGAATAATATGCATTTCTGTAATGATAAGTTTAAGTGAGAAGAGATTCTGGGCTTTTTTAATACAATCTTTGAGATTGTTATTTTTTTTTGCCCGCTGTAAAATGATGAATGCAATTGCTTTCACAATTTATAGTGAAATGCAATATATTCTGAAAACAGCAAAAATAAGGCAAAAATATTTTTTGGTAAAAAATGTAAATATGTGTACTGTATTATAAAATGGTTTAAAGATATTAATACTTTTTTCTTTTTTTTCAGATCGATATAGAAAATTTTCGTAAACTACAACCATTTTAAAAACTATTTTTTAAAAAAACAAATGAATAAATATTTTTTTCAGTGAGTATGGTAAGTCAATAGTAATAATTGTAGTCTTTCAAGGACCTTGTAATGTGAAAAATGATTTTTAGTGTTTTTTTTAAAAAATAAAAAAAAAGGTACGCTTACCGTACGCGTACGGTAAAAAAAAAAAAAAAAGTTTTTTAAAAAAAATGTAAAAAAAAGATGAAAGATAAGGTTGGCTCTTAAAAGAACCGTTGTGTTCATGCAGGGACAGAGGAAAGGAACCATGGGAAAATCATTCAAAGCTACAAATGTGCTGATCTATTTTGTTATTCACTAGGGAAACACTGGTCTCCCTATAACAAATTAGAGCTTTACAAAATGTGCAATGAATATCAACCTTCCGAAATCGAGGGTTCATTTCCAGGGGGCCAGCAAAAGGAGATTCTCCCCCCACAGATGAAGGGCTCACCTGAGCTGCAGAAGAAGGAGTAAGCTCTGCAGGTGATGGTCCAGGCTGAGCTGCTGTGGATGTACTGGCTCGTCTTTCTGAAGAGTTACCTCCAAAAAGTTGAGCATGTGTCCTTTTGTGTACATCCTTGAGGTGCCTCATCATGGTGTGATTCCCAAAGGAATACTTCCTGTCAGGATTACCTCTAGAAAGTACACGCTGACACAGCTTGCAAGTAACTAAGGGTGCATTCACCTTTTGCTGGCCTTCTGGAAAAGTAAAATAATCCCAAACATAAGAAGGTTTTACTTTCCTCGCTCTCTGCCTCAAGACAGTGCTGCTGGTGCTAGCCTCACTCTCAGAAGAGCTCTGCTGTTCTGCCATCGTATCCCAAAGACAAACCAGCTCCTTCTCCCAAGGGATCACAAGCAGAAATGAGGGGAATGGGTGTGGTGTAGGAGAGTTCTAGAACTGAAAGTAGTTTCAACCAATCAAAAGTTGTGTTTCAAGATCACATGACCTACCGTACGCTTACGGTACGCTTACGGTACGCTTACGGCAAAAAGTACGCGTGCGCGTAAAAAAGACACGCGCTTGCGCGCATGCGCATAACAGTCATTTCCCGGCACTTCCGCGTAACGTGCGCGTGTTGCGTAAGCGCGCACGCGTCCCACGCGCAGTACGCGCGCTACGCAAAGTACGCAACTATACGCAAGCAGCGTAGATAGATTACGGACGGTGCGTAAACCGTACGCTTACCGTGAGCTTACGGTACGCGTACTATAAAAAAAAAAAAAAAAAAAAAAAAAATCTGGAAATAAATGTCACTTGTTTATTTTAAAAAATTTATATAAAATAAATATTTAATGATTTTAAAAAATTAAGCATAGTCTTTATAAAAGGTAAAAAATTAAATTAAAAATATGTTTGAAAAAAATGAAGAAAAAAAACAAAAAATAGCATTTAAAAAACCTTGCAAATTCACTGAAAAAAACATGGGTTTCACACACGTTATAGTTAGGAATTAGCATTTAAAAAACCTTAGAAATTCACTGAAAAAACCATAGGTTTCACACACGTTATAGTTAGGAATTAGCATTTAAAAAACCTTAGAAATTCAGTGAAAAAAGCATAGGTTTCACACACGTTATAGTTAGGAATTAGCATTTAAAAAACCTTAGAAATTCAGTGAAAAAACCATAGGTTTCACACATGTTATAGTTAGCTGGACATTTTACTCGTAAAAAACCAATGAAATTGCCCCGTTATAGTTAGTTCAGCTAACTATAACTCGCGCGCCCGCAATGCACTGCTGATGACGTCACATATTACATCACTCATGACATGGTCAGTGACATCACTCATGACATCACTGATGACATCTCAAATGACATCACTGATGACATCACTGATGACATCATCCTTGTGATAGAGTGGCAGACCTCCTCTCACCTTAATATAAGCTTTGATACACACATTCAAAAATAGAGACTAAAAATTTCAAAACAATGGACATACCAATACCAGTTACAACAACCTCTTCAGTAATTCTAAGATCCACATACTCATCCACTCATTCACCAACAGTCCTATACAGTCACTCATACATGTACTCACTCATCATATGTACTCATACATCTATACATCCTGTTACACAATGCCACTCATCCATAGAGTTACTCACACACATAGTCACTCATGCTAATAAAGAATAAAACATACATTTACTTGCATATACAGTAATACACACACCACCATACTTACTTCTACGGAAACTAACACATACTTAGTCTTTTAAACAATCACTTATAGAAACACATACTTATTCATACAGGAACTCTTTCAATCTCTCCCTCTCATATATACTCACATATATACACCAATACTCACATATACTAGTTTAAAACATATGTAGTTACTCCTGAAGACACTATTGAGACAGTCATTCACTCACTAACACACCCATACACACACTCATCCACCCATACAGTCCTGCACACATGCTGTCTTCAACACATACAAACAGTGAGTCACTCATTCATGCATCTATGCACTACGTAATACCCCCCACCGTACCATACAGACACTCAGACTGATACTCAAAAAAACAACTAATAACCTATATAGACACCCATGTAGCTACTCACCAACCCATGCAGCCACTTATACACAAAGTGAGAGATACACTTAATCAGTCAGTTACACAATCAATTTTTCAAAAACAAATCATCCATTTAGACACTTATATACCCATTTATTCTTCCATCGACCTTGAGATATACATATATAAAACATATGTAATTTTCAGAATAACACACATTCACTGGATGATGTCATCAGTGATGTCATCAGTGATGTCATTTGAGATGTCATCAGTGATGTCATGAGTGATGTCACTGACCATGTCATGAGTGATGTAATATGTGACGTCATCAGCAGTGCATTGCGGGCGCGCGAGTTATAGTTAGCTGAACTAACTATAACGGGGCAATTTCATTGGTTTTTTACGAGTAAAATGTCCAGCTAACTATAACATGTGTGAAACCTATGGTTTTTTCACTGAATTTCTAAGGTTTTTTAAATGCTAATTCCTAACTATAACGTGTGTGAAACCTATGGTTTTTTCACTGAATTTCTAAGGTTTTTTAAATGCTAATTCCTAACTATAACGTGTGTGAAACCTATGGTTTTTTCAGTGAATATATATATATATATATATATCCGCTTCTGCCTTGTGAGGAATAAAGCTGCTTTGATGATCGAGTGGGCTCGTGTGGATTCTTTTTTTGGCCAGGAATCAACTGTTTCGAAATATATTACCTACTGGCGGTCGCCAGTAGGTAGTTATAGTTAGGACCACGTTTCCATAGGAAAACCTCAACATTCTATTTTGAATAACTTTGGCGCCGGTCGACGAATCCTCGCGAATTTCTCAAAATAGGTGGGGCGCTACGCTCCGCTCCTACCCTGAAAGTCTCGGGGGGATCCGTCAAGCGGGGGCTGAGATAAAAGGGGGGTCCCAAAACGCGTTTTTCCCATGCATTTTTCCATAGGACCTTTAGAACGACCTACAGCCCGAACGGCTGAACAGAATTACTAGAAATTTGGCAGAGAGGTAGTCCCTAGGTCAAGGAAGTGCCTTTTGTAGGTTTGGTGTAAATCTGTTCAGTAGATTCTGAGAAAATAGCCTTTAAATCAATATATATATCTGAGCCAGCTTACGGTACGCTTACCGTACGCTTACGGTAAGCGTACGGTGGCGTGCGCGAGCGCGATTCTGATTGGCTCTTAGATCTTAGTAAACATTCGAATCGGCCGAAACCAGGAAGCGGCGGCCGCCATTTTGTGTATTTCACTCTGAAAAAAAAGAGTGAAAACAAAGAAAGGGGGCAATGAGGAGAGTTACAGACCCCCTAACAATTGTAAGGGGGTCAAAGAAGGACAGAAAAGTACAAAAAAAACATTTATTGATTTTAAAAAAAATCACGGGGTACGCGTACGGTAAGCTCACGGTAAGCGTACGGTAAAAAAAATAAAAATAAACAAATGAAAATCAGATTTAAGAGTTTAGAAATTAGGGAGCTCTAAAAAGAGCTGTTGTGTTTATGGAGTCATTTTTTTAGTGGTACTTACAAGTAAGTACCGATGCAGAGTCTAATGTTCAAGAGGAAGACTCTGTTCCCTTCATCATTGAAGTGCACACCATCTCCTCTATAAATGTCTTGCATGTCGTAACGCAAGTTGTTGTGGTAAATGGCACCCATACCATAGTCACGGAGGAAAGCAGAAACAGATTTGTTGACGTGCTTTCTTGCTTTGTCAATCTGTGGACAGAAATGATTGGACCAGTTCCATTTTTGCCTTTGGCATATGTTGGAAAACACAAAGGCAGTTTTAGGGAAAAGTGTAAACAGTTGTGCAAAGGTGTCCTTCATAAGCATTTCCAGACCTACCCCAGTCAAAGTGCCTAGGTCATTGCCACCACAGTGCACTATTATGAGGTCAGGGTGTTGGATTTGCATGAAGGATTTCACCAATGGCATCAATTGGTGCCACTTTAACCCTCTCTGACCAATCCATTTAATGTCTACATTTGGCAAAGCAAGGTCTCTCACCATATCTGTTTTCTCTGCAAACTTTTCACTCCAGAAGACATAGCTGTGCCCTACAATCCACACTGTGAACATCTTCAAAGGAGAACTGGATGCACTCAGGAGGTGTCTTTCAGTAGAATGGCAATATGAAAATAAAGACAGTTTGGAAATGGAGGCATACATATTTTTTACAAAACAAAAAGAACTGATTGGCTGTTTCATACCATTCTAGAAAAAAAACTAGGCTGTATGTGAAAATTAATAGAAGCATGTTTTGTATTGGTACAAAAAAATGTGTAACCAAAGAACAGTACTATGGATTTGCAGTTAGGATTGAAAAGTCAAGCACTCTTGCTCTGTGGAATTGAAACATTGTGTGTCGAACTTCTGACCTAACTGCACACAGCAGTGTTCCATGAGCTGTTGCTATGGTAGCAGGCAGAAGTCAAGTTGGGGGAAGGGTACTAGGCAGAAGTCAAGTTGGGGGCAGGGTACTTTTGGAAAAGGGTTGGTTTTCAACCAATAGAAATGTGTCATTACATTTGAAAAAAAGGGGGAAGCACTGAGATTTGAAACTTACATGTATATGTGTGGAAAAATAGAGGGAAAGTTTGCCATTATCTGGTTCTGCTGAGAGGAGAGAGGTGTACAGAACAGAGATCCTGGCTCTGATAATCTGCTGTTTGAGTGACACATTTCTTTCACAACTAACTAAATTTAAAGGTGAGTTTACAGTTTGAGAGGGGATGTATGTGGTAACTTAAGAAATGAATAATAGAAATGGGAATTGTTTTTGTTGTAGTTACACATGGTGGATTCATAATGTGTCAGTCTGTAAAAGAGATTTTCACTTGGCCCGAAAAAAAAAGAGCAGTAAGTGTGCTTTCAAATTGGCAAAGAAATTTCGTTTTGGGACTAATGTGAAAACATGACTCTGTGTCCATAGAAGAATTATAGGCAGAAATTTATTGCGTCTTGCTCTGGTGATTTCACAGTTGCAGTAGATGGAAAAGAGGAGCGAATTTTTGGGGGAAGAAGCAGAGGGTTAGCACACACCCATGTGCTTGCCATGTATAGTCATGCACAGTAATTAGAAGCGAGTGGGGTTTTCAGGTTTAAGTCTGTAATGCAAATACATTCAGCATCACTAAGGCTGGTTGCCCCTGCTGGAGTGTAGGCAGTCACAGAGAATACACACGGTGGTGGTCTGAAAAAAAAACAGCTTGGACATGTGCATTTAAATAAATTTAAAAAAAAGGTTTCAGAATGTGTCAGTCTGTAAAAGTGATTTCAAAGTGTAAAAAGAGATTTTTACTTGGCCCCAAAAAAAAAGAGCAGTAAGTGTGCTTTCAAATTGGCAAAGAAATTTCGTTTTGGCACTAATGTGAAAACATGACTCTGTGTCCATAGAAGAATTATAGGCAGAAATTTATTGCGTCTTGCTCTGGTGATTTCACAGTTGCAGTAGATGGAAAAGAGGAGCGAATTTTTGGGGGAAGAAGCAGAGGCTTAGCACACACCCATGTGCTTGCCATGTATAGTCATGCACAGTAATTAGAAGCGAGTGGGGTTTTCAGGTTTAAGTCTGTAATGCAAATACATTCAGCATCACTAAGGCTGGTTGCTCCTGCTGGAGTGTAGGCAGTCACAGAGAATACACACGGTGGTGGTCTGAAAAAAAAACAGCTTGGACATGTGCATTTAAATAAATTTAAAAAAAAGGTTTCAGAATGTGTCAGTCTGTAAAAGTGATTTCAAAGTGTAAAAAGAGATTTTCACTTGGCCCAAAAAAAAAAGAGCAGTAAGTGTGCTTTCAAATTGGCAAAGAAATTTCGTTTTGGCACTTATGTGAAAACATGACTCTGTGTGCATAGAAGAATTATAGGCAGAAATTTATTGCGTCTTGCTCTGGTGATTTCACAGTTGCAGTAGATGGAAAAGAGGAGCGAATTTTTGGGGGAAGAAGCAGAGGCTTAGCACACACCCATGTGCTTGCCATGTATAGTCATGCACAGTAATTAGAAGCGAGTGGGGTTTTCAGGTTTAAGTCTGTAATGCAAATACATTCAGCATCACTAAGGCTGGTTGCCCCTGCTGGAGTGTAGGCAGTCACAGAGAATACACACGGTGGTGGTCTGAAAAAAAAACAGCTTGGACATGTGCATTTAAATAAATTTAAAAAAAAGGTTTCAGAATGTGTCAGTCTGTAAAAGTGATTTCAAAGTGTAAAAAGAGATTTTCACTTGGCCCAAAAAAAAAAGAGCAGTAAGTGTGCTTTCAAATTGGCAAAGAAATTTCGTTTTGGCACTAATGTGAAAACATGACTCTGTGTGCATAGAAGAATTATAGGCAGAAATTTATTGCGTCTTGCTCTGGTGATTTCACAGTTGCAGTAGATGGAAAAGAGGAGCGATTTTTTGGGGGAAGAAGCAGAGGCTTAGCACACACCCATGTGCTTGCCATGTATAGTCATGCACAGTAATTAGAAGCGAGTGGGGTTTTCAGGTTTAAGTCTGTAATGCAAATACATTCAGCATCACTAAGGCTGGTTGCCCCTGCTGGAGTGTAGGCAGTCACAGAGAATACACACGGTGGTGGTCTGAAAAAAAAACAGCTTGGACATGTGCATTTAAATAAATTTAAAAAAAAGGTTTCAGAATGTGTCAGTCTGTAAAAGTGATTTCAAAGTGTAAAAAGAGATTTTCACTTGGCCCAAAAAAAAAGAGCAGTAAGTGTGCTTTCAAATTGGCAAAGAAATTTCGTTTTGGCAATAAAGTGAAAACATGACTCTGTGTGCATAGAAGAATTATAGGCAGAAATTTATTGCGTCTTGCTCTGGTGATTTCACAGTTGCAGTAGATGGAAAAGAGGAGCGAATTTTTGGGGGAAGAAGCAGAGGTTTAGCACACACCCATGTGCTTGCCATGTATAGTCATGCACAGTAATTAGAAGCGAGTGGGGTTTTCAGGTTTAAGTCTGTAATGCAAATACATTCAGCATCACTAAGGCTGGTTGCCCCTGCTGGAGTGTAGGCAGTCACAGAGAATACACACGGTGGTGGTCTGAAAAAAAAACAGCTTGGACATGTGCATTTAAATAAATTTAAAAAAAAGGTTTCAGAATGTGTCAGTCTGTAAAAGTGATTTCAAAGTGTAAAAAGAGATTTTCACTTGGCCCGAAAAAAAAAGAGCAGTAAGTGTGCTTTCAAATTGGCAAAGAAATTTCGTTTTGGCAATAAAGTGAAAACATGACTCTGTGTGCATAGAAGAATTATAGGCAGAAATTTATTGCGTCTTGCTCTGGTGATTTCACAGTTGCAGTAGATGGAAAAGAGGAGCGAATTTTTGGGGGAAGAAGCAGAGGCTTAGCACACACCCATGTGCTTGCCATGTATAGTCATGCACAGTAATTAGAAGCGAGTGGGGTTTTCAGGTTTAAGTCTGTAATGCAAATACATTCAGCATCACTAAGGCTGGTTGCCCCTGCTGGAGTGTAGGCAGTCACAGAGAATACACACGGTGGTGGTCTGAAAAAAAAACAGCTTGGACATGTGCATTTAAATAAATTTAAAAAAAAGGTTTCAGAATGTGTCAGTCTGTAAAAGTGATTTCAAAGTGTAAAAAGAGATTTTCACTTGGCCCGAAAAAAAAAGAGCAGTAAGTGTGCTTTCAAATTGGCAAAGAAATTTCGTTTTGGCAATAAAGTGAAAACATGACTCTGTGTGCATAGAAGAATTATAGGCAGAAATTTATTGCGTCTTGCTCTGGTGATTTCACAGTTGCAGTAGATGGAAAAGAGGAGCGAATTTTTGGGGGAAGAAGCAGAGGCTTAGCACACACCCATGTGCTTGCCATGTATAGTCATGCACAGTAATTAGAAGCGAGTGGGGTTTTCAGGTTTAAGTCTGTAATGCAAATACATTCAGCATCACTAAGGCTGGTTGCCCCTGCTGGAGTGTAGGCAGTCACAGAGAATACACACGGTGGTGGTCTGAAAAAAAAACAGCTTGGACATGTGCATTTAAATAAATTTAAAAAAAAGGTTTCAGAATGTGTCAGTCTGTAAAAGTGATTTCAAAGTGTAAAAAGAGATTTTCACTTGGCCCGAAAAAAAAAGAGCAGTAAGTGTGCTTTCAAATTGGCAAAGAAATTTCGTTTTGGCACTAATGTGAAAACATGACTCTG
Organism: Triturus cristatus; assembly: GCF_964204655.1. Classification (NCBI taxonomy): domain Eukaryota; kingdom Metazoa; phylum Chordata; class Amphibia; order Caudata; family Salamandridae; genus Triturus; species Triturus cristatus. Next base: position 886,714,368 of record NC_140583.1, read on the forward strand.
TGTGCATAGAAGAATTATAGGCAGAAATTTATTGCGTCTTGCTCTGGTGATTTCACAGTTGCAGTAGATGGAAAAGAGGAGCGAATTTTTGGGGGAAGAAGCAGAGGCTTAGCACACACCCATGTGCTTGCCATGTATAGTCATGCACAGTAATTAGAAGCGAGTGGGGTTTTCAGGTTTAAGTCTGTAATGCAAATACATTCAGCATCACTAAGGCTGGTTGCCCCTGCTGGAGTGTAGGCAGTCACAGAGAATACACACGGTGGTGGTCTGAAAAAAAAACAGCTTGGACATGTGCATTTAAATAAATTTAAAAAAAAGGTTTCAGAATGTGTCAGTCTGTAAAAGTGATTTCAAAGTGTAAAAAGAGATTTTCACTTGGCCCGAAAAAAAAAGAGCAGTAAGTGTGCTTTCAAATTGGCAAAGAAATTTCGTTTTGGCAATAAAGTGAAAACATGACTCTGTGTGCATAGAAGAATTATAGGCAGAAATTTATTGCGTCTTGCTCTGGTGATTTCACAGTTGCAGTAGATGGAAAAGAGGAGCGAATTTTTGGGGGAAGAAGCAGAGGCTTAGCACACACCCATGTGCTTGCCATGTATAGTCATGCACAGTAATTAGAAGCGAGTGGGGTTTTCAGGTTTAAGTCTGTAATGCAAATACATTCAGCATCACTAAGGCTGGTTGCCCCTGCTGGAGTGTAGGCAGTCACAGAGAATACACACGGTGGTGGTCTGAAAAAAAAACAGCTTGGACATGTGCATTTAAATAAATTTAAAAAAAAGGTTTCAGAATGTGTCAGTCTGTAAAAGTGATTTCAAAGTGTAAAAAGAGATTTTCACTTGGCCCGAAAAAAAAAGAGCAGTAAGTGTGCTTTCAAATTGGCAAAGAAATTTCGTTTTGGCACTAATGTGAAAACATGACTCTGTGTGCATAGAAGAATTATAGGCAGAAATTTATTGCGTCTTGCTCTGGTGATTTCACAGTTGCAGTAGATGGAAAAGAGGAGCGAATTTTTGGGGGAAGAAGCAGAGGCTTAGCACACACCCATGTGCTTGCCATGTATAGTCATGCACAGTAATTAGAAGCGAGTGGGGTTTTCAGGTTTAAGTCTGTAATGCAAATACATTCAGCATCACTAAGGCTGGTTGCCCCTGCTGGAGTGTAGGCAGTCACAGAGAATACACACGGTGGTGGTCTGAAAAAAAAACAGCTTGGACATGTGCATTTAAATAAATTTAAAAAAAAGGTTTCAGAATGTGTCAGTCTGTAAAAGTGATTTCAAAGTGTAAAAAGAGATTTTCACTTGGCCCAAAAAAAAAAGAGCAGTAAGTGTGCTTTCAAATTGGCAAAGAAATTTCGTTTTGGCAATAAAGTGAAAACATGACTCTGTGTGCATAGAAGAATTATAGGCAGAAATTTATTGCGTCTTGCTCTGGTGATTTCACAGTTGCAGTAGATGGAAAAGAGGAGCGAATTTTTGGGGGAAGAAGCAGAGGCTTAGCACACACCCATGTGCTTGCCATGTATAGTCATGCACAGTAATTAGAAGCGAGTGGGGTTTTCAGGTTTAAGTCTGTAATGCAAATACATTCAGCATCACTAAGGCTGGTTGCCCCTGCTGGAGTGTAGGCAGTCACAGAGAATACACACGGTGGTGGTCTGAAAAAAAAACAGCTTGGACATGTGCATTTAAATAAATTTAAAAAAAAGGTTTCAGAATGTGTCAGTCTGTAAAAGTGATTTCAAAGTGTAAAAAGAGATTTTCACTTGGCCCAAAAAAAAAAGAGCAGTAAGTGTGCTTTCAAATTGGCAAAGAAATTTCGTTTTGGCACTAATGTGAAAACATGACTCTGTGTGCATAGAAGAATTATAGGCAGAAATTTATTGCGTCTTGCTCTGGTGATTTCACAGTTGCAGTAGATGGAAAAGAGGAGCGATTTTTTGGGGGAAGAAGCAGAGGCTTAGCACACACCCATGTGCTTGCCATGTATAGTCATGCACAGTAATTAGAAGCGAGTGGGGTTTTCAGGTTTAAGTCTGTAATGCAAATACATTCAGCATCACTAAGGCTGGTTGCCCCTGCTGGAGTGTAGGCAGTCACAGAGAATACACACGGTGGTGGTCTGAAAAAAAAACAGCTTGGACATGTGCATTTAAATAAATTTAAAAAAAAGGTTTCAGAATGTGTCAGTCTGTAAAAGTGATTTCAAAGTGTAAAAAGAGATTTTCACTTGGCCCAAAAAAAAAGAGCAGTAAGTGTGCTTTCAAATTGGCAAAGAAATTTCGTTTTGGCAATAAAGTGAAAACATGACTCTGTGTGCATAGAAGAATTATAGGCAGAAATTTATTGCGTCTTGCTCTGGTGATTTCACAGTTGCAGTAGATGGAAAAGAGGAGCGATTTTTTGGGGGAAGAAGCAGAGGCTTAGCACACACCCATGTGCTTGCCATGTATAGTCATGCACAGTAATTAGAAGCGAGTGGGGTTTTCAGGTTTAAGTCTGTAATGCAAATACATTCAGCATCACTAAGGCTGGTTGCCCCTGCTGGAGTGTAGGCAGTCACAGAGAATACACACGGTGGTGGTCTGAAAAAAAAACAGCTTGGACATGTGCATTTAAATAAATTTAAAAAAAAGGTTTCAGAATGTGTCAGTCTGTAAAAGTGATTTCAAAGTGTAAAAAGAGATTTTCACTTGGCCCGAAAAAAAAAGAGCAGTAAGTGTGCTTTCAAATTGGCAAAGAAATTTCGTTTTGGCACTAATGTGAAAACATGACTCTGTGTGCATAGAAGAATTATAGGCAGAAATTTATTGCGTCTTGCTCTGGTGATTTCACAGTTGCAGTAGATGGAAAAGAGGAGCGATTTTTTGGGGGAAGAAGCAGAGGCTTAGCACACACCCATGTGCTTGCCATGTATAGTCATGCACAGTAATTAGAAGCGAGTGGGGTTTTCAGGTTTAAGTCTGTAATGCAAATACATTCAGCATCACTAAGGCTGGTTGCCCCTGCTGGAGTGTAGGCAGTCACAGAGAATACACACGGTGGTGGTCTGAAAAAAAAACAGCTTGGACATGTGCATTTAAATAAATTTAAAAAAAAGGTTTCAGAATGTGTCAGTCTGTAAAAGTGATTTCAAAGTGTAAAAAGAGATTTTCACTTGGCCCAAAAAAAAAAGAGCAGTAAGTGTGCTTTCAAATTGGCAAAGAAATTTCGTTTTGGCACTAATGTGAAAACATGACTCTGTGTGCATAGAAGAATTATAGGCAGAAATTTATTGCGTCTTGCTCTGGTGATTTCACAGTTGCAGTAGATGGAAAAGAGGAGCGATTTTTTGGGGGAAGAAGCAGAGGCTTAGCACACACCCATGTGCTTGCCATGTATAGTCATGCACAGTAATTAGAAGCGAGTGGGGTTTTCAGGTTTAAGTCTGTAATGCAAATACATTCAGCATCACTAAGGCTGGTTGCCCCTGCTGGAGTGTAGGCAGTCACAGAGAATACACACGGTGGTGGTCTGAAAAAAAAACAGCTTGGACATGTGCATTTAAATAAATTTAAAAAAAAGGTTTCAGAATGTGTCAGTCTGTAAAAGTGATTTCAAAGTGTAAAAAGAGATTTTCACTTGGCCCGAAAAAAAAAGAGCAGTAAGTGTGCTTTCAAATTGGCAAAGAAATTTCGTTTTGGCAATAAAGTGAAAACATGACTCTGTGTGCATAGAAGAATTATAGGCAGAAATTTATTGCGTCTTGCTCTGGTGATTTCACAGTTGCAGTAGATGGAAAAGAGGAGCGAATTTTTGGGGGAAGAAGCAGAGGCTTAGCACACACCCATGTGCTTGCCATGTATAGTCATGCACAGTAATTAGAAGCGAGTGGGGTTTTCAGGTTTAAGTCTGTAATGCAAATACATTCAGCATCACTAAGGCTGGTTGCCCCTGCTGGAGTGTAGGCAGTCACAGAGAATACACACGGTGGTGGTCTGAAAAAAAAACAGCTTGGACATGTGCATTTAAATAAATTTAAAAAAAAGGTTTCAGAATGTGTCAGTCTGTAAAAGTGATTTCAAAGTGTAAAAAGAGATTTTCACTTGGCCCGAAAAAAAAAGAGCAGTAAGTGTGCTTTCAAATTGGCAAAGAAATTTCGTTTTGGCAATAAAGTGAAAACATGACTCTGTGTGCATAGAAGAATTATAGGCAGAAATTTATTGCGTCTTGCTCTGGTGATTTCACAGTTGCAGTAGATGGAAAAGAGGAGCGAATTTTTGGGGGAAGAAGCAGAGGCTTAGCACACACCCATGTGCTTGCCATGTATAGTCATGCACAGTAATTAGAAGCGAGTGGGGTTTTCAGGTTTAAGTCTGTAATGCAAATACATTCAGCATCACTAAGGCTGGTTGCCCCTGCTGGAGTGTAGGCAGTCACAGAGAATACACACGGTGGTGGTCTGAAAAAAAAACAGCTTGGACATGTGCATTTAAATAAATTTAAAAAAAAGGTTTCAGAATGTGTCAGTCTGTAAAAGTGATTTCAAAGTGTAAAAAGAGATTTTCACTTGGCCCAAAAAAAAAAGAGCAGTAAGTGTGCTTTCAAATTGGCAAAGAAATTTCGTTTTGGCAATAAAGTGAAAACATGACTCTGTGTGCATAGAAGAATTATAGGCAGAAATTTATTGCGTCTTGCTCTGGTGATTTCACAGTTGCAGTAGATGGAAAAGAGGAGCGAATTTTTGGGGGAAGAAGCAGAGGCTTAGCACACACCCATGTGCTTGCCATGTATAGTCATGCACAGTAATTAGAAGCGAGTGGGGTTTTCAGGTTTAAGTCTGTAATGCAAATACATTCAGCATCACTAAGGCTGGTTGCCCCTGCTGGAGTGTAGGCAGTCACAGAGAATACACACGGTGGTGGTCTGAAAAAAAAACAGCTTGGACATGTGCATTTAAATAAATTTAAAAAAAAGGTTTCAGAATGTGTCAGTCTGTAAAAGTGATTTCAAAGTGTAAAAAGAGATTTTCACTTGGCCCGAAAAAAAAAGAGCAGTAAGTGTGCTTTCAAATTGGCAAAGAAATTTCGTTTTGTGACTAATGTGAAAACATGACTCTGTGTGCATAGAAGAATTATAGGCAGAAATTTATTGCGTCTTGCTCTGGTGATTTCACAGTTGCAGTAGATGGAAAAGAGGAGCGATTTTTTGGGGGAAGAAGCAGAGGCTTAGCACACACCCATGTGCTTGCCATGTATAGTCATGCACAGTAATTAGAAGCGAGTGGGGTTTTCAGGTTTAAGTCTGTAATGCAAATACATTCAGCATCACTAAGGCTGGTTGCCCCTGCTGGAGTGTAGGCAGTCACAGAGAATACACACGGTGGTGGTCTGAAAAAAAAACAGCTTGGACATGTGCATTTAAATAAATTTAAAAAAAAGGTTTCAGAATGTGTCAGTCTGTAAAAGTGATTTCAAAGTGTAAAAAGAGATTTTCACTTGGCCCAAAAAAAAAAGAGCAGTAAGTGTGCTTTCAAATTGGCAAAGAAATTTCGTTTTGGCAATAAAGTGAAAACATGACTCTGTGTGCATAGAAGAATTATAGGCAGAAATTTATTGCGTCTTGCTCTGGTGATTTCACAGTTGCAGTAGATGGAAAAGAGGAGCGAATTTTTGGGGGAAGAAGCAGAGGCTTAGCACACACCCATGTGCTTGCCATGTATAGTCATGCACAGTAATTAGAAGCGAGTGGGGTTTTCAGGTTTAAGTCTGTAATGCAAATATATTCAGCATCACTAAGGCTGGTGGCCCCTGCTGGAGTGTAGGCAGTCACAGAGAATACACACGGTGGTGGTCTGAAAAAAAAACAGCTTGGACATGTGCATTTAAATAAATTTAAAAAAAAGGTTTCAGAATGTGTCAGTCTGTAAAAGTGATTTCAAAGTGTAAAAAGAGATTTTCACTTGGCCCGAAAAAAAAAGAGCAGTAAGTGTGCTTTCAAATTGGCAAAGAAATTTCGTTTTGGCAATAAAGTGAAAACATGACTCTGTGTGCATAGAAGAATTATAGGCAGAAATTTATTGCGTCTTGCTCTGGTGATTTCACAGTTGCAGTAGATGGAAAAGAGGAGCGAATTTTTGGGGGAAGAAGCAGAGGCTTAGCACACACCCATGTGCTTGCCATGTATAGTCATGCACAGTAATTAGAAGCGAGTGGGGTTTTCAGGTTTAAGTCTGTAATGCAAATACATTCAGCATCACTAAGGCTGGTTGCCCCTGCTGGAGTGTAGGCAGTCACAGAGAATACACACGGTGGTGGTCTGAAAAAAAAACAGCTTGGACATGGCATTTAAATAAATTTAAAAAAAAGGTTTCAGAATGTGTCAGTCTGTAAAAGTGATTTCAAAGTGTAAAAAGAGATTTTCACTTGGCCCAAAAAAAAAAGAGCAGTAAGTGTGCTTTCAAATTGGCAAAGAAATTTCGTTTTGGCAATAAAGTGAAAACATGACTCTGTGTGCATAGAAGAATTATAGGCAGAAATTTATTGCGTCTTGCTCTGGTGATTTCACAGTTGCAGTAGATGGAAAAGAGGAGCGAATTTTTGGGGGAAGAAGCAGAGGCTTAGCACACACCCATGTGCTTGCCATGTATAGTCATGCACAGTAATTAGAAGCGAGTGGGGTTTTCAGGTTTAAGTCTGTAATGCAAATACATTCAGCATCACTAAGGCTGGTGGCCCCTGCTGGAGTGTAGGCAGTCACAGAGAATACACACGGTGGTGGTCTGAAAAAAAAACAGCTTGGACATGTGCATTTAAATAAATTTAAAAAAAAGGTTTCAGAATGTGTCAGTCTGTAAAAGTGATTTCAAAGTGTAAAAAGAGATTTTCACTTGGCCCAAAAAAAAAGAGCAGTAAGTGTGCTTTCAAATTGGCAAAGAAATTTCGTTTTGGCAATAAAGTGAAAACATGACTCTGTGTGCATAGAAGAATTATAGGCAGAAATTTATTGCGTCTTGCTCTGGTGATTTCACAGTTGCAGTAGATGGAAAAGAGGAGCGAATTTTTGGGGGAAGAAGCAGAGGCTTAGCACACACCCATGTGCTTGCCATGTATAGTCATGCACAGTAATTAGAAGCGAGTGGGGTTTTCAGGTTTAAGTCTGTAATGCAAATACATTCAGCATCACTAAGGCTGGTTGCCCCTGCTGGAGTGTAGGCAGTCACAGAGAATACACACGGTGGTGGTCTGAAAAAAAAACAGCTTGGACATGTGCATTTAAATAAATTTAACAAAAAGGTTTCAGAATGTGTCAGTCTGTAAAAGTGATTTCAAAGTGTAAAAAGAGATTTTCACTTGGCCCAAAAAAAAAAGAGCAGTAAGTGTGCTTTCAAATTGGCAAAGAAATTTCGTTTTGGCAATAAAGTGAAAACATGACTCTGTGTGCATAGAAGAATTATAGGCAGAAATTTATTGCGTCTTGCTCTGGTGATTTCACAGTTGCAGTAGATGGAAAAAAGTAGCGAATTTTTGGGGGAAGAAGCAGAGGCTTAGCACACACCCATGTGCTTGCCATGTATAGTCATGCACAGTAATTAGAAGCGAGTGGGGTTTTCAGGTTTAAGACTGTAATGCAAATACATTCAGCATCACTAAGGCTGGTTGCCCCTGCTGGAGTGTAGGCAGTCACAGAGAATACACACGGTGGTGGTCTGAAAAAAAAACAGCTTGGACATGTGCATTTAAATAAATTTAAAAAAAAAGTTTCAGAATGTGTCAGTCTGTAAAAGTGATTTCAAAGTGTAAAAAGAGATTTTCACTTGGCCCGAAAAAAAAAGAGCAGTAAGTGTGCTTTCAAATTGGCAAAGAAATTTCGTTTTGGCACTTATGTGAAAACATGACTCTGTGTGCATAGAAGAATTATAGGCAGAAATTTATTGCGTCTTGCTCTGGTGATTTCACAGTTGCAGTAGATGGAAAAGAGGAGCGAATTTTTGGGGGAAGAAGCAGAGGCTTAGCACACACCCATGTGCTTGCCATGTATAGTCATGCACAGTAATTAGAAGCGAGTGGGGTTTTCAGGTTTAAGTCTGTAATGCAAATACATTCAGCATCACTAAGGCTGGTTGCTCCTGCTGGAGTGTAGGCAGTCACAGAGAATACACACGGTGGTGGTCTGAAAAAAAAACAGCTTGGACATGTGCATTTAAATAAATTTAAAAAAAAGGTTTCAGAATGTGTCAGTCTGTAAAAGTGATTTCAAAGTGTAAAAAGAGATTTTCACTTGGCCCAAAAAAAAAAGAGCAGTAAGTGTGCTTTCAAATTGGCAAAGAAATTTCGTTTTGGCACTTATGTGAAAACATGACTCTGTGTGCATAGAAGAATTATAGGCAGAAATTTATTGCGTCTTGCTCTGGTGATTTCACAGTTGCAGTAGATGGAAAAGAGGAGCGAATTTTTGGGGGAAGAAGCAGAGGCTTAGCACACACCCATGTGCTTGCCATGTATAGTCATGCACAGTAATTAGAAGCGAGTGGGGTTTTCAGGTTTAAGTCTGTAATGCAAATACATTCAGCATCACTAAGGCTGGTTGCCCCTGCTGGAGTGTAGGCAGTCACAGAGAATACACACGGTGGTGGTCTGAAAAAAAAACAGCTTGGACATGTGCATTTAAATAAATTTAAAAAAAAGGTTTCAGAATGTGTCAGTCTGTAAAAGTGATTTCAAAGTGTAAAAAGAGATTTTCACTTGGCCCAAAAAAAAAAGAGCAGTAAGTGTGCTTTCAAATTGGCAAAGAAATTTCGTTTTGGCACTAATGTGAAAACATGACTCTGTGTGCATAGAAGAATTATAGGCAGAAATTTATTGCGTCTTGCTCTGGTGATTTCACAGTTGCAGTAGATGGAAAAGAGGAGCGATTTTTTGGGGGAAGAAGCAGAGGCTTAGCACACACCCATGTGCTTGCCATGTATAGTCATGCACAGTAATTAGAAGCGAGTGGGGTTTTCAGGTTTAAGTCTGTAATGCAAATACATTCAGCATCACTAAGGCTGGTTGCCCCTGCTGGAGTGTAGGCAGTCACAGAGAATACACACGGTGGTGGTCTGAAAAAAAAACAGCTTGGACATGTGCATTTAAATAAATTTAAAAAAAAGGTTTCAGAATGTGTCAGTCTGTAAAAGTGATTTCAAAGTGTAAAAAGAGATTTTCACTTGGCCCGAAAAAAAAAGAGCAGTAAGTGTGCTTTCAAATTGGCAAAGAAATTTCGTTTTGGCAATAAAGTGAAAACATGACTCTGTGTGCATAGAAGAATTATAGGCAGAAATTTATTGCGTCTTGCTCTGGTGATTTCACAGTTGCAGTAGATGGAAAAGAGGAGCGAATTTTTGGGGGAAGAAGCAGAGGCTTAGCACACACCCATGTGCTTGCCATGTATAGTCATGCACAGTAATTAGAAGCGAGTGGGGTTTTCAGGTTTAAGTCTGTAATGCAAATACATTCAGCATCACTAAGGCTGGTTGCCCCTGCTGGAGTGTAGGCAGTCACAGAGAATACACACGGTGGTGGTCTGAAAAAAAAACAGCTTGGACATGTGCATTTAAATAAATTTAAAAAAAAGGTTTCAGAATGTGTCAGTCTGTAAAAGTGATTTCAAAGTGTAAAAAGAGATTTTCACTTGGCCCCAAAAAAAAGAGCAGTAAGTGTGCTTTCAAATTGGCAAAGAAATTTCGTTTTGGCAATAAAGTGAAAACATGACTCTGTGTGCATAGAAGAATTATAGGCAGAAATTTATTGCGTCTTGCTCTGGTGATTTCACAGTTGCAGTAGATGGAAAAGAGGAGCGATTTTTTGGGGGAAGAAGCAGAGGCTTAGCACACACCCATGTGCTTGCCATGTATAGTCATGCACAGTAATTAGAAGCGAGTGGGGTTTTCAGGTTTAAGTCTGTAATGCAAATACATTCAGCATCACTAAGGCTGGTTGCCCCTGCTGGAGTGTAGGCAGTCACAGAGAATACACACGGTGGTGGTCTGAAAAAAAAACAGCTTGGACATGTGCATTTAAATAAATTTAAAAAAAAGGTTTCAGAATGTGTCAGTCTGTAAAAGTGATTTCAAAGTGTAAAAAGAGATTTTCACTTGGCCCGAAAAAAAAAGAGCAGTAAGTGTGCTTTCAAATTGGCAAAGAAATTTCGTTTTGGCAATAAAGTGAAAACATGACTCTGTGTGCATAGAAGAATTATAGGCAGAAATTTATTGCGTCTTGCTCTGGTGATTTCACAGTTGCAGTAGATGGAAAAGAGGAGCGATTTTTTGGGGGAAGAAGCAGAGGCTTAGCACACACCCATGTGCTTGCCATGTATAGTCATGCACAGTAATTAGAAGCGAGTGGGGTTTTCAGGTTTAAGTCTGTAATGCAAATACATTCAGCATCACTAAGGCTGGTTGCCCCTGCTGGAGTGTAGGCAGTCACAGAGAATACACACGGTGGTGGTCTGAAAAAAAAACAGCTTGGACATGTGCATTTAAATAAATTTAAAAAAAAGGTTTCAGAATGTGTCAGTCTGTAAAAGTGATTTCAAAGTGTAAAAAGAGATTTTCACTTGGCCCGAAAAAAAAAGAGCAGTAAGTGTGCTTTCAAATTGGCAAAGAAATTTCGTTTTGGCAATAAAGTGAAAACATGACTCTGTGTGCATAGAAGAATTATAGGCAGAAATTTATTGCGTCTTGCTCTGGTGATTTCACAGTTGCAGTAGATGGAAAAGAGGAGCGAATTTTTGGGGGAAGAAGCAGAGGCTTAGCACACACCCATGTGCTTGCCATGTATAGTCATGCACAGTAATTAGAAGCGAGTGGGGTTTTCAGGTTTAAGTCTGTAATGCAAATACATTCAGCATCACTAAGGCTGGTTGCCCCTGCTGGAGTGTAGGCAGTCACAGAGAATACACACGGTGGTGGTCAGAAAAAAAAACAGCTTGGACATGTGCATTTAAATAAATTTAAAAAAAAGGTTTCAGAATGTGTCAGTCTGTAAAAGTGATTTCAAAGTGTAAAAAGAGATTTTCACTTGGCCCAAAAAAAAAGAGCAGTAAGTGTGCTTTCAAATTGGCAAAGAAATTTCGTTTTGGCACTAATGTGAAAACATGACTCTGTGTGCATAGAAGAATTATAGGCAGAAATTTATTGCGTCTTGCTCTGGTGATTTCACAGTTGCAGTAGATGGAAAAGAGGAGCGATTTTTTGGGGGAAGAAGCAGAGGCTTAGCACACACCCATGTGCTTGCCATGTATAGTCATGCACAGTAATTAGAAGCGAGTGGGGTTTTCAGGTTTAAGTCTGTAATGCAAATACATTCAGCATCACTAAGGCTGGTTGCCCCTGCTGGAGTGTAGGCAGTCACAGAGAATACACACGGTGGTGGTCTGAAAAAAAACCAGCTTGGACATGTGCATTTAAATAAATTTAAAAAAAAGGTTTCAGAATGTGTCAGTCTGTAAAAGTGATTTCAAAGTGTAAAAAGAGATTTTCACTTGGCCCAAAAAAAAAGAGCAGTAAGTGTGCTTTCAAATTGGCAAAGAAATTTCGTTTTGGCACTAATGTGAAAACATGACTCTGTGTGCATAGAAGAATTATAGGCAGAAATTTATTGCGTCTTGCTCTGGTGATTTCACAGTTGCAGTAGATGGAAAAGAGGAGCGATTTTTTGGGGGAAGAAGCAGAGGCTTAGCACACACCCATGTGCTTGCCATGTATAGTCATGCACAGTAATTAGAAGCGAGTGGGGTTTTCAGGTTTAAGTCTGTAATGCAAATACATTCAGCATCACTAAGGCTGGTTGCCCCTGCTGGAGTGTAGGCAGTCACAGAGAATACACACGGTGGTGGTCTGAAAAAAAAACAGCTTGGACATGTGCATTTAAATAAATTTAAAAAAAAGGTTTCAGAATGTGTCAGTCTGTAAAAGTGATTTCAAAGTGTAAAAAGAGATTTTCACTTGGCCCAAAAAAAAAGAGCAGTAAGTGTGCTTTCAAATTGGCAAAGAAATTTCGTTTTGGCAATAAAGTGAAAACATGACTCTGTGTGCATAGAAGAATTATAGGCAGAAATTTATTGCGTCTTGCTCTGGTGATTTCACAGTTGCAGTAGATGGAAAAGAGGAGCGATTTTTTGGGGGAAGAAGCAGAGGCTTAGCACACACCCATGTGCTTGCCATGTATAGTCATGCACAGTAATTAGAAGCGAGTGGGGTTTTCAGGTTTAAGTCTGTAATGCAAATACATTCAGCATCACTAAGGCTGGTTGCCCCTGCTGGAGTGTAGGCAGTCACAGAGAATACACACGGTGGTGGTCTGAAAAAAAAAACAGCTTGGACATGTGCATTTAAATAAATTTAAAAAAAAGGTTTCAGAATGTGTCAGTCTGTAAAAGTGATTTCAAAGTGTAAAAAGAGATTTTCACTTGGCCCGAAAAAAAAAGAGCAGTAAGTGTGCTTTCAAATTGGCAAAGAAATTTCGTTTTGGCAATAAAGTGAAAACATGACTCTGTGTGCATAGAAGAATTATAGGCAGAAATTTATTGCGTCTTGCTCTGGTGATTTCACAGTTGCAGTAGATGGAAAAGAGGAGCGAATTTTTGGGGGAAGAAGCAGAGGCTTAGCACACACCCATGTGCTTGCCATGTATAGTCATGCACAGTAATTAGAAGCGAGTGGGGTTTTCAGGTTTAAGTCTGTAATGCAAATACATTCAGCATCACTAAGGCTGGTTGCCCCTGCTGGAGTGTAGGCAGTCACAGAGAATACACAGGGTGGTGGTCTGAAAAAAAAACAGCTTGGACATGTGCATTTAAATAAATTTAAAAAAAAGGTTTCAGAATGTGTCAGTCTGTAAAAGTGATTTCAAAGTGTAAAAAGAGATTTTCACTTGGCCCGAAAAAAAAAGAGCAGTAAGTGTGCTTTCAAATTGGCAAAGAAATTTCGTTTTGGCAATAAAGTGAAAACATGACTCTGTGTGCATAGAAGAATTATAGGCAGAAATTTATTGCGTCTTGCTCTGGTGATTTCACAGTTGCAGTAGATGGAAAAGAGGAGCGATTTTTTGGGGGAAGAAGCAGAGGCTTAGCACACACCCATGTGCTTGCCATGTATAGTCATGCACAGTAATTAGAAGCGAGTGGGGTTTTCAGGTTTAAGTCTGTAATGCAAATACATTCAGCATCACTAAGGCTGGTTGCCCCTGCTGGAGTGTAGGCAGTCACAGAGAATACACACGGTGGTGGTCTGAAAAAAAAACAGCTTGGACATGTGCATTTAAATAAATTTAAAAAAAAGGTTTCAGAATGTGTCAGTCTGTAAAAGTGATTTCAAAGTGTAAAAAGAGATTTTCACTTGGCCCAAAAAAAAAGAGCAGTAAGTGTGCTTTCAAATTGGCAAAGAAATTTCGTTTTGGCAATAAAGTGAAAACATGACTCTGTGTGCATAGAAGAATTATAGGCAGAAATTTATTGCGTCTTGCTCTGGTGATTTCACAGTTGCAGTAGATGGAAAAGAGGAGCGATTTTTTGGGGGAAGAAGCAGAGGCTTAGCACACACCCATGTGCTTGCCATGTATAGTCATGCACAGTAATTAGAAGCGAGTGGGGTTTTCAGGTTTAAGTCTGTAATGCAAATACATTCAGCATCACTAAGGCTGGTTGCCCCTGCTGGAGTGTAGGCAGTCACAGAGAATACACACGGTGGTGGTCTGAAAAAAAAACAGCTTGGACATGTGCATTTAAATAAATTTAAAAAAAAGGTTTCAGAATGTGTCAGTCTGTAAAAGTGATTTCAAAGTGTAAAAAGAGATTTTCACTTGGCCCAAAAAAAAAAGAGCAGTAAGTGTGCTTTCAAATTGGCAAAGAAATTTCGTTTTGGCAATAAAGTGAAAACATGACTCTGTGTGCATAGAAGAATTATAGGCAGAAATTTATTGCGTCTTGCTCTGGTGATTTCACAGTTGCAGTAGATGGAAAAGAGGAGCGAATTTTTGGGGGAAGAAGCAGAGGCTTAGCACACACCCATGTGGACCACCATAGGAAAACCTCAACATTCTATTTTGAATAACTTTGGCGCCGGTCGACGAATCCTCGCGAATTTCTCAAAATAGGTGGGGCGCTACGCTCCGCTCCTACCCTGAAAGTCTCGGGGGGATCCGTCAAGCGGGGGCTGAGATAAAAGGGGGGTCCCAAAACGCGTTTTTCCCATGCATTTTTCCATAGGACCTTTAGAACGACCTACAGCCCGAACGGCTGAACAGAATTACTAGAAATTTGGCAGAGAGGTAGTCCCTAGGTCAAGGAAGTGCCTTTTGTAGGTTTGGTGTAAATCTGTTCAGTAGATTCTGAGAAAATAGCCTTTAAATCAATATATATATCTGAGCCAGCTTACGGTACGCTTACCGTACGCTTACGGTAAGCGTACGGTGGCGTGCGCGAGCGCGATTCTGATTGGCTCTTAGATCTTAGTAAACATTCGAATCGGCCGAAACCAGGAAGCGGCGGCCGCCATTTTGTGTATTTCACTCTGAAAAAAAAGAGTGAAAACAAAGAAAGGGGGCAATGAGGAGAGTTACAGACCCCCTAACAATTGTAAGGGGGTCAAAGAAGGACAGAAATGTACAAAAAAAACATTTATTGATTTTAAAAAAAATCACGGGGTACGCGTACGGTAAGCTCACGGTAAGCGTACGGTAAAAAAAATAAAAATAAATAAATGAAAATCAGATTTAAGAGTTTAGAAATTAGGGAGCTCTAAAAAGAGCTGTTGTGTTTATGGAGTCATTTTTTTAGTGGTACTTACAAGTAAGTACCGATGCAGAGTCTAAGGTTCAAGAGGAAGACTCTGTTCCCTTCATCATTGAAGTGCACACCATCTCCTCTATAAATGTCTTGCATGTCGTAACGCAAGTTGTTGTGGTAAATGGCACCCATACCATAGTCACGGAGGAAAGCAGAAACAGATTTGTTGACGTGCTTTCTTGCTTTGTCAATCTGTGGACAGAAATGATTGGACCAGTTCCATTTTTGCCTTTGGCATATGTTGGAAAACACAAAGGCAGTTTTAGGGAAAAGTGTAAACAGTTGTGCAAAGGTGTCCTTCATAAGCATTTCCAGACCTACCCCAGTCAAAGTGCCTAGGTCATTGCCACCACAGTGCACTATTATGAGGTCAGGGTGTTGGATTTGCATGAAGGATTTCACCAATGGCATCAATTGGTGCCACTTTAACCCTCTCTGACCAATCCATTTAATGTCTACATTTGGCAAAGCAAGGTCTCTCACCATATCTGTTTTCTCTGCAAACTTTTCACTCCAGAAGACATAGCTGTGCCCTACAATCCACACTGTGAACATCTTCAAAGGAGAACTGGATGCACTCAGGAGGTGTCTTTCAGTAGAATGGCAATATGAAAATAAAGACAGTTTGGAAATGGAGGCATACATATTTTTTACAAAACAAAAAGAACTGATTGGCTGTTTCATACCATTCTAGAAAAAAAACTAGGCTGTATGTGAAAATTAATAGAAGCATGTTTTGTATTGGTACAAAAAAATGTGTAACCAAAGAACAGTACTATGGATTTGCAGTTAGGATTGAAAAGTCAAGCACTCTTGCTCTGTGGAATTGAAACATTGTGTGTCGAACTTCTGACCTAACTGCACACAGCAGTGTTCCATGAGCTGTTGCTATGGTAGCAGGCAGAAGTCAAGTTGGGGGAAGGGTACTAGGCAGAAGTCAAGTTGGGGGCAGGGTACTTTTGGAAAAGGGTTGGTTTTCAACCAATAGAAATGTGTCATTACATTTGAAAAAAAGGGGGAAGCACTGAGATTTGAAACTTACATGTATATGTGTGGAAAAATAGAGGGAAAGTTTGCCATTATCTGGTTCTGCTGAGAGGAGAGAGGTGTACAGAACAGAGATCCTGGCTCTGATAATCTGCTGTTTGAGTGACACATTTCTTTCACAACTAACTAAATTTAAAGGTGAGTTTACAGTTTGAGAGGGGATGTATGTGGTAACTTAAGAAATGAATAATAGAAATGGGAATTGTTTTTGTTGTAGTTACACATGGTGGATTCATATTGTGTCAGTCTGTAAAAGAGATTTTCACTTGGCCCGAAAAAAAAAGAGCAGTAAGTGTGCTTTCAAATTGGCAAAGAAATTTCGTTTTGGGACTAATGTGAAAACATGACTCTGTGTCCATAGAAGAATTATAGGCAGAAATTTATTGCGTCTTGCTCTGGTGATTTCACAGTTGCAGTAGATGGAAAAGAGGAGCGAATTTTTGGGGGAAGAAGCAGAGGGTTAGCACACACCCATGTGCTTGCCATGTATAGTCATGCACAGTAATTAGAAGCGAGTGGGGTTTTCAGGTTTAAGTCTGTAATGCAAATACATTCAGCATCACTAAGGCTGGTTGCCCCTGCTGGAGTGTAGGCAGTCACAGAGAATACACACGGTGGTGGTCTGAAAAAAAAACAGCTTGGACATGTGCATTTAAATAAATTTAAAAAAAAGGTTTCAGAATGTGTCAGTCTGTAAAAGTGATTTCAAAGTGTAAAAAGAGATTTTTACTTGGCCCAAAAAAAAAAGAGCAGTAAGTGTGCTTTCAAATTGGCAAAGAAATTTCGTTTTGGCACTAATGTGAAAACATGACTCTGTGTCCATAGAAGAATTATAGGCAGAAATTTATTGCGTCTTGCTCTGGTGATTTCACAGTTGCAGTAGATGGAAAAGAGGAGCGATTTTTTGGGGGAAGAAGCAGAGGCTTAGCACACACCCATGTGCTTGCCATGTATAGTCATGCACAGTAATTAGAAGCGAGTGGGGTTTTCAGGTTTAAGTCTGTAATGCAAATACATTCAGCATCACTAAGGCTGGTTGCTCCTGCTGGAGTGTAGGCAGTCACAGAGAATACACACGGTGGTGGTCTGAAAAAAAAACAGCTTGGACATGTGCATTTAAATAAATTTAAAAAAAAGGTTTCAGAATGTGTCAGTCTGTAAAAGTGATTTCAAAGTGTAAAAAGAGATTTTCACTTGGCCCAAAAAAAAAAGAGCAGTAAGTGTGCTTTCAAATTGGCAAAGAAATTTCGTTTTGGCACTTATGTGAAAACATGACTCTGTGTGCATAGAAGAATTATAGGCAGAAATTTATTGCGTCTTGCTCTGGTGATTTCACAGTTGCAGTAGATGGAAAAGAGGAGCGAATTTTTGGGGGAAGAAGCAGAGGCTTAGCACACACCCATGTGCTTGCCATGTATAGTCATGCACAGTAATTAGAAGCGAGTGGGGTTTTCAGGTTTAAGTCTGTAATGCAAATACATTCAGCATCACTAAGGCTGGTTGCCCCTGCTGGAGTGTAGGCAGTCACAGAGAATACACACGGTGGTGGTCTGAAAAAAAAACAGCTTGGACATGTGCATTTAAATAAATTTAAAAAAAAGGTTTCAGAATGTGTCAGTCTGTAAAAGTGATTTCAAAGTGTAAAAAGAGATTTTCACTTGGCCCAAAAAAAAAGAGCAGTAAATGTGCTTTCAAATTGGCAAAGAAATTTCGTTTTGGCAATAAAGTGAAAACATGACTCTGTGTGCATAGAAGAATTATAGGCAGAAATTTATTGCGTCTTGCTCTGGTGATTTCACAGTTGGAGTAGATGGAAAAGAGGAGCGATTTTTTGGGGGAAGAAGCAGAGGCTTAGCACACACCCATGTGCTTGCCATGTATAGTCATGCACAGTAATTAGAAGCGAGTGGGGTTTTCAGGTTTAAGTCTGTAATGCAAATACATTCAGCATCACTAAGGCTGGTTGCCCCTGCTGGAGTGTAGGCAGTCACAGAGAATACACACGGTGGTGGTCTGAAAAAAAAACAGCTTGGACATGTGCATTTAAATAAATTTAAAAAAAAGGTTTCAGAATGTGTCAGTCTGTAAAAGTGATTTCAAAGTGTAAAAAGAGATTTTCACTTGGCCCAAAAAAAAAAGAGCAGTAAGTGTGCTTTCAAATTGGCAAAGAAATTTCGTTTTGGCACTAATGTGAAAACATGACTCTGTGTGCATAGAAGAATTATAGGCAGAAATTTATTGCGTCTTGCTCTGGTGATTTCACAGTTGCAGTAGATGGAAAAGAGGAGCGATTTTTTGGGGGAAGAAGCAGAGGCTTAGCACACACCCATGTGCTTGCCATGTATAGTCATGCACAGTAATTAGAAGCGAGTGGGGTTTTCAGGTTTAAGTCTGTAATGCAAATACATTCAGCATCACTAAG
Source organism: Triturus cristatus (assembly GCF_964204655.1). NCBI lineage: Eukaryota > Metazoa > Chordata > Amphibia > Caudata > Salamandridae > Triturus > Triturus cristatus. Next base: position 886,732,649 of record NC_140583.1, read on the forward strand.
GCTGGTTGCCCCTGCTGGAGTGTAGGCAGTCACAGAGAATACACACGGTGGTGGTCTGAAAAAAAAACAGCTTGGACATGTGCATTTAAATAAATTTAAAAAAAAGGTTTCAGAATGTGTCAGTCTGTAAAAGTGATTTCAAAGTGTAAAAAGAGATTTTCACTTGGCCCAAAAAAAAAAGAGCAGTAAGTGTGCTTTCAAATTGGCAAAGAAATTTCGTTTTGGCAATAAAGTGAAAACATGACTCTGTGTGCATAGAAGAATTATAGGCAGAAATTTATTGCGTCTTGCTCTGGTGATTTCACAGTTGCAGTAGATGGAAAAGAGGAGCGAATTTTTGGGGGAAGAAGCAGAGGCTTAGCACACACCCATGTGCTTGCCATGTATAGTCATGCACAGTAATTAGAAGCAAGTGGGGTTTTCAGGTTTAAGTCTGTAATGCAAATACATTCAGCATCACTAAGGCTGGTTGCCCCTGCTGGAGTGTAGGCAGTCACAGAGAATACACACGGTGGTGGTCTGAAAAAAAAACAGCTTGGACATGTGCATTTAAATAAATTTTAAAAAAAGGTTTCAGAATGTGTCAGTCTGTAAAAGTGATTTCAAAGTGTAAAAAGAGATTTTCACTTGGCCCGAAAAAAAAAGAGCAGTAAGTGTGCTTTCAAATTGGCAAAGAAATTTCGTTTTGGCAATAAAGTGAAAACATGACTCTGTGTGCATAGAAGAATTATAGGCAGAAATTTATTGCGTCTTGCTCTGGTGATTTCACAGTTGCAGTAGATGGAAAAGAGGAGCGAATTTTTGGGGGAAGAAGCAGAGGCTTAGCACACACCCATGTGCTTGCCATGTATAGTCATGCACAGTAATTAGAAGCGAGTGGGGTTTTCAGGTTTAAGTCTGTAATGCAAATACATTCAGCATCACTAAGGCTGGTTGCCCCTGCTGGAGTGTAGGCAGTCACAGAGAATACACACGGTGGTGGTCTGAAAAAAAAACAGCTTGGACATGTGCATTTAAATAAATTTAAAAAAAAGGTTTCAGAATGTGTCAGTCTGTAAAAGTGATTTCAAAGTGTAAAAAGAGATTTTCACTTGGCCCAAAAAAAAAAGAGCAGTAAGTGTGCTTTCAAATTGGCAAAGAAATTTCGTTTTGGCAATAAAGTGAAAACATGACTCTGTGTGCATAGAAGAATTATAGGCAGAAATTTATTGCGTCTTGCTCTGGTGATTTCACAGTTGCAGTAGATGGAAAAGAGGAGCGAATTTTTGGGGGAAGAAGCAGAGGCTTAGCACACACCCATGTGCTTGCCATGTATAGTCATGCACAGTAATTAGAAGCGAGTGGGGTTTTCAGGTTTAAGTCTGTAATGCAAATACATTCAGCATCACTAAGGCTGGTTGCCCCTGCTGGAGTGTAGGCAGTCACAGAGAATACACACGGTGGTGGTCTGAAAAAAAAACAGCTTGGACATGTGCATTTAAATAAATTTAAAAAAAAGGTTTCAGAATGTGTCAGTCTGTAAAAGTGATTTCAAAGTGTAAAAAGAGATTTTCACTTGGCCCGAAAAAAAAAGAGCAGTAAGTGTGCTTTCAAATTGGCAAAGAAATTTCGTTTTGGCACTAATGTGAAAACATGACTCTGTGTGCATAGAAGAATTATAGGCAGAAATTTATTGCGTCTTGCTCTGGTGATTTCACAGTTGCAGTAGATGGAAAAGAGGAGCGAATTTTTGGGGGAAGAAGCAGAGGCTTAGCACACACCCATGTGCTTGCCATGTATAGTCATGCACAGTAATTAGAAGCGAGTGGGGTTTTCAGGTTTAAGTCTGTAATGCAAATACATTCAGCATCACTAAGGCTGGTTGCCCCTGCTGGAGTGTAAGCAGTCACAGAGAATACACACGGTGGTGGTCTGAAAAAAAAACAGCTTGGACATGTGCATTTAAATAAATTTAAAAAAAAGGTTTCAGAATGTGTCAGTCTGTAAAAGTGATTTCAAAGTGTAAAAAGAGATTTTCACTTGGCCCGAAAAAAAAAGAGCAGTAAGTGTGCTTTCAAATTGGCAAAGAAATTTCGTTTTGGCACTAATGTGAAAACATGACTCTGTGTGCATAGAAGAATTATAGGCAGAAATTTATTGCGTCTTGCTCTGGTGATTTCACAGTTGCAGTAGATGGAAAAGAGGAGCGAATTTTTGGGGGAAGAAGCAGAGGCTTAGCACACACCCATGTGCTTGCCATGTATAGTCATGCACAGTAATTAGAAGCGAGTGGGGTTTTCAGGTTTAAGTCTGTAATGCAAATACATTCAGCATCACTAAGGCTGGTTGCCCCTGCTGGAGTGTAGGCAGTCACAGAGAATACACACGGTGGTGGTCTGAAAAAAAAACAGCTTGGACATGTGCATTTAAATAAATTTAAAAAAAAGGTTTCAGAATGTGTCAGTCTGTAAAAGTGATTTCAAAGTGTAAAAAGAGATTTTCACTTGGCCCGAAAAAAAAAGAGCAGTAAGTGTGCTTTCAAATTGGCAAAGAAATTTCGTTTTGGCACTAATGTGAAAACATGACTCTGTGTGCATAGAAGAATTATAGGCAGAAATTTATTGCGTCTTGCTCTGGTGATTTCACAGTTGCAGTAGATGGAAAAGAGGAGCGAATTTTTGGGGGAAGAAGCAGAGGCTTAGCACACACCCATGTGCTTGCCATGTATAGTCATGCACAGTAATTAGAAGCGAGTGGGGTTTTCAGGTTTAAGTCTGTAATGCAAATATATTCAGCATCACTAAGGCTGGTGGCCCCTGCTGGAGTGTAGGCAGTCACAGAGAATACACACGGTGGTGATCTGAAAAAAAAAAAAAGCTTGGACATGTGCATTTAAATAAATTTTAAAAAAAGAGCAGTTTGTGTGCATTCAAAATGGCAAAGAAATTTCGTTTTGTGACTATTGTGAAAAGAAATGTAGTAATATATTTAAATACAATAAAGGATTTTTTTTTTAGTTTTTTTCAGGTATTGCTGAAGAACAGTGAACAAAATTTAAGATGCCTACAAAATCTCGAGTTCAAAAAACGCTAAAAAAAAAACTATATTTGAGGACAACTGGAGGACCAAAGTTAGTAGAAGATGCTGATGTTGGGAAAAAGAAAAAATCTTCTGGTAAGCAAAAAAAACAATTCCTAAACAAAATATTGAAAACAAACAAAAATGTACAAAATGTCTGTTCTCGGAAAAATGTAACAAAACCTACAGAACAGCAAAAAATTGAGGATTTAGTTAATGCAAATATACCTTCTGCAATTGAAAAGTTTAACATAAACAGAAAAACAGCATTTAAAGAGATACGTAGAAAAATGTTTCAGAGAAGAGTTATGTCCAATTTGATAAAGGATATAAAGAAATATAAGCAAAAGGCTAAATATTATAAGAGAAAAAAAGAAATTGAAGCCATTGCAGCAAAAGCATTAGAATTAAAAAGGAAACTATTCATATTAATTTTGAATAGGATGCGTACATTAGATAAAATGGTTAATGTACTGAAATCACAAAGCAAAAGCAAAAGAGTAGTGAACAGAACAAACTTTTGTAAAGTGTTTTTAGGAAAGTGGATGCATAGTTCAAGTAGTGAACCTTTTTTTAATGAAGAAAGCTATTTTCAAAGTAATAGTTTGCTGCATGCAGTTGACACCAGAGGTCGTTCATACGAAGTAAAAAATGGTTGCATAATGGAGAAGGAGATAATGGTTCCAAGAGATGAGGTACAAGTGATGGCAGATGAGGCAATGGGGAGACGTCCTAAAGCCCCAGTGTACACTTGGAATTGTAGTAGTATTTGCACTGTGCGTCAGGAATCTATTGACAGATTTCGAGAGTTTCTAAGAGAATATAGTAAAAAAAGTGTAAAACAAAAGATTAAGGTGCTTCAAAGTCTGGATCCATGCAGAGTGAGAGAGAATACTGGTTTGCAGGGTCATTCTCTTGCTTGTCTATCTAGAAAAGTGTGCAATAGTGTTTTCCATCATTTTAGGATGCTGGCTGTTCATCATACTGAAATGAGAAAGTTTGTGAGACGGTTGTATTTTGCCAAAAGTCCAGCAATAAAGTTAAATGAATTGAATAGGGCTCTGTTCCGAGGAACGGTATCAGATGTAGAGAAGGTTGTTGATGAAATTCAGTTTTGTTACTTTGGTCCTGAACAAAACAGTGCAGAGAAGGACACAATAAATGAGGCAGAAGTGGAAGAGAATGTAGAACCCTCTGTAAGTAACACATTTAATGATCACATAACAAAATTTGCAATAGTCTCTAATGAAAGACCAAATGTTACTTGTATTTGTTGCCGCAGAACTCATTATAGAAAACAAACTAGGAATGTTGATCTCTACAGAAAGAGTGAAAATGAAGATAATTATAAGTGGATGGATTTTGCCACATATATATTTCTTGAAAATTGTTTTGAATTGGGTGAAGATCAGCGTATTTGCAAATACTGCTACAACAAGTTAGAGGAAAATAGAATGCCGACCAGAGCTGTACATAATAATTTAGAATTGGATGCTATTCCTGCTGAACTTTCTGAATTAAATACATATGAGTCTATACTCATTCAATGTGTTCATCCGTTCCAGACCATAGTACGTATGGAGCCCAAAACTGGTAAATTACCTCCTTCAGATTTACTGAGAGGTTTAAAAGGTAGAGTGGTGTATTTGCCCTTGGATTTGAAAAAAAATATGGAAACTATTGATGCAGATACTTTGGAAACTGAACCATTAATTATTCTGGTTAATGGTGTCCCTACAAAGAATAAGAAGATTTGGCAGGAGCTGGTAGATGTGCGGAAAGTACAAAGAGCAAATTTGTATTTGAAAAAAAATAACAAATGGTATGAATCAATTTATATAGAAGAAGAAGAAGAAGAAGAAGATTTACAAGGAGACACAGAAACACCAACTGGACAAATTGAAAAAGTGGACAAGTCAAAGGAAGAAGAAATTTATGAACATTTTAGCATACATCCTCTCCATTCGAAAGAAGTTATGGGAGACAATATTGATCTCTTTCAGATGAAGAAAGCAAAAGGAAATCCCGTGAGTGTATGGGAGGAGAGCTTGGAAGCTCGATGTTTTCCCCAGCTGTTTCCTAAAGGAAAAGGAGGACGATACGATGAACGTCCGGAACAGATTCCAGCTTCTGAGTATCGGACTACAAGACTATATGCTGAAGATCCCAGATTTCGACAAAGTATCCCTTATTTGTTCCATCTTTTATTTGAAAGCGACTTGTCTGCACTGTCTTATGCAGTAAATCACATTTTAAAAAGTGGAGTACATTTACAAAATGTGTCTGCTAAGGATTTTATGGAGAAAGTGCAGCACCGAGATGATCATTTGGAAACACAACTGATCAATCTGATGGCTTGTCAGCGTGGGACAAATGAATATTGGTACCGACGCCATGGTGAACTAAAATGCATGTTACGCAACTTAGGAACACCAACATGGTTCCTTACCCTAAGCTGCGCCGAGTACGCTTGGGATGATTTACTGGATTTTCTACGAGAGGCCAATTCAAACATTGAAAACATCGAATACAAGACAGCAGGAGAACTGTGCTCATTGGATCCGGTTAATGTTTGCAGATATTTCAATCATAGATTTGAGGCTATGATGTCCTTCATCTGCAATAAAAAAAATCCACCCCTTGGAGAAGTAGTGGATTTCTTTTGGAGAAAAGAGTACCAGGCAAGAGGTGCTCCTCATATTCATATGCTGCTGTGGATCAAGGATGCCCCAAAGTTTGGAACAGATACTGATGAAGCAGTGTTATCTTACATTGAAGAATATGCAACATGTGCTATACCTAAAAACACAGAAGAGAACAAGTTAAAGGAGCAAGTTCTACGTTTCCAAAGTCATCGGTGTGGAAAATACTGTCGACGGAAATACAAGAGCAAAGAAAAATACTACACTAAATGTCGATTTGGATTTCCTAGACCTGTTCTTACAAATGGAAGAGTCAACAGTTTTATGTCAGCTGTGAGACATACTATCACAAGAAAATCACCTAAGAATACCTACAACCTTAAAAGAAAAGAAGAATCAAAAAATATAAATGACTACAACCCAGTCATTTTATCCATGTGGAACGCTAACATGGATATACAGTATGTTGCTGACAATTCCATTGCTGTTGCTCGATATGTAACGTCTTACATTACGAAATCAGAAAAAACAGAATTGAAGGAAATGTGGGAAGAGATTTCTCACGAGAAGACTGTCAGTAAGAAGCTGTACAGTTTTAGTTTGAAGATGTTATCGCATCGAGAAATTGGATCCTACGAATGTTCAGATAGGTTATCTTCTGCAAGTCTCTACTCGAAGTCAAGAAGAATAATTTGGGCAAGTTTAGGCCTTGCAGCAATGAGAAATCGGGTACTGAAATCTGTTGGAGAAATTGAATATTTGGCTGAGAATGACCCAGAAAGTACAGACATATTGAAAACAAACATGTTGGACACATATTATCCCAAGAGAAGTCATCATCTGGAGAACATGTGTCTCTATGAAGTGCTGCAGAACTACATTTATTCACGGAAAGCTGCAGAAGACATCAACAGTGGAAAATATAAAGTTGTTGGTGAAGAAGGATGTTTGGTGAAGCAAACCAAAGGAAGTTTGATAAATCACCGGAAGCTGAGTTGCGACACTACCGACAAGAAAGAATTTTACTACTTGGCTCTTTTACAGTTTCTTAAACCATGGCGTACAGAGGATGAACTACTGGGAGAATTCCAGAGCTATGAAGATTCTTTTAATGCTTGCAAAGACAGCATACAATGCAGTACATTCTCAACTTATCTGCAAATGTTAAATGAAGAAATTGAACAGGAAACTACAATTGCAGCAGAAATAGCTAGAGACAGTTCTCAGGACAGCCAAAGTTCAGGAACATACAGTCAAGATCCCCTAGGACAACCAATCGTTGAAAATGAAGCATCAATAGCCATGAATGAAGTGGAAACGGCTATGAATCAAGCTCAAGAAGAATTTATAGACTTAGAAAATTTGGAAAGACAACTGAATCAAGAGCAGCAACAAATTTATGAAGAGATCAAAAACAAAATTGATCACAGATTTCTACATATCAAAAAAGAGTGCTCATGCACATCATTTCATCCAATCAGGATGTATGTAAGCGGACAAGCTGGCACTGGAAAAAGTTTCCTAATTAAAGTCATCAGAAGCTACCTAAAGCAAAAAACGGATTCTACTTTGTCTTGTGTGGTTACTGCTCCAACTGGGTTAGCAGCATATAACATAAAAGGAATCACCTTACATCGTTTGCTAATGTTACCAGTGGAGCATGAGAACAAAATACAATTCAACAAGCTAACTGGAGAAGCATCCTTAGAAGTGTCAAGAGTATTGAAGAAGATGCAAGTTCTCATTATTGATGAGGTGAGCATGGTATCAAACTTAATGCTTGCCTTTGTGCATTTAAGAATGCAGCAAATTTTGAAGACAGACTATGACGTGTTATTTGGTGGAAAACACGTCATAGTTTTTGGGGATCTTTTGCAACTTACTCCAGTTAAAGGACAACCAGTGTTTAATACTGTGACACATGAAGACACGAAGAAGTCATTGGGAAGCATTGGAAATACAAATATTTGGTCCTTCTTTGAGTACAAGGAACTTACAACTAATATGAGGCAAGCAAACGATGAAGAATATGGAAGTATTCTGAAAGATATCAAAATTGGACTACTCACAGAAGTTGGCAAAAAAGCATTACAGAGTCGGCTGCTACATAACTTATTTCCAAAGGAAGAAATAGTTGCAGAGAAAATATACAAGAATATTGCAGAAAACAAAAGTGTCATCTGCTTAATGCCAACTCTACGTGAATGCTCAATATTTAATGAGGAGCTTTTGAAATTGGAAAATGAAGACATCATGAAATTGGAAGCAGTGGACAAAATTGAGGATGGAAGAATTACTGTCACAGTAACAGGCAAACTGAAAAATAAATTGGACTCACTAGAGAAGAATATCTCCAAAACAGCAGGATCAGAAAAAAATCTATATGTTTGCATGAACTGTAGAGTGTTTTTAAGGAGAAATTTGGATGTTGAAAAAGGCTTAGTGAATGGAGCGATGGGAAGAGTTGTGGGTTTTATTAATTATCAGAAAAAAGATGGAATTGAATGTTTAAAAATAAAATTTGATCAGATAGAGGAAGTTAAAGACATTTGTCGTTGTTCAGTTCGTTTCATGCTTGTGAAAGACTTATATGTACGTAGGAAGCAGTTTCCGTTTTCACTAGCATATGCTGTAACTATCCACAAGTCTCAAGGATTGACTGTAGATTGTGCATTTGTGAACATTGGTTCAACTGTGTTCAAAGAAGGTATGGCATATGTAGCTTTGTCACGAGTCAAAACATTATCAGGTTTATTCATGATTGACTTTGATGATTCAAAAGTTAGTGCTGATACAAACTGTGTAAAGGAGTATAATAGATTAAGAAGAACCTATGCTCCTCATTTAGGTCAGTATCCTGTGTTGGAGAAACGTGTAGTTTCTCGTAAAAGGAGAAATGAGAATATCTGTAATGAAGATGTAGAGAAGAGGAAAAAAAAGAGGAGTGATGTAATTGCAAGCAAAAAGAATAAGGAAAATTAAGAACAGGTTGTAGGATGTCATTTTGAAAATAGCTCTGGTGTCAACTGCTACGCTAATGTAGTGCTGAATGTTGTATTTTATCTGGAAAGTTTGCAAGAGCAGATAATAGTAAATCAGGGAAAAAGATTCTGTTCAGAGCTCAGTCTCCTTTTTCAAAAGCTGAGTAAAGATAAAACTCAAATAGAAAGTGCTACTGACATTAGAAAACTTTTAGATGTATGTTCAGGACGAACACAGTTTTCTCAAAATGTACAGCAAGACGCACAGGAATTCTTGTTGTTTTTTCTTCAGGTAGTGGAAGAAGAAGGAGTTCCCATTGACATTTTTTTTGGTCTCTCTTATAAATGGGAACATTGTTGTGAAAATTGTTATAATATATGTGGCTCTATTGTTGATAATGAAAGGTTTATTTATTTGACATTGCCAGAGAGTAAAACAGTCACTTTTGCAAAATTAGTTAAAGATGCTAATCATAGCATGAAATGTGGTGAGTGTAATTCTGACATGTTTTCAACATTAATTTTAAGGGAATACGGACAGTATGTAATTTTAATGATGCAACGATGTAGAGCTGATGGTTCAAAATTGGATACTTTAATAAAGAAGTTTACAGGACAGCAATTATCAATTTCAGGAAAAACTTTTGTAACTGTTGCAATAATTTTCCATGATGGACCTACTGTTACTTCTGGACATTACACAGTTTATCTTAAATGTGAAAAAGGCTGGACACTGTGTAATGATTCCCAATTGATTTTCAAACAACGTTTGCCTTTTGATTTAGCAAATTCCTATCTAATCTTTCTGAAACCTAAATTTTAGAGAGACTTGGCAAGATGTGGACAAAATATTTTTACCATTTTACTGGATTACCATTGCAATTTTGTAGAAAAAATATTTTTTAAAATTATCATTTGGCCTAAAGGAAAGATAACCAATTGTAATGTGGACTTTTTAAATTTTTAATGCAATTTTGAAAAACCAATAATTTAGAGATAATCGGTAACTTCTGCACATTTTAAATTTTGGAATGCTATTGGACTGCCATTGGAAATTTTTACAAAAATGATTTAAAAAATTACTATTTGGCCATGTGGAAAAGTAAGCAATTCTATTGTGGACTAAATAAATTATTCAAAAAATTTTTGTGAACCAAAATGTTACAGAGAATCGGTGAGATCTGGACAGATTAAACTTTAGAATTTTAATGGTTTTCCCTTGGAAATTTATTCCAGGGAAAAAAAAAAAATACAATTTGGCCTAAAGGAAATAAAATCAGATGTATTTTGGAGTTATTTGAGATATAATATTGTGATTATACTCCTGAAACAAAAATATCAGACGGTATTTTAAAGAAAAAAGTATTGTTTTTAGATGATATTTTTTTAGAATAATATGCATTTCTGTAATGATAAGTTTAAGTGAGAAGAGATTCTGGGCTTTTTTAATACAATCTTTGAGATTGTTATTTTTTTTTGCCCGCTGTAAAATGATGAATGCAATTGCTTTCACAATTTATAGTGAAATGCAATATATTCTGAAAACAGCAAAAATAAGGCAAAAATATTTTTTGGTAAAAAATGTAAATATGTGTACTGTATTATAAAATGGTTTAAAGATATTAATACTTTTTTCTTTTTTTTCAGATCGATATAGAAAATTTTCGTAAACTACAACCATTTTAAAAACTATTTTTTAAAAAAACAAATGAATAAATATTTTTTTCAGTGAGTATGGTAAGTCAATAGTAATAATTGTAGTCTTTCAAGGACCTTGTAATGTGAAAAATGATTTTTAGTGTTTTTTTTAAAAAATAAAAAAAAAGGTACGCTTACCGTACGCGTACGGTAAAAAAAAAAAAAAAAGTTTTTTAAAAAAAATGTAAAAAAAAGATGAAAGATAAGGTTGGCTCTTAAAAGAACCGTTGTGTTCATGCAGGGACAGAGGAAAGGAACCATGGGAAAATCATTCAAAGCTACAAATGTGCTGATCTATTTTGTTATTCACTAGGGAAACACTGGTCTCCCTATAACAAATTAGAGCTTTACAAAATGTGCAATGAATATCAACCTTCCGAAATCGAGGGTTCATTTCCAGAGGGCCAGCAAAAGGAGATTCTCCCCCCACAGATGAAGGGCTCACCTGAGCTGCAGAAGAAGGAGTAAGCTCTGCAGGTGATGGTCCAGGCTGAGCTGCTGTGGATGTACTGGCTCGTCTTTCTGAAGAGTTACCTCCAAAAAGTTGAGCATGTGTCCTTTTGTGTACATCCTTGAGGTGCCTCATCATGGTGTGATTCCCAAAGGAATACTTCCTGTCAGGATTACCTCTAGAAAGTACACGCTGACACAGCTTGCAAGTAACTAAGGGTGCATTCACCTTTTGCTGGCCTTCTGGAAAAGTAAAATAATCCCAAACATAAGAAGGTTTTACTTTCCTCGCTCTCTGCCTCAAGACAGTGCTGCTGGTGCTAGCCTCACTCTCAGAAGAGCTCTGCTGTTCTGCCATCGTATCCCAAAGACAAACCAGCTCCTTCTCCCAAGGGATCACAAGCAGAAATGAGGGGAATGGGTGTGGTGTAGGAGAGTTCTAGAACTGAAAGTAGTTTCAACCAATCAAAAGTTGTGTTTCAAGATCACATGACCTACCGTACGCTTACGGTACGCTTACGGTACGCTTACGGCAAAAAGTACGCGTGCGCGTAAAAAAGACACGCGCTTGCGCGCATGCGCATAACAGTCATTTCCCGGCACTTCCGCGTAACGTGCGCGTGTTGCGTAAGCGCGCACGCGTCCCACGCGCAGTACGCGCGCTACGCAAAGTACGCAACTATACGCAAGCAGCGTAGATAGATTACGGACGGTGCGTAAACCGTACGCTTACCGTGAGCTTACGGTACGCGTACTATAAAAAAAAAAAAAAAAAAAAAAAAAATCTGGAAATAAATGTCACTTGTTTATTTTAAAAAATTTATATAAAATAAATATTTAATGATTTTAAAAAATTAAGCATAGTCTTTATAAAAGGTAAAAAATTAAATTAAAAATATGTTTGAAAAAAATGAAGAAAAAAAACAAAAAATAGCATTTAAAAAACCTTGCAAATTCACTGAAAAAAACATGGGTTTCACACACGTTATAGTTAGGAATTAGCATTTAAAAAACCTTAGAAATTCACTGAAAAAACCATAGGTTTCACACACGTTATAGTTAGGAATTAGCATTTAAAAAACCTTAGAAATTCAGTGAAAAAACCATAGGTTTCACACACGTTATAGTTAGGAATTAGCATTTAAAAAACCTTAGAAATTCAGTGAAAAAACCATAGGTTTCCCACATGTTATAGTTAGCTGGACATTTTACTCGTAAAAAACCAATGAAATTGCCCCGTTATAGTTAGTTCAGCTAACTATAACTCGCGCGCCCGCAATGCACTGCTGATGACGTCACATATTACATCACTCATGACATGGTCAGTGACATCACTCATGACATCACTGATGACATCTCAAATGACATCACTGATGACATCACTGATGACATCATCCTTGTGATAGAGTGGCAGACCTCCTCTCACCTTAATATAAGCTTTGATACACACATTCAAAAATAGAGACTAAAAATTTCAAAACAATGGACATACCAATACCAGTTACAACAACCTCTTCAGTAATTCTAAGATCCACATACTCATCCACTCATTCACCAACAGTCCTATACAGTCACTCATACATGTACTCACTCATCATATGTACTCATACATCTATACATCCTGTTACACAATGCCACTCATCCATAGAGTTACTCACACACATAGTCACTCATGCTAATAAAGAATAAAACATACATTTACTTGCATATACAGTAATACACACACCACCATACTTACTTCTACGGAAACTAACACATACTTAGTCTTTTAAACAATCACTTATAGAAACACATACTTATTCATACAGGAACTCTTTCAATCTCTCCCTCTCATATATACTCACATATATACACCAATACTCACATATACTAGTTTAAAACATATGTAGTTACTCCTGAAGACACTATTGAGACAGTCATTCACTCACTAACACACCCATACACACACTCATCCACCCATACAGTCCTGCACACATGCTGTCTTCAACACATACAAACAGTGAGTCACTCATTCATGCATCTATGCACTACGTAATACCCCCCACCGTACCATACAGACACTCAGACTGATACTCAAAAAAACAACTAATAACCTATATAGACACCCATGTAGCTACTCACCAACCCATGCAGCCACTTATACACAAAGTGAGAGATACACTTAATCAGTCAGTTACACAATCAATTTTTCAAAAACAAATCATCCATTTAGACACTTATATACCCATTTATTCTTCCATCGACCTTGAGATATACATATATAAAACATATGTAATTTTCAGAATAACACACATTCACTGGATGATGTCATCAGTGATGTCATCAGTGATGTCATTTGAGATGTCATCAGTGATGTCATGAGTGATGTCACTGACCATGTCATGAGTGATGTAATATGTGACGTCATCAGCAGTGCATTGCGGGCGCGCGAGTTATAGTTAGCTGAACTAACTATAACGGGGCAATTTCATTGGTTTTTTACGAGTAAAATGTCCAGCTAACTATAACATGTGTGAAACCTATGGTTTTTTCACTGAATTTCTAAGGTTTTTTAAATGCTAATTCCTAACTATAACGTGTGTGAAACCTATGGTTTTTTCACTGAATTTCTAAGGTTTTTTAAATGCTAATTCCTAACTATAACGTGTGTGAAACCTATGGTTTTTTCAGTGAATATATATATATATATATATATCCGCTTCTGCCTTGTGAGGAATAAAGCTGCTTTGATGATCGAGTGGGCTCGTGTGGATTCTTTTTTTGGCCAGGAATCAACTGTTTCGAAATATATATATATATATATATATATATATATTATCTGCTGGCAGTCGCCAGTAGATAGTTATAGTTAGGACCGTGTTTCCATAGGAAATACGCAACATTCTATTTGGAATAACTTTGGCGCCGGTCGACGAATCCTCGCGAAATTTTCAAAACTAATGGGGCGCTACGCTCCGCTCCTACCCTGAAAGTCTCGGGGAGATTCGTCTAGCGGGGGCTGAGAAAAAAGGGGGTCCCAAAACGCATTTTCCCCATGCATTTTCCAATAGGACCTTTAGTCGAAGGTACAGCCCGAACGGCTAAACAGAATTACTTGAAATTTGGCAGAGAGGTAGTCCTCAGGTCAGGCATGTGCCTTTTGCATATATGGTGTAAATCCGTTCAGTAGTTCCTGTGAAAATCAAAAGTAAAATCATATATATATCTGGACGGAGCCTAACCACACATCTCATTGTGAGATCTGATTGGCTGTCAGCACTTCATCCAAGAAGTGTTGGCAGCCATCTTGGGACCAATATACATGATAGCACCTCATTAAAAAGCATTGCAGTTATTAGAAGGTTTTAAGACTTTAGTTACATTATAAATCATTTGTTGATGGTACCATACTCATTTTAGGAATTGTGGTATGTTCTAAGGTGATTTTACCATGTAAAAAAGCCTTCGGCTGGGATATCATGAATCATGTTTGAGAGAAAACTATTTTCACATGCTTTTCCCACAGAGGTTTGGAAGGTGATCTATAAGCTAAACTGAGAGCATATTTTCTGTAAATTCACATTATCTTTCTCAGTCATGTGAGAATGAAGTCTGACATTCTCAGTAAAACATGTATATCCAACAAGGGCAGAGACTGTCAGTTGATTCCTTTGTGTTCTACTGCAGCTTCACAGAATGTTCCAAAGAACAACTAGAGCGCTAACAGTCTTACTTATGACAAAGGTATGGCACACCTGAAGCCATCTTGATTGGAATAAAGTGGTAACATTTAAAACATTGAATTTAAAAAGGAACAAAATGAGAGGGTTCGTTTTGCCACAGAATGTATGATTAGTGCTGCAGAAAGAAAAATTAGGGCACATTTTGAGTGACTTCTCAAATCCTCTTCTATTTCATTAAATAATTCTGAGATGCAGACTGAAACATGCACTTTCAATACCAGCAGCAGACTTCCCTGGTGAGCAGTAGCTTTACCACAGTGATCTAATGAGCAACTAGAGTGCTAACATTCTGAATTTATGGCAAATGTGTGACACATCTGAATGCCTTCTTCATTGAATCAAAGTAAAAAACTGACAGTATGCCTACTGAGGAGACTGCAGTAAATGAGGAAATTAGGAATCTTCATAACAAGGTTCCCAAGATGGCCACCAGAGACAAAAGAGCCTAAATGTAGCACAAATATCACCGAGATGTAGCCCAAGTATAGCCCAATGACAGAAATCCCAGAGTGTTTTAAAGAGCAACTAGAGCGCTAACAGTCTTACTTATGACAAAGGTATGGCACACCTGAAGCCATCTTGATTGGAATAAAGTGGTAACATTTAAAACATTTAATTTGCAAAGGAACAAAATGAGGGGGTTCATTTTGCCATAGAAATTATGATTAGTGCTGCAGATAGAAAACTTAGGGCACATTTTGACTTCTCAAATCCTCTTCTATTTCATTAAAAAGTTCTGACATGCAGACTGAAACATGCACTTTGAATACCAGCAGCAGACTTCCATGGTGAGCAATAGCTTTGCTACAGTGATCTAATGAGGAACTAGAGTGCTACCATTCAGAATTTATGGCAAATGTGTCACATCTGAATGCCTTCTTGATGGAACCAAAGTAAACAAGCATTGAAAATGCAATAGGTCTCGCCCTCGTTTAAGATAAAGCAATTCTGTTTATAATTAGGTGGCTTTTTAGCTTTGCTTTTATTAGTGTTTTTCAAAATGTCATATACATACCATGCATATGTATGCATATATGTATATGTATATGTTTGCATGAATTTATATTTATATAGATATGCAGATTATATGTTTATATATGTATATATATATACACACATACATATATAAATGCATATGCATATATATATGCATATATATATGTGCATATGTGTGCATGTACAGAGAGGTAGAGAGGTAGAGGTGTATAGGTAGAGGTGTAGAGGTAGAGCGATTGAGGTAGAGAGGTAGAGAGAAGTAGAGAGAGAGGTAGAGAGGTAGAGAGTAGAGAGCGAGTAATAGAGAGTAGAGAGTGAGTAGTAGAGAGTAGTAGAGAGTAGTAGAGAAAGTATCAGAGAGTGAGTAGTAGAGAGTAGTCGAGTGAGTAGTAGAGAGTAGTAGAGAGTGAGTAGTAAAGTGAGTAGTAGAAAGTAGTAGAGAGTAGTAGAGAGTGAGTAGTAGAGAGTAGTAGAGAGTGAGTAGTAGAGAGTGAGTAGTAGAGAGTAGTAGAGAGTGAGTAGCAGAGTGAGTAGTAGAGAGTAGTAGAGAGTGAGTAGTAGAGAGTAGTAGAGAGTGAGTAGTAGAGAGTGGTAGAGAGAGTAGTAGAGAGTGAGTAGTGGAGTAGTAGAGAGTGAGTAGTAGAGAGTAGTATAGAGTGAGTATTAGAGTGAGTACTAGAGAGTAGTAGAGAGCGAGTAGCAGAGAGCAAGTAGTAGAGAGTGTGTAGTAGAGAGTGAGTAGTAGAGAGTGAGTAGTAGAGAGAGTAGTAGAGAGTGAGAAGTAGAGAGAGTAGTAGAGTAGTAGAGAGTGAGTAGTAGAGTGAGTAGTAGAGAGTAGTTGAGAGCGAGTAGTAGAGAATCAGTAGTGGAGAGTGAGCAGTAGAGATTAGTAGAGAGTGAGTAGTAGAGAGTGAGTAGTAGAGAGTGAGTAGTAGAGAGTAGTACAGAGTGAGTAGTATAGAGTAGTAGAGTGAGTAGTAGAGAGTGAGTAGTAGAGAGAGAGTAGTAGAGAGTGAGTAGTAGAGTAGTAGAGAGTGAGTGGTAGAGAGTAGGAGAGAGTAGTAGAGTGAGTAGTAGAGAATAGTAGAGAGTGAGTAGTAGAGCGAGTAGTAGAGAGTAGTAGAGTAGTAGAGAGTGAGTAGTAGAGAGTGAGTAGCAGAGAGAGTAGTAGAGAGTAGTAGAGAGTGAGTAGTAGAGAGTGAGTAGTAGAGAGTAGTAGAGAGCGAGTAGTAGAGAGTGAGTAGTGGAGAGTGAGTAGTAGAGAGTGAATAGTAGAGAGTGAGTAGTAGAGAGAGAGTAGTAGAGAGTGAGTAGTAGAGAGTAATAGAGTGAGTAATAGAGAGTGAGTAGTAGATAGTAGAGAGTAGTAGAGAGAGAGTAGTAGAGAGTGAGTAGTAGAGAGAGAGTAGTAGAGTAGTAGAGAGTGAGTGCTAGAGAGCAGCAGAGAGTAGTAGAGTGAGTAGTAGAGAGCAGTAGAGAGTGAGTAGTAGAGAGTGAATAGTAGAGAGTAGTAGTAGAAAGTAGTAGAGAGAGAGAGTAGTAGAGAGTGTAGTAGAGAGTGAGTAGTAGAGAGTAGTAGCGAGTGAGTGGTAGAGAGTGAGTAGTAGAGTAGTAGAGAGTGAGTGGTAGAGAGTAGTAGAAAGTAGTAGAGTGAGTAGTAGAGAGTGAGTAGTAGAGAGTGAATAGTAGAGAGTAGTAGAGAGTGAGTAGTAGAGAGTAGTAGAGCATGAGTAGTAGAGAGTGAGTAGTAGAGAGTGAGTAGTAGAGAGTAGTAGCGAGTGAGTAGTAGAGAGTGAGTAGTAGAGTAGTAGAGAGTGAGTAGTTGAGAGTGAGTAGTAGAGAGTGAGTAGTAGAGAGTAGTAGAGAGTGAGTAGTAGAGAGTGAGTAGTAGAGAGAGAGTAGTAGAGAGTAGTAGAGAGTCAGTAGTAGAGTAGTAGAGAGTAGTCAGTCAGTGTCAGTCAATGTCAGTCAATGTCAGTCAGTCAGTGTCAGTCAGTCTGTCAGTGTCAGTCAATCAGTGTCAGTCAGTGTCAGTCAATCAGTGTCAGTCAGTCAGTGTCAGTCAATCAGTGTCAGTCAGTCAGTGTCAGTCAATCAGTGTCAGTCAGTGTCAATCAGTGTCAGTCAGTGTCAGTCAGTCAGTGTCAGTCAGTCAGTGTCAGCCAGAGCAGCTCTGCTGACCTGGTTCTCTGGCTCTAAAGCAGCTCTGCTGACCTGGTTCTCTCTCTCTAAAGCAGCTCTGCTGACCTGGTTTCTCTGGCTCTACAGCAGGTCTGCTGACCTGGTTCTCTGGCTCTAGAGCAGCTCTGCTGACCTAGTTCTTATGCTACAGAGCAGCTCTGCTGATCTAGTTCTCTGGCTCTACAATAGCTCTGCAGACCTGGTTCTCTGGCTTTAAAGCAGCTCCGTTGACCCAGTACTATGGCTCTGAAGCAGTTCTGCTGACATGTTTCTCTGGCTCTATAGAAGCTCTGCTGACCTGGTTCTCTCCCTCTAAAGCAGCTCTACTGACCTGGTTTCTCTGGCTCTGCAGCAGCTCTGCTGACCTGGTTCTCTGGCTCTAGAGCAGCTCTGTTGACCTGGTTCTTAGGCTCTAGAGCAGCTCTACTGACCTGGTTCTCTGGCTCTAAAGCAGCTCTGCTGACCTGGTTCTATGGCTCTAAAGCAGCTCTGCTGATTTGGTTCTCTGGCTCTAGAGTAGCTCTGCTGACCTGGTTCTCTGGCTCTAAAGCAGCTCTGCTAACCTGGTTCTCTGGCTCTAAAGCAGCTCTGCTGACCTGGTTCTCTCCCTCTAAAGCAGCTCTGCTGACCTGGTTTCTCTGGCTCTACAGCAGCTCTGCTGACCTGGTTCTCTGACTCTAGAGCAGCTCTGCTGACCTAGTCCTTAGGCTCTAGAGCAGCTCTGCTGACCTGGTTCTCTGTCTCTACAGCAGCTCTGCTGACCTGGTTTTCTGCACTCACGACGCACGCACCCGACTTCGCGAAAATATATTTAAAAATAATATAAGTTTCTTATAAGTACAAATATATTATTTTGATGAATATCTTACATAATCTCTTGCCTTAATATATATATTAAAGACACATACATATCATTTTGGAACATACATTTTTTTTGCGGGAGTTGCGCACCCAGCGCGCCCCAGCACGTATATGATGTCACGCGGGACCCGCAAGCGCGCAAACATCTCGTACCGTAATGCGCATGTGTCATGAATGCGCGGGAGCAGGAGTCGCAGACTGGTCGCATAACAATTGCGCATATCACGTGATATTAATTGTATATGATGTAACTGAAAAACATGCAGCCGTCGCACACCATACGCGGATCCTTCATGACTTTTCTAAAATGGCGGCTAGAATGCACGCACCTACCGTGATGTGTACACTTTAAGTGCGCGACTGCGAAAAAAATTGGAATTTTTTTTAAAGAAAATGATATAAATATATTAAAATACAAAATGAAAACAAGAAAATTAATCAATATTTCAGTTTTAATTAAAAAATGTTTTTTTGCAATTTTCTGAAAAATATATGTTATTTAATGAATAAAATATTTATAAATAAACAGTTAAAAAACTGTAGAAAATCAGTACAAAAAATAGATATAACTACTATCACACTTAAAAGTTAGCATTTAAAAAAACCTTTGAAATTCACTGAAAAAAAACATAGTTTTCAGAGACGTTATAGTTAGAAATTAGCATTTAAAAAACCTTAGAAATTCACAGAAAAAAACATAGGTTTCAGAGGTGTTATAGTTAGCTGCCCATTTCACTCGTACAAAACCATAGAAATTCCTCCGTTATAGTTAGTTCTGCTAACTATAACTCACGCGCCCGCAATGCACTGTTGATGATGTCACATATTGCATCATTCATGACATGGTCAGTGGCATCACTGATGACATCACTGATGACATCTCAAATGACATCACTGATGACATCATCCACTTGACAATCCGATACACCACATCATACACTAGTATAACCTTTCATCACTCACTGTAAAATACAGAGTACTATATTTGAAACCATTGATACACCAATACCAGTTACTACATACCCACTCACTGATTCCTAAGTCTACACACACAACTACCCATTCAACAACAGAATCATCTATACATGCAGTCATTAATTAATAGAACACTATCAAATGCACTTATACACATATATAGACATTAACACATCAGCAGTCATCTTAGTCGGTTATGCAGTCATCCTACTCACACATGAAAAAAATGTATCGCACTTAAATTTACTCACTTACACAATTATCCAACGACACCTCATTTATTCAAACACATAGTAACTCATCGTTAATATGTTAAAAAAGCACCATTACAATTATACACTCATTCATATATTTACTCTAACAATCACTGACTCTTACACAAACCTATTTATATACACCAACTCTCACATACAATGCCTTTTATTTTTTTACTTTGTTGAAGATGTACGACTAAAACATATATTCGCTCACCAACACACAAATAAATACACTCAGTCACCCAAACAACTGTTTCCACATGCACTCTTAAACCCATACACCTAGTCAGTCAACCATTCACACATCTATGCATAGAGTTACACACACCCCATCCAACCACACACAAACTCAGTGTCCCATACAAATACTCACCCAATTAATCGCCCAGTTAATCAATAACTAATATACACACTCATGTAGTTAGTGACCAACTGAGCCAGCATGTTATACAACAACAGAGACAGTGCTGCACACATTCACATAGTTTAGTTACTAATCCATGTATTAAGTGAGACACTTTTAATTACTCACTTAAAAAGACAGTCAGACAGCTACTAAATACTCCATCTAGAAAGTTATATATCCACTCAATCTTCAATACAGATTGGTATATATATAATACATATTTAAATTTCAAACTAAACCACATTCAGTGGATGATGTCATCAGTGATGTCATTTGAGATGACGGGCGCGTGAGTTATAGTTAGCAGAACTAACTATAACGGAGGAATTTCTATGGTTTTGTACGAGTGAAATGGGCAGCTAACTATAACACCTCTGAAACCTATGGTTTTTTCTGTGAATTGCCAAGGTTTTTTAAATGCTAATTTCTAACTATAACGTCTCTGAAACCTATGTTTTTTTTCAGTGAATATATATATATATATATATATGTATATATATATATATATATATATATTCACTGAAAAAACCATAGGTTTCACACATGTTATAGTTAGCTGGACATTTTACTGATAAAAAACCAATGAAATTCCCCCGTTATAGTTACTGTAGGCAACTATAACTCACGCGACCGTAATCCTCTGCTGATGCTAATACTGTATTTAGACACTTATTTGCCCATGTCTTCTTCCATTAAATTTTAGCTATACATATATTACAAATATTTTTTTTTCATAAAGACACATATGTCATCAGCAGAGGATTACGGTCGCGTGAGTTATAGTTGCCTACAGTAACTATAACGGGGGAATTTCATTGGTTTTTTATCAGTAAAATGTCCAGCTAACTATAACATGTGTGAAACCTATGGTTTTTTCAGTGAATTTGTACGGTTTTTTAAATGCTAAGTTACTTTACGCCATTTGTGGCGTGCGCGCCCACTTAACGCATTTCGTTCCATGCGCGCACGGTGCGCTTCGCGCACCGTGCGCGCACAGTGAGCACGCGGTGCGCTTCGCGCACCGCGTGCCCACATTACGCTAGATGGGCCATGAACGCACGATGCGCTTCGCGCACCGTGCGCACATGGAGGACATATGAAGAGCAAAGTCTTAAATCTGCTTTTCATTTTTTTTTTTTTATTTTTTTTACCGTACGCTTACCGTAAGCTTACGGTACGCGTACCCCGTGATTTTTTTTAAAATCAATAAATGTTTTTTTTGTACTTTTCTGTCCTTCTTTGACCCCCTTACAAATGTTAGGGGGTCTGTAACTCTCCTCATTGCCCCCTTTCCTTGTTTTCTCTGTTTTTTTTCTGAGTGAAACACACAAAATGGCGGCCGCCGCTTCCTGGTTTCGGCCGATTCGAATGTTTACTAAGATCTATGGGCCAATCAGAATCTCCTTCACGCACGCCATGTTTCTTCCGTACGCTTACCGTAAGCTTACCGTACGCGTACCCCGTGATTTTTTTTAAAAATCAATAAATGTTTGTTTTGTACTTTACAGTCCTTCTTTGACCCCCTCACAAATGTAAGGGGGTCTGTAACTCTCCTCATTGCCCCCTTTTCTTGTTTTCACTCTTTTTTTTTCAGAGTGAAACACAGAAAATGGCGGCCGCCGCTTCCTGGTTTCGGCCGATTCGAATGTTTACTAAGATCTAAGAGCCAATCAGAATCGCGCTCGCGCACGCCACCGTACGCTTACCGTAAGCGTACGGTAAGCGTACCGTAAGCGGGCTCAGATATATATATTGATTTAAAGGCTATTTTCTCAGAATCTACTGAACAGATTTACACCAAACCTACAAAAGGCACTTCCTTGACCTAGGGACTACCTCTCTGCCAAATTTTGAGTAATTCTGTTCAGCCGTTCGGGCTGTAGCTCGTTCTAAATGTCCTATGGAAAAATGCATGGGAAAAATGCGTTTTGGGACCCCCCTTTTATCTCAGCCCCCGCTTGACGGATCCCCCCGAGACTTTCAGGGTAGGAGCGTAGCGTAGCGCCCCACCTATTTTGAGAAATTCGCGAGGATTCGTCGACCGGCGCCAAAGTTATTCAAAATAGAATGTTGAGGTTTTCCTATGGAAACGTGGTCCTAACTATAACTACCTACTGGCGACCGCCAGTAGGTAATATATATATATATATATTTAAGGCAGCTCGTAATTCTTTTCCTATTAGGAAATCACGGGTGCAGACCACTTGTTATACCAACAGTTTCCGTTTATTTCCCTTTCACAATTTCAAGACGCGTTTCGGCCGTCCAAGCGGCCTTGATCACCTGACCTGATATATATATATATATAGGATCACCAGAAGACAACAACCACAATATCTGGATAATATATACATACACTTACCTTATACTTAAATGTAAAACACAAATGCCTTTACAATTCATGCTTTTACTACCAAATTCGTTATAAAGCATATGTATTGTAATGGCATGCGTTGTGATAGCAGTACATTATAATGGCACTTACATTGTAATGGCACGGTATGTAATAGCATGCGTTCTGAAAATGTAATTGTAAAGGCTGTTTCCCCTGGTCCAGCACAGCGATGGAGGTAGAAAAAGTGGCAGTGCCTCCTACAGCACAGCAGCTCTTCTTCCAGGCAGAATGTCCCTGGTTCCCGCAAAGTTTTGCTTTGGTGGTGTCAGGGGTGTAGTACTCATTTTGACATCTAATGGCATGAAACATGTCGACCGTTATACTCACTTAAAACTTGATGAGACTACGAGGATCTCTACGTTCATGTGCTACTGTTTTTAATCATGATATGTAACCCGCCAATTAAAGTTGGTTCAGCGGGCTCCCATAGTATTTCTAATCCACATATTTCCCACACCTTACTCACCTTGTATATACACCACACATTCCACACACACCTCTTCATCGACGGCCAAGACCACGGACAAAAAGATCTCCTGCAAAGAGCCCCCCATGCGAGGCCCATTGGACATTGCAGCGTCGGCCCATCGAGGAGCTGCCCTATGATGAAGCATGACACCTTTTGGGGTGTGTGAGGGCCCTTGCTTCTTATAGGAGCTACAACCATATTTGAAGCTGCTAGAGGTACTGCTGGGGCAATTCTCTCTACCTGTGTCGATGATGCTTCTGCCTAACTTAGAGAACTTTCTACATTCGGGGCGTGTTCGTTTAGGCTACATAGAAACTAATATCTATTCTCCACTGGGACTCCAAATATTACCTCAGTGCCCTAAATCCCTCCCCTTGTGGCCAAAGAAGGATCTCCCCCAGTGCATCCCCAGGTGGCAGGAAATGATACATTCTTATCCCAGTATGGTATTGAATTCTTCTCTCTCTGCTGGTAAAGTTCCACTTAGCTGTAAACAGGCCAAAATACTTCCACTTTAAAAAAAACCTTTGGTTGACCATAATGATCCAGCCAGCTATAGGCCGATATCTCTCCTTCCGGCTCTTTCAAAAGTTCTGGAAAAACACATTAATATAGTTATTTTAAATCATGCAGAGAGCCACAATTTGTTGCACCCTTCTCAATCTGGCTTCATGGCCAACTTTAGCACTGAGACTGCCCTATTGGAAGTAACTGAGTGTATTAGAGGAACACTGGTTCAGGGTGGAAGGGCTGTCCTGATATTGCTTGGTCTGCCGGCAGCATTGGATACTGTCCTGCACGAGACATTGACAGATTGAGAAACCTGGGAATGAGCAGGACAGTATTGACCTGGCTGAACTCTTTCCTGCAGGACAGAGCAGAGGAGATATGGCTTCCCCCTTTTTCAACGCCTATGTCAGGCATGAGGGTTGGAGTTCCTCAGGGCTCAATTCTTAGCCCTACTCTTTTAATCTGTACTTGTCCCCCTAGGCATACATAGTAGAGTCAAAAAGTGCAAAGATCATATCCTACGCGGATGACACACAACTGATTTTCACCTGTGAAAAAGGAGCAGATTTTGGCGGTGTAAATATTAGAGCCTGTCTCTCTAAGGTTTTCCAGTGGCTTAAGGCAAACCAGCTCAAATGCAACTCAGATAAATCCTAGATTGTCTTCTTTGGCCAACCTGCTGTCAGCAACTGGAACGCAAAGTGGCCTGAAGAATATTCGCCACCGAGCAGTCAGTTGTAAGAAACCTTGCAGTTTTGCTGGATAACGCCTTGTCCATGAAGTCTCATCTTGCGTATGTTGAAAAAATGTCTTCCTCTCTTGACAATAGAGTCTAGGAAAATACTGGTCCAGGCCTTGGTGACATCAAGACTGGACAACGCAAATGGCTTGTATTTGGGTCTTCCCTTTTACCTTGTACAGCACCTCCAAGTAGTACAAAACGCCGCAGCTAGGGTGATCCTCCAACCTAAACCCATACCCGCTTCTTCCAGCTGCCTTGATTTTCCTGCTACCATTGGTCCAAGGAGGACCACAGGAACCACACTGCCCTGCTCCACCGGCGCCCAGTGCAGCGTCAGCAGATAGCGGCTGGAGGCGCTTCAAAACCAGACACGGGATCCCGCAGCGCGGGTCACGCTTCTTCCAGCTTCCTTGATTTTCCTGCTGCCATTGGTCCAAGGAGGATCACAGGAACCACACTGCCCTGCTCCACCGGCACCCAGTGCAGTGTCAGCAGATAGCTCCTGGAGGCGCTTCAAAACCGGACGCGGGATCCCGCAGCGCGGGCCATGCATGGGCATGCCCCGCCCGGGCCAAGGGCGGGCCCGTCAGAGCCTGGAGGAGGATGGGCTGGGCCTCCCCCTTAACATCTGGATACCCAGACATTGGTGTGGAAACAAGCAGTAGCGTGCAGGTACTGTCGCACAACATTCGCACTCATTTGTGGGGGGTTTGTTTTTGAGTTTGCTTTTGCGAGATCCAGTGCCTCAAGGCAAAATAATGAACAAGCAAAAGGGAGTTGTGGGAACATTGGATGCGTTCTTAGTCAGGGCAGAGAAAGTACTGTCCCATGAAATTGAAATACCAGAACGTCGTCTCTCTTTGGACCCAGCGAACTTTCAGAGACGGTCCTCGTTGGATATCTCTGGCCCTGATTTGGGGGCTCCTACACACAGATCATTACCTACAACGCCTCTAAATGTTCCATTAAATCCTCCTGTGATAGTTATGGAACATCCACTATCTATGACTCCAGAAGCACCCGGCACTATCACTAGAGCGCGGGGCTGTAAATCCTCCGATGCAAGAAAAACGCAAGAGCTACCAGATAAACGTAAGCGGGGTACAGGTGTACAAAAAACCAAGAACACAAAGGGATCCCATTTTGAAAACCAAGTTAAAAATGCTAAATCACTAGATACAATGAAAACAATTGTGATTGGCACTCAGAGTGATCTGGTTCTTTGCTCCCCCATGTCAAATCATGAAAGCACTGTGGACGCTTCAACTGTTACTCATGTTATTGCCGAGAACGCTGTAGTAGGAACAACGCTAGCTCAGATTAATGATATGATTGAAAATAAATGTACAATACTATCGAAAATATTGTAACAAATGGACACTGCTATAAATAGCCTTACTACCAGTGTGAAACATAGCAGGTCAGAAACAGAGGGAAAAATTGCGGAGCCACAGTCTAGCAGTGGGGAATCAAGTTTGAGTAAGTGCTTAAATAAAAGGGATGTAACCGAGAAGAAAGTTTACACAGTGAATTCTGCCCGGTCAAGTGGCATGCCTAATTGCATCAATACAACTTCATTGACATCGCCAGAGCGAATTAATGCTCACTTTTCTCATGATGACCCTCCAAATTCTACTTTAGTGAGGAAAAATGTTGGGCCGCAACCACTATTAAATCTGGATGGAAGACGCATAAGAGCTCAAGCTACTGGGCCAAACCAAGAAGATCTCTCCACTCTGATTACATTAGGCTTACCCCCAGCTGCCAAGCCGTATATGATCATTTTAGCAAATGTACCCAGATTGCCTACTGGGTTAGGTCTTCACGATCAACAACCAGACAACTACAATTATCTGTATAATATTCCAGTCCACAACAGGTTTGATAATCTCCCCAATCTAGAAGATGTGGACTGACTGTCTCAAGAACAAACAAACCAGCAGACACATGCCAAAATTGAAACGAATATGACTGGGGAAAAACATAATTTGTTCCCCAACGTAGGGCCAGTGATAATACAGGCCGCCCCCATCAACGGAGAAGTTTCTGACATCTCGATAACGAGTTGTGCGAGCCCTACTATATCAATTATACATACTAGGTCAGAGACTCCTGACTTTTTGCAGTTCTTACCGATAGTTCCTAATTTGGGAGCACTAGCAAAAGACCCATGGGCAAGCAGGATACATAACTGCCAGTTTCTGTTTTGGAATATAGCAGGTATAAAAACTAAGGTGAACAACCAAATATGGTGTGATTTTGTGAAGAAATTTGAAATAGTTAGCGTACAGGAGACCTGGGCTGAGGATCCGGTTTATATAAACGGATTCAGGACATATCATACACCGGCTACTGCATAGACACACTGCAGAGCCAAGGGGGGCCTTATCACTTTTGTATCAAACCACCTGAACTTGACAAAAATTAGGATGATTGGCGGTGATTCATATTTTCAGGTTTTGTTATTTGATATTGATAAATCATTGAGTTTGGTGTTAGTAAATTTCTATAATAATGCCCCACACCATAGACTCGAGGGCATATTGAGGATGATAGGTACTACCGTACAAAATATTCAGGCCTCATTAGCTAAAGATTTGTTTATAATATGGGGTGGTGATTTTATTTGCACTATTTGTAGGCACACCGATACTGGGTTCTGTGGGATTACTAGTGATAAAAATGTGTCTTTTCAACACTTTGCACATAGTTCATATGGGGATATTTTGAATGAAGTTATGTTTGAAGTAGATCTGGGTTTTGCAAATAGCGTGTGCTCGACCCCAGTCCCTTTTAATCCTACTTTTAATGGACGGGGTATACTCTCTACCATAGATTTTATTTTAGCTTCTTCCAGATTTGCTACAAGAATTGTGGATTTTAGCACCCACGAAATTTCAGTGAGCGATCATTTTGCCCAGAGTATGACAATTATGATGAAAAGTAACATAATGAGCAGGAGAGATCATTCTAGCCGAACTGTTGGGAACATAAATTTGACTAGGCAAAATGGTTACGCCCTGAAATGGGATAAAGTTGATCCGGAGAAATTTACAAAGATAATTATTACAAGTTGTAATGAAGCATTTATGGCATGTCTAAATGAAGAATCCACTCATAATGAGATCATAGCAGGCTTTTTGTCAATCACTGAGGCTATTAATAAGGATCTACAATTGCAGGATAAAAGAAGAGAAAGGCAAAAAAAGGGATGGTTTGATTCTAGGTGTACTAAAGTCTATACCAAACTGAAAAATTCCCTACATAGAACAATTAAAAATCGTGATGAGATTAGAGAAGCTAGATGGAAGTATAACAGGATCTTAAAATTAAGGAAACGGGCGCTAAAAGATGAAGCCTGGCAATCGCTACATTCAGCTGCTCAGGTGAGGGACTCCGGCCTTTTGGAAGGCAGTAAATAATCCCTTCTTAGTTAATGGAGATGGGGCAAAAGTTGAGATAGCCATTCCTGAGGTTGAATGGGTGGAACATTATACAAAGTTATATGGCAACCCTCTTCCGGCTTTAAGCCCAGAAGGCGTAGTTGAGGTACTGCCAGGTAATTCTCAGCTATTCAAAAAACCCAATTTAAATTTTTATCTCGGCGAGGTTTACAGGGCAATAATGTCATGCAAGGGTAGGAAGGCCCCGGGTCCTGACGGCATCTGGGTAGATCTTTTTAAACATGACATCAAATTATGGGGCCCATTATTAACACAAGTAATAAATGCAAGCAGTAGGACTGGACTTTTACCATCATGGTTTGAATCTATATTGGTCCCGATTTTTAAAAAGGGGGACCGGTCCAATCCACCTTGCTATAGGCCCATATCCTTGCTTGACTGCACGGTTAAAGTTATTGGAAGAGTGATGCTAAGTAGATTGCAAGATTGGGCGGAGGATCACTCTATTATTAGTGATTTACAGTTTGGTTTCTGTAAGGGGTTAGGCACTGTAGAGCAAGATCTGAATTTGAATATATTGTTAGGCAAATATACCAAGGCCAAAGGGGGCAGTCTTTTTTAAACTTTTGTCGATTTAACTGCGGTATTTTTTAGAAAACATGGGGGTGGATACGTCTGTAGTATTGTTTCTAAGGCGGTTATATGCAGGGCAATGGCAAGGGTCCGGTTTGGGGAGGGGGGGAATGTTCTGAACACTTAAAGGTGATGAGAGGAAAGAGGCAGGAGTGCGTCCTGGCTCTATTTCTCTTCACGTTATTCATAAATGATTTAGGAAGAAAATTGGAAAATGAGTGCCAGGACCTACCTTTAATAGGAAAACGCCCAATACCAGCGCTAATGTATGCCGATGACGCAGTCCTAATGGCCCATACTCCAAGGGGCATTCAGAAACTAGTGTGTAGTTTTGTAAATTTTATGTCAAACTTAGGCTTAAATGTGAATATACCTAAGACCTTTGTGATGAAATGCGGGACTGGAATCAGGAAGTGCAGGCCGCTATTTTTGGGCATTAAACAAATTGATTGCACTGACACCTTTTCCTATCTTGGGATTTCATTCGATAGACGAGGGTCTTGGACCCAGGCGATCAAGGCTAGGAGGCTATTGTTCTCAAAAGCAACGGCTGCCTTAATTAATTTTAAGAGGAAGTTGGGAAAGCGCGCCCCAGAGTAACTTTTTCTAATATACAAGGCTAAGTGTATTAGCACTGCAACATATGGTGCAGGCATCTGGGGATACGAGGATGTAAAACCCCTGCAACTTGTGGAGAACAGGTTTCTTAGGTATCTGCTGTCAGTTCCCGAGAGTACCTCCACTTCTATCTGCCACTCTGAATTAGGTATGCCCTATATACCGGATATTTGCAAAATTCAGCCAGTCCTGTTGTGGCACAGTATTTGGAGCTCTGAACAGGCGTTGTTATAAAGACAGATTTTAGATGATAGCTGCAGGTTGGACGGGGCGAAACACATTAGATGGCTTGAGTACGTCAGAAATTTTACATTTAGCCTAGGTTATCCCGAATATTTTTTAGATCCTACAAGTCTTTGCCTAGTACAAAGGAAAGATTTAAAATATAGATGCTTATATCACATGGAAGAAATGAGAAGGAAAAGTGAGATGAATAAAGTACCTGTTCAGGCACACCACCTTACTCTGACCACATTTCAAATCCAAGCCTATATAAGGTGCACCCCAGGGGATTTTAATAGATTTCTGGTGATACGTTTTAGATTGGGAATCGTAGACTGATTTCGTTCCCGATGCACAATGATTGGTCAAGAGCGCTGTGCAATTGTCCATGTGATAATGTATCAGTTCAATCAACTATCCATGTTCTATTCTTCTGAAAATGTTACTCTTTGTAAAGGAAGAGATGGATTCTCCCCCTTTTAAGGCAATGTGGTCTAAGAGAATGCCGCCCCGCTTTACTGTTTTTACAACTATTAGATGAAGATTATATTGCCAAATTAATTTTAGTGTTTTTAAAGAATGTTTTAACCTGCAGAAAATCTATTCTTATGTGATTATAATTATGTGAATACTTTACTGTTAATAGCTGTATAAGCAATGTGCTGCGTTTTACTTGTGCTTTTATGACTATTTTTTAATAATCGAATAAAGTTTATTGAAATTGAAAGAATTGAAAACCAAGGTCTCCGATGTCCCTTCTCCTTGAATCACTTCATTGGCCGAGACTGAAGGAGAAGATCAAATTTAAAGCTCTTATTGTCTTTTTTACAGCCCTCCATGTGAAAGGAGCTGGCTACCTTAGCAAACAAGTCAATCGCTACATCCTGGCTCAATTTCTAAGATCCTTCTCCTCTGACGGTGCTTGTACTCCTAAAGTACGCCTGGCCCGGATGGGTGGCAATTCTCTTAGATTTTTGGGGGCCCAGGCTTGGAACAGGCTCCCAGTCGCCCTTCGTTCCATTTCAGATACTCAGTCTTCAAGAAACATCTAAAAACGTGGCTTTTTAAAACTTAGCATCGTACCATAGCTCCCCCTAACCGCTTCTGTCAGCGCCGGGACACTCTTTTGAGTAGCCGTTTGCACTATGACAAATGCTTTTTCATTCATTCATTCGTACATTCATCCCAGATCGATCAATAGAAGAGTCATCACAGTATACAGCATTCTCTTCTGTAGGCTGCCAATGAGACTCCAAGGACTGCCCCTCTTAGTCTTTCCTTGCCATCACCTTATTGCTGGCCATGGTTTTAATAAAGGAATTTAGTGAGGGGGTACCTTTGGACAACAATAACGGAGAGTGCTCTGTGCCCTTTGTTCTCTGAGGTCCTCCTCTGGCTCCTCTAGCACTGCTGCCCTCCTCTGACACAGCATGATTTGATGAGAGACTGCAGCTGCTTTCTGGGAAGAACCCTGCCTGGCCCCTAGGCTCAAGGCCCCCAGAGAACACCCCAGGCTAAGAGACTGCTGAGGCTCTCCTCACAATCCCCTGCTCAAGCTCTTTGAAAAGATCTCCCAAGCTTGGGACCTTCAGTTATATTCTTTTTGGCCCTCAAAGGCACAGCCTTTCTTGGTTGTAAATGTGCTGCTAGCTGTCTCCGTGTAACAAGTTGACCCCCCCACCCGGCTGTGACCGCTGTGAACACAAGCACACTTTAGGCATTACCAACCCACTGCCTTCACTCCTCCAAAGAAATACAGCGGGGAAGTCTGTCAGCCGCTCCCCTCCAACCGACTCTTCTTCCTGGCATGTCCGTCCCAGCCTCCTTGGGCTGCCTGCACTTGTGATGACTCCACTCGTGCTTGCCCCAAGCACCACAAATGTCAGAGCCCTCCTCGGGATGTGGAGTTCACCCACAGCACAGCTACAGCGCATTAGGGAATCTCTACTTGCCACAGGCCCCCAAGGCGGCATATCCACCTCCGGACACCACCAGATACACTGTCTGATCCACAGAATATGGTCAACACCCCATAATGGATCGCTTCACACAGTCCTCGAGCTACAAGGTGAGGCGTGGTTGTCCCAACTGCATTCAGCACAATCGCGCGGCCGATTTCAGCCAACCGCCATTTTCCCCAATGCCATGGTGAACCATAGGTTTTACTCTATATCTCTGAGTAGCAACCTATCCTTTAAATTAAAAAAAATCTTTTGGGACAATGTTTTTTCTATGTAGTGCTTTAAAGGAGTAACATGATATGGTCTTTTGGTAAAATCCATCTTATTTTACAGCTGAATATGAAGGAAGGATAAAAATTGAGAGCAGATGGGGGAACCTGCCTCACACCAGTATCTGCATTTACTAAGCACACTACTGCACATGCAGACGTTATAAGGACATTTAACTGATGTATAATTAGGTTACAAACTGCACTTGATAATACAATTGTGTTGATGAATTTCTAATCATGCACCATGGGGACACTTGCAGAAGAACTGATTGACTTGGAATTAAATCTCATATGTCCCTAGGCCTGGAATACATAGGGTGTAAGATGATTGTTGATGTGTATGGATTGATGATCTGTGTAATTAGGATACATCCTTGTTTATTAACATGAGGTCTCTTGCAATCACACTGTAAGGTTTTTAAATAATTACATATATAATATTCATGTGTTGTTATATACAAACATACATTGTGTTCCCCCAGGCAAAAGCATCTCTTATTCATTGCACACCATGTAAGTAGTTGGTCTTGTGCTTCTAAAAAAAGGGGCTGTTAGTTGGCAAGATTTTTCCATACATGCATAAAACCAGAAACTACTTTTCAGCCCTACTTTTGCTTCTTTTGTTTTCTCTCTATATCCTACCCGTGTCTTTTCAGATACGTTAATTGTTCTTTGGATTTTTTTGAGAGGTGTGCAAGAGCCACTGGCTCTCGCACATCACTTTTCCCAAAAAGTACTATTACTCACATTTGTGTGCAATTGGATTGTCCACCTCGCTAATGTATCAGCAATATTATACAAGCACGCCTCTGTGCACGGAGATGTGACCCCCACTGCAATGATTACATTTTAAAAAGACACAATTATAGTATTATCAAAAAATATTTTAGCTCAGACTAGTACAAAAATGTTTTCCCTTATTTATTTATTTATTTATTTATTATCTCTTCTAGACATTTGTAATTTTTGAAAACACCAGTTTTTACAAAGGAAAGACTATTTTGTGTTCGATCACATTTAATAAATCGTTTTGATACCATATGCCACAATGTATTTTCGGAGTAGTAAGCAGTGGCTTCCCCAAAGAATCACGAAATTCTTCCATAGCAGAGAAAGTCTTTGCCTACTAGCATTCACCATCAGCCGCGGCCCGTGGAGGGTGTTCCGTGGGGCGGAAAGGCGGGGCGGCGGAGGGGCAGGGTAGGGGGTACTAAAAACCATAATATGGATAATTGGAGGTAAGTAAACAATTAAATAAATAAAACGAATTTCGTAGCACGCGCTGCATCGCAATTTGTGATGCAGGGCGCGCTACGAAATTTGTTTTATTTATTTAATTGTTTACTTACCTCCAATTATCCTTATTCTGGTTTTTAGTACCCCCCATGCTGCCCCTCCCCCGCCCCGCCTTTCTGCCCCACGGAACACCCTCCACGGGCCGCGGCTGTTCACCATTGGTTCCAAGGAAATTGCTGAAGTTAATTTCTTCATCAATAGATTGCTGATCATCCCCAGGATGGCGTGGGGTGTCAATTTCAATAAATGATTCTCAAACCACTCTTCCTTTCTCCTAGGTTATGACAAACAAGGTTCCACCACTTTTGTAATGTAATATTGAGTGCACACCTTTTGAGCTGGGAGGAGTAGAATCTGATTCTCAAAATGATCCTTTCACATTAGTAGGCCTGGGCCAAAATTCCGTTCCGCTCGCGGAAATTGCGATAATTTGGCATTTTCATGTTCCACAGAAAGTGCGAAAATGTCAAAATTTCCGCAATCCACATTTTACCGGTAATTTTTTTCTTGCTCGCACTGTAAAAAAATACATTCTCGCATGCGCGCAATCGCCTTACCTGAATCCCCACGTTTGCCAACAAGTTTTCCCGATCCGGTCGCGTTCTCCACGAGATGTCGGATTGTTGGTAGCCATTTGCGCTGTCTCGCGACAGTTCGCGCCCGCATTAACGTCATTTGTCATGCGATCACGTCATTTGTCGCGCGATCACGTCTTTCTTCTCGCGATCATGCACCCCGAGAGTATTAGAGGATTGAGATCTCGAACACGTCATTCTCCACCGCGAGCAAGAGCGTGAGGACGCGGGCACGTCACATCAAACGCGAGCGGGCGGGACAAGTGAAAACAAGATGGCCACGCCCGTGAGCAACTGCATGGGTAAGTTGGCGAGCCACGATCACGCAAAAAATACCGCGAACAGGTGGGAAAAAAACTTCCACGTCTTCGCAATATTTCCGGCGTGTTTGCGGAGATTTTCAACATTTTCGCGATAGTTTGCGAAAGTGAATTTCGCAAATTCCGCCCACCCCTACACATTAGTTTAATTTATGTGCACAAATAGGCTTGTTGCCTCTCTGGCATTTTTACTAATTAGTTTTGCCCTATTAAAGGGACAGATTTTAGTGTGTCTAAGTCGACAAGCGGGGGCGAGGGGTGGGTGGAGGTGAGCGTTTACAAATGTACCCTTCTGGGTATTCAGAAGTTTGTATCCAGTCCATTTCCACCCTTCCCAAGCTTTAAAGGTTGAAGAATTCCATACCTGGTGTTAAAAATGGAAGAAGGAAATACCCCAAGTGTAGGGAAATATAAAATGTTAGCAAGAGTACTTATGTTGCTCAATTTTGTTTATGTAAATATATACAAACACTTCTAAAATATTTATAAAAAGCCAACATGTTATAACCTGTTCTGAAGGAGTACTCATCAAAAAGTCCAACATATATATCTTGGTGAGCCATGAACTAAGTAATATTTGAGCCAAAAGAGCATCTTAGCACCAAGAAAAAAATGCCATGATATCAGCATCAAATATCCCTAAACGGTATAAATTATCAGTCAAATCTAATTAAGAGATAACTTAAAAAATCACTGTTTGTCAAATAAGATTAAAGTTTTCTTATTATATCGTACATCGTAATACATTCCTCTTGTACCTAAACACGAGATTGTTATTTTCTAGAAATAGCGCTGTGTCTCCATTGTTATATTCTGAGAATATAGCACTGTCCCTAGATTCCTAAAAATGCACTGTATTTCACCAAAGGCCATCCTTTAAATTTTCATCATTAAACAAAATTGTAACACAAAATGCAGTTTATCTGAGTGCACAGCCCAAATTCTAAATTGTACTATTTTGAAATGTTGCTCTCTCCACCAAAGATGTTTTTTTTTAGTTAGTATTTTTTTGAAGAGATTGAAGTAGTACATTACATCCAGCAAACTAGTACATAAAGAGTAAAGTACAAAATAGAAAAACTAATTATTAACACTCATGTTAATACCAGATAAACAAATAATTGCATTAAATGTAGGTAACCGGGTTGAATAAAGTATTATTATAGTGATTTGAAGAAGAAAGGGGAAAATAAAGAGAATATAGAAAAGTTAGATATAAGTAAAACAAGAGAGAAGAGGAGGAAAATTATAAATATTATAACATTGTTGAGAGGAACTTCAAATAATCATGGGAAAATACATTGTGTGATACGAACCATATTATCAAGACATGGATTATCAACAGTCCCCAGCCCAAATGCTAAAATACATTGAGCAATTAAGTTGTAGCACAAGCATGCAAAAACAAATATCTAGTCAGTGGTTAACAAAGTTCATCACGTTTTACCAACAAAGATCAAGAGTCTAAATTATAAAGGTACAAACGGTGGTTATGACAAAGAAGGTTCCACCACTTTTGTAATGTAATATTGTCTGTAGATTTCCAATTGCTAGTAATAACCTGTAATGCAATAGCAATCACTAGATACACAAACATACAAAGTAATTTATTCTGAGTCCATGTGCTACTTAAGCCACCTAAAATTCCAACCTCAATGGAAAATGAAGAATGTACTTTGGTGATAGGTCGTATTATTGTCCACAACTGTTCCCAGAATAATGACAGCTTAGGCCATAGGAAAAACAAGATTAGGAGGGCATGCTGTGTAGTGGATTTTCTTCCACAGTTTCTGCCAAAGTTGGATAAACCAACTAGAAACCAAATCTGATTCCCACAAGAGTTCCAGATTACATTGTGGCTTTTCAAGAGTAAGGGATATTCGTTTTCTATAAATTATGGGGGCTTTAGAAGTATGAAGTATTTGTCTGTGAGGGGATTGCGGGGTTTTTCCCGGATTGGAAGGGGTAGAGATGGACCTCAATGTGGGAGCAAGTAGAGACTCTAAGAGCTGATATTATTTAACAAATTTCAGGGAAAGATTAAAGGAAGAAGAGAGAGCTGTAAAAGGAATAATGAAGTTGGTATTTTGAATCAGTTGAGAAACATTGAATATACCCTTATTTAACCAAGTCTGCCAAAGTAACGATTTGCCATTTGCGAATAGCGTGTTATTATACAAAATGGGACTCTGAAGAAATTGTTCAGAACAACCAAGTAAGGCTTGAAAAGAGTACAAGAGTGAGATATAACTGCGGGTATCCAATATTTAGGAGGATGTGACATATGTATAATATGAGTATGAGAGAAGGGAGGGATGAGGGATAATTTTAGTTGAAACCATAGTGTTGGTGGAGGGTCTGAGAACTCAAGAAAACAACTTTTGCACTGTTTAATACCAAATGTTTTAAGATAGCAAGAGAAGTCAGGGAAGTTAACCCCTCCGGCTGTATTTAGTAGTGATGTAAAGAATTGAAAAAAAGTTGTCCACTCCATAAACAATTATATAAGAATCTGTTGATAGCTGTTAAGTATTTCACTGGGTTTTCAATAGGGAGCATAATGAGTTAATGGTTAATAATTGGAAGTACCATCATTTTAATAGGCTCTTGGGGAAATCATTTACGCCAGGCCATTAAAGATTTAGGCATGGAAGAAACTTGGGCAGCTAGCATGGGAAAATCTGCATTCAATCGAGCAGCCAGTGCTTAAACTCGGATCTTGTCTCACATAACAGATAATAATGCTCTTGCACAAAGACGACACGCTTGGGCAGTGATCAATGCATACAACAGCTTGCAAAATCAGGAGTATCTCACAGCTCACTTTTCTCATGCCTTAAAGCATCAATTTATAATATTTGGCTTTGGCATCATGGAGACAAAGATCTTGTTCCCACCTGGAAATATCAGTTGCAAAATCAAATTTGTCGACTATGCGGATACAAGCAAGAGTCACTAATACATATTTTTTGCTGATGCCTGGTGCCCCTGGCCCAAAGGAAAAAACAGATGAAACCAATATTTATAAACTTGAAAATTCATTCTTGTAGACAACGGTAATCACTTGGTTAAGTGACTCCTCAATCCCCTTAGTCTGCAAGGGAGTAATATTCCTAATGCCGCTCCTCTATGAATTGGCCAAATGAACGAGCAAGGTCTGGTGCAATTGGGAGCTTTCTCCTATAAAAAACTTTCAAGGCCAGGGAACTCTCAGGAGCTCCAAATCAACACAAGTTACCAACTCTTTTTCATATTGCCAAGAGCAGGCCTACAAATCAGCAAGGATTTGTGACCTGTGAGACACCGGTTCGCAAAAACGTCACAAGCATTTTAACTGTGAACAAGCAAGTCTTGGTTATTCTTTAGGATATCAAACTGTTCAAAGAATTAGTACTATGCAATTTGCTGCAGGGGGTCAAATAAAGTAGCAAGGTCGGTTTTAATTTAATATCATTGCTCTGCACAAGGTGCTCACACTTTATTTGTAATTTGAGCTGCTCACTCAGCAAGGTCCAATGATCTGCTACACTATATAGGTTTGCACAGGGCACTTGCACTTTTATTTTGCGAACTGGTAAGGACAGATGCAAATAAAATTATGCTCATGGATACATCAATCAGCAAGGTCTGACGATCAGTTAGACCATTGGTCTGCTCAAGGAGGCACTTGCACTTTTTCCCACGAATGGAGTAAGGACAGGTGCAATACAGGCCTAACAATGGACTTGCACTTTCACTTCTTTGCACTTTATACACAACTGTATTTTAATTGCAGGACAAATTGCAAAACACTATGGTTCACTATTTAATATCAGTAATCCTGAGCAGAGTTCCACCGTGTCAGCGCAAAAGGATTTTCGATTTGACTTTTTAATCAAATGCATTAGAATTTTTTTTTATTGCTAATCTATGGTTTTAATTAACTATGCAAATAAACCTAACTTTAGCTTTTACCATCCTGGAGGTGCTCATTACTTTGAATTAAGTAAATCCAAATCCAACCTCTGACTGTTAATACAAGGCACATTGGACAGTAATTGAGGTTTCAGTGGCAGGTAGACACTATTTGTAACCTTAGGATTAACATTATCCAGAATTGTGATATCCTGATTTCAAACACATATGGTGTGGCTGTGAAAGACCTGGAAGCCTTTGTTGTGTAAAGGATCAGGATTCCTGTGAGAAGTTGGGTTGTTGATGGACGGTAGTATGAATGCTCTACAAGCAACAGCCACAAGTCCTGTAATGAACCACTTAAGTTGCTAAATTAACCCGTGTTTGACCCTGCTTGGCACAAAGGCAGTCAGGGTTAACTTAGAGACAATGTGTAAAGTATTCATGCACACAAACAGTAATAAAGTGAAAACCCAGTGCAAGAAAAAATCCAAGCCAATTTTTGATTACATTTTAATACATTATTTAACACTAAAACAACAAAAATCCAACCAGTAGAACAGGAGTTATCATTTTATTAAGTTTTTACATTTTTGAAAAGTTTTCAGTGAATACTAGGCTAGCACTTAAAATATTTAAGCACCAACAGCGGGCACCAAGTCACTCTAGACAAGGAAAAAGTATAAATGTATGGCCAGCCATGATGGAGTGTAGTCTGGATACAAGGAGTGGATCCGGACAAGTCTTGGCTTACCTTCGAACTTAGAAGAGATTCTGTAGAAAAATATCTGAGAAAGAAAAGATTAGTGGGGCAATGAAGCTAGGGGTGTCCTAGATCAGTTACAAAAAGTGGGGAAAATATGGTCACACTGGCATTGGTCCTAGCCAACTGTCTCATTTATTGTCTGTTTGTAGTCTCATTTTTGGAAAACCTAGGTTGATCTATAATCCCAGCCCTCCCTCTCCTCCATGTCATTCCCTTGTTTTGTTATATTTTGTATAAGTAAGTGACCGCATTGACTGTTCTTACTCTTGTTAAAATCAAATAAAATGTAATAAAAAAAGAGGATGGTCGGGGCTGGTAGCCAACCGATGTTGAGCTGGGACATTTTGGTGAAACTATGGTAAAACACTTGAGGGTAAATTTACTCAGATTTTGTGAAAAGTGTAAATTACTACTGTTAACTACTCAAACATGTATAGACTCTAGGCCCCTAAATTTGGTGGAGACATGTAAATTACACTTTTGGATTCATTTTACACTCAGAGTTTGTGAAGAACCAAAAAGTAGCAAATTACTTGAAATTGGAAATAACTTTTGCGAATCAGGCCCAATATGTTCTAAAAGGGACAGATTTCTTCATTGCACAGGCCGACTGTATATCCTATAGGCTTGAGGAAGAGAATTCTCCAAATGCTTACCCATCAGAAGTTGCGGGAAAGATGCTTTGACATGTAATGCTAATGCAGAGAGAAATAAAAAAGTTGGAGTATGTTGGGCTGGGCTTGGAAGAAGCTATTGGGCAAAATGTGGAGGAAGATGGCATGTTACTTATTGTTGAGTTGTTTGAATATCCCAGGGATAATGGTCACATTCAAGTTCAAAATTGGAGATATTTCCCATAGGGGATTTTTGTAAGGGCCAGGTTTTGTCTCTGGAGGACATAAAAAAGGGGTCTGGGATACTTTTTCATACTTTAGATAAGACACAATCTAGGCTTCATGATACCAGGGTTACTCACCCAACCCCCTACAATGAAGGCATTAGAGAGAGTCATTCCTATGTAAGGAAAATGAAAGCTAAGTAAACTCTATATAGAGTATTGCTCAAAGCAGTTGAGGTAGTTTGCTAGAAGAGTTAATGAAATGGGAAGAGGTATGCACATGCATCTATAAAGGATGACCTATGGTCATACCTTTGCTTATAGTCTAAACCTGCCTCATTCAATTACAGCCAGAAACTGATATATTTCAAATACCTTCAAAAGGTGTAGTATGCCCAAACATGGCTCAAAAGCTATACCTAGGCATATCACAACAATGTAGTAGATGCAGTGCATTGGAAGATGACTTCATACTTTCAGCTTTGAGTTGCAATGGTGTACAGGTGTTTTAGGAAGAAGTGCTTTTTAAAGGTGAGTGTTGAGGGACTCCATAGCAGTGGTTACAGAGGATAAGCAGGAGATACAGAAAGCCTCAAGAAAGATAGCAAGCTTAGCCTTTTTGATGGCAAATCATAGAATAGCAATGTCCTGGGGCAACAGGGTCGTTGCTGGACTTAATCAAGACCCATAGTTATATGGGCCCATTTGTACCTCATCTTTTGAGTAGAGACGCAATCTGGAAATAAAGAGATGGATGCCAGACATTGACAGATATATGGGTAATCTGATTATCAGAAATTGGAATGGTGTGTGCTGTGGTGGTGGGCTTAAAATGAGAGTTGATGTTGTTACTAAGCATGGAATGCTGAAACATGCAAACATTCACCCCCAGTCGCAAAGATCTGGGTTTAATCCATCGTTCTTTTGTTCACCACGCCACCCCAGTTTGGACCCAGTTATATGCAAATCAGTCTTGACCCTGTGCCTCATGGGAACAGTCCAGTCCAAACTGCCAAGCCAGATCCTCACTGGACCAGAAACAAGAATCCTGGGACCGGTTTCGAGGCATCACCCCTCATCAGCCAGGCTAGCTTGAATGCAGTGGCGCAGTAAGCAATGGACCCATATCTGGGCATACCCTTCCCACTAAGGGTGACACAAGCAAAAGGAACAAATAATGGATGGAGTGCTGAACAATGCTATTACACACCAATGTCGGAATGTCCTCCTCCACAAAGGGAAAGGAAACAAGGTCAGGAGTAAGAGAAAGGAGTGCAGGGGAGAAATCACAGTTTATACTGCAGCAACCATTTTCTCATGTTAACATTCTTCAACAATTATTCTCAAGCCTTCTGTGGAACAGGCAGTCATGTCAACCAAGAAAACAAAGGGCAGAACATGGATTGGAGAAGTCATGGTTCTTTCCCACACTGTCCTCATATTAGTTAAGCCTAGATTTACTAAGGATTGAACAGGCGCTTGCGCTGACCAAATTTTGCACTGCCCCCAAAGACTTTTACTATGGTAAGTAAATCAGCACAATACTGCACTGCTTTCTTCATGATTGCCCCTACAAAATCTTAGTAAATAACTCCCTTGGTAGTACTGAGAATCACAGTAATGCATGACAATTCAAGACACATGTTATGTCCCTGGGCATACGCAAAAACAGAGGCAACATTTTTTATTGTAACGGAGTTGAGGTCACAAAGGTAAAGGTATTTACCTACCTGGGGGTCCTGTTTGATGATAGGTGTTCATGGACCCCTCAGCTTTTAGCTAAGAAGAATAACGTAGGCAGAGCCTCCTCAGCTATATTAAGTTTTGCTCGACGTTTGGGCGGCAAACCATGTGAGGCAGTTCTTGCCATCTATAGGGCGAAATGTCTAGCTTTAGCGACTTACGGTGCCGCTATCTGGGGGTACAAAAAAGCGGAGGGTGTACAAACCGTAGAAAAAAAATGTTTTTGCTCACTGCTCTCCGTCCCCCAGTCTTCCTCCACCTTCTCAATACACCAAGAATTGGGAATGGATTATGTTTCTGATCGTATTAGTCTGGCCCCTTTATTATTTTGGTTGAAAATATGGTTGAACCCTGAACTCTCTCTGAACCGATTGATTTTAAAAGACTGTATGGGTCTAGATAGAGCATTAGATATCCCGTGGCTCCTGTATATTAAGAAAACATTTTATAATCTAGGGCGCCCTGAGATCTATGACAACCCAGAAACAATTACTAAGGGGGATGTTAACCAGATCAAAGCCCAATTCTTGAATTTAAGGTCTTTAGATCGGGAGGGGGAGGAACTCAATAAAGTGTCTGTAAGGGCCCATTTTTTATTAATAACCTCCCCCAGATTGAGCCTTATCTTAAGATAGTCTCGAATTATTTTCACCGCTGGCTGTTGACTAGATTCCGTTTTAACCTAATACATTTTAATCTAGGGAGCTTTCAAGGTTGGTGCAAACCAGAAGATGCTGCTCTCTGTAAATTCGATGACAGTTCAATCCAAGACACTGCGCACTTTATCCTATTCTGTAATCACTACACTGTAATTAGAGCAAAGTATATTTTACCATTGTTTCAAGGGAGAGGTTTTTATCAAGTTAAACCAGCACTGATGTACCTTCAATTACTTGACTCCCCATGGATCATTTTTAATATTGCTAACTTTTTGGTAACTGCGGTAAGGAAAAGGAAAAAAACTTGATGCTCAGTCTGGATACTGTCGTTAGGGGCATATTTATTGGCCTGGTTGATCCTCTTATGAATCATTTTATACTGTATTTTGTAATGTTTTTACTTGTATGAATTATTGTGATGTACTTTTATGATTTTAATTAATCAATTAAAGTGGTTTTGACTGACTGACTGACTGACAATTCAAGACCAACATATATTTTTTAATACTTTTTACCCTCACTGCCTTTTGAGGTCCAAAACAATTTAAAAAGTCATTTTCTTGTGAATAAATGCTCCACTCTAGCAGCCCGATGACATTTGTGATGTGCCATTGCACATTAAAATACCTCCCAGCTTTTGCACTTGGCTGAAGGTCTATTAAAACAATATGTGTTTTCACACTTCTCAATAGTGTAGCCATCATCTTTTCGATGAGGCATGAGAAACATTGCTGTGAGATGCCATGTCCTGGTGGCCAAGCATCCTGGAAGGGTCCCTGTCATAAAAGACATTCAAAGCAGATGCCTGCCACACAGTGCAGTGTTTTACAGGAGGGTACCATGGGTACCCCCTCGGCCATCAACTGTAGGCTGCCAGGGTCCCCCAAAGTTGCTTTCCTAAAAGTGTAAATTACTACTGTTAACTACTCAAACATGTATAGACTCTAGGACCCTAAATTTGGTGGAGACATGTAAGTTACACTTTTGGATTCATTTTACACTCAGAGTTTGTGAAGAACCAAAAAGTAGCAAATTACTTGAAATTGGAAATAACCTTTGCGAATCAGGCCCAATATGTTCTAAAAGGGACAGATTTCTTCATTGCACAGGCCGACTGTATATCCTATAGGCTTGAGGAAGAGAATTCTCCAAATGCTTACCCATCAGAAGTTGCGGGAAAGATGCTTTGACATGTAATGCTAATGCAGAGAGAAATAAAAAAGTTGGAGTATGTTGGGCTGGGCTTGGAAGAAGCTATTGGGCAAAATGTGGAGGAAGATGGCATGTTCCTTATTGTTGAGTTGTTTGAATATCCCAGGGATAATGGTCACATTCAAGTTCAAAATTGGAGATATTTCCCATAGGGGATTTTTGTAAGTGCCAGGTTTTGTCTCTGGAGGACATCAAAAAGGGGCCTGGGATACTTTTTCATACTTTAGATAAGACACAATCTAGGCTTCATGATACCAGGGTTACTCACCCAACCCCCTACAATGAAGGCATTAGAGAGAGTCATTCCTATGTAAGGAAAATGAAAGCTAAGTAAACTCTATATAGAGTATTGCTCAAAGCAGTTGAGGTAGTTTGCTAGAAGAGTTAATGAAATGGGAAGAGGTATGCACATGCATCTATAAAGGATGACCTATGGTCATACCTTTGCTTATAGTCTAAACCTGCCTCATTCAATTACAGCCAGAAACTGATATATTTCAAATACCTTCAAAAGGTGTAGTATGCCCAAACATGGCTCAAAAGCTATACCTAGGCATATCACAACAATGTAGTAGATGCAGTGCGTTGGAAGATGACTTCATACTTTCAGCTTTGAGTTGCAATGGTGTACAGGTGTTTTAGGAAGAAGTGCTTTTTAAAGGTGAGTGTTGAGGGACTCCATAGCAGTGGTTACAGAGGATAAGCAGGAGATACAGAAAGCCTCAAGAAAGATAGCAAGCTTAGCCTTTTTGATGGCAAATCATAGAATAGCAATGTCCTGGGGCAACAGGGTCGTTGCTGGACTTAATCAAGACCCATAGTTATATGGGCCCATTTGTACCTCATCTTTTGAGTAGAGACGCAATCTGGAAATAAAGAGATGGATGCCAGACATTGACAGATATATGGGTAATCTGATTATCAGAAATTGGAATGGTGTGTGCTGTGGTGGTGGGCTTAAAATGAGAGTTGATGTTGTTACTAAGCATGGAATGCTGAAACATGCAAACATTCACCCCCAGTCGCAAAGATCTGGGTTTAATCCATCGTTCTTTTGTTCACCACGCCACCCCAGTTTGGACCCAGTTATATGCAAATCAGTCTTGACCCTGTGCCTCATGGGAACAGTCCAGTCCAAACTGCCAAGCCA
This sequence comes from Triturus cristatus, assembly GCF_964204655.1. Classification (NCBI taxonomy): domain Eukaryota; kingdom Metazoa; phylum Chordata; class Amphibia; order Caudata; family Salamandridae; genus Triturus; species Triturus cristatus. The sequence continues at coordinate 886,776,554 of NC_140583.1, forward strand.
GATCCTCACTGGACCAGAAACAAGAATCCTGGGACCGGTTTCGAGGCATCACCCCTCATCAGCCAGGCTAGCTTGAATGCAGTGGCGCAGTAAGCAATGGACCCATATCTGGGCATACCCTTCCCACTAAGGGTGACACAAGCAAAAGGAACAAATAATGGATGGAGTGCTGAACAATGCTATTACACACCAATGTCGGAATGTCCTCCTCCACAAAGGGAAAGGAAACAAGGTCAGGAGTAAGAGAAAGGAGTGCAGGGGAGAAATCACAGTTTATACTGCAGCAACCATTTTCTCATGTGAACATTCTTCAACAATTATTCTCAAGCCTTCTGTGGAACAGGCAGTCATGTCAACCAAGAACACAAAGGGCAGAACATGGATTGGAGAAGTCATGGTTCTTTCCCGCACTGTCCTCATATTGGTTAAGCCTAGATTTACTAAGGATTGAACAGGCGCTTGCGCTGACCAAATTTTGCACTGCCCCCAAAGACTTTTACTATGGTAAGTAAATCAGCACAATACTGCACTGCTTTCTTCATGATTGCCCCTACAAAATCTTAGAAAATAACTCCCTTGGTAGTACTGAGAATCACAGTAATGCATGACAATTCAAGACACATGTTATGTCCCTGGGCATACGCAAAAACAGAGGCAACATTTTTTATTGTAACGGAGTTGAGGTCACAAAGGTAAAGGTATTTACCTACCTGGGGGTCCTGTTTGATGATAGGTGTTCATGGACCCCTCAGCTTTTAGCTAAGAAGAATAACGTAGGCAGAGCCTCCTCAGCTATATTAAATTTTGCTCGACGTTTTGGCGGCAAACCATGTGAGGCAGTTCTTGCCATCTATAGGGCGAAATGTCTAGCTTTAGCGACTTACGGTGCCGCTATCTGGGGGTACAAAAAAGCGGAGGGTGTACAAACCGTAGAAAAAAAATGTTTTCGCTCACTGCTCTCCGTCCCCCAGTCTTCCTCCACCTTCTCAATACACCAAGAATTGGGAATGGATTATGTTTCTGATCGTATTAGTCTGGCCCCTTTATTATTTTGGTTGAAAATATGGTTGAACCCTGAACTCTCTCTGAACCGATTGATTTTAAAAGACTGTATGGGTCTAGATAGAGCATTAGATATCCCGTGGCTCCTGTATATTAAGAAAACATTTTATAATCTAGGGCGCCCTGAGATCTATGACAACCCAGAAACAATTACTAAGGGGGATGTTAACCAGATCAAAGGCCAATTCTTGAATTTAAGGTCTTTAGATCGGGAGGGGGAGGAACTCAATAAAGTGTCTGTAAGGGCCCATTTTTTACTAATAACCTCCCCCCAGATTGAGCCTTATCTTAAGATAGTCTCGAATTATTTTCACCGCTGGCTGGTGACTAGATTCCGTTTTAACCTAATACATTTTAATCTAGGGAGCTTTCAAGGTTGGTGTAAACCAGAAGATGCTGCTCTCTGTAAATTCGATGACAGTTCAATTCAAGACACTGCACACTTTACCCTATTCTGTAATCACTACACTGTAATTAGAGCAAAGTATATTTTACCATTGTTTCAAGGGAGAGGTTTTTATCAAGTTAAACCAGCACCGATGTACCTTAAATTACTTGACTCCCCATGGATCATTTTTAATATTGCTAACTTTTTGGTAACTGCGGTAAGGAAAAGGAAAAAACTTGATGCTCAGTCTGGATACTGTCGTTAGGGGCATATTTATTGGCCTGGTTGATCCTCTTATGAATCATTTTATACTGTATTTTGTAATCAATTAAAGTGGTTTTGACTGACTGACTGACTGACAATTCAAGACCAACATATATTTTTTAATACTTTTTACCCTCACTGCCTTTTGAGGTCCAAAACAATTTAAAAAGTCATTTTCTTGTGAATAAATGCTCCACTCTAGCAGCCCGATGACATTTGTGATGTGCCATTGCACATTAAAATACCTCCCAGCTTTTGCACTTGGCTGAAGGTCTATTAAAAGAATATGTGTTTTCACACTTCTCAATAGTGTAGCCATCATCTTTTCGATGAGGCATGAGAAACATTGCTGTGAGATGCCATGTCCTGGTGGCCAAGCATCCTGGAAGGGTCCCTGTCATAAAAGACATTCAAAGCCTTGTTGTTACTGTTTGGTTGCTTTGACTGCAGCCAATCAATAATGATCCCTTCCCAAGCAACATGAGGATGTACCATTTGTGTTCTTCTTATTAAACCTGTAGGGTTTAGAAAGACAGATAGCAGTCACATAGATGGTTGTAATTTGGGTCTTAAATGTAATGCTGACCTTATTCTATCCTTTGGCATTGTGGTGCTATTCTCGGTCTTCATCATGCTTTCTTGCTGGCAGTAGCAATCGTGGGATCAAGACCAGCTCTAGGACGGTACGACTGGTGCCGCCGCACCATCCGCTGACTTTGGGTGGGGCCGCTGTATATTATCGTTTTGAAAGCACCTGCTGCTGCGACTTTGCTTCCAGCCATTTTCAGGCAACAATAAAAATGTCAAGATAGCTTCCCTGGACCGGAAACAAGCATCCTGAGACCGGTTTTGGGGTAACACCTCTCATCAGCCAGGCTAGCTTGAATCCAGTGGCAAAGTGAGCAAGGGACCCATGTCTGGGCATACCCTGCCAACTTAGGGAGAACAAAGCAAACACAAGGAGATGATGGACAGAGCCCCAGTTCAGACTCAGTCATATGCAAATCAGTCTTGACTGGATTCAAGCTAGCCTGGCTGATGAGGGGTGTTACCACAAAACCGGTCCCAGGATGATTGTTTCCGGTCCAGGGAAGACCTGGCTTGGCAGTTCGCGTTGGGTCTGAACTGGGGTGGTGAAGTGAGCTAAAGAAAAATGATGGATTCAACCCAGATCTGTGACTGGCGGTGAGTGTCTGAAAAGTTTCAGTGCTCCGTCCATCATTGAGAAAATGACTTTCTTCTGTATTTTGTAACCTGTGAAAAGGAAACAAAGTTCTTCCAATAAACCTCATAAATACATGTTACTAAATATCATCAAATGATTGGAGTGCCGGGATAGTGCCTCAATAATATTTTAACATGAGGGCATTGTCCATTCTGTATTCACACCTAAGGGAGTAGGATGCGGTATTACCCAGAGTGGCACCATTACTTAAATAGTTAATGTTTACTTGACCTATTAGCATTACATGCCCACTATATGTGTTTGCTTTACGAGGTGCAATATGTATTCTCACTACTACCCCCTGATTTACAAATGACTGGGTCTGAACTGGGGTGGCGAAGTGAGCTGAAGAACGATGATGGATTCAACCCAGATCTGTGACTGGCGGTGAGTGTCTGAAAAGTTTCAGTGCTCCGTCCATCATTGAGAAAATGACTTTCTTCTGTATTTTGTAACCTGTGAAAAGGAAACAAAGTTCTTCCAGTAAACCTCATAAATACATGTTACTAAATATCATCAAATGATTGGAGTGCCGGGATAGTGCCTCAATAATATTTTAACATGAGGGCATTGTCCATTCTGTATTCACACCTAAGGGAGTAGGATGCGGTATTACCCAGAGTGGCACCATTACTTAAATAGTTAATGTTTACTTGACCTATTAGCATTACATGCCCACTATATGTGTTTGCTTTACAAGGTGCAATATGTATTCTCACTACTACCCCCTGATTTACAAATGACTGGGTCTGAACTGGGGTGGCGAAGTGAGCTGAAGAACGATGATGGATTCAACCCAGATCTGTGACTGGGGGTGAGTTTTGAAAAGTTTCAGTGCTCCGTCCATCATTGAGAAAATGACTTTCTTCTGTATTTTGTAACCTGTGAAAAGGAAACAAAGTTCTTCCAGTAAACCTCATAAATACATGTTACTAAATATCATCAAATGATTGGAGTGCCGGGATAGTGCCTCAATAATATTTTAACATGAGGGCATTGTCCATTCTGTATTCACACCTAAGGGAGTAGGATGCGGTATTACCCAGAGTGGCACCATTACTTAAATAGTTAATGTTTACTTGACCTATTAGCATTACATGCCCACTATATGTGTTTGCTTTACAAGGTGCAATATGTATTCTCACTACTACCCCCTGATTTACAAATGACTGGGTCTGAACTGGGGTGGCGAAGTGAGCTGAAGAACGATGATGGATTCAACCCAGATCTGTGACTGGGGGTGAGTTTTGAAAAGTTTCAGTGCTCCGTCCATCATTGAGAAAATGACTTTCTTCTGTATTTTGTAACCTGTGAAAAGGAAACAAAGTTCTTCCAGTAAACCTCATAAATACATGTTACTAAATATCATCAAATGATTGGAGTGCCGGGATAGTGCCTCAATAATATTTTAACATGAGGGCATTGTCCATTCTGTATTCACACCTAAGGGAGTAGGATGCGGTATTACCCAGAGTGGCACCATTACTTAAATAGTTAATGTTTACTTGACCTATTAGCATTACATGCCCACTATATGTGTTTGCTTTACGAGGTGCAATATGTATTCTCATTACTACCCCCTGATTTACAAATGACTGGGTCTGAACTGGGGTGGCGAAGTGAGCTGAAGAACGATGATGGATTCAACCCAGATCTGTGACTGGGGGTGAGTTTTGAAAAGTTTCAGTGCTCCGTCCATCATCTCCTTGTGTTTACAAAGAGATAACAGCCACAACGAGTACTTTGCCTGATCAACTTACATCTAGCCAATCCCACAAAGTGCTAAAGTAAACTCAGGTTTACTCTGTCAAGAGCAAAAGCAGAATGAAATCTATGTAATCTATCCAGAATGGAATCCCGCTTTTAAGTGAAAACCAAGTCCTAAATCCCTTTGGTTTTGTAAGATCTTTTCTTCAAGCCAATCAAACCATACTATTTTGCCACACTCATTGCAAAAGTAAACCAAATGATCTCTCTGACTTCCTAAACAGGTAACTTAGCTAAAGGGTTAATGAGCCAAGTGCAGAAACTAGTGAGGTACCTGCAAGTCACAAATTCGGACTAAGGTTGGACTGATTCAGCCTCAGTGTTGGAATAGAGCGAGAGCTATTCGAGCTCCTACAGTTGTTGCTGAACCAAATCTGGGATGTAGGCCAGCCCCAGAGGACTACTGTATAGCTGCCTAGGGCATAATTACCAAAGTACAACTACAGACAAACCTCGCACTCAACCCATTGACCAACCCCTCCAACCCCGACGATGGTGCGCACGCCCTCAGACGATGGATGGACGACTGCGCCAACACCTTAGCCCCGCTGAAAAAACAAACCCTCAAAGACACCAGCAAGAGAGCCAACTGGTTCACCCTGTAACTCCTAGCATCAAAGCGCACCTGCCGGAAGTTGGAGAACATATGGCACAGCGAGAAGTCGCCAGGCAGCCACGCAGCCCACAAAGACGCCATCCACAACCACCACCACCTCATCAGGACCGCCAAGAGAACCTCCTTCAAAGACCGCCTCGACAACAACGCACACAACAGCAAGGAGCTCTTCAACGTCATGAAGGAACTCTCCAACCCCAGCTCCAACGACATCCCGCCGTCGCAAGCCCTGTGCGACTCCCTCGCCACCTTCTTCCACCGCAAGATCACCGACATCCACGACAGCTTCAACCTCCGAATGACCCTAACAGGCCCCAACACACCGGACCCGCCACACCCCACCGACCACGACCCTCTGACAACCTGGGCCAACGTGAGCATCGAGGACACAATCCACTCCGGCTCGCCGTCTGACCCTTTTCCACACCACATCTTCAATAAAGCCGGCAGCTCCATCGCACCCCACCTGCGCAACATCATCAACCTCTTCTTCGAGACCACGACCTTCCCTGAGAGCTGGAAACACGCCGAGATCTACGCCCTACTGAAGAAACTCAAGGCAGACCCGAGCAAACTCAAAAACTTCCGGCCCATCTCCCTGCTTCCGTTCCCAGCTAAGGTCATCGAGAAGATAGTCAACATCCAGCTCCCCCGCTACCTCGAAGACAACAGCATCCTGGACGCCTCCCAGTCAGGATTCCTCAGCAACCACAGCACCGAGACCGCCCTAATCACCGCCACAGACGACATCAGGATCCTACTAGACAACGGCGAGACGGCGGCCCTCATCCTTCTGGACCTCTCCGCCACCTTCGACACCGTCTGCCACCGCACACTACGCACACGACTCCACGACGCAGGGATCCGAGACAAGGCCCTGGACTGGACCTCATCTTTCCTCTCCGGCAGAACCCAGAGAGTTCGCCTCCCCCCGTTCCGATCCGAAGCCTTCGAGATCATCTGCTGCGTCCCGCAGGGATCCTCCCTAAGCCCAACGCTGTTCAACGTCTACATGGCGCACCTCGCACGCATCGCCCGACATCACAACCTCAACATAATCTCCTACACTGACGACACTCAACTGATCCTCTCCCTCACCAAGGACCCCCTCACCGCCAAATCCAACCTCCACCAGGGAATAAAGGCTGTCACTGAATGGATGGAGGATAGCCACCTTAAACTGAACACAGACAAGACGGAGATCCTCATCCTCAGGCCCAACCCCTCAGCATGGGACGACTCCTGGTGGCCCGCATTGCTGGGGACACACGCCGCACCCACCAACCACGCACAATGTTTTTTGTCCCCCATGCCCTATTTTCATGGATTCCCTTACTACTAGTCTACAACCGTGCCCATCATCTCTCTCCCATAGCTCGTCTCTCACAAACATTTAATGTTTTATAGTGCTACTTATACCAGTGCAGGGTGTCGGAACACTTTACATCACATACACGTTATACAGACTCAATTAATTATTAGTGGGTAATTAAGTCTAGGACATGCTATATAAAACAATGAGGATTACAAAGTGAAGGGATCACATTACCCATACTAGTACTTAGTATATTTTAAGAGTGTTTGGTCTGGAGAAGCACAAACTCAGGATATAAAAATGTACCTCAGTGTTTGGGGTTGGTTTACTAATAAGAATGCATTTTTACCCAAACTAACCCCGTTTAAGCAAAATTGGGATCATGAAAGACGAGGGTGGAGTGAGGACATAATATTACAACCTATACTAAGCACTTTACATGCAGCTGATGTCTTTGATGAGTTTTTTTAGGTAACTGTGTAGATTAGCATTGTAATTGCCTAACTGCAAGTAACAAAAGGATCTCTGTGGCAAAAGCAGTTACCCACTCAACTAGCCACATAAAATAGTATTCTGTGATATGCAGTAAACCTGTTTTTTGCAGCAGGCACATTGACCCTCTGTGCTACTGGTGAGTCAAAACTTGCAATAGACAAAACATGTATCTCTATCCATTAGGAACATTAATCACCATGTTATCTTTGACTTACCGAAGGAGTCACTGACAGTGCTGGGTAAATACTGCCTGCTGCCTCAGGCTGGTAGCTGTAGCTGCAGTCTGTGGAATCACTCACAGCAGACAGCTGCTCTGTACTGGAGACAGGAGTATGTTATCAGTCCGGAGAGTGCAGGCTGACACAGTGACAGAGATGATGCTGACCCATCCACAGCTATAGATTAAAGCCCTGATGAGAAGGCATGACATGGTACACTATCTTCAGAGTTGTGCCCTGCACCTTTAGACACTGGCACCTGCTATCAGTATGAAAAGCACAGCCCCCAGTAATACCCCATGAGCAGGAGAGCTCAGCACCTGTCAAGGAGATCATGGAGGGCTTTTCAGTATTAATTCTGCCGGCGGTAGCAGCAATTTCTTTGGGACAGGCTAGCTGCGGCAGAAATTTAAAATGAAAACATCCTGCTGCTGCGCAGCCAGCGCTGACCAGAACCTTTGAGTGACAGTCAGTGATTGTCACTGTGTCTGTCTACATTTTCGGTGGCTGACAAAGTTAGGGGCATATCTACAAGACGGCGATAGAAATGTATTGCCTAATTAGCAAGGTCACGCTAACGCGTGAAACCTTGCATTAGCACACAAATTCTTAACACCCAGCTTTGCATCTCTAATGAGATGCAAAGTGGGCGTTCCTGACCTGACATGACAGGAGAAAAGCGACATTTCTCCTATCATCAAGCCCCACGCTATGAAGCATAGCGGCAAGAAAAGTAGCGATAACCCCTGTTATCGCTACTTTCCTTACGCCTGCTTCAGGACTGACTTAGCCATGATATCCTATGGAAGGTGGAGATCATGGCTAAGTTTGTGAGGCCCTATCAACAAGCTAACGCCACATTGCGTGAGATTATCACTGAGTTTCCAGCGATAATCTCACGTTAGGCAGTTAGCGCTAGGATTTTTATCGCTTTTGAGATAAGCGTTGCTAATAGCACGCTATCTCAGCGATAAAAATCCACGTTAGCCGGCGATAATTATCCTAGCGCTAAGTGCGCTTAGCGGTAATTATCGACGGTTGTTGCTGATATGCCCCTAAGTAAGGGCTGCAGGATGGGAGTGCCGTCCTGTAGAGTGCAGTGAAGTCCTGTCTAACCCAAGCTGAAGAGTGCCCTTGCATCGGCTGCTCCAGCCACTTGAACTGCTGGTGAAACTATGACATCTGGGGGCTGCGGCACCATATGGGCCAAGTGACAGCAGTCTATGAGTCATGATGGTGTAGACAGAATCTGCTCAGCATGGCTGGCCCAGTGCACATGTGCCAGAGGCTGAGGCCAGTCCTGGCCAAACCAGATTTGTTTTTTCGACTGTGCGCTGGCCCTTGCGAAAAGATTGTATCAAAAAGAAAGTTCAATAAGTCACCATAACAAGCCTTACAGAAATAGGTAAACAAGCACTGTCACCACTCATTAAGTGTAGTGTATGCCAACGGCAAACACGAGCAGGAACCAAAGAACAGCTGCTCGAGGAATTTAGCAGCAGGTAGGTTACTTGTCCTTCTAATCCATTCTTCACAATCAGGGCTCCGCATGCACCAATCAGACAAAAAATCTAATGATCCTATGTTACTCATGTCGGTGCATGTAGATCGCTCCCTGTGGGCATGATATTACCATGTCAAATGCGCGGTGTATGGATTTTGTGAGGGCTGGCAGGCAAATGCCCCAAAAGAGAGACCCAGGATCTCTGTAAATTTAAAGTTAAAGAGCATGTTCTACACTTCTGTGTAATGAAGGGACACCCTTCCCATGCGCTGAGGGTGGGGTAGGGGGAGTAGGCGCTCAAGGAAACAAAAGGGAAGAAGGGATTGAGGGTGGGTGCATGCTGGCAGGGTGACTCAGAATAAGTAAACAAGCACTTTTACCACTCAATAAGTGCAGTGTAACACTCATCCATAACTCATGTTGGTGCGTATAGATCGCTCACTGTGGACATGATAATACCTTGTCTAATGAGCAGTGTGTGGATGTTGCCAGGTCTGGCAGGAAGGATCCCCTGAAGTGAGACTCAGGATCCGAAGCTCAGTAAATTGTATGTGAAAGCACTTATTCTACACTTCTGTGTAATGAAGGGAATGCCCTTTCTATGCATTCACGGGGGGCGCTCAGGGAAACAAAAGGGAGGAAGGGGTTAATGGCGGGTGCATGGTGGGAGGGTGCCTCAGTGAGGGATATGGAGATAAAACCTCCCAAATTAGCGGATTGGCTTGAAGAGAGGATGTGGCATAACATCCAAAGCTGCCCACTTTGGAACTGGGTAACCAGGTTCAAGTCTTGGCGTCGGCAGCATATCAGACCAGACAAGCTAAAATATATATTTTTTTAAGTGTGCCAAACATAACAGAAAAGGACAGAAGCGAATGCCTTCGTGTAATAGCATCAGTCCCATGGGAGGGAACCAACACCGAAGGAGGGACAAATGCAACCAATGTGCCAAAAAAAACCTAGCATTTCTGAACGACACATAAAAGAACGAATGGAAATCGATGGGCGAAGCCCAAATAAGAGATACAACATGTCTCGCAGATATCGCATGCATGCAGGCTCAACCTAATAATAGTAGTCAACAGACTACTAATGCTACTGATAGTAGTCAACATAATCGACTGGAATATGGCCCTGAGTAAATATCAGTAGCTAAGATTGATTCAAGCACTTCACCGATTACCTTTTTGATTTCCTCACTGCAATGGATTTGCTCAGGCATGCGTCCTATGATCACTGTGCCATGGGAACCAAGAACTAACTCATTGCGGAGGCCTAAATAGACTGAAGCTGGTCCGGGATTGCTTGTGCTCCATCTGGAGGGGATGGAGTCTGGCTGTTTGGGTGGACTGTTCCTGCTGGAGCAAGACCAGTGCTGATTTGCAAGTGGCACATCTTCGTCTAGGCTTACGCTCCACTGACATGATGTTGGGCGGACTCACGTTTGTCGGACAAGGAGACCAACTTCCTTTTCACAGTTGATTCTTTTTCATGGTTCATTCTCTTTTTTGGTACTGGTTCCTTTGAAATGTACATGGCTCTCCATCACTGTAATTTTGAATTGAAGCATCTCTAGGCCAATCTTCAGCGAGAGCATCTGCGTACTTGGATTCTCATGAAATAAATGTATTTGAGTCCTGGAAAATGATGACTACCAGATGGCCTATTTTGTGTGTGCAGGTTGAATAATGTGCCATGTTGTAGATGTTAGTTTCAGTGGGCGTGCCTTGGCATAATCCACCAAAATAACAGGCCTATCATGCCTATCGCATGGAATATGTAAAGATCCCTGGCCAAATTCATAATAAAGACCAATACCATTCTTTTAAGGAAAGGGATTGAGTTAAATTGGGGTATTCTCCATTAGCAGTCCCTGCTTGGAGTCATTCTCATATGACCTAAGTCCACTCATATGATGGATGGGCACCAGCCTCAATTGTACACAGAGTCTTATTTAAGGGCAAAGTTTTGAGGTAGAGTTCCTTGTCAACTACTGTTGGGACAAACTGCGAGAAGCTGTGCTGTTCTGCCTTTTTTACATTTTATGGAAAACCTGTGATTTTTGCCACAGTGAGTTCATCAATACTACATGGCGATTGGAGGTGCTCTCTTTGTCATACCTGTTTGTTAGGGTAACCAAAACGTCCCGATTGAGAGTTCTTATTTCAGTCTCATTCAGTCTATGTGGAGGCTGACAATAGTACCAATGGGTTTTCTTTACAATGTTCCCATTTTCTAGAACCAGCGGCAGATAAGAATGTGAGGTTGAGTTTCTAAGTGCACTATCTTCTTGAGGGTGGCATGTTCACAAGTGTGAGGCCTTTTTGGGGGGGCCCAAGAGCATTCAGTGGCTACTGCTACTGTAGATACAAATGTTTAGTCAATGTTACAGTACTAGTGCCCTCCAATCAGACAGCGATGCTAATCCCTTAGGCACTTGACTGTCTCAGGGTAACAAGGGCAAGAAGGCACTCCTTATTCAAGGAGGCAGAAGGTTTAGAACCTAAGTTTCAATATGAAATGGTAAATACAGCTCAATCATTTCAATACTCAGACAGTACTTTAATTTGAAAAAGCAAAGTATTTTACTTAACAGGTGAATAAATGATACAGTAAAAATAAAAATCTAAAAAAATAGCATACAACCATATACAATATTATTCTTTATTACCGCTAAGCACTTTATTTTTAACATTGCCCAGTAGGTAGTCTCTTCATATGGGTACAGGTAAAAATTGAACGTGGCAGTCTATTAGAATAACACTGCCAAGTAGTAGGGGTTGAGGGGGTAGTAGGCACACTTTCTCAGAAACAGGCTAAATGACCATCTTGGAGATCGGCTTATATCAGTACAGCTCTGATCTAAAGAAAGCCAAAAACGACCTGCAGCACCTCCAGTGGGGTGCTATAATAGTAGGAGTAATCGGGCGGTGGCAAAGGTACCGCAAGGTGATAGAAGAGAGACCATACCAAAAAGCTTTAAAGAAAATACATGCATCAGCTTGACACATGAGAATTTGGCATCAGCTAAACAATGTGACCAAGGAAGAGCCACACAGAAGGAAAAAACAATTATTCAGCTCGTTGTGGACTTTACAAAGGTTTCTGGATATTTGGCTGTAAACCCACAGGCCTCACCGAGGCTAAGATTGGGGTGGAGAGCACATATTCAAGTCCTGCTATGCTTATGGACTTCTGGGAAAACCACACTAGACAAAGAGTATTGGAGAAAAAAAACACACTAGACAAGGACTACTGAGAAAAAAACACACCAGATGAGGACTACTGGAAAGAACCACACCAAGCAAGGACTACTTTCAACTCCGCCAATCCAAAGGAAAATGAAATTACATTTACTGTCAAAGTTTAACTGTCAAAAAGAAAAATGAGTTCTGGCAAACTATGAGAATAGTGTAGTTCAGATTCAACAAACTAGCGTACAGGTGGCATTGCTTAAAGATCTTTACAGGGGGAAAGAATGATCTAGATAGTCCATAGAGGGAGTGGAGCTTTATTACTTTGCACAAACTTTCAGAGACAGACTATGTTAAGTTCCTAGTGATGTGAAAAGATTACTAAGTGCTTATTCTAATAAGCTCAAACGATGTAGGAAAAAATAAGAAGTGGAAAATGGAGGCAGGAGCCAAGTCTCAGCAGTGTAACATAATTAGATCCACAGGAGAGATCACTGATCCTCTTGGGGCATAAAATGAAACAAGGCCAAGGGTTCCTGTGGCATTCCAGATTAACAGACTAGAATACAGAGGAGAGTGAGAAGCACTGAACAGGGTTGATTGTTGTATATATCAGTTTGAACACAGATCAGTTCAATGAACTCGGGGCAGCGCTCTGTAATTCTCTGTTCTCAGACCCAACCCACCTCTCTCCCAACCCACTCCTTGGCACAGAGCAGTTCCTGTGACAGAAGAACAGAATCGCTTATGGTGTTGTTTGGTTGTACACACTTATCTGTACAAAGGAGTTCAAGACACAAGGACATTGTTACAGGAATCCTTCTGTTTCTCCACCAAGTGGCTGTCATTGAAGTAGTTAGACAGGTTATTCCTGCTCTGGTTCTGGTTACTGCTTTTGTCAGAGAGATCCTATTGTTACTTGAAGTTTATAAGTTAAAAACCTAATGTAGAACAGTGAGCTATTGATTGTCATCAAAGAGCTGGGTGAAAACTGCCCCCAGTTTTTCATTAAAATTGGTTCAGTTCGGTAGAAATCAACCTTCATTATTAAAAAGAACCGCCAACCTTTATGTTACGTTTCAAAGTTTTTGCCTCTCCAGACCAAACACTCTTAAACTATACTGACTACCAGTATGGATGGCATGTGACTCCTACACCTTGCAGTCCTCTGTCTTATGAAACATTTCCTATATGCTGATTTACTCAGCTGATTGTCTCTGTGTAAAATGTGTGTGAGGTAAAGTGCGCTGACACCCTAAACTGGTATGAGTGGCGCTCTAAATCAAATTAAATGCATCTGACGGAGAGTGGTTATGGAGACTTGTGGGGCACTGTCAGAGGGTGGTAATGAGGGACCCTGTGGCAGAGGTGGTCATTGGGGGCGCCAACAAGCATTCTTGCTCCGGACACCACCCGCGGTAAGTGCAACTGCAGCATCCACAGTGAAATGAGTGGGCTTCCTAGGTTTTTTTTTTCATGGGGTGCAAGGTATACAGTTGTAATAATGTGGGAATTAAAGGTGTTGTAAATGTGGAATAAAATTTGATAGGGAACCCATCGGAGTATGGGGTTTTATTACGGGCATGTCCCCGTATTGCACAGTGGATTTTGGCAGCGGTCAGAGGAGTCGCCAAGTCCTCAGCATGTGCTTTAGTGATGGTGGGGAGCTCCACAGATCTTAGGAATACTGCCGTTTCCTCCATCATGTCATGGGAGGGCGTAAAGGACTGCTTGGTAATTGTGAAACGTATTCATTTCCACCTGAGTAGTGATTAATGTATGGTGGCTATCATGGATAGCCAGAATAGGTGGAGGGGTGGGTTGCGGTCTAATCAACCTAGCTAGTAATGTACCAGACCTATCCGCCTCCGCATGAGTGCGCAGCATATATGCATGCAGATCTATCACACTAAGTGTTCTGACAGCTCTGCATGTCTAAACCTGGCTTCTTGGAGGTCTATCAGTTTCTCCACATAAGACTGGGCTGCCACTTCCAGTGTTTGTAGCAAGTTCTCCTGGTCTGTAAGATCCCGGATCGCCTCCCACCAGTGTCCCTATGGAGACTCCCCAGACAGTCACCTTAAAGGCCTTCCATTCAACAGCCCTGAATGTCACCGTGCCCTAATTTTCCGTGAAATAGGTAGTGATGGTGGTTGCAAACTTATCACAAAACACTGGGTCCTAGAATTGTAACGGTTGAAGGCGCCATGTACGAATTGGTGTGGGGGTCCGACCCCTGTTAAGCACCAACTCCAATGGGTTGTGGTCTGAAATTGTTTTTCCCAAGAATGGTGCTGTGCACAACTGAGGAAAACAAGTCTGGTGTGCATAGGAAGCGATCCAGGCGTGCATGCACGGAGTGCGGATAGGAATAAAAGGAATATTCACGCAGACCAACAAGCTGCAATCTCCATATATCCAGCAGTTCCCACCCCCTGGCCCAGTTAGTCAAGTTAGTGGCCTGCACTGTAGCGGCTACATAAGACAAGGGAGGGTGTGAGCGGTCCAAGTGAATATCAAACACTGCAATAAAGTCTTCTCCTAATATCCACGAATACTGCATCAAGTCCGAGAAGGCTTGTGAGAGACAGGAGAGGAAGGCGTACTGGCCAGTGTTGGGCACATATATTGACCCCAACACCACCTGTGCACCATCTAGTGTCCCCTGTAAGAGTACTTATCTCCCTTGGTCATCAATTCTACTGTCATTCAAGGAGAAGGGGACTCCCACTCGTAGCCATATTGCCGCTCCCCTTGAGAAAGCAGAGTATGCAGTACCATACAACTGACCCCTCCATCTTCTCTGCATCTTGTTAAGCTTAGAAGAAATCAATTGTGTTTCTTGTAGATTTGAGCCCAGCGGCGTTGTAGCTGGGCCGCTATCCTATGTCGTTTCAGTATTGAACCCATACCCAGTATATTCCAAGAGATGATAGTGTATGATTTTGCTATAGACATGACATCAAGAATATAAACACCCCCCCACCGACCACCCCCACCACTCTCCAAGCCCCCACCCTCAACCCCCAGGAATGTCAGGAAACAGATCAGTAGCTCAAACAAAGTAACATAATCCAAATACTGGGTCATACAACTAAACTTCGGTCGACTAAACCGTGTGCGAACAAAACACATGACACACTATGTAACAATAAAGATTTCTTGCCTGTGGGGTAGGCTGCTTACTCGGTATACATATGTACCGGTTACAAAGGGTGGACTAACCCAGGATGGGACGGGCCACTGGACCATAATAGCTAAGCATAGCATGCAGCTTCCAGTGGAGCTGCCCATGTATAGATCACATTTCAACCGGTGGTGCATATTAGACAATGGTTAGCAAGGCATCCCTTCCCAGGCATGGACATTCATCGTAAAACATGAAAGAATACCCCACATTGCATTACACTCACAAGACTGTTAGCCCAGTGGATCGTTACTGAGCTGCCTAGACACAGAAGGAAACAACGCCATACTGCCCCCAGAGTCGGAGTCTGAGGACACCTCCACAGATTGACTAGAGCTGATAGGTGCACTAGGGCCCTGCAGTGCTGATGCCGAACGGAGTACCTCACATCTGCCCTCCATCACCGACTGCTGTGAGGAGGGACTAGTCGCCATGCTCTGCGTTGTGAGTCCTTCCCTCGGTCGTCATGGAGGACGCCGCGATTTCGCTGTAACTGCGTAGGACGTATAGCATTCATAGTGTATGGAAAGTTCCTGTCCAACCATTCCCATGCACCTTTGGGTGAATCAAAAAAACTAATATGCTAGTTGTAAATGATCTTGAGTTTGGCCGGGAAAAAAACAGCAAACGCCAAACCTGCAATACAAGCCTGAGCCTTGACCTCCATTAATAAAAAGCGTAGGTGTTGGACTGCTAGTGTGTAATCCGACAAAATTGAATTTTTTGTGTTGTCAAAGTGGATATGTTTCAAGGAACAAGGGAGCCCTAGTAGTATGACCAGGGGTGGTTAAGTATTTTGGAAAAACACATGTCTAGAGGAGGTCACTTGTGTCCTCATGTTGCCTAGGCTACTGAGTTATTTGAGACAGCTTTAGTCAGGTAGAACAAGCTAAGGTAGTCCAGGAGGGACTGGTTATGCAATATATGCTGGGACAAAAGGTTTAGTATGACATCACATGTATTAACATCATAAATGGAGTATCATAGCATAATTTTAGTAATAGTTCTGGTGCTCACACAAAAAGTGAAAGTGCGTGAAGTGAGGGGTTTTTGTGACAATAAAATTTACATCGCATTGACAACAGCAATATTAATATGCGAAACTCCAATTTACTTAGTTGCAGTAATGGAGTTTTGGTTATAAAGGTCGACGGCGTTTCGATCTCATGAAGGTGAGATCATCATCAGGATGAGACAAGTGAGAGCAGGAAGAATCTATTGACCCCTTCGCTGCTAGGCCTTTTCCCCCCCCTGTGCTAAGCCTTTTTTGGGCTATTTGGGGTAGTTTGCGCTTAGGCCCCTGTAACTTTTTGACCACATAAGGTATCCACGCCAAATGTGCATCTTTTCTTCCAACATCATGGAGATTCTAAAGGTACCCAGGGTTTGTGGATTCCCCTGGAGGGGTCCCAGAAATTAGCCAAAATACAGCTACATTTTGTTTTTTTGGGGAAAAATAGGAGAAAAGTGCTGCAAATGAAAGCATCTGGGTATTTTCCTGCAAATGGTATCAAAAAAGGGTTTGTGGGGCTGAAATCACTATTTTCCCATATTTTAGGGCATGACAGACTTTTCTCAGAAAACCAACATTTTATACACAGTTTTGACATTTTTCTGGGACATAGCCTATTTTTGCAATTTTTTTGTGCTTTCAACCTCCTTCCAGTTAATGGTAGAAATTAGTATGAAAGCAATAATGGATCCTGGAAAGCTAAACATTTTAGAAAAGTAGACAAAATGCTAAATTCAGCAAGGGGTCATTTGTGTGAATCCATCAAGGTTGCTTTATAGAAACTAGCAGTTAAATATAGGAACATTTTTAAAATAGTAAAAAAAAACAGCCTTTTGTGCCATCGTTTTCACCTGTAACTTCTTCTAATTATGACAACTCTTTGAAAGCAATATACCGTTACATCCACTGGACCTTACTGGTTGTGGGGATATATAGGATTTGTAGGTTCACCAAGAACCCAACGAACCCAGAGCCAAAAACGGAGCAGGGTCTTGCAATGGTTTTTTATTATGTACCGGGTATATAGCAATTATTCTGGGAAAATGTATACATGGAAAATTCAGTATGAAAGACTCCTATGTATTTCTGAAATGGGAACAAAATGTAGAGTTTAGAAACAGTATATGTTTGCACATTTCCAAAATTGGTAATACTCATACTAGCATGAGAATTATAGGTCATTTTTCAAAATGACTTCTTTTTCACACATTGTCTTTCATTTGGAAGGCAGAAATGCATCGAAAGTCAAAAGGTAATAACAGTTGCTTGGCAAATCTGAATTACCCTAAGTCTCCCGATAAAAATGGCACTTCACTTGTGTGGGTAGGCATAGTGCCCACGACAGGAAACAGCGCAAAACGCTACGTGAGCACACCACATTTTCACAATAAAAATGACCCTTTTATTGCAAAGTACCTAGCTGTAGTTTTTGATCCCTAGCTCTGCCAGCACCTAGGGAAACCTAGCAAACTTATACATTTTTGAAAACTATACACCCAGGGAAATCCAGGATGGGGTGACTTGACTGCCTCTCACCCGGTTCTGTTATCCACAATCCCTTGCAAACCTAAAAAACTGTCCAAAAAAACACATTTTCCTCATATTTCTGTGGCGGAAAGTTCTGGAATCTGCGTGGATCCACAAATTTCTACCCACCCCCCATTCCCCAAAGTCTTCCAAGAAAAATGGTACCTCACTTGTGTGGGTTGGCCTAGTGCCCGCAGCAGGAAATGGCGCAAAACGCAACTTGAACA
Organism: Triturus cristatus; assembly: GCF_964204655.1. Lineage (NCBI taxonomy): Eukaryota > Metazoa > Chordata > Amphibia > Caudata > Salamandridae > Triturus > Triturus cristatus. The sequence continues at coordinate 886,794,555 of NC_140583.1, forward strand.
CACCTCAATTTCGCAGTGAAAAATGACCCTTTTTTGGAAAAGTGCCTAGCTGTAGTTTTTTAACCCTAGTTCTGCCGGCACCTAGGGAAACCTAGCAAACCTATACATTTTTGAAAACTAGCCTCCCAGGGGAATCCAGGATGGGGTGACATGACTGTCTCTCACCAGGTTCTGTTACCCAGAATCCCTTGCAAACCTACAAAATTGTCAAAAAAACACATTTTCCTCACATTTATGTGGTGGAACGCTCTGGAATCTGCATGGATCCACAAATTTCCACCCATCCAAATATCTATCACGACTTCTGACTGCTGGAAATATAGCAGTTGCCATCAAAGGACTAGTAGACCAATATGAAGACATTGATGACTTCCTTAGTAAGCCCATCAAAAAAGTTAAACCCAAGAACTTCTTCATCTCTTCCAGATTTGTGGGAGTCAACCGGGTAGCTCTAGAGTGGGGCTTAAGGCTGGCACTGTTGTCCCTCAAAAACTGTTTGGCAATCAAATTGGTCTGCTCAACAATCTCTGCCAAAAATACATCATCCATAAACAACTGAAAAAAAATGATCGGTAAAAAGTTTTCAGTATTCACTCTACACCCTGGAACACCAGTAAAGTCTGGCAATGCCGGCTGCACCATGCCTGGAGCAACCCAGATGTCAGCACTTTAAACAGGAAGACTTTCAGCCCCAAGCTGCAGCCCAGATGCTTCTTGCTGCACTATACCAACGGGAAGCCTTGCAGCCCCAGGCTGCAGCCCAGATGCCTCTTGCCGCACTACACCAATGGGAAGCCTTGCAGCCCAAGGCTGCAGCCCAGATGCCTCTTGCCGCACTATCAGTGAATGTTTTGCCAATGTGCAACATTCCGTCCATCATCTTGTGTATTTTGCTGTTCGCCCTATGTGGGAAGGGTATGCCCAGACATGGGTCCCGTGCTCACTACGCCACTGGAGTCAAGCTATCCTGGTTGAAGAGGGGTGAAACCCCCAAACCCGTCCTAGGATGCTTGATTCCGGTCCAGGGAAGACATGGCTTGACAGTTCGGGCTGGACTGTTCCCATGAGGCACAGTGTCAAGACTGATTTGCATATGGCCATGTCTGAACTGGGGTGGCGTGGTGAGCAAAATAACGATGGATTAAACATCATCTTGTGTATTCCTCTAACACAGGCACTTCACCTGCACTAAGAGTAGCTTCATCCGCACTGAGAGTAGCTTCATCATCCGATGATGCCATGTGGAGAGAAAACTCACTGCCTGAATCTTCCCCTCCCACCACTGCCTTAGAATCAGAGTCAGTTTCTGGACCATGGTCAGAGGAAGACTCAAAAAGCATACTAACAACCTGCTGAGCAGTAATCCTATCGCTAGCCATTATCCTTACTAAGAAAGGAGACTGTACAAATAAGTCAACAACAACCAACACTGTGCAAGATAAGTAAGTAAAAAAATGTGTGACTTCATCACAAAGATCTATATACTCAAAAACTATACGATTCACTTACAAGAAACAGCTACACTCACCAGCACCTACTCTGCAGAGACACAGCAAAAACCAACAATATCCCACTAGAAAGAAAAAAACAAAACCAATTACTCACAAGATAACAAAATACACATCGAGCACAAATGCAAAAAGTTTTTGACACTCAAAAAACAGAAGCCAAACATACTGCTATTATTACACCATTTGCAAAAAACACATTCATGCAGAGAAATGAAACTCATTTACATTGTACAAAAAAAGTCTCTTACCAAACACATGCAACTACACAAACAGCAGAACCACCAGTAACGAAACCTGGAACAGTCTAAAGAGCAAAAGCCTTGAACTAGAAAAAAGGGAGAAATAAAGCATTGCAATTGCAATTCACCAAAAATAAAACAATTAACATTATAACATGCTATGTCACTACCCAAATGGTCAAACGGCCAAATGGTCAAATAGGACTGAGAAAAATGGGGGGTGATCTTGCCCAAGGGATCGGGTGAGGTTGTCTGCGAGGCCAATCTGTCCCCCAGGTGGGGCAGAAACCAGCAGACAGAAATGTGCCCCCCTTGCAAAAGTAATAAATCGATAGTGCCTAGTAGGGTTTTCTGCCTTCCCCCTCCCGCCTAGGACAGAAAGGCCAAAAAAGGGGCAGATTGTCCCCAGAAAGCAACCATGTCGCTTCCATTACACACAAAACAAAATCCCTGGTGCCTAGTGGGGTTTTGGGCAAACAATGGGCTGATCTGAATACACATATAAAAAAAATCTGCCCCCTGGAAGCAACCCTTGGCCAAGGGGTTGCTTCCATTTTAATTTAAAAGAAGTCCCTGGTGTCTTGTGGGGTTTACTGCCCCCCCCCCCCCGGGCAGGAAGGCAAAAAAAAAAACAGGTCAATCTGCCCCCAGGGTGGGCAGAATACGTATACAAAAACAATATGCCCCCTAGAAGCGACCCTTGCTCAAGGAGTCACTTCCATTTCATATTTAAAACAATTCCCTGGTGTCTAGTGGGGGTTTATGCCCCCCCCCCTGGGGCAGAAACATAAAAAAACTGGCCGATCTGCCATTCCCATTACAAAATAAAATGGTCCCCCTGGAAGTGACCCTTGCCCAAGGGGTCACTTCCATTTCAATTTAAAATATTTCCCTGGTGTCTAGTGGCGTTTTCTGAAAAAAACAGGGCGGTCTGCCCCCGGGGGGGCAGAATTCCAAAACTAAACAAATTGGCCCCCTGGAAGCGACCCTTGCCCAAGGGGTCGCTTACATTTAAATTAAAAAATAATTCCTGGGTCAAGTGGGCTTTTCTGCCCCCCCCCTGGACCCAGAAACGGCCAAAAATACAACAGATGGGGCAGAAAAGTCTTTAAAATAATTTTCTCCCATAGGAAGCGACCCTTGCCCAAGGGGTCTCTTCCTTTTCACAAAAAAAGGACAACCCTGGTGTCTAGTGGGGCATTCCTGCTGCACGATGGCGACGCTGTGCGCGATCGTGAAGCAGGAATTCCCTGCATTGAGACATCAGGGGAGAGGAACAAGACCTGCGCTGTCAAGTGATCAACATCGTTCGCCCACATAATAGAAGCAGTGATCCTCAAGCAATTCTCAATCGGCTGGAATGTAAATGGATGTTTAACTGTTGTTCCATTGAAAATGGACTTAATACTCTTGATGAATGGAACATGATCCTGTAATAGCCCTCGGGCGTAAATGTATAATTTTCTGGTATTTTTTTATATTTAACTCTGTACTCCCTTAATGTAAATATATGACCATGCACCCTGTACATATTTTGTATTCAAGCGTCCTTATGTCTCCACGTTTGTAAAAACACCACTAACCTAGCTTCTATCTTCTCCTTTACTACTCTGCGTTCCAAATGCCATACAGATTATGCTCTTCCTGATTACTGTATTATGCCAATCTTCCCTTAACCTTGCACAATAGGTCGCTCCCCCCCCCGCTGCAGCTCCACCAGCGCTCTTGGTATTTTGTGCTCTGTGCCCCACTGATCATTGTATTTTTTCCCCTTCTTGTGTATCCTTTTTGCCTTGTGTAACCTTCTTTTGCCTTGTGTAACCTTTTTTGCCTTTTATTCCTCCGTGCCCATTCCCCGCAGTTTCCGCCGCTGCTGCCCCTGCGGCCCCGCCGCCCCCGCACCCATTCGCTGCCCCCTACCACCCGCCTCCCACCTCCCAGCTGCTCCTCCCTCCCACCTCCCATTATAACGGCGGCCGCTGCGCAGTGAGGAGAGCGACCCTTGACCTTGCACGGTAGGTCGCTCCCCCCCGCTGCAGCTCCACCAGCGCTCTTGATGTTTTGTGCTCTGTGCCCCACTGACCATTGTATTTTTTCCCCTTCTTGTGTATCCTTTTTGCCTTGTGTAACCTTCTTTCTCCTTGTGTAACCTTTCTTGCCTTTTGTTCCTCCGTGCCCATTCCCCGCAGTTCCCGCCGCTGCTGCCCCTGTGGCCCCGCCCCCGCGCCCATTCGCTGCCCCCTAACACCTGCCTCCCGCCTCCCAGCTGCTCCTCCCTCCCACCTCCCCTAATAATGGCGGCCACTCTGAGGCCTCGCCGCTGGCGCCCCGAAGGCGCACCTAAGGCAAGCCTGTGTGTGCCCATCCACGCCTGGACCGTGCACAGCACCAGAACCCCTGGCCCCCGTACCAGCCATGAAGACCGCCTCCGATATGACGTCAGCACCCTCATCGCTTTCAACCCAGGACGGACCCGCACCTGCTGCAGGGCCACCTCGAAGCGCACTCACAGTCCCTTCACCTGCCAGAACTGCAGCTTCTCCTACATCGAAGACACAGAGACTCCCGCCATGACAGAACACAACAAGCTCCGATGCATCCTGATCAACACCCGCTCCGCACACAAACACGCCGTCAAGCTCTGGGACCTACTCGACACCGCATCACCAGACGTCGCCTTCCTGACCGAGACCTGGATGAACGAAGCCTCCTCTCCAGACATCGCCATAGCCATCCCCGACGGATACAAGATCGCACGCAGAGACCGCACCAAGGGAGTCAGAGGAGGAATCGCCATCGTCCACAAAAAGACCATCAGGGTCTCAACAAACACCGATGACACTCTCAGCACCGCCGAACACATGCACTTCCAGATCCACACGGACCCCAAGACCACCTTAAGAGGCACCCTCGTCTACAGACACCCGGACCCCTACCACAATTTTGCGACGCCATCGCCGACTTCATCAGCATGCACGCACTGACCTCCAGTGACTACATCCTCCTCGGAGACCTGAACTTCCATCTGGAGAACAACAACGACAGCAACTCCTCCACCCTGATAGACAACCTCGCCAACCTCGGACTGGAACAGCTCATCACGACGCCAACCCAAATAGCCGGACACATGCTCGACGCCATCTTCTCCTCAAGCCCCCACGTCTCCTTCAGCCTCGTCTCCGAACCCACCTGGACCGACCACCACTGCATCCACTTCACCTTTCGGAAACCCGTCACACATCACCTCACCCCACAGATCCCCTGTCGCTGCTGGGGCAAAATCACTGAAATACAACTACAGACAAACCTCGCACTCAACCCACCGACCAACCCCGCCAACCCCGACGATGGGGCGCGCACCCTCAGATGATGGATGGACGACTGTGCCAACACCCTAGCCCCGCTGAAAAAACAAACCCTCAAAGACACCAGCAAGAGAGCCAATTGGTTCACCCCGGAACTCCTAGCATCTAAGCGCACCTGCCGGAAGATGGAGAACATACGGCTCAGCGAGAAGTCACCAGACAGCCGCACAGCCCACAAAAACGCCATCCGCAACAACCACCACCTCATCAGGACTGCCAAGAGAACCTCCTTCAAAGACCGCCTCAACAACAACGCACACAACAGCAAGGAGCGCTTCAAAGTCGTTAAAGAACTCTCCAACCCCAGCTCCAGCGCCAATGACCTCCCACCGTCGCAAGCCCTGTGTGACTCCCTCGCCACCTTCTTCCACCGCAAGATCACCGACATCCACGACAGCTTCAACTCCCGGACGACCCCATCAGGCCCCAACACGCTGGACCCACCGCACCCCACCGACTACAACCCCCTGACAACCTGGGCCAACGTGAGCAGCAAAGACACAATCAAGACCATGAGCACGATCCACTCCGGCTCGCCATCTGACCCCTTTCCACACCACATCTTCAACAAAGCCAGCAGCCCCATCGCACCCCACCTGCGCAACATCATCAACCTCTCCTTCGAGAGCGCGACCTTCCCTGAGAGCTGGAAGCATGCCGAAATCAACGCCCTACTGAAGAAACCCAAGACGGATCCGAGTGAACTCAAAAACGTCCGGCCCATCTCCCTGCTTCCGTTCCCAGCTATGGTCATCGAGAAGATAGTCAACATCTAGCTCACCCGCTAACTCGAAGACAACAACATCCTGGACCCTTCCCAATCAGGATTCTGCAGCAACCACAGCACCGAGACCGCCCTCATCGCTGCCATAGACGACATCAGGTTCCTACTGGACAACGGCGAGACGGCGGCCCTCAACCTTCTGGACCACTCCGCCGCCTTTGACACCATCTGCCACCGCATACTACGCACATGACTCCACGACGCAAGGATCCGAGACAAGGCCCTGGACTGGACCTCCTCCTTCCTCTCTGGCAGAACCCAGAGAGTCCGCCTCCCCTGTTCCGATTCGAAGCCTCCGAGATCATCTGCGGCGTCCCGCAGGGATCCTCCCTCAGCCCGACGCTGTTCAACGCCTACATGGCACCCCTCGCATGCATCACCCGACATCACAACCTCAACATAATCTCCTACGCCGACAACACACAACTCATCCTCTCCCTCACCAAGGACCCTCTCACCGCCAAATCCAACCTCCACCAGGGAATGAAGGCCGTCACCGAATGAATGGAGGATAGCCACCTTAAGCTGAACACAGACAAGACGGAGATCCTCATCCTCGGGCCCAACCCCTCAGCATGGGACGACTCCTGGTGGCCCGCATCACTGGGGACACCCCCGCACCCACCAACCACGCACGCAAACTGGGAGTCATCCTCGACTCACCATGACCAAACAAGTCAACGCTGTCTCCTCCACCTGCTTCAACACCCTCCGTATGCTCCGCAAGATCTACAGATGGATCCCGACAGACACAAGAAAAACAGTCACCCAGGCCCTAGCCAGCAGCAGACTCAACTACGGAAACGCCCTCTGCGCCGGCGCCCCGACCAAGCTCATCAACAGACTGCAACGAATCCACGCCTGATCATCGACGTCCCGCGCCGCGACCACATCACCCACCACCTCAGGAACCTGCACAGCCTCCCTGTTGACAAAAGAATCCCCTTCAAGCTCCTGAACCACACACACAAGGCACTCCACAAGACCGGCCCAGCCTACCTCAACAGCCGACTCTCCTTCTATGTACCCAACAGGAAACTCCGCTCCGCAGACCTCTCCCTGGCCACCGTCCCACACATCCGTAGAGCCACAGCAAGAGGCAGATCCTTCTCCCACCGCGCCGCCACAACCTGGAACACCCTCCCCCTCATCCTACGACAAACCGAAGACCTACTAACCTTCAGGAGACAACTCAAGACCTGGCTGTTCGATCAGTAGCTACAGCACCCTCCTTCTCCCCTCCCTCAGCGACTTGGAACCCTTGCGGTATGTAGTGCGCTCTACAAATTATTTGATTGATTGATTGATTGATTGATTAGCTTGGGATTCAATATGCCTTAGCAACACACACACCTTCCCAACATTGCGGCTACACCTGAGCCAAGATCAGCGCGCACGATATCCAGCGCGCATTCCTCCACTCAGCAGAGCTACCCTCATCTGCCCATGCGCATAACTCACCGCGCACTGTTTAACCTGATCCACTGCCTTGGTGCAGCACTCGGTGATTTTCTCCCGTTCCATGCAGACTCGTCACGCCTTCCGTGTTATCACTCACAAGTAAGTCCTTGATCGGATGCCCGCCGTTCCCCCTCCTTCCCCATGGCCTTTGCTTACTGATCCCTTCTTTCCTTTTCAGAGATTAATTCCCCATTCCTGATGCGGCCGACTATCTGCCTGTACGATTACGTGTCCTCTGCTTCAGTCAGCTGTGGCCCCCGTGGCCTCTTGAGTAAGTTCGCCTTCCTCACACCTTGCCCGTGGCTATTTCCCCCACGACCAATTAAGTTTATCTTTAATACCGCCCCCTTTTCTCACAGTGTTCTCTTCTTCAAACAATTCATTGCATCACTCGGACCTCCTAATTCCGGTTTCACGGACCCATCCCGCAACCTAAGTAAGTCCTGCCGCCTTTACTGCAGTCTCCTTATAGGCTCTCCCTTTGACCTACCCATTGAACTTCCTCCCTTGCCCCTCCAGCCCTCACTGCGTCCTCATGCACCTGGTTGAACAGATTACCTCTGTCGATTATCCAAATTGGCTCCCAAGCCCACCTTGGCAAGTATTAACTTCGTCAATTACTAACTTGCTCTTTTCGGACGCGCATTCTTATGCCTGCTCCCCCTTCTATATTATTCGCCACAGTTGTTCTCCCTGCGCATACCTTTACCGAGGAGGTATATTCTCTTCCGCCCTGTGCTCACCTCAGTGTAGACTTAACTTGCCTTCTAACTAAATTATCCATTGTGCACCACTCGCATGCCAGCCTCACTCTCATCGCTATGGCTCTAACTTTGCTCATACTTTCACAGAGTAGTTACCGTCACTCACTTTCTGCACCTATCTTCCACGTGCAGTCATGGCCTGAGTCTATCCTCCTTTAACTCTCCTAATTCTCTACCTGTCCTCTGAGTAGAAAGCACTCCTGTTTATGTCCAATGATTTAATTCACTAAATAGCAAACATTTACTGGCGTGTAGACATGGCCTATTCTATCCTCCTTCAACTCTCCAAAATTCTCTACCTGTCCTCTGAGTAGCAAGCAACCCTTGCTATTTTTCAAATGAATTAATTCATAAGCACCCTTTTCATTAAGTAGCATACAGTAACTGGTGTGTAGACATGGCCTGATTCTATCCTCCTTCAATCCTTTACCTGTTCTCTGAATAGCAAGCACCCCTTGCTAATTTACAATGATTTAATTCACTATCAAGCAAACAGTAACTGGCTCCCAGAAGTTGCTCCTTTACATTAAGTTTTTGGTTTTAATTGTTCACCTCGGGACCATTGTTTTTTTTTCCGGTTTTCCTCTTAGTGGATGGGGCCGGTGTCCTGGGCTGATTGCAAAATATGATCACGGTCCATGTAATTTAAGATTCTAGCCAGGATCGGGTGTGGGTTTGCGCTGGGAATGGGTTTTTGCATAGGTACCCGGTGGGTCCGTTCCACCGTGAAAAACGCAAATAGGCCAGTGGGAGCTACACAGGTCTTCAGCCATTCCTCGATAAATGTTGTGGGGTGTTGCCCTTCAGCACCTTCAGGGAGCCCAACAATTCTAAGATTATTGTGTCGGGCCCTACCTTGCACATCATGGGCCAGGGCCTGTAAGGCTCAAATTTGCTGCTGCATCTGTTTTATTTGTACATCATGATCCTTCACCTGCGTACTTAGCATTAAAATCCATTGATCAGATATCTTCACTTTATCAGCCAGTTTCTTATGATCATCCTTGAGCAAGTTGGGTTTTATGGATATACTGCCTAATTGTTGTGCTATAGCCTATCTCGAGTCTCGGATATTCTGAAGTATCATGTCCAGTTTATCAGCGGGAGGGAGAGGGGCTTCCTGGGTTAATGCACTTTTATTCTACAGTTTACCAGCTGATTAATGTTGGTGCTATCTGTGTGATGTATTATCATTCACTTGCTCCATTCCGGTGCATATACTGATTTTTGTGCATTTTTTAGATGTTACCTCTTCTGATGTAACCGCATGCGAAAATATACTAATCCCTTGCTTTACTGAGAAATTAAACAATGCAATGTAGTAATGATGAGAACTCAGAATTTTCTCTTGTATGTTAGGATTCCAGGAGGTCTGGAGTTTTCCTCAAGTGTCCTTATCTGGGGCAGAGACCTTGTGAGTGATTGATAGCGAGATCGTTAGCAAGAATGAAGCAGTGACGTTGGGCATCAGCAGACCTCTGTGAGAGTCTGTATGACTGTTTTCTTCCTACTTTTAGAAGCCTGTGTGCCTAGAGAGTGCTCCCAATTTTCAGGTTTCCATGGTTACCCCAGGGCCATGAACATGTTTAATTATATGGTTAAGAAACTCGTCTGAATAAGAAACTTTTGAAAGAACATACCAACTGTCATTCACCTACATTCAAGATGTTTCAAGTTTACAAAAAGTATAAATGAACACACACCTTCCATTTCAAACAGAATCCAATAGTAAGATCTTGTTTCATCATTTTCATGTCATGGACATTTCACTTCATGATTAGGAAAGTGTAGGCATTTAAGAAGTAACAAAGGGATTTTATGTAGCAAATGTTGTAAGCAAAAAGAAAGCACTGAAGGATGCGCACTTATAAATCAGTAAAACGTGGCATAAATATGCGTCCTGCAGAGAAAACAAGTTGTGGAAAGACCAAGACAGGCAGATTGGTATATTACAACTTTTGTTTTAGACTGCAGACCCTACGGGCTCAAAGCACTGTTATAACAATCAGGCTCAGTTGAATAGTTACAACTCACAGGCAGGGTAAGAAAGAGGAGAGGTGAAAAAGAGCACCCCTACCTTGTTCCTCTACAAATGGTAAATTGATCAGAGAGAAACCCATTACAATTGATGGAGTCTGTGCCCACTCAAACATTTATCTCCAGATCGACAAGCTGTATAGAGGCATGAGAGTTAAAGGGAGAGAGGCATGAGAGTTAAAGGGAGACACATATCACTTGTTAACATCTTGATACAGTGTAGCCAATGTGGACACAGAATAAGCCCACTCGACAACTTAATCTGAGTTTAGTAGAGTTTAAATATAAATTTAGAAACAAATCAATATAGACCAACCTCAACATGATCACATAGAAAGACAAAACGCCCAAGATAAGTGCAAATCTCCTGAAGAGATTTACCCTATATAGTACCAAACAGACTACCAACTCTATGATGACGATACAGATGATCGGGAAATAGAAATGAGTATTAAATTGCATCAGATGATTTTCCAAAGTAAGCGTGAGCAAGCTATCTCTCCCTACACCACCTTAAAAGAGGCAGCTATTAGCTAAAAAGCATTTGGTTAAGGTGTAATCAGAAAGGCGTAAATTGTCGAAGTCTTCAGTAGAAGGCACTCCAACAGCGGGTCAAGTAGCATAAAGCCACACAAGCAGAAGCTTAGATCTGCTCTACGTGACATCCTAAAATGACTCCCCTGTCCCTCACTACGTTCAGCATAAAATATCAATTGCATTCAGGGTGCATAATCCCAAGTGACCCTTGCTCGTGAATTTCCATGGCTCCACTACCAACTGGACACTTCCACCACCTTTCCCACATCAATAAATTGAAATTTTGTTTGTCCTTGGTCATTTCTCTCCTCTCCCATGAGAACTCGCCCGTTTGCTTGTTACCGTGCTTCGCTTTGAGAACTTCGTCTTCTCATACCTTGATGTCTAATGAAAACAAAAACCCTTTTATGATAGCTAATGAGATCTTATCCATACCTGCAGTGGAAACAGAATACAAGAAAATGTATTCTGCATGGAAGGTTAAATACAAATTAGATGTTAGATTTTAACGTGAGCATGAGCTTTACTGTTTCTTGCGGCCCACCCTAGTCAACTTTAACAGTACACAGGTCTACAGAATACGTTCACATTCCTACACACACAATAAATGCAGTTTCTTAATCCATGTATGAATTGTAAAGAATATAAAGCTGTCATTCCAAATGCACCTGCATAAAAATAATTTTTGTTACAGGAATAAATGTTAAATATTTGTTTACGCATTCACATTCTGATTTATTAACATCACAATGGGACACATTTTGTTAACTTCTCCTGTCAGATTATTATATAAATGTTACATAAACCTTTAATAATCATGTTTTATACACAAACTCTTCCAATTGAGTACTTTAAAAATGCAATACTCCATTCTCCTTAGTAACATTAATCACACAGAATACTCGAGTGCTGACTACTCATGATTATAATGCACTTCTACGGTATCTCAAATGGGATCAATATTAAACTTCTCCACAATGGATGCTCGCAAATCTAAACTTTGCATCATTTATATAAATGAATTGTCCTATTCAAATCTTTTCATGGTCCAAAACTAATAACCTCATTCCATGCCAGATGAAACACCTTTTCGTCATCAAGGGAGAAGGAAAACTTGTCATCCATATGATTCCTTGTGACCAGAACAAGTGTAACAGCATTCTTGTGTGGATCCATGATGAATGATTGGAAATGAATCCCACCAATTTTTTATGAACGAGTAGTCGAAAACCCTACTAAGTCTGATGACAAGATGTTCGCTGTTCAACAAAGAAATCATCCTATAATTGACCCACAGGAGTAGGTCTCTCCCAGGTTTTGGTGAAAACATAATGATGGCCTTAGTGTCTGAAAAGTTTCAGCGATCCGCCCATCATATCCTTGTGTTTGCTTTGTTTGCCCTTATTAGGCAGGGTATGCCCAGACGTGGTGCACTTGCTCACTTTGGAACTGGATTCAAGATAGCCTGGCTGATGAGGGGTGTTACCCCAAAACTGGTCCCAGGAGTCTTGTTTCTGGTCCAGGGAAGACCTTGCTTTGAAGTTTGTTTCCATGAGAAAGAGGGTCATAATTGATTTGCATATGGCTGGGTCTGAACTGGGATGGTGAAGTGAGCTAAAGAATGATGATCGATTCAACCCAGATCTGTGACTGGAAGTGAGTGTCTGAAAAGGTTCAGCACTCTGTCCATCATCTCCTTGTGTTTGCTTTGTTAAACCTAAGTTGACAGTGTATGCCCAGATGCGGGTCCCTTGCTGACTTGGCCACATGATTCAAGCAAGACTGGCTGACGAGGGGTGTTACTCAGAAACAGGCTCCAGGATGCTTGTTTCCGGTCCAGGGTAAACCTGGCTTGGCAGTTCGGGCTGGACTGTTCCCATGAGGAACAGGGTCAAGACTGATATTTGCATATGGCTGGGTCTGAACTAGTTTGGGGAAGTGAGCTAAAGAACAATGATGGATTCAATCCAGATCTGTGACTTGGGGTAAGTGTCTGAAAAGTGTTATCACTCCGTCCATCATCTCCTTATGTTTGCCTTATTGCATTCTTGGCAAATATATTTTTCTGATATTATTTCTCTAAATAACTTTCCCAGCAATGTTACTGTCAGGGTCAACGTATATTTCTAATATTCCGATGAAAATGTGTCTTCTCCTGGCAATTTTACTGTGGCTAAAGCTTTGATGTTGCCCACTGCTTCATCATCAGTTTTATTTTGATCCACACCATCCCGTAGATCAGGAGGCAGTTGTGGTATGGCCAGTCTGTGAAAAATCTTTTGTTCTTGTTGCATTTCCCCACTATCTTCTCGGTGTAACGATATGAATAATATGGTTGACATTCTTGTACTATATCAATAGGATGCATTAGTAAGTCATCAGATGCTGAGTTTTGTGAGATTGGCTAATTTCGCTTCTCTTTTTTCAGTTGCAAGGCCAACAATCTTCCCAATTTCTCTCTGTGCTCATATCTTTCACTTTTGATCTGTGATTGTGCCTTCTCAGAATTTTCAGACAGAAACGTATTTAATCCTTAGGTTTTAGTCAGTTTTTCGTGAAAATTCCTATCCATTGGGTGTTATCAATAGTGTTTCTCTAACACTCTCATCTCCCTCTCAACCACCATTCTCTTGTCTTCAGACAGCTGCCTGTGTTTTGAGGGTTCTGGCATCAGTATTCCTCTTATGTAGACCTTTCCCTCCACCCACAATAACTTTGGGCAGGTGATGGACGATTTATTAAGATCTAGATATTCTCTGAGTATTATAACAACATTTTTCTTTCTATCAGGTGATTTGTGCTGCACAACATTCAGTCTCAATGTCTGGGCTTTATGGACCAGTATTTGGAAGTCGAGGGAGATGACATTAACTTTCATAGTTGTCCTCTGTCACCACCATCCTGAAGTCTGGGTGGGCAGACTGGTCTATAAAGGGGGCAGTTTTTTATTACTGTCTTTTCATATGATTAACTTGAAGTGACCATACGTCTTGAGCATTCTACTCAATGCTGCAAAAAACTATTTGAAATGGTCAGGGCATATATTGATCCAGTCATGAAAATAGGATTGTGCAAGGTAAATTTGGAAAAGCATATTGTCCAACACAATTTTTCCTGGAAGGCAGGGCTTTTGAGCTGAATTTGTGTCATCATTGGAGCCAGTGATGGATCACCATTTCCACCCAACATCTCTTAAGCTGTTACGATTCTGCTTGGGAATGGTGTGTCTGTTGAAAAAGTTTGATTTATGCTCTCTTGGGTGCGAGGAATGATAATATCTTCTTTGGGTTAACAGCTAGTGACTCCATTAACATTCAGAGACCATGTGACCAGGTCTTTGATCCATGCATATCAGGGGCTGCTTGCATTATCAAATGTGGAGAAAAAACGCGCTCTAAAAATGGAGCAGATGTTATTGGTGCTACTGAATTAGTATATGAGAGCTATTATGGTTCCCTAGTTATCAGGAATATAGAATAGATAGCAATTTAAGGCTCAGTGGACAGAAACAAAAGAAAATAGCAACAATAACAACCAACTAACTAACTTTGTGGTTAGGGTGAGAGAGTTTAGGTGTGCGCATCTGCGTTTCTGTCAAATAAGGTAGGTCCTAGCAGTATTATGTTTTTTTACTCACGCTCCTCTATACCACTCTTTCATAAAACTATTGGAATTTAAGGGGAATTAATAGAACTGATAAATAAAAAGGGAAGTTCAATACAGAAGTCACAACTTCATTTGAGATCTTGACTGGTCTCATTGGCTGAGGTTCTAATAACACTTCCCTCCATCACTGTTAAAATACCTCAAAAGTATTGGGCATTCAGCATTAGTGTGTGCCACATCACATGTTTCATTGGTTGGCGATACTTTCACAGCAGTAGGAACAGGGACCTGAGAGTCTAGCTGCCTTTCTAGTTCATCTTGGTCCTTAAATGTCTTTGTTTGGCCCTCTACAGTGATGATCATGGTGGCTGAGATCAGTAGGCTAGATCAAACATTTCTGATTTTAAGACTAGGGCATAGGGCTTAGAATTTCTTCTGGATCATGCTTGTTTGTAGAGAAAAGTCCGCCACAAACATTACCTTGGCCTGCTTATAATCATAGGCTCAGTAATTTGTTGCTGGTGCTAGTAAGATCAAACAATCATTTTGATGTCTGACAAGACAAACTATGATTGGTTTGGATGCTGACACATAGGTATTTCTTCTCAACTTGACACAATGTGACCTCTGAAATACAGCACAAAGTTGACTTTCAGGAGCATCGTAGTTAAAGTTTCAAAGAACCTCAACATATTCGAGCCCTCTTCATCATTGGGTAGGTCCTAAATCTGTATATTTGTTCTGTGGTTTTTAACTTCAAGATAGGCAAGTCTCTTTTGTCATGTTCCATAGGTCACCACTTAGATCTGGAAAATTTTGGAGTGTCTCTTCCAGCACTTCTATCCTTTTGTTGATATAGATAATTCATGGTCTGACAATAATCAATTCTTCTTGAAGTGACTTAATTTCAGAGTTTGTTTCCATCGCTGCTGCCTCCAACACTATTATTAATACCTTTATTGACATAAGTTATGCATAGTTTCTAAAATGGCATTAGTGTGAGTTGCCTCCCCTTTTGTGGGGGTTTCTTGCTGCCCACAGAAAATAGTTTTCTAGAGATCTTAAATGTAGCCATATAGAAACACTAAAGGAGCCTTCTGATTCTAATCTGTAAGCCACTTATATGCAAATATTCATAAGCTACGACATCTAAAAGTGAAAACATGAATGTAATGAATTCCAGCAAAATATGGAAGAAAAGCTGCTGTGGGCATAAAATCCAGCAGATTACCAGCTTTTGAGTAGTATTTCTCCTGCCTATTGAGGTCTGTACACTTGTGCTAACCAATAACAAAATGTCTGTGCTCCTCTTTAACATGATGAAATTGGTGTACCCTTATTGGCATATTTACCTTATCTATAAGATCCTAGTTTATGATATAAAATGTAGCCAAGTTCTAAAAAAGAAATTGTCACTAGTGGACTGCAGGACCCATTGTGCCCTCCACTATTAGTAACAGTGCGACACATGGCTTCAGGACTAGCACTGTAGCCTGACTAAAGAGGCTTTAGAACTGCAATTCAACCTGTCCAAATACATCCTGTTTTACTGGCCTAAACATTCCTTTTAAATACTAACAAGTAACTCTTAAGTAGTCCTTAACGCCCATAAAGCAGGGAGCATGGTATTTAAAAGTAGGACATGTACATGTCCTTACAGTGAAAAGCACAAGCTGCTCCATCGGAACACAATGTGATGCAATATTACATTTTATAACTCTATCTCTGAGTAGAAACCAGCTAGAAATGTAATTCTTGGAATTTTGTAATATTTAGTAAAAGCCCAATTCACTGGTGATGTCAGATGTTTAAGAAATATCAGGGATAAATATGGGAAAAGTTACATTATCCCTACCTAATGCCCCTGGAGGCTAATTTACATTATTCTCTAGCTTCAGTCCTCTGACCACTTAGCCCTGAATGATGTGAGAAAACTGCTCCCAGAGCAGAAGATAAAGTCTCGGGTGTGTGGAGGTGATTATGTTCCTCTAGCAGGACAGCCATTTAGAGAGTGCCTAGGATCTTAATTGTCTTTGAGCAGGCCTACTTTATGGCAGGCAGATGTTAGGGGATAGCTGGCAGGCCCCTTATTTGTTCCCCCAGCCAGCTGGAATTGGCCCTTTGTGGCTAAAGTTTCTTAAACTTTTTGCTTTCTCCCCAGACCTTGTTTCTGACATGGTGTTGCCAACGTAGATGCTTTGGGCACTTTGCAGCTGCTGATCAGTGTCAAAGTGCAAGTGTTCCCTGTGTAAAGTGTAATGGTAATTGGTTGTCCATGATTGGTATGTTTGCCTTACTAGCAGTCCCTAGTAAAGTGCACAATGTGTGCCAGGGCTAGTAATGCAAATGTTACTAGTGGTCCTGCAGCACTAATTGTGTCACCCACACAAGTAGCCTTAAAGAGAGAACTCAGGCCTGCCACTGCAGTGCCTGCGCGCAGTGTTAAACTGCCTTGTTGTCCTGACAAGTGCACCCACTTGCCAGACCTCACCTTCCCTTTTTATGCACATCAGATACCCCTATGGTAGGCCCAAGGTACCCCCCTGGGCAGGGTGCAGTGTATGTGAAAGGTAGGACATGTACTGAGGTGTGTACCATGTCCTAACAGTGAAATACTCTCCATTTAGTTTTTCACTGTGGAAAGGCCATCTTGCCCACATGACGGAATGGGGAAGGCTGTGTAATATGTTACCAGCCTATCTTCCCAAATGCTTAAGATAAATATGTGAAGTTTAGTGTGCCTGAACTCACAATTCAATGAAACATCTTTTTTGAAGGTGGTTTTTGCATTGTGTGTTCAGAAACCACTCTTTTAGAAGTGGCTGGGTTTTTGTGCTCTAACATTTCTGTGTGTCTCTGCCTGGTTGTGGATTGACTGTCTGGATCTGAAAGTGATAGGATGTGGGGAATTTCTTAACCCAGGAGAGGAGGTGAGACAGCAACAGGCTGACCTGCATCTGGAGTGTAATGGAGAGGAGTAGCCCCTGGAGGTGAAGAGGCCTGGGCTGCAGCCATAAAACAATGACTCCATCCCCTGCTGAGCGATTAAGGATCCAGACCCCCAACATCAAAGGAAGAAGGTGTCACTGGCAGGGAGACACCCAGAACTGGTTTGGACACGGGTCAGTGCCCCCCTGAGCACAAAGACTTTGAAGACATTTAGGGGTAAAACTATGAGAGCTGAAATCCCAGGACTTTGGAATAAAATGGAATGGAACTGAGCAAGACTGAAGAGGAATTGGATTGTTCAAGACTGTAAAGGATTGAAACTACTTTTTGGTCAAGAGAAACCTCTGCCAAGGAAGAAACAGCTGAAGAGACTGTAGTAAAGGACTGACCTTTGCTGTGTGTTCTGGGGCTGGCCTGCAGTGTGCTGCTTTAACCAAGGAGATGCTAAAAGGACTTTGCTGTGTGCTGTGTCCCCCTGCTTGAAAGGACTTTGCTGTGCTGTGTCCTGAAGTAACTTAACCCCAAGGGCCCGAGGAGAGCTGGCTCCCTGTTGTGGAAACTCAGGAACATAAAAGTTTCCAGAAGTGTCTCAGCGGCACTGTGTGCGTGTGCTTTGTGCAACTTGAGACCTTCGTAAGAATTGCTCTGTGATCGTGGGCACCTGGAGTCCATGCAAGTCTCAGCGACGCTGTGTGCGCGTGCTTTTTGCAGCCTGAGCCCTTCGTGAGGATTGTCTTGTGATCGTGTGCATCCGGAGTCCAAGTGTGTCTCAGCGACGCTGTGTGTGTATGCTTTTTGCAGCCTGAGACCTTCGTGAGGGTTGCCCTGTGACCATGCACACCGGAAGCTCAAGCAAGTCTCAGCGACACTGTGTGTCTTCGTTATCGCCATCGGCTAGGAATCAACTATGTCGCATCGGAGGCCCAAGTCACGAGAGGAGGAGAGGAGAGTGAGGTTGCGCCCCAGGTAACGTGTGTCGCCGCCTGGGGTGGGGTGTGGGCTCAGAGAGAGACTCTGTCAGCCTCTTCCCTTCTTGCAGCGCGAGCCTCTGTTCCAGCTCGTATCGCGGGCCGTACTTGCCAAGGAGTGGTAGTACTGGGGCCAGAGTGTGGAGCTGCACTATAGTTTATACCATACCCGTGTTGTGGGCATATGTTGGCGGAGAGACCGTCTGAAGAACTGTGATTGGTGCCGAAGTGCCTTGTGCATTGCATTGTTTCTGCATTACGAACTGCCTGATTGTTGCCTTGCGCATTCGATTGTGTTTCTGCATAACGAACTGCCGCATTGTTGCATTACGCATTGCGTTAGTTTGTATAACGATTGCATTACGTATTGCATTATTTCTGCATAACGAACTGCCTGAATGTTGCATTAAGCATTGCATTAGTTTGCATAACGAACTGCATGATTGTTGCATTACGCATTGCATTAGTTTGCATAACGAATTACCTGATTGTTGCATTACGCAATGCATTATTTTGGCATTACGAACTGCTTGATTGTTGCATAACGAACAGCATTATTTTTACATTGCAAAGTGCCTGATTCTTGCATTACAAACTGCATAGCATTGCATTAGGACTGCATTGGATCATTTAGAATTGCTCATTAATACCACCAGAACCTACAAGGGCTAGCTGGCCTAATAACCGGTACAAAAGGGGGTGGTGATGGACGGAGCATCGGAACCAATCAAACACTCACACCCAGTCAACAGATCTGGGTTTGATCCATCAACGTTCTTTAGCCCACTCTGCCGCCCCAGTTCAGACATGGCCATATGCAAATCAGTCTGACCCTGTGCCTCATGGGAACAGTCCAGCCCGAACTGCCAAGCCCTGCCTTCCCTGGACCGGAAACAAGCTTCCTAGGACCGGTTTCTGGCATTTCTGCAGTCTTCAGCCAGGCTTGCTTGAATCCAGTGGCAAAGTGAGCAAGGGACTCATGTCTCAGCATACCCTGCCAACTTATGGCGAACAAAGCGGTACACTGGATTCAAGCAAGCCTGGCTGAAGACGGCTGAAATGCCAGAAACCGGTCCTAGGAAGCTTGTTTCCGGTCCAGGAAAAGCATGGCTTGGCAGTTCGGGCTGGACTGTTCCCATGAGGCACAGGGTCAGACTGATTTGCATATGGCCATGTTTGAACTGGGGTGGCAGAGTGGGCTAAAGAACGGTGATGGATCAAACCCAGATCTGTTGACTGAGTGTGAGTGTTTGATTGGTTCTGATGCTCTGTCCATCACCACCTCCTTTTGTACCGCTTTGTTCGCCATAAGTTGGCAGGGTATGCTCAGACGTGAGTCGCTTGCTCACTTTGCCACTGGATTCAAGCAAGCCTGGCTGAAGACGACTGAAATGCCAGAAACCGGTCCTAGGAAGCTTGTTTCCGGTCCAGGGAAGGCATGGCTTGGCAGTTCGGGCTGGACTGTTCCCATGAGGCACAGGGTCAGACTGATTTGCATATGGCCATGTTTGAACTGGGGTGGCAGAGTGGGCGAAAGAACGGTGATGGATCAAACCCAGATCTGTTGATTGGGTGTAAGTGTTTGATTGGTTCTGATGCTCTGTCCATCACCACCTCCTTTTGTACTGGCCTAATAACCGGGCAGGAGGAATATTACAGATACGCATTTGTTGGATTTATATCGTGTGGTCTCATCGTATATCTTTTTATATAAACATATACTTGTTTTTCTATGAAACTCATGTGGAGTCCTTTTGTGGTGTCATCATTGGGTCACTGAGAGCGTGATTGCAAATACTTTACACATTTGCCTTGAAGATAAGCCTGGCTGCTTGTGCCAAGCTACCGAGGGGGTGGGCAGGGGCCATCTGAGAAGGTGTCCTTCCTTTCCCTGACATGGAAGCGAGGGTCCCTACTTGGCCTAAGGTACCTACCTCAGCCAACTAAGGAATCCCGGTTGTAACAGGAAGGAACTGTTCCAGGAACTGATTTGAAGTGATCACAGAGGAGAGGTTACTCATTTCACTGGCCACACATGAGGGAAGGGCACACCAGCTCTGCACAAGGGAAGATGGGCTCACCGTCTTAGATTTAGGTAGAGAGGGAGACAGTGGGATTGTTTGCAGTAGGGCACACATGCAATGCTGGAAAAGAGTGGAGGGAAACCCCTGAGAACTTTTACCCAATTGGTAAGGCAGGGCCAGGAGTCACCACATCTACAGGCTGGTTCTCTGCCAGGCATAGATGTGGCATCCATATTGCCCTCCTCAGAACACTACTGGACCTGTGGGACAACAGAGGAGGACTGGACTTGCTGTCGGAGACCTGAGATGAGGACTGAACCTTCTCTCCCACTTCTACCCAGGACAAACAAGTAGAATCCAAGGGTCAGGTGGCTGACTTCCCATTCGAACTGTAGGGACACAATAAGCTACATGCAACTGCCTAGTTGGCCAGTTCAAACTGGACATGCCCTGGATCCTTCCTGTGGCTTCAGCTGGAGTGAGTCTTGCCCCCAAGTGCTGTTCCTGAGGTCCTGAAACAACCCTGGACTGTGTCAAATTCTACTCTTGCTAACAGCCTAAGACTCTTGGGACTTGGCAACCTTTGGGCTGCAAAGACCTCCAGAGGACTGGGACAAAGCTGCCAAGCTGATTTGATGAAGGTGCATTGCTGCTGGGCTGAAGATTCATGTATCTTCTGCTCAGAGCTTTTCCAGCCTCACAGAGCCCTATTTGGCTACAGCCCACAGCTTTGCCCCACTGGGGGAATATGAGCTCCAAAGAAGTCACTAAGCCCGAACAGAAAATTTCACTGGGTGAAGGCACCAAAAGTGTGTGGCCAGCGAGAGACCTTTCTTGGGTGCAAAAGTTCAGAGTTTTACCACCAAAAGTCAACAGCTGCACCAGAACCATGTTCAACAGCTATCATTGTGGAGCCCTTCTCAACTACAGCTGACTGCTTTGCCCCACTGAAGATTTTGACTTCCATTTTAGAGACAAATTCCAAAGGTAAATCTTTTGACCGGGTCAAACTAAGTTTCTATAGCCAACCCACGCTCTGTCATGGTTGGTCTGAAATCACATCAAGGCCCCAGCCTATCAAGACCAGTCAGCAGGACATGTGCCAGAAAATGCGCTCTGCCCCCTCAGATCGACATGACTGTTTGGACAAAATGAGTACAAAAGCAGTATGTGCATTCTGTATAGGAAATAACAAGTAGTAAACGTGTTTGGGGACAGTTCACCAGTAAGATACCATATCTTGCAATTAGAGTAAATGCTTGAAACACCTGCAGTAATACACACTACTTTGGTGTACAAAGTCACCATAGTCCAGACGCTCTGGCTGAAGCATCAATCATGCAACATGAATTTGATCTCAAGATGGTAAAAAATGCAGAAAAGACAAATGTTTGTGCTTAATACTAAGTTTTTGGAAATGCATTGATAGTCAGCAAGAATTGGGAAATGAAGAAGAAATCTGGGAAAGGAAGAGAGAACTTTATCAACTATGAAAAAGATGAGTATGATGAAGAATAACTGTCCACCAATGAAGATCCATGAACTGAATCTGCTCTATGCTAATTTGCTCCGGTTGGGGGATCATTAGAAAGACATCAGATGCAACCAGAGGAGATTAAGCAAAATCAATACTTAACAGGCAGAGGTTTCTCTTTTAAAAGGGTTTCCACTAACTTGTAAATACCATCAATTGGTCCTTGTTAATTGAGATATTTACTTTTTACACTTGGTGCCAATCCATCTCAGCCCTACAATTCCATTTGTTGGGTTTTTCTAATGGGGAATAATCTAGAATTGTTTGAGGCAGTATGCTTTTGCCTGCTTAAAAAGTACAAAGACAGAACAGATTTTTTTTTGTTGCCCTTCACAGCTTCTAGGCACAATGTGCATGACAATAAGGCCCCTCCATCAACAAGAGGGGGAAAGTAATGTAACCCTGAGAGAAAACCTCCTGCTTCTGCAGACCATGATCTTGGTTGCCTCCATCATTACAGAGAATGATGAGATAGTTGGCCACATGCTGGGTGCCAGCTCAAACACCACCTCCTTGATGGTCCGCAGTCTCCTATGTCAGGCAACCTTCTGGAAAACACATAACTAGGGCACAATAACCAAGATCCCGATTCAAATCCTGGGTACATAAGAATTACATTTACAGGTACACTAGTTGAGTCCCCTATTCTATCCTCCACTCCAATCCTGGTGCAATTATGTATACTAGCCGTCATTGCACAGTCAAGGTCCTCAGATGAGACAAGTGTATCTTTCAGTCCAGAATCCAGCACTACAAACATCAGGAAACAGCCTTTACAACTTGGCCTAAACCACGGATAACTTATACCACGCACCCATTACAATGCATACGTCTTTAAAACACATGCCTTTAGAATGAAAATGTAAGTATTTCGCAGGTGGTAAAGGCATATGTGTGGTAAGAAACTTTGTGGAAAAGACATCTATGTTAAAGACCCTTGCATTGCCATGGTCATCTTGTATCGGCCTGTGTGGTTCCATCATACAACCCAAATATCAGGTGAAAACTCTCAGTATGAAGCCCAAGAAAATAGCCAAGTGGAATGGGCACATGTGTCCTTGGCAATAACTTCCCTTGAGGACGATTAGTTATTTGAATAGTAGGACTCTGTGTGGCATAACATCCATGAAAGTAGGGTTTCAACCTGGGATTCAAATTCCAAAATAATCAAAAAGTCAATCCCTAACTCAGATATATTCTGGATTGGATGTCCTGAGTTGATGGCGAGGGCTCCTGGGCCTCTGACAAGTAAAATTAATATAGGAGCTTAACAATCTCCTCAGTCATAGGTCTATTGATCATAAGATCATGACTTGGACACTCTGGGTCAGATGAAGAGGAGGTGGTGATGTACAAACAGGGGTTGACTTTGACAGTGGAGGAGAGGAAATTGGATTTGATGGGGGTGGACAGTGCAGCAGCTCAGGAGGACTGTAAGAAGTGAGTTCGTTGTGCTGGGCAACCCCTGAATCATGTAGTGCATCTAATGGATCAATAATATTTTTTCATACATACTAAAAGTCCCGAATGACAGCTAGTAGTCCAGCACTCACCTTATTCATGGCCACTTGAAATTCTTCCCAATTTACAAATGTATGGAACAGGGAAAGGAGACACATGAGGTTTCATGTGTGTCTGGAAATAAGAGCATCCTTAGCCACTGGTATTCTGGACAGTTAGTAGGAAGAGGGGTGACTTTTTAGACACCCCGTAGTATTCAAGAGGTTGCCCAGAAAAGGCCTTGAAACACAACTGAGGGCCTGATTCACAAAGAGCCTACCAAGCCATGGCGAAGTCCCCGCAGTCGAAGCAGAGTCTCCACAATGAGAAACTGCAGTGCGGAGATTCAGCCATGAGCGAAGAGACATTGCCACGTCTGTGGAGCCTCCGCCACAACTGCACAGGCTCTTTGTGAGTCAAGCCCCGTAACTTTAATGTCCCAGTTGAGTGTCTTTGTGGTATTTAGTTCAGATTGTGGAGACTACACTGAGTTTCATCTACACCTCCACCTTTTCTTATAACAAGGGTCAGTGGCTCCCTACACTGATCCTAGTTGCAAAGTGGTGAGGTGAGAGTAGAAGAGTCATGCATTTGTTCACTCCTTCATGTGTTTCAAAAGCCACTTATTGAATTTCATAGTGGCTACTGTGAAATAGAGTTCCATTTGCACTTTCTACACTCCCCTGTCCATTCAACAGTACATTTCTCATATGACCCATTGTCCAGTGGGTGACTATGCCAAACAGTTGCTCATTGCTAACAAGTGTTTCTCCCTCCCATATACTTATACCATAAATAAACAATTTGTACAAATCCAGTTGGAAAATGATATGGCTCCACTTACTTGGGAAGTGGAGAAATGTGGCTCAGTGGAGAAGTGTGGCTCAATAATTAGAGCGGCAGACCCTGATGCAGAGGTCTAGCCTGGGACCAGGGTTCAATTCCCCGCCTCGGCGGGTCTTGGGCTCAAAAATTCCATGGACCTGATAATTCTCGCCTCGGTGCCTATTCCAATCATGGAGTCCCACTCTGCAACTCTGGGCAATAGCTTGCTTAATCTCCACAACGGCCCCCACAACGCTAAGGATGCCTGGCCTCCACCTTGGGGGTGCCCAGGAGTGGACGCCTCACAGGGAAAGCCAGGATGGGTTCCACAGCGTTATTCATACAAGCGCCTTGAGACCCTTGCGGGTGAGTAGTGCGCTATACAAGTATCAAATTTACATTTACTTAACTGGAGCTTACATAGTTCTAGTAAAGACTTTTCCATGACATCTATATATTACTTTTTCGTGTAGGATGAAACTGTAATTGACACATGACTGTAGTGTATACACACATAAAGGGGCCGATTCCAATCCTGAAAAAAGGCTGTACGAATCGTTGTACGGAGCGTTTTCTCCGTACGACTCGTACCCGGTAAACTTTCCGTACAACCTAGGAAGTACGATTCGTACAGAAAGCCTATTTCCGTACCTGTCGTACAAAAGACGGTACGGGTCAAAAAAAACAACGATTCTGATCCGGAACAGCTTGTACGCGACGTCCGGACGCATTCAAGCAGCGGTTTCCGGCCCAGCAAGTACGATTCATCCCTACGTCACTCCGTATGGCTCTTTTTTTTATGAGAGCCAAACACAGCCGGAAAAACAGAGTTCGACGCGAACCGCTACGCAATGGAGCCCCGGTATGCGACGTACATGCCATGAACCCATCGTACATGTCATCTCGGTCCTCCTAGCCTACGACCTGCTGCACTGGACCCGACGCACACGCCGCAGAAAGTGAGAACAACACCCAGGGGCCAGGGGGGTTGAGGGGCAGGAAACATACCCCTTACCCAAAGCCAAACCTATAATAGGGAGCCCATACATTACCACCAGGGTCTGGTCACTTGGGGGGGCATGGCAAGCAACCCCTGCATACCGCAACAACGGAAGTGGACGTGTACGTTGCGTTGCACACGTACCCCTACGGCACAAGTACAATAGTGATACGGACCGTACACACGCAATGAATGCGTGGATACGGTGCGTTGCATATGTACTCCTATGGCACCAGTAGAACAGTGATACGGACCGTACACACGCAATTAATGCGTGGGTACGGTGCATTGCACACGTACCCCTACGGCACAAGTACAATAGTGATACGGACCGTACACACGCAATGAATGCGTGGGTACGGTGCGCTGCACACATACTCCTACGGCACCAGTAGAACAGTGATATAGACTGTACACATGCAATGAATGCGTGGGTACGGTGCGTTGCACACGTACCCCTACGGCACCAGTAGAACAGTGATACAGACCGTACACATGCAATGAACGCGTGGGTACGGTGCGTTGTAGACGTACCCCTACGGCACCAGTAGAACAGTGATACGGACCGTACACACGCAATGAATGCGTGGGTACGGTGCGTTGCACATGTACTCCTACGGCACCAGTAGAACAGTGATACGGACCGTACACACGCAATGAATGCGTGGGTACGGTGCATTGCACCCGTACCCCTACGTCACCAGTAGAACAGTGATACAGACCGTACGCACGCAATGTATGCGTGGTTACGGTGCGTTGCACACGTACTCCTACGGCACCAGTAGTACAGTGATACGGACCGTACACATGCAATGAATGCATGGGTATGGTGCGTTTCACAAGTACTCCTACGGCACCAGTACATTTGGGATACGAGGCGTACACACGCCAGGAATGTGGGCTTACAGACTGGCCCTGCATGTTACCTTCATATTGGTGTGTGTGTAGATCCAGGCCAGCAGTGTACTGCTCCAAGGGGGTGGGTGGTGGGTGGGTGGGTGCAGAGGATTCCCAGCAGTGGCCAGCCATATGGAGTTGGCTGCAGATCAATACCAGCAGTGGCCACACATATAGGGGTGGGTGCAGATGAATACCAGCAGTGGACAGAGACATGGGGGTGGGTGCAGAGGACTCCCAGCAGTCACCAGCCATATGGGGGTGGCTGAAGATCAATACCAGCAGTGGCCACACATATAGGGGTGGGTGCAGATGAATACCAGCAGTGGACAGAGACATGGGGGTGGGTGCAGAGGACTCCCAGCAGTGGCCTGCAATATGAGGTGTGTGTGCAGATGAATACCAGCAGTGTCAGACATATGGGGGTGGGTGCACAGGACTCCCAGCAGTGGATAGAGACATGGGGTGGGTGCAGAGGACTCCCAGCAGTGGACAGAGATATGGGGGCGGGTGCAGAGGACTCCCAGCAGTGGCCTGCAATATGAGGGGTGGGTGCAGATGAATACCAGCAGTGTCCAGACATATGGGGGTGGGTGCAGAGGACTCCCAGCAGTGGCCTGCAATATGAGGTGTGTGTGCAGATGAATACCAGCAGTGTCCAGACATATGGGGGTGGGTGCAGAGGACTCCCAGCAGTGGACAGAGACATGGGGTGGGCAGAGAGGACTCCCAGCAGTGGACAGAGACATGGGGGTGGGTGCAGAGGACTCCAAGCAGTGGCCTGCAATATGAGGGGTGTGTGCAGATAAATACCAGCAGTGTCCAGACATATGGGGGTGGGTGCACAGGACTCCCAGCAGTGGACAGAGACATGGGGGTGGGTGCAGAGGACTCCCAGCAGTGGACAGAGACATGGGGGTGGGTGCAGAGGACTCCCAGCAGTGGCCTGCAATATGAGGTGTGTGTGCAGATGAATACCAGCAGTGCCCAGACATATGGGGGTGGGTGCACAGGACTCCCAGCAGTAGACAGAGACATGGGGGTGGGTGCAGAGGACTCCCAGCAGTGGCCTGCAATATGAGGTGTGTGCAGATGAATACCAGCAGTGTCCAGACATATGGGGGTGGGTGCACAGGACTCCCAGCAGTGGACAGAGACATGGGGGTGGGTGCAGAGGAGTCCCAGCAGTGGACAGAGACATGGGGGTGGGTGCAGAGGACTCCCAGCAGTGGCCTGCAATATGAGGTGTGTGTGCAGATGAATACCAGCAGTGCCCAGACATATGGGGGTGGGTGCACAGGACTCCCAGCAGTGGACAGAGACATGGGGGTGGGTGCAGAGGACTCCCAGCAGTGGACAGAGACATGGGGGTGGGTGCAGAGGACTCCCAGCAGTGGCCTGCAATAGGAGGTGTGTGTGCAGATGAATACCAGCAGTGTCCAGACATATGGGGGTGGGTGCAGAGGACTCCCAGCAGTGGACAGAGACATGGGGGTGGGCGCAGAGGACTCCCAGCAGTGGACAGAGACATGGGGGTGGGTGCAGAGGACTCCCAGCAGTGGCCTGCAATGGGAAACATCCTTTACCACGCAACCATTACAACGCGGTATGGTTACATCGTGGTTTTACTTTTAACAACTCAAGTTGTTACATTGACTTGCACTGGAGGGCGCTGTAGGCTAAGGAATAGTGTGAATTACTATTCCAACACCTTCCCTACTGTACGTAGACTGGAGTTGGAATAGTAATTCACACTATTCCTATGTCCAGCGCCCTCCAACGCAAGTCGATGTAACGACTTGCGTTGTTAAAACCGCGATGTAACATACCGCGTTGTAATGGTACGCGTTGTTACATCATACATCCGCCTGCAATATGAGGGGTGTGTGCAGATGAATACCAGCAGTGTCCAGACATATGGGGGTGGGTGCACAGGACTCCCAGCAGTGGACAGAGACATGGGGGTGGGTGCAGAGGACTCCCAGCAGTGGACAGAGACATGGGGATGGGTGCAGAGGACTCCCAGCAGTGGCCTGCAATATGAGGTGTGTGTGCAGATGAATACCAGCAGTGTCCAGACATATGGGGGTGGGTGCACAGGACTCCCAGCAGTAGGCAGAGACATGGGGGTGGGTGCAGAGGACTCCCAGCAGTGGCCTGCAATATGAGGTGTGTGTGCAGATGAATACCAGCAGTGTCCAGACATATGGGGGTGGGTGCACAGGACTCCCAGCAGTGGACAGAGACATGGGGTGGGTGCAGAGGACTTCCAGCAGTGGACAGAGACATGGGGGTGGGTGCAGAGGACTCAAAACAGTGGACAGAGACATGGAGGTGGGTGCAGAGGACTCCCAGCAGTGGCCTGCAATATGAGGTGTGTGTGCAGATGAATTCCAGCAGTGTCCAGACATATGGGGGTGGGTGCACAGGACTCCCAGCAGTGGACAGAGACATGGGGGTGGGTGCAGAGGACTCCCAGCAGTGGCCTGCAATATGAGGGATGGCTGCAGATGAATACCAGCAGTGTCCAGACATATGGGGGTGGGTGCACAGGACTCCCATCCGTGGACAGAGACATGGGGGTGGGTGCAGAGCACTTCCACCAGTGGACAGAGACATGGGGGTGGGTGCAGAGGACTCCCAGCAGTGGCCTGCAATATGAGGTGTGTGTGCAGATGAATACCAGCAGTGTCCAGACATATGGGGGTGGGTGCACAGGACTCCCAGCAGTGGACAGAGAAATGGGGGTCGGTGCAGAGGACTCCCAGCAGTGGACAGAGACATGGGGGTGGGTGCAGAGGACTCCCAGCACTGGACAGAGATAGGGGGGGTGTACATCATTATCAGATGACCACACCTACATGGTGGTATGTACGCATCCCTAACTTTGGACTATGATGACAGTGCCATAACAACACATCACTGACAGCAGTGTCCCACTCCCAGGAGGATGGATGTCTTTCACCCACTGCATGACACAACACATGTGGGTGTGAGGACAAGTAACACATGCATACCCACCCATGGCGGATGCAGCACAATACATACCCTGATATCATGCCACAAGACTGTATAGTCATGTAACTGCCTACAAAACTAAGATAGCCAAAGGGAACACACACTGTCACGCACATCCCAGGACTGATAGGAATGTCCAGGTGCTGGTACAGCCACCAAGATGTTGTCTCTCATGGAAGGAATAGGTTGGAATTCCCCTAGATACAATGCCCACAATTGTCAGTCAGATGCCCAAATACCCTGCATAACAAATACCATTTGTGTGGTAGGTCGTGATTACACACATGCATAGTGCTGAAAAGGTGGAATTTGTCCCTGAAGGTATTCCGACATACTCAAAACACAAGTACAGTGACTAGCAAGGATGGCACAGACGATTCAGCAGGAGACATCGGTGATCAGGCATGGCCATTGTTGAAGGGATCCGTCACCAGCAAAGGAAATATTGACACAGGTCAGCACAACAATTGTGCAACTGTTTGCAGGAAAGATGTCAGGTGCCACAGAGGAAGGAACACTCCTTGGGACAATGTCTCAAAACAAAATTAACACACACTACCAATGATTCTTTGCAGAGACATTGTGATGGCACACAGATACCTTGGTCCACCTCATGACCATCATACAAAAATATTTCTCAGAACCCTAACACATTACCAGAACACCAACTCCAGGAGCCTCATCACCAACATCAAGTACCTGAAATGCAATAGTGTTGAAAGTAAAAATAAAGACTTTATTCAGCACCAAAAACAAACAGCGAAAAATAGACTATGTACAGAGGCCAATGGCCAGTCCATATTTCAAGTCCAAGGGGGGACGTAGCGGACCGCGTCTACCCCTAATTTGCCTGCACAAAGGAACCTCAAGGTTTGTCGACCAGGGGGGGGCATCATCTGTGGCAGTACCAGGCATTGCAGGGACAGGAGGGGGAAGGGTAGGTGTGGCGGGTGCAGGGGGGGATGTCTCCACCACAGGGGGTGGGGCAGCACCGAAGGTGGAGGTGAGCGTGGCGCTGCACACTGCTGCTAGGACGTCCAGCCTAACCCCTGCACCAGAGGATTCCCCAGGGTCAACAGAGGGTGTGGTGGGTGAGGGATGGGGTGCAGCGCTCTTGGGGGAGGGGGTCGACATGGTGGGGGACTCAACTCCTGTGCCCGAGGACTTCCTCGCCCACTTGTGGGGTGGTCACTCAGTGGGGGCGAGGTCCAGCTCACCCATAAAGATCTTCTTGGGTGAACGTTTGGCAGGCGAGCCAAGGAGAGTGGTTTTGGAGGAACAGGGTTGTGAGGACTGCGGACTGCGACTGTGGCTGCGTGTATGCCATCTCTCCCCAGACCCTGTGGGTGTGCCTACATCCCCCTGAGTGTGCGTGCCAGGAGGTGTGCGCTTTGCCTTACTTGGGGGTGTGCTGGCTGTGTCTGGTGGTGTGCGTGCCCGTGACTGTCTGGGTGTGCATTGGACAGGCATGGGAGAGGGAAGTGTGGATGGGTCTGGGGTAGGGGGGGACGAGCGCTGCAGGAGAGTAACTGCTGCCGTCAGGGAAGAGTCCATGGACCGCAGAATCCTGCGTTGGTCAGACATCGTTGCTGACATGCCCTCCATGAACGACACCATCTGTGTGAGCAGTTTAGTGTGTCCATGGAGGACATTCAGCACCGATGCCTGCCCAACCTGCAACTGCTGCAGTATGTCCACAGACTCTTCACTGAGAGCAGCAGGGATGACAGGGGCAGGGGATGCGGTGCCTGGGTCGAAGGAGACATGTTGGGCCTCTGCACGGACAGAAGGGACGGGAGCAACTGGGAGGGCGGAGATGGTAACGGAGGAGGCGGGGACAGATGTGGGGATGCTGCCAGGTGGTGTTGCAGCCTCCACCTCCTCGAGGAGGTCAGCGTCGAACCCGTCGGCGTCGTAGCTGGTATCGTGTCCAGACAGGTCCTCTGACTGACTCCCCTCGCCCTCCGTGCCACTGGCTCCTCCTGACTCTACAGCACTGGTGGCACTGTCGCTGGGTCCCTCCTCCAGGTCTGAGCAGGTGTCTCCCTCCGTTGCGGATGATGATGCTGTGGGCAAGGAGACGAAACCGAAAAATGCATCAGTCACCTGTATACATCTGACACATGAGCACAAAATCAATTGGTCACAGTGCATATCAGGCAATGCATCATGAGTAACAGCTAGATTACTCCGCACATATGTAAGCCCTGTACTGCCCAGTTGGTAGACCCACTATGCCACTTGGACACAAGGAAAAAAAGAACACACCAGGCCACTACTTGAATGAAAAATACACTGAGAAGCTATTGTCTGTGAACCGGTGAGCACAGCAATACAATGAAGTCATGCCACCTCTTGTTTACCCTGAAAGAAACAGTAGTGGTGCACCCAACGTAAACTGACAGACCTCAATACTCAAGGAGACCTGCAAGTACTTTGGAACACAAAACGAAAAAATGTTGGTACCTTGGGCCTCACAATACTTTACACAATCGGCATGTTTTGAATGTGCCAATTCGCCATTTCGTGAAAAGAACACTCATGTGCCTGCATGAAATATGTCTCACAAGGCAGTGCACACAAAACTACATTTACACTGTCATTGAAGAAGCTGGCACCTTTTCTAAGAAGCCACTGTTAGAAATGAATGGTGTTGCAGAATGTACATATACATGGGCCCACGGAGGTCTTGATGTCTTGAGACTTTTTAGTTTGTATCACCAACAACAAAGGAGTCTCACAAAATCAAGACCACTGTGGGAACAGGTATATGGAGAATCTGCAACACCATTTAATTCTAACAGTGGCTTCTTTGCAAAGGTGCCAGCGTGTTCCATGAAAGTGGAAATGTCGTGTGGCGTGCACTTCCTTGGGAGACATCTTTCATGCAGGCACATCAGTGTTCTTCACACAAATCATCAAATTACCACATTTAAAACATGAAGATCTGTTGACAAGTGCTGTGAGTGCCAAGGTACAATTTTTTTAGAGTACCAACTTGAATTATGTCAGTTGTCACATGGCCATCCGTTACCTGATTACACAGTTGGCTACACATATGACCTACTGCCTGTCATCTGGAGTGGCACCAATGTCCACACCCAGGACAATGCATAAGCTACTGGGCCTGCACTTGGGTTGTTAAAAAGCATAGCTGTACTGTGGAGACACCCTCATGGTAAGCCAGAATGTCCATACAGATGTCAGCACACAAAGTCCAAACTGCGTTGCATCTGAACCACACACAGGTGCCAAACATGTATGAGCAGGAATCATGTTTTTGAAAAAATGACACAGGCTGCAAAGCACAAACATTAAGCACTGGCCAGCATCACAGGGGCACTGCACGGTGATTCTGTGTACAGCCAATTCTCACACACAGGTCAGACCTGGCAAGGAAAAATCAGGGGTTCCCATGTAGGCCTCTCCCGCACAACCACCCATACCTGAGTCAATGTGATTGATACAGATCAAGAAGTGACACCTCTTATTCAGGGTAACAAAAACTGTGCAGCAAAAATTGCTAAATTTACACAACATTACCTCCTGGGGCTCGCAACACATATTTGTGACAAACAACCAGCAACAGATTGTTGTGAATTGCCACACAGGCACTGCCCAGTGTGAGTATGCACAAGCAAAATGGTGTATCCCTGTTCAGTGGACACATGTAGCACACATTACAAAAATACAAACTAGGCCAGGGAACAATGCCACAGAGGCAGACCTATCCTGAACCCACAGCGAATGTGCACAGTGTTGGATGACACACATGATTAGGAGGCCAGGGTGTCTCAGGGGATTGTAGTGGGCACACTGCTCCGTGTTCCTGGAATGAGCTGACTGTACCATGAACAACCGTCATGGCACTATGCATATCTCCCACTCTTGCACATCATGTCTGATGCCACAACATTGGTCATGCATGCTGCAAGGGTGTTCAGTTGAAACCTCACACTCCTATGTTGAGAATCATCATCAGTGCCAACAAATATGGACCCCCAACATAGTGAACAGGTCATGGCACAGGCAAGGTACCAACAAAAGTCACAGACCACCCTCCCACATGATGCAGAAAGCAATGTGCACTTAGATTTACTGGAACCCTAGATGACCATGTGAAAATGTGATTACACACAGACCAGGGGACACATGTCAAGGAGGGGAAGGGATGAAAAAGAGCACCAGGTGACATTGGGGAACAGAAAATGCACTGCACATATAAACTCTGAGAGTGTATCCAGGCTACAGAGCACATCCAAAAGCTGGTGACACATAACACAACAAACAGCCATGTACCTACCCCCTTGTTGCTGCAGTCTCTCCTGTAACTGCCTATCGAGGTCAGGGAATACCACCGCTAGGACACGGCTCATGTGGGGGTCAGGTGTCGGCGCCCGCCGTGGGGGCGAGGAGGGTCGATCCCCAGCTGGACCCGGGCGATCCGCCGGTTCCAGCACCGGATGTCCTGCCAACTTTTGCGGACCTGTGGCAGGCTCCGACTACGCTCCCCCGCAGATCTCACGGCCCTGACCATGTCCTGCCAGATCTCCCCCTTCTCGTAGGCAGTTACCTGTCAGGATGACAAAGTGACACAACATCAATACACCTGCTCCATGTCCCAGAGACACACATTTGAACATCTTTTAAATGTTGAACAGGGCATAGGATGCTGACAGGAATTGCATCATTCACAATAAGAAATTGGCCTGTGTGCAAGCCCCAATGCACTACATGGCATTGAAAGTCAACAGGTGGCATGAGGGGTGCGACACACTCACTGATCATGGGACACACTGTGCAGCACATGCAACAGCAGGCTGATGGCCAGCACGTGTCAAGCATTCACATGTCCCACTCCACTGACGCACCCTCAGCAGACTAGACAGACACACCCAGGCACAGATCACTCGCCTGTCATTGACAACAGCGGATACAACCCTCACTCTGCACATGTGCCACTTGCCAGTGGGGTGTCAAAGGTGTCGTGCTAGCTCTGCAAGTCAGACACACAGCACGGCTTACTTGTCACATCAGATGGGTAGATCTGTTGCCTCCTCGATGCAGCTGTGGTGCAATACTTCACATAGACACTCACCCACATGACAAGGAACGTTCACACACATCAATGTCCATGAGGTCGTACACATCATTTGGACACTCTCACCACAGGTCCACTCAACTCATACACATCTGTGGGTACAGTCACCTGTCACACCGGGGGGACCACTGAATCACCTCAGGACAACATGAATAAAAGCCCCCAAGGATTAGCCAGGCTTAATGTCTCATGCACTATGCAGTGAAAGTCACAGTAAGCACAATGCAAGTGAGGAGTGCACACAGGAACTACATCATGCTCTGCATAAGAGACATCAGCATGTCCCCCCCCCTGGGACCCACTCTAAACAACATTGCATGTCTGTCTCACCTGGACACAATATTGACAGTCACACAACAGGTGCATAGGCAAAGGTAGTGGAGTCAGCACTCACCTGTTCCCCTGGTCTCCCATACAGCTTGGTGTACTGTGGGAGGAGGCAGGCCAGCAACGCCTCATTCTCCTCCAGAATGGCTGGGCCCTCTCCACAGTACGCGACATGGTCCAGAGGAAGCAGAGACAGCAGCAGTGTGGTCGACTCGAAAGTTGTGCAGGCAAGTGCCCTCTCATGGGTTCTGGCTGCCTTATATCTGTCTTGCTGAGGGGCATTCATTTTGAGGAGTACATAGTGATTGGTCAGACACATTTGCATTGTACGTTTACTCCAATCCCTTTAAACATACACTTATGACACGAATTTGCATCGTTCAAATTTTGAGCATCATGTCAAGTAAACAACCACTTTGCAACATTGTATTTTGCGGCCAACTGACGGTTCCAGGACACCTGATGGACACATTACAACTGAAAACTCAGTATCCATGACAACCAGCATGCATTTAGGGCCTTATGTGTCCCCTGTGTAATTTTGAAATCCACACACAGGTACGGTGCGTTTCACATGTACCCCTACGGCACAAGTACAGTAGTGAAATGAAGCGTACACACGCGATGATTGCGGGTGTACGGTGCGTTTCACACATACCCCTACGGCACAAGTACAATGGTGAAACGAAGCATACACACGCGATCATTGCGGGTGTACGGTGCGTTTCACACGTACCCCTACGGCACAAGTACAATAGTGAAACGAAGCGTACAAATGCAATGATTGCAGGTGTACGGTGCGTTTCACACGTACCCCTATGGCACAAGTACAATAGTGAAACGAAGCGTACACACGCGATGATTGCCGGTGTACGGTGCGTTTCACATGTACCCCTACGGCACAAGTACAATGGTGAAACGAAGCGTACACCTGCGATGATTGCGGGTGTACGGTGCGTTTCACACGTACCCCTATGGCACAAGTACAATGGTGAAATGAAGCATACACACGCGATGATTGCGGGTGTACGGTGCGTTTCACACGTACCCCTACGGCACAAGTACAATAGTGAAACGAAGCATACACACGCGATGATTGCGGGTGTATGGTGCGTTTCACACGTACCCCTACGGCCCAAGTACAATGGTGAAACGATGCGCACACACGTGATGATTGCGGGTGTACGGTGCGTTTCACACGCTTACAATGGTAATACAGGCGTACACATGCCAGGAATGGAGGGCTACGAGTCGCAAAAGGATGTCCATCAAGTACTTGTCATTGTATACTTTTATGTGCAGGCCCTAGGTGTGTCAGCCAGTGATATTGCACAGGTCATCTCATCTAGTTGCACAATTGATGTGTGATGACCTGTGTACACATGTCATGTGTGATGGGGCACTATGTGGCACACATCACCTTGACACTTGCCACATGTGTGTCTGTAGTCCAACTGTTTCATGCACAGCAGCAGTGGGATGGCACAGTCATCAACACCCGCACCTTTCTCCTGAGGCCAGGGACAGGGACACTCTATCAACTGACATGTCACGATCAGCATGCCCCTATGTGACTATGTCAGGTGTGTGTCATGTGTTCCCATGAGCTTGCTGTTAGTGTTCCGTCAACTGCATCTGCTGTTGGTGCATCCAACATGGGTCTGTGTGGAGATGGGCATGGCACACATCTACGCACACCATGCCACATGTGGATTCCCACGGTTGTACGGTCTGTGTGCATTGGGCATCATATTTACCCAGGCATACATGTCTGCGTCATCTGATTTGCTGTGTTTAATTGTTGTCACGTGTACCCCTTCATCGCAATGTGAGTCATATGTACATTTGACATTCCATGTGACCTGTGCGTGTGCCTTGTAGTCAACTGTCTGGATGAGATGACATCCTTCCAATGCAGCTATGTGTGTCACTCCAGTGATATCTCTGGCTGTTCACTCAGACTTGCCCCCGGCTATTTTTAGGGCATGTCATGTAGACTTGACAATCAACAGGTGTATCTGGCTTTTCGTAGGAGTGCCAGCAAGCTGGCATATGTGTCCTGGATGTATTGCACACACCAGACTCCATAGTTACCTGATGTTTTGTAGCAGTTTAGCATGTGCTATGTTCATTGACATTGATGTTGGCAGACTCTCAATCTTCATTATTCCTAACAATGTCTTGCAGGGCACCGCCTGTCCCAAGACCAATGCCAGACTTGGCTGCCATGAGGGAACGTGCCTGCATCCGACGTTACAGATTCACTCAACAGTTGATTGAGGACTTGACCGACAAGCTGGCACCACACCTCCAACCGCGACACAGGTATCCTACTGCGCTGACCCCCAAGATGATGGTGATGGTAGCCATACATTTTTTTGCCACAGGTACGTTTCAATTGACCATAGCTGATGTTGGCGGGATGTCACAGACAATGGTCAGCCATGTCCTGCGTGATATTTTGTCAGCCATGTTGGAGCACCTTGATGAATTCATCAAATTTCCAACTCCTGAGGAGTTGACAGATGTCAAGGGGGATTTCTATGCCCTGGGAGGGATGCCCCATGTCATTGGGTCTATTGATGGGACACATGTGGCTTTGGTACCACCACAGGCACAGGAGCAAGCCTATCACAACCGTAAACATTACCACTCAATAAATGCCCTTGTGGTGTGTCTTGCTAACATGCTGATTTCCCATGTCTGTGCACGTTTTCCAGGATCAGCACACGATGCCTACCTCATGAGGCGTAGCAGGGTGCCACAACTGATGTTGTGGCTGCACAACGAACGAGCATGTCTTGTTGGTGGGTATACTCTGTTTGTCCTGTGTGTTGCGGTATCTTTGGCTCTTACGGCATCTCCTGACCCACTTATTTACATGACGTTTCCATGTAGGAGACTCTGGATATCCCAACATGCCATGGCTAATGACACCTCTCCGCAACCCGAGAACAGCTGCAGATCACCGGTACAACAATGCACACGGGCAGACCAGGCGAGTGATTGAGAGGACGTTTGGACTCCTTAAGAGCCGATTCCGGTGCCTTGACAAGACAGGTGGGTCCCTCCCATATGCACCGGAGAAGGTGTGCAAAATCTTCATTGTGTGCTGCATGCTGCACAACATGGCCATTGAGAAGGCAGTGCCACTCATCCTTGATCCTGATGAGCAGGAACATCGACCCGTGGAGGATCCAGGGCTTGGTCACGAGGCAAGTGATGAGGAGGAGGAGGATGATATCCGGAGTCAGCTCATACACAACTTCTTCTCATAAGTCACTGGGTATGAGTGTGCAAGCTTGTAGCATTGAGTGGCATGTGTTGCAATGTGTGTGTCCAGCTGACTGAATGCAAAGTGACTTTGATGTGTGTACTGATGTGTTTTTTTTGGTTTTTTTAATTAAATTATTTATTTGTAATTTTCAAAGCAATAATAATGCATACAGTAAGTAGACAGAGCAACATATACAGATTATATGAGCATCACATAAGCAAGTAGACAGTAGGGCATCTCTGCAATTGTGGGCAGTTTTTACCTTAAATGTCCAATGGCATGTACAGGTACGTCCTGTGGGGTCACATTGTTCGTCTTAGCAAGTCCCATCTCAAATACAGTACATATCACGATGTAGTCCCTGTTGACGCTGAATCTCCAGATGGGTAAGTTCGTTAGTACTAGGTACACACTACATTTCATATTGCCTAGATCGGCCCATTCTCACATTTCACCCCGTCCCGCTGCCTCAAGATCAGAAAGCATTATCTCTCCTCCGATTCCCAGGACAGCATTAGACTACAAGGGGGAAACTCTGCTATCACTCCCTGCTACTACTGGGCTGGTCGGGGTGAGCTTACAGTGCGAGTCAGCAAGTATTGCGTAAGAGGACCCCATATGTCTCTTGGTCTCGAAGCGCAGGGCAACGTCTCCGCATAGATTGTAAGATGGTCCTGACAGTACACCAGATCCTCCAGCCATTCCTTAAATTTAGGGGTCCGCCCTCTACCCCATCTGCAGGCCACCCTGCGCTTCGCTAATAACAGCGAGAGTGAGACATAGCGGCGACGTGCTTTGGGAATTTGTCTAGTGTAGCCTAGAAGTTCAACTAAGGGGTCACAGTCCATCGATAAGGCCGTCATCTCAGAGAGCGCTTCAAATACTTGTCCCCAGTATTCCTTCACCTTTGGGCACTCCCAGGCTAAATGCAGGAACCCAGCTCCCAATCCACCGCACCTATCGCATCGGTCGGTGTCCCATAGACCAAAGCGGCACATCCCAACCGGGGTACAATACATACGTTGCAAAAATATATAATGGATTATACGCAACCTGGCACTAGCTGAAATTTCCGCAGTTTGTAAGCAGCAGTAGCGCCATTGTTCTTCCGTAATATCCCTGTCCATGTCAGCCGTCCAGTGTACTCGCGCAGTACTATGAGGGCTCCCACACTCTGCTCGTATCGTTCGGTACAAGTTGGACACCAGGTGCCCAGGACTCGCGTTCTGTAACATCTGGTGCAGCAGCTTTAGGATCGTTGGCTCCCGTGGAAAGCTCGGGAGGATGGTCCGCATACCCTGCCGTAATCTCACATATAGAAACATTTCTAAAGGGGTGGGTTGTATGTCACCAAAAAATTGAGCGGGCGTACACAAATTGCCATTACAAAACAGATCTCCCCAGGTTCGTCTGCATACTCGAGCGCATAATTTTCTGAAGCCTGCTTCCTGCAGCAGCGACAGCCGTGGGTGGTACATCAGAGGCAAAGTTGGGGAGTAGAGAGTCAAGAACCCCAGGGCCCTCATGACATACTGCCATGCGTCCACCGGGCCCGTGATTGTAGTTGGCTCAGTGCTTTGGGGGCGAGAATGTGCATGCATCATTCCATCTAGAAGAATCGGGTCCGCCAGCCAGTGCTCCGCTGCTACCTGCAGCATGCATGCCGGCGGGTGCACCCAATAGTAGACGTAGTGGGCTTGGGCGCAGGCATGGTATAACTCAAAGTCCGGGATATCAAATCTCCCACTCACTGCAGGTCTCGTAAGCACTTTCCACTAGACCCGCGGCCTCCTACCACCCCAAAATAGGCGCATAAGTTCAAAACGCAGTGTTTTAAAGAAGAACCGTCCCGTATGATAAGGAAGGTTGAGGAATAGATATAGAAACTGTGGCAGTATCACCATCTTAATCAATGAAGCTCTACCTGCCATTGACAGGGGCAGGGAAATCCAACGTGTGATATTGGCGGTAAGACGACTTATGGCAGTGCCATAGTTTAGGCGGATCATTTCATCTCTATACCCGGAGATCTGAACCCCCGAATATCTCAAATCTGCGTCGCACCATGCAAACGGGTAGTCCAATAGGAATTTGACCGCTGCCGATGTCAGGGGAAAAACTTGCGATTTTTCCCAATTAATATGAATTCGAGATAGTTTCCCAAAGACTATAAATTCACGCAATAAGGGGTTTAGGTTAGTATGGGGATCTCGAACATATAGCGTCAGATCGTCGCCATATAGCGAGATCAGTATTTGCCACAAGGGACATCAGAGCGCCCTATCGTTGTGATGCTGTCTCAATCTGCACGCCAGGGGTTCGATCGCGAGGGCGGACAGGAGGGGGGACAGCGGGCATCCCTGTCTGGTCCCTCTTGTAACGGGAAAGGCAGGCGAAACCCGACCGTTAATGAGCACCCTAGCAGTAGGCCGTCGGTATAGCAACTGTACCCACGCCACAAACCCCGGGGGAAAACCCATGCGGAACAGAATACCAAAAAGATAGTCCCATTCGACTGAGTCGAACGCTTTAGTAGCGTCTAGAAAAACCGCAGCCAATGGAAGGTCAGGCGACACATTCTGTAAGACCGAGCATAACATATTATGGAGTGAAGCCCGCCTGGTCCGGCATCACCAGCTTATCTTTCAGGAGGAGAACTCGATTCGCTATGAGCTTTGCCAATATTTTGGTATCAAAGTTGAGGAGCGATAATGGCCTATAGGAGGCACAAAACTAAGTTTCCTTACCAGGCTTCAGTATAGATGTAATCAAGGCTTCTCTCATGGAAGGAGGTAGCGAACCATCCTCGAAGGCCTCCTCGTACACTTTAGTATAGGGGCCAGGATATCTATGTAGGTTTTATAAAAATTAACAGCAGGGATTCCGTCGAGACCCGGCGTCTTACCAGACTTCTGCTGCATTATTGCCTCACGAACCTCATCCAGTTCGAACGGGGCACATAGGAACTCTCGATGGTGATCTTCTAGCCACCCCAGTGCCACATCTCCCAGAAACGTCTCAAATTCTAACGGGTCCCCGCGTTGTGTTGTATACAACTGGGTATAGTGGTCTACAAAGATATCCTGCACTGCCGCCGCATTTCGACACATCTCCCCAGTCGAGTCCATTATTTCAAGAATATAATTGGAAAATCTAGGCTTCTGTATGGCGTCCGCCAACGCCCTCCCTGGACATTCTCCCTCCCCATATCTCCGAGCCTGCCAGTATTTCCCTAAGAACTTGGATTCACGATCTGCTGTGTCTGTGTATTCCGATAGTTTGTCCCTAAACTCTACGTGTGCCTGTCCCCTGTCTCCTTGAGTCATCCGCACCTCCAGTGACTTCAGTTCTCTTTCTAATCTCTGGAGTCGCCCCCGGATATCTCAGAGCACTCCGAAAATTTTCGATATGCACACTCCTCTGATCGTGACCTTGAATGCTTCCCATATGATCGCCAACGAGTCCACTGATTCTTTCTTTCTCTGGCAGAAACCACAAATCTCTTCCTCCAGCTCAGCATGGAATGCCGCATCTAACAAGGCTGTGGGCTGCAGTCGCCATGTACACCTTGCCCCTCCCCCCCCAACAATTCAAGCATGAGATGCACCTGCGAGTGGTCAGAGTATGTGCGGGGCAGATGGCTTACTCTTCTAATAGACGGCCCTAGACCTCTTGATGTTAGACAATAATCTATCCGGGCCCATGACGCCGCGCTCGATATAAAGTGCGTGCCTTCTGTGGACTGTGGTTGCATGTGACGCCACGTATCTATTAGTCCTCCCTCCTCCATGATATCTCGCATCGTTGCCTGCGAGCGATTGTAGTGATGCGACAGCGCCGTGGACCTGTCCATGCTAGGGTTGAAGGCTACATTAAAATATCCCCCCAGATGACATGCGTGGTGCCAAATGCTAGTATTTTACCCCATAGAACAGTGAAAAAGTCAGGCGCATCTACATGTGTGTACTGATGTGTCACTCGAGTGATGATGTCATGCCACACAGTTTTGCGGAGAGACTTTCTTTGAAATTTGCATGTGTCCAACATTGTTCATGTTTCGTACCTGACCATGTGTGTGGTGAGATTTGTTTTAGGTGACTTCTTGTGTGTCTGTCATTCCCAGGTTTTTGCGCCTGTTGTTTGCTCGTGTCATCTTTGTCCTCCTGCTATTCCTCATGAGGATTGCAACGTGTGCTGAATCAGCGTGCCATGCATGGACATGTGGAAATGTCAGTTTGGGTAAGGATAGCAGCAAGGTTTTTTGGTGGTGGTACGGGTTGGGAATGTGTGGGGACTGCTTCTCTGCATGTTGTGGTACCATGCATACATGTCTTCTCACCATGGAGCATGTAACATGTAGCATCACTCCCATGACATGATATTCACCCTTCTTGACAGTCATCTGTAGTGGAGTGTGGAGTCTGATGTAGGCATCAATGTGTGTAAACCTTGCCTCTGAAACATTGTGGATGCTACTGGTGGACATAGTGTGGGACATCACAACAACAGGCTCTATGGTGAATTGCAGCCTCTCCGTGTGCAGCAGGATGTGTTTTGCTCATCCCCTTAACTTGTGTGCCACCTCATTGGGATTTACAACATCCGTGTTGTGAAGGGGGGGTCCAGTGTATGTCCCACATGTTCTGGCAACTGACCTGTGAGTCTGTTCATATGGATGCATTTCCCTTAGTGTGAGTTTGTGTAATAAAGGTGTTCAGCATAATCCGAAGTGCCTCATCTCTGCCACTGCAGATCTCTTGCCAGTTTGCATGCGTCATCTATGGCATAATTGTCAAAGATTGAGCATATGGGTGTATGTGTACTTCGGCAACATGCATGCAGTTCTTCATGGCTAATGATATGTATTGTTCATGAAGTACCTGTTTTAGTATGTATTTGTGCAGTTTGCTCCTCACAACGGGACGTGAACGCCTGCTGACGGTGTGTCTCCTGTGCGCAGCTCCGCTTTTTGTTGCCTGATCCTGTGGCCGTCATTTTTGCTGATTGTTCATACATTTTCTCTGAGTGACCCATGAGTAACCTGACACTCCTTCCTTTACATACACCTGTTGCACTGTGCCTTTCTGACCTCCTTGTCTTTGTGTGCTAATTTTTGCCTAGTTTCTCACCCCTTCCGCCTGCTGCTGCCTCACCTGCGGCACCGCCCCACCGAGTGCCCTGATTCTGCAACCCACACGCCTCCAAAATGCTCCTCCCATCCCCCTCCACCCATTCTAAATGCAGCCAGCAGCTTGTCTGTGCCACTGTTGCGCCAACGCCGTGCCAAAGGCAGGACCGTCTGCGCCTGCAACGTGCACGGAGCACGACCCTCTGGTCCTTGCATGACCCACGTCACACAACAGGCTCATGCTGCAGCCACCCTCCAAGCAATGTCCTCCAGACAATCAACCGCCTGCTATCAGGCAACCCCTAAGCGCACACACAACACCTTCGCATGCTGAGTGTGCAACTCCAACTGCCTACACAGCGCTGCCCCGCCTACCAGACCCTGTCAGAACAATCAGGTCATGTGCCTCCTACTCCACATCCGCTCCGTCCACAAGCACGACATTGGACTCTGTTACCTCCTCAACACAACAGACCCACACATCACCTTCATGACAGTAACCTGGACAAAAGCATCCTCAGCGCACAACTTCTTCATTGCCATCTCAGACGGATACAAGATCACCCACAGGGACGGCAACAACAATCCCGGAGGATGAATTGCAATTTATTCCCAAGTACACCCTCAGAGTCACAAATCCGGTTTTGCTCCAACCCCCTGGCAACCCTCAGAGTAACACTCATCTACAGATCTCCAGGCCTACATCCACAATTCCGCAAAGCCATCAACATGTACATCTGCACGCACGCCCTCACCTCCACAGGCTACATGTGGCTGGGGGCCAGTATCTTCTTGCTGGAGGAGAACCACACCACCATCCAACATTGGTCCATCAACATTTGCATCCACGTCTCCGACAAGTAACACACTGCCCCACACCCTGCTACCGATCCCCCAAAGATGCTTGATGTAAGTCACCACAGACAAGCTGTGTGGGACACTCGAACCAACACCACCGCCACACCCTGCAACCTCACACACTGGATCAGCTACTGATCCAACAATCTTGCCATATTGACGGACTTTCCTGTGAAGCACAACAACAGTTAAGCCACCTGGGACAAGGCAGACCTACTGGACTCATACAGATCTAGCCGGACTCTTGTGCAAACCTTGCAACACAAAGTACCTTCATTTACCTTACAGCCCTGGAAAATACCACATACAGCCTTCACCATATCATCAGCAAGGACAAGTGGAGATCCTTCAGATAGGGCCGAGGCACCAAAACACACGACATCAAGGAGCTCATCAGCATTGTGAGTGAACTGACAGCAGATCTCCATCCAAAAGACACCCCACCCTTGCAAGGCAGATCACATCCCTTGCAACTTTCTACCACTGCAAGCTCATGGTCATACACGACAGCCTTGGCACACAGAGGCAGACAGCACTATTATCCGCGGGACAAACCCCCCTCAGGTTCTGGACTCCCGTCAGCAGCAAATACACCACCTGGCTCATGTGCACCATCCACTCTGGCTCTCCATCAAGCCCCTTCCCACACAACATCTCAACCACATCATTCCCCATCCTTGAAGC
Source organism: Triturus cristatus (assembly GCF_964204655.1). NCBI lineage: Eukaryota > Metazoa > Chordata > Amphibia > Caudata > Salamandridae > Triturus > Triturus cristatus. The sequence continues at coordinate 886,838,949 of NC_140583.1, forward strand.
CCACGTCCAGGGCGTCCTGAATGTCTCCTTTGAGTTTGCCACATTCCATGGGAGCTGGAGGCATGCAGAGACCCAGGCCCTTCTTCAACAACGGACGGCAGTACCGCAGGATCTCCTGGAACATCACCCTGCTTCCCTACCCAGAAAATGTAATCAGGAAGACACTCAACGAGCAACTGACAAACTTCCTCCGCGCAAACAGCTCCAGGCAACCGGCACCAGAGCATCTTCCACAGTAATCACACCACTGCAACCGTCATCATTGCCACCACCGACAACTTTGCCCTGCTCAAGAATGGTGAGACCACCCCCCTTGACCTCTCAACGGCATTCTACACCATGTGCTACCACACTGTCAGCTCACACATCTCCAACACTGGTATCCAGAGGAGGGTCCATGATTAAATCAACAAGTAGCTCACCAGCAAGGCCCAGGGAGTCGGCCTCCACCCTGCAGCATGTAGTACACTGGGGTCATGTGGCCCATGCCCCAGGGATAATCTCTCAGCGTGACGATCTTCAATGTCTCCATGACCCCCCTCTCCACCATCACATGTGCACACGACCTCATCATCATCTCGTATTCCATTGACACCCAGCTGCTCCTCAACCTCACCAAAGACCCAGCCATTGCCAGATCCAATCTTCAAGAAGGCATGAGATCCGTTGACGAATGGCTGAACATCAGCCACCTGAGGATGGACTTGGACAGGACTGAGGTCATCATCTGAGGATTGTCCCCTTACGGCTGGGTCAACTCCTTGTGTCCCACCGGCCTGGGCACTGCACCAGCACCCAGTGGCCACGCACGCAAGCTGGTGTTTATCATAGACTCATCGCTCACAATTACCATGCAACTCAACACCATCTGTACCTCATGCTGCAACACCCTCCGCATGCTGCAAATGAACCACAGATAGATCCAGTCCAAGGCAAGACAGACCGTCCCCCAGGTCCACGACACCAGCCGGGTCAACTACAGCACCACCCTCTACGGAGGAACAACAGCAAAACTGCAGGAGAAGTTGTCCACATCCCGGGTGCATCCGCACACCTCATCTTCAACATCCCCCGCCCCAGCCACATCACGGTCCACCTGAGATAGCTACAATGGCTCACTGTCTGCTGGAGGATCACCTTCAGACTCCTCAACCACACTCAGGAGGCAGTCCACAACCCCAGACCCAAAACCGACCTTGGACATCTGTCATCCAACACCCCGTTGGCCCAACTCCGTGCAGCCCACCTTGCCCTGGCCACCATTCATCACATCCACAGAACAACTGCATGCAGGAGATAGTTCTCCCACCTCGCCAAACAGACCTGGTACTCCCTCCCCAGGCACCTCAACATGACCCATGACCTCTACACCTTCATGATACTCTGCCAAATTGGTCTGTCTGAGCAGTATTGCAAGTCCCCCCTCAGCAGCTTGAGGCCATCACGGGTGAGTATTGTGCTCCATGTCTGTATTTGGTGATACATTGTGACCCATGTGTGTCCTCGACCGGAATCAGATCCAAGTGTATGGATGGCTGGAGTTAGTTCCACACTCAGGCATACTTTGACATATCCCCACACATATGTTGTGGACTCATGCTAAATGACTGCAACATCAAATTTCAATTATAAATATTTTTACTATAGGTCTGGGGCGTGATTTGTGCACAGAAAAAGGTGCAATACAAGGACCATAGAATCCAAAGTTCACAGGGGGAGATGGGATCCTTGGCATTTGGAGTCATCAGAGTCCAGGCCACAGTGTTTGGCATCATTGGTCAGACTGTGACCAGCAAGTTCATGTGGCAGATGATGTCAGTCAATGAGGTGATGCTGTCGCACATGGAGGCCAGGTGCCACGCCAGGTGACCTGGGAGATGTGGATGGTCCGCTGCCTCTCACACTCTTTTCCGTGGACGGCCCACCTTCCTCCAGGGACCCTCAGATGCAGGCCTTGACGATGCTTGGGATGCTCCGTCAGACGAATCCTCCTCCTCCTCCCTCCTTGTGGCTGGTGGTGGTCTTCGCCTGGTGGCACAGGGAGGGTTGGCCATTTTGTCGGCGATCTGACGGAGTGAATGGCTTATGTCCCTTTGCACCGCCAGGTGCTCAACCAGTCTTGCCTCCATCCGTCCTTGGTGTTCTTGTTGACTGGCGTGTTGCTCGGCCTGCTGGTTCTTCATCTCTGTGAGGGTCACCAATACCGGGCTGAACTCCCTGGTGTCACACCGGTATGCATCCATGATGTTACCAATGTGTGACATACCGGTCCCTTCAGCTGGCTGGTCAGGTTCTCGCCTCCGCCTGCCTCCACTCCCACCACCCCTGCCCACACGAGCCTGGGCTGCCGTTGTGGGCACATCGGGTCTACGGGACCCCTGAGGGATGGCAGTGGCAGTGTTGTCTGCCTCCTCCTGGGTGCCCGGTGCACCTTGTCCCTCCTGGTCAGACTGGCTCAGCTGTTCACTGCGGGCAGGGCTCCTCGGTGTCTCCTGGGATGTGGCAGGAATGGGGGTGGTGTTTGGCACATATGTTCCTGAACCAAGTGCTGCAGGGGCTTGGACACCAGAGGGTCCAAGTCGGTCGGGGTCATCCGCGGAGTGTTGAGAGGCGTCGCTGCCGGTGGGATCAGGTTCCTCCCGAGCCTGGGACTGTGATTCTTCACCCTCATTGTTGGGGAGAGAATCATCACGTTGCCCTGTGTGTGAGAGACAGACAATGTTAATGCTGTTTCATGCAACATCCATGTTTCATACACATTCAAGTTGGCACTGTTCCTTCAGGTAGTTGTATGTGCCTAGCATTCTCCTCAATGTTCACTTGTGGATGGGTATGTTGCGGGGGACAGATTGATATGTTCTCCTGAGTCTTTGACATGTAGATTTTTGGCTTGGATGCTTCTTCGGCTATGTATTGGTGTTGTTGTGTTACATGTCCATTGTGACAGTGGGTAAATCCATTGCCTGTCCCAGGGGTGTCTGCTTGTGTAAGGGGTGTGTGTGACAGGGCCTGCTGGTGGGTGTAGTGTGATATGGCACTGGGGCTCCCAGGTGATGTAGCTGTCCCCCCATGGAGCATGCTGCCATGACAGTGAGTGTGAGTTCCTGTCCTAGATATCTGACCTTGTTGTCTTGGAGTTTGTGTTTGCACTGGTCACAGGAGGGCCTTGTGCTGCCTACACCGGGCCAAGTGTCAGCTATCTTGTCAGTACTTTCCCAATCCATGTGCATTGCACATGGTGCATGGGTATGTACCTGGGCCATATGGGATGAGGGCAATTGTGTCTGATTTGGAGTTCAACAATGCGTTTTGTGACACCCACCCTCCCAGCATACAGGACATCCATTCTTGGGTTGGTGCTTCGTGTAGCATGGGACATAGCATGGCCTTGCTTTCTCAATGGGGCATACACATGTTATTGGCATTAGCATTGTTTTTGACTGTGGTTCTGGCCGGTGAGGGCTTGGGGGTAGTTGCGTGCATTTTGTGAAGTTGGGGTGTGGATCCCATTACCCCCATGTTACGTAAGTTGTTTGTGTACTCACCAGGCTCTGGAAGTCCTTGAAGTCCATGTACTCCCACCGGCGGAAGCAGGGCCATCACCTTCTCCTCCCAGGGATGGAAATGTACTGGTCTGTGGGACCCACCACCTCCAGTAATGTTGCTCTGGGCGTAGTCGTCATTCATTTTTCCCTTGACCGCCCTCCGCAGATCGTACCACCTGGCTTGGTATTCAGTCCTGGTCCTTCTGATGGGTGCAACATCATTCACCCTATCGACGATCCTCTGCCACAGCCGTGATTTTTCGGCTATGCTGGTCTGTCTGACCAATGTTCCAAACAGCTGTGGCTCGACTCTGATGACTTCATTGACAAGGATCTCCAGCTCCTCCCTTGTGAACTTTGGATTCTTGTCTGTGGGCATGGTGTGGGGTGAGGGTGTGGATGGTTGTGGGTGTGTGGGTCTGAATGTGAAGGTGTGGGTATAAATGTGAAGAGGGGGTATGTGTGAAGGAGGTTGTGCGAAGGTGTATATGTTAAGGTGGATGGGTGCAGCTGTTGGTGTGTGCTCTCTAGCTGCAGTGAGTCTGTTGCAAAGGCTCATGGTTTGTGTGTGTGAGCCCTTTTTATTGGTCCATTTGTGGGTGGGCCTCAGTTTGAATTTTTGGTGGGTGTGTTATAAGGGGTGGTTGTGAGTTTGCCCCTCTGTTTGCCTGTTTGGATGTGGCCAGGTCAGTCATTTCCATGTTTTGTGCACTGTAGACGTGTTTTGTGGTGTTGTGTGAGTCGAATAGACCCTCCTTGTGCTGTTTTACATTGCCTATGTACGGTGCGTACATACGCCATGTTGTTGTGGGGTGCGTACACACGCGATGTTGGGGTACGCACCGTACAAACGCGATTATGTTGTTGTTAGGTGTGTACATACGCAATGATGTTGTTGTGGGGCGCGTACATACGCGATGTTGGGGTACGCACTGTACATACGCGATGATGTTGTTGTGAGGTGCGTACATATTCGATGTTGGGGTACGCACCGTACATACGTGATGATGTTGTTGTAAGGTGCGTACATACGCAATGTTGGGGTATGCACCGTACATACGCGATGATGTTGTTGTGAGGTGCGTACATATTCGATGTTGGGGTACGCACCGTACATACGTGATGATGTTGTTGTAAGGTGCGTACATACGCGATGTTGGGGTATGCACCGTACATACGCGATGATGTTGTTGTGGGGTGCGTACATAAGCGATGTTGGGGTACGCACCGTACATACGCGACGATGTTGTGGGGTGCGTACATACGCGATGTTGGGGTACGCACCGTACATACGCGACGATGTTGTGGGGTGCGTACATACGCGATGTTGGGGTACGCACCGTACATACGCGATGATGTTGTTGTTAGGTGTGTACATACACGATGTTGTTCAGAGGTGCGTACGTATGCATGGGGGGGCCTGTACGACTCGCACCCCGGGAACTACTTTTCCTGGGATACGCGTCGTACAATGTTTGCTTTATAGCGGGTGAAGTCATTCCCCGTGTACGGGACGTTTTCCGTACGAATCCTAAATCGGAAAGCCGGTCCGGATCGTACTTGTACAGTCAGACTGTATTTTTAGGCTTTGTACGGAAAAGTGTCCAGGTCCGTCTCGTATAACTTTTCCCGATCGCATTCGTACGGATCAGGTCGATCCGTATGTATTTTTCCCGTACGGGAAAAATTACGGATACGAGTCGTACGGAAAACAAATATACAGGATCAGAATCGGCCCCAAAGTGTTGCTTGTGACCGATTTTGGCTGATGTACAGAACCATTTGTCAGTCAGTCAGTCAAAAAGTCTTTATTCGATTTGCATCATAAAAGACATACTACACATATTAGACAATTCGACTATAAGACAATTCATGTACAATACAAAAATAGACTGTAAAACCTTTAAAATAGTAAATAAAATAGTAGGTAAAAATGATCACATCATGTTAAAAAATACAATAAAGTGCAAAAAGAGAGACGTGCCGTTTATGCCATGGACCAAAGTAGATACTATTGTGTGGCAGCAGAGAACACAGGTTATGGCTTCAATTTCTTGGCCCTAAGGATCCATGCCCAACTAATAAATTTAGCAACACCAATTACTATAGGAGTGGAAGTATCGGTTTTCAAAATTCTACTAGCGACCTGTGCAGAACGAGTGCTCATTAGTCTGCATGCAGGTCGAAGCCAGATACGTCTAGGAAGTTGATAAGTTGGGCAACAAAAAAGGAAGTGGTCCATGGTTTCAATCTTGTCAACACAGAATGGGCATTTATCACTACCAAGAGGACTCCAACTTTTGGTGAGTCCTCGCAGTGGTAGAGCGCCCACTCTGAACTGGTGATACAACTTACGATCTAGAAACTTCAAGATGGTATCCCAGTAACTTTCATAGACAGAGTCCTCCTTAAAAACTAGGAAAGAAGCAGTCATTGTGGAACCTGTAAGGGAAACACATCTCCTATTCTTAATGTAATTCCAATACGCAACCTTAAGCACCTTTTTTGCTGGGAAGACTTCTGTATCAGGGTTAACCCATAGATCACGCATCCCGAGATCATATAGCAGGGTTTTGATGCTAGACAACCAGGGAATCCTATGAGACCCCTCCAACCCTTTGATCTCCAGAAGGGCTTTTGCATAGTTAGATAGTTCGGGGGTTGTCCACAAGCGGCGCCAGAACGCCAGGGGTCTATACCCTGCGCAGTCCTCTATAGGCTGAATTCCCAGGTCAAACAAAAGAGGGATGCGTGGAGTGGATTGGGGAAGCCCAATAGCTGACCGGAGGAATTTATTCTGGGCAGTTATCAATTTGGACAAATTATTAAAGCCCCAAATCTCAGCTCCATATAAAATTGCAGGTAAAATCTTGGAGCCGTAGATCTTCATGAGTGGGGCTATTGGTTTTGTTAAAGAGTGTTTGTGCTCTTTCAACAAAGCTCCTCCCAGTTGGGCATGCTTGAGTGCGAGAAGATCCAGCTGGTGAGACCAGCTGCACGTCTCGCTAAAAGTGACTCCAAGATAAGTAAATACAGCCGTTTGGGATAAGTTGACTCCACCCAAACACACCTCCGCCTTAACCCGCCGAGGGCCACGAAAAACCATAAACTTGGTCTTCCCAACGTTTATTTCCAACTCATGCTCGCGGCAAAAGATCTCGAAGCGAGACAGGGCCAGCTGCAGTCCCTGTCTCGTCCTCGAGATCAAAAGAGTGTCATCCGCGAACATGAGCAGGGGAATCTTCATTCCTGCCAATGTAGGTGCATCTGTAGGGCTATTTAAGAAGTAGTTTACAACCCCATTGATAAATAAAGAAAACAGGGTGGGTGCGAGTACACACCCTTGTCGTACACCTTTGGATACTTTAAATCTATCGGTCAGTTCCCCGGGTTTACCCCATCGGACACGGGCGTACGTATTTTCATGTATGGTGACCAAAAAAGAAACCAGATCTTTTGGCATGCCCATGTCCAAGAGAACTTTCCATAGCTTGTCCCTCGGCACAAGATCAAACGCAGACCTTAAGTCTACAAAGGCTGCATACAATTTACCTCCCCCCAGAAAGACAACCTTCCAATACAGAAGTACTACCCTGAATACTTGGTCCAGGGTCCCAGTGTGGGACCGAAACCCTGCCTGAAGTGGAGACAGCACGTCAAAGTCAGACATCCAAATTTGGATACGACCGAGTACGAGGCGGGCAATAATTTTTTGTACTGCGTCTATTAGACTAATGGGTCTGTAGTTGCCCGGGGCAGAGCGATCGCCTTTCTTATATATCGGCAGTATCTCTGCCCCGAGCCACGAGTCAGGGACTACAGCACCACCCGCAAGGGCGTTAGCCAGGAGGGTCAAGTAGGGAATCCATACATCTTGTTCCTGAATAAATAGGTCAGGAGGGATACAGTCAGGTCCTGGGGCTTTACCACTCTTAATCGAGCGTAGGACTAACTTGGTTTCATCAGTGGTAAATTTTAATGTATTTTCAACAACTAGAGGACAAGAGAACTGCCTGTCCGTTAGAGCACCAACCTTAAATTGTTCCTCAAAATACGCTACCCATTGTTGTGGTTCTACTTGATTAGAGGGGCGAATATCCGAGGGGGAGTTACCCCATTTAAGGAGATGCCAGAATTGGACCATGTTGCGATCATGACAAGCCTGATATAAATCCCTCCAACGCTCCTCATCCCAATTTTGCTTGGCCTTGTGTTGGGCGTTTTTGTAAACAAGTCTACACTTTTGGATGATAGAAAGAGAGCCTGATTTAATGGCCTCTTTCAGGGCACTTTGAGCCATTCTGCAATCCTTGTTGAACCATGTACGTGGTCTCAACTCTTTACCCCTACCGATGGCGGGTTGGCTTTTCACAAAAAAAGTTTTGAGCTCCGCAAAGAGATTGTTGTGGGAATCCCGGATGTTGTCCTTAATCAAGTTTTGGGATTCCATTTTATTAAGTGTGACCAGGGTACTGTTGATTAATTCCCTGATGGCCACACGTGAAGATTCACAGGTGGCAATCTTCGGCCATCTCACCCTTCTAAGATCGTTGGTAACAATGACATCTATAGGGGAGCTGCCATCTGGATAGGTAGGGGAGGCTACAAAGGTATTAACCTTGATACACAGTGCAAGGGGATTGTGATCACTCTCGACTCTACTTACTACCACCATGTCGTCTATGAGTGGCCACAAATCCAAGCTGGCTAATATATAATCAATTCGGCTCCCTGACCTACCATTGTCAAATGTAAACCTCCCCATCCTGTCAGATTTAGTTCGCCCATTTACTGCTCTCATGCCTTGATTTAAACATAAACCCTTCATAAAAAGAGCAGCTTGAGACCATTTGTTAACTGGTTCTAGCTCCAACATGGGAACACCCCAGGATGAATCTTCTTCCTCGGTGAAGTCCCCACAATCGGCCCCCAATGGCTCAAAACAAACATTGAAATCTCCAGCCACAATCTTGTACGTGAACATAGAAGCGGTCTCCAGAAAATTCTCCAGTAATAGACAAGTGGGAGAGCACTTGCCTCCCGGGAGACCTCTTACATAGATGTTATTAATGGTTCTTCTGTTCCCAAATTGCCTGTTTTAACACTCAGGGCCTGATTTAGATCTTGGCAGATGGGATACTCCATTACAGATGTGACGGATATCTCGTCCGCCGTATTACAAGCGCCATAAGATATATTGCACAGCTAATACAGCGGAAGGGATATCCGTTATGTTTGTGACGGAGTATCCCATCTGCCAACATCTAAATCAGTTTAACAAAAATGGGGTGACCCTGTGTCCCTCAGAACTTGGGTATAAATTAGTAAACAAAGAGTGGTTTGTACATTATAGAAAGGGATTTTGCGGTTCGAACCCAGTGATTTTGGAATTAATTGCAAAGTTCGTGACTGCGAAATCCTATAAACATCTTACCCTAAATGTGAAAATCATTTTGAACTATTTGAAAATATACAATAACCATGGGAATAGTTTTTCACACTTATTGTGCTGTCAGCAAGCTCATGGTTGTGGCAACATTCATTTGATTATCAAAGATTGAATGGATTCTTCCATTTCACTTTGTCTATTCTCAGTATGAAACTGTTGGGGATCCCACTAATGAAAAAAAGTTCAGAAGGTAGTCGATAATCGAACACACACACAATACGCAAACAGTGAGCCTCGGCCCATTAACACATATAATACTGAAAAACATAATTGCAGGGATACGAAATTGACATCCATACTTCTGCGATTTATGAGTAAAAAACACAAACACAATGGGCCCGATTCACAGAACTAACTTAAGACAAAATCCTAAACTTACTACCATTTTGGTATTCACAGAAGGCACTTACTCATTTTGGTATTCACAGAAGGCACTTACTCATTTCGGTATTCACAGAAGTTAGGAGTCCTAACTTTAGGACTCCTAAATGCCTTCTGTGAATACCGAAAGTCTTAAAATTAGGATTTTTCTCAGTTTAGTAGTAGTATAGTTAGGACTCCTAACTTTAGGACTCCTAAATGCCTTCTGTGAATACCGAAAGTCTTAAAATTAGGATTTTTCTCAATTTAGTAGTCCTAAATTTAGGACTCCTAACTTTAGGACTCCTAAATGCCTTCTGTGAATACCGAAAGCCTAAAAATTAGGATTTTTCTCAGTTTAGTAGTAGTATAGTTAGGACTCCTAACTTTAGGACTCCTAAATGCCTTCTGTGAATACCGAAAGTCTTAAAATTAGGATTTTTCTCAATTTAGTAGTCCTAGGACTCCTAACTTCTGTGAATACCGAAATGAGTAAGTGCCTTCTGTGAATACCAAAATGAGTAAGTGCCTTCTGTGAATACCAAAATGGTAGTAAGTTTAGGATTTTGTCTTAAGTTAGTTCTGTGAATCGGGCCCAATATTTAATACAAATATTGCTAGTAGTTCCCCTTTCCTTGCACAATGGTTAGCATCAGTCACAAACTCTTCAAACCTTTCAAGTAATTTACTTTGAGGAATGCAGCTCTGTCGTGTTTGAATAACTTTAATGCATCATCAGCTACATCATGCGTTTTCACCAAAATGCCAGGGGTAGCAGAGGTGACATGACTCGACGTTTAACCTTTACTTCCACTCACACATGCATGCTTACACACACAAACAGATTTACACATACACACACTTGTTCTCACATAAACATGGTCTCACCTGTAAGGGCACACACAATATATATTTAAAATCATTTTTTACTTGTCTCAGCAGCCAGGGTGGGTCATATTCCAGCAAATTATAATTCATTTTTTATTACATTAGTTGTGTATAATAAAATATTATTCTCTATTAGTGTAATAAGAATTTACCAAAAACAAGGCAAGTGGGGCACTGATTTTGCCACCTCTTAGGCCAGGGGTTGCAAAGGCAATGCCAGGGTTAGCAAGAGGCGAGCCAGCAGTTGCAGCTGTGACCCTTGTTGACCCCTAAATGACGTCCATGACCTACATGTCGGAATAAATATTCAAATTTTGAAGAATATTATTAGAGTATGCACTACAAATTGACAGGCAAACATTCTATGCTAGAAATCAACCTATCGCACATATGATTAAAAAATGTACTCCAAATCACTGCATACACTGTGCCATTATCTGAGGGATCATATCTCCAGGAAAGTTAGAGGAATGCATAAGTATTTGATCGCTGGTGCTGTCCTTATTAGAGAGAGTGTGTGGACACAGTCTTTGTACTAAGGCACAGTGGAAAGAGTTTTAGCAGCCTGGAAGATTCCCATTTGGATGAAGTCCACCAGACATGTCTGGTCGCCAAGATATGATAAATTAATTGTTGAAAAACTGCAGTTAAATTGTAAGACTTGCTGTTTAATGACTGCAACGAGCATTCCCTGCCCTAGAGACAAAAGCCTTTCTGTTTACTTTGTCAAAAAGCCTATCAGTTTATAACAGGAGAGGCATTTACCATTGGAGAGGTGATTCATGGAGTATTTTTCAAATATTTAAACACCTTTTCAAAAGGCGCCTCTAATCCTCCTGTGTTAAATACTTCAAACCCTTTAAGCCATTGACTCAAAAAGACAAAAGACATACTGTATATGAAGCTCTATTTAGGCTGGCTTAGGAAATGGCCATCATTTGCCTGGTGTACCCCCCAGGTTTTGCCTTAACTGTTTTCGCTGCTAGTAGAACTCTGTGCACTTTACTCCTGCTAACCAGTGGTAAGGTGTCTGTGCGCCTCCTTCCAACATCATGACATCACAAAACTCCTAATTGGCAGGCATACTCAGCTCCTTATAGGCCTCTAGTAAATAATACAATGTGTACTCAGTACCTGGGCGTTAAGCATCACTAGTGGACTGCAGACATATTGTGTTACCCATTGCAGTGGCAATGCAAACATGGCTTCAGGCCTAGCTGTGTAGCCTCACTGCAGCATTGAACAATTGCAATTCGAACTGTCAACCCCTTTTGACAGGTCAAACCTCCAATTTAAATATTAATAAGTCACCCTTAAGTAGGCCTTGCATCCCACCAGGCTAGGTGCATGACATTTAAAACTAGGACATTTAGAAATGTAATGCAAACATATCATTTCAGTGACTAGCACCCAAAAGCTATTTTTCACTGTTGCAGGCCTAGTTTTTGTATCAAGAAAACAAGAATGCAGGTTAAAATTTAAAAATCCTAATTCTGCATCTGAAAAATAATTAAGCAACCATTAGTTATTAAAACTTCAATTCAATGCTTAAGGCAGATTTTTACTAAATCATAAGGAAGTGTAACTTTTAAAATGTTACCTTTTCACTTCCTAAAGTTCCTACTTTGCAGTTGCTCTTCAACTTCTCCTAGCCAGTGATTAGCATCTGAATAAGTGTGAATGATGAGGGACATTCTTCACAGGAGGGGCACAAAAGGTCACTGTGACTGACCTCAACCTAAATGGGTAGAGATGATTCCTCTGTATCTCACAGAACAGGCAGGGTGGGAGCTGTGGACATCCCTTTTGATATTAGTTTCAAATCCTGCTTAACAGGTCTGCTGGGTGTTTGTATTTACATATAACACTTGGGGCCAGATTTACAAACATTTTGCAGTGTGTTTGTGTCACAAAAGGTGATAGAAATGAGCACAAAACATTTTTGGGGTTATGTACTGCAGCTCAAAACTTGTTTTGCAATAGAAAGTTGCATAAAAGTAACACAGAGTAGAGTGAAGTGCTGCTTTCCCTTACTTAGCATCAAGCGGGTGTTAGATGGGTGGTACATTGGCGTTCCCATGCAATCGCCTCTGCTTTTTGATGCAAAACTGTATAGATCACATATTTGAGACAGGGATTTGAGTCAAAAATTAAAGTAACTTGAAAGCTTTTGTTAGAAGGAGACATTTTTCATTTCTCCTTTCTTTTCTGACTTTGCATGTTGAATGTACTGTACAGCACACACAATATAGGAAAAGTTTTAAAGTTTGTCTAGGCATATTATTTTGTACTGGAAGGGACAGTTCCAGTACAAAACCTATGCTAGACTTATGAAAACACTCTTGCACTATGGTGCGAAAGTGTGTGGTGCTCAGCAGTATTCTAGGGAGAGAAGAGAGAGCCATATCTCATCCAACACAGCACAGCATTTTTGGCTGCTGCAATGCGCTTCATAAGAATTTAGTAAATCAGGCCAATGGAGCACACTTGAAAAGAAGATAACAAGATGCCAAGACAATTCTTCTCTATCCCCTTTCTGGATGGAAATCCCAACATTTGTCCTACCAGGCTTTTGTCTCCGGATTATACATATTACACTTGGGAGGCATTTGAAAGGAAGGAAACAGGATGCTAAGACAATTATTGAAAACGTATATTTCTCTTTCTACGTTTATGGTACTTGCTTGTTTGCAGAATTTTGCCAAACTTTATCCATTGAATCTCAAAATGTGTTTGTTGCTTTGATCATGCCTATGGTTGTTTTACATTGTTTTTACTGCTATTGTTAGACTTGGTATCTTTTGGCGTGTTTCCCTTGAGTTTTTGTTTTCTGACCTCCCGTTTATGCTGGCTTAGTGTTTCTGCACACTTTTCTCATTACTGATCAGTAGTAAAGTGCAAGTGCTCCTGTGGTAAAGTGTGTTATGGATTGATGTTTCCATGATTCGCCTATTTGATTTATGTGTCAGTCCTAGTAAAGTGCACTGCGTGTGCCAGGGCCTATAAATCAAATGCTGTTAGTGGGCTGCAGCACTTGATTGTGCCACCCACCCAAACAGCCCGTCAATGTAATGCCAGCCTGCCATTGCAGAGCCTGTGTGCAGTCTGATACTGCCATGTCAACTTGGCAAGTACACCCACTTGCCAGGCCCTAACCTTCCCTTTTCTTAAATGTCAGTCACCCATAAGGTAGGCCCAAGGTACCCCTGTGGGCAGGGTGCATTGTATGTAAAAGGTAGGACATGCCCTGGTGTGTGGCATGTCCTGATAGGGAATTACTGCCAATTTCGTTTTTCACCATTGCAAGGCTACCTGTTCCCCAGAGGACAGAATGGGGAGTTTGTTTATAACATCTTATAAACATAACTGGCCGTGGGAACTAGATAAGAAAACAAAGTTTAGTATGCCTGAACTCAGAATCTAAAGATGCATCTTTTAGTGAAGGTGATTTTTACATTCTGTGTTTGAAAATACCAATTTTAGAGAGTAGGTATTTTCTTGCTCAGTCATCCAGTGTGCCTCTGCTAGAATGTGGATTGACTGTCTGGGTTTTGGATGACAGAGGGCTGCGGAGCAGGAGTGGCTCCGGATAGTCTAGGTGGGTCAGGAAAGGGCTGAATAGGCCTCGGTTGTATTTAGAGTAGGGGGAGGAGATTTCCTTGCACCTGAATGGGCCTGGTCTGCCTCTGACAATGCCGTCTCCACTCTCCACCTCCTGCCAGGAAGCCACACCAGAGAAGGCAGAACTGGTTTTGGCTGGACACAGACACTCTCTGCCTAAGAGATAAAGGATTTCGGGATATAAATATTGGGGCCCGGAACCCTGAACTTTAGAACTCTTTTGGACCAAGAAGGCTGCCAGGAAGAAGGGATCACTGACAGAATATCGACAGACCGAATATCGACCTACAAGAATATCGAGTACAGAATATCGATGGACAGAATATCGACATCCTATCTCTACAAAGGTAAGTACAAAAATATCTAAACCAAAATATCGTTGTTTAAAATATCGTTGTTTAAAATATCGTTTTTTAAATGTCTTAAAAAGAAGATAAAATTAATTAAATAATCAATATACTTAATAAAACCATAGTTAGAATTATTTATAAAACGTAAAAATTATAAATAATAATTGTAAAATAAAAAAATAATCATGCATATTTAAAATATATATATATATATATATATAATATATATATATATATTGACTTAATACTAAATAATTATTTTATTTAATTATAAAATATTAGAAACATAATAAAAACTTATAAATACATATATATATATATACATAAACCTGTAATATAAATATAAAAATAAAATAGATATAGAAATTAAAATATTAAAATTAATATTTACTTGTAAATACATATTTTACACTACATTATCTATAAGAGTAGGGAAAAAGTTGGATAGCGTAGGGGATAAAATTACTATTCCCACTCCAAAGGGTGCAACAGGAGGAAAAGTGTTGGAAAGCGGAGGGGAATCATTTACTATGTTATGTTATGTTATTTGGGAATTTGTATAAGAGCACGTTCACCTACAGGTCTCTTGGCACTGGTGGGTTTGAGCAGAAAACGAAGTAAAAACAGATAGAGGAATAAAAATTTTTTTTACCTCTCACCAAATATCCCTATAAATAACACAACCACTATTGTAAAGCATGTCACAATTAACATAATTGCCTAACAATTTATTAATTAACTAATAACAATAAACAATAAAATTAAAAACAATGAGTGATAAATTAATTCATACTAGTAAGACTATAAAATAACAATAAATAAATATTATCTGAAAAAATTAAAAATGATATTAATTTTTAATTACTTGCCACACTACTCCCCTCTAAATACACAACTCACTCATAAAAAATTGACACTATTTACATATTTACCAATTAAATATTAATAATTAATAACCAACTAATAATTAATATATAACAAAGTAATTAACACAATTAGCAATATGAAATGTTAAATGCACAAATATTAATTAATAAAAATGATTACGTAATTAATTATAATTAAATTACTTCCCACCCTAGACCCCTATAAACCCACAACCTGCTCTTAAAAAAAATAACACAATTAAAATATTTACCAAGTAATTATTAATAATAAATATCCAATTAATAACTAATTAATAACAGCATATTTAACGCAATTAACAACATAACATATTAAATACATAAATATTAATTAATAAAAGTATTAATTAATTAATTCTAATTAAATTACTGCCCACCCTACTCTTATATAAACCCACAACCCTCTCCTAAAAAGCAGCCGGGACCCAGGGAGCTGAATTAGGTTTCCCGCTGGAATTGCGCTGTACCCAAAGTGAGACTAAAGGCGGTTCCTCTCCTGGGCCCCTGATTTGCTGCCTTTCACTGAAATTTAGTGTATCAACCAAAGGGCCGACAGCATCGACCCTCCACTCCTTTTCCAACACACCTTAGCGAGTGTGTTGTGATTGTACTACACATGTGGTGTAATTTTGCCACTCACTTCCACTTTTTTGCACTAGGTCCTGACGAAAGCCCCACCTATCTTTTCAGGGGGATGAAACATGTAGACCAACAACCAACTTTGACAACTACGAGACAAATGACTCCATTAGTTGTCTACCTTTACATTTTTAACATACCCTGGGCCACCACGAATAAAATTTATACGGTAAGGATCCCCAGAGGTAGTTTTAACAAGCACTTCACTTCATCACACCTTCGCACCACACCAGCTCTGCTGTAATCAGACGTCGTAGCACTACCGGGCCGCACTGGGCCACCCGGTTGGGACCCCAATGATGAAGCATGACATCAACCAGGTTGGTGTGTGAGGGGTCTTTTATAATAGTCTAATGACTTTTAGGCACTGTAGATATTCTCCAGTGAGTCCAAGGTCTCCCTACTCAGGTTCTGGGTACGTCCATATTGTTTAACTGATTCTTACTGGGGATAGGGAAATCTTCCCCTCTTTTTCCTCGCTCTCCCCTCATTATTGTTTGACACTAAATTTATTCTCAAAACACACAGTAACACAGTGAAAACATCACAAATGGACACCACACCAGTTTAGAAAAACAAAGTGTCTTTATCTAAACCAAATATACAGGCAGTAAAATACGACTTTTAGAACAGATATTTCAGAAATAAAACTTGTAGAAAACAACTTGCTCCAACTGAGGCTAATATGACATTGTGACAGGCAATATTCCAACGTGACAGGTAATAATCCAAAGTTAGGCACTGACCGCGAGGTGCACAGCGTTGGGCACGGAATCACACAAACCCCCAAACAACAGTACCTTGGAATGAAGTCTTTGGACGATGCGCTGCATCGTGGAGATGAGGCCTTGTGCCGAGGTCAAAGCCGGCTCCCTTGTTGCCATGGGGTAGGTGACCAAAGCAAAACCAAAGGGGGATGATGGACGGAGTGTCAAGTATTGCAAGCACTCACTCCCAGTCAACTGATCTGGGTTTAATCCATCATCATTCTTTAGCTCACTCCGCCACCCCAGTTCAGACATGGCCATATGCAAAACAGTCTGACCCTGTGCCTCATAGGAACAGTCCAGCCCGAACTGCCAAGCTATGGGGTAGGTGAGGTGGTGTGTCCACGAGGAAGTGACGTGTTGACTCCAGGACAGGGAAGTCAGTTGCGTTGGTGGTGAGGCGTAGGTTCTGGTGAAGTGATGCGAAGCGGCGACTCGTGGATTCTCCCTCGGTGGTTATCAGCTACACGATAACAGGAAGCAGGATCTGGCAGTGACAGCATCGGTGCAATCTCTGGTGTTGGGAAGGCCAATAACTACAGACATCGGCAGGTGTCACAGGGTGTTGGAGCTGTGGTGTACGTGAGGTGATGTTTTGTACACTTCACAAGCGCCACCCCTGGCCTAGCAGCAGGTCACAGCATCACAGGGGCATCACTGACGGCATCAGAGATTGGTTTTCTTGCTTCTTTTAGGTTTCTTCCAGTTATATCAAGATGCAGCTCAATGCAGAAAAAGATCAAACAGATTGCTCTGTTACTTACACAAGATGCTTAAAAAACTGTGATAATGGTTTTGACATCCTCAAGTCTGGACTACACAATCTTGTTTTACACTGGTTTGCCGAACATCTATCATGACTCACTGACAACACTTAATCCAAAATCAAGCAGCTTGCCTGATTCATAAACTCCAAAGGTATTCCCATGCCTTCCCACTGCTAAAGGACTGCATTGGCTTCCTATGGATCACATATCAAATGTAAAGTCTGATGTCTCACCTTTAAGGCTCTTAAGGGCACCGGCCATCACGTTATAGCCAAAAGGATTAAAAAATACACCACCACTCAGGATCTTATCTCTTCATCTTCTAATCTTACATTCACTCCCAGATTTGGGGAAAAAACTATAGAAGGCCTTAATATCTCAGTAAAGGTCCAGGGCTTATGAACTCCCTGTCATCACACCTACAGTTAACATCTGAGCCCTGCCATCACATCTACGGTTAGCATCTGAGTTCAGATTATTCAGGAAAAATGAAAAAGCCTGTTCTTTTAGACAAGCATATCAGTGATTTTGGTTTCTTTTTTCTCATCTGATCTTTGTCCAAGCAACAATAAACCTTTCATGAACTTGCAGTACATAAACTCTGCCAGCGGAGTTTGCTGAGTTTTGCCCTCTCCCCACTCAAATTGGAGCACAGAGTTCCAGAAAAACTCCACCAACTACCATGTGGCACAGTTATTTCACGTGCACTGCTCGCCAGTGTTAAGTTGCCAAGCGTGAGCAAAAAAATCAAGAGCTAAAACGCCTCCCGGCGAGATTTTTCAATGCATGCGGTTGCTGAAGGTCACAACTGTTTGCATTGAGAAAGCTGCTGCTCGCTATAAGAAAGCTGTCTCTCAAGTAGACAACCAACTTGAGCGGCAAAAGAAGCAGCTTCATCTGGCGTGACGCGTGGTGGCGTTTGCACTGATTTTACAGGGGAACTTGCACCCGGCTCTAAAAATCAGCACGTGCAGTGATTTGCTGAACTCTACCGCTCGCAGAACTCTGCGGAATCTCACTGTGTTTTTATGTAACTCTGAGGAATTCCATGGAGTGAAGCTCCGCAAGCTCCACCCACCCCTAAATATAACATAACATAACTATTACACCTGACAGCCTTAGGGTGCTCTTCCCTCCAAATTTTTACCTATTTCCTCTGCTTTTTCTGACCTTGTATTTGCAAGGCTTTTTGGAGTCTGTGCACTTTACCACTGCCCCAACCCTGTCCTGCACCCTCTCTTTTATTACCAATTCCTGTGCCACCTGCGTAGTAGTCTAGCGAGTAGGGCTCATATTGTATGTCCCTCGTGGTGCTTTATGGCATGCTATGATACCATGAGTGTTCCCCAAAACCTGTGATTTCATTGCGCTTAAGTATTTGCAAGCGTTAACCAAAACCTGTAATTCCTTTGTGCTTGAATTCCTGCAAGCGTCCAAAGACCACCGTAAATCAATAGATTTTCTGCACCTGCTTTTAATAGGGCCTTGGTGTGGCTTTCCATTGAATCCCTGCAAGCTTCCACCAGAATCCCATAAGTCAATGGCAAGTTTTGCTCCCGCTATTACTGGAGCCTTAGTGTTGTTTTCCATTATGCAAGTTCAAAAGCGAAAACAATGCGATTGTTTCCTGTTATCTGGTTCTGATCCTCAAGTTATACTTGCCCATTCTGTAGAGTCAAAGCAAGTGTTCTAACACGTGTTTTCTGCAAGGATCGAGAACTTTCCAGGCAGCCATGTACACCACATGCCACACGTGATCCAGCTACATCCGTTGATTGTTTGAGAGGGTATATAAACTCCACTCAGCGCTGAATCGTGGCTTGGCCTCGTTCCATGCAGAACAAGTTTCAACCTTCCCACACACCTGAAGAATCCTGCTGGATCTTCAAAGCACTACAGTCTCCTTCAAGTCCATCTGAACCAGTGGTTGCTTAGTTCCAGCTTTCTTGTTGTCTTCCTCCTCCCTTCCTCCTGCACAGTTCCTACGGACCCCCCATGACTCCTTGAGTCAAAACCTCCAGATCTTTTCAGAACTTCAGTCAAGTGGAAGAACGAGACTAAGTTCTTGATATTAGGTTAGTGCACACTAATCCCCATAAAGTGCTTAGCAGGACCGAGTATCCATGTCTTCAAGACTTTCACTCCCTGCCATCACTGGTATTACTCCAGCACTTCTTGTGTGTTTATACTCCAGAACCCTCCTGCAACCTTTTCGCTAGAACTGTTAGTGCACAAGCATTAAAGACTTGAGCTTCATGTTTCTCTGATGAACAGTAGTGGCAAGAATAATCAGTCCTGAGTGTTTCTATATGCATGAACCTTGTACCCCACCTCCAATTTCTGTTCCAAGTTTATCCTTGGGAGTGCAAGTAACTCCAGCATGTGTTCCAAGTGTATCCCTGGGAGTGCAAGTAACTACAACCTTTGTGATGACAGTCCTTGCGAGTGAAAAGTGTATCCTTGGAAGTGAAAGTAAATTCAACCTTTGTGTTGAGTGTATCCTTGGAAGTGCAAGTAACTCCAACCTGTGTGCCGAGTGTATCCTTGGGAGTGCAAGTAATTCCAACCTTTGTTCTGAGTTTATCCCTGGCAGTGATACACTCCAGTCTGTGATTTTGGTTATTCTGCTCTCATGCCATGCTGCTGATGAAGCCTGTAAGTGTATGTCACTGAAGTTAATGCATGTTTGTTGTACATAGAGACCTGTTAGTGTACCGATGGTAACCGCCTCCTCTTGTTATTTCCAGTGCATTATTTCATCACAAAACCAGAGGTTCAGGTCAAGTGCACATCTGCTTCGCAAACGTAGACGGTCTTTCAGAAGTGACAGATTCTGTTACGCAGTATCCCACCGCTGCTGAGTAGATCCAATACCGCAAGTCTCTCTTTCCTTGTTTTATTGAAACCTCCTTTCCTCTTGGGGGCTGTGATTGATCTAAGGAGTTTAGGACCAGATGTACGACCATTGAATTTTGAGGCTCGCAGATTGCGACAGATTGCGAGTCTCAAAATTCAATGTACAATAGTGTCTTAGACACTGTTTGCGATTCCCAATGGGGTCGCAAATTGCATGCCCCAAGAATATTAATGAGGCTGTCGCACTTTGCGACCCCATTGGGAATGGCTAGCACTCCCAGGGATGGTGGCCTGCTGGGGCCGGAAGACCACCATGTCTGTGACAAATTTTTCAATAAAGCAGTTTTTAAAAAATGCATCCCATTTTCCTTACAGGAAAATGGGATGCATTTAAAGAAGAAAAATGAAACTTTAAGTTTAATTTTTTAAGGGCAGGCAGTGGTCCCTAAGACCACTGCCTGCTCTTGAAAAAAATGTGTACACCCATGCACAAAGGTGAAGGGTTCCCCCGGGAACCCCTACCCGTTTGCGAATAGTTTACCACCTACTTGAAGTAGGTGGTAAACTGCGAGTTTATCGCAAAATAGGGTTAGTACAAATGCCCTTTGTGACAGCAGAAAACGGTCGTACATCTGGCCCCTGGTGCCTTGATTTTGTGCAGCTCTGGGAGAGACAGGAGGTCCAGCATCAGCTCCAGTGTCATCTCCATGGTTGGGACCAGGTTAGTGCATTACAACCACTGGTGAAAGTACTCTCTCCCCTAAACATGGTCATATTGGCTGATCCCCAATTGGAATATTTAGTTTACTTAGAAGTCACTGGTAAAGTACACTACCTGTGTCCACGGCCTGTAAATTAAATGGTACTAGTGGGCCTGCAGCACACATTGCACCACCCACTTAGTAGCCCTCCCACCATGGCTCAGGCCTACAATTGCAGAGCCTGTATGAGCAGGTTACACTGCTATTTTGACCTGGTAAGATAACCATCTTGCCAGGCCTAAACCTTCCTTTTATATACAAATACGTCACCCCTAAGGTATACCCTGGACAACCCAAAGGGCAGGATGCAATGTATTTAAAAGGTAGGACAAGTATTTTTAAGTTTTGCATGTCTTGACAGTAAACACCTCTCAAATTCATTTTTCACTACTGCAAGGCCTGTCTCTCCCATAGGATAACATTGGGATTACCTTATTACATTTTTTAAGTGCGATTTCCAAATGTGAAGAGATGTACTTTTCAAGTTTGGTGTCTCTGGATTCACAATATAAAATCACTACTTATGATGAAGTTGGATTCAAATTGCAATTCTGAAAATTTCTCTTTTAGAGAGTTGGAATTTTCCTACTTTGGCCATTTGGTGCCTGCTGCCTGTTTCTGATACATGTCTTGGGAGGGTGACAGCTGGGCTTTGTGTGCTACCCCTAGACATCCACTTAAAAGTAAGGAGTTCTCAAAAATCCCCCAAAATACTTAATTCCCAAAATGAGTAGTGGTAACTAGTCCTAAGAAGAAGGGGTTCTATGACCACAAGACAGTGAGGTTTGTAGCCCAATGTACTGAGGGCTACAGGTATGGGCTTTCCAAGGGCGACTCAAAATGTCCCAAGAGGGTACAGGCCCCCTTGCGGTGAGCAGACACCTGGGTTTACAAGTGCAGCGCTCTGGGATGAGGTCATCCAAATTAGCTTTGGAGGACAGACAGAGATGAGCCCTAGTTTCCCTGACTGATAAAGAGATAGTGGCTAAAGCCCACATGCCTGCAAACATTTCAAGGTATAGGAGGAAGAGCACAATTAATAGGCAACAACAGGTGGAGACTCTGTGATACACAGAAGCCTCCATTACTATTGTCAAGTGTCAGTTGGTGTCTGCACAGGAGATCATACTCAACACATTCCACTAAATTGCAGTCATCGACAATCGAGAGAGGCACCTACCTGTGGCTCTGGTTCCCTTTGAGAGTGGAGGGGTTCTCAGGTACTCTGAAAGTTGCTGTGAGCCCTTAAAAAGGCTATTGATTGTTTGCTAGACAACCACCTGGAGCACACTACCTGGAGGGAGGTGGAGCTCAGGTCTCACTTGGAGATGATGGGATTGCCTGAGTGGATCAGTATGACCACACGGTTCATGGCTGCCTTGGAAGGGAGTCAAGGGTGTCTGGAGCCTGGAACAGGGGCCCAGATACCTACGAAGGTGAGGGGCATACGGCGTGGGAAACCAGCCCCAGAAGTTCCTGCTTTGGAGGTTGAGGAGGTCCCTGAGGAGGAGGCCCATGAGCCACCTGTGGAAGACATTGCCACCCTAGCTGACCTATCTGAGCTTTCTAACTGGCAAGTTGAGGGTGGGCCCACCAGGGAGGGATTATACCGAGCGCAGAAAGAGTGTCCCCCTCTTGAGGCGACAGGCCTCAGTCCATGCAGCTGGTGAAGGCTCTGGGGTCACCTAATATACTGGGATAATGATCTCCTTTATAATGAGCCTAAGGTTCCTGGTGCTGGAACAGCCCATGTGCTGGTAGTCCTCCAGTGTTACAGGACCTCCCTGCTGGGTTTGGCTCACGACAATCCATTGGCAGGATGTTTAGGGTAAGACAAGACCTTCACTGGGCTTGTCTCCTACTTTTATTAGTCCAGAATGAAGACACCCTCCAATACATTCTGCAGGTCCTGTCCCACCTGCTCCCATTACCAGTCAATGACCCCTATTTGAAATGGTGGGCATCAACATCTGTGGACCCTTGCATCCTTGGAACCTTGGGCCCCTGGACCCCAAGACAGCCTTAGACAACAGGTTTGTCCTGGTCTTCATGGACCATGCCACCTACTACCCAGAGGTCACCCCTCTGATGTCAGTGACTGCAACTGTGGTGACTACGGCTCTGATGGTGATTTTTACCTGTGTGGAGTTCCCCAAGGAGGTAGTGTCTGACAGAGACACTAACTTTATGTCTGAGTACATGAAGCCCATGTGGATGAGTGTGGTGTAACTTACAAGTTGACCACACCCTATCATGCACAAACCAGTGGCCTTGTGGAGAGATTCAACAAGACCTTGAATGACCTGATGATTGGCTTGCCTGAGCCCATGAGGTGTAAGTGGGACATTTTCTTGCCATGCCTTCTATTTGCCTATAGGGAGGTACCACAGAAGGGAGTAGGGTTCAGCACCTTTAAACTCCTCTATGGCCACACTGTTCGTGGACTTCAGCCTTGCCAAGGAGGGGTGGGACCAAGATCTCAGGAAACTCTCTCAGGATAATGTCAGCTACATGCTGACCCTCCACAACTAGATGCATCACTTCTGGAAGAAGGCAAAACGCAATTTAGAGGTCAACCAGGAGATCATAAAGCTTTGGTACAACCAAAAGGCCACTCTTGTGGAATTTCAGCCTGGCCCGAAAGTGTGGTTCATGAAACTAGTAGAGACCAGGGCTCTCCAGGACCTCTGGACCGGCCGATACAAAATCAAAGTGCGTAAGGAGGAGGCCACCTACTTGGCAGACCTCCAGACCCCTAGGAACCCCCAAGGGTGCTCCATTTGAACAGACTCAAGCCTCACTTCGAGAGGTCTGAAGTGAGCATGTCCCTCGTGACAGATGAGGGGATAGAAGAGGAGACTGAACCTCTCCCTGACGTCCTCTCTGCATAGAAACACGATGGGTCAGTGGAGGGTGTCAACCTCTCTTTCACCCTTACCCCAGAACAGCAGAGTGACTGTTACCAGCAGCTGGGATAGTTTACCTCACTGTTCTCACTCACCCCTGGACTCACACATCTGTGCATCTGTGATGTTGACTCTGGAGACAGTCCCCTGTGAAGAACAACATTTACAGTTCAACAGAAATGGCGAGAGCCAGCATCAAGGAGGAAGTCTCCAAGATGTTGGCATTAGGGGTGTTTGAGCCCTCTATTAGTCCCTGGTTCAGCCCTGTGGTGTTAGTACCAAAGGCTGCCTCACTGGGAGTCACACCAGAATTTGGTTCTGCATGGACTATGGAGGAATCAACTTAGTCACCAGGACCACGTCTCCTGAGCTGAAGAGCTCACTGAAAGGCTGGGTCCTGCCAAATTGCTCAGTATCTTTGATTTGACCTCAGGGTAATGGCAGATGACTCTAACTTAGGGGGGCAAAGAGAGGTCCGCATATTCTACCCCTTAGAGCCACTTCCAGTTTTGGGTGATGCCCTTTGGCTTGAAAAGTGCAGCTGCTACTTTCCAACGGTTGGTTAAAAGGGTCGTGGCTGGGAAGGAGGCCCTTTGTGTCACCTACTTAGATGACATTGCTGTCTACAGTTCCAGATGAGAGGAAAACCTTGTTCACCTCCAAAAGGTGTTTCAGGCCTACAGGCAACAGGTAGTACTGATCATCAAGACCAGCAATTGCCAGATTGGGAAGGGTTCCGTGATGTAACCAGGTCAGCTGGTAGGTGGGGGCAAGGTGCAGCCCCTCCAGGCCAAGATTGAAACCATCATAGCCTGCCAATCACCTCAAACTCAGACAGATTTGAGAGCATTCTTAGGCCTCACAGGCAATAAAAGAAGATTTGTTAAGGGTTATGGCCCCATTGATGCTCCCTTAACTAAGCTTACTTCTAAAAAAAAGTCCAGATTGGTGATCCAGAGACTTGTAAGAAAGCCTTGATTCCCTCAAAGAAGCCATGTGTACATGACCTGTACTCAAGGCACCTGAATTTTTTCAAGTAATGAATCGTGCAGACGGACACTTCAGAGCATGGCATAGGGGCAGTCTTAACACAGCTGAATGAAGGGGGCCTAGAGAAACCAGTAGCCTTCTTTAGTAGCAGGTTATTTCCATGGTAAAAGAGGTGGAGTTCCATTGAAAGAGAAGCTTTGGCTGTGGTCTGGTCACTGAAGAAGTTTGGACTCACTTCCTGGTTCAGACAGACCACAGGCACCTCAGATTGTTTATGCAGATGAGAATCCGAAAGGGTTCTCCTTTCAGGGAATGAACTTTATGGTTGAACACCGTCCGGGATCAGATCACACCAATGCTGATGGTCTCTCCAGGTTTTTCCACTTTAGTGAAGAGGACGCTCACAGGGTTGGGTAGCTCTCCCTATTTTCAGCAAGGGGGGGACACATGTTAGACCTGACAACCTATGGGTGGTCTTTCCCCAAACATTTTACCTACCTCCTCCACTTTTTCTGACCTAGTGTTTACTGGCTTTTAGCACTCTGTGCACTTTCCCAGTGCTAAAGTGCTGCCGCTTTCTCCCGTAACTATAGTAATATTGGCTCATCCCCAACTGGCATAACTAATTTACTTATAGGTCCCTAGTAAGGTGCACTACCTGTGCCCCGGGCCTGTAAATTAAATGCTACAAGTGGGCCTGAAGTAGCCCTCCAACCATGGCTCAGGCCTGCCATTACTGAGCCTGTATGGGCGGATAACACTGTCAATTCGGCCGGACAAGATACGTCTCTTGCCAAGACTAAGCCTTCCCTGTATATATATATATATATATATATATATATATATATATATATATATATATATATATATATATATATATATATATATATATATATATATATATGTATATGTATATGTATATATGTATTCAACACAAACAAATCTGAGATAACCACATTATCATATTCTAGGCATTGATAATAAAATGACTCTTCTTATTCATTCGTCTTTTGATGTTTATTGTTATTTTCTTTAAAGCCAAATTTACATAGAGGTATCACAGTAATGCCAACACGTATTTCGCGCCAACTGCGCTTCTTCAGGGCTGTCATACATACAAAATTGGTATACTTTAGAATCAAGGAAAAGTTAAAACAATTTACTATAGCTACACATAGAATTTGCAGAAGACCAGAGAAAGCTGTTGTTGGCAGAGATTGAAGAAACCAAGAGGGAAATAGATAATCTCAACTGTCCAGAAAATACAGTAAAAAACTATGAGATCTTAGATAAAATAATGGATTTTTATCAAGTAGAACTAAAAGAAAAAACGAGGGTAAATTTCTCTGGAGATGAAAGAGATTATAAATGTGGCAGAGTCTATACATATGCTAGAAAATTTGATGGCTCTATGCGAAATGACGAGAGAAACAATAAAAATCCTACAAAGACTACTGCGAAGAATACAATTCTCAGTGATACTTCTAGCACTGGCCTAAGTAGTAGTGAATCAGATCTAGAGCGATCAAATAGAGAGGAATCAGGAGCTGGGGCGAGAACCTCTTCTTTTTTAAGGGAACTCAAAAGGATGCGGAGAGTACAATTTCAAACAGGAGGAAGAGATCGAGAACAGGAAATGAGAGGAGGAGAGGCATTAAAGGTGGGGGGACTAGGGCCTTCCGTAGAAGACAGAAACAGAGACGGGGTGAGAACCAGGTCGCAACTACAGAAAGAGACAGAAATGAGGAAATAGAAAACTTGATAGTTAATCTTTCTAACAAAACCTTGACAGAAGCAGAAATAATAAGGGCTTAAGTTTTGCACCTTCGCATAAATGGGACGATTTGAAAGCTAAAGTTGATGTTAATAGATTTGCACGCACGCTGAAATTGAAGAAATATTTTTTGAACAAATCTGGTTTGAAAAAAACTGTTTGTATAGAGAAAGATATCAGTCAAGTGTCCATAAAAGAATTGAATGATATTGGATGTCTTGTTAATCTGGGTGATGAAACAAATTGTGACATTGAAGATATCGCACTAGAACTAGATATTGAAACTGATCACAATGTACCAAGCAAATTAAGACCAAAATCCAAGTTTGTACCTCCTACGAAAGGAGAGAATGTGATTGATGTATTCACTAATCTTGTTATGAAAGATTTTGACAAAGACATACCAAGCAAGTGTAAGTTCAACTTAAATAAAGATGAATTTGAAGCACTGCAAAAACTTGAGTAAGGATAAAAGTATTATTATTCGACAAGCAGACAAAGGGGGGAATGTAGTGGTGTTAAACCATAGCGACTATCACAATGAAGCATTGAAACAACTTAGAGATCGTGAGAGCTATGCTAAAGCCAATCTATCCCAGTTAACAAATGCAAAAGAGATTATTAAGAATATACTCAAGGTTTATTTAGACAAAAAACTGATAGATACTGATGAATATAACTATCTACTGGTAGACAAAGCAAAAAAACCTATAATCTATTTTCTCCCGAAAATACACAAAGGTGGAAAAATACCACCGGGACGACCAATTATATCAGTTATTGGCAGCATGACAGAACACATATCAGAATATATTGATATGTTTCTGGCACCATTTGTTAAAACACTTGTCTCGTATATTAAAGATACCAAGGAGTTTTTTGCGACAAATGGGAAATATAAACTGGGAAAAAGGAATGATCCTAGTAACTATGGATGTCAATAGTCTCTATACTAGTATCAAACATGACAAAGGGATTGAAGCAGTTAAATATTTTTTATACACTAAGTCAGCCAGCTATTTACAGCACTCAAACATGATACTAGATCTTTTAAACCTGGTTCTTACAAATAACTTCTTTTACTATAGAGATGACTTGTTTCATCAAAAAACAGGAACAGCAATGGGGGCGAAATTCGCACCATCATACGCTAACTTATTTATGGGACACTATGAAAGAGAACATGCATGGAGGTTGGGTGAAATTTATGAGGAAAACATTATCTACTGGGGTAGATTTATAGATGACATGTTCATGATTTGGAAGGGTAGTGAAGACAAATTGAAACTCTTTCACAATCATTTAAATACTAATAACTACAATATAACTTTCACTCTTGAATACAGTATGGAAAATAGTGTATTTTTTTATGTGGAAATGTATGTCACACATGGACATATAGAGTCAAGACTTTTTCGGAAATTAACATCAACGAATTCAATACTACATGCTAAATCAGGACATTTAAAAAGGCAGATTGATAATATTCCATATGGAGAATTCTTAAGAGCCAAAAGAAATTGCAGTGAGGATAAGGAATATCAGATTGTGAGTAAAGACATAACTGAAAGATTTCTGAGAAGAGGATATGACAATAGAATTGTAGATAAAGCTAGAATTAGAGCTCAGAAAGTGACACGAGATGAACTATTGAATGACAGATCTCGACCTAGAGAGAATAAGAAAGAAGTGATTAGATATATCACTACATACAGTGAAGGAAACAATAGGGTTTTCAAATCACTTTGTAAATATTGGGATATATTAACTCTAGACAAAGAAATTGCACAATTTTTAGGCAACAAACCAACAATGGTTTATAAAAAGGCACCAACACAATATACTAAGTCCTAGTGATACATGCACATATGTAGTGCAGAATAAGGGTAATGATCAACCGGTAAAGACAGGAAATACATTAACACCAGGATGTTATAGATGTAATCAATGTATCTGTTGTAAATACGTTGCAGACAAAACTCAAATATTTCATGACCATACACACGAGAACACATATAAAATTAATTCCTTCATTAATTGCAACACAAGTCATTGTGTATACACAATGACGTGCATCTGTGGTAAAATATATGTGGGCTTGTCTATGAGGAAACTTAAGATTAGATGGATGGAACATCTTAGAGCAATTAAAAATTGTGATCCTAAGTATCCCATGGCAGTACATTTTAAAGAAAAACATAAACTGATTGAAATAGGAGACATCCAATTTATGGGTATAGAACAAGTTAACATTGACAGAAGGGGTGGAGACTTAGAAGCGAAATTAAGATCTAGAGAAACTTATTGGATTAACAGACTACAGGTAGTACATTATGGGTTGAACATGGATCCCGAAATATACACATTGTTGGGTTAATTGGCATCCTAGTAACATCTTCAAAAAGAAGGATACATATACAATATGTTTGAAACCACTGATTTAACTTTTACAATGACTCTGTATGACTCATGCTGGACTAAGTATGAAATATACTTGTACATACAGTGGTACTTAGCTTTACCACTAACATGATATCAAATTGATTTACATCGATCACGACCTCCTGTATAACTATAATAGAGATGGAGATAATAGGCACAGCGTTCCCAGTATAGCAAGAGAATTAATATGGTAGCTTGAACAATGATTCTAATAAAGAATAAAACTATAGTAGTGTATTAACTCTCTGGGTACATTCTTATATTCAATGGATTGACTAAAAAATATCTTCTGGGTTCTAAAATATACTGAGGAACAGTGAATGAATTTAGAAAACTAGTAGTAAATAAGACACAGCATAAAGAATACTAATTTTCAAATTAAGTATTTAGCATATAATTGAAGACTGCACTAGGATTTGTCTTTTACTAAGAGGATGTCTAAAGTACATCTTCTATATACTATAATATCTCGTTTAAAGGATCAGGACTAAGGACTTATTTAAATAATACAAAAAACTATAAGTTAAGAAATACATTGCATGGAATACTTACTTTAAATGCATGATAGCACAACATATAAGAATGGACAAGTTATAATGAGAAGCTACCCGGGGTTTGATTCTTAATAGGGATGTCTAAAAAGAATATATACTTTTGTATATTACAATCTTTTCATTTTAAATAAAGTTCATGACTATCTTTATAACTTAGGATTCTAATAATTTGTTTTCAGTTAGTAAATTATCACCTGTTAAATACAGGAATAGAAATTCACTGGAAAATTGCATCCATTGACAAGTAAGATAGCTCACTGCATTAAAACATGAAACTACCAAGGAGTAAGTTTTGGGGGTTCGATCCTGACATGGGGACAAACAAATATAAAGAAATCCTGTTATTTTAATTTTAATTTTGTAATTTACGAATTATCTACTTTAAATTGTAATTTGATTCATACTCTCATCATATACAAACTTTGTTCAAAATTAACATACACTAATGCGATGGCTTTGAAATACTCGACAAAACATTTGAATTTTATTGTGTAGATGACGATCCGTTTCTAGGGCGCAAGCAACTAATTATTTTTTCCGCCAACAAAAGTAAACAGACCAATTAGGGGCGGAGTATATAAACCGGAAGTAGGCATCAACGCACTACCCGCTTTACTTGCAGGAGAAATGGACGCTGATATGCCTAGTGGTAAGAGGATTGACTCAGTACGAGGATTTTGATCTCATTAGAACCTCTGCAGAGGAGTGCATTCTATTTTGCTGTATGATTTCTTGCCTTTTTCCCCCCCTCCCCTTCCCACCTTCTCCTCCATTTCTATACTTGATTATCCTCTTGTCTATATTTTTTAATTAACTTATTTTTACCTTTTACCTTTTTGCCCCCCTTAAATCTACCTTTCACCTCTCCTCCGCTTCTCTTTTATTCCCCCTTATCCTGTCTCTATTTTTCTCCCCTCCTCCCTACCTTTTTTATCTAGTTTTGCCTTCCCCAATGGGGGTTTTAATTCTTTCCTCTGTTCATTCTTTCCTTATCTCCCCCTTTTTTCCACCCCCGTTTCGCCCCCCCGGCAGCCTGCACACGCTTTGATTTTGGCTCCCCTCCACCTTCCCAATTCATCATGGCCGGACCCACACTTGTCACCTCTTCTATCTTCACGGGCCACGTCATATAGACCCACCCTCCGCTTGCCTTCACCTCCACTCTCCTTCGAGAGACCACACCATGTGACCTGCCTAACCTTGGTCCCGGAAGTCCCGGATTCATTGCAGGCTCCGACTTTTTCACCGCCGAACCTGGCTCTCAAGCTCTCGTCCGACACGGCGCTAATTATTACCATTTACCGCTCCGGACCTCCACGCTGCTAACAATGGCAACCGGCACTTTTTCCACCCAGGTAAGCTTCACCGCGATCTTCCCCTTCCAGCGATCCTCCATCCCACAGCTGCTACGGTACTACCTCCCTTCTTCCCCTTATTTTTCAGCAACCCGTGAGCTTGTCTCCTTCGCCGTCCTGCGTCTCCTACTCGGATCGCCATCCATGCCATTCGCACAGGCGCTACGGCACCCGTAGGTGCGAATCACGGATGCTCCTCCTCCGCCTCCTATCGTGCGTACCCCCAGCACCTGAGGCCCCTCGGCCACGCATTCCTTCTACCTGTGGCCACTTAGTAAGTCCCCTTCTGTACCATTTGGGACCTTCTAGCACTCTGTTACATGGCCATTGCTCTGCACTCCGTTTTTATTTTCACAATTATCACTCCTTCACTCAGTCCCCTCGGATTCCTGTTTTTACCCACACTTCCTCCCTCACCTTTCCATCTCCTCACCTCTGGCATCGACCACACACGGGCCCCCCCTTACCCCCCCATCCTAATACCCTCCCTTTTACCTCCCCCACCCCCATTTTTTACTAACTCCTCTTTATACTCGTTAGACCCCCCTCCCCCCTCCTCACCCTTTTTTTCAATCGGTACTCACCCTATTACTCCTCTATACATATTCTGATCCCGCGTTATTCTATCACTTCATCCTATACTTACTGTTTACCTAATTCGTCCAACCTTTCTTCCCTTTTCCTCCCTTCCCTTCCCACCCCTTATTTCCCCCTCCTACCCAGGCTAACTTCCCAGGCATCCTTACCTTCGTCTTGTCCTGAAGAGATATCACCATCTGTTTGGGGATCGAAACGTCGTCAACCTACGTCTCTAAACTCAAAACTTTATTGTACATTTGTTTTCTGAGTATGAGATGTTGATTTGACTTTTCGTATTTGCATTGTTTACTTAAAAGTCACTTTTTAAGTCACCAGCCTGGGTTAAGGTAATCGGCTGATTTCCTTTTAAACCTTCTCACGGCTAGCTCACTCATTTTTGTTCTTTATTATAGTTCTTAAAATCAACATAAAAACCTTCTTTCATTACATGCATTGTTCATTTTTTTGAATTACTATTCTTATTGTAGTAATTGTGATATTTTTCTTGACTTATCTTGAATGGGACCACTATTCCTTGTAAATTAGTGTATAGACAGGCACTCTGCTATCTATTGGACATTTACTATTAATCCTTAATGAGTAAAAGATATACAAATCATTATTGTTTGAAAAGTCTATCCATATACCTGATTTTAATTCCTAAACATTAGTAACTTTTATGTCGCGTGACAATTTGAGGTACTTACATGCTAAACGTAAGTGTGGAGATAAAAACTTTTTGATCTGATTTATAAGTATTTAGCAAATACTGAGGATCTTGTTGTTTGGTTTTTGCATTATTTCAGATCTTATCAAGGAACGCTAGATTGAGGACTGACAATGAATAAATATATACTTTGAAGATTTGTCTAGCATTTTGGAATATTTTTACATTTATGTCTAAGGTGAGAACACATTTTAAATATCAATAGTTAAAACCTCTATAAAGTCAAAGCAGTAAGGTTAAAAATAGTATATGTTGTTTTAGGAACTTATGCCTATAAAGGGGATTCAACAACTCCACGGATGACTTTTCTCTAAGATATATTTCAAGATGTGGGACTAGCTACTGATTAGAGGTAAAAAAAAAAGCTCCAGCTACAGTAAGAACTGTGATGTTAATTTTAATTTTGAGCCACTAGTGTGGAACAATGGAAAGGTTACATAAACCAATGATCTTATGTATTACATTAATGCAACCCCTCTCTTTATGCGGGTAATTGACTGATTAATTAGTT
Organism: Triturus cristatus; assembly: GCF_964204655.1. Lineage (NCBI taxonomy): Eukaryota > Metazoa > Chordata > Amphibia > Caudata > Salamandridae > Triturus > Triturus cristatus. Next base: position 886,871,695 of record NC_140583.1, read on the forward strand.
AAATATATTCTATGAACATTTAAATAAAAAAAGAAAACTTCTATATAATGAAGTTAAGAATGCTGTTTCTTGTGTTTAATATGATGACAAATGTTCATACTTATATCAGCTGTAAATTTGGACAATAATACAATAGCAATATGTATATGTGTAGCTATAGTAAATTGTTTTAACTTTTCCATGATTCTAAAGTATACCAATTTTGTTTGTATGACAGCCCTGAAGAAGCGCAGTTGGCGCGAAACACGTGTTGGCATTACTGTGATACCTCTATGTAAATTTGACTTTAAAGAAAATAAGAATAAACATCAAAAGACGAATGAATAAGAAGATTAATTTTATTATCAATGCCTAGAATATGATAATGTGGTTATCTCAGATTTGTTTGTGTTAAATATAAAAATAACACTGGTGGGGACCAGTGCCTGAGATTGTGGGGCGCCGGGCAAGTAACCTGTAACCCATCTTGTATATATATATATATATATATATATATATATATACACTGAAAAAACCATAGGTTTCAGGCACGTTATAGTTAGGAATTAGCATTTAAAAAACCTTAGAAATTCCCTGAAAAAGCCATAGGTTTCAGGGGCGTTATAGTTAGCTGGACTTTTCACTCGTACAAAACCATTGAAATTCCCCCGTTATAGTTAGTTCAGCTAACTATAACTCGCGCGCACGCAATGCACTGCTGATGACGTCACATATTACATCACTCATGACATGGTCAGTGACATCACTCATGACATCACTGATGACATCTCAAATGACATCACTGATGACATCATCCTTGTGATAGAGTGGCAGACCTCCTCTCCCCCTAATATAACCTTTGATACACACATTCAAAAATAGAAACTAAAATTTTCAAAACAATGGACATACCAATATCAGTTACAACAACCTATTCAGTAATTATAAGATCCACATACACATCCACTCATTCACCAACAGTCCTATACAGTCACTCATACATGTACTCACTCATCATATGAACTCATACACCTGTACATCCTGTTACACAACGGCACTCATCCATAGAGTTACTCACACACATAGTCACTCATGCTAATAAAGAATCAAACATACATTTACTTGCATATACAGTTATACACACACCACCACACTTACTTCTACAGAAACTTAAACATACTTAGTCTTTTAAACAATCACTTATAGAAACACATACTTATTCATACAGGAACTCTTCCAATCTCTCACTCTCACATATACTCACTTATATATACACCAATAGTCACACATACTAGTTTAAAACATATGTAGTTACTCATAAAGACACTATTGAGACAGTCATTCACTCACTAACACACCCATGCACACACTCATCCACCCAAACAGTCCTGCACACATGCTGTCTTCAACACATACAAACAGTGAGTCACTCATTCATGCACCTATGCACTACGTAATACCCCACACCGAACCATACAGACACTCATACTGATACTCAAAAAACCAACTAATAACCTATTTAGACACTCATGTAGTTACTCACCAACCCATGCAGCCACTTATACACAAAGTGAGAGACGGATACAGATATTTACATATTTAAACATTACTCACTAAGCCATGTATTCACTAAGATACACTTAGTCAGTCAGTTATACAATCAATTTTTCAAAAAAAAATCATCCATTTAGACACTTATATACCCATTTATTCTTCCATCGACCTTGAGATATACATATATAAAACATATGTAATTTTCAGAAAAACACACATGCACTTGATGATGTCATCAGTGATGTCATCAGTGATGTCATTTGAGATGTCATGAGTGATGTCATGAGTGATGTCACTGACCATGTCATGAGTGATGTAATATGTGACGTCATCACCAGCAGTGCATTGCGTGCGCGCGAGTTATAGTTAGCTGAACTAACTATAAGGGGGGAATTTCAATGGTTTTGTACGAGTGAAAAGTCCAGCTAACTATAACGCCCCTGAAACCTATGTTTTTTTTAGTGAATTTCTAAGGTTTTTTAAATGCTAATTCCTAACTATAACGTGCCTGTAACCTGTAGTTTTTTCAGTGAATTTCAAAGATTTTTTAAATGCTAATTTCTAACTATGCCTACAGAGATAGGACATGTGAAGAAAGAAGAAAAACGCACAGAAATAAAAAAAAGAAATGCAGAAAGAAGCAACAGAAGTCCTCAAAGACGAAGAAAAGTGCAGGAAGAAGGATAAAGTGCAGAAAGAACAAACAGAAGAGCAGAAAGAAGCCTTGTTGCAAAATCATCCTGTACCCTCAACTTTTTCAGACGGATACTGGTGGTAACTGAGTCTGACTAACCAGTCCTAGAGCCAGTGCTATGTTAAAAGACACTCAGAATACAGTGAAAACACCTACATACACTAGGGAACACTATGCGTTGGGGTCCCCCTGTGATCAGCATGACCTCCTCTGTAAGCCCCTAGTATATAATAGGGCAGGGGATTAAAACTAACTCTTAAAACGCGCCACAGGGCGTGTTTGCACACGTCACCTCAGGCCCTGTCCCCTCACTTCCCCACTGTGTAAAAACGCCCTGTGGCCGTTTTAAGTTGGGAGATTAAGTCTCCTTGTATCCTGAGGGTCCCTATGGTCCAACTAGACCACTAGGTACCTCCAGTAAGCGCCACAGAGCTGCGTTGCAGAGAGGTGTAAAAAGTGGCATGGCCTGGACCACCTCTCTGCAACGCAGCTCAGTGGCGCTTACTGGAAGCACCTGGTTGGCTAGTTAGCCCCCAGGGGCCCTCAGGATTGAAGGGGAATTATTTCCCCAACTTAAAACGCACCATAGGTCGTGTTTGCACACGTCACCTCAGGTCCCGTCCCCTCCCTTTCCCACTGTGTAAACACGCCCTGTGGCCGTTCTAAGTTGAGAGACTAAGTCCAATAAAGATGGCTTCAGGTGTGCCATACTTTTGTCATAAGTAAGACAGTAAGCGCTCTAGTTGTTCTTAAGAACACTCTGGGATATTCTGTCATTGGGCTATACTTAGGCTACATCTGGGTGATATTTGGGCTACATTTGGGCTCTTTTGTCTCTGGTGGACATTTTGGGAGACTTATTTGTTATGAAATTTCAAATTTCCTAATTTACTACAGTCTACTCAGTAGGAAATACTTTCAGTTTTTTACTTTGATTCCATCAAGAAGGCATTCAGATGTGTCACACATTTGCCATAAATTCAGAATGTTAGCACTCTAGTTGCTTATTAGATCACTGTAGTAAAGCTGCTGCTCACCAGGGAAGTCTGCTGCTGGTATTGAATGTGCATGTTTCAGTCTGCATGTCAGAATTTTTTAATGAAATAGAAGAGGATTTGAGAAGTCACTCAAAATGTGCCCTAAATTTTCTTTCTGCAGCACTAATCCTACTTTCTTTTTTTTTTTAAATATCTTTATTCAAGACAACATTTTTACAGGTCCCCCCCCCACCCTTCTCCCATACAGACAGGCAGAAATATATACAATTATATGCTTGATAGGAAAAAATAAAATAAAAAAAAAAACCCGCTATTTTTCACCATAATCGTAACTTAGGAGAGTAGAGAAAGAAAAACATTGAAAATTCCTACTTAAAGTTCATTCCTGGCCGACAGTTTGGCGCCATTCTATAAACGGAGCCCATATTTTTAAACCCATTTTACGTCTCTTTCTACCCTCACATTTATAAACCGCAATTTCAATATTTGCAATAGCGAGAAATCTGGATAGCCATTGTTGAAAGGTGGGAGCGGCAGAATCTCTCCAAGCAGAGGCAATGCATAATCTGAAGACAGCCATTGCAATAAAAATAGGTTCATGTCCTGCACTAGGATTTCCGGAGTCTGCAGCCCCTAATAGAATAACCCCGGTAGATAGTACTATTTTGTTATGTAGTACAGCAGATAAAAATTCCCCAATCGCTAATTTAATCAGTTTTAAGCCTTCACAGGTAGAGAAAATATGTATACAATCAGCCTTATATAACTTGCACCTAGGACAGTACGTGCACGCCCCACTACCCCATTTGGCTACTCTATCCGGGGTATAATATAAAAAATAACAAGTTTTAAAAATTTGGGCTTGAAGTTTAGTTGACATCAATATAGTTTGTGACATTCCGAAAGCATAGTTGAGCTCGTCCTTAGAGATCTCTATTTTCGCCAACCATTTCTGAGAAACTTTCTCCATATCATCGGGGAACATTTCAATAATATGTGAATAGATATTCCCGATAGAATTTTTTGTGTCTAATATTAGAATGTCTATTAAGTTAACTTTAACCATCCCCCCCCTCCCACCTAACTTACTTCGCAAGAAATCTCTCATTTGGAGATACTTAAAAAAATCCCGCCATTGCAAATCAAAATTATTCTTAAGTTCCTCAAAGGATTGAATCCCTTTAGAAGACATGAGATGGCCTATCTGATTAATACCTGCCTCGTCCCATCTATGAATATAGTTATCGTTAAAGATTTCAGGCAGATTTAATTTATTCTTAATGGGGGTATAGAATGATAACCTCCCTATCCCCAGCGTTTTCCAAACCCTATATCCGCTAAATGCGGTTTTGAATTTTACCTTTTTGTAGTGGCTATCATGTAGATGTCTCCACCAGTACCCTCTGCTATCTTTACCTAGCAGTAGTTGAAATGTAGTTGGTGTATGAGCCTCCCCTCCTATGTGTTCCTGGTTACTTTGTAGCAATTCCTTACTATACAAAAGTACCGTTGCCAAATAATACGCCGGTAGGTTTGGGAGAGCTAAGCCGCCCCGATCTTTCGGAAGAGTAAGTAATTTGTAAACCCGGCGCGGTTGTGAATACGCCCAAATAAAACTGGAGAATATCCGTTCCATTGATTTAAGCAGTGGTATAGAAAATTCTAGACATATTGCTCTAAACAAATACAGGATTTTGGGGAAGAACACCATTTTGATCACATTTACTCCACCTATAATAGAAAGGTGTAAATTATCTAGACATTTTAAATCTTTCTTCATGACAGTTGTTGTTGCTTTTACATTCAAATTTACCAATTTATCTAAATCCGCTGTAATACAGACACCTAAATATATAGCCTTTTCCACCACCCGGGCATCATTCATTATACACTTTTTGTTAAGAACAATCTGGGTTTTCCCTTGGTTCAATGCATACCCAGCCACTATCCCAAATTGTTTCGCTTCTTCCTCTATTGCGATCATCATGGCCGTAGTTGGATCTATGGTCACGATCGCGATGTCATCAGCATAGGCCAATGTTTTGGTAAGATATCCCTGCGAAACTATAGGTTTTATTACGCTATCTTTTTCCAGACGCCTAATGAACGGATCTATATAAATCGCGAAGATCAACGGAGAGCATGGACAGCCCTTCCGTGTCCCTCGAGATATAATCAATTCTTCAGTTGGGGTACCATTTACCATCACTATGGCCTTTGGCTTCACATATAGTTTTTGCATTGCCAGAATAAACCCTGCCGGGACCCCAATTCTAGACATCACTGCCCAAAGGAAGTGCCAGGAGACCCTATCAAAAGCTTTCTCCGCATCAAGCAGAATCAGCGCCATAGGGTCCCCTGACACCTCCATACCATCAAATAGGGTAATTACTCGATGTACATGATTAATAGTTGATCTACCCGGTATAAAGCCATGTTGACTCGAAGAAACCACCCTATGAAGTAAGGGAGCAATTCTATTAGCCAAAACTTTCGAGTAGATCTTGGAGTCTGCATTAATAAGTGTAATGGGACGATATGACCCAAGTCGATCAGGAGGTTTGTTTTTCTTTGGAAAAATAATTATTTTCGCCCTTGACCAGGACTCTGGGGGATGGCCTCCCATAAAAATATGTATTATAAGATTTCCTAAAATTCCTTTAATTTCATCTATAAAAAGCGCATAGAGGGAATACCATCTAGCCCTGTGGCTTTCCCAGGGGGGTAAGCTTTTAATTACACCTATAATTTCATCCAACCTAGGTATTTCCTCTATGCTGTTTATATCCTCATCTTCGAATTTTTTAAGACAAGAATTAAGTAGATAATTTTCAACCCTAACCAGATCACCCTCCCCAGTCTCAGAATATAAGTATTGGTAAAACCGCCAGAAGGCATCTTTTATAAGAATAGGATCCACTACACTATCCCCATAGGGCCCCGGATTTCGCGAATTATATTTGCAGTAGCTTGTTGTCTCATACGAACTGCTAACTGATGTCCAATTTGTTCGTTTACCTCATAAACTCTCTCCTTCTGGGCCATTGCTTTAATGACAGCTTTAGCCGTAAATGTATTTAGAATCTGGGCTTTAGCAATCAGCACTTGATGCTGCGCTTTCTCAACCATCTCTTTTGCAGCTACACTGATGCCCATTGTAACACTTATTAGACCCTCCTCCTTAATTCTTAAGTTATCTTGTAATCCCTGCATCTTTACTCTGGCTTGTTTATTAGTTTTTAGGGAGAATTGTATAGTATCCCCACGTATCCCTGCTTTTAGAGTGTCCCATACTACTTCAATTGAAGCGCTTCCCAGATTGTCAATTAAAAATTTAGGGATCCATTCTCTCATGTGGGTACAATAATTCTCATCTACTAATAACGCCATCTCAAAAGTCCATGAGTTAGGTATGCGATTTTGGTTGTCTACTTCTAGGCTACAGATAAGAGGATTGTGGTCCGAAAAATTCCGGGGTAGTTTTGTTAATTGACACTTAGATTTGATTATGTTGGAAATTAAGAAATAATCCAGTCTTGCATGTGTAAGATGTGGATTAGAAAAATATGTAAAGCCATAATCATCTGGTTTTAATATCTGCCAAGCATCCACTAAGCCATGAGTACAGCACATTTGCCGAAGTGCTTTCAACGTATTAGGTTTGCGACCAGTATAGTGCCATTCCTCTTTTAGAGACCAGTTACTAGGGAGATTAATGTTAAGATCCCCACATATCACTAAAGGGAGTGGCCAATGCGTTAATTCATTAGAAATCTCATCGAAAACTGCTGGCTCATCCCCATTACAGCCATATATAGTACATAGGGTCATTTTTTGTCCACTCTCATATTGACATTCTGTAATTGCCCATCGACCAAATTTATCTGCCTTAGAGTGACTAAAATTGAGCCCATTACCCTTAGCTAGAATTGCCACCCCTCTAACCCTAGATCCTAATGAGGTAGCACATATCAGCCGGTAGCCCAACGTTTTTAAAATCTGCATTTGTGACCCCTCAATATGTGTCTCTTGTAGACAAACTATATTGGTGCCCCAGGCTTGCAGTCCAAAAGTAACCGCTTGTCTTTTTTTAATATCATTTAGGCCACATATATTCATAGATGATATTCTTAGCCATCCCATCCTAATGTACTAATGTGCGCCATATAATGCCAAGACAACAACACAAACCACAAAAAACACAAAATTCCCCCCCCCTCCCAGTTGCCCCTCTTTTTGTTTTGCTTTTGTTTTTATTATTACAACCTTGTCTGATTCTGCCTGCCTGCCTGCCCCCCCATCCCCTCCCACCCCACCCCACCCCCCCTCCCACCACCACTGCTGGAGGTTACCTGGCCTCGCCAGGAGTGTGACATCCAACGAACAGACTCCCGCGCGCGCCCACTGTGTCTCTCCATCCATCTCAGCTTATAATAACTAACCCAGTCCGTATTGGTGTTCAGCCTTAATAAACAGCAGCAAAAAAAAAAAAAAAGTATTCCCTTCCTCCCTGAGAAGAAAGAAGAGAATAAAGGCCAAAAGACAAAAAAAAAAGAAAAATTGGCAATGCAGCCCATACAGGAGGCCCAAATCAATTCTCCGAACCCAAAACTGTAACCCAGCATTTATCCAAAAAACCCCACTATGGATCGCACCCCGACCACTTGTTGAGCCCAACTGGTGACCTTGTGCGCATTCCAAATTATTTCAACCTGCAATGAACATTACAAATTGTCTTTATATTATTTAAGTTCTGAAAGTTCCTCAAGATATTTCTGCGCCTGAATTTCAGAGATAAAGTTGCGGGTAACCCCTTTGAAAATTATCTTCAGTCGGGCAGGGTTCTGCAAATACACCACAGCCCCCAACTTCTGAAATGGATCAAAAAGTTGCCGGAGCCTCCACCTACGCTCCACTGTGGCATGAGCAAAATCAGGTCTGGTAAAAAAAGTTACTCCTTCAAAAGTGCGTTTCTTAGTAGGTCTAGCTAGGTCAAAAAGTATTTGGCGGAGAAGAAAGTTTCCAAAAAATACAAGTATTACACGTGGATATTGGGCAGTTGATGTGTGTTTGCCGGGAGAAAGGGGAAATCTGTGGGCTCTTTGTATTTCCCGCTCCAGGTCCCATGACTGAATTTCTGGGAATGCCCCTTTTAAAAGATTGATCATGAATTTTCTGGGGTCATCCTTCTCAATTTCCTCCGGAATTCCTAAAAAGCGGAGGTTGTTACGCCTCTGCCGATTTTCCTGCTCCTCGTTCTTCCACATCAAATCCTTTACTATCCCATGTTGTTCCTTATGCTGTATTTGTAATGTCGCCACATCTTTTTCAAGCTGTTCAGTTCTACCCTCTACCATAGTCATCCGATCCGCAATATCGGAGCAGGTTTTGCCAACCTTTTTTCACTGCCCCTTGCAGTTTTTTGGCAGCCATGCGGGATCTGCGATTATCAGCTTTGACTTCATCTTGGAAACTTTTGATCGACTGCAGAATAACTGCCAAAGCGGGTTCCTTACTAGCAGCCTCATGATCTCTGTAATCACCTTTTTTACTGCTATCGCTGCCACAGATAGTCAAATTATTACAGGATGGAGTAGGTGCAACTAATGTAAGGGGTGTATTATTATAATCCCATTTCAACTCTCGCACACTCTCCCTCTCCGAAAAGTTTTCATCTCTTTGTACTCGATTTTTGCCTCTCTTTTTAGATAGTTTTTTGGTGGCTATTTTAGTTCTCGGGCCGTCAGTGTTAGGGCTGCTATACCATTTCCTTTCTTCATCTCCGCTTGATAGTGAAATACTGATGTCAGATATTTCAGAATCATCCGTTAGCGAGAAGAACTTGTCCTGATTATCTGGTGTTTTTTTTATAGAGTCTATAGGTACGCAGGCATCAATTGTACCAGGTCTAGGAGTAGCATCGCCATCTTTAGCGCAGCTCACATTAGAATTGGTAATCAAGCTGTTACAACTATGCGATAATATAGGGTGGCTGATATGATTGTCAGTTAGAAAAGCATTGTTATCATCAGGCGCGGGAGATTTTGAAGCCAACACCTCTCTTATATCCCGATCACCAAGAGTGCTACCTGCATCGATTAGCGCAGCTTCGTTTGTTACTGCAAAACTACTTGAGATTAGGGGTTGTAAGTTGTCAGTTTCTTTAAATGCACGTAGGTTGCTTCTCCTCCCCATGGAGCTAGAGGCTAGGTCCTTCTCCTGCATGCCCTTGCGCCGCACATCGCCCTTTTCGCCTTTTTCAACCCCTTCTTTGATGCCAGCACCAGTTGAGTCCGCTTTTTTCCCAATGCGTGTGTGTGCTAATGAAAAATTTACCGGCGCTGGGTTTAACAGCGAGGATAGCTGTCCAGTTTTCCCCTTGCCGCCTTTCACCCCCTCACCAGTCATTGTAACTTGCGTAGCGAATTGGACGATGCTTCTGGGGTGTTTAATGAAACAATATAGCTCCACACCGCTTCTGCTCCTTTGCTGGCAAGCAAAGTGCCGTCCCCTTCATGCTTTGCTGTCAGTTCGTACAGGTAGCCGCCTTCCACCCCTCAGCGGTGCCGGAAGCCATTCCCTCCGCCCGGCGTTAGTCCATGAACGCCGAGTTTCCTTGCCGCCGCCACTGCTGCCTCCAATAACCAGAATGCACCAAACGGATAATTTTGGCCTGTACTCGGGTCCCGATACCATATTTTCCGTTACTGTTTTATCCTTGACCGTCACTGTTGCCAAAACATTTTATCTCCCGCCATTCACAAGTTTCAGGGCCGCTTCATGCGGAGAGACACAGCGGAGCTCTCTACGCGCCGCTGTCAGTCAGTCGCCATCTTGCCTCCGCTTTGTTCTTTCTCCCAAGGTCACTAATCCTACTTTCTATGGCAAAATGAACCCCCTCATTTTGTTCCTTTTTAAATGTTTTAAGAGTCACCACTTTATTCCAACCAAGATGGCTTCAGGTGTGCCATACGTTAGTCATAAGTAGGACTGTTAGCGCTCTAGTTGTTCTTTAGAACACTCTGGGAAGCTGCAGTAGAACACAAAGGAATCAACTGACAGTCTCTGCCCTTGTTGGATGTACATGTTTTACTGAGAATGTCAGACTTCATTCTCACATGACTGAGAAAGATAATGTGAATTTACAGAAAATATGCTCTCAGTTTAGCTTATAGATCACCTTCCAAACCTTTGTGGGAAAAGCATGAGAAAATAGTTTTCTCGCAAACATGATTCATGATATCACAGCAGAAGGCTTTTTCACATGGTAAAATCACTTAGTTAGAACACACCGCAATTCCTAAAATAGGTACGGTACCATCAACAAATGATTTATAATGTAACTAAAGTCTTAAAACCTTCTATTAACAGCAATGCTTTTTAATGAGGTGCTATCATGTATATTGGTCCCAAGATGGCTTCCAACACTTCTTGGATGAAGTGCTGACAGCCAATCAGATCTCACGATGAGATGTGTGGTTAGGCTCCACCTAGATATATATGTGATTTTACTTTTGATTTTCTCAGGAACTACTGAACAGATTTACGCCATTTAAGCAAAAGGCACGAGTGTGAACCAAGGGCTACCTTTTTGGCAAATTTGGTGTAATTCCGTTCAGCCGTTCGGCCTGTACCTTCGACTAAAGGTCCTATGGGAAAATGCATGGGGAAAACGTGTTTTGGGACCCCCCTTTTTTCTCAGCCCCCGCTTGACCAATCACCCTGAGACTTTCAGGGTAAGAGCTGAGCGGAGCGCCCCATTAGTTTTGAAAATTTCACGTAGATAGGTCAACCGGCGCCAAAGTTATTCAAAATAGAATTTTCAGATTTCCTATGGGAACTCGGCTACTGGCGACCGCCAGTAGATAATATATATATATATATATATATATATATATATATATATATATATTACCTACTGGCGGTCGCCAGTAGGTAGTTATAGGTAGGACCCCTTTTCCATAGGAAAACCGCAACATTCTATTTGGAATAACTTTGGCGCCGGTCGACGAATCCTCGCGAATTTCTCAAAATAGGTGGGGCGCTACGCTCCGCTCCTACCCTGAAAGTCTCGGGGGGATTCGTCAAGCAGGGGCCGAGAAAAAAGGGGGGTCCCAAAACGCGTTTTCCCCATGCATTTTTCCATAGGACCTTTAGACACAGCTACAGCCCGAACGGCTGAACAGAATTACTTGAAATTTGGCAGAGAGGTAGCCATAAGGTCAAGGAAGTGCCTTTTGCAGGTCTGGTGTAAATCTGTTCAGTATTTCCTGAGAAAATAGCATTTAAAAGCATATATATATGTGGGCGGAGCCTAACCACACATCTCATCCTGAGATCTGATTGGCTGTCAGCACTTCATCCAAGAAGTGTTGGCAGCCATCTTGGGACCAATATACATGATAGCACCTCATTAAAAAGCATTGCAGTTAATAGAAGGTTTTAAGACTTTAGTTACATTATAAATCATTTGTTGATGGTACCATACTCATTTTAGGAATTGTGGTATGTTCTAAGGTGATTTCACCATGTGAAAAAGCCTTCTGCTGGGATATCATGATTGAGAGAAAAATATTTTCTCATGCTTTTACCACAGAGGTTTGGAAGGTGATCTATAGGCTAAACTGAGAGCTTATTTTCTGTAAATTCACATTATCTTTCTCAGTCATGTGAGAATGAAGTCTGACATTCTCAGTAAAACATGTACATCCAACAAGGGCAGAGACTGTCAGTTGATTCCTTTGTGTTCTACTGCAGCTTCCCAGAGTGTTCCAAAGAACTACTAGAGCGCTAACAGTCCTACTTATGATAAACGTATGGCACACCTGAAGCCATCTTGCTTGGATTAAAGTGGTAACTCTTAAAACATTTAATTTAAAAAGGAACAAAATGAGGGGGTTCATTTTTCCATAAAAAGTATGATTAGTGCTGCAGAAAGAAAAATTAGGGCACATTTTGAGTGACTTCTCAAATCCTCTTCTATTTCATTAAAAAATTCTGACATGCAGACTGAAACATGCACTCTCAATACCAGCAGCAGTTTTCCCTGGTGAGCAGTAGCTTTACTACAGTGATCTAATGAGCAAAAAGAGTGCTAACATTCTGAATTTATGGCAAATGTGTGACACATCTGAATGCCTTCTTGATGGAATCAAAGTAAAAAACTGAAAGTATTTCCTACTGAGGAGACTGCAGTAAATGAGGAAATTAGGAAACTTCATAACAAATAAGTCTCCCAAGATGGCCACCAGAGACAAAAGAGCCCAAATGTAGCCCAAATATCACCCAGATGTAGCCCAAGTATAGCCCAATGACAGAATGTCCCAGAATGTTCTTAAAAACAACTAGAGCGCTTACTGTCTTCATTATGACAAAAGTATGGCACACCTGAAGCCATCTTGATTGGAATAAACTGGTAACACTTAATACATTTAATTTAAAAAGGAACACAATGAGGAGGTTCATTTTGCCATAGAAATTATGATTAATGCTGAAGAAAGAAAATGAGGGCACATTTTGAGTGACTTCTCAAATCCTCTTCTATTTCATTAAAAAATTCTGACATGCAGACTGAAACATGCACTTTTAATACCAGGAGCAGACTTCCATGGTGCAGTAGTTTTACTACAGTGATCTAATGAGCAACTAGAGTGCTAACATTCAGAATTTATGGCAAATGTGTGACATATCTGAATACCTTCATGATGGAATCAAAGTAAAAAACTGAAAGCATTTCCTACTGAGGAGACTGCAGTACATGAGGAAATTAGGAAACTTCATAACAAATAAATCTCCCAAGATGGCCACCGGAGACAAAAGAGCCCAAATGTAGCCCAAAATCACCCAGATGTAGCCCAAATATAGCCCAATGACAGAAGTGTGCAAAACACTTATTATTTTGTGTTTTTGCTGTGTTATATAGTGCAGACTTGTCAGGTATTGGAGTGCTTTACATGAGCATTGGTTACATCACACAAGAACAAATTCATTTTGGTTGTAGACATGGGGAGACTAAGGGGCATATGTATCAAACGATTTTTTAATCGCAAACACTGCGATTCGCAAAATAACAGCGTTTGCGATTAAAAAATCGGTAATCGGGATGTATGAGGCAAATCCCATCGCAAAATTAAGGAATTGCTAATTTAGCGATTTCTTAATTTTGCGTAAGCATTTAAGAAATAGCAAATTGCGATTTCTTAAATGATATGTAAAAAGCACCCAAGTTGTGCGAATTATCCTTAAGAAATCGCAAATTACCACCAACTTCCAGTTGGTGGTAATTTGCGATTTCCTTTCAAAAAGCACTTTTTTGAATTTTACAAAGTGCCACGTGGTGCTCATACATGCCCTTAGGGCATGTATGTGCGCCATATGCACACACATGCTAATTTCAAGGGTGCATCAGGGTGTCATCATGACACCCTTGCACCTTTGAAATTATTCTCAAATTGCGATTAGCAAATTGCGATTCGCTATTTGAGAATTACTTCCCATTCATTCCTAAGGGTCTCCTGGCCCATAGGAATGAATGGGCAGGTATTCCTTAATTGTGATTTCGCAATTTGCTAATCGCAATTAAGGAATTTTAAGAAATCGCAAAAAGTTTGCAATTTTTTAAATACATCCCGTTTTGCAATTCTCAAATAGCGATTCTTTAAAAATCGCTATTTGAGAATCGCAAATGGTGATGTTGATACATATGCCCCTAAGTGATTTGACCAGAATCACAGAATGTCGAGCTGAAGCAGAAACTTCAACCTGGTTCCCCAGTTGCAAAGTCTGCAGTTCTGGAAGTAACACCACGTCCTCTCCCCTAAGTGCAACATTTAATCAAGTGGTCAACTGGATAAAAAAACATAAAGATAACAAATAATTTAAAAGTGCTTTGTCGCTATTTGAAAACTCAGAAAATATGTCCTTATTTTAGTATTTTAGAGCACTAACCATAATTTTGATACCAATAAGACCCTCTCATATATGTAATTTCTAAAGGAAATGCTCTAGGTATTACAGTTTTGTTTACATCAAGATGATGTCAGGCGTTCCACACTTTTGTAATAAATATAGAATGTTAGCAATCTAGTTGTTCATTAGGATACTGTTGAGAGGCAGAGGCCAGGGGCACGGACTCTGAAAATTGAAGGCAGGTAGGAGGGTGCAAAGGCAACAATTTAACCACACTGAGCAGGCAGGAAGGGCCGTGGAAGCACAACAGACTATGGAGGGCAGTGGAAAGGGGGGCAGGGGCAACAAACCAACAATACAGGACTTGCAAGAGAGGCTGTTGGAGGGAAGATCTATTACGGGTCAAGGAAGCTAGGGGCGGTCCCCAGATCCCCGGGAGCCACCACAGAACTGAGCAGGAGAGTGTGTCAGGGACAAAAGGGGCACCTTAATTTGAGCCGGGGTGCCTAGGAACGCTTGCTCCAAAAATGAAGAAAACAGACATATGAGACATGGAATTGGAGGCAGAATACAATGGCAGTTTAATGAGAAGATGCAACTTCAAAGAAACCGCAGAATAGAGACATAAAGTACAAAATACAGAATCCAGATAATCATACAGCTGTCATAATATTCTCTGTATCTCAATTAATGTACTGACAGAGAGAGAGAGAAAACACATCTATAAATGCATCATGAGAAACAAGTTACACCAAGGAAAATGTTACCTAGGAACACTCACGTTTACTCTTAGAGCAAGCATTCCTGCAATTACAATACAAAATCTTTTAAATGCAAAAGTAAAGAGAACAATGGTTAAACATAACATGACATTTCATATAGGTAAAATAGAATAAGATACTTCAAGCAAAGCAGAGCAAGACATTTTAAGCAAAGGAAGACAAGAGCTCCCAGCTCTTGGGGAAAACCTGCACTGCCTGTTAACCTACATACAGACGGCGAGGTAGTCCGTCGATATCTGTGGGTGCTCCCTTTTTATATCATTTTGTGGGCTCCTTTGCACGCTACATCTACCTACGTATGCTACCCAAAAGCTTCGTCTGCAGATTTTACCAGACATTTCGTCATTTACCCACTTAATGCTGACAATGGACTGGGTGAAAAGGTCAGTCTCTCAGGCCAATCGCTTATCGTAAGTTCCATAGAGCAAGCAGAAAATAATGGGTATTGTACGGGAATTCAATATATTCATGTATAAAATCTCCTCAGTTCTCCTAACTTGACGCTCTGCGGTTGCCTCTTCCTTAAAAGCGGGAAACCTGCCCAGGAAGCAAGTACCAGTCCAGGATGCAGCCTACTGTATGTCGACAGCTTCAGGGGGATGTTGAACTTTGATACCGAGCACGGAGCACTCGGGTAGGGTGGGGGCTACTAGTTTGGATAAGAAGGCCTCGCAGACCTGCCTTCAGACTGCTATACACTAAAATTGCAGAGCTATGGTCAATTTAACAAAGAGGCCTACATATTGAACAGAAGGGCCTACACAGGGGTTTTATGCTGGCTGAGTGGTAAGGATGTCTCAGGATAATTATATAGCAACACAGGACCCGCTGGTCAATTTAATACGGCCTACAAATGCAGCTGGCAGGGCAAGGACAAGGGTCTCATACTTCAGGTGTGGACAGAACGGGCCAGGGGCCCCCTGTGATACAAAATCTACCCTCCTTCAAGGCTGTGGCAATGTAATAGACCATTGTGGGCAGAAGGAAGAGGCAATGGTAGTACAACCATACATGCCAACAGACCCGATTCAGCCAGGAAACGTCCAATATTTTTAAGCTCAAATGGGCTTTATTTGATCTGTCTCCTGTCTACAATATCCTCTTTTTCAATGTAACTCAAAGGGGAAAATCAATACCCCAGTTTTTTTCAAAATCTCCCTCTTACCAAGTTCAAAATGTTCGCAAGTATGGTACATTGGATCATGGAAGGAAATGGGATAGGGACATGGACTTGGATAACAGAGGACAGGAGGGACATGGAGAGGTGCACCAAACTGACCCTGCAGGGCAGGCATCAGGGTTTGCAGCAGCACAATACACCACACAGGGCATGCAGGACGGGAGTGCAGCACAACAATCCATAGAAAGCAAGAGGGAGGGGACAGGACCATGCACATGGACAACAGAGAACAGAGGGGCAAGAGGCAATGGTAGCTAGCTGACCATAATGGACAGACAGGAGAGAAAGCTGCAGCATAACAGACCATAAAGGGCAGGAGGGACGGATCAGGGGCATTACAATGGAACAGACAAGCCAGGAGGGAGGGAGTAGGGCTGGGGGCAAGGGGGCAGGGCAGGAGCAGCAAGATAGCCATGGAGGTCAGGCAGGATGGGAACTAGAAGCAAGACACACCATGAAGAGCAACAGTGAGACTGTGATGGCATACACACAGACCATGGAGGGAAGGTGGGAGGGGGTCAGGGGCAGCTAACTGACCACACAGGGAAGGTGGGAGGGGCCATGGCAGCACAGAAGACCATGCATGGCAAGTGGGAGGGTTAGTGGCAGCACAATGGCTATGATGGGCAAGAAGGAGGGTGGAGGGGCATGCACAAAGGCCGATGAAGGATAGAAGGGAGGGTCAGGACCTGTGCACAGACAAGAAAGTTCAGGGGAAGGGGCCTCACAACAGACCACACGGGGCAGGCAGGAGGAGCAGTTGCAGCACAACAGACCAGGGAGGGCAGAAGGGTGTGGCAGTACAATGGACCATGTAGGACAGGAGGAAGAGGATAGGGGCATGGCATGTGGACAGGCAGGGTGGAGGTGGCAGGGACAGGTTACAGTCATCTGACAATGCTAGGCAGGTGGGAGGGGAGTGGCAGCTCAACAGAACACTCAGAGTAGATAGGAGTGGCAGGTCCATGGTGGGCAAAAAGGATGGAGCAGGGGCATGCACAAAGACATCGGAGGGCAGGGGGAAGGAGAATAGGGGCAGCAAGCTAAGCACAGAGTTTAAGCAGGAGGTCAATGATGGGGCATAGAATTGGGCAATGGAGGGCAGGAGGAGTGGACTGGTACATCATACTAAATTGAGGGCAGTGGCAGCACATCAGACCATGCATGGCAGGAGGGAGGAGGCTAGTCCATGGATTCACACAACAGAGGATAGGGAGGAAGGCGATGGGGCAGCAAGCTAACTGTTCAGAGAAGGCGGGTAATAGGAACTTTATTGTTTTTAAAACATTGTGTCTGTGCGAACTACTTAAAATATGAACAAGTATGCAGCATAATCTCACTTTTATTCAGGAAGAAGAGGACGTTTGTGACTGTGACTCCGGGCTCACTTGGCAGAAACACCCCCTGACCCTCCACCCCCTATCGCAAAATGTAATGCCCGTGAAAAGGGTAGGTGAACACAGTGTTATATAGAACATAGTCCTGAGAGCACGATTGAAAATGAAAACTAGATATAGTGTATGGTATAAACTATGCACCAAAAAGTGTGATATAAGATGAACCGGGCGTGAAATATAATATGCAATACATTGTGCGCAATGACAGATTCATTGGAGAGCGCGAGATAGCACAGGCACTAGCGCGTGCTATGCGATATGCGCCTTGGAGTGTAATATGCACAGGGCAGTGTTGTGTAACCTAACTAGTCTCTAAAGTTGTAATATAAAATATGTGCTGGGGAGTGTAACGTTGCATATGCACTGTGACAAAGATATGGATCCCAGATTGTAATATGTATGGCATAGCACTGTGCGTTATAACATAGGCATCGAGAAAGGCACGTTAGATGGGGCAATATAACCCGTGCGAAGACAAGTGTGGCATGACATATTCACGGGGTGGTGTTACAGTGCACATGGGCTAGAGAGTGTCATAGCATATGCACTAGCTAGTGGAATACAACACAGAGGTGTGTGGCACTCGGCAGGCAATGGTGGGTGTAACACAGCATTGGGCTCTGTCAGGAGCACGCTGTGAATCTCAAGTGATGTTCGTCCCCTTTCCAGAGAGTAAAATAAAAAGTATTACACATCCGGCAGTGGATGTGTGTTTTATTAACCGTGAGGGGGGTTTCTTGCATAGTTTTGGTCGAATTTTTGTCGAATCCCCTTTGAATGGCTTGGTGTGCATGTGTATTAAATGTGCCCGTCAATAGCTACCCATGTTTGTATAAATAAACGACAAGGGTGTCTACCAGGATTAGGCACGGTAGGGCATCAGACATGTCAGAGCTTCACTAGTGGTGTAAATACATTCCACGTGGATTCATTGCATGCATAGTCGCCTTTTAATGAATATCACGCAACTCGTCATGGTGATAGGTGCGTACGGTTTGTCCAGCATGTCCTAGGTGTGTCTATAAATATATATTTTTTAAAAATAATAAAAAACAGTGGCCGGCCCTGGGGATTGGGGTCAAAAAAATATAATTAGGAGACTGGCCCTGGGGGATGGGGTCATCAGGGCCAATAAATTAGAATAAGAAGGGGAACCAAACAGCCCCCCTTCTTAAAAAACTAAAATAAATAAAAGCCTGGCATCGTGCCGGAGGCCATGCCCCCTCCGTGCAGCACTCTGCAAACGCGCCCCCAACAGGCATCTCCAGTATGCGCCAGGGAGCTGCGCTGCAGCCAGGTGTTCTGAGGCCAAGCCCCTTTTTACACCTCTCTGCAACGCAGCTCTGTGGCCCTTACTGGAGGTACCTAGTGGTCTAGTTTGACTCTAGGGACCCTTAGGATTCAAGGGGACTTAATCTCTCAACTTAGAACAGCCACAGGGCGCGTTTACACAGTGGTGAAGGGAGGGGACGGGGCCTGAGGTGACGTGTGCAAACACGCACTATGGCACGTTTTAAATTGGGGATATAATTTCCCTTCAATACTGAGGGCCCCTGGGGGCTAACTAGCCCACCAAGTGCTTCCAATAAGCGCCACTGAGCTGCATTGCAGAGAGGTGGTCCAGGCCGTGCCACTTTTTACACCTCTCTGCAACGCAGCTCTGTGGCACTTACTGGAGGTACCTAGTGGGCTAGTTGGACCCTAGGGACCCTCAGGATTCAAATGAACTTAATCTCCCAACTAAAAATGGACACAGGGCGTGTTTACACAGTGGTGAATGGAGGGGACGGGGCCTGAGTTAACGTGTGCAAAAACGCCCTGTGGCCTGTTTTAAGAGGTAGTTTTAATCCCCATGCCCTATTATATACTAGGGGCTTACAGAGGAGGTCATGCTAATCACAGGGGGACCCCAACGCATAATGTTCCCTAGTGTATGTAGGTGTTTTCACTGTATTCTAAGTGTCTTTTAACATAGCACTGGCTCTAGGACTGGTTAGTCAGACTCAGTTACCACCAGTATCCGTCTGAAAAAGTTGAGGGTACAGGATGATTTTGCAACAAGGCTTCTTTCTGCTCTTCTTTTTGTTCTTTCTGCACGTTATCCTTCTTCCTGCACTTATCTTCGTATTTGAGGACTTCTGTTGCTTCTTTCTGCACTTCTTTTGTTTCTTTCTGTGCATTTTTTCTTCTTTCTTCACATGTCCTATCTCTGTAGGCATAGTTAGAAATTAGCATTTAAAAAACCTTTGAAATTCACAGAAAAAACCATAGGTTTCAGGCACGTTATAGTTAGGAATTAGCATTTAAAAAACCTCAGAAATTCACTGAAAAAACCATAGGTTTCAGGGGTGTTATAGTTAGCTGGACTTTTCACTTGTACAAAACCATTGAAATTCCCCCGTTATAGTTAGTTCAGCTAACTATAACTCGCGCGCCCGCAATGCACTGCTGATGACGTCACATATTACATCACTCATGACATGGTCAGTGACATCACTCATGACATCACTGATGACATCTCAAATGACATCACTGATGACATCACTGATGACATCATCCTTGTGATAGAGTGGCAGACCTCCTCTCACCCTAATATAACCTTTGATACACACATTCAAAAATAGAGACTAAAATTTTCAAAACAATGGACATACCAATACCAGTTACAACAACCTCTTCAGTAATTCTAAGATCCACATACACATCCACTCATTCACCAACAGTCCTATACAGTCACTCATACATGTACTCACTCATCATATGTACTCATACACCTATACATCCTGTTACACAATGCCACTCATCCATAGAGTTACTCACACACATAGTCACTCATGCTAATAAAGAATCAAACATCCATTTACTTGCATATACAGTTATACACACACCACCACACTTACTTCTACAGAAACTTACACATACTTAGTCTTTTAAACAATCACTTATAGAAACACATACTTATTCATACAGGAACTCTTTCAATCTCTCACTCTCACATATACTCACTTATATACAACAATAGTCACATATACTAGTTTAAAACATATGTAGTTACTCATAAAGACACTATTGAGACAGTCATTCACTCACTAACACACCCATACACACACTCATCCACCCATACAGTCCTGCACACATGCTGTGTTCAACACATACAAACAGTGAGTCACTCATTCATGCACCTATGCACTACGTAATACCCCCCACCGAACCATGCAGACACTCAGACTGATACTCAAAAAACCAACTAATAACCTATATAGACACCCATGTAGCTACTCACCAACCCATGCAGCCACTTATACACAAAGTGAGAGACTGATACAGATATTTACATATTTAAACATTACTCACTAAGCCATGTATTCACTATGATACACTTAATCAGTCAGTTACACAATCAATTTTTCAAAAACAAATCATCCATTTAGACACTTATATACCCATTTATTATTCCATCGACCTTGAGATATACATATATAAAACATATTTAATTTTCAGAAAAACACACATTCACTGGATGATGTCATCAGTGATGTCATCAGTGATGTCATTTCAGATGTCATCAGTGATGTCATGAGTGATGTCACTGACCATGTCATGAGTGATGTAATATGTGACGTCATCAGCAGTGCATTGCGGGCGCGCGAGTTATAGTTAGCTGAACTAACTAGAACGGGGGAATTTCAATGGTTTTGTACAAGTGAAAAGTCCAGCTAACTATAACACCCCTGAAACCTATGGTTTTTTCAGTGAATATATATATATATATATATATATATATACTGAAAAAACCATAGGTTTCAGGGACGTTATAGTTAGTTGGACATTTCACTTGTACAAAACCAGAGAAATTCCGCCGTTATAGTTAGTTCAGCCAACTAGCCCACCAGGTACCTCCAGTAAGCACCACAGAGCTGCGTTGCAAAGAGGTGGCCTGAGGCCATGCCCCTTTTTACACCTCTCTGCAACGCAACTCTGTTGCACTTACTAGAGGTCCCCGGTGGGCTAGTTGGAGCCCAGGGACCTTCAGGATTCAGGGGCACTTAATCCCCCAACTTACAACATGCCACGGAGCACGTTTGCACACTTGTCACATCAGGCCCAGCCCCCTGCCTTCACCACTGTGCACACGCACCCCATGTCCCGGGGCTGGGTACCCCGGGACAATGCAGGAGCCGGCCCTGGCTGGGGGGGCAGCAGTCCCCAGGGCCATCAAGTGCAAAGCCCCGGGGAGGTGGTGGTCCCTGGGGCTCGGGGGCCTGTAACGGACCCCCACATTTCCATATTTTTGCCCAGGGAAGGTGGTGGTCCCCGGGGCGTGTGGGGGGAATCGAGCCCCTGCACACAGGTTTTAAAAAAAAAATAGAGCCCCGGGGTGGGGGTGTTCCCCAGGGCTGCGTGACCCCCTGCAAAATATAAATAAAGCCCCAGGGAGGTGGCGGTCCCCGGGGCGTCTGGGGGGCTGTGTGCCCTCCCACAAAACATAAATAAAGCCCCGTGGAGGTGGCGGTCCCCGTTATTAAATTTGCGCATGCCCCCAGGACCAGGCCCCCCGGGGGCTCAATATTAATGAAGCACGGGAGCCCGTGCTTCATTTTTTAAAAATGTTATCGGCAGGATTCACGCACTCAGCGCGAATTCTGCCGTTTAAAAAAAATATGCTTTTTTTGGCTCTGGGGGTCTTTGTGGGACCCCCTGAAAAGGCCTAGGGGACAGGGTGTTTCTACCCTGCCCCCTTTTCTTTTTTTTTATCTTTGTTTTACTGTTTTCTTGTGACTCGGTTTTACCGAGTCACAAGATGGCTGCCAACAGTTCCTGGTTTGGAATGATGGCAGCCAATGAGAATGAAACTCGTGATCAGCAGGGTTTGCGAACCCACCGTGCCCACAGATATATAATTTTTTTCTTTTTCAAATTTCTCAGAAACTACCGAACGGATTTACACCATTTTTAAAAAAAGGGCTCTTTCTGAACCAAGACCTACCTTTCAGCTAAATTCGGTGTAATGCCGTTCAACAGTTCGGGCTGTAGCTTTGTCTAAAGATTCCTATGGAAATGAACATGGGGAAAACGCGTTTTGGGACCCCCCTTTTTTCTCGGCCTCCGCTTGTCGAATCACCCTGAAACTTTCAAGATAGGAGCTGACTGGCGCAGGCCACTAGTTTTAAACATTTTGTGAAAATATATGCAACAAGCAGGCATTAGGCAAAGAAAGTAACTTACATCTATGTTGCACTGCATTTTGTTACTGGTGTGATTTTTCTCTCTTGGTGCATGCTGGGTATTGAAGGACAATTGGACTACAATGCAAAAAGGTAGGCTACCTTTAAATCTGACCACATGGTATTTTAACCCAGTCTCCAATGATTAAGGCCAACCGGCTGAAACGCGTCTTGAAAATGATTTTACCTGACGCCCTGTGTTAAATAAAGAGCCATGTTTCCTCTGATGTTGAGCCTTGGCATTTCGTTTTTGTGATGGCATGTCAGAAGCAGGACACTCCATTCCTGCATCGCCGAGGCCGCCTGCCAGGGTCGGTGGCCCCTCAGCACGGAGACAGCTTGTTTGTATTAATTTTTGGGGCATGACCCGCCAGCCTCACACAGTGATAAGGGATTTTCCTGAGATATAAAGAGGCGTGCAAGGGAATTGAGAGAGGTATTTCACCACCTCTTGATGACATTGGAGGCCCGGGCTCTTTTGGACATTTGCGAACTGTGGCAGTGCAGAATCAAAGACACCTTGGAGGTACGTTTATTTTGAACATTATGCAGCAAGCAGGCATTAAGCAAAGAAAGTAACTTACATCTATGTTGCACTCCGTTTTGTTACTGGTATGATTTTTCTCCCTTGGTGCATGCTGGGTATTTAAGGACAATTGGACTACAATGCAAAAAGGTAGTCTACCCTTAAATTTGACCAAATGGTATTTTAACCCAATCTCCAATGATTAAGGCAAACCGTCTGAAACACGTCTGGAAAATGATTTTACCAGCCGACCTGTGTTAAATAAAGAGCCATGTTTCCTCTGATGTTGAGCCTTGGCATTTCGTTTTTGTGATGGCATGTCAGAAGCAGGACACTGCATTCCTGCATTGCGGAGGCTGCCTGCCAGGGTCAGTGGCCCCTCAGCATGGAGACAGCTTGTTTGTATTCATTTCTGGGACATGACCCGCCAGCCTCACACAGAGATAAGGAATTTTCCTGAGATATAAAGAGGCGCGCAAGGGAATTGAGAGAGGTATTTCACCACCTCTTGATGACATCGGAGGCTCGGGCTCTTTTGGACATTTATGAACTGTGGCAGTGCAGAGTCAAAGACACCTTGGAAGTACGTTTATTTTGAACACTATGCAGCAAGCAGGCATTAAGCAAAGAAAGTAACTTACATCTATGTTGCACTGCATTTTGATACTGGCGTGATTTTTCTCCCTTGGTGCATGCTGGATATTGAAGGACAATTGGACTCCAATGCAAAAAGGTAGTCTACCTTTAAAACTGACCACATGGTATTTTAAGCCAATCTCCAATATTGGTCGCCAGTAGGTAGTTATAGTTAGGACCAAGTTTCCATAGGAAGAGCATTTTATGTTTTGCTTATAACTTTGGTGTTGTTTGATGAATCTTCATGAAATTTCCCAAACTAATTCTTTGTTCATATCAGCTCCTATGTTGAAAGTTTGGGGGTGATTGGTCAATGGGGGGCTGAAAAAAAAGGGGGAACCCAAAACGTGTTTTCTCCATGTTAATTTCCATAGGAAACTTTAGACAAGTCTACAGGTCGAACGGGTGAATGGAATTACCCCAAATTTGGCATGTAGAAGGGTCTTTTGTTTAGTTGGTGTAAATCCGTTCAGTAGTTTTGGAGAAATATCGAAATTTACAGATATCGATATTTGGGAATTCTGCCTTCTGATTGGCTGAGGGGTTACGAGCACAAGCTTGCTGCTTATTGGCTGCGAGCGGTTGTAACTAGGAAGTGTTGGCAGCCATTTTGTGATTCTGTTGAAGCGAGTAAGGGGAAAAAAGGGCAAAAAGAGTTGGAAAGAGCAGGGTAGGAGCGCTGTGAGGTCTGTGGGGTGGTTAGGGCATGCTATACAGGGAGTGTGAAGTGATGTATTCACACCTACTGGTGTGAAAGTGCTGTTTTGCCCAGAGTGAGATGGTGCTGAGGTGAAGTGCCGGTACACTCGGGGATGAAACCGTGAGCTGATTGCTGTAAACTGATGTGTTCCTGGCGCTGTAGCATACTGGCCGCTGTAACATAGCTGTGCAAGTGGTGTTAGTATGGGTTTAGCCTATAGAGCGATGAGCTCTGTGGGGTGGTTAGGGTATGCTACACAGGGAGTGTGAAGCAAAGTATTCACCCCTAGGGGTGTGAAATCGCTGTTTTGCCCAGAGTGAGATGGTGCTGAGGTGAGGTGCCAGTACACTCGGAGATGAAACCGTGGGCTGATTGCTGTAAACTGATGTGCTCTGGGCGCTGTAGCATACTGGCCGCTGTAGCATAGCTGTGCAAGTGGTGTTAGTATGGGTTTAGACTATAGCGGGAGTGGGAAGCAAACTTCTCACCCCTGCTGGTCTGAAGACTCGAATGGAGTGTTTTAGCAAGCAGGAATAAAGAAATAATTGTGAAGAATATAATGCAGAAGGTTGCAATGCCACAGAAGACATGGTGAAATCCGGTGTGTTTAAGAAAGTGGCTTTGTGGGATAAAGCGATGGAGTCTGCAAGTTATATAAAAAGTGTCTTTATTTAAGTGCCATAAATGGAGCCACTGGTGCAAGGGCTAAGGCATCCCGCTGAGACAAACTCAAACCCCTTCTACTGTATTCAAAGCTAAGCTTCTGCATCAGTCAATTCCACATTACATGTTACAGTTCCATGTGACATAAACAATACCTATTAGACATGAAGGACTGTAAATTGTAGAATGAAAATAAAGGTAGGATACGATTATCACACTGTGCCAACCAGTTCCTAAACAATGCGTGTTTTTTTATCTTGATCGCCAGCTCGTGAGCAGAGGCTGAGGATGAGCTAATTTGTTTGAAAGGGCTTTGTGGATAACAGGCAGGCAGAGAGACGTGTGTACAAAGAAGAGATATGGTTTCAAAATGGATGTCGGGTTTAGGCTAATTTAGCAAGTAAATAGCGTATTTGCTTAGGCCATACATCATCCATCCCTGGTTAGTGTGGAGACGTAAGGGCCAATAATGAAAACACAGTTCAAATGCCTAAGCATATTTAGAAAGTTATTATATGAAAATAGTTCAATTGAAGTGTATTAAAAAAAATTATAGGAAAAAGTAAAAAAAGTTGGAAAAAATCAATCCAAGAATAAAGTGAATTGCTTACAAGTCTTGGAGATTGCAGTCCGGAAGTACTTCAGCGGCTTGAGATGCGTAATGTTCCAAGAGGCGATTGTTGCCATCGTGTGAGAAAAGCAAAGGGATCCAATTAATATCCTCGAAGGGACAGTAATGTTCCTCGAATGTTGGAGCGGCAATTTGAATTGGCAGACAAATCTGCGATGTTGTCAAAGGTCGCACGTTGCAGGAGATCTTTCGCGGCTGCACAGAAATCCCATTCCGCCAGGATACCTTTTTGCGTTGCATCCGCTATTGCTCCACTGCCCGAACAATCAAGTTCATGGTTTTCAAGATACTCCATTACCTGCTGGATATCGGGAGCGTTTGCTGGGATGTTGGCAAGGCATAGATCCATTCGCCAGTCGATTGGGCAAGTTTTGCAATAAAAAGATGGTTGCACGCAGATTGTATATGTGTAAATAAATGTCATGTTGTAGCTGGCTCCGATAATAGATAGAGGCAGGAAGCAGAAAAGTTGTTCCATTTTTTCACGGTATTGATGTAGCTTCGCGTAGAGGCGTATTCTGGTGGACATGCTTGTTACCACAGGAAGCGCAGCCATTTTTAACAAGCTAAAATAGTAGTAGGATGGCTGCAAACAGAGCGAGAATTATGGGCACTGTACTTATTCCAGGATGATGGAATGAATGAAGTCTGGTATTAGACTAAAAACTGTTTGAAAGCCTGTGAGAAGGCCGGAGGAGACAGTGTTAAAAAAAGTGTGCCAGACCTTAAATGCCAGATGTGTTGAAAATTGTGTAACAATTCACAAAGTTTAATGGGAGGTTCATATTTAAAAGGGAGTGTATTTTACTTAAGTTTGTGCTATCTGCAGTCGATAAATTACTTTTGGAGAAGTGAGGGATACTTCTGTTTGAAACAAAAGCGCGTTCAGTTTGCTCCGTTTAATAAAATCTGTTTTCAATATAGGTATTGAAGGCCAAGTTGAACTTTGGGAGTTACTTTGTGTGGGTGGGAATAGAGATTGCCAGAGGAAGTTATACAGTTTGAAACAGTAAGGACGTACAGTATGCCAGCTCACATTGCGTAGCAGTCCATGTTATTAAGAAGCAGATAACTGCCGTTAAAAAGCTGTGTGAATGTTGGTCTGATTGTGGGTGTTGGCGTGCTTTTAAGAAAGCACGCAAGATTGGGGGCTGCAAGCTTAGAAGCATTGTGCAGTTTACATTCTTGCATCGTAATGAATGACTGCCATTGTGGTCCCACTTTTCACCTGTGAGAAAAACTTTGGTGTCCTCTTTAAGACAGCGATATGTAAATGGGAGAAACCACTGCTCGTAATTAAATGCGCTACCTTATATAATCACATACAACATGACAAACAACATGTACACCTAGCAGAGACAACGACACTACGTACTGTGGGAACCATGGCTAGCCATGTACACAAACCAAACATAGCACCTCTGCCACACAATGCATAATGCGGGGAGAGATGGGAGCAAAGTATGTGCGAAGGTGGCAAGTGATTCTCGATTATAAAAGTATACAATGCAAAGTGTTGAGGGGATGTGTCGGAGAGACTTGAGTATGCAGAGCACAGACATGTACATGTGAAGATACACTTATGGTCTATTGAGTGAAGTGGACATTGACACAACCATGATAGTACAGTCAGTCGGGAAGATTACTAAAACACAGCGCGTACATGCCCCCTCCCCCCCAAATCTTTAGCGTAGTGGGCTGGCTCGGCTTACACAAGGCTAGCGTAGGGGTATGACTAAAAGGCACGTTTCTCTGGGTGTGGTTCTCTTCTGGAATGGCGAACATGTCTGTCAGGTCTGTGCAGCTTACACCGCCACGAGGCTGATGCCGTGAGCGAAGGTGGCTGCGGGAATAATGCTCTCAGCCTGTTGGTACCCAGAAACCGTCATGGCCACTGCGATGCACAGATGCCCCACAGTTCACCTTTCGACACCGCCGTATGTGAAAGAGGGCTGACCACATGCCGGCGGGAACTCCTGGGCCGAGGTCTCTCGAGCTGGGAAGGCTCCTGAGATCAACGCTGGCTACCGCGACACAGGCAGACAGCGCTCAGCCGGAGGCCCAGCACCGTGGAGTGCTCTGTATACTACTAACACAGTAGTCTAACAGGTACCAACAGTGGAACGGTGTCTTGATCCCACAATGGACGATGTTAGAACTGCATCAGAGAGTGCAGATGAAGGTACTCCTTTCGACCAGCCGTAACCAACTGTAGGTCCC
Organism: Triturus cristatus; assembly: GCF_964204655.1. Taxonomy (NCBI): domain Eukaryota; kingdom Metazoa; phylum Chordata; class Amphibia; order Caudata; family Salamandridae; genus Triturus; species Triturus cristatus. The sequence continues at coordinate 886,899,788 of NC_140583.1, forward strand.
AACAGTGGAACGGTGTCTTGATCCCACAATGGATGATGTTAGAACTATATCTGAGAGTGGAGATGAAGGTACTCCCTTCGACCAGGTGCAAGCATCTCTAGGTCCCAACAGTGAAACGGTGTCTTGATCCCAGAATGGACGATGTCCGATATTACCTGCTGCTGGGATTTCAGAGAACTCTCTCCGTTGAGGTGCATCAGACTCTGTGCTTCCGTAGCTAAGTGCTGCACATGATCATTGGGCTTGGCTGACTGCAGTGGGTGGAGTACACCGTGGTACAGCAGGTTGGAACAGTGGAACAGAGTCTTGATCCCAGAATGGAAGATGTTAGAACTGCATCTGAGAGTGCAGATGAAGGTACTCCCTTCGACCAGGTGTAACCAACTCTAGGTCCCAACAGTGGAACGGTGTCTTGATCACAAAATGGACAATGTACGATGCTACGTGCTGCTTGGTTTTCACAGAACTCCCTCCGTTGAGGTGCATCAGACTCTGTGCTTCCGAAACTAAGTGCTGCACATGATTATTGGGGTTGGCTGACTGCAGTCGGTGGAGTACACCGCGGTACAGCAGGTCCGAACAGTGAAATGGGGTCTTGATTCCACAATGGATGATGCTAGAACTGTATGTGAGAGTGGAGATGAAGGTACTCCCTTCGACCAGGTGCAACCAACTCTATGTCCCAACAGTGGAACAGTGTCTTGATCCCAAAATGGACGATGTCCAATATTATCTGCTGCTTGTTGTTTTTTACAGAACTCCCTCCGTTGAGGTGTATCGGAATCTGTGCTTCCGTAGCTAACTGCTGCACATGATAATTGTGCTTGGTTGACACCAGTCGGTGGAGTACACCGCGGTACAGCAAGTCGGAACAGTGAAACGGGGTCTTGATTCTGTGATGGAGGATGTCAGAAGTTAAAGTTTGTGATGATTTGTGTGTACCCCCTCCAATCAGGTGCAACCAACTCTGTGCTTCCGAATCCAACAGCACGTGGTTGTGAGGCGGTAATGATCACTGCCTCTGGCCTACACTGCGGTCAGCAGGGCTCACAATTCAGATCGAGTGGTGATTGTTTAATTGCAGAATCCAGTAGGCAACAAACTACAACGTCTATTGAAATATACACAATAGCCTTTTAGTATACTTGGTAGAAGAAGTTTTTTAAGATGACTTATAGGTCTAGTACAATGACCAAATTCTTCTTGGTAGTGGTAAAGAACACTGAATAACAGTGTACACAGTGGACAGCAGAGATTGCAATTGGAATTGTTTTGATTTATTTATTGCAGAGTTTTGTGTAATTTATGTTGTTGTATTTTGTGAAGAGGAAGTGAGAAAAAGTATTCATGGAAGACTGTGCTCACTACTAACTTCAATTTACACTGACAGCAGTTTTCACAATTCAGATCGAGTTGCTATTGTAGATGACGCAGTCCTGTAGACAAAAGACATTGCTCCAGTGCGCTCTGTCCGCACCACGCATACGCATCATCGCAGGGTCCGCACACAGTTTTTCTTGCTTCGCGTACTGCAAACAGGGCAGCTCAAGTCAATGCCACGTGGCTGTGGGCCCTTGCTGACCGCTCTCTGGGCTACACTGCAGACAGCAGTGTTTACAATTCAGATCGAGTCGCTATTGCAGATGATGTAGTGTTGTAGGCAACAGACATTGCTCCTAGTACGGCCGCCCGCAGCACGCATTATCGCTGGCTGTGCACATGCTGAATGCTTTTGATGTGGCTACCTGAGTGCACTAGACCTGATGGACCCTTTATGATACAATCTTTTTGTGTATTATTTCAGATCTACTGCCCGTATCTTAGTATACCACAAGTTATGGTTGTTTTACGATAGAAACTTTTCTGTATTATTTCACATCTAGTGTCCCTACCTTACTGCAGCACAAACTATTGACCCTTTTATTATTGAATCTCTGTGTGTGATCCAATGATTACTGTTGTAGTTGATGCTAGCAGCGACCATTCCCTGAGGGCTTGTTTACACTCACCCCACACGCATCCAGCACAATCTTCACTGGATACGTGACCCTGGTAATAAAAAGGAGGCGAGCGCACATGCCTGTACCCACTTCCCTATCTATATCTGTCCGTGTGTTCATTATGTATGCATGATACTGCCCCTGGGCTGTACCACATTACATTGCGCTGTGGACAGCGTATGCAACCATGTTACCTCTGGCAGTGGGGAAAAGTTCTGTTATGTAGCTTTTAGATGCATGGCTATCACAGGTGGAAGGCTACTTTACAGAGCATGAACATTGATGAAGATGATGGTTGCATGTTGTGCGTAGTGTCAGATATGTGTACATAGCAAAACGTTTTCAAAAAAGCTCTGTAAGCAGAAGAGAAGTCTCTCATCAAATGCTGTAGAGAGAGTGGCTAAAATGGGTGTGGTCCTCCAACTGTTACAATCAGAAATTTTATGAACCAAGCAAATGCTTTTCTTTAAGGTCACATGGGAATCGCGCACCGAGCGCATAAGGAGGCCGCACCCTATGCGATTTTGAGAAAATATTACCATAATATAAGTTTATTACAGTTAGAAATAGATAAATGTTTAAAATATTTTAGATTATCGCTTGTTCTCATATACACTTTAAACTTATTTAGATATAGTTTTGAGACGAAAAACAAAATGAGGGAATGGCGGTCCCGGCGCAACACCATACGTCTATGACATAACACAGGGCCTGGTAGCGTGCACTCATTGCATACGCAACACGCAGTGGGCGTGGGTCATACGTACATGATGTAAGGCACGGCTTGGTACTGCGTACCTGTCGCATACCAAAGTAGCAGTTGGCGCGACCGCATACGTGTATGACGTTACGCGAGACGCGTTGCCACGAACCCGTCGGATACGAAATGCGCATCTTTTACGAGTTTAACAATATGGCGGATAGGATTCGAATGCTGATGGAGCTTGGTACACTACCGGTACGGGACTTCAGATTTCTCAACAACAAAAAACAAAATGATATTTATACTATTTTTTGAAGATATAAAACATTACATATTTTTCAAATTAAAAACAAAAAAGAATAATAGAGTTCCAAAATATTACAAAAAAAATAGAAAAATATAGGTTTTATAAATATTAAATTATGAAATTAACATTTAAAAAACCTTTGAAAGTCACTAAGAAAAACATAGGTTTTACAGACGTTATAGTTAGGAATTACAGACTACTATTTTTGAAACCATACACACAACAATGCCAGATGCTACATACCACCGACTATTTCCTAGGTCTACACACACATCCAGTCACTTATACATGCAGTTACTCATCAATACAGTAGTATAATATGCACCTATATATACTGTCACACTCCACCACTCATCCATAGAGTTACTCACACACCTTATTTATGCAGATACTAACACATACTTACTGTCTTATACAATCACTGATACAAGCAGACACTCATTTATACACCCACTCTTCAAATAACTTACTCTCACGTATAGTCATTTATATACTCCAACACTCACATATGCTGCCTTAAAACATATGGAGTTTCTCACACATATACCACTGAGACATTCATTCACTCACCAACACACCCATACACACTCTAACTCACCCATACATCCCTTGCCAGATGCACTTTTGAATCCATACAACCAGTGAATCACCCACTCAGAGATCTATGCACATAGTCACAGCCCCCCCTACCCACCCACGCAGACACTCAGGCACCCATACAGATACTCAGACAACAAATCAATAACCCATATAGACACTCATGTAGCTACTCACCAACCCATGCAGCCGCTTATACATCAACAGAGACACTAATACAGACTTTCACACAGTTTAGTCACTAACCCATGCATTCAGTAACACATGTTCAATCACTCACTTATACAGTCAGTCATGCACCTACTAAATAATCCATTCAGGCACTTGTAAATCCACTCATTCTTCCATACATCTTGGCATAGATATATATGAAAAATATTTAAACTTTACAGAAACACAAATTCACTGGATGATGTCATCAGTGATGTCATCAGTGATGTCATTTGAGATGGCATCAGTGATGTCATCAGTGATGTCACTGATTGATTGCTTTTATTTGTTGATTAATTAAAACCATTACAAAAAGGACAAAATAAATACAAAGCAAACACTTTACCGAATTAAACATGCCGAAATACAATACATAAAATTGATCACAATCAATTAACTTTTTCCAATTCGAGATAATTTGAAGTTATTATTACATTTTTAAAATAGTTTACAGGACGTCAAAGTTTTCAGAGATAAAGTGCACGTGTGCCGATCAATATAAATAATAAACCTTATAGATGGAACATCATCTAAGAATAGTACACTAAAAACAAAAAATTAGTACATTATATTAAAATAGTACTATAAAGGCAAATAATTAAAAAGTGCCATAAAAATAATTCATCATCACCTTAAAAGCAGCAACATCGACAAACCACAGTCTTAACAAATTTAACATATACTTTGTTTGTCAACCTTACATAATTTCTTTTCTACTATAAGCATAAATTTTAAAAATTGATGTATAATATAAACGTTGACACCACTTAAGCAAAATATTAATACCGATCTACAAGTCCTAAGTCCCATTTCTTTGAAGATAGGTTTTAAAATTAGTTTCCGTTCCTTCAACATTTTTGGGCATAGTGTTACCATATGCAACAGAGTTTCGTCATACTGCCCACAAAGCCACCAAATATTTGAGGCCCATTTGGACGCCCATTTAGGGGTTCCATCTTTGGTTGGATAAATGCCAAACCTTAATAACATAAATTTCTTCTTAATTAAGGGTTTTTGGTGATAAAGAAGTAAATAAGGTTGGGCCATCATTTTGTCGAAGCAATTGGCAATAGACCAAAAGTGTTTATTTTTTCTCAACTCATATTTATCCAACAATACTGACAGCAAGGCAACGGTTGAATTAATTATTTTTTTATAATCCATTTTACTCCTTGTTTCGTCTTCCAATTTGGGACAATCGAATTTTAGGAGGCAGCTTCTAGAGTATTCACTAGTCGAAATCTCGCTCCAACACATATTGGCCAACGTGCCCTCCTTGGCTACAGATAATGCCAATAGTGTTTTTACAAATGATGCTTTACGCACCAAGAGCTGATTCCGTAAGCCAAATTCCAATCTTAAATTGGCACGAGAAGTCTGCCTAGGAATCCTAAAGACTGATTTATATGTCCTTGCAACTATAGCCTCCAATACTTTCACATCTCTACCCTTAAAAATAATAGACCCATAGTCCAGGGAGGGAATAAGTTTTGCTTTCATAACTTTAAGCTGATGATCATAATTGGGGCATACTAATTTATCTCTTAATTTTCGAAATGCAAAGGCAAGCGAAATACCTTTAGCCTCCAAGTTATTAAAGTGCTGTCTGAATGATAGTCGATCATCAAATGTAATACCCAAATATTTGTACGTTTTTACACAGTCCACAGACAAACCATTGAAACACATATCCTTTACTCCAAGTTTGCCTTTTCCTATTAACATTATTTTTGTTTTTTTTATATTAATTGTTAACCCATTTTGAGTTACATATACATTAAAAGAGTGTATTAATATTTTTAGTCCTATCATGGTTTGGCTAAGTAAAATAGTATCATCAGCATACTGTAAGTATTTAATTTCTTTACCCATTACAGAGGGGGAGTGTGAATCTACATCCTTAAAATGGATTGGGAGATCAGACATATATCAGTTATAAAGACAAGGAGCGAGCACGCATCCTTGTTTTAAGCCAAGATTTGTTTCAAGACGGCGGGTAGTATGACTACCATTGCCAATTTTGACCTGCACCCAAGTATTGACCGTGTCTTGAGTGATGTAATATGTGACGTCATCACCAGTGCATTGCGGGCACGCGAGTTATAGTTAGCTAAACTAACTATAACGGGGGAATTTCAATGGTTTTGTACGAGTCCAATGTCCGATTAACTATAACGTCCCTGAATTCTATGGTTTTTTCAGTGGATATTTATATAAATACACATATACACATATATATTACCTACTGGCGGTCGCCAGTAGGTAATTATAGTTAGGACCCCTTTTCCATAGGAAATCCGCAACATTCTATTTTGAATAACTTTGGCGCCGGTCGACGAATCCTCGCGAATTTCTCAAAATAGGTGGGGCGCTACGCTCCGCTCCTACCCTGAAAGTCTCGGGGGGATCCGTCAAGCGGGGGCTGAGATAAAAGGGGGGTCCCAAAACGCGTTTTTCCCATGCATTTTTCCATAGGACCTTTAGAACGAGCTACAGCCCGAACGGCTGAACAGAATTACTCGAAATTTGGCAGAGAGGTAGTCCCTAGGTCAAGGAAGTGCCTTTTGTAGGTTTGGTGTAAATCTGTTCAGTAGATTCTGAGAAAATAGCCTTTAAATCAATATATATATCTGAGCCCGCTTACGGTACGCTTACCGTACGCTTACCGTACGCGTACGGTGGCGTGCGCGAGCGCGATTCTGATTGGCTCTTAGATCTTAGTAAACATTCGAATCGGCCGAAACCAGGAAGCGGTGGCTGCCATTTTGTGTATTTCACTCTGAAAAAAAGAGTGAAAACAAGAAAAGGGGGCAAAGAGGAGAGTTACAGACCCCCTTACATTTGTGAGGGGGTCAAAGAAGGACTGTAAAGTACAAAAAAAACATTTATTGTTTTTTAAAAAAATCACGGGGTACGCGTACGGTGAGCTTACGGTAAGCGTACGGAAGAAAAATGGCGTGCGCGAGCGAGATTCTGATTGGCCCTTAGATCTTAGTAAACATTCGAATCGGCCGAAACCAGGAAGCGGCGGCCGCCATTTTGTGTATTTCACTCTGAAAAAAAAGAGTGAAAACAAGAAAAGGGGGCAATGAGAAGAGTTACAGACCCCCTAACATTTGTAAGGGGGTCAAAGAAGGACAGAAAAGTCCAAAAAAAACATTTATTGATTTTTAAAAAAATCACGGGGTACGCGTACGGTAAGCGTACGGTAAAAAAAAAAAAAAAAAAAAATGAAATGCAGAATTAAGAGTTTAGATATTAGGGAGCTCTAAAAAGAGCTGTTGTGTTTATGAAGTCATTTTTTTAGTGGAACCTACAAGTAAGTACCGATGCAGAGTCTAAGGTTCAAAAGGAAGACTCTGTTCCCTTCATCATTGAAGTGCACACCATCTCCTCTATAAATGTCTTGCATGTCATAACGCAAGTTGTTGTGGTAAATGGCACCCATACCATAGTCACGGAGGAAAGCAGAAACAGATTTGTTGACGTGCTTTCTTGCTTTGTCAATCTGCGGACAGAAATGATTGGACCAGTTCCATTTTTGCCTTTGGCATATGTTGGAAAACACAAAGGCAGTTTTAGGGAAAAGTGAAAACAGTTGTGTAAAGGTGTCCTTCATAAGCATTTCCAGACCTACCCCAGTCAAAGTGCCTAGGTCATTGCCACCACAGTGCACTATTATGAGGTCAGGGTGTTGGATTTGCATGAAGGATTTCACCAATGGCATCAATTGGTGCCACTTTAACCCTCTCTGACCAATCCATTTAATGTCTACATTTGGCAAAGCAAGGTCTCTCACCATATCTGTTTTCTCTGCATACTTTTCACTCCAGAAGACATAGCTGTGCCCTACAATCCACACTGTGAACATCTTCAAAGGAGAACTGGATGCACTCAGGAGGTGTCTTTCAGTAGAATGGCAATATGAAAAGAAAGACAGTTTGGAAATGGAGGCATTCATATTTTTTTCAAAACAAAAAGAACTGATTGGCTGTTTCATACCATTCTAGAATAAAAACTAGGCTGTATGTGTAAATTAATAGAAGCATGTTTTGTATTGGTACAAAAAAATGTGTAACCAAAGAACAGTACTATGGATTTGCTGTTAGGTTTGAAAAGTCAAGCACTCTTGCTCTGTGGAATTGAAACATTGTGTGGCGAACTTCTGACCTAACTCCACACAGCAGTGTTCCATGAGCTGTTGCTATGGTAGCAGGCAGAAGTCAAGTTGGGGGAAGGGTACTAGGCAGAAGTCAAGTTGGGGGCAGGGTACTTTTGGAAAAGGGTTGGTTTTCAACCAATAGAAATGTGTGATTACATTTGAAAAAAAGGAGGAAGCACTGAGATTTGAAACTTACATGTATATGTGTGGAAAAATAGAGGGAAAGTTTGCCATTATCTGGTTCTGCTGAGAGGAGAGAGGTGAACACAACAGAGATCCTGGCTCTGATAATCTGCTGTTTGAGTGCCACATTTCTTTCACAACTAACTAATTTTAAAGGTGAGTTTAGAGTTTGAGAGGGGATGTATATGGTAAATTAAGAAATGAATAATAGAAAAGCAATTCTTTTTGTTGAAGTTGTGTTTATTATTTTCTGTTTTGGGAGAAATTTAAATGTGAGGAACATGTAAAATAATATGGACTATGTTTTCACGATAAATTAAGGTGTACTGGAAAAAAAAAGAATAGTTTAAGGGTTTGAGGTTGGACTCAGTAATGCAAATACATTCAGCATCACTAAGGCTGGTTGCCCTTGCTGGAATGTAGGCAGCCACCCAGGTTACACATGGTGGTGGTCTGAAAAAGCAGTTTGGACATGTGCATTTAAGAAAATCAAAAAAGTGGATTCATAATGTGTCAGTCTGTAAAAGTGATTTTCACTTGCCAAAAAAAAAGAGCAGTAAGTGTGCTTTCAAATTGGCAAAGAAATGTCGTTTTGGGACTAATGTGAAAACATGACTCTGTGTGGAAATAGGAATTACAGGCAGAGATTTATTGCGTTTTGCTCTGGTGATTTCACAGTTGCATTAGTAGGAAAAAGGGGGAGCGATTTTTTGGGGGAAGAAGCAGACTCTTAGCACACACCCAGCTGCTTGCCATGTATAATCATGCACAGTATTTACAAGCGAGTGGGGTTTTCAGGTTTCAGTCTGTAATGCAAATACATTCAGCATCACTAAGGCTGGTTGCCCTTGCTGGAGTGTAGGCAGCCACCCAGGTTACACATGGTGGTGGTCTGAAAAAGAAGTTTGGACATGTGCATTTATAGTGAAATGCAATATATTCTGAAAACAGCAAAAATAAGGCAAACATATTTTTTGGAAAAAAATGTAAATATGTGTACTGTATTATAAAATGTTTTAAAAATATTAATACTTTTTTCTTTTTTTTCAGATTGATATAGAAAATTTTCGAAAACTAGAACCATTTTTAAAGCTATTTTTTTAAAAAACAAATGAATAAATATTTTTTTGAGTGAGTATGGTAAGTCAATAATGATAATTGTAGTCTCTCAAGGACCTTGTAATGTGATAATTGATTTTTAGTGTTTTTTTAAAAAAAAAAAAAAAAAAGTACGCGCACCGTACGCGTACGGTAAAAAAAAAAAAAAAGTTTTTAAAAACATATGTAAAAAAAAGATGAAAGATAAGGTTGGCTCTTAAAAGAACCGTTGTGTTCATGCAGGGACAGAGGAAAGAAAGCATGGGAAAATTATTCAAAGCGACAAATGTGCTGATCTATTTTGTTGTTCACTAGGGAAACACTGGTCTCCCTATGGCAAATTAGATCTTGACAAAAGGTGCATCGAATATCAACCCTTCGAAATCGAGGGTTCATTTCCAGAGGGCCAGCAAAAGGAGATTCTCCCCCCACAGATGAAGGGCTCACCTGACCTGCAGAAGAAGGAGTCAGCTCTGCAGATGATGGTCCAGGCTGAGCTGCTGTGGATGTACTTGCTTGTCTTTCTGAAGAGTTACCTCCAAAAAGATGACCATGTGTCCTTCTGTGTACATCCTGGAGGTGTCTCTTCATGGTATGATTCCCAAAGGAATACTTCCTGTCAGGATTACCTCTAGAAAGTACACGCTTACACAGCTTGCAAGTTACTAAGGGTGCATTCACCTTTTGCTGGCCTTCAGGAAAAGTAAAATAATCCCATACATAAGAGGGCTTTTGTTTCCTCGCTCTCTGCCTCAAGACAGTGCTGCTAGTGCTAGCCTCACTCTCAGAAGAGCTCTGCTGTTCTGCCATCGTATCACAAAGACAACCCAGCTCCTTCTCCTAAGGGATCACAAGCAGAAATGAGGGGAATGGGTGTGGTGTAGGAGAGTTCTAGAACTGAAAGTAGTTTCAACCAATCAAAAGTTGTGTTTCATGATCACATGACCTACCGTACGCTTACGGTACGCTTACGGTACGCTTACGGCAAAAGTGCGCATGCGCGTAAAAAAGACACGCGCTTGCGCGCATGCGCATAACAGTCACTCCCCGACACTTCCGTGTAACGTGCGCGTGTAGCGTACACGCGTACGTGTCCCACGCGGAGTACGCGCGGCTACGCAAATTGCGTAACTATACGCAAGCAGCGTAGAAAAATTACGGACGTTACGTGAACCGTACGCTTACCGTGAGCTTACGGTACGCGTACTAAAAAAATAATAAAAAAAATAGAAAAAAAGTACTGCTAATAAATTTTACATGTTTATTTTAAAAAATATATTAAAAAAAACATATTAAAGAATTTTAAAAATTTAATCATAGTCTTTATAAAAGGTAAGAAAATTAAAATAAAAATATGTTAGAAAAAATAGAAGAAAAAAAAAAATTAGCATTTAAAAAACCTTGCAAATTCACTGAAAAAACCATGGGTTTCACACACGTTATAGTTAGGACTTAGCATTTAAAAAACCTTAGAAATTCAGTGAAAAAACCATAGGTTTCACACACGTTATAGTTAGGAATTAGCATTTAAAAAACCTTAGAAATTCAGTGAAAAAAACCATAGGTTTCACACACGTTATAGTTAGCTGGACATTTTACTCGTAAAAAACCATTGAAATTGCCCCGTTATAGTTAGTTAAGCTAACTATAACTCGCGCGCCCGCAATGCACTGCTGATGACGTCACATATTACATCACTCATGACATGGTCAGTGACATCACTCATGACATCACTGATGACATCTCAAATGACATCACTGATGACATCATCCTTGTGATAGAGTGGCAGACCTCCTCTCACCCTAATATAACCTTTGATACACACATACAAAAATAGAGACTAAAATTTACAAAAGAATGGACAAACCAATAACAGTTACAACAACCTCTTCAGTAATTCTAAGATCCACATACACATCCATTCATTCACCAACAGTTCAATACAGTCACTCATACATGTACTCACTTATCATATGTACTCATACACCTATACATCCTGTTACACAATGCCACTTATCCATAGAGCTACTCACACACATAGTCACCCATGCTAATAAAGAATAAAACATACATTTACTTGCATATACAGTTATTCACACACCACCACACTTACTTCTACGGAAACTTACACATACTTAGGTGCCGATCACGATCCTGCAAAAACCGGGTACGAACCGTCGGACGGAGCACAATCTCCGCCCGACGCGTACCCGGTCGTCAATTTTCACAAACAAGGAATTACGATTCGCACGGGTACACCATTACCGTACGAATCGTAAAAAAGCCCGACCGAACAAAAAAACACCTACCAATGCGATCCGGGAAAGCGCCGACCTGACGTCGGGACGCTCGCAGCCAGCCATTCACGACCCAGGAATCACGATTCGCACCGACGTCACCCCGCACGGTGAATATTTTGCGGCAGCCAAAAACTGCCGGGAAATCAGGACGACGCGAACAAGGACCACCAGTACGCGACGGACAGACGACGACGCGAACAAGGAGGACCAGTACGTGACGGACACACAGGACGACGCCACCAAGGAGGACCCGTACGCGACAGGACGACGCGATCAAGGAGGACCCGTACGCGACAGGACGACGCGAGCAAGGAGTACCAGTACGCGACGGACAGACATGGACCCGAACCTACGAGTCATCCCTGCCCTCATAGCAGTACACCTCCTCTACAGGTTACGACGCAGACGCCGCAGAAGGTCAGAATAACTAAGGGAGGGGGGAAAGTGGGGTGGGGTGGGGGTGGCACGACCAGGGCAGGCCACAAAACAACCACATAAGTCACACACCACACATGGCCTGGACATACCTGACTCCCATGCCCTGGTCACCACGAGGGGGTGGGGGCGTGTCCTGATAAGCCAGCGACCGCCACAACGGAAGTCCGTCACCATGCGAACCGGCAACACAACCAGACAGGTACGTCCCGTACCCACGCCTGAAGAGCGTGGATACGAGTCGGACCACGCCCACACACGTCACCCCAACAATGGCGGGACGGATCGCACCCACGTGGCAAAGGCCTGGGTACGGGCCGCACAAACATCACATAGCGTGGGGACGGACATGTACGGACCCTACCCCCACCCCGTATGCAAGGAGCGTACCCCCCAGCCCAACAGTGTAAGTACGACCCGTACCCCCACCCGCGTATGCATGGAGCGTACCCCCCAGCCCAACAGTGTAAGTACGACCCGTACCCCCACCCGCGTATGCATGGAGCATACCCCCCATGCCAACAGTGTAAGTACGACTCGAACCCTCACCCGCGTATGCAAGGAGCGTACCCCCCAGCCCAACAGTGTAAGTACGACCCGTACCCCCACCCGCGTATGCATGGAGCGTACCCCCCAGCCCAACAGTGTAAGTACGACCCGTACCCCCACCCGCGTATGCATGGAGCGTACCCCCCATGCCAACAGTGTAAGTACGACTCGAACCCTCACCCGCGTATGCAAGGAGCGTACCCCCCAGCCCAACAGTGTAAGTACGACCCGTACCCCCACCCGCGTATGCATGGAGCGTACCCCCCAGCCCAACAGTGTAAGTACGACCCGTACCCCCACCCGCGTATGCATGGAGCGTACCCCCCAGCCCAACAGTGTAAGTACGACCCGTACCCCCACCCGCGTATGCATGGAGCGTACCCCCCATGCCAACAGTGTAAGTACGACTCGAACCCTCACCCGCGTATGCAAGGAGCGTACCCCCCAGCCCAACAGTGTAAGTACGACCCGTACCCCCACCCGCGTATGCATGGAGCGTACCCCCCATGCCAACAGTGTAAGTACGACTCGAACCCTCACCCGCGTATGCAAGGAGCGTACCCCCAGCCCAACAGTGTAAGTACGACCCGTACGCCCACCCGCGTATGCATGGAGCGTACCCCCCAGCCCAACAGTGTAAGTATGACCCGTACCCCCACCCGCGTATGCATGGAGCGTACCCCCCATGCCAACAGTGTAAGTACGACTCGAACCCTCACCCGCGTATGCAAGGAGCGTACCCCCCAGCCCAACAGTGTAAGTACGACCCGTACCCCCACCCGCGTATGCCTGGAGCGTACCCCCCAGCCCAACAGTGTAAGTACGACCCGTACCCCCACCCGCGTATGCATGGAGCGTACCCCCACCACACCAGTGTAAGTATGACCCGTACCCCCACCCGCGTATGCATGGAGCGTACCCCCCAGCCCAACAGTGTAAGTACGACCCGTACCCCCACCCGCGTATGCATGGAGCGTACCCCCACCACACCAGTGTAAGTAGACTCGTACCCTCACCTCGAATGCATTGAGCGTACCCCCACCGTGTATGTTCCAAGCGTACATATCCTGAAATCGGAGGTGTTTGTGCAGAGTCCACCCAGCAGTGCCCTGAGACAGGAGGGGTGTGTGCAGAGTCCTCCCAGCAGTGCCCTGAGACAGGAGGGGTGGGTGCCTATCACTCCCAGCAGTGCCCTGAGACAGGAGGGGTGGGTGCAGAGTCCTCCCAGCAGTGCCCTGAGACAGGAGGGGTGGGTGTGGAGTCCTCCTAGCAGTGCCCTGAGACAGGAGGGGTGGGTGTGGAGTCCTCCCAGCAGTGCCCTGAGACAGGAGGGGTGGGTGCCTATCACTCCCAGCAGTGCCCTGAGACAGGAGGGGTGTGTGCAGAGTCCTCCCAGCAGTGCCCTGAGACAGGAGGGGTGTGTGTGGAGTCCTCCCAGCAGTGCCCTGAGACAGGAGGGGTGGGTGCAGAGTCCTCCCAGCAGTGCCCTGAGACAGGAGGGGTGTGTGTGGAGTCCTCCCAGCAGTGCCCTGAGACAGGAGGGGTGGGTGCAGAGTCCTCCCAGCAGTGCCCTGAGACAGGAGGGGTGGGTGTGGAGTCCTCCCAGCAGTGCCCTGAGACAGGAGGGGTGGGTGTGGAGTCCTCCTAGCAGTGCCCTGAGACAGGAGGGGTGGGTGCCTATCACTCCCAGCAGTGCCCTGAGACAGGAGGGGTGTGTGCAGAGTCCTCCCAGCAGTGCCCTGAGACAGGAGAGGTGGGTGCCTATCACTCCCAGCAGTGCCCTGAGACAGGAGGGGTGGGTGCAGAGTCCTCCCAGCAGTGCCCTGAGACAGGAGGGGTGGGTGTGGAGTCCTCCTAGCAGTGCCCTGAGACAGGAGGGGTGGGTGTGGAGTCCTCCCAGCAGTGCCCTGAGACAGGAGGAGTGGGTGCCTATCACTCCCAGCAGTGCCCTGAGACAGGAGGGGTGTGTGTGGAGTCCTCCCAGCAGTGCCCTGAGACAGGAGGGGTGTGTGTGGAGTCCTCCCAGCAGTGCCCTGAGACAGGAGGGGTGTAACACATGTGTGTGAGGCCAGAATTATCCACATGCATACTGGCTACAAGGGAACATGTCCCCATGAACTCATGTCAACAGACTCCACACACAAGTACAGTGATCACCAAGGATGCCACGATTGTTACAGGTGGAGACATGGCCCTGCATGCATGGCCAAAGTAGAAGGGCTCCGTCACACACACAGCTCATGTAGACACAGCTCTGCGCTAAACATTGGGAACACCCTGCAGGGAAGAAAGCTGGGTACACAGAGGAAGGAATATACCCTGGGACAAGTGCACCATGCAGTAACTGCTTACATGAACAAAGAAAGTTAGCCAACACCTTGTGATGGCACACAGATCCCAGGGTCCCACCAATGAGCAGTACACTACTACACATCCCACACACCCAAACCCTTACACACCACCCAAAACCATGTAGCAGCCCCACCAACACCAATACCAGCATAGCAGTAGTGTGATAATGAAAAAAAAATTAAGCTTTATTCAGCATGAGCACAATGTCCGTGGATCGCAGGCAGTTCAATCTTCACAAAGCCCATAGGGCAGTCAATGATTCTCAGCTGGATGGGGGACACAGTGGGATGCGTGTCCCCTACCTTGCCTGCACAGTCAAATGGCATCGTCTTCCACACTGGTGAGGGCATCAGGGGGGGGAAGCAACAGGCACCGCAGGGGCATCAGGGCAAAGGGGCGGCGTTGTGGGTGCAGGGATGGAGGACTCCACCACAGGGGGTGGGGCAGGGCCAAAGGCGGAGGCCAGGATGGCACTACACACCTATGCAAGGTCCTCCAGGGAGTCCCCTGCACCCGAAGGGACCTCAGGCCCCAAGGAGGGGGGGGGGTCAGAGGGATGGGTCGCAGCGCCACTGGGGGAGGGTGGAGACAGGGGGGGAGACTCAACCACTCTGACCGGGGACCTCCTTGACCGCTTGCGTGGTGGTGTAACCGTGGGGCTCAGGGACAGAGCGGCCATGAAGGAGTCCTTGGGGGAGATGTGGCCAGGAGAGCTGAGGGGAGGGGATTTGGAGGGAGTGGACTGGGTGGAATGCGGACTCCCACTATGGCTGCGTGTCACACGTTTGCCCCCCGACCCAGTGGGTGTGCCTACCTCACCCTGTGTGTGCGTGTCAGGAGGAGTGCGGTGGACCTTCCCTGCTGGTGTGGTGCCCGTGTCCGTTGATGTGGGTGCATGCCGACGTCTGGGTGTACGTGGGACAGGCATGGGAGTGGGAAGTGTGGATGGGGCAGGGGTAGGTGGGGGGAGGTCGCGCTGCAGGAGACCCACTGCTGCAGTCAGTGTGGAGTCTATGGACCTCAGCAAGTTGCGTTGGTCAGCCTGCGATGAATGAATGCCCTCCAAGAAAGCCTCGATGTTGGTGAGGGTTTTGCCGTGGGCATGGAGGACATTAAGGATCGCAGCCTGACCAACCTGCAGTTGCCGCTGGATGTCCACAGACTCTGCATTGGCGGCAGCAGTGGAGACAGGGGCAGGGGGTGCGGTGCCTGGCAGGAAGGAGACATGCTGTGACCGGGCACGCTGGGAAGGGACACGAGCAAGTGGGAGGCGGCTGATGGAAACTGAGGGGGCGGTGCGAGGTGTTGTTCCGCTGTCAGCTGCTGGTGCAGCCTCCGCCCACTCGGAGACATCCTCCTCGGACCTGTCAGCTTCGTAGTCTGATGTGCCAGTCGACAGGTCCTCGGCCACACTCTCCTCCGCCTCTGTCCCACTCGATGTGCCAGACCCGATGTCACGGCTGGCACTGGTGCTCGGTCCCACCGCCTGGTCTGTGTCCATGTCTCCCTCTGTGTCCCCCGACGATGCTGTGGGCAGGGTGGAGAGACAGAAATTAATCAGACACCTGTACACATCTGTCACATGAGTCCAATCTACATAGGTAACATTGCATAGCCTGAAAAGGAAGATCCCTAACATCTACTGAACAGGGTACCGATGTAGGGCATGAAACACACAGTTGGTTGAGCCACCATGCCACTGAAATACCATGGAGAGCATGAGACAATAGCTAAAGACAGGAAACGGAGTCTGACATAGCACCCAGGCCCTGGGGACAATCCAGCACTGCATCTGCACCACACAGCGTTGGCGAAAATACCGATGACCAGGGACCATATCCATGAACTTGAGACACATGCTGCATAGGTAATGCTGAAAACATGCCCAACATGACTCGGTCACTGCACATTGCGTGTGTGTCCAGACACATCACACACTGCCCAGACCCAGCAAGTGGAAATCAGGATTTGACACATAGGCATTGCCCGCCCCAACAAGACCCTACACGAGGCAAATTGTTGAGACACAGGTGGCACCAACATCTCATAGTCTGGGTGATACACACAGGGGCAGGCAAAAAGCAAGATTGGACGCCAAACAGCCAAGGTGCGCCTGTACAAATAATGAGGTACCAGTGCCCATCCTCAGATGAGTATAACAAGACACACAGGCACTGGCAACTGTGAGTATGAAGAAGGACAATCAGGTCAGGCTGCACAGTGGACACCTGTACAAAATAGCACGTCAATATACATGGTGACAGGGGACAATGGCACAGAGCACAACCTACGCTGTAGACACTGAGATTGGCCACGTTCATGATGACACATACACCACTGAGGAAGAGCTGCCCCAGGGGACAGTAGTGGGCACACAACTACATGCTACTGAATGGTAATGACTGCAACACACGTCACCATCCCTGCAATATGTGTATCGCACACTCATGCACATCATGTCACAGGCCACTACATAGGACATGCGCGCTGTAAGGCATGACACATGAGAGACCAACTCCCATGTCTGGAGTCAGCATCAGTGCCAACTGACATGGAACCCACATGCAGTGAACTTGACAGTGCACAGGCAAGGTCCCACAACCGGTTACACACCACCCCCACACATGATGCTACAGTCATTGTTCTCGTGGACAAAGCGCCAGCCTACATTACCTTGTGAAGGAGTGACTACACACAGACCAGGGAACACATTGCAAGGAGGGGAAGGGTGGCAGGGGCACAGCGCTATACTGGGGCAAACAGGATCTGCACAGCACCTTTAAACACTGCCAGTGAATTCATGCTACTGTGCCCTTACAAATGCCGGTGACACACAACAAACACACATGTACCTACCCCCTTCCGGCTGCTGCATCGCCTGTAAGCGCCTCTCCAGGTCTGGAAAGACCACCGGCAGCACACGCCTGTGGAGGTGGCTCAGACGGCGGCGGCCGCGGTTCTTGTGGCTCTCAGGTGAGTCCCCCAGCAGGAGCCGTGCAATCCTCCGCGCCCAGCACCGGATATCCTGCCAGCGTTTCCTCACCTGGGGCAGGCTCCGCCTCCGACCATCCACACCCCTCACGGCACTGACGGCGGTCAGCCAGATCTGCTCCTTGGCAGTGGCGCCTACCTGTGAGGAGGAACAAGTGACACCACATCAATACACCAGCCACATGTCACAGAGAGACATATGGGTACAAATTAGCTGGTTACAACACGGCATGTCATGCAGCCAACGCATTGCACCTTTGTCATAGGGACATGATCCTCTGGGGAGGGAAAAAGCAGTACGTGCCACAGTGGGTACACAGGTGGAATGATGGCAATGTCACAATCAATGATCAAGGCTCACACTGTGCATCACACCCACCCCTCCTGTCTCAGACTGGGTCCAAGTCTGGTCGACTCCATTGCCTTGTTTTTTGATAACAAGATCAAAACTATCTATGCCTCATTTCTTTCTCGGACAGCCGTTCATGTCTGCCATACCACCAATATGAGTCAAACTAGTCCCTCGCCTCAACAGAATAACATTCCTTTATTAACGGAGTTTGATCCCATAACAAGCATCGAAGTCAGGGAGAGCCTAGTAAGGGTTAAGTCTGGCTCCCCCGCCGATCCCTTTCCTCCCCGCTCCTGTGCCAAAATTTTACCTTTATTTGTGGATACCTTAACCGTTGTTTTCAACCAGTCTCTTAATCAAGCCACATTCCCCCGAAGATGGAAACAGGCACAGGTGAAGCCCATTCTTAAAAAACCCTCGGCTGACCCTAGCCTGCCAGCCAACTATCGTCCTATCTCTTTGCTCCCCTACTTTGGGAAGGTCCTGGAGCTCTTAGTTAATAAACGTCTCACGACCTATCTAGAGACCCACAGGCTCCTCGATCCCTCCCAATCAGGCTTCCGTGCGGCTCATAGCACGGAGACCACACTTATTGAGGTAGTGGACAATATCAGACTGGCCCTGGATCGCCGAGAGTCGGCAATCCTGGTCCTTTTGGACCTGTCGGCAGCATTCGACACAATCTCCCACAGTATTCTCAAACATCGTTTGTGGGAGATTGGTGTCAGAGGGAGGGCCCTGGACTGGTTTGCGAGCTATCTGGCGGATCGTTTTACTAAGGTTTCTGTGGACGGGATTACCTCCCGTTCCTACCCAGTAACGGTCGGGGTCCCGCAGGGCTCGATCCTCAGCCCAATGCTGTTTAATGTTTACCTAGCCCCGTTGGCCGACATCATCAGGTCTTATGGTTTTGACACCCTATCATATGCCGATGATACTCAGCTGTTAGTGACTTGTGATCCTGACCAGTCTGATGTCCAAACACGTTTCAAGAGCTGTTTAATTAAGATCAATGACTGGATGCATTTAAACAGGCTTCAGCTTAACGGTGGGAAGACCGAGGTAATCCTATTCGGGAAGGCTGAAAAGTTCTGGACCTGTGACTGGTGGCCTCCAGAGCTGGGTACCTGCCCTACGCCCAAGCTCGCAGTGCGTAACCTGGGTATTACAATTGATAATTCTTTATCTCTGAAAACCCACGTAAATCAAGTGCTGGGGACCTGTTTTGGCATCATGCGTCTGCTACGCAAGATTTTTAAATGGCTACCCATAGAGGCCAGGAAACCTCTGGTCCAGGGTCTAATCATCAGTCGTTTAGATTATGGCAATGCCTTATTTACAGCACTCAACCAGGATCAACTCTGCAAACTACAGATTCTCCAGAACACGGCCGCGAGGCTTGTTCTGGACCTCCCTCCACGCACTCCCTCTGCTCCCATTTTGAATACCCTACATTGGTTGTCAATTCGCCAAAGAGGGCGCTTTAAAATCCTATGCCTTACGCATAAGCTGATGCAAGGCACCGGCCCTCTATACTTGGCAAAAAAACTTCAAAGGTACGTCCCAGGACGCTCGCTGCGGTCCAGCGCTAGACCTCTACTTGTCCAACCCCGTGTCCGGACTGCCCGCAATGGAGGTCGCTCTTTTTCATACCAGGCTCCCACGCTATGGAATAGACTTCCTTTGGATTTACTTTCCATAACCGACCATCTACTTTTTCGCAGAAAGCTGAAAACCTGGCTCTTTTCCCAAC
The DNA here is from genome assembly GCF_964204655.1 of Triturus cristatus. Taxonomy (NCBI): domain Eukaryota; kingdom Metazoa; phylum Chordata; class Amphibia; order Caudata; family Salamandridae; genus Triturus; species Triturus cristatus. The sequence continues at coordinate 886,919,780 of NC_140583.1, forward strand.
AAGCTTAGGCACATCAATATAACGTCACTGTCCAGTCTCTTTGTCTTGGTTGCGAGCGCCCTGCGACCTTTGGTGATTTGTGCGCTATATAAAAATCTTTGACATTGACATTGACATTGACATTGACAGGGCACTGCTGTGAGTGATAGGCCCCCACCCCTCCTGTCTCAGGGCACTGCTGTGAGTGATAGGCCCCCACCCCTCCTGTCTCAGGGCACTGCTGTGAGTGATAGGCCCCCACCCCTCCTGTCTCAGGGCACTGCTGTGAGTGATAGGCCCCCACCCCTCCTGTCTCAGGGCACTGCTGTGAGTGATAGGCCCCCACCCCTCCTGTCTCAGGGCACTGCTGGGAGACATCAGGCACCCCCCCCTGGGACCCCCCCGACAGTACATGGCATGTGTGTTACACCTGGACGCAATGGCAGAAGTCACAGTCACAACATAGGGACAGTCTGTGGCAGTGGCCTATGCACTCACCTGATACCCTGGTCGCCCATACAGCATGGAGTACTGTGGGAGGATCACATCCAGCAGAGCCATGTTCTCCTCCAGGGTGAATGGCTGTGTCCTCTCCACAGCCCTTGACATGGTTCCAGGGAATCAGTAGCAGCAGCTGGGTCGACAAATGCAAAGATGTGCAGGCAAGTGCTCCCTAATGGGACCTGGCTGCCTTATATGTGCCCTTCTGCCCAGTCTCATGCACAGGAGTACAGAGTGATTGGTCACTCACATTTGCATCCTATGTTTCCACCAATCCCTTCAAACCTAGCAGTCTGTGGGTTCTCTATCGGTTTCATTCTCCTGCATGATGTCAGCCCCACAAACACATTGCAACAAAGTAGAAGAATTCCAACTGACTTCTGCTGTGCACCTTCCAGAACAATTTCGAATTTTGAACTTGGTCTCCATGACAACCAGCATGCATGTAGGCCTTAATACTTGTCCCCTATGTAATTTGGAGCATCACACACAGGTACGGTGCGTTTCGGGGCCCTAGGGCACCCCAAATGCATGGCAACGGCCCGTACATGCATGCCTACGCTCACTATCACTATGGGTCTGCACGCGTATGCGTACCCGTAGTGGTACGGACCGTACACACGCATGTACGCTCACTATCACTATGGGTCTGCACGCGTATGCGTACCCGTAGTGGTACGGACCGTACACACGCATGTACGCTCTCTATCACTATGGGTCTGCACGCGTATGCGTACCCGTAGTGGTACGGACCGTACACACGCATGTACGCTCTCTATCACTATGGGTCTGCACGCGTATGCGTACCCATAGTGTTACGGACCGTACATACGCATGTACGCTCTATATCACTATGGGTCTGCACGCGTATGCGTACCCGTAGTGTTACGGACCGTACACACGCATGTACGCTCTATATCACTATGGGTCTGCACGCGTATGCGTACTCCTAGTGATAGTGAGCGTACATGCGAGTGTACGGTCCGTACCACTACGGGTACGCATACGCGTGCAGACCCATAGTGATAGTGAGCGTACATGCGTGTGTACGGTCCGTACCACTACGGGTACGCATACGCGTGCAGACCCATAGTGATAGGGCCGTACACACGCATCTACGCTCACTATCACTATGGGTCTGCACGCGTATGCGTACCCGTAGTGGTACGGAACGTACACACGCATCTACGCTCACTATCACTATGGGTCTGCACGCGTATGCGTACCCGTAGTGGTACGGACCGTACACACGCATCTACGCTCACTATCACTATGGGTCTGCACGCGTATGCGTACCCGTAGTGGTACGGACCGTACACACGCATGTACGCTCACTATCACTATGGGTCTGCACGCGTATGCGTACCCGTAGTGCTACGGACCGTACAAATGCCTGTACGCTCGCCATCACGATGGGTACACATACGGCAGCACTCCCACAGTGATTTGGGAACATGCACAGGCCCTCTCAGCAGCAGTACGGCGGTTTTTACACATCACTGTGGTGATAGGCGACACACATGTAGGAATAGGGCGGACATACTTGTCCATGGATGGACATACTTGTCCAGGAATGGACATCAAGGCATCGTCTGTGCATTACTACATGTGTGGGGCACAGGTGTCACAGGCTGTGATGTGGAACATGCCTCCTGAGTGGAGAAGGCACCAGATGTATGATGAGATGTGTACATGTGTACTGTGTGAGGGTGCAATGTGTGCCAGGCATGCCCTTGACTCCTTTGACATGTGTGCATGTGGGACTGCGCACTTGGGGTGAGCGTCACTGGCATGGCACGGACACCAACACACGGAAGTGTCCCATGATGCCCGGTACAGGGGTCATGACACATGACTTGTCACTACCCACAGTGCACAATGTGACTATGTCATATATGTGTCCGGGATTTACATCAGGTTGATGTTGTAGCACCCTCAAAAGCTGCAGCCGTTGCAGCAACCAACATGTGGCTGTGTGTAGATTGTCATTGCACACTGTTCCCAACACCATGCCACATGTGTTATCGGATGTGAGGTGCACATGTATGCATGGGACACGGAGTAGCGTGACAAGGCCATGTCAGCAAACTCACAAGGAATGTGTGGTGAGTCATGACATGTGCACCTTCATGGCAAGGTGTGTGGGCTGGACTAGTGTAATGTCATGTGACCTGTGGCTCCAGTGTTCCGCTACCAGTCTCTGCAATCGGCATCACACTTCTGCTGATGTGTGGGTGTATGTCACTCCTGTCTTGCGTCGGGCAGTGCACTTGCACTGGGACACAGCTATTTCCATGGCGTGGCATGGGGAGGTTCTCAATCACCGTGTGTAGCTGGGTCTTGGAAGGAGTGTCACCTTGCATCCATACGTGTCCTGGGCATGTGGCACATGCCTGACTCCCTATGTGGCATGTGTGTATTGCCAGATTTACATGTGCTCAGTAGACATGAGTTGTTCTCGTAGTGCACTCACTCTTCCTTGTCACTTCCAAATTACTGCAGAGCGCCTCCTGTTGCCCGAAGAATTCCAGACTTGGCTACCATGCAGGAGAATGACAGGATCCGGCTCTACCGCTTCACCCAACCGTTGATTCTGGAGCTGACGGCGAGACTGGCACCACACCTGCAACCGCAGCACAGGCATCCTACGGCACTGACACCCCAGCTGAAGGTAATGGCTGCCCTACATTTTCTGGCCACGGGTACCTTCCAAAATACCATAGCTCATGTTGATGGCATGTCCCAGAGCATGTTCAGCGGTGTGCTGCATGATTTCTTGGAGGCCATGTTGATTCACCTGGATGACTTCATCAAGTTCCCAACCCCTGAACAGATGACTGAGGTCAAGCGTGGATTCTATGCCCTGGGAGGGATGCCCCATGTCATTGGGTCCATAGATGGGACACATGTAGGTTTGGTACCACCACACGCACGGGAGGTGGCGTACCGCAATCGGAAGCACTACCACTCCATCAATGCCCTTGTGGTGTGTCTGTCCAATATGGTGATTTCACATGTCTGTGCTCGTTTCCCAGGATCAGCACACGATGCCTACATCATGAGGCGTAGCGGGATGCCTGATATGATGATGCAGCTGCGCAACGAACGGGCATGTGTTGTTGGTGGGTACAGTCTGTCTGTCCTGTATTCTGTATAGCCGACCAGCACGACCGCTACACCAGTTCTAACGATGTCCATGTGCTTCCCATGTAGGGGACGCTGGCTATCCCAACATGCCTTGGCTGCTGACACCTCTCCGCAACCCCATCACGCCGGCCCAGCTCCGCTATAACACCGCCCATGGCCGGACAAGGCGAGTGATAGAGAGGACGTTTGGCATGCTGAAGAGCCGATTCCGGTGCCTCCACAAGACCGGCGTTGCACTCCCTTATGCCCCGGCGAAGGTCTGCAAGATCTTCATGGTCTGCTGCATGCTGCACAACATGGCAGTTGAAAGAGCTGTGCCACTCATCCTGAATCAACATGACGAGGACCATCCACCCGTGGAGGACGAAGGGCTTGGCAATGGGGCTAGTGATGTGGAGGATGTGGAGCCGCAAGAGGACATCCGGACTCGGCTCATACGCGACTTCTTTGCTTAGTGGTGAGTACCAGGGTCTGAGTGTGCACGCATTGGTCCCCGTGTGGCATGCGTTGTGATGTGTGTCTCCACCTGCATGTATGGCACGTGGGTCAGAGGTGTGTGTGGGTGTGTCACTGGAGTGATGGTGGCAGTGATGGTAGTATTTCCCCAGTCATAATTGTGACCTAGCATGTTGTCATCCATACATGTGTCGAGTAACTGCACATGCAAGTGGCTGTGCTTTTTGTGGCTGACTTCTTGTGTGTCTCTCTTCCCCAGGTACCTGCGCATGCCGTTTGCTGGTTGCATTGTTGTGGCACTGCTATTCCTCATGGACATGACATTGTGGGCTGACTCAGCGTTACAGGCACGGACACGTTTGGAAGTCTCCATGGGGTAAGGGATGCATCTGGGGTGTATTGGGTGTGGCAGTTGTTCACGATGTGTGCACACTGCCCCGGTCGGGGTTTGGTTCCTCTGCAGACATGTGGCATCCCCATGGGACACGACATGCAGCTGGGTACACCTGAATAGATGGGCTGCCTGGTTGTCAGTCATCAGTGATGGGATAGTGGATTGTGATGATGGCATCAATGTGTGTGACACTGCCCTCGGACACATACGGTTAACATTGTCTTGACATGGCGTGGGACTTCCACATCAGCGGATGTATGGTGTATGGCAGGCTCTCCGTGAGCAGCTGTGGGTGTTTAGCTGTTAGCCGATGCTTGTGTGCCAGTTCCATGGCTATCATGCATTTGTGCTGCAGAAGGGGGGTGCCAGTGTTGGAGCCACATGTTACTCCACATGATGTGTTCATGTGTACTTCAAGTTGCCTCTGCAATCCCAAAAACATGACTAATAAAGGTGTCCCTATGCCTCCAAGGTGCCTCTTCTCAGTCAATGCTGGTGTGTTGGCACGGTGCATCCTGCATGTCTGGCATGGTATTCCCTGATTGTGGCTCTGTGTCAATGTGTCGAGTGGCAAGATGCAAGCTGTGTGTGTGTGCTGAGACTGTGTATTGGGCATGATGTCCATGACTGTGTGGGTATTGTGACATGTGCCATCCCCATGCATCCAACGTTGTCCATGACCCCATTCTCTGCATCCACCGGACTGAAGCTTGCAGGACATGGTTCTGCCACCTGTCTACACATACCTGGGTGCCCCCCAGGACACGGGCCAGGATCCCTGACCTCTGCGCATGACTGTTGCTGGACTCAATGTGTCTGTCAGCACGGTTGTTCGGCCACCCCCTCAGCTGGTTCTGACCATCACGGGTGTGTATGGTGCTCCATGTCTGTCTTGCCTAATAAACTGTGACCCATGTGTCCTGTGCCAGACTCAGGCCCCAGGGTGTGGATGGTTGAAGTGAACAGATGACTCAGGCATGTTTAGACTGTACAAGACACATGTTAGGTAATAATGCTACCAGCAGGCATCTACTCTTAATAGTGTGATTTATTATTGGGGGGGGGGGGACAAAGTGAGGGGCTTTCCGGGATTAGGGAATCCAAAGTTCAGTAGGGGAGTTGGTGTCCTTGCCATTGGAAATCCTCAGAGTCCATGCCACAGTCTTTGTCAACATTGGTCAGCCAGTGACCAGCAGGGCCATGTGGCAGAGAATGTCTCTTGATGCTGTGATGCTGTTGCTCCAGTGGGCCAGGTGCCAGGCCAGGTGTCCTGGGAGATGGTGATGTAGCAGCCACCCTCACGGTCCTTTCCGTGGACGACCCGGCTTCCTGCGGGGAACGTGAAAAAAGCACTCCCCAAAAGCACAGATGTAGTCCTCTCGAGGAGGTTTCAAATGTTATAATAACATTTGAAACCTCCTCGAGAGGACTACATCTGTGCCCGAGGGACACACCCCAAGTTTTGGGGAGTGCTTTTTTCACGTTCTACTCACTCTTTTTCGGAAAGCGAGACCTTGGTGCACGAAACAACCAATCAACAACCAAAGTACCACTACGCAGTGCGTGTACTACATACCCCGTTTTGTTCCTGCGGGGAACCTCAGCAGCAGGCCGTGACGACGTCTGGGATGCTCCGTCGGATGTTTCCTCCTCCTCCTCATGATCCCTCCCTGTGGGTGGTGATGTTCTCCGCCTTCTGGCACAGGGAGGGTCGGCCATGGTGTCGGCCATCCGACGGAGTTCAGCGTGAATCCCCTGGGACGCCGTCACTTGCTCAGCCTGTCTGTCCTCCATCCTCCGTTGGTGTACCTGTAGACAGGCTATTAGCTCCGCATGTTGCTGGGCCTGCTGGACCTTGATCCCCTCGAGGACGGACACAACCTGGGCCATGACCGTGGTGTCCTGCCGGTATGAGTCCAGGATGTTACGGACATGTGAAAATACCGGATCCCCAGCCAACTGGTCAGGCTCGCGCCTCCGCCGTCCTCCACTCCCACCACCCCTGCCCACTTGCGTCTGGCCTGCACTTGTGGGAACATCGGGTCTCCGGGACCCCTGAGGGGTGGCATTGGCGTTGTCGCCTGCCTCCTCCTGGGTGCCCGGGACACCGTGTCCCTCCTGGCGAGCCTGGCTGCATTGTGGTGTTGGGGCAGGAATCCTGGGTGTCTCCTGGGATGTGGCAGGAGTGGGGGTGGTGGTTGGCACGGTTGTACCTGATGCAGGTGCTGCAGGTGGTTGGACACCAGAGGGGCCAGGTCGGTCGGGGTCGTCCGCAGAGTGGTGAGAGTGGTCGCTGCCGGTGGGATCGGTCTCCTGCAGATCCGGGTCCTGTGAGTGTTCCCCCCCAGTGTTGGGGGGTGCAGCACGACGTTGACCTGTGTGTGAGAGAGAAAATGTTAATTTTGATCCATGCAACATCCATGTTTCATCCGTTACAAAGTTGGCACATTTCCTCTTGGAATTAGGATCTGTCTTGCATTCCACTCACAGTGCACTTGTGCATGGGTGTGTCCCTTGGGCACCAATTTGGCCCCTTTAACTATGTGTGGCACAGTCTTACTTGCTGCGTCAAGTGTGACTGCAGTCAGCAGTGGAGTGTGCATGTGTGGCGAGCCATGCATTTGCGCCTTCCTTGTAGCACTGTACATGTGCACATGGAGTGGATCCACACACTTATATGATGCAGGTGGCTGTCCTTGTGCTCGTGTACAGGTTGTGACATGGCCCTGCGTTTTGCCATGATGAAGAGGGGGGGTTCTGGCACTGGCCACCCTTGTCTACATGCACGCAGTCCACCTGCTGACGAGCAGACATTCCCACACACCAAAGGACTGATTTGCTCTCCCTGTGTCTCCCTCCTTCTCTGTCCCCCTCTCCCTCCCTCTCTGTCCCCCTCTCCCTCCCTCTGTGTGTCAGCCTCCTCCCTCTGTCCATCTTCCTGTGTCTCCCTCCCTCTCTGTCCCCCTCTCCCTCCCTCTCTGTCCCCCTCTCCCTCCCTCTGTGTGTCAGCCTCCTCCCTCTGTCCGTCTCCCTCCCTCTCAGTCCCCCTCTCCCTCCCTCTGTGTCCCCCTCTCCCTACCTCTCTGTCCCCCTCTCCCTCCCTCTCTGTCCCCCTCTCCCTCCCTCTCTGTCCCCCTCTCCCTCCCTCCGTGTGTCAGCCTCCTCCCTCTGTCCGTCTCCCTCCCTCTCTGTCCCCCTCTCCCTCCCTCTCTGTCCCCCTCTCCCTCCATCTCTGTCCCCCTCTCCCTCCCTCTGTCCCCCTCTCCCTCCCTCTCTGTCCCCCTCTCCCTCCCTCCGTGTGTCACCCTCTGTCACCTTGGCCCAGCTTCCTGGGCACACACTGTTGGCAGATCTTTGAGTGTCCCTTGGCCTGTTGATGTGAGTTTGTTTCTGATCTCCAGGCACCCATTTTGTCTGCTGTGTGTCTGTGCGCTGCTGCTGTGGTGGTGTGTGCTGCCACTCTTTCACAATGTTGGCTGTTCATTAGCTGCTGTCATGTGCAAAACAGTGCCTTCACCCCCATGTGTTGATGCAAGGCGTCCGCCATTTGCTGGCAAGTCATTCCTGTGTTGGGACACAGTGTTTGTCTGGCTGTGACCTAGGCCATATGGGCAGAGGGCATTGTTGTCTGCTTTGGAGTCGCACTATGTGATTTTTTTGTGCCCAGCCTCCCGCCATCCGGGTTACCGTGTCATGTGTTGTTGTCTTCTGTGGCCTGTGACTTGACATTGTCCAGCTGGGTGCATGGGGCATGGTGGCAGCAGTGGCATGTGCCTGCTCATGGAGTGTGGTTGAGTCATGCTATGGCTTGTGGTGGTTGCGTGCCTGTTAGTAATTTTGGTTGTGGTTGCAGTTCCCCCCATGTGAGGTGCGTTGTTTGTGTACTCACCCGGGTCTCGGAGTCCTTCTACTCCTTCAACTGCCTCCACCGGCAGTATGGCCATCACCCTCTCCTCCCAGGGATGGTACTGTACGGGTCTGCGGGAGGGCCCTCCTCCGGTGGCGTTGGCCTGGTCGTGTTCCTCCTGCCTCTTGGCTCTGACCCTCCTCCGCAGATCGTACCACCTGTTCTGGCAATCCTGCTTGGTCCTCCTGGTGTCCGCAACGGCATTCACAGCATCGACGATGGTCTGCCACATGGCTGTTTTGGCTGCCTGGCTGGTGCTTCTGACCAATGTTCCAAAGATCTGTGGCTCAACTCTGAGGATTTGATCAACAAGGACCTCCAACTCTCGGTGACTGAACTTTGGATTCTTGGTAGTGGGCATGGTGAGGGGTGTGGGTGGGGATGGTGTGGGTGTGGGGGGGGTGTGGATGTTGGGGGGGGTGTGGATGGTTGTGTGTGTGTGTGAATGTGATGAGAGGGTGTTTGTGAGGGTGGTCGTGTGAAGGTGTGCAAGTGTAAGGTGTGGTGTAGCTTGTAGTCTGGTTCTGTGGTGTCTGGCAGCAGTGAGTCTGTTGCAAAGGCTCATGGTTTGTGTGTGTGGGCCCTTTTTATTGGTCCATGGGTGGGTGTGGCAGTGTTTGAATTTTGGGTGGGTGTGTTATAAGGAGTGGTGGTGTATTGGGCCTCTGTTTGTTTTTGACAGTTGCAGGTCAGTGATTGTGTTATTTTAGTGGTTGTTGGCCATGTTTAGTGGCTGTGTGCCTTTCGAATGGTGTATTCTTGTGTTGTTTTGTTTTGTCCTTGTTGTGTACGTGCGTTTTGAGCGTGTGTACGGTGTGTACATGGGCCATTTGGTTGTACGATTATGTCCTTGTGTGTGGCTTTGTACGACTCGTACATGCGGTTGTGATGTTGGGGCATGGGGTGCGCTCCGTACTTAGGAGGTTGTGTTGGGGGTGCGCCAGGAACGTACTGGGGTGTAGGTACACGGGGGGTATGACACGTACTGGGGTGGGGGTGTGGCTCGAACGTACTGGGGTGTAGGTACACGGGGGGTATGACACGTACTGGGGTGGGGGTGTGGCTCGAACGTACTGGGGTGTAGGTTCACGGTGGTACGACACGTACTGGGGTGGGGGTACGACTGGAACGTACTGGGGTGTACATGGACGGTGGTACGACACGTACTAGGGTGGGGGGGTGTACATTGACGGTGGTACGACACGTACTGGGGTGGGGGTACGACTGGAACGTACTGGGGTGTACATGGACGGTGGTACGACACGTACTGGGGTGGGGGGGTGTACATTGACGGTGGTACGACACGTACTGGGGTGGGGGTACGACTGGAACGTACTGGGGTGTACATGGACGGTGGTACGACACGTACTGGGGTGGGGGGTGTACATTGACGGTGGTACGACACGTACTGGGGTGGGGGTACGACTCGAACGTACTGGGGTGTAGGTTCACGGTGGTACGACACGTCCAGGGGTGGGGGTACGACTGGAACGTACTGGGGTGTACATAGACGGTGGTACGACACGTACAGGGGTGGGGGGGTGTACATTGACGGTGGTACGACACGTACTGGGGTGGGGGTACGACTGGAACGTACTGGGGTGTAGGTACACGGGGGTATGACACGTACTGGGGTGGGGGTGTGGCTCGAACGTACTGGGGTGTAGGTACACGGTGGTACGACACGTACTGGGGTGGGGGTACGACTGGAACGTACTGGGGTGTCCATAGACGGTGGTACGACACGTACAGGGGTGGGGGGGTGTACATTGACGGTGGTACGACACGTACTGGGGTGGGGGTATGACTGGAACGTACTGGGGTGTACATAGACGGTGGTACGACACGTACAGGGGTGGGGGGGTGTACATTGACGGTGGTACGACACGTACTGGGGTGGGGGTACGACTGGAACGTACTGGGGTGTACATAGACGGTGGTACGACACGTACAGGGGTGGGGGGGTGTACATTGACGGTGGTACGACACGTACTGGGGTGGGGGTACGACTGGAACGTACTGGGGTGTGGGTAGACGGGGCTATGACACGTACTGGGGTGGGGGTGGGGCTCGAACGTACTGGGGTGTAGGTTCACGGTGGTACGACACGTACTGGGGTGGGGGTACGACTGGAACGTACTGGGGTGTACATGGACGGTGGTACGACACGTACTGGGGTGGGGGGGTGTACATTGACGGTGGTACGACACGTACTGGGGTGGGGGTACGACTGGAACGTACTGGGGTGTACATAGACGGTGGTACGACACGTACAGGGGTGGGGGGGTGTACATTGACGGTGGTACGACACGTACTGGGGTGGGGGTACGACTGGAACGTACTGGGGTGTAGGTACACGGGGGGTATGACACGTACTGGGGTGGGGGTGTGGCTCGAACGTACTGGGGTGTAGGTACATGGTGGTACGACACGTACTGGGGTGGGGGTACGACTGGAACGTACTGGGGTGTACATAGACGGTGGTACGACACGTACAGGGGTGGGGGGGTGTACATTGACGGTGGTACGACACGTACTGGGGTGGGGGTACGACTGGAACGTACTGGGGTGTGGGTAGACGGGGCTATGACACGTACTGGGGTGGGGGTGGGGCTCGAACGTACTGGGGTGTAGGTTCACGGTGGTACGACACGTACTGGGGTGGGGGTACGACTGGAACGTACTGGGGTGTACATAGACGGGTGGGGGTATACATATACGGGGGTACGTGTCGGATGTACGGGGGCTGGGGGGAGTGTTGGGCGCGTATGCGGGCACATGTCTCCATGGTTGCTGTAGGAGTTCGGTGCGGACGGTGTTTTTCCATACGGTTGTAACCTCGGACGCACGGGATGGATCGTGATTCCTCGGTCGGACTTGGCTTTTCACGTTTGTAAGGTAAATCGTCCGAGGACGTGTCGGACACATTTTCCGACCCGAGGACGTGTGGGGAATGATTCCCAGTGCGGTTCGTATGGACTTTTTACCATGCGAATTGTGATTGCCAGTTCGTACGGCACTTGTACGATTCGTACGGTAAAAAGACCGGATACGAGTCGCACGGGGGAATTTTTTACCGGATCGTAATCGGCACCTTAGTCTTTCAAACAATCACTTATAGAAACACATACTTATTCATACAGGAACTCTTCCAATGTCTCACTCTCACATATACTCACTTATTTACACCAATAGTCACATATACTAGTTTAAAACATATGTAGTTACTCATAAAGACACTATTGAGTCAGTCATTCACTCACTAACACACCCATACACACACTCATCCACCCATGCAGTCCTGCACACATGCTCTGATCAACACATACAAACAGTGAGTCAATCATTCATGCACCTATGCACTACGTAATACCCCCCACCGAACCATGCAGACACTCAGACTGATACTCAAAAAACCAACTAATATCCTATATAGACACCCATGTAGATACTCACCAACCCATGCAGCCACTTATACACAAAGTGAGAGACTGATACAGATATTTATATATTTAAACATTACTCACTAAGCCATGTATTCACTATGATACACTTAATCAGTCAGTTACACAATCAATTTTTCAATAAGAAATCATCCATTTAGACAGTAATATACCCATTTATTCTTTCATCGACCTTGAGATATACATATATAAAACATATTTAATTTTCAGAAAAACACACATTCACTGGATGATGTCATCAGTGATGTCATTTGAGATGTCATCAGTGATGTCATGAGTGATGTCACTGACCATGTCATGAGTGATGTAATATGTGACGTCATCAGCAGTGCATTGCGGGCGCGCGAGTTATAGTTAGCTTAACTAACTATAACGGGGCAATTTCAATGGTTTTTTACGAGTAAAATGTCCAGCTAACTATAACGTGTGTGAAACCTATGGTTTTTTTCACTGAATTTCTAAAGTTTTTTAAATGCTAATTCCTAACTATAACATGTGTGAAACCTATGGTTTTTTCACTGAATTTCTAAGGTTTTTTAAATGCTAAGTCCTAACTATAACGTGTGTGAAACCCATGGTTTTTTCAGTGAATATATATATATATATATTCACTGAAAAAACCATAGGTTTCACACACGTTATAGTTAGGAATTAGCATTTAAAAAACCTTGCAAATTCACTTAAAAAACCATAGGTTTCACACATGTTATAGTTAGCTGGACATTTCACTCGTGAAAAACCATTGAAATTCCCCTGTTATAGTTAGTGTAGGCAACTATAACTCACGCGACCGCAATCCTCTGCTGATGACGTCAGAAATTACATCACTGTATTTAGACACTTATTTACCCATGTCTTCTTCCATTAATTTTTAGCTATACATATATTACAAATATTTTTTTTTCAGAAAGACACATATGTCATCAGTGATGTAATATCTGACGTCATCAGCAGAGGATTGCAGTCACGTGAGTTATAGTTGCCTGCACTAACTATAACGGGGAAATTTCAATGGTTTTTCACGCTTGAAATGTCCAGCTAACTATAACATGTGTGAAACCTATGGTTTTTTAAGTGAATTTGCAAGGTTTTTTAAATGCTAATTCCTAACTATACCGTGTGTGAAATCTATGGTTTTTTCAGTGAATTTGTATGGTTTTTTAAATGCTAAGTTATGTATATATATTTTTTTTTAAGGTTTTCCACCGTGCGCGTACCGAATGCGCACGGTGCGCTTCGCGCACCGTGCGCGCGCTGTGGGCGTACGGTGCGCTTCGTGCACCGCACGCCCACGTTACGCATTTCGCGGAATTTTTCCGTTTCTACCGTACGCGCACGCTACGCGCACCCCGCGATTTCTCGAAAAAAATTTTTAAGAAATGTTGGCACTTGGGGGTCCTTCTGGGACCTCCTGACAAAGGCTAGGGGGTCAGGAATTGTCCACCCTGCCCCCTTTTCACGTTCTCCACCTTTGTTTTTCTTCCCCTGAGACTGCGAGAGACAAAATGGCGGCCGACCCTTCCTGGTTTCGACCGATTCGAATGTTTACTAAGATCTAACAACCAATCAGAATCGCGCTCGCGCACGGCAGCGTGCGCGTACGGTAAGCTTGCCGTACGCGCTCGGAGCACGCCTATAGATATATATATTGATTTAAATGCTATTTTCTCAGGAACTACTGAACAGATTTACACCAGACCTGCAAAAGGCACATCCCTGACCTGAGGACTACCTCTCTGCCAAATTTCTAGTAATTCTGTTCAGCCGTTCGGGCTGTAGCTTGGACTAAAGGTCCTATGGAAAAATGCATGGGGAAAACGCGTTTTAGGACCCCCCCCTTTTTATCAGCCCCCACTTGACGAATCACCCCGAGACTTTCAGGGTAGGAGCTGAACGGAGCGCCCCATTAGTTTTGAAAATTTCGCGAGGATTCGTCAACCGAAAATAGAATTTTCAGATTTCCTATGGAAACTCGGTCCTAACTATAACTATCTACTGGCGACCGCCAGTAGATTATATATATATATATATATATATATATATATATATATATATATATATATATATACCAAGTTTGCTAATAACTTTGGCGTCGTTTGACAAATCTTAGTGAAATTCTCAGAAACAAAAGTCTACCCAGGTCAGCTCCTGTCCTGAAAGTTTGGGGGTGATTTGTCTAGCAGGGGCTGAGAAAAAAGGGGTGTCCCAAAACACGTTTTCCCCATGTTAATTTCAATACGAAATTCTGCGACGAGCTACAGCCCGAATTGCTGAATGGAATTACCCCAAATTTGACAGAAAGGTAGAGCTTGGTTCAGAAAGCGACGTTTTTTTAAATGGTGTAAATTCGTTCAGAATTTGTTGAGAAATTCAAAGAATAAGAGTAAAAAAATCATTTTCCCATAGGAAACTTTGTGCAAGTCTAGAGCAGAAACTACTGAACGGAATTACTCCAAATTTGGCAAAAAGGTAGTGCTTGGATCAGAAAGCGACCTTTTTTTTAAATGGTGTAAATCCGTTCCGTAGTTGCTGAGAAATTAGAAAAATAAAAGTTTCGATATCTGGGCGGAGCCTAAGTCCTGTGCACGAACTTCACTGTGATTGGCTGTCAACACTCCAAACCAGGAGGTGTTGGCAGCCATCTTGTGACTCGGCAGAAGCGAGTCACCAGAAAACAGAGAAACAAAGGTATAAAACAAGAGAAGGGGGCAGGGTAGAAACACCCTGACCCCTAGCCCTGCACAGTGGGGTCCCAGAAGGACCCTCAGGGCCAAAGAAAGCCTTTTTAAAAAAAAAAATATATATCGGTGGAATTCGCGCTGGGGTTGCGGGTTTCCGCGTTTTATTTTAATGAGACCCCGGGATGGGCTAGGTCCCGGTGGCATTTAAAAAAAAAATAGCAGGGGCTCGCTGGGGCTGTGGGGGCCCACTGGGGTCCCTGCAGACCCGGGGCTTCACTCATGTTGGGAGGGGTGTTGCGCGGCCCCCCCTCCTGGAGCCCTCCATGTGCCTATAACTTTGGCGTTGTTTTACGAATCTTTACTAAATTTTCCTGAAAGTTTCTCTTTTTTGATCAGCTCGTATCTTGAAAGTTTAGGGGTGTATTGAGGACGTACAAGGTTGGTTGTTGATTGAAAGCAAGTTTATTGCGAGATCGGAGCCATCCAGCTGCGAAGACATATTACAGGGTGATTGATCAAGGGGGGGCTGAGAAAAAAGGGGGGTCCGAAAAAGTGTTTTGTCAATGCATTTTCCATAGGAAATTTTAGACAAGGCTACAGGTCAAACTGCTGAATGGAATTACGACAAAATTGGCAGGGATAAAGGTCTTGGTCCAGAAAGAGCACTTTTGTTGAAATGTGTAAATCTGTTAAGTATTTTTTGAGATATTAAAGGAAAAAAAGATATATATATCTGGACGGTGCCTAACTCCCGAGCATGAGCTTGCCTCTAATTGGCTGCTAACACTTCAAAGCAGGAAGTGTTAGCAGCCATCTTGTGCCCCACATCGAGTGAAAATATAAAAGAAAGTTCCTGGGGACAATTTAATATACCGAAGCTCTGTCTGTGCGAGAGACCTCTTTCACGCTTCATCTCCCTACATCAGTAGGTAATGCACCCTTTTCCCCCATCAACAGTATACCTCCAACAACATTCTTGAGCCCTCAAGTCTCCCTCTGTGTTGTATTGTCAGCTCACAGCTCTTCGGGTGCAAGTTCTCGGACCCGCAGTTGTATCTGTGAAGCCAAGACTGGAAATATACCGCAGGTCTCTCTCTGCAAGATACCCCGTTCACGCTCCCTCTCCCCACATGACTGTTTCTCAGCTATCCCTTTGGAAGCCGATGGCCCGCACCTTTCCCTATACCAGTTGGCCCTCATTTGTTCCTCTGCGAGCTGGCCCGCAGCTCTCCCTCTGCAAACTAATGGGCCACAGTTCTCTGTCTATGAGCCTGCCAGTCGGCTCACAGCTCTTCATCTACGAGCCAGCCCGCCGGCTCGTAAATCTCTGAGAACAGATGCAATGGAGGCAACGATCATGCAGGTCGGACACTCAACACTGCTCCAACATCCCCTAGCAGGAGCTCCTTGTCTGTCATCCCCCCTCACCCTCATCCCCCATAAACAAATTTGACAATCATGTTAGGTTGGACAAATAAGAATCTTAGTCATGTATGGATTTA
This sequence comes from Triturus cristatus, assembly GCF_964204655.1. Taxonomy (NCBI): domain Eukaryota; kingdom Metazoa; phylum Chordata; class Amphibia; order Caudata; family Salamandridae; genus Triturus; species Triturus cristatus. Next base: position 886,935,811 of record NC_140583.1, read on the forward strand.
CATATAAAACATTTTATTAAAACCAAACAACAACAAATAAAACTATGTACAGCCATGTTGTGTCATCGCTGGACCATTTGTGAATCACAGCCTGCAAGACAAAAAGAAAGATAAGATGGTGCGTCATGCGTCGGCAAAGGAGAAAGAGAAAGAGAGATAGAGTGAGGGAGCGAGAGAGAAACAAAGAAAGAGTGTGAGAGAGAGGAAGACAGAAAGAGAGAAAGAGAAAGAGAGGAAGAATGAGATACAAGGAAGAGAGAAAGAGAGAAACAGTGCGAGCGAGAGGAAGAGAGATTGAGAAAGAGTGAGAGAGAGGAAGAGAGACAGAAAGAGTGAGAGAGAGGAGAGAAAGAGTGAGAGAGAGGAAGACAGAGAAAGAGTGAGAGAGAAAGAGTAAGATACAAGGAAAAGAGAGAGAGAGAAACAGTGTGAGAGAGGAAGAGAGAGAGAGAAAGTGAGAGAGAGAGAAAGAGTGAGAGACAGGAAGAGAGAGAAAGAAAGAATGAGAGAGAGGAAGAGACAGAGAAAGAGAGAAAGTGTGAGAGAGAGAAAGGATGAGATGGTTAGGGAGAGGGAGTGTTGACACTGGAGAAAATCTTCGCAGCTCACCTTTGTGCCACCGGTGTTTCTCCAACCACATGCCGGGACATAGTGCACCCTCAAGTTTAGTCATCTGATAGTATAGAATTAGAAATTGCAGAATACATACAACTGCATACGTTTAATTCTCTATTTCGGCAATGCTCACTCAGGCTGCTACAGCCCATCCACTCCCACTGCTCGGAGGTGTCTGTGTGCTCTTGTGTGCCCAGGCTGCTACACACTATCCACTCCCACCGCCCAGAGGTGACTGCCTGATGCTGCAGAACGAAGCCTCACTGCTCACCTTCTGCCACCAGCATTTGTGTAAGAGGGTGCACCACATGTCGAAGCAACTTTCTGAGGCATTGTCAGGATGGCCACGCATCATCGCAGGTTGTACATGCGTTCAGTTGTGGTAGTGTTGGGGGTGGGACATCGATTCGTGAATCACAGCCTGTTAGATAAAAATCAAGATATGATTGTGCATCATGTGTCCATCAAAGGAGAGAGAGAGAGAGAGAGAGAGAGAAAGAAATAGTGAGAGGAAGACAGAGAGAACAAGAAAGAAAGAGTGAGAGGAAGACAGAGAGAAAGTGAGAAACAGTGAGAGTGAGAGGAAGAGAGAGAGAAAAAGAAAGAAAGAGTGAGAGTAAGACAGAGAAAGAGTGAGAGAGACGAAGAGAGAGAGAGAGAGAAACAGTGAGATAGAGAGAGAAAGAGAGAATAAGAGAGAGAGAAACAGTGAGAGCAAGGAAGAGAGAGAGAGAACGAGTGATAGAGAGGAAGACAGAGAAAGAGAGAAAGAGTGAGATACAAGAAAGTGAGACACAGTGTAATAGCCGAAGAGAGAGACAAACAGTGTGAGAGAGAGGAAGAGAGAGAGAGAAAGAGTGAGAGAGAGGAAGAGAGAGAAACAAAGAATGAGAGAGAGATGAAGAGACAGAGAAAGAGTGTAAGAGAGAGAAAGGAAGAGATAGAGTGAGAGAGAGAAAGAGTGTGAGTGACAGAAAGGAAGAGATGGAGAGGGAAAGTGAATGTTGACACTGTGGAGAAAATCCTCACAGCTCACCTTTCTGCCACCGGCGTGTGTCAAAGAGGGTCCACCATGTGCCGAAGAAACATCCTCACCCATTGTGTACACACGGCGCAGCGGAGCTCACAATTCAGTTTGAGTGTTGATTGCAGGATGGCCACGCATCATCGCAGGCCTGCTAGACAAAAAGCAAGATAAGATTGTGCACCATGCGTCCATCACGGGAGAGAAAGAGAGATAGATAGAGAAAGAAAGAGTGAGATGAAGACAGAGAGAAAAAGAAAGAAAGAGTGAGAGGAATACAGAGAGAAAGAGAGAAACAGTGAGAGTGAGAGGAAGAGAGAAAAATAAAGAAAGTGTGAGAGGAAGAAAGAGAGAAAGAGTGAGAGAGACGAAGAGAGAGAGAAACAGTGAGACAGAGGAAGAGAGAGAGAGAGAGAAAGAGTGTGAGAAATAGGAAGAAAGAGAGAAAGAGAAAAACAGTGTGAGAGGAAGAGAGAGAGAAAGAGTGTGAAGGAGAGAAAGGAAGAGATGAAGAGGGGCAGTGAGTGCCCATACTGTGGAGAAAACCCTCACAGCTCACCTTTACCCCACTGCTGTGTCTCCAACCACGTGCCTGGACCTAGTGGAGCCCTGAAGCTCCCACATCTGAAACATAGTACAGAATTAATAATGGCAGAGTATATACGACTGCGTACGTCTAAATCGCTGTGCCGCCGCTGCGCACCCAGACTGTTGCACCCTATCCACTCCTGCCGCCCAGACATATTTGCCCACCGCTGCGCACCCAGGCCTCACTGCTTACCTTTTCGCGGACAGGGCACCCTCCACATTATGCAGTCGCGCTCCGCAAGCCTACAAGTCTTACATTTGGAGCTGCGTCTTGATTTTTCAATGGCAGAGGACATACTAGTGTACCTATCATCATCGCAGGTTGCACACCCGCTCAGTCCTTGCGGTGCCACTAACTCTATGACCAGTGAGGCCACGCACGTTGTGGTAGGCCCCCCTGTTCGATGGCTCAGGCCTACATGAGGTGTCCAGACCACCGGGATGGGCCATCACAGTGCATGCAGTGGGAGCAACTCTAAAATGGCGTAGAGCACGTGTGCCCGGTCTTATTTATTGGTAGGGTCATGTGTCATGTGACGTCTGTGCTGGATGGTTGTAGTGTGGGTATATACTAGCCGTGAAGGAGTGGCTGTGGCATAATGACATCTAGACCTGTGACCAGCAGATCACTACAATGAAAATCTGGGCCATGTAGCGTTGTTGTCCTTTACGGTAAGAGTAAGCAGAGTGGGCTGGCCTGGCGTATGCCAGTCCTGCGTGAGGCTGTGAAGAATGACTCCGGAGCTATGGGCGTGGCTCCATCGTGAGCTGTATGAGGAATCAACTGATGTAGTGCTGCCATCACCCGGGTCGCACACATCAATGTGTCACTCTGTGAGCCAAGTCCCATTAACATGGCCAACAAGGACGGTACGGGGAATCACTGACCCTACAATCATCTATAGTTCCACACAAAAAAGATGGTGGACATGACACATCTGTGTGGATGTGAATGTTTATTTCACATTCATTGGAGTATTGCAGCTGTAGCAATACAGGGCCATGCAAAGTCAAAAAATTTCAGTTTCTGGGATATTGAGGGCAGCCAATTAGAGACAAGCTCATTGTCGGAGTTAGGCTGAACCAACATATGTACTTTTACGATCACTCCGCCAATCCCCACGCACTTATAAATTCACTATACACTCTCCTTGCAGTACTCTAATCATCCAGTTCTACGTACGTACTTGTACAATGACCAAGACAAAGTTACATAACCAAAGTTTTCTCCCACTGTCAAAGGTAAATTAGTTGCATACGCTGTCCAGATCACTATGTAATGAGGTAGGGCCCAGGGGCAGCATGTGGCATACATAATGAACACACGGACACAGACAGATAGTGGAACTGGGTGAGGGCAAGTGCGATTGACTCCTTTTTATTACTAGGGTCACATGTGCAGTGATGTCTGTGTGGATGCGTGTGGGGTGAGTGTAAGCCAGCCCTCTGGGAATGGTTGGTGCTGGCAACAAGTACAACAGTAATCATTGGATCAGACACAGAGATTCAATCATATCAATTATTTGTGCTGCACTAACGTAGGGGCACCAGATGTGAAATAATACACAAAAGATTCTATCGCAAAGGGTCCATGACTTGTGGTACACTGAGGTAGGGGCACCAGATGTGAAATTATACACAAAATATTGTATCATAAAGGGTCCATGAGTTGTGCTACACTGAGATAGGGGCATTAGAAGCATTCAGCGTGTGCGCAGCCAGAGATGATGCGTGGTCCAGGCGGGCCCCACTGGGATCAATGTCACTTGCTTACTGGACTGCGTCATCTTCAATTACGACTCAATGTTAATTGTGAGCCCTGCAGTCCACAATGAAGATGTAAGGCAGTAGTCAGCACAGACATCGAGGAATGGTTTTTGTCACTTCTTCTTGACAAAATCCGAGGACATAGAGTACAATTCTGTCTGCAATTAATAAATCATGTCTCAATGTAAATCGTGAGCTCTGCTGACCACAGTGTAGGTAACAAAAGTTGAAATATGTATGGAATACATTGTCGAAATGTGTAGGTTTCAGGGATGTTATAGTTAGTTGGCTACTGGACTCTGAAATTAATGAATGAAGACTGAATTCGAACTGTGAGCTCTGCTGGCCGCAGTGTAGACTGCCATTCAGTGTTCCTTTGGACTTGCAAGATGAATTTGGTGATTGCACTAAAGCTATAATTGATATCAAAAAAGTTCTTGAAGCAAGGATACTAAAAGGATATTATTTAGGTCTTGAAGATGTTCTAGTTAGTTGACTACCAGACTCTGTAATTAATTAATAAAGACTCAATATTAATTGTGAGCCCTGCTGACCACAGTGTAGGCCAGAGGCAGCGGTCAGCAAGGGCCCACAGCCACGTGGCGTTCAGTTGAGCTGCAGAGTTATTGGCAATTCAGCGTGTGTGCAGCCAGCGATGATAAATGGTGCACTGAGTTAGTGACACCTGAAGCAACCAGCATGTGCCGAGCCTGCGATGAGGCGTGATCTGGGCAGGCCGCACTGATTGCAATGTCTTTTGTCTAATGAATTCTGCCTTAATAAGGCTACGTGGCGATGACTTGTGGTGCAGTGAGTTAGTGGCACCTAAAGCTCTCAGCATGGGCGCACCCTGCGACGATGCGTGGTCCGGGCGGGCCGCACTGGTAGCAATGTCTTTTGTCTAATGAATTCTGCCTCAATAAGGTCACGTGGCGATGACTTGTGGTGCAGTGAGTTAGTGGCACCTGATGCACTCAGCGTGGGTGCACCCTGCGATGATGCGTGGTCCGGGCAGGCCACACTGGGAGCAATGGTGTGGCATTCTCTGATGTTAATGTAGCATAGCAACTAAGTGGTGATGTCATGTACATGGTTGCCTAGGTTTTGGAATGTATACTTTCCGATTGCTTTGGACCTAATGCCTGAACTGGATGTGGTTTGGATGGGTTCTTCATTCCTTGGATATTAAACTCAACCTGATCTTCATCACCATTTGCCTTCTTTGTGATTCTTCTGGTATGAACAGGATCCTACACTGGCGTAGTCGACAGCTGGAATGTGAAAGAACCCAACAACCTCAACTTCTTGAATCTGTTTCATCCCTTAAGGTACTGTACTTCCTGCACTGCTTACAAGCAACGTTAAGCAAATACTAAGAAGGGTTGGGAGCTTCGCCGCACACTCTCCCTTTAGATATTTTTATGGGTTGGGAGTTGTATTATCGGTGCGGGCTCGCCTCTGTATTGAGTGCAAGGATTTGTCCTCCCTAATTCCTGGTGGTGTTGATGTGGCTATCCTGACTGACGATTTTTTTTTGTGCTGAAGTCATTTGTGAATTCTCGCTCCACACGAGGGTCACAATTTAAAGCAGAATAACGAAGTGGGTTATTGCCCTCCAAGAATATGATTTTGAAATAAGGTATATTCCTGGGGTGGAAAATTGCATTGCTGACATTCTTTCTAGATTGGTTGATAATTGTCCTGATGACGTGGTTAATGATGATTTTGATGATGCTGATGTTCATGTGTGCTCAGTTACAGGGGAGATTGTTAGGGAAAGTCAATGGCGAACAAAGCTAGGTTCAGATCCAGTACTGTCTGAGGTAATTTCTCTCATCCATAAGGGTTGGAACACAAAAAAAGATAGTTCTGAGCAAGCTTCAAAATTCTGGGGTGTCAAAAACGAATTGGCTTTGTGTAATGATCTACTGGTATGAGGGACTAGACTTGTTCCTCCTTCTGAAATTCGTAGAACACTTATAGACTTAGCTCATGAGTCTCACTCGGGTATGTCCAAGACAAAAGAGAGACTACGGGCCTCCTACTGGTGGCCTGGAATGGTTCTACAAATGGAAAGAGTTATTAGGGACTGTATGGTGTGTGGCATGAGTGGGAAATCAAAGGTGGTGAGGGTACAACCAATGGTTATCCGACAGCTTCCACGTGGACCTTGGAAGGAAGTAGCCTTAGATATTGTGGGTCCTATCCACTCAGATGTTCATCAGGTTTTTATCTTGGTACTTCTTGATTTTTTTTCTAGGTGGCCTGAAATTCATTTTAGTAGTAGCATAGAAACTTGTCAGGTGATCAAGTTCCTAGAAGGACTGATAGCCAGAGAAGGCTATCCGGAATCGATTCTTACAGATAATGGGGTACAGTTAGTGTCAAAAGAAATGAAAGCATTCCTTAAGAAACTAGGGATCAAACACAAGAAATGCTCCATTTACCACCCAGAAACCAATGGAATGGTGGAAAGGTTTAATAGAGTGCTGAAGGACACAATCTCTTGGACAAAAGGTGTTGATCTCAATTAGAAGGAGGAAGTTCTAAAAAAAAAGTGGAAAGTTAAAGATTAACCCCACATAGCTCCACTGGGAAGTCTCCTTTCTTTCTTTTCAAAGGTAGGGCGCCTTGTACTCTAGTGGAACCCTTCTGGGTTAGGCTTCTTGAGGAATCAGTTGCTAATTCTCTCTCATCTGTTCCTACGTCAGGTTGGTGTAAGAGAGAAGAAGCTAAGTGCTTGGCTAGAAAATCACACTTTGACTTAAAGAAGTCTACCAAGGTTACAAAAGTCAAAGTTGGAGATATGGTAGTCATAAAAGTTCCTGGTACAAAAATTCAATTTTCAAAAACGATTACGTTATTAAGGTTTGCAATAATGCGATGAGAACTCATGATCACAGGATATGGCATTTGAATAGAATATCTCTGTGTCCAAGTTCCTCCATTTGTTGTAAAGATTTTTCAGCAGGTAATGATGAGTTGAATGGTGGATCTTCTCAACGTGTCTCTACCAGAATTGTCAAGAAACCTGACTATTTAAAAGACTATGTATCGTAATTGTTTTTTTTAAGGGGGAAGATGTGTGGCATTCTCTGATGTTAATGTAGCATAGCAACTAAGTGGTGATGTCATGTGCATGGTTGCCTAGGTTTTGGAATGTATACTTTTAGATTGTTTTGGATCTAATGCCTGAACTGGATGTGGTTTGGATGGGTTCTTCATTCCTTGCATATTAAGCTCAACCTGATCTTATTCTTCATCACCATTTGTCTTTTTTGTGATTCTTCTGGTATGAACAGGATCCTACACATGTCTTTTGTCTAATGAATTCTGCCTTAATAAGGCTACGTGGTGATGACTTGTGGTGCTGTGAGTTAGTGGCACCTGAAGCACTCAGTGTGTGTGCACCCTGCGATGATGCGTGGTCCGGGCAGGCCGCACTGGTAGCGATGTCTTTTGTCTACTGAATTCAGCCTTAATAAGGCTACGTGGCGATAATTTGTGGTGCAGTGAGTTAGTGGCACCTGAAGCAACCAGTGTGGGTGCACCCTGCGATGATGTGTGGTTCGGGCGGGCCGCACTGGTAGCAATGTCTTTTGTCTAATGAATTCTGCCTCAGTAAGGCCATGTGGCGATGACTTTTGGTGCACTGAGTTAGTGGTACCTCTGGCGCTCAGCGGTTACGCAGCCTGCGATAATGGGTGGTCTGGGTGGGCCGCACAGGGAGCAATGTGTTTTGCCTACTGGACTGCGCCACCTGCAATCGTGACTCCTTCTGAATTGTGAGTCCTGCTATCTGCCGTGTAGATCGAACGCAGTAGTGTGTACAGACGTAACTCTGCGGTGCTGTGCCGCTGGGTTCGCAGGGGGCTTGTGTCGAGGATGCCTGCGATCATGGCGGCAGCCACGTGGCAGGGTGAGGGCCGCCGCTCTGGCAGATGCGTTGGCCTTCACGCAAGTGAACGACGCCCAGAGCCTCAGCCGATTTATTCACACTTCTACTCTGGAGTGGCGTACGTTGGACCAGCACACTGCGCTGCCGCTTACAGGGGACGACGACACAGGTACATGACTGAGATCTTCCCCACTGTCTGAGGTAACATGGTTGTGTCCACTGTCCACAACACTACAAGCACCAGAAGTATATGTACATATGGAGAGGTTTGTGCTCTGCATAGTGAGGTCTGTCTAGCACATCACCGCTACACTTGGTATTGTTTGCATTATTATTGGTGGGAGACTTGCGTCCTTCACACATGTTTGGTTGCCACATCTCGCAACATTCAGCTATTGTGTGGCTGAGGAGCCATGCCGTTTTTGGAAGGTTCACTGTCCTGTTGTGCCCTGCCTCGGTGGTAGTAGGGGGGTAGTCCGGGGGAGGTCCTGAGGGTGGTGGCAGTGGGTTTTGTGGCCTTCTTGGGTGTGGCAGGTGCATGATCAGTAGCTATATGACATGAGTTGGTCTTCAGATGTGATTCTGGGCAGGGCTCCCTTTCAGACTGTAGGTAGTAGTCCTACATTACACCAGTAAAAGATACATGTTACATTCCTACTGCTAACGCAGCTTATCGCCTGTTTTATTATTATTATTAGCGTTAGTTGTTGCTCTCATTTGTGGCGATTTTTTTTTGCGGAAGCTATTGCTGGCAAACTGGCGATATTGGCTGTTTTCACCAGGTTGAGAATGGAATGATAATTTAAAATCACTGAAAAAACTTTAGGTTTAATGAACATTATAATTAGAAATTAGCATTTAAAAAAAACTTTGAAATTCACAAAAAAAAACATAGGTTTCAGGAACGTTATAGTTACAAATTATCATTTAAAAAACTTTTGAAATTCACTGAAAAAAACATAGGTTTCAGGGACGTTATAGTTACAAATTAGTATTAAAAAACCTTAGAAAGTCACTGAATAAACCATAGGTTTCAGGGACATTATAGTTAGTTGCACATTTCACTCGTAGAAAACCATAGAAATTCGGCCGTTATAGTTAGTTGAGCTAACTATAACTCACGCCCCCGCAATACACTGCTGATGATGTCACATATTACATCATTCATGACATGGTCAGTGACATCACTGATGACATCACAAAGCGATGTAATAACGGCGGCAATGTTGTAATGTGCAACTAATGATCAATCGTATTAAGTCTCGTGTATTCAGGAAAAGGACATGCTGAAATCATAGAAGGATTATTAGAGCACAATAAATAGTCTATATTAATCTCTCCCATCTTTGCATGCAGTTGAAAACAATGCATTTTGGTGCCCCCGATATTCTATTGCCTTTGGTAGGTGTTTCTCCACAATGGTTTTGGGCAAACATTAAAGATTATGATGACAGTTAGTTGCTGCACAAGTAACATCACTCAGTTACCCTCATTCGGCTGCATGTTCCCCTTCCTTTAACATCTACCCCCAGACGCTCGTCATTATGATCCAAGCGCATGTCCATTTTGTAATGTCCCTCCCAATCCAGTTGGCGGGGGTGGCTCACTATTGGGGTTGCGGCGGTTCGGACAGACTGCAAAAATAAGATTCACCAAATTGCCACTGACTGCTGTCAAACTCTTTGTGAATGGGTGCCTCCGTATCACGTGTGGCAATGCGTATTTAAATTATTCACCATAGGCGGAGCACTCTGCAGGTTCCAAGTATAGATTTATTAGCCCAAATAGACGCATTTTAGCATCCTTGCCTTTATCAATGTTTGTATAGCTTGCTGATGTCACATTTTGATTTAAAAGCAGCTTGCCTCTCTCCTATTGGGTGAAATAATAGAAGAAGAACTATTAGTTCATAATAAATAATCTATATTAGTCTCTGCCATCTTTGCAGGCAGTTGAAAACAATGCATTTTGCTGCCCCCAATATTCTATTACCTTTGGTATGTGTTTCTCCACAATGGTTTGGGCAAACATTAAAGATCATGATGACAGTTAGTTGCTCCACAAGTAACATCACTTAGTGACCCTCATTCCGCCACTTGTTCCCCTTGCTTTACCACTTACCCACAGACGCTCATCATCGCGATCCAAGCGCCTGTCTGTTTTGTAATCTCTAAATCCAGTTGGCGGAGGGGTGGCTCACTATTGGGTTTGCGGCAGTTCTGACAGACTGCAAAAATGAGCAGCAACTGACTGTCATCATACTCTTTAATGTGTGCCCAAAACCATTGTGGAGAAACACCTACCACCTTGCTCACATAGTCAGGCGCCATTAAGGTTAGTCATTATATATATGCACACAAGAAGGATTGTCATGGTGACCCTATCAACATTATAGACATAGTAAATCACTTGTCCATATTAAATGTAAATGAAAATTGAAAAATGTACTTTTTTAAAAAAATGACCATGTACATAACACATGTAGGCCTAATATGAAATAAGTGGTAAAAGGAAATTTGAAAATACATTTTGTCAAATTGTAATTCCTCCACAGTTCTGTAATCCAGTTCTGTTTACCCATAATCACTGGGTCACACTAAACTTCTTATAGAGCAGTTAAAGGTTATGCTCAGGTGAGCAAATAAAATCCATGTTAATATGCACACACTGTCCTATGTCTAATACCCAAATAGTTATCGAGCCCAAGTGGGCCTGGACCCTGGTATGGGAATGCAACAGCATTAATTACTGGTGTGTTCCACTTTTACCACTACAATGAAGATACAAAATAACTTATCTGCATCATATACTCCTGTCAAACATCATGACAATGCATTCTCGAAGTATAAAATAAAGCTAATCAAAAAAAGTGTTGGAATAGTATTTACAAAAGTATACCATGCACCTCTGCCTGCTGGAGCGGGAGTCTATAGCTAAAGATGTACTGTTAGCTCTTCCTTGGAATTCAATCCCTGTGGTATTTTGGTGTTCAGCATCAATATGTATCGCGATTCCAGTCTCCTATATATATGTCACCCCTAAGGTAGGCCCTGGACAACCCAGAGGGCAGGGTTCAATTTTTGGTTTGTCATGTCCTGGTAGTGAAAACTCTCAAATTTGTTTTTTTTCAACTGCAAGGCATATATCACCCATAGGATAACATTGGGATTATCTTATTATATTTTTAATTGTAATTCCCACTTGTGAAGCAAAAGACTTTTCAAGTTTGGTGTCTCTGGAACCACGATTTAAAATGACAACTTATGATGAAGTCGGATTTTAAATAGTCATTCTGAAAATGCCACTTTTAGAAATTGGAATTTTCTTACTTTAGCCATTTGGTGCCTGATTTTATAAACGACTAGGGAGGGTGACAATTGGGCTTTATTTACCCCCCTTAGACGGCCACACACAATGGTAGTTAGGTGTGACTTGATGGGCCATCCTGGAAGGATGGGAAGGAGGAGCTGGACCCAGCATTACTTACATCTCTATGGCTATGTCCTCCTATCCCCACACAAAGTGATGCATATCCCCCTGTAGTGAGTCTGGAGCCAGGGCAAGAAGAGAGGACCAATGTGCACTTCAAATATCTGTCTTTTGAAGTCTCCCCCAGTTCAAAGGCACAACTGTGTGTAAGTACTGGGCCTCTCACACCACCACTTCAGATCACTTTTGGACTTGTGAAGACTCTGCTAGGAAGAAGGACTGCTGTGTTGTTGAAGGACTGCCACTCTGCTGGACTGCTGCTTTGCTTAATTCCTAGCTTGCTGTGCTGCCCTGCTGCTTGCTGTTCCCCTGCCTGTGTGAGAAGGACTGAACTTGCATCACTTGAACCCAAAGTGACTCCAAAGGCTACAGTTCCAGTCAATGCCCACCATGATTGGAACTGCAGCCTCAAGAACCAGTAGCTGGCTTGCCTCCTGATCTGAAGTATCAGGTACATAAAAGGCTTCCAACACTTCAGTTGATACACCTGGACTCTGCCATCTGGCAGTCTGCCATGCCAAGTAATGCCACCCCAGGCCTGGACTATTGCAAGTGTGGCAAAGGTGCTTTCTCCAGTGAAACCCAAGCATCCTTTCTCAAACCAGTGCATTGGTGCTGTTATGTGGATCAGAACCGGCACATTACCCCTGTTGCATGAGCAGACCTGGCACACCGCCTCTACTGAGTGAATCGATCCAACACATCACCTTCAAAACCAGTACTGCATGATGCTTTACTTTGCTTGAGGTCTTCGCATCTCCGTCAACGGCAGCCTTGAAGATGATGCCAGCAACACCACACAAAATCCCCTGCTCTCATCAGGGCCGCTGCATCGCCGCTCCTGTGTGGATCAGGACCAGTGCATTGCTGCCACTATGAGGATCAACAACGGTGCATTGCTTCAACGTTGGCACATAGCTTCTGCTGCATCCCTCATACACATCGTCAACAGGATCTTCGATGTCGATGGAAACCGGACCAAGGTACTTTTTCCTCAGCGAGCCTTATCTGGTTTCTGTAGGCGGCACACGTTCCATCACAGTCAGCCTGAACTTTTGACTTTGTCCCGGTCCAGTGAGTCCAGATGTCCCTTGATGGCACTTAGTGCATTTTGATGCTATTTTCACTTTATTGTTTAAAAATTCATATCTTGAGTTCTACATATTAGATTTATGTCATTGGTTCTAACCTGGGGTGGAATCTTTTTGTGTGGTGTTTTTACTGTTTTAGTGTTTGAAGTGTTTCCCAAATACTTTACACATTGCCTCTAAGTTATGCCTCTCTGCTCTGTGCCAAGCTACCAGAGGGTGAGCACAGGCAAATTTAGGGTTTGCCTGCTTTTTACCCTGACTATAACTTTGGTTGCTGCTTGACTTGGACTCATAGTCTAGTCAACCAATAACTAGGCCTGGGCGGTAAATTCTGTTCCGCTCACGGAATTTGGGTAATTTGGGTAATTTCGCGTTCCGCGGAGAACATGGAATGCCCAAAATTCTGCGCTCCGCGGCTTCGCGGAATTTTTTGCTTGTTCGCGTTCTCAAAATGCGTGTTCACGAGAAAATTTACCCCCGAGCACGCATGCATCGTTCGCGAACATGAAAAAAGCATCGCGAACAAGCAATTCGAATGTTTGCGGAATTTCTGCGTGCTTGTGAAGATTTCTTACCGTTTCGCGGAGCTTTGCGTAGTGCGACTATGCAAATTCCGCCCAGCCCTACCAATAACCCCATTTCTAACAATTACATAACCTAAAATAGAATAACATGACATAACATAACATAAGTCAACATCCACTGTCTGATTGCTGGAAACACCTCCTTTTGTCAAACCTGACTTCTGTCACCGGGTTTATTGAGGAACAGTGGCTGCCTCAAACCGGAGCTTGGTTATAGATGTGTGAAGCATTCCTCAATAAGAAATCAGGAAGCTGAAGTGTAGACTTGAAGTAAGTTTATTCCATTGAAATCCCACCCATCCAGGCCCTTGTCATCCAGCAACTCCCAGTTTACTTCTGAATCCCCAACATAGAATCCAGTGACATCGCAGATGACACTTCTAACATTCCAAATCTTACAACCAATACTCAGCTGAGGTATATCAAATGTATGCCATGCATATGACATACTACACACCTCCCTTTGTCACACAAAATTCAAAATACAATCACACAAGATAATAACATATAAACATTAAGTAATTATCCTCTAAATATAGTCCAACATATACTGTCTTATACTCTAAACATAGTCTAACAAGTAAGATGGCTTCTTACAAATCCTATTTGAAGCACGAGTCTTACCACTTCCAGAAGTACTTGGATTAGCCACATCAGGATGGCAGCCATCCACCCTTCTTTTTATTACTACAACCCTGTTCAAATTCCAAATCCTATGGTCTTGTGTCTTCACAGCATTCTTAAAGATCTTAATAACCTTCATAGGTTCCATAAATATGGAAACAGCATTACCCAATAAACCTGGGCGTTTGATCATCACCAAATCACCGACCATAACTTTGGTCACTTTTACAGCTTTTTTTCCAACAAAATAACGTTTCCTCAAATTGTTTTTTTCCTCCTCTCTTTTTTGAATCATTTCATTATCACACTTCTTTTCTTTACCTTTTTCCACTTCATATTTGTTAACCCATGTAGGTTCTACATTAGTATTTGGAACCCTTCCACGGAACAACAGAAAAGGTGTTTTTCCAGTAGTGGAATGAGGAGATAATCTATACTCTTCAACTTTCTTCAACACCTCATCTTTCCAATTCAAAGACATAGATTTAGATAGTCCAATTGTCTCTTTAATCACTCTATTAAATCTCTCCACCATCCCATTTGCCTCGGGATGGTAGAGAGAGCATGTTTTATGTGTAATACCCTTGGATGCTAGAAAATTCTTCATCTCACTAGACACCAACTGAACCCCATTATCCGTTAGTATAGAACCAGGGATCCCCTCTTCCGAGAATAGATTTTTCAAACATTTAATGATGTGAGTTGAGCTAATGCTTGACAGAAAGAAAACCACAGGCCAACGAGAAAACATGTCAATTACCACCAATATAAATGTCTGAGATCCATTCAAGTGAATGGGACCAAGGATATCCAAAGCAATGTCCTGCCAAGGACTCAAAGGGCGCCTTCTTATAATCATAGGTTGGACACGCGCATTCTTGGACTTATCGCTCAATGTACACGGCACACAATCTCGAATTACACGTTCCACCTCTATATCCATGCCCGGCCACCAATACGACATCCTCAAGCGTTCTTTAGACTTGGTAATGCCTGCATGAGAGGAATGAACCAGGTCTATAAGTTCTTTCCTGAGACTAAAGGGGGGAATTAGTCTTGTTCCTCGAAATAAGAGGTAATTTTCTACAGACAACTCATTGCGTACTGCCCAGAATTTCTTTGTATCTAACGACCCTTGTTTGTTGCTGTTCCAACCCCTCCTAAGTAAATCCATTACCTCATTTAGAACAGTATCCATTACCATTTCATTGCTCCATCTCTCTTCACTAATCATATTTTGATCAATGGCACAAACCAATTCTTCTGAATCTTCCCAGTCATCCTCTTCACTAGACCTCATGGGCGGAAGGCATGATAGTACATCTGCCACATTATTCTCAACTCCTGGTATGTATTTCATTTCAAAATTATATTCTTGCAGACCTATTATCCATCTGGTAATTCTACTAGATATTGAATCTAGGCCCTTCTTGCTGAATATTTCCACCAACGGCTTATGATCTGTTCTTACCTCAAAACTTATACCCCAAAGAAACTTCTTCAACTTCTTTATAGCCCAATACACTGTAAGAGATTCCCGTTCTACGACAGAGTATCTCGTCTCAGGATCTTTTAGGCTACGCGACAAGCACATGATAGTACAAATGCCATCTTTATTATGTTGTTGCAAGACAGCCCCCAATCCCTTTTCGCTTGCATCAGTGATGAGGATTGGTTTGATCATCGGATCAAAGCTAGCAAGGGAAGGTGCTGCTTTAAGCTTTTTCTTGATATCCTCAAACTCTTGCTCACAGCTTTCTGTCCACTCAAAGTCCACTCCTTTCCTTAGTAAATGCCTCATGTTTGCCACACAATCGGCGAAATTCCTTACAAATTTTGAGTAATACTCAATGACCCCTAGGAATTTCATGAGTTCGCTTTTGTTGGAGGGCGAGCCCATTTCTTGAATTGTATTGATTAAATCCTTTTTCGGTTTCACACCATCACAAGTTATGTTATGCCCTAAATAATCAATGGAGATAGTTCCAAATCTACACTTTTCTGCCTTAATTGTTAAATTATGCTCAGAAAGTTTTCTTAAGACTGATCTTAACCGAATGTTGTGTTGATTAGTGTCTTGCCCAAAAATTAAAATGTCGTCTTGGTAAACATAGATCCCAGGTAAACTTTGAAGCATGCTCTCCATAACCCTTTGAAAGACAGAAGAGGCCGACACCAACCCAAAAGGCATGCGAATAAATCTGAAAGTACCGAATGGTGTTATGAAAGAAGTGTAGTCCCTACACGACTCCTCCAACTCTATTTGGTGATATGCTGAAGTCAAGTCAATTGTACTAAAGACTTTGGCTCCACCCAATAGAGACAGCAACTCATTTATGTTAGGCAGGGAATAATTGTCAATCACTACACACTTATTCAACTGCCTCAAGTCAATGCAAAGTCTCAGGTCCCCATTAGGTTTGCGTGCGGCTACAACTGGCGCCAACCACTCAGTCCCTTCAACCTCTTCTATGATACCACCCCTTTTTAACTTTTCAATCTCTTTCTGCATGTCATCCCTCACTGAAATTGGAACATTCCTCACCTTGCAACACACTGGAGTAAAATTCTTTTTAAGAATTATTTTATGTTTGTATCCTTTGAGACAACCTAGCTTTTCTCTAAGCACACTTGGATACTCTCTTTTGAGACTGTCAATTAGATTAACATGCCCAGCCTTCTCAATGGAGTTTACCTCGCTCCTCAATTGAATGGGAGGATCACCATTTGGGTCAAGAAATACACCAAGATCTCCTTGATGGATCCAACTGATGATACTATCACCCTTCCTAGAAACATAAATTTTACCTGAGATTGATCTCCCTTTATATTCAATTAAACCTATGAAAAATCCATGTAGTTTGATGGGCTCCCCACCATAAGCCAAAGGTTTTATATCGGGCTTTAATAGCTCAACCCTGCTTTTCAAATTATTTGTGTAAAATTCACTTGAGACAATTGTGATCTTTGCCCCTGAATCAAATAGAACTCTGGTCTTCTTCCCTTCAACTAGAATATCATCTAATGGGGAATTCTTTTTCTTTTCTCCAGTCACAACCTGAACTACTATTTGACCACATTCATATTCATCAGAGTTACTTACATCATCAGTATCATCATCAACTTGCACTTCTTTTACTTTAGATACATTTCTACTATTGCACATAGGAGCAAAATGACCTTTCTTTTTACATTTTGGACACAATGAGCCTAGAGCTGGACACTTTGGATAATTGGCTAAATGTCCCAACTTTCCACATCTGAAACAATTGCCATTAACCCATCTCTCACTTGACTTTCCTTTTGTCGAAATAGGTTCCTTTTTAGATGTGTCTTTATTCTTAACGTTCCCTTTGACCTTACTCTTCACCTCTTGAACCTTACATTCATTGGGAGCATCTTTCTTTAAGACAGCCACACATTTAATAGAATGCTCTATCCTCTTAGCTACAACTAGAACTTCATCTAGAGTGGGTTCATCACGTGACCACAATTCCTCTCTAACTTTCTCTATATTACATCCAAACATGAACTGATCTCGAATGCGTTCATCAGTTTGCCCTTCAAATTTGCACGAAGATGCAAGCTTTCTTAAAATGGTTATGTATCCCTCCACTGTTTCCTCTTCTGCTTGCATCCTCTTAGCAAAAGTATACCTCTCAAGAATTGTACTTACTTTTGGCAAGTAATGTTTATCTAACTTCTTGATGCAAATTTCATAATCATTGAGCCCATTTGCTTCCTCATGTGATAATTCTGGAAGGTGGTCAAATACATCTTGCCCTTCTGACCCCAAACAGTGCAATAACAAAGCAGATCTCCTCTCCGCACTGAGTGAAGGACCACATACCCTAGCATAACGCTCAAAAACTACTTTCCACTTTTTCTATTTTATATTAGGCTCACCAGGTTCAGATAAAAAAAATGGCGCCGCAGTGACATTTTGCATCTTGACTGAGATTGAGATCTGGTCGTGAAATATCTATAAGTTGCAAGAAAGAGTTAAATTAATGCCTTTATACGCTACTAAATAAATAGTAGTGGAGAAAAATATACCAACTGCACAGGTAACTTTGAAATACAACATGTAGCAAGAGAGGCGTTGTGTATGCTAGAATGAAAAAAAAATTCTAACTATGCCCCAACATCATCACGTTAATAAAGGACAATGTACGGTAGAAACCGAGAGCCGTGTGCATAGGCAAAATATGCTTGACGGTCTGATCACCTGAGCCGTGCGTATCGGCGAATATGAATTGTTGCCAGGATACGCAAACGAAAGTTTATCAAAGTCTCACTTGGTTGTGGTTGCCTGAATGCCAGCGCCGTGCGTATCGGCGAATATTATTGCCAGAACACGCTAACAAAAATTTATTAAAGTCTTACTTAATTGCCTGAATGTCAAAGCCGTGCGTATCGGCGAATGTACTCTGTTGCCAGGATACACAACAAAGCCTCTGCGTGACTACGTAGAGACGTACACTGTCGCACAGAATGCTCTCTGTTGGATACACAACGAAGCCTCTGCGTGACTACGTAGAGACGTACGCAGTTGCACACGTAATGACTTCACGCGCATATCACGCTCTTGTGTAGGAGCGTCTCCCAGGAAGAGTAATGTGGGGAAGAAGACGAGGATTCCTCACCAGGCAACGCAGCTGGTTATTCCTCGAGACACTCCTGATAATTCCGTTCCTCGGGACTGGTAAAGTTCGTTACTTCGTCTTGTTATCACTTGAATGTCTTTGCCAAAGAGCGAGCGTTGATGTTGAAAGAAATCCTTCAGCTGTGTAAACATACGTCAAACGAAGCAATCCATATATAATTTAACGATACCATTCACGCGTTTCCTCCTCTTTCTTTCTTTTTTTTTTTATAGAAAGTGAAAAATAAAACTTTCCAGAGTAGAGAGAAGTACGAAATTAATCCACGTAAGGCAGAGAGTAAACTTCTCAAATTGCCTTGTATGATTAAATTTAAAGTATCAATTAATGATGCCACTTATCCAAACTGAATTGTTCCGTTGCATGAAGATTGTAGGGAAATTAACACAAACTTTGCCAGAAGAAGTCAATTAGCGCAATTCTTTCTAAGCGTCCCAATCAGTCACACCAAACTGTGAGAGATTGTGAGATTGTGAAATAATGTCCAAGAGTTCGTTTAAAGTTGATTGGATTCTCACCAAATTTCCATGTCTTGTGTTGGGATCTCAAATGGGTGTTCTCTGCCGACTGCGCCAGTGAAGCATTCCTCAATAAGAAATCAGGAAGCTGAAGTGTAGACTTGAAATAAGTTTATTCCATTGAAATCCCATCCATCCAGGCACTTGTCATCTAGCAACTCCCAGTTTACTTCTGAATCCCCAACATAGAATCCAGTGACATCGCAGATGACACTTCTAACATTCTAAAGCTTACAACCAATACTCAGCTGAGATATATCAAATGTATGCCATGCATATGACAGTATGTGGCAGGACAGTAGGATTGCCATAGTATAATCCTGAGATCTACCTCCAATCTTCAGAGCTCAAGTTGAGAGTGGTCAAAGAACTTTGCCTTCTTGTAAATGCCCGAGGTGGTAGTGTCGGGAACTTTTAATTCTTTGGTTAGGGTGCGTCCAGAAGTCATTCCCACCTACAGCTAATGCCAAGCAAACATATGGTGTCTTTGGACACCTGCTTCAGAACATTGCCGGACATGAGGAAGAACAGAAGAGGACTGAACCTGCAGTTTGTGACCAGAGAGAAGCCCACCATGACTGGAACTGCAGCCTCAAGAACCAGTAGTGGCTGCAACCGAACAGAGGTGGTGGTGAGGGGGGCAGAGGGGACAGAGGGAGGGGGTGGTAAATAATAACATTTTTAAAAGTACTTTCATTTTCATCACAGGCCGCTGCCTCTTCTTCCTCCATCCTCCTGTCTGCACTCAGCAGGAAGCACACAGTCTCCCACAATCCCCTGACCATTCACAACGCTGCCTTAGCAGCATTGTGTTTGTTCTGAGCACAGTGGTTTGGTGCTCAGAGATGGGCTGGCAAGCTGTGCATGTTCTCCACCCAGGCTGTAATGCAGCCTTGTCGGAGAACATGCACAGTGCGCATGACGCTTTGGCCAGCCCAAGATGGCTGGCCAAAGCATCGTGCGCACTTTAGGTGCCGCCAGCACTCTACCCCCTGTGGCGTAGGGAGCCCAGCCTTGTTCACCTGGCTTCATCTGCAAGCTGAATGCACAAAACAAAATGATAATAACGTTATTATCATTTTATTTTTTTGCATTCAGCTTGCAGTTGAAGCAGTGAGGTGACGCTCCTCCCCCTTAGCGGAGGAGTTGTCACTTTCAGGAACCCTGGGCAAAGATTACTCTAAGGTTCATATGGCTGGCATACAACAAGCTTTAAAGAGGCCTTTCCAGCAACGGCCCAGCCGACCACTGTCAACTTGGCCTGGTCTGGACCCTGCTGTTGGCCTCTGCCTCAAACCCTGTGAGTCTCTAAGTGCCTCCCCTGTGGTCCTGGGGGCTTTTCAAGTGTACACCTGTGGTGGCTAGGGACTTAATGGACTAAGTCAGAAGGTAAAATCTTTGACCACGATGAACCTGGTTGGTGTATCCTCCCAGCACTCTATAGCGGTCAGTCTCAAATTGAGTCTAGATCCCTGTCTACTGTGACCATTGATTATTATTGCCACTTTGTGGTTCTTGTTGCTAATTCTACTTACAAATGTAAAAATCTATAACTCCGGTCCCCCTTAATGGATTTTTGTCATCTTTGTATCATTTTGTTTATTAAGTTGTACTATATCTTTCTAATTCAGTTTGGGATTTTTCTTGTTTTGCAATACGACTCTATTACTGTTTTGGTACTGCATAAATAATTTACACATTGCCCAAAGTTGGTCATGTCTGCTCTGTGGTTTAGCTACCAGGGGGTTGAAGTCAGGTCAATTTAGTCACTGTGATGGTTCACCCTGACAAGGGTTGTGATTATCCCTTGAGGTGTGTAGTCACCCATCCCAAATAATAAACCAATTTCTCCCAGACAGTTAGTTGTTTTTCTAAATTTACTGAAATGAATACATAAAATAATAGTGGGGCTTTGGGTCAGTTTCCTTATGACATTGTTCTGCTTAATTGGATTTGCATTCTGGATTAACTAACAGTTGCAATATGTGGAACAGAAAAGTGGGTCACACATGTTCAGCCATTGGTTTGCTAGAAGTGTCAGTCACATTTAGTTTTAGCCCACAGGACAGCCATTTAGTATTTGGCAAACCATGCAATGTCACTGCTGATATTTTGCATGTTTCAGAAACTGCTCTCACAGCTAAAGGATTCTGCAGCCATCACACCAGCACCTCATAACCTGGCCCTCCAGTAGAGGCAGTATATAAGGAGCAGTGTGGACTACTCACATGGCAAACTTTATGGTGCTTGTCATTGAATTGGTAACTTAGGCACTCTCCAGCGATGAGCGCCTTACCAGCTATACTTTTGGCGCTTTCTCTAAAGCGGCTCAATTTGTAGGGTTAGACTGGGATGGAAAATAGGTTAGCGACAAAGTGTTACAGCAAACAAATGATGGACGGAATGCTGACAATGCAAACATTCTCCCCCAGTCAAAAGATCTGGGTTAAATCCATCATTCTTTTGCCCACTACGCCACCCCGAGTTTGGACCCAGCTATATGCAAATCAGTCTTGACCCTATGTCCCATGGGAACAGTCCAGACCGAACTGCCAAGCCAGGTCTTTCCTCGACCAGAAACAAGCATCCTGGGACCGGTTTCAGGGTATATCACCCTTCTTCAGCCAGACTAGCTTGAATCCAGTGGCACAGTGAGCAAGGGACCCACGTCTGGACATTCACATCCCACTTAGAGCAAAAAGTGTTACAGCAAACAAATGATGGACAGAATGCTGACAATGCAAACATTCTCCCCCAGTCAAAAGATCTGGGTTAAATGCATCTTTTCTTTTGCCCACTACGCCACCCCAGTTTGGACCCAGCCATATGCAAATCAGTCTTGACCCTGTGCCCCATGGGAACAGTTCAGACCGAACTGCCAGGCTTGGAAGTTCGGGCTGGACTGTTCCCATGAGGCACAGGGTCAAGACTGATTTGCATATGGCTGGGTTCAAACTGGAACGGCATGGTGAGCAAAAAAAATGATGGATTTAGGCCCAGATCTCTGTACTGGGGTGAATGTATCGCATTGTTCTGCATTCTGTCCATCAACTGTTGTTTTTGCATTTGTCACCCCGAGTGCGATGGGTATGCTCAGATGTGAGTCCCGTGCTCTCCATGCCACTGGAATCAAGCTATCCTGGCTGAAGAGGGGTGAAACCCCGAAACCGGTCCTAGGATGCCTGTTTCCAGTCCAGGAAGGACCTGGCTTGACAGTTCAGGCAGGACTGTTCCCATGAGGCACAGGGTCAAGACTGATTTGCATATGGCTGGGTTCAAACTGGAACGGCATGGTGAGCAAAAAAACGATGGATTTAGTCCCAGATCTTTGTACTGGGGTGAATGTATGACATTGTTCTGCATTTTGTCCATCAACTGTTGTTTTAGTGACACAGTGACCCATGTTTGCAAATTGGTACAGTTTTGAACTTTGAAAAACGCACTCCATACGGTTCTTGTAAGGTATGGAAGACTGCATGGATTTGAGCTTGCTACAAGCAATAATTATTTTAATATTAGGGTAATCAGCAGAAGAAATCAGTCCAGCAGACCCCAAACCAGGCCTAAAAATAGCCAATAAATGGCCCATACACTTATCAGCCAGTCCAGTCCATTGGGCACTGCTTGATTGCTCTATATACCACTAAGACCCTATCCACTGCATTCACTCTACAGGGAGCACAGCACATAAACTGTACCTTTCTAAATTTGGTGCTTCCAAAATGTCATAGCCAGAATATCAGCAACCAATATATTAAGGTAAGTATAAATAAGAAGAAATTAATTTACATGATGAGGCTATCAAGGTATGTGTATGTGGCAATAAGTATATTGTCAAGGTACATATATGTGGAATTAAGTAAAGTAAATCCATCCATCCTATCCCAGCTTTCTCACCACTACCCAAGTTGTCTTTATCTCACCAGGCTTCCTTTTTTGTCTCTATTTCAGTCTCACTGTGTTAGGGTGAGGAATGTCAGTGAGCTGGGGGGCTCCTCAGACATGCAGAGGTAAAAAGAAGTAGCAATTATAATAGCAAATTCTACATCTAAGTGAAAAGGTCTCCTCCCATATGCCTCACAGATACTTCCTTCACCCCCTTCCCTGCCTCAAAATCATAAGTATCTGTGAGAAGTTTGCCTGGTAGACGCTGTCCACTAATTAAAGTAGGCACCTTGCACCAGTCCAAACAACTCTTATGCTCATGTAAGAGGTCAAAGATAACCTTAGAAAGCTATCCAAGTGGTAGCTGTGGAGAGCAGCCTTCAGGCTTAGTCTTGAAGGAATGTGAAGTAGCTTGTTTCACCAGAATGCAACCTTATAGTATTGGTCAAATTAAAGGAGAACCACACAGTAGATATAAAAATATCTATTTATTGATATAACATTCTCTAGTATGACACAGTATCTTCTACACAAAGATACTCACAAAGCACACAATACTGTAGCATAGAAACAATAGTAAATAGCACTCATACGCAGTGGGCTCCAGGGAGAGACCAAACCATATACTAAAATAGTGGTATGAGAACCACGGCTCGAGTCAAGACAGTATCTAGAGGACATAGAAGTGCTGGGACCCCAAGGAACCACCCAAGGTGAATAAGTAGGGACACCACGGAGGACAGGTGCAGTGTGGGAACACGACTGCGTGCTCCGTACAATTCTATGGGGAAGTTGCAGTTGAAGTTTTGAAGTTTAAGGGCCCTTCACAGTGGACTTCAAAGAAACCCTGTGGAAGTTAGGAGGTTGGAGAGCCACCCCACCCGTGGATACCATAGTACTAGAGTTACCTATCCCAGGGGAGCCAGGTGCATAGGTCTGAAGTGGTGTCGGAAACCGCCGTCGATCTCAATGGAGGACTTCAAAGAAGAGCCGCTGCAGGAATGAAGAAAAGTGTCAGTTGGATTCCAAACGTGGATTCTTGTTGAAGAGTACCTGACAGCAGAGAGAACAGAGTCTGGGTCACTCAGGAGTGACCAGGGGCTCAGTAGAAGAATGCCCACCAATGTCGGGTGCTTCAGGTGCGTTGATGAAGTTCTTGACTCTGCAGCCATGGGAAGCAGGAGATGTTGAGGACAACCAGGTGCTGGATACGAGATGTCCCATGAAGGATGTTGAGTGCTGAGGGGTCTGTGTCCGGAGGGAGCATCAACAAGCCTTGGCAATGGCAATCCACGCAGAAGGTCAAGGAAGGTTACGGTTTGGACCAGCAAGGTCCAGGAGACTCACCAAACACAGGAGAGTCAGGGCTATCCCAGAGCAATCAGGGGAGCCCAAGAAAAGCAAAGTTGATCCTCAAATGGCCCCACTGGCCGGAGGCACAGGAGTCGCGAGAGGACCTCGAGCGATTTCACCAAACAGCAGCCCACGGAGCACTTAGTGAAAGGAGGCTGGAGTTCTTGGTAGGAAATGGTGCCAGAGGTTGAAGCTACTCGGAGCCCAGTGCACTTGGAATGCCAACAAGCATTTGCACTTGCAAATGAATGCGGTGCAGAGGGGTACGGGTATTGCAGCCCCCACAAGGGATTCTGGCCTCAAACTTGGTAAGAGGGCAGCTCAGACCTCGAGGGATGTAGAAACCCACTTCCTGTATTGCTGGAGCCTTCGGAGTCTGTAGGAGCTCAGGAGCAGCAGACTGGTCAGTCGTGATGTGGTGCCTGCAGTTGCAGGGGAGTGACTCCTTCACTCCAAGGGAGATACCTTTGGTTGTCCGTGATGCTCCACTGGTCCTGCACGGAGCCTGTATGGTGCACAGGCACAGACAATGCTTCAGACTGAGAGGGAGACAAAGTCAGGCCCAAACGAAGTCCAGCAAAGTCCAGAGTGTCCAGACGGTCAATGTTCAGTTGATTCCGGTTCAGAATCTTGTCCACATTGAATCTAGGGTCCTACAGCCAGGTAAGCCCTTTTGTACCCACGGGAAAGGGTTGGACCGATTCAGGGGACCCTCCCAGGGAAGGGTCTGGACAGTGGGGAGGTTACTCTCATGTTCTTTGTCCAGTTTTGCGCCAGAGCAGGAGCCAACGGCTCCCAGGACTGGTTTGAACTGCACTATGCACAAGGACACCAAATGTGCCCCTCATGCAGACTTTTGGTCATTGGCAAGCGCACCCACCAAGCCCTAATACACTAAATCCTGTCTGGGAGGTGGTCACACTGCCCTGTGACAGGATGCCTATTATTCCACCTTCCCCTGCTCAAACTTGGCTCAGCAGCAGGAGGGCAGAAACATGTCTCTGGTCGGCAACAACCATTTTGTGCTGCCTGGGACTAGAAGGCTGGTACCGGAAACATCAGGGACCCAACAAAGCTTGCTTCTGAGGGGTAGATTCATACTCCCACACTGGTTACCAGTGTGGGTTTATGATTCCACAATGTTTGACACCAAACACAATAGGGTTACTTTCTTATTTTTTGTTTTTTTAAAGTCCTCATCGAGCAATAAACAGGTTGAGTTGAGATGACAAGTTTTTTTCACGGTAGGGGGACCATCTTCACCTTACTGTGCCACCCTGGCCCTGCCCCATGACACACGCCATTTGATTGGGGTTCTAAGCATATGGGGGTATCCTATCGGCCGCTAGGCTCCCCTTACGCACCTTGTCCCACTTCCCTTGTTGGGTGTCATTCCTGAACCAGCGGCTCTCCCTTCTTCTTATTGCTGTTGTGCCTAAACATTGAACTTTCAAATTTCCTAGGTTCTCTGTTTCAACAATTCAACACTCCCAATGTTGTTCCCATAAATCCCAGAGTTCTTGCCTCTTACTTTGTGTTCCCGCCCAGTCTAGTTTATTTATCCTGTGAACTGCACCCAACCATTCTGCTTGAGTAGGCGGATTATGTTTAATCCCTTTAATACAGATCTCCCGCCTGGAGAGTAATATCAAAAGGAAGAGCAGGTTGTTCTGCTTTTTGTGTAATCTGGGTCCACCCCTATAATCAGTCCCAGCTTCCACCCCGAACATGGCTAACGGAAGGCTTGATGTAGTACTTCTTGATGTAGTACTTCCGAGAGGATCTTACCCATATCGTCCCAAAAGACCTGCAGTTGGGGGCACCAACAGAACATGTGGATATTGACCTCTCTCTCCTTGACACATTTGGGACACTCTTTCACCCCTCCTCTTTTCAATTTGGACAATTTCTTTGGTGTCCAATAGGCTCTATGCAGGATGAATAAATGATTCTTTTTGCGAGGTGCAGACTTGATTATGTACGAACATGTAGCCATTGATACTTGCCATAGGTGAGATAGATCCAGCATCAGCAGGTCGTTCCCCCAGGTCTCTGTGGGTAGGCTAAATTCCTCCTCCCCTTCAGAAATAAGCGACCAGTACCAATAAGCTTCTTCAATCTTCAAAGCTTCCCCTTGAATTTTTGTCTCTAAGTCCCTATTTCCAGTGCCATCTTTCCCTAGGGAATTTGCCCAGCTCATCAGTTGATAAAATTTAAACTTAGATAGTGCCCCATTGGTCAGTGACACCAGGTGGTCCCAACCGACTATTGCGTTCTCTATTAATAGATGTCCCCACGTTGTTATCCCTCCTTCTCTCAGAGGAGTTGATACCGTGTCTTCTAGACATTCCAGCATTCCTGGTGAATTTCAGATTGGGGCATAGTCACTGCAATAAGGGATTTTCCACAGGTGCCTCAATTGAACCCACAGTCTAGCAGCTGAACCAAGTATCTTTAATTTCACTTTTAAAAATGTTTTAGGGTTACTAAATTTATACAAAAACTAACTTCCTTCTGAAACTGTCATAGCTTGCATGTACTGTGGGTACAGCTGATGTTCTTTGAATAACACTCTAATGTTTTTTAAATGAAAAGCCCAGAAATATTGGAACAAGTCCGGACTTGCAATCCCTCCATGTTCTTTCTTCCTCCTTATCTTCTTGCATGCGATTTTAACTCCTCTTGAAGCCCAGATGAAACTGCTGATATCCCCCGGAATTCTGTTGAACCACTCTTTTTTTAATTCTAAAAGTATGTAGTTAAAAATATACGTGAATTTAGGGAGTATCATCAAAGACAAAGGGAGACTCTACAATGCATGAAAGAGTTTTTTGGATTTTACTAGAACTTTGTTAATATTTACTTGCGGACTTTACCCAAAGGTGACAGAGAGCTTCCCAATTGAACCCAGTACGTTACATGAGGAAGATTTACATATTTACACGTTACAGGTACAAACAAGATAGATGAAAAAGTAAAATCCTATGTAGCTCTAGTATTTAATTTTGCTCTTAGTATTTGACATTGGTCTGTACAATTCGCACCGCTTGCGGTACTTCCCTAGTTTTAGTAAAATGCATATTGTTGCTTCTTTCCAGGACTTTGGTAGCTCCTGACCCTTTAAGAATACCTAATTAAACAAATCGGTCACCCGGGGCACCGGCTCTTCCTTCAAGGATCTATATATCTCATTTGGCAGTGCGTCTGAACCTACCGTTTTTGTCTTTTTTTGGCTCTTTTACCACCCCCATTACCTCTTCTTCTGTTTTTTGGGCATTTAACTCCTCTCTGTACTTTCCTGATAGGGTCTGCTTTATCCAGGTTTTAAGATAATCCTCTATTTTCTCTTCACTAGCCCATGTGTCCTCGGTATATCAATCCCTGAAGACGCTGTTAAACGTGCTCCCAATTGACATTTCTTCTATGCTGGGTTACGCCTTATCCTCCTCCTGGATACATACGATCTTATTGCGATTTTGCATGGCCTCTCATGGGTGGCATAATACATGCTTCAGCCCATGGGAGGCCTCTGGGGTACCTAGGCCCTTGGTACATGGGTACCATATACTAGGGACTGGCAAGGGTACCCCAGTATCCAATCTGGAGTGTACCTAAGTATATAACATAACAGTTTAGGGAGAAAGGAGATAGACTGATTAGCAGGATCCCAGTCAGACTAGTCAAAAACAGTATCACATTTAGCAAAATGTGGAGGTAACCATAAGAAGCACATCCTACTTCCCTACAGTACCTCTGTTGTTTTGGCTACCTAGCAACTGGGAGCACCCACATTTCAGCATTTTACACCAAATGGTGTTATGATTTGCGCTGCATTCCCCTGCCACCCTCCGTTGGTGAAATACAATTCTAGAGAGATGGGACAGCTCATTTGCAAGGGACTGATACTCTCACTGTTAGTCTGAGAACTATGTCATTGCTAAGAACACAAAATGACAATGTTTTACTAGATCATCAAGCTCTCTGTCATTTCTTACTTCTTGGGGTACACATGCCTTGCTAGTGTCATAGAATTTAGAGATTATAACAAGACTTTGTAGCACCTTGGATGGCTTTGGCAAACTATAGAATCTGACAACCTGACTGTTGTTTTGAGTTCTCTTTCTAGGTTGACACCAAATAATATACAAGAGATGTAGGCAATGTGTGTGGCACAGCATTTCAGGCAAATGGAGATGAGAGCATTCTGATACCGCATCAGTGTGATATTTTGCTGTGTAGATCTCATAAATATATATTACCTACTGGCGGTCGCCAGTAGGTAGTTATAGTTAGGACCTATTTTCCATAGGAAATCCGCAACATTCTATTCCCAATAAGTCTGGCGCCAGTTGACGAATCCTCGCGAAATTTTCCAAACTTTTGGCCAGCTCCGCTCCGCTCCTACCCTGAAAGTTTTGCGGTGATCCGTCAAGCAGGGGCCGAGAAAAAAGGGGGGTCCCAAAACGCGTTTTCCCCATGCAATTTCCCATAGGATCTGTTGTCGCAGCTACAGCCCGAACTGCTGAACAGAATGACCCGAAATTTGGCAAAGAGGTAGTCCCCAGTTCGGACTCGTGACTTTTGCATATATGGTGTGAATCCGTTCAGTAGTTCCTGAGAAAATTAGAGTTAAAAGTACATATATATCTATGGCCTCGGAGGATCCGCGCACTCTACCCGCACCGTAAGTGCACCCTCCCCGAACCAAGCGCGCACCCTCCCGATCGCGCGCTGAATGCTAATTGGCTGTCGAGTGTCTCTCTACATTTGAAATCAGGAACTGTTGGCGGCCATTCTCTGCCTCGGTAGAAGCGAGGCTGAAGAAGCAATGGGAAAAAGTGTGTAAAACATACAAAGGGGGCAGAGTGGAAATACTCTAACCCCCTGGGGCCCCTTTTTAAAAAAAAAAATACGTCGAAATGCGCGCACGGTACGCGCATCCTATCGCGTTGGATGCACGGATCCTCTCGCGGTGGGTTCGCGGATCCAAGGGAAAAAAAATGAAATTGTTGGGAGATTTTTTGGAGGTCACATGGGATCCGCGCACCGTGCGCTTACGCAGCACGCACCCAGCGCGCATCCGCGAAATTGAATTTAAAAAAATTATAGGATTAGATGTAAAAATATATTAGTTTTAAGACTAGTTTAGAGTTCGTCTTCAATTAATATTCACATGAAATACATATATATGTTTTTTTAAATGTTAAATACTTTGCGGGATCCGCGCACCTACCGCGTCATAGACGTTGATGACGCATCACGGAAGCGCGTAAACGTCGCGTTATGTATATCGAACGTGTCGCGTATAGGCAGGGAGTCGCGTACCGGTCGCATAGCGATCGCGCACTAACCACGTACCCGACGCATACCATGCGTGGATGCTATCGCGTAGGAATCGTGAACGGTGCGCTTAGGGTGCGCGGATCCAAAAACATTTTTAAAAAAATATATAAAATAAAGTTTTGCACATATAGTTCAAATAATATTTTGAAAAATATGTTTAAAAAAGCAATTAACTTCAAATAATATTTTTTAATTTTTAAAAGAATTATTTGAAAAAATAAGTTTAAAAAATGGTGATAAAAAAGTCTATAAAAAACAAAATTAATGAATTTGACACACTGAATTTGAAAAATATACAAATCCAATCAAAATCATTAAACATGACATCTTCAAAGATAAGTTAAAGATAGGAATTAGCATTTAAAAAACCTTTGAAATTTACTGAAAAAACCATAGGTTTCATGCACGTTATAGTTAGGAATTGGCATTTAAAAAATCTTTGAAATTCACTGAAAAAACCAAAGGTTTCAGGCACGTAATAGTTAGGAATTGGCATTTAAAAAACCTTAGAAATTCACTGAAAAAACCATAGGTTTCAGGGGCGTTATAGTTAGCTGGACATTTCCCTCGTACAAAACCCTAGAAATTCCACTGTTATAGTTAGTTCAGCTAACTATAACTCGCGCCCCCGCAATGCACTGCTGATGACGTCACATATTACATCACTCATGACATGGTCAGTGACATCACTGATGACATCACTGATGACATCTCAAATGACATCACTCATGACATCACTGATGACGTCATCCATGTGATAAATTAGTGCATCTTCTCACACCCTAATATAACCTTTGATACACCGACTCAAAATTTCAGACCGCCATTTTGACAACCATAGATACTCCAATACCAATAACTACTCACCCACTCGATGACTTTTAGGTCTACATACATGTCCACTCACTCACCTCCACAGTCACTCATACTTACAGTCATTTTTACACCTATATAGACACTCACACACCGCCAATCATCCATTGAGGTACTGACACATCTAGTGAGTCATGCAAATAATTAATCACAGTAAAATTTACTCACCTATACAGTTAAAAAAACTAAAGTTCACTTACTCATAAAAATACTAACAAATTCTGTGTCTTCCTGCAGAAAAAACAAACAGCACATGACACAGATATCCTTGCACTATGGCGCATACAGCCACTCCCAAAATCACACACTCTCACATAAAGATAGTTATATACTCTTACACACATATACACTGCGTTTCACATATGTAGTTACTGACACATGTACAACTGAGATATACATTCAATCACTAACACACCCATACATACACTCACCCAACCATACAGTGTATCACAGATGCACTCTTAAAACCATGCACCCACTGAATCACCCACTCACACATCTAGTCACAGAGTCACACACACCCTACCCACACAAACACTCAGGCACCCATACAGATACTCAGACAACCAATCAATAACCCATATAGACACTCATATAGCTATTCACAAAACCATGCAGCCACTTATACACCAACACACAGACACATACAGACATTCACACAGTTTAGTCACTAGTCTGCAGTAAGATACATTTAATGACTCACTTATAGAGGCAGTTACGCACCTAGAAAATCATCCATTCACACACTTGTACACCCACTTATTTTTCAACAGGCCTTTCCCTATATATATTAAACATATTAAAACTGTTCAGAAACACATACTCAATGGATGATGTCATCAGTGATGTCATCAGTGATGTCATTTGAGATGTCATCAGTGATGTCATCAGTGATGTCACTGACCATGTCATGAGTGATGTAATATGTGACATCATCAGCAGTGCATTGCGGGGGCGCGAGTTATAGTTAGCTGAACTAACTATAACCGGGGAATTTAGAGGGTTTTGTACGAGGGAAATATCCAGCTAACTATAACGCCCCTGAAACCTATGGATTTTTCAGTGAATATATATATATATATATATATAAAATATATACATATATATATATACACATACATATATATATATATACATATATTATCGCTCCAAAACACCATCTGCGAATATGTGACTTTACAACGCATGCGATTACATCGCATGTTGTTGCAACGCAAAACTTTAGCCCGACTTTCTGTTGGGGGAGCGCTGGAAGTTGGAATAGATGAATTTTCTATTCCAACTACAGTGTGTGCAACAGTAGGGAAGGTGTTGAAGTTAAATCCAACACCTTCTACACACTGCTGCACACCTGTGAGTTGCAACGACATGCGATGTAATCGCATGCGTTGTAACGGTTGCATTAAAAAGGCTGTTTCCCCCATCTGAGGAGCACTCTCGAACGGGTGCTGGTGTCGTGGGGGTGCGCCCGCAAAATTTATCCAAGCTCCTTTTATTCCAGTATATGGAAGAAAACCAGCACTCACTGGGGTAGTTTCCGAAAATTTGAATCCAAACACGTTTCGGCTTGTGCCTTCGTCGGTGTTACCTGACACACCGGAAGCGGCCATTTTTTAAAACAATCTCATTTAGCAATGACAGTGAAAACAGACCAAATTTGTATTCTATTCAAGAAGCGCCATCTTTGCATGATTCATTATACAAAAGAAACCAAGATTTTGAATGTGCTCTCATACTTAATCATTGTAGCAATCTACATAGTGACCAAGATTGATATGTTTGAAATTCATCTTTATAAACAGCAGATAAACTTTGTAAAATTATACCATATATTGGTTATGCTGTACAACCTCAAATCAGCGATAGTTTTGAATACAATAACACTGATAACAGACAATCTTCCATTGTATATGGAGCGCCTCATGGTTTTTCATGCAATTTATACTTTATGAAGCTAGCTTAAATGCTAAATTCATACCGCAACCATGATGACAGCAAAAATATTTCTTTTAAATTAATTTCCTTAATACTCGCATTGCTATTATCATACTGTATATTAGCACATACTTATTCTTATAGATCGGCACATTGCCCTCACAAAATTAATTCTGTTTCTTTTATCTTGCCATGTATCGGCATTGCTCTATATCACTGTCATAAAAATTGCCATTGTATGTCAAGACATTTAACAATAAGAAAAACATATCAGAAAATACGATTCATTTATAACGCCTTGTATCGGCTTTATCCTCCAGTTTTAAGCCTCTCATATTATCATTATAATTTCATTTTTATAGATCAAACACCCAGATGTACCGCTATTTCTTACCCGCTATTTAGCCCTTTTGAGAATTTTGTTTGTAAATGATAATATTGCGAGACTCAAGTCTGCGTAATTTTAAAATTCTGTTTCCTCCCCTGATGTTATTGGGTACATGGTCAATGCCAAAATATTGTAACAGATCCCTGTTACACTGATGTTTGCTGGCAAAATGCCTCACCACTTATATATCCTTTTTTGTAATAGCCCGCATGTGTTCTAATATGCAGATTTTTATCGGATGAATGGTACTACCTATGTATTTTAGTCCACACGGACATATCAAACAATATACTGAATTGGCAGTGTGACAGGTTATACATTTAGTTACAGATCTGCGTTTTTTTAGTCCAGGTATCTCATATGTTAAAACCTTTCTACTGTTAATGCAGGCTTTACATTTTCCACAAGGGAAAAAACCGTTCATTTCTTTGAGGGTACCTCTTTTCTATGTCTCTTTGTCCAGATGACTGTGAACTAATATATCCTTTAAGGAGCTCACCTTTTTAAAGGTGTCTAATGGAGCTGTTGGTATGTCCCTTCCAATGATCATGTCTGTTTATAGGATATGCCAATTCCTACGAAGTCGTTTTTTCAAAGAATTGGCATCCTCTGAATAGGCTGTAATCATCCTGAATTTGTTTTCCTCCGTTTTCTTCTTAACCATCTGTTTTTTTCCATGCAGTAAGTGTCCTCTAGGGATGGTCTTAACCGTTTTCAAAGTTGTTTCTATCAATTGTGTATTGTACCCTCTTGCAGTGACTCTGGATGCACATACATTGGCTGCTACCTTAAAATCACAGTCCTGTGAGTGCTGGTTTCCTTCCATATACTGGAATAAAAGGTGCAATGTCATCGCTTGGGCCACCTGTAAGCATCCCAGCACTTGGACAGATCCTAAACTCAGGCAAAGGGATCACACAATTCAGCTAAGTGTAAGCACTAAGATTAGAAATCGCGTCCCCTGTCACATTTCAACATATTGACAATTACATATCGCCATCAACTTAATTTGATGTGTTCTAAGCAGATTCTGATAGTCAAAAAGGAGAACAGTGAGGCTTGGCAATCAGGAACAGTTTAAGTTTCATTTAACAATAACTGCCTGGAATAGCAGCCACATCTCTTACAGTTGTGTGCTGAAATTCAACTGCATTTAGTATATTGTATGCTTTATATTGTACAGCGGGTGCAATAAAGAGAAGCTCATTTTCCTTTGGGCAGGAAATACTGCAGTGGGCCATAAATTAAGTGTTAAATGCTTGATCCCAACTTTGATAGAAGGGCCATAAATACCAACTGGAGGTCACATTCTTAGGTGGTCTAGGTGGCTGGGTGTGTCATGTGCGTGTAATCTAGGGTGACGCTTACTACTAGGCATTGTTTGGACTTTACCTGATGAATGCAACTGCCAATTGCTATGGTATTGTGTCCTTAAACCAAATACAGGTCCTCTGATGTGCCTTTGTTTGTGTTTATGAGTGTGTGCATCTGACTTGTTTCTTAGGCATTACTTCCTTGGCTCATATGTGATTTACTGCTGCAATCTTCCAGGTGTGTTTGAGGCTGTTTCATATCTGGTGTTTCCATCACAGGATGTACTAGGGGTTAAGAGAGGGCAACTGTGTTATGTTGATCTGATAAAGGGTGACTGAAACTGTAACAAGTGTGTTATTGAGAATGTAGATATGCACAGGCAACAGTTGCTCTACTGTGTCCTGAACTCTTAAAAGCAGAACATTTTTGTAAATAGATCCGATGCTAACAGACACATTCATGTAGGACTCATGCTGAACATTGAGAAATGACTTCTAGGTGAGTCAGGGCGCCACTGTATTGATTAAGGGTGGCTTTGTATGTTTCCTTGCACTTCAGTTTCCACCAGCTGTTGATGGCTGTGATACCTTCGGAGCATACGTTTGTAAGTTCCCTATGTGCACTAGGATGTATCGTTTTCCTTCTTTTCACTTTTACAGATAGGTTTGAGTAGAGATTGAGAGATGTTGCTTTCCTGATTTAGGAGACAGAAAAATCAAAACGCGTTCTGTTTATTGTTGCGAGTTCAGAATGTCCACAAAGTCGTTGTGCTTACTAACTGCCTTTTAGCTACAAAAAGTGCAGCAGCAACAAATGATAGATGTAAGGCTGAAGGAATCAAACATTCACCCCCAGTCAAGAGATCTGGGATAAATCCATTGTTCTTTTGCTCACTACGCCTCCCCAGTTTGGACCCAGTTTGGACCCAGTCATTATACCTATATGTATGGAATGCAATTCACCCAGGAGGGTATCCTGGCTCCTTCGTGCCCATGGGTATGACTTGTCTGATGTACACCATTCACAGTGGTCATTATTATACATACCAACATTTTAGAAGAGGAAAGTGGGAGATTTACAAAAAATAATCAGGAGACTGTACTCCCATCGACTTCTGTTGAGGACGGGATCTGGTCTATTGCCATGTATTGGACTTGCAACTGTGCTGCTGCAGGATCTCATATTAGAAATGCAATTATATTTTTTTTTCCCCCTTGCCTGTCAGGAGCACAGATAAAGCACTATGGCAGGTAGAGAAAGTGTGACAAAGGAGATGGTTAGTGGCAGTACACACTCCGAGTCACACAAGACACGCTCCTGTCCCCAGAAGCCTGTTTAAGGAATCTGCTTTTTAGATGTAGGTATCGGGATGCGGGACACTAGTTTTGAAATCGCTAGTCTCACGCCGGAATCGGGAGGGTTGGCAAGTATGCATTATAGCGAAGATACATATCCGGCATTTTCAATGATCTGCTGTAAAAATAGTAAAAATGTACATTTAAACGATATAGGAGTAAAAAGCTTTACCAATGCTTATTTTAAATGCAGTGGCTGTCTAGCACCGACCTATTCCACTGCCCAAGCTTTGCTCTACTTCTTTTCAAACCAACAATTATTTTCAGGGCCATTTTATTTTCAAGGTCTTATCAGACAGCGCAGCATTTAGGAGCTGCTGTGTAAACAACAATATGAAAGCTTCGTTTGACTCCCTGCCATAGCTTTAATTGCTTTGAAGACTCCTGAATGGGCTCCTAAGCCCTCGCCGTTTGGCAGCAATCAAAGATGGCTGCCCTCTGACCCGCGCACCCCGCTCTAGCCTTCCTTTCAGGAAGACCCGTGATCCCAGTACACCACAGAACAAAATCAAACAGAGAGATTGCTGGCTTTGCTTCTGAGTTTCAACAACAAACCTACAGTACATTAATAGCAGCAATTATGCCTTCCCTGAGAGATGAATGTGTATACCCCAGAGATATTGTTAACAAGATTTATTTTGAAATGCTATCAGAGGGACAATTAGAGAAAGAAGAGAGAGGGAAATTGGTGCAGAAAAACGCATGCTTTTCGTTGATTTTCAAGTATTTTGTTTGGTAAGCGGATTGAACTGTTCCATTTCAAACTGCGCGCAAACGAAAAACAATTTGGTTGCAGTTGGAATTTTTTTTTTGATTTTAAGCCAGGGTAATTTGGCAAATGGCAAGCTATTTTAAAATGCGAGTGTTTTTTTTTTAGCTCTCCTGCTTGTCGGACAATTACAGACGCCTACGTGATGAGAAATTGAAAACAAAACTTGGCAATAGCCACTAAATACCAAAGAAGCACACGACGTGCATGCTGATTATAATCTTATAACCTATTCGATGGCTCATTTTTGAAGACTAAGGAAGTCTAAGCGGAGAAAATTGGCGCCGGAATTCACATGGTGTCATCTTAGAAAGCCCGTGGGATAAAATAATTTCAGCTTTCATGTTTATTTCCTCACAGCTGGGTTTCACATGTGTCTTCGCCAAGCAATACACCCTCCTAGTAGTGGCACCCTTCACCATGTATCTTCTTTTAGGACAATCTACCTGTTTTAGCATGATTTTTTTTTTTTTTCCAAATTAGAACCCTGAATGTTTTCTGATGATGACTGATGTCTTATGAACAATGCACACTTGAAAATGGAATGCCTTTGTCTCATACGTGCAAACTGTTCTGAAGTTCTGCATTCTTATATTTGCATAAATTCTATTGCCTGGTTCTGCCTTAGATTGTAAGGCGGAGGGCATTCCATAGGAGTCAGTTGCTGCTGACACCTTGGAGTGGACTGACGCCAGGTTGTGCCTGCAATAAAGGTAATTTGGAAAACCTCCCTGTTGGTGCCTAGATGGTGTCTTTCCTCAACCAGGGCCGGCATTAGGGCAGTGCGACTGGTGCGGCCGCACTGGGCGCTGACCTGTGGAGGGGGCACCGACCTCAAGGGGGGGGCGCTGTGTTTAGCAATAACTTATGATTGAAGAGATAAGGGGCTCCTATGCCCGGTGGTATTGAGAGAATCCAGGAGGTGGTAATTGAGGTGTGGGGGCGCCAACAATTATTGTCGCACCGGGCACCACCAACACTAAAGCTGGCCTTGTCCCCTCCACAACACAAAGCATACGATTGTACATCTTTTTTGCCTCCTCCACAGTGCATTCGTCTGTTCTGTAACATATCCAAAATATTATTAACTAGCTCGAGGTAGCACAGCAAAAAAGGCATTGAGTAGTTTGTCTTCTGCATATAGAATAACTATGAGCTTTCTGTCATTCAGCTAAGAAGATTGCCCTGAATTTGACTGCAGAATGCTGTCTCAATTAAATCCATTTAACTTCACCAGACATATAAATCTACAGTAACCTAAATGCAACTAACTCTAAAATTACAGCATAAATGAACTTGTGGTTGACGAGATCTGAGTGACCTACTTTTGTTATTTTTCAATCATGGCTGTTAATCCTGGCATCTTTGGCGTGGTTACCCCTGACTTTTTGCCTCTACCTCCTGTGGTTTTTGATGCTATGCTGGATTTCGTTTTTGCTGGTTTAGATGCTTTGGGCACTTTGCCACTGCTGATCAGTGTCAAAGTGCAAGTGCTCCCTTGGTTAATTGTTGTATTGATTGGTTATCCATGATTGGTATATTTGTTTCACCTGTTAGCCCCTAGTAAAGTGCACTGCGTGTGCCAGGGCTGGTGATTCAAATGCTACTAGTGGGCTGCAGCACTGATTGTGCCACCCACAGGAGTAGCGCTAAAATGATGTCTTAGGCCGGCTTGCAGTGCCTATGTGCATTCCAGGACTGCCATGTCGACCTGGCCAGTGCACCCACTGACCAGGCCTTATCCTTCCCTTTCTGTACATGTCAGGTATCCCTATGGTGGCCCTAGGTACCCCCCTGGGCTGGGTGCAGTGGATCTGAAAGGTAGGGCATGTACTGAGGTGTGTAACATGCCCTGGTAGTGAATTACAGCCATTTTCGTTTTTCACTGCTGAGAGGCTATCTTGCCCATAGGATAGAATGGGGAAGGCTGTTTACATGCCTATCTTCCCATAAGGGCAAGATAGAAAATCCAAGTTTGGTATCTCTGTGTTCAGAATTTAATTATACATCTTTTTAGCAAGATGGTTTTTAAATTCACTGTGTGAGAATAGCACTTTTTAGAAAGTAGCTATTCTCCTGTTTAACCTTCCTGTGTGCCTGTGTGCTGGTTGGCTGACTGGTGTCATGTGATGGGCTAGGTGGCTCCAGGAGCCTTGATGAGTCAGCAGCAGGGTGAATAGGGAGATCTGCTTTAGATGGGTGGGAGGAGTAGTCCCTGGGTTTGAATAGGGCTGCCCCTGACAAACACAATGCTGGCTCCACCCCCTGCTGGCCAGGCTGAGGACTCTGCCTCTGCTGGCACAAAGAAGGCTCCACCTCCTGCTGAGCGTCTAACGACCCTGCCCCTCACTCTGAAAGGAACCAGGTGCTCCAGAGCAGAGCACACCCAGGAACCGGTTTGAGCAGGCGAATCCCCCCACTGGAACAAAGAGAGA
The DNA here is from genome assembly GCF_964204655.1 of Triturus cristatus. NCBI lineage: Eukaryota > Metazoa > Chordata > Amphibia > Caudata > Salamandridae > Triturus > Triturus cristatus. The sequence goes on from NC_140583.1 coordinate 886,974,323, forward strand.
CAAAGATTTGGTAGGGGTATAAGAAGAGGACCCCAGACACCTAAAACTTTAGATCACTTTGGAACTAAGAAGAAACCTCTGCCAAGGAGAAAGCTGAAAAGGACTGAAGAGGAGAAGACTGCCTGCTTGCTGTTTTGCTTTGCTGCCAAGGAGAGGGGAAGGACTTTGCTGTGTCCCCTTCTTTTGATTCTGATCTCCAAGGGCCTGAGAAGAGCTGGCTCCCTGTTAAGAAGTCCCAGGAACAAAAGGACTTCACCACCAGCTCCCCTGGAACTCTGCTGAGGGAGTTCTGACCTGCCTTGGAGTGCTTGCCCAGTCTTGGGGCCTCAGGAGGTCGTTTTGCTGTGTTTGGGAGCTGGGAAGCAGAAGCGTGAACAAGAGTGACTGGTACCCAACGCATCATCCGATTGCGTGTCGCAAGACGAGAGTGCGAGGAAAATTTCATCGCGGCACCATCGCAACACGCAGGGTCCCCACATCGCCGAGTGCGTCGAGCATCGTCCCGAAGCGTGAAGATTCCGGCCATTGCGAGGGTTGTCGCAGAACCAGTTTGCGAGCCGCACCACTGCCGGTGCGTGAAAAGTCTCCAGTCATCGGGTGCGTCGACGCAGAGTCCCGTTCCGTGGCGCATCGAGAGTTGCGGCGCCGGAAGGCAACGCTGCGCCACGCATCGCACCACATCGAAGAGTGTCGCATCGAACCTGTGCGTGAAACTTCCCCCCGAGAAACCTACGCAACGAAGGCCAAAGTCATCGCATCCTCCCCCGACAGATCGGAGCCGGCGCATCCACCTCTGCTGCGTGAAGCAGGGCTGCTGCAAAGCCTCCCCAGGATCTCAGGAGTATCGCATCGCCTTTGCCATCTTCCTTGTTATAGCTTTTGGGAACCTTATCGCAACTACAGGTACTGTTGGGCACGAAAGTGTCGCATTTTGTGCAGTGAGAGTCGCATTGTGCAGGACACTGATTTTGACATCCTGGAGTACTTTCTGCAAACTCTTGAACTATTTTTAAAGTAACCTTTTTAATTGTATGTTGGTTTTTCTGTAATATTTGGTCTTGTGAAGTTCTTAGTAAAGATACCTTATTTTTCTAAAACTGGTGTGGAGTAAATCTGTGGTGTTTTCACTGTGTTACTGTGAGTGTTGGTACAAATACTTTACACATTGCCTTTGACAGTGGTACCTACCCTGCCAACTAGAGACCCCCAGATCTAACATTGGTGGTCAGCGGTGAGGATTGAACTTGTATTTGTACTTGACCCACAGTAATTGGTGTACATCACTAGGAGAGCAGACCATTACACAGCCACATACTGCTGATTGATTATTTTTTGGTTCTATTTTTGAGGTAACTCTTGAATTATCATGGCTCCAAGTGAGAAAGCAGCCAGTGTAGAAGGAGAGCTAGAGTTCACCATTGGAGATCTGTGTTCATACAAGGTGGAGGAGCTCAAGCAGTTCTGCAAGGATTTTGGTTGTCCCATAAAAAGCAACGCCAGAAAGGAAGAGCTACAGAAGATTCTGAAAACATGGTGGGAGGCTAAAGAGGCTGAGGAAGCAGATGATAATAGTGAAGGGAATGGGTTTGGGGCAGATGATTTGCCATTGGGCAACCCCACCAGCGGGGCGGGGAGCCACCATTCCAGCAGGGGTCTTTCCCCAGCAGAGGAGTTACAAGAGAATCAAAGAATCAGAGAACATGAGCTGGAAGTAATGAAAATGAAAATGAAAATGGAAATGGCAAAGGAGGAGAAGAAAAATGCCCTTGCTTTTGAGGAAAGAAAATTGCTTTTGGCTCATGAGTTGAGCATGAAGGAGCTGGACATCAAGGCCAAGCAGGTGGAGTCCGGTTCAAATGGTGGCAGCGCACAGCCGGTGCAGGGGGGTAAAGTATATATCCCCAAAGATTTAGTGCAGAATTATAACAGGAGTAAGGATATCTATGCCTGGTTCACATCGTATGAAATTGCATTGAGGATGAATGGTGTGCCTGAACAGCATTGGGGGGCGGGCCTGTGGAAACATTTTGAGGCTTCTGGGAGGAGTGCTCTAGAGCCCTTAGAATTAGCAGGTACCATGACCTACCCCAATATGAAGGAGGCCCTATGTCTCAGGTATGGACTTACTCCAGAGCAGTATAGACTGCAGTTTAGGAACTCCAAGAAGAAAGAGTCTGAGACTTGGATGGAGTGTGTGAATCTGTACTCGCGGGCACTGGAAGGTTGGATGAAGGTCAGCAAGGTAACTGATTATAAGGGGTTGTTACATTTAATTAGTTGGGAGCACTTGAGTAGTCTATGTGTTCCAGAGCTGCGCCAGCATCTTTTAGACAGCAAGCTGACGGACCCCATTGAGCTTGCTAAGGAGGCGGACCGCTGGACCAGTACCAGGGTCCACAGAGGAATTGTGGGTACCATTGCCAAAGGTGGGCAGGGTCCCCAGCAGAAGAGTGGGGGGACAAGGGTAACCAAAAGGAGTTCTCACAAGGGCCCCAAAACAGTTCCCAGGGTAACCAGTCCCAGCCCCCCAAGTCAAAACCCAAACCAACCTGGCCCCTAAGGGCAGGTCGGATAACAAGGGTCCCATTAGGTGTTATCACTGTCAGGAATTGGGTCACAAGTCTCCTGTGTGTCCCAAGAAATCCCAGGCACCCTCTGGTGTTCCAACCCCGGGTATAGCTAGTGTAGCTTTTGGTGGGGATTTAATTTCTAGTGATTTGGAGGGTTTAGCAGTTATGTCCCTTGTCTCTTTAGGAGACACAGAGATGGTCCAGGAAACCCCTGTCCCTGATAACACTAAGAAGTACAGGCAGTGGGTGACCATCAATGGGAGGAGGGTGGAGGCTCTCAGGGACACTGGAGCCAGTGTGACCACGGTCAGGTGTCAGTGGGTCCCTGAGGAGCTGATCATTCCAGACGTACTTCACCCAGTAGTGTCAGCTGACAACTCTGTGCACCTTTGCAAGGTAGCACATGTTCCCTTTGAGTGGGGGGGGGTCTCAGGTCCTCTCAGAGTTGTTGTGAGTCCATCCATGCCAGTAGACTGTCTGCTAGGTAATGACCTGGAGAGTTCCCCATGGAAGGAGGTGGAACGCCAGGCTCATTTGGAGATGTTGGGTTTGCCTGAGTGGGTCTGTGTGACCACCCGGTCCATGGCAGCCAGACAGGGTTGTGAAGCAGACCTGGAGCCTGAAACAGTGGCCCAGGTCCCTGCCAGAAAGAGGAAGGGCAAGGGGCGTGGTGCATCCACCCCCACTGTTCCCACGGTCCAGGAAGGAGCAGAACCTGCGGGGGATGCACTGGAGCCTACAGGGGAACAGGTAGCTGAGCTGGGAGACATACCTGAGCTGACCCATTGGCAGCAAGAGGGTGGTCCCTCCAGAGAGGAGTTCTGCCGTTGAAGGTCTGCGGCACCAGGCTGCAGACCAGGCAGCAGGTGCTGATCCGAAGAACTTCTTTCTCTACTGGGAGAATGACTTGTTGTACAGTGAGCCTAGGTTTGCTGAGCCCAGTGGATCACGTACCCTGGTGGTACCCGCAGGGTTCAGAGACTTCCTACTGGGTCTGGCTCACGACGTGCCGCTTGCACGACATCTCGGGCAGGACAAGACCCGACAAAGGCTTGCCACCCACTTTTACTGGCCCGGGATGAAGACGGACGTCGCTTCCTTTTGTAAATCATGCCAGACTTGCCAGGCAAGTGGCAAGGCTGGAGGAAAATGCAAAGGCCCTCTCCAGCCTTTTCCTGTAGTGAGCACTCCTTTCGAGCGGGTGGGGATAGATATTGTGGGGCCACTGGACCCCAGGACAGCCTTAGGCAACAGGTTCATCCTGGTCCTGGTGGATCATGCCACCCGGTACCCGGAGGCTATCCCTCTCAGGACAACCACGGCCCCGGTGGTGGGCCATGCGTTGATGGGGATCTTTTCCCGTGTGGGTTTCCCCAAAGAGGTGGTATCTGACCGGGGTACCAACTTCATCTCCAGGTATATGAAGTCTCTGTGGGAGGAGTGTGGGGTAACTTATAAGTTCACCACTCCTTACCACCCTCAAGGAAATGGGTTGGTTGAAAGGTTCAACCGGACCCTGAAGGGCATGATCATGGGGCTGACGGAGCCCATGAGACGGAAGTGGGGCGTCTTTTTGCCATGCCTATTATTTGCCTACAGGGAGGTACCACAAAAGTCTCTGGGGTTCAGTCCCTTTGAGCTTTTGTACGGGCACCCTGTTAGAGGACCTCTCAGTCTGGTGAAGGAGGGTTGGGAGAAATCCCCTGGGAAAACCCCCCAGGATGTGTTCAGCAAGTGCTGGCCATCCGCAACCAGACACAGCGCTTCCGGGCCCTCGCTCAGGCGAACCTGGAAGCCAGCCAGGATGAGATGAAGAGGTGGTATGACCAGCATACCACTCTGATGGAATTTCAACCTGGGCAGATGGTGTGGGTGATGGCGCCAGTGGAGCCTTGCGCGCTCCAAGACAAGTGGACTGGGCCATATGAGGTGGTGGAGCGCAAGATGAGGTGACCTACCTGGTCAACTTGCAATCTCCCAGGAACCCCATGAGGGTCCTACACGTGAACCGCCTCAAACCCCATTTTGAGAGGTCTGAAATAACAATGCTACTTGCTACAGATACAGGGATGGAGGAGGATAGCGATCCTCTTCCTGACCTCCTGGAAGCTAAGGAGCAAGATGGGTCAGAGGATGGAGTGGTCCTCTCGCCCACCCTGACCCCAGAACAGCAGAGGGACTGTCGCCATGTGCTGGGTCAGTTTGCATCTCTGTTCTCCCTGACCCCCGGTATCACCAACTGGTGTGTCCATGACGTGGACACGGGAGATAGCATGCCTGTGAAACAGAAGTTTTACCGGGTGGCTGACAAGGTCAGGGCCAGCATCAAGAAGGAGGTTTCTAAGATGTTGGAGCTAGGGGTGATTGAGCCCTCCAGCAGCCCCTGGGTTAGCCCAGTGGTACTTGTACCGAAAGCTGCTGCGCCCGGTGCCACTCCAGAACTTAGGTTTTGTGTGGACTACCGTGGGCTCAATGCTGTCACGAAGACTGACGCACACCCCATCCCCAGAGCTGATGAGCTCGTGGATCGGTTGGGAGCTGCCAACTACCTCAGTACGTTTGATTTAACTTCTGGGTACTGGCAGATTGCCTTAACTGATGGGGCCAAGGAGAGGTCTGCGTTTTCAATGCCAGAGGGGCACTTCCAGTTCCGTGTCATGCCCTTTGGGTTGAAGAACGCCCCTGCCACATTCCAGAGACTGGTCAACCAGGTACTGTCCGGGCTGGAGCAATTCAGCGCCGCATATCTGGATGACATTGCTGTGTTCAGCTCCACTTGGGAAGAACACTTGCAACACCTCTGCGCAGTGTTGAAGGCTCTGCATAGTGCAGGCCTCACTATCAAGGCCAGTAAGTGCCAGATAGGGCAGGGTTCGGTGGTGTATTTGGGACACCAGGTAGGAAGCGGCCAGGTGGCGCCCCTACAAGCCAAGATAGATACCATCCGGGCTTGGGAACCCCCCAAAACCCAGACAGCGGTGAGAGCCTTCTTAGGACTCACCGGGTACTATCGCCGTTTTGTCAAGGGGTATGGCAGTATTGTTGCTCCCTTGACAGAACTAACTTCCAAGAAGTTACCGAAGAAAGTGATATGGACCAGTGCCTGCCAAGAAGCTTTTGATGCCCTGAAGGAGGCCATGTGTACAGCACCTGTACTCAAGGCGCCTGACTTCTCCAAGGAATTCATAGTGCAGACAGACGCTTCTGAGCATGGAGTGGGAGCGGTGCTCTCACAACTAAATGATGAGGACTTGGACCAACCTGTAGCTTTCATTAGTAGGAGGCTACTTCCCAGGGAACAGAGGTGGAGTGCGATTGAAAGGGAAGCTTTTGCTGTGGTCTGGGCGCTAAAGAAGCTGAGACCCTACTTGTTTGGGGCTCACTTCCGGGTTCAGACGGACCACAGGCCCCTCAGATGGTTGATGCAGATGAGGGGTGAGAATCCTAAGCTGTTGAGGTGGTCCATTTCCCTACAGGGGATGGACTTTACGGTGGAACACCGCCCCGGTACAGAACACGCCAACGCTGATGGTCTGTCCAGGTTTTTCCGCCTTAGCGATGAGAACTCCCAAGAGGGTGGGTAGTTCTCCCCACTTTCAGCTGGAGGGGACACGTGTTAGACCTGGCATCTTTGGCGTGGTTACCCCTGACTTTTTGCCTCTACCTCCTGTGTTTTTTGATGCTATGCTGGATTTCGTTTTTGCTGGTTTAGATGCTTTGGGCACTTTGCCACTGCTGATCAGTGTCAAAGTGCAAGTGCTCCCTTGGTAAATTGTTGTATTGATTGGTTATCCATGATTGGTATATTTGTTTCACCTGTTAGCCCCTAGTAAAGTGCACTGCGTGTGCCAGGGCTGGTGATTCAAATGCTACTAGTGGGCTGCAGCACTGATTGTGCCACCCACAGGAGTAGCGCTAAAATGATGTCTTAGGCCGGCTTGCAGTGCCTATGTGCAGTCCAGGACTGCCATGTCGACCTGGCCAGTGCACCCACTGACCAGGCCTTATCCTTCCCTTTCTGTACATGTCAGGCATCCCTATGGTGGCCCTAGGTACCCCCCTGGGCTGGGTGCAGTGTATCTGAAAGGTAGGGCATGTACTGAGGTGTGTAACATGCCCTGGTAGTGAATTACAGCCATTTTCGTTTTTCACTGCTGAGAGGCTATCTTGCCCATAGGATAGAATGGGGAAGGCTGTTTACATGCCTATCTTCCCATAAGGGCAAGATAGAAAATCCAAGTTTGGTATCTCTGTGTTCAGAATTTAATTATACATCTTTTTAGCAAGATGGTTTTTAAATTCACTGTGTGAGAATAGCACTTTTTAGAAAGTAGCTATTCTCCTGTTTAACCTTCCTGTGTGCCTGTGTGCTGGTTGGCTGACTGGTGTCATGTGATGGGCTAGGTGGCTCCAGGAGCCTGGATGAGTCAGCAGCAGGGTGAATAGGGAGATCTGCTTTAGATGGGTGGGAGGAGTAGTCCCTGGGTTTGAATAGGGCTGCCCCTGACAAACACAATGCTGGCTCCACCCCCTGCTGGCCAGGCTGAGGACTCTGCCTCTGCTGGCACAAAGAAGGCTCCACCTCCTGCTGAGCGTCTAACGACCCTGCCCCTCACTCTGAAAGGAACCAGGTGCTCCAGAGCAGAGCACACCCAGGAACCGGTTTGAGCAGGGGAATCCCCCCACTGGAACAAAGAGAGACAAAGACTTGGAGGGGTATAAGAAGAGGACCCCAGACACCTAAAACTTTAGATCACTTTGGAACTAAGAAGAAACCTCTGCCAAGGAGAAAGCTGAAAAGGACTGAAGAGGAGAAGACTGCCTGCTTGCTGTTTTGCTTTGCTGCCAAGGAGAGGGGAAGGACTTTGCTGTGTCCCCTTCTTTTGATTCTGATCTCCAAGGGCCTGAGAAGAGCTGGCTCCCTGTTAAGAAGTCCCAGGAACAAAAGGACTTCACCACCAGCTCCCCTGGAACTCTGCTGAGAGAGTTCTGACCTGCCTTGGAGTGCTTGCCCAGTCTTGGGGCCTCAGGAGGTCGTTTTGCTGTGTTTGGGAGCTGGGAAGCAGAAGCGTGAACAAGAGTGACTGGTACCCAACGCATCATCCGATTGCGTGTCGCAAGACGAGAGTGCGAGGAAAATTTCATCGCGGCACCATCGCAACACGCAGGGTCCCCACATCGCCGAGTGCGTCGAGCATCGTCCCGAAGCGTGAAGATTCCGGCCATTGCGATGGTTGTCGCAGAACCAGTTTGCGAGCCGCACCACTGCCGGTGCGTGAAAAGTCTCCAGTCATCGGGTGCGTCGACGCAGAGTCCCGTTCCGTGGCGCATCGAGAGTTGCGGCGCCGGAAGGCAACGCTGCGCCACGCATCGCACCACATCGAAGAGTGTCGCATCGAACCTGTGCGTGAAGCTTCCCCCCAAGAAACCTACGCAACGAAGGCCAAAGTCATCGCATCCTCCCCCTACAGATCGGAGCCGGCGCATCCACCTCTGCTGCGTGAAGCAGGGCTGCTGCAAAGCCTCCCCAGGATCTCAGGAGTATCGCATCGCCTTTGCCATCTTCCTTGTTATAGCTTTTGGGAACCTTATCGCAACTACAGGTACTGTTGGGCACGAAAGTGTCGCATTTTGTGCATTGAGAGTCGCATTGTGCAGGACACTGATTTTCACATCCTGGAGTACTTTCTGCAAACTCTTGAACTATTTTTAAAGTAACCTTTTTAATTGTATGTTGGTTTTTCTGTAATATTTGGTCTTGTGAAGTTCTTAGTAAAGATACCTTTTTTTTCTAAAACTGGTGTGGAGTAAATCTGTGGTGTTTTCACTGTGTTACTGTGAGTGTTGGTACAAATACTTTACACATTGCCTTTGATAGCCTAGACTGCTCAGGCCAAGCTACCTAGAGGGTGAGCAGGGGTTATCTTAACAGTGTATCCCCCTTTCCCTGACTAGAAGCAAGGGTCCCTACTTGGACAGTGGTACCTACCCTGCCAACTAGAGACCCCCAGATCTAACAATGGCATATAGTGTTTATAAGGCAGCTTTAGGGGAGTAATGAGATTTGTCTTTGTGAATCGAGGATATAACACCTGTTCAGCGTATATACTACTTATATCTATTCCCAGGGCAGGGAAAATACAATTGTGAATAACAAATCCCTAGGCAATTGAAGTTCTAATTTGCATTATATGACATAATTGCAACATGATACTGAAAAAGGCTGTGATCACTTAAGAACAATGTAAAAAAGACTTTTATTAGTACAAATTATCTAACAATGTATCATGCATTCTGTCTGTAATGTTACATGGCAAACGTTAAAAACACAGAGAAAGACAAGACATTTGCTCTCAATGAACAACTGTAATCAAACAATCATTTCACGTATATTGCTTCGAAAATAGAATTAATGTAGGAATAATATTTCGGAATTAGTCAAATTAGAAAAATATTTCCAAATAAAGTCATAACAATGAAAACCATGAATGTCTAAATATTTATCAAACATCAATAATATATATAAAAAAAACAAGTGGAAAATTATGAAATAACACATATGTCCAAATTGAGAGACAGACAAGTGGCTTTGATCATGAATGGATCCTGTTGTGTTGTGTCAATGGATTTAACACCATTTAACATTACCTGACAACTTGCTTAAGGCTATATGACAATTCTTGCCTCAAATGTCACACCTACATTGCCTCTGTAATGCATAGCTGAGTTTACCTGATCAAATTACCTGCGTATCAGTTAGTGAAAGACCTGTTCAAATATATGATCTTTTGCAGATTCTCAGGCTTTATCATTTTAGCGGACATTTTAGGATTGTGCCGGCAGAAGGGTCTGTATTGGTTTTGAAGAGAATTGGGCTGACCTGCTGGGTTATTTGTGGAGATGAAAAAGAATGGAAAGCCCTTTCATCACAAAGATCTTCTCAGCATCTTGAATATTAGATTCCAATAGATGCAGGAACTGCAGTTACATGCCATAAAAACAACATCCTAGTGTAATGAAAGTGGAAGTGGGGAGTCTGGGGTGTTTTTAGGGACAGGGCTAGGGTAATCTACCAATAGCGAAGTAGCTCCTTTTTAAAAGTCATTGCTATACTAAATGGCATTTAAATGACAGCTTGGATCTAGAAGGAGAATCAAAATTCCATTGACTGCTACACAAGCATTTCTGCTGTCTGCCAGAGGTCAGTTGGAAAAAAAATTCTCCCTCTGTCTTAAATCCCCGCTTCCAGGACTTGAATGCAAGATGAAGGAATGCCATTTTGTAACCCAGTCCAAGGGAATAATTGGGCTGAGTGCTTCTAAGAAGACAATGGCTGGAGAAGCCTGCTCCTGGAAAACTGTGTTTGAAGAATTAAATAGGTATTTGTTTGGAAAGAACACCAACCTGAATAATGAGGACTGGATTGGCTAGAACAAACTAAGAGAGCTGCAGCATAATTGAGTTTCGGTAAAACTAACTTTAACCTTATTTTTGATCCAGCACCAGCATCTGAATCGAGCTGGACGTTTAACTGCTTTGGACCAGAGCTCCAACTGCCTGGAACACGGCACTTCAATCACCAGATCCTGGTTTGGTGTTGGTGTTGGCTTGATGAGCATCATTTGCTAGCTCAACCCACTTCAACTGGTTCAAACTGAACACATCTCTGTAGGTTAACACATGGAACCATCCGAACCCCCGAACCCCGACACACATTTTCATGTGGGTTGGTTCCGACATGCAACGCTGATTAACGTCAAAAATTTCTTGGCTCTTTGTTCCCTGTGAGAATGTTATTTTTTTTTGCTAAATTTTGAAAACTTTGATTCTTTAACATTTTTTGCTTGATTGTTGTTTTATCAAATATGTGTATTTGTATTTAAAACTCATGTGGAATTATTTACGTCTTAACGCTGTTGTTTTACAGTTTTGCTGTAAAACATGACTTACACCTTTTGCCTCAGTAGTTCCTTGTTGTCACCCTATCTATAAATGGTGGGAAAAATACTCCTAAATGCGACCTCTTAACTTCAGTGGACTGGACTGCAGAACATTCCATGCCCGGCCAGCCACTTTATGACGCCCGAAGAAGTTATTTTTTATCAGAATCATATATGCTTGATAACATGAATAGTTTGCATTTGCAAAGATAATGCTCCGATGTGCAGAACTAGTTTATACTTGTTTAGTACAAACTAGGCCTCAATTAGGCCTCAACTCCATCTTGGTTTCTAAAATGGCCATATTTTCTTTCATGTTATAACTCCTCATTTACACCGCATGCAGCAGAAAGTGCACTGATACATTGCGATGACACACTGTTCTTGGGACTGTCTCGAAGGAAGTTCGTTTGTTAAAGGTCTCTTCCTGCCTCGTTCACACCAGGTCTATTCATTTATGAGACTTTTGTTGATTATGTAACTAGATCTGTGCAGTCGCGTCCAATTTCATTAGCTCAGAGGGGTGTTTATTAATATTAATTTAGGGGGAGAGTGCTACGATGGTGGCATTACATGACATTAATTCTGTATTTTGATTTGTCAACATGTGATACATGTGCTCACCCTGTGAAGACTATGCCGTTTCTTTTGCTTTCTATTATAATATTCTTCATGAAAATACATGATTCTGGGGTGAGCCAGGTCTCTTCCCTGAGCCTCTAGGGAGGCTGTCAGATTTCTTATTGATTTGCTGCATATTCTGGACTGCAAATATTTTCTAGATTTTGCACAAGTTACATCTATTTAAATACTGATTGCCTTTTTGCAGATGAATCCTGAACCCTGTGCTAATTCCCTATGACTGAATTATTAAGCATTTTGACTGATGCTGACATTATTTATTTGTTTTCCCTGGTGCGTTCCATTTAAATATTTTTAATAAACCTTCATGGTTTCTTACTTTATGATCTTACCTTTTTGAGCCTCAAGGCTTATTCAATTGATTGCTATTTGTTATGCTGTTTTGCTGTTTTAAACTGTATTTTTAGGGACCTGTTGCTATTTGTTATTCTGTTTTGCTGTTTTAAATCGTATTTTTAGGGACCTGTTGCTATTTGTTATTCTGTTTTGCTGTTTTAAATCGTATTTTTAGGGACCTGTTGGTATTTGTTATGCTGTTTTGCTGTTTTAAACTGTATTTTTAGGGACCTGTTGCTATTTGTTTTTCTGTTTTGCTGTTTTAAATCGTATTTTTAGGGACCTGTTGCTATTTGTTATGCTGTTTTGCTGTATTGAATTGTATCTTTAGGGACACATTCCCTCATCTATTCTTAAGGACAGCACCATCCCTGATCCTCCGTAGACGCGCTACCTCTATAATGTCAGGTTATCTAAGATAGTGTCACCACACCCTTTCCAACAGATGACTCGGCACCACTTGAAATGAATCATTGATGCTTCCAAGGTCTTTTCAGGCAACCAGACAGCCCATGGATGCAAACCGTACCACAGTGCTTGATTAGAAAACAAGAAGTCAATATAAAAATACTATCTGTAAAAGTCCCTTAGAAATGCATTTGTTCAAAACCAGATGGTCAAACATGCTTATTTTTCTGTGTTTGATATTTATTTATTATATCAGTAAAGACGTCAGACAAACAATGCTGAACATAATAAATAGAAACACAATACATATGAAGTTGTCATTGGAGATGAGAACATACAGAGGTAATTTAAAGAGTGAATGGACGGTGGATACTTAACTTGGACATGACAGTGCAAAGAAATATCACCTATTTGCAGGGGAGCAGTGAGATAGTGAGATAGGAGGTTAGTTGTGAGACAGAGCATATTTTCTCCAGAAGTGACTTCCTGTGCAGAGGTTTCCAGTACACAGAATTGCAGAATTCTGGAAGTTGCGCATGTGGGGTTGGAAGTGATGAGGAGATTAAGGTTGGCTGAAGTGTATGTGGTCACTATTGAAGAAAGGGGTTCAGAAGAGTTGCCAGTTATGGCGTTGAACAGCAGAATCAGACACCCGATACCTGTCACAGACATTACTGTGGTTAGGACAAAATTCTAAGGGTCCAACAGAACTGCTTTTACATTAAAGTTCTCCATGATGCATTGTGTTGCCTTTCTTGCTTTAGGATTTATTGTTGTGAGGTGTATTAGCCTGCTTTGAATGCACTACAATGCAGTGGCTCACGCAGTGTAATGGGATAGATTACTGTCTTTAGGAATAAGATGCAGTGGCTCACTGAGTCTGTAGACATACTACATCTGAAGTGAGCAAATGTAGAGTGTTGCTGGTGTTGAGGGAGCTCTATACAGGAGCTGCTTTCCACCTAAACTTGAGAACTACCCAGAGTTTGCTGCTTCTTTTTTGCATAATGTATGTGTCACTCAATGTCCGAAAGGGTATTGTCTTGGTATACTACATCTAGTAGACTTTCCAGATTCCTGCTTGAATAATCCAGATTGCCTGACTTGAATCAAGGTGCACCCCATCACTATTACGACAACAGCAGGTTCTCTTCCTGCTGCTTTGCTCCACTTGCCTGCCTACGTTGCTCAAGTGCATGGAGGCTGGTGAGGCTTAGTAGCTTTTGACTCAAGGAGACCAGAGAAATCTCACAGCTGTGCACTTTCTTCATGCGCAGTACCTGACCATGCACAGGAGGAGTGAGATCATTTTTGCCCACTAACTTAATTTTGAAATGTTGCAGACTTCCAGTCCTTAGCTCAAGTGCCAGCCTAAAGGCCTGAAAGTCTTCTATGCACTTAAGAGAATCTTCATACTGCTAAAAGGAAAATTACTGCTACGTATCCCCGCATCCAGTATGAGCATCCTTGGTCACTGATTGCAAGTTTTGCACAAACTCAGGAAAAATTACTGTACCCGACAAATACCAATACCACGTAGTTAAAGTCGCTTGATTGCAAATTGTTTTGAGTCATGCAAAATCAACATTGAAAAGGAGAGCAGGATTTGCATGCAATACATTTTTCTTTGCGGTACCGCATATTACATTTATGTATGCAATCTTTACTCCATGCAGTATAACATATGCATGCTTGGCACACAAATATATTGGTGCATTCAGTGACATTGAGCTCTTGCACCCAAGGCACATGTTTGTTTCATGTATAGTGTGACATTGTTTTGCTACCCTGGTTAGAGCTTATGTGGTCTCTGATGTGAATGATTATAGACTTGTGGAGCCTGATTATGGAAATTGGTCTGGTGTGTCCTATTTGAGTCTGAGTACAGGTGTACTTGCTTTAGGTCTGGATGTTATTTCGTACTGGTGTGTTTGGTGATGATATTTTTCTCCAGGTGTAGTTGGTGGTTGATCCATCTGTTGCATATTTCATTACTGTTCACTACTTTGTGGCGTGGTTGTGGTACAGCGAGTATTGGAAAATGCTTTTCAAAAAGTTACAGAATGTTTTTGGGCGGAATTGTTTGAAAGGGGTACATTCTCCTACCTTTCATTGACCCCGCAAGCTTGTGTTTGCGCTTTGTTTACCACTTTCAAAATTTTCCCTATATGTCCTTGATCACAATATTTTCTGTGCATGATAAATATTGCATTTCATTTACAGCTTGTAATCAAGCGAACTAGCCAGATCAAGTGGTAATTACCAATACATTCTGTATTGGCAATTAAGCATAAGTGCTCATGGTCCAGGTGCGATGAGAACAACTATTCAATACCTGAGATGGCGCTGCCGCCCTCTATTAAAATCCTTTGGTAATTTTTTTTGTACTGTTTTTCTCTACCCTGTGGATGTAAACTGTTTAGTTCATATGGATTTCTTTATCCAAAAATATTTTTTATTATTGCTTTTTGCCATTTAGGTGCCAATTCCGATCCGGTAAAAAAATTCCCCGTCCGACTCGTATCCGGATTTTTTTCCGTCCGAATCGTCAAAGTAGCGTACAAACTGCCAAGTACGATTCGAACGGAAAAAAGTCCATACAAATCGCATTGGGAAGATTTCCCCACACGTCCTCGGGTCGGGAAAAGTCACCGACACGTCCCCGGTCGAAAAACCCACCGTGCGGAAAAATAAAGTCCGACAGCGCAAGTACGATCCCTCCCGTCCTCCCCATTCCACAACCGTACGCAAAAAACACCGTCCGAACCGAACTCCCATAGCAACCATGGAGACATGTGCCCGCATACGCGCCGAACACCCCACCACCCCCCCGCCCGCGTATGTACGCACCCAACCCCCACCCGCGTATGTACGCACCCAACCCCCACCCGTGTATGTACGCACCAAACCCCCCCCCAGCCGTGTATGTACGCACCGAACCCCCACCCGTGTATGTACACACCAAACCCCCCCCAGCCGTGTATGTACGCACCCAACCCCCACCCGTGTATGTACGCACCAAACCCCCCCAGCCGTGTATGTACGCACCGAACCACCACCCGTGTATGTACGCACCAAACCCCCCCAGCCGTGTATGTACGCACCAAACCCCCACCCGTGTATGAACGGACCGAACCCCCCCCAGCCGTGTATGTACGCACCGAACCCCCCCCCAGCCGTGTATGTATGCACCAAACCCCCACCCGTGTATGAACGGACCGAACCCCCCCCCAGCCGTGTATGTACGCACCGAACCCCCCCCAGCCGTGTATGTACGCACCGAACCCCCCCCCAGCCGTGTATGTACGCACCGAACCACCACCCGTGTATGTACGCACCAAACCCCCCCCAGCCGTGTATGTACGCACCGAACCACCACCCGTGTATGTACGCACTGAACCCCCCCCAGCCGTGTATGTATGCACCGAACCCCCCCCACCCGTGTATGTACGCACCGAACCCCCCCCCAGCCGTGTATGTACGCACCGAACCACCACCCGTGTATGTACGCACCAAACCCCCCCCCAGCCATGTATGTACGCACCGAACCACCACCCGTGTATGTACGCACCGAACCCCCCCCAGCCGTGTATGTACGCACCGAACCCCCACCCGTGTATGTACGCACCAAACCCCCCCCAGCCGTGTATGTACGCACCGAACCCCCACCCGTGTATGTACGCACCAAACCCCCCCCAGCCGTGTATGTACGCACCCAACCCCCACCCGTGTATGTACGCACCAAACCCCCCCCAGCCGTGTATGTACGCACCGAACCACCACCCGTGTATGTACGCACCAAACCCCCCCCAGCCGTGTATGTACGCACCAAACCCCCACCCGTGTATGAACGGACCGAACCCCCCCCCAGCCGTGTATGTACGCACCGAACCCCCCCAGCCGTGTATGTACGCACCGAACCCCCCCCAGCCGTGTATGTACGCACCGAACCCCCCCCAGCCGTGTATGTACGCACCGAACCACCACCCGTGTATGTACGCACCAAACCCCCCCAGCCGTGTATGTACGCACCAAACCCCCACCCGTGTATGAACGGACCGAACCCCCCCCAGCCGTGTATGTACGCACCGAACCCCCCCCCAGCCGTGTATGTACGCACCGAACCCCCCCAGCCGTGTATGTACGCACCGAACCACCACCCGTGTATGTACGCACCAAACCCCCCCCAGCCGTGTATGTACGCACCAAACCCCCACCCGTGTATGAACGGACCGAACCCCCCCCAGCCGTGTATGTACGCACCGAACCCCCCCCAGCCGTGTATGTACGCACCGAACCCCCCCCAGCCGTGTATGTACGCACCGAACCCCCCCCCAGCCGTGTATGTACGCACCAAACCCCCCCAGCCGTGTATGTACGCACCGAACCACCACCCGTGTATGTACGCACCGAACCCCCCCCCAGCCGTGTATGTACGCACCGAACCCCCCCCAGCCGTGTATGTACGCACCGAACCCCCCCCCAGCCGTGTATGTACGCACCGAACCACCACCCGTGTATGTACGTACCAAACCCCCCCAGCCGTGTATGTACGCACCGAACCACCACCCGTGTATGTACGCACCGAACCCCCCCCAGCCGTGTATGTACGCACCGAACCCCCACCCGTGTATGTACGCACCAAACCCCCACCCGTGTATGTACGCACCAAACCCCCCCCGTGTATGTACGCACCGACCCCCCCCCAGCCGTGTATGTACGCACCGAACCACCACCCGTGTATGTAGGGCCGTACCCACACCCCACCAGGGAATGTACGGACCGTACCCCCACCAGTGCATGTACGGACCGTACTGACGCCAAAAACACACGTACTGAACCAGGACAAACCATATTTACACAAGGAGAGGCAATTAGAGTTTCCCCACACCACCAAACATGCCCAACAACCCCACAAACATCACATACACTCACCTGCAACTGCCAAACTGCCAAACAGAGGCCCAAAACTCAATCACTCCTCATAACACACCCACACAAATTTCAAACACAGCCACACCCACAAATGGACCAATAAAAATGGACCACACACACAAACCATGAGCCTTTGCAACAGACCCACTGCTGCCAGAGCCCACAGACGACCCACACCACCATACTTGAACCTCACACTTGCATACCTTCACACAACCACCTACACAAACACCCCCTCATCACATTCACACACACACCTCCACTACCACACCCACACACCCACAACCATCCACCCCCACACCCCCACAACCATCCACACCCACACCCCCACAACCATCCACACCCACATCCCACGCCATGTCCACCACCAAGAATCCAAAGTTCACGAAGGAGGAGCTGGAGATCCTTGTCGACGAAATCCTCAGAGTCGAGCCACAGCTCTTTGGGACATTGGTCAGACAGACCAGCATATCCGAAAAAACGGCCATGTGGCAGAGGATTGTCGATTCTGTGAATGCTGTTGGGACCACCAGAAGGACCAGGCACGAGTGCCAATCCAGGTGGTACGATCTGCGGAGGACGGTCAAGAGGAAGATGACTGACAATCACAACCAGGGGAACATCACTGGAGGAGGGCCGCCCCCCAGACCGGTACAATACCATCCCTGGGAGGAGAAGGTGATGTCCACGCTGGCGGTGGAGGGACTACACGGACTGCCTGGACTCCCAGACCCTGGTGAGTACACAAACAACTCACCTCACATGGGGGGGATGCCATACACAATCAATCATGCATGCCACCCCCCCCAAGCCACCACCGCACACAACAACACTCCACAAACACACACATGCCACTAGCGCCTCCATGCCCCATGCATCAATCAGGGCCATGCCAAGTCACAGGCCACACAAAACACCAACACAACACAGGATGTGGTCGATCCTGGGAGTGGGGGCATCAAAACTAACATTGAGCAACTCACAAGCACAAAACAATGCCCTCAGCCCATATGGCCCAGGGCACAGCCATACAAACTGTGTGTACCCACACAGTACTGTCTTGCCTGCAAATGGTGGCTGCCATGCAGGATGACATGGGTCTGAAGGCACAATTTGCACATTACAGCAGACAATGAAGAAGCATCGCTCTGATAGAGTCTCAGCACACACCGCCACAGCAGCAGCCTACACTCAGACACACTGCCCAATGGGTGCCCGGAGAACAGGGACTAACTCACATGAACAAGCCAATGGCCATTCAAAGACCGGCTAACTGTGTGTGCCCAGGAAGCTGGCCTGAGGTGACAGAGAGTGACAAAGAGAGGGAGGGAGAGGGGGAATGAGAGGGAAGGAGACAGAGGGGGACACAGGGAGACAGACAGAGGGAGGGAGTAGGGTGACAGAGGGAGACCGACAGAGGGAGGGAGGAGGGTGACAGAGGGAGGGAGGAAGGGAGACACAGGGAGACTAAATCACCCTTGGGTGGTGTGGCCATGTCCACTCGTCAGCCGGTGGACTGTGTGCATGCAGACCAGGTCTGGCAGTGCCTCAAACCCCCCCTTCCGTAGATGAAGACCGGTCCATGTGTCAATCTGTGCACGAGTCCATCCGTGCTGCTGGCACAGACCTAACCACACACCCAGTATACCCACCCACTGTGTCGGTAAGAACCCTGTCACAAATGCTTCAGTCCCCTACCTGCAACATCAAATTGCCTTGGCAAAACACCATTTGGCCACGTACAGTGCAACACGTAAGGCGCCTCTGCATGGCTCGCTACGCCCGCACACCACACTGCTGACTGTGTACCCAAATAGATGCATCAACTAAGATTGTGTCTCACACATGCGTAAAGCCCTGACAGCTGTGGCCAAGGGACATACCCATGCACAAGTGCACTGTGAGAGGAATGCAAGACAGATCCAACTACCCAGAGGAAGAGTGCCAAATCAGAAATGAATGAAACATGGATGCCACATGTGACACTGTTAACATTGTCTCTCTCACACACAGGTCAACGTCGACGAACACCCCCCAACACTGGGGGGGAAGTCTCACAGGACCAGGCTCCGCGGGATGAGGACCCCACCGCCAGCGATGACTCTCACCACTCCGTGGATGACCCAGACCAACCTGGCCCCTCTGGTGTCCAACCACCTGCAGCACCTGCGTCAGGTACAACTGTGCCAACCACCACCCCCATTCCTGCCACATCCCAGGAGACGTCCAGGAGCCCTGCCCGCACACGACCACCCAGCCAGTCTGCCCAGGAGGGACACGGTCCTCCGGGCACCCAGGAGGAGGCAGGCGGCAACGCAGATGCCATCCCTCAGGGGTCCCGGAGACCCGATGCACCCACAACGGCAGGCCAGGTGCACGTGGGCAGGGGTGGCGGGAGTGGAGGACGGCGGAGGCGCGAACCTGACCAGGCAGCTCAGGACCCGGTAGTGTCCCAGGTCAGCAACATCCTGGATACATACCGGCGTGACACCAGGGGCATGGACCAGATTGCGTCCACCCTCAATGACATCAAGGGGACCCTCCAGGAGATGAAGACCCTGCAGTCCCAGCAACATGCCTGTCAACTGCAACACCAAGGAAGGATGGAGGATTGACAGGCTGAGCTCGTGGCGGTGCAAACCCAAATGACCGGTGTACTCCGTCGGATTGCCGACAACATGGGCAACCCTCCCTGTGGCACCAGGCGAAGGCCATTACCAGACACAGGGAGGGATCAGGAGGAGGAGGATTCATCCGACGGAGCGTCACAGACATCGTCACGGACTGCTTCCGAGGGTCCCCGCAGGAAGGTGGGTCGTCCACGAAAAAGACTGTGAGAGTCAGCAGAACATCACCATCTCCCAGGTCACCTGGCCTGGCACCTGGCCCTCTGGCCCAATAGCAGCACATGACATTCTCTGCCACATGGACTTGCTGGTCACTGTCTGACCTATGTTGACGAAGACTGTGGCATGGACTCTGACATTTTGCTACGGCAAGGATACCAACTCCCCCAGTGAACTTTGGATTCTACACTCCCGCTGTGCACCTCTTGTCATCCCCACAAACCCGTACCCCACCACAAATAAATTAATCACACTTACAAGCTGATGCCGTGATTCTGCATTATTACAATACATGTGTGTGTCGTAAAGTCAAAGCATGCCTGATCTCAGAATTAACTCCAACCATCCAAACCGTGGGGTCGCAGTCTTGCCCAGGACACACATGGGTCCCAATGTAACATCTGATACAGACATGGAGTACCATACTCACCTGTGCTGGGCCCAACCAGCTGAGTGGTTCCCGCACAACTGTGGCTACAGACACATTCAGGGGAGCAACAGTCATGCGCAGAGGTCAGGGATCATGTGGAGTGCCCTGGCTTGCCGCTCCCAGGCATGTCTAGACATGTGTCCCTACAATGTCCTGCATGCTTGCGTCAGGCGGATGTTGAAAATGGTGGCTAGCCCGAGGTTGGATGCATGGAGATGCCAGAATGGAGTTTTGGATCACAGTGCCACATGGTTGTGTTGGGGTTGTGGGCTGCATCATGAGTGTGGCCGTGGATCGAGAAGGTCATCCTGCAGCTGGCTGTGAAACATTCCCCCCATCCCGTTTGGACGTTGATGTGGCCTGGTTGCCCGATGCAGTAGCAGAGCTGTGCAGATGCACTCCGGATATGGACAAGTATCATGGGAGTCGTAAGGCACATGTCCGTATACTGCATGGTAGGATTCGACACGGATGTTGTGGTTGCCCTGGGGGATGGTCTCTCTTGCCTTGAGGTGGATGGAACTGTGCATCTTGTGCATAATACAGTTCCCACTCCCTGACAAACCCCTAGCATCTTGTCACTCTACACATAGACACATATGCACCACCTCAGAAAACTATGCCAGACATGCCGCACGCACAGTGGCAACAGGCCACCATTGACAGGGAAGAGGCACCTTGGAGACAGAGGGACAAATTTATTAGTCATGTGTGTTGGAATGACAATGATACTCTGTCAACACATACACAGGTCATGTGGATGAACATGTGGGAGCAACACTGGCACCCCCCATTGCAACACAGATGCTGGTATTCCATTGAACTGGCACACAAGTGACGGATAACAGCTAAACACCCCCTGCTGCCACGGAGAGGCCGCTATACACCATTGAGGCCCTGATGGGGCAATCACACACCATGTCAACCCGGTGCAACCTGTATGTTTCCGAGGTCAGTGTTACACACAATGATGGCCTCATCACAATCCCCAATCCCCTGCCACATGACAGTCACCAAGTCTGACCATGGCTCCAGGTGAAGCCTGCCCCATGTCATGTTCCCCATGTAGGATCCACATGTATGTAAATGGAACACACATGAACCGGAGAAGTGCACACAGACTACAAACAATTCACACACCCAAAACGCCGTGAGGCATCCCTTACCCCAAGGAGATTTCAAAACTTGCCCGTGCATGTGACGCAGAATCAGCACATGTTGCTGTGTTCATGAGGAGTAGCAGGAGCACAACAATGCCACCAGCAGACAGCATGCCCATGGACCTGTGGAAGAGAGACACACAAGGAGTCAGCCCAAAGGAGCACATCCGCAAGCATGTACTCAACACGTATCATGTTGTCAACATGACAGGTGACAATGATGACCCTCAGACAACATCCTTCCATTGCGCCATCACTCGAGTGACACTTCAATACACACCACTGACTCACTTGGCAGACATGCAGATGGACACACACATTGCAACACATGCCACACACGGCCCAATGCGTGCACACTCAGACACTGGAACTCACCACTAAGCAAAGAAGTTGCGTATGAGCCGACTCCGCATGTCCTCCACAGCCTCCTCCTCCTCCACATCACTTGCCCCGTCACCAAGGCCTTCATCCTCCACGGGTGGATGGTCCTGGTCATCTTGATCCAGTATGAGTGGAACAGCTTCCTCCACTGCCATGTTGTGCAGCATGCAGCAGACGATGATGATCTTGCACACCTTCACCGGGGCATATGGGAGTGCTCCGCCGGTCTTGTGGAGGCACCTGAATCGGCTCTTCAGAAGTCCAAACGTCCTCTCAATGACTCTCCTGGTCCGCCCATGTGCGTTGTTGTAGCGGTGCTCGGCAGCCGTGCTGGGGTTGCGGACAGGCGTCATCAGCCATGGCATGTTGGGATAGCCAGCGTCCCCTACAAGGAAACATCATGGACAGAAGTGTGTCAGCACAGGCAGTGAGATTGGAAGATGACGCCAAACACTGAACTGCCAGAGTCTACCCACCAACAATACATGCTCGCTCGTTCCGCAGCTGCAGCATCATTTCAGGCAGCCTGCTACGCCTCATGATGAAGGCATCGTGTGCTGATCCTGGAAAGCGAACACAGACATGTGAAATCACCATGTTGGACAGACACACCACAAGGGCATTAATGGAGTGATAATGTTTGCGATTCCTATACACCACCTCCTGTGCCTGTGGTGATACCAACGCAACATGTGTCCCATCTATGGACCCAATGACATGGGGCATCCCTCCCAGGGCATAGAACTCACGCTTGACATCTGTCAACTGCTCACGAATTGGGAATTTAATGTACTCATCCAGGTGAACCAACATGGCCTCTAAGAAATCATGCAGAACACGGCTGAACATCGTCTGGGACATGCCCCCGACATCAGCAATGGTATGTTGGAACGTACCCGTGGCAAGGAAATGTAGGGCTGCCATCACCTTCAACTTGGGTGTCAGTGCACTGGGATACCTGTGGCGCGGGAGGAGTTGTGCTTCCAGCCGGCCAGTCAACTCATCAATCAACCGTTGGCTGAATCTGTAGCGGCGTATACAGTCCCGTTCATGCAGGGCAGCCATGTCTGGCATACGTCGAGGGAGAGGCGGAGCCCTGCAGTGAAATGGAAGGAACACCGAAGAGTGAGCACTGTACAACGACATTGTCAATGCACTGAGCACATGTTACACAGCCAATACACATTTGCCACATTCTGAGTCAGGTCTGTGCAACATTTCCTGGACACGTACGCCAGTCAGGAGACACTACTACCAAGGGACAGCCACTAACGGAGGGGGGCAAGATCACAATGACATGGCATGAGACTAGCTGTGGGCCAGTGTAAGTGAACATGCACACGCATCACAGGATTCACAGACATCCACACATGTGCAGAAGTAGTATGCGTATGGTACAGACAGGTTGTTGGATGCGATATGCACTGGTCACATGTCATAGGAATAGGACAGGCCACACACATTGCCTTGGAGGAGTACATGTCGAGACAGAACATACATAGAGAGCATGTGGATATGTACTTGTGTTGATAATCCGTGTAGTTGCATACATACACACCTCATGGCAAATCACATATGTGGGCTGGTGTGCGGAACAGTGTGCCATGGCCATCTGCACACAGACACATGTTGGCAGCAGCTACTGCTGATGCATTGGACCACACACCTACAGCAAAATCATGGAAACACATGCCACACACATGACATGGTTGCAGCGTGCAACGCAGCCATACACATGTCATGTGTAATATTCCGTGTACCTGGCATCAGGGGACAGGTGCGGGTGTCCGTGACTGGGACATGCAAGTGACTCATGGCTCCACTAGTGTGTACGACATGCACACATGTCAAAGGAGTGCAGGGGATGTGTGGTACAATGCGCACCATCACACACGACATGTGTACACAGCTCATCGTACATGTGCATTGCCCACACCTCAGGGGTTAAGTGCCACATCACATCCTGACACACCTGTGTCACACACATGTGGTATTGCACAGACAATGCATTGGTGTCCACCCTTGGCAATATCTGACCGCTCCATTCCTGTCTGTGTGCCGCCTGTCACCACTGACAGTTGTGAAACGCACCGTACATACGCTCGGAGTGCGTGTATAGGGTCCCTGGGCCAATATTGCCGCTGGCGTATGCGTACGCCACAGTAGTACGAACTGTACACGCGCTTGTACGGTCCGGATCACAATATGGGCGCTGGCGTATGCGTACGCCACAGTAGTACGAACTGTACACGCGCTTGTACGGTCCGGATCACAATATGGGCGCTGGCGTATGCGTACGCCACAGTAGTACGAACAGTACACGCGCTTGTACGGTCCGGATCACAATATGGGCGCTGGCGTATGCGTACGCCACAGTAGTACGGACCGTACAAGCGCGTGTACAGTTCGTACTACTGTGGCGTACGCATACGCCAGCGCCCATATTGTGATCCGGACCGTACAAGCGCGTGTACGGTCCGTACTACTGTGGCGTACGCATACGCCAGCGCCCATATTGTGATCCGGACCGTACAAGCGCGTGTACGGTCCGTACTACTGTGGCGTACGCATACGCCAGCGCCCATATTGTGATCCGGACCGTACAAGCGCGTGTACGGTCCGTACTACTGTGGCGTACGCATACGCCAGCGCCCATATTGTGATCCGGACCGTACAAGCGCGTGTACGGTCCGTACTACTGTGGCGTACGCATACGCCAGCGCCCATATTGTGATCCGGACCGTACAAGCGCGTGTACGGTCCGTATCACTGCTTGGGGGGTGCCCTAGGGCGTGGAACGCACCGTACCTGTGTGTATATGTATGAAAACACATAGGGGACACATGAGGGACAAGTATAAGGGCCTATATGCATGATGGTTGCCATGGAGACTGAGTGAGATTTTTGAATTTGAGCACCAGGTGCCCAGCAGAAGTCAGTTTGAAAGAATCTACATTGTTGCAATGTGGATGATGACTTGACATCATCATCAAAACTGAAACCATGCAAAGGCACACACTGGGGTAGGTTTGAAGGGATTGGATGAAACGTAGGATGCAAATGTGACTGACCAATCAATCAGTACTCCTGTACATGAACAGGCCAGCCAGGCATATATAAGGCAGCCAGGTCCCATGAGAGAGCACTTGCCTGCACATCCATTCATCCATGACCACTGCTGCTGATAGTGATTCCTCTGGCACCATGTCCAGGACTGTGGAGAGGTCACAGCCATTCACCCAGGAGGAGAACCTTGCCCTGATAGATGTGATCCTCCCACAGTTCCAGAGCCTGTATGGTCGACCAGGGGTTCAGGTGAGTGCTGACTCCACTAGCTTAGACTGTGCCCCTTTTGTGTGCCAGTGACTTCTGCCATTGTATCCATGTGTGACAGACATGCACTGTTGTTTGGAGTGGGTCCCAGGGTGTGGAAGGCCTGATGTCACCCATGCAGAGCATGCTGTGTTTCCTGTGTGCACTCCTCACTTGCATAGTGCCTACTGTGACAATGAATGCACGGTGCATGCCACATTCTGCATGCATACTCCTCCCGGGGATGTTGTTTCCACAGTCCTGATGTGATCCTGTGTTCCCCCCAGTGTGACAGGTGTCAGTACCCATGGATGTGTGTTTGTTCAGTGTACCTGTGCTGTGAGTGTCCAAAGGCGGTGTTCGTCCCCTGCACATTGGTGTGTGTGTAAGTCCCCTGTCATGTGGGTGAGTGCATATGGGGAGTGTTGCACACAAGCAGCATGAGGGATGGATGTAGCCTGGCCATCCAATGTGAGCAGGGAGCAGTGCTGTGTGCATGCCGTGCTGAGCCAGCCCCACACCTGTGACACCCCCGTCTACTGGCACATGGGCAGAGTGAGGTGTGTACCCCCAGTTGGCAATGCCATGTGATTGTCCTGTACCTGTGTGTGTCTGTGTACTCTGATGAGGTAGCATCAGTGTGCTGGGGCAGGTGACTGCTGTGAGGTGCTGTACATAATCCTGTTGTAGCCTGTGAGGCACAGTGTGATCCCTGGTCAGTGAGTGTGTGGTACCCCTCATGCCACCCGTGTACTTTCAATGGCACGTAGTGCATTTGGCCTTCCACAGTGGATAATGTCCCTATGACAAAGGTGCAATTAGTTGCATGCATACCATGGCCTGTTCATAAAGAGGATTGTTCTATATGTGTGTCTCTGTGTCTCTGCTCATGTGGATTAATGTATTCTCACTTTTGCATCCTCACAGGTAGGCGCCATTGCCAAGGGGGAGATCTGGAGTGAAGCCGTCAGTGCCGTGAGGGGTACAGAGGGTCGGAGGCGGAGCCTGTCTCAGGTGAGGAAACGCTGGCAGGACTTCCGGTGCTGGACGAGGAGGATTGCACGGGTCCTGCTGGGGGACTCACCTGTGAGCCGTAAGAACCGTGGGCGCCGTCGTCTGACCCACATCCAGAAGCGTGTGCTGGCGGTGGTCTTCCCCGATATGGACAGGCGCCTACAGGAGAAGCAGCAGCAGGAAGGGGGTAGGTACATGTGTGTCAGTTGTGTGTCCCCAGCCAATGTAAGTGTGCAGTTGCATGGATACACTGCCAGGGTTTGATTGTGCAGTGCGTCAACTTCTCAACAATTTAGCACAGTGCTGTTCTCACTCCCTCCCTTCCCCTACTTGCCATGTGTTCCCTGGTCTGTCTGTAGCCACTCTTGCACAAGGTTATTTAGGCAGGCAGTTCATGCAGGTGCCCTATGCCATCAGCATCATGTGTGGGGGTGATGTGCCACAGGTATGGGGACCTTGCGTGTGCCATGGCCAATTTCAGTCATTGTGGTGTCCATGTCACTTGGCACTGATTGTGAATCACGACATAGGGGTGTGTCTCCAAACTGTACAGCCTTCCAGCATGCATGTCCAATTGTGTGCCCTCTGACATGATGTGCCTGAGTGGGAGGCCTGCTAAGTGCAGGGACGGTTGCTTAATTTGCAGTCATGTCCATCCTGGACCATGGAGGAGTGTGGGCACTACTGTGCCCTGGGGCACCTCTTCCTAGGTATCATGTGCGTCATCCAACAATATGGACATTCACTGTGTCTTCGCCATGGGTTGGTTAGGGTGGCATTGTACCCTGGGCTCAACTGTTAGGACCTACAGGTTGCTACATGTGTCCACTGTACAGGGGGACCCATTTTGCCTGTGCATACTCACAGTGGGCATTACCTGTGTGTGTTGTTGAGACAATCTGATGATGTTTGCCTGTCAATGATGTGTGGACATGCCCACCAGGGGCTGTGTGTGTACAGTCATTAATTAGTGGAGGCCATGTGTTTTCATCCCAGAGTAAGAGGTGTACATACTTTCTCCGTCTCAATGAGATTGTCTCAGGTGTGGGTGGTTTGTGCGTACAAGGCCCTACATGTCAGAAGCTTCATCCTCCTTGCTGGGTGTGGCCTGTGTGTGATGTTTGACTGGACATACGCTCAAGGTGCAGTGACCCAGTCATGTTTGGCCTGGTTTCATGTATTGCCTTTGCAGCATGCGGCAAGAGTAAAGGTATATCATTCATGCTCATCCCTTTTTGAAGACGCAGTGTGGTGCAGGTGCTGTGCACATTTGTCCCCAGAGGCTGGCTCCTCTGTAAAATTTCAGGTGCAGTGATTTGCTATTGTGTCATGCTCTCCATTGTGTCTCAGTGGCATGGTGGGTCGAAAAACTGTGTGTTCCATGGCCTACATGTGTACATTGTTTTGTAGGTGTTACTCCTGTTGCTTTTCAGGCTATGCAATGTGACCTATGTATATTTGACTCATGTGACATATGTGTACAGGTGTCTGATTATCTCCTGTCTCTTCACCTTGCCCACAGCATCGCCGGGGGACACGGAAGGAGACACTAGCACGGACCGGGAGGAGGGATTGAGCATCAGTGCCAGCAGTGCTGTCCTGTCTGGCACATGGAGTGGCACGGAGGCCGAAGGGAGTGAGGCAGAGGACCTGTCGACTGCCAACACAGACTATGACGCAGACGGGTCCGAGGCTGAGCTCCCAGAGGTGGCGGAGTCTGCCTCCCCAGCTGATGGCAGCCCTCCACATCCCCCCGCCACCTCAGTTTCCATCACCGGCCTCCCACCTGCTCGTGGCCCTTCCCTCCGTGCTCGGTCCCCACATGTCTCCTTCCTGCCAGGCACCGCACCCCCTGCCCCTGTCACCACTGCTGCGGTGAGTGCGGAGTCTGTGGACATCCTGAGGCAGTTGCAGGTTGGTCAGACTGCGATGCTAAGTGTCCTCCATGCCCACACCCAGGTGCTGACCCAGACGGAGGCATACATGGAGGGCATGTCGGCTGCGCAGTCTGACCAACGGCAGTTGCTGAGGTCCATAGACTCCACACTGACTGCAGCACTGGATCTCCTGCAGCGCTGCCTACCCCCCCTACCCCTGCCCCATCCACAATTCCCACTCCCGTGCCTGTCACACGCACATCCAGACATCAGCGTGCACGCACCCCAACAGACACAGGCACCACACCACCAGGGAAGTCGAAGCGCACACCTCCTGTCACGCACACACAGGGTGAGGAAGGCACACCCACTGGGTCGGGGGGGAAACGTAGAACACGCAGCCACAGTGGGAGTCCGCATTCCACACAACCCACTCCCTCCAAATCCACTCCCCTTAGCTCTCCTGGCCAACAGTCGGTGACAGCATCATCCACTGCGAGTGTGCCCCCCAGCCCCAGGATGACACCACCCCGCAAGCGGTGGAGGCGGGACCCGGCCAGGGGAGTTGAGTCCCCCACCCTGTCCACACCCTCCCCCAGTGGCGCTGCGACCCATCCCTTTGCCCCCCCCCCCTCCTTGGGGCCTGTGGTTGGATTGGGTGCGGGGGAGTCGCTGGGGGAACTTGCCGACGTGTGCAGCGCCATTCTGTCCTCCACCTTTGGTGCTGGCACCCCCCCTGTGGCAGAATCATCCCTCCCTGCACCCACAACACCTACCCTTTCCCCTCCTGTCCCTGCGGTGCCTGTTTCCACCCTCCCCCCTGATGCCCCCTCTTCTGTGGATGAAATGGACTTGTGAACTGTGCAGGCAAGCTAGGGGACACACGTCCCGATGTGTCCCCCCCCCGGACTTTGCTGCTGGGCTGGCCCATGGCCCTTGTACATAGTGGACATTTTCTCAGAGATATTTTCCTGCTGAATAAAGCATTTTCTTTTTGTTTTGCACACTGATGCTTTCATGGACTTGCTGTTGGTGCTGGTGCTCCCTGAGTTGGGGTGGTGATAATGTGTTAGGGGTCTGTGAAATGTTGGAGTGTGCTGCTCATGGGGTGTACCCTGCCATCTGCGTGCCATCACAAAGGTCTCTGCCAATGGTATTTGGTCATGTTTGCTCTCACTGTATGGTGACATTGTCCCAAGGTGTGTTCCATCCTCTGTGGAGCAGGCCATTTTCCCTGCAGGGTTTCTCCCAAATGCTGTGCTGTGCTGTGTCTACATTTCCTGGATGTGTGAGGGTTGCCGTTCAATATAGCCATGCTGGCTCAGCGATGGCTCCGCCTGCATCTGGGGTATCACCCTTGTTGGTCACTGAACTTGTTGATGGGGTATCTTGTACTATGTCTGGGCACTGCTGGGAGGACTCAGCACCCCTCCTGTGTCTGGGCACTGCTGGGAGGACTCTGCACCCACCCCTCCTGTGTCTGGGCACTGCTGGGAGGACTCTGCACCCACCCCTCCTGTGTCTGGGCACTGCTGGGAGGACTCTGCACCCACCCCTCCTGTGTCTGGGCACTGCTGGGAGGACTCTGCACCCACCCCTCCTGTGTCTGGGCACTGCTGGGAGGACTCTGCACCCACCCCTCCTGTGTCTGGGCACTGCTGGGGGTGTTTGGCACACACCATTCTTATTGCAGGTTCGGTGCGTACATACACGGCTGGGGGGGGTTCGGTGCGTACATACACGGCTGGGGGGGGTTCGGTCCGTTCATACACGGGTGGGGGTTTGGTGCGTACATACACGGGCGGGGGTTTGGTGCGTACATACACGGGTGGTGGTTCGGGGCGTACATACACGGGTGGGGGTTCGGGGGCGTACATACACGGGTGGTGGTTTGGTGCGTACATACACGGGTGGGGGTTCGGGGCGTACATACCAGGGTGGTGTGGGGGTTCGGTGCGTACATACACGGCTGGGGGTTCGGTGCGTACATACACGGGTGGGGGTTCGGGGCGTACATACCAGGGTGGGGTGGGGGTTTGGTGCGTACATACACGGGTGGGGGATCGGTGCGTACATATACGGGTGGGGGTTCGGGGCGTACATACCAGGGTGGGGTGGGGGTTCGGTGCGTACATACACGGCTGGGGGTTCGGTGCGTACATACACGGGTGGGGGTTCGGGGCGTACATACCAGGGTGGGGTGGGGGTTTGGTGCGTACATACACGGGTGGGGGTTCGGTGCGTACATACATGGGTGGGGGTTCGGGGCGTACATACCAGGGTGGGGTGGGGGTTCGGTGCGTACATACACGGCTGGGGTTTCGGTGCGTACATACACGGCTGGGGGTTTGGTGCTTACATACACGGGTGGTGGTTCGGTGCGTACATACATGGCTGGGGGGGGTTCGGTGCGTACATACACGGCTGGGGGGGGTTCGGTCCGTTCATACACGGGTGGGGGTTTGGTGCGTACATACACGGGCGGGGGTTTGGTGCGTACATACACGGGTGGTGGTTCGGGGCATACATACACGGGTGGGGGTTCGGGGGCGTACATACACGGGTGGGGGTTTGGTGCGTACATACACGGGTGGTGGTTCGGTGCGTACATACACGGCTGGGGGGGGTTCGGTGCGTACATACACGGCTGGGGGGGGGTTCGGTCCATTCATACACGGGTGGGGGTTTGGTGCGTACATACACGGGCGGGGGTTTGGTGCGTACATACACGGGTGGTGGTTCGGGGCATACATACACGGGTGGGGGTTCGGGGGCGTACATACACGGGTGGTGGTTTGGTGCGTACATACACGGGTGGTGGTTCGGTGCGTACATACACGGCTGGGGGGGGTTCGGGGCGTACATACCAGGGTGGTGTGGGGGTTCGGTGCGTACATACACGGGTGGGGGTTCTGTGCGTACATACACGGGTGGGGGTTTGGTGCGTACATACACGGGTGGGGGTTTGGTGCGTACATACACGGGTGGGGGTTCGGGGCGTACATACCAGGGGGGGTGGGGGTTTGGTGCGTACATACACGGCTGGGGGTTCGGTGCGTACATACACGGGTGGGGGTACGGGCCGTACTTCCACGGGTGGGGGTACGGTCCGTACATACCCCTACCCACGCTCTGCGTGCCTGGGTACGGGCCGTACCCATGCCTTTGGTGGGTGGGTACGGTGCGTCCCCCCATTGTTGCGGTGCCGTGGGGTCCGCACCGTACACAGGCCTTGGGGGCGTGGCTACGGGTCGTACCACGCGTACCCCTACATGACCCCAGCAATGCTGGTACGAGCAGTACCAAGGCATTTCTGACGTGGGTACGGGCCGTACCGCCATTGTTGGAGTGATGTAGGGGGACGCGTGGTACGTTCCGTACCCACGCTCTTGCGGCCTGGGTAGGGTACGTACCGGTTCGCGTGACCATCCACTTCCGTTGTGGCGGACGCTCGCGTTGCTGGCCTCGCCCCCACCCCCTGGAAGTGACCAGGCCCAGATGGTCAGGTATGTCCAGGCCATGTGTGATTTGGTACCATGTGTTGGTGTTGTGTGTCCTGCCCCTGCCCCCCCTTTGCCCCTGGTTGTTGTGCTGACCTTCTGCGGCGTCTGCGTCGGTTCCTGTACGCCAGGTGGACTGCTAGGAGGGCAGGGATGGCACGTAGGTTCGGGTCCATGTCTGTTCGTCGCGTCCAGCTGCTCCTTGCGTGTGTCGTCCTGATTTCCCGGCAGTTTTTGGCAGCCGGTAAATATTTTCCGTGCGGGATGACGTCGGTTCGAATCGTACTTCTTGGTTCGTGAAACGTAGGCTGGATGCGTACCGACGTCACGTCGGCGCCTTTCAGGATCGGAATTGTGTTTAGTTTCTGTTCGGTCGGTGTTTTGTTCGATTCGTACGGAAATGGTGTTTCCGTATGAATCGTACTTGCATTTTCGGATGGATTTCGCACCGGGTACGAGTCGGACGGAGAAAAGGCTCCGTCCGACGGTTCGTACCAGGTTTTTACCGGATCGGAATTGGCACCTTAGTGTTTTATTTTTAGTCAAGGTGTAACTAAAATGAAAGATGAATGATCCTACTCTCCCCCAAAATATTTGTTTCCCTTTTATTATTTCTCGATCCAGTTTAATCTCTAGTTCTCTTTAGAAGGTCTTATTGACCAATTTGTTGTGGGAGGATGCCATACCAAACATAGCCCATATAAGAAATCGTTTTTTGTTGTGAAGGATGTGAGTCATTCACAAGTTTTAAGTCCACATTTGTCTTTTTACTGGGCACCAAGTTCCCTATTGTAGCACTTGACTCTCTCAGGGTACTGAAGCAGAGCTGTTCAAAGCCTACTCAGGGAGATGGTGTAGGCTGGTAACCCCAGTTTGCTAGTCTGCATCAACAACACTCAATAAATCAAAATACAGTCAGTGCTTTTTTAAAATAAAAATTGGAAATAAAGTTTCATTACACACATTCTACTGATTACTACCTATTAATGACAAATATAGATATATAATTGGTTAGTTAGAAACGACTTTGGTTACTCCCCCATATCATGTTACACCCCTAGGAGGCCTGACACCTGCATCCACAATATTCCCACACCTATAGTAGATGTAATATCACAATATAATGGGGTGTCATTATCAAAAAAGCATGTCTACTGGCTTGTCCGGGCGGTCCACTTTAGTAAAAGCAGGGAACATGTTATATTTCACTATTGCAACATCAGAGAAATCAATAGGGACAGTACCAACATGCAATACATGTTACAATCCACCGTTATAGTCAATGGGCATACCATCAACATTTAATTTCATTAGTTGTACTGTAAAACCATGCATTGCAGAGCCATCCATCCAGCAGAACAACCTCCCTGCCATGCTCCTCAAGTACCACAGTCACCTGTCTGTCAGCAAAGTCAAAGGCCATTTCACAGAAGTCTGATGGGAACCGTCCAAGGCACCCTAGCAGGTCCATTCCCCCAACTGTTCTTAAAGGTTGATAAGAGGGCAGCACCACAGGCTTTGGAGAGATCCATCTAAGTCCTGGGGACTTACTGAAGTCTCTAAGTCCATCCTTTCAGAGGCACGAGGTGGCTCTCCTTCCAGTAGGCCATTCTTTTGTTGTCGTCACTTCCAGTCCAAAGGTCCACTTATCAGGGTCCTTTGGGCAGGGGGTTTTAAGTTGGGTGGAAGGCTCTAGAAGTCAGGCATCTCTGGCCAATGCTAGGGTGCTACATCATCATTCCACCCCTATCCTAACCATCCTGCACAGCATTCTGGGACACCTCAACATGTGACTTCAAGTGATCTATGAAAAGACCCTCCCTGGGCTGCTCTGCTCTACTCCCTACTGAGACAGCTGTCTGGCTCCTTCCCACCAAAACTTTAAAAAACAGCCCTTCCTATGTTTGGCTTTCCTCCTCTATTTCTGAGGTCTTGGGCTTTCCCAGTCGAGGTGCAGTGTGAGGAGTCAATTAGCAGTTGCATATTTCCTCCCTACCCCTTCCTTTCCAAAGAACTGGGTCAAGCAATGTTAATGGATCTATTGTATAGGAAGACTGTTGATCCTCCAGTTGGCCAGCATAATAATTAAATTTGCCTAGTAGTGGGCAAATGCCTGGAATATGATGATGGCTGAGCCAGGGAAATATGAAACATTCTTAAAGTGCATAAGGAGTGTAGATATGATGTAAGGGATGGAAGATGGCACTCCTGATGCATGTTTGTCCTAAGATTGATACTTTATTGGTCCCTGTAGGCCTAAGTAGAGCAAAACTATACCTTAGTGCAGATTTTACCTACAATGTGCAATTCAGTTAAGCAATACACACTTTCAGTAATCACTACATATCTACACTATGAATTCCCACTCACAATAAAAGTCCTGTAGTGGAAGGCTACCTGTGCGCAGATACTGGTTTGCTAAAGACAATAGTCTCACACATGCAGCCCGCACACGTGCACACAAACATGTACTCATTGGTTCAAATCTCTCAGTCCATTTACCATGAATTTACTGTGAGTGAGACTCAGGTAGTGAGACTTGCTCACAGTAAAAGTGCAAAACTGGGTAGTTAGTAAGCAAAAGATCCAGGAGGATCAAATTAGCAGGACCAATTTTTTACAAACCTCTTTTGCAACATACCATCCTCAGCTAGCTAGGAGTATTTCTCACTGTTAATTCTAACATGACACGGTGCAGAGAGATGGGTTAGTGTATATAAGTAGAATGCAGATGTAGTGCTGTAGAAGGGGATACAAGAGGGCAATGTGGTGGTTAATGTCTTGAGAATGCAGAGCAAGGCGGTGGGCATGATACTTTGAATAGTATTGGCTATTGCACTCACAATCAGGTGTAGTTGGCAAGTTACAGAGACATGCAGTGCAATGTGATAGATTAATGTTCATATTATTAAGCATACACTGGCGGATCAGTGTTTATGAAAGTGTGCGTGGTGGTGTCAGAGAGTCCTTAGGATGCAATTCAGTGTAATAGGCTAGTCTTCCGAGAGATGCACTGGAGAGAGATGAGTTACTGTAGATTGATGTAGTTTAGTTTGTCTTATTATTGTTCTTAGTTGGCTGTTTTCTGAGTTAGTGTACCTCGGAAGCAATATGATTGTTTAGTGTCCTTAGGATGTAATGCGGTATGGTTCACTTCATACCTGAGAAATTTGAGTTTGTTCTGACTGAATGAAAAGGTGTTTTTTATGATTGATTGAAAGATGTTCATCATCATATCTACTGTCTGCATCTTGTTGGACAACCTGAGAAATGCAGGAAACCTGTGTTTGTCTTTTAAAGTGTAAATCCAATAATGGAATCTAGAAGGAACTCCTGTTCCCCTATGACTTTGAAGGCAGGAAGAAGTTTATCCATCTATCTGAAAAGTATATTCCTATTAACAGAAGTATGCATTATTTTCAATTGCACGACACAGAGGTGTTCAACCATGAGGTTGATAGTAACCTTTAAATTATATAGTGATCCACTGAAGCACTATTGACTTTTACAGCCAAAAGATACCTTCTGAGTGAAATGTGTCATATACGAAAGGGTGTGCGAAAATGTGTATTTTTTTCTGGAGAAATTTCACACAATTCCTTGGAAATTCTGCCAGATTGCCTTAAGTGATGATTTTAAAGTGAAATGTGATTTATAAGTATTTGCATAACTTTTTTGCCCGCGTTTGCACCTAGCGTGAAAATTACATGCGAGATCCTGGCAGAAGACCCAGTGTGGTCAAAAAAGGCTCTTGTCTAGACATTTTTTTATTGAATGAGTCTCCCGCTGGTATCTCATAAGACTATTTTACGCAAGGTGTGTGCCCGCGCTGACCACTGCCTCAGGCCTCCACTGCGGTCGAGTAGGTCACACTATTCGAATTCAGTCTTGATTTATTTATGGCTGACTTGATGTCATTGTACAGGCCTCAATGCAGAATGCATCCCCTTTCAGCCCCGGTGTCACTAAGTCTCTTTCCCGAGGCCCATGGACACTTTCTGGTTGAACTTTGGTGGCGACTGAGTCCATGGACTTGGGGTTGTTGTCACCATCATGTCGGTGATACTGACTTTGTGGCTAAAACGATGCCGTGGCATTCCACCCCTCCATTTGCTGCTTCCGGACAGCTTCCATGGAGGACACCTTCCACTGTCCCCCACAACCCTCCACCACATACACCTCAGACATTGATGAGGACCCACTCAGCTCGCGTGACCCATCTGACTGCACCGCAAGTCACCGTCCCGTGGCAGGGTGCCTGTGCCGGCCGCAGTGCATCCGGGGCCCCTAACTCTGTGCTGGTCATGTCCAGGACCCCTTCTCCCGAGCTGTTGGATGGCCACTGAGGTGATGGCCTAGGGGTCATCAACGCCATGTGTCTGTGGCCTTGCGCTGTCTGCTGCCTCCAGCCTCAACTGTGGTCCACCAGGGCTCACACATCAAATCTGACCAGCCCGGACGTCGCATCACCGCAGGAGGCACACACCACCACTGCCAGGACCAACTCCAACCGCCAACTGCCAGTGTCGAAACAGTTGTACTGGCAGACTGACGGAGTTGCCTGCACCTGTCATGGATGCCATCTTCTGCTTGATCCCCTGCTCAGCACTCCAGGTGCCACTAGCGCTGTGCACCATGAATCATCATCAATTACTGTTTTGGTTATGTGCTGTGGAGAGCTCATGCAGCAATGTCACCTCAGGCAGTGTGGGAGACCTGGGACGGCGATGAGGAAGATGATGTAGGTGTGACAGCCCCCCCACTGCAGCTGCATCAGGAATGTCCAGAAGGGACACAATCCCAGACATTTTCTTTACATGAGCACGCTCAGCTCTGGGGACCCCACCGCAGCGCACTGAAACTCACAGACACTTCTGTTTGTATGTTGGGTACCCTCTGTACTTGCTCCGGCTCCCTCTCTGTTGCTTAGCAGTTGACTCTGTTATGCAGGTGTTTTCTGTTTCCATTGCACTGGTGTCCACTGTTTAAGTTGTTGCCAGCACCAAGCACTCCGTGCGGGGTGGCTTATACTCACCCCACACACATCCACCAAAGGCATCACTGTACATGTGGCCCTGCCAATAAAGGGGCCGGGCGCACGTGCCCGTAGCCAGTTCAGCATGATATCTACGTGTTTCCCTGTCGTCTTGTTGTATGCATAAGGGCCCTAGGACCTAAGACATTACATTGTGCTGTGTACAGCGGATGCAGACATGTCACCGAAGGCAGCGGGTTAGAGCTTGGACAAGTAGCTTTGTCGTCACCCACAAAATTCATATTGGCAGCGGACTGTGCCATTGTACGCAGAGCCAATGTGGGTGTGTGACTGATATGTGCATGCCCCCTGGGCGTGGTTCTGTACTGGGAATGTACATCTGCATGTGTCTCTATGGCAGTGTGGGTCTCATTTGTGGGGTATAGGTGGTCCCTGAAGGGTAATAGACACACACGTATGGGATCTAGTTCACCTTCCATGGGTTCGGAACACACCCACACCTGTTGAGCCACCTCCTTTTGGCGTTATGACACCTGGCATTGGGGTGCCATGTGTGGGTTGGTGAAGTGTTGTGAGCCTGCCGTGCTTGTGCGTGCTTCGTGCTGTGTGGTCTGTTGCAGGGGCTGGGTTCTCATCTAAGTAGCTTGGTTGCCCTGGTTCTGGTGGTGGGTTGTGTGGGATGTCCATGGGCTGTTGTAGGGCGTCGGTGTCAAAGGTGTGGTGGTCCTCTCCGGCATCACTGATGTGTGTCTTCTGTGCTCTGCTGGAGGTTTTGTGTGTCCCTCTGCAATGTGGAGGGGAGATGCATGTTGACATTGTGTTGGCATGTGTGTTGGCGCATTGTGCTTGTTTACATGCAGACTATATGACAATGTACATTGTGACTGTTTTGGGGGTGCAGGATTTAGATGCAGGACAGTATACATTTGGACTACATGACGGGTGTGAGGTTTTACGTGTACATTTCCATTTCACAGTTTTCAGCTCTGTCAGATGTGGTGGGCCTATTTCTGCACGTGTGCGGAGCCAGTTGTGTCCTCTATTCTGCAGTGTCGGATTGCACATTGTAACACATTGTCGTCAATGTGCTGTTATTGCTATGTGTGTGTGCTGCAGTGTGCCACGGGGATGAGGGACATGTTCCAGGGTCATTGTGGGTGTGCAGTGTGCTCTGCTTATTTGTGCATGCGTGCCATTGTGCCCATCTACCCCCTTCCCCTCAGTCTCTGGTCTTTACTCACCCTGTTGATGTTGTGTCAGGTCCTCCCGAGCTGTGTCCACACGCCTAACTCTCTGCACTGTTGACTATGGCCTCCATTTCCTCCAGCTCCTCCTGTGGCGCAGGACTCCCACCTTCTATCGCCGTTGCTGCCTTCCTGTTGCAAGCGGCTTTCTGCCTGGTTTAGATATTCACGTCATGCAAGCGCCCCTTGGCCTCCTCCATTGGCCTCTTTAACACTCCGGCTGCATTCAAGGTAGTCTTATTGAGGGTCAGTTGCTGGTTGTGTTCTGTCACCTCTGTGACGCTGGTCTTGTATTCCTGTGGACTGCACCACGTCTTCCTCTCCCTCTTCTCCTTGGCCTTCCCCGACCCCGTTGTTCCTTGCTGGTGGTCTGTGGTCTGTGGGGCTTGTGGGGTTCGCGTTGGCCTCTGCGCTTGGGCAGGGTGCATCCATGTTGCTATGCACTTTGGCTTCTTTCTGGTGTGTTGTTTTTGTTGCTTTTATAGTGCATTTTCCCGCCAGACACATGGGATTGGCATGCCTGATGCTGGTTGTTGCTGCTTTTTGTATCGCGATTGGCCTCATCCCAGCTTTCTCGGCATTCGTGTTTCGCATTTTGGCAGCATGGCGTTGATTTTAACGCGGTCAGTTGTCGCGTTATCCGGTGACTATCGCATGGTACCATGAATACCTGGTTAACACGGCGTAAATTTCCCACGATGGACTGCGATGTTGTGGGTTGCGTTAAGTAACTTTTGAGATGGTTATCACACGTTCTTGAGAATATCCCCCTAGGTTTTTTGCAATAGAGGTCCAAAGCACTCCTTTCAGGAGGTTATTATGGAGCCCTCTACCCCATTGGTGGCTGGTGGATTTAAATAGGGTAGAGCGCAAAGACCAGCTGGGAGTTGTAATATACAAGTGAGTGTAGCAATTGAGTCAGAATTGAACTAGGGGTGTCAGGGGTTTTCCTGTAAACAAAGTACAGCTCATCCAACTCAAAGTACAGTCACACCCCTGAGCCCACTCATGCCTGATTTCAACCATACTCACTCCTAACTCCAAGACACAGGACGGCCTATTATTGCTTGAACATGAAATACCTTGAAAAACAAGAGACAAGAGCCATTTGGCAAAATGCAGCCAGTAGGTAACATGACCAGATGTTTGGCATGGGGAGTGCGTGATCACTGCTTGTACTGTGCGAGCTGTGTCCTGATTGGCTATGTGTTCCTGACTTCATGTGGCATCTGAATTTATGGTGTTATGGGAACGGGCATATCCCTCTAGCCATGTGTGCTTTATTGGGGCCAATGTGCCTGAATCATTGTAGTGTCACTCATACATACCTATGGAATTGATCTGGGGTTTCCTGTTGGTGCATATGTCTTCCAGGTATGTGCCACCCACCTGTGACCTGTCAATCAGAGATCCCAGCCGTGGGTCATAGCACCTGCCTGACCGTGTATTCCTGAGTTGAGGTTGACATGGAGTACACGTGAATTTGTCGATAAAAATGCAACTTTGTTTTTATACATGAATGTATCTTTATTTATATTGACATTGACTTTCTCAATATTAACATTCTCCCCTCTAGTTGAATTTCCAACTACACTATCTAACCCACAAACCCATACTTCATGACAGTAACTTTATTGGGGGCCTCTTGTTCTTCGGTTTTGACAATTACTACTTTTCTAGTCACTTCTACCGAATTTGAGGACTGGGTTTTTAATGCAGGGAATCCCCAATTTCACGGAACCCCAGAAAAACAAGAACATAATTAAAACTGGCAACAATGATGAGCACAGACCCGAAAGCCACCGGGAGGAGCCAGGAGAACCAATTTGAGAACCACTCCTGCTCAGGGCCATCTCCCTCCTCACGCAAGTCTCTTTGTAAATGGCACAGTGCTTCGATGGCAAGAGTCAATGTCCCATTATCCAGCTCATTCCCTGGGATAAACTTGCAGCAAGACACATCAATCTTGGCACACACCCCTCCATCCATCGCAGCCATTAAGTCTAACTAATACTGATGTTGCATCACCAAGAGGCGGATTGCTCTTAGTTCTTCCTTGAATGAATTAAGGCAGTGCTCAATGCTGTTCATCATTTTAAGCATTTCCCACCTAGCTATTTGGTGCCAGTGGGCATTAGCTTTCGCCTGCACAGTGAAGAAGGTTATGAGTAGGCCTGGGCGGTAAATTCCGTTCCGCTCGCGGAATTTGCGGAATTTCGGTAATTTCGCGTTCCGCGGAGAACGCGAAATTGCCCAAAATTCTGCTTTCCGCGACTTCGCGAAATTTTTTCTTGTTCGCGTTCTCAAAATGCGTATTCGCGAGATATTTCTCCCCGAGCACGCAAACAGCAACTGTGAACAGGAAAAAAGCATCGCGAACAAGCAATTCCGCGTGTTCGCGGAATTTCTGCATGTTCGCGGAGATTTTTTACCGTTTCGCGGAGATTTGCGTAACGCGATTACGCAAATTCCGCCCACCCCTAGTTATGAGGCTGAGAACACTCAGAATCATTCTGGAATGCCCTTGTACAAAGCCCAGCCAAAATAATCCATAGTTCATTTTTCAAGGGCCTGATGCAGCAAGGTTGTCTTTTTCCTTAGCGTGTGCTGGTACAAATCTGATAGTTCTTCTCTGGGAATGACCAGGGTCAGGGTGTGTATGGTTAAGAGGGAACAAAGTCTCCATCTTCTGGGGATGAGCTTAGTGTAGGCATATTCAAGCGACTGCCACAGTGCATATCCATCAGTGTGGTGGTACCCCATTACATATCCAGAATGTACAGGATCCTGCCATAGTCTTCATTTGTGCCTAGTGGAAGCATTCCTTTACCTCTGGCACATAAGGAATACAGTGTACGTTTCCATACTATTAGGGGTTGCAACTTCCCTTCTAGCCAAGTGTATCCACCCACCTTGGTATCCTAGATTTCCTGACGTGGGGTATATATTCTTTTGTTGAACCCTCTCCTATGAGACACATTTCCCTTCATATCATCAAGTTGGATGGCCCTATCTAGGAACTCCATGTCTGGGGTCAACTTGTTGTTAAAGAAGACTGCCCCAGATATGCTAAGGGCCACCCTTGGACCACAAATGGAGGCAGGAGCAGATATGTTTATGCATTGAGTTAGGGGTTGCGGTACATCCAAGAATTTATTTTCTGTGAAGTTTCTGGGCCAACAATATGGTGCTCTTCCTGCGCATCCTGTGTAGCTCAGTATGAAATTTGTTAGGCTCTGACAAAAAGTAATAGAGCCATTGGGTTGGTTTCTTATTGGGTCAGATTCACTACCACTCTGTGGGGCTCTACTTTGTTGGGTTGGATTTTGGCCCTAATTCTGCATACGTATAAGTGGAGGAGGCATTTCGCTTTTTCTGGGGCCACCTCTTGGGACAGTCTGTCTGTGCCTACTGCATGCGGTAGACATGACACAACCTGGCTGATGTTTTAGAGACCACGGTGGTCATGTGCTGATACCACGTGTTGTGCAAAAGGGAGCTATGTGGAATGCTAGTGTTTGGGTTGGTGTAATTGTAAGTTACATTGGAGTGATCAATGCTCCAGCACTTTGATTTGGCCATGCGGTTCATTAATAATAAATAGATGTGGCAGTACCCAACAGAGACAGAGGGTACATAAAAGTGCAATAATACATAACTTGTTTTTTAACATTGCTGTCTTGGTATGTATCCAGAGGAGGGGTCTGTTGTCCTCTGGAGATTGGGGTTTCTCATTTAACACTTCAAAAAAGTTGACAGTGCAGTTCATAATTTTGACTCACACGCTTTAGATACATGTTGGGATATTGATGTGGCAGCTGAAAAGAAGGTGCACTTGGAGGTTCAATTGTAGACCTGTTGGATAAGGGCTTGATTCATTTTGTTAATTCATAAAACATTGCATGTGCCATTGTCAAATGATTTTTCGTCCATTTGCGCAATTTTTAGTGAGATGCCGGAAGGTGGTCCCGATCGTGATATCTTTTTGATAGGTAAAACTTAAATGTAGCTTATTGGTAATCAGGCAAATTAATATATTTTTATGAGCTGTTGAGCCCCTCTCCTTTTTCTTTGTACCTAACTGGGCATTTGGATTAGTGCAAAATATTTCTGGAGTGGTTTACGGAGTGGTCTTGTGACCATAGGGATGGATCGTATCAGTTTTTATCTAGGGTTTTATGGCTGATACCAGTTTTCCAAGACTCTGTCTCTCCTGGTGTGTGCATGGGGGCACCATTGGTGCGGGCTGCTTTCAACCTTCACGTGTGCGGGACTGTGTGAGGGGGGAGTGTTGCTTCTAAATGTTGTTGGTGGTTGCAACATGCCCCAAGATCATGTGTGGGCATTTGTCTCCCTTCTAAGCATGCAGAGTGCAACATGCTCCTTCCCTGTGGTGCCAGATATCTCAACTCCACCCTTTCTCTAGAGACTTTTTATTGGGCTAACTTTGGGCTACTTTTATTGGTTTTTAGGTACTTCCCTAGAACAATCTCACTTATCATGAGGCAAAGGGTGTTAAAAAGTTGTTCTGTGGCCTCCTTGTACCCCTGATCATGCTGTCTTGTCGTGTCCGTGGTCAGGGCTTACTGCTTTCTCTGTATGGTGTATGTATGGCCTGGTGTATTGGTTAATGAGAAGGCCTAATGCGAGATTAAGCACATGCTGCATTCTATTCTCGTCTGGAGGT
This sequence comes from Triturus cristatus, assembly GCF_964204655.1. Classification (NCBI taxonomy): domain Eukaryota; kingdom Metazoa; phylum Chordata; class Amphibia; order Caudata; family Salamandridae; genus Triturus; species Triturus cristatus. Next base: position 887,016,601 of record NC_140583.1, read on the forward strand.
GTGATGGACTTTGCAGACTCCATCTCCCAGGCACTCCCCTTTCCCTTGGACCATGTTGTTTTTTTTTGCATTTGGATCTGCGGTTCCTGGCTTGTGGCTAGGGACTTCTAACTAGCGGGCCTGCTCCTTTCACTATTTTGGAGGGCTATGGCACAGCAACTAGACTTTGGAGCAAGAAAACACCACCATGATCATAAGACCTTGGAGAGCCTGAGGCCAAAGTCAAGAACCGTTGGGGAACTTTGCCTAGGTATGATGACCGGATCGGGATTGACTTGTGATTCTGGGATGTCTGGCTAACCTGGCAAACCTCCTGACAGACTCGACGCAACGTGGGCACCTTGCAAGTTATTGGTTCTTGTGCATGTGCTGTGGAATATATAGGATCTTAACTATCCCAGGTGTACGAGAATGGCAATTCTCAGATTAACATGCAGAAAGAATCAGGATTTCATTAAAGATGCGGAGGCTAACATTATGCATAATCTTTTATTATGGCACACCTGTCAGCAGCCCTTTAAAGAATAGTAACAACAACCACAATCCAGAACTGGAATAAACAGACCTAACAAAAGTCTGTCTCATGGAACTCTCTGCCTCTTTAAATGAGAAAACTGTGAACATAAAATCTCTTCTTCCTCTGTCCTTGATATCCATGAATTCTGAAAATTACACTTGTGCATTTGAAAGAAAAGACAACGTTTAAAACTTAAGTCTTACACCTCAATACATAAAATCCTCAGAATACTTAGGGGCCTATTAGGAAGGCGATCGTAAAACCACCCCGACCGCCATGGAAGCGGAAAACCACCGCCCGCCTGCATCGTGGAAAAACCGGCAGCCAAATTAGGATCAACCACCAAAAAACACTGACCACAGCGGAACGGGGCCCAAAAAAAATCCGCTCGCGGTGGTTGGATTCGCAGCAGAAAAACACCAACCCACCGCAAGTATAGCAGAGACACCGCATGGGAAATTAGGATATCCCCGATGGTCCCACGGTACGTTCCGCTGTTTCCGACCGCCACTGTCGCACACATGGATGAATGGGAGAGCCAGCGGAAGAGCTGTAGCAATACCACAGCTGCGGAGGATCCATGAAAAATACGGCGGATGAATGAAAAAACCCACAATAAGGCCTAAAAGTGCACACAGCAAACTAGCCATGCCCCCCAAAAACACAAAATACACCCCAATGACACAACCATATGGCAAAATGAAAAATACAATTCCCAGTGCAACACACACAACACACCTGACAGCAATACCCCATTTGGACACACCCACATAGCGGAGTATAAAACCAGCCCCTTCCCTGACCACAATCCTTTGCAACACTCCAGAAGAGAATGGCATTCACAGATCAGAGATGAGAAGCAAAAGAATACAGCACACACACATCACCACCACCACCACCATCACTACCACACCTGCACTAATAACCCCCTGCATATCACACACCATACACTTCACAACCACACCCACCACTCACACCCCTGCACCCACAACCACTTTGCACACCACACACCATGTCAACACATAAAATGCCCAAATTCACAGACAGTGAGTTGACAGTCACGGTAAATGAGATAGAGTGGAACCACAACTGTTTGGTAGCCTGGTCCAACAGACACCATTAGCCACAAGGACACAAATGTGGGCAAGGATAGTCGAAAGGGTCAATGCAGTAGGGACCACCCCGTGCTCCAAAAAGGAGATCATGAAGCAGTGGCATGATCTGAAGAGGGTTGTCAAAGAGAGGAGAAGCAAGAACCGTGAGCTGGCTGAGAGGACTGATGGTGGCCCTCCCATTCCACCAAAACCATTCACACCATGGGAGGAGAAGGTGCTTGCCATACTGCATCCAGAGAGTCTCACAGGAGTACCCCGGAGAGTGGATGCTGGTAAGTACAAACAAATGACTACCACCACACTGCTATGTACTGTCTTACACAACTACAAAGCTAAACCACCTAGGACAAATTCCATTCATCTGCACCACACACTCGCAAAAACATGTCTCACAGAGCCAACATTCACTCACTCCTGTTCACCCCAAACGTAGCTACCAACATTACCATGGGGGTATGTGTACAAGCAGCCAGCACTACAACTCCTATCAGGCCCCCTTGTCCCACAGCATCAGCAAGATGGAGCCCTCCCGCACCCCACCCAGAAGCATGTGTCAGCCATTACATTACCCTCATCAAACAAACAGGTAGGTAGCCATCTTCCCTGGCAGGGTGTTTGGGTGTCGGAGGCCTGTACCACTACTCCCACCGTGCCCCCTGTCCCACACCTCAGCAGGATGGAGCACTCCCCCACCCAGAAGCAGTTGGAAGTCATTGCAGTATACCTAACAAACTTACAGGTTGGTGGCCATCTTCACAGTGAGGGTGTTTGTGGGTGGGAGGCCTGCACCACTACTCCCACCATGCCCCCTGGCCCACAGCCTAGCAAGATGGATCCCTCCCCCACCCCACCCAGAAGCATATGTCAGCCATTACACAAACCACATCAAACTTACAGGTAGGTAGCCATCTTCCCTGGGAGGGTGTTTGGGGGTGGGAGGCCTGTACCACTTCTCCCACCATGCCCCCTGTCCCACACCTCAGCAGGATGGAGCACACCCCACCCAGAAGCATGTGTCAGCCATTATATTACCCTCATCGAACTAACAGGTACGTAGCCATCTTTCTTGGGAGAGTGTTTGTGGATGGGAGGTCTGTACCACTACGCCCACCATGCCCCCTGTCCCACACCTGAGGTGGATGGAGCACTCACTCCCACCCAAAAGCAGTTAGATGGCTTTGCAGTACACCAAAGAAACTTACAGGTGGGTAGCCATCTTCCCTGGGAGGGTGTTTGGGGGTGGAATGCCTGTACCACTACTCCCACCATGCACCCTGGCCCACACCTGAGCTGGATGGAGCACTAACTCCCACCCAGAAGCAGTTAGAAGCCATTGCAGTACACCAAACAAACTTACAGGTAGGTAGCCATCTTCCCTGAGAGGGTGTTTGTGGGTGGAGGCCTGTACCACTACTCCCACCATGCCCCCTGTCCCACACCTCAGCAGGATGGAGCACTCACTCCCACCCAGAAGCATGTGGCATCCATTGCATTGTTCACATCCACCCAACAGGTAGGTAGCCATCTTCCTTGGGAGGGTGTTTGGGGGTGGGAGGCTTGTATCACTACTCCCAGCATGCCCCCTGTCCTACACCTCAGTAGGATGGAGCACTCCCCCACCCAGAAGCAGTTGGAAGCCATTGCAGTACACCTAACAAACTTACAGGTGGGTAGCCATCTTCCCTGGGAGGGTGTTTGGGGGTGGAATGCCTGTACCACTACTCCCACCATGCACCCTGGCCCACACCTGAGCTGGATGGAGCACTAACTCCCACCCAGAAGCAGTTAGAAGCCATTGCAGTACACCAAACAAACTTACAGGTAGGTAGCCATCTTCCCTGAGAGGGTGTTTGTGGGTGGGAGGCCTGTACCACTACTTCCACCATGCCCCCTGGCCCACACATGAGCTGGATGGAGCACTAACTCCCACCCAGAAGCAGTTAGAAGCCATTGCAGTACACCAAACAAACTTACCGGTAGGTAGCCATCTTCACAGTGAGGGTGTTTGTGGGTGGGAGGCTTGCACCACTACTCCCACCATGCACCCTGTCCCACAGCCTAGCAAGATGGACCCCTCCCCGACCCCACCCAGAAGCATGTGTCAGCCATTACATTACCCTCATCGAACTAACAGGTAGGTAGCCATCTTTCTTGGGAGAGTGCTTGTGGGTGGGAGGTCTTTACCACTACGCCCACCATGCCCCCTGTCCCACACCTGAGGTGGATGGAGCACTCAATCCCACCCAGAAGCAGTTGGAAGCCATTGCAGTACACCTAACAAACTTACAGGTGGGTAGCCATCTTCCCTGGGAGGGTGTTTGGGGGTGGAATGCCTGTACCACTACTCCCACCATGCACCCTGGCCCACACCTGAACTGGACGGAGCACTAACTCCCACCCAGAAGCAGTTAGAAGCCATTGCAGTACACCAAACAAACTTACAGGGAGGTAGCCATCTTCACAGTGAGGGTGTTTGTGGGTGGGAGGCCTGCACCACTACTCCCACCATGCATCCTGTCCCACAGCCTAGCAAGATGGACCCCTCCCCGACCCCACCCAGAAGCATGTGTCAGCCATTACATTACCCTCAACGAACTAACAGGTAGGTAGCCATCTTTCTTGGGAGAGTGCTTGTGGGTGGGAGGTCTGTACCACTACGCCCACCATGCCCCCTGTCCCACACCTGAGGTGGATGGAGCACTCAATCCCACCCAGAAGCAGTTGGACGCCATTGCAGTACACCAAAGAAACTTACAGGTGGGTAGCCATCTTCCCTGGGAGGGTGTTTGGGGGTGGAATGCCTGTACCACTACTCCCACCATACACCCTGGCCCACACCTGAGCTGGATGGAGCACTAACTCCCACCCAGAAGCAGTTAGAAGCCATTGCAGTACACCAAACAAACTTACAGGTAGGTAGCAATCTTCCCTGAGAGGGTGTTTGTGGGTGGGAGGCCTGTACCACTACTCCCACCATGCCCTCTGGCCCACACCTGAGCTGGATGGAACGCTCCCTCCCACCCAGAAGCAGTTGGAAGCCATTGCCATACACCAAACAAACTTACAGGTAGGTAGCCAACTTCCCTGGGAGGGTGTTTGGGGGTGGGATGCCTGTACCACTACTCCCACCATGCACCCTGTCCCACAGCCTAGCAAGATGGAGCCCTCCCCCACCCAGAAGCATGTCAGCCATTACATTACCCTCATCACACTAACAGGTAGATAGTCATCTTTCCTGGGAAGGTGTTTGTGGGTGGGAGGCCTGTACCACTACTCCCACCATGACCACTGTCCCACACCTGAGCAGGATGGAGCACTCCCCCACCCAGAAGCAGTTGGAAGACATTGCAGTACACCTAACAAATTTACAGGTAGGTAGCCATCTTCACAGTGAGGGTATTTGTGGGTGGGAGGCCTGTACCACTACTACCACCATGCCCCCTGGCCCACACCTCAGCAGGATGCATACTTCCCTACCCAGAAGCATGTGGCATCCATTGCATTGTTCACCTCCACCCAACAGGTAGATAGCCATCTTCCCTGGGAGGGTGTCTGGGGGTGTGAGGCCTGTACCACTACTCCCACCATGCACCCTTGTCCCCCAGTACAGCAAGATGGAGCTCTCCATACCACCCAGATGCATGTGGCATCTAATGGCCCACCTCAAACAAACTAACAGGTAGGTAGACATAATATTCTGTCTTGTGACACCACTGAGCAGGATGTAAGCCTCTACTGTGCACACAAAGATGTGTCACATAACAAAGCCAAATGTGAGCACATAACAGGCAAGTAGCCAGTACGTGCACCCACCCATTCGTCACAAAAGAAATGGTGCCATATGACTACACCAGCCCTCTCATTGCACAAATATGCACACCGACCCCATTGCCACGCACAGTGTGCACACAGGTAAGTAAAGGAAACTGTCACAGCTACCAAAGTGTGACACACCAATGCACATGTAGAAGAAAGTCTGGGCACAATCATGCACAGCACCTATCGACATGTGCATTACCATGGGGCCAGAGCAACAAGGACCATTCGAAAAATATGAAAGCATGTTTGGTGGCACAAATTAAGATATGAACATGACAGGACAAAGGTATGCAGGAGATGACAATGGCCAGTCCATGGCCAGATGTGACGTCTGCCAGGTCAGACAAATCAACAAAGAGTCCTCAATGAAATAACATGTTGTGCCAGTCCCTAGATGTCAACAGGTCCCTGTAATCATAAAATATGCATGTGGCGCATGGTATGTATTGACACCTCACACCATGGACAAGTAATGCGTGTACCACTGCATCATGTCAGGAGGCACAGTAGTGCACATAGAAAACAATGTGATGATCAGTCAATTGTGCAGTGTACAAACAGTGAATGACACACAGCTAACACAAAGCTTGAGGGGTGCACTACAATGACCATTTCCCATCTGACCCACAGGTGACCAAGAACCCACTGCAGAGGACAACACCAGCAACCTGCAGAGCCAGTCTCCCCCCCAGTACATGGACTCTCGGATGTTGACTCCCGGGATTCTCTGGACGATGAGCTTGGAGGTGGCCCATCTGGTGTGCCAGGGAGCAACAGGTCACAGGCCCCTATCGTCCCCCCATCACATCTGCTGCAATAACAACGTCACTGCAGACCTCTGCCGTTATGGCCTGTACGTCCACCGCCACCATCACCACCTCCACCAGTGCTGCCTGCAACACCCTCCCTGTCCCAGAGGATGACCACCCCACACCACCGACTGAGGAGGGCAGAGAGAGGATGCGGGTGCCCACAGTGGTGAGGCAACAGGTCCGTGGCAGCAGGGTAGGTGGGAAGGGAATGGTCACCCACAGACACCAAGATGCTGGGACCCAATCCCTGGACCACATCACCAGAGTCCTTGGGGCATATGAACAGGCCCAGGGACGAATGGGCCAGTCGGACGAACTGTTACGCGAGCTCATCCTGCTGATGAGATCCATTGAAACCCGCATGGGACAAATTGTGGACCTCTTGGGCCAGCAAGTGGCGGTACTGAGGGACAGGCCTGAGCCACAACCAACACCTCCACCTCCCTCTGGTGGGCCACAGGAGGACAGTTCACCATCCTCCCCTGCGCCAACAGAGAGGGGTGAGTCCTCAGGCCCCACTGGCCCTGAAGCAGCCCCCCCCCTGCCAAGCGATGAAGGGGCTGTCCTAAGAAAACCCTGGGCGTATCTGGAGACAAAGCACCTGCCAAACGCCAGTCATGGAGCCAGTCCTGATGGCAACCCTCTTCACCACTGCATTGACTTTTTGGACTGTCCTGCCGTGTGAATGGCATCTGTCTGTTGGACTGGGTCATCACATCAATGTGGTGACTACTCGATTATCTCATTTACCAAAACTTTCAACTCACTGCTCCACCACCACCTCAATGTAAATGTACACCCCACCTCACATGTCACCATTGTAAATAAAAAATCCTTACACACATGGTGTTGTGTCTGCTCCGTCTTTATTGCAGGATGTACAGTCTTCAACATGATCACAATGTACCAGGAGTATGGACTGTATGTAGGCAAGGAGAAGTTGAAGGCCCCTAGGAAAACGCTTGTTAGAAAGGATAGACGGACCGGGAGGGTCGGCCGGGGTCAGGAGGAGAGGTCTTCGGGGAGAGCCGTCTCCAGCGATCGTACAGACAAGTAACTTCCCCCCCACAGACAGATACCACACACGGATAAGGTTCAGTGTCCTTTATAAGCACTTCTTAAGGTACGGTTGAATGTTACAAGGAGGTCTGGACTCAGGGGTCCCCTCGATTCAAGCCTCTCAAAGTAGGGTAAGGGGTAGCGGGACAGTCTGTCTACCAGTCAGGTAGTTTGGATGAGATGATGATTAGCTCACAATCCTCGAGCTTAGTTGGTGCGGGCCGCGGCAGCGCCAGCAGGTCCCGGAAAGATGGTCGATGTACGGTCCGCGGCAGCGCCAGCAGGTCCCGGTGAGGATGGTCGTTACAACGGGCCGCGGCAGCGCCAGCAGGTCCCGGAAAGATGGTCGATATACGGTCCGCGGCAGCGCCAGCAGGTCCCGGTGAGGATGGTCGTTACAACGGGCCGCGGCAGCGCCAGCAGGTCCCGACGAGGATGGATGTTGTAGAAGGCCGCGGCAGCGCCAGCAGGCAGGACGATGGTTCACAGGAGCGGGCTACGGCAGCGCCAGTAGTCCGTCAAGGCTGAGTTCTCTCGGTGTCTCTCGACTCCAGGATACAACTGCCTTCCTGCTCCGGAGTTGCCCCAGTTATAGGGCAGGCGCTCTTTGATGTCCGGACCCTCGCACTTGGAGGTCGGAGGGCCCGGGATGAAGGTGTCCAGACACCCAGCAGGGGGTGGAGCCAGTGCCTGGGGGAGCTTGAGGCGATCGGCACCTGGCGGGGGAAGAGCTCTTGACACCTCGTCCTCCTATTGACCTGCCAAGGGGTCCGCTCACCTCCCGGGTGGATGGTGGTGCCGGGATGTCGGGGCCGGTCAGGCCCGGGGTTTAGGGTCGGGGCGAGGCCACGCGGCCTCGTGGTGCAGGGCCCAAGATGGCGGCTTGAAACGGCCGGGGGAGCCGGTGGGGCTGGGCCCCGTGATGAGTAGAGGTCCGAGGGCAGAAGATCCGTCGGGAGACGGGGTACGGGTGCTTTTCGTGGGTTAAGCCTGGTGGGCCGGAGCTCGGGCCCTGTCGTGCGGGGAGGGAGCAAGCCCTTCGTGTGGCCTGTCCAACAACGCTTAATCAACAAAAGAAGGGGGACCGATGAGCGAATTATGGTCCAGTGTCCAGGACACTGTTCCTAAGGTAGGGTTCTCAAACCCCCCCCCCAAAAAAAGTAAGAAAAAGGGATAAAGGGCCTAGGTATAGGTAGGGACCCCCACAAGAAAAGGAGCAATAGCAAGTCTTTACTCCTGTTGCCCTCACACACCCCGAAGAGTGTGATGCTTCATCATCGGGCATTTGCTCCTCTTTGGGCCCAGCACTGCAATGCCCGACGGGTCCCCCATGCATGCACCAACCAGCATTCTCCCCAAAAAAGAACTCCGCTAAAGTGACCATTCGGGGGACCTGTCGGGCATTGCAGTGCCAGGCCCGACGAGGAGAAAATACCCGATGATGAAGCATGACACTCTTCAGGGTGTGTGAGGGCAACAGGAGTAAAGACTTGCTATTGCTCCTTTTTTTGTGGGGGTCCCTACCTATACCTAGGCCCTTTATCCCTCTTTCTTACTTTTTGGTGGGGTTATTTGAGCCCCCTACCTTTGGAACAGTGTCCTGTCTTGGTTTAATTACCTAGGAAAACACAACAGAACAACATTCACTGGTCTGGGTGTGGCATCACAGACATCACACAACACCTACCATCAAGATAATCCAACATGCACACGTCACAATGGGCAACAAGTGTCAACATGCACATCCTCTAGATGTTCCTAAATGACCTGTCCCAGAAACATTGCCAACCACCACTGAGTCTACAACTGGCTGCTGTCACAATCCTCACATACCCCTTCACGACAACAGCAACATCATCAGACAATTGGTACGTTGTACATTGTCACCCACCTTCAAGTGAAGTAGTGGATGATGAGCTGTTGATACAGGTTAACACCTTCCTCCTCTAAACTGTCCTCATCACTGGACACGGGTTGGTTTGCAGGCAGGGGCCTTGGGTCCTCATCATTCATCATCCAGGAGCAGGGGAATCTCCTTGCGAATGGCTAGGTTGTGGACCATGCAGCATGCCACTACAATCTGACACACCTTCCCAGGCGAGTACGCCAGTGCACCTCCGGTCTTGTCCTGGCAGCAGAAACGTGACTTAAGCAGACCAAAAGTACGCTCCACCACACGATGTGTCCTCCCATGGGCATCATTGTAGCGGACTGCAGCCGGGGTCCTGGGATTCCGCAGTGGGCTCACCAACCAGGGACGGTTGGGATATGCAGTCACCTAGGTATGACAAACACAAATAAACATTGCAATGTCGCTGAGGCAGAGGGCAGCAGGTCACACACCCAGCACGCCACACAACTAGGCATACTCACCCACAATCCATGCACGCTCGGGAAGCAGATTAGCTATCAGCTGGGGTACAATGCTGTTCTGCAGGATGTAGAAATCATGGGCTGAGCCTGGGAATTTGGCACACACGTGGGAGATGATCATATCTGCCAGGCAAACCACTTGCACATTTATGGAGTGATAATGTTTGCGATTCCTGTAAATGTACTCACGTGCCTGTGTTGGCACCAACAACATGGGTGATTTGTCCAAGGGGATAGAAATCTCCTTTCACAGCTGCCAATTCCGGACCCCTGGGGAAATGGATATATCTGTCCTTGTATATCATCATGGCGGACAGAACATCACGCTGCACCATGCTGAACATTGGTTGTGACATCCCACCTGCGCTGGCCACCGTGTGCAGGAATGATTCTGTCGCAAAAAAATGCAGGACTGCCATCACCTTATAAGTTGGGGTGAAAGCTGTTGGATATGCCCTGCGAGGCTGCAGGTGGGGCTCCAACATATCACAAAGGGTTTTTAGGGTGGCTCGATCCAGACAGCATTTCCGGATGATCGCCACATCCTCCATGTCCTACAGCACTGTCAAGTGACAAAGCAGATTTAGTCTCCTCCTAGTTGAGTTGAAAGTGGACACATGTCAATGCAATACATCATGAGATGGGCATAGCATCTCACGTTCTGGATGACACAACATCAACAATGACTGTCATCAAAATTGAGTTACAGACCAGCTTACATGTAGGGACACCTTCAGCTACACAAATGGCACACCTGTCAACTTACACAAAACAAGCACCTCAAACACCACCTCGGTCAATGTGAATGCACATAGGGATATGGCCACATTTACCATGGGCACGCCTGCATCCAGCATATGTGTAACAAATCAACCCCACTGTCTCATACCTAGCTGCTGTACCTGACACACTGTCATACTTCATTTGAACCTGGCACACATCCACAACACAATGACCGCAATTGGAGCAGAAATGACGATTGTGTGCATGATCAGACATAAGAGTACATGCAAAAAAGATCATCATTCATTGAGAAGAACATTGCTGTGATTGTCACTGCACCTCAACACATTGACATGTGTACACATTGTAGAGTCCAGAACAACACTGTCCTGCGTACACGACCATCAATATCATAAGTGACGTGAGGGAGTACATGCCACTCAACGAAATCACATACACAAACATGGCATGTGTAGTCACCAGTGGAGTAAATGGAACACTGGCATCGTGTGCACAATGATGTGCCATTGACCATGTGGGCACTGTGTACTGTTGATGTTTGCCAGATGGCCATTGCGATAGTATGGCACACAAATCGCGGTAGCTACCGCCTGGTCCCAGCGGTGTGTCACCAACACTCCCCATTTACACAAGTGCGGTAGTGATAGGCATGGAGACATGCCCAAATGGCGGTTGGCATGCTCCGCCGCCCAAATCGCGGTGCCTTATGTGAATGTCGGGCACCCAAATTGCGGTAGCTACCGCCTGGCCCCAGTGGTGTGTCACCAGCACCCCCCATTTACACAAGTGCGGTAGTGATAGGCATGGAGACATGCCCAAATGGCGGTTGGCATGCTCCGCCGCCCAAATCGTGGTGCCTCATGTGAATGTATGGCACCCAAATAGCAGTAGCTACCGCCTGGCCCCAGAGGTGTGTCACCAGCACCCCCCATTAACACAAGTGTGGTAGTGATATGCATGGAGAGATGCCCAAATGGCAGTTGGCATGCTCCGCCTCCCAAATCGAGGTGCCTCATGTCAATGTATGGCATCCAAATCATGGTAGCTACCGCCTGGCCCCAGCGGTGTGTCACCAGCAATCCACAATACACAAGTGCGGTAGTGATACATATCCATGTATTGCCAAAGTGCAGTTGGCATGCCCTTACAGCCAATGAGAACCTTGATTGCGGTGGTATGATGCAATCTTGAAAATCACGGTAGGCGTGCTCCGCCACCGTGGAGGCGGTCATTGGATGCATTTGAAAGATTCACCATCTGATGCTGCCTCCAGGGACTGCTGCCAGAGACCCCTCACCACCCAATTCCGCCGCTGTTGTCTCATGTCCACAGTGATGGCAAGGACAGACAAGCTCCGTGCCAGTCCATTCACGAGCGAGGAGCTGGAGGTCCTGGTGGACGAGGTGCTAACAGAGTACTCAAGGCTATATGGTGCCCCAAATGTCATGGTAAGTCCTCAACAGTGGGGGGGAGGGTGGGGGGGGGCAAACATGTAGTTGGACTGATGCAGTATGTGCCTGAGAGTGTGGGGTTGTATCATGCACTGCATAACATGCTGTCTCCAGGGGGAAGGTGTTTGTATCCAATGCCACAGGTTTCCCTGCCTGCACATGTACCTGTGTTGTGTTGTAAGCCATACAGTGACGCAGAAAGTTGTTCATGCAGGAGTCAGGACAGTGATTGCTTGGCTGAATGGCTGTGTGTGCCCCTGTTGTCCATCTCAGTGTGAGCCCAGCTGGCCTGCACAGTCCCCACCCACAAAGACCAGGACACATCACTTCGCTTACAGAGTATTACATCAGTCTTTTCTCATTGCACTCCAGCTATCGGCCATCTCAGCACTGTAGATTGCACAAGACCGGCCTTGTGATGCGGAGTTTTGATTTGTGAAATCATGTCCGTCAATGTGACATCCATGACTCAGTTATCTATTCACAGGGCGGGGACATTGAGGGCTGCGCAGTCTTGGACACAGTGAGTCTACCCTCAAACACAGGTTGATATGTGGTGTATGTGTTGCTCAACCAAAAATGGACTGGAGATGTGGGGAGGCTACATAGGGGTTTCAGTGCTGGCATCCTGCATGTGTGTGAGATGTTCAGGGACTGTGTTCCCCCTCACACCTACATGCATTTACATCAGCTTTTCCCAGGCAGATGTACCATGTGAGATGCATTCTTGTCTCTGTTAGACATATCTTTGGATTTGTGATGAGTTTGAATCTTGCTGCTATACTGAGATATGTAGGTACATAACACTGTGTCACTGATTATTTCCCCCTCTTGTCTCACCTGCCTGCAGCTCAAGGTACACCAGCGTAAGGCCGTGTGGAGGGCCATTGCGGCCAAGGTGCGAGCTCTGTGTTTCTCAAACCGATGGCACAGCCACTGCCACAAGAGGTAGGATGACATCAGCCGGCTGGCAAAGAATGTGGCGGAGATGACGTTGGGGCTGCTTCCTCGCACTGGGCGTTTGGCACGGCGCAGCATGGCACGACTAATGGGTCGCATCTTGGCGGTGACACAGCCGGAGCTGGATGCACATTTGAAGGAGCATCAGCAGCAAGCCAGGGGTGAGTATTCGGGGAGGATGACTTTGGCTGGGAGTGGCTGCATGTGTACAGAGTCTGTGCCAGCGCTGGCCTATGTGATGTTGGTAGTGTGATGCGGTGGCATGTAAGTGGCTCCTGGGCTGGGTGCTGGTGTTACGCATTTGCCCTACCTGTACTTACAAAGGTAATTGTAATGCTGTGCATTCCCATTGCATTCTGAGTCGTGGTCTTCAGGTATCGTCTGCATTGGGGTAGTTTGGTGAACCCCATGGGAGGGAATGGCAGTGTGCCCGATCTGAGTGTGCCTTCATCAATGCATCCATTGCATGCACTCAGATTTGGGAGGCCTAGACATCTGACAACAATGTGCACCAGTCTTTGGGCCCCAAAGTACAACATGGTGGGTGGCATGGGCTCATGGCCATTGTGGAATGTCATGTTGTAGTCTGTGGCTGTGTTGTCCACTCCTGTTCCATCCAGATCTGTCAGTGGCAACAAGTAGTGTGCCCCCATCATCTCCCTAGGTGTGCTCAGGGCTAGTTGTGTGTCTGGTTGAACGGAGCCACTAGCAGGGTGTTGTGCTGTGTGGTCATCACATGGCTCACGTATGCCTGAATTTCCAGTTTCCACGAACTGTTTGAGTCAATATAGTGAGTTGGCATGATGTGATTGCACAGGGTGGTGTGCAACATGTAGATTTGGTCATCTTTTGTTATGCATTGCTTGCATATGTTTGTTCTGTTGCTGCCACTGACCTGACCCTACATCTCTCTCTCTCATGCAGCATCTCCTGTGGTCACGGAGGGACAGGAGACGGACACCAGTGGGGGTGAAACAAGCACAACAGCTGCACAGGAACCCAGTGACACACTGCCTGAGAATCGCAGCCTGAGACGCAAAGTACCACATCATCTGATGCCAGCGGGGATGCATCCATAATGGTGGGCAAAGGGAATGGGGACTCTGCATCATCTTGCACAACACAGCGGCCAGTGCCCACCCTCCCAGCCTCTTCCTACCCATGTCTGCCTCAGTAAGAGGGGAAGAGTGTCCTTCACCCCTGGCACCACTGCCCCTACCCCTTCCCCTGTCCCCCCTGCTGCTATCAGTGCTGCGTCTGTGGACCTTTTGCGCCAGCTGTGTGTAGGCCAGACAGCTCTCCTCAATGCCTTCATTGACCACAACAAAAAATTGGCACAGGTGGTTGCTTTCATGGAGGGCATACATTCAGATGTAGGTGGGCTGCACCGGACTGTCCTGGCTTTGTCCTCCACAGTGACATCTGCCCTTCAACAGGCACATACTCACGGTCCAGCTCCAGTCCATTTGTCCACCCCCCTGGCATTGGCCTTGTCTGACGACAGTGACCGCAGTCCACATACACCAAAGTCATGATACAGCACACGAGGCACACAGCAGCAGCAATCCAAGTGGTCCCGGGCGCTGACACCATCCCCACAGAAGACCAAAGCCACCCCAGAGCGTAGAGAAAAATGCCCGTCAGGCGACACCAGGGGCCAAAATGCAAAGAAGCAGACCTCAGGCACACATGCCTCAGAGGCATCCCCATCCAAGGACTCTCCTGTCCCTAAAGCATCTCGCAAAGAGAAGCATACAGGGCCCTATGCATGAACACATTTTCCCATACACACAGAATGGGCAAAACCCTTTGATGCATCTGGCCCACAGTTTCTGTGCCCACCGAGAAGGTGGTGCATGCCAAGGGTACACCTAGGAAGGGCTCCAAGGCAGATTCACCCACCACCTCGACTTCCATTCCAAGCCCAGTGAAGCAGGGGAAGGAGGGCACTAAAGGGGTAACACCGAGTAAACAGGGAAAGGAGGGGTAAAGGCGAAGCCAGGCAAAGCGTTCCGCTGGATCCAGCACATCACCAGAGGGAGTGCCAGCGTCTGCACCTGATGCAGCTTTGGTGGTGACTGTGCCTGTTGTGTCCACACCACTTCCCATTGATCCAAAGTCAGTCAAGCCAGTTAGGATCCCCAAGAAGTGGGAAGGCACCTCTCCACAATCTCCCAGTCACACTGTGTCTCCCGTCTGTATTACTCTGCCTCCACATGCCACTACACCACATGGTCCAAGCAGTCCTCCGGCTTCCCAAACCATTGATAGCTCTACCTCAGCTGGTCCGCTCTCTCCCCGGTCAAGTGCCCCGACAGTGTCCGAGACACAGCCAGCTCCCAGTCCGCCTGACAGCCAACTCTGAGTGGTTGTCACCCTCACACACTTGTCTCTCACACAGGTGGGTCTGTACTGCACATTGTTACCCCCTGACTGTGTTGCTGACCATGGAAAGGTACAGTCGCACACATTCCCTGTGCAGCTTCTCATGGACATACTCTGCACTTCGCTTTTGCCACTGGCCTTATTGCTCTTTGCTGTGTTTAAGTATTCCCTGTGCAGCTTCTCATGGACATACTCTGCACCCTGGACTGGCCACTGGCCTTACTGTTTTGCCCTTGCCAGTGCAGCTTCTCATGGACATACTCTGCACTTTGCCCTGGCCACTGGCCTTGTTGTTTACTGCTGTTTTGCCCTTGCCTGTGCAGCTTCTCATGGACATACTCTGCCCTTTGCCCAGCCCACTAGCGTTGTCATTCACTGCTGTGTGCCCCTTGCCTGTGCAGCTTCTTATGGACATACTCTGCACTTTGCCCTGCCCACTGGCCTTGCTGTTTTGCCCTTGCCTCTGCAGGTTCTCATGGACATACTCTGCACCCTGGACTGGCGGACTGGCCACTGGCCTTGCTGCTTTGCCCTTGCCTGTGCAGCTTCTCATGGACATACTCTGCACTTTGCCCTGGCCACTGGCCTTGTTGTTTACTGCTGTTTTGCCCTTGCCTGTGCAGCTTCTCATGGACATACTCTGCACTTTGTCATGGCCACTGGTCTTGTTGTTCACTGCTGTTTTGCCCTTGCCTATGCAGCTTCTCATGGACATACTCTGCACGCTGGACTGGCCACTGGCCTTGCTGTTTTGCCCTTGCCTGTGCAGCTTCTCATGGACATACTCTGCACTTTGCCCTGGCCACTGGCCTTGTTGTGCACTGCTGTTTTGCCCTTGCCTGTGCAGCTTCTCATGGACATACTCTGCACTTTGCCCTGGCCACTGGCCTTGTTGTTCACTGCTGTTTTGCCCTTGCCTGTGCAGCTTCTCATGGACATACTCTGCACGCTGGACTGGCCACTGGCCTTGCTGTTTTGCCCTTGCCTGTGCATCTTCTCAAGGACATACTCTGCACTTTGCCCTGGCCACTGGCCTTGTTGTTCACAGCTGTTTTGCCCTTGCCTGTGCAGCTTCTCATGGACCTACTCTGCACTTTGCCCTGGCCACTGGCCTTGTTGTTCACTGCTGTTTTGCCCTTGCCTGTGCAGCTTCTCATGGACATACTCTGCACGCTGGACTGGCCACTGGCCTTGCTGTTTTGCCCTTGCCTGTGCAGCTTCTCATGGACATACTCTGCACTTTGCCCTGGCCACTGGCCTTGTTGTGCACTGCTGTTTTGCCCTTGCCTGTGCAGCTTCTCATGGACATACTCTGCACTTTGCCCTGGCCACTGGCCTTGTTGTTCACTGCTGTTTTGCCCTTGCCTGTGCAGCTTCTCATGGACATACTCTGCACGCTGGACTGGCCACTGGCCTTGCTGTTTTGCCCTTGCCTGTGCATCTTCTCAAGGACATACTCTGCACTTTGCCCTGGCCACTGGCCTTGTTGTTCACAGCTGTTTTGCCCTTGCCTGTGCAGCTTCTCATGGACCTACTCTGCACTTTGCCCTGGCCACTGGCCTTGTTGTTCACTGCTGTTTTGCCCTTGCCTGTGCACCTTCTCATGGATATGCTCTGCATTGTGTGTCTTGCTCTTTTTTTCTCATGGTGCCTATCTGTGCAATATGTGAATAAAGACAGTTGCTCCTATTGTCTGTTTTGTCAGTGTCCTTACCGAATAAAGTTATTTTGCTGTGTGTATATGGTTTACTGTGCCACATGATCTGTGTGCCACTACAACATTGCCAATGTCTTGGCTCACTTACTCTATTGTTTAGAGGGGTGACAGGGACTTCAGTTCTTCCTGACCCAGATACTTGTGGGGGCAATGATGTCAATTTTAAATGGAAAGCAGTTGTCATTTTCTTTATTTGTTCATGTTGGCTATATTGTACACATGTCAGGTTGGGGGGCAGTGCCAGCACGGAGTGGGATTCTATCCACAGTATTGCAGGCAGGCTGGCCAGGGTCATCATGTATGTGTATTCTTCTTTTAAGTGTGTCCAGTGGTGTATGTGTGTGGTCATCTTATGATGGCCAGTCATCCTAGTCCCATGGCTTACTTTCTATGTGTGCTCTTGGATGGTCAGGAAGTGTGCAGTGTGAACGGGGTGAGTTTGTCGGGAGTGCTGATGTGTGCATGCCCGTGCATTGTCAACTACACACATGTCACCCAGGAGTTGTATGCCTGTTGTTTTGATTGTTCAGCTCTGTGGATGTGGTCGTATGCACATGTGTGAGTTGTATGTTGTGCACTGTGCAGTGTGTTGGTGTGTCCTTGCAGTTCTGGCTGACTCCTATTTGTTGTTTTTGTTCACTTGTGAATATCCAGAGTGTGTGACTGGCAAGTCAGTGTTGTGTTTTGTTGATCATCTATGTGTCTTGATACTGTTTGTACTCACTGTGCAGACCTGCTGCTCCACACTGCCATTGTGGTTGTGTTTTCTCATGCATTGCTGTCGCATGGTGCCTTTTTGCCTCCAGTATGGCGTATTGTGTGTGTTGTCATACCATCCCCTATCTGTGCTTCAGATGCCTGCCCATTGTGAGTCTGCACTCCCTCTATTTGTGTATGGTTCACTCCTGCCATGTCCCCTACTGACATGCAGTACACTTCACTTTGATGTCAGCTGTCCCCTTGGTTTACATTTGTGTGTGCCTCCCCATCAATTCATTTGTGACACTGTGCTTTGTGGTGCAGTTCTTTGGCCAGGATCAATGTGCCACTCAGGGCATTTCACCAATGGATTGTATGTGATGTTCTTGTGCTGTTTGGCAGTTATGGCTGCTCATATGCAATTCAACTGTGTGTGCTGCCCAGTCCTCTGGTCAAGTTGTTTCCACCTTTATGTCCCAGACTTGTGCATCTGTTGGTGTTGTGTTGGATGATTGTGTGTTGGCTGTGGTATTGCTTCACTTCCTGGGTGTGCTGTTGTCTTTGTGCTGTGCTGATTGGTGTTGTGTGGGTCGATGTTATGTCACTCATGTCTGTGTGTGGCTGGTATGCTTGGTGTGCACACACTGCTTGTTGTGCATGTAGTGCTGTGTTTGTATGTTGCCTTGTCATTAACCCTGGGCGGACAACTACGCTACGCTTGCGTAGTTTGTGCTACTTCGCGCTACGTGAATTGCACGTAGCACAGTGCAAAAACCGTAGCGTAGCGTAGTTGGCATTTTGTGCTCGCTTGCGGTCCTCAACGTCAAGTTGGCAACCGCGAGCGAGCAAATTAACATCTCAGGAAGACTTTTTCCTCGTTCGCAATCAGCAACATCAAGTTGCGGATCGCGAGCGTGGAAAATGAACCTCCCGGGGAGATTCTCAACGTGGGGAGGTCAGGTTTCTCATTGCGAGTGGTCGCGTATGCTCGTGACCGCTCGCGATGAGAAACTACCAGTCCGCGTTGAGAAAGCTGCCGCTCGAGTAAAAATCTTCTACTCGAGTGGCAGAAAATGACAGCTCGCACTGTGCAAGATGCCGTTTTCAATGATTGCACAGTGCGGACAAGCATCCGGCACTGTGCAATCATTGCGAACAGCGCACTACACAGTTCGCGTAGTGCTACGCGTATCTTGCGTAGTGCGAAGTGCACTTTGCGTAGCTAGTCGTAGCGCTACTATGCGAACTACGCCCAGGGTTACTTTGTCATTGCCTGGTGTGCATCCCCTGATGTCCTGCTGTGCTTTTCTTGCCCTAAGTGTGGTGTTGTTGTGGTGTGTGTATTTCCCTGGCCCTGTGCTACTGTGCCGTATGTTCCTGTGCAGCCACTCCTGCGGTGGCTGTCTCCCTGGTTGTTTGTTGTGTGGTGCAGGGTGTGGATTCACCTGGCTTGTTGTTATGCATGGGGGTGCACACTCGGGGCACATGGCATGTGCCTTCAGGGGGTGTGCTAGTGTGTGGTGGGTGGAGGTGTGGCCCTGTGCTCTTTGTGTCCTGCCCATGCCTGGCACTGGCCCTGCCTTTTGCATTGTGCACATATATTCCCTTGTGTTCACTGCTGCGGTAACGTGACCGGGACATTGCTGCATGGTCGCGGAAAATGTGTGTCAAGGATGCGGAGGGGTGACTTGGTGGCAGGTGGGTCTTGTGTGGGTGTACTTGTGGATGTATTTCTGTCCCCACCAGAATGCCTGATGTGGATTTGGACCCTGTGTCAGCCCATGTGTTGTGTGTTGTGTTATATTGCGTACCTGCGGCCGTGTCCACGGCGATCTGTGAGTTGCTGGTGATGTAGCAGACACTGCACCGGAAAAACGCGTTGAGCTGGATCCATGGAGGTCGGGACCGGGTGGAAGGGACCAGGACTGCCCAGCTGTCGAGCTTCCGCCGTCTCTGGTTAGGCGGTTTCTCCACTGCGGTGCATCTGCTTGTTTGGGGCATCCTAATTTGTGGGCACTGCGGCGGATGGGAAATGGGCTATGTTTGGCCATACTAATATGGTGGCCGTGAGAACCGCTGCTCGCGGGCGGAAAATGCATTTTTCCGCAACGCCAGCACCGCGGTGGTGCCACCACCCACCATCCTAATAGACCCCTTAATTTTAAAACAATTCTCAAAATATCAACCTTATTTTATTTCATTAACATAATCACCCTTCTTTTTTTTAAACTATATAGAAAAACCTACAACATTAAAAAAGGGAAGTGAAGGGCGGGATAATGTTAACCTCCGCGTCTTTAATGAAATACTGATTCTCTCTGCATGTCAATCTGGGAATCACCTTTTCATTACAAGACCAGAGGCTAACATTATGCATGTTGAAAGCCCTTCAACACCACATCAGACATATGCTCAATTGGTCTAAAGTAGTGTCTTGCAAAAGTACCCACATTAGACCAATCTGCAGCCTTCATAATCTTCTCTAAACTCACGCCAGACCAGCATGCCTTGCTAGCCATGGCCCACCTCACTGAATGTGCTTTAAATTTCTCTACATTCACTCCAGCTTCCTTCATCACAAACCTAACCCATCTCGAAATTGTAGCTGAACTTACCGCTCCAAATGGTCTAACAAAAGAAATTAACAATTGATGCACCCCATGACCTCTTTTCTCCATCATTCTGCTTTCATATTCCTTCAGACATTCCACCACGTAAAGTTTCTTACAATCCTCAAACCTAGGAAAAAAAATTGAAGTAGTCATGGTCTTTTTTCTTTTCCGGATCTCAAAGAAAACACCATCTGGCCCGAATACTCTATTACTTTCCTCCAGACATTTGATGTCTGAAACCCTTTTGCATGATATTAAACACTACAAGGTAGCCAACTTAGCAGAAATATTCTTATTTGTCAGATACTTATCAGAAGGCCAATCCACAAAAAAGTTCAGAACCAAATTCACATCCCAAAGAACCTCATATCTAGCTTTAGGAGGTCTTCTAATTTGCATACTCTTTATAATTCTGCAAACCAAAGAATTACTTCCAACAGGCCTACCACCTACCACTGAATGATTGCAGAAATTGCAGACCTGTAACAATTCAAAGTTCTATAACTTAAACCCTTCTCAAAAAGTTCCACCTAAAATTCACCACTTCTACCACAGGCACTTCCACAGGATCCAAATTCCTTTCCAAGCACCAACATGACCAAAATCTCCATACTCCCTTATATCTTTTTCTGGTGCCTGGGACCCAAGAGTCCTTGAGTAACTCAGCAACCCCTTGCAAAAGTCCTCTGAATGCTCTTGAACACCTGACACCTTCCAAACAAGAAGGATCAACACTCCTTCCACAATCAAAGGCTGCTCTTCTCCACACTCGTTGACCAACAAACCCTCTGTCGCCTGAATCAGCAAGGACACCTCGCATGCTAATTCCATAATGCCTGGAAACCACGCCTGAGACACCCAAAAAGGGGTCACCAGCACTAACTGACACCTCTCCTTCCTCACCTTCAACAGAACCCTCTGGATAATTGCAAATGGAGGAAAAGCATATCCCCTCACTACAGTTCAACTCTGTTGAAAGCATCTATTGCCTCCGCACCCGGATCCGGCAACCAACTGAAATATCTTTCCAACTGAGAAGTCAACCTCGTTGCAAATAAATCCACTTCTAGTAGATAAAAACATTCCACAATTTTTACTAAGTAATCTTGATTCAGCATCCAATCAATGTAATCCCTTACATTTCTTGAACTCCAATCTGCTATCACATTCATCTTCCCAGGTAGAAACTCTGCTCTTAATGCAATCTTTTGATTCAGACAATAGTCCCAAAATTCCTTTGCAATATCCGAAAGATCCTTTGTCCTGCATCCTCGTAAACTGTTTATATAACAAACCACTGAAATATTGTCCATCTCTAATAAAACTGTACAACCCAGAATCTCCTTCTTGAAACTATTTAATGCAAATAATCCTGCTGTTAATTCTAAACAATTTATATGCATTCTCTTCCCCAAATCTGTCCAAGAACCTCCTGTCGCCAACATACCCAGACTTGCTCCCCAACCGGAACCACTTGCATCCGTCTCTAAAACAAAATCCGGAATGCATCCAAATATCACCCTTCCATTCCAGGCCTCCAAATTGTTTAACCACAAAACCAATTCCTCTTTCGCTTCCTGATCCAACTCCACTTGGTCCCCATACCATAAACCTCTTCTCAATGCTCTCGCTTTCACCCTCTGCAATGCACAATAATGCAATGGACCTAGAAAAATTGCCTATATTGAAGATGAAAATAATCCCAAAACTCTTGCCAAGTCTCTTAATGATAAAGTGTCCTTTCTCAAAACATGAAGAACTTCTTTCTTTATCATATTCACTTCCTTCAATGGTAACATCAAAATTTCCTTTAAAGAATCTATATTGAACTCCCAAAACTCCATATTCTGAAAAGCAATTAAAGGAGACTTCTCCTTGTTTGTCAAAAATCCTAAATTCTCTAATAGATTGATCGCCTCCTGCAACTGAAACCTCAGCACCTCTACATCTTGAGACATTAACAAAACATTGTCCAAATAAACAATTAGTCTGAAACTTCTCCCTTAACCCCTTCGGTGCTCATGACGAGCTGGGCTCGTCATGGCACACAGTCGCCGTGTGCTCATGACGAGCTCAGCTCGTCATGACACTCGCCCACGGGGGAAGCGCTGGCACTCCCTCCGTGGGCGGCCGATCGGGGTTTTTTTCCTGGGGAAGGCAGGGGAAGACCTTCCCCTGCCTCCCCCCGCACCCCCCTCGCTTCATCAAAGACGTCAGCGCGCGAGGTGCGCTGACGTCATTGAGGGTTCCCTTGGATCACCGACGAGCAGGAAGCCATTTGCTTCCTGCGCGTCAGTGAACTAAGAAGTTAGTTTCGGGGCTGGAGAGGGGGGGGGGGATTTTCTTAAAAGAGACATCGAGGGAAAGGAAAGGGTTTACCTTTCCCGTGATGCCTCTTTTGTGCATTCCTGCTGCACGATGCCCACTAGACGGCAGGGATTTTTTTTTTTTAAAGGTCCTCGATTGTGTTGTTTGGGTGGGGCGGCCCCTTAGACAAGGGTCGCTCCCCCTTTTAGGGGGCAATATTACCTTGTTTTTTCTGCCGCCCTGGGGGGGCAGACATTTTTTAAATATTAAAATCGGCCCTTTGGCCATTTATCTTTGATGTAGTGGGGAGTGGCCCCTTGGTCATGGGTCACTCCCCTTTGGGGGCAATGTAATTCAGGCTTTGTCTGCCCCCCTGGGGGGACAGATTTTCTTTATTTTAAAAAAAAATGCAGCAGAGGTCAGTAAAATACCAGAATCACTTCAGCATTCTGTGGTTTTCAGTTCATAGAAATTGTCTTTCACGAGCACCCATAGACAATAATATTTTTTTTAAATCTTGTATTTTCAGTGATATGACCACCGAAGCCCCAGATTTTATATTAAAAACAGAGCTCTGGACTATACCATTTCCCGGTGAAAGGCAATATTTCTCCCTGTGTGTTCCAATACTTGGCGTGTCACGCAGTTTGGTGCTTGCTTTTCCTCCATGTCAAAGAACAGCAGATGTTTCAGGGCGCAGGCTAATGTGCTGCATAGCTAAGTACATATAAGGTCCCAAAGGCAAGACCGATTTGCATTGCAAATGCTTGTTTAATGTAGGGCCCACTAGGCCACCAGGGAGTTATTTGTGGAGAGTGACCCCTTGAGCAAGGGTCACTCTCCTTTGGGGTCATTATTTGTGGCTGTGTCTGCCCCGCAGGCGGCCAGATCGCCATTTTTTTTTAAATTGGGCCCACTAGACCACCAGGGATTTTTTTGTGGGGCGTGGCCCCTTGGGCAGGGGTTGCTCCCATTTGGTAAGCATTAATTTGGCTCCCCTTTATGGGAGGATGATTGTGGTCATTTCTGCCCTCTTTGGGTGGCAGGATAGCAGTATGTTTTTAGGCCCATCTGCCATCTAGGGGGGTAGAAGCCACTAGACACCTATTTTAAAAAATAAAATTGTGTTTGGGAGTGGCCTCAACGGCAAGGGTTGCTCCCCTTTTACGGGGGTGAATATTTTATTTATACTCTTAGGCCCACCTACCCCTTAGCTTGGCTGGTGGATTGTGTGTGGACTGGTGCATTATTTGCATATGTGATTGTAATGTTTTATTCTCCTTTTCATTCTAGTGTAAAGCTTTTGATTCCTGTTTGCGATTTCAACAGTGGTGTTCTGCAGTTTTGCGCAGTTGCATTTTTTTGGTAAGAAAAAATTTTTTGTTGTATTTTCTCCAAATTAGTATTTTTGTCATGTATTGATGAATTTTTTTGTAAGTGGTGTCATAATGGCAGCTTATTTAGTTAGTGTTTTGTGCATGGAATTCTTTGCGATTTGTTTTGCATTGTCTTATGTGTAGTTTTCTTTTCTCTTTCTTTTTTAGTGGGATATTGTTGATCCATACTGTGTCTGTGCAGAGTAGGTGGTGGTGAATTTAGCTGCTTCTGGCAAGTGAGTGGTATCGTTTTGGAGTATATAGGTATTTCTGATAAAGGTGCATTTTGTTAATTACTTATTTTTCAAAGTGTTTGTTGTTGTTGACTTGTTTGACAAGTTACTTTTATTAGTAAGCAGTATGGCTAGTAGTAGAATGACTGCTCAGCAGGTGGTTGGTATGCTTCTTGAATCTTCCTCTGAGCAGGATTCTGAGACTGACAGTGCGTCTGAGGAAGAGGAGGGAGGGGAAGATTCAGGCAGTGAGTTTTCTCTCCACATGGAATCATCGGATGATGAAGGTACTCTCAGTGCAGATGAAGCTACTCTCAGTGCGAATGAAGTGCCTGTTTTAGAGGAGGATACTGCTGTGCCGATGGTGCAAGAGGCATCTGGATTGCAGCCTGAGGCTGATAGGCTTCCTACTGGAAGTGCTGGACTCTGGGTTGATCCAAACATGATGCAGCCAGTGTTGTCTGCCTTTATTGGTGATGCAGGGTGTAGAGTGGATTGTGAACATTTTTTTGCCTATACAGTTTTTTAAGTTGTTTATGGATGATGTATTTTTGGGTGAGATGGTTGAGCAGACTACTTTGTATGCTGAACAGTTTTTGAGGTACAACAGTGACAAAATTAGGCCCCACTCTAGAGCTACCCGGTGGACTCCCACAAATTTGGAAGAGATGAAGAAGTTTTTGGGTTTGACTTTATTGATGGGGTTGATAAGGAAGCCATCCATGGCTTCATATTGGTCTACCAGTCCCTTGATGGCAACGGCCATATTTCCTGCAGTTATGACTAGTGATCGGTATTTACTTTTGCTACGGATGCTGCATTTTGTTGATAATTCTTTGGCGTTGCCACAAGATCACCCTGAATGTGACCGTCTTTTTAAGATTCGGCCTGTTCTTGATCACTTTGTAGATCGATTTTCAGAGATCTATATTCCAGGGAAAGAAATATCTATTGATGAGTCTTTGGTCTTGTTCAAGGGCCGTTTGGTTTTTAGGCAGTACATCCCTAGCAAGAGGGCACGCTAAGGAATTAAGCTGTATATGTTGTATGAGAGTAGGGCAGGATATGTTTTTAATTTCCAAGTGTACACTGGTAGGGATTCCACTATTGACCCCCCTGGTTGTCCGTCCACTTTTGGAGTTTCTGAGAAAATTGTGTGGGATCTTGCTAGAGGACTGTTTAACAGAGGCCACCATTTGTACCTTGATAACTTCTACACTGCTGTGCAATTGTTTAAGGAATTGTTCAAAGTGGACACTTTTGCTTGTGGCACAATCCGCTCTAACCATAAAGGTTATCCAAAAGAGCTTGTTGACAGAAAACTTCAGAGGGGACAGTGCAGTTCCTTGTGTAGTGATGAACTACTAGCTGTGAAATTTGTGGACAGGAGGGATGTGTACATGCTGACTACGATCCATGATGAGAGTACTTCACCTGTGGCTGTTTGGGGTCAAATTTCTGAAGTGCGCAAACCTGTGTGCATTTTAGACTACAATAAGCACATGGGTGGTGTTGATAGAGTAGATCAGAGGTGGGAACCTTACACTGCTATTCGTTTGGCTTATGTTTGGTATAAGAAGTTGGCCATCCATCTCTTTAATTTAGCAACTTTTAATGCTTTTGTTGTGTTCAAGGAGTGTTCGCCTGCAGCAAAGTTGACTTTTGTTCAGTTTCAGCAATCTGTGATAGGCCGCCTTGTTGTTGTGGAACAGGCAAGTGTTCCTAGAGTTGGAGTGGTGGAGGACGTGGCTTGATTGAAAGATAGCCACTTTCCTGATTTTATTCCTCCCACATTCTCAAAAGACTTTCCCACTAGGAGATGTAGAGTCTGTTAGTGAAGAGGTACACGGAACGAGACTCATATGTACTGCCCCGAGTGTCCTTCTAACCCTGGGCTGTGTGTCCCTGCTTATTTTAGAGCATACCACACACAAAATAATTTTTGGGAGCATCCATGAGCGGTAAAGTGAACTGCCTGGTCTGTATTCTTTAAAACATTTGATTCAGTTTCAAGGTTGGCATTAGTGCAATGTATTTAGTTTCAGATTTTGTGTTAGTAGATTTGTATCTATTTGCAATTTGTTTGTGTTTTCATTTTTGTCTAAAAAAAATCCTAAATCTGATGGCGGTGTGTGTAGGCTGGCGCTTGGCTGGTGGTGTGCGTGGACTGGTGCTTGGCTGGCGGTGTGCGTGGACTGGCGCTTGGCTGGCAGTGTGCATGGACTGGTGCTTGGCTGGCGGTGTGCATGGATTGGCGATTGGCTGGCAGTGTGCCTGGACTGCGATTGGCTGGTGGTGTGCGTGGACTGGCACTTGGCTGATGGTGTGTGTGGACTGGTGCTTGGCTGGCGGTGTGCATGGATTGGCGCTTGGCTGGCAGTGTGCGTGGACTGGTGTTTGGCTAGCGGTGTGCATGGACTGGCGCTCAGCTGGTGGTGTGTGAGTAGTGACTTGCTGCTGGTCACTACACACACTGCTAGCTGAGTGCCACTCCACGCAGTCCATCAACTTGTGCGGTTGCTTTGTCAGGAATGTGGGCGTGTGAAAGTGATGGGCCCTTGAATGGCGCTGTCTGCTGGTGTAAGTGTTGTAATGTGATGGGCCCGCGGCTGGCGGTGTGAATGGTTTTGTATGTGTCACATGTATGAAAGGTGTATGAATGGCCTGTAAAGAGGTTGGTGCCTTGTCGTGGCTTTACAGCTCACACATATTTCCCACCACCCAGCATTCCCCCAGGTCTACCAGTAAAAATGGAGCCTCACTTGTGTGGGAGGCCCAAGTACACGCGACAGGCAAGGGCCCAAAATGTAGTGAGGCGACATCAACATTGCCTATCAAAAAATGTTTTGGGCCCTTGCCTGTCACGGGTACTTGGGCCACCCACACAAGTGAGGCACCATTTTTACCGGGAGACCTGGGGAAATGCTGGGTGGTGGGAAATTTGTGTGAGCCCGGTGATGCCACAACTTTCCCACACAAAAATATGTGAAAAAAGTGATTTTTTCAGCTAAAATTGAGGTTTGCATGGGATTCTGGGTAAGGAACCGTTGGGGGATCCATGCAAGCCATACCTCCCTGGAAGGCCCCGGGTGTCTAGTTTTCAGAAATGTGTGGGTTTGGTAGGTTTCCCAAGATGGTTGCCGAGCACCGGGCCAAAAACCCAGGTGACCCCCTTGCTAAACCAGGTGGGTTTGAGATAGGCAATTTTGATGTCGCCTCACTTTGTTTTGGGCCCTTGCCTGTCACGGGTACTTGAGCCTCCCACACAAGTGAGGCACCATTTTTACCAGGAGACCTGGGGGAACGCTGGGTGGTTGGAAATTTGTGTGAGCCCGGTGATGCCACAACTTTCTCACACAAAAATGTGTGAAAAAAGTGATTTTTTACAGCTAAAATTGAGGTTTGCATGGGATTCTGCGTAAGGAAACTTTGGGGGATCCACGCAAGCCATACCTCCCTGGAAGCCCCCGGGTGTCTAGTTTTCAGAAATGTATGGGTTTGGTAGGTTTCCCAAGATGGCCACCGAGCACCTGGCCAAAAACCCAGGTGACCCCCCGTGCACAACCGGGTGGTTTTGAGATAGGCAATTTTGATGTCGCCTCACTACGTTTTGGGCCCTTGCCTTTCGCGGGTACTTGGGCCTCCCACACAAGTGAGGCACCATTTTTGCCGGGAGACCTGGGGAAACGCTGGGTGGTGGGAAATTTGTGTGAGCCCGGTGATGCCACAACTTTCTCACACAAAAATGTGTGAAAAAAGTGATTTTTTTCAGCTAAAATTGAGGTTTGCATGGGATTCTGCGTAAGGAAACTTTGGGGGATCCACGCAAGCCATACCTCCCTGGAAGCCCCCGGGTGTCTAGTTTTCAGAAATGTATGGGTTTGGTAGGTTTCCCAAGATGGCCACCGAGCACCTGGCCAAAAACCCAGGTGACCCCCCTTGCACAACCAGGTGGTTTTGAGATAGGCAATTTTGATGTCGCCTCACTACGTTTTGGGCCCTTGCCTTTCGCGGGTACTTGGGCCTCCCACACAAGTGAGGCACCATTTTTGCCGGGAGACCTGGGGGAACGCTGGGTGGTGGGAAATTTGTGTGAGCCCGGTGATGCCACAACTTTCCCACACAAAAATATGTGAAAAAAGTGATTTTTTCAGCTAAAATTGAGGTTTGCATGGGATTCTGGGTAAGGAACCGTTGGGGGATCCATGCAAGCCATACCTCCGTGTAAGCCCCCTGGGTGTCTAGTTTTTAGAAATATGTGGGTTTGGTAGGTTTCCCAAGATGGCCGCCGAGCACGGGGCCAAAAACCCAGGTGACCCCCCTTGCAAAACCAGGCGGTTTTGAGATAGGCAATTTTGATGTCGCCTCACTACGTTTTGGGCCCTTGCCTTTCGCGGGTACTTGGGCCTCCCACACAAGTGAGGCACCATTTTTGCCGGGAGACCTGGGGGAACGCTGGGTGGTGGGAAATTTGTGTGAGCCCGGTGATGCCACAACTTTCCCACACAAAAATGTGTGAAAAAAGTGATTTTTTCAGCTAAAATTGAGGTTTGCATGGGATTCTGGGTGAGGAACCGTTGGGTGATTCACGCAAGCAATACCTCCGTGTAAGCCCCGTGGGTGTCTAGTTTTCAGAAATATGTGGGTTTGATAGGTTTCCCAAGATGGCCGCCGAGCACGGGGCCAAAAACCCAGGTGACCCCCCTTGCAAAACCAGGCGGTTTTGAGATAGGCAATTTTGATGTCGCCACACTACGTTTTTGGCCCTTGCCTGTCGCGGGTACTTGGGCCTCCCACACAAGTGAGGCTCCATTTTTCTCGTAAGACCTTGGGGAACGCGGGGTGGGTAGAAATTTGTGGATCCACGCAGATTCCAGAACTTTCCACCACAGAAATTTGGGGAAAATTTGTTTTTTTGACAATTGTTTAGGTTTGCAAGGGATTCTGCGTAACAGAACCTGGTGGAAATAAATCAAGTCACCCGATCCTGGATTCCCCTGGGTGACTAGTTTTCAAAAATGTATAGGTTTGCTAGGTTTTCCTAGGTGCCGGCAGAGCGAGGGTTCAAAAACTACAGCTAGGCACTTTGTCAAAAAAGGGTCATTTTTCACTGCGAAATTGAGGTGTGACCACGTTGCGTTTTGTGCCGTTTCCTGTCGCGGGCCCTAGGCCGACCCGCACAAGTGAGGTATCATTTTCTCGTAAGACTTTGCGGAACGCGGGGTGGGTGGAAATTTGTGGATCCATGCAGATTCCAGAACTTTCCACCACAGAAATATGGGGAAAATGTGTTTTTTTTGGACAATTGTTTAGGTTTGCAAGGGATTCTGCGTACCAGAATCTGGTGGGAGTCAGTCAAGTCACCCGATCTGGATTCCCCTGGGTGTCTAGTTTTCAAAAATGTATAGGTTTTCTAGGTTTCCCTAGGTGCCGGCAGAGCTAGGGTTCAAAAACTACAGCTAGGCACTTTGCCAAAAAAGGGTCATTTTTCACTGCAAAATTGAGGTGTGACCACTTTGCGTTTTGCGCCATTTCCTGTCACGGGCACTAGGCCGACCCACACAAGTGAGGTACCATTTTTCTTGTAAGACTTTGGGAAATACGGGGTGGGTGGAAATTTGTGGATCCAGGCAGATTCCAGAACTTTCCACCACAGAAATGTGGGGAAAATGTGTTTTTTTGGACAATTTTTTAGGTTTGCAAGGGATTCTGGGTAACAGACCCTGGTGGGAGGCAGTCAAGTCAACCCATCCTGGATTTCCCTGGGTGTCTAGTTTTCAAAAATGTATAGGTTTGCTAGGTTTCCTTAGGTGCCGGCAGAGCTGGGGTTCACAAACTACAGCTAGGCACTTTGCCAAAAAAGGGTCCTTTTCCACTGCAAAATTGAGGTGAGACCACGTTGCGTTTTGCGCCGTTTCCTGTCACGGGCACTAGGCCGACCCGCACAAGTGAGGTATCATTTTTCTCATAAGACTTTGGGGAATGCGGGGTGTGTGGAAATTTGTGGATCCACGCAGATTCCAGAACTTTCCACCACAGACATATGGAGAAAATGTGGTTCTTTTGACAATTTTTTTAGGTTTGCAAGGGATTCTGGGTAACAGACCCTGGTGGGAGGCAGTCAAGTCACCCCATTCTAGATTCCCCTGGGTGTCTAGTTTTCAAAAATGTATAGGTTTGCTAGGTTTCCCAAGGTGCCCGCGGAGCTAGGGTCCAAAAACTACAGCTAGGCACTTTGCCAAAAAAGGGTCATTTTTCAAGGCAAAATTGAGATGTGACCACGTTGTGTTTTGCGCCGTTTCCTGTCACGGGCACTAGGCCGACCCGCACAAGTGAGGTATCATTTTTCTTGTAAGACTTTGGGGAACGCGGGGTGGGTGGAAATTTATGTATCCATGCAGATTCCAGAACTTTCCACCACAGAAATGTGGGGAAAATGTGGTTTTTGGACAATTTGTTAGGTTTGCAAAGGATTCTGGGTATCAGAACCTGGTGGGAGGCAGCTAAGTCACCCCATCCTGGATTCCCCTGGGTGTCTAGTTTTCAAAAATGTATAGGTGTGCTCGGTTTCCCTAGGTCCCGGCAGACCTATGGTTCAAAAACGACAGCTAGGCACTTTGCCAAAAAAGGGTCATTTTTCTCTGCAAAATTGAGTTGTGTCCATGTTGCGTTTTGCGCCGTTTCCTGTGGCGGGCCCTAGGCCGACCCGCACAAGTGAGGTATAATTTTCTCGTAAGACTTTGCGGAACGCGGGGTGGGTGGAAATTTGTGGATCCATGCAGATTCCAGAACTTTCCACCACAGAAATATGGGGAAAATTTGTTTTTTTGGACAATTGTTTAGGTTTGCAAGGGATTCTGCGTAACAGAACCTGGTGGGAGTCAGTCAAGTCACCCGATCTGGATTCCCCTGGGTGTCTAGTTTTCAAAAATGTATAGGTTTTCTAGGTTTCCCTAGGTGCCGGCAGAGCTAGGGTTCAAAAACTACAGCTAGGCACTTTGCCAAAAAAGGGTCATTTTTCACTGCAAAATTGAGGTGTGACCACTTTGCGTTTTGCGCCATTTCCTGTCACGGGCACTAGGCCGCCCCACACAAGTGAGGTACCATTTTTCTTGTAAGACTTTGGGAAATGCGGGGTGGGTAGAAATTTGTGGATCCAGGCAGATTCCAGAACTTTCCACCACAGAAATGTGGGGAAAATGTGTTTTTTTGGACAATTTTTTAGGTTTGCAAGGGATTATGGGTAACAGACCCTGGTGGGAGGCAGTCAAGTCAACCCATCCTGGATTCCCCTGGGTGTCTAGTTTTCAAAAATGTATAGGTTTGCTAGGTTTCCCTAGGTGCCGGCAGAGCTGGGGTTCACAAACTACAGCGAGGCACTTTGCCAAAAAAGGGTCCTTTTTCACTGTGATATTGAGGTGTGACCATGTTGCGTTTTGCGCCATTTCCTGTTGCGGGCACTAGGCCGACCCACACAAGTGAGGTACCATTTTTCTCGTAAGACTTTGGGGGACGCGGGGTGGATGGAAATTTGTGGCTCCACGCAGATTCCGGAACTTTCCACCACAGAAATGTGGAGAAAATATGTTTTTTTTGACAATTTTTTAGGTTTGCAAGGGATTCTGGGTAACAGACCCTGGTGGGAGGCAGTCAAGTCACCCCATCCTGGATTCCCCAGGGTGTCTAGTTTTCAAAAATGTATAGGTTTGCTAGGTTTCCCAAGGTTCCCGCAGAGCTAGGGTTCAAAAACTAGAGCTATGCACTTTGCCAAAAAAGGGTCCTTTTTCACTGCAAAATTGAGGTGAGACCACGTTGCGTTTTGCGCCGTTTCCTGTCACGGGCACTAGGCCGACCCGCACAAGTGAGGTATCATTTTTCTCATAAGACTTTGGGGAATGCGGTTTGTGTGGAAATTTGTGGATCCACGCAGATTCCAGAACTTTCCACCACAGAAATATGGAGAAAATGTGGTTCTTTTGACAATTTTTAAGGTTTGCAAGGGATTCTGGGTAACAGACCCTGGTGGGAGGCAGTCAAGTCACCCCATTCTAGATTCCCCTGGGTGTCTAGTTTTCAAAAATATATAGGTTTGCTAGGTTTCCCAAGGTGCCCGCAGAGCTAGGGTCCAAAAACTACAGCTAGGCAGTTTGCCAAAAAAGGGTAATTTTTCAAGGCAAAATTGAGATGTGACCACGTTGTGTTTTGCGCCGTTTCCTGTCACGGGCAGTAGGCCGACCCGCACAAGTGAGGTATCATTTTTCTTGTAAGACTTTGGGGAACGCGGGGTGGGTGGAAATTTATGTATCCATGCAGATTCCAGAACTTTCCACCACAGAAATGTGGGGAAAATGTGGTTTTTGGACAATTTTTTAGGTTTGCAAGGGATTCTGGGTAACAGAACCTGGTGGGAGGCAGCTAAGTCACCCCATCCTGGATTTCCTTGGGTGTCTAGTTTTCAAAAATGTATAGGTGTGCTCGGTTTCCCTAGGTCCCGGCAGACCTATGGTTCAAAAACGACAGCTAGGCACTTTGCCAAAAAAGGGTCATTTTTCTCTGCAAAATTGAGTTGTGTCCATGTTGCGTTTTGCGCCGTTTCCTGTCACGGGCACTAGGCCGACCCACACAAGTGAGGTACCATTTTTCTCGGAAGACTTTGGGGAACGCGGAGTTGGTGGAAATTTGTGGATCCACGCAGATTCCAGAACTTTCCACCACAGAAATGTGGCGAAAATGTGTTTTTTTGACAATTTTTAGGTTTGCAAGTGATTCTGGGTAACAGAACCTGGTGGTAGGCAGTCAAGTCCCCCCCATCCTGTATTCCCCTGGGTGTGTAGTTTTCAAAAATGTATAGGTTTGCTACATTTCCCTAGGTGCCGGCAGAGCTAGTGTTAAAAACTACAGCTAGACACTTCGCAAAAAAGGGTACATTTTCATTGTGAAAATGTGGTGTGTGCACGTTGGGTTTTGAGCCATTTCCTGTCGTGGGCACTATGCCTACCCACACAAGTGAGGTACCATTTTTATTGGGAGACTTAGGGTAATTCAGATTTGTAAAGCAACTGTTTTTACCTATTGATTTTTGATGCATTTCTGACTTCCAAATGAAAGACATTGTGTAAAAAAGAAGTCATTTTGAAAAATGACCAATAATTCTCATGCTAGTATGAGTATTCCCAATTTCGAAAATGTGCAAATATGTACTGTTTCTAAACTCTATAATTTGTTCCCATTTCAGAAATACATAGGTGTCTTTCATACCCATTTTTCCATGTATACATTTTCCCACAATAATTGCTATATACCCGGAACATAATAAAAAACCATTGCAAATTGCTGCTCAGTTTTTGACTCTGGGTTCGTCGGGTTCTTGGTGAACCTAAAAGTCCTATATATCCCCACAACCAGGAAAGTACAGCAGATGTAACGGTATATTGCTTTCAAAGAGCTGTCATAATTAGAAGAAGTTACAGGTAAAAACGTTGACACAAAAGGCTGTTTTTTTCAACTAATTTTCAATTTTTACTATATTTAACTTTTAGTTTCAATAAAGAAACCTTGATGGATCTACACAAATGACCCCTTGCTGAATTCAGAATGTTGTCTACTTTTCTAAAATGTATAGCTTTCCAGGATCCATTATTGCTTTCACACCCATTTCTACCATTAACTGGAAGGAGGTTGAAACAAAGCACAAAAAATAGCAAAAAAAGTCTATGTCCCAGAAAAATGCCAAAACTGTGTAAAAAATGTTGGTTTTCTGACAAAAGTCATTCCCTAAAAGCTGGGAAAACGGTGATTTCAGACCCACAAACCCTTTTTTGATACCGTTTGCAGAGAAAAACCCAGACGCTTTCATTTGCAGCCCGTTTTTCCCATTTTTGTTCCCTGGTGAGTGAGGGGACTCAAGAAAGAAACTTTTCTTTCCTGAAGGCAATCTCTGATCATATCGATTGGGAGCCTCTTCCTTCGACTTGGTCCTTAAACCTGTGATTTCGGGTTTTCATTTTGAGCATTAAATTAAGGAGGACGGACCTAGTTGTAAACCCTCTACCTCCCTTTCATTCTGTGTATAATCTCCTCATCTGAACATGACCAAAAATCCTCGTCTGATCGACTCCTCTTCCTTTTATTATCCATCACAATTTGTACCACTTCTCTCATAGAAGACTTAACTTCACTTTTTAATAATCTGCTACGGCTCTCCTCACTCACTTTACCTTCAACAACCTGAGCCTGCGTCTCAACTATCTCTTCAGAAGACATCCTTAACTCAAGATAAATATATCCTTAATAATCCTTCAAAAAAACACTTTGCCAACCTTTAAATACCTTTTAATGCTCTACAACAATATCCCTTCATAGAAATACACCTCAAAATGCTCCAATCGGTAAACAACTGCCAACCGATTTTCACGGAGGTTTTCTGTTGCCTAGCAACCATTAAATTCCATGTCTCATATCTTTAAGGCTATTTTCCCGCAATCCAAGATGGCTCCCATGATCTCGCGAGATCACGAGAGCCAATCACAATTGTAATGCCTCTTTGATGGGAGCACACCACACGCGTGTGTGCTCACGTCATTAAACTGAGATGAAAGCCTGAACGAAGAGCTTGAGTGCTCCAGCTACACGTGCAAGGAATTTCTAAAACGCCATGAAGAGCTCGAGCGCTCCAGCCACACGTGCAAAGTATTTTAAAATGCAACGAGCGCGTTTAAATTTCAGATACTAGAGATACAAATTCCTGTTTAACAAAAACTTACCTCCTTTAAAACTTTTAGGGCCTTATGTAGGTGGGCTGGCATTTACCACTTCATAAATACCGAATCATACCGATTCGTTATTTATGAAGTGGTAAATGCAATGTAGGTAATGAGTCGGTAAATATTACCGAATCGGAAAAATTCGGTAATTACCGAATCGGTATTTACCGATTCGGTAATGAGGCATACCTTCCCATCAGGTATGCCTCATTACCGAATCGGTAAATACCGATTCGGTAATGGGGGAGCACTTGC
The DNA here is from genome assembly GCF_964204655.1 of Triturus cristatus. NCBI lineage: Eukaryota > Metazoa > Chordata > Amphibia > Caudata > Salamandridae > Triturus > Triturus cristatus. Next base: position 887,051,798 of record NC_140583.1, read on the forward strand.
AAGGGTGGCAGGGTGTCACATTGACACCCTGTTGCACCCCTGATTCGGCCATGTGTGCACATGTGGCGCACATACATGCCCTAAGGGCATGTATGTCTGCCACATTGCACACTTAAACGTGCACAAAAATGCTTTTTTTCACCTATTCGTCATTTACCACCAACCTTTAGTTGGTGGTAAATAACGAATCCCCACACCCACCACACACTCCCCCTACATCTCATTTCATGATTCGGTATTTACCGAATCGGTAATATTACCGATTCGGTAATTTTACCGATTCGGTAAATACCGAATCATGAAATTCTCCCCCTACATCTCAAAAGGCAAAATACTGGTCGGTAACGGTATAATTACCGAAAATCGGCCGTTACCGACCGGTATTTGGCTTCCTACATGAGGCCCTTAGTTTTCTAACCCTGACTTAACATGAATACCATACTATAAAACAAGCACAAATACTTAAACTAAATACTTATTTCTATACAAATATATACAAATACATAAATCAAACAAAACACACTCTTCCTGCTTCTGAAAATTAGAAGCAAATCTCTTTCATAACACACAATTTCCACACATAATCTAACAACAAATAAATAATGAGATAATGCAGAGATGCTTATCTTTACAGGAGCAGCATTTAAAAGAGGCAGAGTGTTCCATGAGAGAGACTTTTGTTAGTTCTGTTTATTCCAGTTCTGGATTGTGGTTGTTGTTAGTATTCTTTAAAGGGCTGTTGACAGGATTGGCATAATAAAAGATTATGCATAATGTTAGCCTCCGGTCTTGTAATGAAATCCTGGCTCCCATTCCTTGAGGTCAGCTTCGTTATAGAACTGAAAGGGGGCCTCCATTTGGCCGCAGGCTTCTAGCTTTGAGGGAAGCTGTTGGGGATTCACACAATGAAGAAAACATGGGTCCCGGGCCAGATACCAGAGAAAGGGGTCCTTTCAATTTGGTGATTGGAACCCTTGCCCATTGACATTGGATGCGGGGACCTGGGTGCCTGTTTTTTGAGTACTTTGTTTGGGAGCTGCCTCACTCACTTGTCAGACTGCCCTCCCCCAGGGTTGTGGCCAGCCGACCCCGCCGTAGGGAATCAGCAGCCGAGTGGAGCCTTGGCTTTCGCAATCACCCTTGATGGCGAACTTTAGTGAGACTACCGTATCGACAGAACACACACAGCGGCCATGAATCTCCAGATGCAAGTAAAAGTTTGTATTCCCAATGTTGTCTCATTGGTCCTTCTTTTTGTTTTGGTGCAATTAATTTTTGAGATGCGTGTGAATAGGTGGAATTTTCTCTGGGCGTTTATCTTACTGCACATTTGGACTCTGTGTTTGTGCAAAGGCATTACCTCACCAGACAGTTAGCCCTCCTTGCAGAGGCTTTGACCCCAAGCTCTGTTGGGCTGAGTTTCCTGTCTTTGGTTGCTCTTGCCACATGTTTGTCAAACTACTGATCCTTGTTGCCATGGTGAGGTGACTGACTGACCTTCCTGCAGCTGAATGCAAGGTGCATTACGGTTTTCCTGGGCTTGGTTTTGTGAATGAGCGTTTTGTGGGGCAGGCCATGGCCCATCAATTTCTGTTCATGGTATGCTTTTAACTGGCATCTGCCTCCTGTGGCATTAGTCACATTTCCAAGGGTCTGACTGCTGCCAACCTCCCTGGCCTCTTCTGCTGTTGTTAGGTTGACACCCTCTGTAGTTTTGTAGTGGAGCTCCCTTTCAGACCTTTACCATTTGCCTGCTCGCGTCCAGCAAGGCCTCCTCGAGTGTGGTCTTTTTCAATTTTTGTTCAACCAATTTAGCAGTATCTTTAGGGGCATGCTCCTGTTTGAGGATCATCCTTGTGGTTCACTGAGTGGGGGATGTGTGAGTCTGCCCTCCCATCTCATACTCAGCTTTCCTCTCCATGAGGTCAGTGGGGACATTTACTTGCAGTGGTTTTCTGTCTCCTTTATGTGCAGCATTTTTTACTATAGCTATGTGTTTGAGTATCGTATTTGACAGTGGAAAGGGGTGCTTAGTCCTGACGAGTGCACCACATACCACCAGGCAGCCTCGTGTTCACCACTTCCAGTTGCACAAAGGAGTCATGGTGGTGGCATAGGCTGAGCTCGGCCTTTCAAAAGGTATATAGGATCTATCCATTGCCCCCACATGCCTTGCCCCTGTTTCTTGTTCTGTCCTATGGGACCCAGCGGGCATATATGTAGCCTAATCCTGACTCTCTTCCTCCTCTCATACCCTATTGTCTATAAAGGTTTTTGTCTTGTTAACTGTATCAGCTAGGAGGCAGTGCATGTCACAGACCGCCACAGCGAAGCTGGTCTGGTTGGTAGGGAGTGTATTTGCTTGCATATGTGTGATGTAGAAGTGCTTCATGACATGGAGCCCTAAGGTGGAGGCCCCGGGGAGGATTAGGACATGGTCCCATCATCAGAAAATGTATGGCCATTTTTAGGTTGGTCAGCAAAACTCATCCTAGATTAGTTTCACAGAGGGGATCTTTGGCACCGTACCCAAAAACACTTGTATGACTGTAGTGTCTTTCGAAAAAGGGACCATCCTTTCCCTTAGGCATGACCTTGCTGCCCCTGTGTCTAATATAAAGTTGTATGGTGTATGGGTCTCAAGTATCATGACTACTGGTTCTTCCTCTGATCGGACAATGTGAGGCATGTGTGGTTGTGTGTCTCTTCTGCTTCGTGCATTGGTTCCAGTCTTTCTCCCTTGGTTGACTGGACAAGTCTTGTAGTCTCACCCTCGTCATCCGACCCCGGATGGACTGGGGCCCCTTCCTCACTTCCACTAGCTGTATCACTGTCGAGAACCGTCACAAATCTCCCTGTCACTCGTGTGTGATCGCCTAAACCAGGGGGAGTATGTGTTCTCCCCACCGCTGGGGTTCTAAGTGTCAGGGACGATGGACAGGGGTCAAACGTCTGGGAGCCCTCGCACTGGACTGGGGTAGCGAGCAACTGCCTGGGCCCGCTGGACTGTAACTTTCTCAAGCCAAGGCCTAACTGTTCGTTGTTTGGTAGGGGGCCTGGTGAGTTCTTCAACGAATGGATTGGAGAATCCTAATGCGGGGAGAGCAAGCAAGAGCAACTGGTGGGGTAGTTGCTGACACCTTGCTTGCTATCTGTAGTGCAGGGCTGTTGGTCTGGCATCCTCAAAGGTGGCCCATACTTCTAATAATGTCTCTCTCCTGTCTTTCTCTTGACCAGTGTATTTGATTTGTGTGTGTGGTCCCATGTGTTCAATTGCGTTAGTGTCAAAAGTTACCTCATTTGGTCATGGAAATGTGTGTGCCTTTGTGTGTGCATGCCATTCTTGGCAAAACCTATTAAATGTTTTAGGTTGTGTAGGGATCCTGGTATACATGTGTTTTAATGGTGACTCCATGATAAGACTGGTAGTTTTAAATGACAAGATACACCTTCGCTTCTCTGTTTAAGGAATGCTTTGGTTTTGATCTAATCGTGGGGACAATATATTCAGGTGCTTACTGCTTATAATTACTCTAATATGAGCTCAGTGCTATCTACAGATCCATCAAGAAATCTGCATGAACATTTCATAAATACAAATAACAGTGCATATCAAGTGTTGCAACATAGGAAAAGTGCAGTTGTCAATAAAAACAGTATCTGAACGATATTGACGCTTGGCTTCAAATACAGTTTGCGAGAAATAACAGCACCATCACATGAAGCATTAGGTCATCGACATAAACGCAATATTTAAGAAAAAACACAGTTTGCAATAATTAACATCACCACAACATCACAGATGCCTTACATCAATCTCAACAATAAACAAACTGACAGAGAAAAAATTACATTGTCAACAATCCTTTAGCGCGCTCCTAGCTCATGCTATCCTGGGACCAGTGGAGCTCTGCATGGTACACGGGACTAAGTGAGCCTGATAGTCTGTCAATATTGGCTCTGGGACAAAGATAATAACAATAGTGTGTGAAAAAAGGGAATAACTCGAAAACCACAGGCTGCCCATGGCCAAACACCAGTTACACCTAATCTCCCAGGTCCCAATCTTTTTCCCTAAATGTCCGTATCGCACCCTGTCTCACACCCAGGGGCCAAGCTTACTATCTGTGTCACACCCAGCAATCGAAGCAAGCCGGCTGTGTCACACCCAGCAGAAAAAGCATACCATCTGTGTCACACCCAGCAGTCCAAGAGACCAGCACCTCTCACTCCTTTCAGATACCAATGGTGTTAAGAAACCGGTGGTACTGAGAAATTCTTTAAACTACAAAATAAGATTGAGGTTCCAACTCTGCCCAATCAGGATAGCTTTACCACAAAAATAGCATTCTGGGAGCCATAAAGGGCTATATGGCAGATTTATGTTAGTGGCAGGGTGCTCAGGTTATCTTTTTATGCTTTTACCTAGTTTGCCATACACCAAATGTTTTACTAAGGGTCTGATGTAGTGTTTTACCCTCTGTGACGGCGGTCTCAGGATAGCCCTCCACCCTGCAGATTCAGCAGAACTTCCAATTATTTGAAGTGTGAATCCATCCAGGCGGGGTCTCCCTCCTTAGCTACAGTCGGGTTTGAGGTACCAAACAGTTCCAATGGTGGCTCTCTAAATTAGCAAAACAGGAACAGTTTGTTTAATTAAACAATGAGGCCGGGAGAACAGTCATAGGCATAGGGTCTGAGGACTGTCTTAATTTACAATCGATCTGACATGAGTTTTTATACAATTAATTGAATGCCATTACATAGTTCGAGTAATCCTTTTTTTGATAAGGAATGTGAACCACTGTCTTTGGAGCCATAAATGAATGTATTTGATGAGGAATCCAGGTGGGCCTTGACCTTGCTTGGGCACAATGCAGCCAGTGGGTAACATGTAAAGATGTCCAGCATGAGAAGCCCGTGATCACTGCATATGCTATATGTGATGTGTCCTAATTTACTATGTGTTCCTGACTTCATGTGGTGTCTGACTTTATGATGTTTTGGAACCTAGCATATCCCTTTGGCAATTTGTGCTTTGTTAGGGCCAATCTCCTGGAACACTGTGGTGTTGCTGTGCCCGTCTGTGGGATTGACCCGGAGTTTCCTGTTCACTCCTTTGTCTGCCAGCTACGTGCCACCCCCCCTGTGGCCTGTCAATCGGTAACCTTGAGCATGGGTCTCAACGCCTGCCTGGCTAAGTATTTCTGAGTCTGGGTTGACGTGGAGCTCATAACGATCAAATTCGTCAATGAAAATGCAACTTCGTTTTTATACATGAATGTATCGCTGTTCATATTGACTAGGGGTGGGCAGACAACTCCGTTCTTCCCACGGAATGTGCGGAGATTTGCCCCTTTCGCCTTCCGTGATGTGGGCGGAGAAACAAGGCAAATCTCTGCACACTCTGGCGGAACGGAGTTGGCCTCCCGCCCGCAGTATTAACACTTTACAAATCATTATAAATAACATTTTAAATAACCTTACCTTATTGGCGGCGGCCCCAGGCTTCCCTGCGTCTCCATCACGTCTTCCTCTGGGAACAGCGCATGCGCGGGTGCCTGCGCATGCGCAGTTCCCAAAAGAAGACGCGATGGACACAGAGGAAAGCCCGGGGAAGCTGACGATAAGGTAAGGTTGTTTAAAATGTTATTTATAATGTGTTTTGTAAAGTGTTGATACTGCAGGCGGGAGGCGGGCAGCACGTAACGGAGCTATGCAGAGAGTGCAGAGATTGGTTCCATCTCCGTTCCTTCTCCGCGTAGACTCCTTATGCAATTTCCGCCCATCCTAAATATTGACATCGACATTCTCAATATTAACAAGCCTATGCTTGGATTCAGGATTAGCTGTCCTAGACTTTGGATTACCAGTGCTGCAGCGAGAAGTCCCTGTGCTTGAAGTCCAATCAGGCTACTTGTACTGAGTCAAGAGGGTTGCACTTTGTTATTATGGTCAGGAGTTACTCCAGACACTAAACATATTTACTCCCATCTCCACTAGTTAATATGCATGATTTGTGTAACACACATACAATATTCCTAATATCAAGCATGAGATTTAAAAATGGCATAATCAAAACAGATTTTTTTGATAATATGTGTTTGTCAGGCGTGGTAGATTGTGTGTGTGGGTATGACCGGACTGCAGTGTAAGTGTAGGTGTGTCTGGATGTGCACATGAGGTATGTGTGAGAGTAAGCATTTTTGTAATTTTGAATTCATAAAGGTACAGCTGCATTGACTGTGACATGGGATATTCAAAACGATATTGCACCAAAAAATGCATATTTGAATCTTCTGTAGAGTACACAGTTCTAACATAGCAGGACAGAATCAAGGATAAATAAATAGTTGAGTATTTAATTGCTTCTGTGGTGACTGGGGAAGTAATGTGAGGTGTGTAGGACCAGTTGGTTCCTGGGCAGGCTAATGGCAGCATGCCATGTATATTATATTTTACAGTGATCTTTATTACATCTGCCTAGCACAAGTGCAACTTGAAAACGTTTCTTCGTAATGGACTTAATTTTGCATCATGTCTTTCGCAAGCAGTGTCTCTGCACTGAGCCCCGTATTCTGTGTGGATGCAAGGTGTTCTCTGCACTTTTTACCTCTCCAAGGGTCTCTGCTTCTTCTGATTACATTACATGCTTACTTCCTGCGCTCAGGTGTACGCGAGCTACATCTTTTTCAAGTGGACATAACAAATATTTATCTAATACAGCACAGTGCTTTATGAGGTACAAGCCCTGAGGCCACCTTTTAACAGAATCAAGAGCTTACTTCAAATAAAAGTGAGCCTTAACAGACAATTGTAAAGGGCTGACTGTCTGCACCTTTGCATTCTGTGACTTGCAGTTCTTCTAGTGAGGTCTGCAGTAACCAGATAGCAGAAACCAAGTAAACTAGCTACTCAGGCACAAATCTGAAAAATAAGGGGTCTGAAGGGGTATTTTCCAGCACAGGGATTCAAGCACTCACAAACACACCTGTGATGATGCACAAGAGTTTCTCATAAATTAGTACATAACCTTAAATGAACCTTAATAAAGGTTATTGTTTGGATACTCCATGAGGTTGAATTACTGATGTCAATAGCTTTCTGAGCATGGCTTTGAGAGGATCTTGTAGAAATTGAATATTACAGGTGTTATTTTCCAGTTAGACATCTTCCAGGCAAGATAATCCAGGCTGACAGAAGCAAACTTTTTCACCTGCATGTTCCCTGTAATCATAGGTCCTGTTGTCTCTCTCTAACCCAAGGCCAGCGAGCGCAGTGCTCCATGGTATAGCTGTGCACGGATGGCGGCCAACTTGTTTTTCACAGCCCCTTCCAGAAGGCTTCTCTCCTGCTCCAGGTGGGCTCGTCTGGTGCTTTACAGCTCAATCAGGACTCAGGACAGAGATGAAGGCTGACCCTTCTTCTACTCTCTCCTTCTTTCTGATAGGCCACGGGGAAACTGCTGAAAAGAGTCAAGTTTATGGCATTACATGATTATAGCAAAGCACGCCTCATGCACGCACATCTCAACAGACACAAGGTGGACATTTGCTTTCTTAAGGAGACGCATCTCCTTCCTGCTACTTCTTCCAGGCTGCACTCTTGCCACTGGGGGAATCCTACAATGCTTTCTATTCTAATTACGTGAGAGGCATCACCATCCTCTTCAGGAGGGGCCTCCCCTGGCATGGCACCCACTCCTTCATAGACACTGTGTGCCGCTATGTAATACTTGCCAATACTCTCTATAACCAGCCATTGATACTTACGGCGCTCTACGGCCCCCATTACTGATGACCCCAGCTTTCTTACTCAGATCTGGCAAATCATATCCTCTCTGGGGCCCCATTCCCTGATTTGGGGGGTGATTTTAACTTTGCACCTTTGCCAACACTGGACCACTCTGGAGATCGCACAAATCACCTGCAGGACACTGCATTCAATCCTAGAGGACAGCTCTCTGCTAAATGCCTGACGGCATGCACACCCAGGCGTGTGCGAAGGCTCCTGCATCTCCGGCTTGCGCGGAACATGATCCTGCATTGACATATGGCTTACCAGCCAAGATGTCGCCTCCTGGACCACTTCAGTAGATCACCTGGCCCGCACATTGTTCGATCATGCCCCGGTGCGACTGCGTTTTTTAAAAATTCTTATTTTTATTTTATTTTTAAGAAAAGAAAAGTTAATGGCATTACAAATTTGTGAGAAGGCTGAAATGAAACACACCCTCTCACTTGCACAATCTACAGAGCCCTGATGATGCCCTCCTAGCCCCCTCTCCTATGCTGCTGACGTGCACTGTCAGTAAACATGCCACAGAAATGTAAAAACACAAATAGACAAATGTGTCAGTTTGCATGTGAACATCATGTGTGTTTACATTTCTGTTGTTTTAAACTGGAAATAGCAGCTTCTCACTATGTGTGCCTGCTAGCTCTGGTGTTAAGGCGCTCTACTGCCCCCGTGCACCTGCCAGCACTACTTCCACCCCATTCAGCAATAAGCCAGTGTTGGAACATATAGTTGGACAGAATTTCAGGTCAATTTCTGTATAACTGCTGTACAATATTATGGTTTTATTACATTCTCTTATTCATCCACATGAGCAGGCATCGCATATAAAAAGTCTGACTGTGCTCCTTCATGGAGACAGAGCTCACAAACAATTCTATGTGCCAGGTGGGTAGTAAAACAAGACCTTTGGACCACTTCGATCTAGTGGTGTTACATTTCACATTAAAATAGTCATGTTTAAACATGTATTTTAAACACAAAAGACAATTAAAACTTCCTTCTTGTAGTTGAGAGGAGTCAGAAAACTTTATAGAGATGGACGAAGTTTCCAGGTTTCACAGTAGAAGAGGTTTTGCACCTCTCAATCGTATTCCTCACAGATTTAAGTCCTGTGGGGCACTTGGCTGAAGGGAATTGTGTTCGCTACTGTCACTTTGGGATGAACTTCGGGTTTAGGACTGAAATTGCAGTCATAAACAATTGGAAATCTACCGACACTGAAGCTGAAGAGGTAACCCATTTGCAAAAATTCTACGTTCCCTGTGGTATCCTTGGTTATAGAACCACCTGGACAGCTGGTTATGTAACCTAGGAGTGATGCGTAGGGTGGCAAAGAAGCTCCAGGTGTGGAGAGAAAAAGAAGACTTGGCTGGGAGCAGTTGCTTGTACTTGTGCTCCATCTGTCAATGGGGTCTCTGTAATATATATCTTACTAAAGATATTCAACATCTCTCGGATGGACAAATCTTCATTTACACAGTGGCGACAATCTATGTACGTGTAACCTGCCTCACTCAAGCATACATTATGGAAATGAAGGAACTTGCTGAACAAAAGTCACAAAGCTGAAGAATCCAAGTCAGCAGCTTTGTAGACCCACAGAGACCCCAACACATTCAGTACCCCAAGACTTATATATTTATATTTAAGAATATATGTGTACTGTACTCCTTTGAAGGATGGTTGGTCTCGAGCGACACCGTCTGCGCTCGTGAAGCATCACCGGCTGAGTGCATCTCGAGCACAACAATCGAGTGCTTCGCGCAGATCCATGACGTCGGTTTCCTGTCTCTGAAATGCAGCAGCAGTCACGCTGCGTAAAGATGCACGGCGGCCATCTTGAAACAGGATCTGTGTTCGCGTATCTCAGTGATAAGCACACTATTTCCGTACATGGTCTAATTGCACGGCCTGATTTCTGGTGTGTCTTTAAGTGTCTCGGTGATACGCACACCCGTCCTCTCACAGAGTTTTACTGTTAGGGGTCCTACGAGGCAACAATGCAGCGTGTTATGGTGACATGCACACCGTTTTTTCATATACACACGAAACACGCTCCTCAGCTTCGGTGACACGCACACCACTTTTAGCAAGACTTCCGGACCGGACTGTGTTGATGGTACTGTGGGTGTTAGCAGAGAGGAAACAACAGGTGAACCACGGTGACATGCGCATCCTCATCTTTTTTCTCTACACATTTTGGTCGTCCATGTAATATTTGACTTACAGGTTCACTTTCATGCTGTTAGTTAAACACAAAGTTAACTATATTGTCTAACTCCACACAAATTACAAATTTAACCTGGAAAAAATTAAAGAAAAAGTTTTTTGAAGTTTTTCATATTGCAAACACCTGGTTTAGTTATCTTTTATTATTATCTAACTAATCCATAACATAACGAACCAGCATGCAAAACATTACTACACCATCATTTTTTTTACTCTCCAGGAGAACCACCTCTTAGGTGGTCAAAATGGAAAAAGGTTTTTGCACACTATGTAGAGGTGTATGGAGCCTCGCTAAGTGCGGAAAGGAAGACCTCTTTGTTGTTACATTGTCTTGGGTCAGGAGGGCAAGAAGTGTTTGAACATCTTCCGGAATTGACTGGTGACGATGTAGCAGATCTATATGAGAAACTCAATCTGCATTATCTACCTAAATTGAGTACCATACTTGAACAGTATAATTTTGGGAAGAGAATGCAGCATCAAAATGATACGGTGGAACAGTGCATTACTGTGTTACGTAAGTTGGTGTCAACGTGTAACTTTGGTGGCTTGATCGAGGAACGTCTAAGGGATCAGTTCATGTTGGGATGTGATTTGGAAAAGGCTAAAGAAACAATGTGGGAGAATAACAATCCTTCTTTGCATAAGGTCTTGACAATTGCAAAGACACTGGAACATTCAAAAGCGTGTGTAGAGGTCATTCGCAAAGATGCTTATTGGCGAATAAGTGTGAAGACACATCTGTTAATGGTGTGGTAGAGAAAGATAAGGATGACAAACCAACTCAAAGTAAGGGTGATGTGAAGGGTAAACCAAACAAAATGTGGGGAAATGTTATCGGTGTGGAATGCAGGCCACATGACTAATAAGTTCGGACCGGGCTGGAAAGCTATGTGAAAAAATTGTGGAAAAATGGACCATGTGTCTAAATGCAGTAGGTCGACAACCAAAAAAGTCTGAGTAGTGCACTGTGAAGATGATAAGGAAGAAGAAGTAGTCATTTTGCAAAACTGTATAGAGAGACTAGATAGACCTCTACAAACCGTGCAGGTCAATGGTCAAAACATTGTGATGTTGTTTGACTTGGGGTAAAATTACTTTGATACCTCTAGCATTTTATGAAGAAAGACTGAAACGTGATGTGAAGCTCTTATAACCAGATATAAAACCCAAGGGTTATGGTGGGGAACCAATAAAATTGGCTGGATATTTTGGGGGCTCGATTGAGTTTAAAGATCGTATCATTGCAGGGAAAATGCGTGTCTCTGTGAAAGGGGACTTGCTGATAAGTTGGTTTCATCAGCGTGATCTGAATGTTTTTCTTGATCCAAATGCCAACCCTATGGTTTGCTTGAAGGATAAACCGACTGTGAGCAGTGTCCAAGTTGGATGTGATGATCTTCTGGGGGAGTTCTCAGAGAATTTTAAAGATGAGCCGGGGTGTTCACAAGATCAAGCTAAGGAATAATGCTTGCCCGAAGGCGGCCAAAGTTAAGAATGTTCCCATGGCGATTAGGAATAGCATGAAACAAGAATTAGATATACTGGTTGCAAATGGTATTATTGAAGAGGTGGAGGCCTCAGAATGGGTTGCCCCAGTTGTAATGGCTCGCAAAGCCAATGGTGAAGCTCGCTTATGTGTGGATTTGAGGGACCTTAAAAAAAGCTGTGGTGGTGGATCACTACCCTCTGCCAATCGTTAGTGAGATGTTCAGCAGGTTGAATGATGCAATATATTTCTCATACTTAGACCTCAGTTCATTGTATCACCAAATGAAGCTTACTGATAAATCTCAAGAGTTGACCACTTTTACCACTCCCTTTGGTACTTTTAAATTTCTAAGAATATCAGCCACCTCTGTGTTTCAGAGGGCAATGGAGAAAATATTAAAGGGTGTGGTAGGGGTGAAAATATATCAAGATGATACATTGTTGGTGGGGTCGACTGTCCAAGAGTACAACAAGAGGTCACTTGAGGTATTAGAGAAACTGTTAAAGTGTGGTCTGACCCTCAAACATGGAAAATGCAAGTTCAGAATCCATGAAATAGAATACTTAGGGCATCTCATCACAGGCTCTGGAATCAGACCCAAGAAAGTGTTAGTTGATACGATAAAAAATTTGGCATCTCCAAAGTGCAAAGATGAACTAGTCAAATTTTTAGGCATGACTGAGGTATATAATGAGTTCGTCCCCAAGTTTGCAGCAAGAACCGTGATCTTAAGACCTCTGTTGAGAACAATGCTCTAAGGTGTGTGAAGCAGAATTTAGGAATGTAAAGTCTGGCTTGGTGAAAGCTTCAAACCTTGGTAGTTTTGACATCGGAAATGACATTATTTTTATGATGGACGCAAGTACAAAAGGTTTGGGGGCAGTGTTGTTGCAGTGATCTGAGAATGTGTATGGAACGATTGCTTTCATCTCACGTGGTCTGAGAGGTGTAGCGGTCAATTATTCAGTCATTGAAAAGACGGCCCTGTGGGGTCTATTGGGCTGTGAGAAAGATGAGAAAATTCCTCTGGGGGTTAAAGTTTGGAATAAAAACAGATCAGAAACCTCTTAAGGAAGTCTTGATCAGATTTTGAGTCATATTCGCAGGTGAGTCACTGCACATCAAGAGTTTGAATTTGAGCTGAAGTATGTATCGGGTGCAAGTAACCTGCAGGCGGACTGACTTTTAAGGTTGTATGCTGATTTAGAGGATGACGAATCATCACTAGATGAGATCTTTGCTGGTGAAGACTTTGATACAAATAATGTCTGTGTAGTGACTGATAGTATCATACAGGAAGAGGAATGGAAGAGGGTGTTGGAGAACGATGTGTGTTTACAAAGCGTGGTAAATATGGTATTAGGAGGTTTCTTTGAACTTTGCAATGCACTTTCTGTGGTTGATGGTATACTTCTAGGAGGAAACAAACTTGTCCCTCCTGTGCATTTTAAGAAGTGTTTTCAAAAAACATGCCCATGTTAGTCACATGGTTATATCAAAAACCAAGGAGAGGGTTAGGATATGCTATTGGTGGCCATCAATGGACTTGATGATAGAGAGAGAAGTTAGAGAAGGTATGGAATGTGCGAGGAGTGACAAGTTATTGAAGTGCAGAACACAGCTGATGGTTGTTAGAGAATGAGCCACTGGACCATGGGTGGACATTGCTTTGGATATACTTGGACAGGTGAAAGTTAATTCACAAGATAAGTATGTAATGGTATGTTTGGATATGTTTTCACCGTGGCCAGAGATAAAAGTGGTCAGTTCTATTGAAGCTAGTGATGTCATCATTTTCTTAGAGGAACTGTTTGAGAGGGAGTTTACAGCTGTCACTTGTGTGCAAAACTAGCTGAGTTTAAAGTTTTAGGAAGAAAGTGAGAGGGTACAGGCTGATGCCACATTCTACGACAGGTGTGTCACCATCTCGCTTGTTCAAAGGGAGAATGCCCAGTTGTGAAATCAGTCCTGCTTGGGTCAATGAAAAAAGGAAGAAGGTGGATGATGGTGTTGGTGTATTAATAGATTGGGATGCAAAAGAAGAGGAAAATAAATTGAAGTCCAAGTTGTTATATGACAAGAGGAGGGCTGTTAAAGAAACAAGAGTGCAAGTGGGTGATTGGATAATAATTAAATCTCCAAGGAAGAGTGGGAAAAGTTCCAAGTTCAGTAAGCCTTGTAGAGTGAGGAAACTGTTAAAAAATTCAGTAAGAACTGATGACAATAAGATTTGGAATCTCAATAGAGTATCCAAATGCAGTTCCGAATTGAGTTCGGATGTTACCTCTTTGGAGAAGAGGTTACCCGAGGAGTTTAATGTCCGACCTCAACGGGTAAAGAAAAGACCTGTTCGCTTTAGTGACTATGTATAAATGTAACACTTTAATGTCGCTTGTTTTGTTTGAATAACCTTGCTCTTTAGTTCCTGAAGTTTATGGGGTGAAAAGTTCAATACATTTGTATCAAATTGTATAGTTTATTGTAAATGGCGAGGTGATGTGGTATCCTAGGTCATAGAGCCACCTGCATTAACACTAAATGGTATCAGTTTCCAAAAGAGAAAAAAAGAGAATACTCTACAAACCACTTTGACTTTGGTTGTGAGTAAGTATGATGATAGTCTCCAGAGAGAGATTGAGTGTATGTGAGTGGGGAGATTCCTCCTGTTCGTTCTTGTGCCCTCACACACCCTTGCGAGTGTAAAGCATCATCATTGGGCTATGCTCCTCGTGGGGATGGCAATGCAGTACCTCACGGGCCCCTCAAGAGGGCTCTTTGGCGGGGTTGTTTTTAACAGGATCTTGGATGGCCACCTACCAGACAAGACGATTTCCTTAATCTACAAAAAACTGATAAATAACATGACAGATCCTCTCCAGGCATTACGGGAGAGATGGATGGGTGATGGGATTGAGATAGATGATGAGGACTGGCGGGAGGCAGTGTCTTCCTCTAGAGTGGTCACCATTCCGGCGCGCCTTAGACTGGTACAGCTAAAAATTCTTCATCGAGTGTACATTACCGGGCTCCGTCTGATACATATGGGGGAAGCCGATAGTGGGGAATGCAAAAGTGGATGTGGCCACCTGGGAACGTTCCTGCACATCATATGGGAATGTAAACACGTCAGCTCCTTCTGTCACAAGGTACACAAGACAATACATGCAGTAGGGCCCCCATGGGTGCGAGGCTGCCAAATGGCGGTCTGGGGGCACCTATGGTGCCCCTCTGTGGATCCCTGCACCCGGTGGCATGCACCTTGGGGTGCCAGCCACAGGGTGCAGGGACGAACTGCACCCCTGCTTTTCACAATGCAAGCATGCATTCCGCTCGGAATGCATGCTTGCATTGTGAAGCATACTAGTGCGACCGAACCCTGTTCAGTTGCATCGTACTTGCAGGGCCGTAACCGACAACAGCAGGTTGGTCTGTACGGCTCCTGACCGATGTCGGACGGACCTGAGTCCGTCCGACATCAGAATCAGCCCCTTAGGGGCCGATTCCGATCCGGAAAGCCCTCCGACCGAGTTGGATCCGGAGTGTTTTCCAACCGAGCCAGACCCCTACACGTACATGGGCTCCCATTGACTGAATGGGTACGTCTCGCACAAGGGAGCCCCCTACAGTGGGTACGCGGCGGTGCCATCCATGCTGTACATGCCTGTGTGGGGGAGACCCATGTGTCTCCCCCTGTGTGCGAGTCATACGGCTGCGGGTGTCGGGGGGTCCGATGCGGACCTCCGAAGTCCGACTCCGGGAGCTTTTGCGAGCCGGACACTCTGGCTCGCACAGGCTGTCCGACGCATGCATCGTACTGGCTCAGTCATGAAACACATCCATTGCACGCCATGGTTAGCTTACGACCGAGACGTACGGAACGGTTCGGACCAGGAAATGACTCAGTCAGTGAATTTCATGTAGCTCGCATCGTACTGGCTCGCTCGTACAGCTGTACGAGTCGGGCGGAAAACACGCGTACGGCTCATAGTTTTTCTGTCCCGATCGCATTCTGTGTCCTTCCGACCCGGATCGGAATCGGCCCCTTAGTGTTAATGAGGATGTCCTTGGGAGCATTGGTACAGGACCTTTATTAATTGTTTCTGAATAGCTCCTAGTCCCCCCTCTTTCCAGATTGTGTTTACATAGAACCACCTGGACAGCTGGTTCTGTTACCTAGAAGTGATGCGTAGGGTGGCAACCAAGCTCGAGGTGTGAAGAGAAATGGAAGGCTTGGCTGGGAGCAGTTGCGTGTACTTGTGATCCATCTGTGGATGGTGTCTATGTAATATATATATATCTTATTAAAGATATTCAACATCTCTCAGATGGACAAATCTTCATTTCCACAGTCCCCTTTGGACCAGTTTCCCTTTTTGTATGTAAAAAAATGTGTTTTTTTCAGTGGTCCAAGGAAACACTTTCTGCTCTCAAACAAACTTTTAAACAGTTTGAAACTTTTGTTTTCTAGAACGCAGCACTTGTAAGGAAAACAGACTTGTAGGAAAGTGGATTTTTAGCAGGTGGGGGTATTCACCTTCACCTAGTAATAAAATCACAATCACTTATAAGGTCCAGTCAAGTCTCAATAACTTAAATATGCTCAACCCTTGAATACTTGGCAAAAAGCAGTCAGGCTTAACTTAGGAGACAGGTGAGTGTAAAGCAGTTAATGTCACCAAAACAGTAAATAAGTAAAAGACACTACACAATAAACATCCAACACCAATTTATAAAAAGACTTTTATCTTTAAACTGACACCAAAATGAAAAAAATCAAACTTAGGGAACCAGAGATATGATTTTTTAAAGATGAAGTAAAAAATATGTGCATTATAGTGCCAAAAAGCTTAAGCATCACTTGCGCCTATCTGGTCATGGTGGACCGGGACAAATTCAAAGTTTTAGGCAACCGCAATGGAGAGAGGGTTGGATAGTATGAATGCTAAGTCCTGGTCAAATGTTTACCTTCGGGCTTAGTCTTTTTTTGGAGTTTTTCTCTAATCTATAGGCTTGTCGGTGGGTCCTTGGGATTCTGAGATTCGAAATTCAATTTGGTGGCAACGGGCTGCTGCAGCACGATGTCTTAGTGGGTCTCTGGAGGTCTTTGCCCTCAACGTCGACGACGAGGAGCTCCAGAGCTTTCCATGGGACAAACCGTCATGGTCTGGCCAATTCGATAATGTAAGCTTGTCTCTCATCGAAGAGCCGGTCTTCTGGAGCTTTTTATCAAAAGTTTGTAAAAAAGTTCCCAAACTTTCAGAACTTCTTATTAGTTGTTCTTGGTTGGTTGTTGTTGTTTCCTTTTAGTTCAAAAGTGTCCAACAGCACCAGCCAAGGGTTCAGAAGCTCTGGACTGCCTCTTGGGGTCTGTGACCTAACCTCCCACAATGCTCCTGGGCAGTCTAGGAAAATTCAGTTGTAGCTGGTCAGCTGAAGCAGTCCTCTCTTTGGTTGCTGCAGATGGCTTCTTTCACCACTTTTCTACTTGTTGCTGCTCAGGGAGTCCACTCCTTTTCCTTGAATCAGGCACAGTGGTGCAGTCCAAGGGTCCATCCGAGCAGTCCTTCTTCTCCAGATGTTCCAGGCGGTGATCCAAGGGGCTCTTCCATATTCATTCTTCATTCTGGGCTGGCAAGAGGAAGGGACACCCCAGGCAATAGAAATAACGTTTCCCCTCTGCTATGACCACTTCCTGCAAAGTGTGGCATATTTTTGACTCAGAATGCACTTTCCTCCAAAAACCTAAATGGTGAAAATCTCTCCTTGGTGCGTGTCTGTGTAACCTAATGCAGAGGTGTGGCTACCAACTCACTAAACTCCCCTTCCAGACCATCTCCTAATCTTATTAGGAGGCTCCCTTCTAGCTGGGGATCAAGGAAGTAGGAGCTGGCCTGGGTCCTGAGCCATCGGTTCTCATGCCTTTGAAGTCCAGCTTATCCCCCAGCCCCCTTCCTTTCCCTGGCATCTCCAGGAAGAAAATATCCTCCCACCAAATGGGTGTATTGTTTCAGGCCCAGGCCTCTTCAAATTCACTCAGTGAGCTGCTTGGCTCAAGCTATCAAAGGTTGACAAATTAGAAGAGGCTGCTACAGGCAGCTTCAAGATAGTAAGTTCTAAAACTACTTTCCTGTAAATGTTATAAAAAATCTGACCTTGGCACGTTGTTGGATTTATTGTAACCATTTAAATGATGTTGC
This sequence comes from Triturus cristatus, assembly GCF_964204655.1. Lineage (NCBI taxonomy): Eukaryota > Metazoa > Chordata > Amphibia > Caudata > Salamandridae > Triturus > Triturus cristatus. The sequence continues at coordinate 887,069,516 of NC_140583.1, forward strand.
TAGCTAGCTCCCAAGCAAAGATTGACTTTATTAAGTGTAATACAGACTTCCCATGTTAGCCTATGGGGCTAGTGGTGCACAGTCTAAATATCGACTTTTAAATATCGAACTACAGAAATATCGAGTTGCAAATATCGTAGGGACAGAATATCGAAATCAAGAATATCGATGACCAGAATATCGACCTGAAGGTAAGAAATATGTTTTTTGTTAATATTGAAGTTAGTAATATCGATAACAAAAAAAATCGATGTTACTAATATCGATATTTACATTAGTGTTATGCATTTTATTATCTATTTCATATTTATTTGTTATATATTTTTTGTTAAGTATTGTACTTGTTTTTAAATATATGCATACATTTTTTAAAAGTTAGTAATGTTTTTTTAAGTAAATTATGCGTTTTACTACTGTAGCGGGTTGTGGGTTTATAGGAGAATAGGGTGAGAAGTAATTTAATTATAGGAAATTAATAAATAATTTTTCAGAATTATTCATTAATTTTAATTAAATTTTGCGTTTTAATTCTGTAGCGAGTTGTGGGTTTATAGGGGAATACGGTGGGAAGTAATTTAATTGTAATTAAGTAATACATTTTATTTATTTATTGGCATTGATAATTAATTTATTGTTAATTAATTATTAATTGGTAATTAATTGTTATTCATTTTCTTTGATAATCAAATGTTATTGTTTTAAAACACATGAAACACATCAGGAAGTGCACGGAGGACATTAAATCAATAACATTATTGTAAGCACTGCATCCCACTGTTGCAAACCCCATAAGACATACACAGGTAAAGTATGGAATCAAGTCAGTCAGAACCCTCTACAGTACCCAACCACTTTCCCTACACCCTTCGGTATTTTTTGCCGCACCCCCCTTGCCATGTAAAGGGCTTTCTCCTGGGTAGCGCACCAGTCCAATCCTCTATGCCACCTCCCAAGGTCAGGCGGGTCAGGACTTTTCCAAGCCGCCGCTATGTCACGCTTGGCCACAATCATAGCTGTATTAAAGAATAACTTTGGATTTCTGGACCCATCCAGCCCATCCGTGATCCCCAATAGTGAGTGACGTGGGTCATGGGAAACCCCCCATCCCAGTACTTCCGTAAGCTCCTCCTCAATCGCCCCCCAAAATTGCTCCAGGCGGTGGCAAGACCAAACCACGTGGAAGAAGTCGGCCGGGACGTGATTGCATCTCGCACATGACGCATCCGGGCGCAAGCCCGCTCGATGAAGGCGCATGGGAGTGAGGTTAATTTTTATTAATTAGTAATTAATTTGTATTTATTGATTAATTGATAATTATATTAAGTGTATTAATTTATTATTAGAGCGGGTTGTGAGTTTATAGGGGAATAGGGTGGGAAGTAATTTAATTCTTTTTTTTTAATTTTTTTATTTTTTATTTTATTTTTTTTATGCAGTTTGCACATACTGACAAATAATTACAAAGAAAATCAGCACAGTTACAAAGACATGAAGCCGAGAGAGAAAGAAAAAACAAACAAAAAAAAAAAACACAATTCAGATAATACCATAGTAGTACATCCTTTGTCGTCTCGAGCCTAACAATAGTAAGAAAGGAACAAGGAATCCAACTTATAAACACATTTCTGGATGCTATATTCTCTCTCCCTCTCTCATTCTGGTCTCCCTCCAGTTTGAAATGGGAGACCAGATACATTTCCTGAAATCCCCTGTTTTCTTCCCCTTCTGTGCATACAGAGAGATCTCTATGTTATGCATTTCCAATAATCTGGAAAGCCACATTTGGAATGAGGGAGCAGTGGTATCCTTCCACCCTGCAGAGATTAAAATCCGAAGTACTGCTACAGAGATAAAAACCAGGGCTTCCTCGGCTTTTCCCAGTTTTAACCTATTGTCAATGCCCAATAACATCAGGGAAGGGGATAGATCGATCTTTTGACCTAGCAGCCCCTCCCAGAATTTTTCTATCTCACCCTGGATTACAGCTAGCGAGCCACAATTAAATAACATATGCAGCAGATCTGCATGACCAGTGTTACATCTGGGACATCTGTCGTCTTCCCTGATCCCCCAGGCATATAGCTTGGCAGGCGTATGATATAAATTAAACAGAGTTTTGTAATGCTGAGCCCTCAAGTTTGTGGAACAAAATATTTTTTTATTCAGGAAGAGGGCCATATCCAAATCGACATCGGGATTTCTCCCATGAAGAGCATATAAACGACTTTTAGCTTCTTACACCCTTTGACCAACAAGTCCATCATGGGAAATTCTGCCAGAGGTGACATCCTCGGTCTTAATGCCTTCAGCGAGCGCACTAATTGGACATACAGCAACCAATGGTTTGAAGGGATACCAACACTACGCTGAAGGACATCGAACCCCAGTATCCCGTCTTCCCCCATTATATCCCCTAATGTCTTAATTCCAAGGTCCTTCCATACCTGAAGGTTCCTATCTACACCCACCTGCGGGAATAAGCTCGAGTTGCATAGGTGGAGGTATGGGTTTATCTTGGGGATTTTACAGAACTTTAAGGTAGCCCTCCAGACCCCCCATACCCCTTCCAAAATCTTAAAACGAGCCCTCTTATAATATCTATGATCTACTTCATGCATCAAGAGGCCGACTGCTTTTCTCCCTAATAGCAGCTTATAAATTGAAGGGGGCATCTGAATATCGTTATTTACTACACTAGGACATGACTCTGACTGAAAAAGAGTAGACATTTGCGTCAATAAACAAGACCAGTGATAAAACCTCAGGTCTGGTAAGGCCAACCCACCCCTTTCCCTAGGGAGTGACATAAGATTCGTAGAGCGCCTAACCTTCCCGTACTGCCAACCTTATAAAGATGGACTCAAGATTTTTGATTATCTTCTCCTCAATTAAAAGGGGTATGGCACGAAACAAATACAAGATTTTAGGGAACATTGACATTTTTAGTACATTGACCCTCCCAATCAATGAGAGGTGTAATACGTCAATTCTTTTCAGATCAGCTTCTATAGATTTACTAAGTGGAACAAAATTCTCGGCTACTTTTTTATCTATTGAGGCATTGATTCTAACCCCCAAATAGCTCGCTGAATCCACAAATCTGATTTCTGATGCAATAATATTTTTAGTGCATATTATTTGCGTTTTGGATTCATTTAGTAGGTACCCCGATTGGCTACCGAAAGCCTTTGCCATTTGTGCCAAAACCAAAAGTGCCTGCTGAGGATCAGTAGTAATCACAGCCAGATCGTCTGCATACGCCAGAATCTTACTTTCGTAGCCATTACATACCATGGGACTGATCCTTGGGCTCTCTAATATCTTCCGGATAAATGGATCGATGTAGAGAGAGAAGAGGATTGGGGAACAGGGACACCCTTGGCGCGTGCCTCTATTTATAGAAATTCTATCAGAGCTCTCCCCCATAACCACAACTCGCGCGACTGGATCGACATACATCGCTCTGAGAGCTCTGATGAATTTCTCCCCAAATCCTCTCTCTGCTAAAATCCCCCAAAGAAAGTTCCAAACCACTCGATCAAAAGCCTTCTCGGCGTTGAGCAGGATCATGGCCATCTCTCCCCCGCGGCGGCCTGGGCATCGAACAGAGCTATTGCCCTCCTAGTATGGTCCGTGATGCCGCGCCCAGGTACAAACCCCTGCTTCCACGGGGAGACGAGGTCGCCAATGATCCTGCCCAACCTTTTAGCCCAGATCTTGGAATATAGTTTAGTGTCCGCATTGATTAAGGAAATGGGGCGATAGGATCCCGGTTTCTCCCTGGGCTTCCCCTTCTTGTGGAAGACTACTATATTAGTTTCCCTCCATGACTCTGGGACCACTCCTGTGCAAATTATACCATTAAATAGATCAATTAAGAGCGGGGTGATCTCAGATTCGACGCATTTGTAGACCTCCAGGGGGATCCCATCTGGACCCACGGCCTTACCCGCGGCTAGCTCCCGCAAGGCAGCTGTAATCTCACTCCCATTGATATCCATCTCCAACTCTTCCCTTACTGAGTCATCTAAACGAGGGCCGTTATCCTCAAACTCTTCGCCCTGGTGACCATCCAGATTTTCCTCGGCATAAAGGCTTTGATAGAAGTTCTTGAAAACCTGTAGAATCTCTTTGGCTTCTATGAATTCATTCCCATTATCTTCTATCCTAGAAATAATATTTTTTGCTTTTTCCTGCTTAATTTGTAGAGCTAAAATTCTACCAGCCTGTTCGCCTGTTTCATAATGTTTGGCCCTAGATGATTGGTATTCACACATTGCCCTCTGCATTACCAGCTTCTGTAATTCCGCTTTGACTACCAACAGTTACCTTTGACTCTCATTACTATCCCCACCTTGTGCTATATCTAAGGTGTGTTGTTCTTCTGCGACTAATAATTTCCACGTTAGTCTTTCCACCTCGCTCCTATCCTCCCTTCTCAGTCTAGCTGCACACCTTATTGATTCGCCCCTTAAGGCTGCTTTAAACGTCTCCCAAACCCCATTTCGTGACGTGCTATATCTGTTGGCGGCAAAAAATTCCCCTACCCATTTCCTGATATGTTCTACATATCTATTATCCGCCAATAACCTCCTTTCAAAGGTCCATCTAGTCCTTATCCTTTCTAATCTATCCAATTCATAAGTTAGTACCAGCGGGTTATGATCCGACAATAGCTTCGGGAGTTTAGTTATTCCTACCCTGTTTATTTCTGAGGATGACACGAAAAAATAATCCAATTTTGTATATCTCTGAAAGGGATTTGAGAAATATGTGAAGCCTGGGTTTTGGGGTTCTTTGACCCCCCATACATCTTCCAACCTATGCGAGCTGATAAGAGCCTTAACAGCCCTAAAAACTCTTGGCTTCCGTCCTGAATATACTGCGTTGTTGCCCCAATCCGCTGAGATATTTAGATCCCCACAAAATATTATAGGGGTTAGCCAACCAGCCAACTCTATTTCGAGGAGATCATAAATCTCAGGATCATCATTATTTGACCCATAAACTACACACAGCGTAAAGCCCTTTTCCAGCTCAACTAAAACCCATCTCCCATTGCAGTCCACTTTGGTCTGCCTGACCCCTCCCAAGGATGTTCTGGCTAAGACTGCGACTCCCCTGTTTATCGAGGATTGTGTTGTACATGCTGCCAGCTCAAAGCCACTCAGAAACATGAGATTCCTTTTAGCCCAGGGGAGATGGGTTTCTTGGAGACAGAGGACATCAAATCTATTATGCTTCACAAAATGCGCCAATTTTTGGCGTTTCCTCCAATCGTTCATCCCGCCTATGTTAATTGAGCAGACTCTAATGCTCGCCATCGCGGGGGTCTACTTGAACTCCTAGATCTACCTGAGTCTTTGTCAGATTATCCGTTGCTATATCCATTTGCTGACTAGAGAGACATCCAAAATAATCCAAACTGCATCTTTTTCCCTCGTTTTCTAATATCACCGCCACCCCCCCTCTGCCCCTTCCCACCCTCAGACCCACCCCCCCGACTCGACCCCCACCCCCCCTACACCACCCCCCCACAACCCACTCTGTGAAGCGCTCAGACCAAGGTGCCGATCACGATCCGGTAAAAAATGTCCCCGTACGAGTCGTATCGGGTCTTTTTACCGTACGAATCGTACAAGTGCCGTACGAACTGGCAATCACGATTCGCATGGTAAAAAGTCCATACGAACCGCACTGGGAATCATTCCCCACACGTCCTCGGGTCGGAAAATGTGTCCGACACGTCCTCGGACGATTTACCGTACAAACGTAAAAATCCAAGTCCGACCGAGGAATCACGATCCATCCCGTGCGTCCGAGCCTACAACCGCATAGAAAAAACACCGTCCGCACCGAACACCTATAGCAACCATGGAGACATGTGCCCGCATACGCGCCCAACACTCCCCCCAGCCCCCGTACGTCCGACACGTACCCCCCGTATATGTATACCCCCACCCGTCTAGGTACACCCCAGTACGTTCCAGTCGTACCCCCACCCCAGTACGTGTCGTACCACCGTCCATGTACACCCCAGTACGTTCCAGTCGTACCCCCACCCCAGTACATGTCATACCCCCGTGTACCTACACCCCAGTACGTTCCAGTCGTACCCCCACCCCAGTACGTGTCGTACCACCGTCCATGTACACCCCAGTACGTTCCAGTCGTACCCCCACCCCAGTACATGTCATACCCCCGTGTACCTACACCCCAGTACGTTCCAGTCGTACCCCCACCCCAGTTCGTGTCGTACCACCGTCAATGTACACCCCCCCTGTACGTGTCGTACCACCGTCAATGTACACCCCCCCCTGTACGTGTCGTACCACCGTCTATGTACACCCCAGTACGTTCGAGCCCCACCCCCACCCCAGTACGTGTCATACCCCCCGTGTACCTACACCCCAGTACATTCCAGTCGTACCCCCACCCCAGTACGTGTCGTACCACCGTCAATGTACACCCCCCCCTGTACGTGTCGTACCACCGTCAATGTACACCCCCCCACCCCTGTACGTGTCGTACCACCGTCAATGTACACCCCCCCACCCCTGTACGTGTCGTACCACCGTCTATGTACACCCCAGTACGTTCGAGCCCCACCCCCACCCCAGTACGTGTCATACCCCCCGTGTACCTACACCCCAGTACGTTCCAGTCGTACCCCCACCCCAGTACGTGTCGTACCACCGTCAATGTACACCCCCCCCCTGTACGTGTCGTACCACCGTCAATGTACACCCCCCACCCCTGTACGTGTCGTACCACGGTCAATGTACACCCCCCACCCCTGTACGTGTCGTACCACCGTCTATGTACACCCCAGTACGTTCGAGCCCCACCCCCACCCCAGTACGTGTCATACCCCCATGTACCTACACCCCAGTACGTTCCAGTCGTACCCCCACCCCAGTACGTGTCGTACCACCGTCAATGTACACCCCCCCCCTGTACATGTCGTACCACCGTCAATGTACACCCCCCCACCCCTGTACGTGTCGTACCACCGTCAATGTACACCCCCCCACCCCTGTACGTGTCGTACCACCGTCTATGTACACCCCAGTACGTTCGAGCCCCACCCCCACCCCAGTACGTGTCATACCCCCCCGTGTACCTACACCCCAGTACGTTCCAGTCCTACCCCCACCCCAGTACGTGTCGTACCACCGTGAACCTACACCCCAGTAGTTCCTGGCGCACACCCAACACAACCTCCTAAGTACGGAGCGCACCCCATGCCCCAACATCACAACCGCATGTACGAGTCGTACAAAGCCACACACAAGGACATAATCGTACAACCAAATGGCCCATGTACACACCGTACACACGCTCAAAACGCACGTACACAACCAGAACAAAATAAAACAACACAAGAATACACCATTCGAAAGGCACACAGCCACTAAACATGGCCAACAACCACTAAAATAACACAATCACTGACCTGCAACTGCCAAAAACAAACAGAGGCCCAATACACCACCACTCCTTATAACACACCCACCCAAAATTCAAAAACTGCCACACCCACCCATGGACCAATAAAAAGGGCCCACACACACAAACCATGAGCCTTTGCAACAGACTCACTGCTGCCAGACACCACAGAACCAGACTACAAGCTACACCACACCTTACACTTGCACACCTTCACACGACCACCCTCACAAACACCCTCTCATCACATTCACACACACACACAACCATCCACACCCCCCCCAACATCCACACACCCCACACACCCACACCATCCCCACCCACACCCCTCACCATGCCCACTACCAAGAATCCAAAGTTCAGTCACCGAGAGTTGGAGGTCCTTGTTGATCAAATCCTCAGAGTCGAGCCACAGATCTTTGGAACATTGGTCAGAAGCACCAGCCAGGCAGCCAAAACAGCCATGTGGCAGACCATCGTCGATGCTGTGAATGCTGTTGCGGACACCAGGAGGACCAAGCAGGATTGCCAGAACAGGTGGTACGATCTGCGGAGGAGGGTCAGAGCCAAGAGGCAGGAGGAACACGACCAGGCCAACGCCACCGGAGGAGGGCCCTCCCGCAGAGCCGTACAGTACCATCCCTGGGAGGAGAGGGTGATGGCCATACTGCCGGTGGAGGCAGTTGAAGGAGTAGAAGGACTCCGAGACCCGGGTGAGTACACAAACAACGCACCTCACATGGGGGGAACTGCAACCACAACCAAAATTACTAACAGGCACACAACCACCACAAGCCATCGCATGACTCAACCACACTCCATGAGCAGGCACATGCCACTGCTGCCACCATGCCCCATGCACCCAGCTGGACAATGGCAAGTCACAGGCCACAGAAGACAACAACACATGACACGGTAACCCGGATGGCGGGAGGCTGGGCACCAAAAATCACATAGTGCGACTCCAAAGCAGACAACAATGCCCTCTGCCCATATGGCCTAGGTCACAGCCAGCCAAACACTGTGTCCCAACACAGGAATGACTTGCCAGCAAATGGCGGACGCCTTGCATCAACACATGGGGGTGAAGGCACTGTTTTGCACATGACAGCAGCTAATGAACAGCCAACATTGTGAAAGAGTGGCAGCACACACCACCACAGCAGCAGCGCACAGACACACAGCAGACAAAATGGGTGCCTGGAGATCAGAAACAAACTCACATCAACAGGCCAAGGGCCACTCAAAGATCTGCTAACAGTGTGTGCCCAGGAAGCTGGGCCAAGGTGACAGAGGGTGACACACGGAGGGAGGGAGAGGGGGACACAGAGGGAGGGAGAGGGGGACAGAGAAGGAGGGAGACACAGGGATAGCAAATCAGTCCTTTGGTGTGCGGGGATGTCTGCTCGTCAGCAGGTGGACTGCGTGCATGTAGACAAGGGTGGCCAGTGCCAGAACCCCCCCTCTTCATCATGGCAAAACGCAGGGCCATGTCACAACCTGTACACGAGCACAAGGACAGCCACCTGCATCATATAAGTGTGTGGATCCACTCCATGTGCACATGTACAGTGCTACAAGGAAGGCGCAAATGCATGGCTCGCCACACCTGCACACTCCACTGCTGACTGCAGTCACACTTGACGCAGCAAGTAAGACTGTGCCACACATAGTTAAAGGGGCCAAATTGGTGCCCAAGGGACACACCCATGCACAAGTGCACTGTGAGTGGAATGCAAGACAGATCCTAATTCCAAGAGGAAATGTGCCAACTTTGAAACGGATGAAACATGGATGTTGCATGGACCAAAATTAACATTTTCTCTCTCACATACAGGTCAACGTCGTGCTGCACCCCCCAACACTGGGGGGGAACACTCACAGGACCCAGATCTGCAGAAGACCGATCCCACCGGCAGCGACCACTCTCACCACTCTGCGGACGACCCCGACCGACCTGGCCCCTCTGGTGTCCAACCACCTGCAGCACCTGCGTCAGGTACAACCGTGCCAACCACCACCCCCACTCCTGCCACATCCCAGGAGACACCCAGGATCCCTGCCCCAACACCACAATGCAGCCAGGCTCGCCAGGAGGGACACGGTGTCCCGGGTACCCAGGAGGAGGCAGGCGACAACGCCAATGCCACCCCTCAGGGGTCCCGGAGACCCGATGTGCCCACAAGTGCAGGCCAGACGCAAGTGGGCAGGGGTGGTGGGAGTGGAGGACGGCGGAGGCGCGAGCCTGACCAGTTGGCTGGGGATCCGGTATTTTCCCATGTCCGTAACATCCTGGACTCATACCGGCAGGACACCACGGGCATGGCCCAGGTCGTGTCCGTCCTCGAGGGGATCAAGGTCCAGCAGGCCCAGCACCATGCGGAGCTAATAGCCTGTCTACAGGTACACCAACGGAGGATGGAGGACAGACAGGCTGAGCAAGTGACGGCGTTCCAGGGGATTCACGCTACACTCCGTCGGATGGCCGACACCATGGCCGACCCTCCCTGTGCCAGAAGGCGGAGAACATCACCACCCACAGGGAGGGATCAGGAGGAGGAGGAGGAAACATCCGACGGAGCATCCCAGACGTCATCACGGCCTGCTGCTGAGGTTCCCCGCAGGAAGCCGGGTCGTCCACGGAAAGGACCGTGAGGGTGGCTGCTACATCACCATCTCCCAGGACACCTGGCCTGGCACCTGGCCCACTGGAGCAACAGCATCACAGCATCAAGAGACATTCTCTGCCACATGGCCCTGCTGGTCACTGGCTGACCAATGTTGACAAAGACTGTGGCATGGACTCTGAGGATTTCCAATGGCAAGGACACCAACTCCCCTACTGAACTTTGGATTCCCTAATCCCGGAAAGCCCCTCACTTTGTCCCCCCCCCCCAATAATAAATCACACTATTAAGAGTAGATGCCTGCTGGTAGCATTATTACCTAACATGTGTCTTGTACAGTCTAAACATGCCTGAGTCATCTGTTCACTTCAACCATCCACACCCTGGGGCCTGAGTCTGGCACAGGACACATGGGTCACAGTTTATTAGGCAAGACAGACATGGAGCACCATACACACCCGTGATGGGCAGAACCAGCTGAGGGGGTGGCCGAACAACCGTGCTGACAGACACATTGAGTACAGCAACAGTCATGCGCAGAGGTCAGGGATCCTGGCCAGTGTCCTGGGGGGCACCCAGGTATGTGTAGACAGGTGGCAGAACCATGTCCTGCAAGCTTGAGTCCGGTGGATGCAGAGAATGGGGTCATGGACAACGTTGGATGCATGGGGATGGCACATGTCACAATACCCACACAGTCATGGACATCATGCCCAATACACAGTCTCAGCACACACACACAGCTTGCATCTTGCCACTCGACACATTGACACATAGCCACAATCAGGGAATACCATGCAGGATGCACCGTGCCAACACACCAGCATTGACTGAGAAGAGGCACCTTGGAGGCATAGGGACACCTTTATTAGTCATGTTTGTGGGATTGCAGAGGCAACTTGAAGTACACATGAACACATCATGCGGAGTAACATGTGGGTCCAACACTGGCACCCCCCTTCTGCAGCACAAATGCGTGATAGCCATGGAACTGGCACACAAGTGTCGGCTAACAGCTAAAACCCACAGCTGCACACGGAGAGCCTGACATACACCATAGATCCGCTGATGTGGAAGTCCCACGCCATGTCAAGACAATGTTAACCGTATGTGTCCGAGGGCAGTGTCACACACATTGATGCCATCATCACAATCCACTATCCCATCACTGATGACTGACAATCATGCAGCCCATCTATTCAGGTGTACCCAGCTGCATGTCGTGTCCCATGGGGATGCCACATGACTGCAGAGGAACCAAACCCCGACCGGGGCAGTGTGCACACATCGTGAACAACTGCCACACCCAATACACCCCAGATGCATCCCTTACCCCATGGAGACTTCCAAACGTGTCCGTGCCTGTAACGCTGAGTCAGCCCACGATGTCATGTCCATGAGGAATAGCAGTGCCACAACAATGCAACCAGCAAACGGCATGCGCAGGTACCTGGGGAAGAGAGACACACAAGAAGTCAGCCACAAAAAGCACAGCCACTTGCATGTGCATTTACTCGACACATGTATGGATGACAACATGCTAGGTCACAATTATGACTGGGGAAATACTACCATCACTGCCACCATCACTCCAGTGACACACCCACACACACCTCTGACCCACGTGCCATACATGCAGGTGGAGACACACATCACAACGCATGCCACACGGGGACCAATGCGTGCACACTCAGACCCTGGTACTCACCACTAAGCAAAGAAGTTGCGTATGAGCCGAGTCCGGATGTCCTCTTGCGGCTCCACATCCTCCACATCACTAGCCCCATTGCCAAGCCCTTCGTCCTCCACGGGTGGATGGTCCTCGTCATGTTGATTCAGGATGAGTGGCACAGCTCTTTCAACTGCCATGTTGTGCAGCATGCAGCAGACCATGAAGATCTTGCAGACCTTCGCCGGGGCATAAGGGAGTGCACCGCCGGTCTTGTGGAGGCACCGGAATCGGCTCTTCAGCATGCCAAACGTCCTCTCTATCACTCGCCTTGTCCGGCCATGGGCGGTGTTATAGCGGAGCTGGGCCGGCGTGATGGGGTTGCGGAGAGGTGTCAGCAGCCAAGGCATGTTGGGATAGCCAGCGTCCCCTACATGGGAAGCACATGGACATCGTTAGAACTGGTGAAGCGGTCGTGCTGGTCGGCTATACAGAATACAGGACAGACAGACTGTACCCACCAACAACACATGCCCGTTCGTTGCGCAGCTGCATCATCATATCAGGCATCCCGCTACGCCTCATGATGTAGGCATCGTGTGCTGACCCTGGGAAACGAGCACAGACATGTGAAATCACCATATTGAACAGACACACCACAAGGGCATTGATGGAGTGGTAGTGCTTCCGATTGCGGTACGCCACCTCCCGTGCGTGTGGTGGTACCAAACCTACATGTGTCCCATCTATGGAACCAATGACATGGGGCATCCCTCCCAGGGCATAGAATCCACGCTTGACCTCAGTCATCTGTTCAGGGGTTGGGAACTTGATGAAGTCATCCAGGTGAATCAACATGGCCTCCATGAAATCATGCAGCACACCGCTGAACATGCTCTGGGACATGCCACCAACATGAGCTATGGTATTTTGGAAGGTACCCGTGGCAAGAAAATGTAGGGCAGCCATTACCTTCAGCTGGGGTGTCAGTGCCGTAGGATACCTGTGCTGCGGTTGCAGGTGTGGTGCCAGTCTCGCCGTCAGCTCCAGAATCAACGGTTGGGTGAAGCGGTAGAGCCGGATCCTGTCATTCTCCTGCATGGTAGCCAAGTCTGGAATTCTTCGGGCAAGAGGCGGCGCTCTGCAGTAATTTGGAAGTGACAAGGAAGAGTGAGTGCACTACGAGAACAACTCATGTCTACTGAGCACATGTAAATCTGGCATTACACACATGCTACATAGGGAGTCAGGTATGTGCTACATGCCCAGGACACGTATGGATGCAAGGTGACACTCCTTCCAAGACCCAGCTACACACGGTGATTGAGAACCTCCCCATGCCACGCCATGGACATAGCTGTGTCCCAGTGCAAGTGCACAGCCCGACGCAAGACAGGAGTGACATACACCCACACATCAGCAGAAGTGGGATGCCGATTGCAGAGACTGGTAGCGGAACACTGGAGCCACAGGTCACATGACATTACACTAGTCCAGCCCACACACCTTGCCATGAAGGTGCACATGTCATGACTCACCACACATTCCTTGTGAGGATGCTGACATGGCCTTGTCACGCTACTCCGTGTCCCATGCATACATGTGCACCTCACATCCGATAACACATGTGGCATGGCGTGCGGAACAGTGTGCAATGACAATCTACACACAGCCACATGTTGGTTGCTGCAACGGCTGCAGCTTTTGAGGGTGCTACAACATCAACCTGATGTAAATCCCGGACACATATATGACATAGTCACATTGTGCACTGTGGGTAGTGACAAGTCATGTGTCATGACCCCTGTACCGGGCATCAGGGGACACTTCCGTGTGTTGGTGTCCGTGCCATGCCAGTGACGCTCACCCCAAGTGCGCAGTCCCACATGCACACATGTCAAAGGAGTCAAGGGTATGCCTGGCACACATTGCACCCTCACACAGTACACCTGTACACATCTCATCATACATCTGGTGCCTTCTCCACTCAGGAGGCATGTTCCACATCACAGCCTGTGACACCTGTGCCCCACACATGTAGTAATGCACAGACGATGCCTTGATGTCCATTCCTGGACAAGTATGTCCATCCATGGACAAGTATGTCCGCCCTATTCCTACCTGTGTGTCGCCTATCACCACAGTGATGTGTAAAAACCGCCGTACTGCTGCTGAGAGGGCCTGTGCATGTTCCCAAATCACTGTGGGAGTGCTGCCGTATGTGTACCCATCGTGATGGCGAGCGTACAGGCATTTGTACGGTCCGTAGCACTACGAGTACGCATACGCGTGCAGACCCATAGTGGTACGGACCGTACACTCGCATGTACGCTCACTATCACTATGGGTCTGCATGCGTATGCGTACCCGTAGTGGTACGGACCGTACACTCGCATCTAAGCTCACTATCACTATGGGTCTGCACGCGTATGCGTACCCGTAGTGGTACGGACCGTACACACGCATCTACGCTCACTATCACTATGGGTCTGCACGCGTATGCGTACCCGTAGTGGTACGGCCCGTACACTCGCATCTACGCTCACTATCACTATGGGTCGGCACGCGTATGCGTACTCGTAGTGATAGTGAGCGTAGATGCGAGTGTACGGTCCGTACCACTACGGGTACGCATACGCGTGCAGACCCATAGTGGTACGGACCGTACACTCGCATGTACGCTCACTATCACTATGGGTCTGCACGCGTATGCGTACCCGTAGTGGTACGGACCGTACACACGCATCTACGCTCACTATCACTATGGGTCGGCACGCGTATGCGTACTCGTAGTGATAGTGAGCGTAGATGCGAGTGTACGGTCCGTACCACTACGGGTATGCATACGCGTGCAGACCCATAGTGATAGTGAGCGTAGATGCGTGTGTACGGTCCGTACCACTACGAGTATGCATACGCGTGCAGACCCATAGTGATAGTGAACGTAGGCATGCATGTACGGGCCGTTGCCATGCATTTGGGGTGCCCTAGGGCCCCGAAACGCACCGTACCTGTGTGTGATGCTCCAAATTACATAGGGGACAAGTATTAAGGCCTACATGCATGCTGGTTGTCATGGAGACCAAGTTCAAATTTCGAAATTGTTCTGGAAGGTGCACAGCAGAAGTCAGTTGGAATTCTTCTACTTTGTTGCAATGTGTTTGTGGGGCTGACATCATGCAGGAGAATGAAACCGATAGAGAACCCACAGACTGCTAGGTTTGAAGGGATTGGTGGAAACATAGGATGCAAATATGAGTGACCAATCACTCTGTACTCCTGTGCATGAGACTGGGCAGAAGGGCACATATAAGGCAGCCAGGTCCCATGAGGGAGCACTTGCCTGCACATCTTTGCATTCGTCGACCCAGCTGCTGCTACTGATTCCCTGGAACCATGTCAAGGGCTGTGGAGAGGACACAGCCATTCACCCTGGAGGAGAACATGGCTCTGCTGGATGTGATCCTCCCACAGTACTCCATGCTGTATGGGCGACCAGGGTATCAGGTGAGTGCATAGGCCACTGCCACAGACTGTCCCTATGTTGTGACTGTGACTTCTGCCATTGCGTCCAGGTGTAACACACATGCCATGTACTGTCGGGGGGGTCCCGGGGGGGGGTGCCTGATGTCTCCCAGCAGTGCCCTGAGACAGGAGGGGTGTGTGCAGAGTCCTCCCAGCAGTGCCCTGAGACAGGAGGGGTGTGTGCAGAGTCCTCCCAGCAGTGCCCTGAGACAGGAGGGGTGGGTGTGATGCACAGTGTGAGCCTTGATCATTGATTGTGACATTGCCATCATTCCACCTGTGTACCCACTGTGGCACGTACTGCTTTTGCCCTCACCAGGGGATGATGTCCCTATGACAAAGGTGCAATGCGTTGGCTGCATGACATGCCTTGTTGTAACCAGCTAATTTGTACCCATATGTCTCTCTGTGACATGTGGCTGGTGTATTGATGTGGTGTCACTTGTTCCTCCTCACAGGTAGGCGCCACTGCCAAGGAGCAGATCTGGCTGACCGCCGTCAGTGCCGTGAGGGGTGTGGATGGTCGGAGGCGGAGCCTGCCCCAGGTGAGGAAACGCTGGCAGGATATCCGGTGCTGGACGCGGAGGATTGCACGGCTCCTGCTGGGGGACTCACCTGAGAGCCACAAGAACCGCGGCCGCCGCCGTCTGAGCCACCTCCACAGGCGTGTGTTGCCGGTGGTCTTTCCAGACCTGGAGAGGCGCTTACAGGCGATGCAGCAGCCGGAAGGGGGTAGGTACATGTGTGTTTGTTGTGTGTCACCGGCATTTGTAAGGGCACAGTAGCATGAATTCACTGGCAGGGTTTAAAGGTGCTGTGCAGATCCTGTTTGCCCCAGTATAGCGCTGTGCCCCTGCCACCCTTCCCCTCCTTGCAATGTGTTCCCTGGTCTGTGTGTAGTCACTCCTTCACAAGGTAATGTAGGCTGGCGCTTTGTCCACGAGAACAATGACTGTAGCATCATGTGTGGGGGTGGTGTGTAACAGGTTGTGGGACCTTGCCTGTGCACTGTCAAGTTCACTGCATGTGGGTTCCATGTCAGTTGGCACTGATGCTGACTCCAGACATGGGAGTTGGTCTCTCATGTGTCATGCCTTACAGCGCGCATGTCCTATGTAGTGGCCTGTGACATGATGTGCATGAGTGTGCGATACACATAGTGCAGGGATGGTGACGTGTGTTGCAGTCATTACCATTCAGTAGCATGTAGTTGCGTGCCCACTACTGTCCCCTGGGGCACCTTTTCCTCAGTGGTGTATGTGTCATCATAAACGTGGCCAATCTCAGTGTCCACAGCGTAGGTTGTGCTCTGTGCCATTGTCCCCTGTCACCATGTATATAGACGTGCTATTTTGTACAGGTGTCCACTGTGCAGCCTGACCTGATTGTCCTTCTTCATACTCACAGTTGCCAGTGCCTGTGTGTCTTTTTATACTCATCTGAGGATGGGCACTGGTACCTCATTATTTGTACAGACGCACCTTGGCTGTTTGGCGTCCAATCTTGCTTTTTGCCTGCCCCTGTGTGTATCACCCAGACTATGAGATGTTGGTGCCACCTGTGTCACAACAATTTGCCTCGTGTAGGGTCTTGTTGGGGCGGGCAATGCCTATGTGTTAACTCCTGATTTCCACTTGCTGGGTCTGGGCAGTGTGTGATGTGTCTGGACACACACGCAATGCGCAGTGACCGAGTCATGTTGTGCATGTTTTCAGCATTACCTATGCAGCATGTGTCTCAAGTTCATGGATATGCTCCCTGGTCATCGGTATTTTCGCCAACGCTGTGTGGTGCAGATGCAGTGCTGGATTGTCCCCAGGGCCTGGGTGCTATGTCAGACTCCGTTTCCTGTGTTTAGCTATTGTCTCATGCTCTCCATGGTATTTCAGTGGCATGGTGGCTCAACCAACTGTGTGTTTCATGCCCTACATCGGTACCCTGTTCAGTAGATGTTAGGGATCTTCCTTTTCAGGCCATGCAATGTTACATATGTAGATTGGACTCATGTGACAGATGTGTACAGGTGTCTGATTAATTTCTGTCTCTCCACCCTGCCCACAGCATCGTCGGGGGACACAGAGGGAGACATGGACACAGACCAGGCGGAGGGACCGAGCACCAGTGCCAGCCGTGACATCGGGTCTGGCACATCGAGTGGGACAGAGGCGGAGGAGAGTGTGGCCGAGGACCTGTCGACTGGCACATCAGACTACGAAGCTGACAGGTCCGAGGAGGATGTCTCCGAGTGGGCGGAGGCTGCACCAGCAGCTGACAGCGGAACAACACCTCGCACCGCCCCCTCAGTTTCCACCAGCCGCCTCCCACTTGCTCGTGTCCCTTCCCAGCGTGCCCGGTCACAGCATGTCTCCTTCCTGCCAGGCACCGCACCCCCTGCCCCTGTCTCCACTGCTGCCGCCAATGCAGAGTCTGTGGACATCCAGCGGCAACTGCAGGTTGGTCAGGCTGCGATCCTTAATGTCCTCCATGCCCACGGCAAAACCCTCACCAACATCGAGGCTTTCTTGGAGGGCATTCATTCATCGCAGGCTGACCAACGCAACTTGCTGAGGTCCATAGACTCCACACTGACTGCAGCAGTGGGTCTCCTGCAGCGCGACCTCCCCCCACCTACCCCTGCCCCATCCACACTTCCCACTCCCATGCCTGTCCCACGTACACCCAGACGTCGGCATGCACCCACATCAACGGACACAGCACCACACCAGCAGGGAAGGTCCACCGCACTCCTCCTGACATGCACACACAGGGTGAGGTAGGCACACCCACTGGGTCGGGGGGCAAACGTGTGACACGCAGCCATAGTGGGAGTCCGCATTCCACCCAGTCCACTCCCTCCAAATCCCCTCCCCTCAGCTCTCCTGGCCACATCTCCCCCAAGGACTCCTTCATGGCCGCTCTGTCCCTGAGCCCCACAGTTACACCACCACGCAAGCAGTCAAGGAGGTCCCCGGTCAGGGTGGTTGAGTCTCCCCCCCTGTCTCCACCCTCCCCCGGTGGCGCTGCGACCCATCCCTCTGACCCCCCCCCTCCTTGGGGCCTGAGGTCCCTTCGGGTGCAGGGGACTCCCTGGAGGACCTTGCAAAGGTGTGTAGTGCCATCCTGGCCTCCGCCTTTGGCACTGACCCACCCCCTGTGGTGGAGTCCTCCATCCCTGCACCCACAATGCCGCCCCTTTGCCCTGATGTCCCTGCGGTGCCTGTTGCTTCCCCCCCCCTGATGCCCTCACCAGTGTGGAAGACGATGCCATTTGACTGTGCAGGCAAGGTAGGGGACACGCATCCCACTGTGTCCCCCATCCAGCTGAGAATCATTGACTGCCCTATGGGCTTTGTGAAGATTGAACTGCCTGCGATCCACGGACATTGTGCTCATGCTGAATAAAGCTTAATTTTGTTTTCATTATCACACTACTGCTATGCTGGTGTTGGTGTTGGTGGGGCTGCTACATGGTTTTGGGTGGTGTGTAAGGGTTTGGGTGTGTGGGATATGTAGTAGTGTACTGCTCATTGGTGGGACCCTGTGATCTGTGTGCCATCACAAGGTGTTGGCTAACTTTCTTTGTTCATGTAAGCAGTTACTGCATGGTGCTTTTGTCCCAGGGTGTATTCCTTCCTCTGTGTACCCAGCTTTCTTCCCTGCAGGGTGTTCCCAATGTTTAGGGCAGAGCTGTGTCTACATGAGCTGTGTGTGTGACGGAGCCCTTCTACTTTGGCCATGCATGCAGGGCCATGTCTCCACCTGCAACAATCGTGGCATCCTTGGTGATCACTGTACTTGTGTGTGGAGTCTGACATGAGTTCATGGGGACATGTTCCCTTGTAGCCAGTATGCATGTGGATAATTCTGGCCTCACACACATGTGTTACACCCCTCCTGTCTCAGGGCACTGCTGTTAGTGATAGGCACCCACCCCTCCTGTCTCAGGGCACTGCTGGGAGGACTCCACACCCACCCCTCCTGTCTCAGGGCACTGCTGGGAGTAATAGGCACCCACCCCTCCTGTCTCAGGGCACTGCTGGGAGGACTCCACACCCACCCCTCCTGTCTCAGGGCACTGCTGGGAGTGATAGGCACCCACCCCTCCTGTCTCAGGGCACTGCTGGGAGGACTCCACACCCACCCCTCCTGTCTCAGGGCACTGCTGGGAGGACTCTGCACACACCACTCCTGTCTCAGGGCAATGCTGGGAGTGATAGGCACCCACCCCTCCTGTCTCAGGGCACTGCTGGGTGGACTCTGCACACACACCTCCGATTTCAGGATATGTACGCTTGGAACATACACGGTGGGGGTACGCTCAATGCATTTGAGGTGAGGGTACGAGTCTACTTACACTGGTGTGGTGGGGGTACGCTCCATGCATACGCGGGTGAGGGTACGGGTCGAACTTACACTGCTGGGCCGGGGGGTACGCTCCATGCATACGCGGGTGGGGGTACGGGTCGTACTTACACTGTTGGGGTGGGGGGTACGCTCCATGCATACGCGGGTGGGGGTACGGGTCGTACTTACACTGTTGGCATGGGGGGTACGCTCCATGCATACGTGGGTGGGGGTACGGGTCGTACTTACACTGTTGGGGTGGGGGGTACGCTCCATGCATACGCGGGTGGGGGTACGGGTCGTACTTACACTGTTGGGGTGGGGGGTACGCTCCATGCATACGCGGGTGGGGGTACGGGTCGTACTTACACTGTTGGGGTGGGGGGTACGCTCCATGCATACGCGGGTGGGGGTACGGGTCATACTTACACTGTTGGCATAGGGGGTACGCTCCATGCATACGCGGGTGGGGGTACGGGTCGAACTTACACTGTTGGGCCGGGGGGTACGCTCCATGCATACGCGGGTGGGGGTACGGGTCGTACTTACACTGTTGGGGTGGGGGGTACGCTCCATGCATACGCGGGTGGGGGTACGGGTCGTACTTACACTGTTGGCATGGGGGTACGCTCCATGCATACGCGGGTGGGGGTACGGGTCGTACTTACACTGTTGGGGTGGGGGGTACGCTCCATGCATACGCGGGTGGGGGTACGGGTCGTACTTACACTGTTGGGGTGGGGGGTACGCTCCATGCATACGCGGGTGGGGGTACGGGTCGTACTTACACTGTTGGGGTGGGGGGTACGTTCCATGCATACGCGGGTGGGGGTACGGGTCGTACTTACACTGTTGGCATGGGGGGTACGCTCCATGCATACGCGGGTGGGGGTACGGGTCGTACTTACACTGTTGGGGTGGGGGGTACGCTCCATGCATACGCGGGTGGGGGTACGGGTCGTACTTACACTGTTGGCATGGGGGGTACGCTCCATGCATACGCGGGTGGGGGTACGGGTCGTACTTACACTGTTGGGGTGGGGGGTACGCTCCATGCATACACGGGTGGGGGTACGGGTCGTACTTACACTGTTGGGGTGGGGGGTACGCTCCATGCATACGCGGGTGGGGGTACGGGTCGTACTTACACTGTTGGGCTGGGGGGTACGCTCCTTGCATACGCGGGTGAGGGTTCGAGTCGTACTTACACTGTTGGGGTGGGGGGTACGCTCCATGCATACGCGGGTGGGGGTACGGGTCGTACTTACACTGTTGGGGTGGGGGGTACGCTCCATGCATACGCGGGTGGGGGTACGGGTCGTACTTACACTGTTGGGGTGGGGGGTACGCTCCTTGCATACGCGGGTGAGGGTTCGAGTCGTACTTACACTGTTGGGGTGGGGGGTACGCTCCATGCATACGCGGGTGGGGGTACGGGTCGTACTTACACTGTTGGGCTGGGGGGTACGCTCCTTGCATACGCGGGTGAGGGTTCGAGTCGTACTTACACTGTTGGCATGGGGGGTGCGCTCCATGCATACGCGGGTGGGGGTACGGGTCGTACTTTCACTGTTGGGCTGGGGGGTACGCTCCATGCATACGCGGGTGGGGGTACGGGTCGTACTTACACTGTTGGGCTGGGGGGTACGCTCCTTGCATACGCGAGTGAGGGTTCGAGTCGTACTTACACTGTTGGCATGGGGGGTGCGCTCCATGCATACGCGGGTGGGGGTACGGGTCGTACTTTCACTGTTGGGGTGGGGGGTACGCTCCTTGCATACGGGGTGGGGGTAGGGTCCGTACATATCCGTGCCCACGCTATGTGATGCTTGTGCGGCCCGTACCCAGGCCTTTGCCACGTGGGTGCGATCCGTCCCGCCATTGTTGGGGTGACGTGTGTGGGCGTGGTCCGACTCGTACCCACGCTCTTCAGGCGTGGGTACGGGACGTACCTGTCTGGTTGTGTTGCCGGTTCGCGTGGTGACGGACTTCCGTTGTGGCGGTCGCTGGCTTATCAGGACACGCCCCCACCCCCTCGTGGTGACCAGGGCATGGGAGTCAGGTATGTCCAGGCCATGTGTGGTGTGTGACTTATGTGGTTGTTTTGTGGCCTGCCCTGGTCCTGCCACCCCCACCCCACCCCACTTTCCCCCCTCCCTTAGTTATTCTGACCTTCTGCGGCGTCTGCGTCGTAACCTGTAGAGGAGGTGGACTGCTATGAGGGCAGGGATGACTCGTAGGTTCGGGTCCATGTCTGTCCGTCGCGTACTGGTACTCCTTGCTCGCGTCGTCCTGTCGCGTACGGGTCCTCCTTGATCGCGTCGTCCTGTCGCGTACGGGTCCTCCTTGGTGGCGTCGTCCTGTGTGTCCGTCACGTACTGGTCCTCCTTGTTCGCGTCGTCGTCTGTCCGTCGCGTACTGGTGGTCCTTGTTCGCGTCGTCCTGATTTCCCGGCAGTTTTTGGCTGCCGCAAAATATTCACCGTGCGGGGTGACGTCGGTGCGAATCGTGATTCCTGGGTCGTGAATGGCTGGCTGCGAGCGTCCCGACGTCAGGTCGGCGCTTTCCCGGATCGCATTGGTTGGTGTTTTTTGGTTCGGTCGGGCTTTTTTACTATTCGTACGGTAATGGTGTACCCGTGCGAATCGTGATTCCTTGTTTGTAAAAATTGACGACCGGGTACGCGTCGGACGGAGATTATGCTCCGTCCGACGGTTCGTACCCGGTTTTTACCGGATCGTGATCGGCACCCAAGTCTGTGCACATGATGGACTAGCAGAGATCGCAATGAGGACAGACAATTTAAAGCAAGAAAAAAAAAAAACAAGACAGACCACTGAAGAGACCCTTAAACCATTCAAACTGGTACGATATGCACAGCACGAATCCCCTGCCGGACAATCTACCAAGCCACTCTCATCTTAAACGATAACTGGAGTAGGACTACCCCCCTCAAAATAGCCGTTTAAGGGCTATTTGCCTAGAGAGTCCAGATACTCCTTCGCTTTAATTTCTGAAGCGAAGAATAGAGTCCTGCCTTCATTAATTATTTTTAACTGGGCTGGATTTATCAGGAAGGCTTGGATCTTCTTAACCTGAAAAGGTTTGATCATCTCCCTCATTCGCCACCTTCGCTCTACGGTCGTATGGCAATAGTCAGGACGCACGAAGAATGAGACCCCTTCGCTACTTCTCCTGGCATCTGGTCTCTCCTTTTCTGCGATGGACTGTCTCAGGATAAAGTTGCCGAGAAATATCAACACAGCTCTAGGTTTGTCGCCTTCCTTCGCATTCCTGCGAAGTTTAAAGGGGGTGCGGTGGACTCGTTGTAGCTCGGTAGACCAATTCCAGTTAGAGAGCTCTGGAAATGCTTGCTCGAAGAGTTTGATGATATATGCCCTTATATCAGAGCCCTCGACCCCCTCCGCGATTCCCAATACCCTCAAGTTGTTCCGGCGGAGCCTATTCTCCATCTCCTCCAGTTTCCACTGAAGATCGACCACCTGAGAGCAGTGAGCATTAACCTTGCTGGTAGCTTCAGCTACCTCGGTCTCCGTTGTTACAACTCTCTCCTCCAGATTCGAGACTCTGTCCCCAATGTTGGCACAGACCTTAGAGAGTTTCCTAACCCCGCCCTGCATCTTCCTCATTGCAGCCTGAGCTTTGCGATTATCCTGGCGGGTCTCTTCTCTATGTGCGATTATCTCTTGATGTATTGTCTCCAAGAGCGACAGATGAGTAACGTCCATACTGGGGCTTCCCTGGAGAGCCAAGGCGGGAGAGTGATCCCAGCTTAGTTCACAATGGGGGTGGCTCTGAACCTGACTCCTCGCGGCTACGGGAGGTCTTAACGCTGTTGCCGGCAAATCTAGTTCTGAGTTGCTCTCTGAATCTCTCTCAGAATCTAAATAGGAACTGCGTCCATCATCCTCGGACCAACCGGCCCCTTCGGACACTGAAAAGAAGCATTCGCTGGGATCTTTTTCCTTTTCCTTTTCACCGAGAGGGCCTTCCAAGGCCAGGTCGAACTCAGTACTCAGGAAATCCGTATTAGCTGTGACTCCCAACTGCAACTGTAACTGTACCCTTGCATTGGCCATGTCGCCACCCTGCACGGAGATACCAGCATCGTCTGTCGTTATTTCCTGGGACAGTAACGCATTTTCAGCCTGGAGCGTCTCCTTAGTCGCCTCATTCCCCCCAGCTGGAGATTGGGCCGCGGGGTCGCCAGCCAAGATTGTGTCTTTAGCCGGATGTAGTGCAGGGGGCAGTGTCTGGTTGGAGAGTTCCTCAGCGCTAAGAGGGGAAGACCCCCCATAGTGTTCCCAGTCTTAGTCTCCTCATTTTTTGATTTAGCCGCTGGAGAAATGCTGCCCCCCCACCTCTTTAAACACCTCCTTCTCCTTCACCTTCTCCTTCTCCTTACCCGCTTTGGAGAAAATGTAGGCAATTGAGGCGATTAAGGCAGCTACCTGACGGGTTCTTCCGGTGTTCTGCTGCCTCTTTTTTGGTTGTTCTGTGGGCATATGTGTTACACGTAAGTCCTCGTTTCCCTCTGTCTCGATCTCAACTTCTTCCCACAGAGCTTTTTTCTTTTGGGGCACCATTTTTGACCCGGCCGCTGTTTTCGGAGCCATAGCTTCCTTCCGTTTCTCACCAAGCCGGTTTGATGGACCCGAGCTGCTGCGGTGACCGCTTTCTCCCTTCTGCCTAGAGCGAAAATCTGCTCCACTCCGCCTGGACTCTACTCCGCTCCGCTGCCTCAGGACCGGACTCCGCCCTCCTATGCTCCCGCGGAGTCTGTGGCCAGACGAGAGAGCCGAGACTGCGAACACCACTGTCCGGGCAAACTGTTTCAAAGGGCCGTGGCAAGTAAGTGCTATCAGCATCCCAAAATTAGAGTAATATTCCTGGCTTCGAGAGATCTGTATCTGTGCAATCTAATTTTCCGTTGGTCTCATTTTCCTTCCCTTGCCCTCACTGCTCCGCTGCAACGGCCGCTACGCAGCCGCCATCTTGCTTCTCCCTCCCGGGTAGTAATTTAATTCTAATGAAGTAATTATTAATTTTATTTTTGTGTATTGATAATTAATGTATTTTTATTAATTATTAAGTGGAAATTATTTATTTTAATAATTGATATTTTTGGGTATTGAAAATTAATTATTTCTTAGTTATTCATTGGTAATTACTTTTTAATAATTATTATGTTTTGATATTGAAAATTAATTTATTGTTAAATAAATTTTATTTGGTAATTCATTTTTAATAATGATTATTTATTGGCATTTATCATTAATTTTTTGTTAATTACTAATTGGTAATTATTTTTTAGTAATTATTTATAGGTATTGAGAATTAATTTATTGTTATTTAGTAATTAAAACATTATTTATTTTACAACATTCTTTTAATTCTAAGTAGGTTATTTTTAACCCCTACGCTATCCAACACTTTCCCTACCGTTGCACTCACTGGAGTGGGAACAGTAGTTTTAACCCTACGCTATCCAACACTTTCCCTACTGTTGTACTCACTGGAGTGGGAATAGTATTTTTTGCCCCTAGGCTATCCAACACTTTCCCTACTGTTGCACTCACTGGAGTGGGAATAGTAATTTTTAGCCCTATGCTATCCAACACTTTCCCTACTGTTGCACTCACTGGAGTGGGAAGAGTAATTTTTGCCACTACTTTATCCTACACTTTCCCTAATGTTGCACTCACTGGAGTGGGAATAGTAATTTTTACCTTTACGCTATCCAACACTTTCCCTACTGTTGCACTCACTGGAGTGGGAATAGTAATTTTTAACCCTACGCTATCCAACACTTTCCCTACTGTTGCACTCACTGGAGTGCGTATATTAATGTTAACACCTACGCTATGGAACATTTACACTACTGTTGCACTGTTTGGAGTTGGAATAGTAATTTTATTCCCTCCACTATCTAATATTTTAGATAATGTGTATATAATTAATTTCAAAAATATTAAAATAATTTTTATTTTTTAATTTGTTACATATATTTATTTAATTTTTTATTTATATTATTGATATATGTGTATAGATGTTTTTATAATTTATACAAAAAATAAAATAATAAAGTTATTAAAATAATTATTAATACACATTAATAAGTAAGTGTATGTATTATATGTACATATTAAATGTTTTTACAAGTTATATATATAATTTATAATTTTTAAACATTTTAAAATATTTTTAACTATGTTTATTTTAATTATATGTATTATTCACTTTATTTTACGTTATTTTTTTAACTTAAAAAAACGATATTTTTAAAAACGATATTTTTGACAACAATATTTTTTTTGTTGATATTTTTGTACTTACCATGATGTAGATAGGATGTCGATATGCTTGACTTCGATATTCTTGCTGCAATATTTTTTTAGGTCGAGATTTAGTCAGCACTACAACGGGGGAAAACAACTTTGGCTGTTTTTCCCTACCTGGGCATATGAAGCATCTTTATATTGTCTCTACTTTTTATAACAATGAACTCCACCCTTGGGGCACTTAGGGCAGACCTTAGGGGTGGCTTATATATAATAAAAAGATACTTTTGGACTTTGGAAGTTCTTTTAATTCCAAAGTCCAATTTGGAGACTGATTTATTTTACAACCAGCCTGCAAGGCAGGCCTGGCTTTCAAATGGCACCAGAGACCACAGGATTACACACTTAAGTGCATTAAATCCATGGGGTCTCTAAACCTATTTGCCGTACCATATACTAGGGACTTAAAGGTAGATTGTCTTGGCCAATTATATTATACCAATTACCATACATCTTTAGAGGACAGAAAACTACCCCAGGGCCTGGTCAGTAACCACCTGTATCAGTCAACAAAAGAGGGTGATCAGGGCAAAAAAGATGACTTTCCTACAGAACTGTATTAAAACAAAACCTTATTTAAAAGGTGATCACAGACATGGTGGTCTGCCGACTTCAGCTGTCAACCATCACTGTGATGGCAACCAATCATAGTGAGTGGAAATTTGAGAACTAAATCATGAATATTGATGTGATAGTTGAGATTGTATCCCACTACGATTTGGAATTTTAGAATCGACCTATGAGTACATGAGTAGGTTGGTTTGCATAATTCTACACTGGTCACAAAAATACTGATCACAAGTTGTCACCAGTATTTTGCAACCAGTGTTTCGTACATCTAGTCCTTGAGTGGTAGTGCTTAAAGACATAAGCTGCCACTGAGAAGCTGTTCATTTCCATTCCCTGATGCAGTTAGGCCGTCCCTAGGACTTTGGGAGTAGTAAATGAGAAGTACACGGCTCATTGAGACCCACAGGAAGACACTAGGGGGCCTATCAGGATGGCGGTCAGAAAACCACCCCGACAGCCATGGAAGCGGAAAACAACCGCCCGCCGGTACCGTGGAAAAACAGGCGGCCAAATTAGGATCATCCGCCAAAAAACACTGACTGTGGCAGAACGGGGCCAAGAAAAACCACCCGTAGCGGGCGGTGATTGCCAAAACCCATCTGCGGCGTTCAGATACGCTGGGGAAAAATACCAACCCGCCGCAAGCATAGCGGAGACACCGCACGGGAAATTAGGTTATTCCCGACGGTCCCGCGATATGTTCCGCTGTCCCCGACTGCCGCGGTCGCACACTGGGATGAATGGGATACCCAGCGGAAGAGCTGCAGCATAGCCACCGCTGCGGACGATCCGTGAAAAATATGGTGGACGAAGCAAAAACCCACAGTAAGGCTAAAAAGTGCACACAGCAAACTAGCTATGCCTCCCAAATACACAAAACACACCCCAATGACACAACCACATGGAAAAAAGAAAAATACATTTTCCAGGACAACACACACACCACACCTGACAGCAATACCCCATTTGAACACACCCACATAGCTGAGTAGAAAACCAGCTCCTTCCCTGACCACAACCCTTTGCAATATTCCAAGACTGAAGGCCACCAACCCTCACAACAAAAGATAGGCAAAGCAACACACCAGCAGTACTCGCACCACATACAGCACCACCACCACTTCCACACCTGCACCACTAACCCCCTGCACATCACACACCATACACATCACAACCACACCCACCACTCACACCCCTGCACCCACAACCATTTTGCACTTGGCAACACATAAAATGCCCAAATTCACAGAGAGTGAGTTGACAGTCATGGTAAATGAGATAGTCAGAGTGGAACCACAACTGTTTGGTAGCCTGGTCCAACAGACACCATTAGCCACAAGGACACAAATGTGGGCAAGGATAGTCCAAAGGGTTAATGCAGTAGGGACCACCCCAAGATCCAAAAAGGAGATCATGAAGCGGGGGCATGATATGAAGAGGGTTGTCAAAGAGAGGAGAAGCAAGAACCGTGAGCTGGGTCTGAGGACTGGCGGTGGCCCTCCCATTCCACCAAAACCATTCACACCATGGGAGGAGAAGGTGCTTGCCATACTGCATCCAGAGAGTCTCACAGGAGTAGTTGGAGGAGTGGAGGCTGGTAAGTACAAACAAATGACTACCACCACACTGACATGTACTGTCTTGCACAACTACAAAGCTACACCACCTAAGACAAATTCCATTCATCTGCACCACGCTCTCACAAAAACATGTCTCACAGATCCAACATCCACTCACTCCCATCCACCCCAAACGTAGCTAGCAACATTACCATGGGGGCTTCTGTACAGGCAGCCAGCACTATAACTCCCACCATGCCCCCTGGCCCACACCTCAGCAGGATGGAGCCCTCCCTCCACCCCACCCAGAAGCAGTTGGAATCCATTGCAGTACACCAAACAAATTTACAGGTAGGTAGCCATCTTCTCCGGGGAGGGTGTATGGGGGTGGGAGGCCTGTACCACTACTCCCACCATGCCCCCAGCCCACACCTCAGCAGGATGGAACCCTCCCTCCACCCCACCCAGAAGCAGTTGGAAGCCATTGCAGTACACCAAACAAACTTACAGGTAGGTAGCCATCTTCCCTGGGAGGGTGTATGGGGGTGGGAGGCCTGTACCACTACTCCCACCATGCCCCCTGGCCCACACCTGAGCAGAATGGAGCAGTCCCTTACCCTACTCAGAAGCAGCTAGAAGCCATTGCAGTACACCAAACAAACTTACAGGTAGGTAAACATATCATTCGGTCTTATAACACCACTGAGCAGGATGTAAGCCTCCACCACGCACACACAGATGTGTCACATCACAAAGCCAAATGCGAGCACGTAACAGGCAAGTAGCCAGTACGTGCACCCACACATTTGTCACAAAAGAAATGGTGCCTAATAACAACACCAGTCCTCCCATTGCACAAATATGCACACCGACCCCACTGCCACGCAGGGTGCACACAGGTAAGCTAAGGAAACTGTCACAGCTACCAAAGTGTGACACACCAATGCACATGTAGAAGAAAGTCTGGGCACAAGCATGCACAGCACCTATTGACGTGCATCGCCATGGGGCAAGTGCAACACGGACCAATTCGTGAAATAAGAAAGCATGTGTGATGGTATCAATCAAGTTATGCACATGACAGGACAAAGGTATGCAGGAGATGACAATGGCCAGTCCATGGCCAGATGTGACGTCTGCCAGGTCAGACAAATCAACAAAGAGATCTCAGTGAAAAACATGTTGTGCTAGTCCCTAGATGGCAACAGGTCCCTATAATCATAAATTATACACGGGTCGCATGGGATGCATTGACACCTCACACCATGGACAAGTAATGCATGTACCACTGCATCATGTCAGGAAGCACAGTAGTGCACATAGGAAACAATGTGATGAACAGACAATTGTGCAGTGTACAAACAGTGAATGACACACAGCTAACACAAAGCTTGCGGGGTGCACTACAATGATCATTTCCCATCTGATCCGCAGGTGACCAAGAACTCACTGCAGAGAACAACACCAGCAACCTGAAGAGCCAGTCTCCCCCCCGGTACATGGACTCTCGGATGTTGACTCCCAGGATTCTCTGGACGATGAGCTTGAAGCCGACCCATCTGGTGTGCCAGGGAGCAACAGGTCCCAGGACGCCATCGTCCCTCCCACCACATCTGCGGCAATAACAACTTCACTGCAGACCCCTGCTGTTACGGCCTGTGCGGCCACTGCTACCACCACCACAAGTGCTGCCTGCAACACCCTTCCTGTCCCAGAGGACGACCTCCCCACACCACAGACTGAGGAGGGCAGAGAGAGGATGCGGGTGCCCGCAGTGGTGAGGCAACAGGTCCATGGCAGCAGGGTTGGTGGGAGGGGAAGGGTCACCTACAGACACAAGGAGGATGGGACCCAATCCCTAGAACACATCACCAGAGTCCTTGGCACATATGAACGGGCCCAGGGACAAACCAGCCGGTCGGAAGAACTGTCACACAAGCTCATCCTACTGATGAGATCCATCGACACCCACATGGGACAAATTGTGGACCTCTTGGGCCAGCAAGTGGCAGTACTGAGGGACAGGCCTGCGCCACAACCAACACCTCCACCTCCCTCTGGTGGGCCGCAGGATGACAGTTCACCATCCTCCCCTGCACCCACAGAGAGGGGTGAGTCTTCAGACCCCACAGGCCCTGCAGCAGGGTCCCCCCCTGCCAAGCGACGAAGGGGCTGTCCTAAGAAGACCCTGGGAGTATCTGGAGGCAAAGCTCCTGCCAAACGCCAGTCACGGAGCCAGCCCTGATGGCAACCGTCTTCACCACTGCATTGACATTTTGGACTGTCCTTCCCCACACTGCCTTGTGAATGGCATCTGTCTGTTGGACTGGGTCATCACATCAATGTGGTGACTACTCGATAATCTCATTTACCATAACTGTCAACTCACTCCTCCACCACCACCTCAATGGAAATGTACACCCCCTCACATGTCACCATTGCAAATAAGAAATCCTTACACACATGTTGTTGTGCTTGCTCCATCTTTATTGCAGGATGTACAGTCTTCAACATGATCACAATATACCAGGAGTATGGACTGTATGTAGGCAAGGAGAAGTTGAAGGCACCTAGGGAAACATAACAGAACAACATTCACTGGTCTGGGTGGGGCATCACAGACATCACACAGCATCTACTATCAAGATAACCCAACATGCATACGTCACAATGGGCAACAAGTGTCAACATACATGTCCTGTAGATGTTACCAAATGACCTGTCCCAGAAACATTGCCAACCACTGCTGAGTCTACAACTAGCTGCTGTTATAATTCTCACATACCCCTTCATGACAACAGCATATCAGCAGACAATGGGTATGTTAAACATTCTCACCCACCTTCAAGTGAAGTAGCAGGTGATGAGCTGTTTACGCAGGTCAACACCTTCCTCCTCTCCACTGTCCTCATCACTGGACACGGGTTAGTTTGCAGGCTGGGGCCTTGGGTCTTCACCATCATCCAGGAGCAGGGGAATCTCCTTGCGAATGGCTAGGTTGTGGAGCATGCAGCATGCCACTACAATCTGACACACCTTCCCGGCCGAGTATGCCAGTGCACCTCCAGTCTTGTCCAGGCAGCGGAAACGTGACCTGAGCAGACCAAAAGTACGCTCCACCACACGACGTGTCCTCCCATGTGCCTCACTGTAGCGGACTTCAGCTGGGGTCCTGGGATTCCGCAGTAGGCTCAGGAACCAGGGACGGTTGGGATGTGCAAAGTCACCTAGGTATGACAAACACAAATAGACATTGCAATGTTGCTGAGGCACAGGGCAGCAGGCCACACACCCAGCACGCCATACGACTAGGCATACTCACTCACAATCCATGCACGCTCAGGAAGCAGATTAGCCATCAGCTGCGGCACAATGCTGTTCCGCAGGATGTAGGAGTCATGGGCCGAGCCTGGGAATTTGGCACACACGTGGGAGATGATCATATCTGCCAGACACACCACTTGCACATTTATGGAGTGGTAATGTTTGCTATTCCTGTAAATGTGCTCACTTGCCTGTGGTGGAACAAGCCCGACATGGGTGCAATCAATGGCACCAACAACATGGGGCATGTGTCCAAGGGGATAGAAGTCTCCCTTCACAGCTGGCAATTCAGCACCCCTGGGGAAATGGATGTATCTGTCCTTGTATATCATTGTGGCGGACAGTACATCACGCAGCACCATGCTGAACATCGGTTGTGACATCCCACCAGCGCTGGCCACTGTCTCTTGGAACAATCCAGTGGCAAAAAAATGCAGGGCCGCCATCACCTTATAAGTAGGAGTGAAAGCTGTTGGATATGTACGGCGAGGCTGCAGGTGGGGCTCCAACAGATCACAAAGGGTTTTAAGGGTGTCTCTATCCAGACTGCATTTCCAGATGATCGCCACAACCTCCATGTCCTCCAGCACCGTCAAGTGACAAATCAGATTTGGCCTCCTCCTATTTGAGATGAAAGTGGACACATGTCAATGCAATATATCATGAGATGGGCACAGCATCTCACGTTCTGGATGACACAACGACAACAATGACTGCCATCAAAATTGAGTTACAGACCAGCTTGCATGTAGGGACACCTTCAGCTACACAAAGGGCACACCTGTCAACTTACACAAAACAAGTACCTCAAACACCACCTTGTGAATACACATAGGGATATGGCCACATTTCACATGGGCACGCCTGAGAGTATAGCATCCAGCAAATTTGTAACAAATCAACCCCACTGTCTCCTACCTAGCTGCTGTACCTGTCACACCTTCATGCGTCATTTCAACCTAGCACACATCCACAACACAATGACCAGAGTCGGTGCAAAAATGAGGAATGTGTGCATGAGCAGACATAGGAGGCCATGCAAAAAAGATCATCATTCATTGAGACAAGCATTGGTGTGATTGTCACTGCACCTCAACACATTGACTTGTGTACACATTGTACAGTCCAGGACAACACTGTCCTGCCTACCCGATCATCAAATCCATAAGTGACATGTGAGGGAGTACAGGCCAATCTACGAAATCACATACACAAACATGGCATGTGTAGTCACCAGTGGAGTAAATGGAACATTGGCATCATGTGCACAACGATGTGCAATTGACCATGTGGGCACTGTGCACTGTTGATGTCTGCCAGATGGCCATTGCCATTGTATGGCACCCATATCGCGGAAGCTCCCGCATGGCCTCAGCCGTGTGTCACCAGCACCCCCAATTCACACAAGTGCGGTAGTGGTAGGCATGGAGACATGTGGAAATGCCGGTTGGCATGCTCCACCGCCTGAATCGCTGTGCCTCGTGTCAATGTATGGCACCCATATCGCTGTAGCTACTGCCTGGACCCAGCGGTTTGTCACCAGCACCCCCCATTCACACAAGTGAAGTAGTGATAGGCATGGAGACATGTTGAAATGGCGGTTGGCATGCTCCACCATCTATATCGAGGTAGCTACCGCCTGGCCCCAGCGGTGTGTCACCAGAACCCCCCATTCACAAAAGTGCGGTAGTGATAGGCATGGAGACATGGGGAAATGGTGGTTGGCATGCTCCGCCATCCATATCGCGGTAGCTACCGCCTGGCCCCAGCGATATGTCACCAGCACCCCATTCACACAAGTGCGGTAGTGATAGGCACAGTTGACATACTCTGCCTCCAAAATAGCGGGAGCGCACACCAGGCCCCTGCGGTGTGTCACCGCTATGGAGCTTGCCCTAGAGCCAATGGGAACCTTGATTGCGGTAGCATGATGCAATTTTGAAGATCACGGTAGGTGTGCTGCGCCACCGCGGAGGCAGTCATTGAATGCATTTGAAAGAGGCAGACATGGACCACCAATTGCTGCAGCTTGGCACCTTTGAAACGACCCCAGGGGGCTATATATGTGTGGGAGTGAGCCTCACATTTCCAGTGCTCCCAGAGCCTGCTGTCAGAGACCCCTCACCTGCTGCTGCCTCCAGGGACTGCCGCCTGAGACCCCTCACCTGCTGCTGCATCCAGGGACTGCTGCCAGAGACCCCTCACCTACTGCTGCCTCCAGGGACTCCTGCCTGAGACCCCTCACCTGCTGCTGCCTCCAGGGACTGCTGCCAGAGACCCCTCACCTGCTGCTGCCTCCAGGGACTGCTGCCTGAGACCCCTAACCTGCTGCTGCCTCCAGGGACTGCTGCCTTAGACCCCTCACCACCCAATTCTGCCGCTGTTGTCACATGTCCACAGTGATGACAAGGACAGAGAAGATCTGTGCCAGTCTCTTCTCGAGCGAGGAGCTGGAGGTCCTGGTGGACGAGGTGCTCACACAGTACCCAAGGCTATATGGTGCCCCAAATGTCGTGGTGAGTCCTCAACAGTGGGGGGGGGATAAGGCAGGGGGGCACACATGTAGTTGGACTGATGCAGTATGTGCCTGGGAGTGTGGGGTTGTATCATGCACTGCCTGACATGCTGTCTCCAGCGGGAAGGTGTGTGTACCCAATGCCGCAGGTTTCCCTGCCTGCACATGTATGTATGAGTTTCCTGTGTTGTTTTGTCAGCCATACAGTGATGCAGAATGTTGTTCATGCAGGAGTCAGGACAGTGATTGCTTGACTGAATGGCTGTGTGCCCCTGTAGTCCATCTCAGTGTGAGCCCACCTGTCCAGCACAGTCCCCGCCCACAAAGACAAGGACACATCACTTCACTTACAGAGTATTACATCAGTCTTTTCACATTGCACTCCAGCTATGGGCCATCTCAGCACTGTAGATTGCACACAACCGGCCTTGTGAAGAGGATTTTGGATTTGTGAAATCATGTCCCTCAATGTGACATCCATGACACAGTTATCTATTCACAGGGCAGGGACATTGAGGGCTGTGCAGTCTTGGACACAGTGAGTGTAACCCCAAACACAGGTTGATATGTGATGTATGTGTTGCTCAACCCACCAATGGACTGGAGATGCGGGCAGGCTACATAGGTGTTTCAGTGCTGGCATCCTGCATGTGTGTGAGATGTCTAGAGACTGTGTTCCTCCTCACACCTGCATGCATTTACATCAGCTTTTCCCATGCAAATGTACCATGTGAGATGTACTCTAGTCTCTGATAGACATATCGTTGGATATGTGATGAGTTTATATCTTGCTGCTATACTGAGAAATGTCAGTACATAACACTGTGTCACTGATCATTTCCCCCTCTTGTCTCCCATACCTGCAGCTCAAGG
Source organism: Triturus cristatus (assembly GCF_964204655.1). NCBI lineage: Eukaryota > Metazoa > Chordata > Amphibia > Caudata > Salamandridae > Triturus > Triturus cristatus. The sequence goes on from NC_140583.1 coordinate 887,104,333, forward strand.
TACACCAGCGTAAGCCCGTGTGGAGGGCTATTGCAGCGAAGGTGCGAGCTCTGGAGGTCTCAAACCAACGGCGCACCCACTGCCACAAGAGGTGGGACGACATCAGCCAGCTGGCAAAGAATGTGGCGGAGATGACCTTGGGGCTGTTTCCTCGCACTGGGCGTTTGGCACGGCGCAGCATGGCATGACTAATGGGGCGCATCTTGGTGGTGACACAGCCTGAGCTGGATGCACGTTTGAAGGAGCATCAGGAGCAAGCCAGGGGTGAGCATTTGGGGAGGGTGACTTTGGCTGGGAGTGGATGCATGTGTACAGAGCCTGTGCCAGTGCTGGACTATGTGATGTTGGTAGTGTGATGCAGTGGCATGTAAGCGGCTGTTGTGCTGGGTGCCGGTGTCTTGCAGTTGCCCTACCTGTACTTACAAAGGTGATTTGGGTGCTGTGCATTCCCATTGCATTCTGAGTTGTGCTCTTCAGGTTACTTCTGCATTGGGGTAGTCTTGGGAATCCCATGGGAGGGAACGGCAGTGTGCCCGATCTGACTGTGCCTTCATCAATGCGTCCATTGCATGCACCCAGATTGGGGAGGCCTAGACATCTGACAACAATGTGCACCAGTCTTTGGGCCCCAAAGTACTACATTGTGGGTGGCATGGGCTAATGGCCATTGTGGACTGTCATGTTGTAGTCTGTGTCTGTGTTGTCCCCTCCTTTTCCATCCAGATCTGTCAGTGGCAACAAGTAGTGTGCCCCCATCATGTCCCTAGGTGTGCTCAGAGCTAGTTGTGTGTATGGTTGAACAGAGCAACAAGCAGGGTGGTGTGCTGTGTGGTCATAACATGGCTCATTCATGCCTGAATGTTCAGTTTCCACACACTGTTTGAGTCTATATAGTGAGTTGGCATGATGTGATTGCACAGCGTGGTGTGCAACATGTAGATTTGGTAATCTTTTGTTATGCATTGCTTGCATATATTTGTTCTGTTGCTGCCACTGACCTGACCCTACATCTCTCTCTCATACAGCATCTCCTGAGGTCACGGAGGGACAGAAGACGGACACCAGTGGGGGTGAAACTAGCACAACAGCTGCACAGGAGCCCAGTGACACAGATGTCACCAGCGCATCAGAGGGGGACAGGAGTCTGCTGGAGGAATCCCAGCCTGAGACGCAAAGCACTACATCATCTGATGCCAGGGGGGATGCATCCATGTTGACGGGCACAGGGAACGGGGACTCTGCATCGTCTTCCACCACACAGCGGCCAGTGTCCACCCTCCCAGCCACTTCCTCTGGTGCTGCCCGTATCCGCCTCAGTAAGAGGGGAAGAGTGTCCTTCACCTCTGGCACCACTGCCCCTGCCCCTGTCCCCCCTGCTGCCATCAGTGCTGAGTCTGTGGACCTTTTGCAAGAGCTGTGTGTAGGCCAGACAGCTCTCCTCAAAGCCTTCATTGACCACAACAAAAAATTGGCCCAGATGGTTGCTTTCAAGGAGGGCATACATTCAGACATGGGTGGGCTGCACCGGACTGTCCAGGCTTTGTCCTCAACAGTGATGTCTGCCCTTCAACAGGCACATACTCACAGTCCAGCTCCGTTCCCTTTGTCAACCACCCTGGCAGTGGCCATGTCTGATGATAGTGACCATGGTCCACATACATCAAAGTCACGATACGGCACATGAAGCACACAGCAGCAGCAACCCAAGCGGTCCCGGGCGCAGACACCATCCCCACAGAAGACCAAAGCCACCCCAGAACGCAGAGATAAAAGCCCGTCAGGCAACACCAGGGACAAGAAACAAAGCAGCAGACCTCAGGCACACATGCCTCAGTGGCATCCCCATCCAAGGACTCTCCTGCCCCTAAAGCATCTCGCAATGAGAAGCATACAGTTTCTGTGCCCACCAAGGAGGTGGTGCATGCCAAGGGTACACCTAGGAAGGGCTCCACGGCAGATTCACCCACCACCTCGACTCCCATTCCAAGCCCAGTGAAGCAGGGGAAAGAGGGCACTGTAGAGGTGACACCTAGTAAGCAGGGGAAGGGTGGCAGAGGTGAAGCCAGACAAAGCAGGGGTGCAGCTTTGGTGGTAAGTGTTCCTGTTGTGTCCACACCACTTCCCATTGATCCAGAGTCAGTCAAGCCATTTTGGATCCCCAAGAAGTGGAAAGGCACCCCTCCACAATCTCCCAGCCACACCATGTCTCCCGTCTGCATGACTCCGCCTCCACGTGCCACTACACCACTTGGTGCAAGGAGCCCTCCGGCTTGCCAAGCCACTGATAGCTCTACCTCAGCTGGTCTGCTCTCTCCCTGGTCAAGTGCCCTGACAGTCCCCGAGACACACCCAGCTCCCAGTCCACCTGACAGCCAAGTCTGAGTGTTAGTCACCCTCACACACCTGTCTCTCACACACATAGGCCTGTACTGCACATTGTTACCCACTGACTGTGTTGCTCACCATGGAAAGGTACAGTTGTACACATTCCCAGTGCAGCTTCTCATGGACATGCTCTACACTTAGCCCTGGCCACTGGCCTTGTTGTTCACTGCTGTTTTTCCCTTGCCTGTGCAGCTTCTCATGGACATACTCTGCACTTAGCCCTGGCCACCGGTCTTGTTGTTCACTGCTGTTTTGCCCTTGCCTGTGCAGCTTCTCATGGACATACTTTGCACTTAGCCCTGGCCACTGGCCTTGTTGTTCATTGCTGTTTTGCCCTTGCCTGTGCAGCTTCTCATGGACATGCTCTGCACTTAGCCCTGGCCACTGGCCTTGTTGTTCACTGCTGTTTTGCCCTTGCCTGTGCAGCTTCTCATGGACATAATCTGCACCCTGGACTGGCCACTGGCCTTGCTGTGTGCCGCTTGCCTGTGCAGCTTCTCATGGACATACTCTGCACTTAGCCCTGACCACTGGCCTTGTTGTTCACTGCTGTTTTGCCCTTGCCTGTGCAGCTTCTCATGGACATGCTCTGCAGTTAGCCCTGGCCACTGGCCTTGTTCTTCACTGCTGTTTTGCCCTTGCCTGTGCAGCTTCTCATGGACATGCTCTGCATTTTGTGCCTTGCTCTTCTCTTCTCATGGTGCATATCTGTTCAATATGTGTATAAAGACAGTTGCTCCTGTTGTCTATTTTGTCAGTGACCTTACTGAATAACGTTCTTTTGCTGTGTGTATATGGTTTACTGTGCCATATGGTCTGTGTGCCACTTCAACATAGTCAATGTTTGGGCTCACTTACTCTATTTTTTTCAGGGGTGACAGGGTCTTCAGTTCTTCCTGACCCAGATACTTGTAGGGGAAATGGTGTCAATTTTCAATGGAAAGCAGTTGTCATTTACTTAATTTGTTCGTGTTGGCTATATTGTACACATGTCAGTTTGGGGGGCACTGCCAGCACAGAGTGGGCTTCTGCACACAGTATTGCAGGCAGGCTGGCCAGGGTCATCATGTATGTGTATTCTTCCTTTATGTGTGCCCAGTGGTGTATGTGTGTAGTCATCTTGTGATGCCCAGTCATCCTAGTCCCATGGCTTACTTTCTATGTGTGCTCTTGGATGGTCAGGTAGTGTGCAGTGTGAAGGGGGTGAGTTTGTCGGGAGTGTTGATGTGTTCATGCCCCTGCATTGTCAACTACAAACGTGTCACCCAGGAGTTGTATGCCTGTTGTTTTGATTGTTCAGCCCTGTGGATGTGGTTGTATGCACCTGTGTGAGTTGTATGTTGTGCATTGTGCAGTGTGTTGGTGTGTCCTTGCAGTTCTGTCTGACTCCTACTTGTTGTTTTTGTCACTTGTGGGTATGCAGAGTGTGTGACTGGCAAGTCAGTGTTGTGTTTTGTTGCACATCCATGTGTCTTGGTGCTGTTTGTGAAGACTGTGCAGACCTGCTGTTCCACACTGCCATTGTGGTTGTGCTTTCTCATGCATTTCTGTCACATGGTGCCTTCTTGCCTCCAGTGTGGCATGTTGTGTGTGTTGTCATACCGTCCCCTGTCTGTGCTTCAGATGCCTACCCATTGTGGGTCTGCACTCCCTCTCTTTGTTTATAGTACACTCCTGCCATGCCCCCTACTGACATGCACTACACTTCACTTTAGTGTCAGCTGTCCCCTTGGTTCACATGTGTGTGTGCCTCCCCATCATTTCATTTGTGACACTGTGTTTTGTGGTGTAATTTTTTGCGCAGGGTCAATGTATCACTCAGGGCATTTCACCAATAGGTTGTATGTGATATTCTGGTGCTGTTTGTCAGTCAGGGTTGCTCTATGCAGTTCAACTGTGTGTGCTGCTCAATCCTCTGGTCAAGTAGTTTCCACCTTTGTGTCCCAGACTTGTGCATCTGTTGGTGTTGTGTTGGATGTATGTGTGTTGTCTGTGTTATTGCTTCACTTCCTGGGTGTGCTGTTGTCTTTGTGCTGTGCTGTATGGTGTTGTGGGGGTTGCTGTTCTGTCACTGATGTCTATGTGTGGCTGGTATGCACACACAGCTTGTTGTGCATGCACTGCTGTGTGTGTATGTTGCCTTGTCATTGCCTGGTGTGCATCCCCTGATGTCCTGCTGTGTTTGCTGTGTGATTTTTCTGCCTGTGCATCAGTTGTTTGCTTGATGTGGTTGTGTTGTTCTGTGATGGTGCACTTCTTGTCTGTGTTGTGGTATGTTGTTTGTGCATTGTTCTTGAGTGATGAGGTTGTGCACTCCTGTTGTGTCTGTGCTCCCATTGCCCTTCCACAGTTTAGCTGCACAGGGCATGTCTGTTCGTTTTGTGGTTCTGTGTGTGTTTCTGTTGGGTTATGTGTTTGTCTGTTGTTTTTGTGTAGATATTTTTCCTTGCATCCCTGTATGTGGGTGATGTTTGTGGCTACCCCCAGGGTGTGATTGTTTGTGTGTGTATTGACTGGCAAGTATTGGCAGCCTTCAGTGTGTTTGGCACTGGTGTTGTGTGCTGCTGGTGCCAGGGGGGTATGTGTGTAGATTCCTACTGGTGTTTGTCAGTCATGGAGTGTGTCAATGGGCCCTGTGTGTAGTGCTTCTGGTGTACTCCTGTGAAGTAGTTGTATAGATGTGTGGCTGTTCACAGTTTGATTTCAGGGCCTTCCTTTCATCCTTGTGCCTATACATGGTTTGCCTGATGTGGATTTGGACCCTGTGTCAGCCCATCTGTTGTGTGTTGTGTTTTGTGTTATTGTGTACCTGTGGCGGCGTCCGCGGCAGCCCATGAGTTGCTGGTGATGTAGCAGGTACAGCACCGGAAAGACGTGTCGAGCTGGATCCATGGCGGTCGTGACCGGGACTCTGGTTTCGCGCTCCGCTGTCGAGCTTCCGCCGTCTCTGGTTGGGCGGTATCTCCACTGCGGTGTGTCTGCTTGTTTAGGGCATCCTAATTTGTGGAGTGGGCGGACGTCATTCTGCACGGCGGAGAGTCTCCATTGGCTCCCACCGCCGCGGTGGCAGGCGCACTCTGATGGCGGTGCGCGTTGCGGCGGACGGGAAATGGGCTATGTTTGGCCATACTAATATGGCGGACGCGAGGACCGCTGCTCACGGGCGGAAAAAGTCATTTTTCCTCACCACCAGTACCGCTGTGGTGCCACTGCCCGACATCCTAATGGACCCCTAGGTCGTGGCTCCCAAGCAGCAGCTCATGGTTGTAACCTGCAGCAGAGATGATACCTCTGTCACCTATTTTCTACTCCTATTTTTGAAAATTTCACCAGCTTTGCAATTTGAACACCTAGCAAAGTTTTAAAATAAACAATGGAAAATCCAACTCTGTGCACGTCTATTGAACACAAAATTATCTGACAATTAGACTGGATGCTGTGGAATGAAATTATCGATCAGAAAAAAATAGTTGTCATTTCGTTTAATAAATATTGTGTTATTCTTGGTCACAATGGTCCTAGAGTGGCTCAACTGTGACAAAAGATTAGCATCAAAATATCAGCAGTTGCAAGTTGCTCAAACTGAGCAAGATGCGTTATATTATTTGTCTAATGATTTTTTATTTAGCATTTACATTAATGCAGTTTATGCTGCCCCTTTAGTCATTCTGAGATTCACTAGGGGCCCCAGAGCATGAACACCTATGAAGCAGAGATTTTGTTGTCAAATGGCCCTGCATTTTGTGAAACTCTAAAGGTATGGTGTGTGGGCTTTCACATGATTAGACGTGACACGAGCCAACACCAGTGCATGGTCGCTTCTGCTTCTCCTGTACACACTTGTAGCTTATCCCCAAATTGAGGACATTAAGCTGTCTTCCAGCCATCAAAGAGGGAAAGCTCATGGACGTACAAATACTGTCACACTTTTATGCTCCATCAACATTCATTCATTCAGTTGTGATTACCTTCTCCAAAAGTCAACCCAAATCCAAGAGGTTAACCCTTGTGACAGGCACACTTCCCACCCAGATATGCTGACATTTGCAGAACAAAAACATTTTCATTGGTCATTCCAGGGACATGTATTGGTTGGATTATATTTTTAAAGTTTCAAAATCTATTTCACGTATTATCTTATCGAACTGCAATAATATTGTATACCAAATATTAACTACCACTATATAAGGTAAGTATATATAGGAAAATGTGGATTTACCATTCTTAACTCCTGATCTGTGAACTATTCATAGTGGTAGCCAATATTCTGGAGACAATAAACAGCTCGTATTCCAGTAAATAGAGGGGTACGCCAGGGTTGTGTTCTTGCCCCCACTCTGTTTTCATTGTATGTCAACGGAGTGGTGGAGCACCTGCTACAACATCCTGCAGATGCTCCAACCCTGGCCGGTAGAAGAATACCTACCCTTCTATTTGCGGATGACACCCTCCTGATTTCTAAAACCCTGGTGGGTTTGCAGAGTCTATTAACCAGCTTCAAGTCTTTTTGTGATGTGAGAGGGTTAGTTATTAATACAGCTAAGACCAAGTATTTGGTCCTTAACCCCCCGAAAAGGTTGGCCAAACCACCATCTTTGGACTCTGTTACCCTCGAAAGAGTGTCAGAATTTTACTATCTTGGTATCCGCCTCTGCGACTCCATGAGATGGAAGTGCCACCATCAAAAGATGTTGCTGACCCACAAGAGGGTGGTGGGTGCCTTGCTTAAGGAACATCGTGCTTCAGCATTGAAACCCATTGCTCCTGTCCTTGATATATATAGGGCAAGGGGGGTTAGCGCAGCTCTTTATGGGGCGGAACTTTGGGGCGTCCATAAGGTTGACCACTTGTCCTGCTCAGAAAATAAATTCCATAAAGATCTTATGGGGCTCCCTTATAGTACCCCAACTCTTCCACTGCTTTTGGACCTGGGCACCCGGCCAATTAGTGATCAGGCTAGGCTCCGCCCTCTCCTTTTATGGGCGCGCATATGGAGAACACCTGAACTATCTAGCTATGCGGATGGCCTTAACGAGGTGCTGGGGTTAACAGGCTGGTCCAAGATCTTTTGGCTGAGGGAGGTTAAGCGTCTCCTTGTTTGCCTAGGTCTTGGCGAGGCCTGGTCCAATAGAACTGCACCCCCTAAGTCTGAGCTAAAAAAGATTTATTGGAGCTGGGTGGTGGGTATCAGAAGCAGCAATGTCAATCTGTGCAGGTCCACTTTGGATTTTCTTTTGGTCAAAGAAATTTACTTCTGTGAACCTTACCTGGATCGTATCTCTAATCGTAAAGACAGGGTCAATTTAGAATAGGCTTACTCCCTGTAGGAGAATTAACTTCCAGGTGGAAAGTCCCACTTCAAACAACTTCCCTTTGTCCTTTTTTTTGATAAGAGGTCTGAGTCTGTCCCCCACTTTTTGTTTGAATGTCCCGCTTATGCAGCCCCCCGGAGTAGGTGGTTAAAACCGCGTTGTAGAGAACTTGGTACCAGACATTGCATAGAAGCCTTACGAATATTAAAAAACGACCCAAGGCCCCTCTTTGCTTGTGGTTTAGCCAAGTTCTTAGGTTGGGCTTGGCGCATTAGGTCATCTAGGCTTTTGTATGTTGTTTAATCTGTTTTTTAATTCCTGTTTTTAGTTAATTTATTGGCATCAGTAGTAGTATGAATTGTATGTATACTTTTCCATGCACTGATTCCTTTTTATCTTTTTTATTGTACAATGCTGTAGCTCTGCTTTTTAAGATATATTTATATCGAAATAAAGCCTCTTTGACTGACTGACTGACTGGAGACAATATCTATGCATGTTGATTGTGCATTCCAATCGATTTATTAAAGACAAGGAACGATAAGTATGGAGAGATCTCTAATCATCAGGTACCAAAGTTATTGTGTTGTATTGTTTTAACAAAACTATTTGTTTGCATGATTTTAGTCCAGCTAAATGTCTGTCGAAGGTTCAGACTAGCAGTGATAATTCTTTATTTATATAGTCTGGTATTGAGCGTCATATACATCAATCTAATGATTAATTTGTGAATTGGTTATGCAATTCCTGATCCTCATTGGCTATACAGATGCTTGATCTCTTATATTCAACCCCTCAGTGGCACAATACAAGATCCATTGAAGGATCAAGTGAGTGTCAGAAGAATTAAACATATGACGGGAGAAGAGAAAACAAGTGGGCCCAAAATCCGCTACAACAGTTCTGAAGATGTGGGAAGAGGAGCATTGAATGGGAAATGCAAAAGAGAGGCTCTGTGAGAGTTTATCTGGTGGTGGAAAAGAGCTCAAAATAAGAAAGGGGAGAGATGGGAAGGTTAGGAGAAGAAAATATGAGGAAAGGTCTGATTGAGGAAGAAGAGGTTGCCTGTGTCTATTTTGGGCAGGTGGAAAAAGAAAGCTTTGGAGATTCAGAGACAAAACATTGGAACTAGGTGGATTAAAGACCCATAAGGGAAGGATATTGTTCAAGGGTGGGGAGATGGGTTCAGTTTGTGATGCAAGAACATTGTTAAGATGTCCAGAGTTGGCATCTAATTCAACAGATTGTGAATGTTTGTTAGATCTGCTTGCCTCTAAAAAAGTAGTCTTTTTTCCCACAAACCAGCGGGCGTCATAAGAGGTACCTCACCCGTTGTCTATATCGAGACCCAGTTTGTTACAGTGGCAGTATTGTTACAGGATTACACCTGTTGTATGTGGTTCTTAGTGTCATGCTCTAAATATAGGATACCAAAAAGATCTTTTCTCAAAAGTTCACAATTTGAGCACAGACAACCTAAAAACTGTATGACGGGGGCACTCCCAAATATTTTCAAAGATGACCCCATAATTCTGTACAGAGATTTTAGTAACATTGCATTTTCAATTATTAAATATTCAGATATGCAATCAATTGTGCATTGTTGCTGTAAACTATTTGCTTGAACTTACTAGATGGACCGTGTGCTTCTGTGCTTCTGAAAAGAGAAGGTATGAATTATATGATTTCTCTCCCTTGCTCGCCCCTGTGCAGTAATGTGCTAGCCTGCGTAATGGTTTTTCGTTTTCTGTATTGCTTCTAAAGCTATTGCCATTTGACTGACGAATATAGCAAAATGAAAGAATAAATCACCAAAAAGACTTTAAGGAATAATCCATCGCGTGTCTGCAGCAGTGAAACCCTTTGAATTAGTATATAAGACAGATGCATGCTGTGACAATTATATTTTAGGGTATAAAGTCATCTGTTGCCCGATTTGATTCATGTGCTGGTTTCATGTAGTTTCCAGCCAATTTAGGAGAAAATCACTGAAACATGATTTACTGAGTTATGTTTTCACAAGAGTTTTGCCTTATACTCGAGGAAAGTTTCTTGGCAACTAGTTTGTTGAATTTAAAGGTCATCCAATGATGGAAAAGCTATTTTGTGAATTGGGTGCATTGAGTTATGTACTCTATTCCTTTACAGAGAACAGGGAGACCTTTAGAGAGTGTGTATTATTTTCAACAAAGCTGTTGCTTGATTCACTTCCTGCAGGATTAAAAAACATATGACAAAATGTATAACTTTGAAAAATACCACCAAGTATGTTGTACTTTGAAAAGTTAACTATGGTCAGAATTTCCCCTCAGAAAGGTATATTCTAACATCCTTTTAAATTAATAATATTAATACCAATACAAATTGACTATGCAGAAATAAAATACCATCAGCAAAAATATGTGAGTTTTAAACTTTTTTAAATTATGTGCACTACTTAGGACCGCATTTAATTGATGGTAAGTGGCCTGCCTGCTCATAAGGTCAGAGGTGGCCCCAGCCTCCTCTTTGCTGGTGAGGACCTTCCGCCATATTTAGTACAGATAAATGTCAAGTTCATTTCCCTCTCAGCATACCTTTTTTTCTGGAAGAACCTCAGAAACCAAAGTGAATATAAGATTTTTTTTTAGAAATATGGACTTGATGTGTTTGTAGTTTTCTTATTGAGAATAGAGGCCTTTGTGTGTTTCTCTCCCCAGTTTACCCACTTCAGCTCTTGTGGCAGACCCGGATGAGGGTAATCAGTGGCCGTAGCCAGCCCCTAAAAAAGGAAGGTCTATTTCCACTAAGACCTGGCTGCCATCTTGCAAATGGTTCACCAAGTCACGGGTTTCTGACAGTGAGCCAGGTGAGTGTCAGTTGTTGTAAACCCCAAAGTTCATAATAATTTAAATGAAGTATACGAAGTGTGATGGGAGGTGGTGTCAGAGTGGTAGAGCTCTGCCTTTCTCTAAATAAGGCCCATTTATAGTCAAAGTATCTTGCAAATAAAGGTTTTCCATATGAATTTTCCTGCAAGAATATTATATCTGCTTCAAAAATTGTTTCCAAACAACTTTAATGCTAAATAAGCTAACTTCACAGTAGAGGGGAATTTCTGAGTCTGTCCTTGGACAACATGTATTCATTTGTGGGTTTTCATAGGGCCTACCACCCGTGAATAGTCAACTAAAAGCGTTCTGGTAGGGGAAATAGAACAGAAGGTCGAAAAGAGACATAAAAGGGAGCAACGATCAAAATGGACCATGGTCTAATGCAACAAGTAAGAGAGCTCCACAAGGGTGGAACAGCATTGAGGTAATGGTGTGCATTTTAAACAAGACTTGGTTGTCTGACTGTTGATGGGAATGAAGAACTATCGGTGAAATTGAACAGGAGTTAAAATGAAGTATACACAGTCAGTGCTGCATTAGGAGCAGAAGAAGTGCGTCTCGAAGCATCACTTACATTTTAAGAATTCCTTTTCTATCCCCAATGACTGTGGAAGGCTTTTATTTTCTTCTTTGACTTTCTGCCCTTGTCAGTGTATTCCTCGTGTGCCATCTACTTTTTCTTTGGCCACAACTGGACCTTCATCCTGGGGTTCTGTCATGTCAACAGTTGCTTGTTGTAGTTGCTGGGCCTTCAGTTGTCATCCATGGCTATACTGCTCCTGTTGTTTGGTTCCTTACTTGGTTTCCTTTTTTCTTGCTGGCTCGGTCATGCACTCCCCCTCTTTGAAGGGACTCTGCCTTTGTGAGTGCTCTTATCTGGGTTTTACCTGCTTTTAATCTTTTACTGCCTTGCTCCTTCCTGCTCCTGTTTCCAATTTAGTGGCTCCTGGATGGTGATCATTGTTTCCTTGCCTCACACTCCTGTGTCTCATAAGCTGTGTTCTCTGCATCTGCATGTCTGGTCTATAAAGTGTTTTTACATGTTTTCATGCACTGAGACAGTCCTTGTCGTGGTCATGGAGTCCATCCGAACGTGCCTTGATGCTGGGGGTAGGGCCGCCTTGATTCTATTGGATCTCTCGGCGGCCTTTGATACGGTCCCACACGATCTTTTGCTGATCCGCCTTGCTGAGATCGGTGTGTCAGGGGCCGTATTGGGTTGGCTCAGGTCCTTCCTGGAGGATAGGGTTGAGCAGATTTGGCTCCCTCCTTGCTATTACTCCCCCCACCTGGTCACTACGGGTGTCCCGCAGGGTTCCTCCCTGAGCCCTCTGCTCTTTAATATTTATGTTACGCCTCTCATCCACCTGGCTGAAGCACTTGGTGCTAAAGTAATGGCCTACGCTGATGACACTCAGCTGCTTTTATCTGGGATAAGGCTGTCAGCTCAGTTCTGGATGCTCAACAGTGTTTGCGTTCCATCTTCGCTTGGCTGGCAGGGGCTCAGCTCAAGTGCAATGACCAAAAATCGGAAATTTTGCTCTTCGGCCCTTTTCCCTCTGATTTCCGTCATCAGCTTTGGCCTCAGGAGCTTCCCCTCCCCTCGTCTGAGGGTCGGCCCACTAAGAACTTGGGCGTCTGGTTTGAGGAGAATCTGCTGTTTTCCACACAGGTTAAGAAAACTGCTGGCTGCTGCTTTGGACTTATTAAAACTCTGAGAAAGTTCTTTCCTCTCCTTCCGCAGGCAGCCAGAGTCACAGTTACCTGCGCGTTGATTCTTTCCCGGCTGGACTACGCTAATTCTCTCTATACTGGCTCCCCGGGATACCTTATTAAGAAATTGCAGGTAGTCCAGAATACTGCGGCCAGACTGCTACTGGGTCTCTCCTCTAGACTGAGTGTTTCCTCCCACCTGATCGCCCTTCATTGGTTACCAGTAGCGGCTAGAATCAAATACAAATCGTTTGGTTCTGGCTCATCATGCCCTCCATGGTCAGGGTCCTCTCTACCTCCAGAAACGTTTCTCTTTCTATGCCCCCGCACGTGCCTTGCTTTCGGCTTCTCGGGGCCTGGCCCTGGTTCCCAGATTCAGACTTCAGAGGATTGGAGGTTGTTCTCTGGTGGTCAGGGCCAGCAAGGCCTGGAATGCTCTCCCCCTGATCTTCGTCTCACTCAGGAGCTTGCTGCCTTCAAAAGGAAGCTGAAAACATTTCTCTTTGTCTGATTTCCTTTGTCTGCCTCAGGATTGGCGCCGGGATACTCATGAGTAGCCGAGCGCACTATAAATGGAATATAACATAACATAACATAACATGCCTTCTTCTGACAAGTCAGTATCATCCATGTCTGAGATGTATTGTCGATGAATTGGTCCCCTCTCCCAAGTAGTTTGTTTCTACGGGACCGCATTTCCACTTCTTCTCTACTGCTCTCAGTAAGTCTATTTAGTGGACTGGTCTTGGATATGAGGGTCCATTCCCTCTATTCAACTTTGGTTTTACATTCATGTGGGGTTTGGGGGGCAGCTGACCAAAGGGAAGTCTGCTCCCCGGGCAGATTGGGAGGATAGTGCAGTCCAGCGACTTCCATTTTGTACTGGACTAGGTTATAGCCCAAAGGTTGCATAGGTATATTTAAGGTGGCAGTTTAGGCTACCAGCCAACATTTTAGGTTCAGGTGACTGGGTGGCGGGTAGTTCGAGATTAGGTAAAATATTGGTGTCATAGTAAGCATTGCTTGTTTACGAGGCATTTCTTGTGCAGTTTCAACGTACTTTCGATGTCGGAGAATGACTAGGGTCGCTAAGGCGATGAGGCTATTGAAGTAGGCCGTGAGGCTCGACATCGTGGTAGGAGGAGAGGCTTTGGCTGCTCCTGTTCGCCCACCTCACCGGGCCTCTATGGGGAATGCTGCGGCTGTTGTAGCATGCTCCCTGCCACCTTTAGGTTCAGGTGACCTGGTGGCGGACAGTGCAAGATTAAGGAAAATATTTGTGTGTCACACTAGTCATAGCTTGTTTACGAGGTGGTTCTTGTGCGTTGTCAATGTACTTACGATTTTGGAGAATGACTAGGGTAGCTGAGGCAATAAGGCTATTAAAGGACAAGGGAGGAGAGGCTTTGGTCACTCCGGCTCACCTGCCTCGCCAGGCCTCTGTGGAGGTTGCTGCGGCCGTTGTAGCATGCTCCCTGCCATGTTCAAGGACTGCAGGAAGCGAGGTAAGCTCTTTGGGCTGATCCGTGCTGAGGGGAGTGGCCTCATTACGGGCAGAGCCAGGCATAATATGGTGGGGTCTGGCGGTATGGACAAGGCCATGCCAGGGCCTGAGGTATCGCAGCAGGTGGAGAGCGGGTTGTGAGGGGGCCGGCTGGTGCAAACTGGGGTGCAGAGTTAGCTCAAAGGAGGGTCTTGTTTCGGGTAGTCAACATGGCTGTGGGGGAGGTGGTAAATAGACAGTCCGCCAGGAACATGCAGGTGCTGAAGCTGTTACTGGTTTTTGTTTTGGCATGCTTGCGTTATGACATCACTTTCGGGGAGTGCCACAAACCAGATGTGGACAATGACATTGCAGATGCTTTATATCATTCAGAATGGGGTAGATTCCATGGGTTAGCTAAGGATGCGGACACAGACCTGATGCCCATTCCAGAGAATTTGGCAGGGATTTTATCCAGGCTTGTAGGGAATTCTTGGCGTTGGGGGCACAGCATCGGGATACTGGTCAGCCAAGGAATGAGGATGTGGTACAATATATTTTAGGGTTGATAAGAAAAGGTTTGTCATAGGTGACTATTTCGAGGAGGTCGGCAGGTTTAGCATTTATGGATAAGTTGTTGTGGGGTTACTTACACTCGGTGGGGGAGCTGGGTTGCAGGATACTGGAGAGTTGGGCAAGGGAGCAGGGTCAGAAGGGACTGGTCAGAAAGCCTTTGTCTTTGAATCTGCTTTTTCAGGCAGTGCAACCTTTGCCTGCGGTTTGCAGAAACATGGGGTAGACGCATCTATTTCCCACAGTAATGGTGTGGATGTTTTTGAGGCTTTTTACATATTGGAATAATTGGGGTGTAGAGGTAACTCTCTTTACAGGGAAGAAGTGGTGCAGGCACTGGGGAGATAGGATGTATGGATTCACCAGTCCAAGATGGATCAGAGGGCACACAGGAAACTGGTTATCTTGAAAGCCATGAGTTCATCAGGAGCGTGTCCGGAGGCATGGGGTGGGCTCTGGCCAACTTGTTGCGGGAAGGATAGTGGCATGGTTTTCTTACATATTCAGGGAGGCAAGGGGACAACATTCCAGCTATTAGCGGTACTCCGGGTGGCTTTAGACTGGATTGGGGTGCAGGCATCCGACTATGGGCCATGTTCCATTCGTATGGGGAGGGCATCAGAATCTGCACTTAGAGGTTGGGCACAGAAGAACATAATACATTTGGGCCGTTGGTCGTCGGGATGGAATAAGCGTGATGTGTGGGGACTGGAGGATGAGGGTAGCGTGGCGGATGCTGCTCAGTGAATTGCTGACTGCTTGTTATTCCCTTTTGGGTGCAGTAGAGGGCCCAGCGTCTGAAGAATTGGAGATTTGGATAGTGGGCCACTTGTTAATCAAATGGGCAGCGATACAAGTGGGACAGTGGGGTGTGGGGGCTAATCTGGGTTTTAATGAAAATCTTTTTCGAGTCACTTGGAGAGGAAAAGGGGAATCATTTAAAGTGATCTTTTGCACACGTTGAATGGTATGATGGTTGGGTCTCAGTGTCCGGATGTGTTGCTTATTCATCTGGGAAAAAAAGATTCCGTTAGAGAAAATGAGTTTGTGCCATTGAGGACTATAAAGAAGGATTGGATGGAAATAAAAGTGCAGTGGGCTGGTGTGTTCGTCCTGTGGACAGGGTTTGTGCCACTGCAGTTTTGGAGGGGGGCTAGCAGGCCGGCAGCAATAGAAAGACAATAGAGGAAAATCGACAGGAAGATGGTGCGTTTTTGCCGAGAGATTGGCTTTGGCAGAATTTGTCATTCAGACATCAAATTTGAGGCCACTGAGTTCTTTAGAGTCGATGAAGTGCATTTGTCTTGTTTAGGTATGGATTTGTATTTGTTGGAAGTCAGGGAAGTTCTAGGTAGAGTGTTGTCTGTTAAACGGTAGGGGATTTTTAAGCCCATACTAGTGGCAATAGTGGGGGACTGAAAAGAGGAGTAGTGTCCCAACACCCCTTGTCTGGGTGGTGGGGAGCATGGAAAGTTTGACAGGAGTTTTCAGAAGTTACTTGGCGTTGCCAGTTGGGAAACCATGTGCAAGGGAAGGGGAGGCAGGTAGTTAAAGGCTCAGTGTAGGACTTTTGGTTACTTACATGTTCATATGGATACGCATAGGATGTAGGGTGAATAGAAAATTATAAATGTTGAAATGCAATACAGATTATGAGTTGGATTGGGAGGGTGGTGCAATCCAGTGACTTTCATTTTGTATTGGGCTAGGTTATAGCACATAAGTAGCCTAGGTATATTTAGGAGGGCAGTGTGGGCTACTAGCCACCATTTTAGGTTCAGGTGACCTGGTGGCTGGTAATGCGAGAGTCAGTAAAATATTTCCCCTCCCTTTATTCAGGGTTCCTAGAGAGGCCTAATTTTTAGTGTTTTTTTTGTCGGGCTCGGTTGTTGAGGCAGGAGCGCAGGGGCAAGGGCTGTGTACGTTGTCACTTGGAGCAGGTGCTACAGGGCATGGAAAGTTTGACAAGAGTTTGCAGAAGTTGCTTGGCATTGCCAGTGGGGGAACCATGTGCAAGGGGAGGGTAGGCAGGTAGTTAAAGTTTCAGTGTAGGACATTCAGTTACTTGCAGGTTCATATAGATACTCATAGGATGTAGGGGGGATTGAAAGTTGGAAATGTTGAAATGCAATACAGATAATGAGTTAACTGCAGGGTGGGTATATTTGGGGACCATAGGACTAGGGGTGGCCTGGGGCTAGTTCACTGGTTGTAGAGCAAGGTTTTAGTTTTGTAAGGCGGTTTGCCAGGTAATGCTGTGATGTACACCTGCTTCAATAAAGGGGACTTTCCCACACACAAAATTGATCAGCATTTGTACTGCACCCCTCCTTCCCAATGACATGGTTGTGTGAATGTTGTTACCATAACTCACTGGTAGATCTTCATCACCAAGACTAGAACTTAAATGTAAAAACAAACCCATATACATTCTGAATGTATTTTATATGTGAGGTTAACATTCTACACAAAAACATTGTAGTCAAATTTAAAATGCATGACATGAATACAGAAGAGTAGTTTTTCAGAATGCATATTGTTTTTTTTTTTACATTTGAGTTCTTTTTTAGCATTATGGTGGGCATGCTGGGTGTTAATGACATGGTGCACGCACTTCTTTGATATTTATTTAATGGATCGGCCACTGCGGTCACGTGTTTCACTCAAACTTCACGGAAGTTTAAACAGATTAATTTCACCTTGGGTAGGGGGCAATAGATGACATAATGTTAGCTCATTATGCACATCACTTCGTTTGTGTCAGATTGAAAAGACCATGCTGCTGGTGAGAGAACCAATATAAACTATATTTGAAGCACAGTGTGTTTACTGTTGGGGTGAGAATTGATGTCACATAATTGGTCTACAAAGAGGGTTCAGTGTAACAATGGGCACACTTTATTTGTGGCACATATAGTTTGCAGTAGACACACTTGTTGGACTTTTTTGGTTCTAAATTTACATACATTTTGGGGTATAATGGGTTGTAGTTTGACATGAGGGTGGTTTACTTGTATTTATTTTACTGATTGCACTTTGAATACTGTTGAACATGGCTAAATGGCTCATATATGCATGTTCTTTATGATCATTTAAGGTTAATGATTGGCCTCTTTTACTTTACAGACCCCTGAAGAAGTGATTTCCATCCCAAAATGCATTGGATGATTAGATGTAAGACTACTCAGGACATAATGTGTATTCTAACGCTCTGCAGAAAAAAGGCTGGCCGGGCATTTTATTTAGCGTTTAAATTATGGAATGACGCAACCCATGTGTGAAAAAACAATGACTGAAGAAACTTGAAATAGAAAACGGATTTTAATGGATTACTTGGCTGATATTTTGGATTCTTGTTGTTTGATTCTTGGAATTTACGTTTGTATGGCAGTTGCGATCGAGTCGGGAGGATGATGGTCCACCAGTGAGTTATGGTAATTCCTATTCCCATGCAATTGGGACAGAACATATGTCGAGCAAGCACTCCAAAAAGCTGCCTTTGAGCACTCACTACAAAATGTGGATTAAGTTGCATTTGCATTTTCCTGGTGTCCAACTTCACGCTGCACATTGGCTCTGGACCGATTGGCACTGCAGGAATCTTCATAGCAGTCCCACCTAACATACAGGGTCACTGACTCACACCTACACACATGCAATGGCCCAATCTGTAAAGCAAAGTTCATGACTCACTTCATGGAGGCCTTTCACTGACATATAAAGTCACTGACTTTAACGTGCACACGGCCAATGACCCAATCAGTGCAGAAGAGGTCTCCTCACATCTCGCTACAGGGATCCAGTTTCCAGGATCCCCCACTGGATCCCTTACTAGATCCCACTCCCTCCAACACTCTCCTCTTCCTCACAGGGCAACTGGTGTTGGGAAGCAGGCAGGCTCCAGGCTCCAGGGGCAGGCTCCAGGGGCAGGTGATCTTGGATTCCCATGTAATGTCCACTCACCCAGCTGGGAGACTGGCAGGCATTGGCCCCCAATCCTGTTCACAGGTAGAAGTCTTACAGAGCTTTTCCTCCTCGCACAGCATGGCAGGCTGCTTGACAGTTGACAATTTGGGGGGGTCTTCAGCTCCCTTTCTTATAGTCCATTTCCAAACACTAAATGTGACTTAGAATCTAAGTCTTTAAGTTTATCTTGGGGGCCTGCTTACTTTTGAAGTACTTTCTCCTCTGCACTGACTTTCCTCCAAAAAGCAGTCTGTCACAGTAGGAGTGACCCTAAATCTGATAGTGCCACTGCTCGGAGTGAATAGAGGTTCACATCTGGATATGTGTATCAAAAGGTTACTGTAGGGCCTCTGCCTTATTATGTATGCTTATCTTAGCAGTCCATCTGCTTCTTGAGATGTGCCCAGGCCACTTCACAGTGACTTCTCTGGGAGTCAAAGAGCACCCTTTGAAGTACACTAAAGATCCTGGCTCCCCCTCCCTCCAGTGTGTCCCACCTAGCTCACAGGAATGCAGCAATCCACATATTTGTCCGGTGGGAATCCCCTACCTCCTAGTGCTCCTCCTGTTAGCCGTGGGTCTCCATGGAGCCCAGAATCTTCTATGTATTGTTTTTATTTTATATTTAAGTCCTCATATCACCTCAAGTGAGAATGTACCCAAGCTGTTACAAGCTCAAAAGCTCACAAACACATTAGTCAGGAACCAGTACACTCTTTACCAGAGAGAGAACCAATGTACTGTCATCAGCAGTGGAGCTATAATCATTGAATGTTTTTTTCTATAGCAAATGTCATTGGGTCCCAGATAGAGAGTTCACAGGAAACACCTGTATTACTCGCTGACTTTTTTTTATTTAACTCATGTGCATATATTACTGATCTCAACCAGTCCGTCCACATTGGAGGCTCCAATTGGGATCACCTACCTCATATATCTTTTCTTGCCAGAAGGATCAGTTAAAATAACAATTTGTCTTGCTCCAATTACCTCCAGCCCCTCTGTTTTTCCCCCCTGGTGTCCTAAAAAATGTTAAAGTTGGGCTCAACTCCACTTCCCATCCCAGAATGTCAGAAATCATCTTACCCACTATTTGCCAGAACTGGATCAACTTTGGACAATCCACAACCATGTAAATATCATCCGCGTTCTGCCTCTTTGATTTTCTGCAGCTGTAGTCTCCACCCTTGTTGAACTTTGCAAGCAGTGTAATAGATTCTGCGGAGAGTGATCCAATGATTCCTTCTGAAAGGAGCAGATTTAACTATGAAATATCACAAGTTAAAAGATACTTGGCAAAGATCCTCCAACTCCTCCAGAGCCAAGTATCCTTCCCACACGTGGTTCACTGACTCTGGAACACTGCCATGAACAGATGCAGATACCGCTTGGCCACTTCCCTCTTCCTTGGTTGGGCATCTTGCAGCTGTATGATGTTAGGCTCACAATTGTTCCAGTCTTGAGTTTTAAACTATGCAGAGAGCTGGTAGTATTTAAATTTTGACATGCCAGAGCTTTCCAGAATTCTCCAACTATTCAATGTCAATAACCTGCCCCCTTCTATTTGCTGCCCCTGTCTCACAATACTAGAAACCCTCAACGGGCCAGCTAACCAGTCTTTAAAGCACTCATGGGTTCCTGGGGAGTAACAAATCAAAATAATTTTATTATAGTTTGGTATCCCTAATATTACTTTAAAACTAAACCACAGTCTGGCAACGGACCTTAAACATTTCAGTCTTACGTTTTTGAAGTACTTAGGGGCCCCTTATTTATGGAGAAAACCATCTTTCATTTGGTTTTCCAGCATGGTTTCATATATTGTCCCCACACGTCTCATTTGGGCGAGGGAACAGCATCCTCCAATTCTTCATTTGGAATGCTCAGCAGTAGAACTGGATATCAGAGAGAGCTAATCCACTCCTATCTAGTCTTCTCCTAAGCTTCTACCATGATAGTCAAATACATTTAGAGGCCCATATAAATAAGATTATTCTCCCTTGAATCTTAGCTAAACTTTCCTCCTCAAAGTTGAGATGGATGTTGTCAAATAAATTGGTAAGTTTGCGCAAAATTGTAATCTTCACAAGATTGACCCGACCATAGATTGACAAAGGTAGAGTCTGCCACTTTCTCATCAATTTATCTAATTTCTTACTCACCCTTTCCAGATTTTCTTTAGCAAGTCTATCCAGGTCTTGAACTATACTATTTATTTGTAATTTATATAGCGCAAACTCGACCCGCAGTTATCAGAGCTCTTTACATGAGCACCGATTGAGTTACAGAGGGACACATTAATTTTGTTATCCACAGACATCTTATGGCAGCCTTACTAACACCCCGTGCCCACACTAATTTCCATAATGTTTAGTCTGTCACAGATATGTTGACCTTATATGCTGAGAAGCTCCCAATAAAGGCCAACTCCTACTCCATGTATAGAAAAGCTTTGTTAGGGAAACATCCTTTACCACGCAACCATTACAACGCGGTATGGTTACATCGTGGTTTTTACAACGAAAGTCGTTACACAGACTTGCACTGGAGGGCGCTCTAGACAAAGGAATAGTGTGAATTACTATTCCAACACCTTCCCTACTGTACGTAGACTGGAGTTGGAATAGTAATTCACACTATTCCTAAATCCAGCGCCCTCCAACGCAAGTCGATGTAACGACTTGCGTTGTCAAAACCGCGATGTGACATACCGCGTTGTGATGGTACGCGTTGTACCATCATACATCCGCTTTGTTAATATCTGAGGTATAAATCAATAGGCATCTGCAAAAGCGCAACCTTTCTAATAGTCTTCTTGCATGAAAACTGAACAATGCCCTTATTCAGCCTGTACAGGGCAAACAATAGCGTAGATAAAGGGCAGCCCTGTCTGGTCCCTCTTATGATTCTAACCACTGCGGACAGAGACCAATGCACCAGTGCCCTTCAGTACTATAGATCTTCTGCAGTGCCTCACAAAATATGCTTTAAACCCCAAATGCTCGAGTACCAGCATACGATATTCCCAGTTAACCCAGTCAAGAGCTTTGGCTGCATCAAAGGGGAGAATGACCAAAGAAAGGGAATATGTGGTTGTGATAACAATTGTACCTATCAAACTGTGTGTTAACTCCCTCAGATACCTTCCTTTTAAGAAAAACCTTCTGGTGCATCATGCGCCCACCACTTTGCTCAGTCGGCAGGCTAAGATGATCGTAAAAACCTTACAGTCACAATTCAATAATGAGATGGGCCAGTAAGACTGACATTCACTAGGCCTTTTGCTTGGCATTAAGATCAGGTAAATGTTTGCCTCGCTCCAGGATGGTGGCAATGGAGTACCCCATACTATCATTGAATTAAACAGAGTCAACCAGAAAGGGATAAGATAGTATACATTTCATTCAGGATCCCATCAGTCCCAGCCAAGTTCCCTCTCTTTAGTTTCTTGAGTGCCTCTACTACTTCTGACCCATTTACTTCCTGATTTAAAAGCTTCAGAGAGAGTGAAGACAGCCCCTTAGCTTCCAACCAACCTTTAACTTGCGCTAAGTCTAGGCTGGAGGTTTCTAAGTAAAACTCTTGCAACAAATTCAGGAATGCTCTTTCAATGTCTTGATTATCCTCTATTAGTGTATTTGATCTCCCATGTAGTATCCTTTGATGTGGTTCCTATTTCTATTATAGCCATCCAAGACAATAACATCCCACACATTTCTCCAAACTGGAAGCTCTTTACTCACTTTCTATTGCTGCTTTTCTTTGCTTTCCATTCTTGCCCTAAATTCAACTTGACGCTGATAAAGCACATATTCAGCCTTCTCTCTGTTTATCTCCCTCGTCGCTACCCATTTCAACTAATCCTCCACCTCAATTATCTCTTTTTCTTACTGGATCATCACCTGCCTCTCACTTCTATTCAAAGAGACCACCAAACTATACAATATCACCTTCATATAGGCTTTATATGCATCCCACACTAGCTTGATTTGAGCTGTTCCTATATTCCATTTAAAATACTCTACAGTTCTCCTCTGAATCTCCAAAATATTTTCAGGGTGAAGGAGAAACTTTCTATAAAAATCAATCTTGTTGGGACCTGAAAGGACAATATACAAAAGTATGCTAGCATGCTCAGACAGGTGAATTGGGAGATGTTCTAACTTTTCAACCTTACCCACCTCTCCATTTTCTACAAGAAAATATTTTAGCCTTGAGTAGTGGCCTTACTTCTTACTTAAGAACGTATGAGACCTGTGTTTCCCCTTTCTCCTTTGCCAAACATCACATAACTTTAAATTCTACATCACTGATAAAAGATAGACTCTTGTCCTTGGGACTTAACCTGGGATCATCCTGATGATCTGTCCAGACTATTTATTAATGTTAAAATCCCGCCCTATGAAAATAGGGCATCAAAATTTCAACCGGGCTGAAAAAAGTTCCATTAAGGGTGCCTCCTCATCAATATATGGGTCATAGAGGCTTGCTATGGTGAAAAAAATGTTGTTACACCTTAACCTCAACTATTGCCCAGTCCCCCCCGTCATCAGCCCTGCTCCTCATGACCTCAATGCTTGTGTTCGCACTGACAATAATTGCTACTCCTTTAACATAGTGCGCTTGACCTATTGCAACCACCTGTTCAAACCAACTTTGCCTCAATAGCAACTCTCTACATTCTGCCCTTAAAAGGTGATTCTGCTCCAACAAATGAACATGTGCACTCTTATCCTTCAAGTAAAGCACAACCTGACATTGCTTCCTCTTTACCCTGAGGTCATTAATATTCCAACATAGAACCTGCAGAGCTAAACCTGATTGCTTTCATACTCCATCTCCTGGCCTCATCCTGATAAACTAGAGTCAAAATCAGCCTTGGGTAACTCATGCACCATACAAAATTAAAAAAAGTATCTTAAGGTTCTCCTTCACCTGCTTTATGTTCTGCAAAAATTGATCAACTTCTTCTGGGTCAGTGAAGCTATGCATCTTATTTCACATGACCCTTAACAGTTCTGGGAACTTGAGATGTACATTTACTCCACATTTATTCAACTCCTCTATCCGTTTACCTAGTTTTCACTGTATTTCTATGGCGGTTTGAGAAATACCTGATCTAATAGTGAATGGAGTGTCTTGGACCTTAAGATTTTTTTCCCTTCCGGCAATGCCAATATCATCTCCTTCTCAGCAAACGACAGGAAGTTAACAAGGATTTTATGGGGTTTCTCCCTTCCTGGCCTTAGTCTAAATGGATCCCTGTGTACTCTCTGGACTTCCTGCTTGAGAGCGAATCCCTCCATGACTTGCAAAAGTGCATCTTCTAAAAGGTTCACTGGACGGCCTCCTGACCACGGATAACAAATTCTTGAGAGCCCTAGTCCCACTTCCACAGAGTACCCCTCTTCACTCACATAGGCTGGACATTGGCAGAACCTTGATTACCGAGAAAGCAAAGTTACGCCCTCTTCTGTTCTGATTGCACCATAATATCAACCCCTGAGCTGCTCCCATACGCTGATGCCCTCGCTCAAGTAAGTGCTCTTCATCGCTCCAAGAAAATTGTCTGGCTCTCCAAAGGGAAGTCCCTCCTTACTGCGATAGGGCTGGAGGGTTTGTCGGATGCTAAACAACAAGTATTTCTGCTTAGCAAAGACCTGGTAAAGAAGCAATACTGGTATTGGGTGGCCCAGTTTTCATTATCTTATTAGTCATGAGGCCGCCTTACTATGGGCTTTCTGGAATTCAAACCATCAGGTGTTTATGAACAATATCTGGAGGCTATTATGATCCCACAGGACAGGAAGCTTTATAAACAATTTGGGTTTGGCTCCCTCCCGGTGAACACTTTCACAGCCTCCTGGCGACAGCCTTCCACTACACTACAGTCTTGGCCAGTTTGTCTCCTTGTTGCTGAGTCAATTGGGCACATTTTCTTTGCTTGCCCCATGCACTGGTCTCTGAGAGCCAAATGGCTTACCCCTATTTGCAGGTGGCTTGGCCCCCGTTGTCATCATGAAGCGCTGCACATTTTAAAATCAAACTCCAGCCTTCTGGTTGTTTGTGCAGTTGCCAAATTACTCAGTGGAATGTGGGCTATCAGAAGGACTGTGATGATAATGTAACTTGCTTGCACCTACTATTGAGTAATTACTTTTATGTATTGTTTCTTCCTTTTTAAAGGTATTTCTCTAATGTTATACAGTTCTTGTCTAATCGATAAAATGTATTTTTAGTCCTGATTATAGCTCCATCCATAGCATTGAGACAGCATGGCGTCTCATGCTGTTCACTCTTATCTTGACAGAGGCTTTTTGCTGACTCAGCTTTTAGGTGCCTAATATGTCAATTGTATTCCTTAAAAACACTTTTTAAACTAAACTAATAGTGATCAAAATTTTTAAAATTGTTTTTAACGGACTTCTGAATGTATTTTAACTTCTCCTTTGTACTGTATGCATTTGCACTTTTATGGTCAGAACGACCAAAATAAAGTTTTATGATGATGATAATGATGATTATGGCTTTAAGTCACTCTTTGTGTGGGGACTGGACACAGCCCTCCTGAATCTCTCTTTGATGGTTAACTGAGACATAAAAGCGTTCCTTTATTTCCACTGATAGACTAGCTATCATCTCCTGGACTCTGCAAATTCTCAAAGCTATCTTTTTTACCAGTGACCCCTCCTAAGTTTACTTCCTGTCCCTCAGGACCCCACTGGTTGCCTACAGTCGAGCCCATTCCCAGCCAACATTTGAAGCAAGAGTCCTGGTTATCTCCCCTCTCCTGTTCTTCCAAGTCTCACTCCATGAGGGGGATACACTGATATTCTACTGGGACACAGACCACAAGTGCTTCCCTCCCGGCCTGACCTAATAACCTGCAATATGCTGCGGTTTTCAGGTCTGTCCATTTCATTCTCACGGCCTCTGCCTTTGGCGCCTACTTCCTTCAGTTTGAACTATCCTCTCTTTACTTGGCTTGAGCTTCCTTCACTTGATTTCACCTTAAAGAATGACCTGAGAGAGGGGGTAAGCACATTTTCTGCCTGAGGTTGGACCTTACGGCTAGTTACTCAGTATTGACAGCCATTTTTCTCCATTCTGTCATGTTTCCCCATCCCAAGAATATTCCATTTATTGTAAAATCCACAGACACACATACACCCAGCACATGTATATGACACACACAAACTGTGAAGCACTACACACCATTCCAACGTAGACCAAGTGTGAGTCAAGCAAACAACAGAAGAACTTTAAATGAGTGAGCCTGTAGGCCTCACTCCACTGACATAGTCATAAATGCCTGTTCACTCCTACTGATCACTACACTGTATGCTGTCCCCACTGCACCTGTGCTGCCTAACTCCTGGCTAAGGCAGTAGCCTTTCACCACTATTAAGATTGCACTTTGCGTTCCCCTCCTGGTCCAAAGAGTCCACAATCTGTGAGACAGGCCTCTGTCATGGGCTGCACACATGATCTGTCTTCACCCTTCACAACAATATTTAGCATGAGGAAACCAGCTATCATTACAGTTGGGGCACTCAGAGCACGTGTATGTGTCCATCACCATGCAAGAGACTTTTCTGTCCCAGCGGATACTAACCTAATAACTGGGAATTTATGAGGGTGTTAAAGGACCCTATCATATTTGAAATGACACAATACAAGGATAGCATTCTTCAAGGAGACATACCAGGTGGATCCACAGGTGAATAAATCACATAAAAGATGGCAGGGTGAGACATTCTCTTTGATCCACTCATCCTATGTCAGGAGCATCACAATATAGTTGGCCCCAAATCAGTGCTTATTTGGAGCAGGTATTTTTTTGGGGATCTGCCATTATTTTTGAGCCCCACACATTTATCTAGAGCAAGAAAGGAAAAACAAAGAGGAAGATGAAGGAGGAGAAAGAGTGGAAAATGTTATAAAGGAAGAAAGCACGATCCTTCAAGTGTGAGTTGAACAAGTAGGGGCGTCTGGTAGTGGATTAAAGAGAAATGATGTGGATTCAAGACTATGCCACCTTGATATTTGATCTTTAATTGTACATGCATTCCATGATGATTTTAGCGAGGAAGCAGGAAGATGGAGCCCCGGGACGCCGCAGTTCAGGTAAGTAATCTTCTTTACTTTTAAGGTTGTAAGTAATTTTAAAATGAGGGCGGGAGGGAGGCGGGCGGCGCGTAGTGGGGCTACGCGGAGTGTGCGGGATGCGCATAGATTTGGCCCCACTCCATGATGCTCCGCATAGCCCCACTACGCCCACTACGCCCAGGGTTATTCAAAATGTAGGAAACCCTGTCTTAGAACTGAAAGCCTAAGGGTGGTCTACCCCCAACTTTTCGCCTGCCTCCCTATTTGCCTGACCTCTTTTTTGCTGGCTTTTGGACTCTGCACACTTTACCACTGCTAACCAGTGCTAAAGGGCTTCTTCTCTCTCCCCTAAACATGGTAATATTGGTTAATCCACAATTGGCATATTTAATTTACTTGTAAGTTACTAGTATAGTGCACAACATGTGCCCAGGGCCTGTATATTGAATGCACTATTGCTCTTGCAGCACTGATTGTGCCACCCACATAAGTAGCCCCCTAACCATGTCCCAGCCCTGCCACTGCAGAGCCTATGTAGCCAGTTTTCCACTGCCTTGACGACCTGGCAAGCAAATCCTCTTGCTTGCCTAAACATTCCTTTTTTATACATATAATGCACCCCTAAGGTGGGCCCTGTACACCTCACAGGGCAGGGTGCAGTTTTAAAAGGCAGGACATGTACTTTAAAACTTTAAATGTCTTGGGAGTGAAAATCTCCCAATTTCAATATTACTACTGCAAGGCCTAGCTACCCCATAGGATTACTGTGGGATTACCTTATTACCTCTTTTAAGTGTAACTCCTAATTGTGAAGAGATAGACTTTTCAAGTATAGTGTCACTGAACACACAATTTAAAATCACAACTTATGGTGAAGTTGTATTTTAAATTTTTGTTTAGCAAATGCCACTTTTAGAAAGTTGGAATTGACTTACTTTTGCCATTTGGTGCCTTCTGCCTGTCTCTGGCTTCCTGTATTCCCTCCAGACAGTCACACATAAAGGAAGGATAGGTGTGCCTGAGTGTTCATCTGCATGCAGATGGGCTGTCCTGAGCAGGATGGAAGCTAGAAGCTGACACTTACACCTGAAAGGCCTGTGTCTAGAACCAGGGCACGTTAGGAGAGCCTCTGTGCCCTTCAAAGCTTCCTTTAAGTCTCCACCACTTCAAAGACACCATTGGGTAGAAGTACTGGACCCCTGGCACTACCAAATCTACGTCACATCCCTCTGATCAGGGGATAGGATCCCATAGCACCCTAAGAAATTTACAAGGGATTAATCTGATTAACAAGACAAATAAGGAGTGCGACCGATATTATAAATTATCTACCAAATCAGTACAATTCAGGACCTGTGACCACTCTGCCAGGAAGAAGAGGTTTTGCTGCTCAAGGACTGCAACTCTGCTGGAACTTTGGTTTGCTGAACTCCTGCCTTGCTGTGATGCCCTGCTGCTCTCTCTTTCAAGCTTGCCTCCTGTTGCTTAAGTATCAGGGACAATAAAGACGTAGCACCCTCATGTTCCAAACTTTGGGCTCATTTGCTTGCGAGTCTGTCGTGCCAAGTGGTGCTGCCCCAGTCCTGGACCATTAGAAGTGGAACTAGGGGTTCTGCTCCAGTGGAACAACATCGTCCTGTGCTGTGAGAGCAGAATGGACGCATCGCCGCTGTTGCGGGAACCAGACTGGGTCATCACACTTGGAACTGCTGCAATGCACACGGAACCACTGCTGGGCAACTGACGCACCACCACTGCATGGAGAAGATCGATGCATTGCCTCTGCAGTATCTGCAGTATAAAGAAACCCAAGGCATCACATTTGCAACTGGTGATCTTTGGAACTGACGCTTCGCTCACGGGCCCGGTGCATTGCCGCGGTTGCGTGGAGAAATTCAGTGCAACACCTCAACTGCGTAGGAACCACTGATGCATCCCATTGTTGAGACCAGGATCAAGGTGCCTTTGCTCAGCAGGGCCTATGTCGGGTCCTGGCTCCGGCTGCACTCCATCATCCATCTGCATCCTTTTTTATCATCAAAATGATAAAGAAACTACTCCGTTTCCTCCCCACCACTGCAGCTAAGACCCTTATCAGCACACTAGTCATGTCCAGGATTGACTACTGCAACGGCCTCTTCATCAATGCCCAGGAAAGAGTCCTAAACAAACTGCAGCTGGTGCAGAACGCAGCAGCCAGACTGATGACGGGCACCCCCAAATTCAAACCAATTTCCAATGTGGTGCGACAGCTCTACTGGTTGCCCGTCAGAAACAGAGCTAAGTTCAAGCCCTCTGCATTGCTTTCAAAGCAGTTCATGCTACTGGACCAGAGTTCTTAAAAACCTCCCTATGCCCCTATACTCCCTCAAGATGCTTAGGTTCCTCAACAGCAAACCTCCTCACGGTACCACGAACAAAGAAAGCATCCTAGGGTGACAGATCTTTTCTAGTCGCCACCACCAAACTTTGGAACAGTCTCCCGCAACATATCAAGACTAGCCCTTCCTTACTTTAATTTAGGAAGCAAATAAAGACCTGGCTCTTTAACCAATAGTCATTTGTTTTTTCTGCCTGCAGGCTCAGTCTACAGCGCCTAGACACCCACGGGTAGTTGTGTGCTCTACAAATTGTATAAATAAATAAATAAATAAATCGTGGTTGGCCTGAACTCTTGATTTCAACCCGGTCCTGCTTGACCAATTAACTGTTTAGTCGCTACTTGCTTCTAAACGCTATATTTTGCATTTAATATTTTCAAATTCATATTTCTACTTCTACTGGGTGGATTTTTGTCATTTTGGTCCTGTTTTATGTATAAAATCATCATAATCTATTCCTCTAACCTGGTAAGGAGTCTTTTTGTGGTGTTTTTACTGTGTTGTTGTCAGAAGTGCTGCACAAATACTTTTCACATTGCCTCTTAAGTTAAGCCTGACTGCTCTGTGCCAAGCTATCAGAGGTGAGCGCACAGGGTAATTTAGGTTGTATCGAGACCTACCCTGACTAGAATTGTGGTTCTTGCTCGGAGGGGAGCATGCTTCGGCCAACCAGAAACCCCAACTTAGAGAACCCTGCCCCTCTAGGACTGGTGAAGTGGGGGTTCCCGAGGGGACCCACTGTGAGACCAAAACCATATTTTTTAAATTGGTGCTGCTGATCCGCTGAGGATACGTGGCTCCTATAAAAAAAAATGCAGGCTCCTGCCCTTTTTCAAAATGAACACCACCTGTTGGACCATCTTCTCCCACTTCAAAGTGGCACCAGATATAAAATGGGGGCTCTCTGACTCACTCTTCAGTACACTCCTGGATCTGGGGATACTGCAGAAGAGGGATGCCTTTCTGCTTGAGGCCTGCCCTGCTTGTTGAGAAGGGAGACTAGACCTGCTCCATTCATTCCAGGCGGAAATGACTCCAAGGGTAAGCTGACTGACTCCCCTTTCTGAGCTACAGGGACACAACAAGCTCCAGAGGCCTCTCTGCAACTGCCCAGCTATCGTTGTGCAACTGGACCTTTAACTGGACCCGCCTCAGCCTTGCTGGCCTCTGCTGTAGTGGGTACCTGATCCCAAGGAGGT
This sequence comes from Triturus cristatus, assembly GCF_964204655.1. Lineage (NCBI taxonomy): Eukaryota > Metazoa > Chordata > Amphibia > Caudata > Salamandridae > Triturus > Triturus cristatus. The sequence goes on from NC_140583.1 coordinate 887,134,327, forward strand.
GCCTCTCAGATCCTGGACCCTTGGTGTTAAATCAGTTACGTTCTTTCTTAAAGAATAGAAAAAATCCCGATGATTTCAGCTCTTTGTGACCACAAGGGGGTAAATGCACGCCAATATCTTACTGCACACGCCAATCGCTAACTAGAAGCTCCGGTGAACCCGACTCTTCACAATACAGTGACCGCCAGTGACGACCAGCAATTCTGCACTTTGCACTACAGCATCGACAGCCCGCTGTGACCACCTTAGCAAAACTCCAGCAACAACCATTCACTGACCTGCTAGGATCTTCACTCTTCAGCAACAGCCATCCATGACAGCTGGCCCGCTCTTCGAGCTACAGTGACGACCACCCGTGATGCTCTCCCTGCTTCTCATGGCCTCCCCCAGTGCAAACTTTACTCTTGGCTTAGGACTTTAGAAGGTACATATTTTCAGTGGGACTAAACTGGTCCCTATATGCGACCCACGCTGCATCACAGTCGGCCTGAGCTTGTGACTTTTACCCTGTCTCATATAACCAGATAACTGTGAGTAATGCTTTGTGTTGTTTTTGTGCTATTCTTGTCTCTAATCTTTAGAATAACATATCTCTGATTCTACTGATTACATTTTTTTTGTTCTGGAGTTGAATAATGCATTCAATTTTACTCTATATTTCTAAATTGGTGAGGGATATTTCAAGTGCTGTGTTTTCACTTTATGACTGAGTAAGTACTGAATAAATATTTTACACATTTACTTTAAGTTAAACCTGACTGTTTTTGTGCCAAGCTACTAAAGGGTTAAGCACAAGTCAATTTAGTGACTTTTTATGGATCACCCTGACAAGGATTGTGGCTGTTGCTTTAGTGGGATTCCACCTCCCATCAACTAATAACCCAATTTCTCACTTACTGCTGGAACAAATTGTAAATCAGTTTTTATTAATATACTTGTTTGATATAATGTTTTATTGGGCCATATAAATTACACATTGAGGGTTGCTACTGTGTAGAAGGGGATTGAGATTACACTGCAGCACTTCAGCAACTCCTGATGACTTTTTTCTGCTCTTTACTACTTTTTGCTCTCTACTGATGAAGGGCTAAACCCAAAAACAAGTGTCGGAGATAACAGCACTAGCTACACTAACTTTGGTGAAAAACTACTGTAAGCGTACTGCATTTACCAGAATGCAATGGGGAGAACTGTGCTGGGATGAGAGGCAGTGTGCTCCCTCCCCCCTTGTGTTGCCACTGTGCAGTAATTGTTAGGAGTTTTCATAGGAAGAGCATTTTTTGTTCTGCGAATAACTTTGGTGATGTATGACGAATATTGTATTTTCCCAACCATGAAACATTGAGTTAATTTGCACATGGAGCCAAGTATTTGCACAACAATATGAATATTGTAATAAATCTATCCAGTCACAGGATGATTGCACGATATATTATAATTGTATTTATGACCCTTTTTACGATCAATATCTATTTAATAACTATCTGTGCTTTGTAAATTACCAAAATGCCTGTTGCACTTTAAATCCAAGTGAAGTCTCTCTCTCATTTTCACTGAGTGTCACGTGAAACCAACACGGTGTAATATGTATAAAAACAATGACAAATCATGTGTTCGTCATGTGATCAAGCCCAGCAATTTGGCAAAACGCATCATCTACCATGTCTTGCACCAGCACAATAAAATAAGGAAACAGCACCGAACTGGAGTCGGTGTCCCGTCTTTTTGCGAGCAGCTGTGGGAGTCTTGGTGTAATATATATATATATATATATATATATATATATATATTTTCAAACTTCATTCAGCTCCTCCTGGGATATCCGCCCATAGTCTGGTGGCGCACGGGGCCGGTAGAGCCACAGCCGGCACAAATGATAAATCCAATTTTCCAAAGTAAAGCGCGCTCTCAGTTTAGGGTATAATAGCGATCTTTTATTCCGACGTTACGCGTTTCGAGAGTAAACTCTCTTGCTCACACGTCGAATGCCAGTGACCCTGTGCATTACATAGAGTTCGACAGCTCAACATAGAAAACAGACTCATAGTGAGGTAATGTTTCAAGGTACACATGGTCGCCATCTTGGAACATGTCATATTCTATACATACAACTGTTCAGTGCCGTTATGCCAACAGATATTATTGTTAAAACAAATTGGTGCATACACAATTAAATTGTATTTTAATTGATTTTTTCTCTTTCTATGCAGGAAGAAAGGAAGGGGCCCATCACAGCAGCACGAGCACATTCACGGGCCACCTACCCTTTTCTTCAATACTCCAGGGAGAGCACCGAAGAAGAAACTAGATAAGGACTTTCACATTTATTTCGTCACTATAGTTTTCACTGTTCGACTGCTTCTCACTTATCAGTACCATGCCCTTTTATTTAGCCACTAGAGCGCCAGCAACAATAATTGTGCCACAACAGGACGTTCAAATTAAACTAAGTACGATCAAGGATATTTGTGCGCGCCACACAATTCAATCATCGCACGCCACACGGCGCTAATCACTTAGCCACTAGAGCGATAACAATAGCATAGGCGCTACAATAGGACATTAGAAGTAGTCTACCATGAGTAAGGCGGTCACTGCGCACTATTCACCTCACTGCACGCCACTCGGCGTTGATGCAATTAATAAATTCCATTGTCTGTAGTAATTCCCTGCTATGACGCGCATTAGGAGTTAGCAGTCTATAGCATATAAGCTCTGCATTACATGCGAGATACGTACTAAAAGGTGCACGAATTATATTCTATGTTGTTACAGTGAACATGAACTGTATTAACTGAAAAGGAATACCACGTGGCATTAATTGTGTATGCACCAATTTGTTTTAACAATAATATCTGTTGGCATAACGGCACTGAACAGTTGTATGTATAGAATATGACATGTTCCAAGATGGCGACCATGTGTACCTTGAAACATTACCTCACTATGAGTCTGTTTTCTATGTTGAGCTGTCGAACTCTATGTAATGCACAGGGTCACTGGCATTCGACGTGTGAGCAAGAGAGTTTACTCTCGAAACGCGTAACGTCGGAATAAAAGATCGCTATTATACCCTAAACTGAGAGCGCGCTTTACTTTGGAAAATTGGATTATATATATATATATATATATATATATATATATATATATATATATATATATATATATATATATTCACTGAAAATATGACGGTTACATGGACATTATAGTTTGGATCAGATTTCACTCATACAAAATCATAGATATTCAGCAGTTATAGCTAACTATAACTAACTCCTCCTCAATGCATTGCCTATGCCCTCACAGATTATACCACTAATTACATGGTCAGAGATATCACTGATGACATCTCAAATGACATCACTGATGACTTCACTGATAACATCATCTAGTGAGTTTAAGTTTTTCATGCATTTTTCCGTGACCCAAAGATATATACTAAACTGCACCATCTGTTAAATTACTGTTGTTTCTGTACTACTAATGAGTGATACTGTTTCTAACGTATGTCATCTGAGTGGCTTTGTGACTGTCTGTATCATTTTCTTTTTTTTTATCCTCATTCGCCTCCGACCCAAGACACCTAGAAAGATGAGATGTCGCTTCCGTTGCTCTATTTCTAGAGACATAGGTCTTCAAGATGGGAACCCAGCAGATATCGCCCCCCTACCAGCAGCGAACAAACACACTTCCTGTTGCTGACCTCTCGTTGTCAAAGAAAGGGTGGTTGCGCTCTCTTCTGATTATTCATAACGAGTGACTTTTGATGAGGGCTCACCAGTAAACAAAAGTGGAGACCAAGGAAAGGCGAGGCCCATCACAGTCGGAGAGCTTTCCATGAGCCATAATCATGGGATCAAAAAAATATTGTCCGAAATAATAATGCGTAATCTCAATAAAGAGAAAAGGTGTTGGTGATTTAATAATTTAACTGTGAGACCAGTTTATCAGGCAATCCCAAATAGCTTTCTTTCTATTACACTTCAATCTGGCTAAATCAGTCATAGAGGTTTTATTCAAGGAGGACAACCAATCTGAATATGTGGGGGGTATAACCTCAACCCATCGTCTGCATATCTCTCGTCTGGCCAACAAAATAGAGTAGAATACAAAAAACCTACTCGAGCCTGTTACTTGTTATACCAAATATAATAAGACTAAGAGAAATATGAATTGGGGGTCCCAAAATGTCAGTTAGGGAATTTCCTATTCTCTCCCAGAATTCAGAAATGACTTGACAATCCCAAAACATATGTGTGTCAGAGGCGTTCATCATGTCACATTTCTTACAAGTGACAGGGAGACCCTTAGCTATTTTAGATAGTCTAGCCGGAGATAGGTAAGCCCTGTGTGTGGTAAAGTAATGGTTTCTCCTAAACCAGGTTGGCTTTACAAATGTAAACAAGGTGTTAAAAGAGGTTTGTCACAGATCTGCCCAGTCTGTATCTGGTTTGGAAACTCCCCACTATTCTTCGGCCATTCTAAAGTCCCCATCAATAACTTCCTCAATAGACCAATAAAAGAAAGATACTTCTTTCTTCCCTGTCGGTCTCTGTACCGACTGCTCTTCCAGCTTATTCCCTTTGTCTATAGGTTTTCTAAGACTCTGGGACCAGCTCTTCTGTTGTAAATATTTGAATCTAGACAGGGCCCCCTCAAGTTTGTCATCTAAAGATGACCAACGGAGGAGGTAAGCCTAATTGGCCAAATCCCCCCACACCATGAACCCTGCTGTTTTAAGGAGGACTGCAAGTTTGTCCTTCAAACAGTCTGGAGCCCCCGGAGAATCCCACCGTGGCGCCAGACTTGAAAAGTAATCTAAGCCAGTGCTTTTTTTGATTCTGGCCCATATCCGAGCCATACACAATAGAACTTTCAGCCTGATTAAAAAAAAAAACAACATTTTTTGGTCTCCATATTTAAAAAGAAAACCCTCACGAGACAGACCCACTCCATCTAACATGGTCAAAAACATTATCCCTCTCCCTGATGAATCTGGGGATTTAAACAGCATTCTCAAGTGTGTCAGCTGAAAGGCCTATGCATAGTATTGGAGGTCTGATAGTGTGAGGCCCCCTTTTTCCCTCATACGCCTCAACTTTTTCCAGGATATCCTAGTTGCTTCATAGGCCCACACAAATGAATTAGTAGCTTGCTGGAGCTTATCAATTGCCTGCTTCTCAAAATATAGTGGAATGGTGTTAAAAAGGAATGTGACTTTTGGCAAAATTACCATATTAATTAAATTGATTCTTCCCAAAATAGTTAAAGGAAGATGGGCCCAAGATTTCATGAGTTTCTGACACTCTTTTGAAACATTTGCAAAATTTGCTCCGGAAATCTTGTCTATATTTTGGACGATATTGACCCCCAGATATCTCATCTCACTCTTGGTTTGGTATCGACACTTTGGCATATTCCATGACATGATCTCAATTTTTCCTGCATTGATCTCATAACCCGAGACTAGGCCAAAATCCTGTGCCAACCGGATGACATGCGGAAGAGCCAACTCCAAGTCAGAGGTAAGAATTAAAACGTCATCCACGTACAGGGCTACCTTCCTCTTCAATGTTCTATATTTAAATGGTATAATACCCATCTCCTCCCTGAGACATTGAGCAAAAGGCTCTATGTACATATTGAATAGGAGCAGAGAGAGGGGCAACCATGTCTGGTTCCTCTTTTAATCCTAAAAGATTTGGTCAAATTGCCATTTACCAAAAGCCTGGCTGAAGGGTCACTATATATAAGCTTTATAACGCGGCAGAATTTTGTCCAAAAACTAAACTTCTCTAACACAGCCTGTTAAATAATTCCAATTGACCCTGTCAAATGCTTTAGTGGCATCTAATGTCATTGCTGCTAAAGGTAAAGTGAAAGTAGAGGCCAAATCAATAGCCCCAATATGATCATGAGCAAGATCAAACAGATTATTATCTCTCAAAAATCCCTTTTGGTCGATATGGAGCAACCCACCCGCCACCACACCCAGCCTATCGGCCAAAATTCTTCTAAAAACCTTGTAGTCATTGTTTAAAAGAGAAATAGATCTGTATGACCCACATTTGGCTGGAGACTTCCCTGGTTTTAAAATCAAGGGTATGATGGCTTCTACCCATGAAGTAGGAGGTCTGATCCCTTTAATTAGTATTTTGTTAAAGAGAGTTGTCATGATCGGAATTATTGCCTCTCCTGGGTGTCTATATATTTCTGCGGGAAGGCCATCTGGCCCAGCGGCCTTACCAGCCTTACAGGCAGAAATGGCTTTCCTGACCTCCTGTTGTGATATCTTAAGCTCCAGGTTTTGCCATTGGGAGGAGCTTAAGGGGGTAAGATTAATCCGACTTAAACACTCTTGTGCACCATTGCTATCTACCTCATTATCTTCATCATAAAGTTCTTGAAAAAAGGTGAGGAAGGGCTCTCCAATCTCTTCATCATTAAATACCAAGGTATTATTACGATCATTATTAATTTGTTTGATGAGATTTTGTACCTTGTCAGTTTTGGCCTTCCATGCCAGGAGTTTGCTGGCCCCCTCACCATATTCAAAATGGGCAAGTTTACTGACTTTCCATCTTTTAGAAATCCTCGTCTGGATGGTACTCTCCAAATGGTCTTTAAAAATTCCAAGTTTAGCAAAATGTACGTGGCGAGCTACAGGGTCAGCCTCATTATTCATACTCCTTTCAGCTACCTTCATTTTCCTCTCAGTATGTGCGATCTCCTCTCTATATTGCCTATTCTTAAAGGTAGTCCTGCTTATCACTATGACTCTCAAGTAGGACTTCCAAGCGTCCCACACTACTGAAGTCTCTGCCGAACCTATATTTACATTAAAAAAGAACTCTGTCTCCTGAGATAGATAGCGGGCTTCTGAATCATCTAGGAGAAGTATACGGTCATATGTCCACACCCTCTGTTGTTCTTTTTCTGTCAGGTTTAAATCCATCCATACTGCTGCATGGTCTGATAGGTGGGGAGTCAGATAACCTATATTTTTGATTTTACTCCTCAAATCCTCACTAATAAAGATATAATCAATCCTTGATTTTGTCCATATTTACGGTTATAGAAAGAGACACCTGGTTGAGAGGCCGACCCTTCTCTCCAGATGTCGAATAGAGCATTCTGCCTCATCATCTTCTGGAGATATAACCTAGACTTGGACAAGACATTTACCCTGCTACTTGGGGATTTATCCATTTGAGGATTCAAAACTATATTGAAGTCTCTGGCTAGAATAGTTGGATCTGAAAATCCCAACAAGTTTGTAAAAATGTTTTTTAGGGTGGAGGGGTCATCCTTGTTGGGGCCATAATAACCCACTACAGTTAAAAGATGACCCATGATGAATAGCTTGACAATGACCCATCTGCCACTTGAGTCTGTCATAGCGTTTAGAAGACGAGCATTTGCTTGTCTTTTAACCAGGATGGCTATCCCTGATGTTAGCGCTTTGACCACAGCTAACACAATGCTCCACCCATCTGAGTTTTCCAATGATTCCACTTATTTCTTCTCTCAGGAGATGTGACTCCTGCAGAATAATTATCTGAGCTGGGGAATCTTTTAGGTATTGAAGGATTTTCGCCCTCCTGTTTTTTACTCGGAGGCCGTTAACATTCCAGGATAAGCACTGTATCATTTTCATGGTGGTTTAAAAAAAGAATACCTGAAGATGCCTGGTCCCCCATGTATCGACCCCAAACCAAGAGCCATATCCAACTATAGACCAAGAATAATCTAAGCCAAGAGGCGAATGAGAATCTTTTTCCTTTTTTACCCCAATGCTCCCCACCCGGGCTCCCATTCCCCCCTACCCCTCCCTTAAAACCCTCCCTGGAGAACCCTGCCCCCATTTACCTGGACTGAGCGTCCAGATTTCTGCCTCCAGGGGGTGCCCTACCCCATCCCTAACTATTACTAATCTCAAAGGTAATAAGCAAACAGCTGAAAAACAGCTAATTCTAGAGTTGTAACCCGGTGTGTTCAGTTTAGTTTAGCTTAATTACTAACCCTGATTACCCTTATAGCTATCTTTCAAAAGTGTAAAGATTAAAAGTTTAACGGTGTGTTTATCATAATCGACTCTTCCCTAATGTGTCCAAAAGTAAATAGTGGATGATAAATATGTGTTATGTTGTTACAATTAAGGCTACTTAGGGAATTTAGCTAAATTTGCCAAAAGCTCCTCCGCCTCCTGCACTGTTTTCAAGTTATACATTTTATTGTTGTGCATAATTTTTAATTGTGCTGGAAATTTTGATTGAACAACTGCCCCCAACTTCTTAAAGTCATCCATTTTTCTGCCTAGCTCCCATTGTCAGTCTAAAGTTACTTGAGTTAAGGCCGAACGTATTTCAAAAGCTTTCTAACTTTTCTAATCTATCTCGGAACACTGCCTCTTTCTTCTTAAGCGTCGAAATATCAGCTTTAACTGCCCCAGATCGTCTTTGAGCTCCTCCACTGAGCTTTCTAAAGCCACAGTCCTAGATTTCAGAAGGTCGAGTTTTTTTTCAAGAGCCTGATCTCCCCCTGATTTGTCTCTGAAACGGCAAACCCTTTTCTGATACTGATGGAAAGGATGGAAAAAAGGACCTACAGAGATGCCACCGAAGAACCCCCGTCTCATGTACTGGCGAGGCCCTCCCCCCTTCTCCACTACTGCTGCCTCTGTCGCCAATGACATTGCCATTGCCATAGCCGTTGTCACTGGCCTCTACTTCTTCAGTGGTATGGCTTCCTCCTCTAACATGACCGCTAACTTCACATGGGATCAGGGTTATATCTGTTCTCGGAATCTCAGGGTTACTGAACTGCGTGACAAGTGTGGCAGGTGTAGAGGTATTCACTATCTCTGACTGTTCCATGATTCCCTGTATAGGCTATTGCACTATCTCTGACTGTTCAAAAGTTTTCCTGAGGTTCTCCCCTTGTTTTACCACATCCAAAACCTGTGGGTGGATTTTAAAGTAGGACCTAAATGAGGGGGTGATCCTTACTTTGAAGTCCAAGGATTTACCCTTCGTTCCACAAGTTCTGATGCTTCTGCCCTTAATTTCACAGGATTGTGAAATCCTGTGGTAGATTTGCCCTCCAAGGATATTTTAGTGTTTTTTCCCCCAGGGTTTTATTGAGGGATTTCCCTTTAGTGGACCCCTGCACTGCTCCTCCTCACTTCCTACCTTTTTTCACAGTTTTTGTTATCGGGGTTCTTACTCCGATAACTTTAGCGTTACCCAAGTCTGCATTAAGCTGTAGCTGTGTTGTGCTGTTTTCAAGAGTCCCCCCTGGCTGTCTTACTGGAGTCTGCCCTGACGCGGACGCTTTATTTTTCAATATGCCCCCTTTCTCCTGGCTTCCCAATACCTAATTTTGTGGAAATTATGGACAAGGCGGTAGGGCGACCGAAGCAGACCCCCACCTCTCCGCAGACCACTTGCCCCTCTCCTCTGAGTCTGTTTCGACAGTCTTCTACAGCATCCTCTCCAGCGTAGCTGGTAGGGCAGCTCTCCCTCTGCTGCATCTGCCACTTCCAAGCCCGATTCAGAGGAGTCTGTGAGCAGCGGCCCTGCAGCCCCACCTCAACTCCAGAGCGGTTAAAAACCAGCGCGGGAGGTCGGCAGGCTCTCCAACGCACATCACCCGGTCAGAATGAGCCAAAATCTCGGGCAATCGCGAGGAGGAAAGAAGACAGTAAGTATTTAATGAATCTCTGCATACTACATCACCGCGCGGGACGACAGCACCACCGGAGGCAAGCGGCCGCTTAGCTCATGGCCGCCATGTTCTCCTTGTTCTACCGACTGTCTGTATTACTGTGTGAGTGGGTGTGTGAATATCTGTATGGGTGAATAAGTGGGGGTGTAAGTAGCTGTTGGGGTGGATAAACGGGTCGCTGCATGAGTGGCTGTACTGGTGAGTGTCTAGGTGTGTGAGTGAGTGGCTGTATGAGTGGAAGTATGGATGAGTGAGTGGCTGTGTGAGTGGGTGCTTGGTTAACTGAGTGGGTGTGTGATTGGGTGTATTGGAGAGTGAGCGTCTGCGTGTGTGGCTGTCTAGGTGAGTGAGTGGTTGTCTTATTGCTTGTAGGGATGAGTGAATGGATATGTAAGTGGTTGTGAGAGTGTGCCCCCACAGTCCCTCATGGCTCCCCACCTTCAGCAGGAGCCAGCTTTGCTCTCACACACAGGGAGCTGCTAAACATGCAGCTCCCTGTGTTTTGGTGCAATTGTTTCCTCTGTTTCTTGAAACAGATGAAAACTCCCTTCCAAGCAAGCGGAAGAAGTTTGACAGCGCCTGCTTACTGGAAGCTGAGGTAGTGTTTGCTCTGACCTGGCAGAAGCTGCTACAGCTCCCACCAAGTCAGAACAAATAGCTATCTCCCAGGGGTAGGCACCGCAGGCTATTGCAGGAGCCAGCCCTCGGGGTCCACACGGCCATTAATGACTCCAGGAGGGGAGCTGCATGGCCCCCTCATCTGTGTACATTTTGGCCCTGGGGAGATGGTGATCCCTGGGGCCATATGTGGCCCTGAAGAAGGTCCATGCTGCCCCACTCTCAGTATTATTTTTTTGTTCGGCCCCAGGGAGGTGGTCGTCCCCAAGATCCAGAGGTCTGTGTGCCCCCCCTGTAAATTGCCCCGGGAGTTGGTGGTCCCTGGGGCTTCTAATAGCCCAGGAGGGGGTTCTTGTGGCCCCCCTCCATTAAAAAAAACAAAGCCCCAGGGAGGTGGTGGTCCCCGGTGCATCTAGGAAGCCTAGGAGGGGGTTTGCATGGCCCTGCTCCATTAATAAAAACAAAAGCCCAGGGAGGTGGTGGTCCCCAGGGCTCAAAAAACAGTAGGAGGAGGGTCCTGTGTGCCCCCTCCTTTTTCATTTTTTAGGAAAGCTGGGGCGTCAGGGTATTTCTACCAAGCCCCCATTTCTTTTTTTTACACTTTTTGGGGACTCAGCGGCAGCAGAATCTCAAGATAGCTGGCAACACTTCCTGGGTGAAGTGTTGGCAGCCAATCAGATATTAGCACGGAGAACATTGGCTCCACAGAAGATCAGCGCCTCTACAAATCCAAATTTGGATTTCTTTTAATATCTCCGAAACTACTGAACAGGTTTAGACCAAATAGCTAAAGGCATGATCTCTGGAACAAAATCTACCTTTCTGCCCAGATTGGTGTAATTCTGTCCAGTAGTTTGGGCTGTAGTCATACTTGAAACTCCTATGGGAGATTAAATTGGGGAACACACTCCCCCCCTTTTTCTGCACCCCCACTTGACGGATTACCCTAAGGTAGTTATAGTTAGGACCAAGTTTCCATAGGAAGAACATTTTTTGTTTTGCTTATAACTTTTGCATCGTTTGCTGAATCTTCATGACATTTTCCAAACTAATTCTTTGTTTATATCAGCTCCTATGTGGGAAGTTTGGGGGCGATTCGTCAAGTGGGGCTGAGAAAAAAGGGGGGTCCCAAAACGTGTTTTCTCCATGTTACTTGCCATAGGAAACTTTAGACAAGGCTACAGGTCGAACAGGTGAACAGAATTACCCCAAATTTGGCTGGGAGAAGGGTCTTGGTTTAGAAAGCATGCTTTTGTTGTACATCCATTCAGTAGTTGTGGAGAAATATCGAAATTTACAGATAACGATATTTGGGAATTCTGCAATCTGATTGGCGTTACGAGCACGATCTTGCTGCTTATTGGTGGTGAGCGCTGCGAGCGGTTGCAACTAGGAAGTGTTGGTCGCCATTTTGTGATTCAGTCGAAGCGAATAAGGGGAAAAAAGGGTGACAAAAGTGGGAAAGAGGAGGGTAGGAACACTGTAAACACTGTGTGGTGTTTAGGGTGTGCTATAGACAGGGTGTGAAGCGAAGTATTCCCCCCTAGCAGTGTGAAAGCGCTGGGCTATGGAACTTAAGTGAGGTATTGCCTAGAGTCTGATGCTGCTCAGGTGAGCTGGTGCAGGAGTCGGGGATTAAAGCGTGAGCCCAAATTGTGTGTCTTATGCTGTGAAGTCATGTGCGGTGGCCGCTGCACTACACCTGTGGAAGTAGTGTCAGCATGTGTTTATACCTACTAGGATGAACTACTGACCCGTACTGGTCTGAAAGTCCAGGGGTACAGAAAATATGTGAGGTATTGTATACAGTCTCATGGTGCTAGGCTGAGCTGCTGTCGGACTCGGGGATGAAAGCGTGAGTCCAAACAGTGTGTCATATGCTGTGAAGTCATGTGCTCTGGCCGCTGTGCCACATCTGACCAAGTAGTGTCAGTATGTAGTTATACCTACTCGGAGGAACTTTTGTTTTGAACATTGTAACTTGTGTATGGTGCGTAGGGGGTGTTATACAGGGAGTGCGAAGGTAAATTTGCGCGTATCAAATCAATTTGGTATTTGTAAAGTGCAAACTACTCACTCGTACGGGTCTGATGGCGCTGGGGGCGTAAGCTGAGCTGCTGCCGGATTCGGGGATAAAGCCACTGAACTACTGACCCCTACCGGTCAGAAAGTGCGGGGTACGGAAATTAAGTGAGGTATTGCCTAGAGTGTCATTCATGCTGCTAAATTGAGCTGCTGCTGGACTCGGGTATGAAACTGTGAGCCTGTGTTTGCTATGCTGTGAAGTCATGTGCTCTGGGTGCTGTGCCACACTTGTCCAACTTGTATATGGTGCTTAGGTGGTGTTGTACAGGTAGTGCGAAGGTAAATCAATACGGTATTTGTAAAGTGCAAACTACTCCCCCCTATGGGGGAGTAGAGGTGGTGATCAAAGCGAGAGCTCTGTGCTGCAAAGTCAGATGGTCTGGCCGTTGCATCACAGCTGTGTGGAGAATAAATTTTGGCGAGGGTCCGAGAGTTGCCGTTACCTGGCCCTAAAATAGCGGTCCTAAGTTGTCAGTTACAGGGTGGCTCTACAAAAAGCCCTTGTGTTGATTAGTTGGAGTTACGTATAAGTGCGGATGCACAGCTTCAAGTTATTCAGGAAACTTCGGTGATTTGTGAAGTGTACTCCATCACTTCTGTAGATATCAGCCATATCAAAACGTATGTTGTTGTTGTAGATGGACTTCTGTCTTTGGCATATATTGGAATATGTAAAGACAGTTTGAGGGAAAAGTAACATCAATTGTCCAAAGGTGTCCTTCATAAGTATTTCCAAACCTACCCCAGTCAAGGTGCCTAGGTCGTTTCCACCACAGTGCACAATCATGATGTCAGGATGTTGGAGATGCAAACAGGTTTTAGCCAAAGGCAACAATTGGTGCCACTTCAATCCTCTCTGTGCAAACCATTTAATGTCCACATTTTGTAAACCTAGGTCTAAGTCAATACGTCTCTGCATACCTCTTGCACCAGAAAATATAGCTGTCCAACAATCCACACTAGCATTTTGAAGGTATGGCTGGAAGGTATGGAAAGATGTCTGTAGCTCATGCAGTTCCTTGGTAGAATAACAGATGTGTTTAAAGATGGGGAACTACTTTTTATTGCCATACAAAACGATACGTGATTGTGAGAAGAAAAGCATTCTTTTTTAAAAGTAGGGTGCACATTTGTTTTGTGGAAAAGCATCTTTGTGATTGGTTAAGAAAAAGCAGTTTCAACGTGGAGTACATATCATAGGATAAAAGTTGTCAACTCAACCACACATGCTACTTGCATTTGGAAGGCACTGTTCAAACTTAAAACAATCTTGAACTTTTAACCTGCACGTGCCGTTAAATGTTCGAGAAAATGTTGCAGAAAAAAATGGTTACGTTTAAAAAGATTGATGAACTTTTAACCTGCACGTGTTGTAGAATGTTCTAGAAAGTGTATTGATAGAATATGTTGCACTTCTGACTTCTATGTGTTGTTGAATATTAAAACTTTACATGGAAAATTAAAAAGAAACCAAGAGGGAGAAGTTTTGAAACCTAAAAGATTCAAGGAACTATTCTAATTTGTTCTTTACATGTATTTATGTGTGGAGCAACAAAATTATAGACTGAACAGCACCAGGAAGAGGAAGAAGCAGGGAGTGGGTGGACGGGGGGAGATGGGCAGAATGGCAGACATGCACAATCAAGTATAGCACAAGTATAGACAAACAATGGCCAAAATGAAACACACCAACAAGGAGCAGGCCACACCAGAACACAGAGACGCAGTTACCGCACTTCCTGTACACGGAGATGTCCGAGACACCCCGTTTCCGTTGTCGGGTAGGCACACCCCTGCGCTGACCTGTGTACTCCGGACCAGCACATGCTGGTTGTGCATGCAGGAGGATGCGTGCATAGCTACATGTCCAGGCTCACTGCCAACACTGTGGTGATACAACACTGTGATGTTGCAGGGCTGGTGCCTATCATGCTAACACAATGACCAGAGGGGCACACTTGCTCAGATGTGGGTTTTGGGGGGGCGTTGGCGGTCCAGGAGTTGTTCTGAAGAGTCTTGTTGCCCTCATGGGTATCCCTGTATCATGCTCATTTATTCTATGGCACCTGTGGGTGTTCTGGTGTGGCTCCTGGCTGTGTTCTCTTTCATGGTGCAGGTTGTCGTCCTGCTTAACACTATCAAAAAGCAGGTGTGAAATCTTGGTGCTAACGTGGCTTATCGCTGGAATTTGTTTCGCATTGCAGTTGGTGTGAAAGTTGTATTTTGCGTGTGCAGGACAATATACAAACTGGGCAGTGTATCTCGTCAAGATCCAGCACCTGACGCCCGATTCCCATTCAATATAAATACAATGAGGTTTCGTAAATTATTTTGTGTGCACACTGTGAGTGCAGCCACTACGTCAGTGCAATTCAATACAGAATTTTAGCATTTAGAATAAATCGCAAAGGTGCACCTCGTGTCTTTTTGCACGGGAACAGCTAGTCTGCATTTCATTATCAGCACTTTAATGGAAGTAAAGTTGAGATAAATCTGACACACTATTCAGACATCACCAGTATTCCCGCGATAAGTCCTCCAAAATTTAAGACCTTGGTGGACTTCATCAAATAAAAGTAATAAGAACAAGAGTTACACAGCAGTTAAGAAAACAACCAGAAACGTTATTAATTTTTTTTCAAACTTTATTTATTTTTTATTAACATATATCAACGATAAAGTAATAAACAAAATTTATCAAAAAAAAATACAAATTAACAAGGTGCAACACTGCTGTGGGGACCATGGATGTGGACGACAGAGCCTGGAAAATAAAGCACAAAATAAGGATTTGTGTAATGCTCATATCACAGTAGAGAAACATAGAGAAAAAGAGAAGGAAAAAAAAAGCCAGAGAGGGAAGGAAAGAAAGGGAGTGAGTAAGGGAGAAGGAAGAGAGAGAGAGTTAGAGAGATAGAAGGAAAAGAAGGAAGAGAGAGAGGGAGAGAGAGAGAGAGAGAGAGAGATACTGCCGCCCCTGCGCATCCATGAGCAAATAATTACCTGGTGCCACCGGAGGGTGCAGCAGTGGGCTCTCCATGTGCCCGTCAAAACTCATCCCAGATATGTCTCTGAGTCCTGAGTAATGAATGGCGGAGACACCATCAGGTGCTTGGCGGATCACACAGATGTCGCTGAGTCCTGAGTCATGAATGGCGGAGACCACATCATCTTCTCCACGGCCCGGCAGATCTCACACATGTCGTTGAGTGCTGAGTCATCAACGGCGGAGACCACATCAGCTTTTGGGGCCACTAAGCCTGTGGAAGTTACGTTCGTGCCATGTGGTGGTAGGCCCCTGATGGCCATATGAGCTTTGGGTGGCACTAACCCTGTGCATCTGAAGTCCGCGCCAAGGGGGTGGTAGGCCCCTGAGGGCAATACAGATTAGGGTGTGAGTAACCGCCTGCGCAAGTTTTGAAAGACTCTCTATGGTTGAGACACGTGGAGCATCCGGCATCTAGTCAGCACCGGCAATAAAGGATGTGACATTGAGGTGTGTGTGTAAAGCTGCCCTCATGGAGTGGGCAGGAGATGTGGAGAACTAGGCCACTGACCTGCACAGGAACAGCGAGTACGCCTGTGAAAGGTAGGTATGTGGGCCGATCGTCGGAACGTAATCTGAGTGGCGTGGCGTACGATGGAACAGTGCAGGGATAGCTACAATGGCGGGGACAGCTCGTGGTACTGCATCTGTGAGTGGAGTGGACAGGCCACATCAGTCCCTCTGCGAGCCTGGGTGCAAACTGTTCATAACTCACACGACATAAGTATTGAAAAATCATTTTGTGATACAGTCCATCAGATGGCATTTGTCCGAGGTATTTGTGAAAACATATCGAAGTTCTTTCTGTGATAGATACCCCTTTGACGGTGCCTCTCCCCACATCAGCAGGTAACGCACCCTCTTCCCACATAACCATCATACCCTCAACAACCTTCTTGGGCTCGGAAGTGTCCCTGTGTGGTTGGACAAAGAAGAGTCTTAGACATGTATAGAATTACATATAAAAAATTATTTAAAGAAAAGAACAACAAATAAGACTGAAGGGAGTCTGGTGCTGTGGTCGCTGCACAAAGTTGGGGTGACTGTCACTGCCATTCAGGATTCAGGACACAGTAACACATGTGGTATCGGTTTGTGTTAAAGAGGGTTAGTGGGACTATGTGTCGCCGGCCTTGCATATCGAAATATGCCTCACAAATTGAAGGGAGTATGTTGTGTGGTTGCTGCCTAGGACTTGGGGTCACTGCCATTCAGGACTCAGGGCACAGTTACACATGTGGGATCAGCTTCTGTTAAAGAGGGTTAGTGGCACCAGAAGTATTGAGAGTGTATGAGCCTGTGATGATGCTTGGTGTGGACGGGCCGCACTGGGAGCAATGTGTCTTGGCTATAGGACTGCGTCATGTGGAATCATGACTCTATCTGAATTGTGAGGCCTGCTGATCGTAGTGTAGGCCAGAGGTAATGGTGAGCAAGGGCCCATAGCCACGTGCATATGTTGGTGCCCTCACCGGCCTGCATAGTGCAGGTTCAGTGGCACCACTTGTCGCCAGCCTTCAATATGAAAACACTCCTCACTAATCGAAGGGAGTGTGGTGGTGTGGTCGCTGCTATGAAGTTTGGGGTTACTGCATATGGAAATATGTCTAACTGATCAAATAGAGTTTGCTGCTGTGGAGGCTGCCATGGACTTGGGGTCGCTGCCATTCAAGACTCAGGACACAGTTACACATGTGGGATCGGCTTGTATTGGACAGTGTTAGTTGGCACCATGTGTCCAAAATTCAAATTGCGAGGTCTGCTGCCCGCAGTGTAGACTGCTGAGTGTTCGTTTGTACTTGAAAATGAATTTGGTGATTGTACTAAAGGTATAACTGATATAAAAAATGTTCAAGAAGAAAGGATACTAAAAGGATATTATGTAGATTTGAGGCCTGTAATAGTTACTTGCCTAGTGGACTCTGTAGTTAATGAATGAAGAAATAATTTCCATTGGGAGCCCTAGTGAGTGCAGTGTAGGCGTATGATGAAAAGATGAAACAAGTATAGAATACACAGACAAAGTGTTGTATTTTCTGAGTACAATCTTGTTGTTAGAAATTAGCATTTAAAAATGGAATTGCAAGCTGTACTGCCTGCAGTGTAGACTGCTATTCCATTTTAGTTTTCATTTGAAGATTAATTTGGTCATTGTAGAAAAGCTATAACTGATATAAAAAAAAGTTCTTGAAGCAAGGATACTAAAAGGATAATATGTAGGGTGTAGGACTGTGATACTTTCTTGCCTACTAGAGTCTTTAGTTGCATATGGAAATACCCCTCACTGATCACTTTGTCACATGAGCACTATATGTATATACCTGTGAACAGCCTCATATGTATATTTGTTTTGTACTTTTGAAAAATGGATACATCTGAATGAATTAATTCTGATAAAATAGAAAGCTATAAACAAACATTTCCATTCTGATTATTTCGGATACTGTACATTTCTGGTCAGGTGTGTTTTCCATGTATGTTCCACAAAAGAATTTGTGGTCCCTTTGTGACTTCTTATGCACAAAGATAATTAAACCCGACAGAACCATTTTTGTTTATAACTATAACATGCCTGCAACATTTGTTTTTTCTGGGAATGTCTAAGGTTTTTCAAAATCTATTTCCGAACTATAACGTCCCTGGAAACTTTTGTTTATTAATTGAATTATTATTATTTTACAAAACTTATAATGTGCATAGCTACCCCAAGGGGTTTCCCTGTGCAGGGCGGGAGTAGGGGAGAGTAGAAGTAATCTGCATAATGAATTCAAAAAGCAAGATTTTTAGACCCTTCGGGAAAGCAAGCAGGGATGTTGAATCTCTCAATGCCACTGGCAGGGAGTTCCACAGTAGCAGCCCTAAGTAGGAAAAATATCAGCCTTTCATATGAGCCAGTCGGGTTTTTGGCACAACAAACCGAGTCTGCAAAGAGGATCTCAAGGGGTGGGCAGGATGGTATAGGTGGACTAAGTCCAGGCGATATTTAGTGGCCGGTCCGGATTTGACACTGAACATATAGCAAACCGCTTTAAAATTGATGTGGTTAGATACAGTCAGCCAGTGTAGATCACGAAGAAGGCTAGGGAAAAGGTAAACTTGGGTAGGCAGTACAGGAGCCAGGCAGTTGCATTTTGCACAAGTTGCAATCTATGGATAGTCGATTTGTTGGCTCTCAAGTACAGCACGTTGCCATAATCCAGTCTAGAAACAAGTGCCTGGATCACCGTCCTCTGTGCTGAGAAAGGAATTAGCCACAAGATCTTTTTTAACCACTGAAGAACTGCAGAGCAGGTGGACGTTAGCTTGGCCACTCTTTGTTTCATGGATAGTGACTCATCCACAATGAAACCTAGAAATTTAACACTACTAGAAGGAATAGGAGGAGCTCTCAATTCTGCGGTCCAATGATGTGGTTCCCAGAGATCAGATCTTTTGCCTAGAATCATAACTTCTCTTTTGTCTCCTTTGAGCTTGAGCAAATTATTCTGCATCCATAGAGAGTACTTGCTCAAGCCCAAATTGAGATCAGAGGGTTCATTGCCTTGGGTTGGTGAACGGGAGAAAATGATCTTAGTATTGTCGGCATAGGAGAAAAGGGACAACCCAGCATTTTAGACCACCTCTGCTAGAGGTCAAATATGTATGTTAAATACCAGATGGTTTACCATAGAGCCATGTGGGACTCCACAGGGAATGTCGTGGAGATTAATCTAGCAGAGGAAGAGGAAACCTGGAAGGCTTGGTCCTTAAGAAAGGAGTGAAACCATTCCAGGGCCATTCCATCAAGACCCAGTGTCTGCAGTTCACTCAGAACGATATGGTGCGACACTGTGTCAAAGGTAGCGCTTGGATGTAACAGAATGAGTGCCGCAGTTTCTCCCTCATCTATGCGATTCCTTAGCATCTCCGATACCCCACAAAGGGTAGATTCAGTAGAGAAACCAGCTCTAAATCCAGACTGGGGGATGCAAACAATTCTGGGTTTCCATTAAGGAGCAAGTGGGCCATTGATGTTTTTCTCCAGACATTTTGAGAGAATGGGGAGCAAAGAGATAGGGTGGACGTTGTAGGAGTTAGAAGGATTCAGGTGCACTTTCTTTAGGAGGGGAGGACCATTGCGTGTTTGCATCTCTGGGTGACTTTTTTTTTCCAGAGTTTTATATAGCGCAAACTTGACCAGAATCCTAATCGGGTATCAGAGCGCTTTACATAGCACCAGTTACGTTACATGAGGACACACATACATTTTTTGTTAGGCACAGGGTGATTAAGTGATTTGCCCACAATCACAGGATGTTCAGCGTCATTACCGAGACTCGAACCCAGTACCCCAGGTCCGAGGTCGAGTGCTCTAGCTGTTAGGCCAACTCCTCCTTCAGAGAGGCATTAAAAAGATCCATTAACATGAACAGAGTGGCAGGATACAGCTGGCACAGCAAGTGAGGAGGGAGGTGGTCAATGGGGAACCAGATTTAGTGGCATGAAGAATGCTGTTAAAAGATATGGTATCTAGAGGGAGCCAGGTATCTAGTTTAGGTGGAGGGCTGGCGCTGTGTAGAAAGTTCGCTGGGAAAGTATCCTGAGGTCCTGCCAGGATGTAGGTGGATCAGCCTTGTCCAGTTGCACTTCCAGTAGGCATTTGCTTGACAGCTGGGAATGTATATTAACAACTTTGCTGATAAAGAAGAGGGTAAGTTCCTCACATTGATTGTGGGAGAGAGGGGGGGGTCGCCGACTTCCAAGGGTCAGATAGTTCCTTTAACGCCTTACAGAGAGTTTTAGCACAGTTTGGGACTTTACAATCTTTTGAGAATAAAACCCGGCCGGAACAGATTTACAGAGACAGTGATATTTATTAGAGCTGTTTTGTAATTAGTTTTAGGATCTTCTGTATAAGATTTCCTCCAGCACCTTTCAAGAGCCTTGCATTGTTTTTTCTCACGTTTTAGCATTTTGTTGAACCAAGGAGCAGGCTGCATCCTGAGCATTGAACTGAGGTCTGGAGATATGTATCCACAGCTCCCATTAGTCAGCCTCTCTGGTATTTTTAACTGGTAGTTGTGTTTGCTGAGTGGTGGAGAAAGGGGGCGGGGCCTCTGGCCATCTCTCAGGAATCCAGTGTAAGGGATTTACTGACAGTAACAGGAGGGCTTCTTGGCCCCCACGGTCCCTCAGCATCCAAGAGGACTTCATCCCCCAACCAGTATTGCACCAGGAGACGTGTTTGCAGGATGTTGGAGAAAGGGGGCTTGGCCTCCCAATTCCCCACACCTGTTGCGCTTACTAGAGGTTACAGGGGGGTATTTGACACCCAAGTACATTCAGCAGCCAAGGCGACTTCATCCCTCCACCAGCAGGGCACCAGGGGATATGTTTGCAGAGTAGTGAAGCAAGGGGGGAAGGCCTCTGGTGACTTGATGGTCTTCTTTTAGATTGTTTTCGGGAGACAGGGGGCCACATGCCCCCCCTACCCTGGGCCATGGGGTCCCCATCCTTTGGGAGACCAGCCTTTATAAAAAAATGTATTACTAAATTGAAGGAAGGAGCCTGCTTAGCCAATTTCAGCCCCGGTTAACCCATTTCAAATGGCCCGGCCTTTGCATTTTAAAATAAATAATAAGGTAAGGGGGCTGTGCACCATACCCGGGGCCCGGCCTCTAGTGCAGATGCCACTCAGGATGTTTGGGGACTGTGGGGGAGTCTCAAGACCCCCACGGTCCCTGCCAGCTCCCTGTCTCCTGTAGGAGCTGGCATTGCTTTTACAGAGAGGAAGCTGCTAACATGCATGGGCATCTCCAGCATTATTATAAAGACTGCCCTCGGGATTTGGCCTATCCGGTAACTTCATCAAAAAGATGTGCTTCATTTTTTTAAAAAAAATTGCGGTGGGTCTACCCGTAAATTCACAGCAAAATTCAAATAAAAAAAATGCTTTTAAACCCCAACTGGGTTCCCGTGGGACCCCCTACCCACCATATCAGCTGGAGTCAGGGTATTCCTAACAAGCCCCTTTTGTCTTTTAATTTTTTTGGGCTTAAATCTTTTTATTGATTTGCGAGACAGAAAGGATAAGAAACAATGCATCAAGGAATGAAGCCTGCTACATGGGCCATAGGCAGTTGAAACGCTACATGATGCAATCAAAACAATCAAAGAAAGAACTGCCCAACCTCCCCCTCCCCTAGGTCCCTCTCTCCCTCCTCCTCTCCCTTTTCCTCACCCTTCCCTCCCCCCAATGCTGCCAAGGAAGTATCTGGAGCCAACAGCCATCGGACTAATGGCCTTGAGATTAAGTGGAGTCTTGCGACTGTATGGTAAGTCGTGGTAAGTCGTAAGAGGCGCATGTACCTAGGGCAGATGAGCTCACAAAATTCAGAGCATAGAAGGCCAATAAATGGGCATCACTTATCTGGGAAAGAGGCCCCTTCACCCTGGAGGGAGAAAGAAATGCACTCCATGCCCAGCACATACCAAAGCCTGTGCAGCCACCCGGTATTGAAGGTTCCCTATTTGAACCCCATGTTGAAAGTATATTCTGCAAAGCCTCCCCAGGAGCGATACCCATCTGCCTCCCTTTGCAAGATTTTAGGGGAAACATAAGTTTATCAGAGACGCCTAGAATGATGTATTCTGGAAATCGTAAGATAGTAGTGTCAAAGTAGAGATCTATGTCATCCAAGACTTGTGTCCAGTAGGGCTTGAGAATGGGGCATTCCCACAGTATGTGCAACAAGGTGCCGACGGCTCCATATCCCTTCCAGCAGCTTGGGGAACGACCAGGGTTGCTCTTGTGCAACCTATGGGGGGTAAGGTACCAATATGTCACTATCTTAATAGCAGACTCTACGCTAGAGATGTTGCGTGCTGAATGCCTGGCATTATAGGTAATGTCACTCCACTCTTTCTGAGTCAATGTCTGCCCCAGCTCTACTTCCCACCTTTTCTGTTCTGCAGATTTGGTCTCTTGTTCTGGGGGCGTAAGATGTGATAGAGTTCTGTGATAAGTCATTTGGGAGACTTTTCGGCTAGTAACCATCGTTCATAGGGGGTAAGCCTTCACTCAGCTCCTTGACGCACCTGAGGCTGCATCACCCAGTGCCGAATTTGTTGGTAGTGATATCGCTCCGATTCGGGCATGGCAAAATCAGCACTAAAATCTTCAAAAGACATGGGTCCCTTCTCAGCAAAAAAATGTCCTATGGACCTGCAGCCTTCCTTCTAACAGTAGGAAAAGACTGTCTGGTAGACACCCGGAGTGAAGTCAGTGTCGCTAGTGATAGGAGTAAGGGGTGATGGAAATGTGGTGAGGCTGTTGCAGGTGGCCATGGAGTCCCAAGCATTGAGCGTTGCTCGACCTATTGGAGAGCCATAGAGACTTAAAGGTCTGGAGGCGTTACAGAGAAAAGGGATATTCCACAGAAGCTGCCCAGCGAAAGCTCACTCCATTAAGAGCCATTGTTTCTCGGTCTTCGGCTGAGCCCAGTCTAGTAAAATGCAGATCTGAGATATCTTGTAGTAATAGTCCAGATTGGGCATTCCCAAACGCCTCTCCCCGGTAGATCTCAAACTCATGTCTCTAGTCATCCGCAGTTTCTTGTCTGCCCAGACAAAAGAGGAAAACTCTGCTTGGAGTTGCTCTAGCATTCCCGGGGGCGGCTCCACAGTCAGTGTTTGAAAGAGGTAAAGAATTTTGGGGAGTTTGATCATTTTAAGAGCTGCTACCCGACCCAGCCACGAGAGGCCAAACAGGCGTTAGCGTTGCAAGTCACGCCATATCCGTGTTAGTATACGCATATAGTTTTACGAGACTGTCTCTGTGGTTGAGACTGCCAGAGTTATACCCCGGTAAAGAATGGTGTTTTGATCCCACTAGATGGGACACGCCTGGACAAGGGCATCTACAGTTGAAGGCTGCAAGGAAAAACCCAGCGCCTGCGATTTAGAGACATTTACACGAAATACAGAGGCGTTGGAAAACTTCTCCAGCCCGCGAGGAAAGCCGGGATAGACGATCCAGGAGATTCAAGCGTGGCAATGAGGTCATCTGCGTAAAGGCTGATGGTGAGTTTCTCTTCCCCAAAAAGAACCCCACTGATTTGCTGGTTTTCCCTAATCCTCTGAGCCAGCGGTTCCATAAAGAGTGCCACCAGGAGTGGGGAGAGCGGGTAGCCTTGTCGCGGGCCCCTGTCTATTGGAAAGGGTTCGGAGATGCAGCCATTCACTCAGACGATGGCTGAGGGGTGGATATACCCACTAAGCACCCACCTGCGGAATCGATTTCCTATTCCAAACCGCTCCATCGTGGTCTCTAGGAAGAGCCAGTGTACCCTGTCAAATGCCTTTCTGGCATCGACAGAAAGTACCACTCTCTCCACTGCTTGGCGGTGTGCTTTATCTATGAGGTGCAGCAACCGCCTGGTGTGATGGCTGCACAGCCTCCTTGCCAAAAATCCGGCTTGGTCTGGTTCTATTAGTCCAAGCATCAACGGGCCCAGTCTGTTCGCCAATATCCCAGTAAAGATCTTGAGTTCAATATTCAACCAGGAGATAGCCCTGTATGAGGCGCAGTACCTTGTATCCTTACCAGGTTTAGGCAAGACAACCACTGATGCCATGAGCATCGTGGGGGGCATCACTTAAGTGTCTCCTATTGAGTTGAATGGTCGTGACAAAATTGGGGCTAAGATTAGGCAAAAAGTTTTATAAAAAATGGCTATAAACCCATCTGAACTGTGAGATTTGAGGAGGTTGAGCCTTGCGATAGCTGAGATTACTTCCTCGATTTGGATCGGACTATCTAATGTGGTGGCCTGATCGGGTGATAAGCGGGAGTGTGTTGTCCCTGAAATATGCCGAAGGGTTTTGCTCTGGTATTTGCTGTGCTGAGTATAGATTGGCACAAAAGTCCCTGAAGGCACGAGAAATGTCCGCCTCTCGTGAGATTTCAGAGCCCCTCTCGTCTATTAACATGGAAACCGCCACCACCTGACATTGCTTGCAAAGTTTGTGCGCCAATAACCGGCTGCCTCTGTCACCACCAGTGTAGAACATGTTTTTGAGTTGAAGGGCTGCATATGCCGCTCAGACTAAGTCCAAGATAGCACATTGGGCACCAGTTTAAGTGTTTCCCACAGGGACACTATCGATGCGTCTGGAGTATCATTCATGATTAAGTAGTCTTTTAACGTCTTAGTGAGGGGGGTAATAACTTCGGGGCGATGGAGTAATGTGTCCCTAAGCCGCCACGAGAAGGATGGGTGAGAGGCAGGGGGAGACAGAAAAGCCATGGTCAATTCTGCATGGTCCGACAATGACTGCAGTTCTATAAATAAGTACGGTAATAAGGGGAGGAGAGATCGGGACCCCAAAAAGTAATCCAAGCGAGCATAAGTTCCATAAGAGTGTAATTAAAATGTGTAATCATTTGAGTGGGGGTAAAGTTGATGCCACACATCGAATAACCCCAGGTCTTCAAACCACTGCCTCATGCTATCTGTTAGGGCACCAATCTATCCCTGCCTCTCCGCTGATCGGTCCTGTTGGCCATCGAGTACAATATTCAAATCGCCCCCCAAAAGTATTTGCCTGTCAGAGGAGGATGTCAGGTCGGCCACCGCTTCGCGTAAGAACGCCTACTGACCCTCATTTGGGGCAATAATGGTAGCTAGTGTGATCGTGTGTGACCCCATATTGAGAGAGTGTGCTAATGGTCTTCCCCGAATTTCCAGCACCTTCGTCCCCACCACCCCAGGGAAAGAGCGAGAAATGACAATGACAACCCCAGGCTTTTTGGTTGGGAGAGAAGAAAAGTACTGCTGGGGAAAGGCTTTGGAGCGAAGCCTATGTGTGTTGCTGCGCAGTAGGTGGGTCTCTTGTAGCAGGCAAATATGGGCTTTGGAGTTCTCCAGATAAAACAGGATGGCTTTTCATTTTATAGGGTTGTTAAGCCCGTTCACGTTAATGGTCAATATTTTAATACTCATCCAAGCCTGTGGTGAGGGCACATAGCGATATAGTTGCCATGGAGCGTATCGTGCACACCCCATTCGGGCCAGTATAGGCCACCATCTCTGGTGCTCTAACTAAGTAAGAGTCTCAGACATGCAAGCAGGCCAAGAAATGCACTTGGGGTAGGAGAGGGAACCCGTTACAAACAAGAAAAACACTCCAACAAAGTGAAAACATTGAGGAAGGAAAGTTACAAACTGAATTTGTCCAAAGCGTATTGCTCCAAGGAGAAGAAGATTAGGGTAAACATGTTCAGCAGCTCCCCGCTCCCCCCAAGCAGCTCACATCACTGAGTAGGCTACATCCAGGGGCCGATCAAAGTGATAACTGTACATTACAGGGCTTCTGCCTTGGCGTGTGTGTTCACTGCGAATGCGCCCCCGATATGGATGCCAGGACTGCCTGGTGTTCTCTGGCCATGGTGTATGGATCTGGGCATGCTGACGGGTTGGGAGGTTTGATAGTGGTCCACCCATGGCCACTGCAGCAGCTGCATGGCAGTTTGTCTTGAGACAATGTCCCTGCTGTAGGATCCATGATGCCCAAAAGTTTACATGCCACAGACAGGGATAGGACTTGTCTCAGTTCCCCCTTGAATTGAAAGATCAGTCTAAAAGGGTGCCCCCAGGAATATTTGATACCAGCGTCTCTGAGAAAGGTTGTAATCGGGCGGAAGGCTTTGCATTTGATAGGGTGGAGGTTGCCAGGTCTTGATACAGCACAGGCTTTGAACCTTCATAGGTGAAGTCTGGCCTCCCTGAGTATGCGCTCCTTTAGTTGAAAATTGTGTTCGCACGTCAGGATATCAGCTGGTGGGGCACTTTTCTCCTGGGGCCCACTCTATGGGTGCAATCCAACTTGATGAGGAACTCAGGGATCTCGCCCAGAATGGAGCAAAAGAGGCCCACCACCAGGTCCTCGATGTCACTGTCCCCCTCACCCTGAGCCATGCCTCGAATGCGGATGTTGTTCCGGCGGGACCGGTTCTCTAAGTCCTCTGTGTGGGCCTGTAGGTCCATGTTCTGTTCTTGTAGTTTAAGAACTTCTTGCTGGAGGTGCTTGTTTTCTTCGTCCCAGCCCGTTTTGTGATCCTCCAATATGTTTATTCATTACCCCAGAGAGTCCACGTCGCCCCGATCCTCTCTCAAGTCCGCTGAGAGCTCGCATTTCATGGAGGACAGGTCCTCGTGGAGAGAGGAAAATAGCGATTCTATGAAGGATCGACTGAATGGATCCTCTGGTGCTCCACCGCCTTCAACCTCATCCGAATGCTTTGCCAGTGACGTGCCTTCTGTTTCCTGAGCCACCGACTTGAGGAGCAAGTCTTTGACTGACTGGTCTTTTTGCCTTTTGAGGCCGCCATCTCGCCGACTCCGGAGGTCCTCACCGTGTGGCGTTGGTCCAGGGCAGGAGGCCTATCTAACAGGGCGAGGTAAGTGGACTCAGATGTGCTGTGATGCCTGTGCGCTGGGCTCTCCCCACCCTCTCCTCTAAGGATGCCGGGGAAGATATACTTGCTGCGCCGCCAAAGGCTCTGCTTCATGATCCCCCCGCGTCAGGTCCGATGAGGGGAGTTGCAAGGGTGTCCGGATAGATGGTGACCTGGGGGCTCCTTGGAGTGTATGAGATCAGGCCCTGCAGCTGGTTCATGTTTGCTTGCACCCTGGCAGGGAGGCCTCTCAGGCCAAACAATGTCTGTGGAGTGTAGGCCTCCGGCCCCACAGATTAAGTGTTGGCACGGGGGAGGCCCTACCAGGCCGACCAAATCAAAGACCCCTGTGAAGCACGCAGGCCGGCTCACCTCCAAGGTCAATGAAGCATAGCTGTGCTTATGCCGCTAGGGGGGCACTGACCTGTGCAGGAA
Source organism: Triturus cristatus (assembly GCF_964204655.1). Lineage (NCBI taxonomy): Eukaryota > Metazoa > Chordata > Amphibia > Caudata > Salamandridae > Triturus > Triturus cristatus. The sequence goes on from NC_140583.1 coordinate 887,161,674, forward strand.
TATGTGGCGGTGGCAGTCCAGTATGCAAATCTGGAGGGGACCGCATTAAAAGGCCCTTATTGTCCAATGGGAAGAGTCAATTTGTCGCGGGCCCCTATATGCAAGACCCTGCCGGCCACCCTCTGAGGTTAGAGCTGCCATGGAGAGGGCCTGGCCAACCCTACAGACTGCCGGCCCCAAGAAAAGCACGCGGCCCAAGCTCACCTCCTCCACCTCAGATGAGTGCTCGAATCAGTGCCACCTGTAACGTTGCTGGAGGGCGGTCGTATTGGGCTGGTGGTGGCCCCACTTCATCACTTCAGGGCCCACCAGAAAGTCAGCTGTGGCCTCTTGTGGGGTCTGCCGAGGGCGGCTGACATCACAGGCTTCCCCTCCGGTGGTGCACAGGTGCTTTATGGCCTCAGCAGCCCCCTAGTACTGCTCCGGGGGGCCGCCCTAAGGTTGTGCAGAGGATCGGAGAAGCAGGCTCCCCTCCGTGGCCTCTCCCGGAGCTCTGGTGCACTCCCCGCCATTTCACCACGGGCTCTCCGCAACCTTTCTCCTGATGGATCGGGACACCACTTCATCCTCCGGTGTGCCGCAGCTCTCCCTCGACCACCCGGGCAGACCCTGGCTTGCCTACGACCGCTGTTAGTGCGGTAAGATGCCCAGAGGGAGTGGAGAGCTGAACGGCCACATCCTATCGAGACGCCATCTTAGCCATGCCCCCTTTTCACATTTTTTGTGGGACTCGAATCCAAACTGAGTCCCAAGATTGCTGCCAACACTTCCTGGTTGAAGTGTTGGCAGTTAATCAAATTCCAGTAGGATACGCAAGTCCACTGCAAAGACTTTTGTACCCAGATATCTTTATTTTTTAAACTTAAATATCTATGAAACTACTGAATGGATTTACACCAAATCACACAAGCATGCTTCCTGTACCAACATCTAGCTTTGTGTGAAATTCCATTCAGCGATTTCGGCTCTAGTCATGTTCCAAAAATGAAAAATCTCTATAGGCATAACATGGGGAAAATGCGATGCATCACAGACAGCCCACGCAGTGAAGGCGATGCGTCAGTTTTCTCCATGCAACAGTAGTGATGCGTCAATTCCGGAGGACATGCATTCTTGCTTTGAATCTGCTTCAGCACTAGAAGATGCGTCATGTCCAAGGGCAATGCGCTGGTTTTGAAAGGCAATTAGCCTGTTTTTACCATGCAAAAGCGGTAATACGGCGGTTCCAAGGGCGATGCGCTGGTTCCAAATGCGGTGCACCAGTTCTGCTCCAGCAATGGCGGTTATGCGTTGATTCTGTTCTCGCAGCAAAGGATGGGTGTGTGCTAAAGAAAATAGCTTAGGCTCATTTCAAATGGTCCAGGTGTAGGAACAGGGTGGTTAGAAGTCTCATGTCACTGAGACTTCAGATCAGGAGGCCAGCCAGCTAGCCCTTGGAGTCACTCTGGGGTCAAAGAAACAGGTCCAGTCCTTCTCAACCAAGCAAAGAGGGCAGCAGGTCACCACAGCAAGAAAGCAGTTCTTCTAGAACAGCAGTCCAGCAGACTGGTAGCCCTTCAGTAGCACAGCAGTTCTTCTTGGCATGGTATCTTCAGGTCCAGAAGTGTTCTAAAGTGGTAGAGTCAGAAGTCCAGTTCTTATACCCAGTGGTTCATTTGAAGTGGCAAAGACTTCTAGGAAGGGCATGGAATTAAACAGAGGTACTCCCTTCCTGCACTGGCTCCAGAGTGACAACAGGGGGGTATGCAACCCTTTGTGCTTGGAAAGGACACAGCCTATTCAGGTTTAAGTGTGAGGCTGTGCCCAGCTCCTCCCTCCCATCCTGCCAGGAAGATCCATCAAGGTCAATCAAGTCACACCTAAGCTCCCTTTGTATGTGGCTATCTAGGGGATTGCACAAAGCCCAGCTGTTACCCACCCCAGACTGATGAGAGACCGTCTACGGGCACACAGGGCTAGGAGCAAGAAAATGCCAACTTTCTAAAAGTGGCATTTTCAAAAGTGTCATAATAAATTCGACTTTACCATTATACAGGATTCATAATTATTCCTTAGGTATTAAACATGACAGATCTACTCGCTCTCAATTGGGAACTACAGTGTATTAGCTGTAATAAGGAATCTCCAATGTTATCCTATGTGAGTAGTAGGCCTTAGAGTAGTGAAAAACGAATTTGGGAGTTTTTCACTACCATGACATGTAAAATGTAAAAGCACGTGCCCTATCTTTACTTACATAGCGCCCTACTTTTTGGGCTACCTAGGGCCTACCTATTGGGTGACTTATATGTAATAAAAGGGGAGTTTAAAATGGGACAATGGATTGTAAATGCAAAGTCGACATGGCAGTGTAAATTGCACACAGGCTCTGCAGTGGCAGGCCTGAGACATGTTTAAAAGGCTACATAAGTGGGTTGCACAATCAGTGCTGCAGGCCCACTAGTAGCAGTTAATTTACAAGCCCTGGGCACAGGTAGTATACTTTACTAGGGACGTATAAGACAATGAAATATGCCAATTGTCAGTAAGCCAATGTTATCCCATTTTAGGGAGGTAGTGGTAAAGTCTGGTGGTAAAGTGCACAGAGCCCTAAAGCAAAGAAAACAAAATTCAGCGAAAAGGGAAGGAGGAAGACAAAAAGTTTGGGGGTACCCAGAAACCCTAGACCTTGGGGAGGGACCTTCAGTCAACTTTACATTTTCATGATCCACTTACTCCTGCAAGTCCCACAAGACTACAGGGGTTTGTGATGGCTCCTGTGAGAGTTCAGTAGAATCAGAAAACCATTAAAAAGGGGCTAATTCACACTGATCACGATCATTGGCAGTGTGAGACAGTGGGTAGCAGCCCACAGTGGAATGGGAGCTGGGCCTGGCCTCAGGCTAATCCTTGTGGTCAAGCCCATAGCGAGCACGGCTAAGGCATTGCATACTGGAGGTTGTTTGTCTGTGGGAGATTGGGTACATGGCCTGGCAGCTAGCCAAATTCCTGCAGCCAAGCTCATGCAGTACATGGTTGTAGCAAGGTGGTAATATTGTGTGGTATGGCTGGGAGGTCTTACCATGTAATATTGACATGACACCCAAAAGCGGACCTTGGATTCACACCACTAATTCTTCTCTTAGTCCTGGTAGAGTGGCAAAGAGCAGACAGGCTTACTTAGAGGGACATTTGTAAAGCATTTTACAGTACCAACAGTGACGATAAGCAATTGACACTACTCAAAACAAATCTGACAACAATTATTGTGGACTGGAGCTCCACGTATTGCCCTTGATAAACTCACCTTAAACTGGTACGACTGAGGCATCAGCCTCCCTGATATAAAGAAATACTACTCGGCCGCCTATTAACCATGGCACATACGGTAACCCGGACGACCCGGGATTTTGTATGGATAGGTGGCTCCTCCCGGGAGGCAATTATAATTGGGCACTTTACTCGAAACCGAACAGATTTCGTCTAACAGGCCCAGCTGGACATTCTGTAAAGGTGTAGTATGCAATTAACAAATCCCTTGGATGGGAGAATAAATTAACATTAGCCACCCCACTGTGCCACTCTGAGCGACTGGGTAGCTTGTGGAAGTCAAAGGGATTTGGTAATTGGGACATGATCAGAATCTCCCGGATTGCAGACCTGTGGGAAAAAGATGTCAAAACATTTGCGGCTCTCCAAAGCCAACATGAACTAGCTGCCATTGAATATTTTCGCTATACCTAAGTTTACCACACATTACACTCACTCCTTCCGAAGGGTACCGCCCCTCCGGAATCCTCCCCAGTAGAGGACAGACTATTAGATGGTCACCTCCATGAGAAAACCATCTCCCTTATATATAAAAATTTAATATACAATATGGAGGACCCCATTTTAGGTCTCTGAAATAAATGGGTGGCGGAGGGTATAGAAATGGATGATGAGGAGTGGCGAGATGCAGTGTCTTCCAGAGTGGTAGCTATCCCGGCACGATTCAGGCTAGTGCAGCTCAAAATCCTGCATAGGACATATATTACGGGACCCCGGTTGGTGCAGATGGGTAGAGCGAGAGAAGAGGATTGTCGGAGAGGATGTAGACAACCAGGCACCTCTATGCACATCATATGGGATTGAGAACACATCCAAACATATTGAAGGGAAATACACAGGGCTATGAGTGCCGTGCTTGAAACGGTTATTCACCCGGAAGCACGCCGATGTCTCCTGAACATATGGGAGCCTACTGATTTAAATGCACACCAGATACAGTGGGTCCCTTTGGGGTCGATGATAGCAAAAAGAAATATTGCTCAGGCCTGGGGATCAGCAACGCCACCCACAGTAGGGACATGGGAAACAAACCTAGACTGTTGCATGTTCTGGGAAAAGGCAGTCCATGTAGCCCGTGGCTGCCCAAAAAAATGGTCACAAATCTGGAGTGCATGGAACTCATATCGTGCAGACATATGCTCTCCCCCTCTAAATTGTGAACTGGATGACCTACTCTCCCCATGATTTATCCCAATAATGAAGATTGTATTAGTCCGTCTAACCTGCAATGATTTTGATTGTATTGTATGACTTGCTATATGTCGATGACTGTTGAATAAAAAGAATTAAAAAACAAAAAATCTGACAACAATTTATAAAAACAGAGCTTCTTTTTATATACATTTAAACACCAAAATGAAGTCAATACAAGGCAGATATCCGGAGTTATCAATTTTAAAGTGCTGTCAAACTTTACCATTGCGGTCCATGGGGAAAATATCAGGTGACACTCGGTCACTTGCTGTGTGAGTTCAACAAACCTACTCAGAGTTAAGGTCATGCAGGCCCACAGACCAAGCTGCAACTGTCAGAACACTTTTACCTTGCCCAGCGAGTCCGGGTGTAGAGGTGACTTGGCTATCCTTGATGCTGGACGAGAGCCTAGGGAGCTGTCAAAAACAACAGTTGACAAAATAGTGCTTGCAGGTTGAGTTCAAAGGAGTCCCGTGGAAGAGAAGCTTGGTGGGGCCCCTGGATTAGGACTCACCAGGCAGAACAGCTCTGCCTATCTTGGGTGTCTTGGTTGCAGAGGTGTACCTGGCTATCCATGGTGCTGAACAGGATTTCAGGTGCTGACTTTACCAGGTGTACCAACAGAGCCTTCTTTGGGATAAAGAAACTTGACAACTGTGCCACAGAAGGGGAGGGGGTTGTTGAGTGAAGCAGTTAGTGATCAGGTTTACCACCAACAAGCCTTGGTCTCAGCAAAGATCACGACTGAGTCAGTCTTCTTCCAGAGGTCCTAGGAATGCTGTAGAGAACTGGGACTCAATAAAGTTCATGGCTACGCTTCCCAGAAGTCACCTGACCAGTTACTTTTGGGCTGGTCCGCGACAGAGCCCGGTGGTCAGTCCTTCTTTGGAACGTAGAAGTGCAGTTTGTGCCTGCTGACTGAATAGGACTAGTACCTCTAGCCCTAAGGAGTCCAGATGAAGTCTCTGGCTTGCAGAGACATTCACCTTCCTTTTAGAACCGGTCTTTGGTCCTGGGCAAGTCATAGTCTGGCGGGTGCAGGGGAACTACCACAGGTGCAGTACATAGTGCCTCTTCTGCAAGGTCTCCTGCCTTGTGCTGACATGGCTTCCCTTTGTCCAGAGCAGATCTGGAGTTCTGGTGTCAGAGGTGCCCCTTAAATCCTGGATTAAGGGTCTGTTTAGTGGTGTGAGAGCTAGTAGCCAATAGGCTACTAGTCCTGCGCTAATCTGCCTGCGCTAATCTGACCCTGAGGTCAGTGGGTGTATGTCACCAAACTACCCAGAACCCACTATTCTTAGGAGTTTTCAAGATAGCACATTCCTCAGCTATACAGACCCACTAGCCCACCCTAAATGTGTGGTTAGCCTTTGGGGGTGTACGCCTCCTGTATGTCTAATTTTCTGCCTGCCTGCAACCACAAGTGCCAAGGGACGGAGGGCCTTTGTCTCACTTACATATCAGAGGCGGTGAAGCATTGGAGGTTCACAACCCTGAAAGGTCATTCACTAGCTATCCCGGGAGGGCAGAAGTGTGACCTCCTTCCTGCCCAGGTCCCATGTCGCACATCCTCTGGGAGAAATAGCACTCCCCATCAGGAGGTAAGACTTCTGTATTGGTGGCAAACAGCTCAGAAAACCCGCCAGGGCACAAAGGAACTCAGAGTGGTGTGGTGCATTAGCCAGAATAGCCAATTCCGGAACGTGGGGCACACAGTTCGATCCCTGGTGCCAGCAGCAGCTCAGCTCAGCATCATGTGACTCTGACCAATAGCTCCCTTAATCTCCCCGATGCCCTCCGAACACCTTGAAACCCTTAAGGGGGTGATATTGTTTGCCCTTTAGAAATAGGAATTACCATGAATTACAAATAGATAGTTGAGAGAGCCATCTGGGTGCATCCATGGCATGGTCAGTCCCTGGTCTGTGTTCAACTTCAAAGTCCATCCCCTGTAGGGAAATGGACCACCTCAACAACTTGGGGTTCTCTCTTCTCATCTGTATTAACCACTTGAGAGGCCTGAGGTCGGTTTGAACTTTAAAGTGAGTCCCAAGCAGGTATGGTCTCCGCTTCTTAGGGACATCAAAGGCTTCCCTCTCAATGGCAGTCTCTAGGTAGGAGTCTCCTGCTGATATAGACTACTGGCTTATCCTGGCCCTCATCGTTGGTTTGTGACAACACTGCCCCAATCCCATGTTCAGAAGCGTCTAAACAATGAATTGTTTCCCATAGTCTGATGCACTTAGGATAGGTGCTGAGCACATGGCTGCTTTCAGGGTGTCACAGGCATTATGACAACCTGTTGTTTAAATGGCCTTCTTTGGCTGCATCTTGGAGGTAAGCCCAGTGAAAGGGGTCACAATGGTACCATACTCCTTCACAAACCTCCTATAATTTGCAGTTAGACCAAGGAATGCCTTGACCTGAGTCTGGGTATTTGGAGGTTCTTAGTCCAGAATAGTCTGGATTTTAGGTTGGAGTGGTCTCACTTGGCCTCCACCTACACAGTGGCCCAAGTAGACAAACGTCTCTGTCTAATCTGGCACTTACTGGCCTTGATTGTGAGGCCTGCCTTCCGTAGGGCCTACCAAACATCTCTCAGCTGGACCAGGTGATCCTCCCAGGTGGAGATAAAAATACCAATATCGTCCAAAAGGATGAATGATGCTACTTAGCATACCGTTGCTTTGCGGGTATTTACTCCAAAGTTTTTACTTAGCAAATACCATTACTAAGCATGATTTTAGTGTGCATGCGTTCACTTCGCAAATACATAGAAATACATTCAAAATGCGTTTACTTAGCTACTAGTTATTACGCATACCGTTAAAACACGTTATTGGTAGTTTAAAACATAAAATTTATCGTAATAGTAACCTATTCCCTGGCACAGGATGCCAGGGAAATAGGGGTTTTGGGTGGGGAAGTATTTTAAAAATACTTGTTAAAAATTAATGCTTGTGTATTATTTTAAATACCTGAGTACATTTTTTAATACTCAGTTTTAGAAATCTTATACTTTTATAACATAAGTCCGACATCCATTAAATAAAATATAATCAAAATCATGTCTTTTTAAATATCTAATTTTGTCTTCATCTAAAATACATAACACGAAAATAGCAATGTAATACACGCCTAATAACATAATTTGATTTTGAATGCGAATCTTACTGAACCCGCGATTGAAGACAATAATTTTAAAAGTCCTTCAACTATTTCTACAAAATCATATCAGCCAATCTGATCACAAAATGACTGTTATTGCAAAAGGGAACGGAATGGTATATGTCATTTTACCAATTTTTTTTTATTTTAATTTAAGGACTAGTCTACTAAAAAATTTATAAGCAGCCGTCCACCATTTTGAGATCAGATGACTTCTGTCATTCACGGTGTCGAGACGCATTTTATTTTTAAAATACAACTTATCAGCACTGCTATGATTAATGCAAATCCTCCTCTACCCGCTGTATCCTCTGTTTCACGTTTACTCGTTAATGCATGAATGATTCTTTAATCTATTGAAATAGAAAAAGGACAATTTTATCCATAGCAACTAATATTAAACCGTGGGAAAACGTATTTATTATGCACACTTTTGTTTTTTAATAATAATATAATTTTTAATAAAATAATCCATTACATTAGTCTTACAATTTTTTTATTTTATAGTTTATCAATCTATTCCATAAATAACCTATAAATGAGCTAACGCTATCATTTAAACGATTTAACAAATAAAAATGTATTACAATACGCTAACAAAAAAGAAGTGTTTTTTTAAAAACAACTTACCTTCACAGGTATGTTTAATGCGTCTCCTGCTATCCTCTAAGATCCTCCCTCCGACAGACATTAATGTGTCTCTTTTTCCTTTTTCAAATAAAATAGATAAATATCAATTTACCCACCTTTTTTATTCAAACATTTTTAATCAAATATTTATTATATTCCTCTTTTACATTACTATTATAATACTGTTCATTTTTTCTCAATAATAATAACCAACAATCAATTTCACAATTAAGCTATATGCTGAATAAAGGTGTCAATAATACTTAAATCTTTTAATCTTTTACTAATCAATGTCTTTTAATGTATGCATCTCCTCATCTCCCCGCTTGAACGTGCTGCCTGCCAGTCCACCTGTCTCCCTGTTCTTTTTACCATTGCCACAGTGACACCGTGCATATTTTAATTAGTTAATTCTCTTTTTTTTAAATGTACCCTATGTTGTTCATCAGAGTGGTAGAGTATGAACAGAATTATTACTCGGGCATTTTTTTTGGAGTACCCTTTTTTCAAATTTTTTGTTGTTCATCAAAGTGGCACAGTATTGACAGAATGAATACACAGGTATTTTTTTAAACATCCTGTTTTCGCTAAATAATAAGATCTTTAATTTGCACAGTAACTCTATTATGCGTGGTAAGAGCATGCAAAGTAATGGAACATGCGTAGTAAATTCATGCTAAGTAAATGCATGCTAAGTAATGGCATCTGCGAACTAAAATATGCATAGTAATGGTAATACGAAGTAATGACCGCGAAGTAAAGGTAGAATACCATTGAAAGTGTCCCTCTGGGGTGGAGTATGCAGATCTCTCCTTGGATCCCTGGGTCAGACCAATCTGACAGAAATTTGACTGCACCTAGCTTATTAATAAGTTCATCTGCTCTTGGTATGGGGTGATCATTAGTCTTGGTTACTGCATTCAACCCTTTGTAATTCATGTAGAACTTCATGTCAGGTTTTTCACCTTTTGAGCGAGGTATGGGGACCAATACAACTTAGCTGGCAAAGGGACTGTTAGAGGGCTCAATCACCCCTAACTCTAGCATCTTGCATACTTAAGCTTTGATGCAAGCTTTGACTTGGTCAGATAGTCAATAAATCTTGTTCTTTTCAGGGAGGCTGTCCTCAGTGTCCACATCAAGGGTACACTAGGTTGTGTGTTCATGGGTCAAAGAAAAGAACTCTGTAGACTAGCTGAAGACTTGCCTGCAGTCAATCTGCTGTTGTACAGTGGGAGTGTCAGACAGGACTACACCCATCATTGTACCATTGTGTGGGTTGATTGATAACAAGTCAGGGAGGGGTTCACTTCCCTCCTCTTGTCCTGCATCAGTGACCATCAACATGGACATGTCAGCCCTGTCTTGGTGTGGCTATGGGCGGTTTGCATGGAGTACTCTGCGAGGACTCTTGGGAGTGCCTAAGTCTACTAGGTAGGTAACTTCCCCCGTTTTTCTCCAAAATGGAATAGGGCCCAGTCCATTTGTCCTAGAGGGCCCTTGGAGCCACTGGCTCCAATACCCACACCATTTGTCCTGGTTGGTACTCAACAAGTCCTGAGTTTTGGTCATACCAGGACATGACAAGTTCCTGGCTGGCCTGCAGATTCTTGTTTGCTTTCTTCATGTGCTCTGCCATGTGTGAGCGTAGGCCTAGCACAAAATCCACAATGTCCTGTTTGGGTTGGTTGAGAAGTTTCTTCCATCCTTCCAACACTATACTTAGAGGACTCCTTACAGGATGGCCAAACAAAAATTCAAATTCAAAGGTGCTAAAGCCAACCCCCTTCTCAGGCACCTCTCTGTGTGCAAACAAGAGGCATGGTTACTGAGCATCCATCTCCTTCTGAGCTTCTCTGGGAGTTCCATGCCCATGCCCTTAATAGTCTTGTTGAATCTCTCCACAAAGCCATTAATTAGTTTTGGGTAATAGGGGGTGGTGAATTTGTAACAGTTAGAATTGGGGGTCTCCAGTTGGCAGAGGTATGCACCTTGTCCAAGTAGGGACCCTTACATCTAGTCAGGAAGAGTAAAGTATACACCTGGGTTTGCCTGTGCTCCCCCTCTGGAAGCTTGGTACGAGCAGTAAAGCTAAACTACAGAGACAATGTTTAAAGCATTTGCATATAACCAACAGTAGCACAGTGAAAACACCACAAATGGACACCACTTCATTTTAGAAAAATAGAGTATCTGTCTCTAAACCAAACAAGACCAAAACAAAAAAAATCCAACATACAGATATCGAAATATGATTTTCAGAATTTAAAAACAGTTCTGTTCATAGAAAACTATGGATGCGTCCCTTTTAGGACAAAGTACCCGGGATGCCTCAAAATCACAAGCAAAAACAGCCACAGGGAAGGTAATGCATCGGTTCCTTACGTGCAGGGAAGGTGATGCGTTGGTTCTTTGCTCCAGGAGAGGTATTGCATTGACGTCTCACTGCCACGCAGGGTCGGTTATGCTTCGGTTCCTTACTAAAGAGGAGGAGATTCATCAGTTTCTTACTTTACGGGGAGGTGATGCGTTAGTTTCTTACCCCAGCATTGATGTAGATTTGGTGCACAGGTGCTATGCATGGAAATCCAGATGCTCTGGAGGTCGATGCGGCTACAATGACACAGGCGATGTGTCGATTTCATAAGCTGTGGTCCCACAATGCATTGATTTTTTTTAGCCACACAGCAGTCCCTGCTTCGGAGTCAGTGTGGTGATCTCAGACTTTGGAGATCAGTGCACTGGACTCAGCATGCAGTGGCTTTTCTTACAGATGCTGCATCGGTTTCTTTGGTTGCACGAGGCTGTGCATAGGAATTTTCTCTATTGGTGCGGGGCTTCGTTGAAATAATCAGCGGCTAGGAGAGTGAAGCGTTTGATTTTCAGGTTTCCACAGCTTCCAGTAGCAAGAACAACCTCCAGGGGCCCAGATTTGAAATTGGCACCCCCTGGTAGGTCAGACCTCCCAGCAGAGGAGTTCAAGGAAGCTGTTGGTGAAGTCTTTGTGTTCCTGAGACAGGAGGCAAGCACACACAAGCCCTTGGAGATTCTTCTCTAGCAGGTTTCACAGAAAAGTCAAGACCTTGTCCTTCCCGTGGCAGAAGCAGCAACTGCAGGCCAATCCAACAAAGCAACACACAGCAAAAGGTCAGTACACCCCCTCACAGCACTTCAGCTTTTCATCCTTGGTAGAGTTTTGTCATGATTCCATAAGGGGTCTAAAATTCTGAGGTTTTAGGTCTAATATGTATGCCCAATTTTCTCTTTGTAGTTTTTGTTTCAAGAGTATCTGAGCTCAGTAATAAACAGTTCTATCCTCCTTGCTGCAGCTTGACTGCAGGGGGTGGAGACAGCATTGTGCAGACGAGACACAGCCTATTCAGGTGCTAGCGAAACTCCTCCCACCACTTTAAATGCAGAAATGTCTATTCAGCCTGGCTATGAGTCACCCAGGAAAGGCATGGCACTCCTCAAACCCCCCTTTGACTGTCTAGAGTGAATGTGCATCCCCAGCTCATGCCTTTCCAAAACAAGACAGTGAATACACAGGCAGTGGCATACTGAATGGTAAAGCAAGAAAATGCCCCCTTTCTAAAAGTGGCATTTTCAAACGCACAATTTAAAAACTACCTCCACTAAAAGGTGTGTTATTAAATTCTGAGTTCAGGGCGCCTAAACTCCATTTATCGCTCCATTTTCCCAATGGAAAGTTACACTTGTAAGATATTATAAGGCTGGTCCCATATTAACCTATTGGACAGACAGCCTTTCAATGGTGAAAAATGATATGCACAGTATTTAAATCAGGACATGTAAAACACTCCAGTACATGTCCTACCTTTAACATACACCTTAGGGGTGACTAACATACACGAAAAGGGAAGGATAGGGCCTGGCAAGTGAGTGCACTTGCAAGGTCGATATGGTACTTAACAAGTGCATGTGCAGACACTGCAGCGGCAGGTCTGAGGCACATTGCAAAGGCTACTTGTGTGGCTGACACAATCAGTGCTGCAGGCCCACTAGCAGCATTTGATTTACAGGCCCTAGGCACACACAGTACACTTTACTATGGACTTACCAGTAAATCAAATATGCAAACCCTGGATAACCAATCATAATCACAATTTACACAGAGAGGATATGCAGTTTAGCACTGATCAGCAGTCGTGAGGTGCCCAGAGTTGTATAGCCAACAAAAACAGTGTCTGAAAAATAGGAGGCAAAAGGTTTGGGGATAAACCTGTCAAAAAGGCCAGGTCCAACAGTAACTCACTCAACATTCATCCCACATAGCTTTTTCATATGCAGACATGAAGTCCGTCCCTCTCTCACTGACCACCTCGTTAGGAAACCGAACCCTGGTTAAGATGCCACGGAGGGCCTTTCCCAATATGGAGCAGTTGCAGTCCTCGGATGAATTGCCTATGGATAGCTAGTGGCTTGGTCCACTACCACTATGATGAATCTGTTTCCAGATGCAGTGGGACGGTCAAGGGGACCAACCCTGTTGATCCCTACCCTCTCAAAGGAAGTCAAAACCACTACTAGTGGGATTAAGGGACCCTTTGGTTGTAAATCTGTCTTGGCACTGGCATGACAGGTTGCACAGAAACGACAGAACTCTTTTACTTTCTCGAACATCTGGGGCCAATAAAAAGAGGCAACCAACCCACCCCAGATATTGGTTTGCCCCAGATGTCCAGAAAGGGGGATGTCATGGACTAAAGTTAAAATGAACTCTCTGTATACCTGGGGGACCACCACTTTCCTAGATGCCTTTGGTTTGGGGTCCGTAACCTCAGTATACAGGTGCCCATCCTCCCAACAAATCCTGTGAGTGCCACTGCTTGTGTCATACACCCACTCAATGAGACTCAGGGACACCCAGTATTTCTGCATGAGCCCTCCTCTCTGCTCCTGCCGATACAGAAGTCTCCAGATCATTGCCTAACAGGCACTGTACTGGTGTGGCAGGAGACACAACCACCTTCTTCTGGCCAGTCCCATAGATTCTTGGCCTTTTCAGGACCTTTCCAAGCTTGGGGATAAGGCTGTCAAAGCGTCAATGCCTCCCAAGGAAACTAAAGTAGCTTCAGTGTAGGCTCTGGTCTCTCCAGAGTGCACTTTCACTCCCATTCCAACACTAACTATCCCCTTGGATTGTCCACAAGTGGGGGACTTCTTGGTGCATATTGCATAACTCTTCTTGTGCCCTGGCTGATTACAGTCATAGTACGTCCCAGCCTTCTTGGGATCCCTATTGTTACCTTGATATCCCTTTCATTTGGACTGTGAAGAGTCCCTGAGAAGTATTTGGGAACCTTAAGAGAACTAATGTGTTTTACCCTTGTCAGTGCTCACCTCCTTCCCCTGTTGGGAAATCTGTGCACCCTTCTTGGAGTCACCCACACCTTGGCTCTTTTTCTGGGATACCCTATCCGACCTGTTTATCAGACTTCCTCCCCAGCCCTCTGTGAGATGACAGTTCAGAATCAACTAGAAGTTGTAGCAACAGCTCCGTGGTACAATAAGCTTACTGAGGATGTTCTTTTTCATCAACAGATTATAATGTCCTTCATAAGTGTCCACCCTAGTACGTTTTACCCAGTCCTCTGGTGCCTTGACGGGAGTCAACAAAGTCTACCCAAGTTTGGTTTTTGCCTTTTTGGGACTCTCTAAACTTCACTCTGTAGTGCTCTGTGGTGAGTCTAAACCCTTTTATGAGGGTCTCTGCCACATCCTCATTAACGGTCGGAAGCCTATCTCTGCCCTTCACTGAGAATGACTCCCAAAGTAGAGAGCCAGAGTGTTGGTGACCTACTCTCCTCATTTTGCAAGCTCTCTCAAATGCTGCAAATCATTTATCAATGTTGTCTCCATCACTGTATTTGGAGACAATCGCTTTGGAAATCTTGGGGTCAAAAGACTTCTCTTTTTCCCTATTTACAGTGCTGGTATCATCTTTGGGAACTAGGCACAACTTAACTGATTTTACCTCAAGGGCAAGTCTCCTCCCTCTAGTTCAAGGTTTCTCTCCTTTAGGGAGATTTGGGAAAGCTTGTCCTCGAGATGTCCTACCAGTAGGAGGGCTACTAGAGTGACTTCTGTCCCTTTCTGCTGCTGAGTGTGGTCTGGAGAAGGGTGCAGCATATAATATTGACACAATACTCAAATGTGGACCTAGAATTCACACCATTAATACTTCTCTTAGTCCTGGTAGAGTGGCAAAGAGTAGACAGGCTTACATAGAGGAAGATGTGTAAAGCATTTTATAGTACCAACAGTGACGATAAGTAATTGACATGACTCAAAAGAAATCTGACACGAATTTATAAAAATAGAGCTCATTTTTATATAAATGTAGACAACAAAACAAAGTCAATATAAGGCTGATAACTGGAGTTATCAATTTTAAAGCATTCTAGAAATCAGTACTTTGCAGTGCTGTCAAACTACCATTGCTGTTAGTAGTGAAAATCTCAGGTGACACTCGGTCACTTGCTGGGTGAATTCAATTGAAACCACTTAGAGTTCAGGTCTTGCGGGTCCATACACCTAGCTGCGACAGTCAGAACACTTTTACCTTGCCAAGGGAGTCCGGGTGTAGAAGTGACTTGGCTGTCCTTGGTGCTGAACTGGAGATGCCGGGGCTGTCAAAAACAACAGTTGAAAAACAGTGCTTGCAGGTTGAGCTAAGAGGAGCCCCTTGGAGGTGAAGCTTGGAGGGGCCCCTGGACCAGGAATTACCAGGCAGAACAGCTCTGCCTAGCTCGTGTGTCTCTGGTGCAGAGGTGTAGCTGGCTATCCATGGTGCTGAGCGGGACTGCAGGTGTTAACTTTACCAGGCGTGTCAATAAAGCATTCTTTGGGATGCAGAAACTTGACAACTGCATCACAGAAGTGGAGGGGCGATGATGCAGAAGGTTTCCCCCGTGTTTGGTGTCGAGTGAAGCAGTTAGTAGTCAGATTGACCACCAACAAGCCTTGATACCGGCAAAGGTCACGGCTGGGTCGGACTACTTCCAGAGGCTCCAGGAATGCTGTGGAGGGCTCAGAATTATTGAGGTTTAGGACTACACTTTCCAAAAGGCACTCCATGGTTACTTTTGGGCTGGTCCACAACGGAGCCCTGTAGTTGATTCTTCTTTTAAATGTGGAAGTGCAGTTTGTGCCTGCCGACTGCAGGGGGCTAGTACCTCTAGCCCTAGGGAGTCCTGGTGAAATCTTTGGCTTGCAGAGTGGTTCAAATTTCTTTTGGAACTGGTTGCTGGTCCTGGACAAGTGGTAGTCCGTCAAGTGCAGGGGGCTGCCACAGGTGCAGTACTTCATGCCTCTTCTTCGTGGAGTCCTGCCTTGTGCTGACACAGCTTCTCTTTCTTTTCTTCTTCTTTGGAACAGATCTTGAGTTCTGATGTAAGGGGTGCTCCTTAAATCCTGGATTTAGATGATGTTTAGGGGTGTGAGGGCTATTAGCCAATAGCCTACCAGCCCTACAGCTAATCCACCACTTAGGTGACAATAGCTGGTGGGTGCATGTCCCCAAACTACCCAGAACCCACTATTCTTAGGAGTTTTCAAGATGTAATGGGCCATTCTCGGATGTACACACCCACTAGCTCACCCTAGAGGTGTGGCTAGCCTTTGAGGAGTATACACCTCCTGCATACCTAAATTCTCACCTGCCCACAACCACAAGTGCCTGGGGGCAGGCGCGGTCCTTTGTCTCCACTGGGGGAAAAGTCACTTACCTATCAGAGGCGGTGAAGCCTTTGAGGCTCACTGCCACAATGGGTCATTCACTAGCCAACCTGGAAGGGCAGAGGTGTGACCTCCTTCCACCCCAGGTCTCTTGTCTCACATCTTCTTGGGGAGAAAGCACTCACCTGCAGGAGGTCATACTTTGTCTTGGCTGTAAATGATTCAAAAAACCCGCCAAGGCAGAAGGGAATTCAGTATCTTGGCTAGCATTGATATAGTTACCTCAGTAATAAAATATTACTTTACGCTAAAAAACCTTTTGAAATTCACTTAAAAAAAAGTTAAAGTGACAAAAATATCAGTTTTACAGAAGCATTTTGTCGCGTGAGTTATAGTTGCCTGCACTAACTATAACGGGGCAATTTCATTGGTTTTTTACGAGTGAAATGTACAGCTAATTATAACATGTGTGAAACCTATGTTTTTTTCATAGAATATATATATATCTATATATATATTCACTGAAAAAACCATGGGTTTCACACACGTTATAGTTAGGAATTAGCATTTAAAAAACCTTAGAAATTCACTGAAAAAACCATAGGTTTCACACACGTTATAGTTAGGAATTAGCATTTAAAAAACCTTAGAAATTCAGTGAAAAAACCATAGGTTTCACACATGTTATAGTTAGCTGGACATTTTACTCGTAAAAAACCAATGAAATTGCCCCGTTATAGTTAGTTCAGCTAACTATAACTCGCGCGCCCGCAATGCACTGCTGATGACGTCACATATTACATCACTCATGACATGGTCAGTGACATCACTCATGACATCACTGATGACATCTCAAATGACATCACTGATGACATCACTGATGACATCATCCTTGTGATAGAGTGGCAGACCTCCTCTCACCTTAATATAAGCTTTGATACACACATTCAAAAATAGAGACTAAAAATTTCAAAACAATGGACATACCAATACCAGTTACAACAACCTCTTCAGTAATTCTAAGATCCACATACACATCCACTCATTCACCAACAGTCCTATACAGTCACTCATACATGTACTCACTCATCATATGTACTCATACACCTATACATCCTGTTACATAATGCCACTCATCCATAGAGTTACTCACACACATAGTCACTCATGCTAATAAAGAATCAAACATACATTCACCTGCATATACAGTTATACACACACCACCACACTTACTTCTACGGAAACTTACACATACTTAGTCTTTTAAACAATCACTTATAGAAACACATACTTATTCATACAGGAACTCTTTCAATCTCTCCCTCTCACATATACTCACATATATACACCAATAGTCACATATACTAGTTTAAAACATATGTAGTTACTCCTGAAGACACTATTGAGACAGTCTTTCACTCACTAACACACCCATACACACACTCATCCACCCATACAGTCCTGCACACATGCTGTCTTCAACACATACAAACAGTGAGTCACTCATTCATGCACCTATGCACTACGTAATACCCCCCACCGAACCATACAGACACTCAGACTGATACTCAAAAAAACAACTAATAACCTATATAGACACCCATGTAGCTACTCACCAACCCATGCAGCCACTTATACACAAAGTGAGAGATACACTTAATCAGTCAGTTACACAATCAATTTTTCAAAAACAAATCATCCATTTAGACACTTATATACCCATTTATTCTTCCATCGACCTTGAGATATACATATATAAAACATATTTAATTTTCAGAAAAACACACATTCACTGGATGATGTCATCAGTGATGTCATTTGAGATGTCATCAGTGATGTCATGAGTGATGTCACTGACCATGTCATGAGTGATGTAATATGTGACGTCATCAGCAGTGCATTGCGGGCGCGCGAGTTATAGTTAGCTGAACTAACTATAACGGGGCAATTTCATTGGTTTTTTACGAGTAAAATGTCCAGCTAACTATAACATGTGTGAAACCTATGGTTTTTTCACTGAATTTCTAAGGTTTTTTAAATGCTAATTCCTAACTATAACGTGTGTGAAACCTATGGTTTTTTCAGTGAATTTCTAAGGTTTTTTAAATGCTAATTCCTAACTATAACGTGTGTGAAACCCATGGTTTTTTCAGTGAATTTGCAAGGTTTTTTAAATGCTAATTCCTAACTATAACGTGTGTGAAACCCATGGTTTTTTCAGTGAATTTGCAAGGTTTTTTAAATGCTATTTTTTTTTTTTATTCTTCATTTTTTTCAAACATATTTTTAATTTTATTTTCTTACCTTTTATAAAGACTATGCTTAAATTTTTAAAATCCTTAAATATTTTTTTTATATATATTTTTTAAAATAAACGTAAAATTTTTTTCCAGATTTTTTTTTTTTTTTTTTTTTTTTATAGTACGCGTACCGTAAGCTCACGGTAAGCGTACGGTTTACGCAACGTCCGTAATCTATCTACGCTGCTTGCGTATAGTTACGTACTTTGCGTAGCCGCGCGTACTGCGCGTGGGACGCGTGCGCGCTTACGCCACACGCGCACGTTACGCGGAAGTGCCGGGGAGTGACTGTTATGCGCATGCGCGGAAGCGCGTGTCTTTTTTACGCGCATGCGTACTTTTGCCGTAAGCGCACCGTAAGCGTACCGTAAGCGTGCGGTAGGTCATGTGATCATGAAACACAACTTTTGATTGGTTGAAAGTACTTTCAGTTCTAGAACTCTCCTACACCACACCCATTCCCCTCATTTCTGCTTGTGATCCCTTGGGAGAAGGAGCTGGTTTGTCTTTGGGATACGATGGCAGAACAGCAGAGCTCTTCTGAGAGTGAGGCTAGCACTAGCAGCACTGTCTTGAGGCAGAGATCGAGGAAACAAAAGCCCTCTTATGTATGGGATTATTTTACTTTTCCTGAAGGCCAGCAAAAGGTAAATGCACCCTTAGTGACTTGTAAGCTGTGTAAGCGTGTACTTTCTAGAGGTAATCCTAACAGGAAGTATTCCTTTGGGAATCACACCATGAAGAGACACCTCCAGGATGTACACAGAAGGACACATGGTCATCTTTTTGGAGGTAACTCTTCAGAAAGACGAGCCAGTACATCCACAGTAGCTCAGCCTGGACCATCATCTGCAGGGCTGACTCCTTCTTCTGCAGGTCAGGTGAGCCCTTCATCTGTGGGGGGAGAATCTCCTTTTGCTGGCCCTCTGGAAATGAACCCTCGATTTCGGAAGGTTGATATTCATTGCACATTTTGTAAAGATCTAATTTGCCATAGGGAGACCAGTGTTTCCCTAGTGAACAACAAAATAGATCAGCACATTTGTCGCTTTGAATAATTTTCCCATGCTTCCTTTCCTCTGTCCCTGCATGAACACAACGGTTCTTTTAAGAGCCAACCTTATCTTTCATCTTTTTTTTACATATGTTTTTAAAAACTTTTTTTTATTTTTTTTTTTACCGTTCGCGTACGGTGCGCGTACTTTTTTTTTTTTTTTTAAAAAACACTAAAAATCATTTATCACATTACATTGTCCTTGAGAGACTACAATTATTATTATTGACTTACCATACTCACTGAAAAAATATTTATTCATTTGTTTTTTTAAAAAATAGTTTTAAAAATGTTTGTAGTTTTCGAAAATTTTCTATATCTATCTGGAAAAAAAGAAAAAAGTATTAATATTTTTAAAACATTTTATAATACAGTACACATATTTACATTTTTTTCCCAAAAATATTTTTGCTTTATTTTTGCTGTTTTCAGAATATATTGCATTTCACTATAAATTGTGAAAGCAATTGCATTCATCATTTTACAGCGGGCAAAAAAAAATACCAATCACAAAGATTGTATTAAAAATGCCCTGATTCTTTTTTTACTTAAACTTAACATTATAGAAATGCATAATATTGTAAAAAAATATCATCTAATACCAATAGTTATTTCTTTAAAATACCGTCTGATATGTTTGTTTCAGAAGTATAATCACAATATTATATCTCAAATAACTCCAAAATACATCTGATTTCATTTCCTTTAGACCAAATAGTAATTTTAAATTTTTTTTTGGAATAAATTTCCAACGGTAATCCAATAAAATTCTAAAGTTTAATTTGTCCAGATCTCACCGATTCTCTGTAACATTTTGGTTCACGAAAAATTTTTGAATAATTTATTAAGTCCACAATAGAATTGGTTACTTTTCCACATTGCCAAATAGTAATTTTTTAAAACATTTTTGAAAAAATTTTCAATGGCAGTCCAATAACATTCCAAAATTTAAAATGTGCAGAAGTTACCGATAATCTCTAAATTATTGGTTTTTCAAAGTTTCATTAAAAATTAAAAAAGTCCACATTACAATTGGTTATCTTTCCATTAGGCCAAATGATAATTTAAAAAATCTTTTTTTTACAAAATTGCAATGGTAATCCAGTAAAATGGTAAAATTGTTTTGTCCAGATCTTGCCAAGTCTCTCTAAAATTTAGGTTTCAGGAAGATTAGATAGGAATTTGCTAAATCAAAAGGCAAACGTTGTTTGAAAATCAATTGGGAATCATTACACAGTGTCCAGCCTTTTTCACATTTAAGATAAACTGTGTAATGTCCAGAAGTAACAGTAGGTCCATCATGAAAATTATTGCAACAGTTACAAAAGTTTTTCCTGAAATTGATAATTGCTGTCCTGTAAACTTCTTTATTAAAGTATCCAATTTTGATCCATCAGCTCTACATCGTTGCATCATTAAAATTACATACTGTCCGTATTCCCTTAAAATTAATGTTGATAACATGTCAGAATTACACTCACCACATTTCATGCTATGATTAGCATCTTTAACTAATTTTGCAAAAGTGACTGTTTTACTCTCTGGCAATGTCAAATAAATAAACCTTTCATTATCAACAATAGAGCCACATATATTATAACAATTATCACAACTATGTTCCCATTTATAAGAGAGACCAAAAAAAATGTCAATGGGAACTCCTTCTTCTTCCACTACCTGAAGAAAATACATCAAAAATTCGTGTGCATCTTGCTGTTCATTTTGAGAAAACTGTGTTCGTCCTGAACATACATCTAAAAGTTTTCTAATGTCAGTAGCACTTTCTATTTGAGTTTTATCTTTACTCAGCTTTTGAAAAAGGAGACTGAGCTCTGAACAGAATCTTTTTCCCTGATTTACTATTATCTGCTCTTGCAAACTTTCCAGATAAAATGCAACATTCAGCACTACATTTGCGTAGCAGTTGACACCAGAGCTATTTTCAAAATGACATCCTACAACCTGTTCTTCATTTTCCTTTTTCTTTTTGCTTGCAATTACATCACTCCTCTTTTTTTTCCTCTTCTCTATATCTTCATTACAGATATTCTCATTTCTCCTTTTACGAGAAACTACACGTTTCTCCAACACAGGATACTGACCTAAATGAGGAGCATAGCTTCTTCTTAATCTATTATACTCCTTTACACAGTTTGTATCAGCACTAACTTTTGAGTCATCAAAGTCTATCATGAATAAACCTGATAATGTTTTGACTCGTGACAAAGCTACATATGCCATACCTTCTTTGAACACAGTTGAACCAATGTTCACAAATGCACAATCTACAGTCAATCCTTGAGACTTGTGGATAGTTACAGCATATGCTAGTGAAAACGGAAACTGCTTCCTACGTACATATAAGTCTTTCACAAGCATAAAACGAACTGTACAACGACAAATATCTTTAACTTCTTCTATCTGATCAAATTTTATTTTTAAACATTCAATTCCTTCTTTTTTCTGATAATTAATAAAACCCACAACTCTTCCCATCGCTCCATTCACTAAGCCTTTCTCAACATCCAAATTTCTCCTTAAAAACACTCTACAGTTCATGCAAACATATAGATTTTTTTCTAATCCTGCTGTTTTGGAGATGTTCTTCTCTAGTGAGTCCAATTTATTTTTCAGTTTGCCTGTTACTGTGACAGTAATTCTTCCATCCTCAATTTTGTCCACTGCTTCCAATTTCCTGATGTCTTCCTTTTCCAATTTCAAAAGCTCCTCATTAAATATTGAGCATTCACGTAGAGTTGGCATTAAGCAGATGACACTTTTGTTTTCTGCAATATTCTTGTATATTTTCTCTGCAACTATTTCTTCCTTTGGAAATAAATTATGTAGCAGCCGACTCTGTAATGCTTTTTTCCCAACTTCTGTGAGTAGTCCAATCCTGATATCTTTCAGAATACTTCCATATTCTTCATCGTTTGCTTGCCTCATATTAGTTGTAAGTTCCTTGTACTCAAAGAAGGACCAAATATTTGTATTTCCAATGCTTCCCAATGACTTCTTCGTGTCTTCATGTGTCACAGTATTAAACACTGGTTGTCCTTTAACTGGAGTAAGTTGCAAAAGATCCCCAAAAACTATGACGTGTTTTCCACCAAATAACACGTCATAGTCTGTCTTCAAAATTTGCTGCATTCTTAAATGCACAAAGGCAAGCATTAAGTTTGATACCATGCTCACCTCATCAATAATGAGAACTTGCATCTTCTTCAATACTCTTGAAACTTCCAAGGATGCTTCTCCAGTTAGCTTGATGAATTGTATTTTGTTCTCATGCTCCACTGGTAACATTAGCAAACGATGTAAGGTGATTCCTTTTATGTTATATGCTGCTAACCCAGTTGGAGCAGTAACCACACAAGACAAAGTAGAATCCGTTTTTTGCTTTAGGTAGCTTCTGATGACTTTAATTAGGAAACTTTTTCCAGTGCCAGCTTGTCCGCTTACATACATCCTGATTGGATGAAATGATGTGCATGAGCACTCTTTTTTGATATGTAGAAATCCGTGATCAATTTTGTTTTTGATCTCTTCATAAATTTGTTGCTGCTCTTGATTCAGTTGTCTTTCCAAATTTTCTAAGTCTATAAATTCTTCTTGACCTTGATTCATAGCCGTTTCCACTTCATTCATGGCTATTGATGCTTCATTTTCAACGATTGGTTGTCCTAGGGGATCTTGACTGTATGTTCCTGAACTTTGGCTGTCCTGAGAACTGTCTCTAGCTATTTCTGCTGCAATTGTAGTTTCCTGTTCAATTTCTTCATTTAACATTTGCAGATAAGTTGAGAATGTACTGCATTGTATGCTGTCTTTGCAAGCATTAAAAGAATCTTCATAGCTCTGGAATTCTCCCAGTAGTTCATCCTCTGTACGCCATGGTTTAAACAACTGTAAAAGAGCCAAGTAGTAAAATTCTTTCTTGTCGGTAGTGTCGCAACTCAGCTTCCGGTGATTTATCAAACTTCCTTTGGTTTGCTTCACCAAACATCCTTCTTCACCAACAACTTTATATTTTCCACTGTTGATGTCTTCTGCAGCTTTCCGTGAATAAATGTAGTTCTGTAACACTTCATACAGACACATGTTCTCCAGATGATGACTTCTCTTGGGATAATATGTGTCCAACATGTTTGTTTTCAATATATCTGTACTTTCTGGGTCATTCTCAGCCAAATATTCAATTTCTCCAACAGATTTCAGTACCCGATTTCTCATTGCTGCAAGGCCTAAACTTGCCCAAATTATTCTTCTTGACTTCGAGTAGAGACTTGCAGAAGATAACCTATCTGAACATTCGTAGGATCCAATTTCTCGATGCGATAACATCTTCAAACTGAAACTGTACAGCTTCTTACTGACAGTCTTCTCGTGAGAAATCTCTTCCCACATTTCCTTCAATTCTGTTTTTTCTGATTTCGTAATGTAAGACGTTACATATCGAGCAACAGCAATGGAATTGTCAGCAACATACTGTATATCCATGTTAGCGTTCCACATGGATAAAATGACTGGGTTGTAGTCATTTATATTTTTTGATTCTTCTTTTCTTTTAAGGTTGTAGGTATTCTTAGGTGATTTTCTTGTGATAGTATGTCTCACAGCTGACATAAAACTGTTGACTCTTCCATTTGAAAGAACAGGTCTAGGAAATCCAAATCGACATTTAGTGTAGTATTTTTCTTTGCTCTTGTATTTCCGTCGACAGTATTTTCCACACCGATGACTTTGGAAACGTAGAACTTGCTCCTTTAACTTGTTCTCTTCTGTGCTTTTAGGTATAGCACATGTTGCATATTCTTCAATGTAAGATAACACTGCTTCATCAGTATCTGTTCCAAACTTTGGGGCATCCTTTTTTCCACAGCAGCATATGAATATGAGGAGCACCTCTTGCCTGGTACTCTTTTCTCCAAAAGAAATCCACTACTTCTCCAAGGGGTGGATTTTTTTATTGCAGATGAAGGATATCATAGCCTCAAATCTATGATTGAAATATCTGCAAACATTAACCGGATCCAATGAGCACAGTTCTCCTGCTGTCTTGTATTCGATGTTTTTAATGTTTGAATTGGCCTCTCGTAGAAAATCCAGTAAATCATCCCAAGCGTACTCGGCACAACTTAGGGTAAGGAACCATGTTGGTGTTCCTAAATTGCGTAACATGCATTTTAGTTCACCATGGCGTCGGTACCAATATTCATTTGTCCCACGCTGACAAGCCATCAGATTGCTCAGTTGTGTTTCCAAATGATCATCTCGGTGCTGCACTTTCTCCATAAAATCCTTAGCAGACACATTTTGTAAATGTACTCCACTTTTTAAAATGTGATTTACTGCATAAGACAGTGCAGACAAGTCGTTTTCAAATAAAAGATGGAACAAATAAGGAATACTTTGTCGAAATCTGGGATCTTCAGCATATAGTCTTGTAGTTCGATACTCTGAAGCTGGAATCTGTTCTGGACGTTCATCGTATCGTCCTCCTTTTCCTTTAGGAAACAGCTGGGGAAAACATCGAGCTTCCAAGCTCTCCTCCCATACACTCACGGGATTTCCTTTTGCTTTCTTCATCTGAAAGAGATCAAAATTGTCTCCCATAACTTCTTTCGAATGGAGAGGATGTATGCTAAAATGTTCATAAATTTCTTCTTCCTTTGACTTGTCCACTTTTTCAATTTGTCCAGTTGGTGTTTCTGTGTCTCCTTGTAAATCTTCTTCTTCTTCTTCTTCTTCTTCTATATAAATTGATTCATACCATTTGTTATTTTTTTTCAAATACAAATTTGCTCTTTGTACTTTCCGCACATCTACCAGCTCCTGCCAAATCTTCTTATTCTTTGTAGGTACACCATTAACCAGAATAATTAATGGTTCAGTTTCCAAAGTATCCGCATCAATAGTTTCCATATTTTTTTTCAAATCCAAGGGCAAATACACCACTCTACCTTTTAAACCTCTCAGTAAATCTGAAGGAGGTAATTTACCAGTTTTGGGCTCCATACGTACTATGGTCTGGAACGGATGAACACATTGAATGAGTATAGACTCATATGTATTTAATTCAGAAAGTTCAGCAGGAATAGCATCCAATTCTAAATTATTATGTACAGCTCTGGTCGGCATTCTATTTTCCTCTAACTTGTTATAACAGTATTTACAAATACGCTGATCTTCACCCAATTCAAAACAATTTTCTAGAAATATATATGTGGCAAAATCCTTCCACTTATAATTATCTTCATTTTCACTCTTTCTGTAGAGATCAACATTCCTAGTTTGTTTTCTATAATGAGTTCTGCGGCAACAAATACAAGTAAAATTTGGTCTTTCATTAGAGACTATTGCAAATTTTGTTATGTGATCATTAAATGTGTTACTTACAGAGGGTTCTACATTGTCTTCCACTTCTGCCTCATTTACTGTGTCCTTCTCTGCACTGTTTTGTTCAGGACCAAAGTAACAAAACTGAATTTCATCAACAACCTTCTCTACATCTGATACCGTTCCTCGGAACAGACCCCTATTCAATTCATTTAACTTTATTGCTGGACTTTTGGCAAAATACAACCGTCTCACAAACTTTCTCATTCCAGTATGATGAACAGCCAGCATCCTAAAATGATGGAAAACACTATTGCACACTTTTCTAGATAGACAAGCAAGAGAATGACCCTGCAAACCAGTATTCTCTCTCACTCTGCATGGATCCAGACTTTGAAGCACCTTAATCTTTTGTTTTACACTTTTTTTACTATATTCTCTTAGAAACTCTCGAAATCTGTCAATAGATTCCTGACGCACAGTGCAAATACTACTACAATTCCAAGTGTACACTGGGGCTTTAGGACGTCTCCCCATTGCCTCATCTGCCATCACTTGTACCTCATCTCTTGGAACCATTATCTCCTTCTCCATTATGCAACCATTTTTTACTTCGTATGAACGACCTCTGGTGTCAACTGCATGCAGCAAACTATTACTTTGAAAATAGCTCTCTTCATTAAAAAAAGGTTCACTACTTGAACTATGCATCCACTTTCCTAAAAACACTTTACAAAAGTTTGTTCTGTTCACTACTCTTTTGCTTTTGCTTTGTGATTTCAGTACATTAACCATTTTATCTAATGTACGCATCCTATTCAAAATTAATATGAATAGTTTCCTTTTTAATTCTAATGCTTTTGCTGCAATGGCTTCAATTTCTTTTTTTCTCTTGTAATATTTAGCCTTTTGCTTATATTTCTTTATATCCTTTATCAAATTGGACATAACTCTTCTCTGAAACATTTTTCTACGTATCTCTTTAAATGCTGTTTTTCTGTTTATGTTAAACTTTTCAATTGCAGAAGGTATATTTGCATTAACAAAATTCTCTATTTTTTGCTGTTCTCTATGTTTTGTTACATTTTTCCGAGAACAGACATTTTGTACATTTTTCTTTGTTTTGAATATTTTGTTTAGAAATTGTTTTTTTTGCTTACCAGAAGATTTTTTCTTTTTCCCAACATCAGCATCTTCTACTAACTTTGGTCCTCCAGTTGTCTTCAAATATAGTTTTTTTTTTAGCGGTTTTTGAACTCGAGATTTTGTAGGCATCTTAAATTTTGTTCACTGTTCTTCAGCAATACCTGAAAAAAACTAAAAAAAAAATCTGTTATTGTATTTAAATATATTACTACATTTCTTTTCACAATAGTCACAAAACGAAATTTCTTTGCCAATTTGAATGCACACAAACTGCTCTTTTTTTTGGGCAAGTGAAAATCTCTTTTACAAACTGTCACATTATGAAACCACTTTTCAGATTTTATAAAAAGCCCATGTCCACAGTGCTACACTCCACCAAGGGCAACCAGCCTTAGTGATGCTGAATGTATTTGCATTACAGACTTAAACCAGAAAACCCCACTGGCTTGTAAATACTGTGCATGACTATACACGGCAAGGACATGGGTGTGTGCTAAGCCTCTGCTTCTTCCCCCAATAATTCGCTCCCCCTTTCCATCTAATGCAACTGTGAAATCACCAGAGCAAGACGCAATAAATCTCTGCCTATAATTCTTCTATGCACACAGAGTCATGTTTTCACATTAGTGCCAAAACGAAATTTCTTTGCCAATTTCAAAGCACACTTACTGCTCTTTTTTTTTCGGGCCAAGTGAAAATCTCTTTTTACAATTTGAAATCACTTTTACAGACTGACACATTATGAAACCACTATTTTTGATTTATTTAATTGCACGTGTCCAAGCTGTTTTTTTTTCAGACCACCACCATGTGCATTCTCTGTGACTGCCTACACTCCAGCAAGGGCAACCAGCCTTAGTGATGCTGAATGTATTTGCATTACAGACTTAAACCTGAAAACCCCACTGGCTTGTAAATACTGTGCATGACTATACACGGCAAGGACATGGGTGTGTGCTAAGCCTCTGCTTCTTCCCCCAATAATTCGCTCCCCCTTTCCATCTAATGCAACTGTGAAATCACCAGAGCAAGACGCAATAAATCTCTGCCTATAATTCTTCTATGCACACAGAGTCATGTTTTCACATTAGTGCCAAAACGAAATTTCTTTGCCAATTTCAAAGCACACTTACTGCTCTTTTTTTTTCGGGCCAAGTGAAAATCTCTTTTTACAATTTGAAATCACTTTTACAGACTGACACATTATGAAACCACTATTTTTGATTTATTTAATTGCACGTGTCCAAGCTGTTTTTTTTTCAGACCACCACCATGTGCATTCTCTGTGACTGCCTACACTCCAGCAAGGGCAACCAGCCTTAGTGATGCTGAATGTATTTGCATTACAGACTTAAACCTGAAAACCCCACTGGCTTGTAAATACTGTGCATGACTATACACGGCAAGGACATGGGTGTGTGCTAAGCCTCTGCTTCTTCCCCCAAAAATTCGCTCCCCCTTTCCATCTAATGCAACTGTGAAATCACCAGAGCAAGACGCAATAAATCTCTGCCTATAATTCTTCTATGCACACAGAGTCATGTTTTCACATTAGTGCCAAAACGAAATTTCTTTGCCAATTTCAAAGCACACTTACTGCTCTTTTTTTTTCGGGCCAAGTGAAAATCTCTTTTTACAATTTGAAATCACTTTTACAGACTGACACATTATGAAACCACTATTTTTGATTTATTTAATTGCACGTGTCCAAGCTGTTTTTTTTTCAGACCACCACCATGTGCATTCTCTGTGACTGCCTACACTCCACCAAGGGCAACCAGCCTTAGTGATGCTGAATGTATTTGCATTACAGACTTAAACCTGAAAACCCCACTGGCTTGTAAATACTGTGCATGACTATACACGGCAAGGACATGGGTGTGTGCTAAGCCTCTGCTTCTTCCCCCAAAAATTCGCTCCCCCTTTCCATCTAATGCAACTGTGAAATCACCAGAGCAAGACGCAATAAATCTCTGCCTATAATTCTTCTATGCACACAGAGTCATGTTTTCACATTAGTGCCAAAACGAAATTTCTTTGCCAATTTGAATGCACACTTACTGCTCTTTTTTTTTCGGGCCAAGTGAAAATCTCTTTTTACAATTTGAAATCACTTTTACAGACTGACACATTATGAAACCACTATTTTTGATTTATTTAATTGCACGTGTCCAAGCTGTTTTTTTTTCAGACCACCACCATGTGCATTCTCTGTGACTGCCTACACTCCACCAAGGGCAACCAGCCATAGTGATGCTGAATGTATTTGCATTACAGACTTAAACCTGAAAACCCCACTGGCTTGTAAATACTGTGCATGACTATACACGGCAAGGACATGGGTGTGTGCTAAGCCTCTGCTTCTTCCCCCAATAATTCGCTCCCCCTTTCCATCTAATGCAACTGTGAAATCACCAGAGCAAGACGCAATAAATCTCTGCCTATAATTCTTCTATGCACACAGAGTCATGTTTTCACATTAGTCCCAAAACGAAATTTCTTTGCCAATTTGAAAGCACACTTACTGCTCTTTTTTTTTTCGGGGCAAGTGTAAATCACTTTTACACACTGACACATTATGAAACCACCATGTGTAACTACAACAAAAACAATTCCCATTTCTATTATTCATTTCTTAAGTTACCACATACATCCCCTCTCAAACTGTAAACTCACCTTTAAAATTAGTTAGTTGTGAAAGAAATGTGACACTCAAACAGCAGATTATCAGAGCCAGGATCTCTGTTGTGTTCACCTCTCTCCTCTCAGCAGAACCAGATAATGGCAAACTTTCCCTCTATTTTTCCACACATATACATGTAAGTTTCAAATCTCAGTGCTTCCCCCTTTTTTTCACATGTATTCACACATTTCTATTGGTTGAAAACGAACCCTTTTCCAAAAGTACCCTTCCCCCAACTTGACTTCTGCCTAGTACCCTTCCCCCAACTTGACTTCTGCCTGCTACCATAGCAACAGCTCATGGAACACTGCTGTGTTCAGTTAGGTCAGAAGTTCGACACACAATGTTTCAATTCCACAGAGCAAGAGTGCTTGACTTTTCAAACCTAACAGCAAATCCATAGTACTGTTCTTTGGTTACACATTTTTTTGTACCAATACAAAACATGCTTCTATTAATTTTCACATACAGCCTAGTTTTTATTCTGGAATGGTATGAAACAGCCAATCAGTTCTTTTTGTTTTAAAAAAATATGTATGCCTCCATTTCCAAACTGTCTTTCTTTTCATATTGCCATTCTACTGAAAGACACCTCCTGAGTGCATCCAGTTCTCCTTTGAAGATGTTCACAGTGTGGATTGTAGGGCACAGCTATGTCTTCTGGAGTGAAAAGTTTGCAGAGAAAACAGATATGGTGAGAGACCTTGCTTTGCCAAATGTAGACATTAAATGGATTGGTCAGAGAGGGTTAAAGTGGCACCAATTGATGCCATTGGTGAAATCCTTCATTCAAATCCAACACCCTGACCTCATAATAGTGCACTGTGGTGGCAATGACCTAGGCACTTTGACTGGGGTAGGTCTGGAAATGCTTGTGAAGGACACCTTTGCACAACTGTTTACACTTTTCCCTAAAACTGCCTTTGTGTTTTCCAACATATGCCAAAGGCAAAAATGGAACTGGTCCAATCATTTCTGTCCACAGATTGACAAAGCAAGAAAGCACGTCAACAAATCTGTTTCTGCTTTCCTCCGTGACTATGGTATGGGTGCCATTTACCACAACAACTTGCGTTATGACATGCAAGACATTTATAGAGGAGATGGTGTGCACTTCAATGATGAAGGGAACAGAGTCTTCCTCTTGAACCTTAGACTCTGCATCGGTACTTACTTGTAGGTACCACTAAAAAAATGACTTCATAAACACAACAGCTCTTTTTAGAGCTCCCTAATTTCTAAACTCTTAAATCTGCTTTTCATTTATTTATTTTTATTTTTTTTACCGTACGCTTACCGTAAGCTTACCGTACGCGTACCCCGTGATTTTTTTTAAAATCAATAAATGTTTTTTTTGTACTTTTCTGTCCTTCTTTGACCCCCTTACAATTGTTAGGGGGTCTGTAACTCTCCTCATTGCCCCCTTTCCTTGTTTTCACTCTTTTTTTTCAGAGTGAAATACACAAAATGGCGGCCGCCGCTTCCTGGTTTCGGCCGATTCGAATGTTTACTAAGATCTAAGAGCCAATCAGAATCGCGCTCGCGCACGCCACCGTACGCTTACCGTAAGCGTACGGTAAGCGTACCGTAAGCGGGCTCAGATATATATATTGATTTAAAGGCTATTTTCTCAGAATCTACTGAACAGATTTACACCAAACCTACAAAAGGCACTTCCTTGACCTAGGGACTACCTCTCTGCAAAATTTTGAGTAATTCTGTTCAGCCGTTCGGGCTGTAGCTCGTTCTAAAGGTCCTATGGAAAAATGCATGGGAAAAACGCGTTTTGGGACCCCCCTTTTATCTCAGCCCCCGCTTGACGGATCCCCCCGAGACTTTCAGGGTAGGAGCGGAGCGTAGCGCCCCACCTATTTTGAGAAATTCGCGAGGATTCGTCGACCGGCGCCAAAGTTATTCAAAATAGAATGTTGAGGTTTTCCTATGGAAACGTGGTCCTAACTATAACTACCTACTGGCGACCGCCAGTAGGTAATATATATATATATATATATCAAAAAGTTGCAAGAAATAGATGCACTCTCAGTAAATCCGCACTCCAGAAAAGTGTCACAAAAAAGGTGTTTATTACAACGCGTTTCGACTTCCACCGAAGTCTTGGTCACGTAATATTTTGTGCCTCACACCCAGTACTAAATAAAGTTACAGTTGAAATTAACAAGGGACAACAAAGTGTGTGATGCGATATCCTGTTTTTGGGGGACATGTGAAGTACTGGGTATTTTAGACCCAGCGGTGCAGGGGCACACACCCTATGACTTCTGGGTTCACCCTGTTCCGGACCTACAGAAACACAGAGTCTTCTGGGTGAAGTCAAAGAATCGTTTATTGGCTGCAGACCAATGACAGGTATCCTAGAAGTACAACAGCGTGTATGTTCTCAGGAGACTGCTGCAAATCATAGGAACGGACTTCTCCTTAAGTACAAAATATCATGCTCCAGGCACACATTCCTTGGTTTACGATATGGCCATATAAAGGTATACATTACAAACGAAAAAGCAGAGTCATGATGACCATCCCACATTCCAGTTCGGCCAGCCCACAATGATTTACACAGTAAGGTTCAGATCCCACGTTTGATGTAAATAGACCCCCCAATAAACATGAGCATCTCCTGTTTTGGGAAACAAGTCATAAAGCAGGAACAAGCAGGTGTGGAAGAGATTAGCCGGGGGATTGTGTAGAATGAAAGGGTTTTATGACGGGTCAAGCCCTGATGCTAATCACAGGTGGACGGAGGAAGGGGAGCTCGTGAGACCGGTTTGGCCTGGGGCAGCAGAGCCAGCTGCCCAGGTCACAGAGGAGTCAGAGGGAAAGCCCATGTACTGTGAGGCCCGTATTTACTCCATTATAGCCTATGTGAGGGCAATGACAAGATGGCCACTGCTTCCAAAATGGAACCCGCGTAGTGGAGCAGAATAACGTGTACACAGTGCATTCATAGCTAGAACGATATATAAAGCACTCGTACATGCCGCATTTACCATTTGCGGTTCGCTAATACCAAGATAGACAGGGGTAGGGCCCTGTCCCCTACGCGGTCCCGAATATTAAAGTACGACAGACCCTCCTTTTGCCCTTACATAGGCAATCACTATACTCATCTTAATCCGAGTCTAGGTCAATGTTCACGAAGTCATGGAGATGTTGCTGTAGCATCATCCTACTACTTAGCTCGTCCCTCGATACAGGTTTCCTTACACATAAGGTAGTACAGAGACCACATATCGCAGGAGCACACTGTATACACAGACAGAACAGGAAAAGAATGGCTAAGATCATTCCAATGACCATCAGAACTTTGCAACCCCAGGCAGATATCAATTCCCAGAACCACCCCACCAGTGACCAATCTCCCTTATCCACGTGTATGGCTTCAGATATTTTATGGAGTTTGGAGATGGCTTGATACACTGTTGGAGCATTATCTGGTATGAAAATGCAGCAACTGGATTGGATGACCTTGCATACCCCACCGCGGTCTGCAAGAATAACGTCTAGAACCATGCGGTTCTGCAGAGTCATAAGGCGATCCGCTTGGAGCTCAGCTGTCAGATTACTAAGGGTACCAGCCGTTACATTGACAGTGGATTCAACCACACGTGTCAGCTGTCTCAGGTTCCTACTATTGACCATAGGTCCCCAAAACGGCAGGAAACCCAAGAAGAAGTCTCCTGCTTCCTGACCGGCAGTGTCCTCTTTACTAACCACACCTCTCACAACTCTGGTCTTGTGATAGTCAGAGGCAGCAGTAAATGTCGGCGGTAGCAAGTTCGCAATATAACATGTGCCCGAGAAATCAGGGGGCAGCCACGTATATGCTCGGTCATTACAAATGAAATATGTGCCCTTGGCAGCCAAAAACGCAGGGGAAAACTGTGACGGGAAGGTGTACGTTTCAGTACAGTCACTTCTTCCCAGTTGAGCTCTAGGATTCTGACCATTACCCTGTAAGCAGAACCGACCCATGTGGGGTACGACCCAGATTGGAGATGAGATTTTTCGCTGTCTTTCACCCAAACTAATACTATACCCCGTCGCGTTCCATCCTACATAAGGTCTCAACTCTTCTTTGGGGATGGATGAGTATGCATCGATATCCCTACTCATATCGGCAACTCCTTTCATCAAAGCCTTATTATTGGTGATAGGTCTGATGGAACGCGGTTGGCGAGGGGAATATGTATCTAGAGCATAGAGAAACATGGTTTGGAATGCCCATGACGATCCATTGTAACTGTACGGCAGCACCAGGTAGGGAATACCCTTGTTAATGGTATGTGGCATTAACCCACACACCCAGCAATTGGTCGCATTCATTACTAGTTGGTGCTGGTGCAAGAGTTGGATAAACGAGTTATTTACGAACTCTGATCGTCTGGTCTGTTCGTGCTCAGGCAAAGGGTGAAAAGAGTGAGAGGAGGCAGTAGAAAGAGGTATAGGCTGTTGAGTGGGTGCAATGGGCTTTTGAGCGGAGAAAAACACAAATCCTACAATAAACATTATGATACTACACAGTATAAAAAGACACAAAAAGACAAAACATTTACTTTTCATAATTTTACACATCCTTGCGTTAAAGTTCATTTCCTCAATTGGTCTCTCCATCTTAAAAAACTCCATCCTCTACTCGGGCCGCTCGCGGTGGATGAGTTTCTTCTGCTGAGGGGCACGCCTGTCAGTCCAGGGAAACGCCCTAGACCAACCAGAACCGTTGACCTAGCGTCTTCGGCCTGTACCCCAAAGTCTTGGCACCGCGACCCTGCGGCAGAACCCGGATGGTGGTTCGAAAAACAAAAATCAAGAAAGTCCTTCAGATGGGAGAGCAAAAAAAATGTCAAAAGGGAAATCGTAAGGAAATCTTTATTTGTCCATGGGCCTAGGTCTCAAATTATAGCGGAGACGGCCAGGTGCTGCTTGGTCTTGAAACAAAAGTTCAGGCTCAGTGGTGTCCAGTCGACTTGATGGTGGCACAGCTTCCTGCAGAATATTGTCACTCTCTTGGTCTGAAACTGTGCCTCTTAAGCGTGCGTCACTGAATGGTACAGAGCGAGGTACAATGTCTGTCTCTGAGTCGGCGGTACCCTCCTTGACCCACTGGTCATATGGCAGAGGCAAGGGGACTACTTTGCAGTGGGTACCATGAATCCAGTGCTTCTTCCCTTTCACTCGCACTGCTGATCTTGTCGAAAGAAGAACAAGATGAGGGCCGATCCAGCGAGGCTCGTTGTTGCTCTTGCGCTGGAAATTTCGGACTAGCACCCACGTACCAGGGTTGATAGGGTGTCCAGGAGGTTCAGAAGCTTGGGGAAGAGTATCATGTACCTGTTGGTGCAAAACACGCAGTTTAACAGTCAAATCATACAGGTAATCGAGCAGTACTGGATGTTCTATTTCGCTAAATTTCGCCGGTCTTGGCACGCCCCATACATTAGCCGGGCGGCCAAAGACGACCTCATAAGGGCTAAGTCCCACTCGTGAGTGTATGGTCATTCTGGTGGACAGGAGTGCTAGGGGCAGAGCGTCAGGCCATTTAAGACCGGTGCTCGCCTGGATTTTGGCCAGCTTGAGCTTTAAGGCTCCATTGTAGCGTTCTACTAATCCAGCTGATTGGGGGTGATTTGCAGCATGGAACTTCTGCTTTATCCCTAGCCCTTCACATACATTCTTCATCACTTTACCCACAAACTCACTTCCGTTATCACACCACACCATTCTTGGCATCCCAAACCTAGGGAAGAATTCCTTCACAAGGGCTTTGGCTGTGGATAGGGCAGTGTTATCTTTCAGAGGATAAGCCTCTATCCATTTTGAGAAAGCACAAACAACCACCAGTACATATTTCAGGTTGTTGCATCTTTCCATGTGAATAAAGTCCAGCTGCAAAACTTCAAATGGACATGATGGGGGTGCAAAGTGACCAGCCGGAGTTGGGGTTCCCCTACCAGGGTTGTACTTCAAGCATACTATGCAATTCTTGACCACATTCTCTGCACACTTGGGAATCCCAGCATTCTGCCATACTGGGGCTAACAACTTGCATATACCTTTCGTACTGATATGTGCCATTCCATGTGCCATAGTAACCACTGGAAGCACATATGCATCAGGCAACAACCATCGCCTATGTTCTGTCAGATCAATCCAACAACCATTCTCATCCAACTTACCCATACTTTCTCTCCACTTGCTTAACTCTTCCTCTGTGGCTTCAGCTTGAAGCGACTTCACACTCTCTATTGTGTTCTCACACATTCCCACATCATTAACCCATCTTGCGGGACCTGCAACATACATTCTGGTCTTCACATTCTGTGCTGTTTCTTTCGCGGTCTCATCAGCAAACGCATTCCCACGTCCAACATCATCTGTGACTTTCCTGTGCGCACTGCATTTCATGATCGCAACTTGCAACGGTAGGGTCAGTGACTCAAGGAGATCATTCACCAACTTGCCATTCTGAATTTTAGCTCCATGCGACGTCAGGAACCCACGCTCTTTCCACAAATGCCCAAAATTATGAGCCACGCCAAAGGCGTACTGGCTATCTGTGTATATGTTCACTCTCATTCCTTCAGACAACACACATGCTCTCGTGAGGGCGATTAATTCTGCTGCTTGGGCCGAATTATGTGGCACACGTGCAGTTTCCACAACCGTGTGCAAAGTCGTGATAGCATATGCAGCAGTCGTGTCACCATTAGGGAGCTTGAAACATGACCCATCCACCCATAAAGTGCCATCACACTCAGTCAGGGGAGTATCTTTTAGATCTACTTTCCCTTTCGTCTCTTCTTCTGTCCTGAACAGACAGTCATGTTGCTCAATCTCATCTGAGTCTGCTGGAATTGGCAACAATGTGGCTGGATTCAGCGTATTGCATCTTTTTATGTGTATGTGATTAGCTAACAGTGTAAGCTCGTAACCCGATAATCGTGCACTAGTCAAGTGTTGTGTCTTAGTTCTATTTAATAATGTGTCTACAGCATGTGGAACCATGACAATCAATATGTTGTCCATTACCAAACCAGCAGATTGTCGGATAGACATCGCTGCAGCAGCTGTCGCTCTCAGACAGCTTGGCAATGCCCTCGCTACAGGGTCCAAGGTAGATGAAAAATATGCGCATGGGCGCGGTCTGTCGCCAAAAGGCTGTGTTAACACTGACAACGCACATCCATCTTTCTCGTGAACATACAATGTAAAAGGTTTACTGTAGTCAGGGGTACCCAACACAGGTGCTGAACATAATGCATTACGCAATTCCACAAAACTTTTCTGGCACTCTTCAGACCATGGCATAGGATTCGGTGTGTCTTTGCATGTTAAGGCTAACAAAGGTTTTGCCAATAAAGAAAAACTAGGGATCCAATGCCTACAGTATGAAGTGATGACCAAGAAAGCACGCACTTCTCTCTGTGTTTTCGGCACACTCAACTGTGCAATGGCTTGAATTCTTTCTGGGGTCAGTTTCCTTCCCTCCTTCGATAAGAGATGACCTAAGTAGGTCACCTCTTGTCGACAATATTGCAGCTTAGAGAGAGACACCTTGTGATGGAAAGCGGATAAATGGCGCAACAGTGACAATGTGGCTTCTTTACAGATCTTTTCAGTATCCGCAGCGATTAGTAAATCGTCCACGTACTGAATCAGGATAGCGCCACTAGGTAAAACAAGTGCATCAAGCTGCGCTTTCAAAGCCTGACTGTATATGGATGGACTCTCACAGTAGCCCTGGGGAGCGCGTTTGAAGCGGAAGCTTCGGCCTCCCAGACTAAACCCAAAAATATCTCTGCTCTCTTCTGCAATTGGGATACTAAAGAAAGCATTCTTTAAATCAATCACTGAAAACCATGCAGCAGAGGCTGGAATCATCGTTAACAAGGCAGTTATATCGGGGACAACCGGAAACTGTGGCACAACAATCTTATTAACCTCTCTAAGATCGATCACAAATCTGTAAACAGGTGGCTGTGAAGGGTCCGTTCGTTTTAAGACAGGTAAAATCGGACTATTGCAAACATTGCCTCTTGTCTCTTCAATCACACCCTTATTAATCAAGTCGCTGACAATGTCTAACAATGCTTTCTGCCCTTCATTAGAGATCTTGTACTGGGGAATACGTGGCAGTCTGACATTAGCCTTTAAAGTCACCACATATGGCGGTATCTCCAAGAGGCCCACATCATTGGGACCAGTAGCCCAAAGGGCATCCGGAAGGGATGACAATTCAGGTGGCATTGGGTTTTTAGACAAGTACATTGGGGAAATCACTTTCTTGCCTAATGTAAGTTGTACTCCTGAAGGAGAACAATACAGTGTAGCATGCAATATTT
The DNA here is from genome assembly GCF_964204655.1 of Triturus cristatus. NCBI lineage: Eukaryota > Metazoa > Chordata > Amphibia > Caudata > Salamandridae > Triturus > Triturus cristatus. The sequence continues at coordinate 887,199,555 of NC_140583.1, forward strand.
TCAACAAATCTAATCCTAGCAAATTCTCACCACAACCTGTTGTCAGAATCAGGGGTGCTTTCAGCTCACAAGGTCCAACAGAAAGTGACATGGGACTAGAAATCGGGTTCCTAACTGGGGCGCCAGAAAAACCTACTGAAACATTTATATCGCCAGACAAAGGTGCGCCAGGGAGTTTTGAATGTATGATTGAACTCTTTGCAGCACCAGTGTCTAGCAGAAAAAGCTCCGTTACATTTGCTGTCGTCACCTCAACATACGGTCCACTCTGATCCACTGGCACTGAAACAACTCCCTCTCTTTGTCTACGGCTGTCCTAGTAATCATTACTCTCTGCATCACCGTCCTCTGCATAATAATCATTATTATAATACTGGGCCGTATTACTAATCGCGTTAGCTTGCTGATCAAAGCTATTGATGGTATTTTGAGGCGGCAGAGGACGCGCGTTCTGGGGAGCATTTCCACGCCCTCTGCCTCTAGGAGCTTGCTGACCACCCCTACCTCTTGCGCCATACATATTACCGTTCCGCTGCATTAATTTAGGGCAACTGTATTTAAAATGGCCTTCCTCTTTACAGTATGAACATTGGTTGGGACCTACAGGGACACGTGGTTGGTAATACCCGTTCATTTGCTGATTGTTCTGAAACTGTTGGGGTTGGTGATAGACACCTTGGGGTTGCCTATAATTATTCTGACCTCCACGTGGCGGATAGGCCTGCTGTAAAAGGACCTTTGTCTTTAGTTCCTTCGTTTTCTTCTCTGTTCTATCTTTCTCGTCTTTATCTCTATTTTCATAATACTGTGCAGTAGCCAGTATTTGCGCAGAAGAAGAAACAGCCCAAGAACTTTCTGAATCTTTTAACTTTTTACACAGGTCAGGAAGTAAATTCTGCACAAACTTATCCACAAACAACCGTTGGCCACCCTCAGTACTCATATCTTGCCCACTGTGATCAATAAACGTTTCTTCAAACCTAGTAAAGAAGTCTGACACTGTCTCATCTTTCTTCTGCTTGCATGCAGATAACTTGTCCCAATTTACGCGCATCGCAGGCATTATTGTCTTCATGTACGTGATGATTCTACCAGGCAATTCAGCTACTAAAGGTTCTGGTTTCGCACCACCAGTTTGTCTAGCATCAGCAGCAACAATGTTAGCCCATGTATCCCCTAGTTCTGCATTGTGATCTACATTACGAATTGATCCCCATAGAGGCTGTGGAACAACATTACCACACAACATGTCTATGTCGGCCAGATTCATAATGCATGACCCTGCCGTCTGTGACAACTCTTTATAATAACCTGCTGGGTTTTTACGGGGATCAGGCAAGGACTGCTTAAGCGCTAACACCTCAGAGCGCTTCCATGGAACATGCACCCAAACACGCTGGAAATGCGCTGCCACAGCGGGGTTACCACCGACAGCTGCAACCGCTTCCTTCCATACCGGGGGAACTTCTCTCATAGGGTATTGGCGCGCTTTTGCCTTTTTCCCCACAAGGACCTCTTGTTCAAACAATGAATGTTGGCAATCGTCATTCCTAAAGGACAATACAACCGCAACTGCTTTATCTACTTCGCGGTCCACAATTATACCAGTTCCAAAATCGAACCTCACTCTACACAACTCCTGCGGGTTCGGATTTTTACCACTATCCTCCAATTCTTCACAGAGAATTTCGCACATTTTCTCAAACACATATCTCTGTTTCGGGGCATCCCATTGATGGAAAACGTTGACAACTGATTCCACATCATACAGTGAAGGAAAAACGATCCATCTACGCGCCATGTTATCTATTACCTTTTTCTCATCGGGGTTAGGCAATTGGCTGCGCAACTGCTTACGCTGTAAACCAGGAGTCGCACCAGATGACTCAAAGAGAGGAGACATTAATGTAGTAACCACATTAGCTAAGCGCTGTCGCGCTGAAGGAGAAGCTGAGGCGAGAACAGGGGGAAAAACAGAGGGAAGAAAAGAGGATGTAGAGACAGGTACTGGAGTGGTGGAAGGAAGAGTGTTAGGGGAGGCAGTTACTGGATTAGGCAAAGTCGCAGGAAGTGCGGGGGCAGTTGGAAGCACAACTGGCGGCGCTTGAGAGGGCTGCGCTACAGGAATAGGAACTGGCTGCAAAGCAACTGGCGGTTGCGGCAAGGCTTGCAGTATATGCACTGGAGGCGGCATATTTACAAGCTGGGGAGGCGCCGTGGCAGTTTGAGCATACGGGGGTGGCGAACTCAACAAATGTGACATCAGGGGATCTTTCTCCTTTTCTTCGGACTCATTCTGCTTAGAATGTGGTAAAGCTGTGTAACATTTGTCAATCCCTAACTTACGCTGCCTGTGCAATTGCTCATTCATTTGCTCCTCTTCATTGTCTTTAAATTGTACAGCTGCTTGCATTACTGACATACCTCTCTCTCTCTTATTCTTTTTCGCTAACTTAATTTCCTTCTGTTTGGCTTCCTTTCGCCATAAGCGGAAAGAGTCAAACATCGCCAGCCGGGCTTTCTTCTTAAACAATTTAATTTCCAAATTATCTAAAATATCGGTATCAAAACTACCATTTTGGGGCCATTTTAAAACACCGTCTTTCCTGGTGTAGTGGATCCACACTTCGTTATATGCAATGGGGCCTACGCCATGTTTTACATAGAGCTCATAAGTTGGAGTTCCAACCGGAGGAACCGGACATGATTCCTCTAGCTGGAAATCTTTTCCACAACCCAAACAGAATAATCTACCAAATAGTCCAGAACCAGGCATCTTTGCTCACTAGTCTAGATCCAAACGTCAAAGGATTATCGAATACGATATTCTCGTGAATACACGAGTCCTCTGGTTTTGGCGTTTGCAAACTCCAAAGTACCAATTTACCAAATCAAACGATCCCGAAGGATACCAAAAACAAATAGGAGACGCTCCACTTATACTTAACTGAATATTGCTGATCGATGGCGTCACCAGAAGACTCTCTCAATTGTTTCGCTCTCTCAAACTCGTCAAGGGTCCAAAACAGGTCGATTAATCAGGGCAGCAGTCCTTCGTAGCCGTCGGGACGCGGAGAACCTCGCAGAAAAGACTTTCGGACCACGTCGACATGCAGGGGTCGATGAAGTGGCGGCCTTCCTCCGGAATTTCCACACGAAGCTCCTCACGAACCTCTGGCTTGGACTGGTACCGCTGAAATCGTCCCGAGTTGGGCGCCAAACTGAAGTACTGGGTATTTTAGACCCAGCGGTGCAGGGGCACACACCCTATGACTTCTGGGTTCACCCTGTTCCGGACCTACAGAAACACAGAGTCTTCTGGGTGAAGTCAAAGAATCGTTTATTGGCTGCAGACCAATGACAGGTATCCTAGAAGTACAACAGCGTGTATGTTCTCAGGAGACTGCTGCAAATCATAGGAACGGACTTCTCCTTAAGTACAAAATATCATGCTCCAGGCACACATTCCTTGGTTTACGATATGGCCATATAAAGGTATACATTACAAACGAAAAAGCAGAGTCATGATGACCATCCCACATTCCAGTTCGGCCAGCCCACAATGATTTACACAGTAAGGTTCAGATCCCACGTTTGATGTAAATAGACCCCCCAATAAACATGAGCATCTCCTGTTTTGGGAAACAAGTCATAAAGCAGGAACAAGCAGGTGTGGAAGAGATTAGCCGGGGGATTGTGTAGAATGAAAGGGTTTTATGACGGGTCAAGCCCTGATGCTAATCACAGGTGGACGGAGGAAGGGGAGCTCGTGAGACCGGTTTGGCCTGGGGCAGCAGAGCCAGCTGCCCAGGTCACAGAGGAGTCAGAGGGAAAGCCCATGTACTGTGAGGCCCGTATTTACTCCATTATAGCCTATGTGAGGGCAATGACAAGATGGCCACTGCTTCCAAAATGGAACCCGCGTAGTGGAGCAGAATAACGTGTACACAGTGCATTCATAGCTAGAACAATATATAAAGCACTCGTACATGCCGCATTTACCATTTGCGGTTCGCTAATACCAAGATAGACAGGGGTAGGGCCCTGTCCCCTACGCGGTCCCGAATATTAAAGTACGACACATGTTGGAAGGGTAAAAGAGTAAAAGAATAGTAATACATTATCACATACTATTTGAAACACACTTTACGAAATGAAGATAGTGAGATGAATGTGAAACATATGCATCGGTAGCACCACCAACATGGCCAAAAAACGCATTCTTGAACATCATCGGGCGATCATACACAAAGATGACAAATACCCTGTGGCAAGACACTTCAGGGACAGACACTTCTCCAATTCCTCCTTATTGAAATTCTTCATTTTGGAACAAATTCTGGGGAACCCCAGGGGTGGGAACAGAGTCCTCAAACTTAGACAAAAAGAGTCTAAATACATTGTCAACTTTCAATCTAAGTTCCCAGGTGGGCTGAACCAGGATGAAGAATTGGCCATTCATCTCAAAGAATAATCCTAGCAGGGATTTCTGTCTTTCCCTAGTATTCTTTCCAGGTGACAGGTCTGCTCCATTTTTCATTGACATTGATACCCTGAGCTGTATGCTTCTCCTTCTCAGTTGCTCTTTGAGCTCCCTTTTATTTTTATTTTATTTTTACCTCGTCCAGTTGCAGTTGTGCATTGCAAAATTCTTTAGTCTGTCAGATATCATTAGTGAGATAGGTGCAGTGGCATAACTAGAGACATTTGTACATTGTATCTCTTGAATTTTAATGTTTCTATGGATGTTATCCATATAGTTGATTTTTCTGTACTGTGTGTTTTATGCCACACACTGTGTCTCAACTATTTGTTTTTATTCTTATTTTTCTTTTAGGAGGAAAGGAAGGGGCCCAGGTCACTGACACTCACCTTTCACGGGCCTCCTACCCTTTTCCCCTAGTCATCACTTCACGGGCGATTGGAGAACAATGTGTGTGTACCGACATGGACTGGTTGGCAACAGGGTGGTAAGGACATTGGTCCTACATGTACGAATTTGTTATGTATCATTTCTCCATGGTCTTTCCCAGCGTTTGTTGTGACATTATCAGTGGTCTCCTGAAGATTATCATTTTATTTACTGAGACATAAACTGCAGTTACATGCCAGCCGGAGAGATTTTCCTTATCCTGAGTTGGTCCTAGTATCCTTGTGAATACTCGTTGAGGATTGTCCAGTTTTGATTTTTTACAGCAGATATTCCAAGAGCACCGGCCATACGAGCAATAGACATTCTGAAGCAATTTGCATCAATTGAATTTGTGCGCACCAACTTATATATTTGCGGTTACTTTTCTCAATTGGTATGTTGCACTATACACATTTGATGTTTTGATATGGAAATGTACAATTGTTGTGACGAATGTGGTTTTCTTACTGGTTTCCCTGTTATTACAACACACATTGGAGACATGCACTTTGGTTACATATGAGTCGCATGGTGAGCAAACTCAAATAGGATTGCCCAATCTGTATTGCTATTGAGCAAGAGGCGTCCCGATACATTATGTAGGAATTAGGTGAGCACACTGATCCAACATGTCTGCCATTATTAAGCCGGTGATGTTAAATACTATATTTATGTTTGCACTGTATTTCATTCGAGATATGATACTGACTTCTTACGTGCATATGTTTCACATTCGTCTCACTATCTTCATTTCGTAAACTGTGTTTCAAATAGTATGTGATAATGTATTACTATTCTTTTACTCTTTTACCCTTCCAACATGTCCGCCAAAAACAGGATATCGCATCACACACTTTGTTGTCCCTTGTTAATTTCAACTGTAACTTTATGTAGTACTGGGTGTGAGGCACAAAATATTACGTGACCAAGACTTCGGTGGAAGTCGAAACGCGTTGTAATAAACACCTTTTTTGTGACACTTTTCTGGAGTGCGGATTTACTGAGAGTGCATTTATTTCTTGCAACTTTTTGGACTTTTACAGCCGGCGTGCTCCGCCGGCACATGCACCACCTCCCTCGGGTCCCGTGTTGTCGGAAGGAGCGCTCTTTGGAATATTTGAATTGAGACCGCGATTTTGGACCGGCCGAGGCGCATCGCTGACAGACGCAGTGTCGATCACCATATGCCCAGAGGTAAGCTTACAGTCTTGTCTGCCCTTTGGGGGTGAGGGGGTGGATTTTCTTCGTTGTGTGGGCTTTCTTCCTCCTCCCCTCGGGGAAGCAGCAGTTGACAGTAAGCTACCCTGTTTACATTTGGGCGGATACTCCGCTGATACGTATCACGGGGCAGTATACTTCATTAGAGGATCACTTGTGAAAATCTCCCCATACGTACTGCTGTCTGCTAGCGCCACCAAAGTACAGGCAACGCTGAGATCTTGAAATTCTAAACAGCGCACGGCAGGAGGAACCTGCAATTTTCCAGGGGTAACCTGCACCTCCAGTTTTTGAGACACTTTGATTTACCATTCTTAAGGTGTTTGCAACATGGACGAGGAAGATGAAAGGAGAGCAGCGGCACAGGCAATGTTCAAAAGAAAACAGCCAATAGTGGTCACATCTGCTGAACATGCTCCTGCTCTTATCATTGATGATAAACTACGCAAATTGGAAAAACTGAAAAAAACTGAAATTTCCAAGTGGTGGGAGGCGACCTCTCTGCAGAACTATATTGACCAGAATATGGTCCCAAGAGGCTTACGCATCTTTACAACACCGACATATGAGCTACCCAACCCGGAAATGCTCAAAGAATGGTCGCAGAATTCTGCAATAAGCTCCAAAAGAATCCTCGAGATCCTGGTGAAGTATGCATGAATTGACCGGGACAATACCATTGTATTAATCCAAGAAATAATGGAAGATATTAAGAAGTCACCAGATGTGGATAAAGCAGATAAAAGTATGAGTGCCACGAAAGATCGTTTGAAGAAATATGAGGAGGACATTAAGGCACGCAAGGAGAGGAAACTCAATCGGGACTATGTAGATTATGAGAGTGGAAGGATTCTCACATTCAGCCGAAAATACGACCATCTGTACAAACAAAAAGAAATAGCTGTATTGAACAACACTGAACAAGGAGAAGGCCCAACCACGACTGCCTCCCTCACAAGTGATACAGAATCGGACATCTCAATTGAAAATACCACGGTGACTGAGCCAATCTCCCGCCAGGTGAATTTTTTAGAAGAATACCAACACCTACGCCGGAGTCGGCGGACTGTACAAGCAACCTCTGTATCACAGACACGAGGTCTGAGGGGGAGGGGCAGATGACGCGGACGCGGAAGCGAAGGAACAGAGGCTAGTGAATACAACAACGATGGAAGAAGAGGCAGATCAAGGGGCAATATGGGAAACAGAAGGTCACACCCCAGGAAGAACTATTAATGGATCATACAATGGTTAATAATACTATCATTAATCTCTCTAAAAGAACTATGAGTGATGTTGAGAAACAAACATTATGCATAGGTCTTTCTTTTTGTCCATTTAGGCCATTTGATTTTACTGAGACTAGGATTGATCTCTTTAAGTTCACGAGGAAATTGAAATTGAAGAAATGGCACAAGCTTAAGGGATTGGGTGACAATAGAATAGCCAATATCCCTGCACCTGAGGGTCGAGTTAATATCAACCCTGGCGACATAGACACTCTTATTACCATGATTCAATTAAGAGAGGAATCTGTTGAAACCAATAGTACCAACACCAATGAATGTACACAAACAGACACTTCATTTCCCAATGGGGATTTGGGTACTACACAACTCATTGAGGATTTGGAGTTAGCCACTGATTCAGCTTGTGCCTCTGGTTTCAGACCTAAGTCCACTTTCTCACCCATGATGTCACATGACAGTATCGATACTTTCCAAGAGATTGTGAGTAAGACTCTCTGTGATTTTAGGCATAAGAAAGGGTTTCAGAAAGGGACAAGTAACAATCTCTCATTTAAACAGAGAGAAGCCCTAAAATTACTTGCAGAAGACACCCAGATAGTTATCCGTCCTGCTGACAAGGGGGGTAACATTGTCATACTTGACAGAGACAAGTATATACATGAGGCATTAAGACAGCTCTCTGATGCCAAATACTATATACCCATCTTGATGGAGGTTTACAACAAAAGTATCACGACCATCTGGGAAAAACTGACAACATGGCATGAGAAGGGTATACTCATTTGGGAAGAATACTGCTACCTCAAAAACGATCGCCCCATCATTCCTGTTCTTTATTTACTACCCAAAGTTCACAAAGACCCTATCAATCCCCCGGGTCGCCCCATTGTGTCATCCAGGGGGAGTGTCTCGGAAAATCTCTCCAAATATGTAGACCATTTCCTGAGGGACTTTGTCTCCAGCTTGCCGAGTTATGTGAGGGATACAAAGGATTTTTTTAACAAATTACAGGAGGTAAGATGGGAGGAAGGTTTCTTGTTCATTACTCTTGATGTGCAATCTCTCTACACCATCATTGACCATCAACATGGATTGGATGTGTGTAAGCACTTTCTTACCAACAGACCCATACGCTTCAGAGACCATACTAAGATGATATTAGACATGATTGAGTTTTGCCTCAGTAACAACATCTTCTTGTTCAATGGTTCTCTGTACCAACAAACCATCGGTACTGCGATGGGTTCTTGCTTCGCTCCCAGCTTTGCGAATCTGTTTATGGTGCGCTGGGAGGAAGAACTTTTTGCCAACCCCGAATCGACCAGATACCTTGAACATGTGACAACCTGGATGCGTTACATTGACGATCTTTTTGTCATATGGGAGGGCACTGAGTCCGAAGCCGAGGAATTCGTCAAATACCTCAACACCAATAATTACAATATTGTCCTTACTTGTAACATAAGTGACAATATGGCGGAATATCTTGATGTCAGGCTTGACATCAAAGACAAATCCATCTGTTCTGCCCTTTTCAGGAAAGCAACTGCAGGCAACAGTATTTTTCATGCCCTTAGCAGTCATCCTGATACCCTGAAATGGAGTATCCCCTTTGGGGAATTGCTGAGGGCAAAAAGAAACTGTAACACGGAAGAACTGTATCAACTTGAGAGTACTCGTATGCTTTATCGTTTCAAAGCCAGGGGTTACCCCAACTGGCTACTTCGCAGAGCTAAGAACAGGGCTGATGGGATCAGTAGAATTTCTACTATCCAGGACAAACCTGTCGTGGACGATGAAGAGTCCTTACAAGAAACCAGGCTGATTATGACGTACAGCTCTGATTCTAACAACATACGTAAGATACTCACCAAAAACTGGGTTATTCTGAAATGTGATAACACCATAGGGGAAATCATTCCCACCAGACCCAGTATCACCTACAGAAAAGGCAGGAACATCAGGGATCTTTTGGTGCAGAGTGACATTACTATCTATCCCAAAAGACAGGAACATGGCCTTAAGGAATTTTATCCTTGTGGCCACTGTAAAGCGTGCAGAAATAGTACCTTTTGTAAATCGGTTGATTACAATGGTTCCACAAAGAAATCAATCAATTTCTTACCTGCAGTTCCGTATGTGTCATTTATGTGATTGAGTGCCCATGTAAACTTTGGTACATCGGTAGCACCACCAACATGGCCAAAAAACACATTCTTGAACATCATCGGGCGATCATACACAAAGATGACAAATACCCTGTGGCAAGACACTTCAGGGACAGACACTTCTCCAATTCCTCCTTATTGAAATTCTTTATTTTGGAACAAATTCTGGGGAACCCCAGGGGTGGGAACAGAGTCCTCAAACTTAGACAAAAAGAGTCTAAATACATTGTCAACTTTCAAACTAAGTTCCCAGGTGGGCTGAACCAGGATGAGGAATTGGCCATTCATCTCAAAGAATAATCCTGGCAGGGATTTCTGTCTTTCCCTAGTATTCTTTCCAGGTGACAGGTCTTCTCCTTTTTTCATTGACATTGATACCCTGAGCTGTATGCTGCTCCTTCTCAGTTGCTCTTTGAGCTCCCTTTTATTTTTATTTTATATTTACCTCGTCCAGTTGCAGATGTGCATTGCAAAATTCTTTAGTCTGTCAGATATCATTAGTGAGATAGGTGCAGTGGCATAACTAGAGACATTTGTACATTGTATCTCTTGAATTTTACTGTTTCTATGGATTTTATCCATATAGTTGATTTTTCTGTACTGTGTGTTTTATGCCACACACTGTGTCTCAACTATTTGTTTTTATTCTTATTTTCCTTTTAGGAGGAAAAGAAGGGGCCCAGGGCACTGACACTCACCTTTCACGGGCATCCTACCCTTTTCCCCTAGTCATCACTTCACGGGCGATTGGAGAACAATGTGTGTGTACCGACATGGACTGGTTGGCAACAGGGTGGTAAGGACATTGGTCCTACATGTACGAATCTGTTATGTATCATTTCTCCATGGTCTTTCCCAGCTTTTGTTGTGACATTATCAGTGGTCTCCTGAAGATTATCATTTTATTTACTGAGACATAAACTGCAGTTACATGCCAGCCGGAGAGATTTTCCTTATCCTGAGTTGGTCCTAGTATCCTTGTGAATACTCGTTGAGGATTGTCCAGTTTTGATTTTTTACAGCAGATATTCCAAGAGCACCGGCCATACGAGCAATAGACATTCTGAAGCAATTTGCATCAATTGAATTTGTGCGCACCAACTTATATATTTGCGGTTACTTTTCTCAATTGGTATGTTGCACTATACACATTTGATGTTTTGATATGGAAATGTACAATTGTTGTGACGAATGTGGTTTTCTTACTGGTTTCCCTGTTATTACAACACACATTGGAGACATGCACTTTGGTTACATATGAGTCGTATGGTGAGCAAACTCAAATAGGATTGCCCAATCTGTATTGTTATTGAGCAAGAGGCGTCCCGATACATTATGTAGGAATTAGGTGAGCACACTGATCCAACATGTCTGCCATTATTAAGCCGGTGATGTTAAATACTATATTTATGTTTGCACTGTATTTCATTCGAGATATGATACTGACTTCTTACGTGCATATGTTTCACATTCGTCTCACTATCTTCATTTCGTAAAGTGTGTTTCAAATAGTATGTGATAATGTATTACTATTCTTTTACTCTTTTACCCTTCCAACATGTCCGCCAAAAACAGGATATCGCATCACACACTTTGTTGTCCCTTGTTAATTTCAACTGTAACTTTATGTAGTACTGGATGTGAGGCACAAAATATTACGTGACCAAGACTTCGGTGGAAGTTGAAATGCGTTGTAATAAACACCTTTTTTTGTGACACTTTTCTGGAGTGCGGATTTACTGAGAGTGCATCTATTTCTTGCAACTTTTTGGACTTTTACAGCCGGCGTGCTCCGCCGGCACATGCACCACCTCCCTCGGGTCCTGTGGGGTCGGAAGGAGCGCTCTTTGGAATATATATATATATATATATATATATATATATATATATATATATATATATATGTATCTATATTATCTACTGGCGGTCGCCAGTAGATAGTTATAGTTAGGACTGAGTTCCCATAGGAAATCTGAAAATTCTATTTTGAATAACTTTGGCGGCGTTTGACTCATCTTCGTGAAATTTTCAAAACTAATGGGGCACTCCGCTCAGCTCCTACCCTGAAAGTCTCGGGGTGATTCAGCAAGCGGGGGCTGAGAAAAAAGGGGGATCCCAAAACACGTTTTCCCCATGCATTTTCCCATAGGACCTTTAGTCGAAGGTACAGCCCGAACGGCTGAACAGAATTACTTGAAATTTGGCAAAGAGGTAGTCCTCAGGTCAGGCATATGCCTTTTGCATATATGGTGTCAATCTGTTCAGTAGTTCCTGAGAAAATTGCAGTAAAATTACATAAATATCTATATGCGCGCACTGTGCTGATTCTGACTCTGATTGGTGGTTAGATGTCAGTCAACATTCGAATCGGTCGAAATCAGGAAGTGTTGTACGCCATTTTGTGTGTGGCAGTGAAAAAGAAAGGTGGAGAACGTGAAAAGGGGGCAGGGTAGAGAGTTCCTGACCCCTTAGCCTTTGTCAGGGGGTCCCTGAAGGACCCCGAAAGGTGAAAATTATTATTATTTTTTTTCAAAAAATCGCGGGGTGCGCGCACGGTGGGTGCACCCCCCAGCCGCCATTTTGAGTTTTAGAGGCAGAAGAGAGCTAAAAACACAAGTGGAGAACGTGAAAAGGGGGCAGGGTAGAGAGTCCCTGACACCCTAGGCCTTCTCAGGGGGACCATGAAAGACCCCTAAGGTACCCCCAAAAAAATTTATAAATATTGCGCGGTGCGCGCACGATGGCAAAAAATTCATTCAAAAAATAGAATCAAAAATCAAGTTTAAGTGTTTAGATGTTGGTTGGCTCTAAAAAGAGCCGTTGTGTTCATTGAGTGTTTTTTTGTACCTACAAGTAAGTACCGATGCAGAGTCTAAAGTTCAAGAGGAAGACTCTGTTCCCTTCATCTGTCAAATGAACACCGTCTCCTCTATAAATGCCTTGTATGTTGTAACGCAAGTTGTTGTGGTATATAGAACCCATACCATAGTCTCTGAGGAAAGCAGAAACAGACTTATTGACGTGCTTTTTTGCTTTCTCAAACTGCAGACAATATTGGTTGGACCAGTTCCACTTTTGCCTTTGGCATATATTAAAATATACAAAGGTAGTTTGTGGAAAAAGTGACATCAATTGCACAAAGGTGTCCTTAACAAGCATTTCCAGACCTACCCCAGTTAAAGTGCCTAGGTCATTTCCACCACAGTGCACAATTATAAGGTCAGGCTGTGGGAGATGTAGAAAGGATTTCACCTAAGGCATTAATTGGTGCCACTTTAACCCTCTCTGACCAATCCATTTAATGTCTACATTTGGCAAAGCAAGGTCTTTCACAATACCTCTTTTTTCTGCATACTTTTCACTCCAGTAGACATAGCTATGACCTACAATCCACACTGTGAACATCTTTCATGCAGATCTGGATGCACTCAGAAGGTGTCCTTCAGTAGAATGGCAATATGAAAAGAAAGATAGTTGTAAAATGGAGGCTTACATACTTTTTTTTTAATAAAAAGCTGATTGGCTGTTTCAGACCATTCAACACTAAAAACTAGGCTGTATGTTTAAATTTTTAAAATCATGTTTTGTATTGGTTCAGAAAAATGTGTTCCCACAGAAGATTACTTTGGATATGCTGTTAGGTTTGAAAAGTCAAGCACTCTTGCTCTTTGGATTAGAAACATTGTGTGCTGAACTTCTGACCTCTCTGCTCACACCAGTGTTCCATGATCTGTTGCTATGGTAGCAGGCAGAAGTCATGTTGGGGTAGGAATCATTCGGAAAGGGTTGAAATTTGCAACCAATAGAAATGTGTGTTTCCATTTAAAAAATGTGGGAAGCAATGTGATTTGAAGTTAACATGTATATGTGTGAAAAAAGAGAGGGACATTTTGCCATTTAGTGGTTTTGGTGAGAGGAGTACAGCTCAGAGATTCTGGCTCTGATAATCTGCTGTGTGAGTGGCACATTTCTTTCTCAACTAACTACTTTTAAAGGTGAGTTATGAATTTGAGAGGGGATGTATGTGGCGTATTTTGATATAATTAATAGAAATTTGTTTCTTCTTTTAAAGTTGTGTTTTACATTTTATGTTTTGGAAGATATTTTACTGCCTTGAACTTGTTAGATATTATGGAGTATGTCTTCACCATAAGTTAAGGTGTACTGGTATCACCCAGGAATACTGTTTTGTGCCTAGAATCACATCATGAGTCTGTGTGAACACAGGAATTGTTGTCAGAGATTTAATTTGTGTTGCTCTTGTTCTGTAAGACTTGCACTCGTAGGAAAGGGGCAGCTTGTTTTCTTGAACTGTGATGGTTAGCATTCAGCACAAATCACTATCTCACAGATGAGAGGCAAATGGTAACACATTTGAAAACAACAGGGTAGATTTTCCTTCCACTCCTGCAATGGGTGAGGTAGTTCCTACATGTTCAAAACTCCAATCAACCCTTACCACAGGTGATCTTACATACATCTCTGCAGTCTTCATGCAGTTGTGTAAGCGTCCATGCAGATCTCTCTTGCACCTGACAATACACAGTCTCCAGAAACACACTCTTAGCACACAGCCAGCTGCTTCTCCTGCACTCCCATGCTTACTATTCAGCACTGTGTGGTATTTCAGATAGCAGTGTGTAACGCTAACACATTCAACATCTCCAAGGCTCATTTCCTTTGCTCTAGTCTAATCACTCACCCAGGTTCCACATGCTCATGGTCTCAAGTAGCTGTTAGGACATGTGCTCTTTTCTGCCTCTCTAAACTATAAGGAAAATGTGTCCGGCTGTTACAGTAATTATCACTTGCTTTACCACAGTAGTAAATGTGCTTTGAAATTGCCAATCAAATATCGTTTTCTGCCTAGAATCACACCATGAGCCTGTGTGCACACAGGAATTGTTGTCAGAGATTTAATTTGTGTTGCTCTTGTTCTGTAAGACTTGCACTCGTAGGAAAGGGGCAGCTTGTTTTCTTGAACTGTGATGGTTAGCATTCAGCACAAATCACTATCTCACAGATGAGAGGCAAATGGTAACACATTTGAAAACAACAGGGTAGATTTTTCTTCCACTCCTGCAATGGGTGAGGTAGTTCCTACATGTTCAAAACTCGAATTAACCCTTACCACAGGTGATCTTACATACATCTCTGCAGTCTTCCTGTAGTTGTGCAAGCGTCCATGCAGATCTCTCTTGCACCTGACAATACACAGTCTCCAGAAACACACTCTTAGCACACAGGCAGCTGCTTCTCCTGCACTCCCATGCTTACTATTCAGCACTGTGTGGTATTTTAGAGAGCAGTGTGTAACGCTAACCCATTCAACATCACCAAGGCTCATTTCCTTTGCTCTAGTCTAATCACTCACCCAGGTTCCACATGATGATGGTCTCAAGTAGCTGTTAGGACATGTGCTCTTTTCTACCTCTCTAAACTATAAGGAAAATGTGTCCGGCTGTTACAGTAATTATCACTTGCTCTACCACAGTAGTAAATGTGCTTTGAAATTGCCAATCAAATATCGTTTTCTGCCTAGAATCACACCATGAGCCTGTGTGCACACAGGAATTGTTGTCAGAGATTTAATTTGTGTTGCTCTTGTTCTGTAAGACTTGCACTCGTAGGAAAGGGGCAGCTTGTTTCCTTGAACTGTGATGGTTAGCATTCAGCACAAATCACTATCTCACAGATGAGAGACAAATGCTAACACATTTGAAAACAACAGGGTAGATTTTCCTTCCACTCCTGCAATGGGTGAGGTAGTTCCTACATGTTCAAAACTCCAATCAACCTTTACCACAGGTGATCTTACATACATCGCTGCAGTCTTCATGCAGTTGTGCAAGCGTCCATGCAGATCTCTCTTGCACCTGACAATACACAGTCTCCAGAAACACACTCTTAGCACACAGGCAGCTGCTTCTCCTGCACTCCCATGCTTACTATTCAGCACTGTGTGGTATTTTAGATAGCAGTGTGTAACGCTAACACATTCAACATCACCAAGGCTCATTTCCTTTGCTCTAGTCTAATCACTCACCCAGGTTCCACATGATGATGGTCTCAAGTAGCTGTTAGGACATGTGCTCTTTTCTACCTCTCTAAACTATAAGGAAAATGTGTCAGGCTGTTACAGTAATTATCACTTGCTCTACCACAGTAGTGAATGTGCTTTGAAATTGCCAATCAAATATCGTTTTCTGCCTAGAATCACACCATGAGTCTATGTGCACACAGGAATTGTTGTCACAGATTTAATTTGTGTTGCTCTTGTTCTGTAAGACTTGCACTCGTAGGAAAGGGGCAGCTGGTTTTCTTGAACTGTGATGGCTAGCATTCAGCACAAATCACTATCTCACAGATGAGAGGCAAATGCTAACACATTTGAAAACAAAAGGGTAGATTTTCCTTCCACTCCTGCAATGGGTGAGGTAGTTCCTACATGTTCATAAGCCCAATTAACCCTTACCACAGGTGATCTTACATACATCTCTGCAGTCTTCATGCAGTTGTGCAAGCGTCCATGCAGATCTCTCTTGCACCTGACAGTACACAGTCTCCAGAAACACACTATTAGCACACAGCCAGCTGCTTCTCCTGCACTCCCATGCTTACTATTCAGCACTTTGTGGTTTTTCAGATAGCAATGTGTAACGCTAACACATTCAACATCACCAAGGCTCATTTCCTTTGCTCTAGTCTAATCACTCACCCAGGTTCCACATGCTCATGGTCTCATGTAGCTGTTAGGACATGTGCTCTTTTCTGCCTCTCTCAACTATAAGGAAAATGTGTCAGGCTGTAACAGTAATTATGACTTGCTCTACCACAGTAGTAAATGTGCTTTGAAATTGCCAATCAAATATTGTTTTCTGCCTAGAATCACACCATGAGTCTGTCTGCACACAGGAATTGTTGTCAGAGATTAGATTTGTGTTGCTCTTGTTCTGTAAGACTTGCACTTGTAGGAAAGGGACAGCTCATATGATAGGATTTGAAAAGCTCAAAAAAATATATTAATATATTTAAATTACATAAAGGTATTTTTTTTTTAGTTTCCTTTAGGTATTGCTGAACAACACTGAAATAAATTAAACATGCCTATAAAATCAAGAAAGAGAAAAGAACAGCAAAAACATCTATATTTGAAGGCAACTGGGCAACAGAAATTAGTTGAAGAACCTCATGTTGGAAAAAAGAAAAAGGCTTCTGGTAAGCAGACTAAGGATTTTTTTTTAAATATCCTCAAACATAGAAAAAATGTTCAAAGTATATCCACTGCAAATAGTGTTTCAAGAAGAAAACAACAAGACAATAGAAATAAATTACTAAATGCTAATGTACAATCAGAAGCAAGGAAGAATGACTTAAAAAGAAAAACAGAATTTCAAAACATTCGTAAAAAAATGTTTCAGAGAAGAGTGGTGTTCAATTTGCTAAAGGATGTGAAAAAATATAGGAAGAAAGTAATAAGAAAAAGAAACATATTGAATCAATTGTTGCAAAGGCTTTGGAATTAAAAAGAAAACTATTCATTTTAATTTTGAACAGGATCCGTACATTAGATACAATAGTCAATGTAATGAAGTCAAAAAGGAAAAGAGTAGTGAAAAAAAATAACTTTTGTAATGTGTTCTTAGGAGAATGGAAGCATAGTTCAAGTACTGAACCATTTTTTAATGAAGAGAGTTATCTTCAAAGTAATAGTTTGCTGCATGCAGTTGACACCAGTGGTCGAAGTTATGAAGTTAAAGATGGTTGTGTAATGGAAAAGGAGAAAATGGTTCCAAGAAATGAGGAAGAAGTGTTAGCTGATGAGGTTATGGGGAAACGTCCTAAAGCCCCAGTGTACACTTGGAATTGTAGTAGTATTTGTACTGTACGCCAAGAATCTATTGATAAATTACGTGACTTTCTAAGAGAATATAGTAAAAAAAAGTGTTAAACAGAAGATTAAGGTGCTTCAAAGACTAGATCCATGCAGAGTGAGAAAGAATACTGGTTTGCAAGGACATTCTCTGGCTTGTCTTTCTAGGAAAGTTTGTCAAAGTGTTTTTCACCATTTTAGGATGCTGGCAGTACATCATACTGAAATGAGAAAGTTTGTGAGAAGATTGTATTTTGCTAAAAGTCCAGCACTAAAGTTAAATGAGTTGAATAGTGCTCTGTTGCGTGGATCTGTATTAGATGTAGAGAAGGTTACTGATGATATTCAGTTTTGTTACTTTGGTCCAGAACAAGAAAGTGCAGGAAATGACACAGTTATTGAAGAAAATGTGGAAGATCAAATGACAAAATTTACTATCATCTCTAATGAAAGACCAAATATTACTTGTATTTGTTGCCGGAGAAGCCATTATAAAACTCAAACAAAGAATGTTGAGCTCTATAAAAAAAGTGAAAAAGAAAATAATTATGAGTGGAAGGATTTTGCGACATATTTGTTTCTGGAAAATTGTTTTGATCTGGGTGAAGATCAGCGTAGTTGTAAATACTGTTATAACAAGTTAGAAGAAAATAAAATGCCAGCTAGAGCTGTACATAATAATTTCGAATTGGTTGATATTCCTGCAGAACATAGTGATTTAAATACGTATGAGTCTATACTCATTCAATGTGTCCATCCGTTTCAGACTATAGTTCGTATGGAGCCCAAAACAGGTAAATTACCTCCTTCAGATTTACAAAGAGGTTTAAAAGGAAGAGTTGTCTATTTGCCATTAGATTTGAAAAAAAATATTGAAACAATTGATGCAGATAGTTTGGAAATGGAACCATTAGTTATTCTGGTTAATGGTGTACCTACAAAGAATACGAAAAATTGGCAGGAGCTAGTAGATGTATGAAAAGTACAAAGAGCAAATTTATATTTGAAAAGAAATAATAAGTACTATGAATCAATTTATATGGATCAAGATGAAGAAGTTTTACTAGCATACACAGGAATACCAACTGGGCAAATTGAAAAAGTGGATAAGTCAAAAGAAGAAGAAATTTATGAACATTTCAGCTCGTTGTTTTCCCCATCTGTTTCCTACAGGAAAAGGTGGACGATATGATGAATGTCCAGTACAGATTCCTGCTTCTGAGTATCGGACTACAAGATTATATGCAGAAGATCCAAGATTTCGTCAAAGTATTCCTTATTTGTTCCATCTTTTATTTGAAAGTGACTTGTCTGCACTATCTTATGCAGTAAATCACATTTTAAAAACTGGAGTACATCTACATAATGTGTCTGCAAAGGATTTTATGAACAAAGTGCAACAGCGAGATGATCATTTGGAATCTCAATTGATTAATCTGATGGCTTGTCAGCGTGGAACTAATGAATATTGGTACCGACGCCATGGAGAATTGAAATGTATGTTACGGAATTTAGGAACTCCTACATGGTTCCTTACCCTAAGCTGTGCTGAGTATGCTTGGGATGATTTACTGGATTTTCTTCGAGAGGCAAATTCAAATATTGAAAACATCCAATACATGACAGCAGGAGAATTGTGCTCATTGGATCTGGTTAATGTTTGCAGATATTTCAATCATAGATTTGAGGCTATGATGTCCTTCATCTGCAATAAAAAAAATCCACCTCTTAGAGAAGTTGTGGATTTCTTTTGGAGAAAAGAGTAGCAAGCAAGAGGTGCTCCTCATATTCATATGCTGTTGTGGATCAAGGAGGCCCCAAAATTTGGAACAGATTCTGATGATGCAGTTTTATCTTTCATTGAAGAATATGCAACATGTGCTATACCTAAAAGCACAGAAGAAAAAAACTTAAAAGAGCAAGTTTTACGTTTCCAAAGTCATCGGTGTGGAAAATACTGTCGACGAAAGTACAAGAGTAAAGATAGATTCTACACAAAATGTCGATTTGGATTCCCACGACCTGTTCTTTCAAAAGGAAGAGTAAACAGTTTTATGTCCGCTGTGCGACATACCATTACAAGAAAATCTCCAAAAAATACCTTCAACCTAAGAAGAAAAGAAGAGTCAAAATATATAAATGACTACAACCCAATCATTTTATCCATGTGGAATGCTAACATGGATATTCAGTATGTAGCTGACAATTCTATTGCTGTTGCTCGGTATGTCACATCTTACATCACTAAATCTGAGAAAACGGAATTGAAAGAAATGTGGGAAGAGATTTCTCATGAGAAGACTGTCAGTAAAAAGCTATACAGTTTCAGTTTAAAGATGTTATCGCATCGAGAAATTGGGTCATACGAATGCTCAGATAGGTTTCCATCTGCAAGTATGTACTCCAAATCCAGAAGAATAATTTGGGTAAGTTTAGGCCTTGCAGGAATGCGAAATCGGGTACTGAAATCTATTCGAGAAATTGAATATTTAGCAGAAAACGAACCAGAAAGTACAGACATTTTGAAAACAAATATGTTGGACACATATTACCCAAACAGAAGTCATCATCTTGAGAACATTTGTCTCTATGAAGTGCTGCAGAAGTACATTTTTACACGGAATGCCACAGAAGACATCAACAATGGAAAATATAAAGTCATTGGTGAGGAAGGATGTTTGGTGAAACAAACAAAAGGAAGTTTGATTAATCACAGGAAGCTGAGTTGCGACACTACTGACAAAAAGGAATTTTACTACGTAGCACTTTTACAGCTGTTTAAACCATGGCATTCAGAGGATGAATTACTTGGAGATTTTCAGAGCTATGAAGATTCCTTTAATGCATGTAAAGATAGCATAGAATGCAGTACTTTCACAAATTATGTACAAATGTTAAATGAAAAAATTTAACAAGAAGCTACAATTGCACCTGAAGTAGCTAGAGACAGTTCTCAAGACAGTCAAAGTTATGGTACGCTCAGTCAAGATCCCCTAGGACAACCAATCGTAGAAAATGAAGCTGCAATAGCCATGACTGAAGTGGAAACAGCTATGAATCAAGCTCAGGAAGATTTAATAGACTTACCAAATTTGGAACAACAACTGAATGATGAACAACAACAAATTTATGAAGAAGTCACAAAACAAATTGATCATGGATTACTACATGAAAATAAAGATTGCTCATGCACATCATTTGAACCAATCAGAATGTATGTGAGTGGACAAGCTGGAACTGGAAAAAGTTTCTTAATTAAAGTAATTAGAAGCTACCTACAGAAAAAAACTGATTCAACTTTGTCTTGTGTTGTTACTGCTCCAAGTGGGTTAGCAGCATATAACATAAAAGGAATTACCTTACATCGTTTGCTAATGTTACCAGTAGAGCATGAGAACAAAATAGAATACCACAAGCTAACAGGAGAAGCATGTTTTGAAGTTTCAAGAGTGTTGAAGAAAATGAAAGTTCTCATTATTGATGAGGTAAGCATGGTATCAAACTTAATGCTTGCCTTTGTGCATTTAAGAATGCAGCATATTCTAAAGACAGACTATGACGTGTTATTTGGAGGAAAACATGTTATAGTTTTTGGGGATCTACTGCAGCTAACTCCAGTTAAAGGACAACCAGTATTTAATACTCTTGCACATGAAGACACGAAAAAGTCATTAGGAAGTATAGGTAATGTGAATATTTGGTCATACTTTGAGTACAAAGAACTCATTACCAATATGCGGCAAGCAAATGATGATGATTATGCATGTATTCTCAAAGATATCAGAATTGGACTACTCACAGAACATGGCAGAAAAGCTTTACAGAGTCGATTGCTATGTAATTTGTTTCCAACAGAACAAATAGTTCCAGAGAAAATATACAAGGAAATTGCAGAAAAAAATACTGTAATCTGCTTAATGCCAACACTATATGAATGCTCTATATTCAATGAAGAACTTTTGAAATTGGAAATTGAAGAGATTATGAAAATGGAAGCCGTGGATAAAATACAGCATGAAGGAATAACTATTATATTGACCTGCAAATTTAAAACTAAATTGGATTCTCTAGAGAAAAACATATCGAAAACAGCTGGTTTAGAAAAGAATCTTTATGTATGTATGAACTGTCGAGTAATTTTAAGACGTAATTTGAATGTAGAAGAAGGTTTAGTGAATGGAGCTATGGGTAAAGTTGTGGGTTTTGTTAATTACCAGAAAAAAGATGGAATTGATTTTTAAAAAATAAAATTTGATCAGATTGAAGAGGTTAAAGACATTAGTCGTTGTTCAGTTAGTTTTTTGCTTGTGAAAGACTTATATGTACGTAGGAAGCAGTGTCCGTTTTCTCTAGCATATGCTGTAACTATTCACAAATCTCAAGGATTAACTGTAGATAGTGCTTTTGTAAACATTGGATCTAGTGTGTTTAAAGAAGGTATGGCATATGTTGCTTTGTCACGAGTGAAAAAATGATCTGGTTTATTCATGATAGACTTTGATGACTCAAAAGTTAGTGCTGAAGCAAATTGTGTAAAGGAGTATAATAGATTAAGAAGAAGCTATGCTCCTCATTTAGGTCAGTATCCTGTGTTTGAAAAACGTGTTGTTTCTCGGAAAAGGAGAATTGAGAATATCTGTAATGAGGATGTACAGAAGAGAAAACAAAAGGAGAGTGATGTGATTGCAAGCAAAAAGAAAAAGGACAATGTTGAAGAGGTTGTTGGTTGTCATTTTGAAAATAGCTCTGGTGTCAACTGCTACGCTAATGTAGTGCTGAATGTTGTATTTTATCTTGAGAGTTTGCAAGAGCAGATAATACTAAATCATGAAAAAGATTTTGTTCTCTGCTGAGTTTCCTTTATGAGAAGTTGAGTAATGATAAAACTAAAATAGAAAGTGCTTCTGATGTTAGAAATCTTTTAGATGTATGTTCTGTATGTACACAGTTTACACAAAATGTCCAGCAAGATGCACAGGAATTCTTAATGTATATGCTTATGGTACTGGAAGATGAAGGGGTAGAAATAGAAAATATGTTTGGTCTCTCTTATAAATGGGAACATTGTTGTGAAAACTGTATGAACACATGCAGCACTAATGTTGATTCTGAAAGGTTCATACTTTTAACATTACCAGAGAGTAAATCAGTGACTTTTAGTAAATTAGTTAAAGATGCAAATCACAACATGGAATGTTCTCAATGTAAATCAGAAATGTTATCAACGTTATTTTTAAAGAAATATGGACAGTATATAATTTTAATGATGCAACGTTGTAGAGCTGATGGAACACAATTGGACACTTTAATAAAGAAGTTTGTAGGAAATCAATTATCAATATCAGGAAAGACTTTTGTTGCAGTTGCAATAATTTTCCATGATGGACCTTCTATAACTTCTGGTCATTACACAGTTTATCTAAAATGTGAAAAAGGCTGGACACTGTGTAATGATTCTCAATTGATTTTCAAGCAACGTTTGCCTGCAGAATTACCAAATTCCTACTTAATTTTTCTAAAACCAAAATTTTAGATACAAATTGCAGCATCTGAAGAAACCATTATTTCGATTTTATAGGATTACCATTGGATATTTCACCTAAAAAGGATTTAAAAATTACCATTTGGCCTCATGGAAAGGTAAATGTTTCTATTGTGGACTTCTTTGACAGATATTATTTTGGTGTATGTGCTTAAGCAACAAGATTTACAGATGTTATTTATTGCAAATAGTTATTGTTCTTAGAAGATATTTTTAATATATGTTACATTTCTATCAAGGTATGTTGTACTGAGGATAGATTCAGGGCTTTTTTAAACAATCTTTCAGATTGTTTATTTTTTTGCTCGCTGTTAAGTGATGAATACAATTGATATCACTATTTTCAGTGAAATTCAATATATTCTGAAAACAGCAAAAAAAGGGCAAAAAATGACTTTGTTAAATATGAAAATATGTGTACTGTATTCTAAAATGTATTGTTAAATATTACTACTTTTTTTCTTTTTTTTCAGATCTAGAAAGAAAATTTAGGAAATTGAATCCATTTTTCTTGTAATTAAATAAAAACATTTATTTCTAATTAAGTTATTTTGTTGGTCAGGTAAGTTTAAAATATCTGTATTTCTCACCCCTTCACTTTCATGCTCCCTTTTCTTCACTTCTCCTCACTCTGCTTTTCTCATTCCCCTTCCCTCTCTCTTCTGCCTTTATTGCTCTTTCGTAACTCCCTCACTCCTTCTCTACTACTCCCCTAGGTTTACTGCCTCCATCACTATTTTTTCAACCATGTTTCTCTCCCTGTCTCCATATGTCTCAGTCATTCTAACTGCCTTACTCCTTCTCAGTTCCTTGCTCTCTGTCTCTGTTTCTGTCTCTCTCCCTTTGTCTGTCTTACCCTTAATTTCCTTAACATCTCTGTTTCTACCACTCCTCCTCTCTCCATCACTCATTTTCCATCTATGTTAATTTTTTAACCTGCTCCGTTATTCTCCTTCCCTCACCTTCCCTAACTGTCACTATCCTTTACTCATAGTCACTCCTATTCTCCTACTTCACTTCCTCCTGTCTGTATCTCACACCCCTTTACCTTTTCGCATTCTTTCCTTCACTCTCCCTCACTCTCCTTTGCTCATTGAAATCCTGACTCCCTTTCTCTCACTCAAGTTTCCTAAATCCCTCCATCCCCTAACTCCCCATCTGTCACTTTCTCTTACCCCTTTTCTAATCCTCATACCCCTTATCTCACCATCACTCCACTTCTCTTACTTTCAATCCCTTTACCCTGCTGTACTTCATCCGCTTCATCTGCTACTCCCTTTTCCCATCTCTGTCCCTTACTCCCCTTTTCTCACTCCTCCTCCATCACTCTCCATTACTCACTGCCATTCCCTTACTCATTCACTCTTCTTACCTGTATCCTCTACCCTTAGTCCTTTTGTTGCAGTCAGTCTTTCACTTCCCTTTCATGACTGATCATACTTTCCTTTTCTCACTCATTCTGTCTGTCCTTTCCTCCTCCTCACTCAGTCATTTCAATCATTTCAATCATTCATGTATACACTACACATTCATTCAATAAAATTACAACACAGAATATTAGGAATATAGCTCTTCTTGGAGAAGTGAAGTGAGTTCTGAAAAGAACTGTTTTTTTTGCCTTTTTTGTTTTGTATTTTTTTTTTAGTTTTTTAACAATTTGTATTTTTTTTTATTTTTTAGAGCACCAAAAAAAACTGGTAATGAAAAACTGTTCAACAGGAACAAAAAAAAAAATGAAAAAAATTATGGGCTGGAGCATGTGTGCTGCTGTATTCTGTTTTCAATCAAATTTATACTGCTCTCACCGTAGCAAAGAACAGCATTGCAATGTATGTGCACCTTCTGGAAAAGGGGGCGGATGTCCAGTGGCCTGGTACACTGTGAATCTGCGGCTTCAGATGATGTGCTCGGCTGAGCAGGTGGAGGGTTGTCCCTTAGTGCTCTAGTTGTTTCTCAAGCATAACGTCTTGAAGTGCCTTATCATTGAATAAATACTAAAGGAGTATTTCTTGCTGGGATCTCCTCTGGATAAGACACTTCCACAAATAGTGCATGTCACCTTCGGCGCATTCACCTTCTTTTGGCCCTCTGGAAAGGTGAAGTAATTCCAGATGAAAGAGTGTTTTTGTTTGCTCTTCCTTGGTGGTACCACAAAGGTCTCCTCCTCACTCCCTGAAGTTGACTGCTGTTCTGCCATTTTCCAGTAAGATTTTACTAGAGTAGCTGTTCAGCTCCTTCTCCCAGGAAATAAGAAGAAATAGTGAGGGGAGTGGGTGTGGTGTTTGAAGATTCTGGAACAGAAGCTACTATGAACCAATGAAAAGTGTTGTTTCATAATCACATGGCTTGCCGTGCGCGCACGGTGCTCGCACGCATGCGCGCACGGTGCACGCACGGATCAGAAATGAATTACTTTTAACCCGATTTCTAAAACATGAAAAGGAGGCAGGGAAGACACTCCCTGACCCCCTAAACCTTCTCAGGGGGTCCCTAAAGAACCTCGTAAATAAAAAAAAACATTTCCTTTATTAAAAAAAAATTGCCAGAGCGCGCACGGTGAACAACCCTTAAAAAATAAAAACATTTTAAACTGTTTATAAGTTTATAGAAGATATTAACTATGCTGTTCAACTTTATCCAAATTCATAAAAAAAGATCTGAGCCATTCCATATTACAGGATACAGTCAATCTATAACTATATACATAGGTAGTTTATTGTAAAAATAATATATAAAAAATATAATAATACATAGATAAATTAGCATTTAAAAAGCCTTAGAAATTCACTAAAAAAAACATAGGTTTCACACACGTTATAGTTAGAAATTAGCATTTAAAAAACCTTGCAAATTCACTTAAAACACCATAGGTTTCACACACATTATAGTTAGGAATTAGCATTTAAAAAACCTTGCAAATTCACTGAAAACACCACAGGTTTCACACACGTTATAGTTAGGAATTAGCATTTAAAAAACCTTGCAAATTCACTGAAAAAAGTAAAACCATAGGTTTCACACACGTTATAGTTAGGAATTAGCATTTAGAAAACCTTGCAAATTCACTGAAAAAACCATAGGTTTCACAAATGTTATAGTTAGCTGGACATTTCACTCGTACAAAACCATTGAAATTCCCCCGTTATAGTTAGTTCAGCTAACTATAACTCGCGCGACCGCAATCCACTGCTGATGACGTCACATATTGCATCACTCATGACATGGTCAGTGACATCACTCATGACATCACTGATGACATCTCAAATGACATCACTGATGACATCACTGATAACATCATCCTTGTGTAAGAGTGGCAGACCTCCTCTTATCCTAATATAAACTTTGATACACACATTGAAAAATACAAACTAAAGTTTTGAAAACTATAGAAATACCAATACCAGTTAGAACAACCTATTCAGTAATTCCAAAATCTACATACACATCCACTCATTCATCAACACTTCTATGTAGTCACTCATACATGTACTCAGTCATCATATGTACTCATACACCTATACATCCTGTTACACACCTACACTCATACATAGAGTTACTCACACACATACTCACACATGCAAATAAACATCCATTTACTTGCATATACAGCTATACACACACCACTACACTTACTTCTACAGGAACGTACACATACTTACTCTCTTAAACAATCACTTATAGAAACACATACTTATTTATACAGGAACTCTTCCAATCTCTCACTCTCATATATCCTCACTTATATACATCAATACTCACACATACTAGTTCAAAACATATGGACTTACTCATAAAGACACTATTGAGACAGTCATTCAATCTCTTACTCACCCATACACACACTCATCCACCCATACTGTCCTGCTCACATACTGTCTTCAAAACACATACAAACAGTGAGTCACTCATTCATGCATCCATACGCTAAGTAACATCCCCCACTGAACCATACAGACACTCATACTGATACTCTAAAAACGAACTAATAACCCATATACACACTCATGTCGCTACTCACCAACCCATGCAGTCACTTATACACAAAGTGAGACACTGATACAGATATTTAAATATTTAAACATTACTCCCTAATACTTGTATTCACTAAGATACTGTTAATAAGTCAGTTATACAATTAATTTTACAAAAAAACCATCCATTTAGACACTTATTTACCCATTTATTCTTCCATTAACCTTTAGATATACATATATAAAAAATATTTATTTTTCAGAAAGACACATATTCACTGGATGATGTCATCAGTGATGTCATTTGAGATGTCATCAGTGATGTCATGAGTGATGTCACTGACCATGTCATGAGTGATGTAATATGTGACGTCATCAGCAGTGGATTGCGGTCGCGCGAGTTATAGTTAGATGAACTAACTATAACGGGGGAATTTCAATGGTTTTGTACGAGTGAAATGTCCAGCTAACTATAACATGTGTGAAACCTCTGTTTTTTTCAGTGAATTTGCAAGGTTTTTTAAATGCTAATTCCTAACTATAACGTGTGTGAAACCTATGGTTTGTTCAGTGAATATATATGTATATAAACACTTTTCCTATGGAAACTAGGTCCTAACTATAACTATCTATATAACTGTATATAGTCTCATGTGCACTCCGTTCGGAAAAAGACGATGCAAACCCAGGATTTGGTGCAATTCTTTTTATTTAGTGCACTGCACTGCCGCCATAATGCATTTCAGCCCTCATGAGGCCTTGATCACATATATATATATATATATTCACTGAAAAAACAAAGCTTACAGGGGCGTTATAGTTAGAAATTAGAATTTAAAAAACCTTTGAAATTCACTGAGAAGAACAAAGCTTACAGGGACGTTATAGTTAGGCTGACATTTCACTCGTACAAACCCAGAGAAATTCAGCAGTTATAGTTAGCTGAGCTGACTATAACTTGTGCTCCTGCATTGCACTGCTTATGACCTCACATATTACATCACTCAAGACATGGTCAGTGACATCACCCAGGTATGGGTGGACCCCAGAGCTTTATAGGTAGAAATGTAGAAACTGGAGGAAGCTTAAGTCATGTACCTGGGTGGAATATGTATCTTATTTTTGCAGAGCACTGGATGCATGGGGCAAGGGTAGCAAGGTAACTGATTTGCAGGGGCTCTATGATTTGGTTGCATGGGAGCACTTGTCCAGTAGTTGTTTTCCAGAGCTACGCCAGCACCTGATTGATAGTAAGCTGACTGACCCCAGGAAGCTTGCTGTGGAGGCGGACCGCTGGGTCAGTACCAGGGTCCACAAAGGTCCTGTGGGAGATTCCGCCAAAGGTGGGCAGGACCCCCAGCAGAAGAGTGGGAGACACAAGGGTAAACAAAAGGAGTTTCAAAAAGGGTCCCAAAGTAATCCTCAAGGGAACCAAGGTAAGGGTTCCCAGCCTCCCACTGAGAAGAAACCATGGGTCCCGACGGGAAAGCCTAGTCAGAGGGGTCCCAAGACCTGTTTTATTTGTGGTCAGGTGGACCACTTCTGGGGGTATCCTAAGTGTCCCAAACCGGTTACCACCACACCCACTGGAGCACCACCTCAGGAGCTAGCTAGTGTAGCCTTGGGGGAGGATTCGGGTGCCCCAGGTGGGTGTGGTCCCACAGAAATGTCCCTGGTCTCTTTAGAAGACAGTGAGATGGTCCCAAGTACTCACCTGCCTGATAACACTAAAATGTACAGTCAGTGGGTGACCATCAACGGCCATAGTGTGGAGGCTCTGAGAGACACCTGAGCCACTGTGACAGCTGTCAGTTGTCGGCTGGTGTCTGAAGAGCAGGAGGTCCCCAACACATTCTACCCAGTAGTTGCCGCTGACAATTCAGAGTGCCTCTGCAAAGTGGCACAGGTTCCCTTCGAGTTTGGGGGTCTCAGTTACCTTGAAAGTAGCTGTGAGGCCAGCCATGCCTGTTGACTGCCTGCTAGGCAATGATTTAGAGAGCTCCCCTTTGGCGAAGGTGGAGCAGAGGTCTCATTTGGAGATGTTGGGTCTGCCTGAGTGGGTGTGTGTGACCACTCGGTCAATGGCAGCCGGTAAGGGCATTCAAGAGGACCTGGAGCCTGAAAGTGTGGCCCAGGTGCATGCCGGGAAGAGAAGAAGCAGGGGGTGCTGAAAACCGCCCCCGAAGTTCCCATGGTCCAGGAGGAGGTAGAACCTAATGGGGATGCCTTGGAGCCTACAGGGGAACAAATGGCTAAACTGGGGGACCTGCCTGAGCAAACCCATTGGCTGTTTCAATAAAAAAGGGGGTTTGCCCTAATACTCCACATGCACCTGGGCAATATAAACAGCAAGGAACAAAAATGTATGCGGCGGAATTGATCAAACAACAACAGCTAATTTATGTGCCTGAAAGAAACCTTAATTAATCCCTCAGGGGAGAAATAATCTCTTTAAACATATATCTTATTGAAAAGGCACTCACACTAGGCTGAGATCAAGATGTTTATCTCTATGCATATATTTGTCAACAAAAGATCAAATATCTAGATTAACGTACAAAAAAGTAGTGCAAAAAAGCAGAATAATACCAAAAGCTACTAAAAGATACATTCATATACAATTAACATATTTCAACAATCATGTAGTATCTTCTGTCTCATTCACAGATACCTTATTGTCCATATTTCTTATGGGGCTGTGCTAAACAATTATGTACACAACTATGGTACGCAGCCCGTATCAACAAGATAGCCTTTATGTCAACACCAATCAGGGGAAAAATGAGTCTCAACCCGTTTCTATTTTACACGGTGTTGATCATTTCTTTTTTATCAGAGTAAAAATTGTAAGGGCTTCTTTCTAAGGTCTACTCATTTCAGCCCATTTCGTCTGGGCCTCATCAGGACTAGGGGCACACAGGTAACCTAAAACAAAACAAAAGAAAAATGCAATCCTTTGTATTTACATAATCACATATATACAAATGTATACAAGTTTTTCATAGGAGATTGACCACATTATTGAGAAAATTCTCTTTGAAACTTACTACAACAAGATACTTTCTGTGAACAACAAAGGGCATCAAAAGTCCAGCCTATGTACCTATATATCAATCCACCCTATTAATATCACCCGATAGTGAAATTCAAAAGGAAAACATTGTGTTAGGTGCACAAGATAGATTAGAATAAGATCCAAAGTCTATACCTGCCAGACAGGCATCAACCCAAACTCAATTTATACACCACGAAATGTGTCAGAATGCAAGTCGCCTAACAAAGTGCAAAGGAAACCAAAGAATGAGCAAAAGGCTAAAAAGGAGGGATCCACCTACGAATATCACCAATAACGCTATATCTATCAGGACACAGTAAACGGCACCGGGAATGTAGGGCTACTTAGTAAAGAGCAGATCTGAAATAACATAAAGGTAACTCAGCAAGGTGTATCAGGAGCGAAGCTATTAATCAATTTCAATGGGTCTCTGAATTAAGGAGCCCCGAGGTTACCACCAGTCTACATACTTGAAATTTAGGCACAATTCGAATGGATATTCGATCACTGGTCCTGGGGAAGAAAAAAGCTTATTGCAGATCACCCGGCATCTTATTTTCACCTCGGGCGAATTGTGTTAAAAACGACGGGGACACGCACCGGAATTAAAATTCAGGCGGCTCAACCAAGCGTGTATGCGTGTATTGCGTGTGCTGGTAGTAAATCTTAAAAGTAAAAACCTACCGGGACAAGATTCCTAACTAGCGAGTCCTCTCTGTACAGCAAGTAATAGCGCCAAACAGCACGTAGCACGGGCAAAGCCGTGACCGCGCAATGAACCTTCTACGATAATGGACATAAGGGACAGACTACAACGGACAGTCTCAGGGGTGAAAGTGCCTGGTTCTAAATACAGAAGACAGACTCAACGCCTCACTATCTTTCGAACACTAATATGGGGTATAAAAATATATAGAAAAAGAAAAGAAAAACGTGATAAGTTCTATTAATATAGTGAATAGACTCCGAAAAAACCTACGCCCAGTGTAGTGTTGCTCAATGTTGTCCTTCACAATCTATGTAGAAAGTTAATCTGGAAGCAACAAATACATGTTTATGTTTATGTTTATGTTTTTACAATTTTTATTGCGCACGACTACCCTGGGGTGTCTCGGCGCATACAGAGCTTCCTACTGACAAAGGCATCTGAAAGGATCACTGGTTAAATATCCAGCCTAGGGGTTGCTACCAAAAAACGTCTGTCTCCCCACGTGGAGGTTCTGGTGCGTGGCACTGGGAGCAGATGTATGGAGGCTGATCTTAAAGTTCTGTTGGGAACATAGATCCGGAAAGCATCCTTCAGGAACTTAGGTCCTGAGTCATGAATGGCTTTATAGGCAATGCATAAAGCCTTGAATTTTATCCGACTCTTTACTCTCAACCAGTGCAGCTGGTGAATGGCCACAGATGTGGAGTGACGAAATGGAACGTCAAGCATTAATCTAGCTGCTGCGTTCTGTACTGATTGTAGCTTAGCTAGAACCTGCTCCTGAGCATTAAGGAAGAGGTCGTTGCTATAGTCCATTTTTGAGAAAACAAGGGTGGTAATCAAGGTTTTTCCTGCAGTAGAGGGAAGGTATGGCAGCAACTTCTTGATCTTTCTCAGCATATAGAAGGAAGATGCCGCCACAGAATTGACATGATGCTTAAAAGACAGTTTATTATCAAACATGATGCCGAGATTCCTGACCTTGGTTACTGGAGTGGGAGGGGGACCCATATCACTGGGCCACCAGATCGCAGACCACTCAGGAGAGAGCCTACCAAAGGTCAGCACCTCGGTCTTATCCGAGTTCAATTTCAAACTGTTATCCGCCATCCACGAGCTAATGGCCATCATCCCTTTCTGGAATTGAGCGGCGACTGCGGGACCATCTTTTTGAATAGACAGCACCAGTTGGGTGTCGTCAGCATAAGTGGTTAACCGCAGCCTGTGAGCTTTTATGACCCTTGCTAAGTCCGCCACATATATATTAAATAATGTGGGGCTTAGTGAGGATCCCTGAGGAACCCCGCAAGGGGGAGTAAAAGTTGGTGAATAGAAATTACCCAGCTTCACCGCTTGAGTTCGGTTGGCCAGAAATGAAGTGATGAGATCCTTTGCATGATGAGTAATCCCCATGGATGCGACACGGTCGATCAAGATGGAATGGTCGACCGTGTCGAAGGCGGCGGACAGATCAAGGAGCACCCCCCTGATCCATGATGGTCCTGATCTCATCAGAAGCTTTTATCAAAGCCGTTTCTGTACCATGATATTTCCTAAATCCGAACTGCGTATCATCCAGAAAATTGTGAAGGTCAATAAACTCGGATAATTGCAGGTTCATAACTGACTCAAATATTTTGGCCGGAAAAGGTAGGCAAGCAATAGGCCTGTAGCTGGCTGATGCAGTGGGGTCTAGAGATGGTTTTTTCAGTAATGGCTTAATAGCTGCCTTTTTCCAAATTTCCGGATAGAAGCCTGATCGAAAAATGGAGTTGCAAAGATCCGTTAGAGGAGGAGCTATGACCTCAGTGATAGTATTCATTATCGCGGGGGGGCATGGGTCGAAAGGGGAACCGGACTTGATGGAAGGAACCAACCTGCTGATATATTCAGATGAAACAGGATGAAAGTTGGTAAACTTAGGCATATGAGAAGGAAGGTCAAGAGCAACAGGACGTGTAGGGAGGGAGAATGACGAGTAGATCATGGAGACCTTAGTGAAAAAGAAGCTGGCCAGCGCATTGCACAGGACTTGAGAGGGTTCCGTCGGCGGGCCTGTCGGGGGGTTAGACAGGGTGTCGACTACCTGAAACAGCTTTTTAGCTGAGTTTTTAGCTGCTTCAATCTGGGCCAGAAAGAAAATACTTTTACATTTTACAATGGATTTCTTATATAGTGCTAGGGCATCTTTATAAGTCTGCCTATCGACAGGATTATAATGCTTTCGCCACCGCCTTTCCAGGTTCCTACAGTATTGACGCTGTAAACAAAGATCATCCGTGAACCATGGAGCAGATGGTAATAACCTGTTTGAAATAAAAGTTTTCAACGGAACTACACGGTTTACTGCGTCTGAAATCCATTCCTGATATCTGCTGGACGTTACGCTGAGATTAGGGGAGACCTCATACCGGGAGTCTGCTAGAGTCTGGGAGAGAAGTGAATGATCCAAGTTTTTCCAGGATCTAGAGCTGATGGAGATACGGGGCAAGAGTTTGGAAAGGATACGGTTGTTAGCTTGAATGGTAAAAATTACTGCGGAATGGTCCGACCATACCACAGAGCTAACTGAAGAGAGGGAAAGCTTAGGGTTGTTCATAAACAACCCATCCAGCGTATGTCCAGCTTGATGTGTAGAAACATTGACCAATTGTGATAGACCGGCCACGTGTAGGTCAGCTATAAGTTGGGCGGTGTATTTATCCCCTAAATCCTCTAGATGAAAATTAAAATCTCCTAAAATAGTAAAATCCGGATGGCTTATAGAGAGTTCTAAGAATTCTTCGAGGGCCTCAAGGAAGCGAAAGTGTGGGCCAGGGGGACGATATAACAGAATCCCTTTAAAGGCCTGATTATGATTAAGTGAGATAGAAAAGAAAAGTGCTTCACAATCTTGTCGACTTAAAGAGTCAATTTTGACTCTTAGGTTGGCTTTATAAATTATGGCTAAGCCACCTCCTCTCCCTGTAGTTCTGTCCTGTCTCACCACGCAATATCCCTCCGGGGTGGCTGAACAGAAATCCGGGCCTGAGGAGGCATCTCCCCATGATTCTGTGATAAACAGGATATCAAGCTCCTGAGATGCGATAAATTCCCTTATTTCCCAGCAGTGACATGGAAGAGAGCGAGCGTTGATGAGTGCTACATGAATATTGTGAATAAGTCCTGGGCTAGGAGTGTGCTTTACAGGGAAGGGGAAGGGAAGAACAAATTTGCAACCTGGACATGTGGCGGGTACGGATATTAGGGGGGGGGCAAGGGGCAAACATACACACCGATCACCAGAAACACCTGACCTAAACTCCATCAGCTGGGAAAAGGAGTATCGTATCCTAGTGCTCTGGTGAGCTAGGTCTGCACTGCTAGGGGAAGTGGCCCAGGGCCCGGAGCTGGCGCGGACGGGCGCAGACGGGCTCGCCTTTGGCGAGCCTTCGGCGCGCCCGCTGCACGCGTACGCGTCATCGGCTGCTAATGTTGCCGAGTGCGAGTCACGTGAGGGGGGGTGTGTCTGCAGCAGCTGAAGCTGTGACCTACCCTACCTAAATGGCCTAAGGAGCATTGAACACAGCTCTGGGTACAAAATACACAAACGACGCTTTTAAAACAAATGATGAAACGATTTTAAAAACAATTCCCCCAGCAAATACCACTGATTCCCAGGACTGTGTCAAAAGGAAGTCCGCTTGTCGCTCGCGTCTCGGCTGCTAATGTTGCCAAGTGCGAGTCACGTGAGGGGGGGTGTGTCAGCAGCAGCTGAAGCTGTGACCTACCCTACCTAAATGGCCTAAGGAGCATTGAACACAGCTCCGGGTACAAAATACACAAACAACGCTTTTAAAACAAATGATGAAACGATTTTAAAAACAATTCCCCCAGCAAATACCACTGATTC
Source organism: Triturus cristatus (assembly GCF_964204655.1). NCBI lineage: Eukaryota > Metazoa > Chordata > Amphibia > Caudata > Salamandridae > Triturus > Triturus cristatus. The sequence continues at coordinate 887,234,145 of NC_140583.1, forward strand.
CCAGGACTGTGTCAAAAGGAAGTCCCTATGTCTATTAGTTGACATTTCAAAAGTAAAGCCATAATACATTTTTCATTTGACAACTAAGGAACATGTCACAGAATAAACAATAAACAGCCAATGTCTAACCTCACTGAGTATATATCCAATCAGGAATATGACTGATCTTGGGCACTCTCTATTTACATTGTCTATCTAAACAAAGTCTAATAATTAAGTGCTGCTCGTTTTTGCATCTAAAGGGTACTGTCTGACAAATTCTGATCAACAGACGAAATTCTTGGCTTCTCATATACAAGTTATTGTTGTATGGGGGCCCAAATTTCGTCCCTATCATTGAGACCTGTAATTTCTGTATTGTATTTCTCAATTAATCTAGCCTCAAGTCAATTCAATCTTGTCTGCATAGTCTCTTGGGTGACATTTTGTAGTGTGATCAGCACTGTCCATAGCATGTCGCTCTCAGTATGTCCATAGTTGTGGTAGTGCTAAACCAAAGGAGCTCCTGGGGTCTTACACTTTATTTGTGATTTATGTTGGAGGATTTGGTTTTTAATTGGTTGTGTCGTTTGTCCAATATAATGCCTGTTGCAAGGACATTTTACACAGTATATAACATTTTTTGTGTTACAGTTCTTTGAATATGTTGTTGTCCATTGATAGTAATTTCTTTTGAATCTGCTGTGAGTATACATGCAACACAACCTTGACACCTGTAGTGTCCCACCACGGGAGGTAAGCCAAGCATACCCCTAAGATTCTGTCTCTTTTCCGCTGGTTGTGCAGCTCTCACAAGTTGTTGTCGCAGATTCTTTCCTTTGTGAAATGCGAAGAGCGGTTTTGGGAATGCTAAGTTCAAGATCAATTCTGCCTCATCAGTTTTTGTTCCTTCCCATTGGCAGCAAGAAGGAGTGCCCACCAGGGAGGAGTTCTGCCAGGAGCAGCAGACATGCCCGTCTCTCATTGGTTTGCGGCAGCAGGCTGCAAACCAGGCAGCAGGTGATCAGTCCGGATCACATTAGATTTACTGGGAGAATGGTCTCCTGTATAGTGAGCCTACGGTTGCTGAGCCTGGGTCAGCCCGTGTGCTGGTGGTACCCCAGCGCTTCAGAGACTTCCTACTAGGGCTGGCTCATGATGTGGCTTTGGCAGGGCATTTGGGGCAAGTCAAGACCTTTGAAAGGCTGGTCACCCACTTTTACTGGCCCCAAATGTGCAAACACTCAGATACTCATTGTAGGTCTTGCCAGACTTGCCAGGCAAGTGGCAAGAATGGAAGCATAAGGCTCCTCTCCAACTTTTCCCTGTATTCAGCACCACCTTTGAGAGGGTCGGTATTGACATTGGGGGGCCTCTGGATCCCAAGACAGCCATGGGCAACAGGTTTATCCTGGTCTTGGTGGACCATGCCACCCAGTACCCAGAAGCCATCCCTCTCCAGACTGTGATGGCCAATGTGGTGGGTCATGCATGGATTGGGATTTTCTCCCGTGTGGGGTTCCCCAGAGAGGTTGTGTCTGACTGTGATACCAATTTCATATCCAAGTATATGAAGTGCCTGTGGCAGGAGTGTGGTGTTACATTCAAGTTCACTACTCCTTACCACCCCCAAGGTAATGGACTGGTTGAGAGATTCAACTGGACCCTAAAGGGCATGATTATGAGTCTCGTTGAACCGACGAGTCGTAAATTAGACCTCCTCTTACCATGTATTTTGTTTGCTTACAGAGAGGTACCACAGAAGTCCTTAGGGTTCAGTACCTTTGGGCTCCTGTATAGGCATCCTATAAGAGGACCTCTAGGTCTGGTGAAAGAAGGGTGATAGAAAGCTCCCAGTAAACCTCCCCAGGATGTATATAGCTACATATACTGGCCTTCAGAAACCAGACCAAGCACTTCAGATAACTAACTCAGGCAAATCTGGAAGCCAGGAGGAGATGAAACGGTGGTATGATCAGAATGCCTTTCTGATCATGTTTCAGCCTGGACAAAATTGTGCGTCATGGCCACAGTGGAGCCTTGCGCACTCCAGGATAAGTGGACCGGACCATTTGAGGTGGTGAAGAGCAAGAATAATGTCACTTACTTGGTGGACTTGCATGTCCTAGGAACCCTTTGCGAGTCCTGCACGTAAACCACCTGAAGCCCCACTTGGAGAGGTCCGAAGTGGGCATGCTCCTAGCAACAGATGCTGGAATGGAAGAGGAGACCGAGACTCTTCCCGACCTCTTGTCTGCAGAGGAGCACAATGGGTCAGTGGAAAGTGTATCACTATCCCCCGCCATGACTCCTGAACAGCAGAGTTACTGTCGCCAACTTTTGGGACAGGTTTCTGTTCCGTTCTCTCTGACCTCCGGTGTCATTCAGTGGAGCGACCATGTTGTGGACACTGGGGACAGTCCTCCAGTAAAACATAAGATTTACAGAGTGACCGACAGGGTCAGAGCTTACATCAAGGAGGAGAAGGTCTCCAAGATGTTAGCACTAGGGGTGATTGAGCCCTCAAACAGCCCTTGGAACAGCCCAGTGGTCTTGGTCCCGAAGGCTGTCGTACCCGGTGCCATGCCAGAACTCTGGTTCTGTGTGGAATACTGAGGGCTCAATTCAGTCACCAGGACTGACGTGCATCCCATCCCCAGAGCTGATGAGCTCATCGACTGGTTGGGAGCTGCCAGGTACCTCAGTATGTTTGACTTAACGTCTGGGAACTGGCAGATCACATTAACTGATGGGGCAAGAGAGAAGTCAGCATTCTCCACACCAGATGGGCACTAGCAATTCTGGGTAATGCCCTTTGGGTTGAAGACTACCCCTGCCACCTTTCAGAGGATGGTCAACCAGGTGTTGGCTGGACTGGAAGATTTCAGTGCTGCCTACCTGGATGACATCGCAGTGTTCAGTGCCACTTGGGAGGAACATCTATACCACCTCTGGGAAGTGTTGAAGGCTCTGCAGAGGGCAGGCCTCACGATCAAGGCAAGTAAGTGCCAGATCGGGCAGGGTTAAGAGGTGTACTTGGGGCACCAGGTGGGGAGTGGCCAGGTGGCACCCCCTATAGCCCAAAATTGATACCATTCTGGCTTGGGAACCCCCCAAGACCCAGACAGAGGTGAGAGCCTTTTTAGGACTCACAGGGTATTACAGGAGATTTGTCAAGAGGTATGGCACCATTGTTGCCCCGTGACAGAGCTGACTTCCAGGAAGCAGCCCAAGAAAGTGAACAGGACTGACAGAAAGCTTTTGATGCCCTGAAATCTGCCATGTGCACGGCACCTATCCTTAAGGCACCCAACTTCTCAGAAGAGTTCATTGTGCAGAAAGATGCTTCAGAGCATGGTGTGGGAGCGGTGTTCTCACAGCAAAATGAGGAGAGCCTGGACTAACCTGTAACCTTCATTAGTAGGAGGTTACTTCCATGGCAACAGAGGTGGAGTGCGATTGAGCGTGAGGCATTTGCTGTGGTCTGGGCGCTTAAAAAGTTAAGGCCATACTTGTTTGGGACTCACTTTCGGGTTCAGACAGACCACAGGCTCCTCAGATGGTTGATGCACATGAGGGGTGAGAATCCAAAGCTGTTGAGGTGGTCCATTTCCCTACCGGGGATGGACTTTACAGTGGATCCCCGCCCTGGTACAGAACACGCCAATGCTGATGGTCTGTCCAGATTTTTCCGCCTTAGTGAAGAGAACTCCCAAGAGGGTGGGTAGTTCTCCCAACATTTCAGCTGGAGGGGACACGTGTTAGACTTGGGAACATTGGCGTGGGTCTCCCCTGCACTTTTTGCCTTTGCCTCCTGTGTTTTTGCTGTATGTTGGAGTTTGTTTTGCTGGACTAGATGCTTTGGGCACTTTGCTGCTGCTGTTCAGTGCCAAAGTACAAGTACACCCTTTGTAAATTGTTGTTATGGATTAGTGATTCCATGATTAGCATATTTCATTTACTTATCAGACCCTAGAATAGTGCACTGTGTGTGCCCAGGGCCTGTTAATCAAATGCTGCTAGTGGACTGCAGCACTGATTGTGCCACCCACAGAAGCAGCCTGTAAAATGTAAAATGGCCTGCCATTGCAGACCTTGTGTGCAGTCTGGGACTGCCATATCAGCTTGGCAAGTGCACACACTTGCCCGACCCAAAAACTTCCCTTTTCTACATATTAGTCACCCCTAGGGTAGGCCCAAGGTACCCCTGTGGGCAGGGTGCATTGTATGTGAAAGGTGGGAGATGTCCTGATGTGTGTGGCATGTCCTGATAGTAAAATACTTCCAATTTCGTTTTTCACTATTGCAAGGCTACTTGTTCACTTAGGACAGAATGGGGAGTTTGTTTATAACTTCTTATAAACATCACTGACCCTGGGAACAAGGTAGAATAACAAAGTTTAGTATGCCTGAACTCAGAATGTTAAAATACATCTTTTAGTGAGGGTGATTCTTACATTCTGTGTTTGAAAATACCACTTTTAGAAAGTAGGTATTTTCATGTCTAACCATCAAGTGTGCCTCTTCTAGGTTTGTGTATTGCGTATCTGGCTTTTGGCTAACAGGAGCTGGAGAGGGGCAGTGGCTCCAGAAGTCCGATGAGTCAGGGTTGGGCTGAATAGACCTGGGCTGCATTTAGAGTAGGGGGAGGAGATTTCCTTTTCACCTGAATGGGCCTGGTCTGCCTTCAACAATGCTTTCTCTGCCTCCTGCCAGGAAGCTGCCCCAGTGAGGACAGAAGTGGTTTTGGCTGAGTACAGACATACTCTGCCTTCAGAGAAAAAAGAAATGTTGTGTATAAAAACAGGGGCCCAGACACCAGACTTTTAGAATACTTCTGGGAAATCAAGAAGAACCTCTTCCAAGGAAAAGAGCCAGATAAGCTGAAAAGGAATACTGCCCCTGTGATGTTTGCTGTCTGGGGTATGCCTGCAGTGCTGCTTGCTGCAAAGGAAAGGAGAAAAGGACTTTGCTGCTTCCTTTGTCGCCTGCTTTAAGAAGCGATTCTCCAAGTGCTTGAACTGAGCTTGCCCCTTGTTCTAGAGGTCTCAGGAACAGCAAATACCTCACTTTTTCTGTGGACATCGTCTCTGATCTTTGCCGCAGACGAAAAGGGTAACCAACTCTTTCACCGAATCTGTCGCAGGATTCCGTATCCTGAAAGCACCGCTGAGATCAATGCACACCCTTGTCACACTGATTCCATCAACGAGCTGCTGTTTGCTCCATGTGCTGAGGGCACCGCACTCCTCAACACTTCACTACACACTGCAAGGACGTCGCTGTCTGACCGGAATATTGACCAGCTCCGTTGCCGCATTGTGACCTGCCATCGCCGCAGCGAGCACCGTCTCACCCTTCAACGCAAGCCCTGGTTTAACCGTCAACAAGCCACTGCCTACGCTGCATCGTGAGGACACCGCCTGCTGCAGCGCTCCGCTTCACAATACAGCAGTGATATTTGCCCCGACCAACTCGCACCGACATGCTGGTCGCAACAAGAAAAATACTGTGTCCGAGTTTGTCGACACTTTAGCTGGCTTGTATTGACACGGTCGGCTGGAATTGTTAGTATCTGTTGTATTCAGTATCGCGGTAGCCCCAGGAGAGGTACCGAGTCAAAAGAACTGTGTTTTATTGATTTTCCTGCAATATAAGATTATTTTGCACAAGTACTATTTTTCAAGAGATTTGTATGTTGGATTTTTATTGTATTTGGTCTTGTTGGTTTAGATAAAGATTTGTTATTTTTCTAAACTGGTGTGGTGTCCGTTTATAGTGTTTTCACTGTATTACTGTATGTGTTCACAAATCCTAACACACTGCCTCTGAGATAAGCCTGTCTGCTCATGCCAAGCTACCAAGGGGGTGAGCAGAGGATATTTTGGGAGGGTATCCCCCTTACCCTGACTAGAAGCAAGGGTCCTTATTCGGACAAAGGTACCTACCTCTGCCAACTAGAGACCCCCATTTCTAACAAGTACATTTAAAATGCATTTTTCTTTTTCACAGCAACAGTTGTGGTCGTAATGACGTCAGTAGTCATGAATACAAATGACAAAGTGTAAAACAGATATATAGACATATTTTACTGAAAGTTTGAGTCTAACTGTTTAAAAAATAACATGAGAACTCATGAATAGAAAATAACTACCAAACAAAGAAATGTCATTGGTTTACACAGTTTTACAGCTAATTTTGCACAATGCACAATATGTGACAATACATTCTCAAGGGGTACAAATAAAACATATTCTTGCCAGACTACGACCATGCTTTACCATCTAAAAGCAATCCATGGCAATCAACTAAAAGCATCAAGAAAACAACGCAAGTCCGAAGGACCCTCAATTTCAATATCAGCCACAACAACACCAGGGCAGAGAGTCACTTCAGAGGTCTAAGCTCCAGAGTTTTCTCAGATGGCATCATACTGCATGGATTGTGGAGTTGTAGTGAGTGCTGGAGAGCAGTCCATAACATCTCTTCACAATGCTTGCAAGAATCATAAATGCTGATTTATTATTATTTTTGGCCCTTCATAGTTTTTCTACATTAGCAGGGATTTTATTATCTTCTAATTTATTGTAAAGGCACTTACACATAACTTGCCATACAAACAAGTCAAAGAATTCCTCTACAAATAAATACACAGCTAACTTTTGCCAGTTATCATTATTTTCTTTTTCACTTCTTAAATACAAGTCAACAGTCTGTGATTTAATATTCAAGTGAGTGCGACAACAACATATTCAAACATACTCTGGTTTTTCAGACTGCACTGTGTTAAATTTTGTAATCTCTTTTTTTAAAACTATCACCTGTAATACCTGTATCCTGTTGAGCAACTCCTTCTCTTAACAACTCCTCATATTCCCTAGAATCCTACTCAGGACCAAAGAAACAAAACTGCACATCATCATAAACCTTTTCTACTTCTGCCACAGTACCATGCACAAGTGTACTATTCATTTCTCCTGAAAATAAAACTGGAGTTTCCACATAGTTCTGACTCTTAACTAAAGTTTGCATTGTTGAGTGATGTATAGAAAAAACTGAAAGAATGAAAGGTGCTTTGGCACACTTTTCTTGATAAACCAGCTAGTGAGTGCCCCTACAAACTTGTATGCTTTCTAATCTTGCAAGAATCCAATCGTTGTAAAGTATTTATTTTGTGTTTCAAACTTTGCTTTGGAAAGATATGTAAGAATTTCCCTAACATATCAAAGGAATGCTGTCAAATACTACAAACACTACTACGCTTCCATTTGTATACAGGCACCTGACTCCACCTTCCTTGTACCTCTTCTCCAATAACTTGTTCTACATTTGTAGGTACATCCCCTCTTTCGCTATCGGAGTGCCATTCTTCATTTCATAACATTGTCCTCTGTAATCAATAGAATGAACTAATCTATCATCCCAGAGATAGCTTTCTTCATTAAAGAAAGGCTCTGTACTAGAAGTATGTAGGCGTTATGTACTAAAAACTATAGAAACAGTACTTCTATTCACTAATCTTTTTTTCTGGTTTTGTCTCCTCGTGTACAATACCATTTGTCAAGAGACTTCATTCTATTTGTAATACAAATTAAATGCTTCTTCTTCAAAGCAAAGGCATTATTAGCTATGCTCTCAACTTGTTCTTTCTGTTGCAGTGCCTCTCTTCTTCTTCCATACTTCTTCATAGTTTACAGTAGATTTATAACTACTCTACTATGATACATCCTGGCTCTGATTTCCTTAAACTGCTTCTGTCACCTGGTTAAGGTGTGTCCATCTTTGTTAAATTTTCTCCTCTTCTTGTTATATAGATGTTGTCCACTCTTAGTTTGAATGTTATTTTCATTATTTTATAATCTTTGGAAATGTCCACATATATTTTTAAGTACTGACTTGGTCCTCTTACCAGTAGCTCTTTTTTCTTTCATCACTTTTTCTTCATTTTCCCCATTTATGTCTCAGTTCTGCATAGATACTGCAGTTGCTTCTGTTCTTTTTTACTCCAAGCTTTTGTAGGCATTCTGTCATGCAGATATTGTTCTGTACAAAACAAAATAAGTATATTTGAGTTTTTATTCTAGCCAATGTACAAACTACTTTACTACTGGCTTACACATAACACTAAAACTGTTTTATGTTATGTTGCAGTTTTAAATCTACAGATGATCCTAGCTACATAACTGCAAGCACTTACTCAGGTAGTTATAGTTAGGACCTAGTTACCATAGGAAAATGGCAACATTCTATTCCCAATAACTTTGGCGCCGATTGACGAATCTTCGCAAAATATTCAAAACTAATTCTTTGTTGAGATCAGCTCCTATGTTGAAAGTTTGGGGGTGATTCGTGAAGGGGAGGCCAAGAAAAAAGGGGGGTCCAAAACGTGTTTTTTCAATGTTAATTTCCATAGGAAACTTATTGACAAGGCTACAGGTCGAACGGGTGAACGGAATTACCCCAAATTTGGCAGGGAGAAGGGTATTGATCTAGAAATCATGCTTTTGTTTATTTGGTGTAAATGCGTTCAGTAGTTTCTGAGAAATATCAAAATTTACAGATATCGATATTTGGGAATTCTGCCATCTGATTGGCTGAGGCGTTACGAGCATGAGCTTGTTGCTGATTGGCTCCGAGCGGTGCGAGCAGTTGCAACTAGGAAGTGTTGGCCGCCGTTTTCTGATTCCGCTGAAGTGAGTAAGGTGAAAAAAGGCTGAAAAAAGGGGGGGAAAAGTGGGATATAGGAGGGTAGGAGCACTGTAACCTCTGTGGGGCGTTTAGGGTGTGCTATAGAGGGGGTTTGAAGCAAAGTATTTACCCCTACCGGTGTGTAAGTGGGGGGCTACAGAAAGTAAGTGAGATATTGGGTAGAGTCTGATGCGGGTAAGGTGAGCTGGTGCGGGGCTCGGGGATTAAAGTGTGAGCCCAAACTGTGTGTCTTATGCTGTGAAGTCATGTGTCGTGGCCCCTACACTACAGTTGTGGAAGTAGTTTCCAGATGTGTTTATAACTACTAGGACAAACTACTGATCCGTACTGGTATGAAAGTCCTGGGGAACAGAATATATGTGAGGTATTGTCTAGAGTCTCATGTTGCTAAGCTGAGCTGCTGCCGGAGTCGGGGATTAAAGCGCGAGCCCAAACTGTGTGTCATATGCTGTGAAGTCATGTGCTCTGGCCGCTGTGCCACATTTGTTCAAGTAGTGTCAGCATGTAGTTATAGGTACTTGGATGAACTTTTGTTCAGAACATTGCAGCTTGTGTATGGTGCTTAGGTGGTGTTGTATAGAGAGTGCGAAGGTAAATCAATATGGTATTTGTAGAGCGCAAACTACTCACCCCTATGGGTGAGTAGAGCTGGGGATCAAAGCGAGAGGTCTCTGCTGCAATTCAGGAGAACTTGGATTCCCTGATCTGTAAAGTGTACTCCATCACTTCTGTATATATCTGCCATATCAAAACGTATGTTGTTGTTGTATATGGACCCCATTTTGTGGTCTCTGAGGTATGCAGAGACAGCTTTGTTGACTTTTTTCCGAGATTTTTCAATCTGAGGACAAAATTGTTTGGACCATTTCCACTTCTGTTTTTGGCATATCTTGGAATACACAAAGACAGATTGAGGCAAAAGTAACATCAATTGTCCAAAGGTGTCCTTCATAAGCATTTCCAAATCTATCCCAGTCAATGTGACTAGGTCGTTTCCACCACAGTGCACAATCATGAGGTCAGGGTGTTGGAGATGCAAACAGGTTTTAACCAAAGGCAACAATTTGTGCCACTTCAATCCTCTCTGTCCAAACCATTTAATGTCCACATTTTGTAAACCTAGGTCTAAGTCAATACTTCTCTGTTCTGCATACCTCTTGCACCAGAAAACTTAGCTATGTCCTACGATCCACATTAGCATTTTGAAGGTATTGCTGGAAGGTATGGAAAGATGTCTGTACTAGCTCATGCAGTTCCTTCGTAGAATAAGAGATATGTTTAAAGATGGGGAACTAGTTTCTTTTCGCATACAAAAGGGTACCTGATTGGGAGATGAAAAGCATTGTTTTTTTAAAGTAGGGTGCACATTCGTTTTGTGGAAAAGTATGTTTGTGATGGGTCAAGAAAAATCAGTTTGCACGTACATATTATAGGATAAAAATTGCTCAACTCAACCACACCTGCTACTTGCATTTGGAAGGCACTGTTCGAACTTAAAACAATTGTGAACTTTTAATCTGCACGTGCCGTTAAATGTTCGAGAAAATGTTGCAAAATAATATCGTTAGGTTTATAAAAACTCCACATGTTGTAGAATATTCTAGAAAGTGTGTTGATAGAATACGTTGCATTTCTGACTTCGATGTGTACTTGAATATTTAAAAAACTATTTATATGGAAAAGTAGAAAGAGAGTAATAGAGAGAATTTTTGAAAGCTAAAAGAATCAAGGAACTATTGTAATTTGTTCTTGATTACCTACTGGCGGTCGCCAGTAGGTAGTTATCACTGTTAACGGTCTGAAAGTGCGGTGTTGCTCAGAGTGGTATGGTGGTGATATGATATGGTGCTACACTCGGGTATGAAACCGAGAGTCTAAATCATGAGGTCATTGCTGTAAAGTGATGTGGTCTGGTGTTTGTAGCATATGTGTGCAAGTAGTGTTAGTAGGCGTTTATACCATACAGGGAGTGGGAAGCAAACTACTGACCGCTACTGTGTGTTGATAGTATACTGGAAGCGGGAAGCGTAGCAGTTATGCCTACCGGTGTGAAGACTTGGCGTTGAAACCGAGCTGATTGCTGTAAAGTGATGAGCTCTGGGCGGTGTAGGATACTAGCCGCTGTAGTATAAGTGTGTAAGTAGTGTTAGTATGCATTTATAGTATATAGGGAGTGGGAAGCCAACTACTCATCCCTACTGGTGTGAAGACTCGGGGATTAAACTGTGAGTCTAAATTGTGAGCTCATTGCTGTAAAGTGATGTGCTCTGGGCGCTGTAGCATACTTGTGGAAGAAGTGTTAAGTTTACGTTTATACAATATAGGGAGTGGGAAGTGAAAGTCTTACTCCTACCGGTGTCAAGACTTGGTGATGAAACTATGAGCTCATTGCTGTAAAGTCATGTGCTCTGTGTAGTATTCCATTATAAGTCATAGTAGAATGTTAGTATGTAATTCTAATATAATCTAAGGGGCATATCATCAAGGAATGGCGTTAAAATTATCGCCGCTTTAGCGGTAGGAAACTGCCGCTAAAACGGCGATAATGGGCTTGATAATACGCCGGACAGAATTCCAATAGAAGCCCAAGTTAACACGAGAACATGAGCTTCTATTGGAATTCTCTACGGCATATTATCAAGCCCATTATCACCATTTTAGCGGTAGTTTCCTGCCACTAAAGCAGCGATAATTTTAATGCCGTTCCATAATAATATGGCCCTCAGTATGTAATGTTAGAATGTAGGGCTGTCATGAGGGGAACCTTGCAGGGTTTGTACACGGTGCTGGATTAGACGGTTGCTTTGCTGTCTACTCCTGTGTTTTTTTCAGGTGTCTTGTTTTCTTGTAATAAATCTACTTATTGGATTCACTGCTGTCTGCCTCTTCACTACATAAATTTGGCAACAAGTGGGAGAAGGCAGAAAGAAGGCACCACTCAGCAATATTTCAAAATTGCTTGCGTTGTGCTGAAGACCCGTTTTGTTTGTGTAGCTGTTTCTACTTATGCCAGGGTCGTCGGCTCATTGAACTGTCATCCACCTTCAGGTAGGATTTATATTTTTAGATTTTGTGCTTGCTCTGCTTCTTCACTACATTCTGGTTGCTGTACTACACGTGTGTAAGTAGTGTTAGTATCCGTTTATACTTACAAATGCATCATGGTAGTAGGGAGGGCGACCTCTCAGGCGCAGCTCATACAATGTCCCGGGATGTGCATTCGCTAGACATTTGTGTTTGCTATTAGAGGGTGGTGCATGGCTTCCATCCTGTGATAGCAAATACTTGTTCGACTACATGAAGCAAGAAGAGGAAAACCTTGTATCGCTGTAATAGAGGGGATGCGGATGGTGAAAATGGAGAGAAAATAACGAAAAAAAAAAAAGCGGGGTCTCACCCGTTCTTTTAAATGAGGCCCCTGGTGGGCGGGTAATGTTCCGTGGCCAATCCAATTATTATATTGTGGGGTCTCTGTAGGGCTGGGGATCTTAATGTCACATGTAAATGGAAGGGCACAGAGACGTTTTGCAGCCTAGGGGAGCGCCACCTTCCCGGGTATTGTTTACTAATTGTTCAGGGAGTATGAGGCCAACTGAAGTCCGGGGATCAACACACTCCAGGTCTTTATTTTAATATGTAGGGTGGACCTCAGCAGTCCCTGAAGCCTCAGTGGTCCTAGGCAGTGCCTTATTTGTTCTGTAAACACACGGGCAGTACTTATTGTGTTATAAAGTGATACACCCATAGAAATTTTGCAGTTGTATAATTACCCAGGCTTCATTTGTCTAATAGTCAGTTAGATTGTGTTTGGTAGGTGCACTCTAATATTAAATAATATTGTCTTTAAAATCTCGTATAAACAGATGATTTTCACAATAAACAATAGTTCAGTTCAAAAGCTTTATTTCGACAGTTTGTCATAAAAGCACAACAATACAACACATAACGCACAATAAATAAGACATAATACAATACAGTTACAAGATAAAATAATTATAAAATTCCATATACTGTCGAATATCTAAAAATTATTAAAAAAGGATATTACTGTAACAGCTGTTTCCTTGCAGTTCTTATCCTCCAAGCCCAACCCAAAAATTTAGCTATACAACAGGCAAAGAAGGGACGAGCGTCTGAGCGCAGTATGCGTAGAGCTTCCAAGTATTATCTTGTACCTAGGCTCCTACATAAAGGCTTCAGCCATCTCGACCTAGGCACAGAATAAGCATGGCACTCAAACAACAAATGAGCTATGGACTCGACCCTTAGATTACAAAAGGGACAGTAAGGGACAGTTTGGTATGGAGGTTTCCAGGTAGACGTAAAGAATCCTAGGGGAAGAACACCCACCCTGAATTTAAAGTATAATGCTCTATCACCTGGGTTGAAGATTGCATCCAAATAAGGTTCTCTAAAAGGGATCTCCTTAACTAACAAAAACTGGGCGACAGATTTACAATGATTAGGGTTACACAACCTCTCATTATCCACCCAGAGCCAATAGATCTTCTTGAGCATTTGTTTTGAGGGTGCTGTTCTATTGACCCAAGCATCTCCTAAACCCAGGTCATAGAGAAGTCGCTTAACCTCCCTAAGCCAGATTACTTTATACCAGCCGGATGAGGATAAGATTTCGCTGAGGGCATCTGCATAACTACTCAATTCAGGGACATTCCATATCCTGGCCCATAATAAAAGGGGACGTAGCCTAGCTTGCTCACTGATTGAGCGTGTGCCTGCATCTAGCAGGAGGGGAATTGAAGGGGTACTGTGGGGTAACTTCATAAGATCTTTATGAAAATTATTTTCGAGGTGTGTCAAAATATCAACTCTTTGTATACCCCATAGTTCCGCACCATACAGTGCTGCACTCACCACCCTTGCCCTATAAATATCAAGAAGTGCCCCAATAGGTTTTAAAACTGAGGCACGTTGTTCCTTGAGCAGGGCCCCTGTGACCCTCTTATGGGTCAAAAACACCTTTTGGTGGTGCGCCTTCCAGCTCATATTGGCACACAGACGGATACCTAGGTAGTCAAATTCGTTAACTCTATCAATGGGAACAGAGTCCAAGGAAGGAGGAACAGCTGCTTTCCTGGGAGGGTTAAGAACAAGGAATTTGGTCTTGCTTATGTTTATGGACAGGCCCTTGGTATCACAAAAGGCCTTAAAACTAGAAAGCAACTTTTGGATACCTACTGGTGACTTTGAAATTAGGAGGGTATCATCCGCGAAAAGGAGCGTAGGTACTTTTCTGCCAGCCAGGGATGGTGCGTCTGACGGCTGTTGAAGCAGATGCTCCACCACTCCGTTAACATAAAGAGAAAACAGAGTGGGGGCAAGCACACATCCCTGGCGGACGCCCCTATCTACGGAGATACGAGATGTTTTCTCCCCCTGGGTACCCCACCTAATCTGGGCAAAGTTGCTTTCGTGGAACTTTATAAGCAAGGCCAGCAAGTAGGGAGGTAAACCCAACTTACCTAAGACATTCCACAATTGGACTCGTGGGACCAGGTCGAAGGCAGTTCGCAAGTCTATAAAGACTAAATACAAGCTGCCCCCACCCAGCACAACCACTTTCCAATATATCATTAAAAGGCGAAACGTCTGCTCGATGGTACCCATCCCTGATCTAAAACCTGCCTGAAAGTCTGACAGAACCTGATTTTCTTCGACCCACTGCAGGATCCTACCTAGTACCACTTTGCCCGCAACCTTTTGTGTTGAATCAAGGAGGCTAATAGGGCGATAATTAGCTGGGTCGTCCCGACAGCCTTTTTTAAAAATAGGGACGACCTCAGCACCCCTCCATGAGTCAGGGAGAGAACCTCCCGACACAACCTCATTCAAAAGTGAGGCAATTAACTTACTCCAGGATAATGGATATTTCTTCAGCAAGTCACCCGGGATTCCGTCCGGTCCGGCAGCCTTGTTAGATACAATACAACTAATTGCCCTTGCAACTTCCTCAGTGCTGAAGGGGCAGGCATTAATGGAGATCTCGGCTGTTAAGCTGGCGAGGAGGCCCATGTTAGGATGGGGTACCTCACTTTGGACAGAGTACAGTTTAGAAAAGTGGGCAAACCAAAGATCACCAGGAATATTACAAGTAAACTGGGAATCAAGAGGTTTGTCCCTAGCTCTCAACAGCTCCCAGAACCCCTTGGAGTCTTTCCTGGTGCTTGCCTCCACTAGATCCCACCAGAAACTATAATCATGGGCCTCCTTTGCCTCTGCCACAACTTTTTTATAAAGTTTCCTCGCCCATCTAATGTTGCCTGTATCCTTACTTTTCACTGCGGAAATAAGTTCCCCCTTTGCAACCCGACATTTAGAGGAATACCACTTGTTTCTTGCCCTAGGAGCACCTTTCGCAGAAACATTCACGCTGGATTGGGGTATAATAAACAAATCACTTAACAATGCAATGGTTTCTGTGAATAATGGTGAAACAGATTGGCTGGTGGTACCCAGGGCTTCAAGGCGCGGGCCCAATGCTGCCATAGTGGTCCCTGCCTGTGCCATCCTTTCCTCGTCCGCTGCTATTTTAGCCCACTTTAGGCGCCTGCCACAGCGCGAAGGAGCCAGCTCATGGGAGGTTTTCCACTTATGGGGGATCTTAACTGGGTTCCCAGCCTGCCAGGGGGCAAACAATGTTAAGGAGAGGGGATTGTGGTCGCTATCGCAAGACGCAATAACCTCCATATCATAATGGAGTGACCACAGATTATAATTCAACACAACATAATCTATTCTAGAAGTGTGTCCCATCCTGTTATAGGCGTGCGCACCCAAAGGATCCGATTTAGATCGACCATTGGTTGGTCTTAGGTCATATTCCATACAGAGTGCATTGATGTCTACCGCACTCTGGGACCATTTAGGGATCGGGTCTAGGGTCAGGGTGGGGATACCTCTCCTTATATCCTCATCCCAAGTATCCAAAATATCCTCCCTGGCAATGGCTCAAAACAGCAATTAAAGTCGCCTGCGAGAAGAATGTAAGAATCAATACAGCAGGCGGCTAAATCGTTGCTTAATCCTGTGGAGGATAGAGTGGAAGACCCGCCCCTGGCCCCCCTTAAATAGAGGTTAAAGACTTCCAGCTTCCTGCCCCCTGGGCATAGGATGGTTATCCTCTGAAGATCAGGAGAATGCGTAGGCTTTTCGGTTACATTTAAACCTAAAGCAATATTAACCCATATAAGAAGGCCACCCGACGGGCGACCTTTACATCCATATTGATGGGAAGCTGGAACAAAGTAGGTCGTAAAGCCCACTCGGTGCTTAGGTTCAAGGCACCACGTTTCCTGCAAAAGACAGATGTTATAAGGGTCCAAAAAGGCATTCCATTCAGGGATTTCAAAATTACGGGCAAGCCCTGCTACATTCCAACTTATAATCTTTAACAAGGGGACGTCTGGGATAATCTGCCTCGGAGGGTTATCTACTGTGGCCAGAATGGACGCAGGTCCTACCCCCTCCACAGTAGATCTATTTAGCCTAGGCAGTGGCTCAAACTGATGGTAATAGGGAGCTATTGCTACATCAGTCAATCTCCTGATTGATGAAACATTTTGGATTGGCGAAACATTTTGAATTGGAGGCACGGGGATCATACAAGATGGATTCAGTTGATCCGTTACTACTTCGGGGTCAGAAATGCATGGTGTATACAAACTCGCCTCTATAGGTAAAACAGAAAACGTTCCCTCTAGACTTGGGGGGCTAACAACCGAAGGATCAGTCACCACAAGAAAAGAGCCATTGTGCCCCAAAACCTGTGGTAAAGGGACTTGGGGAACAGGTTGGCATACGAGTCAATCTACCTCCTCAAGCCCAGCAAACCGATTCGAGGTGGAGAAACCATTCCAGTTTATACAGGGATCTTGAAATTTTTTGGGATGGCTCCTCCAGTTATGGTGGTGTACTAAAGACCAGTCCTCTTCCCGTGTATATCTAGGACACGGTGGGTAAAAAAAGGGCAATGGCCTTGGTGTAACAAGAGAACCTTCACCAGTAGGCCAGGAGCAGATGTAATGTGCCGTGTGAGGGTCCTCGAAGGTAACCACTATACAGTCCCCGGGACTAGATTTCTTTGAAGGGCCCACCCAGGGGGTTCTGCGTACCATCAAAATTCTACTTCTCTGTCCAATAGGGATTGGTCTATTCACGTTAAGCCAATGGATTGTCTTGTTCTTCAGAGACTCATAGTTCTCATAGTGGCCGCTTCCTAACTCGGGGACACCCGTCAGCACAACCACATGATCATTGGCCTCTGGAGGGAGGTCAATGTAACCCCCTCTAAAGTTGTTCTTAGCAGGAGGGCTCTTAGATGGATGTAGCGCCACTTCACTAAGAGGGGGACTATGCGGTGCACCTACATTGGGTTTAAATGATGGTTGGGGGATATGGCGCTTTGGAGCCTTAGGTATGGAGGCGGTATTACTATGATCCACACCCACAGTCCCTGATGTAGGAATCAAACGTGCAATGGCTGGGACAGGAGGGGAAGTTTGCGGGACTTGAGGGGTTAAACCATGAGGAGGTGGCTCAACGACAGGAAAACCCTGATTTTCTAGACTTCTCAGGCCGAGAGTGGCCAGAGCAATAATGCTCTTTTCCATCTCGAGCAGATTATTCTCAATGCGTGAGAGTCTAAGATCGAGAGGGGTAAGAAGTTTCTTGAGGGTTTCCCAAACTAAACCTATAAATTCTCCTTCATTCCTTTCCCCATTCTCTACATGTACCGTAGGGGCAGTCAAGGGGGCACAAACTGGACCCTCTTTAACTCCCACATGATGTGATTGTTCCCTGGACACACACCCTTCTATAGAATTTAAAACCGGAGCACTAGTCAAATTCAGGTGTTGTGCAACTACAATTTTAGCCTTCTTGCGACAGTAAGCAGACCGAGAGGTGCATCTTTTTTTGGGTTGATAATTTTTACTAATAGAGCGCCTAGGTGGAAACATTGCAGGGATAGAATTGTTAGAACTAGCATCCTGCTTGAAAGGCGTATTGCGAAGATTCATTGCACTATCCTGAGTCAATGGCTCTAAAGTGGGGGGTAGAGTAGGGAGAACCGGGGTGTGATGAACGTCAACCTGTGTAACTACACAATGGGGGATAGCTGAACGCACCGGGGTAACCGCGGTGGCTATATGGCCCAGGGAAGATTTTTTTGACAAATCGATTACCTGGGACAATCTCCTAGCGGATGCCAGTTCCAGGGAAACACGAGTCTGGAGTTTAGAAATCTCATGGTCTATAGCTGTGTTAGTACGAATAATAAAATCGTCCATAGGACCATTGATTGAGGGACCGCTATTTGCGGCCTTACTCCGCGTTTGCCTTGTAGACATGGCTTGGCAACCACAACAACAGCAACCCCCTGGCTAATCTGGGGATATAAAATAATAACTGATTAACAATTAAGGTACGACAGAACTGTTGTAATAAATATGAAGAGAGAGTAGCCCCGACCTGACCTCGCTGACCTCGAACGGCCTCAAACGGCCCGCTCTTTGCCCGGTCTTAGCCCCGTGCTGAGACCCGCGCGCGTCCCGCTAGCGCGTGTAGGGAGGGAGACGTACATATAATGGAGGGCAACGGTGTTGGGGGAGGAGTCAGGAAGAGGACCAGGTGCGGCTGATCTGCTTCGTGCACAGCACCCTGGTCCTCGCAGTCCTGAATACGCCGGTTCTTGCAGGGTCAGCACACCAACAATGCACCAAGTGACAGCAGCAGAGTCCCGGTCCCTCGAGCGGACCCCGCGAAGCGGGGGCCGCGAGGTGCGGTGTTGATTTCAAAAAAGCTGGGATGAAAGTCCAAGGAATCCCTCCATTGGGCAGCAGCACCAGCCAAGTTCACAGACGGAGCCCACAATGCGGGGGCTACACCGCTTGTTTAAGGTGTTGGGGGAGGAGTCAGGAAGAGGACCAGGTGCGGCTGATCTGCTTCGTGCACAGCACCCTGGTCCTCGCAGTCCTGAATACGCCGGTTCTTGCAGGGTCAGCACACCAACAATGCCCCAGGTGACAGCAGCAGAGTCCCGGTCCCTCGAGCGGCGCCCGCGAAGCGGGGGCCGCGAGGCGCGGTGTTGATTTCAAAAAAGCTGGGATGAAAGTCCAAGGAATCCCTCCAATGGGCAGCAGCACCAGCCAAGTTCACAGACGGAGCCTGTATGTGTAAAACCCTTTGCCCTCCGTAGTCAGGGTCGTGCTGCCTTATATGAAGACCCTAATTAAATTAAATAAAAAACTTTCTCCCTTTTGCTCTGCGTCAAAGTCTGATGACGTAAAATCAGTCCTTAGCCCCAAAGCTGTGTGCCAGTGTCCACTACCTTCAACTATCTGCACTAATTAGGCACTGATTTCACATCTACGCTGCTCCCCCGCAGCATTCATTCACTCTGTAGCCGGCAATTCTTGGTGGGTAAACAATAGACAAGTATCGTCAGAAAAAGAAGACCTATACACTCAGTTATTTATTTGAAAAAATAAGTAACCTTTATTAAAACAGAAATAAATAGAAATGTAACTTTAATAGAACAGTATAATAAAAAAAACGTGGGTTGGACTCCAGTGGAAGCAGTGTAGGAAACCTGCAAGACAAAAATGAAACATAAGTATGTGTGCTATGTGGAAGAGGTAAAAAAAGGTAGTCCAAATGAAAGGACCATAGTGAGAATGAAGGGAGGAGGAGTGGGTGGAAGGGAGAAGGGGAGGGAGAGTCAAAAGAAGAGAGGGAGGAGGAGACAGAGCATCGGCCTATTGCACCCAGCCCTTAGTTTTTACCCTCCGAGAAAGAGTGTGGTTCAGCAAGTCCTTAAAATGAAATACATGAGGCCAGAGGTTATGGGCCATATTATGAAGGAAGGGTGATAACATTATCGCCGCTTTAGTGGCAGGAAACTGCCGCTAAAGCGGAGATAAGGGGTCGATAATATGCCCTTGTGAATTCCCTTAGAAGCACAGGTTCTGGTGTGAACATGGGCTTCTATGGGAAATTACAAGGGCATATTATCAACCCCTTATCGTCGCTTTAGCGGCGGTTTCCTGTTGCTAAAGTGGTGATAATGTTATCGCCGTTGTTTGATAATATAGTCCTACATTATTAGCTATGGGAAAATCGCTTGCATGCACCTGTGCACCCAGGGTGCTGCACCCCAACCCCTTCCCCCGCACTGTGCTCAATTGTAGGTCTTGCACACCGAGGCGTCGCTGCTCACCTGCCACCACTGGTGTGCCCCACGACGTGTTGGTGCAAGCTCCTAGTCCGGGATATGTTTGTACGATAGACCAGGTCTCCGGTCGGGGACGGTGTCTTGATACCACGATGAAAGGTGTCAGAATGCCAGGGCATCATTGCGGGGTCAGCTCCCGCTCTGCCCTTCTTGTGGCAAACAATGGAATGTCTGAAAAGGGAGAAATAATTTAATGGTGCAAACATCTGGAGGTAAATGAAGGTTTATTTCAAGCTTGATAGAAAAAAGGAGTTGAGTGCAACCTTCGTTTTTGAAGTATGATCTACCAACTGTTAGTGGTAATTGTGGTTCAAAGAGGAGTTGGAGTGCATGAGAATTCACAAGGTTAAATAATAATATGTTATGCCAACGTTCACATAGAAAGGAACAGAGAGCATTGCAGTGGTGGAAGCCTGTGTGCATGTACACTTAGTAAGGAGCTCACTACAGTGTCCTAAAAGCCAACCCCACGTGTCTGTAGGGCAGCGCTGCCCGCTGGCTCAGGCCTATAGTACGGTCCAGCAGGTCCTTAAAATTAGACTGATGTGACTGAATGAGGTCAGAGATCACATCATTACGCACGGCAACAGCGCTTTTTCGCATATGCGCACTCAGGGTGATGCACCCCACCCCTCCCGCTGAACCGCCTTTAACAGGTGTCTGTAGGGCAGCGCTGCCCGTAGGTTCAGGCCTACCTTATGGTCTTTAAAATGAGACGGAGATGTGACTGAATGAGGTCAAAGATCACACCATAACACATGGCAATATCGCTTATTCGCACGTGCGCAGTCTGGCTGATGCATCCCATCCCTCCCGCAGCACCGTGCTGAAGAGGTGTCTGTAGGGCAGCGCTGCCCGCTGGCTCGGGCCTACAGTACAGTCCAGCAGTTCTTTAAAATGAGACAGAGATGTGACTGAATGAGATCAACGATCACATCATAACACATGGCAACATCGTTTGTTCCGACCTGCGCAGCTAGGCTGAAGCACCCCACCCCTCTCGCTGCAGCACGCTCAATTGGAGGCTCCGTGCACCCAAGCCGCTCTGCTTACCTGCTGTCATTGTTGTGTGAGCAAGCACTACGGGCAGCAGTGCTCACAATTCAGATGGAGTGTTGATTGCCGGAGAGTATACACATCATGGATCCCTTTCATAGACGACGGGCAGTAGGGCCCACAATTTAGAGCCCGTGTTGTTTGCCAGGATGGAGTACACCTCATGGATCCATTTCTTTTTTTTATTGCGCATTGTGATATGCGAGGTGGATGCGGCAAATCATTTGATGTAGTGTGGAAGAAGAGGGATGTGTGGTGTCGTGGTTATCCTATTTATACTCACGCAAAGTGGGCTGGGCTTGCGTACGCCAGGCCAGCATAGGGGTGTGAATAATTATTTTGGGGACTTGGGCGTTGTTCAGTTCCTTCCTGGCCAGGAAGTGTACTTATGTGTGATTCTTTTGTAGTTTTGACCTCGCAGAGTGTGCAATTTAGATTAGTGTAACATGTGCCTGGAGGGCGGAAACTATTGTTAATGAGATGGCATGTGATCTAGGATGTACAGTCTGCCCATGCCTGATGATGCTCCTTAGAGCCAGCAGTACCCAGGCCGAAAGACAGCACAATAATGTGCAGACACACACACCAGGGGTATCGTGTAACCACCGTTCCCTTTAGGGCGTGCGTGCGCGCGCGCACCTCTCCTAACGTCAGCGCGCACTGCCGTCTGTGGAGCGCACACACAGCCAGGATGTCCCGAGATAGAGTTGCGCCGCCGCTTTAAAGAAGCGAGCGGCACAAAAAGCAGGCGTTTTTGAATGCGATGTGCGTGCGGGAGGAGTCGTGACAGAGTGCAGGTAAGGGGGATTGTGGGCTTGTGGCCTTGGGGGCTTGTGTGCTTGGGGGCTTGGGGGCTTGTGGGTTTGTGGGCATGTGGGCGTGTGGCTACAGAGCGCAGGGCAGATTGTGACCTTTTGTTTAAGTATTGATGGTAATCACAGCCTGTGAAGGCGCTCTGATTACCACCAATACTTCAACAAAAGGCCACAATCGTCCCTGCGCTTTACTAACAAAAGAGTAGAGCCAGTTTCAAAACACAGGGTGTACTTCGGTACACGCTGTGTTTTTAAACTGGCTCTACTCTTTTGTTAGTAAAGCACGGTGCAGGGTCGATTGTGGCCTTTTGTTTAAGTATTGATGGTAATCAGAGCCCCTTCATGGGGGCAGGTACATTTTCACCATCCTAGGTGGCGCAAGGCAACATCATCTGGGAGGAGTAGTACTATTGGAGCATACAGGCACAACAGACATGTGCCCCGTTCATCTGCCCAAGTGACACAGGTCTGAAGGAGATGCACGGTGGCTAGGGTAATTTGCACTTGGAGGGCACCTCAGGCATACAAGCATAAAAAGTTCCTGTCATCAGGCAGCCTTAGGACTTTCCAACGCACATCTAGCCCAAATAAATCCCACACTACAGGGCATCTCGGGGAGTGCTGTATCGCTGCCGGGCCTTGTATTCACAACAATGCACCATGTGAGGGGACACACTGATCCACTAGGCTCTATGCAGCAGGTCACAGCAGTGTATAGTGCCGCTGCACAGGGATAGCACTGCCATTGCAGACAGGGAGCATAGGTGCCTATCAACAGGCCAGTAAGAGGATGTCAGCAGTACAAACACTCGCCCAGCGCTTGGGGTTGGCCGCCTGGCAATTACGGATGCAGCATGCAAGCAGACCCTACAGGTGTGGGTTCTGGTAACGGTGGGCACATCTGGTACAGTCCACCTGGGAATGCAGCTTTGGGAAAAACAGATAGGACCACAGCCAGGGCTAAGACCCCAGCCAGGGTACATCTCCCTCAGTGTGAAGAAAAGAATATGGAGGAAGGAATATATTGATATTTTTTCATTATTGGAGATTGAGCGGGGAGGCTTTGACATCAATCAATAAGGCAAAATATTGTTAGGGTAATAAAAGAGTAAAGGTACAAAGGAAAACGAATAGTGAGTTGGTGTCATTTAGGTAGCTTGAAGCACTGATAATTGAAAGGTTCCCACAATGCGGCAGATTTATTCTTGTACGAAAATATAATTCATGAAACTCAGCAGACGTGTTGGGGCCGCATGACTGCATGATGATCAGTGGTTTAGGATGAAGATGCAGATATTGCTCTCAGTGGTAAGGGACCTTTGAGAATCTCTTGAGCCTCATACACAAGGAGGGTGAATGGAAACCAGAGCAGCAATAATTGCTGTGTTGGCCAGGATAGCAGATATGACAAGGAAAAGTCAAAGAGCAAATTGAGGTTTCTCATCTCACAAAGTAGGGGACACTACAATGAGGGGTGTCAGTGATATGCTGGAAATTTGAGAAGGGTGAGCGTAGGTGGGGCCAGGTTTGTAAGTTAAAGCATGTTTGCAGCAAATTCTTCTCAGGCTAATCAGCAAAGAATTGCAACAAGTGCAAAGGGGGCCGAGCAAAAGGGGATCAAGGAAAAAAGTGAAGGAGTGAGTTGCTTGTTTACTAGGATTCCTTCACTCATCAGCTTACCATCCCTCAG
The DNA here is from genome assembly GCF_964204655.1 of Triturus cristatus. Classification (NCBI taxonomy): domain Eukaryota; kingdom Metazoa; phylum Chordata; class Amphibia; order Caudata; family Salamandridae; genus Triturus; species Triturus cristatus. The sequence continues at coordinate 887,257,645 of NC_140583.1, forward strand.
AGCCCTGCTGAATAAGTGCCACAGGCTAGAGGAGCCAGAGAGTATAAGGTCTGGATTTAGTCAGGGCTTAAGGATCCTGTCTGGGGGCCTAACACCAGCAGAATTAAAATAAATATAAAATCCACAAGGAAGTTCCTGTAGGTGATAAGGGTTGAGAAGGAGTCAGGCCTGGGAAGAATTCAGAGCCCATTCAGGACCTCTCTTCTGCTGACTTCATCATCTCTTCTCTGAGCATGTTCCTCAAGTATGAGCAGGGCCTGTACCACCTCCGCCATAACCTCTCCTTACCTGAGGGTGACTCAAGTCAATGACAGGCTAGACCAACAATAGTGTTCAGCCTCTGTCGACGAGGCAATAGACATGGTGAGAGCTCAGGGTGAGGAGGGCTGATTGTCGAGACAGATATAGAGTCTGCATATAGGCTCCAACCAGTTTACCCGGACAGTTTCTGGTTCCTATGGCATCAGTTTCAGAGGAACATTTACATCGATAAATGCATGCTCGTGGGATGTACCATCTATTGTGCATATTCAAGGTCTTCAGTTCGTTCACAAAGGAGACTCTGTGCAGGGCGCATCCGGAAGGGGTAAGCTTCACTACCTGGATGACTTCCTCTTTGTTGGGAAACCAGGTTAAAGTGACTGTGCCGAGCTGCTTGAGTCTTTCCAGGTTTTAGCAGAACCCCCCAGAATCCCTCTAGCTGAAAGCAAGACAATAGACTGAGTTGCCTGCTTCTCCTTGTGCACATAAATGGACTCAGTGGTTGGGGTATGCTGGCTGCCACAAGAGAAGGTCCTAGACCTAAGGAGGCAGTAACAGCAATGGTGGAGTGGGAAATGGCTACCCTGAGAGAGATCCAGTTCATTGTAAGTCAACTGAACTTTGCAGCCAAAGTGATAGCCCAAAGGAAGATATTCACTCCAAGACTTGCCCTCCTGACAGCAGACTTAACCAAGAAACACCACCATGCATTGCTAGAAGCAGGGGTGATGAGCGAGTGATGAGTGTCGATGAGCTACAACAAAGAGCTCTGAAGGAGAGTACCATCCCTGCGATATAAGGCCAGTAAAGTGCCTTCTTGATCCCCACCATGACACCATGGAAAGAGCTCTGATGTAGCCCAATTCATAGAGCAACTCTCTTTCTCGCTGAGCAGGCATGTGTGGTGCTGCGTGCTATGCTGAGACACGGAGGTCTGAGACTGTCTACCATGGCATCTTAGCTGGTACGAAAGCTCTCTGTAGTGGCAGGTTTTGGTGCAAGGGGCTATAGAGGCCAACATGCTGTATTATAGGGCTGTGGTGCAGGACAGGCCTCAGCTTGCCCACACAGGTCGTGTTTTGGTACAGGGCTGGGAAAGGCCTCATTATCCACAGTGGCAGTCACTGTTCCCAATAAGGTGCGCTCACGCGCACCTCTATTACCTGTAGCACGCAGTGCTGTGTGTGGAGCACTCACACACACAGCACATCAAACGAGAGCATTTGCGCCGCTCCTTTTAACAAGCGAGCGGCGCGTAAAACGGGTGTTTCCTGGCAGAGGGAGCGGCAGGAAGGTCATGGGTACTTGGCATCTTCTTTTATATTTAGAGCCTGGCTGCGGTGCCTACTGTGTGCTTTTGTTAAGTACTCATGTTAATTGCAGGGCCGTCAGGAGCTGCGATTAACATGAATACTTTAACAAAAGCACACAATCAGCCCACAGCCGTGCTTATGTAACAAAAGAAATTCAGCAAGTTTACAAACACGGCTTCTAAAGTTCACGCCGTTTATGTAGCCTTGCTGAATTTCTCTTCTTAACAGAGCTGGGCTATGGGGTGATTGTCTGACTTTGTTAAAGTTTTCAGGTTAATTGCAGCTCCAGACGGGCGCTGTGATTAACCTGAAATCTTTAACAAAGTCCCACAATCACCCCTCAGCTGCGCTCTATCAAGAAAAGAAATGCGTGTGTGTGTATCCAAATTGCAAATCTGCCTTAAGCCCCCTAACATGGTTTGTATGTGTGGAAATGCACCGTCTTTTCAGTTTTGTAACCAAAAGTTTGGAGGGATATTTGGTGCTGCGCACAAGTGCAGTCTGGTTCCTGGCGCACATAGCCATGGCTGCAGCGCACAGAGACCCTACACTGCCGCACACAGAGCAAGAAAATTAGAGGGAACATTGCGTGTAACACATATTTGTTTTTTGATTGAAAGTTTGAGATGCATGGCAATCACACGTGGAAGGCTAATGTACAGAGCATGAATATTGATCAAGATGATCGTTGCACGTTTTGTGTAGTATAAGATATGTGTATACAGGAAAACACTTTTCAAAAAAGCTTTCTAACCAAAAGAGGTGTCTCTCATCAAACGCTGTAGAGAGAATGAGTAAAATGGGTGGGGTCGTACAACTGTTACAATGGGAAATGTTAGGAACCAATCAAATTCTTTTTTTAGGGTCACATGGCAATCGCACACCGAGTGCGCAAGGAGGCCGCACCCGACGCAATTTTGACAAAATATATTTATCATAATATAAGTTTATTACAGTTAGAAATATATAAATGTTTAAAATAATTTTGATTTTCGTGTGCTCTCATATACTGTTTAAAGTTATTTAGATATACTTTTGAACCAAATAAAAAAAGGGAATGGCGTACCCGGTGCGATACTATACGTCTGTGATGTAACACAGGGCCTGGCAGCGTGTACTCGTCGAATACGCAATGCGCAGCAGGTGCGATCCCATATGTATATGACGTAACGCATGACTTGGTACTACGTACCCGTTGGATACCAAAGTAGTACCTGGGGTAACTTCATGCAAATATGATGTTACGCGGGACGCGGTGCCATGAACTCGTCAGATACGAAATGCGCCTCATTTACGAGTTTAGCAATATGGCGGATGGGATTTGTGTGGTGATGGAGCTTGGTACGCTACCGGTATGGGAGTGCAGTTTTCTCCCCCCCCCCCCCCCCCCCAAAAAAATACATATTTTTATGGGAAGATATAAAACAGTACATGATTTTTAAAGTTAAAAACAAGAAGTAAAATAGAGTTCCAAAATATTTAAAAATATGATAGAAAAAATATAGGTTTTATAAACATTAAAATATGAAATTAACATTTAAAAAACCTTCGAAATTCACTGAAAAAAACATAGGTTTCAGAGACGTTATAGTTAGTTGAACATTTGACTCATATAAAACCAGAGAAATTCGCCTGTTAGAGTTAGTTGAGCTAACTATAACTCGCGCGCCCGCGATGCACTGCTGATGATGTCACATATTACATCACTCAAGACATGGTCAGTGACATCACTGATGACATCACTTCTGACATCGAATTTCTCTGGTTTCATATGAGTCAAATGTTCAACTAACTATAATATCCCTGAAACCGATGGTTTTTTAGTGAATTTCTACGGTTTTTTAAATGCTAATTCCTAACTATAACATCTGTAAAACCTATGTTATTTTCAGTGAATATATATATATAATTCACTAGATGGTTCTGAAAACAGTACATATTCCTCACTAAAACTTGTAAATATATGCGTTTCTGGTTGATTACAACACTACTTCCTGGATGATTGGATGAGTGGATAGATAGTGCCTAGGTGATTCCCTTAGAATATAGGTAGTGCCTGTATATGGGGAAACTACATCAGTGGTTCCATATCTACATATTAATGCCTGTGTATTCACATAACTATATTGCTACTATCTGGGTAATTAGTAAGCCTGGGCAAAGCACTACGCTACGCTCGCGTAGTTTGCGAAGTTCGCGCTACTTCGCACTACGCGAACTGCACGTAGCACAGTGCGAACACGCGTAGCGTAGTGTTGCGTAGTGCTGCGGTCATTTTTTGCTTGCTCGCGGTCCTCAACGTCAAGTTGGCGACCGCGAGCAAGCAAAATGACATCCCGGCGAGACTTTTTCCTTGTTCGCGATCAGCAACATCAAGTTGGCGATCGCGAGCATGGAAAATAAACCTCCCGGCGAGATTCCCAACGCGAGGAGGTCACGTTTCTCATTGCGAGTGGTCACGTATGCTCGCGACCGCTCGCGATGAGAAACTACCAGTTCGCGTTGAGAAAGCTGCCGCTCGAGTAAAAATCTACTCGAGCAGCAGAAAACTACAGCTCGCACTGTGCAAGATGCCATTTTCAATGATTGCACAGTGCTGGTTGCTTGTACGCACTGTGCAATCATTGAAAACGACATCTGGCACAGTGCGAACAAGGTACTACACAGTTCGCGAAGTGCTACGCGTAGCTCGCGTAGTGCAAACTGCACTTTGCGTAGCTTCGCGAAGTGCTACTTCGTGAACTACGCCCAGGGTTAGTAATTAGATGATTGCATGGGTGTTGCCTGCATAGTTCAATGAGTACGTAATTAGTTCCTTCATGATTGCAAGAGTGCCTGTGTAGTGCATGGGTGATGGAATAATTGTGTGTGAATGATTCAATAATTGTCTAAGTAGTGGTTGAGTGATTGGTTGAGTTCCTGAGTAATGCTTGGGTGACTGTAAAGTATCTCCATTGCTGTTTGATTCATAACAGTTCTGATTATATCTGTAACTAATCTTTTAGCTCCTGCTGCCAGTATCAAACTATCTCTTTTAGTGTATCTATCCTTTTCTAATGACCTATTTGTCAGAAAACTCTAGATATCACACTTCCTATATAATTGGACACATGCCTCTCTAGAAGCATACATTGCTCTATTACTCAGAATGCACATGCATCAGTAAGTTTCTAAAACTGAAACCAACAAATCTCACTTTTTCAAAGCGCGAAACCTTTTCTTAAAGGTATGCCTACATAATTTCTCAGATTTTGCTTGTGTGTTTAAAACATATATTCAGCATTTCTCAAAAAAAGTTACACGTCAAATGAAGGTAGCACAAGAACTCTTAATAATCATGCTGCACTATAAACTCTCCTCAATTTTAAACAGAGTATGTTTAAAGAACTATACCCCCCTCACCACATACATTACATTTGTATTAGCCTTAAACAACATAGATCACCATGTAAACATATATGTGAAACAATATTAGATATACACCTTCAAGCCATCTTTCCAAAAATATGTAGTTTTCTGCATCCGTATATAAACTCAAGAGTCCCTCCGTTCATATAACTATCTGCAACCACAAAAAACATACCTCACCGTCTAAGCATATGCAAACTGGTCATATAAGTAAAAAAAAAATTGGCAAACACTTCCTAATACATACCTAACAAGTATTACTACTTTATAATACATATACAGACACAGAAAATGTTCTTATCTTTTATTTGTGAATACACTACTCTTGTTTAATAATGTGACTAAAAGTACTACAACTCCCAGAATACAAATAACAAAGATGTATCTATGGTGAACATGATTCTTAGACATTTAAAACATTCTTAGCTTTAGATATATTCCTCATTGTAAAATTCAACAATACTGTACTGTTATTTGTATTTACACTTCACAATAGAATAAAGAGCCACTAATTCATTTTCCTCTTACTTCTCAAAATATTTGGTACTAACATCTTAAACACATACTCTCTGATAGATACAGTTCACCTCATATATTTTTTCATATCACTGTGATACTCTTTTTCTTATCCAACTCCCATATACATCTTCATTTCTAATGTACATATTCTAAATAATTAAGGAATTATGTACATACCTGTAAATTCAGTTATCAGATTATATTGCTGTTTTAGCTCTTTCTGGATAGTTTTCTCACTGTTAAAATTTGTAAAAACTAAACACAAGAATGGCACACCACTCTCATAGAAAGCAACTATAATATGGCATCCTCCTCAACCTTCCACTCTATGATCATGAGAAAGACAGCAAATGAAATCATGTCTTTCATTTTAGACTATTCTGTCTCCACTTGTGAATGGTTAGCATCTGTTAACGGTTTCCCGCTCTTTCAAAATGAGATCTTTGTCTCTGTGTTTCAGATTTGTTCACGATAATCACGGAGTAATCGCGAAAAAAATTGGAGTCCAAACCTATACTTCAGTTTTTTTTAGATACTGCACAAGAGTTTATTACATAGTCCTTAATTGGAAATTAAAGTTTATCATTACTTCAATTATGTCATGACTCCTCAAATGTTCTGTCTCTTTAATACCCTTCCCCCAATACATTCTTAGCTCAGTGTATCCAGCAACCCGGTGGAACAAGTAGGTCACAAGTTCACAGCACATTCTAGAAGGAACATGATACTTCCAAATGAGATACAATAGGTGTGGTTTACTGCACAGATTCAGAAGCATATCCATTTCTGAATTACATTCCTTTTTTAAACAACAGCCAATAATAGGACTTCTTACTAATGCATCCAACGTTCTCCCTAATTTTGTTCACTTACTTACTGACAGCATCCAATGAAATATATATTTTGCTTTTTTAAAGAAAACACCTCCATGTTAATTGCTTTTCATTTGAAAACTACCTCATTGAGCTCCAGCGTTCTCCTGACTGCTGTTGCTCCTTCACTTCAAAGTGATTAGATTGTGGATTGTTGGCCACATCTATGTCTATTGGGCTAAAAAGGCTGCAAAAAAGAGAGGTATCGACAGGGACTTGGGTTTGCCAATTGAGGAGATTAATTGGTTTGGCCAGAGAGTGTTGAAGCTTCATCAATTGCTGGCTTTGGTTGAAACCATTTTGGATTACCAAGCTTCTCACCTCATGATTGTGCACTGTGGTGACAATGGCCTAGGCACATTTACTTGGGCAGGGCTGGAAATCCTAATGAAAGATGCCTTTGCAGAACTGATGTCATTTTTACCTCACTGTCTTGGTGTACTGTAATATATGCCAAAGACAAAAATGGAGGGGTGAAATCACTGTTAATAAAACTGTTTCTGCATTTCTCATGGACCATCACATGGGCTTTATCTATAACAACAATATGTGTTTTGACATGCATGGAATTTATAGAAATGATGGAGTGCACTTTAAAGATGGAGGCAACAGGGTGTTTCTAAGTAACCTGAAACTCTGTATCCGGTCTTAGGTGTACACACAATCAACACAAAGGCTCTTGTCAGAGCCACCCTAGTACTCTAAATATTGCTAATTTTCTTTATAAAGATCCTTTTTTTTACTGTTTGGGAATCTTCATGACGACTTCACGATGGTCGCCAATACGTTGCGAACTTGGAAAACAAAAGCAGACATTCAACCACTACCAGCACATTCATAAATTTAATTTAAAAAATCCATTGTAAACATTGCACTACACATATTACTATATACATGCTTCTTTAAAACATGTTAAAATCAAGTTTCCCTTAAAATCCATCTTTAAGACCTATTTTCCATTTTCACGATTATGCGGGAAGTCAGGACAATGCTGTTAACCATGACAATCACGCCTTTTCCATAAAGTGAAAACACATACATGCACGCATATTACAGTATTTTACACACTAGGGGTTTATTATTGTACACTTCATACTCATGTTTTTCTAGTGTATTTCTAGAACAACCATCTCTGAAACCTATTTACGTTTTTGCAGTGAGGCTGGAGATCACGATGACGTCGGCAATTGCGATCCCCATGCAAACAGCGTGAAACCGCAAAGCAAAAGCAGAAATGTTTTAACCACCACCAAATAAAAAAATTATAACTATATAGTTAATTTTAACCATCACAATAGATAGATCACTATCTTAATAACTCTATAAAAACATTTATCATAATCTCAATATAATACAATGTGTATTGATGATTCACTGATTTTTTTTTATATTTCCACCAATATTCGCGATGTCGCTGCCATAGTCGCGATGTAGCCATGACGGTACACGGGGGGCCTCACTGGCTGTCACGGCATTGTCGCGAATATCGTGCAGGATTAAAAAAATCCATTTTAGAGAGATCACTTGTGTCACTAACACATTTCTCAAACATGGGGTCAGAGTATCTGACATCCCTTATGTTTACATTCACAGAACATTTTATTCCTGGAAACCTTTCCTGATAGATAAAATAGCAGCCATAACTTTCTGTTCAGGTTGCGTCCAGCCAATCACAGCATTCCTGTTAGCGTGCGCAGTCACGAATAATTGCAACACCATCACAAAATATCTACAGCCAGAGATATATCTATAATTTTTGGCTCACGTTTCTCCAAATCTACACTCCAGCAATCACCCTGTCACTACCCATGCACTCGTATAATCACCTAGATACTACACATGTACTCTTCCATGCACCCTGGCATTACTCATGCACTCCTTCAAACACTCAGACACTAATAGCTGCAGTCATGCAATCAATTCAGTGATTGCTCACCATGGCACAAGATTGCTTTGCATTTGATGCACATCTGCTGAACTCTATCAAATTGGGGTACAATATGCGGTGTTGATGACGCAGATGAAGCAGATGAAGTGCTTGGTTGGCCACTGTTGTCCACTCCAGATTGCTTTTCCAGGTCACGTCTGAGCTGCAAGATGGTGTGGATGTATAGTCTGCAAGTGCTTCAAAATTGAGAAGGTGCAACAGGAGTACTTCTTGTTAGACCCTCGTGACAAGACACTCTGGCATAAGGTGCACGTAACCTTTCAAGCATTAACTTTCTTGTCACCAGGTGCAAATGAAAAGAAAGCCCACACAATACTTTCATATCTTTTCTTCACTGGTTCTTGCAACTCATCTTCATCCTCAGGTGGAAGCTGCCCTGCTGGATTTAAAGCAACAATTTTTTGATAAAGAAATCACTAAAAAAACACAAAGAAGAAGAGCAAAACAGACGACCTGTCACTCCTGAGATGCAGTTGAAAGAATAAAAATATAGGGGTGGGGTCCTTCAAGTTCTGGAATATAGACCTTCTAAACCAATCAAATACTTTCTTTTGAAGTCACAAGGGGTTTTCCCACCCGGCGCGCAATCGCGCGCACCCGATGCGAATTCTGAAAAATATATTTGAGAATAATATATATTTTTAACAACTACAAATAAATGATATTTATAATAAAGTTATATAAATATAATTTTAGATCTTAAAGATTTGCGATGGATTCGTGCAGTCGGCACCACCCCTCCCCGGAAATACATACATTACGTTACACGAGGTCTGAAGTTGCGCTCCGGCGCTCACCCGGCGCATACCCTGCACCATTTCCGAAAAATATATTTAACAATAATATATCTTTATTCCAGTTACAGATATCTGCTAGTTACAGTTATCTTAAATAATGTCTTCGTATATTATATATAATAAAATTATATACATATACTTTTGAAACTTGAAGATTTGTGGGAGATTTGTGCAGCCGGCGCGACCCCTGGAACTACATACGTGACATTACATGGAGCCTGTTCCACGCACGCGTCACTTGCCCAACGAGCATCCTACACAACTTAACCAATATTGCGGCTGGAATTCACGCACCCACCGAGACAGGTACATGATCGGTATGCGAAAAAATTACATTATTTTAAAAAAAATTAGAAAACAAAGATTTTTTTAGAGGGCATTTCATTTAGAAATGAACATTTAAAACACCTTTGAAATTCACTGAAAAAATCATAGGTTTCAGGGACGTTATAGTTAGAAATTAGCATTTACAAAACCTTAGAAATTCACTGAAAAACCATAGGTTTCAGGGACGTTATAGTTAGAAATTAGCATTTAAAAAACCATAGAAATTCACTGAAAAAACCATAGGTTTCAGAGACGTTATAGTTAGAAATTAGCATAGATATAGATATATACATATATTTATTTTTTTTCACAGAAAAAAACATAGGTTTCAGGGACGTTATAGTTAGCTGGACATTTCACTCGTACAAAACCAGAGAAATTCCACCGTTATAGTTAGTTCAGCTTACTATAACTCGTGCCCCCACAATGCACTGCTGATGACGTCACATATTACATCATTCATGATATGGTCAGTGACATCACTGATGACATCTTAAATGACAGTGAATTTCAAAGGTTTTTAAATGCTAATTTCTAACTATAACATACCAGTCGCATTTCCAGAGTGGTGGAGAAAGGTGAACATAGCCTCCGAAACACCTCTTATCAATCCCACTGTGTGGGATTTACTGGAGGTAACAGGAGGAGGAGTTAGCCCCCAACATCAACCTTGGGGGCCAACTACCCCTTTTATTACCACCGTTAAGTCCCAGACAGCAGAATTGCTAACTTGTTATATCAGGGCATGCCCCCTCCCTGCACCACTGTGCAAATGCGCCCCCTAGCACGTTGTAAATTGGGGAATTAAGTCCCCTTGAGTCCTGAGGGTCCCTGGGGGCCAACGAGCACACCAGGTACCTCCAGTAAGTGCCACAGAGCTACTTTGCACAGAGGTGGTCCGAGGCCATGCCCCTTTTTACACCTCTCTGCACCGCAGCTCTGTGGTGCTTCCTGGAGGTACCTGGTGGGCTAGTTGGACCCCAGGGACCCTCAGGATTCAAGGGGACTTAATCCCCCAATTTACAACATGCCAGAGGGCCCGTTTGCACAGTGGTGAAGGGAGGGGTGGGGCGTGATGTGACAAGTGTGCAAATGCACCCCGTGGCGCATTTTAAGTTGGGGTCTTGTAATTTTGTATATTACTGTACATTATACAAGACCGTGTAAATTTTAATATTGTCTACTATCGGTCACCAGTAGGTAGTTATAATTAAGATGTTGTTTTCGATAAATTTTCAAAACTTATTCACCAGTAACTTCAGCTGCTGTCTTGAAAATTTTGTGGTGATCTGTCAAGCAAGTACTGTGTAAAAGGGGGTCCCAAAATATTCTCTATCCATGCTAATTTTCATAGGACACTTTAGACATGGCTACAGACCGATCTGCTGAACAGAATTACACCAAATGTGGCAGAAAGGCAGCTCTTGATCCAGAAAGTGCCCTTTCTGTTAAATGGTGTAATTCATTCAGTAGTCTCTGAGATATTTAAAGAAATATCAAATTGTATATCTAGGAACACGGAGGATCCATGACCCCCTCTCGATCTCATGCTTGAGATCTGATTGGCTGCCAACACTTCAAACCAGGAAATGTTGGCAGCCATCTTGTGACTTGGTTGAATCGAGTCCCAAGAAAGATGTTAAAAAAAAAGAAAAAGTGGCAGGGTAGAAACACCCTAACCCCCTAAGCCTCTTGGGGGTCCTTAGCCAAAAAAGCATTTTTTTTTAATCTGCAGGAATTGTGCTGGATCCGCGGCTCCCACAGATTTTTTTTTTTTTAAATAAAGCGCAGACTCCTTCGCATTGTTTAATTTAAGCCCCGGGTAGGCCGGTTCCCAGGGGTATCTGTAAATAATGATACGAGGCCTGTGCCGGCCCTCTGCAGCCCTGGGGACCACCACCTCCCTGGGGCTAGACACAAGAGAGCTGTGGGAGCAACATGGCCCTTCCGCAGCCCCGGTGACCGCCACCTCTCCTGGACTAAGTTAAATATTAATGCATGGGGGCTCCAGTCCAAGCACTCAGCCCCAGGGACCCCCCAGAGCACAATGTCTTTTATTTAAACAAAATCCCCTGCTTCCTAAGCTGCCCCAGGGACCACCACCTCCCCAGGGCACAAATGCAATAATTAAGAGGTTCCGTTGCTTGCCCCTGGGGACAACCATCTCCCCAGGGCTTAATTCACAAAGGAGAGGGGCCTCGTGGAGCCCTACATGGCGCTGGAGACCTCCACCCACCAGGGCCATCCCCAACAATATCCTGGGTTGCCCACCCCTAGGACATTGCCCTTTGCTATGGCCTGGTGGGAGCATCACTCTCACCAAGCCATAGCAAATAAGTGCTATGCTTTCAACAAGCGGGAGCAGAGCATCTGTCTGTTTCCCTGTCCGCTGTCAAGCGAGCAGGGAAACAGGCACATTGATTTGGGATCCAGGGAGCTGCATGTTAGCAGCCCTCTGGCTGTCAAAGCAATGCCAGCTCCTGCAGGAGGCGGGGAGCCTGCAGGGACCGCAGGGGTCATTCAGGCTCCTCCTGCAGTCCCCGTTTTAAATGTGGGCCCCACAAAGGGGGCCGTGTGGCCGCCCTCCCTTGTTTTGCTTTTATAAAAATGTTAAAAAAGGGGCAGGCTGTGGGGGATAGGGTCCCCGGGGCTGAAAATGGCCCGGGAGGGGTGCCAGGTGACCCCCTCTAATTTTTTTGGAACCACATTTTTTTTACGTGTGCAGGCCCCAGGGGATGTGGTCCGCTCGGACGAAAATGGCCCAGCAGGGGGCCACTCGGTCCCTTCCCTTTATAGGAAAAAATTATTTTGAAAAAGGACAGGCCCTGAGGGCCCTAAACAAGCCAGGGAAGGGGGGCAAAATGGTTCCCTAAAAAAAGGATTATCATAAAAAAAAATGGCAACTCACCTGAGGCCCCACTTTCCACCACTCTGCAAACGCACCTCCTGGCAGGCTGCTGGTTGAGGAATGAAGTTACCTTGGCTACTGAGGTTCCTTAAGGGCCAACAAGACCACCTCCAGTAAGCCCCACACAGTGGGATTGCTGAGAGGCTGGCCCCCAGGGACCCTCAATAGCCAAGGGGACTTCATCCCCTTACTAGTAGTGCACAAGGAGGAGTGTTCCAGAGTGGTGGAGAAAGGGGAGAACGGGGTGTGGCCTCTTACCAGGTCTCAGCAATCCTGCTGTTTGGGGCCTACTGGAGGTAACAGGAAGGGTAGTTGGCCCCCAAGGATGTCCTTTGGGGCCAACTACTCCTCCTATCATCTCCAATAAGGACCATGCCCCCTTTCTCCACAACTCTGTAAATGTAATGCACTACTGGTTGGGAGATGAAATCCACCTTACTCCTGCTAGACCTTGGGGGCCAAGAAGCGCTCCTGGTACCTCCTGTAAGTCCTACACAGTGGGATTCCTGAGAGCTGGTCAGAGGCCCAGCCTCCTTTCTCCGCCACTATCCAAACTTAATTACTAGTTTAAAAAAACATAGAAAGTCACAAACAAAACAAACGTTACAGGGACATTATAGTTAGGAATTAGCATTTAAAAAACCTTGGAAATTCACTGAAAAAAACAAAGGTTACAGAGATTTTATAGTTAGGCTCAGATTCCACTTGTACAAAACTAGAGAAATTCAGCTGGTATAGTTAGTGAGCTAACATTACCTCACGCTCCCACAATGCACTGCATATTACCTCACATATTATATCACTCATGACATGGTCAGTGACATCACTGATGACATCCCAAATTACATCACTGATGCAATCAATGATGAAATCAAACACAGAATCTTTGACGCACCCACTCACATCCCCAAATAACCTTCCTTACATCCACTCCATCTTCCACACTACCATACTCAAACCCATTCACACACCCATACCAGTACTTACACAGCCACTCACTGATTCATAGATCAACACACACAACCATTCACTCACCCATACAACCACTCATACATCCACTCACTCACTAATACTGCCACTTACATATCCTCTGATACACCCGTACAGCCACTCACCCACTGAGTCAGTCACCCATAAAGCTACTCACACGCCTACTCACTCACTCATACAGTCAATCATACAGCCACGTAATCACCCACACAGTTACACACACTCACTCATGTACTCTGACAGATACTAACACGTACTCACTCACCTACACAGTCACTGACACAAGCACACACTCACCCATACAGTCAATCACATACCCCCTCACTCACCTATACTGCCTTTCAATGCCCAGTTACTCACCCATATTCCACTGATACATGCACTCACTCACCAACACAGCCAATCACACAGCCATTCACCCATCCACCTCCTCACACACTCACTCACTAACCCATACAGCCAATGACTCACTCAGCCACTCATTCATACAGGCAGTCACACACACCCTCACCAAACCACAGATACTCAGAAACCCTTAGAGACACTCAGACAACCAATCACTCACCCATATAGAATCTCACATACCCACACACATACCCATACAGCCCCTTAGACACCAACTGACAGACAGATACAGACATTCACACAACCAGTCACTCACCCATAGATTCACTGAGACACCTAATCACTAACTTAGACAATTAGTCACGCACCGACTGAATCATACAATCATACACTCATACACCCTCTAATTCACCAATACACCTTGGTATATATATTTAACACTCATACACTTTTAAAAACACTCATAGTCACTGGAAGATGTTATCAGTGATGTCATTTGAGATTTCATCATTGAAGTCAGCAGTGATGTCACTGACCATGTCATGAGTGATGTGATATGTGAGGTCATAAGCAGTGCACTGCGGGGGCGCGAGTTAAAGTTAGCTCACTAACTATAATGGCTTAATTTCTCTGGTTTTGTACAAGTGAAATCTGAGCCTAACGTCTCTATAACCTTTGTTTTTTTAGTGAAGGTATGTATATATATATATATATATATATATATATATATATATATATATATATTGCTCCTCCACGCTCGAGTAACTGCTGCCGCTGCTCCAAATCAGAGGGTGCGTCGTCGGCCGCGGACTACCCCAGTAAAGTCCGCATAATAACACGCAATCCCTTGAAAAGATCCCAAGGATACCAACGCCTTGTCCTGGCTCAAACTTATTTATTTGTCAGTCAGCCGGTTGAACGCGTTTCGCCTGTCCTGCAGGCTTGTTCACCGACAATCATTACAAACTCGAACCCACCATTTATATATTTTTTGTGCTCGTGACATGTCACGTGATGTGACTACAACCTTAGTGTATTGGAAAACAGACTAGTAGTTTCAGAAAGAGACATTGCCGTTGCACTAGTGGCTTTTCATCACAGAGACAAGTGTTAGTGATTACCCCTGCTCAATAATATGCAATACATTACCAGGCATGTAGATTGTCGTGCCTGACAGTCATGACAAACCACAATTTCATACGAGTGGATGAGCTTGAACGCGCAATTCATTCAACGTTCCTACGTCTGCTAATAGAAAAATGTAATATAGACCCCTGTGGGTATCATGAAGCAGTCGGAATAAAGATTATCTGCAACAAGCTTACTACAATACAAGTGCTTAACCATTGAGCCCAAGTGGACAATGCTGCATCTCTTATTGAACAACTCTCCTATTACCAACACCATGTAAAAAATGTGTACAGTGCACTAAATAATAAATACAAATCATAATTAAAAAACAAAGCGAGGGGGATTGCTGCTGTTGTACTACATTATTTGTCTACACTATACAAGTCTTTAAAGATGTGTGATTAAATCTTCTTCCATATTAAGACCTATGGGGGTACGCGTATTGAGTGCAAGAATATAACATGATTCAAGTTTCCTCAGTTTTTTCTCTCGATTGCCCCCTCTGACATTTGGCGGTATACAATCAATAACAAAATACATTAAACCTTTCTCATTTTTCTCATGGTGAGATTCAAAATGTCGTGCCACAGGGTATTACTTGTCCCCATTTCTGATTGCCCTAAGGTGTTGCAGGACCCTCTTATGGACCGGATGAATCGTGCTGCCCACGTACCTCATGCCACACGGGCATTGCAGGACGTAGACAGCATAGTCTGTTTTACAAGAATAGCAACCTTTAATTTTCTTTATTCTTTTTGAAAGGCCTAGTGTATAGGAAGCGGTGTTCTTGCCATAGCTGCAGGCCTTACATTTGGTACATTTCATAAAACCTTCTCTTCTCGTTAACCAGGTGCTCCCTGTTGTACCCTGTCTCTTTTTGGTTATCATGTTGGTGACTAGCATCTGTTTAAAGGAACGAGCTTTCCTAAATGTCATCGCTGGTTGTTTCTGGACAAGTTTACCCAGAAGGGGATCATTTCGAATTAGGTGCCAATGTTTAGAGAGAATACTCCTTACTTGCCCATGGCTTTTGTTAAAGGAAGTAATCATTCTTATTTGATTATTTTTGCATTGTTGTCGATCGATTATACCGCTACTATCCTTTAAGAGAATATCCTCTCTAGTTCTTTTTTTGGCTCTTGTTATGGCATTCTCGATGACCTCGTCTGCATACCCTCTTGCTTTAAAGCGATTATGCATGCAGGTAAGTTCTTGTTCGATCACTGCCTCTTCACTACAATTGCGTATTGTTCTTAGACTCTCACCATACGGGATACTTCTGATAAGACTACAGGGATGGAAACTCGTTGCATGTAGCAATGTGTTGCTAGAAGTAGGTTTCCTATATAGCTTCGTATGGACTTTCAACTCTTTGATGTAAATCGTTAAGTCTAAGAAATTCACTGTAGTTTTGCTGACTGTGCTGGTAAATTTCAAATTTAGGTCATTGATTTGCAATTTATCAATGAAATTTTGAGCTGTCAGTTCCGGCCCTTTCCAAATAATAAAAAGGTCGTCGATATATCGACTCCAAAGCAGCACATTTTCCTCCCATTCTCTCTGAAGGGGGGTCCCAAAACGCGTTTTCCCCATGCATTTTCCCATAGGACCTTTAGTCGAAGGTACAGCCCGAACGGCTGAACAGAATTACTTGAAATTTGGCAGAGAGGTAGTCCTCAGGTCAGGGATGTGCCTTTTGCATATATGGAGTCAATCTGTTCAGTAGTTCCTGAGAAAATTGCAGTTAAAAGCACATACATATCTATAGCCGCGCACCGTGCGCGCACCCTAACGTGCGCGAGCATAATTCTGATTGGTTGTTACATGTCAGTCAACGTTCGAATCGGTCGAAATCAGGAAGTGTCGTCCGCCATTTTGTTTGTTTTCAGTGCGAGAGTGGAAAAGGAAGGTGGCGAACGTGAAAAGGGGGCAGGGTAGAGAATTCCTGACCCCCTAGCCTTTGTCAGGGGGTCCCTGAAGGACCCCGAAGGCAGAAAAAAACATTTACATTTTTTTTTTTTAAAGTAGTTTATTGAAAAATAAATATATAAAAAAAATAATAATACATACATGACTTAGCATTTAAAAAACCGTACAAATTCACTGAAAAAACCATAGGTTTCACATACAATATAGTTAGGAATTAGCATTTAAAAAACCTTGCAAATTCACTTAAAAAACCATAGGTTTCACACATGTTATAGTTAGGTGGATATTTCACTCGTAAAAAACCAATGAAATTCCACCGTTATAGTTAGTTCAGATAACTATAACTCGCGCGACCGCCACTCTATCACAAGGATGATGTCATCAGTGATATCAAGAGTGATGCCACTGACCATGTCATGAGTGATGTAATATGTGACGTCATGAGCAGAGGATTGCGGGCGCACGAGTAATAGTGGTATATGTTTTTTTAAGTGAATTTGCAAGCTTTTTTAAATGCTAATTCCTAACTATAACGTGTGTGAAACCTATGGTTTTTTCAGTGAATATATATATATATATATACACCAGTTGTATAAGGTGCGCTGACCAAGAATATTCCCTTATCTGAAATATTGCCTTTATAAAGAAAGTTCTAACTGCTTTTTCTTCTGTAAATAGTATTTTTTCTACATAGACAATGACAGAAAAGAATGATAGTTTTCCCTCTGGTCATGGAGGCAATTTATGAGCTGACGTGATGAGTGCGCCCTGCTCTGCTAAGCCTGAGAAGGCCATGATCTGCATTCTAGCTAATCAGGATGCCTCGCTTCGTCTCTCTTTTGTCAGCCTACAAAAGCTCATGTCAGAAAAGCTTTCAGAAGCAATCAGTCCACAGAGGGTAGCATTAACAGGAAAGCAAATGAGCTAGTCCTGCATTCTAATTCAAATTCTAATACTTTACATTGAAAAACAAGGGTGCAGCATTTGCAGTAATTTTAGATATACACAAATTTCACATTTAGACTTTGTTCCTCCTCAACAAACCTGCCGGACTTGTCTTCATTTTTGGTTGATACTTCTCAGCGGTTAATGCAGCAGAGATGCGCTTGACTTGGCAATGCTGCGCTTACTAGCTGTATTGTCATCAATTATTTGCAATGCCAACCATCTGGCCTACCAGTAAAATTTACTGTTGGCACGTGAAAGTGTCATAATTACAGGCATCCTAAATTGTGAGCAGGAATTATAGCTGATTTAACTCTGTACAAAAATGCATAATATGTCCTGCGTCCGTAGCATGGAATTCACCTTGCTAACAGATAATTACAGCTGTCTGTTGGCAGACACTAAAAACCGACAACTCAGTGGGAGCCTTGACAGTGCAGGGCCATCAGAAGGAAGGGCAGCCTAAACTGTTTTCTATAGGCCTGTAGTAAGCCACTGGCTTCCCCAAAGTGCTCCCTGACCCATGAAGCCACTCTCACGTAACCCTATGGCAAGGAACATCTAAAGGGTATAAAGAAAGGAGACGAGGACTGCTCAAGCCCTGATTCATATCCAGTAACAGAATGTGCATGAGTATTATTTGTCAAGACTGAGCACCCAGCCCTAACAAGGGTTGGAGGATGACATCGTATCCTACTCCACACTGGCGAGGAGGAAGTGAGTGCTCCCTCTCAAACCCAAGAATCTCAGCGCGTCCATGCCGGTTGTGTTGGAGCAACTGCCCCGCCCCAATGCCTTCTCTCTCTGCACAGCCGAGGTGTGGGTGAGCCTCAATTGAGGGACCTTATGCCTGCACACAGTCCGAATCCTGGTCCTGCACATCAGTGCCCCTAGTGATAGCCGTGTTGTGTTCCGACAGATTAGAAGGCAGAGCCACTGCAGATCGGGGAGAAGTGAGACATCATGCACTCATATGCAAATTGGCAACCACTTGCACTGATGATTATAAGACAAGCAAAATTTGTGCCCAACTAATAGTGAGCTGCAAGTCAGTGATGCTGAGTGGCCTAATAATGCAAATACCTAGTATCAGTCTCGGGAACCTTCTGATCCTTGCGCGTTCGCATGATCTATCAATGTCTTGGCCAGCAGAAATGAAAATGGAGCTAGCAACTAACCAAGCCATGCTCCAATTGGGGGTAACTACCTAATGTCAAGACATAGAACGTCTACACTACTCAGAGCCGGCCTACCACGAGACAAGCAGGAGTTGCCGACTGCAATGCCGAAACATGATGCAGGAAGTGTGGAAGAGAGGAACACCCATTGGATAGCTGATCCGCCTAAGTTAAGAACTTTTCCAGCTGTGGCTTATCGAACCATTTTAAGAGGGTTTACCATGGTAGGCATAAAGGGTGAAGAATTAGAGGGAAGACCACACCGCAAAGGGCAATTAACAACCTCTCTCTTAAGGATGACAACAGGCGCATCTCCAGAAGCCACACCTCATGTGCGCACAGTGATCCTGAGGAGGAACTTTCAGATAAGGAAGATGTGCTCCTAATATCTTACACTGCAGCAGCAAAAAGAGGCCGGTGGCCCACCCACTGTGTGAGATGGTGGTGACAGGGACGATTATCAAAGCATTGATTGGCATGGGGGCATCCGTGACTGGCATGAGCATAAAACAATTCCATCGTTGAAATCTGTTACCGGTCCTGTAACTGACCAAGACAAAGATCAATTATGGCAGCCAACAGCCACTCCTGCTAGCAGGGGTGATCAATGTGGTGGTGCAGAATGGCGGCAAAGAAGCACTGGCCAAATTCCACAATGCCAATGAAGGGGCAGAAATGCTTCTGGGATACAACACTGCCTAAAGACCTCAAATTAGTCTTCTTTACACGAACAATCCACACCATGCAGGTAGAACACGTCTTGGGGCTGTTTCATGAAACTTTGCCAAGGACCTGGATGATTAAAGGGACCCTCAGTAAAGCTTCCCATGGATAAATCAGTACAACCCACAACTCTCCAGGACCACAGACTACCATTGCACTTACGGTCACTGGTAGAGTAGGAACTCGAAAAACTTGAACGCCTCAATGGCGTCGAGAAGGTATCTTACCCCAATTCATGGGTCTATCCAATTGTTATTGCAGGGAAGTCCAAATGACAGGAGCAATCAGGTTGTGCAGTGATTTGTGCCTCCCCAATTGAGCCATTAAGAGGGAAAGGCGCATCAGCCCCACTATTGGATGACATCATTGTTGACCTTTAAGGAGTTCAGTTATTCTCCAAACTGGAGTTTAACACGGACTACCTCCATTTAATGCTAGACAGGGAGAACCTTTATATCACAACCTTCTCGACACACCTAGGCTTAAGACAATGCAAGTGACTCAATGTTGGTATTTCTTTGGCAGCAGAGGTGTTTCAAAACACTTTCTGAGAGGCACTCTCTGGCCTATAAAGGGTAATGAATATCATTGACGATATTCTCATCTACTTCACCATCCTCAAACACCCTCACAACTGACTATGAGCTGCACAGTAGTGACTCAGTGATCACAACTTTACCCTACACTGGTAAAAATGATCCTTCTTTTAATTGCAAATTGAGTTTTTTGACCATGTATTTACGAAGGGTGGACTCAAGGTGGATCCCAGGAAATCGGATGGGATCCAACAGGGACCCACTCCTCGCAACGGCAGAGAGGTGTGCAGCTTCCTGGCCATGGCCACATACAGTTGTCACTTCTTCCCAAGTCAAACAACACTCTATGAACTGCTAAGGATCCTACGAAGGCAGACGTGAAGTGGATGTGGGACCACAAGGAAGCTGAAGCTTTCAAAAATGTCAAGCAATGTCCTGCTGAATAATGCCACGATGGCCTAATCTGCCTGTGAAACAGCAGCATAACTATTCATGGAAGCCAGTCCAGGATGGCAAGGGGCAGTGATGGCACAAGAGAGAGAACAGGGTCAGTGGGCCCCCATCGCATTTGCCAACTGGGTGCTCATCGCAACCAAGACTACTACCCACAAGTTGAGAGAGAGGCACTTGCGATAAAAAGGGGGTACATACACTCTGAACTCTACCTGCGTGGGTGCAAATTCAAAGTAGCTATGGACAATCATCCACTGTTTGGTGAGACTACTCTGCACCCCCTCCCCCCCTTTGCATCGAAAGGTGGGCAGTGCATCTACAGCAATACCAGTTCACTGTTGGGTATTGGCCCAGAGCAAAGAACTCCACAGACTTCCTGTCTCGGCACCCAGCAGTCCAGGAGATAAGCAAGAACATCACAGATTCAAGGACTTAAGACTACATTCAGATGGTTAGCAGAACAGCATGCCCGAAGGCGCAGTCTGGGCAGGAGATCAGCCATGTTATTCTAAGAGATGTAGCACTTCAAAAGACCATCACCACCCTCCAAGGAAGAATGTGTAAAACATTCCTGAGGGATGCCAATCAGTGGATACCCACCCATAAAGATCACCTTCTCCAGCTGTGGGGGATTCGGAATGAGCTCAGTGTGAGCCCAGATAGACTACTTCTATGCGGGCACCATATTGTCATACTAGCAGCGCTGTGCAAGAGAGCAATCAAACTAACACATGCTAGTCGACAGGGAGCGGCAAAGATGAAAGCCCATTTGCAGAAAAAGATGCGGTTCCTCGGACATAACACAGCAGTTGATGACAAAGGGAAGAACTCCCGGGCCAGACATTTGATTAGTGGAGCTGCAGCCATGGCACCGGTGGCCATAGCAGGTTGCGCAACACCCTGGACCAAATTCAGCCTCGATTTTGGCAGCTTCCAGTATGGGTACGGTACCTGATAATGGTGCTGGTCAACTGTACTCAAAGTACCCGGTGGTAGAACTGACAGAATAACACCTCTCTGCAAGATCAGTCCTGTCCTTGAGAATTTCTTTATGGTGTTGGACATCCCAGAGGAGAAACGGGCCAACAATGGAACAGAGTTCACTGAGTTTGTGGAGTGTCTTTGTGCCCGACACAGGAATATAAAGCCTCAGTGTCCCCAAGCCAATGGCAATGTTGATCGATTCATGTGCACACTAAACAAGGCGATGCTTGTGGCAGTGGGTGAAGGGGTCAACCTAGAAGTAAGTCTGCACAGATTCCTGCAGGCGTACTGGAGCACCCCAGTGCTTGCCTTGGGCCCTGATTCCAAAGGGAGCTGGTTGTGGCACCATCCCTACCAGCCAAGGATAGAAAGCACCAGTGCATGACCCTGCTGGGTTGCAAAATTGAAGTAGGAAAAACGATGACAGAGCAAGCTGCTATGGGGAGACTGTGTGTTAATCCTGAACAGGTACCTGGCATGGAAATTCCGCAGAGCCCCCAAATGTAGAATAGTGCCTTATTTGAGCCAGTGGTTTCCGGTACTCGGCACCGGCACTTTATTGTCAGGACCAGTACCTATGACAGTCTGCCACATGTTGGTGCGATTTTTTTCATTCAGTGATAAGCACACCAACTGTTGTTTATGAATTCAATATAGTTTAAGAATGACTAATACCTGCTGGCAAAGCCATTCTTTTAACTTTGAGGTCCTGAAATTGTCCGAATTGTCACACTTGTAGAAGTGTGACGTATTATTTATGTTGTTACAGTAGTTGGCAGTAGCAATGGGCAGCAGTGGAAATGGCCTGATGACTAGAGCCCTGTCACTTATTTCTTTTACAAATTAAGCACTGTATGAGTGAGGACTTTGGAGGGTTACAGCAGTCACACTTCAGGCATTTGGAAATTGTGTCAAAACACTCGCCTACTACACCGCTGAGAGATCCCACACAGTTAAATAAACCTTGCATCAAGGGCTACGGCCTGTCTTTGCCCTCTGTGGTGAGAATGTACTGCAAATGAGGCCTTACGTTCACGTAAATCCGTTCATCTTGTGCCACACATATGCTGTGAAACTAATATGTGAAACTAATATGTTCCCTATCCGTGGTCCCTCCGTCGACAGGGGTTGGGCATCAGATAACTGTTACACAATGTGAGGTTATTGACCGATGTGGTGAAACTGGTAGTTCAACTACTCTCCTATTATTGAACATGGGTTATAGTAGTATCGGTGCCTGGTAGGGTTTAAGTCAACACATCTGCCATACACCTGGCACGTACATTTCTTAGGCGTTGTAATGCTGTGTGGCACAAAAGCCAAGCCGCAGATACCGCACGCAGCTGAGTGGGAGGGCCTCAGCAGGCAGGGCTGGAATGTCCTTAAAACTGCGAGTAATTCTAGGTTCCGCCCGAGATCAAGCCGGCGCCAGCAGAAATCAGGCGGGAATCCTGCTCCCCGTTTCAGATCTGGCATGAAATGCACTATGTCTAAATCATCCCTACCAGATCTCTCTTTCTCTCCAATCCCAAGCAACAACATTTTTGAGGTGTTACTCCCGTGTGCACATGCTGCCCAAGGTATTAAAGCATTGCACATGACACCAGGTGTGTTGCAGATGGAACCATTCATACGGTTGGTACGGGGGATTGCGTGCCCGAATGTAAAACGAAACAAGTTGCAGTGCCGCCCAGTGGCAGGAACACTTCCTGGAGAAAGACCGAAGCATCTGTTTGGGTACTTCCTGTCTGCATATAAAGCTCAAACCACCAACTAAGAACGAGCTGACCGCCATCTAGCTGGTTCCCGCTCAGAGCCCCCCCCTTTGCCTTGGAGCCCCATAAACACAGACCTTCGTTACACCACCAATTAAGATCTGGCCCCACTGGCCATTACTGCACCACCTCGCCCGCTGCGACAAGAAAACGAGCCAGCCAGCATAACCTTTGAACGAGTCAAAGAGATGCACGTTCAATACTCATGGAAGGTGAAAGGGTACTCAAATGTGTATTAGCGGAACCAGGGACCACTCGCAGCCCCACAAGCACAACAGTAAACAGCAAGCAGCTGAGGTAGGAAGAGCCTCAGCAGGCAGAGAAGGCCAGCCCCTTAACAGGATTTATGATCCAATTTCAGATCTTTCATGCCTTCTTTGGCCGAATCCTACATGGGTTAGATCTAATAATAAGGAAGAGACCCATTTCAATTTTAGATTATACAGCAGCAGCTCACTAATATTATTGCCATCTTTGTCACCCCCACCCATTTTTGCTTGTGAGGTCCTGTTTATGATAAAGAAAATTGTTTTATGCTGTTGCTGATAACATATCTCTACAAAATGTCTTTAATAGACTCCCAGACATCACCTATAATATTAAATTAAAGGAAACACGGGAACACTCTGAATTTCCTCTCAAGGACCTGTCCTAGAGCGCGACTTCACTGTAGGGACTACAGTGCATGGCCCAAATGCCTGAGAAGAGTACTCCGGGAAAAGCACAAGACCTCAACTTACTCTGAATACGCTGTGCCATCAAGAAGCCAAGCAACAACAGCGTTGTCCAGCCATCTCTGCTCCCTTTCACCACTACAATTTCCCCCCAGCAGCACCCAGCCAGAACCAAAATTGGAAGAAAAACGGGTGCCACCGGCACTTCAAAGCCCCTTCCGGTACAATCACCAAACTTCACCCACAGCTGGTATTTAAACCACGCCTCTGCACTGTCTTCCAACTTTACACCAAACAGGAAACACTCCGTGACACGGAGCGGGAGGCCGCCGCACACAGCCCAGCACGCGCCCGGCCCCCTCGGCCTCGTGAGTCTCGAGAAAACCTCAGTGTGGAAAATCCCACCCAAAGAGCAGCAGCAAGGAGATTCCCGCTGCACCACCCCATTCCACCATACCTAGGACAACAAGGAGGCCCCCGGGGGAAGTAAGACCAGCGGTCTAGTCTTCCCCCGGGGAGTTCGCGCAAGGGAAGGACAGGGGAGGAAGGGGTGGGATAAGGGGTGGGGTCGCAGGTAGGAATTAAAAGGGGGAGGAAGAGGAAGTCCTTCCTCTTCCTTTCCCCAGCGCCTCAGGGAGGGTAGTTAGTGGATCGTTGGTGCGCGGAGTGGGGCCTGCGGACGATCAGGGGCGTGTTCTCGAGTCGGGAGCGGAGGTTTCTGTGAGGTAACGAGCGGGTTTCAGGGCGGCCTCGTTTGGCGACGTTTGGCGGCCTGTGGGTGTCGGGTGGAGTCGGCGGGGGCGGAGCAGCGGTTGGCGCGGAGCGCGATTCTCATGGAGTCGGGAGGGGGTCAGGCGCCGGATGAGGCGGCGGTGCGGGCGGCTCTGCAGTTGCTGGGGCGTGCGGGGAGGGCGGACTTGCTGCAGCCGGGTGTCTTAGAGCAGGCATGGGTGGGGATGTCCAGGACTCCGCGTTCGGCGTCCGCGGGGGTTGCAGCGGCCGTTGTGGCCTGCATGGAGGAACCGCCTCCGAAGAAACACGCGGTGGGTGCGCGAGGGGGGGGCAAGAAGGCGGGGCCTGGGGGGAAGCCCGGGGACAGGCGTCTGAGCCTCCCGCCAATGGGTTCTTCGGCTGAGGTGCCTGCGGGGACGGGCGGGGGGGCTGGGGAGGACATGGGTGGGGCTAGGGAGGCGCGCCTGGACCGGGGGGGGGGCCGGGCTGGGGGCAGTGGGGGGGCCTCGTTCCTGGTGGAATATAGTGAGGATAGCGATTTGGATGAGGACCCGGAGGAGCGGGTGGGGGATGATTTTGCCCTGTATCTTTCGGGGAGTGAGTCCGCGGGGGGCGAGGGCGGTGGGTGGGGGGACCAGGGGCCGGACATGGTGGGGGGGGCACGGGGAAGGGTGGGGGGCGGGGGGGTAAGGGCAAGGGCCCGGCGAAGGCAGCGGGGGGGCGGGGGTCGGGGCTTGGGACGCCTGGCCCCTCAGGGGGCGCAGGCCGCGGTCGTGGAGCGCGGGCCGCGGGGGAGGGGCGGTGGGATGACCGTTGGGCGGAGATGTCTTTGGAGGAGCGTATCCGGGAGCAGCGGCGGCTGATTGAGGATACGGAGCGGCGTTGGGAGAAGATGTGCGCGGCCAGGGAGGGGGAGCGGGCGGCGGACCGGGTTGTGGCGCGCGGGGGAGGGGCGGGGCCGGCGAGGGGGCGCGGGCGCTGGGTGTGGCTGGATGAGGCAGGGACGGACTTGACGTCGCAGAGACCTGGTGGCGCTGGGGCCCCCTCGGACTATGCCGGTCACGAGGGGGGGGGGATCCAAGCCAGCGCAGAGTGCTGGCAGAGGCCGGGGTGGGCCGGCGGGGCGCACTACGGCCTCCAGACGCTGGGACGAAGCAGTAGGGGGGTCCGCGGCGGCCTGCCCTCCATCGAGGGAGCGCGCATCATCGGCGCCGGAGTATGAATTTGTCCAGGGAGAGAAAGGAAAAGGAATGAAGCGAGTGGTGCGTGAGGTGCGCATGGAGCCCAGTGAGCCTGTGGTGGTCGAGGAGCTGGATTACGAGTCGGAAAGTGAGGAGTTGGAAGAAGGCGAAGTGCGTGAGGTGATGGGGCCGGTGGCAACGCGGAAGTTTGGTGTTTTCCAGGATGTCAAAGCCAGCTGCAGCAAGGCGCCAGCGGCGAGGGTGTCAGCCCCGGGTCCAGGCGGACGGGCACAGGAGGTGCCACGCACTTTGACAGGTGAGAGCACATGGTGGGGGGCGTGGGGAGAGGGGATCGGGCGGGGGCGGAAGAAGTCTTGTAGGTCTGTGGGGGTGGGGGATGGGTTGGTGAGGGTGGTGGGAGAGTCGGCGCAGCCGAAGGTGCCGGCTAAGGCGGCGGCCCCAGAGGGGGATGAGAAGCGAATGGTGGGAGCTGGAGTTCAGACGGATAAGGCGACGGATGGGAAGGAGGAAGGGGGTGAGAAACATAAGAAGAAGCTGCCTTATATGGGGTTGGCGATGCCCCTGGGGTCCCATCTGTCGGAAAAGACGAGGGGCAGGATTTGGAAACACGAGTATGTGGATGTTTTTAAATTGTTGCATCGGGAGATTCAGGCGAAAGAGGGGTCTAAAGAGGAGGAGTGGGAGTTGACGCGGCGGCCGCGGGTACCGATAACGATGGAAAATTGGACGTCGGCCTTCTTGATTTACGCAAGTATCTATTGCGAGAAGCATCCGGATAGGGCGATTGCGTTGTTCAAATACATGGATATCATCAGAAAAGCGCAGATGCACTTTGGGGGTTTTGCCTGGCTCAGTTACGATGAGGAATTTCGGGCGAGGGTCAGCGTCAACCCTGACAAGCCCTGGGGTGAGGTAGATCAAGAGCTGTGGGTGCAATGGATGGCCTCCACGCAGTCCTCTGCGGCCACCCACACTGCGAGTGGCCTTCCGGTGGCTTATCGGTCTTTTCAGTCCCGTCCCGCCTCGGGGGGGGCGGGGGGGGGAGCTAGTGGAGCTGGGGGTGCGGGAGGGCAGGCTGCCGCTGCTGGCGCAACCGGACAGCCTGCTAAGGGTGGGGGAGCCAACACTGGGGCTTGTTGGAATTTCAACAAGGGATTCTGCTCCCGCCACCCCTGCAGATTTAAGCATGAGTGTTCTAAGTGTGGAGGCAAACACCCGGTCACGCAGTGTTTCACATTGGCCACCCCGTCCGAGCAATGGCGGGTCACAAAGGGACGGGGACAGACTGGGCCAAAGGGCTCCTACACCAGTTAGTGTGGAGGCCATGGGTCCGTGGCTCTCCCGCTACCCTGATCGGGCGGCGGCGCTGCGGCTGTTTTGGGGATTCACAGAGGGGTTTCGAGTGGGGTACCAGGGGCCGAGGGAGTGCAGGTGGGCAGAGAATTTGCGGTCAGCGAAGGAGTTGCCGGGAGTGGTGGAGGCTAAATTGCGCAAGGAGGTGTTGGAGGGGCGCGTGGCCGGCCCGTTTGACACGTGGCCGCTGCCCGAACTCATCATATCCCCTTTGGGGGTGGTTCCGAAAAAGGAACCGGGCGAGTTTCGTTTGATTCACCATTTGTCTTGGCCTGAGGGACGGTCAGTGAATGATTTCATCGCGGAGGAGGATTCCCGGGTGTTGTATGCGTCGGTGGATGATGCGATCGGTTTGGTGCGGCGGTGTGGGCGGGGGGCGGAATTGGCCAAGTGCGACATCAAGTCGGCATTCCGCCATCTGCCGATTCACCCGGAGGATTTCTCGTTGCTGGGCATGCAGTTCGGGGGGGCCATCTTTGTGGACAAGGTTTTGCCCATGGGGTGCGCGATCTCCTGCGCTCTGTTCGAGACTTTCAGTTCCTTTTTGCAGTGGGCCTTCACTGACAGGGCGGGGCACCGGCTGGTGTCCCACTACTTGGATGATTTCTTGTTTGTAGGCCGTGGTCAGTCGGGGGAGTGCGGGGCGGCTTTGGGCCATTTCCAGAGGATGGCGGGGGAGTTTGGTGTGCCGTTGGCGCCGGAGAAGACGGCTGGGCCCAGTTGTTGTCTGGCGTTTCTGGGGATTGAATTGGATTCAGTGGAGTGGATGGCGCGCCTCCCCCAGCAGAAGGTGTTGGAGATGCAGGACTGTCTGAGCCAAGTGGTGGGGCAACGGAAGATTGATTTGAGGTCTGTCCAGCGTTTGTTGGGCTTGCTGAACTTTGCGTGCAGAGTGGTGCGGGCGGGCAGGACGTTTTGCAGGCGGCTGGGGCTGGCCATGTCAGGGGCAGTGTTGCCCCACCACAGGGTACGAATTTCGGTGGGTGTCCGGGCGGATCTGCGAGTGTGGCAGGGATTCTTGAGGGACTTCAATGGGGTCTCCTTGGACTTTGCAGATGACAACATGGTGTGGCAGGTGCAGATTTTTTCGGATGCGGCTGGGGCGCGCGGCTTTGGTGTTTTCTGGGATGGCCGGTGGTGTGCAGAGCAGTGGCCGGCGCACTGGTTGGCACAGGGCAGGAGCATTGCGTTTCTGGAGTTCTTTCCGCTGCTGGTGGCGCTGCAGGTGTGGGGGCAGCAATTCCGGAACCGATCGGTGCTTTTTCATGTAGATAACCGGACGGTGGTGGATTTGGTGAACCATCAGAGGGCGAGGGACCTGCCGGTGCTGCGCTTGCTGCAAAGTTTCATGCTGCTGTGCTTGCGCTTGAATGTGCTGTTTCGCGTGAAACATGTGCCGGGCGTTAGCAATGACATCGCGGATGCATTGTCTCGTTCGCAGTGGCAGCATTTCCGAAGGTTGGCACCCGGAGCGGACTTTGCCAAGACCAAGGTGCCGGAGGGTATCTGGAGCTGGGGGGAGTGAGAGTGGTGAATCTGGTGGAGCAGTCTGTTGCCGAGTCTACACGGCGGACGTATCGTCTGGCATGGGTGGAGTTGGGGGTGTTCTTGGGTTGGTCGCGGGATGAGTGGCGGATGTCTCAGGGTGAGTGTGAGGCTGGTGTCGTGCGCTATGTTTTGCACTGCATGGATCGGGGATTGTCGTCAGTGACGATTGCAGGGAAGTTGGCGGGGATTTCTTTCTATGGGAAGCTCTATCTGGGTTTTGATCCGGCCAAGGGTGAGTTGCTGAGCAGGATGCTGAAGGGCTGGACCAGGGAGCGGGGAGGGCGGGGGGAGCGCCGTTGCGCCAGGCGATCACTTTTGACCTGTTGGTGGATGTGTTGGGGGAGTTGGGTTTTCTGTGTTACGATCGGTATGAGTTGGCGTTGTTCCGCCTATGTATGACGTGGATGTTCTTTGGGGCTTTTCGGGTTTCGGAGTTGCTGGGGGGTAGGGGGGGGTTGGGGATGAGTTTTGAGGATGTACGTTTGGACGAGGGGCGCCTGGGGATATGGCTGGGGCGTTCCAAGACAGATCAGGTTG
The DNA here is from genome assembly GCF_964204655.1 of Triturus cristatus. NCBI lineage: Eukaryota > Metazoa > Chordata > Amphibia > Caudata > Salamandridae > Triturus > Triturus cristatus. Next base: position 887,287,033 of record NC_140583.1, read on the forward strand.
GCAGAGGCACGTGGGTGTGGCTGAATGAGTCTGGGGAGTTGGCAGTGTGCCCGGTGCGAGAGTGGAGCAGTTTTTGCGGGCAGTGCGGCCGTTTGGCGGGGGAGATTTTCTGTCATACTTCTGGACAAAGGGTCACGGCCTACCAATTATTGGCGGTCATGCGCATGGCGTTGCGGCGCTTAGGTAGGGACCCGGCGGGGTATGGGACTCATTCTTTCCGGATCGGCGCGGCGACGGCGGCGGCACGGCTGGGTTGGTCCTGGGATAAGATCAGGAGGATCGGTAGATGGCGTTCGCGCTGCTGCGAGCGGTACGTTAGGAAGTAGGGCGGAGGGGTGCGCGGCGGCTGTGTGAGCGTTTTGCGTGACCTTTCTCGTTTCTAATGCTCCTTTTTTCTTCGTAGGTTGTGTTGGGGGTCCTGGAGCCAAGACGGTTACCTGGATAGTGGGGCATTCATTTGTGCATTGGGCTGCCAAGTTTTCTGACAGGCAGGTGTACGGGCGTAGCCTGGGCCTGAGAAGCTGCAGTCATGAGGTTTTCTGGTGGGGTAGGAGTGGAATGCGCTGGGGGGAACTTTTGCCTTGGCTCACGAAGAAGGTCTCGCAGCAAGGATGTCCGGATCTGCTTGTCATTCACCTGGGAGAGAACGATCTGGTGCGGCAATCGGCGGTGTCCTTGATTTATTTGATGCAGCGGGACTTGGCAGCGATCAAACGCAATCTGGCTGGCGCTTGTATTGTGTGGACAGAGTTCATTCCCAGAAAGTTTTGGAGGGGGGCGTTGAAGCCCGCTGCGGTGGAACGCGCCCGCAGAAAATTAAATAGGGCGATGAGAGTTTTTTGTGAGGACTGTGGGATCAAGGTGCTGGCGCTCGAGGAGCCTTTGCTTTTCCGGGATGATGGCGTGCACCTTTCGCACATGGGAAACGCTTATTATATGATGGAGATGAGGGATTTTATCAGTGGGCTGTGGAATGAGTCGATCTGGTGTATAAGGAGGTGAGGGCGAAAGGTGCACTTGTGTGGGGTGGGGCAGGTAACCGCCCTCCGGGGGTTCCCTGGTTGGCGGATTGGGGAGGGGGGAGGAGTCCATGACGGGCATACTCACCCTTCCGGGGAGGGGGATACTGGGGAAACGTGGGGGTGCGTCAGAGCAGTGGACGACGAATGGAGATGATGGTGGAGTTTTGGAAGAGAAGTGAGGAAGCAAATGGAAGTGAGAAGGTTGCGGTGTGAAGTGGGGATGGAGTAGTTGGAGTCTTGGAGAGTATGGGTAGTGAGGAATGTTGCTGTTGGGGATTGTTGGGGTTTTGTGTTATGTTTCTGGTTATGGTTGTCCAACCCTGTCCTAATAAAATGGCCTTTTACGCTAAATACCTTGCGTGGACTGATTATTGCGCGAGGAGGCCCCCGGGGTAAGTAAGACCAGCGGTCTAGTCTTCCCCCGGGGAGTTCGCGCAAGGGAAGGACAGGGGAGGAAGGGGTGGGATAAGGGGTGGGGTCGCAGGTAGGAATTAAAAGGGGGAGGAAGAGGAAGTCCTTCCTCTTCCTTTCCCCAGCGCCTCAGGGAGGGTAGTTAGTGGATCGTTGGCCACCCGCCCACCCGGCAATTACATGACTAGTTGGGGAGGTCATGTTCTTTCAGCGTGCCAGTTTAGGACGGGTTGTGTGTGTGGGGCGGATTGGGGAGGGGGGAGGAGTCCATGACGGGCATACTCACCCTTCCGGGGAGGGGGATACTGGGGAAACGTGGGGGTGCGTCAGAGCAGTGGACGACGAATGGAGATGATGGTGGAGTTTTGGAAGAGAAGTGAGGAAGCGAATGGAAGTGAGAAGGTTGCGGTGTGAAGTGGGGATGGAGTAGTTGGAGTCTTGGAGAGTATGGGTAGTGAGGAATGTTGCTGTTGGGGATTGTTGGGGTTTTGTGTTATGTTTCTGGTTATGGTTGTCCAACCCTGTCCTAATAAAATGGCCTTTTACGCTAAATACCTTGCGTGGACTGATTATTGCGCGACACCCTATATATAAAATACTGGGAGCAACGGGCCCCACTGCACCCTGCACACCACATGCACAGATGCCCGACACCAGTGATGAGCCATCTTGCACCTCGTCAATCTTTGCACCCACGTCAGATCTGAAATCGGTGAAAAATACCCCATCAGACGAAAAAAGGGCGCCTTCAAAGAGGTGTTACATGTAGCTAATATCGGTCGCAATGGACAATTACATCTGCATTTGGCTCCTTTGGCCATACAAGCGTTTTTTTAAATAGTGAGGTTAACAGGACGTTTCGCTCCGACCGCGTGTTGAAGGGCAGCTGTACAGACTAATCCAAATTGGAGATAAAACGAGTGCGCTGCACAGAAGCACACCAGCGCGGACCACTGCTGGTTATGATAGACAGTAAGGTAAGCCAATGGGGGGCCTAATGGCAGGCCGTATAGGGGGGACTGGGGGCCTTGCAAACTACCAACTGTACCTTCATGCCCAGCTGACCCTCGGCATGCTGCCCAGGTGTCCGAAAAACACTTCGGGCCCTGGCCTGACCAGGCCGCAGGACACCACAAACCCCTCGCCAGCCGGGAAACCTACCTCAATCAGGCCGGCCCCAACTCCCACACATAATTGTATCAGGGAACCCTGGACACCCTCTGCCCCCAGTCCTCCAACTACAAGAAGATTTTTCTGCCTGGGCAAAGGACCCTCCTGGCCCGCACTAACATTCAACGCCATCGTGATGACGACCCCGTGAGGCTGGACAGCGTGTCTAGGCAGTCCGGGGTCTGTATGGGACAAACCTGTGACCCAGTCGATACCCAGCCCACCTCACGAAGTGCTCGTCTGGCCCGCCTCATTTGCTATTTGCAGACTGATCTTCGGAGCACTGCCACGCCGGCCAATACAACTCTCGCTCTGTGACTGCCCCCTCCCCAAGCTATGCCAGAAGCTGAGCCTGACCAGGCCGTGGGCCCATGCTACTTTCCCCACACAGAACACACCACCAGGACAGGGGGCTGGGGACCTCATGAGCCCCGAACCCCTGCCCAGCACGACCCAGCTCAAACACGCGGTCGGGCCAGAGCAGCATGGGAAATACTAGGAAGGGGGGCGAAAATGCCCACACACTCACCGGACCAAACCGAACGCCAGACCAAGATACGACGGCGTCACCAAGATGAACCAATTCGCGTCAGGGGTGAGGAGAAAAGACGGCGTGTTCGGGTGCACGAAAGAGGACGACAAGATGGTGGGAGAGGCCTATATACCTCTCCCTCTGTCCTCGCGCCCAGGAAGTGACGCTCGCCTAGCGCGCCGCGACAAGGCTGGGGGGACTCCTCCCTGAGTCCCTGCCCCTAATGGGGTGTGGGGTGCCCAGATGGTACTAGAGGGCTGCCCTCTTCAGTGGCCCCCTGCAGGGGCCTCGGACAGCCGCATACTACCCTTACCCTCTAGGAAGGAAGCTTGCACTACTGCTAAGGATGCATATGCGCTGTGTCTGTGTTAAAGTTAGACTGTGGATTAAAAAACACTACATTTTCTGTGTGTATGGGAAATATGATTGCCTTGTTTTAGCGGTTACCTCAGTGCATAAAGCTGATCTCTGTGCAGTGCATGTTCTGTTTGTGTTTGGGATACTATCGGTGCTGAACCGCTGCCTCTTGTGAGACAAACCGGCCACGGTGAGGCCCGTGTTATACATGTTCTGTGTATGAGGGAAGCAGACGCTTTACTGTTGCTACCTTTCTGCACCTGTTCTAGGTATGTGAGGGAAGCTTGACTGCAACGGTGTGCACTGTACCCATTCTGAGTGGGGTGGAAACGTGAACAGCAGATGTCCATTGTGTGTACCTGCTCTCTGTATTACAGCGACAGTCATTGGTCTGCTACTGTCCATTCTAAACCTCTTCTAAAGCCTTGCACTGTTGGTGTTTGCATTGTGTCTTTTCTGAATTTGGAACAGTTGTATTACTATTTCCTGCGCATGTGCCCTCACCTGTGATGTAACTGCGTTGCTTGCTTTAGTGAGGTTAGTGTTGCACCTTTGCTGACCCTGTTCTGCCCCCGTTACGTTCGGTTCTGTTCGGTGAGATTGTTGCTCATCACCAATTCCAGTCAGCTGTCTCACAGCAACATTCTAAGATGACAGTTGGAAGCTGAGAAGGTTCCAAACAGATAATGAGGCGAAGGGAGGCAGGGAGGAAGAAGGGAGAATGGAATGTGGGAGGAAATGGTACAGTGCAGGTAGGAGAATAGGAGCAAGCAACACACTGATGAAAAGTGAACTCCTAATAGCTAGAAGTAAAAGGAGAAGTTTCACAACATGCTACTCCGATGTTTTCTGATAGGTTCATACCTCTTCTCTGTGTGAAGGAATCCTACACTGTTGCTCCAGTGTTGTGCGGGTTCTCTGTGAGAAGCTTGCGCTGTTGCTGTGTGCTGTACCCTACCTGCTGCTCTTCATGCTGTGTCAGTTCTTTGTGTAAGGAGGCTTGCATGGCTGCTCTTGTATGATACATGTTATGTTTCTAATGAAGCACGTACATTTTAATTATTAATTGGAGTATATTATTGCATCCAATGCTTTATGTATATGTGTACAACATATTCTTTATGTATCTCTTGCATGTTCACTGTCGGACAATGGGACATCCATGCCTCTCACTCTTTCTCTCTTTCACTTGCTCTGTCTCTTTTTGTTCCTCTTTCCGCCTACACATTTGTCTCAGTGTATCACCTACCCTTGCTCTCTTGTTTTCTTGCACATCTCTTTTTATATCTTTCTTTCTCTCTTCCCCTATCCCACCACCTCATCCACCACCCCCTTATCTCCGTCTCTCTTTACCTCTTGTGTTTGTCTAATTCATGGTACCCACTTCTGGTGTAATGCATACGGATCACCTCACCCGTCTTAGAGTGGTGACAAGCGCCCTGGGAAGACTCGCCCACTCGCCAGCCTACCTACTTCGCCACTGAAGGCCAGGTGCATTGCTTCCATTGGTGAAGCGAGTGCAGTGGCACAGGGGCCTAGAGGCTCTAAGTGGCCCATTGAACCCTGATTATTGCAGTATTTCACAGTTCAAGCAGCTGCCTGGGGCACATTACCTTCTGTGCACTAGGGTCCGTGAGACACTGGTGAAGCTACTGCCTGATCCACCTTGTTGCTGTGGGGGACAGTCGCTAGCTGCAGGGGCATATGTATTAAAGTTTTGAGTCACCCATGCACCACGCTAGATAACACAAGGGCTATGCAAACCCTTGATGAGATTTACCAAGCCACACAAGGCAACATTGCATGGTCCTGATCGGAGGCCCAACTAGAGCCAAATTTGGTGGGGGGGGGGATGGGTTGAGAGGGGGAGGGTGTAATTCTTCAAGCAATAGGCAGAGTAGAGATGCTAGGGCTCTAAGAAGTGGTGAAAAAACAACAAAGCCGCATTAATGAAGCATTCTATTTTCAGCGATTTCGCTTGATAATGCAAAAATACATTTGCATTTAAAAAAGCCTAATGTATTCTGACTTTCAGAAAATGTAAATCCTCCGAAAAGGTTAACATAGGGGTTATTATTGTGACCATGTCATGAGATTTGAAAGGAAGTCAACAGAACTATTTGTCTAGGTTTCATGCTGTAAACCAGGAACTAAGAAAGGGAGCTGAAAAAAAATCAAATCATAATGTAGAAATGTCGAAAAATAATGTGAACCAAATGTCATATCTGAAAATCATCTATCTGAGCCTCTGTTTCTTGTGCTCAAGCAATAGTTACAAATTTAAACAATAACACATTTTTCATTTACTGTCACCCATGCCTGAGTTTTCATGATTCTGTTGTACTCGGCAGCTTCTTAATGGGCCACAAAGGAAAACCAATTAAGGACCAGTGTGAAATCGCATTCTGTGCAAATGATCCATGGAGCTTAGATAAGATGCATTCCTGGAAATTATCATTCTTTTTTTGGCAGATGCGATCTGCAGAAGCTAAACTTTACTAAATCAATTGTATGAAATGCCTCTGCTAAGGCATCTGCTTAGATGTGTGAAGAAAGGGGTGGCAGTGCTCCAATTACGTGCTGTCTCCAACAAGAGCTGGCTGGCAAAAGTATAATCACGTTTAAATTACCACGGGTCTCAAAAGTTAGTATTCACAGAGTGGGTAAGAGAAGCATGTGACAAAGCCCACTTTCAAAAGTTTAGGGTGCTGGTTATATTATCTACTGGCAGTCGCCAGTAGATAGTTATAGTTAGGACCTATTTTCCATAGGAAATCCGCAACATTCTATTCCCAATAAGTCTGGCGGCAATTGACGAATCTTCGCGAAATTTTCCAAACTTTTGGCCAGCTCCGCTCCGCTCCTACCCTGAATGGTGGTGATTCGTCAAGCGGGGGCCGAGAAAAAAGGGGGGTCCCAAACGCATTTTCCCCATGCAATTTCCCATAGGATCTGTTGTCGCAGCTACAGCCCGAACTGCTGAACGGAATTACACCAAATTTGGCAAAGAGGTAGTACTCAGTTCAGACTCGTGCCTTTTGCTTAAATGGTGTAAATCCGTTCAGTAGTTCCTGAGAAAATTAGGGTAAAAAAGTTAGTGATATCTATGGCCGGGGAGGATCCGCGCACCCTCCCCGAACCCTCCTGAGCACGAGCTGAATGCTAATTGGCTGCCAAGACGCTGAATCAGGAAGTATTAGCAGTCATCTTGTGCCTCTGTAGAACCGAGGCACAAGAAAAACAAAAAAAAAGGCGCAAAACGGTGGCAGGGTAGAAACACTCTGACCCCCTAGGCCTGCTCAGGGGGTCCCACAAGGACCCCCAAGGCCCAAAAAAGTATTATTTTTTTTAAAAAATCATAGGGTCCGCACAACCTGCTAACGAAAAAAAAAACGAAGCGCGGGCTCCCGCGCTTCGTTTTGATTTAGCCCCCGGGGGGGCCAAGTCCCGGGGGCAATATGGTATTATAATGGAGGGCCCAGAGGGGCCCAACAGCCCCGGGGACCGCAACCCCCTGGGGCTTTTGTAAAATACGTGGGGGGGCTCTCAGCCCCCCTAGCCCCGGGGACCGCCACCCCCCGGGGCTTCAATTTCTTTGTTGGGGGAGCTCTCAGGCCCCCCCAGCCCCGGGGACCGCCACCCCCGAGGCTTAAAAAATGAATTGGGGGCTCACAGCCCCCCGCGGCCCCGGGGACCGCCACCCACGGGGCTTTTAAAAAAAAATATATACCCTGTGTGGGGGGACTCAAGCCCCCCACATACCCCAGGGACCTCCACCTTTCTGGGGCTTTGAAAGAGGTGGGAGGGGGGCCGCGCGGCCCCCTCCTGGAGACCTCGATGGCCCTGGGGCCCGCCACCCCCCAGGGCCAGCTCCTGCAGTGTCCCGGGGTGCCCACCCCCCGGGACACTGCCGTTTGCAATGACAGGGTGGGAGCCTCGCGGCTCCCACCCTGTCATTGCAACCTCCTTTGCTATTTGGAAGAGAGAGAGTTTCCTGCTCTCTCTTCCAAATAGCAAAGCTGATTGCTTTTCCACATGGGGAGCAGCATGTTAGCTGCTCCCCATGTGGAAAAGCAATGCCGGCGCTCGCAGGAAGCGGGGAGCCGGCTGGGACCGTGGGGGGATTGGGACCCCCCCCCACGGTCCCCAACGAAATGGCCATGCCCCGGGGGATGGGGTCCCGGGGCCATAAGTGGCCCAGAAGGGGGGCCACACGGCCCCCCTCCTAAAAATTATTTTAAAACGGCCCAGGGGGATGGAATGCCCAGGGCCTTAAGTGGACAGAGGAGGGGGGCTACGCAGCCCCCCTCCCTAAAAATACGTTTCTTTTTTTTTTTTTAAAAGGCCCATGCCCCGGGGGATGGGGTCCCGGGGCAGATTAAGGCCTCGGGAGGGGGGCCCCCTCCACAGTATGAAAAAATAAAAATAAATAGGGGGCAGGCCCTGGGGGATGGGGTCCCCAGGGCCAAAAAATAAGAAAAAGAAGGGGGCTACACAGCCCCCCTTCTTAAAAATAATTTTATTTTAAAAAAACGGGATGGGGAGGAGGCCACGCCCCCTCCTTTCATCACTCTACAAATGCGCCCCCTGGCATGTTTGCAGAGAGGGAACAAATTCCCCTTCAATACAAGGGGTCCCTGGGGGGCAACTAGCCCACCAGGAACCTCCAGTATGCACCAGGGGGCTGCATTGCAGAGAGGTGTTCTGAGGCCACGCCCCCTTTTACACCTCTCTGCAACGCAGCTCTGTGGAGCTTAATGGAGGTACCTGGTGGGCTAGTTGGACCCCAGGGGACCTCAGGATTCAAGGGGAGTTAATCTCCCAACTTAAAACGTGTCCATTTTTGAAACGTACAAATATTCCTCTAAAACCAGCCGAACTACAAATTCCGATTTACTCACCTGCTATCAGGAGAGAACCCAGGGCTGCATGTTTTAGCCCAGCACTGACCCTGAAAAGTAATTCTAAGCGTACTTACCAGTAACTTGTATTTCCTTACATAGGAATCCATTGTGTGGTTTTCACCGGAAAAGTTTCTGTCTATTTTCACAAACTAAAAATATTCCTAAAAAATCGTCTGTATGACTTAAACACATTCTTTCAACTGTTTACAGGAGGTTGGCCAGTGCTGGATCCAGGATCCACCACTGAGTAAGAAAAAGTAACAATGACACTACTTACCTGCTAAGTGAATTTTCTGCCATAGGATAACATTGGTGATTATATGGGAAAAAGTTTCTAAGTGTCAACTTTTAAAATTCAATAATATTCCTTAAAAATTACTACTGTAAACAAAGTGCTTTTACTCAACTGTTTACAGGAGATGTCCAAGGACTGAATCTAGGATCCAGTCCTGTTGTTAGAAAAGTAATCCATAAAGTAACTAATTGCATTTAATTAGAAATTCACATTGAACTCAATGTTGCTTTGTGTTTGAAATTGTGTTGCTCATTGCAACAACTGTAACTATTGTACTTAAAAGTCTGTTGCCTATTTGCCAAGTATTTAAACTAAAGTAATTCAGTCTGAGAAAGTATATTTTGTATTGTAATGTATAATGTAATTATAATGTAATTTAAAAAAATATATCTAAACTCAAATAGTTTTAAAAATGTAGTAAATCAGTATACAAAAAATCACTATAACAATTAATACATTAAAAATTGTCATTTACAAAACCTTTGAAATTCACTGAAAAAACCATAGGTTTCAGGCCTGATATAGTTAGAAATTAGCATTTAAATACCTTTGAAATTCACTGAAAAAAACATAGGTTTCAGGGGCCTTATAGTTAGGAATTGTCATTTAAAAAACCTTAGAAATTCACAGCAAAAACGATAGTTCAGGGGCGTTATAATTAGCTGGACATTTCCCTCGTACAAAACCCTAGAAATTCCCCCGTTATAGTTAGTTCAGCTAACTATAACTCACGACCCCGCAATGCACTACTGAGGACGTCACATATTACATCACTCATGACATGGTCAGTGACATCACTGATGACATCTCAAATGACATCACTGATGACATCACCGATGACGTCATCCAGTGAGTCTGTGTTTCTGTAAAGTTTTAATATGTTTAATATATATAGGGAAAGGCCTGTTGAAGAATGAGTGGGTGTAAAAGTGTGTGAATGGATGATTTTCTAGGTGCGTAACTGACTCTATAAGTGAGTCATTAAATGTATCTTACTGCAGACTATTGACTAAACTGTGTGAATGTCTGTATGTGTCTGTGTGTTGGGGTATAAGAGGCTGCATGGTTTTGTGAATAGCTATATGAGAGTCTATATGGGTTATTGATTAGTTGTCTGAGTACCTGTATGGGTGCCTGAGTGTTTGTGTGGGTAGGGTGTGTGTGACTCTGTGCATAGATGTGTGAGTGGGTGTTTCTATGGGTGCATGGTTTTAACAGTGCAACTGTGATGGACTGTATGGTTAGGTGAGTGTATGTATGGGGATGTTAGTGATTGAATGTATATCTCAGTTGTACATGTGTCAGTAACTACATATGTGAAACGCAGTGTATGTGTGTGTAAGAGTATATAACTATCTATATGTGAGAGTGTGTGATTGCGGGAGTGGCTGTATGGATGAGTGTGTACTTGTATCAGTAATTGTATAAGAGCGTCAGAATTTGTTAGTATTTTTATGAGTAAGTGAACTTGAGTGTGTTTTTAACTGTATAGGTGAGTAAATTGGACTGTGATTAATTATTTGCATGACTGACTAGGTGTGTCAGTACCTCAATGGATGATTGGCGGTGTGTGAGTGTCTATATAGGTGTAAAAATGCATATGATAGTCCTGTACGGAGTGACTGTAAGTATGAGCGCCTGTACAGGTGAGTGAGTGAAGATGTATGTAGACCTAAGAGTCAATGAGTGGGTATGTAGTTATTGGTATTGGAGTATCTATGGTTTTCAAAATGGCCGTCTGAAGTTTTGAGTCGGTATATCAAAAGTTATATTAGGTTGTGAGAAGATGCACTAATTTATCACATGGATGACGTCATCAGTGATGTCATTTGAGATGTCATCAGTGATGTCATTAGTGATGTCACTGACCATGTCATGAGTGATGTAATATGTGACGTCATCAGCAGTGCACTGCGGGGGCGCGAGTTATAGTTAGCTGAACTAACTATAACGGGGGAATTTCTAGGATTTTGTACGAGGGAAATGTCCAGCTAACTATAACACCCCTGAATCCTATGGTTTTTTCAGTGAATATATATATATATATATACATATATATATATATATATATATATATATGTATATAAATATATATATATATATATACATATCTATATTACTCACTTGCGGTCGCCAGTAGGTAGTTACAGTTAGAACCTAGTGTCCATAGGAAAAGCATTTTTTGATTTGCTAATAACTTTGGCGTCATTTGACAAATCTTCCTGAAATTCTCCAAATAAAAAAGTCTATCCAGGTCAGCTCTTATCCTAAAAGTTTGGGGGTGATTCGTTAAGTGGGGCCTGAGAAAAAAAAGGGGGGTCCCAAAAGTCATTTTCTCCGTGTTGATTTCCATTGGAAAATGTGCGACGAGCTACAGCTCAAACTGCTGAACGGAATTACCCCAAATTTGGTAGAAAGGTAGAGCTTGGTGCAGAAAGGGACCATTTTTTAAAATGGTGGAAATCCGTTCAGTAGTTTTTGAGAAATTCAAAAAATAGAGTTAACAAATCAATTTCCCATGGGAAACTTTGTGCAAGGCTACATCTGGAACTACTGAACGGAAAACAAGAGAAGGGGGCAGGGTAGAAAAACCCTGACCCCCTAGGTCTGCTCAGGGGGTCCCAGAAGGACCCCCAGGGCCCAAATAATCATTTAAAAAAAAACAGCAAAAGTTTGCGCTGGGGTCGCGGGGTCTCGCATTTCATTTTAATGAGGCCCTTGGGTGGGCTAGGTTCTGGGGGTATTTCTTAAAAAATAATAGCAGGGGCTTTGAGGGGTTGCAGGGGTGCGCTGGGGTCTGCGCAGCCTTGGGGCTTCACTCATGTTGGGAGGGGGTTGTGCGGGCCCCCCTTCTGGAGCCTTGTATGTGCTTGTAACTTTGGCGTCGTTTGACGAATCTTTATGAAATTATCCAAAAAGTTTCTCTTTTTTTGATTAGCTCTTGTATTGAAAGTTTGGGGGTGAATGGTGTAGGAGGGGCTGAGAAAAAAGAGGGTCCTAAAACCTGTTTTCTCCAAGCAATTTCCATACAAAACTTTACAGAAGACTACAGGTGAAATTGCTAAACGGAATTACGCCAAATTTGGCAGGGAGAAAGGTGATAGTCCAGAAAGCACGCTTTTGTTTAAATGGTGTAAATCCGTTCAGTAGTTTATGAGAAATATCAAATTTTACAGATATCGATATTTGAGAATTCTGACATGTGATTGGCTGAGGGTTTACAAGCAGCAGCTTGCGGCGTATTGGCTGTGAATGGTTGAAACCAGGAAGTGTTGACAGCCATTTTGTGATTTATTCCGTCAGCTCGCATTTCTCCATGTAGAAGCCATCGGGTTCGTAGTTTTACCTCTGCGGCATCACTGGCATCTGTGTTTGTGTGAGATATGCCTTTCAGGCTGCCTCTCCTCATATCACCAGGTCGCGGTTATGTCTTTAGAAGCCCGTCCATCGGCTCGGAGCTCTGTGAGTCAGTCTGTCGGCACAGCCCCCTACACTATCCAAAGACTACATAAACACCACTGCACTGCTGTAAACTCTAAAACACTACCCCAGCACAATCCCCCACACTAGCCAAACACCACTGCACTACCGTAAACCCTAAATCTACCCCAGCACGACCCCCTACCCAAACACCACTGCACTATCCTAAAGCCTAAAATACTACCCCCAGCACAACCCCCTACACTACCCAAACACAACTGCATTGTTGTAAACCCTAAAACACTATCCCTAGCAGGACCCCCTACACTATGGAAACACCACTGCAGTACCCTAAATCCTAAAACACTATTCCAGCATGACCCCCTACACTACCCACACACCTGTAGACTACCCTAAACCCTAAAACACTACCCTCAACATGACCCCCTACACTACCCAAACACAACTGCATTGTTGTAAACCCTAAAACACTATCCCTAGCAGGACCCCCTACACTATGGAAACACCACTGCAGTACCCTAAATCCTAAAACACTATCCCAGCATGACCCCCTACACTACCCAAACACCTGTAGACTACCCTAAACCCTAAAACACTACCCTCAACATGACCCCCTACACTACACAAACACCACTGCACTACCCTAAACCCTGAAACACTACCCCAGCACGAACCCCTACACTACACAAACACCACTGCAATACTCTAAACTCTAAAACACTACCCCCAGCATGACCCCCTACACTACCCAAACACCACTGTTCTACCCTAAACCCTAAAAGACTACCCTAGCACGACTCCCTACAGTAGACAAACACCACTGCTGTACCGTAAACACTAAAACACTACTCCGAGGACGAACCCCTACACTATACAAACACCACAGCACTGCCCTAAACTCTAAAACTCTACTCCCAGCATGACCCCTTACACTAGCCAAAAACCACTGCATTTTCATAAACTCTAAAACACTACCTCCAGCACGATTCTTACAGTACCCAAACACCACTGCACTACCTTAAACCCTAAAACGCTACCCCCAGCATGAACCCCCAAACAGTACACAAATACCACTGCACTACTCTAAATCCTAACACAGTAAACTCTGCATAACTTCCCAAACTACACAAACATCACTGTGCTACCCAAATCCTAAAACACTACTCTCAGCACTAACCCCCTACAGTACGCAAACACCACTGCACTACCCTAAACCATAAAACACTACTCCCAGCATGACCCCTTACACTACCCAAACACCACTGCATTTTCGTAAACTCTAAAGTAGTACCTCCAGCACTATTCTTACACTACCCAAACACCACTGCACTACCTTAAACCCTAAAACGCTATCGCCAGCATGAACCCCCAAACAGTACACAAACACCACTGCACTACTCTAAATCCTAAAACAGTAATCACTGCATGACTTCCCATACTACACAAAGACCACTGTGCTACCCTAAATCCCAAAACACTACTCTCAGTATGAACCCCCTACAGTACACAAACACCACTGCACTACCCTAAACACTAAAACACCACTCCCAGCATGGCCCCTTATACTACCCAAACACCACTTCATTTTTGTAAACTCTAAAATACTACCTTCAGCGTGATTCTTACATTACCTAAACACCAGTGCACTACCTTAAACCCTAAAACAATACCCCCAGCATGAACCGCCAAACAGTATACAAACACCACTGCACTGCTGTAAATCCTAAAACAGTACTCGCTGCATGACTTCCCACACTATAGAAACACCACTGCACTACCTTAAACCCTAAAACGCGACCTCCAGCCCGAAACCCCTACAGTACACAAAGACCACTGTACTACCCTAAAGCATAAAATACTACCCCCAGCACAGCCCCCTACACTACCCAAACACTACTGTACTACTCTAAAGCATAAAACAGTAGCAGTCCATCGGCTTGCAGCTGTGCGTCTGTGAGCCGTCGTGTCCCAAGCTGTACATTTGTGAGTCAGTCCGTTAGGTGATAGGTGTGTCTCTGCTAGCATGGCCGTTGGCCCGTTGGTGTCCTCTTGCGAGTTAGACCTGAGCTCTCCCTGTGCGAGCCAGCACGCTGTTGTGCGTTTGCGAGTCGACGGCCCGTAGCTCACACTGTGCGAGCCAAGCCGATGGCCCGTAGCTCTGCTTGTGCGAGCTGAGCCCACAGGCCGCAGGTGTCCCTCTGTGAGGCAGCTCGACGGCCTGCAGGAGTCCCTATGCTAGGCGGATCGCAGCTGTCACTCTGTGAACCGATATTGGGAATATAAGGCAGTTCTAAAAAAAAAACTTGTGTTTATTAGTTGGAGCTACATATAAGTGCGGATGCACAGCTTAGGTTATTCAGAAAAACTCAATTTCCCTGATCTGTGAAGTGTACTCCATTACTTCCGTAGCTATCAGCCATATCAAAATGCATGTTGTTGGTGTAGATCGACCCTATCCTATGATCTCTGAGGTATGCAGACACACCTTTGCTGACATTCTCCCTAGATTTTTCAATCTGAGGACAAAATTGGTTTGACCGTTTCCACTTCTGTCTTTGGCATATATTGGAATATACAAGGACAGTTAGAGGCAAAAGCAATATCAATTATCAAAAGGTGTCCTTCATTAGCATTTCCAAACCTACCCCAGTCAATGTGCCAAGGTCATTTCCACCACAGTGCACAATCATGAGGTCAGGGTGTTGGAGATGCAAACAGGTTTTAACCGAAGGCAACAATTGGTGCCACTTCAATCCTCTCTGTGCAAACCATTTAATGTCTACATTTTACAAACCTCGGTCTAAGTAGATGCGTCTCTCTTCTGCATACCTCTTGCACCAGAAAACATAGCTATGTCCTATGATCCACACTAGCATTTTGAAGGTATGGCTGGGAGATATGGATAGATGTCTGTAGCTCATGCAGTCCGTTTGTACAATAAGAGATATGTTTAAAGCTGGGGAACTACCTTTTTTTTCTCATACAAAACGATAACTGATTGGGAGATGCAAAGCATTGTTTTCTAAAAAGTAAGGTGCACATTAGTTTGTGGAAAACATCTTTGTCATTGGTTTATAAAAAGCAGTTTGAACGTGGAATTCATATGATAGGATACAATTTGCTCAGTTCAACCACACCTGCTACTTGTATATGGAAAGCACTGTTTGAACTCAAAGCAATGATGAACTTTTAACCTGCAGGTGCCATAGAATGTTCTAGAAAGTGTTGATATCATACGTTGAACTTCTCACCTGTATGTGTCCTTAGGTTTAAAAAAAAAATGATTATATGCGAAGTCCAAAAATAACCCATAGAGAGGAGTTTTGCAATTTGAAAAAATCAAGGAACTATTCTGATTTGTTCTTTACATGTATTTATGTGTGGAGCAACAGGGAAATTGTGCCATTACTGGTTCCATTCTTGACGAGAGCGGTGCATTATATATACTGTGTGACAAAGAAAGAATTGCATACGTTTGTGACATTTGGAATCTGCATACCAACTACAAACGTAAGTTAGAAATTAAGATATGTCATGTGTTGTGTAGTAGTGGTTAATAGAGTTAGTGAAGTGTGGTGTTTCACATTGGTTCTAAAACATGTATAAAGTGTGACTAATTGTTAAAGAATTACTTTATATATGTTTAGGAGTTTTTCAGATAATAAAAAAAAAGGAAATTTGTCATCTGTAAAAGACTGTATCTTTTTGAAAATTATATGTAGCGTTTATTTGGATTTGTATTTGTATTGCGATGAGATAAACAGAATGTCACACGTTTCCAAATTATTCTTAGTTTGGAAATAGTGGTGAAGGGGTTATACTAGAAAATGTATGTGTTATTAACTTAACAGAGATGGAAAAAAAAATGTAATGTGAACAATTTGTGGTCTCATTTTTTTACATAAAGAGGTAGATTTCAATATAAGTTAAGTTTGGTGTGTTACTGGAAGGCTTTGGAATTTGGTGTTGTTATGAAATGCAAGTTGTTGAGGAGCATTTCTTCAGAAGACATTTTTTATAAATATGTGAGAGATAAGAAATAAATGAAAATGTTTGATATCTATTTTCTGCATGATTGTGTTGACAGTGCTAAAGTAAATGTGATTATTAGTGAAGGTAATTGTCAGGGTGTTTTTGTCTGCTGAATATACGTAGGCTTTTAAGTGGTGTGGGTCTTGTGAGTACTGAGCTCCGTCACCCATTTGAGACAGTTGCCAAATTTATAATCCCAGTTAAAGCTGTTAATATAGGTATAGTAGAGGGACGATACTTAAAAAGTTTGGGAATTGCACCTTTATTTACTCTGTCTAGCTCCTACTACTATTTTGTGCCCCCAGCGGTACTGTTTATAAAAATAATCTAATATAGCTGTTTGTATTATAAAAATAGGATTTCTAAGTTTATTGCCATATTGGTAGGGTTTGTAGTATATAGGGAATGTTGCAATTAGTTTCAATGGTATAAAACTGCACTGTATTATGTTGGAAATATTACATATACATAGGTTGTAATGTTATATTTTACACTGTGTGGTCGATTTGTATATAAGAGAAGACAGGTTCATAATATGCACAGATTACATGGAGAGTAAATGGAGAAAGTAAACATACATGTTGCTTTCTGTATGTATGTATGGTTAGAATAATTTGATTATGCTTTAAGATATAATCTAAATAGTGTTTGTGCTTTAGACTTAGGTATACTGCACTGTGTAAGTATTTAGTGACTAGTTGCTGTTAAAGGGATTATTTATTGCTGTTGTTACAAAATAAAGGTGGAAAGGGGCGTTTCTTTAGAAGACATATTTTATAAATGTGTGAGAGATAAAAATGAAAAAAAATGTTTTAATACATTTTCTGTATGGTTTGTTAACACTAGTAAACTAACTGTGATTATAAGTGGTGAAAATTGTTAGGTTGTGTTTCTGTGTTAAATATACGCAGGCTTTCAAGTGGGACGGGTCTTAGCTGTTCTGTACACTACTGCACCTTTCAGATATCTGCAATTTTTTTTATCCCACTCAAAGGTCTGAATATACGTATAGGAAATAATTCGTAGAATAAAAGTTTAGGAATTACACTTCTGTTTACTCTCGTCATCTCACAGTCTCCATTTTGTGTACCCAACAGTCGTGTTTATAACAATTATAGAAATTAAATAATAGAACTTTATCCAGTATAAAAATAGCACTTATATTTTTATTGGGGTGTTGGTGGGATCCGTAGTGTACAGAGAAGGTCGTAATGAGTTTGAATGGTACAAAAGGGACGTGACATATGCTTAAATATTACATGGTTATCGGAATAAGTTGTCTCTGTGAGTCCTTGGGCCCGCAGTTGTACCTCTGCAAGCCAACATTGGAAATATACCGCAGCTGTCTCCCTCTACTAGATAGCTCCTTCACGTTCCCTCTCCCCACATCACCGTTCCGCACCTATACCTTTACAAGTGGACGGCCTGCAACTCTCCCTATACTAGTCGTCCCCCAGCTGTTCCTGTGTGAGCCGGCCCGCAGCTGTTTGTCTATGAGGGAGCCAGTCAGCTCACAGGTCTTCTTGTACAAGCTAGTCGCCGGCTTCCAGTTGTGCCTCTGCAAACTACTGGTCGGCTCGTAGTTGTTGGTCTGCGAGCCAGGTCAGTGTTGCTTCTCTGCAAGCGAACACTAGAAATATATTGGAGCTGTCTCTGTACGAGATACCCACTTCACATTCCCTCTCCCAACATCATCGTCCCTCACCTATCCCTTTATAGGTGGACGGTCTGCAACTGTCCCTATACTAGTGGCCCCATAGCTGTTGCTGTGTGATCCGGCCAGCAACTGTTCCTCTGTGAGCCGGCCCTGAGGACTCACTCTACGAGCCAGCCAGTCCATTTGCAGCTCGCCGGCCCGCTACTATTCATCTGTGACCTGGTCGGAAGCACTCCCTCTACAAGCCAGGCAGTTGGCTCACAGGTCTTCCTCTACGAGCCAGCCCGCCGGCTCGCAGCTGTCCCTCTGCAAACTACAGGTCGGCTAGTAGTTGTTCGTCTGCGAGCCAGGTCGCTGTTGTATCTTTGCAAGTGAACGCTAGAAATATTCCGCAGCTCTCTCTCTCTACGAGATACCCACTTCACATTCACTGTCCCCACATCACCGTACAGCAGCTATCCCTTTAGAAGTGGACGGGCATCAGCTGTCAGTATACTAGTGGGCCCGCAGCTCTCCCTCTTCGAGCCGACGGGTCGTAGCTCTCCCTGTAGGAGCCAGCCAATCGGCTCAGAGGTCTTCCTCTACGTGTGAGCCCGCCGGCCCGCAGCTCTCCCTCTGCGAATGACTGGTCGGGTCTCTGCTCTTGCCCTCTGAGCCGTTGGGCCCGCAGTTGTAGCTGTGCAAGCTAATACTGGAAATATACCGCAGCTCTCTCTGCGAGATACTCCCTTCATGTTGTTTCTCACCACATCACCATCCCATACCTATGGCTTTGGAAGTCAACGTCCCGCAGCTTTACTTATAGTATTGGGCCTGCAACTGTTTGTGTGCGAGCAGGCCAGCAGCACTCTTCCTACGAGCCAGACAGTCGGCTCGCAGGTCTTCCTCCACCAGCCTGCCCACCGGCCTGTAACTGTTCCTCTGTGAACCGGCCCGTAGCTCTATCTGTACGAGCCAGTGAGTTGGCTCGCAGTTTTTCTTAAACGAGCCAGCTCGCTGGCCCACAACTGTTCGTTTGTGAACCAGCCCGTAGCTCTCTTTGTACGAGCCAGTGAGTGGGCTCGCAGTTTTTCCTGTACAAGCCAGCCCGCCGGCCCACAACTGTTCCACTGTGATGCGTCTTGTAGCTCTCTGTACAAGCCAGCTAGTGAACATCCACGTGTTCCTCTAGGAGCTGGCTTGTAGCTCTCTCTTTGGGAACCATTGGTGGGTTCTCAACTATTATTTTTTAAGAAATGCCCCCTGAATCTAGCCAACTCAAGGGCCTCATGATATTAAAACACCCGACCCCAGACTACCAGAATTATGCAGGTAGTACTGTTCCATTGTGGAAATCATTGATGTAGTTTCTTTGTAGGTATTTTTATAATTATATATGTGAATTTTTTTTATAATTATACATTTGAATATTTATATATAATTATTTTAATTATATTAATCCGTTTTCAAAATTTTGATTTTTTACAGATATTTTGCATCATTATTAAGAAAGAGATACAATGACGAGAAAACAAGAAACAAAAAGTAAAGAAAGAAAGGAGGTTTATTTGAAACAAAAAGGAAAAAAGATATTAGATCCAGTACAACATGGATGTTCAAAGAAAAAGTGTTCAGGTAAGAAAAATTACGTTTTTTTTTAAAAAACTTGCAAAAACTGTTATTAATATTAAAAATATAGAACAGACAGACAGAACAAGAACGGTGAAACAACAGCAAAAGAAAAATGTTCAAAAAAGTGGAAAATTGGATTATCAGAAAAAGAATTATGTTGGAATACGTAACAAACAATTTTTAACAATTCGAAAACGAATATATAAAAGTAGAGTACTGCAGAATTTACTAAAAAAATGTAAAGAAGATCAACATTTTACAGACAAAAAAAGGAGATTCTAAGTGTTATTGAAGAAGCTTCTGCATTAAAAAGAAGGTTGTTTATATTAATTTTAAAACGATTGAAGACTTTAAATACAAAAATGCAGAGTATGAAGGACAAATGTAAGAGAAAAAGAATTGTGAATAGAACACATTTTTGTAAAATATTTTCTGGGGAATGGAAGCATACTTCTAGTACGGAAACGTTTTTTAATGAAGAAAGTTATTTTCAACAAAATAGTTTAGTGCATGCAGTTGATACCTGTAGCCGTTCTTATGAGGTGCGAGATGGTTGTGCAATTCAGAAAGAAAAGCTAGTACCAAGAAATGTTGAAGAATTAATAGCTGAGGAAGTTCAAGGGAGACGTACACAGGCTCCAGTGTTTACATGGGATTGTAGTAGTATTTGTAGTATACGCCAACAATCTATTGATATTTTACTAAATTTCTAAGAGAATATGGAAGAAAAACTGTGAAACAGAAGATTAAGATATTACAAGGACTGGATCCTTGCAAAGTGAGAAAAAATACAGGCTTGCAAGGCCATTCTCTGGCTTGTCTTTCTAGGAAAGTGTGTCAAAGACGTTTTCATCATTTGAGAATGTTACCAGTACATCATTCAGAAATGCGGAAATTAGTTAGAAGATTATACTTCATGAAAAGTCCTGCATTATGTCTAAATCAAATTAATACAGCTCTTTTGCATGGTTCAGTGTTGGATGTAAAAAAAGTATGTGATGATATAGTGTTACGTTATTTTGCCACTCAAGAGGAGTGTAGAGAAAGTGAGACTTTGATAAGTGTAGGTGTTGAAGAAGAGGAGGAAGATACTACTGATGTCAAGTTTGAAAAATAAATAACAACGTTTAAAGTAGTTTCTGGTGAAAATCCCAACTATGTTTGTATTTGTTGCCGACGTACTCATTATAAAATTCAAACTAGGAATGTAGATGTGTTTTTAAAAAGTGAAAAGGAAAACAATGATAAATGGAGAGAATTTGCTAGTTATCTGCTTGTGGAAGGTCGTTTTGAGTTAGGTACTGTACAATGCATTTGTAAATATTGTCACAATAAATTAGAAGAAAACAAAATGCCAGCTAGAGCTGTCCATAATGAATTAGTACCTATGCCTCCAGAACTTAAAGATTTAAATACATATGAGGCTATCCTTTATAATATGTGCACCCTTTTCAGGCTATAATTTGTATGGAGCCTAAATCAGGTAAGCTGCCTCCTACAGATCTACAAAGAGGTTTAAAAGGAAGAGTTATGAATTTACCTTTAGATTTTAAGAAAATGTTTGAAACTGTTGGTGTAGAAAGAGAGGATACTGAACCTGTAGTCATTCTTGTTAATAGGGTACCCATGAAGAGTCGGAAAATATGGCAAGATTTAGTAGATGTGACAAAAGTGCAAAAGGCTACATTGTATCTGGTGCAAAACAATGTTTACTGTTACGTTCGTTTCTTGCTTGTAAAAGATTTGTATGTTCGTAGAAAACAGTTTCCTGTTTGTTTAGCATATGCAGTGACTGTTCATAAATCTCAAGGTTTAAGTGTAGACAATGCTTTGGTAAATATTGGAAGTTCTGTATTTAAAGAAGGTATGGGGTATGTTGCATTGTCTCGAGTAAGAACGTTATCCGGATTATATTTGATTGATTTTGATGAGCAAAAGGTTAGTGCAGATGTAAATTGTGTAAAAGAGTACAATAGGTTAAGAAGACTCTATGCTCCTAACTTAGGTGAATATCCTATTTATGAAAAATGTTTAATACGTCCAAAACGAAAATATGATAAAGATTATACTGAGGTTGCAAAGAAAAAAAGAATTGAAAAGAATGAAGAATCTGGAAAGAAAATAGAAGGTAACACGGTTGCTGTTATTGTAGGATATCAGTTACAAAATAGTTCAGGTATCAACTGCTATGCTAATGTAATTGTGAACGTTGTCTTTTTATAGAAAATCTACAGCATGCAATTATTGAAAATCGAGAAAAAATATTTTGTTCTTTGTTACATTATATTTTGAGATGTTGAAAACTGATAAAACGAAAATTCATACTGCTTCTGATGTGCGGAATCTTTTGGATATATGTTCTGGTTCTTCACAATTTACACAGAATGTACAGCAAGAAGCTCAGGAATTTCTTATGTTTATGCTTGCAGTATTAGAAGATGAAGGTATACAAATTAAAAATCTGTTTGGACTGCGTTACAGTGGGGTTCATAGATGTGACAGCTGTTGCATCAACCACTAAAATAGACACTGAACGATTCATATATTTGACAATGCCAGATTTGAAAACAGTGTCTTTTGACGAACTAGTAAAATCAGCGAATCAACATATGAAATGTACTTAGTGCAAATCGGAAATGTTGTCAACATTATTTATAGAAAGATGTGGACATTATATTATTTTAATGCTGCAACGTTTTAGAGCAGATGGAACAAAATTGGAAACCAAAATAATTTTTTTTGTAGCAGGTCAAGTGTTAATTTCAGGAAGAACTTTTAAAACAATGGCTATTGTTTTCCATGATGGACCTACTTCAAACATCTGGACACTATAGTGTCTATTTAAAATGCAATAAAGGATGGACACTATGTAATGATGCACATTTAGAGTATAAATTTCGGTTGCCCAGTGAATTACCAAATTCATACTTAATATTTTCTATCAAAAATCTAAGAAGATATCAACATGAATTACTGAATATATTTTGGATATTTCCACTACAAATGATTTTAGAAACATCATTCACCCTATTGGAAACATGTGAATATGATTTTAGAAGTGTACGTTGGATATCGTCATTGAAATGTTTCCAGAAACATCATTCGGCCTCTTGGGAAGGTGTGTATATGAATTCAAAAGTTTATTTCGGATTCACTCAATTGAAATATTTTTAGAAACATCATTCGGCCAATAGGGAAGATGTTCGTAATTACGGTTTCAATTATTAATTCTGTTCTTTCATATTGCGTTTGAAAAATTGTGTTTGAAAGAAGGGATTGATATATTTGATCTTTCTATTATATACGATGTTACTAAGGATGTTTATTTGTAAAAATGTAAATACCAAGTTGCGTTGGTTGTAGACATTTTGAAGAGAAGTATGTTTTTTTTAACAATCTTATTGATTGTATTTATTTGCCCGCTGTCATCTGATGATTAATCACTGTTTATGGTGAAATTCAATACAATCTGAAGACAGCAAAAAATGGCAAACTGAATATGTCATGCAATTGTATAGTTATGTTGTGTTGCGAAAACTCTAACATTATATGTAATAACTTTATTTTTTTCTTCTTTTTTACAGACCTTACTACTAAAGTTTAAAATACTTGAAATGTGCATTTAAAAAAAAGAAGTGAAAATATATTACTAGTAATTTCATATCTACTTGGAAACGGGTAAGATTAATCCACCCAGGTACTACCCTTGCAGTCTATCAAAGACACTGTGACTCCCCATGCCCATCTCCAGTCACCCAGCCAGTACTATACACTAATGCAATTTCTCCACTAATACCCAAGTACTTATAAATTCAGCATACACTCTCCTTGTAGTACTGTAATCATCCAGTCACTGCTGATGTACTCATACAATGGCCGAAGTACTAACAGAAGCAGTGCTACAATTGTCCTTGCACTATCCAAACAGACCTCTAGGCGCATACTACTCATTCACTCATCTAAATACCCTGGTACTACCCATGCAGTCTAGCACTCACCCTGTCAGTCCCCATGCACTTCACCAATCACCCATCTAGCACGGTGTACTTATCTAATCACTTCGCTAATACCAAAGCACTTATAAATACACCATGCACTCTCTTTACAGCACTATAATCATCCAGTTACTAGTCATGTACTTATGGAATGGCCTAAGTATTAACAAAATTACCCGCTATAATTATAAATAGTAGGTTTTAGGGCAAATACATTTAGAAAGTAGCATTTAAAAAACCTTTGAAATTCACTAAAAAAAACATAGGTTTCAGGCGCATTATAGTTAGAAATTAGTATTTAAAAAACCATTGAAATTCACTGAAAAAACCATAGGTTTCAGGGACGTTATAGTTAAAAATTAGCATTTAAAAAACCTTAGAAATGCACTGAAAAAACCATAGGTTTCAGGGACGTTATAGTTAGTTGGACATTTCACTCATACAAAACAATAGAAATTCCACTGTTATAGTTAGTTCAGCTAACTATAACTCGCGCCCCCGCAATGCACTGCTGATGATGTCGCATATTACATCATTCATGACATGGTCAGTGACATCACTGATGACATAACTGATGACATCACTGATGACATCATCCATGTGAGAATCTGATGGACCTCCTCACACACTAATATAACCTTTGATACACTCACTGCAAAATACAGACTACCATTTTCGATACCATTGACACACTACTACCAGTTACTACATACCCACTCAGTGATTCCTAGGTCTAAACACATATCTACTCATTAACCCATACAATCACTCATACATGCAGTCACTGATCAATAGAACACTATCAAATGCACTCATACACCTATAAAGACATTGACATATCAACACTCATCCTAGTTAGTTATGCATTCATCCTAGTCACTCATGCAACAAATTTCACATTTCCATTTATTCACCTACACAGTTATACACACAGCACCTCATTTATTCATACAGATAGTAACGCATACTTAGTCTCTCATATTATCACTAATACAAGTATACACTCATACATACAGCCACTCTCACAATCACTAACTCTTACGTATAGTCATTTCTACACACCAACTCTCACATACACTGCCTTTTATATATGTACTTAGCTGGACATGTACACTGAGACATCCATTCACTCACCAAGACGTCCATACACACACTTACCCACTCTTACAACTGTTTCCACTTGCACTCTTAAACTCATACACCCTGTCAATCAACCACTCACACATCTATGCACAGGGTCACACACACCCACCCAACCACACACACACTCAGTCTCTCATACAAATACGCAGGCAA
Organism: Triturus cristatus; assembly: GCF_964204655.1. Taxonomy (NCBI): domain Eukaryota; kingdom Metazoa; phylum Chordata; class Amphibia; order Caudata; family Salamandridae; genus Triturus; species Triturus cristatus. Next base: position 887,311,756 of record NC_140583.1, read on the forward strand.
CTAATCAATAACCCATATAGACATTAATGTAGCTACTGACCAACCGATGCAGCAGCTTACACAACAGAGAGAGTGATAGACGTTCACACACTTTAGTCACTAATAGGCTTGGGCTAAAGTTCCGTTCCGCTCGCGGAAATTGCGATAATTTGACATTTTCAAAATTTCCGCATTCCGCAGTTTAGCGATAATTTGGTTCTTGCTCGCGCTGTAAAATAATACATTCTCGCGCGCGTGCGATTGCCTTACCTGAATCCCCGCGTTCGCAGACAAGTTTTCCCGATCCGGTCGCGTTCTCCACGGGATGTTGGATTGTTGGTAGCCATTTGCGCTGTCTCGCGACAGTTCGCGCCCGCAGTAACGTCATGCATCGCGCAATCACGTCTTTCTTCTCGCGATCATGCACCGCGAGAAGAGTGAAAACAAGATGGCCGCGCCCGCGAGCAACCGCATGGGTAAGTAGGCGAGCCGCGACCATACAGAAAATACCGCGAACAGGCGGGAAAAAAACTTCCGCATCTTCGCGATATTTCCGCGTGTTTGCGGAGATTTTTAACATTTTTGCGATAATTTGTGAAAGTCACTTTCGCAAATTCCCCCCACCCCTAGTCACTAACCCATGTATTTAGTGAGACACATTTAATCATTCACTTAAACAGTCAGTCACACACCTACTAAATTCTTCATCCAGACACTTATACATCCACACATTCTTCAATACAGCTTGGTATATATATATATATATATATATAAATAATACATATTTACATTTTAAAGAAAACCACATTCACTGGATGATGTCATCAGTGATGTCATCAGTGATGTCATTTGAGATGTCACCAGTGATGTCATCAGTGATGTCACTGACCATGTCATCAGTGATGTAATATGTGACGTCATCAGCAGTGCATTGCGGGGGCGCGAGTTATAGTTAGCTGAACTAACTATAACGGTGGAATTTCAATGGTTTTGTACGAGTGAAATGTCCAGCTAGAATTTCTAAGGTTTTTTAAATGCTAATTTCTAACTATAACATGCCTGAAATCTTTGTTTTTTTCTGTGAATTTCAAAGGTTTTTTAAATGCTCATTTCTATCTATAATGCGCCTGAAACCTTTTGTTTTTTCAGTGAATTTCAAAGGCTTTTTAAATGAAAATTTGTAAGTATTATAGTAGTTATACCTATATTTTTTGTAATGAATATCTAATTTGTTTTAACTGTTTCTTTTTAAATATAATATTTATTAAGCAATATTATATATTTTTCTTAAAATTATTAAAAAAAAAAAAAAAAAAAATCTAGTATAATTTTTTTTTTTTTTGAAGTTGCGCACGCACAGCATACCCATCGCAGCGGGTGCGCGTTTTAGCTGCTATTTTGAAAAAGTCATGAAGGATCCGCATACGGTGTGTGACGGGTGCATGTTTTCCAGTTACCTCAAATATGTATAATATTACGTGGTGTGCGCGATAGGTATGCGACCGATGCGCGACTCCTGCTCCCACGTATTCGCGACACATGCACATTACGGTGCACGACGCTTGCGCGGTGGCGGGCCCCGCGTGAAGTTATATGCGTGCTGGTGCGCGTTGGGTGCGTGCATCCCACAAAAGTTTTCATATTCTAAAATTATATCTATGTGTCTTCAATGTACATATTAGGGCAAGAGATTATCTAAGATATTCATAAAAATAATATATTTTTACTTGTAATTAACTTATATTATTTTTAAATCTATTTTTGCAAAGTTGCGTCGGGTACGCACTTCCTGAGCGTAGGGTGGCCGAATCCCATGTGACCTCAAAATAAAAGATTTGATTGGTTTATAACATTTCCCACCCATTTTATTCATTCTTTTTTTTTATAACTCTTTTTATTGAAGAAACATCGACAACAAGGCATAGTTTCATAAGAACACCGCAGAGGCATTGGCAAGCACAAGGATTCAGCAATGCATAACACATTTATACAGTTGGAGTTACGGGGAAGGGGAGACATCGTCGTCGTAGAGTCTGGGAGGGGTACATATTTCACCTCGGTATAAGTTCCAGGGGGTCCAGATTTTGGACCATTTTCTGGGGCTGCCCCTTGCAATGTAAACAGATTTTTCTCGTTGCATGCACCAATCAAGGTCCTTTTCCCAGTCATTTATTGCAGGTGCCTGGGCAGCCCCCCAGTGCTGCGCAATGTTCCTCTTGGCTATCATACAGGCAAGTGTCACCCAGTGTATGGCGTAGGCATTGAGGTCTGTGGGCTCCCAAATATTTAGGAGGCATCTAGGAGCCTCCGGCCGGATGTCAATCTCGAGGGTTTCACTCATGATGGCATGTATCTTGTGCCAATACTCCTGGATGAACCTGCAGTGCCAGAGGATGTGTGTGAAGATACCTGGCTGGGAACACCCACGTCTACATGACCCATCTGTGTGTCCCCCCATATGTACCAATTGGGGCCCCGTAATATATGTTCTGTGTAGAATTTTTAATTGCACCAGGCGGAGCCGGGCTGAGATTGCTACTGTTTTGGGGGATGAAATGGCCGTCTGCCACCCTTCGTCGTCTAGTTCTATTCCGTCCTCAGTCCATTTTTCCCGCAGTAGGGTCAGGGGGTCAGGCATGTTATTAATTATCTTCCTGTAAGTCAGAGATATGGCACGCTCTGGGAGATATCCATCAAGGAGTCTGTCCTCCAGCGGGGAGTTAGCTGGTAGGGCGGCGTCCCTTGGCAAGTGTTAAACGACTTCACTCCCTCCGCCGTCCAGAGATCTCCGATAGTGGAAATACCGATAAGGTCCCACTTATTAAAACCTTTTGAGTCGCCCAGGTATCCTAACTTTTGTGAGTCCCAGAGCGGGGTGGCTAGCGTAAGTTTGTTCGCCCAACCCAGCGATTTTGTCGCCGTATGCCATACCCTAACCGTGTGGTTGGTGGGCCCCGTAAGCGGGATCTTGCCAGGGGTGGAGTACAGTGCTGTTTCACACATGTTATAGTTAGGTGGATATTTCACTTGTAAAAAACCAATGAAATTCCCCCGTTATAGTTACTTCAGATAACTATAACTCGCGCGACCGCCACTCTATCACAAGGATGATGTCATCAGTGATGTCAAGAGTGATGCCACTGACCATGTCATGAGTGATGTAATATGTGACGTCATGAGCAGAGGATTGCGGGCGTGCGAGTTATAGTTATCTGAAGTAACTATAGGGGAATTTCATTGGTTTTTTACGAGTGAAATATCCACCTAACTATAACATGTGTGAAACCTATGGTTTTTTAAGTGAATTTGCAAGGTTTTTTAAATGCCAAGTTATGTATGTATTATTATTTTTTTTATATATTTATTTTTCAATAAACTATGTATTAAAACATTCTTTTTATCGTTTTTCACCGTGCGTGCACGGTGCACGCACCCCCGCAATTAAAAAAAAAAAAATGTAAAGGATTTTTTCTGCCTTCGGGGTCCTGACAAAGGCTAGGGGGTCAGGAACTCTCTCCCCTGCCCCCTTTTCACGTTCGCCACCTTCCTTTTCCACTCTCGCACTGAAAAAAAACGAAATGGCGGCCGACACTTCCTGATTTCGACCGATTCAAACGTTGACTGACATGTAACAACCAATCAGAATTACGCTCGCGCACGTTAGGGTGCGCGCACAGTGCGTGCACGGTGCGCGGCTATAGATATGTATGTGCTTTTTACTGCAATTTTCTCTGGAACTACTGAACAGATTGACTCCATATATGCAAAAGGCACATCCCTGACCTGAGGACTACCTCTCTGACAAATTTCAAGTAATTCTGTTCAGCCGTTCGGGCTGTACCTTCGACTAAAGGTCCTATGGGAAAATGCATGGGGAAAACGCGTTTTGGGACCCCCCTTTTTTCTCAGCCCCTGCTTGACGAATCTCCCCGAGACTTTCAGGGTAGGAGCTGAGCGGAGCGCCCCATTAGTTTTGAAAATTTCGCGAAGATTCGTCAACCGGCGCCAAAGTTATTCAAAATAGAATTTTGAGATTTCCTATGGAAACACGGTTCTAACTATAACTATCTACTGGCGACTGCCAGTAGATTATATATATATATATATAAATATATATATATATATAGAGACACATTTATATATATATATATTAACATGAGATCTATAAACTTTTGTGAACATAACAAAATTTTATTATCTATGATCAAATCATGCTTGGAAAATAATTTCTTTTTGTTCTCTAATCAAGTATTCCAACAGGTGAGGGGTGTGGCTATGGGGGCCTGTTTTTCGCCAAGTTACGCCTGCCTCCATATGGGGTACTGTGAAGAACAGGTCCTCATACCTACCTTTTCAGACATTATGTCCAATAAAGTGGTGAAATGGTTCAGGTATATAGATGACCTTTTGATTATATGGAACGGAACCAGGAGTGATGCCTTGCAGTTCATTACGAAAATGATTCGAACTTAAAGTTTACAAGCCAGATTAGCAATAGTTCCATTTGTTTTCTTGATGTGGAAATATACATTCAACACAAGGAGTTACAAACTAAAATGTATCTGAAACCAACAGCCGGAAATGCCTTATTGCATGCCTTGAGTCATCATCCAGCACTCTTGATCAAAAGCATGCTGTACGGGGAAATGCTCCGCATTAGAAGAATCTGTAGCATTGATCAAGACTGTTTTGAGGCTCAGAAAAACTGTAGGGAAAGATTTTTGAGAAGAGGTTATCTCCCGGAATTGCTTGATAAGGCAATCTGTAAAGCTAATAGCTCCAGCAGCTGGTTGGCAACACCATACAAAACAGATACAAAAGAGAAACAGCTAATTGAGCAAAATGAAACACGATTACTTCTAATCTATAACAATCAGCATCAGAGTATTCATAAAATTGTAAACAAGAACTGGGCCCTGATTGCTAGTGATCCTGTCTTGGGTAAATACTTGGCCCATTCCCCCAGTATTACGCACAGGGAGGCCAAATCTATGAGTAATTTTTTTGTCTCAAGCAGCCCAGAGGTTAGAATCAACAGCTCATGGCTGAATAGTAGCAAGGGTTTCCTCAAATGCTCAGTATGCAAAGCTTGTAGATATGGGGTGAGTAAAACTGACTATACGACTCCCCTTAGCAGCACACCTACTCGCATACCTAACAAATTAACTTGCAAAACTGAATACGCGGTGTATGTGCTGGAGTGTCCTTGTGGCCTGCGGTATGTGGGAAGCACAAAACTTCAGGTCCACAAGAGAATACTCCAGCACATACGCGCCATTACCAACGGCGACACCACGTATCCTATGGCCAGACATTTTGAGGAAACACATGCTAAAAACCCCACAGGCCTTAAGTATTTTGTAATTGACTCAGTCCCACCGCAGAGAAGGGATGGGGATCGCGAGTCACTATTGCGTAACAAGGCACATTATCCTTTTAGATTGCAAAGCCCCCAATGGACTCAATGCTAGTGAAGATTTTTACACCTATCTCCACTAGATGATTCAGAACCATCGACATATTGTGACTGCCTCTTATCTCCTTTTAACATGTTTTAATTATATTTATGTAATGAAAATCAGATCGACTTTCGCACTGGGTTTGCACCTTTTTTATCTTTCTGCCTATATTTGCACATAGAAATTTGGATCCATTCTGGGGTCAAACATTAGAAGGCCCACATGGGCTTAATTGTCTTCCCCTCAAATCAACATGGAAAGGTCAGATGGCATCCCGTGAACTGCACATATCTAGGATATGACTAAGAGGTGTCCTTATAGAATGATTGTATTCACACACATTTATTTATTTAGAACTCTCCATTAAGGTGTGAGTAAGACCAATATTAATCTATGCCATAATACCAGTCACCTTTCATACAACGGGTTTACATCAGTACTGTATTATAGCGCAGCTATTTATGTATTTAAGAATTTATATATTTATTCATAAATATATTTATGTATTCATATATTTAAATAATTTAAATATTAATATTGATGGGATTTTAGATTTTTAGAAATGTATTCTAATCAATCCCTGTACTATTTGTCTAGTGTGATTATGTAACAAAAGACATTTTTACGTGACTGTTTCCAATCAATGTATTTTACATATATTCGGAGTATTTAGGATCTGATCCTCCATTGGCATTAGATCAAGATGTTTTCCATGTCTATTGAATCGTAGGCAGTACGTCATGCACTTTGCACTTTTAATAACATTGTACTTCCTCTTACGTGTCATGTGATCAAGGCCCCACGTGGGCTGAAACGCGTCATGGTGGCGATGGTGTCGGGCAGCTAATAAATCACTTTGAATCATTCAACGGATTTGCTTCGTCTTTTCGTCAGAGCGAGATTGTGTCTGCTGGACGACTTTACCTCATATATATATATATATATATATATATATATATATTATCTACTGGCGGTCGCCAGTAGATAGTTATAGTTAGGACCGAGTTTCCATAGGAAATCTCAAAATTCTATTTTGAATAACTTTGGCGCCGGTTGACGATTCCTCGCGAAATTTTCAAAACTAATAGGGCGCTCTGCTCAGCTCCTACCCTGAAAGTCTCGGGGTGATTCGTAAAGCGGGGGCTGAGAAAAAGGGGGGTCTCAAAACACGTTTTCCCCATGGATTTTTCCATAGGGACTTTAGTCGCAGCTACAGCCTGAACGGCTTAACATAATTATGTGAAATTTGGCAGAGAGGTAGCTAAAAGGTCCACGAAGTGCCTTTTGCAGGTTTGGTGTAAATCTGTTCAGTATTTCCAGAGAAAAAAGCATTTAAAACAATATATATATCTGTAAGCGCGCAGCGTACACGCTGGGTGCGCGCACTCGGCAGTGCGCGAGCGCACTTCTGATTGGTTGTTAGAAGTAAGTAAACATTCGAATCAGTGGAAATCAGGAAGCGGCGGCCGCCATTTTGTCTCTCGCATAAAGAGGGGGTGAGAAACAAAGGGGGAGAACGTGTAAAGGGGGCAGAGTGGGGAGATATTGACCCACTAGGCATTGTAAGGGGGTCACAGTAGGACCTTGTAGGGCAAAAAAAAAGATTAATATTCTTTTTAAAAATTTCGCCGAGTGCGCGCACCCAGCGCGCACCCGAAAAAAAAACTAATAAAAAAAAAGAATAAAAAATCGCATTTAAGTGTTTAGATATAAGGTAGCTCTAAAAAGAGCCCTTGTGTTCATTGTGTGTTTTTTGGTACCTACAAGTAAGTACCGATGCAGAGTCTAAAGTTCAAGAGGAAGACTCTGTTGCCTTCATCAGTGAAGTGTACACCATCTCCTCTATAAATGTCTTGCATGTTGTAACGCAAGTTGTTGTGGTATATAGAACCCATACCATAGTCTCTGGGGAAAGCAGAAATAGATTTGTTGACGTGCTTCCTTGCTTTGTCAATCTGTGGACAAAATTGGTTGGACCAGTTCCACTTTTGCCTTTGGCATATATTAGAATATACAAAGGCAGTTTGTGGAAAAAGCGACATCAATTGCACAAAGGTGTCCTTAATAAGCATTTCCAGACCTACCCCAGTTAGAGTGCCTAGGTCATTACCACCACAGTGCACAATAATAAGGTTAGGCTGTGGGAGATGAAGAAAGGTTTTCACCAAAGGCATTAATTGGTGCCACTTTAACCCTCTCTGACCAATCCATTTGATGTCTACATTTGGCAAAGCAAGGTCTCTCACCATACCTCTTTTTTCTGCAAACATTTCACTCCAGAAGACATAGCTGTGACCTACAATCCACACTGTGAACATCTTCCAAGGAGATCTGGATGCACTCAGGAGGTGTCTTTCAGTAGAAAGGCAATATGAAATGAAAGACAGTTGTAAAATGGAGGCATACATATTTTTTTAACATTGGCTGATTCAAATCTTTTAACAGAAAAAAGTAGGCTGTATGTGTATATTTATAGAAGCATGTTTTATATTGGTTCAGAAAATTGTGTTCCCACAGAAGATTAGATTGGATTTGCTGTTAGGTTGGACAGGTGAACCACTCTTGCTCTTTGGATTTGAAACATTGTGTGCTGAACTTCTGACCTCTCTCCTCACAGCAGTGTTCCATGAGCTGTTGCTATGGTAGCAGGCAGAAGTCAAGTTGGGGGAAGGGTACATTTGGAAAGGGGTTGAAGTTTTCAACCAATAGAAATGTGTGATTTCATTTGAAAAAAAGTGGGAAGCACTGAGATTTGAAATTAACATGTATATGTGTGAAAAAAGAGAGGGAAACATTGCCATTTACTGGTTCTGGAGAGAGGAGAGAGGTGTAGAGCTCTGATATTCTGATTGTTTTTTTTTGCCCGCTGTTAAATGATGAATAAAATTGTTTTCACTATTTTAAGTGAAAATTAAACAATTCTGAAAACAGCAAAAAAAGGGCAAAAAATTGCTTTGTAAAATATGTAAAAACATGTACTGCTTAATCAAATGTATGATTGAATATTAATATTTTTTTCTTTTTTTTCAGAACTTGAAAGAAAAATTAAAAAATGAAATTCTGTTTCCTTGCAAATTATGAAAAATGTTTTTTATCAAAATAAGTTTTTTTTTAAATAAGATAAGTAAAAAATATTTGTATTTCTTAATCCTTCCTTTTCATGATTCCTTTTCTTCACCTCTCTTTGTTCATCAAAAATTAAAAAAAAAAAAAAAAAATTAAAAACCTCCTTGGGTGCGCGCAGCATGCGCGCACCCCCAAACAAAAATTTTTTAAAAAATCCCCCAAAAATATTTTTGGGCTTAGTTTTTAGGTGGCTCTGAAAAGAGCCCTTGAGTTAATGTAGGGAAACAGGAAGAGAAAAACGAAAAAAATAAAAAACATCTATGGCTTAAAGCACTGATGCGCATCATATTTTCGTTGAAGGAGATCAAGACTGGTCTCCCCCACAGAAATAAGACTACCGCAATCAGTGCACCGTGTAGACAACCTCGCCAAACAAGGTGGACCAACAAGAGGAGTAGAAAAAGGTGAAGGCACCATCGCAGTAGAAGTGCTTGCCTGAGCTGCCGAAGATGTGCTCGGCTGAGCTGCTGCAGATGTCGTCGGCTGAGCAGGTGGAGGGTTTGCTCCAGAAGCTCGACGAAAAGATACTGGATGCATTGCCTCAACATGCCTCGTCATTGTGTGTATGCTAAAAGAATACTTCTTGTTAGCATTCCCACGTGATAAGACTTTTTGACACAATACACAAGTAACTTTCGGTGCATTCACTTATTTTTGTCCCTCAGGGAAAGTAAAAAACTGCCATATAAAGCTGTCTTTCTGCTTCCTGTTCCTCTGTCTCTCAAGAGTGTCCTGTTCATACTCTGAAGATGGTTGCTGCTCAGCCATTGTCTCTCAACAACAGATTAGCTCCTTCTCCAAGGGAATCAGAACTAATAATGAAGAAAGTGGGAGTGGTGTTGGAAGAATCTAGAACTGAAAGTACTTCAAACCAATCAAAAGTCATTATTGTGGATCACATGACTTGCAATGAGGGGATTGGGTGTGGTGTTGAAACAATCAGAAACTGAAAGTAATGAAAACCAATTAGAAGTGTTGTTTTATTATGAACATAACCCGAGGTGCGCGCACGGAGCAAGCTCGGAGCGCGCACCCAGCAATTACGCATGCGCAAACGCGTACGAGCGCATGTGCATACGTGGTATGCGCGTATGTAACGCGCATACGTAGCACACGCCTATACGGGAACGAGAGCGCGCCTACTCTACGCGTATACGGAAGTGTACCGCGTGGAGCACGTACGACGCACGCACGCATGCGTACGTACGCATACGTACGCACGCATGCGTACGGTCGCATGCGTACGTACGCGTACGTACGCATGCGTAGTGGGTGCGCGCTCCGAGCGCGAAAGAAAACGTATGTATGCGTACGTAACTAACGTAAAACGGAATTCTTAATAAACTTACGCAAACGTACTAGGTGCGCGCTCTGAGCGCGCACCCTAAGAATTAATAAAAAAAAAAAAGGACATAACCTAATAGAAAATATTAACTATGCTGTTCAACTTTATCCTAATTGCAAATTTTTAAAAAAATGAGCCAAACAAAATTAAAGGATAAAGATAATATATAAATGAATACATAGGAAATTTTTAAAAAAACAAATATTTTAAAAATATAAATAAAAAATACATAACTTAGCATTTAAAAAACCTTGCAAATTCACTGAAAAAACCATAGGTTTCACACACGTTATAGTTAGGAATTAGCATTTAAAAAACCTTGCAAATTCACTGAAAAAACAATAGGTTTCACACATGTTATAGTTAGCTGGACATTTCACTCGTACAAAACCAATGAAATTCCCCCGTTATAGTTAGTTCAGCTAACTATAACTCGCGCGCCCGCAATGCACTGCTGATGACGTCACATATTACATCACTCATGACATGGTCAGTGACATCACTCATGACATCACTGATGACATCTCAAATGACATCACTGATGACATCATCCTTGTGATAGAGTGGCAGACCTCCTCTCCCCCTAGTATAACCTTTGATACACACATTCAAAAATAGAAACTAAAATTTTCAAAACAATGAACATACTAATATCAGTTACAACAACCTATTCATTATTCTAAGATCCACATCCACTCATTCACCAACAGTCCTATAGAGTCACTCATACATGTACTCAGTCATCATATGTACTCATACACCTATACATCCTGTTACACAATGCCACTCATCCATTGAGTTACTCACACACATAGTCACTCATGCTAATAAAGAATCAAACATCCATTTACTTGCATATACAGTTATACACACACCACCACACTTACTTTTACAGAAACTTACACATACTTAGTCTTTTAAACAATCACTTATAGAAACACATACTTATTCATACAGGAACTCTTTCAATCTCTCACTCTCACATATACTCACTTATATACACCAATAGTCACATATACTAGTTTAAAACATATGTAGTTAATCATAAAGACAATATTGATACAGTCATTCACTCACTAACACACCCATGCACACACTCATCCACCCATACAGTCCTGCACACATGCTGTCTTCAACAAATACAAACAGTGAGTCACTCATTCATGCACCTTTGCACTACGTAATACCCCCCACTGAACCATACAGACACTCAGACACTCGTACTGATACTCAAAAAAACAACTCATAACCTATATAGACACTCATGTAGCTACTCACCAACCCATGCAGCCACTTATACACAAAGTGAGAGACTGATACAGATATTTACATATTTAAACATTACTCACTAAGCCATGTATTCACTAAGATACACTTAATCAGTCAGATATACAATAAATTTTTCAAAAACAAATCATCCATTTAGACACTTATATAGCCATTTATTCTTTCATCGACTGTTAGATAAACATATATAAAACATATGTAATTTTCAGAAAAACACACATTCACTGGATTATGTCATCAGTGATGTCATTTGAGATGTCATCAGTGATGTCATGAGTGATGTCACTGACCATGTCATGAGTGATGTAATATGTGACGTCATCAGCAGTGCATTGCGGGCGCGCGAGTTATAGTTAGCTGAACTAACTATAACGGGGGAATTTCATTGGTTTTGTACGAGTGAAATGTCCAGCTAACTATAACATGTGTGAAACCTATGGTTTTTTCAGTGAATATATATATATATATATATATATCCACTTCTCCTGTTTTCGCTACGAAGACCAAAGCCACTTGCAGTAGCGGGCCACGGCGGGAAAGCGACTCCCAATATCCAAACAAATCGTTACGCCGTTTTTTTCAAGAAACGATGCAATGGCCACAAACTTTTCTCAGCGTGCATTTATTCCGATGGTTTTGTCACTCTACGCGTTTCGGAGAAACACCTCCTTGATCACGAGTAAGAGCGTCAGTGAAACAACTACATTTAAATTGATCATGTGACACCACAGTGATAGACAGTGAAAACAGAATCTACATATGCATGGGTTTTTCGAGTTGGGAAAACAGACTCTGTTTTCAACAGAAATAAAATACAAAATAAACATGAGCAATGCTCACAAATGAATAACACATTTTACCAATAGCCACCTATGGCAGTGAAGTGCAGTTCTCGCATTATATTTAAACACTAACATGATTATATCAGAAATCGTATTCGAGCCCAAGTGGGCATACATGTCGATAATTGGAAAGTAATGTAAATTAGAAAATCAAAAGCACAGTTAAACATATTGGTATTAATAAGATATCGCTTCCGTTTCAGACAGTACAAACATTGACTTAGAGAACCAAAATGAGGTTCAGATGCTACTCATGCCACCGTGGGCAACCAAATCATTTTTAAGTAATCTTATACAGGACTTATTTGATGAATAAGTTTGACCAAATAAATGAACGGATTGCTGATAGGTTCAGCCCTAGTGGGCATACCAATCACGAGTATCTGTGTCTCAACAAATAATGAAAAATAACCAAACATTTCCATTAAAAAAGATATAACATGTCTTCTGAGACGGTATTTCGCAAAATCTGCACTTGATAATGAGTCAATTCAGTCGTGTCCCACTCTCTTTCAAACCACATTATAGACCTGTGAAACACAATGGAACAAGGTGCAATTAAAACAAGGGTAAGTATTTAGTTGTTTACATAGCTATTATGTCTTTTTAAAAGAAATGAGCACTAAAAACACTTAAAAACTAAGAATCATTCTTCTTATTACACTAAGGCTTGAAGTTATTCAGATTTCCAAAATATGCTGATAATCATAATAGATTACCCTAAATGAACTGATAACCCTTCATCCCCATTGTGTCCTGAAGGCTGCAAAAATTCAAGCAGTGACACAGAATTTCTTGAACAAAATGAAATAGCACAAGCAGGAATTGTCAGTAATCTAAAGATAAAATCTGGATTCATACCGAGAACTTCATATGACATAATTGATAGCTTCCATGAGATGGTAATCAAGGACTAGGATAAATTGAGAACAAATCCCAAGGAAATAAAGGGAGGGACAACATCAAAATACCTCCCTGGAAGAACGTCAAGCGATTAAAGCCTTACAGAAAGACCTGTCAATTGTAATAAAGCCTTCAGACAAAGGTGGGCATATTGTTATTCAGGATAGTGTCTCATATGAAATGGAAGCTTTGAGACAATTAAATGATCATGTATGCTATGAAAAAATCTCTACTAAAGATTATAATCAAAGCATTCTTGAATTTTATGAAATGATTGATTTCTGGAAGAATAAGGGGATTTTGGGTCAAGATGAGTATGATTTTATCAAAATAGATCACCCTGTCACTCCAACCTTCTATCACATTCCAAACCTTCATAAAAACAACAAAAGACCCCCTGGGAGACCAATAGTCTCGTCAATGGGTAGTCTTTTGGAGAATACCTCAATTTTGGTGAACGATGTACTGTGCCCCTTCTTCTTTGATCTAGTTTCTTATATCAAAGACAGTGCTGATTTTATTAAGCTGATTACCAATAATAGCTGGGAAGAATCTTTTTTGCTTGTTACTCTTGATATCATCAGCTTGTATACATGTATCCACCATGGCCAGGGAGAACTGGCCATTAAATCCTTTTTAAAAAACAGACCACTCAAATACACAGAACATAATCAGATGATTCTACAATTTCTATCATTTTGTTTAAATAACAACATTTTTGTCTTTGGTGAACAACTGTACATCGAAAGGCAGGGAACTGCGATGGGCAAGTGCTTCGCCCCCAGCTGCGTGAATCTATTCATGCGCTGGTGGGAGGAGCACATGGCCTGGGCAGGTACCAATGAAGTGTGGGCACAGAAAATAGGAATCTGGACCCGCTTCATTGATGATATATTCTTCACCTGGACAGGTAGCAGACAGGAGCTAGAAGAGTATATCGATAATTTAACAACAATTATGTGAATTTTCATTTCACTGGCACCATTAGTGAACAAGAAGTACCATATTTATATCTATTAGTGTATGCTGACAATGGCACATTAAAGACCAGATTGTTCCATAAACCCACAGCGGGCAATGCATTTCACCAGTCAACATCCGCGCTGTCTGGTGAATAGCATTCCATATGCTGAATGTCTTCGCCTAAAAAGAAATAATACCACAATAGAAGACTATAAAATAGCCACAAAAGAAGCTGTGGAGCGTTTCAAACAGAGAGGGTATCCACAGTGGATCTTAGAGACAGCAATTACCAGAGCAGAAGAGCGCAGAAGAGAAGATCTTCTAAGCAAACCCTCTAAAGAGAACAGTGATGGTACTACCAGATTCATTTTGATTTTCTCTTCGGATTCAGGACAGATTTGCCAGATTTTAAAGAATCACTGGAGTATGCTCCAGGCAGATATAGTCATTGGCCAGCAGATAACTATACAACCAAGCATAACCTATAGAAAAAATGTTTCTCTTAAGGATATGCTAGTGCATAGTTATTTCACTAAAAAGGATACTAGCCTGCATGATGTAAAAGGCTCCTACCCATGTTTAAAATGTAAGGCATGTAAAAACAGCGCAATGGTGAAAACCTATACAATCCCTGGCAGTGAACAAGCCAAAATTGTCACCAAATTACTTAATTGCAATTCAGACTTCACAGTCTATTGTCTGATGTGTCCGTGCAACCTACGGTATGTGGGAAGCATGATACATCAGACAAAGAAGAGGATCTTAGAGCACATGCGTGCTATAACTAAGAAGGATAGTAACTACCCAGTGGCCAGGCATTTTGCAGAAATGCATAAAAGTAACAGCAACCTACTGAAATTCTTCTGTCTGGATCGAGTTCCACCTCTTAGGAGAGGCGGTGACCGGATAAGAGCTCTAAGACAGTTAGAATCCAAGTATATAATAGAACTTCGCACCTTAGCCCCTAATGGCCTAAACTGTGAAGAAGAAATGTGGATACATGTTGGCTAGAGGCTATAGGAAAAAGAACAGAAAATGACCTGAAAAAGAACTAATTCTTTGTCAATCTTAGTAAAATCAGATAAATGAATATAATTAAAAATGAGAGAAGATGTGGGATAGAGAAAATGATTAAATGAGAATAATGAAGAAGTGGAGAAAAAATGGAACAATGAGAAATAAGGAAATGATTCTAGAATGAACAGGAACCCTAGTTGTGTTTTTGATGGGTATTTTGAATTATGAGCGAATTAGTTGAAATGCTGTTTTGAAATTTTGTTTGTCTTCTCTACAGCAATTGATATATGGTGAACATAGGAGGATGGATAGTTATGACAAGTGCCCTCAAGTTATACATTAATTGCTCAATATGTAGAATTGTATTGAATTTAATGTTCTCCCCTCCTCAAAAATTGATATTTTGAAAAGATTTTTTGATTGTTTTTAATTAACGCCAAAATCCCACATAGAGAAAAAATCAAGTGATATATCTTTAGATGTTGAGACTATAACTGCCCATTCAGGGCGAGATTTTATTAAATGTTAAGGAATTCTAAAAAATTAAATTAGAATGAATTTACAGAATAATGCATGATTAGATGGTTATCTAAAACATAAGGCTTGCCTCCTGTATACTCTGTGAACTTAAGATATACAGTTTATTGTATTCTTGCCCAGCCTAAGATGGCTGCTGTTAGGCTTGTGTGAATTGAGAGACAAACTGCGGTATAGTCCTCTTTCAGCCTCAACCAAAAATAACGTGGGGGGATATAACGTGTATATAATCACTACAAACATTGTGTACATCGACATTGACGAAGGCCAGCATGGCCGAAACATGTTTGTCTGCCGATGGGAGCAGAATAAAGTAATTTGATTATCCCTGAGAGTGTGCATCACGTTTTGTTTTACCTTACGTTTGCAAAAATATATATATATATATATATCTGGAATGAACACTCCCAGCATACACCAGCTCCTCTCCTCTCGGGGTTGGTGCGAGTTCTGGGTACCAGAACCCAGTAGTAAATGTTCAAAAATCCTGTGAGCTCTTCCTCACCAAGAAAATGACTCGCACACCAGGGTCCGTGTAAACAAAAGATGTGTTATTGGTGGCGCGTTTCGACCGGAACAGTCTTTTTCACAAGCCAACTTTGCAACAAACAAATCCACCATTATGAAGAGTATTTACAAAACATAGAGGGAGGACCAATGCACATTGATTCATACATAGGCAGTGAAAAAAGACTATCATACATTTTCAGAGCTTTGCACAGTGAAGAAAAGACTTATGCGTTGGTCATAAAATATAATACAACCATCTGTTTGACCGGAGAGCTAAATTGTATTGGGAATTATATTGTATGTACATTATGACAAATGTTGCACATAACGGCAGACAAATACAGTTGAACAATTAGCCTCTGTATCCAAGGGATTACTTTTGATGTTTGAATCTGGTGCCAGCTCCTACATATTGATATCCTTGCAGCCAAGTGGCATAATGTGTAGGGTAATTCATTCTAGTTGATCTTGGTTGGTCCTTAATAGTTAGTGATTAGGATGGCCTTACTCAAAAATTAAATAAAATGCCCTACGTGTTTCCCAAAACAAATTTCCCTAAAATAAAATGTACTCGAAAATTGAGGGGGGTTATTTACAGGGGGGCCTCACTACATGGACAGTGACAAGTGGGTGAAAAGTGCGACTAACGTTGAAGACACAACTAAGGAGAGCATTGGGAAGGCAGGTGTCGACTGGGCAAGAGCAAGCTAACCATAAGGTTCACATCATTCCGCAGTGGGACAAGCTCCATCAAAGTATGCATATGGATTCAAATAATTAAGTAGCAACCATTTTTAGTCATGTACCAGCCGCAAGTGCAATTCGAATATATTATTGAGAAAATTATATCTAAGAAAAATATATATAATGTGTGTTATATCACACTGCAAAGAGGTAAGTTTCCAACCTGCCAATCCTGTGTCAAGGTGGAGAGCCCTCCGCCTGGACACAGCATGTACAAAGAAATCGCGGATCACAATGAAAGCAAGGTGAGACAGTTGGGGTACTCATCCAATATGAACAAAGAGTTCCTCATCTTCATTCAACCCGAAAGGACTCTTAGTCTCAAGGAGTATAATATACTGTGACTCCAGAATTATCAGTTGTTTCTCACGATCACTGCCTCTCGGGGTCGCTGTGATCCTGTCAATAGCAAAAAATGAAAAACTGTCACAATCCTTATTGTGGTGTTTCAGCCAGTGTCGTGCAGTAGAGTAGCTTAAATCAACATTCATGATCGCTCTGACATGTTCTAAAATTAGTTTCTTCACAGGGAAGATCGTGCTACCTATGTACATTTTCATGCATGGACATTGTATAGCATACACACAAAAATAAGTGTTACAGTTCATAAACTTTTTTATGTTGCCTGTCTTCCCTGTTGGCAGAGGATATTGTGTTCTATTTTTGCTATTTTTACCACACTTAAAGAAACCTGGCTGCTTTTGTATCCATGTCTGTTGTTTGGTTGCCCCATGTAGCTCTTAACCAGCATGTACTTAAGGGAACGTGCTCTACTAAATGTCACTTGTGGGTGCATGCTGACCTTTGATCCTGTTACTGGGCCATTCCTGACTATGTGCCAGTGTTTTTAAAGAGTTTCACGCACTGTCATTGCCTCCACATTGAAGGTTGTAATCATTCTGATGTCATTACTGTTTTTCTTTTTATCTGGTCTTTTCACCAGCAAAGCTGGTCTGTCTACGGCTGCTGCCTTCTCTTTTGCAATGGTAAGGACCTTTTCAGGATAGCCTCTTATCCTGAATCTCTCCAACATTGTGCTCTGTTCTGTTTCAAATGCTAATTGAGTGTTACAATTGCGCTTTGCCCTCAATAACTCGCCATATGGAATACTCCATCTTAGTTTAGGGGGGTGGTGGCTGTTGGCATGTAAAAGGCTGTTTTCTGCAGTTGCCTTCCTATGTAGATCAGTGGAGATGTTGCCTTAACTGATCTTCACATGCACATCCAGAAAATCCATCTTAACCTGATCAGATCTATGTGTAAAGCTGAGATTGACCTCATTGCATTCGAACAGTCTGAAAAATGTCTTCAGTGTATATTCTGATCCATCCCAGATCATAAAAATGTCATATATATATATATATATATATATATAGAATCCAGTGGCAGCCACCGTCTGGGTAGTTATAGTTAGGATCGTGTTTCTATAGGAAATTATTTTTTTGTGTTGCTAATAATTTTGGCGCAGTTTGCTGAATCTCCACAAAACATTTAAAAAAAATATAATTTTGCCTGGTTTGAGCATGAAAAGTTTCGGTCTGATCTGTCAAGTGGAAGCCAAGAAAAAAGAGGGGGGGTCCCAAATGCGTTTTCCTCATTCATTTTCCCATAGGAACTTTAAATACAGCTACAGCCTAAACCACTGAACGGATTTACACCAAATTAGCAGAAAGCTAAATTTAAGTCCAGAAAGAATGCTTTTTGTATTTTGGTGTAAATCTGTTCAGCAGTTGCTGAGTAATTATTTTTCCAAAAACGTTCTATGTCTAGGGACTCAGGACTCACGGATCCCGATAGATCTCAAACTAAGATCTGATTGGCTGCTACTACCTCAGCCAGGAAATGATGGCTGCCATCTTAGGATTCAGGACTCATCGCAAGGCTTAAAAAAATTATGAACAAAACAGAAGGGGGCGGGGTAAGAATACCCTGACCCCGTAGGCCTGGTGGTGGAGTCCCAGAGGTACCCCCGCCTGGGGCCCAAAATGTTTTTTTTTAAATGTTGCCACAAATTCACAGATAATACTTGAATCTCTGGCAAATAAAAAAAGCAACTGCAGTCTTGTGCACTTGTTTTAAAAAAGCCCGGCCAGGTCCTAGGAGGGAACAAATATTTATATTTGGGGGGAGGGGGTGCATGTAACTCCACCCCAGGGGGCCCGGCTGCATTGCTAAGGGGAAGGGGGCACGCAACCCCCCTTCCCAGACCAATTTTGGCCCTTGGGACCCCATACCACAGGGTTGGCTCAGGGTATGTCCCGGGGAGCCCACCCTCTGGACATAGTTGGTCTCCTGCCCACACTAGCATGTGCAGGGAAGCCTATGTTTGCTTTCTCTTGGTGAGAGCAATTTCAAATCTCCCGCCAAGCAGGAACAAACACCAAATCCACTTGCAGTGAGCTGGAGTTTGAAAAATGCTACTGCCCAGTGGGAGCAGACATTTTTCCCTGTCCACAGTAAAGACCCCCATGTCTCCTGCAGGCTCCTTGAAAGCAGCGGGAACCAGCATTGCTCCCACCTGAAGGTAGCAGCTACTAATGCTGTCCCATCTGGGCAGGAGCAATATGTTGATCTGTTTCCTTGTCTACTTTGGGGTGGGCAGGGAACAGGTCAAAGGTCTGCTTTGAAAATGCTCCCGACAAGCAAGAGCAAACACAGGACCCTGCCTGCTACGTCCCAAGGGTGGTGAGCTTCCCGGGACATAGCTTGTGAGTCCATCTACCGGGGCCATTAATGGCTTGGGTAGGGTGGGCTGCTCGGCACCCCTCCCCATTTTTAATTTTTTTTTGCCTGGAGGTGTGCTCCCTGGGGCCTTTTGAGGCTTGGGAGGGGGCCATGTGGCCGCTCACAATTTTGCTATATTTTGGCCCTGGGGGTGAGCTCCCTGGGGCCACTGGAGGCTTGGGGAGAGTGCCATGCAGCCCTCCTACCCACAAAAAATATTTTGGCCCTGGGGTGGGCTCCACAGAGCCTCTGAAAGCTTGGGGAAGGAGCCACTCAGCCCTCCTCTCTACACAAACAAATGTTGGCCCCAGTTGTAGGCTCCAAGGGACATCTGAAGGTTTGGGGAGGGGGTAACAAAGTCTGTCTAAAAGTAGTCAATGGAAAATTCATGTGGATTTTGTGTTTTGGGACCCTTTTGTTTTGTCCTCCACTCGGCATATCACCCCTAAGTGTTCCATTCACAAGCTAGTAAAAAAGTAGCATCTTTCTGGTACGGTTTGTCAAACGGTGGCAAAGTTATTAGCAAGACAAAAAATGCTTTTCATATAGAACAGCTGACCAAACTATAACTACCTAGTGGCAACTGTCAATAGGTGTTTTATATATATGTATATATATGTATATATATATATATATATATATATATATATATATATATATATATATATATATATATGTATTACCTACTGGCGGTCGCCAGTAGGTAGTTATAGTTACAACCTAGTTTCCATAGGAAAAGCATTTTTTGATTTGCTAATAACTTTGGCGTCGTTTGACGAATCTTTGCGAAAATTCTACAAAAAAAAGGCTATCCAGGTCAGCTCCTATCCTGAAAGTTTGGGGGTGATTCATCAAGGGGGAGACTGAGAAAAAATGGGGGTCCCAAAACGCGTTTTCCCCATGTTAATTTCCATAGGAAATCTTGCGACGAGCTACAGCTCGAACTGCTGAACAGAATAACCCCAAATTTGGCAGAAAGGTAGAGCTTGGTTCAGACACCAACCTTTTTTTTAAATAGTGTAAATCCATTCAGTAGTTTTTGAGAAATTCAAAAAATAAGAGTCAAACAATCAATTTCCCATGGGAAACTTTGTGCAAGGCTACAGCTGAAACTACTGAACGGAATTACCCCAAATTTGGCACAAAGGTAGTGCGTGGATCAGAAAGCAACCTTTTTTTTTAAATGGTGTAAATCCGTTCAGTAGTTGCTGAGAAGTTAGAAAAATAAATGTTTCGATATCTGGGCGGAGCCTAAGTCCCGTGTACGAGCTTCACTGTGATTGGCTGTCAACACTCCAAACCAGGAAGTGTTGGCAGCCATCTTGTGGCTCGGTAGAAGCGAGTCACTAGAAAACAGAAACAAAGGTAGAAAGTAGAGAAGAGGGATGGTGGAAACACCCTGACCCCCAAGGCCTGCTCAGGCAGTTCCAGAAGGACCCCCAGGGTAAAAAAAAACATATATATTTTTTTAAATCGGTGCAATTCACGCTGGCGTCGCGGGTTCCCGTGTTTTATTTTAATGAGACCCCGGGGTGGGCTAGGACCCAGGGGCATTTCTTAAAAAATAATAGCGGGGGTTCGCTGGGACTGTGGTGGCCCGCTGGGGTCCCCGTAGTCTCGGGGCTTCACTCATGTTCAGAGGAGGGTTGCGCGGCCCCCCTCTTGGAGCTCTCCATCTGCTTATTATTTTGGCATCGTTTGACGATTCTTTACGAAATTTTCCAAAAAGTTTTGCTTTTTTGATCAGCTCCTTTCTTGAAAGTTTCGGGGTTACTGGTAAAGGGGGGGGGGTGCTGAGAAAAAAGGGGGTGTCAAAACGTGTTTTCTCAATGCATTTTCCATAGGAAAATTTAGACAACGCTACAGGTCAAACTGCTGAACGGAATTACGCCAAATTTGGCAGGGAGAAAGGTGTTGGTACAGAAAGTGCGGTTTTGTAGAAATGGTGTAAATCCGTTCAGTAGTTTTTGAGATATTAAAGGAAAAATATATATATATACATATATATATATATATATATATATATATATATTATATATATATATATATATATATATATATATATATATATATTCAAGAAAGGTTGTCCCCCTGCGAGGCTGCACTTGAAGAAACAGGCAGGTCCTGCACTTTGAGGCAGTTTCCTTTATTTCTCTAAAACCGAACATCACTGTGCTCATTCAATTAAACAGCCCTACGCGTTTCAGAGCTCCTGCTCCTTGCTCACGGGCTCCATGCGATGTCTGTAAGCTGGAAATTAGTGGAAACCGAGTCACTTCATTGGTCTTTTTAAACATCCTTCTGGTAGGTTACGCCCTCTGGTGGGTCTCAATCAATGACAGTGTTCTGGGACTCGTAGTTTTTCCACTAAACAATTAAAATCCTCGAGTGGATTCCGCCGACTAAAACATCAGTCTTTGCATAAATCATGCTCTCAGGTGAGCCACAAGCACAGGATTCCGGTTTGCTTTGTCAGATACCTGTTTAGTCCCGCTAGCTCAAACACAAACAATTCGTGTGAAGCAGCCCATCATTTAATTTGGTGGTAGTGCAAGCCTCCCGGCCGGGACTGGCCAGATTAAATCTTCAAAAAAGGTTGTCCCCCTGCGAGGCTGCACTTGAAGAAACAGGCAGGTCCTGCACTTTGAGGCAGTTTCCTTTATTTCTCTAAAACCGAACATCACTGTGCTCATTCAATTAAACAGCCCTACGCGTTTCAGAGCTCCTGCTCCTTGCTCACGGGCTCCATGCGATGTCTGTAAGCTGGAAATTAGTGGAAACCGAGTCACTTCATTGGTCTTTTTAAACATCCTTCTGGTAGGTTACGCCCTCTGGTGGGTCTCAATCAATGACAGTGTTCTGGGACTCGTAGTTTTTCCACTAAACAATTAAAATCCTCGAGTGGATTCCGCCGACTAAAACATCAGTCTTTGCATAAATCATGCTCTCAGGTGAGCCACAAGCACAGGATTCCGGTTTGCTTTGTCAGATACCTGTTTAGTCCCGCTAGCTCAAACACAAACAATTCGTGTGAAGCAGCCCATCATTTAATTTGGTGGTAGTGCAAGCCTCCCGGCCGGGACTGGCCGGATTAAATCTTCAAAAAAGGTTGTCCCCCTGCGAGGCTGCACTTGAAGAAACAGGCAGGTCCTGCACTTTGAGGCAGTTTCCTTTATTTCTCTAAAACCGAACATCACTGTGCTCATTCAATTAAACAGCCCTACGCGTTTCAGAGCTCTGCTCCTTGCTCACGGGCTCCATGCTTGTGGCTCACCTGAGAGCATGATTTATGCAAAGACTGATGTTTTAGTCGGCGGAATCCACTCGAGGATTTTAATTGTTTAGTGGAAAAACTACGAGTCCCAGAATACTGTCATTGATTGAGACCCACCAGAGGGCGTAACCTACCAGAAGGATGTTTAAAAAGACCAATGAAGTGACTCGGTTTCCACTAATTTCCAGCTTACAGACATCGCATGGAGCCCGTGAGCAAGGAGCAGGAGCTCTGAAACGCGTAGGGCTGTTTAATTGAATGAGCACAGTGATGTTCGGTTTTAGAGAAATAAAGGAAACTGCCTCAAAGTGCAGGACCGGCCTGTTTCTTCAAGTGCAGCCTCGCAGGGGGACAACCTTTTTTGAATATATATATATATATATATCTGGTCGGTGCCTAACTCCCGAGCACGAGCTTGCCTCTGTTTGGATGCTAACACTTCAAAGGAGGAAGCGTCCGCTGATTGGCTGCTAACACTTCAAACCAGGAACTGTTAGCAGCCATCTTGTGCCGCGCATCGAGTGAAAATATAAAAGAAAGGTTCTGTGGGCAATTTAATGTAGCGGAGCTCTGTGTAATGATGATTTGGAAGCAGTGAAGGTTTAATATTTATTAACAATAAAGGAGAAACAGGTGAGCGCCAGGCAGCACGACTTCCACTCCGGGACACCAGTAGGAAGATAACCCTTTCACGCTCCCTGTACCCAACATTACCACTTCGCAGCTATGCCTTTAGAAGCCAGACCATCGGCTCGCAGCTGTCTACCTTTGTGAGGTAGTATGCTGCTCTGCCTTTACCTCTGTGAGCTACTACGCTGGTGTTCCTTTGGGATCGGATGGCTCGTAGTTCAACCTCTGTGAGTCGAGCGGACGTGCAGCAGTTGTCCCTCTGCGAACCTGGGTACGAACTGTTCATAAGTCACACTATATGAGCATTGAAAAGCCATTTTGTCATTCAGTTCATCAGCTGGCATCTGTCCGAGGCATTTCTGAAAACATATTGGAGCTTTTTCTGTGAGAGATACCTCTTTCACGCTGCGCCTCCCCACATTAGCAGGTAACACATCCTCTTCCCACATCACCAGCATACCCCCAACAACCTTCTTGGGCCCGGAAGTGTCCCTCTATGAACTATTAATAAAATGATGCTTCTGAGGTTGGAGAAATAAGAATCTTAGTCATGTATAGACTTACATATAAAACATTTTATTAAAACAAAACAACAACAAATAAAACTTTGTACAGCCGTGGCGTGTCATCACTGGTCCATTTGTGATTCGCAGCCTGCAATACAAAAAGAAAGATAAATTGGTGCATCATGCGTCCAGCAAAGGAGATAGAGAGAGAGAGAAAGAGTGAGAGAGAGGAAGGAGAGAGAGAGGAAGAGAAAAAGAGTGTGAGAGAGAGAGGAAGACAGAGAAAGAGAGAGAGTGAGGGAGAGAGGGAGACAGAGAAAGAGAGATAGAGTAAGCGAGAGAAAGAGTAAGATACAAGGAACGGAGAAAGAGAAACAGTGTGAGAGAGAGGAAGACAGAGAGAGAAAGAGTGAGAGAGAGGAAGAGAGAGAGAGAGAAAGAGTGAGAGAGAGGAAGAGAGCAAGAGTGAGCTACAAGGAAGAGAGAAACAGTGTGAGAGAGAGGAAGACAAAGAAAGGGAGAGAGAGAGAAAGAGTGAGATACGAGGAAGAGAGAAAGAGGGAATCAGTATGAGAGAGAGGAATAGAGTGAGAACTAGTGAGAGAGAGGAAGAGAGAGAGAGAAAGAGTGAGAGAGGAATTGAGAAAGAGTGAAAGAGAAGAAGAGAGAAAGAGTGAAAGAGAGGAAGCCAGGCAAAGAGAGAAAGAGTGAGACAGAGAGGAAGACAACAAGAGAAACAGTGTGAGAGAGAGGACGAGAGAGAGATAAAGAGAGAAACAGTGTGAGACAGAGGAAGAGAGAGAGATAAAGAGAGAGGACGAGAGATAGAGAGAAAGTGAGAGAGTGAGTGAGAAAAAGAATATGAGAGAGCAAGAGAGAAAGAAAGAATGAGAGAGAGAGAGAGAGAGAGAGGAAGAGACAGAGAAAGAGCGAAAGTGTGAGAGAGAGAAAGGAAGAGATGGAGAGGGAGTGTTGACACTGGAGAAAATCTTCGCAGCTCACCTTTATGTCACCGGTGTGTCTCCAACCACGTGCCGGGACATAGTGCACCCTCAAGTTTAGTGATCTGAAAGATAGTATAGATTTAGTTATTGCAGAGTACATACAACTGCACATGCGTAATTCTCTGTTTCAAGAAAGAGAGAAACAGTGTGAGAGACAGGAAAAGAGAGAGAGAGAGAGAGTGAGAGTGAGGAAGAGAGGGAGAGAAAGTGAGAGAGGAAGAGAGAAAGAGTGAGAGAAAGGAAGACAAACAAAGAGAGAAAGAGTAAGAGAGAGAGGAGGAGAAAGAGTGAGAGAAAAAGAGAGAAAGATTAAGATACAAAGAAGATAGAAAGAGAGAAACAGTGTGAGAAAGAGGAAGAGAGAGAGAGAAAAAGAGTGAGGGAGAGGAAGAGAGAGTGAAAGATTGAGAGAGAGGAAGAGAAAAAGAAAGAATGAGAGAGAGAGTAAGAGACAGAGAAAGAGAGAAAGTGTGGGAGAGAGAAAGGAAGAGATGGAGAGGGAGTGTTGACACTGGAGAAAATCTTCGCAGCTCACCTTTGTGCCACCGGTGTGTCTCCAACCACGTGCCGGGACATAGTGCCCCCTCAAGTTTAGTCATCTGAAAGATAGTATAGAATTAGTAATTGCAGAAAACATTCAAATGCATAAGCCTAATTCTCTAGTTTGGCAATGTGCACTCAGGCTGCTGCAGCCCATCCACTCCCAAGCTCGGAGGTGTCTGTGCACTCTTGTGCACCCAGGCTGCTGCACACTATCCACTCCCACCGCCCAGAGGTGACTGCCCGCTGCTGCGGAAAGAAGCCTCTCTGGTCACCTTCCACCACCGGCGTGTGTGTAAGAGGGGGCAGCACGTGTCGAAGCAACTTTCTGAGGTGTTGTCAGGATGACCAGGCATCATCCCAGATTTTTCACACATTCAGCTTTGGTGGTGTTGAGGGGTGAATGTTGATTTGTGAATCACAGACTGTTAGATAAAAAGCAAGATATGATTGTGCGCCTTGTGTCCGTCAAAGGAGAGAGAAAGAGGAAGAGAGAGAGAGAAAAAGAGTGAGAGAGAGGGAGAGAGAGAAAGAGTGAGAGAGAGGACGAGAGAAAGAAAGAATGAGAGAGAGAGTAAGAGACAGAGAAAGAGAGAAAGTGTGAGAGAGAGAAAGGAAGAGATGGAGAGGGAGTGTTGACACTGTAGAAAATCTTCATCACTCACCTTTGTGCCACTGGTGTCTCTCCAACCACGTGCTGGGATATAGGGCAGCCCTCAAGCTTAGTCATCTGAAACATAGTATAGAATCAGTAATGGATGAGTACATACAAGTGCACAATTTGTGAATCACAGCCTGTAAGACAAAAATATAGATAAGATGGTGCGTCATGCATCCAGCAAAGGAGAGAGAGAGAAAGAGAGAAAGAGTGAGAGAGAGAAAGAAAGAAGGAGTGAGAGAGAGAGGAAGACAGAGAAAGAGAGAAAGAGTGAGAGAGAGAGGAAGAGAGAGAAAAAGAGAGAAAGAGTGAGATACAAGGAAGAGAGAGAAATAGAGAAACAGTGTGAGAGAGAGGAAGAGACAGAGAGAAAGAGTGAGACAGAGGAATAGAGAGAGAAAGAAAGAATGAGAGAGAGAGGAAGAGACAGAGAAAGAGTGTGAGAGAGAGAAAGGAAGAGATAGAGAGTGAGAGAGAGAAAGAGTGTGAGTGACAGAAAGGAAGAGATAGAGAGGGAGAGTAAGTGTTGACACTGTGGAGAAAATCCTCAGAGCTCACCTTTCTGCCACCGGCATGTGTCGAAGAGGGTCCGCCATGTGCCAAAGAAACCTCCTCACCCATTGTGTACATGCGGCGCAGCAGAGCTCACAATTCAGTTTGAGTGTTGATTGCAGGATGGCCACACCTCATCGCAGGCCTACTAGACAAAAAGCAAGATAAGATTGTGCATCATACGTCCATCGAAGGAGAGAGAAAGAAAGAGTGAGAGGAAGACAGAGAGACAAAAAAGAAAGAAAGAGTGAGAGGAATACAGAGAGAAAGAGAGAAACAGTGAGAGTGAGAGGAAGAGAGAGAGAAAAAGAAAGAAAGAGTGAGAGTAAGACGGAGAAAGAGAGAAAGAGTGAGAGACAAAGTGAGAGAGAAACCGTGAGAGAGAGGAAGAGAGAGAGAAAGAATGTGAGAAAGAGGAAGAGAGAGAGAAAGAGAGAAACAGTGTGAGAGGAAGAGAGAGAAAGAGTGTGAAGGAGAGAAAGGAAGAGATGAAGAGAGACAGTGAGTGCCCACACTGTGTACAAAACTGTCACAGCTTACCTTTACGCCACCGCTCTGTCTCCAACCACGTGCCGCAACCTGGTGGAACTCTC
The DNA here is from genome assembly GCF_964204655.1 of Triturus cristatus. NCBI lineage: Eukaryota > Metazoa > Chordata > Amphibia > Caudata > Salamandridae > Triturus > Triturus cristatus. The sequence goes on from NC_140583.1 coordinate 887,338,949, forward strand.
AAGCTCCCATATCTGAAAGATAGTACAGAATTAGTAATGGCAGAGCAGCGTTGGATTAGGGTTCAAAATCGGCCCGGGTACGCTAAAAAAAAAAGTGGCCCACATTTGCATATTGTCTTTCCTCAAAACACTGCTTCGGCGAAATTTTATTTAAAAAAGGGGGGGTGGGGGAGATACAAAAAATGCATGGATTCGTTTACACTGATGACTTAAAAACAAGTGAGGCCACTTCTGCTCAGGCCCCCTGCCGTGCTAGGTAGGCATACATTAATGGGTGGCCCTGCGATAGAAAGCAAGTGACACCTCTGCCTGTTGCTAAACGTGAGGTGATGACGCCCATCTGTCTCCAGAAAGGCCATTCAGACACCCACTTGACTGCTGGCTGTATCCAAACAACAGCGACACCGCCCAAATCTCCCCCCCAGACTGCTCCAAAAAGCAGCCCACAGTTGGAACTCAGCACCAACTCCTCGGGCATTGCACCAGTGCCCGCGTTACCAATCCAACGCTGTGGCAGAGTATATACGAGTGCGTATGCCTAAATCGCTCTGCCGTCTTCCTGCATTCAGGCTGCTATACCCCATCCACTGCCCAGTGCTGTGCACCAAGGCCTCACTGCTCACCTTTTCGTGGTCACGGCACCCTCCACATCATGCAGCTCCATTCTGCAAGCTAATAGGTCTCACATTTGGTAGTGAGTCTTGATATCGCCATGGCAGAGGACATACTAGTGCACCAATCATCATCGCAGGTTGTACACCCGCTCAGTGCTTGCGGTGCTACTAACTCAGAGTGAGAAGTGAGACCAGGCTTCGCTGTTGGGCTCAGGCCTACACTGCGGTGCAGCAGAGCACACAAAACATCAAGTGTCCAGACCACCGGGACAGGCCATCACCGTGGCGGTGTGACTGTGCCAGCCGCAGTGCATGCGTTCCTAGCAACTCTAAAATGGCGTGGAGCACGTGCGCCCGGTCTTGTTTATTAGTAGAGTGACGTGTTCTGTGACACCGGTGCTGGATGGGTGTAGTGTGGGTATATACCAGCCGTGAGGGAGTGGCTTTGGCGGGTGTCCGTGTTGGAGTGCTACCATCACCCGGGTTGCAAGAGCTAAAGTGTCACTCTGTGTGCCAAGTCCAACAATATGGCCAACATGGAAGGTACGGGGAATTACTGACCCTATATTCATCCATAGTTCCACACAAGAAAGATGGTGGACGTCACATGAGGCATCTCTGTGGATATGTTTATTGCACATTCAGTGGAGTGTTGCAGCTTTAATAATTCAGGGCCATGGAAAGTTGAAGTTTCAGTTTTTGGCACATGGAGGGCAGCCAATTAGAGACAAGCTCGCTGTCGGAGTTAGGCTGCGCCAACATATGTACTTATACAGTCACTGCGAAGATCCTCACGCACTTATAAATTCACTATACACTCTGTTTGCAGTACTGTAACGATGTAGTCTCTACGTACGTACTTGTACAATGACCGAGACAAAGTTACATAACAAAAGTTTTCCCCCACCGTCAAAGGTAAGATGGTTGCATACACTGTCCAGAGCACTATGTAATGTGGTAGGGCATAGGGGTAGCATGTTGCATACATAATGAACACATGGACACAGATAGATAGTGGAACTGGGTATTGGCAGGTGCGCTCGACTCCTTTTTATTGCCAGGGTCACCTGTCCAGTGACGTCTGTGGTGGATGCAGAAATGGTTGGTGCTGGCAACAGGTACAACAGTAATCATTGGATCAGACACAGAGATTCAATCATAAAGGGTCAATGATTTGTGCTGCACTAAGGTACGGGTACCAGATATGAAATCATACAGAAAAGATTCTATCATAAAGGGTTCATGTCTTGTGATACACTGAGGTAGGATGGCAGATGTGAAATTATACACAAAATATTGTATCAGAAAGGGTGCATGAGTTGTGTGGACTGAGATAGTGGCATCAGAAGCATTTAGGGTCTGCGCAGCCAAAGATGATGCGTGTTCCGGGCGGGCCGCACTGGGAGCAATGTCTCTTGCCTACTGGACTGCGTCATCGGCAATTGCGACTCGATGTGAATTGTGAGCCCTGCTATCTGCAATGTAGATGGAAGGCAGTAGTCAGCACAGACATCGAGGAATGATTTTTGTCACTTCCTCTTGACAAAATCCGAGGACATAGAGTACAATTCTGTCTGCAATTAATAAATCATGTCTCAATGTAAATTGTGAGCTCTGCTGACCACAGTGTAGGTAACAAAAGATGAAATATGTATGGAATACATTGTCGAAATGTGTAGGTTTCGGGGACGTTATAGTTAGTTGCCTACTGGACTCTGTAATTAATGAATAAAAACTCAATTTTAATTGTGAGTCGTGCTGACCGCAGTGTAGGCCAGAGGCAGCGGTCAGCAAGGGCCCACAGCCACGTGGCATTTAGTAGTGCTGCACAGTTATTGGCAATTCAGCGTGTGTGCATCCAGCGATGATGTGTCGTCCGAGCAGGCTGCACTGGGAAAAATGTCCTTTGCCTACTGAATTCTGTCTTAATAAGGCTACGTGGCGATGACTTATGGTGCACTAAGTTAATAGTTCCTTTGGCGCTCAGTGTGTACGTACCCTGCGATGATGCGTGGTCCAGGAAGGCCGCACTCGGACCAATGTCTTTTGTCTATTGAATTCTGCCTCAATAAAGCCACGTGGTGATGACTTATGGTGCACTGAGTTAGTAGTACCTTTGGCGCCCAGCATGTACATACCCTGCGATGATATGTGGTCCGGGTAGCCGCACTCGGAGCAATGTCTTTTGTCTATTGAATTCTGCCTCAATAAGGCCACGTGACAATGACTTATGGTGCACTGAGTTAGTGGCACCTGAATTGTGATGCCTGCTTTCCGCAGTGTAGATCAAAGGCAGTAGTCTGTACAGACATAAGTCTGCGGTGCTATGCCGTTGGGTTCACAGGGGGCTTGTGTCAAGGAGACCCGCGGTCATGGCGGCAGCCACGTGGCAGGGTCAGGCCCGCCACTCTGGCAGGCTGGTTTGTCTTCACAGTTCACAAGTAAACCATGCCCAGAGCCCCGTCTTATTTATTCATACTCCTACGCTGGAGTGGCATACGATGGACCATCCCACTGCGCTTCCAGGGGAGGACAACACAGCTACATGTCCGAGATCTTCCCCACTGCCTGAGGTAACATGGTTGTATCTATTGTGCACAACACCACAAGCACCAGCAGTATATGTACAGATGGAGAGGTTTATGATCTGTATAGTGAGGTCTGTCCAGCACATCACCGCTACACTTGGTATTGTGTGCATTTTTATTGATGGATAGGTTGCATCCTTCACATATATGTGCTTGCCATATCTGCCAACATTCAAGTATTGTGTGGCTTATGGACCATGCCGTTTTTGGAAGGTCCGCTATCCTGTTTTGCGCTGCCTCAGTGGTAGTAGGGAGGGGGGTGGTCCAGAGAGGAAAACCTTGAGGCTGGTGACAGTAAGTGTTGTGGCCTTCATGGGTGTTTCAGCTGCATGTTCAGTAACTCTATGACATATGTTGCGCTTCAGATGTGATTCTGGGCTGCAATCCCTTTCACATTGTAGGTTGTCATCCTGGTTTAGACCAGTAAAAAGTATATGTTAGATACCTACTGCAAATGTGGCTTTTTCCCTGTTTTTGGATCACACCCCAGATTTGGATGCTCGTTAAAAATATCGGGAACTGGTGCTTTTGTGTTAATTTTTGCACGGGGACGTCTATATTATTACCGTTAGTTGTTGTTCTCATTTGTGACACATTTTTTGTGGTGGAATCTATTGGCTGTTTTCACTAGGTTGACAATGAAGTGATAATTTAAAATCACTGAAAAAACTATAGGTTTAAGAAGAAAATAATTCAAAATTAGCATTTAAAAAACCTTTGAAATTCACTGAAAAAACCATAGGTTTAACCCCTTCCATGCTCATGACGGAACGGTTCCGTCATGAGCCACGGTTGAGCTGTGCTCATGACGGAACCGTTCCGTCATGAGCCCGCCCGCGCTCGAACCCTTCAGCACCGCGGCGGAATTCGCCCAGCGCTGAAGGGGTTAAGGGACGTTATAGTTACAAATTAGCATTTAAAAAACCTTTAAAATTCACTGAAAAAAACATAGGTTTCAGGTACGTTATAGCTACAAATTAGCATTTAAAAAACCTTTGAAATTCACTGAAAAAACCATAGGTTTCAGGGACGTTATAGTTAGTTGGACTTTTCACTCATACAAAACCTTAGAAATTCAGCCGGAGCTAACTATAACTCGCACCCCCACAATGCACTGCTGATAACGTCACATATTACAACATTCATAACATGGTCAGTGACATAACTGATGACATCACTAATGACATCTCAAATGACATCACTGATTACATCATCCACGTGACAATCTGATGCACCTCCTCACACCCTAATATAACCTTTGATACACCCCTGTAAAATACAGACTACCATTTTCAAAACCATTGACACACCAACACCAGTTACCACAAATGCACTCATTAATTCCTAGGTCTACAGACACATGCACTCATTCATCCATACAACCATTCATACATGTAGTCACTGATCAATACAACACTATCATATGCACTCATACACCTATACAGAGACTCACACACCACCACTCATCCTAGTCAATCATGCACTTATCCTAGTCAGTCATGCAAAGAATCAATCACAGTTCCATTTACTCACCTACACAGTTATACACACACCACCTCATTTATTCATACAGATACTAATGCATACTTACTCTCTAATATAATCACTAATACAAATATGCCCTCATCCATACAGCCACTCCCACAATCACTGACTCTCACATAAAGTCATTTATATACTGCAACTTTCACATACACTGCCTTTTACTTTTGTACTTACTTGGACATCTACCACTGAGACATCCAGTCACTCACCAACACATCCATACACACACTCACTCACCCATAGAACTATTTCCACATACACTCACCCAGTCAATCAACTACTCACACATCTATGCACAGAGTCATACACCCCCATCCAACCACACACACACTCAGTCTCCCATACAATTACTCAGGCAACTACTCAATAAACCATAGAGATACCCGTAGAGCTACTGACCAACTGATGCAGCAGGTTATACAACAACAAACAGACTGATACAGACATTCACACAGTTTAGTCACTAACCCATGCATTCAGTAAGACACATGTAATCACTCACTTAAACAGAGAGTCACGCACCTACTGAATCCTCCATCCAGACACTTATACATCCACTCATTCTTCAATACAGCTTGGTATTTATATAATACATATTTAAATTTTAATAAAAACACATTCACTGGATAATGTCATCAGTGATGTCGTCAGTGATGTCATTCGAGATGTCATCAGTGATGTCATCAGTGATGTCACTGACCATGTAATGAATGGTGTAATATGTGACATCATCAACAGTGCATTGCGGGGGCGCGAGTTATTGTTAGCTCAACTAACTATAACGGCAGAATTTCTATGGTTTTGTATGAGTGAAATGTCCAACTAACTATAACGTCCCTGAAACCTATGGTTTTTTTCAGTGAATTTCAAAGGTTTTTTCAATGCTAATTTTTAACTATAACGTTCATGAAACCTATGGTTTTTTCAGTGAATCTATATATATATATATATATATATATAGATAGATAGATAGATAGATAGATAGATAGATAGATAGATAGATAGATAGATAGATAGATAGATAGATAGATAGATAGATAGATAGATAGATAGATAGATAGATAGATAGATAGATAGATATATACATAGATGCACTGAAAAAAACATAGGTTTCAGGGGTGTTATAGTTAGCTGGATATTTCACTTTTCTTTTTTTAAATGCTTTTTTTGGCCCTGGGGGTCCTTCTGGGACCCCTAAGCAGGCCTATGGGGTCAGGGTGTTTCTACCCTGCCCTCTTCTCTTGTTTTATATCTTTGTTTCTCAGTTTTCTGGTGGCTCGCTTCTACAGAGTCACAAGATGGCTGCCAACACTTCCTGGTTTGGAGTGTTGGCAGCCAATCACAGTGAAGCTCATGCTCGTGACTTAGGCTCCGCCCAGATATCGAAACTGTTATTTTTCAATTTTCTCAGCAAATACTGAATGGATTCACCATTTTAAAAAAAGTCGCTTTCTGAACCAAGCTCTACCTTTCTGACAATTTTTGGGGTAATTCCGTTCAGCAGTTCGGGCTGTAGCTCGTCGCAAAATTTCCTATGGAAATGAACATGGGGAAAACGTGTTTTGGGACCCCTCTTTTTCTCAGCCCCCGTTTGACGAATCACCCCCAAACTTTCAGCATAGGAGCTGACCTGGATAGACTTATTTTTGGAGAATTTCGCAAAGATTCGTCAAACGATGCCAAAGTTATTAGCAAATCAAAAAATGCTTTTCCTATGGAAACTAGGTTGTAACTATAACTACCTACTGGTGAGTAGGTCATTCCTTCATTCCTTTGAACCAAGGATGACGATGCCGTGTGCAGGTACTTCAAATACTTTATTGTCAAACCTCCATTGAACGCATTTCGGCTGACCCCAGCTTTGCTCACCAATGACGAGGCAGCATTTTCAGCAGTCTTTTGAGTGTTTTTATTATCACGTGTAATACTCCAGTGAAAACAATAGTGAAAGACAGACTGGTATCTTAATTCTATACAACGTATTATTGTACACATTTTATTTTTCATTTCGCAATATTAAAATTGTTCCTTCGGTAGAATTCATTAATTTTCCCGCATTATACTATTACGTTAATGCTGTTCACTACTATGAGTAATTCAATTCATAACACGTTACTATTGTACACCATTGTCTATGGATATATGCATGAATTTTGCCATAGTGGATACCCGTTACATTTGTTATGGTGATACATTGTATTACGCCCATGTGGGCTACCCAAATGCCTATTTGACCATATCTCATTGCCCAAGTGGGGTTATTCCCCAAGGAGTACTACTTTTGCATGCCATTTTTTCCAGTCGTATGCAAAAAGGGAGTGCTTTAAATCCATATTTTGTGACTTATGGACCAATTCTTGTGAGGTCCGCTAGACGATGCGCCCTTCGTTCTGGTGAAACAGCAGCATACACAAGAGAACACACAAAGGATATATATATTATCTACTGGCGGTCGCCAGTAGATAGTTATAGTTAGGATCGTGTTTCCATAGGAAATCTGCAACATTCTATTTGGAATAACTTTGGCACCGTTTGACGAATCCTCGCAAAATTCTCAAAATAGGTGGGGCGCTCCGCTCCGCTCCTTCCCTGAAAGTCTCGGGGGTATTCGTCAAGCGGGGACTGAGAAAAAGGAGGGGTCCCAAAACGCGTTTTCCCCATGCCTTTTTCCATAGGACCTTTAGTCCAAGCTACAGCCCGAACGGCTGAACAGAATTACTTGAAATTCGGCAGAGAGGTAGTCCTCAGGTCAGGGATGTGCCTTTTGCAGGTCTGGTGTAAATCTGTTCAGTATTTCCTGAGAAAATAGCATTTAAAAGGTTATATATATCTATAAGCGCGCACCGTGCGCGTTCGGTAAAACTTACCGTACGCGCACGCTGCCGTGCACGAGCGCGATTCTGATTGGTTGTTAGATCTTAGTAAACATTCGAATCGGTCGAAACCAGGAAGTGTTGGCCGCCATTTTGTCTCTCGCAGTCTGAGGGGGTGAAAAACAAAGGTGGAGAACGTGAAAAGGGGGCAGGGTGGACAGTTCCTGACCCCCTAGCCTTAGTCAGGGGGTCCCAGAAGGACCCCCAAGGGCCAAAATTTCCTTTAATTTTTTTGCGAAAAATCGCGGAGTACGCGTAGCGTGCGCGTAGGGTGGAAACGGAAAAATTCCGCGAACTGCGTAACGTGGGCGCGCGGTGCACGAAGCGCACGGCGCGCCCATAGAGCACACACTGTGCGTGAAGCGCACCGTGCGCGTACGTCACGCGCACAGTGAAAAACCTGGAAAAAAAAAAAAATACATAACTTAGCATTTAAAAAACCGTACAAATTCACTGAAAAAACCATAGGTTTCACACATGTTATAGTTAGCTGGACATTTCACTCGTGAAAAACCATTGAAATTCCCCCGTTATAGTTAGTGCAGGCAACTATAACTCACGCGACCGCAATCCTCTGCTGATGACGTCAGATATTATATCACTGATGACATATGTGTCTTTCTGAAAAAAAAATATTTGTAATATATGTATAGCTAAAAATTAAGAAGACATGGGTAAATAAGTGTCTAATTACAGTGATGTAATATCTGACGTCATCAGCAGAGGATTGCGGTCGCGTGAGTTATAGTTGCCTGCAATAACTATAACGGGGGAATTTCAATGGTTTTTCACGAGTGAAATGTCCAGCTAACTATAACATGTGTGAAACCTATGGTTTTTTAAGTGAATATATATATATATATATATATATAATATATATCCAACAAAACAGGTTGCCCCATATGAAGACGCCACTAACCAGGGAGTAATAACACCTTTAATTGCAGACTTCAGCTTCACAGAGCCACAGTCTCCCACCAATTTCATCACCAGCCCAACGCGTTTCAAGCACTCCTGTGCTCTTGTTCACGGGTGAAATGGAGAAGAGAAATGGCAGTCCTTCAATAGGGAACACCTGATAACTCCACCAAGTCACGCCCCAGTGGGTGTATGCATGCAGAGCATGCTGGTACTTGGAGTTCCCCATGAGTTTAACCCCCGTGGGTGCTGCCATATCTCTCCCAGTAATCCAAATAAAAGCCCCAGTGGGTTCGGAGGGAGCTGAAAAACACCGCTGTGCTGATTTGTAGATGTCCAACAACACGGCTATCCCTAGTTCCAGCGTGTTTGATTTTGCAAACACAGGATCTGCACTCGCAGCAGGGCGTCTTCGCGACCGAGCCAGCCACAACAAATCCAACAAAACAGGTTGCCCCATATGAAGAAACCACTAGCCAGGGAGTAATAACACCTTTAATTGCAGACTTCAGCTTCACAGAGTCACAGTCTCCCACCAATTTCATCACCAGCCCAATGCGTTTCAAGCACTTCTGTGCTCTTGTTCACGGGCGAAATGGAGAAGAGAAATGGCAGTCCTTCAATAGGGAACACCTGATAACTCCACCAAGTCACGCCCCAGTGGGCGTATGCATGCAGAGCATGCTGGTACTTGGAGTTCCCCATGAGTATAACCCCCGTGGGTGCCGCCACATCTCTCCCAGTAATCCAAATAAAAGCCCCAATGGGTTCGGAGGGAGCTGAAAAACACCGCCGTGTTGATTTGTAGATGTCCAACAACACGGCTATCCCTGGTTCCAGCGTGTTTCATTTTGCAAACACAGGATCTGCACTCGCAGCAGGGCGTATTTTTTATATTTATTTTACCTAGATAGTTATAGTTAGGACCTTGTTTCTATTCAAAAATTGTTTTTTCTTTGTGCCAATATCTTTGGCGCCATTTGACGAATCTTCCTGAAATTCTCCAAACTAATGGTACACTCAGGTCAGCTCCAGTCTTGAAAATTTCGGGGTTATTGATCAAGTGGGGGCTGAAAAAAAGGGGAGTCCCAATACGCACTTTCCCAATGTTAATTTCCGTAGGAACTTTAGACACGGCTACAGACCGAACTGCTGGACGGAATTACACCAACTTTGGCTTAAAGGTAGCGCTTGGTTCAGAAAGTTAAATTTTTTTAAATGGTGTAAATCCATTCAGTAGTTTTTGAGAAATTAAAAAAATGAACATTTTGATATCTGAGAGCAGAGGAGGATTTGTGCACCCTCCTGAGCACAAGCTTCATTCTGATTGGCTGCCAACACTCCAAACCAGAATGTGTTGGCAGCCATTTTGTGACTCAGTAAATGAAAAAGGGTAAGAAATGTTTTAAATGAAGGAAAGGGGGCAGGGTAGAAACACCCTGAATCACCAGGTCTGGTCAGGGGGTCCCATTTTAAAGAAATCAACGGAAGTTGCGCTGGGTGTGTGAATCCCACTGAGAAAATTTAAAAAAACAAAGCATGGTCTCCCGTGCTCCATTTTAATGAGCCCCTGGGTTGACCAGATCCCAGCGGTATTTAAAAATATTTATGAGGGGACCCTTCTGAGGTCCCCGCAGCCCCGGGGACTGCCACCACTGAGGCTTTTTTTAATGTATGTTTTGGTGGGGGGGGGCACATGGACCCCCTGCAACCCGGGGACCACCACCTCCCCGGGCTGTGTCATAAATTTAGTGTTGGGGTCGAGCCCCCCCACATGCACTGGGGCCCACCACCTCCACGGGGCACTAATTATGTTAATATGTCACAATGGCCCCCTGGCCCCGGGGAACACTACCTCCCCAGGGCTTTAAACTTAGTGGGAGGGGGGCCACGCGGCTCCCACTCTGTCATTGCAAACTTGTGCTTCAGTTCATGGAAGTGAGAGCAGAAAACTGCGCTCTCTTCCATGAAGTGAAGCAGATTTCTTTTGGACAACGGGAGCTGCATGTCAGCAGCTCCCCTTGTCCAAAAGCAATGCCTGCTCCTGGAGGAGGCGAGGAGCTAGCAGGGATGGCGGGGGCATTGGGGCTCCCCTTGTGGTCCCCAACTTGAGGGCTGGACCGGGGTTGGGGTCCCCGGGGCCAGAAGTGGCCCAGAGAAGGGGGTCCATGCAACCCCCTCCCATATTTTTTTAATTCAAAACAGAGGCAAAGCCCCAGGAGATGAGGTCCTTGGGACCAATAATGGCCTCAGGTGGTGGGCCATGCAGTCCCACTTTTCATAATTATTATGTTATTTTATTAAAAAATTGATGGCCATGCCCCGGTGGATGGGTCCCTGGGGCCAAAAGTGGCCAATGGAAGGGGGGCCCTTCTTCCATAATTTTTTTTTTTTAAAGAAAGAAGTAATGCCCTAGGGGATGGGGTCCCCGGTGCGATTTTTGGATAATGGAAGTGTTTTTTTTTCTTTCGAGTTTGGAGTCGCAACTCGCGACCCCAACATGGCTCTCAGCACAGCCCGCCCGTGTAACATTGTGTCGGATTTGCGGTTCCTCCTTAAATAAATAGTTTAGTAGTATATAATTTAGATGGTAGTGTTGCATTTGTGAAGTTGTTTTAGAAAGGTAGTGTGATTGAAGTTAATGATAAAATTCAAATTGATAGAGTTAGTAAAAATATAGAAAATTTAAAATTAAAAGCTAAACTTGTAAAGTGTGTTATGTTGTAGTACAATAAATTAATGCTTTTGCAAATTCACAGCAGGTGTGCAAATCCACCAAAAATGTAAAAGGAGTATGGATGTGTTACAAAAATATAGATTGACTTTTGTGTTATAGGGTGGCTCTAAAAAGAACACTTGTTTTTATTATGAGTTTTTTGTAGCTACATGTAAGTGCGGATGCACAGCTTTAGGCTGTTGAGAAAGACTTGAGGTAAGCAGAAACAGCTTTATTGACATTCTTCCTAGCTTTCTCAATCTGTGGAGAGAATTGATTTTACCACTACCATTTCTGTCTTTGGCATATATTAGAGTATACGATGACAGTTTGAGGCAAAAGCAACATCAATTGTGCAAAGATGTACTTCATTAGCAGTACCAGACCTACCTCAGTCAATGTGCCTTGGTCATTGCCACCACAGTGCACAATCATGAGGTCAGGGGTAATCCCGGGCGGAGCTGCCATAGTGGGACTACGAGGAGGTCCACGGAGTTGGGAGCAAACTCTGTGGAACTCCACTCTGCTCCACTCCGCCACCCACCTCCACCCCGCCTACTAAAAAATTTATAATACTTTATTATTAGTTCTGCGGAACAGCACATGCGTGTGCACACGCGCATGTGCAGTTTTCGTAAGCTGATCGACCCAAGTAGGAGACAGAGAGGAAAAGGAGGAGAGCAGCCCGGTGATGGCAGAAGTACAGGTAAGTGTTTATTTTTCGGGTTTTAATAAAGTATTATAAATGTTTTCATCGGCAGGGTGGAGGCGGGGGCTGGCCAACTCCCCTTCACTGCGGAGTAGGAATTTGCCCTATACACCACATTCTACATGGTGTAGGCAAATCTCTGAACACTCTGCTGGAGGAGGGAGTTGTGGCCCAGGGTTAGTCAGGGGGTTTGAGATGGAAAAAGGTTTTAACCAAAGGCATTAATTGGTGGCACTTTAATCATCTCTGTGCAATCCATTTAATGTCCACATTTTGTAAAGGTAGGTCTTTGTCAATATCTCTGCGTTCAGTATACCTTTTGCACCAGAAAACCTAGCTGTGTCCAACAATCCAAACTGTAAGCATCTTGAGGGGATGTCTGGAAGTAATGAAAAAATATCTGTAGCTGAGGTGGTCAGTTGGTAGAAAGAGAGGTAACTAAAATGGTGGACAAGATGCTGTTTTTTTAGTAGATAAATGATTGGCTGTTTCTGAACATTGTACCCCTCAAAAATAGGGTGCACGTTACTTTCTTTAAAAAGCAATTTTCTTATTGGTTATTTAAAAATGTTTGAAACGTACAGTAGATAGGTTAAGGTAATATTTTGCAAAAGTCAACCACACCTGCTGTTTATATTTGTAACCTTGTGCGCTGAACTTGAAAATATGGTGAACTTGTGACCTGCCTGTTCAGTTGAATGTTGCAAAAACTATTACCATGGAAACAGGGATTAAGCAGTATGGGGGAATATTGAATCTTAACTGTGGTTTTAAAATATGGAATTGTAATTTATATATAAGTGATAGGTTAATAAAGTAAGGTTTCCCAAATCAGTACTATGTTTAGAAGTGGTGTGGTCGTAAAAATAGTGCTAGTATTATTAGGTATATGTTTTCAAACTCCCGTATGTATTCGCAGCTCCATTCCGATGGAGCACGGTGGAATCGCGACTCCAAAAAACTGCAGAACCAGTTTGGGCACTTCTAGAAGTTAGTTGGTATGGGTTAAAATGTCTAACCAATAGAAATGTGTTTTACAAATTGAAATAATGTAGGAAGCAATGTCATTTATTACGTACATTTATTTGTGTGGAGAAAGAGAGGGAAAGTTTGCCATTACTGGTTGTACCTTCTTGACAGCAGTTAATTACATTGATTGTGTGCATAAGAAAATCTTTTATGAGTTTCTGATATTTCACTTTCTACAAAACTTTTTGGTAGGTGAGTTATAAATTTGTGAGGTGTATTATGTATTAACTTCATTTTCATACTTTAAAAATTATTCAAGAACTGTGATGTTTGAAATATATTATTAAATGTAGAAATGTGTATTGTAGTTTGTTTGATTGTACTTAAATGATGTTTGAAATAGATTTTGTATAGTAATATGTGTATATTGGAAGATGGATTAGCGATTATGGTAGTTTGCATTAGTGTGTGGAAATGTACAATTGAAGTATACCGCATAATTTTAGGTGTCGCTTTCAAATTGGATGTGCACTCTGTCAAGTTTTAAGGTGTGCATGGACTTGTGACTGAAGTATGTCTCTACTTGTATATGTATTCTCATATGTCTTATACATTTGAAGATGCATGGTGTATAACAAATAGTTGTTGCTTTGTATGTGGCTAGGCTCCAGACTGTGAGTAGTAGTAGAATGATGAAGTTGTAGCAAAAAAGTGGTTTAAAACATGTTGACATAAGGTAATAGTGACTGAGGTATGTCTGTACTTGCAGATGTATTTTCATATGTGTTATGCAGCTGAAGATGCTAGATTTATAAAATGCAGGTTTACATCTATTTGTATGTTTCTTTTATATATGTTGCTACTAGGAAAAGGTACACACACAGGCATGCGTGCTTTTAGAAATATGCGGAAACATAAAACAGAGATAGGTGAACAGTTGCTGTTTTGCTCTTAGCTATGCTGAATACCTGATTAGTAGTAGAACAGTGAAGCAGCAGCAGTAGATAAGTGATGTTTAAGATATGTTGGGTGAGGAATTAGTGATAATGGTACTTCATTAGAGTCTGTGTAAAACTTCACTTGAAATATGCCGCATAATTTTAGGTGTGTGTTTGAAATGTTAAGTGTAGTCTGTCAAGTTTTAAAGCCTTTATGGTCTTGTGGGTGAGGGTTGTCTCAATTTACAAATGTTTTGTTATGGTTTTGGCAATAGGTACAGATACTAGGATGCATGGTTTTAGGAATATAGTGAGACTTATGGCACAGATATCTGATAGGTTGCTGTTTTATATTTGTCTAGGCACAACATTCTGAGTTTTTGTAGAATGGTGAAGCTGCAGCACAGAGATGAGTTTTACGATATTTTTGGAGGTGGATTAGTGATTAGGCTACTTTCTGTGAGTCTGGGGAAATGTATACTTGACGTACAGCCCAGAAATATAGGTCTCTCTTTGAAATGTAAAGTGCAGTCTGTCAAGTTTTAGGTTTATGATCTGCATGGTCTTGTGATTGCTATATGTCTGTACTTGCACATATGTTCTCATGTCTGCTATGCATGTGAATATACTATGCGTGTAAAACACAGGTATTACATCTATTTGTATTTTTCTTGTAGATATGATGATGATTTGAAAAGGTAGAAACATATGCATGCATACTTTCAACAATATGGAAAGACTTACAATTGAGTCATGTAATAGACTGCTGCTTTATATTTGGCTAGGTCCAACACCCATGCAGTTATAAAAACACCCAAGTACTACCCATGCAGTCTTCTAATCATCCAGGAACTACCTATGCACTGGTGCAATCACCCAGGCACTACCCCTGCAGTCATGCAATCACCAAGGCACTACCTATGCACTCATGCAATCACCCAGGTATTACCCATGCACTCCTTCAATCAACCTGCCACTACCCATGCACTTATATAATCACTCAGGCACTCCTCAAATCATGCAAGCACCACCCCTGTACTTATGTAATCATTCAGCCAGTACTCATGTGCTTATAAAATCACCCAGGCACTACCTTTGCACTCCTCCAATCACTCAGGCACTACCTCAGTACTCCTGTAATCACCCAGGCAGTACCAATGCACTTATAAAATTATCCAGGCACTCCCTATGTATTCCTGTAATCTTCCAGACATTACCCCTGTACTCATGCAGTCACCGAGACACTACCTATTTACTCCTTTAAATCCCCCAGACATTACCCCTGAACTAATGCAATCACCAATGCATTAGCTATAAACTGCTTCAATCAACTAGGCACTATCCTTGCACTCCTCCAATCACCTGGGCACTACCCCTGTACTCTTCCAATCACCAAACTAGTAGCCATGCACTTATAAAATCACCCAGGCACTATCTATGCACACCTCCAATCACCCAGGCACTACCACTACACTCATACAACCACCCAGACATCCCTGCAATCATGCAATTACCCTGACATTGCGCATGCATTCCTCCAATCACCCACACATTACCCCTGCACTCATGAAATCACATAGGCATTGCCCAAGCACTTCTTCAATCACCCAGCCACTACCTATACATCTATATAATAGCCCAGGCACTACCCTTGCACTCCTCCAATAACCCAGGCACTATTCATGTACTAATACAATAACCCAGCCACTACTAATGTACTACCCCTGCAGTCATGCAATCACACAGGCTTTACATATGCACTCATGTAATAATCCAGCCACCACCCTTGCAGTCATAGAATCACCCAGGTCCTACTGTTGCACTCCCCTATTCACCTAGGCACTACTCATGCACTCATCTATGACTTCAGGTACTATTCATACACTTATCCATGCACTCAACCTCTATGTGTGCACTCATGGCATTAGCCAGTCACTATCCATCCTCTCCTCCAACTACCCAGTGGCTGCTCTTGCACTCATACAATCACCCAAGCAATACCCATGGGGTTATGCAATCACTCAGGCAGATCTATCACATTTCTCAGTTGTAGGTTTCACTATATTCCTGAAATATTGTATACATTTCTGTAACTTTTCCTAGCAAATTCATATATAAAAGTAATATACAAATAGATGTATACCTGTGTTTTATATGTCTATCAACTTCACATGCATGATATGTATCAAAATGCATATGCAAATAGAGATATACCTCAGTTACAAGACTATAAAGGGTTTAAAAGTTGAGAGATTGCACTTAACATTTCAAACACACACCTAGATTTATGTAGCATACTTCAAGTGAACTTTTCCACAGATTCTTACAAAGTACCATAATCAGTAATTTGTCACCGAACTTATCTTAAACATCACTTTTCTACTCCTACTGCTTCACTATTCCACTACTAGTTAGGTGTTGAGCATAGCTTAGCGCAAAGCAGCAGCCTTTGGCATGCATATGTCTGTAACTTTTGCTAGTGCACCATATATAAAAAAAGATAGAAATAGATGTATACTTGTGTTTTACACATGTAGCATCTTCAGATGGATAACACATATCAGAGTATATGAGTAAGTAGAGACATATGTACATAGACACCTACATTTATGTAGCGTACATACATATGCATGGATGCTTTCAGGAAGATGGTAACACTTACAGTATACCTATGTGATAGGTTGCTGCTTTATATTTGTCTGTGAAAGGTATGCATGAAATACACCACATGATTTTAGGTCTCTACTTGAAATGAGAAGTGCAGCTTCTTTAGTTTTAATGTGTGCAGAAAGAAGAAATAGAGGTGCAGAAAGAGGTGAGGGGGTGCAGAAAGAGGGAAGAGGGGTGTGAAAGAGGCTCGAGGGGTGCAGAAAGAAGGGAGAGTGGTGCATAAAGAAGCATTAGAGGTGCAGAAAGAAGCAACATATGTGCAGAAAGACACAAGAGGGGAGCAGAAAGAGGGCAGAGGGGTGCAGATAGAGGCACATGGGTTGTAGAAAGAAGGGACAGAGTTGCAAGATAAGTGCAAAAAGAAGAAACAGAGATGCAGAAAGGGGGATGAGGGGTGGACAAAGAGGCAAGCGGGATTCAGAAAAAAGCAAGAGAGGTGTAGAAAGGAACAAAAGAAGTTCAGAAAGAAGCACCAGAGGTTCAGAAAGAAGAAATAGGAGTGCAGAAAGAGGCATGAGAGGTGCAGAAAGAAGCAAGAGAAGTGCAGAAACAGGCAAGAGAGATGCAGAAAGGGGGATGGGGTGGAGAAAGATGTAAGAGGGATACAGAAAGAAACAAGTGCGGTGCAGAAAGAAACAACAAGTGCAGAAAGAAGGAACAGAGGAGTAAAAAAGGCAAGAGGGGTGCAGAAAGATAGAAGAGGGGTGTGAAAGAGGCTCAAGAGATGCAGAAAGAAGCAAAAGGGTGCAGAAAGAAACAAGACAGGTACAGAAAGAAAACAAAGCAGTGCAGATAGAAGCAACAGATGTGCACAAAGAGGCAAGAGGAGTACAGAAATAGGGAAGAGGGGTGCAAAAAGAGGCGCAAAGGGTGCAGAAAGAAGCAAGAGAGGTGCAGAAAAAAGTAAGAGAAGTGCAGAAAGAAGCAAAAGAGATGCATAAAGGGGGAAGTTGGGTAGAGAAAGAGGTAAGAGGGATACAGAAATAAACAACAGAGGTGCAGAATGAAACAAAAGAAGTACAGAAAGAAGGAAAAGAGGTGCAGAAAGAGACAAGAGGGAGGCCGAAAGAGGGAAATGGGTGTGAAAGAGGCATGAGGGTTGCAGAAAGAAGCAAGAGGGGTGCAGAAAGAAACAAAAGAAGTGCATAAAGAGAGAAGAGGGGTGCAGAAAGAAACAAAAGAAGTGCAGAAAGAGAGAAGAGGGGTGCAGAAAAAGGCACAAGGGGTGCAGAAAGAAGCAAGAAAAGTGCAGAAAGAAAGAAAAGAACATGCACTTATAAAATCACCCAGGCACCACCCTTGCATTTCCCCAAGCACTCAGGAACTACACAGTACTCCTCCAATCATCCAGGCAGTACTCATGCACTCATAAAATCACCCAGGCACTTTCTATGTACTCCTGTTTCCCCAGACATTACCCCGGCACTCATGCAATCACTAATGCATTAGCTATGCAATGCTCCAATCACTCAGGCACTACCCTTGCACACCTCCAATCACCCGGCCAATATCTATGCACTCCTCCAATCACTCACCCAGTACCCTTGTACTTATAAAATCACCCAGGCACTACGTATGCACTTATGCAATCACCCAGGTAGTACCATTGTAGTCATAGAATCACCCAGGCCCTAAGGTTGCACTCATCTATTCAACTATGCACTACTCATGCAATCATCTATGCCTTCAGGCATTATTCATATACTTATCCATGCACTCAAGCTCTATGTGTGCACTCATGCAATTAGCTAGTCACTATCCATCCTCTTCTTCAATTACCCAGCCACTACCCGTGCACTCATACAATCAACCAAGCACTGCCTATGGAGTTATACATCACTCAGGCAGATCTATTACATGTCTCAGTTGTATGTTTCACCATATTCTTGGAAGATTGTATACATATTTCTGTCGGTTTTCCTAGCAAATTCATATATAAAAGTAATATATAAATAGATGTATACATGTCTTTTATATGTCTATCAAATTCACATGCATGATAAGTATGAAAATTCATATGCAAGTAGAGACATACCTCAGTTTTAAAACTATTAAGGGTTTAAAAATTGACAGATTGTACTTTACATTTCAAATACACACCTATATTTATGTGGCATGCTTAAAGTGACATTTTCTACAGACTCATACAAAGTAGTGTAATAACTAATCCATCTATGAACATGACTTAAACCTCACTTTTGTACTGCTGCTTCTTCACCATTCTAGTAATGCTCAGGGTGTTGGGCCTAGGCAAATATAAAGCAAAAACCTATCACATGTCTCAGCTGTAAGTCACACTATATTCCGAAAATCATATATGCATATGTCTGTACCTTTTAAATTGAAGGTATTTCTTTATTTTATAGATGAGAATATTTGTATATATTATTTTAATAACATTAAATACTTTTTAGAAAGTTTTAAAACTTTTTTCAGATATTCTCCATTATTATTAAGAAAGATTCAGTATGACAAGAAAAGACAGCAAAAAAACCCAGTACTATTTAGAGGGGAGAGAAAAGCAGAAATTGGATGAAGTACAACATGTGACATTGAAGAAAGCGACATCTGGTAAGAGAACTAAAGAATCTGTTAAATGACTTTTAAAGAACGTAATGAATTTTCAAAATGGGGAAAAAAGAAAGAAAAGTAGTACAACCAATCAGAAGGAAACGAAAAAAGGATACATTAATAGAAAATCAGGTTATGGGAAAACAATCTATGTTGAAAGAAGGATGAAAGAATTGTAAAGACATTAGGAGGAGAATGTAAAAAAGGAGAGTACTACAAAATGCAAAAAAAGAAGATCAGCATCTTACAAAAAACAAACAGCAGATTGAAAGTTTAGTCGAAAAGGCTTTGAATTGAAAAAAAGATTGTTTATATTA
This sequence comes from Triturus cristatus, assembly GCF_964204655.1. Classification (NCBI taxonomy): domain Eukaryota; kingdom Metazoa; phylum Chordata; class Amphibia; order Caudata; family Salamandridae; genus Triturus; species Triturus cristatus. The sequence goes on from NC_140583.1 coordinate 887,358,377, forward strand.
GTATTGAAGAGAATTAAAACATTGAATAAAACAATGCACTTTACGAGATTATGGTAAGAAATAGTGTTAAATAGAAGATTAAGATGTTGCGAGGACTAGATCCTTGTAAAGTGAGAAAATATACTAACTTGCAGGGTCATTATCTGGCTTGTCTTTCTAGAAAGGTGTGTCAAAGTACTTTTCATCATGTAAGAATGTTAGCAGTACATCATTCAGAAATGTGGAAGTTAGTAAGAAGATTGCACTATGTAAAAAGTCCTGCATTATCTTTCAGTGAAATAAACGCAGCTCTTTTGCATGGTTCAGTATTGAATGTAAAAAATGTTTCTGATGATAAACAGTATTGTTTCTTTAGTCCTCAAGAGGTGTGTTGAGAAAGTGAGAGTTTGATAAGTGTAAGTGTTGAGGAAGAGGTGGAAGATAGTTCTATGGATAAGTTTGTTGAAGAAATTACAAAGTTTCACATACTTTCTTCTGATAAACCAAACTATGTTTGTATTTGTTGTTGACGTACTCACTAAAGAAGCCAGACTAGGAATGTTGATCTGTATTTAAAAAGTGAAAAGGAAAACAATGATAAGTGGGAGAAATCTGGTGCTTATTTGTTGGTGGAAGGTAATTTTGAGTTGGGTAGTGATCAACGTATTTGTATATATTGTTACAACAAATTAGAAGAGAACAAAATGGCAGCTAGAGCAATACATAAAAACTTAAAGTTGGTAGCTATTCCTCCAGAACTAGTAGATTTAAATATGTATGAGTCCATTCTTATTCAATCTGTGCACCTGTTTCAGGCTTTATTTCGTATGGAGCCTAAAACAGGTGAGCTGCCTCCAACAGATTTACAAAGAGGATTAAAAGGAAGAGTTGTGCATTTACCCTTTAGATTTTAAGATAAATATTGAAACTGTTGGTATAGAGAGAGAGGAAAGTGAACCTGTAGTTATTCTAGTTAATGGTGCACCAACAAAGAGTCGGAAAATATGACAAGAGTTAGTAGATGTCACCAAACTTTAAAAGGCTATATTATATCTTGTACAAAACAATATTTATTATAAAACTGTAAATGTAGAAGAACTAGAAATATATTTAGAAGAGGAAAGAGAATTTTCAACTAGCCAAATAGAAAATGTGTACAACTCCAGGAGTGAAGAAATTAATGAACATTACAGTATACATCCTCTATATTCAAAAGAAGTGATAGAAAACTCTATTGAATTATTTCGAATGACGAAAGCGAAGTGAACTCCCATGAGTGTATGGGAAAAAAGTTTAGAAGCTCGTTGTTTTCCAAAACTCTTCCCCACTAGAAAAGGTGGACGATATGATGAACGACTGGTACAGAATTCAGCTTCAGAATATCGTACGACAAGATTGTACTTAGAAGATCCAAGATTTTGACAGTGTATTCCATATTTATTTCATCTTCTTTTTGAAAGTGACTTGTGTGGACTTTCGTATGCAGTGAACCACATATTAAAAACTGGAGTTCATCTTACACATGTTTCTGCAAAGGAATTTTTCGACAAATTTCAACAAAGAGATGATCATTTAGAATCTCAGTTAATTAATTTGATGGCGTGTCAACATGGTACTAATGAGTATTGGTATCGTTATCACTGAGAACTTAAATGTATGTTAAGAAATTTGGGAACCCCTACGTGGTCTGTTACGCTTAGCTGTGCTGAATACACATGGATGATTTTCTTGAATTTCTATGACAAGGAAATTCAAATGTAAAAAACATTGACTTGAAGACAGCTGGAGAACTGTGTTCCTTGGATCCTGTAAATGTGTGCAGATTTTTTAATCATAGGTTTCAAGCTATGATGTCTATAATCTACAATAAAAATAATCCACCTCTTAGAGAAGTTATTGATTTCTTTTGGAGAAAGGAGTACCAAGCCAGAGGTGCTCCTCATGTACACATGCTATTATAGATCAAGAATGTGCCTAAATTTGGAACCGATTCTGAGGAAACTATTTTGTCTTTCATTGAAAACTATACTACCTGTGCCATTCCAAAAAAAGGAGGAGAAAACAGCTTAAGACAACAAGTTTTACGGTTTCAAAGTCATCAAAGTGGGAAATATTGTCGACGAAATTACAAGTCAAAGGGAACATTTTATACAAAATGTCATTTTGGATTACCACGGCCAGTAATTTCAAAAGGAAGAGTCAATAGTTTCATATCAGCAGTAAGGAATACTATAACTCGAAAATCTCCTGAGAACACTTACAACATAAAAAGAACTGAAGATTCACAGTATATTAATGATTACAATCCAGTTATATTGACAATGTGGAATGCAATCATGGATATCCAGTATATTGCAGATACTTTTATTGGTGTTGTTTGCTATGTTACTTTATATATAACCAAATCTGAAAAGACGGAGTTGAAAGAAATGTGGGAAGAAAATTCACAAGAGAAGACTCTTAGTAACAACTTGTACAGCTTTAGTTTGAAGATGCTTTCCCATCAAGAGATTGAATCCTACGAATGTTTGGATCGGTTGACCCCTGCAAGTTTATATTCAAAGTCAAGAGGAATCATTTTGGTAAGTCTAGGTCTTGCAGGAACACAAAATCGAGTATTGAAATCTCTACAAGAAATGTAATACTTAGCATTGAATGAACCAAAGAGTACAGATATTTTTAAAACTAATATGTTGGATGCATACTATCCCAAAAGGAGTCCACTTCTGGAAAACATATGTCTCTATGAAGTACTGCAATATTACAATTTTAAGAGAAATGTTACATAAAATATGAACAAAGAAAAATATGCAGTAATTGGATGTGATGGATGTTTGGTAAAACAAGCAAAAGGAAATCTTATTAACCACAGGAAACTCAGTTGTGAAACTCCAGATAAAAGGGATTTTTTCTATTTAGCACTTCTGCAACTCTTTAAGCCTTGGCGTAGTGAAATGGAATTACTTGGATATTTTGATTGCTATGAAGATTCTTTTAATGCATGTAAAGATAGCATTCAATGCACATTTTTCCAAATTATCTACAAATGTTAAATGAAGAGATTGAACAAAAAACTACTATTGCAGCTGAAATAGCTAGAGACAGTTCTCAAGATAGTCAAAGTTCTGCTCCACTAAGTCAAGATCCACTAGGACAATCAATTCTTGAAAATGAAGCACCAGTATCCATGAATGAAGTAGAAAGGGCAATGCAACAAGCACAACAGGACATTATTGAGTTGGGAAACTTAAAAGAAAAACTAAATATTGGACAAAAAGAAATATATCAGAAAGTGACACAACAGATACAGCATGGTTTTCTGCATGAAAAAAAGAATGCCAATGCACATCATTTAAACCTATTTGAATGTACATCAGTGGGCAAGCTGGAACAGGAAAGATTTTCTTAAATAAAGAGTTTTGACCAGTTATCTACACAAAACCACTGAATCACATTTATATTGTCTTGTAACTGCTCTAACTGTGTTAGCTACCAGTTGATCATGAAAATAAGTTGGAATATCACAAGGTATCGGGAGAAGCTTGTTATGAAGTTTCAAGAGTAATCAAGAAAATGAAACTTCTAATCATTGATGAGGTGAGCATGGTCTCAAACCTAATGCTTGTCTTTGTACATTTAAGAATGCAACAGATTTTAAAAACAGATTATGATGTTCTATTTGGAGGAAAACATGTAATTCTATTCGGCGACCTACTACAACTTACTCCTTTAAAAAGACAACCTGTTTTAAAATACTACTCCTTGACGACAGTAAGAAATCTTTGGGAAGTACTGTAAATGTCAACATTTGGTCTCATTTTGAATATAAAGAACATATTAACAATAAGCGACAAGCAAGTGACGAACATTATGGAAACATTCTTCAAGATATAAGAATTGGTGATTTAAGAAAACATGGAAAAAATCATTACAAAGTCGGATTTTAATGAACTTGTTTCCAAATGAAAACATAGCACCTGAAATATTAAACAAAAAAATTGGAGAACAGAAGTCTGTAGTTTGCCTAATGCCTACAATGCAAGAGTGTTCTACATTCAATCAAGAACTTTTGAAATTGGAAAAACAACCAATACTGAAAATGGAAGCTATCAATAAAATGGAACATGAAGGAGTTACCATTCTTCTCTCAGAGAAATTACAGTCCAAATTGGATTCTTTGGAAAAGTCGGTGTCTAAGACTGCAGGTTTAGAAAATACTTTAAAAGTATGTGTAAACTGTCGGGTAATATACGGCGTAATTTGAATGTAGAAGAAGGTTTAGTAAATGGAGCAATGGGAAAAGTTGTTGATTTTGTACATTTTCACAAGAGATGGAATTGAATATTTGAAGGTTAAATTTGATCAGATTGAAGAGGTAAAACAGATTGGACATTATACTGTTCATTTTTTGCTTGTAAAAAACTTGTATGTTTGTAGAAAAAAGTTTCCTCTTTCTTTAGCATATGCTGTAACCATTCATAGATCTCAAGGTTTAAGTGTAGACAGTGCTTTGGTAAATATTGGAAGTACGGTGTTTAAAGATGGTATGGCATATGTTGCATTGTCTCGAGTAAAAACATTATTTGGTTTGTATTTGAATGATTTTGATGAGAAAATGATTAGTGCTGATGTAAATTGTGTAAGAGAGTACAATCAGTTAGGATAGTGTGTCCAAAAGAGAAATATGACAAATATTCCACTGAGATTCAAGAGAATGATGAAACTGCAAAGAAAATGAAAATGGACACTGTTGATGATATTGTGGGAAATCCAGTTAGAAAATAGTTCCGGTATCAACTGCTATGCTAATGCAATTGTGAATGTTGTGTTTTATCCAGAGGATCTTCATCATGAAATTATGGAAAATCGCGAAAAAAAATTCAGTTCTTTACTACATTGTGGGGGGATATTCTCAAGAACGTGTGATAACTACCGCAAAATTAGCTGGAAAAAAATGCTGTGTTAATGTAGCATTCACAACACAGCAGTACCATGCGATAGGCTCACGATAACGCGTCAAATGTATGCTATAGAGTCAACACGACGCCGCAAAATGCGAAACACGCACGCAAAAAAAGTTGCAATGAGGCCAATCGCGATACAAAAAGCAGCGAAAACCAGTGACAGGCCTGCAAATCCCACATGACATGCGGGAAAATGCACTACAAAAGCAACAAAAAGAACACACCAACATTTCAAAGTGCGTAGCACCATAGATGCACCCGGACCGAGTGCAGAGGTCAACGCGAACCCCACAAGCCGCACAGACCACCAGTAAGGAACAACGGGGTCGGGGAAGGTCAAGGAGAAGAGGGAGAGGAAGACAGGGTGCAGTCCGTAGGAAAACCAGATCAGCATTACGGAGGTGACAGAACACTACCATCAACTGACCCACAATTAGACTAACGTGAATGCAGTCGGGGTGTCGAGGAGGTCAATGGAGGATGCCAAGAGGCGCTGGCATGATGTGAAAAGCCAAACCAAGCACAAACCCACTACCAACAGGAAGGCAGCAACGGCGACAGGAGGTGGGAGTCCAGCGCCACAGGAGGAGCAGGAAGAAATGGAGGCCACAGTCATCAGTGTGAAGACGGTGCAAGGAGTCGGGAGTCCGGACACAGCTCGAGAGGACCTGATACAACATCAACAGGGTGAGTAACGACCAGGGATTGGGGGACCGGGGGAGATGGGCTCAATGGCACACATGCACAAAGATGTGTAGCACACTGCACACCCACAATGGCCCTGGATTATGTCCCTGATCCCTCTGGCACAATGCAGCCCATACACATAGCAATAACAGCACATCCACATTGACGACAATGTGGTACAATATACAACCCTGACACTGCAGAACAGAGGACACAACTGGCTCTGCTCATACGCTGAAACAGGCCAACTACATCTAACATAGCAGGAAACCGTGAGATGGAAATGTACGCGTACAACCTCACATTCGTCATGTAGTCCAAATGTCCACTGTCCCGCATCAAAATCCAGCACCTCCAAAACAGTCACAATGTACATTGTCATACAGTCTGCATGTAAACAAGAACAATGCGCCAACATACATGTCAACACAATGTCAACATGCATCTCCCTTTCACATTGCAGAGGGACAAACAACACCTCCAGCAGAGCAGACCAGACAACTCATCAGTGATGCTGGAGAGGACCACCACACCTTCAACACAGACGCCCTACAACAGCACATAGACATCCCAGGCAACCCACCACCAGGACCAGGGCAGCCAAGCTACATATAGGAGAACCCAGCCCCTGCACAGACCACACAGTAGGAAGCACCCACCAGCACGGCTGGCTCCCAACACTTCACCAAGCCATACATGGCATTCCAATTCCAGGTGTTAGAATGCCAAATGGAGGTGGCCGAACAGGTGATGGTGGGGTCTGAACCCATGGAAGATGAACTAGATCACATAAGTGGGTGTCTAGTTCTCTTCAGGGACCACCTACAGCCCACAAACAAGACCCACACTGTGACAGAGACACATGTATTTGCACATTTCCGGTGCTGAACCACGCCCAGAGGCACTCAATTATCACTCACACACCCACTCTGGGTCTGCATACAACGGCCCAGTCCACTCCTCTTACGTATTGAGTGGGTGACGATAAAGCTACATGTCCAAGGTTTAAACTGCTGCCTGTGGTGACATGTTTGCGTCTGCTGTGCACAGCACAATGTAATTTTGTAGGGCCCGGGGCCCTCATGCATACATTATGACCACACAGACACACACAGATGGTTTGTGGAACTGGCTATGGGCACATGCGCCCGGCCCCTTTATTGGCAGTGCTACATGTACAGTGACGCCTGTGCTGGATGTGTGTGTGGTGAGTGTAAGCCAGCCCTCATGGAGTGGTTGGGGCTGGCAACAACTTGAACAGTCAACACCATTTAAGCGGAAACTGAAAACACCAGCATAATAGAGACAACGGTGGAGCATCATTGAGGTAGCCAGAGCCAGTACAGAGGTCACCCAATATGCAAACAGAAGTGTCCGTGAGTTGCAGTGCACTGAGGTTGGGGCACCTGGAGTGCTGAACAGGGTACCATGCAGATGATGGCATCCACAACAGGTGTGAGCAACTCCGTTAATCTGCGAGTACGACTGTTTTGACTCTGGCAGTTGGCAGTTGGAGGTGGTCCTGGCGTGTTGACGTGTGCCTCCTATGGTAATGCAACATCCGGGCCAGTCAGGACTCGATTTGATGTGTGAGCCCTGGTGTATCGCAGTTGAGGCCGGAGGCAGCGGACAGCGTGGGCCACATACACATGGCATCGATGACCTCAAGGCCATCGTCTCAGAGGCCATCCAATGTCTCAAAAGACAGGGTCCCTGACTTGAGCTGCACAGAGTTAGTGGCCCCAGATGCACAGCGGCCAGCACAGGCACACCACCAAGGGACGGTGACTTGCGGTGCACTGAGGTAGGGCCACACGGACGGGTCCTCATCGATATCAGAGGTGAATGTGGCGGAGGGTTGCGGGGGACAGTGGAAGGTGTCCTGCAGGGCATGATGCAGAGGGCAGAAGCCATCCGGAAGCAGCAAATTGAGGAGTGGAATGCTACAACCTCGTTATAACAGCACGTCGGTATCAGCTACATGAGGATGAAGACAACCCCCAGGCCAGAGACTCAGACGCCACAAAAGTTTAACCAGAGAGTGTCCATGAATGTCGGGGAACAGACTCAGTAGCACCGGGGCTGAGAGAGGATGCAGTCTGCGATGATGAAGACTCAGTCCCAAATGTGTGACCTACTCAACAGCAGTGTAGGCCGGAGGCAGCGGTCTGCAGTGGCCCACAGTCATGTGTCGTTGGCTCGCGATGCACAGAGGTAGTGACACCAGGGCAGTTGTCAGTAGTGGTCGATCACCTCCGTAACAATGATCCAGACTGAAACGCGTCATCCTCTTACACCTCTCCTTGTGTGCAATGATATGTACTCTGCCATTAAAAAATCAGGACTCCGTTCAAATTTTGTGACCTACTAGTCCGCTGTGTAGGCCAGAGGCAGCGGTCAGCGAGGGCCAACCACTGTTCAGAGAGCTCCTCCTGGAACTCTAACAGATGACGTTGAAATGGAATGTGGGGGTGACTTGTGATTGACGGAGGTAGAGGCACCAGAGCTGAGCGGGTGTTCAGTCACCAACGATGCCGTGTCCTGCCTGGTACGGGCTGGATTGGCTTGATGTGAGGCCTGCTGGACCGCAGTTTCGGCCGTAGGCGAAGTCATCAAGGGCCCACAGACACATGTGGTTGGGATGTTATGCACAGACTTGGTGGCGAAGGGAGTATAGTGATTTAAACTCTGCATTGATGTGTGTACTCGGACATTGTATAATCAAGACTCAGTTCCAAATGTGTGACCTACTTGTCCGCTGTGTATGCCAGTGGAGTACGTCAACGAGAAAGGAGGACTGCGGGCCTTGCTCGAGGAGGCCGTGATGGTCTGAGCAGAATGCCAAGGTCGCGTGCCTCAGGCTTGGAGGATGCATCACCATGTGGTGGGCCCTCTTTGACACAAGCCGGTGTTGGCAGGTGAGCAGTGAGGCCTGGATGCGCAGGGGCGGGCAAGACAGGTTCGGGGACCAGCGGCTCGGGGTACAGCAGGCATACAGGATCGCAGGTGACTCTGCTCACGACGACGGCGTCAGCCTCGCGGCGGGGTGAGAGGCGCCGCCCTGGCAGAGACGTTGAGCATTCTCAAAGAGAACCACACCCAGAGCTACGTGCTTTTTATTCACACCCCTACGCTGTCCTGGCATACGCTGGACCAGCCCACTCTGCTCATGCTTACAGGGGGGATGTAACAAGCTACATTTCCGCAATAATCCTCACTGCCTGGGGTGACATGGTTGCGTCCACTGTCCACTACACTCCATACACCAGCTGTGTATGTCGCCATGGATATGTGTGTGGTCTGCATGTTCTAGTCAGGCCATCACATCCACACCACACTTGGCATTGTGTACATTCTCATTCATGGGTCACTTGTCTCCTTTGTACATGCCTGGTTCCCACCTCTCCCCACAATCTGCTATTTTGTGGCTTATGTGCCATGCCGTTGATGGCTTATGTACATTGCTGGCCCAGGCTGCCACAGTAAGTTGTGCTGTTGTGTCTGATGGGTGGGCATGTTGTTGGGCATGTTGTATGTGAGTTTGTAACATGTGCATTCCCAGTGTTGTGAGTTGCATGATTGTGGAGTTGAGGTGTGTCGTGTGTTCATTTGGTACTTACCAAGGAGCAGTGCATTTCCATGGGTGCCATCCTGGTAGCGCTGGTTGATGATGGACTGTCGGTAGAAGTAGGAATCATGCACACTGCCTGGGTAGTTGGCAAGGAAGTTGGTGGTGATTCCATGGTGGTCAACTGTTGCCTGTACATTGATGGAATGCGTGTGGATTCCGTTGAGGTAATTGTGTGCAGTGTCACCAGGGGGCACAAGTAGGACATGTGTGCAGTCAATTGCCCCAACACGAGCGGGAAGCCAGCTATGGTGTAGACGCCTTGCTTGTTCTCCAGCTGTTCCTGCGCAGTGTAGGGGGAGTATAGGTAGTGGGGTACCAAGCTGATAATGGCATCCAAGACAGTTGTGAGGAACTTGGATAGGGCTGGCTGTGAGACTCCTCCGGCGGTTGTTGGTTGGAAGGTACCAGAGGCCAACAGATGCAGCACAGCCAGCAGCTTTGTCTGAGGTGGGATGTTGGTTGTCCGCTGTGTTGGTACCATCGGCCTGTCAGCAATGATGGTCAGGAATGGGAGGATGGTTGTCCTTTTGAGCCTGTAGTGGGCAATGACATTCTCTGGTGTTGGGTCTGTGATGTTGGTGCGTTTTCTGAGGGTCCACTGTCTTTGTCTGTGCTGCCTCTTTCTTGGTCCGGGGGGGATGAGGTCCAGGGGGGTGGCAGACCTGGGGGTGGTGGCGGTGGGTGTTGTTGCCCTATTGGGGCTCCGGGCTGCATGATCAGTGGCTCCATGGCATCTTTTGTTCTTCATGTGTGGCTCTGGGCTGTGCCTCCTTTTCTGGCACCGGTTGTCATCCGACTTTACACCAGGTCAGAGCAGGTGTTAAAATCCTGCAGCTAACGTGCCTTATCGCATGTTTTGTGATCTTATCGCTGATCTGGATGGTCTTTCAGAATGTTGCAGAGTGGTGTTGTTGTGGCTTTTTACATGGGAACGCCTACTCTGCATCTCATTAGCGCTAGTTGCTGGGGTCATCTGTGGCGATTTTTTTTGCGGCTGCTATCACAGGTAAACTGGTGATATGGACTGTTAGCACCAGCTTGTGAATGGGGCGATAAATTTATCGCCAGTTTGGCTGCAATAAAGTGCCATTAACTCGGCGATAAATCCTTGAGAATATGCCCCTATATTTTTTAAAGGTTGGTAACTAATAGAACTAAAATTCATACTGCTTCTGTCATTCGGCATCTTTTGGATATATGTACTGGATCATTGAAATTTACGTTGAATATACAACAAGATGCAGAAGAATTTCTTATGTGTATGCCTGCATTATTGGAAAATGAAGGAGTAGAAATTGGAAATTTGTTTGAACTAAGTTACAGTCGGATCAAAATGTGAAGGGTGTTCATTTTCTTCACCCACTGAAATACACTGATCGTTTCACATATTTGACAATACCGGATTGCAAACAAGTGTCTTTTAAGAAATTAGTAAAAACAGCTAATCAAGATATGAAATGTTCGCATTGTAAATCAGAAATGTTGTCAACATTATTTATAGAAAAATGTGGACACTTTAATGGTACAATGTTGTAGAGCAGATGGAAGACCATTGGAAACCGAAATTAAAAATGTTGAGGCAAGTCAAGTATCAGGAAGAACTTTTAAAGCAGAGGCTATTATTTTCCATGATGGACCTACTACAACATCTGCACACTATACTGTGTATTGAAATGGCAATAAAGGATGGACAGATTGCAATGATGCCCATTAGGAATTCAAATGTAGGTTGCCTTTTGAATTACCCAATTCATATCTGACATTTTTGATGCCAAAGTTTTGAAAACATCATTCGGCATATTGGGAAGAGTGAGCATGAATTAACGAGTTTATTTAGGGTATTTTCAATGCAAATGGATTTGGAAACATTATTCAGCCTATTGGGAAGATGTGAACAATTACTGTTTGGATTATTGTTTGTGCAAATTCATATTGCATTTGGAAAATTATGTTTGAAAAAAGTAGTTTATAATTTCGATCTTTATATTATACGTGATGTAAATGAGAGTGTATATTTTACAAACTGTACTTGAAAGAAATAAGAGACTTGGGGCCTCATGTAGGTAGCTAAATACTGGTCGGTAACGGCCGAAATTCGGTAAATATCCCGTTACCAACCGGTATTTAGCTATTTGGGATGTAGGAGGCATAATTCAGGATTCGGTAAATTACCGAATCGGTAAAATACCGATTCGGTAAATACCGAATCCTGAATGTAGGGAGCACTCTAAAGAGTGCGAATTAGAATTAAGAATTCGTTGTTTACCACCAAATACAGGTTGGTGATAAATAATGAATACCTTGCAAAACGCTATATTTTGCAGCTGTAAGAGTGCCATGTGGCAGACATACATGCCCTTAGGGCATGTATGTGCGCCACATGTGCAAACATGCAAGAATCAGGGGTGCAACAGGGTGTCAATGTGACACCCTGCCACCCTTGTATATGCTCCCCCCATTACCGAATAGGTATTTACCGAATCGGTAATGGTGACTGGCTTCCCATTGATTCCTATGGGCCTCCAGGCCCATAGGAATCAATGGGAAGGTATGCCCCATTACCGAATCGGTAAATATAAGCCTGGGCAAAGCACTACGCTACGCTCGCGTAGTTTGCGAAGTTCGCGCTACTTCGCACTACGCGAATTGCACGTAGCACAGTGCGAACACGCGTAGTGTAGTGTTGCGTAGTGCTGCGGTCATTTTTTGCTTGCTCGCGGTCCTCAACGTCAAGTTGGCGACCGCGAACAAGCAAAATGACATCCCGGCGAGACTTTTTCCTTGTTCGCGATCAGCAACTTCAAGTTGGCGATCGCGAGCATGGAAAATAAACCTCCCGGCGAGATTCCCAACGTGAGGAGGTCAGGTTTCTCACTGCCAGTGGTCGCGTATGCTCGGGACCGCTCACGATGAGAAACTACCAGTTCGCGTTGAGAAAGCTGCCGCTCGAGTAAAAATCTACTCGAGCAGCAGAAAACTACAGCTTGCACGTTGCAAGATGCCATTTTCAATGATTGCACAGTGCCGGTTGCTTATCCGCACTGTGCAATCATTGAAAACGACATCTGGCACAGTGCGAACAAGGTACTACGCAGTTCGCGAAGTGCTACGCGTAGCTCGCGTAGTGCGAAGTGCACTTTGCGTAGCTTCGCGAAGTGCTACTTCGCGAACTACGCCCAGGGTTAGGTAAATACCGATTCATATTTACCGAATTTTTCCGAATCGGTAAAATTTACCGATTCATTACCTACATCACATTTACCGATTCATAAATACCGAATCGGTAAAATTCGGTATTTATGAATCGGTAAATGTGTTGCTACCTACATATGGCCCTTCATGTAGTTGAAGAATGTAATTTAGAAACTGTAGATAGGTAAACAGATAGTTACACTTGTAAATATTTGCAATGCAGAATTTTTTTTTTTTTTACAATCTCAATTGTTTTTTTGCTCCCGCTGTTGTATGATGATCTACATTTAAATCACGTTGTATGGTGAAATTCAGTAGAATCTGAGAATAGCAAAAAACAGAAACTGAATATGTTATGTAATTCTAAAATTATGTTGTGTTCTTAAAACTATATTATATGCAATAACAGTTTTTCAATTTTTTTATTTGTTAGGCACGGGGAGATTAGGTGATTTGCCCAGAGCCACATGATGTTCAGAGTCATTGCCGAGACTCAAACCCAGTTCCCCAGATTGGAGGTCGACCACCTTAGCCGTTAGGCCAATTCCTCTCCCCAATGTGAACTAATGTTTACAGCAGCTTTTTCTGCACTCATCCATTTTTTCAAACACTACCCATGCACTCATCAACACAGTTAGGCAATATTCCCACACTCCTCCAATCACCCAGGCACTATCAATACACTTCTCCAATCAACTAGCCAATACCTATGCAATTATAATATCACCCAGACACTACCTACGTACTCCTCCAATCACCCAGCCACTACCAGTACACTCATGCTATCAGTTAGACATAACCTGTATACACTTGCAATCACCCAGGTATTACCGATACACTTCTCCAATTCCCCAAACATTACTCCTGCACTCATGCAATCACCTAGTCAATAAACATGCACTCCTTCAATCACTCAAGCTGTGTACATGCACTTGTAAAATCACCCAGGCACTATCTATGCACTCCTCTAAACACCCAGGCACCACCCCTGTAGTCCTCCAATCACACAGCCAGAACCCTTGCACTTATAAAATCACCCAGGCACTACCTATGCACTCCTCCAATCACCCAGGTACTACCCCTACACTCATGCTTTCAACCGGACATTACCCCTACACTCATGCAATTACCCAGGCATTACCTATGCATTCCATTAATCCCCAGACATTACCCTTGCACTCACACAATCACTCAGATATTACCCCTGCACTCATGCAATTACCTAGGCATTACTCATGCACTACTCCAAACACTCACACATTATCCCTGCACTCCTCCCATAACCCAGGCACTACCCCTGTACTCATACAATCACCCAGGCAATACCCATGCACTTATAAATGAACCAGGCACTACCTCTACACTCATGCAATCAGCTAGACATTACCCCTACACTCATGCAATTACCTAGACATTACCTATGCACTCCTCTAATACCCCAGATATTACCACTGTACTCATGAAATCAGCAATACATTAGTTAAGCACTGCTCCAATCCTCCAGACACTACCCTTGCACTCCTCCAATCACCCAGGCACTATCAATGTATTCCTCCAATAACCCAGCCAGTACCCATGCACTTATGCAATAACCCAGGCACTACTTATACACACCTCCAATCACTCAAGCACTACCCATGCACTCTTGCAAACACCCAGGCATTACCCATGCAATCCTTCAATCACTCAGGCACTACCTATGCACTCCTTCAGTCACTCAGGCACTTCTCCTGTACGCTGTCGATCACCCAGCCAAAACCCTTGCAGTTATAAAGTCACCCAGGCACTACCTACACACTCCTCCAATCACTCAGGCACTAACCCTACACTCATGCAATCAGCAAGAAATTACCCCTACACTCATGCAATTACCCAGGCATTACCTATGTATTTTTCTAATCCCCCGGAGATTGCCTCAGCACTTATGGAATCACCAATGCATTAGCTATGCACTGCTCAAGTCACCAAGGCACTACCCTTGCACTACTCCATTTACCCACACATTACCCATGCACTCATGCAATCACTTAAGCATTACCCATGCACTGCTCCAATGACCCAGAAATTACCCCTGCACTCATGCCATCACCTAAGTATTAACCATGCAGTCCTTCAATCTCTCAGGCAGTGCACATGCACTGACAAAAACACCCAGGCACTACCTATGCACTCCTCTAAACACCCAGGCACTACCCCTGTACTCCTCCAATCACCCAGTCAGAATGCTTGCACTTATAAAATCACCCTGGCTCTACCTATGCACTCCTCCAATTGCCCAGGCACTATCCCTACACTGACTCAATCAGCCGACATTACCCCTACACTCATGCAATTGCCCAGGCATTACCTATGCATTCCTCTAATCCCCAGACATTACCCTTGCACTCACGGAATTACTCAGACATTACCCATGCACTCATGCAATCACCAAGGCATTACCCAAGTACTCCTTCAATCACCCAGGCACTTCACTTGCACTCCTCCAAAAACCCATGCACTACCCCTGTACTCATACAATTACCCAGGCAATACCCTTGCAGTTTAAGGTCACCCAGGCACTACCTACGCACTCCTCCAATAACTCAGGCACTACCCCTACACTCATGCAATCAGAATTACACTACCCCTACACTCATGCAATTACCCAGGAATTTCTCTAATCCCTTGGAGATTAGCCTTGTACTCATGCGATCACTCAGATATTACCCCTGCACTAATGCAATCAACCAGGCATTACCCAAGCACTCCTTCAGTCAGTCAGCCAACCACTACCCATACACTTATATAATCACCCAGGCACTACCCTTGCACTCCTCCAATAACCCAGGCACTACCCCTGTACTCATACAATTACCCAGGCAATACCCATGCACTTATAAAATCAGCCATGCACCACCTATACACTCATGCAATCAGCTAGACATTACCCCTACACTCATGAAATTACCCAGGCATTACCTATGCACTCCTCTAATCCCCAGGACATTACCCCTGCACTCATGGAATCACCAATGCATTAGCTATGCACTGCTCCAGTCACCCAGGTACTACCCTTGCACTCCTCCAATTATCCATACATTACCCCAGCACTCATGCAATTACTTCGGCATTACCCATGCACTCCTCCAATGAACCAAAGATTACACCTGCAATCATGCAATCACCTTGGTATTACCCATGCAGTCCTTCAATCACTCAGACAGAACCCATGCACTTATAAAAGCATCCCAGCACTACCTATACACTTATGCATTCACATTGGCACTACTGATGCACTCATCGATGCACCTAGGCATTACCTATGCACTCCTCCAATCAGCCATGCACTATCCATGTACACCTTCAATCAGACAGGCACTATCCTTGCACTCCTCCAATCAGCCAAGCACTATCCATACATTCCTTCAATCACCTAAGACCTACTCTTGCACTCCTCTAATCACCCAAGCACTATCCATGCACTCCTCCAATCACCCAGGTACTACCCTTGCACTCCTCCAATCATTCAGGCACTACCCATGCACTCTTGCAATCACCAAAACATTACCCATGCACTCCTTTAATCACTCAGGCACTATCTATGCAGTCTTCTAATCATGCAGGCACTACTCATGCACGTATGCAATCATCCAGCTACTACCCATGCACTCTTACAATCACCCAGGCATTACCTATGTACCCATGCAATCACTCAGGTGGTACACATTCACTTTTTCAATCGCCCAGGCACTACACATGTACTCATGCAATCACGCATGCACTACCCATACACTTCTCCATATATTATACTTGCCACAATTCACACAACGCTTAAAATGTGTCTATTTTTAACCTAATAGGTGGTTCTAAAAAGACCCATTTTTTTTCTTCATTTTTTCTTTTATACTTTTTTGTCTTTTTTGTATATTTTTGGTGTTTATTTTTTTAATGGAAGAAATTAACAGAACCAACGTTGAAAACTTTGAAAATATTATACAATTACAAAGTCATTGCAAAAAAAAAGAAAATTTGCAATGGTGGTTTTTAATAGCAGCACAACTCGAGTATCCACGGGTCTACTGAATCAATGTAAAGATACTAAAGCAACGCTAGTAATCCTAGGCCTTCTTCAGGACCACAACAAATTATTGCTACTGCGTTAACTACGAAAAGTGATGGAACAAATACAATCATGTATTCAGGGGTACACCAATCCTCTGCAGTTTACGGAGTACTGATGGCATCTGTAAAAAGAGAAGATGATTATCTATTATCAAAATGTAACAACATCAAAAGGCTAAGTGTACTCATTGTATATTTAATTTATAGTGACATCCTTATTGTCATCTATTTACTTAAAGTATTCACAGTAACTCTATGAGCGGCGTGCTTACTGATATTGCACGAGGAAGGGACCTTGCCTCACCTGGCAACAGCTCATGAAACGAGGCACCGCTCTACAAAGAAACAAGAAAGAAAACAAGGGATGCTCAGGGTCACCTGACATATTGCTACTACTTGGATCTTATAAACCTTAATCCACTGTCATTTAAAAACTGCACAATACGCAAAAGACATAATATACAAGAAATAGCCAGAGTCTATGAACTTTGCTGTATATTAAAACTAAGGCAGTCAGCCTTACACTCAGAATATATACTACACCCGGAGGGTCAAACGAAAACATCTCTCACAGCACCCTGAGTGGTAACAGTGCAGAAAAGAAAGGAGCCTTAATTATAAACTCCCCAGCACCGTTTGTATGTAAAAGAGAAAGTATGCTGGGAGTAAACATTAAGGGCACCTTCAGGGTATGAACGCGCTAAATACTCGGCGGCTGTCACTATAAATTAAGTATACAATGAGTACACTGAGCCTTTTGATGTTGATACATTTTGATAATAGATCTTCATCTTCTCTTTTTACGGATGCCATCAGCACTATGTTAACTGCAGAGGATTTTTATACCCCTGAATACAGGTGACATGGTTGTATTTGCTCCAACCTTGTTTTAACATCACTTTTTGTCATTAACGCAGTAGCAATAATTTGTTGTGGTCCTGAAGAAAGCCTAGGATTACTTTAATCCGGTTGGCTGAAACATGTAGATCCCCTCTTTTCCCAATTCACTGACAGTTATTTTGTTAAAACTGTCATTGCACTGTTTTTATTTTGAGCATTAGGAGCTACCTATTAACCCCTTCGCTGCTAGGCCTTTTCACCCCTGTGCTAAGCTTTTTTTTGCCTATTTGGGATAGTTCGCGCTTAGGCCCCTGTAACATTTTGACCACATTAGGTATCCACGCCAAATTTGCGTCCTTTTCCTCCAACATCACGGGAATTCTAAAGATAACCAGGGTTTGTGGAATCCCCCCGGAGGGCACACAGAAATTAGCCAAAATACGCTACATTTTGTTTTTTGGGGGAAAAATTGGAAAAAAAGGGCTACAAATGAAAGTGTCTGAGTTTTTTCCTGCAAGTGGTATCTACAAAGGTTTTGTGGGGCTGAAATCACCATTTCCCCAGCTTTTACGGAATGACAGATTTTTGTCAGAAAACCAACATTTTTTACACAGTTTTTTGGCATTTTTCTGGGACATAGCCTATTGTTGCTATTTTTTATGCTTTCAACCTCCTTCCAGTTAATGGTAGAAATGGGTATAAAAGCAATAATGGATCCTGGAAAGCTATACATTTTAGTAAAGTAGACAAAATTCTGACTTCAGCAAGGGGTCATTTGTGTAGATCCTTCAAGGTTTCTTTATGTAAACTAACAGTTCAATATTGGAAAAATTGTACATTAGTTGAATAAAACAGCCTTTTGTGTTAACGTTTTCACCTGTAACTTCTTATTCTAATTATGACAGCTCCTTGAAAGCTGGTTGTGGGGATATATAGGACCTGTAGGTTCACCAAGAACCTGACGAACCCAAAGCCAAAAAATAAGCAGCGACTTGCAATGGTTTGTTATTATGTACCGGGTATATAGCAATTATGCTGGGAAAATGTATACATGGAAAAATCAGTATGAAATACACTTATGTATTTCTGAAATGGGAACAAAATATAGAGTTTAGAAACAGTAGATATTTGCACATTTCCAAAATTGGGAATACTCCTACTAGCATGAGAATTATCGGGCATTTTTCAAAATGACTTCTTTTTTACATATTGTCTTTCATTTAGAAGGCAGAAATGCATTGAAAGTCAATAGGTAATAACAGTTGCTTTACAAATATGAATTACCCTAAGTCTCCTGATAAAAATGGTACCTCACTTGTGTGGGTAAGCATAGTGCCCACACAGGAAACGGCTCAAAACGCAACGTGAACACACCACATTTTCACAATGAAAAATTACCCTTTTTTTGCAAAGTGCCTAGATGTAGTTTTTTAACCCTAGCTCTGTCTGCACCTAGGGAAACCTAGCAAACCTATACATTTTTTTAAAATAGACACCCAGGGGAATCCAGGATGGGCTGACTTGACTGGCTCTCACCAGGTTCTGTTACCCAGAATCCCTTGCAAACCTAAAAAAATGTCAAAAAACCACATTTTCCTCACATTTCTGAGGTGGAAAGTTCTGGAATCTGCATGGATCCACAAATTTCTACCCATCTAGCATTCCCCAAAGTCTTCCAAGAAAAATGGCATCTCACTTGCATGGGTAGACCTAGTGCCCGCAATAGGAAACAGCGCAAAACGCAACATGGATACACCACAATTCCACAGTAAAAAATGACCCTTCTTTGGCAAAGTGCCTAGCTGTAATTTTTTAATCCTAGCTCTGCCGGCACCTAGGGAAACCTAGCAAACCTATACTTTTTTTTAAACTAGACACCCAGGGAAATCCAGGATGGGGTGACTTGACTGGCTCCCACCAGGTTCTGAAACCCAGAATCGCTTGAAAACCTAAAAAATTGTCCAAAAAAACAATTTTCCTCACATTTCTGTGGTGGAAAGTTCTAGAATATGCGTGGATCCACAAATTTCCACCCACCCTGTGTTCCCCAAAGTCTTCCGAGAAAAATGGTACGCCACTTGTTTGGGTAGGCCTAGTGCCCACGACAGGAAACGGCGCAAAACGTAACATGGACACACCACAATTTCATAGTGAAAAATTACCCTTTTTTGGCAAAGTGCCTAGCTGTAGTTTTTGAACCCTAGCTCTGCCGGCAACTAGGGAAACCTAGCAAACCTATACATTTTTGAAAACTAAACACCCAGGGAATACAGGATGGGGTGACTTGACTGGCTCCCACTAGGTTCTGCTACCCAGAATCCCTTGCAAATCTAAAAATTGTCCAAAAAAACACATTTTCTGCACATTTCTGTGGTGGAAAGTTCTGGAATCTGCGTGGATCCGCAAATTTCCACTCACCCCGTGTTCCCCAGAGTCTTCTGAGAAAAATGGTACCTTACTTTTGTGGGTAGGCATTGTGCCCACGACAGGAAACGGCGCAAAACGCAACGTGGACACACCACAATTTCACAGTGAAAAATGAGCCTTTTTTGGCAAAGTGCCTAGCTGTAGTTTTTGAACCCTAGCTCTGCCGGCACCTAGGGAATCCTAGTAAACCTATACATTTTTTAAAACTAGACACCCAGGGAAATCCAGGATGGGGTGACTTGAATGTCTCTCACCAGGGTCTGTGACCCAGAATCCCTTGTAAACCTAAACAATTGTTTAAAAAAAACACATTTTCCTCACATTTCTGTGCTGGAAAGTTGTGGAATCTGTGTGGATCCACAAATTTCCACCCACCCTGTGTTCCCCAAAGTCTTCCGAGAAAAATGGTACCCCACTTGTGTGGGTAGGCCTAGTGCCCACGACAGGAAACGGCGCAAAACGTAACATGGACAAATCACAATTTCATAGTGAAAAATTACCCTTTTTTTGGCAAAGTGCCTAGCTGTAATTTTATAACCCTAGCTCTGCAGGGAGGTATGGTTTGCGTGGATCCCCCAACGTTTCCTTACCCAGAATCCCCTGCAAACCTTACATTTTGCATAAAAAGTCAATTTTGGGCCCTTGCTTGTCGCGGGTACTTGGGACTCGCACACGAGTGAGGCACCATTTTTATCAGGAGACCCGGGGGAACACTGGGTGGTAGGAAATTTGTGTCAGCCCGGTGATGCCACAACTTTCCCACCCAAAAATGTGTGAAAAAAGTGATTTTTTCAGCTAAATTTGAGGTTTGCAGGGGATTCTGGATAAGGAAACTTTTGGGGATCCACGCAAGCCATACCTCCCTGGAATCCCCCAGGTGTCTAGTTTTCAGAAATGTGTGGGTTTGGTAGGTTTCCCTAGATAGCACCGAGCACGGTGCCAAAAGCCCAGGTGACCCCCTTTACAAAACCATGTTGTTTTGAGATAGGCAATTTTGATGTCGCCTCAATACGTTTTGGGCTCTTGTCTGCCGCATGTACTTGGGCCTCCCACATGAGTGAAGCACCATTTTTATCCGGAGACCCGGGGGAACGCTGGGTGGTAGAAAATTTGTGTCAGCACGGTGATGCCACAACTTTGCCACACAAAAATGTGCAAAAAAAGTGTTTTTTTCAGCTAAATTAGAGGTTTGCAGGGGATTCTGGGTAAGGAAACGTTGGGGGATACATGCAAGCTACACCTCCCTGGAATTCTCCGGGTGTCTAGTTTTCAGAAATGTGTGGATTTGGTAGGTTTCTCTCAATGGCCGCCGAGCACGGGGCCAAAAACCCAGGTGACGCCCTTTGCAAAACCAGGTTGTTTTTGTGATAGGCAATTTTGATGTCGCCTCATTATGTTTTGGGCCCTTGCCTGTCGCGAGTCCTTTGGCCTCCCACACGAGTGAGGTACCATTTATATTGGGATACTTGGAGAAAGGCGGGGGGATAGGAAATGTGTTACTTCTTTCCGCAGCGTGAACATTTTGGCACAATAATGCAAGGAACATGTTTGCAGGACATTGTGGGTAAGATAACGTGTTGGTATCCACAAGAGAGACATCACCATGTACTCCCATGGGTGTTTAGTTTACGACAATATCTAGAGTTGGTAGGTTATTCTTAGATGGAATGTACACCTTGGCAGAGAGACTAAAAAGAGAAAGATTACTGCACAGCCATCTATTCCTCAAGCGCACACACATACTGGTTGGATTTGGAAAGAGGGCGAGTGATGGTTCAGTATATAAAATTTTATTAACAAGAGATTTCACAAAAATGAAATGCACTGTCAGTGATGAAAAGGACAAAAAACAGAACCAGTGACTCGCAGCTCGTGAGCTGTAAAGCCACGGCAAGGCACGAACTGCTTTACATGCCATTCACACACCTTTCATACGTGATACACACAAGACCATTCACACCACCAGGCACGAAACCAGCACATTACAACATTCACAAAAAGGGACAAGGTACAGCCTGCTTGAGAAACACAGAAAACACAAATATTTCTGCACAACCACCTATTCTTCAAGCACACAGACATACTGGTTGGATTTGGCACGAGGGTGAGTGATGGTTCAGTATATACAGTTGTATTACCAAAGGGGATGATGGTCGGAGTGTTGAGCATTGCAAGCCTCACCCCCAGTCAACTGATCTTGGTTTAATCCATCATCATTCTTTAGCTCACTCCGCCACCCCAGTTCAGACATGGCCATATGCAAATCAGTCTGACCCTGTGCCTCATGGGAACAGTCCAGCCCGAACTGCCAAGACATGTCTTTCCTGGACCGGAAACAAGCATCCTGGGACCAATTTTTGGCTAATCAGCCGTCATCAGCCAGGCTAGCTTGAATCCAGTGGCAAAGTGAGCAAGGGACCCACGTCTGGGCATACCCTTCCAACTTAGGGCGAACAAAGCAAAACCAAAGGGGATGATGGACGGAGTGATGAAAATTGCAAGCACTCATCCCCAGTCAACTGATCTGGGTTTAATCAATCATCATTCTTTAGCTCACTCTTCCACCCCAGTTCAGACATGGCCATATGCAAATCAGTCTGACCCTGTGCCTCATGGGAACAGTCCAGCCCGAACTGCCAAGACATGTCTTTCCTGGACCGGAAACAAGCATCCTGGGACCGGCTTCTGGATAATCAGCCATCATAAGCCAGGCTAGCATGAATCCAGTGGCAAAGTGAGCAAGGGACCCACGTCTGGGCATACCCTGATAACTTAGGGCGAACAAAGCAAAACCAAAGGGGATGATGGACGGAGTGTTGAACATTGCAAGCACTCACCCCCAGTAAACTGATCTTGGTTCAATCCATCATCACTCCTTAGCTCACTCCGCCACCCCAGTTCTGACATGGCCATATGTAAACCAGACTGACCCTGTGCCTCATGGGAACAGTCCAGCCGAACTACCAAGCCATGTTTTCCCTGGACCGGAAACAAGCATCCTGGGACCGGTTTCTCATTAATCAGCCGTCATCAGCCAGGCTAGCTTGAATCCAGTGGCAAAGTGAGCAAGGGACCCACGTCCGGGCATACCCTGCCAACTTAGGGCGAAAAAAGCAAAACCAAAGGGAATGATGGACGGACTATTGAACATTGCAAGCACTCACCCCCAGTCAACTGATCTGGGTTTAATCCATCATCATTCTTTAGCTCACTCCGCCTACCCAATAATTGAAAGGACAAAAAACTGAACCAGTGACTCGCAGCTCGTGAGC
Source organism: Triturus cristatus (assembly GCF_964204655.1). Classification (NCBI taxonomy): domain Eukaryota; kingdom Metazoa; phylum Chordata; class Amphibia; order Caudata; family Salamandridae; genus Triturus; species Triturus cristatus. Next base: position 887,381,470 of record NC_140583.1, read on the forward strand.
TGTAAAGCCACATCAAGGCCCCAACCCCTTTACAGGCCATTCATGCAACTTTCATACGTGATACACACAAGACCATTCACACCACCAGGCATGAAACCAACACATTACAACATTCACAAAAATTAACAAGGTACACGCTGCTTGAGAAAGACAGAAAAGACAAATATTTCTGAACAACCACCTATTCTTCAAGCACACAGACATACTGGTTGGATTTGGCATGAGGGTGAGTGATGGTTCAGTATATACAGTGGTATTTACCAGGGATTTCACAAAAATGAAATGCACTGTTAATAAAAAGGACGAGAAACTGAACCATTGACTCACAGCTCGTGAGCTGTAAAGCCACGACAAGGCATCAACCACTTGACAGGCCATTCATACATCTTTCATATGTGTGACACATACAAAACCATTCACACCGCCAGCTCCGGGCCCAGCACATTACAACACTCACACGAGCAGACAGCACCATTCAAGGGCGCATCACTTTCACACGCCCACATTCCTGACACAGCAACCACACCAGCTCACGGATTGTATGGAGTGGCGTTTGGCTAGCAGTGTGACCAGCAGCAAGTCACTACTCAGACACCGTCAAGCGCCCATCCACGCACACCGCCAACCAAGCACCAGTCCAAGCACACCGCCAGCCAAGCGCCAGTGCACGTACACTGCCAGCCAAGCGCACGCACACCGCCAGCCAAGCTCCAGCCCACTCACCACCAGCCAAGCACCATTCCACACACACTGCCAGCCAAGCACCAGTCCACGCACACAGCCAGCCAAGCTCCAGTCCACGCACACCACCAGCCAAGCACCAGTCCACTCACCGCCAGCCAAGCACCACTGGAAAGCACACTGCCAGCCAAGCGCCCGTCCACGCACGCCACCAGCCAAACACCAGCCCACGCATACTGCCAGCCAAGCACCAGCCCACGCACACTGCCAGCCAAGCACACAGTCAGTCAGCCAAGCGCCAGGCCTCGCACATAGTCAGCCAAGCGTCAGTCCACGCACACAGTCAGCCAAGCGCCAGTCCATGCACACCGTCATCAATTTTTTTTAACGAGAATAAATCACAAACAAATTGCAACTAGATACAAAACTATAACTACAAAAACAACAGCAGTAACTAAAGACATCATTCTAATGCCAGCAGTGAAACTGAACAACTATATAAAACCATACAGACCAGGTAGTACACTATTAGACTCACGGTTGCCCCCATAAACTCTTTCGAGTGTGATACAATCTGAAACATGTGGGCACACACAGCTCAGGATTAGAAGGACAATCGGCACAGTGCATATGACTCTCCTTCTGCATACCTCTTTGCAAACAGCCTCTCTACATCTCTTTCAGGGATTGTTTTTTTGGGCGTGGGAGGAATTAAATCAAACAGTCACAGGTGAAGTACTCTCATCATGGATGTTAGTTAGCGTGTACACATCCCTTCTGTCCACAAATTTCACACCTAGCAGTTCCTCACTATGCAAGGCACTGCACTGTCCCCTCTGAAGCTTTTTGCAAACAAGCTCTTTTGGGCAACCTTTACGGTTAGAGCGGATTGTGCCACAAGCAAAAGTGTCCACTTTTAACAATTCCTTTAACAATGGCACAGAAGTGTAGAAGTTATCAAGGTACAAATGGTGACCTCTGTAAAACAGTCCTCTAGCAAGTTCCCACATAATTTTCTCTGAAACTCCTAAAGTGGATGGACAACGAGGGGGGTCAATAGTGGAATCCTTACCAGTGTACACCCGTAACTTAAAGACGTATCCTGTCCTACTCTCAGACAACATATACAGCTTAATTACATAACGTGCCCTCTTGCTAGGAATGTACTGCCTAAAAACCAAATGGCCCTTGAACAGGACCAAAGACTCATCAATAGATATTTCTTTGCCTGAAGTATAGATCTCTGAAAATCGATCTACAAAGTGATCAAGAACAGGCCGAATCTTCAAAAGACGGTCACAGTCAGGGTGATCTCGTGGCAAGGCCAAAGCATTATCAACAAAATGCAGCATCCAAGGCAAAAGTAAATACCGATCATGACTCATAATTGCAGGAAATATGGCCGTTGCCATCAAGGGACTGGTAGACCAAAATTAAGCCAGGGAAGACTTCCTTATCAAGCCCATCAAAAAAGTAAAACTCAAAAACTTCTTCATCTCATCCAGATTTGTGGGAGTCCACCGGGGGCCTAAGTCTGGCACCTCAAATACAGTTCAGCATACAAATTAGTCTGCTCAACTATCTCAGCCAAAAATACATCATCCATAAACAACTGAAAAAACTGTATAGGCAAAAAAAAATCACAATTCACTCTACACCCTGCATCACCACTAAAGGCAGGCAACACCGGCTGCACCATGTTTGGATCAACCCAGAGTCCAGCACTACCAATGGGAAGCCTTATAGCCCCAGGCTGCAATCCAGATGCCTCTTGCACCATTGGCACATCAGTGCCCTCCTCTAAAACAGGCACTTCATCCACACTGAGAGTAGCTTTATCCGCACTGAGAGTAGCTTCATCATCCGATGATTCCACGTTGAGTAAAAACTCACTGCCTGAATCTTCCTCTCCCTCCTCAGACTCACTGTCAGTCTCATAATCATGGTCAGAGGAAGATTCAAAAAGCATACCAACCACCTGCTGAGCAATAATTCTACGGCTAGCCATAATCCTTACTAATAAAGGTTAACCTTTTCAATGCCCATGACGAGCTGGTCTCGTCATGGGCCGCGGTTGCGCTGTGCCCATGACGAGACCAGCCCGCTAATGCAACGGCCGGCACAGGGCGGGGAAAGGGGCAGGCACTGAAGGGGTTAATGGTCAAACAAGTCAACAACAACAAACACTTTGTAAAATAAGTAATAAACAAAATGCGTCTGTATCACAAAGACGTATATACTCCAAAACTATACCACTCACTTGCCAGAAGCAGCTAGACTCACCACCACCTACTCTGCACAGACACAGAAAGGATCAACAATATCCCACTAAAAATGAAAAAGAAAAAAGAAAATTACACATAAGACAATGCAAAACACATCGCAAAGAATTTCATGCTCAAAACACTAACTAAATATGCTGCAATTATCACACCACTTACAAAAGAATTCATTCATGCATGTCAATAATTCTCCGTTGGAGTAAACGCAACAAAAATGTTTTTCTTACCAAATAAATGCAACTACGCAAAACTGCAGAACAACCACTGCCGAACCCACAAACAAGAATCAAAAGTTTTACACTAGAAAAAAGGAGAAAAAAAATTACAATCACATATGCAAATATGCACCATCCAAGCTAAGGGATAGGTGGTCCTAAGAGTACAAATAAAATATTCACCTCCGGAAAAGGGGAGCAGCCCTTGCCCAAGGGGCTACTCTCCACAGTTAGTCCCTGGTGGTCTAGTGGGCATCTAAAACAACATTACATGGTGAGATCTGCGCCCCAGCGGGGCAGACAGCCAAAAACATTGCCCCAATGGGAAGTGACCCTTGCCCAAGGGGCCACTCCCCACAGTTAGTGGCGAGATCTGCCCCCAGTTAATCCCTGGTGGTCTAGTGGGCATCTAAAATAACTATACATGACGAAATCTGACCCCCGAGAGAGGCAGACAGCCAAAAACATTGCCCCCAACGGGCAGTGACCCTTGCCCAAGGGGCCACTGCTCACAGTTAGTCCCTGGTGGTCTAGTAGGATTTTAAATTTTAAATAATTGGTGAGATCTGCCCCTCAGGGGGGCAGACAGCCAAAAACATTGCCCCAATGGGTAGTGACCCTTGCCTAAGGGGCCGCTCCCCGCAAGCTGTGTAGGCATTTAAATAAAAAAAATATTGCCTCCAATGGGGAGTGACCCTTGCCCAAGGGGCCACTCCCCACAGTTAGTCCCTGGTGGTCTGGTGGGCTTTTAAATTTTAAATTATTGGCGAGATCTGCCCCCCCAGGGGAGCAGACCGCCAAAACATATGGACCCCAAAAGGGGAGCGACCCGTGCCTAAGGGGCCGCTCCCCGCACGCTGTATAGGCATTTACATTTTTTTTAAATAATCCCTGGCGCTAGTGGGCATTCCTGCTGCACGATTGCACGGTCGTGCAGCAGGAATGCACAAAAGAGGCATCGGGGGAAAGGAAAACCCTTACTTTCCCCCGATGCCTCTTTTGTTTAAATACCCCCTCCCCAGAGCCAAAACTCACCTTTGTTCCCCGACGTGATGGAAGCAAATGGCTTCCAGCACGTCGGGAAACAAAAGGGAAACCTCCAATGATGTCAGAGCCCCTCGTGCGCTCACGACATCGATGACGAGGAGAGGGGGCAGGGGAAGGCAGGGCAAAGGCTTCCCCTGCCTTCCCCGGTAGAGGTATGTAGGAAAGTGGCCCACGAGTGGAGCGCCAGCGCTTCCCCCGTGGGTGGGTGCTACGATGGCTCCCAGCCATCCGACGCACGGAAAGGGTTAAAATATTTTTTTCTCTTACTGTTCAATTTTAATTCACTCATTCTCACTTTCATGCACTGCGCCCATCACACATATATAGACCACTTCCTCACATCTGTTGGATCTGACACTGCACGTTATTACGCTTTAGTTCATTGGAAAAACATCTGTGAGCTCCCATTTTTCACTAAAAGGGTTGTAGCCCTTAGTGGCACTAGCATGTTGCTAGGAGGAGACCCAGATGATGAAGCATGTCACCTTGGTGAGTGATGGGAATCTGTCCTCTTTAAAGGATGTTCCGTTTCTGTAAAAGGTTTGGTTTGAACTGTGTTACAGTCTCTTTAGGCCTAGTGTTGCTTTGGTATCTTTACATTAATTCAGTAGACCCATGGATACTCTAGTTGTGTTGCAATATTTGGTTGGGGTATATATCCACGCCTGGTCTCTAAACGTTCTCTTTGACCCCCTTTTTCTCCCTGAGTGTTTGTTGGTTTTTAAGAGCAACCACAATGGCATCCACTGATTGTTCACTGTAACATAAAACTTATTTACATTTGACACAATTCTGCTCCACTCCAACACATTCAGGAATTATGTGAGGTCTTGTTGTTGCTGAAGAACCAGATGAAGTACTTTGTCTAGCACCGCCGTTCTGACTTGCCTGTTTCTATAGGTCTTGTCGCTGTTGTTCCTTTGCGAGACGTCGTAGATGCATTGTTTGTAAAGAGATGTTGCATGAATATTTCTTGCCAGATCCTCGTGACAGGACCTTCTCACAGATTGTGCACATAACCTTTCATGCATTTACCTTCTTCTCGCCAGCTGGAATTGAGAAGAATGCCCAAACTATGCTCTCGTACCTCACTTTCACAGATTCTTCCAACTCTTCTTCATCTTCAGGTGGAAGCTGTTGAGCTGGATTGGAAGCAGCTATTTTTTTAAATGGAAAAAAACACCACAAAAAAAAACAAAGAAGAAGAGCAAAACACAAGAACTATGTCTGTAGAGATGCAGTTGAAAGAATGAAAAAATTGGGTGGGGTCCTTCAACTGCTAGAATCAAAAGCTTCTTAACCAATGAGATACTTTCTTTTGAAATCACATGGGATTCGCGCACCAGGCGTGCAATTAGGGCGCTCCCGATGCACAACCGACGCGCACCCGACGCGATTTCCGAAAACTATATTTAACAATAATATATGTTTATTGCAGTTACAAATATGTGCTATTTACAATTATGTTAAATAATCTCTTGTTATAATATACAAATTAAATGTATATACATATACCTTTAAAACTTGAAACTTTACGATGGATTTGCGCACCTGGCGCAACCCTAGGAAGTACCGTGTACCCTTCACATACCAAACATGCATCGTACCCAACCTAACCAATAAGGCGACAAAATTCTTGGATTCACGCACCCACCGTGATTGGTACACGATCGGTACGTAAATCCACTTTAAAAAAAAAAAAATCAAAATGTAAATTCATATTTTAGAAAAGAGAAAACATCACATTATTTTTGTAAAAGTTAAAAAATTTAGGAAAAACATTTTGGGACAATACAAATAGAAATTAGCATAAAAAGCATTTGAAATTCACTGAAATAAAAACATAAATTTCAGGGATGTTATAGTTAGAAATCAACATTTAAAAAACCTTTGAAATTCACTGAAAAACCATAGGTTTCAGGGATGTTATAGTTAGTAATTAGCATTTAAAAAACCTTTGAAATTTACTGAAAAAACCATAGGTTTCAGGGATGTTATAATTAGAAATTAGCATTTAAAAAACCTTTGAAATTCACAGAAAAAAACGAAGGTTTTAGGGATGTTACAGTTAGCAATTAGCATTTAAAAAAACCTTAGAAATTCACTGAAAAAAACAGAGGTTTCAGGAACATTATAGTTAGTTGGACATTTCACTCGAACAAAACCAGTGAAATTCGGCTGTTATAGTTAGTTCAGCTAACTATAACTCGCTCCCCCGCAATGCACTGCTGGTGACATCACATATTACATCATTCATGACATGGTCAATGACATCACTGATGACATCTCAAATGACATCACTAATGACATCACTGATGACATCATCCACTTGACAATCTGATGCACCTCCCCACACCCTAATATAACCTTTGATACACCCACTCTAAAATACAGAGTACCATTTTCGAAACCATAGACACACCAACACCAGTTACCACATACTCACTCACTGATTCCTAGGTCTACACATACATCTACTCATTCACCCATACAGTAACTCATACATGCAGTCACTCATCAATACAGCACTATCATATGCACTCATACACCTATACAGACACTCACACACTACCACTCACCCATACAGTTACTTACACACCTAGTCAGTCATGTAAAGAATCATTCACACACACATTTACCCACCTATACAGTTAGACACACACCACCTCACCTATTCATACAAATACTAACACATACTTACTCTCTTATACAATCACTGAAAAAAGCACACACTCATCCATACAGCCACTCTCACTACCACTCACTCTCACATATGGTCATTTATATACTCCAACACTCACATATACTGCCTTTCACATATATAGTTACTCACACATATACCACTGAGACATCCATTCACTCACCAACACAGCCATACACACACTCATTCACCCATACAGGCCTTCACAGACACACTCTTAAACCCATACACCCAGTGAATAACCCACTCACACATCTATACACAAAGTCACACACACCCCCACCCACCCACACAGACACTCAGGCACCCATACAGATACTCAGGCAACCAATCAATAACACATTCATTTGAGATGTCATCAGTGATGTCACTAGTGATATCACTGACCATGTCATGAGTGATATAATTTTTGATGTTATCAGCAGTGCATTGCGGGGGAACAAGTTAAAGTTAGCTCATCTAACTATAACGGCTGAATTTATCAGATTTTGTATGAGTGAAATGTCCAACTAACTATAACTTCTCTGAAACCTGTAGGTTTTTCAGGGAATTTCAGAAGATTTTTAAATGCTAATTTCTAACTATAACATCCCTAAAACCTATTTTTTTTCTGTGAATTTCATATATATATATATATATATATATATAAATACACACACACACACACACATATAGATATATATACATTACCTACTGGCGGTCGCCAGTAGGTAGTTATAGTTAGGACCAAGTTTCCTTAGGAAGAGCATTTTTTGTTTTGCTTATAACTTTGGCGTCATTTGATGAATCTTAATGAAATTTTCCAAACTAATTCTTTGTTCATATCAGCTCCTATGTTGAAAGTTTGGGGGTGATTCGTCAAGGGGGGGCCGAGAAAGCAGGGGGGTCCCACAACATGTTTTCTCCATGCAATTTCCATAGGAATCTTTAGACAAGGCTACAGGTCGAACAGATGAACGGAATTACCCCAATTTTGGCAGGGAGAAGGGTCTTGGTCTAGAAAGCACACTTTTGTTTATTTGGTGTAAATCCATTCAGTAGTTTTTGAGAAATATCAAAATTTACAGATATCGATATTTGGGAAATCTGACATCTGATTGGCTGAGGCGTTACGAGCACGAGCTTGCTGCTTATTGGCTGCGAGCGGTGCGAGCGGTTGCAATAGGAAGTGTTGGCAGCCATTTTGTGATTCTGTTGAAGCGAGTAAGGGGATAAAATGGCAAAAAGAGTAGGAAAGAAGAGGGAAGGAGTGCTGTGAGCTATGTGGGGTGGTTAGGGTGTGCTACACAGGGCGTGTGACGCGATGTATTCACCCCTACCGGTGTGAAAGTGCTGATTTGCCCAGAGTGAGATGATGCTGAGGTGGGGTGCCGGTACACTCGGGGATGAAACCGTGAGCTGATTGCTGTAAACTGATGTGCTCTGGGCGCTATAGCATACTGGCTACTGTAGCATAGCTGTGCAAGTGGTGTTAGTATGGGTTTAGACTATAGCGCTGTAAGCTCTGTGGGGTGGTTAGGGTGTGCTATACAGGGAGTGTGAAGCGAAGTATTCACCCCTAGCGGTGTGAAAGTGCTGTTTTGCCCAGAGTGAGATGGTGCTGAGGTGAGGTGCCAGTACACTCGGGGATGAAACCGTGAGCTGATTGCTGTAAACTGATGTGCTCTGGGTGCTGTAGCATACTGGCCGCTGTACCATAGCTGTGCAAGTGGTGTTAGTATGGGTTTAGACTATAGTGCTGTGAGCTCTGTGGGGTGGTTAGGGTGTGCTATACAGGGAGTGTGCAGCGAAGTATTCACACCTAGCAGGGTGAAAGTGCTATTTTGCCCAGAGTGAGATGGTGCTGAGGTGAGGTTCCGGTACACTCAGGGATGAAACCGTGAGCTGATTTTTGTAAACTGATGCGCTCTGGGCACTGTAGCATACTGGCTGCTGTAGCATAGCTGTGCAAGTGGTGTTAGTATGGGTTTAGAATATAGCGGGAGTGGGAAGCAAACTACTCACCCCTACCGGTCTGAAGACTCGAATGGAGTGTTTTAGCAAGCAGGAATAAAGAAATAATCATGAAGAATATAATGCAGAATGTTGCAATGCCACAGAAGACAAATGGTGAAATCAGGTGTGTTTAAGAAAGTGGCTGTGTGAGATAAAGCAATGGAGTCTGCAAGTTATATAAAAAGTGCCTTTATTTAAGTGCCATAAATAGACCCACTGGTGCAAGAGCTAAGGCATCCAGCTGAGGCAAACTCCAACCGCTTCTGCTGTATTCAAACCTAAACTCCTGCATCAGTCAATTCCACATTACATGTTACAGTTCCGTGTGACATAAACAATGCCTATTAGACATGAATGACTGTAAATTGTAGAATGAAAATAAAGGTAGGATACGATTACCACACTGTGCGAACCAGTTCCTAAACAATACTGTATTTTTTTATCTTGATCGCCAGCTCGTGAGCAGAGGCTGAGAATGAACTAATTTGCTTAGTGGATAACAGGCAGGCAGAGAGACGTGTGTACAGAGAATAGACATGTTTTCAAAATGTATGTCAGGTTTAGGCTAATTTAGCAAGTAAATAGCGCATTTGCATAGGCCATACATCATCCATCCCTGGTTAGTCTGGAGACGTAAGGGCCAATAATGAAAACAGAGTTCAAATGCCTAAGCATACTTAGAAAGTTAATTATATGAAAATTGTTCAATTGAGGTGCATTAAAAAAATGTATAGAAAAAAGTCAAAAAAGTTGGAAAAAATCAATCCAAGAATAAAGTGAATTTCTTACAAGTCTTGGAGATTGCGGTCCGGATGTTCTTCAGCGGCTTGAGATGCGTAATGTTCCAAAAGGTGATTGTTGCCATCGTGTGAGAAAAGCAAAGCGACCCAATTCATATCCTCAAAGGGACAGCAATGTTCCTTGAATGTTGGAGCGGCAATTTGAATTGGCAGGCAATCTGCGATGTTGTCAAAGGTCGCACATTGCAGGAGATCTTTCGCGGCTGCGCAGAAATCCCATTCCACCAGGATACCTTTTTGCGTTGCATCCGCCATTGCTCCACTGCCTGAACAATCAAGTTCATGGTTTTCAAGATACTCCATTACCTACTGGATATCGGGAGCGTTTGCTGGGATTTTGGCAAGGCATAGATCCATTCGCCAGTCGATTGGGAAAGTTTCGCAATAAAAAAATGGTTGCACGCAGATTGTATATGTGTAAATAAATGTCATGTTGTAGCTGGCTCCGATATTAGATAAAGGCAGGCAGCCGAAAAGTTGTTCCAGTTTTTTGACGGTATTGATGTAGCTTCGCGTAGAGGTGTATTCTGTCAGACATGCTTATTACCACAGGGATCGCAGACATTTTTAACAAGCTAAAATAGTAGTAGGATGGCCGGAAACAGAGCGAGAATTATGGGCACTTTTCCTGTTATTCCAGAGATAATCGAATGAATGAAGTCTGGTATTAGACTAAAAACAGTTTGAAAGCCTTTGACAAGGCCGGAGGAGACAGTGTTAAAAATGTGTGCCAGACCTTAAATGTCAGATGTGTTGAAAATTGTGTAACAATTAACAAAGTGTAATGGGAGGTTCGTATTTAAAAGGGAGTGTATTTTACTTGAAGTTTGTGCTATCTGCAGTCGATAAATTACTTTTGGAGAAGTGAGGGACACTTCTGTTTGAAACAAAAGTGTGTTCAGTTTGCTCCATTTAATAAAATCTGTTTTCAAAGTAGGTATTGAAGGCCAAATTGAACTTTGGGAGTTACTTTGTGTGGGTGGGATTAGAGGTTGCCAGAGAAAGTTATCCGGTTTGAAACAGTAAGAACATATGGTATGCCAGCTCACATTGCGTAGCAGTCCATGTTATTAAGAAGCAGATAAATGCCGTTAGAAAGCTGTGTGAATGTTGGTCTGATTGTGGGAGTTGGTGTGCTTTAAAGAAAGCACGCAGGATTGGGATCTGTAAAGTTAGAAGCGTCGTGCAGTTGGACATTCTTGCATAGCAATGAATGGCTGTCATTGTGGTCCCACTTTTCACCTCTGAGAAAGTTCTGTATCCTCTTTAACACAGCGATATGTAAATGGGAGAAACCACTGCTCGCTACCTTATATAATCACATACAACATGACAAACAACATGTACACCTAGCAGACACAACGACACGACGTACTGTGGGAACCGTGGCTAGCCATGTACACAAGCCAAACATCGCACTTTTGCCACGCAATGCAGAATGCGGGGAGAGATGCTAGCAAAGTATGTGCAAAGGTGGCAAGTGATTCTCGATTATAAAAGTATACAATGCAAAGTGTTGAGGGGATGTGCCGGACAGACTTGAGTATGCAAAGCACAGACATGTACATGTCAACATACACTGATGGTATATTGAGTGAAGGGGACAGTGGACGCAACCATGATAGTACAGTCTGTAGAGAAGATTGCAAAAACATAGCGCGTATGTTCCCCCTCCCCCCCCCCAAATCTTTAGCGTAGTGGGCTGACTCGGCGTACGCAAGGCTAGCATAGGGGTATGACTAAAAGGCACATTTCTCTGGGTGCGGTTCTCTTCCAGGATGGCGAACATGTCTGTCAGGTCTGTGCAGATTACACCGCCACGAGGCTGATGCCGTGAGTGAAGGTGGCTGCGGGAATAATGCTCTCAGCCTGCTGGTACCCAGAAACCGCCATGGCCGCTGCGACGCACATATGCCCCACAGTTCACCTTTCGACACCGCCGTATGTGAAAGAGGGCCCACCATGTGCATGCGGAAGCTTTTGGGCCGAGGTCTGCGAGCTGAGAAGGCTCCTGAGAACAACGCTGGCTATCGCGACACATGCAGACAGCGCCCAGCCTGAGGCCCAGCACCGTGGAGTGCTCTGTATACTACTAACACAGTAGTCCAACAGGTACCAACAGTGGAACGGTGTCTTGAACCCACAATGGACGATGTTAGAACTGCATCTGAGTGTGCTCATGAAGGTACTCCCTTCGACCCGGTATAACCAACTCTAGGTCCCAACAGTGGAACGGTGTCTTGATCCCACAATGGACGATGTTAGAACTACATCTGAGAGTAGTGATGAAGGTACTCCGTTCGACCAGGTGCAAGCAACTCTAGGTCCCAACAGTGGAACGGTGTCTTGATCCCAGAATGGACGATGTTAGAACTGCATCTAAGAGTGTAGATGAAGGTACTCCCTTTGACCAGGTGTAACTAACGCTAGGTCCCAACAGTGGAACGGTGTCTTGATCCCACAATGGACGATGTTAGAACTACATCTGAGAGTAGTGATGAAGGTACTACCTTAGACCAGGTGCAAGTAACTCTAGGTCCCAACAGTGGAACGGTGTCTTGATCCCAAAATGGACGATGTCCGATATTACCTGCTGCTTGTTTTTCACAGAACTCCCTCTGTTTAGGTGCATTAGACTCTGTGCTTCCGTAGCTAACTGCTGCACTTGATTATTGGGCTTGGCTAACTGCAGTCAGTGGGGTACACTGAGGTTAAGCAGGTCCGAACAGTGAAACGGTGTCCTGATCCAACAATGGACGATGTTAGAACTGTATCTGAGAGTGGAGATAAAGATACTCCCTTCAACCAGGTGAAACCAACTGTGGGTCCCAACAGTGGAACGGTGTCTTGATCCCAAAATGGCCGATGTCCGATATTACCTGCTGCTTGTTTTTCACAGAACTCCCTCCGTTGAGGTGCATCAGACTCTGTGCTTCCGTAGCTAACTGCTGCACATGATTATTGGGCTTGGCTGACTGCAGTCGGTGGAGTACACTGCGGTACAGCAGGTCCGAACAGTGAAACGGGGTCCTGATCCCACAATGGACGATGTTAGAACTGTATCTGAGAGTGGAGATGAAGGTACTCCATTCAAACAGGTGCAACCAACTCTAGGTCCCAACAAAGGAACAGTGTCTTGATCGCAAAATGGACGATGTCCGATATTACCTGCTGCTTGTTTTTCACAGAACTCCCTCTGTTTAGGTGCATTAGACTCTGTGCTTCCGTAGCTAACTGCTGCACTTGATTATTGGGCTTGGCTAACTGCAGTCAGTGGGGTACACTGAGGTTAAGCAGGTCCGAACAGTGAAACGGTGTCCTGATCCAACAATGGACGATGTTAGAACTGTATCTGAGAGTGGAGATAAAGATACTCCCTTCAACCAGGTGAAACCAACTGTGGGTCCCAACAGTGGAACGGTGTCTTGATCCCAAAATGGCCGATGTCCGATATTACCTGCTGCTTGTTTTTCACAGAACTCCCTCCGTTTAGGTGCATCAGACTCTGTGCTTCCGTAGCTAACTGCTGCACATGATTATTGGGCTTGGCTGACTGCAGTCGGTGGAGTACACTGGGTACAGCAGGTCAGAAGAGTGAAATCGGGTCTTGATTCCGTGATTGAGGATGTCAGAAGTTAAAGTCTGTGATGATTTGTGTGTACCCCCTACGATCAGGTGCAACCAATTCCGTGCTTTCGAATCCAACGGCACGTGGCTGTGAGGCTTTTATCACCACTGCCTCTGGCCTACACTGCGGTCAGCAGAGATCACAATTCAGATCGAGTGGTGATTGTTTAATTACAGAATCCAGTAGGCAACTAACTACAACGTCTATTGAAATATACACAATAGCCTTTTAGTATACTTGCTTGAAGAACTTTTTTTAGATGACTTATAGGTCTAGTACAATGACTAAATTATTCTTGGTATTGGTAAATAACACGGAATAACAGTCTACACTGTGGACAGCAGAGATCGCAATTCGAATTGTTTTGATTTATTTTTTGCAGAGTTCACAATTCAGATCGAGTCGTTATTGTAGATGACGCAGTCCTGTAGGCAAAAGACATTGCTCCAGTGCGCTCTGCCCGCACCACACAAACGCATCATCACAGGGTCCGCACACTGTTTTTGTTGCTTCGCGTACTGCAAACAGGACAGCTCAAGTCAATGCCACGTGGCTGTGAGCCTTTGCTGACTGCTCTCTGGCCTACACTGCAGACAGCAGTGTTTACAATTCAGATCGAGTCGCTATTTCAGATGAGGCAGTCCTGTAGGCAACAGACATTGTTCATAGTACGGCCCGCCCGCAGCACGCATCATCGCTGGCTGTGCATATGCTGAATGCTTTTGATGTGGCTATCTGAGTGCACTAGACCTGATGGACCCTTTGTGATACAATTTTTTTGTGTATTATTTAAGATTGACTGCCTGTATCTCAGTATGCCACAAGTTATGGTTCTTTTACGATAGAATCTTTTCTGTATTATTTCACATCTAGTGTCCCTACCTTACTGTAGCACAAACTATTGACCCTTTTATTATTGAATCTCTGTGTGTGATCCAATGATTACTGTTGTAGTTGATGCTAGAAGTAACCATTCCCTGAGGGCTGGTTTACACTCACCCCACACACATTCACCACAGACGTCACTAGATATGTGAACCTGGTAATAAAAAGGAGTCAAGCGCACTTGCCCCTACCCACTTCCACTATCTATCTCTGTCCGTGTGTTCATTATCTATCAATGATACTACCCCTGGGCCGTACCACATTAAATTGTGCTGTGGACAGCGTATGCAACCATGTTACCTCTGGCAGTGGGGAAAACTTCTGTTATGTATCTTTTAGATGCATGGCTATCACAGGTGGAAGGCTACTTTACAGAGAATTAATATTGATGAAGATGATGGTTGCATGTTGTGTGTAGTGTCAGATATGTGTACATAGAAAAAGTTTTCATAAAAGCTCTCTAAGCAGAAGAGGAGTCTCTCATCAAACGCTGTGGAGAGAATGACTAAAATGGGTGGGGTCCTCCAACTGTTACAATGGGAAATGTTATGAACCAATCAAATGCTTTTCTTTTAGGTCACATGGCAATCGCGCACCGAGCGCACAAGGAGGCCACACCCGACGTGATTTTGAGAAAATATATTTACCATAATATAAGTTTATTACAGTTAGAAATGTATAAATGTTTAAAATATTTTAGATTATCACTTGTTCTCATATATACTTTAAACTTATTTAGATATAGTTTTGAGACAAAAAAAAATGAGGGAATGGCGTACCCGGCGCGACACCATATGTCTATGATGTAACACAGGGCCTGGCAGCGTGCACTCGTCGCATACGCAACGCGCAGCGGGCGTGACCCCATATGTACATGACATAAGGCGCCGCTTGGTACTGCGTACCCATCGCATACCAAAGTAGCAGCTGGCATGACCACATACGTATATGATGTTATGCGGGACGCGGTGCCACGAACCCGTCGGATACGAAATGCACATCCTTTAGGAGTTTAGCAATAAGACGGATAGGATTTGCGTGCTGATGGAGCTTGGTACACTACTGGTACGGGACTTCAGTTTTCTCAACAAAAAAAAAAGATATAGATACTTGTTTTTTGAAGATATAAAACATTACATATGTTTTAAAATGAATTAAAAAAAGGATAATAGAGTTCCAAAATATTACAAAAAAAATAAAAAAAATATAGGTTTTATAAATATTAAAATATGAAATTAACATTTAAAAAACTTTCGAAATATACTGAAAAAACCATAGGTTTTACAGACCTTATAGTTAGGACCATAGGTTTCAGGAACGTTATAGTTAGTTGGACATTTGACTCATATAAAACCAGAGAAATTCGCCCGTTATAGTTAGTTGAGCTAACTAAAACTCGCGAGCCCGCAATGCACTGGTGATGACTTCACATATTACATCACTCGTGACATGGTCAGTGACATCACTGATGGCATCAGTGATGACATCCTAAATATAACATCACTGATGACATCATCCGCGTGATAATCTGATGCACATACTGATGGCCTAATATAAACTTTGAGACATGCACTCTAAAATACAGACTACTATTTTTGAAACCATACACACAACAATGCCAGATACTACATACCACCCACTATTTCCTAGCTCTACACTCACATCCACTCACTTATACATGCAGTTACTCATCAATACAGTACTATAATATGCACTCATACGCCTATACATACAGTCAGAGTCCGCCACTCATCCATAGAGTTACTCACACACCTAGTCAGTCATGACAAGAATTAATCACATACCCATTTACTAATGTATATAGTTATACACACCAACTGCGTTATTTATACACACACCACATCACTTGTTTATGCAGATACTAACACATACTTACTGTCTTATACAATTACTGATACAAGCAGATGCTCTTTTATACACCCACTCTTCAAATAACTTACTCTCACGTATAGTCATTTATATACTCCAACACTCACATATACTGCCTTAAAACATATGTAGTTACTCACACAGATACCAGTGAGATATTCATTCACTCACCAACACACCCATACACACACTAACTCACCCATACAGCCCTTCCCGGAAGTACTTTTGAATCCATTCAACCTGTGAATCACCCACTCAGACATGTATGCACAGAGTCACACCCCCCACCCACCCACACAGACACTCAGGCACTCACACAGATACTCAGACAACAAATCAATAACCCATATAGACACTCATGTAGCTACTCACCAACCCATGCAGCCGCTTATACACCAACTGAGAAACTAATACAGACTTTCACACAGTTTAGTCGCTAACCCATACATTCAGTAACACATGTTCAATCACTCACTTATACAGTCAGTCACGCACCTACTAAATAATCCATTCAGGCACTTGTAAATCCACTCATTCTTCAATACACCTTGGCATAGATATATATGCAAAATATTAAAAATTTACAGAAACACACATTCACTGGATGATGTCATCAGTGATGTCATCAGTGATGTCATTTGAGATGTCATCAGTGATGTCACTGACCATGTCATGAGTGATGTAATATGTGACGTCATCACCAGTGCATTGCGGGCGCACGAGTTATAGTTAGCTCAACTAACTATAATGGGCGAATTTCTCTGGTTTTATATTAGTCAAAGGTCCAACTAACTATAACGTCCCTGAAACCTATGGTTTTTTCAGTGAATTTCAAAGGTTTTTAAAATGCTAATTTCTAACTATAACGTCTGTAAAACCTTACTATATATATATATATACACAGTTCCGAGGTGGATATAGAGCACTTTTTTGCAGAAACCTAATTAACCTCATTCTTGCGATTAGAATAAAATGAATAGATAGCCCCACTCATGTGTACAAATAGGAAGAAAATGACTATGTTGATTTTACATTACTGTGCCCAGTATCCTACAGTTGCATGGGGCTGGAAGAGCCTTTGGGGAGGAATTGTGTTAAGACAGAGAACATTGCCAGGCACCAGGCTAAAGTCCATCAACAGAGTGATATTACTGGAACATTCAGAATCACCTGAAAGGAAGGTGTTCTATACAGTGAGGTTCAGGATCCAAAACGTGCGGCAATGAGGAGATTGGTGCTCCACCAAAAGTACAGGGCCTTACTCTTGAGCTTAGCCCATGATATACCATTGGCTGGGCATTTGGGTCAGACCAAAACCTGGGACAGGTTGGTCCACTACTTTTACTAGCCCCAGATGTCTGAAAAGGTTAAGGAGTTCTCTCACTGCTGCACCACCTGTCAGGTGAGTGTCAAGACAAAGGGACACGAGGTCAAACAAAGGGTCCCTTAATTCCACTACCTGTCGTTGGGACTCCTTTTGAGAGGGTCAGGATTTAAACTGCTGCTCCTGTGGACCCTAAACCTGCATCAGGGAATAGGTTCACCTTGAAGGTGGTGGACCATGCCACTAGGTACCCTCCAGTCATACCTCTGAGGACAGTAACTGCACCTGTGGTGGGCAGGCCCCTGCTTGGTATCTTTATTGGAGTGGGGAAGAGGTAATCTCAGTTAGGGGGGCAAACTTCATGTCTGTGTACTTGAAGGCAATGCGGGGTGAGTTTCGGCTGACTTATAAAATCATCCCCTCCTTATCACCCTTAAACTACTGTTCTTGGGGAGAGATTCAGAAATACCTTAATAGGAATGATTATGGGGTTGTCTGAGAAACTCTGTAAGAAAAGGGATGTCCTACTCCCATGCCTGTTATTTGCCTACAGGGAGGTACCTCAAAAGGGAGTGGGCTTCAGCCCCTTTGAACCTTTATATTGGTATCCTGTCAGAGTTTCCTTCAGTCTTGTCTACGAAGGCTGGGAGAAACCTCTCAAGGAACCCGACATTGAAACTGGTGACAGCTCTGTTGTAAAAAGCAAATTATACAGGTTTTCAGACAAAGTAAAGACCAACATTAAGGAAGTCATTTTCAAAATGTTGTCCATGGGAGTGATTTAACCCTCTAGTAGACTGAGGCACACCCCTTTCCCAGAGCTGATGAGCTCATCGGCCAGTTAGGGGCTGCCAAGTTTCTAAGCAAGTTTGATTTAACTTCTGTGTGCTGGCAGATTGCCCTTCCCAAGGGTGCAAAGGAGAGATCAGTATTCACAACTCCTGAGAGCCACTTCCAGTTGAAAATTATGCCTTTTGAATAACACCCTGCCACTTTCCAGAAGCTGTAGCACACAGTATTGTTTGGTTGGAGACCTTTACTGAAGCATATCTAGATTATATTGCTGGCTTTAGCTCCATCTGGCAGGATCACTTAACTCTCTTCAGGGATGTGCTTCAGGCCCTGCAACAGGCAGGAGTGATTGTCAAGGACAGCAAGTGCAGAGTGAGCAGGAATCTGTAGTGTACAAGGGCCAACAAGTTCGTGGAGATGCCTATGCAACTTCTCCATCAAACGATCCAGACAATCATGGCTTGGGAGCCTCCCAAAATGCAGACTCAGGTCAAACTTTCCTGGGACAGAATACTACCGAAAGTTTGTTAAGGGGTGTGGCAGCATTGTAGACCCCTGACAGACCTGATGTCAAAGACTCAGCCAAACATGGTAAAGTGAGCTAAAAGTCTTTGACATCCTGAAGGAGGCACTTTGTACAGCATCTACACTCAAGGTACTTGATTTCAGCAAGGAGTTTGTGGGTCAAACAGATAATTCAGAACATAGTAGTAGGGCAGTTTTATCATAGCTGAATGATGAGGGTCAGGATGAACCAGTTACATTTATAAGCAGGCAACTATTCCCAAAAAACCAGTGTTGGGGTACCTTACAGAAGGAAGACTTTGCTGTGGTTTGGTCACTGAAGAAGCTGAGACCATACCTTTTTGGGACTTTCTTCAGGGTTCAAACTGACCAGAGGCTGCTGAGATGGGTCATGCAGATGAAAACCCCAACATTTTTAGTTTGTCCATCTCTCTACAGTGTTTTGACTTTTAAGTGCAGCACAGACCTAGCCATGCCATTTGAGATGGTTTTTCCAGGTTCTTCCACTTAGATGATGATAAATAGCAAGGGAATGGCTGAGTTGCGCCTCACCTTTCATCAGGAGTGGGGGCATGTAGAATAATTCCTTTATCTGCTCAATCCCCCATTTTTTAGCCTGATGCTGCTCTTTCATTTACTCTATGAACTGTAACTCCACTATCCAGGTCACAATGAATGTGCTCATACACCTAAAACATGTTTAAATTGGCTTGACTCTAGAATGGCATTTTTAACTTACCTTTAAGCACCTAATATTTGATTCAAAGTGTACCCAGGG
Source organism: Triturus cristatus (assembly GCF_964204655.1). Classification (NCBI taxonomy): domain Eukaryota; kingdom Metazoa; phylum Chordata; class Amphibia; order Caudata; family Salamandridae; genus Triturus; species Triturus cristatus. Next base: position 887,401,013 of record NC_140583.1, read on the forward strand.
TCAGAAACTTAAACATCACTAGTGAACTGCAGCACTTATTTTGCCAATGAAGTGACAATGTAAAATATGACTGGGAGTTTAAATTGCAAATTCGACCTGTCAAATTAACCTTTTTTGACAGGCATAAACCTTCATTCAAAATATTAATGTCATTCCTAAGTAGGCCTTAAAGGCCCATAATGTAGGGTGAGTAATATTTAAAAGTAGGTCATGTCAAAGTTTAATATTAAACGTCCTTATATTAAAGTCCCAAAATCATGGAAACATGCAAAAGTGGTCCCTCTACTCAAAAAACCTTCATTGGACACTTCCAAGTCAGAAAACTACCGGCCAATATCATTGCTTCCATTTCTGTCCAAAACTTTGGAAGCCTTTGTGTATTTGACATTAACTCACTTCTTGGAAGCGAATCACATACTTGATAGTTCCCAAAATGGCTTTATGCCGCGATATAGCACCGAGTCGGCACTGCTGACGGTGATAGAGCAATTGAGATCTGCTGCGGACACCGGCAGGACCTCAGCTTTGGTCCTGCTGGATCTGAGCGCATCATTTGACACGGTCTCCCACGAAATCTTGCTCCTCCGTTTGGAGGAGATAGGGATTAGTAATACTGCCTTGTCATGGTTCTCTTCCTACTTGACCAACAGGACCTTTCAAGTTATAGCCCATCCCTTCGCCTCTCGTGTCCACTCTCTGCGATGTGGGGTCCCTCAGGGCTCGGTGCTGAGCCCCACGCTCTTCAATATATATATGAGTCCTCTGGCACGGCTGGCCAAAGTAAGGGGAATCTCCATGGTGTCATACTCTGACGACACCCAACTGGTGATCACCCTGTCCAACAATCCCAGCCAGGACAGAGCAAAATTCAAAGAAGATATATTGGCCATTGCAGAGTGGATGACGGCTAACTTTTTGCAACTGAACTCAGCAAAATCTGAGATCCTTCTGATTGGCAAAGACTCCCACCTATGAAACAATGAATGGTGGCCTACAGCTCTTGGAGCCCCTCCAGCCCTCAAACCCACAGTGAAAAACCTAGGCATTATGCTTGACAAAGATCTCACCTTCGAGACACACGCCAAATTTGTGGCAGGGAAATGCTTTGGGCTGCTACGCTGCCTCAAACTGATACTTGGTGTATTTAATGCCATACGCGGCAGCTGATCATCCAAGCCTCCATACTGGCCCAATTGGACTACTGTAACGTGCTTTTCCTTGGCTCTAATAAATCTGTGCTGAACCGACTGCAACGGGTCCAGAACGCTGCAGCGCGCGCTATTTTCTCCCTCTCCAAGTATAGCCATGTGACTAACCTCCTTCTCTGCCTACATTGGCTGCCCCTTGCACACGGAGAATGCTTTAAAGCGCTCTGCACCATGCACAAGATCCTGACCGGCACCTGCCCACCCATTCTGAGCGACATGTGCTCCCTCTACTCCCCGCCACGTGCGCTGCGATCGGCAAATCTTATCCTCACACGAATCCCACGCTTTCAAAGGGCTAGATCTGGGGGCCGCTCCTTTAGACGACTGGCCCCTACCTTATGGAACTCCCTTCCTCTGCACATCCACTGCTTTGTTGACCACCAGATCTTCACACGCCTTGTGAAGACTTGGCTGTACTCTCAACTCTAATCCCTTCTCTGTCCCTCACTTTGCCTTGCACCAGGGCTGGGACGCCTCTTTGCCAAGGCAGCCATGCGCTCTACAAGTATTCTAATCTAATCTTATTTTGACATAACCCTAAAACCTATTTTCAATGTAGCAGAGTCAGCTATTCCAAAGGAAAGCATTGGGATACTTTATGAAAGTTACTAAAGTTGTTTCCGCCTAGGAACCAGATAAAAAGTTAATTCGTCAACTTTTCAAAATATTTTTACAAATCCAATTCATTGGTAAATTTGGATTTATAACACTCATTTCAAAAAAGGTACTTTAAAAAAGTTGGCTTTGGCCTGTCTAAAGCCAGTAGAAGCCCATTTGCCTTAGTTTTCTTTCTACTGTCACCTAGGAGCTGAATAAACTTTGATTAGTTGTGAACTGGTTTCCATAGCAGAAGCATAGGGTGGATATGGGTGGATATGGGGAAGAGTCCACTGCTTCTGAAGACATGACCATCTGGGCAGTGCACAGAAAAATAATTATCTTCAAAAAGGCCTGCCCTGTCAAAGTAAGATGTAGCTAACACCTGGGCCTACCTCCTCCATTGCCCTTCTGGTCAGTCAAGCATTAATCCCAGTGGAAGAGGAGTTTTGCCTAGAACTGTTTTTGACTGACCAGAGAGGAATGTTTTGCAAACTTCCCCGGCTACACCTCTAAGGTGGGCACAGGAGCTCTTCACAGGGGAAGAAAGGTTCTGCCATCTTATTTGATAGAGAGGGTCACTGTGGTATGGTTTGCAGCAGGGTACACAGGAACTGCTTCAAAAGTGGGTAGAGTTAGCCCTGGAAACTTTTTCCTGATTGGTCAGGGAGGGTCCACTAGTCACCCCCTACTCACAGGCTTATGCCAGGCATAAATGTGGCATCCTTGGATACCTTCTTCAGAACACTACTGGACCTGTAGAAGACAGAAGAAGGACCTAATTGGCTCAACAAATTGGATATATGTCGTTTTGGTGTCAAATAAGTGTTACATTTTACTGTATTTTTCTAAATGAGCGTGGGTTTTTCTTGTGCTGTGGTTTCACTTTATTCATTTTCAAAATGCTACATAAATAAATGCACGTTGCACAAGTAAATCCTGACTGCTTGCTTGCCAAGATACCAGAGAGTTAAACTCAGGTACATTTGGGGTTTGCTTATCTTTCACTCAGCAATAATTGTGGTTGCTGCTTGAGTAGGGTTTAACTCCCCTCAAATAGTAACCCAATCTCCTTAATGCCAAATGTGGTCATTTCTCCATTATGAGAGAAGATATTAAGGTGTTTTTGTAGATACCTCTTCTCCACCTAGTGTGCATTACAGCCTTGGTGGAGAACATGCCCAGGCCCCCATGCCCCGTCTGAGCACCCAGCTATGCGCTCAGACCAATCACAACAGTGCGTTGCAGTATTGTGATTGGCTCAGGAGAGCCTGGGTACTTCCAGGCTGCTTCCTGTTCCGGCCGGTGGGAGGAGGAGAGACGTGACCAGGAAGCGCAAAGGAGTATGCGGCAAGCATGTAAATTTAAATATTTTTTTATTTACCCTCATCCACTCCCCCCCCCCGCCCCCCCGCTGGCCCCCCACGCCCGATCAGTGCTAGCCACTGCTGTTCCTGAGGGTAACGCTTTTGTTGCCCCTCCCAGTCTAAACAGACTGCAATCCACGAGATAGACCTAGGTCACAGCGCACATGCATGATCTGTGTTTGCTCATGACCAAAAATCATTACGAATCTATTGGAAGCAAAACTCTTAGATCGGTGTGATGATTTCCAAGAATATTTATTGGCAGCACAGCAACACGTCTGCATCTCAAGAAGGCCCAATCTAACTGACCTCTTGAGCTCACAGAGTATTCTACGTTCTAACATCGAATTAGAATACAAATTGAAACATGCAAATAAGAGCAATACAAACTACAGCAAAGAATGTTAGGAGGATGTCGCATGCATGTGCATGCGGGGATATGACAGAATCATCCAGGTAACACCGCAGCTGGAGCACGCAGGTAGGGGTAGACATCGCAAGGAAATCTTCCGCCCCAGCATCCTTCTTTTTAGAGTTCACAAACATTATCAGGAGAATGCCTGAAAAGCTCCACACATCACGCGTTTTGAAGCATACTACTAGCAAATTACCATTGTGCTCTGGATAAAATTAACTTGGGAAAAGTCAGTACCACAGTGCAGTTGTTTTTCTTTTTATTTTTTCCAACCTTTTTTGCCGATGGAAAGACAAGCCCAAGTTAGTGGACAGAAACAAACCGCATACGTGGCATACCATTATGCATATATACATGTATTTATGCATTCTAGATCTCCTTTTCTGAATGCAAGAAAGGCGGAAATTTAGCCGTTTTTGCATACACACAATTTTTTTTGTTTTCATGCAGACATTTTCCCCTCAGGTAAAACTGATCCAGTAACAAAATTGAAGCTGACTTTGGAAGTTTTTAACCGGCAGTTTTTAACCATGTCTGTATAGTGGAAGAATAATTTGAAAGCCAATCCAAATAAAGTATTGCAGAACATCTTAAGGGTCATAGTTTTCCCATTTTTCGTCATGAATATTTATGTAAGTTGTTTTAAAATGCTTTTCTGAACCCCCTCAATTACTTCACTGTTTATCTATGATCCAATAAATGAAGGGGATTAATCAAACTAAAGTGCTATACTAAAATTATTGTGCAATGACTAAAAACCTATTTTTGAAAAAAACAATTCTTCTATGCAAATTCTAAACTAGATCATAATTGTTTTATAGATTATAAGAAATGAGTTATGTGGAATATGACAATATCGTGCTTCAATTACGAGACTGTATTAGAACTATTTGTCATAAAATAATCAAATACTCCAATCTCGTTGTATTAAATCTTTAAAACCAACTAATGCCCCTCATTTTTCATTCAATGCAGCCAAGAGGTTCCTTATGGGTTTTTTTTCAATGAAATGCAAGGACCTAAGGAACCCTGGGTGATTTAAGAACAGGTTTGATTTGTTCAGTACATTAGTACTTTAGTCAGTTTGGTAAATTACCTTAATTTCCTACAGTATAAATATTCTGGCGCCGTGCTGCTTCTGGTTTCCTAATTAAAACTGAATTGAATGAGAAATGTTAATTACTTTCACTCACATGTCTTAGTACATTTACAAATTGCTGAGTGTGGCTTGTGGAGGCCAAAAGGATGATGGAGCGATAGAGGAAAGCACAAGAGAATATATCGCATCAATATCTGAATTAAAAGGAGCCGCATTTACCCGTGGGTATGCAATCCTCAAAGCAAGAAGAGTTCGGCTAAGCATATTATTAATGTAATTGTGTGGTTCCCGTCAAAACACTGGTCGTAATAGTAACAGCAGCCTGGCTAAATCAGGCCCCAGATTAAGCGGGTAAACAAATCCAGGGTGTAGTAACAGAGGAGGGACGGGTAACAGTGGCTACTGAAACGGAGAAGTTCCAATCAGATTTCAGCATTTAGAAACACTTAGAGCCAGATGTACGACCCATTTTTGCATGCATGCAAAAATACCATTTGTCCATGTACGAAACCCTACTTAGGATTTGCGACTCACTATTAGGAAGGGGCGTCTCAAGGGTGTCCCTTGCTAATAGTGACTCGCTACCCTATGTAAGAATGTTTTGTGACGGCAATTGCGGTCGCAAAACACTCGCAATTTACCGCCCTCTTATTGAGGGAGGTAAAGCACTCGCAAAAGGGAAGGGGTCCCCAGTGGACCCCGTCTCCTTTGTGAATGCAGGGGAAAATATTTTTTACGGGCAGGCTGTGGTCCCAGGGACCACTACCTGCCCTTAAAAAAGGAAACGAAAATGTTTAATTTTTCTTTTTTTAAATGCATCCCGTTTTTATTTAAAAGCAGTCCCAGACATGGAGGTCTTCTAAGCCCAGCAGGCCACCATACCTGGGAGGGCCAGCCATTCCCAATGGGAATCGCAAACAGTGTCTCTGACACTGTTGTACGTTGGCATTAGCGACTCGCAAATTGCGACTCACAATTTTTTGTGGGTTGCTATTGCCAATGGTCGTACATCTGGCCCTCACACTCTAACAATGTAGTAACTGGTTCCCATCTGTATCAGAGCCCTTGGATTTAGCGTGTGAGAACCCATTTAATTTAAAGGTGAGCTCTTAAATGAAGCAGGTCACACTCTCAATTTTCACATCTTTGAAACCAATAAAGAGGATCTCTTGACGCATTTAGCTTCTGAAAGTCACTGAACGAATTAAGAAGCTTTGGCTGATCTCACAGCAAAACAGCTGCTTTAATCTGATTTTACATAAATGTCTGTAATGTCATCTGCAGTTTTCTGCCTCTGGACGTGCAATGTGTGTGTGGCATAGTGGTGCCTTACTTGCCAGACCAGGCAACTCACACCAGCCATGGAGCAGCTCCACAAAAATAGTTCACGAGCAGAAGGTGCGGAAGCCAATCGATAAAGGAGAAATCCAGACTTAAGTCAAGCAAGCTAGTGGTCATGTTTTATAAAGGGGTATGCACTGAAAATATTAGGACCTTCTTAAATTTTGAGAGATAAAATAAAGTAAACCTTAAGTCACAGAAACTGATTATAAAACAGATCTAAAAGACTTTCTTGAGGCTGTCTTAAGCCACGGTAACGCCTTTCATAAATCATGTCCTCTTAATTGGTTTAAGATTTACCTGAACGTATCGATTTTAGTGCAATGATCACTACAATCCTTGTTATTACCCAAAAATCAGACTAGTCAATAAGTATCCGATAAATTCCGAAAAAGCTCAGTGATGAGTTTTATCCGATGTGATAATTATCACCTCCAGCAATGGCCATTCGTAATCACTGTCAAGCCCTATTCCTCTTTGTGGAAGGCTCAACAATCCCAACATTCACCCCGGTGCAGACATCTGGTGTAAATCCATTGCTTTTTTGCTCCCCATGCCTTCCAGTTTACACCCAGTCATATGCAAATCAGTCTTGACCCTGCCCCTCATGGGAACAGCCCAGCCCGAACTGCCAGGCCAGGTCCTCCCTGGACCTGAAACAAGCAGCCAAGGACCAGTTTTGGGGTATCATCCCTCATCAGCCAGGCTGGCTTGAATTCAGTGGCATGGAGAGCACTGGACCCGCATCTGGGCTTGCCCCTCTCACTCAGGCATGGAGAGCAATGGACTGACAATTGGGCATGCCCGCCTCACTCAGGGTGACAAATGCAAAAAAGAACAATTGATTGACAGAATGCTGAACAATGTCAATCATTCGCCCCAGTACAGATATCTGGGCCTAAATACAACGTTGTTTTTCTCCCAATGCCATTCCAGTTTAAATGTAGCCATATGCATATAAGGTTTGACCCTGCTCCTCATGGGAACAGTCTAGCCCGAACTGCCAGGCCTGATCTTCCTTGGACCGGAAACAAGCACAGGACCATTGTCTGGGCATACCTGACCCACTTGGGGTGAAAAATGCACAAAGAACAGTTGATGGGCACAATGCTGAACAATGTCAAACATTCACCCCATTACAGATATCTGAGCCTAAATCCATTGTATTTTTGTTCCCCATGCCATTCCAGTATAAATCCAGCCATTTGCTGTCATGTTTGATTTTTTCTGCATTCCGTACAGCAATTGTGTGTCGTTTACTTTTTGAAAGTTGGAATTTTCTTGCCCTAACCATTTTGTGCCTGTGCCTGGATCCTGGGTCATATTTCACTAGGTGTAGCTCCGAGTTGGTCTTTGTGTATTGCTCCGAGACATAGAGACAACAGGGAAATAGGTGTTGGCAGGATGGGCCAGCTCTAACTTGTAACCTACCACACTTACACATAACAAAAACCCAGCCTCAACACACTCACAAAGGATCTTACACTAGTCTTATGTGCCCCCAGGCAAGCTAGGGCAAGGTCAAGGAGAAAAGAAATCCCAAGCACATCTGGGGATGGAACCCTGTAGAACGTCCTCCTTCGTCAAAGCTTGGCACCAAGGATAAATAGTGTGGACACAACTCTTCAGGACACCTCTGGACCTGTGAAAGGACTGTTGTGCTGCTCTGCAATAAGGTCTGCTACTCTGCTGCCCCGCTGACTGAGTGAGAAGGACTGAACCTGCATCTTGAATCCAGGACTACCGGAGTAACTCCAAGAGCTGGCTGGGCTCTTGATCAGTGCCTCAGGACTTTGTCCCAGTCCTGCACAACCAGCCAAACACAAATAGTGGTTTATACGTTTAGGGATTATTTTCACTGAAATCTTTGAAATTCCATATCTCTGGTCTACTGATTGGATTTTTGTCATTTTGATCCCAAACAATTTATTAAAACAAAATCTATTTTTCTAATTTGGTATGGGATTTGTCGTGTTGTGTTTTCAGTTTATTACTGTTTGAAGTGCTGCATAAATACTTCATGCATTGCCTCTCAGTTAAGCCTGACTGCTTTGAATCAAGCTACCAGAGTGTTAAACACAGGTTCATTTGGGGTTTGTTTGTGACTTCACCTGGACAGGAATTGTGATTTCTGCCTGAGAAGGGTTTCACATCCCTAAACGAGTGACTCAACTTTCTACAGCAGGTCAAACCTGCCAACATTTTTCATTGGAAAAGAACCCGAAAAATGGCAAAACACAAGAGAATTGTGTCTTAAATATTGATGCTGCATGTTATACCTCATTTCCAAGTTCAAGCATCAGAATAGGAGGTATTTGCCATAAATGGCAACTTTAAAGGGGTAATTGAGTATTCTACACAACTCAAAATGAGGGCATAAGAATCTAGGAATACTACAAATGGCATATATTTCAAAGGAATCCTCTTAAAAATAAGTGTAGTGAAACATTGCTTTCATTTAAAATCTAGCATGACTGGAGTTTCTAGGTGCACTGGACTCAAGCTGCACCTCACTTATGAGCTTCAGCGAGTCTAAAAGAAGTCTTGGATTGCTTGACTTCCCTTTCATTGGAGACTGTCTGATTTTACACAAATGCATGATGATGAGAGGTAAAGCAATGGAGATATGGCCCTTTCATCCCTGAAGGGTTTCAATGCCTTCTTCATAGTCAGGAGAAAGCAGGAATGGAGAATATGGAAGGTGGTGCACTAGATAGAACTGCGCTTACAGGAAATCACTAACTGGTGCTAAGACAGAACTTCCAAGACTACAATGAACGTAATCACATAAAACCTCCTTCATTAGCTTAGGTACCTGTCAACATTCAATGTTGTTTTGGCTACTTCGCTACCGCCTAGTTCGTGCCCGACTTCATCACTGTACTTGTGGGGTATTTTAACTTTTCGGTTCCCTTTTCACTTCCTTTGATCTTACCTTGATCCTCTGCATCACTTGGCTTATCCTGAGCTTTGAATCGTATTTTCTTGTGATTTCACTTGAGCTTGGCTACGCTTTCTCAGTGTCCTGATGTTTCGGTCATGTTTCCTGGTTGGCCACGAAGCTCAACGTTGCCCGTACCACTGAAAAAGGGGCAAGACTATTACTGAATACAATATGTATATATGCATGATATTTGTGTTTTGAGAATATACATTTGTCTGTGCTGTGTTCTTTTTCAAAGAGTACTGAATGATGATGTTGTGAAAGTCCAGAACCGAAATCCAATGCCTGTCTAAATCTCCAATGTCTCTCCTTTGCCCATGTTTCCCATGGTTCCTGACTGAGATATTTTCCCATACTATATTTCAGTTGTAACGGGAGAATGAGGGGGATTTTCAGTGGGCCCCATTTTGATAATCTAGCTTTCCTTGCAGAGACTTAGCATGGCACTTTGTCTGGACTGTTGCTTCTGGACCAGGACCAAGACTAAATTAAGTAATTTGGTGCTTGTCTGATGTGGCATGGTAGTCAGATTAACAATGCTCTTGTGTAAGGAAATGTCGCTTTTTGTATAATCAACCCCAAATGTTTGCACTGACTCTTCTGGATTTTAACTCTGAAAGTGCACTGAGGCCTCCTAACAAGACCTCAGTGCCAGTGTTCTAACCCCTTGCAAAATGTATGTTGATTTGGCTACCCCCAATTGGCATAATCTGACTTACCTATAAGTCCCTAGTATATGGCAAGCTTTGGAATTCTCTCTTCCTTGCCATCAGGTGTTTGGAAAATGAGATGCGCTTTCACAAAGCCATTAAAACCTTTTAGCTTTGATTTCAAGATAAATGATCTTCCTCGATCTCCGGCCTCTGTGCTCCCTCTCTCTTTTAGTGCTGGGATGCCTCCCGGTCACCATGTGCTCTATAAATCCTATACTAAAATAGAATATGTCACCAAGGGTACCCAGGACATGTAAGTCAGAGTGCCTCCTAGGACTACAACAGCACTCATTGTGCCACCTTGTGTTGGTCAAAGTAGAAAATGGCTCTCATCCTGCCTCTGTAGCCTGGAAGAGCAGTAAAACTGTTTGCTCGACTTTGCCATATAAGCCAATGGCAAAACCCACATTTCCCTTAGCACTATATGGAAGTCTCCCCCTAAGGAAGGGCAATGGAGCCGTAAGGCAGGGAGCAGCATATTATTAAGTAGGACATATGCTTTTAATAGGTCCTGACAGCAACACTTCCAAATTGTCGTTTTTGTTGTGGAAAAGGTACTAGCCCCATTGGCTAACACGTAGTTACTGACTGACCGATCGGCCTGGCAAACTTCGGATAGGGCTAGTAAAATGGTTACTTCAAGGTATCAGATAAATTGTGGCATTAGACATGACTTTTAGGAAATTGCCACTCTGTTGCCTACTTTGTTAAGTGAGCTTGCGCAGTTGCAGGCCACCATAAAGCATTTTGCCTTCCCCAAGAGTAATATGAATGACTCCCAGGCTTAACAACAGTATAAGCCTGCCACGGAGAGAAGTGTTACCTCCCCCTTGCAGGTGGCCACTTAGGGTGTTAGCCCAAAAGACGAGCTTCAAAGACAGAGCCGCCTTTGGTGGGCAAATGGCGATCACCCTCCTGAGGGGATGTCCCTTTGTTCAGGTAAACAGGCTGGTAGCAGGGACAGTGAGGGGAGACCGGTGCCTAAACCGGGTTTCCTGTGTGTGCATAGCCCTCAGGTAGACACACCTCTAGGGTGGGTTACCAAGCTTGTAACATTCAAGGAAAGGTTCAGGCAATAGTGAACCCTGGGATTGCTTGATGTCACACATAGCCAACAGTCCTCACAGGTTGGGAGGGCCCCCGGTTGCCCATTGGCTAGTGACTGCATCATCCACCCAGGGCACGTTATGGGCATCAATATGGCACCCCGTCACCCTGAACCTCAGATAACTCCAGAACTGGAGAAAGGACCAACGAAGGACTGCCCTGCTGGCTCCTGGGCCTGGCAAGAGAGGCTGCACTGTATGCTAGACTGCACATTCTGCACCTTGAGCTACTGTGCCTGTGGCTCCTGGCTCATGGAAAAGTTGCTCTCAAGCTCCTGACCAAAGAAGGGACTCCAGGGGTTAGGCAGCTGAACCCTGGAATGAGCACCAGAGCCAAAAAAGCTGAAAAAAACCCAGTTTGGTAAATCATGAGTCCCTTTCTGCAAATTGATGCTGACTGCCCTTGGGAGCCCCAAGAGACCGATCCTTGATGGTCAAAGGTTGCCCCAGGTGTCTGCTCGACCTGGGAGTGATGTCTAAGTCCAGGTTGGTCACCCAATAAGAACACCATTCTTCACCACTGGATACTCCGGGTCCTGCTGTGTGCAGAGATCGGTAGTCCATCCGCAGCTAGCCTTCTGGATCAAAGAGGACTTTGAGGAACACAGACCCCTGTGGCCAAAGTCACCCCACCTAACCCATGGGGCAAGGATTTACTGCAAAGACACCCCGCCGATGGCACAGCACCCAATGCATCTTTCAGCATCATCAGCATCCTGCATGCCCAGCATCAGGACCACTTCATTGAAGTCTATGGCAGTATTGATGTAAAATTTGAAACTGTTCTTGAGACTGATTTAGTGACCGGGTAACTGTCCAAATACTCCTTTGTGGCACCCTTGACCTTCTCCTCATTGGATTTGGTCACCCCTCTTGGGCCAGAAAAGCCTAACACAACTCTTTCAAAGTTTTCAAATGTATCTAAATGTGCGCTTTGGAATAAAAAGTTGAGATTTACGTTTTGCTTAAAAATCCATATCCCTGAAACCCTCTGGTTGTTTGTGCTCGTCTTGGTGTCTAAAAACTCATTAAAATATAATCTATTGTTTACATTGGTCTTGGATTTCTTTTGTGTTGTGTGACTTCCTTATTTTGTTGTTTAGTGCTTCTATATGCGTCACACTAGTTCCTATGTTTAAGCTTTGCTGCTTGAAGCCACAGCTTCGGGATTGAACTAAAGGTTTTATGAACAAGACTGACTGGACCCAAGATAGTTCGTGAGTGCATTACACGGTAAAGTCTCACAACCAAACCATATAATACACCACAATACTCACACCTGAAATGTGGCCCTAGACATTGTCGGTTGTGAGACTCTTGCAAGCATTCCTTACATTAACATTGTATTTTCCTCATTGACAAAATTAATCTAAAACTGGTCAGAGCATTGTAAACAAGCAATGGGAAAAAGAATAGGTCAGAGCACTGAAATGCCAAGCTATTGACTTTACCAATACATTTGAGCAATTTCATGAGAACACATGCACCAAGACTCAGAAGCATTAAGTCCCAGCAATGTTGCTGATAACCAGTGGTGCGCATGCATGCATCATGACCAGGCCTGGGCCTAGTTTGCGGAGTTTCGCTACGCGGAAATTCAGTGAAGAGACAAAAAAACTCCGCCGAGTTCTACAAGTGGCAGAGTGCAGTGTGAACTGCCATTCATGCTGATCTTCCTGCCTCTTGGGTAGAAATTCTACCAGAGCTGCAGCTCGTGCTCACCAACTTACCGTGCGTGAGCAGGGAAAAAACTCTGCTGAAGTACGCGGGGCGTGGAGTGCAGAAAACTCACCAAACTCCACAAACAGAGCAGAGTTCACTGCCCAGGCCTAATCATGACACAGGCAAACCTGTGCTTCATCAGTCAATCAATCAGGATTATTACTCGATAGGGTATCCAGGTGCCTGTAGGTCCCAGAGGCTTATTCAAAAAGCAAAGTCTTGAGGGCCATTTGGAATTCCGAAAGTGAGGTGATGGTCCAGAGGCGCTTGGGGAGGCTGTTCCAGGTCTTTGCTGCGATGCCGGAGAAGGAACATCCTCCACTTCTGCTTTAGTAGATGCATAGAGTATGAGAAAGTGAAAGGGGGGTAGAGTGTAGTCTTCTCAACAATTGGTGGAAGTTCAGGCGGTGGTTAATGTAGGCGGGTCCTTTGTTGCGTGGAGCCTTGTGCCCATGGGTCAGCAGCTTGAATTGAAATCTCTTCTGTACGGGCAGCCAGTGGAGTTGCCTTGAGGTGGGTGTGGTGTGGGTTCATCGGGGAAGGCCAAGGATCATTCTGGCTGCAGCGTTCTGTATGCTATGAAGTCTCTGTAAGAGGTGTGTGTTGATTCCTACATAGAGGGTGTTGCCGTAGTCCAGTCAGATTGTGATGAGGGCTTGTGTCACGGTGTGTCTTGTGTGTAGGGGTAGCCACTTGAAGTCTTACATAGCATGCACAGAGTGAGGAAGCAGGTGGAGGAGACAGCGTTGATCTGTGATTTCATGGTGAGCTTGCTATCAATGATGCTTCTGAGGTTTTTGCCGATGTTGGAGGGAGTGGGTGTGGGGCCCAGGATTGATGGCAACCAAGAGTCATTCCATGTGTTGCTACTGTGGCCAAAGATCAGCACTTCTGTCTTATCTGTGTTCAGCTGCAGGCAGTTGCTCTTCATTCAGTCAGTGATGTTTGTCATGCATCTGTGTAAGTTGGTTCTGGTGGTGGTGGGGTCGTCAGTGAGTGAGAAGATGAGTTGGGTGTTGTCTGCGTACGAAATTATGTTGAGACCGTGGGAGCTGGAGATGTTGAGCAGCGGGGTCAAAAATGAGTTGAAGAGTGTGGGGCTGAGGGATCTGACCTGGGGGACACCGCAGGTGATCTCCTTGGGCTTAGGGGTGAAAGGTGGGAGGTGGGTCCTCTGGGTTATTCCGATGAGGAAGGAAGTGATCTGTCTGAGTGCGTCCAATTGGATGCTGATGTGGTGGAGTCTTTCAATTAGTGTGTGGTGGAATATGGTGTCGAAGACTGCCGGGAGGTCGAGGAGGATCAAAGCTGCTGTTTCTCCTTGGTTGAGGAGGGTTTGGGTGTTGCCAGTGGCTGCGATCAGGGTGGTTTCAGTGCTGATTGCTGCGGCATTGATTAGCTAGTCCTGTTCCAGGTGTGTCATAAATTGATTGTTGATGATCTTTTCCAGTACCTATGCTGGGAATGAGAGCAGGGAAACTGGGCAGTAGTTTTTGAGTTTGCTTGGGTTGGTGGAGGTTTTTTTGAGTAGTGCATGTTTCCAGGCATCAAGAAATGTTGGGATGGTGATTGAGGTCTATAGTAGGGTGGTGAGTTCCTAGCCAATCCTTTACTTTCGGAGGTTGAAGATGTGGTGCTGGCAAGGGTCGAGATTTTGGCCCAGTCCTGGCTAGTCCAGTAACATCTTTGGTGCTTATCTGGGGTGTAGTGTGAATGTGTCGTATGATAGTGATATGCATGTAGTATGAGTAGAGGAGTGATTGCTGTGGGGATTTCTCTCAAATCATTGGAGAGATGTTTTGCAGAATGACTAATAGTCTATACCTTTATGTACTGTGTTGATAAAGTTGAGTAAGCGCAGAGTAAATAAGAATATTTCTGTATAGGTTGTTTTTAGTAACAAGAAAAGAATCCGATGTATATCTGAGAAAAATGTATATAAATAAGTAAAAATATTTAAAAAACAATTTATAAAAATAAATTCAGTAGTTGAAATGCAAACATACAATTGGTGGTCTTTTCTTTATGTGAACCCACAACAAGTTATTTGTTAAGTAAAAGAAATATAGGTCCAGAGGGATACTCATTAGCTTTGTTCATGGGTCTGTGGGAGCTCCAGAGTGGATGGATTTCATGGTGGAGGTGGTGTCCTGGGTGGAGAGGATGTTCCTAGTGGTCAGTGTGTGGTTTGTGTTGGTTACGGTGGTGGCGTATCTGTTGAGAAACTCTGTAGGTGTGGGTTGGGGTTTGAAGTTTCTGTATATGGTTATGATTTTGTTGTGGAAGAAGTGGGTGAGGTTATCGCACAGCTCCTGTGAGGGGGTGAAGTTGTTTGTTCTGGCAAGCCGGGTTGGAGAATTCCTCAGTGATGTTGAAAAGTTCCTTGGTGTAGTTGGTGCTGGTTTTCATGTGTTTGGCAAGGGCTGTCATTTTTGTTGCCCTCAGCACGTAGTGGTAGAGGTTGAGGGAGGTCTTGAAGGCTGTCCTGTTGGAGGTATCCTTTTTGGTGCACCATCTCCTCTCCAACTGTTTGCTGTCTCATTGCGCTGTTCTGAGTTCTTGGGTGTACCAACTGGCAATTTTGGGGTATTTTCTCTGGATGTTGCTCTTGATGGGGATGATGCTGTCTGCACAATTGGTGATCCAGGCATTGAAGTTTTTTACTTCCTGCTTCAGGTTGGAGGCAGTAGCAGGATTAGAGATGTTGAGGGCAGTCACCCAGCTGATCGCTGAGATTTTGTTCCACCTCTGGTGGGGGCTGTTGGTCATCTTGGGAGTGGCGTAGCTGCGAGTTCAAGGTGCTGAAGTGAACGATAGAGTGATCAGTCCACGTGTGTTATGTGACATGGCTGTATTTGACGGGGTTTGCTGGAGGAGAAAATTGGATCAAGTGTTTGTCCAGCGGTGTGTGTAGGGTCCTGGATGATCTGGGTCAATGCAAGAGTGCTTATGCTGTCGAGGAGGGGTGCGGTTTTTATGTCATTGAGGTTGTCAATGTGGAGTTTTAGATTTAGTCATTAGAGTCTAAGGCTAGGGATGCAATGAAGTCTGTGATGGTGTTGCAGGAGCTGGAGTGTGGGCCTGGGGTCCATATGCAAGGGTGTCTCTGATGGTTGTCTTGTCATCCGTGTGGAGCTTGAAGATGAAATGTTCCATGGGGGTGGTGGCGTTGTCAGTGGTGGTAGTACACTGTATAGTCTCTTTGTGGATGACGACTGTTCCTCCTCCCAGCTTGTTGGTGCGGTTCTTGTGAGTGATTTTATACCCATCGGGAATCGTTGTGGCAATGTCTGGGATAGATGTGGGGTTGATCCAGGTCTCAGTGAGGAAGTGAGTCGGGAGAAGGGGTGGCAGTGAGGTCCCATAATTCAGTGGAATTAATTCATAGTGAGCATATGTTGAGAAGGGAGCATGCAAGTTAGTGTTTTGTTCAGGTGCTGTTTGTGGTGTGTTTGGAGTGGGGCTGGTCGGGGACTGGTGTGTGTGCAGTGGCTGGTGAAGTGGCAGTGGGTGCAGGTGAAATGTCCTACCGTGGGTTGGTGCAGTAGGAGTGATTGTTGAGACATCCGGGGTCAAGGGTGAAGTGTTTTTCGATGGTTTATATTTCGGGGGGTGAGAGGGCCAGGGGTCTTGGCACTGGGTGTGGTTCAGGCACCGACATGCGCAGACAGGCTGCACCAACATGCTGCAGCCTTCATTAAATAGGTCCTTGTTTGGGTGGGGCTTCTGTTGGGGGGAAGATCAGAGAGTGTGAAAACCCAGTCAGGAAAACCCCAGCGGGAGAACCTGGCCAGCTGTGGTGTCACTGGATCAGTCTGGAACAAGCTAGATTTAGAGGCTACAGGCAAGTGGCAATCTAGGTGTCCATGTGCTTCATGATGAGTACTTCAGCAATCATCTTTAAGCACAGTGGTCATGTTTAATTTATAGCTCTAGTGTGGTGGACAGCCATGTTAGAATGTGAAATGCCAGTGTGCGCCATTGTGAAAATTTAATCGAGCAGCCCAGCTGCACTTTGCGGCTGCCAGGTCCTTCAAAAACAATGCACGTAACATATTTTAAATGGGAATTAGGATGAGGAGCATTTGGTAACGGGGTGGAGAGCAGGGTAAAAGAAAGCGCATTGGGAGTGAAGGAGGCAGATGAAAAAGAACAGTAGCGAGACAAAATGTGCTCCCGTGGCATGCTTACTGTCTGTAGTGGAAGGTCATCCATTCAGAGCACTGTGAGACCAGAACAAACAGAGACATGGAGAGGAAAGATATTTAATCAAGATTAAACAACTGAGATAGACAAACAACAATCCTGTTATGAGCAAGGGGCTAAACTAAGCCCACTTTTAGTACATGTTATGCTCTGTACACAATGAGTCTGCCAACAGATAGCTAAAGCTGCCTGTAGCTGAAAACAAAAAAGAAGGTTGGACAATAAAGTGTGTATAAGTCACAGATGGGTTTGAAAAATTGTAAATTAAAATAAGTCTGATAAAGCAGTTCTACAGTTGTAGAGGCAGTTTTAGTAGAAAAGAGTGTATACCATGAACAGTTTAGGCAACACTTGTTATTCTTGCAATACAATATGCGTGTGCCATAGACAATTGTTACAGGGAGGCAACATAGCAGAGTACTCGGTCTGACCATGGTTTCATGGTGAAAACGGTCTTTTTTGAGAGACCTGTAGGAGATTAACACCTTATTAATTCATGCATCTCTCAGGAACCATCAATGCACCCAAATACACCTTTAAACTCCTACCCGATTCATATTTTCCTCATATACCTTGTTAGGTAAACATAATTCTCTTGGTTCCCAGCCAGAGCTACTCACCAATGCTGGTGTACTGTGTGCTGCCTAGCACCAATGAAGGCACCCACGCCATGATGCAAGGGTGCCTGATTTACAGGCAGGTTTGTTTTTTTGTAAGAAGGGATACCTCTCTGTACAAAAATAACCCTAAGAGACAATTTAATCTTTCAATGTGTGATGCAGATATTTTTCCTCATTACGTATCTCTGGTAGGTGCACCGTTTTTGCACAATCCAAGGTTTACTGCCTTTAGTTCATCAGGGATTGTATCAAATTCTGTGGGTGGACGCACCATAATGCACTTTTCTAACTTCCAATCCTCCAACACTGGAATAAGTGCGGACTAGATTTACTATTCCAAATCCAGTCCTCCAAACATTGGAGTAAGTGTATAATTTTGGGATGGGCCTTAACTTAAAAATGGAAATCACATAAAAAATATGCCACTCCATTACTTAAACTCATTTCCCAATGTTTGTTGGACTGCGGTTCGAATAGTATAACCAACATTCGAAAATTATTAATTTTCTAAAGTGTTTTGTGGGTTGGAGTTAAAGAGAATATTACACATGAAAATCCTCTCTTTCAAAGCCACACCAGAGCCTGTTGTGTAGAAGTGATGATATGAATATTTTCTGGTAAGGTGGTCAAAGAGTTATTAGATCATTTGAAAAGTCTAGCCACTTTACAAGAAAGTAATTTCAGTTGGTTATTATAAAAGCTGAGTATCTTCCAAAAACAACTAGCAGAGGACAACTGATGCAAGATGTGGTGGTGGCTAACAAGAAGGCGGCCCTCCGTCGTATTGAACTAGAAGAGCAGATCCTCTCCCTCACCCGCCTCTACTCCTCACACCCCTCAGTACCGACTCGTCACCACATAGAACTAGCCCGTTGGGCCCTCAACAGCCTATACACCACCAAAGCTGAGTACGTCCTCCAAAGCCTCAAAAGTAGGCACTATGAGCAAGGGGAAATAGCTGGCTGCACAGTTGAGGCAACAAGAGGCTCCAATGGCTATCCCCACGAACCAAACTACTGGCGGTGTAATCCTCACTCGACGAAAAGACATAGCCAATGAACTTTCCTCATTTTATGAGAAACTGATTCCCTGGAAACACCCCCCAATGAGAAGCAGTTGACTGCATACGTACGGAGTATCGATCTACCACGTCTCTAGGACAAAAGGCAGAGAACGATTAGAATGACATCAGTAAGGAGGAAGTTGCCGCAGCCATTGTCAAATTTCCCTTCCATAAATAGCATGGAGAAGACAGGTTCCAAGCAGAATGCTATAAGTGTTCGGGAGAGAAGGCTATTGCCACTGTACATGCTGCCCTGCAAGAGGCCGACATGCATCCCTAGGCCCTATCTCCAACAGAGTGGTGATTGTGTTTATACCCAAACCAGGGAGAGACCCGCTCTCCTGCGGCAGCTATCACCCCATCTCCCTTATAAACGGGGACATTAAAATCCTGTCCAGTGTACTAGCATCCCAGCTGAGCTAGGTCATCCCATCCCTCATCCATAACACACAGGTCGGTTTCGTCCAGGGCCGCTCTTCCAGAAACCACCTCTGCATGCTTACACACACACTATGGGCTGCAAAAGACTTACCGGATGATGCAGTGGCCTTTTCCTTGGATGCTGAAAAGGCCTTTGACTGTATTGACTAGGGTTACCTCTTCACTGTGAGGCACTTTGACCTGGGTCACCAGTTTATTTCTAAGCTCCATCTACCTTATAATTGTACCGTGGCCCAGGTCAATTGCGGTGGATTCCTATCAGACATCTTTCAGATTCATATCCCACTCCTGTTCTTGCTTGCTGTGGAACCCGTAGCTGCTCTCATCCATCACTCACCACCTATAACGGGTGTCCCCATTGCAGGTGACCTATCTAAAATATACCTCTATGCTGATGATGTGCTCCTCACCCTTAGAGACCTCCCACATTCCTTACCGGCACTCCTAGAGGTCACCAACAGTTTTGCTGCCCTATCTGCCTCTAAAGTGAACTGGGATAAAAGCAAGGCCCTCCTACTCTCCTCCGGCACCATGAAGGCTTTGATCCATGGCTACCCCTTCTGCTGGAAGCCACGCCATCTTAAATACCTTGGTGAACTAGTGAACAGGTGCCTGGAAAACATGGTCACAGACAACCTGACACCCCCAATTAAGCAAATGAAAACCGACTTCAACAAATGGTCCCTTTTGGACTTTTCCATCTGGGGCAGAATTTAAGCAGTGCGAATCGTTACCTTACTGCGTTTTACATACATCCTGGGAATGCTGCCCATCATGGTGCCCCTAGGCACTCTAGGACACATAGACACTTGGATACGGGCCTTTGGCTGGGGCTCTACCCACCCCTGTCTATCAGCATCCAAGCTTATGACTCAGTGATCTTCTGGTGGATTAAGGCTCCTGTCCCTAGAGCACTAATCCTTGGCCCTCCATCTCTCACAGCTCGCTTATCTATTACCTGATACACGTGATGACCCGCAATGGACCACAGTAGAATGATCACTCCTTATGTATAGGGATGGTCTAAGCCCTCTTTATGGTACTCACACACCACCTTACCCCTCCCACACCCAGTGATACAGGCCAAGCACAAGGCATGGCAGTGTGCGCACCGCCATTTAGGAATTAACCAAAGCCTACATGCAAAAGCTCCACTATGGGGCAAAGACAGCCTCTGCATCAATTGGCAAAAACTTCAGGGGCCCAAATGGAAAGCAGCAGGAGTACGAACCCTAGATCAGGTCCTGCAACACGGTGACCTAAAACCCTTCGCCCAACTCAGAGAAGAATTTTGCCTGGCAGCATATACAGCTGCAAAACTGTCTGCCGCAGTGCTTAGGTCTCTGACTGTGGACGTTGCAACCCTCGATGATTTAGACTACTTAACGACATGGGGCCTTTACAAGGGGGTGATGTCAGGACTCTATGGTACCCGGGTGAGTTACTTGTATTCGCAGCCCCTCCTCCGTAGTCTGCGTGCAACCTCACAGATACGATTTCAAATCCCAGTGGAAGAAGAAGACTGATCGGAAATAGTAGAAGCCCTAGACAAGGGAACCCGTGAAGCTCGACTGAAATTCTGCTCATTTAAGATACTACTACTACCAACTGGTAATGGACTCCCCTGAGACTACAACGAGCCGGACTACTGCCACATTCTAAGTGTTGGAGGTGCCCGGAACTCAGCTGCGACATACCCAACATTCTGTGTGAGTGCCCTTCTGTCCAGCCCATTTGGGCTTACATTGGTGAAACCCTGAGGGAGTCCACGCCCCGTCGCCTCCCCTAACCCCAACTGTAATACTTTTGCACGACCTCAGAGACTACTCTGAACCCACCCGTTCACAATGACGTCTATGACGCACTGCGCTCTCCACAGCCAAACTGTGTTATACCCCCCCTCGCAAGAGGAATGGACAGTGGCGATGGTCCAAACGGTTTCCCATGAAAGAGTTATATACTGCATGCAGGACCAGGATGAGGTGTTTAAACAAACATGGGCCCACTTCCTCTGAGAGCCCACCCTCTAAGATTTGACCACCTGTTCTGCCCACTCATCCCCCTATCTATCTACCTCACCCCCTCCCCACCCTCATCCTTCCCACCCCACCTCTTCTTCCCTACTCTTTCTCTCTCTCCTCCCGTTTACCTCCTCCTTTTCTTCCTTTTCTTTCTTATTGTCCCTCCACCCTTTCCTTCCCCCTCCCCACCCCTCACCGGGTAAGGGAACTGGCGCATACCCCCATCCCTACTCACTTCTATTACAGAGAGCTATTTATACACCCCCTCATCTATTGCACTCCTCCTTCCCCCCAGGGCGAGACTTTGTCATATGTCCACTGTGCATGTCCTTATCTCAGCTGGTGCTGACTCTGGCACCACATCCTCCCTCCCCTCCTCACACCCCACCCACTTCTCTTCTTAAATGTAGTGCTGAAGAACAAGACACATGGCATCTTCCCAGACCGGACAACCAGATAGGAGATCTGCACAGGCACATATCCCCCATACACGCCTCCAGTTTGAGCACCCCTCCACCAGCAGCTACTATGTAGTTGTCATAGTGGATCTGGCCACACCATAAAGGGGGATATATGATACTGTGCGTCAATGTACTGCATGTTACCTGTAACACTACTGGATTGTTCCAGCACAATACCAATGATGATGATGAGGACAATGTATAGGATGCATGCAATACCCTAACCCTCCCCTTCTTCCCAGCCCTTCCCACCCCTTTTATTTTTTGTCCCGGTTCCCACTGCAGTATAATTGAACATGTGATGGCCCATCCTACATGTATATATGATGTATACTGCTTAATGCTCTCCATTATTTGTACTATTGTGTTTCTCCCTCAATTTCAATTTCAATTTTATTAAATAATTATGACCCAAAAAAAGCTGAGTATCTTCAATGGATGCCAGCTACAACCACTCTTGATCATCCTGGTCCTTTTCTCGTGATCCCTAGCATCACATGTTGCAAAGGCAGAAGTACGAACAATAGGACTGGAGCATTTATGTTTTAACATGTTCTGAGTCTTTCTTTTCTTTTTAGCATCTGCTGGAGGCTGCAGTCGTTGGGGGCAGGGCAGAGTTAAAAACTGCAACTGTTACAAGGTGTTATCTAGCAACACAATCCAGAAGGTGAATGAAGTTGAAGCAAATGATATTTTCATTGAAGCAGGACTCAGCCACTTAACTGAGCTTTCAGAAGACGTCACAGCTTGATCTGCCTTTCTAATGCAGGCTATGGCCAACTTTCAGGTAGGTTGTGTGTGGCAGCTCTGTGTGCAGGCAAGATCAGTAGCCTAAATGTATTTAGCAAAGTGCAGTTCAGGCTGTTATTTCTATAGCCGTTAGCATCCATGCATGGCGTTAGGCTCAGGGAAATTCAGAGGCAGGCAGAAGGTCTGGAAGTGTATGCCTTTCTTTTTAGCCTATTGTGGACTGTGGCACTTGAAGTGGGCAGGCTGTGCCAGTGTACCCACCCAATCCAGGCCTTACGGCATTGTGTCTCTGAGGTCCAGATCTGTCAATTTTTATTTTAGTTGCCTGCTGAAAGTAAGTTTAACAAAAGTCAATTAAATGACCAGCAACTTTCCAATTTACAGCCTTGGCTACCATTAAGAGGTATAAAAGAAGGATCACTAAAATAAACTGAAAGTGAATAATATTTAAAATGCACATCTTAAATTCTCCAGATTACTGTTAAGCCTGTGTGCACAGCTGTGAGAATTCTGGCGCTGCACTAAAAACAAACATTTTCAGAATCATAATCAAACTGAACTTCCCAAAATGCTGATTTGACAGTATCTGTGATTGGTGTTTCTGTTTAATAATCATATTTGAGAATGGTCTCTGGCATGTTTCACACAGTTCTTGACTGTCTTTGGTCAGTTTTAGCTTCATAGCCCACATCACTTTAACCTCAGAGAGAGAAAGTTTAATTTGTGTCAAGTTTATGGCCTTGAAAAGTCATACTGCAAAGTGTTGTTGGGTAAAACGTCAGAACTGGCTGATGGTGCCAAAAATGTCATTGGGCTGTCATACGGTTCTTACTAATTTAGTACAACTGTGTGTTTGGGCAACATAAGCACCACATCTATGGGGACTGGTTTCCTCTCATACCATCAGAATATGTTGACCTAGTTCCTGGCTAGCTCACAGTGCGCCATCTGGACTCCTAAACCTTACAGGGTACCTGATGGTGTCTGCAACCTCAGAACATGACAACTCTAATTACTCAAAGACAAATCATGGGAACAGATCTACCCTTTTGTTGTTAACTCAGGCATGCCCAGAGGGAGACACAAGAAATATATAAATTTGCATTCAAACATTTATTGAAGTAACTGGATTCTTGTGTAAAATACATGTGCCTACAATTATTAGTAGAAGAAAACAAAGAATAGTAACCCGCATTACCAGAATGGTGAAGAAGATGAATAATTCAACCATTGTAATTGTTGCATTGATTGTATGGATACATACAATGGTACTCCTACCAAGCACTGCCTATCCTAGAGAGCATAAGGTGGACGTGATTCTGCCAGATAACTTTGAGTGGTCTAAGTCCCCATTTACCTGCGTGCTTGTGTCATCTGGTAGCCAGTATTGGTGTACAGCAGGCCGCCGTCCCTCTCAGGATAGTAATGAGATTCAGCTGGGCCAGAATTCCGGCCCGGGGTGACAACAACAAGACCTTGAGATGCTCCTCTGCCAAACAGATGCTTGGTACTGTTTATATACTTAAAACTGGACGCAATCGTTCTGTGCCGGAGCTCTGGTCCAGTTGTCATTATGAATTCTACCTACCCAGAGCTGTCGCTGAACAGAAAACAACAAACAAGGATAGTTTGTGCAGCGCACCCAGTCCTTTGACAGAATAATATAAGGTATGATAATGTGCCAACGAAGAAATGTATTCATAAGCAAACCTTTTCTGAGTACACTATTTTATACATGCACACAAGCAAATGTGTGCTAAAAGTCACCATTTAAAAGAAGTCAATTTTAAACGTGAACATGCAAAATGGAAGTGTTTGTGCGCAGGGCCTCCTAACCTTACGGCAGAGCCTATGTGCAGGCGCACAAACAGTGCTTCATTTGTAAAATAATGAGTACTGATGCTCAAAGCGCTGCTCAGAAGCCCAGCCAGCACTGTTAAATGATAGCACGCTGAATACCAAGGGTGCATAGTCCTGAATCCACCACAGGCTCATTAGCCCACTTTCAGACACTCGCTGCTCATTTATCTCACTCCTGCAGGTTCCTGCTTTCTCCCTTGCTGACAGTATTTCCGTCTTTGTTTTCCTTTTTCTTTCCCCTTTGTGTTTTTCCCTCTCATGCTCTTGGAAACATCTGATGAAGAAAAATAAGCGCAGATCCCCAAAATTAAGAACTGCACAAACCTAATTCCCGATTAAATGTAATCTGTGGTGATGCAAATCTTTTTCAGCTATCCTCTGCTGCACCTAGTATGTGTTATGGAGCCCTACACCGTTGCTGTCCATTCCTTTCATGTTCTGTGCTTTTTACAGCTCCTGCCAAGGCTATTTTGTGAGAGCGGCTTGTATTGCTACTTCTGGTGCTGTAGCTGTTCGGTATGGGGTTCGCCTGACTACTTTAGTGCAGTATGTTTTGTGTCAGGGAGTTCTACACAGCTGCTTCCATGTTGACCCTGTTTTGTGAGATCTGTGCAGCTGCTTCCTATGAAGGTGATTTTCACTAATGCTACCTATTCTGTGTCTTTTCCGTGTGAGGGAACGGTGCAGAAATGCTGCCCGAGTTATTCCTTTATGTACTGGGAATGCTTGTACGGCTTATAGATATGCTGTGCACTTTTTATGTGAAGGAAGCAGTAAGGCTGAGTCTAATCCTCTTTTGTGTAGATACATTTGCATTGCTGCCACTAGTGCTCTACAATTGGTGTGTAGGTCCGTCTGTGTGAATTGGAGAAAGGAAAAAAGAAGGGAAGACTGATAGAAGGGAGAACAAAGAGGAGACGAATAAAGAATGTGGGAGAGAAATAAAAAAGAAGTGTTAGAAAATAGGTTTTTGGGTGAAAATAAAAAACAAAAGAGAAAGGAAGGAATGAAAGAGAACAAGGTTAAAGTCAGAAAAAGGGATGGCAATCAGAAGGGGAGAAGAAAGAAATTAAAGAACAGAGAGAAAGGAAGAGAAAGAAATGTACATAGAAATGAAATTGCAAAAGAGAAGAGAAAGAAAATGGAAAGGGAAAGGAAGAGTTGGGCAAAACAGATGAACTGAAGACGAGAAATTTCAAAGGTCTATTCACTATTTTAACATAGGAATGGTTTGGCATCCATTCATTTATTTATTATTAACTTTATTCAGCTCAAATGAGCTATAAAAGTACAGAAACTAGAACATCATGTAAGTCATCAATATGAAACACAACAAACAAGTTAATCAAATATGACTAAATGTCACACAAGAATGTGAAAAACAGCAATTACTACAGAGATCAAACAATCAGTACAAAATAGCAGCAAAGTGGACTCGTTCAACATTTAGACCTGACATCAAGAGCCTTAGTCTATCAGTCCACTATGTTGACAGAAATTATATAAGCCAGGAGTAACAAACATCGCATACATCATAAAAGGTATAGCTTTCTTGTTTGAGCTTTTATCAGCTCACAGTTGTTATCTGAGCAACACATGGTCATAAAAGAAGCATAAAACCCATTAGAAAAATTCATAGGATTGGTTTATCTACGTTCACGATGCCACATTCTGTGATGGCCTATTTTCAAAGGTTGCATGCTGTCACTTCTGGCATATTAACAGTGTCCAAGGTCGTAATGTCACTTCCTGTAAAGTCAGGATGAAGTGAGGTCACCTCCTTTGACCTCTTGGGTGTTCGCTTCGGCTACCCTTGGAATGTTGGCGAATCAACAATAATGGGATCTTCTTCATTACGTTTACACATTGACAGAGTCAGTCAATTCCGGAAGTCGTACTGGTTTATTGTTGTTTCAAGAGATCATCCCTTGTGACAGCCTCTGTGATCTATAATTCTTATCACATGCAAACTTACAAAGAGGCCTTTTCCAGGGCCAGGCTTCCCAGACCTATCTTTTCTATCTTTTTTACGTGATTAATTCAACATCATTTCCTATTGCACGAGAATTAAATTGGAGTACCTGGTAAATCATGAGCCAAAAGTCACATGATGTTTTTGATGCAGATTTTGTCATCCAAAAATATCGCCTAATTTTAGACTCTTGAGCATTCGCTGAAATAGCTCTCAGTCCTGAGTGCAGTCTAAATAGTAATAGTTAAATGGGAATCACACCTAACATGGGCTTCGATTGGAATTCCATAGAGCATATTATCAAGCCCAGTATCGCCTGTCTTGATAATATTCCCCAGAATATTTAAAGTGCACCGTACAGTAATAGGATTGCGAAATACATCCTGTCACAGATCAAATAGTGTTATGGAGGGGGTAAGATAATTACCCAGCAATAAGCACTGGGGCTTATTTATGAGAAGTGACGCATTGTTGCGTGAAAACAGCGATGTGTACCTTCTCAGTGTGCCCTCCTTGCGACATGATGGATGTGTCATATTTACTGTATGATGAATCATGTCGCAAGTAGTTACAGATACGTCAGTATTTCTTAAGTATCTGTAGGTGCAAAAGTGACGCATTGTTGGGGTGTATCTGAAAACAGACGCAACTCCAGCAATGTGTCCTTTCGCATGGGGCAAGCCCAATGTGAAAGGGCCTGCGTCAGTCTGATGCCTGCTGTGAGGCTGAAATAAGATATTGATGCAATGGCGTCCTAGAAGTGGCACACTGAAATATCACAGATTTCAATGCGCCGCTTCTATGAGGCTTTTTGCAGGGGAACGCCCACCCTGCATACATTACACCTGGTGCAAGTAATGTGGCGCGGGGGTTTACAAAGTGACACATCTGCCTTGATGTGTCACTTTGTAAATACGGCACAACATATTGCATTTTTTACGCTGCTGGTGCCTCACAAGAAGTGACGCACCGGCGGCGTAAAAGTGACGTAAGGGTTCATAAATAAACCCTGGGGTATTTGGCTCTGTTTACTGGAACACACAGCTGGGCCTCATTTATGAGACTCCTTGCGCCTCCGGAACGTCACTTTTTGTGACGTTCGGTGGTGCAGAAGCCTGCGTGATATTTATCAGATAGCACTGAGCCATTTTTTTGGGCTTAATGCTGCCTGATAAATATCAGTCTCTTTAGCGCAGTGTTGTGCGTTAAAGGGGCGTGCAATGGGTGTTGCTAGGGGTGTTCCCAGCAACATCCAAGGCCTTTTGACACTGCCCCAGATTTACAAGAAATGGCAAATCTGAGGCAGCACCCCAGGGGAGACATAAGGGAGGCACAACAAGGAGAAATATCTTTATTTCCCCTCATTTTTCCTTTTTCTATGCGTGCTGCATTCTGCAGCACACATAGAAAGAGGAAGAAGCCTTGTGTGATTATTTTTTGGGCACAGCAAAAGGACAGGAATGAGCCGTATCCCATAGATACGGCACATTCCTGCCCTTTTCTTTTGCCGTAGGGAAGCGCAGCAGGAAGGCTTGCAGCACTGCCCTAGGGCAAAACTTCATAAATGAGGCTCAGCTGTTTCTAAGCCCAATAAACCCACGTTCAACAACCATACAGAAAAAGATCCAAAGTTTTTAATTGCACATTTAGAACGGCGAAATCCTAGATTCTAGCGTGTATGTGTGCATATTCCTCTTAAAATACCTATTATCTCAAGCCCTCCATCCTATTCACTGTTAAGTGTTCTGGCTTAGAAATCTTTAAAAAAGGACTCTGGTCTATGTAAAAGTGTCATCTGCTCTAACTGTATGACTAAGTACGTGCTTAACTGGCCCCTGGAAGTCCAGAAGAGCAGCAAGGCTGAAAGACGTCTATGACAAAATATCAAGGTTTAAAATATTACAGTACAAAGATATCAGAGCATAAAATGTCAAGGACAAACATTTTAAAATCCTATGTAAAGTGCATAAGATCATGGGCAAAAATATCAAAAATAGAAAACTATTATAGCATAAAATGGAACAATAAAAAAAGACTAATGCCAAATGTTTAACTACGTTATACATCTCAGACGAGCTCTAATTAGAGAGAAAAACGTGTCTGAGTTTGTTTTTATCATTCCATTTTGGCTTGAATGGTAGTTTACCAATCCAAAGCTGTTAATACTGTCCCTGGAATGGCAAGGTAATTTTTTATTGTTTATTTAATTAAACAAAAAAAAAAAAGTTTACATAAAAGATACAATATAAATATAGTTTCATAATTTAAAAAAGCTTAATTTTCAGTTTGTGCACTCTTGATCTTTGCCGAAGAGGTCAAGTAATGTTCATACCGGTCAAATAATGTTAGTGATTGTAGACCGTAGAGTGCCTAGGTAGCAAAGGCTAAAAGAAAACAGCCTTTATTCTTAAAATAAGAAGTGATAACAATTGGTTCTAAAGTTGATTCAATGTGCAAAATTATTCAGAGTAAACGGGTTTTCAGCCATTAACCTTCGAAGAAGTGATTAGATAATATTCACTATTGCCAAAGTTTTAAGGTGCAGGCTTCATTCTTACTTTGATGAATGATAAGGAGTTAATCTAAAAATAGTTTGGTGTGTAAAATGAACACAGTTAATTATACAATTCTTCCTTGAATAGAGACATAATAAGTCCCGGATTCTAAAACTCGGTTCAATGTACATTTTAGTCGTTCCTCAGTACTTTGCACATAGCTTTTTGTCTTCTGTGATTTAGTACTAAAATGTTAAAAGGTTGCCTGCTAATAAATTAAATCAATGCTCATGTTGGGCTATGGTTATCAAAGCCAGTTCATGAAGTCGTAGGTATTTTACCAATTTACAGTTCACTTGTGGATCTGCTGGGTCTAGCCCTTGTATGATAGCTGCTCGGCATGTCCATATCCCTCTCGCTATGAGGGCTTTTCTCAATAAAGTGACGCGTGCTGTGTATAAATAAGGGCATGTGCAAATTAGGTGAATGAAGTCCTCTTTTTTGCTGCCACAAAGTCTGCATATTGTAGGCCCCTTACGCATCCAGCTCAGTTGGTCCGCTGTTGACGGTAATTTTCCAAAGCGAAGTGCCATCAGTTGCTTTTTTAAGTGTACCAAAAATGGAAGATTTGGATAAGGTGTTGGTATTTGGGTATTATAATTTTTTATTACCATCCAGTCTTGTGATCTGTGGCTGAAGCTGTTTTTGTTAAGCAGCAGGGAGTGGAATTTTGCAGCTTTGTTTATTAGGTGTTTGAAGGTTGTAAAGGATAGATTCTTGTTCCATCAGCTCAACTTTGTTTGTGGTTGTTAGAGCTTTGAAAAGATATTGATTGTACATAGATTTTTTTGATTTTCAACTTCTGACCATAGAGCCTTGTTGAGTGGGGAGTGTGCTGAGTTTTGTTTTATTTTGTACCAACATTTTATTGTGGTGTACATGCTCCCTATTGTTTCGTTTATTAACCCAAATTCAAATCGCTGTCTGAGGTAGTTGAAGGACCACTTTAGAGGTTGTAACTCGCAATTTGTTCAAAAGTGAAGAATCTTTTCCATGTAAGACGATATTGGCATAGGATATCGTTGGCAGCATTTTTGCCACAATCACGGATAGCAGTGGTTTGTAAGATGGACCCTCCAATTTTTTGGCCAGTGTTCTGAAAGCGAAAGCTAGTGTGCTGGTTCTTTCCTACAAGTAGTCTTTCTGCTCTTGGTGATTGAATCTGTTGTCAATGTAAGCTCCCAAGTATTTGTAACTGGATACTTCTTCCAATGCTTTCCTTCTAACCAAATAGTCTGTAAAGGGCTAGGGCGTTTGCTGATAAACATGGTTTTGGTTTTAGATGTGTTGATTTATAGTTTGTTAGCCATGTGTGACCAAGTGAGCCCAACAACTACTCAGGGCAGATATACTTTGGCGTGAACTCTAGTTTCGTACAGAATAATATTTTCCAAAAAGAAAGAAAAGTCACATTCCGGTCCTTAACAGAGTTTCTCTCTAATTCCCAGGTCCTCCGGAGTACCTCGCCGCCAGTACCCTCGACAGAAACAAAGAAAGTGGTAAGTCTCCATACATGTTTCCTTATGAGTGGATTAGTAAGGTGATCCTTTTCTCTGTCCAGTGAAAGAGTGCTTGTTAGCAGCAAAAAAATTAAAGCACACAAAAACTAAGGTGTATCCTCAAAGGAAGTATTGTCTGTACCTGTGGTTAAATTATTGGCTCAATACACCTCTCTAATATTTCTCTCTCTCTTTTTTTTCTTATTTCTTTTCCTTTTTTTTTTTCTTTTCTCCCTCCCACCTCCTTTTTCTGTTTCTATGCTCTTTTCCTTCCTGCTCTCCCCCTCTTCCTGACTCGTTTCAGTGTCTTTGATTCATAGTTAGGAACCGGACACGCACCTGGTGGAGCAACGTCCCTCCTGGGACGCAGAGGGGTTCCAGAGTCAGCAGGTGGGTAGGAGACTCCACTCCTGCAGCTGCCTTTCTATCCTTGTCCGTGATGCTGGCTTCGCCAGAACCTGGTTTGTCGCTCCGCTCTGTTGTTCCCCTGGCTCCTCCGTTTTCCTCTCGTTCCTCACCCCACGGGCCTAGCTTTTCTTCTTCTTGTCGGCGTCCCCCGAGACACCATTCGTTCCCGTCTTCTTCTTCTGGGTCATGTGTAGAGACGTGACTCCTTCCCTCTGCCTGACTTCCAGGACAGGCAAGGATGAATGATCCGGTCTCGGTCTCCAGTACTCCGTCAGGTTGTTGACATCTAGACATTTTCGAGCATTTCCGTAAGCCGCCTTCGGAGACCAACTTCAGTTAAACTTATTAGTGTCACGTCATCTATGTATGAAAGGTGATATAAAGATAGTTTTCCCAGATGTGGCAGGTGGGAGCTGATTTGATTAAGCTGTGGAGTTAGGTCAGACATGAACAGGTTGAAAAGGTGTGGCGCCAGTACACATCCCTGTTTCAAACCCGTATTTGTGTTCAGCTTTCTTGAGTTTCTGGAGCCGTCGCCCAACTTCACTCTTATCCAGGTGTGGGAGTAAAATACCATTATTCGTTGTAGTATTTTTTCTGGAATATTCCAGGCTCTTAGTTTTCTCCAAGAGTTGTGACGATCTATGCTAACAAAGCAGGCCATTTTTAGGATTCTGAAGCAAAGATACAGCATTTGCTTTTTTCATTTTCATTTTTCAATGATTAATGAGAGTTGTTAGACTTGGCATCTTTTGGCGTGTTTCTCCTGTCTTTTTGCTTTCTGACCTCCCGGTTTTGACTCTGTTTTTGCTGGTTTAGTGTCTCTGCACACTTTTACACTGCTATTCAGTGTTAAAGTGCAAGTGCTCCTGTTGTAAATTGTGTTATGGAGTGGTGTTTGTATGATTGGCATATTTTATTTACTAGTAAGTCCCTAGTACAATGCACTGAGAGTGCCAGGGCCTGAAGAGCAAATGCTACTAGTGGGCTTGCAGCACTGATTGTGCCACCCACAAAAGTAGCCCTGTAAAGTTAACCCAGACCTGCCACAGCAGAGTCTGTGCACAGTTTGCAACTGCCATGTCGACCTGGCAAGTGCACCCACTTGCCAGGCCCTAATCTTCCCTTTTCTTATTTATAAGTCACCCCTAAGCCAGGCCCAAGGTACCCCTGTGGGCAGGGTGCTGTGTATGTCAAAGGTAGGACATGTAATGGTGTGTGTGACATGTCCTGGTAGTGAATTACAGTATATTTTGTTTTTCACTATGGGAAGGCTAGTCCCATCGGGTACAATGGGAGTTTATTTATAACATCTCATAAATATAACTTTTCATTGGGACAAGGTCGGAAAGTAAAGTTTAGTATGCTAAAACTCAGAATATAAAGATGCATCCTTTAGTAAAGTTGATTTTTATATTGTGTGTTTGAAAATACCCCTTTTAGAAAGTAGGTATTTTCTGGCTTAGCCATCCTGTGTGCCTCTGATTGGTTTGTGGATTGACTGTCTGGCTTTGGAGTGACAGGGGCTGGGGATGTGCATTCTCTTCAGACAGCCACTGGGGAAGGTCGAGGTGTGTCCTGCCTTTCCTGCCTTTCCTGCCTTTCCTGGATGAGTCAAGACTGGCCTGAATAGACCTGGGCTGCATTTAGAGTAGTGGGATGAGATTTCCTTGCACCTGAATGGGCCTGGTCTGCTGTAGTCTCCGCCTCCTGCTGGGAAGCTGGGCCAGAGAGGACCAAACTGGTTTGGAATAAGCAAAGACACTCTCTACCTGAGAGAACAAATGAATTGTGAGTATAAATATTGGGGCCCAGACCCCTGAACTTTAGAACTCTTTTGGAACCAAGAAGACTGTCAAGAAAAAGAGCTGGAGAAGCTGTGAGGAGGGACTACCACTTTGCTGTGTGCTTTGATGTGTTGACCTGCAGTGGCTGCTTCTGTCTTGGGCAGTAAAAGGACTGGACTGAACGTTCTGCAACTTCTTTTTGTGAGTTTCCCCAAGGGCTTGAGGTACCCTTGCCCCCTGTTCAAGAAGTCCCAGGAACAGCAAAGACGTCATATTCATCTGTTACCAGCACTGGGGACTGTGTGTTTTGTGCTGCAACAGAAGAAAAAGCAACCCGACGCCGTCAACCATGCCGCTGCCGAATCCGTGTCCAGAAGGCGCTGCTGTACTTTGCACCACAACTCTGGTCTCACCGGCGACGCCACCTGATGCTGCCCGTGAGCCGCTGCTTGCACTGCACTTGCACTTGCTTCACGCCAGTGCCCTGGTATCACCGATGACGCTGCTCCCTGCCAACATCAACGCTGCTGCTTGGAACATGGTTCGAGGGCACAGCTCATAATATGGCCTATCGACTCCAGTTCGTCAGCTGACGACATCGCTTCAGCAATGACAACGACGCTGCTCGCATCACTTTCACTGCAGTTCTAGCTTCAACGACACCGCTGGACGGCTATCACCAAGCCACTGCCTGCACCGCGACCTGAGGGCATCGCATGCTGCACTGCAGCATTTCACATTGCAGCCACGACTCTTGCCGATGCCCGGACTCCTGACTTCATCTGCGAGGAGTTCGATCTGCAACACGTGTGACTTAAAGGGCCTGACAACTCCTGCACCGACCTCCGGAACCGATGCCTACGGACGCCGGCTCTTTGGTGCATTTCTAAAGGTACTGTTTTGCGGGTCTTCCTGATACCGTAGTTGGTCCATGACTCCGCAATCAGCCAGAACTGTTTGGATTTGTTGTTCACGACGCTGTGATAGCCCCAGATGGAGCAATCAACAAGGAACTGTATTTTAAGTCAATTCGGATAATTGACGATTTCGGAGAACTGCATGGTGGAGTTTCATAGTTTTTGAGTTTGTTTTGGATATATAAAAATATGGGATTTTTTTCTAATCTGGTGTGGTGGCCTTTTGTAGTGCCTTCACTGTATTACCGCTTTGGTCTCAACGGTCTAGTCCTCAAATGGTTCTCCTCCTATCTCCTACACAGAACACAACAAATCAAAATCAATGACTGTCTCTCCAACCCCACTCCCTAGGGCTCCATTCTCTCCCCCTCCCTCTTCATGGAACCCCTTACCCTTATTCTGAAACAAGCAGGAATTAACTACCATCTCTATGCGGATGACACCCAACTATACTACAAGATAAAATCCCACTCCGATATTATTCACCTAAACAACGCACTGATCAAATCCTGGTTCTTCTCCACCCACCTCAAACTTAACCCTTAAAAAAACGAAATCATTCTCTTCTCGCCCAAAAACAACAAGCTCCCCATCCAGGGCTGGCTCTCTGACCTCAATGCCCTTAACTGCTCACTCTCCTTATCTAACTCAGCAAAATCACTTGGCTTCAATATCGACAACAAACTCACTCTTAATAACCACATCAACAACTCGGCAAATGGAGCTCTCTTCACTCTCGACATCTTAAAAAACTCAAACCCTTCATTCCTTCTCATGACTTTAAATGGGTCGTCCAATCCCTAGTCCTCTCAAAAAGCGACTATGGCAACAATATCCTCTCCGGAACCCGCAAAACACACCTTGCCCCCCTCAGAGCTGTGCTCAACCTGGCTGCCAGGCTAATCACCAACTGCAAACGCTTCAATTATATCTCCCCAGCCCACAAGGCCCAAATTGGCTACCTGTCAAAGGAAGATCTGCATAGAAGACTGCCTGCATAACTCACAAAGCCCTTCACCAACAAACCCCGTTGTACCTCTCCAACAAAATTTTAAAAAGCGGGCTGCTCCCGACAGATGAGAAGCTCAAATGCTCTACTCCTCGACCCACCCTGTCAAAAAGGAACACCACTCAATCTTGCGCCTTCTCCGGAAATGCCCCGATCATCTGGAATTGTCTCCTCAGAGACTTGCGTTGCAACCCCTCTTACCTCAGCTTTAAAAAAGACCTTATATCCCACCTTCTCACCAAATACTGGGGACCTTAACCTTGCCTCTGACCCTTTATTCAAAACCCCTGACACCGCTTTTACTCTCCTTTCTGCCCACTCTTTTCCACTTCCCTCGCTCTCTCTCCTTGCTTTACTCTCCACTCCAACAAACTCCCCCCAGTTACGACCCATACCTCTAGCGCCTCCTTAATCTCCTTCTAATTTGTTACTTCCTTTCCCCTCAATTTTGTTACCTTCCATTCTATATCACTAAGTTTACCTCTTCCCTAATAATCAGCCGCCAACTCTTCCTCTCCCCCCTTCCAAAAATGAGGTAAACATCGTGTTTCTGTCAATGTTTAAAATGGCCTTTCATGATAGCCCTGTCCCATGTAAATTACCCCTCTTCTTGTTCCTTTGCCAATGTATTAATGTCTTCGTGTTAACAGACTGTCCTGACAATTTCTCCTCACGTCAACAACTTTTTTGCCTATTCGTTAAGTTAAGAATTTGTTTGTAAACTGCCCTGTCTGTGAATTTTACCCCATTGAATCAACTGTACTGACGGTAATGAATAATGCTCATTTAAAGCGCTCCGATACCCCCGGGTCTTGCCAGCGCTATA
The DNA here is from genome assembly GCF_964204655.1 of Triturus cristatus. Taxonomy (NCBI): domain Eukaryota; kingdom Metazoa; phylum Chordata; class Amphibia; order Caudata; family Salamandridae; genus Triturus; species Triturus cristatus. The sequence goes on from NC_140583.1 coordinate 887,435,920, forward strand.
TAAAACTTTTCAAATAAATAAATTAAATAAATATGTGCAAATGCTTTACACACTGCTTCTGACATAAGCCTGACTGCTTGTGCCAACCTACCAAGGGTATGAGCAGGGGTTATTTTAGGAGTGTAGGAGTGTAACTCCTTTACCCTGACTAGGAGGAAGGGTCCCTTCTTGTACAAAGGTGCAAACAATTGCAAACTAAAGATCCCCATATCTAACAAGAGCGCTAATATGTTTCTGATTTTTCTGGACCCTTTTCTGAAGCCTGTCTGATTAATCAGGATCAAGTTGTACTCAACAGGCCAGTCAATAACGTCTGCCAAGATCAGAGAAGCATGGTACTTTGCTTCCACGTCTAGTAGCGCTATGAGTCTGTAATTTGCTGGACTTAATCTGTCTCCGCCTTTGTAGATTGGTGTAATAATTGAGCCTTGCCAACAGGGTGGCATGTAGCTTAGTAGTTCTACTTCTTTAAAAAGTATAGATAAATGGTTGCTCCAAAAGGCTGGGTCATGTTTGAAGATCACCTGGGACATGCCGTTAGGTCCTGGTGCACCATCCCTTCTGCCTTTGTGTATTATGTTAATTATTTCCTCTGCTGAATAGAACAATGAATTTGTTTGGTTTGCCTTGGGATGCTGTTTCCTTTTTCATGCTGAGTTATGCTATTGCTTGGGACGCCAGTGTTTGGTCTCGTTGATTGGTGCTATCCGATTGCTTAGAAGGCAGTGATTCTGGAATTGTGCTCCCTGTGAACCTCCTGATTAGGAGTTTGGCCCAATCATGTTCCTGGACATTTTGAGGTTATGATGTTCACTGGACTGTTCAGGTTATTTATTGTTTCCCAGCTAGTGCTTGAGTTTGTTTTCCTTGCGCTAAACAATAGTTTTGTCCAAAATCTCTCATTACTGCTTCTTTTGTCATCCCATAACTTTTTTTGTATTCTTTCCTCAAGCAACATACAGTATCCCATGCAGTTTGATCGAGGTCAGTTGATCTTAATTTCCTGGCAGCTGTCTTTAGTTCGCGTTTCAGGGTTTGCACTTCACACAATGCATGGCTTTGCATTCCCGAAAATAATAATGGCAATTTTGTTGTAAATTTTGTTTAGGCATTTATTGTGTTGTTTTTCTCTTTACCACTGGCTATTGTTAATTTTTTATTGTGTTCTCTAGGTCCTGGAGTGTGTCATTTGTTCATTTAAGTCACTTTAAGTCAGTTGCAGCCGTGGTCCATGCAGGTAACAGCGGTGGGGCGGTGGGCTGCGTTGGGGGGATTCAGAGGGACGATTGTAAGGGAGAATTAATGATTAATTTACTTTACCCTCAACATCGTCCCTCGAAATCCCCCCCACATGGCCCCACCGCTGTTACCTGCACAGACTGTGGCTGGGCGGTTGAGTATATGCTTCCAGCTATATCTGAGGTAACACAGTGCTGTGGTAGGAGTGGTCGCACAGAGTGGTGAATTCAAATGAGAACTGTGATGAAAATGGCATTAATGGTAAGGAGACTTTTGTAAAGTCAAGTATGAATCATGCCTTAGCTCTATGGAAGGTGAATTTTGCAGGGGTGTCTTCCATTGATCTGCCGTTTATCACTCTCATACCCAGGTGCTCTAGCGCCTTTACTAGCAGTCGACCTGTCCGGCATGGGCGAGTTGTTTTTAGTTGCTGTTACAGCTGTACATTCCAGTATATGTTATCAGTTGCTAATTTGGCGTCCTCATCTGGGGTATATAGATTAGGTTGGAGTTGAAATATCCTGTGAGCACTATTTCCCAGGAAGGAAAGGTGCATCTTATATCTGAGATAATTGTGATTAGTAGGGAATTGAGAGCTTTTTTTAACTAACTTTTGGATGAGTGAATGTGTTGAATAAAAGCACAGGTTTTGATTTGTCAATACACCAATGGGTAAATTGATTAGTTGCAAGCCGGGATCAGGGCATGGGCATGATAGCTGTTCAGATTTGATATTTAGTGCTGTGGAACAGTAAACTGCCAGGCCCCCTTTTGAGCACCCGTAACGCTATTTTCTTACTGCAGTGACATTGTAGTGGGTGAAGGCCTCAATGAGTAGGTTATCCAGTGCCCATGTCTCTTGGAGGGCGATTATATCATATGTGTCCCCCCCACCTCCTGTATAGTATGCTCAACTGCCCTCCAAGTGTCCCCAAGGTTTCTGAGTGTCAATAAAATGTAATTGGCTAAGAGGGAAATATTCTCTCATCTGCCTCCCACTAATATACCATCATCCCCATGCCAGAAGTGGATCACCTGTGCCAATGATGCAATCACCAAAGCAAATATCAACGGAGTCAGGGGACAGCATTGCCGTGTTCCTCTTTCCACCACCCAGCTGTCTGACAAACTATGCCCTACATTCACTCTAGCTTTACTGCCTGACTATCGCATGAAGTATACAGGAGCCCCACCCATTTCAGGTAGGCTGTCCCCAGTTCATACCGCTGCAGTGCATGATGCAGGAAAAGCCAGTCCACTGTATAAAATGCCTTGTGTGCTTCCAAACAGCAAGGGTGCACTGCTTGCCACCATCAATGGCCTGCTCCAGGATGAGAAACTCCTTGAGTATTTTAGTAGAGGTCGTATGAACCCCCACAAACCTAGCCTGATTTGTGTGTATGACCACCCCTGCAGTATCTTCCACAGAATTGTTCCATCTACGCTAATCATGGACAGTGGACAGTACGACTCATAGTCCATTGAATCCCTCCCCAGTTTAGGTGATACTACCACATATACCTCTCGCATGGAGTTCAGTAAAGTACCTTTCTCTTTATACATGGCCATCAATGGGGCACACAAGAGGTCTGTATATCTCTTCTATATGGTATTTCCAGCTTAGCAATTATTTTCCCACGGAGATTTCCACACCCCACAGTTTGCACTCATACACTTGCCCCTTATATTCACCATAATAGCTTACCAGTGTCCTCTCTGAACACCTGGTGCAGCAACGCTTGGGTCTGAAAGCACCACTGCAGAAGAGGCAACACATATACAGGCCCCAGTAAGTCCACTGCTAAGTCCACTGCTAACGGGCATGACCTGACAAGATGTGGTCCAAATATTGCACTGCCCCAAAACCTGGCACTTGTTTAGAATGTACAAATGCACAATCTATCTTGGAAAATGTCCCAAACGGTAGCGAGCAAAAAGAGTACCCCTCGACTTCGGGTCCTTCAGAGCTCCACCCCATTTAGCATGTCCATACCCTCCAGCAGAGCATGGAAAGACCTTCCTAGTGACCTGGAAGTGGATCTCAAGCTGTCCAGTGTTCGGTCAAGAATGCAGTACAGTCACCCATCCACAACAGGTCGTAATGTACAAATGGCATGAGCATACTCACTATGCCCTCAAAGAAATTCAGGGTGTCTATATTTAGGGCATAAATGTTGTGGAGTACCGTAGATTTCCCACCAATAGCCCCTACTACCCCTACCTAGCGCCCATCTGTATCCCTGAATGTCGTGTCTACTCTGAGGGGGATACTGGCATTCACCCAGAGCCAAACCCCACATGTAGATGAGGTGAAGCTTGAGTGCCATAATGTGCTCCCCCACTTAGCTCAGAGTTTCTCATGTTCTGCAGGGAGTAGGTGCATTTCCTGTAACATTACCACATGTGCCTGCTGTTTTCTAACATAGGACCATATTCTCTGGTGTTTAATTGGGCTCTGGATCCCTTTGACAATCCAAGAAAATCAACCCCCATCCATCCAGTGGACACCACCGCTGTGTTCCAGGGCCTAATGTCTGGTGCTGAACTGTAGGTTTGCTGATCATGTGAGCTCTATCCCAAGCTAACAACTGGACAACCCCAACCTATCCTTCACAATGGTCAAGATCAGTGTTGCCACATCCCCCCTTCATAATGCACTAGCGCATGGTTTCAACGGCTCCCAGGAAGGGTCACCACAGAGACCACTGCCAATTGCACTTATGCACAGAAAGGTAGATGAACACAAGTAATAACAAAAAAAAAGGATACCCTCTCTCACCATAGCCAACATTTAATTGAAAATATGCTCCTTTCAACTGGTAATCACTAGGCCTGGGTGGTAAATTTCATTCTGCTCGCGGAATTTGCGGAATTTGGGTAATTTTGCGTTCCGCAGAGAACGTGGAATTGGTCAAAATTCTGCGTTCCGCGGCCTCGCGGAATTTTTTGCTTGTACGCGTTATCAAAATGCGTGTTCGCAAGATATTATTTCCCCCAAAGCACGCAAACAGCGTTCGCGAACAGGAAAAAAGCATCGCGAACAAGCAATTCCGCGTGTCCGAAGAATTTCTGTTTCGCGGAGCTTTGTGTAGCGCGACTACGCAAATTCCACCCACCCCTAGTAATCACCGCCTTGGATTACTAAATCATATTCTCAGCACTGCCAACTCATCAGGTAACGTCCTCAATTTAAAATACTAGTGTCCCCACCAGTATGTCCATTAGTATGTCCATTCAGTGACTTTCCTTGAAGTACATAGTGTTCTCTGCATGATCAAAGAAGTACCGCTTACCCTGTAGAGCAACAATGCATAGGCGAGTCCGTGATCCTTCAGCTTCCTGGTCACCTCCACAAACGTCTTTCTTTTCATCTGGTTTGCAATACCATAATCCGGATAGAAGGAAACTCTGTTTCCATTGTAATCCACTGTATTGTGCTGGTAGGCCGCCACCAGAATCCACATCTTGTCCTTGTAACTCAGCATCTTAGCCATGATCATCTGCGGTGGCGCCCCGCGGCAGCAGTTTCTTGCCCAGTGTTCTGTGAGCCCTGTCCACCTGCACACCCTCCATGTGAGGCAAAATGGTGGGAAGCAATTTCTCCAAGTATTGTTCCATAGGGTGGGTCTCAGTCTCTTCTGGCAGGCCCAGTATGTGTACATTGCTCCGTCTTGCCCTGTCTTCGTGGTCCACCAGCTTGCTTTCCTGCCACTGCAGTCAATGCTCTTGATCCACAAGTTGACATGATTGGGACCCCACAATGCCTTCAGTGTCATCATCCCTGGTGCCAAGCTCCTTCATAAGATCTCTCATTGTGTCCTTGTCCTGGTGCAGCATCACCCCTGTGGTGCCCATCTCATCAATCTTTTCCCTGATTGTCTTCCAGGATTAGGTGCTTTAGTTCCAGTGAGGAGGGTGACTCTGTGTCCCCTAACTGGGATGGGTCCGCATGTGCAACGCTCATCGCTTTCTCGTCAAGCCTGTCTTCTATTGTATTTTGCTGTTTTAGGGCAGTCACTAGACCACTCTGAAGTATGGGCCGCATCCGTAGACCCAAACTCCCCCCCCCTCCCAGTAGGTGTAGGCCACTGCCCAAAGCACACCACCTCAATGTAACTGTGTCCATGGTGATCTTGGCTGTTTAGGACTGTTGCTCCACTCCGCGTAGCCTTCAATAGTCCTCAGGAGGCGATGTATGTCTGAATCTCACCTCGCAACATGGGGCAAGCTGAGTCTCTGCTGCTGCTGGAGGTGGAGAAGAAGGGGGGGCGGAAGAATGAGAGCACCCCCGCCACAGGACCTCTGCCAGAGCAGGTCAAGGGGAGAGAGTGCCCTGAGGGGGCTGACACACATTAACCCCACTGAGCACACTGGACCCCACATACTTCACAAACACTGTAGTCTCAGGCATGCATCTCACCTAGCTGGTTCGATTGTTGTTCTCCACCACCCCCAATCATGCAGCTGTCAAGGAAACACCAGAAGGGAGAGGCCTGTGATGCACCTTGCGGTCTCGCTCGGAGTGCACCAATGAAGTGCGTCCCCGAAAGTACTGCTGTCTGCGCTATCAAAGTACAAGTATTCCATTGCCACCGATGTGATTATTCAACTGCAGTCTCTGGCATCAGTCCCAGATGGTTGGGACTGCAGTGCCCGGCTCACCAGCCTCCAGATCGGTCCCTATGGGAGCCACAAACACCATGCTTTGTGACCTTCCAATTCAATCCTCGGGCCTGGAGCCACCCATATGGCCTCCCATTGTCCCCATCTGGTAAGAATTAACGTTCACCCCAGTGCCCACGATGAGGGACTGCTATGAGGAGCCCAGGAGTAAACCCAGCCAGCCGGAGCCGCTATGCCCAATCGCACAATCCGTAGCCCTACCTTCAATGGGAGCCATCCACCACTTGTCTCACAGATCCACTGGCATTCCTTGCCACAATCCAGGCCTGGAGGGACCCAGATGTCCTCCCTGCTAACCCCTCAGGTTGTCCCTGCTCTGCCAGCTCTCAGAGCTGCTGGTATGCACTCAAGGTCTGAGGGGGAGGGGTCTGAGGCCTGCGGGTCATCAGAGCAGCAAGGAGATTCAGTCGCTCAGGTGGCTTTCTTGGCTCCTCCCCAGTAGAAATTATTTCTTTGGGTTGGTAATAAATATTTATATTTTATTTACTATTCATATTTATTGACTGGTTGTGAGATTTGTACTGCAATAGGGTGGGAAGTATATTAAAGTATATATTTTATAATCTATGAACGTTGGAAAGTCTTTTAAAATATATATTTTATAATAATGTATGAAGTTAAGGAATTTACTACATTGGTAAATTAGATATTTATTAATTGTTTATGTATTTTATAGATAAAAATCAATCACAATAAAAACAAAATAAACATATATGAATCAAAATAAAATAGATGTCTAAAGCAACTATAATATTGAGTCCTTTTCTTCCATTAGTAGGCATATGTTCACTTGACTTAAAAGGTACATAAAACAATTTCTAAACTGACAGATTATAAATTAATAAAATTGAGTCATGGCTTCTGACATTGTCCTGTGTCCAAATTCAACATATATTTTGCATATAAAAGAATTACAAGCACAGCCCTTTTCAGCTAATGATAGGGAAATTTCTACTTCACTCAAAAAGTACATAAACGACATATATATGTCTATTGGTTGCTCAATTAAAAAGCGAAGACATGGCTTCTGAAATTGTCATGAGTTCTGTTTCAATAAATATTGGCCTAAGACAGGTCGTCTTAGGAAGGAAAGATGGGCATATGCAAGTTAAGGGTTCAATTGTTTCATCATATAGGTTACATAAACAACATAGTTTGGAATTGGACCTTGAGCAGCATCAAGTGCCTTCAAACCAATCAATAAAAGTATAAGGCCTGATTACAAGTTTCGTGCACCTGGCTCAACGCTGGCGCCGCTGCACCAATCCCGCGCAAGGACCACTGACCATATCACGAGTTGGACGTGTGTTACACAAGTTTAACTTGTGATACGGTCGGCGGTCCTTTGTGTTTCCCATGGTGGTGCCTGGAAAACAGGCACTGCAATGGGATTGGCAAAAAAGTTCCATGCCGTGCTGGAACTTTATGGGACTACAGACAGGGTGGCACATGTTGTGCCCCCCTGAATGTATTCCCATGGTGGGGCTGGGCCTGTGGGGCCCCCTTTGTTCCTCCACCACCAGCCTGTTAATGGCGGGGCTCCCGCCATGAAATTCTGGTGGTGAACTAACTTGTAATATGCTGAGAGGGACTGCACCAGTCCCCGCTCAGCATATTGCGTTGTGGCGCAGCTGCGCCACTGCCAGGGAACAACTGTTCCCTGGTGCAACTGGTGGTACACCGCTGATGCGACTTTAACAGTTGGACTTGTAATCAGGCCCATTGTATACACAGGAAAAATGAATTTCTTACTGTGGCAGTTAAATTAGCATTAAGCTAGTTCCGGTGTTTCATATAAGAGGCTTGAGTGCAACTGGAAAGCTTATATTCTAGTGAACACCTTAAATCCCATATGTTGGCTTCTTTTATTATAATTGTTTTTAAAACTAATTTATGTACTGGTGATAAATTAGTCAATAGCTCTAAAGATGGTAATTAAAATTCACTGATTGTTGTGCTGATATTTTTTCTTATAGGCAAAACAGAAGCATAAACAAAAACACTTGCCTGTATAACAGTGATTTTGAAGAGATTTGGTTAGCACCAGCACCGGCAAGTGGTAATTAATCAGCTGACTTTTATAAAAAGACAATAAATAGTAAGGCTATGAACAGTTTTAGAGTGAACAGATTGCATGAAATCACATCATGCTTTGAGATCTACTGAATTGGTAAAGCTGACCGTCTGCAAAGTAGAATGGGAACAACTTTACATGTAAATATTTTCAGTGAAGGAGCCCTGGCTTGATCACCATATCCATTAGAAAGTCTTTCAATTGCTAAGATTATTTCACTGCATCTGTGTTTAAGACTAGCAAATTGTAGACCCCTGTATGTTCTGGAATCAATAATTAGGCCCAGATAAGTGTAATTCTGACTTGTTTAGGATACCGAGTGTTAATCTTTCACGAAAAGCAAGGTCTTTACAGCCACCACACATGACCTTTGTTTTTGCAGTATTTATCACCAGACTATTTTGATTGTTTTATTGATCAGGTCTGCATGATTGATGTTGAAGTCCAATCTGGGTCATTTATAATATAACTAAATCAGTCAGAGTAAACTAAATCACTCACTGTCTTGCCTTCCAGTTTCCGAGCAAGGCCTTAAACATAGTCTTAAGCATCTGGAAGATCTTCTATAAAAAGTGAAAATAAAAGAGGGTCTAAGATACTGCCCTGTTTCAGACCATTGGCTGTGTTAATCCTGGGAGAAGGAGTCTATCACAGGATAGTGGTATCTACATCCAGGTGTTCATTTACAATTCTGTCAAGAAGTGTAATAGTACATTATTGATTCCCCCAGCATTTCAGTTTGGACCATAGGTGGATCCTGTCTAATTTGCCAAAAGCAGATGAATAATTGACAATGCAGAGAAAGAGTTTACCCCTATTTAAATGATGGGTGTGATTGAGCAGCAAATTTAATACCATAATATTGCTAACAGTGGAGAAACCCGAACAGTTAGCTTCAACAGTTCTTTTTCATGTGCTCATTCAGATAACCTGGCCAATAAAAATTTAGCAACCAATTTGCTATAAAAGTCCATTTGTATGATTAATCAATAATAATTTGGGGTCAGAAATCTGTCCTTGTTTATAGAATGGTTGCAGAATAGATCCCTTCAAAGAATCAGGAATTGACAATTAAACCACAATTAAAAAAGATACTTAACATACCATTGCATAAAGTTGGGTTGTCTTTAAGTACAGCAATCAGAACACCATTTTGATGTCAGGGCCCTAGACGAATGACTGGTACTTTTCAATGCTAAGACTTTGTTCTCAGCTATTGATTAATGATTATTGACCCATGGAGGACAAATAAAATTGTAAGTTTGGTGAACAGTATGCAGGTTTGTTATAAAGGGCTCGCAGACTTCAAATGTGATATTGTAAGTGTAACTGCACCTTTGTTGTTTGTTGTTTATGTCACGGACTTGCTGTGTATACTCAGGTTTTATTTTCCTCAGAAAGGTGTCTTGAATTAGTGATGTTGGTGATTTTAGAAGGCTGAGCAATTTGTTACAATATATCCATTTAGCATCAGCAATTGGTCAATCAAAGTGTGTACCTAATGCACAATTGACCAAAGTAATAAGGCTGCTACTAAGTCTACTACTTGAGGTCTTAGTAGCAAGGGCCTTCAATGTAACATAGTTGTGAATGAAAAGTTGTATAGATGCCATGATTGTGGGAAGCATGTAATGGGAAAGGTGTTTCGGAATTGGTTCATTTTTTCACCCACATATTTTATTTGTCTCTCTATTCCAGTGGTGTTATAGGGAAGATTCTAAGAGAGGGGTTTAGCAGAGTGGCAACCAGTGTCGACTCAGCAGAACTCTTGCCTACATCTAGAGTAGAGGTAAATAGTGAGCGTGTTTTCAAATTCACAATGATTGGCGGGGTGTGATGATGTGTTATGATATCACTTCTGGAATTCTCGTGGTGGCTCGCTGTGGGAATTCCATGAAGTGACAGTTACTCTGAATTCGTCGTTGGATGGGGTCGTGTTATTAAACTCGGATAAAATCCTTACCTTCTTTGGTGTGTCATCATTTCCTCGGGACATCACATTCGGCGACGAGGATGGGATGCTGTTCTGGATTCTCACACCCCAACAAGACGTTGTGCTGAAGTCATCTAGTTCCTGGTTGTGGAGCCAGGGATCTCTCAAGGGAAGCGTGCTGAAGTCACCCGGTTACTTCTCAAAGCGGAGTTTGTCGCGTCAGGCGAGCTGCTTGTGGAGCCAGGGTTACCTCAAGGAAAGCGCATTGTGAGCCTCGCTGTGTAGCTTTGAGGTTTCGACGACTGGGTTGCGCTCCGTGGATATTCAGCTACCGGAAGCGGCGATCGCTTCCTAAACACACGGACGTCTATTGAGTATGTCGGAGTTGCGGGTGGCTTTTGGCATTCCCCTGCCTTCAGGTACGTTGTGTTTTGATTCATAGGCTCGGAGGAACGTCTGACGCCCTCTAGCCTGTTTACTTTTCCACGTCGGAAGGAACGACTAGTCCCCCTCCGAAGTGTGTTTCTATGCGTCTGTGCTGCGCGCATGCTTGTTAGTGGCTAGAGCATGCACATGATTTCCCAGAAGACAACAACTAGAACGTCAAGGGAGATAAACTCCGTTTGTTTTTGCTTGTTTCTGGCTCGTTTGAAATACTGTGAACTGACATTTAGAGGTTTCATAATTTTTTTTGTTTGAAGTCACTATCTGCTTAAGTCATTGGAACTTTAAAATTATAATAACACCTAGAAATTTTAGTTGATGTGTTATCACTAAGCGTAACTTTAGTGTTTTTGCTTATTATTAATCCTGTAATGACAATTTCTCAATTTCACTGTATTGAGCGTTTAAGAACTTATGTGTATGCTGTATAGTTTTTATAGTATAGATTTAAATATTTAATTGCTCATCATTTAAATTTTCGAAAATGCAGAATGTCACTTCTGTTCCATTCTTTCTTCCTTCCCCTGGTGATCCCTCATAGAGTGGTCCAAATGGAAAAAGGTTTTTTCGAACTATGCACATGTTTGTGGCACTAATCTTAGCGCAGAGAGGAAACATGCACTATTGTTGCACTGTCTAGGGGCAGAGGGACAAGATGTATTGGAGAATTTACCTGATCTTCCCAGTAATTTGGCACGTGATTTAAATGAATATGAAATTTCCATTACAAAGTTGGATCATCACTATTTACCACGCGTTAGTACAATTTTAGAAAGATATCATTTTGGATTGAGATGTCAAGGGAAAGATGAGTCAGTCGAGGATTACAGAACTTCTTTGAGGAAGTTAACCTCCAAGTGTAAATTTGGTGGTATGTTAGACGAGAGAATTAGAGATCAATTTCTTCTTCGTTGTAATAGTAATAAAATTAGAGAGGAACTTTGGATGAAAGATGACCCCCCACTGGAAGAAGTAATTATTGTAGCAAAACAGGTTGAACACATGTTGAAATGTGTAAGTGAACTTCGAATAGGAAAATAAGTTGATATGTCTAATCCTACACAGAAAGAGAATTCTGCTGAAGTTCAGGTAGTAAAATCTAGTGGAGTCAAAACCCAAAATGAGTCTAACATTAAACAAACAGTTGATGTAAAAGGAGCCAGAAGTAAAGATTATAGTCTTAATGTCACATGCTTCAGATGTGGTTATACTGGACATCGAGCTAATGATAAATCTTGTCCAGCTTTGTTGCAATCCTGCAACTTTTGCGGGTTGAGAGGACATTTTAGTAAATGCTGCAGGAATCGTAGTAAGAAGAATTATAAGACCCGAGACAAAGAGTCCTGTCAAGAGATATTGTTACAGATTAATCGGGATTGTAAAGTTTTCCCATCTGAGATGGTTAGTATTGATGGGAGGGTGACCAGGATGAAGTTTGACTCGTTTTCTCGTATTACTATTATCTGGAAACAGACTCTGGCGAGTTTGTTTCCTGGTAATAAGTCTCTCCTTGAAATGGATATTAAACCTGGGGGGTATGGAGGAAGCAAGATTGACATGATGGGTTATTTCACTGCCAGGATAGGTGTATGTGAAAAGGTAACATCTGGCAAAGTCTACGTTTCCTGTAAGGGTGATGATCTGTTGGGTTGGGCTCACCAAAAGGAGTTGGGTGTTAGCTTACATCTGAACAAAATTCCACAGGTACAAGTTGATCATGTTGAACATGATAACAACAAATTTGTCAATGAATTTAGTGTTTTGTTTCAGAATAAACTTGGGAATCTTCTTGGTTATAAACACAAAATCAGACTCAAAGACAATGCTGTTCCTGTAGTAGCCAAGGTGAGAAGGATTCCCATTCATCTTCAAACTCCAGTTGAGAATGAACTTAAGAAATTGGTAGATTGTGGAGTTATTGAAGAGGTTGAAGCTACAAATTGGTTGGCTCCCATTGTCGTCGCACGCAAAGGGAATGGCGACATTCGTCTATGTGTGGACTTGAGGGCGCTAAACAAGGAGGTTGTGGTTGATAAATTTCCACTTCCAAACATTGAAGAGATGATCACTACGTTTGCGGATGCCAAAATCTTCAGTACACTAGATCTGATGTCAGCGTATCATCAAGTTGAACTATATGAGAGTTCTCAAGACTTGACGGCCTTTACGACTCCTTTTGGTATTTTTCGTTTCAAAAGAATGCCTTTTAGATTAATTTCTGCTGCTGCAGTTTTTCAGAGAGCGATGAACATGATACTTAAAGGTCACCTGGTGTGAAATGTTACCAGGATGACATCATCATTTTTGCACAAAGTGATATTGAACATGACCTACGTGTTCGTCAAGTTCTACAAAGACTTCAAGACTCTGGTCTTACACTTAAAGCTGAAAAGTGCAAGTTTGGAGTTAAAGAAGTAGGCTATCTAGGGTACAAAATTACCGCTTCAGGAATTCAGCCTAAAGAGGAGTTGATTGACACCATCAAATCTTTGAAAGATCCTACAACAAAAGAGGAACTCTCATCCTTTTTGGGGATGGTAGAATATTACAGTCGTTTTATAAAAGATTTTGCAAGCAAAACATTCCACATGAGAAAATTGTTAAAGAAGGACACAGAATTTACTTGGAGTAACGAATGTAGTCAAGAGTTTAGGAATGTGAAACTAGATCTAAACAATGCTCCTTCATTGCAATCTTTCCAAGCGTCTTATGACACGAAAGTTGTGTGTGATGCAAGTGGGAAAGAATTGGGTGCGTTACTAATTCAGACTAAGAATGGTAAAGAAAATTTGATTGCGTGCATCTCAAGAACTCTTAGAGACTCTGAACGGAATTATTCTGTAATTGAACGGGAGTCATTAGCTGTTTTTTGGTCTATCATGAGATTCAAACAATTTCTTTGGGGCATCAAATTTTCTGTTGAGTCAGATCATAAACCTTTGGTAGAGGTTTTTGCAAAGAAAGGTCTTGATTCTATTTCTTCACGCATAAGAAGATGGGTTGTAGGGTTACAAGATTTTTCCTTCAGTTTTCAATATGTTCCTGGGGCTAGAAATTTTTCAGCGGATTGTTTATCCAGACTTGTGGATTTAGATTGTACTCAGTCTGATTGTTGTGAAGATCTCAATATGGAAGAGAGTGTCAGTGTGTGTGAAGTTACTGAAGGATCTGTGAGTGAGGTGGAGTGGTTGGAAGAAATGGTTAAGGACACTACTTTAGTCAAGATTAGGGATATTGTTGCCTCTGGTACAACAGGTAATTCTCAATTTAAAGAGTTTTCTGGTTGTTGGGAGAATATTTGGAACAAACTAGCTGTTGATAGAGGGTTTTTATTGAGAGGCACTAGATGAATCCCACCTGAAGGTTTAAGGAATTTTTTTTTAGATTAGCTCACGAAGGACACATGGGCATTGTTAAAACGAAAGGAAGGCTTCGTAGAGATCTTCGGTGGCCTACACTTGATCATGATGTGGAGTGTTTGATTAGAGGTTGTATTGAATGTTCTGTCTCTGATAAAGGTATCAGGACCAGTCAACCTCCCATGGTTTGTAGGTCTTTACCTAAATATCCTTGGGAAGAAGTTGCAATGGATATACTTGGACCCATTAGGGGTGAACATTCCACACCTTATGTTATTGTACTCTTGGATTTGTATTCTAGATGGGTTGTGGTTTCATGTGTACAGGATATTTCTTCCTCAACAATTATTAAGTTTCTTGAGAACATATTTTTGAGAGAAAGTTTTCCTAGATATCTTCTCACGGATAATGGAGTACAGTTTTGCTCTCATGAAACAGAGTTGTTCTTGGAAAGGTGTAGTATTATTCATAAAAAAATCAACTTTATATCATCCTCAGACTAATGGCGGCATTGAAAGGGTTGTTAAAACTCTGAAGGGAGGAATTCAGTTAGCCAGAGTGAATGGTTAAGACTGGAGAAAAGAATTATCCAGAAGACTTCAGGGATATAGATTCTCTCCCCATAGCTCTACTGGGAAACTGCCTTTTGAATTATTCAAAGGTAGAGCACCTTCCACCTTGGTGTGCCCTGGATGGATGAATTGGAGTAAAGGTTGTGTGGATAATTCCCCTGGTCAGTGGAGGGAGAAAGAGTTAACTTCTCAATGTAAAAGAAAGGATGATTTTGACCTCCGCAAGCATGTGAGAGAGGTCGTGGTTGATGTTGGTGATTTTGTGAAGATCAGAGCTCCCAAGGGATGTGCAGATTGGTCTAAGTTCACCAAAGAATTACAAGTTATCAAATGCTTTAACAATGCTGTTAAGACTCATGATGGCCGCATTTGGAACAACAATAGAGTATCAGTTACACACAAGATATCTAATCCTGTTGTTCTTTCAAAATCAAGATCTTTTCCAGTTGCTAGCGGTTCTTCTAGTTCTTTTTTGTATAATCCCAGTGGAAGAACATCATCTGTACATAGACGCAGTGTCAGGGTGACCAAGAGACCTGCTTTTCTTAAAGATTTTGTAGTTTGAGCTGATCTTTTCATTTATTTCTTTTGCTGTTATTTAAATTCCATTTGCATTTCTTTGTATATTAAGGGAGAAGTGTGATGATGTGTTATGATGTCACTTCTGGAATTCTCGTGGTGGCTCACTGTGGGAATTCCATGAAGTGACAGTTACTCTGAATTCGTCGTTGGATGGGGTTGTGTTATTAAACTCGGCTAAAATCCTTACCTTCTTTGGTGTGTCATCATTTCCTCGGGACATCCCACGGGGCCATTGTTAATACCCACAAATCAAATAGTTTGACCAACTCTGGGAGCACTAAGCACAAAGTGGTCAAATCTATTGGGGAGTGTAGGGTCTGGACCCTTAACATTCATGAAAAGATCTCCCTCTTTCATAGGAGTTTTTAATGTTACTGGCATTTGCTTACTGAGGGTAGTTTATTTGGTCTACAACCAAAGGATATTCGATTTTGTGGACCTTTTTTTACTCTGATTCCCATAAATAAAAGAACAGAATATTTCTCCCATATGTTGTCTACACTGTGTGGGATGACCATGATAATCATTAGGTGAAGACTAATTTGTTATGAAATTTATCCTTAATAGATCATTTGATTTTAAAGCTTTCTATTCAGCATACGAGGACTGCAGTTTTGTGGCAGTAAATGTTTTTAGAACATCATGTAGTCTTTCAGATGAATACAGAGGAGTTTAGTTAATTTTAGTGTTGACCTAGTCCTAGGCAACACTCATTTTAAAGGATGGAGCTTTTAGATGCAGATTACTCCAGTTAAGTAGTTGTTCATTCTGACTGGTGGAGGGTTTGGGATTGATTTTTCAATTGAGCAGATTACCAGAGTTAGGGCTGTGAGTTGTTAATACCAGCAACATATACTGCATTGTCTCAATTTTTCTAAGCCTGAAGATGTTTTGTCAAGAGGCTTTCCTTGCCAAAAAGTATTTTTGGATCATGTTTTCTGGTTCCCCAGTCCAGATCCAGATTGATGACAGATTTTGAGACATTATCCATGGGTACCATTCAAATTAGAATGAGGCATGCTGGGGTCACTGCTGTTTTTTTCTATTCTACTGATTGATGAATTCATCATGGCTACTGTAGAATTAGCTGGCAAGATGATATTATTAGAGGAGTTCTATAATTTACTGGTCATCGCAGACTCTATGTGGACGACAGCTTTGGCATTGTCACCCTCATCATGTTAAAAACTGGATATGTCCCTTCCTTGGGGAGGAAGTAAATTGATTCTAAGAAAAATAAGATTTAACCTTGTCATTCTTCCTTTGTTTGTTAAGTTTCCTATGCTTTTTTAATCTGAGTTCTTTTATATATGGTCAAAAGGGAATGGCCTCTGTTTTTTCATCTTGAGACGATGCTTGTGCTTCAGGTACCAGTTTCTGATGACTATCCTTGTCAGTCGTTTTGAGAATTGAATTGGAACTTGAAAGAGTAATGCTCCTCTCTATATTATTCACCATCAATAAACTTGATTGTGATGAGGTTTAACCAGTGGTGATAAATGCTCAGATTTTAAATTTGTAAATTCTTTGGTTATTGAAACTTGTTGTGGGTCTATTCTTTCAACAGCTGTTAAATGTTTTTCTAAGTTATTTAACATAGAACAGATTGTGATCAGGAGACGCCATACTTTATCAATTAAACTGTCAATGCGAAAGCTGGTGCCGTCTTCTATATGTAACATTTTTATTTAGCATTGTTGCTTGATTTAAGACAGCATTTACAGTTTCTGAACTTAAAGCTAAGATCTTTAGGAAAGACACTAGACCATTTTTGAAAAAGTGGCAGAAAAAGTACCCATAACAGTCAGAATTGGAACTATTGAACAGGAAGTAATGTAGGAATTAAATCTGGGGAACTAGTATCTCCTATCTTAGATTCAATGCCGCTAATCCTGGCATAGAAGTTAGCACTTCAAGTTCAACTAAGATTGTTGAATTCTTGATGGAGTCATTCACAATAAAATCAGTAGCTAGGTTGATAGGGTTGGCAGAAAGATTTAAAAGGATTTAATTAAGTTCATCATCATGATGTTCACTCCCCCCATAATGATTTTCTGAGTGAGACTGCTGATAATCCTGTACTAAATAGCTGATAGGCAAATGTATAGAATCCCACTTCTCAATGTTATAACCATCCATCACGGTATCATCTTCACTGTAAACAACAGACCATTAAATCCTGCTTTTCCAGCATGTCTAACAAGTGTATCACACCATTGGTACCTAGACCCATTGGGCCAAATATGCAAGAATCTACCATATTAAAGAGTCACACCATTGTTACTATGCAGGAGGAACATGCTAACTTTGAATTTGCACATCTAAATGTCCTTGTTGGTGGCAGAATGTACTTAGGGATGACATATTAACTGAGCTCCTTGCCTTTGAGTTAAAGGAAGATGGCGGAGTAGCGGCGCCAGCCTGAGGACGGTAAAACTGCCAACAAGGAAAAAGACAAAGAGAAGAATGACATAAAGAAGGAAACGGTGCTGAGACTTCATTAATCGGTGAGCAGAGCCATCTGTTGTTCCTCTTCTGATGCCGTCCTGACTCACGCTGATACTGTTGGGCCCACCTGTTCTAGTTCCAGGGCTGAGCTTGGGATAGGGGCACAGCTAGGCAAGCCAATTTTGAAATTGACCTGACTGGCAGCGTGACTGTATTGCGCGCAGCGTTCTTAATGGCAACAGTGTAATTGTTTGTCCAGGATTTTTAAAGTTCCCGTTTTGGTATTTACTTTTAATTTTATTTTTTGGTTCCCCTGTTTTAAACTGCTGGCCCCTTACCTGCACTCTAATCGTGTAAAACTCACTGCTCTTTTAGCGAGTCCTTGCTACATAATCACTCCCACGGTGGACATATTGGTGGGGAGAGAAGGACGCCTGGCGGCGCCATCTTTGTTGCTGGTCTAGTCGTCAGAAGGACGATAGACAGCTACTTAAGGCGGGTAAAATCAGTGGTCAAGTCTTGACCTGACTGGCAGCGTGACTGTATTGTGCGCAGCGTTCTTAATGGCAACAGTGTAATTGTTTGTCCAGGATTTTTAAAGTTCCCGTTTTGGTATTTATTTTTAATTTTATTTTTTGGTTCCCCTGTTTTAAACTGCTGGCCCCTTACCTGCACTCTAATCGTGTAAAACTCACTGCTCTTTTAGCGGGTCCTTGCTACATAATCACTCCCATGGTGGACATATTAGTGGGGAGAGAAGGAGGCCTGGCGGCGCCATCTTTGTTGCTGGTCTACTCGTCAGAAGGACGATAGACAGCTACTTAAGGCGGTCATGCTGACGCGCAGCAGGCACGCGCAGCGGGTTCGCCGGATTTTCGCCGGAGTTACGCCTGAGTTCAGCCCGTCTGCGCCCGTCTGCGCTCGGCCGGGCTTAGGGGCGTGGTCTGCTGCTCCGAGAAAGGTATTTTCCACCAGAGATTTACACTGTATAGATAATGGTATTCAGAAGCTAGACCCCATTATTACAATGAGGCTAGAGGATATGAATATCCTTCGACCACCCAGGGGGAAGTCAGGGACTGTCCCGCCTTCTTTGAAGTTGACTAGTTTGAATACAAGGTCACTTCATAAGCACTGTCTTGAAATTTTTATTCTTCTTCAAGACGAGAACATTGATGTGCTGACTCTTACGGAGACATGACTGGGCGATGACTCCTTGCCTGATATTATAGCCACCCTTCCCAATGAATATGATGTGGTATGGTACAACCGTACCGATAACGCTCGTGGTGGGGGGGTAGCTATCTTCTATAAAAAGTACTTAAAGGTCGTTAAAATAGTGGCCGAATCTGTAGATCTATCTGATATTCTTGGTGTGAAGATTACTTTGAATAACTCATGCCTCGTGATTCTTACAGTCTACCGTCCTCCAAATTCCACACCAGTATTTAATGATTTATTTGCCCCTATTATGTCTGATTTATGTACAAGATATCAAAAAATCGTGGTAACGGGGGACTTTAACATGCATTGGGATAAAGCCCATAAGGATCCGGCAACTCGACACTTGGAGAATACTATGTCTTCACTTGGTATTAAACAGCTCGTAGATGCCCCCACACATATCAAGGGGCATACTTTGGATCTTATTTGGACCTCAGACCCAAAGGTTATCCTTGTGGACATTCTACCCTGTGTCTGGTCGGATCATTATCTGGTGAACTGTGAGATTCCCATTGTAGGCTTCTTGGCTCAAAATCAATTAAATTTGAGGAAAGTTTGTCAGTGGATAAAAGTTGATACACAATCCTTGACTAGTACTCTTCCTGATCAGGCCCAATCACTGGCCTCTAGTGGAGATTTAGATCAGGATTATAGGGATATAATGCGAATTTTGAGCCAGGCGATTGATCAGATAGTACCCGAAAAGTTACAAAAAGTAAAAAGAGTAGGAAAAGGGGCTCCATGGTTCACTCCGTGGCTGAGGGGCTATAAAAAGAAGCTCCGCCATCTAGAAAGGAATTGGAGGAAAACAAAAGATGGCGTAGATCGGGAATCGTATAAAACCTCACTCAACTCATATAAAAAGTTGATCGTAGCTACAAAAGCAGATTTTTACGAAAACCGCATAAAGCAGTCGGAGAATATTCAGAAAGAAACATTTAAAATTCTGACAGAGTTGAGTAAAAAAACAGAAACGACTGAAACCACAATAAACGTTGATAATTTTCAACGTTTTTTTTTGGAGAAGGTTGGGACTATTCTTTCCGAGATTGAGCATAGTACTCTGAATGGTTCGCTTCCAGTACAGGAAGTTCAAACCTCTGTGGAAGTTTCCATATCAAGGTTCCCTGAGATAGATCCCCTGGAGCTTGAGCAGCTCATGAGTAGAACCAAATCAGGTTCCCCGGCGGACCCGTGCCCCCTAGGGTCTTTCGCCTGGCATGTCCTATCTTAGAAGATCATATTATCTCCCTTCTCAATAGTTCAATGGAGACTGGTTATTTACCATCGAGTCTTAAGGAGGCCCGAGTTAAACCTCTGTTAAAAAAAACAGGAGCCGATTTGACCATTTTGAAAAATTATAGGCCAATATCCCAATTACCTTTCTTGTCCAAGGTTTTGGAGCAACATGTGCTGAAGTCCCTTTCTTTATTCCTGGAGTCACACCATCTACTCCAGGAGCGCCAGGCAGGATTTTGTGCACATCACAGCACCGAGTTGGTGATGCTCTCGGTGCTGGATGAGCTTAGAGGCATGGCTGATAGTAAGAAACCAAGCGCCCTGATACTTTTAGATCTATCAGCGGCGTTTGATACTGTCAGCCATTCCCTGTTATTGGACAGATTGACCTCTTTTGGGGTAAGGGGCTCCAGTCCTTCTTGACGAGTAGGTCGCAGAGGATCCAACTGGGGGATTGTATTTCCGATATAGGCATTTTGGAGTGCGGAGTCCCTCAAGGCTCTGCATTGTCTCCACTGCTGTTCAATCTTTACCTACAACCGTTGATTGCATCTCTTGCGAATATGGGTTGTGGTGTGTTTAATTATGCTGATGATACCCAGTTGCTACTGAGTATTGATAATACGGCCCGGGCACAAACTAATGCCCAGAACATTCTTAGACATACGGTGGGCTGGATGACTGCAAACCAGCTGAAGATAAACCCGGACAAAACGGAGGTTCTGGTGGTTTCCACCTTAGCTTCACCTTGGAGTGACCTATATTGGCCCCAGGAACTAGGCCCTACACCGACACCGTGTGATAAAGTAAAAAGTCTTGGTATCAAGATTGACAATGAGTTGTCAATGGCCAGTCAGATCGCTTCCGTAGTAGGGATGTGTACTGGGTTGATTAGACTGCTGCGTAAACTAGTTCCCCTTCTTTCTCTCTCCATGCTTCGAATTGTTGTCTCTGCTACGATTATATCGAGGCTGGATTACGGAAATTCTCTCTATTTAGGTCTGCCTAAAACCTTGACTAATAGACTGCAGGTTGTCCTGAATGATGCGGCACGATTAATCTTCAGGCTTCTCCTTTACTGCTCAAGCTACACTGGCTTCCTATAGAGCAGAGAGCGGAGTTTAAGAGCTTATGTACGGTCCATAAAGCAATCTATGGACAGGCCCCTGTCTATATTAAAGAGCGCTTGAAAGTTTATAAGCCTAAACGAACTCTTAGGTCCTCTGATTCTCAGCTTTTGGTTTGCCCCCGATATAAGCTAGCAACCAAAGGTGGGAGATCCTTCTCAGTTCTGGTTCCACAGATATGGAATAAACTTCCAGAACCACTTCGGAGAGAAGTAAATCTCCTGCGTTTTAGGAAACAGTTAAAAACGCTTCTATTTAGGGAGACTTTTTGTTCATCCAATTAGCTGCACTGAATGCCTTTCTTTCCGCCTTTCATACGCTCTGCATTATTTCTGTTTGTCGTCGGTCTTGAGCGCCTAGAGACCTGTAGGTGAGTTGGCGCTATATAAACCGAAGTTAACAATAACAATTACTTCAATCCGGGAGAGCAACCGAACTGCTTCGGTCATGTGGTTCGGAAAACTCCATTCCGGGTGTTGTCATGGCCGAAGTGCTGAATGCTGCAATTCTAGATGTCATAAGTAGTGAGGCCTGTCTGGTCAGTGCTAGGGCCACGCCTGCCGCTACGTGTCATCTATCTTCACTTCAGGAAACTGGAAAAGTTTTCAATTCAGCTAACTCAGTAACTTGCCTGGCTGATCATTCTGTGTCAGTGAAAGACAGTTTACAGAATAAAATAATGGACAGTTCTTCAACAACTATGGTTCGACCTACTGTACAAAATGATCTAACTGTGCAGGAATGTAAGGATCCTGCGGCGATTCCCAATCAGGCAATTGTGGGGGAAAGCCCCCAGAAGGGGCACAACAGGGAAAACTGCAGGGAAAATTACAGCAGTTCCGGAGTCATCAGTGATCTACAGTCGGAGCAATCCGAGCAAGCAGGGCGACAGGTCCATAACTGTACCAACTTATCTGCTGATACTGATACTGTTTTCGATGCTGGGACAATTGGTCATTGGAATACTTCGACAGCTCCTGATATAGGATGGTTTAACTCGGCCCAAAGCTGGGAGGACGTCCGAGATAACAGTGACAGTGCCACCGATGGGGATACGGTCAGAAAAACGAAAATTAACAGCCCCAAAATCACCAAGATATGTAAAGGCGGCAAAAGTGGGAAAAACCGAGGGGGGGGGGCCGTGGCGGTGGTGTAAAGCAACAAGTGATTGATACAATGGGACATTTAAAGGAGGCTTTAATCAATACTTCTAAACCTGGTCCTGGGGTCAGCCCACTACGGAAGTGGGTATCCTCAAAAGGAGAAGTTAAAAACATTATTGACAGGCTTTCTAAGGCTAGCAGTACAGCAACTACTCCTACGAAAATACTGGAGGAGGCTAGCGCCGGTATTAACCAAGCAGATGGTGGGGGAATAAAACCTGTGCCTCCCGTCAGTGGTAGTCCCCGAATGCCCCCGGTTTTTCCCCCAGTAATCAACTCTATAGTGCCACCAATACCGTCAACGGCGTTCGGACCTGGCTCAACTGCTCCTATTGTCTGCAATCCGGCGCAGACAGAAGAAGAACCATCACTTTCAGCATAATGCAAGCCTTATGCGCCCAGAGAACAGAGGCTCAGGTATACTTCAAACAGGCGAATGACGATAGCAAGGAGATCAAGCTGGCCTTGATAGAGGTAATGTCAAAAGTCAGCTTGCTATCCTCTGAAGGGACAGACCTACAGCAACGAGTTGCCGCAGTCGAGGAATCTAATTTATATACAGCCAATCAGGTTAAGATACAGGACTCTCAAATATTGCTAATGCAGTCTAAGATCGAGGACCTCGAAATAGACAGAGGCGTCAGAACTTACTGATCTTTGTTATTCTGGAAGGGAGGGTGGGCAGCGATCCATGGACTTTAATCATCAAACTCATGCAGGAGGCCTTCCCGGATCTTGGGGACTGGGACATGGACACGCAAGTACAACGCACACACCGATTACCATTATCAATCTCCCAAGGAAATCGTGCTAAACCTAACTTTGCTAGACCTATTCTTGTTTGCTTCTGTAATTTTTTGTTATGCCAAGCTATATACTTTAAGGCACGCCCATCATCTCCAGTTGGGGTAGACACAATGTCCATCGTTGTGCGGTCTGTAAGGTAACTATGGATAAACGATGGAAGCTTCGTCAGTTGATGGAGCCCATCAAAAATGTCTGCTCACAAGTGTTCCTACAAGAGCCTGCTCGTCTGAAGATTGTAAAAGATGGACATCAGCACTTTTTCTTTGATGAGCAGGACGCTAAACAAGCTCTTTCAAGATGGTAAGCAACCGGCAAGGACTACTATGAGAAGAGTCGGGGTCTTTTTTTCCCTTTCATACCTTTTTTTCTTTCTTCGAAAACTCCCCTCCCTCTTTTTTTTTTCGGATATATTATCTTAAATTTATAATGTTAAACAACTCTGAAAAGTGGTTGCTGTCTTGCTAGATATATGATACTAAGACATATTGGCGGGTTGTGCTGGGTTGGCTTGGGTGAGCGGGGCACAGGGTGTTGGTTGGGGGATCGTGGGGCGTCCTCAGCATACTGTCATTATGGGACAGCCAAGAAGGGGGCGATTCCTTTTCGTAGGTACTGGGGTGGTAGAGGGGGGAAGGAGGCAGGGGTGTGGGGGTCAGGGAGAGGGGGGATTTAAAAAGTCACAGTTTCGCAGATTTCACATGGGCAGAATATCGGCGGGAAGGACGTGCATCGGGGACGACAACGGGATCAGGCTTATTTGTATTAACCAATGTCTGAACTTAAATGTATGTGCTGGAACATAGCCGGGCTTAACCAAGCTAATAAGCGACAGTTAGTTGCAGAATAGCTACATATATTTAAGCCGCACATACTGGGATTAGCGGAAACGCATATTGCTTATAAAGACAGAGCATTGTTAAAGCAGTTAGGGTATGATGTTATTGTCTGCACATCACAAACTATCTCTATTCGGGGGTTGGCTCTTCTGAAATCTAAGAGATGTGGGGCTATTATCCTTTGATCTATGGCCGACTCTAAAGGGAGATGGGCTATCTCGCAGATGATAATTTCAGGGCGTATGTTTACAATTTGCATGGTATACGGTCCGCATATCGATTGCCCGGATGTCAGCTCTCAGTTAACTTCCGAGCTCCTCGAGTGGCCTGGTGAAAAGATTGTGATGGGAGATTTTAATTGCATTTTGGACAGGAAAATTGATACTACTAATATTGCTGCACGGGTCAGAATGTGAAGAAGCAGGACCGCAGTTTTAGAACTCCTCCATCTCCTTCAGGTAGAGGACTCGTGGAGAAGGTTATTTCCAAAGATACCGGGCTTTACTTTCTATTCCATGCTGTATAAACAGTATTCAAGGATAGACATGATATTTGCTGGCAGGGCTATCTTAGAGAATGCGCTTGTTATGGTATGCCCCAAAATATTATCCGATCACAACCTGGTCATGTTAACTATGCAGCTGCAGTATTACTCCCATGAACCCGCTAGGGAATTTACTTTTCCTAGGCACCTTCTCAATAACTCGGATTATCTTGATTTCTTAAAAACTATATTAGAAGAGTATATAGACAACAACTGGGGTACGGCTGCTATCGCAGTAGTTTGGGATTGTCTTAAAGCATGTGTCAGAGGCGCCACGCTCCAATATGTTCTTAAACAAAATCGACATGGCTCTTCTAACTTGGAGCAAGAACAAAAGCGCTGTGTAGATCTTGAGCGTTTACATGCAACAGCCATTGTCTCTAAAGATCCCGCCGAACAAGTGACTTACCAGCAGGTTATAGAGGCTAAAGCCAAGATTTTGAGAACATTACGGGACAAAGCCGCTCGTAGCAATCACAAATTGCGAACAAACCAGTATGAATATGGCGAGAAAGTGGGTCAACTACTGGCTAATCCAATCGCGGGTCGAAGGGCTAAATCATTTGTCAAAACAATTAAAGGGGTAGATGGTCTGACTTATACAAGATCCATAGATATTTTAGAACAATTTTGGTTATTCTATGCTGACCTCTAGGGTGATTCTGGTCACTTCAATCAGCAAGCCACTTCGGACTATATTCAGGAGTGTGCTATGCTGGTTTTGGACCCTCTTTATCTCGGGCTTCTCCAAAACAATATTCGGGATCGGGAAGTTGAGGATGCAATCGCAGCTTTGTCTGCTGGCAAGGCATTCGGGGAGGATAAGATCCCGCTTGAATTTTATAATGTCTTCAAAAGTACATTAGCCCCTTTATATATAGAGCTCTGTAATTCTATTATGGAAGGTGGCGAAGTCCCCCCCTCTTGGAATGGCACGAATATTGTGGTCTTTCCGAAAAAGGGGAAGCCTATAGATGAAATGGGTTCTTATCAGCCAATAGCATTGATAAATGCTGATGCAAATCTTTTTTCTAAAATTCTTGCTACACGACTGGCTCCCATTATCCATCTATTGGTTTCTGACCAACAACATGGTTTCGTCCCCGGAAGGCAATTGCGGCATTTGACATCTTGGGGCATTTAGGTCAGCAGGTGGGGATGCTGATGTTAGATGCCGCGAAGGCCTTTGACCGAGTTAGCTGGGGAGCTTTATGGACAACAATGACTTTCATGGGCCTTGGTCAAAGGTTTATCTCGGCTATACATAAAAATGTACAAGAGCCCAACTGCTGCAATCAAACTCAACGGCCAGTCATCAGCCTGCTTCGCAATATACCGGGGCACGCGACAGGGCTGTCCACTATCCCCGCTGCTGTTCGCCATTTACATCTAGCCTTTTATTAAACATCTACTATCCAGTGCTGATATTAAACCAGTTACTTTAAACGGGATAGATCTCAAACTAACAGCATACGCGGACGACATCGCGGTCTTTTCGAGTCAGCCGATAACTGCTCTGGCTGCTATAACCACTGAGGCACAGCGATTCGGCTCCTTTTCTGGGTATAAGCTTAATTTGAATAAATCACAGACATTACTCAATTTTGAGCCCGATACTCTCCCAATGGTTTTAGGTACTACCAAAAGTGCAGTATACTTGGGAGTCACTTTAAGTAGTCAAGTTAGGGAAATCATATCTTTGAACTATGAATCTCTTTTGAGGAAAGTAGTCGCTAACCTAAGCTGTTGGCACCGGCTCCCACTGAGTATATATATGAGATGTAATATCGTCAAAATGAATGTTCTTCCCAAATGTACTATCCCACTGTAGGTTCCTCAAACCTTTTTTAAACACCTGGATGGCACTTTAGGTAGTTTTATTTGGGGTTATCGGTGTGCCAGGAGAGCTTTATGATATATAAAATTGCCATTTAAGCAGGGACGTTTTAAACTTCCAGATTTTAAGTTATACTTTTGGGCCGCATTTATGGGGCGAATACAGAGCTTAGTCAAAGGACTTGAAATCGGTCCCACTTGGCTTTCATACCAGCTAGCCTCTTGATCTGATTCTGGGTATTTGCTCTATAAAACATCCGATACGAATTATTTTAAGAGGGTGCGATTCAAGACAGCCAGGGACATAGCTAATATATGGCGCAAAATCTTTAAGGCATAGGAATTTCCCGACTTGCATTCCTATACTGTATTATGGGGGAATCCACTATTGCCGAGTATTTTTCATGACTGTGTTGGCAAAGGATGGCAATGTAAGGGTGTGACCCGGTTGGGTCATCTCTACGATGGGCAGGGTTTTCAATCCTTTCAGTCTCTGAGAGAGAAATTCTCCCTACCACACAGATATTTTTTTTAAGTACCTGCAAATCAGGGATTATTTAGTTCGAGACCTAGGCTTGTTAGAGTTGGAGTTAAAGGGATCTTCTTCAGAAGTTCTGTCTGCTTTATTTGGGGTAGCCAGACAAGGGGCCATTGGCAAAACCTATCAGAAACTAATCAGGACGGCTAGCGATGATGGGATACAGATAGCGGCCAAGTTAACTCGGATTCTTAACTGTAATATTACTAAGGAGGAGATTAACGAATCTCTGGAGACAATAGATGCGGCAGTAACCTCAGTTAATCTGAAACTCCAACAAACCAGATTATTTTTCATGCTGTATTATACCCCGGATCGAATATCTAAATGGGCTACCAGCTCAAACAACCCAAGATCATATTGTCCGAAATGCTCTGAATTTGCTGCGCATTTATGTCACATGTTTTTTTCGTGTCCTCATCTGAAGGAATTCTGGGCTGGTATCTCTCTTGCTCTCGCAGTCTGGGCTGGTTACGACAAAGTTATCACTGAGAAAGAGCTTGCTCTGGGAATGTTTTCAGATTTAGGCTGTTTTACTAAACCTTTTGTCTCTATTGTATCTGCTTGTGCTCGCCTATGTGTCGCACGTTCTTGTATTTAGAGCCCAAGTGTTAACGAATATTGGGGTTTGTTAAGAGACATTTATGAAATGGAGAGGGCACTAGCTAAAGCTAGAAGTCCTCGGTCTTAGCGTAAATTTGAAAGGACATGGTCTTGCCTTCAATGGGATTGAGAGCATAATTTCTAAATTATTGTAAATTTCAATGTGGCCAAGTCCCTGTTCTCTCGTGTCTTTCTCGTCTTTATCTGCATATGCTCTCTGGTATTGATTTCTTTTTGTTCCTCCCCGGCTTTTTTTTTTCTTTTCTTATTTTTCCCTTCTCTTTTTCTTTTTGGTTTTTCCGTATTTTTTCTGCTTTTACTTTTTTCTTACCTAGCTGTTTATGATGATTGCTATTGGTAAAATTGTATATTTTGCAAGAAATGTTTCTGTCCATGTAACTTGTCGCAACTTTATATATTTTTTGTCTGTGGCTACAAAATAAAACAAAAATAAAAAAAAGGGATTACATATTAACATTGTTTCTTGCCTGTCAGAAAGGGATATTTTGACAGGCTTGACTGCAAGTTTTTAGTCTGCTACAATCAAGCTACACATGGTCGGCCTAAGCCATGTTTTACAGGTCCACTCTGTAGATGGCACAATAGGTGCTGCAGTACATAGGTGGAATTCTAGTTCCAGGTGCTGGGTGTATTTGCTACACTATATACTAGGGACTTATAAGCAAGTCAAATATGTCAATCAGAGGTAAGCCAATGTAGCCATGTTTAAACGGGGAGCACTGGCACATTCCTCTGGTTTACCAGGGATTAAGTGCGTAGAGAACACACAAAAATATGGTCATTTTCTACAAAGTAGTGATATAGGAGTGCTCTTTTACGTAATCTCATATGCCTTTATGAATTGTTGTGTACATGTTTGGAACACTCTTCCTCCCCTTCATCCTGGTCTAATGTTTTCACAATCAATCATTACATTCGTGTATGCATTATGTCTTTCCTACAGCACACTTTTCAATCTAAAATCCACAAATAATGCATTTTACATGGACACTCAAGTATTTTCATGCAAATCTTCTATAGTTAGAATCTACTCAATATGTCATTATTAGGTTTTGGGATAAAAAATGTTATCCGGTTTACAGAAAATGCTGTTGATTAACATGCAGCTGGTGAAAGTATAAAAATGTTGCTATGAGTACCTGGTCGGTCGGATTTTCGATTGTTGGACACGGTTTTTTCAAATATGGCTAACAGAGAAAGGAAGTGTGGATGGGCAGGGAATCACAGCAGGGGGTTGGGGAGGATGGTTGCCGAGCAGTGCTAGTCACCATCTTCCCCTGTTGCCCTGTGCAGTCCCTGATGTTTTAAAACTACTACTAGCGAGATGCTTCGAATTTGCATAACTTTCCACAGTTGTTAAACAAAATATGCAAAGTTGCCAAAACCGCTAATTGTTATGCAAGTAATAGTTTTCCTGTCTTTGTTGTTTCACGTTCAGGTTGTTTCAGGTGCCATGATCATATCTGTCTATTTCTGAATCACTAACTCCTAAATCTAATCATTTTGGCCTTACCCCTCATTTGGATTCTCCCTTCAGTAATTTCTTCCTAAAGTCGTAAGTGTAACTTTTTGCTCTTCATCCTCGTCCTCCTCTGGATCCCTTTCTTGGAATTATTCCTTCTTAAATCATGGGATTTTCTTGGGTGAAGAAGCTTAAAGGCTAAAGATTGGATTAATCTACTCCGACATCCACACAGAAGCAGATGAGTTGCCATAGGAAAACTTTAATAACTCTCCTTGTACTTCCTAGGCTGGACTACTGCAATAGTCTCTATCTAACCATTTTAGAAAAACACGTGAGTCGACTAGAACTAGTCCAAAATGCCGTGGTGAGAATGATTCTTAAACTTCCCAAATTCCACTCAGGAAGGAGATAAAGACCTGGCTATTTAACCTCAAATCATCACTCACTTGCCCTTTCAGACAGCACCTAGACACCTTATGGTAATCATGCGCTTTAAAAATCTCATAACATAACAGTTGGTACTTGGGCCCTCATTGTGAGTTTCTAGGAATTCCCACTTCTGCCGGAAAAAGAAGTTACCAGTGAATCCAAACCCAAATGTATGCGGTACCTCTGCATGCAGACTTACCACACCCTCTGAGCTTTAGAAGGACATCTTTATTTCCATAAAAACATCCAAAGTGTTGGCATATATGTGGAAAACGATGCAGAAATAATGATTTTCTTGTACTGCGTCTAGGTGCAGTGTTGATGCCTCAGAAGTTCCATGGTACTCTAGGACCTTGACAACTGAGAACATACCTAGATAGTATGAAAGTTATACTCCACCATCATTCAGTTGCCTGTCTTTTCTGTCTTCTTGTGAGCCAGTCTTTTTACTCAAAGGGGTCCTTCTAACCCTAATCACTGACCCCACAAGCATGCCCATTTGTAGCAGCCTTGACTATCTCTTTCAGACCCCACCACCATCTTCTATAGGGACCGCCAGGATAAGGATGTAGGTCAATTCCAGAGCAATCTGAACCGAAGATCTATCCCAGTTAGAAGAAGTGACTAACTGTTGACTGAAGCCACATGGCCAACAATGTTCAGTGTCAATTTTCTTATTCCTTTTTAACTTATGACTTTTTGATAGTATGGATCTATGTCAAGGTGCACCACAGTGCTCTATGTCAAGGTGCACCACAGTGCTCTATGTCAAGGTGCACCACAGTTCTCTAAAATGAGAGGTGTGAATAGATATAGCATATAGAATAATATATAGCAATTACACCTGGCATTATATTGTGCTGTGAAATAGGAGGAGGGCCCCACAACTGCAGTTTATATGAGGCAGCTTCAAACACAATTGTGGGGGATAGTCTCATGAAGGATTCTGGTGCAGGCACTGATAGTACAGATTGATTAGGGGTAAAAGTGGTTTGTTAATGACTGGATAGCAATTCCTGCAATTATACCTGGTTTGAGGAAGGATTTCCGGGTGAATATATGACCTTTGACCTCCTTTCTTAGTAGAGGGAGAGGGGCTTTGCATAGTGAAATCGAAGTGGGAGCTGAGTGGCTGTGCCAGCCTACAGTGTCCCTCAGTGGCACTGATGTGTGATGTTCATAAACAGTAAATCTGTGTGGCTAGCAGTATACCTAAATCCTTTGACAACATTTGGTAGTCAGCCATGGATAGATAAACATGAAGCGGTCTAACAATGCGGACACGTGCCAAGAAAAGTGCTGGCATATTGGGAACTTAGGGAGCATATGTACAAGGAAATGGCGCAGCGCGGGCTGTGGCATAATTTGCAGCCCATTCTGGGCCATTTCCAAAATGCTGGGATGCGCCATATTTACAAGAATACGGCGCACCCCTGTGTTTTCCCTTGTGCTGGCTCTGGAAACAGGTACCTAGCACCAACACAGACACCCTTGTGCCGTAGTGCAAGGGGGCCTACGTTGAGGGATGATTGTTTATGTGAAGGAAGGTGTACGTTCCTGCACATAAACAATCAATAATGGGGATGTTTTACTTCTATGTGTGCTGCAGAATGCAGCACACATAGAAGTAGCAAATCGCCATTATTTAATGATTGTTTTTGTACAAGAAGGGACACCTTCGTGCACAAAAATGGGTGTTGCAGTGGAATGAACACAGCGACACCAATTAAACAATCCTCTGATGCAGGGACAGGCGTGACATGGTACCATATTTACAAAGAGCCGTTCAGCCACTGGCTTAAGGACACTTTGTAAATATGGAGCAGGGATTGTTGCACCGGAATGACGCTAAAAGTGACGTTCCAGTGGCGCAGTCCCCTTGTACATATGCACCTTAGTTGAAGGTCTGAATTGGCCCAATGGACGCCAACAAACTCTGTCACCAATCAATAGGGGGGTCCACAAATTTAGACGCTATGCTTGAACACGAGGACTGGAGGTAAATCACAAGTGGATGGGAAACTGTGGATATCATCTGCAGGTGAATACTTAAGCTAGAAATTCGATTTAACATATACAATAAGAACCAAGAACACTGACCACTAATGTGGACGGATACATTTCTTGTTTGGAACAGCAAGTGTGTAAATGAGTATGCTGCTAAGACCCGCTCAAAATAGCTGGACAGTGTAGGATGGAAACTAATGACTGATACATTCTGACCGCCATTGTTCCTAGTGCTGTTGCCAAGTGGAAGGCTGATTGAACAAATGACCAAACAACAACAACAAAAAACTCTATATACAGGGCCCTTGTCAGGAGAACACTGCAGCTTGCACCACCCTTTGCCACTGCCAGCACTGCAAATGACACCCATTAACCATTACACTGTTACAAGTGCGACACAGCAGGCTATTCCAGGCCCCCAAAGCTATAAGAATTGCTTGGTGGCAGGTACATGTCATTTTAATGTATTTAGAATTAATAAACAACTGTTGTTGTGCTCCTCTTTAAATTAGACAGATATCGCCCCCATGTGGCAGACTGTCATAAGTGCAGGTATTAACAGTTAAGCGCAGGTGCCGAGCACCGAAACCTCAGCTCATATTAGGCACTGTAAAAGGAATAGTAGTTTGGAAGTTTGTGAATAAGAGTATTAGGCTTCCTGCACATGTGACACTAATAAATGCTAATTAGAACAGGATATGTGAGCAGTTAATGTAAATTGAGAAGAGCTGAACTCAGTGTCTCAAACTGAAGTACGTTGAATGGGCAGAATTTGATGATGACCGGCATTGAAACGGCAATAAAAAGCCAGAGTGGCAAGAGAATGACACCGTGAGCTTGCTCAAAGCAATTTGTTCAGCCAGGAACCAGCTGAGCGAAGGGTTTATCTTTTCTTGTGATATCTTCAGGTGCTGAGCGAGCAGACTGTCCATTCACCAAGCTCACCATCATGTCAAGCAGGAGGCAAGATCGGAGATCATCTAAGCCCTGCACAACCTGGGTACATCAAAGCCAATTTGGGCAAGTCACACATTTGTTTATCTATACTCCACATAACCCCACCCTACAACTGTAATATTTCAGACCATTCAAGACCAAGATGGCTCAGTCCCACAATGACTCCCCCCTGGATCTGTTCCTGCCACACACCCATATATTACAATGTACTGCGACCCTGGCGCGTGCACACCGGAAGCTTGAATTAATTCTTATTCAGACCTCCTGTCATTCTTTGTCATCGGCCAGCAGGGTCAGACCTGGCCGTAATATTGGTCTGGGCACCAAAGCAAAAGTGCCTCCCATTACCGGAAAAAATAGCTATTAAAGCGGCCTAAATTTAAAATGTGGGGTAATTTTGAATTTAAAAATGTCCCCAGTTTGCATACTGTATATGTGTTTTGTAAAGTAAATGAGAGTGCATGCGTTTTTGCTTTTTGTACGAAATGTTTATAGTAACATCAGCAAAATAAACTGTAAATCCCGACCCACCAAATGATAACACAAGGTCATTAAACTGAACCACAAACTAACCTGTCATCCTATCCCTTCTGGCACTGCCAGATTGCCAACTAGGAATACACGACCAGTGTTCCAATTTTTGCCATTTCAAATATTCTAATAAGGTACAACAACATAAAAAAAAATAATTATGCTTGAGTGCAAAATTACTGGCAAATGTTGAAGTAATCATGCTTGCTGAATATTGCAGATAATGTTTTGTTCCAATGACGTAAAAATCTCCATGGCTGCCTCTGAGCTTTTACTTTAAGCTATAAATTAATCCAATTATGCTTCAGCATTCTGGCATTGTATTTCAGGGTATTTTGAGTAACTCTTCAAATCCATTAGCTGCTCTTCTCAGCATAAAAAACTCGCACATATAAATGTTCCCTTTATTGAAAGTAAAAGGACAACTTTTAAGTAACATTTTGGGAAGAAATATGTTTTTAATCGAAAACACAGTTCTTTGGATTGGACGCTGTATTCACTTCAGGTCATGCGGGGAATTCTGAACTGTATCAATTTAAAACAGAAAGGATAGAAAGACTGGTCTTTTATTCTTCAATTGACTTTCTATAGAATTTTGCGAACATGATACATTTATGTTATTGCTGGCTGGGGTTTCTCCTTCCTCCTTGAAATGGTTTTGGTCCCCTCTTGGTTGACTGGTGTGGATATCTTTATGACTATTTATTTACGAGTTCTCCTCTTGGTGAATCATGTTTTTCACCTCTTGGTCAAATACATGCTTTCACCCTTGAAGATTAAATTCTTTACTTCCTGGGTGCCCGATCATGTCATAGGAGATGTTACATTGTCACAATTAACTTACATGAAGTTCTATCCAGAATTTCCTAAGAGCTGTCAAATCCATAAAAATACATTCTGCTACTGTATACATTTACCAAGTTTATAATATGACTCAAGAACCATCTTATGTGGATGCTGTTTGCAATGCATTTCATAGTCGGGACCGAGAACTTCGGAGTCGGAACTTTCGTGCCAATCTTCAAGAAGGGTGTTCACAAGTCTGTAGCATCTAGGTTAATTTCTTTATTGCATTAAAAATAACTAAACTTCATGTAAATCTTGTAAGGATGCTCCACTACTGGGTGTCTGATAAAAACATAGTTTAGGAAAATGTCGTTTTAGACGAGAATCAGCAACAGGCAAATATTTTATTCACACAGTGTATAGTCCATAGGCCTAACACTGAAGGAACTGCAACACTTTCTGTTACGAAAATTAAACTCATATTTGGATATGAAGAATGACCCTCACTCTTGCGCTAGAGATGTAGGGGAAGACCTACTGCCTGTGAAACGAATGGGTCAACTCTCCAACACTTACGTGGTATATAGTTCCTCCCTGGTGTTCCGGACCGACGGATTTCCTTGCCTGCTCCTGTTGCCCTGCACCCTGCAGCTGTCCCGATCTCCCGCCGCTGCGTTGACAATCATCGCGGCCGCAGTGGGGAGACGGGACCACACGCCCCAGCAGCCCTAGCGGACACAGCCAGCTGACCAATAGGAGCACGCCAGGAGGCGTTTAAATCTGCGGCGCTGCTCCGGCAGAGCGAGTCAACTCTCCAACACTTACGTGGTATATAGTTCCTCCCTGGTGTTCCGGACCAACGGATTTCCTTGCCTGCTCCTGTTGCCCTGCACCCTGCAGCTGTCCCGATCTCCCGCCGCTGCGTTGACAATCATCGCGGCCGCAGTGGGGAGACGGGACCACACGCCCCAGCAGCCCTAGCGGACACAGCCAGCTGACCAATAGGAGCGCGCCAGGAGGCGTTTAAATCTGCGGCGCTGCTCCGGCAGAGCGGGTCAACTCTCCAACACTTACGTGGTATATAGTTCCTCCCTGGTGTTCCGGACCGACGGATTTCCTTGCCTGCTCCTGTTGCCCTGCACCCTGCAGCTGTCCCGATCTCCCGCCGCTGCGTTGACAATCATCGCGGCCGCAGTGGGGAGACGGGACCACACGCCCCAGCAGCCCTAGCGGACACAGCCAGCTGCCCAATAGGAGCGCGCCAGGAGGCGTTTAAATCTGCGGCGCTGCTCCCGCGTCGCGGGACCGCGCGCGGGTAGCGCCGGGAGAAGCCCGGGAGAAGGGCGGGACCGTCTGTGGCCGTCCGGGGCCGACGGAGGCCGGGCTGGGCCACGTCCCATACATCTCGTAGGAAGCATTGGGGGCTGAGCCTGCTACAGAGGTATTTTGCACCACCTGTGTATTGTGACATTTGTATTTTGCTATCTGACTGTGGACACTGGGACTGGGGAGAAACTCTGGTATATATCGATCTAGTGGTCTGTTGTTTATCTAGCACCCGGCCGGACTACACGCCGATGGCTGACACCAATGTAGAAGGTTTGGGCGCTCTACAGCCACAACATCTGCCTGATTTATAGTTTAACCCCACGACTAGGGGGACTAAAGAAGATATATAAGGCAGAAGACCGTGATATCATGGTCAAAAATAAGATGGCTAAAACGAGGGTAGGGGGAGGAGTTAAAGGGACACTGGATGCCTTCATTACTAGAGCTGAATCAGTATTAATACATGAAATCCAATTGGCTGAGCGCAGATTGTCCCTGGACCCCCAATTAGCAACAAAAAGATCCTCGTTGGGCAATATAGCATCTTGTGTAACGCCTGGTGCTCCGGCAGATTCAAATTAGTCTATCTTGGTGCAGTACACTCAAGCTGATACTACCAATTTACCATTAATTACAGTCCATAACCCGCAGGGTGATATAACAAGTCCAGGCAGGATAGGGCCATTAAATGACAACCAAGGCGCCGCACTCAGCCCACAGGATAGAGAATGCCTACAGTTAATTATATTACAGGGAGCGACGAATGGGGGAGCCATAAGGGAGGAGTCCATCAATCACCAAGTAGAAGTTGAGACTGATCTGGAACAGAGCTTGGGGGAAGAGGTAACTACACGCACTAAAACTCAAAAAATAGGAACGGGGCCCTCAGCGGTGGGTGGTTTACAATGTTGCACGCGCTCCAATACAGCTAGCCGGAAGGGAGCTGCCAAACCAATTAAAGGCAGTAACAAAAACTTGGAGAAAATAGGGTGCCTTAGATGCTGTCATGAAAATGGGCCACGTGGGACCCAACAAATTATAATAGAGCTAGAAAATAAAATGGAACAGCTCATACAGCGTTTGCTAGAGCCAGTAATGGCGAAAATAACGAATATGGAAGGGACTATAAACAAACTTGCGTCCCGAATCCAGCCACAACATGCTAGAGACCCAGGGCAGGAAAGGGAGGAGGGTAGTACAGTGCTGAATTGTAACAACAAGGAGCCAATTAAAAGGGGAGGCGAACAAGCAGTGTACAGCGAAGTATCACAGGGAGCTAACATTGGTAATAGGGGGAACAAGAACCGGAATGGGGAAACCCGGGATTACTCAGATACTCATCTCGAGACTAGAGTTATTGGCCTGAAACATAGGGAACACACGAAGCATAGCGGGACAGACCGCATAGATTGCATGCAGGCCACCCCAGGGCTTCCTATATTAGATTTACCCCCAGCCTCCAGCCCATATGCAGTGGTGCTAGTAGGAGTCCCGGGATTGAGCAAGGGAGCTGAGGAATCGACTAGCACCTTGATAAATAAAGCAGCACACTGGATAAAAAATAATATACCAGTTAATTGTTTCCAACATGACCACATCCTCATGGCCAGGAGGATAGCCTGGATTGGCCGAGGAGAGAAAAAGTTCCCCGGCGACTGTATAATTGTAAATTTAAGATCACCGGGATTAGTAAGAGAACTCCTAGATAATCGGCATGGGGAGAGTGAGAGAGGGTCGTGTGTAAGGATGCTCCCTTTGCATTATTTCTATAGGGATAGTGCTCGTGATCCCGGGCAGACCCAGCAAGGGCCAAGACTACCTATGAAAAATAGATGGGACAATATATACTTAGCCCCAAATAGATTTGTCGCCCTCACTGATTATTCCGCCCTGGACGAACAGGACTGACTGGGGAGTGTTGGAAAATACAGTGGGGGAGAGAGTATATGATGCGGTAAGAAATCAAGGAACCATAAGTAAAATAGGACCTAATAACCAGGATGCTAGCATTGATATACTTTCCAGACAGGCTAGGGTCGTGGGAGATACAGTCCCGCAAGAAATAAGCCTGGAGATAAATGTAACACAAAGGATGACTAGAAACGACACAGATGGTAGGGCTCGCACAACCTCTGAGTTAAGGTTGCTGTCCTGGAACATTGCGGGTCTTGCATCTAAAGTGGCAAACCAGGAATGGCAAAGTTTTATCAAGGGATACAACATTATTTTCCTACAGGAAACTTGGGAAACGGATTGTAGTGGCCTGTTCCTGGAGGGCTATAAATTGTTTTATACCCCGGCACGTAAATCACCCATGGGTCGAGCCAAGGGAGGTCTAATTCTGTATGCGGCATTGATGCTGCAAGGGAGTTGGCAAGACCTAGGGTGGGATTCTGAATGCCTCCAGGGCATAAGATACATCGCAAAGGGCCTTAAGGTTATTTTTATAAATTTTTATAATGCAGGAAAATCAATGTCCAACTTGGCGGAATTAGAGCAGAGAATTTCTGGACTAAATGATGCGGGTGATCCCAGCGTCAGGATAATTTTAGTGGGGGATTTTAACACTCACCCATGCCCACACTTGAAATGGGAAGGAGGTTCATGGGACGCCTGTCCTTCCATAAAAGGCTGGCATGTTGAGCACTCGAGAGAAGGCATGGCACTAGGCATGATTTTAGGTAAATTTGCATTAACACACACAATGGACCAAGTCATGAATGGTGCATCAGTTTCAATGACGCCATCATTTAAGGGGCTGGGTTGTGATTCCATCATCGACTATATTTTTGTTTCCCATGCTTTAGTTGGCAGGGTCAGTCACTTTGGGATAGTCCCTAGCATTTTTAGCGATCATAATCCTCTGGAATTAACAATAGAGACCCTTGATCTGTGTGCCAAAATAGATAAAAGATTTTTTGGGGGACAATACAAGGCAATGTACCAGGGCAGGAGGATTAAATGGTGTAAGATTGACGGATTGGCATTACATAGAGCGCTCCTGGTAGAGAATGACAGTTATATGTGGAAATGCCTAGATAGTAACATTGAGGGGAGCGATCTGATTACAGCATTTGAGGGCACTGCCCAACAGATTGATAGCCTCTTAAGGCGTAAGATGAACAAGCAGACAGACCCTTGCCCAAGATGGTTCGATAAAGAATGCTCGAAGGCACATAGGAATCTGATGCAGGCGCTTAAGACAGCCCCAAGGGACAGAGGCACAATCATGGAATACAGGAACCAATATAAAAAGGCAATTAGTAGAAGGAAGCATTGCCTTCAATCTCAGGCTTGGGAGTCACTAAAAGAAGCAGCGGAGCATCGTGACATGACAAGCTTTTGGAAAACAATAAATGATCCTTGTTTCCAAGATTCAAATAAGCCCCAGGTAGTATCCCATATCCTACCGGAAGAATGGGTAGCACACTTCTCTAAACTATACAATCGGGGTAATCAAGAGACGCTGCAATCTCAAACTCTGGAATTACCCGAGGGTGAGTGTATACCATTTACGGTGGAAGAAGTGAAACTTGGTATAGAAGGCTTGACGTTAAGAAAAGCGCCTGGACCTGATGGGATCCCACCAGACCTGTTCAAAAGCCAGGTGGAATTGTGAGCACCAATACTGGTTAGGGTATTAAATGCTGCCTGTCAGGAGGGCATGCCGAGATCATGGTCCACGGCAGTTATTGTCCCAATTTTTAAAAAGGGGAATAGAAATGACCCCCAATGTTATCGCCCAATATCCCTCATAGATGTCACGGCGAAAATCATGGGGAGAGTCATTCTTAATCGTCTTTTGGAATGGTCTAAGGAACATAACATCATTACCGATCTCCAGTATGGGTTCAGGAGTGGGCGTTCAACATCAGACCAGTGCCTTAACCTCTACCATCTAGTGGCCAAATACACCCTGGCCAGGGAAGGCACTGTGTACTTAGCATTTATGGACCTCTCAGCAGCTTTTGACTGCGTTAACAGAAGGAAGCTGTGGGAGATGCTGGCTGAGATGGGCATAGATCAGGGTTTGCTACGAATACTTCAATCACTCCACTTTGAAACTACGGCACGGGTGAGATTTACAGATGAGGGCGACCTGACTGAGGAGTTCCACTGCCGGGGAGGGGTGCGGCAAGGCTGCATCCTGGCCCCTTTTTTATTCACATTATATGTAAATGGGCTAGATAAAGCACTGGGGGGGCTGGACGCAGACTGCCCTTGTATAGGAAGGAGAAGCATACCAGTCCTCCTTCATGCAGATGATGCGGTACTTTTGGCCCGCACAGGAAGGAGCCTGCAGTTGCTTATTAATGGGTTTGTCAGGTTCATGGCGGACCTAGATTTAGTGCCCAATTTATCCAAGTCGTATGTTATGGAAGTAGGCAAAAAAACGGTTAAGAACTATAGCTTCTCAATAGACAACCATACATTGGAAAAAGTAAAAACTTTTAATTACTTGGGGATTGTTTTTGACCAAGAACTTAGCTTCAAACCCCTAGTAAGCCTGAAATGCAGTCAATTTCCGAGTGCTGTGGGATCCATTATGAATTTCGCAACAAGATTGGGTCGCTGGTCCCCGCACGAAATTACCCAGTTATATAGTTCTGTTTGCTGCTCAAAGATCCTCTATGGAAGCGAGGTCTGGGGCTTTCGTGATATGGGGAACATTCAAAAAGAAGAAGATAAATTCCTAAAAAGGCTTCTGCAGGTCCCTATAAGCGTCTCCTCGTATGTTGCCCATGAAGAACTGGGCATGGACTACCTCATGGATCATGCTGCCTCTAACCCAATTTCCTGTTGGGTAAAAATATGGACTAATCCAGAGGCCACCCTGAGTAGATTAATTATACAGGATTGCATGAAAGGGGATAAGTGGACTAGAATACCATGGCTAAGATATGTAAGGGATGTTCTGACCAGGCTGGGTTATGAAAATTTCTTCAATGAGCCAAGCACGCTGGCCAATAAAGATAAGGGCAGCATGAAGAAAGCCTGCAGGCAGTACTTGGCTAGGACTAGAGAAGTAAAAGAGGGGTCTAAAAGTACAGTGAGATCACACCAGCTCATCAAAACTCAGCCGGGCATGGAATTTTATTTAGCAAACATGTATAATAGACATGATAGATACTTAATGTCTAGATTTAGATTAGACTTGCTACACCATATTTTGGCCATCCCAGCAGGTTTTGTACATGACATAAGCACAAAAGGGTGTTGCGGCTGCGATCTTAGATCTCCGCAAGATACCCTGCATTTTGTTTTATTGTGCCCCTACTATTCTTATCCACGTTCATTGTTTTTAAAAACATTACTTAAACGTGCAAATATTGAACAGGCCAAAGTGGCCCTCCTATTTCTTAAGCTCGCTGCTGATCCTTTCACACTGTTTAGCATGGTACATTTTCTGCGCCTGGCAGTCAAGCTGAGGAAAACTAGAGGAGAGGAGTAATGGGGTCGACGGCACTAAAAATGAGCAGTAACAAAGGAACTAAAATTAAGAAAGAAGTAGAGTATAAGTGTATAGCTCTCCCGCTTAAGGAAGACATGGAATGTCTGCTTTTAAAGTTGCTTGTTTTAACATGAATTATTTATTAATGTATGGAATACTGTGTTTTATAAGGCCC
The DNA here is from genome assembly GCF_964204655.1 of Triturus cristatus. Taxonomy (NCBI): domain Eukaryota; kingdom Metazoa; phylum Chordata; class Amphibia; order Caudata; family Salamandridae; genus Triturus; species Triturus cristatus. The sequence goes on from NC_140583.1 coordinate 887,476,323, forward strand.
GATTGTATTTTATGTATCTTTTATGGCTATTTTTAATAACCGAATAAAGATTATTTGAATTTAATGGGTGAATTGCGAGGATGCTGAGAAGGTCTGTTGAAAGGTGTTCTAGACTGGAGTGGAAAGTGTGACTCCTCAAAGTGGCCACATCCCCACCCTCCATAGAATAATATACATTAGAGGTGACAAGTGGCCCCTTTAGCCATAATCTCAGAGAGTACTAGTGTAGACCTTCTAGGCTTAAGGGGCATCTCACAGAGTTCTTCATGGTGATGCGTGAGATGAAACAGTTTGCTGCCCTGTCATACCTCCTACCCAATTTATTTTTCAGTCAGTGGTCTTTAAAACTCTTACAATCAGAAATCCAGTTCTGAAGATCACCGAGAATGTAACAGTGTTGGGCACTACTGAGAACAATCTACAACCCTTGGTTGACACTTGGGAGGTTTCTATGATAGCTTGATAATTAAATATCATGTAGTTGTATACAAGCTCATGGTGACTATCTCGTAATGGCATAAACATACATTTCAGTGTTAGCTTTCAGCACCTGGGGTTGCTAACTTGTTGGAAGGCTTCCCTACCAGATTACCACAAAAAGCATTTCCCACCCACTCCTCACAATGGCCAGCTGCTGTTGCTTCATCTGTAACATCCCCCTGACCTGCCAGTCACAGAAACTCTTGGTCTGTGTACATACCTGCAGCAGCTCCTGACCCCCTAGCCCCACAGATCTTGGGACTCTTCACTCCGCCACTGTGGTCTGCAGACCGGCAGTCAGAATCTCAGGCCCTAGACTTTGGTTTGATGTACTTCCTGATATTCTTCCTCCTGTAGGCCCCAGGCAAGACCTGGAAAGCAGTCAGGGGAACGCTTAGGGAACAGTAGAGACACAGTAAAATACCCAGCATATTAGAGGAAAGGAACTAAGTAATCACTTATCGGGGAAAGGAGGGAGGGAATACCAACTTTCTCCATATTATGAGTTTGCTAGTAATGTCTTCAGGGCAGATTTGAAAGAATCTATGTCTTGTGAGGGGTGAAAACTAAAAGAAGGATTTATCAAAGGGGAGAGGAGGTGGCCTACAGAGTTATAGTTCCATTGTCTGATGTTTGATCTTTCTTTGCAGAATGCTTGAAAAAGCTCCGGAGAGCTTTAATAGAAGATGACCGGACAAGCCAGGAGATTTGAAGGACTTACCTGGTCTGCCTCCCTACTAGCCCCAGTGATTACAACTGAATAATGCCCTTCAACAGTGCTGAAACGTTACCCTGAACAACCTTCTCTTGAGTTCTGCCCCTCTGTAACCACCCTTCAATATCCCTATCAGCCTTGGTGGTCCACATTAGCCATACACAGTTGAATACAGTGCAGCTCCACGACATTTCCTCCAGTGTTTCACAGTTACCTTAGAGTGTGTTGGTGCACTGTATGCTGGCTTGGAAATAACCCTGAAGCCCATGATGCACAAAGGTAAGTTAGGTGTGGTCATTTAACATTGAACTTAGGTAATGTGTTTCTTCAGGCCCTATTTAGGTGAAGGCCAACAGAAGGTAAACGCCAGTCAAGTCAATAATTCTTTATTTCGGTCTAATTTAGACCATAAAAGACAATAACTACATTTCATTTCATACATTATAAAACATCACACAAACTTCAAAGATTAAAAATTAAAAAACATAAAATCTCATCGCAAAACAATGTATCAGCATAAAATAACAACCTAAAAAGTATTGAAGATAAACAAAATAAATCATACATGCAGGTCAATTCACACATTTGCGCCTAATAATCAGAGAACGTCTGATATAGTTCAGAACAGCAACACATATTTCTGCACAGCCGAGTTGTTGTAAAATAAGTAAGGCCAATGAAGCTTAAAGCAATTGCTCAATGTTCCTTTGATGACATGCAATAACAAGCTACCATTGATGTGGCACTCATTGCTAATTTGGGTCAATGGTGTATGTTTTATTATCCTAGCTGAGTGTGTTAGAAAGATGCTCACTTTGTAGGAAACTACCCAACTACCTTGATTTAGATATATAACATTAAATATTTGAGTAGAATTAAAAAATGAATTATAACAATCATGCAGTAAATAAAATATTTATGATTTATGTCCCTTCTGAAAAAGATAAATGTTTTTGGCAGAAAGCAACGGGAGAACAATGGGTGATTTTTTGTTATTATTTGATGGTTTTCACTTCAGTGAAAAACACACAAAGAGTTCCTAAATCCAATTTATAACCAACCCATTACTGTGGGTGGGAAGGGGAAAACTCCTAAAGGGTGGGGTGGGCTCAACCGTGTTTCAGGGAACACTTATGAAAAGGTGTATGAGGGTGTATACTTAAAGACAAAATTACTCACCCACTCCTAAAGTATCCTTTATTCGTGGAGTGTGAAGGAAGGTAAAAACTCTATAGTAGGGTATTAAGGATGTAATGGTCCTATGACCCTAAACTAGACACCAACATGTTTCAGCCCTCATTAGTGGCCTGGGCTTTCGTCAGGGTGGGATGCGAAGAGGTCACTTTCCACAAATATGTGAGTGCCCTATTTGGTATGGAATTTGCATATGGCACATCTGTTAATTGTGTAGGAACAAGTCTAATACTTGCCGCTGTTTCTTAAGAGGAATTACCTATAGCAAAAGCAGAGACAAGAAAAACATAGTACACGTTGTACTTGGAATATCGTATTGTAGAGCAGAAGACTGAGTGCTGTTGCCGTTCAACCATCATAGTGTAGTTCTCTTGGAAGAAATACCATGGAAGTGTAAGGTTTTATGTGGGGTCCACCCAAACTGGACAGTGCTCCAATCAGGTGGCCACACGGAGATCATACCGGTAATAATCAGCAAACTCATGCATGCTTGTTCACACAATCTTGAGTGCTATGGGTTTAAATGCACATGCAGTAATTCATTCACAATTGTCATGCAAAATTTGTACTGTTACATTCTATCACAAATTTAGACCTCTAACATGTGTCTGTAATCGGTGCACCCATCTTTGTTCTTTCAGAAAAAGTGTTTTGTGGGCCCCATTTTGTGAGGTGATTTTTTTCTATGATTGTCCACTTAATGTCTGTGTCTGAGTGGCTGGTTTCTAAAAAATGGGCTGTGAGTTTGATCGTAGTTCTTTTGAATCGGATGGCGCTCCTATGTTCACTGATGCAGATCTTTATTTTCCTGGTAGTCTCCCTACATAATTTAAGCCGCATGGGCAGCTGAACATGTATACACAGTTTGCACTGTTACAGTTTGTTTGTGATCTCTGTTCACAAGGGGTTTTGAGGCCTAGATCAATGGTCTTAGTGTGTGATGTCAGAGGGCATACAGAACAGTGTCTGCATGGGAAATGGCCAGTGACCGGTGGCATGTTCCAAAGAGTGTCATTTCTCTCTGTTGTTTTGCAGATGGTTTTGCTGTGGACCAATCTGTTTCGAATACTTTGGTTTCTTTTGAATGAGAACATCAGTTTTTCAAATTCCAATTGATGTGACATTAATATACACCAGTGTTTGTTGATGGTTCGTTTAATAAAGTTGGAACCTGTATTATAGGTGGTGACACATATTAGGTTGGTATTTTAAGATTTGTTGTTGTTTTCCAGGAGGCATTTTCTGGGGATGTAGCACACTGTTTTTTTAGCTTTATTCACTATTTGGATGGGGTAATTACGATCCTGGAGTTTTTTTGTCAATTTTATCACCTCTTTCTTGTAGTCTTCAACCCTGGAACAATTGTGTCTTATGCGCATGAATTGTCCAACCGCTAGGTTTTCCCTAAGTGCTCTATGGTGTGCACTTTCAAAATGTAGGAGACTGTTGCTTTCTGTGGGTTTGGTAAAGAGGGAGGTGCAGAGTTTTTCATTTTCAGTAATGATATTACCATCCGAAAAGGAGACCTGGGTATTGCTGTGTGTCATCGTGAATTTGAGGAATGCATTCATTTGTTGATCCATTAATTGAAGGAATCTGTGGAGGTGTTGTTTGTTTCCCAGATGACCAGGATGTCATCGATGTACCTAATCAACAGTCGTATCTAGTTGGTGTAGGGGTTGTTGGCCCAGATGTTATGATCTTCAAACCATCCCATGTGTAGGCAGGCCACACTGGGGGCAAAAGTACTACCCATTGAAGGGCTGTGGCTTTGTTGATAGATCTTGTCCTCGAAGCTGGAAAATTCTTGGTTAGCGCAAGTTTAGCCAGTTCCATGATCCAATTGATTGGCGTGTTTCCATTCCCACCCTTGGGTTCGTAGAAGGTCTTGGATTACTTTCAGGCTCTCTTCTTAAGGAATACTGGTGTAGGGGGCCTCCACATCCAGGAACATCACTGTTTCTTTATCTAGATCAAAAGCCCTATCTCTGAGGATGGGCAAGAGATGAGTAGTGTCTTTAACATTGGATTTCGCCTTAGTTACTAGTGGCCTCAGGTAGCAACCCACAAATTGTGATAGGGTTTCCAGGATTGAACCAATTCCAGAGACCATTGGTCTACCTGGAGGTGTTGTTCGTCCCTTACGCATTTTTGGGATTGTGTTGAATCGTGAGGTTCTTGGTTTCCTTGTGGTTAGGAACGCTCTCCCTATTTTGTTGATCCAACCCCTCTCACTAGCTTCATCTAGTAATAGTTACATTTTTTGTTGAATACTTCTTGTTGGGTCAGTGCGGAGGATGTTGTAGTTTCTCTCCTCTTGTAATAGCAGCAGGCATGCTGTCCTGTAGTCTTCTTTTCTCTGGACCACAGTGGCTCCCCCCTTGTCTGCTGGCATTATTACAATGTTGTATTGTATTCAATAAGTTGGGGGCAGCTGTCTCACATTTAGAAAGGCTGTGAAAAGAGTTGGATGTAGGTCTGTACCTTTCCATGTCCTTTATAACCGCCTCTTCAAATATAGGCACAGTCCCGGGCACACGTGATGAGGATTAAAGGGTTGAATTCAGTATCAAAGTGATATATAAATGCAGTGGTCGACACCAGTATGATTTCAAAAAGTTATTTTATATTGTGACAACGGTTAGGTTGAACAAAACACAACCAGCCGACATGTGTTTCTTCACTGGGAGATGTCCCGTGACTCATCAAGGCTGTGGTGCGAATAGAAAACAGGTGTTGCAGGGCCCATATAACCGGTGATAATTCCAACCCGGTAATGGGCGTGTGGATGACTAAAGGTATGATGAAAGTACTGGAGAGCGTGCCGCATTGATGATACGAGGCAAAGGGATCGTATCATCAACCGTGGGCCGTGTGGAACCCAGCAGCGGGAAAAGTTAAAGCTGAGTCGCACAGTATGAATAAGGGGTAGCGCCGGCGCCTGTGGTGTATATAGAGCGAAGAACGCAGGACACTGGAGCCGTGTAGATGGATCGGGTCATCGGACACTGGATCTCCACTATCTGGAACCCCCAGGCTTCATCCGGCATCCCCACACGCCCCGGCTCCCATTCTACTCACGCCAATCGGTGTTATACCAGCCCGCGCCTACTGCCATCCCTTTGCCTTCTATCATCAACGCGGCACGCTCTCCAGTACTTTTATCATACCTATTGTCATCCACACACCCATTAGCGGGTTGGAATTATCACCGGTTATATGGGGCCTGCAACACCTGTTTTCTATTCGCACCACAGCCCTGATGAGTCACAGGACATCTCCCAGTGACGAAACACGTGTCAGCTGGTTTTGTTCAACCTAACCGTTGTCACAATATTAAATAACTTTTCCAAATCGTATTGGTGTCGACTACTTCATTTATATAACACTTTGAGACTGAATTAAACCCTTTAATCCTCATCACGTGTGCCCAGGACCATGCCTACTTTACAGTGTGGATCCTGTGATTCACACACTCCGGGGGTTATCGGGTTACTCCCCCGACCTGGCCGCACCATACCGATACAGGTCCATATATAGTATACGCAATAGCCTGAGTGCCATTTTCCTGATTTAACTAAAAACCCCACCCATAGCCTCTTCAAATGTCACAATATCCGGTGGGACACTGGAAAGGGGAGGAATGAAGGTAGATTTTTTCTAGAGGTCTGTGAATCCCTCTTCTCTTTCTGTTGTTCATGAAAACAGCCTTAATCCAGATTTTCCTGAAGAATTCCGCAAGTCCACATCTGGTTGAGAATGTATCCATTTTTGTTGTGGGCACGAATCCTAGTCCCTTGTTAAGAACATTAAGCTTGTCATCTGAGAGAGATTCATTAGACAGGTTGACTACCATATTTACTGGTTGCTTGTACCTGTTTGTGCCTGTTCCCTGGTTCGGCTCCTGGTGTTGACCCCTTCTGTTGTGTTGCTATGCCACTGGACCTGTCGTCCTCCCTGCCGACCCTTTCTTCCTCGTCAGCAACCAAACCTTAAAAAATGTTGGTTAGGGTGATTGGGTTGATAGAAGGGTATATGTTGTGGCATTGGCTGTCCCTGGTAGGGAGGAGGGATATACCCACCTGGCCAAAACATCACCTGTTGGTGTTGAAAGGAGGGATTTGGAAAATGTCTACTTTGTTGTCTGCAACGTCTTCTTTTTGTCCTCTTTGATGAGGAGATGTCCCATGACCAGTCATCTGTGTCTTAGTTAGTTGACCCCATAGCACTAATGATAATGTGAACAAGCATGCATGAGTTTACTGAGTATGACCAGTACGATCTCCGTATGGCCATCTGATTGGAGTGCTGTCCACTTTCGGTGTACCCTGTATAAAACCTCACGCTTCCACTGTATTTCTCCCAAGGGAACTACACTATGATGGTTGAACGCCAACAGCATGCCATCTTATGCTCTACAATACAATAGTACAAGTACAACGTGTACTATGTAATTCCTCTTAAAAAACAGCGGCAAGTATTAGACTTGACCCTACAAAATTAACAGATGTGCCATATGTAAATTTGCATACCAATAGTGCACTCACGTCTTTGGGGGAAGTGACCACTTCGCATCCCACTCTGACGAAAGCCCAGGACCACTTTATAGGGCACTAAAGAGGGCTGAAACATGTTGGTGTCTAGTTTAGGGTCATTGGACCATTACATCCTTAATACCCTACTATAGTGTTTTTATCTTCCCTCCCACTCCACAAATAAAGGATACTTTAGGAGTGGGTGAGGAATTTATCTTTAGGGTTATGCCCCTATACACCTTTTCATAAATGCTCCCTGAAACATGGTTGAGCTCACCCCGACCTTTAGGAGTTAGGGTGAGCCCGATGATGAAGCATGTCACTATTAGAGTGAGTGATGGCTATGCTAAGAAAAAGGTTTTTTACCCTTCAAATTAATGGCGTTTAACCCCCATAAGGCTGCCATAGCAAGTATCTTGGTGCAGGGCATCTCTCTTGAACAGGTGCAGGAGTTTGTGTATCTGGGGTTCTGCTTAACTCATAGAATGAGCTGGTCCATGCACATAAGGAAATGTGCACTCAAGCTTCCACAAGAAGCTGGTGCTGTGTCCGAATTGTGCACAAAATCCCATGCATGCTCTCTTGCACCAGTGGAAGAGATATATATTCTTAAACCAAAAAGTACAGCTCTGTATGATGCAGAAGTGTGGGGACACGCCGAGATCGATGATGTTTGTAAAATAGAAAATAGATTTGTGAGGAATGCCCTTAATCTCCCTCAGAGTGCTCCCCATCTCCCCCAACTCTTGGATATGAGTATCCTTCCAATATACTATCTTATTATGTGTGGAGCTATCATGTATTGACATAGACTTCTGTCTACAGATTAATTGGGAACATATAGAGTTTAATTAAGTCACTTTTAAAATGTCCAGGCTGTGAGAAGATTACCTGGTTTGCCTATATTAGGTATATGTTGTATGAAATAGGTCTGCCTTCCCTATGGGATACACCGGACACAGCCAAGCAAGTTCCTCGCTCCTTGATTAAAAATCATTGAAGGAGCATTTGTGGCTGAGGGAATTGAAATGTGTTAAAGAGGGGAGTCTGACCGACCTGTTCTTGGATATTATGATCCCCCCTGCTTATGAAATTCTAGCTAAAGCCCAAACCTCCTGACATATAATCTAGACAGCAAATACTATCATAGGAAAAGAGGCTAGAACCATATTGGATTGCAAACTCTAGCTAGCAAACACAGAAGAGGTGACCAAGAATGGTATCCCCAAAATAGCAGATAAAGAAATAAGAGCTCCGTGGTTGACAGCCCTGGTACCCTTCTATTCTGCTAACCACCTTTGCAGATTTTCTGTGAAACACTTTGTTGAGTGGCCACAACCCAAGAGGCACCAACACAGGGAATGTAGAGTAAGGGGAATAATTTCACTAAATACAAAGATGCACTGCCTTCTCCTTACATCGCGAAGTGAGGGAACATGCCTTGTCTGCCCCCTTTGGGCCCTGTTCTGAGACGTAACACTAATGAATAAATAAAAAAAGGAAGCCCAATGCATTGTGTCCAAGTATAGAAACTGAAACTCACCATATTGTGCATTGTGTGCTTGCTGTCCACATCAGGTGAAATATGCCGGTCGTAAGTTAAAGCATATTAACTCGCCCGTTCAAAGTTTTGAGCTTTATAAATAAAAGGAGCACCAGTTTTGACTGGGTGATAATAATAGTGAATAAAAATATTCTGTCCAAAATGCTTTCTACTGAAACACTATGGAAACAAATTGCTACTGCTATCCTATTGTTTTTTTTGTAGACATACATTTGGTCAAACACTGCTGCTTACTTGCTGTCCATATCTCCACTTCATTATTTTATGTAGCTTAAAGGAAAGAAGTCGGATTTATGAGCCCGTTCTTAAGTTGCCTTTATATATTTTATCAATTATGTGAAATACATTATATAAATCCTATGGTTCTTATGTTTTTACTGCATTTATTTAATGTGTACAGGCTAAATTAAATTAAATGGATTGGAATCTCTTATTTTGGCACTCCATGAAGCACAGCCTATGTTTTTAGTTTTCACCTACACAGCGTGCGCGCTGTGTTTGTGAAAGCTTTTGTATTGAATATATCTTAAAAGGGGCTTATATTCCGCTGCTTGCTTTTCCTTGCTTTTCATTGGTTCCTGTGCTTGCCACTTACTTTTCGCCAATTTCTATCGACTTTAGCAATTGTTCTGCATTTACCAATGCCTTTTTCCTCCTTTAGCTTCTCTTATCAGTTTCCCATCAACATAGCAGTGTATCCATCCAATGTTTTGCTTGTGCTGTGCTTGTTTATTTAATCTCCCCTGCACAATGCGGTAACATAATCATTTTACCCCACAGCACATTTACAGACTCATTCACCCCCTTGCCGCACGCATTTTAAATCAGCTCCATGTTTTTTCTGTCCTTTAGTAGTACATGAAGCTTGGAACACATCGCGCTCCAAGCTTCACTTTCAGCCGAGGCCGCCCTCACAAAGCCTCAAAGTCATTTCCTTGTTTGAAACCTACATGCGGCTTGGTTTGCCAGCACTTATTTAGTAGTACATGAGGCTTGGAACGCTTTGTGCTCCAAGCATCGCTTTCAGCGTAGCCTGCCCTCACAAAACCTCTAAGACATTTCCCCATTTGAGACCCACCTACAGTGTAGTTGGTGTCGCACCAGCTATAGATATCCTGGTGTGCCTTATGATGGCAGCATCTTGGCGCATCACATTGTTGTTAAGTGTTGTGATGCATGGAGTCTGCCTTGAGCTGATTTAGTTTTCTAATCACAACAAAAGATTGTATCGACTTCCTCTTCATTCATGAGTGTATTACTTTGTCAATGCAGCAAGTCTGCTCTCAGGGACAAGACTCCTTGCAGATACATTTACATCCAAGTACTCTTACCATATGTCTGTGTACACTTGCATAACACTGTAACCTTAAACGCACATGGCTCCTCTGCAGGGGTAGGGGTGTCGTGTGTGCTCTTTGCATTTTTTAGATTCCTGTTTCAGAGAGGAAGCCTTACCACATTTACCTCACTTAAACCCCCCATCTCAAATATTGGCTTCCATCAAATCACTGTCGAATTTGGTTGGTATCCCAGCCACTTATTTCTTTTCTTTTGAACCTTTCAGGTTGTTAAATTGCTGTTTAAGATCTCATAAAGAACTTTTACAGATCGATAGAAGGTGAAAAACTCTTCCTTCTACTGTTTGCAGCCGCGGTTGGTAGTAGGAGTAACTGCAGGGCGGTGACGTGGGGAGGGGGAGGGGCAGGGTGGGGGGTAGTAAACTATGGATTGCGGAGGGTTACAGGTAAGTTAACATATAAATTAATAAAACGAATTTTGTTGCGTGCACAGCATCGCATTTGGGGATGCTGTGCACGCAACGAAATTCGTTTTATTAAGTTATATGTTAACTTACCTGTAAACCTCCGGAATCCATAGTTTACTACCCCCCCACCCTGCCCCTCCCACTCCCCACGTCATCGCCCTGCAGTTACTCCTACTACCGACCACGGCTGACTGTTTGATCATATGTATTTTCCTATTCTCAAGTGTTCACATATTAAGTTTACAGAAATGTTCATACTGATTCTATAGCCTGTAATGTCACTTTTCCAATTGCACTTTTATTTGCAAACTTGTACAGACTGTTCATCGCCTTGAAACACAGAGTAGTGGCTTAGGCTATGTGGTTTGTAATTGTCAATTGCTTCGTATCAACACATGGCTTCTAATGGACCATGCAGTTTGCGGCTAGTGCCACGAAAAAGAATGGCAAAATATGCTCTAGGAGGCCTGGCCTATAAACTGTAATTTTTTTTAATTTGACACAATTTCAATCTAGAATCGTTTTGTCAAACAAGAATTCTATTGCATGGGGAGTGTTGTGTGTTCTTCATAATATGCCAGTTACCAAGTCATAAATGTAATTCTGGCTACATTTTTTGAAGTTTTGTGATCTCCTTTTTTGTTTTGCAGCACTGAGGCACAAGATTGTTTACAACAGTGACTTTCTTGCAAGAGCATAGGAGAGCTACTGCCTTGTATGTTCTTGCATGTTTTGTTCCATTTCTGAAGGGTAACCAGGAAGTCGTGCACGTTACCTCTTCATTAAACTAGGGCAGTCTTGCTGCATCACATGCTAATAGCCATTATAAAGCTGAGTGCAAGTCTTCAAGTTCATGATTACACTGGCATCCTTTTTACAGACAGAACTGCTTTATTGGTTGGAAACAAGCCATGTTGTACATCTGTATGAATACTTACATACAGACACACGTGATGCGCCTTGCAAACCATTTAGCATCTATTTGCTGTAACGCTATAAGTGTTGAATCCACAATTTCTGAATGCTGTTATGCCCTCGATGTCTTCATAAATTATTAGCAGGGTGATGATGCAACCTAAATGCATATGTTAGGGTTCAAAACGAACCACTATAATGGGACTTGCTGAGTAATTTTATTTAATGACGTGGTATTATTGCGCTGTTTTACCAAACTAGGAAAAGCAAAAGCCTGAAAACAAAATCAAGAAAAATATTTTGGGTGTCCGTTTTTTGAGTTGTGAACTTCTGTAATTAGGTATTTTGACATTACCAGTGCATCTGCATTTACTATAGTCAGATTGCCTCATGTTATGTTGACTGGAAAAAGCAGCCAGATTGTGTTAGTTACAATTGCATTTCTAGCAATTGGAGTTAACAAATCCCGGATTTGACCGATATTCAGCAAACACTGGCGCTGTTTCAGGATATGTGTTCATTTTTTTGCAAGCAATTTGGCCGATTGCTCTCATTGAGATTTAACTGATTGTTCATTTCATGTATGTTTACTTTCTGAGCCATCTGAAGCATTTCTTAAGCTCAGTAGATAAACATAGAGCTGCACGATTGCCTGCAGTATGTGTTTTATTTTTTTACTGTCACTAAGCAGGTACATTTTTTATCACCAAGTCCTTTACCCAAGAGATGGCTTGTGGATTGATGCCACAAGATTCACATCTGATTGAGATGGGTCTCTTTTATTTATCAATGTTCTTTTCTGTACTGTATTTTGCAATGTAACCAGTAAGAAGGGCATATATTATGTCTCACTCTTAAATCTGACGTGGATTATGTGTGTGGAAGGTCCGGACTCCAGTAGTATCTCGGCTACTTTATCTAGTGTCTGGCTTCCCAGGAAAGCACAGTGTGTGCCTGCCTATCAGGTGTGTTTTTTGGAGAAGCACGATATCACGCTTAAGTCTTTTAAAGTATCTTGTAACCAACTCCCTCCTGACTTTATTCCCTAGTCCACTGATGTTCCACTTCAGCAATGAGTAGCCTCCCTCACCCATTTTTCTTGTCTAGGATTCCCCCCTTCCGCCGCTGCGCTGGCTCGGGTGTGTCTTGAATCAAATTTGGCTGCTTATCTCCCCATCTATGACCTTGATATACCTTCTACTGGCTGCAAATAAATGAGAACAATCCCCTGTATGTTCCATTGTGACTCCTATCCCCCCACAAACTTCCCCCGCCCCACTCTCTCCCATACCAATTCCCAAAATAATCAACTTCTGAGTCTGAGGTCTGTCCCCCTCCCTCCCCTTAAATCACTCCTTAATTAACAAAAAGAATGTTAGCTCAATACCAGTCTCATTGTATACAAATATTTTGCACGAACACGGCATAAAAGCTCTGAAACACTTTCTATATCGACGACCCATAGAACTGTTGGAACACTCTGAAATGTTGATTGAGATGTCACTCCTGATTTTAAAGAACAATGCCTTTCTCTTCAATGAGGAGTGGTACCTACAGATCTGCGGTACTGCGATGGGTTCCAGATTTGCTCCGTCTTTTGCCTGTCTTTTTATGGGATGGTTTGAGGCGGAGCATGTCTGGGGCCCATCGGGAGCTAAGTGGCATGAATATATTCTTTATTTTGGACGATACATTGATGACTGTCTACTTATATGGACAGGCAGCAACGAGGAACTTGGGGAATTCTTTTTATATATGAACAACAATACCCATAATATGTCATTCACAATGATGTCGGATCTGGATAAGATCATCTTTCTAGACTTAGAACTATTCCATCATGAAGGCAAAATACAGAGTAGAATGTACAGGAAATCTACGGCGTGCAACTCTTTACTGCACGCTAGGAGTGCACATCCAAAGAGCCAAATTAATGCAATACCGTTTGGTGAGATGTTGAGAGCACGTAGAAATTGTAGCAGGGAGGAGGATTTTGACAAAAACTTGAGGGACATTGAGACCAGGTTCCTTGTAAGGGGATACCCGAGAGATACGATATTCAAGGCAAAAAAGAGAGCCATGCGACTCCATAGATCAGACACTTTAAAAAGTATTCCTAAAAAAACAAAGAATAAAGATATGAATGTAAGGCTGGTGACCAATTACCACCCCTGGTCCCACAAACTATATGAAATATTCAAGAAAAACTGGCCATTACTAACTGCCGACAGTACTTTGGAACAGTATATTACCAAATCACCTAACATTGTTTACAGGAAAGGTAGAACCATTCAGAGTCTCATTAGCCCTAGCTATCCGAGACAGCAGCCAAATAAGATGTCCTGGCTGAGACAAATGAATATCGGTTTCTTTGCTTGTGGTGCCTGTAATATGTGCAGATTGACCGTAAGAGGCATAAAGACATTTGAGTATAATGGCTCCCGTAAATACCAGATATATGACCACATAGATTGCTTGACAAAATATGTGGTTTATGTCATTCAATGCAAGTGTAAGAAAATATATGTGGGCAGCACCATTCGCCCTCTTAAAGAACGGATAGCTGAACATTTCCGTGTGCTAAAGAACCTAGATGTCAGATACCCTTTGGGTTATCATGCGTCCATTTGTTCCAATCAGGACAAAACGTTAGGCTTTCGCTTTCATGGTATAGAGGTTGTCAAGTTTGACTCCCGGGGCGGCAATAGGGAGCTGAGACTACGCCAGTGTGAGGCCAGATGGATTCTTAAATTACGTGCGGTGGAGTGTGGGATTAACGTGGATCATGAACTACATTATTTCCTTCATGATTAAATATATGTCCTGCTGTGCATTTTCACATTTTTCTTGTTTGCCATGCCATGTCTTACCCATTTTCACCTGTATATATATACAAGTATGTTTATCTTGTTAACTGTAACAAACTATTGGCCTCAATTGATGTTTAAAGATTCCCTTTTGCCCCGGTTTTTATGAAAGCAATTCTCCACACCACTCCCTCCCGTATGACTATGTACAATTCAATGCACTATTGTATGGCATAGAGTCTGGCCTTTCCTTAATGCACCATTTGGGTCTCTGGTCTTTTCCTCCCTTTCTGTTTTGCTCTTTTCTTTCATTTTACTATCAATAATAATTTTTCTCTTTTATGTTATGTGTTTTATTTTATTTTATAGACTGACAAGAAACAGAGATCGTCCCCTTTCTTCTTTCTTTTTTCCCTCTTCTACCTAAAGATAGCGCAACTATTTCATATTTCTGCCTTTGGTCTTCCCTGATTTTCGTCTTTGCTTGTTTTTCCCGATATCAGTGGTACAAAACAACAATGGTGTCTGATTTATGGTACCATTACGATCATCTGACACTGCTATTTATTACCCGTAACGAAATCGTTTTGAACTCACCTATATGGTATAGAGGGAGCTGGGCTTTCCTCACTGCCCGATTAGAGACATTATTCCTTTCTTAGTACCATATGGGGATTTACCTCTCATGTTTAAGTTTCAGGTCTGTAAGATTGTTTAGTCGACAAGCGTAGTACTGTTTTCTGTTTAGTAGGGGTAAACTTTGAATACTAAAGTTTCGGCAATTTGCGGAAACATACCTATCCAAGATGGCGGTGCCGATACGTGGTATTTTTATATGAGTATATCATCAAACAGGCTGATTTGTGATCGGGAACACAATACAAACAATAATATTTAAAAAAAAGGGGGAATAAAAAGACTTTTTTGTGGCTAGAGAATGTATTTGGTATTGATACTGCCTAGGGTCCATAATTTTTGTGACTTACATACATATTCTTGGGTTGATACACAGGGGATTTGCACATCTTAAGATGGCGGCCGTTTCCGACACCATAACGATTAGTCCTGCGTTTAAACGTCTGTCGGAACCACGACTTTTAATTGACACGCACACGTATAAATTTGCTTACGGGGGTGAGCTCGTCTTGATACACAGGATACGTGACTGGTGACGCTTGGAGTACTCTCCTTTCCTTCTCTTCGTTATTTCAGGTAATTCTCTCCTTTAAAATGAAATGTTATTGCTGGCGCTTATGTGAACCGTGCTGGGAATGTGAATCGATGCGTACGACTATCCTACTATATCTCTCAGGAATGCTCCTAGGTTGTTTCCTACCTAGACAATGACGCGTTCTTGTGAGGTGAGCTATCTGATATGCATTTAATAGCAATGCTGGGAACGTGACGAAATCTGATTTACTCTTTGGTTATATTTCTTCGTAAATGTCTTCAGGATGTGTTTTAATTAGACAATGACGCGCTTATGTGACGTGTCCCATTTGATATATATATAATAATCTGTACCTTTAATAAACCCCAATGCCCACTAGTCATTTTTAGGACTTGGATGGATATTCGTTTGAGATTTTCTGCTGAGTTGACATGCAGTCTCTGTTTTTAGCAAATATATTGGACAACAGGACATATTACGTTTTGTGGAGGCTGTCCTTTTGATATATTAATTTAAATATATCCCTAAGGTTTGATGGATAGACTACTGACGATATGGTCCTGTGATAGATGTGTGTGACCCATATTTGGTCTTTTATTTTCAGATATACTAATCTTCCCTATCATCTGATGCTTTTGATCGGGATTGTAATTCGCTAAAGGTATATTTTTTTATTTTACGCTTGTCTTAATCTGACTGATACTCTCTTTTGAGTGTGTTTTGATACGAAAATGTATTGATATAGACCAGGTATCGTTCTAACTAGACTGACTTTGGTCTAACTTTTATCTGTTTTTAGCTCTTTTGATTTATTTAAAATTGCTTTAAGCTCCAGACATGGAGAGAAATTCCTTTTTGGTTTGGAATGATGCCTAAGAAAGTCGTGCGTTTTGTTGATTAATGTTTCTGGCTTTGATTTGTGACAAGGTATTTTCCTGTCCCATATTCTCTTCCCCTTAGACTATTTCACGCATATATGGATAAAAGAATAAGGATCTATACCCAGATTGTGTTACAAATATGACGGAATAATCAACTACATATATTCCGTTTGAGACTTGTTTTATGGTGAGTCCAAAATAATAACTCCTTCAAGAGAAGATATTTGGGCTAATAGTTCTTGACACACTGGAACTACCATATTCACATTTTCCTCTTTACATCCACTATGATGAGAATTAATTGAAGCCCTAACATGGAGCTTTTTCATCCTCTCAAGGTGTGACTTTGCGGGTTTTTTCCTTTTCTGCTGGTTGGGTGCTGGGTAGCACTTTATTGTTTTCGGTTAGCTTTCACTTGGTGGATTTTCTTACTATCTTCTGACTTATGATCACTCTTTGTTTCCTTTCTGAGTAATATTGGTGCCATTTATGTGGACCTTTAGTGTACTTAGTTTTTGTGAAAATTTGATTTGTTAAGTGACAAATGTTTTGAACAGAACAATTTTTATTGTTATTGTTGTAGCCCTGAGGAAGTCGCCGGGCAATTTACCCGAGACGAAACACGTGTTGGCTACTGAGTTCGCTGTGGCGTTTCTAAAGATACCAATATGTCACTATGGAAGAATTGAGAAGAAACAGAGAAGATTAAAGAAATAAAAGAAGAAATCTGTTTGTTTTGAATCATTGGACATTAAATCAGTCCCTGCCTCATTGCTATTGAAAACTGCTCACTATAGGCCTAAATTGCCTTGTTCTTGCTCGGGAATCTCTTTGTTTTTCTCAATACCAGTCTCATCGCCCAGTAGGGCTTAGTGTATTAATGTCTAGTGGCCCTTATAGCCACCTTACCGTATCTCAGCATCTGGCGAGCCCTCATATCTCAGCCTTTGTCGCCACTCATGGATAGTCGTGGTTGCGCATTCTCCAGAACAATAGCCTCGGGCTTGACACTTCCATGCAATTGATTTTTCTGAGAAGAGGGTGATCACTATCTGCCAAATATTCCATATCTGATTGATCAGAGGTGGTTCGATCCCGGTCTCTGGGAGGTTTCTTTCTTGCTTTTGTTCATGTGGAGCCCTCCTCAGAGTCCGAGTGCTGGTCCGCCCTCTCCATAGGGAGCTCAGCGTGGAAGGGTGTCCCTCCCCATGTCCCGTGTGCTCTGGCAGGTAGGCGTCTCTTCTTCCCCCTCAGTCGTTTGCTGCCGGATCTCTTGGGGGTTCCACTACGTGGGGACTCCACTGAGTCCAGCCCACATCTCCTTGGAGGACAAACTTGAATCCAGGTCCACGCCTCCTCTAGCATCTGAAAGAAGTGGGAGACACCTTGAAAAATTACCTTAAGGTTCACCGGGAAGAGTAGCATATATTGGATCTGGAGAGCTCTTAGTTTTGTCTTGACCGGATCAAATGATCGTCGTAGCTTTTGCACCTTTCAAGAGTAGTCTGGGGACACCATTATCTTGGAATTAGCATGTTTAATTTCCCCATTTCGCCTCAACTCTCGGAGTATTAGGTCATGGTCTTGGAAATTAAGGAATCTAGGGAGTCTCTAAGCCATATAGTCAGAAGGACCCTGGATCCGCTTTCTCTGTCCCCTTCGGGACTCCTATGAAGCGTAAATTGTTTCTGCGGGCCTCATTTTGGGCACCGTTCACCTTTCAAGTCACTTCTTACAGGGCAGCAGTTAAGCTAGAGACTTCTTTGCGCAGGTTGTTGGTTATGTCTTTCACTTCAGAGATATGTTTTTACGCCTGTAACACTCTTTCTGAATCATTTCATGTCTTGGCGCAGCAGGGTCACCTCTGAGCATGCCTCTGCCATTTTCCCCTTCAGTACTTCCCTGGAAGCGTGTATCGCCTGGAGGAGGGCTGTGTTGTCAGGAAGGGAAGTGGTGTCCTCTTCCGTCTCGGAAGGCAGGGGCATCACTTTGGCATATTTCTCCATCATTCCTCGTTTTGATGGTTTGGGGTCTTTGTCTCTGGCCATCTTGCATCAGGTGGGGTGTGTCTATAAGAGGCCAGTTCCACTGTAGACTGCTCTCCTCCCACACCAGTGGCTTGGTCTCAGGTGTGATGGATTGGCCGTAGTGACTTCAATATGTTCTGACTCTCTTGGTCTCGTTCCTCCCCCAGGTTCGCCCCCGACTCTCACTTCCACTCCAGTCCACCTGCAATGCCGCTGCGAGGGCATGTGGGGAGGGGCTGCTCCCCTCACTTGTCACAGAGTGCCTTCCCCAGGAGAACTTCACCATCTCATAGGCTGTCTGTTGTGTCCTCTCTAGGGCTGCCTCTCAGGGACCCCTGTCACCCCATGCCGCTCTCCTGGTGCGGACAGCAAAGGGAAGGGGAGAAACATGTCCCTCCACCACAGTCACGTATTACATTCTCTCTATGACTGGGGGGGGGGTCCTCACATCAGTTGTCTTCGCACCAAATACCCCAGGCATGAGCTGTGAGGGCAGCAGTCATGTAGCTCCTGGGACCTAAAGTTTCTTCCTCCTTAGCCGTAGACCTTCCGTATTCTGCTTATTCCCCTCTCACCCCAGGGCCTGCAGCTGGGTATTCCTTTGCCAGTCCCAGTTAGGTGATTCCCCTTGCTCCTCTGTTTCTCATAGCTGTTCCTCTAGGTTGGTGCCACAGGGGTCTGCCAGTGTCTTAGGCGATGCGTACCTCTTATGTTTCTCAGCACCTCTCCGAGGACTCTGTAGGATCAACGCGGGCACCCGAGGCCACACAGCACCTCTCGCCTGTGCTTCAAGTCATGTGTTCCACAGCTCCCCTCGGGCCATAACCTTCCCCAGCCACATCAGGGGTCAGGCCCAGCCGAGGTGTAGACAGTCGATGTGGCAGAGCGTGAGGGTTGGGTGGCCACAAGGGAGTCCCCACGTCTCCCGTCCCCACTCTGCAACCGTAAGCCTCCCCGGGGTCCTCCCACTCCTTCTTTTGGTTTTGGCCTATGGAGGATAGCCCCCACAGGCATCTGTTTCTCCACCTGACTGGTCTTCCCTCTCCCCCCATTGCGGAACTCCGGGGGGGCACAGAGATCTCCCACTGCTTCTTTTACGGCTCGCGGCGCCTGTCTTAGGGGTCCAAATGGCTACCACGACTGGGGGTGTCGGCCAACACACCGTCCCTCTCACCTGCGTGTCCTCTCAGGCACCCCGGCATGTCCTGCTGAGACTAGAGGCTGGAGTGTCTACCTGTAAGAACTCTCATTGCTTGTCTATTGCACTTTATCTTTGAAAATTAGCAGTACTTATGTCGGCATCTTGGATGGCCGTGGCTCATCTTCTGCCCTGAGTCGTTTTTGAGGCTCCCCTGAGCCCAAGATTATTTCTCGTCGGTCTTATCACAACTCGTTTGGCTCTGAGAGCAGGTGGCGCAGCTGATCGGCGCCGGATGGCGATTTGAAGGCAGGATGTGAGACAGCTGTAGCTCCGACAGAAGCTACTATTTGGCCATGTTGCTGGCCATGTCTCCCACATAAACATTCTTAAAGATGTAATAGAAATACTGACCTTTTGTCTAAATGATCTTGGATGCAATATTTTGCCTCATATGCCATTTAGGTACATCACTTACAATGCAAATTTTATATTCGGAATCCTCTTCTTAACATTCTTCTTTGAGAGTTCAACTAAACTCTGCTAATGCAGTCTGTTTAGCAGAGGGGCCCTACATCCAGCTTCCATACTGTTTCTGCAATATATTTTCCAGATGTCAAGGACTGGCTGCCTGTTGAATGTTTTTCTACACTCCCTGAGGAAAAGGGGACTCCTCAAGTGGCCACGTTGCCAGCTTGCACAGAAACATATACTTGATAGGTGACAACTTCCCCTAATAACAGGTCACGGCCTGGAAAAAAAACCCACGAAGGAGAAAAAACTCCCTTTGCAATCTTAATAAATCTTGTTTGAAGATGACAATAGTGCTGATGAAAACAGCAAGACACCAAACATCTTTTGAGACAAAAAGAATGTGAAAAGAGCCAAGCAGAGCCACGTTATGGTCCACAAAGAAAAAGATCTAACCTGCTTGAAGAAAAATCAGGGACTAAAATGCATGACAAATGGGCAGTGAGCCCTTCCAAGCTCCGCCTTATATATTTTTTGAAACAGGAACTAAACTTTTGAGAACAAACTCTGCAACTTCTTGGATTGTGATAATCTAATAACTTCAAGTTGACTGACCACCATCATAGGAAAGTCTTTTTGAATATGCTTGCAGTTCATTTCACATTGAAAAACCGTTCAGTATGCCACGCAGTATTTTGAAAAGCTGCTGCCTCTTTACTGAGCTGATGTGAAATACATAAGTTACATCTTCTTCTTTTACACAAACGTTGCTGTGTTTTGGTACTGTAGCACTGATGAATGTGACAGTAGGACATCTGTGAGCGAAACATTCGGCAACTATATGCAAACACTTACCCTATCAAAACGTCAGCTCTGTATGTATGTATAGATAGATAGATAGATAGATAGATAGATAGATAGATAGATAGATAGATAGATAGATAGATAGATAGATAGATAGATAGATAGATAGATAGATAGATAGATAGATAGATAGATAGATAGATAGATAGATAGATAGATAGATAGATAGATAGATAGATAGATAGATAGATAGATAGATAGATAGATAGATAGATAGATAGATGGATATCAGGTGGTATTGCTACTTATTTTAACCATGTCCAATTTATCAACCGAATAATAATGAAAGATGAAGTGGTACCTGACAGCACGCATGCTCACAGAGCACAGACATAGAGTAAGGAAAGGGGTTCATAGGAAGTAAAAGGGCTACTTAATTCATTGTAGGACTTGATCACATCATCATTGCACATGCGCACATAAGTTTCAATGCCGTCTTTTGCCCCTTTCGAGGAAAGAGATGATTCATTTACACGTGTGGAATAGATGTGGAATATTTACTGTGGAAGTAAACAAACCAGTAAGCACTTTGTACGTGTTCCATCATAAGGTAATCAGTTCGTTGTAACTTTTTATTGGATTCAATTTTTTTTATTTAAAGTGCGTCAATTAACCAAAGGCATCAAGGCGCTGTAGCAGACCATCCGGAGAACCATACTCAGCCTATAAATATTCAAGAAAGAATTGTCTATAGCATATAGAGCCAGGTTTTAAGTGTTTTCCTGAAGGGCAAAAACTGAGGGATTGGCTGCAGGCCTTGCGGGAGCAAGTTCCAAAGTCTGCTTGCCGTAATTGAGAATGCTTTGTCACCCCCTTTATTCCTTTTGGTTCTAAGCACCATGAGCTGATTTTGATGCGCTGATCTCAAGATTCTCCCTGAAGAGTGCCTTCGAGACATATTTTGAATTCTTGATGGACTATGTTATGTTATGTTATCTGCATTTCTTACGCGCGCAGCTACTCCGAGGAGTGTCCCGGCGCGGCCCAAGGGAGACAAACTATAACCAGACTTTAAGAAAAGAGATGTGTCTTTAGCAATTTCTTAAAAACACCAAGGTCATCAACAGTGCGAAGCGACAGGGGGAGCGCATTCCAAGCGCGTCCTGCAAGCACAACCAGAGAGGCGCCCCCTAGCCGATGACGATGGAATTCAGGAATCTTCATCAGCCTGAGGGATGAGGAACGTAAGGATCTCCCCGGCACCTAAAACGAGAAGCGTTTCTGCAAGTAGCCGGGGCCTTGCCCATGTAAAGCGTGATGGGCTATAGTGAGAGCTTTAAATGTCACACGTGCCTTGACCGGTAACCAATGAAGGGAGCGGCGGTAATCATGGACGCTCTGCCTGGGAGCCAGGCCACCCAAAATGCGGGCTGCCGCATTCTGGGTCACCTGAAGCTTGTTAAGAGCGTAAGCTGGGATCCCAGCATAAAGAGCATTAGCATAGTCAAGTCGAGACAGGATCAATGCCCGAACCACCGATTCCCTAGCCGCTTGAGGAAGAAGCGGAAGGAATCTTCTCAGAATTCTGAGGAGGCCGAAACAACACCCTGTAAGAAGCTTAACCTGACTAGCAAAGGAGAGATTGCAATCAAAATGGACCCCCAGATTCTTCACGGTCTGACTCGTAGAGGCAGGCAGAGGGAATTCTGCAGGCCATATAGCCTCTCTGAACCCGAGGGGGAAGTCGCCAAACATAAGAACCTCAGATTTATCCTCGTTACACTTAAATTGGGCAACTGCCAGCCACTTAAAAACCGAGGAAAGACACCTCTGCACAAGGTAAACCGAGGCCCCCTGCTTCTCCCAAGTAAACAGAAGTTGAGTGTCATCTGCGTAAGCAATGACCTTAGCCCCCAACCCCTCCGCTAGAGCCACCAGGGGAGTGAGGTAGATATTAAACAAAAGGGGGCTGAGGGAGGACCCCTGAGGAACACCCGTGCTCACTTGAAGGGGTGACGAGGCCAAAGGAGGTATCCAGACTTGCTGGAGCCGGCCATCCAAGAAGGATTTAATCCAAACCCAGGCGAGGTTGGACACCCCGATCTCCGACAGTCTACGCAACAGCAGTGAGTGGGGGACCGTGTCAAAGGCCGCCGACAGATCGAGCAGCACAAGGGCTGCCTTTCCACCGGCGTCGAGACACTCCCGAATTGCATCCGAAACTTCCACAAGAGCACCTTCCGTGCTAAAGGAGGGGCGGAAGCTAGATTGGGAGAAGGACTGCCTTATTCACTATGTAGAGTGATTTGAACATAATGCACTTTCTGATAGGGGGCCAATATATGGCCTCAAGTCCTCTAGCAGCTGACTGGTGCCTGGCAATGTCAAGAATCAATCTGGCCAGCACATTTTGTACCACTTGGAGTTTGTGTTGGGTGCTCGTGTTGGTGTCTAGGTCTAGCAAGTTACAGTAATCCAGTCTGGACATAACTAGGGTTGGGGCAACTTGCTTACGTGCTGAGGAATAAGCTGGAACATTTTCCTGAGCATCCTTTTGAGCCAGATGCAGGTTGCCACACTGCGATTACCCTGGACATTAATATTGATTTCTGTGACTAAGAAGACTGCAAGATTTTTAGTCTTCTTCCCTGGGATGGGGCAAGTGCCTAGTGTGTCTGGCCACGAGCTGCCTGCTATTCCAGCTCGATGTTCCTGTGCCAAAAAGCAGCACTTTCGTTTTTTTATCGCTAAGTTTTAGAAAATTTCGACCCTTCCAGTCAGCCACTGTCAACATGCATAGTGAGATGTTTTCTGCCGTGAAGCATTAATTATTGGAGTTGTCACAAAGATATGTGTATTCCCAGCAGATGAGAATACCTTGATCTCAAATGCCTGGTATATGGCAGCAAGTACAATTACTGTAGCTTCACCCTCTGTGAACGATCTGTATGGAAGGAGGACAAACGGGCCAGGACTTGATTTGTGATACCAAGGTCATGGACATACTCCATGAACAGCAGATGCGAGATGGTATCAAACGCTGATGATAGATCAAGGAATATCAGTGCAACACCCTGTCCTTCACCCACTAAGCACCTGATGCAGTCTGTGGCTGAAATCTGTGCGATTCCCATTCCATGGTGTTTCCTGAGAATTAACTGAGAGTTGTCCAGCCAGCTCTGCTGTTCTGCAAATTCCATCAAGTGGATATTAAGAGGTTTCTCTGGAATCTTTGCTGGACAGGGAAGCAGTGAAATAGGGTGATAGTTTTTATAGTCTATACTATCCAGGTTATTTTTTTTAGGAGGGGCCTAATAGTTGCCTCCTTCCATCTCCAGGGAAAGATCCAGAGAGAATTATTTGGTTCATTACATTGGAGAGAGGCTGAGCTACGGTACTAGCTGCTAGGTGAAGAACTTCATGTGGGAAGCCTTCAAGAGGTGACCCTGATTTCGTGTTCAGAAGGTATTGTTCTACCATCTTAGGGATAAGAGATGGGAAGACAGACAGTAGTTTGGGCTCTTGATCTTTTTGCTCAGAAGTTTTCCAGGATGCTAATTGAGGCCTTCTGGTTGGGGATGGCTGCATAAGTGACTTAGAGGCTGCTTCAGAGCCTTAATGGATATCTACGATCTTAGATTGGAAGAATTTGCTTGCTGGTTGCAGAATAGTTGTGAGACTTCAGGCTCTTCAGTGACCAGAGGGGTGGAGATCTGTTGAACATACCCTATAGAGATATCTTGCAGATCTGGCATTTTCAATTTTTTTAGAGCAATACTTGGATTTTTCCGCAATCAGAGCTAGTTTATATTTCTTGATTTGGTTTCTATAGAAGATTTTATCTTTCTCTTCCTGACTTTTCCTTCATTTGTGCTCTTGTCGGCGAAATGCCTGCTTGAGCATTCTAAGTCCGTCATTGTACCTGATGGAGAGAGTCTTTTTTGCGTGACTTCCCTAAGGACAGCTATCTTGTTGTCTGCCCTCTGGAGTCAATCTGCAAATTCCTCTGCCCCCTTGTCTACATCCTCCGAGATCTCGATCGGTATACTGTCTAAGGTGTTGGACAGGGCTTCAGCAGCCACCCCTTCATTTTCTTAACCTGGTCCTGGTTCGGAGGGGTTGACTCCTGCTGACTGAGGATGAAGATGTAAAGGAAAAAGCAACTTGGCTATGATTGGACCAGCTAAGGGAGGTAACTGATTGATAAGACAGCCTAGCATCATTAGAAAAAATATTGTATAGTGTGTGACCTGCCTTATGAGTAGGGGCAGATACTAGTTGCATAATTCCCATACTCAAAAGGACTTCCGTGAGCGATAGCGAGTCTTAGTGGTTGGTCTCTTCAAGATGTTAATTAAAATCGTCCATGATGGTCTGCCATTTGTTAGTTAAAAAAGGTTCAATTAGGTATTTTAGCTCCATTAGAAAAGGGGGTCTGGGTCCTATGGGTCTGTATATCGACAGGCCTCCAAATGAACAAGTAGCTCATAGAATATGTTTAAGAATAGGGCATGTTCTTAAATCAAATCCAGATTCTATTAAACATTTGAAATGTGATTTGAACACAATAGCCAGTTCCCCACCTGGCCGAAAAGCCCTGTCCACCCTCATAATTGAATAATTTGTAGGAATGGCATACACTAAAACAGGACCAGATGGTTCATTGGCCCAGGTTTCAGAAATAAAGACCCAGTCCCATGATGCCAAAAAGACAGCGAATTCCAATGTGAGTTTATGAGGAAACCATTAGTTTCTCCTCTGAGATATGAGCAATGTGCCTTTTGGTTCTATAAGGTGTTGGAATCACTTGGAACTTGCCCTCCGACTTGTTAGATACCCAGCCTCTGTCTTGTGGATAGTTCATATGAAAGCCACACAAGGAGCAGTCACATTGCTGCTGCTCATAGAGACCCAGGACAGGAAACGCAGTACAGGAGGAGGCTTCCTACCTACTTTGAAGCTTCAATAACAAGTTTCTGGACTACCTGATCTTCGATGTCTGTTCCCGACTGCAAGAACCCGGGAGTCGGGCACCGGGCGTTTTACTGACACTTAAACATATCAAGTGGTGAGGAACTTTTCAGAGCCCTGTATGTTGTATTCCTAAAATTCAAATACTACCTGAGAATTATATATCTATTCTAGTGATTTTATGTATTGAAATGCTAGCATTCCATACATAAGAGCAGCTATATACTGAGCGTTCCACATGAGTTAATTTTAAAGTCAGTGTAACGATTTAAGATATGTAGAATGAGATACACATTGATTTTATACCTGTCTTTCCAGATTTTGCAAACCTTTCAATGTGTGTTTTATAGGATCTCTGTTACACTTGCTAAGAACGATAACAGAGCATATCCATAATATGTTATCTGCTATACAAACATGTCTGCAAATTAAGAAATCGTTAGGATAGAAATTGAATCTTTCCTTAAAAGATTTTGAATATTGGCATGCTTGCTGAGTCCATAAAAAAAAGCCAAAAGGTGCATATAGGTTCAATGGGTGAGGAAGCGAGAGGATCAGTTTGGACAGATTTGGGATTAGCCAAGAAGCAAATAAGGAAGTAGCACACAAGGACAGAATAAAGGTAGGGGTAGGACATAAAGATGAAACAATCATTGGATTGAAATGAGAACTAAAATGTTTGTCAAGTCTTTAGGTGACAATGTTGCAAAATCAAAACTGAAGTGAGACATGTAAGGGTAGTGGTGCCAGGTAAGAGAATATTCTCAAGTAAACTAAAGAATTGCAATGAATGAGGAGATAAATAGGTGAAAGGAAAATGAAAAGTAGTTATAGTAGAGTTGCTTATGTGAAGGAAATTAGAGTTTTAGGATGAGTGAAGAGACAATAGGTTGAGAAGATCAAACTGGCATTGGGAACTTTTTTCCAAATGTTTTCAACCTTATCATGACATCCTTCTCGGAATCGTTTCCGACTAACTCGGGTTTGGGGGGTCCGACCGACCGATTATGATGGTTCTGAACATATTCAGTCAGACTCCCGTTGCCTTCAATGGGAGCCTGTGTTCCGACCGGCAACACAGGTTCCCATTGCAAAAAGGGGTGGCTGCAAAAAGCCCTCCACCCTGTGGTGGCACCCCAAGGTGCCTGCCACACTGTGCATGGTTTGAAAGAGGGATCCCATGGGTACCCCCATGTGCCCCAACCGGAGGCCTCCGGGTGAAGGGGGGGCCTGCTACGGGCCCCCAAAGTCGGTTTCCGACAGCCTTTTTGTGTCCGACAGACTGAGTCGGAAAGGCTGTCGGAATCCAACATATTAATCGGTCGGTCGGAAATGCTGTCCATTGAGCTGTACAAATCGGTTCTGACTGACTTGGATTCTCCGAATGCCAGTCGGAAGCTGACCGAACAGTTTCCTTCTATCCTAATCGGTCGGTCGGAAATGCTTCCGAGACGGTCCGAAAAATGGGTTCTGACACCAGTTAGAAAAATCCGAATGCCATTCAGAGCCTTTCCGACTGACATCGTATTCAGGCCCTATGTGCAACCAACTTAAATTGAAGACGTGTTGAGCAGTGCTTAATTTGAGCCAATGGTTGTCGATGGGGACCACCAGCACTCATTTTTGGGGACCGGCACTCATTTTGACCTCATCAGACATTTCCCAACAGTAAAAGAAGGAAAACACACAAAAAGAAAGACGAGAACCTGCAAGAGAGACATAAAGGTGAAGGGAGTGTCTGGCAGTGGATTAATGAGGCCTGAGGTAGATTCAGGACTACACAGCTTTGGTATTCGGTGTGCTGACATTTAAAAGCGCCGGCTAGGCTTCTCAGCAGCGCTTTGAGCACTAGCACACAGTACTTTACAAATTAGCACAGGTATTGAGGAAGAATACACAGTGAGTTTACAGCACTATCAAAGACCTAATGTTAACTTTTTTTGCATATGAAAATGATTTTAGAAATATACAAGTTAGTCCTTTGGCAAGTGTGGGTTGGAAGTGGGTGCCACTGCTTTAATCCAGAAACTCCCTGCATCTACTCCTTCCATCTAAGTCTGACAGTCCTCCACCTCTGTACTGCCAACTTAGGTTTGGGAGCAGCAGACCACTTGATCATGACTCAATGAGAATATTTCATCCAATTCAATCAATATACTCTGGACAACCCTTCAAAGTAGGAATCCGATCCTCACTTCAGTTTCTGCCTCAATCGACAACTAGCCCCGTTTTCCTCATATAGATAACACATGATCCTGTTTCTTGCACCAAACACTAATCTGAATAGCACTGAGTTCCGAGCCACGCAAGACTCGACGAGACAGTAGAGGAGAGGTAGATGGCCCAATTTGTACTCATTCCTCTCTCATGCATAGAAAGAAGAAATACTCAAAGCATTCTTTTATCCCTACATCTTCATCCAAAAGTTATAAAAGAGTGGCATGGCCTGTGGTGTCAAATTCGATCATATCAATGCCACCAAATTGCCCTGATCTCTGATAGGTAGCATTCATTAAAGCCATTTTCACTGCAGCCAAACCAGAATTGACTAACAGACATCGAAATATTGACTGCAAAGTACTAGTATTGCGCTGTCACCTCTGCTTCCATAATCTGAGCAATCAACGGTAGTTTAGAAATAGGAGTGTAAATAGCTAGCTTGGAGGGGTACAGTGTTGGTTCATTGAATAGACGATCCCCAGCAGCCCGTTAACATCTGGGCAACTCCATGACTGTCGCAAAGACCACCTTCTTTATCGCATCTTCTGGAGATATCAAGGAAAACTCTGATATCTTAGGTAAAAACTGTTGAATATTTACAGGAAGAATACCTAAAGGAAGAAGACTGCCTTTACTATGGTACCCATGCATATTTTACAAGTAACAAGAAAAATATCCAACTAAGTAGTTACAAGCATATTAAGGGAGCGATGTCACACGTGTATAAACAATTTGCTAGCAACAGAATTAGCCTTTCTATGGCGAGCTTCTATCATTCATCCGCTAAGTTTCATTTATGTCCTCTTTAGTTTCATCTGTATTAGCTCAATATAAGGCCATTGAGCAACCTATTTTTAAAGACTCGTTTCTTCTTTTTTATAGGGAAATACACATTGCAAATGTTTTTGTTCTTGAGCTAGTACTGTGTCGTAACAACTGTCTTAAACTATTTTATTTTACGAGAGTTTCCCTAGTATTGTGATCTAATTCCCTAGTTTTGTGATCTAATGGCCACGTTGTTCAGTTCACACACACACGCAGCACACACACACACCCGCGCCCCCCTCTCCCCAAAGAGTACAATCGGTGCCGGACGGGCCTGTCATGCCATCGGACAATTCCCTGGGAGGCCGGAGCCATTGGATGCCGTTTTGAAGGTCATGAGCTGCTGCCTTTGTCTCTAGCTCCCCGAGGTTTTTGCAGCAGGCTCGGCGTGAATGGAGCGAGAGAGAGACAGGAAGATGGGGGAGGAAGAGAGAGAGGTGGAGTGAAAGAGAGAATTAAAAGGAAGATAGGAAGTGAGAAAAGAAGGTTTGGACATTTTTTCTGGGGCTGCCCTCGTTTCCCAGAGCAGCACTGAGTGCAATTACAACCCAGAGTTTGGCTATTTGAAATGCTGGAAGTTCACAGCTTCTATTCCATAAGTATGGCGTTGTTGTCTTTTTAACTTGTGTTCTGCCACTCATACAGAACGGTAGTCCTCTTGAAGCATGGATGTATTGAACCTTTACATACAACAAAAGTAAACAGAGGAGTAAGTTTGTCGTTTGCAGAGTACGTTACAGCTGGAGCTAAAAGTTTTACAGTTAATCAGTACAACTGTTGCTGATGGCGTGAAGTTGCATTGAAGCAGATAAATGCATTAAGATAACCTCCAAACTTGCATTAAAATTCTCAAAATAGATCCGCAATGCTTCTCTATATTGTCAGCCCGGGGCTATCACAAGCATCCTGAAAGGCACTGGAAAAATCAGCGAGCCGTGGATACAAAATGGCGGCTTGTTCCCTCCATTGGAGACGATAGGTGACAGAGAGTCGCGGCCAGCAGGACAACTCTCCATGAAAAAGCACGGTGGAGAAGGAACCCTATGGCTACTGAAAGGAAGTAGAGGACTCATCAGGTAAGTGAAAGATCCTTTATTGAAGTCCAAAGTAAGCGACCGGTCAGAGCAGTCACCAACTGTCCAGGGAAGGCATGGCTTGGCAGTTCGGGCTGGACTGTTCCCATGAGGCACAGGGTCAGACTGATTTGCATATGGCAATGTCTGAACTGGGGTGGCAGAGTGGGCTAAAGAACGGTGATGGATCAAACCCAGATCTGTTGACTGGGTGTGAGTGTTTGATTGGTTCTGATGCTCCGTCCATCACCACCCCCTTTTGTACCACTTTGTTCGCCATAAGTTGGCAGTGTATGCTCAGACGTGAGTCACTTGCTCACTTTGCCACTGGATTCAAGCAAGCCTGGCTGAAGACGGCTGAAATGCCAGAAACCGGTCCTAGGAAGCTTGTTTCCGGTCCAGGAAAGGCATGGCTTGGCAGTTCGGGCTGGACTGTTCCCATGAGGCACAGGGTCAGACTGATTTGCATATGGCCATGTCTGAACTGGGGTGGCAGAGTGGGCTAAAGAATGGTGATGGATCAAACCCAGATCTGTTGACTGGGTGTGAGTGTTTGATTGGTTCTGATGCTCCGTCCATCACCACCCCCTTTTGTAGAGCAGTCACCAACACCAGCTACTGCTCCTGACCATCCCACATGCCACCATTCTAACATGGAACCCGTAGTCATGGTCGCATGTGCTAGTATTAAAAGATACAGATTCCAACACATCTCTTCCCTTACAATAGCGAGAAAAGATTAATTGTACACTGCACAAAATTGAAAAACAAAGCAAAAGAAGAAAAACAACTAAAGTTGCAGCGTTCCACTAGGCCATTACTGCTGGGATGATATAGCGAAGTAGTGATGTGTTTGATGCCCCAATGACACAAAAACCCTTGAAATTGCTTAGACATGAACTGCACCCCTTTGTCAGAGATGAGTTCAATTGGGGCACACTCCCTCAAAAATAGAGACTAGAGAAAATCTATAACCTCTTTAGTGTTAGCAGACCTCACAAATTTGACTTCAGGCCACCTAGAACCATAATCCACCACAACTAACCCATACCTGTTCTGTTCATCCAAAACATACATGGGTCCAATGATGTTTAAGCCTAGCTAGAATCATGGTTTGTCAGGGACAGGCACTGACTCAATAGGACTGGGAAACGTGACTTGAATTTTGCCACTGACGGCACATGCAATACAGTCTCTCACTAAATGTTCAACTGCACGATCCATCCCAGGCCACCCCAAAAACTTCTCGAATTCTGCTCTTCATGGCCCTCATACCCACGTGACCTTCATGGGCCAGAACCAAAACCTTGTTCTGCAATGAAATTGGCACAACCAACATATCCATTCTTCTCAAAACGCCTGAATGCATATTTATCTGAGGAAAAACATGTTTGAATGAACTCACTTCACCGTCCTTAGGTATCCAACACTTACCTCACATGCCAATAACCTGTTGAATGGATTCATCCTCTTGAACCACAATCTTCCACTCCTCCTCTTAAGTGCAATTAAAACCAGAATCCCTCAAGGAACCCACAATACATAATTCATCCTCCAACTGCTCCCCAATCTGCTCATTAGAAAGAGGTAACCTGGATAAACAATACGCAAAAATGTTTTTAACACCAGGAATGTGTTCCAGTTGAAAATGGAATTCCATCAATCTCTAATGTCACTTGGCAATGTGGGGAGTGGCATTGCTTGCTCCCTTAGTTGAAAATAAATTAACCAAAGGCTTGTGGTCCATACGGATGACAAACTCAGAACCCCATAAATATTGCCTAAAATAATCCACCCACCATCAACAAGCCAGAGCCGCACACTCAACAACTGAGTATGTGTACTCCACACCTCTTAACGTGCGAGAGGCCAAAGCTATTACTTCCTCCTTTCCCTTTCTTCTTTCGAGAAGAACGGCACCCAAACCATACTGGGTGGCTTCTGTGACAACAATGGACTGATCATGTGTTTCAAAAGGCTGTAAAGGGATGGCAGTACTCAATTCTGCTTTTAGCAATTGAAATTCATTCTCTAGAATGGAGGACCATAGGAATTGTTGATTTTTCTTCATAAGCAACCTCATGTTATGTGTCTTGTCACTGCAGTTGGGAATAAACCTAGCATAGAATTCTAACATGCCAAAAAAAGATGGTGCTTTTCTGAGGAGTAGGAAAACCCTTTATGGCCATCAACAAATCTTCCTTCGGTTCAACCCCCCCGGCAGACAATTTGTCACCCAAGTAATCCCCTTCGTCCATTCCAAATTTACATTTCTCTGCCCTTAATGTGGCACCTCGGTCAGTTAGAATTGATAACACAATGGCCAAAGTTTTGTCGTGAGATTCTACATCTTTTCCGTAAACCAAAATGTCGTCTTGAAAACATTTGACATTGGGAACATCAGAAAACATGGCCTCCATGACCCTTTGAAATACAGCAGAAGCTGAAGCAAGGCCAAAAAGCATTCTTTTGAATCTGTAAGCACCAGAAGGATTCACAAAAGATGTGAGATGACATTCTTTCTCAAGTGTAATCTGATAGTATGCGGAGGACATGTCTAAAGTAGTGAAAAGTTTTGCATCTTTCAATGAAGGTAGAGGATGTCTGTCCACCCATATCCTGTCATTTAGATCCCTGAAGTCTATGCACATTCTAAGGGCCCCATTCCCTTTTCTAGCGAAAACCACTGGGGACACCCACTAGGAACTCTCTATGGGCTCGAAGATGCCTTGGCGACAAAGCGATTGTAGGTCTAGACACAATTCTTTCCTCATGGCAAGAGGTACCCGTCTTGCCTTGTGCACGACAGGTTGAACACCTTGCTTCAAAATTATCTGATGAGAAAATCCCTTTATTTTTCCAAGGCTTTGGCAAAAAACTAGTGGAAAGGATGCTTTCTATTCATGTGCCCCCACAGTGAAAACAGATTTAAGATCATCTTTGAGGAGAACCTGCTCAGGGATCTAAAATGGTGCCTAGGTTTTTCTGTTTCAACCATCCAAGAAGTGAAGACCCATCTTTCGCCACATACACGGTGGCGGGAGTACAGTGCCCCATAAAAGTTAGAGAGCAAACAAATTCCCCTAAGACCTGAACAGGCTTGCCTCCATAAGCTACAGGTTTAACCTGGGATTTTCTCAAAGGAACATCAACTAATTTGCTCCGTTCCTCAGGAATAACTAAGGTGAAGAAGGAACCAGAGTCAGCTATCTTAGAAATGTTGTTACCATTTACACCAATTTGACAATACGGTCGCCTGACACTAGTAGGCTGAAGCTTTAACACATCCAGATCATTTACTGTATCATTGGTATTGTGAGGATGATGTACAACACCCCAAAACTCATCAACATGAGCATTAGATATCATCATAAGCTGATTTCCGTCCTTGCTGTCTGAGTTAGAATCCACATCAGATATGGTATCAACAGACAGAACCGTTTTGGTTGAGGTTTTGCCACTAGCTGGTCAAGATTTGCACAACTCTGCAAATTGTTCCTTCTTTTTGCACTTCATGCAATATTTATCAGCAGCAGGACAGAAAGAAACATTCCCCAAATGATTCCTGCTACTACACCTATAACATTCTAATATTTTACGTTTCTTGATGACCTTCTTGTTGACAACCTTGTCTACTGTAACTGCATGAATCTTGGTTTCTAAAGCCATTGGGTCCATGTACATAGCTGTAGTTTCAACATTATTGGCTATCTCTAAAACTTTGTCTAAGGTAACATTTTCTGTCATTAAAAGTTTCTCTTGAATCTTTCTACTATTGTTTTTCTCAACTAACTGGTCTAAACATTTCATCCTTAAAAGTTTTGTACTCACAAGTTGCTGCTAAAACCCTAAGATCACTCAAAAAGGCCTCAACAGGTTCACCAGGCAATTGTTTACTCATGTAAATTTATGCCTTTCCATGATGATGTTGCGTTTCCTTTTAAACCTGGCATCCATCATCCTTATGGCAGAAGCATATTCATCAACGCGGTCACCCTCCTCCATAACTACAGCAGGGGGGAAATGTTTAAAAAAGTTTCTTCCTTTCGTGCCCAAAGAGTGGCACAATATTGGTAATTTTTTCTTTTGTGTAAAAACATCTGCCTCAATGGCTTCTAGATAAGCTTCAAAACATTCTAACCGCAACTCCCACTCCACGGGAGGATTACCAGGGGTGGAGAGAAAAGGAGATGGAGGAAGAACAGATTGCTGCATGTTAACAAATATGTGCCTAAATGGTAGAACAGGAAAGAAACAAATATGCAAAGTGTGCTGCCAAAAAGGATAAAACCTGCTTTAAAATGCTGCCTTAAAGATATAAGAGAACAATTTAGCTGAGAAAAGGAAGAAAAGAAAACAAAATGATGGTTGAAACACTTATGCAACTAATTATAACACAAACGAAATACTAAGGTGTGCGCACCACCAATGCACAGGGAGAAGTAAATACCCAATGAACAATTAGGCAAGTAGACAATTTGCCAAAATACCTGCGGTGCGCGTCACCGACGTGCACTTGAAAGCACTGAATGAAAGACACTGAAACACAGATAAGACAAAGTAACTGGTGTTCACGTCACCGACCTGCACTTGAAAATGATGAATTCATGAAAAATGTAGAGAATTAGACAAAGTATCTGGTGTGCTCGTCACCGACGTGCACTTGAATGTGAAAACGAGAGTAAACTGCTAGGGTGTGTGTATCACCGATACACACCTGAAGGACGTGTATGTCTGTGATTCGTAGTGCGGAAAGAGTGTAGAGGCTAGAGAGTTGCCACAGCAAACGGAAAGCAGAATGCGTCGTGCTGTGCAAGGAATGTAGAGTGTTGGTGGTTACCACAACATCCGGAAAGCAGCTACTCGTTGAGGCGTTGTGGCTGCTAGGCTGCAGGAAGGCGGTTGCTGGCTGAGGTCCGCAGAGATGACAGTGACATCACGTAGGGCTAAAATACTGCTGAAAATACCCTTGAAGCACTGGCAAGCAAAAGGAAGGGTGGGACAGCACACACACATCGAAAAGAGTCAGTTGGGTCAGCGAGCAAAGGTTACAGCCGAGCGGCTTGAACAACCACACAATGAGGGGAAAATGCCGGGAGCGAAAAAGACGGCGGTCACAGCAATATTGCAGAGGGAGGAACAATGCTCACTGCAAATGTTACAGAGGAAGGAACAAAGCTCACCGCATTCAAAGGTGATCCAACAGCACTAAAAAGATGGCGGGTGAGGAGAAGAGCCCTCGGAAGAGAAAGGGATGTGCTCTGGGGGTCCAGGGTACGAATCCAGTCGTCGCCAGTGAAAGGAAGTAGAGGACTCATCAGGTAGATGAAAGATCCTTTATTGAAGTCCAAAGTATGCGACCGGTCAGAGCAGTCACCAACATCAACTGCTGCTCCTGACCATTCCACATGCCACCATTCTAACATGGAACCTGTAGTCATGGTGGCATGTGCTATTATTAAAAGATACAGAACCCAACAGCTATGCTCCTGCCCTGTGGACAACCTTCATCGCCCAGAGTGGAAGGATGTGTGTTGCTGGGCCACGGCCATTCCCAGGATCCTGACCATGGCTCTGACAGAATGATGTGATGCCCCAGCCCAGACAAAGATACTTATTTTGCCCCCGTCATGCCTTTCCCGTGAGGTGCTGATAATAGCAGTCCATTAGTGGGCAACTGCGGAGTGCAGGAAATGGTGGATGGGCCAACATCCAGAGAAGTTCCCCCTGGCACAACTACAGAGAAACTGCCGGGCCGTCATGGGAATGACTGTGTTCGGCAGTTGGGGAAGTGGGTAAAGTCAAGTATGAGGAAAGACCATTGTGCGCAACAAGAGCCACAAGATGGCCCAGGCAAACTACCTGGAGAAATATGCCTTTCGAAATGATCCAGAGGCTGGTTGAGGGGCTCATTGAACAGATGTGGAGAATACAGTTGTGGAGGATCAGGGCCCCATGCTTAAAGAACTGCTCCAGACCATCACAGAATCCAGAGTGGCCATTGAAACGAAGATAGACAACGTGCAAGCGGGTGTAACACTAATCCGAGCATACATGGGAAAGATTCTGGACCAAGTAAACACTGCAAGACTTCTCTGATGGAACACAGTACCACCGTTAAGACCATGACTGAGGATGTTTGCCAACTTAAAGAAATTAATTACCCCTAAGATACATGGTAGGACACAGGGTGCTGAGGGCAGATCCTGCTGCAATAATGTGAAGTGTTTGGGAATACCTGTGAAATCTGGTGAAACTAAGGTGGAAAAAATTCACTGTAGACTTTGCAAAGATGAGAGTGAACTGTGCCCACATTTCACAATGGAGGGAGCACACACCTCTCAGGCTGGGTGCAAGACAGAGACCTATAATAGCTAGATTCCTGAACTGAGGTGCCCGACAGCAGGGTCAACTAAAGTAAGAAAACCAAATAGTCATGGTATTCACAGATTTTGTGCAAGACGTTCTGGCCAAACGATGCTCTTTTGATGAGGTCAAACATTAACTCAGGAAACACAATTTGCAATATTCAATGCAATTCCCTGCAAAACTTTAAGACCTCATTAATGGGAAATCATGGTTCTGCTGTTCACCAGAAGAGGCCTGGGACTGGTTTGAGGGTTTGGTGACGTATGGAAGTTGAAACAGGGGAGTCCCCGGTACTCCAGAAAGTCCACGCTAGGTGGTGTGACAGTGATGAGACACAACAGCACGGCCTGTGGAGCGGAGGAGAAGGACGGCGAATAACACAAAGGTCCAGTGCTTCAGCGAATGGAGGTGAGAGACAAGCTGGGAAGGAGAGCTACTTGCAGGACTTTGCAAACTCTATTCACCTCCTTAAACAGGGACTGAAACTTTGACAGTTTGATGTTGGTTATGGGTGGGCAACATACACCGCAAGCAATGGGGTGGCAGGTAGTTCTATGCTCTCAGTGTAGAGTCATTGGGTGGTGGGAGTTTTTCGGATGGGGTTGACACGTCAGCAGACACACAAAGTTAGATGCAGACAAGGACAACTTGGAGATCATACTTTGACCCTTGATGCCCCGCACAGTGACAGAGCCTAATGTATGTAGACAGGCAATTGCTATTCTCTCCTGGAATTTGAAAGGGCTAGGAAGCAAATTGAGGGAGGGTGATGTCCCACTTCCTAAATCGGCACAGCCCAGATTTCTAATCTTCTGGGCAATGACTATGCTTTCTTGGGTTGCAGCGAATACACAGTCCTGGTGCATTCACGGTTTTTGGCGGGCTCAGTCGGCATTTTGGTTAAGAACTCACTCTTTTCTAACCGCAAAGACATGGGAAGACCCGGAAGGATCCTTTGTGGCACTTTTAGGTGAGTGGAATGAGGAGTGCATGGTGCGTGCCTCCTGGTATCTCCCACTGGGACTCCATTCACAACCGAAGATGAAGGCATGGTTAGCGCAGACTCCACAGGCCACTACCATCATAGGGGGAGACTTTAACCTCACCATGAAAGGGGAGCTAGATAGGCTCATTTTGGGAGTGCAACACATGGAGGGAGACACCCAATTGTCCACATTTACTGAGGCAGTACGGTGACGAGCTGTTAAGTTGTGGGAACTGTTCGGTTGTTTTGTTTGAGGCTTTTGTTCCATGTATATGAAAATCCAAGGCTCTGTTTCTATTATCAAACCTAACTCTAAGGGTGCTCTGCCATTACTGTTTGTTAGATGCCTGGAATCTGGATGACTGGAATACCAGACAACTACTGACAACTAGTACAGAATCATATATTAAGGAGAATGTGAGCATGGTACCATCAGAAAAAATGATCTGGAAGGCCTTTATGGCTGTGATGATGGGGAGCCTAATATCCCACATACCAGGGAAAAGGTGAGAGAAACTACAGGAGGTAACCATCCTGGAGTCCAGCTGACTGACTTGGATAGGGAGCACTTCCACTGACCCTGCCCAGGGCTCCTCCATTGCATTATCCTTGCCAGGGGGGAGTACTGTGTCTTGTGGAAGATGAGGCGAAGGCTCAACATATGCTATATGAAGTGGGCTATAAGTCCATAAATTACTATCGTGGCTAGTGAGGTGAGAGGAGGTGACTCATTGGATACACTAGGTAGAAAACAAGGAGGGCGTGGTAGTGCACGTGGCTGAGGACATCTCAGGGGTCATCCCAGCTCACATTGCAGAACTGTATAGCCCTGGGACAGGAACACACAGAGATGATCTCCAGAGATTTGTGGGAGACCTGCACATCCTAGTGCTTGGAGACAATGACTGAAAGCCGCTAGACATATTGATTAACACAGAGGAAATGCAGGATGCCATACACCAACTCTGTGGAGAGAGGACACCGGGCTGAATTGTTCCCCTCCCACCCCCCCATGAGTCCTTTAAATGCATGGGGAGACTGTTGGATGAACAACTATGCAAGATGTGGTTCACAGGCAAGAGAGAGGGCAGTCTGCCTGAGACCTTACGACCACCACAATTGTCCTTATTCACAAGGAGGGAAAGTCCTTGAATCAGTATTTCTCTTAAAGGCCATTACCCTACTAAATACAGAAGTCAAACACCTGGCCAAGGTATTGGCAAATCGTCTACTACAGGTCGTTTACCAATTGGTTGATCTCAACCAATCAAGATTCATGCAAGCGTGAGTCACTTGTCACAATCTATGGCAGCTCTTTGGGTGCCTGGCAAGGTGGTGCATCGTGGGTGAACCTGCGGTGCTACTGGTCTTAGATGCCAAAAAAGTCTTTGACTCAGTTGATTGGAGTTATCTGTGGGAGGTGCTGGACAATATGGTGTTTGGAAAATAGTTTATTTAAAGGCTCTTCCTATTGAATGCTAAGATGGTGGTAAGATTGAAAGTCAGTGGGTCCCCGTCTGGGGAGTTCATCCTGGGAGCGAGATATGGCAGGGTTGACTTCTTTCACCTTTTCTATTCACCCTGGCCCTGGTGTCCTTGGCATGTTAAGTGCAAGTGGATGCTCAAGTCTGGGGCTGTGTTGGGGCCCAGAGTGTGAGGACATCATCTCCCTCTATGCAGATCGTGTTTGCTGTATTTTGCTGGCCCATTAGGCTCAGATACCAGTTCTCTCAAGATTGGGAACATCTTCAAGAGGTACTCAGGAGTCTGGATTAATTGGCACAAGTAAATGGGTTACCCTGTTTAGTCCTCTAACTGAGTGGACATGCCCCCTACCACAGGCACCTTGGGGGTTCACGTGACTGGGGTCCATGGAGGTTTCCTGAGTAATAACCTGCGATGGGTGCTGAATGAGTATAGGAAAGGCACAGGTCACTGGTGTGCTCTCTCATGCGCCCAAGTTCCTTTACGTACTCCAGAACACACTGTAAGAGGTTCCCGAGGAGTTCTTCAAGGCAGTGGACACTGTGACACATCACTGCTGTGGGACGGGATGGGGGTCCACATATTGCATTTGAAACACTCACCAGAAATTGTTATGAGGGTAGGATCAACCTCCTTGATATTTGTGTATATTACTGGGTGACACAGCTAGTGTTTTTTAATGAATTGGCATTCGCTCCCCTACTGAAGCGCACTGAAGGCAGACAAAGGTATTTTCAGAAAGTTGTAAAACAGTCGTAGGTCAGTCCGATATCTCTCCCACACAGACCTGGTGTTGGACTTGTCCCTTTCTGCAGGGTCATCCCCAAACTATTTGTCTTCACTCCTCCTATGTTGCTGGTTTTTGTTGGCCTGACGACTCTTCCATTGTTAACCAGTGCTAACGTGCTTGTGCTCTCTTCTTTAAACATGGCGGAATTGGATTACAACTAATTGGCATACTTAATTTAACTGTAAGACCCTAGTAAAGTTATACTAAATGTGCCCAGGACCTGTAAATTAAATGCTCCTGTGGGCCTGCGTTGTAATTGCAACAGTATCTCAGTAGGAGTTATTAAATTATTTGTAGTCGTATGTACAAGACATTACAAACACACAGAGAGAAAAAAGAGAGGCTGCAAAAGTTTTTTTTGATTAATGCGCCCGTAGGCGTCATGTATTAAGGGAAGATTAACAAATTATAACAGCACTATACGGTCCAATTACCAAAACAACCCTAAGGGAAAAAGTGTACAATGTGCTCGTGACATAAGTGTGACGGCGCAAGTGACAACGTGTATAAAACCATAGCAAGGGGCGCAACACAGTAAATACAAAATATATACAAATTCAAGGTTCCAAGCAACAATTTCAATTATTCATTTGAAAGTTCTCAAGGAGTAATTTTCGGGAACCAAAAAGATCAAAGAGCGCCAAAAGGATTTGGAGCTGATGGGAACAGGTCGACGACGTTTCGATCCTTAATAATTCCGGATCATCCTCAGGACCAGGGTCGTTAATTTCAGGGAGTGCTGTATAAAATAAAGGTCAGTATCAGAGCGGAGATGAACCGGACGTAGGAAACAGGAGAAGGAAAAGGGGAGTCTCGACTAAAGCCTACCTGTGGCCCAGGTTAAGGGGAACTTGGTTAGGGAGGGTTCCGGGTAAGTTGATTCAAGGTCACGGTGTGTCCAGGAGAGACATCAAAGGAAGAGGGTGAAATAAGCCAGGGAATAGGGAGAGTGAATGAGCAGGGGAGGATAAACGGCGCTAACGTATTGTTCACTTACCGCGGGAGCGGAGCAGCGGAACCGGAGGGGCGCAGAAAGGCGCTTCAGTGTTTTTCTGCGAAAGGTGAAAAGGATCGAATGAGTAATTCAGCAGAGTGAGGAAAGGGATGAGGGGGAAGGGGAAGGGGGGAAAGGAAGGACGGGTGTCAACTTACAGAAGGCAGGTCAGGGGAGTCGTGGTCCAAAAATCCACAAAGGTACATCAAGCCGCCACGGACGTGTACGGAGCTCTACCGAAGCCTGTGTAGAGAAGCCGAGCTCTCTTCTACATAAAGGAAATTAATCGTCGTGGTAACGAGCGC
This sequence comes from Triturus cristatus, assembly GCF_964204655.1. Taxonomy (NCBI): domain Eukaryota; kingdom Metazoa; phylum Chordata; class Amphibia; order Caudata; family Salamandridae; genus Triturus; species Triturus cristatus. Next base: position 887,516,807 of record NC_140583.1, read on the forward strand.
CGATTGGACCATTGTGAGGGGGGAGGGATGGTAACTACGGACGCCGGGGCAGTGACCAATGCGGGAGCTGGAGGAGTGGGCCAAGGGGAGATGATAGGGTCCTGAGCTGGTGACCAGGGGTGGTAACCAAGGACGCCTAGGGAACGTGAAACGAGGGAAAGAGAAAAGTTACGGGGCTGCTGACTAGGAAAGAAAAAAGTCAGACTGTGAATGCATTAAGTGGACGCGTGAGAACTGGTCACGTAGGCACAGCGGGAGTGGCCGATGTACATTAAGTTGTGGTGGCACGATCATAGTGATTGTAAAGTACATTCTCCACTGTAGGTATACAAAATTAATTGGGGGTGATAATTACGTATTGGGGCGAAAGACAGACCAGAAGGGATAGTCGTCTTCTGTTGGCGATGCCTGGTCAATGTTACATATAAGTGGAGACCCATTAAGGACAACAACAACATATATAAAATAATCATACAATTTCTGGAAAATCTATTTATCATAAATTTCAGAACGTAAAAGTGTCAGGTCAGAAAATGTTAAGCATGACCAATTCAGAAAGGGGGCAGGGGAAAAGGGGTAAAAGGGGAGAAGGACCACTGGGAGATCATGGTGGAAGATGAATGGTGCTATTCCACTCATCGATAGTGTTCAAACCATGGTTCACCGAATTACAACGAGTAATCCATTTGCATTCGCATTTGTTCAAGAGTTGTTGTAAATTTCCACCTCTGGGAGGAAGCCGCGGTTGGTCAATAACTTGCCACTTCATGTCAAGTACATCATGATTTTTTTCCAGATAATGTGATACCAAGGGAGCTGTAATGACCTTACAGTTTATCCTGCTTTTATGTTGGATAATCCTTTGTTTAACCATTTGAGTTGTCTGACCGATGTAGAGGAGATGACACGGGCATTCAATGGCGTATATCACGTTTTGTGACCGACAATTGGTCAGCGTGTTGAGGGAGTGCGTTTGGTTGTCAAATTTGAATTCCTTTGTGTTGATGGTAAGATCGCACACACTGCATGACTGGCATTTGTAGTGACCTAGTACAGGTGGTAGTCCCCACGCGGTGGTGATGGCATTAGAGTGAGCAGGTTTGATGGGCCAGGTGATGGCATGTACCAAATGGTTAGAAAGATTGTTGCCTCGTTTGAATGAGAAGAGCGCTGGCTCTTGGAAGGATTTGTTGGTTCTCAAAATAGTCCAATTTTTTGAAATAATCTTTTTGATTTGGTTGCTGCTGGGGCTGAATTTGGAAACAAAGGGGATGCGAGAGTTTGTTTTTTTCGGCTGTGGTGTGAGAAGGACGTCGCGATGGCAATACCAAGCTCTTTTGCGAGCGCGTGAGGTCAATCTGCGAGGGTAACCTCTGTCTATAAGTTTTTTGAGTAAGACATCGGATTCCCTGAAATAGTCCTTGCGCCAGCTACAGTTTCTTCGGATGCGAAGGAATTGGCCATAGGGTAAGCCATCTTTGAGTCCACGTGGATGGTAGCTGGAGTAGTGTAGTAAGGTGTTCCTTTCCGTCGGTTTGCGATAGAGCGATGTACCAATTACTCCTTCTTCCGCATGTATGTTAAGATCTAGGAAAGGAAGGTCATTGCTTTTGTATTCATAGGTAAACTTCAAATGTGGTTGGGAGTTGTTCAGCCAATTTACAAAAGCTGTGAGAGTGTCAGCATCACCTTTCCAAAATAGGAGGACATCATCTATGTAGCGTCGCCATAAGGAAATTTGAGGTCTGAATGGATTGTTGGAACTGAGTATGAGGCATGTTTCAAGTTTGTGAACAAACAGGATAGCAAAGTTTGGGGCAAAGCAAGCTCCCATTGAAACTCCTTTGACTTGAAGGTAGAAATCATCATGGTATAGAAAATAGTTGTTCTCTAAGGCAATGCGTAGGAGACTCATGATGAATTCTGTAGGAATCCATGTAGGTCTTGGTCTGTTATCCAGTAGTTCATGAATAGCTAGAAGACCTTCATCGTGTGGAATATTAGTGTACAAGGATTCGATGTCGAGACCCGCCATCAGTTCAGTTTCTGGATCAAAGGGTCTGTCTTCAATGGTTCTGATCAGGTCCATACTGTCTCGTATATAGGTGTCCGTGAGAGGAACAAATTCCTTGATGATGGCATCTATGTATTTACCCAGGGGTTCCAAAATAGAGCCACATCCGGAGACAATGGGTCTACCGGGGGGGTTTTGGGTGTCCTTGTGGATCTTCGGTAAAACATAAATCACTGGTGTGCGTGGATGGGCATTGTTGAGGAAAGTAAACTCTTTGGGTGAAATGATATTTTGGATCTGTGCTTGTTTGGTAATATGGTTGATTTTAATTTTGAGATCAGGAAGGGGATCTTGGGTGAGTTTGCGATAATGGGCAGAGTTGGTCAGTTGTCTTTTGATCTCCACATCATATTTTTCATTGTCCATGACAACAATGCCTCCGCCTTTATCCGCTGGCTTGATGGTCAAGCTGACCAATTGTCAGTCACAAAACGTGATATACGCCATTGAATGCCCGTGTCATCTCCTCTACATCGGTCAGACAACTCAAATGGTTAAACAAAGGATTATCCAACATAAAAGCAGGATAAACTGTAAGGTCTTTACAGCTCCCTTGGTATCACATTATCTGGAAAAAAATCATGATGTACTTGACATGAAGTGGCAAGTTATTGACCAACCGCGGCTTCCTCCCAGAGGTGGAAATTTACAACAACTCTTGAACAAATGCGAATGCAAATGGATTACTCGTTGTAATTCAGTGAACCATGGTTTGAACACTATCGATGAGTGGAATAGCACCATTCATCTTCCACCATGATCTCCCAGTGGTCCTTCTCCCCTTTTACCCCTTTTCCCCTGCCCCCTTTCTGAATTGGTCATGCTTAACATTTTCTGACCTGACACTTTTACGTTCTGAAATTTATGATAAATAGATTTTCCAGAAATTGTATGATTATTTTATATATGTTGTTGTTGTCCTTAATGGGTCTCCACTTATATGTAACATTGACCAGGCATCGCCAACAGAAGACGACTATCCCTTCTGGTCTGTCTTTCGCCCCAATACGTAATTATCACCCCCAATTAATTTTGTATACCTACAGTGGAGAATGTACTTTACAATCACTATGATCGTGCCACCACAACTTAATGTACATCGGCCACTCCCGCTGTGCCTACGTGACCAGTTCTCACGCGTCCACTTAATGCATTCACAGTCTGACTTTTTTCTTTCCTAGTCAGCAGCCCCGTAACTTTTCTCTTTCCCTCGTTTCACGTTCCCTAGGCGTCCTTGGTTACCACCCCTGGTCACCAGCTCAGGACCCTATCATCTCCCATTGGCCCACTCCTCCAGCTCCCGCATTGGTCACTGCCCCGGCGTCCGTAGTTACCGTCCCTCCCCCCTCACAATGGTCCAATCGGCGCTCGTTACCACGACGATTAATTTCCTTTATGTAGAAGAGAGCTCGGCTTCTCTACACAGGCTTCGGTAGAGCTCCGTACACGTCCGTGGCGGCTTGATGTACCTTTGTGGATTTTTGGACCACGACTCCCCTGACCTGCCTTCTGTAAGTTGACACCCGTCCTTCCTTTCCCCCCTTCCCCTTCCCCCTCATCCCTTTCCTCACTCTGCTGAATTACTCATTCGATCCTTTTCACCTTTCGCAGAAAAACACTGAAGCGCCTTTCTGCGCCCCTCCGGTTCCGCTGCTCCGCTCCCGCGGTAAGTGAACAATACGTTAGCGCCGTTTATCCTCCCCTGCTCATTCACTCTCCCTATTCCCTGGCTTATTTCACCCTCTTGTTCCCCAGAGACGCTTGAACTAACCCCGAGTCCTTTGATGTCTCTCCTGGACACACCGTGACCTTGAATCAACTTACCCGGAACCCTCCCTAACCAAGTTCCCCTTAACCTGGGCCACAGGTAGGCTTTAGTCGAGACTCCCCTTTTCCTTCTCCTGTTTCCTACGTCCGGTTCATCTCCGCTCTGATACTGACCTTTATTTTATACAGCACTCCCTGAAATTAACGACCCTGGTCCTGAGGATGATCCGGAATTATTAAGGATCGAAACGTCGTCGACCTGTTCCCATCAGCTCCAAATCCTTTTGGCGCTCTTTGATCTTTTTGGTTCCCGAAAATTACTCCTTGAGAACTTTCAAATGAATAATTGAAATTGTTGCTTGGAACCTTGAATTTGTATATATTTTGTATTTACTGTGTTGCGCCCCTTGCTATGGTTTTATACACGTTGTCACTTGCGCCGTCACACTTATGTCACGAGCACATTGTACACTTTTTCCCTTAGGGTTGTTTTGGTAATTGGACCGTATAGTGCTGTTATAATTTGTTAATCTTCCCTTAATACATGACGCCTACGGGCGCATTAATCAAAAAAAACTTTTGCAGCCTCTCTTTTTTCTCTCTGTGTGTTTGTAATGTCTTGTACATACGACTACAAATAATGTAATAACTCCTACTGAGATACTGTTGCAATTACATTGTTATCACCCTGATCTCAGTTGGGTCTACGGGTTACACTCCTGTGGTTTTTTCTATCCTGTGGGCCTGCAGCACTTATTGAGCCACCCACTTTGGTTGCCCTTTAAACATGTCTCAGGCCTACCATTGCAGCTTGTGTGCACAGTTTTAAACTGCCATTTTGACCTGGCAAATACTTTTTAATATATCTAAGTTATCCCTAGGGTAGGCCCTGGACAGCCCAGATGGCAGGGTGCAGTGTGTTTAAAAAGTTGGACATGTATATTTAAGTTTTACATGTCCTGGTAGTGAAAAACCCTGAAAATTAGTTGTACACTACAAGGCCTACCTCTCCCATCAGATAGTATTGAAGTTACCTTATTACATTTATTAATCTGTAATTTACAAATGGTAACAGGTAACCAGTTCATGTTTGGTGTCTTTTGACATGTAATTAAGAATCTTAATTTATGGGTAAGTTGGATTTTCAGTTACAATTTTGAAAATGCCAGTTTTACAAAGTCTGCATTTTCCTGCCTTAGCCTTTTAGACCGATTTGCAAGAAGGCATTTTGCATTTCTTAATGATGCGACTCACTATTTCAGGCCATTAAGAAATTCTAAATTCCATTTCCCTATGTAAAAAATGCAATTGTTGTGGTTCAAAATGTGATTTCTACCTTGTAGAAACTGCATTTTGGAAATCACAAAATAGGAAATCGCAAATAGTGATTTCTTAATTTCGAATTGCAAACCACACGTAGAACCGATTTCCTAATTACGACTAGTCACAAAATGGCAATCTAGAAAATGTAACTACCATTGAATCGTATCAGGTGGTAACCAGGTGCAAACTATAAAAAGGCACCCAAAATGCATCAGGTTCTTTCAGAATGGTGGCCTTGTAAGTTTTGGCAAGGAGGATGAGGATATTGGTGTGAGGCGGAGAAGGAGGAGTAGACAGGAGAGGATATTTAAGGTGAGGGTCCCCCCTGTTTGGACTGACAAGAGAAGGAGATACATGAGAGGTACAGACTCAGTAGGCAGTGATATTTAATTCAATTGCTGAGTTACAGGATCAGCTACAGGCCCCAACACTCAGAAGAAATGCAATCCCACCACATGTGCAGGTGGAGTGTCACAAAGGGCCCTGTCCAGGTTCCTTTACAGGTTCCTGAACATTATGGTGAGCAACGTCAACCAATATATATCATTCCCCTTTAACCTCAATCATTGCAACAAATCAAACTGATGTTCTACATGATAGCGCAGTACCCAAATGTCATTGGCTGTGTTGACGGCACACATTTTGCCATACGCCCTCCCTCTGCAAAAGAGTACATATACAGGAACAGGAAAAGCTCACACTCACTCAATGTGCAGGTAGTGTGTGATGCCTCCTGTATCATCACAGACCTATGGCAAGATTCCCAGGAAGCACCCATAACTCATTCATGTTCCCCCACAGTGGACTACATACCTGACTGGCACAGGCTGAATTTGATGATTGATTCCTACTACGTAAGAGAATCACAGACTCAATGCCTACTGTGGCCAGGATGGTATGTGTAATGAGACCTAATGGTGTAACTTCTTATGCCGTTAAGGTGACAGTGCAAATGCCCTACATCCCTGGATCCTCACACCATACTGGACTCCATGAACGAGAAGTGAAAGACAGTCCAACAGAGCACACAGAACAACATGCTCCATTATAGAGAGGATCTTTGGATCCCGAAGTCCTACTTTTGATGCCTCCACAAGTCCGGAGGGGCACTACTATCCAGAACGGATAAATGCTGCAAGATAATCCCCATTTGTGGCATACTGCACAATATTGCAATGAGGAAGGGTCTGCATGACATCCCCATAGAGCCTGTGTCCACCTCTGATGATGACTTACCACCAGTACATGTGCAGCAAGTGGGTACATGTGCAGCAGAGGGATGTGCACGGCATACAGAAATACCCAACAAAGTAAGAGACATCTAAACATTCTATAAATGAGACATCACACATGATCGAAATGCTTGGTGCACAACTGAGTGACCAACTTTTATTCAGTTGGCCACAACATAGTTGCAAACAAGGATCAACTGCATCCTTGAGCATGATACACAGTTGACATGAGAACAAGAAAGAAAAAAGGTATAACTCAAACTAAGGCAACTCATCCCACTGAGTGTCTATGGAGTCACTTCTTACGGCCCCCTTTGTCAGCAGCACTGGGTTATGGGTCTGACGAGGACTCATTACAAGACTTGTGGTGGCGTGAACGCCTGGTGTTCCATGGCTCGGGCACAGATATTCCACTAAGGCTGGAGAACTTCATGGTCTCTGGTGGGGCAAGGATATTGGGGATGGAGAGATTGTTTGTCTGCATGTTCTCCAGTGTGGTGATGACTTGCACTAGCCCATGTGCAACGTCCTTGCAGCAGTGTGCCATGCCTGTCTGGATGTTGACAGTCTGCCTTGCCAGCATTGATGTTGCGGATGCCAGCCGGTTGATGGACAGGGTGAATGTGTCAAACCAAGCCAGGTACTGTCTGTGCCCAGATACTGCACCCGGTGCTCCAGCTCCATAGCTGCAAGCTTTTTTTCCTATAAATGTTCTGCAGCAACCTGGACATGCATTGCAGCTGCCTACTTATTGTTCTTATTTGCTTTGTCTGCAGGTGCAGCGTAGACATGATCGGCCTCTCCAGGTCACCATACACGGGATGTGCATCCGACATGTCTGACACAATCTCTGGACAGCCTGCTGAGGTATGGCCTCCGTGCCTTTGCTGTGCCCTGCTCTCGGTGGTTGTGGGGCCCCTTTCTTGTGACTGTCCCTCGTCACTGTCCTGAAACTCTGGCAGTGGTGAGATGGTGGCTCTCCTGCCAGTTGGGTTTGGTGTGATGGGCTGGGGGGATGGTGGTGTTGTGACCTCAAGGACCACCTCGTCATCAGTAGCCCCTTCGGCTGCCATGGCTGTGATTGTGGAAATGCACATATATAGTTATTGTAAATAAATGGTTAATGTTTGGCAACAATATTGTTGTGACTATGCTGCATGAGTTTGTGACATGTTTGTGTTGTACAGATATGTTTGGTGTGGTCATCAACGCTCAGTAAAGCATGGTACTACAACTCCCATGATGAATTCCCAGGGTGGGACAATCAATGGAGTAATTCAATCTGTGACGTATGATATATGGATCTGATAACATTATATTATGTATGGTACATAAAGGGAAGATGACTTACCCTGGCTGGTGCCTGCCAGATTGGAGGTCTCAATGTCTCCTACTCCTGTTACACTCTCAGGTTCCAGGGTCTCCTCAAAAAGCCCCTCCATGGGAGTAGAAGGGGGGTGTTGTGAGGGTCCTCTGCCAGCACCACGTCCCTCTGCCATCCTGCTTGCAACTGTCTCCTTTGTACTGGACCTCAGGTCGTACCACTACTTGCGAATATCTGGGATGGTCCTCTGTGTGGCTCCTAGGGAGTTCACCTTCCTCAGGGTTCTGTTCCAGATCCACGTCTTTTGGACCTCGGGTACTGTAAAGGAAGCGTTCCCAAAATTTTGGTCCAAGTGAGAGACACATTCCTCAGTCAGGGCCTCAAGCTCCCACTGGGAGAACTTCACTTTTCTCGTCCTGTTCCACTCTTCTGCAGCCATGGTATTGTTTGAAGATGGTGATGAAGAACTCGCAGTAGTGATTCTGGGGCACTTCTTGCTTCCAGTAGGTTTTAGGCCTCTGGCTTACAGCCACACCCTGTAAAAATATACCAGCTGGGCTGTGACATCATCATTCTGCTCTATTTCTGAATGTACCTTTGTTATTAGGAATTCGCAATTTTTGCAATTTCCTAATAGTGAATGCGAATATATAGGAATCGCTATCAGGAAATCACAGGTTACATACATTCCTTTTTGTGATTCCCAAATACACATATTTACGAACCGGCTATTTGGGAATCACAATCTCGGAATTTCGTACATATGGTCCTTAGTGCCTGTAGCCTGATCCTGGGTCACATGACTAGGTGTAGCAGGCAGTTGGTCTTTGCGTATTGTTCCCAGATTGTGAGACAAAAAGAAGATAGGCATTGGCAGGATGGCCACTCTGAGTTAACGAGGGAGAGGAGCTGTCACTTACCACACTTGCACATCACAAAGGCTCTGCCTAAGTACTCAACGACAATGCCAGATTCCTCATAGCAGCTTAGCAGTTCATCAGCACCAACACATCGTTCAAACTGATTGCAGCACCCTTGACTCTGGACTTTGTATCTCAAGCCCCATCGACAAGTTCCTTGATGACGATGCAGGTCCTCGCATCGAAGCCTCATCGCATCTCGGAACTGACACATCGATTCTGCTATGCACTGCATCTTCGATGTGGATCCTTGAAACGCTCCACAAACTAGGATTTAAGGTACTCTGTTCGGCGGGCCTAACTGGGTCTCTGTAGCCAGGACCCACTCCATCATGGTCGGCCTGAACGTGTGACTTTCTTTGTCAGAACAATTACATTTTTCTAACGTGGTCTGGGATCCTTTTTTGTTCTGTTTTTCACTTTATTACTTTTAGAAGTGTTGCGCAAATACTTTACACATTGCCTCCAAGTTAATCCTGGCTACTCTGTGCCAAGTTACCAGCGGGGTTGGGCACAGGTTAATTTGGGGTTGGCTTGTGCCCCAACTTGACAAGGATTGTGGTTGCTGCTTGAGCAGGGCTCACACCCCAATCAACCAACAACCCAAATTCTAACACCTGGTCATTGGACCTTGGACAAGGGCCACTGAGAAAATTAGATGGAGCGGTCGACTAACCCTGGAGATTCCCTGTGGTATTCTGACGCCCTGGCAAATCTCTACAGGTCAGATTGTAAGACACTGTGGGACAGGATCAGGATAACAAAACTGGGCAATTATTGGGGTCCAAATGGACTCCTCTCCTTCACTGAACTGCAGGAACAGTATGACATCACCTACCTAGCACTTCCATCACATGCAGATCCAGCACACTCTCAGGAGATATGAAGAACTACAACACAAGGCATCAGACGAGACTCCACTCAAGTTTAGACTTCTGGTAGCCCCTCTGCACAAACACTCAGGTGCCAATTACGATCCGGTAAAAAAAATTCCCGTACGACTCGTATCCGGTCTTTTTACCGTACGAATCGTACAAGTGCCGTACAAACTGGCAATCACGATTCGCATGGTAAAAAGTCCATACGAACCGCCTTGGGAATTATTCCCCACACGTCCTCGGGTCGGAAAATGTGTCCGACACGTCCTCGGACGATTTACCGTACAAACGTGAAAAGCGAAGTCCGACCGGGGAATCACGATCCGTCCCGGGCGTCCGAATGTACAACCGTATGGTTAAAAGACCGTCCGCACCGAACTCCAATAGCAACCATGGAGACGTCCAAACAGGTGCCCGGTACGCGCCGTACCCCCCCCCAGCCCCCACATGTACGCGCCGTACCCCCCCCAGCCCCCGCATGTACGCGCCGTACCCCCCGTGTATGTACACCCGAGTACGTGTCGAACCCCCCGTGTTTGTACACCCGTGTACGTTCGAGTCGTACCCCCACCCGTGTATGAACGGTGCGTACCCCCAGCTACGCGCTGGGGGTACGCACCATACATACACGGGTGGGGGTACGACTCGAACGTACATGGGTGTACATACACGGGGGGGTTCGACACGTACTCGGGTGTACATACACGGGGGGGTTCGACACGTACTCGGGTGTACATACACGGGGGGTTCGACACGTACTCGGGTGTACATACACGGGGGTACGGCGCGTACATGCGGGGGCTGGGGGGGTACGGCGCGTACATGCGGGGGCTGGGGGGTACGGCGCGTACATGCGGGGGCTGGGGGGGGGTACGGCGCTTACTGAGCCACCTACTCTGGTCGTTTCGCGCCGTACTTCGCTTGTCCGGCACTTTTTGGGTGCCGTCAAAATATTGCCGTCCGGACTGCTGTCGGTTCGAATCGTAATTCCTGGGTCGTGAAACGCGGCCTGAGAGCGTCCCGACGTCACGTCGGAGCATTCCCCGGATCCCATTTGTATGTATCTTTTCGTCGGTCGGTGTTTTGTACGACTCGTACGGAAATGGTGTTTCCGTGCGAATCGTACTTGCATGTTTGTAAAGTTTTCGTAAGATCGTAATCGGCACCTCAGTCTCACAGATATACTAGACACTATTGGCCAACTGCCAGCCACCTCTGGCTGAGGTGCAGGGCAAGAGGGAGGTGGACTTGAGCATACTGACAGACAAGAGCTAAGGGAGGCATGCCGTCAACTAAGAGAAGTGGTCATTAAATCCAGTTTCCAGTTAGTACAGCTGAAATTACTGCACCGCACCTACTAAACTAGAATCATAGTACTCTTAATGGGGAAGACAGAGACAGAAATGTGTTTATGGGGTTGTGGCTGAAAAGGGACATTGGTGCACATTCTCTGGGATTGGTCTTGTTGCAAACTTTCTGAGTACAGGTGGTTCAGTGCCTTTTTACAGTATTCCGACAAAATAGAGAGTACAAATATCGAGATGCATAAATATTGAGGTTTTTAATATCTTTATCCACAAATATTGTGATGCAGAAATATCGTTGACAAGAATATCGATTTTCTAAGGTAAGTAATGTCGATGTCAAAAATATCTATGTTGTTAATATCGTTTGCAAAAATATCATTGTTAATATTATGATTATTTTTTTTTATTGTGTTTAAGTATATGTTTTAATTGAAAATGATATACATTTTTTGTATAATTATTGTTAATGTTTTTTAATATAGTTTGTAAATATGTAGTTGTTTTTAAAATTAATTTAATTGTTTATTATAATTTGTACTGTTGTATGGGGTTGTGGGTTTTCTAGGGGTATGGGTAAAGTAATTTAATTATAATAGATTAATGATTAATGCTTAATTACTAGAAATTATTTAATTGTTAATTAATTAGGTAAATTCTGTAATTAATGTATTTTTTACGTACAATGTTTGGTGCCGGTTGTGGGGTTTGGAGGGCTATAGGGTGAGAAGTAAATTAATTATAATTAATTAATGATTACATTTTTAATTATAAATATATCAATTGATAATTAAGTACATTTTGTAATTAATGTATTTTTTTAATTTATGTTTTAGGTGCCAGTTTTGGGGTGTATGTGGGAAGTAAATTGATTTTAATGAATCAATAATTATTTGTTTATTTATGTAAATTATGTAATTAATTTAGCTTTTAGTTTGGGTTGTTGGGTTTTTGGAGTACAGGGTGGGAAGCAATTTTATTATAATTTATGAATAATTAATTTAAATTATTATAAATTAATAATCTATTATGTAAATTGTGTACTTAAGATTTTTTTAAATTATATATCTGTCACGGGTTGTTGTGTTTTTAGGGATACAGGATGGGAAGATAATTAATATATTGATAATTAATAGTTATTTTAATATTCATTATTTAATTTATAATTATGCTAATTGTGAACTTATCATATTTGTAAGTTATATTTTAGGTATGTGTTGCTTAGTCTGTAGAGGTAATGGGGGAAGTATAAAAAATGTATTCATTTATTATTTCTTTTTTAATTATTATTTAATATGTTAATTGTGTTATACTTTATTTATATTTCATTTTAATTGTTGGCTGTTATGTTTGTGGGAATGTAGTGCGGTATTTTAATTATATTATTAATTGTATGTCAATTCATAATTATTATTAAAAATTAATTTTTATGTTTACAATTTTATATTTTGGGGTATGTAATAGAGTTGTTAAGACATATTATTTGTTTGAAGTGAAGTACTCTCTCTGTATTCTGTATTGTACCAGTGAATGGAGTAGGAATAATAAATGTTAGTCCAACGCTTTCCTTACTGATGCCCCGACTGGAGTGGGAATAGTAATTTTACCGCTCCTGAGTCCAACGCTTTCCCTACTGTGCACTAAGTGAAGTGGGAATAATAAATGTAACCCCTCCTGAGTCCAACACTTTCCCTACTGTTACACACACTGGAGTGGTAACAGTAAATTTAACCCCTCCTGAGGCATACACGTTCCCTACTGTTGCACACACTGGAGTGGGAATACTAAATTCTACTCCTTCGGTGTCAAATTGTTCAGTACTGTTGCACATACTGGAGTGGGAATAGTGTATTATTCTTGGAGTTTTTTTGTTTTGTTCAAATATTTATTATTATTATGTGTATATGTATTTGATTTTAAATATTTATATATATAAATATGTGTAATTTGTGACATATTTTGAGTAAAACATATTTTTATATATTGTTTACTTTTTTATGGATAGTTAAATGAGAAATATTTAGCATTTTTTTGCAGTTTGTTACATTTATTAACTATTTTATATGTGTATGTAAATATAGATATATACATATAGGTGCCGATTACGAACTGGGTCGGAAAGCACTCCGACCGAGCCGGATCCGGTTTGTTTTCTGACCGAGCCGGAGGCCTGCAGTCCGACCGAGCGAGTACGATGCGGCCGTATGCTGCCGGACTCGGTTCGGTCGGACTCCCATAGAAGTCAATGGGAGGCGGTCGTACGACGCGTACATGGGCTCCCATTGACTGAATGGGTACGTCGCAGACAAGTGCGCGCCCTACAGTGGGTACGCATCGGTGCCATCCGCACCATACATGCCTGTGTCGGGGAGACCCATGGGTCTCCCACTGTGTCTGAGTCGTAGGGCTGCGGGTGTCAGGGGGTCCGACACAGACCTGCAAAGGCAACCACTAGGATGTTTTGCAAGCCAGACACTCCGGCTCGCACAGGCTGTCCGACGCGTGCATCGTACTGGCTCGGTCGTAAATTGCATCCATTGCACGCCACGGTTAGCTTTCGACCGAGACGTACGGAGCGGTCCGGACCCGGAAAACACACGTCCGGCTCGTAGTTTTTCCGTCCGGATCGCGTTCGGTGCCCTTCCGACCCAGTTCGGAATCGGCCCCTAAATAGTAAATGACTAACTAATCATCTAAAAGTGAGGAGGCAAAGAGAGAAATTGAGGTGCTTTCCGTACATCAGCTGATCCGTTTTTAGAAGCAACATTTAAAGAGGCAGTTAGAGATCAATAAGTTGTCAAAGGGAGCCACAGAAGAACCCTTTTAATTGCTAGAGATATGGGAGAGACATTATTAGAATCTAGTCGATGATGAGAACAGACAGCTTTCGACCAGGATCTGAAAGTGACTTTATCAGCTTATTTCCAATTAGAGGTTATTAAATGAAATGCGATGGCTAACAATAAATCAAAAAGCTTAAAACTCAATGGAGATTGAGGCCATTGGGAGGATAGAGTACCTACAAAGATGTGTGTGTAAGAAAAAGGGATCTGAACTTCAAAAAAATTCTTAATTTGGGACCAGACTAGTTTCCAAAATTGATGAATTGGAGGACATTCAAACATCGAGGGGCCGATTCCGATCCGGGTTGGAAAGCACTCCGACCGAGTCGGATCCGGAGTGTTTTCCGACCGAGCCAAGCCCCTACAGTCCGACCGAGCGAGTATGATACACACGTATGCTGTCGGACCCGGTTCGGTCGGACTCCCATAGAAGTCAACGGGAGCCGGTTGTACGATGCGTACATGGGCTCCCATTGACTGAATGGGTACGTCTCGAACAAGTGCGCCCCCTACAGTGGGTACGCATCGGTGCCACCGGCACCATACATGCCTGTGTTGGGGAGACCCATAGGTCTCCCCCTGTGCCCGAGTCATAGGGCTGCGGGTGTCAGGGGGTCCGGCGCGGACCCCCAAAGTCCGAATCCGGGAGCTTTTGTGAGCCGGACACTCTGGCTCGCACAGGCTGTCCGACACGTGCATCGTACTGGCTTGGTTGTATATCACATCCATTGCACTCCACAGTTAGCTTCCGACCGGGAGGTGCGGAGCGGTTCGGACCAGGAAACGACTCGGTCGGTGAATTTCATGTAGCTCGCATTGTACTTGCTCGTTCGTACATCTGTACGAGTCGGCCGGAAAACAGCCGTACGGCTTGTCGTTTTTCCGGCCGAACCCGATTCTGTGCCCTTCCAACCGAGATCGGAATCGGCCCCCATATGTTTTAAGTCAGCAGTAGGGTAAGGGCAGGACCAACAAGTAGAGGGTATTTCTGGTGAAAAAGATGCTAAAGACATTGGGGATAATAATGCTTGATGATAAATGAAAAAAAGGGTTTGTGCAGTGTTTGCAGCCCGAGAAGTTTTATGAATTTTAGACCATATTCTATCCCAAGTAGTAATTGGCCACTCCTGTGTAAAATCCTTTTCCCATGCCAATTCAACCTTTGTTTTGTGTCTGTCCGGGGTAAGTTGCAAAGATTTGTATATAGTGGATGCTGAGGGGGAATTGTCTAATATTGAGAATAAGTTTCTGTACATAATAGGGAGATCACTAGTACCCGATAGATTTTTGAGATATTGAATGAGAGAAGGATAAAGAAGAGTATATTACGATCTAGAGGACGAAGGTAGGGAAAAATGAAATTGGAGATCAGAAAAAGTAAGGGGTTGGTTATCAGATATAAGCTGGGATACACAATTTAAACCTCTAGAATGCCAAGATTTCCAGTATATAGAACAATTACGAATCTGTAGTGATTTATTATGCCAAATAGGTTGTTGATGAAGAGAACTATTAAAGGGATATGATGAAGATAGTATAGGGAACCAAAAGTTTACGAAAATGGGAAATGATAGGAGAGCGTAAAGAAGCAGTGATGGAAGAGAAGGTTATGATTTCCTGAAAGTTGAAAGTTCTCCATTTTTAACCAAAGAGGGGGATATAAAGGAAGATCCGCAGATATCCGTTGAGTAGCTTGTTTTAATGAAAAAGTGGAATGGTATGTTTTAAAGTCAGGAAATCTAAGACCTCCATTAGGTCTGTCCTTCTTTAAAGAGGACAAGGCTATACAAGAAGGTTTACCCTTCCATAAGAATTTTTTTAAAGTAAAGTCGATTTTTTTAAAGTAATACTCAGAAATATGAATAGGAATCATGGAGATGATATATAATATAAGAGGAGAGAGCATCATCTTAATTGAGTCTAGACGCCCCCACCAAGATAGAAAGAGGGGTTGCCACAGAGTAATAGTGTCGTTCAATTTTTTAAAAATATAATCAAACTTTAGCTTTCAAGTTTCAGATAAATAAGGAGCGAACTATAAACCCAGATATTTAATTTTAAGTGTTTGCCAAGAGAACCGGAATGTTCAAAAAGATGTTTTTGACACAAAACATTTAAAGGCAGAATTTCGCATTTTTTAGTGTTAAGACGATAACCAGAGATTTTAGAGAAGAAGGTCACCTGTTGAGGAAAAGGAGTACGAGAGGATTAAGGATTAGAAAAATATAAAAGAATATCATCAGTGTAAACTGATATTTTAACCTGATGAGGACCATAATGAAATCCAGTAATACGATCATCCTGTCTAATGTTAGTTAAAAAGGGTTCCAAAGGTATGACAATAATAAAGGAGATAAGGAACATCCCTGTCGTACTCCCCTAGGCAATGACAAGGATTCAGAAGTCATACTGTTGACAAATATTGAAGCTTGGGGACTTGAGTACAGTAAAGAAATTAAAGCAATTAATTTAGAAGGAAAACCAGCTCATTTTAAAGCATGAAACATAAAATCCCAACCAATTCTATCAAAAGCCTTCCCAGCGTCTCAGGTAATCACGGCAATAGGGTGATCCAAGGAAGAAGCTTTGCTCAAAACATTAAAAAGGACTTGTGAGTTGTCAGATGCAAGTCTTCCCTTAACGAAACCTGATTGCTCAGGGCCAATGAGATCAGGTAGAATAGGATCAATACAAAGTGCCAGAATCTTTGCAAAGATCTTATAATCTGGTTTGACCAAAGAAATAGGCCGATAGTGCTTACAAAGTGAATGATCCTTATCGTCCTTAGGAATTAAGCAAATCAATGTCTCTTGAAACGTGCCCCGAGAAGAGCCATTGACAGAAAAAGATTGAAACAGAAGTAAAAGATTTGGCAAAAAGATTTTTGCTAAATGATTATAAAATTCAATGGTAAAGCCTTCTGGGCCAGGTTCTTTCCCGCGACGCAACACCAAAACAGCGCAAAAAATGTCTGCTAAAGAAATATCAGTTTACAATCAATGTGAATTGATGGAGGAGAAGGGATGGATTGAAAATAGGAAAGAAGATCGGACTGTTCTGGTAGTGCCTCAGGAGTGTATAAATCCTTATAAAATGATACAAATTTGTTCAAAATATCTTTATCTTTGAAGATAGAAGTACCGGCAGGACCTTGCAGAGATTCTATTTTTGTTCTTCTTTTCTCACTTTTAAATAGTTGGCCAGTAATTTCCCCATTTTGTTTTGACCGCCACAGTAGCCCCAAGAACTACTTTTCAATAAGTAATTAAAGGCAGCATCGGTAGATAGACTATTAAAGGTAAGTTTAGCATCAATAAGATTTTTCAAAGAGGACTCATTGTTTGAATGATAATAAGTATATTCTAATTGTTTAATTTTATTAAGTAGTTGAGAGGATTGGGCTTCTACGGATTTTTTCTTTTGTGAAATAAAATATATGATAAAAACTCTGGCAGCAGCCTTAAAAAAATCCCATACCATAACAAAGGGAGAATCCAGGGTATTGTTGATAGTAAAGAATTCTGAGGCAATGGAGTTGAATTTTTGACAAAAAATAGGATCAAGGAGTACTGAATTATTAAAACTCCATCTTCCTAGGTGAGGAGAAAAGGAATAAGATCAATATCTACAAGTACAGGGTGTGGTCTGAGATTAAGATAGAACCAATTTCAGATTGAATGGCATGTTGGGCCGGGAAGTTACTCAGGAAATGATAATCAATAGGGAATTGTGAATGGTGTGAGGATGAATAAAAACTATATTCACTAAGGTCAGGGTGGCAGAGTCTCCAAATGTCTACCAATGCTTTAGTTTACGACGTATTGTGGATGTAAATTGTGAATGCATTTTTAGAGGGAAGAAACTTAATTCTAGAATGTCTATCTAGAATGGGGTCAAAGACTTGATTACAATCACCACCAAATATAATATAGTCATCATCATATGCAAATAATTTATCAGATACATTAGTCCAAAAAACCTTATCGACCAAGGTAGGGGCATAAACATTAAAAATAACTAAAGGAATCTTATCTATAAGAAGTTTACTGATAACCCAACGACCTTCAATATCAGCTTCTTCTTGAACAATGGAAACGTAGTTTTTTGTGACATAAAATCAAAACTCTGTTTTTCTTACTCACAGCTGGAGAGTTAAAAACATGTCCCACCCAACATCTCTTCAGCTTTGAAGCTTCATCTTCAGTAATATGAAATTCTTGGAGTAAAGCAATATCAGTTTTTAACTTAGCTAGGTGCGATAGCACCTGTTGCCTTTTAATAGGATTGTTTATTCCTTTATTATTCCAGGTTGTAACCCGAAATGTAACTCAATAAGAAAAGTATGAACAGGCATTGTGCTTATAAGAACAGGTATTAAAATTGATTGGGAAATATATAGGGAAGGAAGGTGAAAGAGATAGGGCAGTTGTTTTGGAAAAAAGGGCATGGGAGATGAAAGAGGTAAATAAATAAAGTAAAAAACAGAAAAAGTGTAACAAAGGAAATGTAGGAGAAAACGAAAAAAAGAAAGGAGAAGGTAGAGAACAAAGAGACAGTAAAAGTCATACAAAACACAACTGAAAAACATGCCTACAGATACAAAATGAATGGGGAGTGACTACACCAGAAGATGACGACGACAGCAGCGAAGCTCCACCAAACTCCCGAGGGACCACAATCAAAAACTTCAATGTAACAGGAAGATTAGATTGGTAACGAAATTGTAGGAAGAAAACACCTGTAAATGAATGAAAGAAACATTAACAATGAAAAAAGTAATAACATTAGGGAGAGAGATATAAGAGAAATATATAGAACAAAAAACAATACCAGAGCATTACGAAAATATAAGCGAAACAATACTCAATGAGTACCGAAGACAAGAAAACAACTACACGACACAAGGCAAATATAATAATCATGCAGGTTTTTAACTTAAGTATCCATGACATCGGCTCCATGACAACGAAGGAATTCTTGTAGCGCAGCCGGATCTTCAAATGTTGTAGTCTTCTCTTCATATGTAACCTTGAAGAGACAAGGATGAAGAAATCCAAATATGTCGTTAATAGAACGTAGCTGAGGACGCAGATCAAGAAACTTCTTCCGACGATCTGCCATAATTTTAGCTACCCTTTGAGAAAAAAATAGACAGTGACCTTCCCAAAAAAATTGTTTTTTGGACTTGACAGCAGACAGGACTTGTAGAAGGTCTGTGTATTGCAGAAAAAGCATGATGACACCACTTGGTTTCACAGAAATTTTAAGACCAAGTCTATGAGCTCTTTGTAGTCCAGGAGCTAAGGCAAAAATGACTGAAAAAAGACGGTCGAGTTGGAACCTTCAAAATTTTCAGGCACACCATAAAGTCTAAGATTGTTTCTGCGATTTCTACTTTCCAAATCCTCCACCTGTTTCTTGAGTAGAGAAATTTCCGACTCCAAAGATCAAATACGAGAGCAAGAGGCTTGGAGAGACTCTGTTCTTTGTTCTACAATGAGCACTCACGAATTCAGTGAAGACCATTTATCATTCAGAAACTGTACAGTTTTATTAGTTTCCTCTATGAAAGGTTTCAGGGCACGAATCTCTTCAAGAATTATATCCATGGAGGCTGAAGAAGAATTCACTAGGGAAAGAGGATCTTTTTTTGGTCGTTCAGTAGAAATTGCAGATGATTTGCTTGAAAGCTGCATTTTAGGAATGGTGCCTGAAGAATGATCAGGTTTCTGAGAAGAAAAGTCCTCCATTTCATTAAAGTTGGAGATGGAGTCTGAACCAGAACACGCAGTACCTTTGGAGTTTAGTGAGTATCAAACCAAACTCTCAATGACTGATTCTTTAAACCCTTAAATTACTGTAAGAGTCAGACTATACATAAGCTCCAAAACCTTTGAAATCTAGAAAGTCTCCTTCATGGGAACGTGGTATAGCTCAAAGAGAGCCAAGAAAGTGTTAAACCAAGAAAAGCAGTAATATGCTGAGTAAATCTTCACCTCATAGAATGCATCGAGTGGAGCATAAAATGGTTGCTATTGTCAGAGAAGGCAAACCGCAGTATTCACATGCCAAGGGAAAAGCAAAAGCAACAGCACTTCAATAGATAAAGAGAGTAATTTGTTGGGCACAATGAGGTAAACGTCAGTTATGACGCATGAGAGGAGAGCTGAGCCCAGAGAAATCATCTTGAAGCACGGTGGGTGCGGAGAAAATAAAACAAAATGGCGGCAGTTATACATATGAGCCGAGTTGAGCCATCAAAAACAGCCAGAATTCGATGAAAGCGGCATTGAAAGTGATAAAAAGGCCCACAGCTGTATTAAGAAAAGATATCCAGCAACCATCAGTTGGAAACAAAGGATTTCTCTCCCGAAAAGAAATCCCTTCGGGAAACGGAGGCCCGTAGCTCCGTAGCTATGTGGCTATCTTGTTTGGTGCATAAGCCACGCCCCCAACATCATTTCCTTTGCTGACGTCACCCAGCTCATTTTTTCCCTCACAGATGACACCATCACCACCAAGACAAACTTCAAAAGTACATGAACGCATAGCCAATTGGATGAAAGAGAACTGCCTCAAACTGAACACCGACAAAACGAAAGTGCTGATCTTCAGGAATAAGAGCTCATCTTTGGACGACACCTGGTGGCCTGCCGAACTCATGCCCACATGCCTCATCCTGAACACCAACCTCACCCTGAAGTCCCAGGTCAAAGCTGTCGCCTCCTCATGCTTCCACATCCTCCACTTGTTATGTAAAATTGGTTCTCACTAAACACCAGACTTACAATCATACAGGCCCTAATCATAAGCAGATTGGACTACTGCAACACACTCTACTCCGGCATCCCAACCCGTCTTCTTCACAGACTTCAAACCATCCAAACTCTGCTGCGAGGCTCTCCTTTGACCTCCCGTGGCGATCCCACACCACTCATCGGACAGCTCCGCTGGCTTCCCCTCCAAAAGCACTGCCAGTTCAAACTTCTCACATGCACATTCATGTCACTAGGACCAGCATCTCTCAATCATCAACTTCACTTTGCTCAGCAGCCCTCTCACTCACCCACATACCCTGCATCCACAGAAGCAGAACGGTCAATCATTCTCCCACCAAGCTGACAAATAATGGAATGACCACCCCCTGCACATGAGGGCCTCCCCTCAATTCTTGAATTCTACAATAAGCTTTATATCTGGTTTTTCAATTAGTCTTCTTGTGGGACCATCAAGACTGCCTGTACTCAGACCCAGCCTCACCCCACACCTACTCTCACCTACTTAGCGCCTGGATGCTTCACAGGCGCCAAGCAGCGCTCTACAAATCCACTTTACATTACATTAATTTTTTTCTAAATTAATAAGGCTCTGCTGTGCTTGTGTCATGACTTTTTTGTTTGTTGTAGTGTTCTGTGCCTGAAAAATAATAAAACGATTTACAAAAAAGAATAAACTTATCTTTCTACTAGGTTCTCAAGTAAAAATTTGATTTTGTCAAATAAAAAAAACAAAATCTATGTATATTATCAATGTGCTAGCTTTTGCTGCTAGTCTTCATGTCTCTTCTCTCTATCATTCTGCATGTACTTTCACATTAAATTTTACTTACAATTGGCACATATGTGACCATCGATCTGTGCACTTTGCAGAGAGGTCAAGGATGAGATGAGCATGTTATTGGTAGACCTCTCAGCTGCCCTTGACACAGTCGACCGTCTTACTCTCATTCACACCTATCTTTAGCTTTCTCTTCAGGTCCAGAGCTCAATTGTGCCTCGTCATGAACACCTACACACAACCGGAACTCACCCAGAGACCTAGAGGCGACTTGGTTAACAGTATGCAAAACTCATATTTTACATGGGGTAAAATACTAAGGAAGCACAACATCGGGAAAAGCAAACACTCTTAGTGAATGCAAGATGAAGTATAATGTAAACAGTAACAGCTTCTCACGTGGACTACCTTAAATGTTTTTATGCTCATGGCTGAGTAATTAATCAGTGCTGTTTGCTATTACAGTTAAAGACATGGATATAGAGTCTGGTAGGTACCAGTTTCAAAGTCAGTTTTTAATTACTGCAGGCCTGCAAGGCATGCACTGAGTGCTGACAAGACTTGTCCCATTTAAAGCCCTGAGTATAGATCAAAATAATTTGAAGAATTCTATTAAACTTTATGACCTTTGGCAGCACATTCCTCTTCATGGTGGCCACCTTTCTTGTTATCTGAGTGATTGCCTTGTTTTTGGGATATTTTTCTTCTGCTCCAGAGGTAGGCGATTTGTGATCCCAAATGTCTAGCTGTTTTAGCAAAGCGCAGAACACAATCTATCAAAAAGACATCACCACTTAGGGGGATGTAAGACTGCCTGAAAGTATTAAACAGCCTGACTAGCAAGATATCCATGTGTAGCCATGCTACCTGTGAACATAAGCTGTGCAGAGGTGACTATAAGGGCCAGTATTTTCTTATAAGATGACTGGTAGGGAAAAGCTGCTGCACAGAAAGTGTCCATGCAAAAGAGAGCTTTTGTAATACATTTTCCGTAAAAGGTGCTAATAAAGAAAAATATGAATACCTGCTCTGCCAGATAGAAATGTCATGACAGATAGTGGTCTTTTGCATTTCTGTGCATGCTTGGATGAGAAAGAGGGCTGGTTTATGCAAAAGAAGTGGTGTGGCCATATAAAACTGGGCATACCAATTTGTCAGCATTAGACCACACTGTCTTTTTTTCCAAGTCTGATTTATTTTTTCAGGCAACCCTTGTTGGTAAGAGCAGTGACCTAAACCAACATTGCACTGGCCATAAAGCCTTTCCAAACTGAGTGAATGACCATTATATTCTTGAGCACAAAAATTGTCTAAGACCACTATGTAAGCGTAATAATCAGCTTCATCAGTTCTTTTGCTTGTAAAAAAATTAAAAGAAACTTTGCAAGTTCAGGAATCTCCAAAGCCTACTTTCTACCCGGCCCAGGTATATTGGAAGCTTGATATTTTCGCACATCTGTATTATGATCATAATGTGAGAGCAAAGATAGAACTACAGATTCAATTTTGTTCTAAGGTGTTATGTCAAACTGGACTTTGTTGAGCAGGTACTCATTTTCTGTTAGCATTTCTTATTTTCCCATGAAAAATATGCAATTAAAATCACACATCAATGGAAAGTGAGCCTGTTCTTGCTATATGTATTATGTGTTCAATTCCTACACTGAATTTGTTTCGAAATTCCCATATAATGTAGATAGAGGGATAAAGGGATGAGGAGAACATCATTTGCCCACGATTAAACAATTTGGCCACGTAGGAAAATATATATTGCCACTCAAGATTGATTGCTTGAAGGCCCACAACCTTTCCACTATCCCATATATTGGTGAATAGGCCATATGACTGGGCACTGTCTTCCAATCTCTGCTGTTTTCCATTTGACATTTGACATTTGGCCCACATCTGTGATGGGGTGATTCGGATGACAAGGCTCAGAAATTTCTCTTCACTGGAAAATAACACTTGATCTTCTCTTTGGTCCTGAACGATATATGCAGCAGGAGGGATAGCTTTTGTCAGAATCAGTCCAGCATCCCATCGAACTAGTGTGGAGTCCCACTCAGTCATCCGCCTAACTAGAGAGGTGACTTGCTTAACCAGGAACCCAGTGTCAGGCTTCCAAAGAAATATCAGAGCCCCCAAGCAACCCTTGCTCTTACTCCTCCTCTGATTCCAGTGAGGAGTTCACTCAGCAATATTTCCCAGCATACCCTCATTGAAGTCTATGTCTAAGGAGTACAGCAAGATTGTGTATAGATCAAGATCTAGTGAGACTTCAACTCTCAGTAGCCTTCTTGGGTGTGGTCTGTTATTTAAAACACAAACAAGCTCAAACCTTTGCCACATGATCATCTGAACATATGGTACCTGTGCCACTGACGCTCATGCACCTGGACTCCATGATCTACTGATCCTGAGTCTCTGTCCTTTTGTGGTATTTCTTGTACATGTAAGACAGAGAACAAGGTTACAAATAACAACCTGCACATACTTATCAACTAAAAGAAAGGTCATTTAGGCAGGTCACAAGACAGATTGATGCATCACAAGCATCGAGACAGGAAGAAGATGGAAGTAAGGGAAGTGGAAGATGCAAAATGCGAGCTTCATGATTCAGCTTTGCTGCCCAGCCACAGTTGGGTCTTCACTGAGGGGTGCACTTTAAGGTTATGAAGGGCAGACAAGAAATATAAGAACTCACCTGTGCAGTATCTGGCAACATCGGTTGGTGTGGTTCTCTTGCTTGTTGCTAAAGATAGTACCTAGCGTATTCCGTACTCCCATCTTTATTTTTTGCCTGCCTTCGGTTCCCTCAGTTCCAATCCAGTTGTTAGATCTCCTGATACCTGTTGAGCTTCCTTCTTGCCCTCTTGTCTCCTTTCTCCTAGGCTCCCTCTAACCCTCCATCCATTAGAGCTGCAGTTATTCTTCGTCCTAATTTGGTTCCTGAGCAACTTGCAGTACTCCGTGAACTAGCTACACTCTGTCGATTGTTAGCATCAAGTAAGTCCTAAGTTCTGCCGACTGTTTAGAAACATTTGTTTCTCCATTATGTGTCTCCTTCAAATATCTATTTTCCCTTACCAACAGGTGGAGACCTACCAATCCCTCCACTTGTTCAGAAACGCTGTACTGTAATCAATCCAGTCTGGATTTTCAAACCACGGACCGGCGGACTGAATCTCTCTTTTTCCCTCCGCCTCCCCCCTCCTCCTATAGCCGTATGAATGGGTCCCTTTCACAATCCTTGACATATTTCCCAAGGCAGTGAGTTGACACATTGGGGGGAAAGGAGGCATTGGGCAATCTCTGGTTGTGACAATTGCTGCTATACCTTTGGTTTTTTTGCCCTTTTCTCCCCTACCCTGGTGAGCCCTGACAACTGGAGTACTAGTTTGGAGCAAGAGGGGGCAAACAGTTGCTTAGACCTAAGAATTAGGTTCAAGGATTAGCACTGGAAAAAATAACCCTGCTAAGAACCTTTAATATTGGGACAAATCAACACTGTAACAAGCTTTTGGTAAACTAACAAGTCTATCTAAGTACTTAGAGCCAAATAAAACCTGTCAAGAACCCTGTAAATAGGTCAAAGATGACGGCCATGGGTTAAATCAGCTCTGAAAGCTACATTCTATATATTCTTCATAGTCTTGTTTTACCCTCAGCACGTCGCACTGTATTAACTGCTGGTTGACAGGGGACTCTATTGGTGACATGTGGAGGCCAGACCAAGGCCGTGGCAGCGGAGAACATGACTGGAGTGGAGGGCAAGCCTGGAGACGCAGATGCCAAATGTGTGCCTTGTGGGTGTGGATGACACTTGCTGAGGCAGTCGGTTTAGCCTAGGGGTGGGCGGAATTTGCAAAATTAACTTTAGCAAATTATCGCGAAATTGCTAAAAATCTCCGCAAACACGCCAGAAATATCGCGAAGACGCGGAAGTTTTTTTCCCGCCTGTTTGCGGTATTTTTTGCGTGATCGCGGGTCGCCAACTTATCCATGCGGTTGCTCAAGGGCGTGGCCATCTTGTTTTCACTTGTCCCGCCCTCTCGCGATGCTTACTTCCTGTTCCGGGTCGCGCAATGCATGTTCGCGCCCGTTCGCGGTCGAAATTTCCTGTTCGCGACCGCTTTTACTTGATCGCGTTGCTTTTTGCTTGCTCGGGGAGAAAATATCGCGCGAACTTGCGCACGTGGTCGCAATGGGTGCGGCCATCTTGTTTTTCACTCTATTGCATGGTTCTGGGGCCTGATTTTCAATCCTCCCAAAATCCTTTCAATCCTTTGTTTATGGATCTTTATTACTTATTATTTCTCTAACTATTTTCCTGCTTCTATATTTTTGTTTTTTGTCTATTTTTTTTTGTTTTTTAGCTACTTTTTCCTCTTTCTATTGCCTGCTATTTATTTCCTTTACTCCTTTATTTATTTTACCTTTTCTTTCCCGCCCCGTCCCCAGAACCATGTCCAAGGGTAGGGCTGTTCGCCGGTGCAGCCAGAGCCACGACTGCCTTCCTTGCGGAAGGCGGTGCCCACAAGGGGTGCAGGCACGGGCCTTATTTGGGGAGGAGGAGTTGGCTGCACGAATATTTTCTTTGTGCAGCGCCACCTCCCCTCAACCCTGGCAGCAGGTGGCAGGCCTGGGTCCGGGTACGGCCTCCGGGAGCGTCGGCAGTGGTGGGGGAAGGTGCGCCGGGCAGTGTCGCGCATCTCTGGGGTCCGGCGCACCCAGGCACAGCTGACGCACCGGTGGTCCGACATCCTGGACCGTGAGCAGGACCTGCTGGACCTGCTAGGAGTGGAGGTCCCGGGGCTTGGTGAGTACATATTTAATTACTACAACTTTGTGTCTGTTCTTCTGCTCTGTGTTATATATTGCAAATATTTTTTTCCCTTCCAACCAGCTAGAATGTTGCTGCTTACAAATCAATACATTCCAGGTTAATAACGTTTAAAAGTCTTCTGTGATTATGGTGCTCTTCTGTGCTACTACTAATCTTACTTGTTTGCAGCTTTGCGTTTGTGCTTGCTTAGCGTGATTCTTTACGAGTTTATTTTAGAGAAATTAAGTTACGTAATGCTACAGTGACTCTAGTCCACTCCTTACTTTGTCCCGTGACCGTCACTAATAGATAGGGGCGGATTGATGTTTAGGTACACTACTTTGTATGAGCTTCTAATTTGTTAGTGGTATGCGTGATGCCCCCTCACTCAGTTACGTGACGTGCTGCTAGTACGGCAGTCTTTAGAACCTTTTCTAGTTTGTTCAATGAGTGGTGGTAGGCATAGCAGTTACTTAGCAGTAGCAGATCAGCATCAATCAAACCAAAATTTGGTGTATACAAAAAATGTAGTCATTTTCATGTGTCCTCCATGATTTGACCATACGCATTGTTGAGGAATACAGTGGAAATGCATACTTAATGTACAATTGGCATGCCTGGAATAGGTGGGCTAGGTTGGGTGGTACGTTGTACTTAGGCTTAGTTGTAACTTAGTTTTCTGGAATCAGAATGGAAGACTGGATTACTGTTGATAAATAGTAACTTAAGTAGTCGAACTGCGAATCCCCCGATATTACATGTTGACCAGATGAGATCGGTCAATGTAGTTATTGCAATTGTTGTTTACATAAGTGTTTTTTGACCGTTGTTGAAAAATATTGTATTTGTTTGACACCATCCATCAATGTTTGTCTCTTTCTTATATCTTTCCTGTTCATCAGCACCCAGGGGCAGACCGACAGGGACTGGGCAGTTGGCGGGACAGGAACAACACCACCAGGAGGACACCGCTGAGGGCTCCTCTGCTGGCCCCAGTAAGTCTTCTTGTTTTTAATAATATTTCTTATTCCATAACTTTTACTGCCCCATATTTTTCCTGAACTATTGTTGGTTTCCAAATGCTATTTTTTTACCACCAATTATCCTTCGATCTGTACGGTTTCAAAAATCTTATCCCTGCCTCCGCTATGATGACTCTGAGTACTACTACTACTACATACTAACAGTCTGTCTGTACTGTAGTAGCTAGTCTTGCCCAGTTGGCCAGTGCCACTCTTTGTGAAAGGTTGTAATATAAAACTCATATTCACCAGTAGCTCGAGCCATTGAGTCCAATCCGTTGGGTCGTCGTCTTGTACTACTTTTACTCTTATTGATCTTGAGGCTTTGAAAATTCACAGCAACAACAGCCCTACCAAATGTATTACTATTTTGATATGATACCCTATAGGACATACTACTGTTGTAGGGATCTTGCACATACATTTGCACCAGAAAATAGGATGTTGGTGATGGTAGGTTGGACCTTCCTTGCACACCTCAATCAGAAATTCCGCACCCACCACAATTCCACTGCTTGACTATAGTACTGTCTTGTCATAACTATTAGGTCTCGGAACCCTCCCCCCAAGATACCCAACAAGTAGACAAACCAGAACATATCACACCCAACCTCTCAGTCGTGGAAGCAATTCACATGCACACCCTTACTTTAATTTGCTCAATCGTGTAAGTTAGTCCACACCAAAATACCACCGAGTCTATGTAAGTTCAAAATGTTTATTTCAATTTGAGAAGGTCTGTACACTGTTTTCTTAGCAGCACCAACCGGAAAATCAATAACATTAAAACAATATACATTGTTGTTACACTTATACAGTTGGGAATTAAATCATGATAACTGAACAGTGGTGGAAGGCAGCACCACCATCCCATAGCAATTTAGTTTATATAAATTTATAAAAGAAGATGTGAGTGAAGGGACCCCTCACCTTAGAAGAACCTAGTACTGGTAGTTGTTGCATCATTCAGAAGCTCTGGTTCGTAGAAGGGAATCTTGCGTCTGTAATGCGAAAAAAGAAATGGTGTGCGTTAGTATATTGCAACTTACAAGCATTTCTCAGCCGTGCCAAAAAGTGTAGCATCTATAAATAAGCAATATGGACTAACAGTAACAGTAGTACACCAGTACTTCCTAAAAAAGTGGCTTGGTAATGTTTGTGGACCGCTTGTACGCAGCGCGTAGACTAGACAGTAGCAGTGTGAGGCAGGTCATGTGGGCTCAAAGGTGTCTTAAGAAGCTGCAAGGTAAAGGTAACGTCACATGTGCAAAAATAAAAGCCACAAAGGTAAAATGGTAGCATGGCTAGGGCTAATTAAGCAAAGGCTACAATGATCATATATAACTATTAGTGTCTACTCTACTACTACCTGATTTGTACTAGTAGTGATGTATGTTAGTATTAACTCATTTTTCAACCTTGCAACTGATCAATAGGGTGGAGGTGTATATGACGCCTAATAAATGTGTAATGTTTTCTAGGCGCACTACCGACCACCAGTGCCGGGGCCAGTGAACAAGGCGACGCGGAGGAAGAGGATGCGGCAGTTGCTGCCGATACCGACGATGGAGCGGTAGAGAGAGTGGCAGCACCAGTGGCAGGCGGTGGTAAGTTAGATTCATAATCCTTAACTATTGTTGAACTTGACAGCACACTCACTGCAAGGGTGTACTGTATGTATATATGTATACTGTACAGTTGTGACTTATGGCCCCATTAGGATGGTGGGCGACGCGTATTGCCCCCGCCGGGCCGGCTGGAATTCACTGCCGACACCGCAGGGGCAAACCTCCCGCCATCCCTGTAGAAAATATTCAGACATGTCGACCAGGCGGAAAAGGGCTCAATATGGCGGTGGTGTCTCTCTCACCACACCGCCAGCCATATAATCTGCATTTTGGAATGCCTTTGCGTGGCGGCATTGGCGTCCGCCACAGAAAGGCATGCAGACATTGCAGAGTATGCTTGGGGGCCCACATGGAGGGTACCTACCTATGCTATGGTACCCCCCCACCTTTCAAAGCAAAACGTGACAGGCTCCGTGCGGGGCCCGTCATGTTGTGCTTGGAAAAGCAGCACAACATTTTAGCATTGCTTTCAGCAAAGCCAACCAGAATGTAAAAAAAAAAAAACAGGGTGCGCCCGCCACTGTGCCAGGCGCATCATCCTAATTAATTGTCCCCACGGGACCCCCACCCTTTATAGCAGTCGGATGGCGGGCGGACAAATTCCGCCCGCTATCCGATGTCGTAAGTAAGTATGGGTTGTTGGGGACGTTTTGAAGAGTGAACTAGAAGACTAGAATTCCCTTTAATTGGTATAGGACTAGGAGCCGGAGTATTGAGTAACCAATGGCCTCATCTATCTGATTTCAACTCCGCTTTGAAAGTTTTATGGAGAAGAGCACCTGGTGCACTGTTCAACTAAAAAGTGTAAGACAGGTGGTAGGAAGAAGGACGGGCGACATTTAAAATGTTATGCACTACTGTGCTTTATTTTATAGTGCTACTCTACCATGCCACTATGTGTATAAATAATTACCTTGTCCTACTGTTTTATTAAGACTATATTTTACAATTGTCTTGTTTTTTTCTTTTTGATACACAGCTACTCCGAAACTCAACCAGAAGGAGTTGGCCGCCAAGGCACGGCGCTGGAAGCTGGAGGCAATCCAGCGGGAATACCGGCGGCTGGTGGTCCTAGCCGAGGAGGAGGAGGAGACTGCGGCAGCAATTGTTCAAGCCTCCTCCAGTGCCCCGGGCCCCAGCCACCACCCTCCAGCGGTACGGCGCCACCGTCTGGCGGCTGCCTGCCGCCACCATGCCATCTCCGGTGCCCCCCCCCACTGTGGCTTCAACTGCCGCGGCCTTAGACGCCGCGTCGCCCGTTTAGAGGACGAGATGCGCCAGATGCGTGTCCTCCTCCAGTCCCGCCCCACCAGTTAGTCCCTGTCACTGCCCCTTTTTTAATTCTTGTTCTTAACTCGTTTGGGCGTTACAGACTTTTTTCTACTATGGACAGTGGTTGGGGTTAGGGAGGGGGGTGGGTCAGCTTTTGTGGGTTTAGTTTATTTTTGTTAGGGTAAATTAAATATATTTTTCTATGTTACATGCAATGTTGTTAATGTTTTGTAGGTGGGGTCACTGTTTTACATCACACTGTTTCCTTGCTGGTGCATGGCCGCCCATAGCCTGTGTTTGATTTCAATAATTTGCTGACTGTATAAGACACAAATAAAGAGATGCGACACACCTCACTCATTGACTGGTCCTTCTAGTACTTTCAGTCTGTCCTCTAGTCTATGCATTCTTTGAAGTGGTGTGTGAAAATGAAATCATTGACAACATGTCCATTATTAATTCTGCCTCCCCCAAACTTCTCTCTTACCGGTGCTTGATGTTTATGTCCAACTGTGGCACAGCACTGGCTGCATGGTGAAGATGGTTTCCTTTTTCATACATGCCATGATTGGGGTGGTGGTGGTGGTGGTGGTGGTGGTAGTATAGTAGTAGTAGTAGACACTGGCAGGGCGGCAGCATTTCCAAAAAAAGTAATGGAGACAGTCAATCGCCTTTGAGAGACTGTTAGAGGAGTAGTTGAATAAAGTACAGTACAGAACTTACCGAGCAACAATAATATGCTCAAATATTTGACAAAAAAACTGAATGGTGGTTAGGAGGATAGCCTACTAGACAGAGTTACAAACTATAGTTGTGTCGAGTCACTTGACTATGCCTACAGTCTAACAGTTAGTGCTGTATATGAGGAATGACAACAAACAAATCCAATCAATGCCGGCAATTCATGCTGAGGTATATGTTCCTTTGTTAAATAAAATAACCTCTGAAATATCCTACTCATGGGTGGCCAAGCAGAAGAAGATCATCGCTCTGCCTTCAAATTGAAGTAGTGTTGCTTTTACCACATCCGCCCCAGCAAGTGTGTGATTAAGTATTGGTGTACATTTAATTTAGTTACACCTCAACAATAAGTCACACAGCCCGGGGGAAGAGGGTTAGGGTTTGTTGAATGGATGGGAAGGGGGTTTTTGGGAAAGGTTTGACATAGAAAAACAGTATGCATACATAGACAAACAAACGACAATCATTGAAGACTACCATATCCATATGTTAAGGGAGAAAAAGGCAATGCATGCATGATGATGAGAGACCCGGATTACATACACTTCTAGTTCTTGTTCTGTTGTTCCGGCCTTAATACTTTAACAGATAGCAAATAGAAATTTTAAATATTGGTAGGGAAGAATCGTAAACACAGAGCAAACATAATGATGATTGATAATAACAACTCCAAGAACACACTGTTGTAAAGATTGTATACAAGATATTAATCAAATTATTTAAAAGAAGTTAAAAGTGGATACTGTTACTGTCTTATCCTGGTCAAAAATGTGGACTGGATTTTTGCATCTCGGCAGTCCTCTTGCTCCTCTCGTCTCGTCCATCAATCTTGGGTGTGTCGCCTCGCCACTCGCCACTGCCCAGCTGGAAAAAAAAAGGTGATTGATTGGTAAGGTAATTAATATGCATTGTAATGATTTACAAAGTTT
The DNA here is from genome assembly GCF_964204655.1 of Triturus cristatus. Classification (NCBI taxonomy): domain Eukaryota; kingdom Metazoa; phylum Chordata; class Amphibia; order Caudata; family Salamandridae; genus Triturus; species Triturus cristatus. The sequence goes on from NC_140583.1 coordinate 887,548,446, forward strand.
TGGGCAAGGCCCAGCCTGTAATTTTAGATGGAAAATCAAAGGGTATATTGAGAAAGAAAGTGAAAACAAATGCACAAGTGATGGTGTAGTGCAACAAGAACACTTTCCAAGGTGGCATGTATGCATATGCATCATCTCTACTCTAGTTTTTTTTCAGCATTGACCTTCAACAGTAACAGGAGAGAGCAGGGCCACAGTGCTTAGCATTAGCATTAGCACATCCTACGTTAGTCCTTTTTTTTTCTCTCAAAGAGTTGGACAAACGCAAAGCACATTATCCATTCCAAATATAGCATTTTACAGTTTAAGTTAGTAAAATCAATGCACTGCAGTCATCCCACCGCTACACTCTATTCAACTTCTACACAGACATTTGGGTCTGCTGTGGTTGTTGTTGACGTGTTTACCTTTAGGCTTTTCCGTTTTATGCCACTCCTGAAACATCCTCCTGACTTCATCATCATCTCTGATACTTTTACTGACTGACTGAAGATCAGCCTGCAGTATAAGTATAATTTTTATGACACAACAAGAGTAGAAATATAAATATTACTGACTTGAGTCATTCTTTATTGTGTACAGAATGATAGATTACTACTAGTACACTTTGACATCCCTTTGTGCACAACAAACAACGCAAACACAAAGACCAATAGCTCAGAGTCAGGTGTCCAATGCATGCCATTAATTGTCATAATTCATTACCTGTTCCTTCTCATCTTAAGTTAACGGGCCATCTCTTTCGCCATCATCATGATGGATGGTGCTGTTGTGTCACAGTCATTTGCATTGCGCAGATTGAGTGAGTCCCCTTCCTGTATTGAATTAAAAGCAATGTATCACCAAGATGCAGGAGAAGTACACATTTCTTATTTGCAAGAAGGGGAAAATTAGTGTGTTCTGTAGAAATTTGATTAGTGGCAGTGCACAATTACATAAATTCATGCGCAACAAACACAACAAAATCTACATCATTCAGTCTACGATTCTGTGGCCAATGCATGGCATCAATCATTACCTGTTCCATCTCATCTTGTTAACGGGCCGTCTATTCCGCCATCATCATGATGGACGGTGCTGTTGTGTCACAGTCATTTGCATTGCGCAGATTGAGTGAGTCCCCTTCCTGTATTGAATTAAAAGCAATGTATCACCAAGAGACAGGAGAAGTACACATTTCTTATTTGCAAGAAGGTGAAAATTAGTGTGTTCTGTAGAAAGTTGATTAGTGGCAGTGCACAATTACTTAAATTCATGCGCAACAAACACAACAAAATCTACATCATTCAGTCTGCGATTCTGCGGCCAATGCATGGCAGCCATCAATCATTACCTGTTCCATCTCATCTTGTTAACGGGCCGTCTATTTCGCCATCATCATCATGGACGGTACTGTTGTGTCACAGTCATTTGCATTGCGCAGATTGAGTGAGTCCCCTTCCTGTATTGAATTAAAAGCAATGTATCACCAAGATGCAGGAGAAGTACACATTTCTTATTTGCAAGAAGGGGAAAATTAGTGTGTTCTGTAGAAAGTTGATTAGTGGCAGTGCACAATTACATAAATCCATGCGCAACAAACACAACAAAATCTAAATCATTCAGTCTGCGACTCTGCGTCCAATGCATGGCATCAATCATTACCTGTTCCATCTTATTTTCAGTTAATGGCCAGTCTCTCTCGGCTCTGAAAGGAGGATAGCTATAGTGGTCATCTGATTCATGGTCCACTTGTTTTGGAATGACGAGAAAAGTTTGAATTTGTTGTTACCATCATCCAATCATCATTCATGAGGGAAATGGAATTGCGCAGGAGATTCAGTATGATCGAGCGGAGGAGCTGGATTCGGAGGAATGTACTGTCAAATGGCAGACACCTGAAACTTGTATATTAAATTAGAAGAGTAGAAGACGGTGATAATGGATTTGTGGCGATTCACAAGTTTGTAACCAGAACGACAGACACATACTAAAAGGGGAAAAAAAAGGAGGAAGACAGTGAGTGCGAGACTAATTGTCAGGGAAGTATAGCTCGTCCTCAAACTCTGGGGGTTCTTCCAGTAGTAGGTAATCATCTGACACAATACTTCCGTCACCTGAGCCGCTGTCCTCATCTTCCTCTGTTGATTCATGCATTGTGTAATTCGGTGGTATGAAGTGCTGATTCATTTTGATCATTGTTAACCTCTCCACGTTTTTTGGAGATAGACTGGTCCTTCTCAATGTTACAATGGAACCAGCAGCACTGAAAACACATTCGGAAGAGACACTTGCGACAGGGCAAGCCAGATAGCTTATCGCCAGCCTGCTGAGCTGTGGCCATTCAGACCTTTTCCTATACCAATACTGCAATGGGTTTTGATCAACGTACACCTCTGTTGGGTCGTCCAGATAGGCCTGGACCATCTGCTCAATGTTCAGGGTTGCTGATGGTAAGCTTTTGTGCTGTTTTTCTGTGCATCAGCACTGTGCTTGCAATAGCCCATCTTTACATACCAATCCTGTAATGATGATGATTGTACTCGGCCTAATGATCCAGTTTTTGTTTCTGTAGTCGATAGTGAGGGTGAGTGTTGTGATTGTGAGCCAACCGCACTGCCCTCAGCCGACGAAGTTGCACTTGATTCTGCATGGCCTGCTTCAGTATCAGTACTTGTTGTGGGTTGATGTGGCGGGCTTTTAATTATCAGCCCTTCGTTTTCAAACTTAATGGCTGCTTCAGCTATACAACTTTTGTAGCGGGCAACATCATTGTCGGAAAAAGCAAGGAATAGTCCTAATTTTTCACGTGGATCCAGAATTGTGGCACAAATGTAATGTTCTTGTGACAAAATTTTATTTTGTATCCTTACATTTTCTGATAAGCGCCTGGATAAGCTCTCCACCAAGCCATGGGCTTGCCTTCTGTCCTCTACACCTTTGTAGGATTCAGACACATTATTCAGCTCATGCTCTAGCATTTGCAACAATGGGATAGCTTGGCCCATTGTACAGTCCTCCTTGCTGACTTCACGTGTGAAGACCTCAAAAGGAGACAGCATCTCAGTCAGGCATTTAATTAGGGTCCATTGCTCCCTCTGAAGGGTCATGCCTTTAACACTAGCATCACTGCTTCTGTACCAGACATATTCATGGAGTGACCTGTGCTGTTCGTACAGACGATCAAGCATGTAATACGTTGAGTTCCAACGTGTTGCCACCTCCTGGATGAGTGCCTTGACTGGCATCCTAAATTCACGTTGGATGATCCTCAGCTGCTTCCGAGCTTTAAAAGAATGGCTGAAATGAGTGCATATTCTTCGGCAGATGGCCAGTAAATTGCTGACTATGGGTTCTTTTTTCAGAAAGTCTTGCACTATAATGTTTATGCAGTGTGCCAAACACGGAACCCTGAAATAGGAACCAAGTTCCATGGCCTTAAGTACATTACTGCCATTGTCTGTGGCAACAAAACCAATACCAAGCCCTCTGGGCCGCAGCCATTTCAAAACCTTGGTGCGAAACTCTTCTAAAATGTTTTCAGCCGTATGAGATTTCTCCATGGCGAACATGGCTACAGTTGCATTTTTACGAGTACCTTCAAAAATCGCAGCTGTGTCAACAACACCTCGTGCAGATAGTTTATCTCTCACCCCCACAAAAGAGATCCAGTGTGCAGTGATGCACATGTAATCTGTGGCTTGGCAACTGCTCCACATGTCTGTTGTCAGGTGGATATTGTGCACAGCACTCTGCTGCAAACCGTGACCAACCAATTCCAGCACATTATGATGTAGTGCCGGAACAGCAATTCTTGCGAAATAGGACCGGCTGGGAACTTTCCATTTCGGGCAGATGGCAGACACAAATTCAAGGAAACCCACCCCTTCCACAAATGAAAAAGGAAGAAGGTCCAGCGCTAACATTTTAGCCAGCTTCGCATTGTACAATCGTGCCGTTGGGTGGTTGCGTTGGAACTGCCCCTCCAACCTAAACATGCTCTCAATGGTAGGCTGGCTTACTTTCCTTAGTGGTGCTGTTTTCATTAACCCACTAAGGCTCAACAACACAGATTGTCTCATTGAGGTACTCGCCGGTCGCCTTGGTGTCTCACCCACACTCTGAGTATGGCTCTTACTGCGGTGCCACTCTGATGTTACTGAGGAGGATGTGGGTGTTACCACTGCAGTGACTGCACTACTGGAGACAGGGCTAGAAATGCCTCCCTGTTCTTCACCTGCCACCACAATAATATCGCTCCCTGATTCTGAATCCTGACCAACTTCAATGGGTTTAGTTTTCCTACTTTCTTTTAACTTAAGTAGGTGATCCTCCCACACGATAGTGTGGTGTATTCTGAGATGACTTCCTTGTCCTCCGGTACCATAGTTTGTACCAAGCTTACCACGCCGAACACCTTGCCGACAAATTGAGCATATAGCAACGTTCTCCTCCTTGGCGCTAACAGAAAAGAAGTCCCAAACTGGGGAGGAGAACTTTCTGGCACTGCTGGATGTGCCACTTTCAACACCAGATGAACTTGAGGGGGTGCTTGAAAATATGTGACCCTGTCCACCTACACTGTGACTTTTACTACCACTTCCTACTGAGATGGTTGAGCTGGATGTAGGTCCCTGCCGGGCCTTGGAAAATATGGCAGCTGGAGGTAGTGGTGGTGTAACCTGTGTTGGTGATATCCGTGCTACATCCCGCTCAGTAGCAGCCTTTCTGGATAGGGTGAGAATGTCGGTCTCCAATCCCTTTGGGGCGGGAGTAATGTGCGTGATGACTGGCTCGTCTTCATCAACATCATCACCCCCCCTCTTCTACATCTACCTCCATAACTCTAAGTTTTTTTGGGACCTTCCTTTTCAGAAGCATTGTCTTGTGGCGTATATCACTCTCAGACCGAGCTGGTGGGACCCAAGTGTCATCACGATCATCAGAAGCGGGGCTTGAAGAAGAAGATGATGGACTAAGCCTCCTTTTCCTTGCTGGTGGTCTGGAAGACAATAGATCTTCTGAAACAGTGGTTTGACTTTGCTCCACTTTGTCTGCAGGAAGCTCGATTTCCTGAAATGCCCCTACGTCAGGAGCAACAACTACTATGGTGGGCTGTTGCGGCAGCTGCTGCTGTTCTTGTTGCGGCGGCTGCTGCTGTTCTTGTTGCGGCGGCTGCTGCTGTTCTTGTTGCGGTGGCTGCTGCTGTTCTTGTTGCGGCGGCTGCTGCTGTTCTTGTTGCGGCGGCTGCTGCTGCTGTTCTTGTTGCGGCGGCTGCTGCTGTTCTTGTTGCGGCGGCTGCTGCTGTTCTTGTTGCGGTGGCTGCTGCTGTTCTTGTTGCGGCGGCTGCACACTTATCTGCTGAGTTTGCACCTGCGTTGAACTTGATTGTGTACTACTTTGCGGTAATGACATTTCTTCAACATCGCTGCTCGTTAGTAGACTGGCTACCTCTGCGACACTAAAGCCCTTGGGCCTAGGTTGGTGGGGTTGGACCGCTGTGCTGCTCCCAGCTTGGTTCCCGGACAACGCTTTGGTGCCAAAAACAACATTGGCCGGCACACCACCAGTCGTGGTTAATGGCACTTGCTTTTTCTGTTCCTTCTTCTCACCGGCAACTTTCTTGGTACTGGACCTGGTACCTTTCTTTGGGGCCATCTTCTTCAGATGTCAGGCAGGATGCAGATGCACAACAAGTTCTGGTCTCACGTGGACGTGATGCGCAGCAGGACTTCTGTCTGGCTGGCAGTACCACGGGTAGCCGGGTGATGCTGATGACACCTCCTACTCTATCTTTTGTGAACCTAAAAGCAAATAAGACAGGAGAAGAACATCAGTGAAATGTTGCATTTGTTGTTGTGGTTCAGTTACTTAGTACTGTACTAGTGCAAACAAAAGATAGTCTAGCCATTTATGACTTTTTTTTTAACTAGAGCTATGTTATACTACTAGTACTGTGTACAGCCACACACTACATTCTCAGGAAGGATAGAAAAGTTAATAATAAACAACAAAATAAAAATTTCATGGAAGTGGGGTGGACCATTGCATTATTTGAGCAGCTCAGCATCCATGGAGCTGCTGCTGGCAAAGGGGGTGGATGGATGGAAGCAGTAAGCCAAAGAGCCAATAGAAAAACCATGCAGGCCTATGGCAAAAGCAGGACACTAATAACTCACAGTCCAAACACCAAAAAAGGCCACCACCCACATGGACACACACAAATCACAAACAAGCCGGGGGCCTGGGAAACACCAGGAGCTGACAAAAGGCCTATAAAAGCCAGGTAAAGGATGCCTGCTAAAGCACACTGCTCTGCCTTTTTAATGCAACAAAATGTAAATACGAACATTCACAGGCCCCAAAAAGCTCTGCAGGGTGCATGCATTGCACACCAACACACCAGACACATACAACAAAAGCATGTCTTTAAGACAACCAACATCAGAAAGGCCATCCCAAAAAACACACTTCCCCAACTCAATCCAATGCCATCCATGCCCTAAATGATGTCTAAATTCAACAGATCACACAGAAAACACTTGATTAATAAAGCTGTGGCTACCTGCTCTTATCCTAGTGGATGAAAAAGCAGGCCTGTTGGCAGACAAGGCCAGGCAAGCTTGCAGGCCTAGGCTTCAAAATGGCCACCAGCCACATGGCCAGGCCCAACAACATCACAAAGGCCACCCCCAAAAACACACTTCCCCAACTCAATCCAATGCCATCCATGCCCTAAATGATGTCTAAATTCAACAGATCACACAGAAAACCCTTGATTAATAAAGCTGTGGCTACCTGCTCTGATTCTAGTGGATGAAAAAGCAGGCCTGTTGGCAGACAAGGCCAGGCAAGCTTGCAGGCCTAGGCTTCAAAATGGCCACCAGCCACATGGCCAGGCCCAACAACATCACAAAGGCCACCCCCAAAAAACACACTTCACCAACTCAATCCAATGCCATCCATGCCCTAAATGATGTCTAAATTCAACAGATCACATAGAAAACACTTGATCAATAAAGCTGTGGCTACCTGCTCTGATCCTAGTGGATGAAAAAGCAGGCCTGTTGGCAGACAAGGCCAGGCAAGCTTGCAGGCCTAGGCCTCAAAATGGCCACCAGCCACATGGCCAGGCCCAACAACATCACAAAGGCCACCCCCAAAAAACACACTTCCCCAACTCAATCCAATGCCATCCATGCCCTAAATGATGTCTAAATTCAGCAGATCACACAGAAAACACTTGATTAATAAAGCTGTGGCTACCTGCTCTGATCCTAGTGGATGAAAAATCAGGCCTGTTGGCAGACAAGGCCAGGCAAGCTTGCAGGCCTAGGCCTCAAAATGGCCACCAGCCACATGGCCAGGCCCAACAACATCACAAAGGCCACCCCCAAAAAACACACTTCCCCTACTCAATCCAATGCCATCCATGCCCTAAATGATGTCTAAATTCAGCAGATCACACAGAAAACACTTGATTAATAAAGCTGTGGCTACCTGCTCTGATCCTAGTGGATGAAAAAGCAGGCCTGTTGGCAGACAAGGCCAGGCAAGCTTGCAGGCCTAGGCCTCAAAATGGCCACCAGCCACATGGCCAGGCCCAACAACATCACAAAGGCCACCCCCAAAAAACACACTTCCCCAACTTAATCCAATGCCATCCATGCCCTAAATGATGTCTAAATTCAGCAGATCACACAGAAAACACTTGATTAATAAAGCTGTGGCTACCTGCTCTGATCCTAGTGGATGAAAAAGCAGGCCTGTTGGCAGACAAGGCCAGGCAAGCTTGCAGGCCTAGGCCTCAAAATGGCCACCAGCCACATGGCCAGGCCCAACAACATCACAAAGGCCACCCCCAAAAAACACACTTCCCCAACTCAATCCAATGCCATCCATGCCCTAAAGGATGTCTAAATTCAGCAGATCACACAGAAAACACTTGATTAATAAAGCTGTGGCTACCTGCTCTGATCCTAGTGGATGAAAAAGCAGGCCTGTTGGCAGACAAGGCCAGGCAAACTTGCAGGCCTAGGCCTCAAAATGGCCACCAGCCACATGGCCAGGCCCAACAACATCACAAAGGCCACCCCCAAAAAACACACTTCCCCAACTCAATCCAATGCCATCCATGCCCTAAATGATGTCTACATTCAGCAGATCACACAGAAAACACTTGATTAATAAAGCTGTGGCTACCTGCTCTGATCCTAGTGGATGAAAAAGCAGGCCTGTTGGCAGACAAGGCCAGGCAAGCTTGCAGGCCTAGGCCTCAAAATGGCCACCAGCCACATGGCCAGGCCCAACAACATCACAAAGGCCACCCCCAAAAAACACACTTCCCCAACTCAATCCAATGCCATCCATGCCCTAAATGATGTCTAAATGTAACAGATCACAAAGAAAACACTTGATTAATAAAGCTGTGGCTACCTGCTCTGATCCTAGTGGATGAAAAAGCAGGCCTGTTGGCAGACAAGGCCAGGCAAGCTTGCAGGCCTAGGCTTCAAAGTGGCCACCAGCCACATGGCCAGGCCCAACAACATCACAAAGGCCACCCCCAAAAAACACACTTCACCAACTCAATCCAATGCCATCCATGCCCTAAATGATGTCTAAATTCAACAGATCACATAGAAAACACTTGATCAATAAAGCTGTGGCTACCTGCTCTGATCCTAGTGGATGAAAAAGCAGGCCTGTTGGCAGACAAGGCCAGGCAAACTTGCAGGCCTAGGCCTCAAAATGGCCACCAGCCACATGGCCAGGCCCAACAACATCACAAAGGCCACCCCCAAAAAACACACTTCCCCAACTCAATCCAATGCCATCCATGCCCTAAATGATGTCTAAATTCAACAGATCACACAGAAAACACTTGATTAATAAAGCTGTGGCTACCTGCTCTGATCTAGTGGATGAAAAAGCAGGCCTGTTGGCAGACAAGGCCAGGCAAGCTTGCAGGCCTAGGCCTCAAAATGGCCACCAGCCACATGGCCAGGCCCAACAACATCACAAAGGCCACCCCAAAAAACACACTTCCCCAACTCAATCCAATGCCATCCATGCCCTAAATGATGTCTAAATTCAGCAGATCACACAGAAAACACTTGATTAATAAAGCTGTGGCTACCTGCTCTGATCCTAGTGGATGAAAAAGCAGGCCTGTTGGCAGACAAGGCCAGGCAAGCTTGCAGGCCTAGGCCTCAAAATGGCTACCAGCCACATGGCCAGGCCCAACAACATCACAAAGGCCACCCCCAAAAAACACACTTCCCCAACTCAATCCAATGCCATCCATGCCCTAAATGATGTCTAAATTCAGCAGATCACACAGAAAACACTTGATTAATAAAGCTGTGGCTACCTGCTCTGATCCTAGTGGATGAAAAAGCAGGCCTGTTGGCAGACAAGGCCAGGCAAGCTTGCAGGCCTAGGCCTCAAAATGGCCACCAGCCACATGGCCAGGCCCAACAACATCACAAAGGCCACCCCCAAAAAACACACTTCCCCAACTCAATCCAATGCCATCCATGCCCTAAATGATGTCTAAATTCAGCAGATCACACAGAAAACACTTGATTAATAAAGCTGTGGCTACCTGCTCTGATCCTAGTGGATGAAAAAGCAGGCCTGTTGGCAGACAAGGCCAGGCAAGCTTGCAGGCCTAGGCCTCAAAATGGCCACCAGCCACATGGCCAGGCCCAACAACATCACAAAGGCCACCCCCAAAAAACACACTTCCCCAACTTAATCCAATGCCATCCATGCCCTAAATGATGTCTAAATTCAGCAGATCACACAGAAAACACTTGATTAATAAAGCTGTGGCTACCTGCTCTGATCCTAGTGGATGAAAAAGCAGGCCTGTTGGCAGACAAGGCCAGGCAAGCTTGCAGGCCTAGGCCTCAAAATGGCCACCAGCCACATGGCCAGGCCCAAGAACATCACAAAGGCCACCCCCAAAAAACACACTTCCCCAACTCAATCCAATGCCATCCATGCCCTAAATGATGTCTAGATTCAACAGATCACACAGAAAACACTTGATTAATAAAGCTGTGGCTACCTGCTCTGATCCTAGTGGATGAAAAAGCAGGCCTGTTGGCAGACAAGGCCAGGCAAGCTTGCAGGCCTGGGCCTCAAAATGGCCACCATCCACATGGCCAGGCCCAACAACCTCACAAAGGCCACCCCCAAAAAACACACTTCCCCAACTCAATCCAATGCCATCCATGCCCTAAATGTGCTTGAAAATGAAATACATTCAAAAAACAACAAAAGGAACAGTTGCTTCATCATGCACACACACACCCATGAGGCCATGCCCATGGCTAGCTCGGGCCTACTACTACTACCCACAAAATAAAAAAATAAAAAAAAGGAATGATGATAATTAATTATCAAAAATAAATTGTAGTTACAACAACTGCAATGCCCACAATCAAACAAACACAAAAAACACTTACTTGTAAAATATCCTATTCCAAAAATCCTGAAATCCAATTGCAATGATGCAGCAGACAAAAAGAGTGATCTTTCCAGCTCCAAATCCAAAGGCAGAATGAGCAGGAGATGGACAAAGCACTGGGAGGAGCCTGCTGGACAGGAACAGGAAGTTGGAGATTCTGTGTCACATCCTCCCTCTCTCCACCTTTTAAAAAAATGACTCCTTGCACAAAAAAGGAAAGCCAAATAACAATGTAAGGAGTTCTTTTCATCCAAAATCAGCATTTGCAGATGGTTTCATGCTGCTAGAGCCGATATTCCTCTCCAAATTGAAAATTTTACGTTGTTGAGTTCTCGAGCTTCACATTACTTCCGCCGGCGTGTCGAAAACGACATGATCGCGTTCTCTTCTTTGTCCGTGTTGTGTTGGATATGACGTGTTCAGGGTCTCTTTCTCCTGTTCGCGTTCGATTACACGTGCCCGCGTCCTCATCCTCTGGCTCGCGATGTAGAATGACATGTTCGAGATCTCAATCTTCTCATACTCGCGCGGTGCATGATCGCGAGAAGAAAGACGTGATCGCGCGACAAATGACGTGATCGCGTGACAAATGACGTTAATGCGGCCGCGAACTGTCGCGAGACAGTGCAAAATGGCTACCAAAATCCAACATCTCGTGGAGAACGCGACCGGGTCAAGAAAACTTGTCGGCGAACGCGGGGTTTCAGGTAAGGCGATCGCGCGAACGCGAGAATGTATTTTTTTACAGCGCGAGCAAGAAACAAATTATCGCTAAGCTGCGGAATGCGGAAATTTTGACATTTTCACGCTTTCCGCAGAACGCGAAAATGCCAAAATATCGCAATTTCCGCGAACGGAACGGAATTTTGGCCCAGGCCTAGTTTAGCCTGGCCTATGGGGATGCAGCAAAGATGATGATAAAGAGTGTAGGAGCTGCTCCTGGTGCTTGCTGGTGATGGTGGTGAGCCAAGTTCTGAAAGTGACCTCAGTAATGAGCCCACCTGCTGGTACTACATCTGCTCATTGGCCACGGTTTTGATCTTCACAGTGAGGCTCCCAAACTGGCTGATGCTTGGGGGTTTTGGGGGGGGGTCTCACCATTCTATATATATGGAATAGACTGTGGAACGCAGGCATGATTTTCTGTATTTGAGCTCTCCAGATTGGACGTGTGGCTGACTTCTCATGCTGCCTTGACCGGGTGTCTAGTCTCAGGGGTTGGCGGGTCAGTATGACATCTGCATGCACTGACTGTGTGACCTGACACCCACCAGCACTAGAAGCATCCAGTGGCGGCTCCTCTGTTAAGGCGGAAGAGTGTCGCCCCTCTGAACAGAAGGAAAAATAAAATTGCAACTATCATTATCATCATTTTAGTTGTCCTATTGCAGTCAGTGGCTCTTGGAGCAGGACAGAGCAGGGCTGGCCAGAGCAGGGGGAGGAGTGGTTTTACAATCCCTAAGTGCACACTACTGCTTGGCCGGCCCTCTTGGGTCACCCAAACAGTCTTGCGCACTTTGCATCCACCCCACCAGGCTGCATTTCACTGCCTGTTGAGGAACATGCTCAGCCTCCCATTCCCCGTCTGAGCGCTGAACCACAACGCTCAGACCAACCACATCACTGCATTGCAGCATTGTGATTGGTTCAGGGAAGCTTGAGAGCCCGGGCGCTTCCTAATGCAGGCCAAGACTGCAGGAAAAAGGAAGATGACAGAGGACGGAGTAGAGGCAGTGGCTGGCCGTTCCAGGTAAGTGTTTTTTTGTTTTTTTTCATCGACCCTACCCCCCAACCCCACCAACCCAGGTCCAGTAGCAGGAGTTACTGGAAGCACCAATAGCTAAAGATAAACCATCCTTGCCTGATAAACTGGGCACCCTAGACACATTTACTCATGCACGAAACACCATAGCTCCAAGATGGCAGAGGCTTTACCTGGGTATGCAGGGGCAATAGTAATCACATACACTGCAGTCATCCTTACTGCTATAACCCAGTTAAGAAACACTCAGGAGGCCATGATTGGTGCCGTTGGAGCAGACGTCAGGCCGCTGCATCACCACCTTCATCAAGCAGTTGACAGAATTACAGAAGTGGATACCTGTGTGTCTTGCCTGGAGTATACGGAAGGGAGATGCAAAAGAATCAATCTAGACTGTCCACAACCTCCAGAGAACTTGCCAAGGGGGTAGAGGATGGTGAAGGGAAGGCTAGGAGGAACAATCTTCTTATTGTGGGATTTTCAGGTGGGCTTTGATGGGCCTAGTCCTGAGACTGGAAGGCTAGTTACGATGGACTTTACATCTGGATTTACTTTTCCAATGCTTTATTGCTGAGCAAGCCCATGGGGCACTTATGCAAAAGCTACCCTTCCAGAGCCCCTGCCCATTCCATGATGCTTGCCTGCTTAATTTATGATGACCGGGATGCTATTCTCTGCTTCGCTCATAATCAAGAATGCTTGCTGTTCAAATACCATAAGATCATGATGTTTCCAGACTACATGAAGCTTGTTAAGCAACAACGGAAGTCCTTCAGATATTGCATGAATTTGGGTGGTTGGTTAAGGGATTTGTGAGCTCTTGGCAACAGCCACAGTCAAGTGAACCAGAAAAAGCCACTAAATTAACCTGTGCTTTGCCCTCTATTAGCTTATCTCAAAATCAGTCAGTCTTAACTTAGAAACAATGTATAAAGTATTTAAGCAGTGCTAAAACAGTAATAAAGAGAAACAAATACACAAAGAAAATCCCACATCAATTTAGAGGCATATTTTATAATTTGATAACTAAAATGACACCAAAATCACAAAAATTCAATCAGTAGAAATGGAGGTATGCAATTTAAAAGATTTAGATAAATGTAGTGCCAAATGGTGCAAAGTGCCAACTATGGGTCTCTGGCCATGCTGGACCAGGACAAAGTCACAAGTTCAGGCTGACCACGACGGGTCACAGGCCAGGCACAGGACAAAGTTTGGTCCGCTGGGGATAGTACCTTATGCAAGGTCTTTGTGGCATTAAATTGTGTTGCTTTGTGGCGCTTTGTGCTGGATTTGGTGGACTTTTCAGTTAGGCTATAATAGTAGCTTTAACCCCACTTACAAGGGCCCAGGACAGGAGGGGTCCCACTTGGAGGGTCAGGTTCAAGATGGTTGGAGCCTTTTCTGTCACTGAGGTTCCGACTAGGAGGCCAGCCAACTAGCCCTTGGAGTCACTCTGGTAGTCCTGGATGCAAACAGAAAATCAGGTCTTAAACAGTAGGGTAGTCCTCTGAGGGCACAAGGCTGACTTCAGGCAGCAGGGAAGTCCTCTGAAGTATACAGCAGGCGAATGACAGCAGGCAGCGCTCTGAGAGATTCTCTAGAGGTCCAGAAGTGAACTGAAGAGTTAGTCTGAAGGTCCTATTTTCACTCCTGAGGCCCACTTTGAAGTGGAAAAAACTTCCGGAGTTTTCCCCCCACAGACGTGTCTGGAAATTCCACTCTCCCTGCCCTGGTCCCAGTCTGTCTGGGGAGGACAATAGCCTAGTGTAAAGTCAGTGTTGTTAAAGTGCACGTGTGACAAATGACAGCTCCTCCTCTCCCATCAAGTCAGGATGGCCCATTCTGCCAACAGCCAGCCCCTCGATGTGTGGCTGTCTGGGAGGAATATAAACAAGCCCACTGTCAATTATACCTAGTCTTGTGACCCAGGAAAGAGCCTACAGGCACCAAATGGTTAGAACAAGAAAATGCCAACTTTCTAAATGCAAAGCAAGTGTCCCAAACACGAGGCTGCACCCCAATAGTGCGTTAATCATTGAATACCATGGAGCTATTTGGAAGTACCACTTTGGAGACAGCACAATTTTTAACCGCCTTGAGCAGAATCACTTCGTTTGGACTGCATTTATTTATGATTCAGAAGGAAGCAACTTTGCTAACTTATAATGGATTTTACTTTGTTGAAAGTGATTTATTTACCACAAATGATTTTATATGCTTATTCACGTTTTGCTCTTTGCCTTTTTTTTATTTTGATTAGTTGCATTGTCTTTAAACTATTCAAACGTATCTGTTGTCATTTAGTCAGGTTTACTGTTGCTGTTTACAGGACTAGTGCATTATGGGAATGTGAGGCATCGGTCTTTTTTACTAGCAAGCAGATGACATGGCAGGTCACGGGGTTAGTTTTAATTAGTGAATTACAAGGAAAACGTGTGTGTTAGTAAGCTTTAAATAGGGACTTAACTGGCGGGAAGTCACTGACTCCATGAACACGTAGAATGATGGACACACTTTAAATTGCTGGTTACGGTGTAATGAGGTAAATTAATACAGTGTGCTCTTTATGAATGTTAGGTTACACGGTGGGATAAAAAAAATTCTTTGTCAATCTTGTAGCAGTATATTGCACTGGTAGTTCACAGTTACCAGGGGAGATAGATGGAGAGGAATTATGAAAAAATCTGGGGATAACACTTTTTCTTTCCAGTATTTTTCTGTTTATTATTTACATGCTTAAAATGCACAGCTTGGTTGTTTATGCAGTTCTTTCTTATTTGTTTCAGTACCCCTGACGAAGAACTTAAACAGTTCGAAATGCATTGGGTTGAAGTGCCAGTTTATAGAAATGTTGTAAGCACATGTCTATGTTTAAGCTTGAATTGCAGCATCAGACATTTGAAAATGAAAAATAAAACATTCTTGCTCAACATCGCTGTCTCTGGAGTGACTACATGAGCAAAAACATCGATTAATTGATACCTATAAATCTTGGATTACTATGGATTACTTCGGAGTACTTTGGTTAAATGTTAGGTACAATTCCAGAGGAGAGTTTCCTCATTCAAGCAGTGCAGCGGTTGGGGGCGGAACAGTCGCCTTTGTTGACAGTAACTTTCTTTGAGTTTTAAAGAAGATATTATCAACAAAGCATAGTATTAAAACTAATCTCAAGTAGAAAAATAGAACGTCATATTTAAGAGAGAGCAAGAAAAGACAAGGGAGAGAGGTAGAAAAGAAAAAGGTAGAAGGCATCATCAAATATAGCAAAAGCAATTGCAGTAGAAATGTAATCATTGCCATACAAAATTATACACAAAATAAAGAAGTGCATCAGACGTACAAAAACTCTTCCAATAAAGATATACACAATAGCTATAAGTTAAACGATAAAAATATGTACATAAAACCATTAGGAATGCTATCATGGGGGTTTGGGAACTTCTTCTGTACACGGATTATGTAAGGGTAGGGGTCGAGCAGACACATCTAAGAAATCTGTCATGGGGAGCCATAATAAATCACGCTTAATAGCAAGTGTAATGGGGTAAACATAGGCTCTATCGAGTCTGTGATGATAACAAACTCCATACCACCAAGCCTGAAAAGAAACATTCGAGGTATCCTTCCAAGATTTAGTGATTTGCTGAAACGCTACAGCCAAAAGTAAATCAATAATGGACGTGTTAGTGGTAAAAGAGGACCATATGTCTGAAAGACTACCTAAAAAGATATGTGAAAGTGTAAGAGGGAAAGAGGTGGAAAAAATCCTATTGATCTGAGCCCACACATCAGACCAAAATTTATGAATCTTCGGACACTTAAATAACGTGCTTAAGATCCGCCCCTGACGCTGAGCAAGACCAGCAAGAGGAGGGAATGGAAGGATCAATTGTATGCAATTTGACAGGAGTAACCAAAAGTCTGTTGTATATAAATGATAACGTTTGAGTCGTATTTGCTGCTCTAGAGGTTTTCCTTATCTTAGTCCAGACCCTATGCCACAGTGAGACAGAGAAAGTGTCCTCTACATCTGACTCCCAGTCCAATTCTGTTTTAGATTTATCGCGAGTACTAGTAGTATCTCTCAATTTTGCATATATCTGGGAAGCAGAAGAAGAAGCCAGTAAGCAAGGGATAGAGAGAGGAGAAAAGTTAGTGTGAGTGATGGAATCAGAAAGAACATTATACCTGCTTTGCAAAACCTCACGTAAAAGCTCATACTTGGATGCATGTGATACATGCAAAGAAAAACGAGATTGAAGGATAGAAAAGGGAATACACGTGCCCTCATCAAACAATTGATGAGTCCAAAGTATACCAAGGTCATACCAATCCTTCCAAAAAAGTATCCTATTTCGAAGTTTAATAAGAGGATTATACCACAAGGGAGATTGTAAAAAACGCGAACGGTCATCTAAACCATTTAGTAAGAGAGGAGAAAAAGTTTTCCGAGAATTTTTAAGGATAGGGAGAGAGAATTTATTGGGAATATGGGACAATGATACAAATTCTTCAAAGGTAAAAGGATGAAAAAAAGATGATTCAATCTCAACCCACAAAGGCCTTGACAGGGCATCGGATACCTGCCCGGATAATAAGGGGATAGAATGTTTAAGGAAAAATGAGGAATGATAAGAGGCAAAATCCGGAAAATTAACTCCACCCAACTGCTTAGGGCATTTAAGTTTTGCAAAGGACATTCTAGCCTTTTTATGTTGCCATAGGAATTTAGAGAGCGTAGAATAGATATTCTTATAACAAGACTTAGGGATATTAACTGGAAGGTTAGAAAGGTAAAACAAAATAATGGGAACTAACATCATTTTAATCGAGTCTAGTCTTCCCCACCAGGATAAAAACAAGGGATGCCAACGAGTCGTAGAGTCCAGTAACAATGTTTGTAGGTTTTTAAGATTAAGTGCTACAGTGTCTTTAATAGAGGATTTAAACCATAGGCCTAAATATTTTATCTTAACCGGACTCCAATGAAAAGAAGAAGTCAAAAAGTCTGCATGAAAACAAAATTTATTCAGGGGGAGAATTTCACACTTATCAACATTAAGTTTATAACCTGAGACTTTCGCAAAATTAGATACTTCAGATAAAAAGGATGGAATAGAGGACTGTGGATTGGAAATAAATAAGAGAATATCGTCTGCATAGGCAGAAAGTTTCAAATACTTATCCCCATATGGGAAACCAGTAATATCTGTATTCATACGAATTTTTATCAAGAATGGTTCTAGTGCCAAAATGAAAAGAAGAGGAGAAAGAGGACAGCCTTGTCGGACACCTCTGAAGAGAGGGAACGAAGAGGAGACGAGACCATTGGCCAAGATAAAGGACCTAGGAAAAGAATATAACAAAGAGACATAAGCAAGAAATTTCTGGCCAAAACCAAACCAAACAAGAACTGCAAGCATAAATTGCCAGTTAACCCTATCAAATGCTTTTTCAGCATCTAACGCAACAGCGGCTAAAGAATGCTGATAGGAATGGGATTTACTCAGCACATTAAAAAAGAGGCGAGTGTTGTCAGAAAGGTGACGACCTTTAATGAAACCACATTGTTCCTTACCAATTATGCTAGGTAAAATTTTATCAAGGCGGAGTGCAAGAATTTTTGCAAAGATTTTATAGTCCAAATTGATCAAAGAGATGGGCCTATAATTTTTGCATAAAGTATGGTCTTTATTTTCCTTAGGCAGGAGACAAATTAAGGCCTCTTGAAAAGACCCTTCAGATTTTTTGGACGATATAAAAAATGAAAATAATCGATGAAGTTTGGGAACAAGCAAATTAGCAAAATGTAAATAAAATTCTATCGTAAAGCCATCTGGCCCAGGAGCCTTACCTTTTTTGATTATTCGAATGGACTCTAAAATATCCTTAGAACCTATATCTGCCTCCAACGGGGCAAAGTCAGTGTCTGGAAATGAAGGAGGAGGAATGGAAGATAAATAACGATCAATATCTGTTAACAGAGGAGGAGATTCCGGAGTATACAGAGTTTGATAAAAATTAGTGAATTCTGCCAGAATATCTTCATCTTTGTGAAGAATGAGATTCGATGAGGAGACAATAGACTCAATTTTTGTGCGTTCTTGCTTAACTTTAAGATACTTGGCAAGAAGATTGCCTGCCTTGTTTTGCGCACAATAATATTTGGCACTGGATTTAAGTAGGATTAGGTTAGCAGATTCCGTGGAGAGTTTATTAAAGGAGAGTTTGGCCTTGAGAAGCTTATCTAAATCAGACTGAGACTTAGTTAAATAATAAGAATGCTCTAATTGCTTAATTTGTGTATTAATTAACTGTAAGGAATGGGAAGCATTGCGCCTTTTATGGGAAACAAACGAGATAATGAAATCTCTAGAGGCAGCTTTAAAAGTATCCCATAGTACCTGAGGGGATATTAAAGGAGACTCATTTTCAGTAAAAAATAGGGATGAAAAGTCAAGGAAGGCTGGGGTGAATTTGGGATCTAATAGGAGAGAATTATTAAACCTCCATCTCCTGGTACCTTTTATGGGGGGAAGCAGATCGAGGCATAGAGAAACTGGAGCATGATCAGAAATTAAAATGGAACCTATTTCAGATCTGGTAATGTGTTGGATCAAGGCTTTAGAAAAAAAAATGTAGTCAATCCGGGACTGTGAAGAATGGGCTGGTGAGTAATATGTATATTCACGAAGTGTAGGATGGCAGAGTCTCCAAGAATCAACAAGGGAGCGTTGGGATATAGTGGATGTAAATTGAGTATGTATGGAGGATGGTGAGAAACGTGAGTGTGAATTGCGGTCTAAGAGGGGATCCATAACCATATTGCAATCTCCTCCTAAAATCAGATAATCATCAGAGGATTGCATTAACAAGACTAATATCTGGGGCCAAAATAATTTATCATATGTAGAGGGAGCATACAAATTAAAAATAGTTAGAGGGACTTTATCAATTAATACAGATACAATGACCCATCTACCATCAGAATCATTGGCTTGACTTATAAGTTTGATATTTAACCGCTTATGACAGAGAATTGCAACACCACTACGTTTCCCTGAACCAGGAGAAGCAAATACATGACCTACCCAGTTACGGCGTAACTTGGCAACTTCAACTTCTTGTATATGGATTTCTTGTAACAGCACAATATCTCCCTTTAAATTTGCTAGATGAGACAAAACTCGTTGCCGCTTAATGGGGGAACCCAAACCCTTAACATTCCAAGTAAAAATATTTAACGACATCTAAATATATAACTCATAACAATAATAACTCTTGTGTATAAGACAATCAAGTAAATGAATACTCAGACAATCATCATATAAAAATTGGAGAGAAATAACATTAGCATTAGAAGAAAAATGAGAAGATGCAGCACAGAAGTTTAAGATAAGAGAATGAATGAAGAATAAGAAAATGTAAATAGAAAGAGATAAGAAAAAACGAGAGAGAATCAGAGATAAGAGAAGCAATAAACGCCAGGAACATAACTGAAAATGAGATAAAAAGAAAACTAGCAAAACAGTAGGAGAAAAAGAGATAATAAAGAGAATTAGAACAAGAAACAGAGAAACAACACCAGCAATATGTGTAATGTAACGGTAAGAAAAGAGGAGAGAAAAAAAGAACATGGAAAGAGGAGAAACTGAGAAAAAAGCAATAAGAGAATAAACATTACAAAACAACACCGTTGTGCGAGGAGAGAAACAAAGAACCAAAAGACATGGTAAAAGAACGCAATATAATGTATCATAAAGACATACCACAGGTAAACATTGAGGATGGGGAGGGTGAAGCCACATAGGAAAAGGCAGCATACCAAGACGGACAACTCCAAGACTGACGAAGGTACGAAGGACGACGACCTCCAGGGACATGAATAAGGCAGGAGGAAGGGAATCAATAATATATCTACAAAGGAAACAAGAAGAAAAAATGTTAACCACCAAAGTTATATACGGGACATAGAGAAGAAAGTGCAAAAACCTAAGCATAACACAGAGGAACACAACAAAGGACAATACGTTGGCCGGAGTTACGATCGAGACATGTCCATAGATT
Organism: Triturus cristatus; assembly: GCF_964204655.1. NCBI lineage: Eukaryota > Metazoa > Chordata > Amphibia > Caudata > Salamandridae > Triturus > Triturus cristatus. The sequence continues at coordinate 887,568,734 of NC_140583.1, forward strand.
CATCTCTACATGTGTCCAAAAAATGCTGAAGAAGTGCAGGATCTTCATAATTAGTTGTTTTGTTTTGATACGTGACCTTGAACAGACATGGATGAAACAACCCATAACGAGCATTCAAGTTACGGAGAGCAGGCCTCATGTCCAAAAATTTCTTTCGGCGATCTGCCGTGGCTTTAGAATAGTCTTGGGCAAAAAATAAATTAGAGCCGTTCCAAAGAATCTTTCCTTTCTGCTTGGCAGCTTGTAAGACTTTAAGTAGGTCGGTATACTCCAAAAAATATAAAATAACACCTCTTGGCTTCCCATGAGAGGACGAAGAAGAGGACGAAGCAGAAGAGCTCGGGATATGACCCAGGCGGTGAGCTCGTTGGATGTTGAGAGGAGGTGTGGCAGGAAAACCAAGAAGTTTTGGCAAAAAAGAGCGGAAAAATAGCAAGGGGTCAGGACCTTCAATTCCTTCCGCAAGACCATAAATGCGTAGATTATTGCGCCTATTCCTGTTTTCCAAATTCTCCACCTGTTGTGTCAGATGCATAATCTCCCTTCGCATAACAGGAATGTGATCTGTAGCAGCTTGAATAGCGTCAACATGAATTTCCAGGGCATCAACTCTCTTCTCAGTATTTGACCAATTATCCTCAAGTTGTTGGAGGCGAAAATTAGTCTCTGTCATGTATGGCTTAAGAGAGCGAATTTCGTCCAATAAAAGTTCCATTGAAAGCGTAGGTGAAACATTAGGAGGAGAAGGAGGGTTGATTTTTGTTCTTTTACCCGAAGATGCAGAAGAGGCAGAGGGAATCTTAGAGAGTGACTTATTACTGGAGCATGAAGGAACGGAAGCCAGAGGCGCAGAATTAGCAATTTCAGAGCCGGGCTCTTCCACAGACTCCTGCAACACACTGTAAGGATTAGGGTCCGCCATAGACGAAGACTTGGGCTGCTGGGCGCCACCACGGCTAGTGCGAGGCATTGCCATTCAATTCCAGAGATGGAACACCAAGAAATGTGCGTAAAATAGCTTGTTTTTGAAAAATTAGCCAATGAGGTGGAGGTGAATAACCTACTTCATTAATATACCGAAAGCCAAAGTCAGTAATTTTATACCACGACGTCAGGAAGACATAGAAACCAAGATGCAAACAATTGAGGCCAAAAAACGCTCACCGTCAGTCACATAAACAAATGGATGTGAGGAAAGTCTTCAAGGACGAAACGCGGGAAACCGGAACATCCAAAATGGCGGCCGCGGCGTTCATGGAGCCTCGATAGACGCAGGAACCAAAAAGCAGCCGATTCCGCTATCATTTAGGCATCATTGACGTCTCAAACAGTGCAGGCAGGAATCCGGAGCATGATCCCACAACCTGGGGAGTTCGTCATGAAGGAAGGAAGCCCTGGGGGAAGTCGAACGCACTACTCCGTCACGGAGCTCCGGTAGGCAGCGGCCATTTCCTTCGGCGTTCAAGCCACGCCCCCCGACAGTAACTTTCTAAATGCGTCATTTTCAGGATTGTGATTTAAAAGACAGGTTTATTATTAAAGGAAATTTAAAAGTTCAATTCTTTAGAAACCAAACTCAATCAAGCAATCAAACAGGATTTATATAGCACTACTAATCACCCGGTACGGTATCCAGACACTTGCAGGTCCCAAAGGTCTTGGTCGAATGGCCAGGTTTTAAGGGCCCTTCTGAATTCCGGAGGAGAGGCGATGGTCCAGAGCTGCCTGGGAAGGCTGTTCCAAGTCTTTTCTACAATGTAGGAGAAGTAGCATCCTCCACTTCTGCTTCTGTAGATGCAGGGCATGTGGGTAAGTGATCAAGAGGTGGAGCATAGAGTTCTCGATGGTTGGAAGTTCAGGCAATGGCTGATGTAGGTGGGTCCTTTGTTGTGTAGCACCTTGTGAGCACAGACCAGCAGCTTGAATTGGCATCTCTTCTGAATGGGGAGCCAGTGGAGTTGCTTAAGGTGGGGTGTGATGTGGGTTAATCAGGGGAGGTCAAGGACGAGTCTGGCTGCAGCATTCAGTATGGTTTGGAGCATCTGTAGAAGGTGTGTAGTGATTCTCACATAGAGAGTGTTGCCACAGTCCAGTCGGCTGGTGATGAGTACCTGTTCCGCGGTGTGTCCCGAGTGAAGGGGTAGCCACTTGAAGATCTAACGTAGCATGTGCAGAGTGAGGAAGTAGGTGGAGGAGACAGCATTGATCTGTGATTTCATGTAGAGCTTGTTGTTGGTGACAAATTCTGAGGTTTCTGGCATGGTCAGCCGATGTGGGTGCGGTCCCAAGGTCTGCGGTCCACCAGGAGTCATTCCAGGGGTTGCCAAAGATCTTTACTTCTGTCTTGTCTGTTTTCAGCTACAGGCAGTTGTTCTTCATCTATTTGGCGCTGTTTGTCATGCAACTGTGGAAGTTGGTCCTTGTAGTGGTGGGGTCGTCTGTGAGGGAGAAGATGAGTTGGGAGTCATCTGCATATGATAATATGTTGAAACTGTGTGCTCTGATGATGTTGGTCAGTGGGGTCATGTAAACATTGAAGAGAGTAGGGCTGAGGGATGAGCTCTGGGGGACTCTGCAGGTGATATCCATGGGTTTGGAGGTGAAAGGTTGTAGGCGGACCCACTGTGCTCTTACGTGAGAAAGGATGTGATCCATCTGAGTGCGTCCCCTTGGATGCCAATGTGGTAGAGTCTTTCGATGAGCATGTAGTGGGAAACAGTGTTGAAAGCTGCTGAGAGGTCGAGAAGGATTAGCTCAGCTGTTTCTCCTTGGTCAAGGAGAGTCTGTATGACATCAGTGGCTACTTGAAGATCTTACGTAGCATGTGCAGAGTGAGGAAGTAGGTGGAGGAGACAGCATTGATCTGTGATTTCATGTAGAGCTTGTTGTTGGTGACAAATTCTGAGGTTTCTGGCATGGTCACCCGATGTGGGTGCGGTCCCAAGGTCTGCGGTCCACCAGGAGTCATTCCAGGGGTTGCCAAAGATCTTTACTTCTGTCTTGTCTGTTTTCAGCTACAGGCAGTTGTTCTTATCTATTTGGCGCTGTTTGTCATGCAACTGTGGAAGTTGGTCCTTGTAGTGATGGGGTCCTCTGTGAGGGAGAAGATGAGTTGGGTGTCATCTGCATATGATAATATGTTGAAACTGTGTGCTCTGATGATATTGGTCAATGGAGTCATGTTAACGTTGAAGAGAGTAGGGCTGAGGGATGAGCTCTGGGGGACTCTGCAGGTGATATTCATGGGTTTGGAGGTGAAAGGTTGTAGGCGGACCTTCTGTGTTCTTACGTGAGAAAGGATGTGATCCATCTGAGTGTGTCCCCTTGGATGCCGATGTGGTAGAGTCTTTCGATGAGCAGGTAGTGGGAAACAGTGTTGAAAGCTGCTGAGAGGTCGAGGACAGTCCGTATGTCATCAGTGGCTACGATCAGGGCAGTCTCGAGTAGCCGGTTTTGCTTCAGGTAGGTTGTGAGTTGCCTGTTGATATATGGGAATGGGAGCAAGGAGATCGGCCGGTAATTTTTGAGTTTGCTTGGGTCTGCTGAGGGTTTTTTGAGCAGCTGTCTGACTTCAGCGTGTTTCCAGGCTTTGGAAAGTGCCGCGGTGGTGATAGATATGTTGAGCAGGATGGTGAGTACATAGCGATCCATGTGTTTCTGGGGATGAAGATGTGGTGTGTGTGTGGGTCGGTGGTAGGTCCTGAGTGGTTTGAAAATACTCCCAATAAAACGTTATCACTTCTTAGATGTAATAAGGTAGTCCAATGTTATCCTAAGGGTGAGATAGACCTTGCAATAGTAAATAACAAATGTAAGAATTTTTCACAACCAGGACCTACAAAATCTACAAGTACATGTCCAGCATTTTAAATACACTGGGCCCTCTCCTATGTGTGCAATTCTCTCTAGCTTAATTACTGAAAAATTACTTGTAAATATGCATAACTATGTGAGAAGCGTAATCCAGTGTTCTGCACTATTTTCTTAGTTAATTTTTGCTACAGGACACAAAAAGTAGTAGCCAGCAGCAGCTCACTCTTGTTGTTCCTGTGCTCCTGCTCTATGATATTTTTCCAAAATTACTCTTAATTACTCAAGCTGGCACATTGGCGTAGTTTCAGTAATTTCACATCACAAGAGTACTAACTTCGATTTCCCTGGCCTAACTAAAATTTAGCCCAGGGCTATTGTTTAGGGCCTAGTCTAGGAGTGAATTCTTTGAATTCAAATGTAAGGTTTAGAATTGGCGAAAGATTTATTTTGTCAGATTAAAATGGCAGCTTAAAACTGTATACACAGCTTACACTGGCAGGCCTGAGACATGTTTTAAAAGGCTACTTAAGTGGGTGGCCCAATCAGTGCTTTAAGCCCTCAGAGCTTCCCGAACCGTCTAAACAGTGCCCCGTAATAGTAGCCAATCCCACTTTGCACACCAGGGTAGATCGGTGGCTCCAGCTGATCCGGTTGATCACAGAAATGATTGAAGGAGCAAGACGGACGGCAATGGTGTGGTGGTGGAATGAGCATAGGGTAGACCTGAACTGCTACACCTATTGTCATCATAAAAGTTAGTGTGAGTGATGGAATCAGAAAGAACATTATACCTGCTTTGCAAAACCTCACGTAAAAGCTCATACTTGGATGCATGTGATACATGCAAAGAAAAACGAGATTGAAGGATAGAAAAGGGAATACACGTGCCCTCATCAAACAATTGATGAGTCCAAAGTATACCAAGGTCATACCAATCCTTCCAAAAAAGTATCCTATTTCGAAGTTTAATAAGAGGATTATACCACAAGGGAGATTGTAAAAAACGCGAACGGTCATCTAAACCATTTAGTAAGAGAGGAGAAAAAGTTTTCCGAGAATTTTTAAGGATAGGGAGAGAGAATTTATTGGGAATATGGGACAATGATACAAATTCTTCAAAGGTAAAAGGATGAAAAAAAGATGATTCAATCTCAACCCACAAAGGCCTTGACAGGGCATCGGATACCTGCCCGGATAATAAGGGGATAGAATGTTTAAGGAAAAATGAGGAATGATAAGAGGCAAAATCCGGAAAATTAACTCCACCCAACTGCTTAGGGCATTTAAGTTTTGCAAAGGACATTCTAGCCTTTTTATGTTGCCATAGGAATTTAGAGAGCGTAGAATAGATATTCTTATAACAAGACTTAGGGATATTAACTGGAAGGTTAGAAAGGTAAAACAAAATAATGGGAACTAACATCATTTTAATCGAGTCTAGTCTTCCCCACCAGGATAAAAACAAGGGATGCCAACGAGTCGTAGAGTCCAGTAACAATGTTTGTAGGTTTTTAAGATTAAGTGCTACAGTGTCTTTAATAGAGGATTTAAACCATAGGCCTAAATATTTTATCTTACCGGACTCCAATGAAAAGAAGAAGTCAAAAAGTCTGCATGAAAACAAAATTTATTCAGGGGGAGAATTTCACACTTATCAACATTAAGTTTATAACCTGAGACTTTCGCAAAATTAGATACTTCAGATAAAAAGGATGGAATAGAGGACTGTGGATTGGAAATAAATAAGAGAATATCGTCTGCATAGGCAGAAAGTTTCAAATACTTATCCCCATATGGGAAACCAGTAATATCTGTATTCATACGAATTTTTATCAAGAATGGTTCTAGTGCCAAAATGAAAAGAAGAGGAGAAAGAGGACAGCCTTGTCGGACACCTCTGAAGAGAGGGAACGAAGAGGAGACGAGACCATTGGCCAAGATAAAGGACCTAGGAAAAGAATATAACAAAGAGACATAAGCAAGAAATTTCTGGCCAAAACCAAACCAAACAAGAACTGCAAGCATAAATTGCCAGTTAACCCTATCAAATGCTTTTTCAGCATCTAACGCAACAGCGGCTAAAGAATGCTGATAGGAATGGGATTTACTCAGCACATTAAAAAAGAGGCGAGTGTTGTCAGAAAGGTGACGACCTTTAATGAAACCACATTGTTCCTTACCAATTATGCTAGGTAAAATTTTATCAAGGCGGAGTGCAAGAATTTTTGCAAAGATTTTATAGTCCAAATTAATCAAAGAGATGGGCCTATAATTTTTGCATAAAGTATGGTCTTTATTGTCCTTAGGCAGGAGACAAATTAAGGCCTCTTGAAAAGACCCTTCAGATTTTTTGGACGATATAAAAAATGAAAATAATCGATGAAGTTTGGGAACAAGCAAATTAGCAAAATGTAAATAAAATTCTATCGTAAAGCCATCTGGCCCAGGAGCCTTACCTTTTTTGATTATTCGAATGGCCTCTAAAATATCCTTAGAACCTATATCTGCCTCCAACGGGGCAAAGTCAGTGTCTGGAAATGAAGGAGGAGGAATGGAAGATAAATAACGATCAATATCTGTTAACAGAGGAGGAGATTCCGGAGTATACAGAGTTTGATAAAAATTAGTGAATTCTGCCAGAATATCTTCATCTTTGTGAAGAATGAGATTCGATGAGGAGACAATAGACTCAATTTTTGTGCGTTCTTGCTTAACTTTAAGATACTTGGCAAGAAGATTGCCTGCCTTGTTTTGCGCACAATAATATTTGGCACTGGATTTAAGTAGGATTAGGTTAGCAGATTCCGTGGAGAGTTTATTAAAGGAGAGTTTGGCCTTGAGAAGCTTATCTAAATCAGACTGAGACTTAGTTAAATAATAAGAATGCTCTAATTGCTTAATTTGTGTATTAATTAACTGTAAGGAATGGGAAGCATTGCGCCTTTTATGGGAAACAAACGAGATAATGAAATCTCTAGAGGCAGCTTTAAAAGTATCCCATAGTACCTGAGGGGATATTAAAGGAGACTCATTTTCAGTAAAAAATAGGGATGAAAAGTCAAGGAAGGCTGGGGTGAATTTGGGATCTAATAGGAGAGAATTATTAAACCTCCATCTCCTGGTACCTTTTATGGGGGGAAGCAGATCGAGGCATAGAGAAACTGGAGCATGATCAGAAATTAAAATGGAACCTATTTCAGATCTGGTAATGTGTTGGATCAAGGCTTTAGAAACAAAAATGTAGTCAATCCGGGACTGTGAAGAATGGGCTGGTGAGTAATATGTATATTCACGAAGTGTAGGATGGCAGAGTCTCCAAGAATCAACAAGGGAGCGTTGGGATATAGTGGATGTAAATTGAGTATGTATGGAGGATGGTGAGAAACGTGAGTGTGAATTGCGGTCTAAGAGGGGATCCATAACCATATTGCAATCTCCTCCTAAAATCAGATAATCATCAGAGGATTGCATTAACAAGACTAATATCTGGGGCCAAAATAATTTATCATATGTAGAGGGAGCATACAAATTAAAAATAGTTAGAGGGACTTTATCAATTAATACAGATACAATGACCCATCTACCATCAGAATCATTGGCTTGACTTATAAGTTTGATATTTAACCGCTTATGACAGAGAATTGCAACACCACTACGTTTCCCTGAACCAGGAGAAGCAAATACATGACCTACCCAGTTACGGCGTAACTTGGCAACTTCAACTTCTTGTATATGGATTTCTTGTAACAGCACAATATCTCCCTTTAAATTTGCTAGATGAGACAAAACTCGTTGCCGCTTAATGGGGGAACCCAAACCCTTAACATTCCAAGTAAAAATATTTAACGACATCTAAATATATAACTCATAACAATAATAACTCTTGTGTATAAGACAATCAAGTAAATGAATACTCAGACAATCATCATATAAAAATTGGAGAGAAATAACATTAGCATTAGAAGAAAAATGAGAAGATGCAGCACAGAAGTTTAAGATAAGAGAATGAATGAAGAATAAGAAAATGTAAATAGAAAGAGATAAGAAAAAACGAGAGAGAATCAGAGATAAGAGAAGCAATAAACGCCAGGAACATAACTGAAAATGAGATAAAAAGAAAACTAGCAAAACAGTAGGAGAAAAAGAGATAATAAAGAGAATTAGAACAAGAAACAGAGAAACAACACCAGCAATATGTGTAATGTAACGGTAAGAAAAGAGGAGAGAAAAAAAGAACATGGAAAGAGGAGAAACTGAGAAAAAAGCAATAAGAGAATAAACATTACAAAACAACACCGTTGTGCGAGGAGAGAAACAAAGAACCAAAAGACATGGTAAAAGAACGCAATATAATGTATCATAAAGACATACCACAGGTAAACATTGAGGATGGGGAGGGTGAAGCCACATAGGAAAAGGCAGCATACCAAGACGGACAACTCCAAGACTGACGAAGGTACGAAGGACGACGACCTCCAGGGACAATGAATAAGGCAGGAGGAAGGGAATCAATAATATATCTACAAAGGAAACAAGAAGAAAAAATGTTAACCACCAAAGTTATATACGGGACATAGAGAAGAAAGTGCAAAAACCTAAGCATAACACAGAGGAACACAACAAAGGACAATACGTTGGCCGGAGTTACGATCGAGACATGTCCATAGATTCATCTCTACATGTGTCCAAAAAATGCTGAAGAAGTGCAGGATCTTCATAATTAGTTGTTTTGTTTTGATACGTGACCTTGAACAGACATGGATGAAACAACCCATAACGAGCATTCAAGTTACGGAGAGCAGGCCTCATGTCCAAAAATTTCTTTCGGCGATCTGCCGTGGCTTTAGAATAGTCTTGGGCAAAAAATAAATTAGAGCCGTTCCAAAGAATCTTTCCTTTCTGCTTGGCAGCTTGTAAGACTTTAAGTAGGTCGGTATACTCCAAAAAATATAAAATAACACCTCTTGGCTTCCCATGAGAGGACGAAGAAGAGGACGAAGCAGAAGAGCTCGGGATATGACCCAGGCGGTGAGCTCGTTGGATGTTGAGAGGAGGTGTGGCAGGAAAACCAAGAAGTTTTGGCAAAAAAGAGCGGAAAAATAGCAAGGGGTCAGGACCTTCAATTCCTTCCGCAAGACCATAAATGCGTAGATTATTGCGCCTATTCCTGTTTTCCAAATTCTCCACCTGTTGTGTCAGATGCATAATCTCCCTTCGCATAACAGGAATGTGATCTGTAGCAGCTTGAATAGCGTCAACATGAATTTCCAGGGCATCAACTCTCTTCTCAGTATTTGACCAATTATCCTCAAGTTGTTGGAGGCGAAAATTAGTCTCTGTCATGTATGGCTTAAGAGAGCGAATTTCGTCCAATAAAAGTTCCATTGAAAGCGTAGGTGAAACATTAGGAGGAGAAGGAGGGTTGATTTTTGTTCTTTTACCCGAAGATGCAGAAGAGGCAGAGGGAATCTTAGAGAGTGACTTATTACTGGAGCATGAAGGAACGGAAGCCAGAGGCGCAGAATTAGCAATTTCAGAGCCGGGCTCTTCCACAGACTCCTGCAACACACTGTAAGGATTAGGGTCCGCCATAGACGAAGACTTGGGCTGCTGGGCGCCACCACGGCTAGTGCGAGGCATTGCCATTCAATTCCAGAGATGGAACACCAAGAAATGTGCGTAAAATAGCTTGTTTTTGAAAAATTAGCCAATGAGGTGGAGGTGAATAACCTACTTCATTAATATACCGAAAGCCAAAGTCAGTAATTTTATACCACGACGTCAGGAAGACATAGAAACCAAGATGCAAACAATTGAGGCCAAAAAACGCTCACCGTCAGTCACATAAACAAATGGATGTGAGGAAAGTCTTCAAGGACGAAACGCGAGAAACCGGAACATCCAAAATGGCGGCCGCGGCGTTCATGGAGCCTCGATAGACGCAGGAACCAAAAAGCAGCCGATTCCGCTATCATTTAGGCATCATTGACGTCTCAAACAGTGCAGGCAGGAATCCGGAGCATGATCCCACAACCTGGGGAGTTCGTCATGAAGGAAGGAAGCCCTGGGGGAAGTCGAACGCACTACTCCGTCACGGAGCTCCGGTAGGCAGCGGCCATTTCCTTCGGCGTTCAAGCCACGCCCCCCGACAGTAACTTTCTAAATGCGTCATTTTCAGGATTGTGATTTAAAAGACAGGTTTATTATTAAAGGAAATTTAAAAGTTCAATTCTTTAGAAACCAAACTCAATCAAGCAATCAAACAGGATTTATATAGCACTACTAATCACCCGGTACGGTATCCAGACACTTGCAGGTCCCAAAGGTCTTGGTCGAATGGCCAGGTTTTAAGGGCCCTTCTGAATTCCGGAGGAGAGGCGATGGTCCAGAGCTGCCTGGGAAGGCTGTTCCAAGTCTTTTCTACAATGTAGGAGAAGTAGCATCCTCCACTTCTGCTTCTGTAGATGCAGGGCATGTGGGTAAGTGATCAAGAGGTGGAGCATAGAGTTCTCGATGGTTGGAAGTTCAGGCAATGGCTGATGTAGGTGGGTCCTTTGTTGTGTAGCACCTTGTGAGCACAGACCAGCAGCTTGAATTGGCATCTCTTCTGAATGGGGAGCCAGTGGAGTTGCTTAAGGTGGGGTGTGATGTGGGTTAATCAGGGGAGGTCAAGGACGAGTCTGGCTGCAGCATTCAGTATGGTTTGGAGCATCTGTAGAAGGTGTGTAGTGATTCTCACATAGAGAGTGTTGCCACAGTCCAGTCGGCTGGTGATGAGTACCTGTTCCGCGGTGTGTCCCGAGTGAAGGGGTAGCCACTTGAAGATCTAACGTAGCATGTGCAGAGTGAGGAAGTAGGTGGAGGAGACAGCATTGATCTGTGATTTCATGTAGAGCTTGTTGTTGGTGACAAATTCTGAGGTTTCTGGCATGGTCAGCCGATGTGGGTGCGGTCCCAAGGTCTGCGGTCCACCAGGAGTCATTCCAGGGGTTGCCAAAGATCTTTACTTCTGTCTTGTCTGTTTTCAGCTACAGGCAGTTGTTCTTCATCTATTTGGCGCTGTTTGTCATGCAACTGTGGAAGTTGGTCCTTGTAGTGGTGGGGTCGTCTGTGAGGGAGAAGATGAGTTGGGAGTCATCTGCATATGATAATATGTTGAAACTGTGTGCTCTGATGATGTTGGTCAGTGGGGTCATGTAAACATTGAAGAGAGTAGGGCTGAGGGATGAGCTCTGGGGGACTCTGCAGGTGATATCCATGGGTTTGGAGGTGAAAGGTTGTAGGCGGACCCACTGTGCTCTTACGTGAGAAAGGATGTGATCCATCTGAGTGCGTCCCCTTGGATGCCAATGTGGTAGAGTCTTTCGATGAGCATGTAGTGGGAAACAGTGTTGAAAGCTGCTGAGAGGTCGAGAAGGATTAGCTCAGCTGTTTCTCCTTGGTCAAGGAGAGTCTGTATGACATCAGTGGCTACTTGAAGATCTTACGTAGCATGTGCAGAGTGAGGAAGTAGGTGGAGGAGACAGCATTGATCTGTGATTTCATGTAGAGCTTGTTGTTGGTGACAAATTCTGAGGTTTCTGGCATGGTCACCCGATGTGGGTGCGGTCCCAAGGTCTGCGGTCCACCAGGAGTCATTCCAGGGGTTGCCAAAGATCTTTACTTCTGTCTTGTCTGTTTTCAGCTACAGGCAGTTGTTCTTATCTATTTGGCGCTGTTTGTCATGCAACTGTGGAAGTTGGTCCTTGTAGTGATGGGGTCCTCTGTGAGGGAGAAGATGAGTTGGGTGTCATCTGCATATGATAATATGTTGAAACTGTGTGCTCTGATGATATTGGTCAATGGAGTCATGTTAACGTTGAAGAGAGTAGGGCTGAGGGATGAGCTCTGGGGGACTCTGCAGGTGATTTTCATGGGTTTGGAGGTGAAAGGTTGTAGGCGGACCTTCTGTGTTCTTACGTGAGAAAGGATGTGATCCATCTGAGTGTGTCCCCTTGGATGCCGATGTGGTAGAGTCTTTCGATGAGCAGGTAGTGGAAAACAGTGTTGAAAGCTGCTGAGAGGTCGAGGACAGTCCGTATGTCATCAGTGGCTACGATCAGGGCAGTCTCGAGTAGCCGGTTTTGCTTCAGGTAGGTTGTGAGTTGCCTGTTGATATATGGGAATGGGAGCAAGGAGATCGGCCGGTAATTTTTGAGTTTGCTTGGGTCTGCTGAGGGTTTTTTGAGCAGCTGTCTGACTTCAGCGTGTTTCCAGGCTTTGGAAAGTGCCGCGGTGGTGATAGATATGTTGAGCAGGATGGTGAGTACATAGCGATCCATGTGTTTCTGGGGATGAAGATGTGGTGTGTGTGTGGGTCGGTGGTAGGTCCTGAGTGGTTTGAAAATACTCCCAATAAAACGTTATCACTTCTTAGATGTAATAAGGTAGTCCAATGTTATCCTAAGGGTGAGATAGACCTTGCAATAGTAAATAACAAATGTAAGAATTTTTCACAACCAGGACCTACAAAATCTACAAGTACATGTCCAGCATTTTAAATACACTGGGCCCTCTCCTATGTGTGCAATTCTCTCTAGCTTAATTACTGAAAAATTACTTGTAAATATGCATAACTATGTGAGAAGCGTAATCCAGTGTTCTGCACTATTTTCTTAGTTAATTTTTGCTACAGGACACAAAAAGTAGTAGCCAGCAGCAGCTCACTCTTGTTGTTCCTGTGCTCCTGCTCTATGATATTTCTCCAAAATTACTCTTAATTACTCAAGCTGGCACATTGGCGTAGTTTCAGTAATTTCACATCACAAGAGTACTAACTTCGATTTCCCTGGCCTAACTAAAATTTAGCCCAGGGCTATTGTTTAGGGCCTAGTCTAGGAGTGAATTCTTTGAATTCAAATGTAAGGTTTAGAATTGGCGAAAGATTTATTTTGTCAGATTAAAATGGCAGCTTAAAACTGTATACACAGCTTACACTGGCAGGCCTGAGACATGTTTTAAAAGGCTACTTAAGTGGGTGGCCCAATCAGTGCTTTAAGCCCTCAGAGCTTCCCGAACCGTCTAAACAGTGCCCCGTAATAGTAGCCAATCCCACTTTGCACACCAGGGTAGATCGGTGGCTCCAGCTGATCCGGTTGATCACAGAAATGATTGAAGGAGCAAGACGGACGGCAATGGTGTGGTGGTGGAATGAGCATAGGGTAGACCTGAACTGCTACACCTATTGTCATCATAAAAGGGACGCCATCCCTTTGTTGTTTTGCTGCAGCTGCATGCCTTGCTGATCCTCCCTCTTCTGTGTCATGCAGCAATCCTTGCATGATCTGACTGCAACTCAGGGTGCAACAGTATGGGTGGCCATCCATCTAGCCTGCCCCCTCTCTCTTCTTTTCTTTTCTTTTGTTTAGTTGGTATATGAACCACCAGCTGCCCAGTTGGTGCTGTTGTACCTTCTGTTCTGTGACAGATGCTTCAGGTTCAAGATGTTTAGGATGGGTGGAACAGGGAAATGTTGCTTGTTTTTTTGTTCTCAGACATCATGCGCTTCTCTTCTTATTGTTGAATCCTATAAGTATGCCTTTTCTGGTACCAATGATCCACCATGAAGCTTTAGGATTTGCACTTATGTCCAATGTGTGACTCCCAACATGGAGCTGGTATTGATCTACTGTACCTGATAACCTGGAACCTTAATGGTTTACTTAATAAGGGTAAAAGAGTTCATGCTGATATATTATTCCTTCAAGAAACACACCTTTTGGTTAATAGGGTACTCTTTCTCACCAGACAGGGATTTGTCCAGGTGTTTCACTCTGGGTTTGTGAGGTGATCCAGGGGAGCTGCTATACTGATACGAAGTCATGTTTCCTTCCAGGCAACACAGCAGTGGGTTGATAAATGGGGAAGATATGTGGCAGTCATGGGGCTCCTACAGGAAGCACCTTTGACATTCGTCAATGTCTATGCACCAGGTTCGTACGTGCCTGGTGCTGGAATTAGCTGAAGGTCCCATGGTGTTTTGGGGGCACTGGAATGAGGTTATGGAAGAGTCCTATGAGAGGATGTGGAATTCTGAAGGATCTCTGTGACATCCTTCATTTATGGCACAATTTATAGAAACCCTGCGGCTCTCCAATGTATGGTGCACTTTTCACTTGCACAATCAGAGTTTCACTTTTTAATCTGGGGCTCATGTTACATTTTCATGTCTAGATTACACACCAGTTTGTGGGTGAATGGATTCTTGATCTGAGTCTCTCTGGTCTTTCCTCGGTAGGGCTTTGTCTCAATTTTGAAATTTGTAGACCTGTGTTGAAATGAAGACTTAGTATGTGGTTTCTTCAAGATAAGAAATGCAGAGCCCATATAGGGGAGTCAATAGGTTCCTACTTTGATCATAACAGAGGTTCCATTGACTTGCCCTTCGTCCTTTGGGAAGTCTTTAAGGCAACCTTGAGAGGAAACATTATCAATTTCCAACCAGGACTCAAATGCAGGGGCCATTGCTTGGTTACTGGAAGCTCACATCATAGATGTAGAGTTGCAATAGCTTAACAGCCTGATAATGAAGTTTATTATTATTATTTTTTTTTTTTGCAGAGTTTTATATAGCGCAAACTTGACTCGAATCCAATCGGGTATCAGAGCGCCTTACATAGCACCAGTTACGTTACATGAGGACACACATTCATTTTTTGTTAGGCACCGGGAGATTAAGTGATTTGCCCAGAATCACAGGATGTTCAGCGTCATTACCGAGACTCGAACCCAGTTCCCCAGGTCCGAGCGCCCTAAGAAGAATTTAATACTCAGATGATGCCGCGACAGCCAGTGACAGATGAGGCTGAGACAGTCTGAGCTGTGTCCCAACGCTACATCTAGAAATGGAGGGATAAATCAGGTGCAAAGGTTCCATCGTCTATATCAAAACATAGAATACCACACCCCATTCCCACATATCTCTGCTCCAGGAAGTTTTCCATCTACTAGGGACAAAGCAATAGCCCAGAAATTTGTGTGTTATTATGCTGACCTATATTCCCAAACAGACAATGATATCCATACGTCCTTAATGGAGTTTGTGACTGATCTACCATTCAGGAAGCTACTAGAGGCAGAAAAGATGTCCCTAGAAGGAGATCTTATTGTGGCTATCTCTGGCGGCCTAAGGCTGTTTGCAATCAGACAAACTTGCAGACTACCTTGAAGGCATTCTTAAAGAGAGCAAGGAGACAAAATGTTTGCCCACCGACTAGCGAACAGCAGATATTTTGGTGATCCCAAAACCTGGACACCCACCGGATCTATCCTTCCGCCCTATCTCCCTCCTAAATATAGAAGTCAAGATTATTTCTAAGTCACTAGCCGACAGGCTGGTCACAGTGATGCCCTTATTGGTCCCATAGGGCAAATTGAAGTTCATGCCCCAACGAGCCATTAGACATAACTTACATCAATTGTATAATGCCCTGGCTGATAGACTACAACGTCCAGAGGTGGTCCTACTGGTGGATATCGAAAAGGTGTTTGACTCGATGAGATGGAATTACCTGTTCACACATCTTCTACTGCTTTGCTGTGGACCTAACTTTACTGCCTATGTATACAGTCCTGTTGGCAAAGGTTTGAGTGGGCCATGATACGTCATATCCCTTCCCCATACAGAGGGGGAAGAGACAAGGTTGTTTATTATCACCCCTCCATTTCGTCATTGCTATTGAGCGGCTGGCGAAATGGCTGTGGATTGATGCTTAAGTGAAAGGATTCAACTGGGATGACGGCATTTCAGATGAGGAGGCTTTCTATGCAGGCAATTTCGGGAATTTTTTGGCACACCCGAGACATCGGGCCTTCCAAATCTTTAGCATTTTTGGTCAAGTTACAGGCCTACATACTAACATGGCTAAATAGCCTGTCTTCCCTGCTCATACACACATTCAAGCCTTTGGCTAGACCCTTGATCATCAGGTGTCCACGCAAAGATTGATATATTTGGGAGATCTTAATCACACCAGACAAGACTGCAGCACGGGAGCATAACATCTAACCATTGGTTAATAAAGTGACCCCCTATCAGTATCGCTCTGCTGCAGGTATGCCATTTTTAAAGTGGTATTGCTGCCCCATTTTCTTTATCAATTGCAAAACTTCCCATTTGTGCTACCATGCTACTTCTTTACCAAATTTGACTCTATCTTGAGGGACTTCTTGTGGATTCAGGGCTTTTTTTTGCAGATAGCTCTGATGAAGTATTTTAAATCTACTTATGATGTGGTGGGGATAGCCGCCACGTACATCGTGTCCCATTATAAGGCTTCTCACTTATTGTTTATAAATGAATGGTGGTTTAATACCCAGGGAGACTCCTCATATGCTTCGGGAGAGTGAGTACTGAGCAAAGTGTCTGCACATCATATGCCATATGGCGGTAGGCTGGATATGTTACTCCCCTCTCCGATCAAATTGACATTCATGATTTGGTAGGACACCTTGAAAAAGTTAGGTTTGGATGGTTGGCGAACTAAACAAATGCCACTCTGATTAGGAATGTCACTACCAAATGTCACTACACTATGGGGGTTCCAGAGAGGGGTGTTATAGGGATCTCCAGCCTCGAGGAAGTGATGGCAGGTACGCTCCTCAAATCCTCCCAAGCTCTCCAGTTTTAATACAACTACATCGTAGTAAATTTTTTCATTACCTATAATTTAGACATGTAATAATGCTGTACGTCTCAGGGCTGGAGGACCTCCCAGAGTTCAATCTCTTGGAGGAGAAATTACTGAACTTTATTGCTCCTTAATCAATAATATGATGGATTTGACAAGGTGCTCCTGGCATGGGAAAGAAACCTGGGCCATGTGCGGATGAGGACTGGGGAGAAGATCAGTCATCCCCCAAGTGAATTGGAGAAACTTTTCAAGTTCCACCTCACTCGACTAAAGCCCTTTCATAGCGTAAACCTTCTTATTCAACTAAAGTACCTCCATAGGGTATACCTCCCAGGACATAGGCTGTGGACGATGAGTGTAGTGGTATCCCCCTCTTGCCTTCACTGCTCTGTGCAAGACGGGGATTTCTTGCCTACCACATGGAGTTGTAGGGTCCTAACTAGGGGTGGGCGGAATTTGCGTAATCGCGTTACGCAAATCTCCGCGAAACGGTAAAAAATCTCCGCGAACATGCAGAAATTCCGCGAACACGCGGAATTGCATGTTCGCGCTGCTTTTTTCCTGTTCACAGTTGCTGTTTGCGTGCTCGGGGAGAAATATCTCGCGAACACGCATTTTGAGAACGCGAACAAGAAAAAATTTCGCGAAGTCGCGGAAAGCAGAATTTTGGGCAATTTCGCGTTCTCCGCGGAACGCGAAATTACCGAAATTCCGCAAATTCCGCGAGCGGAACGGAATTTACTGCCCAGGCCTAGTCCTAACCCTGTTTGAGTTCTCTGCTTGGTTGGTCGCTGCAGCCTGGCCAAACCATTACAGAGTCAAGGGTCATTTACAGCAACCATGCAAAATAAAATGAAGTCAGTTCAATCACCGATTCATGTTCTTCAAACCAGTGGTGGAAGGCAGCACCACCATCCCATAGCAATTTAGTTTATATAAATTTATAAAAGAAGATGTGAGTGAAGGGACCCCTCACCTTAGAAGAACCTAGTACTGGTAGTTGTTGCATCATTCAGAAGCTCTGGTTCGTAGAAGGGAATCTTGCGTCTGTAATGCGAAAAAAGAAATGGTGTGCGTTAGTATATTGCAACTTACAAGCATTTCTCAGCCGTGCCAAAAAGTGTAGCATCTATGGATAAGCAATATGGACTAACAGTAACAGTAGTACACCAGTACTTCCTAAAAAAGTGGCTTGGTAATGTTTGTGGACCGCTTGTACGCAGCGCGTAGACTAGACAGTAGCAGTGTGAGGCAGGTCATGTGGGCTCAAAGGTGTCTTAAGAAGCTGCAAGGTAAAGGTAACGTCACATGTGCAAAAATAAAAGCCACAAAGGTAAAATGGTAGCATGGCTAGGGCTAATTAAGCAAAGGCTACAATGATCATATATAACTATTAGTGTCTACTCTACTACTACCTGATTTGTACTAGTAGTGATGTATGTTAGTAATAACTCATTTTTCAACCTTGCAACTGATCAATAGGGTGGAGGTGTATATGACGCCTAATAATTGTGTAATGTTTTCTAGGCGCACTACCGACCACCAGTGCCGGGGCCAGTGAACAAGGCGACGCGGAGGGAGAGGATGCGACAGTTGCTGCCGATACCGACGATGGAGCGGTAGAGAGAGTGGCAGCACCAGTGGCAGGCGGTGGTAAGTTAGATTCATAATCCTTAACTATTGTTGAACTTGACAGCACACTCACTGCAAGGGTGTACTGTATGTATATATGTATACTGTACAGTTGTGACTTATGGCCCCATTAGGAGGGTGGGCGACGCGTATTGCCCCCGCCGGGCCGGCTGGAATTCACTACCGACACCGCAGGGGCAAACCTCCCGCCATCCCTGTAGAAAATATTCAGACATGTCGACCAGGCGGAAAAGGGCTCACTATGGCGGTGGTGTCTCTCTCAGCACACCGCCAGCCATATAATCTGCATTTTGGAATGCCTTTGCGTGGCGGCATTGCCGTCCGCCACAGAAAGGCATGCAGACATTGCAGAGTATGCTTGGGGGCCCCCATGGAGGGTACCTACCTATGCTATGGTACCCCCCCGCCTTTCAAAGCAAAACGTGACAGGCTCCGTGCGGGGCCCGTCATGTTGTGCTTGGAAAAGCAGCACAACATTTTAGCATAGCTTTCAGCAAAGCCAACCAGAATGTAAAAAAAAAAAAACAGGGTGCGCCCGCCACTGTGCCTGACACATCATCCTAATTAATTGTCCCCACGGGACCCCCACCCTTTTTAGCAGTCGGATGGCGGGCGGACAAAGTCCGCCCGCTATCCGATGTCGTAAGTAAGTATGGGTTGTTGGGGACGTTTTGAAGAGTGAACTAGAAGACTAGAATTCCCTTTAATTGGTATAGGACTAGGAGCCGGAGTATTGAGTAACCAATGGCCTCATCTATCTGATTTCAACTCCGCTTTGAAAGTTTTATGGAGAAGAGCACCTGGTGCACTGTTCAACTAAAAAGTGTAAGACAGGTGGTAGGAAGAAGGACGGGCGACATTTAAAATGTTATGCACTACTGTGCTTTATTTTATAGTGCTACTCTACCATGCCACTATGTGTATAAATAATTACCTTGTCCTACTGTTTTATTAAGACTATATTTTACAATTGTCTTGTTTTTTTCTTTTTGATACACAGCTACTCCGAAACTCAACCGGAAGGAGTTGGCCGCCAAGGCACGGCGCCGGAAGCTGGAGGCAATCCAGCGGGAATACCGGCGGCTGGTGGTCCTAGCCGAGGAGGAGGAGGAGACTGCGGCAGCAATTGTTCAAGCCTCCTCCAGTGCCCCGGGCCCCAGCCACCACCCTCCTGTGGTAAATATTTAAATTACCTGTACTATTTTTTATGCGGAAAAGTCTAGTAAGAATAACTCAGTCAAAATAAGAGGCAGAATCCGTGGTATTAGAGGTTCTGAAAAGGGCTTTATTCCTTACAAAGGAATTATGGTTCGAACCAGGCAATCTTATTCCATCACCACGAAGGTTCAGGAAGGGATAGGCAATACATTATTGACAAGTAACAATATATATATGAAAAGCATTGCATTAAGACAGATGCAGGAGGCGTAACAGCTGATAATACAGATAAGAATACACACACGTAATAAAAATAGGCGTAATAACAGGCGTATACCAGAAACGTCATTTAAAATGATGTCACAAGTGGGTGGATCCATAAGGGAATCCTGCAGTGTCAGCAGAAATATTTGGCAGAGATGCGCGCGCAGCCGCATGACGTGTGATTGACGTGCAACTAGAGGGTGAAGGGGAATTGACATTTTTAGTTCTACATGTGGAGACAGAAGTCTGGGGGTCAGGTCAACCTAATCCCAAATCGTATCTGATATCTTTGTTTAAGGAACTGTTTTATCCAAAAGGAAAGGTCTCTCGGACGGAATCTATTCTATACTGACTGTTAGTGCATGTACAAGCGTCTATGTGTCTACATGAGATGCGAGGGGGCAGGAATCTTCCATGGTAACAGGGGCTATGAATTACTTGCATGAAGACAGCGAGGCCGAGCTCTTTGCTCAGTAGCTGGAAGGATGTTTACCTAAACTACTAGACAGGAATGCATTGGATGAGGAGCGGAGCAGATAACTTGAAGGCTGAATACAGTTTTTGGCAGGCAACAGTCCGCGTCAGGCACCGTTAGCCGCGCAGGGAGTAGGACAAAGTTCATGGATACCGATGCAGGTCCAGGCTGGAGCATTTCAGAGGCAGAAGCAGGAAAAGGCTTGATGGCAGAATTCAGGGCCTACTTGCCTGAACTGTAAAACGTGAAAAGTGAACCATATAAAGTCGGTGGCCAATCATACTTAGGAATGGAATATTCGATCCATTCATGGCAGATCTGAAAGAGGACAGGTTGACGTTGGACGCACATGTATTTGCGTCTTCATAGCTGAAACTGGAGGGAACATACATGTACTTGTAGCATGTACATGGAGCCGTTGGGGTCTAAGATAGGGGACACAATTGACCATAAAAATTCATATTTCCTCATTCCCTCCTTGTCCCCTACGGACCCTTATGAAATATCTATCTTCATCAATCCATCAATCTGTTCATATAGCATCATTTGTTCTTCTTTCTTCTTCCGGGATCTTGAATGAAAATTCGAAGGCGGGATACACGATGTGACACACAGACCACAAATCGCTGGCCCACATTGTAGACACAAGCAGCAACTGAATAGAATGAGAAAGCCAATACCTAGGAAGGATAGGATCCTCCATCCCCAGGCTGACAACACGCTCCAGAACCAACCGGACCAAGTCGAGGTGCCTGGATTTTGGTGTATCTGGCTTGCGATCTTATGAAGTCGAGTTATGGCTTTATATACTGACGGCGCGTTTTCTGGTATGAAAACACAGCAACTTGATCCGATGACCCTACAAGCTCCGCCCCTATCGGCCAGGATGACGTCAAGGACAAGACGATTTTGAAGAACAACAATCCGCATCGCAGACTGCTCCTCTGTTAGGTTGCCTAATGCGGAAGTAGTTTCATTCACTACTGCTTCAAGGGTTCTAGTTAATCTACGTATCAGCTTACTATTAGTGACTGTACCTATGTAGGGAAAGAAACCTTTATTGAAATCTGTGTATTGCTCCTATGCTGTTTCGGTGTAGTCGACAATCGGGAGATCTCTCTGCTGTCTATTGTGTACTAAATGGGTATTCCTATGGTAATCAGGCGGGGCCAGGAAAACAGGTGGCAGAAGGAATGCAATGTAACAGGTACCATCCCAATCTAGGGGTAGGCGTATATATGCGGTGTGACCACAGATGAAGTAGGAGTGACGAGAAGCTCTAAATGTAGACTTGCCTTTATCACTGAATTCTATTACAGTAGTACATTTACTATGGCCCATGTGTATTGAACCATTCTTTCTTACACATAATTCGCCTCTAACTGGAAATACTGACATAGCGGGCAAGATTGGTGTAGCTTCGGATTCAACATTCAGGATCATGAGATTAAGTGTAAAGTTACCTAATCCATATACTTCATTTTCTAGATCAGTTCCTGTTCTTTTGGGAAGTCCCTCCTTGTTAGGGTAGCAGACTTTAAGTAAAACTATGTTCAGGTTTCCCCAAACCCAGTTGTCTTGATAAACTACTGAATTTGAATCTAGGGAATTAATCAAACTAAACCATGCTCCACAGGAGCCATTGTGTGTGAATGGATACGGAAAGAGAGGCAGAACTCCCTTGTATTTCTGATAGGGAGGGAGTCGGCCACATATCCAACAATTTGTAGCATTGCTGGTCTGATGAGAATGATGTAACATACTAATGAATGTGTTGTTGCGCAGTGCAAATCTATAGGACAACTCATGCGGGGGTAATTCGCTAAAAGAATGTTCGGCAGTAGCATTGAAAGCAGGCTTGGAAATAGGGTAATACATGTGTAATAATATACTGGCAATGATAATCAGAAGACTTAGGAAAAACATAATTAACAATGTCACTATGCAGTGACTACGAAGTGATTTACAGTACGCATGTTTCTTGAGCTGTTTCTGTCTATTTCTCTCTCTATTTCGGTCTAGAGGATACATGTCAGAGACAAATTCAACCGATTCACCTTGGAGAGGACTTAAACAATCAAATTGTCTGACTTGCTAGACCTTAGTTTCAGTTTATAGTTTTCTTTTTCTGTCTTGTCAACCAGGGGAAGTTTTGAGTCAGTCTGTGAGGGAATGCAGGGCTGAAAATTCAAGTCGGATGATAGTCCATGAAATTTTTTGATATGGCTCGAGTGCAACCACCCTTTACGTCCCTCAATCTTCACGGCTGTCCTTGTGGTCAATAAGACGAGTTTAGGCGACTGCCAGCGAGGCTCCAGCGGGTTCCTTCTGTCGAAGTTCCTTACAAGTACAAGATCTCCCGGAACCACATCATGGGGCTTCACCTCAGTGTTATCGGGAAAAGCTGCAGCTACCTGTGAACGACAAGATTGTAGTGCAGACATCAAGGAAGCCAGGTAATCTGTCAGCATATTACAATCAACATCAGTTATCTTACTAGGTATAGGCGTCCCCCACATATTTGGTGGTCTACCGAAGATCACCTCATACGGGGATAGCCCTGTTCGAGAGTGTGCTACCATTCTCATGTAAAAGAGCGCAACTGGTAAAGCTACTATCCAGTCGACACCTTTTTCTCTACATACTTTGGACAGTCTAATTTTCAAAGTTTGATTATGCCGCTCCACGAGACCTGCTGCCTCGGGATGTCGGACACAGTGGAATTTCCATTGATAGCCTAACAGAAGTGAAACATGTTTCATTAACTCGGATGAGAACGGTTGGCCATTATCTGAGTACACGACACGGGGCAAACCATACCGTGGGAAGAATTCTCGAACTAACTGTTTGGCAGTAGTCGGGGCAGTGTAATCTGAGACGGGATACGCCTCTGTCCACCGGGAAAGAGCGCATACAACTACGAGGACATATTTGAATCCTCGACATCGTTCCATCTGGATATAATCCATCTGGAGGACTTCAAAAGGGTGATCGGGGGGTTGAAATCCACCCTGTTCTACAGGTACGCCTTTTCCTGGATTGAACTGACAACAAATCATGCAGGTACGTACTTTCTGTTTAGCTGCTGCTCGCAAGTGTTTATTGAACCAAATGTGTTGAATACTGTCTAGCATAGCTTTCTCTCCTAGGTGCGCTGGACTATGTATTGTGTTAATGATGACTTGAACCATTGAGTCGGGGAGAAACCATATAGATTTTCCCTTCGTCATCCATCCTTGATCTGTTTGGATCCCTCCTAATTCAGTCCATCTCTTTATTTCTTCTGGGGTAGCATGTGTCTGCATGTCAATTACATCAAGGGCGGGATCCTTAACTGTCATGCAGTGTGTTGGTGTCGGAACTATTGTCTTTGTCGTGTCAGTTGTATGAGTCTGATTCTGAGCAGTCTGTTTAGCTGTTCTGTCAGCTAGGTCGTTACCCTGAGAAATAATGTCAGTCACTTTTGTATGGGCTTTACACTTCATAATCGATATTGCAGTTGGCAGATGTATTGCATCTAACAGAGCTTGAATAAGGGGACCGTGCTGGATGTGGGCACCGTGAGAAGTTAAATAACCTCTCTCTCGCCAAAGCACGCCGAAGTCATGGACGACTCCGAATGCATAACGTGAATCTGTGTATATGTTGACTTTCTTATTTTTGGCTTGAATACAGGCTTGTGTCAGAGCGATGAGCTCTGCTGCTTGAGCTGACAAGGTATCGATACAATTTGTTTCAATAATTTCAGTGTCTGTTGTGACTGCATAAGCGGCCACTAACTCTCCTGTACTTGTTCTCATGCATGAACCATCTACATATAATGTCAGGTCTGGATCTGATAATGGAATATCTGTCAAGTCTTGTCTGGGTTTCGTCGTAATAGTGATAACTTCAATACAATCATGTGCCAATGGGTCTGTTCCACTTAATGGCAAAAGTGTGGCAGGATTTAATGTACTACAACGTCTGATTTCTATGTGTGGTTGGAACAATGTCAATTCATAACCCGTCAGTCTTGCTATAGTCAAGTGTTGTGTTTGGGTCCGGTTCAAGAGAACCTCTACTGCGTGTGGTACTTGTACTGTCAATTGATGTCCTAACACTATGGCATCGCTTTGTCTGATTGCTAAAGCTGTTGCTGTGACTGATTTCAGGCACGCAGGAAGAGCCTGAGCTACAGGATCTAATGTACTAGAAAAATAAGCACATGGCTTGTGCGATCCTGCTTGTTCCTGCGTGAGTACTGACAAAGCAGTACCTTCACGTTCTGTAACAAAAAGTGTAAAACGTTTGCTGTAACATGGTGTTGCTAAAACAGGTGCTTGGCATAAAGCTTTCTTTAAGCTTTCAAAAGCTTGTGTATGTTCCTGAGTCCAAGGGAGGACAGTCGATGTCGCTGCCTCCTGTGTTGTCAACTGAATGAGTGGTTTTGCTAGAAATGCATATTGAGGGATCCACTGCCTACAGTACGAAGTGAGGCCTATGAATGCCCGTACCTCCTTTTGTGTCTTGGGTGTCGGCATGTTAACAATTAACTGGATACGGTCGGGTGTAAGCTGTCTTCCCCCCTTGGACAGCAAGTGCCCAAGGTACACAACTTGCTGGACACAGAATTGCAGCTTTGAAGGGGACACTTTGTGCCCCTTGTCGGCTAGGAAATGTAAAACCGTCAGTGATGCTTTTTCACATTCAGGTTCGCTTCGGGCGGTGATCAGCAGATCATCGACATATTGAAGCAGGGCAGTGTTAGCTGGCATGTGGATACTGTCAAGTTCTCTTTTCAGTGCTTGGCTATAGATGCTGGGGCTTTCTGTGAATCCTTGAGGTGCGCGTGCGAATTTAAAACTTCGTCCATTTAAACTGAATCCGAACAAATATTGGCTTTCCGGATCGATTGGGACGCTAAAGAAAGCGTTCTTAAGATCAATTACAGTAAAGAACGTTGCTTCTGAATCTATAGCTGTTAGCAATGAAGAGATATCTGGGACCACGGGGTATTGTGGTACAATGCATTTATTTAATTCTCGCAGATCAATAACTAATCGATATACTGGTGGTGCTTTCTGGATCAGTTCGTTTAAGAATCGGAATTATCGGGGAATTACATACATTGGAGTCCGTTTCTACAACCACTCCTTGTGCAATGAGCTCGTCAATGATTTGCAGTAAAGCCACTACAGCATCTGGGGGTAACTTGTATTGTCGTATTCGTGGTAATACCACTCCTGTTTTGAGTGTGACTCGATATGGTGTAATGTGCATACAACCTACATCAGTGGGGCCTTGCGCCCATAAATGTGTGGGTAAATTCTGTAACCGGTGATCCATGTCTCTGGACACATAGTGACCTTTAAAGTCACGCAAAAATAGTCGTACTCCTTCCGGAGAACAACATATTACAGCTCCTAGAGCCTTCAATGTTTTTATACCTAACAAGTTTTCTGGGCATGATTTCGTAAGCAATAGATCTGTAGTCCGTGTTAATGGACCGACTGTGAATGCAAGCGGTTGCGATACTTCGTTAATAGTGGGCTTTCCTGAAAAACCAAGGGAAATATTTTGTGAGCCTGAGAGGGGTGCCCCTGGGACTTCGCTGTGACTGATAGTGGTTCTGCTTGCCCCTGTATCGAGTAGAAACTTTCTGTCTTTCCCTAATACTTGACTCTGTACGTAAGGACCTTCTTGATCTACGGGAACCTCAATAAGGGGTAGGCCAACTTCCCTCTCTAGGCTATTTCATGTGTAGCGCTGATACTCTGGATAGTCATTTTGTGCATACTGGTACATCTGTTGTGTCGTGTTTTGTGTTGCAGCAATAGGCTGTGGCTGTTGTTGTGGTTGTGGTGCGGTCTGTTGTACAGCTGGCATAGGCTGTATATTCTGAGGTACTTGTTGTTGGATCTGATCCTGTCTAGGCGGACGTGGTCTCTCTTTCGTTATACCCGTAGAGATATTATGTTTCAGAACTGCGCAATCGTGTATATAATGACCTGGCTGTTTACAATAGTTGCATGTCCCTCTAACAGGACCTACTGAATCATCGTACCCTTCTTATGACCGTCAGCTGGAACTGACTGAGCAACAAGCATTTTCATTTTCGTGTCTTTCATACGTCTTTGTTCATTTTCTTGTTCTTCTCTAATTCTATTGTGATGATATTGTAACATTTGTAACATCTGTGACGGTGTGTTACCTTGCCAGGTACTCTCGAATTTTAATACTCTATTCTTAACTTGGGGCAGGGAATTCTCAACTAATTTTGTTACAAACAGATGTGGATACGACTCACTACTTGCTTTTATGCCACTATTAATACCAAAACATTTTTCAAATCGGGAATAGAAATCACTAGTGTCTTCATCTTGTTTTTGTTTACAGGCTGAAATTGCACCCCAATCTTCTTTTTTCGTAGTTAATAAACGTGGTAGTACCTGCACTAATAATCCTGGTAATGCTGTAGTCTTTTCCCCAAGCCCTGAACCTGCAGCTCGGGCTTTTTCTTCGTTTTCTAATGCTGTCCACTCTATCTTTTGGTCTCCCACCTCCCATTCCTTTTCTTTGAGTTTCTCGTAAATACCGGCAGGCAATAAAACTTTCAATATTTTCATAATGTCAGGATAAGTATACTCTCCCATCAGTAACATGTCTTTTATTTTGCGGTGGAAACCTGCTGGGTCTTTGTCATGGCTGGGTACTACTTTCTTCATTTCTAATAATTCAATTTTAGTTATGGGCGTGTACACAAACACACGCTTAAAAGTATTGTCCTCACCTCTGATCGGGTGCACTTCGCGTAAGGGATTCTGTCTGTCTATGTGATACGTTTTTCTTTCCTTGGGGGGAACTGAAACATGTTCTGGGCATACGAAGACAATGTACTGGTGTCGATATTCTAGAATTTCTTTAATTAAATCAGTACCTGAACCTCTCCATTTATTCGTGAGTAATTCTATCAGTATATCAGGTAGGGGACCAGGATCGGAGTGTTGGCTTCTATATAATATAACGAGGTGTTGTATCATGTATATACCAGCTAAACGCTGTTCGTCTGGGGTAAGATTCAAAAACGTGTGTGCTAACGCATCATCACTGTATTTTTCAGAACTGTCAGCCCATTGTACTGCTGACCTGGCTAATTCTTGTTCATCCATAGAATCGAGCATATGATACCCCCTTCGGTCTCGGAGTAGTTTATCAGCAGCCTGGAATAAGTGTTCAGGGGACTTCGTATTTAGTATAGGGGCTTGAAAATGTCTGTTACATTCTGGACGTATCGGACGTATCGGGTCATTAAAGTATCTGGTATTGTTACAAGGTCTTCCCCTACCTACATAAGCTATCGTTTCTAACTGTCCTGTGGGCATTTCTGATTCTTCCTCCTCCTCTCCCTCTGATTCAGTTTTGTCTGCCTCCAATCTGGCTTTATGTATTCGTTCTACTTCTTTGCGGATCTTTCGGCACATAGCTACTATACATGTCTGTTTATCATGTTTTCCCTCTGATATATTCTGACCCCATCTGGTAAGTACTTGCATTTCATCCTGGTCTACCTCGGACCTATCTCTGTCTCTGATCAAGCAGTTTATGAAGAAACGTAACAGTAGTCTCTGTATATCCACTTTCTGGTATTCCATGGCTTCGTCAATACTTTCAGGGCCTTGCCCTGTTTGGACAAAGCGATATATATTGTCTAAATGTTTAATCATTCCTGGTAGTGTCGTTAAATACATTGAAGCTCGTCGTATACGTAGTGATGATAGCAGCATTCTGTCATTTTTACCGGGCACTGGATCATATCTACAATCTACAAGATGTTCCTTAAACATGTCGGACGTTGCTATTTGGGGTGTACGTTGATTTGCTAAATCTCTAAGAGACGATTTACTTCGTAATGGTGGCGTGGCGAAAATTGCTGCCGCACCTCCTGTCGCACCTTCTGAGGTGCTAGGCATAAAAGGATTTGTGGGATGTAAGGTAGAAACTGTGGATGCAGGAAAAGTTGGATTGTGCGGAGGAGTTTGTGGTTGCGGAGTTGGGGGCGGATGATCTCGGGGTTGAGCACCATCGACAGGTGGCGTGTGTGGTGGAACATTAACATATTCGGGAGCTACATCGTCTAAATAGGAGGAAAGGAAAATATCTTTTGCGGTCTTGGGATGTGCTTTAATCGGGAGTAATGGGGGTGGCAAATCTTTCGGTATTTCCGGGGTGGCCTTAGGTAAACCTTCGGCCAAAAGAGGATACATACCATTCATAAGAGTGTTTCGTTGTCTGTCTACTTGTTCTGCTTTTACTCGGGTACCTTCCTTAATTAATATATTTTCTCGGGCTTTATTTGAGTTCTCCCTACTTTTCTCTTCCTGTCTGAGCGCTTTCTCCGTGCGCCTATGCGATTCTTTACGCCATAGTTCAATGGCATCTTTCTGTGACTGTCTGGCTTTCTTTTTCCATAATTCTTCTTCTACTCTCATGATGCAATCTGCATCCCATGTCCCAGCTACGGGCCACCTCTGACTTTCTGCTAGATCCTTGGTGTAGTCCACCCATAAGTCAAGATATAGTACGGCATCTAGACCATGTTTATGATACATAAAATACCCTGGAGTGTCCCTAGGTGGAATGGGAACAGCTTCTTCGAGTACTCCTTTTCTAGTTTTGATCTGTCTTAATTTTGAAAAGAACGGCATCTTTAAACCTTGCTACTTGATTCTTACTCAAACTGGACTTGAACACAATTAATACAATAAACACAATAATGAACACTCATTCATACCACCATTTTTAAACACATTAAAACATTTGACATGTAACATTTAACGAACAATGATAATTAGGAGAAAACTAACTACTGACATAATACTAATACTAGATAATACTGAATTATATACATGAACATACTGGATATACTGCTAAACAGTACAGATACACTGCTAAAACAGTGCAGACCGGATTTGTGTACCCAAACCCGTCAGGACCGGCACAAATTAATGTGCACGTCTAAATGCCTCCCCAGCAACGGTACTCACCGGGTAGCACGGAACGGAAGGCCTCGGAACTGAACTGAACTGGACCGGACTGGACTCGACTCGACTCGGAACTTCGGAACCTGGTGGGCCTCTGTATACCTCGGATCTTGCTCTCTCAGCTAGGCTCTGGTCGGGATACTTCGCACTTCTCACCGCCTCGTCTGGGTGTTGATCGCAGCCTCAGTCACCCCCGCTTGGCCGGAGGGAGATACAGGAAATCCTGCGGGTACGCGTTTTTGTCCGTTCAGCTGTGGCAGGGGACCGGGCCTGCAACGCACCTCCGGCGCGTGAGATGAGAAAGTGTCCCTGTTCGGGCGCCAATTTATGTGGTAAATATTTAAATTACCTGGACTATTTTTTATGCGGAAAAGTCTAGTAAGAATAACTCAGTCAAAATAAGAGGCAGAATCCGTGGTATTAGAGGTTCTGAAAAGGGCTTTATTCCTTACAAAGGAATTATGGTTCGAACCAGGCAATCTTATTCCATCACCACGAAGGTTCAGGAAGGGATAGGCAATACATTATTGACAAGTAACAATATATATATGAAAAGCATTGCATTAAGACAGATGCAGGAGGCGTAACAGCTGATAATACAGATAAGAATACACATACGTAATAAAAATAGGCGTAATAACAGGCGTATATCAGAAACGTCATTTAAAATGATGTCACAAGTGGGTGGATCCATAAGGGAATCCTGCAGTGTCAGCAGAAATATTTGGCAGAGATGCGCGCGCAGCCGCATGACGTGTGATTGACGTGCAACTAGAGGGTGAAGGGGAATTGACATTTTTAGTTTTACATGTGGAGACAGAAGTCTGGGGGTCAGGTCAACCTAATCCCAAATCGTATCTGATATCTTTGTTTAAGGAACTGTTTTATCCAAAAGGAAAGGTCTCTCGGACGGAATCTATTCTATACTGACTGTTAGTGCATGTACAAGCGTCTATGTGTCTACATGAGATGCGAGGGGGCAGGAATCTTCCATGGTAACAGGGGCTATGAATTACTTGCATGAAGACAGCGAGGCCGAGCTCTTTGCTCGGTAGCTGGAAGGATGTTTACCTAAACTACTAGACAGGAATGCATTGGATGAGGAGCGGAGCAGATAACTTGAAGGCTAAATACAGTTTTTGGCAGGCAACAGTCCGCGTCAGGCACCGTTAGCCGCGCAGGGAGTAGGACAAAGTTCATGGATACCGATGCAGGTCCAGGCTGGAGCATTTCAGAGGCAGAAGCAGGAAAAGGCTTGATGGCAGAATTCAGGGCCTACTTGCCTGAACTGTAAAACGTGAAAAGTGAACCATATAAAGTCGGTGGCCAATCATACTTAGGAATGGAATATTCGACCCATTCATGGCAGATCTGAAAGAGGACAGGTTGACGTTGGACGCACATGTATTTGCGTCTTCATAGCTGAAACTGGAGGGAACATACATGTACTTGTAGCATGTACATGGAGCCGTTGGGGTCTAAGATAGGGGACACAATTGACCATAAAAATTCATATTTCCTCACTCCAGCGGTACGGCGCCACCGTCTGGCGGCTGCCTGCCGCCACCATGCCATCTCCGGTGCCCCCCCCACTGTGGCTGCAACTGCCGCGGCCTTAGACGCCGCGTCGCCCGTTTAGAGGACGAGATGCACCAGATGCGTGTCCTCCTCCAGTCCCGCCCCACCAGTTAGTCCCTGTCACTGCCCCTTTTTTAATTCTTGTTCTTAACTCGTTTGGGCGTTACAGAATTTTTTCTACTATGGACAGTGGTTGGGGTTAGGGAGGGGGGTGGGTCAGCTTTTGTGGGTTTAGTTTATTTTTGTTAGGGTAAATTAAATATATTTTTCTATGTTACATGCAATGTTGTTAATGTTTTGTAGGTGAGGTCACTGTTTTACATCACACTGTTTCCTTGCTGGTGCATGGCCGCCCATAGCCTGTGTTTGATTTCAATAATTTGCTGACTGTATAAGACACAAACAGATAGATGCGACACACCTCACTCATTGACTGGTCCTTCTAGTACTTTCAGTCTGTCCTCTAGTCTATGCATTCTTTGAAGTGGTGTGTGAAAATGAAATCATTGACAACATGTCCATTATTAATTCTGCCTCCCCCAAAACTTCTCTCTTACCGGTGCTTGATGTTTATGTCCAACTGTGGCACAGCACTGGCTGCATGGTGAAGATGGTTTCCTTTTTCATACATGCCATGATTGGGGTGGTGGTGGTGGTGGTGGTAGTATAGTAGTAGTAGTAGACACTGGCAGGGCGGCAGCATTTCCAAAAAAAGTAAAGGAGACAGTCAATCGCCTTTGAGAGACTGTTAGAGGAGTAGTTGAATAAAGTACAGTACAGAACTTACCGAGCAACAATAATATGCTCAAATATTTGACAAAAAAACTGAATGGTGGTTAGGAGGATAGCCTACTAGACAGAGTTACAAACTATAGTTGTGTCGAGTCACTTGACTATGCCTACAGTCTAACAGTTAGTGCTGTATGTGAGGAATGACAACAAAAAAATCCAATCAATGCCGGCAATTCATGCTGAGGTATATGTTCCTTTGTTAAATAAAATAACCTCTGAAATATCCTACTCATGGGTGGCCAAGCAGAAGAAGATCATCGCTCTGCCTTCAAATTGAAGTAGTGTTGCTTTCACCACATCCGCCCCAGCAAGTGTGTGATTAAGTATTGGTGTACATTTAATTTAGTTACACCTCGACAATAAGTCACACAGCCCTGGGGAAGAGGGTTAGGGTTTGTTGAATGGATGGGAAGGGGGTTTTTGGGAAAGGTTTGACATAGAAAAACAGTATGCATACATAGACAAACAAACGACAATCATTGAAGACTACCATATCCATATGTTAAGGGAGAAAAAGGCAATGCATGCAGGATGATGAGAGACCCGGATTACATACACTTCTAGTTCTTGTTCTGTTGTTCCGGCCTTAATACTTTAACAGATAGCAAATAGAAATTTTAAATATTGGTAGGGAAGAATCGTAAACACAGAGCAAACATAATGATGATTGATAATAACAACTCCAAGAACACACTGTTGTAAAGATTGTATACAAGATATTAATCAAATTATTTAAAAGAAGTTAAAAGTGGATACTGTTACTGTCTTATCCTGGTCAAAAATGTGGACTGGATTTTTGCATCTCGGCAGTCCTCTTGCTCCTCTCGTCTCGTCCATCAATCTTGGGTGTGTCGCCTCGCCACTCGCCACTGCCCAGCTGGAAAAAAAAAGGTGATTGATTGGTAAGGTAATTAATATGCATTGTAATGTTTTACAAAGTTTTGGGCAAGGCCCGGCCTGTAATTTTAGATGGAAAATCAAAGGGTATATTGAGAAAGAAAGTGAAAACAAATGCACAAGTGATGGTGTAGTGCAACAAGAACACTTTCCAAGGTGGCATGTATGCATATGCATCATCTCTACTCTAGTTTTTTTTCAGCATTGACCTTCAACAGTAACAGGAGAGAGCAGGGCCACAGTGCTTAGCATTAGCATTAGCACATCCTACGTTAGTCCTTTTTTTTTCTCTCAAAGAGTTGGACAAACGCAAAGCACATTATCCATTCCAAACATAGCATTTTACAGTTTAAGTTAGTAAAATCAATGCACTGCAGTCATCCCACCGCTACACTCTATTCAACTTCTACACAGACATTTGGGTCTGCTGTGGTTGTTGTTGACGTGTTTACCTTTAGGCTTTTCCGTTTTATGCCACTCCTGAAACATCCTCCTAACTTCATCATCATCTCTGATACTTTTACTGACTGACTGAAGATCAGCCTGCAGTATAAGTATAATTTTTATGACACAACAAGAGTAGAAATATAAATATTACTGACTTGAGTCATTCTTTATTGTGTACAGAAAGATAGATTACTACTAGTACACTTTGACATCCCTTTGTGCACAACAAACAACGCAAACACAAAGACCAATAGCTCAGAGTCAGGTGTCCAATGCATGCCATTAATTGTCATCATTCATTACCTGTTCCTTCTCATCTTAAGTTAACGGGCCATCTCTTTCGCCATCATCATGATGGACGGTGCTGTTGTGTCACAGTCATTTGCATTGCGCAGATTGAGTGAGTCCCCTTCCTGTATTGAATTAAAAGCAATGTATCACCAAGATGCAGGAGAAGTACACATTTCTTATTTGCAAGAAGGGGAAAATTAGTGTGTTCTGTAGAAATTTGATTAGTGGCAGTGCACAATTACATAAATTCATGTGCAACAAACACAACAAAATCTACATCATTCAGTCTACGATTCTGCGGCCAATGCATGGCATCAATCATTACCTGTTCCATCTCATCTTGTTAACGGGCCGTCTATTCCGCCATCATCATGATGGACGGTGCTGTTGTGTCACAGTCATTTGCATTGCGCAGATTGAGTGAGTCCCCTTCCTGTATTGAATTAAAAGCAATGTATCACCAAGATGCAGGAGAAGTACACATTTCTTATTTGCAAGAAGGTGAAAATTAGTGTGTTCTGTAGAAAGTTGATTAGTGGCAGTGCACAATTACTTAAATTCATGCGCAACAAACACAACAAAATCTACATCATTCAGTCTGCGATTCTGCGGCCAATGCATGGCAGCCATCAATCATTACCTGTTCCATCTCATCTTGTTAACGGGCCGTCTATTTCGCCATCATCATCATGGACGGTACTGTTGTGTCACAGTCATTTGCATTGCGCAGATTGAGTGAGTCCCCTTCCTGTATTGAATTAAAAGCAATGTATCACCAAGATGCAGGAGAAGTACACATTTCTTATTTGCAAGAAGGGGAAAATTAGTGTGTTCTGTAGAAAGTTGATTAGTGGCAGTGCACAATTACATAAATCCATGCGCAACAAACACAACAAAATCTAAATCATTCAGTCTGCGACTCTGCGTCCAATGCATGGCATCAATCATTACCTGTTCCATCTTATTTTCAGTTAATGGCCAGTCTCTCTCGGCTCTGAAAGGAGGATAGCTATAGTGGTCATCTGATTCATGGTCCACTTGTTTTGGAATGACGAGAAAAGTTTGAATTTGTTGTTACCATCATCCAATCATCATTCATGAGGGAAATGGAATTGAGCAGGAGATTCAGTATGATCGAGCGGAGGAGCTGGATTCGGAGGACTGTACTGTCAAATGGCAGACACCTGAAACTTGTATATTAAATTAGAAGAGTAGAAGACGGTGATAATGGATTTGCGGCGATTCACAAGTTTATAACCAGAACGACAGACACATACTAAAGGGGGAAAAAAAAGGAGGAAGACAGTAAGTGCGAGCCTAATTGTCAGGGAAGTATAGCTCGTCCTCAAACTCTGGGGGTTCTTCCAGTAGTAGGTAATCATCTGACACAATACTTCCGTCACCTGAGCCGCTGTCCTCATCTTCCTCTGTTGATTCATGCATTGTGTAATTCGGTGGTATGAAGTGCTGATTCATTTTGATCATTGTTAACCTCTCCACATTTTTTGGAGATAGACTGGTCCTTCTCAATGTTACAATGGAACCAGCAGCACTGAAAACACATTCGGAAGAGACACTTGTGACAGGGCAAGCCAGATAGCTTATCGCCAGCCTGCTGAGCTGTGGCCATTCAGACCTTTTCCTATACCAATACTGCAATGGGTTTTGATCAACGTACACCTCTGTTGGGTCGTCCAGATAGGCCTGGACCATCTGCTCAATGTTCAGGGTTGCTGATGGTAAGCTTTTGTGCTGTTTTTTCTGTGCATCAGCACTGTGCTTGCAATAGCCCATCTTTACATACCAATCCTGTAATGATGATGATTGTACTCGGCCTAATGATCCAGTTTTTGTTTCTGTAGTCGATAGTGAGGGTGAGTGTTGTGATTGTGAGCCAACCGCACTGCCCTCAGCCGACGAAGTTGCACTTGATTCTGCATGGCCTGCTTCAGTATCAGTACTTGTTGTGGGTTGATGTGGCGGGCTTTTAATTATCAGCCCTTCGTTTTCAAACTTAATGGCTGCTTCAGCTATACAACTTTTGTAGCGGGCAACATCATTGTCGGAAAAAGCAAGGAATAGTCCTAATTTTGCACGTGGATCCAGAATTGTGGCACAAATGTAATGTTCTTGTGACAAAATTTTATTTTGTATCCTTACATTTTCTGATAAGCGCCTGGATAAGCTCTCCACCAAGTCATGGGCTTGCCTTCTGTCCTCTACACCTTTGTAGGATTCAGACACATTATTCAGCTCATGCTCTAGCATTTGCAACAATGGGATAGCTTGGCCCATTGTACAGTCCTCCTTGCTGACTTCACGTGTGAAGACCTCAAAAGGAGACAGCATCTCAGTCAGGCATTTAATTAGGGTCCATTGCTCCCTCTGAAGGGTCATGCCTTTAACACTAGCATCACTGCTTCTGTACCAGACATATTCATGGAGTGACCTGTGCTGTTCGTACAGACGATCAAGCATGTAATACGTTGAGTTCCAACGTGTTGCCACCTCCTGGATGAGTGCCTTGACTGGCATCCTAAATTCACGTTGGATGATCCTCAGCTGCTTCCGAGCTTTAAAAGAATGGCTGAAATGAGTGCATATTCTTCGGCAGATGGCCAGTAAATTGCTGACTATGGGTTCTTTTTTCAGAAAGTCTTGCACTATAAGGTTTATGCAGTGTGCCAAACACGGAACCCTGAAATAGGAACCAAGTTCCATGGCCTTAAGTACATTACTGCCATTGTCTGTGGCAACAAAACCAATACCAAGCCCTCTGGGCCGCAGCCAT
Organism: Triturus cristatus; assembly: GCF_964204655.1. Lineage (NCBI taxonomy): Eukaryota > Metazoa > Chordata > Amphibia > Caudata > Salamandridae > Triturus > Triturus cristatus. Next base: position 887,604,587 of record NC_140583.1, read on the forward strand.
TCCAAAACCTTGGTGCGAAACTCTTCTAAAATGTTTTCAGCCGTATGAGATTTCTCCATGGCGAACATGGCTACAGTTGCATGTTTCCGAGTACCTTCAAAAATCGCAGCTGTGTCAACAACACCTTGTGCAGATAGTTTATCTCTCAACCCCACAAAAGAGATCCAGTGTGCAGTGATGCACATGTAATCTGTGGCTTGGCAACTGCTCCACATGTCTGTTGTCAGGTGGATATTGTGCACAGCACTCTGCTGCAAACCGTGACCAACCAATTCCAGCACATTATGATGTAGTGCCGGAACAGCAATTCTTGCGAAATAGGACCGGCTGGGAACTTTCCATTTCGGGCAGATGGCAGACACAAATTCAAGGAAACCCACCCCTTCCACAAATGAAAAAGGAAGAAGGTGCAGCGCTAACATTTTAGCCAGCTTCGCATTGTACAATCGTGCCGTTGGGTGGTTGCGTTGGAACTGCCCCTCCAACCTAAACATGCTCTCAATGGTAGGCTGGCTTACTTTCCTTAGTGGTGCTGTTTTCATTAACCCACTAAGGCTCAACGACACAGATTGTCTCATTGAGGTACTCGCCGGTCGCCTTGGTGTCTCACCCACACTCTGAGTATGGCTCTTACTGCGGTGCCACTCTGATGTTACTGAGGAGGATGTGGGTGTTACCACTGTAGTGACTGCACTACTGGAGACAGGGCTAGAAATGCCTCCCTGTTCTTCACCTGCCACCACAATAATATCGCTCCCTGATTCTGAATCCTGACCAACTTCAATGGGTTTAGTTTTCCTACTTTCTTTTAACTTAAGTAGGTGATCCTCCCACACGATAGTGTGGTGTATTCTGAGATGATTTCCTTGTCCTCCGGTACCATAGTTTGTACCAAGCTTACCACGCCGAACACCTTGCCGACAAATTGAGCATATAGCAACGTTCTCCTCCTTGGCGCTAACATAAAAGAAGTCCCAAACTGGGGAGGAGAACATTCTGGCACTGCTGGATGTGCCACTTTCAACACCAGATGAACTTGAGGGGGTGCTTGAAAATATGTGACCCTGTCCACCTACACTGTGACTTTTACTACCACTTCCTACTGAGATGGTTGAGCTGGATGTAGGTCCCTGCCGGGCCTTGGAAAATATGGCAGCTGGAGGTAGTGGTGGTGTAACCTGTGTTGGTGATATCCGTGCTACATCCTGCTCAGTAGCAGCCTTTCTGGATAGGGTGAGAATGTCGGTCTCCAATCCCTTTGGGGCGGGAGTAATGTGCGTGATGACTGGCTCGTCTTCATCAACATCATCACCCCCCTCTTCTACATCTACCTCCATAACTCTAAGTTTTTCTGGGACCTTCCTTTTCAGAAGCATTGTCTTGTGGCGTATATCACTCTCAGACCGAGCTGGTGGGACCCAAGTGTCATCACGATCATCAGAAGTGGGGCTTGAAGAAGAAGATGATGGACTAAGCCTCCTTTTCCTTGCTGGTGGTCTGGAAGACAATAGATCTTCTGAAACAGTGGTTTGACTTTGCTCCACTTTGTCTGCAGGAAGCTCGATTTCCTGAAATGCCCCTACGTCAGGAGCAACAACTGGCTGTTGCGGCAGCTGCTGCTGTTCTTGTTGCGGCGGCTGCTGCTGTTCTTGTTGCGGCGGCTGCTGCTGTTCTTGTTGCGGCGGCTGCTGCTGTTCTTGTTGCGGCGGCTGCTGCTGCTGTTCTTGTTGCGGCGGCTGCTGCTGTTCTTGTTGCGGCGGCTGCTGCTGTTCTTGTTGCGGTGGCTGCTGCTGTTCTTGTTGCGGCGGCTGCACACTTATCTGCTGAGTTTGCGCCTGCGTTGAACTTGATTGTACTACTTTGCGTTAATGACATTTCTTCAACATCGCTGCTCGTTAGTAGACTGGCTACCTCTGCGACACTAAAGGCCTTGGGCCTAGGTTGGTGGGGTTGGACCGCTGTGCTGCTCCCAGCTTGGTTCCCGGACAACGCTTTGGTGCCAAAAAAAACATTGGCCGGCACACCACCAGTCGTGGTTAATGGCACTTGCTTTTTCTGTTCCTTCTTCTCACCGGCAGCTTTCTTGGTACTGGACCTGGTACCTTTCTTTGGGGCCATCTTCTTCAGATATCAGGCAGGATGCAGATGCACAACAAGTTCTGGTCTCACGTGGACGTGATGCGCAGCAGGACTTCTGTCTGGCTGGCAGTACAACGGGTAGCCGGGTGATGCTGATGACACCTCCTACTCTGTCTTTTGTGAACCTAAAAGCAAATAAGACAGGAGAAGAACATCAGTGAAATGTTGCATTTGTTGTTGTGGTTCAGTTACTTAGTACTGTACTAGTGCAAACAAAAGATAGTCTAGCCATTTATGACTTTTTTTTTAACTAGAGCTATGTTATACTACTAGTACTGTGTACAGCCACACACTACACTCTCAGGAAGGATAGGAAAGTTAATAATAAACAACAAAATAAAAATTTCATGGAAGTGGGGTGGACCATTGCATTATTTGAGAATCTCAGCATCCATGGAGCTGCTGCTGGCAAAGGGGGTGGATGGATGGAAGCAGTAAGCCAAAGAGCCAATAGGAAAACCATGCAGGCCTATGGCAAAAGCAGGACACTAATAACTCACAGTCCAAACACCAAAAAAGGCCACCACCCACATGGACACACACAAATCACAAACAAGCCGGGGGCCTGGGAAACACCAGGAGCTGACAAAAGGCCTATAAAAGCCAGGTAAAGGATGCCTGCTAAAGCACACTGCTCTGCCTTTTTAATGCAACAAAATGTAAATACGAACATTCACAGGCCCCAAAAAGCTCTGCAGGGTGCATGCATTGCACACCAACACACCAGACACATACAACAAAAGCATGTCTTTAAGACAACCAACATCAGAAAGGCCATCCCAAAAAACACACTTCCCCAACTCAATCCAATGCCATCCATGCCCTAAATGATGTCTAAATTCAACAGATCACACAGAAAACACTTGATTAATAAAGCTGTGGCTACCTGCTCTGATCCTAGTGGATGAAAAAGCAGGCCTGTTGGCAGACAAGGCCAGGCAAGCTTGCAGGCCTAGGCTTCAAAATGGCCACCAGCCACATGGCCAGGCCCAACAACATCACAAAGGCCACCCCCAAAAACACACTTTCCCAACTCAATCCAATGCCATCCATGCCCTACATGATGTCTAAATTCAACAGATCACACAGAAAACCCTTGATTAATAAAGCTGTGGCTACCTGCTCTGATCCTAGTGGATGAAAAAGCAGGCCGTTTGGCAGACAAGGCCAGGCAAGCTTGCAGGCCTAGGCTTCAAAATGGCCACCAGCCACATGGCCAGGCCCAACAACATCACAAAGGCCACCCCCAAAAAACACACTTCACCAACTCAATCCAATGCCATCCATGCCCTAAATGATGTCTAAATTCAACAGATCACATAGGAAACACTTGATCAATAAAGCTGTGGCTACCTGCTCTGATCCTAGTGGATGAAAAAGCAGGCCTGTTGGCAGACAAGGCCAGGCAAGCTTGCAGGCCTAGGCCTCAAAATGGCCACCAGCCACATGGCCAGGCCCAACAACATCACAAAGGCCACCCCCAAAAAACACACTTCCCCAACTCAATCCAATGCCATCCATGCCCTAAATGATGTCTAAATTTAGCAGATCACACAGAAAACACTTGATTAATAAAGCTGTGGCTACCTGCTCTGATCCTAGTGGATGAAAAAGCAGGCCTGTTGGCAGACAAGGCCAGGCAAGCTTGCAGGCCTAGGCCTCAAAATGGCCACCAGCCACATGGCCAGGCCCAACAACATCACAAAGGCCACCCCCAAAAAACACACTTCCCCAACTCAATCCAATGCCATCCATGCCCTAAATGATGTCTAAATTCAGCAGATCACACAGAAAACACTTGATTAATAAAGCTGTGGCTACCTGCTCTGATCCTAGTGGATGAAAAAGCAGGCCTGTTGGCAGACAAGGCCAGGCAAGCATGCAGGCCTAGGCCTCAAAATGGCCACCAGCCACATGGCCAGGCCCAACAACATCACAAAGGCCACCCCCAAAAAACACACTTCCCCAACTCAATCCAATGCCATCCATGCCCTAAATGATGTCTAAATTCAACAGATCACACAGAAAACACTTGATTAATAAAGCTGTGGCTACCTGCTCTGATCCTAGTGGATGAAAAAGCAGGCCTGTTGGCAGACAAGGCCAGGCAAGCTTGCAGGCCTAGGCCTCAAAATGGCCACCAGCCACATGGCCAGGCCCAACAACATCACAAAGGCCACCCCCAAAAAACACACTTCCCCAACTCAATCCAATGCCATCCATGCCCTAAATGATGTCTAAATTCAACAGATCACACAGAAAACACTTGATTAATAAAGCTGTGGCTACCTGCTCTGATCCTAGTGGATGAAAAAGCAGGCCTGTTGGCAGACAAGGCCAGGCAAGCTTGCAGGCCTAGGCTTCAAAATGGCCACCAGCCACATGGCCAGGCCCAACAACATCACAAAGGCCACCCCCAAAAAACACACTTCACCAACTCAATCCAATGCCATCCATGCCCTAAATGATGTCTAAATTCAACAGATCACATAGAAAACACTTGATCAATAAAGCTGTGGCTACCTGCTCTGATCCTAGTGGATGAAAAAGCAGGCCTGTTGGCAGACAAGGCCAGGCAAACTTGCAGGCCTAGGCCTCAAAATGGCCACCAGCCACATGGCCAGGCCCAACAACATCACAAAGGCCACCCCCAAAAAACACACTTCCCCAACTCAATCCAATGCCACCCATGCCCTAAATGATGTCTAAATTCAGCAGATCACACAGAAAACACTTGATTAATAAAGCTGTGGCTACCTGCTCTGATCTAGTGGATGAAAAAGCAGGCCTGTTGGCAGACAAGGCCAGGCAAGCTTGCAGGCCTAGGCCTCAAAATGGCCACCAGCCACATGGCCAGGCCCAACAACATCACAAAGGCCACCCCCAAAAAACACACTTCCCCAACTCAATCCAATGCCATCCATGCCCTAAATGTGCTTGAAAATGAAATACATTCAAAAAACAACAAAAGGAACAGTTGCTTCATCATGCACACACACACCCATGAGGCCATGCCCATGGCTTGCTCGGGCCTACTACTACTACCCACAAAATAAAAAAATTAAAAAAAAGGAATGATGATAATTAATTATCAAAAATAAATTGTAGTTACAACAACTGCAATGCCCACAATCAAACAAACACAAAAACCACTTACTTGTAAAATATCCTATTCCAAAAATCCTGAAATCCAATTGCAATGATGCAGCAGACAAAAAGAGTGATCTTTCCAGCTCCAAATCCAAAGGCAGAATGAGCAGGAGATGGACAAAGCACTGGGAGGAGCCTGCTGGACAGGAACAGGAAGTTGGAGATTCTGTGTCACATCCTCCCTCTCTCCACCTTTTAAAAAAATGACTCCTTGCACAAAAAAGGAAAGCCAAATAACAATGTAAGGAGTTCTTTCCATCCAAAATCAGCATTTGCAGATGGTTTCATGCTGCTAGAGCCGATATTCCTCTCCAAATTGAAAATTTTACGTTGTTGAGTTCTCGAGCTTCACATTACTTCCGCCGGCGTGTCGAAAATGACATGATCGCGTTCTCTTCTTTGTCCGTGTCGTGTTGGATATGACGTGTTCAGGGTCTCTTTCTCCTGTTCGCGTTCGATTACACGTGCCCGCGTCCTCATCCTCTGGCTCGCGATGTAGAATGACATGTTCGAGATCTCAATCTTCTCATACTCGCGCGGTGCATGATCGCGAGAAGAAAGACGTGATTGCGCAACAAATGACGTGATCGCGTGACAAATGACGTTAATGCGGCCGCGAACAGCGCAAAATGGCTACCAAAATCCAACATCTCGTGGAGAGCGCGACCGGGTCAAGAAAACTTGTCGGCGAACGCGGGGTTTCAGGTAAGGCGATGGCACGAACGCGAGAATGTATTTTTTTACAGCGCGAGCAAGAAACAAATTATCGCTAAGCTGCGGAATGCGGAAATGTTGACATTTTCACGCTTTCCGCGGAACGCGAAAATGCCAAAATATCGCAATTTCCGCGAACGGAACGGAATTTTGGCCCAGGCCTAGTTTAGCCTGGCCTATGGGGATGCAGCAAAGATGATGATAAAGAGTGTAGGAGCTGCTCCTGGTGCTTGCTGGTGATGGTGGTGAGCCAAGTTCTGAAAGTGACCTCAGTAATGAGCCCACCTGCTGGTACTACATCTGCTCATCGGCCACGGTTTTGATCTTCACAGTGAGGCTCCCAAACTGGCTGATGCTTGGGGGTTTTGGGGGGGGGGGTCTCACCATTCTATATATATGGAATAGACTGTGGAACGCAGGCATGCTTTTCTGTATTTGAGCTCTCCCGATTGGACGTGTGGCTGACTTCTCATGCTGCCTTGACCGAGTGTCTAGTCTCAGGGGTTGGCAGGTCAGTATGACATCTGCATGCACTGACTGTGTGACCTGACACCCACCAGCACTAGAAGCATCCAGTGGCGGCTCCTCTGTTAAGGCGGAAGAGTGTCGCCCCTCTGAACAGAAGGAAAAATAAAATTGCAACTATCATTATCATCATTTTAGTTGTCCTATTGCAGTCAGTGGCTCTTGGAGCAGGACAGAGCAGGGCTGGCCAGAGCAGGGGGAGGAGTGGTTTTACAATCCCTAAGTGCACACCACTGCTTGGCCGGCCCTCTTGGGTCACCCAAACAGTCTTGCGCACTTTGCACCCACCCCACCAGGCTGCATTTCACTGCCTGTTGAGGAACATGCTCAGCCTCCCATTCCCCGTCTGAGCGCTGAACCACAACGCTCAGACCAACCACATCACTGCATTGCAGCATTATGATTGGTTCAGGGAAGCTTGGGAGCCCGGGCGCTTCCTAATGCAGTCCAAGACTGCAGGAAAAAGGAAGATGACAGAGGACGGAGTAGAGGCAGTGGCTGGCCGTTCCAGGTAAGTGTTTTTTTGTTTTTTTTCGTCGACCCTACCCCCCAACCCCACCAACCCAGGTCCAGTAGCAGGAGTTACTGGAAGCACCAATAGCTAAAGATAAACCATCCTTGCCTGATAAACTGGGCACCCTAGACACATTTACTCATGCACGAAACACCAGAGCTCCAAGATGGCAGAGGCTTTACCTGGGTATGCAGGGGCAATAGTAATCACATACACTGCAGTCATCCTTACTGCTATAACCCAGTTAAGAAACACTCAGGAGGCCATGATTGGTGCCGTTGGAGCAGACGTCAGGCCGCTGCATCACCACCTTCATCAAGCAGTTGACAGAATTACAGAAGTGGATACCTGTGTGTCTTGCCTGGAGTATACGGAAGGGAGATGCAGAAGAATCAATCTAGACTGTCCACAACCTCCAGAGAACTTGCCAAGGGGGTAGAGGATGGTGAAGGGAAGGCTAGGAGGAACAATCTTCTTATTGTGGGATTTTCAGGTGGGCTTTGATGGGCCTAGTCCTGAGACTGGAAGGCTAGTTACGATGGACTTTACATCTGGATTTACTTTTCCAATGCTTTATTGCTGAGCAAGCCCATGGGGCACTTATGCAAAAGCTACCCTTCCAGAGCCCCTGCCCATTCCATGATGCTTGCCTGCTTAATTTATGATGACCGGGATGCTATTCTCTGCTTCGCTCATAATCAAGAATGCTTGCTGTTCAAATACCATAAGATCATGATGTTTCCAGACTACATGAAGCTTGTTAAGCAACAACGGAAGTCCTTCAGATATTGCATGAATTTGGGTGGTTGGTTAAGGGATTTGTGAGCTCTTGGCAACAGCCACAGTCAAGTGAACCAGAAAAAGCCACTAAATTAACCTGTGCTTTGCCCTCTATTAGCTTATCTCAAAATCAGTCAGTCTTAACTTAGAAACAATGTATAAAGTATTTAAGCAGTGCTAAAACAGTAATAAAGAGAAACAAATACACAAAGAAAATCCCACATCAATTTAGAGGCATAGAGTAAATTTGATAACTAAAATGACACCAAAATCACAAAAATTCAATCAGTAGAAATGGAGGTATGCAATTTAACCCCTTCCATGCCCATGACGGAACGGTTCCGTCATGAGCATCGGTTGCGCTGTGCTCATGACGGAACCGTTCCGTCATGGGCCCGCCCGCGCTCGAGCCCTTCAGCACCGCGGGGGAATTCCCGCAGCGCTGAAGGGGTTAAAAGATTTAGATAAAAGTAGTGCCAAATGGTGCAAAGTGCCAACTATGGGTCTCTGGCCATGCTGGACCAGGACAAAGTCACAAGTTCAGGCTGACCACGACGGGTCACAGGCCAGGCACAGGACAAAGTTTGGTCCGCTGGGGATAGTACCTTATGCAAGGTCTTTGTGGCATTAAATTGTGTTGCTTTGTGGCGCTTTGTGCTGGATTTGGTGGACTTTTCAGTTAGGCTAGAATAGTAGCTTTAACCCCACTTACAAGGGCCCAGGACAGGAGGGGTCCCACTTGGAGGGTCAGGTTCAAGATGGTTGGAGCCTTTTCTGTCACTGAGGTTCCGACTAGGAGGCCAGCCAACTAGCCCTTGGAGTCACTCTGGTAGTCCTGGATGCAAACAGAAAATCAGGTCTTAAACAGTAGGGTAGTCCTCTGAGGGCACAAGGCTGACTTCAGGCAGCAGGGAAGTCCTCTGAAGTATACAGCAGGCGAATGACAGCAGGCAGCGCTCTGAGAGATTCTCTAGAGGTCCAGAAGTTAACCTTAAGAGTTAGTCTGAAGGTCCTATTTTCACTCCTGAGGCCCACTTTGAAGTGGAAAAAACTTCCGGAGTTTTCCCCCCACAGACGTGTCTGGAAATTCCACTCTCCCTGCCCTGGTCCCAGTCTGTCTGGGGAGGACAATAGCCTAGTGTAAAGTCAGTGTTGTTAAAGTGCACGTGTGACAAATGACAGCTCCTCCTCTCCCATCAAGTCAGGATGGCCCATTCTGCCAACAGCCAGCCCCTCGATGTGTGGCTGTCTGGGAGGAATATAAACAAGCCCACTGTCAATTATACCTAGTCTTGTGACCCAGGAAAGAGCCTACAGGCACCAAATGGTTAGAACAAGAAAATGCCAACTTTCTAAATGCAAAGCAAGTGTCCCGAACACGAGGCTGCACCCCAATAGTGCGTTAATCATTGAATACCATGGAGCTATTTGGAAGTACCACTTTGGAGACAGCACAATTTTTAACCGCCTTGAGCAGAATCACTTCGTTTGGACTGCATTTATTTATGATTCAGAAGGAAGCAACTTTGCTAACTTATAATGGATTTTACTTTGTTGAAAGTGATTTATTTACCACAAATGATTTTATATGCTTATTCACGTTTTGCTCTTTGCCTTTTGTTTATTTTGATTAGTTGCATTGTCTTTAAACTATTCAAACGTATCTGTTGTAATTTAGTCAGGTTTACTGTTGCTGTTTACAGGACTAGTGCATTATGGGAATGTGAGGCATCGGTCTTTTTTACTAGCAAGCAGATGACATGGCAGGTCACGGGGTTAGTTTTAATTAGTGAATTACAAGGAAAACGTGTGTGTTAGTAAGCTTTAAATAGGGACTTAACTGGCGGGAAGTCACTGACTCCATGAACACGTAGAATGATGGACACACTTTAAATTGCTGGTTACGGTGTAATGAGGTAAATGAATACAGTGTGCTCTTTATGAATGTTAGGTTACACGGTGGGATAAAAAAAATTCTTTGTCAATCTTGTAGCAGTATATTGCACTGGTAGTTCACAGTTACCAGGGGAGATAGATGGAGAGGAATTATGAAAACATCTGGGGATAACACTTTTTCTTTCCAGTATTTTTCTGTTTATTATTTACATGCTTAAAATGCGCAGCTTGGTTGTTTATGCAGTTCTTTCTTATTTGTTTCAGTACCCCTGACGAAAAACTTAAACAGTTCGAAATGCATTGGGTTGAAGTGCCAGTTTATAGGAATGTTGTAAGCACATGTCTATGTTTAAGCTTGAATTGCAGCATCAGACATTTGAAAATGAAAAATAAAACATTCTTGCTCAACATCGCTGTCTCTGGAGTGACTACATGAGCAAAAACATCGATTAATTGATACCTATAAATCTTGGATTACTATGGATTACTTCGGAGTACTTTGGTTAAATGTTAGGTACAATTCCAGAGGAGAGTTTCCTCATTCAAGCAGTGCAGCGGTTGGGGGCGGAACAGTCGCCTTTGTTGACAGTAACTTTCTAAATGCGTCATTTTCAGGATTGTGATTTAAAAGACAGGTTTATTATTAAAGAGAATTTAAAAGTTCAATTCTTTAGAAACCAAACTCAATCAAGCAATCAAACAGGATTTATATAGCACTACTAATCACCCGGTACGGTATCCAGACACTTGCAGGTCCCAAAGGTCTTGGTCGAATGGCCAGGTTTTAAGGGCCCTTCTGAATTCCGGAGGAGAGGCGATGGTCCAGAGCTGCCTGGGAAGGCTGTTCCAAGTCTTTTCTACAATGTAGGAGAAGTAGCATCCTCCACTTCTGCTTCTGTAGATGCAGGGCATGTGGGTAAGTGATCAAGAGGTGGAGCATAGAGTTCTCGATGGTTGGAAGTTCAGGCGATGGCTGATGTAGGTGGGTCCTTTGTTGTGTACTGCTGAGACTCTCCCACCCCCAGAGAAAAGCTGTGCCTATATTATATTATGCAGCACCACCCTCTGTGAGAGCCTGAACTAAGTATTGTTGTAGTATACTGCCCCTTGATTTTATATTGTCCCTAGGTTTGTGGTATTGTTGATATCCTTCATCCCCCTTGTGTTTGTAACATGGCCAAAAGGAAATCCATGGAAGGAGGTGGGGGTAATGTCTCGAAAAAGGGAAAGAAAGCAAAAAAAGTTAACCACGCTGCAGGTAACTGCATTCTAGATAGGATTGATAGGATTGAAGCTATTGTTGACAATTGCCAAGTCATACTAGAGGACTCTAGCTCTGTTTCCTCTAGCACTGGGGTCTTGACAAAAGATTTGCCAACTAGTATCTGCACTCGCAAGATCCCTAGTATGTTTACTAAAGCCAGGGAAGCCCCTCCTAATGCACCGACTTCCCTCACACCTATAGTTCATGATCATGAGCCCTATCAGGAAGACAAACAGGCCACACAGGACCCCATACCAGTCATCGAATCTCCCTCTTCCATTATCCAGCTCGACCTCACTTGCTCTAATAGGTTTGCTATCCTCGAAGACCTAGAGGAGGATACATCTGCATGCCAAGTGGTTGGTTCCTCGCCCTCTGAAGTAGCTCAAACCCCTAGCTCGCATGGGGTCTTGTTGGAACAAAAAATTGACCAGCTATTGTCCGAGATAGTATCCCTGAAGAACATAGTCATGGAACTGAGCAAGAGGGTTTTATTAATTCCTACGCAGTCTACAACGCATAGTAGCCCTGCGGTGTCAACATCACTTGCACCTCTAATTCCCGTCCAAACCGGCTCCTTGCCAATTATTCACAGGGCTAAAGATCTACCTTATGTCACAACCAATTCCACTAGAAAGCCAACTCTGCCCCCCACTAGACGGAGTATACCACCAAATAGGGATACTGTTGTTAATAATCAGAGAACTGATAAAGTTACCACCCCTACTCCACACCTAGCTGTAGGGTCTGGATCCTTGAGACCCAGTAGCCAGAGGTCTGTGCCATGTCCTGGAGACAACACTGCACTTAATCCTACTCTCGCTGGTTCGCTGTCTAACCCAACCGTAGTTTATATGGCTGGGGTACCAAGACTTACTAACAATCAATTTTACGAAAATGCGGATTCCCTTACGAACAAAGCTATACACTGGGTCAGGCATGTCAGGGGCTGTAGGTCCATTATTCGGGAAGACATTACCAAGGCCAGAAGACTGTCTCATTACACTAGCCAATTTGACTGTATTGAGCTTACTCTCTCTAACAGCACCCTGGCCGAGAACTTGGTACTCCTCGAGTACCGTACTTCAGCCCCGGACCATTCCGGTATCCAGATAAGGCGTACTCCGCCTTGGGTCCCAAGTAATGCTCTACCAGTGGGTAGACAGAGGATTCTTAGTAATGACTCCAACTTAAATAGGGTTGATTGACTGGCCCAAAATCCTTCATCCAAGGCTTGTTTTATGGAGCCGGTTACTGTTGTTCCTAATCACATTATCACAGCCCCTGAAAGTTTGTCCCCCCTCTCGTTGCCCTCCCTGCTCTGTGAGATGCCCCCTGTCACTCAGTCCACCACTACACTTGCCAAGCCTACGCCCCTTCTTAATCTTGTGTCATGGAATGTTGCGGGGCTCACCAAAAAGCTTTTGATCCCGGAATGGCATGATTTTATCGGCGCATTCGATGTATGTGCATTTCAAGAGACATGGAGTACAACCCCGCTATATAAATCAGGGTATTCCACTTATTTTTTACCGGCCATAAGCTCAGGGAAAGGTCGCCCTTCGGGGGGACTACATGTGTGGCTAAATATTAAGCACAATTGGCAGGTTCAGTGCCATAATAATGTTTCCCCCGACCTGCTTCATTTGACAATAAAAGGTCCACACGGCGGCCCCACCCTAGATCTCTTTAACATTTACGCCAGAGGTTCTACGGGTGGACAGATCTCTCAGACAGTGGCTGCTCTGGAACATGAACTGACCCATATCGACCGGAACTCCACTATTATCATCTGTGGAGACTTCAACTGCACTTTTGAACCCCTAGCCACAGAAGATTTACTCGGGCTTAGTGATTCAGATCTTACTTGGGGAATTCCGCCCCTGGAGCTCGCTCCGATTAAGAAATGGTCACAAAGGGCCATTCAATTGAATGCACTTACTCAAGAATTTAATCTACGTGCAGTGAACGGCAGATCCATATCTGACAAGGGTGGTGCCTTTACTTTTAACAGGTTAATCTCGCCATCACGCATCGATTATATCCTTGTCGATATCTATTCCTGGGGGCTCATCATAGATATGGTTGTCAAAAACACTATAGATAGCGATCACAACCCACTATGTTTACAAACCAAAGACCTTTGGATGACAATACCTAATGTGGTCAATGAACCCCCCCTAATGGTAACCAAGGATGTATCACTGGCAGGGTGCTGTCGACGCCTTAAATGGCATGGGTTCTCCCAACATGAGGAGAAGCTCGCTTCGATCAAAGAGCTTTTAGCTAGAAAACACACCGAACTCTGCGATGCCAGCACCAAAATGGATGATCCCCACCTCATAGCTTCTGTCTATCTTGACACCATCAGTAAAATAGGGGACTTCTTTATTCTGGGGGAGAAAGCCCGTCCCAAGGTGGACTCCTCGAGGAGCGGAAACCCTTGGTACTCTAAAGGTTGCAAAAGGGCCAGAGCTACCCTGTCCCAAGCCCTAAGGAAACAGGATAGAAATCAAATCAGTAAGGCAAGACAAGACTATTCAAGATCCCTGAAAGACGCCAAACGGGATTGGGAAGAAAATCATTGGCAGGAACTCAAGGAGGCGGCTCTAAATCGGAATTCTACAGCCTTCTGGGACATTTTGAACAGAGCCAAAAGGGCCAAAACAATAAGCATCCCAAATCATATAGCGGAGCTGCAATGGTTCGACCATTTCTCTGCTATATATGAGGGTGATATTGTCTCTGACACATCGGTGGCGGATGATTTGCCACCCATTGTTGAGTTCCAAGCGGAGACTAACTTTGGGACCCACGAAACTATTTTGGCCATCAAAAGTATTGCCCCCGGTAAGGCGGCTGGGCCTGATGGCATACCAGGTGATCTTCTTTTACACAACCCAATTCCCTGGGCCTCATTTATTGCTGTTGTTATGAATGCCATAGCTAAGGGTTCCATAGTACCGGAGTCCTGGAAAGCCGCGGTGGTGGTACCAATTTTTAAAAAAGGCAACAAGGAGGACCCTGCTAACTATAGACCCATCAGTCTAATTGACGTAATACAGAAAGTGGTTGGCAGGGTTCTCCTAATGAGACTGAGATGCTGGATTGAGAATGGGGATGTTTTATCACACTTCCAAGCTGGTTTTAGACAAAAGGTAGGCACAATGGATCAAGTTTTTAGATTTTTTATGATATATTGGAAAACGGTAGTTCTAGGCAAGGGAACCCTATATTTAGCTTTTATTGATTTAAAGTCGGCTTTCGACTTAATTCCCCGCCAATGCTTGTGGCAGGTTTTATTTCAATTAGGTGTTCCCTATGAGATTCTTGCCTTTTTAAAGCTTTTACATGAAAATAATCATGCCAATATTAGATGGGGGGCCCAGGGCCAGCTTACAGGGAGTGTCGCGGTGAATAGGGGGGTACGCCAGGGCTGCGTGCTGGCTCCCACCCTGTTTTCTCTATACATTAACGGGGTGGTGGACTTCCTCAGAGAGGTCCCTGCCGACGCGCCAGTCCTGGCTGGCGAAAAGATCCCCACCCTCCTGTTCGCCGACGACACTCTCCTGATTTCAAAATCCCCGGCTGGCCTACAAAGAAACCTAGACAGATTTGCCTCCTTTTGCAAATCCTATGGGCTCATTATTAATACTGAAAAAACTAAACTAATGGTTATAAACCCTCCGAGACGTTTTAGCTATACTTTTACTCTTGAAGGCACTCCCCTAGACATTGTAGATTCTTTTGATTATCTAGGGATACGTATTGCAAAAGGGATGAAGTGGAGTGCACATCTGACTAAGATGCTTCTGTGCCACAAGAGGGTTTCCGGTGCCATTATAAGAGAACAACATCTCTCTACTAGTCGACCTGTGGCACCGGCTCTTGTGGTATATGAGGCTCAGGCACTGTCTAGCTCTATGTATGGGGCTGAAATCTGGGGCCATGAAAACATTCACGATTTGGTTGTCTCGGAGAACAAATTTATGAGGAACCTCATCTCTGTCCCAACATCATCCCCCCTAAAACCTTTGCTCCATGACCTGGGGAGACACTCTATTCAGGACATTGCACGTCTACGACCCCTATTATTCTGGGCAAGACTGCAGAGGACCCCTGAACTTGCTAAATATGCAGCAGGTTTAAATGATCTCTTATTAGCAGACACTGGGCGGAGGTTAAAATGGTTCACTCACATAAAGCAAACACTGAAATTTATTGGCTATGAAGACTCCTGGGTTTCCCAGGTACCCCCTCCGAAACAGGATCTTAAGGAAGCTTATTGGAGTTGGGTAAATACAAGAGATCTGAATAATCCCAAATTGGGGAAGCTGAGTGAGGCCTTCTTCGAACATAAGCCCTTTTGTAAACTGGAGCCATACCTTGACTTCATCCAGTCCCCACTGGACAGATCCCTGTATGTACGTTTCAGATTAGGGTCCCTCCCCCTTAATTGTGTGACTGCTGGCTGGAAGGGATCCTTACCTTCATCTGCTGGTTGTCCGAGCTGCACAGCACCTAGTGAGTCTACTCCTCACTTCTTATTTGCTTGCTACCATTATCGAAGGCCAAGAGCCAAATGGTTACGTCCGATCTGTAGAATGTTGGGATGCCGTGACTATCGTACTGTGCTACGCATTCTGCAGACTGATACCTCGTCCCTTACTATTGTCTGCGGCATTGCCAAGTACTTGGGCTGTGCTTGGCTATTGCGTAAGAAAAAAATTTCAGCGCAACTGCATTGATCCATTTTTGTGATCGACCACTATCTGCACTTTAACGAACTTTAAGTCACTAAGCACTTTGTCTCTGTTTCCTATATGCTGTTTTTAACCGTTTTTATAACTTTTTAAGATGTTCACGATCATTGTTGTTGTTTTTATGTCTATCTTGATCCTTTTATATTATTGTATGTTGTGCTTTTATGATATTTTATATCGAATAAAGCTTTACCTACCTTTGTTGTGTAGCACCTTGTGAGCACAGACCAGCAGCTTGAATTGGCATCTCTTCTGAATGGGGAGCCAGTGGAGTTGCTTAAGGTGGGGTGTGATGTGGGTTAATCAGGGGAGGTCAAGGACGAGTCTGGCTGCAGCATTCAGTATGGTTTGGAGCATCTGTAGAAGGTGTGTAGTGATTCCCACATAGAGAGTGTTGCCACAGTCCAGTCGGCTGGTGATGAGTACCTGTTCCGCGGTGTGTCCCGAGTGAAGGGGTAGCCACTTGAAGATCTAACGTAGCATGTGCAGAGTGAGGAAGTAGGTGGAGGAGACAGCATTGATCTGTGATTTCATGTAGAGCTTGTTGTTGGTGACAAATTCTGAGGTTTCTGGCATGGTCAGCCGATGTGGGTGCGGTCCCAAGGTCTGCGGTCCACCAGGAGTCATTCCAGGGGTTGCCAAAGATCTTTACTTCTGTCTTGTCTGTTTTCAGCTACAGGCAGTTGTTCTTCATCTATTTGGCGCTGTTTGTCATGCAACTGTGGAAGTTGGTCCTTGTAGTGGTGGGGTCGTCTGTGAGGGAGAAGATGAGTTGGGAGTCATCTGCATATGATAATATGTTGAAACTGTGTGCTCTGATGATGTTGGTCAGTGGGGTCATGTAAACATTGAAGAGAGTAGGGCTGAGGGATGAGCTCTGGGGGACTCTGCAGGTGATATCCATGGGTTTGGAGGTGAAAGGTTGTAGGCGGACCCACTGTGCTCTTACGTGAGAAAGGATGTGATCCATCTGAGTGCGTCCCCTTGGATGCCAATGTGGTAGAGTCTTTCGATGAGCATGTAGTGGGAAACAGTGTTGAAAGCTGCTGAGAGGTCGAGAAGGATTAGCTCAGCTGTTTCTCCTTGGTCAAGGAGAGTCTGTATGTCATCAGTGGCTACTTGAAGATCTTACGTAGCATGTGCAGAGTGAGGAAGTAGGTGGAGGAGACAGCATTGATCTGTGATTTCATGTAGAGCTTGTTGTTGGTGACAAATTCTGAGGTTTCTGGCATGGTCAGCCGATGTGGGTGCGGTCCCAAGGTCTGCGGTCCACCAGGAGTCATTCCAGGGGTTGCCAAAGATCTTTACTTCTGTCTTGTCTGTTTTCAGCTACAGGCAGTTGTTCTTATCTATTTGGCGCTGTTTGTCATGCAACTGTGGAAGTTGGTCCTTGTAGTGATGGGGTCCTCTGTGAGGGAGAAGATGAGTTGGGTGTCATCTGCATATGATAATATGTTGAAACTGTGTGCTCTGATGATATTGGTCAATGGAGTCATGTTAACGTTGAAGAGAGTAGGGCTGAGGGATGAGCTCTGGGGGACTCTGCAGGTGATATTCATGGGTTTGGAGGTGAAAGGTTGTAGGCGGACCTTCTGTGTTCTTACGTGAGAAAGGATGTGATCCATCTGAGTGTGTCCCCTTGGATGCCGATGTGGTAGAGTCTTTCGATGAGCAGGTAGTGGGAAACAGTGTTGAAAGCTGCTGAGAGGTCGAGGACAGTCCGTATGTCATCAGTGGCTACGATCAGGGCAGTCTCGAGTAGCCGGTTTTGCTTCAGGTAGGTTGTGAGTTGCCTGTTGATATATGGGAATGGGAGCAAGGAGATCGGCCGGTAATTTTTGAGTTTGCTTGGGTCTGCTGAGGGTTTTTTGAGCAGCTGTCTGACTTCAGCGTGTTTCCAGGCTTTGGAAAGTGCCGCGGTGGTGATAGATATGTTGAGCAGGATGGTGAGTACATAGCGATCCATGTGTTTCTGGGGATGAAGATGTGGCGTGTGTGTGTGTCGGTGGTAGGTCCTGAGTGGTTTGAAAATACTCCCAATAAAACGTTATCACTTCTTAGATGTAATAAGGTAGTCCAATGTTATCCTAAGGGTGAGATAGACCTTGCAATAGTAAATAACAAATGTAAGAATTTTTCACAACCAGGACCTACAAAATCTACAAGTACATGTCCAGCATTTTAAATACACTGGGCCCTCTCCTATGTGTGCAATTCTCTCTAGCTTAATTACTGCAAAATTACTTGTAAATATGCATAACTATGTGAGAAGCGTAATCCAGTGTTCTGCACTATTTTCTTAGTTAATTTTTGCTACAGGACACAAAAAGTAGTAGCCAGCAGCAGCTCACTCTTGTTGTTCCTGTGCTCCTGCTCTATGATATTTCTCCAAAATTACTCTTAATTACTCAAGCTGGCACATTGGCGTAGTTTCAGTAATTTCACATCACAAGAGTACTAACTTCGATTTCCCTGGCCTAACTAAAATTTAGCCCAGGGCTATTGTTTAGGGCCTAGTCTAGGAGTGAATTCTTTGAATTCAAATGTAAGGTTTAGAATTGGCGAAAGATTTATTTTGCCAGATTAAAATGGCAGCTTAAAACTGTATACACAGCTTACACTGGCAGGCCTGAGACATGTTTTAAAAGGCTACTTAAGTGGGTGGCCCAATCAGTGCTTTAAGCCCTCAGAGCTTCCCGAACCGCCTAAACAGTGCCCCGTAATAGTAGCCAATCCCACTTTGCACACCAGGGTAGATCGGTGGCTCCAGCTGATCCGGTTTATCACAGAAATGATTGAAGGAGCAAGACGGACGGCAATGGTGTGGTGGTGGAATGAGCATAGGGTAGACCTGAACTGCTACACCTATTGTCATCATAAAAGGGACGCCATCCCTTTGTTGTTTTGCTGCAGCTGCATGCCTTGCTGATCCTCCCTCTTCTGTGTCATGCAGCAATCCTTGCATGATCTGACTGCAACTCAGGGTGCAACAGTATGGGTGGCCATCCATCTAGCCTGCCCCCTCTCTCTTCTTTTCTTTTCTTTTGTTTAGTTGGTATATGAACCACCAGCTGCCCAGTTGGTGCTGTTGTACCTTCTGTTCTGTGACAGATGCTTCAGGTTCAAGATGTTTAGGATGGGTGGAACAGGGAAATGTTGCTTGTTTTTTTGTTCTCAGACATCATGCGCTTCTCTTCTTATTGTTGAATCCTATACGTATGCCTTTTCTGGTACCAATGATCCACCATGAAGCTTTAGGATTTGCACTTATGTCCAATGTGTGACTCCCAACATGGAGCTGGTATTGATCTACTGTACCTGATAACCTGGAACCTTAATGGTTTACTTAATAAGGGTAAAAGAGTTCATGCTGATATATTATTCCTTCAAGAAACACACCTTTTGGTTAATAGGGTACTCTTTCTCACCAGACAGGGATTTGTCCAGGTGTTTCACTCTGGGTTTGTGAGGTGATCCAGGGGAGCTGCTATACTGATACGAAGTCATGTTTCCTTCCAGGCAACACAGCAGTGGGTTGATAAATGGGGAAGATATGTGGCAGTCATGGGGCTCCTACAGGAAACACCTTTGACATGCGTCAATGTCTATGCACCAGGTTCGTACGTGCCTGGTGCTGGAATTAGCTGAAGGTCCCATGGTGTTTTGGGGGCACTGGAATGAGGTTATGGAAAAGTCCTATGAGAGGATGTGGAATTCTGAAGGATCTCTGTGACATCCTTCATTTACGGCACAATTTATAGAAACCCTGCGGCTCTCCAATGTATGGTGCACTTTTCACTTGCACAATCAGAGTTTCACTTTTTAATCTGGGGCTCATGTTATATTTTCATGTCTAGATTACACACTAGTTTGTGGGTGAATGGATTCTTGATCTGAGTCTCTCTGGTCTTTCCTCGGTAGGGCTTTGTCTCAATTTTGAAATTTGTAGACCTGTGTTGAAATAAAGACTTAGTATGTGGTTTCTTCAAGATAAGAAATGCAGAGCCCATATAGGGGAGTCAATAGGTTCCTACTTTGATCATAACAGAGGTTCCATTGACTTGCCCGGTGTCCTTTGGGAAGTCTTTAAGGCAACCTTGAGAGGAAACATTATCAATTTCCAACCAGGACTCAAATGCAGGGGCCATTGCTTGGTTACTGGAAGCTCACATCATAGATGTAGAGTTGCAATAGCTTAACAGCCTGATAATGAAGTTTATTATTATTATTATTTTTTTTTTGCAGAGTTTTATATAGCGCAAACTTGACTCGAATCCAATCGGGTATCAGAGCGCCTTACATAGCACCAGTTACGTTACATGAGGACACACATTCATTTTTTGTTAGGCACCGGGAGATTAAGTGATTTGCCCAGAATCACAGGATGTTCAGCGTCATTACCGAGACTCGAACCCAGTTCCCCAGGTCCGAGCGCCCTAAGAAGAATTTAATACTCAGATGATGCCGCGACAGCCAGTGACAGATGAGGCTGAGACAGTCTGAGCTGTGTCCCAACGCTACATCTAGAAATGGAGGGATAAATCAAGTGCAAAGGTTCCATCATCTATATCAAAACATAGAATACCACACCCCATTCCCACATATCTCTGCTCCAGGAAGTTTTCCATCTACTAGGGACAAAGCAATAGCCCAGAAATTTGTGTGTTATTATGCTGACCTATATTCCCAAACAGACAATGATATCCATACGTCCTTAATGGAGTTTGTGACTGATCTACCATTCAGGAAGCTACTAGAGGCAGAAAAGATGTCCCTAGAAGGAGATCTTATTGTGGCTATCTCTGGCGGCCTAAGGCTGTTTGCAATCAGACAAACTTGCAGACTACCTTGAAGGCATTCTTAAAGAGAGCAAGGAGACAAAATGTTTGCCCACCGACTAGCGAACAGCAGATATTTTGGTGATCCCAAAACCTGGACACCCACCGGATCTATCCTTCCGCCCTATCTCCCTCCTAAATATAGAAGTCAAGATTATTTCTAAGTCACTAGCCGACAGGCTGGTCACAGTGATGCCCTTATTGGTCCCATAGGGCAAATTGAAGTTCATGCCCCAACGAGCCATTAGACATAACTTACATCAATTGTATAATGCCCTGGCTGATAGACTACAACGTCCAGAGGTGGTCCTACTGGTGGATATCGAAAAGGTGTTTGACTCGATGAGATGGAATTACCTGTTCACACATCTTCTACTGCTTTGCTGTGGACCTAACTTTACTGCCTATGTATACAGTCCTGTTGGCAAAGGTTTGAGTGGGCCATGATACGTCATATCCCTTCCCCATACAGAGGGGGAAGAGACAAGGTTGTTTATTATCACCCCTCCATTTCGCCATTGCTATTGAGCGGCTGGCGAAATGGCTGTGGATTGATGCTTAAGTGAAAGGATTCAACTGGGATGACGGCATTTCAGATGAGGAGGCTTTCTATGCAGGCAATTTCGGGAATTTTTTGGCACACCCGAGACATCGGGCCTTCCAAATCTTTAGCATTTTTGGTCAAGTTACAGCCCTACATACTAACATGGCTAAATAGCCTGTCTTCCCTGCTCATACACACATTCAAGCCTTTGGCTGGACCCGTGATCATCAGGTGTCCACGCAAAGATTGATATATTTGGGAGATCTTAATCACACCAGACAAGACTGCAGCACGGGAGCATAACATCTAACCATTGTTTAATAAAGTGACCCCCTATCAGTATCGCTCTGCTGCAGGTATGCCATTTTTAAAATGGTATTGCTGCCCCATTTTCTTTATCAATTGCAAAATTTCCCATTTGTGCTACCATGCTACTTCTTTACCAAATTTGACTCTATCTTGAGGGACTTCTTGTGGATTCAGGGCTTTTTTTTGCAGATAGCTCTGATGAAGTATTTTAAATCTACTTATGATGTGGTGGGGATAGCCGCCACGTACATCGTGTCCCATTATAAGGCTTCTCACTTATTGTTTATAAATGAATGGTGGTTTAATACCCAGGGAGACTCCTCATATGCTTCGGGGGAGTGAGTACTGAGCAAAGTGTCTGTACATCATATGCCATATGGCGGTAGACTGGATATGTTACTCCCCTCTCCGATCAAATTGACATTCATGATTTGGTAGGACACCTTGAAAAAGTTAGGTTTGAATGGTTGGCGAACTAAACAAATGCCACTCTGATTAGGAATGTCACTACCAAATGTCACTACACTATGGGGGTTCCAGAGAGGGGTGTTATAGGGATCTCCAGCCTCGAGGAAGTGATGGCAGATACGCTCCACAAATCCTCCCAAGCTCTCCAGTTTTAATACAACTACACCGTAGTAAATTTTTTCATTACCTATAATTTAGACATGTAATAATGCTGTACGTCTCAGGGCTGGAGGACCTCCCAGAGTTCAATCTCTTGGAGGAGAAATTACTGAACTTTATTGCTCCTTAATCAATAATATGATGGATTTGACAAGGTGCTCCTGGCATGGGAAAGAAACCTGGGCCATGTGTGGATGAGGACTGGGGAGAAGATCAGTCATCCCCCAAGTGAATTGGAGAAACTTTTCAAGTTCCACCTCATTCGACTAAAGCTCTTTCATAGCGTAAACCTTCTTATTCAACTAAAGTACCTCCATAGGGTATACCTCCCAGGACATAGGCTGTGGACGATGGGTGTAGTGGTATCCCCCTCTTGCCTTCACTGCTCTGTGCAAGACGGGGATTTCTTGCCTACCACATGGAGTTGTAGGGTCCTAACCCTGTTTGAGTTCTCTGCTTGGTTGGTCGCTGCAGCCTGGCCAAACCATTACAGAGTCAAGGGTCATTTACAGCAACCATGCAAAATAAAATGAAGTCAGTTCAATCACCGATTCATGTTCTTCAAGGAACCTCATCAAGTGCATGCCAACTTAGCTTTGCCACTGCTGCTGACATGGGACTGTTATCTCTCAACTACACCATCTGTGCTCAGTCTGTAATTGTGAGTCAGTTCCCGTTGCTGCTTCAGTCCTAGGAAGGCGCAAGACAATGATACTGCAACTTCATTTTATTTAGGACATCCGCCCTGTTGCCCAATGGCACTGCTGAGTTGCTTTCCACTTACAAGAAGCCATTGAGAAAGAGCTTGAAACATGATATCATTGAACGCTCCACTTTTCCTACGCCATGTGTTTTGCCCATAGTTGTGGTGCCAAGAAAGGACAGAGGAGGTGCAGTGCACATCTGCGTTGATATGCAACTGGCCAACAAACCAATCGAGAGAGAAAGACATGCTGGTTCCCACATCACAAGCATGATTATGCTGCTGAACAAAGCCAAAGTCTTCACCCGTCTTGACCTGAGCAAAGGATACCATGAACTCGAGCCGGAAGAGTGCTGTAGGTACATTGCTACTTTTTTTACATGTTGATTTGTTCAGATACAATGGATTGAGTTTTGGCGTATCTTCAGCTGCAGAGATATTTCAGGATGTCATCCACTGAGTAATTCAACCTGTCACACATGCTTTCAGTTGCAGTGATGACATACCGGTATTTATGACAACACAAAAGGGGCATGACACAGCCCTTACACAAGTCTGCCAATTACTTGCTGATGCAGGTCTCACTTTGAATGCGGCAAAGCGTGAGTTTCACGAAGCCAAACTCAAATTCTTTGAGCACATATTCTCTGATGGGGAACGACTCCTGACCCAGATAAAGTGCAAGCATTGTCATCTACTTGCCCCCCACAAGATGCAACCATACTGTGATCCTTCTTATGCATGGCTAGTTATTGCATTTGTGATGTTGCTACAGTGAGTGCCCCATTTAGAGACTTAACAAAGCAAAATCTCCCATCCCAGTGGTCTCCTGAATGTGACTAAAGTTTTAAAGACATAAAACTTGTGATTCAGAATGCAACTTAAATGGCCTACTGACTCCAAGTTACATACTGAGATCACGGTAGAAGTGAGCCCAGTGTGGCTGGAGGCCAACACAATGGCCATTCGAATGCCCAGAAACACATTGTAGCCTATGCCAGTAGAAGGCTGCCTGAAACAGAATGTGCCTACCCTCAGTCAGAGAAGGAGAGTCTGCAAAGATTTTAATGTGTTTTTATATGGGAAACATTTGACTATCATTACTGACCACTAGGCATTGCTCACTTTCTTTGGAAACCGAAAAATAAGACACCCCTCATATTGAGAGGTGGGAGTTGTGACTGTAAGAGTATGACTATGTGATTGTAGACAAGTCGGGGAAAGATCAAAATGCTGCTGATAACTTTTCACGAGTACCACTACATCGCCAGAGTTCAATGTCTACAGCGGCTGAAGAGTATCTCAACTTCATTGTAAGACCCAGCACGCTAGCAGCTCTAGCTATTGAACAAATTATTATCACTACAAATGCATAAAAGGACATGCTCATAGACATCGTTACAACGCAACCTTGGAAGAAAAGTGTTTGACCCTTTACTGATGATGTTGAATTTCAAAAATATATCAGATGAGCTATCCGTCACCTGACAAGGTATCATTCTGAGAGGTTCGAGAATCATCATACCTGCTAGCCTGAGACAGCAAATCATTGAACTGGCCCATGAAGGACATTGTGGCATTGTACCACCAAAAGAGTCCAAAGAGACCATTGTGGTTCCCTCACCTAGATGAAGGAGTTGAGAAAGAGCTGAAACCGTGCCACCTTTGTAACTGTTTATTCCCCAAGGTGAAGCAGCATCCATTGACAAAGTCTGACCTTTCTGCACATGCCTGGGAGGGAGTTGCAGCTGAGTTTTTTGGAACTCTTGCAAATGGACATCATCTCATGGCAGTCATTGATGAATATTTGCGTTTTCCTTTGGTGGAAGTCTTGTCATTGACAACCCATAATAATATCTTCGAACAGCTTGATAACATCTTTGCAGTGTGGAGCATCCCTGCTATTCTCAAATCTGACAATGGCCGACATTTCAATAGCAAAGAATTCAAGGAGTTTCTTGTTCGACTCAATGTCAAACATCAAAAGAGTACACCTCTCAGGTCCCTAGTCAATGGTGTTGATGAACAATTCATGGGCAACCTCAAGAAGGTAACTCAGCAAGCATCAATAGAGGTAATCGATCTCAACCAAGCCATGTGTCAAGCACCTACATGCTTCTCGATCAACTACTCACTCCACAACTGGTGAGAGTCCTGCCATCTTGTTGTTTGGGAGAGCCATCAGAACATAACTACCACAATGGACATCGGACCGATAGATGAATGCCTATGAGGTTTGTGTCACAGGTTCTTCTCGAAAGTGCAAAATGGAAACATATGCTGATCAGCACTGAATTGCCCAGGAAGCAGCATCGGAAAATGGGACCTGGTACTGGTCAAACGGAAAAGGAAGCAAAAAACACACAATCCATTTGATGTCAACCCTTTGAGGGTTGCAGCGTGCAAAGGACACATGGTGACAGCGAATCGTCCCGGAAAGTCCATCACACAGAACTGGTCACCAAGTAAACACCTAACTTGATGTTTATAAGCTCTTGCTATCACTGGTGAGGCGACCCCACCTACCTGTTGGAATCAAACATCCGAACCAATGCCATTGGTGCTTGATCAAGGTGCCTCCCTACTATCTCATACCAACCGATCTGGCCGACCAGTGCGATTGCCTCGACGACTCAAGAGGAACTATAATGCCTATGCTGTCTGTACTTTTTATTTAACAAAGGGGGAGATGTAGTGTCTTGAGATTATGTGCTCTAGGACCCTTGCAATTTTGGGCAGACTCTAAATAGGAATTACATAATCTGCTGGGAGGTGTTAAGGTGTGGTTATAAAGGTTATGACCCAATGTGAGCAGTGTGTGGTTGTATGTTGAAAATAAAGAAGTAAATTGCAGAGCTCCATGTGTAGCATATTTCATTTGCATGTTCCCGGGCTGGGGAGGACACTACAATGATGACATGATTCAACTTGAGTTTTCTGTTAATTATCCTCTAAGAGAATCCGCGAAGAATCACAGGTCATCCATTGTCATCTACAAACTATGGATCTATACATTTGCTTTGTCTTTTCCCTCACCCCCATGCTACATCTAGTGTAGCCTCTAAATATGTCATCCATTATATGTTTGCAGTAAAGAGGTGGGTTGGGATTCATGTCACTTTTGTTTCTTACACAAGAAATTAGTGGTTGTGTTGTTTTGTACCTTGACAGCTATGCTAACTGTTGCATTAAAAGAAAGTTCAGTGTCATCTGAACTACAACACTACTGCTTAAAGCAAATGTCTGCTTTATTTTTGTAACTTTAGAGGTAGAAATGTAAACTATAGCCAAAGACTATGTTCTGTGTGACATGAGGGAGAGCAGAAACTGCAGTGCCGCAAGCAAATGGCCATAGAAATTCTACTGTATGTGCATTTAAACGTTATGTTCTGTGTCATTTAAGTGTTAGAGCTGCTGTGTGACGGTTTGAGACTGTGACACATCGCTGAGGTCTGAAACCTGTGTTTGTCACAGTAGCTTAGCGAAGGTAACATTGGCCCTTACGCAAGAAAGGAAAACTTACTCCCCTTAGCCACAGACGCTGGGCCCAATTCACAAAAGTAATCTGAGACAAAATCCTAACTTTATGACTTTCAGTATTCACAGAAGGCATTTAGGGGTACTAAAGTTAACTGAAACAAAATCCAAACTTTACGACTAGGATTTTGTCTCAGTTAAATTTGAGATTGTCTTAAGTTTAATTTAGGACCAAAATTTAAGATTAACTGAGACAAAATCCTAACTGTAGTACTCCTAAATGCCTTCTGTGAATACCGAAAGTCATAAAGTTAGGATTTTGTCTCAGATTACTTATGTGAATCGGGCCCTAAGTTATTAAAAGCAGCCTTAATTGGGGCGTAGTGGGCCCTTTACACCTTTGAGCTCAGTGCCACTACACCTGCTCCTATTATGACAACTATGTCTGCGGTTTATCATTGCTGTTTCTCCAGAATGATGACTGTAGGATCCCATCCGTGTTCTGAATCTTTCAACTCTGTGTAGCAGGAGAGATGATCAGGCTGTTTATTGTCAGTGTTACATAGGGTGGTCAATTCATTGTATTGCATGGCAGAACCTGTGTTTTCAGTCCTGAACCTTTCTGTGACAATTTAAGACAATCTGATTATTATAGTCGTGCTTTACTTTCATTAAACTAAATAGATCAATATATTTGTTAGAACACATGTGTAAATACAAAAACATTTATATTCGGCCATACTTTTATGGCCACAAATACCTCATTCACGACTGGCAGGAATTCACAAAGAAATTTCAAGTAGGTAAAAATGCATTAACTAGTGCAGATTTCTCTGCCACATGTGTAGAGAATTTCTTAGCAGTAAATCCCACTCATGGAGGGAAGTTGTGGTTGTTCCAATGCATGGTTTGCCCTTGAAGATTTTGAACATTCTCAAACTCCAATACAAATTCTTCCTACTATGAAAGTGGCTGAAGGTTTACTCCTGCAAAAGGCTAGAGTGCCTCTGCTTCCATGATGGGAAGGGGAATGAATCTTCCCTCAGATTATCTTGATTGTAGGGGAAAAGTTTGACACAAGGGGAACAGGTTTCTTCCAACAGAAAGAAGAGCATTGGCAATGTCATTGGGTCTGGCATTGACTGCCAGCCTTTAGGCATTCTCAATGCTTGTTTTTTATTGTCATGGTTTTTGCAAAGCTTTATTGTTGGGGATGCTGGTTTTCCATAATTAGTCTAAAAATATTTTCTAAAAGTTAAAAGATTTTTTATCTCAAAAAGAACACATCACAATAGTAGTCCATGGTACTCAAGGGAACTACTTTGTGTGTGGATGTGCTTCGTGTGAAAGGCCACAATGCAGTCAATCATAGTCAAACTAGCCAATGGTTGAAGTCGGCTTAACGAATGTCCCATGTTGTGTGCTGTAGTGGGTGGATGAAAAATGTGAATGACACAATAACAGACCAATGGACGAAGAGGACTGGCTGAATCCCCCTAACGGTGTGTTTACTATACATATAATTTTAATAAAATCAAAACGTCTTGACTAACTACATACCTAAAAATTTACATTTGGACAGGAATTCTAACCCCCCCCCCCCCCGCTATGCATTTCTGGTCTAGGTAGAATTCCATCTCTTGGTGGATGTCAATATATTCCTTGGAAGCCTGCCACTGGCACACCTCTCCAGGCACACTATTGGAAATGTTTGAGAATTGAAAAAGAAACATATAAATACATAAAGAAGGAGATGTAAATCTCCACCCACATTTTTCCCTATTTTCCCTGAAATACAGCCATAGTGTCCAGAGGGCACAGATTGAGGTGGCTACATAGACAGACGCTTTATGGTTAGCGCTGCTCATTTACTATCCTATAGTTGAAGTTTTCTAAGTTTTGAGAGGGATAGCTTAGAGCAGGTGTGATGCTAGAACAGGTACATATAGAGTGCAGTTTAGTAGATAATCTAAATCTAGTGCCTGGAGAGGAGTTCAGGCATCGTCTGGGGTTGTTTGTATTTGGCTGGCTGATATACTGAGTGAGGCTTAGACCTGTTAATTTTTGTGTCACCATATTTCAACAAATGACCCCCAAGACACCTCCCAAACGTTTGTTTGTTCAAAAATATGCTTTCTATGATATCAGAACCTCACTTTTAAAAATGTTTTGTACCTCCCAGATGTAGGTAGTTTATTTGCATTTGTACTTTAATTCCAAGGTATTAAATTAATTATTAGTTGAACTGGAAAGTTTGAGTGGTTTTGCCAACAAAACTGGGGGTCAAAGAATCGCGTGGATGGTTACCGGCTGCCGTGGATGGGTGGATGCACTTCAGTAGGGCACCAATTTGTTTAGAAAGTGCCCTGTCTCAACATATTTTGCTTATTGTACGTATAATAAATTTACATTACACTTCATCACTATTCGTGTTCTTGCTTCTCCTGTTGGCTTGCCTATAGAACAGATGCATAATGAATATTCTTAAGTTACACTGTATTTTCGTTCTTGATGAATGATGTAAATTGTTGAAGCTTGTGCTGACTGAAGATGAGGAAAAAACAAAAGGTAACCCTGCACTGTCAAACTACGTCTGCTCTGAAGTGTCATAAGCTCAATTCTTCTTAGAGTCCAATTCTTCTGTTTACGATACATTATTAGCCTAGTATATGATTAGATTTATACATAATTGTAAACTCGTTTGAATGTATCCCCTCCTAATTATTCGAAATGGTCAACTACCCAGTATAATTTGTTAGCAGATGCCAGCTGGCAGATTTTTTGATCCTCAACAATCTCCAATGTGACAACAATGAGTTAACCAGATTGTTGTTTCAAAGCATATCAATGAGCCATGAATTGAGCTAAATGGATCACACAAAACATTTGCATTCCTGTAGAATTGCTTAACACCCTCTTGTTGCTATGTACAAATAACTGGCAAAGAGGTAGTTTAAAAAACAATATCTAGGCAATAGTACTGTGCTGTGAAGTGATATGTAGTTGTGAAGTTAATTAAAATCAATCCTTAAACCATTAGGGGGAGCCAGAAGTACATGCGTTCACTCCACTTCCAAGCTAACTCATATTCAAATATCATAAGAGAGAGAACCTGTACAATATGTTAATCATATGTTATCTCCCTAATCAAAGAAGTGGTTCCCCTATTATTTGTAAAAGAACCCTCACCCACTAGATATTCTAGTGGCATGCTTCATCATAGGCTTCCCACCCAGTAAAACCAATATATCTGAGTGTGCTTCAACATGTAAGTTATAGCGGAGCAAGTTATTTTCCAAGGGATCTTATGTTTTAAATTTACCTGCAGGTATCCCTTCTTAAATTTAATTTTTTCTTTGTGGGACCGTTTGGTAATTTTAACACCAGCACAGTTTGATGTGAATGGAGATGTTATGAGCTCCCACATCAATATCTAGGTCTATATGTTTCAGCCATATATTAAATGCCACTTAGGGTCAAATGGCTTTAGTCAGGACCAGCAATTTATTGAAAGCCCTAACATAGTAATATAGCTGGTGTAGAACACAAATGTGTGCACCCGTGACCAATTTGCACTGTATAATGCTATTTTTCTTATTTCTTTCGGTCTTGAGTCCCTCATCACAAGCTATAGTCCTGTTAGGGAGTATGTTCTTAGTGATGCATCCCCTCAAAGAGCCTTAGAGTCAAGCGGACCCTATTGTCACACTTTCATTAAGTGCTCTCATCTGCAGAGGACCTCTAAAGTGTTACCATGCAGAGCTTAGAAGACACTGGTATTTACTGGTCTAAAAAATACAGAAACAAAAAATAAATAATTCCCATTACAACCCTTGTAAGCACATACAGAAGGATTCTAAAAATGTAACCGTTGCTGCAAAGGCTTGATTTCCAGACAAAGTGAGATTGTCACTTTACACATTTGAATGTCAAGCATGCAGAAAAAAGGTAGCAGTAATTTTTGGTGTGATGAGGACAGTTAAGGACATAGAAATACAGTATGAGGATCGTCAACTTATGAACCACATAACCTGCAGCATCAGAAAATTGAATCTAAAGTTTTCTAGGAGTTTCTAAATTCAGCACTAGGCATATTAGGAAATTTAAATCTCGCAAGGAGTATCTAAATTCAGCAGCAGGCATATTAAGAAATCTAAATCTCATGAAATAAAGTTTCATTTTCTTAATCTTTGGGGTGGTGAACTTTCTGTATTGCTTGAGGACAGTATTGGAGAAAATAACAAAATGACACATTTAATGGCTTTATAATACTATGCAATCTTCATAAAAGTAATATTCAACTCTTGTACTGTCCCTCTACCCCATGTGGAATGTTTCAGTGATTGGCTAAATGTAAAGACTTACAGCTGATGTCAAACCCTCACCCCAACAAATACACAATTTTTACGATTTCCTTTCGAATAGTGTAGTCCTCCATTATTTCTTGTGTTTTACTCACCATTTTCTAATGTGTTTTGTTTACGCTGATCAGTTCAAAAATTCAAAAAAGTGCTAAAAAAAGAAAATGATTTTCAGATGAAGAAGTTTTCATAATCATAAATATTGTAAAACGTTAGCTTGGGGGTTCCAAAGATTCAGGTAGGCTCCAGAAGACAGTTATCAATTGATGCTCTCTAATCAGTGTTGAATGTTGGTGTTTCTCCAACATGAAGAGACCAAATTGTTTAAATTTTAATTGTTGCTACTTTAAGAAATTCCTTAAGCTGATACAATTAACCATATGCGCTAGTTTTTGTTAGCCAAATTCTAATTTAGTATGTGGTTGAGGAATGTAATTTTGAAATGTTATTATTTTATTTTAATGTCAAAAGCACAACAGTAATTTGTATGAAAAAGGCTTCACCTATTTAGCATGATGGTTTGTGAACATTTTAGATGTAACTTTACAATTTGCACAGCAATCTTCCCTGCTTTTATATTTCATTGTTTTGCCAGCATTAAAACTGGAGTTTTGATCAGGGGAACGTTTGTTTTAGAAGGGGGAGGGATGTTGTAGGGGTCATATTTTGCAGTAGCTTTAGCTTTTTTATTAGTCTGTAATGGCGGCGGCATGATTCTTTTGCATTTGGCTTCACACTCTAGTTTTTTTTTTGAGAGACGCTTCTACCATGTTGACGGCACTTGAGGCTACGTTATTTAATGCGGGCTGCAGTGCGGTCGTGCCATGGGTTCTTGCTGCAGCTCTCGTGATTTCTTAGCAGTGCCTTGCTCTCCTCCCATTTAGGGCGATAGTAACTGCCCCACTAAAGTTATGTTGGGGGAGGCACAATTAAACCATGTTTGACAAATGTTCACTCCTTCAGAAACATGCACTAGTTATGCATGATCTTCTTAGGGATGAGAATCCTGATGAGGTATTCCTCACTGAGACTTGAATGAATACTTCCTTCAATCCGGTGATTAATTTGGCGAAGCCTGATGAGTACAAAATGTTGAAATTGGATCGGTCCTCAGGAAGGGGCAGAGGTATAGCATCATTTTTAAGGAAGCTTATTCCTATTTTTATTCTGTGGCCACGTTAATTTCTAATGTAGAAGGATTAGAATTCTGCCTCTCACTAAATGCTCAACAATCAGTAGAGGTCTTTTTATATATAGGCCACCTGCATAGGCTGGGCCCTTTTTTAATTCACTTAATGAAGTGGTATTGCAGGTCTCATTGGTACACTCAATGTATCATTCTTGTAGATTGTATTATCCATTGGAATCTTGCAATCAATAAATGCTACCTCCACCTTACAGGACATTATGTCTCCTCTGGGATTTTCTCAATGGGTTGTGAAGTCCACTCATGGTGGGGGACATATAATAGATTTAGTGCTTTCCAAATTTGACCTGTTGTTGTCGGGCCCCATTCCTTTAGTCTGGACAGATCACTACTGGATCCAGTTTAACTGTTCTTTTTCCAGTCCGGCCTTTAGGACCCTTTTGTTCCGACCTTTCTCCAAAAGCACAAGTGATAATCTGCGGGCAAGTTTGAAAATTACCACTCCATCCCTTTCAAGTTTCAATGACTCAGACACAATGGAATATGACAATTGGCTGCACACCTCTGTGGAGGAACTTTCCCCTCTCCCCATTTACCCTTCCAGTAGGAAAAATATCTCTAATGCCCGGTTCTCTGATACTCTTAAACAAGAGAAAAAGCTATGTAAAAAGGCACTATGGGCATGGAGAAACAATTATAGTTTTGAATAAAAAAAGATACAATATAGCTTTGAAGAAATTCACAAAGAGAAAGTATTATGAGGGGGTGTATAGAAGAAGCAGCAAATAAATCCAGAGAAATCTTTAAGATTGCGAAGGATTTTGCCAATCCTGTGGGATAGCCATAGAAGCAAGGCCCCATCTGCGGATTGGTGTGAGCAACTCACACAATATTTTTATAACAAAGTTTAAGATATACAAAATAGCATCCCCATAGTTCTTTATCTGAACGTGATTGTTGGAAGTACAGTTCAGATGGCTACACTGATTTCTTGTGGCCTCTTAGAGTTTAACACTATTTCTCTAGAAGACTTTAGGACAGCGATCTTAACTTTTTAATTTTGGTTCTCTTAGCCCCTTCAGTGCCCGCCCCTTTCCCCGCCCAGTGCCGGCCGTTGCATTAGCGGGCGGGGTCTATGACGAGCTGGACTCGTCATGGGCACAGCGCCACCGCGGCCCATGACGAGTCCAGCTCGTCGTGGGCACTGAAGGGGTTAATGATCCCTGTCCTTGTACCAATCTGGCTCTAGGTGTAGATAATATCAACCTCATCCTAAATGCGGTGCTGAGCAAGCCTCTCCCCACTGCTACGGCGCCTTCATGTTAGAAGAGAGCCAAAATTGTTCCTCTACTAAAAAAGCCTAGTGTGGATCAGAATGTCATATGCAACTATGGGCCATCTTTCCTCCTTCGGGCACCTGCCAAACTAGCTGAAAAATCCAGCCAATCTAGATTCGGACATCGGCATAGTACAGAGACTGCCTTGGTTGAGGTCTCGGATCTCATAAGATGTACCATTGATGAGGGCGGCAGGGCAGCTCTGGTATTGTTGGACCTGTCTGCAGCATTCAATTCGGTCCCACATGCCAGACTGCTCGCACGATTTCTTGAGATTATTCCTTATGCAGATGGCACCCAGATTTTCTTTGCTTTTATCGAATGGGTTTCCATCGATTCGGATGCTATTCAACCCCGTCCTGCTTTCAATGGATGACTTGCAACCATCTGAAGTATACACAGAGAAGACAGAGGTGCTCGAATTTGGACATAATTTTGTTTTAAACTGTGAAGTCCACTGGCCTACAAGGGTACCCCCATCAGACACCCAAGCTGTTGTTGAAAAAAGTTAGGGATCAAATTTGGCAGTAAAATGTCATTTCATAATCTATTTATCTCGTTGGTTGGCGTTTTGCTGTGGCATCCTGTGCATGGTAAAACTCTTTTGCGGTTTCTGCCATCTCCAACTAAGATTTCCTGTGATATTGGCCCAGTTGATGTCCAGCTTGGACTACAAGAAAACAAATGTGAGAGCAACCATTCGAGACACAGGGAACTGGGTTAAAGCAACCAACACAAATGATATGTCCCCCTTGTAACTCTTATTCTATTACTTAATTCTCCCAACTCTTACTTCACACACACTCACATACAATCAACCCAACCTGTAAGTACTGTTTTGGGCAAAAAATATCTCCTCCTTTATTATTAAAATGTTTTCAAATACAACAGTAAAATCTATTTAAAACCCAAAAATTCATAGTCTATTATACAGGAGAAATCACAAAGAGTTTATGTTCTGTTGAATCATTAATGCATATACATGGTAATCCTTTTCCTTCAATAAGATGTTTACTCTGCTGATGCTTAGTTTTGCATTATAAACAGAGAGCCTTGCATTACTTTGTTCCTAGTGCAAGTGTATTCATGGACAGCACTATTCCGATAATAACTTTAACTGTGACTCTCCGCAAGAACCATTAAAAACAATGCAGATAATGATAAAAGCAATACAGTAAAAACGAGTTGTCAACTCAGCGTTTTGGTGGACTTGTGTTGATTGACACCACCTTCTTCAGGACAAGCTTATTTTAGAAAACACAATATTGTCCACTGTCGGATTTATTCTATGGACCATATGGGTGTCTCCCCAAAGTTTGGGTGATAAATCACTTCCAGTGGGTTTAAATCACTAGGAGATTGGTTGGCCGGTAGTTCCTCTCTTTAATTCCTATATTCCTTTATTTCAATCTTTTTATATCCGCTCATTCCATTAGTCAATGAGCTTTTGTAGTCTTAATCCCTTTAGAATAGGGTTGTAAGGGCACCATTAGTTGCTACACCCTTAGAAATAGTCAAACTTTTGAAGTACCATTTAGTATTCCTCATCCACAGTATTGCGTCTATGTTCTCTCTTCTAACTCGATTGCGAGTCACCCACTTAATGCATTATACGCAGGCCTGCCAAAATATCTTCAGAATAGACTCCAGACCGTTCCGATTGTGACAGCACAGCTGGTTCTGGGTCTTCCGAGATGGGAACACATTTCCTGTCACTTGCAGTCTGCACTGGCTTCCCATGGAAAAATGTATTGTTTTTAAATCAGCTCTTTTACTGCATAGAGCTCTCCATCAGTCTAGACCACACTATCTTTTGGTAAGGATTGCCTTTTACAGCCCTGAGAGAGTCTTACGCTCATCTGGTAATCATCTGTCCAAGGTATCTAGGGTTTATCTGGTTACAGCGGGCATTTGCTCCTTTTCCTTCCTGGGCCCTGTAGCTCCCTCTTGACTTGCGTCAAACAAAGGCTGAAGCTGTTTTTAAGAAAAAGCTCAGGACCTGGTTTTTTTCTCAGTAATTACCATCTGCTTCTTCTTCTCAGACCGTATAGCGCCAGGACACTCTTGAGTAGCCGTTCGCTCTATAAATAATCTCAATATCACTATCATAGCTCACAGCACTATCAATAAGCAAATGAGAGAGATTTTAACACTACTTTCTTGAAGAATTGGCTGAGCAAATGGGCTGAGCAAGTTAAATGCTAGTTTCAGTTAACTGTATGTTACAGAAATGGCTTGAATGGCTAACCAATTTTTTTGTTTAGCCCATGCTAAAGAATCTGAACATTGTATGCTAAGAGTATAATAATAGTTAATCAAATCAATATATCTATGGAAAGACCTAATTTGTGTTCTCATTTGTGTTCAAAATGTTTCCATTCAAAGGCAATATTCTAAGTCTTCTCAATGTTAATTTATAAGTAGTTCTCTGCTGCATAGGCTTCAAATCCCTTTAAAAGTTGCTACAATGATATAGGAGTCTAAGGGATCAGTGCTATCATTCTACTTAAAAAAACATAAGATATGCAATATGCTTCCAGATTCACGATTATTGCATCTAAAGCATGTCCCAAGTCAGCAGTATACGAGGAAAGTAACAATGGTGTCAGCACACAACTTTATTTCACCCCAGGGTAGGTTGGAAATGTTAGCGCCAATCGTATCTTTACATAGGTTTGTATATCCAATAAAATATAGCATATATAATAATGCTGGATTATTTCCCCATTGATTTATCAGAAACCTCAAATTTTTAGTATGAAATTGCTTAAAAGTGTCTAAAAAGTCAATGAAACATGTAAACTGTGATTCCACCTCGGTTGGTCTAGTTTTGCAGTTTTGTAACTACAAGGTCAAAATAGTATCCATTAGAGAGTGACCTAACTTGGATCGAGTATGCTCTAATGGTAAAGGTCCCATAGTGTCCATCTAAACTTGCAGTTCATCTAAGATGAGTCTTGAAATAAATGTAGAATCAGAGTTAAAAAAGAAAATTAACCAGACGTTGATGGGGTGAATGATATATCCTTTCTTAGCACTAAGGTATAACAAAGAACCCCATCAAGTCTTACATATCTTTAGGTTGCAAAGGATTTTTACGAAGAGGGAACAAAAATTGGCCCCCCAAAATATTGCTTTGTCTTAAGGAGAACCATTGTTACATATCAGGTCCAGGGTCCATAGTGGCCTTAAATGCACCCAATTATGTGGAAATTCACTAGTCTGAAAAAGTTATTGATACGTGCATCATATGGTCAACACATAAACCAAAAAATCCAGACACCGATTGGCATACCATTGAAATCTTTTTTCATAGCTATGCAAATCTGGAACACACTTCCAGAATTATTTGAAGAAGTGTGATCAAAATAAGTATAAGATCTGACTTAGGATCAATAAAGTTTCTTTTTACTTGCCATGTGTGTTTTTATAACAACTTTTAAGCTTATGAATGGCTAACCTCGATTTCTCTAGAAGCACATATATCCAATAACCTAAAACACATGGGGCCCGATTCACAAAGGTAAACTGAGACGAAAGTGTAGCTTTACGACTTTCGGTATTCACAAAGGGCATTTACGAGTAGCAAAGTTAGACTTTTGTCTCATTTAAACTTAAGTTGTGGTCCTAAGTTTAATTGAGACCAAAACTGAGACAAAAATTTAACTGTACTACTCATAAATGCCCTTTGTGAATATCGAAAGTCGTAAAGTTAGACTTTTGTCTCAGTTTACCTTTGTGAATCGGGCCCCCGATATTTCATTTTATATAAGAAAACTATTCAGGATTAATTCGACCATTAGTAGTGTCATAATGAGTTTCATTTACAGATGTAATAGAACAATTGGCAAGTTATTTACTCCTGATATTCCAAGTAAATTGGCAAAAATATATCCCCGAAATTCTAACAATGAACTTTGCTTAGGTGCCAAAATTATTAAGCTTGAACAACAATTGCTGTTTATTGAAGAAATCTATGAAGACAACTTTAATTCCATGTCCAACAACTGGTAAATACCGTCCATTTTACACAGTGTATTCAAGAACATTCATTAGAATTCCTAAATTAAATCTTGCATTTGATGCAACTGATCATTTCAAGGTGATAGATTACTTTAACATCGAAGTAGTAGCTAACTAAACAGCAAATTGCAAAGGTATAGTCAAGAACCACTGCATCTGTATGTAAACTAAACCGGAGTATCAGCCCTAGTGTGGCCATTAACAATTATTAAGTTATACCTGTATACACATAGTAAGCAAGTCAGTTGCATTACAATAGATAAAATCTGCCACAATTCATTCATGATTTGCTTTGTCCTCATTTGCCTTCAGATGTGGTTCACATACTAACGAGGGTGCCCTTGGCCATCTGAATTCGCTTCTGCTGAATGCGTCCTTGTAGGGGGATTCCTATGATCCAGACCTTTTCAACACTTTTAGCTTAGTCCCCGGACTTCTACTGTTTAATTGTCTGTCCAGAAAGTCAGATAGCTGGACTACAGATCCTCTGTTTTACAACTTGGGTAGGACGCCAGGTCCATTTTACACATCTTGTCCATTGTTTTCAGTCATTCAAGGATTGTAGGGGTTACACCTTAACCATTTTGCACAGATCTTCCTGATAGCAATGAGCATCAAGTAAAATAATAGCCTCTAAAAAGATTAAGGGATGCATGTATCAAGCTGAATGTCAGTGCCAAAGTCATCAGTAAATGCTTGCCACAGCATTCAGAGATAGAATTTCTAATTCAATGGCACTTACGTTGTTCCAATAGTTCTCTAACACTGGGCAGCTCAAAAACATGAGAAAATCATTGCCACTTTTCTTTCAACACATTTGACATCCAGTTGAGTCTCCTTTGGTAAAATGTGCCAATTATTCCGGTGTCATATAAATCCTGTGTAGAGTGCAAAAATGGTTCTTCTTTAGGATAGCAGATTTCACATTGGATTAAAGGAGATTCAAAGATACTTGCCATAAGTATGGTTGCTTGGGTGTTGGTAGGTATCTTTTCCAGGGATGCTCCGGGATCTTCATATTTTTGTCATCAGTGTTTGTTAGCTCCTAGTACCAGCTTGATACCTCCTTTATGAATTGTTTTGGGTCCTGCACTCTCTCCTTGTACTGCCAAACCTCCTTCAAGCTCCAGATGTGGGTGGACTACCAGAACGCTAATTGAAGGTATTTGAACCTAGAGAAAGTGCCATTAATTGCCTCCCTGATGGTCTCCCAGGAAATACGTTTCAGCCCTTCGGACAGCTATAAACAGACTGTTAAGTCAGATATCAGTAATGTTGAGCTAATCTTATCATCAAAAAAGTGGTGGTCCCGGGTGAATTTCAAATTAGTACATATGTTGAATAATAATCAATGTATAGCACCTTTCTTATGTTGTTCCAAGTTACTAAATAGGCTCTAAGCCCTTTCAGATGCACCCACTTAAAAAAAGTGTGAGTCTCCGACTATCCGTAAGAAATTTTCCCACCCAAGATTGCATAAAATGCAGAAATATAGACCCCCCTCTGCAGTTGTCCCCAGAGCTTGAAAGTAGGGATCCACAGTACTTAAACTGAAAGGAGTAGGAGTACATCTGAACATCAGGGATTGCTAAGCCACCTTTATCTAATCTTCTACTCAGTTTTCCACGCTGGTCTTGGGCCTTTTGAGCCCCAAATGAAACTTTCAAGACTTCCCTGTATCTTAACTATAGAATCCTTTGGAAAGGACAGTGGGATATTGTCAAGAAGAAAAGTTAGATTTGGTGAAGTAGACATTTTTACTAGGTTCATCCTGCAGTAGATAGTCTATGGCAAATTCTCCCATTTGCCAAGTAATATGTTTATTTCTTTCATTGGTCAGCCCAGGTGAACCTTGGGAATTTCCCCTAGTTTTGTAGGACATTTATGCGTAGATATCTAAGCTTGGATTGAGTCTGTAGCCTTATATCATTTAAATTCCAGACCACTATCTCTGCCTTAGATTTACGAATAAAAAATACAGTGATTACATCCAAAATTACCTGCAATTTCCTCCATCCCGGGTAGGGTTTTCCTAGGGTCACTGGTCTACACTATATTGTCAATGGCGATCTGTGTGAGAGTGTTCCTCCCCTTGCAGACCTGAGTGGTGGTGCAAGCCCAACTCCAGCGAAGTAAATGCTCTGAATAGAGAGCCGGGGTGAATGTATGCATTCACTCTGACGCACTCAAAGGGGGCTGCTTGGGGGCTTAATAAAATATATTTACCCCAGTGCTTTAAATGGAAAAAAATAAGTGCAGGTACCCACCTGAGATGTGGACTAGGGGGAGGGGTGGCAGGGCTATGGGGGCGGGGCTATGGGCAGTGCTGATGGACGGGGCCAGAGGCACACATTTAATTTGATTGAGGTTTAATTGGTGTGCAGAAATGCACACTGCAGACAACACTCACTCATACAAGAACATGCACAGGGACATAGAAGCACTTGTGCTTGGAGACAGGGAATTTAGTTCATGTGTTTTAGAAACGCATATTCGCTGGG
The DNA here is from genome assembly GCF_964204655.1 of Triturus cristatus. Taxonomy (NCBI): domain Eukaryota; kingdom Metazoa; phylum Chordata; class Amphibia; order Caudata; family Salamandridae; genus Triturus; species Triturus cristatus. Next base: position 887,644,199 of record NC_140583.1, read on the forward strand.
GTCCACATTACTAAACCTTAATCGCCCTCTCCCCCCGCTGTGCTACAATGTCACGATCACCACCTTCCTTCTCGATCTGGCTCCAATCAAGTGCTGCCCTACTCTGCTATGCCATTACAAAAATGGGGTAACCCAAGGGAAAAAGGACCTGGGTGGATTAATGGTACCAAAAACAGTGGTCCTTAACCAATGATTAATAAATCTGAGACATAATAGTTCGCTTAGTCAATTAATTCGCTAATCATGAGCCTAAACGAAATTTTCTTTAAGAACAAAGGCTCGCAATATTCAATAAGAAATTCAATCCAACAAAGGACAACATCCAAAACACTGAGAGCTGGTATACATACGGTTTTTTTTTAGCAATTTTTGCAATATTCATAGGACAGAACAGGGTTGCTCCAAGAAGAGACGTGCATCAAAGGAAAGTGATTGAAAAGTGCGTGAATAGGACAAGGAATGGAAGATACATAGTAGTAGGAGTATTTAATCAATTTCAGGCAAAGAGGATCGGTTGTAATTCACCGTCCAGAAGCCAAGTAACCTGGTCACATTCATTGGATACAAAATTCGTATAATTCAGAAAATGACCCCATTGATGGTCTTGCACGAGAGACTGAAAATGTGTCCCAGGTAGTAAAGGGTGGGCGTCGACGTTTCGACCCGTCTTGATGGCCTTGGGAATTTTAAGCCTTGGCCTTGCGGGTCTTCATCAGGACCAAAGAGGGGGCAACCTGACTGGAAGGTGATCTTAACTGAACCACCTGAAACATTAAAATAAGGGGGTGTGAGGAGGTTGTCCTGATTAAAACCATTTAAAAATATATGGTATGTTAGAATTGTTCACATACCTAGTGGATTAATTCCACTGGGAGAATTGCCGGAGTGGAGGGCTTGCTATGACAGATCAGGTAATTCGTGTCTAATTGAAGGAATAATAAGATAAATTCAAAATTGGACAAAGTCATAAACCAAAACAGTTGATCCAAAAACATCGTGAGAATTGCTATGATAGCCAAGAGCTAAGTGGAACTGATAGGGCTGTGGCTATCTTGCAGGCCCTTAATGAACAGTAAAAAACCCAAAAGCATCTTACCGCTTCAAGAAACTGATAGCGATGTATCCGCTGTCTGTTCAGGGATAGCCGATGCGCAGAATTCAATCAAGGCTAAAAACAAGGAAGGGGCATAATTACTTAAAGCTACGTCTGAGTAAGTGAATAATCTACAATGCGTAGATATTGGCAATGGAATAGCTTACCATGCGAACACAAAGGATGTGCAGGAAAAAACCCGGGAGCGTCCGTCTCCGTTCAAGCCCCAGCGCAGTGTGAGCTCGTCCGCGGCTCCGTGCGGTTACCAAGGTAACCGTATGTGAGTTTATGACGAAAGACTCGGAAATAGTAAAAGGACTAGTGTAATTGTTTTAGTCCCGATCGAATCAACATAAAAAACCCAATGTTACAGGGCGGGGGGGGTGTTAAATCGCATGTCTGAGGTGTAGGGAGCGTACAGTCCTCCTCATCCACTCGATACCGGAGCGTAAGTCTCCGTACTTGATCAAAGTGAAAAACGAGAGCCCAAGTGTTTGCTGTGTTGTTGCTATTGGCAACCGTATACAAGTCTATAAGCAGTGTGGAAAGACTAGTGTACATTGAGGGGTTCCCATAGTTACACGAAATAGGGAAAGAGATCAAATTGGAACATGATGAAGTCAATCAACATATTTGAAAACTTATGAGGCACAGTAGGGATACTTCAATACCTTACAGACACTGCATAGAACAACAATTTCAGTTCACAGATCATGTATCCACAACTATTGACAATACAAAAAACAATAATATAAATTCACAAAACATGTGTCCACACGTATTGACAAATTATAAAACACAATTATAAAACACAATTATACAGTAATGTAATTCTACAGTAAACGGGTGTCCAGATGAAAGTCACCCCCTATTCCAATTCAATACATGGTGCTGATTAAAGATCCCTTTAACCGCAGATTGAGTTGGGGCTGACGGGGAGGAGATACACTCTATCTTTGATTCATAGTAGAAACTTGTTTGTTGGTTTCTTCAAGTTCGTTCAAACCCCTGGTGACAGTGTCCAAAGAATGAATCCATCTATACTCCCGCTTATTCAGTATTTCAGTAAAGTCACCACCTCTTGGGTTAGGTTTAACTTTTTCCAAAACCCACCATCTCAGGCTGTCTGCTGTATGTTCAAAATTGGTGAAGTGCTCTACCAGCGGGGCACCAGGTGTCTTGCATCGGATACGGCTACAGTGTTGCAGTATCCGGCACTTAACCTTCTGGATGGTTTGACCCACGTATAGAAAGTTACATGGGCAGGTGATAACATAAATCACTCCAGATGTGTTACAGTTGCTGTGCTCCCTTAGTGTGTAGGTGTGGTTGTTATGTGTGAACTCTTTGATGGTTCTGGTTAGAGCGCATGCTTTGCATGAGCCACATTGGTAGTGACCCATGACCGGGGTGCCCCATAGGGTAATCTGTCCTACCGTCTGACTAGTAGGTAGTAGAGATTTGATCAGGTAATCTCTAATATTTTTACCTTTTCTGAAAGCGTGAAGTGGAGTGGGCATGTTACCTAATTCGTCAGCCACTAGATGCCAGTGCTGGTTGATGGCCTTCTTGATGGCATTACTTTTGGTGTTGAACGTGGTTACACAAACCAACCGTTCCTCTTGGATCTTATCTTTAATTTTGGGTGTTAGCAAGAGTTCCCTGTGGTTATGCCATGCACGTTTCCGCGCTTTTTTCAGAAGCCTGATTGGGTAGCCACGGTCTATCAATCTGGACAATAAACCTGCGGACTCTTCCAGGAAATTCTCTTTTTTTGAACAATTTCGCCGAATCCGTAAAAACTGTCCAAAAGGTAAGTTATCACGTAGGTTGCGGGGATGGTGGCTTGAGTAACGTAGTAGTGTATTTCTTTCGCTACTTTTCCTAAATAGTGTAGTGTATAGTTTACCTGATTCTGGGTCTGATTTGATTGTGATGTCAAGGAAATCAATTTTTTCTCTACTGTAGTTCATCGTGAATTGGATATCAGTTGAACATGTGTTCAACCAAAGATGGAATTTTTTGAGATCCTCTTCCTCACCTCGCCAAACGAATATAATATCGTCGATGTATCGACGCCATAGTTCTATACACTCACGATATTGGTTTACCTGGTTGAGGACATATTGATGTTCAAACTCACTCATGTAAATGATGGCCAGATTTGGGGCAAAGCTGGCCCCCATCGCCACGCCTTTAGTCTGTACGTAAAATTGACCCAAGAAGGTGAAATAATTTTGGGTCATGGCAATTTTAAGTAATGACACAATGAATTCTGTGGGAACCAAGTGTGGTGCAGGTCTGGCATTCAGTACTAATTCAATGCATTGGAGGGCTGCCAACTGTGGGATGTTAGTATAAAGGGCAGTTATGTCCATAGTAACTAATAAGTGAGTGTCCGGGTCATATGGATATTCATCCAAGAGTTGTATAGTTTGCATGGTATCCCTTAAGTAGGTGGGAGTCTGTTCCGCGATGGGTTTTAGAAATACATCGATGTATTTACATAGAGGTTCTAGGATTGAGCCACAGCCAGACACGATTGGCCTCCCTGGGGGATTTTGCATCCGTTTATGTATTTTGGGGAGGGTATAGATAGTGGGTAGTCTGGGATGTTTATTATTCAAGTAGTCATGTTCTAGTTTGTTAATGTAACCTTTCTCCAGAGCAGTACCAGTAAGGTTCCTTATAGTCTTACTTATGTCCTGGGTGGGGTCTCTACGTAATTTCAGGTAGTTCCCATCTATAGCCAGCTGGGAGTCGATCTCTCTTTTGTAGTCCTCTGTGTTCTGTATAACAATGGCACCACCCTTATCAGCGGGTTTAATCACGATATGGGGATTGTTTTTTAATGTGTCCAGGGCTGCGCGTTCTTGTTTACTTATGTTATATTGGACATACTGTCTGTTAGTTAGTATATTGTCCACATCCCTCATAACCACCTGTTCGAAAGCCAGAAGTTTATGTGGCATCAGAGACGAAGGGGGATTGAATTTAGATGGTGGTCGTAGTCCACTAGCAGAGAAGGTGGGGTTGCTAGGGGTTTTTTGGAAATGATATTTTAGACGCAGCTTGCGAAAGAATTGATGCAATTCAATCTTTAAGTTAAAATTGTTAGGCATGTTGGTCGGGACAAATGACAAACCCTTTTCCAGGATCCCTTGTTCATTGGGTGCCAAGGTATAATTTGACAGGTTGATAACAGGGTTGTCTGGTTTGTAGATTACCATCTGTAATGTTGCCTGCGCGTTTGGATCTCCCCATGTGTTTCCTGTTGGAAGTGTGCCTGTCTCCTTGTCTGGCCTCTCCCTTGATTCCATGTCTGTCCTCTGTTCCCCCTGGGTCTCCCCCAGGGGCGACCACGTCCTCGCTGGCCCCACCATGGTTCCTCTGGTAAAAAAGAGGAAGGGGGCTGTTGGTTTGACTGGTTTAAACCCCCAGTGGGAGTGGCTGTACTAGGTCCTGGACGTTCAGAATCGCTCCCTGAGCTGCTGCCAAAAGAGGAGCCTGAGAAGGTAGTATACCTTCTAAAACCACTCCTACCTCTACTGGAAAAGGTACCCTGTTGTTCCCTTATGTAGTAACCTTCCTGTAAATATGGGTAAGTGATCTTCTTGTCATAGAATTTGATATCTCTAGTCACTTTGTCTAGTTTTGTTGCCAGTGTGTATGTATCAAAGTCCTGGATGGTGCGTTCTAATCTCTCTAATGCCTCTTTGGCATTAACTAGAGCCCTATCTTCAATAATTTCTTTTTTTAGGTCAGAGATTTCCTTAATCAGGCGTTGTACCTCTTCCACTGCTGTCTCTATACCAAGCACCATCCAGTGCCTTGAACAGTTGTTAGACACAAAACTAAAATTCTCTTTAAACTTAGGATTATCAAGAAAGATAGCTGGTTCGTTTCTTACTTGTAATCCCACCGGGATGACATTAGATTGGAGATACTGAGCCAAAGTATGACCATGTAATCTTGTCCTGATCAATTTCTTCTCAAGTCGTTCTAGCTTAGACACTTTTTCGTTAAGGGTTAAATCTATACTCGTGGTGGTACCACCTAAGAAGGTGTTACCTCCTTGTAGCTGTAATAGTTTCTCAATATAGTCCTCGCTATATGACAGTGTTTCCCTCTCTGACATAGTAGAACTACTTGTATAAAAAATTTTTGGTCTGTATAATGACAACAGTGTGGGGAAAACAATAAAGGCCACAAAAATTTGAACAATTCAAAAACACACAAACAATGAACAATTAAACAATTAAACCCTCGCAGGACTTGCCTGCACAAAGGTGGCCATTACAAAAATGGGGTAACCCAAGGGAAAAAGGACCTGGGTGGATTAATGGTACCAAAAACAGTGGTCCTTAACCAATGATTAATAAATCTGAGACATAATAGTTCGCTTAGTCAATGAATTCGCTAATCATGAGCCTAAACGAAATTTTCTTTAAGAACAAAGGCTCGCAATATTCAATAAGTAATTCAATCCAACAAAGGACAACATCCAAAACACTGAGAGCTGGTATACATACGTTTTATTTTTAGCAATTTTTGCAATATTCATAGGACAGAACAGGGTTGCTCCAAGAAGAAACGTGCATCAAAGGAAAGTGATTGAAAAGTGCGTGAATAGGACAAGGAATGGAAGATACATAGTAGTAGGAGTATTTAATCAATTTCAGGCAAAGAGGATCGGTTGTAATTCACCGTCCAGAAGCCAAGTAACCTGGTCACATTCATTGGATACAAAATTCGTATAATTCAGAAAATGACCCCATTGATGGTCTTGCACGAGAGACTGAAAATGTGTCCCAGGTAGTAAAGGGTGGGCATCGACGTTTCGACCCGTCTTGATGGCCTTGGGAATTTTAAGCCTTGGCCTCGCGGGTCTTCATCAGGACCAAAGAGGGGGCAACCTGACTGGAAGGTGATCTTAACTGAACCACCTGAAACATTAAAATAAGGGGGTGTGAGGAGGTTGTCCTGATTAAAACCATTTAAAAATATATGGTATGTTAGAATTGTTCACATACCTAGTGGATTAATTCCACTGGGAGAATTGCCGGAGTGGAGGGCTTGCTATGACAGATCAGGTAATTTGTGTCTAATTGAAGGAATAATAAGATAAATTCAAAATTGGACAAAGTCATAAACCAAAACAGTTGATCCAAAAACATCGTGAGAATTGCTATGATAGCCAAGAGCTAAGTGGAACTGATAGGGCTGTGGCTATCTTGCAGGCCCTTAATGAACAGTAAAAAAACCAAAAGCATCTTACCACTTCAAGAAACTGATAGCGATGTATCCGCTGTCTGTTCAGGGATAGCCGATGCGTAGAATTCAATCAAGGCTAAAAACAAGGAAGGGGCATAATTACTTAAAGCTACGTCTGAGTAAGTGAATAATCTACAATGCGTAGATATTGGCAATGGAATAGCTTACCATGCGAACACAAAGGATGTGCAGGAAAAAACCCGGGAGCGTCCGTCTCCGTTCAAGCCCCAGCGCAGTGTGAGCTCGTCCGCGGCTCCGTGCGGTTACCAAGGTAACCGTATGTGAGTTTATGACGAAAGACTCGGAAATAGTAAAAGGACTAGTGTAATTGTTTTAGTCCCGATCGAATCAACATAAAAAACCCAATGTTACAGGGCGGGGGGGTGTTAAATCGCATGTCTGAGGTGTAGGGAGCGTACAGTCCTCCTCATCCACTCGATACCGGAGCGTAAGTCTCCGTACTTGATCAAAGTGAAAAACGAGAGCCCAAGTGTTTGCCGTGTTGTTGCTATTGGCAACCGTATACAAGTCTATAAGCAGTGTGGAAAGACTAGTGTACATTGAGGGGTTCCCATAGTTATACGAAATAGGGAAAGAGATCAAATTGGAACATGATGAAGTCAATCAACATATTTGAAAACTTATGAGGCACAGTAGGGATACTTCAATACCTTACAGACACTGCATAGAACAACAATTTCAGTTCACAGATCATGTATCCACAACTATTGACAATACAAAAAACAATAATATAAATTCACAAAACATGTGTCCACACGTATTGACAAATTATAAAACACAATTATAAAACACAATTATACAGTAATGTAATTCTACAGTAAACGGGTGTCCAGATGAAAGTCACCCCCTATTCCAATTCAATACATGGTGCTGATAAAAGATCCCTTTAACCGCAGATTGAGTTGGGGCTGACGGGGAGGAGATACACTCTATCTTTGATTCATAGTAGAAACTTGTTTGTTGGTTTCTTCAAGTTCGTTCAAACCCCTGGTGACAGTGTCCAAAGAATGAATCCATCTATACTCCCGCTTATTCAGTATTTCAGTAAAGTCACCACCTCTTGGGTTAGGTTTAACTTTTTCCAAAACCCACCTTCTCAGGCTGTCTGCTGTATGTTCAAAATTGGTGAAGTGCTCTACCAGCGGGGCACCAGGTGTCTTGCATCGGATACGGCTACAGTGTTGCAGTATCCGGCACTTAACCTTCTGGATGGTTTGACCCACGTATAGAAAGTTACATGGGCAGGTGATAACATAAATCACTCCAGATGTGTTACAGTTGCTGTGCTCCCTTAGTGTGTAGGTGTGGTTGTTATGTGTGAACTATTTGATGGTTCTGGTTAGAGCGCTTGCTTTGCATGAGCCACATTGGTAGTGACCCATGACCGGGGTGCCCCATAGGGTAATCTTGTCTACCGTCTGACTAGTAGGTAGTAGAGATTTGATCAGGTAATCTCTAATATTTTTACCTTTTCTGAAAGCGTGAAGTGGAGTGGGCATGTTACCTAATTCGTCAGCCACTAGATGCCAGTGCTGGTTGATGGCCTTCTTGATGGCATTACTTTTGGTGTTGAACGTGGTTACACAAACCAACCGTTCCTCTTGGATCTTATCTTTAATTTTGGGTGTTAGCAAGAGTTCCCTGTGGTTATGCCATGCACGTTTCCGCGCTTTTTTCAGAAGCCTGATTGGGTAGCCACGGTCTATCAATCTGGACAATAAACCTGCGGACTCTTCCAGGAAATTCTCTTTTTTTGAACAATTTCGCCGAATCCGTAAAAACTGTCCAAAAGGTAAGTTATCACGTAGGTTGCGGGGATGGTGGCTTGAGTAACGTAGTAGTGTATTTCTTTCGCTACTTTTCCTAAATAGTGTAGTGTATAGTTTACCTGATTCTGGGTCTGATTTGATTGTGATGTCAAGGAAATCAATTTTTTCTCTACTGTAGTTCATCGTGAATTGGATATCAGTTGAACATGTGTTCAACCAAAGATGGAATTTTTTGAGATCCTCTTCCTCACCTCGCCAAACGAATATAATATCGTCGATGTATCGACGCCATAGTTCTATACACTCACGATATTGGTTTACCTGGTTGAGGACATATTGATGTTCAAACTCACTCATGTAAATGATGGCCAGATTTGGGGCAAAGCTGGCCCCCATCGCCACGCCTTTAGTCTGTACGTAAAATTGACCCAAGAAGGTGAAATAATTTTGGGTCATGGCAATTTTAAGTAATGACACAATGAATTCTGTGGGAACCAAGTGTGGTGCAGGTCTGGCATTCAGTACTAATTCAATGCATTGGAGGGCTGCCAACTGTGGGTTGTTAGTATAAAGGGCAGTTATGTCCATAGTAACTAATAAGTGAGTGTCCGGGTCATATGGATATTCATCCAAGAGTTGTAAAGTTTGCATGGTATCCCTTAAGTAGGTGGGAGTCTGTTCCGCGATGGGTTTTAGAAATACATCGATGTATTTACATAGAGGTTCTAGGATTGAGCCACAGCCAGACACGATTGGCCTCCCTGGGGGATTTTGCATCCGTTTATGTATTTTGGGGAGGGTATAGATAGTGGGTAGTCAGGGATGTTTATTATTCAAGTAGTCATGTTCTAGTTTGTTAATGTAACCTTTCTCCAGAGCAGTACCAGTAAGGTTCCTTATAGTCTTACTTATGTCCTGGGTGGGGTCTCTACGTAATTTCAGGTAGTTCCCATCTATAGCCAGCTGGGAGTCGATCTCTCTTTTGTAGTCCTCGGTGTTCTGTATAACAATGGCACCACCCTTATCAGCGGGTTTAATCACGATATGGGGATTGTTTTTTAATGTGTCCAGGGCTGCGCGTTCTTGTTTACTTATGTTATATTGGACATACTGTCTGTTAGTTAGTATATTGTCCACATCCCTCATAACCACCTGTTCGAAAGCCAGAGGTTTATGTGGCATCAGAGATGAAGGGGGATTGAATTTAGATGGTGGTCGTAGTCCACTAGCAGAGAAGGTGGGGTTGCTAGGGGTTTTTTGGAAATGATATTTTAGACGCAGCTTGCGAAAGAATTGATGCAATTCAATCTTTAAGTTAAAATTGTTAGGCATGTTGGTCGGGACAAATGACAAACCCTTTTCCATGATCCCTTGTTCATTGGGTGCCAAGGTATAATTTGACAGGTTGATAACAGGGTTGTCTGGTTTGTAGATTACCATCTGTAATGTTGCCTGCGCGTTTGGATCTCCCCATGTGTTTCCTGTTGGAAGTGTGCCTGTCTCCTTGTCTGGCCTCTCCCTTGATTCCATGTCTGTCCTCTGTTCCCCCTGGGTCTCCCCCAGGGGCGACCACGTCCTCGCTGGCCCCACCATGGTTCCTCTGGTAAAAAAGAGGAAGGGGGCTGTTGGTTTGACTGGTTTAAACCCCCAGTGGGAGTGGCTGTACTAGGTCCTGGACGTTCAGAATCGCTCCCTGAGCTGCTGCCAAAAGAGGAGCCTGAGAAGGTAGTATACCTTCTAAAAACAATCCTACCTCTACTGGAAAAGGTACCCTGTTGTTCCAATTTTTTTTTCCATTTTCATTTCCAATATACTAACTAACAGACAGTATGTCCAATATAACATAAGTAAACAAGAACGCGCAGCCCTGGACACATTAAAAAACAATCCCCATATCGTGATTAAACCCGCTGATAAGGGTGGTGCCATTGTTATACAGAACACCGAGGACTACAAAAGAGAGATCGACTCCCAGCTGGCTATAGATGGGAACTACCTGAAATTACGTAGAGACCCCACCCAGGACATAAGTAAGACTATAAGGAACCTTACTGGTACTGCTCTGGAGAAAGGTTACATTAACAAACTAGAACATGACTACTTGAATAATAAACATCCCAGACTACCCACTATCTATACCCTCCCCAAAATACATAAACGGATGCAAAATCCCCCAGGGAGGCCAATCGTGTCTGGCTGTGGCTCAATCCTAGAACCTCTATGTAAATACATCGATGTATTTCTAAAACCCATCGCGGAACAGACTCCCACCTACTTAAGGGATACCATGCAAACTATACAACTCTTGGATGAATATCCATATGACCCGGACACTCACTTATTAGTTACTATGGACATAACTGCCCTTTATACTAACATCCCACAGTTGGCAGCCCTCCAATGCATTGAATTAGTACTGAATGCCAGACCTGCACCACACTTGGTTCCCACAGAATTCATTGTGTCATTACTTAAAATTGCCATGACCCAAAATTATTTCACCTTCTTGGGTCAATTTTACGTACAGACTAAAGGCGTGGCGATGGGGGCCAGCTTTGCCCCAAATCTGGCCATCATTTACATGAGTGAGTTTGAACATCAATATGTCCTCAACCAGGTAAACCAATATCGTGAGTGTATAGAACTATGGCATCGATACATCGACGATATTATATTCGTTTGGCGAGGTGAGGAAGAGGATCTCAAAAAATTTCATCTTTGGTTGAACACATGTTCAACTGATATCCAATTCACGATGAACTACAGTAGAGAAAAAATTGATTTCCCTGACATCACAATCAAATCAGACCCAGAATCAGGTAAACTATACACTACACTATTTAGGAAAAGTAGCGAAAGAAATACACTACTACGTTACTCAAGCCACCATCCCCGCAACCTACGTGATAACTTACCTTTTGGACAGTTTTTACGGATTCGGCGAAATTGTTCAAAAAAAGAGAATTTCCTGGAAGAGTCCGCAGGTTTATTGTCCAGATTGATAGACCGTGGCTACCCAATCAGGCTTCTGAAAAAAGCACGGAAACGTGCATGGCATAACCACAGGGAACTCTTGCTAACATCCAAAATTAAAGAAAAGATCCAAGAGGAACGGTTGGTTTGTGTAACCACGTTCAACACCAAAAGTAATGCCATCAAGAAGGCCATCAACCAGCACTGGCATCTAGTGGCTGACGAATTAGGTAACATGCCCACTCCACTTCACGCTTTCAGAAAAGGTAAAAATATTAGAGATTACCTGATCAAATCTCTACTACCTACTAGTCAGACGGTAGGACAGATTACCCTATGGGGCACCCCGGTCATGGGTCACTACCAATGTGGCTCATGCAAAGCATGCGCTCTAACCAGAACCATCAAAGAGTTCACACATAACAACCACACCTACACACTAAGGGAGCACAGCAACTGTAACACATCTGGAGTGATTTATGTTATCACCTGCCCATGTAACTTTCTATACGTGGGTCAAACCATCCAGAAGGTTAAGTGCCGGATACTGCAACACTGTAGCCGTATCCGATGCAAGACACCTGGTGCCCCGCTGGTAGAGCACTTCACCAATTTTGAACATACAGCAGACAGCCTGAGATGGTGGGTTTTGGAAAAAGTTAAACCTAACCCAAGAGGTGGTGACTTTACTGAAATACTGAATAAGCGGGAGTATAGATGGATTCATTCTTTGGACACTGTCACCAGGGGTTTGAACGAACTTGAAGAAACCAACAAACAAGTTTCTACTATGAATCAAAGATAGAGTGTATCTCCTCCCCGTCAGCCCCAACTCAATCTGCGGTTAAAGGGATCTTTAATCAGCACCATGTATTGAATTGGAATAGGGGGTGACTTTCATCTGGACACCCGTTTACTGTAGAATTACATTACTGTATAATTGTGTTTTATAATTGTGTTTTATAATTTGTCAATACGTGTGGACACATGTTTTGTGAATTTATATTATTGTTTTTTGTATTGTCAATAGTTGTGGATACATGATCTGTGAACTGAAATTGTTGTTCTATGCAGTGTCTGTAAGGTATTGAAGTATCCCTACTGTGCCTCATAAGTTTTCAAATATGTTGATTGACTTCATCATGTTCCAATTTGATCTCTTTCCCTATTTCGTGTAACTATGGGAACCCCTCAATGTACACTAGTCTTTCCACACTGCTTATAGACTTGTATACGGTTGCCAATAGCAACAACACGGCAAACACTTGGGCTCTCGTTTTTCACTTTGATCAAGTACGGAGACTTACGCTCCGGTATCGAGTGGATTAGGAGGACTGTACGCTCCCTACACCTCAGACATGCGATTTAACACCCCCCCGCCCTGTAACATTGGGTTTTTTATGTTGATTCAATCAGGACTAAAACAATTACACTAGTCCTTTTACTATTTCCGAGTCTTTCGTCATAAACTCACATACGGTTACCTTGGTAACCGCACGGAGCCGCGGAAGAGCTCACACTGCGCTGGGGCTTGAACGGAGACGGACGCTCCCGGGTTTTTTCCTGCACATCCTTTGTGTTCGCATGGTAAGCTATTCCATTGCCAATATCTACGCATTGTAGATTATTCACTTACTCAGACGTAGCTTTAAGTAATTATGCCCCTTCCTTGTTTTTAGCCTTGATTGAATTCTACGCATCGGCTATCCCTGAACAGACAGCGGATACATCGCTATCAGTTTCTTGAAGCGGTAAGATGCTTTTGGGTTTTTTACTGTTCATTAAGGGCCTGCAAGATAGCCACAGCCCTATCAGTTCCACTTAGCTCTTGGCTATCATAGCAATTCTCACGATGTTTTTGGATCAACTGTTTTGGTTTATGACTTTGTCCAATTTTGAATTTATCTTATTATTCCTTCAATTAGACACGAATTACCTGATCTGTCATAGCAAGCCCTCCACTCCGGCAATTCTCCCAGTGGAATTAATCCACTAGGTATGTGAACAATTCTAACATACCATATATTTTTAAATGGTTTTAATCAGGACAACCTCCTCACACCCCCTTATTTTAATGTTTCAGGTGGTTCAGTTAAGATCACCTTCCAGTCAGGTTGCCCCCTCTTTGGTCCTGATGAAGACCCGCAAGGCCAAGGCTTAAAATTCCCAAGGCCATCAAGATGGGTCGAAACGTCGACGCCCACCCTTTACTACCTGGGACACATTTTCAGTCTCTCGTGCAAGACCATCAATGGGGTCATTTTCTGAATTATACGAATTTTGTATCCAATGAATGTGACCAGGTTACTTGGCTTCTGGACGGTGAATTACAACCGATCCTCTTTGCCTGAAATTGATTAAATACTCCTACTACTATGTATCTTCCATTCCTTGTCCTATTCACGCACTTTTCAATCACTTTCCTTTGATGCACGTCTCTTCTTGGAGCAACCCTGTTCTGTCCTATGAATATTGCAAAAATTGCTAAAAATAAAACGTATGTATACCAGCTCTCAGTGTTTTGGATGTTGTCCTTTGTTGGATTGAATTACTTATTGAATATTGCGAGCCTTTGTTCTTAAAGAAAATTTCGTTTAGGCTCATGATTAGCGAATTAATTGACTAAGCGAACTATTATGTCTCAGATTTATTAATCATTGGTTAAGGACCACTGTTTTTGGTACCACTACTCTGCTATGCCAGCAGGAAGATTTCTCATAGATTTCCCCGAGTCATGGGATGTGCCTGTTGGCAGGCCCTTTTCACACACCTACTGTGCTATTGTCTCCACAGTGCCTGAGTGGACACTGTGTCAAAAATCACAGTGTGACTGGGCCCCTCTTAAACTCCCTGCCAGCTCTGAATGAATGCATATGGGTGTTGCTCGATTAATATATTGTAAGGGGAGATTAGCACTCGAGTGCTTCACAAAAACGGACCGACTTGTCAGGTGTGTCACGCTTCTATTTTTTACATGCCAAATTGCACTGAGTTGGCTTGCTGCCCCATGAGTAATCTCTTTGGGACAAGAGGAAATACCAGTACTCAAGCACAGAAAATGTAGAAGTGCCGTACTTTGTACCGGGGAGTACCGGCCCATGTAAAGCACTGTTTTGCCCCATATTGCAATGCTGTGATCAGTGCGGGGGATTAATCCCGCTCAACCATCTGAGTCTAGAGTGGGTTTCATTGTTTTATTCATTCTTTTCAGCTGGTTTTTGGAATGGTACACGTTTTTCTTCTCTATGTTGAGCAAATTTGGCTACACATCACCTTCTTTTATGAAATAACTCCACAAACGTTTGGGTCGGTCATTAATTCACATTGTTCATGGTACTTCTAGGTGTTTGAGTTATGCTGCGCTGTTTTTATTTCTTTTTACTCTGAATTTTATATAGCGCTAACTCAACCCTAAGATGTCAGGTATTAGCCCTTTACACCAGCACCAGTTTAGTTACAGACCGACTCATTCGTTTTTGTTTGGTGTGGAGATTAAGTGATTTGCCGAAAATCACAGGATGTTGAGCGTCGTTGCAGAGACTTGAACCCTGTTCCCCAGCTTCGAGGTTGACGGTTCTAGCCGTTAGGCCACATCCTTTCCCAATGACCACTGGTAGGCCTCCACCTGATGGAGATGTTGTAAATATAAGTACATTTGTGTTATTCTACCACAGAATAATTTTTTACAATGTTTTGTGCAATTTGACAACCCATCTTTCTTCTTTGTTTCCCACTTTTACCTTGTTACAGGTGCAGTGTATTGTTAGGTGACAGGATGGTCCTCCAGCCCTGATGAATTTGCGAAAACATTCTACTGGGCAAGAAACACGTCGGCCGTTCGGTACTTTGTTCTCTGAGCACGTAACCTGTTTTTAAGCATGTGCTGGGGGCCTATACATTAAACGTTTCTGGCAGTCCTCTGGACTCATTTTAGACCACCTCAGAGAGTGAGGGAAGTGATACATGTAGCAGCAGGGATCAGTGTGGAACAATTTAAAGTACAACTCACCAAGCTACCCCTCCTTATCCACACTAGAGGTAGGATGAGTAAACATTGCGTAGGAAAGTGCTGATGATGCTAAAATAAGCCAATAGGTGGAGCAATCCAGCAGACTCAGTGGTACTCGCGTGAGACACTTCCTATTTTTATATAATTATTTGTCCACTTTGACACTACACCCAGTTTTAGTTTTACACAAACACAACCCCAAGTGGAATGATCCTAAATTCTAGGGATTAGGGCATTTATTGTAAAGGTTTTCGAAGGGGACTGATAATAGCTGTCTATTTTAGGGATGCTGGGGAATGTGGTATTCTGTTTTTTAAAGGATTGTAGCAAGGGGGCGTGGCCACGACGCCGACCAAGATGGCCGCCTGACGCGGGACCTCCGACGCACCGGAGCTTCTCCTCTGTCCCGGTTCTTCTCCGGAGAGCATTTCGCCGCCACAGACATTGGATTGTCATGTCGGAATGCAGCGCGCTTCTGGTGAGCGCTTTTTGATGCATTTTTAGGGCCGGGGTGCCCCTTTTCTCGCCGCATTCGTTCTCTCCTCAGAGAGCGGCCGCCATTTTGTTTGAGGCGCGATGCTCGTTTTTCTGCTGGCTTGGCTGTATTTACTCCACATTGCCCTTTTTTTGGGATTCTACGCCTCCTGAATGCTGTTTCATCCTTTCTGGGCGCTGCCATGCCACATGGATATCTTCTAGCCTGTGCTGCCCCACGTGGATGGAGTGAGGTAATTTCTGATAAATGACTTTCTTGCTATGTTCCTGCCTCCTTTTTGATCGCGCTCATCACTGCCTCTGACGGGGGACGTCCATGACCTGGTTGGTTACTGACCCTGCACTCTTCATTTTTGCTTAGTTTGGCACTGGCTTGTCTCTGCTTACTCTGGAACATTTCTTTATTCACTCCACAAGCTCTCCTATGGTTACTACTCCACCTCTATGCGACTGAACGCCTTCACTTTTTTGGTTTTACCTCACAGTCGTCCTCTTGTTTGCTGCTTGTCATTTCTGATTGGCTTCTATGGGTAAGCTACGTAATCCAAAGTTCGTCTTTACCCCTTCGGGGAACTCTCCTGTGGTAACCTCTTCACTTCATATAACGACGGACTCTCCTCCCAAGGTAGCACCAATGGCGGGAGTAACCCTCCCTCGCTCCTCCTCAACACAGCCTCCTCCAAACAAATCCTCACCTCCGTCAGCTTCATCTTCTAAGCGCCTCAAACAAGATGCGTCTTCGTCAGAGAAGCCATCATCCCCTATTTCCATGGAGATGCTTTTTGAGGAAATTCGTGCCCTTCGGCCTTTTGTTGAGGAGACCAATAGTAAGATGCAGTTTCTTGAGGAGAAATGGTCATCTATAGACAACAGAGTTACAGTTGTGGAGCAACAGGTTTCGGACCTTCATTCTACTTCCCAGAGGGTTTCCTCCTTAGAAAAATCTGTTCTGGCGCTACAGCAACACACGGAGGAATTGGAAAACAGGAACAGGAGGAACAACCTCCGTATTTATGGTTTGCCGGAATCTTTAGAAGGGGACGACCCTGTGCTCTTTTTCTCCTCCTTTCTCCCGAAGCTTTTGGATATGCCATCCACCACCTCCCTCAATATTCAGAGAGCGCATAGACTTGGTCCTCGCTCATCCACGTCAACCAGGCCAAGGGGAGTCATTATCCTTTTTTTGAAGTTCACAGATCTTCTCTCTGTCCTTTCAGCGTCCAGAGCCAAGCGTCAGATCTCCTGGTTGGGTCAGAGAGTATATCTTTCCCAAGATGTTTCAAATGCTACTGCCTCTCGTCGGAAGGAATTTTTGTCCCTGCGAGCTCCGTTGAGGTCCCTTGGTGCTAGATTTGGTTTATTTCACCCATGCACTTTCAAAGTTACGTTACAGAATCAGACTTGGACCTTCCAGGATCCTGCTGAACTCAAAAATGTCATTCATATCCGTTCTAATTCTGCTATGGAGACCTCCTCCTCTTCTTGTGGCTGATTGTTTAATTGTTTTACACTTTCAGATTACTTGAAATGTCTAACTTTTGCTTCCCTTACAGGTCATCCATTTCTGTCCCTGTCTCTGTTTCCGTTTATTAATTTTCTACGTATTAGATTATAAATATGTTTTTCTTACTCACATGTTTCTAACTTCAAATTCCCTCATACCTTTGTCTAAGAATTGTGTCCAGTTTTTTGCCCTTTAACATTTGAATTTTCGCCCTTGGTTCGTCATATTATGTCTTCATGTTCTCAATATGTTACTCATTCTTTATTCATTTACCTAGATGGACCGACTTCCTCTCAACCTGGCTCTTCGGTTATGTTCTTTGTTCCGGTGCGATCCGGCCTGGTCTCCCGTCTTGGGGGATCTGTCTCGTTGAGTGTCGCCATTTCCCCGTTGTCCTATTTCGTACTCCCCTCAGGTATGTTCTCCTCAGTCGTCCCTTTGGGATATGTGCTGTCTCTCCTTGTACTTACTTTCCTTTCCTGTTTCCTTTATCCTTTTCTCTTCCCTGTACTAGTTGATCAATTCCGATTCTCCTTTGTTTCTATTCTCCTTTTTTCCTCTCTTCTCAACCTATTTCACCGATATTTCTCAAAGTTTTCTCCTTTTCGACTTGTCTTTTGCGTATGCCTCTTCTTCTTTACTTCTTCTGTCCTATTTGATTCTATGTTATTTGTTAATTCAAAGTTATTACATGGAATGTAAAAGGTTTTATTAACCCCATTAAGCGGCAGAGAGTTTTGTCCCATTTGGCCTCCTACAATCCAGATATTGCTCTCTTGCAAGAAACTCACCTTAATGATGTTGAATCTCTGAAGTTAAAAAGAAGTTGGGTGGGTACAGTCTTATTTTCACCCTCTGACAACAAAAAGAATGGAGTTGCTATCCTTTGTCACAAGAGGCTTAAATGTACGGTTTTGTCCCAGGAGACGGACTCTGAAGGTCGTTGGGTACTGGCTAAATTATTGATAAACTCGATTCCTTTGACTGTTTTTAATGTCTATGGGCCTGTACAAGCAGACTGTTCTTTTTGGCCTTTGATTACAGAGAAATGTGTTCAACATAAGGATGTATCATTTGTTTTTGGTGGTGACTGCAACCAGATTGTTGATCCGTTCCTCGACCGCAAATCCACAGTCCGTTTCACACCACATAAACCCCACAAACAATTTCTTAATACTATTTCACAATCACATCTTATTGACTCTTGGCGTCTTTCACACCCTGACACGTTGGACTATTCCTTTTTCTCTCCTCCTCACTCATCCTTCTCTCGTCTTGACTATATTTTCCTCTCTAATTCTTTGTCTCAGAACGTTCTGTCTTCTTCCATTGAACCTATTGTCATCTCGGACCACGCTCCCATCGTGACAGATTTTGACCTACTCCCACCACAGCCTAAACCTTCCCGTTGGCGCTTTAACAGTGCACTCCTCACTGATCCCAATTTTTCTTCTTCTTTTCGCTCTTTCGTTGAGGAATTTTTCTCTCTTAATTCAGACCCTAGTATTTCCCCTCACACTCTGTGGGACTCCTTTAAAGCCTCCGCGAGGGGTTTCATCATTGACTTTGTCTCTCGGAAGAAGAAACAGTTTACTCAAAAGCGGAAATCCTCCCTGGCTCATATAAAAACTCTGGAGCACCAGTTCTACACTTCTTCTGATAAATTTATGTCACCGGATCTCCTGCGAGCTAAGTTAGAATTCAACAAATTAACTACAGATAATGCTTCTTCGATTCTCCTTCGCAGTAGCGCACGGTATTACGGAGGTCGCAATAAATCTGGTAAGCTCTTGGCCAATTATCTCAAGTCCTGTAAGGAGCGCACTCTTATAGACTCTATATATTCTTCTGCTGGCACTCTTCTCCACAAAGACAAAGAAATCCTTGAGCAGTTTCAATTGTTCTATCAGAATCTCTATACCCCAGAGTGTCCTCCCACTCCTTCCCTTATTCAGAGTTATTTTGAGAAGCTCCCTACACCGTCTAATTCTCACCTGAATTTTCCGGACCTTGACCTCGATCTCTCTCTCCATGAACTCTCGGCAGCCTTGTCAGCCCTTACTAAAGGGAAGACCCCTGGCCCTGACGGCTTTCCTGTGGAATTTTATTTACATTTTTCAGACATATTACTACCTAAACTTTTAACCCTCTTTCAATCATTTTCCTCATCTGGCAAGGCTGAAGGCACTTTTCAAGATGCTTCCATCTGTCTGATCCCCAAAGAAGGTCGCGACCACCAGTTTTGTAAAAATTACCGACCGATTTCGTTAGTCAATGTAGACTACAAAATCTTTGCCAAATTACTTGCAATGCGCCTAGACCCCCTTATGCCTCACCTCATTGGCAAAGAGCAATGCGGCTTCGTTAAGGGCAGGCTTACTTCGGACAACTCTCGCCTTCTTCTTAACGTCCTAAATAAAGCTCCCTCACTTTCAACCCCTCTTGCTGCTATCTCTGTTGACGCAGAGAAGGCCTTTGACAGGGTTGACTGGTCTTTTTTGTTCGCTTCATTGCGGTGGCATGGCTTTGGTCCCAAATTTATATCCCTTGTCTCTCTCCTATATTCTGCCCCCAAGGCCTCGGTACTTGTGAATGGACAACTCTCTCCATCTTTTAATCTTCAGAGGGGTGTTCGCCAAGGTTGTCCTCTTTCCCCACTTCTTTTTGTCTTATCTCTCGAACCCTCCATTCGCAATAACACTTCCATTTCTGGTTTCCCATATGGCTCTAATCAATTGAAACTTTCTGCCTATGCGGATGACATCTTACTATTTATCTCTGACCCTGAGTCCTCCGTCCCCCCCTTATTATCCGAGTTTTACTCCTTTTCTTTGGTCTCCGGTTATAAGATCAACTCGGACAAAACCGAAATTCTCCCTCTCACCTCATCCTGTCTTCCCCATCTTTTCTCTGCTACTGGTTTTGCCTGGAGTAGCTCCAAGATTAAGTACCTTGGCATTCTGTTTTCCAATTCCATCTCATCCTCGGTTAAATTGAATTTGTCGGCAGTTATTTCCAGGATTGATCAGTCGCTCTCAGCCTGGAATCCCCTCTTTCTCTCCTGGTGGGGTCGTTTGGATTCAATTAAAATGATGATCGCCCCTATTTTAATTTATACCTTCTCTATGCTACCGGTTCACATCCCTACATTTTACTTTAAAAAAATTGATTCTCTTCTTTCTCGTTTTCTCTGGAAAGGTAAGAAATCCAGAATTTCCATTGCCACCCTCCGTAAGCCTAAATCTAATGGTGGGGTTAACTTCCCTGATTTCCGTCTTTATCATAGATCCTTTTCTTTACGTCAGGCCTCGAGATGGATCTCATCAACTCTCTCTCCTTTCACGCCCCTCTGGCTTCTTATTGAGCAGTCTTTACTATTACCCTTCTCCTTTGCTGAGGTGATGCGATTCTCTTCCAGGAATCCTTTTTCTCTTTGCCCCCTATTCAAACATACCTCTTCTCTTTTAAGTCCTTTGGTTCTTCCCTCCGAGGTCACACGTACATCCTTCTTAAATTCTCCTATTTGGTATAACTCTCTTATCCTTTTAAAAAATAGACCCATTTTTTGGAAAGCATGGAGGGTAAAGGGCGTAATGTGGGTCAACCAACTTTTTGATGGTGTATCTCCTTGCTCTTTTCCCCAGTTTCAACTTTTATTTCGGTGCCCTAGCTCCTTTTTGCGGAAATTCACAACCCTCATGGTAATTATCCTTGACCGTTTTTACTCTCTCCCTTCTTCATCATCATTGTCGCCTCCTCCTTCTCTTCTTAATATTCTTGCTACACTCCCTAAAGCATCTCTCATCTACAAATCTCTTGTATCTCCTAATCCCAATCGTGTCAAATCTAAAGTGGAGCTTTCTTGGGAAACGGATTTTTGTTGTACTTGGTCAACTACTCTTTGGGATAAGCTGTGGTCCAGATCTCTAAAAATCTCCCGCTCTGCTTCTCTTACTCAATCCTTATTTTATCTGTATCACAGGCTCTACCTTTCTCCTCTTTCTTTATCCCGCTTTTCTCCCTCCTCTGACTCTAAATGCTGGACTTGTTCTTCTTCTGATGCTGACCTTTTCCACATGTTTTTTCTGTGCCCTGTTGTCTCTACCTTTTGGGGGAAAGTGTGGTCATGCCTTTCTCGTATCTTCCCCCTTCCTTCCTCTTTTACACACTCATTTCTCTTTTTGGGTAGCCTTTCTGACTCCTTGAATCTCCCCGCTCATCTACACGGTCTCTTTGACCTGACGCTTGCGCTTGCCTTCCAACATATTTCTTCCAACTGGAAATCTCTAGCTTCTATCTCCTTACAAGGCTGGTGGAATTCATTATGCCACTTTCACAGATTGGACGTCTCCTTTGCCTCCGCTTGTAAACCTGCTCGTAATGTTGATTTTTTCTGGTTGCCTCTCACCACGTATTTGGACTGCTTGGCCCTAAAGAAACCTATATGTCTCAATGCAGAAAATTTTAAACCTCCTTGAACGTCTGGAACTCTCTCCTTTTGCTATTCAGTATAAGTTTTGTTTAATATTATTGCTTGTTTTATGATGGTAATTTCGCATCGCCGATTTTTTACGACTTTTACAATTTGAATATGTGTCGTAATTTTTAGAAATTGTATGGTTTATATTATTATCTTTATATCTTCCTTTCCCTCTCCCCCTCTTTTCCTCCCTTATCCTATCCCTCCCATTGCCTCCCTCAATGTTAAAAATTCTCTTAAAATGCTTTGTGGTTTCTAATAGTGATATTAGCAGTGTTAAGTTTCTCAATGGTTTCTGTATTATTGCAATGTATGCTGATATCTCTCTTTTGTCATCAACTCTTTAATAAAGCTTTCAAACACAAAAAGGATTGTAGCAAACCAGTCGAGAACACACTGAAAAGGAGGTGGAGATATTACGAGAAAGTAATCAATTTAGGGTGTATAAACTTTTCCGATCATTGCACTGTGACTAGGCCCAGGATAAGCCGTTCCATCTCCTCTTCAGAACACTTCCAAACCCCCGAAGATAACAATTCAAAGACCCAAGACTCCTGACTCCTGCTAGCATTCAGGAACTACTACTGCTCTCAAGTGGTTCAGTGGTTGCCCTCTTATTCACTGCTCCACAGACACTAAACTTAGAAGAATGGATGACTCCCATATGTTCAGCTGGTAACTGAAGGCTGGACCCCCTAGAAGTCATGGTTGGAGAGAGACCTGGTGCCTAGAAGCCTGCTCAAGGGCTTGAGAGCTGCAGGAATAACAAGGAGTAACTTTCCCTGTAGTTGGTGATAAGCATAACTCAGTAATATTTTAATCTTCCTTGGCACCTTGAGAGGCCTGAACCTTCCCAGGAAGACCATACACTCAGCAGGCAAGAAAAGCAGATTTGTCTCGCTCAAAGATTTTTGCACGCTGAAAACTGATCCTGTGGGACCATGTAGTAAAGGTCTCTGGTCTTGGAGAGCCAAAACTGCTACAGCAAATGCTTTACACCACTGGTGGAGGTAAAATTTAAGAACCAAAACAGTAACTACACCTGAAAATAAAACTTTGCTCCAGTGAAAGGCGGCAAATCTATTCCAGCGGTGAAGAACCATCACCATCTTCAGAATCCAGCTTTACCCTGCTCTGGGCAGTCTACCTGCACACAGATATTTGGTGAAAGGAATTTCCTAAATCCTTCTGGTCACTAGCCTTGGGGCATTGGCTAAAATGAGCAATCCAAGTACTTATATTTGATAAATTGGGTACTTGTATTGGTTACTCCAGACAATAACCAAAGGCTACTGACCAGACTAACTGTTCCTTGCACCATATAGCATTGCACATAGTGACTACCTTTCGCTTTGTGATGTGTGAGGCTTCTGAAACTTAAAAAAGGTAAATGCATTTACTAATGAAACGATGTTTTACAACCATATAAATTTATTCTCAAATAATTTTATGACCAGACTACATATAATTTCAGCCACGGCTACTGCCACTATGGAGTGGCGGGGCAGTAGGAGCTTCAGACAGGGAGTGGGGGGCGGAATTTTTTATCTATGTTTTAACGTACCTGTTCATGCTCACTCTCTGACAGCAGCGTGGGGATTGGCTGAAGCAGGCAAGGAAGTCTGTGCTTTTCTCTAAGGTTAGAGAAACCTAAGTGCGCATTACTTTTTGGCTGGCCTAGGACGGCCGGCCAAACAGACATGCGCACTTAGAAGTGCACAACATTCCTCCTCCCCCCTCCCATGGCCTGGCCCGCCCCTCCCTACATGCTCTAGCTCGGAGCCAGCAGGTGAAAACTTAAACGTTAGTATAATATTTTTGGATTTTTCAGCTGCTGGCTCTGAGGCCAGTGAGTTGGCGCTCCTCCACCATCGTGGAGGAGCAGCCGCTGCAAATCTTTCAGGAGTTAGCAGCGGACCTGATTTCGAGCTTGGGGGACAGGTAGACCGTCAGAATAGGAGGGACACGATATTCGTCACATTGACTCATGGGCTAAATTTCAAGCCCCTTGCGCCGCTGGTGTGTCACTTTTAACATGAGAAAAAGTGATGTACCAGCTGGCGTAAGGGGCTTGTAAATAAGACCTGAATATTTTTTGTTTGTAGCGCGGTAACATGTCAAGAGCTCTGTCTAACTAATGTACTCCCACTCTCTTAGCAAAATACTGTTACTCAGAGAAACCTTCAGCCCAGCTACATGTTGGAGCTTCAAAATTTAACCTTACGAAGCAGCTTGCATATTTCCCGTGTTAACTTTACATTTCAAACCTTGTGTTTTTCTTTGAACACGTTCTGTTCTATTACAAGCACACGCCACTCACACGAAAACAATAAATGTAGCTCCATTTTTAGGACTCCTGAAGGTGAAAAGAAGCCGAAGGCAGAGAACTGTGAAAGAAAACGGAGCCGAGCACGAGCGCGGTGTGTAGAACACGGCTTAATGGCCTTGAAACAAACGGAAAACGGTGATGTGAGTAATAGGCAAGGTCAAAGGTCTTGGCTGACCAGAATTGATTTTGAAAGACTGCCAGGTACACAATTAGAATTGCGAAAAAGGGAAAATGAGCTTGTGGAAAAGGGCTCCGGTAATCTCTTTACCTCAAAATGCAGAAATATGCGACGCGTGACCAAATGTTAATCTGCGGGATGCTGCGGCATGAGAGACACAAAACACTTTCACCCTTCAAAACGATGTCTTCCAGCAGGTGTAAATCTCCTATCGCTGGCACGGAGCGCGTTATTATTCCCTTGTCATACAACATTATATTTCTTAGTGACACTTAGCCAGGTGCATCTTGCCATTTACCCGCGCTCGTGCGAGCCTCACACATTCCCTTTTATTGCAATTTCCAGCAGCTTCATACTCCATATTTCAGATAATGTACTCGGAGGATTAAAGTAATCCCTGAAGGATTCGCATTTCAAGTGGCAGAGTGAATGATCGCCCTTGGATGGGAGCAGATTCATTCTGTCAAGGTGTCGGCTTGCCAATGATTGTAAACCTTCCTCTTGCTGAAATTGTACCAGCAATCTGCATGATGTGCGAACAAATTTACCATCGAAGTTACAGTGAGAATTGCAGATAAACCTGACCTGAAAATACTGTTTTCTCCTTAATCCCAAGCACCCTTCAATTTGTTGTCCTCTCATTTCCCTTTTGTTTCTTTTATCTTTTTACAAATCTGATTAGGCTTATCTGATGATGATTTTTTTTATATAAATGTATGTCATTCAAAGTAATAGTCATAATTAATTATAATGCAATTGATACATGTAGGAAATTGGGTTATTAGTTCAGTGTTGTAGCTAAATTGCCACCGGCTTTAGTGGAATTGAAGTAATTGGGCAGTGCCGTAACGAAACTTGAGGGGGCCCCCCTGCATGGTACGTGGAGGGGCCCCCTCGGGACTCAATCTGGAGCTCTCCGGCTGAAGTGTGGTGCTGAGGGGGCCCCCTGGAGGTTGGGGGCCCCCCACACCATAGGGGCTGCGGGGCTCTGTGTTACGCCCCTGTAACTGAGCCCCATTCACTAAGGTGACATCTGAATCTGTCAGTAATGGAAATAGCCCTCTCTGAAGGGTGCCCCTAAACGTTTAGCCTTCCTTCTCTTCTTTTTGCTGAACTCTTTTTGCTGGCTTTATGACTCTGTATGCTTTACCACTGCTAACCATTGCTAAAGTGCATGTGCTTTTCCCGTAAACAAGATGACATTGACATATACCTGATTGACATACTAGTTGCACTGGTAAGTCCCTTGTAAAGTGGTAAAGTGGTATAACCTATACCCAGGGCCTGTACCTCAAATGCTAGTAGTGGGCTGCAGCACTGATTGTGCCACCCACAGAAATAGCCTTTCAAACCTGTCTCAGGAATACCACTACAGTGCCTGTGTGTGCAGTTCACTGCCACTTCGATTTAGCATTTGAAACTACTTGCTAGACTTTAAACTCCCCTCTTATTTCATATAAGTCACCCCTAAGGTATGCCCTACGTAAACCTTAGGGCAGGGTGCATGTATGTAAAAGGTAGGACATGTACATTTATGTTTTACATGTCCTGGTACTGACAAACAGCCTATTCCCTTTTTAACTAAGATGAGGCCTACCTTTCTCATAGGCCAGCATTGGGAATTCCTTGATACACTTTTAAGCTGTAACTCCTGATCAGAGAGAATAAACTTTTCATGTTTCAGATCTTTAGACTGGTAATGATAAATCCTCGCTACTTGTGAAGTTGGATTTGACTTTACTGTTTTAGAAATGCCACTGTTAGAAAGTGGACATTTCTCTGCACTTACTTCTCTTTGTGCCTTACAGCCTGTTTCCAGTACATGTCTGACAACTGCACTTTGTGCATTCCCTCTAGATAGCCTCAAACACAGGAAGGCGAGGCTCATCTGCATTCAGAGCACTCATCTGTATTCTGATGGGTCTTCCTGGGCAGGGAGGAATGGGAGGGGCTGACACTTACACTTCAACAGGTAGCGTCCTGTCAGCAAATAAAGCAAAGATTTACCCCCATCAATAGCCTGGCAGATAGGACTGGGTTGAAAGGGATCCTTGTGCACTTCAAAGAGCTGCTTTGAAGTCACCGCCAACATCAAAGGCACATTTGGGTAGAAGTAATGTGTCTCTGACCCTCATAAATCAGACACTTCTTGATGTTGAACAGAACCTTTGTCAAAACGACTGCTGTGCTGCCTAAAGGACTCAAATGGACTGTTTTTCTGGTAAGACTGCTTTTGCTTGTTGCCCTGCTGCTCCCTGACTCTGCTTAAGGAGAGCCGGACTCTGTCTTCCTTCCAAGTGATCCCCAAGGGCTTGCTGGCTTGCCTCCTGTTTTCTAAAGTCTCAGGGACAAAAAAAGACCAGGCAATTCTGCTGGTGGTGCTGGTCTCTGCCTTCTCTGAGTCCTACCCTTGCCTGAGGCATGCTGTCCAAGTTCTGAGCATCAGAAGTGGGTTCGGAAGCAGTTGTGCTACAAAACTGATGAATCGCTACCTTTGCGCTGATTAGAACTGATGCATCGCCGTTCGATGCTGAAGCTGTTTAATGATAGCAGTTCTGCAGCATGCGTGGTCCGGCGACAACGCTCTGCAAAGCTTAACAACGAAGCATTGCCTTCACCTCAGCGAAGCTTGAAGATGACATAGGGATCCAACTGCATGTAAAAGATAAGCGCATCGTGCCCTCAGCATTGACGCTTTGCTCCATCCAAGGTCATTTCTCAGTGGGCCCTGCGTGGGTCCTGTAGCCGGCCTGCTTTCCGTCACGGTCGGCCTGAACTTTGGATTTTCACCGGTCCCTCTCGACCTCACGTAATCTTTTGACCACTAGTGACTTCTAAACACTGTTTTTCCATTTAATCGTTAAAAATTCATATCTTGACTTCAACTGATTGGGCTTATGCCATTTTGGTTTGCTCAGCTAATGTTTTTCTATTTTTCTAAATGTGTCTGGACTCTTTTTGTTGTGTATTCATTGTGTTACTGTGTGCCTGTGTTGTCCAAATACTTTACTCATTGTCTCTTTAGAAAAGCCAGACTGCTCTGCCAAGTTACCAGAGGGTAAGCACAGGTTATCTTTTAGTGTGTATCTAGCTTACGGTGACTAGAGTAGTGGTCCCTCCCTGGCATACCTCAACCAACCAGGAATACTATTTCTAACAGTCAGCTTCCTCGACTCTACTCATCCTACCTCCTTCATCATAGTCTACATCTGCCATATCAAAGCTCGCTGCCGTCCTCATACATACGCTATTGCATTTCAACTCCCTGCACTGCATTTCTGCTACTTGTCGCCATAGCCCTTAAAAGAATTACCAAAGCCAATGGGGCCAACATAGCTGACCTTATATTTAACTTGGACCTAGACATCCTCGTGTTCATTAAAACCTGGTTGAATGAATCCTCTACCGCTATTCTAGGCACTCTAGTCCCCCCTCAATCATGACATCATTAGAGTAGACTAGTCAGGACACTTGGGAGGTGGCCTAGCTCATATATACAGATCTTCACTCTCTGTAAAAGAATCACACGCTATATCTCTTCCCTCCTGCGAATACCTCAGGATAGATATCACTCACCACCACTAACAATTCAAGGTGGTCCCTCCACACATTTTCTTATACACCAGGAGAAAATCACACGTTCATTGAACAGATCATGGAGATTATCACTGCTTTCAGTGGCGATTTCACTATTCACTGGAACAATTCCTATGACCCTCTTGTGAACAGTTTTACATCTTTCCTCCAGGACCTCAGCCTTATCCAAGCCTGCAACAGCCCAACCTATAACTAAGGAGCTACCCTAGACTTAATCAATGCAAAAGACAGCACATCCCAAATTTATTCTATTCTCCCCTGCAATTGGACTGACCACCACTACATCGCCTTCTTCCTAAAAAAGAGGCAATCACTTTTAAGAGTCAACCAATGAAAGCCAAACACTGGGTCCAAGATACCCACAACATTAACTCACATATTAGATTGACTCTCACTAACAACATCCTGCTCCCGCACTTCCCTATGAACGACATCCATGACCTCACTGATCACTACTTCAACTCCATGACCAAAATTATGGATACCTTGGCCCCCAAACAACTTAAAAGAATTATGTTGAAAAGATACAATCCCTAGTTCAACTCTAACCTAAATGAAAAAGCCAACACTTCATACTTGAAGAATGAGCATGGAGCCAAACCCCTACCATTCCAACCTCCAACTCCTACATCAACCATGCAGTGCCTACAGCAGGCACATTAGGTACTCCAAAGCGGCTTTCTTACAAAATCAACTAGATTCTGCAACTAATCTTCCTAAAAAACTGTTTGAAATTATCAAAAACCAATTGACCGACAAAAGCGAACCCACTTCCGCAAATAACAAAACATTACCTAACAGTGTAACCTTTGCCTCCTTTTTTGCAGTAAAACCATGCAAATCTCTAACGATATCGAGCATGCTATTAAACTACTTCCACTCTACCCCATCACATTCCTCCCCTTCTGATCATGATGCATGCCAGAGATATCCCCAATCTCACCAAAAATAACGCCTCCTGGTCCAGCTTCAAAGCCCTTGATGAAAATTGATCCCTAAATCTATTGTTCTCCCTGAATTATTCCAACCATTTTATCAATCCCTTCCCCTCCAATCTCCTAAATGAATGCATTCACCTCCTGCTCACACTATGGATTATGACGATCTATGCTTCACTCACTCAGGGTTCTTTACCTGACTTCCTCAAACGTGGGCAGGTTACCACTATCCTAGAAAAAAACAACTCTGTCTATTCTGACCCCAACAAATATCTCAAACATCCTTACGTTGACTAAACTCTTAAAAAAATGTGTACACTGCAGCTTTACAATCACATCAAGCACTTCCAGCTCCTCGACCTTCGCCAATCTGGCATCCTATCGGGTCATAGCACTGAAAGTGCCCTGGTCCACATGGTTGATGATACCCTACACTCATTTGCCCAGAACAAATCTTGCCACCTAATCCTATAGGACCTATCAGCAGCTTTTGAGACTATCAACGATGTTACCCTTCTAAAACTTCTTGAACACAGGATGGACTTCTCCGGCACCGTGCTGAAATGGTTCTCCTCCTTTCTACATAACCTATCTCAACGCATCCTAGTCAGTCACACTCTTAGTGAACAGCCTCCACTGTCGCTAAGTGTTCCCCAACGATCCAATCTCTCCATGGCATTGTTTAATCTATATATGGAGCCCCTCACTGAAATCATTAAACTCTTCCACATCTTATATCACAGGAATGCTGACCATACCCAACTCTACACGAAAATCACATCCGCCAAAAGAAATCAATATCCTCAACACCCTGACTAAAAACAACATTGACTGACCCATAGCCACCTCATACTCAATGCCCTTAAAACTGAATTCCAACTGAGCGCACCACCCACCACCACACCTAACATCAAAGGCCGGCTCCGTCTTCTCACTGCCCCAAATTATACCCCACACATCATTGACTCTGCCAAATCCCTCTGTAGAACCTTGGACAAAGACCCTTTTCATGCAAAAACACATTAGGGTCATCACTAGAGAGGTTAACTATCAATTGCATATTCTTAGGAAACCAAAGACCTTTCCTCCCCACAGCAGACCTCACAACTGCAGTTAAAGCTCTTTTGCTACCAAAATTGGACTACGGTAGTACTACCTTGGTGGGCCTCCCAAAATTCTCACTTGCACCCGCTGAAGGCTCCACTTAATTCAGCAGCTAGACTTATCACTGGATCTTATCACTGAAATGGCTGCCCTTCGAGGCCAGGATTAATTTCAAAATCACTTGCATGACCTACAAAGCGCTGCATCACAGTACCCCATCCTACCTGGCCTAGAAACCGACCCTATCAGTTGGAAACAGATCTTCTAGAAGCACTAGTTCCTTACTTCTGCAGCCACAAAAATTCAAGATAAAGAAAACATACAACCGATCTTCCTCCTGAATTGCGCCAAAAATATGGAACTCTCTCCCTACCGAGATCAGATGCAACCCATCCACATACATCTTCAGGAAAGAAGTATATATTTTACTATCTAACAAATTCCTCTCACATTAAGATCTGTCCTCCATCTCCATTCTTATGAATAACTGAAGTGTGCTTAACCAAATCCTATTTTCTCTAAGCAAGCTTGCATATTATTTTTGAGAAAACATGAGACTAGTAAGACAGCTAAAACAGTCTTTTGGTCCGGCCTAAAACACACAGAAATAAAGCACAGGGAGCAGAAGAGCAGCGGGTCCAAGGTCCACACACATAAAAAATACAGCACTGATTAAGGACATCACAATAGTCTCTGAAAGACATGGAACAAGTGTGGTACTGCAGGGTCAGTGCAAGCTTCCTTCTAAGAAATGGAACAAGTGTAGTACTGCAGGGCCAGTGCATGCTTCCTTCAAAAGCATGGAACAAGTGTGATATTTCAAGACCACGGCAAGTTTCCTTCAAAGACCTGGTACAAGTGTAGTACTGCAGTGTAAGCCTCCTTCAAAGACATGGAAGAAGTGTGACATAGTAGGGCCATCAATGCAAGCTTCATTCAAAGAAGTGGAACAAATGTAGTACTGCAGGGCCAGTGCACACTTACTTCAAATACATGGAACAAGCGTAGTACTGCAGGGACACTGTAAGCTTTCTTCAAAATCATGGAACAAGTGTGCATCTGGGAAGCATTGTTAAATGATTACCTTAGATACATTGAATAAGCAGCATTTTAGATTTGGTACCAGTTTAATGACCAGCACTAGGGTGTATGAGTGCAGGCTTGAATCACACACATAGTAAGATTTTCACACACAAAACTGGTACAGCACCAGGTAGGGGTACACACTTCCCTCATACCCATAAAACACATACCGATCTGTCCAGAAACAATGCAAGCTTCCGTCGCATACCTAGAACATGGAACGCATCTGCAACAGCAGTCCAAGCCTGTGTGTAAACATACACACAATGTTCAGTGTTTGGCAGCAGTGTAAGTTCGCCACACACACAGCACAGGTACATATGGTTGGCAGCAGTGCAAAGATATCCTCACATACAAAGCAGTGTCATGCTGGTAGCTACAGCTAACTTTAGTTCGGGCACAGAATACCCAGAATAAAGTGTAGAGATGGGTGAGCCACTGCTCTGGTTCTGGTTCAGCTCAAGGTCCTATTGAGCACTCATGCCCAAAATGAGCTGAGCTTTCATGTGGCGTCTGCCTGCTAGCCATGCTCTAACCTCGTGTACCAAGAATAAAAAACAAAGCATTTGACTTCATGTCAAACAGGAGCAAGAAAGAGATACCAATCTTTAGGCTGAAGTACACAATGTGAAATGAGAAAACCTGAGATCAATTCCGGCTTGTCCACTTGACCAAATTGTGGGCTCCTAGGCAATTATTTTAGTGTTCCTCCTAATTTGTTCATTATTACATATGAGAAAACCTTGAAATACAGGAGAATTTGTACTGTACAAAAATCTCTCTTGTGTCTCTTGTGTTATATTCCATGTAAAATAAGAATATAGCCCACATATATAGTGCACATGACAACTAAATTGCCTCCTAGTTCACTAATGGAATTGATATCGGGTTGAGGAGGGGGCATGAATGTTTCTAAGTTCATGTTTAAAAATCATCACTTTTAATACATTCCTCTGAATGCAATGATATAATCTAAAGTTAACCACTTTTTTTTAATTTTGAAGACTCTTTATCATACGGTATAATCCATTAATAGTACTCAAACAAAAAAATTGGGTTTGAAATAAGTTAGTACACCATATTCAGTACAAGCAGTACAAAGCAGCATGTCAGCAATCATTTGGCATTTAACAGCCAGTCCTAAACAGTTTTCAGGTACAGGGTGCTTTCCCTGCCCGACAGTGACCTACGAGGAGTCCATGCCATGCTATCTGTGTGTGAGTCTCCAGAGGTCGCAGCGGGCTCAACCGATGGGGACGCGAGTGTCGTATCTTTGGAGGAAGTCTCCAGGTTGCTCTTGGCTGTTGCAAGAAAGTATTGCAGAAGCGGGCTCCATATATCTTTTACCCTGGAAGTGCGGGAATGCAACTCAGCATACAGTTCCAGCTGCTCATTACAGTAAGCTAAGTCTGTCAGCCAGCTGTGCTATGACAGACCCTTCTCTTCTCCAGCATTTGGAGACAAGAACGTTTGGCTAACAGTAGTGCCAGGGCTGTTAAACTGATTACCAGTACAACCATCCTAGCAGTGCCATTTAAGGATCCAGTGACAAGTACTCATCCACTATGATAGAGAGCATGTCTAACCCCGTTCCCCCAGTATCATAATATGGGTGGGCAATGTCACACTAGGTGCATGAAGTCTGTTTCCAGCCCCCTGCATCTTGCTCATGGGAAGTCAGATTGGAGGCCCATCCTATGTAGGTCTAGGGGGGTATAATTTACCATGTGCAGGTATTTGAAGTGCATTATGCCGAGTCTACTACTGGACTGTTTGAAAGCAGCAACATTCCCACTCATTATCAACTAGCTGTATGTGTACTGCCATGCCCCATTTTGCTTTGGACTTTGCATCAGTGATAGAGACTTCTGCTTGAGTGGTAGTGTAAAGGGTGCTCAACAATTTTCTAGACAAGCTAGCAACTATAACTGTGTCCAGTAGTTTGAACGACACTGGTTTGAATGGGAAGTTGATTGTACTAGCCTTATGTGTGGCCAAAAGGTGGTAGCATAAGAAGACATCTAGCATTCGGAATTGTCCAGTCCCAAGACAGGACGTCTTGTTAAAGAACATGCCATCTTGCTACAGGTCACCTCATCGCTTTATCTTTAATCTCGTCAGTTGTGCCTGTACCTTGGGTTCATCTGCCAAGGGCAGCAATGGGTGATGTGTTACTAGGATGGAGGGAGGGAGTGCAGTGTCGTAATTTCTTCCTATTGCACAGAAGTTACCATCCTTGCGCCGTGCAGGAGATCATGTCTATTTTGCTGGTTTGCATGGGGGCATTTTATCATATTTTTCCATAATATCTGTTGTACTATTTCCATGCCAAATGTTTCCATGAGTCAGTGCATGCCTGGGATCTTAGAGCCAAGACTGGCTGTTAGAGCCAAGACAGACCCATGCCTAGGCTCTTCCTGTTAATTTGTTGGCTCACACAGCTCTACTGCATTACTGTGTATATCAGTTACTTCAGCTTCCCCTCAATCAATCATCATTTTTATAGCACAACACTGTCAACCCTAGTGGTATCTGGGCTCTGTGGGTGTGACATCTCTATCGAAGGGCAAGGTCTTGAGTTTCTTTCTGAAGTCAGCCAGGGTGGGTGCTGTTCAAAGATGGAGGGGTCTGTTGTTGCAGGTCTTGGCAGCAATGTAGGAGAAGGTGTGTCCTCTGCTGTGGCTGCGACTGATGCGGAGTGTGTGCACATGGGCTTGTGAGGAGGAGCGCAGGTGTCTTGTAGGTAGGTAGAAGTTTAGTCAATGGTTGAAGTAGGCTGTTCCTTGATCGTGCAGAGCTTTGTAGGCATGTGTGAGGATCTTGAACTGACATCTCTTCTGGATGGGGATCCAGCAGAGGTGTCTGTGGTGGAGTGATGTTTGTGGATGACCAGAATGAGTCTGGCTGCATTCTGTATGGTTTGGAGTCTTTTGAGGAGCTGGGAGGAGATGCTGGCATAAACAGCGCTGCTGTAGTCGAGGCAGCTGGTGACAAAGGCCTGAGTGGTGGCCTTTTTTGGTGTTAACTGGGATCCATCTGAAGATTCTATGCAGTGTGCAAAGGGTGTAGAAGCAAGAGGAGGAAGCTGCATTTAATTGTTCTTTCATAGTCAGCTAACTGTCGAGGATGATGTCTAGGTTGTGTGCATGGTCTGTGGGCGTGGGTGTTTGTTCGAGTTCTGCTGGCCACCAGCTGTGGTCCCCTATGACAGTGTGCTACCCGAAGATCAGGACTTCTGTCTTGTCAGAGTTGAGTTTAAGGCAGTTGTTTCCCATCCAGTTGGTTACATTGGTCATGGTGTTACAGAAGTTGATTCTGGTGGTGAAGGGGTCTTTTGTGAGCAAGTGAATAAGTTGAATGTCATCTGTATAGGAAATTATGTTGAGACCATGGGTTCTCATGATGTCTGCCAGGGGGTCATGTAGGGGTTGGACAAGGTGGGACGGAGGGATGATCCTTGGGGTACGCCGCATATGATGCTCTTGGCTGCGGAGGTTAAGAAAGGCAGCTGGATGCTCTGAGTTCCCCCTTTTGAGGAAGGAGGCAATCCACTTGAGGGCACTTTGCTGAATGCCGATGTTGTAGAGTCTGTTGATGAGGGTGAGGTGGGAAACAATGTTGAAAACAGCAGAGAGGTCGAGGAGGATCAGGGCTGCAGTCTCTCTGCAGTCGAGGAGGGTTCTGATGTCATCTGTGGGTGTGATCAGGGCAGTCTTAGTGCTGCTGTTGGCACAGATTCCTGATTGGGGGTGTCAAGAATGTGATTTTGTTCCAGGTATTCAGTAAGTTACTTGTTGATGCCTTCTCGAGTACTTTGGCCGGGTAAGGGAACAGGGAGATCGGTAGATAATTTTTGAGTGTGCTGTGTTTGGTGGAGGGTTTCTTTAGGAGCGGTCTGACCTCTGCGTATTTCCAGCTGTCCAGAAAGGCTGCTGTGGTGATGGAGGTGTTCATTATGCTGGTGAGATCCTTGTTGATTAGGTCAGTTCCGAGGTTGAAAAGATGGTGGGGGTAGGGGTCGGTGGGTGCCCTGGAGTGAATGGATGACATGATGGCCATGGTGGTCTGAGTGGTGAGCGGAGACAAACGGGTGATCATTTTGCTGGTGTGTACTGGTTGGCCGAGGCTGTTGAGATTGAGAGTAGTGGGTTGGGGGTCGAAGTTGTTGTAGATGGTGGCAATCTTTCTGTGGAAGTAGTCCGAGAGGGTGTAGTGGAGTTATTGAGAGGGGTGGATTGTGTTCTCTGTTGCTGCTGGGTTGGAGAATTCCTCGACTATTTTAAAGAGTTGTTTCATGTGGTTGGCTGCTGTATGGAAGCAGGCTCTGATGGCTGTTCTCTTGGCTTCCTTGATGCGCCTATGGTAGTGGCTGAAGGCTGCTTTGTGAGCTGCTCTGTCGAAGGGGTTGCTTGTGGCAAGCCACTGTTTTTAGAGTCGGTAACTGTATCTCACTAGGCATAGAAACATCTTGTTTTCTGAGATTCTGTCCAGTTTCCACAGTTCCCAAAAGGATTACTATTCCTACTACTAGTTTCAATAAGAAAGGATTGTGCATGAGCGACCCCAAGAAGTTGCTTTAAAGTTACCAGTGCATTTTTTAGCATAAAATGAAATAAACAACGCTCAAACCATTTATTTTCCCAGGTCCAGCATTCTATCCCAAGTAAGTCTATATTATTTCGCTAACCACCACTGCAATGCCCTCCCCTCATCAGGCTGAATGCAGTGATTCCAGTGTTGGTCTTGCCTTCAGAAGTAACGCAGCAGCAACAGCATGACTTTTTCTTTGCCATCTGCTAGTGGCAGGCAGCCAGGACCGAATGGCACAACTTGGTCATCTGTGCGCTCCTAATTAGACCTTCTTAGTGCCCCTGAAGGAGCTTGAGTGGATTCTACTGCTTGGAGTCTGATTTCTGCAGCTGACACAATCAGTCTGAGCCAAAAGCAAGCTCCTAGTGCTGTAAAAGATCTTGTGGCCCTAGTAGGCAGTGATGCTGGAACAATTTTCAGACTGAGGGTGCTGTCATCAATGTTACATTACCAAAGACATAGGAATTATGAAAAATCTAAGCATCACATCAAGAACAAGTGTCACAAATTAGCCACACCCAATGATCAGGAGAGTGACATGGGTGTTGTACGTAGCTGGTGGTGAAGTTAGGAGCACACTGCCAGAAATATATTACTAAAGCATGGTGCAGTAGCACACTGCCAATTACAGACAGAACATTTTCCATTAAAATGTCCAGTAAATTTGCACAGACATTCAGTTTTACTGACAAACTATATAGTACGCAAACGATAATGTGCGAAAATTGTGTTACAGAGAATATTTGTCATTTGTGCTTCATGACATGAAGTGTCTTCATTTGTTTTGAGGAAAAGACAGGTAAGAGCAGTTCCTCTAAATGGCCAATTTGGAAAAAATAGTAGTGATTACTCTGATCTGAGAAGGGAAAGTTCAAATTCAGATCTTGTTGCCCTCACACACCTGTTAGGGTGTCATGCTTCATCATTGGGCGTGCTCCTCGTCGGACCGGCGCTGCAATGTCCGACGGGCCTGGTGGCATCTTTATCGGAGATCTTTTGATCTGAGTACGCCGTTTTGTGTGAAGACCATGTGAATGATTGTGGAGGGTAATAGCTCCTAAGAATGTGGGGATTCAAAAAAGATTAAAATAGGCCCTGGCCCCTCGGTAGTTTTAATAAGGTTAGGTAGGGCTGGGAC
The DNA here is from genome assembly GCF_964204655.1 of Triturus cristatus. Lineage (NCBI taxonomy): Eukaryota > Metazoa > Chordata > Amphibia > Caudata > Salamandridae > Triturus > Triturus cristatus. The sequence continues at coordinate 887,680,774 of NC_140583.1, forward strand.
TAGGTAAAACCAGGGAGGCTACTTAGGTGATTCAAGGTATCAGGGTAGCCTATAGTTGACAGGGGTCAACATGTTTCGTGTCACAGATGCTCAAGTTCGAGCGACACTTCTTCAGGACCGTGGGACCAGTAATAAGTACGTATACCTCAGTTTCTTATAACGGGGTATTGGAGGTCAACCACATAAAAGCTGGACCTACGTATGGTACAGAATAAATGGCTCCGCCTAAACAGAGGGAGACAAAAAATATATAGAGGACAAGCATAAGCCACCCATTCGTAGCTTAATCAAAAGTAAAGGGTCCAAACGTCATATTGAGGTTTCAATTATCTCCTTCAAAGGACCATCATTTCTACTCATAATAACGTACTCGTTAGAAAGAGGACAATAAAAGAAGTTATAACTAGTACATATAAAACACAACTAAGTGATCTCAAGCAGTGATACAAAACTCAATTCTCCTTAAAATTACCAATAGAATGGAACAACCAATCTTCGGAATACAAATCTTACCTCAGAATGAGGGGTTCAGAGCTTCATAGGTAAAGGAGTAGCAACCGGACCACTGGAACGGTCCCACTGTGGCAAAGATATAAGCATCGCAAAATATCATGCTATACAACATGTGAGTGAAATACTCTATCTCTATCAAGAGCGTGAGATGTGTTTGCTCAAGGTGGTTGAAAAGCTACTTTGTGCCAATCGGCTCACTCCTCATAAGGGCTGTCATGTGAAGTGCTGTGGGCTAAGTCGTCTAGTACACTGTGATAGCGGTTGGTGTCCAGAAATGGCGGTGATAAGCATGGAAATCCATGGCTGTGAAATAACACGATATGACAAGGACTGCCGCGGTGGAATGGCAAATACTCGTACAGGTTTTTTAAAAATATATATACTCCAGATCGTGACTAAATCTGATGTCTATCGAATAATCCTAACACGATGTGCGAGGTTGATAGGAGGTGTGTGTAATGTTGTGGTGGGCCTCCCTCTATACGTGCATAATAATATACTAATTCGTGAGTAGTTGCTCCTTAAGGGTAGCGTGTTGCGGCCAAAACCGACCCCTAAGTCGAGTTCGTGGTGCACGTATCACCCACGGCTAGAGTTCCGGTAAGGACTCGGTGGCCAAACCGACTTATACGTCGAGTGCATGGTGCTCGTATCACCTACAGTTAGAGTTCCGGTAGGGACTCAGTGGCGAACATATTGCAAGCAGTTAGCGTAGTCAAACACTTACCCAAACGCTGGCGGGGGGCAGGCCAAAACAGGACGTGTCTGCTCCTCACCTGAATATTACCGGTGTTGGATTCACTTCCTGTATTTAACCTAAAGTCGATGGCGTGATCTCGCGAGATTGCGGAGGGCGCCATTTTGTCACAGGAGCTCACTCATCCGCACGGACACAATGATCTACACTGGACCGTGATTGAAAGTAACCCCTCATGGTCTCAGGAAAAACTTTTTGAAACTGAACAGAGATGGATTTTTCGCTTATCGACACAGGAAAGGGGTCTTAACGACGAAATTCCATGGACAGAACTTATGTGATAATACTTCTACTATACAGGGTTCTGTCAGCACCACACCTCCACTAACAAGACTGTGGTGCATGGACTCCAATGGTACCACACTACCCATGTCTCTATATGTACATAGAACTAACATATACACCAACATGTTCATACGCCCTGATTGTCATCACAAAATTACACCTTGTGTTATTTACACATAAATTATGTTTTACACTGATTTACATTCCCGCCCCGGACAGTTTTGTAACATTTCCTGATTATACACCCTGCAACCTCTGTAAGGGATAGCACCATATGGGTTCTATGCGGGTTCACTATTGACTATACAGTTACCTATAACATCCAGTAACCCATATTCCTATTAGGTTTAAAATATACCAGTCTCAATATCCAGATCCGTGTGCATCGATTATCTCCTTCTTAATAGTCTACCAAGACATAACGTTGCCTTTCAACGTATGTATCTCCCGTGTACCACATCAACTAGTTCGTTACAGGGTTCGATATCCAAGGTCAGGCAACCCTCCTGTGACAAAATGGCGCCCTCCGCAATCTCGCGAGATCACGCCATCGACTTTAGGTTAAATACAGGAAGTGAATCCAACACCGGTAATATTCAGGTGAGGAGCAGACACGTCCTGTTTTGGCCTGCCCCCCGCCAGCGTTTGGGTAAGTGTTTGACTACGCTAACTGCTTGCAATATGTTCGCCACTGAGTCCCTACCGGAACTCTAACTGTAGGTGATACGAGCACCATGCACTCGACGTATAAGTCGGTTTGGCCACCGAGTCCTTACCGGAACTCTAGCCGTGGGTGATACGTGCACCACGAACTCGACTTAGGGGTCGGTTTTGGCCGCAACACGCTACCCTTAAGGAGCAACTACTCACGAATTAGTATATTATTATGCACGTATAGAGGGAGGCCCACCACAACATTACACACACCTCCTATCAACCTCGCACATCGTGTTAGGATTATTCGATAGACATCAGATTTAGTCACGATCTGGAGTATATATATTTTTAAAAAACCTGTACGAGTATTTGCCATTCCACCGCGGCAGTCCTTGTCATATCGTGTTATTTCACAGCCATGGATTTCCATGCTTATCACCGCCATTTCTGGACACCAACCGCTATCACAGTGTACTAGACGACTTAGCCCACAGCACTTCACATGACAGCCCTTATGAGGAGTGAGCCGATTGGCACAAAGTAGCTTTTCAACCACCTTGAGCAAACACATCTCACGCTCTTGATAGAGATAGAGTATTTCACTCACATGTTGTATAGCATGATATTTTGCGATGCTTATATCTTTGCCACAGTGGGACCGTTCCAGTGGTCCGGTTGCTACTCCTTTACCTATGAAGCTCTGAACCCCTCATTCTGAGGTAAGATTTGTATTCCGAAGATTGGTTGTTCCATTCTATTGGTAATTTTAAGGAGAATTGAGTTTTGTATCACTGCTTGAGATCACTTAGTTGTGTTTTATATGTACTAGTTATAACTTCTTTTATTGTCCTCTTTCTAACGAGTACGTTATTATGAGTAGAAATGATGGTCCTTTGAAGGAGATAATTGAAACCTCAATATGACGTTTGGACCCTTTACTTTTGATTAAGCTACGAATGGGTGGCTTATGCTTGTCCTCTATATATTTTTTGTCTCCCTCTGTTTAGGCGGAGCCATTTATTCTGTACCATACGTAGGTCCAGCTTTTATGTGGTTGACCTCCAATACCCCGTTATAAGAAACTGAGGTATACGTACTTATTACTGGTCCCACGGTCCTGAAGAAGTGTCGCTCGAACTTGAGCATCTGTGACACGAAACATGTTGACCCCTGTCAACTATAGGCTACCCTGATACCTTGAATCACCTAAGTAGCCTCCCTGGTTTTACCTAGTCCCAGCCCTACCTAACCTTATTAAAACTACCGAGGGGCCAGGGCCTATTTTAATCTTTTTTGAATCCCCACATTCTTAGGCGCTATTACCCTCCACAATCATTCACATGGTCTTCACACAAAACGGCGTACTCAGATCAAAAGATCTCCGATAAAGATGCCACCAGGCCCGTCGGACATTGCAGCGCCGGTCCGACGAGGAGCACGCCCAATGATGAAGCATGACACCCTAACAGGTGTGTGAGGGCAACAAGATCTGAATTTGAACTTTCCCTTCTCAGATCAGAGTAATCACTACTATTTTTTCCAAATTGGCCATTTAGAGGAACTGCTCTTACCTGTCTTTTCCTACGTAGACCCCTGGGAGCATTAGAACAGGACCTCTTTAAATAACCAGCTCTCGTGTCCCCCCTTCCTGATTACATTCATTTGTTTTGACCCTATTGAAATGTTTTTTTACATCTCACTTCAGAATTAGAAAAAAGTGCTTTATTCATGCTTTTCTAGCTATTATATTGAAATATTTGTACAGTTCATTATTAGTTATTTACTTTTTTTTGTGTTGGAAGAAAACAACGTCCTACAGACTTTCCTTTCACACCAGCGAGATTATCGCATGGTTCACTTTACAAAGCCCTCATACTTTGCAGTAAGAGAAAGAAAAGTAAACACCAGTCTCCATATTAAAAAAATAAACAGCAATTTGTTAGAAGACTAGACTGACATTTGACCTCTGTCTTTGAACGCACAGCAAATGTGACAAGATAAAAACAAAATGGCTATTTTTGGGGTGCTGCAGCACACCCTGCTCTTCTACTTTCAGCTCCTTTTGCTAGTAGGACACAAAGGGCTGTTATGGGTGGGCCCAGTCGCACCTACGGGCCCCAGTGCATTGCACCAGCAGCAGCAACACTGATAGCTACATCCCTGTTTAATTTTTGTAGTATGTGAGGCCTGCACAGGTAATACGTCTTCAATTGTCTCCTTACTGAGAACCAAGCACCCTATTGTAGCACTTGAGTCTCTCAGGGTAGCAAAGCAGGGCAGTCCAAGGCCTACCCACGGTGGTGGTGTGGGTTAGTAATCTCAGCAATAACAGCACCCAATAAAGGATTGTCAAATCAGTGCTTTTTCTTTAAAAAAGGAAAAGTACATTTATTACAGACACACTACTGGATACTGTGCATTATATATATATATATATATATATATATATATATATATATATATATATATATATATATATATATATATATATATATATATATATATATATATATATATATATATATATATATATATATATATATATATATATACATTTGTCAACTCGCCCTCAGCTTCCACCTTCATCCAGGAAAAACGAGCGTGGACCCAGGTATCTGTGCAGTATTATTTTATGCCAGCTCTGCCATTACGCGTTTCGGGCGATCCCGCCCTTGATCACATGACAACTCCTTGACATTTTACTTCGCCTTATAAAGTGCAAGTGCAATTGACAATCCCATGAACATGGAAGAAATACTCACCATTCACATATAAATTGGTCACATAATAGAAACATAAATGTTGGAGTGTGGCCAATAAATACCCTATTAAGACGGATTCATAGTTATGAAAATATATATTAAAAATACATATTAATATCAGCTTAAAATGCCTGAACCACGTCCTAAAAGTAAGACCATGTCCAACTTGTGAAACCATATAAAGTGCATACCTCATCAGTGCAAAAAATCAAAATTGTATGTGTAAAATATAAATGAATATAAATTAAAAACACTTAAACAGTTTCTGGTTCCAGCATAGCATAAACCCTGAAGCATCTTATTTGAAGGACCACTAATGTAAACATATTTGCCAAAATCCGATTCCTAAAGTATATTCTTGTACCATACTTGTAGACCCAAGGAACACGGATAATATTGTGCAAAAAATCATCAATTTTAAAGTGCATCTGTGCTAAGGACAAATTTTGTCTGTTTCATGAATAATAAATAGTTGATCCCTCAGAAAATCACATTAAATAAATAGAAGCATAAAATACACTTTCTAAATATGATTTCTAAAATCCAACCATAAATATCATAAATACATAAATATCCTAAAATGCATGTAAAAATATCATGTTTATAAGAGTGAATTCAAATTGTTGCTGGAGAAGGTGTGTAACTTTCTGTCTTTCATGTCAGAGTATTTTATCTTCTCTAATTATTTACAAATCAGTCAATCCACATTCTCATAAAAATGTGTATAAATCTTCATTGGCATTAAGACCCCTAGGTTGTTTGGAATCGAATTGTCAAATGTAAGTTGTTTCCAACCTCCTTCATTTCGATTCCCTATCTCCTCCTCTTTTCTAAGGGGCTACAGCCTCTACAACAAAATATTTCAGATGTTCGGGGTCACTCTTATGGCTGATCTTGAAGTGCCTTGCTACTGGATAACTATCATCATTGTTGATGATGGCACGTATATGCTGAAGGATCCTCTTATGCGTTGCTAGTTTGGTACTGCCAATATACTTAAGATTTCAGCTGCATGTTAATACATATACGGCATATTCTGACTTGCAAGTGAGGTGTTGTCCTATGTTGCAAATCCTTGTATTAAATGCCGTTGTATATGTTGTGGTATTAACGCCATATTGGCAAGCCTTGCAAACAGAACACTTATAGAATCCTTTTCGTGCGGATAGCCAGGAACCCTTACCCTGCATTTCTAGATTGCTCCTTGTGAGTGACATGCCCATGCTGTTCACATTTCTGAAAGTTAGAGCTGGATTAGAGGGTAATAACTTGCCAATCACAGGGTCGTCTCTCACGATTGGCCAATTGTGTCTCACAATTGCCCTAATCGGTTTTTCTTGTCGTGAGAAAGACAAAATTAACTAGTGGGTTCCTCAATGACATCTTTACTGATGTTTTTCACTCTGTATTTCAACAAATCTACTCGTGCCATGGTTTTAGACTTGGCAATTGCTGCATCAATTACCTCAGTTCTATATCCACTATCCAGGAACCTATTGCGACTTTCCCTCTGTTTGTGTTTATAGTCGTCTTCTTCACTGCATATTCGTCTAATGCGCAACATTTGCCCATAGGGAATACTTTTAATGAGATGGGGCGGATGTGCGCTTGAAGCATACAGAAGTGTATTTCCTGCTGTAGGTTTCCTGAAGAGAGTTGTTGACAATTTGTTGTAAACTACCTGGACCCTCACATCTAAAAATGAGACCATGTCTTTACTAATGTCAGATGTGAAATGTAAGTTGACTGCATTGTTATTCAATAAATCAATAAAAGCAGTAGCACTTTCCACATCGCCATCCCATACTATGAATAAATCATCAATGTAACGTAACCAAGTTACGACATTTGTACTGTATAAGTGCTCATGTTGGTGCATGAGGACCAGCTCCTCCCACCATCCCATAAATAAACAGGCATAACTGGGGGAGAAGCTGGCCCCCATAGCAACACCCTGAATCTGCTAGTACATTTTGCCATCAAACAAAAATAAATTATTTTCCAAACAGAACAGCAACATTTTGAGCAGCATATTAGTATGTGGAGAGTAAACAATAGATATATTCATCAAGAAATATTCTACCGCCCTCATTCCATCCTTATTTTTGATGCATGTATATAAGGAGGAAACGTCAAGCGCAATCAATAAATAAGTAGGTTTCCATATAATATTTTGGATCTTCCTCAAGAAGTCACAAGTATCCTGCACAAATGATTTAAGACCCCTAACAAAGTCCTGCAGGAAAAAATCAATGTATCTTGAAAGATTCTCCAAAAGACCATCACAGGCAGCTATAATGGGTCGGCCCGGTGGTTTGCTGATATTTTTGTGTACCTTTGGTATAAAGTAAATCACCGGGATAGTTGGGTGCTCCTTTTTAAGATATTTAAACTCCTCCCAACTCAACAGGCCCATGCTCTTCCAAGCCAGTAATTGGGAAAATAATAGTTCCTGTGTGTCTTTAAATTTCGTGGGATAAATTTTTCTATCTAAACAAAGAAAGGAAGGGGTGGGCTATATTTAACGAGGTCCAGCATACAAGCCCTGAAATGACTTAAAAAAGACAGAGTATGCTGTTCCTCCTGGTCAGGGGTGATTCTGTGAGGTACACACTCTACCCCAGGAAGGAGATAAAGTGAAATCTAACAAAGCATGAGAAGTACATGTGGTAGGGGAGGGGGGGGGGGGAACCACAAGGGTGGATCTAAAACCCTCACACACCCAGCAAGCTAGGTGTCATGCTTCATCATCTGGGTTTTGCTCCTCGTCGGGTCGGCGCTGCAATCCCCAACGGGCACCCTTAGAAGGGGCTCTTTGTCGGAGATCTTTTGTTCCTTGCCGAAAGATGAGTGCAAGTGAGGGCCAGGTAGGTGTAGATGTTGGTGAGTGTATATAAAAAGGGTTGATTAGTATGTACCTAGTCAAATCTGCCCAAGGTGGTCGTAGAACCTACCCCGCTCCGCCGAAACCGGAAAATGATAATTTTCCGGTTTCGGCGGAGCGGGGTAGGTTCTACGACCACCTTGGGCATCGAAAACGAGGCTACCACGCCATCCCAAGAGGCTCGCCACGCACCGACTGGAGCGGTACTAGTTTAATTTTTAGGCCACTCCTTTGCGAAAGTGTTAGATTCTTCCACACTTTCATAGGGCAGATTTGACTAGGTACATACACATAAATGTGAGACCCTGTCATACACCCTCACAATTGTAGATAGTTTGCACCACACTGGTCCTGATGAATTGCCGCTGGATCCTCCTGGCCATTAGGCGAGAAACATGTTGACCATCTGAGTTGAGCGATGTGAGTCCTTGACCCAATGTGTCCAGACTACCGCCACTCACACTGTTTTTAAATAGGGTGGTTTACTGACCCAATAAACTCGTTTTTCAGACTAATCAACCCTTTTTATATACACTCACCAACATCTACACCTACCTGGCCCTCACTTGCACTCATCTTTCGGCAAGGAACAAAAGATCTCCGACAAAGAGCCCCTTCTAAGGGTGCCCGTTGGGGATTGCAGCGCCGACCCGACGAGGAGCAAAACCCAGATGATGAAGCATGACACCTAGCTTGCTCGGTGTGTGAGGGTTTTAGTTCCACCCTTGTGGTTCCCCCCCCCCTACCACATGTACTTCTCATGCTTTGTTAGATTTCACTTTATCTCCTTCCTGGGGTAGAGTGTGTACCTCACAGAATCATCCCTGACCAGGAGGAACAGCATACTCTGTCTTTTTTAAGAAATTTTTCTATAACATTCTACATTGTTTAATTGATTATGCGCTTACTCTAAATATTCTTTGAGGGGCCACAACACTATATTCCCGCCCTTGTCGGAATTGCGTATTATGACTTGGTGGTTGTCCTTAAGTTTGTTTATAAGTTGGTGATATTTCCTCTCATGATTAGTATATTTCATGTTAGCATTATTGATGGTAATGTTTAGTTTCTTTATTTGCGCTACTATTTGTTCATTAAAAACATCAATGGAGTCTCTGGCCATGATGGGAACAAATTTAGATTTCGTTTTGAAAGGAGTGTGCGGTTTGACACCAGTTCCATGCATTTGAGACTGTTGAAAACTTAAATTAGTTGGCTCAATTATATATTACTTACTTAAACATAGTTATAGTTAGGACCTAGTTTCCATAGTAAAAGCGTTTTTTGTTTACCCAATAACTTTGCCGCCGGTTGATGAATCTTCGCGTGGGGTGCTCCGGTCAGCTCCTATCTTGAAAGTTTCGGGGTGATTCGGCAAGCGGGGGCCGAGAAAAAAGGAGGGTCCCAAACGTGTTTTCTCTATCTTAATTTCCATAGGAAACTTTAGACACAGCTACAGCTCGAACTGCTGAATGGAATTACATCAAATTTGGCAAAAAGGTAGTGCTTGGTTCAGAAAGCGCCCCTTTTTTATATAAAATGGTGTAAATCCGTTCAGTAGTTGCTGAGAAAATAAAAAAATACAAGTTTTGATATATAGAGGCACGGAGGATCCGCGCACCCTCCTGACCACAAGCTTTATTCTAATTGGCTGTCAACACTCCAAACCAGGAAGTGTTGGCAGCCATCCTGTGCCTCGGTAACCAAGGCACAAGAAAACAGAGAAACAAAGGTGAAAAAAACAAAAGGGGGCAGGGTAGAAACACCCTGACCCCTAGGCCTGCTCAGGGGGTCCTACAAGGACTGCCACCCTCAGGGCTGTCATTAAATATTTGCGGGGGGCTCACGACCCCCCCGCAACCCTGGGGACCACCACCCCCCTGAGGGATAAAAAAGTAGATTTTCCATATATAAGGGGTATCGGACCTATATTGGTGCCGATTCCGATCCGGGAAATAAATATGCGTATGACTCGTATCCGTATATTTTCACGTACGATTCGTACAAGTACCGTACAAACTGCGAAGTACGATTCGTACATGAAAAATACATACGAATTGCGTCGGGAAAATGGTCCGAGAGGGAGCCGGAAATTTTTACGTGCAAATCGTAAAACAGAAGTCCGACCGCGCAAGTACGATCCGTACCGCCCGTCCGAATACACAACCGCATGTAAAAGGCCCCGTACGGAGCGAACGCTGTAGCACACATGTACACGGGTAAACTTGTGCCCGGATACGAGTCGTACAGCTCCCCCTCACCCCCGCATATGTCAGCACCGTACCCCCGTATGTCAGCACCCTAACCCCCTCCGCACCATACCCCAGGACCGTACACCAGCCCCGCACCTGTACGCGCCGCACCCCAGGCCCGTCTCCCAGCCCCGCACCTGTATACGCACTGTACCCCAGGACCGTACCCCAGCCCCGCACCTGCACGCACCGTACCCCAACACCGTACCCCAGCCCAGTACCTGTATGCACCGTACCCAAACACCGTACTCCAGCCCCCCACAGGTACGCGCCGCAACCCAGGCCCGTACCCCAGCCCCGTACCTTTACGCATCGTACCCCAACACCGTAGCACAGCCCCGCACCTGTACTTGCTGCACCCCAGGCCCGTACCCCAGCCCCGGACCTGTACGCACCGTACCCCAACACCGTAGCACAGCCCCGCACCTGTACGCGCCACACCCCAGGCTCATACCCCAGCACCGCACCTGTACGCACCGTACCCCAACACCGTACCCCAGCCCCGTACCTCTACGCACCGTACCCCAACAAGATACTCCAGTCCCCCAAATGTACGCGCCGCACCCCAGGCCCATTCCCCAGCCCCGTACCTGTACGCACTGTACCTCAACACCATAGCACAGCCCCGCACCTGTAGGCACCATACCCCAACACCGTACCCCAGCCCCCCACCTGTACGCGCCGCACCCCAGGCTCGTACCCCAGCCCCGTACCTGTACGCACCATACCCCAACACCTTACCCCAGCACCCTCACCCATCATCGCGTATGTATGGACCTTACCTACGCGAAAAAGACACGTACAGAACCAGGACACTGTAAAACAGCACAAGAAGGGTCACTTTGACTCGCACAACACCACAAAACACGTCCACCTGACAAAATACATCTCAATGACTGACCTGGCACATCCAAACAGGCAAACAGAGGCCCTACATCACAACCACCTCTTATAATACACCCACCACAAATTCAAACCCAGCCGCAACCACAAATGGACCAATAAAAAGGGCCCACACACACAACCCATGAGCCTTTGCAACAGACCCACTGCTGCCAGACCCCACAGACAAACAACTGCACCTTACTTACACCTTAACTACACCTTAACTTACACACCTTCACACAACCTCCTTCACAAACACCCCCTCTTCATATTCACACACACACCATCACATTCACACCCACACACCCACAACCATCCACACCCACACCCCACACCATGCCCACAGACAAGAATCCAAAGTTCACAAGGGCGGAGCTGGACCTCCTTGTCAATGAAGTCATCAGAGTCGAGCCACAGCTGTTTGGAACATTGGTCAGACAGACAAGCATAGCCCAAAAACAAGCCTGTGGCAGAGGATCGTCGATAAGGTGAATGCTGTTGCGCCCATCCGAAGGACCAGGCATGAATGCCAAGCCAGGTGGTACGATCTGCGCAGGGCAGTCATGAGGAAAATGAACGAGGAATACGCCCAGAGTAACATCACTGGAGGTGGGCTGCCCCGCAGACCCGTACATTACCATCCCTGGGAGGAGAAGGTGATGGCCATGCTTCCGCAGGTGGGAGTACACAGAGTTGAAGGAGTCGCAGAGCCTGGTGAGTACACAAACAACTCACGTAACATGGGGGGAATGCCATCCACACCACAAACACACCAAATGCACGCAACTTCCCCAAGCCCTCACCGCACACAACCACACTCAAAAACCACGCTCATGCCACTAACGTCTCCATGCCCCATTCACAAATAAAGGCAATGCCATGTCCCAGGCCACACCAACCACAAACCCAAGACTGGATGTCCGGGATGCTGGGAGGGTGGGGCTCATACAACACATTGTGCAACTCAGAAGCAGACACCAATGCCCTCAGCCCATATGGCCTAGGTACATACCCATGTACCATGCCCAATGCACAGGGACTGGCAAAGTACTGACAAGGTAGCTGACACTTGGCCCTGCTGTATGCAGCACAAGGCCCTCCTGTGACCACTGTACACTCAAACACCAACTCCACAAGCTCAGATATCTACCACAGGAACTCACACTCACTGTCATGCCAGCATGCACCATGAGGGGACAGACACATCACCTGGGAGACCCAATGACAAATCACACTACACCCAACAGCAGGCCCGGTCACACACCCCCCCTCACACAAGCACACACCCCCGGGGCAGGCAACGGATTTACCCACTCCCACAATGGAGATGTGACACTACAAGACCAATCCATAGCCAAATAAGCATCCTAGCCAAAATTCTACTGGTCAAACACTCAGGAGAACATATCAATCTGTCCCCCGCAACATACCCATCCCCAAGTGTACATTGAGATGAATGCTAGGCACATCCAACTACCTGGGGGAACTGTGACAACTTGAATATGTATGAAACATGGATGTGGCATGAAACAGCATTAACATTGTCTCTCTCACACACACAGGGCAACGTCATCGACCTCCCCCCAACAATGGGGGGGAACAATCACAGTCCCAGGCTCAGCGTGAAGATGATCCCACCGGCAGCGACGACTCTCACCACTCCGTGGATGACCCCGACCAACCTGGCCCCTCTGGAGCCCAAGCCCCTGCAGCACCTGCGTCAGGTACATCTGTGCCAACCCCCACCCCCATTCCTGCCACATCCCAGGAGACACCCAGGAGCCCTGCTCGCACTGAACAACAGAGCCAGTCTGACCAGGAGGGACAAGGTTCTCCGGGCACCCAGGAGGAGGCAGACAACCCCGCTAATGCCATCCCTCAGGGGTCCCGTAGACCCGATGTTCCCACAACGGCAGGCCAGGCTCGTGTGGGCAGGGGTGGTGGGAGTGGAGGCAGGCGGAGGCAAGAACCTGACCAGCCAGCTGAGGGAACCGGTATGTCACACATACGCCACATCCTGGACACATACTGGCGTGACACCAGGGGCATCAGCCAGGTAGTGTCGAGCCTCACAGAGATAAAGGGGTCCCTCGACGAGATGAAGAACCTGCAGGCCTAGCAACATGCCAGTCAACAACAACACCAAGGACAAATGGAGGCAAGACTGGCTGAGCTCCTGGCGGTGCAAACGGACATGAGCAGTTCACTCCGTCGGATCGCCGACAACATGGGCAACCCTCCCTGTGCCACCAGGCGAAGACCACCACCAGCCACAGGGAGGGAGGAAGAGGAGGAGGAGGATTCGTCCGACGGAGCATCACAGACATCGTCAAGGCCTGCATCTGAGGGTCCCCCCAGGATGGTGGGTCATCCACGGAAAAGACCGTGAGAGTCAGCGGACCATCCACATCTCCCAGGTCACCTGGGCTGGCACCTGGCCCTCTGGCGCAACAGCACCACCTCACCCAATGACATTCTCTGCCACATGGACTTGCTGGTCACAGTCTGACCAATGATGAACAACACTGTGATCTGGACTCTGATGACTCCATCTGACAAGGATGCCATCTCCCCCTGTGAACTTTGGATTCTATGCACCCGGTAGAGCACCTTACTTCATCTACCAAAAGACTTACCCCACCAAAAATAAAAACTTCATTTTGTCATGAGATGTTGCTGTCATTTGGCATTATTCCACAACATATGTGTGCGTAAATGTCAAACTATGCCTGAGTGTTGAACTAAATCCACCCATCCATACCCTGGGATCTGAGTCTGGTACAGGACACACATGGGCCACAATGTATCATTTAATGCAGACATGGAGCATAATACTCACCTGTGATGGCCTCAAGCTGCTGAGGGGGTGCATGCAATACTATGCCGACAGACCTATTTGGAAGAGTATCATTAAGGCGTAGAGGTCATGCCTCATTCGGAGGTTCCCGGGGAGGGAGTCCCAGGTATGTGTTGCCAGGTAGGAGAACTATGTCCTGCATGCTGGAGTACGGTGGATCTGAAAAATGGTGGCCAGGTCAAGGTTGGATGCACGGAGATGGCACTACGGGGTCTCGGATGACAGTGGTACAAGGTTGTTTTTGGGTCGGGGTTGTGGCCTACCTCCTGAGTGTGGGTGGGGAGTCTGAAGGTCATCCTGCAGCACACAGTGATCCATTGCAGCTATCTCTGCTGGACGGTGATGTGGCTGGGGCACGGGATGTTGCAGCTGAGGTGTGCAGATGCAGCCTGGATGTGGACAAGTTTCCAAGGAGTTTGGATGTGGCTGCTCCGTAGAGGGCAGGGCAGTATTTGACACGGATGTTGTCGTGGACCTTGGGGATGGTCCTCCTTTCCTAGGAGTGGATCTATCTGGGGATCATGTGCATAATTCAGAGGGTGTTGCAGTCTGAGGCACAGATGCTGGTGATTAGCATGGCAAACGTGAGCAAGCAATCCATGATGCACACCATCTTGTGTGCGTGGACACTGGGTGCTTGTGCAGGGCTTTTGTGGGTGGGACACAAGCAGTTGACCCTGCTGTAAGGGGACAATCCTCAGATGTTGACCTCAGTTCTGTACAAGTCCAGCCTCAGGTGGCTGCGGTTCTGCCATTCATCAATGGATCTCATGCAATCTTGAATATTGGAACTGGCAATGTCTGCGTCCTTGGTGAGGGTGAGGAGCACCTGGCTGTCAATGGCATACGAGTTGATGATGAGGTTGTGTGTGCATGTGATGGTGGAGAGGGGGGTCCTGGACACACTGTAGATTGACACGCTGAGAGATGATACCTGTGCAATGTGCCCGACAACGACACCATACTACATGCAGAAGCCTTGAGTCCCACTCCCATGGCCTTGCCGGGGTACAGAGCCGGTGGGGTGTGGGAGGGACATGACCTGGTGGGTGTGACAGGGCCTGGAAGGTGTGGCAGCGCTGTGTAGGCAGTCGGAGTTGCACAGTCATCATGCAAAGGTGTTGTGTGTGCGCTTAGTGTATGCCTGAGAGCAGGCGGGAGATGTGTGGATGGACATTGCTTGGAGGGTGTCTGCAACATCAGACTGTAGTGTGATGTGGGTCATGCAAGGACCTGAGGGTCGTGCAATGTGCACGTTGCATGTGCAGACGGTCCAGCCTTTGACACCGCGTTGCCGCAACTGTGGCACAGACAAGCTGATGACAGCCATATGAATGGGTTGAGGAAGTAAGGGAGGAGCATCTTTGATGTGTGTGTGTTGCCAAAATCAGGAAACTTTGTGTGCCCATGCTGCAGTGGCTGCAACAGCAGGCGGCATGTCCTGGGAACTATGCCACAATTTCCACACAAAGACTAGGATGTCAGAAAGGACTACTGCAACAGGTGTATGTAAAGGAAGGAGTGACCGGTTTTCAATGGCACACCGAGAGACAAAGGATGCACAATCACCAAAGATGACTGACACCGAATCATGAAACTGAAGGCCGAGCTGCGCACAGGAAACACACCCTAAAAGGTGTTGATGGCCAGTTGTGGGGACCAACATGCCAAAACACATACACAGCCATGGACTTCATGCACAATAGAGAATCAAATACATGAAGAACAGCATGCAGGTTGCTAATCTACACATAGACTCATATGCACAATCCTTGACAACCATGCAAGAGATGCCGCATGCACAGTGGCAAGAGACCTGCATTGACAGAGATTAGGCATCTTGGAGGGTGAGAAACACCTTTATTACTCAGGCTCACACCCATGGAAATGCATCAATATGAACAGACTCACAGGTCTTTTGGATGAACATGTGGGACCTACACTGGACACCCCCTTCGCACCACAGATGCTGTAATTCCAGTGGACTGGCACACAAGTGAAGGGGGTGAGCCAAACATCCCCTGCTGCACACGGAGAGGCTGCAATTCCCCATTGAGCCTCTTATGGGGAAGTCCCACACCATGTCCACCCGTAGCCTCCCGTATGTTTCAGAGGGAAGTTGTACACACATTGATGCCTTCATCACAATCCACAATCCCATAACAGATGACTGTCACGAAGTGTGACTATCAATTCATGTGAGTCATGCTACATGTCATGTGCCCCATGGTGAATCGACATGGATGCATAGTAACAAAACCTGCACAGGAGCAGTGCCCACACATTCCAAACAACTACCACACCCAAAATGCCTTGCTGCAATCCTTACCCAAAGGAGACTTTTCCACATGTCCGTGCATGTAACGCTGATTCAGCACACATTGCAATACTCATGAGGAATAGCAGGAGCACAACGATGCCACGAGCAGACAGCATGCGCAACTACCTGGGGATGACAGACACACAAGAAGTCAGGAAAATGATAGTCATCCGCATGCATGGTCATGTACTCTACATGACTAAGGTTGACACCATGCTAGTTGTCAATTGAGTGTGTCAGCTACAATGTGTGGAATGACATCAGCACTCGAGTGACAC
The DNA here is from genome assembly GCF_964204655.1 of Triturus cristatus. NCBI lineage: Eukaryota > Metazoa > Chordata > Amphibia > Caudata > Salamandridae > Triturus > Triturus cristatus. The sequence continues at coordinate 887,697,224 of NC_140583.1, forward strand.
ATCAGAACACAACTCTAAGTCACTTAGCATACAGTCAGCTGGACACACACATTGCAACACATGCCACACAAGGCTCCAAGCGTGCACACTCAGACCCAGGGACTCACCATTATGAGAAGAAGTTGCGTATGAGCTGACTCCGGATGTCCTCCTCCTCCTCCTCACTTGCCTCGTGACCAAGGCTGTCATCCTCCACGGGTGGATGTTCCTGCTCATCGGGATCCAGGAAGAGTGGCACAGCTTTCTCCACTGCCATGTTGTGCAGCATGCAGCACACAAGGAAGATTTTGCAGACCTTCACCGGTGCATACGGGAGGGACCCGCCTGTCTTGTGGAGGCAACGGAATCGGCTCTTCAGGAGGCCAAACGTCCTCTCAATCACTCACCTGGTCTGCTCATGGAAGTAACGGTGATCTGCAGATGTTCTGGGGCTGTGGAGAGGCGTCACCAGCCATGGCATGTTGGGATAGCCAGAGCCCCCTACATGGAAACATCATGTAAAGAAGTGGGTCAGGAGATGCGGTAACATACAAAGATACCGCTAAATACTGGACAAACAGAGTCTACCCACCAACAAGACATGCTCGTTTGTTGTGCAGCCGCAGCATCATTTCTGGCACCCTGCTACGCCTCATGATGTAGGCATTGTGTGCTGACCCTGGAATACGTGCACAGACATGGGAAATCAGCATGTTAGCAAGACACACCACAAGGGCATTAATGGAGTGATAATGTTTACGGTTGTGATATGCTTCCTCCTGTGCCTGTGGTGGTACCAAAGCCACATGTGTCCCATCAATGGACCCAATTACATGGGGCATCCCTCCCAGGGCATAGAACTCACCCTTGATACCTGTCAACTGCTCACGAGTTGGAAAATGGATGAATTCATCCAGGTGCTCCAACATGGCTTCTAACACATCATGCAGGACACGGCTGAACATGGTCTGGGACATGCCACCCACATCAGCTATGGTGAATTGAAACGTACCGGTGGCAAAGAAATGTAGGGCTGACATCACCTTCATCTTGGGGGTCAGCGCAGTCAGATAACTGTGTCGCGGTTGGAGGTGTGGTGCCAGCCTGTTTGTCAGGTCCTCAATTAACTGTTCAGGGAATCTGTAACCGCGTATGCAGTCACGTTCCCTCATGGCACCCAAGTCTGGCATTGGTCGGGGGAGAGGCGGTGCCCTGCAGAAATTTGGAAGGAACAATAGAGATTGGGTACATTACTACACCAATGTCAATGAACTGAGCACATGTTCAACAGCTAATCCACATTTGCTACATACAGAGTCTGTTCTGTGCAATACATCCTGGACACGTATGCCAGCCAGGTGATACTCCTACCAAGAGCCAGCTACAAACGTGGATTGTCAAGGTCTACATGACATGCCATGAAAGTAGCTGTGGGCCAGTGTGAGTGAACAGCCAGACACATTACAGGAGTGACATACATCCACATATGTGCATTTGAAGGATGTTATCTCATACAGACAGCTGGCGGCAAGCCAGACGCACAGGTCACATGTCATTGAAAAAGGACAGACCACACACCTTGCCATGAAGGGGTACATGTCAATACTTATCACACAGACATTGAGACTACGCAGATATGTCCTCAGCTCACAAGTCCCTGTTCGATGCATACAGACACACGTTACGTGTGATTCCACATCTGCCCGGTGTGCGTCATTGTGTGCCATGGCCATTTACACACAGACACATGTTGGATGCAGCTACAGCAGATGCAGTTGACGGAACACCAACAGCAAGCTCATGGGAACACATGACACACACATGACATATTCACATCGTGGCACGCTGGTAGATAGATGTCAGGTGTCATCATCCGTGTACCTAGCGATACCAAAGGGGATGATGGACGGAGCATTAGAGCAAATCAAACACTCACCCCCAGTCAACTGATCTGGGTTTAATCCATCATCATTCTTTAGCTCACTCCACCACCCCAGTTCAGACATGGCCAAATGCAAATCAGTCTGACCCTGTGCCTCATGGGAACAGTCCAGCCCCAACTGCCAAGCCATGTCTTCCCTGGACCGGACACAAGTATCCTGGGACCGGTTTCGGGTTCATAACCCTCGTCAGCCAGGCTATCTTGAATCCAGTGGCAAGGTGAGCAAGGGACCCACGTCTGGGCATACCCTGCCAACTTAGGGCGAAAAAAGCGATACCAAAGGGGATGATGGGCGGAGCATTAGAGCAAATCAAACACTCACCCCCAGTCAACTGATCTGAGTTTAATCCATCATCATTCTTTAGCTCACTCCACCACCCCAGTTCAGACATGGCCAAATGCAAATCAGTCTGACCCTGTGCCTCATGGGAACAGTCCAGCCCCAACTGCCAAGCCATGTCTTCCCTGGACTCGACACAAGTGTCCTGGGACCGGTTTCGGGTTCATAACCCTCGTCAGCCAGGCTATCTTGAATCCAGTGGCAAAGTGAGCAAGGGACCCACGTCTGGGCATACCCTGCCAACTTAGAGCGAACAAAGCGATACCAAAGGGGATGATGGACGGAGCATTAGAACAAATCAAACACTCACCCCCAGTCAACTGATCTGGGTTTAATCCATCATCATTCTTTAGCTCACTCCACCACCCCAGTTCAGACATGGCCAAATGCAAATCAGTCTGACCCTGTGCCTCATGGGAACAGTCCAGCCCGAACTGCCAAGCCATGTCTTCCCTGGACCGGAAACAAGCATCCTGGGACCGGTTTCGGGTTCATAACTCTCGTCAGCCAGGCTATCTTCAATCCAGTGGCAAAGTGAGCAAGGGAACCACGTCTGGGCATACCCTGCCAACTTAGGGCGAACAAAGCGATACCAAAGGGGATGATGGACGGAGCATTAGAGCAAATCAAACACTCACCCCCAGTCAACTGATCTGGGTTTAATCCATCATAATTCTTTAGAACACTCCACCACCCCAGTTCAGACATGGCCAAATGCAAATCAGTCTGACCCTGTGCCTCATGGGAACAGTCCAGCCCGAACTGCCAAGCGATGTCTTCCCTGGACCGGAAACAAGCATCCTGGGACCGGTTTCGTGTTCATAACCCTCGTCAGCCAGGCTATCTTGAATCCAGTGGCAAAGTGAGCAAGGGACCCACGTCTGGGCATACCCTGCCAACTTAGGGCGAACAAAGCGATACCAAAGGGGATGATGGACGGAGCATTAGAGCAAATCAAACACTCACCCCCAGTCAACTGATCTGGGTTTAATCCATCATCATTCTTTAGCTCACTCCACCACCCCAGTTCAGACATGGCCAAATGCAAATCAGTCTGACCCTGTGCCTCATGGGAACAGTCCAGCACGAACTGCCAAGCCATATCTTCCCTGGACTGGAAACAAGCATCCTGGGACCGGATTCGGGTTCATAACCCTCGTCAGCCAGGCTATCTTGAATCCAGTGGCAAAGTGAGCAGGGGACCCACGTCTGGGCATACCCTGCCAACTTAGGGCGAACAAAGCGATACCAAAGGGGATGATGGACGGAGCATTTGAGCAAATCAAACACTCACCCCCAGTCAACTGATCTGGGTTTAATCCATCATCATTCTTTAGCTCACTCCACCACCCCAGTTCAGACATGGCCAAATGAAAATCAGTCGGACCCTGTGCCTCATGGGAACAGTCCAGCCCGAACTGCCAAGCCATGTCTTCCCTGGACCGGAAACAAGCATCCTGGGACCGGTTTCGGGTTCATAACTCTCGTCAGCCAGTCTATCTTGAATCCAGTGGCAAAGTGAGCAAGGGACCCACGTCTGGGCATACCCTGCCAACTTAGGGCGAACAAAGCGATACCAAAGGGGATGATGGACGGAGCATTAGAGCAAATAAAACACTCACCCCCAGTCAAATGATCTGGGTTTAATCCATCATCATGCTTTAGCTCACTCCACCACCCCAGTTCAGACATGGCCAAATACAAATCAGTCTGACCCTGTGCCTCATGGGAACAGTCCAGCCCGAACTGCCAAGCCATGTCTTCCCTGGACCGGAGACAAGCATCCTGGGACCGGTTTCGGGTTCATAACCCTCGTCAGCCAGGCTATCTTGAATCCAGTGGCAAAGTGAGCAAGGGACCCACGTCTGGGCATACCCTGGCTGGGTTCAAACTGGAATGGCATGGTGAGCAAAAAAACGATGGATTTAGGCCGAGATCTCTGTACTGGGGTGAATGTATGACATTGTTCTGCATTCTGTCCTTCAATTGTTGTTTTTGCATTTGTCACCCCGAGTGGGACGGGTATGCTCAGACGTGAGTCCCGTGCTCTCCATGCCACTGGAATCAAGCTATCCTGGCTGAAGAGGGGTGAAACCCCGAAACCGGTCCTAGGATGCTTGGTTCCAGTCCAGGGAGGACCTGGCTTGGCAGTTCGGGCTGGACTGTTCCCATGAGGCACAGGGTCAAGACTGATTTGCATATGGCTGGGTTCAAACTGGAATGGCATGGTGAGCAAAAAAACGATGGATTTAGGCCCAGATCTCTGTACTGGGGTGAATGTATGACACTGTTCTGCATTCTGTCCATCAATTGTTGTTTTTGCATTTGTCACCCCGAGTGGGACGGGTATGCTCAGACGTGAGTCCCGTGCTCTCCATGCCACTGGAATCAAGCTATCCTGGCTAAAGAGGGGTGAAACCCCGAAACCGGTGCTAGGATGCTTGTTTCCAGTCCAGGGAGGACCTGGCTTGGCAGTTCGGGCTGGACTGTTCCCATGAGGCACAGGGTCAAGACTGATTTGCATATGGCTGGGTTCAAACTGGAATGGCATGGTGAGCAAAAAAACGACGGATTTAGGCCCAGATCTCTGTACTGGGGTGAATGTATGACATTGTTCTGCATTCTGTCCATCAATTGTTGTTTTTGCAATCATCCGTGTACCTGGCATCAGGGGACAGTTGCGGGTGTTGGTGACTGTGCCATGCCAGTTATGCAGTGCTTGACAAGTTAGTACTACATGCACACATGTAAAAGGTGTGAAGGGGAAGTGTGCCGCATAGTGCCCCATCACACATGACATGTGTACACAGGTCATCACACAACTATTGGGTTAAAACATGAGGAGACATGAGCCACATCACTGCCTGACACACCGAGGCCCTACACATGAAGGACTGCACTGACAATGACTTGATGTCCATCCTTGTGCGAGTCTGACACGTACATTCCTTTCCTGTGCGCCTCCTATCACCAGTGTAAGCTGTGAAACGCACCGTACACACGCTCTGAGGGCGTGTGTACGGTCGTATCACTATATAGGGGTTGGGTAGGAGTACGCGTGTGTGTGTACGGACCTTACACACGTACGTGTACACACAGGTCCTATCCCTATGGGAGTGTTGCCGTAGGTGTACGCCATAGTGATACGGCCCGTACACGCATGTGTAGGGGTCCTATCCCTATGGTAGTTTTGCCGCAGGCGTACGCCATAGTGATACGGCCAGTACACGCGTGTGTAGGGGTCCTATCCCTATGGTAGTGTTGCCGTAGGCGTACGCCATAGTGATACGACCCGTACACGCGTGTGTAGGGGTCCTATCCCTATGGTAGTGTTGCCGTAGGCGTACGCCATAGTGATACAGCCCGTACACACGTGTGTAGGGGTCCTATCCCTATGGTAGTGTTGCCGTAGGCGTACGCCATAGTGATACGGCCCGTACACGCGTGTGTAGGGGTCCTATCCCTATGGTAGTGTTGCCGTAGGCATACGCCATAGTGATACGGCCCGTACACACATGTGTAGGGGTCCTATCCCTATGGTAGTGTTGCCATAGGCATTCGCCATAGTGATACGACCCCTACACACGCATGTACGGGCCGTATCACTATGGCATACACCTACGGCAACACTACCATAGGGATAGGACCCCTACACACGCGTGTACGGACCGTATCACTATGGCGTAGGCCTACGGCAACACTACCATAGGGATAGGACCCCTACACGCGCGTGTACGGGCCGTATCACTATGGCGTATGCCTACGGCAACACTACCATAGGGATAGGATCCCTACACACGCGTGTATGTGCCGTATCACTAGAGTAATGGTGCCCTAGGGGTACGTGTGAAACGCACCGTACCAGTGTGGGTATTTGAAAATTACAATGGGGACACATAAGTGACAAGTATTAGGGCCTAAATGCATGCTGGTTGTCATGGATACCCAGTTTCAAGATCAAATATTTCCATCATGTGGCCGGGAAAAATCAGTTGGGCAGCTTATACATTGTTGCAAAGTGGTTGTTGACTTGACATGATGCTGCACATTTGAAAACATGCTAATGCTCTCACTGGTGTATGTTCAAAGGGATTGGAGGAAACGTAGGATGCAAATGAGTCTGACCAATCACTCGTTACTCCTGTACAGGAAATAGCCCAGCAAGGAAGATATAAGTCAGCCAGAACCAATGAGAGGGCACCTGCCTGCACAACCTTTCATCGACACCACTGCTGCTGTTTGGCTTCCTCTGGCACCATGTCAAGGACTGTGGAGAGAACCCAGCTTTTCACCCAGGAGGAGAATGAGGCGTTGCTGGACGTCATCCTCCCACAGTTCACCAGCCTGTATGGTAGACCAGGGGAGCAGGTGAGTGCTGACTCCACTACCTTTGACTGTGCCCCTTATTTTTGTGACTGGCACTTCTGGCATTGTGTCCAGGTGTGACAGACATGCAATGTTGTTTAGAGTAGGTCCCAGGGGGGGGGAATGGCTTAGGTCTGTCATGCAGAGCATGATGTGGTTCATGCGTGCACTCCTCACTTGCATTGTGCTTACTGTGACATTCACTGCATGATACTCTTGGCCATTCTTGTTCTATAGTCCTGAGGTGATTCAGTGTTCCCCCCGGTGTGACAGGTGACTGTACCCACAGATGTGTGTGAGTTTAGTGGAGCTGTGGTGAGAGTGACCAAATGATGTGTACACCCCCTGGACATTGATGTGTGTGAATGTTCCTTGTCATTTGGGTGAGTGTCTATGTGGAGTGTTGCACCACAGCTGCATGGAGGAGGCAACTGCTCAACCTATCTGATGTAAGAAGTAAGCCGTGCTGTGTGTCTGACTAGCTGGGCTAGCCCCACGCCTGTGACACCCCCCAGGCAAGTGGCACATGTGCAGAGTGATGTTTGTATCCGCCGTTGCCACTGGCATGTGATTTATCTGTGCCTGTGTGTGTCTGTGTACTCTGCTGAGGTTGGGTCAGTGGCCTGAGCCATGTAACTGCTTGGAGGTGCTGTCCATCAGCCTTGTGTTGCTTGTGTTGTACAGTGTGTGCCATGATCAGGGAGTGTGTTGCACCCCTCATGCCACCTGTGTACTTTCAATGCCATGTAGTGCATTGGGGCTTACACAGAGGCAAACTTCCCTATGACGAGGGTGCTATTAGTTTGCAGCATGCTATGCCCTGTTCAACAAATCAAAGATGTTCTAATGTGTGTCTCTGTGACATGGAGCAGGTGTAGTGATCTATTCTCACTTTGACATCCTCACAGGTAACCGCCTACGAGAAGGGGAATATATGGAAGCGGGCCGTCAGGGCCATGAAATCGGTGGAGGGTCACAGTCGGCGCCTGGCCCAGGTGAGGAAACGCTGGCAGGACATCCGGTGCTGGACCAGGAGGATCGCCCGGGTCCTGCTGGGGGACTCACCAGCATGAAAACACGGTGGGCGCCGGCGCCTGACCCACCAAATGAAGCGTCTCCTGGCGGTGGTCTTCCCTGACATGGATAGGCGGTTACAAGAGAAGCAGCAAGGGGGTAGGTACATGTGTGTCTGTTGTGTGTCACAAGCTTTTGGAAGTGCTCAGTCGCATGGATACACTGCCAGGGTTTATATGTGCAGTGCTTATCCTGTTGCCCCTAGTCAACCGCTGCTGTTCGAACTCCCTTCCCCTCCTTGACATGTGTTCCCTGGTCTGTGTGTAATCACTATTGCACATGGTCATCTAGGCTGCAAGGTCATCATGGTGCACAATGCTTTCTGCATCATGTGTGGGGGTGGTCTGTGACATGTGTTGGTACATGGGCTGTGCCCTGTCCTGTCCACTCATTTGGGGGTCCATAATTGTTGGCACTGTCCTGAGGCTCCACATAGGAGTGTGAGGTTTTGAATACACACCCTTGCAGCATGCATGACCAATGTAGTGGCCTCAGACATGATGTGCATGAGTGGGAGATATGCCTAGGGCCAGGACGGTTGCTCCAGTTACAGTCAGATCATTCCAGGACCACGGAGCAGTGTGCCCACTACTGTCCCATGAGACACCTTATCCTAGGAATCATGTGTGGCATCACACACTGTGGGCAGTCTCTGTGTGTTCAGCATAGTGTGGCCTCTGTGGCATTGTTCCCTGCCCTAATTTGTATTAACGTAAAGTGTGCTACATGTGTCCACTGTACAGGGTGACCCCGTTAGGCTTGTGCATACTCACACTGGGCAGTGCCTGTGTGTCTATGTACAACTTTCAGTTGATGGTTGTTTGTCACAGATATATGTGTGGTCAGCCTCACGAGGTGATGTTGAGTACATTTAGGAGTTCTTGATGCACATTTTAGTAAACACAGATTGAGAGGTGTAACGACTTGCTCTGTCTCAAGCACATTGTCTCCTGTATGGGGGGTTTGTGCAGGAAAGGCATACATGTCAAAACCTTATGTCTCCTTGCCAGGTCTGACCTGTGTGTGCTAATTGTCTGGACTGACACTCAACGTGCAGTGACCCAGACATGTTGTGCAGGGTGTCATGTTTGTGCTTTGCAGCATGTGTCAATAGTTACAATACAGGTTTCCAGCTCATCCATTATTGGCACCGGTGTGTGCTTCCGATGCTATGTGGTTTGGTCTGTGTGTGCTGACATCTGTGTCGACATTCTTCGTTCCTATCAGGGTGTCTCCTCAGTGCAGGTGCTCCTTATTCCAACACTATTTCAGGGACATTAGCTAATGCATTGTCCTGTGTCTGGACAAGTGTGCCAATCCACATGACAGGTGGTGTGTCAGATGTGTAGCCAACTGTGTCATCGTGGTACAGATGGCCATGTGACAGGTGGCATGTTTTAAGTTGTCAATCAAGAAGTCTTGTACCTTGGCACTCACTACACTTGTCAACATGTCCCAATAGTTTCGATGCTTCACTTTGATTATTGTGAAGGGCAATAATGTGCCTGCATGACAGATGTCTCCCAAGGAAGTGCACAAGAAACCACATTTACACTTTGGGGGAACCTGCTGGCACATTTCAAACAAAGGCACAGTTCTGTCCAAAATGTGTTCTGGAATTATACATATCCATGTTCCCACAGTGTGTTTGCATTTGGGTTAGTCCTTGGTTGTTGCTAATGCCAACTTACCGGTGTCCAGTCATCTGGGCCACCGTGGTGCCATGTATATGTACTTACTGATACCACATTTCTTCTTAACAATGGCTTCTTGGCATTAGGCTGGCAGCTCATACTATGACTGTGTAAATGTAGTTTTGTGTGCACCTCCTTGTGTGACTTCTGATATTCATGCACATGTGTGTTCTGTTCCACAAGTGGAACATTCACACATTCCTAACTTGGCAATTGTGTAAAGTCTTGTGATTCCCAATGGATCAGAAAGTATTTATTTGAAATTTCTAAAGTACTCACAGGTCTATGAGTGTGGGGACACCTTCAGCATTGGCGTCTGTTATTTGGCATTGGGTGCACCAATACTGTTTCGTTCACAGTGAGCAAGGGGTGGCATGCCTTCATAGTCTGGCTGTGCTCCACTGTTCACAGACACTAGCTTCTCAGTATAATTGGATATCCTGTTATTTGCTGTTGTGTCCTGATTTTCCTTATTTTAGGTGGCATGGTGGGTGAACCAACTGGGGAGTGCAGGGCTTACATATGTGCGGAGTAATCTAGATGTTACTCATGATGCATTTCATGATATGCACTGTGACCTATTTTGTTTGGACTCATGTGTCAGATGTACACAGGTGACTGATTATTTCCTGTCTCTTCACCTTGCCCACAGCATCATCGGGGGACACCGAGGGAGACACCTGCATGGACGTACAGGAGGGATCCAGCACCAGTGCCACCACTCCTGCCGAGTCGGAAGCATCAAGTGGCACGGAGGGCGAGCGGAGTGCGGCGGAGGACCTGGGTAGTACCAACACAGACTACAATGCTGACGGGTCCGAGGCTGAACTCCCTGAGGGGGTGGAGGCTGCTTCAACAGCTGGCAGCAGTACTACAACTGTCACCACCCCCTCCATTCCCATCACCGCCCTCCCAGTTGCTCCGGTCCCTTCTGTCCGTGTAGGGCAACAACGTGTCTCCTTCGTGCCAGGCACCGCACCCCCTGCCCCTGTCTCCCCTGCTGCCCTCACTGCTGAGTCTGTGGACATTCAGCGGCAGTTGCAGGTTGGGCAGACATCAATCCTGACTGTCCTCCATGGCCACACCACACTGCTGACACAGATGGTGTCGTGCATGGAGGGCATGTCATCAGCGATGTCTGACCAACGGAGGTTGCTGAGGTCCATGGAGTCGTCACTGACCGCAGCAGTGGGTCTCCTGCAGCGCTTGGTCCCCCAACCTACCCCTGCACCATCCACACTTCCCACTCCCATGCCTGTCCCAAGCACACATGCACATTCCCAGGCAGGCACCACACCAGACACAGCCAGCACACCAACAGGGAAGGGCAAGCGCACACCTCCAGTCACGCACACTCAGGGGGTAGAAGGCACACCCACTGGGTCTAGGGCACACACGCAGCCACAGTCGGAGTCCGCATGCCTCACTCCCCAGTCCCTCCAATGTCACTCCCCTCGGCTCCCCTGCCCCACAGTCTGAGAAGGAGGCCTACTTGGCTGTGCTGGTCCTCAGCCCCACAGCTTCACCATCGCGCAAACGGGCAAGGCACTCCACGGGTAGGGGAGTTGAGTCCCCCCTGTCCACCACCTCCCCCAGTAGTGCTGCAACCCATCCCTCCGCCCCCCCCCTCTTTGGGGCCTGTGGTTCATTCTGGTGCAGGGGAGAAGCTGGCAGAGCTTGCGGACATGTGCCGCGCCATACTAACCTCCACCTTTGCTGCTGCCCCACCCCCTGTGGTGGAGTCGTCCGTCCCTGCACCCACAACACCTACCCTTCCCCCTCCTGTCCCTGCGGTGCCTGGTCCATCCCCACATGATGTCCCCACCCCAGTCGATGAACCAGAGGTTTTGAATGTGCAGGCAAGCTAGGGGAGATGCATGGACATGTGTCCCCCCAGGACATCGCATCTGAACTGGCCTATGGCCTTTGTACATAGTGTCCTTTCATACATTTTATTTTGCTGCTGAATAAAGCATTTTGTTTTCCCTTTGTACACGATTGCTTTTCAGGTATTGATGTTGGTGCTGATGCTCCATGAGTTGAGGTGGTGATCATGTGTTAGGTGTCTGGGAAATGTTGTAGTATGGTGCTCATGGGGTGGACCCTGGTATCTGCGTGCCATCACAAGGTCTCTGCAAAGATTCTATGCCCGTGTATGCTCTTTGTGATTGGAGACATTGTCCTAAGGAGTGTTCCTTCCTCTGTGGCACCTGACATCTTCCCTGCAGGGAGTTGCACAATTGTTGTGCTGACCTGTGTCTACATTTCCTTGGTGGCAGACGGATCACTTCAACTAGGCCCATGCCTGCTCAGCAATGTCTCCGGCTGCATCGTCTGTGCCATCCTTGGTAGTCACTGTGCTTGTGTATAGAGTATGTTGCCATGCCTCCATGTGGAAATTGTCACTTTTCCGCACTATGCATGTGTGTACTCCCAGCCTAGCACACAATTGGTACTTGTTCTGCAGGGTATTTGGTCACCTGACTGACAATTGTGGTCATTGTATCTGTGGGAAGTCCACCCTATTCCATGGGAGACAACTACTTGGTGGCTGTGCCAGCACCTGTACATTCCTATCAGTCCTGGAATGTGCATGACAGTGTGTATTCCTTTTGGCTCTCTTAGTTTAGTAGGCTTTCACATAACTATGCAGTCTTGTGACATGTTCTCAGTGTGTGTATTGTGCTGCATCCGCCCGGCGTGGGTATGCATGTGTCATTTGTCCTCACACCCACATGTGGTGTGTCATGCCGTGGGGGAAAGACGTCCATCCTCATGGGAGTGGGACACTGCTGTCAGTGATGTGTTGATATGGCACTCTCAACATTTTCACACATTGAGGATGCGTTCATGAACCCATGGAGATGTGGTCATCTGAGGATGATGCATCCACCACTCATATGTCAGGACTATGCTGGGAATCCTCTGCACCCACCCCCATGTCTCTGTCCACTACTGGTGTTCCTCTGCACCCACCCCTCATATGTCTGGGCACTGCTGGGAGAGATAGGCACCCACCCCTCACATGTCTTTGTCCACTGCTGGGAGTCCTGGGCACCCACCCCCATGTCTCTGTCCACTGCTGGGAGTGATAGGCACCCACCCCTCACATGTCTCTGTCCACTGCTGGGAGTCCTGGGCACCCACCCCCATGTCTCTGTCCACTGCTGGGAGTCCCACCCCTCACATGTCTCTGTCCACTGCTGGGAGTCCTGTGCACCCACCCCCATGTCTCTGTCCACTGCTGGGAGTGATAGGCACCCACCCCTCACATGTCTCTGACCACTACTGGGTGTTCCTCTGCACCCACCCATCATATGTCTGGGCACTGCTGGGAGTGATAGGCACCCACCCCTCACATGTCTCTGTCCACTACTGGGTGTTCCTCTGCACCCACCCCTCATATGTCTGGGCACTGCTGGGAGTGATAGGCACCCACCCCTCACATGTCTCTGTCCACTGCTGGGAGTCCTGGGCACCCACCCCCATGTCTCTGTCCACTGCTGGGAGTGATAGGCACCCACCCCTCACATGTCTCTGTCCACTGCTGGGAGTCCTGGGCACCCACCCCATGTCTCTGTCCACTGCTGGGAGTGATAGGCACCCACCCCTCAAATGTCTCTGTCCACTGCTGGGAGTCCTGGGCACCCACCCCCATGTCTCTGTCCACTGATGGGAGTGATTGGCACCCACCCCTCACATGTCTCTGTCCACTGCTGGGAGTCCTGTGCACCCACCCCTATGTCTCTGTCCACTGCTGGGAGTGATAGGCACCTACCCCTCACATGTCTCTGTCCACTACTGGGTGTTCCTCTGCACCCACCCCTAATATGTCTGGGCACTGCTGGGAGTGATAGGCACCCACCCCTCACATGTCTCTGTCCACTACTGGGTGTTCCTCTGCACCCACCCCTCATATGTCTGGGCACTGCTGGGAGTGATAGGCACCCACCCCTCACATGTCTCTGTCCACTGCTGGGAGTCCTGGGCACCCACCCCATGTCTCTGTCCACTGCTGGGAGTGATAGGCACCCACCCCTCACATGTCTCTGTCCACTGCTGGGAGTCCTGAGCACCCACCCCCATGTCTCTGTCCGCTGCTGAGAGTGATTGGCACCCACCCCTCACATGTCTCTGTCCACTGCTGGGAGTCCTGTGCACCCACCCCCATGTCTCTGCCCACTGCTGGGAGTGATAGGCACCCACCCCTCACATGTCTCTGTCCACTGCTGGGATTCCTGGGCACCCACCCCCATGTCTCTGTCCACTGCTGGGAGTGATAGGCACCCACCCCTCACATGTCTCTGTCCACTGCTGGGAGTCCTGGGCACCCACCCCCATGTCTCTGTCCACTGCTGGGAGTGATTGGCACCCACCCCTCACATGTCTCTGTCCACTGCTGGGAGTCCTGTGCACCCACCCCCATGTCTCTGTCCACTACTGGGAGTGATAGGCACCCGCCCCTCACATGTCTCTGTCCACTACTGGGTGTTCCTCTGCACCCACCCCTCATATGTCTTGGCACTGCTGGGAGTGATAGGCACCCACCTCTCACATGTCTCTGTCCACTACTGGGTGTTCCTCTGCACCCACACCTCATATGTCTGGGCACTGCTGGGAGTGATAGGCACCCACCCCTCACATGTCTCTGTCCACTGCTGGGAGTCCTGGACACCCACCCCCATGTCTCTGTCCACTGCTGGGAGTGATAGGCACCCACCCCTCACATGTCTCTGTCCACTGCTGGGAGTCCTCTGCAGCCACCCAGCCACCCAGCCACCCACCGCCCCCTTGGTGCAGTACACTGCTGTCCTGTGCATACACACACACCAATATACTGCTTATATGCTGCACCAGGCCCTAAGCCAACATTCGTGGCGTGTGTACGCCTTGTATCCATTCTGTAGTAGTGCCGTAGTGGTACGGGTGGGACGGACCGTACCCCCACATTCATGGTGTGTACAAGCCGTACCCATGCTCTGGGGGCATGTGTACGGTCCGTACCACGCCTACCCCTACATCCCCACTCCAATGGTGGTATTGGAGTGGTGATGTAGGGATACGCGCCGTACCCACGCACCAGGAGCGTGGGTACGGCGCGTATCCCTACATCACCACTCCAATGGTGGTACGGACCGTACCCATGCCCCAGAGCGTGGGTACGGCCGAACCACCATTGGAGTGTTGATGTAGGGGTACACGCCGTACCTACGCCCTCAGAGTGTGCGTACGGCACGTACCACCATTGGAGTGTTGGTGTAGGGGTACACGCCATACCCACGCCCCCAGAGTATGGGTACGGCCCGTACCACCATTATCGTGGTGACGGGTACGCGTCCACGTCCACTTCCGTTGCGCATACCCCTACGTCACCACTCCAATGGTGGTACGGGCCGTACCCACACTCTGGGGGCGTGGGTACGACGCGTACCCCTACATCAACACTCCAATGGTGGTACGAGCGTACCCACGCTCTGGGGGCATGGGTACGGTCCATACCACCATTGTCATGGTGACAGGTGCGCGTCCACGTCCACTTCTGTTGTGACGGTACATAGGGGTTGGTGGACACGCCCCCCTAAAGTGACCAGAGCCTGGAGGTCATGTATGTACAGGACATATTAACATTTTTACTTGGGTGGGGGTTATGTTTGCTGCCCCTGCCCCCCCCTCCTCTGCCCCTGGGTGTTGTTCTGAGATTCTGCGGCATCTGCGTCGGTTTCTGTGCACCAGGTCGTATGCTAGGAGGGCCGGGATGACACCTAGGATGGGGTCCATGGCTGTCCATCGCGTACCTGTGCTCCTTCTTCGCGTCGTCCTCAATTTCCCGGGAGTTATTGGCTGCCGTAAAAAATGAGCGGTGCGGATTGACGTGGGCACGGATCGTACTTGCTGGTCCGTAAAACAATGCCTGACTCCGTCCGGACGTCACGTACGCGATGTTCCAGATCGGAATTGTGGGTATTTTTTTGCCGGTCGGTGTTTTGTGCGACTCGTACGGAAATGGTATTTCTGTACGAATCGTACTTGCGGGTTTGTAAGGTGGTTTTCTCGGGTACGAGTCAGACGGAGAATACGCTTCATTTGACCATTCGTACCCGGGTTTTACAGGATCGGAATTGGCACCATTATGTTAGCATGATGCATCTATATGTATACTCCCTGTTTAATATATATGCTTTTGTTTGGAGGAAATTTATTTATTTTCTCTCCGTATATCTATTGCTAAAAGAGTAGGCCGAGAACCATACAGACGCCATCTTCTGATTATATGCTCGAGCACGGGCTGTGATCATGTGTTGATCACGTGCAGTTGTCAGGCCCCAGTTCATTTGAGTTACTGGTAGCAGCTGAAGGTAGGCTGTTTTACTCGACTGGGCTAAGACTCAAGGTCGCATCTGGCTTTGGGGGTGATAAGCGCATTCCTGGAGGTGCCTTGCCTACACTCCCAGGCACCAAGACGAAAGGGAGTCACCCCTCCTGACCTCCTGTGTAATAGATAGTCAAGCCTTTGTACTGATCTGATGTGTGCCTTATATGGTCCTTCCCTGGAGCTCGATTACCAACTGGTATTTTTCCTTTTACAGTGATTGGATGTCTTGAACCGAAAAGTATATAACCTCATGTTTGAATATGAGCCAACAGTCTTCTCGGCGCACCTGATGGGTGAGGTTCGGAGAGGCTCCTCTATAGAGTATTCTGTTTAATAAACGATTGAACCTTCTTCACTGCCAACTGACTGAATATTTGGTAATGGTACTGGGACTATTGGTAGGTATAGTCCTATAGTTTATTTTTATGGTACATCAGTTGGCGACTCCGCCGGGACTCCGTGACTGGGTCGTCCTCCCCGTAAACGGGTGGTAAGGACAAGGGGTAATTCTGGTCGAGCGGGTGGACGGAAAAAGGATCCTTTGAAAATTAGCCATCTTTTGTATGAACTTACTCCGCTCTCACGATCAGGTATCTCCTGCTGCTGGTGACCCTTCACCGGAGTACTAAGGGCATAACCCAGGAGCTGACCGTGTTGGTCTTCAGGAGTTGGCAGTGGAAAACATGCAATTGTACTTGTGTGCACCAGGTGAGTGGAATTGTTTTGATGTTCTTGGCATTCACTGTTGAGCAGTCAACTGTGTAAGTATTTGGTGGTCAGTGTACCATGGAGAATCTTGGGGGTCTGACGGGGCAGCATTGTGGTGGCTGCACGTACAGATGCTTCACGGACCTTTTTTGAATAATAGAGACGCCGATCAGAGGCCTGGTGTGGCACGTGTGGTGCTCTCCCGGCCGGACTGCTCTCGGAAAAGCCTGTGGCTGTACCTGGGTAGCCTTGGGAACACATCTGAAGCGGTGCTAATGAAGCGGGCTTAGTCAGAATAGTCCCAAGAGTGAACCAGGAAGGCTGCAGGATGGTCTGTAGGTCGGTCTGTGGTTATACCTGTCTGACGGTCTCTTGGTAGTCTTTGGACTGCTTGATTTTGGTATCTGTCGGTCTTGGAATCTGAATTTGATTGATTCTCCACGAACAGGAGTCAACGGGCTCTGTTCTTTGTTTGGAAAAGACGTCATTTTGAATATTTTTGTATGTGTATGTATATTATCGTCTTGTGTATGTTTGAATGAGCATAAGGTTGTATGTTTTGTGAATGTTTGAACATGGCCATGCTTGGAAGCTTATTTTTATGGTCAAATGAGAAGCGCGTGACGACAATAACCATGCCGTGTTTTAGCAAATTGAGTTGTTTTGGATGTTGTTGTCGCCCTAATGATACGCGTTTGGCTGAAAGTCAACCTGCCCCGCCTGAGGGCAGCCCAAGTTATGATATGTATGTAAAGCATGGTATTACACCTCTCTTGTTTAATAGACTATGGCACAAATATACTAAATATAATGTGGAATTACAATGGCCCTTAACCAGGTCTTTTGATGAGAAAAATATAAATTTTCTGCAGGATCGATTATTTTCTAAACGAAGTCGACAGTCAATGTTTGACTCCCTCAACCTGTGGCAGAAGGAAGCAAAGCGTAGACGTATGCGGGAGGAGAAAGTATGTAGGATGAAAGGAAATCAGACGATTACGCAGAAAGCTATAGCTTATGATAAAGCACGAACTGAACAAGGGATTGATTGTGCAGACAGACAATTTAGATTGCAAGTGGATAAGACCTATGTGGCTAGGACTGAAGCGGAAGATGAGATAGAGGATTTATTTGATACTTGTCCACCTCCACCTTATGCTCCGCAGCGTATATATCCTGTTGTTTCCCCGACTCTAGTACAGGCCCCTTCAGCTTCCGCCCCTGTTGATTCCTCTTCCCTTGCATCTCCGGGAACGTCCTCTGTTTTGTCTCCTCCAGTGTCTGAGACGGCTACTTTATGGCCTGCTACACTGCCGTCTTCTGTTACGGACACAGCTGTTTTGTCTCCCCTCACCCCTGTGTGGGCCTCCCTTTCTCCGAACACGACCCCATCTCCAGCTGTTTCGACTCCATATTGTGCTCCGGGGGAACTCGACAGCCTATTTACACTATAGCTGACATATGGAACACGCTTCGAGACTATGAGCCTGTTATGCAGCAACATGCCTTGAAACCCATGGCTGTACGTATCATTACTCTCTGTGAACAGTGTTTTCCAGGAGGGATGGCCCCTCAAGTGATGTATGACATCCGGGACAGGGCTAATAAGTCTGAACTTAGCCCGGAGGAAGTGTATAGAAATGTAGAGGTTTTATAAAATTATCGCGAACGGATGCATCAAAAGTGTCCCTCGTGGGATTCTCAGCATCCTATGCGAGAAGTTCACCCTATTTTTCATCCTGAAATACCGGAACTAAAGGACGACCATGGCATGGTGACTAGACCTCATGTGGAGGCTCGAGTGCAGGAGCAATGGGTTTATACCCCCTGGAAGAGGAGTGAAGTCCTCTCGCTAAAATCACAATTACCCGACCCCCGTAAGAACCTCACGGCTTATTATAAAGAACTCACAGAAGCGGCCTCTTCGGCCGTCATGACCGTAGCTGATATAGAGCTATTTTTTGCATTGTTAGTTCCCGTGGACGTATGGCGTCAGGACCATGCTCAAGAATTAGGCGGAACATGGGATCAGATAAAAGATTGGGATAAGGATCGTAAGCCTGGGGATAAGCCGAGACCTGAATTATTGGCATTACCTGGCCGTATTATCACTTACATGCCTTCCTTAATTCCGCCTCGTAAGGTGGATTGGGACAAATTGACCGCATGTAAACAGAAGAAAGATGAAAGTGTTTCTGATTTTTTCACTAGATTTGAGGACGTATTCATTGATTTTAGTGGACAGGATTTGTCGTTGGAGGGCGGTATACGATTATTTGTTAATCGTTTTGTGACCAATTTGTTACCCAAAGTCTCTGCACGGTTACAAGCCGCTGAAAGTACCTGGACCACTTCCACGCCCTCGGTAATATTGAGTATGGCTCAATATTACGAACATAGAGAAAATGAGAGTAAGGATAAGACGGAAAAGAAAGCGAAGGATCTTAAAACACAGGTGTTGTTGCAACAAGTTGCTCAAGGACGAGGCAGAGAGAGAGGCGGTAGAGGGTTCGTCCCGAGGGGGGCGGGAACTGGACGAGGCAGACGGCCGGCTGTCGTTTTGGGAATAAACCAGTGTGCTTATTGTAAGGAGGAAGGGAATTGGCGATTTCAGTGTCCGTTGTTGCTGGCCCAGAATGGGGCTATGAGAAGTAGAGGAAGAGGTCGGGGAAGTGTGGATCGCAGTGATATGCGACGAGAAGAGGCGACGCAAGTTGGACAAGAAAATAATTATTTTGATAATCCAAGAGGTAGGCAGTACTATAATGAGGAGTGTAAAATGGACACGACCGAAGGGTATGCTTATACATAGGACAGCCATGGACAGAGTGAGGGCCAGGTGTCAGTACCCGTTGATCTGCAAGGACCTTATGTAGAGGCACGTTTGATGGGGACATCTGAAAAGTTTTTAGTTGATATGGGTGCAATGAATAGTTCTATTTCTCATTCCCTGGCCCCAGGGGCTGCTCTGTCCAGGCACAATAATGTTTCGGTAGGATTCTCGGGAATTCCGGTGGTGAGCCCCATCTCCAAACCTATTCCTTTTACAATTGGTCCTGTTACAATAGACTCCCTGTTTCTTTTGAGTTCCCATTGTGGCGAAAATTTGTTGGGCTTGGATTTGTTGAAGAACTTACATGCTAAGATTCATTGTTCACCTGATGGTGTTTACTTGACTATTAATTCCCTTGGGAAGCATACTTTGCAGTGTTTCACTAAAAATGAACCCCTCCCTCCTGAGTTATTCCAGCAACATTGTGGGCCACTGGTGACACAGATGTAGGATTATTAAAGATTCCGCCCATTTCTATTACTTTGGAGCAAAATGCTCGGCTTCCTCGTATACCTCAGTACAAAATTTCTCCGGCAGACGAGAAGGCTTTGCTCTCCATCATACAAGATTTGGTAAAAAGGGGTGTGGTAGAAGAGACAGCTGCTAATGTGTGTAACAGCCCCATTTTGCCTATCTTAAAAAGAGCCCCTGTTGGAAGCGATCCTGACTATGCTGATACCTATCGTTTTGTGATTGATTTGCGTGAAATTAATAAAATAGTGGTAACCCAGTACTCTGTGGTTTCAGACATCACTACTATTCTCACTATGATTCCTCCTACTGCTAAATAATTCTCTGTGATTGATTTAAAGAATGCTTTCTTTAGCATTCCAATTCATCCTGATAGCCGTCATATTTTTGGCTTCTCATTATCTGGTCGCAGCTTCCGGTTCTGCTGCGCTCCCCAGGGGTAGACAGAGAGTCCTAGTATTTATAGTCAAGCTTTGAAAACATTGTTGAATGATTTGGTCTTGCCCCCCGGTAATGTGCTTTTGCAATACGTAGATGATTAGTTGGTGGCTTCGGATACCGAGGAAGGTTGTAAAAAGGCCACCGTACAATTATTGTCTCATTTGGCTGCTAATGGCAATAAAGTATCCCTCTCTAAATTTCAATTTTGTCGACAGGAGGTGACCTATCTTGGTCATCTACTGTCGAAGGAGGGGAGGACACTAACCCCTGAGCGTGTGACTACCATTTTTAATATGTCTGTACCTCATACTCAGCGTGATGTTCGTGCATTTTTCCCTTCTTACTAAACCTCTTCTGCTTCTAATCACTAAAGATGTGCATTGAACCCTTACCCTGGACTGATGCTTGTCAAGATGCTTTTGACTCTTTGAAATCTGCGCTTTGCTCTGCACCTGTTCTTGGTACTCCTGACTACCGAAAACCTTTTGTGCTTTACGTACACGAGGTGGACGGTTGCTCGCTTTCTGTGTCAACACAAGGATTTGGTGGTAAGCAGAGACCTTGTGCCTATTTCTCGGCGGTGTTAGATAACGTCGCCAGAGCACTTCCTAGCTGTTTAAGAGCTACTGCTGCGGTTGCGGTGGCTATTCGGCAGTCGGAATGGCTCGTTTTGAACACTGACCTCACAGTGATGGTACTGCACGCTGTGGATACATTATTGAACAAAACAAAGACCCAGCACATAACGAGTGCACGTCTTACTGGATAAGGATTGACTTTGTTTGCTCCACATATTACGATTAAACGATGTGCCACTCTGAACCCCGCTACAATACTACCCCTCCCTTCAAATGCAAAGAACAATGATGTTCATGATTGTATATTTCAGACTGAGGAAGAAACGAAGGGACGGGTAGACCTGACTGACACTGCTCTATCTGACCCTCAAGGGGAGTTGTTCGTCGATGGCTCTTGTTTCAAGTTACCAGATGGTACGACAACTGCTGCATATGCGATAACTACCCTTCATACTATAGTTGAGGCTTCTCGAGTACCCTATCAGTTAGCGTAAGCGGCTGAATTAGTGGCATTGTTTCGGGCCTGTGAGTTAAGTGAAGGACTGAGAGTAAATATTTACACCGATAGCCAGTACGCCTTCGGCGTGGCTCCAAGTTTTGGCCGACTGTGGGCCGAGAGAGGTTTTCTTACTTCTCATGGTCAGCGAATACAGCATGGCCCCTTGATTTTACGATTACTGACAGCATTGTCGTTACCAAAAATAGTGGCTGTAGTCAAATGTAGTGCACATAAGGCAGTGGTTGATGCAGTGGGGGAGGGTAATGCCTTTGCCGATAAAGTCGCTAAGGAAACTGCGAAATCCAAATTGACCCCAATGTTTGTTACTAGCTCTGCTAGGTGGGGGGCTGAAACAGAGATGTTTGATAATACCATGGAGAGTGTCTGAGAAATACAGAAATAAGCTACCCCTATTGAACTGGTTTACTGGAAAGAGCGAATTGGGAGATTAGATGCAGATGGTTGTTGGATTGATCTGACAGAAAAGCAGCAGTGGCTGTTGCCTAATGCATTAGTGAATGCGGTGGTGACAATGGCAATGGTTCAGCTCATATTGGGGTGAAAGGTATTTGTGCATTATTAAATCCTGTATGGTACAATCCCAATATTTCTTAGACCACTGCTCATTTGGTACAATATTGCATGGTTTGCTTACGACATAATCCAGGGGGCAGGGAGCCTATTCTGAGTGGAAACTTTGCACCCCCATCTTTGCCTTTTGAGGTGCTTCTAATGGATTATATCCAGCTGGAGCGCGTTAACAATTTGAAGTATGTCCTGGTCGTGGTATGCGCTTTCAGTAAATGGGTGGAAGCCTACCCGACAAAAGAAAACACTGCTTTGGCAACGGCAAAAGCATTGGTACAGGAGTTTTTCCCTCGCTACGGATTGCCTTGTGTGAGTTGGAGTGATAACGGAAGACATTTTAATGCAGAACTCATCACTCATATATGTAATGGACTACAGATTAAACAGAAATTCCATGCGGCTCGACACCCCCAGTCCGCTGGTTTGGTCGAGAAGTATAATGGGATATTAAAGCTCAAATTAGCTAAAGTTAAAAAAAGTACTGGGTTAAAGTGGCCAGATGCTCTGCCGCTGGCATTAATGTCAATCCGAGTTACCCCTCATTCTCGTTCTGGTTTGTCTCCGTATGAGGTCATTTTTGGGCGCCCTGCTAATGTTTGGGGTGTCCCTAGACCCAGAACAATTCGTGATATAGAGTATCCTATGCTGACAGATTATTTGTCTGCTTTGACTAAAGATGTTTGTTCCATTCATCAACAGGTTTCAGCAGTTTTGCAGCCCCTGCCGGAGGGTCCTGGACATCATTTGGAACGGGGACAGTGGGTTCTGGTCCGTAACTATCAGCGAAAATCCAGCTTGGATCCTCGTTGGTCTGAACCGTTGAACCGTTTCAGGTCTTGTTGGCCACGCGGATGGCGGTAAAGGTGAACGGCAAGCGACACTGGATTCATGTGTCACATCTGAAAAAACTACCCCTCCCGCTTCCATATGATCAGCGAATCCAGGACGGGGTGCTGACTCAGGAGAGTGAGCCAGGTGACACCCAGGTAATTGGAGAAGGGCAAGGAGAAGGTGCACCGGGCTCGGAAGGGGCTTTTGTCATCAGCACAATTGATCGCCCCAGATTCTGTTGTTCCTATAGCTAATTCAGAGGCTCGCAGTGCCCCTGTTTCACTGGATTCGTCATCCTCTGTTTTGTTCTCTGATCAAGAAGTGCCTGGCCATACTCGGTACAACCTGCGGCCCAGAAAACAACACGGTACACCAGGTGAACATGGTAGGAGATAGGAAGAGACTTGAGTGATAGGGTACAGACCTGTGCTATGAATGTCTGTTAGATACGCTTCTGGTGTACTGAGCGAGACACTGGACTGAACGCGCTGAGAGCCTTGAACATTTGTTTGCTCTGTTCAGAAAGAAAGACTGAATTTCATGTTAAGAGGGGCCCCGGTTGTGTTTTCTTCAAGGGTTGTGTGAGAACATAACTCCAACGTGAGAAGTTTGTTTTGGTATTACCTGTGATGAACGATAGGAGCCTGCCTGTGAGGCTCTAAACGGACACAGGAAAGAAGCACCCTCTGGCAGGTCCTTTTGTACCACGCTATTTTCCTACATATATGCCTGTTTTTTCTAGTTGGACCAATCGTGTTAAAATTGCATTTGTAGCTACTATAGCAATATTGCTAATTATATTACTGGGAGTGTTCATAAATTTGGAATTTCGCCACCCTATGCATACTGTGTTAGGAACAACTACCCCACCTCCGGAACATGTGTTTCATGCTTTAGCCCCTCATAAGGAAAGGCATCGTCAGACCTATGTGAAAAACGCATTTGTTGAAATGCTTCATCAAGCACACAGTGCCACCAATACTACAAATTGCTGGGTTTGTGGTCTTCTACCATCTGTTATGCACAAGCACGACTTATTTATATCCCTACCTTTGTCTCATCTGGGAAGTTGTGAGGCTTGGTTCAAATTGCTTTCCATGATGTATATGCATTACACTGTGGATGCTAAAAGGTTTTCAGAGAGGGATAATGAAATGATTTTAGCATATATTGAGGTTCATCAAGGATTCAACCCGAAGGGAACAATGGAGAGGGCACTTTAGATCCGAATGCTTGTATGAATATGTATATAACGAATGAAAATACCACTTGGTTGAAAAATGAAATTATGGACTTTGTTGAATTCAATTTCACTCAATATTATCGAGACTTTCAGGACCGTAATGTTACTGAAGATAGGGCTATTCCAGTGCCTGTATTAAATAGTACCTCTACGTTTTGTGTTCAAGGAGCAGGGTACATATCAGTAGGAGAAAGCCGATGTAATTACACTTATCGGTTGCGCGTACCTTTAGTAGCCCTCTGTTGTTAACCCCTCCTAATGTATATTTTGTCTGTGGAGAAAGTGCCTATACTTGGCTTCCACGAGGTTGGACTGGACGTTGCTACCTGTCCTTCCTGTACCCTCCAGTCGATATTGCCCCTTCTAATTATCACAAGGATCACCGACTAGATAAGCGTAGTGTGCTTAGTAAGAGAAATAAAAGGGAGATAGATACCACCAATATAGATCTGACCGATACTCCACTGCAGCATTTCACCGACATTATGAAGGGAGTGTTACCCTTTTGGGGGCCTATGCTTACTAGCCAAAAAGTACGACTTTGTCTAGAGTAGTTGAAGGGGTAATTAACACGACTGCAGGAATACTGACCAAAATAACAGTAGAGCTACAGGCGACCAGACTTGTTTCACTACAAAACCCTATGGTTTTGGACATTATCTTGGCAGATCGAGGAGGAGCATGCTGTGTGATCGGCAGCTCTTGCTGTGTACATGTAGAAACTGGTACGTGGTCCCTCTCTGGTTGGTTCTGGGGTTTGCTGTTTACTTGGGGATGGAAAATTTTGATGGTGCTGGCATGTATAGCCGGTATCATATTCATGTGTTGTGTTTGTGTACAATGTGGACCTGCATGTTGCTCTTATTGCGCGACAATACTCACTTCTTCTGTGTTTGGTCCATCTCCAACGGTGGTAAAAACTCAGCTAGTTCAACAGGAGCTCAAAGACTTAATGCAGATTGATGAGGGAATATTTGAAGATTGAACGGTTTTTGTTAGCTACATCATGCTAAAAGGGCCAGTCTGAGGGATAAAAAAGTAGATTTTCCGTATATAAGGGGTATCGGACCTATATTATGTTAGCATGATGCATCTATATGTATACTCCCTGTTTGATATGTATGCTTTTGTTTGGAGGAAATTTATTTTCTCTCCGTATATCTATTGCTAAAACAGTAGGCCGAGTAGGCCGAGAACCATACAGACGCCATCTTCTGATTATATGCTCGAGCACGGGCTGTGATCACGTGTTGATCACGTGCAGTTATCAGTTCATTTGAGTTACTGGTAGCAGCTGAAGGTAGGCTGTTTTACTCGACTGGTCTAAGACTCAAGGTCGCATCTGGCTTTGGGGGCGATAAGGGCATTCCTGGAGGCGCCGTGCCTACACTCCCAGGCACCAAGACGAAAGGGAGCCACCCCTCCTGACCTCCTGTGTAATAGATAGTGAAGCCTATGTACTTATCTGATGTGTGCCATATATGGTCCTTCCCTGGAGCTCAAGGGCCAACTGGTATTTTTCCTTTTACAGTGATTGTATGTGTTGAACCGAAAAGTATATAACCTCATGTTTGAATACGAGCCAACAGTCTTCTCGGTGCACCTGATGGGTGAGGTTCGGAGAGGCTCCTCTATAGAGTATTCTGTTTAATAAACGAATGAACCTTCTTCACTGCCAACTGACTGATTATTTGGTAATGGTACTGGGACTATTGGTAGGTATAGTCCTATAGTTTATTTTT
The DNA here is from genome assembly GCF_964204655.1 of Triturus cristatus. Lineage (NCBI taxonomy): Eukaryota > Metazoa > Chordata > Amphibia > Caudata > Salamandridae > Triturus > Triturus cristatus. The sequence continues at coordinate 887,722,925 of NC_140583.1, forward strand.
ATGGTACATCACCCCGGGGCTTTGTACTTTTATGTGTGGGGGGCCTCTAAGGCCCCCCTAGCCCTGGGGACCACCACCCCAGGGGCTTTTATTAATTATTTTGCGGGGGCACATGGCCCCCTCGCTGCCCCGGGGACTGCCACCGCCGGGGCTTTTTAAAAAAAATAGATGCACCTGTGTTGAGCCCCCTCACACGCCCTGGGGACCGCCACCTCCCTCGGGCATGAATATTCAAATTTGGTGGTTTGTAACAGAGCCACGGGGACCACCACCTCCCCGGGGCTGTGCAAATGGGAGGGGGGCCGCGTGGCCCCGCTCCTGGAGCCCTTGATGGCCCTGGGGACCACCACCCCCATTTGAGATGTCATCAGTGATGTCATCAGTGATGTCACTGACCATGTCATGAGTGATGTAATATGTGATGTCATCAGCAGTGCATGGGGGCGCAAGTTATAGTTAGCTGAACTAACTATAACGGGGAATTTCTATGGTTTTGTACGAGTGAAATGTCCAACTAACTATAACGCCCCTGAAACCTATGGTTTTTTCAGTGAATTTCCAAGGTTTTTTAAATGCTAATTTCTAACTAGAACGTGCCTGAAACCTATGGTTTTTTCAGTGAATATATATATATCTGTGATCAAGGCCCTTCCGGGCTGAAACGCGTCATGGCTGTAAAGGTCGTTTGGGATTAAAGAAAATCATTTTGCTGCATTACTTTGTGGTCTGTGCTTCGTTGATCTGAGAAGTTTGCGCAAGCCGACGAAGTTTGTGCTAATATATATATATATATATACACACAAACAGCAGGCAGAGTAAGAGACCTTTGGTGACAGTCCTAGGATGACATGCTTCACTGTACTCGGGCAGTCACTTACCCTACCCTGATATTTCAGTGCCCACCACTAACCCATCCTAGGAACCTAGAGAGTCCATCACTCCTTCTCTGATCTCCATAGGGTCAGTCACTACACCTTCTACCTCGGGAACCATTCCATTACTCAGTTACTCGGCCAATGATCTTTATGGGCCACCCTTGGACAGCTCCCCCCCCCCCCACCAGTTTACCTATTGGGACCATATGAACTACAACTTTTTCTTGCACCCAACCATTGGCCCCGCACTGTGGGACAATTTCTTGGGGACCACCCCACCCACCTGCTGGGAGCCCCTGGAAGTGGTCATTACTTCTGGGAATGCTGCTGCCCTACCCTTTCTGTGGTTTCTGGCCTACCCATGGCAGGAAAATGTCTACAAAAGGAATGACTCATGGTGGACTCCCTCTGGGGAAATCTATCTTGCCCATGGCAAGTGTGAGAATTTACTGAAGCCCCCAAACACATTCTGTAATCCAAGAAACAGGGCCAACTCCTTCATCCAAATCTATGGTGAACCCTCCTCATACAGGCTTAGTGTGTAGGGTTGGGGTTCAAAGGACACTATGGCCTGGAAGAATCTGATGGGAACACTGTGTGAAAACCCACCCTGTCATCACATCATCTTCAAATGTAAAACACTTATCAAAAACACAGTTAATACATCAACCAAGCAACCCTCAGTTTTCAAATGATACATGTAGGTGAGGATTTCCATTCCCACACATGGAATTCACCCAACCATACCTCTGAACCCCTCTCAAAGCCTGGCGCTTTGATATATTTGTTGCAATGATGCATAGGTAATGTGTGCTAGTACTGAACTTATCAAATGATATCTATGCACATTGGAAATGAATACTATTATTACTAGTGCTGAACACCAATTTAAGAGATTGGGTTATTAGTTGTATCGGATGTAAGTCCTGCACAAGTAATAGGTCCACAATTCTCTCCAAAATGGGAATCAAACACCCCATTGTAGCACTTGACCCTCACTCAGGGTAATGAAACAGAGCAGTTCAGTGGAGGTACTGAGGGCTAGTAATCTCCGAGTGCAACACACAATAAATTATTGCCGAGTCAGTGCTTTTTCTTTGAGAAAAGGAAAAGTACATTAATGGCACACACTAGTTGATACTACGCATTAATTAAAAGATATGTACATCCGGCAGATTGAAATACCCTTGGTGACATTGTGAAATCACATTTGGCCCCGACTGAGTCATGACTCCCAAAATCACAGTATGTCCCCCCCCCACTTATACCAGGTCCAACATCAAAATATATAGTGGGTGTTATTGTAAATAAAACAGGCCTACTGGCTTGGTCAGGCAGTCACCACATAAAATTAAAATGCAAGCCCAGTGGCTTTTTCAAGGGGTCACTTCATTATAAGACCAATAATCAAAAGCTAAAAAGCACTGTCATATCCCTCGAATCAGTAACCATGTTTAATGTAATCATTATTGTTAATTAAGCACTGTAATGCTAATCGGAAATCACTCTCAGCAATACATTGTTAATAAAGCATTATAATTCAGCATAACATGTATCTGAGTCTTTCTTTTACACATTTAGGTCAATTACAATGCAACCATGGAACAAACCAGTAGACGTTCATTCACTCTTAGGATGTTGAGCAAAAGCTTCAGCCTAGGAAGTGCTTTCAAATCATGCAAAAGTTTAACCAGGTGATTTGTCCTGGGATCTGGGAGTCAAAAGTTGAATTTATAAACTTACCCAAGAGGAGGCTGCTGTGCTCCTGCAGCCCCAAGCACTTCTTTGCCAATATTGGTGGTGCCCCTGCCAACGTTGGAACTCCACGGAGAGTGAACAAATATTATGGGGCGCTCCCTCCATAGTGCAGTGAATTTTAATGAGCGGGTTTGCTTTGTTTACAAAAGCACCTCACACCACACGTCTTTGTTTCATTTTGTTGTTTCATCTTCTGTATCCTGGTCACACCCGGGACACCACCTGTTCTGGCAGGGTCGGTGGGAGCTTGGGCAGGGGGGGCAAGGCCAACACACTCTGTCTGCTTCCCGTACCTGCTCCAGGTCTGTGCTCAGGACCTGGCCTTCCAACGGGCAAGTCCAGTTTTCTTTTCCTGTTCCCCAATGGGGGAATCACTTTTACTGGCTTTTCCCCCCTGCATAGGCCACTTACGAGTGAGGAGAGTAAGATGCTTGCAGTGCTCTAGGTCCCAGGGGTGAAGTCCTGGACCTGTTATTTGTCCTCAGGGCCCCCATTAAGTTTGTGCTGGCACAGGAGATGGCATCCTCAGGCCAAATAGGAGTCCGGGGAAGGGTCCTTCCTCATTTTGTTAAGTTCTGTAGGTGTGCGCTTAACTCATCCATTGACTTACTTTGACTTACATCAGTTTGGTGTGTAGTGCTGTGCAGGGCATGCGTGATGTATCTGCGCTGGGTGTATGTGGAGTGTACAGTACAAGGATCATGCAGTATTATGCAGTGTGCGCATTTTGTATTCATGTGCGGGGAGTATGTGTGCCTATGAATGGCATAATACATGAAGGATGTAGTTCTGTACAGACTGTGCTTACTAGGTGCATGCTGGGTGTATGTGTGCCAGTGAATGCTACAATATAAGAAGGACGTAGTGCTGCACGATGTGTGCATGCTGAATGCATGGGCTGGATGCATGTGTACCTAGGGGGGGTACAGTACAGAAGGGATACAGTGCTATTCATTGCATGCATGCTAAATGTATGTGCTTAATATATGTGTACCAATGAGCTTTACAAGATATGAAGGATACAGTGATCCACGGTGCATGCATGGTAAGTGTATCTGCTGGGTGTATGTGTGTCTATGCGTGGTACAGTACATGGAGACTCCATTTCTGGAGACCCAGGCCTGCATGGTGAAAGCATGATGAGGTAGAGGAACCCCCCCCTCAGACAGATTTGTATATTGCTGAATGCCTGTTAGCTGGGTGGGACACACACTGAGGAGGAGAATGCCAGACTTCCCTTGTACAGCTCAAAGAGTACTCTTTGATTCAGTGAGAGGTCACAGAAAGGGGCCTGGGCACATCTCAGGAAGGAGTTGGAGCTGATAGGAGAATCATAAAGAGTAGGGTTGGGAGCCATGAGCTAACCTTTTTATGCACAAATCACCATGGCTAACATCCAGGTGTGAGCTCTAGTCACTCCCATGGCCTGTGCTGTGGGACTATCAGCTTTGGAGTCACTCCTGCTGTGACAGACTGCTTTTCAAGAGGAAGAGAGAGCAGAGAAGTGGGTACTTTAAAAGAAGCAGAAGCCCAACATACAACGTCAAAGATTCAGTCAGGCCCTAAATCACATTTGGCATCGTCTGGAAATAAACCATAAGAAGGGGCAATTGAGTGCCCAAAAACTACCATCTGCCAAGCAGCCAGACAGGTCGTGTCAGGAGGGAAAGCTCTGCAAGACTTCAGCCTGTGACCGGGACTGGGGGCAAGGCCTGCTAGTCTCCCAGATGGGTGAAGGTACATCCTCCAGGGAATCCAAGACCACCTGCCCTGGAGCCTGGAGCAAAAGCAACTGCCTGCTTGCCAAGACAAGTGTGCCCTGTGTGGAAGAGGACAGTACTGTAAGGAGAAAGATCTAGTGGGGAGCCCTGTTGAGTGGATTTCCTGTGTGGGGTGTGAGAAAACAGCTGCTGCACCGATTGGGTCATTCCCCTAGTGCAGGACAGAGTCTCCGATCACTGTATGCCAGAAGAGGGTTGCCGTGAACTGAGCAGTGTGCTTTCCTGTGCCTATGAGGCAGTAGCCCATGCATACTTCCGAGTCAGCATCCTCATATGCCAGGAGGGGACTCTGTGAAAAAGACTGTCATTCAGTAAGGGCCTAGTCTTGTGCAGTAGCGGGTGGCAACCAAGTATGCCAGGAGGGGCTTCCTCAGAGAAATTCAATATGCTAATCAGGCAGGATCCCATGTGCTATGAGAAATGGTGACCCCCATATGCCAGAGGGGGTAACCAAGAGTATCGAGAACAGTGCCTTGATCTGTCACCTTCTGCTGGAGAAGTGAAGAGGTGGTGGGGCACCTGCGCACCATCACCCGGGTGAGAGACCTAAGACAGGATCATCGCCCCCACCACGAGAGAAGCCGGACACTCACCCACAGACTCTGAGAGCCTTTGGTCACTTTGGGAGCACAACCACGAGTGAGAGACTCTGCACCCGCTGATTGTACCTTCCTGGACAGCGTGCGTCTGACTCACCTGAACTTAGCTACAGCCACTAACCCCAGGGGAACGTATTGCGAACTTAGCACAGTGGCACTGGAACATGTCTGACTTTAAATTAGAGTCAAAGTGGACCCTTGAGACTCGGGCTGCTAGTGAGGCATACATTGAAAGTTACCAATAGTGAATGGGGAGTAACCACTATCGCAAGAGTGAAGTAGGAGTGGAACAGGGAACTGGGAACTGCCAAAGAATCACTAGAACCCTGACAACAGACGGGACTGTGTAATTGTTTGTGAATGTCTTATTTTTTCTTTGTGCGGATAGAGGTAGAAATAAAAGACTAAAAGGGAATATTTGGCTGAACAATGATTTATTGCTGCTGTGTGCATTTTGAGTTGTGAGCCTGTGTTCAGTAACCTGTATCCACCTCTTGAACCTCCCAAGCCTTGGACTGCTCGGACTAAACTATCCTAAGAATCAAGTGCAGAAGGGATATTTGGCCCAGTTGCTTAAAATCCGAAGTAGGTTGGCCCTAGGACATCAGGAGTGAAAGGCCGCAACCACCACGGTTGGGCCCAGTAGCCCCTGCATGTTCTGCGGCCCGGTGAAAGGGGTTCTGCCACAATATACTCCAAATTCTGGCTATGTACATATTACGACAGTCCAGTACATGTGTTGACCTCAGAAGGAGTCTCAGGCATTGCTCTAGAGAGTTGGGAATGTGACAGCCTAATTTAAGACATAGGGTTGTAGAATGTTATCTTATACATAAAGAGTACTACATTGGGAATCTACGCAGTTGTAAAGTGCTATGGTGACCGATGCAAGCCTTAGTCATTACCCCATTCTCTCTCCCTCATTATATTGCTGAATTAGCACTGAAGTAAATGTATTTGTTGGTAAGTCTTGATGAGGATGACTTTATTGTATTGCTTTTAAAAACAAGGCTGTCAACTCGTCCTCTATGATTTCATCTTTGAAATTGACTACTATAGTGGCATTTGTATGGCTAATGTAATGTGTGAATCAGATGACTAAACTTAGGTATTCATTTTCATTTCCCAAATTAAGATCTATTTATTGATTTAGTTATTACATTTTTGTTTTCAGCCGGCATTGTCCTTTATTTAAGGTTCATAAGTTCCTTACTAGTTTACCAAAATAATTCTAAACAAAAATGTAATTGGCTAGAAAACATTAGCAAAAGTGTGCCCATTTTGAGATCACACACATATACATGAGCATTCTTTATTTTAGTAGATCATGAACAGTTAATTCCCATCACCACTGTCCAGCATTTTTACCAGCGATCTGTTTTAGGAGGAGAAATGCAATCTGCCAATGTGTGCTTGGTTCGTTACGAGAGTTTTACAGCTCCCAATTTATGTGTATAATGGCTTCAAGCTGAGCTTTTTAGAGAAAATATTGTTTTTAGTGCCTAATGTCACTGGGAATTACTGTGGTGTGTAATAACTTTACCACATGTTGTAAGCATTTGGCAAGAGAAGTGTTTCTGGGTCTAGGTGGCGTATATTAAAAAAAACAGATAATTACAGCTCAGGACCAGCTGCTGCACTTACAAATTTGATATAACAGGAAGAGTTATGTTCATTGTGACCATTTATAAATCCACTGGTCAGGGAATATTACCGTAAGTCATCTCAGATTTATACTAACTTCACTCTTCATCTTTTTGCATAATTGAGGTTCTCAGAATGAAATCCAAAAGTCTATGCACCACATTTAGCTGACAAGATTTTATTCCTTAGTCTGCAAAAGATTTGCTGATGACGGTTGGTGCCATTCAATGCTCTCCCTATGCAGGAGACACTGAGGGGCATATTTACAAGACCCTATCACCACCACAATCTCACTTTCAGTGACGTTCCTGTGGCGATATGTGCTTCGCCTTATTTGCAAGGCAGCGTTAAACCAATGTGGCTTAACGCAGACACCCTTGCACTGTGGTGCAAGGGTGCCTGAGTTGGCACTAGGCAGGTAAATTTAGCGCCAGCGCAGGGGGAAACACAGAGATGCACCATATTGTTGTAAATATGGTGCAGTCCTGAGTTTTTTAGAAGTGGCAGAGCTTGGCGTTAAGCCAAGGAGGCTAACGCCACACTACTCCACTTTGTTGTACATATTCCCCTGGATCTCAAGCCCGAACTGGCTGTAGCAGACATCAGGTGTTGCCCGGGAGAGTGGAAGGGTGAGGGCCGGTTTTGGAGCGGTGGTGGCAGGTTTAGTTACTGGGGGGGTGATTTTGCCGGGATGCTGCAATATCGGCCCCCAGTAACAAAAGCAGAGTGTTTGGGGCTGGTTTTGTTTAGCAGTAGTGGGTCACGCTGCCCACTCAAGCCTTTTCCCCGTGGGTGGGGGATGGCCCGACAAAATTGCCTGGACTGCTTTGGGTTCCCACCCAGTCCAACCCTACTGGGTCCTAGTCAATTAGGTAAATCTATGTGTGGAGATCTGTACACAAAGGGCCACCGTCTATGCCTGTGTGGAATTTCACACCTAGATGGTGTAAAACAGAACTCAGGGAGAAATATCCGCTCATTAGTAAAGGTATGTGGCTCTACCCCTGGACTGCATGCGTACGCAATGGAGGGAAGAAACTCCACCTTCGTTATGTAGGACTAGGAATAGAAGCAAACAGGGAAACAGCATTCAACTGAGCAAAATCCCACACTCCTGACAACCAGTAGCCCTGCCATCACGTAAACATTGGGCGGAACTTAGTTGTGCCTTGATGGCTGCTCATTACAGAGTTCCAAATCAGTGGCCTTGTGCCCTCATATGCCATTTTAATGTCCAGCAGCTGTCCCCCACCTGGCGTGCCGTCCTTCATCGGGGTACTATGGAGTCTCAAACAGAGTTGATCTGCCTCGTTCTGTATGGGTCCTGCTACAAAGCTGCAATAAGCAACACGAACGTACAGAGATTGAATGAGCCCTGCCTCCACTTCCTTTTCAAAACTACTTCCTCAGCTGAAAGATGTGCTTTGGACATGGAGCGCGATGGACACTTGCCTACAGGTGTTCATGAAATATTATATGGGCTGCCAGTCCTCACCACCTTCCCACTTGGGGTCATGAACACTTTCACTAAGGGGCTGACCACGCACCTGATGATGGAATAAGACTCAAGAAACTTCCCTAAAAGTTCCCTAAAAAAGGAGACAGCAGCTTCTCCTCTAAAGTGGAAGGCACTAGTAACAATGCAATCCTACTCATGTGGTCGATTTTCTAGTGAGTGCAGCAGGACTCCGCCTCATGACATCAGCTCTGAGGTGGGAAGATGCTTAAAATCTTCACTGTGACTCAAGACAACCAATTTTCACTTCACCTTCACAAACATAATTCCAGATCAATAGCTTAAAGCCACCTCTCTCTGCAACAATTGTCTTACATTTATCGTAATATATGCAGTTTGTCTCTCCAGTCCCACTGTTTTATGTATCAGGGGTACATCTAAGTTTTTCAGGTTATTCCGGCAGGCGTAGTGTTTGCAGATTACTTTGCCTTAAATTCCCCTCTACCTATGCATACAGGTGCAGTCAAGTGAAGGGACAGGAGTATTGTGACATTTTACTTGGGCAATCCTAATTAATAGCAGGGTGGTCATACCTTTGTCTTCCTCAAACCTGCCAGGCAGCTCATTTTCCCAGCAACAATTTAAGAAAATATACAACCGATCCAACTGACTAATGCCTATAATACTCTCGAAACGTTCTGCCATTGGGGCTGAGATGGGAACAATAGAGACCTCAGTCAATGATATGTAAGCTGAAGTCAAGTTCATGTGCCAGAATTACTCACCTTCTTCCAATATCTGGACACGACCGAAAAGTGTATGGGTGTGTGAGAAGACAACCTGAATGAATACCCTGACAGGACCCGGAGATGTGATCCCAATATTGCATGATGACCAACTGTAGGAAAGTGCCCCTTTTTGCATGGTTACCCCCCACGTTTTGCCTGACGTCTGATGCAACTTGACTTGATGTGCCCTGGGTCCCTGCCAATCAGCTTCCCAGGGCCAGTGTTCTTTCCCAAAACAGCAACTGTGTACCCGCAATTGGCACATCTCTGGCCACAGGTAAGCCCCTTGTAAAAGGTACCATGGGTACCAAGGGCACTGTGACCAGGTTAGGCCTCTAAGGGCTGCAGCACCTATTGTGCAACCCTTAGAGGACCTGCACCTTAAACACCCACACACTGCCATTGCAGGCTGTGTGTTTTGATGCAGAGAAAAGTGAATAGTCAACATGGCACACATCCCTGTGTGCCATGCCTGCAACCCACTGCCTGGGGCCTAGATAAGTAATCCCTCTAGCAGGCTGCACTAGTCCACAGGTGAGGGTACGGTGACATGAGCCCAGTACCCCTACAGTGTCTAAGTCCATTCTGAGGCATTGTAAGTGCAGTAAAGCCATGAAGAGTATATGGTCTGGGAATTGGTCATTACGAACTCCACAACTCCATAATGGCTTTATGAAACCTGGGAAGTTTGGTAGCAACTTTCTCTGCACATAAAACCCACACTGATGCCAGTGTGGGATTTAGCCACCCTGGTGTGGTTCCTGAATGGCTGCCCACCATTTGCCATCACCAGACAGGTTTCTGGACCCCTGGGTTGAGGGCCTCCACTATCTGGGTCCAGAAACAAAGCCCATCTTGTGCAAAGGTGTCATGCCTCCTTCCACAGAATGGGCTGGGTCCACGAAGGGGAAGCTTCAAAGGCCTGGCACAATTGTAAGCCTTCCCTGCCTTTTGCTGCCCCCAGCAATTGGCTCCCACCGGTTCTGACTCCCACTTTGGGCAGGAGAATCGGCAGAAAAACCAAGTTAGGAGGAGATGTGTGCCCACCTTTGCCAACCCCACCCCTCAGATGGGGAGGGTGAGATGAAGCACACATCTCAGTCACCTCTATCTTGAAGATGAGGGTACCCAGCCAATTAGGGAGAGTCTCATGCCCCCTCCCACTCGAGGGTGGCATAATAGGGGGTGTACCCACCCCAAGGAAGGGACCCATTTGTCCCGACCTACACACCCCTTTAATGCCCCTAAATTTAGTATTCAGGTGCAACTCTGAACCTTGCCTCCTCATGTTCAAGAAAGAAAGAAGAAGGACTGAAGAGCAGTGCTGACCCAGGAAGTAGAGGACACCAACTGCTTTGGCCCAGCCCTACTGGCCTGTCCCGACTATAACCTGCCTATAGCGGAAACCCTGACGTGTCTAGCAGCCCCCATAACCCAGAGGACCTGCCCAGCACTCATCCTAAAGGCTCTGTCTCCCGTAAGCACTGGATTTGCTCAACAAAGACTTCAGACACAGAACCCAGATCCAGAAGGCTCTGCTGTTCTGCACCACTCTGCACCCGACACCCAACACCATGAAGAGGTCTCTCCAGTAATACTGACCCGGGAACTCATGATCCCGGACCTACCTCAAGCCGACGCCTGCAGCCTCAACCTCTAGGGTCCCCCTGCCCGCGACCAGAGCAGGTAAGGAGACACAATAACCAAAAGACACCCCTGCACCCAATGCCCCACAGACTTGGGTGGCCCAACCAATGGAGTCCAGGCATCCCCCAAGATCCCAACTTACCTCTCCTGCTTGTGGTCACCTTCAGGAAGCCTCCCTGCATGAGCCTGCAGCCTTTTCTTCAAGCCGGAGATCTCCATTGAAAAATACAGGGCTCCCGATGTCTTCTCGGCACTCTGCATCTGGCCACCTCCGTGCTTCTGGTGTTGCAGATCCTGTGCCGAATGTTGGTCATTGCAGTGCTGATCTCATCCCCAGGAGCTTTGCTCCCACACCTGAGTGGCCTGCTTGCAAGCAGCCTCTGACTGAAGGCACCCTTACCCCCTATTGACTAACATTGGGCCCCTGCACTCTGCAACCGGCCGCACCAGTGCCGCTGTGGTATAATTTAAGTGCCTAATTGAACCTTGGAGGACCTTGGTTCTAAGCCCCCAAAACTATTCTTGAAGGTCGTTTACTTACCTACAAACTGATAACCATCTTTTTACCATAGGGATTAATGTTGTAATTTTTGTTCCTAAAAATGTTCTGAACTTTTGTAACTTTGCTTTAAACCTAAAATTGTAGTACTTACCTGTCAGCGGTAGTCTCCAATGTGTTATATCTCAGTATGTCACCTCCAACACTCAAAGTAACTGAAAAGTAATCTGAAAGTAATCAGAAGTCATTTTTATGTCTTTTAAATTGTTTTGAAAGGAAGTACAAACCTGTAATGATTTTAATTTCATCCACAACTGCATTTCCACATAAAGTTTTGCATTTGAAAGAATATTCTACTTACCTGTGCCAAGTCCTGCTTGGTTCTAGAAATAAAACATAAGTATACCTTTTTTATACTTACCTAATTGGTCTGGATTCTGTCTCTGAGAGTGTGCCATCAGCCTTGATTGAGTGAATACAATAAATGCTTAACACACCCTCCTAATAAGCCTAAATGCTCGACCACAATTCCACAAAGAGAGCTGTTAATGATTATCTAATTTAGCCTCTGCTATACCTTTGGGGATCCACTGGACTCTGTGCACACTATACCTTACTTTGGTATGGTATACAAAGTCAGCTTCCTACACCAATTTAGAAGATTGCTCCTGCTGAGATAATATCAGGATGTGGGGAATACCAGAGAAGTTAGAGAAAGACCAGGTGGTCTGCTTCAAACAAGACCTTCTGTAACATATACTGGGTTTGCATCTTCCGTTACCTCTTGAATTCTAAACCCATCAAATTCAACCTCACAGTAAATCGAATTCCTACAGACTCCCACCAAACACTGCATGCCTGTTATGCCTTCAGCACACCTGGAAGATTCTACTTGCTACCAAGATGAAAGATGGACCCATTTCACTGTGAAGGTCACCAAATCCATTTCTTGGTAGAATATTCTCATATGTGAGCGTCAAAGGATGGGATTTCCTGGCTCTGCAACCTTGGCAGAAGCTGTGAAACATCAAATATGGCCTCATGGAACCATGGACTATGCTCGACACCATAGACAGAAAAAATAAAAGAAGCCTCAGAACCTAATGTTCTTTTTGGACTGAGTGGATTTTTTATTTTTATATATTTTTATTTGGAGAGAGCAGCATCATAATTAACTATACATTACAATTTAACAGTTTGATATATACTAGATTTCATAAATTAGGTATACATTTCATATAAATTTCATATTCATATAAAAACATGAGCATACAAACAGATAAAATGTAATAAGAAGGAGGGTAAAAAACGGATGGTGGAGATCCTTATATAATAACTAGCAGAATTCTCTTCCAGCCTTGCTCACAAAGATCCTAACAGAGCTGCAGGCCTGGCGTACCCTCTCCCAGACATCCAGACCAAGCCAATCCCACCCGTCTATATTCTTTGTAAGCCAGTTGCTCATAGGAGACCAGATCTTGCGGCCTCTATTACTGGGGCGCCTATCCTTACTGTTATATAAAGTTATTTCACTCCGTATTACATGTGACCGTATAAGACTGAGTGGATTCTATGTCCTGGGAGGACTGCTAAAGATCCTTGTATATGGGCCAAGATACTCTCCATCAGCCTCCTGTACTCCCTGGTCCAGGGTGCTCCCATTGGACCAGATGGCATACAGATGATCAACGAGAAAATGTCTGTATCAGATTGTCAATCCCTAGGCAGTATATAGATAAAAGTTGAATTCTGCTTTCAACTCTGATTCTACTTAGACTGGACTCCAAAGAGCTATACTACATCAGCAACGACTATTACGTTCGCCGTATACTGCACTAGTGATTGCGAGGTGATTTAATCTAACTAAACATGGTAACATTGACAATAATGTTTGTTGTAGGACTATTAAGCATTAGCAAAGGGTCCATCAGGCATAACACATAGACCATGATTATGAGTCAGGCAGAGGGCATTTCCATGGTGGAATTTGCTCCACCCAATCACCATCAGCCCAGTGTTCCAACACCCATTTTCCCAGGTTTGGAAATATGGACCCGATTTTACCGGTTGGGAATTCCAGCTGAAAAAACAAACACATTTGAAACTTCAGCTGCATCAACAGCCAGGCCCCGGAATGTGGCTCCACCCGACCTTTTTCTCTGATAAGCCAGACTGGATGGGAACCAAAGGCAGCCCTGGCAAGAATGTTCAAACGAGCCCATGTACGTTCCTCGTTTTTCATTTACCTCTCCCCTTTTTTCTCTCCTCCATCTTGCATTTCCCTCTCTTCTAGAGCACTTGCTGGGGGAGTTGGAGAATGGAGACGAATGGAGACGAAAGATGAGCAGCGGCCCTCTGCCTTAAAACACCAACCTCCAATTGCTCCATCCTACTGGGAATATGCGAGATGCTCAGGCCTGTCTGCTGGGGCCTTCACCACCCTCCTCTGTGTAGGAGCTGTCTTCTTGTTGTCAGTAAGCATTCAAGCCCTGTTAGAACCGGCGGTCTCTAGTTGGCAGAGGTATACACTTCTGACAAATAGGGACCTACCAACTCTAGTCAGGGCAAGGGGATTACACACTCAGATAACCCCTGCTACCCCCTTGGTAGCTTGGCAGAGGAGACAGGCTTATCCCAGAGGCAGTGTGTTAAGCATTTATGACCACATACAGTAATAAAGTGAATACACTACAGATGGACACGACACAGAAGTTATTATAAAAATAGGATTTTTATATAAGGCTTAGCACAAGACCAAATAACGACAAAAATATACCACAGTCTTAATAAATACTCTTTGGAAGGAAAAATAATAGTTCAAGTAAGGTTTCTTCTTGGCAAATAGTTCTTTAGCAACAGAATTAAGTATTCTTCTGAGCACAGTTCTTTGGCAACAATGTAACCCCTACAGGAGTCACACGACGTTGAGTCTACTATATTCCCAAGGTTCGGCGTCGACCGCGAGGAGCGCTACGTCGAGCCTGGAGTTGCAACAGACCCCACAAACACAGTACCTTTGGGAATGAAGAAAACGATGATCCACGGCGTCGAGATGTCGGCGTCGAGGTCGGCGTCGATCGTGCCTTGGATTAGGGTCGATCCGCAGCGGCGTCGAGGGATGTCGGGCCGGAGCAGAAGGGCGTCGAGTCGATGCGATCAGCAGCGGCGTCGGGACGGGGTCGCTTGGAGGTGGAGCCGATACTCACTCCTCACTGGCGTCGATACCGGCGTCGAGACGGGGTCACTTGGAGCCGGGGCCGATACCCACTGCTCACTGGCGTTGCTGCTGGCGTCGATCGGGCCCGGCGGCCGGCGTCGAAGGCTCGGGACACTTGAGCCGTTACTCACGATGTCGAGCTGGATTCGGCGGCGTCGGCGGCGGCGTCGAGACTGCAGATTTTCCCTTGTGTACTGGAAACAACACTTTCCAGCAATTCAGCAATTCAGTAGATGGTGAAGTCCTTTGGCCCTGTGACTTCAACAGGAGACTGGCACTCTTCCAGCCCTTGGAGATTTTCTAGCAAGCTTTTAGAGAGTACACACCAAGTTCCTCTCTCCTTGTTCCTTGGCAAAAATAAAGAAGCAGCTTTCAGGTTCCTCCACAGCAAAACAGCACCCTGGCAGAAAGGGGAGGCAAGTCCTTAGATGAGCAGGCTTCTTGTCCTTGGTACAGATTTCCTTTTCAGAAGTGATCTGAGTTCTTGGTTCAGGGGTCCTTCTCTTATACCCCATTTCTCCTTTGTTCCCTTTGTCCAAGCAGGGAAATTCCCACCATCTCAGGTTTGTTGTGGGTGTTGCCAGGCAGAGGCACCTGGCCTATTCACTGAGCAGGGCAGGGTCCTCAGCCGCCCAGCAGGAGGCGGAGCCAGTATTGTCACTAGCAGGAGCAAGGCTATCAGTCGCCCAGCAGGAGGTGGAGCCAGCATTGTGTCAGGCAGGGCAGGCTACTCTTCCCTCACTCTATGTGTAAATGCCTCATTCACCCCACACTGACTCATTCAGACCTCTGGAGCCACCCAGCCCCTGACACACACACACCAAACCAGCAGAGACCGGTGGATAGTTGGACAAGAAAATAGCCACTTTCTAAAAGGGCTATTTTCAAACATAGAATTTAAAAACCATCCATCCTAAAGGGTGTGTTATTAAATTCTGAGTTCAGGGATACTAAACTCGACCTGCTACCATGCTCCCTGAGTCAGATAGATTATAATGGAGTTAATAATCCGTCTGCCCATTCTGGCCTATGGGAGGCAGGTAGCCCTTCAATAGTGAAAAACGAAAATGGCTGTAATTCACTATTAGGTCATGCCACCCACATCAGGGCATGACCTACCTTTTACCAACAATGCACCCTGCCCTAGGGCCTACCATAGAGGTGTCTGAAATGTGGCAAAGTGAAGGTTTAGAGACTGGCAAGTAGGTTTCCTTGCCAAGTCGACATGGCAGTCAGGGACTGCACGCAGGCGCTGCAGTGGCAGGCCTGAGACACATTTTACAAGCTGCTTCTGTGGGTGGCACAACCAGTGCTGCAAGCCCACCAGCAGCAGTCAACTTACATGCCCTTGGCACACGCAGTGCACTAGACTAGGGTCTGAACAGTAAGTCAACCAAGCCAATCATGGTAACACCAATCAATGTAACAATTTAACATAGTGAGCACTTGCACTGTGGCACTGATCAGCAGTGGCACATTGCCCAAAGCAATAATCCAGCAAAAACATCGTAAACAAAGGAGGCAAACAGAAAAAAATGGAGGAGAGACTCATGCCAATGATGCCAGGTCTAACACGTGTCCCCTCCAGCTGAAATGTGGGGAGAACTACCCTTCACCCAGGGAGTCCTCATCACTAAGGCGGAAAAATCTGGACAGACCATCAGCATTGGCGTGATCTGTACCAGGGCGGTGTTCCACCGTAAAGTCCATCCCCTGTAGGGAAATGGACCACCTCAACAGCTTTGGGTTCTCACCCCTCATCTGCATTAACCATCTGAGGGGCCTGTGGTCTGTCTGAACCCGGAAGTGAGTCCCAAACAGGTAGGGTCTCAGCTTCTTCAGGGCCCAGACCACAGCAAATGCCTCACGCTCTATCGCACTCCACCTTTGTTCCCTGGGAAGTAACCTCCGGCTGATGAAGGCTACAGGTAAGTCTCGGCCCTCCTCATTCATCTGTGCTAGAACAGCCCCCACACCATGCTCTGAAGCGTCTGTCTGGACAATGAATTCTTTTGAAAAGTCGGGTGCCTGGAGGACCGGTGCTGTACACATTGTAGTTTTCAGGGTGTCAAAGGCGTTCTGACAGGCGTCAGTCCAGATCACAAGTCTCGGCTGCTTCCTGGAAGTCAGCGAGGTCAAGGGGTGCACGATGTTGCCATACCCCTTGACAAACCTCCTGTAGTAACCCGTGAGACCCAAGAAGGCTCTCACCTGAGTCTGGGTTTTGGGCGGTTCCCAAGCCAGGATGGTATCTATCTTGGGTTGCAGGGGGGCCACCTTGCCGCTCCCTACTTGGTGCCCCAAGTACACCACTGAACCCTGCCCAATCTGGCACTTACTGGCCTTGATTGTGAGGCATGCTCTGCGCAGGGCCAACAACACTTCCTGGAGGTGGCGCAAGTGTTCCTCCCAGCTGGCGCTGAACACTGCTATATCGTCCAGGTAGGCGGCGCTGAAATCTTCCAGCCCGGCCAATACCTGGTTAACCAACCTCTGGAATGTGGCAGGGGCATTCTTCATTCCAAAGGGCATCACCCGGAACTGGTAGTGCCCATCTGGTGTGGAGAATGCAGACCTCTCTTTTGCCCCCTCAGTCAAGGCGATCTGCCAGTGCCCAGACGTTAGATCAAACGTACTAAGGTACCGGGCAGCCCCCAACCGATCGATGAGCTCATCAGCTCTGGGGATGGGGTGCGCGTCAGTCTTGGTGACCGAATTGAGTCCTCGGTAATCCACACAGAACCGAAGTTCTGGTGAAGCACCAGGCGCTGCAGCCTTTGGGACCAAGACCACTGGGCTGGCCCAAGGACTGCTAGAGGACTCAACCACCCAAGGCAAACATCTTGGAGACCTCCTCCTTGATATATGCTCTGACCTTTTCAGTCACCCTGTAGGCCTTGTGCCTCACAGGAGTGCTGTCCCCAGTGTCCACATCATGGACACACCACTAAGTGACACCAGGGATTAAGGAGAACAGATCAGGGAATTGTACCAACAGATGGCGACAATCTTGCTGCTGCTCAGGGGTCAGTGTGTCAGAGAGGACAACACCATCCACTGACCCATCTTTTTCTTTTGCACACAGGAGGTCAGGAAGAGGCTCACTCTCCTCCTCCATCCCAGCATCTGTGGCAAGGAGCATGCCCACTTCGGACCTTTCTAAGTGGGGCTTTAACCGGTTGACATGCAGGAAACTTAAGGGGTTCCTGGGAGACTTCAAGTCCACCAAGTAGGTGACATCGCTCTTTTTCTCCACAACCTCAAATGGTCGCGTCCACCTGTCCTTGTGCGCACAAGGTTCCACAGGGGCCATGACCCAAACTTTCTGACCAGGTTGAAGCTCAACCAGAGTGGCATTCTGATCGTACCACCGCTTCATCTCTTCCTGGCTGGCCTCCAGATTTGCCTGAGCAAGATCTCTGAAGCGCCGAGTCTGGTTCCTAAAGGCCAGCATGTAGCTATATACATCCTGGGGAGGTTTCCTGGGAGATTGCTCCCAGCCTTCTTTAACCAGACTCAAAGGTCCTCTTACCGGGTGGCCATACAAAAGCTCAAAGGGGCTGAACCCTAGAGACTTCTGTGGCACCTCACGGTAAGCAAACAGCAGGCATGGCAAGAGGACGTCCCATTTACGCCTCATTGGTTCTTCAAGACCCATGATCATGCCTTTGAGGGTCCGGTTGAATCTCTCAACCAGCCCATTACCTTGAGGGTGGTAAGGAGTGGTAAACTTGTAGGTTACCCCACACTCCTTCCACAGAGACTTCATATAATTAGAAATGAAGTTGGTGCCCCGGTCTGACACCACCTCTCTGGGGAACCCCATGCGGAAGAAAACACCCATCAGTGCCCGTCTCACCACGGGGGCCGTCACTGTGCGGAGAGGGATGGCTTCCGGGTACCGGGTGGCATGGTCCACCAAGACCAGGATAAACCTGTTGCCCATGGCTGTCTTGGGGTCCAGTGGCCCCACAATGTCAATTCCCACTCGCTCAAAGGGGGTACTGACGACGGGAAAAGGTTGGAGGGGAGCCTTCTGCTTCCGCCCACTTTTCCCACTTGCCTGGCAAGTTTGACAGTTCCTACAATGGATATCTGAATCCCTTCTCATCTGGGGCCAATAAAAATGGGTGACAAGCCTGTCATAGGTCTTGTCCTGCCCCAGATGTCCAGCTAACGGAACGTCATGAGCCAACCCCAGTAGGAAGGCTCTGAAGCGCTGGGGTACCACCAGCACACGGGCTGACCCAGGCTCAGCAGCCTTAGGCTCGCTATACAGGAGGTCGTTCTCCCAGTAGATCCAATGTGATCCTGACTGATCACCTGTCGTTTGGGCTGAGGCCTGCTGCCTCATACTCACAAGAGAAGGGCACACTTTCTGCTCAGCACAAAATTCCTCCCTGGAGGGACCACCATCCTGCTGCCAATGGGTCAGCTCGGGCAGGTCTCCCAGTTCGGCCACTTGTTCTCCTGTCGGTTCCAGGGCATCCCCCTCAGGGTCTGCTCCCTCCTGGACCGTGGGAACAATGGGGGACGGTTTCCCGCGCCCCCTGCCTCTTCTCTTCACGGTTGGGACCTGGGCCATACTTTCAGGCTCCAGGGCCCCATCAACACCCTTACTAACTGACATGGACCGGGTGGTCGCACACACCCACTCAGGCAGACCCAACATTTCCAGATGCGATTTTCTCTCCACCTTAGCCCAAGGGGAGTCCTCCAAATCATTGCCCAGGAGACAATCAACAGGCATGGCGGGCCTCACAGCAACCTGAAGAGTCCCTGAGACCCCCCCCCACTCAAAAGGAACTTGAGCTACCTCACACTTACTCTGTGAGTTGTCAGCAGCTACAACGGGGTAGAATGCATGAGGGACCACCTGCTCTCTGGACACCAAGTGACACTTGACAGCTGTCACACTTGCTCCGGTGTCTCTGAGAGCTTCCACCCTATGGCCATTAATGGTCAACCACTGCCTATATTTTTTAGTGTTATTAGGCAGAGGGGTTGGAGGGACCATTTCCACGTCTCCTAAAGAGACCAGGGACATTTCTGCGGGACCCCACCCACCGGGGGCACCCATCTCATTCCCTTCCAGGGCTACATTCGTCACCTGACGAGGGGTTGCACGTGGTGGTGCATTGGAATCCTTCATGGGACACTGGGGATCATAATAACGGTGTCCCACCTGCTTACAAGCGTAGCAGGTCATGGGGCCCCTTGGAACAGGTTTACCTGTCGGGGCCTCTGGCTTCTTTACAGGGGGAGGCTGGGAACCCTTCCCTTGGTTCCCTTGGGGATTACTTTGGGGCCCTTTCTGAAACTCCCTCTGTTTACCCCTGTCCCCCCCACTCTTCTGCTGGGGACCCTGCCCACCTTTGGCTGAGTCTCCCACTGGACCCTTGTGGACCCTGGTACTGACCCAGCGGTCCGCCTCCTCAGCAAGTTTTCTAGGGTTAGATATCTTGCTATCAACAAGGTGCTGGCGTAGCTCTGGAAAACAGTTATTAGACAAGTGCTCCCAAGCAAACAAATCATAAAGAGCATCATAACTATCAACCTTGCTACCCTTTATCCAACCATCCATGGCTCTGCAAAAAAAAGACACATATTCAACCCACGTAGTACCAGGCAACTTCTTACATTCTCTAAAGGTTTGTCGGTACTTTTCTGGAGTTAAGCCATATCTCAGCATTAAAGCATTTTTCATATGAGTATAAGACGCCCTTTCCTCTTCAGGCATGCTCAACAAGGTATCTCTCCCTTTATTTGTAAAGCAGCTCCACAACCCCGTTCCCCAATCTTTCTCAGGGACCCGGTGGGCCAACAATGCTAACTCATATGCTTTAAACCATTGGCTAATATCTTCATTCTTACTGTAATCTTTGATCACATCTTTAGGAAAATAAAACCTACTTTCTGCAGGCATAGATGGAGCGCTGCCACCTGAGGGATTCAACTCTAAACTCTTTTCTTTAAGTTCCATCTCCCTCAACATCTTCTCACGTTCAAATGCTAACTTCTCTCTCTCAAAATCTAATCTTTTGCTCTCCATTTCAGCTTCTCTCAGGCTCTTGGCTTTTTCTAATTCCAACTGCCCTCCTAATTTAAGTTTTGCCATTTCTAACTTGTACCCCCTCTCCCTCTCCCTGTCTTCTAATTCTTCAGGGGAAAGGCTCCTAGAGGACGCACTACTGCCTGGAGATGACACTGGCCCACCTGTGGGCTCTTCCTCTTCTTCTTCCTCTTCCGGTACCACCACTGGATGAGAGGGATTTCTGGCCTCTAACCAGGCCTTCAGCGCTTTGAGGAAGCCGTCTTTCTTTGTGACACCTGTGGTAGGAACTTTAAACTGCTTGCAAAACCCTTTTAGATCTTTTAGCGTGTAGGAATCTATCTTCTCCTTATCAAATTCCCACACAACAATCTCCACAGGTGTAGCAGCTCCGGCATTCTCCATGGTCAAAACTGGCAGTGTTTAAATAATAAGTTCCAGGAAAGCGGCGAACAAAAAAAATAGAATATCCTACCAAACAGACTGTGGCTGTGTTATGGTCTGCTTTCACTATGTAGCGTACACTAATCACTGTACATGAGTCATAAATGCAAAGTTCAATCCTCACCGCTGACCACCAATGTTAGAACCGGCGGTCTCTAGTTGGCAGAGGTATACACTTCTGACAAATAGGGACCTACCAACTCTAGTCAGGGCAAGGGGATTACACACTCAGATAACCCCTGCTACCCCCTTGGTAGCTTGGCAGAGCAGACAGGCTTATCCCAGAGGCAGTGTGTTAAGCATTTATGACCACATACAGTAATAAAGTGAATACACTACAGATGGACACGACACAGAAGTTATTATAAAAATAGGATTTTTATATAAGGCTTAGCACAAGACCAAATAACGACAAAAATATCCCACAGTCTTAATAAATACTCTTTGGAAGGAAAAAAATTAGTTCAAGTAAGGTTTCTTCTTGGCAAATAGTTCTTTAGCAACAGAATTAAGTATTCTTCTGAGCACAGTTCTTTGGCAACAATGTAACCCCCACAGGAGTCACACGACGTTGAGTCTACTATATTCCCAAGGTTCGGCGTCGACCGCGAGGAGCGCTACGTCGAGCCTGGAGTTGCAACAGACCCCACAAACACAGTACCTTTGGGAATGAAGAAAACGATGATCCAAGGCGTCGAGATGTCGGCGTCGAGGTCAGCGTCGATCGTGCCTTGGATTCGGGTCGATCCGCAGCGGCGTCGAGGGATGTCGGGCCGGAGCAGCGCTCACGGCGTCGAGAAGGGCGTCGAGTCGATGCGATCAGTAGCGGTGTCGGGACGGGGTCGCTTGGAGGTGGAGCCGATACTCACTCCTCACTGGTGTCGATACCGGCGTCGAGACGGGGTCACTTGGAGCCGGGGCCGATACCCACTGCTCACTGGCGTTGCTGCTGACGTCGATCGGGCCCGGCGGCCGGCGTCGAAGGCTCGGGACACTGGAGCCGTTACTCACGTTGTCGAGCTGGATTCGGCGGCGTCGGCGGCGGCGTCGAGACTGCAGATTTTCCCTTGTGTACTGGAAACAACACTTTCCAGCAATTCAGCAATTCAGTAGATGGTGAAGTCCTTTGGCCCTGTGACTTCAACAGGAGACTGGCACTCTTCCAGCCCTTGGAGATTTTCTAGCAAGCTTTTAGAGAGTACACACCAAGTTCCTCTCTCCTTGTTCCTTGGCAAAAATAAAGAAGCAGCTTTCAGGTTCCTCCACAGCAAAACAGCACTCTGGCAGAAAGGGGAGGCAAGTCCTTAGATCAGCAGGCTTCTTGTCCTTGGTACAGGTTTCCTTGTCAGAAGTGATCTGAGTTCTTGGTTCAGGGGTCCTTCTCTTATACCCCATTTCTCCTTTGTTCCCTTTGTCCAAGCAGGGAAATTCCCACCATCTCAGGTTTGTTGTGGGTGTTGCCAGGCAGAGGCACCTGGCCTATTCACTGAGCAGGGCAGGGTCCTCAGCCGCCCAGCAGGAGGCGGAGCCAGTATTGTCACTGGCAGGAGCAGGGCTATCAGTCGCCCAGCAGGAGGTGGAGCCAGCATTGTGTCAGGCAGGGCAGGCTACTCTTCCCTCACTCTATGTGTAAATGCCTCATTCACCCCACACTGACTCATTCAGACCTCTGGAGCCACCCAGCCCCTGACACACACACCAAACCAGCAGAGACCGGTGGATAGTTGGACAAGAAAATAGCCACTTTCTAAAAGGGCTATTTTCAAACATAGAATTTAAAAACCATCCATCCTAAAGGGTGTGTTATTAAATTCTGAGGTCAGGGATACTAAACTCGACCTGCTACCATGCTCCCTGAGTCAGATAGATTATAATGGAGTTAATAATCCGTCTGCCCATTCTGGCCTATGGGAGGCAGGTAGCCCTTCAATAGTGAAAAACGAAAATGGCTGTAATTCACTATTAGGTCATGCCACCCACATCAGGGCATGACCTACCTTTTACCAACAATGCACCCTGCCCTAGGGCCTACCATAGAGGTGTCTGAAATGTGGCAAAGTGAAGGTTTAGAGACTGGCAAGTAGGTTTCCTTGCCAAGTCGACATGGCAGTCAGGGACTGCACACAGGCGCTGCAGTGGCAGGCCTGAGACACATTTTACAAGCTGCTTCTGTGGGTGGCACAACCAGTGCTGCAAGCCCACCAGCAGCAGTCAACTTACATGCCCTTGGCACACGCAGTGCACTAGACTAGGGTCTGAACAGTAAGTCAACCAAGCCAATCATGGTAACACCAATCAATGTAACAATTTAGCATAGGGAGCACTTGCACTGTGGCACTGATCAGCAGTGGCACAGTGCCCAAAGCAATAATCCAGCAAAAACATCGTAAACAAAGGAGGCAAACAGAAAAAAATGGAGGAGAGACTCATGCCAATGATGCCAGGTCTAACAAGCCCCTTTTTTATCTTGTTCTTCTTGTTTCCCCATCCCAACTTGTAGACCCACTAAAAAGGAAAGGTGAGAAAAGAAGAAGCTTGTGAGCACATATATTCATTATGTTTTCTGCATGCAAATGTGTGTTTCCTCATTACATTAGCCACTGTGACAAGGACTGACATTGTCAACTGCCTCATACCCATGTCTAGTGCAAGGTTAGTATAACTACATGTGCATTTTAACAGCGAATGACTATAGGCAATAAATGTGCAGCTGAAGCACGCTACTTCCTGCTTTAACATAAAGCTTCATTAAAGATGTACATATGGACTGTAACACATGGGATGTCTTGACTTAAGAAACGTCACCACCATATTCAGTCATGATGGCAAACAGGAACATAGGCATCATTTTTAGGCTAACAATTGATGACTGATCGGTGTGGCCTTCATGTGATGGCAGATACTTCTCAGTATGCAGTGTGAGGAGGCAGTCTGCCTGCCTCCTCATATGTGCACCAGCATCCTGCACCAGCTCCTGGACCCAGCTGCAGTGAGTTCCTGACCCCCAAGTGATGCCTCTCCAGTCCTGGACACTTGGTGTGGCTCAAGGGCACTGAATTCAAGCTTTTGGGCTCTACATGACCACGAATGAATCCGTTTGCACAAGACCTCGTCGCCCGACTCTCTGCACAGCAGCATCAACCGATCATGGGGACGGCCAAAGTAAAGCTCCAGCAACGCCCACCAGAGATGCCAGCCAGCTCTTCACACTTTAGTTCTTTCAAGCCTCTTCAGTGTGAATGAGACTTTTGTCATGAACTTGAGATGGTAAACTTCAGTTAGCTAATGGTGACTATATCCAACCAGCGCTCCATCGCAATCAGCTTGAAAGTGTGACTTTGACTCCGTCAAGCATGGACAGATATCCAGAGTTGGCCCTTTTTGCTTTTTGGCACTATTTTCACAAAACGTTCCAAGAATTAATACCTCTACCTCAGTCTCATAACAGCGAATCATGTTATATATCCAACAGTACTCCTCGGGACGGACTTTACCTCTGCCAAGCGCTACTCTATGTGCAACGCAGAATCAATTGTTCTAAATCGAAACATCAATGACCTGTTATAGATCACTGTAACTCTGACCCCCAAGCTAAGACTGGCGCAGCACAGCCGGGAATGAACTAGTTTGTCCTGGAGTCTTTACTTAACCATTTACCACCTTATTGATGAACTGTTGACAACACATATGCACTTTAGTGCTACTCTGCACGGTTTTTACAAGATAGCTACCCCATTTTTAGAAAGGAATTTTTTCTAAATGTATAAATTAATATATAACTGTTATATTTTTATGATTATGACGAGAACAGCACAGCTCAAAATACCCGATTAACGTTTTTATACATATTGTAATGATTTTAATTATCAAACAATAAACTATTTACATGATTGGCTGTTTGTAGTTTTGGTCTTGCTTTATTTACTAAATCTTACTCGATTTTTCTAACTTGCTGTGGGATCCTTTTTGTGTGGTGTTTTTCACTTTATTTCTGTTTGAAGTGTTGCACAAATACTTTACACATTGCCTCTAACTTAAGCCTGACTGCTGTTCCCAACTACTAGGAGGCTGAGCACAGGTTAATTTGAGGTTTGCTTGTGCCTTCCCTGACAAGGATTGTGGTTGCTGCTTGACTAGGGCTCACACCCCAATCAATCAGTAACCAAGGGGCATATTATCAAGCCAGGCGATAAAATTATCGCCGCTTTAGCGGCAGAAAACTGCCGCTAAAACGGCGATAATTTGCTTGATAATATGCTCTATGGATTTCCAATTGAAGTCCATGTTAGATTTGAAGGACATCTAACATGGGCTTCAATTGGAATACCATAGAGCATATTATCAAGCCCATTATCGCCGTTTTAGCGGCAGTTTTCTGCCGCTAAAGCGGCGATAATTTTATCGCCTGGCTTGATAATATGCCCCCAAATTTCTCACAGATTTACTCTGAAAATGTATTCATAAGACCATGATGACCTGAACATTCTTCGTAAACCTACACGTAATTTTTTGTGACCAAGGTTGTGTGCAAATATAAAAGATAACTGTATTTCATACAGTTACTACAGAAAAATGATAACTCCAGATAATAGCTCCATTAACGATAAGCTCTCATATCCAGATTTTGGCAGCCAACATGAAATATAGACAACATGAACACATCAGGATAGATTAAACATGAGATATGACACTAAAAAACTTGTAATTCAGTGTTTAAAAAAGACATTTTCTATATGGTAACCTTACCACAGACTGCTGATTATGAGCCTCCAGCTGAGTATCGAAGGTTAGCCAAGGTGTTTCAAGGACCCTCTTGTGGAGTGAGGAGAGACAAGGGTACTTC
Source organism: Triturus cristatus (assembly GCF_964204655.1). Lineage (NCBI taxonomy): Eukaryota > Metazoa > Chordata > Amphibia > Caudata > Salamandridae > Triturus > Triturus cristatus. Next base: position 887,748,528 of record NC_140583.1, read on the forward strand.
AAATGGACGGGGAGGATAACCCCAACACATCCTGAGCCTACTGCTGTGCCCAGTGCTGGAAATTCTCACAGATGTGCAGCACTTCCTGTCACTACGCATTGTACTGTGTGGCGGCGTAGTTTGCGTATTAGCGCTACGCGTAGCTACGCAAAGTGCACTTCGCACTACGCAAGCTACGCGAACTGCATAGTGCACTGTGCAAAATGATGTTCGCACTGATTGCACAGTGCCGGATGCATGTCTGCCCTGTGAAATCATTGCAAACCGCATCTTGCACAGTGCAAGCGTTCATTTACTGCCGCTCAAGTAGATTTGTACTTGAGCGGCAGCTTTCTCAACGCGGACTGGTAGTTTCTCATCGCGAGCTGTCGCGAGCATACGCAACCACTCGCAATGAGAAACCTGACCTCCCCGCTTTGAGAATCTCGCCGGGAGGTTTATTTCCCACGCTCGCGATCGGCAACTTGATGTTGCTGATCGCGAACAAGGAAAAAGTCTCGCCGGGATGTTATTGTGCTCGCTCGCGGTTGCCAACTTGACGTTGAGGACCGCGAGCAAGCAAAAAATGCCCGCTACGCTACGTGTTTTTGCACAGTGCTACGTGCAATTCGCGTAGCGCATAGTTGCGCAAACTACTCAAACTACGCAAGCGTAACGTAGTCCTACGCCCAGGGTTAGTGGCAATATCACTCCATATTCCCATGTGCACTGCATTATTCAGTTGGACATTTCGTCCCTCATAAAGCTTAGAACATTTTTAGGGGATCCCATCTCTGATCACCTCTATTTTCTCCCAGAGAAGCTGGGCCCCTTTCTCTCCTTAGCCATCGTAATGGTTTCAGGATTAACAGAAGCAGCAGGATGGAGAAGGATTCTGCTGGGGTCCTAGAAGGACTCAGGAATTACCTTACTTCCTGCTTCAGTATGCAACTTTCTATTTTTTGCAGACATAGAAACACCATCTATGCTACATAGTTCCCTACCAACGTAGCTGAGACAAAATAATTCGCCACCTAGGCATACTAGGGAAAACGAGAGAGTGAAGGGGAAAACCTGATTGGTGTTATGAATAGCACTCTAGGGACATCAATTTTGCTTTGACATAACCTTTTTTGATGTATAATGAAAAAAAAATTACATTAACGGTTTTAGTGTTTACTCCTATATCTCATATGTGTTTTTCAATGCAAGATACATTTCTGATGCCATGATCTGATGAGAGATAACAAGTGTGAGTGAATGGTATATGTAGATCTGTAATTGAATGTGTTGATGAATAGGTGAGTGATTTGTTACAAACACACACACACACACACACACACATACTTCATGTCACTTATTTTAGTTTCCCAATGTTCATATTGATAGATGGCCAATGTAGAGGCCCCTTGATAAGGGTTGTATTCAATAATAACACTCCAGTAGTTCCCGTATGTTTCAAAGTCGCAACATTGGAAAACTATAGCAAGTGACTGGAAGTATCGCACAATAAAGTTCATGAGAGACTGATATACAATGAATCAAAAAGAGGTCAATTGAAGTATACTAAAAAAGACCATAAGAAATAAATATAAAAGCCCTGAAGAAGCGCAATGAGGCACGAAACACGTATTGGCTGTTTGCTGTTTTGAAGGCGGTATGCTGTACTGAATGAATAAAAGAATTATTAAACAACAAAGCGGGAAGAAATTATTATTGTGTGTCGAATTCTCAGTATTTGTTGTTGTTATGATATATATATATATATATCTATATGTGTGATAAAGGACTTGGGACGGCCGAAACGCGTCATGGCGGACTAGCGTGGTGGCAATAAAGAACTTTGTAGCACGAATTGGGTCCACGCTCGTTTTTTTCTGTGAAAGGAACGTACAACGAGGAATTCGCAATATATATATATATATATATATATTTTTTAGCCAAAGTTAATCACCAAAATCCGCCGCACGCTTTCTAGGTGGGTGCTGCCACTGGCAGCGGTGTACTGCCAATGTTTTCTTCCAAGCGCTTTGTAGAGACAAAGTGTGGCACACTCTCGAGTCGATAATACAGATGACTTTATTTTGTTCCCATCGGCAGACAAACGCATTTCGGCCATGACTGCCTTTGTCAATGTCAATGTAAACAATGATCGATAAAGTTTTAAATACACGTCAGTTCCCGTCTTATGTTATCAACACAGTGAAAGGACTTAGAAACATTTATCATAACCAAATGTCGCAGCGGCCATTTTGGAGTGGATAGAGGGTCATCTATGCTCTAAAAAAAGCACAGCAGCCATCTTGTACACAATACAGAAACATGATTTTCCTATATGCTAATTAATTCACTCCATTTGTTAGACAATACATTATGAGATGAAGTATGATTATATTATGTATCCAGATAAGTATTTCCCACTGAATATAATCTGAATATTATCTGAAATATTTAGAGCTCCACAGATATTTAATATCAAATAACAATTCTGGTCCCACCATATTTTGAATCATGTTTGACATATTATTGGAACAATTGGTTCTTATTCAATTAGATTTATTTATTTTGATGTTTTTATTTTATTTTGATTTGGTGCTAAAATACTGTACATGTTTTTTATATCTTAGCTTTCTCTCTTATCCTTAGGATTGTAGAATAGGAGGTTTAATTGTTCACGTCACTACCAAACTTTCTTGGACACATTTTAGAAAATGACTTAGAACAGCGGGAATGGCAAATTATTACATATAATTTAATATTTGTAATAATGTGACCCCATGCAGGGCTAAATTATGGAGATGTAGACCTCTTTAAGAGTAAATAGCTGTGACCATTACACAATGGATCATACGGAATTTTATCAAAGGGAGCCCATCAAGGGCTAGATTGTGCTTAAATGAGGGCAATTTTTGTCTAACAAATGGAGTGAATTAATTAGCATATAGAAAAATCATGTTCCTGTATTTTGTACAAGATGTCTGCTGTGCTTTATTTAAAGCATAGATGACCCTCTATCCACTCCAAAATGGCAGTTTGTCTGCCGATGGGACCAAAATAAAGTGATCTGTATTATCGACTCGAGAGTGCGCCACACTTTGTCTCTACAAAGCACTTGGAAGAAAATATACAGATATATATATATATATATATATATATATATATATATATATATATATATATATATATATATATATATTCACTGAAAAAAACATAGGTTTCAGGCACGTTATAGTTAGAAATTAGCATTTAAAAAACCTTTGAAATTCACTGAAAAAACCATAGGTTTCAGGGGCGTTATAGTTAGTTGGACATTTCACTCATACAAAACCATAGAAATTCCCCTGTTATAGTTAGTTCAGCTAACTAAAACTCACGCCCTCGCAATGCACTGCTGATGACACCATATATTACATCACTCATGACATGGTCAGTGACATCACTGATGACATCTCAAATGACATCACTGATGACATCATCCAGTGACTGTGTGTTTCTGTAAAGTTTAAATATGTTTAATATATATAGGGAAAGGCGTATCAAAGAATGAGGTGGTGTATAAGTGACTGAATGGATGACTTAGTAGGTGCGTGACTGACTCTATAAGTGAGTGATTGAACGTATCTTACTGAATGCATGGGTTAGTGACTAAAATGTGTGAATGTCTGTATCGTCTGTCTGTTGGTGTGTAAGCGGCTGCATGGGTTTGTGAATAGCTAGATGAGTATCTATCTGAGTTATTGATTGATTGTCTGAGTATCTGTATGGGTGCCTGAGTGTTTGTGAGGGTGGGGTGTGTGTGACTCTGTGCATAGATGTGTGAGTGGGTGATTCACTAGGTGCATGGTTTCAAGAGTGCATCTGTGATGGACTGTATGGGTGGGTGAGTGTGTGTATGGGTGTGTTAGTGAGTGAATGTTTATCTCAGTGGTACATGTGTGAGTAACTACATATGTGAAAGGCAGTATATATGCGTGTTAGAGTATATAAATGGCTATACGTGAGAGTGTGTGATTGTGAGAGAGGCTGTATGGATGAGGGTGTGCTTGTATCAGTGATTGTATAAGAGCGTAAGAATGTGCTAGTATTTGTATGAGTAAGTGAGCTGCTGTGTGTATAACTGTATAGGTGAGTAAATGGTAGTGTGATTAATTATTTGCATGACTGATTAGGTGTGTGAGTACCTCTATGGATGAGTGGCGGTGTGTGAGTGTCTATATAGGTGTATGAATGTATATGATAGTCCTGTACTGAGTGACCGTAATTATGAGTAACTGTACGGGTGAGTGAGTGGATGTATGTGTAGACCTAAGAATCAGTGAGTGGGTATGTAGTTATTGGTGTTGGAGTGTCTATGATTTTGAGAATGGCAGTCTGTAATTTAGAGTGGGTGTATCAAAAGTTATATTATGGTGAGAGAAGATGCATGAAGTTATCACATGTATGATGTCATCATTGATGTCATTTGAGATGTCATCATTGATGTCATCAGTGATGTCAATGACCATGTCATGAGTGATGTAATATGTGATGTCATCAGCAGTGCATTGCGGGCACGCGAGTTATAGTTAGCTGAACTAACTATAATGGGGAAATTTCTATGGTTTTGTACGAGTGAAATGTCCAACTAACTATAACGCCCCTGAAACCTATGTTTTTTTCAGTGAATTTCAAAGGTTTTTTAAATGCTAATTTCTAACTATAACGTGCCTGAAACCTATGGTTGCTTAAGTGAATTTCTAAGGTTTTTTAAATGCTAGTTTCTAACGATGCCTACAGAGGTAGGACATGTGAAAAAAGAAGAAAAAACGCGCAGAAAGAAGCCAAAGAAATGCAGAAAGAAGCAACAGAAGTCCACAAAGACGAATATAAGTGCAGGAAGAAGCAAGACATGTGCAGAAAGACCCAACAGAGGAGCAGAAAGAGGCCTTGTTGCAAATCATCCTGTGCCCACAACTTTTTCATACGGGTACTGATGGTAACTGAGTCTGGCTAACCAGGCCTAGAGCCGGTGCTAAGCTAAAAGACACTTAGAATACAGTGAAAACACCTACATACACTGGGGAACACTATGCGTTGGGGTACCCCTGTGATTAGCATGACCTCCTCTGTAAGGCCCTAGTACATAATAGGGCAGGGGTATTAAAACTACCTCTAAGTCAGAGGTGCAGAAATATACTACTTTAACTAGTAGTCGCGTTTGCAGAGTGGTGGAGAAAGGGTGCTGGGCGGCCAACCAATGCTCAGGAATTCCGCTCTGTAGGACTTACAGAGGTACCAGGAGGGATTCTTGGCCCCCAAACTCCCTCAGGACTAAATTGGACTTCACCCCCATCCCGTAGTCTGCCACGAGGCACGTTTGCAGAATGGTAGAGAAAGGGGCCATGGCCTCCGAATACGTCTTAGCAATCCCACTGTGTGGGACTTACTGGAGGTAACAAGAGGGGTAGTTGGCCCCCGAGGACAACTTCCCAAACTATTACCTCCAGTCAGTCCCACACTGCAGCATTGGTAAGAACTCGTACCAGGCCACGCCCACTTTTCCCACCACTCTACAAAAGCGCTCCCTGGCATGCTCTTCGATGGGGATTAAAGTCCCCTTCACTGCTGGGGTCCTTTAGGGGCCAACTAGCCTACCTTTTACCTCCAGTAGGCCCCACACAGTGGGATTGGTGAGAGGTAGACAAAGGCCATACCCCCTTTTCCACCACTCTGCAAACTCGCCCCCTTTCTTTTGGCCCAGGGGGTCCTTGTGGAACCCCCTGAGCAGGCCTAGGGTGTCAGGGTGTTTCTACCCTGCCCCCCTTTCTTTTTTTTCACCTTTATTTCCCTGTTTTCTTGTGACTCGGTTCTTTCAAGTCACAAGATGGCTGTCAACACTTCCTGGTTTGGAGTGTTGACAGCCAATTAGAATAAAGCTCGTGGTCGGGAGGGTCCGCGGATCCATCGCGCCTCTATATATCGAAACTTTTATTTTTCGATTTTCTCAGCAACTACTGAATAGATTTACACCATTTAAAGGCAAGGTCTCTTTCTGACCCAAGGGCTACCTTTTTGCCAAATTTGGTGTAATTCCATTCAGCACTTCGAGCTGTAGCCGTGTCTAAAGTTTCCTATGGGAAATTGATTTTCAGACCTCTTTTTTTTAAATTTCTCAGGAACTACTGAACAGATTTACACCATTTAATAAAAAGGTCTCTTTCTGAACCAAGGGCTACCTTTTTGCCAAATTTGGTGTAATTCCGTTCAGCAGTTCGAGCTGTAGCCTTGTCTAAAGTTTCCTTTGGAAAATAACATGGAGAAAACACATTTTGGGACCCCCTTTTTTCTCTGCCCCCGCTTGCTGAATCATCCCAAAATTTTCAAGACAGGAGCTGACAGGAGCGCCACACGAGTTTATAAAATTTCGCTTAGATTCGTCATTCGGCGCCAAAGTTATTGGGAAAAGAAAAAACACTTTTCCTATGGAAACTAGGTCCTAACCATAACTACCTACTGGTGACCGCCAGTAGGTAAGATATGCATACATACATATATATGTATATATATATATATATATATATATCCCACAAAACCTACTTCAAGTCAGACAAGAAGTGGGAACGCACACGAGGTAGGTAAAATCGACAGGATATCTTTATTGCCATGGGCCTCCACGACTCTGTACAGAAGAGACGCGTTTCGGCAGGGGGCTGACTTTGTCAATCTAAAGGGCGCCATGTTTCAATTACATTTATATGACGTAAAGTGCTAAACAAAGACAAAATACTACATTCCAATGAACAGGGAGTCCGTCCCATCTAAAATTCATTTGGTTATCTACTCTGACTAAAAATACAAACGTTCTTAAATGCATACATGATTATCAAAAATCTATATATATCTATATAAATCTATATATATCATAACAACAACAAATATATATATATAAATATATATATTACCTACTGGCAGTCGCATTTTGGATTTGGAATAACGTTGGCGTCGATTGATGAATCTTCGCGACATTTTCCAAACTTTTGGCCAGCTCCGGTCCGCCCCTACCCTGAAAATTTCACGGTGATTCGTCAAGCGGGGGCCGAGAAAAAAGGGGGGTCCCAAAACGCGTTTTCCCCATGCATTTTCCCATAGGACCTGTTGACGCAGCTACAGCCCAAAGTGCTGAACGGAATTACACCAAATTTGGCAAAGAGGTAGTCCTCAGTTCAGACTCGTGCCTTTTGCTTAAATGGTGTAAATCCGTTCAGTAGTTCCTGAGAAAATCAAAAGTAAAATCACATATATATCTGGGCGGAGCCTAACCACACATCTCATCGTGAGATCTGATTGGCTGTCAGCACTTCATCCAAGAAGTGTTGGCAGCCATCTTGGGACCAATATACATGATAGCACCTCATTAAAAAGCATTGCAGTTAATAGAAGGTTTTAAGACTTTAGTTACATTATAAATCATTTGTTGATGGTACCATACTCATTTTAGAAATTGTGGTGTGTTCTAAGGTGATTTTACCATGTGAAAAACCTTCTGCTGTGATATCATGAATCATGTTTGAAAGAAAACTATTTTCTCATGCTTTTCCCACAGAGGTTTGGAAAGTGATCTATAAGCTAAACTGAGAGCATATTTTCTGTAAATTCACATTATCTTTCTCAGTCATGTGAGAATGAAGTCTGACATTCTCAGTAAAACATGTACATCCAACAAGGGCAGAGACTGTCAGTTGATTCCTTTGTGTTCTACTGCAGCTTCCCAGAGTGTTCTAAAGAACAACTAGAGCGCTAACAAGTCCTACTTATGACAAAAGTATGGCACACCTGAAGCCATCTTGATTGGAATAAAGTGGTAACACTTAAAACATTTAATTTACAAAGGAACAAAATGAGGGGGTTCATTTTGCCATAGAAATTATGATTAGTGCTGCAGAAAGAAAAATTAGGGCACATTTTGACTTCTCAAATCCTCTTCTATTCCATTAAAAAATTCTGACATGCAGACTGAAACATGCACTTTGAATACCAGCAGCAGACTTTCCTGGTGAGCAGTAGCTTTACTACAGTGATCTAATGAGCAACTAGAGTGCTAATATTCAGAATTTATGGCAAATGTGTGACACATCTGAATGCCTTCTTGATGGAACCAAAGTAAAAAACTGAAAGTATTTCCTACTGAGGAGACTGCAGTAAATGAGGAAATTAGGAAACTTCATAACAAACAAATCTCCCAAGATGGCCACCAGAGACAAGATCCCAAATGTAGCCCAAATATCACCCAGATGTAGCCCACATATTTTTTGTGCATTTGCAGTTTTATATAGTGCAGACTTGTCAGGTATTGGAGTACTTTACATGAGCATTGGTTGCATCACACAAGATCAAATTCATTTTGGTTGTAGACATGGGGAGATTAAGTGATTTGACCAGAATCACAGAATGTTGAGCTGAAGCAGAAACTCCAACCTGGTTCCCCAGTTGCAAAGTCTGCAGCTCTGGAAGTAACACCACATCCTCTCCCCTAGGTGCAACATTTAATCAAGTGGTCAACTGGATAAAAAAACATAAAGATTACAAATAATTTAAAAGTTCTTTGTCGCTATTTGAAAACTCAGAAATATGTCCTTATTTTAGTTTTTTAGAGCAGTAACCATAATTTTGATGCAAATAAGACCCTCTCATATATGTAATTTCTAAAGGAAATACTCTAGGTATTACAGTTTTGATTACATCAAGATGACGTCAGGCGTTCCACACTGTTTTAATAAATATAGAATGTTAGCAATCTAGTTGTTCATTGGGATACTATTGAGAGGCAGAGGCCAGGGGCACGGACTCTGAAAATTGAAGGCTGGTAGGAGAGTGCAGATGCAACAATTTGACCACACTGGGCAGGCAGGAAGGGCAGTGGCAGCACAACAGACTATGGAGGGCAGTGGAAAGGGGGTCAGGGGCAAAAAACCAACAATACAGGACTGGCAAGAGAGGATGTGGTAATATAATAGACCATTGTGGGCAGAAAGAAGAGGCAGTGGTAGTACAACCATACATGCCAACAGACCCGTTTCAGCCAGGAAACGTCCAATGTTTTTAAGCTCAAATGGGCTTTATTTGATCTGTCTCCTGTCTACAATCTCCTCTTTTTCAATGTAACTCAAAGGTCAAAATCAATACCCCAGCTTTTTTTCAAAATCTCCCTCTTACCAAGTTCAAAATGTTCGCAAGTATGGTAACATTGGATCATGTTAGGCAGGAGGAATTGGGGTAGGGACATGGACTCGGACAACAGAGGACAGGAGGGACATGGAGAGGTGCACCAAACTGACCCTACAGGGCAGGCATCAGGGTTTGCAGCAGCACAATACACCACACAGCGCATGCGGGATGGGAGTGCAGCACAAGAATCCATAGAAAGCAATAGGGATGGGACAAGACCATGCACATGGACAACGGAGAACAGAGGGGAAAGAGGCAATGGTAGCTAGCTGACCATAATGGACAGACAGGAGAGAAAGCTGCAGCATAACAGACCATAAAGGGCAGGAGGGACGGATCAGGGGCATTACAATGGAACAGACAAGCCAGGAGGGAGGGAATAGGGGTCTGCACATAGAAACAGAGGGCTAGGGCAAGGGGGCAGGGCAGGAGAAGCAATATGACCATGGAGGTCAGGCAGGATGGGGACTAGAAACAAGACACACCATGGAGAGCAACAATGAGACTATGATGGTATACACACAGACCATGGAGGGAAGGTGGGATGGGGTCAGGGGCAGCTAGCTGACTACACAGGGAAGGTGGGAGGGGCCATGGCAGCACAGAAGACAATGCACGGCAAGCGGGAGGGTTAGTGGCAGCACAATGGCTATGATGGGCAAGAAGGAGGGTGCAGGGGCATGCACAAAGGACCATGGAGGATAGAAGGGAGGGTCAGGACCTGGGCACAGACAAGAGAGTTCAGGGGAAGGGGCCTCACAACAGACCGCGTGGGGCAGGCAGGAGGAGCAGTTGCAGCACTACAGACCAGGGAGGGCAGAAGGGTGTGGCAGTAAAATGGACCATGGAGGACTGGAGGAAGGGGATAGGGGCATGGCATGTGGACAGGCAGGGTGGAGGTGGCAGGGACAGTTTACAGTCATCAGACAATGCTAGGCAGGTGGGAGGGGAGTGGCAGCTCAACAGAACACTCAGAGTAGATAGGAGTGACAGGTCCATGCAAAAAGGATGGAGCAGGGGCATGCACAAACACATCGGAGGGCAGGGGGAAGGAGAATAGGGGCAGCAAGCTAAGCACAGAGGCTAGGCAGGAGGTCAATGATGGGCCATAGAATTGGGCAATGGAGGGCAGGAGGAGTGGACTGGTACATCATGCTAAATGGAGGGCAGGGGCAGCACATCAGACCATGCATGGCAGGAGGGAGGAGGCTAGTCCATGGTTTCAGACAACAGAGGATAGGGAGGAGGTGGATGGGGCAGCAAGCTAACTGTTCAGAGAAGGTTGGTATTAGGAACTTTATTGTTTTTAAAATGTGTGTCTGTGCAAACTACTTAAAATATGAACAAGTATGCAGCATAATCTCACTTTTATTCAGGAAGAAGAGGACGTTGGTGATTGTGACTCCGGGCTCACTTGGCAGAAACACCCCCTGACCCTCCACCCCATCGCAAAATGTAATGACCGATAAACAGGTAGGTGGACGCAGTGTTATATAGATCATAGTCCTGAGAGCACGATTGAAAATGAAAACTAGATATAGTATATGGTATAAACTATGCACCAAACAGTGTGATATAAGATGAACCGGAGCGTAAAATATAATATGCAATACTTTTTGTGAGCAATGACAGATTCATTGGAGAGCGCGAGATAGCACAGGCACTAGCGCGTGCTATGCGATATGCGCCTTGGAGTGTAATATGCACAGGGCAGTGTTGTGTAACCTAACTAGTCTCTAAAGTTGTAATATAAAATATGTGCTGGGGAGTGTAACGTTGAATATGCACTGTGACAAAGATATGGAACCCAGATTGTAATATGTATGGCATAGCGCTGTGCGTTATAACATAGGCATCGAGGAAGGCACGTTAGATGGGGCAATATAACCCGTGCAAAGGCAAGTGTGGCATCACATATTCAGGGGGTGGTGTTACAGTGCACATGGGCTAGAGAGTGTCATAGCATACGCACTAGCTGGTGGAATACAACACAGAGGTGTGAGGCACTTGGCGGGCACTGGTGGGTGTAACTCAGCATTGGGCTCAGCCAGGAGCACGCTGTGACTCTCAAGTGAGGTTTGTCTCCTTTCCAGAGAGTAAAATAAAAAGTATTACACATCCGGCGGTGGATGTGTGTTTTATTAACCGTGAGAGAGGTTTCTTGCATAGTTTGGTCGAATCCCCTTTGAATGGCTTGGTGTGCGTGTATATTAAATGTGCCCGTCAATAGCTAACCATGTTTGTATAAATAAACGACAAGGGTGTCTAGTTGGGGAGTACCCACCGGTGGGGGCTCCGGGATTAGGCACGGTAAGGCGTCAGACACGTCAGAGCTTCACTAGCGGTGTAAATACATTCCATGTGGATTCATTCTATGCATAGTCGCCTTTTAATGAATATCACGCAAATCGTCATGGTGATAGGTACATACGGTTTGTCCAGCATGTCCTAGGTTTTTCTATAAATATATATTTTTTTAAAATAATAAAAAACAAAGGCCGGCCCCGGGGGATGGGGTCCCCGGGGCCATAAGTGGACTGAGGAGGGGGGCAACGCAGCCCCCTCCTAAAGAATAAAAAAAAAAAGGCCATGACCCGGGAGTTGGGGTCCCCGGGGCCGATTAAGGCCTTAGGAGGGCCAAATTTATTTTTTTCAACAAAAAATATTAGGGTGCAGGGCCAGTAAATTAGAAAAAGAAAGGGGGCCACACAGCCCTACTTCTTAAAAAAATAAAATAAATAAAAGACCGGCATCGTGCCGGAGGCCACGCCCCCTCCTTGCAGCACTCTGCAAACGCGCCCTCTGGCCAGTTGTAAGTTGGGGAATTAATTCCCCTTCAATACTGAGGGGCCCTGAGGGCCAACTAGCCCAACAGGTATCTCCAGTATGCGCCAGGGAGCTGCGTTGCAGACAGGTGTTCTGAGGTCACGCCTCTTTTTACACCTCTATGCAACGCAGCTCTGTGGCGCTTACTGGAGGTACCTAGTGGGCTAGTATGACCCTAGGGACCCTTAGGATTCAAGGGGACTTAATCTCTCAACTTAGAATGGCCACAGGGCGCGTTTACACAGTGGTGAAGGGAGGGGACGGGGCCTGAGGTGACATGTGCAAACACGCCCTGTGGCGCGTTTTAAGTTGGAGAAATAATTCCCTTTCAATCCTGAGAGACCCTGGCGGCCAACTAGCCCACCAGGTGCTTCCAGTAAGCGCCACTGCTCTGTGTTGCAGAGAGGTGGTGCAGGCCATGCCCCTTTTTACACCTCTCTGCAATGGCGCTTACTGGACGTACCTAGTGGGCTATTTTGCCCCTAGGGATCCTCAGGATTCAAGGGGACTTAATCTCCCAACTTAAAAAACGGCCACAGGGCATGTTTACACAGTGGGGAAGGGAGGGGACGGGGCCTGAGGTGACGTGTGCAAACACACCCTATGGCGCGTTTTAAGTTGGGGAAATAATTCCCCTTAAATCCTGAGGGCCCCTGGGGGCTAACTAGCCCACCAGGTGCTTCCAGTATGCGCCACTGAGCTGCGTTGCAGAGAGGTGGTCCAGGCCGTGCCACTTTTTACACCTCTCTGCAACACAGCTCTGTGGCGCTTACTGGAGGTACCTAGTGGGCTAGTAGGACCCTAGGGACCCTCAGGATTCAAATGAACTTAATCTCCCAACTAAAAACAGCCACAGGGCGTGTTTACACAGTGGTGAAGGGAGGGGACGGGGCCTGAGTTAACGTGTGCAAACAAAGCCCTGTGGCACGTTTTAAGTTGGGGAAATAATTCCCCTTCAATCCTGAGGGACCCTGGGGGCCAACTAGCCCACCAGGTGCTTCCAGTAAGCGCCACTGCGCTGCATTGCAGAGAGGTGGTCTAGGCCGTGCCCCTTTTTACATCTCCCTGCAACGCAGCTCTGTGGCGCTTACTGGAGGTACCTAGTGGTATAGTTGCACCCTAGGGACCCTCAGGATTCAAGGGGACTTAATCTCCCAACTTAAAATGGCCACAGGGCGTGTTTACACAGTGGGGAAGTGAGGGGACGGGGCCTGAGGTGACGTGTGCAAACACACCCTGTGGCGCGTTTTAAGAGGTAGTTTTAATCCCCTGCCCTATTATATACTAGGGGCGTACAGAGGAGGTCATGCTGATCACAGGGGGACCCCAACGCATAGTGTTCCCTAGTGTATGTAGGTATTTTCACTGTATTCTGAGCGTCTTTTAACATAGCACTGGCTCTAGGGCTGGTTAGTCAGACTCAGTTACCACCAGTATCCGTCTGAAAAAGTTGAGGGTACAGGATGATTTTGCAACAAGGCTTCTTTCTGCTCTTCTGTTTGTTCTTTCTGCACGTTATCCTTCTTCCTGCACTTTTCTTCATCTTTGAGGACTTCTGTTGCTTCTTTCTGCATTTCTTTTTTTTCTTTCTGTGCGTTTTTTCTTCTTTCTTCACATGTCCTATCTCTGTAGGCATAGTTAGAAATTAGCATTTAAAAAACCTTAGAAATTCACTGAAAAAACCATAGGTTTCAGGGGCGTTATAGTTAGCTGGACTTTTCACTCGTACAAAACCATCGAAATTCCCCCGTTATAGTTAGTTCAGCTAACTATAACTCGCGCGCCCGCAATGCACTGCTGATGACGTCACATATTACATCACTCATGACATGGTCAGTGACATCACTCATGACATCACTGATGACATCTCAAATGACATCATCCTTGTGATAGAGTGGCAGACCTCCTCTCCCCCTAATATAACCTTTGATACACACATTCAAAAATAGAAACTAACATTTTTAAAACAATGGACATACCAATATCAGTTACAACAACCTATTCAGTAATTCTAAGATCCACATACACATCCACTCATTCACCAAAAGTCCTATACAGTCACTCATACATGTACTCACTCATCATATGTACTCATACACCTATATATCCTGTTACACAATGCCACTCATCCATAGAGTTACTCACACACATAGTCACTCATGCTAATAAAGAATCAAACATCCATTTACTTTCATATACAGTTATACACACACCACCACACTTACTTCTACAGAAACTTACACATACTTAGTCTTTTAAACAATCACTTATAGAAACACATACTCATTCATACAAGAACTCTTTCAATCTCTCACTCTCACATATACTCACTTATATACACCAATAGTCACATATACTAGTTTAAAACATATGTAGTTACTCATAAAGACACTATTGAGACAGTCATTCACTCACTAACACACCCATGCACACACTCATCCACCTATACAGTCCTGCACACATGCTGTCTTCAACACATACAAACAGTGAGTCACTAATTCATGCACCTATGCACTACGTAATAACCCCACCGAACCATACAGACACTCAGACACTCATACTGATACTCAAAAAACCAACTAATAACCTATATAGACACTCATGTAGCTACTCACCAACCCATGCAGCCACCTATACACAAAGTGAGAGACTGATACAGATATTTACATATTTAAACATTACTCACTAAGCCATATATTCACTAGATACACTTAATCAGTCAGTTATACAATCAATTTTTCAAAAACAAATCATCCATTTAGACACTTATATACCCATTTATTCTTCCATCGACGTTGAGATATACATATATAAAACATATGTAATTTTCAGAAAAACACACATTCACTGGATGATGTCATCAGTGATGTCATTTGAGATGTCATCAGTGATGTCATGAGTGATGTCACTGACCATGTCATGAGTGATGTAATATGTGACGTCATCAGCAGTGCATTGCGGGCACGCGAGTTATAGTTAGCTGAACTAACTATAACGGGGGAATTCCAATGGTTTTGTACGAGTGAAAAGTCCAGCTAACTATAACGCCCCTGAAAACTATGGTTTTTTCAGTGAATTTCTAAGGTTTTTTAAATGCTAATTCCTAACTATAACGTGCCTGAAACCTATGGTTTTTTCAGTGAATATATATATATGTATACAACAGTCAAGAGTTGCCCTCTGTGAGAATGCCCTCACGGTAACGTTCCCCATACAGCGAGGTCAGCAGTGGGTTCTTGCTCATCATGTACGCATTGTAAACAGGCTGATCGTTTCAGAGGTTAATCCTTAATCCAGGGCCCTTCACAAATTCACCACAGACAACGTGGTTCAGAACACCTGCTTTTATTTAAAAAGAGTCCCGCCCTACTCAGCAAGATCTCACGCCACTTCCGGCTTGTGCTGCAAAGCACTGTGGTATTAGCAGTCTGAACTTTACATCAAACCCTCCTCCACAACGGGATCCTCTTATGGCGCTTGCAGCAGTCGCGGTGGTGCCTCCGTGTTATTACCAAATAATGTGTAAATGTGAGTGCATGCAACTATATACATATTTGTGCAAGGTACTTGTGAAATAATTCATAAATTAATTGAAGTATGTAGATAATATGAGTACATATACTCACTACAAAATGGCGCCTTTGTTAGATTGAATGCGCTAGTCCTTTCCTTGTTTTCATGCAATCAGAAATGTTGAAAAACATGGCGTTTCCGATGTGTCATTGACATCGAGAAAGGCATTCTTGCCGAAACGCGTCTGTTGCTGGTCATTTGAATAAACTTTCTTGACAACGTCCCCGGGAGTGCGATATCTTCTTTTTGGACTAAGAGGAGTGAAGCGAAATAGTATTGCGGAGTCCACAGCCGCAAAAATCGCACCCCGTTTCTCGAGTGGAATAAGGAGCGTACATATATATATATTATCTACTGGCAGTCGCCAGTAGATAGTTATAGTTAGGACCGTGTTTCCATAGGAAATCCGCAACATTCTATTTGGAATAACTTTGGCGCCGGTTGACGAATCCTCGCAAAATTTTCAAAATAGGTGGGGCGCTCCGCTCCTACCCTGAAAGTCTCGGGGGGATTCGTCAAGCGGGGGCTGAGAAAAAAAGGGGGGTCCCAAAACACGTTTTCCCCATGCAATTTTCCATAGGGACCTTTAGTCCAAGGTACAGCCCGAACGGCTGAACAGAATTACTTGAAATTTGGCAGAGAGGTAGTCCTCAGGTCAGGGATGTGCCTTTTGCAGGTCTGGTGTCAATCTGTTCAGTAGTTCCTGAGAAAATCAAAAGTAAAATCATATATATATGTGGGCGGAGCCTAACCACACATCTCATCCTGAGATCTGATTGGCTGTCAGCACTTCATCCAAGAAGTGTTGGCAGCCATCTTGGGACCAATATACATGATAGCACCTCATTAAAAAGCAGTGCAGTTAATAGAAGGTTTTAAGACTTTAGTTACATTATAAATCATTTGTTGATGGTACCATACTCATTTTAGGAATTGTGGTATGTTCTAAGGTGATTTCACCATGTGAAAATGCCTTCTGCTGGGATATCATGATTGAGAGAAAAATATTTTCTCATGCTTTTCCCACAGAGGTTTGGAAGGTGATCTATAAGCTAAACTGAGAGCTTATTTTCTGTAAATTCACATTATCTTTCTCAGTCATGTGAGAATGAAGTCTGACATTCTCAGTAAAACATGTACATCCAACAAGGGCAGAGACTGTCAGTTGATTCCTTTGTGTTCTACTGCAGCTTCCCAGAGTGTTCCAAAGAACAACTAGAGCGCTAACAGTCCTACTTATGATAAACGTATGGCACACCTGAAGCCATCTTGCTTGGATTAAAGTGGTAACTCTTAAAACATTTAATTTAAAAAGGAACAAAATGAGGGGTTCATTTCTCCATAAAAAGTATGATTAGTGCTGCAGAAAGAAAAATTAGGGCACATTTTGAGTGACTTCTCAAATCCTCTTCTATTTCATTAAAAAATTCTGACATGCAGACTGAAACATGCACTTTCAATTCAGCAGCAGTTTTCCCTGGTGAGCAGTAGCTTTACTACAGTGATCTAATGAGCAAAAAGAGTGCTAACATTCTGAATTTATGGCAAATGTGTGACACATCTGAATGCCTTTGGAATCAAAGTAAAAAACTGAAAGTATTTCCTACTGAGGAGACTGCAGTAAATGAGGAAATTAGGAAACTTCATAACAAATAAGTCTGCCAAGATGGCCACCAGAGACAAAAGAGCCCAAATGTAGCCCAAATATCACCCAGATGTAGCCCAACCAAATATAGCCCAATGACAGAATGTCCCAGAGTGTTCTTAAAAACAACTAGAGCGCTTACTGTCTTCATTATGACAAAAGTATGGCACACCTGAAGCCATCTTGATTGGAATAAACTGGTAACACTTAAAACATTTAATTTAAAAAGGAACACAATGAGGGGGTTCATTTTGCCATAGAAATTATGATTAATGCTGAAGAAAGAAAATGAGGGCACATTTTGAGTGACTTCTCAAATCCTCTTCTATTTCATTAAAAAATTCTGACATGCAGACTGAAACATGCACTTTTAATACCAGGAGCAGACTTCCATGGTGAACAGTAGTTTTACTACAGTGATCTAATGAGCAACTACAGTGCTAACATTCAGAATTTATGGCAAATGTGTGACATATCTGAATACCTTCATGATGGAATCAAAGTAAAAAACTGAAAGCATTTCCTACTGAGGAGACTGCAGTACATTAGGAAATTAGGAAACTTCATAACAAATAAATCTCCCAAGATGGCCGCCGGAGGCAAAAGAGCCCAAATGTAGCCCAAAATCACCCAGATGTAGCCCAAATATAGCCCAATGACAGAAGTGTGCAAAACACTTATTATTTTGTGTTTTTGCAGTGTTATATAGTGCAGACTTGTCAGGTATTGGAGTGCTTTACATGAGCATTGGTTACATCACACAAGAACAAATTCATTTTGGTTGTAGACATGGGGAGACTAAGTGATTTGACCAGAATCACAGAATGTCGAGCTGAAGCAGAAACTCCAACCTAGTTCCCCAGTTGCAAAGTCTGCAGTTCTGGAAGTAACACCACATCCTCTCCCCTAAGTGCAACATTTAATCAAGTGGTCAACTGGATAAAAAAACATACAGGTAACAAATAATTTAAAAGTGCTTTCTCGCTATTTGAAAACTCAGAAAATATGTCCTTATTTTAGTCTTTTAGAGCACTAACCATAATTTTGATGCCAATAAGACCCTCTCACATATGTAATTTCTAAAGGAAATGCTCTAGGTATTACAGTTTTGATTACATCAAGATGACGTCAGGTGTTCCACACTTTTGTAATAAATATAGAATGTTAGCAATCTAGTTGTTCATTAGGATACTGTTGAGAGGCAGAGGCCAGGGGCACGGACTCTGAAAATTGAAGGCAGGTAGGAGGGTGCAAAGGCAACAATTTAACCACACTGAGCAGGCAGGAAGGGCCGTGGCAGCACAACAGACTATGGAGGGCAGTGGAAAGGGGGGCAGGGGCAACAAACCAACAATACAGGACTTGCAAGAGAGGCTGTGGTAATGTAATAGACCATTGTGGGCAGAAGGAAGAGGCAATGGTAGTACAACAATACATGCCAACAGACCCGATTCAGCCAGGAAACGTCTAATGTTTTTAAGCACAAATGGGCTTTATTTTATCTGTCTCCTGTCTACAATCTCCTCTTTTTCAATGTAACTCAAAGGGGAAAATCAATACCCCAGTTTTTTTTCAAAATCTCCCTCTTACCAAGTTCAAAATGTTCGCAAGTATGGTACATTGGATCATGGAAGGAAATGGGGTAGGGACATGGACTTGGATAACAGAGGACAGGAGGGACATGGAGAGGTGCACCAAACTGACCCTGCAGGGCAGGCATCAGGGTTTGCCGCAGCACAATACACCACACAGGGCATGCGGGACGGGAGTGCAGCACAACAATCCATAGAAAGCAAGAGGGAGGGGACAGGACCATGCACATGGACAACAGAGAACAGAGGGGCAAGAGGCAGGACCATAATGGACAGACAGGAGAGAAAGCTGCAGCATAACAGACCATAAAGGGCAGGAGGGATGGATCAGGGGCATTACAATGGAACAGACAAGCAAGGAGGGAGGGAGTAGGGGTCTGCACATGTAAACAGAGGGCTGGGGGCAAGGGGGCAGGGCAGGAGCAGCAAAATAGCCATGGAGGTCAGGCAGGATGGGCACTAGAAGCAAGACACACCATGAAGAGCAACAGTGAGACTGTGATGGCATACACACAGACCATGGAGGGAAGGTGGGAGGGGTTCAGGGGCAGCTAACTGACCACACAGGGAAGGTGGGAGGGACCATGGCAGCACAGAAGACCATGCATGGCAAGTGGGAGGGTTAGTGGTAGCACAATGGCTATGATGGGCAAGAAGGAGGGTGCAGGGGCATGCACAAAGGACGATGGAGGATAGAAGGGAGAATCAGGACCTGTGCACAGACAAGAAAGTTCAGGGGAAGGGGCCTCACAACAGCCCGCACGGGGCAGGCAGGAGGAGCAGTTGCAGCACAACAGACCAGGGAGGGCAGAAGGGTGTGGCAGTACAATGGACCATGTAGGACAGGAGGAAGAGGATAGGGGCATGGCATGTGGACAGGCAGGGTGGAGGTGGCAGGGACAGGTTACAGTCATCTGACAATGCTAGGCAGGTGGGAGGGGAGTGGCAGCTCAACAGAACACTCAGAGTAGATAGGAGTGGCAGGTCTATGGAACATGGTGGGCAAAAAGGATGGAGCAGGGGCATGCACAAACACATCGGAGGGCAGGGGGAAGGAGAATAGGGGCAGCAAGCTAAGCACAGAGTTTAAGCAGGAGGTCAATGATGGGGCATAGAATTGGGCAATGGAGGGCAGGAGGAGTGGACTGGTACATCATACTAAATTGAGGGCAGTGGCAGCACATCAGACCATGCATGGCAGGAGGGAGGAGGCTAGTCCATGGATTCACACAACAGAGGATAGGGAGGAGGGGGATGGGGCAGCAAGCTAACTGTTCAGAGAAGGCGGGTATTAGGAACTTTATTGTTTTTAAAACGTGTGTCTGTGCGAACTACTTAAAATATGAACAAGTATGCAGCATAATCTCACTTTTATTCAGGAAGAAGAGGACGTTTGTGACTGTGACTCCGGGCTCACTTGGCAGAAACACCCCCTGACCCTCCACCCCCTATCGCAAAATGTAATGCCCATGAAAAGGGTAGGTGAACACAGTGTTATATAGAACATAGTCCTGAGAGCACGATTGAAAATGAAAACTAGATATAGTGTATGGTATAAACTATGCACCAAAAAGTGTGATATAAGGTGAACCGGGCGTGAAATATAATATGCAATACATTGTGCGCAATGACAGATTCATTGGAGAGCGCGAGATAGCACAGGCACTAGCGCGTGCTATGCGATATGCGCCTTGGAGTGTAATATGCACAGGGCAGTGTTGTGTAACCTAACTAGTCTCTAAAGTTGTAATATAAAATATGTGCTGGGGAGTGTAACGTTGCATATGCACTGTGACAAAGATATGGATCCCAGATTGTAATATGTATGGCATAGCACTGTGCGTTATAACATAGGCATCGAGGAAGGCACGTTAGATGGGGCAATATAACCCGTGCGAAGACAAGTGTGGCATGACATATTCACGGGGTGGTGTTACAGTGCACATGGGCTAGAGAGTGTCATAGCATATGCACTAGCTAGTGGAATACAACACAGAGGTGTGTGGCACTCAGCAGGCAATGGTGGGTGTAACACAGCATTGGGCTCTGCCAGGAGCGCGCTGTGACTCTCAAGTGATGTTCGTCCCCTTTCCAGAGAGTAAAATAAAAAGTATTACACATCCGGCAGTGGATGTGTGTTTTATTAACCGTGAGGGGGGTTTCTTGCATAGTTTTGGTCGAATTTTTGTTGAATCCCCTTTGAATGGCTTGGTGTGCATGTGTATTAAATGTGCCCGTCAATAGCTACCCATGTTTGTATAAATAATCGACAAGGGTGTCTACCGGGATTAGGCACGGTAGGGCATCAGACATGTCAGAGCTTCACTAGTGGTGTAAATACATTCCACGTGGATTCATTGTATGCATAGTCGCCTTTTAATGAATATCACGCAAATCGTCATGGTGATAGGTACGTACGGTTTGTCCAGCATGTCCTAGGTGTGTCTATAAATATATATTTTTTAAAAATAATAAAAAACAGTGGCCGGCCCTGGGGATTGGGGTCAAAAACTATAATTAGGAGACAGGCCCTGGGGGATGGGGTCATCAGGGCCAATAAATTAGAATAAGAAGGGGAACCACACAGCCCCCCTTCTTAAAAAATTAAAATAAATAAAAGACTGGCATCGTGCCGGAGGCCACGCCCCCTCCTTGCAGCACTCTGCAAACGCGCCCCCTGGCGAGTTGTAAGTTGGGGAATTAATTCCTCTTCAATACTGAGGGTCCCTGAGGGCCAACTAGCCCAACAGGCATCTCCAGTATGCACCAGGGAGCTGCGCTGCAGACAGGTGTTCTGAGGCCAAGCCCCTTTTTACACTTCTCTGCAACGCAGCTCTGTGGCGCTTACTGGAGGTACCTAGTGGTCTAGTGAATACATGTATGAGTGACTGTATAGGAATGTTGGTGAATGAGTGGATGTGTATGTGGATCTTAGAATTACTGAAGAGGTTGTTGTAACTGGTATTGGTATGTCCATTGTTTTGAAATTTTTAGTCTCTATTTTTGAATGTGTATATCAAAGGTTATATTAGGGTGAGAGGAGGTCTGCCACAAGGATGATGTCATCAGTGATGTCATCAGTGATGTCATTTGAGATGTCATCAGTGATGTCATGAGTGATGTCACTGACCATGTCATGAGTGATGTAATATGTGACGTCATCAGCAGTGCATTGCGGGCGCGCGAGTTATAGTTAGCTGAACTAACTATAACGGGGGAATTTCAATGGTTTTGTACAAGTGAAAAGTCCAGCTAACTATAACACCTCTGAAACCTATGGTTTTTTCAGTAAATTTCTGAGGTTTTTTAAATGCTAATTCCTAACTATAACGTGCCTGAAACCTATGTTTTTTTCTGTGAATATATATATACATATATATATATATATATACATATTACCTACTGGCGGTCGCCAGTAGGTAGTTATAGTTAGGACCACGTTTCCATAGGAAATCCGCAACATTCTATTTTGAATAACTTTGGCGCCGGTCGACAAATCCTCGCGAATTTTTCAAAATAGGTGGGGCGCTACGCTCCGCTCCTACCCTGAAAGTCTCGGGGGGATTCGTGAAGCGGGGGCTGAGATAAAAGGGGGGTCCCAAAACGCGTTTTTCTCATGCATTTTTCCATAGGACCTTTAGACACAGCTACAGCCCGAACGGCTGAACAGAATTACTTGAAATTTGGCAGAGAGGTAGTCCTCAGGTCAAGGAAGTGCCTTTTGTAGGTTTGGTGTAAATCTGTTCAGTAGATTCTGAGAAAATAGCCTTTAAATCAATATATATATCTGAGCCAGCGTACGGTGCGCTTACGGTGCGCTTACCGTACGCGTACGGTGGCGTGCGCGAGCGCGATTTTGATTGGCTCTTAGCTCTTAGTAAACATTCGAATCGGTCGAAACCAGGAAGCGGCGGCCGCCATTTTCTCTCTCGCTCCCTGAGTTGGGCAGCAAAAACGAACCCCAAAAATGTGTAAAGAGGCAGTTTCATGAGATCCTAACCACCCAGCATTGATACAGGGGTCCCCAAACCACCCCCAAGCCCAAAAAATTTTTTTTTTTTTTTTCGGAAAATCGCCGATTACGCTTACCATACGCGTACGGTAAAAATTTATAAAAAAAAAAATTATCCACATTCTCCCCACCCCGTGTGCAAATGGTGCCCGAAGGGCACCATTTGTGCATTGCATATTACAGCTATGAATGTAACAAAGAATACATTTCACAAAGATGCGCATAATATGTCCCCCATGTGCGCACGGTGCACGGCACTAACTGCGTAAAGTGGGCGCGCGGTGCGCGAAGCGCACCGCGTGCTCACTGTGCGCGCACGGTGCGCGAAGCGCACCGTGCGCGCACGGAATGAACTGCGTTAACTGGGCGCGCACGCCACGAATGGCGTAAAGTAATTTAGCATTTAAAAAACCGTACAAATTCACTGAAAAAACCATAGGTTTCACACACGTTATAGTTAGGAATTAGCATTAAAAAAACCTTGCAAATTCACTGAAAAAACCATTGGTTTCACACATGTTATAGTTAGCTGTACATTTCACTCGTAAAAAACCAATGAAATTCCCGCGTTATAGTTAGTGCAGGCAACTATAACTCACGCGACCGCAATCTTCTGCTGATGACATATGTGTCTTTGTGAAAAAAAAATATTTGTAATATATGTATAGCTAAAATTTAATGGAAGAAGACATGGGCAAATAAGTGTCGAAATACAGTATTAGCATCAGCAGAGGATTGCGGTCGCGTGAGTTATAGTTGCCTGCACTAACTATAACGCGGGAATTTCATTGGTTTTTTACGAGTGAAATGTACAGCTAACTATAACATGTGTGAAACCTATGGTTTTTTCAGTGAATATATATATATATATGAACAAGGCGCTTGGCGCTGAAACGCGTAAGGACTAAGAGTTGTTTTAAAGCTGCCATGACAATCAGACCAAATAAAGCGTCAGTTTGTAAGGATGCCGAAGCTGTGGGCTCTGTTTGTTCTCGTCTGTGCTATTTACAGGATTCTCCATTCCTGTTTGAGAGCTCGCCCTGCAGAGTTGGAGGCCCCCGGTAAAATGGAGCTTTTTCGTGTGCATTCAATGGAGGGGGCATGACTCGCTCTTCACCACACCTTTCACTGGACTTCCAAGAAAATTTTGGTGTTGGTTATGAGAAAGGGAGACGAAGGAGGGGCTGCCCTCTTTCTGGCAGACTTCGTGCTTTTTCTTTCAAGCAAGTATCATTTTGGAGTGGCAGCAAAGTGCACTGTGCGTTTTATTTTTTCCATTTTGCATCGCAAAGACAACACAGACATTGGCGAACATTAATGCTATTAAGCGAAATATAATGCAACGTGAGCCAGGCTGTTAATTTAAATAGTGATGCACTCTGGGTACTGTGGTCTTGACGTTGACCATGTGACCACTTGGACTTCAAAAACACAAATCAACTCACCTGTGAACAAGGCGCTTGGCGCTGAAACGCGTAAGGACTAAGAGTTGTTTTAAAGCTGCCATGACAATCAGACCAAATAAAGCGTCAGTTTGTAAGGATGCCGAAGCTGTGGGCTCTGTTTGTTCTCGTCTGTGCTATTTACAGGATTCTCCATTCCTGTTTGAGAGCTCGCCCTGCAGAGTTGGAGGCCCCCGGTAAAATGGAGCTTTTTCGTGTGCATATATATATATATATATATATATATATCTAGACTGAGGAAGGCTGCTGCGTCAGCTGAAACGTGTATCTTTGTGCTGGGTCGGAGGAGGCTTTATCTAAATAAAAGGCCTCAACCCAAATAGTCCTCATGTGTGTGCTCTTTTGCGAAACAGGAGCAGAGGTTGTTGTTATATATATCCTCAAAGTGCCTGCTGAAGCATACGAACAGACCCCAGCACGCTCGGGCTCACATAAAAAGAGCTTTATTGTGGCTACAGCAACCAGGTAACGTGTTTCAACCGCAGCAGGTTCTTTGTCAAACCTAATATTGCATTTTTGTTTGCTTTTTAAACACTTACATAAAGTTTAAACAACCTTAAAGTGACAGTGCCAAATTCACAAATTGAAGTGACATATGCATTTTCTTTCCGAAAAAAGTGATCTGTGCCAATTCGTTAAGTCATCTTAACAAATAAATAATTGTATATAATATACTACATTCCGTACCAGCATAGCAATTTATCTAGAACAATAAGTGTTAAAGTGTTAAAATGTTAGAATTGCCTCTGCCTTGCCAACAACTTTTTACAGAGTCTGTTCCTGTGTTTGAGGGTTGTTGTTACATTGCATCAATGTGCTTGTTTACCAACAAACTCTTTGTAGTGTAAAATCATTCAATTCACCGAAAACAATTGCAAGGATTGCGAATGACATGTAATTACAACAGGGAAAGTGCCCATTAACACTGTTAACGCATATGTCTGAAATTCATACCGGTTATAAGCAGGTCCACTTGGTGCTAAAGTGCAGTACAAAGTCCTTGAAACTATTAAAATTTAGGTAAAACATTGTTTGTAGGAGTGTACTGAGTTAATATTAATCATAACTACTTCAAAGTTCAACATAATCACCAGATACATCACTCATGATTACAGTTCATAGGTGGACATGCAAATCCTTCTCAGTGTTAAGGTGATTGGGGATCTTGGAATTAAAACGTAAAATATATTGTGATTTCAATTGCCTCAGATATTTCTCTCTGTTGCCTCCTCTTAGCCTTTTCAGCACCTGGTCTAACACAAAGTATTCCAAATCCTTTACTTTGTTTGCACCTGTTCGAAATGTCTGGCTACTGGGTACGTTTGGTATTTGTTTTTTATGGCTCTTATATGTTGTAAAATACGCTGATGTAAATGTAAATGGTACTACCTATGTACATTTTGGAACAGGTGCATCTCAGGGCATATATGGCAAATTGACTTTTACAGTTTAAAGGTTTCATAATCTTCCACTTTCTATCTATGAATGTAAAGGCACTTCTGTGATGTTGACGCCCAAATTGCAGGCTTTGCATTTGTGGCACCACCTGAAACCCTTACTTTGTCTCAGCCATGTTTCTTGTTGCTGCATACATGGACTATTAACCACGAGGTCCTGCCTGTCTTTGGTCCTAAAATGGGATCACTACGTACTAAGTGCCAGTGTTTTTGAAATGTAGGTCTGATCTTTTGATGCTGTGTATTGTTCCCAGTAATGAAACTGAATATTCGATCTTGCTTGTCAGGAAGAACGTCTATACTGATTCTGTCCATAAATATTAGCTGTTCCCTGGGCTTCAAATCGGCTTTATCCTTAGCTTTTTCTAGAACTACTTTGTTATAGCCTCACATTTGAAATCTTTGATTTAATTCACTCTCTGCTTTGGAAAGTTGCTCTGGACAACTACAGTTTTTCCTCATACACATATTACATTTGAAATTGCAAGTTTTGTAGTGGTGCAAATGTGTTGTGGTCAAAATCCACCATTCATCATTGACTCAACACAATCCAGCAACTGGTATGCACCAAACAAACTACCAGCACAGGTGAAATGTGAGGACACTAGTCGGTGATGAACCTACAAACCCTGACCTCTGGTTTGTGGCCCATCCCTGTATCCTGAATGTGGCTTTAGTTCAGGGGTAAGGTCTACATGTAACCCCCATCAAAAGACAAGGGTGTGCAACACGCAACAGGTTACAGGTATCTTGAACTGCAATACTACCCCATGGATCAAGACATGTGAAGGATGCCAATACTCTGCTCAATGATAGCTTTCATATTTATGTGGGCCCTGTTGACCGTCTGTTGAGGCTGGGTGGTTTGACATACCCGACATTGGCTGCAGCAAAGACATGGGATATTTGTTAGGAATGATTGCTATGATAATGCTGCAGGGACTCCCTATGTGCATGCAATTAAATGTTAGTCTTGTGGGTGTATTGTGATGTCAAAAACATATGAGTGCCTATCTTTGGGAATTCATTCCTCAAGTACACATGCAGCCCCAGTGTGAGTTCCTAATAATTACCTACTAGGCACATATGATTGGAATCCCCAGCAAACAGCAGGTGTGCAATAGTCGATTGTCTGAAAATTGAACTGCCGTATGTACACCCAGATAAGAAAGCAAACAGCATACACATCAGTAAAGCAGCCCCTTGCATTGCAGACAGGTTACATAGTGCCAGCAGTATCTGGTGTGGAAATTGTGCTCCTTGTAGTTGGTTGTAGTGCCCTGCTGGACACATTCTGGTGATTTTACCAGCCACTCCCAGAGGGCTGGCATTTACTACCACCCTACACCCATCCAACACAGGCGTCACTGGTCAGGTGACCCTGCCAATCAAAAGGTCAAGGCGTACATGCTTGTAGTCAGTTCTAAGATGTCACATTTATCTACTTAGTATATGGGCCTAGTGCCCACATCGTAACAATTGGTATCGCTTTGTTCGCCCTAAGTTGGCAGGGTATGCCCAGACGTGGGTCCCTTGCTCACTTTGCCACTGGATTCTAGATAGCCTGGCTGATGAGGGTTATGAACCCGAAACCGGTCCCAGGATGCTTGTTTCCGGTCCAGGGAAGACATGGCTTGGCAGTTCGGGCTGGACTGTTCCCATGAGGCACAGGGTCAGACTGATTTGCATGTGGCCATGTCTGACCTGTGGTGGTGGAGTGAGCTAAAGAATGATGATGGATTAAACCCGGATCAGTTGACTGGGGGTGAGTGTTTGATTTGCTCAAATGCTCCGTCCATCATCCCCTTTGGTATCGCTTTGTTCGCCTAAGTTGGCAGGGTATGCCCAGACGTGGATCCCTTGCTCACTTTGCCACTGGATTCTAGATAGCCTGGCTGATGGGGGTTATGAACCCGAAACCGGCCCCAGGATGCTTGTTTCCGGTCCAGGGAAGACATGGCTTGGCAGTTCGTGCTGGACTTTTCCCATGAGGCACAGGGTCAGACTGATTTGCATATGGCCATGTCTGAACTGGGGTGGTGGAGTGAGCTAAAGAATAATGATGGATTAAACCCAGATCAGTTGACTGGGGGTGAGTGTTTGATTTGCTCAAATGCTCCGTCCATCATCCCCTTTGGTATTGCTTTGTTCGCCCTAAGTTGGCAGGGTATGCCCAGACGTGGGTCCCTTGCTCACTTTGCCACTGGATTCTAGATAGCCTGGCTGATGAGGGTTATGAACCCGAAACCGGTCCCAGGATGCTTGTTTCCAGTCCAGGGTAGACATGGCTTGGCAGTTCGGGCTGGACTGTTCCCATGAGGCACAGGGTCAGACTGATTTGCATATGGCCATGTCTGAACTGTGGTGGTGGAGTGAGCTAAAGAATGATGATGGATTAAACCCAGATCAGTTGACTGGGGGTGAGTGTTTGATTTGCTCAAATGCTCCGTCCATCATCCCCTTTGGTACCGCTTTGTTCGCCCTAAGTTGGCAGGGTATGCCCAGACGTGGGTCCCTTGCTCACTTTGCCACTGGATTCTAGATAGCCTGGCTTATGAAGGGTTATGAACCTGAAACCGGCCCCAGGATGCTTGTTTCGGGTCCAGGGAAGACATGGCTTGGCAGTTCGTGCTGGACTGTTCCCATGAGGCACAGGGTCAGACTGATTTGCATATGGCCATGTCTGAACTGGGGTGGTGGAGTGTGCTAAAGAATGATGATGGATTAAACCCAGATCAGTTGACTGGGGGTGAGTGTTTGATTTGCTCAAATGCTCCGTCCATCATCCCCTTTGGTATCGCTTTGTTCGCTCTAAGTTGGCAGGGTATGCCCAGACGTGGGTCCCTTGCTCACTTTGCCACTGGATTCTAGATAGCCTGGCTGCTGAGGGTTATGAACCCGAAACCGGTCCCAGGATGCTTGTTTCCAGTCCAGGGAAGACCTGGCTTGGCAGTTCGGGCTGGACTGTTCCCATGAGGCACAGGGTCAGACTGATTTGCATATGGCCATTGTTAGAATCCGGGTTCTCTGGTTGGCACAGGTAGGTACTTGTGACAAGCAGGGAACCTTTCCTCTAGTCAGGGTAAGGGGTTACACTCCTAAAATAACCCCTGCTCACCCTCTAGGTAGCTTGGCGCGAGCAGACAAGGCTTATCTCAGAGCGTTATAGGTTAAGCATTTGTGAACACATACAGTAACCCAGTGACAACACTACAAATGGACACCACACAGGTTTTATATTAAAAATAAGGATTCTTTATATAGAGTTACCACAAGACCATTAAACGACGAACATACACAATACTGTTACTTTAGATGGTAGAATTTTGCTTAGTTCTCTTAAGTTCTTAAATGCGACACTTTAAGTCAATGTACCTTTTAGATGCGACACGCAGGGCAACGAAAGTTTTGCAACGATGTTGATGCGATGAAGTTTTTGGTGCAAAGAAATAAAGACGTGAAGATCTTCCAGATGCATTATACTTCTCCGATGTTGCGAGAAGACTCGACTCGATGCGTCAGCTACAGCGGCGTCACCCTTTACGTGATGCGACGACAGCGGCCTTGGCAGCGGCACTCTTCTCCAACGTTTGCGAGATGCTTCCGCTCGATGCGATGTTGCAGCGGTGACACCCCTTTACGCGATGCGACGACAGCAGCTTCGACGGTGGCACGCTTCTCCGTGGATGCGAGGCGCTTTTCTTGATGCGGTGCAATGCGACATCTACGATGGCTGCGATGGCGACACTCTTCTTCCTCGATGCGAGACTCTTCTCTTGATGCGGTGCGATGCGTCAGCTACGATGGCTGCGATGGTGACACGCTTCTTCGGCGTTGCGAGACACTGATTGGCTGATGTGAGACGCTTCCGCTCGATGCGATGCTGCAGCGGCGATACACTTTACGAGATGCGATGACAGCAGCTCCGACGGCGGCATGCTTCTCCTCCTTGAGTCGCGCTTCCAGCTCTTTGCGACACGCAGTCCTTCAGAAGGCCCAACAACAGCAGCAGGCACTTCCAAAGAACTCTGGGGAGCTGGGGGGTGAAGTCTGTTGTTCCTGAGACTTCAGCAGGAGGCAAGCTCTATTCCAAGCCCTTGGAGATCCTGTTAAGCACAAGTTGAAATAAAGTCTTTGTAGTCTTTCTCCTCTCCTTCAGCAGCAAGGCAACCACTGCAGGCCAATCCCCCAGGTCAGGGACAGTACTCCTCCTTACAGCTTTCCCGGTTCCCTCTCCTCAGGCAGAGGTTCTTCTTGTCAAGCAGGATCTAATTTCTTGGGAGCAGGGTCCCAATACTTATATCCCTAATTCCTTTGTTCCTCTGGGGTAGAGGGGCCTTTGCCCAGTCCAAACCAGTTCCTGAGCACTTTGTTGACATGACTCTGACTTTCTGTTCAGGGTGCAGGGCAGAGACATCAGCCTCTCCACAGGAGGTGGAGCCAGCATTGTGGTGGCAGAGCACAGCCCTATTCAGAGTTCAGGTGCACTCCTCCCACCCATCTGGATGTCAATCTCTCTATTCACCACCAGGCTACCTAGCCCTGCCCCTCTGGGTTTCCCCAGCCCTGTCACTCACAGAAACCAGACAGGCAGATACACATCATAGCAGAGGCGGGCTGAAATGGTTAGGCAAGCAAATATCTACTTTCTAAAAGTGGTATTTGCAAACACAGAATATTAAAATAAACTTTACTAAAAGATGTATTTTATTATTCTGAGTTCAGGCATACTAAACTCAATGTTCTACCATGTTCCCTGGGCTTGTTAGGATCATAGGATGTAACAATTCTAACAGCCCATACTGGCCTATGGGAACAGGTAGCCTTGCAATAGTGAAAAACGAAAATGGCTGTAATTCACTATTAGGACATGCCACACACATCAGGGCTTGTCCTACCTTATGCTTACAATGCACCCTGCCCTTGGGCCTACCATAGGGGTGACTAATATGAAGTTAAGGGAAGGTTTAGGGACTGGGAAGTGGGTGCACTTGCCCAGTCAGCATGACAGTACCCGACTGCACGCAGGTTCTGCAATGGCAGACCTTAGACACATTTTACTAGGTCGCTTCTGTGGGTGGCACAACCAGTGCTGCAAGCCCACCAGCAGCATTTGTATTTACAAGCCCTGGGCACTCCTGGTGCACTTTACTGGGGTCTGACAGTAAACCAAATAAGTCAATCATGGAATTCAACCAACATATACATTTTAAATAGGGAGCACTTGCACTGTGGCACTGGTTGGCAGTGGCACGGTGCTCTGAGCAGCTAACACCAGCAAAACACATGAGGCACAGCGACAAAAAGTGG
Source organism: Triturus cristatus (assembly GCF_964204655.1). NCBI lineage: Eukaryota > Metazoa > Chordata > Amphibia > Caudata > Salamandridae > Triturus > Triturus cristatus. The sequence goes on from NC_140583.1 coordinate 887,779,589, forward strand.
AAGGGAGACTCACGCCAAGGTGCCAGATCGAACACGTGTCCCCTCCAGCTGAAAAGTGGGGAGAACTACCCTACCCCATGGAGTTCCTCATCACTAAGGTGGAAAAATCCGGACAGACCGTCAGCATTGGCGTGATCTGTACCAGGGCGATGTTCCACCGTGAAATCCATACCCTGTAGGGAAATGGACCACCTCAACAGCTTTGGATTCTCACCCCTCATATGCATCAACCATCTGAGGGGCCTGTGGTCTGTCTGAACCCGGAAGTGAGACCCAAACAGGTAGGGTCTTAGATTCTTCAGCGCCCAGACCACAGCAAATGCCTCACGCTCAATAGCACTCCAGCACTGTTCCCGGGGAAGTAACCTCCTGCTAAGGAAGGCTACAGGTTGATCTAGGCCCTCTTCATTAATCTGTGAAAGAACAGCCCCCACACCATGCTCTGAAGCGTCTGTCTGAACGATAAACTCTTTGGAGAAGTTGGGAGCCAAGAGCACGGGCGCCGTACACATAGCAGCTTTCAGGGCCTCAAATGCTTTCTGACAGGTGTCAGTCCAAATCACTTTCCTGGACTGCTTCCTAGAAGTCAGCGCTGTCAAGGGGGCAACAATGTTGCCATACCCCTTGACAAACCTCCTGTAGTACCCGTTGAGACCTAGGAAGGCTCTCACCTCTGTCTGGGTTTTGTGCGACTCCCAATTCAGGATGGTTTCTATCTTGGGTTGAAGGGGCACCACCTGGCCGCTCCCAGCCTGGTGCCCCAAGTACACCACGGAACCCTGCCCGATCTGGCACTTACTCGCCTTGATCGTGAGGCCTGCCCTCCACAGCGCCATTAACACTTCCCAGAGGTGGCGCAGGGGTTCTTCCCAAGTGGAGCTGAACACTGCGATGTCATCCAGGTTGGCTGCACTGAACGAGTCCAGTCCAACCACCACCTGGTTGAGCAACCTCTGGAAGGTGGCAGGGGCATTCTTCATCCCAAAGGGCATAGCCCGGAACTGGTAGTGCCCATCTGGGGTGGAAAATGCTGACCTCTCTTTGGCCCCCTCGGTCAAGGCGATCTGCCAGTGCCCAGATGTTAAATCAAACGTGCAGAGGTAGTTGGCAGCCCCTAGCCGATCTATGAGCTCATCAGCTCTGGGGATGGGGTGTGCGTCAGTCCTGGTGACTGAATTGAGTCCTCTGTAGTCCACACAGAACCGGAGTTCGGGTGTGGCTCCCGGCGCTGCAGCCTTTGGGACCAAGACCACTGGGCTGACCCAAGGACAGCTGGAGGACTCAATTACCCAGAGTGCAAACATCTTGGAGACCTCCTCCTTGATGCATGCCCTCACCCTGTCAGTCACCCTGTAGGCCTTGTGCCTCACAGGTGTACTATCCCCAGTGTCCACATCATGGACGCACCAATCAGTGACACCAGGAACCAGGGAAAATAGATCAGAAAATTGTCCCAGCAGCTGGCGACAATCATTCTGTTGCTCAGGGGTCAGGGCGGAAGAGAGGATGACACCATCCACTGACCCATCTTGCTCCTGGGCTGACAGGAGGTCAGGAAGAGGCTCGGTCTCCTCTTCCATCCCAGCATCTGTTGCCAAGAGCATGCCCACTTGGGACCTCTCCAAGTGGGGCTTGAGGAGGTTGACATGAAGGACCCTTAAGGGGTTCCTTGGAGACCGCAAGTCCCCCAAATAGGTAACTGGACTCTTGCACTCCACAACCTCAAAGGGACCGGTACACTTATCCTGGAGCGCACAAGGCTCCACGGCGGCCAAGACCCACACCTTTTGTCCAGGCTAAAGCTCTACCAGAGTGGCATTCTGGTCGTACCACCGCTTCATCTCCTCCTTGCTGGCTTCCAGATTTACTTCAGCAAGTTGCCTGAATCTCCTAGTCTGATTCCTGAAGGCCAGCATGTAGCTATATACATTCTGGGGAGGTTTCCTGGGAGATTGCTCCCAGCCTTCCTTGACCAGACTTAGAGGTCCTCTAACTGGGTGGCCATACAGGAGCTCAAAGGGGCTGAACCCTAGAGGCTTCTGTGGCACCTCATGGTACGCAAAGAGAAGGCATGGCAAGAGGACGTCCCACTTACGCTTCATGGGTTCTTCCAGACCCATTATCATGCCCTTGAGGGTACGGTTTAATCTCTCAACCAACCCGTTTCCTTGGGGGTGGTAAGGTGTGGTGAACTTGTAGATTACACCACACTCTTGCCAAAGGGATTTAATATATTTGGATATGAAATTGGTACCCTAGTCAGACACCACCTCTAGAGGGAATCCCACTCTGGAGAAAATTCCCATCAGTGCACGTCCCACCACGGGGGCCGTCACTGTCCTCAGAGGGATGGCTTCCGGGTACCGAGTGTCAGGGTCCACCAGGACCAGGATAAACCTGTTGCCCATGGCTGTCCTGGGGTCCAGTGGCCCCACAATGTCAATCCCCACTTGCTGGAAGGGGGTACCGACCACAGGGAATGGCTGGAGAGGAGCCTTCTGCTTCCTCCCACTCTTTCCATTTGCCTGGCAAGTATGACAGGTCCTGCAGTGAGTGTCTGAACTCCTGCACATTTGAGGCCAATAAAAGTGGGTGACAAGCCTTTCAAAGGTCTTGTCCTGCCCCAAATGTCCTGCCAATGGCACATTGTGAGCCAGCCCCAGTAGGAAGGCTCTGAAGTCCTGGGGTACCACCAGCGCACGGGCTGACCCAGGCTCAGCAACCTTAGGCTCTGTATATAGGAGGTCGTTCTCCCAGTAAATGAAATGTGACCCAGACTGATCGCCTGCGGCCTGGTCTGCAGCCTGCTGCCACATGCCCACGAGAGAAGGGCATTCTTTCTGTGCCTTACAAAAGTCCTCCCTGGAGGGGCCTCCTTCCTGCTGCCAATGGGTCAGCTCAGGCAGGTTCCCCAGTTCAGCTATCTGTTCCCCGGTAGGCTCCAGGGCATCCCCCTCAAGGTCTGCTTCCTCCTGGGCCGTGGGAACTTCAGGGGCCGGTTTCCCGTGCCCACTGCCTCTTCTCTCTAAGGCCGGTCCCTGGGCCTCCCTCTCAGGCTCCAGGACCTCTTGAGCACCTCTACTTGCTGCCATGGACTGTGTGGTGACACACGCCCAATCCGGCATACCCAACATCTCCAGGTGAGCCCTCCGCTCCACCTTAGCCCAAGGTGAGCTCTCCAAGTCGTTCCCACTCAAAGGGAACCTGAGCCACCTTGCAGTGACTCTCTGTGTTGTCAGTGGCAACAACTGGATAGAATGCTCCTGGGACAACCTGCTCTTGAGACACCAGGTGACACTTGACAGCTGTCACACTGGCTCCTGTATCTCTGAGAGCTTCCACCCTACGGCCATTGATGGTCACCCACTGCCTGTATTTCTTAGTGTTATCAGGCATCTGGGTTTGGGGGACCATCTCACAGTCTCCTAATGAGACAAGGGACATGTCTGAGGGACCCCACCCACCTTGGACTGCCATCTCCTCCCCCAAGGCTACACTAGCCATCTGCCGGGGCGGAGCACCAGTGGGTGCTGGTTTACCATACAAAGGACACTTTAAAACAGAGGCAAAATGCCCTATGGTACTACACTTGTAACATTTTATGGGCCTCTTTTGAACAGGTGGACCTGTCGGGGCCCGGTCGGTTTCTGGGGTGGGGGAGGCTGAGAACCTTTCCTTTGGTTCCCTTGGGGATTACTTTGGGGCCTCCTTGGGAACTCCCTCTGTTTACCCTTGTCCCCCCCACTCTTCTGCTGAAGACCCTGCCCACCTTTAGCGGAGTCTCCCACTGGACCCTTGTGGACCCTGGTACTGACCCAGCGGTCCGCCTCCTCAGCAAGCTTCCTAGGGTTAGTCAGCCTACTATCAATCAGGTGCTGGCGTAGCTCAGGAAAACAATTACTGGACAAGTGCTCCCATGCCATTAAATCAAGAAGCCCTTGAAAATCATTAACCTTGCTACCCTTCACCCAACCATCCAGTGCTCTGCAAAAAAAAGTCACATACTCAACATACGTACTGTTTGGAATCTTGGTGCAACCCATACCTAGTCATCAAAGCTGCCTTCATATGGGGATAAGAATTATAATCATCTGAAGGCAATTCTAGCAGTGTGTCCCGCCCCTCACTAAGGAACCGTCCCCACAACCCAGCTCCCCAATCCTTCTCAGGGACCCGGTGGGAAGACATGGCTACTTCATAGGCTTTGCCCTATGTCATCATTTAAAAAAAATTGTTTTACCACATCTTTGGGTATGTACACCCTTGATTCTGCCTGGACTGACGGTGTGCTGCCACTAGAGCGAGCAATTTCTAAACTCAGGGCCTTCAGCTCCAACTTCCTCAAAACCTTTTCATGTTCATCCTGTAGCTTTTTTCTTCTAGGGCTAATTTTCTACTTTGCATTTCAAATTCTAACTGCCCACTTAACTCGGGCTTGGTCAGCTCCAATTCATGCATCCTACACTCTTTTCTATCTGCCAGCTCCTCTGGAGATAGACTTTTACTAGAAACACTGCTACCAGCAGGGGAAGGGGTTCTCCTTCCTCTTGGACCCACTGGCCCTTCCAGCTGCTCCTCTGCATTATCATTATCAGTGGCATTCCTTGCTTCTACCCAGGCCCTCAGCGCCTTGTAGAACTCTGTTTTTACATCCAGTAGTAGAAACCTTGAATTTCTTGCAGAAGAACTTTAGCTGTTTTACTGTGTAGCTGTCCAGTTTCTCTTCTTCCCATTCAAATTCAGTATCAACAGAGACTATGGATGCTGCTTTCTCCACCATGGTTAAGCTTGGCAGTACTCAAAAATAGAAAGTACCAAAAAGAAATCTACCAACAAGTATTGGTTGCGTTAATGTCTGCACTCACTAAGTAGTGCTCACCAATCACTGTACATGAGTCACAAATGCAAGTCCAGAATCCCACCGCTGCCACCAATGTTAGAATCCGGGTTCTCTGGTTGCAACAGGTAGGTACTTGTGACAAGCAGGGAACCTTTCCTCTAGTCAGGGTAAGGGGTTACACTCCTAAAATAACCCCTGCTCACCCTCTAGGTAGCTTGGCGCGAGCAGACAAGGCTTATCTCAGAGCGTTATAGGTTAAGCATTTGTGAACACATACAGTAACCCAGTGACAACACTACAAATGGACACCACACAGGTTTTATATTAAAAATAAGGATTCTTTATATAGAGTTACCACAAGACCATTAAATGACAAAAAAACACTATACTGTTACTTTAGATGGTAGGGGCCCGATTCACAGAACTAACTTAAGACAAAATCCTAAACTTACTACCATTTTGGTATTCACAGAAGGCACTTACTCATTTTGGTATTCACAGAAGGCACTTACTCATTTCGGTATTCACAGAAGTTAGGAGTCCTAACTTTAGGACTCCTAAATGCCTTCTGTGAATACCGAAAGTCTTAAAATTAGGATTTTTCTCAGTTTAGTAGTAGTATAGTTAGGACTCCTAACTTTAGGACTCCTAAATGCCTTCTGTGAATACCGAAAGTCTTAAAATTAGGATTTTTCTCAATTTAGTAGTCCTAAGTCTAAATTTAGGACTACTAAATTGAGAAAAATCCTAATTTTAAGACTTTCGGTATTCACAGAAGGCATTTAGGAGTCCTAAAGTTAGGAGTCCTAACTATACTACTACTAAACTGAGAAAAATCCTAATTTTAAGGCTTTCGGTATTCACAGAAGGCATTTAGGAGTCCTAAAGTTAGGAGTCCTAAACTTAGGACTACTAAATTGAGAAAAATCCTAATTTTAAGACTTTCGGTATTCACAGAAGGCATTTAGGAGTCCTAAAGTTAGGAGTCCTAACTATACTACTACTAAACTGCGAAAAATCCTAATTTTAAGACTTTCGGTATTCACAGAAGGCATTTAGGAGTCCTAAAGTTAGGACTCCTAACTTCTGTGAATACCGAAATGAGTAAGTGCCTTCTGTGAATACCAAAATGAGTAAGTGCCTTCTGTGAATACCAAAATGGTAGTAAGTTTAGGATTTTGTCTTAAGTTAGTTCTGTGAATCGGGCCCTAGAATTTTGCTTAGTTCTCTTAAGTTCTTAAATACGACACTTTAAGTCAATGTACCTTTTAGATGCGACACACAGGGCAATGAAAGTGTTGCAACGATGTTGATGCAATGAAGTTTTTGGTGCAAAGAAATAAAGACGTGAAGATCTTCCAGATGCGTTACGCTTCTCCGATGTTGCGAGGAGACTCGACTCGATGCGTCAGCTACAGCGGCGTCACCCTTTACGCGATGCGATGACAGCGGCCTTGGCAGCGGCACTCTTCTCTTTTGTTTGAGAGACGCTTCCGCTCGATGCGATGTTGCAGCGACGACACCCCTTTACACGATGCGACGACAGCAGCTCCGACGGCGGCACGCTTCTCCGTGGATGTGAGGCGCTTTTCTTGATGCGGTGCAATGCGACAGCTACGATGGCTGCGATGGCGACACTCTTCTTCCTCGATGCGAGACTCTTCTCTTGATGCGGTGCGATGCGTCAGCTATGATGGCTGCGATGGCGACATGCTTCTTCGGCGTTGCGAGACACTTATTGGCTGATGTGAGACGCTTCCGCTGGATGCGATGCTGCAGCGGCGATACACTTTACGAGATGCGACGACAGCAGCTCCGACGGCGGCATGCTTCTCCTCCTTGAGTCGCGCTTCCAGCTCCTTGCGACACGCAGTCCTTCAGAAGGCCCAACAACAGCAGCAGGCACTTCCAAAGAACTCTGGGGAGCTGGGGGGTGAAGTCTGTTGTTCCTGAGGCTTCAGCAGGAGGCAAGCTCTATTCCAAGCCCTTGGAGATCTTTTTAAGCACAAGTTGAAATAAAGTCTTTGTAGTCTTTCTCCTCTCCTTCAGCAGCAAGGCAACCACTGCAGGCCAATCCCCCAGGTCAGGGACAGTACTCCTCCTTACAGCTTTCCCTGTTCCTTCTCCTCAGGCAGAGGTTCTTCTTGTCAAGCAGGATCTAATTTCTTGGGAGCAGGGTCCCAATACTTATACCCCTAATTCCTTTGTTCCTCTGGGGTAGAGGGGCCTTTGCCCAGTCCAAACCAGTTCCTGAGCACTTTGTTGACATGACTCTGACTTTCTGTTCAGGGTGCAGGGCAGAGACATCAGCCTCTCCACAGGAGGTGGAGCCAGCATTGTGGCGGCAGAGCACAGCCCTATTCAGAGTTCAGGTGCACACCTCCCACCCATCTGGATGTCAATCTCTCTATTCACCACCAGGCTACCTAGCCCTGCCCCTCTGGGTTTCCCCAGCCCTGTCACTCACACAAACCAGACAGGCAGATACACATCATAGCAGAGGCGGGGTGAAATGGTTAGGCAAGCAAATATCTACTTTCTAAAAGTGGTGTTTGCAAACACAGAATATTAAAACAAACTTTACTAAAAGATGTATTTTATTATTCTGAGTTCAGGCATACTAAACTCGATTTTCTACCATGTTCCCTGGGCCTGTTAGGATCATAGAATGTAACAATTCTAACAGCCCATACTGGCCTATAGAAACAGGTAGCCTTGCAATAGTGAAAAACGAAAATGGCTGTAATTCACTATTAGGACATGCCACACACATCAGGGCTTGTCCTACCTTATGCTTACAATGCACCCTGCCCTTGGGCCTACCGTAGGGGTGACTAATATGAAGTTAAGGGAAGGTTTAGGGACTGGGAAGTGGGTGCACTTGCCCAGTCAGCATGAAAGTACCAGACTGCACGCAGGTTCTGCAATGGCAGACCATAGACACATTTTACTAGGCCGCTTCTGTGGGTGGCACAGCCAGTGCTGCAAGCCCACCAGCAGCATTTGTATTTACAAGCCCCGGGCACTCCTGGTGCACATTACTGGGGTCTGACAGTAAACCAAATAAGCCAATCATGGAATCCAACCAACATATACATTTTAAATAGGGAGCACTTGCACTTTGGCACTGGTTGGCAGTGGCACGGTGCTCTGAGCAGCTAACACCAGCAAAACACCTTAGGCACAGTGACAAAAAGTGGAAGGGAGACTCACGCCAAGGTGCTAGGTCTAACAGCCATGTCTGAACTGGGGTGGTGGAGTGAGCTAAAGAATGATGATGGATTAAACCCAGATCAGTTGACTGGGGGTGAGTGTTTGATTTGCCCAAATGCCCGGTCCATCATCCCATTTGGTATTGCTTTGTTTGCCCTAAGTTGGCAGGGTATGCCCAGACGTGGGTCCCTTGCTCACTTTGCCACTGGATTCTAGATAGCCTGGCTGATGAGGGTTATGAACCCGAAACCGGTCCCAGGATGCTTGTTTCCGGTCCAGGGAAGACATGGCTTGGCAGTTCGGGCTGGACTGTTCCCATGAGGCACAGGGTCAGACTGATTTGCATATGGCCATGTCTGAACTGGGGTGGTAGAGTGAGCTAAAGAATGATGATGGATTAAACCCAGATCAGTTGACTGGGGATGAGTGTTTGATTTGCTCAAATGCTCCATCCATCATCCCCTTTGATATCGCTTTTTTCACATCAGAACAATGGCAACAAGTGGGTCTGACCCTGTGTGCTTGCTGGTAGTTGTTCTGCTGTTCCTCGTGGGGGGTGGAGAAGCCAGAGCATGAGGCACCCCCACTTCTGCTGCCAGCACAAAAGCAACCGAGAGCTGTAAAAGGGTAAGAAACATCGCAGTAGCACCCTGCTCGAGGTGCCTTTACGCTGCCGAACCTCACTGCAGGAAGTGAGAAACAGCCTGCCCCTGAAGTGCCTGCGTGGGCAAAGACTGTGCAGACATGCAAAGAGGCAAAAGTGCCTGCAGGTGAGAGGAGCATGGATAAGCCCTGCCTCATCCAGTAGTAAAGTCACCCCCTGCAGCCATGTGCACAGGGCCTGTAAGGAACGGCACGGCCCGCAGCACTAGGAAGGCTGGCACAGCCCGCACTCAAAATAGCAGCACCAAGCAATTGGTATATAGCAGTCCCGACCAGGGGAACGTTAGACAAAAGACATGCTGCATCCACTGCATTGTTGCCTCAGCAGATGAAAGAGAATGACGGTCTCCCTGCCACCCTGAGCCAGACTTGGGAACTGGTTGATGAGACTCTCACCCTGCCCATAAGCGAGCTAACTGGCATTAGCAAAGAGCCACGTCATCCCCAGCAGTCGGCTGGCACTGCATGCCCCCCTACCTGCTGAGGCACATGAAGGCTGCCCCACCTGCTGCCATCTGTCCCGGCGAAGAGGTGCCACAAGTGGAGGCACCGCAGTGAGGAACTGGCATCTCTAGTGTACTGTGAGGCCCACAGAGTCATGAAAGCTGCCACAACCTCCTGAAGTGGCTGCAGGCTACCTGGTGCTAATTCGCTGCACCGCACCTCAGCCCTCAACAGAGAACTTAGTAACTGACTTGTATGTTACACAAACCCCTTTTGTTTTTAAAACTCAAGCCACCCTGTGGTGGCGTCAGCTGTCTCACCGCTGTCGTCGGTCCATGCTGACTTGGGGCGTTTGTCCTCCCTCTGCCACTTCTGCAGACCTTAGCGAAGTGGTTGAGCTTTCCGCATTGGGAGCAGGTTTTTCCTTTCGCAAAGCACCTCCCTGCTGGGGGGGTGATCCAACCCACAATTTCCACATGCACTTCTTTGGGGCGGTCTCGTGGGTCCTCTTGATGTTGCCGGCCGTCTCTGAATAGTGTCCACTCTCTCCTCTTCAACCAAAGGGGTTCGTGGCGGTGCTGGCTGTGGCATGGGCCGGTTGAGAGCCGCCTCCATCTCATCCGCAAGATCGTTGGACAGCTCCTGGGACCTGGCGAGGACAAGAATCACGTCCAGACTGATGCCCGGTTGTCGTAGTATCAGGCAGCGCAGTGTCACTGAAAGGCATCCCTAAATGATTTGCGCCCTGATCTCCTCCCGCTGGTCCGGCAGCGTGCAGGAACTCGCCAATTTCTGTAGAGAAGCGTAGAAAACATCTATTGTCTCAACCTCCCCTTGCCCCGCCTGCCTGAGTTTGAATCGCTCGAAGTCGGGGTTTATCTGGGGTTTCGAAATGCCTGTTCAGGGCCGCAACCTCACGTTGTAGTCGTCATCCGCCCCTGTGATGGGCAATGTCTCGAATAAGTCATATAGCTCACCCCCTTCGTAGCACATAAGGAGTGACCTTTTCACCCTTCCGTCCGTCTCATGCACACCCACAAAGTAGTGGTCCAGACAGCTGATCCAGGACTTCCAGCGCGCTGCAGCCGTGGCAGGGTCTGAGAGCTCGCTTAATGGTGGTAGGGGGGCAGCCATGGCCTGATCAGGTTGAGGTTGATCTGGTATGGTAGGGATGCATGCTGAGGGGCCAGTGGCTGCGCCACAGGGGCATCGCCTCCCCGTCTGCGTTCTGCACATTTATTTCTGGCCACTAGTGCGCTTCGCCGAATCCCTTGGGGTCGAGCAGCAGAGCAGACTGCTGGGTGTAGGGCGCTGTGCTGCTGGTCTTGGAACACCTATCAGCCGCTGCCTGTGGTGGTGAGCATGGCCAGATGCCGATAAACTTGTGGTGGCGAGGGCGCCTGCAGGCTGGTAGCTTCTAGTGACTTGAGCAGTATTCTGTTCAACTTCCAGGCACAGGGGCCAGGTGTGAGGCACTAGTGCGTAGGATAGCCAGGCAGACTTTTGGTGGTGTGAGCGCTTGCAGGCTGTGAACTTCTGGTTACTTAAATACTGTTCTGTGCAACTTTCAGGCTGAGAGGCCAGGTGGGAGGCACTTGCACATAGAAGTGCTGCAGTGCTGTTCTGTGCACCTTCAGGCTGAGAGGCCAGGTAGGAGGCACTTGCACATGGAAGCGCTGCACTGCTGTGGGCCCTGAGGCTCCTCCGCATCTCTGCACTCACGAGGAGCGTCTCTTCCGCCCGCCAGCCGCGACCTCGACCACGTGACTGCGGGAGCGTGGCTCGCAGCTGGGACTTGTTGCTGCTGGGGTGCTGGCTCGACCACACAGTCGTGGGAGCGGCGTGTCTGGCGCGCGCGCAGACACGCGTAAGGCAAGACCGGCCTCACCTGTAAGTTGATGCTCCTGGCGTCGCCGGTCTTCTCTCCGCACAGGCCTCTGTGCGACCCAGTCATCAGGGCATGCCACCAGGCAGCCTTGCAGTGCAGGGTGGGCACCGCCGATGAGGCACAGGACGGCGCGACCTCCTCCGATGATCAGCAGCGAAATGCTGGGTGGGCACATGCTGAGGCGGCATGTGTGGATCGGCAGGGCGAACCACACACACCACGCGGGGATCCTCCACGGCAGCAAACAGCCACGATCACTGGCACCAGGGATGGTTGAAGCAGGTGAGGCACGACAGAGGCGCGGCTGAGACCCGCCTCATCGCTAATGTGGTGTCCAGGCCTTGTCGGTAATGTGGTGTCCTGGCCTGGCTGGACACACGCTGAGCAGAGGCTAGGCCTCAGGCGTGGCAACGCAGCAATTAGGGACACACAGACTTTATTGATGGTACTGGGCTAAGACCCCGAGTGGTCTTAAAGTCCTTTACTTAACCCTTCGGGCGAGCCCGCCCTCGGGGTGCGTGCGTGCATCCGTGCAAGTAATGCGTGAACGGGCCCTGGTGGCGCCGTCACTACACCTGTGTGCCAAAAAGACTACAAGATGCCCGTTATGCCATCATTCATGGCCTGAAGAGGCAGGCAGAATTGGCAATGATGTGAGGTCCGGGTGGGAGTCTTCCAGCTCATGCCTCCATCTAAAATGGGTAATACTAGAAAAGTGTCACTGAAAAGCTACAAGCAGCAAACATGCACTGTAGCCATATTTTTTCCCTTAAACAGACTCACCAGAGGTGGGCAGTGACCGGCACAACTCCCCATCTCAAATGCAACCATGGTGGGACTGCAGCTGCAAGGAAAAGCTTAGACTAGCCGGGAAAGTAATGAGCGCCCCTGGTGGCCACCTGCATACACTGCAAGTTAAAGGAGACCATTGTCTCCCCTGAGAGCCCTGCTAAACACAAGGAAAAAAGTAGATAAGAGGAATCTCACCTGCCAAGTGCATATCTTATCGCCCCGTAGCAAACAGCCCCTCGTAGCCAAAGCTGCTAAGATTACAGCAAGATCCAAGGCCATGAAGCCACAATTGGCAAAGAGAAGTCCAGCCAACGTAGTGAAACCAAAGGCAGCCAAAAGTCTGCAAGCCAACTCAAGTCTCGAGGAGAACTGCCCCAGTACGATGGTGGACAGGAGCAGGCAACATGAAGAACATCAGCAGAATGGTTAGCCCAGTGCAGAAACAGCAGTGTGCGCCCCCTAGAGGATGTCTGACTCCACCGTGCTTGTGAAGATAGTGCCACATGCCCCCTGGTTGTGTACGCTCACCACTGCCAGAATAGAGACAATGCCAAGAGGGCATACTGCATGGCTGCATGAAAAAAACAGCACCAGCCTGCCACCCCAGAAATAAATGGCCACCAGTGGCACGTCAATAAGAATGTCACACGGACCGACACTGCCAAGAACACCTGCACTCAGGCAGGACCCAGTGGCATGAAGGCATAGTCTTCAGGTGCAAGCATTACACCCTCAAGTGAAGAAAAGAAGACGCAGGCACACAGGGGCAGAGATGAGGACTAACCTAAAGAGACAACTCCAGCTACAGAAAAATCTGCTCCGCACCACAAGACAAGTACGGAGCTACCTGCCATCTGCCCCACCACACACTCAGCCAGCTTCACCAGCGCTCCCCAGAGACAAGAGGGGAGGAAAGGCCTAGCATGGCCTGAATGCAGGAAGGGACCACTTACACCCTAACTGCACTAGCACTGCCCCACAGTGGGCTAGAGATTATTCTAGGAGTGCCCCAACAGTGCCTTAAGACTGTGTCCCACATCGACCCATTACAGACATGAGAAGTTACACTTTCCCTAGTGGCAAGCTGCCACCACTGCAAAAGGAAAGGAGACCCTCAGCTCCCACAGCAATCCTGAGTTGCACCCAGAATACCTTGTCACAGTAGAAAAAAGGTATGGGAGAGGCTGCAGACCAGATCCATCAGAGCACACATACCTGATCAGTCATCCATGAAATGGCTGATGCATATGCGAGAAGACGTCCAGTCTTCCAGAAAGGACCGGTCCTGTGAGTGATCCAAGACAAGAGAAGATGCGCAGTCCATCAAACAAAACGGAGATGGCAGTAAGTCCCAGTGAAGAGAACTGACAAAACATGGCCTGACGGCATCTTACACAAGGTGAAGAGAACACATGAAACTCATCCCAGGATTACATCACAAGCAAGAACCGAGGAAGAAAGAGAAGTGTGTGACCAGACCTGTCACACTGAAAGACTGGACGACCACAGATGCGCAAGACAGAAGATTAAAGGATGAAGAGACAGGGGACTCGTGCCACTACCTGAGAGGGCACCCACATACACAAGCCAGCCGCCGGGGTGCAGTGACATCACTGGAGATAGCCCAGCGGGAGTACCGAACATAAACCGCCTGAATGTGCGAACCACGTATCTGCCCCATGCTTTACAGTGTGACCATCCAGCCACCTGTCACTGGTTGCTTGAAGCAGATGGCATTCTTGCTAGCAACTGCACATGCTAAAGAAGAAGAGCTGCACCAACGATGTAACAAGTCAAGTGGCCACGAAGTTCAATCATCTGCACTCCTGCAAGTCCATGCCACCTGACATCCAGGTCGTCAAATGGCAACCAATCTAATCAATCAATCAATCAATCAATCAATCAATTTGTAAAGTGCGCTACTCACCCGTAGGGTCTCAAGGCACTGGGGGGAGGGGGAACAGCTACTGCTCGAAGAGCCAGGTCTTGAGCTGTTTCCTGAAGGAGAGATGGTTCTGGGTCAGTCGTAGGTGGGTGGGGAGGGAGTTCCATGTCTTGGCCGTCAGGTAGGAGAAGGATCTTCCTCCGGCGGTGGTCTTGCGGTTGCGCGGGACGGTGGCGAGGGCGAGGCTGGCGGAGCGGAGGTGGCGGGTGGGTGTGTAGAATGTGAGGCGGTTGTTGAGGTATGTGAGTCCAATGTCATGGAGAGCCTTGTGTGCGTGGGTGAGGAGTCTGAACGTGATCCTCTTGCTGATGGGGAGCCAGTGCAGGTCTCTCAGCTGGGGAGAGATGTGGCTGAAGCGGGGGGTGTCCAGAATAAGTCGTGCAGAGGCGTTCTGTATGCGCTGGAGTCTTTTCTGTAGTTTGGCTGTGGTTCCAGCGTAGAGGGTGTTTCCGTAGTCCAGTCGGCTGGTGACGAGGGCCTGGGTGACCGTCTTCCTGGTGTCGGTGGGGATCCACCAGAAGATCTTTCGGAGCATGCGCAGGGTGTTGAAGCAGGATGACGAGACGGCGTTGACTTGCTTGGTCATCGTGAGGGAGGAGTCCAGGATGAAGCCCAGGTTGCGGGCATGGTCCGTTGGCTTTGGAGCGGAGCCCAGGGCAGGAGGCCACCAGGAGTCGTCCCAAGCGGAGGGGGATGTTCCCAGGATGAGGACTTCCGTCTTATCTGAGTTCAGTTTCAGCCGGCTGAGCTTCATCCATTCCGCGACGTCTTTCATTCCTTCCTGGAGGTTGGCTGTGGCTGTGGCGGGGTCGTTGGTGAGGGACAGGATCAGCTGGGTGTCGTCGGCGTAGGAGATGATGTTGAGGTTGTGTTGGCGTGCGATGGCTGCGAGGGGGCTCATGTAGACGTTGAAGAGGGTGGGGCTGAGCGAGGATCCTTGCGGGACGCCGCAGATGACTTCGGTGGCCACGGACCAGAACGGGGGAAGGCGGACTCTCTGGGTTCTGCCGGCGAGGAACGAGATGATCCATTCCAAGGCCTTTCCTTGGATTCTGATGTTGCTGAGGCGCTGTATCAGGGTGCGGTGGCATACGGTGTCGAAGGCTGCCGAGAGGTCCAGGAGGATGAGGGCAGCTGTTTCCCCGTTGTCGAGCAGGGACCTGATGTCGTCGTGGCTGCGATGAGGGCGATCTCGGTGCTGTGGTTTGCTCGGAAGCCGGACTGCGAGGGGTCGAGGGATCCGTTGGTCTCGAGGAAGGCGGAGAGTTGTTTGTTGACGATCTTCTTGATGACTTTGGCCGGAAAGGGGAGGAGCGAGATAGGGCGGAAGTTTTTGAGGTCCGTGGGGTCCGCGGTGGGTTTCTTCAGGAGGGCGCTGAGCTCGGCGTGTTTCCAGCTCTCTGGGAAGGTGGCGGATGCGAAGGAGCTGTTGATGATGTTCCGGAGTTGGGGTGCGATGATGGAGTCGGCTTTGTTGAAGATGTGGTGTGGGCAGGGGTCGGTTGGGGAGCCGGAGTGGATGGTGTTCATCGTGTGGGTGGTATCTTCGGTGCGGACCGTCGTCCAGGTGCGGAGGGTGGTGGTGGGGGGCGCCGGATCGGTGGTAGGGTGCGCGGTCTGTGCGCCGAAACTGTTGTGTATGTCGGCAATCTTGCGGTGAAAGAACGATCCAGGTCCTGCGAGGGTGTGATGTCGTTGTTGCAGGCGCTAGGGCTGGAGAGCTCTTTGACACTGCTGAAGAGTTCATTGCTGTTGTGGGAGTTGTTGTCCAGTCGTTCTTTGAATGTGGTCCTTTTGGTGGTGCGGATCAGTTGGTGGTGTTTGCGGGTGGCGTTCTTGAGGGCTGTCATGTTTTCTGTAGTCTGTTTGTGGCGCCAGGCTTTCTCGAGGGTACGGCAGGTTTTCTTGGAGTTTTTGAGGTCGTTGGGGAACCAGGAGGCTTTCTTGCTGCCGTGTCTGCTGGGGGGGTTCTTCAGTGGTGCGAGGTCATCGGCGCAGTTGGTGAGCCCCTCTGTAAGGTTGCGGGCTGCTTCGTTGGGGTCTGTCGTGTTGGTGGGGGGGTTCTGGCTGAGGGAGGTGGTGAGCTGGTCGGCGGTGATCTTGATCCAGCTTCTGCGGGGAACCTGTTGAGGGTGGTTGTGGGTCGTGGTTCTCCTGAAGTTGAAGTGGACGCAGCTGTGGTCTGTCCAGTGCAGTCCGGTGGAGTGGCTGAAGGAGATGTGCTTGCTGGAGGAGAAGATGGGGTCAAGCGTGTGGCCGGCGATGTGGGTGGGGGTGTTCACAGGTTGCTTGAGTCCGAGGTTGGCGAGGTTGTCCAGCAGGGTGGCGGTGTTGCTGTCATTGTTGTTCTCCAGGTGGAAGTTGAGGTCTCCTAGGAGGATGTAGTCTGAGGAGGTAAGGGCGTGCGGGCTGACGAAGTCTGCGATGGCTTCGCTAAATTGTGTGCGTAGTCCCGGGGGTCTGTAGATGAGGGTGCCTCTGAGGTAAGCCTGGGCAAAGCCCTACGCTACGCTCACGGAGTTTGCGAAGTTCGCGCTACTTCGCACTACGCGAACTGCACGTAGCACAGTGCGAACACGCGTAGTGTAGTGTTGCGTAGTGCTGCGGTCATTTTTTGCTTGCTCGCGGTCCTCAACGTCAAGTTGGCGACCGCGAGCAAGCAAAATGACATCCCGGCGAGACTTTTTCCTTGTTCGCGATCAGCAACATCAAGTTGGCGATCGCGAGCATGGAAAATAAACCTCCCGGCGAGATTCCCAACGCGAGGAGGTCAGGTTTCTCATTGCGAGTGGTCGCGAATGCTCGCGACCGCTCGCGTTGAGAAACTACCAGTTCGCGTTGAGAAAGCTGCCGCTCGAGTAAAAATCTTCTCGAGCAGCAGAAAACTACAGCTCGCACTGTGCAAGATGCCATTTTCAATGATTGCACAGTGCCGGTTGCTTGTCCGCACTGTGCAATCATTGAAAACGACATCTGGCACAGTGCGAACAAGGTACTACGCAGTTCGCGAAGTGCTACGCGTAGCTCGCGTAGTGCGAACTGCACTTTGCGTAGCTTCGCGAAGTGCTACTTCGCGAACTACGCCCAGGGTTACTCTGAGGGTGGTCTTGGGGTCAGTGTGTATCTGGAAGTGAAGGTGTTCGGCGGCGGTGATGGTGTCGTCGGAGTTGGTCGTGATTCGGATGGTGTTTCTGTGGACGATGGCGATGCCTCCTCCAACTTGGTTGACCCGGTCCTTCCGGGCGATCTTGTAGACATCCGGGATGGCTATGGCGATGTCGGGAGCTGAGGAGGCCTTCATCCATGTTTCTGTGAGGAAGGCGACATCTGGTGATGTTGTGTCGAGAAGGTTCCAGAGTTCGACGGCGTGCCTGTGGATGGAGCGGGTGTTGAGCAAGATGCATTTGAGGTGGTCGATGCTGGAGCCTGGCTTGGTGGGTGCGGTGCAGGATCGGGTGCAGGTGAAGTTGCAGGGGTGGCAGGTGAATGCTCCGTGGGTGCGTTTCGGGTTAGCTTGGTAGCAGGCTGGCTGTCGGCCGGTGTTGAGTGCATGGAGGGCGGCGGCGTCGTATCTCTGTCGGATTGGCTGGCTCCGGCGGGGTCCAGGGGTTCTGGCGCTGGGCGCGGTCCAGGCGTGGACGGGCGTAGACGGGCTTGCCATCGGCACGCCCGCTGCGCGTATGTGCGGTCCCCACCATATATGGCGAAGTGGGAGGGAGGAGCAGCTGGGAGGCGGGAGCGGGGCGGCGAATGGGGAGCGGGTGCCAAGAGAAGGGGCCGGGGCCGCAGGAGAGCAGCGGTGGGGAGTGGAAGGGGGGGGGTGGAAAGAGCGGGAAGATGGAGCGGGAGAGCGAGGGCAAGCCTGGGCAAGCCTGGGCAAGCCTGGAGAGCAGGGGCCTTAAGGAGAGGCAGCAGCAAGAGAGGCCAAGAAGGCAGCAGCAGCAGAATCTAGGCACATGGGGGCCATGTGGAGTGGAGTGACCGGGTCAAGGGTCACTGCTCACTGCCGCGCGGTCCCCGCCATATATGGCCAAGTGGGAGGGAGGAGCAGCTGGGAGGCGGGAGCGGGGCGGCGAATGGGGAGCGGGTGCCAAGAGAAGGGGGCGGGCCGCAGGAGAGCAGCGGCGGGGAGCGGAAGGGGGGGGTGGAAAGAGCGGGAAGACGGAGCGGGAGAGCGGGGGCAAGCCTGGAGAGCAGGGGCCTTAAGGAGAGGCGGCAGCAAGAGAGGCCAAGAAAGCAGCAGCAGCAGAATCTGGGCACACGGGGGCCGTGCAGAGTGGAGTGACCGGGTCAAGAGTCACTGCTCACTACCGCGCGGTCCCCGCCATATATGGCCAAGTGGGAGGGAGGAGCAGCTGGGAGGCGGGAGCGGGGCAGCGAATGGGGAGCGGGTGCCAAGAGTAGGGGGCGGGGCCTCAGGAGAGCAGCGGTGGGGAGCGGAAGGGGGGGTGGAAAGAGCGGGAAGACGGAGCGGGAGAGCGAGGGCAAGCCTGGGCAAGCCTGGAGAGCAGGGGCCTTAAGGAGAGGCGGCAGCAAGAGAGGCCAAGAAGGTAGCAGCAGCAGAATCTGGGCACACGGGGGCCGTGCGGAGTGGAGTGACCGGATCAATCCATCATTGCTATGTGCATCACCACCACCCCTAGATCATCGAATAACCAGACTGGAGTCCTGCACTATTGCCATACCAACTGACAAGAAGCACCAGTGACGATCTGAAGAACCAGTGACTACCTGCTCCCCTGGCTTGCATCCTGCTCCTGGTAGCGAGAGCACGTTCTGACCAGGACACATCTACCACTGAGATTGTGGAAGTGACTAGGTAGCGGCTCCTAGCTGGTCTTGCAGCTTCCCAGATGAAGGCACTTAGGTAGCCCCAGCGCAGTTCACAGGCAATCCTCTGGCAACCTGACCAAGGGGCCTCCACCAAGCACAAGAGATGGATTTGCCTTTGCCCCACCAACAGATTCCAGGAGGTAGCCAGGCCGTGTAATGGAGACTCCAGCAGGTCACAACACGCCAAGACTGTCGTCAGTGGATCAAGCAACACCATTGTTAAACTACGCTCCTGATGCATCCTCTTTCTGAACTATTGAAACCTATCTCAAATCATCCTCAGTGCCAGCGGAGTGGACCAACTTCAGACTAGGAACATGTTCCAACACGGTATGCTGCCACAGTGCCTCAGACATCTCCATGCCAGTGTTTGTGTCCCAAACCCTCAGGTTAAAGTATGAATGCGAGCAGAGATATACTGGTGCAGTTTGTTTCATCAGCCCTATGTCCACCGCTGTCCCACTGATTTGACTTTTTAGCCTCTGATGGATCATGTGGTATCCAGTTTATTGTTGCTTTATTTCCACAGGTTGGCCTCGTTTTGTTTTGTTCTGAAATAAAGTTTGAGAGGGATGTAGTGTGCTGCTGAACACATTCTATTGTTTTACAAGCCACTCCCAGAGAGCTGGCTTTTACTACCACCCCACACCCATCCAACACAGGCATCACCGGTCAGGTGACCCTGCCAATAAAAAGGTCTGAGTGCACGTGCTCGTGGTCAGTTCTAAGCAAAATACTAATGTTCTGTGTAGCACTTATTTACTTAGTATGTGGGCCTTGGTCCCACAACGTAACAGTGGGTGACTCAAGTGCATGTGTGTGAAATTGATGGTACCTAATACTTGAGGCATTTTCTCTGGATTCCTTTGCTGCCCGTTGTCGTTCCACCACTGATAGTGGCATAGAGATATACTAGTGCGCTCGGCTGGCAATGCATCTCAGCATCAGACGCAAGCACCATCATGAGATGCCCACTGTGTTCCCAATTACCCAATGGAAAGATCTAATACCCAGAACGTGGAGTGTAGCTGATGCTTGCGGTCTGCAACCACGTGAAAGATCAAATTAAGATAGAAGTGGGCATTTTTCATAGCAAGCATAGCAGGACTATACCAACATAACAAATGTTTTGCCCAGGCCTCCTTGTGTGTCACTGATTGATGTTGCAGTGAGTTTCATCTGGTTATGAGCGTGGCAGTCATGATTGTTGCATTTCACACCCCTTGCAGAAGTAGGTGTGTTGAATGTGAATGAGATTTCTTGCTATGCGTTCTCAACATATCCCAGCTATTTTTACTGTTGTGCACCTGTATTATTTTTTATTCCACTTTAAGTATATGAAATGTAAAATAAATATATAAAAACCATTTCAACTGTTTCTATGAAATTCCCTTGGATTTACAATGACTGGCAATGTATGGTTTGTGACTTACTCCAAGACTTGGCTGAAGTACATTTGAGCCTGCATGAGTTTTACTACTACTGGAGTAGTATATGTGGGTGTAGCTTTAGTGAGTATCGACTGGCTTATACTTTTGTTGGTGTGATTTGTATTTGCATGTGTCTCCATGTTGTCCCCTTTATCTTTCCCTTTATTCCTCTATTTTTTAGCAGACATCCGCACTCCGCCTTACTTCGCTTCACACACATTTATTTCTACAACATATCACGAGATAGCCTTTCTATGGAAATGCCCGCATCCACCAACACTGAGGCGCAAATAAGTGGACTGGTGTGCACAACAGAAATACACAAATATACTTAGCTAGAGGTTGTTCACATAAACATTCCAGAATCTGGTGGGAATGCTAAGGACTGGGCCTGGACATGCTGTGTGCTTTTTGATGCTTTGTATTGAGGCCTGAATATCGAAATGTAGTGCACTGCCTAGGTCGACTGGCATCTTAAGTTGCTGTTAATTTAACTAGTTATGATTATACAAAACCCAATAAATATTGAGTAACAAAAAAACGCATCCCAAGGAGTGCAGTGTTCTCTGCACTCGTGTTGGAGTACTCCACATACAAGAGATAAGAGAGGAGTAGGTGGAGATCTCTGCACAGACCTTAGGGAATTGTATTTTTGAGTATATTAATTACTACTAATGCAGTATTACTTTACATATTCATACATTAATTGGTGAATACACCCCATTGTGCATGCAAATACTGTAGAGGAATTCTATCACTTATTGTAACCACCTCACTATGATGTCATGCATATATCATTAATGTTAATTCAAGGTAGTGTTCCTGATTGCCATGTACCTCCATTTTTAAATCCAGTCTACCTTTGTTTTGGACATACCAATAATGTTTCCTTTATAGTAACAGTCATTGTGTGCAGTGTGGTAGATCAACTTTCTTAGACATGATTACGAACCCATTGCTGAGGCAGTACCAGTGCAGATTCTGCTGAAGCTGCTCAAGTGAAAATGCTACTCTGTTGACTTGGGAAGATGTCCTCTATGTATATAACACATTGGAGTTTGCATTGTGGTTGCATCTATATGATTTACATTTTTCAATCACCCGTGCTAAACAAACGTGAGCAGGTGCATAGCAAGGGTGCCTTGGGCTCTATGGCAAGCATGGAACATAGACCCCCCAACCTCTTTCGATTATTAAGAAACATCCGTATTTGGTGTGCAGAGGGAATCTCATTACCAGGGGCCTACTAGCCACTGCACCTTCTTCAGTATTGACAGCCTGAGTGCAAGTAGCATGACATTACTTGTGATACTATGGATAGTCGTTGAGTCAGAATATATTTCTTTAGATTCAAGGTATAGTTTGAGGTTGGTTGCCTTTCTACTTTCTTGGAGAGAGAGCATTGTAATACTGGGCAGTCAGGAGCGAGAGCCACCTGAATTGAGTGGTGGATCAGACAAGCTTGGAGGGTTGGCTTCTGTAGGATCCGAAAGATGAGTTTTTTTCTAGAAGTGTATCTCTGATACCTTGTACTAGTTAAGGAAGAAAAACTGATGTTATGGGTATGAATTGAATAATTCAAGAATTATATAGTGATATATGAAGATAGATTGATATTTATAAGTGGCAGTGGAGTGTGAAAGTCTCATAACCTGGTTGGTGGCAAAGATGAGGATTTTATCAAGGGACTAGGAGGAAACATGGAGAGTAGCCGTAAAAGATGTTGCAAAAGTAGTATCACAAGAGTATTAGAGGAATAACAAAGGTTTTGGTAATGTGAAAGATGATCATGGTTGACTTTCACAATGTTTACAAGATAGCATTGAGCTCTAGGTCTTTTGTATCTGTCCCTCTCTGCAGAGTCAACCAAAATGTTTTGACTTCCTTTGCTGGATCTATTTGTTGACTGATAGGGCTAGGAACACTTTAGTCCTTTACTCCTTCTAACCAGTGGTAAAGTGCTTGTTCTCAACTTTTTAAACATGATAATATTGGGATCCACCTCATTGGTCCGTTTTATTTACTTACAAGCCCATACTATATGGTACTACATGTACTCAGGTCATGTAAATTAAAAGCTACTAGTGTGCTGCAGCACTCATTGTGCCACACACTAAAGTAGCACTGCAAAACATGTCTTCGGAATGCCACTGCCGCCTGTATTGCAATTTTAATATTCCATTTCAACCTGGTGAATATTCCTTTTGCCATGCTTAAACCTTCAGTTTTAATGCTTATACGCCATGTGAGAAGCTGGCCTGGTATATGATGTACACTTATGTAAGTGGACACCCTGCACCAGTCCAGACAATCCTTATGGTGATATAAGAGGTCTTAAACAACCTTAGAATGCTAAGTGGTAGCTGTGGAGAACAGCCTTCAGGCTTAGTCCATAAGGAGTGTTATGCCATCATTCATGGCCTGAAGAGGCAGGCAGAATTGGCAATGATGTGAGGTCCGGGTGGGAGTCTTCCAGCTCATGCCTCCATCTAAAATGGGTAATACTAGAAAAGTGTCACTGAAAAGCTACAAGCAGCAAACATGCACTGTAGCCATATTTTTTCCCTTAAACAGACTCACCAGAGGTGGGCAGTGACCGGCACAACTCCCCATCTCAAATGCAACCATGGTGGGACTGCAGCTGCAAGGAAAAGCTTAGACTAGCCGGGAAAGTAATGAGCGCCCCTGGTGGCCACCTGCATACACTGCAAGTTAAAGGAGACCATTGTCTCCCCTGAGAGCCCTGCTAAACACAAGGAAAAAAGTAGATAAGAGGAATCTCACCTGCCAAGTGCATATCTTATCGCCCCGTAGCAAACAGCCCCTCGTAGCCAAAGCTGCTAAGATTACAGCAAGATCCAAGGCCATGAAGCCACAATTGGCAAAGAGAAGTCCAGCCAACGTAGTGAAACCAAAGGCAGCCAAAAGTCTGCAAGCCAACTCAAGTCTCGAGGAGAACTGCCCCAGTACGATGGTGGACAGGAGCAGGCAACATGAAGAACATCAGCAGAATGGTTAGCCCAGTGCAGAAACAGCAGTGTGCGCCCCCTAGAGGATGTCTGACTCCACCGTGCTTGTGAAGATAGTGCCACATGCCCCCTGGTTGTGTACGCTCACCACTGCCAGAATAGAGACAATGCCAAGAGGGCATACTGCATGGCTGCATGAAAAAAACAGCACCAGCCTGCCACCCCAGAAATAAATGGCCACCAGTGGCACGTCAATAAGAATGTCACACGGACCGACACTGCCAAGAACACCTGCACTCAGGCAGGACCCAGTGGCATGAAGGCATAGTCTTCAGGTGCAAGCATTACACCCTCAAGTGAAGAAAAGAAGACGCAGGCACACAGGGGCAGAGATGAGGACTAACCTAAAGAGACAACTCCAGCTACAGAAAAATCTGCTCCGCACCACAAGACAAGTACGGAGCTACCTGCCATCTGCCCCACCACACACTCAGCCAGCTTCACCAGCGCTCCCCAGAGACAAGAGGGGAGGAAAGGCCTAGCATGGCCTGAATGCAGGAAGGGACCACTTACACCCTAACTGCACTAGCACTGCCCCACAGTGGGCTAGAGATTATTCTAGGAGTGCCCCAACAGTGCCTTAAGACTGTGTCCCACATCGACCCATTACAGACATGAGAAGTTACACTTTCCCTAGTGGCAAGCTGCCACCACTGCAAAAGGAAAGGAGACCCTCAGCTCCCACAGCAATCCTGAGTTGCACCCAGAATACCTTGTCACAGTAGAAAAAAGGTATGGGAGAGGCTGCAGACCAGATCCATCAGAGCACACATACCTGATCAGTCATCCATGAAATGGCTGATGCATATGCGAGAAGACGTCCAGTCTTCCAGAAAGGACCGGTCCTGTGAGTGATCCAAGACAAGAGAAGATGCGCAGTCCATCAAACAAAACGGAGATGGCAGTAAGTCCCAGTGAAGAGAACTGACAAAACAGGGCCTGACGGCATCTTACACAAGGTGAAGAGAACACATGAAACTCATCCCAGGATTACATCACAAGCAAGAACCGAGGAAGAAAGAGAAGTGTGTGACCAGACCTGTCACACTGAAAGACTGGACGACCACAGATGCGCAAGACAGAAGATTAAAGGATGAAGAGACAGGGGACTCGTGCCACTACCTGAGAGGGCACCCACATACACAAGCCAGCCGCCGGGGTGCAGTGACATCACTGGAGATAGCCCAGCGGGAGTACCGAACATAAACCGCCTGAATGTGCGAACCACGTATCTGCCCCATGCTTTACAGTGTGACCATCCAGCCACCTGTCACTGGTTGCTTGAAGCAGATGGCATTCTTGCTAGCAACTGCACATGCTAAAGAAGAAGAGCTGCACCAACGATGTAACAAGTCAAGTGGCCACGAAGTTCAATCATCTGCACTCCTGCAAGTCCATGCCACCTGACATCCAGGTCGTCAAATGGCAACCAATCTAATCAATCAATCAATCAATCAATCAATCAATTTGTAAAGTGCGCTACTCACCCGTAGGGTCTCAAGGCACTGGGGGGAGGGGGAACAGCTACTGCTCGAAGAGCCAGGTCTTGAGCTGTTTCCTGAAGGAGAGATGGTTCTGGGTCAGTCGTAGGTGGGTGGGGAGGGAGTTCCATGTCTTGGCCGTCAGGTAGGAGAAGGATCTTCCTCCGGCGGTGGTCTTGCGGTTGCGCGGGACGGTGGCGAGGGCGAGGCTGGCGGAGCGGAGGTGGCGGGTGGGTGTGTAGAATGTGAGGCGGTTGTTGAGGTATGTGAGTCCAATGTCATGGAGAGCCTTGTGTGCGTGGGTGAGGAGTCTGAACGTGATCCTCTTGCTGATGGGGAGCCAGTGCAGGTCTCTCAGCTGGGGAGAGATGTGGCTGAAGCGGGGGGTGTCCAGAATAAGTCGTGCAGAGGCGTTCTGTATGCGCTGGAGTCTTTTCTGTAGTTTGGCTGTGGTTCCAGCGTAGAGGGTGTTTCCGTAGTCCAGTCGGCTGGTGACGAGGGCCTGGGTGACCGTCTTCCTGGTGTCGGTGGGGATCCACCAGAAGATCTTTCGGAGCATGCGCAGGGTGTTGAAGCAGGATGACGAGACGGCGTTGACTTGCTTGGTCATCGTGAGGGAGGAGTCCAGGATGAAGCCCAGGTTGCGGGCATGGTCCGTTGGCTTTGGAGCGGAGCCCAGGGCAGGAGGCCACCAGGAGTCGTCCCAAGCGGAGGGGGATGTTCCCAGGATGAGGACTTCCGTCTTATCTGAGTTCAGTTTCAGCCGGCTGAGCTTCATCCATTCCGCGACGTCTTTCATTCCTTCCTGGAGGTTGGCTGTGGCTGTGGCGGGGTCGTTGGTGAGGGACAGGATCAGCTGGGTGTCGTCGGCGTAGGAGATGATGTTGAGGTTGTGTTGGCGTGCGATGGCTGCGAGGGGGCTCATGTAGACGTTGAAGAGGGTGGGGCTGAGCGAGGATCCTTGCGGGACGCCGCAGATGACTTCGGTGGCCACGGACCAGAACGGGGGAAGGCGGACTCTCTGGGTTCTGCCGGCGAGGAACGAGATGATCCATTCCAAGGCCTTTCCTTGGATTCTGATGTTGCTGAGGCGCTGTATCAGGGTGCGGTGGCATACGGTGTCGAAGGCTGCCGAGAGGTCCAGGAGGATGAGGGCAGCTGTTTCCCCGTTGTCGAGCAGGGACCTGATGTCGTCGTGGCTGCGATGAGGGCGATCTCGGTGCTGTGGTTTGCTCGGAAGCCGGACTGCGAGGGGTCGAGGGATCCGTTGGTCTCGAGGAAGGCGGAGAGTTGTTTGTTGACGATCTTCTTGATGACTTTGGCCGGAAAGGGGAGGAGCGAGATAGGGCGGAAGTTTTTGAGGTCCGTGGGGTCCGCGGTGGGTTTCTTCAGGAGGGCGCTGAGCTCGGCGTGTTTCCAGCTCTCTGGGAAGGTGGCGGATGCGAAGGAGCTGTTGATGATGTTCCGGAGTTGGGGTGCGATGATGGAGTCGGCTTTGTTGAAGATGTGGTGTGGGCAGGGGTCGGTTGGGGAGCCGGAGTGGATGGTGTTCATCGTGTGGGTGGTATCTTCGGTGCGGACCGTCGTCCAGGTGCGGAGGGTGGTGGTGGGGGGCGCCGGATCGGTGGTAGGGTGCGCGGTCTGTGCGCCGAAACTGTTGTGTATGTCGGCAATCTTGCGGTGAAAGAACGATCCAGGTCCTGCGAGGGTGTGATGTCGTTGTTGCAGGCGCTAGGGCTGGAGAGCTCTTTGACACTGCTGAAGAGTTCATTGCTGTTGTGGGAGTTGTTGTCCAGTCGTTCTTTGAATGTGGTCCTTTTGGTGGTGCGGATCAGTTGGTGGTGTTTGCGGGTGGCGTTCTTGAGGGCTGTCATGTTTTCTGTAGTCTGTTTGTGGCGCCAGGCTTTCTCGAGGGTACGGCAGGTTTTCTTGGAGTTTTTGAGGTCGTTGGGGAACCAGGAGGCTTTCTTGCTGCCGTGTCTGCTGGGGGGGTTCTTCAGTGGTGCGAGGTCATCGGCGCAGTTGGTGAGCCCCTCTGTAAGGTTGCGGGCTGCTTCGTTGGGGTCTGTCGTGTTGGTGGGGGGGTTCTGGCTGAGGGAGGTGGTGAGCTGGTCGGCGGTGATCTTGATCCAGCTTCTGCGGGGAACCTGTTGAGGGTGGTTGTGGGTCGTGGTTCTCCTGAAGTTGAAGTGGACGCAGCTGTGGTCTGTCCAGTGCAGTCCGGTGGAGTGGCTGAAGGAGATGTGCTTGCTGGAGGAGAAGATGGGGTCAAGCGTGTGGCCGGCGATGTGGGTGGGGGTGTTCACAGGTTGCTTGAGTCCGAGGTTGGCGAGGTTGTCCAGCAGGGTGGCGGTGTTGCTGTCATTGTTGTTCTCCAGGTGGAAGTTGAGGTCTCCTAGGAGGATGTAGTCTGAGGAGGTAAGGGCGTGCGGGCTGACGAAGTCTGCGATGGCTTCGCTAAATTGTGTGCGTAGTCCCGGGGGTCTGTAGATGAGGGTGCCTCTGAGGTAAGCCTGGGCAAAGCCCTACGCTACGCTCACGGAGTTTGCGAAGTTCGCGCTACTTCGCACTACGCGAACTGCACGTAGCACAGTGCGAACACGCGTAGTGTAGTGTTGCGTAGTGCTGCGGTCATTTTTTGCTTGCTCGCGGTCCTCAACGTCAAGTTGGCGACCGCGAGCAAGCAAAATGACATCCCGGCGAGACTTTTTCCTTGTTCGCGATCAGCAACATCAAGTTGGCGATCGCGAGCATGGAAAATAAACCTCCCGGCGAGATTCCCAACGCGAGGAGGTCAGGTTTCTCATTGCGAGTGGTCGCGAATGCTCGCGACCGCTCGCGTTGAGAAACTACCAGTTCGCGTTGAGAAAGCTGCCGCTCGAGTAAAAATCTTCTCGAGCAGCAGAAAACTACAGCTCGCACTGTGCAAGATGCCATTTTCAATGATTGCACAGTGCCGGTTGCTTGTCCGCACTGTGCAATCATTGAAAACGACATCTGGCACAGTGCGAACAAGGTACTACGCAGTTCGCGAAGTGCTACGCGTAGCTCGCGTAGTGCGAACTGCACTTTGCGTAGCTTCGCGAAGTGCTACTTCGCGAACTACGCCCAGGGTTACTCTGAGGGTGGTCTTGGGGTCAGTGTGTATCTGGAAGTGAAGGTGTTCGGCGGCGGTGATGGTGTCGTCGGAGTTGGTCGTGATTCGGATGGTGTTTCTGTGGACGATGGCGATGCCTCCTCCAACTTGGTTGACCCGGTCCTTCCGGGCGATCTTGTAGACATCCGGGATGGCTATGGCGATGTCGGGAGCTGAGGAGGCCTTCATCCATGTTTCTGTGAGGAAGGCAACATCTGGTGATGTTGTGTCGAGAAGGTTCCAGAGTTCGACGGCGTGCCTGTGGATGGAGCGGGTGTTGAGCAAGATGCATTTGAGGTTTTCGATGCTGGAGCCTGGCTTGGTGGGTGCGGTGCAGGATCGGGTGCAGGTGAAGTTGCAGGGGTGGCAGGTGAATGCTCCGTGGGTGCGTTTCGGGTTAGCTTGGTAGCAGGCTGGCTGTCGGCCGGTGTTGAGTGCATGGAGGGCGGCGGCGTCGTATCTCTGTCGGATTGGCTGGCTCCGGCGGGGTCCAGGGGTTCTGGCGCTGGGCGCGGTCCAGGCGTGGACGGGCGTAGACGGGCTTGCCATCGGCACGCCCGCTGCGCGTATGTGCGGTCCCCACCATATATGGCGAAGTGGGAGGGAGGAGCAGCTGGGAGGCGGGAGCGGGGCGGCGAATGGGGAGCGGGTGCCAAGAGAAGGGGCCGGGGCCGCAGGAGAGCAGCGGTGGGGAGTGGAAGGGGGGGGGTGGAAAGAGCGGGAAGATGGAGCGGGAGAGCGAGGGCAAGCCTGGGCAAGCCTGGGCAAGCCTGGAGAGCAGGGGCCTTAAGGAGAGGCAGCAGCAAGAGAGGCCAAGAAGGCAGCAGCAGCAGAATCTAGGCACATGGGGGCCATGTGGAGTGGAGTGACCGGGTCAAGGGTCACTGCTCACTGCCGCGCGGTCCCCGCCATATATGGCCAAGTGGGAGGGAGGAGCAGCTGGGAGGCGGGAGCGGGGCGGCGAATGGGGAGCGGGTGCCAAGAGAAGGGGGCGGGCCGCAGGAGAGCAGCGGCGGGGAGCGGAAGGGGGGGGTGGAAAGAGCGGGAAGACGGAGCGGGAGAGCGGGGGCAAGCCTGGAGAGCAGGGGCCTTAAGGAGAGGCGGCAGCAAGAGAGGCCAAGAAAGCAGCAGCAGCAGAATCTGGGCACACGGGGGCCGTGCAGAGTGGAGTGACCGGGTCAAGAGTCACTGCTCACTACCGCGCGGTCCCCGCCATATATGGCCAAGTGGGAGGGAGGAGCAGCTGGGAGGCGGGAGCGGGGCAGCGAATGGGGAGCGGGTGCCAAGAGTAGGGGGCGGGGCCTCAGGAGAGCAGCGGTGGGGAGCGGAAGGGGGGGTGGAAAGAGCGGGAAGACGGAGCGGGAGAGCGAGGGCAAGCCTGGGCAAGCCTGGAGAGCAGGGGCCTTAAGGAGAGGCGGCAGCAAGAGAGGCCAAGAAGGTAGCAGCAGCAGAATCTGGGCACACGGGGGCCGTGCGGAGTGGAGTGACCGGATCAATCCATCATTGCTATGTGCATCACCACCACCCCTAGATCATCGAATAACCAGACTGGAGTCCTGCACTATTGCCATACCAACTGACAAGAAGCACCAGTGACGATCTGAAGAACCAGTGACTACCTGCTCCCCTGGCTTGCATCCTGCTCCTGGTAGCGAGAGCACGTTCTGACCAGGACACATCTACCACTGAGATTGTGGAAGTGACTAGGTAGCGGCTCCTAGCTGGTCTTGCAGCTTCCCAGATGAAGGCACTTAGGTAGCCCCAGCGCAGTTCACAGGCAATCCTCTGGCAACCTGACCAAGGGGCCTCCACCAAGCACAAGAGATGGATTTGCCTTTGCCCCACCAACAGATTCCAGGAGGTAGCCAGGCCGTGTAATGGAGACTCCAGCAGGTCACAACACGCCAAGACTGTCGTCAGTGGATCAAGCAACACCATTGTTAAACTACGCTCCTGATGCATCCTCTTTCTGAACTATTGAAACCTATCTCAAATCATCCTCAGTGCCAGCGGAGTGGACCAACTTCAGACTAGGAACATGTTCCAACACGGTATGCTGCCACAGTGCCTCAGACATCTCCATGCCAGTGTTTGTGTCCCAAACCCTCAGGTTAAAGTATGAATGCGAGCAGAGATATACTGGTGCAGTTTGTTTCATCAGCCCTATGTCCACCGCTGTCCCACTGATTTGACTTTTTAGCCTCTGATGGATCATGTGGTATCCAGTTTATTGTTGCTTTATTTCCACAGGTTGGCCTCGTTTTGTTTTGTTCTGAAATAAAGTTTGAGAGGGATGTAGTGTGCTGCTGAACACATTCTATTGTTTTACAAGCCACTCCCAGAGAGCTGGCTTTTACTACCACCCCACACCCATCCAACACAGGCATCACCGGTCAGGTGACCCTGCCAATAAAAAGGTCTGAGTGCACGTGCTCGTGGTCAGTTCTAAGCAAAATACTAATGTTCTGTGTAGCACTTATTTACTTAGTATGTGGGCCTTGGTCCCACAACGTAACAGTGGGTGACTCAAGTGCATGTGTGTGAAATTGATGGTACCTAATACTTGAGGCATTTTCTCTGGATTCCTTTGCTGCCCGTTGTCGTTCCACCACTGATAGTGGCATAGAGATATACTAGTGCGCTCGGCTGGCAATGCATCTCAGCATCAGACGCAAGCACCATCATGAGATGCCCACTGTGTTCCCAATTACCCAATGGAAAGATCTAATACCCAGAACGTGGAGTGTAGCTGATGCTTGCGGTCTGCAACCACGTGAAAGATCAAATTAAGATAGAAGTGGGCATTTTTCATAGCAAGCATAGCAGGACTATACCAACATAACAAATGTTTTGCCCAGGCCTCCTTGTGTGTCACTGATTGATGTTGCAGTGAGTTTCATCTGGTTATGAGCGTGGCAGTCATGATTGTTGCATTTCACACCCCTTGCAGAAGTAGGTGTGTTGAATGTGAATGAGATTTCTTGCTATGCGTTCTCAACATATCCCAGCTATTTTTACTGTTGTGCACCTGTATTATTTTTTATTCCACTTTAAGTATATGAAATGTAAAATAAATATATAAAAACCATTTCAACTGTTTCTATGAAATTCCCTTGGATTTACAATGACTGGCAATGTATGGTTTGTGACTTACTCCAAGACTTGGCTGAAGTACATTTGAGCCTGCATGAGTTTTACTACTACTGGAGTAGTATATGTGGGTGTAGCTTTAGTGAGTATCGACTGGCTTATACTTTTGTTGGTGTGATTTGTATTTGCATGTGTCTCCATGTTGTCCCCTTTATCTTTCCCTTTATTCCTCTATTTTTTAGCAGACATCCGCACTCCGCCTTACTTCGCTTCACACACATTTATTTCTACAACATATCACGAGATAGCCTTTCTATGGAAATGCCCGCATCCACCAACACTGAGGCACAAATAAGTGGACTGGTGTGCACAACAGAAATACACAAATATACTTAGCTAGAGGTTGTTCACATAAACATTCCAGAATCTGGTGGGAATGCTAAGGACTGGGCCTGGACATGCTGTGTGCTTTTTGATGCTTTGTATTGAGGCCTGAATATCGAAATGTAGTGCACTGCCTAGGTCGACTGGCATCTTAAGTTGCTGTTAATTTAACTAGTTATGATTATACAAAACCCAATAAATATTGAGTAACAAAAAAACGCATCCCAAGGAGTGCAGTGTTCTCTGCACTCGTGTTGGAGTACTCCACATACAAGAGATAAGAGAGGAGTAGGTGGAGATCTCTGCACAGACCTTAGGGAATTGTATTTTTGAGTATATTAATTACTACTAATGCAGTATTACTTTACATATTCATACATTAATTGGTGAATACACCCCATTGTGCATGCAAATACTGTAGAGGAATTCTATCACTTATTGTAACCACCTCACTATGATGTCATGCATATATCATTAATGTTAATTCAAGGTAGTGTTCCTGATTGCCATGTACCTCCATTTTTAAATCCAGTCTACCTTTGTTTTGGACATACCAATAATGTTTCCTTTATAGTAACAGTCATTGTGTGCAGTGTGGTAGATCAACTTTCTTAGACATGATTACGAACCCATTGCTGAGGCAGTACCAGTGCAGATTCTGCTGAAGCTGCTCAAGTGAAAATGCTACTCTGTTGACTTGGGAAGATGTCCTCTATGTATATAACACATTGGAGTTTGCATTGTGGTTGCATCTATATGATTTACATTTTTCAATCACCCGTGCTAAACAAACGTGAGCAGGTGCATAGCAAGGGTGCCTTGGGCTCTATGGCAAGCATGGAACATAGACCCCCCAACCTCTTTCGATTATTAAGAAACATCCGTATTTGGTGTGCAGAGGGAATCTCATTACCAGGGGCCTACTAGCCACTGCACCTTCTTCAGTATTGACAGCCTGAGTGCAAGTAGCATGACATTACTTGTGATACTATGGATAGTCGTTGAGTCAGAATATATTTCTTTAGATTCAAGGTATAGTTTGAGGTTGGTTGCCTTTCTACTTTCTTGGAGAGAGAGCATTGTAATACTGGGCAGTCAGGAGCGAGAGCCACCTGAATTGAGTGGTGGATCAGACAAGCTTGGAGGGTTGGCTTCTGTAGGATCCGAAAGATGAGTTTTTTTCTAGAAGTGTATCTCTGATACCTTGTACTAGTTAAGGAAGAAAAACTGATGTTATGGGTATGAATTGAATAATTCAAGAATTATATAGTGATATATGAAGATAGATTGATATTTATAAGTGGCAGTGGAGTGTGAAAGTCTCATAACCTGGTTGGTGGCAAAGATGAGGATTTTATCAAGGGACTAGGAGGAAACATGGAGAGTAGCCGTAAAAGATGTTGCAAAAGTAGTATCACAAGAGTATTAGAGGAATAACAAAGGTTTTGGTAATGTGAAAGATGATCATGGTTGACTTTCACAATGTTTACAAGATAGCATTGAGCTCTAGGTCTTTTGTATCTGTCCCTCTCTGCAGAGTCAACCAAAATGTTTTGACTTCCTTTGCTGGATCTATTTGTTGACTGATAGGGCTAGGAACACTTTAGTCCTTTACTCCTTCTAACCAGTGGTAAAGTGCTTGTTCTCAACTTTTTAAACATGATAATATTGGGATCCACCTCATTGGTCCGTTTTATTTACTTACAAGCCCATACTATATGGTACTACATGTACTCAGGTCATGTAAATTAAAAGCTACTAGTGTGCTGCAGCACTCATTGTGCCACACACTAAAGTAGCACTGCAAAACATGTCTTCGGAATGCCACTGCCGCCTGTATTGCAATTTTAATATTCCATTTCAACCTGGTGAATATTCCTTTTGCCATGCTTAAACCTTCAGTTTTAATGCTTATACGCCATGTGAGAAGCTGGCCTGGTATATGATGTACACTTATGTAAGTGGACACCCTGCACCAGTCCAGACAATCCTTATGGTGATATAAGAGGTCTTAAACAACCTTAGAATGCTAAGTGGTAGCTGTGGAGAACAGCCTTCAGGCTTAGTCCATAAGGAGTGTAAAGCAGCTTGTTTTACCAGAATACAATCTTATAGTATAGATTAAGTGAAAAAGAAACGCACAAGGTATTTATAAAAATATGTATTTATTGGATAATACTCTCTAACAGCCGTGGTCCGTACAGGGAACAGCGGTGGGGCCGGGTGGGGGAGATTCCAACAGACGATGCAGAGGGAAAATTAATTATTTATTTAATTTTCCCTCAACATCGTCTGTCAGAATCCCCCTCCACCCTGCCCCACCGCTGTTACCTGCACAGACCGCAGCCGCTCTCTAACACATAGACATATCTCCTACCCGGAGATATGCACAATGCACACAATACTTTCGCAAAGAAGCACAGTAAATAGCACAAAATACACAGTGGGCCGCAGGGGGGAACAAACCATATACTAAGAAAGTGGATCAAGACAAGGTTGAGAGGATGTAGAAGTGCTGGGGACTCAAGGAACCACACAGGGTGAGTAGATAAAAACCCCACGGAGACCGTGTGTAGTGTGGGACCACGACCATGTACTCCGTACAACTCTACGTGTAAGTTGCGGTTGGATTTTTTAAGATTAAAGACCCTTCTCTGTGGACCCTGAAGAAACCTCGTGGAAGACAGAAGGTTTGAGAGCCACCCCCCCCAGTGGATACCCTAGTACCCACGTTACCTACACCAGGGAAGCCGGGTGCATAGGTGTGACGTTGTGTCAGAAACCACTGTTGAACCCAATGGAGGACTTTGGGAAAGTGCAGCTGCTGAAAGAGGAGAAAGTGTCCGGTGAAATCCGAAGGTGGATTCTAGACACAAAGTACCTGCAAGCAGAGAGGGGACAGAGTCTATGTCACTCAGGAGTGACCAGAAGACTTGGAAGACGAATGTCCTCCGATGTTGGGTGTTGCAGGAGAGTTGACGAGGACCTGGACTCTGCATCTAAGAGGACCAGGCGATGCTGAGGAAAACCAGGAGCCGTGCACAAGCTGTCCATAAAGGATGTTGAGTGCTGTGGGGTCGGTGTCCGGCGGGAGCACCAATAATCCTTGGCAAATGCAAACAACGCAGGAGTTGTAGAAGGAGCAACGTCGGGACCAGCAAGGTCCAGGGGGCTCACCACAAGCAGGGGAGTCAGGGCAGGCCCTGAGCAATAGGGGAGCCCAAGAGATGCAAAGGAGACCCTTAAATGGACCCACAGGCCAGAGGCACCTGAGTCACGAGAGGACCTCAAGCACCTCACAAAATGATGCAGGTTACGATGCACACAATGAAGTGTGGCTGAAGAGTCTGGTAACGGGAGATTCTCGAGGTTGGGGCTACTTGGAGCATGAAGATCTTCTTGGAAGGAAGTCAACAAGCCTTTGCAACTGCAAATTGATGCAGTGCACAGGGGTTTGGTTATTGCAACCCCCATGAGGGATACTGACCTCAAACTTGGTGAAAGGGCAGGCCAAGCCTCAGAAGCTGTGGAAAACCACCACCTGTGTTGCAGAACCTTTTGGAGTCCAGAGAAGCAGACCGGCTGACTTAGTTGCGGTGTCTGCGAATGCAGGAGAGTGACTCCTCCTTCACTCCAAGGGAGATTCTTTCAGGTGTCTTTGATGCCCACAGGCGTTGGAAGGGTCCTGTATGGTGCACAGGCAGGGACGATGCAGAAGACTGGAAGGGAAATGAAGTTGAGCCCAAACTAAGTCCAGCGAAGTCCAGAGTGCCCAGACGGTAGAAGAAGAAGTGGTGTCTGATATGAATCTTATCCCACAACGAATCTAGGGACCTACTCCCAGTTAAGCCCTTACATACCCTAGGGAAAGGGTTGGGAATATTCAGAGGACCCTCCCAGGGGGGAGGTTACTCCCATGTCCTTTGTCCAGTTTCACGCAAGAGCGGGAGCCAATGGCTCTTAGGACAGGTTTGAACTGGACTATGCACAGGGACACGTAATGTGCCCCTCATGCAGACTTAGTGGTGCTAGTAAGCGCACCCACTCCCAATACACTAAATCCTGTCTGGAAGGTGGTCACACCTCCCTGTGACAGGATGCCTATTGTTCTGCCTTCCCTTGCTCAAGCTTGGCTCAGAAGCAGGCGGGCAGAAATGTGTCTCTAGTCCGCAGCAACCATTTTGTGCTGTCTGGGTCTAGAAGGTTGGCACCGGGAACACTGAGAGATTAACGGAGGACTCTTCCAGTGCTTGGAATCATACCTCCCACACTGGTTACAGAGTGGGGGTATGATTCCAACATGTTTGATTCCAAACATGATAGGATTCATTGCAGCCAGTTTCGAGATGGTCTTTGCGTAATTACACGGTGCCCCTCTATATGGTATATGGCTGCTTCACTGATAACCCGGGAAGATAGACTCTGTAGGCTGCAGGGGTGTCCTGCTCATGCAGGGGTACCCTCTTGCTTAGAACCAAGCACCCTGCCTTCAAGATTGCAAAGGACTGTTATAGGGGTGACTTATAGGTTTTAACTGCAGTGACCCTAGATATAGGAAACCTATATCTTTAGTAAGTGGTGCTAGCACCAGCTTACACAGGCTGCAATGGCAGGCCAGTGGTTCCATTTTGAATGGTCTCCCATGGGTGGCATAATGCATGCTTCAGCCCATTGATGGCCGCTGGGGTACCTATGCCCTGGGTACCTTAGTACCATATACTAGGGACTTACAAGGGTACCCCAGTATCCAATCTGGGATGTGCCTAAGTACTTGTCATAACAATTTAGGGGAGTAAGCAGATAGACTGGGGTCCTGATTAGCAGGATCCCAGTCAGACTAGTCAGTAGCAGCTTAGCACAGGCCAAAAAGTGGCGGTAACCATAGAAACAGATCCTACTTTCCTAAACACCACATTTTAGGTAGACTCTAAAAGCTCATTGGGCATAGTGTATGCTATTTAAAAAGTAGGGCTTGTGTACTTATGTTTTACTTGTCCTGACAATGAAAACTCCTAAAGTCATTTTTCACTGTGGCGAGATTATCTCTCCCATAGACTAACACTGGGGGGTTACCTTATTACACTTTATAAGTAATAACTTCAGTCTGGTAACAGATAGTGAACTGCATTTTCCA
This sequence comes from Triturus cristatus, assembly GCF_964204655.1. NCBI lineage: Eukaryota > Metazoa > Chordata > Amphibia > Caudata > Salamandridae > Triturus > Triturus cristatus. The sequence continues at coordinate 887,815,891 of NC_140583.1, forward strand.
CTCATTTGAATTGCAATTTAAATCCTATTTAATGTGAAACTCATATTTTAAGTTATTATTCTGAAAATGCCACTTTTAGATGTTTGGCAGTTTTCTGCCAATACCAACTGTGCCTTTCTACAGTGTCCACAGTCACATTACTGTGAATGGATCTCCTGTGGTGTGTGAGGTATTCCTTACAAACATGGGGACAAAGAGCCTTGGTTTGGGGCAGAGTGTTCCTCTCCTGAGCAGGTTGTCCCAGGGGGTTGTATGCAGCCCTTTCTGAGATTCAAATCATAGCCTCAGGGCTGTGCAAACTCCCTTTCTGACCTCTAAGGGCTTCCTGCCGTAAACTGAGAATGAATTTCACAACTAGGCATTGTCCCCCTTAACAGATTGGAGCAATACCAAGGAAAGGGTGGAGGTTAAATAAAAGGGGCTTCCCTAAACCACTGGCTGGTACTGGGTATAAAAATAGCATCCTCAAAACCTCTTGCCAGAACACTCCTGAACCTATGGAAGATTCAAGAGAAGGACTGCCCTACGTGGCAAAGAAGGAAGACTGTACCTGCTTGCCTTGAACCCAGGAGCCCCAGAAGTGACTCAAATTGTCAGTTGGCTGACCTCATCTTCGAGCTACAGTGCCTCTATAAGCTTCCAGGTTCCTTCCCTGCAGCTGCCCAGTTGAATTTGAATTTGAATTTAAAAATATTTGTAGAGCGCTCGGACACCAGGCGGTTTCATGGCGCTATGGAGGAACAGACACGTGAGTGAGAAAGTGGTGCAGCTTATGTTTTAAAAACCTGTGCGAACAGATTGGTTTTCAGGGTGCTCCGGAAGTCCAGGTACGAAGGAGAAGATCTTATTTGGAAAGGTAGAGAATTCCAAAATTGTGGAGCTAGGAGGGAGAACATTGATCCTCCCATTCTGCTCTTCTTAAATCTGGGCACCACCAGTAGAGACAAGGAAGAGGAACGGAGTTGTCTACTGGTAATATAAGGAACAACTTTTGACGTGATAAACGATGGGGCTGTTCCCGCAAGGGCATGGAACGTGATGCAGGCCATCTTAAAGAGATCCCTTTCTCTGATTGGAAGCCAGTGAAGGGATTTGAGAAGTGGAGTGGTATGGTGAGACTTAGAAAGACCGTAGGCCAGGCGAGCAGCTTGGTTTTGTACCAATTGGAGCCTCCGGATGGCGTAGGCGGGGGCACCGTTGTATAGGGCATTCCCGTAATCCAGCCTAGAGAGGACCATAGCCATCAGGATCAGTTTGAGGGCTGAGAAGGAGAAAAACCGCGAGATCTTACGAATGGTGCGCAGAGTGAAAAAGCAGGAAGACACCACTGCGCTAATCTGGGAGTGTAGGGTCAATTGTTGGTTAAGGATCATTCCCAAAGTCTTAACGGTGGGAGAGGGTGAGGGAGAGGGACCAAAGGAGGGGGGCCAATAGGAGGGGGACCAGGGGTTGAGTTTGCCGCCAGTGAGAAGAAACTCGGTCTCTGATAAAGACCATCACCGACTGGAAATTAGAGATGGAATCAGAAGAATTAGAAAGGTTAAAAATGAGTTGGAGGTCATCAGCGTAGTTGAACACAGTGACCTCCATCCTCTGCAGAGCACAAATAAGTGGGCAGATGTACAAATTAAAAAGAAGAGGGGATAGAGAGGTTCCTCTATAACTGGACTGGAAGAAAGTAAAGAAGAACATAGCAGTGGGATGTCAACTTTGCTCCAGTTACGAGCCCAGGTGTTTTTGGGCAAGGGTTTTTTTTTGGTCAGGCTTGAGTCTAAGGAGAAGGAGATCAAGTGGTGGTCTTACCACAAGCAGGGGGTGACGGTAGGCTCGAGAATGGGGATGTTAAGGGACCAAACTTGGTCTAGTATGTGGCCCTGAGCATGGGTGGGAGAATGGATATGGGATATAAAGTTCAGGTTAAGGAGTGATTCAGTGAAATCTCTGGAGGGGGCATCTTCTGCTGGGTCTGATGGCCAGAAATTGAAGTCCCCCAGTACTAGGACTGCCGAGTTGTTCACTGCTAAAGTAGCTAGCAGGTCCTGGAAGGCTGGAAGGAAGTGTGACATATTGTTTTTGGGGGGCCGATACATCAGGACACATGTGATAGGGATCTGAAAGGAGTTCGAGCGTACAATTAAGTAGTCCACTTCTGGGATAGGGGTGTGCGGTAGTAATTGGAAATGCAGATCTGAATGAATAATCAGAGCCACTCCCCCCCCAGTTTTGCCAGGGGGTCTATCCGCCCGAAGGACATAGTAGGAGGAGGGCAGAGCCGCCAGTAAGCTGGGCAGGGAGTCTTGGTGTAACCAGGTTTCCGTGAGGAACAGTAGGTTGGGTTTCTGAGTGTCTAGGAGAATAAACAGGTCGAGATGGTGTTTTACTGCCGACCGAGTGTTGAGTAGGAGGGCAGAAATGATCGATATCTCACTTACTAAAGCAGAGGTGGAGCTGGAGCCGGTCGGGGATCGAGATGTTGAAAGTAAGTTGGGTGGTAAAGAGGGTAGGGGATTGACACGTAGAATCCCGGCCTCTGTAATTTTGTCCTTCACTGCTTGTCTCAGTTCCCAAGAGCCTTGGTGGGCGCATAATGTGTCAGGGAGATAGAACATGCTATGAGCATGGTGCTGTGCCCCTGGCCCCGTCCGGCCGCGGACGGGCGCAGACGGGCTTGCCTTAGGCGCGCCTTCGGCACGCTGCCGGCGCGCCCGCTGCGCTCATCCGCTGCGCGTCCTAAAAAGACACATGTTTGAAGGCTAGAAGGGGGTGTGGCCTCACGTCAGTGGGCGTGGCCAGAGTGTTGATGGCGGCAAAGGATTTCCCCACCCGGGGCAGCACTTGCGTCCGCTGCGCGAGAGGGTCCAAGGTGTTGTCGTTGTGGGAGGGGGTCACACAGAAGTCAGCTTTCCAGGTAAGGAACAGTCAAATAAAAACAAACAGTATTTTAAAACAGGCTATCGCTCCCGGCTTCCGCCTCAGGAGTGTCAGTTTCCTCAGAGCACGAGCTAGTAATCAGCCCGGCTTTATAGGACGATTTTGAAAAAGGGGCGTGGCCTCACGTCAGTGGGCGTGGCCAGAGTGTTGATGGCGGCGAAGGATTTCCCCACCCGGGGCAGCGCTTGCGTCCGCTGCGCGAGAGGGTCCAAAGTGTTGTCGTTGTGGGAGGGGGTCACACAGAAGTCAGCTTTCCAGGTAAGGAACAGTAAAATAAAAACAAACAGTATTTTAAAACAGGCTATCGCTCCCGGCTTCCGCCTCAGGAGTGTCAGTTTCCTCAGAGCGCGAGCTAGTAATCAGCCCGGCTTTATAGGACACTAGTGTAAAGATACTTGAGGCACCCCCTTTCAAATTACATGGAGCCCCCCTGGACTCAGTCAGGAGCTCTCAGGCCAGGCTACTGTATTGCGTGTGCTCAAACGCACCGTGGCGGCTGTGGGGGCCTGTGTTACACCACTGGCCCAGCATCAACTTGTCCTGCCTGAGCACTGCTGCTGAACTCTGCTGTAGTGAGTCCTGATTCCAAAGAGGTTCTCCCAGGTCTTGGCCTTGGCTAGCATCAGAGTGTTCTCCTTCTGCCTCAATTATTTAGAGATGTTGGATTGTTAATGACTGCAAGCAGACTCTTCGCATCAAGAAACAATCGCCTTCGGTGCCTGCTAACGTGAAGCTCTAGCGATGACCTGCTCTTCACATCAGCTACAGCTGTCCAAGTCAGCAACGACTGACATGTCTCCTGCCAACATAAAGCTCCAGCGTGGACATGCTCTTTGTGCCAAACACAGCAACCACTTGTGTCAACCACCAATGCAAAACTGCAGTGTCACCTTGCTCTTTGCGCCAACAATTAGTTTGTGGCGCCCCCGGCAACGCAAAGCTCCAGCTGAAGTTTCTAGCATGGACTTGGACCTTGAAAAGGTAAACTCTTCATCAGGACAAACCTGGTACCCGTATCTGATCAGTGCTTCATCGCAATTGGCCTGAACTTGTGACTTTGACCCTGTCCAGCGCAACCAGATAACCAGAAGTGGTGCTTTGTGGTTTTTGGTGCTGTTTTTACCTAAAACGTAAAACATTCATAACTTCTATTGTATTGCTTGGATGTTTGTCATTTTGGTGCCATTTTATTTATTATTTTTTACTCTAATTTTCTGAATTGTTTGGGGATTTTTTTTTCTTGTGCTGTTTTTGCACTTTATTACTGTTTGAGTGCTCCATAAATACTTTACGTATTTCCTCTAAGAGAACCCTGGCTGTTTTTGTGCCATGCTACCACAGGATTAAGCACATATTTTTTAATGAATTTTGTAGTTCACCCTCCCAAGGACTGTATTCATTATTTGTGTGGGGTTCTCAACCCTCACAAATAATAACCCAGTTTCTTACTGGAAAGAATAAACAGCCTGGTTTAGGATTTGTGGGGGGGCACCTTCTCAAATTTGAAATGGATTTCACACTCTTTCCTTCATAACACAGTTATACTATGTTACACTTATGCCTTTTTACACCTTTTAATTGTTTCTTGTGTGTGCTTCCCATTCATTGGGCTGTTACGTTTGCAGGGAAAACTTTGGAGAAATTGTATGGCAATTGCATTTTTCTCAATCTTTTCCCCTTTCATGCATGTATTTCTTGATTTCTGTGGTTCTTGGGTCTTTTTTGACCAGTCCCCAGTTATTTAGGGTTCCTGCATTGTATGTTTTTAATTTCTTTCGATTCTTTGTTGTTTCTTGGATTATTGATTCTGCCTTCAGGTATTGGTCATGTGTTGGACATAGCACTTTCTTCAGGGTCATCCACAAACATTTTTTCTTCATCCTGATGTTTTCTGAACCGTTTTGGTTGGCATTTAGAACTCTGCACACTTTACCACTGCTTAACAGTGCTAAAGTGATGGTGCTGTCTTCTTTACATATGGTGAAATTGAGTCTTGTCCCCTAATGGTGCCACTCCAATACTGTACCTGTGGAACTGAACTAGAAGGTGCACTGCAAGTCCAGGTGTGGTCCTGTGAGAAGAACAGATGCAGGAATTCACCATCGCAGCCCGCAGTCTCCTTGGAATCATTGCTGCGCAACGCATCCTCGACACAGGCCTTCACATTGCAAGCGCCTCATCGATGGCATCCTTGACGTCGAAGCAGGACTCTGCATCGCAAGACCCACACCTTCTGCAAAACCGCCGGTGCGCAACGCACCTTTGATGCAGCAATTCGCATTGCAAGCTTTCGTCAATGGCATTCTCGAGGATGATGCAGAACCTTGCATTGCAGCCTTGCAGCTCCTAGAAGCCACCACTGCATGACACATTCTCTACACAGGATCTTGCAGTACTAGGATCTAATGTATTTAGTGGGCCTAACATGGTTTGTATCCGGCCCAAGTGCCATTGCAGTTGGTTTGCACTTGTGATTTTCCCCGGTCTGATGCAATCAGCTATCCGCAGTTGACACTTTGTGCATACAGGTACTATTTTTCTAAAATTTTGAAATTGCATATCTCCGATTTTATTGATTGGACTTTTGCTGTTGTGATCTCAAATAATATATTAAAATTCACTCAATTTTTCGAAATTGGTGTGGGATTTTTCTTGTGTTGCGTTTTCACTATCTTAAGCCTGATTGCTTTTATGCCAAGCTACCAGAGGGTTAAGCACAGGTTAATTTGAGTTTTGCTTGTGTTTCCTCCTGACAGAGAATGTGGTTGCTGCTTGAGTAGGGTTTCACAGCCTCTCAACCAGTAAACCAATTTCCAAAAATCATCTATGTGTAGGTATGCATTTACTCCATTTTAAAGCCCTTAATAAGCAAGATGTGAGACAGTGATGTCATAGTTGACACGCTTGACTCAAGAACAGATTGCCCAGTGCACCAGAAGCAGCGTAAACACTATGTTTGCCCTACTCAAAGTCACCACTAAGCAGCACCCCTCTGGAGGCCATTGGTAGTGAGGAGCCAGTAAAGGCTTTAGAGTCAACAGGTAGGTTGCTCTCATGGGCCTTTAGGACTTTGGCTAGGTGGGAGAGTTTGCAGTGAGCAATGAAATATATGCTCTATGCATGTTGTTTCTTAGCCTAATTTTAATTTGGAGGGTGTGTTTCTCTGAAATTTCACGGTATTATTTTTTGTTTTCTTTTTTTGTGGGGGGCTTTGGCCTCAACTGGTTAATTGCTTTCCCAGGACTTATATTTTTATCTTTCGTTTTGGGGGGGGGGGACTTTGGCCTCAACTGGTTAATTGCTTTCCTAGGACTTATATTTTTATCTTTCGTTTTTTGCAGCGGGCACTATAACATGTGGCATACTGTATCATTGCATAATAATTGTACATCATTGGGATTTCTTTTCTCTCCAATGTAACTTGTTGCTTCTAATTGTCTTATTTCAGTTCTATTTGTGCAGTTCTTCCTTCTCAACTGGTTGGTTGTTATGAGTGCTTTTCTTCGTTGTGTGTCTTATAGGAGCTTGACTGCATCCTAGCAAGCATTTTTCTTTATTTTGTGTTATTGCCTAAACCCACTTCTCGAAAGACAAAAACAACAGTCACAAATATTCTCTAAATTGGTGCTGGATTTAATTGGGTTGACAGTGAACTCAAAACAGAAGGCAGGGCCAGTTGCTGACCCAGATGACCTTGGTGTCAGAGCTGACTGCAGCAGCGGTGGGCGAGGAAGGCATTCTTGTTCTTCGAGTTCTGAATGGAAGTTTGTGTCAGCTGAAAGCCTGCAGCAAGATATTGAATACAGCGGCCAACCAGACTCTGAGTGGAAGGATGCTTTTCTGGCAACAATAATGATGAGGAGGAGGGATGAGACTAAACGTGCTCCACGAACTCCAAATTGCTACACCGTCAAACTTACTGCACCACCAGCCAACAGCAGGGCGATTATGGCATGTAGCCAGAGCATTTCATTGGTGAAATAGCTGCCAGCACTGTTAGCAACTTCCTGGTATGGAACTACTTCACAAAAACACAAGCAAAGTAGTTGCAAATTTGGGCAATTCGGGACAAATTGCCCATATGAAAAAACACTATAAGACTAACTGGGAGAATTGAAACATACACAATTTAACTTGCTCAGTGGGCCTGTTATGGGTCAGATAATCAGTGTTTGATTACCTTCCTGCACAGAAACAAACATAAGAGCTGTTTTAACGGGGAGAAAAAAAGACATTTCTCCTTGTTACGCCTAACCTTGGGAGGAGTAACGATTTGGCGCCTTCCCAGACTTACATGATCTTGTAAACCTGGGGCAGTTTCAAAATCGAGGGTATGGCATGGGAAAACCCACTGCAATGCCCACAGAACGCTGCCCAAGCCACGAGTCCATCCAAAGCCATGCATAGTGGCTTTGTGTTTCCTCAAAGATATGATTTTGTGGTTTGCACCACTCAAACATCAAAAAAAGTGATGCTCCAGTGGTGTAGGAGACTTGTAAATAAGCCCCCTGGGCCCTAGGATATTGGTATAGGGCAGTACAGCAAGGCACCTTGCAACGCTGCCCTATGCCAAAATCCCATAAATTAGGGCCTAAGCTGCCTACTTATGAGCCACCTTGCTGCGCTGCCCTATGCCAAAGTGAAAGGGCAGGAATGCACTGTATTTATGTAAATTGGTGCATTCCGGTTCTTTCTCCCTGCACTGGCGCCGTTTTAACAGCCTAGTGATGGAGCAAGGTTTCGTATTAAAGAAACTTGCTCGTATACAATCCTCTCGAATAACCTGTAATACTATAACCAACATGTTTGTGAGTACTAACGTTGCATCACATTTTACGTATTGTATCTAGGGGTTTCTTTTCTATGTATTTTACTAACTAGTAACCCGAGTGTCCTTAAAATTGCCGCCAAAAACGCAGGAACTTACTGCGCATGCGTCGACTGCATCTACGTAGTATGACGTTTCCTGTCACTTGGGGGGAAATCTTTGCAGCTGCGCAATAGCTTTTAACATGGCTGCTCGAAACCCTCGCATTAATGCACATGCCGTGCTGAAACTAACCTGTGCAAGTTTTACTAAGCTATTCATGCAAAAGAGATATTAAGTAAAGGGGGATAGATTAGAAGTAAGTGGTATAAAGTGAATTAATTTAATTTTGCATTCTAACATGTTTCTCTCTGACTTTAATCATAGCTCGTATTTGGGCCTTGGAGGGTGTCGATGTTCCTATCCTTTGCGACAACCATGCATGCGTGCTACATCCTTGTTCTGAGACCAATGAGGTCATTGAATGGCTGCCAAAACATGCGCCCAGCAAGGACATGAGAAGTTCAACTTTGGAACCTACGAAAGGAAGAAGCTGAAACATTGTACTATAGATTTATCGATCCACATATGAAATGCTTGTGGGAATAAAGCTTGTGGGTATTAAAATTAAGGGACGGGGAATTAGACAATAGAACTAAAGAAAGTTATTGCACTTAGTATGGTGTGATGCCCTCACCCCACTGCTTGGCCCAATCAAATTGAGGGGTGTACATGGAATTGAAACATTTGGGGGTGGATCATACACTCAAATTGGTATAACAGAGGTAAGTTTTAGTTACTTAGACACACTTGACCCACTTGATGCCGATGCTATGCTGAGATGCTGCCCGATTTTGCTGTAATCTGACTGAAGAATCCAAAACTAGAGAAGAATCGCGGAATAACCGAGGAGGCAAATCTAGGAAGGGGTCTGGACGAGCCTGAGCCGGAGAGAGTAGCAACAATGGCGTTGCAACTAGAAGAGATCCCCTTCCTGTCCTGAACCTGTCTTGAATCTTTGATACGCTGATGTCTAGGTCCTCACACCATTCTAGATAAATATAGTTCTGTGGGATTATGCTCTGTATTTGCTCTCTGTTTGTTCCTGATGGAGAATTTTGGTGTATCTACGTGTATTCTGATTTGACTCACAAAATTATTAACTCAGATAAATCCTTAAAACTCCTACTGAGTCTGTGGTTCTTTCAAATTAAAGGTTAAATGTGTTATTATTTTCTTCCTATTCTAATCTACATCTAGATCTATCAACAAAGTATATTTACATAAGGAGACAGGAATGGTAATGATATAGGTCTCTAAGGTAAATCAAAATTGATGACCAGCGGATATTTACTAGTTCATTGAATGTATGAATGTATATGGGCCCAAACGATAGTTGTGTGTATGTGTATGTGAATAGAGCTGGTTAACTCCGCTGCATCACTAGCGCCAGTATAAGCCACCCTGGCACAATGGTGCAATGGTGCCTCAGTTACATGCAGGATTGTTTTATGCAGGAAGGGACACCTTCCTACAAAACAGCAATCCTTAGAGGCATTTTCCTCTAGGAGAAATACACTCACTGCTCCTCGTTATACCTCACTTGATTTGTAAATCTGGGGCAGAGTCAAATTCCATGGGTGTTGCTTGGGAAAACCCACTGCAACTCCCATGGAACAACTCCCAGGTGCAGAGTAAGGCAACTCAGCGATTTGCGCTCCTTAGCCTCACTCAAGATTTATGAGGCCACCCAAAGCCACGCAGGGTGGTTCTGCTTGGCTTCGTAAATTGGATTGAGAGACCTGTGTCACGCATGTACCACTTTACATGGTGCACACCTGACCCAGGACTCTCATAAATACGTCCCTAAGGGTATTAAAAAAGGTGTGAGATGGCACAGGATAGAGACATTGCTGGGTCTGTGATCTGTGCCTATGTTGTTAGCCAATCTCCTATCTGAAATGTTTCATGGAAAATGGAAACATCTGTAAAGTGCCATGGGTTTACAAATGTGAAGAGCACATTAGAAAAGCAATTAGTAAAGGAGGTTTACTCAAGTCAATCAGTGGAGAGGGTTACCGGAAGTCCCCCTCTACGTATGGGTTCTTTGTGTTCATTTGATGTTACAGACATGAACTTTTGCAGACCCTAATCAGCCTGTGCCAGCATTAAAAACAGTTAATGGCTATCCACATTGCATTAACTAGCACACACAAGAACGGGTTTTGCACAGGACCACCTTTCTACGAACTGCAACAAAACCAGATATCACGTGTTTCAAAAGCAGAAACGTATTCACATTCTAGAATTACATAGAATAATGCATTCACATCCCATCTGGGACGTTTTAAGGACGTTTTAAACGTCCTTGTGGAACAGAGATTTTATCAAGTAGTGAGCCTCTGGCCATGGGCTTAGTATATCACAGAGTTCCTCACCAATATATGTTATTTTATTATGTTATTATATATTACGTTGTTAAGTTGTGCTATTCTAAGTTATGCTCTTCTGTGTTGTGTTATGTTGTTTGTCCAGCTCACATGTGTCGTTACTAAGGCCTTGAAGCACTATAGGATGTGCCATTCCGTCTGGATCACTATATGACCTTTGTAATCTTCAGCTGGGCTACATTATCCATTGGTCTATAAGCACTGTGCTGGGATGTATGTGCTAGCATTGTTGCATCACTATGTGACATAAAGGAAAAGCGCAGACAGGCGCAGTAGTTCATCAGGCTCAGTCACCTGCTTCTGGCACAAGGCTGCTCAATCTTTGTAAAAAGCAAGAATTGCAGGGAAGCTACAGACCAGTCGTCACTGCTGAGCAACGTCCTACGTGCACAGGGTATTGATCGATTATTCTAATGGCAAGATTGCAGAGTGTGCAGCGCACGGAGTCCGACACCGTGGTAGCCTTTGTGATCATTTAATCCAATTAAATCCACTTTGCTTAAAGCTCCAAGTAACAGTGGAGGAGAGCGCGTCTTACAGGATGGGAACTTAATGCACCACCCCTGGCACCAATCTCCGAAGCACTTATGAGATGCATTAGCCAGACCCCTTCATGCAGGGTGGGTCGTTTCTGCAGCCGCCGACGAAAGCAGTGCTTGATGGACGCGTGGGAGTGGATTTTACTGGTCTTTGTTTGTCAACTACATTAAATGCTCATGTTTGTAGGATATATCTCAGCTGTATCGCATGTTTTTTATCGTACAACATTAATATTGCATCTGGAGAACTGTAAATCCTGATCCCATCTGAGATACTGTAGGAGTGCATCATAAGCATGAGTGTTCAGCACTCGAATATATTCTGTGTGATTAATGTTACTAAGGAGAGTGAAGTATTGCATATTTAAAGTATTCCAGATGAAGTATTTGTGTATGGAACATAATTATTAGAGGTACATGTAACATTTGTATATTAATGTGACAGGAGAAGTTAACAAACCGTGTCCCATTGTGAGGTTATTAACTTAGAATGTGTAGGTGTAATGAACATTTTCACATTTATATGTGTAACAGGAACTATTTTCATGTAGGTGCATTTAAAATTGCTCCTAGGGTGAGCTGCGATGCCTGATCACAGCGGAGCAGGTTTTTTGGAGTGATTCAGTGACTGTGTATTTTTCAGTGTGAAGTGATGATTAAAATTGGCTTGATATTCCCTCTCACTAATAGTGAATTTATTCGTGGGATTCTCATTAAATATTAAAAAGCGAGTGGTGGATAAATGTTGGATTGTTAATTGGTCCCACCTACCCCAGGTGTGGTCTACATGTTTCAGCCACCTTTGGCAAGAATGTGACTGCAGGGGCTGTAGGAGGTGTAACAGAGGGTTAAGCACCTTGATGAAAGAGTGACTAAAGACCTCACCTCCCCTCGCAGTATCCCAGGTGAGAAGCGAACAAAATAACGATAAAAAGTGGTATTGTCATCAAAATCATCGAAGGGTTCTGTAGGTACCCTCTACAGATACGCCTTTCTTGCATGCCTTAATAAGCGTGCAAGCACTTTGAATTTGGTCCTGAAGAAAGTCGTGTTGACCTAGATGGGCAGAAAAAGGTGGCTGAAACCACACCTAGGATATGTGGGACCAATTAACTATCCCCCATTCATCCGCCACTCGCTTTTTAATACTGACCGAGAATTCCACAAATAAATTCACTATTAGTGAGAGGGAATCCCGAGCCAATTTTAATCATCACTTCACACAGACCCATAGGCAGTCACTGATTCACTAAAAATAAAGCTTTCCACTGTAATCAGGTGTCGCAGGACACCCTGGGAGCATTTGGCTACCGGAGTGGGAACCCAATGATGAAGCATGTCACCTACTAGGTAGGTGAGTGAGGATTCTTTAAAAACACCATGTGGGTTCCAAGTCTCTGATATACTAAAGAGATTGAAGGAGAAGTTTTTTAGAATAAAGGTGAATATAAAGTAGGAGACTATGTTCCAATTTGGTGTATTGCACTATTTGGCTGGAAAGGTGAACGTGTCAACACTTCTCCCTTTCCCCTTGTTTATACGGTGCACTTACAATGACATCTTCATAATTCTTTACAATTTATTCAAATATTAAGAAGTTGCATTTATTGTGTGTGGAGAAATGTGCACGTATTCTGTAACCTAGTGCACCATTAAGGCTGACTAGAGTGAACCTCGAGAAACCAGTTCAGTTCATGTTAACGTTTAGAGTCTAAAATGTAATGTGTATTAAACCTTCAATGCAGAATGCATCTTCTTGTATTTTGTTTCCACTGTAGATACGAATAAAGCCTCATTAGTAAGCACCGAAGGGTTTTGTTTTCATTAGATTGCAAGGTATGAGAAGACGAAGTTGGCAAGGAGAAGCGCAGTAACAAGCAAGGAGTAAGTCTGGGCGGTGAACTCTGCTTCGCTCGCGAAGTTTGCGAAGTTTTCCGCACTCCGTGTTACGGATCAGAGTTTTTTCCTCGCTCGCGTTCGTCAATGTCAAGTTGGCGAGCGCAAGCGAGGAAAATCCACCCCCCGGAGAGATTTTTCCTTGTTCACGATCGTCAACATCAAGTTGGCGAGCACCTTCCGGTGGGATTTCTCAATGGGGGCGATCAGATTTCTCATTCCAAGTGGTCACATAGGCTTGCGACCCCTCGCGTTGAGAAACCGCCTGCTTGCGTTGAGAAAGCTGCGCTCGAGTAAAAATTTACTTGAGCGGCAATAAAAAAGAAGCAGTTCACGATGATTGCACAGTGCAGACAAGCACCTGGCAATGAGAATCATAGCAAACTGCATTTATCTAAAGAAACTCTGCCGCTCGCGGTGCTCCGTCTAGTGTGGCAGAGTTTTTTGTATGCTTACTCTGCAAACTCCGCCCAGGGTTAGCAAGGAGGTGAGTTCACAATGAAGAGGAATGAAATCACCAAGAACAAGCGAAGTTACAACTTATCAATGTGGGAAAGGTGGTGGAAGTATCCAGTTGTGCCGGAGCTATGAAAATTCACTAGGAAGGGTCACATGGGATTATCTACCCTGAATGTAATATATATTTTATGTTGAACTTAGTGACGGACAGGGAGAGTCATTTTAGGATTTCAGAGAGCAGATCTACGCTTCTGCTTGTGCGGCTTTATGCTACCTGACCCATGGTTGCAGTGCCTTCTACTGAAGACTCTGACAGCTGATACCTTTCTGATTTCACCTTTACCAAATGCTTCTAAGCTTAGGGTTGCCCCTTTTAGAGTAGTGTAGGTAAAGATAACTTTCTCATGCTTACTTTGGAAAATCATCTGATTCAATTAAATACTCAATTCTTTTTCCTGCTCATCTGTGTCATCATCATAGAGTTAGCTGTCTGCTTTGTATTATATAGGATCAATCTCTTCAGGAGATTTGGATTTATCGTGGTACTTCTGTATTTCTATAGGATCATGTTGAGATTGGCCTCTATTGATTTGTTTCTAAATTTATAATTAAACCCTGCAAAACTCAGATTAAGTTGTCATTTGGGCTATTGTGTGGCCACATTGGTTACACTGTATTGAGATGTTAACAAGTGATAGCTTTCTCCCTTTACCTCTTATGCTGCTACAAAGGTCATCAATCTGGAGTTAAATGATTGAGTGGGATCGAGCTCCATCAGCTGGTAGCATTATCGGACATTTAGCTCTTCAAAGTAAAGTGAGTTAGAACCTAACCTAGAATTGTCTAGACCACAACCACATGGGCACCAGCCCCGAATCCAGGATCGAGACGTGGAGAATATATGGAGTTCCAGCGGTGTGCATTGAAACAGCGATGGTGGAGGAGTGAGTATCAGTAGGGATGTGTGTATGATGATTATGCTTAGCTTGCAGTACAATATTGATTGTGTGATGTATGGTGGAGATGTTGTGAAAATCGTGTGAATGAGCTGTTAAGTTGTCGAAGTTGAAGAAGTTGTTGTTGGGTTCGACGTGACCTAAGATCCGGGGATATATAATAAAGGTGAAGAAGACACCATGTTGTAATTGTCTGCTAGGGTTTTGTGGGGTTTTTCGGGAGACATCGCTGACGGCCCAAATGAGAGAGGGAACGTTTGTATGCAAGATTGAGTTGTAATTGATGTTGTGAACCTTTTGCCCAGAAGGGACACTATATTGATTTAAGTGATTCCCCGTTGGTCGAGGTTTCATTTGTGAATGTGTGTTCTTTGAGTGATTGATTCTATTGATTATTTTAGTGGAGCAGAACATTGTTAGTTATTGTTTTAGTATAAACAGAAGTGAATGAGAGAGAGAGTGTGGTAAAGATTGTGAAGGAGGTTGAACTGCTGCCAGGAATAAAAGTGACTTCAGAGTGCATCGTGCTGGGATAAGTCGTTGGTGTAACATCACGCTGTGATTGATTGAAATTGTCCTTTGGATGCTGAGCTGTTATTGGTGATCACATCGCAGTGGAACTTGAAACTTGATTAATTTGAATTTGAGTTGAAATTGTTGAAATGGAAGATTGAAAAATGAGATGTTTTAAAGCCATAAGAGATATGATACGAGAAGATGTAGGTGTGCTTACTAGAAATGGCAAGGAAGCACCACCGGAGGATAGGCCAGCTCATTATATGGTGACGAACATAGGGCTCCATACGGTTATTTGGCTTAAGAATTGGCACAAGATCACAGAGGAAGAAGGTGCATAAATGTTTCCACGCAACTGTACTTTCAATTTGAGAATAATTGACCATTTGAGAGGGATATTGTTTGCAATGAAACCATTACCTAGACCTACAAAGATTGAAGCGCTTAATGCATGAGAATGTGCAGCACATGTTAAACAAAGGGACAAATATCAAGGCAGGATGAAGAAAGTGATGCGTGCATACACAGACGCGAGATGGGATGACCAACAGCAGAATTGGAGAGTAGACATGATTGATGGAGCAAGGTTATACCTTGTCATAACAAGTGAGGGAAATGATGCTGATAGAAGGAGAAAGGAAAAGAAAAAGGAGTGAGAAGGGCATGCAGACAGTGACAGTGATGTAAGTGACAGCCTTTTGAATAGACTGTTAGCTGAACGTCCACCCCCTTATAGTCAAACACACATGGGAATTGGGGGAAATATGAGTCTTAGTGGTAGTGCTGGAAGTACTACAGCTCTGGTTGTTTCTAGTCCTGGTGTTGTTGGGGTTATATAAACTGACATGACACAGACTATAGCAGGAGGAAATATGGAATCATGTGTCCCAGGTTCTTCAGAAAACTGTAGCACTAATTTGGTTTTGAGACATTCAAATTACTTTACAGTACAGGTTACTATTAGGCCTATAGTCTCTTTGTATGATCCTAGTCGTGCAGTGAACAAAAGTCAAAGAGTGCATGCTTCTACAGAAGAGAAGGCACCAGAAAAGGTGCAGGTAACCAGAGATTACAATTTGCCCCATTGGTTCCAACGAATTCAAGTTCACCGTGTACAGCTAGTGCAGACCCCCTCTGTAGTACAGAATGGATTCAGGCCTGTAAGATCTTTTCCTGGACTGGCAGGCATGGATTCCCCTAGATGAGAAAATCTCCCAAATGTACAAAATAGTATGCCCCAAGACAGCATCACACAAAAAAGGACTTCTGAGACACCTGTTTCATGTCCAAAATTTAAAACAATGGTTGAAGGAGCATAATAATGATTCAAATGGAAAACAGAGTGCAGAGGTGTGTCAGGGAACTTTAAAATGTGCTGTAAAGGTAGATTTCATTGCCATGGTTAAATTGAAACTGAATTGGTTAAAATAATAACTGGGAACTTGGAGCTTAATCAAATAGATACCTTTATCGAGAATGGAAAGTTATTCATAACTAAATATGTCACTAGGAGAGCGAGACAGGCTCATGAGAAATTATCTGATTTTGATCAGAGGTCTTGGTATAGAACGAACAAAGGCTTACAGAAAACCCATATACTTGCATTTAGCGATCAGAACATATAGAATCTAAGGTTAGCAGGATTGAAGACCCACATTTGAGAGTTAATTCTGAACAATCGAGTTTGGAGTACAAATAGAAAGAAAGAGGGGTGAAAAGAAAGGGTTTCAAAAGAACAACTGGAGAACCTTCTCCTTTGGGAGAGACAGCAATGAGTGTCAAAGCTATCCCCTTGCGGGCAGTACAGAGTAGAGGTTATGTGCATGTACCTTGAAGAAGAGGTGAACTTGCCGCTTTTGCCAATCATTTCTTGAGGATGAAACAAAAAACTGCATAGTGGTACAAACAGGTTGATCGATCAGTGAAGATTTCAATGATGTTGTGGATCGATCAGAATATGTTGGTTGAAACTGTAGTCCCCAGTGATTTGTGGTCAGCATGTAAAATAGCTATAGAATGACCAGAAGGTGAACCTGAGAGAGAGCCAGTGACACGTGGTCCATCACCTTTAGTGATGAAGAAATGCGAGCAGGTGATTATGTGGTTGAAAGTTAAAGTGCCACTGCAGGATGTTGCTTGGGTAAAGATTGAGAGGACAGCTCAAGAACCTAAGGAGAAGATTCATGCATTTTAAGAAAGGTTGTTGCAGGCTTTCAAACAGTATAGTGGGATTGGCACTCTAGAACCCAAGGATATGGGACAGTATGTGTCCCGATTTGTGACTGGGCTGAGACCAGAAATTAGTATGATGATACAACACCATTTGATTTGTTGGCAGAATGAAATTCGATGAAATTCTGCTTTACGCAAAGTATTGTTGTGACAAAATTGAGATGCAGCACAAAAAGTTGAAGGAGAAGTTGATGGTAGCACAGATGAGAGCTGCTCAAAGGGGTCAGGGACAGCCTTAATAGTGCCCCTATGCAAGGAGTCTACCAGTCTGGGACTCCGATGCAGCAAGGTGAAAGATTTCAGGGACAAGGAAGGGGAAGAGGTGTTGCTATAGATCACAAGGCTGGAGTTGATGTTGCCAATTTAAAGAAGTCAAACACATGTCACTATTGCAATACTTTGGGGCAGTAGAAGCATGAAAGTCGCTTTAATCCTGCAAGTCAGGAACAGAATGGTTTAATCATCCCTGGGGTTATGTTATGCAATCCCAGAATGCGCCCAGATTGAGATTTCAAAATTCCGCTGGTTCCCAAGTTCCTATGATGCAAGTATCACAGCCCCTGATGCCACAGCAAGCTGTAAATAGAGCCAGGTTTAAAACTAACACAGACCTGAATGAAAACCAGAATGTGTCCCATCATATTGGTCCATATCAACAGTTTCCCCTATTTGACATAGCTAATGAGTACAGCTCCGATCAGTCCTTATGACGGTGCCTAAGGAGAGAGGAAGACTGTACTCTTGGCTCAGTCTTAAAGGTAGACCAGCGTGGACCATACGTTGATGCTGATGTCGATGGCACAATGTTATTTTCCTGATTGACACTGGTGCTACCCGCTCTACTGTGAGAACGGGCAGAGGTTCCAAACCTACCCCTCTCTGGAAAAACAATCCAAGTTGTAGGAGTTGCAAGTAAATGATTTTCAAACCCCCTTATTGAAGATGTGCCTGTGAAGATAGGGACATTTGAAGACAATCATCAATTTGTGGTGTGCAATTCTAGTCCTGTGTGCCTGTTAGGAGATGATTTGCTGTGCAAGTTAAATTGCACTATCTATTGCACACCGAAGGTCATTGAGCTTCAGACAAACGATGAGAACATTGTCTTTAAACTAGCAAGTCAGAACTTATGCATCTCAATGCTCCCCATGTTGACAGTGGAAGACTTACTGTTGGACCTCAGAGATACAGTGAGAGATTTAGTTTGGGATTTTTCTGGAAAGGGCCTAGAAGTTGAGCCGATTCATATCTAAGTTAAGCAAAATGCAGAATATCCGAGAATGCCACATTATAACATAATGCCCAAGACATTCCCTGGAATTACACCTGTGATTACGACTGTGATTGAGCAAAGCATTTTGAAGGAGATCCTGGGGAGTCAATGTAACTCACACATTTTGGGCTTGCAGAAGTCGAGCGGTAAGTACGCATAGTACAGGATCTCAGGAAAATAAATAACATAGTGGTTCCTTGTTTTCACGTGGCACCAAATCCATCTGTGATATTGTTTCAGATTCCATGTGAGGCTCAAAGGTTCAATGTTATTAATCTTTGTCAAGCCTTCTTTTCTGTTCCCTTCAATGAGGCAAGCCAATTCTTGCTTGCTTTTTGGCTGGGGAATCATGATTTAACACGGTGCTGTGTCCCACAAGGGAATATGTAGAGTCCTTTTATTTTCAACCAGCTCTTGTAGAAGAATCTGGAGTCCCTGATCATGCCCTGTAATTCTGTCCTGGTCTAGTACATCAATGACCTTCTGGTTGCATTGAATACTCGAGATGCCTGTAAAAGTGATACAATTGCACTACTGAACCATTTGGCTGAGAATGGACATAAAGTGTCCCCAAGCAAGTTGCAGGACTGTGTGACAGAATTCCTCCACCTAGGACATCACATTGTGAAAGGTGGGAGAAAAGTGTCACAAGAAAAAATCATAGCAATCATGCAAATGAGACTGCCTTGCACGCAGAAAGAAGTCAGGATGTTTCTGGGAATGGCGGGCAACTGTCACCAGTAGATACCCAACTTTTCCCTAATGGTCAAGCCTCTACAGAGGTTGACACACACAAAGATGTGGGAGCTCCTGTGCCCTGGAACAATGATTTCTTTAACGCATTCCTGGAGCTAAGAGAAAGCCTTTGTTGTGCTCCTACATTAGGAATGCCAGATTTCAACAAAGCATTTTCGCTCTTTTGTAGTGACCGAGAAGGTTGTGCACTCTCAGTATTGACACAAAATTATGGAAGTGGCAATAGAACAATTGCCTATTTTCCAGCTACTCTAGATCCAGTAGCATTTGTATTGTCTGGATGTCTTAAATCCATTGCTGCAACAGCTGTCAGCATAGAGAGATGCAAAAGCATCGTAATGGGTCACCCTTTAATTGTCTACGTTCCCCACTGAGTTGAGATATTGTTGACTCAAACTCATACTCAGCACTTAACCAATAGTAGGCTCACGAGGTATGAACAGACAATTTTAGCAGCTGGGAATGTTACCCTGAAAAGTTGTTCGGTCCTGAACACAGCTACGTTTCTTCCTTTACCTGATTGTGATGCGGGTCGAAATAGAGATTGACTGTCTTGATGTCACTGAACAATGCACCAAGCCCCATCCCGACATTTCTGACGAGCCATTGCCTAAATCTGATTACACCCTGTTTGTGGATGGTTCTTGTCTCAGGGACAATGAGGGAAAAATGAAAGCTGCTATGCTGTCTGTACGGTTACAGGAGTGGCGGAAGTTGCTTGCTTCAAGGAGTATTCTCCGCTCTGGTGGCGGATTTGATTTCCCTTACCACAGCATGCTAAGTTTCAGACCAGCTAAAAGTGACAATATTCACTCATAGTCAGTATGGGTTCAGTGTAGCTCATGACTTTGGACAGTTATGGTCTCTGAGCGGATTTATGACCTTTTCAGGATCCCTGATCCGCAATGGAGAAAACGTGAGGAAACTGTTAGAAGCCCTTTAGATGCCAGCACAATTTCTGTCGTTAAGTGCTCTGCTCATTGTGAAGGAAATAATTTAGTGACAATTGGTAATCACTATGCTGATGAAGTTGCATGTTACTATGCACTAAACGTTTGTACTTTTAATGGTAAATACACAAATGCGGGAACAGATGAAATTAATTTCAGCCTTTTGATTACAATTGCTGACACATGGGAGGAAGTGAAGTGGTTGCATGAGGAAGTTACTGAGGAGGAACAGCAAGGTTGGATTAGAGCAGGATGTGCAAAATTAGATGATGACATTTGGGTTTCAGGAGATGGAAGATCAATAGTAACCCTGGGCGTAGTTCGCGAAGTAGCGCTACGCGTAGCTACATAAAGTGCACTTCGCACTACGCTAGCTACGCGTAGCACTTCACGAACTGCGTTGTACCCTGTTCGCACTGTGCAAGATGTTGTTTTCAATGATTGCACAGTACGGACAAGCAACCGGCACTGTGCAATCATTGAAAACGGCATCTTGCACAGTGCGAGCTGTAGTTTTCTGCTGCTCGAGTAGATTTTTACTCGAGCGGCAGCTTTCTCAACGTGGACTGGTAGTTTCTCATCGCGAGCGGTCGCGACCACTCGCAATTAGAAACCTGACCTCCCCACGTTGAGAATCTCGCCGGGAGGTTTATTTTCCACGCTCGCGATCGCCAACTTAATGTTGCTGATCGTGAACGAGGAAAAAGTCTCGCTGGGATGTCATTTTGCTTGCTCGCGGTCACCAACTTGACGTTGAGGACCGCGAGCAAGCAAAAAATGACCGCTGCACTACGCAACGCTACGCTATGCGTGTTTGCACTGTGCTACGTGCAATTCGCGTAGTGCGAAGTAGCGCAAACTTCGCAAACTACGCGAGCGTAGCGTAGTGCTTTGCCCAGGCTTAATCAATAGTGCCTAATAGTTTTTTGCCACCGTTGACGAGGTACTCCCATAGGTCGATGCATGTAGGAAGAGATGCAATTGGGAGGTTGTTTTAGACAGACTTGGTTTAACCCAAAAATTTGAGCGATGACTTAGACATTGTGTTATTGTCTGATTTGTCAGTAAATGAATGTGGGAAAACAGACTGCTGCCACACTGAGTCACATAGGGAGATCTGGAGGTCCTTTCAACAGGATGCAGCTGGATTTCGTTGAGATGCCATAATGCAATGGATTGAGGTACATTTTAGTAGTGGCATGCATCTTTTCACGTTAGGTGGAAGCCTGCCCGACTAGGAGATGTGATAGCCTCACTGTAGCTAAGCTTTTATTGAGGAAACTCATTCCAAGGTTTGTATTTCCAACCTCTTTGGAGTCAGACCGAGGAACTCATTTTAATAGTGAGGTCCTGGGAATGCTATCTGCAGCATTATAAGTGGAGCAGAGATCACATTGCAGTTGTCGGCCAGAAGCTTCAGGTGTTGTGGAACAAGTCAACAGCACTTTGGAATCCATACTTGCTAAAATGTGTGCTTTAACATCTCTGAAATGGCCTGATGCTTTGACTCTGGTGCTGATGAGTTTTCGCAGTGTCCCAGATCGAGGAACAGGACTGTCCCCTCATGAGGTAATCATGGGGAGAGCTATGCGATTGACTGTTGTGCCTGCAAACATGCTTGTAAAAATCACAGAAGATTTGGTGCTCAATTACTGTAAAGGATTGGCTGACTTGGTTCATTCTGTGTCTCACCAGGTTGAGGCGGTGACTGCACCGCCACATCAGGAGCAGTGCCGTGACCTTAGTCCCAGTGACTGGGTCGTGGTGAATAAACATATGAGGAAGAACTGTCTTGAGCCTCGTTGAAGTGGTCCAAACCAGGTGATTTTGGTCACTACATCTGCTGTGAAGAGTGGTGTCTTACTAATTGGGTGCATGGTTCCTACATTCGAAGAGTGTCGTGTTCCCTTGAATGTTAAACAGTACCTCTCCCAGAAGAGACAACAGCAGTGGTCTAAAGGCCACGGGAAGAAGTCAGCCAAGCTGTAGGCAACCAGACAGAGCTTGAGGCAGCGCTTGAATGATCTAAAGGGGGTCTCTACGAATCTGAAGATTAATCTGAATTCGAAGAAGCTGATGCTGATGCTGTGCTGGTGAACGAGTCAGAATCTGACCCAAAGAAGGAACTAGTGCTGTTGGATCATGAGTCTGTGGTGGAAGAAAGCTGGCCAAAGAATAAAGAGAGGAGAAGGTTGTAACTTTTGCACCCATATTTGAGGCATCAGGTGAATCAGAGCTGGGTGGAAGTGAAAGTCAAGGATCAAATCTCAGAAGATCCAAAAGATCAAGGGTGCCCTGTTGGAGGTACTTTTCTCCTGAGTGGACTTATCTCACTACTAATGACAACGGGAGTGACTTCTGGATAGAATAATAGTGGAAATTCTTCTTAAACTTTCAGAACATGATTTGAACTATCTCTTTGCATTTGTTCTTCCTTACCCAACAAGACTGATCACTTTGAAGAACTTAGTGCTGAATGAGACAGAATTTCCCTATCTGAATCCAGGCGAGTCGCCTGTGCATGTTGATGGACTGAGAATAGTGATCTTAGAGATGCTGTTTAATGAAATTGGTCATTAATCAAAAAGGAGGGAATCAAATTGGGGCTTTTGGTTAGGTCCAGCATACGTGCCCAGGTATGAAACAAGACAGGGTATGCAGTTCCTCAGTGGGTCACCATGGAGGTAAGTAGAGAGAGGCACAAAGTGACAACCACTAGTCGGAAGATATAGTCCTAAAAGTGGTTGGGTAGGAGGGGAATGCCTCCTTTCAGAACTAAGGCCCTCACACATCCAGCCAGCTAGGTGTCATGCTTCATCTTTGGGTCTGCTCCTCGTCGGGTCGCCGCTGCAATACCCGACGGGCACCCAATAAGGGGCTCTTTGGCGGAGATCTTTAGTTCCTTGCCGTATGGTGAGGTGTGGGTGAGGGGCCTAGGCTAGTGTAGATGTGGTGTGAGGAATGTGAGAATTAAAACAGGTTGGGTAGTCCAATAAACTATTTAATGAAATGGCTCCCACCTGATAAAAATAGAACAAGAGTGGCGGCTTATATCTGAAGTAATGGTTCAAGATCCTAGTGCTCTACTCTAAAAACGGTCAACATGTTTCTTGCCTAAACATCCAAGTGATCGGGCGGCAATTCATCAGGACCATGTGCAAACTATTTACACACAGTGGTAGTTGCTGGAAAAACCTACCTGCCACATATTAATAGGTACAGTACCTAAACAAGGTTGAGGGTAATCCTAAGGCTCTAGTAGCCATGCCTCAACAGTGTCCTGCAGGGCTGTGAGTCTTCTAGGTGTAATAACCTTAACCATGCGTCACTGCGCTGGATGACCTATCCCTACCGCCGGAACCGGGTGGTTATGAAATTGGTCCTCACATTATTAGAGATGGTAAATTAACTTTATTGAGTGCTTAAAAGATGAATACCTAGGTCCCAGTGGAAGAAGAATAAAATTAGGGTTCACATTCAGAAGAACACTGAGTAGGGTTGGGGAGGCTTCACAAAGATTTTAATATTTTGTGTTAAAAGTGAGCGCAAATAAAGACTGTTTTGCAATTTACACAGGTGGAGACCTGCAGAGAAATTCTGTTGCTGCTATGTCACTGCCCACTTGGTCTGAATCTAAGTAGTATGAAAATTATTAATAATAGTCATAGACATAGGTACGTAATAGGCACAGTGCTAACAATTTTAGTGTTAGGCTTGATAGTGCTCATTGTAGGATTAAGTTTTAGTTCAACAAAGGTCAAAGAAAAGAAACACATGTCTGTACAGAAAGCATCACACAAAGTAGGTGGAGGGTTATATTCATTAGAAGGGCAGAATTTACATACTGATTTATCTAGAGAAGACTGCTCATTAAATGCTTACACTAATCAGCTTTATGAGTACGTCAGTACAATGGAAGCAAGGGACTGTTACGTTTGCATGCAGTTGCCTTTTTCAGTGGCTGAGGAAATTACATACTATCACACGCCATTGACATATGGCATTACATGAGGCTTACCTTTTGAGTATTTTCTATGGTCAGGGTCATTTCCAGTATTACTATTGTAATTATGATTTGGTCTTTTCAGAAGTCCAACATTAGAAGTGACATGCTTAGACTGCAGAAGCTGTTAGTAGATATTTTGCCCTGATTAAAACAGTACACACTGCTAATGCCCATAGGAATATCTTGACATGTGTCCTTACTGACATTGAAGAGAAATTTCTAGAGCAGGTGGAGGATAGATAG
This sequence comes from Triturus cristatus, assembly GCF_964204655.1. NCBI lineage: Eukaryota > Metazoa > Chordata > Amphibia > Caudata > Salamandridae > Triturus > Triturus cristatus. The sequence continues at coordinate 887,839,905 of NC_140583.1, forward strand.
GATAGACATAGAGCAGGAATAACTAATGCAGCTAAAGGAGTACGTAATGTGAGTTGGTCACAGGAAGTGGTAGATCATCAAGCTGCAGGGAACACTAGAGCATTGACATTAGATTGGCAACACCAAGGGAAATTGTGCATACACAATAATAAGAATGAATACCATACTATTCATGTAGGGGAAAGTAAGTATAATCATACTTTTGAGGTTCGAGGATCTTGGAAGCTGTTTGGATGGAACAGACCCTGAGATTCCTGGAGTCAATTTCATTTGTGGAAAGAATGCTTATTTTAAGTTGCCGAACAAATTGTATGGTGCATGTTATGTAAGAGTAGTGTTTCTGAAGATCTATCATGTGGGGAATTTTGATCATCTTGTTTGGGAGGAGAAATCTAGATCCAAACAAGGTGCCACTGCTGGAGAGATAGTAGGAGATATTTTTGATGCAATAATTCCAGGTGTATGGGTGATATTGAATGACATTAGGATTTGAAAACTTATCACTGTAGCTGGAGCTTGATTGCTAATAAACACTGAAATGGTTGCTATTAGAGCTATGGTTTTTTGCAGAACCGTCTTGCATCAGACATTCTGCTCGCAAAAGAGGACAGAGTCTGAGGGATGCTAAAATTCCAACAGTGTTGCACTTACGCCCTGACAAAAGTAAGGACCTACAGAAGTTCATAAAGAATATTACTGATTTACATTATGAAGTAAGTGGATTGGTAGCAGAATGTGTTTGGGATTCAGAAGGACAGGGATTTAGTGCTGTAGGTCCATGGTTTGCAGATTTGGGAAGTGGTATAGTGGGTTCCATTTAGAGACTATTGTTGATTAACACAACACTCTCGACCCTCTCAGGGATCACAGTAACATTACATATCCTTTCGCTCTCTGACTTGTACTTGTGCACAATAAGATGAAAAAAGAGAGACAAAGAAAGTTTAGAATATTTATTAAACTATCGTGCTCTGAAATGCAATATACATGTCACAATTAGAATACAAATGTATAATAAAAACACTGTTAGCATGGTCAATGCCTGGGCGGTGAACTTCGCTCCGTTCGCGGAGTTTTCTGCACTCCGCACTCCACGGAGCTCACGGAGTGCAGAAAACTCTGCTTCACGATGTGCGGCGGAGTTTTTTCCCTGCTCCCGATCGCGTACGGTAAGTTCGTGATCGCGAACGGTAAGTTCGCGAGCACAAGCAGCCGCTCGGGTATAATTTCTACCCGAGTGGCAGGAATACCAGCACAAACTGCAGTGCGCACTGCACTCCGCCACTCGCGGAACTTCGCTGAGTTTTTTTGTAACTTTGCGGAGTTCCATGCAGCAAAACTCCGCGAACTACGCCCAGGCCTAATAATCCATATACCATGAAAAGGCCCTAGAGTCATGGTGTGACCTCCTTGCTCCCGTATCTGGCCTTACATTTCTTTTAGAACTTCTGGACTCAGTCTCCAAGTTCTGGAATGGTTACCACAACATATTCTCTATATTGTGGTAGGGCAATCAGCATCTGCACATCCACTTTGAATGGGCAAGTCAATGTCTATCTGAACCCCAAATGTTCAGATATCTCTAACCTTTTACCTGTGCTAACCCCTTCATGCCCACCGAGCACTTTTTCAAATGGCAATTTCTTGAAAATAGCTGAACGGATTTACGCCAAATAACAAAGAGCACGCTTTCTGAGTAAAGTTCTAACTTTTTGCCAAATTTGGGGTAATTCTGTACCACTGTGTTTTTTCTGCAACTTTTCTTGACCCCTACTTGGCCTATCGGTGCAAAGCTCTCTATCAAGGAGCCAAAGTAAGTGAACTTTTAATTTAAGTGAACTACCCCTTCTATTACCTTCAGCAAGTCCCACACAGTGGGTTTGCTAAGAGGTTTTGGTGGCCATGCCCCCTTTCTCCACCACTCTGCAAACAAGCCTCCTGGTGCACTACTAGTTGGGGAGTGAAGTCTTCTTGGCTCCTGAGGGTTCCAGGGGGCCAACTAGCCCTCCTGTTACCTCTACTAAGACCCACACAGGTAGCTTGCTGAAAAGTCATCAGAGGCCATGCCTCCTTTGTCCACCACTCTGCAAACGCACCTCCTGGTGCACTACTCATTGGGGGAAGAAGTCCACCTTAGCCCTGAGGCCATCAGGAGGCAGGCCTTTATAATTATTTTTTATTATTCAAAGGGAGGGGGGCCGAGTAGCCCCCCTCACTGGGCCGATTTTGCCACTGGGGCCCCATCCCACATTGATTTGGCACAGAGGGAACTGATGACAGATCACTCTGTGTCAAAGCAATTGTGCTCGGTTTCAACAAGCAAGTGCATTTTGTATGTTCACGCTTGTTGAAAGCGAGCGGAGTTTGCTATGGCTTGGCGGCAGCAGTGAGGCTGCCACCAAGCCATAGCAAACAGCAATGTCTCAGAGTGTGCACCCTGGGACATTTCAGGGGCAGGCCCTGGGGAGCAGCAGCCCCATGGCCACCTATGGCTCCATTAGGTGGGCTGCGCGGCCCTCCTCCCATCTCTGTATAGCCTCAGGGCCTGCCCGTGTACATGATTAAAAGTGCCCCGGGGAGGTGGCGTTCCCTGGGCCTTTGGTAAGCCCGAGGAGGGGGGACCATGCCACCATATCTGGGGGGTCCTATCCTGCCCCCTTTTCTTCTGGGACTCAGTTTCAAGACAAGTCCAAAAGATGGCTGCCAACAATTCCTGGTTGATGTGTTGACAGCCAATCAAATTCCAGTAGGATTTGTGAGACCATTGCAAGGACTCACGTCCCCAAATGTCTATATTTTCTAAAGATAGATATCTCGAAAACTACTGTATGGATTTTCTCGAAATCACAAAAAGCATGCTCAACCAACAACCAGTTTACTGCCAAAGTTGGTGTAATTCCATTCAGCAGTTCAGGCTGTAGTCGTGTTAAAAAAATGAAAAATCCTTAACATGGGGAACACATGTTTTGGGGCCCCCCTTTTTTCCACTTGATGGATCACCCCAAAGCTTTCAACACAGCAGCTGAACTGAAAAGGAGAAATTTTCATAGAGAAGAAGCAATATGCTTAGCACCCATTCTAAATGCTCCATACTACACCAAGCATTTCATATTACAGACAGATGCCGCTGAACATGCGATAGGAGCAGTCCTATCCCATACCAATGATGATGGCAAAGACCAACCTGCTGCTTTTATAAGCAGGAGGCTTCTCCCCAGACAGCAACATTGGAGTGCTATAAAGAGGGATGCCTTTGCTGTGGTTTGGTCCTTGAAAAAGTTAAGACAATATCTGTTTGTTTCTCACTTTCTTGTCCAAACTGACCACAGATCTCTCGGATGGCTGGCTCATGCAGATGAAAGGAGAATACCTCAAACTGTTAAGGTGGTCCATATCCCTACAGGTAACAGACTTTACAGTGGGACACAGACCTTGGACTTACAATGCCAATTGCAGATGGCCTTTCCAGGTTCTTCAACTTAGAAAATGAAACCTCGATATAATATGGCAACAAGAAACGCATATTCCCTGGGGGAAACTATTAGGGGAGTCGCGATTCATGTAAGGAACTGTATTGGTCCAGCTAAACGGGTCTTGAAAGATAAGTGGGTGAAATGGGCTATTGCACAACTCCCCATAGGATTGACCATCTGTACAATATAAGGATCAAATGAGGATGATCCACAAATGTTTAACCACCTAGAAGTCGAGCTAGCATCATGGCCAGGCCCATTAATAATCTGTGGGGATTTGAACATTCACTATGATACCGGCAACGGTAGAACCCAGAAATACCAGGGGAGAAAACCCCATGTTCATCGAGCCCTCTCGGCTCTGCGGACTAGCTATGACTTGAAGGATGTGTTGGGGGTAAAACATCCTGCCGACCCTGGCTATATATATTTTTCAAATCCTCATAAGAAATGTGTCAGGCTCGATTACTTCTTGGTATCATCCTTTCTGATTACGACCGCAGGGGTAAAGAAATTACCAAAATTATTATGGGACCACAATCCCTTAGTCATGGATTTAGTATTTCAGACTGAAGACCGTCCACAGTCTAAGTGGACGTTTGATAGATCTTTATTGTCTAATGATCAATATCTCGAAAACATTAAACAATGGGCCTCATAATATTACGAGATGAACCGATATAGTACTTTGCGATGTGTAGTTTGGGATAGATTTAAAGCAGGCCTCCGGGAAGAAACAATCAGTTTTGTGGTGAGGGCTATAAAACAAGAGAAGGAAATTAATACTTTGATAACTGAACTGAGGGAATTAGAAGAAGACCACATTAGCGCAATTAGGCAAAAACAAGAAAGGGAAGAATTATTACTGCGACAAAAAATAATGATCACAAAAGCCGAAACAAGTAGCTATTACATCAGGAAGGGGGCAGCTATTTGTCAGGCACACAAAAGTGAGCGATATGAATATGGTGAGACCGTAGGTAAGATACTTGCCCTGCGGACTAAACATAGAGTAGCCAGAAACAACATAACGGAAATTAAAGGTCAAGACGGTATACATCATACAGAAATAAAAGACATTATCAAGACCTTTGAAAAATGTTATCAAGATTTGTATCAGCAGGATAGTCTTGATCCTCTGCTCTTCAATGAAACTGAGTTAGCCCTAGGAAGTTACCGTAGGCTTAGTGAAGAATTGCGACAAGAGGTTGATAAAGAAATCACGATGGAAGAGGTGCTATTAGCCCTGAAATCCATGGCTTTAGGAAAAGCGGCAGGTCCTGATAGAATTCCATTGGAATTATATGAGGCAATTCAAGGGGAAATAGCTCCAATACTCTTAAACCTATTTCTTGGAATACAATATAGCGGAATCCCTTCTGAGTCCTGGCAAGGAGCAGATATTGTGGGCTTTTTTAACAAAAGGGAAACCCGCTGACAATCCTGCATCATACAGACCCATATCCCTCATGAACGGTGACGCCAAACTGTACTCAAAAATCTTTGCAACTTGGTTAGGGGGGATCATAGCCCATCCAGTCTCACCATGGCAACATGGTTTTATACCAACAAGAGGCACAACAGACCATATCAGACGTGCTATAGCCTTGTTTGATATAACTGAGACAACTGGTGAGAAGATGGCTATGATCCTCCTAGATGCCGAGAAGGCATTTGATAGTGTCTCATGGCAGTATCTTTGGGTGACTATGGTAGAAAGAGAATTTGGGCCTGGCTTTTTGATAGCCATACAGTCAATGTATCACAGACCATATGCAAGGCTAAACATAATGGGTCAGGATTCAAATTCCATTGACATTGCAAGAGGCAAAAGATAGGGCTGTCCCTGTTCTCCAATATTATTTGCCCTTTATATCGATATTTTCATAGAACAAATCCTCCAAGATCAGATAATTACATCAGTCAACTGTAATGGGTATGATACAAAGATAATGGCCAATGCCGATGATCTGGCAGTGGTAACCACTGACCCAGAAAACGCAATTAGTCAAATTCAGAAATGGGCCAGCGAATATGGTCGAAACGCTGGTTACCTGCTGAATACAGGGAAAACCCATAACTTATGCAATTCTAAAACCCCCCTGCAACAACCCTCGAAGATTAAATGAGGTAATCTATCTCGGCATTAAGATCAGTAGCAACGTAGAGACCATTTGGAAAATAAATATGCTTCTCATGATTAATACTATCAGCACTAATCTACGTAGTCTAGATAGACTACATTTATCACTTTTAGGACGATGTAATGTACTTAAGATGGTTATGCTCCCTAAGGTCCTACATATGTTTAGGTCTATCCCACTAGAAATTGAAGATTTTTGTTTAAAGAAATTAGATAGCATATTTAGTAATTTTGTTTGGAAATACTCAAAAATTCGACGCTCCCTTAAATTCTTAGCATTACCACAAGATCGAGGAGGATGGCCTGCTCCTAATCTTAGATACTATTACTATGCAACTTTCCTACAGTAAATGGCTTTTGTGATTTCATCAGGCGCCGGTAACAGATAACATGATGTAAACGGGGACCTCCCCCCGATATATGAACCAGCAATAGGAATAAATGCACAGGGAGTACTTCTCCGGCAGATAGAGCCCAGCTACTATAAAAAAACTAAATTTAAGCAAAGGTACGGTATAGCGGTCGGAACATACTTTAAATACAGACAGCTTATCAGTTTTTTTAAATCAAATTAAGGAAGAGGGATTCTCTGTGCGCAGGAATTTATTAATAGAGACTATGTCTCAGCCCCAGATAAAAATCAAAAACATATATAAAATGTTGCTAGCTACGTTTCCTGACGACCTCGACGTAGTAGAAACTAAATGGGCTACCAAAGTAGGAGACCCTGACATTGATTTGTATAATTCACTAGCTTTAGCTAAGGGGACATTCCTCGCAGCCAACCTGAAAGCCCAACACTATTATACGATATAAATGATCTTTAATTTACTCCCGCAAAATTACATCGGTGGGAGAAAAGAGGGGACGATAAATGCCCCCGATGCGATCAAGGGTCTGCAGATACAATCCACATGTTTTATGGCTGCGAAAAATTGAATCCCCTGATAAAACAAATAGAAGAATTTTTTTCAACAGCAGGAGACACTTCAATCAATATAACCCCAACCCTAATGTTGTTCGGATGTGATGAGAAGGCACAATGTGACCATTATAAGAACAAGTTTGTTTTACATTCAGTAGCTGTAACTCGGCTTCTCATTGCTACACATTGGAAAGATGTGGACCCTCCTCAATTTCGGGCTTGGCTGGGTCGCTTGCTGGATATATACCATCTTGAGAAATCACTATATAAATGTAAAGTCCGTGATGCAAGAAGGAGAGGCAGGGCAATCTGGGCTAGTATGAAGAAATGGATCATAAAGCAATCTGTCATGTAAGGAGATAGGTTGAATCATGGGGTATATATTCCTGGTCTTAGATTTTGTGACAGAAAAGAACTGGTCTGTAATCAGTGATTTGTATTTCTCTTCTCCCCCTTTTTTATCTGTATTGTAAATATCTATGAAATATTGAAGAATAAGCTCTTGCGTAATTAGATGTCAGCCATATTTGTATGTAAAATTACTTATGAATGTGTATATTTTTACTTGGTATACTCTCTCCAAAAATAAAGGAAGAAAATGAAGCCTCTCTAGAGAAAGGTTTCATCCTCTTTCATTTGTGGGGGGTTTTGCATGGTTAGCCCCCACTTTTTGCCTGATGCCTGATGTGAGTTCGAACTGTAAGTGTACTGGGTCTCTGCCAACCAGGTTCCCAGTGCCAGATCTTGTTCTAAAACACTGTACAATGATTGGCTCCCCTACAGTACCCCTGTAATTCCCTAGTAAGTGGTATTCCTGGAACCTAGGGCATGGGTACTAAAGAGGGTTTCAGAGGGTTGCAGCACTGGTTGTGTCACTCCAGGGACTCCTCACCGGGGCTATGCACTATGCAATTGAAGGCTGTGTGTCTTGGGGCAGAAAAATATAAAGAGTCAACATGGCACACAGCCCTATGTGCCATGCCACCCATACACTGCATAAAATATAGGTAAGTCACCCCTACTGCAGGCTTTTAGCCCTAAGGCAGGGTGCACTATATCCTATGTGAGGACATATCAGCATAAGCAGATATGCCCCTACAATATCTAGTCTATTCTGAGATTTTGTAAGTGCACAGGGAAGCCATAAAGAGTACATGAGCTGGATACTTGCCATTATGGGTTTTCTAGCTCCATAATGGCTTCACTGATTTCTAAGATGTTTGCTACCAAACATCTTATATTCATAACTCTTCACTGATGCCAGGGTTGGGTTAATTAATACATTCATACAGGCGACACTTTTAAGGGGCCACTGAAAACCTACCAAGCACTGGTGAGGTCCCTGACTTGTTTATGCCAGCATGCCACTACTAGACGTGTTTATGACCTCATGGGGTGGGAGCCAGCTACCTGGGAGGGAAGCTTCAAAGGCCATGCCACCTTTCAAATCCAACCCAGAAGCCTCCAAATAGTGGTGGAAGCAAAGCCGCCTTTCCTGCTCCACTTTTGGATGTAGGAAAGGTGGGGAAATTAGCAAGATTAGGAGGAGTGTTCTCACTTAGCCTGCACCACCCATAGGGCGGGACAGGCGAGGTGAACTCTTCTCCTACAATTCCACCATCTTGGGAGGGTGAAGAAACAACCTATCAGAGCTAGGGTAGTGCCACTTCCCACAGGAAGTGGTCACTAGAGGGTATAGATACCCTAAAGGTAGGCAGTCCATTGGCTACCACCTATTTCCCCTTGTAACGTCCCTAAATTTAGTATTTAGGTGGCACCTCAAGACTCAGTATAAGATTCGACAGAAATGAGAAAACCAGGACAAAAATGACCTGCTGCATGAGAACTGAAGCCCTGCTGCAGAAGAAAAAGGTGGCAAACCCTGCCTGCTGCTCCTAGCACTCGACAATCGCTGCCTGCTGTGTCGCCCTGAACCTGAAAGAACTCCAAGAACTCCTGAGCACCTCCAGCCTTCAAGAAATAACCAAGAAGCTTCCATGAAGGGATGGCATCACTCCCCTGCACAATGTAACAATAACTTCCTAGGCAATGATTATATATGAAGCATTTCTTTGTCGTATGTGTCAAGACAATGTAACAACAAGGTGGTTAAAAAATACAAAATTATGTTTATTTTTCACATCTCAAATATCACAAGGTATTAAAAAAGTCACATTTGTTCAATGTAGACATGCAATGTTACATCATTTGTTACAATAATCTCATTAAAAAACACAATTCTTATACAGATAAAAAGAGGAAAAAACAATCCTGTGGCACAACCTTTAATCTTCGACGCGCGTTTCGGCGTAATGTACGCCTTCGTCAGGAAAAGCCACAAATCCTGAAATTAATAAAAAAGATATACTAGACACCAATTTGTATAATCATGTTTCAATTTTATAATCGGTATATTTAAGTTACATCATTTAACTGACACATAAAAAAAGTTTGTTAAGTAACTTTATGTGCCTACATTTCATATTCCTTATTAAGGAAAAGGAGCATGATCCATAACATGAATGACAAATAAAGAAATAATCGCGAGAGTGAATAAAAGGAAAAGGGGGAAGGATATAGAGAGTGTAAAGGAAATATTGTAAGATAAGAGAGTAGTATTTGCCAAACGTTCCAGTTTAGTTTGTGTGGCACCCAACGTGATTAAGGGTACTTTCTAAAATGCTTATTTTATGCCCTATGGCCGAAAATGAGGAATGCCAGAGGGTTATATTATTAAAATATTCTGATGAAGTTCAAAACCTGTAAATATATAACGGGTTATTATTAAGTTCATTGTTCTTGTGTCCAAAAGAAAAAGGCTTGTTGAATTTAAGTTATGGATACGTTTTATTTTATAGAAGATCCAATCAATGTGTGATGATATTAGTCACTTCTAGAAGTCAGCCGGATATGCTGAAATATATAGGGTGACACTCTGTACATAGGTAAGGATGTATAAATGAAAAGTTTAGAATTATATCATATTTAATTCACTATCGGGTTCACCTTATGGTAAAGATAAATCGAAATGACCTAAAAGTACCTGATTTATAATATGTGTATTTCACTAGTATAAATCCAACAGTGGAGTGCCGCATTGATGGCGGACCTGGGCGGAAGCAATTGTTTTCCCTATTAGAGGAAAAATGGAAGTAAAACATGTGTTGTTTTAAAGCATTTTGATAACAAGGCCTGCAATTTCTATCGAGGACAGAATGGTGACATTATTCTACTATGGATATACTGGCCACACAGATTTCCGTAGCATTGTAAATGAAGGTCTAAGCTCTCTACTTAGATCTTGGAATTGGTGAATATTTACTAAAAGTACCTATATCGTCTTTATATCGGTGTTTTCAAAATAAGTGATGTTATAGAAACCTAATAGGGATAGCATGTCAACCTTTATAGCTATTCAAGCATTGTTTAAAGCGAACTCACTATATAGTGAATTCTAAACTGGGTCCTATATATTTACCTCACCTTAATGATGTGATTCCATGGGTAGGCTTCCTCGGTCTTGCGAGCGACTGGCGTGGAGGTTAGATGACAAAGGATAATCGATACTAATCCGTTGTTTTAACTGGCCTTTAAATATCGAAAATACGCGTGATTGATGTAATTCCGGTGTAGCGTTCATATTACGTGGTGACGTGATGTGGGACGCTAATCTCGATATATGCTACGTGTCGAAGGAATGCGGAAGTTAACTCACGATGTGACCTAATGTGGATAGCGTAGATGTAGTACGCACGTGACTGCATGTCTCCGTAACGTGAACATGATGACACTAGACTGCCAACTCGCTAGTATTTTGCTGAGGTTCAAACTAAAAACAACAGATAGGGGTTATCTCTATTGACTGTTGTATTCCCCTGCACTCCACATGCACTAATCCTGTGAAGTCCTGTTTATCAAATTGTTGCTCCCCAATAACCTTGATGCAGCACCAAAGCAAGAAAATGCACAACAGCTCCAGAGGGTCATATCTGCCTCTCCACCAAGTTTGGAGGCACCAGGACCTACCAGAGTTGCGGTGTACCAATACCCAGGGTACCAAACCCCCAACAGCAAACACTAAGAAGAAGAGTCAACATCGGACTACCAAAGCAATAGAAGCAAACACCCATTGTGGGACATTGACACATCTGAGATCTACCTCCTGTGTGGCCTGGCTGTCCCGAGATCGCCTCTCCAAGTTGCCTGCCCCTGACCGCGCGGACTTCAAGGCGCACGACGCCCAGCTGATGTGTTTGCTCTGCACCCAGCCCTACCGACCCTGGCACCAACCAGACCACTGGGCTCACACGGTTCACAAACTCTTGTGACCTCCTCCCTCCAAGGGGAGCCACCGTACTTACCTGTAACTCCTCCTCTGCAGTGTGTTTTCAAGTGGCCCTCTATGGCTTTGCACACTAGTTTCCAAGACCCTCAGCACTCCGCACCTGACCGATCCAGGATACTCCCAAAATATTCCTGCTGGATCTTTGTACCGGGTCCCAGCATTGACCTAAAACGAGAAGGTGAGCTTTGTGAAAGCATTGCCTGATTTTCGATGTATTTTTCTCCTTTGTCCTCCACTGTTTTCAATGGTGCATAATTGCTCACAAAAGTGATATATTTCCTGAAATTAAAAAAATCGCAGCTCAAAAGTACTTACCTTAGAACTGTGTTCTTGGTCGTAAAAATTACACAATCATGCAATAGGAGCTATAGGAGGAAAGAAGGGCCAGGCCGCCCCCCACTCAATACATTACAGACAACAACTAGCCTGACCCACAATACACCAAATACTAGAACTGGGACACTAAAGGGGTTTCCAATCTTTTTTAATCCCCTAGAGTGCGTTCGCTACCACTACTCTAAGTGCCCTGGTGTATCAAATTTAAGAATATCATCAAACCATCATAACTAATCCCACCCAGGAACGACCGGAAAAAGTGTGGAAAAGGAGAGAAAGCACCTCACGGTAGTAACGCCAAGGCGGGTTTCTGGCTAGTGCTCGCCAGCATACCCACTTATCATCATCGGCTAATCTCTCTCCATATAGAAAACAGAAATATGTGTATATTCTTTCCAAAGGAATCTCAAACCCAGTGAAATAAAAAAGAGATAGTAAAGTTCAGATGTAAGTAAACTATCAGTGCCTAATATTCTTATAAGTGCTCATTGGACCCCTGTGAGAATATAAAGAATTGATCCTCACCATTAAAAACCGGTGAAGCTTACTGGCTTCAACTTAGCTTTATTAGGTGCTGTAAGCTTCCCCAATTAAAAATGGTTTCATTCAAACCATAGTCAATTCTTAAGAGCCAACATGTTTCGTTGCTAAACCATTATGCAACTTCTTCAGGGCTGTTGGGGTTCCAAATATCAATTTAACTTGAGATTCACCTAAAACCTATGATGGTATGACAAAGAACACAAAGAAAGCCATATGTAAAAAACAACTGTCTTCTATAAAGACATACTCTGATGAAAAGCTTGCTCTGAACAGAATACATAAAATTCATCTTTACCAATTAGTTGCGAAGTCTCCTCGTACCTGCAACCATCTCAAAACGGTACACGCGCCTTCCGATCACGTGTCCATGGGGTAACTGCCCAATGTCTAGTTTCCTACAAGGATATGGAGCACAACATTACACCATATATTGGTTACCTTTTGTCCTCAATAACATTATGGCGTCTTCCTATCATGGTATGTCTCTGGAAACCTCCTCCCATTTTCATACTAATCAGCCTGTTGTACTCATGGGCCCCTAAACAGGATCAAACACTGCACCGCCCAAAAAAAGTTTATAACAGGCGGGGCGCGATACAAACTCACGCCGAGGAACTTAAAGCGTTCTGCATTTTTTTTTAAAATAAGGAGGAGAAAATCCAGGCGTGGGCGTTTAGCTTAAATCTATTCCACTCACCTCTGCATCTCAAAACCAACATCTCAGTGCGGATGCAAGCTAACAGTTTGCCCGCAAGCATACATCTTACACAACAATTGACATTATTTTAATAATTTGGTCTCGGATTTATTCTTCAGTGTATTACACATTTATCACCTCTGTGAGTCTAACAAATGCATAGCACTACCCTCTGATAAGCGTAACTCCTTATCCACACTAAGACAAAAAGAGCATTAGACTGATCTGCTTTTACCTCTGCATACCTTTTGGAGATTCACTAGACTCTCTGCACAATATACTTCCTTTTTTAACACTACATAGGGAGCCAGCCTCCTACATATTCACTGAAAAAACCAAAGGTTACAGGGCCATTATATTTAGGTTCACGTTAGACTAGTACAGGGATGCTATAGTTAGGAAATAGAATTGAAAAAACCTTGGACATTAACTGAAACAACAAAGGTTACAGGGACGTTATAGTTAGGTTCAGAATTTCCACACACAAAAGCACAGAGTGAGAGTTATAGTTATCCTTGGGCACAAGTTATAATTACAGTACCATAGTAGAGTACAGTCTCTTCCCACACCCTACCATGCTCCCCTATTGTCAGAGAGAGGGGTGTAAGCATGTAGGACAGTCCCTGACTACTCACTATTACAAACACTCATCATCTGAGACAGAGGTGTCAGTGGAGGGGCCAGTCTCTCTCAACACACTCTACTATGGACACATGTCATCTGAGAGAGAGGTCTGCAGCACAAGGCCACCAGTGTTGGCCCAGCATTGCTTGGTCAATCTGGAGAAACGCAAGACAGTGCAAATCGCTGTCTTGCTTTATTCTGCACACCATATTGTACATTCCTGACAAATTTAATCTACATTTGTACGCCAGTCCAATCTGTGCCACTCCACTCTATACCACTCAACTGGACTCCAATCCAGTCTACAGCATGCCACTGTGCGCCACTACACTGTATGGTACTCTACCCAATTCACTGTATACTACTCAACTGTATGCCATTCTACTCAATGCTATTCCACTGTATGACACTCCACTCTATGCTATCCCACTCCTTGCTATTCCATTGTATGCCACTCCAGTGTACGCTACTCCACCCTAAGCCACTCCACTCTATGCAACTCCAGTGTATGCTATTCCACTCTCTGCCACTACACTCTGCAAAACTTCACTGTCTGCTGCTCAACTCTACACTATTCCACATTGCGCCATTCTAAGCCACTCCACTCTATGCTATTCTACTGTACACCACTCTACTCTATAACACTCCACTCTATGATACTCCTCTCTATGCCATTCTACTAAAAACATCTACACTGTACGGTAGTCACATGTAACCGATTCCACTCTATACCATTCCACTGTATGCCATTCCACTATATGCTACTCTGTTGTACACCACTCCAGTGTACGCCGCCCCACTCTACACCACTCCGCTATTCCACTGCACGCCACTGCACTCTATGCCACTCCACTACACATTACTTTCACTCAACACAAATCTACTCTATGTTATTTCACTGTATACAACCTCACTCTACTATACGCCATTCAAGTGTATGTCACTCCACTGTACGCCACTCCACTGCACCCTACTCCACTCCACACTATTCCACTCTACACCACTGCACTGTAGACCACTCCAATCCACTATATTCCACTGTATGCCATTCCAATTACTATTACACTGTATGGCACTCCAGTGCACACTAGTCCACTGTATCCCACTGCATTGTATGCTCTTCCACTCTACACTTTCCCACTCAATGCCATTCCACCCTATGCAATTCCACTGTACACTACTCCACTCTATGCCACTCCACTTTACTCCACTCCACTGTACACCACTCCACTCTACGCTGTTCCACTGAACACATCTACACTGAATGCCAGTCACCTGTATCACACTCCACTCTACACCACTCCACTGTATGGTACCCCACTTTATGCCATACCACTGTACGCTACTCCACTCTACTTCACTCCACTATACACCACTCCACTCTATGATATTCCACTGTACACCACTCCACTCTATGCCACTCCACTGTGCACTACTTCGCTGAACACAAATCAAATCTCTGTTATTCCACTGTATACAACCCCACTCTACTATGCACCATTTGACTATATGCGGCTACACTGTACCCCACTCCACTGTATCCTACTCAACTCCATGCTATTCCACTCTACGCCACTGCACTGTAAAACACTCTATTCTATGATATTCCACTGTACGCCATTTCACTCTACAATAATCCACTGTATGCTATTCCACTGTTTGGCACGCCACTGTACACTAGTCCACTGTATATAGTTTTAGAGAGAGAGATGGAGGTTGGAATGTAGAGGGATATCTACAAGTATTGCAGATTGTGCTACAAAATTAAGTATTCAAACTGTATGTACTTGTAAGTAAAGTAAGCAGTGTTTCTCAAACTCCACTCCACTCTATGACACTTTATGCAACTCCCTCTACACAACTCCACCAGAATTTACTCCACACTACCCTATAACATACTACCCCCTCTACTCAACTCTTCTTCACTACTCCACTCTACGTCACTCCACTCAGTGCCACTTTGGGCCACTCAACTCTGCAAATCTCTATGCTCCTCCACTGTACCCCATTCTACCACACTCTACTCTACCTCGCTTCATTCTCTAACACTGTACTCCACTCTATGACAGTATTCCACACTCTGCGACATGGCATACCACACCACTGTATGAGATGCTGCTCCAATGTAAAAACACTTTACTCCACTCTGTGCTATGCCACTACACTGTACTCCACTCCACAGCACAGTACCATACAAGACAAAACTCCACTATCACACACTCTACACTACGCCACTCCATTGGACTCCACTGGACTCCACTGTACGACACTGAAATGTATGCCATTCCACCTACATCACTGTACTCCTGTCTATGCCACTGTGCTGCAATCTACCTAACTCTGTTCCACACTATGACCCTATGATCCTCTCTAAGACACACTGCACAGCTACCTCTATGTCATGCCACCAAACTTTACTCAACTATATTGTATGAAAAACTACTCTACTCTACTCCATTACTCGTCTGTACATCACTCTGCTCTACACAACTCTATGCCACTTGACTCTACAACACTTTATACCTGTACACTCTACCACACTATATGACACTGTTATTGCACAGCACTCCGCTCCACAACACTCTACTCCAATCTATGCCACTCCACTGTACTGAGCCATATGACACTTTCCAACACTCTAAGACACTCCACTCCACTGTACCACACAGCACTCCTCTTTATGACTCTTCACTACACTGTATGATATGACAGGCCACTTTACTTCACTCCATGCCACTGTATTGCACAACATAACACTGTATTACAGTTTACTGGACGCTATACTATGCATCTTCACTGAACTCTACTCTACTGTGCGATACTTTAGCACACCTTAGGCCACTGTTTGATACTCCAATGTACACCGGTCCAGAGTATGACACACTACTGTACCCTATGCAAACTCCATTCTACAAGACTCTTCTACACTCTATGCCACTACATGACACTTTACTCCACTCTACAATCATCCACCCTACGCCATGGTACTAAACCATGTAACACACAAGCACATGCCACACAAGTTCTCTCTATGACATGCCATTCCAATATATATCATGTCACTCCACTCTTTGAATCTCTCCTTCACTGTTCCACACTGTGCATCTATCCAGTGTATGACACACCACTCTACAACACCACACTGTAAATGCTCCCCGTGGCTTTAGTGGATGACATTCCATTTCACAAGTCTGAACTGTAACATGATGTACTGAACTGTGCTCCACTCTGTGTCACTAAATTGTACAACAGTCTTCACCACTCAATACCACTGTACGACCCTATACTCAACAACACGCCACTCCACAACACTCCACTCCACAACACCGAAGTCGACGACACTCCACTGTATGACACTGAATTGCACTGTAAGACACACCACTCCACTGTACAACATGCAACTTCACTCTACGATACTTTATTCCACTATATGACAAATACCCCCACCGAATGTATAATTCTTTATTCCACTATACGCATCACCACTCCACTCTGCTCCACTCCACTCCACTCTACTCTACAGCACTAGACTCCATGTGCCCCAATTCACTCAGGCAAACTCAGACCTGAAGTCTTAGTTTAGACTTGAAGTCTAAGGGCATAATTCACAAAGGTAAACTTGGACTTCAGGTCTAAGTTTACCTCTGTGAATTGGACAATTAGACTTCAAGGCTAAACTTAGATTTCATGTCTAAGTTCACCTACATGCATTTTTCCTCTGAAACTAGACTGTACAATCCTGTCTTACACTATACACTTGAGAATCTGGACTTAATTAAAAGACACGCAACACTATGATTAGGAATACATTTTTATTAAAAAATAAAAACCATTTAATTTCCATAAACGTATCAAAGGGTAAAGAAACGTTTTAGTTATGAAATTGTATTTGTTCTTTCTATACAAACCCAACTCAAACTATAAAAACCTTAGAAATTCTAAAGTTACAGCTACAATTTAAATTTACAATTTACACACCACCTTCAATATGCTACTAATTGCACACCTCTGTATACAGTCTTGTCACCTCACTTGCCGCACTACATTCACTATAACTCACCACCCTACCATGCAGTCTTCTCTGAAATTATTTAATTTCAGATGTCATAAGTGTTGTTATCAATGCTATAATTTCAGATGCTATAAATCATGTAATATGGAAGTGTATAACGGATGAATGGGAATTTTTTATTTATTTATTTATTATGTTTTGGCTCTCGAGAGGGCCACATAAGCATATACAAACAAAACAACACAATCTACAACAATACAAAAATATAAGGCATGGTATTCATATCGTAATAGGTACACTGCAAACCCATAGTCCCACATAGCCAGGCCGGCACAATGTTCCAGAAAATTTAATAAATATCTAAAAATCCTTTAAAAAAGTTAAAAACATAGGCACAAAACATTTCATTTGGTGGGCAATAAAGTGCATGAAGAAAATCTTGTAAAGTGACAATGCTAAGGCGAAGACAAATTACTTTAAGCCATCTCTTGCGCAGGCTTCGTAACATAGGACAAATCAAAAGTACATGTATACAGTCCTGATTATTTAATTTACATAGGTTGCACAACGGTGAAGTGCCGTACCATTTAGACAACAACACATTAAGAGGGATTAAGTCATAACGTAATAAAAACCAAAACCTACGAATCCCATGTGGCAGATTCCACTGGGCATACGGTTGGGGCTGTTTCAACCTATAGGAGGAGACCAGCAGCTCCACATTCCTTTTATCTCCAACTGTTTTTTTATCGGATTGAAAACAATACTCCCACGAGGCCTCCCTAAGGACCTGTTTTAACTGCGTGGGAGAGTAGGAGAAAAGCACGCTTTCATCCAATCTAAGGATATTCACAGCCAGGATGAATGGGAAATTGGGGGAGAAAACTGAAAAGTAATTGATACAAATAGGATAAAAATGGCTATTTAAACTGTTTCACTACTCACCGGGCACTTCGACTTCTTTGTAGTCATACTGGACCCAAGGGTAAATGAAGAATATTTCTACAGAAAATGAGTATATAGATTTTTTGGGAGGACTCTTGAAAAATGCTCAATTGACAATTAACATTTCAAGCTGTCACTAGCCTTCAGTTTCAGTCTGTAATGGAGCGAGTCCAATTAGCATCAACGAAGACCCACAAACCAGAATCAGGCAATTACTTTAACTAGAAAGTTGACAACCCGCACTGAAAATAATAAAACCTCAATCTCAGTATTTGATGGAGTGGATGCTGTTTACGCCTTGTTCCTTGGCTTGGATCCTGGTAATTAATTGTGGATTTCTGACTATAGGTAATCTGGCACAGCAGCAAGAAAAGCATTACAGCAATCAACTTTGGGAATAAAGCAACATTAAGAAGTACTTTGCAATCATTTAGAAAGGGTTCAGTGTCACAGCCCCGTTCACATAAATACAATCTCATCTTATAAACAATGATTCAGAAACTCCAAACATGGCAGGAGTGTGCATTCCACCTAAGGTAAAACAAGGTACGTCCTTTTCACAGCTGGGTGAAGTGAAAAGAGTTAGATGGAAATAAAAGTAGAAGATGGAAACCAGATATGGCCTATGTAATTAATACATAGGAAATAGCATCCTGTGTTCCACAGATTCATACATGGGGTCTCACTGGAAAAAACGTAATCCAAATCAGCAGGATATTTAACGCTTGATATAGCACCTTCATCGAGGGCCAAAAGAAATTTAAAGAAAGACTTGACAAGGTAAGTTTAAAAGCCCTGGATCAATGTGCATTTGTTTGCTCTGCCAGGGCCCAGTCACGGCAGTCCCTGGTCCACTTGAAGCACTGCTTGAGTTCACAGAAGGTAACAGGGTAATAAGAGTTATGCCACAATTTCCAGCGGAATATGTTGGGCATTTCAGAATATCAAGGATCAGCAGAGGACAAAAAGCAGGCCTGATTTTATAAAAAGCAGTGTATTTACGTTTCCCTACTTAGTCAAGTTAATCGCTGAATATGCTTGCTAACTATCTATCATAGCCCATCATTGGGTCAGTATAAGGCTTATTGAAGGTAAGAAAACACCGTAAGTTTGAAGTACCACAGTTCTTCTCTCACACAGGAACTTTTGTTTAGGGCATTATACTTTAATATCAAAGTTTAACGGTCGTCCTCAATGTATATAGCCACTCCACAATATTGATTACTAAATATATTGTGAAGGCAAACAGATGTGGAGTCAAGAATAGTCAGTAAATACAGCCCTATGTGTACGTATGTTGATGATATCTTGCAGAGTCAAATATAACATAAAAGTTTTCAGTACAATAAAATAAAATACAATATAATTTTATATAAAATACAGACAGTTAAAAAAGAACAGAAAGCTCAGGTAGAAGCAGGACATATGTTACAAACATAAGTTATGTCATAATTACTCACATGTAAAGAAGAATTGGTTCAAATTCAGACAAATAGATAAAAAGCCATGTTCTAAATATTCATAGCAATAAAATCACAGTCATTTGAAGGCAGGACTTCTTTTCGCCCACATCCGACCCTATAATTTTGCGACCACACAGGCATACAATGTATAAGAGTCAGTTCTCTTGCAGCCAACACTGTGGGGTCGATACATATGCAGGTCAATATTCCTGACACAGATATTTTGAAAAACAACCAGTGTTCAGGGATTAAGAATGTTTTTGAGCAATGAACGTTGGTGTGTCATCCCAATTTCTATTTCTCTTGGATAAAAGTTCAGGTAGGAAATTGGTATTCATGGGTATTAGAGACGTATAGAGGTAAGAGTTAAAAAAAAAAAGAAAAATTAACTTCTTATATTGGTATAAGTGAAAACCCGTCGACACAAAGTCTACTTTTGAATAATAGTCAGAGAATGAACAGTATCCATCTGACAATCAATTACTATCGCTGCTTCTGTCACACTCACACAAGAGCCCCTTGCAAAATATATTGAACTAAAGGGGGCGAGTAGTGGACATCAGGTTTACCTTTGCGATTCGGTATGCAGAGTATCTATCAATGCTCTATGACCACAATTGTGTATGCACTATTAATCTGTTACCGACAGGCGAAGGGGATGGTGCAGCGTTCACAAAGTGGGATTGTCTCTAAGGAATAGCTTCCACCTTCTGAATGGTGATAGCCAGCAATAGGGGGACACTCCCTCAAGTGGACAGCTGCATTCTTCTCCATTGCATTTAATTGAAAGCCAATTTTTATTTTTTAATGCAAGACCCGGGTTCCTTTGAACAAATGTCAGTGTTCAGCTAAGGTCAATGTAGGGATGGAAGGCTACTGTCCCTTGCAGGCCTCCATCCTTACTTTTGTAGCCATTGGAAGGGAGCTGCAAAAGCATTCCAGTCCAAAAATATTAAAGAAGCATGGGACTTTTGTCATTCCCTGCAAATTGATGCAACGTTGGAAAGCAAGTTTACCTTTTTTACCCCACTGAACTTACCCCTCCACCTCCTCCCAGAAGACCACAGGGAGACGACATCCAATCTCTTGGAGCACTGCCCAGCTACATGAAGGTGGGGATGCAAAGCAGTCATGTGCAAACAATCACTGACTGCTTAGCTAATCTAATTTTTTACATCTGGGTTGGTGTCATGAACAGTTGCTTTGGCTCAAAGCAAGCCTGAGCGCCATTTTTATGTCGAGGTTAGCACAGCACGCATGCGCTGCTCTGCGAGGCTTCTTGAAACTACTCTGTGTGGATCTGACTTCCCCCACGCATTGGGTTGGCTTTTGCATGTGTCAATCGTAGCCTGCAAATGACTAAAGGTGAGTGCATGTCCCACCTCTTCTGAAAAGGTTCGCTCCCATGGCATTTTGCCTCGGGAGCGAGCAGCGGCGCGCAGGGTGGTAGCTGCAGTGCCTCCTTGTCTCCCCTGCACCACTCCCCTTTGTCTCCGTGTGCCCGCCCCACCACTCCTCATGAGCTGCTTGCTTGTTTAAATAAAGTCTGCATGCTCCCTCCCCTCCCTGCATCACAGCCGGCCGCGCTTCATGCTCCGTGTAGCAGGCGCCGTGTTGTTAAAAGAAATCTTCATTTTCTCTGCTCCTTCCTCCGAGGTGCCATTATCCCCCATCTCCCCAACCTATGCCTTCCGTGTTGCTTGTTTTTCGTTATTGGGAGGGAGCAGCATTTGTTAGCATGCATGTGTGAAAAGGCAGCACCGTAACATGCACCTAGACAGTGCTTGTTTTTATTGCGTGCGATTCATAGCACCTATTAAGAGTTTAGGGGCTCATGCATCAACCATTTTTGCGAGCGCAAACGGTGCGATTCGCAAAAATCGGACGTTTGCGCCCGCAAAAAGGGCATTTGCGATGCATGAAGGGTCAAGGCAGTCGCAATTTGAGAATTCGCAATTAATTGCGAGTTCTCAAATTGCGATTGCATTTAAGGAATCGCAAATTGAGATTCCTTAAATGCAATGCATTAAAGTAAAATAATTAGCAATTTTGCTGATAGGGGGCGCAAATTACCATGAAGTTGAACTTCATGGTAATTTACAAAAACTTTGAAAAATGCACTAAAGTGCATTTTTCAAAGTTCCATTTTAGGAATGAATGGGGAGGTATTCCTTAATTGCGAGTAGCAATTTGCGAGTCGCATTTAAGGAATGTTTAGAAATCGCTATTTTTTAAGCAATTTCTACATGCATAGCCTTTTGCTATTCCTTATTAGCGAATCAGTGATGTCATTTGAGATGTCATCAGTGATGTCATCAGTGATGTCACTGACCATGTCATGAGTGATGTAATATGTGACGTCATCAGCAGTGGATTGCGGGCACGCGAGTTATAGTTAGCTGAACTAACTATAACGGGGGGAATTTCATTGGTTTTTTACGAGTGAAATATCCAGCTAACTATAACATGTGTGAAACCTATGGTTTTTTCAGTGAATATATATATATATATACATATAAAAGCATATTATCTAGTTATAGTTAGAACCTTGTTTCCATAGGAAAATAATTTTTTTATTTGCTTATAACTTTGGCATCGGTTGACGAATCTTTTTAGGTCAGCTCTTATCCTGAAAGTTTGGGTGTGATTCGTGAAGGGGGGGCTGAGAAAAAAGGGGGGTCCCAAAACGTGTTTTCTCCATGCAATTTCCATAGGAAACTTTAGATAAGGCTACAGGTCAAACTGCTGAACGGAATAACGCCAAATTTGGCAGGGAGAAAGGTCTTGGTCCAGAAAGCGCGCTTTTGTTTAAATGGGGTAAGTCCGTTCAGTAGTTTCAGAGAAATATCAAAATTTACAGATAAGGATATTTGAGAATTCTGACCTCTGATTGGCTGTGGCATTACGAACATGAGCGTACGGCTCATTAGCTGCAGACTGTTAAAATTAGAAAGTGTTGGCAGCCATTTTGTGACTGAGTTGAAAGGTGTAGGGCGGAAAAAAAGAGAATAATTGTATACGAGGGTATAGTAGGAACACTGTGGTCTTAGTTTAAGCAGTCTGTACGGTGCAGAGGCAGGGAGTTTGAATATTGCGTAGGCTGTGGAAATTACGTCCGCAGAACAACAGTTCGCGGTATTGCGGCAAGGTTGCGTAGGCTCTGGAAATCCCATCGGGAAAACAATGCGCTGTATTGCGGCAAGCAATGCGAAGGGTTCACACACAGGTAGTGTGAATGTGCAGTATTGTGGCAATGTTCAGTAGGCTGTGTAAATCATATTGGGAAAAAACAATGCGCCGTATTGCAGCTTTCCTTTAATATAATGGCAGTAATGTTTATTTATAGTGCGGTGTTCACTTTCATCATGGACAGTGTCACTTTCTTAGACTAAATTTAATATTATGTGGGAGGGCGTGGACTGTTCCTGTGCCCAGAACAAAATTAACGTTTAATTGGCTAAGGTATTTCAACAACGCGCTCAATGTTCATTGGGTGCGAACCATTGAAAGTAGAAGTGTTGCCAGCCATTTCCTCCCCATTCGCGGAGTAGCAGGGACATCTGACTGGCTGACGTGTTCCAAGCCCAAGCTTAACCTTCATTGGCTGTGAACCATTGAAAGTAGAAGTGTTGCCAGCCATTTCCTCCCCTTCTGCAGATTAGCAGGGACATCCGATTGGCTGATGTGTTCTAAGCAGGACCTTCCCAAGCTTAATGTTCATTGGCTGCGAACCATTGAAAGTAGAAGTGTTGCCAGCCATTTCCTCACCATCGGCGGAGTAGCAGGGACATCTGATTGGCTGACGTGTTCCAAGCAGGACCTTCCCAAGCTTAATATTCATTGGCTGCGAACCATTGAAAGTAGAAGTGTTGCCAGCCATTTCCTCCCCCTCCGCGGAGCATCAGGGTCATCTGATTGGGTAACGTGTTCCAAGCAGGACCTTCCCAAGCTTAATGTTCATTGGCTTTAAACCATTGAAAGTAGAAGTGTTGGCAGCGATTCCCTTCCCCTCTATGGAACACCATGGACATTTTATTGGCTACAGTGTTCTGAGTACAAGTTTGTTCATTATTGGCTGGGAACGGTTCACTGTAGTGAACCATTTTCTGACGCACTTCAATGGAGTACGGGAAAACAAAGCAGTAGCGAGGATGGTAGGAACACTATTAACTCGATATATTTTAAGGGCCATTTATATAAGTGGCGTGGGGTGTACAAATCACAGCGGCAAAATAACAGAGTGTGTTGCGGTCTTCTTTTTATTGAGTTTGCAGGTGGGATACTTCCCAGGAGCACTATTTACATATAATGTGGTGTTTACTTTTCTGACGGGGAGCTGTGGTTGCGCAGCAAAAATTTCAGTCTAGGTTTTAAACAGTTTTTATTAAGCAATTACAAATATAATTTCTTCAGAAACTGAAGCTGTATATATCAAAGGGATGACAAATAAAAAAGGAGTTCATAAAATATCCCTTAAGCGTGGCCACACCCTCCCTTTTTTTCTGTTATAGTTTGTAAAAGTGTTGCCCCATATTCTTGATAATATAAGAGGGCATCAGTTACTTTTAGATAAAGTAGAAAAGAAGTGCTACAAGAAACACTCCCGCACTACATCATCTCAGGTCAGAAAAACAATAAAAAGTAAAAACAGTTAAACACAAATGACTTTATATTACATACAAATGTACGCTTTATCATTTTTAAAAATTTCTATTCAGTAGAATTCGGGAAAGTTCTGTCGTAGTGCTTAGAGGTCACAAACTGCTCCGCTAACAAATCATGTACTCCATTAAGAACATATAGGATAGTAGTATGATAATATACACTACTGGTCTTATATATTCTATAGGGAGAAGGTGAATAGCAACCGCAACAGAGAAAAATAGAAATACCAAATAAAATGTTGGGTTTATCAAAGATATTCACTAAGAAAGTATGCAAACTAACTTTTTTTAATCTGTTAATTCGAAAAATATTCACACTGTGAAAATATCTGATCAAGTAAGTTATAAAGGTTAGCAAGCTGTATTTCAGATGGGTTACTCCTGGCGGCAATAAATCTCCACTTCCTGTTGTGTGGAAATATGACACTCTATTACAATATACAGAGTGTCACTGATGTCACACAAAAAGGAAAAGGAGCATAAACTCCTGAATACAAAAGAAGATCAATGACTAAATACTTTTCAGCGATGAATATGTTCAGAGCTTCTTTTCTCTGGGACTTCGAAATCTTTCATCTTCGCGCCAACAGGTCATAAACTCCTCTGAGATCACAATGACTGTTAATATTATATTATACATATTCACAGTATATGATCCCAAGGGGGAAACAGAGTTTGAACCAGAAGGTGCTGACATTCCATATAAATATTTAGTCTTCGCACTGACAGGTCATAAACTCCTCTGAGATCATAATGTGTGGTTATTATAATATATAATACATACTCACACTATATGATGCCAAGGGGGAAACAGAATAAGACCAAGAGGCTGCTAACGTTATATATAAATCTTTAGTCTTCGCATCGACGGGTCATAAACTCCTCTAAGATCATAATGACTGTGAATATTATAATATACATATTCACAGTATATGATCCCAAGGGGGAAACAAAGGAAGAAACAGAAGCTGCTGACGTTACATATAAATCTTTAGTCTTTGCGCCGACGGGTCACCAACACCTCTGACATCAAGTTCAGTGTCAATATTATAATATACAAAGTCACACTATATGAGCTCAAAGGAGCTAAAAAAGGAACAATGCTTGCTGTATTCTGTCTGTTTCTGAAAACAAGCTGCTGACGTTACATATAAATGGCAAAAACAATCAATAACACTATTTTCTAAATACAAGTGTTTAAATATTGACAAATACCTACGTCTTATAAATATCTACTGTGCCATAATCAAACAACTTACAACTCTGGATTATGTTTTGTGGCCGCAAAAGAAGAATCCGACTCTAGAAAAGAGCACCTGCATCACTGAATGGACACGCATAAATAACTCGCAAAAACAAAACTAATCAATCAACGGGTGTGGTTTATATACTTTTTGGTTATGTAGTAGTCTATGGAAGGAAGATGCAGCTCCGCCTATTTAGATCTCACATTTTACAGTTGACACGTGCTCACGTTTTAACTGTTTAACTTGTGCACGTGTTGGGAAAAGTTACAAAATGTGAAGCGGAAAAGGTTTCAATTTCGATCCTAACACGTATAAGGTCCTTAATATGTACATACGTTGGAGAGCTTAAAAACCGATACCCGGCAAACCGTGTCATTTCCATTCTCATGACTAAATACATCTATTCATTGCCGTAATTCTAAATAGAAGACATAAAAAAATATATCTTTCAAAATAGAAGAAATAAAAAGTGCTACCATTTCTCATCATTATTTTTTTTAATTAAAAAAATGTGAGCGTTTGTAAAGCATACAGCTACCCCTGGAAATCTGTGCCGGCACTCGGGGTCATTGGAAAGATTAAGCAAGGTGTTGCCCACAGTGACATAGGTGGTGGGCTAATGTGCTGCTGGCCGGGAATCGAACTGTGAACGCTGTTGTTCGAAGTCATGTATCATAGCTGCTGCGTCACACTTTTTTCACACTTATATGTTAATTACTGCTAATTACGTTTCAAGCATTGTTAAATTATAACTTATAACAGACTACTGTTACAGTTAGTTTTTCACTACAAAAAGTATGCACGTCTTTTTAAAATTTACTTAAAAACAATATAGGTTTCAGGGACATTGTAGTTAGAAATTAGCATTTATAAAACCTTTGAAATTCACTGAAAAAAACATAGGTTTTACAGACGTTAAAGTTTGAAATTGGCATTAAAAAATCATTGAAATTCACTGAAAAAAATTAATTTTTCAGGGGCGTTATAGTTAGCTGGACATTTCACATGTACAAAACCATAGAAATTCCACCGTTATAGTTAGTTCAGCTAACTATAACACGCTCCCCCGCAATGCACTGCTCATGACGTCACATATTACATCATTCATGACATGGTCGGTGACATCACTGATGACATCACTGATGACATCCTAAATTACATCACTGATGACATCACTGATGACATCATCCGCATAAAAATCTGATGCACCTCCTTACAGTCTAATATAACCCTTGATACACCCACTGTAAAATACAGACTACCATTTTCGAAACCATCGAGACACCCATACCAGTTACTACATACGCACTCACTGATTCCTAGGTCTACACACACATCCACTCATTCAACCATACAATCACTTATACATGGAGTCACTCATCAATACAACACTATCATATGCAGTCTTATACATATTCAGACACTCACACACTGCCACTCATCCATAGAGTTACTCACACACCTAGTCAGTCATGCAAAGAATCAATCACACTCCCATTTACTCACCTATACAGTTATACACACACCACCTCACTAATTCAGACAGATACTAACGCATACTTACTCTCTTATATAATCACTGATACAAGTACACACTCATCCATGCAGCCCCTCTCACAATCACTCAATCTCACGTATAGTTTATATACACCATCACTCACATATACTGCCTTTTACATATGTAGTTACTCACATGTACCATTGAGACATCCATTCACTCACCAACACACCCATACACATACACACCCACCCATGCAGCTGCTTCCACATGCAATCTTGAACCCATACACCCAGTGAATGAACCACTCACACATCTATGCAGAGTCATACACCTCAAACCCACCCCCACACACACACTCAGTCTCCCATACAAATACTCAGGCAAACAATCAATAACCCATATATACACTCATGTAGCTAATGACCAACCCATGTAGCAGCTTACACAACAACAGACAGACTGATACAGAAATTTACACAAAATTTAGTCACTAACCTATGCATTCACAAAGACATGTGTAATCACTCACTTATACAATCAGTCACACACCTGCTAAATCCCCCATCCAGACACTTATACAACCACTCATTCTTTGATACAGTTTGGCATATATATAAAAAAACAAATTTAAACTTTACAGAAACACACAGTCACTGGATGATGTCATCAGTGATGTAATTTGAGATGTCATCAGTGATGTCATCAGTGATGTCACTGACCATAAATGAGGTAATATGTAACGTCATGAGCAGTGCATTGAGGGGGCGCGAGTTATAGTTAGCTGAACTAACTATAACGGTGGAATTTCTATGGTTTTGTACGCGTGAAATGTCTAGCTAACTATAACGCCCCTGAAACCTACGCTTTTCAGTGAACATATACATATAGGGATATAGATATATATATATATATATTCATGCGTGGTCCAAATTTCATAAACCAAAGCTGTGCCCAATTCCTTTTGGAGTGAATGCTTTTATATTAGGAAAACAGCGAAAAATGCCCTACGCGTTTTGGAGAAGTCACTCTTTGTTCACGGGTAAAAGTACATTTGTTATCACCATTTACATATAGTGCACAATAGTGAACATGAAGGTAGGACTACTATGAGCTCATCACTTCACAACAGAAATGGCATCCATTTTGTAATGGTTTTTACAATGTTAGAATACTCTGTGGTGCATTATTATCATGGGCTACATCAGTATTTTTATGAAAATTCATTACCATATTCCTAACCAGATTATGCATAGGAAAAACGTACTTTGGCCATAGTAATACTTGCGATCCAAATTCAAGCTATAATCAAATGTCCTTCAGTGCTGCCCCAGTGGGCTGTCTTGCAATTCCGCCCCTGTGGGCTGTTGCTTCATTGATGTCCATGCGTCAAATCAATTCTTTCCCAGTGGGCTTAAATACCAACTGCAAAGAGGCAGGAGACTCGCGAAAAATATTTGGTTTATTTTCTAAAAAGATTTCCTGCCCACCACAGCACAGCATGTGATTAAAGTTGGATTTGTGAAGGGACCAAGAAGATCCAACGAGTTCGAGCGATCGGCGGGATTGGGGGCTTAGCGCGTGAACCGGATCGGCAAGAATTCCCTTTTTTCCATTGATATCCTGACGTGCAAGTTTGGCTAGCAGAACCAGCGTAACTGAACAAGTTCAGCCACAGCCGAGAACGGAGTGACAGGCTCGCGGACGCGAGTGTAGAGAATTTTGAATCAAATTTGCTCTTCATAGCAGCAACATGACAGCGAATAGAGAAGCAAAGAGACGTCAAGCAGCGGAGCTGCTATTTATACCCATTTCAGAGGAAAATATTGAAAGTGACAAGGCAAGTGGTAATGCTGCAGATGAATTACAAACAAAGCAGCAGTTATGGGACAAACTATGGAAGGCAGCAAGGTCAGAACAAGCGAAATGGTGGGAGGCTACGGCGCTCCAGGAATATGTGAACCATGAGAGAGTCCCGAGGGGTTTAAGAATTTTTATTACCCCGACATTTAACGACCCGGATCCTGACTTAATTGATGAGTGGGCAGCTAACAACCACAGTTGTTCAACTATTATGTTGAAACTGTTCATTAAATATGCCATTAGGGACACACAAAATTAGAGATTGAGGCTTTGACAAACATGTTGAAAGAAAAATGCACAAATGAAGAATTTGCTTTGGAAATGAATAAACTGAACATAAGATTGGACAAGGCTGAGGAAGTAATTAAGTTAAAAAAACAATGCAAGTTCCGTAGAGATCAAATTGACTATGAAAAAGGACAGATTTTCACATTTGGATGAAAATTTGACCACCTAAGAGACACACACCAGGAAAGAACAGAGACACATCAACTAGTGGAGAGTAACAAGGAAACCACAAGTTGTTCTGAGACGTTGTGGAAGTAAACAAAGATTCAGATGAACAGTTGGAAGGTGGAGCAAGTGGAATGGACACCTCAGCACAACCAAGACAATCTGGAGTAAAAGCTAGAATTTTAAAATAATTCTGTCTGATGGTGAAGGGGAGAAAAGGATTAGGAAATGGAGGATCCCACCACAGAGGTCGAGGACGAGGCGCCAGAGGAGGCAACAAGTGAGGTGCAAAAAAGCAAGGAAATTTAGATGGATATATGGGCATGACAACAAGAGGCAAAGTAGTGACAAAATGAACAACGCAATTATTGTGGTAAATTTATCAGACACTAGACTTTCTGATTGTCAGATTGATGTTTTCTCTTTGGGTTTGTCATTTTGTCCCACTAACAGATTCAGTTATACTGACTTGACTTCACTTCACTTCACTAGGAAACTTAAGTTAAAGAAATGGTATGTAAGTAAAACAAAAGGAGTACCATTATCAAGTGATAAGGATTCTAATCTCACAATAGAGGATATAGACCTTTTACATACCATGAGATCATTGGAGGGGAGTGAAGGGTTGAGTGAAAATCCTATTTTAAATCTGATTGATGAAGATCTAGAAATTGATCAAGCGACTAGTAGTGGGTTTAGGCCTAAATCCATATTTGTACCTCAAATCCATAATGACGCCATTGAAGTATTTGAAAAAGGTGTCAAAAATGAATTTAAGAGACTAGGTAAAAATACTAGTTTGTCACACAATAATTTAACGCTTGAACAACAAAAGGCAATAAAGGAACTTCGAGAAAACAAATCACTAATGATTCAGAAATCAGATAAAGGAGGAAACGAGGTGGTGTGGCCCCTAGATATGTACTTAAAGGAAGGTGCAAGACAGCTAGATGATTTGAAAAGTTATGAGAAAACTGACAAAGCAACCTATGAGAAAAGCAATCAAGTGTATTGGGCTAAACTGACAGAATGGAAGAATAGAGGTCTAATATCTGATTAATATACGTTTTTGATGTGTGAATATCCAAAATTGGCAGCTAAGCATATGCTGCCTAAAATACAGAAGAAAAAAGAAATTCCACCAGGGAGGCCCATAGTTTCATCTATAGGCAGTATTTATGAAAACATGTCCAAATATATTGATTATTTTTTGAGACCCTTTGTGCAACAACTCCCGTCCTATGTCAAACATACAGGTGATTTTTTAAGACTCATAAAGGATGTTGTATGGGAAAATAATTTTATATTGATGGCATTGGATGTCAATAGTTTGCATACCACATGATTCAGGAATGGAAGCCTGTCGCCATTTCCTAAAAGCACGATCAATGTCATATCTGTTGCATACCAACATGTTATTGGACATGATGTATACATGTTTGACTAACAATTTTTTCCTTTTCAATCATACGATGTACCGGCAGACCCAAAGAACGGCAATGGGAACCTGCTTCGCCCCCAGTTATGCGGGGTTATACCTGGGCTGGTGGGAGGAGCTGGTGGCCAGTAAGATCGGGTCTTTTCAACAGCATGTCGTCCTCTGGGCACGGTGCATCGATGATGTGTTCTGTATTTGTAAAGGAACTGAAAGTGAGGCAAATGATTTTGTTGAGATGCTTAATAGGAATGATCTCAATTTGAGATTCACAAGTGTGGTCCATATAAATGAAATAGAGTTTCTGGACGTCAAAATAAAAGTTGTAAACAACAAACTGGAAAGCTCACTATTCCGCAAAACAAACTGCAGGTAATAGCTTATTGCATGCTGATAGTTGCCACCCTAAGAATCTTATCAACAGCATACGGTTTGGAGAATTACTGAGGGCCCGGAGAAATTGAAGCTCTGATGATACTTTTGAGGATGAAATAGTGGTAATGAGCGAGACATTCAGAGAAAGAAGTTATCCCCAAAGAACTATAAATCAAGCCATGAAGAAAGTTAAAACAGTGAAGAGAGAGGACTTACTCAGGATAAAGACTAAAGAAGAGGTAGGGGAGGAACCAATTCGATGTATCACTTCCTTTATTAATCAAGCATGGGAGGTAAAAAAGTTGATTAAATATTTCTGGTAGGTATTAGGAACAGATGATACACTGCGTAAATACATTGGTGAGAATCCTAAAATCACCTTTAGGAAATGTATATCTCTGAACGATATGCTAAGCCCAAGTACCATACAGATCTCTGAGAAAAAGAATCAAAGAAAGGGCTTTTATGTTTGTGGGGCATGAAAGGCATGCAAATATAGTAAAAACTGTAAACAAGTTGAACTTTCGAAACAGCAAAAACCATGGGTTATTGACAAACATCTTAACTGCAATTCTGACTTTTGTGTTCATGCTCTAATCTGCCCATGTTCCCTAGCATACATAGGAAGCACAATCCACGGGGTTAAGAAAAGAATAGTTGAGCATATGCGAGCCATTACAAAAGAGGACAAACAGTATCACGCTGCAAGGCATTTCAAGGAATATCAAAACAAAGATGCAAGACTGCTGAAATATTGTGCCATAGATAGGATCTTGACCTCAAAAAGGGGAGGCAATAGGGTTCGAGAATTACCACGCCTGGAATCTAAAATTACAATAAGATATGAAACTATACATTTGATTGGCCTTAATAAGGATGAGGAATTATCCTTTCATTTAGGCTGAGAAATTATGTTTAATCAGTGGTTTTTTTATCATATCGGTTTCTTTGCTTTGTAATGTACATTTAGTAATGATTTTAAATGGTAGTAGGGGACATATTTAATAATGCACATGTTTTTATCTTGTAGGAGACTGGGATATCATCACATATGAGAATAATGGAATGCAAAACAGTTGCAAATATCTGGATTGGGTGTGAAAATGAAAGAATGGGCGGTTAAGGTCGGAATGACATGTCGGTATTTAAGCACACCTGGGGCAGAACTGATTTGACACATGGACATTAATGAAGCAACAGCCCAGAGGGGCGGAATTGCAAGACAGCCCACTGGGGCAGAATAGAAGGACATTTTATTAAGTTCAAATTTGGATCGCAAGTATTACTGTGGCCAAATTATGTTTTTCCTACATATAATCTGGTTAGGAATATGGTAATGAATTGTAATTAAAATACTGATGTAGCCCATGATAATAATGTGCCACAGAGTATCCTAACATTGTAAAAACCATTACGAATTGGAAGCCATTTCGGTTGTGAAGACATGACCACATAGTAGTCCCACCTTCATATTCACTTTTGTGCACTATATGTAATTGTTGGTAAAAATATGTACTTTGACCCGTAAACAAGGAGCGGCTGCTCCAAAACGCGTCAGGCGTTTTTCGCTGTTTACTTAATAAAAAAAGCATTCACTCAGAAAGGAATCAGCTTTGGTTTATGAAATATGAACCACGTAGGAATACTTGGAGGTACGTGACCTCACTGTGAGCTTGCCGCTGCAAAGAGGCAGGAGACTCGTGAAAAATATTTTTTTAATATATATATATGTACCTCATGACCTCTTCATAATTTGGAACAGAGAGAAAAGTGATTTTATGGAACACTTCAATAGTCTAAATGCTAACTCTATAGGTCTCAAATTTACATGTACCACAAGTAGAACCAAGATTGACTTTTTGGACACTACAATATACATAGACCAAGGTGAGATACATTCAACCCTATACAGGAAAAGGACCTCCTCAAACAGCATCCTGCATGGCACCAGTTTCAATCCGAAACCATTACTACGGAGCATTCTGTATGGTGAATTCATACGAATGAGGCATAATTGCTCCAAGGACGCTGATGCACAAGATAAAATAACAGAAAGTGCGGCAAGATTAAAAAGCAGAGGATACAAAACCAGGGACCTAAGAGAAGGATTGCATAAGATTGAGAAAATAACAAGAAAAGAGACCTTGATAACACAAAAAGAGAAAGCGGAGAAGGACACAGAAACCAACAAACAAGAAATGCCAAGACTCATTCTAACATACAGTAAAGAAGTTATAAAATCACTAAAACAATACAACGGTTTTGGAATCTAATAGCACAAGATCCCAACATTGGAGATGTTCTAGGAAAACGACCTTTAGTAACATACAGGGAAACCAAATCACTTCAAGACCAATTAGTACAAAGCTACTTCACAGACAACACCAAAAAAAACTGGCTTGAAGACCAACAATTGGGTTATAAAAAATGCAACAAACGCAAACCTTGCAAAATAGCAACAAATTCCAAGGAAATCTTCGACACAGAAGCAAAGAAAATCAAGATCAACAACATCATGACGTGTACTACCCAATTTGTGGTATATGTGATCCGCTGTGTATGTGGCCTACAATACGTAGGAAGTACTATATATATGCTAAAAAAGCGCATCCTAGAACACATAAAGCAGTCAAATCAAATCAAATCAAATCAAACTTTATTCGGTTGAAGACAAACAACCATAAAAGTACAAAGCAATTCAATCTATAGATAAAAATGAAGAAAATAAAACAATATAGCAGAGCATATTGAATACAGCCATAGAATGAACATAGAGAAAGCTAGCCACAATTCAAAAGCAAAACTAATTGGCAATTCCTTTATCCAAAGAATTTTTATTTATTTTTTATTTTTTTTAAAAAAATTATTAATCATTAACAGGAATTCCAGTTGATGAGAAATAAAGGATAAGTGGAATCTACAAACTCTGTCTATGCCTCAGGACTAATTTCAAAAAAGTGACTACCAAATTGGCAGATAACTCAGTGTCCAAGAATTGGAGAGCCAAAAAGGCAGGACGACATCTGCGGAGGCCCCAGATCTTTAGAAGCGGGCCAAGCCAACGTTTCCGCAGGTCGTGATAAAATTTACAGAACAATACCGTATGAATCGTGGATTGAGAGGAAATCTCATCACAAGGGCAAGGTTGAAGTGAATTTTCCCAGATATTAGACTTTGGGAAAGTGACCAAGTGATGGAAAATGTTAAGTCTAAATTTTGTTAGAAGGAGTCTCTCAAAATCCGTGCAGTTGTAAGTTAAGTAGGGCTGGATGGACAGGGTTGTTTGGACCAACAACGAGTGTTGTACAGTTGGTTTGACGAACTCATTAGTCATTCTCAGGGATTCTAAGTGAGCCATACACATCTTTTTAAGTTGTTTCCTCGGTAATTCGGCCAGTGTCAGGGGAGAATGGAAAAAGCGTGCCATGCCCAAATCATCGAGGAATCTCTTTATGTAAGAGATCCAACCACATAAAGCAGTCAAAAACAGGGATCTAATCTGTGCGGTGGCAAGACACATGGCACAGTGTCAAAATAATGACTGGAAGAAAATTGAGTTCTTTGGACTGGATACTGTCCCACTGAATGAGAGAGGAGGCGATAGGAAACTCAAATTAAGACATCTTGAGTCACGTTACATCATTAGACTCCGTACCAAGACTCCAAAAGGCCTGAATAATGACGAGGAACTTTACATTCATCTATGAAACTACTGTTAGCAGCTGGACAATGGGTTCATGGCAACAGCCTGGGAATATGCCAGACACTATTCTAAGGGTACTAACCCAGAATGTATAAGACACATTGTGAGGCAAAGGCCACTGGTACAAGGGACACAAGAGTGCACAATACACATTTATTAGTCACTTAAGATACTGTTACCATAAGAATGCCAAGCGTAATTAATGACAATTAATAATGTGTGGCGTATCATGTACATAAAAATGAAATCAGGGTACCATCTACCACAATACTGTGAGAGATACATTCTGTGATTAGAACAAAGAAAATAGTGTACTAGTCACAAGATTGCAATACACAGAATGTATGTAATATGTGCTACATATGCTTAATATATAAGTAATACAAGATATGTAACAATGCCCTCAAACCCTGAAGTAGCAACTCACCAATAGTGACCATGAATGACAAAGATATCCCAAAATGTTACCTGAGTGGTAAGAAATTACCAAAAGCTGTTGTCATGAAATGTGTGTATTCCTGCATATGCTTTATGAAATATGTACATAATAAGGTTAACTGCCACCTTTTGAAAGCGACATAAATGCAATTTTATTTGTAACACTACAACTACCAGAAGGCCAATCTGATTGCAATGGTAGAGGTATATAAACTCTTCTTAGCCATGTTGTCAATTAACCTTGAGCACGGCTGAGAGGCTGAAACGCATTGGTGGAGGCAGACTGGCTCTGCATATGAAATAAAACAAACATCTAAGATTCCTGAGTGCGGTGTAATTTGTAAAAAAACAAGATAAGGCCAGGCCATTGGTTCAGCCCTACACGAGCACTCGCTGCTGAGTGCGCCGATTTGGGACC
Source organism: Triturus cristatus (assembly GCF_964204655.1). Classification (NCBI taxonomy): domain Eukaryota; kingdom Metazoa; phylum Chordata; class Amphibia; order Caudata; family Salamandridae; genus Triturus; species Triturus cristatus. The sequence continues at coordinate 887,875,505 of NC_140583.1, forward strand.
ACATTGTTTGAGGATATATATATATATCCACACAATCCTCCCAGCTAGGAAGACAATTGCGTCACATTCCCGTAGTTATTTTGTAGTTTTTTTATTTATTTTCTTACTTCCTCAATTTCAGGGATAAAGGCAAAGACAGCGATCTTTATATATATAAAGATATATGTTTCGCCAAAATTCCCACGACTGCTGCTCGTCGACAAGCGGGACACGGACACCAGGTAAGTGAAAATTTTCCTCTTTATTGGCAAATGTTCAGCACGGCAGATCACGCGTTTCGCCCATCCAGTGGGTGTGTGTGTGTGTTTATATATATATATAGAGAGAGAGATTGACAAAGACTCCTGCGGAGTCGAAATGCGTCTCTCGTTATCCTGGGTAGAGGGTGACCTGATTCATTAAAAGAAGCCTTTTTACCTACTCTCTTGGGTGTGTGCCTACCTCGTTGGATTTTTGACTGATGAAGTTGGATTGTTGTTGTGTTCATATGTATATATATGTGTGTATATATATGAAACCAGAATCCCAGTGAACGACCGCAGCGGGCCAAACAAGGGTACAGACTCCAGTTGAAGATACAATGAATCCGTTTATTGCTTTAGCATGTCAGGATGAAGCATTTCGACCACAAGCCTGTGGTCTTGATCACATAGCGTGCTTTGAAAATGAAGATTGTTTTTATAGTATCTATTAGTGACTTTTCTATGTTTATTGTGACATGGTAAAAACGTGGCAATTTTGCAGCATGCAGTAAAAACATCTTGCCATCAGCGGATGACTAGGCGCAAAAATGACAAGCAAATTTCAATGACAGACATAGGCAAAAGACTAGTGCTATATATATCAATGCAGATGGCCCAGCATTCTGTAACTCCATTGTTGCGCGGTGTGTTAATAGGTAAGCAAGTGTGGGCAAAGATATAGGCATTATCAACGTGTGGAAAACGGTGTTATGATAGTCTCCCAAGACGTATCAGTGATAGAAACTAATTCTAGAATTGGATAACACAAGTATATGTTCCTGAAAAACCACTGTGGACCCATGTGGCACGGGTAAAATGCAGGGAACCAGGTATGACATCATCACTGACTGGGGAACATTCGATGAAGCGCATCTAATGCAGCCTTTACGTGTTAGTGCCCATGCTGTTAACTATTTTGTGCGAGCGCATTTGAAGTCATGTTGCTATGTACGCTAAGTGCGGGTACTCAAGTGGGCCTAAATGTTATAAGAGCCATATGTAGCATGTCGAAGTCTGTGTGTGATGTGTGTTGTTCACTAAATGGCCATAACATTTTAGTACGTTAATGTACTAAACAAAGGGGTCACCAATGAATAATATTGGAAATAAGTGAAGTAGGACAGGGGGAAAGTGTTGAGGTGCCGTGACGTGCGAGTACTAAACCCTAAAATTGCTCCCAGAACTGGCAAGCCTGATGCGGTGTGTTAAAACAATGTTCTTAATCGTGAGAACAAGAAATACAGTGGGTTAAAAACTGGACAACCAACTAAAAGTCAACCGACTTTTAGAAGTCAAATGGGTGAAAGCTTGTAAACGCAACTGAGGTAACTTCCTTTTACATGAAGTTGTAAAGGTCGTCACTGAGATTCAGTCCTGTCGGTGCCTTGGTGTTGAGTTCAATTATGTATTTGGACTCCAGTTGTCTTAACAATTTCTCTCTGATTCCCCCACGTCTGAGTGGGAGGATGCAGTCAACTACACAGTATTTAAGGTGGTCCAAGTTGTTGTGATGTGTTTCTTTAAAGTGCCTGGCAACAGGATATGCCGGGTCACTGTTGACAATTGCTCTAATGTGTTGCAAGATACGTAGGTGCACCTGGAGCTTAGTGCTCCCTACATACCTGAGCCCGCAGCTGCAGGTAAGAATGTAAACTGCGAATTCCGTTCTGCAAGTGAGTTTTTGTTGGATCACTATGGGTTTGTTCCTGAACTCCGCTGTGATGTGTATATATATATTTATATATATTCACTGAAAAAACCATAGGTTTCAGAGTAAGGGTGGGCGTAGTGGGCGTAGTGGGGCTACGTGAAGCAGCACGTAGTGTGCCCAAATCTACGCACACTACGCGCTTCGCGTAGCCCCACTACGTGCCACCCACCTCCCGCCCGCCCTTCTTTTAAATAATATCAGCAATATAAAATAAATTAAAGTAAAGCGACTTACCGTAAGCGCGGCGTCTCCGGGGCTCCCTCTTCTTCGTTTCTAATTTCTTCTGACAAATGCGCATGTGCGGACGCCCGCGCATGCGCATTTCTCGCGAGAAATGCGCATGCGCGGGTGTCCGCGCATGCGCATTTGCCAGAAGAAATTAGAAACAGAAAGAGGGAGCCCCGGAGACGCCGCGCTTACGGTAAGTCGACTTACTTTAATTTATTTTTCATTGCTTATATTATTAAAAGGAGGGCAGGCGGGAGGTGGGTGGCGGGTGGCAAGCAGCTACGCTTCGCCCTCGGCGTGTGCGTAGCGCTGCCCTGCTTCGCCTACTTCGGAAAGTGCGAAGCAGGCAGCGCTACGTACACTACGTGGGCGAAGCGTAGTGCTACGCCCGGGGTTATTTCAGAGACGCTATAGTTAGTTGGACATTTGACTCATATAAAACCAGAGAAATTTGCCTGTTATAGTTAGTTGAGCTAACTAAAACTTGCGCGCTCGCAATGCACTGCTGATGACGTCACATATTACATCACTCATGACATGGTCAGTGACATCACTCATAGAACTTGGCATAGATATATATTTACAGTTTATATAAGAACACATTCACTGGATGATGTCATCAGTGATGTCATTTGAGATGTCATCAGTGATGTCATGAGTGATGTAATATGTGACGTGATCAGCAGTGCATTGCTAACGTGCGAGTTATAGTTAGCTCAACTGACTATAACAGGCAAATTTCTCTGGTTTTATATGAGTCAAATGTCCAAGTAACTATAACGTCTCTGAAACCTATGGTTTTTCTAAGTGAATTTCTAAGGTTTTTTAAATGTTAATTTCCAACTATAACGTCCCTGAAACCTATGGTTTTTCCAGTGAATTTCTAAGGTTTTTTAAATGCAAATTTCTAACTATAACGTCTGTAAAACCTATGTTTTTTTAGTGAATTTCAAAGGTTTTTTAAATATTGAACTACTATTGTGCTATTTGTCATTACTATTGTTTTTTCTAACTTTTCAACTACATAAAATAAACTGCAAAACTACTATGTAATGTAAGAGCTTAGTTTCTCCTGAGGCGGAAGCCGGGAGAAGTGTTTTTTAATGTGTTGCACTACCGTTATCTTTCGCACTGCTGCACTTCCTTTTAGGAATTTAACTTGGTTTTAATTATCGTGCCATACTTGATTAGGCTGTTTACTTATATCCCCCTAACTCACCGTATCAAGCCAAGTGAGGCACGGTGCGGTGAAGGTGAAGGTGCACAACGGAGGCAGCCGAGGGAAGGAGCAGCCATCTTGCTGGTAAAAGAAGGGTGGCGGACTAGTTGAGGGGAATACTCCGGCATAAAGGAGCATGTTCAGTGCGCACGCGTCAGCTTAGTTTCTCCTTAGGCGGAAGCCGGGAGAAGTGTTTTTTAATGTGTTGCACTACCGTTATCTTTCACACTGCTGCACTTCCTTTTAGGAATTTCACTTGGTTTTAATTATCATGCCATACTTGATTAGGCTGTTTACTTATCTCCCCCTGACTCACCGTATCCAGCCAAGTGAGGCGCGGTGCGGTGAAGGTGCCGGTGCACATCGGAGGCAGCCGGGGGAAGGAGCAGCCATCTTGCTGGTAAAAGAAGGGTGGCAGGCTAGTTAAGGGGAATAATCCAGCATAAAGGAGCGTGTTCAGTGCGCACGCATCAGCTTAGTTTCTCCTGAGGTGGAAGCCGGGAGAAGTGTTTTTTAATGTGTTGCACTACCATTATTTTTCGCACTGCTGCACTTCCTTTTAGGAATTTAACTTGGTTTTAATTATCGTGCCATACTTGATTCGGCTATTTACTTATCGGGGAAGGAGCGCCCATCTTGCTGGTAAAAGAAGGGTGGCGTGCTAGTTGAGGGGAATACTCTGGCATAAATGAGCACGTCTAAGGCAAGCCCGTCTGTGCCCTAGTCTGCGCCTGGCCGAGCCCAGAGGCCACCCACCCTGCCCAAATTAAGGTAAAGTGTCCCCCTCCCTCTCGTATCTCCTATTCAGGTGATGATCTACGGAAACTCAGGGGATGGGAGTCAGCTAAGTTCCACAATTATCTCTGTTGCCAGCAGAAATTCCCAGGCTGTTTAGAGGGCCCTGTGGCTTGTAGGCACTGCCAATTTCAAGGGTCCCAGTTAATAAGGGACCCTGGGATTGGAAACAACTCTATGGAGCAAAAGACTAGTGGGCTAAAGTGTATACTATGCAACGTGAGATCACTCGCGAAGCACCCCTTCGAAATCTGGGATATCATTGCTTCACACTCCCCAGATATATGTTTTCTCACGGAAACATGGTTAAACCCCACTAATTATTCACTGATAGTAATGGCCATACCAGAGATGTATACCCTGTTGCATCTGGACAGAGAGGGAAAGATAGGTGGTGGGATTGCTATAGCATATAAAAAGCACCTCAAAATAAATTGGATATCTACACTTAGAAATGACAACATGGAAGAAGGAATTTTTAAAATTGTCACCTCCCCCACGGATAGTTGGAATGGAGCCCTATTATATCGTCCACCGGGCTCGAAGACTGGGTTTGCAGACAAATTGATCGAACTAATTGCTATGCATGTGCTCGCTGCAAACAAGTTCCTCCTATTGGGAGATTTTAACTTCCATGGGAAAGACCTTACGAGTCCGGAGGTGAACCACCTCATGTCTGCCCTTGATTTGCTTGGCCTGACCCAAAGAGTGACTGATCCGACTCACAATGCTGGTCACATGTTAGATCTTATTTTTGCTAACATAAACAACCTAGCCTGTAGCCCTCCAGAGCCGCTTACATGGTCAGACCATGCAATGGTTAGTTTTGCTGTCGAGTTGTGCTGCCCTAAGCATACTGCCCCTAGCCTGGCAAAGAAACAAATAATGCTTAGACCTTGGCATAATCTCACAGTTGAACGCTTTGAGGAGGCCTTTCACCTAGAGAAAGGAAAAATGGAGATGGGAACTGAGCTAACGTTAGAGGATTTCAACAAAGCGTTCTCTACTGCCTTGGATGCAGTCATTCCCAAAAAGAACATGACTCTGCAGTCAAACCGCCCGTCAGCCCCCTGGTACACCACTGAGCTCAGGACGGAAAAGTTTAAGTGTAAAAGATTAGAAAGAGTCTGGCGTGTTAGCAAAGAAATCCAAGATAGAAGGCTGTATAAACTTTCCTTGACCTCTTATCATCTCAACCTAAAACGGGCAAGACGCCAATTTATCTTCAATCAAATTGAAGGTGCGGGAAATACCCCTAAGGCGCTCTTTGGTATAGTTAAGGAATTTCTATCTCCTCAGGCCAGCAGTCAATCCCCTGTGGTAACACAGGATTTTTGTAACCAGTTAGCCAGTTATTTTCAAGACATGATTGCCAGAATCTATGCAAATTTTCCATCTAAAAACGTGCCACCCCCTGATGTTCTTGGTTGTAGGGAGCTGGAAAAAAGGACAGGCAGTACTTTGGAGTGTTTCACTCCAATTACTCTTGAGGAAGTCACCAAAGCACTCGCCTCAGCTAAATCTGGCTCACCAACTGATCTCTGCCCTCCCAAAACGATGGCTCTGTTAGCAGCCAGTTGTGTGCCAGTTATTCTCCAACTATATAACCTATCTTTTCAATCTGGGAATATTCCAAGAACATGGAAGGAGGCATATGTGCGTCCCATCCTGAAGAAACCTACGGCAGACCCGCAAGAACTTGGTAATTACCGCCCGATCTCTCTTTTACCTTTTTTGGGGAAAGCATTGGAAGACATGGTAAATAAACAAGTAAGCCAATATTTAGAACTAAACGAAATATTGGACCCATCACAATCTGGGTTCCGACCGGGCTACAGCACCGAGACTGCAATTTTGGCAGTCACGGATTTGCTTAGGCTACAAATGGATGTAGGGGCTCGGCAATATTGACTCTGCTGGACCTCTCCGCAGCCTTGGATACCATCTCCCATGAAGTGCTAGCGGAGAGATTGGAATCCTGTGGTATCCAGGGTAGAGCCTTAAATTGGCTACGTAACTTTATGACTGGAAGATCTCAGACAATCATGCTCGGGCCACACTTGTCAGATTCAATCCCTCTAGATAAAGGCGTAACCCAGGGCTCGTGCCTAAGTCCGACCCTATTTAATATCTAAAAGTCCCCGTTAGCCGGGATAGCGAAAAATAGGGCTTTAAAATCATCGCTTATGCTGATGATACTCAGCTCATCTTCCCGGTTGGCTTGGACCCAGTAGCAGAGAAAGCTCGATTTGCCGGAGGAATGCTTGAAATCTCAAATTGGAACTGCCTCCAGTTAAACCCCGGCAAAACCGAGCTAATGCTGATAGGTAAAGCAACTGTCAGCTGGTCAAATGACTGGTGGCCGGCCCAATTGGGAGTCGCCCCTACTCCGACTCTATGTGTTAAAAATCTGGGGCTAAAACTAGATCAGTCTCTATCTATGATGGACCATATAGCTGTGACAACGAGCTCTTGCTATTACAGCCTGCGTCTGTTGCGTAAAATTCTTCCCTTTCTGCCCACTATCCATCGTAAAACCTTGGTTCAGGCAATGGTCATCAGTCGCCTGGACTATGGCAATGCCCTACTGGACGGGGTAGGAGAGACCTTGTTGAGTAAACTCCAGGTCATCCAAAATACAGCAGCTAGGATGGTAATGTACCTCCCAGCAGGTTCCGCATCGGTCCCCTTGTTGCAAGAACTCCACTGGTTATCAGTGAGGAATAGATCGAGTTCTTAAGATCTGCTGTCTCACGTACTCGGCACTCAGCGGTAGAGGCCCCAGATATCTCCAAAAGAGACTTGTTAAGTATGCTCCTATCAGAAATCTGCGGTCCGGTGCGGGGGCTCTTCTAAAAAGTGCCACGTATCAGGCTATGCCGTTCTGGAGGAAAATCCTTTTCATATTTGGCACCCAGATACTGGAATGAGCTTCCAGACTCTCTTCGCAGAATTACAGTGTATAACACTTTTAGGAAACATCTAAAAGCCTTCTTTTTCTAGACAAAAAATGCCCTGTTCCTTCCAGTTTTGGGATAACTTTAGCAAAGCGCCGAGATGTCCCCGGGTGAGTCGTGCGCTATAGAAGTTCATCTAACATAACATAACAATATACAAATTACTGTGAGTTTTTAAAGAATACAAAATTATTTAACATTCAGAAAACAATTTTTCTCCCTTTTTTTGCTGTCATCAGCTACTACTTAACTTCACTATTCACAGTGATGTCAGAGTAGGTTCATCATAAACAGCAGGAAAAAAAACAATCGACTAGATTGTTAAAAAAAACCAAATCCCTAATTCTCAAAAATATAATACTAAATCAACACAAATAACACATCCAATACTATTTCCAATCTTCAAATCTTACCTTTACTTCGTAGTTTCTGTGAACATTTTCTCAATACACCAAATAATGTATCAAAAATTTTGCTTTGAAAGCATACAGTAGGAATTCCTTAACATATCTTTACACCTTCCCACAAAGCCGAATGGTGTACCTAAAATATTTGTTTCAGAAATATGAAGTATGAGTTGGGTAATTCATAAGGCAATCTCGGTTTCATTTCCAAGTGTGTATCGTTGCAGTGACTCCAACCATTATTACACTTTAAATAAACTGTATAATGTCCACTTGTGGTAGTACTTCCAGCATGAAAACAATAGCAACTGTTGCAAAAGTTCTTCCAGAAATAGATACTTGACTAGCAACAATAATGTAGATAGCATTGTTGATTTACAACGAGAACAGATCATCTCGTGATCTGCTTCTTTTAGTAATTTGGAAAATTGTACAGATTTGCAGTCAGGTATTGTCAAATATAGAAATCGTTCTCTGTCAACTAAAGTGCTCGAAGTTAACAAACACTGTTCACATTTATGTTCCCATTTGTAACTGAGTCCAAATAAACTCTCAATCTGAATTCCTTCATCTTCTAGTACTCCAAGCATAACCATCAGAAATTCTTGTGCATCTTGTTGTTATTAGCATTGAACGTTAAAGATCCAGTACATGTATCCAACAGTTGGCGAATACAGAAGCAGAATGGATCTTACTTCTATCATTTCTCAATTCTTGAAATAAAGAATAAAGTACCGAACATAATCTTTTTTCCTGACTTTCCATAATTTCACCATAAACATCTTCAAGATAAAATATAACGTTTAGAATAACATTACCATAGCAGTTGACAACAGAAGCATTTTCTAATTGGAATCTGACAACATCATCACTTGTTTGTATTTTCTGCTTCTTTACATCTTTTCTTTTCTCTTGATTTTGTTTCTTCTTTCCAACCATAGTTGATTCTTCACCATGTTTGCATTTTGATTTTTGAACACACAACACGTTTCTCATAAATGGGATATTCACCTAAACTTGGAGCATAAAGCCTTCTCAAACGATTATATTCTCTTACACAATTAACATCAGCACTAACCTTGTTCTCATCAAAATCAATTAAATACAAACCAGACAACATTCTAACTCGAGATAATGCACCATATACCATTCCCTCTTTAAACACAGTTCTTCCTACATTTATCAAAGCATTATCTACACTTAAACCTTGAGATTTATGAATAGTTATTGCATATGCTAAACAGAAGGGAAACTGTTTTCTACAAACATACAAGTCTTTTACTAGCAAAAAACATACAGCACAACGTGCAATCTGTTTTACCTCTATAATCTGATCAAATTTAACTTTCGAAAATTCAATTCCATTTCTATTTGGTTATTTCACAAAATCAACAACTTTCCCCATTGCTCCATTCACTTAACCTTCTTCTACATTCAGATTACGCCTCAAAATGACCCAACAGTTTAAACATACATCTAAAAAAATGAATAAGCCAGCAGTTTTTGATACAGACTTTTCCAAAGAATCTAATTTAGTCTGTAGTTTTTCTGAAGGAAGAATTGTTATTCCTTGATGCTCGGTTTTATCAATTGCTTCAATGTGAACTATTTCTTCATTTTCCAATTTCATAAGCTCTCTATTAAATGTATAACACTCTTCCACTGAAGGCATTAAGCAAACTATAGACTTTTTTTCTTTCCTTTTCTTGTAAATTACTTCTGCTGGTGTGTTTTAATTCGTAAACAAGTGAGTTCTTTATATTCAAAATGTAACCACAGATTCACATTTCCAACACTTCCCAGAGATTTCTTTGTGTCTTCATGAAGAAGAGTTTTAAACACTGGTTCTCCTTGTAGCAGATCTCCAACTACAATTAAATGTTTTCCTCCAAAGAGAATGTCATACTCTGTTTTTAATTCCTGCTGCAATCTTAAGTGTACAAAAGCAAGCATTAAGTTTGAGACCATGCTCACCTCATCAATAATTAATAGTTTCATTTTCTTCAGCACTCTTGACACTTCATGAGAAGCTTCTCCAGACAACTTCTGATATTGTAATTTACTATCATGCTCAACTGGTAACATCAGTAATCTATGAAAAGTAACTCCTTGAAGATTGTGTGCAGCTAATCCAGTTGGAGCTGTTACCACAGAACATAAATGTGAACCAATAGTTTTTTGAAGATAACTGGTCAAAACTTTAATTAAAAAACTTTTACCTGTCCCAGCGTGACCACTGATGTACATCTGAAGAGGTTTAAAAGATGAACACACGCTTTCTTTTTTTTCATGCAACAAACCATGTTCTATCTGTTCTCTCACTTGTACATATATTTCTTTCTGTTCAACATTTAGTAGTTCTTCTAACTTTGCCAATGTAATATTCTCCTTGTGTGCTTGTTGCATTGCAATTTCGACTTCATGCCTAGCAATCGCTGCTTCATCTTCCAGTATTTGTTGTCCAAGAGGATCTTGACTACATTGACCACTACTTTGACTATCTTGAGAACTTTCATTAGCTATTTCAGCTGTAATAGTTTTTCCTGTTCAACTTCATCGTTCAACATTTTTAAATATGTAGGGAAAATTGTACATACAATGCTATCTTTACATGCATTAAAAGAATCTTCATAGCAGTCAAAGTCTACAAGTAATTCACCTTCGCTATGCCATGGTTTAAAGAGTTGGAGAAGTGCTAAATAGTAAAATTCTCGCTTATCTGGAGTTTCACACTTGAGTTTCTTGTGGTTTATAAGATTAGCCTTTGCATGTTTTACTAAACAACCATGACATCCAACTACTGCATATTTTCCTTCTTTTAAATTCTGTTTAACATTTCTTTTTAAGCTGTAATGTTGAAGTACTTCATACAGACATAGCTGTTCCAGATGTTGACTCCTTTTCGGATAGTATGTGTCCAACATATTAGTTTTAAGAATGTCTGTACTGTCTGGTTCATTTGCTGCTAAGTATTCAATTTCTTCTAATGATTTCAACACTCTATTCCATGAGCAGGCAAGACCTAAACTTACCCAAATGATTCCTCAAGACTTTGAATATAAACTTGAAGAGCACCAGCGGTCTGAACATTCATAGGATCCAATTTCTCGGTGGGAAAGCATTTTCAAAGTAAAGCTGTACAATTTTTTGCTGACGCTTTTTTCTTGGGCACTTTCTTCCCACATGTGTTTCATCTCTGTTTTTTCTCATTTTGTTATGTACGATGTCACATAACACGCATCAGCAATTGAGTTATCTGCAACATACTAAAATGTCCATGTTCGCATTCCCCATTTTTAAAATGACTGGATTGTAGTCATTGATATACTTTGACATTTCTGTTCTTTTTAAGTTGTAGGTATTCTTTGGAGATTTCCGAGTTAATGTGTGCATTACAGAAGAAAAAAAAGAATTTACTCTTCCTTTACAAATGACTGGATGTGAAAAACCAAACCGACATTTGGTGTAAAAGTTTCCTTTAGACTTGTATTTTCTTCTGCAGTACTTTCCACAACGGTGACTTTGGAAACGTAGAACTTGCTGTCTCAAGCTTCTACTTCCTTCTTCTCTCGGAATCTCACATGTCACATAGTGTTCGATGAAAGTCAATACTGTTTCATCAGAATCAGTTCCAAATTTAGGTGCATCCTTGACCCATAGTAGCATATGTATATGAGGTGCACCTTTTGCTTGGTACTCCTTTCTCCAAAAGAAATCGGTAACTTCTCCAAGAGGTGGATTATTTTTATTGCAGATAAAAGACATCATAGCTTGAAACCTATGATTAAAATATCTGCACACATTTACAGGATCCAATGAACACAGTTCACCAGAAGTCTTTATTTCAACATTTTTAATATTGGAATTCACTTCTTTTAGAAACTCAAGCAAATCTTCCCATGCATACTCTGCACAGTTAAGTGTGACAAACCATGTTCGTGTACCTAAGCTCCGTAACATACACTTGAGTTCTCCATGACGACGATACCAATACTCATTTGTTCCACGTTGACATGCCATCAAATTGATTAACTGTGCTTCTAAATTTTCATCTGTTTTTTCAACTTTCTCCACAAATTCTTTCGCAGCAAGAAGTGATTGATGAACTCCAGTTTTAAGTATGTGGTTCACTGCATACGACAGAGGAGATATATCACTTTCAAACAAAAGGTGAAATATGTATGGAATGCACTGTCGAAATCTAGGATCTTCAGAATATAATCTTGTTGACTGATATTCTGAAGCTGGAATACGTACAGGTCGGTCATCATATCGTCCACCTTCTCCAGTAGGAAACAGCTGTGGAAAACAACGAGCTTCAAAGCTCTTCACCCATACACTCATTGGAGTTCCCTGTGCTTTTTTCATTTGAAATAACTCAATGCTGCTTCCTATTACTTCTTTTGAATGCAAAGGACATATTGTGTAATGTTCATAAATCTCTTCAGTCCTTGACTTGTCCACTTTCTCGATTTGACCACTTGAAATTTCACATTCACCTTCTAAACTAATTACCTGTTCATCCACATTTACAGTTTTGTAATAAATATTGTTCTCTATAAGATATAAGGTAGTCTTTTCAACTTTATTAACATTCACAAATTCTTGCCATATTTTCCGACTCTTTGTTGGTACACCATTTACTAGAATGAATACTGCCTCATTTTCCTCTTTCTCTCCAGCAATAGTTTCAATATTTTTCTTAAACTCCAAAGGTAAGTACACCACTCTTCCTTTCAGCCCTCTTTGCAAGTCTGTTGGTGGCAGTTTACCTGTTTTAGGCTCCATCCGAATTATAGTTTGAAAAGGATGAACAGATTGAATTAGAACCGACTCATATGTATTCAATTCTGCCAGTTCCTCCGGAATAGCTACTAATTCTAAGTTATTAAGTACTGCTCTAGCAGGCATTTTGTTCTCTTCTAATTTGTTGTAACAATATTTACATATACGTTGATCACTACCTAACTCAAATCGACCTTCCACCAACAAGTAAGTTGCAAATTCTTCCCACTTACTATTGTTCTCCTTTTCACTTTTCAAATACAAATCAACATTCCTAGTTTGACTTTTATAATGACTATGTCGACAACAAACACAAACATAGTTTGGTATTTCAGACCACACTACATTAAACCTTCCAATTTCTTCTTCAAACTGATCAGTGCTAATCACTTTCCCATCTCCTTCAACATCTGTAATTGTTAAATTTTCACTTCCTATTGACTGCTCTTCTGAACCAAAATATCGCATTTCAATATCATCACACTTTTTTTGAACATCTGATAAAGAACCATATAAAAGAGCTGTATTCAGTTCACTTAAACATAATGCAGGACTTTTTACATAGCACAGTTTCCTTACAAACTTCCGCATTTCTGAATGGTGTACTGCTAACATCCTCAAGTGATGAAAAACACTTTTACACACTTTTCTTGAAAGACAAGCCAGAGAATGCCCATGTTTCTCAGTATATTTTCTTACATTACATGGATCTAGTCCTTGCAACAACTTAATCTTCTGTTTAATACATTTCTGTGTATATTCTCGTAGCAAATTTTGCATTATATCAATAGGTTCCTGTCGAATACTACAAATACTGCTAAAACCTCACTTATACACAGGAGCTTGTGTACGTTTCCCTTGCACTTCTTCAACTATTAACTCTTCTGCACTTTTACCAACCAATCCCTCTTTTGGGAAGGGGACAACCATCCTGAACTTCGTAGCAATGACCTCCAGTATCAACTGCAAATGGTAAACTATTTTTCTCATTAAAAAAATGCTCACTATTAGAAGTATGTTTCCAATGTCCACTAAAGATTTTGCGAAAGTTAGTTCTGTTCACAAGCCTTTTTCTTCTACTTTTCTCTATGAACCCTTTGATTACGTTATCTAATACTTTGATCCTCTTCAAAATCACAATGAATAACTTCTGTTTTAAAGTAAAAGCAGTATCCACTATACTTTCGATATGCTACTTCTGTTTGAATTGCAGCACTTTCTTTTTATATTTGCTTCATGTTCTCATTCAATTCTGAATCACTCTAGTCCCAAAAAGTCTCTGACGAATCTCTTGAAATTGTTTTTGTCTCCGGGTAACAGATACTGTTTCTTTATCATGTTTTCTTTTCCTTGTATTTGAAATTGAAGTCTCCTTCTCCTTACTTGAAAAATTCTTCTTTTTCCTTTGTGTGATTTTATTTTCATTAAATGTTTATAATATTTTTATCAGAAATTGTCTAGTGTTTTTACCAGAAGAAACTGTTTGTGTAGTGCTCTCATTTTTTTGTAATTCCAAATCTTTTCTTTTCTGCAAATATAAATGCTTCTTTTCTTGTCTTTTTTTCTCAGTTCTTCTAGGTATTTTCAAATTTTTATCCAAACGAAATAATCTTCTGAAAAAAAAAATAGATTCAATAATTTTTTTCATCAGTTCAATATATTACAATAATAATATACAATTACATAAATTCTACTGACGGCTTCCAGAGGCAGTGCTGCAACGTGATGGAGCACAGCATGGGAGCAGTAGGATGACGGGTAGTGCCATAGAACATACAGCAAGTATTTATTTAATTATTTAAATCCACCTTTACAATTTACATGTAACTGCACTACCTCGTACTTTTCACCTCTCCACCGCACCCCACCACCCCACACACTCCCTCTGCAACCCACCGCAGACCACTTTATAGATAATATTTTTAAAAATTGTAATCTATATACTTAGGATGATATTACCAACGAAACGGCACACAGAAAAATTACCATTATTAGCCTAACAATTGTATCTACAACTTCGCAAACATGGCACTGCACCCAAAGCTTTAATTGGAGGGGAGGGAGTCTGAGCACCGGCAGTTTATTTTTGGGGCCTCGAAACGGATCTCTATGGGGCTCTATTTTCAGGCCTCGCAAAGGTAGTACGTTGTTTTTTTTTTATTGGACTGCAGTGAGACAGTGAGACCATGCACATTGCTCACTACTGAAAAGTGGAGACATCATGCCAGGTGAGTCACGTTGTAGGAGAAAAGAAATCCTTTAAAGAGAGCCATTTTCTCTCACGATTTCCCTTCTCTTTTTGCAGCGCAGGAGCAACATCATTGTGGCGTGATTAGCAGAGAGACCACCAGGCGCACAACGCCCATTGTCCCAGACTCCCTGAGACAGCTTTCCAATAGCAAACACAGAGCCGCACCCGAGTACTTCACAGGTCTTCAAAAGACCATTTGATTGTAAATGATGCTCTGTTTTTTTCCACCCCTTTTTAGATCCCCTATATCCCCACTCTGCCTAGTGCTGAAAGAACTAGCCTCCCCTGAAATTTTGCTCTGGTTGCACCTTTGGAGACGACCACACGCAGCCAACTCCAACACAACCCTGCTCTCACCTTTCACAGGGTGTTGTTGTAGAGCTACAAAAACACACGCTTTGCCTGGCTCACTTAGAGGCATATTATCAAGAACGGCGTTAAAATTATCGCCGCTTTAGCGGCAGACAACTACCGCTAAAGTGGCGATAATGAGCTTGATAATATGCCCTTGTGAATTCCCATAGAAGCCCAGCTTCACACCACAACCTGGCCGGCTATGGGAATTGAAAAGGGCATATTATCAAGCCCATTATCGCTGCTTTAGCGGCAGTTTACTGCCGCTAAAGCGGTAATAATTTTAACGCCGTTCTTGATAATATGCCCTGTTATCTTTCTAAATTAACGTCTTACATTGAATAGCTGCTTTTCATTTCTTTACCTACATCAACTTTTGTTTAAAACACCACCAGAGAAGGGTGGTGATCTCTGGTCCACAAAGAGCAACTCAAAGCTTTCTTGTTCTTTATCAGAAAATTCATCTGCCTCTCAATGATTATCACCAGCCTTTTTGGCCCCTTAAGAGGCTGGGTTGATGAGTATAATATGCAGTATTTAGGATTGGCGGCGGAGAGTGCACGAAAATAAGGACGGTTAGTTGAATAAAGGGCGACTGGATGGATGGCCAGATGGATGAATGGATAGCTAGATGGATTGATGGATGGATATATGGATGAATTGAAGGATAAATGGATGCATGGACCAGTATTTAGGATACACAGGTGGGCTGATAGATGCATAGGATTGGTTCTGGGACAGATGTATGTATGAATATATGGGCGTATAACTGGATGGATGGCACAGTGCTTACCATAGGCGAGTGGGCTGATAGATTCTTAGAATAACTGCAGGGGCAGATGTATGTATGTATGTAGGTAGGAATGTCTGAATGAATTGAAAGATGGTTCGATGGCGCAGTGCTTAGGATGACTGGATGCAGGGCTTTAAGTGGGCCGGCTCTGAGCACCGGCAGTTATTTTCAGAAAAACTCGAAACGGGTCTCTATCGGGCTCTATTTTCGGCCCTCGCAAAGGTAGTCAAGTTTTCTTTTTTTTTATTGCACTACAGTCAGAGCATGCACATCGATGTGCGCATGCTCATTTTGCTCACTACTGAGAAGTGGAGACATTATGCTACGTGAGCCACGTTGTAGGAGGAAGAAAAATCCTTTCAAGAGCGTGTTTCCCGAACGTAGGATAATCTGAGGGGATTTTCCTTAGCACACAATGCTAGTTATCTTCATGTAGACCACGCCCCTACTAGGATAGCCCACACCCCTTTAACAGGTTTGCCCCGCCCCTTTTAGAGCACCCCCAGTTCTTTTCCCACTTAAAGCCCTCACTGCACCATAGTAACAAAGAAATGATCCAAGTTTCCATTTAAATGTACAATGGCACCAAGTTTCATAATTTGCCATCAATGCTGGCAGCCTTCTACCACGGTGCAAGAGTGTCTATCAGCACGAAGATTTGTTAAACACAGAAATGTTGTGTGATTTGCATAGCTGTCTGCTGGAACATTCATCACCAAAAGGTATTAAAACATGCAAATTTGTGAGAAGAACGTACCATACCATAAACCGCTTCACAAATAGGCCCAGTGCTACTACACCACCCTCATCCCCATTCTTGCTTAACCTTACGAAATCAAAGAAAGACCCTAGAAAACCTGGTAGAGCCACTATAGCAATACAGGGACTTAATTTGAACAAGTCTCTGCCGGAACGCCCAGCAACAAAAGGTATTAAAACATACACATTTCCGGATAAAACATGTACCATGCCATAGAGCGCTTTATAAATTGACCCAGTGGCACTACATCACCTTTACTAACTACACATATGCACGTTACAAATGTCCGTGTTATAATCAGCAACATACCCACCTCTCCCACCCCCACCCCTTCCCTTCCTTAACCTTACGAAATCAAAACAACAAGCCCTAGCACTCCCGTTAGCGCCACTATAGCCATACATACCCTTAATTTAAACAGGTGTCTGCCGGAACGCTCATCAGCAAAAGGTATTGAAACCTGCAACTTTCCAAGTAAAACATACACCATACCATAAGGTGGTTTATAAGTAGTCCCAGTACCACTACACCACCTCCACACCCGCCCTTGCTTAACTTTACGCAATAAAACAAAGAGCCCCAGCAAACCTGGAAGCGCCACTAGAGCCATACAGAGGCTTAATTTCAACAGATATCCCCCAAAACACTCATCAGCAAAACTTATTAAAACATGCAAATTTGCGGTCGCCAGTAGGTAGTTATAGTTAGAACCTAGTTTCCATAGGAAAAGCATTTTTTGATTTGCTAATAACTTTGGCATCGTTTGACGAATCTTTGTGAAATTCTCCAAGAAAAAGTCTATCCAGGTCAGCTCCTATCCTGAAAGTTTGGGGGTGATTCGTGAAGCGTGGACTGAGAAAAAAGGGGGTCCCAAAATGCGTTTTCCCCATGTTAATTTCCATAGGAAATCTTGTGAGGAGCTACAGCCCGAACTGCTGAACGGAATTACCCCAAATTTGGCAGAAAGGTAGAGCTTGGTTCAGAAAGCAACCTTTTTTCAAATGGTGTAAATCCGTTCAGTAGTTTTTGAGAAATTCAAAAAATCATTTTCCCATAGGAAACTTTGTGCAAGGCTACAGCAGAAACTACTGAATGGAATTACCCCAAATTTGACACAAAGGTAGTGTGTGGGTCAGAAAGAGATTTTTTTTAAATGGTGTAAATCCATTCATTAGTTGCAGAGAAATTAGAAAAATAAAAGTTTTGATATCTGGGCGGAGCCTAAGTGCCGTGCACGAGCTTCACTGTGATTGGCTGCGAACACTCCACGCTACCTCTCCCCAAATCAGCATGTAACGCACCCTCTTCCCACATTACTAACATACCCCCAACAACCTTCTTGGGCCCGGAAGTGTCCCTGTGTGGTTGGACTAACAAGAATCTTAGTCATGTATAGATTTACATATAAACATTTTATTTAAACAAAACAACAACAAATAAAACTATGTACAGCCGTGGCGTGTCATCGTTGGTCGCTGGTGGAGAAAGAGTGAGAGAGAGAAAGAGTAAGATACAAGGAAGAGAGGAAGAGAAACAGTGTGAGAGAGAGGAACACGGAGAGAGAAAGAGTGAAAGAGAAGAAGAGAGAAAGAGTGAACTACAAGGAAGAGAGAAACAGTGTGAGAGAGGAAAATAGAGAAAGAGAGAAAGAATGAGATATGAGGAAGAGAGAATCAGTGTGAGAGAGAGGAAGAGAGAGAGAAAGAGAGAGAGGAAGAGAGTGAGAGAGGAAGCCAGCCAAAGAGAGAAAGAGTGAGACAGAGAGGAAGACAACGGGAGAATCAGTGTGAGAGAGAGGAAGAGAGAGAGATAAAGATTGAGAGAGAGGAGGAGAGAAAGAAAGAATGAGACAGAGAAAAAGAAAGTGTGAGAGAGAGAAAGGAACAGATGGAGAGGAAGTGTTGAGACTGGAAAAATCTTTGCAGCTCACCTTTGTGCCACCGGTGTGTCTCCAACCATGTGCTGGGAGATAGTGCAGCCCTCAAGTTTAGTGATCTGAAAGATAGTATAGAATTAGTAATTGCAGAGTACATACAACTGCACACGCGTAATTCTATTTTTCGGTAATGCGCAATAAGGGTGGTGCACCTCATCCACTCCCATTGCTTGGAGGTGTCTGTGCGCTCTTGTGCGCACAGACTGCTGCACACTATCCACTCCCACTTCCCAGAGGTGACTGCCCACTGCTGCGAAAAGAAGTCTCTCTGCTCACCTTCCGCCACCGGTGTGAGGGTCCACCATATGCCGAAGCAACCTCCTCAGCCGTTGCGTACACACGGTCCAGCTCAACTCACAATTCAGATTGGGTGTTGATTATCAGGATGGCCACGCATCATTGCAGATTTTTTGCGCGTTCAGCTCTGGTTGTGTTGGGGGGTGAACGTTGATTCGTGAACAGCCTGTTAGATAAAAAGCAAGATAAGATTGTGGGTCATGCATCCATGAAAGGAGAGAGGAAGAGAGAGAGAAAGAGAAAAATAGTGAGAGGAGGAGAGAGAGAAAAGAAAGAAAGTGAGAGGAACACAGAGAAAGAGTTAGAAAGACGAAGAGAGAGAGAGAAACAGTGAGAGAGAAATAGTGAGAGAGAGAGGAAGAGAGAGAGAGAAAGAGGGAAACAGTGTGAGAAAGAGGAACAGAGAAAGAGAGGAAGAGTGAGAGAGAGAAACAGAGAGAGAGGAAGAGAGAAAGAGACAAGGGGAGATCCAAAAAAAAGGAAACCCATTCCGTTCAGTAGTTTTGGCTGTAGCCTTGCAAAAAGTTTCCTATGGGAAAATGATTTTTTGACTCTTATTTTTTTAATTTCTCAAAAACTACTGAACGGATTTACACCATTTTTAAAAAAAAGGTCACTTTCTGAACCAAGCTCTACGTTTCTGCCTATGGAAATTAACATGGGGAAAATGCCTTTTTGGACCCCCCCCCCCTTTTTTCTCAGCCCCTGCATCACGAATCACTCCCAAACTTTCAGGATAGGAGCTGACCTCGATAGACTTTTTTGGGGAGAATTTTGCAAAGATTCGTCAAACGACGCCAAAGTTATTAGCAAATTAAAAAATGCTTTTCCCATGAAAACTAGGTTGTAACTATAACTATAGTCTCTTACACAATTTGCATCGGTACTAATCTTGAATTGTGAGCCCTGCTGACCGCAGTGTAGGCCGGAGGCAGTGGTCAGGAAGGGCCCATAGCCACGTGGTGTTGAGTTGAGGTGCACAGTTAGTGGCACCAGAAGCATTGAGGGTGTATGAGCCTGTGATGATGCGCGGTGCGGACGGGGCACACTTGAGCAATGTCTCTTGTCTACTGGACTGCGTCATCTGTAATCGCGACTCTATCTGAATTACGAGCCCTGCTGATCACAGTGTAGGCCAGAGGAAGCGGTGAGCAAATGCCCGCAACCACTTGCATAGGTTGGTGGCCCCACCGGCCTGTGTAGTTTAGGTTCAGTGGCACCACATGTCGCCGGCATTCCATATGTAAATACACATCACTAATCGAAGGGAGTCTGGTGCTGTGGTCGCTACCACAAAGTTGGGGTCACTGCCATTTAGGGCTCAGGACACAGTTCCACATGTGGGATCAGCTTGTGTTGAACAGGGTTAGTGGCACCACGTGTTGTGCCTTCTGTTGTACAGGGTTAGTGGCACCACGTGTCGCCGGCCTTGCATATGGGAATATGCCTAACTGATCAAAGGGAGTCTGGTGCTGTGGTCGCTGCCACGGACTTGGGGTCACTGCCATTCAGGACTCAGGACACAGTTCCACATGTGGGATCAGCTTGTGTTAAACAGGGTTAGTGGCACCACGTGTCGCCGGCTTGTGTTGAACAGGGTTAGTGGCACCATGTGTTGGGGCTTGCGTTGAATTCTGCCTCAATGAGGCCACGTGGCGATGACTTGTGGTGCAGAGAGTTAGAAGTACCTTTGGCGCTGAGCGTGTACGTACCCTGCGATGATGCGTGGTCCGGGGGGGCGCACTCGGACCAATGTCTTTTGTCTATTGAATTATGCCTCAATAAGGGCACGTGGCAATGACTTGTGCTGCACTGAGTTAGTGGCACCTGAAGCACTCAGCGTGTGTGCACCCTGCGATGATGCGTGGTCCGAGAGGGCCACACTGGGAGCAATGTATCTTGCGTACTGGACTGCGTCATCTGCAATCGCTACTCTTTGTGAATTGTGATGCCTGCTGTCCGCAGTGTAGATCGAAGGCAGTAGTCTGTACAGACATAAGTCTGCAGTGCTGTGCTGCTGGTTTCGCAGGGGGCCTGTGTCGAGGGGACCCGCAGTCATGGCGGCAGCATAGTGGCAGGGTGAGGGCCGCCGCTCTGGCACAGTCGTTGGTCTTCACAGTTCACAAGTGAACCACACCCAGAGCCCCGGCTTATTTATTCACACTCCTACGCTGAAGTGGCCTACGTTGGACGAGCCCACTCCGGTTACGCTTATGCTTACTGGGGGGACGATACAGCTACATGACTGAGATCTTCCCAAGTGTTTGATGTAACATGGTTGGGTCCACTGTCCACAACACTACAAGCACAAGTAGTATTTGTGCACATGGAGAGGTGTGTGTTCTGCATACTGAGATGTGTCCAGCACATCACTGCTACACTTTGCATTGTGTGCACTGTTTTTCATGGGTGAATTGCTTCCTTCACATATAGTTTGTTCACACCTGTCCCAATATTCAGCTATTGTTTGGCTGAGGGGCCAGGCCATTTTCGGAAAATTCGCTGTCTTGTTCTGCGCCGCTTGGGTGTTAGATGGGGGGTTCCTGGGGGTGGTGGTGGGTGTTGTGGTTCTTGGGTGTCAGAGCTGCTTGATCAGTAGGTCTATGACATGTGTTGGTATTCAGATGTGGCTCTAGGCTGGGCTCCCTTTCATACTGTATGTAGTTGTTTAGTATTTAAAAAACAAGAAGACATCATATAGTTTAAATAACAAAGAAAAAAAAAACTATTTTTAGAATATTAAAGTTACAAAATATCAATTTGTTTTCTCCAAATTTACTGAGAAAAACATAGGTTTTATGAACAATATAATTAGAAATTAGTATTTAAATAACCTTTGAAATTCACAAAAAAACATAGGTCTCAGGAACATTAAAGTTAGAAATTAGTATTTTAAAAAAACATTCAAATTTACTGAAAAAACGATTGCCACATTTCCCAACATTGAGCTATTATATGGCTGAGGGACCATGCCATTTTTGGAGGGCTCGCTGTCCTGTTCTGCACAGCCTTGGTGGTAGTAGGGAGAGGGGTGGTACGGGGGGGGGGAGGTCCTGAGGGTTGTGGCAGTGGGTGCTGTGTCCTTCTTGGGTGTCGGAAAAAACTATAGGTTAAATGAACATTATAATTAGAAGATAGCATTAAAATACATTGAAATTCACTGAAAAAAACATAGGTTTCAGGCACGTTATAGATAGAAATTAGCATTTAAAAAACCTTTGAAATTCACTGAAAAAACCATAGGTTTCAGGCACATTATAGTTAGAAATTAGCATTTAAAAAACCTTTGAAATTCACTGAAGAAACCATGGGTTTCAGGGATGTTTTAGTTAGAAATTAGCATTGAAAAAACCTTAGAAATTAATTGAAAAAAACATAGGTTTCAGACATTTTATAGTTAGTTGGACATTTCACTCGTACAAAACCATAGAAATTCCCCTGTTATAGTTAGTTCAGTTAACCATAACTTGCGCCCCTGCAATGCACTGCTGATGAAGTCACATATTACATCATTCATGACATGGTCAGTTACACCCTTAAGCATCCTGACACTTCTGTGATGTGTTTAAAATATTTTTCCAACATTCAGTTGGAAAGCTGCTGGTGCATTCCATACCCTAAAAGGCAGCACTAAATACTCAATGTGATCCTATCTGGCATTGAACCCCTTGTCAAGTACATAATAAATTGTATAACCATTAACTATTACTCTTTGAAAAGATTTTCCTTGACTTGAACTAATCCAAAGGAACAATATTAAGGGTTTGCTACTACAGTTCTCTGTAGCCTGTACAAATTTGAAATTCACACCCCATGCCCAGTTTGGGGATTCAAAGAATTGGAGCCCCAGCTCGTAAAATCGAATGGTAAGGGAATACCTTCTGTAGGTTTTTGGTTATGTACTCTTGGAAAATGTTATCTTCTTGCTTTGTTTGTGGATTATTCTCCCATGGGGAACTTGGCTCCGGGAATCAAGTCTGTGGGACAGCCATATGGACAATGAGGTGGAAATTGATCAGCTCCTTTTCTAATGAATATTTGTGTTTGTTCCATTTTCTTCTGCGCTGCACTGCATCTCAAAGATAAAATCCTTTCCAACCCCTTTCTTGGAAAGCAGTGCTGGTGGCAACTTTGTAATGAGAAGGTAATGGTCTAATTTTGCCAGTCAATAAAGGGATTTCGGGGCAGATTTACAAGCCCCGTGTGCCACATTTGCGCTGCCGTTGCGTCACTTCTGTGACGCAGCGGCGGCATAAACTATGCGCCACATTGCACCCTATTTACAACGTGACGCATCTAGGGAGTTGTGTCACGTTGTAAAGCCCTGCGCCACATGAAACCTGCATCAGGTTTCATGTGGGTGTTCCGGAGCAGGAGAGGGGTGTTCCGGAGCAGGAACGCCTCGGAAAACTGCCTGAGTGAAATCTACAAGATTTCACTCAGGCACTTTTCTGACGCCGCTGTGTCAAAACCTTGCACCTGCTTGAAGCAGGCGTAAGGCGTAACGCACCATGTTGATGATAGGCCAGGTTGGAATAGTGCTGGAGTTGCGTCGCGCCCGCGACACAACTCCAGCACTGCGCCAACCTTACGCCGGCAGATGCCACACGCATCTGTTTATCCTTGCGCCATGATGTACCACATTGTAAATGCGGCACATCTGTGGTGGCGCAAGGGTAAACTTGTGTCACGCATCTTTCCAGGCACGTCCCTGTTGATTTACAGGGATGCGCCAGGAAACGCAAATCTTCCCCTGTGTCTTTTTAACCAAGGCATATCCATTATAATATTGAAGGCGGGATTCGCGATGAGACCAAACTGAATGCTCTTAAAGTGGCTATTCCCAAGAAGGGAGTTACCCAACATACATCTCCAGAAATTAAGGGTTTCCAATCAGTCCTTATGATAGGTTCAGGAACTTCTTTGTTTTGTTCAGTTAAGCTGTGTTTTAATGCAATCATTGATACAATGAGCATGCAAAAAGTAATGGGAAGAATGCTTGCAATAAGTCTAACCCCCAGTAATCTCTTGGGGTAGCATTTTAACCCATCGTTTTTTTTGCCCACCATGCCACTTCACTTTGGACCCACCCATATGGAAATCAGTCTTGCCCCTGCTCAAATTGGCCCTATGGTGGAAGTGTGAGCCTAAACGTCTGCGGCAACCATGTAAAAACCATCAATAGATGTGTCTATTTTTGTCCGGATGATGACCATTTTGTAAATTATATATTTGTGGGTGTTGAAACGTCACCAGCTATAATAGCAGACTGTTTTTAATTGATCTTCGGATAATAATACTCTCATACAGAGTATCATCTAACACCAAATGTATCCATATCAGTCACTTGTATATATGCTTTCTGTATAGCACTTGCACACTACAAATTCACCCTTTTCTCTGTGCCTTATTATTTCTGGGAGCCACTTCTTTCAAATGTAATTGTTACATGCAAGAAAAGATATCTTTCTATTTAGATTTTTTTAACATGAATTAAATAAACTGGTCTCCTCCTGTTTTTGGAAAATACTCAGGGGGAACTGGTGGGAGCTAAGAGGCTGCTTAGTTGTATGGAGGGCTTGGCAGGCCTGAAGGTGAATTGGTCCAAATCGTGTCTTTTCCCACCTCCAAGATAGTGGAGGGCCCCCGGACTACGGAGGGGGTACGGTGGGAATATACCTGTATAACATATTTGGGGACTCGAATATATCATGATCGCAGAGATTTGGTGGAGGGCAATATCGGTAGGGCTGTGCGAGGTATTCGGGGCAGTATGGACTTCTGGCAATCATTGCTACTCTCTTTGATGGGGAGAGTGGCGCTTCTCAAGATGGTGGCCCTCCCCAGGTTGTTGTATTACTTTAGGACTCTTCCGGTCTGGATTCCTGCGTCGACGTTTAAGAGGCTTCAACAGATGCTGACGGGGTTTCTCTGGAATGCTGGTCGCCGTCGGGTGGCTTTGCATACACTGATTAGACTGCGGGGAGAGGGAGGGTTAGCAGTTCCAGATCTGGAGTCCTATTATTTAGCCGCTCAGCTGCAGTGGTTGACTCAGGCGGTGGCTCGAGAGTGTCGAGGAGTAGGAGTCGGCGTGGGTGGGCGAATCCCTGCCTGCCTACTGGCCAGGATTATTCTGCAACAACCGCTCCGCATAGGGGATCTCTCAGCCGAAGTGCAGACCTTCCGGTTGTGTTGGAATAGAAGTCACCAAAGGGCGCGGATCCCCTGTCCTTATGCGCCGGAGATCCCATTATTGATGTGTCAGCAGCTGCCGCATGGGGGCAACTGGTCGGCACTGGCGGGGTGGTGTGACGCTGGATTGATGGTAGTGGGGGATTTATACGAAGACAATGTTCTGCTCCCTTATGAATCCATCTCTGAGCGTTTCGGCCTTCCTCGCGGGGACTATTTGCTTCATGCGGCCTTGGTGTTGGCTGTTCAGCGGCGGTGGAAGGGAGGGCTGTAGGAGCCGCGGACATCCATGGTCTGCCAATATGTTGTGCTGGCGGCGGGCACCATTAAAGCGGTCACATGTTTGTATCGCCGACTGACCTGCGAAAGGCTGGCTCCTCTCGCCAGGCTGAAGCAGTGCTGGGAGGAGGATATAGAAAGGGACATCCCTGATAAAGTATGGGGGGAATTGCTTGAACGTCCCTGGAAATGCTCCAGAAATGCTCATTTTCAACAGATCCAATTTTTTATTTTGCACAGAGCCTATCTTACTCCAGTCAAAATCCAACGCTACTTTCATACGCTCACGGCATCCTGCCCCCGATGTCGAGTGGAGGGAGCTGACTTCCACCATATGCTGTGGAGCTGCCCTCGGATTAGGGACTACTGGTGGGAGGTGTGGTCATTGCTCTGCACTGTCACAGACAGGGAGATCGAATTTGGTGTGAGTCCCTGCTTGTTACACTGGTTCCCTCACACTTCAAAGACTAAAATAACCAGTAAATGTATAGATCTAGGGCTGGTACTGGCCAAGCGGGAAATTACTGCTAATTGGAAGGCGCAGCGTGGGCCGAGGTTACAGAAGTGGAGGGCGGAGTTTACCCGGTGGGCAGACTGTGAAATGGTTATTCGATTGCAGTCGGCCACCCGTGCTCATAGTGACAGGGCATTGGAGGCAGACCATGCCTGGGGGACACTAGCAGTACTATTGAAAACTGCAGACTCTAGTGGGGATGAGGACTTGGAGAATGGGGAGGTATAGAGTCAATCCCCTACTGTATAGGGTTAGAGGGGTGCCGGGGGGATTGGGCGCTGCCTCACTTGGGTTCTCCGTGGTCCTGTGCTAGGGTAGAATACGGGGTACACTACAAGGAACTGAGTGCCTTGCCATATATTCAGCCTAACGAGTCATGCCGGAAGAGTTGTGGGAAGGGGGTGGAGGGAGGGGGGAGGGGATGTATCAGAGTATAGCTGATTGATTTAGGATTAGTTATATTGATTATGCACTGGACCTGTTGAGTGAGGGCTCTACTATTCATATGCCTGTAATATGACCTCGCATGACGATTTGATGGTGGACTTACTAGAGACTATATTGCAAGGTTTATAGGGGGAGCGATAATTTAGAGAGTATGTCAATGGGTACCAGCGGGCATGGTTGTACTAGGACCGTTGTTCATTTGGGTTTTTAAGGCAGTGTTGATTGCTGACTGTACTGTGCTTGCATGATCTTAAATGTTAATAAACATACTTCACAAAAAAAAAAAAATGAATTAAATAAACTGGTTTTTGATCTCTAGTCTATTCATGTTTTTTACATGGTTGCCAGTTGAGGCTCACCCTTCCCCCATAGGAACCTTTGTTTTCTTTATATATTGTCTTGCCCTGGTCCCAGGGTTATTGGGCTCCCCCTGTTTTTTTCACCTGCTCAAATAGGAACAGCCCCACCTGAACTGCTAGGTCATGTCCTCCCTGAACCATAAAACAGGCATCCCAAGACCAATTTTACACTAACTGAGGCTCATCTATTAGATGCAGTTTGGTCCAGGGACACGGTGAGCACAGGACCCACGTCTGGGCATACTCTTTCACTTAGGGCAGTACATCAAATAAACAAAAGATGATAGGAAGAACACTTTCAATACATCTAACTACTGGCAATGGCTTGGGTAGTATTCTAACTCATCATTCTTTTGCCTACCATGCCTCTTCACTTTGGATCCAGCAATATGCAAATCAGTTGCGACCCTGCTCCAATAGAAACAGTTTAGCCCAAACTGCCAGGACCAGTCCTCCCTAAATTGGCAAACAAGCAACCCAAGACCAGGTTCACCTGACTGGGTCTTATTTGTTGGGCATAGTTTGGTTCCAGTGGCACATTGAGCACATAACTCTTGTCTGGGCATCCCTTCACCATCAAGCAGACAAAAGGTGATGGGAAGAATGTTTGCATTAAGTCTAAACTTTAGCAATTGCTCACGGTAGCATTTTAACTCGTCTTCATTTTACCTACCATGCCAGCTAAATTTGGACCCAGCCAGATTCAAATCAGTCATGACCCTACTCCAATAGCAACAGTCTGAGCCCACACTGCAGGCCAGGTTCTCACTGAACAGGAACACAAGCAACCCAAAACTAGTTTTACTTTCAATGGGGCTCATCAGTTTAGTGTAGCTTGGTTCCAGTGGCACAGTGAGCTGGGGGGCTCATATCTGGGCACATCAAACACACAAAAGGTGACAAGAATATTGCTTACAATAAGTCTGACCACTTGCAATCGTTCGGGGGAGCATTCTAAGCAATTGTTCTTTTGCCCACCATGTCCTTTCAGTTTGGATCCAGTCATGTGCAAATCAGTCTTGGCCCTGACTCAATAGAAAGACTCCAGTCCAAACTACCAGGCCCTCCTGAAACTGAACCATTCCCATGAGGAGCAGGGTCGGTAATGATTTGCATATGGTGGGTCCTTGTCTAGATTGGCATGGTGAGAGAAACTGATTGCCAGCGACTGAGATTAATTCAAGTATTTTGTTTATAACCTTGTTGTTATCTTTGATCCATGAAGCACTCCAAAGCACCACAATCAATGAGAGCTAAAGTAGTAAGGGGGTAATCCTTAGTGTCAATCTGAGAATCGGTACCGGGATGTCAAAATGTTCCCTGCCACACTCTCTTGTGGAGGTGAACCTCAGAATTGAACAAGTATGTGAGTTGGCTTCTTCCTTCACAGTCAGGTCCTTCAGTTTCCCACCAGGCTGGGGCATTCTTTTACAAAATGCCCCTGCTTTTAACAGTAACGACAAAAGCCTTCTTTCCTTCAGTGCTGCCTTTCCTAATAGTTAGTTTCTTAAGAGTTAGTTCTTAGTAGTTAGTGCCTTATGGAAATTTCAAGTTGCATGGCTTCCTCCATAAAACCGAGGCTTTCCTTGGGTGTCTCTGTAGAAATGGGAATGACCACCTTTGGGGGAATCCATTGTCTGTCTTTACCTTTTTGTGCTACCTGGGCATTCATCTGCAATGTGAGAATTTTAAGTGCTGTGGTGGTGATGAGTCAATTCACAACTCAAGAAAGGACCTATTTCAGTCATAGTCCTTGATAGAATGCTGCTGCCATTGATTTATCTGCCTAGCCAGCCTCCGTCATTCGCTTCTGAAACTGGATAATATATGATAGCAAGTCCTCCTTCCCTTGTCGGAGGAAAAGTACCTCTGAATGTGCAGTGGCTCAAGTTTGTCTTCTAATGGACATAGCTGTAAAGTGCTACAAAAATTTATTAATATTGCGCTTTTCTTTAGAACTAAAAGTCTCCATTCAAATGTCTTTTTAACAGCGTGGTTTATCAGATGGCTCCACCCCAAAGAGACAGAAGTGGTCTATAGAGGTGGCTAACAGTGACAGCCTTCCTACTGGGCAGAGGCTCTGGTAGCTAGCGGAGGAGAGAAAGCCTGATTGCCACAAGAGCCGACCAAAGAAAGGTCTATCTCAGAGGAGTGCTGGGTGAGCTCCGAGAGTAGTGAAAGCCACATTCCGCTAATGCTGGCAAGGGCAGATTGTGGACCAAATGACTGGGGAGTCATTTTGGGCTGTGCAACAAGCACGGCCTCTAGTAAATGCATTGAAGTTAGAAGAAATTTGTTTTTGGAGTCACACACATTAACAGGGGGACAACGGGACTGAGCGCAGGTCTGAAACCACAATGCAGAAGAGTAACTACACCCATGGAGGAAGGAGAATGATAGAGGGAAAGACAAACTTCCTCAGGGGTACCCGCTGAGACAAAACAGTGGAGAGCACCTCCTCCCTGACAAGATGACCATTTAGCAGTAAGGAGTATACTCTGACCTTTCCTTCAGCCCCCAGCACAAGGGCCCCCACAACGGATCCCCTCGAAGAAATAGCCGGGACACCTGCACGTGGGGACCTCAGAGTGCGGGGAGAAATCATGCGATCTGGAGACCCAATGGTCTAGGACAAAAGGGGAAAAGTGCCCAGCAGAGCAAGATGGGCAAATATTTGGTGGTGAATGCACCACCACCTACGGTGCGGGAAGGAACGAAGAGGTTGATACTAGTATATCAACAAATGCCTGACCTTTCACCAAGCTACTAGACACCATTGACCAGCTTCCCTCTCCCTCGCAGACACCTCACAGATCCATCAAGTCAACAGCGAAGGATGCACCTGGCAGGCAAGTCTTGGAACAACCCCCCCCGGCACCTCAGGACAGCACTGTTGCTCCAGCAATTCAGAAGAGAACTAAAGACCTGTATGTTTGAATGATCAAACCTTCACACAGCAGCAAACAGCTCCATCGCCTCAATGACATCACTGGTGACTTGTCACGCACAATAAATGTTTGATTGATTAATTGACGGTATTGATAGTGAACCCATGCTCAAGGAGATCATGGTAACTATATTGGGGGTCAAGAACTCATTGGAACTGAAAACTGATTCGGTGACAACAGAAGTAAACTTGCTCAGGGCTGACCTCCGGAAAACCAGCGAAAAGACCCAACAAGTGGACAGATACATAACTCACCTGAAGAATAACATTAAAGCCCCGAAGGACAAGATTGGATGTCTGGAAAAAGACAATGACTTGGTACAAGCAAAACTAGATACCTACAAAGGGCGCTCTCACAGAAACAATCTGAGATTAGTGAGACTACCAGAAATAGTGGAAGGGCCTAGTGTTGAGTTGTTCTTGGAAGATTTTATTCTCAATACTTTAAAACTGAATGGCCTCTTAAAGGTCTTCACCATAGAATGAGCCGCTAAAACCCCTGTCCCCTAGCCACAACCAGGAGCACCGCCACAAATGATCATTGCACGTATTTTGAATCACAGAGATAGAGATGCCATTCTACAGGCCATCAGACTCAGAGACCATCTACAATACCAAAATGCGACTATTAGACTATATCCTGACTTCACACTAAGGGCCTGATTACGATGTAAATCAAAAAACCTCCGATGACAGGTCGGAGTCTTTCCGACTTACATTGTTGGTTTCAAATCTGACAGCCTTATTATGATGAAGGCTGTTGGATTTGAAACTCGCCGGTCGGACCAACTGGCTTATGACGGGCTCTAGGAGTCCATTGGCAAGTCGGAGGCTGCTCATAATCCCCTATGTAAGGCGTTTAGGCTATGGGGATTATAATGTCAGTTTCCGACAGGATTTTCATGCTGGGCATTCCGACATGAAAAGCCTGTCGGAAAGCGACTTTGAGGGCCCCAAGCAGGGCCCCCTTGCCACAACGGCCTCCGGTTGGATGTCTGGGGGGGCACCTAAGGTGCCCCGGATTAATCCCTGCACCGAGTCGGTGCCTGCCACCCGGTGCAGGGATTAACAAAAACACCCATTTCTCAATTTTGCAACAGTGTCCGACATCATAATGAGGGCCTAAGGCATAGCTTTGAGGAGGTAAAGACATGCCTACGAGAAAGAGAACTTAAATATATGATTCTATTTCCAGCCAAACTGTGAGTAGTTGTGGAAGGGAAAACATGGCATTTAAACTTGTCAGATAAGGTGTGGGAGTAAATGAAGACTGGTTAGATCAAGACATAGTGAGAATAAGAGGAACTGGAGGCGTGGACATTGAGAGAATTGAACAGAGAGAAGTTCAACTCAAAGACAAAGTAGACAGAATTAAAGAAACCCAAAGAATTACCCCACCTGAGGGTGAGAAAGGTGATGGATCCCCATGAATGCCTGGGACACCAACCACAGATGGTGATATACTAGAAGCCCGAAAGGAACTGTCCCCTTAAACACCAAGATGTAAGCCGTAGACCCAAAAACGAAACTGACTATGACTTGGTGCTACCTGACTCGGCCCTTGGGGATTGGGTCATACATGAGTAAGGACACTTTAGATCCACATGGTGACTCTTGTCAAATGGTGAGATAACGATAAACTCAGTGATAAAGGGACTGATGAGCAGCAGAGGAGGGGACCACTTGGTGTACCTCTGAGTTTCACTGTTTACTGGGGTCAAGAGGCACTCTGCAAGCTGAAGATGGGTCAACGGGGAGAGGGAAGTAGTGATGGGGTGAAGTTCTTGTTTATGTTTATTGGGATCAAAGCCACTTGAAGGGACACTGGGGGCAGGCAGACAATTTGAGATGACAGGCACAGAGTATAGCGATGTGTACCATGTAATATGGGTGGGGGCTACACACTCCGACCATAATCAATAATTCATAACACACATATGAAGATACTCTCCTGGAAAGTGAATGGACTGAGGAGTGAAATAAAGAGGAGGATTGTTACCTAATATTTAAAAAGACAGGGATCAGATGTGGTCTTATTGCAAGAAACACACCTAAAATGCAACACTTGTACAGCATTCGAGAGAGAGGTATATTATATAGCCCTGGTTCATTCAGGGTACGCAACTGACTCCAGAGGGGTTGAGATCATGGTCTTCACAAGCAAAAGAAGGGCATAAACTGTTTCTTATTATTGGGTGCAGGAGCATGTGTGATAGCCTCCACTAAACCAGGCTTGGGAAAAATGTCTTTATCAGAGATTACATGTTCAGTGTTTTCAACATGATTCTTTCTAAATACACACATCCTTCATATAACTTAAACCTTTTTTCCCTCATTTTCCCTGATTGCCCTCCGGTGCTTTCAACAACACCTCATCAAGCTCTCTCTCATCATGAGCATACATCAAGATGTCATCCAGAATGCCTTTATCCATTTAACCTTGCCAAATAGATTTGCATAAGCCATTGGAATATGGACACCACTGAGGCCAGTCCAATCGACATCTGTTTGAAATGGATGGCCTCTTCAGGGGTTATGAAGACTGTTAGATAAAAAAACGTCCTTACTAACATAATCTAGTGATAGGCACTCTTTAGATCCAAGGTACTAAAAATCCTAGCACAGTGTAACGAGACCAGCTTACTGATTTTGGGAAGAGGGTAGCAGTCCACTACTAAAGTCCTGTTTGCAGCACAGAAATCATCACATCGTCTTGCTTATCCAATTGTCTTCCTTATCGCCACCACAGGCAAAAGCCACAAGGATGACTCAATTGGCTCTATAACCCCCTCCAAACACTACTTCTTTAAAATACTCACATAGCTTGTCCCTCAACAGGACAGTATTTGCCTTCAACTTTATGATGTGGTGAAAAACATTTTCTTTGCCCATGCCACCTTCCCACATGTCTTTGAATTTTTAAATTATTAGTTTTGAGGAGCTAGAGATCTCAACAACAGAAATTTGTGGTTTAAAAATGGGTCAAACTTCACACTCAATGCCCTCAACAGCTGTCTTCCATCAATGTTGTTCCTAACCTCTGCCACACATACTTTACCCTATGAGCTCCTTTTCTTTAAACATATTCTGACCCAGACAAATCCTTTCAAAATGGGTCAATTTTTCCGATAGGCACTTGATCTAATATCACTCAAATTCAGTTAAATTTCCTGCCATTCCTTCCAGGGCATATCTCAGTCAATGATAGTAATTGAGGATTCTGAGTCCACCATATATTTAACACAGCTATTCTCAGTGATAAGCTAACAAATTCCTTTATCATCTCCTCCTTGCTCGACCAAAGTACTAAATTGTCCAAATTCTCTTGCATATCCTCATCCTCATTCACAGAACATATTTTCTGCCCCGGTCTGTTTCTACATAGCCAACCAAAATGGGCTTTGTTACCACAGGCATTACTTTTTTCACCCCATGTTGAATTCTGCTTTGTTTGCAGCTTCTGTTGATCATATCCACATTTAGAGCACACATATTTAGCTTTACAATCCCAAATTTTCCTTTCACCAAACTTCACACTAGTTCCTTTATAATCAGTCATAATGTTTTTCTCCTTAGTAAGCATGTTACTAACTGCTGGTGCACGAGCTGCCTCATTTTGACTAAGCGTTCTTGATGATTGCATGGATTGTTCAATGCCCTGTGTAATAGAAATAATTTGTGCCAGAATTGGTTCTCTACATGCCAAAAGAGTCTCTATTGCACCTTATTTGTACATCAGTGACACACTTTCTGATTTCTGGACATTTGGCCAACTAGGATCTATACTTACAATTTGCTACCAGGATTCATATGACAGCAACATAGTGTTCAATTGTCGTGCGGGCTTGTTGAGACTGCATAATAAATTGCCTTTGCTCCACCTCCACACTTGGTTGTGTCAGAAAAAGGTTCTCCAATCACATACCTGCCTCCTCAGAAATATCAAGAACCACAGTCTAAACTGTAGGAGAGTAGGATCTGCTTCTTATAGTTACCCCCACTTTTTGCTGATGTTTCACTGTTTTCCGACTTTTAGTCTGGCTGGGGCCCTGCTAACCAGGACCCCAGCCTAACTGCTTCCTCTCTAAATTGATTACCAGTACTTCAGGTACACTCCAGATTGGATTCTGGGGTGCCCTTATAAGTTCCTAGTATATGGTATATCATGTACCAAGGGCATAGGTACCCCAGACGCCTACCAGGGGCGGCAGCATGTATTATGCCACCCCTGGGAAGCCTTCCAAAATTACACCACAGGTCTGCTACTGCAGCCTGGGTAAGGTGGTGCATGCACCCCTTACTGAGATATAGGTTCACTATATCTCTCCATATCATTGCACATGTAAACCTATCAGTCACCCCTATGGCAGGCCTTAACAATCCTGAAGGCAGGGAGCTGTGTTTCATGTGAGAGGGTGCCCATGCATGAGCAGAGCCCCTCTGCAGCTTTCGGAACCTTTATTCAGGGGCTGTTTGTGATGCAGCCAGACCATACGCTCTTAAGTGCATTGTAACCAAACGGTAAATGCTAACTGTGGAATGGCTGCATGGAAACATGTTGTGTTTGGTATCAAACACCTTTGAATCATACCTCCACACCAGTAACTGCTGTGGGAGTATGCTCTCACCCTTCTAGAGGGAGAGACATGACAGCACCGGTATACCTGGTACCAGCTACCAGAGGCCTGGCATCACAAAATGGATGCTGCCAGCCACAGACACAAGTCTGCCCTCCTGCTGCTGGACGAAACTCTGGTAGGGGGGCCTGGACAATAGGTTTCCTGTCACAGGGAGGTGTTGTAGGAAAGGGGTTCTATATATACTGTTCCCAAATAGGTACAGTGTGTATAGAGTCCACAGTCCCCAGAGGTTTGGCAAAGGCTAAAGTTAGATATAACCTTACTCTCTAAAGTGGTAGCTTGGTCGAGCAGGAAGGCAGTATCAGTGTAAAGCATTTGTTGTACACACTCAGTCAGCAAATGGTCTCACACACTCAAGAACTGAACTCTAGGCCAATGGTCTGTATAAAAAATATATGGTTGTTTTATTTTAGAACCAACAATAGATATCAAAAATATATTTTCTCAGAATGAGATGCTTTTGTTATAGACTTTGCAAAAGACAATTGACTTGGAATGCAATAGTTACAGTTTGTTGCAATAGGCAACACAATTTCAAACACAATAATACATTGAGCTCAATGGGAATTTTAAGTTATATGCAATTGATTACTCTCAGGATTACTTTTCTAACTCCAGGACTGGATCCTAGATTCAGTCCTGGGACAGTTCTAGGAAACAAGTGAATAAATACTTTTTAGTTACTGTTGTGATTTGTAAGCAACATTTTGCTATTTCAAAAGTTGACACAGAAACTTTTTCTAATCAAATTACCAATGTTATCCTATGGAAGGAAATTCACTTAGCAGTTAAGTGGGGTTATGGTTACTTTTTCTAGGTCAGTGTTGGATCCTAGATCCAGCACTAGTGTACCATCTGTAAGCAGTTGAGAAACTGTTTAAGTTACACAGGCGATTTTTAAGGAATATTTATAAGTTTGCAAAATCGACACTTAGAAGAAATTTCACAGAAAAACAGTCAATGGTTTCCTATGGGAGAAAATTCAAGTTACGGGTAAAGTATGTTCTCGTTAATTTTGTAATCCAGTGCTGGGCTCCTAGGCTCAGTACTGGGGTATCTATCTAAAACAGGTAAGTAATTCCGTACGTTTTCACAGTTGGTACGATTTGTAAAGAATATTTGTAGTTTGCAAAAGTCGAAACTTAGAAGAAATTTCACAGAAAAACAGTCAATGGTTTCCTATGGGAGAAAATTGAGTTAGTGTATCTTTTTACTGTATCTCTGTGCTAAACATCATTTACTTTTTATGTACATACAACGATTTAAATGATTGTTTTATGAGAGGTTTTAAGACTATTGGTTATATATGTTGATTCTTTTTAAATGTGATGTCTGCACTTTTATGGCAATTTTGCCGAAATAAAGTTTTCTGACTGACTGACTGACTGACTGAGTTAGTGGTAAGTACAGTCGTAAGTACTTTTCAGGGTCAGTGCTGGGCACCAAGATCCAGCACTGGGATCTCTCCTAATAGCAGGTGAGTATTTCCGTTTTCGTTACTCGGTTGATTTTAGGTGAATATTTAAAAGTTTAGAAAATCCACACTTAGAAGAAATTTCAAGAGAAACCAGTCAATGTTACCCTATGGGAGAAAAGAGAGTTATCGGCTTTTGGGTAAGTACTCGACTGGCAGAGTTAAGGTTCTGGGCATAGACTCAAGGGTCTCCCAGGGTCAGGTAAGTATAGTTGTTACACCCTCAGCGGCACTGGGGCAACCGGGTGCAGAGTGAGTTAGGCCCAATGTTATCCTGTGGGAGGCAGGGGGCCCTTGGTTGGCAGCTGCTGACTAGCAGGCCACGTGGCTGTGGGAGCTAGGCTCCTGGTCACTTGCTCAGGGCAAATGGGGAAGTAGGTAGGAGTAGAAGTTACACTGCAAGGGCGGCTCGGGCGGCTGGGCGCACGGTGCTTTTGAGCCTTCGGGCGCTCAATGGATTGCTATGGAAAAGCTCAAGGACAAACGAAGGCTGCAAGCTCGGGGACGAAGATTCTTCAGGTGCCTCCACCACTTCGAGAGATAAGTTGGGTAGTTGGAGGATAGGTAGGTACCCAGGAGTCGGGCACAGGGGCGGCAGGGAGCCGGGTGCAGGGGTGCCTTTTGGTGTCGGGAAATCTTACCCTCTGTTGATCGCGGTTTGGGGGGTCCCTGGTTCTGAGGCTGCTGGCGTTGTCAGGAGCGTCGAGGTGGGTCCTTGGGTGCTGGATTCGGGGTCACAGTCGCCGGGGATTGTCCTCAGGGTCTTTGTCCACTCCGGCACAGGCCAGGCTTGGCGGGTGCAGAGTGTGAAGGGTTTGCGGTTCTGGGCTGATGCCAGGGGTTAGATACTTGCTTTTGGCAGAGCCACTGCTCGTGGGAGTCCCAGGTGCTCAGAGTCACAAGGTAGCCAGGTCCTCAAGGGTTTGTGAGGTTGCTGGCCACAGGAGGTGCCGGGATTTAGAAGGAGCATATTCGAGGGTCGACAGGCTGGTAGGGCTGGGGCCAAAGCAGTTGGTGTCTTCCTCTTCTTAGCAGCTGCACGGCAGGTCTTCTTTCTTCTTGATCTTCTTTACTGTTTTAGGATCTGGAATCTGAGGAAGGAAGGTTCAGGGTGCCCCTAAATACTAAATTTAGGGGTGTTACAGGTAGGTAAAGGGCAGGGACCACTGGGTCCCTGTCCTGGGGTGGGTACACCCCCTATCCTGCCACTCTCCTGTGGGAGGGGAGCAGTGGCCTAGTACTGATTGACCTAGCACCTCGCCCAGGATGTGCATTGTTGTAGGCCCAGGAGAGCGGGGGCTCTCCACCCAGGGGTCCAGCAACATGTCTGCTGTGTGGCAGCCTAGGCAGTCTCTCAGACAAGATGTGCATTGTAGGTTAGGTTTTAGGGGGCATCTCTAAGATGCCCTCTGTAGTGCTTTGTACATTAAATCCCACACTGGCATCAGTGCGGGTTTAATGTGCTGAGATGTTTGATACCAAACTTCTCAGTCTTCAGTGTTGCCATTATGACGCTGTGGAGTTCGTGTTTGACGAGCTCCCAGCACCATATACTCTTAAATGGCAGCACAACACTTACAGTGCCCAGGAATTGACCTGGGTACTGTAGGGGCACAGGGCTCATGCTCCTGTGCCCACACCACTGGCATAGGGCACCCAGCTAGAGGGGTGGCTGATGTATGCCAGGGCACAATAGGTTGTGGGCATGGGACACAGGGAGGTGTGCCATGTCGACTCTTTGTTTTGTCTTGTACCCAGACACTCAGCCTGCAAGGGCAGTGTGTTTGTGTTGGGGTACATGGCCTCTAAGGGTGGCACAATAAGTGATGCAGCCCTTAGAGGCCTTCCCTGGTCACAAGGCCGTGGGTACCTAGGGTACCATTTACCAGGGGCTGACATGTGGCCAGGGTTTGCCAATTTGGGGTTTAGGTTTTAGGGAAGGAACATAGGCCCTGGGCACCTGATTGACAGGAGTCCAGGGCACACTCAGACAAAGTACATTCAGCAATTCAGCAAAAAGTGGGGGCATACCATGCAATGGCACTTTCTCATAGGTTTCACCATCTCTCAGACAGGCTTTAGTGTATTGGGGCTGGATGGGTGCACTCTAAGTTTGCTTTGAAGTCTGCACTGGGGGCACATTTGGTGTCCCTGTCCAATTTCCAGCTCAAACCAGTTGCAGGGGTTACCAGCCCCTGCTCTGGCACGAAACTGGGCGAAGGAAATGGGTGTAGGCACTCCTCTTTCCTGACCCTCCCATAGGTGGGTCCCTAGAGTTTGTCCCACCCCTTCCTTGGGTATAAGATAGGAACCCCTGGCTACAGGACTTTAGATTACACCTGGACAAAAATCTGATACAGAATCCTGGAACTTCGACAATCTACAAGGCGCTAGATGACTGAAGAATCTCCCTTGGAGTAAAGGAGTTACTCCAGTGCAAGGCAGGCACCTAAGACGCATCTGACCAGTTTGCATCTCCGAAGCTCCCGCCGGACTCCGTTAGAATTTGCAACACAGGAGGTGGGTTCCCAGACTTCCCAGAGGCTGACCCGAGCTTCCAGCAAAGCTGAGACCCGTAGCTCTCATGGGGACCGTGGAACCGGAACCCCTGGACACCATGCATATTTGCAAGTGCATATGCTTCTCATCAATCCTTGAGGCTGTGCTTTAGGCTACTTATAGTCCACACCCCGAGCAGTGTCTCCACCGTAGATTACTGGCCTACACTCACAGAGTGTCCCATGGGCTGGTCTTGTGTGATTCCTCTCGAGGTCCCTTTGAGATCCCTGGTCCGTCGACTGGTGGCACCCTATGAAGGCTACTCTAACTTTAATTGGACTTACCTGGTTGCTCCAGATGTACCCTGACTCTCCATTGCTTGGGGAGTCCCCAGGACCTTGCTGGTCCGCACCGAAGCAACTTTTCTCTTCCTGCGTGGGTTGCTGTTGCCAAGGCTTGTTGGGTTCAATCCGAGCACTGACACCCCAGCACTCGACATCTTTCGTGGGACAGCTCAAATCCAGCTCCTGGTTGTCGTCGACGCCTCCTGGTCCTCGTGGCTGCAGAGTCGAGCTTCACCTCTTCGCACCTGAAACACCCGACATCAGTGAGCATTCGTCTATCGTGCCCCTGGTCACTGGCAAGTGACCCAGACTCTGTCCCCTCTGCTTTCAGGTTCTTCTGATCTTTGATCCAGGCTTGGATCACACCGGACACTTTTCTTCTTCCCGGCAGCAGCACTTTGCAGCAGATCGCCATTGAAATCAACGACGATTCCCGACACCATTTGACATCTATGCACCCGGCTTCCCTGGGTGAGGTAACTCGAGTACTTTAGTGCTCCCATGGGTGCTGGCTCTAGAACCCCCTAAGTCTAAAGGGGTTTGCTCAAAGTCCTCTCCTAAGTGTCCTTAACTTCTAAAATTCCATCCATGACTTTCCCATAGAATAGTACGGGGCTCGCGCCTGTGTTCTCACACTTCACACGTCCACCTGTGGATCTCCTGTGTCACTACCTTGGGTGGTTCTTAGGGGTCCCAGCGATTCCACGTGCTCTAGGCACTGTGTCTAGTCAAGTCGTGGTTCTTATACCACTTTCTCAATATATGGTTTGGTCCGCCCCAGGGCCCATTGTATGTTGTGCTATTTACTGACGTTTTAGAACTGTATTATTGTGTATCCTGGACTCTAATCTCATAAATTGATTAATAGTGAGTGTTTAGAAATAAATACATATATTTTATATATACCTTGTGTGGTTCTCCTTTCATTTAGTGATTCAAGAGGTAATAATCTGGTAAACAAAGCTGCTTTGAACTCCTTCACGACTTAGCCTGAAGGCTGCTCTCCATAGCTACCACTAGGATAGCTTTCAATAAAGGTTGTCTTTAAACCTATTCATCAATAAAGGTTGTTTGGAGTGCTGCAAGGTGCCCACTATAACTAGTGGACAGCATATACCAGGCCAACTTCTCACATAATCCTCCCATGTAACAGGGAAATGGTAAATCAAATTTGGCCCTTCACTCCTCAAACAACGAAATAACATGGAAAATGTCGTCTTTGGAGAAAAGTTTCCCACCTATTGCGGTTATATAATTATCAAACACCCTAATCCACCTCTCCCAGTTATTCTTAGGTTCACCCAGCCATTCAAGAAAGTAATGGTGAACTGTTAAACCTTGTGCATTCTCCATATATAACTTGCAGTCTAAAGCCTTAGACAGAGGGAGATGACATCAGTGAGGAAAAATGTAAAAGGATAAGGAACAGCGTAACTATCCTAAGCAGCTAAGTACTCAGGGGCATATTATCAAGCACAGCGTTAAAATAATTGCCGCTTTAGCGGCAGAAAACTGACGCTACAGCGGCGATAATGGGCTTGATAATAGGCCCGTGAGAATTCCAATAGAAGCCCATGTTGACACCAGAACATGGGCTTCTATTGGAATTCTCTGCGGCATATTATCAAGCCCATTATCGCCGCTTTAGCGACAGTTTTCTGCCGCTAAAGCGGCGATAATTCTAACGCCGTTTCTTGATAATATGCCCCTCAATTTGATAGCAGATGCAAATACATCAAACCTGCCTCATCATTTTTCAAATGTGTAGAATTATACAGATATGCCTCAAAAGTCAAAATACATTTTTCTTAAAGACACTACAAACTAGATTACATCACAATTTGCATGTTTAAACAGGTATGCTCATCACATTTAGAAAACATATCAAAACAATAAATATGCTTGTGCATTGCCGATATGGTTGGAAAAGCGCAAGATTCCACTAATTCAGTACACTGACATTTGGGTAATGCCAGAATGTTCCAAACATCCACTTCTTCTCCATCAAGGGCATGCCATGGCCTCGGTATTAAATTGGTTCATTTGCTTGTATGGGAGGACCCTGCAGTACATTAGTCCTAGTATTTGTTACAGTTATCAAGAATCTTTACTATGTATTAAAGCAAGTGGAAATATTACTCAGATTTCACGAGTGCCGGTAACATTCGGTATGGAAATTTGGACAGAACGACCGGCAGACATTTTTATATTTCAGTGCGCATTTCACATTTGCACTCGCAGCACAGCAATCTATGGGGCATATCATCAAGGACCGGCGATAATTATCGCTAAGCGCACTTAGCGCTAGGATAATTATCGCCGGGTAACGTGGAATTTTATCGCTGAGATAGCGTGCTATTACCAACGCTTATCTCATAAGCGATAAAATTCCAAGCGCTAACTGCCAAATGTGAGATTATCGCTGGAAATCCAGCGATAATCTCACAAAGTTTGGCGATAGCTTGATGATAGGGCAAGGCATACTTAGCCATTGATATCCACCTTACATAGGATATCATGGCTAAGTCAGTCTTGAAGCAGGCGTAAGGAAAGAAGCGATAACAGAGGTTATCGCTACTTTGCTTGTCGCTCTGCAGGTTAGCGTGCCCACTGATAATTAGAGAAACTCCAGTTATGTCAGGGCAGGAAAGGCCACTTTGCATCTCATTAGAGATGCAAAGCTGGGCGTTCAGAATACAGGCGCTAATGCAAGGTTTCACGCGATAGCGTGACCTTGCTGATTAGG
Source organism: Triturus cristatus (assembly GCF_964204655.1). Taxonomy (NCBI): domain Eukaryota; kingdom Metazoa; phylum Chordata; class Amphibia; order Caudata; family Salamandridae; genus Triturus; species Triturus cristatus. The sequence continues at coordinate 887,916,678 of NC_140583.1, forward strand.
CGATATAATTATCACCACTTTTCGCCCGAAAACGGACGCAAAAGCGGTGATAAGTTTTTTATCGCCTTGTTGATGATATGCCCCGATGTTGTAAACTCTGAAATATTCATTCATGAAACTGCAGCATTGCAACCTACTTAATCAGACCGCTGATGTCGGGGCCCAATTATTGAGAAACCAAAGGCAGCCTTGGCAAAAAAGCTCAGATCGTCCTCCTACGTTCAGTCTCTCACTCATTCTCTCCTCTCTGTATTCCCCAGTTTGATCCCTTTCTCTCCACCTTTCTTTCTCCTTCACTCTCTTTATTTCTCTCCTGCAGCCCATATGTGCTTCCTTCAATTTACCTTGGGAAGTTGGGGAAAGTGACAGAGGCATCAGCAGCGGCTCTTTGCTTTTAAAACCGGTTCCAATGTCCCCATCCTCCGGGGAAATGCCCGTGGAGTGAAATGACAGTCCGGCCCAGCCTGTTGTGTTGTGAAACGTAATAGCCTCGCGGGGCGCATGCTATGTAGTAAGTCTCAACAACCTCTACACAAATATTTTAGATAACTGTGAGAACCGCTATACATGTTCAGTATGTCTAATGCGCCGCGTGCGAGACAGCAGCACGCTCTCCGTTTGTCTCACTGTGGTTCATTCAACTAATGTTATCCGAGGCGTAGAGCAATTATATTTTACCTTGCAGAGCTCAGTCTACCAACAAACGAATCAGATACGCCTGCAAAAAAAGCCAACCACCCGAAAGATATTTTTATTAACATGAACATTTAGGTACACTCTTTCATCTGATATGGTCATTATCTGCAATTACTAGTAGACATTTTCATTTGTACGGTAGCAAATTGAGACATTTCCTTTTGCGAAAAGCTTGGTTGTGTTAAACATTGCTCTTAGACTGCCACCTTCTGGAATTCCTGTTGTTTTCAAGCCGCAAGCAACGCGTTTGGTATAAGGTACTCACGTGTTTTTTCCCGAGGTTTACTCGGGGGCTTAGTTTGGGGTGGGGGGTGTTACAACGTCCTAAAAATGTGTTCTGTAGTAAATAGTTGGGTGCACATGCTTCAGTCGAGTACGGTGATGTGTATGTCGATTTCACCTGGGATTTTTACATACACACAAACAAAAATACACACACCTTTTCTTTCGTCTTTGAATTGGTTTGTTCGAAAAGTATTGTTTTAATACGTACTCGTAACAAAATATCCTCCGACCCTCAAGCCCTACTTTACATTTACTGTAAAGATATGCCAGTGTGAGCGATTGTTGGGAAATCCAAAGTTTACACATCCTCCCAACCCCTAGTCTTACGGACCTAGCTATGCCTCTAGGTTCACTAAAAGGATTTTCTGCAGATAAAAATTGCATGTATGTTTCAATATTTTCTTCATTAAAGTAAACAGTCCGCTGCAGAGCTGGCCTGTAAACAATGTCCCCGAGATACATATCGAAGTAATTTGGGGCAGATTTACAAGTCCCTTGCACCACTTTTGCGTCACTTTTCCCATGTTAAAAGTGACGCAAGAGTGGCACAAGGGGCTTGTAAATCTGCCCCTTTCTATCTACAATCTGCCGTAGAAAAAACAGTACCTGGCGGCGGGTAATTTTGTCATGTGCGTGACTCAGCTAATGTTGTATCGTACAGCCTAGATTGTACATGTCGGGAATCAGGAAGCTGAGGAAATTTCAATTGTACTAAACTTACTTGGTAATTGTGAGATATAAAATGAATTTGTTGCTTGAAACAAATGATGAATGTGCTACATTAATTCATATGGGAAGGAGCTTAATCACCGAGCAAGATAATCGCTTGCCTGTGAAGCTCTGAGGCACCTTCTGGCACAATCTCATTTTTATCACTGAACATAGGGTGGAGAAGCAGGTCAGTGAGGGACCTGTGGTGGACACTGCCCTCTGCACCCTAGGGTGTGCTGATGCTGAATAATGAGTGTGACCAACTGTCATGGGTGCAAATTCAGGACGGTAAGTGTAAAAATTCAGGACAAAGGGTCAAAATTCAGGACAGAAGGTCAAAATTCAGGCTAAACCTTCGGGACAAAAGGTACGTTTTACAGACACCTCAGAGGAAGTTGCGCAACAGTATAACAATAAGCAAATAGATAACCACTTAAGTACAAGTCAAAATAAGTTTATATTAGGTTGAGGCAATCGTGCACTTCACTTTTTTTCGGTATGCGTGCAGCTTTGAGCAAATGTGCAGGTCTTTTTGTGGTATTTTATACGGTAATAATCTATTTATATGGTTACTGCACTGGCTTGTCCTGTCTGATATTTTGTTTACAACTCATGGTCCTGAGCAGGCATGTTTGGTGAGAGAAGTGGTCAGGAAGATCTGCTCAGATAAACTTTACTACTTTCATCTTATATCTGAGTGCCATTGTGAGATGTAAAGCGGCACGCATAGGTGAACTAAAGGGAGGATTGCTGTGATGAACCCACTGTAGGGAATGCATTATGGTTGTTTCAGCAAGTGGAACTTAAAATATGGACTCTGACTTTGCTTATGGGTGCTTCGCAGAGAGTTGCAAAAGCTGACGGAAGTCACAAAGGTGCTTTTCCCTGCAGCTTTCTTAAAGAAGGCACTGTCGATACACTATTACATAGTTTATTTTTGACAACTTTCCTATTTGCTACAAACACAGTATACATCTCGAGCACATCTCATGGCACTATGAGGCTCTCCCTAAAACCTTACACCTAAAACAAAACATGCAAACATTTACAATTACTAGTGTAACATTCAAGTAGCAGTTGGGTGTCACTCACCATGTCATATGCATGATGTATAGATCCCACACATAAGCACACAGCCATTACAGAATAGTAACACAGAGGCAAGGGAGTAGCCAGAAACTTTAACTACCTCCCACTTTATACTAAAGCTCTTATGGCACCAAGAAAGCTAAGTAAGTCATCACACCCCTCCCCAGAAGAGTTTTCTTGTCCATGGATGTAGCCATTTATCCTTCCATCAAATCCCTGATATCTACCATTTCAAATTTACATTATGTCATCTAATAATTCTTTCATCCATCATTCAGTCTTTCACCATTCATCTGTGTGCCCATCCATATCCAAACCTATTCAACCATTTGCAAACCTATCCATCATCTATCCTTCCATCCATTGTTTCACTCATCCATCCCTCCTTCCATCCTTTCACTCATCCATCCATCATCCATCCATCCACCCTTTCACCCAATCCATCCTTTCACTCATCCATCCAATCTTCCACCCATCCGTCCATTTACTCATCCAACCATATACTCTTTCACCCACTAAGCCATCCTTTCAGTTAATCATCCATCCACCCAGTCACTCATCCGTCCACCCATTCACCCTTCCACTCATCCATCCAACCTTTCTTCCAGCTCTCCCCCTCCCTTTCACTCATGTATGCACTCTTTCACACATCCATCTTTACATTCTTTTTTTCACTCATCCATGCACCCATTCGCCCATCCATTCTGCCAATCATTCATCCATGTTTTCATCCATCCATCCTCCCTTTCTCCCTCCATTCATCTTTCACTTAGCCACCCAGCCTTCCATCTACCCTTCACTCATCCATCCACCCATCCATGTACTCATCCACTCATGAATCCATCCACTGGCCCTATCACTCATCTACCCTTTCACTCATCAATCCATCCATCCTTTCTCTCATCCATCTACCCTTTCACTCATCTATCCATCCTTTTTTCCATCTAGCCTCACTTTCACTCACTCATCCGTCCTTACATCCACTCTTTCACTCATCCATCCATCCATTCATTCACTCTTTCACTTATCAATTCATCAATCCATCCATCATTTCTCTCATTCATACACCCATTTATTCGCCAATCATCCACCCTTTCACTCATCCACCCATCCTTTCACTGATCCCTCCACCCGTTTACCCATCCATCTACCCTTCCGCTCATCCATCCATTTACCCTCATCCATCCTTCCAGTCACTCATCCATCCATCATTTCTCTCATTATCCATCCATGCACCCTTTCGCTCATCCGTTCATCCTTTCACTAATCCATCCATCCATTTACCCATTCCTTCACTTACTCACTCACCCACCTTTTCACATTAAATATGATCTGAGCCTTTGTCTACTGAGTTGCAGACAGAAGAGGCCCATCAAGAATTTCACCCTTGCTGTAGTTCCTAAAGCAAGGGGTGGGGTGGGGTGCCTGGGCGTGAGGTGACTGTGACATGGTGTTTTTGGGGCTTTAAGTGGGATGAAAAAACTGGGGGTCTCTCCAAGGGGCATTTCTGATGTAATTAAGGCCATGGCTTAAAACACCTAAGCAAAAATATGTGCTGAGCATAACGTGCAGCCCGACTGGTATTTTGCCGTTCTATCATTGCATCCAGTAACATTAGAACAACAAGCCATGACTATTGGCTTTGTCAATGGATGTTAGTTGCATAAAATAAATAAAAAAGCATCAGCTATGGCTTCATTGTATATAATATTAAAAATGCTTCAACTCTGAATTGATGAGACTGTAAAAACTATAAAATCTTCTTTGGAACTTCTTTCACAGGCTTTTTTTCATGAACTGGCACGTAGCATCATGGGCATTTTGTACATTTGTTTTGTACATTTCTTCCATATAACCCTTACAGAATGCCCTGCCCTAGACTGCTGCAGGAGGAGGCTCACCACATGCTGTAACAGCCCAAACTGACCCATTGTCATTCTGTATGTTGCAATCAGCTGGCAGACAGAATGACAATGGGCAGGGTGGGGCTGCTCTTGTGCTCCGAGGAGTGCGAGGTGGCCCCATCAGGGAGCTGAGGCCTCTTGCAGGGGAACAGCTCTTCTCCCTGCAACGCCCAATATTACAGACAAAAGGCGTAAGTGAAAGGGATCGTCATGGACAGCCGACGTGAGGTCCAAATTACGGACGATCCGTGAAATTTACGGACAGTTGGTCAGCCTGTGAACAATGATCTCCCGCGTTGATGGAGGACATCAACAGCCCCCCGCCAACCCCCTTCCCCCACACACACACTGCCTAAAGGTTATGACGTAACTGTTACGTGACCCAGTGGGCTGGAGAGGAGCTGTTGGGTGAGGATGAGAGGGAGCTTGCTAGCAGGCATGAACCAGAGACTGCTCACCTGCCACTAGAGCTAGGGGGAAGGTGGAGGAACGCATTAATGCCTGTAACGCTGTGGGGCTAGGCCCCATGCTAAGCATCAGACGAGGCAGACACATGCGTATGGTGGTTACCACTGGCCCAGGGCACGTGCGCCCGCTCCTTTTATTAGCAGGGTCACCTGACTGGTGAAGCATGAGTTGGATGAGTGAGCGGTGGGTGTTAGCACAGCCCCTAGCGAGGGACTGCATCATTACATGTCCAGCTGGTCTCTACAGTGCCTTTGTTCACTCCTGCCTGATTGCTGCCCAGAGCGGCAATGGAGGCCACACTGCCCATCCTATCTCAACCGCATTTACATCTCGAATGCTTCTCACTCAACCGGCGGACACTGAACATCAACAGGAAAGTGCCCGTCTGAGCTCAGTGTGTAGGGGAGGGGAGGAGTGATCCTCCACGGGGTGATTCTGTGATGCTGATCCCCATTCTATACCTTTCACCATTGAACACGGGTATTGTTCCTTGATCAGCTAGCGAAATGGATAGGGAGGCTGATAATCTAACCAGTATACTTTGTATCACACCCTACCAGGCTAGGGGACACACCCACGTATCTGATTTCTTCGCTACTATTGGGAAGGGGCTCAAAGTCTGGGGATGCTAGCAGTGGTGGCTCCGTTGCTAAGGTGAAGGAGCATCGCCACTGCTTTTTTGCAGTGAAACATAGAGAAAATAAAATGATTATAACTTGTGTTATTATCATTTTATTTTCTCCTACTTCTGCCCACAGCTTTGCATGAGGGGGCAGGGGCTGCTTGGACGGCCATCTCGGGCCGCCGAAAACAGTCTTGCGCACTTCGCATGTTCTCCATGCAGGCTGCATCACAGCCTAGGTGGATAACATGCCCAGGCCTCCAGTCAGTGCCTGAGGGACAAAGCACGGCACTCAGACCATTCACAATCCTGCTAAATCAGCATTGTGATTGGCTGACTGGGAGCCTGGGTGTGCTTCCTGTGGCAGAGCAAGGGAAGACTACAGAGGCGAGACGCAACGAGAAGGTAAGTTTAAAATTTGTCATTTCATTTTTTTAGAGCTGCTTCCCCCATGTCCTCCCCCCTCCTATGACCTACCCCCATTCCTCACGCGTCCTCCCCCCCTCCCGCCCCTCTACCTTTGATCCGTGCCTGTTGACACTAGATGCTTGTGGCCAGTGGAGTGAGGCAACTAACCTCCACTCACAGCAACAAGGTAATTTTGGGATGAGTGCAGAGTGGGTGGCACAGTGCTCTACAGACACAACCTGGTCCTTTAAACAGTGTAATCTGTGGTGTGGGATTTTCCCAACAAGCACTACCTGATGCACTTAACCCTTTAATGGTAGTCTTGGTACTGTCTCTTAGCCCTATATAACTTGGACAAAGATCACTGGCATATTATCTACTGGACACATGGCCCAATGTAGTGTATCACCAGAACTGTCAGGCAACAGGAAGAGGTAAGTGAAGGACCACAAAGGAGGAACAGGACACACCTAGATCAACACGCCTATCCTAACAGAGCCTGCAGCCCTGCAACCCAAACTGCCTCACAAACAACCCTGCCTACATCTCCTGATAATTTGCTAGATGCCATGATGAGGGAAATATCAGCTATAAGAGCAAGGCTATGCTCGCTTCGTCCCTGGTACTGCAGAATTTACAGCAAAAGTTAGATCTATTAGATCTTATATTGCATCCTTCCATGCCAGGTAGGATGGAAAGGAGCAACAGATGGCAAACCTGGAAGACAGCATGAACAAATACACAAACTGGGAGCCGGATACCTGGCCTCTTTGACAAAACGTGATGGAATTAGAAGACAGGGCTAGACGAGACAATGTCTGTTTTTACAGAGTCCCAAAGCAACAGGAGGGTAGATATGTGAAGGCGTTCCTAAGAAACACACTTCCCACCATGTAATATTATTTTCATGCCGACCCTGCAGCGTGAAAGGGCCCACCGGATCCACTTCCAGGACTCATCTAACCATGATCATTCCAGACCCAGGCCTAGCATAGCCTGTTTCCTCAGACACAAGAAAGCTAGACAAGTGATACAAGCAGCCATACAACACAGTCCGTTTACTTAGAAGGAAACAGAACCCAGATTTACCAGATTTTTCTAAGAAAAACAAAACATTATGTAAAGTATGCTAACTGCTATGGCCAAGGCTCCAAAAATAGGACATTAAGTACATCTTGTGGGAACCTGCCAAGATGTGAATTATCATTGACGGAACATCAATAGACTATACAGAACTGGAGGACCGCAAACATTTATGGACAGTCTGAAGTCCAACTCAATGAATGTAAAACAATGCCAAGATGTCTCAGCGGAGGTCACACAATCCTCATCAACTATGCCACCTGGATTATGCCTGGGAAGAGTGCAGGACTGCACCTTCCTCAAATAGATTGAAAACTGCAAACTGCATAAAGTTCCTGAAAATATGACAATGGAGAAAAATAAGAACAAATCCAGATCATCGTCGAAACTGACAGGAGAGACTTCATGAATGTGCCATGCCAATCTTCCCAGTCTGGGGTTGCTTTTGGATGATGAATGACTGATCATCTATATGAATCAATGAATATGAATAAGAGTATCCTTCTATGGGCAAATTTCGAACTCATTTTGCTGCAGATTAAGGCTTGTTGTTTCTAGTCAACCCAGAGGGAGATATTACAGAGAACAGGATTCCATGCAGGAGCGTTTGGCTATATCTCTCTCTTATGCGGTCTAATATGATCCCCAGATTAGGAAATAGGACTATTGCGATGGTCAATGCTTAGATGGCCCGAGCACAAGGTGGCACACAAAGTAGCTAGCACTCCAACATAAGCAGCTCAAAGGTAAAATAGAGATTTTGCCGGATACCTGTGATAGAAACTAACACATTTTCTTGTTCATTGTTTATATAGAGCTTAATTATCCTTCCCTGGCAGACCTAGGGAATTTTTTTATTATGCCGATACACCTTTGACCCTCATCCGCTACCCATACACACCTGGTAACAATAGCACTAGGACATATCCTCATCCAATCACTACCTTTTATAGGTATAACACACTGATACTGCAACCTGTGACTCGACCACAGTGACTCCCTAAAGAAGAGAGCGTTGCCTGGGATTGCTCTAGTAGAACTAGAGTCCTGTCCAATTGCCAAGAACAGAGAGTTCTTACTGGATGGAGATCAGGTACTCGCACTATGACAGCACTCCCTCTCTCAATCGCATCGTTGAAGGTCAATGGTGTGACCAACTATGTGAAACTGCAAAAAATCCTATACTATCCTTTCTAGTCTTCAAACGCTCATACATTGTGTTATTGTAGGAAACGTACCTGTCAAGTCCAGAATCTGAAAAACTAAAGAGAGGATGGGGAAGTTGGGGGAAGCAGTTGTGGCCAGCACAGATCGGGAGTAGTGGTGTGGGGGGTAAGGGGAGGTATGGGGATATTTAAAAAAAAGAGAAAAACTTACCTTACGGCCGCATCTTTCTGCTGTCTCTCCTTGCGTCGGGAATGGAACAGGAAGCAGCCAGGCTCCCCTGACCAATCACAACACTGCAGTGAAAAATATCTCCCTACATTTTGAGCTGCCTTTCCTGCACTTCATGATGAAGCTTTTTGAAATGTTAACTTTCAGGCCCAAATTTTCCATGAATGCGTCAGCACCCTTTGGAGCCCTGGTTGCGTAGGGCCATCAGAACTGCGTCATCAGCATATAAAAGGGTTGGTATAGATCTTTAGTTTCAATTCAATTCAAATAGCTTTATTTCGATATACAAATATCATAAAAGCAGGATTATCATAAAAACAGTAAAAATAAAACAATTATATACAATAGATCCAAGAAGAGTTTGAAAGGATGTAATTGTTTTGTTAGTAAAATAACAATTTTATGCTAATACCCAGAAAAATACCATCTGTATACTTAATAATTTTTAGCAGACTGTAATAAATAAATTTGTTTAAAAAGAGAATAAAAAAGACATACTTCGTATACAGCTATTTGATGTCGTTTAATAGAATAAGAATATGAGAAGAACCAACATAGGGGGCACAATCACATTTCCAATTTCATTTTACACCTCCCTGCGCAAGAGTTTGGATCTAATAAACCAAATACAACCAAGATACTTCGCCACGCCGCATACAAAAAGAGCTCTAGGGTCTGATTTGAAGATCCGCAGGGCAGTAGTGTGAGCTGTAGTGCCCAGTTGTCTACAAATTGGTTTGAGCCACTTTAATCTAGCCCTTGAGTATGCTGGACACACAAACATGAGGTGAGCCACACTCTCTTTTGGTGCCTCGCAGCGAGGGCAGTCCGCAATTGTCTGGCGCGGGGGGCTCCATTTTGCAGTAAGCTCACGTACCAGAAGAGAGCCCACTCTAAACTGTATGTAGAGTGCCCTATCTCTTGGGATTTGGATAAAATCAAGGTACGGCTCTGGAAAAATATGTTGTTTAAACTGGTAAAATTCATCTGCCATCCTCCCCAGATTTGGATTGCTAAGTTCTTGCCTATCAACCCAAAGCCAGTATGCTTTTTTAAGCTCATCCTTATTGGGCGGGTTCTGGCCTTCCCAACAACTTCTACGACACAAAGTGAGCACGAGTTTCTTGATGTTATTGAGCCAGCTAACCCTATGGTTACAATCCAGACCAATTACCTCCTTAAGTGCGGTGGTATAGCTAGCAAGTTCAGGGGTTCGTAACAAACGGGCCCAAAAAAGCAATGGCCTTAGTCTAGCGATGTCTTTAAAAGAACGTCTTTCCATGTTACTCATCAGAGGCTTGAGCGGGACGTTACAGGGGAGGCTCACAAGCTCTCTCAAGAACTTATGTTCCGAAGTGCTGATCTCTTGCATATTGTTAAACCCCCAAAGTTCTGCACCATACAGGGCGGAACTTACTGCTCTTGCTGCATAGATCGTGAGCGCTGGGGCAACAGGTCTGCTACATGAGCGACGATGTTCCCTGCCTATTGCCCCAGTCACACGCCTGTGATTCAAAAGCATCTTATTAATATGGGGTTTCCATTGCATTGTATCGGAAAGGCGAATACCCAAATAGTCAAAAGTGCTAACTCTTTCTAGAGATGTTCCACCCAAGGAAAAGATGTGCCTAAAGGGCTTATAGGGGTTGAATGTCATTAGTTTGGTCTTTGTGATGTTAATAGTCAACCCTCTTAATGAACAGAAAAGATGATACCTATCTAAGAGCTTCTGCAACCCGACCGGGGTCTTAGAGATCAACAAGGTATCGTCAGCGAAGAAGAGTATAGGTATCCTATCTCCTGCCAGGACCTGGGCATCAGATGGAATTTCCTGAAGAAAACTAACCACCCCATTCACATATAAAGAGAACAGGGTGGGGGCCATAACACAGCCCTGGCGTACTCCTCTATTCACTGAGATTCTTTCAGTTTTCTGTTCTTGTGACCCCCATCTCACTTGGGCATAATTGTCCTTGTGCAGTCGGACAAGCAGATTCAAAATAAACACAGGCATACCCATCTCAGCCAAAACTTCCCATAGTTGGTCCCGAGGGACCAAATCAAAGGCTGTCTTTAGATCGATGAAGGCAAGATGGAGACTGCCTCCACCTATCACGACTACCTTCCAGTAAATAAACAGGAGCCTGAACACCTGGTCCATTGTTCCAGTTTTGGACCTAAAACCCGCCTGATATTGGGAAAGAATGATCTCATCCTCGGCCCAAGAGTGAATCCTCTGGAGTAATACCCTGCCAACTACTTTTTGGATGGCATCTATCAGGCTAATTAGTCGATAGTTGGCGGGGTCCTCCCTAGCCCCCTTCTTAAAAATAGGCACCACTTCAGCTCCCTTCCATGACTCTGGTATGGGGCAGCCATTACCAATAGAGTTGATTAGGAGCATGATATACTTCGCCCAGTTACTGAGACTTGCGCGGAATAAGTCCCCTGGGAGACCATCCGGTCCCGGGGCTTTTGAAGGTGTTATTTTATTAATTGCTGCTGTCACTTCATTTAAATTAAAATAATCTGTGATACTAGGGGTTGGGCAAGTAATTGACTTGACACAGGCTCCTCCCTTGTGTGTTGTAACTGTCCCAGTGTATAAATTCCTAAAGTGATCAAACCGGACTTGGCTGGATATATGGTTGGGAATTACATCTGGATCATTCCTATTAGCCCCCCTAACAAGGTTCCAGAAAGAGTAGGCATTGTTTTCCAGACTCGCATCTTTTAGATTCTGCCAATGCGATTCGTCCCAATCTAATTTTGCACGTCGCAGAGTCGCCTTATACTCCTTCCTAGCACATTGGACGCGGGAGATATTTTTACTTTTAATAGCTATGACTAAAGCCTTTCTTTTCTGTCTGCAAATTTTTGAGAACCAGGCATGACTGCTTTGTGAGGAAGCTTTTACAGATCTGTGGTTAGCAGTAGTCATGAACAGGGATCCCAGCTGTTCTACCATTCTTGTGTAGACTTCTAGCAATTTCTGTGGGGCATCAAGGTTAAGAGATGCTTCTTGCAAGTCTATTAGGTTATCGACCAGTAGGCGATTAATTTCAGCCATCTTGACTTCATTAACGACTACTTTAGACCACTTGAGATGTCTCCTACTATTTGAGGGAACTATTTCCTTGGCCGTTAGGTTATTAAATTCCTCAGAGACTGGGCCAGGAGAGGACCAAAGGAGTTTAGTACTCAGACAAAGAGGATTGTGGTCGCTGTCGATAGATGGGACAACTGCCATATCAATTATATTTCTCCACAGTCGTATATCTATTAAAATATAGTCAATGCGTGATGGGCAACTAATTCTATTGTACGTGCAAGTCCCACCAGGATCTGATGTTGTTCTGCTGTTTGCAGCCCTTAGTCCATATTCCAAGACAAGTGCATTCAGCTGTATTGCAACCCATGACCATTTTTTGATGGGGGGAATACTTAGGGGGGAAAACCCCACCTAGTATCATCCTCCTCCAGCCCCATCATGTCTCCCGAACTAAGGGTTAGTTTATTTGAGGCAGGTCATGGCACCGCTCCACCAGGGCCTGACCAAGACCATTGGTGTAGAGAGTAAATAAGAGCGGCGCCAGGACACAGCCCTGTCAAACCCCCCTCTCCACGCTGAACGACGCAGTACATTCACCCTTGGCCCCATAGTGGACCCTGGCTTTTGGTTTACTGTAAAGTTGTCTCAAGAAATGTATTAGTGGGGTTTCCAAACCCAATTCAGCTAGTATGTTCCATAATTTGACATGGATTGCACTGTCAAAGGCTGCATTAAGATCTACAAAAGTTAGGAATAATTTTCCCTGTTTATCCCCTGTGTACTTCCCCATTAAAATATTAAGATTTAACCCTTTGCATGACCGTGCCGAGACAAAATCCAAACTGTAATTCTGAAAGTAAGTTATTTTCTTCAGCCCAGTCCTGGAGTGGGTTCAGCACTACACGCCCTGCTACCTTCACCTAGGAGTCTGCCAACGATATTGGTCAGTAACAGGCAGGATTGTTACGATCGCCTTTTTTAAATACAGGGACCAGTATAGATTCCGACCAAGTCCTTATAAACTCTGTGGAGCAGCAGGCTGCTAAAACCTGTGTTAATAAGGGTCCCCATAATGATTGATCTGATTTAAAGAGATCTATTGGGATGCCATCCGGACCGGGTGCTTTCCCCACCTTGCTTGCCTTTATTACACAATTGACCTCGTCTAATGTAAGACAGAGGTCAATAGGATATTTCAGGGGTGGGGTTGTCCCGTGTAGCAAGGAGAGGGTATTCGAGGGGCTCATTTCTGCTACCTGTTTGTACACTTTCAAAAAATAGCCCACCCATTGACTTTCGTCTATAGCTAGCTCAATTGCAGGTGTATCTTGGGCTTTAAGAAATGGAGCTTTTACAGCTTGCCAGAAAGCTGTATTATCTCTGGTCCGGGTTGCTTCATGTAGATTAGCCCATGCCTGCTCCTTCAATTCATCTTCACGGGCCTTCAGCACCTGATCTTAGGCTCTTCGACTGTTTTTTTTTTCCTGGCTATTTTTTGGAGTTTTATGTAAAGCATGTTTGAGATCTGTGTAAGCCTTTGTACACCTTGAGTTAAACCACCCTTGCTTGTTGTTCTGGGTCTTATTGTTCTCCACCCTTATTGCATTCTTTATTTTGCATGTGATTTGGGCAAATGGGAACTAAGATCACATTATGGCAAGATGTCTCATCTAAACAAGTTAAAAAACATTTCCTGACACAGATTCAAAACTTTCGTAATAAGCTCAATTGGTTCTATCTTTGACCAGCGCAGAGAATACCCCTTGGTTTTGTCGAACGCTATATGCTGTGCCATTGGTTGGGAATTACCCTTGGAATTTAGGGCACCTTTTTGTAGAGATAAAGTCACACGCAGCGGAAAATGATCGCTCAAGGCATTTTATTATCTCTAAGCCTCGAAGCATGTCTGGTAGATAAGATAATAAATCAATCATTGAGTGCATACCTCTCCCATTGAATGTCTGACCAAAAGCAACAGGTGGAGTGCAAAGACTATTAGCGAATCCCAAGTCATATGAAAATAGTATCTCATTTAAGCAATCCCCATAGTCAGTATGGGGAAAATGTGGATAGGTACCATCATCAGCCAGTATTAGTCTACAGTTTTTCCCTTCAATCAGTGGGCATAAGACGGTATTAAAATCCCCGCCCCATACCACCAATACATCTTTTGCAGTGCCATTTTGTAGTTTGTTAAGATCATTACTTAATCATTTCATTGTTATACATTATACTTGTCTTTCTTAAATGATCACCGGTTGAGACATTGTTGCCTTGCATAACGTATTTACCTAGTCTCAACTCGACTAATGGGTTTTCTCCTGTATATTTTTATTAAAGTATTTATGTAGCACACAAAAAGTAATAAAGTGAAAACACAACACAAGAAAAATACCACACCAATTTGGAAAAGCAGGGAATTTAATTAAATTGTTTGACACCAAAACAACAGAAATCCAATCAGTTTTAATTTTTTGGGTGAAAACTAGCACCTACAAGATTAAAGCATCAACCACGCACATCTAGTCGTGCATGACCGGGTCAAAGTAGAAAAATATAGCTGATCGCGATGGAGTGTGGTTCAGATGCATGTAGTGTACTGGGCCCGGTCAGCTATTACCTTCGGACTTAAAAGAATTTCTGGGAAAAATGCTCTGAGAAGATACACTTCAGTGGAAAAAGACTATAGCAGGTGTCTGAGGAGTGATTGTTGTCGTCGGATAGCCTTGGATCGAAGCAGCAATGAAGTTTTCTATGTTCGGACTTTGTCTCTGAAATCGAAGTCAAAAATCTCCAACAGAATAAGGCAGAGGGTTGTAGCCGAAGACAATTCCACAAGGCCAGATACTCCTTTGACGAAGGACCACTGAAAAGATAATGCTGCTGTAGAGAAAAACATAGCAGGAGAAGCTGCGACGTCAATCCAGCCAGCGATGCACCTTGGGTGGATAGTCAAGCAGGTTGGTCCTAGTCTTCTACAGGTTCTTAGAGCAGTTGTTGGCCAAAAATGTTTAAGTCCCCAGTTTTAGGATTTTGGCTATCTGGGCACCATTGGCACCACAACCAAGGGTCCAGGACTGTTGGAACCCCTCTTGGGGGTTTAAAAATCATTCAGGCTGGGTCCAGGCGTGGGTTTAAGATAGTGAGAGGCTTTTGTGCCCCTATGGCTCCGAACAGGAGGCCAGCAAGCTAGCCTTTGAAGAGACTCTGGTAGTCCTGAGGTTCAGGTGAAGATGCAGGACTCACCTGCAGGTCTGACCTCTGAGGGTGAGTTGAATGCAGGATCCAGACAACAAAGCAGTCCTTCTAGGTGCATCAGCAGTCTTTCAGAGTGTGCAGCAGGTCACAACAACAGGCAGTCCTCTGAGAATCCTTCCGCAGGTCCAGGAGTGAACTGAAAAGTGGGTCTGAAGGTCCTATATTTATACCCTGATGCCCTTCCTCTGGAAGGTGGGAGAAGTTTCTAGAAATGTTCTTTGAAGTGTATGGAGTTTCCTGACTTCCTTGCCCTGGCTCCAAGCTCGCTGTGACAATGTGGGGTTGTTAGGTCCTTTGTGTCAAGGCAGAGCACACCCTATTTAGTTGCAAGTGGGCCTGGGCTCAGCTCTACCCCACCTCCCCTCCCCATCCTGCCATCAGATAGCCCTTTAAGGCAAACCTAGAACCTATATGTGTGGCTGTCTGGGAGGAATGCATGTAGTCTAACTGTCAGCTATACCCAGTCATGCAACCCAAGATCGGATGCGGGCATGACGGGCAGGGAAATGCCAACTTTCCATATCTGGTATATTCAAGATTGCAATGAAACATCTGATTTTACTATTAAAGAGGTTTTCTTACCACACTTTCATAGATTTCAAACATGACATAACTACCTGTTCCCAATTGGAAATAACAACATAGTAAATGTAATAAGGAATCTCCAATGTTATTATATGAGACGGGCAGACCTCACAGTAGTGAAAAAAGATTTATTTGCATTTTTTTATCACCAAGACATGTAAAACGTAAAAGTACATGTCCAACCTTTTAATGAAAATGCACCCTGCCTTATGGACTACCTAGGGCCTACCTTAAGGGTGACATATATGTAATAAAAGGAAAGTTTATGGCTTGGCAACAGGGTTTTAATCCCACTCAACACAGCAGGGTGGCACAAAAAGTTCTGCAGTCCCACTGGTAACATTTAATTGACAGGCCCTGGGTATATGGTATACCACTCTACAAGGGACTTACTGGTTAATTAGATATGGCAATCAGGTGTAGGACAATTAAACCGATTTAGGGGAGTGAGTACAAGGCCCTTAGCACAGGTGAGCAGTAGTAAAGTGCACAGAGTCCAATGTGGGGCAGAGTTCACGGCATTAAAATGGTGGTGGCACCCCTTTTAACTAGATAATTGGAATGCTGCCATTAGTGATAATGACTAACCTCTTAAGAACAATAAACAAAAATATTCAAGCATTTATATAGAAAAACATGATACCAAGACTAATATCCCATACATTTGTGTCAAATAGACAGGTGGGGGGGATTGGCCGATTGAGCACAGAATGATATCACATGGCATTGCATTTAGTCCAATTGATTAGCACGCTTCTAACAGTTGAGGAAGTGTCATTAGAGTGACATTTCAATGTGAACACGAAAGGGCTCTCTGTTTTATACTCATCAATGGAACCCTCAACAGAGACTGATAGCCTGATAATACGAGCACAATGAGAATGTAGACGTTGTGACATAAACTATTAAATTTGTATGCTTGACATGCATCTCTTTGGCACAATACTTCTGTACAAATAGTAGGTAGGACTGTGCAATTGTCAACATGGGAGGCAGTAGGGCAACATTGCATAGACTACTTCATTTCAATCAACAGGTCAAAATATTTCAAACAGCTGAGGAAGACATCAGGCTCCCCATGCTCCAGAAATGAAAATATCAACATGGAGAGATGTCTACACAGCACACTGGGCCATCACCGTTGAACCTCCTAGACACGTCGATAGTGCAATATGTGAACTGAAAAAGTTGAACTTGACCAGAGATCTCAAATGCTGGTAACGCCAACAGCCTAACTGTAGCCTAATGCATGTATAATGGTCTTGCCCCAACATACAAGCTCATTGGTTATCAATTTGGAACACTCTGGGTACCTATATGGATTGTCCACTTGAACAATTCAATATGTTAGAACTGCTCCATGACATGATTGACTTCATGGGCATCTCCACACACACCAGACATTGGTTATCAACTGCGCTAGATAATGTAAAGGTCTGTATATTTCAACAATGTCACTCCCCTACAATAACGGCTTTGAAATAATGGATGATCAATATGCATAAGACAGCTTCTTATGAATAGATCATATACAAATTACAAGATAAGAATTCACTATTTCTAGTTGTATGGTCACCATTCCTCAGACTAGATGAGACCACTAACCTGTCATAGCCGGAATTCCTCAGTAGAAAGCTGTTCAGAGACTACTATTAGAGGTAGTCTGAACAAGTGCTGTATGAGCAGATATTCCCTATTTATACTCTTGTTAGTGGCTGAGGGATTGGTGGTATGATGTTATTTGCAACCCTGATGAACATGATCCTTGCTGCCAGATGGGTGATGTACAATACATACAGTAATAATATTATCTGCTATGGAGATAAGGTAACTCCTTAAACTGGCAACCTCAGGTACATTTCAGAGATCTAAGACCGCACCTCACTTATTATGAATAACCACTCAATATATTCATATCATTTCGATATACAATATTTGGGATTGATTTTAATGTTTGGTGTCTGCCAAACCAACCTTCTGGGAGCCGAAAAAAGAGAAGAGAAAAGGAGGGGAAGGGGTTGTGGGGGTAAGAGAGGAATAAAAATGTCTGGCGACTAGGCAATTTGCGACCTGGAATAAGTGTTTGGTTTAGAGGTACTGTGAGCTGTTCCCTCTCCAAATGTACTATTCCCACTCCAAAATATGCCATTTTAGACAGTTTTGTAAGGTGTTAGGTGTTTTGTAATGAAGGACCAGAGACAGGAGGGTCAAGACCACAGAGATCAGATCAAGGAGGACCAAGGGGCCAGAAGCTAATGGACCAGTTCCTGGATAACAACAACCAGAAATGACCAGACCTAGCAGGACCTGGAGACCCTAGATTAAAATGACCAAGGGGGATATAAAGCACCAGGAAGTCTAAGCCTGGGTCAGAGTCAGGGTTTTTGCGGAGCTCACAGAGTTCTACTCCTCACAATTCCACAGAATTTTCTAAAAACTCTGTTAAAATCTGCAAAGTTCAGTGTGCTGCAGAATGCCGCCTGATCCTACTTAAAAAACTAGACCTCCAACTGTAGTGGGTGGTACTTACTACTTACAGCAAATATGTTGATACTGCTGTATATGATATGTGACAGAATGTTCTATATTTGGCATCGGCAATAAGGCATACGCTCTGGGACCCATCTAGCTTACATCAGCCTGCTCTACTTACTCCCTCATTCATTACTCACCAGGAGAAGATTTCCCTTCCAGTTCCCATCCTCTGCAGTACAGTGAAAAATGTTCTTTTGGACGGGTCAATCTCATGCCGCAAAAGACCACTCCCTCGCTTTTGTGCTTCCCATTTCCAAGTTCAACATTGGCGTTAAAAAGAATCCTAGGGCAGAGGTGGGCACCTGGAGCTGTTGGAATTGGCTCATACAACCTGCCTCTTACAGCATTTCTCACAGTCCGATGATGGGCTTGCAGCAGCAGCACCCAGGTGCTCAGGTCTATGTGGTGGCGGTGAACACCCTAAATATCGAAACCAAAATATCGACTGCCCAGAATATCGAAGTTAAAATATAGAGCGGGCAGAATATCGAATTATCAAAATATAGATAGGTCAGAATATCGAAATTGGGGTACAAAATATCGATTTCCATAATATAGAATTAAAAAATATAGAATTCCATAATATCGATTTTTAAAATATAGATTACCATAATATCGATTTTAAAAATATAGATATCTATAATATCGATTTTTTTAAGTGTTATGTATGGTAGTATATGTGTTAAAATTATGTATTATTTTTGTAATGTATGTTTAATTTATTTAAACTAATGAATGTTATGTAATTTAATTTTTGCATAATTTAATTCCGTAGCGGGTTGTGGGTTTTTAGGGGAATAGGGTGGGAAGTAATTTAATTATGGTTAATTAAATATTAATTATATTTATATGTTTTGATAATTAATTGATTGATAATTAATGATTAATTGGTAATTAATATATATTAATTGGTAATTAATTTATATTAATTGATTAATTGATAATTATGTTAATTGTATTTTTATTATTAGGAGCGGGTTGTGGGTTTGTAGGGGAATTGGCTGGGAAGTAATTTAATTGTAATAAAGTAAATACATATTTTTTTATATATGTGTATTGATAATTAATTGATAATTAATTATTAATTGGTCATTAATTTGTATTAATGGGTAAATAATTTGTATGAATTGCTAATTAATTTTTATTAATTGCAAAATTATTTTATTAATTGATTAATTGATAATAATGTTAATTGTATTTTTTAATATTGGGAGTGGGTTGTGGGTTATAGGGGAATTGGGTGGGAAGTAAATTACTTGTAATAAAGTAAATATTATTATTTTTATTTATGTGTATTGATAATTGATAATTAATTATTAATTGGTAATTAATTTGTATTAATTGTGAATAGTATTTTTTACCCTCCGCTATCCAACTCTTTCCCTACTGTTGCACTCACTGGAGTGGGAATAGTAATTTTTACCCTCCTGCTATCCAACGCTTTCCCTACTGTTACCCTCTTTGGAGTGGGAATAGTAATTTGTACCCCTACACTATCCAGCGTTTTCCCTACTGTTGCATTCACTGGAGTGGGAATAGTAATTTGTACCCCTACGCTATCCAATGTTTTCCCTACTGTTGCACTCACTGGAGTGTGAATAGTAATTTTTCTCTTCCTGCTATCCAATGCTTTCTGTACTGTTGCACTCTCTGGAGTGGGAATAGTAATTTTTACCCCTACGCTATCCAACGTTTTCCCTACTGTTGCACTCACTGGAGTGGGAATAGTAATTTTTACCCCTACGCTATCCAACGCTTTCCCTACTGTTGCACTCATTGGAGTGTGAATAGTAATTTTTCTCTTCCTGCTATCCAATGCTTTCTGTACTGTTGCACTCTCTGGAGTGGGAATAGTAATTTTTACCCCTACGCTATCCAATGCTTTCCCTACTGTTGGAGTCACTGGAGTGGGAATAGTAATTTTTCCCTTCCCGCTATCCAACGATTTCCCTACTGTTGCACTCTCTGGAGTGGGAATAGTATTTTTAACTCTCCCGCTATCCAACGTTTTCCCTACTGTTGCACTCACTGGAGTGGGAATAGTAATTTTTACCCCTACGCTATCCAACGCTTTCCCTACTGTTGCACTCACTGGAGTGGGAATAGTAATTTTTTCATTCCCGCTATCCAACCCTTTCCCTACTGTTGCACTCTCTGGAGTGGGAATAGTAATTTTTACCCTCCCGCTATCCAACGCTTTCCCTAATGTTGCACTCTCTGGAGTGGGAATAGTAATTTTTACCCCTACGCTATCCAACGCTTTCCCTAATGTTGCACTCACTGGAGTGGGAATAGTAATTTTTACCCCTATGCTATCCAACGTTTTCCCTACTGTTGCACTCACTGGAGTGGGAATAGTAATTTTTACGCTCTCACTATCCAACAAAAGCTCTACTTTTTTCACATTACTTTTATTATGTTAACATTTTAAGCTTTTTTATATTATATTATGTATGTTTTATTTAATAGTTTTTAATATTTAATTACTTTTATATTATTTTTAATACATTTAAAAAATGCGATATTTTAGCTAACTATATTTTAACATTCTATATTTTGGAATCGATATTTTAGTACTTACCTGTTTGTAGATAGGGAGTCGATATTCTGTCCTTCTATATTTTGGCGTCGATATTTTGGGCATTCTATATTATGTCCCTCGATATTTAGTCACTGAACCGTGGTGGCATATGCTGCTAGGCATCTTAAAATATCACCCAGGGCAGAACTTCAGTCTTTACTGTGAATGCAGAAATACGGTCAATTTCACAACGATGCGCATCTTTCTTTTGTTTCTTTATTCAGACATACCTAAGAAGCCAGCAAACCTAACACATGCTCAGACCAAAGCTAATGATCCATAACTACAATACACCTGCGTGGATGTACACGCCTTCGACAAAGCTAGCAAAAATGTTCATCTGCCTTGATTATATAATCTATACTTGTTCTCTCAAAAGTGTAACATTTGAATACTGTATAAATAAAAAACACATAACTTCGACAAATTTCTAAAGGAGCACAATGCTGCTTTAGTACTCCATATATTCTAAATAAAAATATGCTAATTATGATATATCCTGTTTAAAATGAATACCAATTAGTTAAAAAAAAACACCTGTACCACTAAGCACTCGTCATCTCAATACCAGCATAGCAGCGATTTGCTACTTTGGTATGTCAGCCACTGTGGTTCAGAACATAGATGCCACGAAGCAAGGGTGTAGTGGCTAGCGAACCTGTGATATCTCACGGACAGTACAACACACATGATTGGAACATGGTTGTATCCAAAGGTAAGATGCTCACATAATGATATTTAAAAATTAACTGAAATAATGGAAAAAAAGAACAACTGTATTTATTTGATGTACTTTCTCTTGCAATAAGGACTCTGGAGATAACATTTGCGAGAAAATGTGTATATGTCATAGAAGCATAAGCCACAACTCTAACAAGTTAAATATTATGCTGGAGCCTCATGTCCGGAAATGCAACTGACAGTGGCCCAACCCTTTATGCACGCTCACATACTAGTGCACTAAGCTTCGCCCTGTATTGTTAATAGGTGAAAGGTGACAATAGGTTGGCCATCATGTTTAATGTACGCATATATGGTCCATTATGTTGCCCAATGCTTAGACAGGCTGTGTTTTTCTACTTATAAAATGCACATCTGTGCATTCAGCTTTACAGCAGAGCAGGTTTGCAGCCAGTATATGCACCCCAAGCCCTAAACCAGGGTGGCAAGGACTATATGAACCACTCTGACCTGCAACATGGGAACTAGGAGGACCAGTTTCAGGAGAATGAGGATAGCTAGACCTAGGATGACTATTTCTAGGAGGACCATGCTAGAGGGGACCATGGCAAGATGGTCAGGAACAAGGTTGAACAGACAAACCAAGAGGACTATTAGGACTAGGATGGGGCAGGAGGATTGGGGGACTAGGAAAACCAAGTCCAGTGGGACCAGCACCAGAAGACCCAGGAAGGAGGACCAGACAAGACAAAGGAGTATCAAAACTGAGACCAGGACTACATATGTTGTGTTGTGATTTAGATGCCCGTACATAGGTTTCCCTGAATCATGTCCTTATTTAGGCATAGAATTCCAGTCCTTATTTAGGCATTAGCCATGGTAACAAAATACAGGCATGGTCACCTACATCCGTCCATCCCACGTCACAACGAGTTCTTAGAAACCGGACACTTAAGCCATCGGGACTTTCCCTAGCTAGGATTATTGATTTCTCCAAGAACTCATCTATTATGCATGAACTGCTGTTCCTCGGGGGTTCCTTCATGATGTCTTCCTCTGCCCGACTTTACGTCAATGCTAGCATTCCTAAGTACCTTCCAGGTATAAATATACTTTCCCTTACCATGACAAACGATGGCACGGCTCGGCACGACTTGACTGCATGGTTCGCCACGGCAAGTCCGGAAGAGATCATATCCTGGCCTGACGCACTTACCAGATGCTGTTATCCCTGCTCGCAGAGAATTCAGCTTCCAGTGTTCTGACTCCCTTCGCGGGGTGTTAGAGTTTGAGACCCAGAAAGAGATTCCCACCTCTCTCATTCTAAGATATGGAGTTGACAAGAACCTAGAGGGACTCTTGGCATAAAAACTTAGTATATACCATACTATAGAAAACAGCACCTACTTCTTACCTCGTACTACACTTAGGTTAGGTACACTCGAGTAGAACTATTTAGAAGCATCAGACGAGTATTCACTTTTTAGCCTGTGTTATTTATGTATGTATATATGAATACATGTCATAGCTAAGAGATAATGCTATTGCAGTATTATTTCTTCTTACTGCTTACTCTGTGCGTATTATATCTTGCTTACTGTCTAATGATTGTAACAGCTCATATCTCTTACACGAGAAACAAGGCTGTTCAATAAATCCCTTTTATTGAAACGCCTGTCTATCTATTTCTGTGTAGCTCTGAAGAAACTAAGCATGCACGATTGACTGAGTGAAACTGTTATCTATTGTTTCCCCGATTCTGAGACGCGTTCTGATTCTAAGGGAAACAAAGTTGTTATGTTTATGCGGTTGTCAGAAACTAATCCCTTCTTGTTTATTCGAGATGTTTCTAGTGACCGCTGAGTTAGCTGGCACACGCAAGTAATTAAGTTTAATGTACTCGATAGGAGCATACTGACCTTAGTCCTATGCAAAACTATAGTGTATATTATTCCAATGCGCAGAGCCTATAAGGGAAATAGGAACTACACTACACATAGACCAGGAGGAACAGGAGCAGAAGGATCAAAAACAGGCAAAACAAAGGACTATATAAACAAGGGGAGCAGGACCAGGACCAGGAGGACTGATGGTTTAGAATTATGGTGAGAGGGGTTAATATGTCCAGGACCAGCAGCCTGTGAAACTGGAGATCCAGGATCCAAAAAACTAGGTGGAGGAGTACATGGGAATGATAAGCAGACAGACCGGGAAGAGCAGGAAAGAAATTTGTAAGGTTGTACTTGATTTGGAATGGTGCACCAGTAATCTTCTTATCCAAAATGAAGCAAACAATTGTAATGATGGGTATTCCTTTTTATTTTATCTCTGATCTATTAATTCCATACATAAAACATCCAGCCAACGCGTTTCGTTCAAATAGATAACTTGAACGTCATCAGGGCTTCTAATATTGAAATTCAAGTATGAAGTTCCAGTGTTCGATTCTTTCCGTTATCTCCGTCAAATCATTTAAAGTAACATTTATCAACTTATCTCGGCTGAAGTTAGAGGAAATAGATCATGGCAACAGCTGAGATAAGATAATAAATGTCACTTGAAATTATTTGGTGGAGATAACAGAAAGAATCGAACACTGGAACTTCATACTTGAATTTAAAAACAATAAATAAAAAGGAACACCTATCATTACGATTGTTTGCTCCGTTTTGGATAAGAAGATTACTGGTGCACCATTCCAAATCAAGTACAATTTTCCATTCTGCGAAGCAGTTGTACCGAACGACAACAGGTACAGGAATTGTTGTGCACAGACGAGTTGATCAAGAGGAAGCAGAGAGTGAAGTGCAGCATCTATAGTCCGCTGTTGTGGTTGCTTAGTTTTTGGTTTGAAGACAGTTGTAAGGCTAGCATGAACCAGAGACCAAGTGACATAAGAACTAGCAAAGGCTAGATGATCTGTGGTGGGCCAAGACAAGTTATTGCAGAATTATTAAGTTAAGGAGCAGGAGGACTGGGGCCAGGAGGATCATCAGGACCAGATTGAAGAGGACTACGAAGATAATGACCTGGAGGACAATAGCCAGTAGTGCTAGAGAACTAGGATAAGCAACAGATGGATTAGGAAGACCAAGTGGACCAGTTCCAGGGGTACCCAGAGGAACAGAGCAAGGAGGACTAGGTGAAATAAAAGGATCATACCAGGAGGACACATACCAAGGCTAATTGGGCCATGAAGGTCTGGATCTATGGAACCGTGCTCAGATTATCAAATGGGGCAGAGCAATCGTTGCAGCTAATTGGACTAAAATGAGGAGGATCAGACGTAAGAAGGCCAACCAGAATCTGTATGTCCAAGTGAACTGGATCCTGGTGGCCAGGAGAACCAGGAGCAAAATTTCCAGTTTTAGGAGAACCCAGAGCAAGAGGGCCAGGATCAACTCAACAGTACCAGTAGGACTAAGAAGACGTGGGACAGATCCAGGAGGACCAGGACAAACCAAAGCAGGAGGGAAAATACTAAGTGGGAAGGGACATGAGAGGCCAGATGGACCAGGACCTGTGGTACCATGGCTAGGAGATGTAGGGTAAGGAGAACTAAGACAAAGCGACCAGGACCAGTAGGCTCAGAAAGGAACAGAGTCAGGTGGGCCAAGACTTGGGGAATGAAGAAGGGCCAGTTAACCAAAAGGCAAGGTTCATGATAACAAGTACAATAGGACAAGAAGGACCAGGAAAACAAGGAACAAGGAGACCACGGCTATGATGGTTGGTGAACCAGGTAAATGAGAATTAGACCCAGGAGAAACCAAACTGTAAGGACCTGGGCCAAGAACCTCATGCCAAATGAGCACAATCTAGAGAAGGATAAGGACTATATAAAATAAGAATAGCATAACCAAAGCCAGGCGTGCTAGAGAGGTGAGACCTGGGAAACAGGCAAACAGAGCTAGAAATAAAAGATCTAAGAGGACCAGGAAATAAAGGACTACGGGCACCAGGGCAAAGATGGTCTGGACCTTGAGAAGCAGGACCATCAGGCAGGACCAGGGTGAGGAGGAAAAGAGGGATCGGGATGCAAGCATCTGGACTGGGAAGACTACACCCTGAGGTCCAGGCCACAGTGCTGGGAACAAGATGGCCAGGAAGGTGACTAACCAGAAGGCCAGGCCCAGGACAACCAGTGCAAGGTGGACCATGATTAGTTGGTGTACAAGCATGAGGACAAAGTGCAAGAGGATCAGGACCTGATACTGGACGAATGGGACGATTAGGAGCATGAGGATTGTTGCCAATGGGACCAGGGGACCAGAATTAGCAAAGTAGATGGGGGGCAGTACCAATGATACCAGGCGGACCAGAGTCAGGAAGACCAGAAGCAGAGTAAAAAGGATTAGAAGGATCAGCACTGAGAGAACCAGGAATAAGCATGGGGTAGAATGACCATGGGACCAAGGCCCAGAGTACCACATGGAACAGAAACACCAGGACTTACGAGTAGCAGGGCCATGGTGAGTAAGATCAGGAGGACCAAAACAGCCAGAGTTAGGAAGACTAAAGGGACTGGACCTTGATATCCAGAAGGACCAGGACCAACATGACAAGTCTCAGAAGAACTGAAGACAAAGAGAACCAGGACCAAAATGGCCCTTTCCACTGGGTGTAGTGCCAGAAAGAGCATGAAGATAAAGCACATGACCAGGAGGACCAGGATCATCTAATCAGGAAAACAAGGGCTAAGAAGGCAAGATGTAAAAGGACCAGCTAACAGGAAGCCAGGTTAACCGAGGGGACCAGCAGGACCAGGAGCTAATGTACTATGAATCGGATGAGCAGGGTGAGAAGGTTCAGAAAGCCCAGATCAAGGGGACAAGGGTCAGAAGGATCAGGAAGGAAGAGGTAGAAGAAGGTGGCCTGGAAAGAAGAGGATGGCCATGAGGACTAGAAATATTGGGATTAGGCATACTAAAACCCACACAAGGAGAACTAGAAACAAAAGGATCAAGTCTATTGGGCACAAAACCAGTAAGTGAACACAGACTGTGTGCACCAGGAATATGAAAAGTAGTGCTAGGCAAACCAGATGAGAATGAGAAAGATAGAAAAACAGGACCTAGAAAACTCAAAGGAGATGGCCATGAAACCACAACCAGCAAAACAAACATGGTAAGGACGAGGAAGAGTGGAGAGGACTAGGGCAAGAAGGGACAGTGGGGCCACAACCAAGGGGAAAAGGAAGATCAGGTTACAGAGGCCCAGGAGTATCATGACCTGGCATACCATGGCAAGGGGGACCAGGACAAGGGGGAGAAGGAAGGCCAGGACAAAGGGAGCAATGATGAATGGAGCCAGGATGACCAGGCCTGGAGCCTAAGAACAGGATGACCTGAACAAGTATGATCAGGACCAAATGGACGAGTTAGTGCAGACTTTGGATGACAAGGAGCAGGACTACTAAGGCCAAGAGTATAATGGCAATTTGAAGGCAGACCACAAGAACTAGTTAGGGCAGGTGCAGGTGGGCTAGTGGGCTAAGGACAGTAAGACCCTGTACCAGATTGAGGAGGATTAGGTGAACTAGAAGGATCAAAATAAGCAGGACCAAGAAAAGGGCTAGGAGGATCAAAACTGCAAATATGTATGACTAAACACCCGTAACAGCTACTAACAACGTAACTGTCCGAGTTAAAGGATCCACTAACAAGCCCAAAAACATGTATGCCTCATAGAGTACAATGCCTCATAGAGTACAATGCATACACTTCTGGAAAAAACAATGTTGGCAAGACTAAACAATATTTAATATGGTGCATGGGCACCGTTTAACAATACAGAATCCTGAAACCATAACTACAGTGGCCTCCTGTTTCTACAATGAGGCACCATTTCATAGATTTATCAATACTGATAATCCATGGCAATTTCCAAAGAATACTGGAATGACCTACCTGTGCGTTGAAAATAATTGCAACTTTAAACTCAAGAAATATTGACCTTCAATTGCACTGTTTTCTCATGCTCTGCTATGCCCACACATATATAGGGCAGGCAAATGTGGTTTCTCTTAGGGGTGGGCGGTACTCACTGAGTTTTACTATGCAGAGTTCCGCACAGTTACCCAAAAACTCAACAAGACTCTCCGGAGTTCTACGAGTGGCAGGTTTGTGACATGTCGTGATGCTCGTGCACCAGGAACATGTCCCTCGTTATACAATCAGTGTGGAAAGCAATGTGTGGAGCGTCAGAGGGTGCTGCTTCTTTCTGCCGCTCGAGTATATTTTCTACTCAAGAGGCAGCTTTCTCACCACCAGTGGCAGCTTTCTTAATGCGATCGGTTGCAACCTGATGCGATGGCTCATGCTGAGAAATCTCACTGGGAGGGTGGTCTAGCGCTTGATTTTCTCGCTCACACTCACCAACTTAAACATTGGCGCACTGCGCGCGAGAAAAAACTCTTCCACGCTGTGGAGTTTTTCCGAAACTCTGCACTCCAAACTGAGCACAGAGTGGGCAAAACTCAGCAAACTCCAATGGAGGAGCGGAGTTTACTGCCCAACCCTAGTTTCTATAAAATATCTAAAAAATTAGGCAACATTTAACACAATATCATTGTTGGTATCTCGCATGAAAATTTATTGCAAGAGCATACTGACAGGCAGACTTACAAACACTTTGCACGAGGTTTGTATCACAAATGTGATGCATATTGATGCAATATATGGAATTGGGATTTACTTTCCAGTCCTGGAAAATAGCAGTAAGGTGAAGCAAAGTAGCACTGTGCACTGCTTTTCATTGCTTAGTGTCAAGTTAGTGGCATATCATTGGTGGTACATGGGTGTTCCTATACCACCACCTATAGTTTCTGACCTGAAATCCTATTTTTACATCAATGAATAATGCCTCTTTGACGCAGTGTTAATTTGGAGAAATTATTTTATTTCATCAAACCTTTCAAACTGTGCATTTGTGCTGCACTGTACAGCACACATACAAAGTGGGAAAAGTATTGAAGCATAGTTTTTGTACTGGAATATATTTGCTTTATTTTCCTTGGTTCATCAATGATTGACCATCTCTTTATGTTCCCATACCCTCTTTTTATCTCCACCCTCATTGATTAAGCTCTGTTTGTTGGTAGAGGATGCATTAGCCACTTTTGACATGGGCAACACAGCCATTTAAAATGTTACCTACAATATGGCTTGCAAAAGCCACAGAGCTCTCCAAATGCCTCAAATTAATCTTATGAGCTCATTTAATTATTGTTTGGTCTGTAGATTCTGGTACCAGGTAGTTCTGGTATTTAAAGGTGTTGGCAAATGCAGGGAAATGAACAGGACAGGATCAACTTCTCAGATCTGAAATTGAGCTGACTGTATGGCTGAATGAAGCATTAGTACTCTATTTACTGTACATTCCTTATGTGTATGTTTGTGTGCTTGCCGAGAATCTTCCACCACTGATATCTGTACTGTAACTGTTTTGTGATTAAAACAACCAACCATGTTATGGTGCCTGCACTGCTGCCTGTGCTGTAACTGTGTGTTCCCCTTTTGTGGTTTTTATGTGGAAAGAATTAACTGATGTTGATAATTCAAATATTGGTCTCTTTCCTGCGATTGTTAAAAGTGATCAGTTTTGAACTACAAGGAGTACAGCAAGCCTCCTCGAATGCTTTGATACTGAAGAATTAAAGAATACCAGTCATGCTTGGAAGCTTAGGCACTGTATCCTGTATAGCATGTCATCTCTGCTAAGAAGTTCTAATACAGTGAGTTTAAAACCATAGAAGGAAACAGGCCCTGGCCCACAATTTTGTTTTTCTGGAGTTTTATATAGGGCAAATTTGACCTGAAGGTATCAGAGCACTTTACATGAGCACCAGTTGCATTACATAAGAACACAACCATTTTTGTTAGGCATGAGGAGATCAAGCGATTTGCCCAGAATCACAGGATGTCGTGCATCGTTGCCGAGACTCGAAGACGGTTCCCCAGATTTGAGGTCGACAGCCCTAGTCATTAGGCCACATCCTCTCCACATTTGTAGCCTATATCAGTAGGAACATGGCAGTACTGTCACAATTAACTTATAGAAGCAATTCTGTGGGGTGCTGGTAATTCCCCACTAAAATTACAGCAGTACAGCTTAGATTTCAGAAAATGTGCGATAAAATCTCAAAGATCCTGCTCTGAAAAGGTGGAAATGTTCCACTAAGGGCCATATTCACAAGGAGCTATCGCCAAATTAACGGCACTTTATCGCAGCCTAAGTCGTGATAAATTTACCTCCCCATTCACAAGCTGGTGCTAACAGCCCACAGCACCAGTTTACCCACGATAGCAGCCGCAAAAAACATCACCACAGAGGATCCCCGCACCTATCGCAACATTTTAAACGACCAGCCCGATAGGCGATAAGAACACAAAACCGGCGATAAGGCGTGTTAGCACCAGGAAATCTACACCTGCTCTGACCTGGTGTTAAGTCAGATGGCAGCCAGCACCACAAAAGGGAGACCAGCCCAGGGCCACATCGGAAGGGCAACAGATGCCATGGAGCCACACATCATGCAGCACGGACACCCAAGAGGCCCACAACACCCACCGACACCCTCCAACAAAGACATGCCACATCAGCTACACAAAATCATGTACAAAATATTCAGCATGATGTCACACAATCACAACAGTTGAAATGCATGTGTCGTCACAGAAATGAGCATCACAC
Organism: Triturus cristatus; assembly: GCF_964204655.1. Classification (NCBI taxonomy): domain Eukaryota; kingdom Metazoa; phylum Chordata; class Amphibia; order Caudata; family Salamandridae; genus Triturus; species Triturus cristatus. The sequence goes on from NC_140583.1 coordinate 887,946,725, forward strand.
ATTCCCTTTCGAAGCAACAAATAAAACTTTATTGAAAACAACACCGAAATTAAATGAAGACACATGGCGGCTCCCCACGGGACAGTCCGTAGGTTACAGCCTGCAAGACAAAAAACATGATGAGAAGGTGTGTCCTGCGCACATCAAAGGACAGAGAGAGAGCAAAGGAGAGAGAGAGAAGAAGAGAGAGAGCAAGAGAGAGAAGAAGAGAGGGAGCGAGAGAGAGAGAGAAGAAGAGAGGGAGAGAGAGAGAGAGAAAGAGAAGAGACGCCCCTGCACATCCAAGCTACACTGCCCACCTGCTGCCACCGGTGTGTCTCCAACAACGTGCCGTGTAGCAGTACACCAGAACACTCATCTGATTCAGAGCTGTCATCTGAAACAGAGTCCAGATACATGACTGACACAGAACATACACTTGCACAAGATAACATCGCCTACCCACCCATGCACACCCAGGAAGAGGCATCACAAAGGCACCCACCACCCACGGAGCATGCCCGCCCATGCACACCCAGGTCTCACTGCTCCCCTTCCGCCACTGGCGTGTAGACTGGATGTCCCACCATGTGCAGCTGCAAGCCACAAGCCCGGGGCCCGCGGACATGGCACCCTCCACACCATACAGCCACGCTCCGCAGGCCAACAGGTCTCACGTTTTGTGCTGGGTCTTGAATATGCCATGGCAGAGGACATACCAGTGCACCCAGCAACATCGCAGGCTGCACCCCCACTCAGTTTTGATTTGTTCAGCATTACGTACATCAATTGTGTGTCTTTTGCACACCCGATCAACCCAATGGGTGCCACTAAGTCTGTGACCCGAAGCGAGGCCACTTGGCAGTAGGCCCGCGCTGCCCACAGGCTCTGGCCTACACTGCGGTCCAGCAGGGCACAGGAAACCTGAGTTGCCCGGACCACCGGGACGGGGCATCATGGCAGGGTGCCCACATGCTCAGCAGCTTAAGGTGCCACTGACTCAGTGCACCCAAAGTCACCGTCCCGTGGCGGGGTGCTTGTGCGTGCCGAAATGCACTGGGTGCAACTAACCCTGTGCAACCCCAGTCAGTGCCACGTGGTGGTCGGTCCATGCCATATGCAGGCCTGGGTTCCCACTAAAGCTGTGCGCAACAAAACTCTTGTGCCCTTCATGATTGGGAACCGTGGCGTCCGTCATCCAGTCACCACGAGCAGAGGAGTATGTGACGTTGTCGGCCCCTTATGTTGGCAGAGTCACATGGCCTGTGACGCCTGTGCCGGATGGGTGTGGTGTGCGGGCAAACCTGCCCTCAGGGAGTGGCTGTGACATGCTGACAACTAAACCAGTGACCTGCACACCACCAGCGAGTTCACCTGCAACGGGAAGCAATGAGGGCCCCCCCCTCTGAGGGTAAGTGGAGTGGTTGGGCCTGCCGTACTCCAGACCAGCCCAGGGCTTGCCACAATGACACGTGGGCTCTGGGCGTGGTTCAGTCCATGCCCGGACAAGGAAGTGAGTGATGTGTGTGTCCCTGTTGTAGTGTCCAGGGGTCCCGGTACACAAAATGCAATGTAGCACCCTCTGACTGGCATCCCACAGGATGAGCATCATTGACGCAAGGGAAATCACTGCCCCTACATTCAGCCACACATGCATACATGACTGATGAAAGACATGATAGCAGTGTGTCAATGGATGTTTTTTGCTCATCCAGTGCAGTTATGCAGCTGGAGTGGTTCAGGGCAATGCACACTACACAATATGGGCCCGTGGAGGGCCAGCCAGAGTCTATCCGGGGATGACAAGTCCTCCTGAAGGGACGGGTACAATGGCATTGGTCATCAATCCAGAAGTAGCAGTCCATGTCGCTGTCCAAGGTGAGTGCATCGGAGTGTATCGTGGGTCAGTGGAAGGTCATGAGGCCATGTGCGGGACTAAGCAGAAACAGGCCTGGTGGCAGTAATGAATGCTAGTGCCTGGTCCTCATCCCCGGGTGTCTGCCCTGCCCCACCTGTGGGTGTTGCAGAACCGGCTGCCACACTGTGTGCCACTGACACATCAGGGGCCTGAGTAGAACCGGCTGCCACACTGTGTGCCACTGACACATCAGGGGCCTGAGTGGATCCGGCTGCCGCACTGGGTGGCACTGACACGCCAGGCAGCAGGTATGTGGATGGTGTGGGGGCAGCAGCATTCATCAGCGCCTTGTGGTGGCAATGCCATGGTGGAGGTCTGTAGGGCATGATAGATCCCAGCTACATTTCGATGATGTGCAGCGGTGGCTGCCATCCTTTCCACCTCCATCCACACCATGTCCTCCATGAGCCTCTGTATGTGTGCCAGATCATGGCTGGCATCGCCAGAGCCACTCTGAGCGGACAGCTGTTCTTGTCTCCGTGTCATAACTCCAGCGATGTCAGTCAGGGCTCATTGGAGACCATGGGGCGGACATAGACAACCAAGGATGGCGTCCAGTTTGGCAGCCATGATGCCGAAGCCCACCCACACCCGGTCAGCCGTCTCAATCTGGCACTCCAGCACATGGCGTTGGAAGGCCATGTGTAGTTCCTGGAGGTCTTGGGAGGGTGCCGAGGCTGTGGGTGCCTCCTGCTGGGTGGTTTGGGTGGTGGGTTGGGTCTCATCGATGTAGCTGGGCTGCCCTGAGCCTGGAGGTGAATGGTGGATGAGGTCAATGATGTCTTGGATGGTTTGGGTGTCAATGCTGGCGTTTTCCTCCTCGTCATCCGTGAAAAGTGACTGGGACTGCTCTGCAGGAGGTGTTGACGATGCCTCTGCGATGTGAAGGGGAGATGGTGTATTACAATGTGTCCACATGTTTGTAGACGCATTGTACAGGTTGACATTCAGACAGCATGGCATTGTACATTGTGACAGTCTGTAGATCTGGGCGATGACCCAGAGTCATTGTGGGTGTGCACTGTGCTCTGCTTGATTGTGCATGTGTGCCATTGTGCCCATCTTCACCCGTCCCCCCATTACCTGGTGGTCACTCACCCTGTTGCAGTTGTGTTGCGTCCTGTCGAGCAGTGTCCGGTCCCCCGACTCCTGGTCAAAGTCTCCACACTGATGACTGTCGACACCAGCTCCTCCATGTCATCAAGCTCCAGATGTGGCACTGAGCCCCCACCTCCAGTCTGCATTGCTGCCTTCTGGTTGTCAGAGAGTTTCTCCTTGGTCTTCCGCTTGATGTCATTCCAACGCCTCTTGACCTCATCCGTTGTCCGCTTGTGCTCTCCGATGACATTCACCTTCTCGACGATGTCCCGCCATATTGCAGTTATGGTGCCCAGTGACACGTTGGAGGTGACGAAGAGTTGTTGATGGTGTTCCATCACCTCCGTGACTATGATCCTGTTCGTCTGCGGACTGAACTTCGTCTTCCTCGTCTTATTGTCCTTGCCCTTCCCAGTCCCCGAGGTCCCAGGCTGGTCGTCCGGGGAGCTTGTGGGGTTGCGCTTGTCCTCTTCGCCTGCTCCGGCTGCCTACATGGTGCTTCGGTGTAGGTCAGTTTGGGTGTGGGTGTTTTTTCTGCTTTTATGGAGATTTTTCCCACATGCCAGGTGTGTGTTGCAGGCCTGGCACTGCTTATCGCTGATTTCCTCATCGCGCTTTGGCCCATCGCAGGTTTTTTGGTGTTGTGGTTTGTGTCTTTATCTCCATCGAGGTGGTTTTATCGCAGACATTGTCTGCGGTTTCGGCAGACTATCGCATGCTACCACCTTGTTGTGAATCCCACGTTGTCACAGGGTTATTTTCCCGCGATGGGCTGCGATATTGAAAGTTGCATTACACTACTCTTGCGGTGGTTATCACACGTTCTTGTGAATATACCCCTAAGAGTATAGCAGTGCTGCTGTGAGGTGAATGCACTGCCTTGTGGAATGCATTGCAGCCCTCCTACTCACACAGTGCTACTTAAAGTAGGTCAGGCGGCCAAACTCTCCAAATTATAGTGCCACAGATTTAATTAGCTTCTCAGATAAATCTCTGATAGCTCTGATGAGAAGTATTTGTTTTGTTCTAAAAATGGCAGCCCTGTGAATAAGTCTGCTTTCGCTGTTGAAATTACCAGTAAGTATTCTTTTTAGATAAGCAACCTTTTAAACGTAACAGAGGAAGCATCCTCCTGCTGATGGCATCAAAGATTTTCATTGTAAAATGCCAGGGCTTCAAGCTTTGCCAATGTTTATTATGGAATGGTAATGCTTACGCAAGTCATTTAATACACGTGTTGAAACTTTAATTAAGAAATTAAAGGGCCATTAAGCAGGAAGGGGACTATCTGGGTCTCTCATTGACTTAGTCCAAAACTGTTATTAAAACCTGTGCAAGACAAGATTCTAAAGTTAATAACCTCATGCGTTTGTTAAAAAAAGTATCAATAGAAAAAGCATAATGATGAATTAATAAATTAAACAAATTAGCATAAATATAAGAATCTAAATAAATCTGCAAAATAGACTGAAATAGAATCTGTCTTCCAAGAAACCTCAAAAGATCTCTACAAAACAACTGACTCTTCTATAATCTTTTAAGGGCAGAAGGCACACACTTTTCCTAACATGACAATACCTAGAAGGTTTTGATTAAACATGTTTCATTCGTGACAATCACTAAATCTGTTTTGTGGGACACCCCTATTAACTCCTACTTCATAAGCACCTTATTGGTTAAAGCTTTGCATATTTAATTAAGGAGATTAAATCAGACGTCATGAAACACAGAAAACAATAGCTTGTTCGACTACCAGCAGAGCTTGGCTAAGTGACCTGGAACCTGTTACAGAAACATCTTTCCCTCCAAAGAGAACAAATTATTATAATTTTGTATTAAGACAAACTATGTTTGTGGCCGTATATTTGTTCATTTTGTTAACTAAAGAAGACACATGCATGTAGAATGTTTGTACATCTAAAATTAACATTCCGTTTCTGCATTTTTTCATGAGTGAGCATCACTGTGGCCTGGTGTGGCCTAGTTATGCTAACTAAAGCTTGCCTAAATTAATCATTATTTTCTAATTAACTAAAACTCTCTTACAATTGTATTGGTTTAGATAAACCAGTGCATTTACAAAATATAGGAAACAGTGTGCACAAGGAGAAAACATAACCAGGACTATATTTTAAGAGAGTTGTATACTTTATAACCATCAGATTAATCTCAAACTGCCTTTTGGTTGCGTATAGACATATTTTCATGAGTTGTCAAGGAAAGGGTGGAGCTTAAGAGGAGTGGGGCTTAGTTCACAATGGTTGCAGTTGGACCTAAAGCCATTAGTTTGGAACTTTTATTTTTTAAACAAGAATATAAATTGTAATTATTTAAACTAACTCTCACTATCTATTTAGATATTTGCTTACAATATCTATATTGCCTTACTTAGCAAAGCCAGGCGGTCAAAAAATTTAGAATTTTATTTACGATGTAAAACTGGACAGTCGCAACCCATTTATGAAATGCAAACATTTCTGCTAAATTTGTGTTGGACAACATGATAGTAGCAAACATCTGGAATGAATTTAAAATAAACGAATTAACCCGCGATCTTATTACAGGCATATTCTTCTGTGCTTTGATAAGTTTAGTTTAATTAGAGTGGGGGGAAATAATAAATTCAGAGCATTCTTTTGAACGAAAAAGCAACGCTGATAAAGCTGTCTTGCCTAGTTCCCAAAAATGTGTGTAGTTTTAAGCGTGCCCGTTGCTGAAGGCATAACTGTTGCATTAAACTGTAAAACGTTTATGTCTTTGCCTCCTTGCTAAGTATCATTAACTTTTATTTGATTTTTAAAGCAAACTTCTAAAATATGCTCATTTTTGTTCAATTCAGGGACATTTGCATTTGACAGCAGACACAAGCTACAGATATGGTGGTAGGCAAGGAAAAAGAAATTATATTTCATCCTTATACTAAATATTGTAAATATATGTGGCTCTAGTTACACATAGAAGAAGACATCTCTGTGGGCAACAGTAGGACATAAACCAATACTCTTGCATCTGAAGAGGCATGCATTATAAGACATAGGTCTCTCGATTCGAACAAAAATAAATATAAACCTATTTTAGGAGTTTATGGGTATTCTTTGTGTATGCCCACAATTCGGAAAAGGTATAAAACAAGATTTTCATTATTTGCTTTGTGACTGATGCTGCGTCGCCAGAAGCAAATCAATTGAAATATGTCAGCTGCTTACAAACCTCAATGTCTTTTTGATAGCAATTTAAAGTGCAAACTGCTCTCTAGTAAAAATGTTGAATGGCAACCAAATGAAACAAGCATTGGCATAGCCAATAGGTCTCGCCTTTGGGACCTTATAAGTGTTTAGTTATCCATCACAATATCCTTGGTGCAACAACATCAACTGTTGCATGGCTAAACACTTATAAGGTCCCAAAGGCGAGAACTATTGGCTATGCCAATGCTTGTTTTTATGTTGGTGCCCAATAAACACTATAGCAGCACTTAGCAGCTGTGAGGTCATTGAAGAAAAAGAAATTGCATTTACAAGCAACTACGCTGGTAGTCCTCTGTTAAACCAAAACCTGTTTTGTCAATGCTGTAACATCAATTTCCCAGGTTTGCAGATCAGAAAAAAAAATTCCGTCCTTATATACAAATGTAAATGTCTGCAGATGCACAATTACAATTGTTTTCTTGATTTTATTTGCCTTAAGATCTATAAATTAGTGCAAACTCACCTGTAGTGAACATGAAACTACTGTTACACTCGAAAATAGCATCTATTTTTAAATCTGAATTAAGCGTGAAGGGGAAAATAGCTTTCAGAATCAGCCCCTTCCGCCACCATAGTTCATTAGTGAGAGAGAATTTTTAGGTACAAAATTGGCGTACATTCTTCTGCAAAACAGAACCATGCAGAACACCAGTTGAGAATAAGCCTGGGCAAAGCGCTACGCTCGCGTAGTTTGCGAAGTTTGCGCTACTTCGCACTACGCGAATTGCACGTAGCACAGTGCAAACATGCGCAGCGGTCATTTTTTGCTTGCTCGCGGTCCTCAATGGCCAAGTTGGTGACCGCGAGCAAGCAAAATGACATCCCGACGAGACTTTTTCCTCGTTCGCGATCAGCAACATCAAGTTACCGATCGCGAGCGTGGAAAATAAACCTCCCGGCGAGATTCTCAACGTGGGGAGCTCAGGTTTCTCATTGTGAGTGGTCGCATATGCTAGCGACCGCTCGCGGTGAGAAACTACCAGTCTGGGTTGAGAAAGCTGCCGCTCAAGTAAAAATCTACTAGAGCGGCAGAAAACTACAGCTCGCACTGTGCAAGATGCTGTTTTCAATTATTGCAGTGTCAGATGCTTGTCCACACTGTGCAATCATTGAAAACGGCATCTTGCACAGTGCGAACAGGGTACTACGCAGTTCGCGAAGTGCTACGCGTAGCTCGCGAAGTGCACTTTGCGTAGCTACGCGTAGCGCTACTTCACGAACTACGCCCAGGGTTAGTTGAGAACCACAGAGTGGTTTGCTGCAAAATAAGTTGGAAATGTAATTTTGAAATTCACTTGCACTGGAAAGGGATGTTTATGAACAACATAAAATAAATATATAGGAAAACCCCCCGCTTAAGTAATACACTAATCAGTCCCTTGGAGGGGATAATGCGGTGAAGATTTAGTCTGCCTGGTGTATATGCAGGGACTGCCGATTTGTTTTGAAAGTGAAAGTGAATGGAAATGGGGAGATAAAACTGGTTAGTCACTGCCATCCTGTGGCAGCAATTCAAACACGGTGAAAATTAAGTCAACCTTTGCCTATCTACTTTCAAAACAAGTATTTTCAAAGCCGAAATACCTAGATTTAATTGTGGTAATGTAAGCCAACAGTGCAAAGTCCACTATTGTGCCTCGCATGTCAGTGGCTATGTTTTTTTTCTCAGGCTCGTGGTGCTCCATGGTACCAATGATAAAGCCATTGGGAACAATGAAATAGTAGCACCGCACACGTGGGGAATAAAAAACAAAAAAAACATAAGAGACACTGAAAGAAACTGGTCGCACCGCACAGAGAGGCAGAATAATTAGTCTGACAGCAGTTTTGCATCCCTAAGGTCAGGCCTATTGCTTTTGCCCATGCTTGAGGTCTGTAGATTTTACCATTTGGCTCCGTTTTAGCATGAAGAAGGTTCAGTGTATAATAGACTGTTGTCTGATAGGAAGCCTTTGAAGAAACATAAACGGGTGTCTTATCTTTTCCGAAGTGGATGCTGAAATCTCAGAGGAAGATATAATCACAAGAGATAAATTGGCCAGTGCTAAAATTACAGAAATCGATTAAACTCTGTTAGCTGTCAACCGGGTGGCATGAGATGCTCCGCATCAGTAATTTAGGTGTCCCATTTGCAAACTTAACAGTGAGGTGAGAAGTTAAGTTAATCAGTTTATATATAAAGGGCTCTGTGTGGACAAAAGCAACCCCTGGCAGTTTTTTTTCCTGTTGCCTTATGATGAATCATAGTGCACATTCGGGATATGGTAAAAGCAAATAGGAACAAGCGTTTGCCGCGCACGAGCGGCCGTGAGACATGATATGTGATGGGGGACGGAGAGAAGCAGGATTTGGGATCGCGAGCGCAAAGAAAACAAGCATTCAAAGCGTGCGTCATCGCGATCGCTCTGAAAGCGAAAGTGATCGCGATGACGCACGAGTTTTCAAAGTGCTGCTGAAGGCTAGCGGTTCGTGCGTGCGCGTGAACGCAAGCGCTAGGCCAGTCAGCAGCACTTTGAAAACTCACATACAAAATGTCTCTCCGAGCCAGCGCATGCGCTGGGCTCAGCGAGACCTAAAAAAATAGGGAAAATTATATAAACAAAGGCACAAAATCAGTGGTGGAAACACATGAGCAATCTCACAAGACCCTGAAATGACCCAGTGGAGACTTAGACAATGGAATGTGCACGAAGCTCATCATTCCATAATACATAATGGGCAATAGCATGCCTACACATGCAGAAGTGCACTTCTGGAAATGGACATTTCTACTTCTGCGACCTATGTGAAGAAAGCTAACTGTCTGTGATCATAAAGATAAACAGAGAGCGGAAACGTATGAGTTTATTTCCAATGGGTGCCTCACAAAAAATGGAGAATCAGGCCCTACATATCATGGCAATAGGATATATCTAGGAGGCCTAGGCAGAGAGGCATCAATCACAGAGAGCAATTAACACAAGTAGTGGCAAATTGGATTACCACCTCGTCCATCTTCCTCGTCCAGTTCATGGATGTGAATGAGTAAGTTTTCTAGACTTACAGACATTGTTACCTAGCCCAACCAAAATTCCTACCTCCAAGATGGCCAAAAAACTCCAAGGAATACAATAAAAAACACAAATCCCCTCCAGTCCAGTTAAACTGATTAATGACAACTTCTCTATGATATGCATGGTTGAAAACTGATGTGTTTCAACATACAACATATACCTAGCACAGCATGCAATAATAATGTGATGCCAGCGTTACTGTTAGCCAGCAATGGACACATGATTCAGCTCCACAAACATACTATCACCCAATGGAGTTCAACAGGGGCATGTTGTGTCATCATTGTCTGTAGTTAGTGTAGGCATGTTTAGAAAGGTTCACACTATACATATTCACAGATGTGTCTGAGCTATTGCGTTCACATCCCAGCAGATGCCACTTTATGAGGACCAACAATCACAGCCACACTACTGTATAAACATTTTAAAGCCCCCCCCCAGGCAAAATGGTTAACAAAGCCCACAGGAACAATGGAATTCTGAAGATCATTGTCAATCTAGGTGCATTGCATAAAAGAACCATCTGAGGCTGTTCTTGCATTAGAAGTGTAAACAAGGAAAAGTTACCAGCAAACTATTCTACTTAACATAATGAGGGAGATCAAGGGCAGAGTCTGCAATGTTTCACCCTGATGCAATCCAGTACTTGCAATCTTCCAGGTGCTCTACTGTGAAACACCAGTGACAGCTGCAAGGGTGAGATAGGCCTTCTGTCCTTGCTTCCTCCTATATCTACAAGTCCAAAAGGTTTCCTGATGATGCAAAAGTCACTCCTGAGGGTCTCTCCTACAGCTCTCACATTGGCAGTGCATGCTTCCAGGTACCATGTCTCTCTCTAGCCAGGCTTCTACCAGGGGATGGTGCCAAGAGGCGAGCTGGGCCTTCAATGGAGCAAAGAACATGAATGCCTTTTGTGTCCCTGTTATAGCACCAGGAAGCCAATCACCTATGGAGAACCGTGGTCCAGGCTTTAGTAGTCTCAAGCCTGGATTATGGCAACTCCCTATATCTGGGTTCCCCAAAATATGTTTTAAACAGATTGCAGGTAGATCAAAATGCAGCAGCTAGGCTACTTCTAAAAATACCTAGATAGGATTCAGTGAAAGCTTCTCTGAAACAGCTTCACTAGCTGTCCATCCAATCCAGCATCAAATTTAAATCCCACTGTCTGGCTCACAAAGCCATGAATGACAGGGGCCCAGACTTGCTTATAACACTCATCTCCCCATATGTGCATGAGAATAAAAAGGCCAAGATGGGGAGGAAGATCATTCTCATACCTGGTTCCTAAGCTTTGGAATTTAATGTCCAAGGAACTGAGACTGCTGAAAGATGAACGCAGCTTCAGAAAAAAACTTAAGACATGGCTGTTCCCATGATGATTCTCTAAGTCTTCTCACTACAACCACTTCTCCCCAGCTCTGAGAAACCCTTGGGCAGCCACGCGCTCTATAAATCCGCCAAACATAAACATAAATATAAACAGTCCCTGGTTGACATAGGAGTCAGGAGTCCTTCAGTCTTCTTCTGCCAGAATTCTGGCAAAAACGTCTTTCCTTCCAGATGTTTCTTCCGAAGGTCCAGGAATTTTATATGGATGAGGAGGTGGTGGTAAGGCACAGGCTCATCCTTTACACTAGCTGGTGACCCGAAAATTCCAAACTACCAATACTGAGTATTTTCTCAACCTATTCCAACTTTCCTTTTTAGGATTTGCTTACTTGGGTACTGAAAATCATCCAAGAACTCTAAAACAGGATGACTTAAGCCATTCTCCACTTGGAGTCATTCCCTTAGTAATTTCCCTATGGAGATGAGGTATCACACCCTCTGCCATGACCAGAACAAGTTTTCCCTCCTCTGAGGATTGTGGCAGATTTCCTCTGAGGGCCCTTGGAACATATGGAAGCAGTTCCTGACAGTCAACCGCTCCTGCTCTTCCCCTAGACAGCTAACACTTGCTAAGTGTGTCATGGATTTAGTTAGTGCGGAATTTACATGTCCACTGGAAGCTGTTGTTTTCTCAGTCCTGTAGGTAGCCCCAGTATGACTGTAGCCAGGACCATCTATTGTGAACTATTGGACAAGCTGGAAGTTCAAAGGAGGAGATAGTGGCTAAACCAATACCAATGAGAAAGTATCCCCCCCAACTCAATAAAGGAAACATCCTGAGTGTGGCACAGAAGAATAGATAGTAGTTCTGGGAACCAGCATGGTCCAGGTGTCTGTGGAGGAGTAAAAGGAACAAAAGATGGCAGAGGAATCTTCCTCTGTCTGATTCACACTGCTGGAATGGGAAAGTATTATAATAGAATATGAAGGTACTACATTTTTCGGAGAGATAATTAACTTGAAAAGGGACCTGCATTGCCCATCAATCACTGCACTCATGCTCACCCATCTACCACATAAACATTAAAAAGGGCCAAATAAACTTAAAAAAAGGGAGAGCAAAATATAAACAGACTACTTACATAAATACCAAAATCCATAAAAACCAAAACTATGAAACATTCTCCTGTCAATCTCCATGTCTATGGAATACAATACCTGAAGATATCAGTCTCAAATCTTGACGTAGTTCCTTCTGGAAAGATCAGGATCACACTGTTACAACAGAAAGTTTATTGCATGGTTCTAGAGCACTCTGCCGCCCTGCCACTTATCATTTCTCTGTAGGTTATGTAATTTCCCCCTGGTGAACCAACTAATCATACATATTCACTGAGGGTTCTCCCTATTTACTGAGGTTGAGGGAGCATCCAAAGTACTCCACTCATTTGCAGAATTTGTACTGCACTCTCTGCCTGGCCTTTGTGAAACTAGTGGTAGTAGAGGTGTGATTTATAGGAAAAGGGCAGACTTTTTTTTTATCTGTGCGCTTCTAGGAGAGATGCCTACTGCAATTCTGCATGTAACATGTCTGCCCAGTTTCCCTTACTTAGGGACCTTTCCCTCCATATATTAATGGATCGGTGTGGAGGGTGGATGTGCATGCTTGTGTATGTTTGAGGCACAGCATGAGATCTCAGAATTGGACATCTTCATGTTCATGTTCCTTTACTTCCTACCCATAGAGCAGTTGTTCCTGTGCATTGTCAGGCAAGAAGCCCATTTGTAGTTACACTGTTATGTCTTATATAGATGCCCTAATATAGGCATGACTCTAGATGTCCTAATATATGCATGATTCTACGTGCCCTTATATAGGAATGATCTTTCACCTACATTAGTTCCAGTTATCTAGATTCAGTTCTGGGTGCAGAAGGAGGGTTTTTCCCTGAACAAAGGCCTCCTATAACATCTCTGATGGGCTTATACATTGTGTATGAGCATTCATGAGGGTTCTTGGAAACGGAGCAGAAACTACATCACCTGCATAATATCTATGTACAAGGTTCATCCCTTACGTCTTCCTCAGTCTGACAATGACCCATACAAAACATACTTTTGGGTATAAATACAACACATCTTGCCAAGATAAGGCAGAGGGAACAGAGACTTCCAGGCTGACACTCTGACCAGAGACACTGAGGCTCCTGCATGCAGACGCTCCAGCTGACAGTGGTCTGAACATCCCTTGCGAGGTGTCCAACTCGAGACCAAGAAGGGCTCAGACATTCTCACACTTCAGGTAATGGGGTTTGACTAAATCCTAGAGGTATTTTTGGATTTACACCTACTCACATGCTAGGTACACTTAGGTACATCTATATAGGCATTGTAGGAGTATGTGCACATTTATCATGCATTTTATATTCATGTATTTATTCATGCTTATTGCAAAATGGTAGAACTGTACTAGCCTTTTATATTCATAGTACTGCTAATCATATATCTCTGCTACTGTCTACTGGTTGTTGCAGCTCATACATTTTACACAAGAATGACAACTGTTCAATAAATCCTTATTGAAACGCCCAGACTGGTTATTCTGTGTACCTCTGAGATAAACTAAACGAGCATGAGTGACTGAGCGAAAAGTAGTACATTGTTTCCACGATCTTGAGGGATCAGGGTTGTCATGTTCTGAGGATGCCAGAAACGAATCTCTCCCTGATAAGAGGAGACAGTAGTGGCATGGTGAGCTGGCTAATGCAAAAACCGGCTAACATAAGCGCTGGGGATGCTCAGAGTTAGTCTGCCACCAATCCTACAGTTTATGTTATCCAAATACGCAGGTCCTGCATGGGTACTTTAGGAACTACACAACAACACCAGTGTATCAGTCAAATAGCTTCAAGCTCCTTCCCCTCTTGCTGCATTCATCTACACATCCATAGATGTGTCCTATTGTCTGGGGGCAATAGAATTATATTTGGAACAGTTATAAACTCATCAGGAGAAGCTACTGTTGTCTATTACCACTGCATGCACTGATGGTGGAGTGTCCATGCCCCCATGATCAGCAAGGGCCTCTACAGAAAGCAACAAAAGAGTTGATTGAGCAGATCTTACCATAATTACTGGCTGTTGTGACAAATACAGTGTTTCAGGATCTCTCCACATTTAAGGCTTAACTACACGCAAGTGTAACTAAGAAGACTGGGAGCCTTAGGTAGCACACTTTTTGAAGCTATCTTTCTTCTAGGATGGTGATAAACTTGGGCTGAATGGTCAAGGAAAGCACTGATGTACCCATTCAGTAAGAGAAGAGTCTGCTAACTTAGGAGAAGACGCTCGACTGTGCTTTTCAGAAAAAGTCACCACTTGACAGAGCCCAGATGAACCAAAGAGCCTTGTAGGATCCATGAAGGAACTGTGCCAACTCAGCCCATGAGTTCTTCTACAGCAGCTGCTAGAGTTCTATTATGCTTTGAATGCAAGGAACCAAGGAAGATAAAGACTGACCACCTGCCTCAATGTAGTCTTTGAAACACAGTTTTCCACATAAATAGAGAAAAGTAATGAACCAACCATAAAAAAACTGATGTTCTGACAAAATATTGTCAAGAAAATATAGTAAAGGACAAATATAATGAAGTACTAATTGTGATGTCAAACATAATGCTGTTCAGAATATCACAGATAAGATTATCGTTTCTTAAAATATTTTTATTATTGATTATTGACCCCACTGCTAGGCTAGCCTACATAAAATCCCAAAACAACTTCTACAAACTGAAGCGCAGCACCATGAGGGACTACTCTACCCACAAGATTAAATGACCCAATGTTTTCCTATTGGATAGCTAGTCTTGTCACAGTGAAACATTGCTTTGGATGTCTTTCACTGTCAGGACACCTTTTAATGCCATGCACCCTGCCCTATGAGCATTCGGGGGATACCTTGGGTGTCTTATAGAATTAAAAAGGATTTTTTATTTTGCCAGGTCAAAATGCTAGTTTAAAACCATGCACACAGGCTGCAGGGCAGGCCTTGAGACATGGTTTACTATGCTACTACAGTGGCTGGCACAGTAAGTGCTGCAGCCCACCTGTAGCATTTCATTTACAGGCCCTAGGCACATCTAATACTATACACTAGGGACCTATAGGTAAATTAATTATGCTAAATATGTGTTTGCCTATTTACCTTTGTTTAGAAGGGGGAGCAGAAGCACTTTACCTCTGTTTGGCAGGGGTGTAATGCACAAAGTCACTAGGAAGGGAAGGCAAATATCTGAGGGAAGACCACGCAAAAGATGGTCCTCTTCAACAACATTGCACTGTTTTTCGGTCACCCTTTGTCACAATGCAACAACTTTACTTGCTGTGCTGAGTTGCAACAAAACGTAGTAAATCTGCACTATGATATCAAGAGAGGTTGCTAAACCTTATGAAAAGTCTAGTACCAGTCACCAAAACTACATCACGGCTGTGCAAACAGAAAGGTTCCTTTGACCTTGGAAGTGTAGCAAGGTGAACCGTTTCCCTTTTGGAGAGGAGGTTTACAAGACTGAGATTTTGCAGATATTGTTTCCCCAATCCTTTCACAGACTGTGCTCCAAGACCAAGGACTGATCTTTGTGAACCCGTCTATTAAATAACAATGTCCATAAACTCCAACGTTAAAGATCTTTATAAGGCTTAGCGTATAAGAGCTGTAACAGTCTTTGGGGTCGCATCTCTGGCCAGGAAGGAACTACAGGCTTTAGTTAATAATCATTTCAAGTGCATAAGGTTGTCTTCCATGCATTATATTACTGTTAGTGTTCATAAGATAAAGTAGTGACTGAAATATCAGTTATTAAGAAGCATTAGTGGGTGTTATTGTATTCTGAGCGCCTGAGCCTCGTCATCTCCTTGGGTTGCTCTGCCTCATTACCACTGAGAGTTAAGCATATGGAGGGTTGCTCGGTCATTTCAGTTTGGGGCCCTATAGCACTATTGTCCCAGGACACTTTTGAGTAACCTCTGAATGCCCAGGAACCAAGTCTTAAACTCAGCTCTTCGGGACCAAGACAGATTCCTTACCTACCTTGTAATCTAACCTTTTCCTGTCCCCTACTGTTTAATTTCCTTTATCATTTTGTGGCTAGGGCTGTACCAAATCCATTCTTTTCAGAAATGTATAAAATATATATGCATTACACAACAGTATGACTTTTCCGTTACAACCAATGGGAAATAGTGGCTTCTCAACCTAATTAAGGGGTAATTCACACAGGCATCTACGCAATTAATGTACATTTACGAATGAAACCCCCCTTCATTTACGCCTGCTAGGAATTCACAAAAGTGATCTTGACAGGTGTAAGTAGGCTTAAACTGATTATTTCACCACCATGACTGCAGAGAAATATGCAGTAGTAAGTCCCTGGCACAGGAGAGAAGGTGGGTGGAACAAGGCTTGTTTAGCCTGTAGGTTTGTGATCAGCCACAAATTTGTGAGGATTTTTAGACTCCAACCCGAACCATTTCCACCCTGGAAACGATTGGAGATTTCTTCTAGCAAATAGCTTAAGTAACTGCACTATAGGAAGGGGACAGAGTACCTCCAAGCTTGGATAGGAGGTAGGTGAAGGGTTTTGCCGCAGGGAGTTTCCATGTGGATAAAAAACTGAAAAAAGTGCATTTAGGGACCATCTCCTAAGTGCCGAAGTCAAGGCGACCATTGGTAGAAGTACTGTTACAGCTACAGATGTACCTGTTTTTGTGTCTAGATGCCTCTGACTACAATAGGCATTGAGCAGAAAGCGAAAATGGTCCCTTCACATGAAAAATACACGCAAGGCCTCTTTGTTCTCTGGCCCCCTGTAGTTCATTCCATGCTTATGATACTGCACTGCCAATTCCACTACAGTTTTTTACTGAACTGTGTTTATGGCGCATTTAATTCCCCATTTTGTAGTCTGTCCGTCTAATCCCGGAAGGACCCTTATTTCGATGTTCATAGCCTCAGTCTGCAGCACTGAAGGTGACTTATGGGGTGCACTGGACCGTGTGAGTTTTTCATTGTCTGCATGACAGCTGAACATTCAGCAAGGCTCGCTCAGATTTAGGACAGAGATGTCACAGACTCGCCTGAATAATAAAAATGGATTGTTACATTTGTTATTCCACTTTTAATGGCCTTTTAAAAACACGCAGGTTATTAAACAGATTGATGAATGCTCATGCTGTATCTGTATCCCAGACTGGGAAATCTGGAACCACACGATGCCCAGCCCATGCAATCAGTTCATCATTTGTAAAAAAATGAAGTGCCAGGGCCCTCTTGGAAGCCACTGCAGCCTGCACCACGCATGCCCCTGCCAGTGCTGCCAAAGACAGTATCGCACTCCTACAAGTGTGACAATTCAGACTATTTCAGGCCACACAAAGCATGAAGATTGGCGTGAGAGGCCGCTAATATTCATTTTCAATGTGATTTACCTTAATAAACAAGGATGCTGCGCTCATCTCAAAATTAAACAGAAACCACCACCATGTTGTGGGCTGTCACTAGAGCCGAGCACCAGAAACCATCAGCTCAAATTAAGCACTGCATGCCATGGAGACACCTCAGTCTAACAAGCATTTGCAATGCAATCGGTCTCGCCTTTGTGACCTTATATGCATTTAGCTATGCAGCACATTAGCCTGGGTGCTGGGGGGGGAAAGTAAGCACCACACTGAGTGACACGCCAGGTATGGGAACACATGGAGAGAAATATTGCCTTTCAGCGGGAAATGGTATAGTCCAAAGCTCCGTTTTTAATATAAAATCAAGGCTTTCGGTGGTCATTTCACTGAAAATACAAGATTTGAAAAAAATGTTATTGTCTACGGGTGCTCGTGGAAGACAATTTCTATGGACTGGAATCTAGAGAATGCTGAAGTGATTCTGGTATTTTACTGACTTCTGCTGGTCGTTTTCTATCAAGAAAGTTAAATAGAGGCAGTTGCCAAAAAAATTTAAAAAAGAAAGTCCCTCAGCAGAAAGCAATTCTGGTAAATTACTGACCTCTGCTGGTCGTTGTCTATCAAGACAGCTAAATAAAGGCAGTTGAACAGAAAAAAAATTGCCCAAGCGGAAGCAGACAAGTCCCAGGGCTGATCTCCAGAGCCCACAAAGCACATACACATAAGTATTGAGGGCCTCATGTAGGTAGCGAAATACCGGTCGGTAACGGCCGATTTTCGGTAAATATGCCGTTACCGACCGGTATTCAGACAAGTGAGATGTAGGAGTCCAAAAATCACTTTTCGGTAAATATGAGGCGGTAAATACCGATTCATAGTTACCGAATTCTAAAATACCGATTCATATTTACCGAATACATAATTAACGAATCGGTAAATATGAAGTGGTAAATATGAAGTGGTAAAAATTTAAAATGACATGTAGGAGCAGTCGGTAATTAAGAAATCCAGGAAAATCGGTAAATAAGAGTCGGTAATTAACACGGATTGAAAGCAGGTGGTAACCATCAACAGTGCAGCTAAGCAATCCCAAAATGCAACAGCGTGGACACCCTGGCAGCTATGTACGTCATTGCAAGGCGCCTACGTCTACAGGCAGCAGGACTGAGGGTTTGGCGACGGAAGGAACGCATCCACAGACAGCGCATCACACTATTCCAGCTGACTGATGCAGAGATACATGAGAGGTACAGGCTACACCCCGAAACCATCATGGACTCAATCAGGGACCCGCACCCACTCCTGGACCAGCCAAGAAGAAGGGCGCACGCCATACCCCCACATGTGCAGGTGCTCTGCAGCCCACATCTGCTGGCAACCGGCATTTCTCAGGTGGTGACAGCTGCGGTGGGTGGTGTATCCCAGAGTTGCCTGTCCCGTTCCTTCAGGAATTTCTTCCACCATTATATTGGCTGCATTGATGGGACACACATCCCACTCTGTCCATCAGCTGACACAGAGCACATCTACAGGATCAGGAAGTCCACCCACTCCATCAATGTGCATACCGAATGGAATGATGTTGTGAATGGTCCCGTGGGTGGCAGAACCAAAAGGTGCGCGTATGCTATTTACAACGAGGTCTGCAAGTTGTCGCACAGTGAGGCGGCTTCCAGACTGAGAGCTATTGACCAAGCAAACATGGAGAAGGCCTAAGCCGTTATAGATATTAGCTCTAGCACTCTCACTTCTAGGATTCATACATGAGACAATAGGCACATGCAAGTACACGGCGCATGCAATGTACAAGCCCCGATTTTGGCGTGCGTCCTACGAGGTATCCCAGTGCCTGTGATTACACCTTCGTTCACTGTGCTTGCAAACGGTATTCATTTAATTATGATTAATGAAGTTTGCTGCGGGATGTGAGTGGTAATCCCGTACATAACTGTCTCGCATGAAGTTGTCTGCTGCAATACTGTTCTTTTTCCACCCCCGCATGGGCGGCGGGATGTTTCCATCTGGCCTTCGATTCCAACCTTGAAAGCAGAGTCCAACAAGTTGAGCAGAATAGAGCGCCATTGTCCCACAAAGAGGTGCCTTTGACTTCCTCTCGTGAAATATTTGTCCTTCACGTTGCTACTACGCGCACTGAGGAACAGGCGCCTCTGAATACTGACCTCCCCCTGCATTTCGGCTCTTTGATCCAAAGTATTATCAATGCCTCGTCCACGACCGGCCTGGCTCAATTTTTTTAACATGTGGGGCTCGGGTCTCGTGACCTCTTTCCAAACTATTTTTGGTGTAATTCCGGCATTTGTTCATTCACTGTTCTCGAGCATCTTTGGAGGTGTTCCGCTGCATCTGGCGCTGGTGGCAGGTATGCTGCTTTTACTTTTCATACTACGGAATGGCTGCTCCTTCTGTGCCACACGAGCACCTGTCCCGTCTGCATCTTCTTCGTGATAGGATGCTTGACTTCTATGGTACTTTGCCATTGGCGACTTTGAGCCTGGCTTATGGATTATCCTTCAGGTATTCCTACTTCACCTGCGTACAACCTGTATTACACTGCCTGGATTGTCCCTTTGAATGGCCTCTGGATTTGTGCTTGACCAACATGGTGTCTCCGGTGCCGGATTTCGATCGACTGATGCGGCCCTTAGTGTCTCACGAGTTGTCCTGTTCTGGTGTCCGGATCATGGCGTGTGGAGCGGCGCATGGTATCCTGGGTAATTGGGACATCTCAGCGACTTCTTGTCCATGAGCTATTTGGAGGAACATTCCGGGTGCCCTCTGATTGTGCTAGAGGCTCCGTTGGTTGGAGAACACGTATGTTCCTTTTCTTTACTCAATTGGATGGCTGAGACTTTTAGTGGCCCTGGAAACGATTGCTTGTTGGAAGCCGTGGCCACATATGCTGCCTATACATTCATGGATTAACTGGATTGTCGTCCATTGCGCCTGTGCTACTGGACAGCACCCTGGCGCAACATTTATTTCTTTTATTTCTCGTTTTTATCTTCCTGATGGTCTGCTTGAGTTATTTACTATACTTGCATTGTGTTTTTTGGAATTGTATGCTGCAATTAATTGGACTGTAGGACTTTGGCGCTGCATTGGTTACGCCCTGTTCTGCTCTGACGACACTGAACTCTGCGTTCTCTCTTTTCTTGCCTATTACATATTGCTTCGCTCAAGGGGGCGTATAGTGAGTTCTCCCTGAATACGTACATGCATTGTTCAGTTGGCATAACCACGTTGAATGTTATGTAGCCATATTTGTGTCTTTGCACACGACACTGCGTTTACATGTTCTTTCTTGAATAAACTGCTGACTCGAGACTTCCTTCAGACGAGTGCATTCTGTTGTTCCCATCCCAAGCTCTGCGCAGCGACCTTGGTCTGTACATGCTGTGACACACAGTCTGGAATTTTACACAATGCATGTTTTCCACTCTAGGTTGTTCGACCCACGATTTAGCCATGGCACACGCGCAGCTGCACATACCTGACAGTTGGTGCTTTTCATATCTCAGACATCATGTTTATTATTCAGACCGAAGACGAGCCTTCCTGCGAGGAGACTCCTGATGCTCCTGTGATGTGATTTCACTGAGCTGATCTTTGAGGTATGGGGTCCCCTATTCACGCCTGAGAGACCTTCTATAATGACATGATTATGATATTGGCTACTTAGTTAAGGGAAGGTGGTAGTATCCTCGGTATTTTCCGATTCGCTAAATGCCACCTCGGTATTTACCGATTCGGTGGATACCACCTCGGTATTTACCGATTCGGTGAATTCCGAATCGTATTTACCGAATGTTACCGAATCGGTAACTGTTACCGAATTTTTACCTACATATAACTTACCGGTTCTAATTTACCGATTCGGTACGGCTCGGTATTTATGAACCGGTAAAATGTATTTACCTACTTGAGGCCCATAATAAGTATGTACTAAAGTATATAAAAGAGGACTTGAATGGTCGACCTAAAAATGGCTCAACAGCGGTTCCAAATACTGACAGGGTTCTTTCCAATGTGTTTCAGCCCCTCACTGAGGCATGTAGAAGAACGGTATTGGTAAGCATCCCCAAGGCTCAAGAAAACTGTGTGGAAGAAAAAAGCTGAATTTGGGGCCAGATTTATAAAGGTGTCTGTGGTTGCAAACCGTCTGGTTCGGTAAAATAAAGCATTTGCACCTGCAAAAACCCTTTTACATATGTACTAACCCGATTTTATGATTTGATTTTTTTTTCAAATTTGCTAAATGGGATTTGAAACAATTCCTGAATTGCAGCTTGGCAGAGGCATTTTTAGGCGTGTTGTGATTTGGAGTAATTCCGGTCACAAACCATTGATCAATTATCAACTCTTAAATTGAGGATTTAGCTGATTAGCAACGGGGTAGAGATCATTTTTAGACCCTGTTCCTTTTGAGTATCAAAGTGGTGGCTTCAATGGGAGCAGGCTGTGGTCCAAGGAGACTTTTTACCCAAAACAAACCAGCCTGGTTCCTTTAAGGAATTCTGGCTGTCTTTAAAATATATATATATTTTATTTTAGAATACAATCACATGGTGGTCTGTTGTCCCTTACAGGTCACCAATCCTGTGTTTGTTTCCAATCACATAGGGTTGCAAATTATTGCCTGCCTAATTAATATTAATCAAGTAGATTGTCCTGCAATCCCCTCCGATTTGTTATTTTGTGAACTGATCTATTAGTACATAGGTCAAATCACAAATAAGATATTGTTTGCAAAAAGTAGGTACACAAAAATTATGTCTGCTTTCTGCAATCACTTTCTAGTATATGTGGTCCATAATTTGATTTAAAAAGTTGGTATTCAAAAAACGTCTACATTTATAAAGTACAAGCATCCACTAGTTCTTAGATTGATTCTACTCAAATTGAAATATAAATCAAAAATTTGCTTTCTTAAATGCACGTTTGGGAAATGTTTTGCTAAAGAAATTTGAGCATTAAACTGAAACCATCACAGCTCAATAAATATAAAGGCAGTAGGTGCAGGTCAATCAGACAATCTGTTGCTTCTTACTTTGCGGTATTGCATGCTTGTACATCTCTGGACCCAGGGTTTTATTGAAGGGAAATTGAATGTCAAGGTGGAAGGTTCACTGTGAAAGGCAGGAGAAGCTGCAAGGAAGATTGGAGTGTACCTAGTTAGGGGCCAAAAAAAACCCCTCTTAAATCAACACCTCTATGTGGGTGCCTCTCAACAGTGGCGAAGAATTTCAGGCCCACACCAGAATCACAATCCTTTTGCCCACCATGCAATCTCAGTTTGGACCCAGCCATAGGCAATTAAATCTTGACCCTGCCCTAGCAAGAACAGTCCAGGCCGAACTGCCAAGACAGGTCCTCCCTCACCTAGAACACAAGCAACCCAAGAAAGATTTGGCCCTGATTGGGGCACTTCATTTGGGTGCAACTTGACTACAGTGGCACAGTGAGAACAGGGCCCGCATCTGGGCATACACTTAGCTTCTTAGGGCTGAACATGAAACACACAAAAGGTGAAGGGAGGATGCTTGTAATAATTCTAACCAGTGGCAATTGCTCGGTGTAGCATTCCACCCCATTGTTCTTTTGGCCACCATGCCACTTCAGTTTGAACCCAGTCATATGCATATCAGTCCTGGCCCGGAACACGATCTTGGAATACTTGTGTTCCAGTTCAGAGGGGACCTGGCTTGCCAATTGTGGTAGAAAAGAATACATGATAGCCACAACGAAAAGCTACATGAGGCTGGATGAGCATACATGTATGATCCAACCCCACAGTCTGCCTGCAGACACTAAAGATACTGAAGGCCAATCAGAAAGACAGAGCAAACTGATGGCCATTTTTTCACGTGCTCATTTTCTACTCAGTTTATGGAGATATGTAGAGCTCGTGGGGTTCTGAAAAACTGCAATTGTGCCCAATGAAACACACACTAGGAATAATACCGAGAAAACCTTGGAAAATGCTATGCAATTATGATTTAAAAAATGTATGTATCTACCTATTCACAGGTATAAGCAAATGACCAAGACGCCGGTGCCTATTAGAATAAATGTTGCTGTATAAGAAAAAAAAGAAATACTGTCCATTACTCGTCGAATTTAAAACGATTTGAATACAGACAGAATATAAAATATTGCTTAGTCATGAAACGTAAATATGCAGTAATCACCTTCAAATGAACAAAACGAGATTTAATAATAAGAAGAGGATCTAAATAATCTGAATAAAAAGCGTCTTGCGTCTTTGGCTCTAAAGCATTGAACGCAGGGACCATACCATGCCAAACCTCAAGCGCCCATGAGTTCGGTGAAATACACAAATGCAGAAGCAAAGGGTTCCGTGAAACACACAACTATAGAAGCACACTAACAACTGCATGGACTTCTCCAAACATGCGATATTCACAAAAATCAGATTTACAAGAACATGCAGGGACAGAGGGTCTTGCCCCCTTGAAACTAAGCAGTGGCGGTGCGTCCATTGGGGGTGTTGGGGCGTTGCCCCCCCGCCCGCGCCCCGCGCCCGCAGCTTCCTCGGCGTCTCTGAAAGTAAGTAAGCTCTCAGTTTACTTAAGTTCAGAGACGCTGAGGGAGAACTGTCAGTCAGTATGACGTTGGACCGCCCACCCCCTTCAGAGTCTGAAGGGGGTGGGTGGTCTGGCGTCATGTTGACTGACAGGCATTGTCCGGGGCAACAGGCAGCAGCACACAAGTGCGCATGAGTGGGCACGGAGGGCGATTTTTGCACCGTGCCCAGTCATGCGCACTAGTGTTTCCAAAGGCTGGCGCATGCCCATTAGGAGAGCGAGGGTTGAGCCATGGCTCAAACCTCGGTCTCCTAATGGGTAGGCGGGCGGAGCGTAAGCCTGCTCTAAGCCAATCCTGGTGCTGCTCCAGCACCAGGATTGGCTGAGAGGGGTCTTGCCAGCTGTGATGGGCTGTTCCAGTGAGTGTTGGCGCCAGAACGGTCCCGAGGCGGCGCGGACCCGGACCTGCTCAGGTAGGATTTTATTTTAAAAACCCCACCCCCGCGCGACACCCCCCCACACAACACGAGTCGCGACTGAATACATCTGTGTATTAAATTGGTTAGTTTTAAAGTAAGATGGGGGTGCTCTGTGCTCACATTAGAATCATCCATTTGTGAGATGTAAAACCAAGCAGATTACACATGTAAGCCTGAGGTTTTGAGATGGCTCCAAAGTTATCCTTCTACAAGTCATTTTAACCTAAAACTTCAGTTCAATTTATTCAACTGACATGAACAAGCTCTGTAACTTCCAGAATGCAATATATATTTGTAAATCAGGATAATGTTGCGTAGGGAGGAGTTCCATTTGCTTGTAACAAGCTGGTCAACCAAATTTTCTCTGGGGAAATAGAAAGCGTTTGTCGAAGAAGAGAACTCTGTTTAATGTCTGTCTAAAATGCTCAGGCTGTGTATGAACACAGGTCGGGGCTTGGCAAGTGGCTCTTGGCTGAGAAGCACCGTT
The DNA here is from genome assembly GCF_964204655.1 of Triturus cristatus. Classification (NCBI taxonomy): domain Eukaryota; kingdom Metazoa; phylum Chordata; class Amphibia; order Caudata; family Salamandridae; genus Triturus; species Triturus cristatus. The sequence goes on from NC_140583.1 coordinate 887,971,341, forward strand.
GCACAAGGGGCGTGTGTGGACCAGTGTGACTGTGTTTGCTCTAGGATTAGGCTACCGCAGACGTCATCAGGACGACCGACTCCCTCACCACTAGACCATAATTGTCTATTCCTGAGCAGATCACGTCTTTTGCATATGCCTCATTACAGGGCAGGGCACTACCTAATTCTGTCAGGTATTTGGCAAAACGTTCTTCTTAAATTTCACTTTTCACAGTAGATGCAGTGGCGGAAGGAAAACAGCCCGAGAGAGATGAAAATACAAGCTTTATTGGCAGTTACATTTACTGAGGGTTGTCTGTATTTACTTACCATCGTTATTAGTCCCATAGATTTACAGGGCACACAAAGCTGTCTGCAGCCCGTGCCTTAGCCCCATAAGATATTTAAAATACAGCCTTACAACGAATTAAAACCAAACAGATGTTCTGTCAAGTCCTTGTTGCCAATTTATTTCTGGCAGAGCTTTTAAAAAATAATTATATAATAGGACTATGGAGATGATTTTCATTACTCCGCCCCTTGTGACCCCACCCCCTTTTTGTTGTACAACTTTGACCCCCATTTGAATTTAGGGGCTTCCCCTGTCTCTCCGGGGTGGGCTTTAGCGTATCTTACACTAAGCTCTTTCTGCACCGGCATAGAGTACGGGAGCTCCATTATTCTCTTCGGGGTGGGTAAAAAGTTTGGCGACCATGATTCTAAGGCTATGGCCAGAACTGGTGTGACTTGCACGAAGCAATAGATTTCACATTCACCCGGCAGGCTTCCACTTTCTTCTCCTTTCTGGACAAAGGCATTAGAGTCATGGGAGCTAAGACGCAACACCATCAATTCTGACAGGAAAGAGGCTGCCAGTTAATTGGCGCCCATTTTCTTTCCTCCTCATTTTCTGATTATTATCTGATTTCCACACTGGGGAGGCTCTAGCATTTTTTAGGCCATTATACGACCCAAGCTAAATTCCATCTTTCTCTGAGACAAGAATATGGAGCGCATCTATATGTCATATAAACAACGCAACAAAATCATTTCTGAGGCTTGTGTCTGCCCGGATTTCCTAGAGTTTTGTGCATGAGTTAAGCCTTGGTGGCACATTTGGTCCGGAAATAATTACAGAGCCATAGCATGTACCAGCTGTGGCGCAGCGTTTTCAGTTTTTGCCTAATTGCCTGGCACACAAACGTGACAGGAAACTGTCGGTTGATCTATATTTGACTTCTGAAATTGAATTGCAATTGTTTATAGAGGCAAGAGAGTAGCACGGCCAGCTCCTGGATATTCAACAAGCACTTGTGCGTTTGGTTCGTTTTGGGGTACACAATGTTGACTGTGCTATTAATTAGGATGAGGGTGCACTTTGGAGCTGGGAACCCGGGTTCGAGCCCCGGCGTGGGCTCAGCATTCTGTGATTCTAGGCAAATCACTCAATCTCCCCGCGACTACCAAATAATGAATGTTTCCTTGTGTAACGTAACTGGAGCTCATGTAAAGCGCTCCAGTACCTTCGGGTCGAGTTCGTGCTATATAAATGGGTTTTACTCAGTGCTATTCTATAAAAAATGTTCTCAGCTAATATTGCCAATTGTGCGTGCTCCTCTGTTTTTTATGTATATTTTTGGTGCCTTTTTGGAGTCTAGTTTCGATTTACCATATCAAAATATAGCACATATAGGTTAATGGTGGTAGTTATTAAAGCTGCGCGGTCTCCAAAATAACATAGATCACATCATATTCCTTCCATCTCCATCTTGGTGAGCAGTTGCTATTGTGCACCATTTAATTTATGAATATATATGTGCATATGATTAGAATTAAGCACACATATGCTTGTATGCAGATAGTTCGCTTCGGAAGCTGTCCACTCAGGAATGATTAGTGACAATATGGAGGAATGTGTAAAACTTCGAAAACCGAGATGTCACACTTTTATTTTAAGATGGCTTCCTTGTTGACAGGCCGTGAACAGAGTTTAGTACTGTGTTATGTGTTTTCTTTTAATTCCTTTATGCCCCCTGCTCAATGCCTAAGATGTACATTGTTTTAGTTGATAACAACTGAAACGAGCATTTGCAATGCAATGAGATGCTAGTTATGCCCATGGCAGCTTCACCCAACCTGTGCCTACCAACAGCAAACACACGATAAACGCGCCGTGCACAGACCTGCAAACAAATGCACAAGCCAAACCCAATGCACACAGGATGCATAGAGCTAAGACTATATACATTGCCACTACACCCCAGCACACAAACACCTCACGCTCTCTGCATACCACCAGACACAATTCTACACGCATAACCTACAATCTAACCCCCCATATAGGTCTACAATCTGCTAAAAACTACCAACAGAAAGTCAAATGATGTCTGCTCACTGCCCATGAAATCCAAGCGGTTTACTTGCAGTTAAATGAAATAAGGCATTTGTTTATTGAAAGGCTGTTTGTGCATTGCTGATCGGATATAATGGATTGCTGCTTCCAAAGTGACAGAAAAGTCATATAACTTTTGGTGCCGGATTGAATGCATTGTAACAATGAGTGAAGACATTTTCACTCGGAACTGGGCAATTTGTCAACAGTGCTAATGGATCATGATTGTTAATGTCAAATTAAGAGAAGGTCGTCCCAGATAAACATCTTTGTTTTTTGCTGTGTGTAAGGATGAGCGCTCCACAGTACTGTGTTGTTGTTGCTTAGCTGGGTGGTCAGTTGTCCATTTCCGGCCCTTGCAGGTACCTTCCCGACGGCATCTCTTGCCGAGTCTCTCTAGCAGTGATACAGTATTGTGCCACAAAGTGGGTGACATCATGTTCGAGCTGCCTGTTTAAGTTGGTTTGGTCAAGGACACTTACTGTTTGTTGAGCTTGCAGTGCTTTGCCTGCTCTCTGGCTCTGGTGCCTTGTCTGTCATCAGACCTCAAAGTGGTTGACACCTTCCTGCTTTCTCAAATTTGCTTGAAAATGCACCATTTGCCCAATATTTTTTCAAAGTTTTCACGGGGGAATCCCCCTCCCCCCGACCCCTCCGTAAGTGGTTCAGGCTCGCTCGCTACTCTCGCTGGCCGCAATAAAGTACAACAATTGTTTTACGCCTCACCACTTTCAAATGTCACCAGCCACCACTGAAACTAAGTAATTCAGAGACAGTGTGCATCTTAAACTATAAGTGTAACACTACCTTAGTGGATTGTTTCTGTCACTGCGAGGAGGAACATTATGCCTCCCTGAGTATAAGTGTGAAAGGGGAGGAACAGTAAACCACTCACACCCATCTGCAAGCCCAGAAGCCAGGCGTCATCAATAATCTGAAACTCATAACTGCATCCAGTATCCAGGGCCCTATAAGTACCTCTCTTGTGCCATGCGTCGTCTTCGAGCCACAGTTCTGCGACAGCAAGCAGGACACGGGCCATTCCCCTCAAGAGGAAGAGGGACTGTTGTAAGAAGGAGGTTGAGGAGGTGTCTCCACACAACCTCAGGGGGACTGTGCTGGCTGTGGAACTACGCATGATGGGGACCTGATAACATATGTTCAAACGCGAGGAGCAATGGGAATGAAAGGTTTGCCAAGGTGCAGGTGGGAGGTTTGGAAGCCCAGATCCTCTCTCTCATTCCAAAGGAAAACACAATACCCGACACTGAACCAGCACAAGTGGCATGGATGTCTGTTCTGGAAAACAATGTCAGCAGAACGGGTGACATGTAGGCATGAGTACTGGCAGCATGAGATGTGCGTTTCAGTAAATCACCCCATTCCTGCAGACGACATACATGCTAGCCACGTACACAACGACATACATGCTAACCACGCACACAACGACATACATGCTGACCACGCACGTAACGACATAAATGCTAACCACACACACAACGACATACATGCTAACCACGCACACAGCAACATACATGCTAACCACACACACAACGACATACATGTTAACCACGCACACAGTGCCTAATCAAACATATAGAACAGAACAGACACCCACATAAAAAAGTTGTAAGACGCCGTACTGTTAGCCACTTTTTCACAAAGAAGTGTAGCAAATGCCAACGTTGACAACCGTTTCCTTTATTCTTCCCAAAATACTGTTGCAACGAGTAGCAGCACCAGCAACTACTGGTGGGGCAGGTGCCAATCAGAATTGGCTCAATAGCCCATCCTCAAACCACATGTCACAAATCCTCTACTTGCACCATATGAGAGCAACTGACATAAAGTGGTCTGTTTGCACACCAATTACTCATGGCACCAACAGGTAAGCCGTGCTACTGTTTAGAGACACTGAGTCCCTTATAAGCTCATAAAACCACAGCTCAGATGTAAGTTGGCATTTACCACTATCTCATGTGCACTACCCAAATAGCACCATGGCACATAAGGCAATATGACTTTGTTCCCTACATCCCACCGTCGAACTAAACCAGACAAACAAGTACTGATTCAGGGTCCAAGTTGTGAATCTCATTTTTGTGAGATGATACATCTCGAAAGCTACAGCTGCTCATATCTCTTTTGGCCACTATTGCCTATTTTCCTAGACAGCAGCTAGTCTGATGCCTAGAGACACACAGTATGTGCTATCATCATCATTATCATCACACATTTGTCAGATGTTCCTGGATGCCTGTCACAGTTGTATCTCCCCCATACAGTGTCACTTTATGGCCAATACCTTCCATGACTAGAGTCAAGCTGCCATAGCTTAGCTCTCTAGACATGTGATTTACGTTAGATAACATCCATAGGTTGGTTTGACATTCATCTGTAGCTTTTATGGCATCTTCCTAGAGCTATTATCACTGCCTGATTAAGGCAAAACTTAGTTTGCAGGGGAATCAGGAGGTGAAAGTGGGTGGGAAACGTGTGAGTGAACCCACATCTACCTAATACCCACATTGTACAGGTTTTTCAATAAAATAGCTATAAATCAGTGCGTATTGGCGACCAAGTGGTATATCTGTAATGGAGTAGTAGTGAGAAATAACAATGTCAATGTGGATGTTCTATTAATAAATGGCGAATTGAAAGAATGTTGCTCAATGCTATGGGGTGAGCAGGAAAATATTGTGACTGCTAATTTGGAGAAATAATTTGAATAGTGCTTTGGCGGAATTTAATGCTACTGTCAGGTTCTATCCAAAGCATTCATTTTGTACATTGTCAGGGCTTTCTGAAGACGCACCAGTGTCCTACTCAGGCCTCACATAAGTTAGGCCGGACAGAGTACAGCATCCCATTGTGGAGGGACTGTTGGTGAAGAAGGTTTATCTAAGAAAAAGAGGCGACGTGTACCTAGGGCCATTACCTGACTAGACTTAGCCCTTATTACGGTTGTTCATGAAGGGCTCTGATCAGGATTTTGTATAGGATGACCCTGTGTTTTTACCAATTGTGTTAGGATTGTTGTGGAGCTATTGGAGTGGTCTAGGTTATTGCTTCCTTGGAATCTAGGTTCAACCATTTTAATACAGTGTTAGAGGGAAAGGTGGAGATTGATTTTGAGAAGATGTTTGTTTTGATAGGTTACAAGCAATTGGTTTGGTGGTTATTTGTTTGTGAGCTGGGTACTCAATAAAATGGAGAAGTAGTTTCTTTTGAGGACAATCCTATCCTGGACTGTAATTGTGGCATTTCTTTAGAAGCCTTTGCTGAATTTGCTTTCAATGTCTCTCTCTGCATTGTTGATGAGATGTTGAAGGTCAAAGGGGAGGAAGTAGGAGACAGAAATCCTCTTGGACTTAGCCTATTCTTCAAATTATTCTGTGAGGGTAGCAATGTGTTCTGAAGATAGGCAGCATTAAGTGAGGAAAACGAAGGTCAGCTTTTTGTCATGGATGAGACCAAGGATTACGAGGAGGCATTGATTTTTAATCTAATTTTGAGGCCTGCTCTGTAGAGTATGAAGTGTAAGGTTTCCAGAGTATTCTCTAATATTATGCAATTTTCTATAGAATGGTGTGTCAGGTGATATATTGTAGTGAAGCTTGTAGGTTGTCGTCACATTGTTGTCGCTCTGCGTGGTGGAACTGGTAAGTTTGTTGGTGAACAACTAGGATGAACAGGGGAACAAGAGAAATGGATTTGTGGTATATAAATGCAAGAAGGAGATGACATTCTGAAAATCATATGGGTAATGTAATATGCTTGATCTGTGTAGAAGAATTTAATAAAAATTGGACTGGAGAAGTAAATAGAAATTCCTTCTAATTTCTAGGCAAAGGAGTCAGATGTGGTCAAAGTAATGCTAAACAGATCTGATGGCATCTCCTTTTGCTGAAAGATGCCTATATGATGTAAGTTACATTTACCAAGTCCTCACATTTAAGCTAATTGATGTTTTTTTCTTCTGAGACTTACTATTTACACTCTTCCATTTTAACTGAGGTCTTAAACATCTAAGCATGAAATGTACATTTGGCTAAAAAGCAAGTACTTCTCGAAGATATGAAAAAGGACCTGTGGGCACTTGGAAGTTATAAATAAGACTACATAGGCAAGAGAATTAAACCGGTAAATAACCATGCTGAACGATTCTGAATAGAAGCATATTATGCTGGGTGATATAACTAATGTAGGTCAATGCTGGTGCTCAGTATTAAATTTATGCTAGGTAAACTCTGTGTCTGGTAAAAGAAAACTAGCATTGTCAGTGGGGAGACACTCCCAACATACTGCTAGGTGAAAACATACAGCAACGTTATTTATACTTTTGCTAAATGTGTATTATGGATACATGAGTATACCATGCTTGAGTACAGTGAGGCCTGAGATATTTAACCTATTAGTCACTCATCTGGTAGGGCTGAGCTTACTGTGACTGATACTAGCCGAAGGGTGATGCAATGAGAGACACCTGGAGCTTTGATGTTTTGGTGCTGGATGGTCCAAGCGCTGGGAGATTGATAGTCATTTTATGTATCTGCACTTTATGGCTATTATATCATTTTTAGAGGTCTTTGTAAGCTGTGAGTTTAGGTCTTTACAAGTGAAGCTAAGCACATTGGGTTCGCTGGTTAGTGATAACTTGCTGGAGGTGAATACCATGAGGAATTCATTAGAATCAACTTTCTCCAGGACACACTCTCTGAAGAACATTTCCACCAGCAGTATTTACTGTTTTAGTGGAGGGGACACGTGACAAGTTTAGTACTTAAAATTACATAAGTAATGGCGTTTGTAAGGTAAGAGTAAGAGAAAATGAATGTGAAGTTAATTCATAAAACTGCAGGAAAAAAGCATGAATGATTTACTTTTAGGGAAAATGTCCAAATTTTAGATATTCTGAACACATTTTAAGAGTAATCCTGGACAGCTCCACAAGTCGAACATGTCCATGAGTGCTCAAATATGTAAGTATTTAAACATTTAGGAATATTTTAGCTATGTGTTTCTGTATGTGGAAAGTTAACGCCAATATGCATATGCACTAATTGTTTTTTGTAAATGTAAATGTCAAGGTACTTATAGAGCGCACTGTCACCAGACGGCCACCTTGCGGTGTCGCCTTTGCGGTTTCCTGGCACTGATACTCATACCGCTGTGGAACCCCTCCTGGCTTTCCCTGTGAAGTGTCCACTCCTGGGCACCCCCAGGGTGAAGCCAGGCATCCTTAGCACTGTTGGGGCCGGTGTGGAGGCTAAGCAAGGTATTGCCCAGAGTTGCAGCGTGGGGCCCGTGATTAGAATAGGCACCGAGGCGAGAATAGACAGGTCCGAGGAAATTGAGCCCGAGCCCCGCCGAGGCAGGAATCGAACCCTGGTCCCTGGCCAGAACTCTGCTTCAGGGTCTGCCGCTCTAACCATTGAGCCACACTCCTCCTCCTTTTTACCTGTGATATTCATTTTCCCCCTTAAATGCACTAATCCCCCACTACTATAAAGAATTAAGGGGGTTCTCTTGCCATGAGTAAGCAATCAAGCATTTCCAAAGATGGTGAGTACCTTTAGATCATTGGTGAATGCCTGCTTTCTTATGTGTTTTTTGGTGTTCACCAACATGAACCCATATAGGAATGAATAATCACAAACCTTCACCTGCTACTAGGTTGGCAAATAGTGAAATGTCATCTATCCTGCAGAATATCCATATGTGATAATTCCATTTGTTAAGGCTCACCATTTATGACTCTGGGGTCCTGCCACCTTCCCCTAGCCCAGACTAGAGATCCATTTTCCCGCGGCTTTACCTGGCATCCTGCCACAGGCAGATCTCCCTTTGATAATCACTAGTCCATTCCACTAATCTACAAGTTTCAAGAAAACTCAAGAATGCATTTTTGATATATCATGATATGAATTTCATGAATTTCATGAATATGTATGGCACGGTCTACTAACGTTCCAGTTATTGAGGGACTTCCCTTCTAAATCAGTGATTGATTTTGCGATTATCAGACTGACCACTTAACAAGAGATACATTTAGTCATCTGCCACGTATCCGTGACTAGTCTGGATATTACATGCAAAATGGTCACTTTTGATATGACGTGAGGTTTTCACTAAACAGAATGACAGTCCATAAAGAACTCAGAGGTCACCTTTGAATTTTACAGTGAACTATAGAGAAAACATGATGCCTATTTCGCTCATCTGGCTATATGGTATGCGGCACAGTCATCCAGCCATTTGAAGAATTACAACAGAGGACGTAGAACCTCAGCGATGTTACGTGTCATGCTTGTTATACCATTGACAGCCCTCTATAGGGGTCAAGATTCTTCTTTATTAACATGGACGCTCCTGAAGTCTTTTAATACAGCATTTTCTGGGCCCACTTGCTTACCATTGGTCCTCCGATGGACCTTGTTTTGTCTGGCTGAGAGGGAATGGTAATTAACAGAGACATCAATCACATTCAATTAGCAATGTAACCCATTTGGCTACCTAATGAGGCACTGGATTCGGAAGCTAGGGTTAAGAAGGTTTATCACAAACTCAAAATCAAGTTAATATACACAACCCTTAACATCATGGTATAAAGATACAAAATAACAACTGGGAAACCCAACCTCCTAAAGAAGTTTAGGCGTATTAGTATTAAACAAACAAGGAACTCAGTAGGAGTAATAGCAAAGATTAGTAGAAGTATCTGATGCTCAGAGAAGAGTCTCAGGTTTTGTTGTCTTTACATAGATAAATGTAGAGTCACTTAAATTAAGGTCAAGGCTAAGAGGATGGTTCTGTTAAGCTAAAAAATCGCAAAACTCTGGAAATTCCATAAAGGAAATTAGAACCAAGTCAGGGAAAAATAAGGTGGGAAAGTGTCAGCATTTCAGAAGCTCGGTCAAGAGTCTTCTATGGGACAGAGAATAAGTGTTAGCCTAAGCCACACTCAGTAAAGAATCAAGGAAAACATAGAGGTATAACCCTTAAAATCCAAAGGAAAACTGTGGTCAGCGATACAGAAGGGATCAGGAAACCATCTGCAAAGTCTAAAGAGCATCTGCCTAGATTGAAAGGGGCATCTGAAAGGAATCTGGAAACCATCTGAATCCGGTGTGAACACTAAATTATAACTCACAGTCTTCTAGGTAACACCCCTTTGTACACGTCATCAGGAGTCCATTGTTCTCATTCATTTCTCATGTTGTAGACCGTAACATCGGGGCAAAGTCTCACACTGGACAGTGGGAACGACATCTCTTTATCCAATATGTTATGTTGAAACTTTTGCTGAATAGGCACTTCAGTTAACGCTCTAGTTCCTCGTGTTCATCTTCTCAGGCTGTCTCCTCTATCACTAGTACTGTAATGTGCCTATTCTACAACTAACAATGCATGTAAATACCTGCAAGAAATTTCATGTTAGCAGAAATGGAAAATAGCATTTATGCAGCATTGTAAAATACAGGCCTACTGAAGACAACTTGAAGCATTAACTCATTGGTGCACATTTAACATGCATGGGCACATTTAAGCACAAATGAATATACATTTCTAGTGCGTTAGATTCACATTACATGTAACATTCAGTAAGTCTTTAAAATAATAATGTGTAAGTATGGCTAAGAACTACATTGAAATCAAATATGTGAAGTAATAAGGCACACTTTACATAAAATGTATCATTTTTGGAGAAATCACTTTCTGCATTTGTGAGGATGGTTTCTATTGAGTTATCCAAACAGTAAGTGTTATCTAATGTATTAACGTTACAACAAGGAAAGACATGGCTTGGCAGTTCGGGCTGGACTGTTCCCATGAGGCACAGGGTCAAGACTGATTTGCATATGGCCATGTCTGAACTGGGGTGGCGTAGTGGGCAAAAGAACGATGGATTTAACCCAGATCTCTTGACTGGGGGAGAATGTCTGCATTGTCAGCATTCCGTCCATCATTTGTTTGTTGTAACGCTTTTCGCCCTAAGTGGGATGGGTATGCCCAGACGTGGGTCCCGTGCTCACTACGCCACTGGAGTCAAGCTATCCTGGCTGATGACGGCTGATAGCCAGAAACCGGTCCTAGGATGCTTGATTCCGGTCCAGGGAAGACATGGCTTGGCAGTTCGGGCTGGACTGTTCCCATGAGGCACAGGGTCAAGACTGATTTGCATATGGCCATGTCTGAACTGGGGTGGCGTAGTGGGCAAAAGAACAATGGATTTAACCCAGATCTCTTGACTGGGGGAGAATGTCTGCATTGTCAGCATTCCGTCCATCATTTGTTTGTTGTAACGCTTTTCGCCCTAAGTGGGATGGGTATGCCCAGACGTGAGTCCCGTGCTCACTACGCCACTGGAGTCAAGCTATCCTGGCTGATGACGGCTGATAGCCAGAAACCGGTCCTAGGATGCTTGATTCCGGTCCAGGGAAGACATGGCTTGGCAGTTCGGGCTGGACTGTTCCCATGAGGCACAGGGTCAAGACTGATTTGCATATGGCCATGTCTGAACTGGGGTGGCGTAGTGGGCAAAAGAACGATGGATTTAACCCAGATCTCTTGACTGGGGGAGAATGTCTGCATTGTCAGCATTCCGTCCATCATTTGTTTGTTGTAACGTCTAATGTATTAAGGCACACATTATGAACGTCGAATTTCATCTTTCTAGTGAGTTCAACATCCACTAAACGAGGATTGTTTAATTCATTAAGATTTCAATTAATAAATCAATCAATTATGATGACGACATAATGTGAGTAACTTCTCTAGTCTTACAGTGAATGCACTCTTTAATAATAAGGTCAAGTCCAACACTTACAATAATTTGTTAAACCACACAAGAAATGTACAAAGTTAACGTTCATGTCATGTATCTGTTAAGTATCTGTGACATATTAGTGATGAATGTATGATGTTACAATGCATACATTTACAACGCATGCCTTTACAATGCAGTTTTTACATCGCAACATCCTTTGTAATGCATTCCATTACATCGCATTTAAGGTAAGAGTTGGATAGTATAGATGTAATAATTACTATTCTAACTCCAGTGAGTGCTACATTAGGTTAAGTGTTGGATAGTGTAGGGGTAAAAATTACTATTCTAACTCCAGTGAGTGCAACAGTAGGGTAAGTGTTGGATAGTGTATGGGTAAAAATAACTATTCTAACTCCAGTGAGTGCAACCGTAGGGTAAGTGTTGGATAGTGTAAGGGTACTATGCGTTGTAATGGTATGCATTTTAATGACTTGGGATGTAATGCCTGCGTTGCAGTGACATGCATTGTAATGACATGCGTTGTAGTGACATGCGATGTAATGGCTGCGTTGTAATGACATGCGATGTAAAGGATGTTGCGATGTAAGGACTGCATTGTAATGGTAGTGCTATGTAATGACTGTGTTGTAAATGTTGTTTCCCATTTATGAAGTGTAAAGGGTGAGCAATTTTTGCACCGCACTACTGTCTACCATCAGAGACGTGGGAAGCCAGGGACGAGGATGTGATAAGGAAGGTGATGCGTCCCAGCAGTTTTAGCTGCAAAATTTGGAACCGGGGACCCAGCTTTCAATCCTAGCCTTGGCTCTATACCCAACATTATATGAATATGCACTGGTGGCTCCTTGTAATGACATCCAGGATGTAAGCCCTCGCAGCTCCTTTTAGGCCTTGCATTCCCCAACTTGCCTCTCTGAGTCCCAGCAATGCACATCATTTAATTTATCAGTGTTCATTAAACCACTTTTGTGTTTTCATGAACACTTACAGTGTGCAAATCAGACCTCCCAGCTGCATCTCCATGGTCGAGATGACAGAAGGAGGAGGAGGGGTTGATAGGGCTGAGGCACGATCCAGCTACAGAGTGTTCTTATAACACAACACTCTGTATGTGGATGTCTGGATTGCACATATCTAAGAGGCATAGTTTACCTAAGGTCCCCACACACGGACATACTCCACTTTATTTAGAAGACATACTGAGCACACCTTAGACAGCACAGTATATCTGCTAATATATGGCTGTCAGGGAGCACATCAGTGTATTCCTGAGGCCAATGAGAAGCCACACAGGACGGCAGGGGCAGGGTCCCTGGTCCTTTCCAAGCTTCTTATGGGGCTGTGCTTCCAGTCCTAACAAGAAGCTGCGAAAAGGATTGAGGTGGGTCTTTCCCATTTCAAACCTTCTTTTGATGCTCTGTTTGACTGCTCATTGGAAATTATGGCTTGCTGGTTCTAATGTTCAGCACCAGATTCCGGCTGTGCTGCTGCCATAGGCCTCCAAGTTGCCAGCAAAGGAAGCAAAACCTAAGTGAGATTTATCAAGCCACACAAGGCTATCTTACTTGGCACTGCATGGCTTAATAAATCTAGAGTAATTCAAAGCAGTGCAAATTGCTGCCATGTGTTACTCTGAGGTAGGGAGGTGTTCCCACACATCCACTTGACTATTTTGGTGCATTCCAAGATTTACCATTAGTGGTAGACCTGGCAATGGATACAAATATGACGCCTCCTCAGGTGACGCGTAATGAGAAAAATATATTTATTTCTCCTCATTTTTTCCTCTCAGGATCGTTTTTGTGCAGGTAGGTGTACCTTCCTGCAGAAAAAAATCCTGCCTACAACCCAGGCACCCTTGCAACATAATTAACATGGGTGGCACTATGCAGTCAAAAGTGCGCTAAAAAAGATCAGGAATGTGCTGTATAATTTTAAATATAGTGCATTTCTCCCCTTTCTCTTTCACAAATGATAAATCTGCCCCTCAGTGTTTCTCTACTCATGTATGTGTTTGTGAGTGTGTTGTGAGAGAGTGGAAGTGAATGGGGTTTAGCGAAAGTGAAGGTGATTGAGAGAAAGTGTGTTTGTGTGTGTGTGTGTTTGAGAGTGTCAATGAGAGTGGAAGTGAGTTACAATGTGAGTTTGAGAGTGTGTATGAATATGTGAAAGTGAGTATGAGGGAGGGAGTGAAGGAGTGTGAATGCATTAGAAGGAGTATGTGTGATTGGAAATTGTGAAAGGGAGTGGAAGTGTCAGTGAGTTATGTGTGTGGCTATTGGCGCAGCAGATGCTGTTGAACTAGCAGCCAGAGTCAGTGAGTCTGAGGGGTGACTGTGAGTAAGGCAGTCGCTGCCAATACGACTTGCGGGTGGGGGGTCGAAGGTCACACGGGGAGGTGGGGTCACACAGGGAGGGGGTTAATTTAATTTTTAAAAATAAAGATAATTAAACTTACCTGGCCAGGTCCTGTGTCTTCTCTGCTCCCCTGCTGTCCAGGAACAGGAAGCAGAAGCAAGCAGCCAGGCTCCCTCCCTCCCAAAAGTTAATCACAAGGCTGTTCAAGCAGCGTTGTGATCGGTCTAGAGGACAACCAGCCAGGGGCTAATGGGGAGGTCATTTTCTCCATGTAGGCTGCATGCAGCCTACATGGAGAAAAGGCAGAGTGTGCATGACTGGTTAGTCTTTGCACACACAGGATTGGGAAGGCACACAGCTCCCCCTCCCCTGCTCTAAGAGCAGCCCCGCCCACCCACCTGCTGGCAACCAACAGAAAGTTATTACCATTTTATGTTTCCGCTTCTCGCAGTGGGGCTATGCTCCTTCGCCCCAGTGGAGGAGCCGCCCCTGGTGTAAGTGTGTTTATCAATGAGAATGAGAACCAGTGAGTATGACTACATATGTGTGTGAGTGGGAGTCAGTATGAGTGAGAATGAGTAAGTGGGAGTATATGAGTAAGAGTGGGCGAGGGGGAAGAGAGTGCATGTGAGAGGGAGTGCGTATCTGTGATCCAAATTTGGTAAAAATGGGGTGAACTACTGGCAGGTATTCAAAGATCACCAGTGGCCACTGTGTTTCAGGACAATTTTCTTAATCTCCCTGTGCCTAAATGTGTGTAAAATGTATTTGTGTAACCCCCTCTTGATCTACACAATCTACAGTCATTGCCCAGCCCTTCATGTAATGTACAGCCCTCTGCTGCTTCACAGCTAGGTTCACACTATGTAAGTACCAATACATTATTAGAGGGTAAACAGCAGTCCTAGGTGAAAGATGGATAACTGTAGCTTGATGGAGGAAGTAGAGAAATCAGTCTAGCTGAAAAAGATATGTCACCATAAATGTTGAAAATATACTCAGGAATATATTATGAGAATTCATCTTGACTTCAAGCTTACCTGTAACTCAGCCCAGGTCTGAAAAGCATAAATGTTCTTGGTGGGCTATTCTTTCAAAATAAGAGTATTCTACCTTGTTTGGATCGTAATGCGCATTACATCATGTTACTCGCCATTTTATTTATTGTAGGATGGCGTTCTGCAAAGCTCTAATCCTTCTCCCCGCCCCTCTCCCCCACCCTTACAGTTGTCATGTAATCCTGGCACAATCTCCACCGATCTTTGTGAGCATCCTCCCCACAACTTTCCTCAAACCTAACAATCATTACAGAGGGTCCTGCCACTCACCCCACCCACCCTTGCCAACATTCCCCTCACCCTTTCCCCAAAACTACAAAAACATCACGACCTGGCATTCACCTCCCCCTGCTTCCTTCTCCTGGCAGTGCCTCCACCTCCCACCTGAAGCCACACTTTCCGCTCTCACAAGGAGGGCCTGGAGCGTGCGCCACGCGGACACCAGCTCTATGATAGACTTATCAGCTCTATCTCCATTCTCTGCCACCAGGGTCTGCGCTGACCCACGGCTGACCAGAGAACGGGCAGTGGGTGCCACTAGAGTACCACTTGCCTTCCACCACCTGCAGTGGCGTAGCTAAGCCACCACAGCACCCGCGGAGCTCCAAGGGCCCGCTCAGCAAAAGTGGTAGGTGGTGGGCGGTGGGGGGAGGTGCTCCATGTACTTCGCAGGGGGCCCCCTCAAGTTTCGTTACTCCACTGACCATCCTCCTGTGTGCTCTGGAGCCAGACGATCATCGCTGGTCCGAGCTGGGGCTTCGGAGCTCAGTTTCTTTCTGCTCTGATGGCAGAGCAGTCAATAAACAGACTTTGTAACGCATGTTCACAATGATTGAAGTAAGGCACAACGCTACTGTACAGTCCGCCTTTTTGCTAACACTATGGCATCAAAGTCATTACTTCTATTTGTTTAAGAGAAGCAGGCAGCCGTAGACCTCCTGAATCCTCGGTTCTGCGAGCTGCTGGAGAAGAAAATACATTTTCCATCGCGATGCAATCCTCTATTTAGCTTCTGGATCAATATGAGGCTTGGTTTTTCTCCATTGCAAGAAAACCCATTATAGAGCGCTGTAAGTAAGAAAATGGATGGGGTTCACTATAATAGAGTGACAGGAGAACATTTTCGGTTTAAGACATCAATCCTGTAAATTACACTTGTGCACATTACCAAAATATATATGATGCTCTGTATCAATTGCCTCTGCAAGACAGAGTTGTTTAATTTTTCTCGGATTGTTCACAGACCATCAAAAAGGCTGCGTAGCATCCTAAGCATGTAATATCTGAGGGATATAGAAGATGGCACGAATATTACTACTGATATCGTTCAATTCCAAACATGCCCTGAGTCAGGAAAACTGAATGAAACTAGGAACAAGCATTGGCATAGCCAATAGGTCTCGCCTTTGGGACCTTATAAGTGTTTAGGCAGAGCTAATGGCTTTGCGAATGTTTTTAAGCTATGTTGTAGAGCAGTGTGGCTACTGTGCAGTATGTTGAAAATATATAATTTAAAAGTGTTTATATTCATTTTTGTTACCTTAAATATAACCAAGAAGTCATTATGTACAACTGAACGACCCTATTAAAGGAGGAATATAAAAATGTCCTCTAGTTTTTTGTCCTTGCAGTGCTTGCGGCTTCTTGCCTATTCCAATACTCGTTATAGTTTTTTTTAAATATGGGAGGGGGGTTGGAGGTTGGGAAATAGTACCTGCCCCAAACCTTCAACAGCGTTTGCTGAATCAAGTGGTGCTCAGGGCTCGCTGCTGCCCAGAGGCTATCGGAGACCTTGTCCTTACAAACAAACAAAACAAAGTGGGCTGCTGCAACTTCAACAAAAGGACATACCATTTTAGGTCTCGCCTGACCCAGCGCATGCGCTGGTCTGGCGAGACTCATTGAGAGGGCGCCAAAAAGTGCTACCAGGCCAGCCTAAAGCTACAGTGCATGTGCGCGCCGCGCTTTACCGCGTTTACTTCTCGGCCGCGCGGCCGTTTTGATGTTATTCGTGATCGAGATCACTTTCACGGCTGCACGGCCGCTTTGTATAGCCAATAGGTCTCGATTTTGGGACCTTATAAGTATTTAGTTATGCAACTGTTGCATGGCTTAACACTAATAAGGTCCCAAAGGCGAGACCTATTGGCTATGCCAATGCTTGTTTTTAATGGAACGAAGGTAGCAATGCACTGCCCTTGGACTCGGCGGTGCACAAATGGAATGGAGCCCATCAGGGCTTTAAGTGGGCCGGGTCTTACCAGCAGTTCTAAAAAGCCGGTGCTGAGAGGGGTAGCTATCGGACTCTCCATTTCTGGCCCCACCCTCAGGGTGAAAATAAAAATCTAAACTCTGGAGCAGTGCCACCATTCCCTGCCTTTGATGCAACTTCAAAGAAAATCTTTATAGTTCTTTCAAAGTCTCATCATTTCCAAACTGAAGCATTTTCAATATTATATACAACTAAGCCGTAGTTGTTCCTTAATCATTTTATGCAGCTAACAACACTGACAATGCCAATAGCCCTGGCTTGTAGGTATGATGTTGCTTGCTGTATTATATATCTGGATGCAATGACTAGAACAGCAAAATACCAGGTGGGTGGCACACACTGCCAAGCACAGTTTTTTTTAGCTTAGGTGTTTTTAAGCCAGACCCTAAATTATACAGGCCACACCCCTTTGAGAGACTCCCCACTTTTGTCATCTCACTTGGAGCTGATGCACCAGATAACAGTAATATGTCGTGAGAGAAAAAAAAATAAGTAACACAGCATCCTAGATAAGCAAACGCTTACAGCGTATGCAGGTTTAATTAAAGGATGTGATATGTAAGTAGGGCCGATATGGTATGCTTTAACGCTTTTTACCTCTATTTTTCAGAAATAGATCAGTGCCTTTTGCATGAAGAGTTAAGGACATGAATACAGGGCCCAAAAGAGACCCTTTTCAATGTCCATTTTAAAATACTACCGGGTCTAAGCCCGGAGCGACCCGGCCCACCTAAAGTCCTGTGGTGCATCATTCCAACGGAGTGGCCCCCATGTGTTTACAACAAGGATCTACTGAGTTCTGGCTGTTCTGGCAAAAAGATGCTCAGAACACGTGCTCATCCAATCCTTGGCCTCTTTAGAAAGCGCACAGAGCAATGGTCACGTATACCCGTTGCAGTTGCGATTTTATGCAAATGTGTGAGTACGGTGGCACTCTAAGCAAATTTTAGTGTATATGGTTAAGCCACGCCCTTAATTATATAGGCCCTGCCCATTTCAAAGACACCCACCCCCCTACTTTCTGCATCCCACTTAAACCCCAGGCGACCTGGATTGCCCATGATTGCAGTAGTGCAATGTGTTTGTGACCCAGTGGGGCTCTTTAAGAAGGACAGGGCAGGAAAAGCATGGACTCTGGGCAGGAGGCTCGAGTGCACAGAAGGGACACATATTTACTCTGCGGCACACTCACTTCACGGCTCGACGTGTTCTCCTGAGCAACGATATGATGGTGAGAGTGGGTCACACGGGGAGCAGCCGTTTACCGCCTCTAGCCCAGAACAGACCAGCCCCCCGAACTCTTCCCAAACACACACATACAGTGGGGAGGGGATTGCTTCATATGTAGGGGGAGCAGGGGCGTAGCTCCCATTAGTGCAGCAGGTTCAATGGCACCCGGGTCTACAGCCCAAATAATTTTGCAACACTAGTGAAAGGAACCACCTTCCTTGCATGCACCAGGGCTCTCAGCACATGGGAACACACACAAGCATGCACCAGGGCTCTCAGCACATTGGAACACACACACACACGCATGCACGCACCCCAACCCACCCAGCCCTCGTACACTTCCAGGGTACTGAGGAAAACCCAGTCCTGGCCGGTTACAAAGATGTATACAGAAAGAGCACTTAGGCAGTCCTCCCGCTGGGGTGCAAGGACATTAAAATGTGTACCTCACAACTGTTGATGGGCAGCAACACACCACCAGTTGTGTCATGGCCTGGTCATGGGTCTGAAGTTTCCTGTGATAAAAAGGCACCACCATCTTTATACTCCAATTTTCAACCCAGACTTAGAAAAATATTTCCAGTCACGTGGATATAATGCCTGTCAGGGGGTAATTCGCGCTACAAATGCACGCAGCTTGGATTGCCGGGGCGAGACTTGAAAGCTCTGCGCGGCACATGTTTCTCCTCTACCGGAACGGGGAGGAGGGGCATATTTTGTCTACAATAAAACCTCTAACCGGGCCTCCTGCAAGCTTGTCCAATCAATCGAGCTAGGAGCCTGACCCCCAGCCACCGCTTTCACTTTCAGAACTGTGACCTCTTTCCAAAGAAAAGGAGGGAGACTTTAAACAAGCATTAGCAATGCAATAGGACTCGCATTTACGCTAGACACATTGCAAATAGGCGGGTGGGAGCAGGGGTGCACGAAGGGCACAAACAACAGGAGTGCTGGGAGGGGCGAGAAGGCACATACTGCTGGGAGTGGAGGAGAAGGCATGGGGAGAAAATAGCATTCGAAGTAAAGGGGCCAGTAGCCATGTAAGGATACAAATGACGACATGGCCATTATAGGGAGGGACTAACAGGCCTATAAACCAATAGAAGGCAGCATTTAGTAAAGGACAAAGACACAAGCCAATGAAAAAGATGAGCGGGGGAGTGGGCGTGACTTCTCTCCCGTACTCAACTACCCCATATCAGCCCCAGAGCAGTGCTTGCGAGCTGGCTCAGGGCTCGACCTAAAAATGTGTCAGACAGCAGCATCGTTAAAAGAAGAATGATTTTCAGTGGTAGGCCTTCATGCACATCACTACTTTGAGAATTAGTATTCATTCCTTGCGATTTTTTGCACAACTGTTAGAACACCTGCCCTAGACAGAACTGTAATACCACAGGATACATGCATGGTAGAAGCACAATTCACATATTCTGACAACTGAACACTATTCCATACCGCAAAGTACAAACCACATGTGGGTTGCCAGCACCATACAGCACAGCGACACTGCCCCACGGCACATCACACAGACCAGTGGCATATACAAATACTATTCGAATTTAATGAAGGCTTGGTTTACCAATATTCAGTAAGAGGAATAAATACAATGTACTATGAACGGTGTTTAATAAACTATTTATTAGCCCATAACTGAAACCTTATATGTTCTGTGATCCAGTGACATCTGCTCCTACTGCGCCCATGCTCTATTAAGTATGCAGTGTAAAAGTGTTGGTGTTCTTTCCACATCCCCAACACAGACCCTTTCACATTCCCTGTCACTTTTCTGTCTTTATATTTTGCCTGCACTGGGGCACTGAAGCCCGAGGCTTTTCATCCAAAGTAATGGGATAGGGGAACCCTAATCCTAAACTAAACACCTTCTGGGCAGCCGGATGTCCTGATGTCCTCTAATGAAGATGTCTGCAAATTCAGTTGAAGTAATTCAGTGCAGAATGTAATATCTACTTAAGAGAAATTGGAACAACGTATATACTATTACAGTTTCTTTTTAAAAAAAAATGCAAGTGTTTAGATGATAACTACAAAAGCTTTGAAACAGCCCGGCACCCTCCAGTGGATTATTTCTCACGGGGTATCACCACAGCATCCGATCCTGTCCTACCAGCCTTGAATCTGTTCACTTCTAAGGAGAAGAAAGATGGGTTTAAAGATCTGCTGTCCACCAAGAGGACTTGATCTTTTTCGGTCTGTAGGCCATTGTTGAATAGACACTCTGATAACCGAAGCGACATACAATTGCAATTACCTGTACTGCCTTGTCTCTCCTCATCCTACTTGTTGTACCGTATACCCCTCTCTCTCCTATACTAAGGTCCAGGGGACAGGATGCAGGTGGGTGATGGGCGGAAACTGTAAGGTAAAGCAAAGAACATACTGAAAAATACAAGCAAATTAATTCTGTGTAAAGAGGTCAGAAGGTGTGTATTAACTTTTTAGATAAAAATGAATTAAAAAAAGGTTTGCAGCAAAAAAATAGAGGCGAGGAAAAATGTACTTTTTAAGACTTCATTGAAACTGGTGACATCATGGATTGTTCCTGTGACCTTTATGTATAAGTTAAATGCCACTGCCGCCTGTGCCATAAACAGTAATGCAAGCTGTAATTCTATCATGACCAAGACATACTGATAATGGGTGACAATCTCCCCCCATGGCACACTGTTCCTTTCTCGAGTGCTCCCTTGCAGCTATGGCCCATTATGTTAAGGGCACAGTCTCGATCTCTTGGTAGCAGCAGGCTGGACATCTAAATGTGGTCTCATCTTCTACCCGCACTCTTTCACATTTATGTTCCAGTCTGGGGACCCTCGAGCAACCTGGAGGGGGCACCTTGCGTGTTTGCAGTAGTAATGTCATTATTCACTGAGCTCTCACTGAAGGTGATGTGCCAACAAGGAGGTCGTTTGGTAAGATATAAACATAATTTTGGATCGTATGTCCCAGAAAGGTGACATACTATCCAGATTATTTTTTTTTGTATTTGAAAACGACCCCCTTGTTGGCACATTACCTTCCGTTAGGTCGATATCCCGCCTCCCAGGGGGTTAGTGGGTCGCCCTCCTTGTGACTTATTCACTGAGATCATCTGGTAACAGAAAATGTGTGCTCTGCTTTTCAACAGTGCTGCCGGTGGCTTGGCATTCACCTACACTTGGTTATATGCATGTTTTTGTCTTTGTGCATTTCAGCACATGGTCAGTGACTGGCTACCACCCTCCCCCTATGACCACACCACCCCCGGACACAGCACATAGACGTGGTATCTTTGGAAGGCGGGAGGTCGCGAGACCCCCCGGCCGTATTTATTAAGTACAAAAACAATAAATTTTATAATTTGCATGATAAACAGTTATACAAAAATCAGCAGGACATTAGATACATTATTGTCAACAGGTGTGAGTGACTATCCTTAACAAAGACTCTAATACAGATTGTTTCCTAACCGAGTCTAACATCCTCCTCTGCATTTTTGTATACTAACATTTCTGGGCCATATGGCAAGGTCGCTAACCGGTGTCAGGTCCTACTAGCTGCGCCTCCTCTACAGGTGTGCGCATGCGCAGCCGGGCCCGGTAATTACCCGGTCCACGCCGTGAACTTCATTTACCCACTAAAGGAGGGCCCTTACTCTGCGCCATCCGGTGACGTCATGAGTATGCGCGCGCGGGGTGGCTACCAGCCTAAGGAAAGCGTGACTCCCCAACCCGCGCCCCTTTGAAGCACCAGTTACCTTGCCCCTGAAGTTCTAGGAGGGGCCAATGGCCCCTCCCCCTGGGCGGGCACCTCCGTAGGATGATGCCCGCCCCCTCAGACCTTCAAATAGTTGCTCACCGGTCATGACCTTACCGCATGCCCCATACCTAATAAATACGACGACCTATGGGAGAAAATTCTAAAGGACAACTACACTGACTAAAATCACACGTCATGTATAACACCATAAAGCTACAAGGGAAAGAAAAGGCCTAAACACGACTGCACCAGTTACACATAATACAGAATCATTCACTACCTTGGGAGAAAAAGGCCTACGAGAAAGCATAGTCAAGAACATAACTGCACAATACAATATTGATCACTACAATGGGAGAAAAAGTCCTAAAAGAAAACCTCATCAGAAACTAACATTTCATAACAGTTTACCGCGCCCAATGTCCGCTAGTCGGACTAGCAACGCTCAACCACGTACTCCAGGGATGGTGGGTGGGGAAAATTTAACGCCCTGAATGCCGGGGCACGTCCGTTGTGGGGGAGCGTCCAGGCAACAAGGGGGTCACCTGGGCGCTCCCCGCCTCTTTATCCCCCCAGTGGCCCGCCCCCCTCCCCTCCGACCCGGACGTCGATTAACGACATCCGGGTCACGTAGGCAGCCAATCGGTGGTAGGGCGCGCCCCAGTGGACACGCCCCACCACCGAGAAGTCCGGGGGAGGTCGCCGCACTGCCATGCAGGCGGGGGGGCCAAGAGCCCCCCCTTTCCACATGGTCAGTGACTGGCTACCGCCCTCCCCCTATGACCACACCACCCCCGGACACAGCACATAGACGTGGTATCTTTGGAAGGCGGGAGGTCGCGAGACCCCGCGGCCGTATTTATTAAGTACAAAAACAATAAATTTTATAATTTGCATGATAAACAGTTATACAAAAATCAGCAGGACATTAGATACATTATTGTCAACAGGTGTGAGTGACTATCCTTAACAAAGACTCTAATACAGATTGTTTCCTAACCGAGTCTAACATCCTCCTCTGCATTTTTGTATACTAACATTTCTGGGCCATATGGCAAGGTCGCTAACCGGTGTCAGGTCCTACTAGCTGCGCCTCCCCTACAGGTGTGCGCATGCGCAGCCGGGCCCGGTAATTATCCGGTCCACGCCGTGAACTTCATTTACCCACTAAAGGAGGGCCCTTACTCTGCGCCATCCGGTGACGTCATGAGTATGCGCGCGCGGGGTGGCTACCAGCCTAAGGAAAGCGTGACTCCCCAACCCGCGCCCCTTTGAAGCACCAGTTACCTTGCCCCTGAAGTTCTAGGAGGGGCCAATGGCCCCTCCCCCTGGGCGGACACCTCCGTAGGATGATGCCCGCCCCCTCAGACCTTCAAATAGTTGCTCACCGGTCATGACCTTACCGCCACAGGCCAGCATTGTTAACCGACGATCTGGCCTCCCCCTTTACCTAGACCTAAACCAGGAGCGCGCTTATTTTGCAAATCCCTCCAACCAGGCCCAGACATTATTAGACCACAAGACGTTCGCTGCCTCCGTCAAGTGCACCCCGTCCCTCAAATAAAAATGCTCGCCCCAGATACACCCATGTGGAATCGTCTGCAACTGGGGGGGTCCGAAATAATTTGTCCAACTGTGTGTTGACCCTCCGTACCGAGTGATTCAACGCCCTGACCGAGACCCCCCCTCGCCACTGCCACCGAGGGATAAGTTGAGACCAAACTACTGTGGAACCCGGGCAAGCCCTGGCCACCCACCCCGCAGTGGAAATGATCTCCTCAATAAGCACGCGCCTCCCCAATTTTGCCAAATCATTCTCCCCCAGGTGAAGTATCACCACTGACGGGGGGGGCCGCTGCTGAGCTAAGAGTCCCTGGAAAAAATTCCAAAACTGGCTGAGGCATAAACCCCCCCTCCCGAAAAATGATATATCAAACCCCTTTTGCGCTGCACTCGTCCTACGGTCTCCTGAAAGAAAAACATGTTCCGCACGCCTAACATAAGAGTGGCCCACAATCCAAGTCAACAATTCCTTGTGTCCTCCGTGCTGTGCCGATGTCGGTCGTTGGCGCCCGGTGACGAGTTCCTCCCCTGCGTGACAGGTTTGAGAAACTGCAAAAAACCAGAAACATACCGGGCGTGAGCACCATCCTGTCACAACATGTCAATTCATACATAACTCTTGTAACGTTCAGACGACCATCTCCCCAGTGTCTTCACATTCTCCACTGAGAGACCCCTCGCCACTGCCTCAGTTGCTGCCCCAATCCTAAATGAGTGGGTGCCGAATTCCCTTGGATCGAACCCTGCCAGACTGACCGTTAGCTCCAAGACTCGCCTAAACTGGTACCTAGTCAATGGTGTACCATCGGCGTGACACAGCAGTGTGTCCCCCGCCGTGCACTCCCGCTGCCTGCAGAAAGCCTCCACGTGAGAAACCGGGCAGCAGGGGTTGGCCCGCGCCCGGTGGAGCACTATGGTGTGACCCCGAGAGTCCTGATCAGTTTTCGATCTCTGAATTGTTATTCTCATAACGTCCTCCCTGATGTCCACACCGGCCCACCGTAGTCCGCCCACTCTATCAGCTTTTGACCCAGCAACTAACTCCCCAACCCTCAAAGCCCCATAGAAGGCCAGGGAAAATGCCGCCTTGAACAAGATAACCTCCCACTGGGAGCTACAAACACTGTGCAGCGCCCCCAATAAGGCCGTCAGCCGTGCCAGTCCAATGGGCCTTCTCCTATCGCCCCGGTAACCCTGCAAACGGCGCCAACCCCTCAAGGCCTTGC
Organism: Triturus cristatus; assembly: GCF_964204655.1. Classification (NCBI taxonomy): domain Eukaryota; kingdom Metazoa; phylum Chordata; class Amphibia; order Caudata; family Salamandridae; genus Triturus; species Triturus cristatus. The sequence continues at coordinate 887,995,971 of NC_140583.1, forward strand.
GCACCAGAAAGGTGTTAGTGGGATCTCGCATACCCTTACCCTGCGCAAAGAAGGAGACCGCCGCCCTATGTCTGTTCGCAGTCGCCACTGAGCGCCCTTCCCTGTGCATCGATTTTAGGTAAGCTGCAAAGCTGTCCTCCTGGGCCCACCTAGCCTCCCATTCCTGCCCCAAAAACGCCCGGTAAGACAAAAACGCCCCTTCGTAAGCTGTCTTGGGGGCTAAGCTAGCAACCACGAGGTCCTGTAATCTGGGGCACCAATCTGCCAAAGTACTGCCGGGAATTGCGCCGGCTGGGGATCTGCTGCAGGAAGATGTTCCCTGAAAACCTGCATTTTAAAGCGAGAAAGGGAGTCAGCTGCATTATTGAGGACGCCAGGGACATGCTTGGCTCTGAAAACCACATTCCATTTTAAGCATTGCAACACAATCTCCTTCAGTAAACGGAGTATGAATGGACAGCGTGCCCCCTGCTGGTTTATGCATTCCACAACCGTCATGTTATCCGACCAGAACACCACGGATTGGTTGCATAAGTGTTCCGGCCAGACCATCAATGCTACCCATATCGGGAAGAGCTCCAGAAAGCCAATATTGGTGGTCAGTCCCTGTGTCCTCCATTCTGCTGGCCACCGCTGGGCGACCCACCTGGTACCCAGAATGGCGCCAAAGCCGGTACTCCCAGCAGCGTCCGTCCATAAGCCCAATTCCGCCGATGTGGAGGGAGGACCTGGCCACACTACTCTGCCATTAAAATCCTCCAGGAATGCCATCCAAATAAGCATATCCTGGCGAACCTCAGATGACAACCTCGTGTGGTGATGTTTCTCCCGTAGCCCTTTCATAGCTTGGGCAATAGAGCGTGAAAAAGGGCGTGCCATTGGGATGACCCGAAGCGCAAAATTCAATTGCCCCACCACCTCCTGTAGCTGTTGCAATGTAACCTTGTCTTTGCGTAGGCATTGACGTAGGGCTGCTCTAAAGCTAGATACCTTAGCCATGGGTAACCTGAAGCATCCTTCCACTGAATCAATTTCGATACCAAGGAATTCCAAACAGGTGGATGGGCCCACCGTCTTCCCCGGCGCTAGCGGGACCCCAAAAGCCCGCATGAGCACGCAAAATTCCTGCAACGCCCAAGCACACTCCTGAGATCCCTCCGCACCTAAGAAAAGGAAATCGTCCAGGATAATGCATAACCTGCCGGTGGCCCGTCACCTCTCTCATGACCCATTCCAAAAATGAGCTAAACGCCTCAAAGTAAGCACATGAGATAGAACAGCCCATGGGCATACATTTATCCATATAGAACTTGCCATCGAAAGTGAAACCTAAGAGATGGTGGTCCAGAGGATGGACTGGGAGGAGGCGAAAGGCAGATTCTATGTCTGATTTTGCCATCAATGCCCCTGGCCCCAGCGCCCGCAATAAATCAACTGCCTGGTCAAATGAGGCATACTTTACACTACAAATCCCCTCATCAATCGCATCATTCAGTGACGCACCTCTCGGTGCCGACAGGTTGTGGATCAATCTGAACTCCCCTTTCTCTTTTTTGGGTACTACCCCTAGTGGAGAACACACAAAATCGGGGACAGGCACCTTCTGGAAAGGGCCAGCTATCCTACCCAGGGACAGTTCCTTGCTAATCTTAGCAGCCACCACTGCGGGGTTATGTTGCACCGACAGTTGATTCCTGCAATGTGCGCTACCTGTGTAGCCCCCTGCCGGGATCCTAAAACCTTGAGAAAAACCTTCCTGCAGTAGAGTGGCCGCTGTGTGATTCGGGTACCTATTCAACCAAGGGATCATTGCCAAAACATCTATAGGGGTTGGGATACCCAGAATATCTGAACTACACTGGCTTCCCCCTCCCCCTCTGACTGTGGTTGCCCTGCTTGGACCTGCAAGATGACTCGGGGTGGGAGGGATGACCGCAGACTGAACATGCATGTCTGAATTTACAGGTGCCAGGGGCCCTCGTACAGGTGCGCTTATTAAAATCCCAACACACCCCTTTCCTCTCATACCCCCCCCCTACCCCTACCCGGGACCTCGCTCCCCTGAGCCGCCCGAAAGGGGTGTTGAGGTCTGGTGGAGTACCCCCTGACCGCACTGGTGGACTGCAGTGGGGCAGAGCTCCCTGAGAACTGCCTATGCCATGACACAGAGTCAACCTTGTCCCATGTCAATGATGCGTCAAATTCCTTAGCTTTCCTGAAATTGACATCATACTCCTTCCAGGCATCCCCCGGGTACTGCTCGCTCCACCCCACAATCCTACTCTGGTAGCAAGCCAATGGCGCCTGCACATTAGGAGGCCGTTCGGCCATGATGGTCGTGAATACTGCGAAAGCCCTAACCCAATTGAGCAAAGTTTCCTCTACCCTAAATCTAGCACACTGTGCCCTCCATTCACTTGGATACATCCACTCCTTTAGTGTCTTTGCCTGTTCCATCTCCCTGTGATCCAGTAGCAATGAAAAAATGTAAATATATTTTTCCGCCCAAATCAATTCTTTCGTTGCCTGGGACACATGTTGTGCCAAATTCTCACTCCTAGAGGGCAATGACCCATCACCCAAGAGAGGCAGGGCCACCTCCTTACCATTTTCCTGCGCCACGGCCGGTTGACCACCATCTGCCTTCGGTTGGGCGGGGCTGGAACCTGCAAGTGAAGAAGAGGGGGGAACCGCAGCTCTATCCGCTGCCGCTGCTGATTTAATCTTTTCTACCAACTGTGCTGCTTCTGCTGCATGATCTGACGATGCTGGTAATACGCCCCCCTTTTGTAGCCAAGGCAATAAAGCCGCTATTTGGGATACCAATTCAGGCGGGACCGAGTCAGGGTTATCTGCTGGGACTACGGGCGCCCCAGGGGGCATGGCCGGTGGCACTGGTGTGGCAGGCAACGGAGTGACCGGCGGCGCCAGGCCCGGTACTGGGATCGGTACCACGGGCGGGGAAGCAGGCCCCACAGGAGGTAGCGCCGGCGGCATGGCAGGAGCCGGTGTAACGGGCGCCGGGACTACCGGCACAGGTATAAGGGCTACCGGAACCGCGGGTGCGGGTGGAATCGAAACCGATACTACTGGGGCTGGGGCACTGCACCTGCGCTTCTTGGCCTTAGACGTCTTGGGCGGGCTAGCAAAATCCCCTCTTGGCAAGGGTGCCTTCCGCTGCCGCGCGGGCCTGCCTGAAGGGACTGGGGGATCATCAAACCTTTCTTTCATGCGGGCCTCCAATTCATCCACTTTCTGCAATCTCCTATTAATGCTGTTCATCTCCTGCATCATGGCCTGCATCATAGCCTCCATCCTGGACCCTCCTGTACTATCCTCCGACCCTGACATGACTGCGTACCCCTATACTCCTAATATTCCACACAGGCTCAAGTGCGCTTCTTACCGTCACCAGATGGAGGATGTACAGGGGGCTGTAAGCACCACGCAACCGCAACCGCAACGCCCCGGCTTATCCGGTTTGTCAGGGGTGAGTGAACTCTAACGTAGACCCACCCGGCGGCTACCAGAAGCAATGCAATGCGAGCCCCCTGCTCTCCTCTTACCGTTCAAATCCTGCGTACTCCCAGCCGGAAATAGACCTGCGTCCAACACCGCCGTCCACCACGCAGCTTACCTCAGGAAAAAACAGCAATGCAGTAATAACCCACCTAAAATAGAACATATATTAATTCCTGGGAGTGGTAAATCACCCAGATGTGAAAGCAGACTGTATAAAGGTAAACACGTATGTACAAGCGCTAACTTTCTGTGACTGCCCCGTCCACTGTCCTTGTACACACTCCTGTCGCGAGAATCACATAATCAATACTGCTCGCTAATTACAGCCTTTAATGCCCTTTGCGCACGCTAACTTTCTGTGACTGCCCCGTCCACTGCCCTTGTACACACTCTAATTACAGCCTAATCACACTCTAATTACAGCCTTTGATGCCCTTTGCGCGCGCTTCTTTCTCCCAGCACCCCCACTTACAATAAAAATAATAACCTCCTAACCGGCTCCAGTTGTTGTAACTGACGCTTCCCTCCACACGGAGCTCGTGCGAGAACCAGGGAGGGGGGGTGGGCGAAGGTCTTTGTCTGGCTGGCTGCGACTCGAAGGACCTCGGTCCGAAGGCAGCAGCTCTCAAGGTCACGCCACAGCCTCTGCCAGAAACTCACCCCAGCACCCCTGAGAATGGGCGGGAAACCGCTCTGCCGGCGTTTTTTGCCGCACCCCACCCGCTGCCTCGCAATACCTCTTTTGTGCACCGGACCTCTACAAAAACGCACAGCTTCCCCGCAACAGTCCCCGCTGGGCTCACGAAGGCTCCTGCACGCCACCAACACGAAAACCTCTTTCCGGTACCGGACCAGCTTCCCCGCAACGATCCTCCGCGCTATCCGCTGGGTAACGACGAAACCTGCAAAAGGGAAACAAAAATGTAACGCCCTGAACGCCGGGGCACGTCCGTTGTGGGGGAGTGTCCAGGCAACAAGGGGGTCACCTGGGCGCTCCCCGCCTCTTTATCCCCCCAGTGGCCCGCCCCCCCTCCCCTCCAACCCGGACGTCGATTAACGACATCCGGGTCACGTAGGCAGCCAATCGGTGGTAGGGCGCGCCCCAGTGGACACGCCCCACCACCGAGAAGTCCGGGGGAGGTCGCCGCACTGCCATGCAGGCGGGGGGGCCAAGAGCCCCCCCTTTCCATTTTATGTGCTCTAGTATCTGGTGTTTTTATGGCTGCGTACCAGTGCGTATCCACCTTCATGGATGTGTGCATGTGTGACCGCATACGTACGCCATATGTTTTCTCGGTTGGTCCGTTCTGTTGCCTTTGTTAATTCACTCATATTACAATTCTTTTTTTTAGTTAATGGGCTGTTGGAAACAAAGCATTTTCCACACTTAAATGACGCTGTATATTCAGTGCTGATCTCTTTCTTCTTCTCTTTGCCTCTGCAGCATTCCCAGGCTGTTAGTCAGTTGGGGATGATTTTCTCATTGCTGGCACAAGTCAGCTTTCTGTTCACTCTCCACCCACGATTGTTATTTTGGTTGCTTAATGCAATTTCTACTATTTCAAGAGATTTTTTTTTTCTTATTTCGGAGGCTCAGTTTCCTCATAGCAATTGCCACCTCTGCCCTCCGTTTCACCTTCTCCAGGGTAGATTTGTTATGGGAGGTTCTCTTCAGGTCGGGGGGTGGGGGGGCAAAAATAAAGTGTCAAGATGAGTGTCTACATTTTCGAATTATTCTGTCATATATAATGGTATGATTTGTAAGTGTCTCTTTGTCTTTTTGTTTCCTCTGCGACCCTTTTTTTGATGGAATATGGTCTCAGCCAGTTTGGCCATGTGTCATTGGCTGGCTCTCAGATCTCAAGTAGGACAGGCAGTTGCACCCTTTATGAGGGTGTCTTCTCTCCTGGTTCTGGATGCCTCTTGGAGCACCCTTGTGTCCCTACAGTTGTCAGTTCAAGCCTTTTTTTCTCTGGCAGCTTTTGGCCTATTAACAACGCTGCACTATGAGTGTGGACGGTTGCATGATCTCAGTGTGCCAAAACTCTAAACACATTGCCTCATTTCTTTATTGGAGAGTCACTTTCCTTGAAATGTGGCATTTTGGTCCCTGTTCCCTCTAGGGCTCTTGTGCTGTGCATAATCTCTGGCAGTGGTGACTGGTAAAGTTGGAGAGTGGTGAGGCTGGGCTTGGCTTTGGGGGAGAGGAGGCACGTTAGGGGTGCAGCACTCAAATAGAGTTACCATAGTCCAGGCGTGATACAGTAAGTGCTTAGACAACAGATCTCTAGCAGGTAGACAGAAGCAAATACAAAATTTTATTAAGACGGATATGAAAGAAGCAACTAGATTTCTCTCTTTGGATTTAAAAAGGAAAAAAGGGCCTTGTAAGTCAGGCAAAATGCTCTAGCTTGATAAAGAAGTGACGATGTACTTGTTCTTTTGTTCCAACGGTTGTCTTGGAATTAAATGCTCTTGTTCCATCCTTCTCAGTTCACCTGAAATAGAGTGATGGAGCGAGAGATGTGTGTTTATAGAGCAGCATGTAAAATGTAGAGGCCAGCCTTCTGCATTAGTGTCTGTTCCTTTGGGTCCCGAGATTTACAGCAGGAGTTCAGCCATCCATCCCTTCCTATAAACAGATCTCCATAAGTCTGACAGCCCTTCATAAATTGACACAGAAACCCCTTTGTTTAAACAGGAGCTCACCCGCAGGCTACCGAAATAAGGAATTTGTGCAAGAACATCATCACAGTGGATTAGACGCAGAGGTATGTTGTTGGACATGGAGGCAGTTATCAACACAACTGGAGCGTCAGCGGGAGATAAAAGTCAGGCAGCCCTCCACTCAACAACCTATAAAGAACAATAGGCCTGACTTGACTCAAACACCTACTTCTAAATGCTAGACACCAGAGGGGTTTCCAATATTTTTCTATACTCCCTCACAAGAGTGATCCTTATAACTAATCAAAGTGTCATAGTATTTTATTTATAACAAAAATGTCAGTACAACTTAGGACCATCCGACCCAAACGTGAAAAAAGTGTGAGGCATGGAGGCAGGCCTGTGGTTAGGGTTTGTGAAATGATCTCATTCATATCGATTTGAGCTGGTGCTACGAGCCCTGATGTGAGGCTTATCAGACCAGGGCAGGCCCTGATGTAAAGGGCAGAAGTTCCAGGGGATGGCGCTGGTGCATACAACCTTTCCTTGCTCTTTTTTTTCACATTGATCTCTGGGAGGCTGAAATCTACACACATTTCCTTTTTCCCACTCCCACACAATTGGTGATCTAAAATGTTTCTTTTTTAGGGACAGATGCAAGCGTAAACACGCTAGGCAGATTGGGCTTGACTAAGACTAAGACTGACTTGCATGTGCCCAACCTCCTTCCCCTGCTGTAATACCACGCGAGCTAAGATATACTGATGCTGTGAAATATGTCGTCTCCTGCTTTGTGCCCAGGCCCCTCTCTCACTGACCCTTCATCTCCTCCCTGTTTTCCCTCCCTTGAATACATTAATCACGCTCTCCCTCCCCTCCATCAGATTCAATTAAGAGGGCTGGTGTCTGATTTCTCTGATGGCTCAGCTCCCCAGTACGACTCTCTCACAGACGTCAATTATGTGCTCTAAGGGCCTACCATAATCCGAAGTAGGGAGGGGTCTCCTGTTCTACTGGTGATGGCCATACCATAAGGAGGCCTCAACTGATCTTTGGCTGTCTGGAATGGCTCTCTTCTTGGAGGAGCAGCCAGGGAAATCTGACCTTGTGGTCATTTAAAGCCCATGGAACCAGAAGATACTGGTCCAAATTACAGTTACCCCTTTGATCAAAACATACTGTCTGCCTCACATTATATCCCCTGCCCATACGAACATTTTCCAATATAATATACCTAGGGGCCGATTCCGATCCTGGAGAAACCGGGTACGAATCGTCGGACAGAGCGTTTTCTCCGTCCGACTCGTACCCGGTAAAAACACAATACAAACATGCAAGTACGATTCGTATGGAAACACCATTTCCGTCCGAATCGTACAAAACACCGACCGACACAAAAATACATCCGACTGTGATCCGGGACAGCGCATACGCGACATGCGGACGGAGTTAGGCAGCCTTTTACGTACCAGCAAGTACGATTCGTACCGACAGCACTCCGGACGGCAATATTATTACGGCACCCAAAAAGTGCTGGAAAAGCCAAGTACGCCGCGAAGCGTGAGGAAAAGGGGGCCCGGTACGCACCGAACACCACCTATGGCCCCCCGTATGTACACGCCGGACCCCCAGCCCCCTGCGGACGGACGCGCTGGACACCCAGCCCCCCGCGGATGTACGTGCCGGACCCCCAGCCCCCCTGCGGATGGACGCGCCAGACCCCCACCCCCGTATGTACGGTGCGGAGCCCCACCCCCGTATGTATGGCACGGACCCCCACCCCCGTATGTACGGCGCGGACCCCCACCCGCGTATGTACAGTGCGGACCCCCACCCCGTATGTACGGTGCGCACCCCCACCCCCGTATGTACGGTGCTACGCGCTGGGGGTCTACACCGTACATACGGGGGTGGGGGTCCGGCGCGTACATACGGGGGTGGGGGTCCGCGCCGTACATATGGGGGTGGGGGTCCACACCGTACATACGGGGGTGGGGGTCTGCACCGTACATACGGGGGTGGGGGTCCGGCGCTTCTGTCTGCGGGGGGGCTTGGGGTCCGGCACGTACATCCGCAGGGGGGCTGGGGGTCCGGCGCGTCCATCCGCGAGGGGGCTGGGGGGGTGTTCGGCGCGTATGCGGGCACATGTTTGGACGTCTACATGGTTGCTATAGAGGTTCGCTCCGTACGGTGTTTTTACCATACGGTTGTGCATTCGGACGGACGGGACTGATCGTACTTGCGCGTTCGGACTTCGGTTTCCCGATTCATAGGTAAAACTGTCCGGGGACGTGTCGGACACTTTTTCCGACCCGGGGACGTGTCGGGGAATTATCCCAATGCGATCCATATGGAATTTTTTACATACAAATCGTACTTGCCAGTTTGAACGGGACTTGTACGATTCGTACGTAAACAAATCTGGATACGATTCGTACGGGGAATATTTTACACGGATCGGAATCGGCCCCCTAGTGTCCATGACGAAATGTGAAAATTTGAGTTGCTTAACTCATGGTCTGCCAGTAGTGGCGTGTTCTATATGTTGAACAATTAAGTCACGCAGAAGTCAGGGTTTGTGTACCCGGAAACAGTGTTTAGCTGACTCTCCTAGGTCTGTGGATGACATTATTATTTACTGCATGTGAATAGTGTAGTGCAATGTTTCCACTCATGTAAAGTGGCCTGAGTGCAGCACAAGCTTAAGTTATCAACAAATCAGTGTGCTTTTCTGTCACTATTACCCAACAATTGTACCATCAGCCCTGCTCAAGATAAGCTATTTGTCCTCGTGCCCTGGAACTTGGCCTCTTTGCCTGGATGTACAAGAATACAGCCAGCCACTGCAGTGTATTCCAGTGATTCCATGTATGCTGCCGATAACCACATTACAGACGGACGACAAACCTAGCCAGTCGATGCATGGACATGGCTATCTTTGTAGCTTTTTTAAACATACTACTTTTAAGGGCGATTGAGCCACATAGCTGTGCAGGCTAGAGGGGTGTCAGTGAGGGGACAGAACTTTTAAACCAAATGAAACGTTTTACGCATTTGTTATGTAAAAACCTTTCACTTGGTGGTCCACAGGGTTGGGGGCTGCTGGGATCCACACCATCACAAAGTCCATGAGTCAACTCCTGGCAGCCAGACAATGAGTGAAGCATGCACACAAGATGCACCGGAGCTAATGGAGTCCATGACAAACTGAAGCGTGGGTAGCAGACACCTCGAGTCCATGCATTGTGTGTTCATAAGACCAGCTGACAAACTGAGCAGGCTCAATTTCTCACCTTCCCGCCTGCAGACTCTACCCCTCCCTTTCCCAACTCATCACAGGGTGGGGAGTTGCCCCATGAGAAAGGGTAGGGTAACAGTGCTCTCTACTCCCTGATTGACGAGAAGCCCCAACACTACAGGGCTTCAGTCTGAAGTGCCAGGGGCTAACTTTATCCCGTCATCAGGGGATGGAGACTGGTCCTCTTGGCTATGTCTTTGCCGCGCTGATGACCTCACAGGCCCAAGGGCTGTGAGATCATCATTCCGGCAAACAGCATGTACTCTGGGGCAGCAAGTTTTAAGTGTCACTCAGCATCTGAAATGTCATCACAGAGCATGGTGAATGGCAGAGTGCAGCAGCCCTGGCCTCATCAAGAAGAAATAATTCTTGTGTGTACTTGCTGCATTTATTTAAAAACATAACAAGCAATTTTATTTTATTTTCGGAATTTTGCTAATTGGGGCCCTTGACGAGAAACCGCTGCTGATTTCATTTTTCTACAGCTCCAGTAATTGTTTGTTGAATTTGGAGTCCTCTTGAAGTGTAGGCATTAAACAGACTATGGATTTCTGTTCGTCAATGAAATTGTACATTAGTGTTGCTGCTGTGCTGTCAGATGAAAATAGTTTCTTGGTAAGTGGATTATCCAAAGCAAGTTTTCCCTCCTAGTCTAATGCCCTTCAGGATATCACCATATTTCACATCAGATGCTTGTCGTGTATTCTTCACTAGTTCCTTGTATTCAAAGTTTAACCAATTATTTACATTGCCAATACTTCCCAAATAATTTCTAGTTTCGTTCTGGAGAAGTGTGTTGAGAACAGGCTGTTCTTTCACAGGGGTAAGTTGCAGAAGGTTTATCTGATTATCACGTGCACAATTCGCCATTGTTAAGATGTAATACTGTGTTTATAAAGGCATAATAAAATAAATAAATAAATAAAAATTGCAGAAGATCACCAAAGACAATTAAATGCTTTCCTCCAAACAGCACATCATACTCTGTATTTAAAATCTGTTGCATTCTTGAGTGTATGAAGGCAAGCATTACGTTTGAAATCATGCTCACTTCATCGAGGATTAAAAGCTTCAGTTTCTTCAATACTCTTGACACTTCCTGACAAACCTCAGCAGATAACTTCTGGTATTCCAGTTTATTGTCATGTTCAAGAGGTAGCATTAATAGTCGGTGCAAAGTGATTCCTTTAATGTTGTGTGCAGCTAATCCAGTTGGTGCTGTTACTACATATGATACATTTGATTCTGTAGTCCTCTGCAGTGAGAACTTTAATTAGAAAGCTTTTCCCAGTGCCAGAATTCATATTCTTTCTTCACGTGCAGAAATCCATCCTCTATTTTATCTTGACTTCAGTATACATTTCTTTCAGTTGACCATTCAGTTGTGCTACTAAGTGTTCGAAATTACACTTCCCTCTCTGACTTGCTGATTTGCAGTCTCCACCTAATTCATAGCTATAGCCACCTCATTTTGAATAACTAGTTATCTAAGGGGATCTTGACTCAGTGGTCAAGAACTTTGTCCACTTTGTAAGCTCTCCTTAGCTGTCTCAGCAGCAATCATTTCCTTCTGCTGAATCTCATCATTTAACATTTGCAAATAGTTTACGAAGACTGAACATTGAATGCTGCCTTTCACAGCGTTGACATTTTGTTTGTAGCAGTCATAGTCTCAAAGTAATTCTATAAGTACATGTATGGTTCTCTGAGTGGATTTGAGATTGTCTTGTAGTGGTTGGGATGAATGAGTTGATGCATGAGTGTTTGAGTAGGTCTGTGAGTGGGTGCATGAGTCTCTTAGTGGGTCTGTAAGTAGGTGTGTTAGTGTCTGAGTGGGTCTGTGAGTGGGTGCATGAGTGTCTGAATGGGTCTATGAGTAGGTACATGAGCTTCTGAGTAGGTGAGAGAGTAGGTGCATGATTGTCTGAGTGGGTGTGTTAGTGGGTGCATAAGTCTCCGAGTAGGTCTGTGAGTGGTTCTGTAAATCATGTAGCAGGTGAGTGAGTAGAGGCATGGGTGCCTGAGTGGGTCTATGAGTGGGTGGGTGCATGAGTCTCTGAGTGGGTTTGTGGGTGTCTGAGTGGGTCTGTGATTGGGTGTGTAAGCCTCTGAGTGGGTCTGTGAGTGGGTGCATGAGTTTCTGAGTGGGTCTATAAGTGGGTACATGAGCCTCTGAGTAGTTGAGAGAGTGGGAGCAGGGGTGTCTGAGTGGATCTGCGAGTGAGTTCATTAATCTCTCAGTGGGTCTGTGAGTGGGTGCTTGAGTGTCTTAGTGTGTCTGTGTATGGGTGCATGAGCCTCTGAGTGGGTGCATGAGTGGGACTGTGGGGGTTATGTAAGTGTCTGAGCGGGTCTCTGAATGGGTGCAAGAGTGTCTGAGTGGGTATTGGAGTGGGTGGATGAGTATTTGAGTTGTTCTGTGAATGGGTCTGTGAGTGTCTGAGTGGGTATATGAGTGGGTACATGAGCCTCTGAATGGGTCCCTGAGTGTCTGAGTGGAGTTTTGAGTGCATGCATTAGTGTGCGAATGAGTGTGTGAATGTGTATTTTTTTTTTTTCAGCAAGGCTTGCAACTACATCGCAACTCTACATGGGCAGCAGCCCTGAGCATCATGATGGGTCTGCAACTCTAACCACATGGGGAAAAAACAGTTTGGGGCATTTCAAAACTCATAACGGGTCCCTCAGAGACCCCGTCTACACTTTCTAACCATTTTGTCATCCAGGACCGTGTCCCACTTTATAGACTGGCAGTCCAACTGCTGAATGGAATTACACCAAATTTGACAGAAAACTAGATGGTGGTCCAGAAAGCGTGCTTTTTGTGATTTGGTGTAAATCCATTCAGTAGTATTAGAGACATTAAAGGTAAAAAAATATAGATATCTAGGGACGCGGATCCTCCACAGATCCAACAGACCCCTTCCTGACATCTGATTGTCTGCCAACAACTCACCCAGGAAGTGTAAGGAGCCATCTTATGATTCAGCTGGAAGCCGAGTCCCAAAAAAACATATAAATTCAAGAAAGGTGGGCACAGTAGGAATTCACTGACCTTCTATTTGTGGTCCCACACTGTCTCCACTGGGGGTTAAAAGCAATTTTTAGATTTCAATTTTGCCACAGATTCACAACTGTCCCCGTGTACCTGTGGCAAAATTGAAAAAAAAGCAGGCTCTTGTGCTTCTTTTAAAGGAAACCCTGGGTGGGCCAAGTCCCTGAGGCATATCAAAAATATATGAGGGGGCACATGGGCTCCCCTCCTAGGGTTTATGAAACCCCAGGGACCACCACCTCCCCAGAGAATTTGTTATAAATTATGCGGAAGTGCCCGCCCACACCTCCATGCCCCAGGGACGCCACCTGCGATGGGCTTTGTAAAAGCTGAATCGGCTAAGCAGACCCCTCAGCCCTGGGGACCACCAAATCCGCAAGAGGTGGAGACCAGCTGGGACTGTGGGGGCATTCAGGATCCCCCGCGGTCCCCAACGGAGAAGCTGGGCCCCAGGGAATGGGGTCCCTGGGGCCAAATTCAGCCCGGAGGGGGGCCATGCAGTCCCCCTGCCACTTCAAGAATTTTGTTTTTAAATGCTGCCCCCACTCCTAAATTAAAAAAAAAGCTAAATTCCCAGGCCCTGGGGGAATGGGGTGCCCGGGGCTGAAATATGCCCAGCCACACAGCCCCCCATTTCCTAATAAAACCAATAAATAAGAAAAAAAGTTGCAGGAGGCCCAGCCCCCTTTCACCATCACTCTGCAAACGTGCCTACTGGTGCTCTACTGTTTGTGGGATGAAGTCCCCTTGTTTCCTAAGTGTCCTTGTGGGCCAACAACCCCTCCTCCTACCTGCAGCAAGTCCCACACAGCAGGATTGCTAAGAGGTCATCAGAGGCCCGCCCCCTTTCTCCACCACTCTGCAAATCCACCTCCCGGTGCACTACTGGTTGGGGGATGAAGTCCCCTTGGATGTTGAGGGTCATTGGTGGCCAAGAATCCCTCCTATCACCGCCAGTAAGTCCCACACAGTGTGACTACTGAGACCTGGTTGGAAGCTATCCCCCTTTCTCCACCACTCTGCAAATGCACCTCCTGGCACACAACTGGTTGAGGGATGAAGTCCTCTTGGATTCTGAGGGTCCTTGGGGGCCAAGAAGCCATCCTGTTACCTCTAGTAAGTCTGACACAGCAGGATTCCTGAGAGTCTTCTTTATCCACCACTCTGCAAATGTGACTACTAGTTAAAAAAAACAATAGAAATTCACTGAGAAAAACAAAGGTTACAGGGATGTTATAGTTAGTGAAAATAATTTTTTTTTAAACTTAAAAAATTCACTTAAAAACAAAGTTTACAGGGACATTATAGTTAGGCTCAGATTTTACTCGTACAAAACAATATAAATTCAGCAGTTATAGTTCCCTGAGCTAACTATAACTTAGGCCCCCGCAATGCACTGCTCATGACCTCACATATTACATCACTCATGACATCATTGATGATATCACAAATGACACCACTGATGACATCATCCACAGAACCACTCCATCCCCATGCAACATCTCATACAACCAATCCCACAATCACAGAACCAGTCACATGCTCATTTACAGACTTATGCAAGTACTAATAGAAGCACTCACTCATATGGTCAGTGACAAAACCACTCACTCACCCAGTGTTCATACAATCAGTCACTCATCCATACAGTCACTCATACAACCACACACTCACCCATACTTCTACTCACACACCTACTTATTCACCTATACAGCCACCCACATACTCACACACCCACACAACCACTAACATATCCATTCCTACATCCATATAAGCACTCACACATCCGCTCAAGCACCCATACAGCCATCTACACAGACACTCACTCTCTAATACAAACATCCACTCCCTCGCCCATACAGCCATTTACACATCCAGTCACTCACTCATACAGCCAGTCACATACCCAGCACTCACCCATACAGTCACTCACCCACCCATACAGCCACTCAAACAGCCGCTCACATACCACATAGCTACTAACACACCCACTTATACACCCATACAGCCACTCACACAACCACTCACACATCCATACAGCCACTCACACATGGATACACAAAGTCACACAGCCACTCACAAAATATATGTTAGAAATAGTATCACTCATTAGTAGTACAGAAAGTATACTATTTTAACTTTGTAGTATCTTTGTATATATGCTTAACACTCAAACTTAAAAAAAACACTCACACTCATTGGATGATGTCATGAGTGATATCACTGACCATGTCATGAGTGATATCACTGACCATGTCATGAGTGATGTAATATGTGAAGTCATAAGCAGTGCATTGCAGAGACGTAAGTTATAGTTAGCTCAGGTAATTATAACTGCTGAATATCTATGGTTTTGTGTTTTGTATGAGTGGAATCTGAGCCTAACTATAAAGTCTCTATATTATCTGTGTTTTTTCAGTCAATTTCTAAGGCTTTTTAAAAAATTCTGTTTCCTAACTATAACGTCCCTGTAACCTCTGTTTATTTAGTATATATATATATATATATATATATATATATATATATATATATATATATATATATATATATATATATATATATATTCACTGAAAGAACCATAGGTTTTAGGGGCGTTATAGTTAGCTGGACATTTCCCTCGTACAAAACCATTGAAATTCCCCTGTTATAGTTAGTTCAGCTAACTATAACTCGCGCCCCCGCAATGCACTGCTGATGACGCCACATATTACATCACTCATGACATGGTCAGTGACAAGTATGATGAAGCACCTCAGGACTCTCCACCCCATCAACCTGGCAAGGGAAGAGTGCAGAAGAATGCATCACAACCCTCCGCCAGCAGTGGCAAGTACATCTGCGGCATCGCCATCTGTCGGTCACCCAGACATACGTCCCAAATTCGGAGAACTTAAAATTAGTTGCATTAAATGCAACAAACTGCTCTGCTATGGAGAGCAGTCCATAGACCTTATCTGCAGAGCGCAGAGAAACCACCAGTGTTAAACTTTTGTTTATTTTTTTTCCCTAAAGTTCACTATTTTGTTCATCATGTTCCCTTTTTTGTTTTAAAAAAAAATAATCACAAAATCGTTGAAAAAAGAACAAAAAAAATATAAAACAAAAATGAAGAAAAAAAAAGTTCTTGTCAGAACTAACTTCTCTGTTTAAAAAAGAGCTATATTTGTATGATAGTGTGTGAAAGCTTAGATGAATGTATGTGTAGTGCATAATTGACTGAACTAATGCATTAGTAGTGTATGGTGAATGAATAAGTGCAGAACTATGAGGAAGTGCTGCAGCATCACACAGTAAGCTCTTTAACTGCAGTATGCTGTGGTACTTCTGAAGCACAGGGATGCAACATATGTACATAAATAAGTTGCAAGTCTATGCTTCTCTCTGAACGGCTGCTGAAACTGCAGCCATGTGGTGACACAGGCACCCTTGCACCATGGTGCAAGGATATCTTTGTCATGTGGAGTTTGTTTTTGTGCAGGAAGACACACCTTCTTGCACAAGAACAATCAGTAAAGGCATTTTTCTCCTTCATTGTATGCTGGACATTGTAGCATATATTGAAAGATAAAAAATAAGGAGAAATGAAAACAATTCTCGTTGTTGTGTCTTGCTACACCAATTGGAGGATGGTGCAGCATTCACACACATGTCCAGATTTATGATTTTTGATAAATCTGGAGATGTGTCTTGTTCTATGAGTATTCTGTGCAGTCACGCACAGCAACACTTATAGAACGCCCTTTCAATACAAAGTGGTGTGTATGATGAGGTCGTATTTACATGGAGAAGAAAAGGTACACAGAGTGTCTTTTCCTCTCTTTGTAAATATGAAGAAGTGTCTTGCGCCATAACTATGTTACAAAAAGTGACATATTTCTGTTTGGAAAATTGCTTGCGAATGATAGGAGGTAAGCACAGAGTTTTGTCTGCAAAGATGCTCAAAGAAGAATGATTGAAATCACTGCGATCCTTCAATAGGTGCAATGGGAAATATTATGAACCACATAGGTATAAACAGGGTGTTTTGAAAAACGTATTCAAACTGTGTAGCTTCTTGCAGATCTGCCCATTGTGCATATTAATACTTAATTAAACTTACCTTCACAGTAATAGAAATAAAAAATGGTGCACATTTTTTTCAGATGTTTTTTGTTATGTAAATTGTGTTAAATTGCTTATTTTAGAATTGTGATCTGTGAAATAAAAGAAAAAATAGTTATAACATGTAATAATACATTTTTAACAACACAGCATGATTTAAACAAAGTAATTTGTTTGCCTCTTTTGCTGTTCTCAGAATATATTGAATTTCACTAGAAATAGTGATTTCAATCGTACTCATCACATAACAGCGGGCAAAAAAAAACAATCAAAAAGATTGTTTAAAAAAGAACAACATTCTATTCTCAGTAAAATGCCAGAAAATACAAATCACACATATATAAAATGTTTACTGCAAAATGTTATAACTTCAATTTATAAAAACTGTAAATGTTGTCACTTTAAAATATTCACAGAGTCAATGAGTAAGAAAAAGTCCATAATTCAAACATATACCTTTCCTTGAGGCCAAATGGTATTTTTGCACTGTTTTTTATGTAAATTGTCCAATGGTAATCCTAATAAATTATAATAATACATTTCTCAGAGACTGAATTATCTTCCTAAAACTTTGGCTTTAAAAATATTAGGTAGGAATTTGGTAATTCACTAGGCAAACGTTAGAAAACCAACTGGGCATCATTACAAAGTGTCCAGCCTTTGTCACATTTTAGATAGGCAGTGTAATGTCCAGATGTTGTGGAAGGACCATCATGGAAAATTATTGCAATTGCTACAAAAGTCCTTCTTGATATTGATAGTTGTGTTGCTACAAATTGCTTTATTAAAGGGTCCAATTTTCTCTTCGACAAACAAATTAAGAACGGAGATACCGTGGCTCGCTCTCTAGTCATTGTCAGACTGTCACTGACTCTCTAGTATTTATCTTGTGTATATTTAATTTAGAGCATCGTAACACTGCTGAGCCTGTTGTTACAGCTCAGTCTACTATCCTCTTCCTCAGGCTACGATGGACGGTGCCGTGGTGGTGGCCTGGCTGGGCTGCAGCAGTAGTGAGACAGCACTTCAGCACGGTGCTGTTGTCTCAGTACTCCTTTCTCTGTTTTCACAGTTGTGGCTCTAGGTGATGTGAAGCTGGAAGAGCTGTTTCCCTTGTGACAGCCCCTGGTTACTGTTATGTTGCCACCGATCCTGCATGCTCACCTAGGAGGATAGCCTGTATCAGCTGTGAGACCCTCTCCAGAGCTTCAGCAGCAGCCCAGGCAGACTCGTCAAGGCGAGCAGAGGCAGTAAGGACTGCAGTGCACTACAGGCAGCAACAGATGGTCTCCAAGAGCGCTGTCACCTCGTCAGGCACAACAATTCCACCTACATCCCGCCTGCGCTCATGCCCTGGTAAGCGAGAGGCCTCGACTTATAGCCGCCATATAGACTAGCCAGGGACAGTCAGCTCTCCAAAGGGTTGGACAATGCCTTGCAGAAATGTAAACACATGCCGACCCCTGATGTTATCAGGCTGTGACTATTGTAGTGGCTACAGCTCTGCTTATCTTCATGCTGTCTCTCGACTGACCAGATTCCCATGGCTGCTTAAGAGGCTGGAGTACTTCGGTACAAATCGAGCTCTGAGAATCGGATGACTGAATGATCGCTTACTGACTTGCTGGACCTGGCTGCAGCTGATAGTTCTAAGCCTGGAAAACTCACTACGCATCCAAGTGCATTTATCTCGACGAACGGAGGGAGCACAGGCACTTTTGGGCCGGTACTACCATGTCAGGCGTCACATTGATTTGTGTCTCGCACAAAGCCTTTAGTTTTCATTTTGCATGTTCAGTGGCACAGACCATTGTTTTCACCATGGCACTCCAACCTTCACAAATATTCAAATTAAGCTCCCTAATAAACGAACTTGGACGATGTTGAGGAAACAGTCCTGCGCATTCACACCCATCTAATACAGTTTTAGTGTTTTCTCTGAAGATCCGTTTTTTTTGATAGTCTGGGCAACGCTTGCTCTGCTCTGAGAGGCATGCCTTATTCGAGTATGGAGTTGAAGCTCCACCCATATCTTTAATTGGCTTGTTTCTTGTCCTCTTGAGGTGCCCTTTCGAAATTCACAGCCATTGAGAAAGCTCATTTCTGAAATTTACAACATTTGAGCAAACAGACAAGCGCTTCCTGTGATTACAGAAGATCAAACCAGACTCCAAGCTGCGTTTATGGCCTCCACACCCCGCTCGGGCAGGAAGGGCAGCCTGCCATAAAACTGCAGTCAGCCTTCATCTCTGGGGTGGGGGTGAAGGGAATGCGAAGCTATCAGCTGCTCCATGTGACTGTAACTAGAAACAAGGGCAGAAGTCAACATAAGAAGATGGCTTACTGATAGCACTCGGAATCCTGCCTGTCGCTTTTTCAAAATAACCGTCATGTAGCTTCTTCCAAGAGCTGGCCGCATAGATCATACTACCTATGTATTTAGATTGTACTAACTTCGAGGGATTTATGTTATGGCCCCCTCAAAGCGACCCCCTCTCAGGGCTGTGATTTATAACTGCGTTCCACTTAATGGTTTTCTACTTGTTAAAGCATTGCACGCCGAGCTTGTAATGCTTGAGCCTGAGCCCTCCATATGACGTGCAGATTTTCAATCCTCCGATGCGGCTGCCCACCGAATACAAGCATTTTCAATGCAGTAGGTCTAGCATTTGCGAGAGTTTGAGCTAATGGCATTGTTAATGACAATGCCTTTTATTTAACCGATAAATAAAAGGCATTGTCATTTGCAATACCAGTGACTTAAACTCTCGCAAATGCGAGACCTTTTGCATAGCAAATGCTTGTTCTTTTTGCTTGCAATCACAACATTATCTTGTCCTTTTCCCTTCTCTACACCTTCAGTACAGATATTCTCATACCTTCTTTTTCGACCAACCACACGCTTTTCAAATACAGGATATTGACCTAAATTGGGAGCATACGCCCTTCTTAACCTATTATAATCTTTTACACAGTTTGCATCTGCAGTAACATTTGTGTCATCAAAATCAATCAAAAACAAAACAGATAATTTTCTTACTCGCGACAAAGCAACATATGCCATACCATCTTTAAACATGGTAGATCCGATGCTCACCAATACACTGTCTACACTTAATCCTTGAGATTTATGAATAGTCACTGCATATGCCAGAGAAAATGGAAATTGTTTCCTACGGACATATAAATCTTTAACAAGCAAAAAACAAACTGAACAACAACCAGTTTCTTTAACTTCTTCAATCTGATTAAATTTAATTTTTAAAAATTCAATTCCATCTTTTTTCTGATAATTAACAAAATCCACCACTTTACCCATTGCTCCAATAAATAAACCTTTTTCTACATCCAAATTACGCCTTAAAATTACCCGACAGTTTATACATGCATATAGAGTCTTTTCTAAACCAGCCGTTTTAGATATCTTTTTTTCTAAAGAATCCAGTATTGTTTTCAATTTTCCCATATTTATAATTTCTTCATTTCCAGTTTCAATAGTTCTTCGTTGAATATAGAATACTCGCGCAGTGTTGGCATTAAGCAGATCACTGATTTATTTTCTGCAATTTTCATGTATATTTTCTCAGGAACTACATTTTCATTTGGAAACAAATTGGAAAGTAATAGACTCTGCAAAGCTTGTTTGCCATGTTCTGTCAGAAGTCCAATTCTTATATCTTGAAGAATACTTTCATATTCAGCATCATTTGCCTGTCGCATATTTTTCGTCAGTTCTTTGTATTCAAAATATGTCCAAATATTCACGTTTCCAACACTACCCAGAGACTTTCTGGTATCTTCATGCGCAAGTGTTTTAAATACTGGTTGTCCTTTTACAGGAGTCAGTTGCAGTAGATCTCCAAAAACTATGACGTGTTTTCCTCCAAATAAGTGAAGTGAAGTGAAGTGAAGTGAAGGTTCGGATAGGTTGAAATCATGTACATGAGCACTCTTTCTTTTCAGGAAGTAATCCATGGTCAATCTGTTCTTTCACTTGCTGATATATTTGTTTCTGTTCAACATTTAGTTGTTCTTCTAACTTTCCTAACTGCATTACATCTTCTTTAGCTTGATGCATTGCTGTTTCCACCTCATTCATGGCAATTGCGGGTTCATTTTCAACAATTGGTTGTCCTAGTGAATCTTGACACAGTGCAGCAGAACTTTGACTGTCTTGAGAACTGTCTCTAGCAATCTCAGCTGCAATTGTAGCTTCTTGATCAATTTCATCATTCAACATTTTCACATAATTTGCAAAAGCACTACATTGTATGCTATCTTTACAAGCATTAAATGAAGCTTCATAGCTCTGAAAATCTCCAAGTAATTCTAGTTCTGAACGCCATGGTTTGAACATTTACAAAAGGGCTAAATAGTAAAATTCCCTTTTATCAGCAGTGTCGCAACTCAGTTTCCTGTGATTAATTAACTTTCCTTTCCTTTGTTTCACCAAACATCCTTCGAAACCAATCACTGCATATTTTCCATCATTGATGTTCTCTGTAGTATTCCGTTTAAAAGTGTAGTTTTGCAGCACTTCATAGAGACACATGTTCTCAAGATGATGACTTCTGTTTGGGTAATATGTGTCCAACATATTCATTTTCAAAATAACTGTACTTTCTGGTTCTTTTTCTGCTAAATATTCAATTTCTTGAACATATTTCAGTACTCGATTTCGCATTGCTGCAAGACCTAGACTCACCCAAATGATTCTTCTATTTTTGGAGTATAGACTTGCAGATGATAACCGATCTGAGCATTCATATGCTCCAATTTCTCGATGCGATAACATCTTCAAACTGAAACTGTATAATTTCTTACTTAGAGTCTTCTCGTGAGAAATCTCTTCCCACATTTCTTTCAATTCCGTCTTTTCTGATTAAGTAATGTAGGATGTTACATATCGAGCAACAGCAATGGAATTGTCCGCAACATACTGAATATCCATGTTAGCGTTCCACATGGATAAAATAACTGGATTGTAGTCATTAATGTATTTTGACTCTTCGCTTCTTCTTAAGTTGTAGGTATTTTTCGGAGACTTTCTTGTACTGGTATGTCGCATAGCTGACATAAAACTGTTCACTCTTCCTTTGGATAATACAGGACGTGGAAATGCAAAACGACATTTGGTATAGAACTTATCCTTAGACTTGTACTTTCGTCGACAGTATTTTCCACATCTATGGCTTTGGAATCGTAAGACTTGTTGTTTTAAGTGTTTATCTTCTCTGCTATTGGGTACAGCACATGTGGCATATCCTTCAATGAAAGACAAAACAGTATCATCTGAATCTGTTCCAAATTTGGGGGCGTCCTTGAGCCATAACAACATATGTATATAAGGAGCACCTCTTGCTTGATACTCCTTTCTCCAAAAGAAATCCACAACTTCTCCAAGAGGAGGATTCTTTTTATTGCAGATGAAAGACATCATAGCTTCAAATCTATGATTGAAATATCTGCATACATTAACAGGATCCAAAGAGCACAATTCTCCAGGTGTCTTGTGTTCAATATTTTTAATATTTGAATTTGCCTCTCAAAAAAATTAAAGTAAATCATCCCAAGCATACTCAGCACAGCTTAGTGTAACGAACCATGTAGGAGTTCCTAAGTTCCGTAGCATACATTTCAGTTCTCCATGACGACTGTACCAATATACATTAGTCCCACGCTGACCATCAGATTAATCAACTGAGATTCTAAATGATCATCTCTCTGATGCACTTTATCCATAAAATCCTTTGCAGTTACATTTTGCAGAACCATTCCAGTTTTTAAAATGTGATTTACTGCATATGAAAGTCCAGACAAGTCACTTTCAAACAGAAGATGAAACATATAAGGGATACATTGTCGAAATCTTGGATCTTCTGCATATAATCTTGTGGTCCGATATTCAGATGCAGGAATCTGCACAGGATTTTCATCATATCGTGCACCTTTTCCTGTTGGAAACAACTGCGGGAAACAACGAGCTTCCAAGCTCTCTTACCATACACTCATGGGACTTCTTTTTGCTTTTTTCATTTGGAACAACTCAATCGTATTCCCCATCACTTCTTTGGAATGAAGTGGATGTACACTGTAATGTTCATAGATTTCTTCACATCTGGACATGTCCACTTTTTCAATTTGTCCACTTAATGTTTCAGTATCTTCTGTTCAATCTATTTCTTCTTCTCCTACAAACACATTTCTATAGTACTCATTATTTTTTATCAGATACAATGTTGCCTTTTGCACTTTTCTAACATCCACTAACTCTTGCCAGATTTTCTTATTCTTAGTAGGAACACCATTAACTAGAATAACTAGTGGTTCATTTTCTGCACGGTCTACACCAATAGTTTCAATGTTTTTCTTTAAATCTAACGGTAAATACACAACTCTTCCTTTCAATCCTCTTTGTAAGTCTGATGGAGGCAATTTACCTGTTTTAGCCTCCATACGAACAATAGCCTGAAACGGGTGCACACATTGAATGAGAATAGACTCATAGGTATTTAAATCTATCAGCTCTGGAGGAATAGCAACCAACTCTAGATTATTATGAACAGCTCTAGCAGGCATTTTATTCTCATCTAATTTGTTATAACAATATTTACAAATACGCTGCTTAGATCCCAAATCAAAACAATCCTCTACCAACAAATAAGTTGCAAATTCCTTCCACTTATCATTATCTTCTGTTTCACTTTTAAAATACAGATTGACACTTCTAGTCTGATTTTTATAGTGAGTTCGCCGACAACAAATACAAGAAACATTTGGTCTTTCACCTGAAATCACCTTAAACTTTGTGATTTTATCTTCGAAATCTTTTGTAATCATGGGTTCTGCATTGTCTTCATCATTTTTTTCTATTAATGTGTCAGTTTCTGCACTCTCTTGCTGAGGACCAAAGTAACAAAACTCAATATCATCACAAACCTTCTTCACATCTGATACTGACCCACACAAAAGAGCACTGTTCAAATCATTTAACTTTAGTGCTGGACTTTTTGCATAATACAATCTTCTCACTAACTTCCGCATTTGAGTATGATGTACTGCCAACATCCTGAAATGGTGAAAAACACTTTGACAAACTTTCCTAGAAAGACAAGCCAGAGAATGACCTTGCAAACCAGTATTTTTTCTCACTCTGCAAGGGTCTAGTCCTTGCAACACCTTAATCTTTTGTTTAACACTTTTTTACTATATGCTTGTAAGAAACTGCATAATTTATCAATAGATTCTTGTCGTACACTGCAATCCCAAGTGTACACAGGGTCTTTAGGACGTCTCCCTAGAACTTCATCAGCTATCACTTCTTCAGCATTTCTTTGAACCATTTTCTCTTTGTCAATTGGACAACCATTTCTAACCTCATAACCTCGACCACTGGTGTCAACTGCATGCAATACATTATTGCTCTGTAAATAACTCTCTTCATTAAAGAAAGGCTCAGGACTTGAACTGTGTTTCCATTCACCCCAAAAAAATTACAAAAATGTGTTCTGTTAATTACTCTTTCCCTCTTACTTTTGGCCTTCATTAAATGGATTGGTTTATCTAGTGATCGAATTCTTTTAATACTAAAATGAATAGTTTCCTTTTTACTTCAAAAGCCTTTTCAACAATGGTTTCAATATGCTTCTTCTTTTTATAAAATAAAGCTCTCTTTTTATATTTCTTCACATCCTTCAGCAAATGATGTACTACTCTCTTGTAAAATAATTTTTTGCGTATTTCTTTATACTGATTTTGTCTTCTTTTACCATAATTCGTCTCCTTTGACTGTCCATTTGCTTTTTTACTTTTCCTATTATTTTGAATATTTTTTCTAGTTGAAACATTCTCAGAGGTTTCAGCATTCTGTACATTCTGTCTGGTCCTAATAACATTTTTAATAAATTGCTTTGTGATCTTACCAGAAGATTTTTTCTTTTTAGCCACACTATGTTGTTCATGCAATACTTGTGGTTGATTTTTCTTCAAGTAACTGTCCTTTTTCTGTTCTTTTCTTTTTCTTACTTTATCCGGCATGATTTCTCTATTTTAATGGTAATAAACAGTATCTGTAAAAACAAATCACAAAAAAATGTATATTAATATCTTTATATGTTATTCTTTTCTATTACTATACAAACACATTTTATATAAATACTGACTAAGAAATTATAGGCCTGAAGCACAAGTGTGAAGGTGGTTACACCACTACATGCATAGTGCATACTACTTTGAAGCAGTTCATGCCCTAGAGCCTGCCTCACTGAAAGACTACATGCTTACTGACTGAATGATTACAGTACTATAAGGAGAGACACTGAGTGAATTCACAGTTGTTTGAGATTTACTTTACTGAATAGATTACTACATGGTACTGAAAGACTCACTATGGGTTTGCAACAGCAGCCACAGTATGCTTGCTGGAGTGTATGCATAGTGACTGTGGAAATGTAGGCCTGAAGCACAAGTGTGAAACTGGTTAGACCACTACATGCATAATGGATAGTTGTTTTAAGCAGTCCTTGTGAAAAGGCATGCTTCACTGCATGAGTACCTGGGTACTGACTGAAGCATTAGAGTAATGCAAGGAGAATACCTGAATGAATCTATTAAAGGTTCGGGTTTTTGCACAGTGAATAGATTAGTACATGGTGCCACATGAGTCACTAGAGGTGTGCAAGGGGAGTGACAGGGTGTTAATTGGAGTTTATAGATACTGACTGGTCAATTGAAGGTGTGAAAGACAATTTTGTAGCTGGTTAGAGGCCTACATGCATAGTGAATAGACATTTGAAGAACTCCATGTGCTAAGGCCGGGTTCACTGCATAAGTACCTGGGTACTGACTGAATCATTAGAGTATTACAAGGAGAGTGTCTCGCTGAATTTATAAGTGGTTGGCTTTTGGAGTAGTCAATGGATTAGTACATGATGTTGAATGGGTCACTGGAGGAGTGTAAGGGGACTGACAGGGTGTTTGGGGGAACTGTATGAATACTGACTGGGGTATTGAAGGTCTGAAAGACAAGTGTATAGGTGGTTAGAGGCCTGCATACATAGTGCATAGACGTTTGAATCAGTCCATGTGCTAAGGCCTGCCTCACTTCATTAGTACTTGGATAGTAACTGAATGTTTAGAGTATTGCAAGGAGAGTGCCTGGGTGAATTTATAAGTGTTTGGGTTTTGGCGCAGTAAATGGATTACCACATGGTGCTGAATGAGTCACTGAAGGAGTGTAAGGGAAGTGACAGGGTGTTTGAAGGAACTGTATGAATACTGACTGGGGTATTGAAGGTGTGAAAGACAAGTGTGTAGGTGGTTAGAAGCCTGCATGCATAGTGGATAGACGTTTGAAACAGTCCATGGGTTAAGGCCTGCCTCACTCCATTAGTAATTGGGTACTAACTGAATCATTAGAGTACTGTAAGGAGAGTGCCTGGGTGAATCTTTTTAAGTTTTTGAGTTTTGGCGCAGTGAATAGATTAGTACATGGTGCCACATGAGTCACTAGAGGTGTGCAAGGGGAGTGACAGGGTGTTAATTGGAGTTTATAGATACTGACTGGTCAATTGAAGGTGTGAAAGACAATTTTGTAGCTGGTTAGAGGCCTACATGCATAGTGAATAGATGTTTGAAGTACTCCATGTGCTAAGGCCAGGTTCACTACATAAGTACCTGTGTACTGACTGACTCATTAGAGTACTACAAGGAGAGTGTCTCGCTGAATTTATAAGTGGTTGGGTTTTGGTGCACTCAATGGATTAGTTCATGATGTTGAATGGGTCACTGGAGGAGTGTAAGGGGACTGACAGGGTGTTTGCGGGAACTGTATGAATACTGACTGGCATATTGAAGGTCTGAAAGACAAGTGTGTAGGTGGCTAGAGACCTGCATCCACAGTGCGTAGACGTTTGATGCAGTGCATGTACTAAAGCTGGGTTCAATACATAAGTACCTCAATACTGACTCAATCATTAGAGTACTTCAAGGAGAGTGCCTTGGTAAATTTAATACTGGTTGAGTTTTGGCGCAGTGAATGGATTAGTACATTGTGCTGAAGAGGTCACTTGAGAAGTGTAAGGGGAGTGACAAGGTGTTTGCGGGAACTGTATGAATACTGACTGGGGTATTGAAGGTGTGAAAGACAAGTGTGTAGGTGAGTAGAGGCCTTGATGCATAGTGGATAGACGTTTGAAACAGTCCATGGGCTAAGTCCTGGGTCACTGCATGATTACCTGGGTACTGACTGAATCATTAGAGTACTGCAAAGAGAGTACCTGGGTTAATCTTTTTAAGGTTTTGGCACAGTAAATAGATTAGTACATAGTGCCAGATGAGTCCCTAGAGGTGTGCAAGTGGAGTGAAAGAGTGTTTATTGGAGTTTATAGATACTGACTGGGAAATTGAAGGTCTGAAAGACAATTGTGTAGGTGGTTAGAGGCCTCCATGCATAGTGGATAGGCGTTTCAATCAATCCATGTGCTAAGGCCTGCCTCACTCCATTAGTACTTGGATATTAACTGAATGTTTACAGTATTGCAAGAAGAGTGCCTGGGTGAATTTATAAGTGTTTGGGTTTTGGCACAGTAAATGGATTACTACATGGTGCTGAATAAGTCACTGGAGGAGTGCAAGGGGAGTGACAGGGTGTTTGCTGGAAGTGTATGGATACTGACTGGGGAATTCAAGGTGTTAAAGACAAGTGTATAGTAGGTTATAGGCCTGCATGCATAGTGGATAGACATTTGAAGCAGTCCATGTGGTAATGCATGGTTCACTGCATGAGTACCTAGGTACTGACTGAATCATTAGACTACTGCTAGGAGAGTGCCTGGGTGAAACTTTTAAGTTTTTCGGTTTTGGCGCAGTGAATAGATTAGTACATGGTACTGGATGAGCTACTGGAGGTATGCAAGGTGAGTGACAGGGTGTTTTTTGAAGTATATAGATACTGACTGGGCAATTGAAGGTGTGAAAGACAATTGTGTAGGTGGTTAGAGGCCTGCATGCATAGTGGATAGGCGTTTGAATCAATCCATGTGCTAAGGCCTGGCTCACTGCATGAGTACTTGGGTACTGACTGAATGATTAGAGTTTTTTAACCAGTTATGTGTATGCAAAGACATGAAGTACCCAAAACCTTCTCTCAGAATGGTCGGTAAATGCATACAGACTCTCTTCGTCAGCTGTTGTGCAGCGAGTGCAGATCCTTCTTTTCCATTCCTCTGTTGCTGAGACCTACGCCTCGCGGCCCCCGCTCCGCGGGTGCCGCTCGCAGACCAGGTCAATTTGCAGTCTTGTGTAGCTGGACCAACACCATAGTGCCTGGAAGCACCAACGCGGCTAAGTCGAGCCAGCATCTCATCAGAGGACGTGAGGCGGGACTGCGAGGACCAGCAGGCAGCGCGGCGCTGATCGGCCGCAGCTGGTCCTCTTCCCGCCCCTCCACCGGTCAAATACACCTTGCCGAGTGAGCTGCCTGGGACTCTCTTCGTCAGCTGTTGTGCAGCGAGTGCAGATCCTTCTTTTCCATTCCTCTGTTGCTGAGACCTACGCCTCGCGGCCCCCGCTCCGCGGGTGCCGCTCGCAGACCAGGTCAATTTGCAGTCTTGTGTAGCTGGACCAACACCATAGTGCCTGGAAGCACCAACGCGGCTAAGTCGAGCCAGCATCTCATCAGAGGACGTGAGGCGGGACTGCGAGGACCAGCAGGCAGCGCGGCGCTG
The DNA here is from genome assembly GCF_964204655.1 of Triturus cristatus. Classification (NCBI taxonomy): domain Eukaryota; kingdom Metazoa; phylum Chordata; class Amphibia; order Caudata; family Salamandridae; genus Triturus; species Triturus cristatus. The sequence continues at coordinate 888,024,340 of NC_140583.1, forward strand.
ATCGGCCGCAGCTGGTCCTCTTCCCGCCCCTCCACCGGTCAAATACACCTTGCCGAGTGAGCTGCCTGGGACTCTCTTCGTCAGCTGTTGTGCAGCGAGTGCAGATCCTTCTTTTCCATTCCTCTGTTGCTGAGACCTACGCCTCACGACCCCCGCTCCGCGGGTGCCGCTCGCAGACCAGGTCAATTTGCAGTCTTGTGTAGCTGGACCAACACCATAGTGCCTGGAAGCACCAACGCGGCTAAGTCGAACCAGCATCTCATCAGAGGACGTGAGGCGGGACTGCGAGGACCAGCAGGCAGCGCGGCGCTGATCGGCCGCAGCTGGTCCTCTTCCCGCCCCTCCACCGGTCAAATACACCTTGCCGAGTGAGCTGCCTGGGACTCTCTTCGTCAGCTGTTGTGCAGCGAGTGCAGATCCTTCTTTTCCATTCCTCTGTTGCTGAGACCTACGCCTCGCGGCCCCCGCTCCGCGGGTGCCGCTCGCAGACCAGGTCAATTTGCAGTCTTGTGTAGCTGGACCAACACCATAGTGCCTGGAAGCACCAACGCGGCTAAGTCGAGCCAGCATCTCATCAGAGGACGTGAGGCGGGACTGCGAGGACCAGCAGGCAGCGCGGCGCTGATCGGCCGCAGCTGGTCCTCTTCCCGCCCCTCCACCGGTCAAATACACCTTGCCGAGTGAGCTGCCTGGGACTCTCTTCGTCAGCTGTTGTGCAGCGAGTGCAGATCCTTCTTTTCCATTCCTCTGTTGCTGAGACCTACGCCTCGCGGCTCCCGCTCCGCGGGTGCCGCTCGCAGACCAGGTCAATTTGCAGTCTTGTGTAGCTGGACCAACACCATAGTGCCTGGAAGCACCAACGCGGCTAAGTCGAGCCAGCATCTCATCAGAGGACGTGAGGCGGGACTGCGAGGACCAGCAGGCAGCGCGGCGCTGATCGGCCGCAGCTGGTCCTCTTCCCGCCCCTTCACTTGCCCTTCTATATATTTTTTGCTGTAACAACGCGCACGCGGGACGCGCGCGGGGCGACTACCGGGGCGAAGACCGGGCAAAGAGCGGGCCGTTTAAGGCCGTTCAAGGACGGCAGAGGACGGCCCTGGCCCAGAACTTTTGTGACTTCACCCCTGAAAACCAATACCCAAGATGTCGACCATACGCAACAGAACACGAAGTTGCGCGAAAAAAGCTACGGCGGTAGCTCAGGTGACTGGTCCTATTGATCTCTTTATTTCACGCGTACATGAGACTATTGACCAAAGTATTGTTTTATTGGAAAAAAGAGTCTCTATGGACCTTGATAACGCTAGGCGTTCATCCCTGGGCCCTTTGGCAAAGGCTAAATCTCCTGTTCCGCAGAATGTGAATAATTGTTCATTATCTATAACCCTGCCCACTAATCATGTCTCGACTGTACCGAATACTGTAGATCTATCGGTTGCCCCACCATACTCGGATCTGTCTTTTGAAGACCTGGAGGTCACACCAGATCTCGAAATCTGTCAGTCACCTGACAAAGTGGAGCCGAGTCTGAGTGGGCATAAGGATGCGGAAACAGTTTCTGTACCTATTGCTCCACGGGGAAGGGCTTCTAACCCCCATAAGGCCATATTGAAGGGCAAAAGTAAAGTAAAAGCCCCAGCTAGGAATCATAATTTGATCTCCCCTACCCCACAATTGACATCAGGTATCCCGTGCTGGGTGCAAAATATGGTAATAGACTTACAACAAGACCTAGAAGCCACTTTAGCAGCTCAAATTAAGCCTTTAATTTCTAAAGTGGATAGGCTTACTTCTCTAATACACTCCAAATGGCCACAAAAAAAGCAGGTACATGTGCCTGTCCAGTCACAAGGGACCATAGAATCAACCCCTGAATGTCCAACGAGCACTCAGGCCCCCAAAGGTGTATTAAATAAGGCTCAAGGTACTACAGTCCATGGGAACCCAGTTATACTCCCTAAGCCGCAAACAGGGAATATTCCCGCTCAACCAATATCTGCTCAGATTACAAAGGGGAATACTCCTGTCCAGGCGATTCAACATCCTGTTGTTGTTGCTAATATTGCTACCCCCACTATCCAAGCTAAAGAAGTAGCAGGGAAACCTAACTCAACTTCTGCACCTCCCATTATAAACAAACCTGATGGGCCCAAACTAAAGCAGACACGTTTTAGGTCCATAAACCTACCACCAGAGGTTTCCCCTTTTGTAGTCGTGCTGACGGCGGTTCCCCCATTGAAGGAGGGAGTAAAAGAATCGTTTACCGAGCTTAGGAACAAATGTGCTCAATGGCTCCATTTACATAAACCCCTACCTAACAACATGAACGGTGAAATTCTTACCGTGCGTAGAGGGGATTGGGTGGGCAGAAGTAAGAAATCAATAGCAGGGGACGTAATAACTGTTAATTTTAGGGATGTAGGGGCAGCAAGTTACGTGTGTAATGCACCCAACAGCGGTCCTGCGACCCAAATTAACTCACTTCCCCTGTCTTATTTTCTATCAAAGCCTGTACGACCTAACACTCCCTGCCCCACTTTTCAAAGCAACAGTGGACCTGGATATTTTCCACAGCAACCTGCTAAATCTTGGTTGCAACCACCTTATCCGCCCCCTTTTTTCCCACATCATGTTAATTTACAGCAGCAGCCCCCAAATGCCCCACCTTTTCCTATGCATCAAGCAAAAGCCCATTGGCAACACCCTTTTCATTTTCCGCCACCTTTACCCCAGCCAGTTTACCAATGGCCGCAATCTTTTCAGCCACCCCAATTGGATAAATATTCTTGGCAACAAATGTGGCAGGACCCGCCCCACTCTCAAGACCTCATGTCCTCGCAATTCGCCCACCCAAATAGATATGCCGTGCTAGATGAGGTAGATTGACTCAGCTCACTAGAAGCATTGGATCTAAACAACCCTAATTTTGAGATGGAGTATTCTTCTTTTTCCCTGGCCAAGCCCCCAGTTGTACCCCACGAATCTATTGCATTGTCATTATTAAGACCTTCCCAGCACATAGGCAATCAGGGTAGCCTGGATATCTGTACAACTACTGCAAGCCCTAGCCTAAGTTCGGTTACCATCCTTCGGGAAGAGGGTCCTGCTTTATTATCACCAGTAAACCAGCAGGAGTTATCTGTTGCTGGTAATGCTGGGAAACCAGCAGGAATCTCTCTTATTTCCTGGAATATTGCTGGTCTTACTAGTAAATTGGGTACACCCTTTTGGACCAGCTTTTTGGGCGAGGGTTTTGATTTAATTTTATTACAGGAAACTTGGTGTCCAGACCCTATTAATATTGAAGGGTATGTATCTTTTTGTCTCAGAGCAACCAAATCTAATTCGGGTAGGGCTAAGGGAGGCCTTTTATTGTTAGTGTCAACTAAGCTGCGTGACTGTACGGTCAAATATAGTACAACCGTGGGGACGCACAGCCAAGTTATAAGGGTGGAATGCAGAATGAACATTGATTTAGTTATTGTTAACTTCTATAACAACATTTTTGACGCAACCAGGGGGGATATTTTACTGCCTTTAGAAAAGGAAATCATTAAAGCTCTAGATATCTCGAAAAGAAAGGCTGAGGTGGTATGGGCTGGGGATTTTAATTTGCAGCCTTGCCATCTATCTAACGGGAATATCTGTGGCTTTGATGTAGCATTAAATAGCCATTGGAGAGATCAGGGGGGGAAGGAGGATTCCCCCCATTTCCAACACTGCAGTTACGGTTCTACCCTAAATAATATGCTAGCTATGCTAGATATGACCCTGTTAAACTGCAATGTTAACAACCGGGCAATAACATGCCCTACATTCACGGGCAGAGATGCAGGTTCATTTATTGATCATATCTTGTTGTCTAGCAGTGGAGACTACACTGATTTATATGTGAATGAAGAAAGTCTCAGTGACCATAATAGCCTACGTGTTACCCTCTTGGGGCATGGCACCTCAACAGTTTCAGGTGGTAAATGTACAACCGATATAGTGCCTACTAGACCAAAGGGCCTTAGGGTTAAATGGACCGGTGTAAATTCCAAAGTTAAGCAGAAGGAGGTTGTCACCCAATGCAAGAATCAAATTAGTTATTGTCTGGATGATGACAGTGATTCTGGCTGTTTAATAGAATGTTTTGTATCTTTGAACATTATTATTGAGGGTATCTTCACTAAGACCCCGGCAGCCAATAGTGGTCAAAAACAGGGGTGGTTTGATAAGACATGTATCGTCGCCCTCCGCAACCTAAAGAATGCGCTAGGCACCAAACCTCGTGTTAAGAATGTGATACAACACCTCAGGGCTAGTTATAAATTAGCCATTATTAAAAGGAAAAGGGTATTACAGTCTGAGGCGTGGGACAAGCTGAGGGAGGCTGCTGAAACTAAAAACAGTAAACTCTATTGGGAAACGATTAATAGTTCGTTTCTCAGTAGAGAAAATGTTCCAGAACTGACCTCATACGTGGCTTGTAGCGACTGGGTTAATCATTTTTCCAAAATATTTAACCCTGGAGGATCAACTTCTGAGTTACCTCCACCAGATATAAACCCATGGTTGCCCCTTTCGTTGGCTATAACATTGGAAGAATGTCAGGAAGCAATTTCTTTGAGTAAAGGAGGCAAGGCACCTGGCCCGATGGGGTCCCGCTGGATTTATATAAAGATGAAACAGCGTTATGGGCTCCCATTTTGACAAGGATTTTTAATTGTGCGGCTGAAAATGAATTCCCTTCTACCTGGGGTCAATCGATCATCATTCCTTTACATAAGAAGGGCGATAAGTCAGAGGCCTCTAATTATCGCCCAATTTCATTACTGGATGCTTCTGTAAAGGTGATGAGCAGGATTTTGCTGAAGAGGCTAGAAGACTGGGCAACTGATTTTAACATCTTAACTAAAGTCCAATACGGTTTCCGCAAAGGTCTGGGTACACTGGACCAATGCGTAAATCTAGACCTTTTAATCAGTAAATATACTGTGGCCAAAAGTGGCAACCTCTTTTTATGTTTTGCTGATTTGAGCAGCGCTTTTGATTTGGTTAACCATAGTATTCTTTGGGAGGTTCTGCTTGATGCAGGGGCACCAAGGGAAATAGTGTATTTTTTAGCCAGATTATACGAAAAACTTTCATGTAAAGTCCGCTATGGCACCCTTGGCGAATGTACCCCGTTCTTTAAAGTGTCTCGGGGCATTCGTCAGGGTTGTGTTTTAGCCCCGCTTTTATTTTCCCTTTTTATTAATGGTGTAGACCGATCCTTGACCAACATTTTAGCAGATGCCCCCCTGATTGGTGGTAAACCTGTTCCGCTGTTACTTTATGCGGATGACGCTGTTCTTTTATCTCGAACACAGTTGGGCCTACAGCGCCTTATTGATAATTTCACGCAGTTTATACAAGCTAGGCAGCTTCGTGTGAATAAAACTAAGACATACGTAATGTCATGTGGTCAGGCAGCCAAGCAGGTAAAACATACTTTCTTTCTAGATAAGGAAAAACTGACCTCTGTTAAATCTTTTTGTTATCTGGGAATAACATACAGTAATAGTGGGTCCTGGAATGCGGAATTTGATGCCGTAAAAATAAAAATGTTACGGTCCACTAGTAGTATTTTTCGTTTTGCCTCTAAACTTGGCTCACGAAGCATCTATGATATGATGAACATATATAACGTATGTTGTGCTTCCTCTGCTCTGTATGGGGCAGGGGTATGGGGTCACTGTGAGGGTATTTCCCTGCAGAAGGAGGAAAACAAGTTCTTAAGGAGGTTATTATGTGTTCCCCCTTCCGCCTCCATACAGTTGATCCATGACGAAGTTGGGATCGAGTACATCTCTGACTTAGCAGCAGTTCGGCCACTTTTATTGTGGCGATCTATTTGGGCTAAACCGGAGACCCGATTCACTCAGGATATTATCCTTGACTGTATAGGTTTGGATCATTCCTCACGGGTATTATGGTTAAGATACATCCATCATTGGTATCTACTTTTGTTCAACATTAATGTGTTCCGTGAGCCGGAAAAGGTTGTATCCATTTCAAAAAAAGAAATTAAGATAACGTTCCTTAATTTTCGTAAGGCTGAGCGAGACAAAGCTGTTGGAAATCTTGCTACTTTGAAATTTTACAAAGATTTAAATTTAGCTTCTGGACTACAATCCTATCTTGTATTTGTGACCCGCCCTTCCCACCAGTATGTATTAACACGGGTCAGATTGGGTATAGTACACCACTTGGTTGCTTTTCCAATCACAAAGACTAGTTCAAACACACCTTGTCCGTGTGACGGTACTTCTCGTCAGAGTAGTTGCCATTTTTTACTTTTTTGTAAATTTTATCAGTATTTTAGGCTTAAATACCTTAAACCAATTTTTATTAAATACAACATTTGTACCACACAAACAGCATTGATATTTTTATCTTTACTAGTGAACGAGGAGATTTGTTTCTTCTTGGCTACTTTTATTTTAAAATGTACAGCTGCCAGGAAAAGTATTGTACTGTAATGTTGTTTACTGACCAGTCTGTACTTGTGTTATACAGCTGCCAGGGTTTATTCATGATGAAATTAATGTTATTATCCCTGTCTGTATACATATGTTTTATTTCTCTTTGAATTTCATACCAATGTCTGTATTAAGGTATTTATGCAGTGCCCCACAGTATAGAATGATTATTTAATAATTTTAATATACAGTTCCCAGTAAAGGCCTAGTAAGTAATTTCTACTGACTCCCAGTTAGTCTATGTAAGAACGTCGTACATTTTATAAAAACATGTTGATCTATAGAGGCATGATTACTTTTCACTTGCTGCACTTTAGCTTTTTCCATTTTTTAGGAAAGATTATTTGGTGATTTTAATGTTTCAATTGTGTTTTTGCTTGTATGATTTGTATGTACAAATCGAATAAAAAGCTTTTGAACGAACGAGCATACAGACTCTCAGTGTGATTCTAGACAACAAACACTATCCCTTGCATATTACCAAAACACATTTTCTTGTCTGGAATGGGTAAACGAAGTACACACAATCCATATATTTTACTACTGCACAATATTGTAGAACCCTGACTCATTTTACAAATACATAAGCAATGACTGGTTTGGTTTCTTATTCTACCAAAGTATGAGAATAGGATAGGTTTTTAACCAGTTATATGTCTGCAAACACATGAAATACCCAAATCCTTCTCTTAGTACAGTTTCTAAATGCACACAGTCTCACAGTGTGATTCTAGACAAGCAACACTCTTCCTTGTACTTTACCAAGACACACTCACTAGTCTAGAAGGGGTAAGGTGACTGCACACATTCTACATATTTCAATACTGCACACTACTGTGAAAGCCTGACTCATTTTGCAATTGCATAAGCAATGACTGCCCTCTAATGCTACTCAAACTTGACAACAAAACAGATTTTAAAGCAGTTATCTGCCAGCAAATACATGATGTTACCAAATGCTTTTCACACAATTGTTGCCCAAATACACACAGACTCACAGTGTGATTGTACACAACCAACTATCCCTTGTACAAAATACATTTACTAGTCTACAAGATGTAAGTTGACTGCACACATTGCAGAAAATGTTCTACTACACATTAGTACCAAAATGTTTCTCTCAAAATGATTCCTAAATGCACACAGACTCACTGTGTGATTCTAGACAAACAAAACTATCCCTTGCATTGTACCAAAACACATTTCTTAATCTAGAAAGAGTACTACATTTTAGTGTAGAAACGTGACTCATTTTGCAAATACATAAACAATGACTGGTTTCTAATTCTACCAAAACATGAAAACAGCTCAGTTATCTGTCTGCAAACACATGAAAAACACAAATGCTTATCACAGAATGGTTTCTACATGCACACACACTGACAATAAGATTGTAGACAAAAAAAGTACTCCCTGCACTTTAGCAGGAGAAATACATTAGTCTGATTAAAATCAAAATAGACCACATACATCCCCTCACAATTAAATAACTCACCTTTGAAGTTGTTTTGTAGATTAAGAAGTATGTCAGTCACACACCATATTTTCTTATACAGAATCTCTGCACTGTGCACCTGTCAGCAAAACCAAAGAATGGCAAAGTTTCCCTCTCATTTTGCACACAAATACATGTAAACACCAAATCACATTCCTTACCACATTAATTCAAAAGCTAACACACATTCCTATTGGTTAAACAATTCAACCCTTTCCAAATGACATACATTTTAACCCTACCCCCAATCTGCCTTCTGCCTGTTACCATAGAAACAGTTCATAGAACACTTAACTGAGCACACAGGTCACATGTTCAGCACACAATGTTGCTAATCAAAACAGCAAGTGTGCTTGACTTTTCAACATATCAGCTTATCATATATAATGTTCCTTTCAATCAGTTTTCGTTAACCAATAAGAATCATGCGTTTAAAAAACAGAAACATGCACCCTAGTTTTCAGTGTAGAAGGTTATCAAACAACCAATCATTTCTTTTCTTTTTTCAAAACTGCATGTTATTCACCATTTTAGAAAAATCTTACTTTTCAAACTGCCATTTCATTTACAGAGACCATCTGAGTGCATCCAGACCTCCCTTCAAGATGCTTAGAGTGTGGATTGTGGGACACAGCTATATTTTCTGGAGCCAAAGGTATGCAGAAAACAAAGGCATTCACAAAGACCTAGGTTTGCCAAATGTAGACATTAAATGGATTGGACAGAGAGGGTTAAAGTTGCACCAATTGATGCCATTGGTAAAATCCTTTATGCATCTCCAACACCCTGACCTCATAATTGTGCACTGTGGTAGCAATGACCTAGGCACTTTGACTGGGGTAGGTCTGGAAATGCTTATCAAGGACACCTTTGCAGATTTGATTTCACTTTTTCCCCAAACTGCCTTTGTCTATTCTAACATATGCCAAAGTCAGAAATGGAACTGGTCCAATCATTTTTGTCCACAGATTGAGAAAGCTAGGAAACATGTGAATAAATCTGTTTCTGCTTTTCTCTGAGACTATAGAATGGGGCCCATTTACAATAACAATCTGCTTTTTCATATGCAAGAGATGTATAGGAGAGATGGTGTACACTTTACTGATAAAGGAAACAGAGTCTTCCTCAACAACTTTAGACTCTGAATAGGTGCTTACTTATAATTAGCAAAAACTCTCAATGAACGGCTCTTTTTAGAGCCACTCAAGAACGAAACACATAAACTGGACCAGTTCCACTTCTGCCTTTGGCATATGTTAGAATACACAAAGGCAGTTTTGGGAAAAAGTGAAAACAATTCTGCAAAGGTGTCCTTCATAAGCATTCCCAGGCCTACCCCAGCCAAAGTGCCTAGGTCATTGCCACCACAGTGCACTATTAAGAGGTCAGGGTGTTGGATATGCATAAAGGTTTTTACCAATGGCATCAATTGGTGCCACTTTAACCCTCTCTGTCCAATCCATTTAATGTCTACATTTGGCAAACCTAGGTCTTTGTGAATGCCTTTGTTTTCTGCATACCTTTGGCTCCAGAAAATATAGCTGTGTCCCACAATCCACACTCTAAGCATCTTGAAGGGAGGTCTGGATGCACTCAGATGGTTTCTGTAAATGAAATGGCAGTTTGAAAGGTAAGATTTTTCTAAAATGGTGGCTAAGATGCAGTTTTGAAAAAAGACAAGAAATCATTGGTTGTTTGACAACCTTCTACACTGAAAGGTAGAGTGCATGTTTCTGTTTTTTAAACGCATGATTCTTATTGGTTAACAAAAAGTGTGTGAAAGGAACATTACATATGATAAGCTGATATGTTGAAAAGTCAAGCACACTTGCTGTTTTGATTAGCAACATTGTGTGCTGAACTTGTGACCTGTGTGCCCAGTTCAGTGTTCCATGACCTGTTGCTATGGTAACAGGCAGAAGGCAGAATGGGGGTAGGGTTCAAATGTATGTCTTTTGGAAAGGGTTGAAATGTTTAACCAATAGAAATGTGTGTTTGCTTTTGAATTTATGTGGGAAGGAATGTGATTTGATGTTTACATGTATATGTGTGGAAAATGAGAGGGAAACTTTGCCATTCTTTGGTTTTGCTGACAGGTGCACAGTGCAGAGATTCTGTATAAGAAAATATGGTGTGGGACTGATATCTGGTGTGTGACTGATATACTTCTTAATCTACAAAACAACTTGAAAGGTGAGTTATTTAATTGTGAGGGGATGTATGTAGACTATTTTGATTTTAATCAGACTAATGTATTTCTCCTTCAAAAGTGTAGGGAGTACTTATTTTTGTCTACAATCTTATTGACAGTGTGTGTGCATGTAGAAACCATTCTGTGATAAGCATTTGTGTTTTTCATGTGTTGTTTTTATATTTTGGTACAATTAGAAATCAGTCATTGTTTATAAGTTTGCAAAATGAGTCATGTTTGAACACTAAAATGTAGTACTCGTAGATTAAGAAATGTGTTTCAGTAAACTCCTAGGGATAGTGTTGTTTGTCTAGAATCACACTGTGAGTCTGTGTGCATTTGGGATCCACTGTGAGAGAAGCATTTAGTAACATCATGTATTTTCTGACAGATAACTGTGTAATGTAGATTGTGTACAGTACTCTTACGCCTTCTACACTACTGAATGAGTTTTGGTAAACTCCTATGATAGTGTTGCTTGCCTAAAATCACACTGTGAGTCTGTGTGCATTTGGGTAAGGATTGTGAGACAAGGATTTGTTAATATTGTGTATTTGCTGACAGATAACTGTTTTAAAACCTGTCATGTTGTCAAGTTTTAGTAGCATTAGAAGCCAGTCTTTGCTTATGCTTTGATTAAATGAGTCAGGCATTGACACTAAAGTGGAGTCCTGAAATATGTAGATTTTGTGCAGTCCCCTTACCCCTTCCATAGTAGTGAATGAGTTTTGGTAAACTCCTAGGGATAGTGTTGCTTGTATAGAATCACACTGTGAGTCTGTGTGCATTTGGGAACTACTGTGAGAGAAGCATTTGGGAACATCATGTATTTGCTGACAGATAACTGTTTTAAAACCTGCCATGTTGTCAAGTTTTAGTAGCATTAGAAGCCAGTCTTTGCTTATGCTTTGATAAAATGAGTTAGGCTTTGACACTAAACTGGAGTCGTGAAATATGTAGATTGTGTGCAGTCCCTTTACTCTTTGCACAGTAGTGAATGAGTTTTGGTAAACTCCTAGGGATAGTGTTGCTTGTCTAGAATCACACTGTGAGTCTGTGTGCATTTGGGAACCACTGTGAGAGAAGCATTTGGGAACATCATGTATTTGCTGACAGATAACTGTTTTAAAACCTGTCATGTTGTCAAGTTTTAGTAGCATTAGAAGCCAGTCATTGCTTATGCATTGATTAAATGAGACAGGCATTGACAGTAAAGTGTAGTACTGAAATATGTAGGTTGTGTACAGTACCCTTACCCCTTACACAGTAGTGAATGAGTTTTGGTAAACTCCTAGAGATAGTGTTGCTCGTCTAGAATCACACTGTGAGTCTGTGTGCATTTGGGAACCACTGTGAGAGAGGCATTTGGGTACTTCATATGTTTGAATATGCATAACTGCTTTAAAACTTTCCTGTTCTCAAGTTTTGTTAGAATTAGAAGGCAGTTATTGCTTATGTAATCACCCAGGAAGTGTCCTTGCAATACTGTAAACATTCAGTTAATATTCAAGTAGTTACTAAGTGAGGCAGGCCTTAGCACATGCATTGATTCAAATGCTTATCCACTATGCATGCAGTCCTCTAACCATCTACACAGTTCTCTTTCACACCTTTAATTCCACAGTCAGTATTCATAAACTTCAAGCAAACACTCTGTTACTCCCCATGTACTCCTCTAGTGACCCATTCAGTAGCATATACTAAACCATTCACTTTGCCAAAACCCAAACACTTATAAATTCACTCAGGCACTCTCTTTTTAGTACTCTTATCATTCAGTCAGTATCGAAGTGCTCATGCAGCGAGCCAGGCCTTACAACATGGACTGCTTGAAACCCCTATGCAGTATGCATACAGGCCTCTAGTCACCTACACATTTGTCTTTCACTTCTTTAATTAACTAGTCAGTTTCTATATACTTCAATAAACATCTTGTCACTCATCTTGCACTCATCCAGTGACTGATCCAGTACCATGTACTAATCTTTTTACTGTGCCAAAACTGAAAAACTTAACAGTTTTAGCCAGGCACTCTTCTAGGAGTTGTCTAATGATTCAGTCAGTTTCCAGGTACTCATGTAGTGAACCATGCATTACCACATAGAGGGCTACAAATGTCTATGCAGTATGCATGCAGTCTTTTAACATACTATACACTTGTCCTTAACAGCTTCAATTCCCCAGTCAGTATCCATGTACTTTCAGCAAATATCCTGTCACTCCCCTTGCAGTGTTCCAGTGACTTATTCAGCACCATGTAGTAATGCATTCACTGCGCCAAAACTGAAACACTTGTAAATTCACCCAGGTACGCTTCTTGTCTAATCATTCAGTCTGTACCTAAGTACTAATGGAGTGAGGTAGGCCTTAGCACATGGATTGATTCAAATGTGTTTCCAGTATGCATGGAGGCCTGTAAGTACCAACACAATTGCCTTTGAGACGTTCAATTTCTCTGTCATTATCTATAAACTGCAATAAACCCTCTGTCACTTTAATTGCACACCTCCACTGACTCATTTGGCAGTAAGTACTAACCTATTCACTGCACTAGAATCCAAAATCTTAAAAAGATTCACCGAGTCACTTTTTTTTGTAGTACTCTAATGATTCAGTAAGTAGTCAGGTAGTTTTGCAGTGATCCAAGTGTTACTCTATGGACTGTTTCAAACGTCTATCCATTATGAATGTAGGTCTCTAGCCACCTACATACTTGTCTTTCACACCTTCAATATCCCAGACAGTATTCATACAGTTCCTGCAAATACTCTCTCACTCTCCTTATACTACTCCAGTGACCCATTCAGCACCATGTACTAATCCATTCACTTCACTGAAAGGCAACCACTTATAAATTCACCCAGGTAGTCTCCTTGCAGTCAGTATCCAAGTACTCATGCAGTGAGCCCGCCCTTAGCACATGAATTGCTTAAAACGTCTATCCAGTATGCATGCAGTCTTCTAAACACCTACACACTTGTCTTTCACATCTTTAATTCCCCACTCAGTATACATATAGTGCAGCAAACATCCAATCACTCCCCTTGTACTCCTCCAGTGACCCATTCAGCACCATGTACTAATCCATTCAGTGCGCCAAAACCCAAAGACTTATAAATTCACCCAGGCACTCTCTTTGCAGTACTATAATCATTCAGTCAGTACCCAAGTACTCATGCAGTGAGACAGGCCTTAGTACATGAATTGCTTCAAATGCCTATCCACTATGCATGCAGTCCTCTAACCGCCTACATACTTGTGTTTTACACCTTCAATTCCCTAGTCAGTATTCATACACTTCTAGCAATTACTCTGTCACTCCTCTTGGAGTCCTCTAGTGACCCATTCAGCACCATGGAGTAATCCATTCACTGTGCCAAAACCCGAACACTTATAAACTCACCCAGGCATTCTTCTTGCAGTACTCCAATCATTTAATCAGTATCCAAATAGTATTGGAGTGAGACAGGCCTTAACATAGGAATGGATTGAAACATGTGTCCAGTATGCATGTAGGTCTCTAATCACCTTCACACTTGTCTTTCACACCATCAATAATCATGTCATTATTCATATACTTCTAAGAAATACCCTGTCACACACCTAGTTTGTTTCCTAATAGTATTGTAATCATTCAGTCAGTTAGCATGTACTCTTTTAGTGAGGTAGGCTTTAGGGCATAAACTGTTTCAAAGTAGTTTGCACTATGCTGGTAGTGTTTTAACCATCGTCACACTTGTGCTTCATGGCTATAGTTTCTTAGTCAGTTTTTATATAAAATGTGTTTTTACAGTAATAGAATAGTATGAATTTGAAAGTTATTAATATACTTTTATTTGTGGTTCTTTTTTACAGATACTGTTTTTATGTTAAAATAGAGAAATCATGCCTGAAAAAAAAAGAAAAACAAAAGAACAGAGACGGGAGAATTACTTGAAGAAAAGTCAACCACAAGTATTGAATGTACAAGATAATGTGGCTAAAAAGAAAAAATCTTCTGGAAAGATCACAAAGCAATTTATTAAAAATGTTTGTAGGAGGAAACAGAATGTACAGAACGCTGAATCCACTGTGAATGTTTCAACTAGAAAAAAAAATCAAAATAAGAGGAAAAGCAAAAAAACTAATATTCAGTCAAAGGAGGCAAACTGTGCTAAAAGAAGGCAAAATCAGTATAAGGAATTACGAAAAAAATATTTTACGAGAGAGTAGTACATAATTTGCTGAAAGATGTGAAGAAATATAAAAAGAGAGCTCTGTTTTATAAGAAGAAGAGGCATACTGAAAACATTGTTGAAAAGGCTTTAGAAGTAAAAAGGAAACTATTCATTTTAGTATTAAACAAGAATTCGATCACTAGATAAACCAATCAATTTAATGAAGGCCAAAAGTAGGAGGAAAAGAGTAATTAATAGAAAAAAAGTTTGTGATATTTTTTTGGGAGAATGGAAGCACAGTTCCAGTTCAGAGCCTTTCTTTAATGAAGAGAGGTATTTACAGAGCAAAAAATTACTGTTTGCAGTTGACACCAGTGGTAGAGGTTACGAAATTAGAGATGGTTGTCCAATTGAGAAAGAGAAATTGGTTGAAAGAAATGCAGAAGAAGTGTTAGCTGATGAAGTTCTAGGGAGACGTCCTAAACACTCTGTGTATACATGGGATTGCAGTAGTATTTGTAGTGTACGACAGGAATCTATTGATAAATTATGTAGTTTTTTACGAGCTTATACTAAAAAAAGTGTTAAACAAAAGATTAAGGTGTTTCAAGGACTAGACGCTTGCAGAGTGAGAAAAAATACTGGTTTGCAAGGTCATTCTCTGGCTTGTCTTTCTAGGAAAGTTTGTGAAAGTGTTTTTCACCATTTCAGGATGCTGGCAGTACATCATACTCAAATGCGGAACTTAGTGAGAAGATTGTATTATGCGAAAAGTCCAGCACTAAAGTTAAATGAGTTGAACAGTGCTCTTTTACGTGGCTCAGTATCAGATGTGAAGACAGTTTGTGAGGATATTGAGTTTTGTTACTTTGGTCCTCAGCAAGAGAGTGGAGAAACTGTGACATTAGTAGAAGAAAATGTTGAAGACAATGTAGAACCTGTGATTACAAAAAGTTTTGAGGATGAAATCACAAAGTGTAAGGTAATTTTAGGTGAAAGACCAAATGTTTCTTGTATTTGTTGTCGGCGAACTCACTAAAAAAATCAGACTAGGGGTGTCAATCTGTATTTAAAAGGTGAAATAGAAGAAAATGATAAGTGGATGGAATTTGCAACTTATTTGCATTGTTTTGATTTGGGATCTGAGCAGCGTATTTGCAAATATTGTTATAACAGATTGTATAAGAATAAAATGCCTGCTAGAGCAGTTCATAATATTCTAGAGTTGGTTGCTATTCCTCCAGAGCTGATGGATTTAAATAAGTATGAGTCTATTCTCATTCAATGTGTTCACTTGTTTCAGGCTATTTTTCGTATGGAGCCTAAAACAGGTAAATTACCTCCATCATAGTTGCAAGGAGGATTGAAAGGAAGAGTTGTGTATTTACCGTTAGACTTAAGGAAAAATATTGAAACTATTGGTGTAGACCATGCAGAAAATTAGCCACTAGTCATTCTAGTTAATGGTGTTCCTACTAAGAATAAGAAAATCTGGCAAGAGTTAGTGGATGTTAGAAAAGTGCAAAAGGCATCATTGTATCTGTTAAAAAATAATGAGTACTATAGAAATGGGCTTGTGGGAGAAGAAGAAATAGATTTAGCAGAAGATACTGAAACATTAAGTGGACAAATTGAACAACTGGACATGTCCAGATGTGAAGAAATCTATGAACATTACAGTGTACATCCACTTCATTATAAAGAGGTGATTGGGAATACGATTGAGTTGTTCCAAATGAAAAAAGCAACAGGAAGTCCCATGAGTGTATGGGAAGAGAGTTTGGAAGCTCGTTGTTTCGCGCAGTTGTTTCCAACAGGAAAAGGTGGACGATATGATGAACGTCCTGTGCAGATTCCTGCATCTGAATATCGGACCACAAGATTATATGCAGAAGATCCAAAATTTCGACAATGTATCCCTTATATGTTTCATCTTCTGTTTGAAAGTGACTTGTCTGGACTTTCATATGCAGTAAATCACATTTTAAAAACTGGTATGCATCTGCAAAATGTAACTGCTAAAGATTTTATGAAAGTGCATCAGAGAGATGATCATTTAGAATCTCAGTTGATTAATCTGATGGCATGTCAGCGAGGGACTAATGAATATTGGTACCGTCGTCATGGAGAACTGAAATGTATGCTACGTAACTTGGGAACTCCTACATAGTTTGTTACACTAAGCTGTGCTGAGTATGCTTGGGATGATTTACTTGAATTTCGAGGCAAATTGCAATATAAAAAATATTGAATACAAGACACCTGGAGAATTGTGCTCATTGGATCCTGTTAATGTATGCAGATATTTCAATCATAGATTTGAAGCTATGATGTCTTTCATCTGCAATAAAAAGAATCCTCCTCTTGGAGAAGTTGTGGATTTCTTTTGGAGAAAGGAGTATCAAGCAAGAGGTGCTCCTCATATACATATGTTGTTATGGATCAAGGACGCCCACAAATTTGAAACAGATTCAGATGAAACTGTTTTGTCTTTCATTGAAGATTATGCCACATGTGCTGTACCCAATAGCAAAGAATATAAAAACTTAAAACAACAAGTCTTACGATTCCAAAGCCATCATTGTGGAATATACTGTCGACGAAAGTACAAGTCAAAGGATAAGTTCTATACCAAATGTCGCTTTGGATTTCCACGTCCTGTATTATCCAAAGGAAGAGTGAACAGTTTTATGTCAGCTGTGCGATATACTATCACAAGAAAGTCTCTGAAAAATACCTACAACTTAAAAAGAAGTGAAGAATCAAAATACATAAATGACTACAATCCAGTTATTTTATCCATGTGGAATGCTAACATGGATATTCAGTATGTTGCGGACAATTCCATTGCTGTCGCTCGGTATGTAACGTCCTACATTACTAAATCAGAAAAGACGGAATTGAAAGAAGTGTGGGAAGAGATTTCTCACGAAAAGACTCTAAGTAAGAAATTATACAGTTTCAGTTTGAAGATGTTATCGCATCGAGAAATTGGAGCATATGAATGCTCAGATCGGTTATCATCTGCAAGTCTATACTCCAAAAATAGAAGAATCATTTGGGTGAGTCTAGGTCTTGCGGGAATGCGAAATCGGGTACTGAAATCTGTTCAAGAAATTGAATATTTAGCAGAAAAAGAACCAGAAAGTACAGATATTTTGAAAACGAATATGTTGGACACATATTACCTGAACAGAAGTCATCATATTGAGAGAATGTGTCTCTATGAAGTGCTGCAAAACTACACTTTTAAACAGAATACTACAGAGAACATCAATGATGGAAAATATGCAGTTATTGGTTCTGAAGGATGTCTGGTGAAACAGAGGAAAGGACATTTAATTAATCACAGGAAACTGAGTTACGAGACTGCTGATAAAAGGGAATTTTACTATTTAGCCCTTTTGCAAATGTTCAAACTATGGCGTTCAGAACTGGAATCACTTGGAGAATTTCAGAGCTATGAAGCTTCATTTAATGCTTGTAAAGATAGCATACAATGCAGTGCTTTTGCAAATTATGTGAAAATGTTGAATGATGAAATTGATCAAGAAGCTACAATTGCTGCTGAGATTGCTAGAGACAGTTCTCAAGACAGTCAAAGTTCTGCTGCACTGAGTCAAGCTCAAGAAGATGTAGTACAGTTAGGAAACTTGGAAGAACAACTAAATGTTGAACAGAAACAAATATATCAACAAGTGAAAGAGCAGATTGACCATGGATTACTTCATGAAAAGAAATGGTGCTCATGTACATCATTTCAACCTATCCGAATGTATGTGAGTGGTCAAGCTGGAACAGGAAAAAGTTTCTTAATTAAAGTAATTACAAGTTATCTGCAAAAAACAACTGAGTCGCATTTGTCTTGTGTTGTCACTGCTCCAACTGGGTTGGCAGCACATAACATTAAAGGAATTACTTTACATCGTTTACTAATGCTACCAGTAGAGTATGAGAACAAATTGGAATACCACAAGCTATCTGGAGAAGCTTGTTGTGAAGTTTCAAGAGTTTCGAAGAAAATGAAACTTCTGATTATTGATGAGGGGAGCATGGTCTCTAACTTGGTGCTTACCTTTGTGCATTTAAGAATGTAACAAATTCTTAAAACAGAGTATGACGTGTTATTTGGAGGAAAACACGTCATAGTTTTTGGAGATCTATTGCAACTTACTCCGGTAAAAGGACAACCTGTATTTAAAACACTTCCACATGAACATATCAGAAAGTTTCTTGGTAGTGTTGGTAATGTGAAAATTTGGACTAATTTTGAATACAAAGAACTGACAACAAATATGCGACAGGCAAATGATGCTGAATATGGAAGTATTCTTCAAGATATAATAATTGGAATTCTTACAAAACATGGCAAACAAGCTTTGGAAAGTCGATTACTTTGCAATGTCTTTCCAAATGAAAATGTACTTCCTGCAAAAGTGTACATGAAAATTGCTGAAAATAAATCAGCGATCTGTTTAATGCCAACACTGCGAGAGTGTTCCATATTCAACAAAGAACTATTGAAACTGGAAAACTACGAAATTATAAAAATGGAAGCAATCGATAAAATAGAGCATGAAGGAATTACTATTATTTTGACGGGAAAGTTGATAATAAAACTGGATTCTTTAGAAAAAAAAATATCTAAAACAGCTGGTTTAGAAAAGATACTGTATGCGTGTGTAAACTGTCGGGTAGTTTTAAGGCGAAATTTGGATGTAGAAAAAGGGTTAGTTAATGGCGCAATGGGTAAAGTGGTAGATTTTGTTAATTATCAGAACAAAGAAGGAATTGAATTTTTAAAAATTAAATTTGATCAGATTGAAGAAGTTAAAGATATTGGTCGTTGTTCAGTTCGTTTTTTGCTTGTTAAAGATTTATATGTCCGTAGGAAACAATTTCCATTTTCTCTGGCATATGCAGTGACTATTCATAAATCTCAAGGATTAAGTGTAGACAGTGCATTGGTGAACATTGGATCTACTGTATTTAAAGAGGGTACGGCATATGTTGCTTTGTCGCGAGTCAGAACATTATCTGGTTTGTTTTTGATTGATTTTGATGAGACAAAGGTTACTGCAGATGCAAACTGTGTGAAAGAGTATAATAGGTTAAGAAGAGTATATGCTCCAAATTTAGGTCAATATCCTGTATTTGAAAAGCGTGTGGTTGGTCGAAAAAGAAGGTTTGACAGTATCTGTTCTGAAGGTGTTGAGAAGGGAATAGCACAAGATAATGTTGTGATTGCAATTAAAAAGAAATTGGACACTGTTGAAGAGGTTGTTGGTTATCAGTATGAAAATAGTTCAGGTGTCAACTGCTATGCTAATGTAGTGGTCAATGTTGTTTTTTATCTTGAAGGTTTGCAAGAACAAATTATGCAGAATCGGCAACAAAGATTTTGTTCTCTGTTGCATTCTGTTTTTGAAAAATTGACAAAAGACACAAGTAAAATACAATCTGTTTCAGATGTTCTTAATCTTTTGGATATGTGTTCTGGTTCTACACAATTTTCACAAAATATCCAACAAGATGCTCAGGAATTTTTAATGTATATGCTTACCATTTTTGAAAATGAAGGTGTAGAAATAGAAAATATTTTTGGCCTTTCTTACAAATGGGAACATTATTGTGAAAATTGCATGTATACATGTAGCTCCAATGTAGACACTGAGAGATTTCTCTATTTAACATTACCAGACTGTAAATCAGTGTCTTTCAATAAATTGGTTAAAGGTGCAAATCAAAACATGGAGTGTAGCCAATGTAAATCAGAAATGTTATCCACATTATTTTTAACAAAATATTGCAAATACATAATTTTAATGATGCAACGTTGTACAGCTGACGGAAGAAAATTGGATACTTTAATTAAGCAATTTGTAGCAGCACAATTATCAATATCAGGAAGGACTTTTGTAGCAATTGCTATAATTTTCCATGATGGTCCTTCCACCAAATCTGGACATTACACTGCCTATCTAAAATGTGACAAAGGCTGGACACTTTTTAATGATGCCCAGTTGGTTTTCAAACAACGTTTTCCTAGTGAATTACCAAATTACTACCTAATATTTTTAAAGCCAAAGTTTTAGGAAGATAATTCACTCTCTGAGAAATTTATTATGATAATTTAATAGGATTACCATTGGACAATTTAGATTAAAAAGGAGTGCAAAAATACCATTTGGCCTCAAGGAACGGTATAAGTTTGAATTATGGACTTTTTGGTGGTCATTGATTCGGTGAATATTTTAAAGCGGCAACATTTACAGTTTTTATAATTTAAACTTATATAATTTTGTTAGCCGTAAGCATTTCATATATGTGTGATTTGTATTTTCTGGCATTTTACTGAAAATAGCATGTTGGGTTTTTTTTAACAATCTTTCTGCTTGTTTTTTTTTTGCCCGCTGTTAAGTGATGAGTACGATTGAAATCACTATTTCAAGTGAAATTCAATATATTCTGAGAACAGCAAAAAAGGCAAACAAATGACTTTGTGGAAATTATACTGTGTTGTAAAAAATGCATTATTACATGTTATAACTATTTTTTTTTTCTTTCACAGAACCTAATTTTAAAATAAGTAATTTACATCAATTAGATTGCAAAGAAAATCTGAAAAAAATGTATACCATTTTTTATTTCTATTACTGTGAAGGTAAGTTTAACTAAGTATTAATATGCAGACTGGAGAGATCTGCAAGAAGCTACAAAGTTTAAACACGTTTTTAAAAACACTCTGTTTATACCTATGTAGTTTTGAAATCTGACCGTAATCAGATATCATGTGACCTGCAAAAAAAGAGATTTGAGGGGTTCATAATATTTCCCATTGTACCTATTGAAGGACCGCAATCATTTCAATCATTCTTCTTTGAACATCTTTGCAGACAAAACTCTGTGCTTACATTCTATCATTCGCAAGCAATTTTAAAAACAGAAATATGTCACTTTTTGTAACATAGTTATTGCGCAAGACACTCTTCCATATTTACAAAGAGAGGAAAAGGCACTCTGTGCACTTTTTATACTCCATGTAAATACAACCTCATCATACACACCACTTTGCGTTGAAAGGGTGTTCTATAAGTGTTGTTGTGCATGATTGCTCTGAATACTCATAGAACAAGACACATCTCTAGATTTATCAGAAATCATAAATCTCGATATGTGTGTGAATGCTGCACCATTCTAAAATTGGTATAGGAAAGCACAACAAGGAGAAATGTTTTCATTTCTCCACATTTTTATATCTTCAATGCATGCTAAAATGTTCAGCATACATTGAAGGAGAAAAATGTGTTTTCTCATTGTTTTTGTGCAGGAAGGTGTGTCTTCCTGCACAAAAACAAACAGCACATGACACAGATATCCTTGCACTATGGTGCAAGGGTGCCTGTGTCACCACATGGCTGCAGTTTAAGCAGCCGTGCAGAGAGAAGCATAGATTTGCAACATATTTATGTACATATGTTGCATCCCTGTGCTTCGGAAGTACTACAACACACTGCAGTTAAAGAGGTTACTGTGTGATGCTGCAGCACTTCCTCATAGTTCTGCACTTATACATTCACCATATGCTACTAATGCATTCATTCAGTCAATTACGTACTACACATACATTCATCTAAACTTTCACACACTAACAAAGAAATATAGCTCTTTTTTTAAACCAGGAAAGTTAGTTCTTACAAGAACTTTTTTTTTTCTTCTTTCTTCTTTTATATTTTTTTGGGGAGTTTTCTGAACAATTTTTAAATTGTTTTGGTTTTTCTGGAAAAAAAAGGAAAAAACAGAACAGGAGGAAAAAAACAATGAACTTCAGGGAAAAAAAAAAAAACTAGCAATGGTGACTTTCTTGCCTACGGCAGATCAGATCGATAGACTGCTCTCCGTAGCGTAATGTCGCATTGCATTTAGTGCAGAGCACTTTCAAAAATTGGAATTGTGGACGGATGTCCAAATATTGTGCTGAAGGATGCACTCTTGAAGTGCTCGGCTGCGATGAGTCGGAAGGAGCAGGAGCGACTCTCATCCTTCAGCATTCCTCCCGAGCAAGATTTACCAGATGAAGGGTCCTCAGGTGCATCATCATACTCGCCGTTCCGCAAGAATACTTCTTGATTGGATCCTCATGAGACAGCACTTTCTGGCAGATCTTGCAAGTGACCAAGGTGGCATTTGTCTTTGTTTGCCCCTCTGGATAAGTAAAAAATTTCCACACCACAGATGAAAAACGTGGTGTGCGTGCTGGCTCTTCCACAAAATCATCCTCAGATGTATGAGGAGATGCAGAGATGCCTGCTGCCCTGAAGCCATTGTATGTTCTGAAAAAAAGTTTGAGCTAAGTAAAAACTTATTCAAAAAAAGCTTCTTCTCTGTAGAGATGCTCTTCCAAAGAAGGTCAAAGAAGAATGATTGAAATGGGTGGGGTCTTTCAATAGTTAGAACAGGAAGTGTAATGAACCAATCAAATGGGATCCGCGCACCCTGCGCTTACGCAGCACGCACCCAGCGCGCATCCACGAAATTGAATTTAAAAGGAATATAGGATTAGATGTATAAATATATTACTTTTAACAGTAGTTTAGAGTTTCTCTTCAATTAATATTCACATGAAATATATATATATATGTTTTTTTAAATGTTCAATATTTCGCAGGATCCGCGCACCCACCGTGTCATACACGCATGTGATGCATCGCAGAAGCGTGGAAGCGTCGCGTTATGTAATCGTACGTGTCGCGTATAGGCTTGGAGTCGTGTACTGGTCGCATTGGAATCGCGCATCAAACATATACCCAACGCATACCGTGCGCGGATGCTATCGCGTAGGGATCGAGAACGGTGCGCATAGGGTGCGCGGATCCCAAAAAAGTGAAAAAATACAAATAAAGAATCAAGTTTTGAAAATATAGTTTAAAAAATATTTGTAAAAATATAAAAAAATATTTTTAAAAACCCAATAAAAACAAATAATATGTTTTAATTTTTAAAAGAATTCATTGAAAAAATAAGTTGAAAAAATGGTGATAAAAAGTATTTAAAAAAAAGATAACTAATGAAATTGCCACACTGAAATTGAAAAATATAGAAATCAAATGAAAATCATTAAACGTGATATCTTTAGAGATAAGTTATAGATAGGAATTAGCATTTACAAAACCTTTGAAATTCACTGAAAAAACTATAGGTTTCATGCACTTTATAGTTAGGAATTGGCATTTAAAAAACCTTTGAAATTCACTGAGAAAAACATAGGTTTCAGGGGCGTTATAGTTGGGAATTGGCATTTTAAAAACCTTAGAAATTCACTGAAAAAACCATAGGTTTCAGGGGCGTTATAGTTAGCTGGACATTTCCCTCATACAAAACCCTAGAAATTCCCCCGTTATAGTTAGTTCAGCTAACTATAACTCGCGCCCCCGCAATGCACTGCTGATGACGTCACATATTGCATCACTCATGACATGGTCAGTGACATCACTGATGACATCACTGATGACATCTCAAATGACATCACTGATGACGTTATCCAGTGACTGTGTGTTTTTGTAAAGTTTAAATATGTTTAATATATATAGGAAAAGGCCTATGGAAGAATGAGTGGGTGTATAAGTGTGTGAATGGTTGATTTAGTAGGTGCGTGACTGACTCTATAAGTGAGTCATTAAACGTATGTTACTGCAGACTAGTGACTAAACTGTGTGAATGTCTGTATCTGTCTGTCTGTTGCTGTGTAAGCGGCTGTATGGTCTTCTGAATAGTTACATGAGTGTCTATATGGGTAATTGATTGGTTGTCTGAGTATCTGTATGGGTGTCTGAGTGTTTGTGTGGGTGGTCTGTTTGTGACTCTGTGCATTGATGTGTGAGTGGGTGATTCTATGGGTGCATGGCTTTAAGAGTGCATCTGTGATAGACTGTATGGTTAGGTGAGTGTATGTGTGGGTGTGTTAGTGATTGACTGTATATCTCAGTGTTACACGTGTGAGTAACTACATCTGTGACAGCCAGTATATATGTGTGTAAGAGTATATAAGTGTGTATATGTGAGAGTGTGTGATTGTGAGAGTGGCTGTATGGATGAGTGTGTGCTTGTATCAGTGATTGTATAAGAGCGTAAGAATGTGGTAGTATTTTTATGAGTAAGTGAACTTGTGTGAGTATAACTGGATAGATGAGTAAATGGGAGTGTGATTAATTATTTGCATGACTGAATAGGTGTGTGAGTACCTCTATGGATGATTGGTGGTGTGTGAGTGTCTATATAGGTGTATAAATGCATATGATAGTCCTGTACTGAGTGACTGTAAGTATGAGTGACTGTACAGGTGAGTGACTGGATGCGTGTGTAGACCTAAGAGTCAATGAGTGGGTATGTAGTTATTGTTATTGGAGTATCTTTGGTTTTGAGAATGTACGTCTGAAATTTTCATTGGGTATATCAAAGGGTGTGAGAAGATGCACTAATTTATCACATGGATGACGTCATCAGTGATGTCATCAGTGATGTCATTTGAGATGTCATCAGTGATGTCATCAGTGATGTCACTGACCAAGTCATGAGTGATGTAATATGGGACGTCATCAGCAGTGCATTACGGGGGCGCGAGTTATAGTTAGCTGAACTAACTATAACGGGGGAATTTCTAGGGTTTTGTACGAGGGAAATGTCCAGCTAACTATAACGCCCCTGAAACCTATGTTTTTTTCAGTGAATATATATATATATATATATATTACCTATTGGCAGTCGCCAGTAGGAAGTTATAGTAAGGATCTAGTTTGCACAGAAGAGCGTTTATTCATTTGCCAACAACCTTGGTGTTGTTTGCCCAATCCTCACGAAAGTTTGAAAACTAAAACACAAGTCTCTTCAACTGCTGTCTTTAAAGTTTTGGGGTGATCGGTCAAGCGGGGCCGGAGAAATGGGGGTCCTAAAATGCTTTTTCTCCATGTTAATTTCCATAGGAATCTTTAGATACAGCTACAGCCCGAACTGCTGAACGGAATTACACCAAATTCGGCAAAAATGTAGCTCTTGGTCCAGAAAGCACTCTTTTTGTTAAATGTTCTAAATCTGTTCGGTAGTTGCTGAGAAATTTAAAGATTTCTGAGATATGCAACTGTGGCGTGGTGAATCGGCAACCTCTCTTGATCTCATGCCTGAGATCTGATTGGCTGCCAACATTTCAAACCAGGAAGTGTTGGCAGCCATCTTATGACTCGGTTTAGCCGAGTCACAAGAAAAGGGATTTAAAAAAAAGATAATGGGCAAAGTAGAAATACCCTGCCTCTTATGCCTCTTGGGGTGGGTCCTAAAGGGACCCCAGGGCCAAAAAAATATATATTTTTAAACTTTTCGGCGTGAGTAGCATTGGATTTGCAATTCTGGTCAAAAATGAAAAAAAAACTAAGCACGGGGTTTCTCGATTCATTTGATTTAGGCTCCTGGGTGGGACAGGCCCCAAAGGCACTTAAAAATATTGATGGGGGCCCAGAGCCCGGGTACCGCCACATCCCTGGGGCTAAAGACAAAGGAAATATGGGGTTTGCCATGCAATCCCCCTGCAGCCCCAGGGACCACCACCTCCCTGGGTCTATATTCAAAAATAATAAGTGAGGGGGCTCCAGCCCTATCAGGCAGCCCAGGGACTGCCACCTCCCTGGGGCTAACTCACCCAAATGCAGGGGGGGCTCGCAGCCCCCCTGCTGCCCCAGGGACTGCCACCTCCCCTGGGCTATATTAAAAAATAATGTGTGGGGGGCTCTGGTCCCCCCACGCAGCCCCGGGGACCACCACCTCCCCAAGGCAACCCTATGTTTTACATACAGGGGCTGCATGGCTCCCACAGCCACAGGGCCACCACCTCCTCAAGGTTTAATAATGTTGGATGGGGCCACACAGCCCCCTTCATGGAGCTGTAGATGGCCCTGGGGATCGCCACGCCCGAGGGCTGGCTCCAGCAATGTCTTGGGGAGCCCATCCCCGGGAAATAGCAGCATGATATGGCTTGGAGGGAGCAGTGCTCCCGCCAAGCCATAACAAAGACTGCTCTGCTTCATGGACGCAAGAGGATTAAAAAGGTTCTTGTTTCCATGAAGTGGAGCAGAATTGCAGAACTGTCAGCAGCTTCCTCTATCCAAAAGCAAAGCCGGCTCCCGCAGGAGGTGGGTAGCTGGCGGGGACCGCGGGGGACTTCAGGTTCCCCCGTGGTCCCCAACAATGTGTCCTTGCCCCAGGGGTTGGGGTCCTCGGGGCAATATCGAAAAAGATGAAGGCCTGGCCATGGAGGATGTATCCCCTGGTCTGAAATAGGCCTTAGGACTGGGCCGCTTGTTACCTCCAGTAGGTCCCAAAGAGCGGGAGTGTTGAGAGGACTTATAGGCCACGCCCCCTTTCTCCACCACTCTGCAAACACACCTCCTGGTGTGCTTCTGGTTGGGGAATGAATTCTACTATACTCCTGAGGGCCTCAGGACTAAAGTGGATTACTTCCCCCAACCAGTTGTGCATCAAGACAAGAGGCACATTTGCAGAGTGTTGGAGAAAGGGGGCATGGCCTCTGACAACCTCTCAGCAATCCAGCTGTATGGGTGTTGCTTGAGGTGGTAGGAGGGGGAGTTGGCCCCATGGACCCTCAAGAGCCAAGGGGACTTCATCCTCCAGCTAGTAGTGCGCCAGGAGGTGCGTTTGCAGAGTGGTGGAGAAAGGGGTCATGGCGTCCGACAACCTCTATGCAATCCTGCAGTGTGGGACTTACTGGAGGTAACAGGAGGGTGAGTTGGCTCCAAGGTAGTCTTTGAGGGCCAACTACCCCTCCTGTTACCTCCAGTAAGTTCCACACAGCAGGATTGCTAAAGGTCTTTGGAGGCCATGTGTTACAAATGAATGAAAGCTAGGTAGTCCAAGGATGTGGTTCAAGATCTCAGCTTTATTCTTTAAGCAGGATCCACAACAAGTTCATGCTATGCCTCAATCAATGTCTAGCAATGCCCCACCAGGAGCAGCCTCCCTGCTGCTCAGCCCATCTCACCAACTGATCTTTGCTTCCACTCAAACACACTCAACATTCCGATGACATCACACAGACTGAGCAGCAAGGCAAGGACAGCAACAGAGAGGATGCATCATTTACTTCCTAGATTATAACACATCCCCCCCCTCATCAAATTTGTGAAAATAGGAACATGCAAGAACAATGTACTTTCATGCAATTCGTGAAGATAGGAAAATGCAAGAACAATGTACTTTCATGCAATTCGTGAAGATAGGAAAATGCAAGAACATGTACTTACATGCAATTTGTGAAAATAGGAACATGCAAGAACAATGTACTTTCTTGCAACAAGACTAAATAAATAGATTGTGCGATGATAGAAAGACACACAAACCCAAAAACCAATGAGCTTCAAGTATAACACGAAGCTTCAGAATATAACCCTGGGAGGGGTAATCTTGCAACCCCTGACAGGAAAATCAAGATGATAAAAAGATAATAAGTTTCCACACGTGCGCATCCGTTACCCACAGACCGAACACTTAACACAAGGTAACCCATTCAAGGGTACCACCAGACATATAAGTCTGAGAAGCCTCCAAATAAGGATCTTCTTGCGTGCGCACCCATAACGCACAGACTGACACCTCACACAAGGTAACCACCAACTCATGGGTAAAACCAGACAGGTAAGTCTAAGAAGCCTCAAAACAAAGAGCCTTCTTGCGTGCGCACCCATAACGCACAGACCAACACCTCACACGAGGTAACCACCACTCAATGGTAAACCAGACAAGTAAGTCTGAGAAGCCTCAAAATAAAGAGCCTTCTAACGAGCGTACTCGTAACACACAGACCAACACCTCACACGAGGTAACCACTAACTCAATGGTAAACCAGACAAGTAAGTCTGAGAAGCCTCAAAATAAAGAGCCTTCTAACGTGCGTACTCGTGACACACAGACCAACACCTCACACGAGGTAACCACCAACACAATGATAACACCAGACAGGTAAGTCTGAGAAGCCTCAAATTAAAGAGCCTTCTAACGTGCGTGCACTTGACACACAGACCAACACCTCACACGAGGTAACCACCAACACGATGATAACACCAGACAGGTAAGTCTGAGAAGCCTCAAATTAAAGAGCCTTCTAACGTGCGTACACTTGACACACAGACCAACACCTCACACGAGGTAACCACCAACACAATGATAACACCAGATAGGTAAGTCTGAGAAGCCTCAAATTAAAGAGCCTTCTAACGTGCGTACACTTGACACACAGGCCAACACCTCACACGAGGTAAAGTTTAATTAAGCACACACTATACTCTCTTTCTCCCTCTTATCCATACAAACACACAAAACGGACAACCCTCATAACCACCAGCTCACAGGACCGGGAACACCAAAACACCTCCCCTACAACACCCATATACGCACTACAGTGCAGTAACACTTGGACTTAAAAGGTAACACAAACACCCTCCTCTTCTGCAAAAACCCAGGACTTAGAACATACGTAATCCTTAACTTGAACACACCTAACACCATATACTGGTGATGACATACACCAGAGAACCTTCACTCATCACACCAAATATTCTTAAAAGAACATAGTAAAATCTCATAAGCGTGGAAAACCAAAACGAAAGTATATGTATGGCGTAAAACATCAAGCAAGACATAGACTTTACATATGAGAAATTTAACCAAACAGTCAACGTGACCGGTGAGCGAACTCTCACCCGAGGCTCACAGGTGCAAAGGGAACCTTCCATCCGACTTTGCCTCTCTCTTGGTAACCGTGGAACAAACACCCGAGGCACACAGGTGCCTTCAGACAGCAAATCCAAAGGAACTCCTCCAAGTGACTTCTGCGTTCCCTTTGGAACTTGTGGAAAATCGCTGCAAGTCAAAACAAAAGGAAATCTTCCATGCCACTCCGCGTCTTGCACAATCGCCGCTCCTTGAAAGTGAATCTTGTATGCGACTCTGCGTTGCCCCTAGTAACCACAGAAAAATCTCCGCTCCTCCAATAGAGCCCTGAATGTAAAATGGTGGCACGTACATGACAGCGCGTCGGGTGGCTCCCGGCACGTTGTCGCATGCAGGCTATGGAACAGGCATCAACAGCGCTCGTCGAAGAGGATCCATGGCAACCCCAGCGCTCACTAAGAAACAGGTACTACTGCGCGCGCTGTTTAGGGCACGAGCGTCGTTTTCAAATTTAATGCCACAGCCAACAGACGCTTTAAATTAAGATTAAGATATTGTAGAAATACCTCCTCTCTTCAGTCACGATCCAAGTACACTAGTAAATCCAACCCTCCTTCGTTCAGACACACGCCGGTTCGTTGTATAAATACAACATTGCTCCGTTCAGTCACACGCCGAACACTAGTAATTCAAGATTCCTCCAATTCGACACACCCCAGTTGTCCTGGTACTCTGTAGGACAGCAACTTGAACAGCTCTCCAAACCTTGATGTGACATGAACACCGAGACTTGCATCCATTAGTTCCGAATGTGCTTCGAGGCATCTCATGTCAGCAAGTAGCAGAAAGCCGAGAATTCGTCATCCTCTGCATCATAATTTGGTATCACATTAGGTAGAAGAGTCCGTTTTGCACCTCACAGCAGACCAATTTAGACAGGCAAACAGAAACTGGCACAATCACGTCGTGGGCGACCGTTGACAGGGTCACTGGTGGGGCATTAGGGATGCCAGGTTTCTCCAAATCCAGATGATTCACTTACAGAAATTGATTTCTTCACTTTTAAAAGTCCAATGAGCACGCAGGTTCTTATAACTCGTCGCCAGTGTTACAAATGAATGAAAGCTAGGTAGTCCAAGGATGTGGTTCAAGATCTCAGCTTTATTCTTTAAACAGGATCCACAACAAGTTCATGCTAGGCCTCAATCAATGTCCAGCAATGCCCCACCAGGAGCAGCCTCCCTGCTGCTCAGCCCATCTCACCAACTGATCTTTGCTTCCACTCAAACACACTCAACATTCCGATGACATCACACAGACTGAGCAGCAAGGCAAGGACAGCAACAGAGAGGATGCATCATTTACTTCCTAGATTATAACACCATGCCTCCTTCCTCCACCTCTCTGCAAATGCCGCTCTGCTTGCGGTGGACTACTGGTTGGGGAATGAAGTCCACTTTACTCCTGAGGGACCTTAGGGGCCCAGAAGCCTTCCTGCTACCTCCTGTAAGTCCTACACAGTGGGATTCCTGATAGCTGGTCGGAGGCCCAGCCCCCTTTCTCCACCACTCTGCAAACATGATTACAAGTTAAAAAGCCATAGGAATTCACTGAAAATCAATAGGTTAGAGGGATGTTTTAGTTAGGAATTAGCTTTAAAAAACCTTAAAAATTCACTGAAAAAAACAATGTTACAGGGACGTTATAATTAGCAAATAGAATTAAACCTTAGAAATTTACTGAAAAAAACAAAGGTTACAGGGATGTTACAATTAGAGAATAGAATTTAAACAAAACCTTAGAAATTCATTGAAAAAAAACAAAGGTTACATTGACATTATAGTTAGTCTCATGTTTCACTTGTGCAAAACCAGAGAAATTCAGCAGGTATAGTTAGCTGAGCGAACTATAACTTGTGCCCCCGCAATGCACTGCTTATGAGCTCACAAATTAAATCACTCATGACATGGTCAGTGATATCACTGATGAGATCACTGATGACATCTCAAATGACATCACTGATGACATCACCCACAGAATCTCTGATGCACCCACTCACACCCCAATATAACCTTTCATACACCCTCTCCAATTTCTACACTTTCAGTCTCAAAACCATTACACACCAATACCAGTACTAACACTCACTCACTAATTCATAGGTCTACAAACACATCCACTCAGTTACCCATTTACCAGCTCACTTACTAATACAGCCACTGGTATATCCACTCATACAGCCATACAGCCACTCACACAGTCAGTCACTCATAGAGCTACTCACACACCTACTCACTCACCATAGCCATTTACTCACCTATACATTCTCACACACACCCACTCATTTATTCATACCGATAATAACATATGCTCACTCACTTATTCAGTTACTGACACAAGCACACACTCTCGCAATCACTCAGTCACAGATACACTCAATCATATACTCCAACACTCACCTATACTGTCTCGCACATATGCAATTACTCACCCATAATACCACTGCCACATCCATTCACTCACTGGCACAGCTATACACACACACACTCTCCTAAGCAGCCAATGACACACACACTCACTAACTCATCAAGCCACTGACTCACCCACGCACTCATCCATACAGGCAGTTACATACCCCCAACCCTACCCATACAGACATTGAGACAGCCATACATGTACTCAGGCCACCAATCACTCACACATACTGAAACTCACACACTTATACAACCACTTAGACACCAACTGACAGACAGATATAGACATTCACACACAAAGTCACTCACCCATACATTCACTGAGACATTTAATTAGTCACTTATACAGTTACTCATGCACCCCCTGAATAATCCATTCAGGTACTCCAACACCCACTGATTCACCAATACACCTTGGTATGTATAATTAGCACTCATAAACTTTTTTTTTAAACTCACAGTGACTGAATGATGTCATCAGTGATGTCATTT
This sequence comes from Triturus cristatus, assembly GCF_964204655.1. Taxonomy (NCBI): domain Eukaryota; kingdom Metazoa; phylum Chordata; class Amphibia; order Caudata; family Salamandridae; genus Triturus; species Triturus cristatus. Next base: position 888,056,388 of record NC_140583.1, read on the forward strand.
GAGATGTCATCAGTGATGTCACTGAAAAAGCAAAGGTTATAGGGACATTATACTTAGGCTCAGGTTTCACTTGTACAAAACCAGTGAAATTCAGCAGTTATAGTTAGCTGAACTAAATATAACTAGCACCCCGCAATGCACTACTTATGACCTCGCAAATTAATCACTCATGACATGGACAGTAACATTACTGATGACATCACTGAAGACGTCTCAAATGGCACTATTGAGGGTCCTTGGGAGCCAACTCCCCCTCCTCTTACCTCCAGCAAGTCCCACACATTGAGTTCGCTGAGAGGTTTTGGGTGGCCACGCCCCCTTTTTCCACCACTCTTCAAACGTGCCGTCTGGTGCACTACTTGTTGGGGGACGAAGTTCTCTTGGTTCTTGAGGGTCCGTGGGGTCAACTAGAAATCCTGTTACTTCCAGTAAGACCCACACAGCTGGATTGCTGAGAGGTTCTCAATGGCCATGCCACCTTTCTCCACCACTCTGGAAACGTGCCTGCTGGTGTACTGCTGCTTGAGAGAAAACATCCACTTTATTCCTGAGGCCCTTGGGATGCAACGGGACCTCATCCCCCCACCAGCAGTGCACCGAGAGGCATGTTTGCAGTGGGTTGGAGAAAGGGGGTGTGGTCTCTGACCACCTCTCGGCAATACTACTGCGTGGGGCTTACTGGAGATAACAAGAGATCTTTTTGGGCCTGTTAGACCTGTCAGCCCTAGGGTGGTCTTACCCTGCTTTTTCCCTTTGCGCCTCATTTTTTGCCACCATATTTTTGTTGGACCTAGGCCTCTGGGCGCCTTACCACTGCCAAACAGTGCTGAGGTGCAGGTGCTCTCTCCTAATAACATGGCTGCCACAGGCCCCTGCTACTGCGGAGTGGCCATTGAACACACACGCACCAGTAGTTAGGAGCAGGCTGGGACATACTGCTACTGTATCTTTGTCGTCCCGCCTTTTTGTCCCATAGACAGACATGTAGAAGCTCCTGGAACCTTCCAGCCCAGGGAGGAGTTATGCTTTGCCGCCCTTCAGGAGGGTCACCTGACCTAGGGGTATAAGAGGAAAGGAGGGAAACCTGACTAGTTAGTTGGGGCACCACTGAACCTGGGGGAACCTCTGCCGGAGTATAGGCGATTGGGCCTAGGGGGAAACCTACACTACTGAGACTGACTGAGCTTAGGCCCTGCTGTACCCAAGATAGCTGAGGGGCTCTGCCAGCCTGCTGACCTTGCCCAGTGAGGGGAAAACCCAGGAGACCAACTCCAGTGTGCTGCAGGGAACCATCCTGCTTTTTACGCCTGCCAACTCAACCCCCATCTTTCCCCCAAGAATCTGCAATGAAGACCTGCTAACAACTAGCACTGGGACTGAAGCGCTGGGGACCCTGTGAGCGCTGCTGCTGGGGGATCACCAGGTAAAGCGCTGTGCCAACCAAGCGCTATATTGACAGAACTGTGCCCCCCCTGCACGCTGTGACTCACTAAGCGCTGTGGTAGCGCGTTGTTAATGCCCCCGGTACCTGCCATCTCTCCTGAAGGAGTCTACACGTCCACCCTGAGTAAGCGCTGCTGCTGGGGGATCACCAGGTAAAACGCTGTGCCATCCAAGCGCTATATTGACAGAACTGTGCCCTCTCCTGCGCGCTGTGACTCTCTAAGCGCTGTGGTAGCGTGTTGTTAATGCCCCCGGTACCTGCCATCCCGCGCTGTGTTCAAAGGAATGCGCCTTGGGCCCAGAAATCACCGCTGCAGCCCAGGCACCGTGAAGAGCCCAAAGCGCTGCCTGCGCCTCGAGTCTGTGTGGGCCTGCAACTGGGGCGCTGCCGCCGAACGCGCTTCGGGCCCATAAATCACCGCCGCGGCCCCGGGCCGCCACAGGAGAAGAGCGGGCAGTCCTTCGCACCGCCGCGGTCCCCGAAGCAAAGGGAGGGCCGCCGCGGGTGCTGGTTAGGCCGTGCCAGGCCTTGGGAGCGGCCGAGGAGTGTTGCGGGGCAACCGGGGCGCCGGCAGCATTATAGGTCGCGCCCCGCTGCTATTGGTTGAGGCTGCCATGCCCCTAAAGCCCGCGCCCTGTTCTGTTCTCGGGCCGGGGGAGGCGCGGGAAGGCCTGAAGCCCGTCCAGGTTCCGCGCTGGGGCTCCGAGGAGAGCGGGAGCCCCCCCTACCTCCCCAGGCCGGGTCTGAAGTAATGTGAAGGCCCGGAAGGGGGGGGGGCGTGGGAGCAACCGGTGCCTGGCCGAGCCTGCGCGGGCCTAAGAGCGAATGAAGCCTCCAGGTAACACCCCGGGAGGGCGGCAATTCCAGTGTTAATAGTGGGGCTGCCGAGGAGCCCAATTAGTTCAGAATGGCAGCCCCGTGACCGCCCCTCACTCCGGGAGATTTAAAATGAGCAGCGAAGGCCCTGGTTAAACCCCCTCTTGGAGCTGATGTGAACTGGGCCTAGAGTAAGTGCAGAACTGCCCTGATTAATGCTGAACTGGGCCTAAAGGAGTCTACACGTCAGAGTAAGAGCCTGGTGTGTTGGAAGTGTTGCCCAGTTGTGTTCACATTGCCTCCGAAGTAGGCCCTGAATTACCCTGTGCATAGGGACTGTTATTCCTAGAAGACACCTGCATAGGACACGTTGACTTTTGTGAATATGAATCTAGGAAATGTTGTGCCTGTTGCCTATATGATCCCCATGCCTAAGAAATGTTACTTGGATGACCCACATGCATAGGAAATGTTATTGATGTTGCATTCCTACCCACGAAGTGTTGCATTCTATGACCATGCATTTAAGAAATGTTACCTGAATTGAATTTATGCCCAGGAAGTGTACTTGCATTTATTTATGGTTATGAGAACGGGTTACCCTGTTTTAGGTGAGAGCCCAGCGCTACCTACCTGAACCAAAAGTAGATAAAGAGTCTTGTTTTATAAAACAGCCTGGTGTGGAGTCTCTTCATTATGTGCGCATTACTGGGTCAGTGTAAGTGTGTGCTGCACAACTGCTTTACACATTGCCTTCGGGTGCCTTCCTGCCTCGCGCCAAGCTACTGTGTCGGAATCGGTGACCCCGGTTTTAACAGGGCACTATAGACCCTCAGCATCCAAGGGGACTTCATCCCCCAACCATTTGCATGTCAGAAGGTGCTTGTTCAGAGTAATGGAGAAAGGGGGCGGGCCTTCAGCTAATTGCTGGGCTTTTTTATGGGTTTTTGTTTTCAAAGGGAAGGGGTGCTACATGGCCCCCTGCCCCGGGCCAATTTTGGCCCCGAGGACCCCATCCCCCTTGGTTAGACATTTTTTTATTTTTTTTAAATAATGGTGCCACGTGAACCCCATTCCCTGAGCTAATTTTGGCCCCAGGGAACCCATCCCCTGGAGCCTGCCCTTTATTTTATTTATTTAATTATTTATTTATTTTTCATGGGCAGGAGGCTGTGCGGGCCAAGCCTTTTTCACATTTTTAAAAAGGGGAGGGGGGCCTGCACGACTTTCCTCCCCGGGCCACCCCTGAGACCCCATTCCCGGAACCTGGGCTTTATTCCAATGTATATAAAAATGAGGAGGGGTGGCCCCCCTTCCCAGGCCAATTTCAGCCCCAGGGATCCTATCCCCCAGGCAAGGTCTTTATATATTTTTTTTAACAGGGGAGGAGAACCTGCGCATCCCCTACATGGTCCGAAATCGGCCCCTGGGACACCAGCCCTCGGGGCCTAGCCTTTATTCCAATATATATATATATAAAAATGGGGAGGGGTGGTACATGGCCCCCATTCCCAGGTCAATTTCAGTCCCAGGAACCTATGACCCGGGCCAGGCCTGTGTGTCCCCCCTACATGGGCCGATACTAGCCCCAGGGACCCAATTCCCCGGCCTGGCCACTTTGTTAGGGACTGCGGGGGAGCCTGAAGGCCCCCGCGGTCCCTGCTGGCTCCCCACCTCCTGCAAGAGTCGGCATTTCTTTGAGACCCAGTGAGCTGCTAACATGCAGCTCCCTGGATCTCAAAGCAATGTGTCTGTTTTCCTGCTCATTTGACAGCGGGCAGGGAAACAGACATGCTTTGCTTTCAGCAAGCAAGAGCATTTTCTGCTCTCAATTGCTGAAAGCGGAGCACTGTTTGCTATGGCTTTACGGGAGCAGTGCATAGCAAACTGCAATGTCCCGGGGGGTTGGCACCTTGGTACATTACTGGAGTTTATAATTACGATTTACACCTCATAATATATATTTCAGACACATTACACCTACATCTGTTCAAACACTTTCATGCTACATTTATTTCAATTACCGCACTCCACTCTACCCCACTCCACTCTATGCCACTCCACTCTATGCCACTCCACTCTACACCACTACACTCTATGCTATTACACTCCACCCCACTGCACTCTACATTTCTCCACTATGTGTCACTCCACTCTGCTCTAATCCACTATTCACCACTCCACCCTATTCTAGTCCATTCTACACCACTTCACTATACACCACTCCACTGTATGCTATTACACTCTACACCACTCCGTTCTATGGCACTCCAGTCTGCACCACTCCACTGCACACACCCCTCCACTCGATGCTATTCCACAGTATGATATTTCACTGTATGCAACTGCAATCTACAACATTAAATTCTATGCCATTGCACTCTATGCCACTTCACTGTACTCCACTTAAGTGTACATCACTGTACTAACTTTTATGCCGTTGCACTCAATGCTATTCCATTGTACACCACTACACTGTACCTCACTCCACTCTATGCCACTCCACTCTATGCTAGAACACTGTTCACCAGTCTATTCTATCACGCTCCACTGTACACCACTGCAGTGTACACCACACCAGTGTACACTATTCCACTATATGCCGCACCACTGTACAACAATCCAGTCTATGGCACTGCACTGTATGCCAATCCACTGTACACTATTCCACTGTACCCAACTCAACTGTATGACACTCCACTCTATGCTACCCCACTCTATACCACTCCACTGTTTGCCTCTCCAGTCTACGCCACTCCACTGTACTCTATTCCACTCTCGCCACACCACACTACGCTGCTCCACTCTATGCCACTCCAATCTATGCCACTCCACTTTATGCCAGTCCACTGTATGCCACTTCACTATACGCTATTCAACTCCACTCTACTCTACAACACTCCGCTCTATGCTTTTCCACTCTACGCCACTCCACTATACACTACTCCACTCTTTGCTACTCCATTCTTCAACACTCTACCCTACTGTATGCCACCATAATGTACCACTTCCACTGTACAACTCTGCACTCTACACCACTACACTCTATGCTACTCCACTGTACACTATTACACTCTACCACACTCCATTCTATGCCACTCCAATCTACGCCACTCCACACTTTGCTATTCTACTGTACACCACTTCACTCTAGGCCACTACACTCTGCAAAAATCCACTATATGCTATTCCACTCTAAACCACTCCACTATACTGCACTCCAACTGCACTCCAATCAATGCCACTCCACTGCACCCAACTCCACTCTAATCCAATCCAGAATACACTATTCCACTGTTTGCAACTACAGTCTATGCCTCTAAACACTACACTATTTAACTCTATGACACTCCACTCTACCGCACTACACTATACACCACTCCACTGTATGCCATTCCACTGTGTGGTACTCCACCGTACCCCGCTCCACTGTGCACCACAACACTCTGTGCCAATACACTGTACGCTATTCTAATCTTTGCACTCTGGTGTACGCCACTACAGTGTAAGCTACTCTAGTGTATGCCACTCTACTCTACACTACTCCACTGTGTGCTATTTTACTGTGTTCTACTACTACTGTATGCTGTTGTATCATATGCTACTCCATGCTACTCCACCCCACTGTACTCCACTCCGCTATACGCTATTCCACTCTGCACCAATCCACTCTATGCTATTCTACTAAATGCCACTACACTGTACTTTCCACTGTATGACGCTCCACTCTATGCCACTGCATTCTGAGCTACTCCACTGTGTGCTATTATGCTCTACCACACCCCATTCTGCGCCACTCGACTCTTCGCTACACCACTGTACACTATTCTACTGTACGCTACTCCACTGTATGCCACTCCACTTACAAAACTCCACTGTACGCTATTCCACTCTATGCCACTCCACTCTACCCCACTATATAGTATTCCACTGTATGAATCTACATTCTATGCCACTCAGCTCTATGCAATTTGACTCTATGCCTCTCGACTCTTCCTCACTCTACTGTATGCCACTCCACTGTGTGCTACTCCACTATATCTCACTTCACTCTACATCACTCCACTGTACAGCACTGCACTGTATGCCACTCTATTCAAATCTATGCCACTCTAGTGCACACCACTCCAGTGTACACACTCCACTTTATGTCACTAATTGTACGCTACTCCACCTAATGCTATTTCAGTGCATGGCAGTGTACTGTATGCTATTCTGCTGCATGCCACTCCACTCTATGCCACTCCCCTGTATGCGACTCCGATGTATGCTATTCCACTATATGCATCTCCACTCTGCACACTCTAGTGTACACCACTCCACTCTATACTACTACACTCTATGCCGGTTTTTATATCTTTTAATTCACTATTGTGTGTTTGTTCTTGCTAATACCTGGGAGTCACTTTATTCAGAAGTTTACCTAAAAACCTACAAACTTGCTGCATCAGTCATTGCTGATGCTCAAGTGCGCATTCTGATTGGCCAGGAGACTCCAATTAGTTGAAAAAAGGAGTTACTTTATTGTTGTATTGTGGATTATAGCAAGGCTTTTGACCATGTCAATCGTCAGCTGCTCTGGTCCAAACTCAAACCCTGGTATATCCCAGAAGCACCACTACATGGTATTCAATTATTTTACTCCAACACTTTGCCAGAGTAAACTGCTAAACAACACAACAGTCTCTGAAAAGATAAGAATTGTGCAAGGCGCTAAACAATGGTGTGTCTTAGCTCCGGCCCTTTTTAATCTGTTTTTGTGCGATCTGGTACCCATGCTGGATTCAATAATCAGCGTTGCACCAAAATTGCCTAACCCCCCAATAACGTCACTGCTATATGCAGAATTACGTAGTCCTTTCAAATCGACCGGCTATGAGAATACAAAGGCTAATGTATGTGTTATACACGCGTAGCAGCTTAACCAGAATGACGGTACATATTTAAAAAAAAAAAAACACTGTGATATTCGGCGGAAAAAGGAAAAGAAATGGGTGCCTGGTTCCTGAACAACAGCCACCTGATTACATCGAATAAGAATGAATACCTGGGATCAGTGCTTTAAATGGGCCGGTACTCACAGGTACTGAGTACCGGCACTTCTATTTTTTATCACTCTGAGTACCGGCACTTCTCTACTGCCGTGGAGAGTACCGGTACTCATGAAGGGTAGGCGCATTGGCCGCTAGTGGTGGTTGCCTGTCTCTTTGACAGCCAATGCACTTGGGTAGCCCTGAGCTGAGCCCCCGCTGAACTACTCAGTGTGGGCACATTTGCATGAAATCCGGGTGTTCGCCGTCATGCTGTGTAAGGAATCGAGGCAGCCCAGTGACAGCACAATGAGGAAATCCATGGGGGTAAGGAGGTTAAAGGGGCTTTAATCCCACCTGATTCTTTTGTGTGCGAGCCTGCCTATGTTTGTCTGTTTGCCTGCTTGCGTGTGCGTGTTTTTGTGTGAGAGAAAAAGGAGAAAAATATTACTACACAAGGAAATGTTAAATTATCACTGTGTTTAACTTTCGTTTTGTATAACAAATTCACCTGTTTTGTTTATAGAAACACATTTCTCGTGTTTTGGTATGTGCTGCAACTAGTATATAAGTCAGTAAGCTTCCCATGTCTTGCCTTTAGCCCCGCCCCTAGCCCCGCCCACTCACCACATTTAAATGAGTACCTGCACTATTTATTTTATTCCCATTTAAAGCACTGCCTGGGATGTTGACTGGATGACAAAGGAGCCATTCAATTCATCTAAACTCATTAAAACTAAAATCTGCTTTGTTACAACTTGCTTTTCAAGCCATCCTCAAGTGCACAAAACAGCCTACTTTCGAACCTCTGCTGAAGATAGTAAAGGTCAAACTCATCCCCACACTGGGGTACGGGACAGAAGCCTTCCCAGGGAAACTTGACACCTTTTTGAATAACGCTTAGAGCGCCACCTTCAGATCATTGTTTAAGATTCCCCACTAAACCTCTTCGCCCGGTTCGGGCTAGAGTTCATGCTGAGCGATCAACTCCCCGGACAGAGAGACAAACTTTTGAAATATAAGCACTCAGCATGTGATTCAAAAGAAGGCACACTGAAGAACTTAAGTTGACTGGAAGTGCTTTCCGCAAATTGTCCGGCTCCCCAAGACCCTTGGTATAAAAGCTTCCTTAAAGCCTTGGAACTTAAAGGTGCAGTAGCTCTCTGTAATTTGAACTTGTCTCACTAGCAATTCAAAACAGCTTTAAACAATGAGGTTCATAAAACATCTGTTACAATCTCTGTCTTGGTTTCTCCCTCTGGCATTCCCCGCCCCCTCTCCCACTCTTCCTCTTGGTCTCTCCCTTAGAATTTTGAGTGGGAGGCAATTTAGAATGTTAGAACTGTTCCCTCAGTGAGGCGCTTGTACACTGACTTGAGGAGGCGTTATTATGAACAACTTAATAAAGATTTGGACTTACCTCCATGCGTCCGTCTTTACTACAGTATTTTGCGATGATTCATGGGATGCTGTGACAGGGACTGCGAGACGCCTCCACCCTGTTGATATTCATCTTCACAGTTAGTGGGTGCAAGATTTTACTGGATGTCTCTTCTGTCATCCTTCATGTTTCCGGGAGGAGTTGGCTACTGTTTTGTAGTCCTGCGATGGCTTGCTCTACTCCCCATGTGTTTTCTTGCACCAAGTCCAGGAGTCATTATTGCCAGCGCCACAGCGTGTCACTTACCTGAACTGTGTGCTCTTCCTCTACCTTAGCCTCGCTAGCTAACGTTTGGGGCATTTCTCATAGTCTGTGAGGTCTGACTCTTGCCAGATAATGAATTGTTGAGGCAACATTGTTGCTGTATTTGTGCCTACTGTGTTTCAGAATTGGGGTCTGGAAGGCGCATGGGACTTTAAGCAATCACGGTCCCATCTCAGCGACGCATCACTTTCCTTCAGACTCCCTCCGAACCACGCTGCCTGCCCCCTCCTTTCACTTTCCCTGCGCGTCTGGAGTTACCCCTGGTGGAGTCGATTGTGGGGTAGTGCTCCGTGTTTCTTCCGTAGTGGGGTGGAGGCCTTCTGGTATCACGATTCAATTGACACTCCAGCTCCCGTTTTAGCATCAGCTTAGGGAGGCTTTGATCTTCGGTCTCCTCAGCAGGAAGCGGCTCTGCAACTGTGTTTCCTCTGCAGACTATCCTTTTCCCAGCCCTCATTTCTGCAAGTGTTTTCCCGCATACACTTAGTGATTTCACCTCGTATATCTCACTAAGGGGCATATTATCAAGACAGGCGATAACATTATTGCCGCTTTAGCGGCAGAAAACTGCCGCTAAAACAGCGATAATGGGCTTGATAATATGCTCTATGGAATTCCAATTGAAGCCCATGTTAGATGTGAAGGACATTTAACCTGAGCTTCAATTGGAATTCCACAGAGCATATTATCAAGCCCATTATCGCCGTTTTAGCGGCAGTTTTCTAACGCTAAAGCGGCGATAACTTGATAATATGCCCCATAGGGGCATATCAACAAGGGCTTTATCTCTGCTTTTTTGGCTTTAAAAGCCAAAAAAGCAGAGATAAAACTAGCACCCTATCAACAACAGGGTGCTAACACGTAAATTTGCATGTTAGCACCCTTTTACTCTTCCCATCTCTAATGAGATGCAAAGGGGGCGTTCCAGAGTAAAATAATAGGAGAAATGTCGCTAAGCGACATTTCTCCTATTATCAAGAATGTCGCTAACCCTGTTAGAGACAAAAAAAGCAGCGCTAACCGCGGTTAACGCTGCTTTTTTACGTCTGCTAATTTTCAGACTTGGCCATGATATCCTATGGAAGGCGGATATCATGGCTAAGTTTGCCTGTCCCTATCAACAAGGTAACGTGTGATTATCGCTGGGTTTCCAGCGATAATCTCACGTTAGCCTGTTAGCGTGTAGATTTTTATCGCTATTGAGATAAGCGTTGCTAATAGCACGCTATCTCAGCGATAAAAATTCACGCTAGCCAGCGATAATTATCCTCACGCTAAGAGCGCTGAGCGATAATTATCGCCGGTTGTTGTTGATATGCCCCAGTGTTGGTTAATCTAGAGCTGAACACAGAACCTAATCTGCTGACAGGTGGGAGTTTCCTGTGATCCTTCCTGTCCCATCGGACTCCACCTCCACATGTTTTCATTTGCATCGGCTTCATTTTTATCGGCGTCTTTTCCCTCAGCGCATCAAAGGCCACGTTATCGCCTCAGCGCGTCAAGCAGGCATTCTGAGGATTCCCTTTTGGATTTAGTTCTTCTCTTCACAGCTCGGGTGCCACTTTTCCTTCTGTGCACATTCAAATAACTGCCCTTGCTCGGTTCCTCTGGATCAACGTTATAGGAAATTCTCTTTGGGGGAGTGACTGACGTCCCATTACAGTGTTATAGAAAGAGGACTTCGCATAGCTGTTCATATTGGTTAATATTACAGGTTTTCTGTGATTGCCTTCTAATGGCAGGACTTCGTGTTTAGTTCATTTTGGCTTACAACCATAAGCTTTCTCTTCAAGCGTTGTATCTCCTGTATTATGTTATAGTACCAGAGTGCAATTTTCAAACGAATCTGTTTTTCTTTCAGGTGCAGTGCTTGTTGTATTGTTTTTCATTGCTCTTGGTCTGTTTGCAGTAACTTTGGGAACCTTTGGTTACATCCTCATTAGGCTTTTGCTCCCTCACTATGGCTGCAGCAAGCATGAGTTAACCACCGGCTTTTCTGAACAACTTAGGTGAGCCAGACATACCATGGCTTAGGTGGCTTGGGATTTTTAAATCATTTCTGATAGCTATAGAGGGTGTGAATTTTCCATCGCTTAGGAAGCAGCATATTCTGCTTCACAACTTGGGTATTCAAGGGTGGAAGGTGTATGAAGACATTACAGGAAGAGATGTGAATGAAGAGTTGGAGGGGGAAGAAGCAGGTGTAGATGTGTATGATTACACTTTAAGAAAACTAGAGGCACACTTTAAAGAGAAAATTAATGTAGTTTTGGAGAGGCACAAATTCTTTAAAAGGGAACAAAGGTAGGATGAGAGAGTATCAGCATATGTGGCTGTTTTAAGAGGAATGTCAGCTGCTTGCGAATTTGGTACACTTACGATTCCCTAATTAGGGACCAAATTGTCAGGTGCACTAATGATCAGAAAATACAGGAGGAGCTCCTCACTAGAAACCATGATTTGACTGAAGATATCAGTATTGCCAAGGGAATAGAACACTCTGCATTATGCATCAGGGAAATGAAAAAGGTGTCCGGAGTTATCAAGGAGCGAGAAGAAGTTAAAACTCTAGTAAGTGAAGATGCAGTTTGTAAGATTAGTGAGAAAAATAAAGATACTCCCCGTAATAAGTTGGGAAATGTTTGTTGCTATAGGTGTGGTAACTACAACCATTTAGCGAACAATTTGAAATACCCAGCGATAAATGTGGTTTGCAGAAAATGTAACAAAATGGGCCTTTTTGTCAAAGTGTGTAATGGGAGAAGTGAAAAAGTACACCTTACAAATGAGCCTGAGCATAAATGTGATGAGAGCAAAGATTACATTTTTCAGATTAAACAAAATGAAGTAGAGGAATCTGTACAATATCCAACATGCAACATAACTCTTGATGGTGTCAGTATTTCTGTGTTCGCTGATTCATGCTCTCCGTACACATTAGTAGAGAAGAAATTGTATGAGGAGAAGTTTAGTACTCATAATCTAGTTGTAGAAACTGCTGACATCCAATCGGGAGGGTACAACAAGGAACCCATCCTGTTAGTAGGCATGGCAAGAATATGTATATCCTTCAAGGGAAGACACACAGTAGGAAAAGTGCACACTAAGAAAGGCTCCAGCAGGAACTGGGCATCACACTCGATCCAAACAAAATAGATCAAGTGTTGCTAGTAGAACCTACAGAGGTAAGCTGTGATGTCAGCAAGGAATTCCCAAAGGTGTTTTCGGATCAGTTGGGCAGATAAAAAAAATACATGCACAAAGAAGGTGCCAACCCTGTAGTGCACAAGACCAGGTCGATACCACTCCTCATGAGGGAACCGTTAAAGGAGGAGTTGCAAAAGCTGGTAAGGCAAGGTGTAATAGAAAGAAATTGAAAGCTCAGAGTGGTTGGCGCCCATTGTTCTTACCACCATGGACAATGGGAAGAACATTCGGTTATGTGTGGACTTGAGGGACCTCAACGACAACATCTGGGTGGACAGGCACCCTCTACCCAGGATATATGAGATGCTGAGCACTGTTCTCGACGCCAAGTACTTCAGTGTTCTAGACTTATCTTCGGCATATCATCAAGTCACCCTACATCCAGACTCACAAATGTTGATTTCTTTCACCATGCCGTTTGGCAATTATACATTTCTGAGAATGCCTTTCGGACTCGCATCTGCAGCTGCAGCATTCCAGAGAATTATGCAGCACATATTTAGAGAATGTGTTAAGATCTTGTGCTTTCAAGACGACATACTAATTTATGGGTCCAGTGAAAGTGAACACAATCTCAATCTTAGAAAGGTTCCATGCAAGTTGAAGGAAGCAGGGTTCACCACCAAGAGAAGCAAGTGAAAGCTGGGAGTCACTTCAGTGGACTATTTGGGGCACACCATTTCAGTGGAAGGAATAAAGCCCAAAACAGACTTTGTAGAATCATTAGTCAAAGCCCCCAGACCCACATCCAAAGAATAAATAAAGTCATTTCTAGGTTTGGCAGAGTACATGGCCAAATATGTAAAAAAAAAAAACTTCTCAGTTCTTACCCAACCCATCAGGAACTTACTAAAGAAGGATATAACATTCAGTTGGAATGGTGAACATGATGCTGCATTTGAGGAAATAAAAAGATCTATTGTGTGTGCACCCCACATTGGAATTTTCAATGCGCAGAGGGAGACCATCCTTACCACCAATGCCAGCAATAAGGGCATAGGAGCTACGCTCTCCCAGATCATAAACAACCAAGAAAAAATTGTTGCATATGCCTCCAGGACTCTTACTGGGGCTGAGGTAAATTACTTCACATTAGAGAAGGAGGCCCTTGCTTGTTACTGGACCATCACCCACTTTAAATTGTATTTGTGGGGCCTACCATTTGAGCTGCGAACTGATCACAAACCCCTACTTTCACTTTTTGCAAAAAAGGAAATGGAGAACACCACTCCTTGTATAGCTAAGTGAGTTTTGGGACTCCAAACTTTCAATTACGGAATAACATATGTGCCTGGTGCTAAGAACAGTGCTGCAGATTACTTGTCTAGAGCACCTGTGGCTAAGGAGGAGGAGGGTTGTGAGCTCATTGAGGATGCCATTTTGGAGATCAGAGTACCCGCAGTTTTACAAGATCAGTGGGAGTCCAGTACAGAGCAAGATCAAGAGCTCAAGGCAGTCAGGGACTGGCCCAACCGATGTAGGGACCTATCAGAGGAACTACAGTGCTTCTGGAATGTAAGGGAGGAACTATCCTTGGAGGGAGATATCATATTGAAATCAGGAAAGATTGTACCACCTGAAGGCTTACGGGAGCAAATATTAAATTTAGCTCATGAAGGGCATTTGGGGAGGAGTCTGAGTAAGGCCAAGCTAAGACCCGATTACTGGTTTCCCTATATGGATCACATTATGGAAGAGAAGGTCAGGGATTGTCAGCCCTGCAGCCTGAGTGACAAAACTAAAAGCCTTAGACGTTCCCCCCCTATTTCCTGTTGAGGTGCCCACTATTCCTTGGAACAAATTGGGTCTTGACATAGCAGGACCTATACAGGCCATAGGTCCACAGGGAAGGTACTTAATAGTTCTCATTGACTATTTCCCACATTGGATCTCCCATACATTTGTCAGCACGGTCAACACAAAGTCCCTTAGGTGTTTCTTAACGGAGGTATTCTCCTGGGAGGATATTCCTGAAACCCTCATTACGGACAATGAGGTGTAATTCACGTCTGAAGAAATGAGAGAATTTCTTAAGGATCTGTCTATCTCTCATGCTTGCACGCCTCTATATTGCCCCAAGGCCAATGGCAAAGTAGAAAGAGCAAACAGAATGTTGAAAGAGTCCATTCAATTAGCTGTGGCTTCAGGGAAACCTATAGAGAGTACGGTGAGGGACATGTTATGGTCTTACCACACTACTCGTAATTCCACAACAGGACTGTCCCCGTTCGAGATGCTGAGAGCGAGAAAAGCGGGATCTAAACTTTCTCCCAGTTGACTGTTCAAGAACAAGGATGTCACTATTAACCCAGAGGAGGTAGGAAGCAGAGGGGTTAGGCAACAAAAGATGTACAAAGACAGATTTGACAGGAGGTGGGACACAAGAAGCAAGGACTGGAAAATTGGACAGTGGGTCCTTGTAAAGAAGCCCCAGGGGGCGAGCAACCAAGGTGACAAATTCTACAATCCAGAAACAATAAAGCAAGTCAAAAACAATGTGGTGGTGCTAGAAAATGGTAAAATGTGGAGCATGGATAGAATTGCCAGGTGTCCCTCAAATTTGATTCCCTCTGAGGTAGAGGTGGAGGAACACGAAGTACCTCAGGGCTGCACAGAATAAGAAGATAGAATGAGCAGATCTGTTCGCCCACCTACATGGAAAAAAGATTTTGTAATGTCGTAGTTTTCTGTGTCACTGCTGCATTATGGTTTCCAGTTTTGGGAATTGTATTTTCTATAAACCACTCTGGTCATCTTTCACTCTCCTCTCCTTTTCTCACTCTTTCCTCTCTTTTTCTTCTTCATCTTCTTTCTCTTCTTCTTCTTCTTCCCTTTGGGAAGGAGATGTGTTATAATCTCTGTCTTGGTTTCTCCCTCTGGCTTTTCTCCCACTCTTCCTCTTGCTCTCCCCCTTAGAATCTTGAGTGGGAGGCAATTTAGAATGTTAGAACTGTTCCCTCGGTAAGGTGCTTGTACACTGACTTGAGGAGGCATTATTCTGAACAACATAATTAAGATTTGGACTTCCCTCCATGCGTCCGTCTTTACTACAATAAGATCCATTGCATCTGATCGCCAGACCCTTATGAGAACAAAAAAAAAAGCACGTAGACTTGGTCATCAGGATCTACGTCCAAAGAGGGGTTCAAAAATACATCTGAATCATTCTCATTTCTTCAAAGCTTCTGGATTAAACAAGGGACACAGACAATACAGGCTGCTGTCAACTTCCTCCTGCTGCCTATCCACAAGTAATTGCCAGCATGATAAAATATATGGACAGAGCGGACAAATTACTAAGGAATCCAGCCACACCCCAACCCCCTTAGGCCCCTAGGGACATAACCCTGGAGTGCGCCCAAAGTCACGATAATGTTTAACACTGCACTTTATGATGTAGCACTTTCGATAGTTTTCTTGGTTCCTGAACATTTCTTCTTTTCAGAATGTACGAACAGCAATGAAATATTACTATGTTTAGCTCTATGAAATGTTAAATCAGTAACCTTTGCCCCACAAACATTGATGGCTACATGGGTCCGTTAACATCTTTTGTTTACCTTCTGTTGAATTTTGTCCAGACTGCCATCCCAGAAATTTACTGCCAGTTTCTGATGTTGGAAAAATGTTTAGGACAGCTGCTTGCTAACTCTTTGCACTCCTAACCCTTTTCCCTTTGAAGTCTTTGTTTCAAAAGGCTCTCTGCTTAGTGAAAACCAGTCCAACTTCACTACAGGAGGTGGAAATAGCATTGTGAAAGGCAGCCACAGTCCATTCAGGTGATACTGGGAACTCCTCCCACCACTCTAGTTGCAGAAAGATCTATTCAAATTAGATCACAGTCACCGAGGAAAGGGAGAACACACCTCCACAACCTCCACCACCTTTGTGTGATTGTCTAGAGTGGATGCACACCCCCAGCCCCTGTCAGTCTAAAACCAGACGGTGACTTCACAAAGAGGCAGAGGCACACAGGATAGTTAAACAATAAAACACCCACTTTCTAAAAGTGGCATTTTCAAACACACAATTTGAAAACCACCTTTACTAAATGTTGTGTTATTCAATTCTGAGTTCAGAGAGCCTAAACGCCAAACCTTTAGCTGTTCCCAATTGAAGGTTACACTTGCAAAATGTTACAAGGCAGCTCCAATGATAGCCTAAGGGAGAACAATAGTGAAAAACGAAATTGCCAGTATTTCAGTATCAGGGCATGGAAAACACACCAGTGCATGTCCTACCTTTCATATACACTACAAACTACCTATGGTGGTACCTTGGGCCTACCTTAGGGGTGGCTTACATGCAAGAAAAGGGAAGGTTAGGCCTGGCAACTTGCTACGTTGACATGGCAGTTTAACCCTAGATGTGCAGACACTGCAGTGGCAGGTCTGAGATACATTTGAAAGGCTACTTGTGTGGGTGGTACAATCAGTGCTGCAGGCCAACTAGTAGCATTTTATTTACCGGCCCTAGACACACACACAGTGTACTTTACTAGGCACTTGCCAAAAAATAAAATATGCCAATTATGGATAACCAATCAGAATCAGAATTTACACACAGAGCATATGCACTTTAGCACTGATCAGCAGTGATAAAATGCACAGAGTACTAAAGCCAACAAAAACCGATAAACAAATAGAAGAAAGGCTACCCCTGCAAAAAGGGCCAGGTCCAACAAACCCAAGGTCAGAAATACGTGGTCAGGCAGGTCCTGAGACCCACACTTACGCCTATCGAATACCAGGTCACAGATGGGGTCTCTCTTAACCCAAAATCAAACACGGGCCCGGGAAAAACCCTGATCGATCCCACAGATAGATAGTTGCACCACAAACAGGTCTGAGGCAAATGGCCCCAATAAAACAAGTTTGACCAAAAGCTCTCACTCCCCAAAAATACCGCAAATCTAGATACCACATTTAAATCGAAACACACAGAACACGACATACACACCACACGTAATGATCATGCGCTACTCATGCCGCATATCTGGACACATACACACTGGTCCACACTAGCTTTTCCCGAGGTCAAGAGCCATCTGTGTCCTTACCTGATGGCCAAGCTTGTTCATTTAAGACTGAGATGCTTTTCAGGAATGCAGAAATTGTTTTATTGTAGCTCACAAAATGTATATAATTCCACTCAAAAATTGTACACTTAGATACTTTCATCAGACACATTCGGTTGAGACTCTCCCGGTTGCTGTGTTTAATTAAAACAACTTGTTCCTGTTTTGCCAAACGCCTCTTGTTTTTTTATTTCTTTAAGGTAAATTAAAATCCGAACAACACCAGTGTGGATATTGGTGCGAGAAGAATGTGTACAGAGGTGAGTGACATATAGTCAATAGATGAAGAGAAGTGCGGTACCTGTGTGGAACTGCTAGGGCACAAAAAGGTGTCATGAAGGGCGTAGCTTCCATTGGTTCAGCAGGTGCGGTGGTACCAGGGCCTAGAGGCCCGAGGGTCCCACTGAACCAGGATAATTGTTTTATTTTATCATTTAAACAGCATGCAGAGAGTCCACTTCCTTCCCTGCACTAGGGCCCATAACACACTGGCTATGCTGTTTGGTGTCACCTTTCTTGGGACATGTTAGGGCCTGGAAAGGACCAAGGGCCAGAATCCCAGCACCTCACAGACCAAACTTAAAAGCAGCGCTTAAACTTTAGCACACGTGGCCGATCTCATCACCACACATGACTTGAATATCATTTCATTACAAAAACTTGATTCTAACCAACAACTACCCAGAATCAGAGTCATACAGGCCTTTAGGGAAATCAGGCAGTGCCCAATGGGCTGGTTTGATAGGTCAGTGTTTGAGTCTATTGTTTTTTACCGTTTGTGAGCCTCTTTTATGGTCTGCTATGCTGGTTTTTAATGTTTATTTCCCTGACATTAACACAAACATTGTCTGCAGCAATCTCAAATCCATGCAGTCCTCTATACCTTGCAAAATACATACAGAGTGTCTTTACAAGCTCAAAACTGTCCTAATTTGAAAACCTGTGCCAATTTGTTTTCCTTACTAATTCAATAATGGGCGCCACTTTAGAGGCAAAGCTAAACATAAAAGGGATTCAAGTGTGCCACCTGATTTGAACTCGAGGATAACCCCGTCTCTGCGCTCATACTTTAAAGTCGTACCACAGGTGCTTCGTTTGACGGATGCTCAGGGCATGTCTTCCTTCTCGACGGCAATGGATAGTGGCGCTAAAGGTATGCCCGCCTCGAGTACCCTAGGTGTTATGGGAGTTCCAGCTATCAACTGTCTTTCTGCCTCTGGTGCCCCTTCTGGCGGAGACTCTGGCCCTAAGCTCACTTCTGAATGTGTTTTGTCTGAGGTGGACTTGATTCAGCCAGATTTAGAGACCAGTGACTCAGTTGAGACTCTCAAACCTCAGTTTCCGGAGGGGGGATGCCAGGGTAACGCAAGTGAAGTAGGGGGGGCAGGAGATTCTGCTAGTCCCGACCCGATATCCCCAGTGGATTCAGATACAGGGGGTGTAATCTCTGCGGCTTCTATTCTGGCAATGTTCTCAACCCTGTCCCGTGATATTAAGAAGGGGTTTGAAGAGTCTTCTGCTAATCAGGCGGACATTCGGAGCTACTGTGAGTCCTTAGACAAAAAGATCGATGGGTTAACATCTAGGACAGGGGAGCTAGAAGATAAGGTTGCTGCAATGTCTATCTATTTGGACAAAGCTAAGGAAGACATCGTCAATCTGCGAAAAGAGGATCAGGCTCTACTTGATAGGATGGAATTATTGGAAAACAATGCCAGGAGAGCCAATATACGCATACTTAATGTGCCTGAAGGCTCCGAGGGTTCCGATGTTAAAAACTTTGTGGCGCAACTTTTAAAGGAGTCATTATGTCTCGATAATTCTCTAGAGGAACTGACCATCGACATTCAGAGGGTCCATAGAGATCCGTTCAGGAGAAACCCACAAAGACCTAAACCTCGTAAAATCTTGGTTAATTTCCATACCTATGCACTCAAAGAACAGATCCTCAACTTAGCCCTAAAACAAAAATCCCTCCTTGGAAAAGGATTTACTTTTCTCATTAGATCTGACCTTTCTAGGGTCACGTTAGAGAAGCAGTGGGAGTTTGGAAGGCGGCTTGAGGCTTTTCGAAAATTGGGGGCAACGGCTCAGCTAGTGTTCCCTGCAGCCCTGAAGGTGATGTTCAACAATAAGATGTTTAACATTAGGTCAGTGCAAGCCGCTGACGAGCTCCTTTTGGAGTTGGGCAATAAAGCAGCTGGTTGATATGTACCTTGTGTAAAAATACAGATCAAATGATAAATGGGCCCCTGAGTGTTAAAACATATTAGTAGTTTGTAGATATTGAATTTAGTTTTTTTTTTTTTCCACATTTTTTCATATTTGTTGAGGTAGTATATGCTACAACACAACTACCACGGGGGAGAGAGAGGGGGAATGGGGGAGATTGGGAATGGAAAAAAAAGAGGAATGGTGGAAGGAAAAAAAAAAAAAAAAAATTATATATATATCTTTGGTGAAGGACAGGAAATTTTATTCGGTTTTCTCTTCTCCTCTCCTTTCTCCTGTTCTTGCTCTATCCTTGCTGTATTTACAAACTCCCAGGTACATATACCGCATTCACACATTTCACACATTTTGTTAGAACATGTGAGTAATTAGATTACTTTTTGAAGGGGGATTGGTTTTTAGCGTCTAGGGTGGGTCACGGGAGCCTGAGATGGGGGTGCTATCTACTGGATCTGTTCCGGTTGGATACACCAAGGGTTCTCCATGGGTGGGAGGGGGGGTGGGGGGGGATAGGGGTCACGGGGTAAAATGTCTTATAAAATTCCTCATGTGCCAACCTTGTGCATTTTTGTATTCCACTGGGTGTAGGATAATTTCAGATATGCATCTATGCATCTATCAGACAGTAGCTTAGGTCATACAGGTGATGTCCCAAGTCTCTGGGGGGAGTTGAGAGGCATTGAAGGCAAATGGCTAATTTAAAAATAATATCCTGGAACGTAAATGGCCTCCGTGGGGAACAACCTTTACAACGCAACTTTTACAACGCACTACCATTACAACGCATGTTTTTACAACGCATAATCCATTACAACGCATGACATTACAACGCATGACACTACAACGCATTTTTAAAAACTACCTTTACAACGCATTCCATTACAACGCATACTACCATTACAACGCATACCATTACAACGCATAATATTACACTATACTATCCAACACTTACCCTACTGATGCACCCCCTGGAGTTAGAATAGTAATTTTTACCCCTACACTATCCAACACTTACCCTACTGTTGCACCCCCTGGAGTTAGAATAGTAATTTTTACCCCTACACTATCCAACACTTACCCTACTGTTGCACCCCCTGGAGTTAGAATAGTAATTTTTACCCCTACACTATCCAACACTTACCCTACTGATGCACCCCCTGGAGTTAGAATAGTAATTTTTACCCCTATACTATCCAACACTTACCCTACTGATGCACCCCCTGGAGTTAGAATAGTAATTTTTACCCCTATACTATCCAACACTTACCCTACTGATGCACCCCCTGGAGTTAGAATAGTAATTTTTACCCCTACACTATCCAACACTTACCCTACTGTTGCACCCCCTGGAGTTAGAATAGTAATTTTTACCCCTACACTATCCAACACTTACCCTACTGTTGCACCCCCTGGAGTTAGAATAGTAATTTTTACCCCTACACTATCCAACACTTACCCTACTGTTGCACCCCCTGGAGTTAGAATAGTAATTTTTACCCCTATACTATCTAATACTTACCTTAAATGTAATTTAATATTATGCGTTGTAATGGTATGCGTTGTAAAGGTAGTATGCGTTGTAATGGTAATGCGTTGTAAAAGTATTTTTTAAAAATGCGTTGTAGTGTCCTGCGTTGTAATGTCATGCGTTGTAATGGATTATGCGTTGTAAAAAATGCGTTGTAAGTGCATGCGTTGTAAAAGTGTGCGTTGTAACGTCATACATCCGCCTCCGTACTAAATCTAGGGCAAGGAAGATACTTCAATATCTTCGGGATTCTGAGGCACAGCTGATCATCCTGCAAGAGACGCATCTGGTCCAAGACGAAATGGATGCGTTAGTTAAGGAGAATAAGTGGATCGACTTTTCACCCCCTGGAGTTAGAATAGTAATTTTTACCCCTACACTATCCAACACTTACCCTACTGTTGCACCCCCTGGAGTTAGAATAGTAATTTTTACCCCTATACTATCCAACACTTACCCTACTGATGCACCCCCTGGAGTTAGAATAGTAATTTTTACCCCTATACTATCCAACACTTACCCTACTGATGCACCCCCTGGAGTTAGAATAGTAATTTTTACCCCTATACTATCCAACACTTACCCTACTGATGCACCCCCTGGAGTTAGAATAGTAATTTTTACCCCTATACTATCCAACACTTACCCTACTGATGCACCCCCTGGAGTTAGAATAGTAATTTGTACCCCTATACTATCCAACACTTACCCTACTGATGCACCCCCTGGAGTTAGAATAGTAATTTTTACCCCTATACTATCCAACACTTACCCTACTGATGCACCCCCTGGAGTTAGAATAGTAATTTTTACCCCTACACTATCCAACACTTACCCTACTGTTGCACCCCCTGGAGTTAGAATAGTAATTTTTACCCCTACACTATCCAACACTTACCCTATTGTTGCACCCCCTGGAGTTAGAATAGTAATTTTTACCCCTACACTATCCAACACTTACCCTACTGTTGCACCCCCTGGAGTTAGAATAGTAATTTTTACCCCTATACTATCTAATACTTACCTTAAATGTAATTTAATATTATGCGTTGTAATGGTATGCGTTGTAAAGGTAGTATGCGTTGTAATGGTAATGCGTTGTAAAGGTATTTTTTAAAAATGCGTTGTAGTGTCCTGCGTTGTAATGTCATGCGTTGTAATGGATTATGCGTTGTAAAAAATGCGTTGTAAGTGCATGCGTTGTAAAAGTGTGCGTTGTAACGTCATACATCCGCCTCCGTACTAAATCTAGGGCAAGGAAGATACTTCAATATCTTCGGGATTCTGAGGCACAGCTGATCATCCTGCAAGAGACGCATCTGGTCCAAGACGAAATGGATGCGTTAGTTAAGGAGAATAAGTGGATCGACTTTTCAATTTCTACTTCTCAGTCCTTGACTTGTAGAGGAGTATCAATTATCTTCAAAAAACAACTCAGGGCTAAAGTGTTAGATTTTAAGGTTGACCCAGCGGGTAGATGGGTGATTGCCTACATGGCTATTTTGGGTAATCAGTTTACTATTGTGGGGTATTATGGTCCTAATCAGGACGATCCGTCATCTTTGGAGGCAATTTTTTCTCACCTTATGTCCCTCCCAGAGCCTGTAATTTTTGCAGGCGATTTTAATATCGTCTTAGACCCCACTCTTGATAAATCACGTAATAGTCGATCTCGAATCCCATCAAAATCCAGATCCTTTTTGCTTAGTGAAATGAAGCAGTACGGTTATGTGGATATTTGGAGGTTGAGGGCAGGTGAACAGTTGGGTTTCTCTTTTAGAAACCAAAAATACCGCCACCAATCCAGAATAGACTTTGTATTAGTGAGCCATACCTTAGTAGATTCTGTTAAAGATGTTAAATACCTCCCGTCACATTTATCAGACCACTCGGCAGTAACTATGGAGCTTATTTCGATGCAAAATTTGCCAGCTAGAAGTTGGTCCTTTGATCGCTCCTTACTTTCTCACCCGGATGATGTTCTTTTTTTTAAGTCTGAGGTGAGTCACTTTTTAACAACAAATGTAGGATCGACAAGCATCGGAGTGGTGTGGGATTCTCTTAAAGCTTTTGTTAGAGGTCTTATCACAAACAAAATGGTTTATAGGAGGAGGCAATACAAAGAAGCAGTGACATCGGTGGAAGCAGACATAGCTAAGACTCAGTTAGAACTAGACGCTGATTCCACTACAGCAGAAGATCGCTCTCTTTTGTCTGGAAGGTTAATTTCTTTAAAAGGCCACCTCGCTTCCGTCTTAAATCAGCGAATACAAGAGAGATGGGAGGCCAGTAAGCTTGCTCATTTTCAGTATGGAGAGGGAGCAGGGAAGCTATTGGCATGGAAATCCAAAACAGACCAAGTTTGTAACAACATCGAGGTGATTAATGTCAATGGCTTCCCTTTCTCCCGGGATGAAGATATTAGATCCGCCTTCAGAGATTTTTTTCAAAATATCTACTGTGAGGATAAGAACATCAGCTCGGTCAGAATTAAAGACTGGCTTAGTAAGATCACACTTCCAGCGCTCTCTGAGGAGCAAAGTGAGAGGTTGGATAGTGTAATCTCGGAGGAGGAAGTCATCAAGGCCATACATAATGCCAAAAAAGGGAAGGCGTCAGGTACTGACGGCCTACCGGCTGAAATCTATAAAGCCCTGGAGCAGGAACTTGTCTCCTTCTTGGTACTACTGTTTAATGACATTCTACTGGATGGGGGTCGGCCCCCGACATCTTGGGACAGTGCGTCTATCACTGTAATCTTAAAACCAGGGAAATTGCCTACTGCATGTGGTTCCTATAGGCCAATCTCCATACTGAATGTTGATTATAAAATTTTTGCCTCAATTCTGGCCAATAGACTAGCTTCGGTTGCCCCCAATATCTTACACCCGGATCAGAAAGGGTTTGTTAGGGGGAGACAGCTACATGAACTAACTTTTGATTTAATAGGCGCTATCGACTTGGCAGTTTTGGAGTCCCTCCCCCTGGCGGTTCTTACCTTGGATGCCACCAAGGCCTTCGACAGAGTTAATTGGTCGTATCTGTCGGAGGCCCTGGCAAAGTTCAATGTGGGAGCCGGGTTTCGCCGGGCAATTAGTTTATTGTATCAGAATCCAAGTGCCTGTGTACTGATTAATGGCAATTTTTTCTGACCCCTTCAACATCTCGAGGGGTACGCGACAGGGCTGCCCACTTTCCCCACTTCTTTTCGATCTTTACGTGGAACCATTCGCTCAAAACTTAAGAAACAATGTTGACATCAAGGCGTTCACGTACAGGGGTTGGGAAAGGAAAGTGGCCCTGTACGTTGATGATATCCTTATTTTCACCTCTGATGCCCGTACGGCTCTCCCGAAAATAGTTAAGCTAGCCTCCGAATTTGGTGTCGTGTCCGGGTATGAGATCAACGCCTCTAAAACCGAGATGATGACATGGGGTATGGACAAGAACTTCTGTATCTCGGGTATTCAGCCGGGGAATAAATTGAGATACCTGGGCCTCGATATTGTGGAAAATGTAGATCAAATTGCAGATATCAATTTTTCCAAAGTAGCTAAGGACTGCCGTAAGTTGCTTCAGTCCTGGTTCCATCTTCCT
Source organism: Triturus cristatus (assembly GCF_964204655.1). NCBI lineage: Eukaryota > Metazoa > Chordata > Amphibia > Caudata > Salamandridae > Triturus > Triturus cristatus. The sequence goes on from NC_140583.1 coordinate 888,081,024, forward strand.
CTGTCTTTATTAGGAAGGGCTAATTTGGTTAAGATGGCTATTTTGCCAAAGATTTCCTTTCTTTTCAATACTATCCCCCTTTACTTCGATCCAAACCACATTAAAACTTTTCAGGCCGAGATTAATACCTTTATCTGGAATAAACATCTTCCAAGAATTTCGTGGAAAAAGTTAAGGAGGCGCAGGGAAAAGGGGGGGCTGGCCGCACCCGATATCCAGGTCTATGCCTGGGCGTTCCAGTTGTCTCATGCTAGGGTGCTGCTAAAAAAACCATTGGAATGTGGCGTGGGATCCCTATACACTACTCTGCTTAGGGGAGAGGGGGTCAGTCAGTCTGGGTTCCTATTGAAATTCGGTGATCCCAAGTTCTTTAAAAAAATTAAATTGAAAATTCTATTGGGAATGGCAAAGACTTGGGCCCAGGTTTCCAAATCTATCAAAATAGGGTACTATAGTAGTAGAACTCCCCTATGGGATCTCCCTGATAATCCATCTTGGTTGGGAGACTCACTTGCAACACCCATTAGAGAGGCAGGTGTGGAGGTCTGGGGTGATCTATTTGTTGAAGGGGAATTGCTCTCCTGGGAGTGTTTGAGTAGAAAGATTGGCCCTGGCCTTGCTAAGCTAAAATATCTGCAGATGGCTAGCTGGTTTCGTTCCTATTCTGCACAGCCCTCTCGTAAAAATAAATTCCCAGTGGGGGGTTATAGTACTCTTATTACTCTGCTAATTGATAGACCCCCTGCTAAGAAGGAGATCTCGTCCTGGTACAATCTGATTTTGGATGAGATGGACGGATTATTTAATCTTCCACAGGAACTCTGGGGGGCTGACATATTAAGTAATACGGATTTGCATGAGGTCTGGAGAACATCTTGTAGACTGCTGTGGGATGTGGTGAAACCGGCGTGGTTGCGTAGGAACCACATCTTTACTATCCACAGAGCATATTATTCCCCCCTTCGACTTTCTAAATTTACTCAGGGGAATATGGTGGGGTGCGCTAGATGTGGTCTCCTAGCAGCCTCTGACATCCACATGTTTTATGATTGCCCCCTTCTGTCTCAGTTTTGGGAAGCCATCTGTAAGATCCTGTCGTCCTCAATAGACTCCAGAATAACTGTACATCCTCAGTTGGTGATCTTCGGAGTCTTAGAGGGGGTCTCCAGCTCAGCAAAGAAGCTAGTATTTTACGCTATACTACTGGCTAGAAGGGAGATATGCAGAAAGTGGAAGGATCCTTTACCTCCCTCTATCAATGATTGGTACGCCTCTACCCTGCAGGTTTCTAAGTTGGATTTGGCTAGAGCTGGGAATCCAGCCAAAAGATCATTTTGGCATCTTCTTAAATGGGATCAGTGAGACTCTGGGGTTTTTTTTTTTTTTTTTTTTTTTTTTTTCCCCCAGGTCCAATGATTAAGCCATATTTACAACTGCTTGGCATAAGCGGTACTTTGATTCCCTTCTTTCAGCACTTGGGTGGCACCCCAGCTGAACTTCTGAGGTTATGGTATGGCGGTCCCTGGTATGTCAAGCTTTTCTGCTGTGGGATGAGGTCCCGGCTCCATGACTATCCCTCCCAGTTGGTTCGAACTGTGTCAGCATATTGCTTGTAATCCGATTGATTGCGCATCTATAACCTCGGTGGCATATGAGGACAAAAAAAAAAAAATAATGGGCGCCACTTTTATTTTGGTGCCCGGGCATATTTTCTGTCCTAGTCCGACCCTGCCCATCACTGCAACACCCTATTATCTAGAGACTACAGCATCCAACACTAGAACATCCAATTAAGTGAGGAGAAGGCATTACTGACCCACAAACTCTCATGGCTATGGGGGTAACCCCATTAGAATTATCCAACTCAGATGTCAAAGTGGGCGGATCTGAGAAGTATAACATGCCCATACATTTTTAATTTAAGAAAACAGTTCCTCTACTTTTTGTGAAAAGAGAACTGTCCAGGGATGGTTAAATCCAAGAGTTGAAATGCTTAAGCTGAAATGTAATGCAGGTATCTCCTGTGCTGTGAAACCGAGGGAGGGGCAGACAGCTAAACAAGCCCTTTTGCCAGTGTGCCTCCTTATCTGAAAGAAATGTAAATCTGTGCAACTGGTTAACCTGCAAATGTAAATTGAGCCTGGATGCAGATTTTGGCTTTTATTGATGGAATCACTTGAAGAATCCTGATGACACAGATTTATTCTTTTTGAGTGGTATTTCCAGGAAATTACCAGCTGAGTGAGCTGTGAAGTCTGTGATTTTAATGTACAGTTATAAATAAATTGCACCATGTACAGCCTGTGGATTACTAAATCTATATTTTGGAAGCACTTTATCTTAAACCTTTTTGAGCATTTTGTAGCAGCCTATCTTATACTGTGCATAGTGCAAGTTTACAAAGATGACTTGCATATTCACCGTACTTTCTGTCATAAACTGGGACATTGTAGCACCATGCAAACACAGGTCACTATTATCCACTGCATAAACCAGGATTCAAATATGTGGCTCTCTTGTTTTAGACAAAGACCTCTGCAGTGCAGGGATATCTTAAGGATTTTGGGGACCACCTGAAAGACTGTGGCCCTAAGCCATAGCCACGATTTGCATTACTTCCAGGCCTCGCGCATGCAATGTCGTGATTGAGACAATCAACACCAACATCCTGCAGGCTGTGTAAACTTGACGAAGAGAACATCATTTATTTAATTTGCATATGCCCGGATTGGATCTAAGGCACAGGTTGCTAAGGATACAGTTTAACCAGCGGACCATTCGTTCATGCAGACAAGCGGTGATAGCCCTAGCAATGAATGTTTTCTTATTTAATATTATATAGAAATATAAAAGGAAATCATCTTTTCTTGGATCCTTATAAATGTAAAAATGTAATAATTCTTTTTAACAATGTTAGTGATTTTATAATTATGGTTAAATTGATTTCTCTCATCCTGTTTTATTTTTCTAACATTGCAAGATTTTAATTAATCAATATTTTATTCTATTTTATATTCTAAAAATTCTATTCCAGAGCCCACTTTGCCATGCCTTAAAACATTTCCACTGCAGTGCACTAACTAATAAAGGTTTTATAACCTACAATAGTGCATTTCCGCCTGATTAACTTAACTTGGATTTTATTTTTCGTTTGAATTGTGCATTCATTTAAATGTAGTCACCTGAAGGTGAAAGACTGGAAAAAGTTAGGCAATAATTTGTTTTTTTAGCTACGCCTTTGAGCCCTCCCTCCCGCTCACTCACCCCTCCCCTTTGCACACAGCGTCACAGTTCTGTTCCTTAGTTTTTAGGTCGAGCCTGAGCCAGCGCGCAAGCGCTGCTCTGCGAAGATCTGTAGTAGTTCAGTACGGAGAGAAGCTTCGCCCACTCCCCTGCTCCTATTTTTCATTGGCTTGTGTGTTTGTCCTTTTTAAATGCTGTCTTCTGATACATTATGAGGCTTGTTAGTCCCTCCTTAGTACAGCCATGTCGTCATTTGTATCCTCTCATGGCTACTGGCCCCTTTACTTGGTTGTTACATGGGGCGTGTACTATTTCCTTTATTAAGTTTCTGCATTAGGCGGGACGACGTGCTTCGCTTCCATTGAGACAGCTGGGATAAAGGCGGCCATTTGCTTGATTGACGGGTGGCTGCTGTTCTCTACCCTTCAGCGGAGCCTGTGCCCGGCTGCAGCAGGGGCAGCCTGTGTGCGGAATGCCAGTGGTGGACCGCTTCCTCTCCTCGGCCGAGCTGGGATGGAGTTGGGGGGCTGCTGAAGAGGAGCCACCACTTTATCCAGTGGGCAGCCTGGCCGCCTGGTCCTGGGAGCTGCCGGAGATCGTCCGGGTGGTGTGGCTCCTCTGGAAGTACAAGGGTGTGCTGCAGGGCCCAAGGCCCAGGTAGCAGGTAGCAGCTGGAGCCGGAGCCCGCCACAGGAGATGGACCAGGTAAATGTGGAGTGTGTAGAGGGGCACACGTAGCGTCACGCAGCTTGTCCAACAGCATGGGGGATGTGGGGTCTAGAAACACGCAACACAACATGTTTTTTATTTTGTTAAAGCGCTAACTGTTCCCAGGGTACCGATGCGCTGTACAAACAGGTTGACCAGATCGTTGCTTGCACCGAACCCTCTCGCTTAACAAACCATGATCTCCAGGCGCTTTCGTTCAAGTGGCGGAATTGATGCATTGTAAAGCTATTGCATTGCAAATGCTTTTTCTTTTGGCTGTTAGTGACTTTGGCGTCAGGTAGAAGACAATGTGTCTGTGTGCCCCTTACAGCAGGAAGAAATCATCTTCAAAGAAGCCAAGGTAAGAGTGCTTAACCTGTCAGGGTCTGCTTTTGACAAGCATTCCCCTGCAGTAGCACACAAAAACATTGGCTTATTGATCGCATTAGCATATCTATAGGTAGTGGGAAGACGCCCCATCCCCCATCGCCCTACCCTTTTTTTCCAGCTTTTGTTCGAGAGAAAGGCATTACGCACTGAAAGGGCCTCCGCCCTCGGTGTTCACCATTCTCACCTGGCCCCAGCACGGAGAGTCCTGGCATTTGTGAATTCAGCATGAAATATCAGACAGTGAGCCACCAACACGAGGTGATGCTGTTTGAAACAAGCATTTCCAATGCAATAGGTCTCGCATTTGCGAGAGTTTAAGCTATTAGTATTGTAATTGACAATGCGTTTTATTTAGGTTTTAAAACCCAAAACATAAATAAAAGGGATTTAATTTACAGTGCTAATTGCTTAAACTCGCGTGAATGCGACACCTATTGTATTGCAAATGCTTGTTTATTATACTTTGACAACTGATGTAACTCCTTTTCTGCCGCTTAGAAGTTGAATGTTAACCATGATCAAAGTATTTTTATAATGTATCTAAAACTGTGGTGCAGCATGTATCGAAGAGACAGAGTGATACATCTAAAAGTTGTTTCGTGCGACCAGTTAATTTCATAAATGTAACTTTATATGCTTTTACTTTTTGCAAAGCACGTTTTTTCTAAGTCCTAGCTCCGTTGCAATTGTTGTGTGAGCTCGCCATCTGGTGTGCATCGAAGTGCATTACATCAAAATTCACATTCTATCATGAAAACCGAATTTGCTGTAATGCATGCCTCCTCAGTTTGAATGTGCGTATGTTATTAGAGCGGCACCAACGAGTCTGGTGCTCTCGACGAGGCCTTTTCATCAGATCGTTTTACTTTTGCTGGAAAGAATGTTTGACAGTGATGGGGATGGATCTCTCCTGGCTACATTAAGAGACAATCTGAAAACAGTCAATACAATGAATCTTTCATCTGACCGATGCTGCATGTCCCTTGTTGTGAAACAGCCCAGAGCACTTAAAATATGTAACATGAGAAATGCTTGCAACGATCACCAGTTAGTGTCGGACTATATTTAAATGACAAATAATCTCTAATAAAATCTTTAGCCAGGCATAAATTCAAACAATGTATTCAGACCATGCCCTAGCAGCCACCCTTTTTTCTAGTACCAAAAGTATCTGCTACACCATCTTTAACACCCAAAAGATAAAAAAAGAACATTCTTTCCTTCTGAATCCCTATTACATTATCAATAAATGAGTCCAGCTGGGAAGATATGGCAAAACTTCTTATGAAACATTTAGTGATATCCCTGCAAAGTCTATGGAATGTAACTATTCATATACGTACTCCTCAGCATGATTCAGAACACTTCCTCAGGACTGAGCTCCTAAGAGAGTGACTCCTGTATTAATAGAAACAATTATGAGTAAAGGGTTTGAATACATACTGAAGTAGAATGTAGGTCACGAAACAATTGCATATTTAAAATTAAAATTAGATTTATAACTTGGATTAGTTGTAACATACTGTTTTTCATAATAATTCGACTTGCCTGTGCAGTGTTTATACATGCCACAAAGAGAAATGAATTTATGTGATTGCACCCGCCCCCCGTATGTTCACTTGTCTCAGATGTCAGTCAGTGAGGCACCGTCGTATGCTCACCTTACATACCTTTAATTAAAAACAAATTCATTGCATTGGTTCTGAAATACATGTGGAAACAAATCGTCTGTCAGTTGGTGCAACAAAGTATTGTTTGGTTACAAGTAAAAATCACATTTCAAAAGCATAAGGAAGTATAAGGCCCTTCATTGCACTAAAGAGCGCTGATTCGTTTTTGAGCCAGCAACACGCTGGGACATCTTTATGAGAGCTTTGCATCGTCCTTGCATCATGCAACATGGTACATGCATGACACAAAGCTCTAAGTCATATTTATGAAGCCATGTAAAACACTTTGCGTGGCTTTGAGTGGCATCAAAAATAATATATGGAGTAATGCAACGCAGCGCAAATCGCTGTGTTGCAATATACTGCGCAAGGGATGCCTTCCATGGGCGTTGTGTGCTCCCACACAAATCCCATGGTTTTTGATGCATTGCCAGATTTACCAAACCTGGAACATTTGGGAATGCGTTAAAAAGGTACACCTCTCCAGGTGGGTTGTAACGAGGAGAAATATCTTTATTTCTCCTCGTTTTTTCCTCTGTCTATCAGTGATCCATTCTGCAGCACACACAGAAAGAGGGAAACACCTCTATGGATTGTTTTTGTGCAGGAAGGTGCCCCTTCCTGCACAAAAAAATCCTGCCTACAACACATGAACCCTTGCGCCAAGGTGCAAGGATGCCTGCGTTGTAGCTAGGCTGCCGAAATGACACTAGCGCAGGGGAAAAGTGCAGGAATATGCCGTATTGGATTAATACAGCACATTCGTGCCCTTTCCCTGTGATGCAGGGCAGTGCAGCAAGGTAACTTTCTGCACTGCCCCTCGCCACAATTATTGTCAATATGCCCCAAAGTTTTTTGGGTATTTTTGATTTCTTCATTTGTGGAACTTTGATTCCTGCGGTGGTCCTGAATAGTTACACGCTCACTTCTGAAGAAGCCAGAGCGCCATTGCTGATATGGCAGCGAAGACATTGCAGTGGCGTAACACAAAATGATGTGCCTCCCCTGCAGAATGTGAAGAGGGATCTCCTAGTTCTCCATATCTGACAGAAATCCATGAATGGGGCCCCCATAAAGGTTTGCACATCTCTTGATAACTCAGTGGTGTAACACAAAATGATGAGTCTGCCTTGCAGAATGTGATAAGGGGCTCTCAAGTCTTCAATATCTCACAGATAATTATAGGCAGCAAACTCAATGGGGCCCCTGGAACAGTTGGGTGTGCCCTGAATGGTTGGGGCCCCCTGCACCACAGGGTCTTCAGGGGCCTGCGTTACTCCCCTGTTTATTAGTGTGGCATGGACAATGGCTTCTGTGCTCAAATGCTGAGGCCATTTTTCCCTTTGAGTTCTTGGGGCAGATTAACTAACATTTGAGACAACGCAGATCAACAAGGCAACTTGCTGCACTGCATTGTGTGAAATGAAGACATCAGAAATGTGCCATGTTTACATAGATATGGTGCATTTCACATGCTGCCTTGCACCGGCACACGGTATGCTGCCTAGCACCAATGCAGGCACCCTTGAATGATGGTGCAAGATTGCCTACGTTATGAGTAATATTGTTTTTATGCAGGATGAGACACCTTCCTGCACAGAAACAATCCTTAAAGGCATTTTCTTTTTTATATGTGTGATGAAGAATGCACCACACATAGAAAAAGCATTTGCAATGCAATTGATCTCGCCTTTGGGGCCTTAAATGTATTTAGCTATGCAGCACATTACCCTGGGTGCTGAAACATCTACTGTTCTTTAACATGGAGGGAAAGTAAGCACCAAACTGCGTGACATGCCAGGTATGGGAGCACATGGAGAGAAAAATTGCCTTTCAGCTGGAAATGGTATGGTCCAAAGCTCTGTTTTTAAAATAAAAGCAGGGCCTTCAGTGGTCATATCACTGAAATAACAAGATTTGAAAAAAATATTATTGTCTACGGGTGCTCGTGGAGGACAATGTCTATGGACTGGAATCTAGAGAATGCTAAAGTGATTCTGGTATTGTGCTGACCTCTGCTGGTCGTTTTCTATTAAGACAGTTAAATAGAGGCAGTTGAACAGAAAAAAGTCCTTAACTGGAACCAGACAAGTCCTAGGGCTGATCTCCAGAGCCCACAAAGTACATACACATATAGGTATATACTAAAGTATATATACTAAAGTATATATTAAAGTGTATACAAGAGGTCTCGAATTCTGGATCTAAAAAGAAGTAGCAAGGAGAAATAAAGATGTTTCCCCTCATTATGCCTGGGCCTGGAGGTGTGCTATGTTTACAACTCGTTATAAATCTGGGAATGCACCAAAATCCATGGGTGGATGTGCAGGAATACCTGCACCCCACCCATGGAACGCCTCCCTGTCACATCTTAGCTCAAGGCAGCAAAATGCACCGCCTAACATTACCTTGGATTTACTAACCCATGCAGATCCATGCAAGGTGGCTTTGTGTGACTTAGTAAATCCCAGTTAATGGGCTTGTGTTGCCTTGCTTGGCCTTGGGTGATGCATGGGCAACGCAAGCCCCTTCTAAATCTGGATAGCAAAGTACGGATATATTTTGTGACGCCACACTCCAAGTGGTTCCCAGGTACATTTGCTCTAATCCTTGGGTCAACCGTTTAACAATTTAGGAAAACCCAGCATCATACACTTGATATATACAAATATAGGAGAAGCACTCTGTAAACAGTGAGAGTATTCTGTATTTATCAAGGGCCCTCTTTTGACACACGACCATGACACCGTAAAGTGTCTGCAGATGGAAATCTCAAGGGACTGCTGAGATTATTTGACTCTTTTAGACATTATTTATAAAAATGAATGAGAATTGTATACAAACATCGTTTTTGAATTATAACAATTAGCCCTGAAGTCTGTGTTCATCACTACCTCTACAAGGAGAAATAAAGAATAACATTTTGACTACATACAAATATCTGCGCATATTATTGAATGCCCAACTGCTTGGAATACATATCAATGTTAATTTTCTCTTGATAAATGTTGTATACTCTCACTGTTTAGAGAGTGTAACTCCTATATGTGAATATGCCCTACTAAATATGGCGCTTGGTTTGTTGTTTTATGAGTTAGAGGGGATGCTGCTTGACTGTGGGGCACAGCTGGGCCACTTTTGGGAGCACGAACCATCGCCGCATCACACCCTGGTGGGATCTTAATCCCAGGGTGCTACAGCTTTCCTCTTCTTCCTCCCTCGCAGGCCCGCTCCACACCCTGGTGGGACTGCAAGTCCCAGGGTGCAACGAGCGCTTCTCTGACCGCCACAGCTGAGGGGGAGGTGCTTCCATCGTGCTACAAAGTGCTGCCTCTCCCCCCACGGCACGGGACGCTGCTCGACTGTGGAGCACTGCTGGGCCACTTTTGGGGGCTAGAACCATCGCCGCATCACACCCTGGTGGGATCTTAATCCCAGGGTGCTACAGCTTTCCTCTTCTTCCTCCCTCGCAGGCCCGCTCCACACCCTGGTGGGACTGCAAGTCCCAGGGTGCAATGCGCGCTTCTCCAACTGCCGCAGCCGAGGGGGATGTGCTTCCATCGCACTACTAAGCGCTGCCTCTCCCCCCGAGGCGCGGGATGCACGCGAGCCACGCCCGGGCAAAGCCCGGACCAAGGGCGGGCCCGTCCTTGCCCGTCAGAGCCCGGAGGAGGCTGGGCGGGGCTACCCCTCTGAAATCTCCTATTTAGAAAGCGTAATGACCACGGACGGATTTCTTCTGCGGTACTGTGACTATTCTCTTTTCCTCCAAAAGCAAAGTTTGGTTCCCTGGTTCCCTTAGTAGTAACTAGTCCTTCTGTTTTGTTCCCTCCAGCTGCATCTAGTTCAAATATGGGAAAACGGAAAGTAATTGAGGGAGGTTCGGGAGGAGCTCTGAGGAAAAAGACCAAAAAACGACCACAGAATCTCTGCCCGGGGTATGAGAGGGAAGGGGAGCGTGGGGAGAATGTGATAGATTGAATCGAGACTCTACCTTCTGATTGTGAGGGATTGCTCATGCCACCTGCACCACCAAACATCACACTTGCTCCCTCACATAAGGCCCCCCAACCATTCCCCTCCCCTTTTACTGTAGCCGCCAATAACGGCCCAGGTACTATACCAAGCCTATTTAAAAAAGCAGCGAGTAAGAAATGGATCACAAAAGCCCCTGATGAAATGGAAGAGCCCTCTGCCTGGGAAACCCAGGGTAGGATTCTATCTGATCTACTTTTGAGCAATGGATTTGCACCCCTTGCAGATGTCACAGTTATGCCTGACATACACTTACACAAGGAGGGCATGGGCCCCTGTACCACAGAAGCTTGTGGGAGCAATATAATTATTGACCAAGGGAGCAGCGGGACTCAGGTTACTGATATAATACCAACCAATGCTGACCTAGAGAGGGAAATCCTGGCACTTAAAGAAACAATAGGGACCTTATCCACACTTATTTCAAAATTAAACTCATCATAGAAGATCATAATACATCCAAGATATCATCTTCCATTAGCTCCTCGAGCACACCTATGATAGCTAAATCGCATCACCCTATCACCCATAACACAAAAGTAATACCTAACACTCTAATCACCACTCCTGTACTCCCAGTTGATAACCGAGGTGGCTGTAAGGTGGGCCACCATTGCAATACACCTAATCACAACATATCTCGAGGAGGCCACAAAGAACATCGTATGGTTCTGACCGGGCCCTACACTGCTAAGGCGAATAAGCCACTCCCTCGACCCGAAGGTTGTAGTGAGCCCCCCCCTATTTCTAAGGCCACGCTCAATCCCCAAAATCGTTCCTCAGTTTAACATCTACATGATTAATGTACCAAAGCTCGACTGTAACAACAAATCTGAATATGGCGAAGCCCTAAAAAACAAAGTTATTCATTGGATTAGGCAGGTAAGGGGCTGTCGATCCATGATACGGGATGACATCTTGAGGGCTAGGAGATGTGTCTTGAAAAATTGTCCAGTTGATGCAGTAGAACTAACTTTGACAAATTAAAATCTAGTGCATGATTTAGTTGCCCTGGAAGCAAGATCCTGCCCTCCACTTAGCACCAATATCCAATTGAAGCTCAATATCCCCTCACCGGAAGCCAATTGCAAGAATGTAGCGGTCCCCCAAAGGGATTCACCCTCTTCCACCTTGTCACAGATTGATTGACTATTTTCAGATCCCCTTCAGAATCATGCAGTAATAACAGTATTGCTTCTGATTTCATTCTCACATCGACGGACAAAGGTCCAGAGGGTGGTTCCCTGGAGCACGAGGCAGTGGTTTTAAGGTCCCACCCCATTTCACCCACTGTACCTCCTCTCCAACTAGGAGTTAATGACCAGGATGGGGATGACACCACACATACCTACTTGAACTCCGATATGGTTGATTCAGCTCCAGTATTGCCGCCCTCCAGCCCAATGCACCTGGTAGAGACAACAGAACTTAAAATAGCTTCATGGAATTTGGAAGGAATAAGGGGGAAACTTGGTCTCCCCCTTTGGCATGGAATAATAAACCAGCACAATATCTGTATCCTGCAAGATACCTCTGACACCTGTTTTCATTCAGGGGTTTGCCACGTTCTATAAACCGGCAATTCCTTCTAAAAACGCTCGTCCTTCCGGAGTGTTACTCATTCTGATCCAAATTGCATTAAATTATGAAACAGAAGAGCTTCACACCAACAATAGTGATCTTCTCTGGGTCAGACTTAAAGTCACCCAAGTAAAGTCTTTAGATATAGTAAATGTCCATGCAAGGAGTTCTAGACTAGGCAGGTCACCCACTCTGCAGTTACTGGATGCAAGACAAATTGAACTTCCCCTAGTTGTGGCAAGCGATTTCAACGTAACATTTGAGCCCCTCAACCAGGAAGATATTCTTGAGATCAACAAGAAGGATAATTTTTGGTAAGTTCCCTCATTGGACTTGCCTCCAATAAATAAATGGTCCCAAGCAGCATTCCAGTTAAATTCCCTTACCCTTAAACATAGGTTACGAGCTGCCAATGGAAGGGCCTCGTCAGACAAAGAAGGGAGAATGACTTTTGTAGGGCCTAAAGGGTCGAGCCGAATTGATTATATTCTTGTTGACCTCTGGCTATGGCTACTTGTGGTCGACATGTCTATCATTCAGACATGCGAAAGCGACCACAATCCTCTGAGCCTTTTAATTGAGCAGCAGTGGGCCGAGAAGGCCAGGGCAGCCCAGGACCTCCTCTCCACAAGGGAGGTGACCGCCGCCAATGATAATCGCTGCAAAAATGGTCCACAATTTTGGCGGACAAATCCATGCTTGACACCCTAAAACGCAATCTCAAGAACCATCTGGAATTCCTGTCACCCCTGCAAAGAGACTTTCCCACACGAGCTAGCTGCAGCGATTCACACTCTAAATTTTTTGACCAGCTGGCCAAAAACTTTATTGTCCACCAACACAAACTTAGGCTGAGCAAAGTAAAAACCAAGAAAATGTCCTCCTGGTTCTCTAAAGAGTGCAGATACCTAAAAAGACAGCTGTCCCGTGCCCTACGGCAAGGGGATATTTTGAAAATTCAGGAACTGAGGAGGCAGTATAAATTGGCCCAAGTGAAGGCCAAAAGGGACTGGGACGAAAGGAGGTGGGCAGAACTTGGCGAGTCCATTTCAAGCCCAGATGCCCGACTGTTCTGGTCACTCGTGGGCAAGGGCAATGACGAAAGGTCCCCACCTCTAGCTAACAACATCCCGGCCCACCTGTGGCAGGAACACTTTGGCTCTCTTTATTCATCCCTCACAAGTTATGCCATGGAAGCTGCAGTGCCTGATCTAATGCAATTATCACATGATCTAATATTTACTCGAGAGGAAATATTGGCCTCACTGATTGCAATTACACCTGCTAAGGCATCTGGCCCTGACGGCATCCCAGGGGATCTCTTCAGATCTGACAGGGAAAACTGGGCTACATACATACTAACCCTTACCAATGATATTGCGGGAGGAGGGAGCATCCCAGAATTTTGGAAAGGGGCTGAAGTGATCCCCATTTTCAAAAAGGGAAACAGGTCTATACCTGCAAACTACTGACCGATTAGCCTGATCGACTGTGTCCAGAAAGTTGTCTGTCGCACACTATTAGGTAAAATCACGGAATGGATGGAAGAAAATGACATTCTTTCTTCCCTCCAAGCGGGCTTCCAGCGAAAAACTGGCACAGTCAATCAGGTCTTTCAACTGTTTATGTTGTACTGGAAGGTGGTTTTGCTGGGCAAAGGGAGCCTGTATATTGCACTTATTGATTCAAAAACTGCATTTGATCTCGTTCCCAGTGATAATATGTGGCTGGTCCTCAGGGAGATGGGCATGCCACTGGGCATCCTTGCATTTCTAATTAGGCTCCATGATGAGAATTTCGCCAGGGACAGGTGGGGTAGCCAAGGACAGGTCACCAATCCTATCAAGGTCCAGCGGGGAGTCCACCAAGGATGTGTCCTGGCCCCAACTCCATTCTCATTGTACATCAACCACATTGCCGAGGTATTATCTGCCATCCCAGCGGATACCCCATCCTTAGCAAAGCTAAGAATACCTACCATCCTATTCGTAGACGACACTCTTCTTGTCTCGAAGACCCCGGAGGGCTTGCAAAACTTGTTAGATCATTTCAAGCTCTTTTGCAATAGGAGGGGGCTTGAAATTAATACATCAAAAACCAAGCTTATGCTTTTAAATCCCCACAAGTCCTTCAAGGGCAAATTGCTCCTAGACAATGTTCCATTAGAGAGAGTCAGTTCCTTCGATTACCTGGGAATACAACAGGACATGGCCTGGAAGCACCACCTAACAAGGCCTTCCTCAAGTTCTCCCAGATAACCGGGGCCCTACGCAAAGAACATTGTCTCTCCCACACTAAGCCTGTTGCACCGGCATTGAAACTGTATAGTTGCAAGGCCGTGAGCAGTGCACTCTATGGAGCTGAGTTGAGGCATGGCAAGAACAAATGACCTAACATCTCTGGAGAACAGGTTCCTCAAAAATTTGGTCTCCTTGCCACAGAGTACCCCCACTCGCCCAATACTGCTCGATACGGGCATCAAACCCATAAGCGACCTAGCTAAGCTCCGTCACTTACTGTTTTGGCAGCGGATGGTTTCCACCCTGGAACTGTAGCTTTATGCTGCTGCTTTCCAGGAGATTTGTGCCCTAGATACCATGCATAAAATTGGTTGGACCAAGCATGTCAAAAGTCTTTTATCACACATAGGTCTTTCAGGACACAACATTGGTTGCCCAATACCCTTTGCTAGAAAACAGATCAAATCTCTCTATTGGGAAGGAGATGAGGTCATTGCCTATTTAGCTGGCAACCAGGGGAGACTGAATGAGAAATTCAGTGATTTTAAGCATAGCTGTACCCTCAAAAGTTACCTCGACATCATTAAAGTGACGGCCAATAGGATGCTATACATCCAGTTCAGGCTTGGCAGCCTGCCCATCAATGCATTCACAAATTCTTGGCTGCCCTTGTTGACCCTGCCCACAAGAATCTACTGCCCACTTCTTCTTTACTTTTACAGCATACACCAAACCTAGGAGCAGATGGCTTTCGCCAGTCTGCAATGAACTGGGTACCCAAGACTTTAGAGCGGCTCTGCGCATATAAAAATTGGATGCAAGACCCCTGTTTGTGTGTGCAACTGCAAAATATTTGGTACATGCATGGGCAATTAGAAGGAGGGCATTGACTTCCTCTCGGCCCAGACCTGTGAGCAGCGTACATGTTCAAATTCCTTAGTATATATAATTTCTACACAGAACAGCAAACTTAAAAATTGGGAGTAATATTTTTTTTTGTCTTTTTATGTGTTAGTATGAAATGTGTTTTTAATGTTTTTATTATATTGACATGTGACTGAATCCTCCAGCACTTGCCTCTTTAATGTGGGCTCTTTGCCAGTTTTTGCACACTTATGTTCCATGTGGACACGAACCTGCGATGGAAAGTGACTTGCACATTTTTGCTGCTGGCCTTAGGATTCTGCGTAGCTTACCACTGCTAACCAGTGCTAAAGTGCTTGTGCTCTTTCCCTAAGACATGGTAAAATTGGCTTATCTTCAATTGGTATATTAATTTACTTAAAAGTCCCTAGTAATGTGCACTACCAGTGCCCAGGGCCTGCAAACAAATTGCTACTAGTGGGCCTGCAGCACTGAGTGCACCCCCCACTAAAGTATCCCTTTAAACATGTTTCAGGCCTGTCACTGCAGAGCCTGTTTGAGCAGCTTTAAACTGCCATGGCGACCTGGAAAGTAAAACCTCTTGCCAGGCCCAAACCTTGCTTTTTTATGCATGTAGGTCACCCCTAGGCTAGGTCATAAACAGCCCAGAGGGCAGGCTGCAATGTATTTAAAAAGCAGGGCATGCATTTTTATGTTTTACATGTCCTGGTAGTAAAAAGTATTTACATTTGTTTTTCACTACTGTAAGGCCTGTCTCTTCCATAGGATAACATTGAAGTTGCCTTACTACATGTTATAAGAGTACTTTCCAAATGGGAAGAGATGACCGCCTTTAAGTTTGGTGTCTCTGGGATCACAACTGAAAATTCTAGCTTATGGTGAAGTCGGACTTTACATTGCAATTCTGAAAATGGCACTTTTGGAAAGTTGGCTTTGTCTTGCCCTACCCATTTGATGCCTGGTGCCTGTCGCTGATCACATGTCTGAAGTGGTTGACAGTTGGCCTTTGTGCATTCCCACTAGACAGCCACACACAATGGGAGCTAAGGTGTGACTTGATGGGCCATTCTTGCAGGATGGGAGGGAGGAGCCATACCTAGCCTCACTTACGCCTGAATAGGCTGTGTCCTGTCCACACACAAAAGGCTGCATCCCCCCTCTGTAGTGAGCCTGGAGCCAGGGCAGTTAGGACAGGACATCTGTGCACTTCAAATGTATCTCTTTGAAGTTTCCCCACTTCAAAGGCACCCCTGGGTAAAATAACTGGACCCTAGACACCACGATTTCAGTACACTTCTGGACCTGTGGATACTTTGCCAGGAAAAAGGAATGCTGTGCTGCTGAAAGTACTAGCACTCCGGTGGACTGCTACTCTGCTGGACTCCTGCTTTGCTGTGCTGATCTGTTGCCTGCTGCTCTCTCGCCTAAGGTGAGAAGGATTGGGCCTGCATCACTTGAACCCAGAACCCAGAGTGACTCCAAGGACTAGTTGGCTGGCCTCCTGATCTGAAGTCTCAGGGACATTAAAGACTATCTCCCAGCCTGTTTCTTTATCTGGATCCTGCTATCTGTGAGTCTGTCCTGCCAAGTGGTGCTACCTCAGTCCTGGAAGTGAGTCTAAGGTGTTTGTTCCAGAAGAACCAACACATCCTCTGTCGATCCGACACATCACTGCTGCTGCACAGACCAGATCGACGCATTGTCTATGGTGCAAGGATCAGAACATGTGTATCACCTCTGCTGCATGGAATAGCACCGATGCATCACAGCTGCTGCATGGATCGAACCCAATGCACCACCACTGTGCAACCTCCTGGTACTAGGTCCTTGCATCCCTGTTGATGACAGCCTTGACAACGGCTACAAACCTACGCATAGCAGCTCCCTGTACATCAGAGCCGATGCATCACCGTTGCTGCACGGATCAGGACCCGCACATAGCCGCCACTACATGGACCGGCCGACGCAGCACCTCAACTACACCATGCATCCTCGAAGTCGAAGCATCCAGGATTAAGGTACTTTTGTTAAGCGGGCCATCTCTGGGTTCACTGTATCCGGTCCATGCACCATTGTGGTCGGTCTAAACTTTTGACTTTGTTACAGTCCAGCACGGCCAGATATCCCAATTAGCACTTTTTTGCTTCTAGGCGCTATTGTCACTTAAAAACCTGAAATTCAATATCTCAAGTTCTGCTTATTTGATTTTTGTCTTTTTGGTCGTCTTATTCAATAAAATATACTATAGTTTTCTAAACTGGTGTGGGATCTTTTTGTGTGTTGTTTTCACAGTTTTTAATGTTTGAAGGACTGCGCAAGTTCTTTACACATTGCCTTCCTGTGTGCCAAGAGGGTGAGCACAGGTTAATTTAGGGTTTACTTGTGCCTTGCCTTGACTAAGATTAAGTTTGCTGCTTGACCAGGGCTCACACCCAGTCCACAAACAACCCAATTTCTAACAGATGGCAATATAGAAAGTTAGAATGACAAACTCAGACCTTAGTGAGGCAACATCTTAGGTAGCAGTTTGTCCTGAAGGCCAGCAGGTGACCGACAGATGGCCTCCCATATTATCAGTGGCCCTTTTCTAGATCAGTCTCCCCCTTGTTGGTCATTTGATGGGAGAGGCTTACCACTCATCCGGTCAGTGCTTCTAACAGAGGCACATAGGCCTTGGAAGTTGGTCTTGAGGAGGGTGTATAATTTGGAGATATTGAAGAGGGGGTAAGAACAAAAACTCCTCTTCTGCAAGAAGCTGGGAAGCAAAGTAGGAAGGATTTTGATGTACACAGATTTAAAGAATAGAGCTTGATCTTTATGGAAAGAAAACGTGTGGCAGTAATAACAAAGATAGATTCATTAACCATAGGCAGAGTCAGCCCAAGCATCTGTTTAAAGAGGCCAGTAGGCTGTAGATGCAGCCATATTCATTTCATGTTCACATTTCTTAAGAGTTAGTGGGTTTAGAAGGCCAAGCTGACCACATTAAAGTACAGCTGGAGTTATCCAGTGAGTAATGGAAAGGCATCATACATCTAGTACTTGTTCCAATACCGGCCCTCGGATCGCACCACTGTGTGGAATCTTATTTTAAAAAGTCTATTTATTGCATAATCTGTGGACAGTAAAGATAGCTGAGGTCAAGTTGCATTTCTAAGGCAACAGCCTATCTGATATGAAATAATGGACATGTTAAGCAAAGTGGGCAGCATAATTATTCCTTTGTCTACAAAGAACCCCCAACACCTTTGCTTTTGGTGCATCTAGATTTGTACACTATGGGCTCAATTCACAAAAGTAATCTGAGACAAAATCCTAACTATACGACTTTCGGTATTCACATAAGGCATTTTGGAGTACTAAAGTTAGGATTTTGTCTCAGTTAATCTTAAATTTTGGTCTTAAATTAAGCTTAAGACAAACTTGAGTTTAACTGAGACAAAATCCTAACTTTACGACTAGGATTTTGTCTCAGTTAAACTTAAGTTTGTCTTAAGTTTAAATTAAGACCAAAACTTAAGTTTAACTGAGACAGAATCCTAACTTTAGTACTCCTAAAGGCCTTCTGTGAATACCGAAAGTCGTAAAGTTAAGATTTTGTCTCAGATTACTTTTGTGAATCGGGCCGTGGGAGAGCAGAGACAAGGCAAACCACAAAACACAACATTCTATCAATTATTTGAAAAAAAGGCACAGCATCTCAAAATACACCATTTGGTCCCTTCCTCTCATTCAAATCCTGCAGCCGGTGGGGGTAAACACAAATCCCAATAGCAGCAGCAGAAGCTGGAGAAAAACACCTGCTCCCATCGTGAAAAACTTCGTACTTGTGGAAGCTCAACTACCCAAGTTGTTAAAACAAGGACCACACATGAAGCTAGCTGACAGGGAAAAAAAGAGAAGACTCGGATACTCAGACACATATTCTAGCTCATGGGTACTCGCAAACATTTTCCTAGGGCCCAAAAAGTATGGCCTGTGGTGTTCACAAGGGCCGCATTGATGCCACCAGGATGGGAGTGAGGCTTTGGGCGGGGGATTGTAAAGTGGGTATACAGGAAGCACAGCATGTACATGGTGTGGACAGTGAGTCATGAAGTCATTCTGAAGGTTACATCCATACCACACTCTATATTAAGCCCCTTATCACTAAAAGAGTCATAGATTTGACAATGCTGTTTTATGCTGTATCTGAATTGTCATCCCTCTATGGCACCTTGAAGTAAGCCTGCTTGCTAACGCTACCTTGGGGTTGTCAAGTGTAAAAATAAAGTAACTTGTTTTTTAAATTAGAATGAAGTTGATGTGCACTGTTATCCTTGAAAACCTGTGATCAATCCTCACTTCTCCACTTGATCAAATTGTGTGATCCTAGGCAATTGTTTTATTTTACTTTGCCTCCTCTTTCTTCATTAGCAAATATAAGAGCACCTTGAAATACATTAGTGCAGGATGTGCGCTGTTCATAACCTTCACTTGTGTTTGGTTTCATAAATCAAAATGTTGTCCATGTATAACAACCCAGGCCACCCAGAGAGGTCCAAGTGACAACTGACTCTTGCCTCTTAGTTCACTATTGGCAATGTTGACAGTGTGGGAGGAGGCATGAGCGTTTATACTTTCATTTTTTTTAAACTATCACTTTTATAAAATACTTATCAATGCAATGTTATTATTTGATGTACTAAGGAGAAAAGCTTCTGTGTGTTAATGAAATTCATAGTTTTAATTTTGAAGAAATGTTAACACACTTTTTACTTGTTTGTTGTAAGAAGCCTTTAAAAAGGGATGTGTTCCTAAAGTTAAGTGGTACAGGACACCATATCTTTTACTTCAGTTAGTGTGTAAAAAATTGCTTGCCCATTTATTCAACAGATTTATAAATGTTAAGGCTTTCTCAAGTAAACAGCAGGTTGGAATACTTGAATTAATCTCAGCCACTGGCAATCGTTCGGGCTGCATCCCAATCCATGGTCTTTTTCGCCCACCATATCACCTCAGTTCGGATCCAGCCATACACAAATCAGCACAAGCCTCCAGGCTAGGTCTTCCCTGAACCAGAACATAATAAGCAACCCAGGACAGGTTTTGCCCTTGATATGGGCTCTTCAGCAGGGTATGGCTTGGTTCAAGTGGTACAGTGAGCCCATGACCCACGCCTGGGCATCCACAGTGCACATAGGGCATCAAATGCAAAAAAACTAAGGTGATGGTTGGAATACTTGAATTTATCTCAGCCACTGGCAGTCACTCGGGCCACATCCCAGTCCATCATTTTTCACCCACCATGACTCCTCAGTTTGGGCCCAGCCACATGCAAATCAATCTTGACCCTGCTCCTCATGGGAACAGTCCACCCCTAGCTGCCAGGCCAGTTCCTCTCTGAAGTGGAACACAAGCAACCCAGGATCAGTTTCAACCGTGTTATGGGTTCTTAAGCCAGGTATAGCTTGGTTCCAGTGGCACAGTGAGCCTGGTACCCATGTCTGGGCATACCCAGCTCATTTAGGGCATCAAATGCAAAAACACAAGGTAATAGATGGAATGCTTGAATTAATCTCAGCCACTGGCATTCACTGCGGGCTGCAACCCAAGTCATCTTTTTCATCCACCTTGCCACTTCAGTTTGGACCCAGCCACATCCAAATTAGTCTTGTCCCTGCTCCTCATGCTCGCGTTCGCTAAATGTGCTCT
Source organism: Triturus cristatus (assembly GCF_964204655.1). Lineage (NCBI taxonomy): Eukaryota > Metazoa > Chordata > Amphibia > Caudata > Salamandridae > Triturus > Triturus cristatus. The sequence goes on from NC_140583.1 coordinate 888,101,470, forward strand.
TGGGGTAAGACTTTTTCCCAACTCACTCCCGGCATTTAGCTCTATTTTCATAGAGTGAAAAGCACCCTGGTGTTCAAAATAGATTTGAGGATTACATACTGCCCAAGAAACAGTGCAAAATGCAGCAGAACATGATTAGCAAGCGCTAGCGGCTGCTCGCACTCTCTAAGTGTGCTCTCGAGTTTTTCCCCAAAATTACACAAGCAAAAGTATTCACTAAATTATTGATAATTCTGCTTCAAAGAGTAATGCAGAATGACTGGAATTACTCCCGTTACTGTGGCATAGTTGAAATTCCACCCAGGCCTAATTGAATAATTTTTAGGTCTCGCCTGACCCAGCGCATGCGCTGGTCTGGCGAGACCTTTTGAGAGGGCTCCAAAAAGTGCTACCAGGCCAGCCTATGCTACAGTGCATGTGCGCGGGCGCGCGCGCCGCGCTTGACCGCGATTACTTTCACGGCAGCTTTGATGTTTGATCGCGATTCCGATCACTTTCACTTTCGTGGCCGCACGGCCGCTTGGCATAGCCAATAGGTCTCGCTTTTGGGACCTTATAAGTATTTAGTTATACAACTGTTGCATGGCTAAACACGTATAAGGTCCCAGAGGCGAGACCTATTAGCTATGCCAATGCTTGTTTAGTTTGTCCCAAATCCAAGATAGCATAATTAATATTTTAACCTGTACTCTAGGAGTTAGCGCTACCGCAGCCTCATTTTTGTGAAGCAGCAGCAGCGCAATCAATGCTCCACACTGTTCCATATTTACAAACTGACACATTGGGCCAAATGCTTCAGTTTGTAGAGGCCTGCATCACATTATACTTGTGCCAGATGTAATGTATGCAGGGTAGGCTATCTCATGTTAAAAGCAACGTAGAACTGATGCAGTGAAATTTACTACATTTCACTGCATCACTCTACGACTTGACTGTGTCAAAATTCCTAAGCATTCTCAAACCAGACGTAAGGATTGACCCGGCGTTTTTAACATGGGACTCGCCTCTGTGTTCTGACGCATTAGTGGCGTTGCGTCAGTCTTAAGAACAACTCCAGCAATGGGTAACTTTAGCTCCAAAAGATGCATCAGAATTTCGGACTCATCAATGAATCCTTGCACCATGGAGCACTGTATTGTAAATACAGCATATCCATGGTGTCATTAGGGCATTTGGGGTAGGTGCAAGAAATCTGACACATCAATGCCAATGAGTCAGCTCTTGTAAATTTGCCTCTAGATTTCTCAAAGGACAGCCAGAGCCTTTCTGAGTGAAAACATTGCTTTTTGGGCCTTGTCACTGTAGAGACATGGTAACATTACATTTCCATATGTTTCACTTTCTAAATACCAAGCACCCTACCTTGCGGGCTACACCTCCTACACTGGGGGCGGTGGGGGGGGGGGGGTTCCTTAATAATATTTAGAAGCAAGGTTTTCCCTGTCAAAAATGTGTATTTTGAAAGGTCCAACTGCATGTCTAAACTGTAGCAGCCAGGCGATAATTGCAGACCTGAAGTCATGGTTTCCTTGCCACACTAGTGGATAGTGCAATAAGTCCTGTAGTCCACGTGTGACATTTAGCTTTTGCTGCCATGGGTGCATTTCTGCACTTGTGGCCTTAAAAGAATGTTAAGAATATAGGCCAAAGGGACTAGCCAATTTTTACATGCTTTAGGGTCAGAGCGCAAACACTGGTTACCACACTGTGCAGAGTAAATCAACTACTGTAATAATATTCTGCAAAAAAATAGGGTGACCAAGCAACAACTTTGGTAGAATTAGGCAACTTTTGCAGCATGTTAATAGTTTTGCTTGAAGATGTGGTTGTGATATTTTTGACTGGTTCAGAACATAGTTTCCTGGGTAGAGTCGTAGGCTCCCGACCAGCCCAGTATCGGGAATAAGCAAAGCATCAAGACTTTTACTGTCACTAGGGTATTGCTAGAGTAGTTCACATGCCTATTAAATAGTTCTGAAAGTTACCTGTGTCTAGGGGCCTCTCATTTTTATAATTGCTTACTGTTGTTGTAAGCTGAAAATATCCTGGTCGGACGATCTGTGTGAAATGTCAACTGCAAAATACATTCTTCGAGTTCACCTTTTTGTAGAAGGGCAGTGTTTTATCCACAATGATAGAGATTACATGCTTTACTATTATTTATACTTTATTATTTATTTGATGTTGCATTATTGATAACCTAATGAAATTGCAAAGTGTTGGCAGCTGAATAGCTGCACTGCAGCAGTACAGGCTGTCACTTCTGGAGTAGCATAATTTTGCTCCACTCTTTTATCTTGATGAGGCCACATATATGTGTGTACTTTTGGCTTCATGTATTCGCATAATGTAATTCTAATCAGTATACGTAGTGCACCAGTATAGAAAGTGCAGTAATGGAGTGTGCTAAATGAGTATGTGCATTAACTATTTTTCTTTCAGGAACAGGCTAAGATTGTACTGGGTTTGCACTAAAATGCATTTGATGCAGTGCACTCTCCATAGGTTAGAAAACAATGAATCATGAGAGTGTTGGTGTTGTGCCTATAATGTGAAAAGAACAATTGATGGACAGAATGCAGAACAATGTCATACATTCACCCCAGTACAGTGATCTGGGACTAAATCCATCATTTTTTATCTCACAATGCTATCCAGTTTGGACCCAGCCATATGCAAATCAGTCTTGACCCTGCGCCCACTGGTAACAGTCCAGCCCCAACTACCAGGCCAGGTCCTCCCTGGACTGGAAACAAGCATTCTAGGACCGGTTTCAGGCTTTCAGCCCTCATAAGCCAGGATAGCTTGACTCCAGTGGCATGGCACTCCCACAAGGAACAGGGCCATGACTGATTTGCTTATGGCTGGGTCCAAACTGGGGTGGTGTGGTGAGCAAAAGAATGATGGATTAAACCCAGATCCTTGTGACTAGGTGTGAATGTTTAGATTGTCCAGCATTTCGTCCATCAATTGTTTTGTTTGCATATATCGCCCTAAGTGGGAAGGGTATGCCCAGATGTGGGTCCAGTGCTCACACCACTGGATTCAAGCTAGCCTGGCTGATGAAGGGTGATGCCCTGAAAAAGGTCCCAGGATGTTTTTTACGGTCCAGGGAGAACCTGGCTTGGGATTTCGGGCTGGACTGTTCCCACAAGGAACAGGATCAAGACTGATTTGCATATAACTGGGTCCAAACTGGGGTGGTGTGATGAGCAAAAGAATGATGGATTAAACTCAGATTCTTGTGACTGGGGGTGAATGTTTGCATTGTCCAGCATTCCGAGCATCAATTGTTTCTTTTGCATGTGCCTATAATGTGGTCATTTGTTGTTCTAAAAAATAAAACGGTATTCATGAGCAAAAGTGCGATATAGATGATTAACCTTATATGTATTAATGTATTTACAGGATTGTATGTGGGTTGCACAATTATATGCTTTTGAAAGGAACTTGCTAAGTTAGAGTGACTGTGGGCCTTAAGCTTACAGTTGGGACATTTAACACTGAACATGAAAGTTGTTTGTGAAATATAATTCCCTTCTGCAGGTGCCGACCAAAGCATTCTTAGTTAGTGAGAGAACATTGTATTTTACGATAGTGAGGCAAGGATGAACTAGCAAGGTCAATTAAATTAAATGAGAAGAACAAGAGAGTGCTACCAGTTGGTGATATCTGTCAAAGGGAGGAATTCCAGGATGCCTCAGAAGGGAAGACTGGGAAATGGTAGTATTACACCAGGAGCTGGATCTCTTCCTGGGAAATGGAAATAAGGAGGTTGAATAATGTGAAGAGGTGTCGCAAACTTTCTGTGTGTTTTTTATTAGTGAACTGACCTTGTAGTCAGAGAGATATATTTTAGACTTCGAGAGGTACAGATCTCTTCTGACTTCTGTTTGCGTGGCTTTATGCTATACATGATATTTTGCTTGCAGAGCTTCTACAGAAGTTCTTATGCTGAATCCTTTTCTTTCTTCTGGATTAATAGGGTTTCCTTAACTCTTAGGGGCAAATGTACAATGAAAAGTTGGGAGCCTGGAATTGTGCCAAATTTGGCTGCACCACACTCTGACATTTCCAAAATGCAGGGATGCACCATTTTATGTGTCAGAAAGGGACAGCTTCCTGCACATGAACAATCATTAATGACATTTTGCTCTTTCTACGAGTACTGCATTCTGCAGCGCACATATAAAAATCAAAACAAGGAGAATTAAAAGTATTTCTCCTTGTTGTGCCATTCTAGCCCTGCTATTGCATGGCATTCGTTTTTGGCGCTGCCTCAGATTTACAGATGCTTGTAAATCTGGGGCAGTGTCAAAAAGCAATGGGTGTTGCGGTGGAACGCCCATAGCAACATCCACTGCACGACCCTTTCATGCAGATACCTGCGTGAAAGGGTACCATATTTACAAAGCAGCATAAAGCCACAAAAAGTGGCTAAACTCTACTTTGTAAATATAGTGCAGGACATTGTGCCACCGGAACGTCGGTACAAGTGATGTTCAGGTGGTGCAGTCCCCTTGTAAATATGCCCTTTGTTCTTAATCTTTTGTGTTGCAATTACCAAAATCTTGCATTGTACTTTGCTGTTGAGGACCAATATGGAACATCGATTTGGTCATCTTTTAATAATTCTGTATATTTACAGTATGTTTTGAGTCTAATTTATATTTCCCTGGCTTTGAGTTTATAATAAATCTTTTTTCAACTTTAAGAGGGGGACTCTGACTCCTAATGTGTGGTCACATTTGGGCACACAGTTTATGAATCTAAACTTGTCAGTAATTCTTTCTCTTCTCAGGCTACAACAAAGGTCAATTGACTTAAGAAAATTGAAAGATTGGCCCAGAGCTTCATCACGTCTGAAAACAGAGTGTCTGCTCTGGCACAAGTCCACGGTGGTTACACTCTGCTGTCAATGCATTTCTCTAGGTGAGGGACGAAAGTGGGGTTGGTCACTGAATTTTATATATATATATATATATATGGCATCTAATATGTAGAGCATCTGAGGGGTGTCTTTTCTATAGGTGCTAAGACTGGGCCACTTCAGCAGAAACCTCAGACATATTCACAGCATGTCCCTGAGGCTCGCTCAATAAGGTATTTGTCAAGGAGCTCCCGTTTCATTTGCCATCTACTGTTTCTGTGATTTCTAGTTGTGTTTACTCCTTGCACCACAAATAACAGGCACACCTTGGGGCAGATTTACAAGCCCCTTGCATCACTTTTGAGTGGTTGTTGCGTCACTTTTGTGACACAGCTGTGGCGTAACAGTTGCGGCCCATTTACAACGTGACGCATCTAGGGAGATGCGTCACGTTGTAAGGCCCTACGTGACATTATACCTGCATCAGGTATAAAGTATGTAGGGTAGGCGTTCCCACGCAGGAAAGCCTCGTAAAAGTGATGCAGTGAAATCTACAAGATTTCACTGCGTGACTTTTAGGACGCCACTGCTACAGGCGTAAGGAGTGACACTGTGTATTGGGAATAGGCTGCAACACGCATTGCTGGAGTTTCATTGTGCTTGTGACAGGACTCCAGCAATGCATGACTTTTCCGTCAACAGATGCGTCAGAATTTCTGACGCATCTGTCAATCTTTGCGCCATGGTGCGCTGTATTGTAAATACCGCACATCCATGGTGACGCAAGGGTTTTGCATGGTGACGCAGGGAAAGTGACGCATCTCTAGAGATGTGTTACTTTCTTGTAAATCTGCCCCCAGAGGGTTATTTATTAGCATTTTGTGTGAGTGTTCACAACTCACAAAGTATTGTTTGTCATAAATACTGCTTCCTTAATAACGTCAACAAAAATGTCGTGCCATTGTTGTTAATACTGGAAAATCTACATGAAATGGAACGATATTTTTGCAAAAGATTTTTTAAAAACCTATATTTCATGTCAGACGATATATCTGTATATGATATCCTGACATACAAATTAATTCACTTATCATTAAAAAGGTAAGCAGGCACATCACTAATTTACGAAAGGCCACTTATGCGCACCCACAACCCGAAGTAAAACTTGTGTGAATGAAAACAACAAATTGCAACAAATTGAAATTGCAGGAGCTTGTGTCCTTCAAAATACCTGCCCATATTCAAACTGGGGAAATGATATGTTAGAAATTAAATCGAAAACATGAAAATTCCTCTTTAGCGGCACTTATTTTGTTTGCCAGAGTACACAACTAATGAACGCTTCTAAGCAGAAGAACAGATACGAATGGAAGACACGATATCAACTTTGCATTACAGTGACTCGGAGGGCTTGACTGCCATGCACCTAGCATCTAAACAGTGCAATTCTTCCACGTGAGACATACACGGAAACCTCTTGCCAAAAATGTAAGGCGAGAGTATCCTTGGAAGCCTTCAGTTGCTGACAGGGTGGGATCAGTCATATTTTCATTCCTATTTAACACATAGTCACGTGTACAATTTAAAAAAAATTGAGTTTTTTTCTTGAAAAATGTCCTAAAACTTTGAGAGTGATTAAAGGAGAAGGACAGTGTCCTCCCTTTCTTTGCCAGTTTGCAAAGATCTCATCAATAAGCGTACAGCTGTTGGTAACGAGGATGCAGTACGCTGTATTGTCACTAGATGTCACTCTCCTTCAGGAAAGACAAGCAGACGATGTTGTGTAACACTATTCTATCTATAACCTCATGCCGAAATTGGAAAAAAAATGTCCAATTCCTTATAGAAGTGCAAGGTGCGTGCTACTGGAGTGGCCCTTGTAAATGCTACCCCACCCTATGAAAAAAGAAGTGAGGTGAAGTCAGCCATGGACGTAAAGGCAACAATCTAAGCAGGACCTGAGCAAAAAAACATATCCATAGCCACATCCGTTTACACAATCATAAGCACTAAGATGTTCATTCAAACTTGTTGTTAGATATTATTATGTTACTTTGCATTCTTTATATAAATATAGGGTTTGTTATTACTGCGGTGTTGGAAATACGTCTGTCTTAAGTGTTTTATTGTACGTGTGCACTGGATCAGGGGTGCAACCAGACCCGAACTTCTGAGGTGGTGGGGGGAGGGGGGGAGGGGGAATGGAATTGATTTAAAGTAGCTTAAACTGAAGTTATTCTCTAATCATATAACCACTGATAAACGAATATGCAGTACCGACTCCTTTCATGCCGCACATCTCACCCACAGATGATCCGAATGTGCTTGTAAAATACATACAAATGTTGGGGATTCCGCTGTGTTTATGATACTGTGTGTGCCAGGGCCTTCCAGATATGAGCCCTGGCAAAGCAAAAAACAGAATGGACCTCAAACCATGGACCTGTGGAGCCCTCTAGTTCTATTTCACGGTCTGAAGAAAAGAAACTGACCTAGCTTGCCCATCACACTCCCAAACTACATTACCCATGAATCCATTTATGACATGGAGAAACTTGTTTACCTTTGTATTCCCAGGTCCTATGATACCCTTGAAGCGTTACATCACTTGTGGCCCAGGATTATGTGGTTATATCTTGCTCACTCGTGATTTTAGTTATTCTTTGTCGAGTAAGTCTCCATTTATTAATTTCTCAAGCACTGATATATATGGCTCTATTTCACATGTATAGGTCACACCCTTTGTTACTTACTTAAGGATACTTGTGGAAGTTTCTTAAAAATACTTCCTGGCCAACACCCCTTTTAGACTCTTTGCACTGAGTTTGCACCAGGATTTGTTTTGGAAAGTATCCCAAACTACTGCAAAGTTGTGCTACTCTCCACTTTGTGATACTGTGCATAACGTAGGCATTTTATAGGAGGCACATGGATATTCCCATGCAACCACCCGTGGCTTGTTTTGGTGCAAATCCCTATGTCCCAACATTCGTAGACAGGGATTTGCAATAAACTTTACACCTGTTCAAGGCAGGCATAACGAGGAGAAATGTTTTAATTTCTCCTTATTCTTTCAACTTTGCTATGTGTGCTGTATTGTGCTACACACCTACAAAGTGGAAAAGCAATAAAAAAAAGTGTTTCTGTACTAGAAGAGTCCCCTTCCAGTACGAAACCTACGCTTCAGGGAAAGCACACATCCTTGCATTTTAGCGCAATGATTTGTGTGTTGGAGCATGGAAGCCAAAAGCAAGCCAATGCTGGGGGAGAGAAAAAAGGTGCCATTAAACGTAGACATTTTGCATTTTTTCTCACTCCTTTCACACAAGGCAGTACAGCAACTGTGGTTGCAGCGCTGCTTTGCGTCAAATATTAGTACATTTGAGCTATGAGCACTAATGCATGCAAGCAATCCCACGCCAAGGTCATAAAGACAAATTATACCCCCTCTGCAGAATGCGACAAGGGGCCACAGTGAGTCCCATATCCACAGATGTCTATGAACTTTAGACTGAATGGAGGGCCCCCGAAGGGTGTTGGCCCCCTGGATTGCAGATACTGGTGGGTTCTGTGTTACATCTCTGCCCGCACCTTCATTCCCCCCAGGTTTGATAGTACATGACAGCAGTTGCGGCCGGCATGACCCGTGGGTGGGGGATGGGCAGGGGTCAAGCGGGGAGGGTCTTGCACAGGGAGGGCGGGGGTGTAATTAAAAAAAAAAAGTAAAACCTACCTTCACCTCCTGTCCCACGTCGCGTCTCCTTCTCTCTTTGCTCCGAGTCCCGGGAAGCAGGCAGCCTCCCTCTCCTCCCCTAAGCCAATCACTACGCTGCAATGACAGCATTGTGATTGGCTGGGACACCGACCACACAGGCGACTATGGGGAGGCTGTTTTCTCCATGCAGGCTGCATGCAGCCTACGTGGAGAAAACAGGAGAGTGCGTATGGCTGGTTTGGTCGGCCCTGGGGCCGGTCAAACAGTCAGCATCCACAACAGTGGACTAGCCACTCCTCCCCTGCCCTGCAGCAGGACCGCCCACCCGCCGGCCCCCAACCAAACCCTTCTGCTTTCTTGCAGTGCGAGAAGCAGAAACATAAAATGATATTCATAATACCATTTAATGTTTCTGCTTCTCGCACTGCAAGAAAGCAGTGGGGCGACGCACACCCGTCCACATGGAGGAGCCGCCCCTCCATGACAGGCATAATTGAAATGCAATAAGTTCCATATCTCCTAAGACTCAATCCCAATATACCTAATGAAAACTCATAATGAGATCTATTGGCAGTTCTTTCTTTTCAGACTCAATAAATAGCATAACACTGACATACACATCGGAGGTCACAGTCCTATTAGTCTAAGTGCCATATGTAAAAAGAAGAGGAATTGCGATTTCCAAATAGCTATTTCATCCTAATCGCTATTTGTAAACCACTATTCCTTATGTTTAAAACTTTTTGTTTCATACTTGTGATTCCTAGTGGGTCGCAAAGCAACCTTCCTCATGAATATTAATGAGGTAGGTCGCTTTGCGAGCCACCAGGAATCGCAGCCTTGACAGGGATGGTGGCCAGCTGAGGTAAGCAGACCACCATGTCTGTGATTGCCTTTGGACAAAGATTTTTATTTTTGTTGAAATGCACACCATCTTCCTTAAATAAAAACGGGATGCATTTCAATAATAAAAAAAATAATGTTTTGTTTTTATTTTTGTAAGAGCAGGCAGCGGTCCGTGGAACCACTGCCTGCTCTTAAAAAATGTTTTCCCAACATTCACAAAGGTGAAGGGGTCCAATGAGGACCCATTCCAATTTGCGAATACATTACCACCAATTTTTTGTTGGTAGTAAAGTGTGAATGTTTTGCGGCCTCATTTTGATCACAAAACATTTGTACATACTAATGCGATTCAGTGTTTGGAAGGGATGCCCTAAACATGCCCCTTCCAAATACCGTATTCCAAAACCAAAGTGTGATTCGGTAGCAAGTTATCGAATCACAATTTCGGCTTTGTACATTCCAAAAAGCATTTTTCCAGTCGCAAATGGGCCTATTCTGTGAATCAGCCTGTTTGCGACTGGAAAAATGCTTTGTACATGTGGCCCTAAGAACCGTCTCATCAATTTTGAAGGCATTGTCAGACTTCCCCAAAACTTGTGGCCAGGTTGCCAAGGACCCAGGAAGAAAGCTAGAATTGTGACTTTGGAAATTCAAGCATGAACACTGATTTACGATGCACTTGCTAGGAGTCTAGGATAGAAGTGACACAAAAATTCTGATATACATACACAGCGTTATTTACAGGGCGAACACTGGACACACCAATAAATCACATTTGAAAATTCTCCTACAAATCCAGAGGTATAATGACATAAGTATGCAAAGAAGGTTCGTTTTCACAGCTGGGACTTCAGAATGGAGAATAACCTCCTAGAACTCAGACTTGAACAAGCACCTATGTGTTCCAGAAGACCGTGAAAGCACATATGTTCAAGCTACTTCAATACGTTTTTTGCTCTGCATATAGTTAATGGGATTCTACAATATGTAGGACCAGAATGCTACTAATTTACACTACTACCAGTGCTTAATTTGTTTGAAAAATAAGTCCAGATCCCAACGTTTTTTATGCACCTTATGCCAGTACTATGGATGGCAAGGATTACAGAGTAACAGAGCTGCCTAGTCTTGATTCAACCTAATGCCTCTTTCTTACACCACCCTACACTTCCTGCATCTTTATCCCACTATTGCAGGCTCTTTTTTCATTACTGCTTTCTTCCTTTGTCATGGTTTTCCTTTTTGCTCTTCCTCCTTGCTGGTCCATATTCTATCTTTCTCTCTCTTGTGCTTAGTCAAAAGATGATGATGAAAAGTTTGTCTTGGTCCTCAAAAATATATGCTGTTTCCCCCAAATGAGTGCTTATGCCAACTGTTAGACTTGGGGGTCTCTAGTTGGCACAGGTATGCACTTGTGACAAATAGGGACCCTTTCCTCTAGTCAGGGTAAGGGGGTACGCTCCTAAAATAACCCCTGCTCACCCCCTTGGTAGCTTGGCACGAGCAGACAGGCTTATCTCAGAGGCAGTGTGTAAAGCATTTGTGAACACATACAGTAATCAAGTGACAACACTACAGATGGACACCACATAGGTTTTATATAAAAAATAAGTATTCTTTATATAGATTTAACACAAGACCATTAAACGACAAAAACACACAACACTGTTACTTTAGATGGTAGAATTTTGCTTAGTTCTCTTAAGTTCTTAAATGTGACACTTTAAGTCAATGTACTTTTTAGATGCGACACGCAGGGCAACGAAAGTGTTGCAACGATGTTGATGCGATGAAGTTTTTGGTGCAAAGAAATAAAGCTGTGAAGATCTTCCAGATGCGGCACGCTTCTCCGATGTTGCGAGAAGACTCGACTCGATGCTTCAGCTGCAGCGGCGACACACTTTACGCGATGCGACGACAGCGGCCTTAGCAGCGACACTCTTCTCCGACGTTTGCGAGATGCTTCCGCTCGATGCGATGTTGCAGCGGCGACATACCTTTACGCGATGCGACGACAGAAGCTCCGACGGTGGCATGCTTCTCCGTGGATGCGTGGTGCTTTTGCTTGATGCGGTGCAATGCAACAACTACGATGGCTGCGATGGCGACACGCTTCTTCCTCGATGCGAGACTCTTCTCTTGATGCGGTGCAATGCGTGAGCTACGATGGCTGCGATGGCGACACGCTTCTTCGGCATTGTGAGACACTTCCTGGATGATGCGAGACGCTTCCGCTCGATGCGATGCTGCAGCGGCGACATACTTTACGCGATGTGACGACAACAGCTCTGACGGCGGCACGCTTCTCCTTCTTGAGTCGCACTTCCAGCTCCTGCGACACGCAGTCCCTCAGAAGGCCCATCAACAGCAGCAGGCACTTCCAAAGAACTCTGGGGAGCTGGGGGGTGAAGTCTGTTGTTCCTGAGACTTCAGCAGGAGGCAAGCTCTTTTCCAAGCCCTTGGAGATCCTTCACAGGTTGAGCAAAAGTACACACAAAGTTCATTTCTCCTCTCTTTGGCAGTAGACAACCCCTGCAGGCCAATCCCCCAGTTTCAGGGATAGTCTCTCCTCAGCTTCTTCTTGGTTCCTGTCCTCAGCAGAGTTTCTTCTTGTTTCCCAAAGTGATCTAAATTCTTGGGATCAGGGTCCCAATACTTATACCCCAAAATCCGTTGTCCTCTGAGGGCAGAGGGGCCTTTGCCTTGTTCAAACCATTTCTTGTCAGTCCTGGAGCACTTTGTTTACCTGACTCCTTCTTTCCTTTCAGAGTGCAGGGCAGAAACATCAGACGCACCACAGGAGGTGGAGCCAGCATTGTGGAGGGAAGGCACAGCCCTGTTCAGGTCCCAGGTGCAACTCCTCCCACCCATCTTGATGCAGATCTCTCTATTCACCACTGGGACACCTCACCCTGTCTCCTGGAATTCCCCAGCCCTGTCACTCAAAACTCCAGACAGGGAATACACAGCCTAGCAGAGGCAGGTTTGAATGGTTAGACAAGAAAATACCTACTTTCTAAAAGTGGCATTTTCAAACACAGAATGTTAAAACCAACTTCACTAAAAGATGTATTTTATCATTCTGAGTTCAGGCATACTAAATTCGAATTTCTACCATGTTCCCTGACTGCCCATTCTGGCCTATGGAGAACAGGTAGCCTTGCAATAGTGAAACACGAAAATGGCATTAATTCACTATGAAAACATGCCACACACACCAGGGCATGTCCTACCTTATCCTTACAATGCACCCTGCCCTTGGACCTACCATATGGGTGTCTGCTATGAAGAAAAGGGAATGTTTAGGGACTGGCAAGTGGGTGCATGACAGTACCAGACTCCACACAGGCTCTGCAAGGGCAGACCGTAGACACATTTTACAAGCTGCTTCTGTGGGTGGCACAACCAATGCTGCAAGCCCACCAGCAGCATTTGGATTTACAAGCCCTGGGCACTCCTGGTGCACTGTACTAGGGTCTGACAGGTAAACCAAATCAACCAATCATGGAATCACAAATCATACATTAATTTACCATAGGGAGAGCATATGCACTTTAGCACTGATCAGCAGTGGTAAAGTGCCCAGAGTCATAAAACAGCCAACAACAGGTCAGAAAAAATATAGGAGGAAGGCAAAAAGTTCAGGAATGACCCTGCAAAAAGGGACAAGTCCAACACCAACCTTGCAATAGATTTTTTTTGTTTGCTAATAACTTGGCGTTGTTTGACAAATCGTCATGAAACTTTCCAAAAAAAAGTTAATCCACCTCAGCTCCTTCCTAAAATGGTTTGGGCTGATCTAGGCAAAAAAAAGGTGGTCCCAGAATGTAAGTTCCCCATGCATTTTTACATAGCGATACCACAAAAATGGCTGAATGGAATTACACCAAATTTGGCAGAAAACTAGATCTTAGTCCAAAAAGAGTGTTTTTGTGATTTTATGTAAATCTGTTGAGTATTTTTCAGAAATTGAGGTTTAAAAACTTCTTTCACTGATAGCCAATTCAGCCAGGCCACAACATGAAAATAAATATTGTAGCAGCCATTACAGGATGTGACCTATAAGAAAACAATTATAAAACGGGCCAGGGTAGGGATACCCTGTCCCTCTAGCCCTTGTCCGGAAGTCCCAGAGGTCCCTCTCCAGGGCTAAAAATAAAATAAATGTTTTTTTGCTGCAATCCCATGATTCTCCTGCAGGATTGTGGTCAAAGAAAACAAAATAATGGCTGCAATTTCTTTTGTTATAAAATGCTCCCCCAGGGAGGGCCTGGACTCAGGCGTCAAACAATATTCATTTATTTTAACTACAGGGAAGGGGCATGTGGGGTGCTCTTCTCCACAAGCTGATTTTGGCCCCAGCGATACCATCCCCCAAGGGCTCGGCAATGATGCCCGCGGTCAAAGACTGTGCATGGCATGGCATTGACAATAAAATATTACTTTACGTTTGAAAAAATACCTAGAAATTCACTGAAAAAAAACAAAGGTTAAAGTAATGTTATAGTTAGGTATGGCAATTATATCTTACTTTATATTTAAAAATCTTTTAAGTTGATTGAAAAAAATGAAAGTTAAAGGGAGGTTCTAGTTAAGTGAAAATGTCAGTTCAAATATACGGTTTTAAACAAAAAAAACCATTGGAATTTACAAGTTATAGTTATCTCAAGTAACTATAATTTGTGGCCTAACCTTGCACTGCTTTTGACCTCACATATTACATCATTCATGACATGTTCCATGCCATCATTGAAAAAATCACTGTAATATCTGAAATGGCATAATTGAAGACAACATGCATGGTGAGGGGAGAGTTAAAGTTACTTTAGGGCACGAGTTATAGTTATTTGAGATAGGTAGTGGTTGTGTTCCTTTAAAATGGAATGTTTTAACTGACATTTTCAGATAACAATAACATCCCTTTAACCTTCTTTTTTTTCAGTAAATATAAATATATATATATTACCCAATATATGTTATCCAGTAGTGGCCGCCACTGGGTAGTTATAGTTAGGTTTGCTTTTCCAAAGACAAGGCATTATTTGGTTTTCTTATAACACCGCTATTTGATGAATCTTATTATTATCATCATTAAAAAGTCTTATATAGCACGTAGCTACCCACATAGGGTTTCCCAGCTCTATAGCAACAGGTAGGGCAGTGTAGACGGGGACAGGTTAAAACAACTAAGTTTTTAAGATCTTACAAAAGACGGTTAGTGACTCTGGGAGGGTATTCCATAGCTTGGGACCCAGAAAGGAGAAGGGGGACCCCCCATCCAAACACTTTTGACTCTCGGGTCTGTGTAGAGAGATCGATTACTTGAGCGCAGCGCGTGGGAGGGCTGGTAAGGAGCCACCAGCTCTTGCAGGTACTGTGCATCAGTGCATGAGTTGGCTTTATGCATGAAGCATTGTGCTTTAAACTTGATGCGCGTGTTTATTGCAAGCCAATGAAGGTTGCGAAGGAGACCAGACACAGAGGCATGTTTTGGAAGCCGGAACATAAGCCTGGCGGCAGAGTTCTGGACCACTTGAAGGCATCTTATGGTGGCCTTCTCTGCCCCCAGATACGGAATGTTGCCATAGTTCAGCCTTGGCAGGTTCAAGGTCTGAATAACTGTCCTTTGGGCCCAAAAAAGGAGTATCCACATGATCTGTTTTAGCCATTTCATGATGACAAAGCATGTTGAGGATACTTTGGCCACCTGTAGTTTCATTGACAGATTGAAGTCCAGCCAGAGACCTAGGTTCTTTTCCTTGTGGACTGGTCGCAGGACTGTGCTGAGGTCCCGCAGAGCAGGAGACTCTTGCCCAACACCAATACCTCGATCTTATCACCATTTAGTTTTAGTGAGTTGGTTTTCATTCAGGTGGAGACAAAACCAAGAGTTCGGATCCCCAGAGTTGCAATTCTGGTTATACAACAGGGAAAGGATAATTTGAGTTTTTTCTGCGTAGGAGAACAGGGTGAGGCCGCAACTTTCCAACAGGTCCACTACATGGTGGACATAAATGTTAAATAACATAGGACTGAGAGCAAATCCTCGTGGGACAAAGCATGTGGGCTGGATACCGCATTACCTGAGAAGTACTGAGAGGTGTTTCCTGCCAGAAAGGAGGCCAACCTCGCAAGAACCATCACTTGGAACTAGCTGAGGCAGTCTTTCTAAGAGGATGGCATATGACACAGTATCAAATGCTGCGCTGAGGTCTAGTAAAATCAGCGCAGTCATAACGCCCATTTCCAGGAGCCGCATCAGATGTTCCATGACTCCTAGAAAGGTGGATTCAATACTATCTCCTGCTCTGAAGCCTGACTGTGAGGGATGTAGTGCATCTTGTAAAGCTTCTTGGAATCTTCACAAAAGCAAATTCACTTCAGCTCCTTCCTCGAAAGTTTCAGGGTGATCCGTCAAACAGGCGCCAAGAAAAAAGGTTGTCCCAAACCGCAAAATCCTCATGCATTTTCCTTAGACTTCTTTAGGAAGCGCTACAGCAAAAACTGCTCAACAGAATCCCACCGAATTTGTCAGGAGGCTAGAACTTGGTCTCTTAGATTGTGCTTTTTGTGATTTGGTGTAAATCCATTTAGTAGGTTTTGAAAAATTAAGGTGCAAACATTTCTTTACCTGGATGGTTTGGTCCTTAAGAGGCTCACACGAGTCTTGTAGAAGTGCCAATTTAAAAACAGAGCATTCTCATTGGCCCAGGGAGCTATTCTTTCCCTTGGGACATCTCGCTCCTGCAAGAGTCTGACTCTGGCAGGAGCGAGTTATCTAATTGGCTGCCAGCAACATGAGAAAAATGTTGGTGGCCGTTACAGGACCCCGAGACTTAGTACCCTTTCCTGAAGTTAAAAAGAAAATGATATAAGTGGGTAGGGTAGGGATACCATGCTCCTCTAGTCCCAATGGGGGGGGGACCCAGAGGGACCACTGGGACCAAATACAAAACAAATTGGTGGTTTTTGCCATGATCCTGCCACCATTTTAAAATATACATATATATTTGGGGAGGGGGTTAATAGGGCCCCTCTCCCAAGCCCCCTTCGGGCCCCATGGACCGCCCAGTTTACAGCCGTAATGCTTGCTCCCATAGTGAAATATAGGAATGCGACTGAACAGTGTTCGGTTGCATCCTAATGGGGCAGTCGGAAGCTTCAACCAGGTGTAGGTCAGTCCCATGACCGGGTCGGTGTTTGGCAGAAGTGATTCCGCCCGCCATCATAATGATCCCCTTAGTATCTTTCACTTGTTTTTCAAATTTGCCTTCAGTACATCATTTTTATTTTAATCTCTGGAATTGCCCATAAGGGTTACTCCATTTTACATTTCTCTGGTGGAAACTATCCTCATGCAAAATACTATTCATAGCTATGGGTTTGAATTAAAAGTGAGAATGTTTCTCCTCAAGCCAGCGGGTGACAACTGGAACGGGCTGCAAGGTGACAGTTAAGGATATTACTTCACTGACCTCTGAGGAGGTGAGGACTGGTGGGAATCAGAAATAAAGCGTATCATTTTATCTTTCTCACTTCATATTGTGGTTACGCTAGATTTCCATATGCAAAACCTGGTGATGAATTCAAAACTATATATGCATCAGTACTCAATGTGGTCAATTGTTCCAAAACTCCTCGGATCAATTCCAGCTGCCTACAGCTTCCCTCAGAACCTCAAAACATGGTTACATCTGATCCCTGGAGCAGTGGGAACCAAGAGCCAGCACACACTGAACAGCTGAAAGGAAGAAAGAACTCTCCCGCGGCAGCATGATATCAGCCTTACCCAGTGCCAAGAAAGATTGCCAGAAAACAACTCCATCAGGTGGTACTGCCAGCCTGAGTAAAGTGACACTGGTGGGCTCATCAGGAAGGCCCAACTCCCTGCAGTGTGTTGATTGCAGAGACCCTGCCATGCAGCACCCATCTGCCCCACTTGCACCAACAGCGAAGACCTCTCTGGCTAACAAAACTTGGATCACCATGCCACATTCCCAACAATGGACAAGAACAGGCTGAAGACGGATTTCATTTGAAAACAAAGCTGTAATCATCATCGCTGTGAGTGACAGCAAAGGCAGAACTTTGAGGTAATTTTCAGAGAATGTGAAGTTCAGAAACCAGTGGAAAATGAATAGTAGGTTTTACAGGATGTTCCCTATAAGTACGATGGATAAGGAGTTCCATTGCTAATCAGAGTTGGTAGTGTGGGGTGGATAAGACAAAATGTGTAGAAGCATCCACATGAGGTTATTGCCTGTGGGGGTGCTAGAGGGCGCGCGGAGATGATGGCTGCTTAACCGTAGGGCTCCCTCAGCCCCGTGCCATCATCCTCCAACTTCTCCTACCCGCGCTGTGAGACGGCGGCTCCGAGGAGAGTTTCGGGGCCCGGGAGGGCCCGCTGCCGGAGATTTCAGCCCTGACACCTGGCCGGGAGTGAAGCGCGATCCGCGCTGGATGAGGCGGCCGGCCGGGCGAGCTACGCGAGGCTGCGGCTCACCAGGAGGCAGCAGGGCCGCGTGGCCACCATGCTGCGGCGTGGGGGGCAGCAAGCTGCTGGTGACCTGTGACAGTGTCGTCGCCCCCCCCGCAGGACCAGTGACGAGGGAGCTGTGGCCGCGCTCGTGACCTGCCTGTCCGCGGCGCCCTGCTGATTTGCTCGGACTGACGAGCGGAACGCGCTGGAGGAGGCGGTCGGCTCAGTGAGGTGCCTGGGGCCAACGACCGGGCCGCACAGACATCGCGCTGCAACGCGAGGGGACAGCAAGCTGCCAGCAGCCTGAGACGGCATTGTCGCACCCTCCCCGCAGGAGCACAGAGCAGGGACACGCGACCACTTTCACGGCCTGATGGGCAGCGGCGCCCCGATCATGGCCCGGATTGAAGTGTGGAGCGCGCAGGAGGAGGTGACCGGCTAGGTGAGGCGCCTGGGGGCCGCGGCTCGCCGTGCGGCGGCAAGGTCGTGCAGAGCACGCGCTGTGACACCGGGAGACGGCGGATTGCTGTTGGACCGCGACGGCAGTGGGTGATGAAGTGCGGAGACAGCGGGGCCTGCAGGTGTGGTCGCCGTCCATGTCGGAAACGGTGTTGGTGCGGGAGAGCAGGCCTGCGGCGATCGCGGTGAGGAGCGGTGGGATGCCCTGATTGGACCTGCCTCTGCCTGGTGAGGCCTCGCTGATTGCCAGACACTGCAGCCCAGGTACGAAGTTCGGAGTTGGCGCCCAGAGTGACTGCATCTTGCAGGGCTGTGGAGGGGAGGCCCTGAACTAGCGGAGAGCCCTCTGTGTGTGGTGCTGGGGGGCCGAGCCTGGTGGGCCTTGCGGGGCAAGCTTGGTCGGCGGTGGGGCGTCCTGGCCCCATGGACACTGAGACTGGCCCCTAGCTGCTGGATGCGGGGCCCAACGGCTGGACGCTGCCCTTGTGTCTGGAGGCTTTGAGTGAGTGGGGAGCTCCTGGCATTCTCTGGTGGAGGAAAGACGATGATCGCCTATGCTGAGGCCATGGTCCCTCCCTGACTGGCGTCGATAGGCAGCGCCTAATAGCCTGAGAGTCGGCGGTTCGGGAGCTGGCAACTGCAACGCATGGGGAACTCTGTACTGAGCAGCGGCCCTGACCGAGGCTGAGAGACAGGCAGCTCGTGGAAGGGGGGCGACCAAAGGGCTGCAGGGCACAATCTGACAGCGTCACTGCGTGCATGAAGCGGTGTGAATAGGAGGGTCCAGGGCGACTTCTTTGCGATGCGTCCGGCGCGGGGAGATCTTGGAGGCCCTGAGCAACAGAGACCGCTAGCTCGAGGACATCGGCCGGGTGAGGACACCGGCCGCGGTTGGGGGCGCGCCGCGACCCCTCTCCCCTGTGCGGTGCTGGTTGCGATCAGGGGAGGTTGACCTTCTGGTTCCCCGGCGCGGGGTGCCTGGACCGGACTCTCCTTGCCGCACGACCCGGGAAACGTCAATGCCGTCAGCGCAGCAGTTGGCTATGGGACGATTGCGGAACAAGCAGCATGAAGGCGGGCCGAGAAATGGAGGCCCTGGTCCGCCGCTGGGGCGCTCGGACGGAGGTGTGGAGCAGCTGACCTCGACCCTGGAAGCCAAGATGGATGCCGTGCTGGCGGCGGTGAACCAACTGAGTAACACCCTGGAGCAGACTAGAACCTCCCTGGAATCCGGCATCGACAAAGTAACGTCGGATTTCACTTTACTCTATGCTGACCATCGTAAATTGGCAGACACTGTTGCTCACCAGGGTCAGACACTTCAAGAAGTTCAGCCGGTGATGCGCAGCCACACTGCAACTCTGCAGGATCTGCTTGACCGGGTTAACACGCTGGAGGATCGCGCTGAGGATGCGGAGGGCCGCTCCCGGCGCCAGAATGTCCTTGTGGTGGGTCTGCCAGAGGGAGCGGAGGGGCGGCATCCCGAACAGTTTGTTGAGGGGTGACTGCGGGACGTTCTTCCTCCGGGGGTGCTCTCCCCTCAGTTTGTCGTGGAGTGGGCACACAGAGTCCCGGCGCGCCGGCCTGTCCCCGGGGCCAGGCCGCGTCCCTTTCTACTCAGGCTCCTCAACTACCGCGACCGGGAGGTGATACTCCGAGAAACTAGGAAGCTGGACACCCTTGAGGTGGGAGGCAGCTGGGTGATGCTGTTCCCCGATTACACGGCGGCGGTCCAGAAGCGGAGGAGCAACTATCTAATGGTGAAGCGTCGGCTGCGTGATCTGCAGCTCCCATACTCCCTGTTGTTCCCATCACACCTCCGAGTGGTCACAAGCGGAGGGACTCGGTTCTTTGATACGCCGTCAGATGCCTGGGACTGGCTGGAGGAGGCGGGGTTGCATAGTGGTCAGAGGCCCGCTGATTCGAGCAATGACAGGCAACGGGAGGGACGACCACGGCGTCGGCGACGGGGGGAGCCCAGGAGGGAGCAGAAGCCGGGCCCTGTTGGGGCGCCTAGCCTGGAGAAGATGCGGTCGGAACGCCAGGAGGCCCTTGAAGCGGTGGCAACCTTGGGATCAGTGAGCAATCAAGGGAACGCAGCAGCTCGTGACCATAGCGACCCAGAGACTAGCAGATCTTCCTCCCCGGTCGCTGTGTTTTCGGATGACCAAGAGCTACCGGTGGTGACACCTCAGACAGCTGACACTATTGTATGAACTTTGCCATGCTGGGACAGCGCAACACACAGGTGCAGGGGAATGGAGTGAGTGCAGCTGGATCTGGGGGGCGGGGGGCAGTGACTCCTGCTGTCGCTCGGTTGATGCGCTGTGGCTCTAGGTGCTGGTCTGTGCGGACAGGCTGGGGTACTCCTGACGGATGGGGTGGGGGTTATCGGGGATTTCCCTACCCGGGGAGGGGAATGGGGGGGCGATGCATGCCATGACCTGTGGGTGGCGGGTGGCGGTGGCAGGCGAATAGCACTGCATGCGCATGTTTGACACCATCAGCGGTTCAGACGGCACAGGAGGCATGGGCAGGGGTGGCGCAGGGCCTCAGTACCTCGCGGTCTACACATTCACCTTTAGCGCCCATCAGCTACCACCTGGCGTAGTCTACATAGTCACTTGAGTTGTGAGTTCGGACGAATGCCCATGTTGGGGTTTGCCCTGGCGGTTACGCAGTTTTTGACTTTACTTGGGTGTGTCCAGCGACACACTATTGTTTTTATATTTGTTATGTTGTTGCAGCAGGTCAGCGTGGTATCCACAACTGTAGTCTCTCTTCCCTGCTCGGCCCACCAGACCCTGGCCTCGGTTCCTACACAGTCCCCATCTATATTTGATGGCTGACACCGCGGTGATTACTTGGAATATACGAGGGATGCATACGCCGGCCCGTCGTTATTCTGTGTTCGCATACTTGCAGCGGCACCGGGCGGCCATTGCCCTTCTCCAGGAGACCCATATGACGCAATTGGAGCTGGACAGGCTGCGGTTCCGCTGGAGGGGACAACTCGTTGGGACCACGTACTCTGCACACGCTCGTGGTACATTGTTCTGGGTACGGGTGGGCACGCCGTTCACATGTATAGAAACGGTGGTTGACCCTGTCGTGCGGTACACCTTGGTCAGTGGGAAGCTGAACGGACAGCGTCTGTTATTGGGTTCCGTTTACGCTCCGAATGTCGACCAACTGTCATTCTTGGATCAGCTGTCTGGGGCGCTGGCGCCATATGCGGGCCTTCCCTGGCTGATCGGGCGGGATTTTAACGCAGTTCTTGACACACATTTGGATAGGTCCTATCCACCCCTCCGTAGCACGCAGGCCATTTCGAACGCGAAGAACCTCGCTGATTGGTTGTCGCGTTGGGCCTTACGAGACGTATGGCGTGGTCTGCATCCCGGCGATCGCATTTACTCGTATTATTCCGCGGTGCACGGACTTCATGTCCAGCTTGATCGGGTGGTGGGATCTCCCTCCCTGATTCCCCTGATTGATCAGGCAGACTACTTGGGCCGGACCCATTCGGACCATAATCCTCTCCGGCTGGTCTTGCGCTGGGGTCCCGCAAGGCTTTCCGTTCCAACATGGCGATTGCAGCCGGCAGCCCTGGGAGATGTTGAATTCCGGGCCTCTCTCGGCACGGCGGTGGAGCAGTACTTTGACTTGAACGAGGGTACGACGGGCAGCGAACTGACGGAGTGGGATGCCCACAAATCCACAATCCGGGGACACTGCCTGTGGATGACGTGGAACATCCGCCGGCGGCTGTCGTTGTCGCTCGCTGCGCTGGAGTCCCGCCTTCTGTCGTACGAGCGTCTCGGCGAGGGGGGTGGGCTGGACTCGACCCGGCTGGCGCGTCTTCGGGCGCGTCATGCGGAACTGCTTGAGCGCTTGCGGTGCCACAATTATGCGGCTCACTTGGCTCGGGTCCACGCTGGAGCTGACAGGACGGGGAGGCTGCTGGCCTGGTTGCTCCGACAGGAGACGGCGCATGCCCCAATAGAATCACTCTGTGGGCCGGATGGGACGTTGGTGTATACACAGTGGGAGATACACCAGACCCTGACCGCGCATTATGCGACCCTTTACACCTCCGCAGGACGTCGGCGAGCACAGGATGTGGATCAGTTTTTGGACGCTGCCCAACTGTCCTCCGTCCCGGATGAGCATCAGGACTCCTTAGAGGGCCCCCTCACGGTAGAAGAGATAGGGGACGCGGTGGCCTCGTTGGCCACTGGAAAGGCACCTGGACCGGACGGGCTTCCGGCTGAATATTGCAAGGCCTACCGGGAATCTCTGGTGCCCAAGCTGCATTCGCTGTATCTGGCGGCCCTTGAGAAGGCCATGTTACCGCCATCCATGAGGGAGGCCTACTTGATCTCTTTGCCCAAGCCTGGGCGCGACCCTACCAACCTGGGGTCATATCGCCCCCTTGCCCTCTTCAATACGGACTACAAAATTTTAGCCAAGGTGTTGGCGGAGTGACTGGCCCCAACGGTTTCGGCATTGGTTCATCGGGACCAAAACGGTTTTGTGCCGAAGCGCAGCACCTCGCTTAACTTGCGGCGGATCTTCCGGCTGGCGGTGGAGGGCACGCAGCATTGGCCCAGAGCGGGCTGCTTGGTCTTAGACCTTGAAAAGGCCTTTGATTGCCTTGAGTGGGGGTACCTGGTGGCGACGTTGTCACACTACGGTTTGGGCTTGGGGTTCCTCCAGATGGCGGGGCTTCTCTACAAAAACCCTGTGGTTCGGGTGTGAACTGGTCCCTACATCTCTGACGCGATCCCGATTGGCCATGGCACGAGGCAGGGATGCCCTCTTTTGCCCCTCCTTTTTGCGCTTGCAATAGAGCCTCTAGCTGCTATGCTGCGCAGAGTACTGGCAGACGGCATCCCCCTGGGAGACACGACCCATCAGGTCTCCCTATATGCGGACGACCTCATGGTGTTCATCAGGGATGTGGCATGCATTCCGGAGGAGCTGGAGCGAGTTTTGTCCGATTTTGCCGCTATATCCGGGCTGCGGGTGAACGCCGCTAAGTCGTGTCTTTATGCGTTCCGCGCTGAGACCGGGGACCCGCAATACAATCTTGGAGGTGTGCGGGTCAAATGGCAGCCGGACACCTTCCGTTATTTGGGTATCCAAATATATCGGCAACCGGCTGATTTGGTGGAAGGCAACCTGGGTAAAGCGGTGGCGGCGATCAGAGCCCAGATGCGGTTTTGGGGCACCCTTCCTCTCTCGGTCACGGGGCGGATTGCCCTGACCAAAATGGTGATCCTGCCCAGGCTCCTCTATTATTTTGCTAATTTGCCTATCTACATACCGGCGGCTTACTTCGCAAACTTGGAGCGATCGCTTCGCGACTTTGTGTGGGGTAGCTCACGCCATAGAGTCTCGCTACCCAAACTGTACCTCCCCTCGGGGCAGGGGGGCCTTGCGATGCCATGCTTCGCACATTATTATTTAGCGGCGCAGCTGCAGTGGGTGGCCAGATGGCTGGCAGACAGAGAGCGAGACGACACGGCGACCGTAGAGGCCCTCATCTCCCTGGCGGATCTCACCGCACGGTTCCACCCGAACGCCAAGGCGTTCAGGCCAGGGCCCCTTCTCGTTAAGGTGGCTTACAAATGTTATCGCCGCGCTCTTTATTTAACCCGGAGTAGCACACCATACGCTCCAGCCATACCGATAGAAGGCTCTCCTAGTGGGAGGGGCGTGCTGCATTTAATTGAACTCGGGGACTGGCACGCGGCGGATAGCCACACGCTGAGAGACCTCTACCGAGACAGTGTTCTCCTTTCCTTCGCCGTATTGACAGAGGAGACAGGGTTGCCGCCCGGTCAATTTCTTCGTCACCGCTCGCTGATAGCGTCACTGACGAGTCGGTGGGGCGACGTCAGAGAGGAGCCTGGGCAGCACCTCACTATGCAATACCTCCATGTTCTGGGGCGAGGGCAGTATTTGATCCGGTGGTTCGCGGCTTCATTGCGCACGCACACGGCGGTCGACTTGACTCCGCTGCGTCAGAAATGGGAAGCGGACTTGGCCCGTCCCATGATTGACAGGGAATGGGGCAGGGCGTTGCAGGACCCAACGAGGATCCCAAGGAACGCGCGGTTCCGCCAAATCCAATATTTTATTCTGCAGAGGGCATATCTCACACCTGCCTCTATCAACCGGTATTTCCATCGCGCGGACGTGGGTTGTCCCCGTTGCGGGGAGCTGGACGCTCGGCTGGTCCACATGTTGTGGAGCTGCGCCGCGCTGACTTCATACTGGCGGGCAATTCATGGAGCGCTGAGTACATGTACAAGTCGCCAGGTCCCATTTGAATGGTCAGCCTGCTTATTGCACCTTTTTCGTAGAACTCCAGCTACGAAGGTCACGTCGCGGTTTATCGACTTGGGATTTGTGGTGGCGAAGCGATTACTTACTAAACGCTGGAAGGCGGCGGATCCTCCTCATACACGAGCGTGGCGGAGTTCGCTGCTGGTGTGGGCGAGGGCAGAGAGCACGGCCCTCCTGAGGGAGGAAACATTAGGCCTCAGGCAAACGCCAATAGCGGCCGAATGGGACGCAATTTTACAGGCTCTGACGCGCCTGGATGAGGACACTCTGGGACGTGATGGGGGTCGCGGCGGAGATGCCCTTGCAGAGGGGAGGGGAGATGGCTAGCTGGCGGACTGGGCTCGGCGGGTGGCGTTTAGGGATTAGCCGACTAGGAGAGGTTCAGGGTGTCAGAGATGATGTTGTATGAGCGACCTGAATGGAGGGGTACCGGGATGGCGGGGGACAGGGAGGGGGGATGGCACAGAGGACAATGTGAGGGGATGCTGACGTACGTCCAGAATTTGCTGCTGTTGTTTTGGTTTAATTGGGGCGCTTGTTGTTTTGCCTCATTTTCTTATGGCTAATGAAATAGCAGTGATCGTTAGGCGGGGATAATTGGGTGCAACACTAACAGTCCCCGTGGGGGAAGCACCTGAACACAAGACGGTGAAGGGAACATTTTCAAGATGGTACTGACGCAGGGGGCCGTAATCTTATTCCCTTCTGGTCGATGGGCGTTAAACCAGATTCCATTTGTTACTGTGTACAAGACAAGTGATGTGTTACTGATTTTATTGCAATTATTAGCCATTTGGACTCTACATTGTACTATGTAATTTGTTCACAACTAAAATGCCAATAAACAGATTTCATAATAATGAGGTTATTGCCTGTGGATATATTATGTGTGACCATCTGCTGATTACATCATCAGCTGAGGTTCAGACTTTTGACTTTGTTCATGGTCTGATTTTTTTTCAACACGCTTTTTATCAATTTTAATCATAGTATCATGGTTAATCACATCAAGGTCTCAATGAATCCCTGCTTTGTTTCCTCTTCACTCTATTTCTCAAAATGGCCCTGTGGTGGAAATGTTCTCCACTCTACCATTAAATCATTGATCCAGAGTGTCCAGAGGAAGCTGTTGGGATCTTGTGGGAGAAATGTTGATATGTGACATGTGGTCGACTCCTATTTGTATCAGTTGAAGACTTTGCACTGAACAAAATGTCTTTATGCTGTAGGGATTGTGATGAGGAAGAGAGATACAGGTTCAAATGTACTATCATTCATGCAGCAGTGTAGTGCGAAAAATAACTGAGCCACTTTGCTTGAACAATAGAAAACAGAGCAGCCTCGTAGTTACAGAGTTCTCATGCTGCTGATGTCCTCAGCAGCGCTCACGCTATCAATGAGTACACAACATGTGGCCTAGCATCATGGTGCAAAAAGTGAGTCTGCACTGTCTAGCACAGGCTTGAACCAGAGATATACCCCCACTATGAATTTCCGCGCTTAGACAACTGTCAAAGTGTCAAACATGTAGGAAGCGCTCTTTGCTTCAGGAACACATGCAACGTGTTTCTGGCACAAATGACCTATTTAACCAACATCTAATGCTTTTTTGTTCAGTTTTCACACAAAGTCTTGTCATGCTATCTTATTTGATCGGACTTTCAATTGAAGCCTGTAGGTTTTTACAATTATCTGCCTGAAAAATGTCTAATTTGCAAATATATTGTCATATTCTACCAGGAGGTTAGCACTTCACGGCGGCAAATCGGTTTCACTCGAAGGTCATTGTTTTCTCACTAAAATCCTTTAGTGCTAGAAAGTTGCTCAAGGCTGCTGTCTGTGCTGCTGTGTGTCCTGGATCCCTTTCCTCCTTTCTTCTATGTGGGCAGTGCGCCACCCTGAATGTTGATTCAACCATATCAATGAGGCAGAATATTGAAAATAAAATATATATATTTTTTTTAAACTTTATTTATCTTTTATAATCAAATCAACAATAAAATCACATCAGTAGTTACATTAGTCTTTGGTGTGCAATATACATTCCGACGACAACACATCTGCCTCTATCTTCAATATACACTCCTAGCTCTGCGCTAATAGCACCCTTGTCCTTGCAGCCTTCTTCGGACCTGTCGCACCTTTCCAATGTCACTAGGGTAGCCCAGTCTCCTAACAGGTTTTTCCCGAGAGCCATCTCTACATACATACTCTTATGCTATTGGATTACGACATTACCCGCCATCTGTACCTGTCCAGGGGAGAGCCTGATGATACCTCCCCTAACACATTGCCCGCCCGGCTAAACAGTGTTCCTGCCTCCTGAGCTAACCAACCCCTGTGGGCACAATCCCGGAGCCGGAATGAGAGGAAGTGGAAGTGGGCAGAGTTGCTATATACGTTCTGTAGGGACCCCAGATATCGTTAGGGCGCGCTACGCTGGGCAGTAGGCTAGAATAAATCTCGCTGTTTATACTGCAGAAGGCCAAATCAGTGAGCCATGCCTGGGTCAGGTGAGTGTAGATTTTCTTTATCTATTTCCACATATATGTACCTACCCAGTACATATATCTTCAAGGCATGTGGATGTGGAATTAAGAATATTAATTCTATACTATAGCCTTATAGCCCGCCGTAGCGGGCTATACCGGCTGTTAAAGGCCCGCTGCAGCGTTAAAGGCCCGAGCCGAAGGCGAGGGACTTTAACAACAGCAGCGGGACTTTAAAAGCCGGTATAGCCCTGCTACGAAGGGCTATAAGGCTATTAGAACATTCTACCACTAGAGGGCAGAATGTTCTAACAAATAAAACGAAGCCTTCAGGGAGCGCGAGGGGATTCAAATCCCCTCTGGCTCCCTGAAGTCTTTGTTCACAGCCAGAGCTGTGAACAAAGACACATTGGAATGTTGGCGCTCCGGGCTTATACCAGCCATTATAAGCCCGGAGCACTCCATTGTTTTCAATCGAGCTCCCAACATTCCAATGTTCTAATTCCCTATATATACACTTACCTTTCGATAATTTGTCCCTCGATATTCCATCCTCTATATTAGTAGACCACAAGATTGTTGGTGTCATATTCAGTAGTAAAATTTCTTTGGGCTATGTCTTTATCTGACATAGCACCCTTCGGGTATCAAAAGCAGGCATTTCTTTGTGAGTGGTCAGAGATAATGTAAGGGGGAGGAGCTAAAGTGTTACATTAAATGTAAAGGGATGTAGCTCTTCTTCATGGAGCATTTACTGTGACATCAAAAAAATATAAATAGGCGTTATCAAACATTCCCAAACACTACTTTTCCCATGTAAAACTGCAGTCACTTCAACCTAGCCGAAAGGCAGCAAAGCTTAGTAGAGGGTCAAATGCAAAGGTAGAATCAACCAAGGGATAGTGTTCCACCTGCTAAACCAGCTTAAGCAGGAGGGCTCCTGGAGCCAATTGAAGGGTTTCTTAATTTTCATTTCTGACTCGCAGGTCATCGCAAATAAGAAGGGAAACATAATAAATTCCACAAAATTAAACTACAATACCACAGCTGTAGGGCAAGGGCCAAATATAACCTAAAATGGCCGTGAACGTCGACAAAAAGAAAGAAAAAGTGTTAAAAAAACAAAGATAAAATAAATTTGGGGCAAATGAAGTGAGACAACGCAAATGAAAGAACCTAAAATGCAAAAAATGAAACAAGAAAGGACAAAGGAAGCATGAAGAGATGGGTACAAAATAACACAGAAAATAAGAAAAATGTAAAAGAAGGAATGGTGAGGAAGACAAGAAAGAATGATTGATGTAAAGAAGAAAAGGGAGGAACAAATAAATATAAAAGAAAAATTGAAAGAGAGAAACAAGGAAAGCAGAAAAATATATTGAAATAACAAAGAACAAATGTGAGATAAAAAGATGGGTGAGTAAAGGGAAACTGATGAGAAAGAAAGAATTAACAGAAGGAATTAAAATAGAATATATGCAAAGAAGGTTTGAAGCAATGACAGGAGCATGATACGAATAGAGGAATATAACAAGCATTTGCAATGCAATAGGTCTCGTATTGGCGAGAGTTTGAGCTATTAGCATTGTAAATGACAGTGCCTTTTATTTATGTTTTTAAAAAACCAAACTTAAAGAAAAAGCATTGTCATTTACAATGCCAATAGCTCAAACTCGTATAAATGCGCGACCTATTGCATTGCAAATGCTTGTTCACTTGTGCATCGTGTGTTCAATATGGAGCACAAACAGGTTTTGTACGGATTTGTCTTGATGTTATCATTGCTGAGACTGTAGATGTCATTATATGTACTATGTATATCATTTAATGTTGTTAGGCTTCAGGGAAGGCGAACCTGCTGAAAATCCTCTACGATTCCTTAACCTATAAGCAGCATTATGGCCAATACAACAATGCCAACGGAAAGAGCGAGGGACAACAGGGAAAAGAGAACAGGAATAAGGGTGACAGAAAATGAGTACTGACTTCTTCAGGGTAGAAGTGTCTCGGTAACATAAGCAAGATCTCTTTTTCAGCATTCCTCGTGTGGCAAGAGTAATAGGAAACCAACTAAAGGGAAGAGGAAAGCAGCAAACAGGAAGGAGTAACAACTGTGAAACACGTTGTATACAGCTGTGAGTAGTGGCAGAAATGGTAAACAATTTAGTGTAATTGCAAGCCTTTTACCGACCAGGTTCCAGGGAAAGATTATTGGACTCCAGAATAAACTATGGTAACAGCTGAGCAAAAAGCACAATTAGAGGCACGATAAAAAGAGGGCAAGGAACATAAGAACCATGGGCCGAAATGACAAGAGGCCTAAATCAAGGGAGCCGGGAAGAAAAGAAAACACAGAATGGAGAAAGAATATGGGTGCAAACTCAGTCAAAAGCAGAAGACCCACACAACAAAGTAAAATGTGGCTAGATACTTGCTTTCTGTAGAAATGGATTCAAATATTAGTACTACCGCCCGTAACCCAGAGGTTCTCACCATAAGCAGGTAGTGGGGCACCATGAAGTATGTAGTTTCCACGTCCCCATCCTCTATACTTTCTACCCTCTTCCCAACCTACAGTTCACTTGCTGTCTGTAGATCTTACTAATCCTGACAGTACCCCCTTAAAAAAAAGAACTCCCTGGATATATATGGAAAGCATTTGTGGAGCTGTTTTACCAGTCTAGGTACATGGACGTGGTCTGAGGCTCCCCAAGTTCTATAAGATGAAATTAAATTAAATGTAATGAAATGAACGCATGTAATATAGCGCACAGCTACTCGAACTAGAGTGTCCTGGCGCAAGCAAGCAGAAAAGTGTCGGAACGCTGCGGAAGGGCTAGATTTGAAAAAACAACAGGTATGGTGGAACGGAGAGCCCCTCCAAGCTGGCTGGAGAACGTATCCGATGACAAAAAATGTTCTTAGCTGCTTTAGCTCAATAGCAATCAGTTCATACACTTTTGGTGCTGTTGTTCGAAATTATTTTTAAGGACATGGTGTTACATCAGTGGTTCATTAGTAACCAAATCATGCTCAGTTGAAAACCACATTCATATATCCCAATGCATTTCGGGTCTGAACATGACCCTTCATCAGGGGTCACTTCAAAAGATTCTGAAAAATGAAATGAAATAGATGACTTTTGAAGAACAGTCCACTAGTTACTACTAACTAACCAGCATTAATACCGTCATCCTAACTAGTGACAATCGTTGAAACTCAGCAAAAAGTTGCAGCACCAAATACCTGGCTGAAAACGAGAAAAGCATGCTCGCCAAGATTAAATAAATGTGCTACAAAACATGCAGAGCCAACCAAAACAGTGTTCAAAATCCATGAAGACGTCTTTAACGGAAGACAGAGTGTGTGCAAACAAAATATACTATGCGTACTAGTGCTCATATGTGAAAGAAGGTCTAAATCTGCCAGGGTGATCAAATGATACCGCTGCTTTAAATTGTGACAGCATAATGCGCGCGATTACACATCACTCATTTCGTGATCTCGTTCAACAGGCGAAACACTCGAAATCAAAAATTGCAAAGCTTAAAACGTGACCGCGTTATATGCATATCGCGCAATAAGACAGACCACACCAAATTTTGACTTAGCAAAAAAGGTCACTTTATTAGGACAGGTAACTAAGAACCACTTATTGATACAATGTAAATATTATCAAATTGCTTCCCAAACATTTTTGCCACAAACAATTCCAAAAATACCCCAACCAAAATTTACCATAAATTACCCCATGTACTGCCCCAATGGCATCATTTCCTTTTTGACCATTTTGGTTTACCTGTCCAGCTTTTCCTCCACCCTCCCCCCGCCCCAGAGGGAAGGATAAGCCCGCTCCAGACTATCCAAACCCTCAAAAAACCGCATGAAAGAAAAACACATGAACAGAAACAAAATGTCACCTGTCCTAAACGTGACTTAAGATCAAAAAATTCATCAATATATATTATATATATATATATATTTTTTTTTTTTTTTTGATTATTTTTTTTTTTTTCTTATATACATATTTTTTTTTTTTTTTTTTTTTTTTTATTTATACAGAAAAAAGAGGGTGGGAGGGAGGGTCACAAAAAACGACCGTCTCCCTGCCTCAGCGATCGTTTCCCGCCTAAAACCTTCCCAACGGTGAAAAACCTAAGCCCCACCCCCTACCTAACACGTGATTCGCTGCGTGGTCTGTACCATCGCGCGAACCTTCCCAGGGGGACACCCGGCTCGCGCCGCGGTCCCCCCGGGTCCCATCGCGCAATAAGACAGACCACACCAAATTTTGACTTAGCAAAAAAGGTCACTTTATTAGGACAGGTAACTAAGAACCACTTATTGATACAATGTAAATATTATCAAATTGCTTCCCAAACATTTTTGCCACAAACAATTCCAAAAATACCCCAACCAAAATTTACCATAAATTACCCCATGTACTGCCCCAATGGCATCATTTCCTTTTTGACCATTTTGGTTTACCTGTCCAGCTTTTCCTCCACCCTCCCCCCGCCCCAGAGGGAAGGATAAGCCCGCTCCAGACTATCCAAACCCTCAAAAAACCGCCACCCAGGAAAACCCAAAGAGTTTTCCTGGCCCACCCCCAAAACAAATATGCTCAAAAAAAAAAACAACATACTCTACTTTAAAAGATGATCACACCAAAGATTCTCATTCCAAAAACCCGCCAGCAAGTCCCGTAATTCCATCATATAGTAGGCTTGACCTAACTGGGATAAATGAACCCCATCCTCCTGAAAAAGATGATACTCGACACTGGTAATGTTATCATGAGACAAAACCTGAATACCCATTGCATTGCAAAAAATCTTCATCGCACGGTTTAATTTTTTGCGAGCCTTTTCCATGGCTGAATGATTGCGGGCCCCCCTCCACTGTTGTCTATAAATAAATTCGGTCCACACCAGAGACGTACCCACCCAATTGTTCTTGATGACTGCTAGATCCAATTGCATTTGTTTCAAGAGCGATAACCCAGATAAAGGTACAAGATCATTCTCACCTAAATGTATGATTAACAAGTCTGGAAAACCTCTATCAGTTGATAATTCAGATAGCGTAGAAAACAACTTGCTCCACCTCATCCCACCGTTACCCTTCCATAGAACTTCGTGGCCTTTGCTAGGAAGTCCGAGCGACCTGCCGTAGATCTGACGTTCTGCAAAAACAGCAGACCACTTGATGAAGGAATGACCTATGATCCAAGTACGCATTTTTGAGGAAAAAGAATTGATGGCACGACCTAGGTAGAAAAGTAAAAATTAGCCTGTATCAAAGCAAACGGATAAGCCATCATAGTCTGACATAACGAGAACAACATGCAGACTTCCACCTACCAATCCTCTTAATGTCCTCCCAGTCCCAGCCCAATTTAGCCGCTTCCGTAGCTGCCCCGATCCTAAATGAGTGAGTCCCAAAAAGTAAGGGGTCCCTCCCAATCTTCTTCAAGGATTTGCGTAAAACAGCCAATAAATGAGCATCAGTAATTTTTGACCCATCTTGATGCAAAAATATGGGCCCATGTATGAACTCAGGGGAACCTGCAAATGAATCCCATTCCCCAATCGGACAACATCCTTGAACCCCACTCCCACTCAACTTAACCCAAACACCTTTACCCAACTGGTCAGTTTTAGACTTTTTCAAAAATAACTTGATTGACACCCCACGTTGAAAATCAATTTCACTGGACCGAATCCCCATTTGTCCTCGCAGCCCCAATAATTCTGAAACCCGAAAGGCACCAAAAAACAACCAAATCATACATAGACGAAAGCGCGACACTTCCCAATGGTCATAACAACAAAAAGGCAATTGAACTAGTAACTGCTGTAACAATCCAAAAGTAATAGGTTCTCGTAAAGGCCCGGACTGTGTCCGCTCCCTGCTCAAACCTTTGAGCATCCTCCGCAACAAAACATCCCCAACTAAATCTTGACCCCACCATAGCTGACCATAAAAAGAAAT
The DNA here is from genome assembly GCF_964204655.1 of Triturus cristatus. Classification (NCBI taxonomy): domain Eukaryota; kingdom Metazoa; phylum Chordata; class Amphibia; order Caudata; family Salamandridae; genus Triturus; species Triturus cristatus. Next base: position 888,134,676 of record NC_140583.1, read on the forward strand.
CCCAGCCAATTTGCCAGAAATGGTTGTGTGTGATAAACCTTTATTGACTAAAGATAAAACAAACTGTAACATACAAAACTTGGAATCCAATAAAGGACCTTCAAAACAGTGTGATCTCATAAAAGTTAAAAATTCAGACCAAGCCTGCAGATAAGTGCGTCTAGTAGCAGGGGCTATCGATTTCTCGACCAAATCGATGATTCTCATTCCCCCAGCACCCAGATGTCTTGCGGGATTGGAGTTTTGTAGGTGTCTGCACCAGGCGCCAAGTTGCGGAATTTCTGCCAATTAGAACGAGACAAGGCGTCTGCAATTGAATTATTGACACCTGGAATGTGCTTTGCACGAAAAACAATATTGCATTTTAAGCTGAGCAACATGAAAAAACGCAAAAGCCGCAACACCCTTAGATCTTTGGCCTTCTGATTATTTATGAGCTGAACCACAGCCATGTTATCAATGTGGAACATTACACATCTGTTACTGAATTCCACACCCCAAACCATCAGGGCCACAATTAATGGAAACAACTCAAGGAAAGCAATACTGCGCCCTTGCGATAACCAATGGCGTGGCCATGCCTCCGCACACCAACGACCCTCCCAAAAAAGACCAAAACCGTGTGCTCCAGAGGCATCCGAAAAAATCTGTATCTGCCAAATAGTATTGTCACCAAGAAAATATAAAGAAACTCCATTGAAATCTGACAAAAAGGTTAACCACACCCGAAGATCTTCCTTGATGGCTTTGGTAAGACGAATTCTGTGGTGAGGAAGGTAGGCTCCGGACATCGCAAAACCCAACCTTCTGCAAAAAGTCCTGCCTGCCCTAACAACTCGACAAGCAAAATTCAGATAGCCCAACAGCCGTTGGACTTGCCGAAGCTCAATCTTATCCTTACCCAGCACCTCCAAAAGAAAAGACCTGATCTCTTCTACCTTTGCAGTTGGCAAACTAGCCATCATAGCTACTGTGTCTATCTCTATGCCCAAAAATACGAGCTTAGTGCAAGGACCTTCCGTTTTTTCAGGAGCCAGCGGAACACCAAACTCCTCAGCCAAGTCCTGAAAGAATTCGAGACCTTTAAGACATTGTTTTAGTTGTGCATCGCCAATGAACATAAAATCGTCCAAGTAATGACAGACATGTGTGTGGCCACTCCTCACCGAAAAACACCATTGTAGGAACGTGCTAAACGTTTCAAACAAGGCACAAGACACTGAGCACCCCATAGGAAGTACCTTGTCAACGTAAAAAGCTCCATTAAAAAACATACCTAGCAATTCAAAATCCGATGGATGGATAGGAAGTAAACGGAAAGCCGATTGAATATCACATTTTGCTAATTCTGCACCAACCCCTACCTCCCGTACCAATCTCAAAGCGTCATCCACGGACGCATAAGAGACATTGGAATCCTCAGGGGAAATGAAATCGTTAATAGATTGGCCTTCCGGCCATGACAGGTGTAAAATCATTCTGAACTCCCCAACCCGTTTTTTAGGGACTACCCCCAACGGAGATATTATCAAATTCTCCAAGGGGCATTGAATAAAAGGCCCAGCTACACGACCAGCTTGAATTTCAGCCTCCAATTTCCGTTGCACCACTTGAGGCAGTTCCTTAGCAGATTTTAGATTGTCAGCCCAACGGTGATCACGAGGCCCTTGGTAGCCAATGCGAAAACCTTCTTTAAAACCCCAAAACAGTTTGGACGCAGCTTCATAATCAGGATAAGCTTCCAACCAAGGCAGCAAACGCATCAGATTAATTGGGGTATGAGCCCTTTGACATAAGTTGAGGGAATCCCCCTCCACCCCTTGGAAAACTCCCTGAACCCCCTTGAGGCTGTTTAGCGAAGCATTGGGTGATGGCATGTCTACCGCCACATTGGGAGCACTCGTGTTTGAACCTACAGAATTGCCTAGTGCATGAGCCCCGGTTAAAATTCCAGCAGGCCCCTGGCAACGGCAAGTGACCCCTTCCTGTAACCCCCGCCCCGACTGGAGCGGGGCGAGGCAGAAAGGGCCGATATATAATCGGCAGACCACTTGCAGTGTGCGTTGACGCAACCGGCTGAGCAGAGGACATCCACTGCAGCCAAAGCTCTTGATCTACTTCACCCCACGGTTTATCTTTAAACATACTGATCCTCGCTCTAAATTCTTCATCATAATTAAGCCATGCATAGCCCCCAAACTGCAAATGTGCCTTACGAATGGTGTCCATGTATTTAAACAATGAAATAGCCCTGTCCGGATACCTCTCACAATACACGCTAGCATATATCAAAAAAGCTGCAGTCCAATTTTCTATAGACTTTGGGACCCTGGGCCGCCTAGAAAGTTCCCACTCCTCCTCCTTGGACCCCTCTCTGGCTTGAATATCCCTATGAAGGAGTTTAAAAATATCGACAAATTCATGAAGCCAAATCTTATTCTTGGTGTTAACTGACAGATGTATGCCTAATGGCATGGCAAGACCCATATAAGGAAGCTTCTGCCGAGTCCCAGCAGTAGCCTTCACCTGACTTGAACCAGCAGGACCAACCTCAGCAACCCCACTACCCAACGAAGACCTTTTGCTGGATCTATCCGCATTACCTGAAATAGATGTTCGAAAAGCCTTGTCCCTTGTATCCCCACCAAAACCAACCCCCAACACCTTAGATGTATTTGACTCGTCCACCCCCACTGAGCCCGGCAAAATTTTGCCTACCCAAGGTTGAGACCAAGCAGCCCACCAATGAGGCTTACCTGACGTTAGTTGTGCAGCACGCTTCTGAAATTCCCGAGGATCATCACGACGCTGATAATCGCGATGCCGCTCTTGGTCCGCCGTGAAATCCGCACTTGACTTCTGTAAGACACTAGCAGAATTGGTTGCCCCCGCACCCGTTGAAGGCACGAAAGGAACATGTTCGGAACAACAATCATTACCCCCACGATCCTTTTCTGAAAAAACATCTTCAGTACCATCAAAATAACCCAGACCTTGAATACCCTGCACCTCTGAAGCTTCACAAACATCCTTGCTTGTACTTGGCATTTCGCCATCTCCCACCCCACCATCGTAAAACTCCCAATTGGTCACAGGCCTCCGAATAGAGAGCCCGGCCGCTATATTAAGATCCGCTTGACGAAAATGGCACGTTACCAAAAGGCGAAACCTGTTTCTGAATTGCTTTTCGAGGAAAAACTTGAGCTGTCTGCTGGACTGAATAACCTACCGCCTCCTCGCCGCTCGTGCCAGAATGCGATAACTTACCATGACCAGAGACATGATTATAAGCATCCGCCTCCGAAGAGTCAGGAACAGCATGCTCAACCCAAATCCATTGACCACGTTGAGGACCAAAAGGAGAATCAAAATCCACCTGCGGGTGACAAGGAGGGGGGCGAGAAGCCGGGAAAATGGAGACAATGTCTGAAGAATTAATAACAGTATCTTCCTGTAAAGGCCCAGCATCTTCCGATGACCTCTGTATCCCCGTAGCCACATTCTCTGACACATCTTCACCCAAAGGGAGACAAGAAGGAGTAACTTGCTCCAAGCCAACTGCTGATGTGAGAGCATACACACCTTTGGACCCAGGGGGGCTCCTAGGTAAAGGGGACACCCCAGAAACTGAAAAACGCTTACCGCAATAAGTTCCCTTCTCTAGGCGTCCCCCACAAGCCTCAGAAGGGATAGAAAAAGATGACCTGTCTAGACAAACCTCCTCCTCCCCACCACTATCGCTAGGATAGTCCACCAAAGCTGCAGAGCGTCCCAATGACAAAACAGGAGGAGCAATGTCCATATTATGCCCAGAAAAGTAACCGGGTCTGTTCAAAAAATACTCTGCGCCCCTCAAAGACGCCCGTTTTGCAGGAGAAGGGGACTCAATAAACATAATGTCAGCACCCTCACTAGACATTCCCCTCCCCTTCCCACCTGTACCTCTACGTGATGATGCAGGCAGGCTTCTAGAAACCGCGCCTCCCCTGGCGCTGACTCGACGACGGGCTCGTCCCACCCGAGTCACAGAGACCTCCCCAGACTCCCTCACCGTGACTGCTGGTGCAGAGGCGCAGCGCGCTGTCAGGAGCCGGGAATGGGAGCTCAAACGAGCAGGCCTGCCGCGTGGATCCTTAGCTGAAAAAGGGGCGAGTTCACCTCTGGTGGCCATCTCCTGCACACGTCCTTTGGCAGGAAGACAAGCTGCCACTGCGTCGCTCACACCTTTCGCCGCCAATCTCTTCGGGCGCCTCGCCGCTGAAGACATTAAGTCAGGAACACCAGGGGCCAGTAAGTCCACCCGGCCTGCCTCATACAGAACACGGAGCGCATTCTGAACAGCTGGGTCGTCAGCCATGACCAGCTATTTTAGTTAAATACCAATTAAATAAATAATGAGGCAAAAAACGGCACAAAAAACGACCGTCTCCCTGCCTCAGCGATCGTTTCCCGCCTAAAACCTTCCCAACGGTGAAAAACCTAAGCCCCGCCCCCTACCTAACACGTGATTCGCTGCGTGGTCTGTACCATCGCGCGAACCTTCCCAGGGGGACACCCGGCTCGCGCCGCGGTCCCCCCGGGTCCCATTTAGGCATTCACTCCTTTCGTAATCTCGTTCAACAAGTAAATACAGGATGTGACTAAAAGCCTTAAAACTCGAAATCAAAAGGTGCAGAGCATACCGGGACAGTGGAAGAATCCTGAATACATCGCCAGGGATGTTGGTGACTCGACGTGAGTCGGGTTAAAGGCTAAATAGACGTCACGCTCAAAAGCGACTTAAAGAAAAAGTGCTTACTATTAGACAGGATGCCATGAGTAATAAAGTTAATTGAAAAGCGAACACAGTATGATGGTGCAAGCTATAGTGAATGAAGATTAGTGCTACTTAAACCCAAACATAAACACATGATTTTCAGGCTGAATCAATGACAATCCCAACAAGGATACAGCCATTAAACATCCTTAAAAACTTACTGGCTGTTGGTCCGCTCCGGTCATTGGCTTCTGTAAAAACTGTGTCCGCTCCGGTCATTGGCTTCTGTAAAAACTGTAAACACCAGTGATTTTGAAACCAGGAAGGAATCCCAGACCTCAACGATCAGCAGCTAGAGCGGTTTTTCTGCTAACCACACTACATAAATGTATTCATTCAAGTCACCAGTTTGTGTAATTTGATGGCACTCATTTACAAAACGCCAGGCATTGCACAGGTAAACGAGCGTTCTTTCCGCTACGGTGGAACTGTATTTTAATTCTACAGAACCACTGTGGATGATACAAAACGATACTAAAGGAAAAATACATAAAGGCCACCAACAAAGCATAAACACACAGATAGATTACCTGCAGTTTACATGTATGCCAGATCTATGAACAGGATTAACAAGCCTTCGGCCGCGAGGCCGTAAAAGTAACGGCCGCGCGGCCGTGAAAATGAAAGTAATAGCGATCGCGATCACAGCGAAAGTGATCGCGATCGCTTGGAGGGGAGCGCTGCGTGTGGCAACTGCAAGCACGTGAGTGGTGCGCGCGCAGCAGTGATTGGCGGCTGCGCGCGTGCACGCTCACGTGCACTCAAGCTTTAGGCCACAGGCAGCACGTAAAAAATTCCAAATACAAAATGCTCTCCGAGCCAGCGCATGCGCTGGCCTCAGCAAGACCTAAAAAAGGACAGAAAGCTAAAAAAAAAAGGATTGATGTGATGAACGAAGATCTGACAGAAGTGTAGAAAGATGGGAGAAAGAATGTGCCCATAAAAAAAAAAATAAAGATTATGGAAAGAAGGAAGCCAAGTAGCAAAAAAAGGAAAGAAAGTAGACGGAGAGGAGGAATGAGAGAAATAAATCAATACTGGTCAATGTGTAATTTTCAGGCAAATTATTTTAAAATCAAGCTATAATAGTCATCATTGTGCACCGTTTTCTGCCAATTGTCACTAGGGGTATAATTCTCGTGGCTCTTCATAGGAAGGGTTGGTATTAATCAGTTTACTCGCATATTTATTGCTATATATGGGTCAAAGTGGGGGAGGGGCATTTTATTTTTCCGGCTACTCCCTTGCAATCAACAGTTAAATAGAGGAGTGGCTGGGTCTGAGATCTAATGTGGACTGTTAGTGTGCCCTGCTATAAAGTTCTTCAAAAAGGTAGGACCTCAGTTCGATCCTGAATTAGATCCATTTTATTTATCTTGTACTGATTCAGGTACATTTTGGTGAGGGTTTAATTTCGACAAAATCTACATCCACTCCCGAGGGTATCAATGAATGATCTACAAAGATGCATTCCTTCAATATGATATTCATGTGATACGTAGCTGAGGATTCTTTGATCAAATGGTAAAAAAGCTGAAAGTAAATTACATGGCTAAGAGAAGATGCACATATTAGCAATATTTGGGGGCAGATTTACAAGCCCTTTGCGCCACGTTTGCGTCATGTTTAACATGGGAAAAGTGACGCAAAAGTGGCGCAAGGGGCTTGTAAATAAGCCCCTTGGTATTTAGATGTTGCGGTGTGTTGTGCCACTATTATGTGCCTTTGATTTCCATGTATGTTGCTCCCACAGTAAACATAATTTTATTCTCAAACAGACTAATGAGCTAATGGATTCGAAAATCGTTAATGTTTCACTCCCAGCAATGCCTCTTCATTGGTGGATGTTTGTTTATCTGGCGTCCCATCCACTAATGCTGAGGAAATAGAGGTTTAATAGCTTCGGCCTAAAATGTCATTCGGCTTTCAGCTGGCCTCTGCCGGGAAATGGGTCAATGCATTTCACAAACAATCCTGACACTTCCCTACAAATGATGAGAAATGGATGTATGTGTTCGCCCTGAAGGAAAACGCATCTTCTTGCTCTAAGAAACGAGCATGCAGATGTGCTGTGAATGTGCATTTGTTCTTAGAAAACCAGACGAGAGTGGACTGACCCCATTCTGCGCACACGCCACGAGGAAGGGAGAGGAGTTTTTTCTCCAAAATGGACCCCGCATACCGTTTGTTTTTCAAATTAAACAATAAAGGAAATTCAAATGGAAACCCGTATTAGGTCCTAAGTGTCAGGGTGCTCAAAGGCTGTAGATGCAGATCTCGGTTAGCAGCTGCTGTGATTGCACTACAATAGAGCATAGACAAAGCCCTGTGACTTTTGCGCCCCTCCCCCACCGCCATAATGGAACAGGCCCAACATATGGATTTACGAGATTAGTCCGTGTAACCCAAAGAGGCCCATTTCGCAGTTTGAAAAGAGCCTTTATTTGATGGCGTGTATCACTGCTGAGGCACTATAACAAGGTATGACATAAATTCTTTCATGGCAATTTGTTGCATATAATAAGGGGCACTGGAATTACAAGAGAATGGAGTACCACATTATGAAGAGGGGTGGACTAAAATGTGAAGCAGGAAAAGGTAACTTGATGCGGTGTATGCGACATTCTGTGGCAGAATCATTTCACAATTTTTATATTTTAACATGCATTAATAGTGTTTGAGCGAAACTTTCAACTCATTAATATCAGTTTAATAACTGAGTGCAGTAACCAGAAATTAAAAGGTGACCTGTTAACTTTTGCAAATGGTGTGCCGCTTCGCAGCTCTACGTGTGGCACTTTTGCTAGTAATTGTTGATCCATTTGAGCTAGAAACTATTTTAATTGTGCACCAGATGGTGGAGTATGTGGTAAGTGTGGTAACTCCATAATTATGTGGAAAACGCCAAATACACAGATTCACAGAGGATAAGAAGAAGGTCCAGAGGTCCTGGGTCTGGATATTGAATCCTGTTGTAGTAGAGAAACTATGCTCAAGGCTCTGGACCTTTCCAGCCTCAAAATGATCAGTGAAAATGAAAGAATGAGCATGTGTTTCTTCTTCCCTCGCAGTCAAGTTCAATAAAAAATTATTAATTCCAATTTGACAACACAAAGAGTGATCATTGACGATTTGGATTGAAGAGGGAGTATTTTATTGGCAACAGTCACTTTATCATTTCATATATGCAAAAGAATCCCTTTTTATGGGAGAGATAGAGCAGCCGACACGTGTTTCGCCCTCCGTGGTGACATATGCCAGGGCTTTCTCAAGGCTAATTATCGTATTCTGTAATCAAACAGTCAGCGATTTCATGTACACATTAACATCAGCAGGTATTAAAATCCAAATCTTAAAAGAAGTCCAGAGATAATCCCTTGTAATGACGATCCAGCGACACTGCAGTTAACATAAGGGAAGGGATTAGGGCTGACTGGCTCTGTGAATTGGGAACGGTTGATTGGTGTGGTATTCACTTGTCATGCCTCCGTAAGGGTGATAAGCCTTCACATTCAAAAGCGATGCCCATTGCTTTTATTGGTCTCAAGCAAGCAAGGATCGAAACAAAAGGCAGTTCATACCGAAAGCATTTTGAGCCAGATATCTGTTATGACAGCAAAATATCAGTGCCAGCTAATGACATCCACTTTTCAAGCAGGTGTTTATCTGTTACAGCCGTCGCCCCACAATGATTTATTGCATCAAGGAATTGTCATCAAGGAAAAAGAATCAGCAAATACTGTTACCTGAGGCATTATAGGGATCACATTTCATTGAATGGCAGCAGGAATGCAACTATAAGACATTACTGACACCAAATGTATGCTTAGCATATTAGAATAATTCAAAAGACTGGCTACAGCATTGCAAGGGCTGTCTTTTTTCATCCTCCTGCCAAACGCCAGGACACATTTACTCCATCAGAATTTAAAGGCAAGGACATGAAAATAAGCAAACATGCTGCTAACGTGCTTCTCGGGTGCCAGGCGCCGTGCCCTTGGTACCCTTCTTAGAATTAACAAATCGGTGCATTTTAGAATTGTGGTCTTCCTTTGCTCCAACTGAGCCAATGCACCTGATCACAATAGTTCTAAGGCGAGTTTTAAGTCCTGGATACAGTGTTAATGGGGCATATGGAATTATGATCACAAATAGTGTGTCATATCATATGCTAATGAAATTAAGAGAATATGTTGCACTGCTGCCTTAATGTGATCATACCAAAGAGGCCACAAATGGAATGGGCAAGTAGAGATCCCTGCATTGGTATTTATAGGTGAATATCTTAAAGAGAGAAAGGTTTGAATGGGCATGGAGTCTAAACTACTCAAGCAACAAGTAAAAGTGATTCTCCACAAAACGGCCATGGATTAAAAAGGTGTGCACCCTGCCGGTTCCTCCTCTTCACATTTGATTTTGTCTGCACAAGGTTTCACGATTCAGTGGACATGAAGCCCTGCATCAATTTGTCAAGCCTTCAGCTTTTTATTTGACCATCCCTTTCTCCATTTATTTTGCGTGCCCCTCTACATGTAGCTGTTTGTGTGTTGGCTGTCTGTATCTGTGTTGATCTAAGTATGCCTATATGTTTGTTGTTTCAGCTTTGTGTGTTAGTGTGAAATATGCTTTGTATGCAGCTCTATATCTACCCTGCCATCTCTCCGACAGTCTACCATGATTTCTGACGATTTTCTAATGATTTTTAGAAAATGGTTAAGTTTACAGTGGTCTTTTCTCATTACCTCTTGTTCCCCTCCTTTGTCTTTCTCAAGTGAACCTCTACTGCACTGTGGGCCATTAGCAGCAGCACAAAGCAATATGTAGGAAACAGCATAGTATAGCACTCCTGTTAGTCTGCGTGCATAGGTGAGTGCATGTCGGGGTGTCTTTTGCAAGGGTGGCATTAGTCTGTGTATGTAAGTGAATGCATGGCGCGGTGCTAGTTTGCATGGGTACCTGTAGGTGTTCCGTGTGTGTTTGTATGTGTGTTGACCACTGCATGCTTGGATATCTGCAATTGTGTTGCATAATGCATGATCTGTTTCAATGTGTGTGTGAATGCTGTGTGTATGCATGTACAAGTGTGCATGCACAGTACACACAAGAATAATCGGTTGAGTGCTTATTATATCTCCCCGTAGGAAACTCACACAGAGGAAATGTATTTCCAAGAAAGACTGCAGCTTCGAGGAGCCTGTTTGGCTTTTTATTAGTTTTCTTCATCGCATCTTTCCGAGTGGTAGGTAGTGTGTTGCATCATTGTATGCATCCGTGAACTGAACTCCATATCTAGTGCGCCAGCCTTGCTGGAGTCAAGCATGTAGGCTGATCGCAGTGTGGCGGCCATTTTGTGAGTGTTTTATGTGTGTAATCTGAGCAGGGCTAGCACCGGAGGGAATTGATACCAACCCCCACCAATACATGGCTACTGCTAGTATAACACCAAGATCTCTCTGCTCTACCCTGGTAGTATCCTTTAATCAGGGCGGGATGAGGTTGCCTTGGACGAAGCATGACACACAAATGTGGGTGAGGCTTTCTCATCCACTATATATACTGTATTTTTTAGGTGATCAGGCTGGCTGTAAATTGTTGAGTAACCCTATGCACCATCACATCTTTCTGTGTTTTCAAACTTAATCAGAAGCTGCACAACTGTTTCCATTGTTGCCTTTCTTAACCTTAAATATCATAGGGTGGGGATTCTCTCTGTTAGGCAACCTTTAGCTATCCAGTGGCGTAACAAGGTCAGGTGGTACCCGATGCAGAACATTTCTTGTCACCCCCAACAAAAATATGTACTTAAAACAAATATTTTTGCATTTTGTCACTCCCCCTCAGTGATGACACTTGTCACCCACGGCTTGACAAAATGGCAAAAATATGTGTTTAAAACACATTTTTTGCCATTTTGTAACCCCGCTCAGTGATGACACTCGGGGCGGCCCGCACCCACCGCACCCCCCTTCCTACGCCACTGTAGCTATCTCTGTTTTAGTTGATGATATCCAGAAAGAAGGGGGCAAAACATTGTGCCATGTGAAGAAAGGCTGTGCTGGATATGCCCATACAGCAGTTTTTCAGTCCTAAAGCTCTAAAATAGGGCTGCCGAGCTACTCCCAGCCTCATCAGCCTCATAGAACAAACCATTTTAATTTTGCTTGAAAAATCATTTTACGTAGTCCTGCCCAAGCCCTCTTACAGTCTTTCCACTGCTTCGTTAGGGGTCTTTAAAAGGAAGCACGATAAGAATGCTGACAGACCCCCTCGTATTACTCACCTTTTTGCTCTCCCTCTCTTCCAGACTTCTTTATCATCCCTCTGCTAGGATATTCTTTGTCCTCCAACTCTCTTCTTGCTCTCTGTTTCCTACATTTTCCTCTTTTTTTACTGGCATGACCAGAAATCTAGCTACAAGGTTAAGTTGGAAAATTCAGCATTTTTGTGGTCCGCTCCCAGGGCATGATAACATTTGGAAAAAAAACTCAAAATCCACTATAGAGGCTGGCAAGAACAAAGGCCATATTCCATGCCTGTACAGAAGACACCACGTGTGTTTTAGCTATGCGCGCTTCCCTTGCGCAAAAAGCACGGTCCAGACAGGCACAGCAATTCTGGTACATAGTATGACCAATCAGATTGCCACCTTTTCAACGAATCAGAATAGGGCTCAGGTTGGACCACAAGTGTGCTCCGACGTTTCCTGGATTCCCTTTGGTTGCATAATCGGGAGCGTGTTGATTGCGGTTGTTCTATTTAGTAAATAGATGTTATGACTGATGTCAGTGACAGACTAGCAGTACTGCAGAAGATGATACACAACACACAAGCGTGGGTGTTGTGGAAAACGGTGCAACCGCAAATGCTAGTTCGTCACATGTATGTGTAGGTGTTGTCGATATGGTTTTCTGTAGCGAAACTTAGAGATATACAATAGCTCTTCTGATTGGTACACGCAGAGATGTAGGCCAGGGATATCCCCAGTGGACTCTGGTATTTCCTGTAGCAACATGCTTGGAGCCCCTGTGCCATTTTACCACTCATCTTGAGCTTTGTAGAACCATTTGGCGTGAAACAGTCTTATATGTCTTAAGTCATGGTTTAGGGAACAGTCATGTTTTTATGGTTTTCCTTAACTGCGGGTGGTCGCTGATCGTCTTTATTTTCTTGGGTAGTGTGTTCCACAGTTTGCAGATTTGTACTGAGAAAGATCTTAAAACTATATTTTTTGTTCTAATGAGGGATGATTAGTAACTGTGCTGTTCTCGATCTAAAGTCCATCATTTGGATGTATAGAGTGAATTTTGATAGGAAAAAGATCAGTCCAGAGCAGTGGGCTGCCTTGTGGGTGATGCAGAGGGCTTTGAGGGATATTCGTCCTGCAAAAGGTAAACTGTGCATGAACTTCAGTGCAAGTGTGATGTTATTGCTTCTGTTCAGGCTAAGTACTTGTCCAGTGGAAGTATTCTGGATTGACTGAAGTTTACCAAGTAGCTATTTTGTGAATTCGATGGAGTGTGTTGGAGTAGCCTAAGCATGATAAAATTAAGCAGCTTATTTGGCCACGGTGATGGCAGCTCCTCTGAGGGCACAGAGATCTCTGCCGGCAGGTAGAGAACTCTAAAGAGGAGCATATGCCTCCTCTGCCCTGGCAGAATGGACTACATGCTGCCCCACCCTAAATGAGAGCCTAAGGCTATTGAAGCTTGGACCCTATGAATGCTACCTGTTAGACCTGGCGCCTTTTGCAGGTTTATCCCTAAACTTTTTGCCTTTTGCCTCCTATTTTTCTGAACCTGTTTTTGTTGGCTGTAGGATTCTGGCCACTTTACCGCTGCTGATCAGTGCTAAAGTTCATATGCCCCCTGTGTAAATTGTGATTCTGATTGGTTATCCATGATTGGCATATTTGATTTACTGGTAAGTCCCTAGTAAAGTGCACGGTGTGTGCCAGGGCCTGTAAATCAAATGCTACTAATGGGTTTGCAAAAGACACACAGATGATGGACGGAATGCAGAGCAAATCAAACACTAACCCCCAGTCAAGAGATCTGGGCTGAATCCATAATTCTTTTGCTCATCAAGCCACCCCAATTTAGACTCAGCCATATGCAAATCAGTCTTGACCATGTGCCTCATGGCAACAGTCCAGCCCGAACTGCCAAGCCAGGTCCTCCCTGGACTGGAAACAAGCATCCTGGGACCGGTTTCGGGCATCACCCCTCATCAGCCAGGCTACTTTGAATCCAGTGGCGCAGTGAGCCCGGGACCTACGTCTGGACATACCCGGCGCACTTAGGGGGAGAAAGCAAAAGATACACAGATGATGGATGGAATGCAGAGTAAATCAAACATTCATCCCCAGTCAAGAGATCTGGGTTAAATCCATTGTTCTTTTGCTCACCATGCCACCACAGTTTAGACCCAGCCATATCCAAATCAGTCTTGACCCTGTGCCTCATGGGAACAGTCCAGCCCTAACTGCCAATCCAGCTCCTCCTTGGACTGGAAACAAGTATCCTGGGACCGGTTTCGGGGGATCACCCCTCATCAGCCAGGCTAGCTTGAATTCAGTGGCACAGTGACCCAAGGACCCACATCTGGGCATACCCGGCGCACTTAGGGTGAGAAAGCAAAATACACACAGATGATGGACGGAATGCAGAGCAAATCAAACATTCACCCCAAATCAAGAGATCTGGGTCAAATCTATCATTCTTTTGCTCACCATGCCACCCCAGTTTAGATCCAGCCATATGCAAATCAGTCTTGACCCTGTGCCTCATGGGAACAGTCCAGCCCGAACTGCCAAGCCAGGTCCTCCCTGGACTGGAAACAAACATCCTGTTACCGGTTTCAGGGTATCACCCCTCATCAGCCAGGCTAGCATGAATCTGGTGGCACAGTGACCCTAAGGCTATTGAATCTTGGACCCTATGGATACTATTCGTTAGACCTGGCACTTTTTGCAGGTTTATCCCCAAACCTTTTGCCTCCTATTTTTTTTATTTACCCTGTTTTTATTGGTTGAAGGATTCTGGGTTGTTTACCACTGCTGATCAGTGCTAACATGCTTATGATTGCTGTGTAAATTAGGATTCTGATTGGTTCTCCACGATTGGCATGTTTGATTTACTGGTAAGTCCCTAGTAAAGTGCACAGTGTGTGCCAGGGCCTGCAAATCAAATGCTACTAGTGGGTTTGCAGCACTATTTTCACCACCCACATGAGTAACCCTGTAAATGTGTCTCAGACCTACCACTGTATTGTCTGTGCACGCAGTTTTAAACTGCAATGTTGACCTGGTAAGTGCACAAACTTGTCAAGCCCAAACCTTTCCTTTCCTTACATGTAAGGCACCCCGTAAAGAGGTCCAAGGTGCTCCCATGGGCAGAGTGCAGTGTATGTAAATTGTGGGACATTTGATGGTGTGTTTTGCATGTCCTGATAGTGAAATACTATGTATCAGGTTTTTTTCACTATTGAAAGGCTATCTGTTCCATAGTTTAACTTTGGAGCTGTACTGTAATATTTTACATGTGTAACTTTCAATTGGGACAAGATGGAGAAATAGAGTTTAGGCTCTCTAAACTCAGAATTTAATAACACACCTTTTAGTAAAGGTGGTTTTTAAATTGGGTGCTTGAAAATGCCACTTTTAGAGATTGGGCATTTTATTGCTTTACCATCCTGTGTGCCTCTGCCTGTTGCGTATTTACATTCTAGTTTTGGAGTGACAGGAGCTGGGGATGTGAATTCACTCTAGACCACGGGTACTCATAGTACGGCCCGCGGGCCGCCAGCGGCCCGGCAACCCTTCCTTGGCGGCCAGCGGACCTTACCGACATCGTACCTGTTTCTTAGAAAATGTTTGAAAGGGTGTCAGCAAACACCGCCGGTTGCAGCAGTGCGACTCCAAGAGCCTCTGCTCCATGGACAGCGATATTCAGAGTAGAGAAGCAGGGGCGTGAAGAGGAGGTGAAATACAACAAAGCCTCATTAGCATATAAATGGTCTTTTAAAGACCTTTGAAGTACTCGGGTGCGGCTGTGTACTCGCCCGGAAGCTGTCTCAGCCGCGCTGACACACTCGAGAGGGGAGGTGGGGAGGGTGCGAAGCCCTTTGAACTTAATGGGCGATGCGTTCCTGTATGTGGCACACATATTTCCCGCAGGGCTTTGGCCTGGCACGCAGGTTTATGGTGGTCACATACATAAACTTGCTTGTCCCTGGCTGACGGCAGGGCTGTCCTTCACAACCTACTCTTAAGGGTCCAAAGCTTCACTTTACACCCAGCGCATGGCTGGAGCCGGGCCTTGGGAAGCATCTGACCAGGAGCCCCTTTGGCTCTGTGACTCAGGGGCCACCCCTGCGGTTGGGGGGAGCAGTCCTCCCACTTCGCTTCTTTCTCTGCACTCTTGTAATCCGGGAATTGTTGCACAATTACAGTGACCAGGACTCGAAGACAAACCCTGTGACTGATTGAACTGAGGTGAACTCTGAGATCGCTCTGCGCAGCTCGTGCTCCCCTGAGTGGCATTTGTTTTATCGACACTGAAGGGATGAAAGTCTGACTCGGCCCAGCCTTTCTTGGAATCTCTGCCCTCTGGATTACACCTGCCGCGGCGGTCCAGCCAGCTCTCATGCACCCTCTACATTAGGGTGTCCTTAATAACGTGCTGCAGATTTTGGAAAGGCTGGGGAAGGTGGTTCAATGTGTGCAGCAAAGAGCTCTTGCTTTTCGAGGCATTTCTAATACAATTATTACACCTCGCCTAGACAGAGAGAGGGAGACGGAGAGAGAAGGAGGGAGAGGGAGGGCGACGGAGGGAGGGAGGGAGAGGGACGGAGGGAGGGAGAGGGATGGAGGGAGAGAGAGCGAGAGAGAGAGACAGGGAGGGAAAGAGATGGAGGGAAAGACAGGGGGGGGGAGAGAGAGAGAGACAGAGACAGAGGGAGGGAGAGAGAGAGAGAGGGGGAGGGAGAGAGAGAGACAGAGAGAGGGAGAGAGAGAGAGAGACAGAGGGAGGGAGGGAGGGAGGGAGAGAGACAGACGGAGGGAGGGAGAGAGACAGACGGAGGGAGGGAGAGAGACAGACGGAGGGAGGGAGAGAGACGGAGGGAGAGAGAGACAGAGGGAGAGAGAGAGACAGAAGGAGCGAGCGAGAGAGACAGAGAGAGAGAGACAGAGGGAGAGAGAGAGACAGACAGAGGGAGAGAGAGAGACAGACAGAGGGAGAGAGAGAGAGACAGAGGGAGAGAGAGACAGACAGAGGGAGGGAGAGAGAGAGAGAGACAGACGGAGGGAGGGAGTGAGACAGACAGACGGACGGAGGGAGGGAGAGAGAGAGACCGAGGGAGGGATGGAGAGAGAGACAGAGGGAGGGAGAGAGAGAGAGAGAGACAGAGGGAGAGAGAGAGACAGAGACAGAGGGAGAGAGCGAGAGAGAGAGAGAGAGAGAGACAGAGGGAGGGAGAGAGACAGACAGGGAGGGATGGAGAGAGAGAGACAGAGGGAGGTATGGAGAGAGAGAGACAGACAGAGGGAGGGATGGAGAGAGAGACAGACAGAGGGAGAGAGAGAGACAGACAGACAAAGGGAGGGATGGAGAGAGAGACAGACAGAGGGAGGGATGGAGAGAGGGAGGGAGAGAGAGAGGGAGGGAGACAGAGAGAGTGAGAGAGAGATGTGTGTATGCCCGGTCTGGTGGCTCAGTGGACGAAGGCGTCCACTGCAGAGGCCTGTGTTCAACCTCATGGTCAGTTTTTTTCTTGCTCTAGCCCCGCCCCCTCTCTCACTGACCCCGCCCCCACCAGTGCGGCCCTCGGCCACAAACCACACTGTAAATTTGGCCCCTGAGAGAAAGTTTGCGAGTACCCATGCTCTAGACAGTCAAAGGGGGGGGTTGAGGTGTGCCCTGCCTTACCTAGGTGACTCATCGCTAAGCTGAATAGTCCTGGTCTGCATTTAGAGTGGTGGGAGGAGCTTCGCTAGCACCTGAATAGGCTGTGTCTCCTTTGCACAATGCAGTCTCCAACCCCTGTTGTCATGCTGGACCAGGAAGACGGAACTGGGTTGGACTGAGCTCAGAGACTCTGAAGCAAAGAGAACAATAAGAAAATGGGGTATAACTATTGGACCTTAAACCCAAGGACTTTAGATTTACTTCGGGAAACTAGAGGACCCTGCTAAGAAGAGCAGAAGAACTGCGTGAGGAGCATTGCCTTTTCTGTTTGAGGGGTGGGATGGCCTGCATTTGCTGTTTCTGCCTGTGGTGGAGGAAAATGACTGACTCTTTTTGCCCTGCTGTGGTATCCTGCTTGTTACGAATCTCCAAGGGCTTGAGGGTACTTACCTCCTGTTGGAAGTCTCATGGCGATAAATTACTTCAGAGAAAAATCCTTGCTGGATTTAAAGAGAACCTGTCTGGGAGGAGAGCTGGATAAGCTGTGTGAGGAGCACTGCATTTGTTGTCTGTGGGGTAGGACGGCCTGTAGTGGCTGCTCCTGCCTGGAGCAGGAGAAGGACTGGACTGCTCATCAACTTTTTAAAATGAAAACCTGCAAGAACGATTTTTTGTTTCCTTCCTCTCAAAGTGCGTGTGGAGTGCTTTAGTTTGCTTCCCACGTCATCTATTGTGCCAAAAAGGAAGCTTGTGGTGAGCGCTTTAAATTCTGTTGCCCGACCCGTGGGCTCATTCTGCAATAAAGGAGAAAGGAGCTCGGGATGCTGGTCTCAGCACAGCACCTCAAAATCCCCCTTCATCACAGCCTCCTACCTTTAGAAAGGGAACCGCGATGTGTTCAGCCTGAGATATGAGGAGAGAACGAAGCACGAGCTGCTCGCTCCCATGCCGCGCCATGCCACGAAATCCCCCTTCACCTCCACCCCCTCCCCTTTGGAAAGGAAACCACGATGTACGCCGCCTAAGGGATAAGGAAGCTTGAATCCAGGTGCAGTTGCAGGTACACATCAGTAGCCCAGCGGGTGAGCCGGGTCTTGGGGGAAATTGACAGGTGACTTGCAGCTGCACCAAATGAACGGGGGCAGCTGCCTTGTAACACACGTCTTGGAGTGCTTGCCATTGCAGCTGCACCATGCGAATGCAGGCATCTGTTTCTTCCTCAGAGGAGTGGGTGGGACCCAGTGAGGTCTTCCCACTGCCTGTAGTGGTGTGGGTGTGAGCACCCCCACACCCAGTGTTAACCTACCTTTGGGGACCTTTTTCCTCAGTACCTGTCAGCCACATGGGGAGAGCCCAGGATGGGAACAACCCCATTCAGGAACTGGCCTAGAATTAGCAGGCAAACTTTAATAAGAGCCTAGGTGCTCCGCGGCCCTAATGTTGGGGGGCTACTAGGGGTGGGCGGAGTTCGCAGAGTCAACTAAACAGAATTCCAGAGTTGCATAAAAAAAACAGTGGAATTCCACGGAGATCCGCTCTGCCCTACATAATTTGCTCTCCCCTGCCGCATAATTCCAGCTGCTCTGGTTATAAGGCCCTTACAAAGTCAGCCCCCATCAACCCAGCCCATTCTTTATTGTTCTATAAAGGTGACCACCCATCGCTATGCCTCACATGGTATCCCCTCACCTGATTATATGAAACTGCTCCTCCCCCTCCATTACGACGTTGCAGTGTTCCTTCTCCAGCTGTTTGAATCACCCGCTCCGAAGGCGCAAAGTTGTCTGAGAGAACTTGTATGACCGTTCGAATACACAAGTGTTTTAAAGGGGATGGGTGTGAATTCTTTATCTTCCAGCTGCAAAGCCTGTACCAATGCATTGCTGAGGACTGGTGTAGGTAGTCCTGGTCCTGTGTGAACGTGCCTCCAGAGGTGGTGCCTAAAAAGACAGCCAAGGGGGAGCCGGATTATGTGTTCCACCTCCCTTAGGGGTGGAGTTCATTTGTCATTCTTAGGGGTGAGGACTCCAAGAAAGGCCACAGTATGTGCAAAAAACTGTGAAATTATAACTTTTGAGGCTAGGGGGTGGGTCGAAGGTGGTTGAATACAAAACATACACAAAGACACGCACAAGCCAGTGACACTGAGTGTCCCAGACCCTGCACCTTAGGCAGCCCTTGTCCTCCTCAGCATTCATACTTTGCAGTGTTTCGCTCATGGCCAGTGGTCACCAATATGTGAGTTTCTAACATTTAGTAAACTTTTGAACCTAGACATTTGGCTAACCCAAGTCCCCTGCCGGCAATTGCAGTTGTAGTTTTTAAGCTGTGAGTGAAAGATTCTAAGGTGCAAATGCTAGCAGTTCAGATGCCCCAGGGGTTAAATATAGTCGCGTATAATTAGTAGAAAGTGAGATACCTTCACCTTTATGAAGTTATATTGACTTTTACTTCTTCTTTAATCCTACTTTGATACAATTATTTAGACTTACGTTTATTTTCCAAAACAGTCCATTAGGTAGTCAAGAAAAACCTTATTAACGAAACAACCAGGATTTAGGTGCTATGTGAAAAGCAAGATTATTATCTACGCTTCTCATTATTGCGGAAAGTTCGTTCCAGAGTTTTGCCACTACATAGGACAAGAAATGTTCTCACACTCGTGCTTTTTAACTCTTAGAATAAAACAAGATTGAAAATGTAATATCTAAGAATGCAACTAGCAATGAAGTGCTGACCTGAGTACTTGAGGATTCACTGACAAAATATCGATTACCAAAATATCTACATACAAAAATATCGAGTCAAAAATATCTATTTAAAAAATATTGACTTCCTATACTTATAATTGAAATTAGACAAAATCAGTAAGTTAATTGTGAATCCCCTAATATCTTCCCCTTTGATA
This sequence comes from Triturus cristatus, assembly GCF_964204655.1. Lineage (NCBI taxonomy): Eukaryota > Metazoa > Chordata > Amphibia > Caudata > Salamandridae > Triturus > Triturus cristatus. Next base: position 888,154,306 of record NC_140583.1, read on the forward strand.
TTTTCCGGGATTCCCAGCAGTCTCAGTTTATTCCGACGTTGACGCTTTTCTGCTTCCTCCAGCTTCCACATTACGTCTTTTAGCATACTGTCTTGTGAGGACGCCTGCTTTTTTAATGTGTCCACCGTGTTTTCTAGATCTTCTGTACGTTTCTCCACCATGCCCAACCTCTCTGCGATCTCTGTGCAAGTTTTCCTAACCTTGCGCATAGTGCCTTGCAGTTTCTTTGAGGCAAGCCGTGCTTGGCGATTTTCGGTTTTTATCTCATCCTGAAAGGACCTCAATGACTGCAAGATCATTGACAAGGAGCGTTCTGGGGCTTCATTCCGGGTCGTCTGCACCCCCTGGTCAGGCTGTTGTTCTTTTGGGCTATTGGGGAGTAGCATTTGAGCTGCTGAATAATCCCATCCAAGCTCTCCTTCTTCGTCGAGGTTTTTCTTGTGTCTATGCCTCTTCCCTTCGGATCCCCGTTTGGTTCTTCTCTGTACCCTTTTTTCCTCTAGTTGACTGAGGTTGCTTGCGGAGGTATCCTTACCTTCCATCCCATCACTGCTGCCGGAGAGCCCAGATTCTGAATCTACTGACTCTGCTGATTCTTCGTTCAGGGAATAAAAAATTTCCATGGAGTCTGGGGAGAGATAGCCTGCCTCATAGGTCTTTTTTTTAGGATAGCCCCTTCTTCATTGGCTATCCGTTGAGGCTGCTCAAGTTCTGTTTTCCTTGGCTTACTGATTGCTTGATCCCTATCAGTATTTTCTCTCTGGGGGTCTCTAAAGGGCTCCGCAGGTGACCCCAGGACTGTGTTTTCATCACATGACCCCCAAGATGGCCTCCCCTCCTCCCCATGTTCTTATGAGATGGCTAGGGGGTGGTTCTGGGGGGTTTCTGTTGAAATTACTTCCTGAGTAGCCAAATCTCTGTCCTTCTGTGGCACACCTGGTGCCCTCACCCCTTTGTCACTGTCAATAGGGGAAAACATGGAAGTAATTGCAGCTTGTTTTTTCTTTCCCGACCCCCCCGGCAGCGTACCTTTCAAATCGGTAATTTTTTAACCTTTAATAGCCTCCGCCTTGTCTTTGCCCTTTTCTTGTTTGGCCCCTTTACTGGCACTAGTGTCTGTCTTCTTTACCTCCATATCAGTCTTAGGATCATTCTCCATGCGGGATATGCATATCGTATTCAACCGCGTCCTACCCCGACCTCCTCTCGCTGCCATGAGCTCTATGGAGTAGCTATCACAATCTCTTTCTGTTTCTCTGTTGCTAAGCAACCCCAGCCAGCAGCAGGAGCAGATGCTTCCTCTAGCCCGTGATAGCAGAAGCCGAGCGATGGATTCCCAGCACGCGGAGCAAGCTGTCACGTACCGGCGGCTCTGGGCTCCGTTGAGTCTTCGGAACCACAGTGTACAGGAAGGGTTTGGCAGTCCTCGCATTTCTTGCCACGACTCAATTTCCCACACTTTCGGTATTTTCTGTTCACGCTCTGCCCGGGTCACTCTGTCTCAGCATGATTCTTGCCTGTCGCCGAACCACTCTACATCCAGGTCGGAGATCGGCAATCGGCGATCAGTAGACGGTGATTTCCCCCAAGCTTTGGTATTTTCTTTTCATGCTTTGCCCGGGTCACTCTGTCTCTGTCTCTGCATCATTCTGCATCATTCTTGCCGTCACCGAAACCGCTCTTCATCCAGATCGGCAATCGGCGATCAGTAGTCGGTAATGAGCCCGGTAAGCAAGCGGAGTGGAGGTGAGTGACTGTGATTCTCAGTCAGACGCCATCTTGACCTCCACCAATAAAATCCAGCGGGTACAAAGGTTTCCCCTGTCAGCCCCCAAGCGTCCTGCAAATCCACAAGGATATCCACGCGTGATCCTAATATACTTTGGGAACTTTTTACTCCGGCAGGCCGTTTACGATTTGGCCAGACCTAACATGAAGAGGAAGGGGGAAAATTTCTCCTATTTCGCCAAACCGGAATTTGCACACGCCACCGTGGAAAGGAGATGGAGACTCAGGCAGCTCATAACCCCTTTCCAAAAAATCGGTGCATCCGCTTTCTTACAAAATCCGGCTAAACTAAAAATCATTCATCAAGGACGGAATTTTTTTTTTACATCCGAAATACAAGCACAGAAATTGTTAGATGAGATTATAACAGGAGGGAAGAAACCTATTGAGACTAAATGAGAGAATGGAAGAGTAATATGTATTCCTCTGACCCTCTAGGGGTGAAGGGGTGGGGAATATTTCCTGGGTCCCTCTTTTTGGATTAAGTAAAAATAGAAGAGGAATACATATACGTATCGCAAATCGATTTCCCTCCCTTACATATAAACTGGATTGAGCATAAGGTAAAGTAGCAGGAGGATGGAGGGAGTGTGGGTGGGGACAACTCAGATGCTATCACACAGGCTCAGGATTGAGCCTGATTGCCTCAAGAGGGGTGGGGAAGAGGGGTGGGAGGGAGGAGTGAGCATACAGCTTGGTAGCGGGGTGGGGTATCGGGGGAATAAGCATTCAACAGGTATAAAACATGCAATCAGGATAGACAAACCGGGGGGCATTAAACAGAATAGAGGTCAAGCCAGGTATGAATGGCACGAAGGGAAGATAAGATTGAGGAAGGGGGAGCTAGAACCCTAAATGGCTAAATAAAAAATTCTGTCTATCAATATCTGTGGCCTCAATGACTGGAAAAAAAGACAAAGAGTGGCAGTTGGACTAAGAGCAACAGGGGCTGATATCATATGTCTCCAAGAGACACATATGGACGGGTCACAACGACATCTTCTTAAAACTCTAGGATATAGGCTGGTTATAGCCACTACGCAAGCGACAAAAACACGGGGGGTAGCCATCCTTGCTATAGGGAGGGGAATGCAATTTGTTAGATCTGCAGCCGATAAATATGGTCGCTGGGCAATCACGGAATGCCAGCTTAATAATGGGAAAAAATTAACTATATGTTCTATATATGGCAATGTCACTGATGACCCAGCTGTATTTGAATTTATCACTAATGAACTGGCTCACTGGCCACTCCCACTGATTGTTTGTGGAGATTTTAATCTGAATTTGCCATGTGATTGGTCATTAGAGTCTGGATTTATATATAAAGGGAGAAAACCCAAGGTATATCATCCTCTTAAAGAATTATGCAACACACACGGTCTGAGGGATTGTTGGCAGGCAAAATACCCCAAAGATCCGGGTTATACTTTCTTCTCCAATCCACATACCAAATTTGCTAGATTAGATTATGTGTTTGTAACTAATGCCATAATTTCAAGCTGCATAATAGACAAATTACCGCGAGTTTTATCCGATCATAATCCCCTAATCATGAGCTTTGACAGTGGAAAAAGGAATGACAACCAGAATATTTGGACATTCGAAAGGGCCTTGCTTTTAAATAAAGAGTACTGTCAACATATAAACAAATGGATACCTGAATTTATAGAGGATAACCTGGGTAGTACCTCAATAGAGATAGTCTGGGACACTCTCAAGGCAGGAATTAGAGGAGAAACCCTACGGTTTTCGTTAAAACTTAACAATGAGGCTAAACTAAAAATGGGGATGCTGCAAAAAAAGCTGCCTGAAGTAGAGGAGGGATTGATAAGGGTGGTACAAGAAGGTCAGAATATCGAGGGGGCATTGAGCAGGATAGCGGTGGCTAAAAATAACATCATCGATATCTTTATAGAAAAGGCGATATGTAAGGCTACAATGAATTGGGAGAATACGTACGAGTTGAGCGAACAAGTGGGGCATCAACTCGCAGTGCGTACTAGACAACAAAATACGGCCAATATGATTACGGAGATTAGAGACTCAAAATATGTCCTTAGAAATGACCCCAAAGAGATAAGAGCCGCATTCCAGAGTTATTACCAAGAACTATATGAGGAAAGCGATATTCAACAAAATGAGATTGAGGAATATCTTGATCAGACATTACACCCAAAGTTGCCACAGGAGGATCGAGTCAGCTTGGATGTACTACCACAGTGGGAGGAAATATTACTGTCAATAAATAGCTTAGCTAAAGGGAAGGCAGCCGGGTTGGATGGCATACTAGCAGAGTTTTATGTTAAATTCCATAAATCACTAAAAGGGATTTTAAGTGACTTATTCAAACACATTTTTCAGGGAGGACAGCCTCTGAGATCTTGGGCTCGAGCAAAAATCGTAGTCTTTTTGAAGAAAAATAAAGACGCAGAGAACTTGGATCCTATCACCCTATCACTTTAATAAATTGCGACTCTAAAATATATGCAAAATTACTAGCCAGCAGATTAGCGCCAATCATCCACAAAATCGTATCGAACCGACAACATGGATTTATCCCGGGAAAATCTACCACCGACCATGTACAGAGAGTGATCACACTGTTTGACATTACCGAGATTGCAGGAGACCCTATGGCACTTATATTATTAGACGCAGAGAAAGCCTTTGATAGGGTCTCCTGGCGATATCTATGGTCAGCAATGTCAAAGAGCGGTATAGGGGAACCGTTTATCCAAGCTATTTGAATGTTATATATAAATTCTGAAGCAGTAGTAATGGTGAATGGGACAGTATCAGGAAAAATAGATTTAACCAGAGAGACAAGGCAGGGATGCCCATGCTCCCCCCTACTGCTCGCAATTTTTATTGATTCCTTTACCCGTAGACTCAAAAATAATCCGGCAATCCCACCAATAAAGTCCCCAAAAGGCGACACAAAGACCTTAGCCTACGCAGATGATATTGCGCTGGTTACAAGTGACCCAGGCACAGCAATAAAAGTGATGGAAGAGGAGGCAAAAAACTTTGGGAAGGTATCCGGGTATAAGCTGAATCAGGATAAAACCCAGATAGTTCTTAATGATAAGTCTGTGAGCAAGGACGATCGGGTGGTAGAGAGTGCCATCTATCTGGGGGTAACTATAACGGCTAATCTGGAAAACTTGGTGAAGATCAATCTAGATCCGCTTATAAAACAAACTGAAAAAGACCTCAACAGATTAAACAACTTGCACCTAACGATTGGAGGTAGATGTAATGTGATAAAGATGCTCTTCTTCCCCAAATTTCTGTATTTTTTCAGGACAATATGCTTGGAGTTCAGACCACAAATATTTAAAGCCATAGATAACATGTTTTCCCGCTTCATATGGGGATATAGAAGACCTCGCAGGGCGCTTTGATACATTTCACTTCCGAAAGAAAGAGGCGGCTTCGCCTTGCCTAACTTCAAAGTATATTGGTGGGCTACGGTCCTGAAATACTGTAAAGTGTTATTAACTCCAAATAGGGACAACAGACCAAACAGGGATATACCAACACCACAAGAGCTAATCCTGGGCTAGCGGGTACCTATGGCGACATATACACAACTGCTACTTCAAAAGAGTACGCTTCAAAACCCTGGCAGGCATACATATAGCCTGGAATAATGTGCGTAAACTGCTCGGAATCGGAAGGTTTTCCTATTACACTCCTTTATCTGAAAACAGTAATCTCCCAGAGATCTTCAATGATACATATATGAATAACTGGCTAAATGCTGGGATCACTCAAATTGGCTGCTTCTACTCTTCGTCGGGGCTTAAATCATTTGAAGACCTAAGAAATGAGTATATGCTAGATCATAGAGATTTTTTAAAATTTCTTCAGGTCAGAGATTTTTTAATAAAGAAAGGGGGCGGATGCTCAAAATTTCACAGAACTCAGACCGTTGAAATAATAAAGGGGAATAAAGCAATAAAGATCGGTGAAATTTACGATAGCTTGATCACCACACTCCCCGATGACATGAATACATTTTTCGTAAAATGGCAGGAAAAACTGGGGACAACGATAGAGTCATGTGTGAGATCTTACGAACTATCTCAATCTACACTAATTTCTGCTAGGCTGCAAGCCCGATATTATAAAACGTTTTTTCAACTATACTATACACCAAATAAGATAGCCAAATGGGGGTCAGGTAAAGGCACAGAATGCCCACGATGCTCATTGTATGAGGCCGACATTGTACATATATTTGCAACCTGTGACACATTACAAGGCCTGATCAGGGATATCTCTGGCTTTTTATCCAAAATTTTCAACGTAAGAATCGAAATTACAACGGGAGAAATAATGTTAGGTATAGATGGAAATATTCGACCAGATAACATGCAAGGGTTGATATTCATATCTATGGCAATCCTTAGAATATGTTTGGCTTCGGTATGGCTGGACTCAAACCCACCCGTTTTCCAACAGTGGCGGGCGCAATTATTGGCGTCTTATATCCTCGAGATAGCTATCTACAGAAGGAAGGGGCGGAATAAAAGGAAACAAGGGCTGGGAATCTGGGATCCCCTGTTGCAGTAGATGCAAAACCTTGAGCCACGAGATTAGATCTTAACTGTCCAAACTATGAAATGTAACAGGAAAGGCTCTGACAATACACGGCCGAAAAGTCTCCTGCAAGGCGAACCCTTGGCATACTATAATATACTTGCTTGATGTTCGTAGTATAATGTAATGCTTACGTTATTATAAATATACCTGATTCATGTGTATATCAAGGAAAACAATATTCAGGAGAGGGAGGGGGAGTGGATAAGGAGGGGATGTATGTATATGGAAAAATGCAACAATAAAGATTATTTTAAAAAAACAAATGAAATTAGACAAAATATTGTAAAAAATATGTCGCAGTCACTAATATAGTTGTTAAAAATATTGATTTTAAAATATATATACATTTAAATAGTAAACATTAATTAAATTAAATAATACTAATATAATGAAAAGAAAATGCATTTAATAATGTTTTTGAAAAATATAACAATTATTATTTTCAAAAATGTAAAACAAACATATATATTATTTTATCTATCAAAGTCCAGATTCCAATTGGAAAGGAGGCGGCACACCAATTCAAACCACAGGTAGTTTATTTGAGCAAGAACAACGCGTTTCAGCCGGAACGGGTTGTTCTTGCTCAAATAAACTACCTGTGGTTTGAATTGGTGTGCAGCCTCCTTTCCGATTGGAATCTGGACTTCGATAGATACAATGTGGCTTCTGCCACCACGGCTAACATGACGATTCATTGGCAGGCATGCGGCGTACCAGGCAGACATTTGGAGTTGCATATATTAACATATATTTACACATCTCTAATTTAAAATATTATTAAATTAATATTTTAATTTAAAACTTTCTTAAATGTAATTATTAAAAAAAATTATATACATATATACAATAAGATAATTCAAAAACAACAAAAAACTTTTTTTAATACAATTAAATAATTAAACAAAATACAAAAATTAAATGTACTAAAACTAAATGAAATATTAAAACCATTAATAATTATAAATATTATATTTTTTTATAGCCAAAAACATATTAATAGAAATGTAAATAATATAAAGTAAACTACAAAATGTTAAATTAATACATATACTATTGCCACTAAAATTTATACAAGATTAGAGAAACGGCCTAAATACGATGAGACTCGGAAAGCCTCCGGCCACAGGTCAGAGGCTTTCGGGGTCTCATCGCGGGTTTCAGTTTTGACCACCACATTACAATGCAGGTGCTCGAAAGTGAAATCGAGCCCGTCAGAAGCCAGCCGGAATGACCATTTGGATTCCTTTCCGCCCGTCTCCATTGTAATGAGGCAGTCGGAAAGGAATTCGGCCGGTATATTACGATGCGGCTAGAAAGGCTCCGGCCGACGGTCGTAGCCTTTTCCGACAGCACCGCAATCGGCCCCTGTGTGCGGTCGCATTGTAATGCAGCAGTCGGGACCGCCGACTGGAGGTCGGTCGGTCCTGATTCTGCAACAGTCACATCTGCCCGACAACGTAATTAGGCCCAAAGTGTCATACTCAGGAGGTGTAAAATGTACAATTCCTACTACACTCAATACAACAGTAGAGAGAGTGTTGAACTGTAGAGAGATACAATTCACTATTCCCACCCCACTCAGTTTAACAGTAGTGGAAATTTTGGATTGCGGTGGGTTAAAATGTACTATTCCCACTCCAGTCAGTGCAACAGTAGGGACAGTCTTGGATTGCAAAGGGGTAAAATTCACTATACCCACTCCAGTCAGTGCAATAGTAGGCAAAGTGTTGGATTGCAGAGGGGTAAAATTTACTATTCCTACTCCAGTCAGTGCAACAGTAAGGAAAGTGTTAGATTGCAGAAGGGTACTTGTACCCATTCCAACATGGAAATTGCAACCTATACTACTGGAAGACCCAGTGTTTTGGGATACCATATCAACAGCGATTGCTAATTACTGTATAGAGAATGCAAACACAGCCAGCACTTAACAAACAGAATGGGATGCTTTTAAAACAGTGATGCGCGGGGTTGCTATCAGCACACAGATGGGGGCTCGCTCTGCAGTGCTTAAACGCCTTAACCTCTTCAGTGCCCATGACGAGATAGTCTCGTCATGGAGCACGGTCGCGCTGTGCCCATGACGAGACTATCTCGTCATGAACCCCACCCACTAATGTAACGCCCGGCACAGGAGGGGGAAAGGGCGTGGCACAGAAGGGGTTAAAACAGTTGAGGACAAATTAGGTGAGCAGGAGCAGCAGGCTGCATCGTGTGATGCACAGAAAGATGTATTGCAGGAAGCTCATATCAGACATGCAGAACTATTAGAAGACCTAAGATTGTTAGATTATAATTTACACACTCAAAAACAACATGGGGAGGCAGCGGGTCCACTGCTGGCTAGAATCATAGGCAACTCCCCCAGACGTCTCCAATCCTTGAAATCAACAACCATGATGGCATAACCGTCAATACACAACTAGACATTAATACAGCATTTAAAACATATTACGCAACACTATATGCAGCCCCACTAGAACCTGATCAGATTGTGTTTGAGTCCTTTTTTGAGGGACTATGTTTCCCACAGTTAATAGCAGCACATCAGAAGGAATTAGAAAATCCAGTAACGGAAACAGAGATCAAAGCAGCCATGAAGGCTTTGCCTAGAAACAAAACCCCGGGGTCAGATGGGCTACCGGTTGAGTTTTATACGACATATATGACATTATTGGTCCCGCATTTACAAAAGATGTATCAGGCGTCACTGGAAACTGGCTCTCTACCCCAAACTACACTTCAAGTGTTAGTGGTATCCTTGCCCAAACCAGGCAGCGATAGTAAAGATATATCAGATCACAGACCCCTATCTTTACTGAATACTGGCTACAAGATTTTTAGTAAATTATTAGCGAACAGTATTCAACACTACATACCGCGTTTGATACACACAGACCAGTGTGGGTTTTTACCAGGCAGGAGTACGGCTCACAACATTCGTAGATTACACCACCTTATGTCACGGTCAAATTCGCACACTAACACTCAGGGCTGCATCTCACTGGACTTATGCCAAGCTTTCGATTCTTTACAATGGAACTACATGTTCCGAACTATACAGAAATTTGGAATTTCGGATGCTTTTACAAAATGGATTGTTCGCCTGTACACTAACCCTACTGCAAGAGCTCGCAGAGGACAATACATCTCACAACAATCACCCCTAATATTTATACTAGCTCTTGAGCCATTACTTGCAAAAATCCATACACTCGCAGAACAACAAGGCATTAGGGTTGGAAATGACACACATATTATCTCAGCTTATGCAGATGACATAATACTATATTTCCAAAACCTTAGAAGTAACCACATTCCACTTCCTGCAATATTTAATACTTTTCAATCATCATCAGGGCTTTCCATAAATGAAGCGGCGCTCAGTTTCTTTAATGCGTTCATCGTGTCCATCCAACTTGTGAACGATGGCATCCATACGATTAGTCATAGCATCCATTTTTTCAGCAATAGTGGTGAGACTCTGGTGCACCTCTAACAGCAAAGACTTCATATCAGACTCCTGTAGGGGGGTCGCTTTCTGTGTGGTGCCCTCCCCGGTCCCCCCACATCTTCCTGCAGGGTACGAACAACCTTCTTAGAGTCAAAAGTCAGCCGGGGCTGCCTGGTGTCTGCCTTCCCCATAATTGATATGCAGGATCGTCTATTTCAATGTGGTGGGTTGCCAGCCTAGGGGCGCACCCAAAATGGGGTGTATGGATTGTGCGTGCCGGACCAGTTCACCTCCACCGGTGTTGCGCTGCCCCTCACCGATGCCCCCGCACCAGGCCCCCCACTGCCAACAAATACTAGTAGTAGCGGCCCACTCGTTTGCCAGGAGGCACAGGACCTCTGGGATAATGCCACCATGCAAGACAGCCTGTTATGGTACCTAGGGGATCAGCAGGTGGGCCGTCCAGCTCGCAGTTTGTGCACCTATAGCACCACGAGGGCCATCTTCGTTCCCCAGGAGAGTCCAGCGCAGTGCACTCTGACAATGAAATCGCGGGCTACAGCGCCAACTGCACCCTCAGCCCAGCATCCCAACAGTGGGCAGAATCACAACTGGACAGAGTGCATAAGGCCACCAGGGCTCCACAATACTGGCAACAAAAAGGTAAACCCAGGCTGCGTTCGCCAACAATCTGGGAAGGGGGGAGCGCAGGAGAGCCAGCGAATGCGGTTTTCCAGCTTTAATTCGGCGGCGTGGGCCAATATGAACTATAGTAATCCATGCTAGCGTTGGTCAATTGAGGGTACTATCCCACAGCAGATTAGCCCTCTCCGCACCACAAACCCCTCCTCGGGAGCCTCATTCAAGCGCCAGCGCTGCAGCGGTTTGACGATTCCTTGCAGCGCCAGGTTCACCCACCAGGAAAGAGGATGGCGGGATCAGATAGCGCCGCATATGCCTCAGAACAGTCAGGAGTAGGGTGACCAACCGTCCGTAAATTTCACGGACAGTCCGTAATTTCGGCCGTCTGTCCGTTGTCCGTGAAGGATTCTTTAACGGACGCTATTTGTCCGTAATTTTAACCGGGCACGGTCGCACCACCCTAAAGCCGGCACAGCTTCCACCCACCTCCCTGCTTGACTCCGATGCTGTTGAGGTCGGGTGTAACAAACTCCGATGCAGTACCAAAGCTCAGATACCCAGCAGCATTGGAGAGGCACAGCGGGATGGCAACCCTCACACCTTCAGACCTTGATGAGCTGTTAAGAGGTGCTTGAAGGTGACTGAAAGGGAGGGGCTGCAGCTTCAGGCGCAGGGGCATCTATTCTTATGCAAACAGCCCTGGATGCGTCATGTCTCTGCAATTTAAAGGGGCCTCACACATTCCCTTTCTGCCCAGGGCCCCAAACACCCTAGAACCGGCCCTGATTACACCAGGCAGCACGTGGTTCTCTTCACAGAGCTTAATTACTGTCACTAAATTGTAAGCAAACCTCAGTCTATAAAGTAATAAAATTAAGAAATGGCACAATCGCACCCACACTGATTAACAAAGTATGGAGGACAATCAGTTAAATCAGTTCTATTGGAGTATCTCCTTTAAGTACTGTACATCACAGTGAGGGATGGCAAAACGAACATTTTGGAAAGAGAGCCTGTCTTCTGGTTGTCTTGTCCAGGAGGGGGTGAGGAGCCCTACCCCTCCCTGGAAGAGACCAAGATGATACTAGAATACTGCATGCCCACCCCTGTGCCCACCCTGGTGGATCCTGTCCCCCCTCCTGTGATGGCTCCTGCCCCCCCCCTCAGCGATGGCTCCTGTCCCCCCATGTGGTGGCTCCTGCCCCCCCCCCACCTGTGATAGCTTCTGCCCCCCCTTGTGGTAGATCCTGTCTCCATCCTGGGTGGCTTCTGTCCCAGCCCTGAAATAGCTCCTGCAGCGAGGGTGAAGTTCTTGATGGGCCTCTTCTCAAAAAAGGCTCAGCTCAAAATGAATATGAAAAGGTGGGCGAGTGAGTAAGTGAAGGGATGGGTGGATGGCTGGATGAATTAGTGAAAGGGTGAATGGATGAATGAACAATTGAATAGATGGATAATGAGAGAGGATGGATGGATTGATGAGTGAGTGGAAGGATGGATGAGAGAAAAGGTAAATAGCTGGATGTATGGGTGGAAAGGTAGCTGGATGGGTAAAAGGGTGGATGGATGAGTGAAAAGGTGGATGATGAGTGAGTGAGTGGGTGGATGGATGAGTGAAATGATGGATGGATTGATGAATTGATAAGTGCAAGGGTGAATGGATGGGCAGATGAGTAAAAGGGCGGATGTAAGGATGGATGAGTGAGTGAAAGGGGGGTAGATGGACAAAAGGATGAATAGATGAGTGAAGGAGTGAAAGGATAGATGGATGAGAGAAAGGATGGATGAGTGATGGGGTCAATGGATGGATTCATGAGTGGATGAGTAGATGGATGGGTGGGTGGATGGATGGAAGGAAGGATGGCTAAGGGAAAGGGTCAATGGAGAAAGAAAGGAAGGATGGATGGATGACTGAAAGGGTGGATGGGTGGAAGGAGGAGTGACTGGGTGGATGGATGAGTAAGTGAAAGGATGGCTAGATGGGTGAAAGGGTAAATGGCTGGATGGATGAGTGAATGGATGGATGGGTGGAAGAGTGAATGGATGAGTGTACAGATGGATAGGGTGGAAGGGTGGATGGATGAGTGAAAGGATGGATGAAGGGATGGATGAGTGAAATGATAGATGGAAGGATACATGATGGATAGGTTTGCAAATGGTTGAATATGTTTGGATATGGCTGCAGTGCTTAATTTGTGCCGCTGCTTTCCGGTGCTCAGCACCGTCACTTCATTGTCAGGGCCGGGGCTATAAATTATTTTCAGGAGGCAGTGGTGGTGAACGTAATTAAAAAAAAAGAAACATGAACAAAGGGGATACCCTGCTGCGCTCTTGTGGAGGTTTTTGTAAGGATGGATGTGATTCTGCTGTGCTCTTGTGGCGGTTGAGACGTCCGGTCAGTGGTACCTGATAGCGTTATGTTGTAGGGGGGGGTGTGGTTGAGTAAGGAGCACATGTGATGTGTGGTCATGCCTATTTACGGTACATCATGTGGAGTTTAACAAGGCCTTGCGGTTGCCTCCTGATAGGATGCCGCCTTACTATGCTAGCACATTCTAAGGGGGTGGATGTTGCGTGTTCTTGAAGGGTGCCGAGTTGCACCTTGAGGCATGGGTGATTACACAGTTTAGTGGTGTTCTGTGGGCCGACTATACTACAGCTGGAAAATAATTCCTTTATCGGAAATAGTATTTCACAGCTTTTTGGGGCTTCTGTTTTCTGTGAGCGAACTGGGAATTTAGTTTCAATGGGTGTTTTTCCTTCTAGTGTTGTGAAATGGCTATTTTGGTCATTGGCTGCATAATGTGTTTTCTTTTTCTTGAGTTGTAGAACTGGTCTATTTGTCTTGTGTATAATTTGTGTTTTCGTATGGCATCCTCCTGTTAAGAGGAATGGGGTTGTGGGCTATTGTTTAAGTCACAAATTTGAATCCCGGCAGGGCCACTCAGCCTTTCATCCTCCATGGTGAGTAATTGAGACCCTTTGACCTGGTAAATATTAACACCGGTTGTGTACAGATCGTAGAAAGGGGCAGAAGGGTGGTATGGAGCTGTAAACATAACTTTATTAATAATAAAACAGCATGACTTGCAATATATGCATTGACCCACGAAGAGTACTGTGCCCTCTAACTTCTTATCATATGAAGTAAATATGCTCCTTAAAGAACGTCTCATGCTTCTAAGCGCTGTAACTAACAAGTATTATTACAGTATTATCAATGGTACTTGGTGGCATCTTTGCTGAGAGTGGATAAGGACATCAGGAGTCACTTGAGGCTTTGCCCTTCTTTATTGATGGCCCCTCTCCACATTTCACAGTGGAAATAAATAGCATAATACACTCGGCGCATCTGCATCAATGCTACATATATACTGCTGCAGTTTGGCCACATTGTTAATATAGGTTCGGACTAGAGACTGTCGTGCATGTGACTGTCACTCAGTGCCTCAGGGAAGGGACTGCCATGAGTGATCATCACTCGATGCCTCAGGGACTACCATGAATGACCATCACTTGATGTCTCAGGTGAGGAACTGCCATGAGTGACCATCACTTGATGCCTCAGGTGAGGAACTGCCATGAATAACCATCACTTGATGTCTCAGGTGAGGGACTGCCATGAGTGACCATCACTTGATGCCTCAGGCGAGGGACTGCCATGAATGACCATCACTTGATGTCTCAAGTGAGGGACTGCCATGAGTGCCCATCACTTGATGCCTCAGGCGAGGGACTTCCATGAATGACCATCACTTGATGTCTCAGGTGAGGGACCGCCATGAATGACCATCACTTGATGTCTCAGGGAATGCCATAGGTGACCATTACTTGGTGCCTCGGGGGAGAGACTGCCATGAGTGACCATCACATGAATGACCATCACTTGATGCTTGAAGTGAGGGACTGCCATGAGTGACCAGCACATGAGTAACCATCACTTGATGGATCAGGTGAGAGACTGCCACATGTGACCAACACTGGAAGGCTCGGATGAGGGACTGCCATGAGTGACCATCTCTTGATGCCTTAGGCAAGGGACTGGCATGTATGACCATCACTGAATATATAGGTGAGGGACTGTATGTGCATGACCAGCACTGGATGGTCCGGGTGAGGGACTCTATGTGCGTGAACATCAGTGGATGGTTCGGTCTAGGGACTGTATGTGCGTGACCAGCACTGGATGGTTTGGGCTAGGAACTGTATGTGCGTGACCATCAGTGGACAGTTCGGGCGAGGGACTGTGTGCGTGACCATCAGTAGCTGGTTCGGGCAAGGGACTGTATGTGTGTGACCATCAGTGGATGGTTCGGGCAAGGGACTGTATGTGCGTGACCAGTGGATGGTTTGGGCTAGGGACTTATGTGCATGACCAGCACTAGAGGGCTGAATTGAGGGCACTTTCATAAATGTAAACACTTGGTGGCCCATTGGATTCATGTACTGGTTTCATGCCACCCTCGTCCAGGTCATTGGATCACAGCTCGGCGAGGTAAGCCAGTTGGTTTCTGTGGCTAACTTACTGCCCGGCTGGCAGGTGGCCATCCAGCAGCAAGGACCACTGCAGAGTTGATAATGCTCCTAGAGTAAGTGGGTGGAGTCAGTGAAGGAAGTGAGTGGAGCCAGGGAAAGTGGATGTGGCCTCCTACAAACATTTGAGCACCTGGACTTCATATTTTACAAATTAAGCACTGTATGGCTGGGCTTACTTATATACTATTGCGCGACCTCCTCTGATGTGTCTGTAAAACTTACCTATTGTCCTGAAGTTTTGTCCTGAATTTTGACTTCCTGTCCTGAATTTGTGTCCTGAATTTTGACCCTTTGTCCTGAATTTTTACACTCACCGTCCTGAATTTGCACCAATGCCAGTTGGTCACCCTAGTCAGGAGCTGATTTCGCCCGCCATCCAGCAACCTCTTGTCACTCAGACTTCCACTTCTTCCAACCAGCGGCAGGGCAAGCAATGCATAGTCTCTGCACTCACACGTCAAAAGCGCGTGAGGGGTCAGGAGCCGAGGGAGGGGGCCCTCTCCGGTTATGCTGGCATTACGATCGCCGTGGCCCCTCTCAGGAGCAGGACAGGGCTTGCAGCGCGCCGCAGACAGCTCGCAATTCACTCCCCCCCCCGGTGTGTTTCAGCATGGGGCTCTGCCGCGGTCAGGATGTGGCCCAGACGCCACGTGGGCGCAGCGGGACGCGAGTGACAGGTCAAGCCCGGCAGGGGCACCAGGCCGTGCAGGTCTCTTCAGCGGCGCCACCAACTGTCTCACAGCAGCGCGGGATGACAGTGCGCTACCAGCTCCAGAATCGCCAAGTCAGGGCTCCAGATTTCAAACACCACTTCCCCGCAGCATGGAGCATTTTAAAGTTCAAGGAGCAAGATAACTTTCAGGATAATGGTGCCGAGCTGCAAGAGCCTCACATCAGTACGGCCATTTTGCTCATGCGCCACCTAGCACCCAATTTACTAGAATTTTGTGTCATCTAGTGGAAGTTGACAAATATATGCTTTTGTTATACATACATATCGTCATAAGTGGCAGTGTGGGGGCCCTGAAAAGAGTGGAGTCTGATGCAGATGTTTCAACTGTGTCACGTCTATCATACTATCTCAGCTCCCTTCACACAGTCTTCCAATGAAGAGTCGATATCACCTGGTAGAACACATTGATTAATACAGGCCCCAGCTAGGCCCGCAGGACACAAGGGTTCGCTCTCCTGCAATGGAATCTATAAGGAAGTTGGCACGGAAACTGCAAAGTACAAAGACAAGGTTTATTAACCCTTAAGGGTGGTCCTACAATCCATACAATACCCTTCAGTATTGCATAGAGTAGCACAAAGAACTTGCATACACAGTCCCCTTTTATACACAACAGAGGGACTCATAAGTGGGAGGATACAACATGAGGCAAGGAATGTTACCTTTTATGGACATTTTCAATACAAGATCAATATGTGGGCGGAGCTAACATACTCCTTGAGCCCGCGAAAACATGGTCAAGCAAGGGCTAACTGATAACATATGTGGTCAAGCCTGGGCATGCGCCAGGCGGACATAGGAACTATTTATAGACTGTTACTAGGCAGATTACAAGAGCAACTAACACGAAGATAGGACTCTTCTCGTGTTGAGCACGTGGAGACATGACAATACAAAATGGAGTCCAAACTTCAGTCAACATAACGAAAGAGACATGTGTAAGGCAGGAGAATTCATGTCTTTAGTAAATGCTTAATCACATCGTGGTTCCAATTTACAACAGACGACCCTTTCAGCATTTACTGAAGACATCCGGTTTGTTAGGATAATCATCGTATATGTCGATTGTCATCATTTCTTCTACTTCTTTAGCTAAACGTTTCTGATAAGTGACATTGGAAATAGCTTTCTTATCGGGGATACAGAATGATACACATAAGGAACAGAGCAAAGGACCACATTGGACACAGATGCAGCAAGAAAACAGAACTGCTATAATTATACAGAGACCAGTTAAAACCTTCCAACCCCAAGCAGTGATCAATGCCCAAAACCATCCAGAAAAGGACCAAGTGCCGTTTTCTGTATGGATTTCAGCTGCAATTTTATGCAACCTGTTGATTGCATTATAGACTGACGGTGTGTGATCAGGGATAAACACACAGCAACTACTCCCGATAATTTTACAAGCTCCACCTCGATCAGCTAACATAACATCTAACACCATACGATTCTGCAATGCAACAATTCTGGTAATCTGCAATTCTTCCGTAAGATTCCCAAGAGCAGCAGTGGTTTGGTTTGTCACAGCCTCTACCACTCTTGTTAATCTTCGAACTTTCCTACTATTTAGGGCAGCTCCAACGAAGAAAAACAATCCTAAATTAAAATCAACGTACTGCTGCAGGCTGGTGTCAGTCTGATCCACGTCATCAATTGATAGAGTACGCTTATACCTATTTACAGTTACATTATTTAACAACTTCAAATCCTTATGATAGGATGCAGGTGCCAAAAATACAGGAGGCAATAGAAATGCTACATAACATACTCCGGACCAACCGGCTGGCAAACGGTAATAACCTTTATTTCCGCATACGAAGTATGTATTATGAGATGCTAAGAAAGTACTGTTATTCAACCCGTCGATGTTTAATATGGTAATACAATCACTAACACCAACAGGAAGATAACCCACACTCTGGACACACAGGTCCGCTTGAGTTTGTGCCACTTGAATCACAAATCTGTCTTTTCCCACAGTGTCTCTGGTGTTCGTGAAAACATAAGGAATCGATTCATTGTCTGGTCGATACTCTTCCCATTCCCAAATTGTCCCATTCGCTTGCGGATATCCATCTTTATCCTGATGACATTCTTTATTGAGTCTGAAGAGTAATCGTCCCAGTGTGGGTTTCCGAGTGGCAAAAAGCAAAGTGTACCATGCTCTACAAGAACCATTATGAGAGAAAGGAAGAGGTATGAATGGCGTTCCTCCTTTCTTCTGATGAGCTGGCATCATACCACATATCCAACAGTTCGTAGCATTCGTGGCAACGTGGGTATGATGCAACATCTGGATGAAAGTGTTATTCAAATAAGACTGACGATGCTTCAATTCTTGATACGGAAGGGTATAGAAGTAGTGCTCCTCAGGCACTGGAGTGGTCAACACAAGTAACTCTCGAGCAGGAGTCACATCCTCCACAAACCATGTGGTTATCCCAACAATAGCTACTGTGAGCATAAAGCCTGTTGCACAAAGAATTTTCTTTTTCTCCATGTCAGAATAAAGAATCAATATCTTCCTGAAACTAAAGGCTTGTCAGAACTCTTCCCCTTGGGCAGCGGTCGATTTCTTCACCAACGGGCCAAGACGGGTGTCGCTACACTAATGCAGGGCTGATCCCCCCCCCTTGCCTCATTGGCTCTCCGTTTCACTAACCCAAGGGCCGTTCCGACATCATGTCCCGATACTGAAGAATTCACTTTCTTGGCCTCAGATGATATCGCTTTCCTCCAGGAGTCGCGTGATCCGGAAAGAGCTCCTCAGCGTCGTTCGGTTCCACAGCACGGCCTTTCTCTGTGGTCAGAATCTCTCGTTGATCGGTCAATACAGCAGGCTCCACCAATCCGGGCGGTACTTTGCGGCAGTGCAGGGAATGGATCCAATTCTTTCTGTTGGAAACTCGCACAGCCGTCCTCGTTGCAAGTAAGACTTGCTCAGGACCAACCCATCTCGGCTCCAGGCTGTTCGTCCTGTCAAAGATTTTTATCATGACATGGTCGCCAGGCCGGAGACCATGTCCTTCACCAGTGGACCGATCAGGGAGCGCCTCCCGGACCTGTTGATGAATAGAAACCAAGTTATCCGTTAACTGTGCCAGATAATCCTTCATCATTACACAAGGTACATCATACACAGTCTTAGGTTTTGGTGGACCCCAAATATTCATTGGACGTCCAAAGACAATCTCGTACGGTGTAAGACCAGTTCGAGAGTGCGGTACCGACCTAATTGACAACAACGCCAGCGGTAAAGCATCTGGCCAAGTCAAAGACGTTGAAGCTTGGATTTTAGCAATCTTGAGCTTCAGTGTACCATTATACTTCTCGACTAGTCCTGCAGATTGAGGGTGGAATACTGCGTGGAACTTCTGGGTGATGCCCAGACCCTTCAAAACATACTTTATAACATCCACTATAAAATGGGGTCCGTTATCACTCCACAGAAGTCTACAAACGCCATATCGAGGGAAGAACTCCTTCAACAGCATCTTGGCGGTAGTCATTGCAGTATTGTCTTTCGTAGGGTATGCCTCAACCCATTTGCTAAAGGCACAAACCACTACTAGAACATACTTCAAATTGTTACAGCGCTCAAGCTGGATGTAATCCATCTGCAGAACCTCAAAGGGTGCAGTAGGTGTTACAAATCCTCCTGCTGGGGTTCGAGTACCCTTTCCTGGGTTGTACCTCAGGCAGATCATACAGGTCTGCACCACCCTCTTTGCCGTGCTAGCAATCTCTGGATGCTCCCAGACTTGGGTAAGCAATTTTACAATTGCGGAAGCTCCAACATGTGCTAGCCCATGTGCCATCTGAACCATAGGTTGTACAAAAGCCGTGGGTAGTTTCCGTCTATCCATCTGCTTATTTCTCCAGCAACCCTCATCATCCAATTCTCCCTCACTGGACCATTGCTCCCGTTCTTTATCAGAAGCGGTCCTCTGTATTTCTCGCACTTCTTCCTTCGCATCATGCCATCTTTCTACTTGCGACTTCACTACATACATGGCAGTAGCACCAGGCTGCATCGCAGTCTCCCGTGCCACCCGGTCTGCTAACGCATTCCCTTCTCCAACCTTATCGACTACCTTCCTATGGGCGCTACATTTAATGATGGCAATTTTCTTCGGGTATGTCAATGCAGTTAAAAGATTATGAACTAACTCCCCATGCATTATTTGTACTCCATGTGACGTTAAAAACCCTCTCTCCTTCCAGAGCAGGCCGAAATCGTGCGCTACTCCGAAGGCATACCGGCTATCTGTATAAACATTCACACACAATCCTGTACTGAGCTCACATGCTCGTGTTAATGCTATCAGTTCCGCTGCTTGAGCTGATTTCTGTGGTATGCGTGCTGTCTCCACTATTGTTTGCAATGTGGTAATTGCATACGCTGCTGAAGTCGTACCATCTGGTAGCTTCAGGCATGACCCGTCCACCCACAGTTCTCCATCTACATCTGAAAAGGGCGTATCCTGGAGATCAATACGACCCTTTGTTTGTTCCTCAGTCACAAGGATACAATCATGTGCTTTCCGTGCTTCAGACTGAGTCTCGGGGTATGGCAACAATGTGGCCGGATTTAACGTCACGCACCTCTTTAACGTAATATGAGGAGCCAAAAGCGTCAGCTCATATCCCGTTAAACGGGCACTGGTCAAATGCTGCGTCTTTGTCTGATTAAGCAAGGCGTCAACAGCATGGGGGACTAATACCAACAGCTTATGAGATAACACAATTCCCTCGCTTTGGCGTATTGACACAGCTGTTGCCGCAACCGAGCGAAAACAACCAGGCAATGCTCGGGCAACAGGATCAAGTACAGCCAAAAAATATGCACAAGGGCGCTGCTTGTCGCCGTGCATCTGCACTAAAACTGATAATGCACATCCATCTTTCTCATGCACATACAGCGAAAAAGGTTTGGTATAATCAGGAGTCCCTAACACTGGTGCTGAACAGAGGGCCTGTCGCAATTTCTGAAAGGCAGTGTCACACTCATTCGTCCAAGGAAGCGGGATAGGTGTGTCTTTTGTCAAAAGGGCTAACAATGGCTTAGCTATGTGTGAAAACCCTAGTATCCATTGCCTACAAAACGACACGAGACCCAAAAATGCACGCACGTCCTTCTGCGTGGACGGCGTCGGCGTGTCCAGAATTACTTGGACACGATCTGGTGTGAGTGCACGCCCCTCCTTAGACAAAAGGTGACCCAGATAAGTCACCTTTGGTCTACAGAATTGCAACTTTTTCCGAGATACTTTGTGATTGTGGGATGCCAAAAAGGAAAGCAAAGACAACGTACTCGTTTCACACAACTCCGAAGTGTCGGCCGCCAGCAAGATGTCATCGACATATTGAATGAGGGCGACACCCTCGGGCAGAACAAAGGAATCCAATTGTCTTTTCAAGGCTTGACTGTAAATGCTAGGGCTTTCTGTGTAGCCCTGAGGGATTCTACAAAATCGATAAGACCTATTATTGAGAGTGAAACCAAAGAGGTATCGACTATCGGGATGAATAGGAATTGAAAAGAAGGCATTTTTCAAATCAATAACTGAAAACGTGGTCGCCGTAGGCGGGACCAAAGTAAGCAACGTCGTGATATCAGAAACCACTGGGTACTGAGGTATCACGATCTTGTTTACTTCTCTCAAATCAATGATAAACCGATAGACTTTGGCATCCGTATCCTTTTTCAAAATGGGTAGAATCGGGCTATTACAAACGTTATAGGGAACTTCTTCCACTACTCCCACCTTAATCAAATCCTGCACAATCTGTATAAGAGCCTCTTCCCCCTCCTGCGAAATACGATACTGTGGAAGGCGTGGTAACACCGCCCCCTCCTGGACACTAATGTGAACAGGCGGAATCACCATCTGTCCCACATCAGTATCCGAGGTGGCCCACAGAGCACAAGGGAGGGTAGCTAACACAGCATCTTCTTTAACCACACACATCCGTTCAGACAGGGGGTAATTGTCATTTAATATCACCCGCACTCCAGCAGGGGAGCAGCGGATCGTAGCTCTGAAGTGCTTCAACATATCAAGGCCCATAATATGTTCCGGCGTGTTCGGGGCAAGCAGAAACGGACAGGGTGCAGAAAAGGAATCAACCTGAAATGTGAGGGGCCGCGAAAGAGGGCTTCGGGAGAGTGTACCATCAAACCCTACCGATGTAACCATTAAGCCAGATGGGGGAGCCCTCGGAACCAATTGTTTAGACAGCGCACTACGAGTCGCTCCTGTATCCACTAGGAACTGATCAGTAGAACCCAAAACCTCAGCTGATACGTAAGGACCCTTCTGATCAACCGGCACCTCAACTGATTCTAACCCCCATCCAAGAGCATTCCTATGCATGCTGAGAATCATGGTACCCAGAACGATCAATCCCCGACACTTGATACTGGTTTTGTCGATCGAAAACATTAGGCCTATCTCGTTGCTGCCCGGCAGGGTCAAAACGAGCGTGATCATTAGAATTCCCTCTAAAATTCGAGAGACCCCCTCTACCTCTCGGGCCGCCCTGATTGTGTCCCTGGCGCGAAGCATGCAACGCCGGGCAATCTCTGGCCCAGTGTCCCGATTGCTTACAATACGCACATTGATTCCTGTTCAAATCAGATCGGCTCGAGGGAGGACCATAAAATCCTCCCCTACCTCTATTTACACCCCGTCGGGGCGGACCATATACTTGTGCTCACATCACCTTCGTTTTTAAATCCTTCGATTTCTTCTCCTCCTGCCCCTTCGCTTCTTGCTCCTGGAGCTCATAGTACTGAGCTATAGTCAGGAGGGCTGTCGGGGTCGCAGTGGACCAAGAACTTTCACTCGCTTTTAGGCGGGCTGCGATCGTCGGTAATAAATTCGCCACATATTTATCAGCAAAGAGGTGTCGACCCGTATCGTCCGTAAGTGACTGACCACTAAAATCATGAAACGTCTCCTCAAAGCGCGTAAAGAAATCTGCAACTGATTCATCGACTTTCTGCTTGCACGAGGCTAGCATATTCCAGTCAATCTTTTTAGGGGGAATGATTGTCTTCAACTTAGCCAGAATAGCAGCAGGGAGATCTAAGGTAATCTGAGGTGGTTTCTGCGCGGGCTTTCTCTCCCTGTCCTCATCCTCAAGCTCAGACCACCGAGCCTTAAAAGCGGCAACATCATCCACCTTCCGCACAGATCGCCACATATCTGGTGGTAAAATAACAAATCTATATCTGCTAAGGTCATAGTACAAGAATTCAAGGCCCCCTCGACTTCTTCGTAAAAGGCCGCTGGATTCTTGCGGGGATCAGGCAACGCATTCTTTAACGCCATGACGTCAGCCCTGTGCCAGGGAGTATAAACCCAATTATACACAAAATATCCCTTAGCATCGGCGGAGGTAATATCCGAGCTAGTCCCCGCTCCTTTAGGAGGAACATACAAAGGCGCCGCCTCTCGCATTGGTTTAGCATGCACTAGGTCGCTCTTATCTGACTGAGAGGTGGATGAGTGGCCATCTCCGGTACGCGAATCCGACCGCTTCTCCTCCTCGACTTGTTGGCGTGCTTTCTCTTTAAGGTCCCTCGCCGCATCCCGCAATGCAAACAGTCGCCGAACCGCATCAGGCGCCTTAGAGGGAGAGAAAACACCATTACGCAATGCTTTAGCATCTAATACCACATCGTCAGGTTCAAAGACACTGGAATATTTCCGGAAAGCAGCAATCACTTCCTCAGAAAAGTGGCCCAAAAAATACAACCTTTCTCTATCCTGCCACAACTCCCAGGAATTCAACAACTCAGCAAGGGATAACTTGCCCTTGAGTTCACGATAGGAAACTTGCCGAAGCTCACCCATTCGGTCAGCCGATAACATGGACCGCGTGTCTACCTTACCCGAACTCGATCCAGAATCTTGTGGCCTCGGGGCAGACGCACCGACATAAGGAGGCGGAGAACGATCTAATAAATAAAAATCATCGTCATGATTATCAAGGACAGGATAAAGTGACTGACGAACAGCATATTGACCCGAGACTTGTAACCTACGCTCTTTCTCTTGCCTCTCCGTCTGTTCTCTCTCCTCCCGACGCTTTGCTTCCTGTGCTCTCACATGATCATTCTTCCGTTGCTCTTTATCAAACAGCACTTTCTCACGTTTCTCACGCTCACGCACTTCCTTCACCCATAATCGCACACATTCAAACATGTCTTGACGAGCACGCCGTTTACACATACACTGTTCCACATACTCAATCTTACGCATATCAAACGACCCATACAACGGCCACCGTAACTCAGGATCCTTTCTGGTATATTTCCTCCATACTGTGCTGTACATTATGGAAGAAAGACCATGCTTCACATACATATCCCTATTAGGAGTCCCCTCTGGGGGAGCTGGAGCAGATTCCTCGAGGTTTAACCGGTTTCCAAAACAGCAGCACCACTTACGGAGTGCGCTAAAAGCAGGCATGCTCAAAAATAATGCAGAATATGCAGTATTATCAAAAAAATGGCACTTAAGCGTTGTGCCGTTCAAAGTTACACAGTTCCGGAGAAATATCTCCACATTACCTGCCTATATGTGTTGCAACGCATATATTCTCACAATAATCAATACAAGATATGACCGGTCATCACAAATCAAAGTCAAATAGCCAAACCAGGCTTCAAAAACTCGGAGCAAGTACCGTACAACGGTTCTTACCAATCAAGAGTCCAGATTCCAACTGCCAAGCTCCAAAATTCGCCCAAACGGCTGTCACGGCAGGACCGACAGAAGAGGTCTCAGTCGAGGACCGGCGCCACCCAGATGGTCAGGTCGGAAGGGAAGGAAGAAAAACCTCGGGATGCCAGGTCTAAAGTGCCTCTGGCAGTGATCACATCCCCGGCCAAATTCCTCACCTTCGTCGCGACCAATCCTTCGAGCATCCGAGTCGCCGATGAGCCCCACGTGACGGGCGCCAATTGATGAATACAGGCCCCAGCTAGGCCCGCAGGACACAAGGGTTCGCTCTCCTGCAATGGAATCTATAAGGAAGTTGGCACGGAAACTGCAAAGTACAAAGACAAGGTTTATTAACCCTTAAGGGTGGTCCTACAATCCATACAATACCCTTCAGTATTGCATAGAGTAGCACAAAGAACTTGCGTACACAGTCCCCTTTTATACACAACAGAGGGACTCATAAGTGGGAGGATACAACATGAGGACATTTTCAATACAAGATCAATATGTGGGCGGAGCTAACATACTCCTTGAGCCCGCGAAAACATGGTCAAGCAAGGGCTAACTGATAACATATGTGGTCAAGCCTGGGCATGCGCCAGGCGGACAAAGGAACTATTTATAGACTGTTACTAGGCAGATTACAAGAGCAACTAACACGAAGATAGGACTCTTCTCGTGTTGAGCACGTGGAGACATGACAATACAAAATGGAGTCCAAACTTCAGTCAACATAACGAAAGAGACATGTGTAAGGCAGGAGAATTCATGTCTTTAGTAAATGCTTAATCACATCGTGGTTCCAATTTACAACAACATGTGAGCCTGATACCGATGGAGACGGGGTTTCCAGCTGGCGTTTGTAGGCTCTGCCCTGCCAATGTTAATTAAATACTTTTTAAACCTCCCTAGGCTGGCAGTCTCTGAAGCTTTTTGGTCTGGGGTGGGTTGAAGTGCCTCAGGCTATGACTGGCACAGAGCCCTGCTCCTCCAAATGTCCCACCCCTTCTCTCACACCGTAGAAAGCTTTTTACAAACTGGCGGGCCTGGGGATGGATGTTGACGAATTGTTTTCTAACAATTTCTTTAAAAACTTCTTTTTCACGAGAATTACATGCATTTGGTAAGGGAAATACTTTACACTCTCCTAAACATTGTACGCCTTAACAGTGTGGCTTATCCATCTCTTGAAACAATGCCAGGCTTTAAGTGCCTGTGATGGGCAGCCAGACCAGCAGATAAAGAGTAAAAAGAAGGTATCCTATCGGCTACATGACATTC
Source organism: Triturus cristatus (assembly GCF_964204655.1). Classification (NCBI taxonomy): domain Eukaryota; kingdom Metazoa; phylum Chordata; class Amphibia; order Caudata; family Salamandridae; genus Triturus; species Triturus cristatus. The sequence continues at coordinate 888,180,089 of NC_140583.1, forward strand.
TTCATCCCATCTGGTCTCACTTCTGGACATGTTGTGTATAAGGTACGCTGTCAGCCTTATTGTAACAGTTTCTGCCATATTAGAAAAAATATATAACACCATTATTTAAACAAAATGTAAACCAATTGCTTAATTCGTGTAGCAAAGATACTTTTCTTTGCTGACTCTCAATGTGTAAATTTGCCACTGTTTAAATTCTTTATTGCTTGATTAATAAAAACCATTGCAATCTAATGCTCTCACTAGTGCAACGTATAGGAAAAGACAATCGTTGCAATATTCTTTGCAATGGGCTTTGAAGTAGTTTGAATTATGCATTTTCCGAACGACAGCCTATTAAGAATTCAGTGGATATTGTTCAAACTGATGGAAGAATGCAAATGTAAACAAATAGGCCGGGTTCTGCTCAACCAATGTCATTTCAAATCGTTTCAAAGATGAATTGTATTGCATTGGACCATTGCCTAATAAGGAACTTTAAAGTCAGTGATCGTAGTTAGTGTCAAATAAGATTAAGATGTGAAAACACAATTTTAATTTTTTACCCTTTCCTTGCAGGATCAGCTGGAACAGTTTAGTTGTAGTTTACAGAGTCCACAAGAAATTCATGCATTTGTCACAAATCCGTTGAGATTAACATTTACAGAATGATCACCGTGAATAACTTGAGAAAACACAATGGGCTCTATTTAGATTTGGGCAGACAGGGTACTCCGTCACAAATGTGGCTAGGAACCTTGTCCACCAAAACCTTTGTCCACCTCCTGTATTTAGAATCAGTCTGACTGTCAGCTTTCCAACGGTGGCGCCCCGCCATCCAAAATCTTACTCCGCTGGGGTGACATATGATGGGTTTTTGGGATAAAAACCTTAGGATGCTCACCCTTGTTAGAGCAGATGGTATGATGTACTTCCACTTGTATCTGTCACTGCCAGGATGGAACAGGACAGAAAATAAGGAAATTGACCCCCATACTCTTGGAGATTATTCTGAGGGTGTGGAGGTCATTAGACTTTTTTCGTTTTTTCAAAAACAATCTCCAACAGTGCACATAAGAACACCTTTTTGAGGGAGGCTGCATCTCGCCTGACTAGATCTAATTACGGGTTTGCACGTCATTGTCGATAAATCAGTTTAGCTCATCCCATTTAACTAGACCGTAAAACATTAGATTAACAGCCCATTCCCATTACAGAAACTTGGTTGAGTCCACAACACATTCGAACTAGATTTTTTTTCTAGCATTTCATGCCCTAGCACTTGAAGTGGATTAAGCCTTCCCCTTCCCTCATAATCCAGCACTGCATCCAGCACAGGTTGCAGTGGGTCGAGAACCAAGAGGGTGTTCTTCTTGCAACCCAGCAGTTTCTGGGCCCCTAGACTTACAGCAGGGTGAGGGTGAATAAAGCGATGTAATGAAGTCATCATTTAACTTGTCAGAAACTATAAGGTTCAGATTTTCCATACAAAGTGAGTTAAAGGCCCCACCCCAGCTATGCAGCGTTGTGTTCAATAATGCCATTTCAGATGTTGCAGTGATATTGTCAATAATGTCATAGAACATGTCATGAGTAATATAATATGTGAGGTAATTAGCAGTGCATGATGAAGGTGTGAGTTATAGTTACTTTACGGAACAAGTTATATTTACTTGACATAACTATAGATCGTGAATTTCAGGGGTTTTGTTCATTTAAATCAGTATGTTTTAACTAACATTTTCACCTAACCATACGTCCCTTTAATCGTAGTTTTTTCAGTGAATTTCTAAGGTTTTTTCCTAAATTTAAAGTAAGATATCTACAACTTCACTTTAGCCTTTGTTTTTTTTCAGGGAATTTCCATGTTTTCTTTCATCATAAAGTAAAATGTCCATTGCCGTGTGCAGCATGGGGTTCAGGGCAGAGCCTAGCTACAGGTCAGGCCCTGCACCCAACATGCAGCTGATTCCCAACCCCCTGCTGCAAACAGGCTTTGCGCAGTGTGGGATTAGCCGCAGGGCCTGCGCCCAATCCCTGCAAGCGTGCACAGCTGACTATGTGATGTGGCAGTATATAGGTAGACTTAATGACTTTGTCAAAGGGTGAGGACACCAAAACATAAAAAGTGGGCCTACTGTCTTTATCAAAGGGTCGGCACATCAACATATATAAAGCATATCTGTTGTTTTTGGCAAAAAGTCACCAATAATTGTAATCAACTGTACATTTAATAAATTCACACATTGTAATCTTTAACAAAAGGCTTTGTCCAAAATTCAGTTTTTTAAATAAAACCTTATTAACAAAACATCAATATGCATTTGAATTATCTTAAACCATTCTTCAGGCTACAAAGTGCAGCTATATAACTCATCTCAAGGAGACCCTGCTCTCCAGCTGAAGAGCAGTCAGCTCCAGCTCAGAGTGCTTTATAAAAATATGGTAAGCTCTCCTGGGGTCATGGATATAATGACCCAGAAGACTTAAAGCTTTTTTTAATGTTGATGGGGGCTGTTGCACTGTAAGCAGCCCCCCACAACATAAAAAAAATAGTTGGTGGTGGCCCTGCCCTTCTAGGTGCACCACCAGGAGGATCCTAAACAAAAAGGGAAAAGCTATCCATTTTGGAAGCAAGAGAACAGTTTGTGCTAAGAAAGTAGTGCTAAATGCTGGTAGTAAGTTGGGATAAAATCATTGCATTTTTGTGTCCATTTTGGATGCATGTTGGCATTTTTGTGCTAAGAATTAGTGCAAAGGTAGGTGCGGCCAGCAGCCAACCAAGATGGCCGCAGCTTAGGGGAACTCCAGCCCTCCGCCGTACTCCACCTCAAATATCCGCATAATATCCTGAGCAGAGTCAGCTGCATAGACAGGGGAAACTTGCCCTGACCCTCCGAGGCCGTGCTGGTCTCCAGACAGGGTGATATGGAGGTAGACTGCGACCGTAGCCGAGTGCAGCCTGTGGCAGCTGTGGCGGCCCAGTCCCCAGGACGTGCAACATTTCCTGAGCGGATCGGCCGAAAGGCAGAATGACCAGTGGGTGCTGCGGAGAGGAGCTGTACAGTGGCGATTGTGCTCTGAGACGCTGAGGGGCTCTGTGTCATGGCAAACTGCAGCCACTGGAATTGGAGCAAGAACGTCTGGCTGTGGGTCTTGACGGAGGATGCGACTGTGCCCCACACTGCGAGCATCCCAGCAGGTTCCCGGGCTCATGAGGGGAGGCGGAGATGATCCAGATCGGCGTGGGTGGTGATACAGGCTTTCCCGAGTTGGAGCCCGGGAAGGCCGCCAAACCCTGTCTTGGCCCGTCGGCAGGGCCTGAGACAGAGGAGCAGTGATATGGAGCTTAAGCCTGAGTGACGAGCAGATCGAGGCCCGACGGATTGAGGACGTGCCCGGCGGAGTGAAGGTGGGTCGAAGCGGAGTGGGTGGGGGTGAGTGAGGTGGCCTCCCCCTCCTTTTTGCCGTGCGGTGTAGCATGGTGAAGCTGAGTTAGAAAAGGGGAGAAATCCAGGTCCCCAGACAATCATCTGTGGTCAAGGCTGAAAAAAATGTGGATTGTGCTGAGAAATAAGCCAGATCACCGGCTGCCTACCTGCATTTCTCGCTTGGTAAATGGTGTGGGGAGAGCCCAGAAGGGAAGGCGAATGTAAGGTGGTGAATACCTCCCCTCCTTGAGTCCAAAGAACAGCGGCAAAGCCACAGAGAGGCAGAAAGGGCATGGAGTAAGTGCCCACAGAGACTTGTGCACTGAAGGAGGACTGTAGGGCGCAGAGGCGGTGATCTGCAAAGGCAAGCAAATGGACCAGCTACTCTCTGGTGCCAATAGTAGTACAGATTAACAGGTGAACTGTGGCTGGGAGGTGAGGCAGCAGCGGCTGGGCTGAGGGTGGTGACGGGGAGGGAAGCCCTTGCTCTTCCCTCCCTTTGTTGTCTATCGAGACCTTAATCTCAGTTAATCTCCCCATACAGCAAGACCTGGCACGATGTCTGCGCCCAAAGGCTCTTGTGCAACTTGTGCAACTTCGCAAACAAGGATGGAGGAACATGCACATCCCAGAGTGGAACCCCTGGTGCCCCAGGTGGAGTACCAACAAACCTTAGGAACTGCTCAGGGCCCTTCGGCTGTTGAGCCCCAACCTTACACGACATCATTGTGGCAATGCAGGATATAAAAACTACGTTGGAGGGCAAAATCAGCTCAGTAACCATGGAGGTAACACTGGTGTGTGCAGCCCTCTGTAACATTGGAACCTGTGTCAAAGAAGCGGAGAGCTCCATATCCTCCCTCCAGGCCAAAGCAAAAGCACTGCAGTGCCAAGTAGGAGTCCTACAAGAGACAGTAAAACTGCTGGAGGCCAAGATGGAGGAAGCCGAAGGCTGGCCATGCTGAAATAATGTGAGAATAATTGGGATGCCGGAGTAAATTGAGCCCCCTGCAGTAAATATCTTTGTGGAGGATCTCATCTTAAAACACTTGATGCCCCAAGGTCTCTCTAATTTTTTCTCAGTGGAGAGGGCGCATCGGGTCCCAGGGGCTCCACCGAGACTGGGAGCCCCACCGAGACCCATTATCACCCGCATTTTTAACTATAGAGACCGAGATGTAATATTACAAGCTTCACGTATGTCACTTCCAGTACATTGGGAAAATAGCATAATCTTTTTTCCGGACTTCACAGCGCAAGTACAGAAACAGAGGCGCTCATTTCTAGAAGTCAAAAAAGTCCTCGAAGAAAAGGAATTGAATTATGCAATGTGGTTCCCAGCCAAACTCAGAGTGATCTCAGAAGGGAAAACTTGTTTTTTCAAAATGCCAGAGAAGGTGTGGAACTGATTGGACAGATGGAGGCCTCCTAAAGTCTGAAGATTTAAAGGCAAAAGAAATAAAGTAATGTCTGGCTGTGAAACCTCTGGCACCAGCGACAATGAGATGACGGAACCCGCGAAGGACTCACAATAACAGTAGCCACTGGACATTCAGATCTGGACACAGACAAGACCTCTGGTAATCCTTTCACTTATGCACTGAGATTTCTAAGACACACCGCCTTGACGTTGGCTGTAGTCTCTTAATTAAGGAAGTTAAATGGCACAACATATTCATCGAGTATAGACTCCGCACTGGAGCTGTGCATTAACGTTGTGTAGAAGGTGGCGAGGAAATCTACAACGTTTGAATTGTGGTCCCCCCTTACATAGAATAATGTTTAGAACTGAGTACAAAGGCACTCTGCTTATTTTGGGGGGCGGGCAGCTCATAGTCCGTCATGCAGGAAGGTGGGGAAGGGGGGAACGGGTTGTGTTCTCTTCAGGTTTGTTTCAGGTTGTTTTTTAGACGATCAACAACAAGAAATACGTTGAGGAAGGTTGCGTGCACTGGTGGGAGGGGATTCCCTCCCCTCTCCCCAAGCTTTGATTGTGAAGGGGGTGGATGATAAGATCTCTACGGCTGAATGTTCCAAGGGGGGAGGGAATGCTCCTTCTATTCTGAAGGGAAATGGTGTGGAGGCCCTGACCTAAAGGATCATCTTCCCGGAAGGAAGTTAGAGTAGTAAGACGGCGTCAGCCAAAGGATTCAAAATTCTCTCCTGGAACGTTAATGGCCTGGCGGACAAGGTTAAAATGGGGGTGGTCCTGCAGTATCTAAAACAATACTTTACCGAGGTGGTCCTGTTGCAGGAGACCCGCATCCAGGGAACAAAGTATGTAGCGTTAAATAGATGGGGATACAAACTGGTTGCGCATTCTGGATATACAAGGGGCTCCAGAGGGGTGGGTATCTAGATCTGCTTCTCCTTCACAATATTCAAGACAATACACAATGATAGAGGCCGTTATGTAGCTATCACAGGCAGCTGGGACGGTCAACTATTTAACATAATCTCACTCTATGCGCCATCTCGACTGCAGACACAACTATATCCAGACTTGGGGGCTCTATGGAGGAGAAAAGGGCCAAACTAGAAAGTTTAGAACACAAAATTAGAGATTTAGAAACTAAATTGATTCACGATGATGCTGATTCAATTTAACACCGTCTCAGGCTCAAGCAGCGGGAATTCCAAGAAGTGGCCGAAGAGGCTGCTTAGGGCAGGCACCGCGCGATAAAACATAACCTCTCCAAAATCAGAGATAGGGCAGGGAAATATTTAGCGTGGTTGGATAAAACAGAGGTGGCAACAAGGTGGGTTTACAAGATTAAGCGGAGGGATAGCACTATGATTTGACAGGGACAAGAAATTGCAGACGAGTTTGTGACATACTATAGCCACGTATATAAGGCATCAAATACTGCTACGTTAGAGGAAGCTCGAGAATTATTGACCACCCTCTGAGTGAAGGGGCTTGTAGAGGAAGATAGGGACTTCTTTTACCAGGAAATGACAGAAAGTGAAATAACCCAGGCAATCAGGGCATTGATTTCAGGTAAGGTGGGAGGCCCAAATGGTATTCCGATAGAGTTATTGCATTGTTGTGTGAGTCATTGTATTTGCTCATCCATTCTCTTAGTGGCGGCTTGTAATTCACTTATATTAGTTTCTGCTGTTGCTACTTTTTCGGAGTTCTTATTCATATCGGCCCTCAGTAGGTTGACTTCAATTGTGACTTTGCCTATTTTAGACTCTAGGTTCATGCCCAGTGTCTGAATGGCCGCCATGATCGCTCCCAGTGAGAGTTCTATCGTTTCCGGGTTCCCCTGTGACACCGCGCCCTCTGCCATAGTTGCCCTAGGCACCGCATATTTATCCAACTTGTTGGACTGGGGTGGTGGAGCCCCCTTGGGTCACATTATATGGTTCTTCTCTGTGGATTATGGGAGGGCAGTCAACCATGTCTCAGTGCAGTGTCCAGATAGCACGCCTCCCATCTGTAGATTCAATGGGGGATGATCAGGGATCCCCTCTGCTTGGCCGTAGAGATACTGGATCTAGGGTGCCACGTTTGTCACCTCTCAGAAGTCATCCCCGGCGAGCCCAGTATTAGCCATGGCTTCGGGGGGCCCGACAGGTCTCCGCGTGCCTCGAGTTCTGGCCCCAATGTCTGCTCTATTGGCCTCATGACCTCTGTTTCTGTTTCCTGGCTCTTGACCGACTGCCTCGGGCCCACCCGTCTAGGCCCAGCCTACCATGGTGTGCCCAGCACTGTTGGTGAGGCACTACCACTGGGCTAATTCCGGACTCTGGTGTCTCTGACTTTGACGCAGGCAGCTCAGGGGGGGGGGATCAGGCAATCAAGAGGGATGATCCCACCGGAGAGAGTGCACCATCCACTCAGGGGCCCCCGGCCTGTGGCACTCATCGCCTACATCGCAGTCCTCACGTCTCTCAGGTCGGGCCAACTGCAGCCCAGTCAAACATCGACCCTAAGGGCCCAGCCCTACACTCTTGGTCTTCATTGCGCCTGCCACCTCGAAAGCAGCTGCAGAGCTGCCACCACACAGGCCCGTTGTGCTACGCTGCTGTGCAGGCGAGGGATTCTCCGCCTCCAGGGCTCGAGCTGGGTGTCTCCCTCCGCTCCGATCTTCCTGCAGTCCGATCCCAGAGGTCCAGTGCGCCACCTGCAGTCTCCGATTTGCTTGTCCCTGCGATGGACGTCACCCACCGGCCGCCAGACGGGTCCGTCATTCTTCTAATCCCTTAAAGGCGGGGGTGACTCTCTGCCGCCGGGGCTCGAATCGGGTGGTGCACCGGCCCAGAATATCGTGGCTCCGTTCGGCACCCCGGGGTGCGATGGAGGCCGCGTTTCCATCTCAGAGGTTGCACACTACGCTCTTGGACACCCTGATGCCCCCAGATTGCCTGGATTGGGGGGATGGCAGCCGGAACACGTCCGGACCGAGAAGGCCGCTGCGGAGATTCTCTACTGAGCGGCCATCTTGGCTGGCGATCCGCCCGGAATTCAAGATTTTAACGTAATCCAGTTTAAAAAGTCTTGGATTCCACTCCCCATAAAGAAACCTTTCTATGCCATAGCACCTCCAACTGAATGTGCTCCAAACACCACCACATTCACTCCAGCTTTTTTCATTACAAATTTGATCCATTTTGCAATAGTAGCCACTTTTACCAGTCTAAATGGTTTAACATAAGAGATCAAGTATTGGTCTTTGTCACACGGTCTCACATCTCCTGTTGTGCAATCATATTTCGTAACCCAACTCATTACTCCCAATCTTGGTTGTTCTCTAAAAATGATATTCTATCACCTTATACCCGGTCTTCGTTCTACTGGTTATTTTGAACACCAGTCTCTCACAAGCAAACCATATATTCATCAAATCCAAAGCTCTAACAGCTGAAGTCCTCCTGAAGGAAACTAAAGATAGCAAAATGGTCAATTTCCATGTTAGTTAGGATTTTCAACTATAGCTAACCATTATCTGGACAATTTCTAAAAACACGTAACACCAATCCAGCATTCCAAGAAACCGAATACTTTAGAAGGACTCTTGAATCAAATACTTTTCAAAATTTTACAAACTAAATCATTCCTACCAAAAGACATCCCATTGTCCAAAGAGTGAGCAGCTGCAGTTGATGTCGTATGTATTTATTGCCTGGTAGCTTCAACCTTTACTAAAACTTTCTGCGAGAAAGTTAACTGATTGAACTATTGGTGCTTCAATTGGATCCAAACTACTTTTGACACACCAATTACTCCAATCCTCCAAGCTGAACAAAGTCTCTTTGACCAAATCTGAAGCCTCTCTAGAAAGTCCTCTGACTCTCCAGGGACACTTGAAAATGCCCAATACACCATCTTTAGGCAACCTTTTTGAATCAAATTCTGACAGTCATCCTACATGTTTCTCAGCAGTGATGGAAACACTGAAAGAACTAAGGGGATTTCCACTATCTTCGGCATTACCAAACCTACAGTGGCCACCACAGATTAATCAAAACCAGATGCACCTTGTCTCTCACCATCTGTATTAATACTCTAAGAATCACTGAAAAAAGAGGAAATGATTAGGCACCCTTGACTGGCTGTTGCCGTACAAACACATCTACTGTTACCAATAGCCCCCTCCTGTCCCTCAGCGTTTGAAACACATGCTTGCCTAACATGCACCCGCTCGAGTGTAACCAAATAACCTGTCTGTGAAATCTTTTTGAAGACAACGTTGTGATATTCTTCCTTTTGCCTGAAAACAAAATATCAGTATTAACATTTAAACAATCCCAGTCAAATAAACCATACAATTAGGGTCATAACAAACTCTGATATCACCACATCTCCCATTCCAAAGGTTCTCTGTCACTCAAATATTGTAATCCTGGATACGGAAAATGAGGAGGAGCTATTCTGATTCTCTGTGTCTTTAATAAAAGTTAGATTTTCATTTGGCATTCATTTTTAAAAATCACAATGTTTTGTCAAGACCATAGACAATTATGTGCAAGTTCAAAGCCCTTGCACGACACACTCGGACACATGTGCAATCAGTCTTAGATAACATTTTGTGAACGTAGCTCCTATTTTACCAAGTCGAAGAATGCAAACTGTCCTCCAATGGTCCACCTATCATGCATACACATTAGCAGCAATAGCACCTCTTTATAAATGTTCACCAGCCATCTGCACATTTACACCATCTTCTTGCATCACATTTCTAACCCATGTTGCAACATTGCTGCCAGTCTGAAAAGCTTTACATAGTAACTTAGAAGCTGATCTGTACCACATGGTCACATATCATGTGTTTGTACTTCATATTTGTTAAAACATCTCATCACATCATTTTAGTTGCTCTCCAAAGATTGGGTACTCCACAACTCTAGAAGATGTGTTTGTTCTTATAGTTATATTAAAAATGACCTTAACAGTTGTGTAGAATATAGTAGATATGTCCAAGGTTCTCACATCACAAACTTGCCTTAAAGAGATTAAACAAAGCAACATTGTCAGTTGGTAAGACAACATTTTTTCTGTCAAATACGTGTTATCTGGCCATACTTGCCAACAAACATTGAACCACATTCACTCCCACAACACAGAATACTTTGCACTAGGGAGTGCCCTCAAAAGAATACTCATGAGCAGTTTACATGCCAACTCAATTTTCCCTAAAGAAATTCCATCTACTAATGAATGGCTTTCAGAAATCGCTGATCTATAAGTATTGAAAGTCTGATAACCAAAACCTCTGTCAAACAGCCTGCTACGTGAACCACATGGGCCTCAATAAAATTGAAACCTTGTTCAATACACCAACTACTCCATGACTTCCAAGCTGAGCAATATCTGTTCCTAGTGCTTGGTGCCCAGACTTCTTTGGCCAAATTCTGAAACTTCTCTTGAACAGTCACTGATTCCCCAGGGACCCCATGAAATCATCCACACCATTTCCTACCACATCCTGTCAGAACTAGCTTGCCAAAATCACTTTAAGCAGTTCCCAGAAGCTCTGGAAATGCCAGAAATACCAGAGGAATCTGTACAGACAATGTCATTACAATGGGGAACCATGCCTGAGCAGACCACCATTGAGTAATCAACACCAGACGTACTTGATTTCTCTTCTCCTGTAATAAAACTCTCTGGATCATTGAAAAAGGGGTAAACGCTGATCAATGTACTCTTTAGATCACAAGCAGACAAACAGAGACAGCAAAGTCTATTTTTCATTATAGTATGGAGCCGGATCACAAAATATTTTTGACTGACACTATTTCATGTCTTTGGTGGCAAGTTGAGGCAATCATTGCTCCAAACATGTGTTATTAAGGGACAAGAATTTTTGTGTATAATTGATTTGCTCCCTTGTGTTGCGGTGTTGATGTGGTCTGTTGAGTTTTGTGCAACTATATTTTTGTGCCGCTTCATTGCAATGTGAAATTGTTTAGCCTTGTGGCTGTTGAGTTGCATTCTATTTTGGGTGTTTTGTTGTGTTGTGCCCTGCTATGTGTTGGATTATGTTGCTTTGTGTATGTTGCAATGTTATTTATTGTTGTTTACTTGATATGTGTTAACAACAATTCAAGTCAAAACCAACACTAGCCTTTAAAGTTCTCATCGTAAGCAACCATTTACCTCTGTCTGAGGTTGTAAAACAGCGCTGCTCCCATACTTCAAATATTTAAGACACCAGTCAAGACACAATTGTGGCAGAGACCATCTCTTCAAATAGAATTTGCAGTTCTCACGTTTTGTAATAAGACCCCATATAGTCTCTATCTTGTAGTCTTGCTTTCATATCAGATTTATTGTATTAACAGCATTACCTTGAGGGTGCAGAATAGACATAAAATTGCATGAAGTTAAAGAGCAGGAAGAGTGACCTTCAAAAAAGCAAAGATAAATTACCACTGTAGTCTAATAATCGTGAACACATTTTAATGATACTGCCAAACTATGAATTTCCTGCAGTTTCCATGGTTACATCTGTTGCAACATTAAACAATCACAGACAAAATAAACGGTCATCAAAACAGGCCATAATGACAAAAATGAAATATTTGTCATTTGGCATTTACCAAATAACAACCACTGTGTACAAGAAGCATGTGAGAGAAACATTACATTTAGCAATTTTCCATATTAAAACTCACTAGTCCTTCCAAGACATCATAAATTTTTTGTAGCATTCTGATATTTTCTGGGCCCTGTACTCCCTTCCGCTAGCATTTATATTAGCTATTTTTAATGTAGCTTAGCTTTCCCATCTCGCCTATCCAATCCTCAATTTTAAACATCCAGTGTCTTACCCCTATGCAGTTTACAGTGGTGATGCTTCACATAATTCAATGTTCTGTAGGTGAGAAACAGCAAGGCTGTATTGATGAACCAGCTTTATTTTTTGTACAGTTCTTCACCTTCAAGACAGTTTACCAACATATGCCTTACCCTTTTCTTTATTGCACACAATACCATTTTCTGAACTGGCTAGCTTCTGTTTACATATTTTATCTGTTGTATAGTGCAGGCTAAGACATGCCTACTGATGGCACGGAAATCTTTGTATCTCAGTTTTTGGGCATAAACATTTAATAACCCCAACCACTGGTTGTATGGACCTTTGTTCATTGACAAGAAGAATTGGAAAGGAGCAATCTTTTAAATCAAACCTTCATTAAGAACAAAATTCATTTAGGGCTTTATAATAGTCAATAAAGAGAATCTATGTGAGTTAAAAGGTATTATTATCAACCCAATAAGAAGTGATTGTTTTATTCAGTAAATATTAATCTTTTAGTTATCATTATTACAAATTTAAATAATCCATTAGTCAGAATTTCAAAACAAGGTAAAATACCTAGTTAGTGAATATTAAAAATAGAATAGAGATAATACAACAAGCATATTCCATAAAGGAATTTCCCTAACCTAAATGAAGCATAACAATGGCAATTTCTTAATTAATGAAGTAAATAAATTAAAAGGTGTCAGTTCAGAAACCAAATAAAGAATTCTGATGAGAGAATAAAAGGCATAGGCATGAAGCATTTGCACTTAAGAAATAAAGAATTTCTCAAGCTGAAAAGTGTTCTCAACTACAAATCAGCAGGCATCTTTTGAAAAGAAAAAGGGCTTGAAAGGGCATCTCTCCAGAAGGTACCTTATGGATCTCAGTAAGAGAGTCCAGAGTGCTCTAACCCACTCTAGGAACACATGCTAACATAAATTTGATAAACATAAGTTGAAACAATCAACGCATTCCCCGTGCTCAGCATCCAATCTGATTTCAGCAAACCCATGGGAGCAGAAAAACTCCAACAAAACCAAAACCTTGAAAAGATACTTCATCCACATCTTGCGGTTCAGACAACTCTTCCTGTGAGTCATGCTTCCTGCCATCTCCTCTCCTCCCACTGAGAACCTCACTATCAGTTGTCTAACATATAACAAATGCCTTTTTTCACTAACTAACAGAAGGTTTCTGAAAATGTACAGCAGCTGCAGTGGAAGAGAAATATATCTCACACAAAATAACAGTTCAAAGTGAAAAACATGCCTTTCAATGCTAATGTATACATCAATGTTAATATGGGATCAGTATTTATGCTAACTTAAGTCAGTACATTAGTATTTCTTTTTGTATGTTTTCAATACCTAAGTGTGTTATTCAGTAACAAATCTGATTACATTTACCCTTTTCTTTATTTCACAGCTACCATTTATCTGAACTGGCTAGATTCAGTTTTCATATTTTATCCGTAGAATAGTGCACACTAAGACTTACCTATTGTTGCTCTAGTCTATGCGGGTGTTGATTGTAATGTTGGCAGGGCAGCATTTTCTTTTAAACTTGAATTAATTCTATTACACAAAACTCTACTCTTCTGCACAATTCCAGCATCTGATGTTAAATTTGGATACAACAAAACAAAACAAAAATTGGAGACAGAGGGCCCAATTCACATAGGTAAGCTTTCACTTTTATTTATTTTCTTTTTGGTATTCAAAAACTATAAGTTAATTGTAAGTTTATGACTGCGGCTACTCCGCATTCCGGCGGAGAACTATGTACATAAAAAGATTTCCTGTGTATACAAAAAAACGTAAACTTACACAAAAGTGTAAGTTTCCCTCTGTAAATCAGGAGCAGACTGTGTCCAAGTTAAGATTTTCTCTTGAGGGTGCGGCTCATTAAAGTCACCTTTGAAACTGCAGGGAGGTGGAACAGCTGTATCTTACCAGCACTTCTTCGACCCCCTGCAAATGACGATTGTTCTCCTCACTGAGTAGGCGCTGCAATTAGGTTTTGGGGATGCTGCAGCACCCCCAAAATAACCATGCTAGAGTTCAGAAATGGAATGCCAATAAAGATGCCTTTAAATTGTGATTTTGTCCTGTCATATTTGCTATGCCTTCAAAGACAGATGTCAAATGTCTAGCGGCTTCTTCTGAAAAATTGCTGCTTGCTGTTTTAACAGAGAGACTAGAGTTTACTTTTTGATTGCAAAGTGAGAGGATTTTGTAAAGTGAACTATGTGAAAGGATAGGCTGTAAGACATACTTTTCTTAATACGCAATAATGTGTAAATACCTGTAAATATTCTGTACAAATATTTCAAAATATTTAAGGAGTTAGGAAGCACACATGAAGCACATTTTTCTTGTAATTTTAAAGTGTGATAGAAAGAAAGATGTTAATAGTATCATAACAATGTAAGACACTTAACTTGGTGATTCGCACATAATAAATGCTGTGACAGAAAAGTCCTCTGCATGGTAATGGATGTGCACCCCTGACCTGAGTGCCCAACTGTACTGATGTCTGGATCCCTAATTCTGATGCTTGTTGTCATAGACAAAATCGGATCATGTGTGTGTGCCACAACATAGGCCCGTCTCACGGATTGTGGTCTTGCTGGGCTGAAAGGGGCACCCAAATCGTTACCCTCATCGTGGTGAGAGACTTCTTCCTTGTACAGAAGTTAAGCTGCACAAGCGTGGTGGTGGCAGCATACAGTGTAGTGGTCAGTAGGAGTCAATAGGTCCTTTTTAACCTGTGTGACTGGAATAAGACCTACTGGCTCACTCTGTTAAAGTTCCACTGCTGTGTGCTTAACTCATCTTTGTCCTAAATTGGTGTGTAGTGCTGCTCGCCACATGAGTGGTGTATCTGCGCTGAGTGTATGTGTGACTGAAAAGGGTACAACACTGGAATAATGTAGTACTGAGCAGTGCTTTGCATGGTAAATGCATGTGCTGGATATATGTGTGCTGATGAGTGGTACAATGCATGGAGGATGTAGTGCTGTACAGTGCATGCATGTTAAATGTATGTGCTGGGTGTACGTGTGCCTATGAGTGGTACAGTACACGAAGGACACAGTGCTGTGCAGTGTGTGTAGGATCTATAGATGCACTTGGTGTATGTGTGCCTGTCAATAGTACATACATGGAGGGCCCTGGATAACATTTTTGAAGATCCAAGTCTGCCTGGTGAAACATGGAAGGGAGGTAGCAGAATCCCTCAGACAGATTTGTGTATTGCTGCATTCCTATAAAGTGGGTGGGACACACACTTGAGAGACGAGAAACAGGCTTCCCCTGTATACTTCAAAGGGTGCTCTTTGATTCAGTAAAAGGTCACAGGAAAAGGGCCTGGGCATATCTCAGAAAGGAGATAGAGCTGATAGGAGAATCATCAAGAGTAGGGTTGGGGCACTGGGCAAACTTCTTGATACACATATCAGTATGACTGACATCCATGTGTGAACTCTAGTCATTCCCATGGACTGTGTTGTGGCAATATCAGGTTTGGAATCCCTCCTATTATGTTTCAAGAGGAAGAAGAGAGCACAGGAGTAGGCACTTGAAAAAGAGCAGACCCTCAATATAAACTTCAAAGACTCAAACTCTAAGTCAAATTTCTTTTTTTTCAAACTTCTTTTTATTAAACAGACTTCAGTGATATTGTACAGCATTACCTCATTCATTTTTTGATTATACAGGTGCATGCCCCCTTACATTACAATTTACAATGTTTTGTTACAGCAATATTGACGGATCAGCAAACAACCCTAAGAGGACCCCAATCCTATGTACCCCCAGCTCACTACCCCCTCCCGCCTTAGTAGTCTGACTTCCCGCAAGGATTCCTGTATGTGTCCCAATGGTTCCACACTTTTCTCTAAGTCACATTTAGTGTCGGGAAATTGACTATAGAAAGGGGAGCTTGAGACCCCAAAAATGGTAATCTGCCAAGCAGCCATAAGGGCTGTGTGAGGAGGGGAAGTTCTGCAAGACTTTTGCCTATGACCAGGACTGGGGGCCAAGGCCTTCTAGTCCCTCTGCTGGGTGAGGGGACATCACCCGGGGAATCCAAGACCATCTGCCATGGAGCTTGGAGCACCCCTGCCTATTTGCTTACCATGATCAGTGTGCCCTGTGAGAAAGTGGAGCACTTTGGAGGCAGTGAGGTCCAGTGGGGTCCCTGTCGAGTGCACTCCCTTTGCAAGGTGTGAGGAGATGGATGCTGCACCAATTATGTCAGGATGAAGTTTGCAATCCTCGTATGTCAGAGGGGGGCCTCCGCGAATTGAGCCATGTGTATCGCTGCTCTGATCAGACCAGATCCCGTGCGTAGTGAGGAGCCGGCAACCTCGTATGCCAGGAGTGGCAGACGCAAGTAGATTGCTGAGCTGTGAGGGCTGTAGCCCTTGCGCCATGGTGAGACAAAACCCTTTATGCTAGCAGAGGTAGCTGCAGTGGTCTGAACAGGCCAGAGCCCGTGTACAAAGAGAACTGTGACCCCATATACCAGAGGGGGTTACCCCGAGCAACAAAATGTGTGACCTGATCTACACACCCCATCTGGGAAGTGAGGCTGCTGTAGAAGCACCCGCGCACTGTCATTAGGTGAGGGACCTGCTTCAGTATCATTGCATCTACCCCCCATGGGTGAGTCAATCAGACACTTATCCTGCAAAAAGGAGCCGCAGAAAACTATCAGTGACTTCAGTAGTGCGACCGTGTGTAAGGAACTCTGCTATATATAGCCTAACTGGGGTTCATGCAGCAAACCTCACCTGATTCAGATGCTGCCGCTCTAAACATCCACTACAGGGCGTGCTCAGTAACTCCAGATGCTCCAAGCCTGCAGGTGCGGGTAAGTCTGATTTCGGGTCAGTCAGTCCCTGGGGGGAACTTGCGTGCTAGTCAGCGTTGATCTGCTGGAACACTGTCACCTTTAACATACAGTCTGAGTGGACTCTTGAGACTTGGACTACTAGTGGGGCTTTCCCGGGATGTTGTCTATATTGAATGGGGAATAATCACTATAGCAAGGCGGGAGCAAGACTCGGGGGACCCCCTAAAGAAACACTAGAGCCCTGGTCTCAGGGGTACTGTGTAGTTGTTTGTGAATGTCAAACTTTTCCTTTATGAAAGTAGCAGTACAAATAACATACTTCTCTTTTTTCATAAAAATGAGTATTTGGCTGAACAATGATTTATTTCTGCGGGCATTCTTAGGTGTGAGCCTGTATTCACTCCCCTGTATCCACCTCACCCTGGAGGGAACCTTGGACTGCTGGACCATATTTACCGTGAGAGTCAAGTGCTGAAAGGGTACTTCACCCATTTGCTCAAAATCCATAGAAGGATGGCCCCCAGGACATCAGGAGTAAATGGCCTCAACCATCATGGTTGGGCTCAGTAACTGCTGCTTGCCCTGTGGCCCTCTGAAAGGGTTCCTGACAATAAATATTTGCTGAAACCCGATTACCACAAATGATTGTTTGTGCGCTATATAGTTTTATCTGTGCAACTCTAGTGGCCATTTTAATGGAAGCTGTTCTGTCTGTAAATGACAATGCACTACTGCACCATGTTTTAGTAATATATTTATGTTGTGTTCCAAAATGCACCATAGGCCACATATCCTTCCCCCTCTCATGGTCAATGTGCAGGGCTCACTTTCTAAACTTGTTCTTTCTATGACTCTTGGATTTTTCACAATCACAATGACGTCAGTGACATTACATTGATGGCAGCACACGCACTAAAAGGTGTTCCACCATCACTGCTCACCCCTGAACATGCTGACACCCGAGGGGAGCTCTGATAATGCACTGAAGCTCTGATGGCACTCTGGAGTGTCAGTGACTCATCGATGAGCAAAGAGGTACAGCAGAACAACAAGTAGAAAGACCAGTGCCCTTGAATCCTAAATGTCTAAGCAAGACAAGACATGGGACAAGGCTTGCATTCCACTGACAGAAGCACAGGCTGGGCAGAGTCAGCTTGTCGAAGGGCCCACTCACTGCTAGGGGCTAAGCTATGGTGCAGCTTGCTACTGGAGTGGCTTTGCTAGTAGAGGGAGACCAAGAGGCAGCAGCATAGTGGGAGCAGTGGAGATGCAGGACCAACACAGCAGTAGGGAAACTTGAAGATGGCACTCAGGAGCTTAGAGTGGTAAGAGTGTGATTTGATTGCTGGAAGGCCGCCAAGTGGTGAAAGAAGTTGGGTCATACCTCCCATTATAAAAGTAAAGCACCCAATGGCACAAAGAGCACAATTTTGGAATGTGCAGAAAGGTAGCAGTGCCAGAGAGGACTCTGTATTAAATGGGTATATGAAGAAGCTCTTCCTCTACTCCACTCCCCCTGGCGTCTGATAGCAAAATTATTTATTAAGTGGGAAACCCCCCTCACACACCCAGCAATGGACCTGGTCCTGTAAGCTTACTGGGGAGAACACAACCGGTGCATGCCTGAAAACATCTGGGGTGTGCCGACTTTGGAATCGTTGACAAGTTTACTCCCTCTCGGGGACTTCAGCAAACGCATTATAATTGGCATTGAAGGAATTTAATAAATAAGCGAGCCATACCGAAAGGAGTGCATAGAAACCATCTGTGTCAAGATACCCAGCTAGGCCACAGAGCTGGGGCATGTGGGCTGCATAAGCACTGGGGGAGCCCCAAAGTCCTGAACCCTGAGGAGGAGGCCAGGTACTGAAGTAATGACCTCAGGCAGTACTCCTCAGACATGAATTTAATAGCATCCCTTCAACAGAGCTAAGTCAGGCTGCTGGTTAGGACTTGAACACAGATTGCTCCAGGCAAAGCCATGAATAGAGACATAGCCGTCCCCATGGCCACTGGTAAGGAAGCACATAACTCAATAACTGACTGAAAAAGAAGTCAGCATGATCGTATCAATGCATCTCTCCTCAGAGAAAGCAACATGAGCAGAATCTGAAATGGTGGGCATCTCCCCTGAATTTATACAACTGTTTCATTAAAGAAATGAAAAGTGAAGTGAGTGCTATCAAAGCAATTTTTAAATCCTGCTTCAGACATCTAAGGGGTGGACTCCAAGGTGTATGACCTTGAGAGGACTGTGGGTGACCCATCAGAGGAGTAAAAGCACATGTGGAGATTTTCAACACTTTCAAGTGCAAGCTCTTGACCTACCACCGAATCAGAAAAATCTAGAACACGGGAACACAGACAAATACCATTACAATAATAATTGGGGGCCTATGTAGACAAGTCTGCAGGTATCCTGACAAGAGTGCACTTCTTCAAAGACAAGGAGGATTGATTAACCTAGCTTGTGAAAATGGAGAAGTATTCTTCCAAGGTCCTAGACTCTACCTGTACCAACACTTAGAGGCCTCAACACGGTGACAGAGGAGAGACTTCATGTAAATCATTGAACAGATGTGGAAAAGCCACCTAATAACAGGGTCATCCCTTCTGCTATTAACAGGGTCATCACTTCTGTTTGATTTCTCAATGACAGGAAGAAAAAATAATAGTGGGGACCAATAATGAGGCCAGGAAGATTCTTGGCCTTACTGGGGAACAACAACATAATGCAGAAGCAGAAAAACAGTGGACTTCCAGACGAACGGTCCACAATGGCCAAAATAAAAAAGATAAATGAGAAAGAATAAGAAAGGTCTCAAGAGGTCACATCACAACTGCAAAGGATGAACTACTGCAACACTTTTGAGTAGTTAGCAATGCACACATTGACCCTTTCAATTCAGACGGCTATCAATAACAAAGCTGACTCACTTGAAGATGATGATAGCTGAAAGACTGGTTAATGAGTTACATAGATCTCACTAGAGGACTCAGAGGACTCAGATGGCACAGTAAATGGGCAGGTGGAGAGGATCACACAACTTCATTGATGATAAATGTGGCCATTTCACAGGGGGTGAGACCAGCCACAGGGACTGGTTGGAAAGGTAAGTTTCTGCCTAACAATTTTATCTTCAATTTAGTGTGGTTACGGTGGGTTTAGTTGTCATAGGTGAATAGAGTATGGGTCCCTTGTAAGCTAGGGATGTCCTAACATAACATTTTTTGAGATTTTGACATTCAAGATGGATACAACCATAGTGAACATGTATGCAACAATGTCTCTAAAATTACTTAGCTTCAACGTTGAATGCATTAATGGCCCCATTAAGAAACTGGCAGTCTTGAATATGCTACTTGAGGTCCAATGATATTGGTTGTTTTTTTTTTTTATTGAGATCCATCAAAAATTTACAAATTTATCCAAATAACATAATACAAATATCCCAAAACAAAACCTCTCACCATAGCCATATAGAGCATAAAAAGTCAGTTGAAAAAAGATTACATAGTCAGAAGAAAAAAGGATAACCTTGGATTAGACAAAACATTAGAGATCAGATACAGTATTCTTTCATCATTGACTAGATAATAACTCTAGTGCCCATAAAGCAGTAAAATGTAAGTCCGGGTAAAGCTGAAAGTATTGCAATATTAAGGCTCCTAATGGTGTTTTGGCGCACTAAAGATCAAATGCGATGTTGCCTGCCAAATCTAAATCGAGCGAAGGTGTCTGTAGTGCAATAGGTCCAATAAATTATGCAAAAATATCAACATATTGGTCATAATTAATGTTTTATCCTGTTGACTTTGACCATTTTTAAAAAGGAAGCTAAAGTGTCTATAGTGCAATACAGTGCTGAAAAATAGGTCTCTATAGTGCAATAAAGTGCAAAAGTGTATACAAATATGTCAACACATACAACATTAGTTAAAAGTTCTGCATATTAGGACAACCTTTAAAATGTATTCTTGGTCTGCTTTGGAAATCTGGCGAAATTGCAGTTTAATGACTCGACCTTTGTTCTTATATATTTGTCTATGTTATATATGTATGTGCTTTTAAGATATGTTTTATATCGAAATAAAGCTTATTTCATTCAAAATGTAAGCTCTTATTTAAAATTCAGTCAAAATGGACCACCCAGACTTTTTCAAACTTTTTAATCCCCCCACTTCGCAATGCACACAAGCGCTCACTAGTCCTAATCTGCTTCATTTTCCGAACCAATTCACATTTTGTTGGTATCAGGTCTGATCGCCATCTCTGAAGCAAGAGTGACCTGGCAACCGCCATTGCAATATATAGTAATTTAACCAAGTTATCAGACAGATAAGGAAGGGTCATAGCCAAGGTCTTTCAGCCTCCAAATGACGTAAAATATAATTCCAGAACCCCTGAATTGAAGGGCACTGTGATATAATATGTGTCCAATTGGCTATCGGATGATTTAAGCAGCGAAAACACTGACTGGATTGGCTTGGTTAAACCTTGGATAAAAAATGTTGGGTTCTACATAGCAGCCATTTGCTGAAGAATAGCATCCAATGCCAATTAGCTCCCCTTAATGTTGTAAAGTTAAAATGTTTTAATTAGGACCACCTACTCGCTGTAACCTCCAAACCTTTGTGTTTTTCCCATTTTATTATTGCTTTCTCAGAGAGATCCGAGCCCCTGATAGGGGCTAAAAAGAATCCACTCCCCTGGTTTCCTGACTGTGATTTCTTCAAAAAGAGCATATGCCAGATTTTTACATTCATTAATCTATATGAGATCTAGATTGTTAAGGAACCTGATAAGAATATTAAATGACCCGAGAAGAAGGAAATCAGTCGGAATTAAATCATACATTTTGAAAATCTTTAGCTACCTATCGATGACTATAAAATCTGAGATCTTCCGGAAGCCGGCCTTAGCCCATTTTTGAATAATTTCGGTCGATTCTCTAGCCCCAAATACTGAAGTGAGTTTGGATAACGGGGTTGAACTGTTAATTACTGGAATTGTGTATCTTCTATAAAAGTCCTGACGTTTATAAAAGAACCACTGCATGCACTTATAACGCACTAATTTAGGGGATTTTTAACTTTTTAATTGACAACATACCTGATGCTATTTATAGATTAAATTCATAAAACAATTTCCGATTAATCCCGTATTCAAGTCCGACTTAAACCTAGACATATATTGTGTAAAATATGAAAAATAATAAACCCTGACATTAGGGAGAGCTAACCCACCATTCTCCACCTCCTCAAATAAAGTGCTTAGTGCGATTCGGGGAGTTTTCTTTCCCCAAAGAAAGGATGTAAACATGGACTCTAATTTGGCAAAAAGGTGCTGTTAAAATTGCCAAAAATAAAAAATTAAATAGCGGGAGAACAGACATCTTAATCAGGGGGACCCTCCCCATAATAGTTAACGGGAGCGAGTTCCACCGAAGCAGTGAATTCTGTTCTTTCAGCAAAAGCGGGACAAAATTTAAATCATATAGGTCAGCGATTCGAGACGAGAAATAAACCCCCAAATATCTTTTTGGTTTCGAATTTAGACAGGACAAAATATCAGAATGTAACTCATTGGGCTTGCATCCGCACTGGATTATTTCCATTTTCTTTTTGTTGATTTTATACCCGCCGAGCAGTTAAAACTGCTTAAAAACCTCAAAAAGCTTTGCTTGAACCCCCTTATCACCTTTGATTATAAGCATGATGTCTGCATATAATTATAGTTTCCCCATAGTAGGTAAAGGGGGGCAAATATCTGCATTGTTTCGAATAGCGATAGACAAAGGTTCAATAAAAAAAGCTAATAAAACGGGGGACAATGGACAGCCTTGTCTGGTCCCTTGTTTTACACTGATTTGCCCTGCATTGAAGGCGTTAACAATAATATTGGCTTCTGTGTTAAGATATATTCTCTGAATCAACTCCATGATCTTAGGAGGTATACCAAAACTGGAAAGGATATGAAATAAAGTCTCCCAGATCATGAGGTCAAACTCCTTCTTGGCATCTAACAGAAGGACCAAGGCTGGTATTTTCTTGGTCTCAAAATAATCCAATGCTTCTGCTAAATAGTGCATGTTAGTTCCAAGCTGTCTCCCTGCAATAAACCCACTTTGGTCAGAATGGATCAGATTTGGGGCTATTACATTGAATCTCTTGGCTAAAAGTTTGGTCATGATCTTATAGTCAGACTGTAAAAGTGTGATTGGGTGATATGAATTGGGGTCTTCACAGTGTTTTCCCTTTTTTTAAAAACTAACTACATTACCTTTTTGGAATGAAGGAGGAATCAGGCCTCCCTCTTAGATTGAATTGGCAACCAGCAAAAAATATTCTAAAACAGCATCTGAAAATATTTTTAAAATCTCGGCCTGGAGACCATCCGGTCCACAGGCTATACCATTCAGGAGGCTTTTTATGATATCCACCAGCTCTTTTCTGGAGAAAGGGCGCATCATTCTACTTTTATCGGTCTCAGAAAGTACCGGAATTTCCTGTTCCAGAAGAAACTTGTCCAAGGATGCCATATCAATGGATTGTTATTGACCATAAATTTGCTTATAATGTTGAAGCATTATGTCCCCTATAACCGCTAGATCTTCACTTTGGGTACCAGTTACAGGACATCTCAAAGTACTAATATGGTCACTTGAGGCCTGCTCCCAGGCTTGCCATGCAGGGAACCTCCCAGTAAAATTACTCTCTTCATATACCTTTTGCCTATGGTTGCTCTTAAATGTTTCACATCTACATAATAAGCTTCGATAAGATCCCGTTTGGCCTGGTCAAGTTTTCATTGGTTGGAGGCCGAGGGGCTACTGATAAAAATATCATAGCACCTCTGTACCTCCTGTTCTAGATTTCCCTTTTTTTCCTTCTTTTTTCTAGAACATTCGGCATCCTTCCCGATAGCTAGGCCCCAAATATAAGCCTTTAAGAGATCCCAGACAAAGTGGGGAGGAGCCGACCCATGAGTTCTTTCAAGAAACTCCTTCATCTCTGTTTTACAGAGTAGTACCCAACTTTCTGCCGTAAGATATTGCCTATTTAAAGTCCATCTTTTAGAATTAGCCGAGCTTTTACCTTGAGTTAGGTAGCTCTAAAATTAGCATTGCGTGATCTCAAAACCCATTCGGAATGATTTCCTACTGACCGAAAATCAAGGACTTGGATATAAGAAAGTAATCGATGCGTGAGGAGGTGCGAAATCTGCCCGAAAAACAGGTATCTGCAATCTTAGTCGGGAATACTGCCCTCCAGGGGTTGATTATATCCAGTTTCCTATAATTTTGAATAATTCTACAGGTTTTAGGTTTTAATTGTTTTTCAGAAATGGCTAGGAATCAATTTTTGGATTTGCAAAAAAATTAAAATCTTCCCCTATAATCACTTCCGCGGGAGTTTGTATTAGGGATTGAAAAAACTCTTCATATGGTACTGGATTATCCTCTACTGGGGCATAAATGCTAGCAAAGGTTAAACATCTATTCCCCATATTACAGGTCACCCAACACCACCTTCCTCTCTGATCACTTATAAAATTAACCACCTTGGCTTGAAGTTTTTTGCCCAAGAAAAACACTGTGCCGTGAAGTGATGCGGAGGAGGAGGAGAAGCCCCGGCATGCTACCCAGGACCTAAACATAGACAATCTGCTAGCTTCCACTCTGCTACATGGGTCTCTTGAATTTAAATAACAGCCAGATTTTCTGTCTTAATCCATGATTCAATGGCCCGCATTTTCTTTTTATTATTGAGTCAGTTTACATTAAAAGAGACCACCTTTAGGGTTCCCTTTTTATTTATTAACACACTGCACGGTATGATCCTAAAGGGGACACAAGATGGACTTACATTTTCTGGAGGGACACAAGATCTGTCTTTACTCCCCCACTCGCCCTAACAGGGTAAAGAATTATAGGTAAAATTTGGTAACATTTGGATGAATCTAGAATTTACAAAGGGATCTCTTTTTTCCCTCTCACGTCCCATTATACCCCGTGACCCCCCTCCCCAAAAAGCTGCGGTGAGCAGTGCACCATCCCTGCTCACGCATGACAGGGTTACCCAACTCCCCAAAACTGGCACCATGACCTTTTGCCAGGTGCTACCGGCCTACATGCCCTTCTCCCCTCATCCAGGACGTGAAGAAAAGAAAGAGTAAGACTCAGAAAAAGAAAAAGAGGATAAGCCCCACAATACTCTATAAGAAAAATAAAAAATAGAAAACCAGACTAAAAAAAAAAAAAAACCAGACAAAAAAGCGAATGCACAACTGAATATAACAGCAACTATAAAGGCCCTGAGCTAAGAAATCGTGCTTGAAGAAATTTGTTGCAGTAGTTCCTGTGCTTTGGGAATATTGCAGCATACATGGAATCTACCTTTAACGAGCACTTTTAGTTTGCTTTGTTGTGCAATCATTGTCTGTGCCCCCTGTTCTTTAAATAAGTGCTACATTTCAAAAAACTCTTTCCTTCTTTTGGCTACGGAGACAGACATGTCAGAGCAAATGCAACATAATGGGACATCCGAAGAGGTGTACTGTCGCTGCTTTATGGCCTTAGGTAGAATTTGTTCCTTGTTCCTGTAATCCCCAAAATTAACATGGATTGTCCGTGGGAATTTAGCATTAGGGGGAGGATGCACAGGCACTCGGTGGGCCCTCATAAGAGTCAGATCCACATTAAATTCCGGGAGGACTTTTTTGGGATGAATGAGTCATCCCATTGTAGTGTCTGCTGCCCCTCGAGGCCTTCTGGGATACCAAGAATATGAAGATTAGAGCACCTAGAGTGATTCTCTAATGCCTCCAATTTGAACTCCATTGCAAATTTTTGACTCTGATAAGCAGCAACTTTATCATTCATAATAGAGACCTGATCATCCAACTGTGAGATTCTAGTCTCCGCCTCCTGAAGTCACTGGAACCCGAGCCATGTTATCTTCGATTTTAGAGAGGTGGGCATGGATGGCAGCGATTTCCGTGGATTGAGAGGTTTTGAGCTCTCTAATCGCTCCCAGAATTAAGTTGAGCAGGCTCTGAGAATAAATCAATCAATAGGACATTTAATCAGCACACGGCTACCTCCAATGGAGGTGTCCCGGCGCTGGCAGTGGATTCGACAGTAAGAGACAGGGGAAACTTGAAGGTCGACTAAAAAGCCAAGTCTTCAGTGCTTTCCTAAATGCTTGTTCAGTCTCAGACTTACGAAGGTGGTCAGGCATAGAGTTCCAGAGTAACGCCGTTCTCACTGAGAAAGCTTGGCCGCTAATCATGGCTTTAGAGAAACGAGGAATCCTGAGTAGTTCCTGATGATTAGATCTTAGGGCCCTAGTCTGGCGATATTTCTGGAGTCTCTGTCTCAGGTAATCCGGGCAGCTGTTCCTGGTGGCTCTATAGGCAATGGACAGTGCCTTGAACTCAATGCTTCTTTGGACAGGCAGCCAATGGAGGCTCTGCGAGTGGGGAGAGATGTGGTGACAAAATGACAGATTCCTAATGAGTCTGGCCGCAGCGTTTTGAATGATTTGCAGTCTTTGAATCAGGTAGGCTGAACGGCCCATATATAGACTATTAGCATAGTCTAGCTGCGATGTGACCATAGCATGGTCCACAGTCTTCCTACAGTCCATAGGCAGGAGATAAGAAAATCTCCACAAGGCTTTTAGTTTCCAGAAACAGGATGAAGAGACTTGCTGATTTGGGCCTTACAAGAAAGACGAGTGTCAACCTTAAACCCGAGAATCCTAGCTGAATCAACTGGGATCAGTAGAGGGTTTAGCTCCGGCAGCCACCAAAGATCGGATAGCAGAAGAGAGGATTGATTGAAAAACAATACCTCTGTTTTATCCGTATTCAATTTCAAGCAGCTATCCGTCATCCAAGTCGAGATGTTGATCAGACATTGCTTAAAGTTGTCGAAAGCTGCCTTAGAGTGTTCTCTAAAAGAGAACACCAGCTGAGTATCGTCAGCATAGGATACAACTTTCACTTAGCATCCCATTGCAAAGAAAAAGATCTTTCATCCTGAGTAGAACTTAACTGAATTGATTCAGTCTCAGCTTTATATTGCGCTGCAGATATAACAGAGGATGCTACAGAAGATATGGTATTATCGGGTACTGTCTGCCCACCGTCTTCAGAAGCGGTTGGTCCCGATAAGGCCCATCCAGGAGATGGGGAGGATTGTACTTGAGATTGTAAAAGAACACCACTGCCACCGCAGAGAGACGTCCCCTTCATGGAGTCAGCAGGCTGTTCAGCTGTTGGTGGAACACTCTCCGCCCCCTCTATGCCAGATGTTAACCCAGATTTTGCTTTGGAGAATAGAGGGTATTTTTTAAGTTCCAGCCACAGCGTCACCCCTAGGAGTCATCTCGTCTGGATCCTCCAAACTTATCGCAGTTAAGGGCCCGGCCCCACAACAGGGACGGGACTGATTCTCATCTCCAGATCAGCGGAGGACCCCCCGGATAGTGTTTCTTGGAGAGCTCTGCGGTGGCCATCTCAGAATTTTCTGTGGACAGTCCCAGATCTTTCCTCAAAATTGCTGCGTGATTAGTCCGGGCTGCTGCTTGTCCAGTGCGCTTTTTGACCCTTTGAACCAAAACTGGGTACTCAAGAGGGGTTGCCGTGGTATCTCTGGAAAAATTTCATATATTGAGAGTCCAGGACGTTTCTACTACTTTCTCGTGATGGATTACTGGAAAGTACCAGGAAAGGAGAAAGAAGGCTTTAGCGCATAGAACTTCCCCTGCGACTCTCTACCAAATAGTACAAAAGCCCCTTGCACAGACAGGCAGTAGAGCACATGCACTTACCCCTTGGTGAGAAACCTGGTGGTCCCGATGGCAAAAAACGAGTCTCCGAAGTAGCAAGCCTGCATGAATACTGGGGGGGCAATGTTGCCCGACCCAAAGAAATTTATTTAAATACCTCCTGAGGCTTGAGCCGGGAGTAGAGCAAAATTGTTGTTTTTTAAACCCAAGTGACAGAATTGTTTTCTGCTTTTAAAACTTGCACTTACCTCCCCTGAGGACCTCGCGCCTGCACGAGTCCTCTGATAGCTGAGTTACAAGCTACCTCTGGCGAGGGTTTGTTTTGGCTTCCCTACCGCCATTGCCCAGGACATAGGTCACGCCCACCTGGTCAGGCCACGCCCATATCTCATCCTTCCTGCCAGCTATAAATCATGTGTCCATACAGGAAGCGCAGCGGACGAGCGCAGCGGGCGCGACGAATGCGCGCCGAAGGTGCGCATAAGGCAAGCTCGAATGCGCTCGTCCGCGCCGAGTCCGGGCCAGGGGCCACCCCCCCTACACCTTATGCCAAACATCCCATAGCTTACAGTGCGGAGGCCCTCTATGGCATGAGGTCCTCAGGTCCGGTCTGTGAGCTGCATTGCTACGAGGTAACGTCCCTTCCAACCATCTGTCCACATTGCAACGCCCCTTTAATCCGGTGGCAGGCCAAAGCACCGAAGCAGGAATACCGTATGTTTTCACTAAACTGCAGATCTCTGCCAAAACATAAGGTGGAAATCTCGCTTCTACTCGAAGATCGTTCGCCGGACGCAGTATTTCTATCTGAAACATGGCTGACACCCGACTCTGACACGGCTGTTGTAACCTCTCTCCCCTCGGGCTTTCAAATCATCCGACAAGATCGTTTGGAGGGTAGAGGTGGAGGGCTGGCAATTATATTTAAAGAACAATATCATTGCAGACTCATCCCTGAAACTATTCCAGATTGTGAGAGCCTTGCCTTCTCGCTGGAGTTTTTCCCTAACCATTGCTTTTCGGACACTTTGATATACCGCCCACCTGGTCCCCCTAAACAATTTCACAATCTCTTATCAGTAGTTATGGCGCCACACGTTAGCACCTCCGCCAACTATACTGTGCTAGGTGACCTCAATTTTCATTTTGAGTCACCGCTGGACTCTCTGGCTATTACGTTAACCGATGATCTGGCTGCGTTGCAACTTAGCCAACGAGTAAAAGCATCGACCCATGTGAAGGGTCACCTGTTAGACCCAGTGTTCAGTAACTGCGAGGACCTTGTGGTTGGGTTTCCGCTCCCCCTCCCGTGGACTGACCACTTTTTGGTGCCCTTTACTTGGTCTACTCTTAAATCCAGCCCGGTAAAACCATCGATAAGACTTGCCAGATCCTGGGCACGGATACCTATAGAGGAATGGAAAAACTTACTTATGAAAGAATGTCCCCCTAACAACGAGGATCCGTGTTTGGCTAACCAGGCCTATGAAAACTGGATCCTGCACTCTCTCGAATCCATCCTCCCCCTCAAGAAATCAAAGTTAAAACGCATCCATAAAACAGCACCGTGGTTTTCAGAGGCACTTAGGAACAAAAAGCGCCAATGCCGGCAAATTGAAAGAAAATGGCGCTTGGACTATTCCATGGAGGCAAAGACTCGATATCGAGAGGAGATAAAAGCTTATAAAAGGGAATTAAAAGCCGCCCAAGCAGTGTACTTCTCTGATAAGATCTTAGCCGCAAAATCCAAACCTAGAGAAATTTTCCAAACCTTGCAAAAACTTACAAAGCTCCCTTCTCCAACTGCTTTGAAGGATAACTCTGTTTCCCAGTGCAATGATTTGGCTGAATTTTTTTCTGCAAAAGTAAATAAAATATATGCCTCCTTTCCCTGCACTCTCACTCCCACCCCTCCGCTAATTCAGGATAAAATTAAGACCTTAGACTCTGCCCCTGTCCCTCCACCTCTGCTCAGTCACTTTCCCTGCATGGACCTCGAAGTATTGGAATCCATGGCTCAGAAAGTAAAATCCGGATCTCCTTCTGATCCGGCACCCCCTGAAGCCATGATGCTGGTCCTTCAGACTGTCCTACCGATCATTAGGAACCTGATAAATGCCTCCATCGCCTCGGGCATTGTTCCTTCTGCTTGGAAACAGGCGATGGTCCGAGCACTGTTAAAAAAGCCCAATCTAGAACCATCGGACCTTGGGAACTATCGTCCGATATCCCTGCTTCCCTTGGTGAGTAAGATCGTGGAGAGGTTTGTCAATCTCCAGCTGGTCAACTTCCTTGAGGATAACCAGCTGCTAGACACCACCCAGACAGGGTTCAGGCCTAAGCATGGTACAGAATCTGCCCTCCTAATGGTCATCGAGGAGTCCAGGAAAATTCTCGATCGGGGAGGATCAGTGGCAGTGATCCTCCTTGATCTCAGTGCGGCATTCGACACGGTCAGTCATGCCACCTTACTGAACCGTCTTTCGGATGTCGGCATTGTGGACAAGGCGTGGCTCTGGTTAAAATCTTTTCTGAGCAACAGGTCATTCCAAGTGTTTGATGGACAGACAGTGTCTTCTAGCATTCCCCTGAAGTGCGGAGTCCCGCAGGGCTCCTCATTAAGCCCCGCGCTTTTTAACGTCTATATGAGGCCACTGGCTGAGGTAGTTCGTCCGTATGGAGTCAAGATCATATCCTATGCGGACGATACCCAGCTGGTGGTCTCATTGGCGCATGAGGCTTCTCAATCACGATCAGGGGGACTTACCGAATGTCTGGAGGAGGTGAAGACCTGGATGACTCAGTCATCACTAAAACTTAATGGTGACAAAACGGAGCTTATGCTCCTGGGCCCTGCCGACCCTACGTTTTTTAACTCACTGTGGCCCCCCTGTCTAGGTCTCCCCCCGCCCCCGAAGGATAACATCAAAAGCCTAGGAGTATGGCTGGACAGGAATCTCTCACTCAACACCCAGGCCACTAAGCTCTCAGCCACTTGCTTTGGAATACTCAGGACACTG
The DNA here is from genome assembly GCF_964204655.1 of Triturus cristatus. Lineage (NCBI taxonomy): Eukaryota > Metazoa > Chordata > Amphibia > Caudata > Salamandridae > Triturus > Triturus cristatus. The sequence goes on from NC_140583.1 coordinate 888,210,434, forward strand.
AAGAAAGTTCTTCCTTTGCTCCCAATGGAGGCAAAGCAGATAGCCATACAGGGCCTGATACAATCACGGTTGGACTCCAACAACGTCCTATATCTGGGCGCACCAGAGTACACCTTAAAGAGACTACAGCTGGTACAAAACTGCGCCGCGCGTACTCTGCTGCAGATTCCTCGTAGATTGTCAGTAAAGGCGGCTCTGATCAATCTTCACTGGCTCCCAGTGCGTAAGAGAGTCTCTTTTAAAGCGATGTGTATCGCCCATCAGGCTTTTTGGGATTCGGGTCCTCTAATCACCCGTGATCTAGTAAGCCAGTATCACCCAGGTAGAAATCTGCGTTCTAGTCAAGCCTTCATGGCAGCAGTCCCCAGAGTCACAAGGTCTAGATCTGGCGGAAGGACTTATGCCTTCAATGCCGCCAAGATCTGGAACTCCCTCCCGCTTCACTTGAGATCCAATCCTGATCTCGCTTCCTTTCGTAAACATTTAAAAACACACCTATTCAACACCGTTTAATTTATCTCAGTTTGCTTTTCTTTTGGCTCTCAACCTCTCTACCCTTCATTGGTTCCTTTTCTAGCGCTTGGACGCCTCAGGGCAGCAATCGCGCTGTTATAAATTCACTTTACTTACTTACTTACTTACTAATGTCATTTATGTCCTTAGTGTCATTAATGTCCTCTGTATTTATTCCAGAGCAGCCCAGCACTGATCAAAAAACCAGGAGCTTAGTTGGTGTTAAGGCTCCCACCAGCTGGTCTTTAATTACCGCTTTTAAATTTGAAGAGGCTACCCAACTGTCAGAATGTTATTGGTCTTGTTTAGGACACACACCAGATAAGCAAAGGCTAGAACCAGTTATGGCAATTAATTTCCTCTGGGTCTACAAGATCAGGCGGAATCGCTAATTCACTATCAGAAAGATGCCTCTAAGAGGTTCGAAATTTTGTACAGTATAGGCTTGCGTAAGGCTCTGATGGTGGTCCTAACAATAGAAGGAGCAATCTTCACTACAACTAATGTGTGTAACCCAATCCGGAATAGGAGAAATGTATCTAGTCTGTGAATGCAGGAGTTCTGAGTGTCTAAAAGGACCATATCATTACAGGGGGATATATAAGCTTGATGCTGAATAGGGTCAAATAAAGGTCAAGTATACAAGAAATGGTTGCAGAAATGAAGTCAAGTAAATGCCAGAACTGTCTGGTGTCACACCATGTCCTGTATGTCCTTACCTGCCTTCATTGAGGTGATCCTGTCTACATTCTGCAAGAAAGTGTGAAAGAATTGCTAACATCGTTTGGGACATAAGGTTAGTGTACTAAACAAGGGAAAAGATATTATGATTGCAAATTAATCTCAAGAAAGAAAAATTTGTTGGGACATTTTGAGAAAACTTGAGACACCTTTGGAGGATTTATGTAAGCTAATGTTTTAATTAGGTAATTTTCCAGCTGGTGCTCTTTGAAGAAATAGGGCAATTAATTGAGTGGTTTTCCCAGGAATACCCTCTTTTTCCCTCGAAGTCACAAGGAGTTTAGTTGTTTTAGTAAGCAGTTGTAATTCAAAACAGAAAAGAGTAAGTTATTTCATACTTGGGATTCTCAGTCATAAGAGTACATTGATGATTGTCATTTCTCAGATCTGAGGTTTGCCTTTATGAAAAAAAGACTCATTCAAAAATAAGTCTATGGTGAAGCTCAAACCCGGGTCCTGATAGGTCTCAAACCCCTTTCCACCTTGTGGGCTATTGACAATATTCTGACTTTGAGAGCAACGTAACAGGGGTAAAGGTGGATTCACATCAAACCAAAAGAGATCTTGGTGATCAGGTGAGTAGAACGTCACATCTGAGCTCAATGGGTCTGGTGACGCTTGGTGCATGCAGCACACCGTTGATATAGATTACTCTTATTTCTCTGCTGTGCAAAGATCCTGTGCAAGACTAGTAAATTCCTTGCTGCACCCATATATACAAAACACAAACATAAGTCATAATGCCCTTTCTGGCCACACTCCAATCTCTGTAGACCTGCAAAAAGAAAGATGCAGGAGACTTGAATGAAAATCTCCTCTATGATGAAAAGGTTAGAGGGAAATAGAAAGAGTAATTAGAAATTGCCTGTTAGATAACCATAAAGAAGATGCAATCTAAAAGGTGCTATGGGATGGCCTCAAAACTATCGTAAGTGAAAACCTAATATTGGAGTTTTCAAGATGAAGGTACACTAGCTAAGGCTGTCCAATGTCACACCTGTAATTCACCCTCACCATGGAACCATTTGCAGAAGGTGTCACAAGAACCATGCAAAATACAGGACACAGATCAGTAGCGACAATAACAAACTGTCCATGTATCCAGAGGTTATCCTTTTTGATAGTAACCAAACCAGCTGCTTATCAACCCTCATTAATGGAGTACTTAGAACCAATTGGTAAGGCATCATGACTTAACACAAACCTGCAGAAATAAATCAAAGTTGTTAAATATTTCATAGTATAAATATTTCATTTAATGTAAAACTTGCAGGCACAGTCCCATTTTGATAGGCAACGTAAACAATAACTTCATTTAGAACACAGATCACCCACTATTTAGACGGCATACTGATGACTACCTACAGGTTACTGCTACAGGAGATCAAGAGATACAATCCAGGAATATGGGGGAGCTTGTCTAGGTTTGTGTAGCAGTGATCAAGAGGACAATAACTCCACAGAATACTGTTTCAAACAGTACCTCAATCCTTCACCCATAGATAATGAAAAATTTCAAAGGACAATAGAGAAATTTATTTGGGCAGGAGAGAATACAGGGTTAGGAAAACAGCTCCTAACCATAGCCCTATGGAAGCTATACCTGGGCATTTCTAATGTCGTAAAATACAATCAAGCAGTTCAGATTTGATATACGTTTGAATAAAAGAAAACTGAAAGGGACGGAGAAATGGTGCCTCATAGACGAGGTTATAGCTATGAAAAGGCCCATGGTTGAAAAATAAGCATCAGAGCCAGGCCTTTATTAATTCCCAGTCACTACAGCTGCTTTAAGAGGGTGAGGTGGAAAATGGTTGCACTGAAAAAGGGGCTGATATTTTTCGTATCATCAATTTTCCCCTACGTGAATAAGCTCAACTACAAGCCAGCTATGAATAGAAATAACTTTTCTGAATATACAAAAAGGTGCTGAAAAAGATTCAGGAAGCTTTATGGTGTGAGAGTGATCAAAATCTTCAGGAGTCTGAAAAAACACTTAAGTGATCCAAAGTACGAGCAGTACCTGATTTGTGCAAATAGTTGCAGGTGAGCCCACAGTAATTTATTTTTTAGGACTGGCAATTATATTTCCTCATTTGACTTGGTTCTAGAGCAAGAGAGAAAAAAACTAACAGGGAAAGAAGGAGGAAGAGAAAGACAGGAAAATAGTCAAATCAAAGAAAATAGGGATGTAAACGAACCTGAAAGAGTGAGATAAAGAATCAAGGGCCTCATGTAGGTAGCATACCAGTTACCACTTCTAAAATACCGAACGATACCGAATCGGTATTTTAGAAGTGGTAACTCGTATGTAGGTAATGAGTCGGTATTTTTTACCGATTCGTTACAATTCGGTAATTACCGAATCGGTATTTACCGATTCGGTAATGAGGCATACCTTCCCATTGAGGGGAAGGTATGCCTCATTACCGAATCGGTAAATACCGATTCGGTAATGGTGGAGAAAATGCAAGGGTGGCAGGGTGTCACATTGACACCCTGTTGCACCCCTGATTCGGCCATGTGTGCACATGTGGCACACATACATGCCCTATGTATGCCACATTGCACACTGCTACGCGCTTCCAAATGCATACACACATACATTAATTATTTACCACCAACTAAAAGTTGGTGGTAAATACCGACTCATAAACACACACACACACTCCCCCTACATATCATTTCTGAAATCGGAATTTACCGATTCGGTAAAATTACCGAATCGGTAACATTACCACATCGGTAACGTTACCGATTCGGTAATTTTACCGATTCGGTAGTTTTACCGATTCGGTAAATTCCGATTTCAGAAATTGACCCCCTACATACCAATAGCCAATATACCGGTCGGTAACGGTATAATTACCGAAAATCGGCCGTTACCGACCGGTATATGGCTACCTACATGAGGCCCCAAATGTCTGGTGGTGGATAAAAGAGGATAAAAGAGGCATAAAGTTAAATCAAGAATGTTTAGGCTTTAGTCATGTCTAAAATCCCTATGGGAAATCGCACCAGGATAACACGTTTTGGGACCCCAAATTTTCTCATCTCCGGTTGATAAATCAAACCAAACTTTCAAGACAGCAGCTGAAGTGAGTTTTGTAAATTTTGTGCAGATTCATGAAATAGCACCAAAGATCTTGGCAAAAAAAAATGCTTCATCTATGGAAACTACGTCTTAGTGTGTCATCAGTGATGCTACTGACCATGTCATGAGTGATGTAATAAATGAGGTCATAAGCAGTGCATTGTGGGAGCATAAGTTATAGTTAGCTCAGGTAACTATAACTACTGAATTTCACTGGTTCTGTATGAGTGAAATCTGAGCCTACCTATATCGTCCTTGTAACCTTTGGTTTTTTCAGTGAATATATATATATATATTACCTACTGTTAGTAGTTTGTTATAGTTAGGACCTAGCTTCCATAGGAAGAGCGCTTTTTCATTTGCCAATAACTTTGGCGTTGTTTGACGAACCCTTGCAATTTTTTCAAAACTAGTATCACTCTTACTTCAGTTGCTGTCTTGAAAGTTTTGTGGTGATCCGTATCGGGTGGTGGGGCAAGAAAAAGGGGGGTCCCAAAACACGTTTATCGCATGTTAATTCCCATTGGAACTTTAGACATGGCTACAGCCCGAACTGCTGAACGAAATTACACCGAATTTGGCAGAAAGGTAGATATTGGTCCAAGACAGGACATTTTTGTGATTTGGTGTAAATCCATTCAATAATTTTAGAGATATTAACCGAAATCCTATTGGTACGCAGATCCTCCGAGGATCAGACAGACCTCATGCTCAAATCTGATTCGCTGCCGACCCTCCTCCCCTAATAATTCTTTTTTTTTTTAAAGGTCGACCCTTGAAGAAGTTGTTGGAGGCCACGCTCCCTTTCTCCACCACTCCGCAAAGGGGCCTCCTGGGGAACAACTTGTTGGGGGATGAAGTCCCCTTGGCTGGTCAGGGTCCTTGGGGGACAACAACCCCTCCTGTAACCTCCAGTAAGTCCCACACAGTGGGATTGCTGAGAGTTCATCCGAGGCCCCGTCCCCTTTCTCCACCACTCTTCAAACGCGCCTCCTGGTGTACTACTGGTTGGGGGATGAAGGCCCCTTGAATGCTGAGGGTCCATGGGGGCCAACAACCCCTTTTATTAAGTCCTGCAAATCCCACACAGCGGGATTGCTGAGAGATTGTCAGAGATCCTTTCTCTACCACTCTGCAAATGCATTTCCTGGTGCACTACTTGTTGATGAATGAAGTCCATTTTTGATGCTGAGGGTCCTTGGGGGCCAAGAAGCCCTCCATTTACCAGCACTAAGTCCCTGTGAGAAGATGGCCTGGTATATGCTGTCCACTAATTAAAGTGGGCGCCTTGCACCAGTCCAAACAACCCTTATGGTGATTTAAGAGGTCAAAGATAACCTTAGAAAGCTATACAAGTGGTAGCTGTGGAGAGCAGCCTTCAGTCTTAGTCTTGAAGGAATGTTAAGCAGCTTGTTTTACCAGAATGCAACCTTTTAGTACTGGTTAAATGAAAGGAGAACCACACAGTAGTTATAAAAATATGCATTTATTAATATAACACTCTCTAGCATGACACAGTATCGTCCACACGAAGATACTCACAAAGCACACAATACTGTAGCAGAGAAACAATAGTAAATAGCACTAATACACAGTTGGTTCCAGGCGGAGACCAGATTATATACTAAAATAGTGGTATAAGAATCATGACTCGAGTCAAGACAGTTTCTAGAGGTTGTAGAATCACTGGGACCCCAAGGGACCACCCAAGGTGAGTAAGTAGGCACCCCACAGAGGACGGGTACAGTGTGGGAAAACGACTACGTGCTCCATACAATTCTATGGGGAAGTTGCGGTTGAAGTTTTGAAGTTTAAGGACCCTTCCCAGTGGATTTCGAAGGGACCCCGTGGAAGTTAGGAGGTTTGAGAGCCACCTCACCTGTGGATACCATAGTACCAGAGTTACCTATCCCAGGGAAGCCGAGTGCATAGGTCTGAAGTGGCGTCGGAAACCGCCGTCAAACCCAATTGAGGACTTCGAAGAAGAGCCACTGCTGGAAGGAAGAAAAGTGTCCGTTGCCATCCAAAGGTGGATTCTCGTCCAAGGGTACCACAAATCAGAGGGGACAGAGTCTGGGTCACTCAGGAGTGACCAGGGGCTCGGTAGACGATTGCCCACCGATGTCGGGTGCTTCAGATGCGTTGAGAGGGTTCTTGACTCTCCAGCCGCGGGGACCAGGAGATGTCAAGGACAACCAGGAGCTGGATATGAGCTGTCAAACAAAGGATGTCGAGTGCTGAGGGGTCGGTGTCTGGGGGGAGCACCAACAAGCCACACAACCCACACAGAAGGTTAAGAAAGGTTACTCCAACAAGCATATGCCACTGCAAATGAGCACGATGCACAGGGGTACGGGTATTGCGGCCCCCACGAGGGATTCTTACCTCAAACTCAGTGAAAGTGCAGCTCGGACCTCGAGGGATGTAGAAACCCACCTCCTGTGTTGCTGAAGCCTTTGCAGTCCGTAGGAGCTCAGGAGCAGCAGACCGGTCAATCGAGATGTGGTGCCTGCGGTTGCAGGGAAGTGACTCCTTCACTCCAAGGGAGATGTCTTTAGTTGTCCTTGATGCTCCACAGGTCCTGCATGGAGCCTGTATGGTGCACGAGCACAGACCATGCTTTGGACGGGTTAGGAGACGAAGTTGGGCCCAAACGAACTCCAGAGAGTACAGACAGTCGAAGTTCAGTGGTTTCTGGCTCAGAATCTTGTCCACATCAAAACTAGGGTCTTACCGCCAGGTAAGCCCTTTTGTACCCACGGGAGAGGGTTGGACAAATTCAGGGGACCCTCCCAGTGGAGAATAAGAATAAGAATAAATTTATTGTTTAGTTAATAAAAACCATAACAATATAACATTTGTTAACAGTGCATAATACCAATAAAATCAGTTAAAAAAGTATTATAAAACAGGTACTTTTTTCATTAAGTTTTGAGCCGTTTCCTTGTACAAATAGCCAATATGTCAATACATTTAGGCTATTACCTGAAATTTGTTCTGAAGTGCCGTCGTGCTAGCAACTTAATGTTAAAACATACACGTTTGCAATTTGATTATAGATAATATAAATTATGTGCAAAAATTTAAGTTTAAAAGAGCAATTGTGTACCACAACAGCGGGGTGAGCAGGCAAGTTCATTGTTCGTTCAAAGGGGCTTTCTTGTGACTGAGGATAAGTCCTTAAGGTCTGACTGAGACGGATCCGTATCTCATTCGGAGTTTGGAGAAACGTTGATGATTTTTTGGTCAGTTACCAAGTTTTTTAGCCGTTTTTGTTCAGCAAGCGTTAAAAATTTTGCTAGGCGGCAATTTAACTGAGTGTTTTCTGGATTAAAACATGCTAGTACTGCTTGTCTCCTTGTTCGGATACCCATTATGTTAAATAGGTTTTTTAGGAGTTTCTGCCGGTCTTGAGCCATATTTTTGCATAGGCAGATTAAATGTAAAATGTCACCTTGCTTAGCTTTGCACAGGCTACAGGAGTCTTGACCTATCCGCCGTTGCCATGGCGTAAGATGTTGGGCACAAGGCAGAACTCCCAGTCTGAACCTCATAAAGCTCATTTTTGCTGCTTTAGAGTACCCCTGATTGAAGTATGTTTGTGGGGTCAGAGACTTATATGTATTCAGAGTCATCCAGGCATGAGCCCTATTAGAAAAGGTTGCCTTGTCTTCAATCAGTGACGCTTGTTTAATGACCTTCCAGGCTTGTTTTTTAAAAGCGTAGTATCCAATTTGGGCGTCCCAGAGTTCCTGTAGTTTAGTGTATTCCAAGGCTGACTGGAGGTAAGCTCTGGCTTGGGACGTATCTCTGTGTTGCAGTTCTTGCCACAGCAAACTGTTAAGCATGTGGGATCGAGAGCTTTTGATCTTACACCAACAGATGATATATGCACCTTGTCTGGCAAGATCTTGTCGCAGGAGCCCGAACTCCAACCTAACCTGGGCTGGAGAGATGTAGTTCGGAAGACAAAACATTTGTTTATAGGCTTTGACCTGAAGGTTGTCTAATTGCTTAGCGTCTCTGCCCCGCATTGCTTCACTACCGTATGCAATTGTGGGAAGAAGTTTTGCCTGGGCTACCCTTAGTAAGGGGGTCAGGAGCGGCCCCGTGAGTTTGTGCGCAAGATTTTTCAGAGTTATGGCCATTAACAAGCCCTTTCTTCTTTCCTCCTTCATCTGAGATTTAAACAAGCCTCCTTTGTCTATTATTACTCCTAAGTATCTATACTCATCGGCCGCGTCAATTTTTCTATTACCGATAAACCAATTTCTCTGGCGTATCATTTTGTTTTTTTGGATTGTCATCGTCCGAGTTTTTTGCAGGTTTATCCTTAGATTGTTCTCTTCGGCGTAGTTCTGCATTGGAGGGACTGGACAGTGGTGAGGTTACTCCCATGTCCTTTGTCTGGTTTTGCAGCAGAGCAGGAGCCAACGGCTCCCAGGACTGGTTTGTACTGGACTTTGCACAGGGACACCAAATTTGCACCTCATGCACCTCATGCAGACTTTCAGTCACTGGCAAACGCACCCACCCAACCCACCTAACCCTAATACACTAAATCCTGTCTCGGAGGTAGTCACACCTCCCTGTGACAGGATGCCTATTGTTCCACCTTCCTCTGTTCGAGATTGGCTCAGCAGCAGGAGGGCAGGAATGTGTCTCTGGTCGGCAGCAACCATTTTGTGCTGCCCGGGACTAGACAGCTGGTACCAGGAACACCAGGGACCCAACAAAGCTCACTTCTGAGGGCTGGAATCATACCTCCCACACTGGTTACCGGTGTCGGGTATGATTCCACAATCTTTGACACCGAACACAATAGGATTACCAAGTTGCATCATTGTTCATATTGTTAATAGATACTTTTCTAATTAAAGTGATCTTTGAGTCTAGTTAATAGCAAATATCCTGGGGCTGGAACGTTTGAGTTAATGAATATGAATGTTCGACTAGCTGACTCTTAAGAGTGATGAACTGTTTTTTTTTACTGCATATATAAGTTTTTTACTTTTTCTATGGAGATCTGATTTTAAATATGTCTATTTTCATATTTTATCCATGAACATTCTCGAAACTTGCGTTAAAGTCCCTTTCAATTGTTATCAAACATCTAATTCAATTGTGAATTTAGATTTTGTATAGCTACATTTGAAAGGTAACTTTTAGAAAGCATATTTTGTGCTGCCTAAAATGTCTGGCATTAATTAATTAGGTTTCACAGGGCTTCCATCCTGACAGTGATTTAGCCTTGATGAGGTGTGAGAATCTACTTTGCCAGTAGGTCCATAGGGCTGCTTCTGGGTGCAATAATATTTGAGGAAGAATGATTGCAAATCACCAACCCCTTCTGTGCCACGCCCTTTCCCCCTCCTGTGCCGGGCGTTTAATTAGTGGGTGGGGTTCATGACGAGATAGTCTCGTCATGGGCACAGCGCGACCGTGCTCCATGACGAGACTATCTCGTCATGGGCACAGAAGAGGTTAATATGGGATGTGCCACTTGTGAGTGGACAGCAACAGGTGGTCAAACAAAGTGCAGGCTAAGGCATCACTTTTAACATGATGATCCCAAACAGAGGCATAGGTGACAGATGTCTTGCATCAGGGGAGCCCTCTCCGACATTTGTATCTGATACCAGTAGGTGAGAAGCCTTTTTCTGCATCAGAAAGAGGGACTTGTTTCCCAGTTCGACAGGTTGGTCCTAGAATCCAAAGAAAGAGTGGACTCACTTCTAATATTTTGAACCAAGACTTATGGGATAGTTTGGTAGCACACAAGACAGGAAGTGTTGCAAAAGATGCCTGGTGATGGTAAGTCTACAGGAATGTGACCAATCACTGGTGGCTGGTGCATTGGAAAAGAATGGCCCCACTCTACCAGCTCATCAGTACACTCCTGGACCTGAAAGAACCACCAGATAAAGGAAGAATCCTACCTGACCTGAAGGTAAAAAAGCCTACGGCATCTCACTTGAAGTATTCTCAAAGAATCAGTTGGGTTGGCCACTGCACATTTTCAGGACAAAAAAGTCTGAAGCCGGGCTCCATCATATGTGAAAGGACCAGCTGCCTGAAGAGACTAGCAGACCATGGGTGCCTGGGTTGGAGAGAGAACTGGATCCTAGGGGTATTCCATGGAAGCTTTAGAGCTGTAGGTGGGACCAGAAGAGACATTGCCAGCATCTTTAACAAAGTAGGTTTTTGTGAGTTTAGTTAGTGTGTTTTTCAACCTCTGGGGGACCAGGACAATGCTCCAAAGATGCCCAAGAATATGTAACTCTCTAGCCAAGGATTGCTAATTTCTGTGACACAGAGATTGTTACTATACAGTTCAAAGCTATTGCATAACTGCCTCAAAAACGTATCGGACTCCATTCAGCTCTCATTGGCTGCAACTTCTTGTTTCGCCCTTCTGGAGAGTGCCCAGAAACAAAAACAAATATGGCACTGATTACGAGCAGAAGACTTTTCCCCAGAGTGATAAAGCCGCATGGAATTCTACCACCCACTATACCCAAAGTCTCCTCCACAGAATTACCAAATCTGCAACTTTGATCCTGATAATTCTAGGGCCGAAGACACAAGATTCTGTTTGAAGTTGCCGGGGATGTGGAAAGGACCTTCGACCTCCGACCCAGCCTGAGCAGCAGCACAGGGAATCAGGCAATGTTACCCTCATACCTACGGAAACCTGCCTGAGCTCTCACACTCCCATATCCCACAAGCCATTATGCGGGTATGATGGTTGCAGTCAAAACTTCAAACTGCAGCCCATTTCCCACACACTTCTGGCTTCCACAGATGTGGCGGTACGTTCAGGAGGTTATGAGGCTGGGATGATTTTTCTCGGGGGCCGTGTATACAGATGAATAACATTTCCAGTCGAAGGCTGACTAGGCAGCAGTGATCTCAGATGCCAACTGACAAAGAAGGTAGGGGCTGTATTATAAAGGGGGCATGTTTTCCACTTCAGGGATGAGACTATTAAACTATATGAACACACACTCACCAAGGTGGTGAGGATAATCAGTACAAATTCCACCTCAATGGACAGGGATTGGAAAGAAGTGGATACTTTTTCCTTGGGATGGCATATAAGGACAACAGAAGATGTCAGGAGGGGGAAAATGCTGCCTGTCCGGTTGATTCTTTCATGAACACCCTTTATTCTTTGCAATGAATTAGGGTATGATGATCCAATGGATGGAAGGGATCCCTGGGTCTGTAGAAGATACAGACAGGCCAGGTAGCTCTTTCATTAACTCTTTGTTTCTCTCAGGACTGGTTCAAATTTCTCATTGGTGGAGTCAATTAAGTTGTAATGAGGCCCAAAGCACATCTAGTCTGGTCTGCATCAGATGCAGTTTACTTAACAGGCCTAAAGGGAAACAATAGCCTAGAGATATGGGAAAGAGTGGGAGAGAGTAAAAGATGTAAAGTAGTGAGGTTTAGAGGATGGAGAGACACAAGGGGATTAAAGAAAATAGGGGAGAGTGAAAAAAATGGAAAGAAGGAAGAGGGATGAAAGGTATTATGTTATGTTAATGAGGCTTGTAAAGCGCACTGTTACCATTAGGTGTCCTGGCGCTGAAATGCATTGCCTACTGGTTAAGAGGTTGAGATGGTGAGTGAAGGGAGCTGTTAGCAGAAAAGCCAGGTTTTAAGGCCCCTCCTAAACTCCAGGAGGTCAGGAGCCTTTCTCAGCTGTAAGTGGAGATTATTCCAGAGTTTAGCAGCACAATAAAATAAACTTCTGCCTCCCCAACTGGCTGTTTTAACACGTTGAACTTGTACCTGCCTAGCTGAGGTTGAACGGAGTGCCCTGGAAGGGGTATACCAGAGTAGATGTTTCCTCATAAACTCTGGCCCGCATCCCACCAGGGTTTTGAAAACAATGCAAAGTGCCTTGAACTCAATCCGCTGTCGCATAGGTAGTGAATGAAGGTCCCTAAGTCCCTTTCTTATAGATACAAACTTAGGGATACCCTGAAGGAGTCTGGCAGCAGCATTCTGAACTGTCTGTAATCGACTAAGCTGACTTTTATGGCTATGTATGTACAAAGCATTGCAATAGTCTAGACGGGACATAACCAAAGCTGTGACTACTGTTCTGAGGCAGTCGTCAGGGAGAAAAGGTTTGATTTTCCTCATAATCCTGAGTATAAAAAAGCAGGATGAGACCACCTTACTTATTTGATCAACACAGGACAGTCTGGAGTCTATCACAACTCCCAGATTTTTTGCTTTTTCCGTGGGAGTTGGAAGTGAACTCAGGGATTGAGGCCACCAACTAGGTAACCAAAGATTTGAGGGTTTACCAAGAATGACCACCTCAGTTTTTCCAGCATTAAGCTTCAGACAGTTGGCTGTCATACAACCGGCAATGGATTGCATAAATTGTAACAATCCCGGCCGGCCTCATCCTCTTTGCCTTTTTGAATGGACATCACTATTTGGGTGTCGTCGGCATAAGAGGTAGGTTGGAGGCCAAAAGAACGGATGATAGCTGCCAGAGGAGACACGTACACATTAAAAAGTGTGGGACTAAGCGCCGAGCCCTGGTGAACCCCACAGGGCAAGGAAAAAGGTTTAGAGCAGTCTGTGCCAATATCTACAGTTTGATGTCTGTCAGAAAGAACGGATTTTAAAAGAGCGAGAGCCTTGCCAGTGACCCCTTTCCTGTTTAGTCGGTCGATCAGCACCTCATGGTGTACCGTGTCGAAGGCCGCCGACAGATCCAGCATGATCAAGATAGCCGAACCACCTTGGTCCAATGTTTCTCTGATTTCTTCCGTAGACTTGATTAGCGCGAGCTCCATACTGTGTTCGGTGCGGAAATCAAACTGAGTGGAATCAAGAAGTTCATTATTTTTAATAAACTCACTCAGCTGGCTGTTCATCTCTCTTTCAATTAACTTAGCTGGTAATGGGAGTCGAGAGATGGGCCTGTAATTATTTGGTACTTTGGGGTCCAAGTTCGCTTTTTTAAGAAGGGGAAGGATAGAGGCTTTTTCCCAAATTTTAGGGAACAATGCGCACTTAAATATGTTATTGAAAACAGAGGTAAGGGCAGCTCCAATGGTGTTCGATGCCAGTTTGGCTATATGTGCACGGCAGGGGTCTAGGGGAGAGCCGGATTTGATTACCTGCAAGTGCTTTATAGTGTCATTGACACTCATATTCTCAAAATGGTTCATCAAAGGTAGTGTCTCTTTACTAGCAGGATAGTCACCGGTATCTTTTATTGACTCTTCTGCCTGTGAGATACTAAAGGAGGAAAAGATAGAGTCCACTTTATCCTGAAAGGTAGAGGCCAGGAGTTCACAAAATTCCAGGTCGCCATTAGGTTTGGCCAAAACTGGGGTAGTTAGTTTTAGAACTGTACTAAATAATTCTTTTGTGGAGGATTTTGCTTTATTAATCTGTTCCCCATAGAACAGTTTTTTAGCTTCCATGAGCAGTTTTTGTAGCTGAAAAGGCAGTCTCTGTAAATGTTTTTAGAGAGTGGCAAGTAGTCTTTTCTCCATATACGTTCAAGATGTTTACATTCTATTCTTTTGAGTTTAAGACTCTCATTGTGCCAAGGAGCAGAAGGTGTTGATCTCCTAGATGTACAGACTTTGATAGGGACCGCCTTATTACAGGCCGAGTCTAGCCACTTTGTATACAGCACAGCAGCTTTATCAGTGGAGGGAGGCCAGACATTCAGAGTAGACTCCAAGTCGTTTTCGAAGTTCTCGATGTTAATATTTTTCCAGGCCCTGATATTGACTTTGGGTAGAGATACACTAGCTGGCTTAGGAGGCTCCGTAATTGGAATCTCAAACATTATGGCTGCATGGTTCGACCGAGAGATAGGAAGTACCATGCAGATCTTGATGTGAGGATTATTGGAGAAGATACCATCCAGAGAGTGGCCGGCCTTGTGTGTGGGGACTGAGACTAATTGAATGAGGTCCCCCCCACCAAAAATCTCCTGAAGCTTGATATTATCTGCATCCTGCTCATCCTCCAAGTGAAAGTTAAAATCTCCTAAAATGGTAAAGGAATTTACACATAGTCCTTCTTCAAGGAACCGTCCCGCTGACTCTAAAAACGCACCCCTTGTACCGGGCAGACGATATAAAAGAGTAGCATGAAAAGTATCATGGGGAGAGATATTAACATCCACTGCCAATGCTTCACATGCCATGTTTAGTACTGGACAGAAGGAGGGTTTTAGGGAATTGTGATAGATTATTGCCAATCCTACCCCCTTCCTGCCCAGTCTATCTAGTGTGTAGCATAGGTAGCCTGGAGGCAGCACTTTAACCAGGTCAGGGCCAGACGTTTTGTCTGACCAAGATTCCGTAATAAAGGCCATTTTCATACAATGCTGCTCGATTAGTAATGCACATTCATCACTATGTTTGATGAGTGACCTGGCATTAAGAAGCAGAGCTTTAATGGGTGGCGTAACTTTCTTTCCACTAAACCTGGGTTTAATTCTATTCGCTTCTTCAACGGAAAGAAGAGGGAAATTATCAGCACACCTTGCACAAGGAGCCAGAGCTCCTTTTAAGAGTGTTTCAGGGTGTATTCTCGGAACAACACATGGTGCCTTTCTTAGGATTTAACCGAAGGAGAGCCTCTCTAGAGAGCCTTATTGAACCTGTAGTGGTAGAACCAGGGGGACATGCCCTAAGCCCGGACCGAGCGCGGACGGGCGCAGACGGGCTTGCCTTAGGCGCGCCCGCTGCGAGGTCGCGTCAGCGCGAAAGATATAGGCCACAGTACTGAACAACTAGACTGCTTTTACCGCGGAGCGAAAGGCAAGTCACGAGGTTGGAGCTCAAAAGGGTCAGCTGTCAATTGCAATGTGGGCGCGACTAAAGGCAAGTAATATATGGCAGCTAAGAATTCAGTATTTAATAAAACGATGTGCAAATCAGCAAATTAAAATTCATAGAAGAACAATGTGCAAATCAGCAGTTTCCCCACTCATAGGTTGTCCTACCTGTCAGGCATTCAAACACAGCTCTGACCAGGAAGGCAAGCCCTGGTCAAGCCAAATTGATTAGAGAGATACAAGAGAAAAGAGAGAGGTGAAAGGCTAGATACAGTGCATATTGGAAACATTAGTGGAGAATGGAGAGGGGGAAGGGGATTGTGGAGGGATACAGATGGGAATGTGCAGAGTGGAAGGTGGAAAATAGCGAGATACAGAGAAAGAAAAAGGGAGACAGAGTGAAAATGTAAAGCGAAGGATATTGCAATTTGAAAAGAATAAGAAAGAGCAGGGAAAAGTGAAGCGATACAGCAAACAGAGTGAAAAGAGACAATAGAGATACACAAAAAAGGAGAGATTGAACTGTGGGGAATGTAATCCTCAGTGGAGAATGGCGCACAACGGTGTAAGGAAAGCACAGATATGCAAGGTGGGGAGAAGAGAGAAAAGTGAAAGATAGCATATATATAGAAATAGGAAGAGATAAAGGGGCTGAAGACATTCAGAAAATAATTCAGGGGTAGGGGTGTACAGAGATGCAGGGGGGCAGGAGCAACCTCATCATTAGTGCAGTGGCACCAGAGACCAGAGAAGCATGAGGCCCATTGAACCCACATTCTGCAGTTATTTTTACTATCTCACCACTGGCATAGGGGGACTAATTTCTCGTCATGCTTATGGCCCATTCCATACTTGCTAGACCACACCCTGTTGCATCATGGCATCTCAGCGGCTTGGGCATCCGAGAACAGGTTCTCAGGATATGCCCCATAATTCCCACAACTGCAGGCTCTGAATTTCCCACTCCTGAGGCTGCCTTCCTTCATACTGTTGGGCTACTAGCTGCTGCTGCTTGATTCTACAGATCCAAAATGCTAATCACCTAACTGAGGGTTTACTTTTCAAAGCTGATCGACAGCTAGTTTGGTTCAGGTTTTCATTCCTGTTTCTTTCCCTTTTCCAACATGGATGTTCTTGCTTGATTCCTTTCTAGCTTTCCCAGTCCTTTGTGTTTCCTGTCGTTTGATGTTTGATGTAATTTCCGTTTCCAGTTCTTTTACTATATAAAGGCTTAAGTCAGATTGGAGGGTGTGTTTCAAAAAAGCTGTGTTCCTTCGCTTGTTTCCCCGCGCCCTCTATTTGATGATCCTGACTCCTCGCTCCTGAAGAATTCCACTATCTGATTCCAGCCTCCTGGTTTTCTTCAAACCTTTGAAGCTGCAGCAAGGAGGTGTTTTACACCATTAACATTTTCCTTCTGAGAGGATGCCAGCTCCTCGAGGGCACTTGCCTACCACATATTTAAATGTGTGGTGTCATTGTTGCTTTCTTGAATGGTCACCTGTTCATTGGAGAGCAGAAGACCAGTACAGAATTACAGGTACGTTCCAGACCTGAACAGGATGGCCTGGTGGTTTTTTTTGCCTTTCCACCTGGATAATTTTCTTCTAACAGATTGAGAGTGGAACATCGGATTGGTTTTTTGACCAGGGCATATTTGGCTTGGGCAACTTCCCTAGTTGTAATTCCTTCCTTTGTAAAGAAGAAAGGGGAATAAGATTTTACTCTCCCTCCCTAACGTTTTCAGCTTCTCTGGTGGGTTCATACCACGCTCGTTTGTATTGGATTTATTATTTTAAGTACATCTCAAGCAGTCTATCTCGGTGGCAGCCTTGTTAGTTTTGGTGCCTCTGGAATGTATATAGACTTGACTTGTGCCCAGAGACCCCGAATTACGGACAGGAAGAAGTCATGTCTGGATCATGTACAAACTACTGACAGATCTCCATTGACGTCAGACCTAGTGATCTCTACCAGGGTTTCTCTCTTAGGGGTAGATTTTCAAACATGTTGCATGGGTTAACATAAAAAAGTGACGCTAACCAGAACAAAATGTTTTTCTACCAATTTGCTTTTCAGCGCAAAACTTGTTTTATGTTGGAAAGTACCCTACAAGTAATGCAAAGCAGCTCGTAGCATCGCTTTGTGTTACTTTGCACCAAATGGGTGTTACATGGGTGTTCCCATGCAACCACCCATGCTTTCGATGCAAAACCCTATCTACAAATAATTGTAGACAGGGGTTAGCACCTAAAGTTAACACCATCTGAAAGGAGGCGTTAAGAGGAAAATGTTTTCATTTCTTTTCATTTCCTACTTTACATACGTGCTGCACTGTGCAGCACACATACAAAATGGGGAAAGTGATTGAACTTGTCTAGGCATAATATTTTGTCTAGGAAGGGTACCCTGCTTGTCCAAAACGTATGCTAGACTCAGGCATGCACCTTAGCGCTATCGTGCTAAGGTGTGTGCCTGAAGCCTGGCAGTTGAAATCAGTGCTGGCGCTAGGGAGAGGGGAGAAGACATCCTTATATCTGTAGATATGGGACTCTCCTGCTTCCTCCCTGGCACGCAACGCAGCACAGCATTTTTAGCAGCTGCGCAGCATTGCGTGACTTTTTTGAAAATATTCCCATAGTTTATTCGGGCAATCATAGAAAGAGGGTTGCTTTTGACCTAATCACATCTTCAAACTATGCCACTGTGTAAGGGAAGCCCAATAGGGTGGCAGTGGTGAATTGCTTGGACACCCTGTTGGGAGAAGTGTCTTGAAATTGTGTGTACACTGTTCTGAGATTGTGGACTGATTCTCGAGGCCAGAGGCTTCAGTCTTACAGATTTATACCCCTTCCACCTAATATGACCTACTGTTAAATACCTGAGTTCAATGATTTGCACTGATTGCAATGTAACGTCAATACTGACACTGTGCTCTACTGCGAGTTATGTTTTTGCCTATTGTTGTTACATAAGTACAAAATTATAAAGTAAAAAAAAAAGAAAAGAAAGCTCTGCCATTGTGCTTGGGACACACTCGCTGGAACTGTACAATTCTTATGTCAATTGGGAGATCAGGGTCATCTTTCTTTCCTCCCAATTTTGTAGAGACTATCGTTATTCGGACAGGAGTTATTGGGCCCCACTAGTACAAGAAGTTTCTGAAGACCAGCCTCATTCCGCTATAGCCCAGACTTTGTCCATTCATATAGCTTATCATGAGTTTATTGATGTCTTTCAGACGCCTACTTCTGTGTCACTAGCTCCACACAGGGAATCAGATTGTGCCATCCCAACAGTACCTGATGCCAAATTTCCATGTGACTGAATGTGGTCTCTTTTCCAGCACCAGAAGCAGATTCTGAGCGAATATTCAGATGTAAACCTTCAGAATGGGTTTATTGTCAGGGCAAGATCCTCACTGGAGCTCCTCTGTTCTTCATTCCAAATAAATCCAAAAAGTTAAGACATCGCATCAACTATCGCAGATTGAGTAAGGTCACCGGTAAGGAGCTTTACCCCCTTCCACTCATCAAGGACATCCTTGAGTGAATTCAGGGTGCTAATTATTTCACAAAGTCAGACCTCCATGGATAAAGAAAGGTGATGAGTGGACAACAGTCTTTCGGACTCACTTTAGCACTATGGATATTGGATCATGTCCTTTGGCCTTACCAATGTTCCAGCAGTTTTACAGAGATTTATTAATAATATATTATCTGACCTGGTGAACCAGTGTTTTGTGGTGTACCTGGGCAACATCCTGATCTTTACTGCTTTCCTTCCTGAATATTAAATTCATTTTCATTCCATTCTTCTATGCCTCAGGAAAAACCAACTATCCTGTAAAGAGGTGAAGTGTGAGATCAAAAGAACTGAAGTTAAGTATTTGGGGTATTGCCACTCTGAGAGTGGATTATGTATGGAAATTCTTACCATCTCTGCCATCTTAAACTGACCAACTCCTAGGTCAATCAAGTCTCTTAAAACTGACTTACATTTATAGACAGATCATAAAGAACTTTTCTGACATGAATAGCAATAAATCCACCAGTTTAAAGAAGGAGAACCCAACTAAAGGTTTTTCTTGGACTCTTAAGCCCCTGGAGACCTTTGACAATCTGAAGCAGGCTTTCACCCAAGTTCTTATTTGCAGACACCTCAAACAATCCAGGAAGTATATTGTTTTAGGGGCAGCACTATTTCAGCTGCAGATGGAGGGCGACCTGAAGCATCCCCTTTTCTATCTCTCTCATGTTCTGAATTCATGTGAGCAACGGTATTCTCAGTATAACAAAAGCTCTTGGTCTTCAAGCATGCTTGTATGGAGTGGCAACATATTTTAATGGGAGCAAAATAAACTTTAGAGGCTTGGAACAACCATTGAACTCTCCAGTTTCTACAGAGAATCCAATGTAGAAATAGAAGAAAAGCTTGCCAGGCCTATTTCTTTTCCCAGCATGATTTCTCTGTAACTCTCATCCCTCCTGGCACAGAGAACATTTTTGCCAATGCCTTGTCTAAAGAGGACAAAATGGTTGAGGGTTTTGCGACTCCTATTTTTTTGCTTCCTGACAAATTTGTCTGTCTGTCATGATCCCTTTTATAGTGTGTTTGGGAAATCTCTCCAGAAGACCTTGATGCTCTGTAGAGTCAAGAATAGTTGACCTACAAGCAGAATGTATACTTTTCCAGCAGGCCTTGGTTCTGGAAATGTTTCACAACACTGCAGTAGAGGGTCATTGCAGGGTTAAGTCAACCTTACAGCTAGTCTCATAATACGTTTGGTGGCCTACTGTTTGCAAGGATGTAGACCTTTATGTTAAATCCTGTTTTGTTTGTGTACAATCAAAGGCAGTCCATAGACTTTCTCCAGCATTTGCCTTTCCCTCCTCATCTAAGGCATACAACTTCCAGCAACTTTATTGTGGACTTACCCCTGTTGACGGGAAACTGAGTGATTGTGGTCACAGTAGAGCTATTTTCTAAAATGGCTTACTTTTCTTGGTTCCGTAGGCTTTTATCTGCTAGCATGATGGCAAGGAAATATCTGGCTGATATATCTGCCTACATGGGACCCCTGACACTATAATCTCAGACTGGGGCTCTCGGTACATTTCTAGGTTATGGCCCTCAATTTGCTCTGCCCTGGGTATCTATCAATCTCTGTCTTCAGGCTACTATTCACAATCTAATGGACAGACTGAGAGGATCAACCAGTGTCTTGAACAGTACCTAAGGTGTTGCTGCATTGCCTCTCAAAACAACTGGCCAGAATTCTTATCCTTAGCCAAGTTCTAGTATAACAATTCTGTTTACTCTGTTACCAAAGTTTCTTCATTGTATTGTATACAGGAATTCCAACCTCATTTCTTTCTATCTTTTCCATTGTCCACCCCTTTTGTACATGCTGCTGATTTCCTATAAAGAAAGGTTGTTGTCCAGGATTTAAAAGATTCTAAAACTGTTTTGCAGGCTAGAATCAATTGATTAAGAAGACCAGTCCCAAACTTTAAGGTGGGAGAGAAGGTTTGGCTGTCTTCCTGGTTCTGGCACACTCAAAAATTGCATGTCCGGTTACGTCCTTGATTTTGTGGGTGCCTATATTATAACCAAATAAATGAATCCTGTTGCCTTTAAGTTCCATCTTCCTAAACTTTTGGACGATTCACCCTACTTTTCATGTCTCCCAGATGAAACCTTATGTGCCTGATCATTTCCATCAGACTTCTCCTCCTGGTAGTATTATGGAAGAATTCAAAGCAGAGTTAGTAAGCCATGAATTTTCAGAGGCCTCTTACAGTTTTTTGTTCGCTGGAAGAGCTATCCTGGTAGTGAGCTATCTTGGCTTCCTGCTTCTTCAGTCCATATCCCTAGATTGGTTAGTCAATGTATTCCAGCTTTTCCTGACAAGCCAGGGGCCTTGGGAGGGGGGTATACTGTTGCAACTGAGGTATCTTGGCCGCCTTGGCACCTGGGTGTCCAAGATCCTCTGTACCTCGCGTGGTACTGCAGTTCCTGGGTCTCAAGAAATGACACAGCTGCACTTGCCTGGCCTGCCATCCCTCATGCTCCTGGGCTCCTAGCTGCTGCTACTTGCTCTTCCTGCTTTAAAATGCAAATCACCTGCCTGATGGTTTGCAGCTGCCTTTTAAAGCTGCTCCCCAGCTAATTTGGTTCAGGCTTTTATTTCTGTTCCTTTCCCTTCCCCATCCTGGCGGTTTGTCCTTGGTTCCTTTCTGGTTTTCCCAATCTTTTGTGTTTCCTGTTGTATGATGTTTGATGTAATTTCCTTTTCCTGCTTTTTTACTATATAAAGGCATCAATCGAGTCGGAGGGCACTTTGCAAACAAAGCTGTGTTCTTTGGTTTGTTTCTTCATTGCCTCCACGTGTCAATCCTGACTCCACACTCCTGAAAAATTCCAACGGATCCCGGACAGCTAGTTTTTTTAACCCTCTGAAGTCTTTTTCCAGCAAGGAGGCTTTTGCACCATTGGGTTGTCTTCTGAGAAGGAGTCTGCTTGTCGACGACACTTGCCTGCCACATATTTCAGTGTGTTGTGCCATTATGGCTTTGGGAAACAGTCACATGTACATTGGGCCGCGGAAGACCCTGACCTGATTATGGGTAAGCATCCAGACCTTCACGATATCTAAAATACCATGGCTATAATTGGGAAGCCAAGGGATTTCTTTTAAGAGAAAAATTGTTCCTTGAGCCATTACATATCCTCAGTACGAGCAAAAGTCCTTGGGGAAAAAAAGGACTATGAGAATTCAGTCTGAGCATGAGATAATGCCCCAGACTGACTCCATTAGATTAAAAAAAGGTTGTAACCTGAACCTAAAAGAAGTAAACCAATTGTTATTCCACATTCATATGTGTCTATGGATTGCTTGGGCTATCTACATTCCCAGTCCGTAGTGAACATTTACACTGATTGGTACTTTGTGTTTCTAGCCCCTTTTTGCCTTCATAGCTCTGGTTTCCGGAATCCTATTTTAATCAGTTAGTTTCATTCGTCTTTTTACATATTTCTTGAGTTTTCAGATTTGTTTGGGCTTATTATGTTCTTTTCTAGGCTTTACTGTCTTCTAGTACTGCTTGAACATATCACACCTTTGATTGGGGAAAAGCCTAAGGACTGTGCATCCTTAGGATGTTGAGCTGTTTTCTTCCTGAATTATATTGTAACTTAGCAAGATAATTCTGTATTAATTTAGTGGGATCCCCCCTCAAGAACTAATAACTCACGTTCTCACACACAACTATACCTATGTCCAAAGAGGCTACAGATATCTAACTAGGTGTGCTCCCACAAAAGGAAGGGTACAGAGAAATAGTTGAGAGAGCCCTCTGCTCATTCAGTTGTCATCCACGTTATTAGGAAATCCAAACTCATTCATGATTAACATTTCTTGCAAGGGTTCTATGCAAATATTTAATAGATGGGCAGCTAAGCCTACATACCAATTAGTTAGGCTGAAATTAAACCCAGACTTTGTCTTATCAGAGACCACCACTACTGTTTTTAACCTTTACAATAAGAATGTGTGGTTGATAGGATTAAAGGCAGTCATCTGGTGGAGCATCACCTATGTTAGGCTGTAAGATAATATGTTCTCTACAATCTACCAACGCTTTATCTGGTCATCAATCTCACCTACGTCACAACTTGAAATCACCTATATAATGCTAATTTTTCTAAATGGATTCCCAAAATACATGCAACAACTGTTCCATAGCCTAAGCTCCAAATGGATCTTTGATAGTTAGTGTGCAGTGGTCCATATGAAGAGGGTGGTGATAGATTTTTCAAAAGGTTTCAGTGATAGGAGGCATATTTTATACCTAATAAAGCATTCTCAATACCTTGTAATTAATGGTGCAAATACAATGCAATTGTTAATGATTATTTTGGACAATTTTATAACTGTATGCATGATGGTTGCCAGTTTATGTGAATGGGCTGGTGTTGGGTTAAGTGTATTTCTCCTTGTTTTTCCTCTTTCTATGTGTGCATTCTACAGCACAGATAGAAAGAGGAAAATGCCTCTCAGGATTGTTTTTGTGCCGAAAGTTGTCCCTTCCTGCTAAAAAACAATCCTGCCTACAACGTAGGCACCCTTGGAACATGAAGCAAGGGTGCCTGCATTGGCGCTAGGCAGCCAAAAGTGCACCAGCACTAGGAAAGGACATGAATGCACCATAAACCATTTAATATGGTGTAATCCTGTCCTTTCCCTTTCACGCAGCACAGCGAGGTGGCTTGCTGGGTTGCGTGAAAGATTGATGAATCTACCCCATATGTCTGAATGTTTATTTTGGAAATCTACTATAAAGGCAGTAGATATTGCATATTGATAGTAAAAAGAATATGTTGAAGTCAATAGGAATTTAATGGTGTATTGTTATTGCTCTGAATTAAAGCCTAAAGATAGATTTTTGCAAAATGGACTCTCATAGACTACCTTAGTAGGAACGGATGTTGGTGTTGGTAACTCCCTCTTACAACTATGAATACAGAAGATCTGCAGTGTGTGAATTCTTGTTAAGCTGTCTTAGGAGAGATACTATTTTGCTTTTCTAATTGTAATTTTGCATACATTTGCAATTTTATGACTGTATGCCTGATGGTTTCCTTGTAGGAAAGCTTACGCTCAGGACAGTAGGCCTGAGCTGGTTATGGTGATAAACCAATTATAACAGATATGGGCTTGATTAGTATACAGGGAAATGTTATGCCTGATGCCTTAGGTCTGGCCTATTTATTATGAAAAGTTATTACAAAACCACATGGTAAAGCCAGTACGCACAAACAGTGGATTGTTGTCACATTATGTTATGTTACAGGCGATAAGGTATTTAGCTACATGTAACCTCACAGATTACCATCGTAGAAAGGGCTATGGTGTTGGACACCTACTCTGACAAAGCCTGGGAGTAGAATTTCACTATGATGATTCTTGTTTGGCCCTCTTGAGAGGGAGTCTTGATTGGGAGGGTATTCTCTGCATCATGTGAAACCCAAAATGTGGCATTCTCTGCCTCTTGCACTAAGTCTTCAGGATAACCAGTAATTCTTTAAAATGTCTTGAGGTCTCTCAAGACCTCTGTTCTATCCTTCTCTGCCTTGTTCCCCACTTTGGACAATTTTACCTGCAAGTTTCTGTATTTAGCATCAGATACTCCTCCCCATGGAGGAATACTATATTAGTGCAGTTGGCGCTGTGAGCAGCATCCCGGGAAATGGTGTTTGCGAGGCTCAGGCTAACAATCACTGCTCGCCCAAGCTTGCATTCTCCTTCCACCGCTTCAAAGGGGCTATCCAGTTCTGTCAATCCACCCAAGAGCAGTCACAGATCAGGCCTGATGAGGGCCTGAAGTCTGCATGTTGGTGAAGCTTCTTTCCCTGAACAGCAGGGTGATACTAGGCTATTCATGAGGTGAACCAGTGGCTGTGGTTTTAGGGTGGCCCATCTTATTCTTTATTTCTGCTAAATTAATTCCA
This sequence comes from Triturus cristatus, assembly GCF_964204655.1. Lineage (NCBI taxonomy): Eukaryota > Metazoa > Chordata > Amphibia > Caudata > Salamandridae > Triturus > Triturus cristatus. Next base: position 888,235,126 of record NC_140583.1, read on the forward strand.
TTATCATTCTCTTTATATAACAAGTTCATTGACCCTCATATTACAGTTTACACAAAATGTTGTATGAACACTTTAAGATTTCATCCCAGCTAGGACTTTTACCCCATAGCAAAGGGTTGTAATCATCTTCAATCAACATGTGTTGATTGGGCCTAGATGGTTTTCTACATGGCTCAATGGTGCCTTCAGGAGGAATATGTGAAACTAAGTATACTGTCAATGACTGTTTCAATAAATCTATAGATGATTATGTGCACCAAACAGCCATGTTTCTGGTGATGATCCAGATTTGAGACCCTTTAGAAAGAACAATTGGACCATTCTGTGGATTGGGAAAAATCCTTTTTCAATACAGATTAGGGTGATCTGATGGCAACTCTTCTGAAAATTAAGATATGGAACACAAAAATTGGCAGACTGACAAACATTTATGTATGACAGTGCTGGGCGTAAATAGGATGTTTGTCTTATGGGCGATGACAACTCCACAATTTTTATGGAAATATGCCAATCCATCCCAATCGGGTTGGACCGCAAATTTAAGGGGTTAAAATTATTTGAGTTGGGTGGCTCTTTGGACAGTTATTAGAGCATACTTTCAAAACATTAGAAAAAAAAAATCTACATGTGGCATGTATGCTCTCCTGATATTTGAGGGGGAACGTACGAAATGGGATGCATGTCTGTCCAAGGTCACAGTCAAAGCTTCCAGCTGTTTCAAAGTGCAAGGATAGGAGGACAGTGTCAGTATCAGCAAAGATTCGTTACCTTCTTGTCATCAAGATTTAAAAGGTAGGAGGATTTAACAAGCCCTTCACCACTGACGATGAATACCCTCAGATGCAGTTTCAGGATATAATTCTATGGGACACTTGAACAGCTACGGGCTTAAAAGAATGAGCCCAATAGAATTATCCCTAGAGGAACAAGCACTGGAAGTCACCTAGTTGGCAGACAAAGGCACGATCCAGAGATCTCTTCAGCATCTCTCAAGTCTCCTTACCAAAACCTTTTTGGACAGAACAAGAAAAAGGAAGTAAGACCAATAAATATTGCACAAGACTTCAATATGTGAATGACATGAAGGCATTTTAAAATGAAAGGAGTTTGCCTTTTAAGGTTAATATTGCAAAACTGCGACTGGGTGGCAAGAGTTGGATCAAAGTGATGCCTACATGATATTGCCCATCTTCAAACCCTTTGAATATTTATTCAAATTCTCTGGAAGGAATGGATTTGGCAGTTCGAGGTCCTCCCATTCAGCCTCAAGTATACACCCTGGTGCTTCACTGGTAGTGACATTCCTATGAATTAAGGACCTAAGTTTACATACTTAGGTGCATGACATGCTTTTCATGGGCTAAGAATAAAATCTCTTATGCTACAAGGTCAAGTTGACAGTAGAGCTTTAACAGAGTCTGGGGTCATGATCAGAAAAGCAAAGCATTACTGTCTTCCATTGGAACAATGGAATTTTGGGAGTCTTCCGTAGATTCAATAGCAGTAATCCTTCAGTAACCAACCTTCTCAGAGCTGTGGAGAATGTTGCTAGCAAGGATTATTACTTAGATTTGAGTGAGTCAAGGCTGAACCCAGGAGTATTTGCAGTGATGATGGACAGGCAGGCCAAGACTGCCTGTATCGGACACCCGTCGTTTTTCCTTGGGCTAGTTTGATAGTGGCCAATTATACTGTGGGTGGAGGCTGGTTATGTTGCTGGTGGTGGGGCCGTATTTCTTGCCTTACATTAGGACACATTCATTTTTGCAGAGACTCAATCTAAGTTCCCCAGATTCGAGGTCGACCGCCCTAGCCGTTAGACCAACTCATCTCCACTCCTCTCGGTAAGCATACCGTTTAGACCACGCTCATTTCAAAATAATTAGTTTCTGCATTTGGTTGGTTCCTTCCTCCTGCAGGGACGCCTTGAGCAGTGCTGACCTTCAGGAAGTGCTTTCCTCAGAGAGTCCAGTACGTATATAATAAAAACTCTTCAAGATTCAAAACTGTGTATTTCTTTATTATGTAAATGTTTTAATGCATTTCGGATTATTATGTTAAATTATACCATTGCATTGAGTGACAATAGTTAGGAGTGAACTAAAAAAACATTCACGCCCTTTCACCAATGTCCCCTGAAGATACTATTAGTGAACCTAGAGAAAACTCAGTTGTGTTTTGTCTTCTTTACGAGGCCTAGGGTATAAATTAAGTAGCAATATAGTTTTTTGCTTTTGTGCACCACACACCCTGTATTTCAAGGTGATTTTATTTGATAATGAAGGAAAAGGAAGGACTGGGTAAAATGTATTTGCCTAGGATCACACAATGTGATTAAGAAGAAGCCGAGATTGATGCAAGGTTTCCTGGTGAACATTGTGAAATTTTGACACTACATTGTAATCTATTTCTTTTACCTGTTTTAGACCAAATAATAATGCTATATGTTTAATTATTTGTGGCACTAAACCAGCACTCTGTGTTAAATACATCCAGACTATGCATGTTTCACAAGTATTGTTAGTGATAGTGTTTGGGGAGGGTAGTGTTTTAATGCAGAAGCTAAAATGAAAACCAGAGAATCTCACCCTTGGTCAGTGCAGTGAGACCTTTTGCTCAAAGTGGCTAAAAGTCTTTATTTATTGTCATCCATGATTACATTAATTCATCCTCCAACTCCTCAGCCATCCAGGTATTTATGTTTTTATTCTTTGAGCCATATCTCTAATCCATCTATCCATCCACATACAAGGTTCTATAATGAAAAATGTGTTGTAAACACCATATTTGAAATTTCTTTCAAAACCGTACTGGGGGGAGACTCCTCCTCTGACCCTCCAAGTCACCATTGCAATGGTCAAGCTCACTCGCTACGTAAAATATGAGGTCTGGCCTGATAATATTTGCCAGGCTGTTTTTGGATTCCAGTTTGAGACTGTGGACAAGAGGGACCTTTGTGTGCAAAATATGGTTGCATCAAGGCTGAATACACAGCTTCCAGTCTCCATGAGCATGAGGCTGGATCCTGAGGTAAAGGCTATGGATGCCTTTCTATAGAATTAGAGTGCACAACTCCTCTATGCCTTTCCCACTTCCTTAGGATTTCAAGAGTGAAATCTGAGGCCAGGTGCCAGAGGACATACCTAATCTTGGCAACACCAGATTTAGTGTGCAATTGCGGATTCCAGTTCTTCTGGAACTTTCTTGGGATTTTTCAATCCCTCATACTCACTTTCAGCAACTACTGACTAGTCAAACGTTGTCCAGTTTATGAAGACTCCTAGAAAGGAATAGAGATAATTGCTAGCCAAGCCATATTGATGTGTCTTAAAATGTGTGAGACTGTTTCTGATGTGTTGTTACTGGATATAAATGAAACAGTGTTTACTCTGGAGAGAGCAATGTTAACACATTGGATCTAGTTAGCACCGATTTGGTGTCGTACATGTGTTGTCCGGTGCCTAGGCTCCAGGACCAACTAACTTTGAACTGGTCCTCCGACCAGTCTATGACTTTCACAGTCTCAACTGTCTTGCCTTGAGGTGCTGCCACACTGCGCTTTCTGTACTCGTTGTTGTGTGTGCCCTCTTTGTTGCTCTGTCCAGTCCTTTTGTCTTGACTTTTGTGCCTGTTTTTTGTGCATTGGTCTTTTGTTCTCGTTTTTCCTCTGTACCTGTTTTGTCTTTTGTGCTTTGGTCTTTTGTTCTCGTTTGTTTTCTGGTCCAGTTTTTGCGATTTTGTGCCTGTTTGGCTCTGCCCAGTCTATTGTGCCTGTAATTGTGCCCCCCCACCTCTCCCCTCGCTTCTGGGACTCGGCCCTCCTTCCCAGTCCCACGCTCTTCCTGCCTCCCTCCTCTCCCTCTCCTTACTTGCTTCTCCCACGTATATTCTCCTGCTGCTTTTCTGTCTCTCCCTAGCCCTACACTCTTCCCATCCTAGGACAAACTTAACTGTGGCTGCTCCACTAAAGGCAAGTCTGTCTGCGTCTGAATCGTGCCCAGCACTATAGACCCTGGTCTAACGGACATCCACCACTACTCTTCAGCTAGCCTGCTGGCGTTTAACACCAAACATCGGCACGACCACTGCATCCATGCCGTATTGCATAGGGCAATAGAACCTTTCTCATGTGCTCACTGCAGCATCTCCTGCAGCATTCCTCATGCTAATCTCTGCACACACCTCACTCCACATCGCCTGCATGCTCCTTTAGATCGGATCCCTTTCCAAGCACACCACCGAGTTCTGGGACCTCATCCACATTCACTCTCCAGACATCCTCTTCCTTACTGAGACCTGGCTCAGACCATCTTCCACCCCTGAAATCGCAATGGCTATACCCCTGGCTACAAGATAATTTGCAGCAACAGGCCCCACAAACCTGTAGGAGGCCTCACAATCATCCACAAGGACACCACCACCTGCATCACCTCTTTAGATGAACCAATCATGCTAATGGAACACCTGCACTTCCAACTGCAGCTTAGACACTGCCTAACAATCTCAGGCAACCTCACATTCTGACCACCAGGCCCAAGCACTACCTTCAGCAAGCTCCTAACTCACTTCTTCACCCCCATCGCCATCAGATCCAACAACTTCCTTCTACTCAGCGACCTCAACATCCATCCCAATGATCCTACAGACCACAAGGCCACCGGCCTCCTTGAAAGCCGTTGCAACGTTAGACACATGCAGCTTGTACTAGGCCCAACTCACATCACCGGAAACATGCTCGAACCAATCTTTACAGCCAGCAACAAGATCACCTTCAGCATGGACAGACCACTCCATCATACACTTCTACATCAGCGGACCCCGCCCCAACAAACTTAAACCAACGATCAACCTCCATTCTAAATGGAACAACACAACCGAAGCAGACTGGACCCATTGCCTCAGATCCAACCAAACGACCCTCACAGGCAACCTACAGAACGATCTATCTACCTTCAACAGTTGGATCTCACACTGTGCCAACTACTTGGCCCGTATGAAGATGACCAGACACATAAGAACTCACGCTCAAGTAAGCTGGTACACGGGGGAGTTAAGAGACTCCAAACGCTACTGTAAGCAGCTGGAAAAAGATGGAAGACCAGCCAAGGCAGCACCTCCAGAGACAACTTCAAATCTGCACTCAGAAGGTACCACGTATAGAACAAAGAAGCCTTGGAAGAGGCCCTTGTGATCAGACTTACATCCTTCACCAATTCCAGTAAAGAACTCTTCAACATCATCAAAGAATTCACCAATTCAACAGCTGCCACCAACGCCATCATCCCCTCAAAGTCCTACTGCAACAACCTTTCAGACTTTATCCACACCAAAATTCTCAAGATCCAACCCAACTTTGCACCTCAACCCACCATTCTGGACATCATCAACAACCCCCCCACCAACATACGGAGCACCCACCTCCTAAGGAGCTGGCGCCCCCTTACCACAGATAACACCACCAGAATCATGTACATTCTGGGAAGCACACTGATTAGCGCCTACCTCACCACCATCTTCAACTCATCCATCCTTAGAGAAAACTTCAAGGACAGCTGGAAGCACATGGAGGTCACTGCCCTGCTGAAAAACTCTTACCAAACCCGAATGACCTCAGCAACTACAGTTCCATCTCGCTCATATTCTTCCTGGCCAAAGTACTGGAGAAAGAGATCAACTACCAGCTCTCATCCAATCTTGAACAGCACCACCTACTAGACTCCATGAGTTAGGGTTTTGCAGCAACCACAGGATGGCAACTGACCCCCTGGCAGCAACAGTCCACATCTGATCAATCATGGACAGAGAAAAACTCCTGCACTTATCCTGCTTAACCCCTTGGGGAATTCAACACCATCTCCCATGGCACCGTCATTGCCAGACTTCAGGAATCCGAGGATCCACTCTAAGTGTGATCACCTCCTATCTCTTCAACAGGACATGAGACAGACTGTTTACTTTCCTCTCCTAACAAAAGAAGCTTGTCTGCAGTGTCCCCCATGGCTCCTCCCTCAGTCCAACCCTGTTCAATGTTTACATTGCACCTCTTGCCTGCATCATACAAACCCACGTCATCAACATTGTCTCCTACGCCGATGATATGCAGCCCATTCTATCTCTCCCCGAAACAACACCAACAGAAAAAATTCACTGCCTGAGTGTCTGACATGGCCAACTGGATGTGAAAGAACTGCCTCAAACTCAACATGGACAAAATGGAGATCTTGATCTTTGGAAATAAGAACTCCCCCTGGGACTCCTCCTGGTGGCCACCAGACCTGGGTCCCACATCCCCAATCACTCAAAACCTTGATGACAAGCTCTCGATGAACAAACAGGTCAAAGCCGTTATCACATTCTGCTACCACATCGACAGAATGCTTCACAAAATCTTCAAATGGCTCCCCATGCACACAAGATGCACAGTCACCCAGGCCCTCGTCACCAGCAGACTTGACTACGGCAATACACTCTACATTGGCACCCCAACCAACTAATGCAAAGACTCCAAACAATCCGGAAAACCTCCACCAGACACATACTAAAAGTCTCCAGAAGGGCTCACATCACTCCCTACTTCACGAAGGAATACAAGCTACCCCTCTAGAAAAGCTGCAAATTCAAGCTGTCATCCATGTCTGCAAAGCTCTCCATAACACAGGACAAGCCTACCTTAATGACCAACTCCGAATCCACCTATCGCACAGACAGCTATACTCCACCTCTCTCTCTCTCGCACTGATCTCCTGCATCGGAATAAGCAAGACAGGAGGACGCGCTTTCTCGTTCATCGCAACAAAAATCTGTAACGATCTCCTGCAACACATCAGGATCGTCGCTCCACTCCTCAACTTCTGTAAGAAGATGAAGGCTCGGCTGTTGAACTAGGAGCACAGCCGGACCAACACTCCTGCTCTAGAGCCTGGATATACTCACGGGTGATAAGCTGCACCATAAACATCTACACAACATAACATAACATGCAAAACTTTACACAGTACTAAATATCAATGCTTGAGAGGAAAAAACGAGAAAGTTGTGGCGATAGGGGGCACATCAGAGGCTGATTTCTTTTAGGAAGCGTTTTTGTCCAGAGTCCTACCTATGTTGGCCCTGTAAGTCCATTCGCCCATGCAGCAGGCAGTTCTGGATACTTATTGCTTTGCAGCTCATTCTTTTATGACGGCAATGGCTTCCAAAGTGTTAATTTTGGGCAGCATACTAGAGAATTTTATGAAAGCCACTGATAGTGTGGTGAAGACCATATTTCAAAACGGTTTATTCAAACTGGCTATGAACATCAGCTTATTTGTGGTTAGCAATATTTAAAGAAGCATATTCCTGTCCTAATGGAAAGTTGCAATTCTATAAAGGACATAGTGGCAAGGGTTATCGCCCAGAATATATTTTTAGTGGCTTACACCAAGCAGTGGGCTTTCATTTCGCATGTTGTTCCAGCTGATTAATTGATCATGTGCTAAGATAGGGAGCAGGTGTGTAGAGGAAAGGTAGCAGGAATGTATTTAAAAAAAAAACATGTCTATTAAAAAGTCCTCTGTTCTCAGGTTTGACATTGGTTATATCAGGCTTTTAATCTAGTTTTATCATCAAAACAATCCATTAATTGGCTGCTTTGTTGTCACCTACAGTTAGAAATGCTGATCAACTTCATAATACTGCAGGACTGGCTGCATACCTGGAAGTTAAATGTCCCTTGTGGTGGGGGACATCAACATCTCGTTGGACTGTACCTCTGCCCCACAAGCTACTACCCTTTCCACTGCTATGATAGGAATGGGCTTTGTACCGAGACAAAATCTCTCTGGGTTCAAATGATAGCAAGCTTAACATAAAGGGTTGTGTAGGGAAATTCTTCAATTATGTAGATCATCTACCAAAGCTTTACTGGAGATTTTAATTACTAAACAGAAATACAGAATTCAGACACATGTTCCCCTTCGAGACCTACATACAGCACTGAATATATTGCACACTCAAAGCCTGTAAAAACACAATCATCTTATTGGGCTCCACATATGTCCAACACCATTGTATGAATTATATTGTTTCTAACTATACAAACAACTGTCTGTGGCTGAGAGAAATTTCATCTATATGCACAGTTTCTTTTTAGGTGGACTGAAAACCAAATTGGTGTGATTAAGTAATAAAATAGGATCAAGAAGAAAAGATGTAAGACATTGAGCAAAGCATTCTTATGTAGTTTCATCAAATTATGTTAGATATAAAATAGCACTGCATTGCTTCGTTTTCCACTCAACTGCATGAAAATAATTTTTTTTAAAACATCGGGAAGAGATGCAGATTCATTTGCAATGATAAAAATGCACGAAAAGTGCACCACCAGTGCTTATTGTGTGGATAAATAAGGGATTCTTATAGACCCTGCAAACTACAAATAATAAGCAAAGAGGGAGGAAACACATATAGTAACATTTTTGGGAAAACGTGCCACTAGTGGTGACTTAAAAAGAGAAGGGTGGATAGGAAGACACATGAAGGGATATAGAGCAGCCATTTAAAATGTTTTCCAGTTTATGTAGGCAAATTAAATGCCCCATTTGTTCACTAAATCTTTCTGTCTTTCTGTTCCTAATTGTAGCAAAGTTATGTATATGCAATTTCAGTAAAGTTGTGGACACCTGGGTAATGCTTGCAATACAATTCGAGTCTATGCACACAGACCAAAATTTGCACAGATCAATACTGTATTTTGTTACTCTTTGATAGTAGCTTTTGCAATGATGTATGGCGTATATTTTAACTCATTCTCCTTGTGTAGGCTTTTTGACAATAGCCCATCCATAAAAGACTGGTGAACGTACTAATACCTCATTTATCAAAGATTTTGTAATATGTGACTAACTGTGCCATCATTAACTGCTGGACATTATATTATTGCCACCTTTCTTAGAGAAAAATACCAGCCATTTATATATGTTTGGCGATTCTAAAAAAGCAAGGACATTGTTTTTATGTGTTAAATTATTTTTATTGATGGAATACAAAAGGAAAGATAAAACACAACGATTGTCAACAGTCAAATACATTGTCAATATTAGATCATACAGATTAAAATCAACCAATGAGAATATTTTTCAAATTGAGAAAATAGCAGTATATGACAATAAATATAGAGCAAGAAAGATAAAGGAAGAAAAGAAAGAAAGAAATGATGGTTAAGATATAGGTGAGTAAGAAGAGAGATGTGTAGTAAAAGGGAGCCAGAGTAGATGAAATTTGATTTTCTGAGATAACGAGATAGTAGAAATAGCAGCTATTCTATGTTCATCACAAATAAAGTTCCACCAAGTTAAAATAGACAATAAAGTATCACCATAAATGCAATAAAAAGATCCAACAACAAAGGTTTGGGAGAGAAACAGTCAAAATCTGATGAAGTAGTTCCAAGAAAAACATTTTGAGTTGATAATTGAATATTAAATTTTTTTGAAAGTTTAGACACTTTGACAAAAACTGTTTCCCAAAAGGTAAACACATTGGGACAATAGTATAGCAAAGGAATTAAAGTTCCTGCGGAAGAAAAACAAGACCAACATAGCAAGGAGGAGTTGGAGGAAAATTTAGAAATACATTCAGGAGTAACAAGGGCTCTGTTATAAATAAAAAATAAGGATTCCGTAATATGAGCAGCTTTAGATGTTTTAAAAAGTTTAGGCCATAATTTATCCCAAGTAGGAGAAGGGCATGATAGAGATAAATCAGCATCCCCCGACAATTCAACAGGAGTTTTAGGTCTAATAGGAGTATACAATAACGACTAAGGGCCTGAATACGATGTCGGTCAGAAATTCTCCGACTTCCAGTCGAATACCCCGAGACCGTGTCGGAACCCATCCGCCCAACTCGGTCGGAAACAATTCTGACCGACCGATTACAATGCTTGCTGTTGGAAGGGGAATTCTGAATCGGTTCTGACCAGAATTCGGGGAATCCGAGTCGGTCGTAGCCGATTCAGACGGCTTAATGGACAGCGTTTCCGACCAACCGGTTACGATGTCGGATTCCAACAGCCTTTCTTACTCGGTCTGACAGACACGAAAAGGCTGTTAGAAACTGACTTTGGACGCTAGCAGGCCCCCCTTCATCCTGAGTCCTCCGGTTTGGGATCGAGGAGCTACCCAAGGGACCCCTCCCTGTAAAACCATGCACTGTGTGGCAGGCACCATGGGTTGCCTGCGACAGGGTGCAAGGTTTTCTGCAGACACCCTTTTTTCCCATAGGAGCCTGTGTTGTCCGTCGGAACACAGGCTCCCATTGTAGTCAATCGGAGTCCTTCGGGACGGTGTTCAGAAGCATCATAATCGGTTGGGCGGTACCGTCGACCGCGAGTCGGTCAGAACCGCGAGTCGGTCAGAACCGAATCTGACAAATACATCGTAATGAGGCCCTTAGTATATAAATAGGCAGCATTAGGTATAGAGTCATGAGAAATAGTATGTAGTGGTGTTTGAGGGGTACATAATACAACATCTGGAGGAAAATGAGTGGCTGTTAAAAAGGATTGAAGGGACGATGATATTAAATTATAGTCCTGTAAAAAGGAACTTGGTAACTTATACGCTGCTTGCAATTGGGAAAAGGGCACTGAAATGTGATACATTTGTTATACCAAATAGAGGAGGCAAGAAAACAGTGGTGCGAATCAAAACCTGAAGAAAATATTGTGTGTAGCAACTTTTGTGAGTATTTTAGTATAGGATTAGTTGATATGAAAGTACAGTTAGACATATAAACAACATCATCAAATGAAAAATCTTTCAAAACAGAACGCTCAAACATGATCCATGAAGTATGGGGACACACAAAAATCATGAGTTAAGGCAAAAAATTATCAAATGACAAATGCAGAGTGATAGAGCCTAAAGTCTGGGAATTGTACACTACCTTCATTCTTAGGATATTTGAGTTTAGCTAAAGCAATATGGGAATGTTTACTGTTCCAAAGAAATTTGGTTTGAAGTGAATTAGTTTGAGCGAAATAGGAAAGAGGTATCTTAAAAGGTAGCATAGACAATGTGTAAAGGACATGCGGTACAATCATCATCTCATTGGCATCCAGTCTACCCCACCATGACAGACGGAGAGGAGGCCATGATGAAAGTAATTTCTGCAATTTGAGTTTCAAAACATTAAAGGTATAACTGATTGTGTTAGTAATAGTAGAAGAGAACCGGATACCAAGACATTTTATTTTGTTGGGGCACCAAGTAAAATCAGTATTAGCAAACATATATTGATAACATGAAGTCTTTAATGGATGGTGATATTTCAGTTTTAGAAAAATGCAATTTATAACCAGAAACATTAGAGTACAAGTGAAGTTCATGCAAAAAAAGAGTTATGGAGGAAAGGAGATTGGACATATAAACCAAAATATCATCCACATAAGCTTACAGTTTGATTTCTGTGGAATTATATTAAAAACCTGATATAAGGTTATTACAACGAATGCGTTTAAAGAACGGTTCTAAGCAGAGAATAAATAGTACAGGCGATAGAGGACAGCCTTGATGCGTAGCTCTACGTAACTGAAAAAAAGGGTAGAAGTAACCATCAACAAAAACACTGGCAAAAGGAGCAGAGTAGAACAATATTATAAAGAAAATGAAGTTAGGTCCAAAACAATACGATCGAAGAGTGGTAAACATAAATTGCCAATTAATATGATCAAAAGCCTTTTCAGCGTCAAAATCATATTTTTTACCATAAGTATAATATATAATATCATTTTAACAAAACTAGACTGATCAGTTTTCACCAATAAGGGAACAATAGGGAGATGAGGAGGACTAAGGAGGGCATGAAAAAAAAGTATACATATCTTGGTCTAAGGGTTGGTGTTATCTGAGTAAAGACATTGATAATATTCTTAAAAAGTGGTAGAGATATCTGTATCAGAGGATGTACGTTTGGTGGTAAACTCATTTCGAATTGGACCAATGTTTTTACATTCAGAATTAATTTTCAAAGAATTTGCCATCATTTTACCTGCTTTGTTTTGGCCATCATGATATTTAGATTTAATTTTAAGGAGGATGTTACAAGCATCAACAGTAGCAAGTTTATTAAAAGCAGACTTGACTTTAATCAACTCATGTAAGGTAGAGGCTGGTTTAGAAGAAAATAAGGCTGCTCTAGTGTTTTGAGTTGGTGTAATAGTGCAACATATTTGGCATGAACAAGTTTTTTCTGTTTAGCTGAATAGGCTTTGGTGAAGGCACGGAAAGATGCCTTAAAAGCAGCCCATGTGTTAGGAACAGAAGTATCTACAGGGTTGTTAAAATTAAATAATTCACTAATAAAGGCAGTATCCACTGAAATGAAATGTATCATCAGATAGAAGGAAATTATTAAATTTCCAACGACCAGCTTTGGAGATATTTAGAGATAAATTAAAGGAAGAGAAAACAGGGGCAAGGTCGAAGGTGAAACTAGAACCATTCTCTGAGGATTAGTTGGAAGGTAGAAGGAATTTAATAAGCAAATGTGTGATGTACATTGAAGAAAAATTGAATTTCAGAGGTATCAGGGTTACATGTTTTCCAAACATCCAACAATGGATGAGTGGCAATAGCATATTAAAATGCTGTATGGAATTTGCCAGGATTAAATTTGCATTTGGACTTCCTATCATTGAAGGGATCTAGCCATTGATTGAAATCTCCTGCAACAATGATGTTAGGAGTATCAATAGATGTGAGAGTTATCTTAATATTGTTCGGGAAATCTAGATCTGGCTTGAAGGGACCATAAATATTAAATAAAGAAATTTGTCTATTGTGAATGGCAACCGTAACCAATACCCATCGTCCATCATTATCACATTGGGTTGATATAATTTGTGCATGTAATGATGTATGAAAAAGGATAGCAATACCTCATTTACAATTAATAGCAGGGGAATATACAATTTGGCCTACCCATTGCCGTTTTAATTTAGGCAATTCAACATCATTACAATGAGTTTCCTGCAAAAAAGTAACATGTGAAGCAAATGTAGACAATTGTGAAAGTACCTTGTCTTTTAACAGGATGACCAAGACCACCAACATTCAACGAGATAATGTTAAACATATGGTGGGGTGGATATAAGGACATAGGAACAAAGGTGACAAGCCACAAATGCACTGAGGGAAACAAAAAAATGCCAGTGATTAATAAATATTTAACGTGTACACAATTTAAATATAAACATAGGAGACACAAAGAAGCTCACCAAATAAAAGGAATAAAGAGAAGAAAGAAAAATAAAAGAGAAGGAATAAGAGAGTCATATTAGGAGAAAAAAACAGATCTACAAGGAAAAGCAGAGTAAATGAGCATGGGATGTACCAGCACCTTGAGCAAGATGAGCAGCACTGAGATAAACATGAAAAAAAGAAGAGAGAACAGCCATGTATGAAAGATATAGAGTGAGAAAGAGGGAAACAAAGAATATGCAAAAGTACAAAGAATTAGTTAGGAGCACTGCGCAGACGTTACCATGCTGTGAGGTGGAATGCTTTGGAGAAAGGATTTGAGCTTGACAGGGTCATCAAAAGATCGTGTAGAACCTTCATAAGTAATTTTACATATACAGGGATGTAAAATGCCATAACAAATGTTTAATTGTCTCTTTTGTGAGCGCAAAGCAAGAAATTCTTTCCTTCTGGCATTAGTTGCGTTGGAGAGATCTTGAGCTATAAAAATATTATGAACAGACCACATAAGACAACGCTTTTCTTTTGCTGCCTTCAACACACAAAGCAAATCTGTAAATTCCAAGAAGAACATTATAATTCCTCTAGGTCTCATAGAGTAAGGTTGGAAGCAACCAAGGCAATGTGCGCATTGAATTTTCATGGTTGGTTCTTGTTGAAGGTCCAAAAGCTCAGGGAGGAACGTTTTCAAGAAATGAAGGAAGTCGGGCCCTCAAACTTTTCTGGAAGACCGTATAAAAGTAGGTTATTACATCTATCTCTATTTTCAAGGTCCTCTCTATGGAGTTTGAGTTTTTGGATTTCCTATTCCAGAATAGGAATCCTGTTAGTAGTGTCATGCAGATCACTAACGTGTTGTTCCATGTCAAACATCCTAGCTTTAATGGCCATCCATCTATCCTCAATTTACTAGGCGTAGTACTTTGTTGGAGCTTTTCATTAGTGGCAGTCATGAAGGGCTCATCAAGTATAAGCATCAAGCACATGATTGTGAGATGATAAAATGGGTGAGGGCAGATCATTTATCACCCATTTAGGTTTACTGCCAGATGAAGAGGGCTTTGCAGTGGTTAGAATATCAATGGCCATTTTAGCATAATGAAGAGAATGGTGCGTTGACTTTGGTAGAGACTTAAGTCTGCCCATATAATGCAATTACAGCATACAAAAGGATGCATGTAGATTTTATTTTTAAAACAATAATAATAAGAATTGCCAAGGAAAATCAAAGATATCGCAACTAGTCAAAAATATGTTGCTGGGAAGCTAAAAAGCACAATAGTTCACTAAAAAATGCAGTGAAAGTCAAACAACATGAATTCGTCTCAGACCATATTTGTTGAAGGAGAGTAGTTGTGGAGAAAAAAGAATGCCAGAAGAACTATATAAACATATAGTCACATGTCCATGTAGAAAGAACATTTAGCTCTTGAGGAGATCTCACCTCATCAAGTATAGCGTCAAGCACACGATTGTGAGATAATAAAATTAGTATGGGCGGATCATTTTTGCCCATTTAGGGTTAGTGCCAGATGAAGAGGGCTTGGCAGTAGTTAGAATATCACTGGCCATTTTAGCGTAATGAAGAGGACGGTGCGTTGACTTTGGTAGAGACTTAAGTCTGCCCATGACATGCAATTACAGCACGCAAACATATGCAGGTAGCTTAAAATAATAATAATAATAATTGCCAAGGAAAAGCAACAATATCATAACTAGACAAAAATATGTTGTTGGGAAGCTAAAAGGTGCAATTGTTCACTGAAATATGCAGTGAAAGTCAAACAACATGAATACACGTCAGACAATATTTGTTGAAGAAGAGTAGTTGCGGAGAAAAAAGAATGCCAGAAGAACTAAATAAATATATATTCAAGTGTCATTCGACGAAGAGTATTTAGCCATTGAGGAGTAAATATAGAAAACAAAAAAAAAGCATGAAGAAACATTGCCGAGCGTTTTGTTGCATAAAACGCTGGTTACCTCAGGAGGGAGTCATTTGCTAAATGAGAGCAGCAGGCACCTGAAATGGCATCGTTCGTAGCTGAAGAGGGAGTCACCACCGCATCTCAGGGCAAGCAAGAGCCCATCAGCAGCTACCAACCTGGTCAGTAAATAATGCCAGTGAGAAGAGGCATCCCGGAGCAAAAGCTAGTGCTCCAAATATGCAGAAAATGGCTTAAAGAAGACAAATGGCTCCTTGCTCTAAGCGGAGCTCAGGGATGCTCCGCCATCTTGCCTGGCGAGCGAACTCAGCCCCGAAGCAAGGAAATTGTGACTGAATACAATTTTGTGTAAATTCCTTGATCATCTCATACCTCGCTATTGTACACCTGCCTGCATTAATTGTAGCTTATGAATAGTTTAGACCAGTTCTGTAACAGTGAGAAGCCCAGCACAGAAAAGCTAGTGTTTATATTTGTCCCTGGTCCCTTTAAAATAATTGGCTTCAGATTTGCACTATTTTTATTTAAGCCTTCACAATATACTGTTGCACCTCTTTGAGCTGGATAAGGGTCGTAAATATGATCTAGTGTGCGCATCGTAAATGTAAAGTAATGCACATTAAACTTATGCATATGAAATGCATTGTTCAGGTAAGAATACTATGATGCTGAGGGCTAGATGCACGAACACTAATAATAACGATTACCAAATAGCTTTTTTGTGTGAGTCGCTATTTGGTAATCGCTAATACTAATGTACTAAAGTGAAATCTGGCTCTGATTTCTAAATTGCGATTCCTAGTGACTTGCAAATAGACCTACCTCAAGAATATTAAAGAGGTAGGTTGCAATTTGTGACCCACTAGGATTCCCTGCCATCACAAGGATAGTGGCCTGCAGGGGTCAGTCTGTGATTACTTCTCAACAAAAAAATCTTTTTTTTTTTTCAAACGTAGCCTCATTTCCTTAAAGGAACATGGGATGAGTCTTAAAGAAAAATGAAAATTTTTATTTTTAAAGAGTGGGCAGTAATCCATTCAAACATTCTCAAGGGGACCCCTTCCCATTTGCTAATGGGTTGTCAACTACTTTTAAATGGTGGTAAAAAGTGAATATTTTGCGACAAAATATTAGTACATACTACTCAGATTCCCTATTTGGAAGGGATGCCCTGAACATGCCCCTTCCAAAGAACGATTCAGTTTTGTTCACAAATCCAAACTGCGATTCGGTAACAAGTTACTGAGTCGCAATTTGGTATTTGTACATTACAGGAAGCATTTTTGCAGTTGCAAATGGCCTATTTCAATTTGGTAAAAGTTACTGAATCACAATTTGGTGCTTGTACATTACAAGAGGCATTTCTGCAGTCACAAATGGCCTGATTCTGTGAATCGGCCGATTGCGACTGCAAAAATGCTTTGTACATCTAGCCCTTATTTTGATCACTTCATATGTCTGTGTGTCAAACTATGTGATCACTAATCTGAACCTTGGCTGGTGCACAGAAGAATAGTGACAGCCACAATGCTATGACTATACCTGGGACTAATTTTAATTATGCTAGAGTGATCAGAGTGATTTCAGTAATTCTGTGTTACTCTTTCATGTGGAATTATCAATAATAAAGTGGTTAAGCCCACTCGTATAATTAAGAATAATTTGAGGAAATAATCCTACCATAAATGCACATTTAGTAGACATGAGAGATTGGTCCTGCTGCTGCTTTTGTTGCATTTGGCACTATTTTCTTAGCGCAAAATGTATCTTCTGGTCCATGGTGGACACAAGGGCACATTTTGCACTATGAAACTGGTGCTACATGCTGGGAGTAAATTGGGTGGAAATTCTGCCCCAGGTCCACATTTATTGGGTGTGAGTGGCTGCTCATTCTGTTATTCATGTTCTGTTACATTTACCGCTATTTCTTAGCTCAAAATACATCCTCTCTTCCATTTTGGATGCGAAGGGGCATTTTTGCACTAATAAAATAGCACTAAATTCAGAATTCTTCTTCTTGTGTAATTTCATGTTATCTCACAGAATTTTTACATCAATCTGCATTATTACACTACAGGAAATTATGTGAGTTACATCCCTCCCAGCTTTGAGGTCCCTGCCTCTTACAGAGCACCATGTATACGTAAGTCAATAGTTTAAAATGTATTACACCCAATAGGCTGTGTATAGTATAAGATAGGCTGGAGAAAATTGTGCAACAAGATTCAGGGCCAAAAGTTTTCACACAAGGCAGCAATTATAGATGTTCCACTGCATTGCATGAAAGTAAGATAGAACGGTGACATTTCTGATAAAGTATGCTTCTGTTTCTCTCTCCCCCGGCGCTAGGGCGCTTAAGGCTGACTTGTGCTAACACAAACCCTTACACTATGGTGCAAAGATGTGTGTGTGTGATGTTAACCATATATTTTGTATGTGAAGGATACCCTTTCTGTACAAAATATTATGCTTTGGCATAGCGCTTTTCTATCTTTGTGCACAGTACGGAGCAGCACACATGCAAAGTTTTAAAAGTTGTGAGAAAATAAAATATTTCTCAAAATGTATGCCTGCTGCGAGGAGGTGCAAATTATTTGCACAAATCCCTGTCTAACAAAGAGGAATATATTAAGGCTATTAAGTGGGGCAAGAGGACTTACAGGACCCAAATGCTTGAATTGTATTGTATTGGCATTTGTATAGTGCATGGCTACCCAAAGGCATCCCAGCGCCGTGATAAGTTGTTGTGAGGCGTCGATCTTTAAGGTACAAGCCAGGTCTTAAGTAGTTTCTGGAATTTTAGATGGCACGGTTCCCTCTGTAGGTGTAACAGGAGGTCACTACAGAGTTTGGCGGCATTTAGCGAGAAAAGTCTTCCACCACTTCTCGCCTTCTTGATCCTAGGCACCAGTGCAAGATGGAGCTTGATAGAGCAAAGTTTCCTGTTAGCCCTATAAGGGAGGATCATGGTGTTTGTAATTATGGGCTTTCCTTCATTCAGTGCCTTATGGGCTATACAGAGAGGTTTAAAATGTATTCTCTCCTGAACTGGGAGCCAGTGGAGAGCATGTAAAGATGGTCTAGCTGAACATCGATTGGGGGTGTCAGTAAGCATCCTTGCCGCACAATTCTGCACTACCTGCAGTTTTGAGATTACCTCCTGTGGGGCAGCTAAATACAGAGCATTTCCGTAATCAAGTCTGGACAAAATTAGAGCCTGGATCACTAATCTTTTTGCAATCGGAGGTAGAAGTGGAAGGATTTTGCGGATTATTCTCAGTAGACCATAGCAAAGGGCGGCCGTTTTCCTTGTCTGTGCTTTAAAGTTAAGATTCTGGTCAAGCCAGATTCCAAGGCTTTTGATCTCAGTTTCGGGGATCGGTGCTGGGCCCATGGTGGATGGCCAAAGATATTTTGGAAATGCGTTTGCAGAGCTACCGAGAATCATAAGCTCTGTTTACTCTGCGTTATGTTTCAGATGGAGTAGACTCATCCATTTTACCACTTCTTGCAAACAGCAAGGGAGAAAGGTCTGGTGGCTAGACTGGTTCAAAGCTACGACCAACTGGGTATCATCGGCATAGGTCACCATATGGATCCCAAAAGGAGCCACCACCTCAGCCAGCAGGCCATATAGGCATTAAAGAGAGTTGGACTCAGTGAGGAGCCTTGTGGAACTCCGCACTGTAGGGGCAAAGGCTGTGAGTTGGTACTGCCCTCAAAAACCTGAAAGGATCGCCCTTCAAGAAAGGACTGTAGCCAAAGTAGGCTTGTTCCCATCACTCCAGCTTTCCTGAGGCGGTGAATCAAGACATGGTGATTAACCGTGT
This sequence comes from Triturus cristatus, assembly GCF_964204655.1. NCBI lineage: Eukaryota > Metazoa > Chordata > Amphibia > Caudata > Salamandridae > Triturus > Triturus cristatus. The sequence goes on from NC_140583.1 coordinate 888,254,143, forward strand.
CGAAGGCCACACTCAGGTCTAGGAGGATGATTGCTGCCACTCCTCCTGCGTCCAATATTTTCCTGGTTTCTTCCACCACTGAGAGTATTGCGGTCTTCATTCCTTGGCTGGGGCGGAAGCCTGTCTGAGAGGGGTGGAGAACACCATTGGACTCCAGAAAGGCAGAGAGAAAATGATTTACATGTTTCTCCGCTATCTTACTGATTCCTGGCAAGAGCGTGATAGGGCGATAGTTGCCCAGCTCAGCAGGGTCCAGGTTGTTTTTTTTTAGGAGAGCATGCACCATTGCCCTTTTCCAGTCTGATTGAGCCACACCCTTATACAATGAGGAATTAATCAAGCAGGTAGCAGTGGAGGCAATGGTGGGTCCAGCCAGTGACAGAATATTGGGAGGGGCCAGGTCTAAATGGGATCCACTTTTTACCGATGCTAAGATTGCTAGGAAACGTTCCTGGGTTAGCGTGGGGAAGAGCGTTAATTCCTGACTTTGTAACTGCCCACAACCCTTCATGTCCAAGCCAGTCATATGGGGGATCGTTAATTCCTGAAGTCTTATCTGCCCACTATCGCTCGCATCTATGCTAGAACCATTCCTAACCTCTTGAAGAATAATCTTGAGGATATCCTGAACTTTGGTGGAAAAGAAATTGGCCAATTCAGTACATCGCTGGCTAGATGACTCCGGTGGAGCCACCGGGCTAGGTGATTTCATTAGCTTCGAGGCGATATTAAAGATTTCTCTAGGGGAGTTGCGAGCTGATAGACTCTTTCCCTCATAATAAGAGGCTTGAGCCATTTTTATTTCTGCTTTATACCTACGAATGACTGACCTATATTCCCTTTTTTTATCAGAAGAGAAATCTTTCCTCCACGCTCTTTCTGCTTTTTTACTTTGTTGGCACAGGATACGTAGTTCGGGAGTATACCACTGGGCCTTGTTTGGGACGGTTTTCTTCTGTGTTAAGACTTTGGGGAGCACCAGGTCAAGAGACCCCTCGATCCAATTATCAAAATTTTTATTGGCTATTCTGGGATCGTTATATGGGGTAGGTATAGTTTTTTCCAGCTCTGATGTCCACCTCTTCAAGGGGAGTTTAGACCAGGGGTGAATTTGAGTACGTGGCGTAACAACGCTCGGTGTTGTATTATAATGTGCCCAATGGAAGGGAATCGGAGAATGATCTGACCATGGGAGAGAGATAGGTTTTTTCCCTTCTTAATTCTCTAAATTAGAGAAGATGGGATCGAGAAGGTGTCTGGTTTCATGTGTCGGTGACGGGACCTTCTGGACCTGGTGATAGGTCAAAAGATCCTAAGTAACCATCACAAACTTTACTTCATACCAGCATATCCATACTTATTTCTACTCTACGCCTAGTAAATAAACAAGCGGCAGACTTTAGAAACAGTTGTGAAAAGATATCTATCTGTGTAGATGAGAAATTTAATGCGGATAGCAGAAGCACCACTAATTATACTACACCAAACACATCTTTAGCTAGTTCTATGACCCAAGCTCTTGAAAGAGCCACCAAAAAGGAAACATCCAAATGGTTGGTAGCTGCGTCTCTGACAAAATATCTAGAGGCTGACAAGATTACAAGGTATATGCATACATTGATTTTTCACCGAATAGAGAGTACAAATCCCACAAAAAATACAAAAAAGGATAATAATCGGAGAGAATCATCCAATGACATGATCAGTTGATTACCAATTAGGAAGGGCATATACGATTGTGTTACCAAATGTAATCTAGACCCACCTCAAACATGATTCCAGTCAGACCATGCAACAACATCTGACATTGACTAACCCCACATCGAAGTTGAGGCCTCAACAATGTGACTGTGAGTTAAATTTTTAGAGGAGGCAAGAAGCTACCAATTAGAAAATCAAATTCTACCACATACAACCACCAATGCTGAATGACGATCCATCAATATCTGGAGGAATAACAAAACTGAAATGGAAGGAGGAGGGAAAGGATCAGACGTCCAAGATCAACTATCATTTATGCTCTCATTTGCAAACCTGACAGACAAAAAATTGTACCTAAAGAAGGACCTTTATTCTGTCCTAGGGTATTTTGGGGCATAGTACACACCAAAATTGGCCTCTATAAATTGGTAAGAAGACTAAAGCTCAAAAGTTCTTTCACTAAAAATCATTCAAACCGTTGTTGGTACTCTATCAACTTATAACATTTTATTTTACTGTGAAAGAACCAGAGAAGATCAACGTGTTATCCATATTAGAAGATACACATCCTGGAACCAAAATTATAATGGTGAAGACAGAAATAGACAGTTGTAGCTCCACAACAGGCTTGGAAAATTATATCTCATCTGCTATGATGTGTCAATTACGAATTAAATCCACCTTTATTCTACTATTAACCCCCTTCCCCATCCCAGGCATGTGACCACATCTTTTTTATATGGCTGTAATCCCAGATCTAGAGTCTGCATGTCAAAAATTTACTAAAGGAAAACATTTCTTTCTGGTAAACATCAAAGCTCATCAGGGAGAGGAGATTGAGGTTCTAAAGAGACACCCAGATATTACAATCAAGCAAACATATGAAGGACAAAGTGTAGTAGTCCTACAGCATCTGATAAAAAAGCATAAATCCCGTATAAGGAATAATAAAGACATCATACTAAACTTTTTTACTTTTCCCTATACTTTACCATAGGGCAGAGATCTCCCTTAAGTGAGGGAGGGGGGAGAGTAAAAACGTTTATTAATCTTGAAAATAAAATGTTTAAAACAAGTTTATGTTAAATACTAATGTAAACTAAATGTATGTAAATAGAACCATTTTTTGTAAAAATTCTACAGCACTATTAACTTAATATTAATATAAAATGCAATTAATTTAAATATATTGAACATAATTAAAATTACTTTTCTAATGATTACATTAATAAATTCCCACCTAAAGTAAAAAAATATTTTTACTATGTATAAAAATTATTAAAAGTGATGTCAAGAATTAAGTAAAAGTAATTTACTTATGTTATACACATATAATGCATTTCCTTTCTAAATTCGAAACATTTTATTTAAATATTTTAAAATGAAACAATGCATGTTTTATTTTTTAGATAATCTTTAAACATTAAAATATATTAATTTATATTTTTATCTAGTTTAAATGATTCAATATAAATTAGCATTATTTCAAATGGAGTTTTATTTTTGGTCCGTACCGCCATTTCTTTCTTTAGGTCAGTACTGCAGAACTAGTGGTTGCCCATGCATGGCACTGGGCTCATCCAGCTCAGATCTGGAGAGCATTTACAACTGTTTTGGATCTTTTTTGGCTGCAGCATTTTTTAAGTTCAGTTTGTGAATAGCCATGGGCTTACTCGTTGGTGGGTGGGTGCATGACCCTCCCTAAATGCAGACTACCTCGGTAGTGGCCTAGCAGCTTCAGAATTGTCTCTCCAAAGTACCAGCACCTAACCACGAGGTGCTTCTATGCACGTGTTACCCAGCTACACATCTTCACTGCAGCCAGCCTGCCCATCCGAGGCATCTTCAATCCAGCTGTGCCCCTACACTCCATTGAGAGCCCTCAGACTTGCCTTCTAGTCCTCCTTTGCTTTGCATTTACAGGTGGATCTCTCCTTTGTAGCACCCCAGCTACAAAGTCCCTTTGTTCCTTGTTTCCCAAAGAGTCCAGGAAGCTCCTGAGAATTTGGCCTTGGCACTTTGGATCTTGGCCTCAAACCTTCTGATTCCCAAAAGGGCAACCACAGCAATAACGGTACTGCATTGCTTTTTCCAATTGTCTTTTCCTTCCATAGGAAATGCATTGTGCGTAATTGCACACAACTGTAGATATTGCATTACTATGATTTTATCATATTTTTCTAATTTTGTCTTGACTTACTTCATTGAATGTGTGTAACGATTTATTGCCTTGGCATGTACAACAAATGCTTAGCACTATCCTCTGATAAGCCTAACAGCTCGCCCACACTACAACACAATAGAGCATTAGTATTGTCTACTTTTGCCTCCGTAAACCAATAAGGGATTCCCTGATATCTCTGCACAGTGTACTAAGGGTGGGGAACTCCGCTCCGACAGCAGAGTTTGTGGAGTTTATGGAGTAAGCCCAACTCAGCGCTCTGCTGGGAGTGCAAAGTTCGGCAAAAAAACTGGTGGAATTTGCTGCTGCCGCCCACCCCTAACCCAAGCAACCAAGCCCTACTCCTGCCCAAGTTCTCCTCACCTGGATCTCGGTGTGGCGTTCTCCATGCCCGGGCTGTCTCCTCATCCATCTGCGGTGCAGGATTCTTCTTCTCCTCCAGTCCTGGGCTGTAATAATGAAACCGCTTCGCAGCAGGACTCGCAAGGAGTGGAGATCGGGTTAAGGCCTCCACTCTCCAGTCCTCGAGAGTCCTGCAGCAAAGGGGTTTCATTCATTACGGCCCAGCCAGGAGTCAGGAAGCACTGGAGAAGAAATGCCATGGGTGATGGCAGTGGTAAGCCAGTAAAGCAGATGGCAGTCTGGGGGTCAGGAACCCTCAGGGTCTGCGTGCATAGGGCAGATATGGAATCCACTGAGTTTTTAGGCAACTCCACGGAATTTCAAGTAGTGCCACTCCGCCCACCCTTACAGTGTACCCCATTGTGGTGCACTATATAGAGAGGTGGGTTTCCCACAATATGAGTATATGACTAATGAATTTTATAAATGTTCAGGTTTTTTATTTTAGTATATATATGTCTCTGAAGACAGATTTTCTGTGATGTGTCTAATTCAAATAACTTGGGTCAGACATGGAGTTGAGGACCATAGAAGATGTCAACCTTCCCCATCATGATATATAATCAGTATATGACATATGTGTTCAGTTTTTCTATTAATGCACCAATTAATGAAGCAGCTAGTGTTCTCTACAAGTCATAATAAAAGCTGGTTTATAGTGCAGTGCAGGTGTAAAATACGAAAGGCAACCAACCAATGTCATAATCCTTTTTGAACTTGTCACTTATTGATCTCAGTTAGTTGTGGATGACTGTGTCCACAGAGAGCACCACTACATCCAAGGGACATCTGCACTTTAAGCTCTAAATCTCGGAAAACTTCACCCTGAATGAAACCCTCACCTACTGACCTTAAGCTACCTTCAACAGCCTCATCACTGACTTTATCACCTCTCTCACCATTGACTCTAAAGCTTTTATACCCTTCTGCAACCTCAATGTCCACTTAGAAGACTGGTCCGACCCCTGTTCCACAGAACTCCTTGAAAGCCTGAACAATTTTGGAGTAACCCAGCAGATCACAGAACCAACACAAAACGCAGGACACAGACTGAGACCCATGTTTGTCATTAGCGACAGCATCAAGTACAACTCCACCTCACTGCTCACATGGGCAAACCACTCCATCATTCACTTTGAAATCAACACACCACAAGTCAACGCACCCATCAGGTCAGCCTCCCACCCACAACAGGGGAAAAATCTCTGAAGCAGACTAGCCAAAGCCCTCAGCATGACTCAACCTAACCACACAGGCAACCTAAATGAGGACAACAGCAACTTCAACAACTTGATCAAGACCAGCACCACCAGCAGCACTGGAGCAGCCATTTGCAGAGTTTGCCAAGCCCTAGGTTAATCCGGGGAGACTGGGAGCACCCGAAGAGGTGTGGGTTGCAGTATCTACGCCGTGGCGGTCAATACTGGCAATAATGTTTGCTCTCACAGTCAATAGAGAGCAGTAGAGGTGAATGAGATTCAGAAGACCGCCAACACCGGTACCTGCGTGGTCAGCATCAGCAGGTCACTGTAGATCGAAGGGAGGCACCACCAGCCCAGCAGTTGCGGTCCTGGGGATGGAGATGTGCAGGGAATGGAGGAGTTCTGCTGATGTTGGTCCATCACAGAGAGGCTGCGGTCTAGCAGGCAGGACAGGAGGAGGCCAACAGGGCCACTTGAAGTAGGGTGCAGGCTCTCAGGAACAGAGCTGTGGACCGCTTGAGTCGTTAGGCTGAGAGGATTCTTCTGGGTTTTGGTGGTCGTCCAGCTGTGACTTTTACTTCTGGCATGACAGAGTCACGTCGACACAAGTGTCGATCCTCTGCCACTGTGGGCTTGGGGTTCTTTTGCAGTAGTGAGTCGCATTGACACAAGTGATAGTCCACAACTACTGCGGTTCTTGTATTGGTGGGTGCCGGGGACTAGGGAGATTCGACAGACTAAAGAAGAAGATGGAAGAAGGCTATTGCCGGACCCGAAATTAAACCAAAGACAGATTCAACAAGAACCCCCTATCGGTAGCCGGTTTGACAACGGGACCTGCTGTCCTTCCAGAAATCCTGCAGGGCGTCCGAGAAACACTGGAGACCTTCCAGCCATCAATCAATCTTCAACACAGCTTGGTACAAATGTTTGCCACATAGACCTATAGATAGTGTTAAGGCTTATCAAAACAATTTAACCTGTGTAATGTGACCAACAGAGAAAGTTTTCATTATGACTCTAGAGGAAAGAATTACTAACAAGACACGTAGTAAAGAGGAACACAGTGATATTTTAAAAAATGTTTGGAAGAAAGAAGATGAATTTAGAAAGAAAACGGTTTACCACAAATTGAATTAGACAGCCAATCTAAAGGAAAAACTTGCCTTTACAGAAGAAGGACATCCAAGCAAACCAAACATGTAGGGATTACTGGTTGTGAACACACATTTTAATTAATGGCAGGGACATGGAAAATTTTACAGGGAGAAGAATCTGCAATTCCAGGAGTTTATTTGGTTAGTGAACAGAATGCTTATTGTCTGTTGCCTGCTAACTAGGAGGGTATCTGCCATTTAGCTGTGTTATTTCCTAAAATGTATTATGTGAATAGTATTAACAATGACACCAACACACAGACAAGTTTAAAGAAAACAAGAGAATGACACTAACGAATTCCTAGGTTTTTTATTTTACAGAATATTTACCTAGGCCCGAGTATGAGGTAGAGCAGTAGGGATAACATTACTAGAAGAACATGGAATAGGGTTTAGGATTGTATATAAGAAGACTGCTTTGCTGAAACTCATCACTGAAAGAAGTTATCTATAAAATTCTGCTTTGAGTTCTGAACTTGACTACACCTAATCTGCTTTTAGAGAAACATATGTGGCTTTCGTTCAGTTCAGTTCAGTTCATAAACTTTATTTGGGTAGCTTAGTACCCATAAAAGCACAGCATCATATCAAATTAAATAACAGGCGGAGAGTAAGAGAATACATGATGATAAGTGAATTGCAATGGTATAAAAAATAACATTATGACGAATTAAATAACAAATTAAAGAGAAATTCATTGATAATAAATAGATTACTGTTGTATAAAATATCAGATCATCCAGCAATTATACAAAGGTGTTCAAGCATAATTTTAAAACTCAAGGATTGGACATGGTCTTACGTGCTCGAGTGGCGATTCTGAGAAATGTGCTTATGCGAAAGACCAACTCTTCACCGGCAAGAGTGAGTATACACAAATAGGCAGTATCCAAACTAATAGGCCTCTTCTTTTTAAAAAATGGATATAAAAAGCCACTTTATATATTTCATGCAATATTTGCAGAAAAATAGAAAATGTAAGATTGATTGGCCACTCACCCCGTCACATGGACATGGTACGTGATCAAGATTGGGATGGTAGCCAAGAGGGAAACACAATGCAAATTTAACAATTCCTGCTCTTAGACGGAATAAGAGGCTCCTTTCCCAATGACTCATAGGTAGGGTGAGATATATAGGTAGAGGTTGGTGATACTGTTCTATAGACATATAACTAAGAACAGAAGATTTCTTAGATTCCATACTAATCCTTTCTGTATTATATAGTGAATAAAGAGCATCTCTAAGCTCTTTTTGTGCACGGTTTCATCTATGCTAGGGTTTAAAAAGATGCATTCTTTGTTAACACTGTGCAGGCTTAGGTGCACTCCAGTCAACCAAGGGATATCCATCCCTTTCTTACACTTAACACAGTCAGTAATAATCTCTCTAGTGAGGGAGGCGGCCTGATTCTTCCAAACTGATAACCAAAAAAGAGCTGGTCAGGCACGTATAAAATCTGATATATAATTAAGATTGAGTTCTCTGTGACAGATATATTGTGAAGTGGAAATTGTGATGCCCAACAGTTTCCTGCAAAACCTGTTTTCTTCCTGTTGAATACAGGAACTGTTCGCAATACCCCAAATCTCCGCCCCGTACGTGGCTACTGGGACACATTGTAATTTAACAAAAATTTGAATAGCTAAAATAGCGCCAGTGGTCTTTGGGCGGGAAGGCTAAGTATTGAGTTAATGACCTTTGAGAACTTGCTCCTGGAGCGAGCGAGGTGCTCAGTCCAGGAGCCGTTCGCAGCAAAGACTAACCCAAGATAGGGGAATGTGCGGGTGCTTGTCAATTTCTGGCTACCCACAACAATAGTGCTTAGCTGACGTTTCCCAGGGCCACAGGACATTAAAAATGATTTTTTTTAATTAACGCATAGGTCCAAACTATCCATATGTTTGACAAATGTCTGTACTAAGATACGCAGAGAATTCGGGGTGCGGCCTATAAGGACCGCATCATCTGCGTATAATAACACAGGAAGAGTTTTCCCATTGATTGTGGAGACTTCTTGGGTCGAGGTTTTTAATGATTTATTCAGCCCATTAATGTAAATAATAAAAAGGAGGGGGGCCAAGACACAGCCCTGTCTGACCCCCCTTCCTACCTTAATGGCTCCCGAGACCTCTCCACCCATGCCAATCCTCACCTGTGCCTGGAGATCTTTATGAAGGTATGCTAACAAATGTACCAAAGTCTCATCCAGCTCATAGGCCAGAAGGATAGTCCAGAGCTTTGACCTATTAACAAGGTCAAATGCTGAGGACAGATCCATAAAGGCCAGATAGACTGGGGACTTCCGCGCAATGGTATATTTCCCAGTTACCAAATTGAGGTTTAAACATTGTTCATTTGTACCAACCTTGCTACGGAAGCCTAACTGGCAGGGTTCTAAAATGCCATTTTCCTCTGACCAACCTAAAATCTTGTTGTATAAAACTCTTCCCAATATTTTTAGAGTATTATCGATCAATGAGATTGGCCTATAGTTACTAGGCAGAGACCGATCCCCCTTTTTTAAAATTGGAACTATGATACTCTTGGCCCATGTATCGGGTAGCAAGGCGTGTGTTAAGTTATTAAAAACATACCGAAGAAGAGGGGCCCAAAATTCTGGTTTCCATTTCATTAAGTCTATTGGTAGCCCGTCAGGGCCGGGGGCTTTGTTCCCAATGCTCTGGTGGATAGCCTCTTCTACTTCGAATACAGTTATCTGTATGTTGATCAGTAGACCGAATTCATACTGATCTGTCTCTAGTGAGGGGGTGGCATAGATTTTTGAGAAGCGGTTTTCCCAAGACTCACCAGAAATAGTACAGCTAATAGGCGTTAGTAGCTGACCCATGGATCAAAGGTCCCTTACAGCGGTGTGGCTTTAGAAATAAATGTAAATATGTTATGTGCTCAATTTTCATAATAATACTAATGATGATAACCATAGTGTTAGTAGCATTTTAGATGACACCAAGAAAGGTTTTTAAAAATGAAAACACAACAAAAACAAATACATACCTGAATGATAAAGAACAATTGAAAGCTTCATTTGTCACAAACAGTAAAGAGGATTATTCAACAAATGTTTATTCTAGATTACTATAGGAATACACACATCCCATGTAAGCAGAGGACTGTTATGTCTGTGCTCATTTACTGCCCTCTGTTTCAGAAGAAGACAAATATCATATGCCATTACCTTATGGAGTTACATTTAGGATACTGCTTACACTTGCATATAGACATGAACATTTTGAATATTTCTATTCTACCTATTACTTAATACTTTCAAGAGTGCCTTTAGTAGAAAGCATGAATTTACACTAACAAAGAAAAGAAATGGCAACAGCTTGGTAGTATTTTATGCCACATAGATTAACAGATAGCGCTAAGGCTTATCAAAACAATTTAACCTGTCTAATGCCACCGCTAGAGAAAGTTTTCATTATGACTCTAGAGGAACGAAATACTAACAAGACACGTAGTATAGAGGAACACAATCATGTTTTTAAAAATGTTTGGAAGAAAGAAGAAGACGACTTTAGATAGAAAATTGTTTACCCAAAATTGAGATTAGACAGTCAACATAAAGGAAACATTTATGTTTACAGAGGAAGGACAGCCAAACAAGCCAGACATGTAGGGATTAGCAGTTGTGAACACACATTTTAATTAATGAAAGGGACATGTCAAATTATACAGGGTAAAAATTCTGGACTGTAAGTAAAAACTTTATTATGATACGGAACTCCAACAGAGATCCACATAATCAACAACAGGAGATAATACATTTGTACATTACTCATATATACAATCATGATTTAAAAGCTACACATTCTTAATCCATTCCATCCATTATGTAAGTACATAACAAACTTTGCCTTATAGAGAGCAGCCTGCCTAATACCAGCTACAAGAAGCAAATGTTAAATAGAAAATGAAATACACACTGTGCAAAATACTCAGTGAGATTAATACAGTCCTATAGCTTGCAAGGTGCATAATTCAATATACAGAAGACAAATGAAGTTAAAAAAATCGTCAAACATTAACAGTACATCTGTGTCAATGTAAAAATACCTAAAAAGAGTAAATAGTAATAGAATTCCTAATAAATACATAAAATGGTTTATTAAAAAGTTGATACATCCTATTGCAGGCCATTTCTTTTCGGGAGGACAGAGTAAATGAACAGGCCTCCATAGTGGAGTAAATATTAAATTTAATAAACATAGGGATTAAAAAAATAGCATCTAGCATTTTGCAGCACGGGACACATAAGCAGATAATAAATAACTTGAATATGTTGATGACACAAATCCCAAATTTTATCCTGAATGTGTCTCAAATGTCAGTTATTTCTCATAAGATCAACAGGTGCAATCTCAGCAGCAGGATCAACCTTCTGATCCCATGAGGTGAATTTCAAATTAAATAAGGCTGCCGTTTGTTCCCCAAAGTACTCTTGCAAATCACCTCATTATGTGGTTTGGACTGACTTGAGGCAATATCTCTGGCCGAGCTAATAGTGAACACAGAGCAGTTAATGCACATCTTCAAAGCAGTCTTTGATATATAGGAGTCAATATTCAAACTGCACCCAAACACTTCATTATCTTGCCCAAAGGACCTAAAGAAAGCCGACTGATATTTCAGCATAATGAAAATTTCAGCTCTTAAAGCTGCCCTAAGAGTTCCCTCGTCACCAACGAGGAGTGTTGCCCCACCTCAATACCACAACAAGGAGGAAATATATGAGGAAATTAAATCAAATTCCAGGCGCATAACGTAGGGAGCAGCCAAAGAATTTAAATTACAAATTTATCACAATATTCAACCTTCAGTCCCTTCAAAGGAAAGCCAATCACTCATGTCCAGCACCTCTGTGGCATCAGGGAAGGAAAGAGGGATTTTAACCCTAAAAACAGACAAAACATGCCCAAAATTACGTCTCCCGCAGAATCTATAAAATCTATGCAATGTACTGGCCTGAGAATGGGCACTGCTCACACAGAACTTCATATCTTCTGCGTCCTGCCCATTTGTGGAAAAAACCTTTCTGAGATATAGGTAGGAGAAAATCCTCTTTAATCTCAACACTTTCATACGAAAAATCAGAACCTTGCTTTTGGAAATGTTGAACTTCAGGAAGTGAGCCTCCAAGTGATGTTGCTGACTAATTGTCATTAAGTCAGAAATGGCAACATCATTGGCATAAAAAAAAAGAGCCAATAGGCATTGTTCCAATTCTAGGGCATCCCCTCTCACTCTGTTTAAAATACCCAGAAGATCAAAAATATATAAAGAGAATATTAGGGGGGCCAGCAAGCAGCCCTGCTTGAACTCATTATGGGTTTTAACCCTTCAGGATAATCCCTGTGATTCTCCCATCTGCAATTCCAGTCGTTTAATTTGTTTGTGGACAGAATGCTTATTTTCTGCTGCCTGTTGTCTGGGTGAGGGGTATCTGCTATTCAGCTGTGCTATTTCCTAAAATGTTTCATGTGAATAGTATAGATGCATTAACAATGGCACCAGCATACATACACTTAGAGCAGAAAATGGAAGTGGAAGACAAATGTGGTGCAATCATTCCACCTGTAGGAGTCATATTAAATTATCAAAAGATTAGAAGATTGTCAACTGTTGTCGACAAGCTGGCAACTTCTACTTCTAGCGCTTTATCAGTAGTAAACACTGAGCTTGTAGCCATAAGATCCATGACATTGCAGGATCGCTTAGCATTAGACATTTTCCGTGCAGAAAAAGGCGTAATGCAAGATGCTTAAATTAACCCATTGCTGCTCCTTCATATCTGTAGAGAGCAATAAAATAGAAGAATTTACAAGGAATATTTCAGACTTAAACCCTGAAATAGAAGAGTGTGAAAACCTAGTATTTTTGAAAATTTTGGTAAAGGGATTCATGCCATTAGAAATTGGATTACAATAGCAGGGAGATGTATTTTGGAAGCTATACTTATGTCAATATTAATCATAGGGCTTTGTTTGTGTTGATGGTTTGTTTTATCCAAGGGCTGTAGATATTACTTAAACAAGAGAAAGGACAGGGAAAGAATAGAAAGATTGATAAAGAAATAACGTTAAACAATATCATGAATGACGATTACAGGAAATCATTGAAATTTCAAAGTCGAAAATGAATGAGACATGATTCAACTGATGATGAAAGTGTCCTTTAAGCGGAGTACACATGTGAAGTCAAAATAGTGAAATGGTTAAGATTACCATCAGAAGGGGGACTGATAAGGTATAATTATAAAACACAAATTATCTAATTTAGCAGCTAAATGTGTAATAGTTAATGGAAAATTTGAAGCTGAAATGACGCACATTTAGGATGTGCCAAACTGTAATAGACAGTCATTGCTATTCATATAGGTTATAGAAAACGCTGAGAAGAAAATTTCTTCTAACTAAAAGTGAACCTAATATTGCTGAAATGTGCAAAATGCAAAAATTAAAGCTTGACCTTAACGTGACATGCTTAGGAATGCTTAACATGACTGCAGAATATTCCAGCTTAACAAATGTATTACTTTTCCTAAGCAAAATGTTATTTGTAAATATCAAGGACTGCCTATTTTCTCATGTCTCACATAATGTTTGAATAGAATAGGTTTACATTTAAAACAGTAATTCTTGTTTGTGTTAAATGAAATGCATTACCTAGCAGTGAATTTGCAAACTGATGTCTCTTCTAGTTAGTATAGTTTATAGCTCTCGCAGTGAAACATTTTAAATCTAGAAGGCCGATCTGTGTTCAAATTCCTATGGGAACTGAGGCTTATGTTTCCCAAACTTAACTATGCAAGAATATCTGGCTAACTTATGATAAAAATGTGTATGCTTCAAGTTATTTTATAGGAAAGGAAGAGTTGAACCTGCTCCTCGACGAGTGCAGACAGTTGATAGGTCCAGAAAGGAAGCCTGCTACAATGTTTGCAATATGTATTCATGACATTTATATTAGTGTGTGTTCCCAGTTAGTAACTAATCGCTAGGCTTTTTCTCCTATTCTCTTGCCCTCAGCTCACAGTTCTGACTACTGCTGCTCCTGTTCATCCTTACTAATTTTGATGCTTTATTTTACAGAATGCTACTGCAACTGTATGGCCATTTGCTCATATTACTGAGACTCAGCTGAGTTTCATGAGCTATTCTTCATGGGAAGTTCTGCTGCTTGATTTGACTTGTGCTTTATGCTCCTTGACCTATTATGTAATGATAGAAAGTATTTGTAGAGCGCAACTGTCACTCCAAGGAGTATCATGGCACTATAGCAGATTGGTTTGCGGGCAGAAGGAAATTGAGAACTGGAAAGGAAGGAGTTTAGATGAGTGCTCTGCATAGTACATCTGGGGCTGTGAAAATCCAGGTTTTCAGGGTCTTCCTAAAGAGGGTTTCTGATTGAAAACGGAGGCTACTAGGGAGTTGGTACCAGGCATTTGTGCTTAACACTACGATAGATTTCCTCCCTTTTGAGATACATCTGCAAGCTGGAGGTTTTAATAGATTTGTAGAAACTAAGAGTGCGGCAAGGTACATAGCGAACAAGCCTAGACTGAAGATACTGGGGCCCTGAGGAAGGGAAGCTTCTGAAGGTAATTATCAGGATTTTAAACAGGATTCTTTTATCGACCGGTAACCAGTGCAGCGCTTCCAGAGCGGCTGATGCAGATGATTTCCTAGGCCATTTTATTACTAGTCGTGCTGCAGCGTGTTGAACCATCTGTAGTTTGTGTAGGACTGATTTATTAGCTCCTGCATAGAGGCTGGTGCAGTAGTCGATTCTACATGTGATTAAGGCTGTTGCAACTGTAGATCAAAGAACGTTTTTAGTGATTTGATCAGTTGAAAGCAGGTGCCCACCACAGACAGCGCTTGCTGGTGGAAGGACAAGGCCGAATCAAATCCAAATCCTAGGTTTCTGCTGTCATTACTATGTTCGGGGGGAGCGGGGGTATCAGCCGTCCACCATAGACTTGGGCAGAAATCATTCTCGTTCTCCAATGGTATGATTTCAGTTTTGCATCTCAGGTAGTTGGTTTTCATCCAGTGAAAAATCGCTGTGAGACATTTACAGAGGTTTTCCTCAGCCAATGTGGTATTTTTGTCTAAGACCAGGACCAGTTGTGTATTGTCTGCACATGAGATGGTCTCAATGTTGAAGGATGATATCAAGCTGATCAGTGGGGCCATATGGGAATTAAAAAGCACTGGATTTAGGATAGACCCTTGTGGGACCCTGGAGAGCAGAGGATTTTCTGCTAACTGGTATTGTCTACGGGTAGCAACTTGCCTTCAGTTTTGAAGGAATGATTTTAACCAAGCCAGGGCAAGGTGGGAAATACCATAGGATTTGAGGCGGTCAAAGGAGAATGTTAAGCAAGACCGCATCGAAAGCGGCTGATAGGTCCAGTAGGACCAACACTGCACTCTTTCCCTGGTCAAGGGCGGCTTTAAGGGATTCATCTGTGACAGGAGGGCTGATTCCGTAGAATGCTGTGGCCTAAAACCAAATTGATTTGGGTGTAGGATACTTGTTTCTTCCAGGTAGGTCATAAATTGTGAATTGGCCAATTTTTCCGTGATCTTACTTTTGCAGGGTAGAAGAGAGATGGGACGGAGGTTAGTGAGGGTGGTGGGATCGGTGAGCTGTTTCTTTTGCAGAGGTTTGACTGCCCCGACTTTTCACTCATTGGGAACCTCCGCTGCAGATAGAGAAGCATTTATTATGCTATTGATGATTGGATTGACAGTGTCTATCAGGGCATGTCCTGTCTGTGAATAAGGTAGTCAGGGGGGAGGGCACAAACGATATCTGGATTGCACCAGGATGTAAGCCAAGTTTCTGTTATGAAAAGGCAATCTAAATTGTCACTTAGAATAAGATCATTGATGTGTTGGGCATGTTTACATAGTGATCGGGCGTTGATAACACCTCCTCGTAAGTAGGTCGATTTGTGACTGTTTCTGGTCGGAGTAACTTTTATAGGTTCAAGAAGTGTTTTACAGTTTCTACAACAGATTGGACCCATCCATTTAGCCACAGCGATGGAGTTTGTACGGTTATGAGGGCTGTTTTTAAGCGACAAAAGAGATTCTCTAGAAAAACATGTACCTTGTATGAATTGGGCAACATTTCTGGCCCTGGACGGAATTCGGACGCGGAAGGGCACAGATGGGCTTGACTGCGCGTCGGAGCCATCCCTTGATTAAATACCGGAAGGGAGCGGCTCAGGTAAGAGACTAGACCATCTACTTCCCAATATGGCGACTGCTAATGGCCTCATGGAAATGAGGAAATGTTGGGGATTGCGTCTTCCCTCCACTCAAACAGCATGAAAATGCTGCGGTGAACCGGGGAAGATATTGTGAGAGGAGACAGCACAAGAGACTCGATACGTAAAAGGAATAAGATTAATGTGGTAAAATTTAAGAACAAACAGCAATTTGGTGCAGGAATTAATTAAAAGAAAATAGACCGGTTCCCAAAAGGTACCTGTCCGTGGCTTATCTCACTCTTTTCTTTTGAATTTGAACTCTTTATTTGTCTCAGTACTTTAAAATCCTGATTCTGTTCTTTAGAATAGAGGTTTATTCCTTTATGAAATTAGCTTAATGTCCAATTTGATTATTGGTTCTAGCCAAACCTTTTTAAGAGATTTCTGTAAACAAACTTGAATATTTGACTAATTTGAATAAAGAAAGGAGAAGAAATCTTACTAATCTCCTAATGAGAATAAAGGTTTTGAAACTATTCTGAACTCTAATTATTGACTGAACTTTAAACTGTTAATGTTATTCTGATTTGCGATGATGAAATAGCATCGGATCTAAAATACGTATCAAAGGTCCATCACCTGGTGAGAAGAAATCATCGCAGAAACTTGGCTTGACCCTGTAAGTGATGGCAAATTGAAAAACGGAATCATATTATTTAATTTTGGTCCCAATTCTGTGCTATCGGTACCAACACTGTGTCCTGCTGTTTTTGTAACGTTCTATTTTGTAACATTTCTCTAATGTAACATAACTGGTTCTGTTGTACAGCGCTCTGACACCTTCGGGCAAAGTCCGCGCTTTATAAAAATGCATTAAATAAAATAAATAAATAAATAAAAACATCTACTAAGTTTTCCCATCGGTTTTATCGGCCCAGATATAAAACATACTGGTCGAGCAAGTGAAACACTGGCTGTGTGGAAAAAGCATCTGAACGATTTACCTCGCTTGGTAAAATTTTAAAACATTTTTTAGTCCTAGAATTTCTTCGTGTACATGTTCCACGAATTCAGTCAGATTCGCGTTCCTGTTCCGTACAGCACCAGCGTGGGTGAACAGTTCCTGTCCGGCCTTGCAGGCTCTCTCCATCCTAGGCGAGGCAGCCGCTGTCCATGGCGTTGGTGCTGGAGCCAGGGTACCGCCTTTGGGGGCCGGGAGTGACGCACAGCATCGTAATGCAAGTAGGCTACGTCACAGCGGGTTCCCTCTTCTCAGTCGCTCCAGAAACTTCCCCGCCACCTCCCGCCGACGCCCTGCACCTGCTCCCGGAGAGGAGCGCGCCTAGTGCGGACAGACGCCTTAGATGTCTAGTGAGGTGGCACCCCGTAGCGGAGCCGGATGGCCATGTTATTAAGCGGATATTTTGCATCCATTCCCTTCCCTGGTATGGGGCGCCCCTATTGTTTCCACTCAATGTCAGGCATGGAGATGAAATGCTTCTAATAAAAAAATGAGGGAGTAAGGCGCACAGTCACAACTGATGTACACGTCACGGGCTTCAGCCATGTTGGACTTTTATCATTTTAGTGTTTACAAATTGCCTACCGTAAAAGAACACGTGCATTAAAGTTTGATTGCTAGATATGGTTTCATTTTGGTAGACAATTGACTGCGTTCATAATGTATTCTAAGCAGGTTGGAAGCATATTTCAGTGTTTACACAATAATGTAAAAAAGGAATGTTGAAAATATCTGCGACCAATTTTAATTCTCATGCCAATGGATGTTTCTATTCGTTTTCATTGATAGCAATGGTCCTTAAATCGTGAAGCTGAAGCGAAATGCCACTTCCCAGTATGGCGGTTAGGCTAAGCCCGGGGAGCGGGTGGGGGGGCTTTAGCAGTTTCCCGTTCTCATTGCCCGTCTTCTATGTCTCCGGGTATCTTTTTTTTTTTTGTAGTACCTGCAGAGGCAAGGGAGGTGTCGGGAACGCGCGCGCGCCCCCGCTGTGTCCAATCTCTGCTCGCAGCTGACTGTCAACATCTGGGGGTGGAGTAGCTGGAGACGGGAGGGAGGCTGGCGCCAGAGGAGAGGGAGAGACGCGGCGGCGAGAGAGCAGCCCGGAGACCAAGCCGCAAGGAGGAGCGCCAAGGGATAATACCAGCACCTCCGCCGCGCACTCAGGGAATACCAGGGAGCCGAGAAGATCGCCGAGACGACAAGAGACTGGCTAATGGTGTAAGTGCTGCCTGGATACCGCGCTCTCCCTCTGTCTCCAAGCGCGCGGGTGTTCCCCATCACTGGGATGGCGGTGCGCATCCTTCCTCCATTCCTAGGGTGGGTGGCAGGTTGGTATAGCATAACAAGATAACGGTAAATGCCCTACATCTGTGGGTGTAAATCGGCATCGTGAAGCTGGATGCGGTGGTGACTATAAGTGGGTGCAGCTCTACTAGACTCGTTGATCCACAGCTGGGGAGGGAGGTAGACACATCACCACACAGAAAGAATAGTTGTCAAGCTATGGTACACCCAAGGGATCGCAATGTTGGCGGTGCATTCTCTTACCGTGCGTGCATTTTCTCATTTAAAGAATTTGATGGAGCCTGCCAGCATCCTTCATATCTCTGCATTGTGAGATGCATTTAGGGCGCGTTGCATAATGAATTTAGGTTACAGGTTACAGCGCATCACCCTATAGTCTTCGCACCCTTTCCCGGCTCTAGCACCTCAGATGGTACCGCCTTGTATTATACAGGCGAGGCCATGGCTTGTAGGAGCTGCAGTGATATGTGACCGATCCCACACCGCCTTGGAAAGGGCTCCGTCGCGAGGATTGCATGCTCATTTTCTGGTGGTTATAGCTGATGAATCTCGCCTGAGGACACCCGAGACCTACAGCGCTGACTTTGTGCAGGGGTGTTGGCCTCCTGTTTCATATTGCGTTTGTCCTCCGTTCCCGTTCATCACATCTCATTCAGCCGGCCCTCAGATTTACCATGTACCCGGCGCAGCTATGGAGGATTCAAATGTACACAGGTTGCTCTACCTCATGTGCTTGTTTTTGGAATTGAAGGTCAGTCAGTCATATGTTTACCTACAGTCAATCCAAAACACACACACATTTTTGGGACAGCCTGTGTGTGCTAAGTAATTTGTTCCATCATCTGAAAATAGAGCCCTAGGCCTTGGATATGGGTATCCGTAGTTCCCTTTTCGTACATTCATCCAAGCACCAATGCGATTCTTGCACAATAGCAACTATTTGTGAATTAGCATAAACACGGAATGTTTCTGTAGTTTTGTGTAATTATGGCCCCATCTTCTTGAAGAACCTCACGATTCCTACAACCCCAGTGCAATAGGCCCAGGATGACGCTGATCAGCAGGGGATGACGGTCAGAAACCATACACATTCACATACCATCTATTTAACTGTTATTGCGTAATTCAGATTTCTAGGCATGTTATGTTATATAATGATCAAATTTAAGCCATACTAAAACAGCATTTTAGATTGTAGCCTCCAAAGCAAAAACAAGCCTGGTTTCATCAAATAATAATCTCCTAATTGAATATATAATATAAAACATCATATATTGATCGCATTTGACCTTCCCTGTTTGTTGAATATATTTTATACTTGAAGACACTTTATTTTGTCATTGTTACCCTAATACTCCAGTGTCTGGATGGGAAATACTGAATATTCTCAATCAGATCAGGCGTTCAGATCTCAGTCTCATATTGTATGATCCACAAGTGAATTGTGAAACTATGCACGGTATCAAAGAATGTCTGTACTGGGACATCAAGTCGGACTTGTTGTAAGTCCGACTTGATGTTTGGCTTCTTCAAAATGATGCTTTTGAATCGAGAAGTTGTAATTATTCAACATGCGGTCACATACTTGAATAATATTCATTTAATGAACAGACCTGTGGTCTCTTTATATAGGTAGTAGAGTGGTGAAAACGTGCACATTTTTCATTTAATATATAGCTACCAACCCAAAGTGCAGCTCTTTATTTAACATATGGTGTAGACCTTTGTGTTTCCAAATGGGAGGGTGAACGTATTGCTTTGCTGTATTCTGATTTCTTCCGGATAAGCTATTAAGTGCGCACGCATTAAACAAGACATGGCTACATTTTGTTATTTTTGCCTCCAAGTTGGTTTAAGTCCAGACGATTTCAAAATAATATAGTTGGTTTCTAAATGTGATTAAACATCTTTTATGAGGTTGAACTAATTCTATTGGACTCCTTTTGATACCAGTGTCCTACAAATGAGTAAGAATATCTCCTGTACTTTTTATCCTTTGTTTTTGAAGTTCTGCTTTTTCAAGGTGTTTCCCAGCCCACGTAATTACGATTAATGGAGATATATTGCTAAGCATGTGCTTCAGTCTTTTAATTCAGTTATGGTTCATTACATATCTTTGTCATCTTTGTCAAGGGAGCCTGTTAACTTGGGAGAATAGCCTCACACCACGAAAACAAGGAAAGCTCGACGATTTCCTGCCCATCCCTCCTCATTTTAACCTTAGTTTTCAGCATCACATCTCAGTCCATTAGAAGTAGAGCCTCTGGTTATTGACTAGAAACGAATGCAAGGAGTAAAGGCTAGCCTCTCCCAACAGACCTCATAGCTTAGATGTTGCTACCACAGATCTTCATCTACAAACCTCAACAACGAACAAAAGTAACTTTTTTTCCGAACCAGGGACCACTCTCCGAACTATAAAAATTTCACCTGATTTTGTTCCCTTTGCTATTCTTTATTAACATTTGTGCACTCTCATCCTGTGGTGATTGTACTTTTTGATAGCCAGCAGGGGTTTACCAATTTCTTGACATTCACAGGACATGTTGTGAGTGCATACAAATAATATATCTTGGGACAAAAATAATATTTTATTTTGAATTCTTATTATGGATGCCTTAGTTCTGTTCTCGAGGCTTTTAATGAGTTGATAGGTGGGTGTATGAAAATGCCCCTTTTTGCGTGGTCACCCTCATTTTGTACTCAGATTTCGCTGATTTTAATTTTTTACTCTGTGCACTGGGATCTACTAATTAGGCCCCAGTGACTGCCCTCTGACCCCCTAAAGTATTTTGAATTTGTCTAGACTCCCAATTGGGCAATGTAACTTACCTATTAGCCCTTAGTATGTGATACAAAGTATGCCCAGGGCCTGTAAGTTAAATGCCACTATTGGACTGCAGCACATCTTATGCCACCACTAAAGTCACAATGTGAAGCATGTCTCCAGACCTGCCCCTGTAGAATGGTGTGCAGTTTTAAAACTCCCCATCCGACCTGGCAAAATAAACCTTTTGCCAGACCTGAACCTTCCTCTTTAATGCATAAAATTCACCTCTTAAGTAGGCCCTAAATGTCCATAGGGCAGGGTGCATCGTATTTAAAATGTAGGACCATTATGAAAACCCCCTAAAGTCAATTTTAATGTGCAAGTCTGGCTCTTCCCTAGGGATGTACTGGGTTACATTATAACCCTTTGTACATCCTAACCTGCATTTGGGAATAGCTAGAAAAATGATCCAATGACTTATTTTAATAGTAACTTAAGTAATTTAAAATACAACTTAATGGCCAAATCGGATTTTATACTACTATTTTGAAAAGGACACTTAGAAAGTTGTCATTTTCCTGTCTGAGCAGAATGTGCTTTTCTGCCAGTGTTAGTTCCACCAGACTGTTGATGGCTTCCCTTTGGTAAGATGTGGATTGCTCCCTGGGTGTGGGGAGATGTTTTTCCTCCCTTAACAGGGTGGCCTTGGGGCTGTGACCAGCCACTTACTGAGCTTCAAAGGATTCCTACCCTCTCACTGGCAGATGTAGCTCACACCTAGTCCTGCATTCCTCATGCCTTCATAGCCAACTTGTCTCCAAACCCAATAGGAAGGTGAGTTATTCCAGAACTGGTTTAGAGTGATCGCAAGGGAAGGTGTGCACATTATCATTGCCACACCTCTGGGTAAGCACAAGGAGCTCTGCACAGGGAATAAAAAGTCTAGCCATCTTGGTTTTAGGTAGAAAAGGGCATTCTGATTTTTTGTAGTAGGGATCACTTGCAAAGCTATAAAAGTGAGTATGATTATTCCTGGGAACATTTTACCTATTGGTCAGGGAGAGTCTAGGAGTCACTCCCACATACAGGCTTGTGCAAAGCATAAATGTGGCACCCCTGGGCACCTTCTTCTGAACACTGCTGGACCTGTTGAACACAGAAGAAGGACAGCACTGTGTTGTGACCCATGAGGAGAGTCATAAGGGCTGGATCTACTTCCACTTGTACCCTGGACAATGAAGGGGACTCCAAGGGTCAGTTGGCTGACCTCCTGGTAAACTACAAGAACGGAAAAGCTGCAAGAAGTGCATGTTCCAGAAGAGCTCAGCTGACCAATTCCAATTGGACCTGCCCTAAACCCTGCTGGTGACTTTTGTCTGAGTGAGTCCTGACCTCCAAGTGCAATTCCTGAGATCATGAAACTCTGGCTGGTGTTAGAGTGTACTCTTCTTGCCCAAACTGCAAAAGTTGGGACTTAGAAACTTTTTGCCAACGTTTCCTCTGAAGAACTAACGGGAGACCTGAGCCACCATCGACGGTAGGTTTTAACATGCTGATCTGCCCCACTGAAGGTGGTCTGACTTCCCAAAAAGTTTCTAAGTTCAAATGTAGATGGCTTCACAGAGAGCAATGCAGATTGATGTTGAAACCTTCTTGGACACAGGCACTGGACTTCTCCCGCTCTTGACTTTCCCACCTTTGTCAGCGACTGCACCAGAACCCTGCTCTCCAGCTACCTATGGTCATTGAACCCCCAACTAGGATACAGCTTGCAGCTTGACCTGCTGGCAACTCGTCGACAACCACCTTTTCGGCAGAAAAATTTCTGAGTTTGCAGGTAACTCTTTGACCAAGGTCTACCTCGGCCTAGTGTCTGACCCATGCTCTGTTGCAGTTGGCCTTAACTTTTGACTTTGAGTCAGTCTAGCGCCATTAGTTGCCCACTGGCGCTTTTCACCTTTTGGTGCTATTTTTAATTTTAAAACTATTTAAAATCATATCTCCGGTTCCCCTTTTTTAATTTTTGTTGTCTTGGTGTCATTTTGTGCATTAAAATATTCTCTATTTGTTAAATAGGAGTGAGATTATTATTATTTTGTGTTTTTAACCATTTAACTCCTTTGGTACTTCTAAATGCTTTACACATTTTCTCAAATTAACCTGTCTGCTCTGTACCAAAGATACAAGGGGGTGAGTTCAAGTTTAAATTACTGAAATCTTTACTGGACCTAACAAGAATAGTGCCATTATTACCTGTGGTGGGCTAACATCAACCCCATCCAATAATCTACGTTCTCACTTTCTCACAGTGGGAGAAGCAGCACAGTCATGGAGTCTCATAAACACGACTAGAGCCTCCAAGTTACTGTAGCTCCATTCTTTTGTAAGAATTAATTTCACACCTCCATTCTGGCTATCAAGAGAAGAGTCTTAATTTCCCAACACCACATCACCTTGATGCTGACGTACCTGGGGCCAATACCGATCTGTGCTGCTTATCACCCCCGGAGGGGTAGAGACCAGGGACTGCTGTGGCTGACATCGCTGTGTGCTCGGGAATAACATCGCACGGGACTCCATTGTCCAGGAGTCCGTGCGTGAGCACACCTGCGCGGAGGTCCGCCTTCCTGCCCACACCCTTGATTATTGGTTCCCGATCACTTAAAAACAACCGCCCCTCGCAGAGCGGGACGCGCCGCGGGACGCCCAGGACGAAGCCCGGACAAAGGGCGGACAGTCTGAGACAGTCCGGGACAGGAGCGGGTAGGAGGGGGCCATTACCCTTGACTGTATACCGGTTGCTGTTATTCTGCCCAATTGGTTGTGTGACCTGCCGTGTCGTAACTGCTATGAGTGAGGGGCAGTGAATGACATAGTGGTATTGGTCGACGTGACCCTCTGTGCTGGGTAGCTTTATTTTGCCGTGGGTAATAGGTTGTTGATTATTGTCGTGTCATCCTGTTTTTGCAGTATTGGTACTGGCACAGCTCGATTTCTCAATGCCTAAAGCCAAACCAGCGGCTGCGTTGTCCACTATGGATAACTATCTGGTAAAGATGGTGGATAAAATCAATCAAGAAAGGAGGAAGTCCTTAGGACGATCAGGGCCACAAAGTATAGGCCCATCTTCCCCTATCGAACCAGTATCTCAGTCAACCTCCATTCTTGATGCTAGTGTCCACATAAACTCAATGGCCAGTCCCGTATTGGTTGCTACCAATGACACCATAAGAGAGCCAATTGTCACTACCATGCCCATCAATGAAGTAGAATCGGATGTAGAAATTTCTCCAGACCCAATAGCCCCAAATGTGCAGGCCCCAAGGCCACAAAGATCAATACGTTCTTGCAGGATTATTAGCAAAACTAATCTACCCAAACGAGGGGGGAATCGCCCTGTTAAAAGAATTGACCCCTTGTTGCCCAATACTCAGCAGGACCAAATTAAGTTACTGGATGGTCCCACGATCAGTTTGAACAATGAGCAACTAGATATTTTGCTTAATGCTATCGAGGCAAAGCTTGATCTACTTGTTACACCCCTACTGACCAAACTTGCTACAATCTCTGACGAAGTAGTCAGACTGGGTGGTTTAGTGGATACCCTCCTAAATACCGCAAAGGTAGTAACTACTGTTGAAAAAGATTTTGTATCTGCTGTTGCGTCTTCTAATCCCCACATATCTGACTCGACGACGGTTGAGAGCAGTAACTCTAACTCAGGGAATGATCGTGTTGCAACTCCTGCTGTACCTAACTCCCTCCTGCAGTTGCCGGCCCAAGCTAAACCTTCCTTTAGCTCAGTACTAAGGAAGCAGATGGGTCCCAATGTGAATAACAACAGTCTTAGTAGCCCCCAGCCGGATCTACCACCGTCCTGTGCACCATTTGTAGCAGTGTTAACAAATGTCCCCCCTTTAAGCATGTCTGGAAGCAACCACGGCTTTGTTGAATCACACTCTTCTCTAAAGAATAAAACCGTGGATTGGCTTCACAGGCAGTGCGGTTTTCCAATTGCACTCTCAGGGGATATTTTAAGCACTAGAAGAACCAATTGGGTGGGGAAATCACATAAGACCTGTGGAGGGGATTGCATAGTTATCAACTTTCGAAATCCGCAATTAACCTCCACGGCGCTGATTAAAGCTGCTTCTCTTCCCATACGAGATGAAGGAATATCCCTACGTCCCCTGGGGTTCTTCTATAGAGACTTTGATATCCAACCGGATGCTGAGCGTTATCAAGGGAGGTCTAGAGGTTTGAATATGTATGATGGCCCTACCATTCCCACGTTCAATAGATTTCAGCCCCTGAGTGGCCTTGATTGCAATGATTGACTGGGGCTACCTTCGGTGGTCCCTGGGACTGCGACTGTTTCTATGGGAAAGGGAAGTTGTAGCATGACCAGGGGGGCTCATGAATTAGTAGAGACCATTGGTCTAAAAGACCCCAATGTTAATCCTATTGATGTTACAATGGACAGCGGACCAGTAAGTCCGATCACTGGCGTTGGGGACAGGATTGATCCAACTACACCCACCATAGTAGACAATAGAGGCCGGTGCTCTATTGCATGTTGGAATGTTGCTGGCCTCTTACATAAGGATACTTGTCTAGGATGGTTTGATTTTATCAATAATTTTAACATTATTTGTTTTCAGGAAACCTGGAGTCTGGTACCCATTAACTATTTGGGTTTTGTTTCTTATTATTTGCCGGCTGTGGCTTCCACTTCAGGCAGAGCTAAGGGTGGGCTTCTGACTCTGATCTCTGTGGACGTGCCACTTATTGTTAAGAAACATGTAACAATTGGGGCCCATTCCCAGATTTTATGGCTTTCTCAGGAGCTGGGTAGAAATACCCTTTTAATCAACTTTTATAATAACGTATTTGACAATTCTAGGCACGAGGTAGTTTTTGCTTTGGAGTCCGCTTTGGCAGATATAGTTACGGGCAACAATGTTATGTTTGATTTCATTTGGCTAGGGGATTTTAACACTGTTGTATGTTCATCCCCTGTCCATAGGGCCTGTGGTTTTGTTAATTGTTGGGGGGAAGGCGTCTGCCACTTTCCCCACAATTCCTACGGAGAGTCACTAAATAAAATCCTGATGACTTATGATTTGGAATTGTTGGAGAACTTGAAGGGTGCCTCTGGTGAAATCATCCCTACATTCACGGGCCGGAATGCAAATACTGTGATTGACTATATTTGCATCTCATCTAGCCTCAACCAGTGGTGTACAGCCCCTCTGATAATAGATAACCTAATCAGCGACCATAACTGTCTAACTATGGAGGCCGTACTATGGAAGGCGAAAAGGGGCCCCAAACCTAACATAATAGTTAATATCGAACCCCATCGTCCCAACGGTACTAGAATTAGGTGGAAAGGGGATAAAGCAGATATCTTGTCCAACTCCATTATTAATATTTGTCTTAACGATATTTCCGTTATTTTAGAGAGTAGAGAACTGACGGATGTAACTATCCCTAAGTTTATTAATATTAATACTACTATTGAGGCAAAATTTACAGTGTTCCTTAAGGGCAAATCGTGCAGGCAAAAGGGATGGTTTGACCATGCTAGCACCATTGCACTTAAGGGTCTCAAAGAGGCACTTGCTGCTAAACCTAGAGACATAAATTTGGTTAGGGGGCTCAGAGCCACCTATCAGGCAGCAATTGTCAACAGGAAGGCCGAATTAAGGCAAGACGCCTGGGACAAGTTAGACCAGGCAGCTGAAACCTCAGACTCCTCTCTTTTCTGGGCCACAGTTAACTGTCCATTTCTTAAAAATGAGGAGATGCCTGAGCTGACTGCTAATGTTAGTGCAGAAAGTTGGGTTTCCCACTTTTCCATGATTTTTGAGTCGAATAAATCCCTGGATGTAGACCGAGGTGACTGGCCTGTCATTCCTTTAGATATAACCATTTTTGAAGTTCAGGATAGTATTTCTGCCAGTAAGGGAGGTAAGGCCCAGGGGCCAGATGGGGTGCCCATTGATGTCTATAAAAAAGAACCTGAGATTTGGGGCCCGTTGCTAACAAATGTGTTTAACGCAGCAGTCTGCTTCGGTGTCCCACCCTCATGGGAGGAATCCATTATAGTACCTATCTACAAGAAGGGAGAGAGAAGGGATGCCAAGAACTACCGACCAATCTCCCTTCTAGATTCCTCCGTAAAAATCATGAGTAGGGTGCTCCTGGTCAGACTCGAAGAATGGGCCGATTCTAATAACATACTGGCAAACTCTCAATATGGTTTCAGGAAGGGACGGGGGACAGTAGAACAGTGCCTTAACCGTGAACTTCTAATAGGGAAATATACGAAGGCCAAGAAAGGTTCTCTTTTTCTCTGCTTTGCAGATTTGAGTAGTGCCTTCGACATGGTGAACCACAAGATTTTATGGGAGAAACTTCTGGAAATGGGAGCTCCGGAGGGCATTGTCCACTTCTTGGCCCGGCTATACGCCAATCTCAGATCTAGTGTCCGTTATGGTCCGGGAGGAGAATGCACTCCTAAGTTCCCTATTAGACGTGGTATCAGGCAGGGGTGTGTACTCGCCCCCTTACTTTTTACACTCTTTATTAATGAGGTTGACTCGGTCTTAAAAACTGTAGCGGCTGATACCCCTAAAACCCTTGATTTTCATATTCCCGTTCTACTTTACGCTGACGACGCCGTTATTTTATCTAGGACCCCTAGCGGCCTTCAACGTCTAATGGACAGATTTTCTCTGTTCATCAAGGACAGGAAGTTGAAGATCAATAAATCAAAAACTTTTGTCATGGAGTGTGGTAATAGTTGTAAAAAACCACATTCCTTTTTCATCGAAGGGCAAAAGGTCCAAACGGTGGACTCTTTCAACTACCTAGGTATCACCTTTTCCAAATCAGGTAGTTGGTCCAGCGAGATTAACTATGTAAGGGGTAGAATGGCGAAAAGTGCCCATGGGGTGTTTCAGTTTGCTTCTAAACTTGGGGATAAATGGCTCATGGACATGCTGAAAATTTACCAAATGAGGTGTCTTTCTATTACTCTCTATGGTGCTGGTATTTGGGGGCACGCCCCGAGTGGAAGTCTACAAGTGGAGGAAAATACCTTCCTTAAAAGACTTTTAAGTCTACCCACTTCGGCTTCTACCGACTTGGTGCATAGGGAGTTTGGAATTCAACATCTCTCAGACTCCGTAGCCCTTAGACCACTTATGCTTTGGCGTGCAATTTGGGTAAAGGAAGAGACCTCTTTAAATAGAGTTATTATTGAAGACTGTCTCTCTACCGATAATCATTTAAAGATTCCATGGGTTAAATTTGTTTCTGATAGTTTTTTGGAAATCTATGATCTTAATGTAATAGAGAATCACTATGCCGCCTCTTGCTTGACCAAAAACGAGTTGAAATCTGCTTTTATGAACTATAGGAACGAGAAGCGAGGGAGGATTAGTGGTAATTTAACAACCTGTCGGTTTTATGGAAGTTTCAGTGAAACGACAGGGTTTCAATCGTACCTGAGTTTTGTTTCCAGACCCTCCCACAGATTCGTTCTGACAAGACTCCGTTTTGGTATTGTTCATCATTTGGTGGCATTTCCAAGCATTAGAAAACACCCAATTGGCCCTTGCCCATGTGACAATATTACTGTACAAAGTACCATGCACTTCTTACTGTTTTGTTCATTTTATGGGAATATTCGTTCAGCTTTTTTAAAACCTGTTTTTAAGAAGTATGGAGTTAGGACTGTAAATGATACTATGAAATTGTTATTCAACCCATCACCTGATGTCTGTTTTTTTACTGCCACTTTTCTTCTACGGGCCATTAAAGCAAGGCCAAGTTTGTCATTTTAAAACTGTTTTAAAGTATTTTTAAATGTTAGATTGATTTGTTAAAATGATGATGCTGTTTTATATGTATGTATGTGCTTTTATGGACTTTGTCTTTAAGCTCCGAATAAAGCCTTATGAACTGAACTGACTATTTACCACATCAATACCAAACAGTCTAAATTAATTACAAAAAACACAGCTCACCCTCTCTTAAAACTTGATTGAAAAACTCAAGAAGAAACTACATACATTTGGAGCAATAAAAACTGATATTAGAAGTTAACACACTGTTTCCTCTGTGTGTCTTGTTAGCGAGCTGAAAAGAGTATCTTACGATGTCCGCTACTTATAATAGTTTGAGGGTGGTGGACAAATTATAAATGAAAGTTATAACTATAACTATATAATTTTTAAAGTGTGTATATTTTAAACTTGGTTTGTATAGGGAAAGTAAGTTTTTCTAACTATAGCTAAGCTTTAACCTATTATTTTTTCAGTGAATTTCAATGTTTCTATTTAAAAAAAAAAATGTCTTTCAAATTGTTGAGCCATGTGCCACAAGTGGAGAGTTTTTATGAGGAGTGTCATACAGTACAGTACAGTGGAGTAGAGTGTTGTAAAGTCTATGGTCATAGAGTGGATTATGGTAGATTGGAATAGAGTGGAGTAGAGAAGAGTGTAGTAGTGTATTGTACAGTGTAGTAAAGTATTGTGTAATGGCATGTTGTCTCATATAGTGGAGTCAAGTATTCTAGACTGTAGCAGCAAGTTGTACAGTGAAATGGTGTATCAGACAGGAGAGTAGGGTGTCATAGACTGTCATATAGTGGAGTGGAGTGTTTTAGAGTGGAGTAGGGTGAAGTAGAGTGTAATAGAGTGGGGTATTGTCAAGTGGACTGTGAGAGAGTACTGTGGAGGAGAGTGTCGTAGAGTGGATGTCATATATTGGAGTGGCGTATCATAGAGAGAAGTTCAGTGGCATTTCCTCAAGTTTCAGACAGTGTAGTACAGTGGCGTAGGCCATAGAGTGCCGTGAAGTGTAATACAGTGTTGTACAATGGAGTTGCATACAGTGGAGTAGAGTCTGGGACAGTGGAGCTGTTTAGAGTGGAGTATAGTACAGAGGCATAGAGTGGATAAAGTGTAGCAGAGCAGAGTATAGTGGGGGGAGTAAACTTGAGTGGGGTAGTGTAGAATGGAATAAAGTTTCATAAAGTGAAGTGGCGTGTCTAAGACTATAGTGGCATGGAGTGCTGTAGAGTGGAGTGGCGTAGCATACAGTCGAGTAAAGTGCCATAAATTGGAGTACTGTGTTGTACAGTAGAGTGTCTTGGGGTGTTGTACAGTATTGGAAAGTGGAGTAGACTACAGTAGAGTAGAGTGGCATACAGTCTAGTTTTTTTGCAGAGTGGAGTGGTGTACAGCACAGTACAGTGTTGTAGAGTTTTGTAGAGTGGAATGGCATGCAGTGTTATAGGGCACAATGGCATATAATTGCATAGAGTGGAGTGGCGTACAGTGGAGAAGTGGAATAGATCTGAGTAAAGTGTCAGAGTAGAGCAAAGTAAAGTAGGGGTGCAGTGACATACAAAGAGTTGTGTAGTGTCGTACAGTGGACTAGAGTATCGTAGAGTGGAGTAGAGGGTTGTAAGTGGCATACAGTATAGTACAGTGTTGCACGGTAAAGTGAAGTGGTATAGACAGGACTAACATGTCAGAGAGTGGCATGCAATGAAGTAGAATGTTGTAGAGTTGAATTGCATAGAGTACAGTAGCATGTGAAACAGTGGTGTTACTTAGAGCGGATTGTTGTATAGTAGCATAGAGTGAGGTAAAGTCTCTTACCGCGGAGTAGATGTGTGGAAAGGTGTAACGTAATGTGGAGTAAGATACTATAGAGTGAATTGGTGTGTCGTAGAGTAGAGTGGCATGGAGTATACTGGAGTAGCATAGGGAGCAAACTTATAAATTGGAGGGGGGTCACCCACAGTAGAATGGAGTGCTGTGTCGTATAGAAAAGTGTTGTATAGTAGAATAGAGTATTGCTCATTGCAGTGTATGGGCATGAAGTGGAGTATAGAGTTGGACAGTGGAGTGTATGGGGATAGAGTGAAGTAGAATATCATAGAGTTCCATGAAGTGTGGTTGACTTTTATGGAGGAGAGTTATATAGATTGGAGGCGAGTGTCATACAATAGAGCGGCGTAGAGTGGATTGGCATAAACTCTAGTGCTGTAGAGTGGATTACTGTAAAATGGAGTGGCATACAGTAAAATACCATACAGTGGAATACTGTACTATGGAGTGTAGAAGAGAGGGGTGTCATAGAGTGGAATAGCGTAGAGTGGAGAGGTGTACAGTGGAGTGGTGTTGAGTGGAGTAAGGTACATGGATTACCTTAGAGTGGGGTGGCATATATTGAAGTGGTGCAGCATAGAGTTGGGGAAACTTATAAATTGGAGTGGCTTCATATACAGTGGAGTGGATCTCTATGTCGTACAGTTTTGGAAACTGTTGTAGAGTGGAGTAGAGTGTTCTACAATAGAATGTATGGGCATAGAGTTGAGTGCAAATTTGAAAAGTGGTGTGTATGAAGAAACTGGAGTAGAGTCTAGTAGAGTAGCATAGAGTTTTGTAGAGTAGAATTATAAGAGTACACTGGAGTGTCATACAGTGGAGTAGCGTACAGTGGAGTGGCATGAAGTGGAATAGTGTAGAGTCTAGTAGCATAGACTGGAGTGGCGTACAGTGGAGTGGCTTAAAGTGTAATAGCAGATAGTGTAATAGTGCACAGTGGAGTGGCGTACAGTGAAGTGGTGTAGACTGGAGTGGTGTATTGTGGGGTGGGATAGAGTGTAATAGCATACAGTTGAGGGGCAAAGATTGATGTTGCGTACAATGTAATATTGTAGAGTGGAGCGGCGTAGAGTCGAATATCATAGAGTGGAGTACAGTGGAGTGAATTTGAGTTGAGTGGAGTGGCAGAGAGTGCAATTTTGTAGACTGGAGTGGGGTATAGTGAAATAGCATATAATGGAGTGGCGTCCATTGGACTAGTGTAGAATGGATGGAGTGGTGTACAGTAGAGTGGTGTAGCCTGGAATAGCGTATAGTGGAGTAGCGTTCAGTGCAGTGGCGTACAGTAAAGTGGTGTAGACTAGTGGCTTGCACTAGAATGGGGTAGAGTGTAATAGCATACAGTGGAGTGGCGTCCAATGGAATAGAATAGAATGGAGTGGGGTAGAGTGGAGTGGCATACACTGGTTTGGAGTAGCATATAGTGGGATAGCATAGAGTGCAGTGGCATACAGTGGAATAGCATACAGTGGAGTGGCATACAGTGGAATAGCATATATTGGAGTGGCGTATAGCGGAGTGGCATACAGTGGAGTGGTGCCCACTGAAGAGGCTTAGAGTGGAGTTGCATACAGTGTAATAGCATAGAGTGAACTAGCATAGAGTGGAGCTGTGTACAGTGTAGTAGAGTAGAGTGGAGTGGCATAGAGCGAAGTGTTGTACAGTGGAGCGGCATAGAGTGTAATAGTGTATAGTGGAGTATCATACAGTGGAGGGGCGTATAATGAAGTGGCTTACAGTGGCATGGAGTAGAGTGCAATAGCATACATTGGAGTGGCATACATTTGGTTGTGTCCAATATAATAGCATAGAATGTTGTGTGGTAGAGTAGAGTGCCATATAGTGGAGTGGCATAGAGTGGAGTAGATTACTGTGGAGTAGCATACAGTGGAATAGCATACAGTGGAGGGTTGTGGAGTATCATGCAGTGGAATACGCTATTACAGTAGAGTGAAATAGCGTGTAGTGGAGTAGTGTGCAGTGGAGTGGCGTTCAGTGGAGGGACGTAGACTGGAGCGGCGTAGAGCGGAGGTGTGTACAGTTTAAGCATCGATTGTAGTGGTGAACAGTGTGATAGCATAGAGTGGAGTCTCATACAGGCATAGAATGGGGTGACGTAGAGTGGAATAGTGTATAGTGGAGTGGCTACAGTGACGTGGCATATGGATGTTTGTTAAATGTAGCAGCAATGTAGATTATTGTGTGCAGCGTAATGCAAAACTGCAAATTGTGCTGCATTTCTCCAGATTCACCAATCAACTCAGGGCCATGCATCGCGGACTTGGATCGCTTTGTAAATCTGGCGTAAATATTGTGTTATTCATGCAACACCATGCGTGACACAAGGGTACCACAATCCAATAATACAGCTAGGCCTTAGTTATATTTTGGGCCATGGTATACGGTGATAACTTTATATTGTATGATACCGACAGGGCCCAAACCAGCTAAGTGCCGCTTTCTCCTGACCAGCCCCAACTGGTACTCCTCCCTTGTTGATTTTGCCTAGTGACAGTTGGACCTCAAAAACTGGTAGAAACCCTAGCAATTAAACCCCACATCACCCCTTATTTCTTAAATTGCACTACAAAGGGTTCCCACATAATAACCTGTTTTTCTGAACCATTGAAACAATCCACCCTACCAATTCGCTGTGCTGCTCTGCCCATTCAGTGCATGTCAGTGAAATATTGGACACTCATTTTAAGCAAATCTTTCTCCATGCGCATAAGATTAGTATGAATAGTGGTTGTGACTGTAGCTTCTCATATCTCTCTTTAGGCACCTCACCTTCAGGAATCCCAAAAATTACCAGTGTGAGTCTTACCTTGATCTCTTTCTTCATTATGTCTGTTTTTGTCTTACCCACTTCCTGCCAGAAGAGTTGGATGTTCGAATAAAGCCAAAATAGATGAACATTGTTTGGGAAGAACCTCACCTTCTGCCCTCCCAACTTCAACAGCTTCTTTGGATACCAATACGTCGTCTCTATTGTGAATAAATAGTTATTCCTAAAAGCTGCAGATGTTACAGGGGCCCAAAGTATAGATATTGACATTTGCCATGAGTGTGTTAACTCTAGCGATGGCAGGCCTCCTCACCAAATTTCCTCTGGCAGTGTAGGAGGCCCAACTTCACCTTGTACTAACATCCAATACTATTTAGACACCGCTTTCTTCTGGGGTCGAGGGCTTTGCAATTTATCCTCCCATTCCATGCTGCGTTTCCCTTCATTGCCCTGTTTGCTTGCCCAGCTCATCAGCTGATAGAATTAACATTTTGAAAGCCTGTTGTCCGTGAGCCGAGATAGTGTTTCCAATGACCTCAAGTTGCCCCATCCATCAGTTGTCCCCATCTTGTTATCCAAGCATCCATAAAGGTCTAGCCAGTGTGTCCTGCAGATAGTCCAGCGTTCCCGGTGAGTTTCAAATCGGGCCATGTAACTCTCATATGGGATTCCTAGAATCCGCCTGATCTGGATCCAGACCTTACACAGAGCACACAGAGTCCTTAGTCTAATCTTTTGAAAATATTTTGGGTGTCTGAATTTGAAGAGAAAGTGATCGCCATCTCCCGTAAGATTTTTGGTGAGCGATTGATAGAGAGGGGATATCTGCTGTAATCCACTTGTTAATAGTATTCTTCCATTTTTCATTTGAAAAGCCCAGAAGGATAACTGGAAATCTGGGAAAGCTATGCCA
Source organism: Triturus cristatus (assembly GCF_964204655.1). NCBI lineage: Eukaryota > Metazoa > Chordata > Amphibia > Caudata > Salamandridae > Triturus > Triturus cristatus. Next base: position 888,288,520 of record NC_140583.1, read on the forward strand.
CTGTCTAATTTACATTTACGCAGTTTCCTCCAGGCAATTCTCAACCCCTTATGAGCCCCAAAAAAACTGCACAGTTACCCCTGTAGTCTTCGAACCATATACCCTAAAACACGTTCAAAATAAAAGTAAACTTCAGGGAAATCACAATTTTAATTACATTAGTTCTGCCGAGTATTCAGAGGGGAAGATAGGCCCATGAACGCAAGAGTTTCTTAGTTTCTGTCACAAGCTTATAACATTTTATTTGGACCATCATATGCAAATCCTTCACAACCTGAATTCCTAAATACCTAATTTCCTTCTTTTCCAACAAACTTTCTAATGAGGCATTCCATGACATCAGTTCCATTTTCTGTTGGTTTGCTAGATAACCAGAAACCCTCCCAAAATCTTTAGTATATTTAAAATGATGGAGTAAGAACTCGAAAAATCTCACGTTTCTATCAAGTCATCCGCATAGAGTGCCATATTTTTTCACCCAATCATGGTATAGAAATGGAATGATCTCTTGCTTTCCCCTGATCCTTCTTGCTAATAGTTCTATGTGTTAAATTTCTATTTACTATGATCCTTGCTGTTGGTATTCTGTAAATAGCCCAATTGCCCTTGGGCATATTTTTAATAACTCCATATAAAAATGGCCAGGTTACCCTATCGAAAGCCTCAGCGCCATCTAAAGTCATAATAGTGAGAGGGGAGTGTAAATCCATCGTCACGTCTATAACGCTTACTAAATCATGGGTCAATTCATGTAGTTGTCTGCCTTTCATTCATCCCTTTTGGTCTGCATCCACGAGGCCCCCGATCACCTTCTCCAGTCTTTTTGCCAATATTTGTGTATAGATCTTACAACTGTTATTCAATAATGATATTGGTCTATATGACACATTTTGGAGTCTTTGTTTACTTTTAGAATTATAGTAATTATCGCCTCATCCCAAGAGCGAAGCTGGGCATGTCCTTCTACATATATTTTTTAGTAAATAATCAGGTTAGGACCGGAGTGACTCTTCTTTTAGGACTCTATACAACTCATTTAGTAAGCAATCAGGGCCCAGGGTTTCTGTTTTTTTAACCCTCTAAGTGCTCTTTTTAGTACTTATTTTTTGGTCGATGCTATGTTTCAAGGCTATTTTTAATACTGGAAGGGCATCATCTTTAAACCAATTATCAATCTGCTCCTTTGTTACATTTAAATCATTAGTGTACAGATCTTGAAAGGAATTAACAAAGGCCAATTCTATGTCTGGATCATCTAGGGAACACTCCACAGTCTCTTTAATTATTATTTCTGGGCCAATAGTTTACTACAACTCTCATCATATTCATATTGCTCCAATTTACTAGCGTCCCACTTTTTCTGCACCACTTCTAAATGGCCGGTGCCCCTCGTCTCTCCGGTCCTGCAGGTGGTAATCTTTCACAATGAACTGCCTCGCTTACCTTGGGAGGCCTTTGTGGATCTCAGTTGGCATCTTTTTCTTCTGCGTGGCTGTCTTTTCTTTCCCCCTCGCCGGACAGGTGGCCAGATGCACAGGATTTCCTCTAAAGAACATGGCACTGATGAACAGCAGGTAGCGCTCAGGGGTCAGCGGCTACTGGCAGCATGGGGATTCCGTAGAGACTAACATGTCTCAGCCTTGACCGACTTCTGGGGACTCGTCAGCAGTCAGCATATCTTGGTGGCTGCATGCTGGACACAGAGACATGAGACGAGGGGATACAATGACCTATGAGCCCCTCTAGAAGTGGTGTGTCAGGTACCAACCAAAGCCCCAGGAAGCAGCTATTTCTCCCATTCTAATTTCCCGAGGAAAATTATAGTTCTCCTGGGCACCACATTGATCAGTGAAAACAGACTCTGCAGAGATTTAAGGTAACAAGAACAGCTGCACATTAATGAATAAACAGGTTGACCTAGAATTGCTTCAGAACAAAGGGAATGATCGTGGTAATAAGGTAGCAGTTACCTCTCTCGTTTTTGCTAATCATTCTCGATAGAATGTGGATAGCTTGCCATAGACTCCACTATTTCCCTCAGTGCCATAGCATAGCACTAAGCATAAGTTGAAGGCTATCCGAGGGATCCCAGTAAAGCCAGGGGGAAAGTGAAAGCTATGCTGCCCTTGAGATCTTTCTTCATGGTACAGGCCAAACAAGATGTTGGGTAACACCCTCAATTCAACCCAACCGAACTTTCTTTGCCAGTGGATAGATGCAATATGGAAGTGGCAACATAATCTGGGCGAGGATGCATGAGTGGTGCTTCCAAATAGGTTCCAACCTCTTTCCCAGGACCCTTCAGGTAAAGATAAAAAAGGGGAATTACAACTAGGTGTGGGTGGTACACTCTGCTATGCTGGTGGAGGGTGCAAAGATTGTATTACTCCACATTCCTCTTGGAATGCGGAGTTTGGGGGAAAAAAGAAAACTCCGCCTCCTGCGGAACAGAGTTTACTAGCACCGGGCACTGGCCCAAGATGATGAGTGCTGCCTGATCAAGGCCCCGCCCAGGCCCTGTTGCAGCTTTACCTTTGTCAGCCGTTCTCAATTGATTCTCTGTATCTGTAGTCTTTCGGTTTGAGACTGTCTCTCCTCTCACCTGAGACCATGGACTATGGCCTCTCTGCAGCAGGTCTGCTGCCAGGCAGCCGCAACTCCTACCCTTCTGGATGGAGCTGGGTTCGGAGGGGTGGGCACGCTGCTTACTGAGCTACCCGGAGGAGCTGTTAGAAGCAAGCACTGCCAGGGGCCATCCGAGGCCGTGGCCCGTGGGGACGGAGGCGACCAGGGGCCATGGAAAATGGAACCCCTGCCTCCCAAACTCTTGCGCAGTGTCGGCTGCAGTGACTCTGAGTCTATGGCGAACTGGGAGCAGGAAGGTGAGGGCAGTGCTTCCTAGAGAGGTGCACGTATTTAAACGAAAGTGAATTTGTGTTTATTATTGGCATTCCAACCTCTATGTGCTCAAATAAATACCAGAGACATCTCATAAAGCGCTCCTAAACGGCTGGGAGACAGCATTTCCAATCCATTTTTGAACTAGTGCAGAATGGTGGCTTTTTGCTGGGGCAGAGCGGAACTCCGCGGAATTCAATGGAGTTTTTATTTAATTCCTTGGAATTCCGCATAGTGAACTCCGCAAGCTCCGCCCATCCTTAATTACAACTGCTGCCAGGAGGTTGGAGACAAAATGCAGGGCAATACAGTGCAACCTGATGGAGAATCTCTGCTAGTAGCACTGATGGAGGAGATTAATTACAAATTTGCAATCTCGAAGCAGAATCAAGCTAAAATACAAGGGGGCAGATTTATTTTTCCTGGCGCATCCCTGCAAATCAGCATGGATGCGCCAGGGAAGATGCGTCACGCAAGTTTGCCCTTGCGCCACCGCAGATGCGCCACATTTACAATGCGGCGCATCGTGGCGCAAGGACAAGCAGATACGTGACGCATCTGCCGGCGTAAGGTTGGCGCAGTGCTGAAGTTGCGTCGCAAGCGCGACACAACTCCAGCACTGTTCCAATCTTTCCTATCCCTAACATGGTGCGTCAAGCCTTACGCCTGCTTCAAGCAGGCGCAGGGTTTTGACGCATCAGCGTTGGGAAAGTGACTCAGTGAAATCTTATAGATTTCACTGAGTCACTTTTCAGGGGCGTTCCTGCGACGGAACGCCCCCCCGGAGTTGAAACGCCCACATGAAACCTGACGCAGGTTTCATGTGGCGCAGGGCTTTACACCGTGACGCATCTCCATAGATGCGTCACGATGTAAATGGGGCGCAACATGGCGCAGGGTTTACGCCGCCGCTGCATCACAAAAGTGACGCAACGGCGGCGTAAAAGTGGCGCAAGTCCGATATAAATCTGCCCAAGGTGCCTGCAATAGTTTGGAGCTTAAGATGATTGACATCATGGAGAGACAATCTTTCATGAAATCCTCGGAGGCATTAACAAAGAGGTAGAGGTTAATCATACAGAAATCCAGACCCTGAAGATGGGGAAAAGGAACTCTGAGAAAAGTTGGAATCTCTAGAAAACAACCTAAAAAGGAACAATATAAGAGTGCTAAATATCCCAGAATGGGCAAACCTGAAGGAGTTTGTGATTAACCTTATCAAGGAATTTGTCTCTTCAGGAGATCTAAAGGATCTTGAGCCCGATGTACAGAGGATTCATTGAGACCCATTTAAAAGAAATCCAAACAAGGAGAAAACCAGGAAGATACTAGTCAACTTTAAATCCTACTCGCTAAAGTAGCAGATTCTATCTGAGGCTCTGAAGGCTAGCAGCTTTATAAAAGGCGAGTTGTCCTTCCGCATCAAGTAAGATGTCTTCAGGGTGACCCAGGACCAACAATGGAAGTTGGGGAAATATGTTCAGGAACTTAGATCTCTAGGTGCCAATGCCCAACTGAATTTCTCAGCGATCTTGAGGACAATATTGAATAATAAAATGTACAATATGAAAGATCTCACTGAGGTCGAGAGTTTGATACAATACATAAAACCGAAACATAAGTAGATATTGGAGAGATAAGGCTCAAAGGTACAATGAACTACCCAATATTAATTATTTGGAGATTTCCCCTGTGAGCGTTGGGGTTGAGGGAGAGGTTTTGGTGGGGGCACAAAAGGTGGTTGAACAATAGGCATATTAGACTCTGAGTGGTAAGCATGTGGAAGAGCAATATAAAAAAGAGGTCTTAATTTGCGGTAATAGATGTTGGAGAGGTCAGGAAACCCACTAAGACAGAGATTCTGGAGCCATAACGACAGACTCGACTAAAAATTCAGTTCAAAGTTCCTGACTTGGAATGTAAACGGGCTCAAAGTACCTAGTAGGAGGAGAAGAATCCAAAAATTCCTAAAGCAATCAGATTGTGATGTTTTAATCCTACGATAAACGCATTTGCTCCAGTGCGCTAAAATACTAAAGGGGAAAAAGTGGATTAGCCAGTTTGCATGTACTAATCAACGGTGCAATGTTAGGGGGCTGGCCAGCCTATTGAAAGACTCAGCACAAGCGCGTATGGAAAATTATACTGTGGACACCGGGAGCAGGTGGGTGATAGTAGTCGTTAAGATCCATAAAGTAAGAAACACCTTTATAGGGTAATATGGCCTAAACATTGATGACCTGACATCTCTTCTGGAACTCTACACTCAACTAGTAGAGGTTGGGAACAATATAGTGATTGGGAGGATTTCAGCGTTTTGCTAGATCCCATCCTAGACAGGTCTACCACCAGATCAGTGGTTATCTTCCCTAAGATGAGGGACCGCGTATATCATATGATGAATGATCTAGGCCTACTGGATGTTTGAAGGCAGAGAGCAAGCCAGAAAAAAGGGTTACACTTATTTGAACAAAAAATATGGTCATGCCTCCCAGATAGACTTTTTTCTTGATAGATATAAGGTTGGGGCAAAAAAGTAAGAGAGCACGTATCAGACCACTCTGCTGCGAAGCTAGAGCTTGTGCTTGAAAGGAGTTTAAGCTCATGTAGATGGACTCTGGATAGGACATTACTAAGGGACCCAGTAATTATCAGACAACTAAAAAGGGATACAGGAGAGTTTGTTTTAAAAAACAGAAAGACTTTTGCCCCCTACAAATTATATGGACTGCTTATAAAGCCTTTACCTGGGGGGATGATTGTTAGTTACGCATCACAGAAGAGAAAGGAAGATAAGTATGGAGTGAGAGAGCTGGAATACAAAAATCGAGCAGATTCAAAAAGACTTGAATAACTGTAATGATGCCCGGGAACAGATGGCCCTAGCTAATATCAAAGGTACAAGTGGTGATCTGGCAAATACTGCGATAATTTTGCATTACACCGTGGTACATGGTGAAATGACAAGCCAGTATATACTTGGAAAATTGCTGTGCTTAGAGAATAAAAAGGCAGCCATAGTGTTTTTACTATACTTTCCCTGTGTTCAGTGTTAGCGACTTAGATATGGGTGAGTAGTAGGTTCCTAACTATCACCACTTTATTAAAGTGTCAATCGGTAGGGAAATGTATTTATATATTTTAATATAATTTTAAATAGGTTTACGACCACGCAATGCGGTAGTTCACAAAATGTTGTGAAATTCCGTGAAAGTACCACAGTGACAAATATCACTAAGTTTAAATGCCTTATAACTAAAAAAAATACTTAACCTACTTAACTGCCGTACCCAAAAGAGCATAATCTCTGCCAAATTTCATGTAAATCCATTCAGCAGTATTCACAATTCATGGAAAATGCATTTGTTGAAAAACGCATTTTGGGAACTCCTTTTATATTTGCACCCCCATAACAATTCACCACAACAATTGACATCATCTCAAAATATAGAAATGCTATGGGTCTGTTAAGGATTGTGGTGATTCGTCAAATGGGTGGATAGTTATTAGGGAGCTAATATCTGAGGGAGTCCTACCCTTGGGAATACTAACTATAATTACAGAGTAGCAATGAGATTTATTTTGATATCTTTATTTTTATCTATTGTATTTGTTAAGTATTTGTTTCTTTCTTTACGTAATCATGTGACCATAAATGTGTATTTTAGTTGTTCATGTTGTAATTTTGAAGCTTTACACCTGCAGTCTAGTTTATTTTTTGTACTTCATTGCTACTTTTAGTAGAATTGGGCTACCGATGAAGCCCAAAAAGAATGAAAGTCAATCATTGTTGTTATAAAACTTAAGATAATGTTTTCTTTCCTAATGGCTGTAGGAAACTGCCCTTTTTGTATGGTTACCTCCCCCTTCCATACACACTCCAATGCTGATGGTTATTACTCTGAAAGTGCCCTGGAATGTGTTAACCAGGCCCCAGTGCCAGTGCTTTCACCTTAAAACAGACACGTGAATTGGTAACCCCAATTGGCAAGGGCTTTAATCCCCTTATAAGTCTCTGGTAAATGGTACCAGCTGTACCCAGAGCATGGGAGTTAAGGGGTCACCAGGGTCTAAAGCACTGCTTGTGCCACTCTGAGTGACCCAACTAAACAGATGGTGGCAGTCCTGCTATTGCAGACTGCAGGAGTAGTGCAAACTGCTCAAATTTGAGTTTGCCCTCACCATGTGTCGCAAGGTCAAAGCACTATTTTTAATATATGTCAGTCACCCCTAAGGAGGGCCTTCTGAGTCCACAAGGTAGGGTGCATATATTATGGGTGAGGACATATACGTGCAAGCTTAAATGTCCCTATAGTAGCCTTTTCCATTGAGGGCTACTATAAGTGGTCAGCAGTCCATAGAATAATATGTGCTGGCACCCCGGCAACCTCGAGATTGCCAGCTCCATTATGGAACTGCAGAAATATGTCATGCTTGTGATCAAACAACTTGCGTCATCACCCCTGACATGATTCTCGTGCTAGAGTAGATGTGGTATGCATCCAGGTGGCTAAAATAAAGGTTTCCCTTCTGGCTGCCCCATCCTTTCCTGTGCTCTGGCTGGCAGCCAGCAGCTGCTGCCCCCAAGACAGGAATCTGACACCCTGACAAGAGGTGTGAACTCTCCTAGAAGTTAGAAACAATGGCTGGGATATAAAGGGGGTGACACCTCCTTCCCTGACAGGATGGCTAGTGAAGTGTCACCTGAAGATGGGGAGCTTCAAAGCTTACACTGCCTCTGATATGCATCCAGGCTACCTCCCAAAAGAGGAAACAGCTGTCCCCCTGCCCCAGGCACATTCTCACCCGGGCAGGTGAGAAAAATATGTAGTCAGAAGGTGTACATTCCCAGAAGGCTAACTACACTCCTAGGGTGGGCTACCTGATTTGTACAGCTAAGGAAGGTTTCTGCCATTTAAAATATGGCAGAATAGAGGGCTCTGGGTAAAAAAGGTGAGGCACACCCGGATTTGGTCACCTCGGGGGTGGTTTAGCTGCTGGGACTAGTAGCTCATTGGTCACTTGTACCCACACCACTAACTCCTCTAAATCTAGGATTTAAGGGGCACCCCTTGCACAAGAACTTCAGTTCTGATTCCAATTGCAACAGTAGACAGAAATGTCGAGAGTCTGTGACAATAGGACCTGCACAGAAGTGAAACTTTGCACATGTGGCAACCATTCTGATACTGCACGTCTGCGACTTGTCCTGGACTAAAGGCAAGTTCCCCTAGTCAGAGGGACCCCTTTGAGTACCAAAGACAACTCCAGACCCCCTTGGACTAGTAGCAACCACCACCTTTACTTGACGTTGCAAAATGAGGAAACTCTGTAGCACCTTCAACTGACTACAGTGGTGGCCCCATTGTTGACTTTTTGCACCTGTTTCCCCAGCAGCACGTCTAAGCGGTGAAACCAACTCCCCCGTGGCTCCTCCTTTAACACCAAGGACAGCCGGTACAGCTCTGCACCCGAGCCTCTCACACCAGGTAAAATCAAACTGATTGTTGTGGCTTGGTCCTGGGACCCGCATCTCCTTAACCCCTTCGGTGCTCATGACGGAACGGTTCCGTCATGAGCCACGGTTGAGCTGTGCTCATGACGGAACCGTTCCGTCATGACCACGCCCGCGCAAGAAACCGTCAGCACAGCGGCGGAATTTGCGCAGCATGGAAGGGGTTAACCCACAGTGGGTTCCAAGCAACTAGACCTACAAAAAAACATGTTTTTCTTTGGCTTGTTGGGCCAGTTTTATTTTGTGAGCCAGAGAGCATGCAAAGAATCCTATGTAGATTAAGATGCATTTTATGTGTTATGTATTTTTTTACAGGTTTCCATTAGCATGTGACCATAAATGGGTCTTTCAGTTGTTCATGTAGGATATCTGAAACTTTACATATGCAATCTAGTTTATTCTTTGGACTTTTTTGCTTCTTTTAGTAGAGTTGTGCTACATATGAAGGTCAAAGTGAATGAAAGGCAACTATTGTTATAAAAATTGAGATGATTATTTTTTTTCCTAGTGGCCAATTATCATGTCCTCCAAATAGTAGTTTGTGTGCCTCACTGCTACGACAATCTTTCATTTTGTTGCACATAGGTGCATAAGCAAGATGGTTTTTGTTTGGCTTATCGGGACAGTTTCAGTTTGTGAGCTGGAGAGCATGCAAAGAAAACTTTTATAGATTAAGATGTATTATCTTTGTTATGTATTTGTTTATAGGTTTCCATTAGCACGTGATTATAATTGGGTCTTTCGGTTGTTCATGTAGTACATCTGAAACTTTACATATGCACTCTAGTTTATATTTTGGGCTACCTTGCTACTTTTAGTAGGATTGTGGTACATATGAAGGCCAATGTGAATGAAAGGCAATGATTGATATTCTTAATAATATTTTGGTGACTACATTTTTTTCCTTGTGGCCAATTATCATGTCTTCCAAATAGTAGTTTGTGTGGCTCACTGCTAGGACAATTTTTCATTTGTTGCACAAGGGTGCATAAGAAAGATGGTTTTTATTTGGCTTGCTGTGCAAGTTTTATTTTGTGAGCCAGACAGCATCAAAAGAAAAATTATGTATTTGTTTATAGGTTTCCATTAGCATGTGACCATAAATGGGTCTTTCAGTTGTTCATGTACTAAAAAAATCTCAAACTTAACATATACAGTCTAGTTTAGTTTTTGGGATTCGTCGCTACTTTTAGTAGTATTGTGCTACAAGGTATAACTAAAAAGCTACAAGATGCCAGCAGAATATAATCTGTAATACTATGCTCCTACAGAACTAGCTGAAAAAAAGGACCATAATACAATCAATCCAAAATCTGCTCTTATTGGCCAGCAAGACTTCTAAAATAAAGTAAGATAGTATGATGTGTGCTATCTAAGATTAAAAAGTTAAGATTCTGAGGCCAAAGGTTTGCTTCTTGTGCGCATTGCTTTGTAATGACCCTCCGAATATAATACATTTCAGACTGTAATACCTTCACATTGAATTTAAAGATGGGCGACTTACACAAACGCAGCTTTTAATCCTTAGTGCTCTCCTCCTTTCTTTGAGACCTGTGCTTCTCACCCACGAGACTCTTCTTACCCTTCTTTTCCACACTTTCCCCAGTCTTGACGTTCTCCATTGACCTCTTTCCTACACTTCATGGTACTTGAAACCAGCATATTTGTAGCATTTTTTGCTCGTCACATAATTAAAATTAGATTTACAAGAAAATGAATATTATTTACTTGCTTGACGCCCAAGTTCCAGCACACACCTCTGCCTTGTTAATAATGTCCAGTGGGTAGTTTTGGTTCTGGTCTCTAGTGCCAGAGATTCTGATACTATTCCTGGGACTAAGACCAAAGGCAAAATCAGTGAATTCAACTGCACACTAGCAGGAAACTATTAATATGTTTGTGGTAGAGGCAAAACCTGTTCATGTGTCAGATATTTGAGAGCTGTTGGACTATTTACTCGATTTTTCAAACCAATTTCCTAGTCTGTTTTGGAATTCAGCGTTCATCAGATTATAACCCCAAGCCACAATAAAATTGAAAAATATTCTTCCTCAAATGTAGTTGAGCTGTTGTAAATTCTAGACTGAGATAACCAAATGGTTGATACCTATGACTTCACGAAAGCTCCTATGGAAATTACTAAAGTATAAATATGCTGGTGTATGACTGAGATTAGGGTTCGGGAACCTTGACCCCCTTTCCCGGGGACAGCTGTACTTGTGTACTGTAGGATCAAGTGTGAGGCCTAAGACTGCAGAGCTGACAGGAACAGCTAGCTATGCTGGCTCTGTCTAATGTGTTTCTAAAATAAAGGCCAAGTACATGCACGCCCACATTCAAGCAGGCAGCAGCTGTTGATTAATTACTGAAGGAGTGGTAGGATTCTCGTTCTCAGTGTCAACATTTGGGAATTATATTCCTATAATTATTACTAAATAAAGAAAATTCGAGAAATGTAGAAAAAATCGAAATAACCTTTGTTTAGCACCAATGGTAGTCACCTTTCAGGCAAGCTTTGTCAGGATGAGGAACCCTAAGGGAGTAAAGATCATGAAAGCAATGCTACCTCTTGTCTGAAATATTAACAACCATTAACTACTGTAGTAAGTATTAATAACCATAGCACAAACAACATATGGTAACCCCCTTAGACCTCTATGAATGTCAGACGAGTTATTAGGCAGGCCTTTGGTACAGTTTTATCGGTTTTACCAGACGACTGTTTCCCCAAAATACTCATACGTAACATACATACATACATACATAAAAGGGTTTTGGTTTATTCTCTTCATCCATGGTCTATTCAACTGACATTCAGATTTTGCTTCGGTCCACCACTGCATACTGCGTGGAACAACAGGACAACAGGTCCGCCCACTTCAGTCATTGGCTGGCCTCACTTCGAGTGACTGCATTCGCCTTTTGCACGATGTGCACATCCGCCTTAAAAGTAGTCCCCTTTCCTTGTGAAATTTGAGTCACGCAATATGAATAGTGCGCAGGTGATGCCAGTGCTTAAAGCCATTTCCTACAACTAAATGGATTTCTTCGGTGAGCTGATATTGTTTTAACGCTTATTGTACAGAAAGAAACACCTCCTTTAGCCTATTTCATTTTCTCCAGGTACTGCTCCTTTTCAACATGCGCTGCCCTGCCAGTCAGAGTATACACATTGTTTTAATTTACTATGGTTTTTATTGCCGATTGAAATGCTAATTAGAAAGTTGTTTTCAAGCTTCGGTGTTATAGAGATTGGATAGCCTTGTCTCATGCTTCCTAACAGGCATTGTTTCTGCACTTTATATAAAAATGCACTTAACGAAGTGCCGTGGTACTGTGAAGTGCACACCCTACACTCCCTTTTAGGTAGCGTCCAGAAACAAATCACACCGCTGTGGGCTGTATTCTGTTTAGTCACCAGCTAGGAAAAATAAACACTCGACAGAACCATGGAGATTTGCTTGCTTCGTGATGGTCTCTGGAAGCGGGATACTATTGACGTTTATTTGCAGCATCTCGGTGTTTGTGGGCAGTAGCCCAGGGCCTGACTTCTAAGGATGGTTCATACTGCTAAATATTTGAGCATTGTATAGAGCCTGCCTAGAAGTTCCCGAAATCTATTCTGAGCATAGCGTGTTTCTTTTTTGTCTCAACCATGCACAGCCGTGCGCGCTCTCTTCTGTTTCTTGGAAAGCTGTGAAAATTAGGCAGAACAACGGAATGTGAAACTAATCAGAAACATGCTGGGTCTCTGGGCTTTAGTGGGAAGAGGAATTTTCCAGATGCTAAAGAAATAGATGCAATTTCTATAAGTGGCCCACACTAATCAAAAGCACCGATACTTTACTGCAGCCCTGCACGTCAATTCACCAGAATGCCAGGGGTAGCTGAAATGACATCACAGGAAGTGAACTTACATTATCTTAGACCTCAACAACATCAAAGGAAAGTGAAATCATCTAACCTTTAACCACGATGACCTTACAGAAAATGACTAAAGACACATAATTGATGGACGGAATGCAGAACAAATCAAAACATTCACCCCCAGTCAAGAGATCTGGGTTAAATCCATCATTCTATTGCTCACCATGCCACCCCAGTTTAGACCTGGCCATATGCAAATCAGTCTTGACCCTGTGCCTCATGGGAACAGTCCAGCCCGAACTGCTAAGCCATGTCCTTCCTGGACCGGAAACAAGCATCCTAGGACCAGTTTCGTGGTTTCACCCCTCTTCAGCCAGGATAGCTTGAATCCAGTGGTACAGTGAGCCCGGGACCCATGTCTGGGCATACCCATCCAACAAGGTTTATATAGAGACCTCTTAAATCTTATAATCCTGATGAGATCTGAGTCAGGGGTCACAAGAATAGTGCCAGGAATCTCAAAGTAGAAGACGGGAGTCGCAGCTGCCATCCTTGGCGACTCCTAAATGACACACATGACTGCAGTATTCTTTAACCTTTAAAGCAGTTTTCCCCAACGCTATCACCAGAGCAGTGATAACTCTAGGGAAAGATGTACTCTCCTAACTTTTGAAATACAAAGCATTAACTCTAATGTTGAGTTCCACACATAGTCAACTTGTGATACTGGACATCGGTACATTATTTTTTAAAACATTTTTCTGTTAGCCCACACTAAGGGCCTGATTTAGAGCTCGGCGGACGGTTTATTCCATCACAATGTTGACGTATATGCCATCCATCCGAAATATAATTCCCATTATATCCAATGGGATTTATATTTCGGTGGACGGGTTATCCATCACCATTCTGATGGAGTAACCCGTCTGCCGAGATCTAAATCAGGCCCTTAGTCATCGTAAGATCCTTGCCTAGAGCTCTCTGGAATTGGTGTGCTACATAATTACAAAATGCAAATACTGTTATTTATATTTTTACGCCATTTTTTAATATCAGTAGCACTCTAGTCACAAGGACAAAGGAATCTCAATCCAAGAGTTGCATGTCGGTATGCATGTATGTGAATAAACATGTCTGTGTGCATGAGTGTGTGTGAGTGAGTATGTGCATGTGTGGGACATTGTCAATGTGCGGGCACCACATTCCCCCCCAAGCATGTCTGGGTGATTTTGGTGTTACGTTTTTGTCCTAGAGTGTGTATTAGTCAAGTGGGACGCATAATCCATGTCCAGCCTGCTGGCCGTAGAACAGCTCCTAAAGAGGTAATCTTGGCATGGATTACCCTATGATACAGAGTTGTTTTAAGCTGTGGGCAAAGTGCTCCACCTTCTAAGGGCTTCACCTTCCAAGGAATCCCTTGGGAAAGTCATTTTGGCACTCTCTCTCCCACTCATAATACCTACCTCTATATCTGTACCCCTTCCTGAACCTCCTCTCTCGCTACCCCAAGACTATCTGTATCACACGCCTCTCTCTGCATCTCAGTGCTGTTTTCCTCTTAGTTCAAAGTATTTTACCTTCATCTGCTTCACCTTTTTCTCATCCTCATCTCTCTCTTTACCTCAGATCTCTCACCTCTCCTTACCACATCTCTTTCAATCTCTCTCTCATTCCTCTTTCTATTCTCTGCACCCTTCTCTTTAGCTCTCCACTCTTTACTTCACCTCTTTCCCTACAGCTCAATTCTCTCTGCTTTCATCTCTTTCACTACCTCATCTTTACCAATTGTCTTTCTCCCTCTTGCTGCCAAACCTGCCAGTTTTCTTCATCATTTATATACCTCTCAGACTGTCCCTGTCTTTCTACCTCTTTACTTTCTAACTTTCTGTTGGATGTATTCCTCTCTACAGGGTCATTCCCAAACGTTTTGCCTCTACCCTCCTGTTTTCTGAACCCATTTGTGCTGGCTTTTAGTACTAAGTGCACTTTAGCACTGCTAACCAGTGCTAAAGCGCTTGCTCGCTTTCTTGTAAACATGGTAAAATTGGCTTAGACCCAATTAGCACATTTAATCTACTTGTAAGTCCCGAGTGCAATGGTATTAGATGTACACAGGGCTTGTAAATTAAATGCTACTAGTGGGCCTGCAACACTTATTGTGCCATCCACTTAAGTAGCCTTGTAAACATGTCTCAGGCCTGCCATTGTAGCCTGTGTGTGCAGTTTTGAACTGCCATTTCGATCTGGCAAAATACATATTTTGCCAGGCCTAAACCTTCCTTTTAATGCACATAAGTCACCCCTAGAGCAAGCCCTAAACAGCCCTGAGGGCAGGGTGCAGTGTATTTAAAAAGCTGAACATGTACATTCAAGTTTTACATGTCCTGTTAATTGTTTTTTCACTACTGAATGGCCTACCTTTCCCATAGGATAGCATTGTATTACCTTATTTTATCTCATAAGTAACAACATCCACTTGGGAGCATGTAGGAATGTCGAGTTTGGTGTCTAAAGACGTTGTAATTTGAAACCTTTTTTAATGGTAAAGTCGGAATCTTAAATCACAATTCTGAAAATACACGTTTAGAAAGTTGGTATTTTCTTGTCCTAACCATTTGTTGTCTGCAGCTTGTATCCTGGGTCACATAACTAGGTGTAGCTGTAGTTGGTCTTTGTGTATTGCTCCCAGACAGTGAGACAAAGAGGGAATAGGTGTTGGCAGGATGGGCCATCTCTGACTTGATGAGGGGGAGGAGCTGCCATCTCACACTTGCACATCACAAAGCCTTTTCCTGAGAACACTCACAAAGTGTTTTGCCACTAGTCTTTTGTGACCCCAGGCAAGCTGTAGCCAGGGCAGGGAGGCAGAAAATTCCAGACTCCTCTGGTGGTGGAAACCTCCAGAACCTTCCACCACTTATAAGCTGGCACCAGGTATAAATATTGGACCCTCAGGCCCAACTCTTCAGTACACCTCTGGGCCTGTGGCAGACTCAGAAGGACGACTGTGCTGCTTTGCAAGCCTGCTCTCTGCTGCCCTGCTGCCTGATTGAGAAGGACTGGACTTGCATGTTGAACCCAGGACCCACAGAGTTACTTCAAAGGCTAGTAGGCCGGCCACCTGATCCGAGCCTCAGGGACAGAAAAGACCTCAACTATCTTGAACTCAGCACTTGTACTCTGCCTGCTGTGGGTATTTCCCCCCAAATGATGTCACACCAGTCCTGGACCCTTGAGAGTGAGCCTGAAAGTGCTCTGCAAGCCAAGCTGTGCTCCTAGGAGACCCGATGCAGCACGACGCATCGCCCCACAGCCCATCTGAACTGCCGTTGCTTGTTATAGGGCCCTGCATCACAGTCCCACTGCTCCTTGGACCCATTGTGCAGCGATGCATCGTAATGCCGGACCTCGTTTTGCATTCCTGCAGCTACTCGGATCTGCCGCTGTGTGACACATCTTCCTTGCGGGATCTCGCAATGCTCCACACTCGGATTTAAGGTACTTTGTTCAGCGGGCCTACCTTGGTCCCTGTAGCAGGCCCGCGCTTCATCGCGGCGGGCCTGAACTTGTGATTTTGTTCCAGTCTGGCGGGATCAGATAACAACAGTTGGCACTTTGCACTTTCAGGCACTATTTTCAATTAAGTCTTTGAAATTGCACATCTCCCATTCAACTGATTGGATTTTTTTATTTTTGTTGTCAAATAATTTATTAAAATTGATGCTATTTTTCTAAATTGGTGTGGGGGTTTTGTCTAGTTTTTTGCTTTTACGTTGGTACTGTTTGAAGTGCTGCATACATGCTTTACATTGCCTCTAATTCAAGCCTGACTGCTTTTGTGCCAAGCTCCCCGAGGGTTAAGCACAGGTTAATTTGGGGTTATTTTGGTTTCACCCTGACAAAAATTATGGCTGCTGCTTGAGTAGGGTTTCACCTCCCTCAACCAGTAGCCCAATTTCCTACACTTTCTCATTACTTTTGTTACTCATCCTCAACCTCTTTTTCTCTGTCATTATCTTCTCCCTCTGTATATATTTCTCTCATCACTTTCTGACTTTTCTCTATTTCAGCCACCCTCTTGACCTCTCTTTCTCCCTCCCTGTATACCTCTTGCTACATTATCCATCTCCCTCCACCTTTTTCTCTACATCACCCTCGTTCTTCCTCCATATCAGTCTTACTTGTCTCTACCTCAGCCTTCTCTTTATTTAACTTTTCTTCTCCACCTCACCCTTCTTTCTACTTTTTCACTATCACACCTGTCTACTTCTGCCTCCCTCTTTCTCTATACCTAACTTTCCTCCCTTTTTACCTTCTCTCTAACTCTCTCTACATCACTGCACTGTCTTGGGGATTGGGAGTTGGCAATGTTTGCCTCAGGTGTCCCGGGACAAAATCTGAAGCACTGTGCTTGTCATTTGCTGGGTGGCATAGCTGATGTACTGGGGGGTGGTTTGAGAGGGCAGTGGGTATGGTTTTTTATATATCACATAGTCACAAGACACACCTTACACTCTCCTTAGTTGGAATGTGTAGGGTATTGTTTTTGCTGCAAAGCAGTACAAAATCCTCTTGTACTTGCATCACAGAAAGGTGGATGTGGCTCTCCTTTTGTAGACACAACTTTAGAGTGGGTGATGTTGATGCTCTGCGGCGGAGATGGTGGGGCTGAATGTACGCCACAACCTTCTTGTCTTATGCCCGTGGTGCATTGGAGTTGATTCGGTCGGAACACCCTTGGATGTCATGTCTGACCATATCGATATGTCTTCGTTAGAGGATGTCTGAACTGACTTGAGCCCGAACATTAACCAAACACAGTTCTATGACTCTCTGGTCCCACTGCTCGCACTGGCTTGATGTACTGATTCTCCTGAGGGGAGATAACACCATAGCAGTATGCAGATGCACAAGCCTGTGTGAGGGTGGGGGCGGAATCTCTGAGTCCTTTGGGGTGCTCTGGGGAACGCGGCAGGGTTGCCCCTTATTCCCAATGCTCTTTGTGTTGGCAGTGGAACCTTTCGCCAGTATCCTGAGGATTGAGGGAATCCACTAGGGGATACCATTGCAAACTGAAGTACATGTAGTGTCCTTACATGCGGACAAAATGTTGTTCTATCTGCAACATCCTGACTTGAGTATACAGTGATGCATGTCCATGTTTGAGGATCTGGGCAAAGCCTCTGGTCTTACAACTAACTAGGAGAAAACATATGCCATCCCCTTTTTCCCAGGCTGGATTGACCTGCCCTGCTCCGTAACGGACCAACAAATTTTCAATGGGCGCCAACTCATCCGAAGTATTTGGGGGTGCTTGTGCTTCATGATAAGGAGGATACGAGGGAAGCTAACCTAGGAGCTGTGCTGCGGGGGCTTAGGGCGATGTTACATTTGGGCGATCTTTTGAGCTTCCCATTATGGCGAGAGTTGCTCTTACCAAGATGGTAGTCCTTCCATGAGTCCTGTATTTCTTTACTAATCTTCCAATCTGGATCCCCCTGTGTTGGTGTAAGCCCCTTGATGCCGTACTCTGTGAATTTGTTTTTTGACGGCGGATGGAATCTTGTGTCCCTTGCCACCTTGCACAGGCCTACCAGAAGCGGGGTCTTAGGGTCCCTGACATGAAATTGTACTTCCTTTTGGTGCAGTTGTAGTGGTTGGTCAGGTGGCTAGCAGGTAGAGACACTCAGGACCTTGGGGGGGTTCACTGAGCCCCAGTGCGGGGTGCCCTTGTAGTGTGGATGTTAGGATGGGCCACGTGGAATCCCCATCATTGCAACTTTTGACCTTTGTGATGAGGTGTTGCAGGGCTTTTGTGACAAGATTGCACCATCCTATGCTTTATGCCACGGCACTCCCGCTGGTGGGACTTCCCACCTGCAGGGTGGGATACTCCATAGAGCGCAGATTGGAGAACTGGCTTGGGATGGGCATAGAAACTGTGGGGGATTGCTACGGGGAGGGCAGTCTGCGAACACTGGGTTCCCTGATGGAGGGGAATGGCCTCCTGGGCGCTCAGTTCCTCACATTTGGGGTGGTGGGTGTGGCCATGTGGAGTCTGTGGGTTAGTGACCAGACAGAACCCCGGACTCATGAGTTCCTACAGCTACTGTTGACTTTTGTCTATGGGCGCAAGCTGATCTTGTGGCTCTATAAATCAGCGCTAGAAATGGTCACAGATGACCTCCCACTTAGGCGTGAGTGGTGGGAGACGGCCTTGGGCAGGACGCTCCAAGACAGGGAGTGGAAGCTGGCTATTGAGCAAGCCCACAAAATCTCTTGTAACACCTTCTTTAAATGTACGCAATTTAATTACATACATACCACCTATCTGACCCCCTCCACAGAATAAATATTATGCAACAGACAGACCGCATGCAGTGCCCTAAATGTGCCATAAGAGATGCTTGGTTTCTACACATGGTATTGGAATGCCCTGATATTATGCGATTCTGGAGAGCAGTGATAATTGATGCGTAGAGCGCGCTGGGTAGGAAGAATGTTGGCACCATGGGCCGTTGCTGGCTGCGCATTTACCTGCAGAAAAGAAGGCATAGAGTGGGTGACAGATTTCATGACCTGGCCATGACAAAACAAAAAATCGCCCTACATTGGAGGTCGCGGGAAGGTCTCCCACACACTCTGTGGTGCTTTTCTCTGGAGTTATGGGCCAGGGCAGAGACTGCAGCTCTGAGGAGTGGAGAGAGACGGGGGTGCGGAGACAGCCTATAGCTGGACTTCGGGTGGAAGTTTTGGAGGCCTTTCTGGCTCGTGACGCAGAGGAGATCATAGCCCGTGAACATGATGGCATATGAGGGCCTCATCAGGACACGTTTTAGAGTAAAGTACAGCGATCTTTGACAGCGCTATCAGGACAATCTCACTGTATGTGCAACCATTATATGACACAAATCTTTTCTTTTTCATGTACACCCTTCCTGCCGAATCTTGTGCACCAATGGTTATATGTAGTTGCTTACGCCTGCCACATATTGAGCCATGGTTGTGTGTTCTTCTCTCTTTTTCTTTTTTGTTCTTATGAGTGTTTCTTCCTATGTGGGACAGGGCTGCAGCAGTGATTCCCAACTGGGGTGGGACAGGAGTAATGCTGACTGTTTGGGATGTGTTGAGCGACTGCCCTCACTGTTCAGTCATGTGTACATTTTGATGGTAGAGGACAATGCCATATGACTACTTTACAGCTGTTGATTTTTGCGTACCTATGATGGGGCGTGCCTGCCCGGACTTGACTTTGTGTTTGAAGAAATAGCAATAAAAAAATATTGATATATATATATATTTTACTCAATACCTCCAAATGTGGTATTACATTACTATGACTCTGTCTGCAAAGTCACTCTTACCAGTACTCATCGCGTGAAGCCATACTCACTATTTGCATGATCCCTCTGATGTAATAATTTACGCACTACTGCACTCATTCACTTATGTATACTCATTTTTCATTCATATATTCCTTTACTCACTATCCATTTGCTGCAGTCATTCGCTTTATTTACATTCGCGCCTCCAGTCTTACATTAATTTCCTAAGTCATTCACTCTTCCATGTATTCACTCCTGGAAACCCATGCTTCATTTGTCTTATTTACTTGTTCACTGTTACACTCATTCAGTTCTGTACATTCAAAGTGTTCCTCCTGGTACCCACTCATTCACTGCTGCGGTCTTTCACTTCTGGACACTGAAGCATTCATTCCTCAACCCAGTCCCGTATTCACTAACTGCTTCACACATTCATGCACATAACTTCACATGTTCCTGACTGTGTTAACTTATGCACTGCAGTATTCATGCGCCCATACACTAATTTATGTATATACTTGACCATTAATTCATATACAATCACAAATGCATTCCTCTACTTAGATTACTCCAGTGTCTGTCTGAATGAATGAGGATTGCTAATGAGTCAGCACATTATTCCCTATATGCCCTTACTTACCCATCCATTCATACACTCACTAACTCATTTTCACTTACACCAATACACACACTAAAAAGGTCAATCAATGCAGAAGAATAGAAAATAAGGTATGGTGCTTATTGTGCGATAGGCATCATTTCAAATAGAAAGGGACCGAGACACAAAGATTACATTAGATGTGAGTCAATCTACACTACATTTAATCTTGCAATTTATAAAAAATATACTTCAATTGGTTATTCATCATTTCGAAGTGTAAATTTACTACAAAGGGCCCGATTCCGATGCGGTTAGGAAAGTATTCCCACCTAGGGCCCGATTACGATGCGGTTAGGAAGGCCTGCTAATGGCATTTGCTCCTTCCGCATCGGATCGGGAACAAGTCTTCCCGACTCAGGGCCAGATTACGATGCGGTTAGGAACATAGGCTCCCACAGAAGTCAATGGGAGTCCAACCAAATCGTATCTGGAAGCATCCGGATGCATCATACTCGGTCGGTCGGACTCTCCCAATCCGAGTGGGTCGGAAACCATTTCCAAACCAATTTCGATCGGGAAGATTTCCTAACTGCATCAGAATCAGGCCCTAAGTGTTGACTTACAAGTCTCACCCCCACTCAAACAGGGGGTGGAGAAAAATGTAAGAGTGTTAAGTTACTGCTAGTCCATTTGCATACATAGGCCTGGGTCTCCACCACTAGAGCATAGATCTCTTTATTGTTAAACAGTGGGACAATTTTAAAAATGTATTAAACGTAGAAAAAAATATTTTTGTTGTTGTTGAAATATTAACATAAATTATTTTTATATATTTATACTAAATGTAGAGCAAAATAAAAAAAAGTTTCAGCACTAATAACTTAATTTTGACTTCGAAATATATTTAATTGAAATAATAGTTTTTTAAGATTTATTAAAATTAATCTCCCCTGAAGTAAAATGGTTACATAGAGTTGTTATGTATTGAAAAATATGTATGTGTAGAATGAATTTAAATTGATGTAATTATTTCTTCAAATGAAAGGTACATTTATTTTAATATATTAAGATGTTCGAAAAATATTTTATAATAAAATGTTGTTCATTTGTATTTATATATTATTTTTTAACATTAAATTAAGTGTATGAAATGTTTGAAAAAGTCCAAATAAATTATGTTATTTTTACATTATTTCCTGTGGGATTATATTTTAAGCAAAACCAAAGGGGATGATGGACGGAGTGTTGAACATTGCAAGCACTCACCCCCAGTCAACTGAACTGGGTTTAATCCATCATCATTCTTTAGCTCACTCTGTCATCCCAGTTCAGACTTAGCCATATGCAAATCAGTCTGACCCTGTGCCTCATGGGAACAGTCCAGCCCGAACGCCAAGCCATGACTTCCCTGGACCGGAAACAAGCATCCTGGGACCGGTTTCTGGCTAATCAGCTGTAATGCCAGGCTAACTTGAATCCAGTGGTAAAGTGAGCAAGGGACCCACGTCTGGGCATACCCTGCCAACTTAGGGCGAACAAAGCAAAACCAAAGGGGATGATGGACGGAGTGTTGAACATTGCAAACATTCACCCCCAGACAACTGATCTGGGTTTAATCCATCATCATTCTTTAGCTCACTCTGCCACCCCAGTTGAGACATAGCCATATGCAAATCAGTCTGACCCTGTGCCTCATGGGAACAGTCCAGCCCGAACTGCCAAGCCATGTCTTTCCTGGACCGGAAACAAGCATCCTGGGACCGGTTTCTGACTAATCAGCTGTCATCAGCCAGGCTAGCTTGAATCCAGTGGCAAAGTGAGGAAGGGACCCACGTCTGGGCATACCCTGCCAACTTAGAAACCGGTCCTAGGATGCTTGTTTCCAGTCCAGGGAGGACCTGGCTTGGCTTGGCTTGGTTCTGCATTCTGTCCATCAACTGTTGTTTTTGCATTTGTCACCCCGAGTGGGAAGGGTATGTCCAGACGTGGGTCCCGTGCTCTCCATGCCACTGGAATCAAGCTATCCTGGCTGAAGAGGGGTGAAACCCCGAAACCGGTCCTAGGATGCTTGTTTCCAGTCCAGGGAGGGCCTGGCTTGGCAGTTCGGGCTGGACTGTTCCCATGAGGCACAGGGTCAAGACTGATTTGCATATAGCTGGGTTCAAACTGGAACGGCATGGTGAGCAAAAAAACGATGGATTTAGGCTCAGATCTCTGTACTGGGGTGAATGTATGACATTGTTCTGCATTCTGTCCATCAACTGTTGTTTTTGCATTATATTTTAAGCCCCTGCCTCCATTACTTTCTTTGGGGGGTGTTGCAGTACCAGTGGTTGGCCATATGGGGTGCTGGATTTACTCCAGGTGTTCGGCTGTAGTAGAAGTACAGTTTGTGACTAGCAATGGGATTACTGTTGTGGGTGGATGTATGTACCCAACCCCCTCCATACTCCGCTCTAAATCCAACAATTTTGTCATAAATATTCCCCATTTTCCAGTCCCTCCCACATTTAGTACCAACCATATACATATGTATGCAGAGATCTCCGCAGCTGGAGCAGAGATACCTGCACAGAAAAGATTGGAGAGTGGAGTAGGAGATACCTGCTTGTAGGTTTGTGAATAGCATTTTGTAGTCAATGGCTAGCGCTATTGTGGTACTAATAAATGTACTACAAAATGCAGTGAATAGGTGCCATTATTTATTTTACTTTGAAGCTGCGTTTACTTTAAGATAGCAGACAGTTCTTCTCTCATTTATCATATTTTTGATGGATACCCAGATTCCTACATATCGTGTTTATGGCCATTTGTTTTGAGTACCCACAGTATTTCTTGCCAGTAACAGAAACTGTTAAATTGTCTGATACATAACCTCACGACTGATAATAACTTTTTCATATAAAATACAGTGCTTCATGTTGCATGTCTTTAGTTTCTAAGATCTATGAACAGCACTCAATACTATTACTCAGTTTACCCTGTTTTCTGAGCTCAGAAGATGGAAGATTTAGCCATGCTTGCTGGGATTCAAACTTTTGACCTGTAAATTAATGAAAGGTTCAATAGCAAGCAATAAACTGACTGAGCTTTCCTGCTGCATCAGTGGTCTGACATGGTTAAAATTCCACAGAAGAAAAAAAAGTGATTAATGTTGTCTGGAAGAACAGATCCCCTTAGAAATTTCTGGATGGCGGGAATCCCCCATCTACTTTGATAAAATACACTTCCTTAAAAACAGGAATAGGAATTGCAAAAAAAAAATATTTTGAAATTTCCATTGAATGCATTAGATTTTCTGTGAGCAGGAACAATGTTTAACTGATTTGTATGGGGTGGTGATCTAGAAGGTAGCAGTCCCACCAATAGGTACTCCCTCCAATAGGAGTTATGTTGCACTTCCCAGAAATCACCCGATTTAACATTATGCTCACCATTAAGTTTGGCACTAAATTCTCTTGCTAATCTTTGATGCTGGTCAATGCTTTTCTCTTATCATCAGTCCTATGGTTGCATCTTGCATAATTCAATTATTACAGAAATCATAATACCATAGCTGCTAGTATATCATGGTAGGACTTCTGATGTGCATGTACTAGACTACTAGAATTCAGTATTTCTGGCCCATACTAAAATGCTGTTCAGTAGAATCCACTTTATTCTAAATGCATTGACTCTGGTAAAAAGAAGCAGAAACACGCATCCTAAAATTCCACTGGCTCTCTATTACTTATTGCATTGGTTGTAAATTGCTTAGTCTAGTGCGCAAAAGAAGAACTAGTAGAGCCATGTTTTATACAGATATGCTTCTAAAACTCAAATTACATGGATGTTACATTCTTACGGGTAACAAGGGTGTTATTGATTCGTATAAAACAGCTTTGTCTATTTTCCAGTGCCATGTTCTAGGGACAACCAAGTTGGCTACTGTGGAGTTTTAGAAGGACATGCCACGGGTGTTTTGATTCAGGCCAGATACTCGGTGTGGCCAACCAACTGAGCCCAAAGCAAGGGGAGAAAAAGTGAGTGGATGGCAGCTGGCAACCGCAGCAGATTGTGGGCAATTAGTGCATAGCTCCATTCTAAAATAAGTAATGAGACCTGTTGCATCAACAATGTACAACTCTTGGCCCAGAGGCAACACATTGAAAGACAGGATGCTGGCAGGAGAAACAATACATATCGATTTGCTTTGGGTCTCCATAAGCAAGCGGTCAAGGGACTTTCTAACTAACATTTTTGAAGTGCAGTGTGGCTAGATTTTTCCAGCATAATCAGGTGTAGTCCAACCAAAGCGTGAGAAGAATAGACAAGTATCAAGAAACAGGGACTTCAATAGGAGAACATGAGAAGAGCTGCATTTTTTGGCAAATTATTAGCTAATCATGGCGGCAAGCGTGCTCAGATTCTGCTCTTTATATGGTGATCTCTGAACTGTGGTAAATAAAATTCCTTTACCGGGACTTAATTTGATACGGAAACATAATAAAATAGCTCAGTAAATAAGAGGCAGAATCCGTGGCATTAGAGGTTCGGAATGGGCTTTATTCCAATAATCGATTATAATCGGTTGCTCCAAGTTCCATCACCACGGAGGTTCAGGAAGTGAAGTACATACATTATTGACATGAAATGACTTTTATAGATCATACATTACAATGAAGCGAATGCAGTAGGCGTAACAATTGATAAGGAAAATGACGATTCACCTGCGTAACCAAAAATGGGCATAATGAGGAGTAAAACAGAAACATAATTGGTTATGATGTCATATATAGGTGGATCTATAAGATTATACTTGGCATAGTTGCGCGCGCAGCAGTATGACGTGTGATTGACGTGCAACTAGGGGGTGAAGGGGACTTGACATTTAGCTCTACATGTGGAGACAAGAAGTCTGGGGGGTCAAGTCAACCTAATCCCAAATCATATCTAACATCCTATGTTTAAAGAACTATGTTATCCAAAAGAGAGGTCTCTTCGAGTAGAATCTTATTCTATACTGACTATACTGATTGTTAGTACGTGTACAAGCGTCTAAGTGTCTACACTAGATGCGAGGGCGGAAATCTTCCTTAGCAATAGGGCTATGAATTACTTGCATAAGGGCAGAGAAGCCGGGCCTTTGCTCGGTAGCTGGAAGAATGTTTACTTAAACTGCTAGACAGGAATGCATCGGGCAGGGAACGAAGCAGATAACTCGAAGGTGAAATACAGTTTTTGGCAGGCAGCGGGCTGATGTCAGGCTTCGTGAGCCGCGCAGAGAATGAGACAAAGTTCATGGTTACAGATGCAGGCTCAAACTGGAGCTTTCAGAGGCAGAAGGCAAGAAGAGTTCGATGACAGAATCAGGGCCTACTTGCCTGGACTGCAAAATGGAGTAACTGAGCCATATAAATTCGGTGGCCTTTCATACTTAGGAATAGAATATCCGGCCTATTCATGGCGGATCTGACAGAGGACATGTTGACGGTGGACGCACATGTGTTTGCGTCTTCATAACTGGAACTGGAGGGGACATACATGTACTTGTGATTCATACATGGAACCGTTGGGGTCCAAGATAGGGGACATAACTGATCGGAAAAATCCATATTTCCACATTCCCTCCTTGTCCCCTACTTGCCCGTTAAGAGATATCAATCTTCATCAATTCATTGATTTGTTCATATAGCATCATTTGTTCTTCTTTCTTCTTCCGTGATGAATGAAATCTTGGTGGTGGAATACACGATGTGGCACACAGACCACAGATCGCTGGTCCACATTGTAGACATAGACAGCAACTGAATAGTATGAGAAGGCCAATACCTAGGAAAGATAGGACCTTCCATCCAAAGGTAGATAATACACTCCAAAACCAACCGGACCAAGTCCAAGTGCCTGGGTTCTGGTGTATCTGGCTTACAATCTTATGAAGGCGGGTTATGGCTTTATATACAGATGGCGAATTTTCTGGTATGAAAATGCAACAGCTTGATCCGATGACCCTACAAGCTCCGCCCCTATCAGCCAGGATGACGTCAAGGACAAGACGATTTTGAAGCACAACAATCCGCATAGCAGACTGCTCTTCTGTTAAATTGCCTAAAGCGGAAATAGTTTCATTTACTACTGCTTCAAGGGTTCTAGTTAATCTACGTATCAGTTTACTATTAGTAACAGTACCTATATAAGGAAAGAGACCTTTATTGAAATCTGTGTATTTTTCCCATGCTGTTTCAGTGTAATCGACAATTGGGAGATCTCTCCGCTCTCTGTTGTGTACTAAATGAATATTTCTGTAATAATCAGGAGGAGCTAGGAAAACAGGTGGCAAAAGAAATGCAATGTAGCAGGTACCATCCCAGTCTAGAGGTAGACGCATATATGCGGTCTGACCACATATAAAGTAGGAGTGGCGAGAAGCTCTAAATGAAGATTTGCCTTGATCACTGAATTCTACTATAGTAGTGCATTTACTATGGCCCATATATGTGGAACCACTTTTTCTTACACATAATTCACCCTTTACTGGGAATACTGACATGGTGGGCAAAATTAGTTCAACTTCGGATTCGACATTCAGAATCATGAGATTAGGTGTAAAATTACCTAATCCATATACTTCATTTTCTAGATCAGTTCCTGTTCTTTTGGGGCGACCCTCCTTGTCAGGGTAGCAGACCTTGAGTAAAACTAGGTTCAGGTTTCCCCATACCCAATGATCTTGGTAAACTGCTGTGTCTGAGTCTATGGAATTGATTAAACTAAACCATGCTCCACAGGATCCATTATGTGTAAACGGATGTGGGAAGAAAGGCAGGACTCCTTCATAATTCTGATAGGGGGGGAGTCGGCCACACACCCAGCAATTAGTTGCATTACTAGTCTGATGGGAATGATGTAACATACTAATAAACGTGTTATTGCGCAGCGCAAGTCTATAAGACAATTCATGCGGGGGTAAGTCACTGAAAGAATGTTCAGCAGTAACATTGTAAACATGTCTAGAAATAGGATAATATATGTGCAACAATAAACTTGCAGTAATTATTAAAAGACTCAAGAAAAACAAGATTAATAACGTCACTATGCAGTGGCTACGCAGTGATTTACAATACGCCTGTCGTTTCAACATTTTTCGCGGCTGTCCATGATTCAGGTCTAGAGGATACATGTCAGAGACAAATTCAACCGCTTCACCTTGGAGAGGACTTAAACAATCAAATTGTCTGACGTTCTAGGCCTCAATTTTACTTTATAGAGTTCGGTTTTAGTCTTTTCAACCAAAGGAAGTTTTGAATCAGTCTGTGAGGGAGTGCAGGGCACAATGTCTATATCCGAGGATAGTCCATGAAATTTCTTGATATGACTTGAATGAATCCAGCCCTTGCGGCCCTCGATCTTCACGGCTGTCCTTGTAGTGAGCAGAACCAACTTGGGTGTCTTCCACCTGGGCTCCAGCTGAGTCTTTCGGTCGAAATTTCTCACAAATACGAGATCACCCGGAACTACGTCATGGGGTTTCACCTCAGTGTTGTCGGGAAAGGCTGCAGCTACCTGTGAACGACAAGATTGTAGTGCAGACATCAAGGAAGCCAAGTAATCTGTCAGCATATTACAGTCAACATCAGTTATTTTGCGTGGTATGGGCGTCCCCCACATATTTGGTGGTCTGCCGAAGATCACCTCATACGGGGATAGCCCTGTTCGAGAGTGTGCTACCATTCTCATGTAAAAGAGTGCAACTGGTAATGCTACTACCCAGTCGACGCCTTTTTCTCGGCATATTTTGGACAATCTGATTTTCAGTATCTGATTATGTCTTTCTACGAGACCTGCTGCCTCGGGGTGTCGGACACAGTGGAATTTCCACTGATATCCTAACAGGAGTGAAACGTGTTTCATTAATTCGGATGAGAACGGCTGGCCGTTATCTGAGTAGACAACACGTGGTAAACCGTATCGTGGGAAGAATTCTCGAACCAACTGTTTGGCAGTAGTCGGGGCAGTGTAATCTGAAACCGGGTATGCCTCTGTCCAACGGGACAGAGCGCAGACAACTACGAGAACATATTTGAATCCTCGACATCGTTCCATCTGGATATAGTCCATCTGGAGGACTTCAAAAGGGTGATCAGGAGGCTGAAATCCACCTTGTTCTACGGGAACGCTTTTTCCTGGGTTGAACTGGCAACAGATCATACAGGTACGGACTTTTTGTTTGGCTGCTGCTCGTAAATGTTTATTGAACCAAATGTGTTGAATGCTGTCTAGCATAGCTTTTTCTCCTAGATGCGCTGGACTATGTATACTGTTAATTATAACTTGGACCATTGAATCAGGAAGGAACCACACAGATTTTTCCTTCATCATCCATCCTTGATCCGTTTGAATCCCTCCTAATTCAGTCCATTTCTTTATTTCGTCTGGTGTAGCATGTGTCTGTATATCAATTACGTCAAGAGTAGGATCTTTAACTGTCATACAATGTGTCGGCGTCGGGACTATTGTCTTTGTCATGTCGGATGTTTGAGTTTGAGCAGTCTGTTTAGCTGTTCTGTCGGCTAGATCATTGCCTTGGGAAATGATATCAGTAACCTTCGTATGAGCTTTACATTTCATAATTGATATTGCCGTGGGTAAATGTATCGCATCTAATAAGGCATGAATGAGGGGTCCGTGCTGAATGTGGGCACCGTGGGAAGTTAAATAACCTCTCTCTCGCCACAGCACGCCGAAGTCATGTACAACTCCGAATGCATAACGTGAATCAGTGTATATGTTGACTTTTTTATTTGTGGCTTGAATACAGGCTTGTGTCAGAGCGATGAGCTCTGCGGCTTGAGCTGACAAGGTATTTATGCGATTTGTTTCAATGATTTCAGTATCTGTTGTGACTGCATAAGCGGCCACTAATTCTCCTGTACTTGTTCTCATACATGAACCATCTACATACAACGTCAGGTCTGGATCTGACAATGGAACATCTGTCAAGTCTTTTCTGGGTTTCGTCGTGATTGTAATAACTTCAATACAGTCATGAGCTAGTGGGTCTGTTCCGATTACTGGCAAAAGTGTGGCAGGATTCAATGTGTTACAGCGTCTGATTTCTATATGTGGCTGGAACAATGTAAGTTCGTACCCTGTAAGTCGTGCTATAGTCAAGTGTTGCGTTTGCGTTCTATTTACAAGAACCTCTACTGCGTGTGGCACTTGAACTGTCAAAGGATGTCCTAACACTATGGCATCGCTTTGTCTGATTGCTAAAGCTGTCGCTGCTACTGATTTTAGGCATGCAGGCAAAGCCTGAGCTACGGGATCTAATGTACTAGAAAAATAAGCACATGGTTTGTGTGCCCCTGCTTGTTCCTGTATGAGTACTGACAAGGCAGTACCTTCGCGTTCTGTAACAAAGAGTGTAAACTGTTTTCTGTAACATGGCGTTGCTAAAACAGGTGCTTGACATAAAGCTTTCTTTAGGCTTTCAAAAGCTTGTGTATGTTCCTGAGTCCAAGGGAGAACAGTCGATGTGGCTGCCTCCTGTGTTGTCAACTGAATGAGTGATTTTGCTAGAAATGCATACTGAGGGATCCACTGCCTACAGTATGAAGTGAGACCTATGAAAGCTCGTACTTCCTTTTGTGTCTTGGGTATTGGCATGTTAGCTATTAACTGAATGCGGTCGGGTGTAAGCTGCCTTCCCTCCTTGGACAGCGAGTGTCCAAGATAAATAACTCGCTGGACACAGAATTGCAGCTTAGAAGGGGACACCTTGTGCCCCTTTTCGGCTAAAAAATGTAAAACTGTCAGTGATGCTTTTTCACATTCCGGTTCGCTTCTCGCGGTGATCAGCAGATCATCGACGTATTGAAGCAGAGCAGTGTTAACTGGCATGTGGATACTATCGAGTTCTCGTTTCAGTGCTTGGCTATAGATGCTGGGGCTTTCTGTAAATCCTTGAGGTGCGCGTGAGAATTTAAAGCTACGTCCATTTAAACTAAATCCGAACAAATATTGGCTTTCCGGATCTATTGGGACGCTGAAAAAAGCATTCTTGAGATCAATTACAGTAAAGAATGTTGCTTCGGAATCAATGGCTGTCAGTAATGACGAGATATCTGGGACCACAGGGAATTGTGGCACAATGCACTTGTTTAATTCGCGCAGATCAATAACCAATCGATATACTGGCGGGGCCTTTGGATCTGTTCGTTTAAGAATCGGAATTATCGGTGAATTACATACATTGGAGTCTGTTTCCACAACTACTCCTTGGGCAATGAGCTCGTCAATGATTTGCAGCAAAGCCACTACAGCATCTGGTGGTAACTTGTATTGTCGCATTCGTGGTAGCACCACTCCTGCCTTTAATGTGACTCGATATGGTGTAATATTCATGCATCCAACATCAGTAGGGCCTTGTGCCCATAGATGTGTAGGTAAAGTCTGCAGTCGGGGATCCATGTCTCTAGATACATAGTGACCTTTAAAATCACGTAAAAACAACCTTACTCCTTCCGGAGAACAACATATTATAGCTCCTAGAGCTTTCAGTGTTTTTATTCCTAACAAGTTTTCTGGACATGATTTAGTAAGCAATAAATCTGTAGTTCGGGTCAAAGGTCCTATCGTAAGTGGCAGAGGTTGTGACACTTCATTAACAATAGGTTTTCCTGAAAAACCAAGGGAAATATTCTGTGAGCCTGAGAGGGGTGCCCCTGGAACTTCACTACGTTTTATAGTTGTTCGACTTGCCCCTGTATCGAGTAAAAATTTTCTGTCTTGACCTAATAATTCACTATGTACATAAGGTCCTTCTTGATCTACTGGGATTTCAATAAGGGGTAAGTCAACTTCCCTCTCTAGGCTAGTTCATGCGTATCTCTGATACTCAGGATATTCATACTGTGCGGTCTGATACATTTGTCGTGTTGTTGTCTGTGTGGCAGCAACAGGCAACGGTGGTGCAGCTGGCACAAACTGTATTGGCTGTTGTGCGGCTGGCATGGCCTGTGCATGCTGCGGAGCTCCTTGTTCATTCTGATCTTGTCTGAGTGGCCGTGGTCTTTCTTGTGTTTTACCTATGGCGATATTATGTTTTAAAACTGGACAATCGTGTACGTAATGACCTGGCTTTTTACAATAATTGCATGTCCCTTTTACAGGTCCTGCTGTATCGGAATGTGTCATACCCTTTTTATGTCCTTCAGCTGGAACTGTCTGGGAAACTAGCATTTTCATTTTCGTGTCTTTCATGCGTCTGTGTTCATGTTCTTGTTCCTCTCTAATTCTATTGTGATGGTACTGTAACATTTGTAACATTTGTGATGGAGTGTTACCTTGCCAGGTACTCTCGAATTTTAATACTCTATTCTTTACTTGGGGCAGGGCATTTTCTACTAATTTTGTTACAAACAGATGTGGGTATGATTCGCTACTTGCTTTTATGCCACTATTTATACCAAAACATTTTTCAAATCGGGCATAGTAATCGCTAGTGTCTTCATCTTGCTTCTGTTTACAGGCTGAAATAGTACCCCAATCTTCCTTTTTCGTAGTTAATAAACGTGGCAGTACCTGTACTAGTAGACCTGGTAGTGCTTTAGTTTTATCCCCAAGTCCTGCTCCTGCAGTTCGGGCCCTTTCTTCTGCTTCTAATGCTGACCATTCTATCTTTTGGTCTCCTACCTCCCACTCTTTTTCCCTGAGTTTTTCGTAAATGCCAGCAGGCATCAATACCTTCAGTATTGTCATAATGTCGGGATAGGTATACTCTCCCATGAGTAACATGTCTTTAATTTCTCGGTGAAAACCCGCTGGGTCTTTGTCATGACTGGGTACCACTTTCTTCATTTCTAACAATTCTATTTTCGATATGGGCGTATATACAAATACGCGCTTAAACTCGTTGTCCTCGCCCTTTATTGGGTGCACTTCTCGTAAGGGATTCTGTCTATCCATGTAATACGTGGTTCTTTCCTTGATGGGTAGTGAGACGTGTTCTGGACATACAGAAGGAATATACTGCTTTCTTGATTCTAGTATCTCTTTAATTAATTTAGTACCTGAACCTCTCCATCTATTCATTAGTAATTCAGTCAATATATCAGGTAAGGGACCAGGGTCCGAATGTTGACTCTGATATAGTATAAGGAGTTGTTGAATCATATAAATCCCAGCTAAACGCTGTTCATCTGGGGTGAGATTCAAAAACGTGTGTGCTACTGTATCATCACCATACTTTCCGGGACTGTCAACCCAATGAACGGCTGACCTGGCTAATTCTTGTTCATCCATAGAATCGAGGAAATGATAACCCCTTCGTTCTCGGAGTAATTTGTCAGCGGCTTGGAATGAATGCTCGTTAGACCTTATATGAACTATGGGTGTTGGGAAATTCCTGTTATTATCTGGACATATCGGACGTATCGGGTCAATAAGACATCTATTACTATTACAAGATCTTCCTCTTCCTACATAGGCTATGGTGTCTGACTGTCCTGTGGGCAGTCCTGATCCTTCTTCTTCGTTTAGTTCGAACTGGTCTACCGTTAATCTTTCTTCGTGCAGGCGTTCTATTTCTTTACGGATCTTTCGGCACATGGCTATTATACAATTTTGCTTATCATGTCTTCCTTCTGATATATTCTGACTCCATCTGGTAAGAATTTGCATTGCTTCCGGGTCTACCCCTGGTCGGTCTTGATTTCTGATCACGCAATTTACGAGGAAACGTAACAGTTCCCCCTGTATCTCCACTTTCTGGTATTCCATAGCTCTGTTAATACATTCAGAATCTCGCCCTGTTTGAACAAAATGATATATATTGTCTAGATGCGTAGTCATTCCTGGTAACTTCCCTAAATACACCGCGGCTCTTCTGATACGTAATGATGCCATGATCATTTCGTCCTCTTTGCCGGGCACAGGGTCATATCTACAATCTACAAGAAGTTCCTTAAGCGTTCGGGCGTTTATGAGTTTGGGGGTACGTGAATGTGCTGACTCCTGAAAAGTAAGTTTATTTATTCTGGGTGGCGTAGAAAAAATATTGGTAGCACCTCCCGTAGCCCCATCTGGGGTGTCGGGTGTGAAAGGATTCGTTGAACGTGACACAGCAACTATAGGTGTGGACACAGCTATAGAAGTAGCTGTAGGAACAGATGTAGAAACAGATGTGCTTGCCGGAACTTGTGTCAGGACTTGTTGCTGTAGAGATACGGGTACTGGATCTTGGCGTTGAACCTCCCTGGTATGCGATCTATGTGGGGCGGAATTTGCATATTCGGGAGCTGCGTCATCTAAATATGAGGAAAGAAAAACATCTTCTGCAGTTCTAGGATGCCCCTTAGGATGTACCTTTATTGGGAATAATGGGGGTGGCAAGTCTTTCGGTATCTCTGGAGTAGCCTTAGGTAATCCTTCGGCTAGAAGGGGATACATACCATTCATAAGGGCATTTCTTTGTCGGTCCACTTGTTCTGATTTCACTCGGATACCTTCCTCAATTAATAGATTTTCTCGAACTTTATTTGAACTCTCTTTATTCTTTTCTTCCTGTCTACGTGCTTTTTCTGTACGTCTATGAGATTCTTTACGCCATAACTCAACGGCGTCTTTCTGTGACTGTCTGACTTTCCTTTTCCATAACTCTTCCTCTACTTTCATGATGCACTCTGCATCCCAGGTTCCCGCTGTGGGCCACCTCTGACTTTCTGGTAATTCCTTGGTGTAGTCTACCCATAAATCAAGAAATAATATAGCGTCTAAGCCATGTTTATGATACATGAAGTACCCTGGAGTGTCCCTAGGAGGAATAGGAACGGCTTCTTCGAGTACCCCTTTTCTTGTTGTGATCTGTCTTAGTTTCGAAAAGAGCGGCATATTGAGAACTGACCTTATACTTGATTATGACCAACTGACCTGATACTTGATTTTGAACAGACTTAATACAGTAAACACGATAATGAACAGTCATTCATACCACAATATGCAGAACGTACTTAAAACATTTAACATTTAACATTAAACCTTTAACTGAAACAACAATGATGATCGTCTGCATAACTAATCACCAAGCATAATTCTTGACAATAACTAGATACTTCGGAATACTTGATATACTGCTAAACAGTACAGATACACTGCTAAAACAGTGCAGACCGGATTTGTGTACCCAAACCCGTCTTGACCGGCACAACCTATGTGCACGTCAGAAATGCCTCCCCAGTAATGGTACTCACCGGGTAGCTTCGGAAACGGAAGGCCTCGGAAACTGAACTTGGACCTTGAACCGGACTGGACTCGACTCGAACACTGCGGAAACTGGACTCGACTCGAACACTGCGGAAACTGGACTCGACTCGGGACTTCGGGAACTGGTGGGCCTCTGTATACCTCGGATCTTGCTCTCTCAGCTAGGCTCTGGTCGGGATACTTCGCACTTCTCACCGCCTCGTCTGGGTGTTGATCGCAGCCTCAGTCGCCCCCGCTTGACCGGAGGGAGATACAGGAAATCCTGCTGGTACGCGTTATTGTCCGTCCAGCTGTGGCAGGAGACCGGGCCTGCAACTCACCGCCGGCGCGTGAGATGAGAAAGTGTCCCTATTCGGGCGCCATTCATGTGGTAAATAAAATTCCTTTACCGGGACTTAATTTGATACGGAAACATAATAAAATAGCTCAGTAAATAAGAGGCAGAATCCGTGGCATTAGAGGTTCGGAATGGGCTTTATTCCAATAATCGATTATAATCGGTTGCTCCAAGTTCCATCACCACGGAGGTTCAGGAAGTGAAGTACATACATTATTGACATGAAATGACTTTTATAGATCATACATTACAATGAAGCGAATGCAGTAGGCGTAACAATTGATAAGGAAAATGACGATTCACCTGCGTAACCAAAAATGGGCATAATGAGGAGTAAAACAGAAACATAATTGGTTATGATGTCATATATAGGTGGATCTATAAGATTATACTTGGCATAGTTGCGCGCGCAGCAGTATGACGTGTGATTGACGTGCAACTAGGGGGTGAAGGGGACTTGACATTTAGCTCTACATGTGGAGACAAGAAGTCTGGGGGGTCAAGTCAACCTAATCCCAAATCATATCTAACATCCTATGTTTAAAGAACTATGTTATCCAAAAGAGAGGTCTCTTCGAGTAGAATCTTATTCTATACTGACTATACTGATTGTTAGTACGTGTACAAGCGTCTAAGTGTCTACACTAGATGCGAGGGCGGAAATCTTCCTTAGCAATAGGGCTATGAATTACTTGCATAAGGGCAGAGAAGCCGGGCCTTTGCTCGGTAGCTGGAAGAATGTTTACTTAAACTGCTAGACAGGAATGCATCGGGCAGGGAACGAAGCAGATAACTCGAAGGTGAAATACAGTTTTTGGCAGGCAGCGGGCTGATGTCAGGCTTCGTGAGCCGCGCAGAGAATGAGACAAAGTTCATGGTTACAGATGCAGGCTCAAACTGGAGCTTTCAGAGGCAGAAGGCAAGAAGAGTTCGATGACAGAATCAGGGCCTACTTGCCTGGACTGCAAAATGGAGTAACTGAGCCATATAAATTCGGTGGCCTTTCATACTTAGGAATAGAATATCCGGCCTATTCATGGCGGATCTGACAGAGGACATGTTGACGGTGGACGCACATGTGTTTGCGTCTTCATAACTGGAACTGGAGGGGACATACATGTACTTGTGATTCATACATGGAACCGTTGGGGTCCAAGATAGGGGACATAACTGATCGGAAAAATCCATATTTCCACAGAACAGATGGCATGGTGTACTGTGTTTTTTATGGTGTAGGTGCTAGGGTGTCAGGTTCCTATGCCTAATCAAGGTAGTTTCGCTCAGATGCTTGTGAGGATTATTGAGCAAGTATTAGGAGTCCTTGAAATAAGCCCTGCACATAAGAGTCCTGGCAAGGATGGAGTACCAATTGATCACTTTAATTTCTTGCTGTTCCAAGGAGAACATTTCTTAAGCCATTATTTATTTTCATCACAGAATAAGCAGGCTAGTTTTTATGTAAATATTTAGTTTCAAAATTTCCTCTCCGCTTTTTTTGTTGTTGCTATGAGTAAATTTATATATGCTGCTGTGACGTCATGGTATGATACGGGGAATTGTGAATAGTATGAAACTAGGAATTGTGAATCATGTTCATGTTTTCCTGTTAGCCGCCTGTGAGGTATAGTATATATCTAATCATTTGCTTTGAGGAATTCTGCTTCATACTTTTGAAGATGTTATATCGTATTAGTGTTTTTTGGACAGAATTTGTCAAAAGTTATGTATGCCTAGTTCAGATTTGCATGCAATTGCATTCCTGGTGCTCCCGGTTTTTTTGTTAGAGAAGAAGACAGGGAACTTCGTCACATGGATTACAGGTCAGTCACATCTCACCAATATCTATCCAATGGCTGCCTTCCTGTCAGTTTTCTTGAACTCAAGCAAGCTTCCCTGTGCTTGAACCGGTCTTGCAGAGGGTTAAACCCGTTTCTGCTTCAAATGTGTGAAGAAATCTTGCAGAAGTGAAGTATTTAGGGGTTTCTGACAGGGCTGTGGCTCGATCCCTGACGCTTTGATGATTCAGAATGGTGGCCAACATTTAACATTGTATATTAAGCATTGTTGATTCATGGTGCAAGATTGATGGGGAGGTGTGAAGCTAAAGACTCATTTCAGTGCACAGGATCTAGGATTAGATTACTCGGTTTCTAGAGGATTCTCAATTCTGTCCATCCCAATGTAGTATGGATAGCCCAGGATGCAGGCTTCTTGGGGCACTGGGAAAATGCTGAAAGGCAGAGAGCAGTGGTTCCTACCTACTCTTAGAGGCTTTCCGTTATGAGGAATTGGAGCTACCAGTCCACCTCAGAAAAGTAAAGCAGACATTTCACCTATCTTCTAGTGGCAAGAAGGGTGTTCCATGCTCAAATAAGCATTACACAAGAAGTTTATCTTTAGTTGGAGAGCAAAAAAGGGTGAGGTGCTTCATAAGAGAAAGAAAGTGCTTTTCTTCCCAGATGTTGGTTCAGCCACAGTCATCAGGAAGAGTTTGCTACAGAGATTCAGTAAAGGATTTTTAGGCCTGGGAGCCCAAGGTAATGTGCTATGCCTGGCGTGTCTGATG
This sequence comes from Triturus cristatus, assembly GCF_964204655.1. Taxonomy (NCBI): domain Eukaryota; kingdom Metazoa; phylum Chordata; class Amphibia; order Caudata; family Salamandridae; genus Triturus; species Triturus cristatus. The sequence continues at coordinate 888,325,870 of NC_140583.1, forward strand.
GTGGTGATGTGAGAAGCATCTGTCTCCCTATTTGAGGACCCTCGGAGGCATGAATTTAAGTTAGGTGTTTGTTGTCAGTCTTCACAGATTTCCTGAGTGGCATTTTGTACATACCCTAGTGGCATGGCAGGACACGAGGTGACATGATACTTGTACGTCTTTCGACAAAACCGGTCAGGGCAAACGGAATCAAACACACAGAAGAACAAGCATTTGCAATGTAATAGGTCTTGCATTGCTGAAAGTTTGAGCTATTGGCGTTGCTAATAATAATGCAAGCTCACACTTGCAGCAATGCGAAAGCTATTGCATTGCACATGCTTTTTTTTTAAGGCGAGCGTGCGCAGTGGAAGCACACGGGGAAGGATGGGGGGCAAACAGCGAATCAACAGAGGAGGTGTGAAAACAACAAGGGCTGGATGGGACGCAAAAGCAACAGGAGGGAGGCAGAGCGAAGTGAGCCTGGTGGGAATGGTAGCTGCCATGTGCCCCCACAGCCCTCAACAGATTTCTTCGAACCGACGTTCTGTAGTGGCATATGCTTATTAAGAAAGCACAAGCACACCACACTAGCTCCACTGCCTGGATTTAAGTGCCCTGAAACGAAAGTGGAGCCATGAGGCAACTGCATGCCTGGCAATTTTTTTACGGGAATCAACAGGAGAGGAAGGGAACAAAATAGGAACACTCCTACTCCCCTCAAAATAAGTCAAACAATCAACAGAGGAGTGTATTAAAATAGTAGCAAGAGAGAAGAGCAAGCATGCAGATAGTCGCAGTAAGTTATCACTGTTGAAAAAACCCACTCAGTTTTTTTAAAAAGCCCTCACTCACCAACCTGGTTGGTGACATGCTTCATCATTGGGCCCCACCAGGAGTGGCCGAGTGCCACCCTAGTGTGCTGCGACGCCAGTTTACTGCGGAGCTGGTAAAAAAGGTGTTAAGTGAAAGGTGAATTTAGTGAATTTACAAATTGTGTCAAAAAAACACTTTATTAATTTTGCCAATCAGACATAGGTAAAAAACTGTGTGGGATAAAGAACTGGAATTAGAAGTTCATTTTTTATCCCTGAAGGTGCGGTCAAAATGTTTCTGCCTACATGAGTGTTAATCAGGCTTTCATCAGGACCAAAGGTGTAAGAGTGAAGACCCGGCGGTATGGGCGCGCTAAGTACCACCCTGACCAAGGGTTTGCAAGTGTTAAAAATATCAGAAAATACTCAGAGTAGATTCCATCATGTGTAGAGAGGAACCGAGTTTATTCTAGCAAAAAGGAGTTGGTTGTGACAAACAGAAACATACAACATAGAGAAATACAAAAGACAAACAAATTTGCGTCAGTATGCGTCTAAAAAATGTCACAATTGAGAGACATGCAAACGTGCTCTTCAAGGTGCACTAATGATAGCAGTAACAGGATCTCAGGTGTTGCTATCCGTGAATTCGTGCAACTAAAAAGGACTGCCAATGGAGTCCTTGTGAGAGAATAAGGAGAAAACGTTCCCTCTCTAATTCATGGGGGATCAAGGTGCCCAAGTAATGTTATTTCCTAGCAAGTGAACTAGGCCAACACATAAGCGACCAAGCATCAAAGTGCTGCTGGGCAAAACATATGTACAATCGGAAACATAATATTCTTACAAAAGGTGCAAAGGTTCAATGCACCATGGGTCACGTGAGGGGGTGGTGGCAAAATGGCACACCCTAGAAAAGAGAAGGAAACAGAAAAATAACGAGAAAAGAGAAAGTAAATACCAAGGCTCATTGTGGCAAAGATAAATACTTAGCTGCTGATCGGAGAATGACTCACGCCTGCAGCGCCAGGCACCCGTTATGGACCTATGCACAACCTCGTCAAAGCAGATAGTGAATCGGCGGTCCGATGATAGAATATAAGGCCAAGTGAAGACGGAGACTCGGTCACGTGGGACGTCACATAGCGTCCTGGTAGCGTAGGCCAATACTCATGCTGGGCCAATCAACAAGTGGTGTCTGGAGATGCGTCAGAATGACGCTGGAGGGCTGAGCCAATAGCGGGTTTCTACTATGGCTGAGATCCGCCTAGCTGGTTGCTAAGGGGAAGTAACCAAACAAAAAGGAACGGGTTTAAATCCCGAGTGATAAGGAAACACGGAGACTGTACGTGCATACCAGAAAACACAAACTCGTACCCTGGAATCGCATCTCATTTAAATTAGAGTGACAAAGTTGAGTTGAGTGAGGAACTCAACTCCTTGGTTAAATATTGCAAATATACCCCCTTGTGTCCCTGATATTTCAGAGGATTTGATTTATTCCAAATATAAGGGTGTTAGTTGTCTAATTCATCAATTTGTATGACAACTTTGTATTTCGGATTGTGTATATAATGATTGTTCTTTGTGACATTTCATTTGGTTGCTTCAATGTTTGATTATTATGAGTTTATTTGTAATTGTATGTCAGAACACATTTTTCACGTTGTTCATTTTCATTGTGTAAGTACTAATGTGGTATTTCGTGTAGTTCATTATGTGTTCTTTTTGTGATCAAAGATATTAATTAAAAAAATAAAAAATAAATAAAAGGCAGAAATTACTGCTTAGGTAAACGTATTAATTTTCGTTTATCTTACTTCATATGAATAAGTGTTGAAGTCACTAGAGGTATAGGTAATTTTTTTCTTATGTAGTATAACTGGCCCTACCTACCCTCTAATCCTTTGGGCCAAACCCCTCCTTTTTTGATAAAAAAAATGACAGCATGATCAAAAAACCAAACTGGAACAGGCAATAGACATAAAAGTAAAACTACACACGACAGCACACAGAAAGCCGATTCTACCCTACGGATTAATCAAGATCGGCATTTAAGGATATATAATATCCAAGTGCTCGAAGTGCCGTGCAAGCGAAACCATGTGGAAGCTGTGTTCACAACAGGGAGTAATGGATGTTTGTAAAGAAGTTTCTAGCCAGCCACACATAAGAAAAAAAGCGCCTGACCACAGTTTTAAATATTATGTGCGGTCTGCACCCGGCCCTATAACAAAAGCGAAAGCGCACATGGCGCTTAATGTTACAGAAAAGCATGTCATGCCTGTAGTAGGAGAAACTCATTAAAATAAACAGTGCCTATTAAGAAAGCACGAGCACGCCACACTAGCTCCTCTGCCTGGATTTAAGTGCCCTGAAACGAAAGTAGAGCCAAGAGGCAACTGCATGCCTGGCAAGTGTTTTAGACATAATTTTTTGTACAGTTCCATATTGTGCAAACTCTACCCTGAAGGTATTGGAACGCTTTACAGGGGTACCAGTTACATGAAAGACATCGTTCATATTATTTTTGGACAGTATGGGGATTAGGGACTTGCCCAGAATCACAGAACGGTGAGCCGACTCCGAGACTGATGCCTGCTTCACCCCAGCTCTAAAGTCAGCAGCTTGCGGCCAGTGTGCTAGTAATAATCTTCATGAGACGCCGTGCAGGGTCCCCGGGAGCTTCCGAGATGATCTGGAGAAAGTGAGAATAAGGCGGAAGAGACGCAAGACGACATGCACGTGCACAATCTCCTGTCCATGCCGGGACGGCAAACAGAAGACAGGGAGGGAACAAAAATGCCTCCCTTGCAATCAAAAGCGAGCATTTTTGATGCACGTCAATGGAAAGCATGGGTGGAGTTTCCACCCTGCTTCCGAAGCAAAACCGACAACAATAGATCTCGCAAGTGAGCAGGGCATTCACTGTGTCGCTAAGCGACACCTAAAAACTTTCTATCTGAAACAGGAAAATGGATTTTGGAGAACGACAGTTATGATGGTAATTATCTGAACCTCATAATCATCCCAGCAGATTCATGTTTGAAATAGACTGTAATAGTTTTGGGTCCTTCTTAAAAAAGCCAGTAAATTCCTGCTTCCACACTTTATGACATTACTTCCTAATCTTGATTTAACACTTCAGTAATGTTCATTTACTCTAATAAAGGAGGAGCTGCAAAGATCTTCTACACCACTTTGTTAGGGTAGACGAAACATACTTCCTCTGTCATGCTTATGAAAGTCAGAGATGGGAACGAGATCCATGAATGTAACAGCTAAAAATATTTTATTGACCTGCATAGCAATGGAGCTACATCTAACCTTAGGGTCCACCTTTGGGTATAAATCTTGTTCTCCAGCTGTATATTTCCACAGCTAATCCAAGAATTACGCTAACCAGAGGGAATGAGAGTAGGGAACTATTGAGCTACTCCAGTAAATCCTAGCACCAGTATACAAATGTACTGGGTACCTAATCCTCCTAACATGCTTTAGAACCTGAACCCCGACGTATGTATGACCCACAACCCTTTTTAGTCATTACAAAGGCAAGCTCAATGGAGCATCCAGGACATACTCTGCTGTTATATTAGGTGCATTGGTGATCACTAAATTATAAGTATAAATCATCAGAGACAAAATCTTTCTATCCTTTATCTGAGGCATAGATGACTTTGGTCTCACCAGGTCGTTGTTGGGCAATGAGTCTATTTCCTTTGAGGTAGCGGCAGAGACAGGTACAGGATTTGGTTTCATTGCAATCAAGGAAACTTTTAAAGTCTAAAACCAAAAGCGAAACAGAGTGACGGACTAGTTGGATAACACCTCCCTTTATTGCTGCAAATAAGTCTTTGAGAATCGTACACAGCTCATCCAGCACCTGTCACCCTTTAGTGCCACTAAATACAGATTACGATTTTTGTTGAACAAAAGGAGGTGCACCGAAAAAGTAAATTTAGTCCATAGTGATTTCTTCAAAAAGGTTCTTTCTTCAAAAGTTCATGGTCAATTACAGAAAACCAGCCAACGCATTTTGTTCCCAAATTGAAATTGTGGAACTTCATCAGGGCTTAATAAAGTAAAGTTCTGATGGGCCATAAAGATACATCTTAAAATTGATTTTTGGTTTATAATAGAGGTAAGCTTCAAGTTGCACAGCTTGACACCTTGCTAAGTGTAAGGACTCTCCTTCCGTGGATCTGTATGGTTTTTTCAAAGTCTAATGTGTTGTGTTGTTCATTGGTTATTCCTCTTTACCCGATTTCTTTGTCTGGATAGTTTTGCAACATGGCTGTATCATGGAGGAAAACTTAAGGTTCTGCAAGAATGTCTGATGGCTTCAGGGAACTGGACGTTTCCCTCACAGACCTTTCAGTGGCTCCTGTGATGCCCTTAGACTGATGAAGAGGGCAGCGTTAGTTAGATATTGATGGGTAAGGTTTGTCTTAAAGGACATAGACTTTTTTGTCATTGTCACTAGGCCTGGGCTAAAAATCCGTTCCGCTCATGGAAATTGCGATAATTTGACATTTTCGCGTTCCGCGGAGAGCGCGAAAATGTCAAAATTTCTGCAATCCGCATTTTACCAGAAATGTTTTGCTTGCTCGCGCTGTAAAATAATACATTCTTGCGTGCGTGCGATTGCCTTACCTGAATCCCCGCGTTCGCCGACAAGTTTTCCCGATCCGGTCGCGTTCTCCACAAGATGTTGGATTGATGGTAGCCATTTGCGCTGTCTCGCGACTGTTCGCGGCCGCAGTAACATCATTCGTCGCGCGATCACGTCTTTCTTCTCACGATCATGCACCGCGAGACAAGTGAAAACAAGATGGCCGCGCCCGCGAGCAACCGCATGGGTAAGTTGGCGAGCCGCGACCACGCAGAACATACCGTGAACGGGCGGGAAAAAAACTTCCGCATCTTCGCGATATTTCCGCGTGTTTGCAGAGATTTTTAACATTTTTGCGATAATTTGCGAAAGTGAATTTCGCAAATTCCGCCCACCCCTAATTGTCACTGATATCTGAGGTCCAGTGGTTTTTATGTTTCTTATTTTAGCTATCATCCTTGCACATGATAAAACAATGGAGTCGAAGTGAATTTTCTTGGGCTACTGAAAATATTTTTGAATGTGTAACTGGGAGCCACTTCATACCATAGAAGGACCATTTCTGTGTCTTATCGAAAGGCTCCGTACCTTCTCCTCTTGCCTGAATCACCACTAGATGTTGTTCTTATTAATTTGGTCTTTAGTGGCAACAAGGCAGGATTGCCCACTGTCTTCACTTTTCTTTGCCTTGACAATTGAATGTTTGGGTGCCACCCTGTGGGAAGCGGTAGAGAGCCAGGCCCATAGTCCGTGGACGCCACGCTGAAGGGCCACACAAGCCAAATCCTAGCAGTGGTCCTGGAAACCAAGATAACACTGGAGGCTAAGGTAGATCCGGTGGCCCTTGATCTAAATGTACTGCGTGTGCACCATAGGAAACCGGCAGACAAGGTAACAGAGGTGGAGACCTCTCTGGTGAAGATCGGACCGACAGTGACGGAGACCCAGGCCTGTCCGGCCACCTCACAAAAGGAGGTGAGCTTCCACAGAGATAAACTGGATGATGCAGAAGGGAGTGCAAGTCACAACAATGCCAGAGGGCCCCTGTATAAATCTGTTTGTGGAGGAATGGCTCCTATCGACCGTCCCTGAGGGTAAGGCATCCAAGCTCTACTGGGTGGAGCAGGTGCACAGGACCACAACCGTTAGTGGTGTGGTTGCTCAATTTTCGATATAGGGACAATATTCTCATGTTGCGAGGGAACATCTACCCTGACTATACCACTGCCGTCCAGAGGCAATGTGATACGTTTTGCACTGTGAAGAAATACCTGATACAATTGGACTTGAAATAAGCACTGCTTTTTCCAGCTAAACTGTGCATCATCGACCAGGGGTAATTGTTCTTCTTCACCATAGCAGCAGAGGTTTAGAACTGGCTGGAGTCTTGCGGGTGCCCAAAATCTCTTCCTGGGCTAGAGGAGGAAGGGGAATGCCGCCGGCCCCACAGACACATGACAGCTCCTCCCTCTTGGGACCAGGCTGAGATGGAGACGGCCAGAGAGGTGGCAGACATTCACTACAGTCTCTTGCGCTGCCAACCGGTGGGAGGCACTGAACTTAAACTATATAAAATCTGATGAGGAGTCCATTATCTGAATTTCCCCTGATGCTGGCATGTGATGCACCTAGGGTGAAGTGGATGGAGCCGTGGGAGGGACTGTGTACAAGTGGGAGAAGTGGGTACAATATATCCTAAGCCTGCTGGGGGCTGCCCCGCTGAAATAATGAATACATTCATGTTTGCCATTGAGGCAGCTTCACTAGTTATGTAGGCAGGTGACAGATGGCTCTAGGGTTGCGGGTAGTTTTAGGCCCGTGACAGGAAGTAGTGGGGTTGGTGGGTTTGGTCGGGACATGGGAGATTTGGGCTGCAGGCAAGTGCGCTAGGATGAGTGATGATGAGGGGGGAGTACGGGCTCACACTTGGACAGATCCACATTAAAGGCTGCGGCGCATAGCTCTGATTTGAGTTGCCAGGCTAGTAGGATACTCTCCTGTAACGTTTATGGCCTGGGGAACAAGGTGAAATGAGGGGTCGTAATGTGGTACCTCCCCCTGCACAACCCAGATGGGATTCTCCTTGAGGAGGCCCACCTGGCAGGATATAAATGCAAGTTTTGGGATTGGGGCAGATACAAAATGTTTGTGCACTCTAGCTTTTTGACAAGCTCCAGGAGAGTCCGCGTCATGGACAGACAATCTCTCCCATTTCAAGTCACTAACACCTGGGTTGACCGAGGGCTGCCAGGCAGCAGTAAGTGGGAACTGGAATGGGGAGACCCTGGTGCTGGCTTCCTGGTACTTCCCTACGTGCCTTCAGATAAGAGGGTTGGAACAGCTAGGGGCTTGGCTGACACAGGTTCTGAGTGTCCTCCTACTGGTCAGGAGGAACCTGAACCTCACCGTGCACAGTGCACTGGACAGGGTTGCCAGCTCCGGAACCGCCCCAGGAATGACGACTGCCTTACCACTTTCAGCTGGGCTTTTGGCCTTGTCAACCTTTGGTGAGTAGTACACCCTTCCCAGCAGCAATATTCATATTTTTCAAACCAGATGCAGTCAATGTCATGCCTCGACTCTATACAGGTGGCCTCCTGGCAACAGGGCAGACATGACAGTACGGAGCACCTACCGAGGATCTTCTCCGATCACTCAATTTCAATTCAATTCAGCTTTATTCGGTACAAATTAATGTCCATAAAAGCATACACAATCACAAATACAAAATATGAACGACTTTTAGCAGACTTAATCACACATCACTAAACACTATGATTAGTTAAAACAATAATTTATACCTTTAAAATTACATAACTACATCTAAAAACACATACTTTTCCTCAAATTGATGCATTTGTTTAAAAAAGTAGCAGTATAAAAACAGATGTCCGCAGATTGTAAGTTAAAAATCAATTTCATTGCGTGCTCAACCGTACGTGTACCATATTTAACAAACATGGGTTTAAGCAAGACAATACGGAAATTAGAGTACAGCTTGCAGAATAATATAAAGTGCATTGTGCTCTGCTTGGAAATCCCGTCACATCTACAAGGACCTACGGGGTATTTTCTCATTACAGGATGGGCCACCAGATGATGCACTGTTCCAAATCTCAATCTGGTCAGCACAAATTTAGGTGTCGGCCTGGTGACAAGGGTTAAATAGACAGGAAATCCATCCATGGACAAATATCTGTTATAAAACATAACAGTGGACAAAGTACCAGCAATAACTGTTCTCTTCCTCTCAACAAAAGCTAGGAAGACCCTTTTTAACTCGACCTTGGGGATCAATAAAACAGCGTTCGGATCAGTTACAATATTCAGGTTAAAAATATCCGAAAAACACACAATAATGTATTTAATCCAGGGTATTGCTATAGCTTTATCTAAACACATACAATCCTGGATAATAGACCTAGTAAAGGACTTTTCCTCATTCAGCCAAATAGACCGCCAAACCATCAGAGGTCTAAATGACAAAAGGTCGGATAGATAGTTCACAGTTAATTCTTGGTGACATAACGCATTAGAAGCCGAAGTGGGTAAACATAAAACTTTTTTAAGGAAAGAATTCTGTTCCAGTTGCAATTCATGTACGCAACTGTAACCCCAAATTCCAGCCCCATATAATGCAATTGATACACATCTAGCCTGATATATTTTTGTCATATCTCTGGTCCTACGGTCCCCAATTTTCTGGGCAAATCTAAAAATTCCATGTGCATTTCTAGCCATTTTATTGCGTATATTATTAAATTCATGTGTCCACTTTTTGTCATTAGAAAAAGTTATACCTAAATAACAGAATTTGTCCACCTGCTGTACTTTTAACTTGTCAATAAAAAACCCTTTCGCTACATGTTTAAATTTCTTTGGGCCACAGATCATAGTGTACGTTTTGCTTTTGTTAATAACTAATTTTTTGTCGTCGATAAAGGAAGCAAAACTATCCATTAATCGTTGTAACCCTATCGGAGTTCTTGACAACAATACAGCATCGTCGGCGTATAGTAACACCGGTACTGGAACACCATTGATCATGGGAGCATCTGCGGGTACTTCCTTTAAAATTGCATCAATACTGTTTATAAATAAAATAAATAAAAGAGGAGCTAAAACACAACCCTGCCTTATACCTCGTTTTACACTAAAGTTCCAGGTACATTCTCCCTTCCTACCAAAACGTACACATGTTTTTAATCTCTCATACATCCTGGCAAGAAAATAAATTATGCCCTTTGGCGCTCCTATTTTCAACAGGGTCGGCCACAAAATAGAGTGGTCGACCATGTCGAAAGCGCTGCTTAGATCAGCAAAGCACATATATATATATGGCCAAATTTGGCTTCGCTATATTTCCCGATCAATAATTCTAAATTAATGCATTGATCGAGCGTACCCCTACCTTTCCTAAAACCATAGTGGCTATCTGCCAAAATACAATCTTGTTCTACCCATTCTTCCAATCTAACCAGCATAATCCTACTCATAACTTTTACGGACGCATCCAGTAATGAAACTGGTCGGTAATTTTTTGCCTCAGACCTGGATCCTTTCTTATATATTGGTACAATTATAGACTCCTCCCACGTTGACGGAGGGTCTGTACAAACCGCGGCGTTAAAAACAACAGCCAACAAAGGTCCCCACACTTCTGGCGCATCCTTATATACATCACTTGGAACCCCGTCCGGGCCTTGGGCCTTTCCTCCCTTACTTGCCCTAATCCCCCTTTCCACTTCTTCCACAGTAATATCGAGTGGTAAAATAGGCCAGCTATCTGACCCAACATTACTATTTTTATCTGAATCGAAAATGGTTGAGAAATGGGTAATCCAGCCTTGGCAGGAGACATTTGCTGTTAACTCAGGTATATTTGTCTCCTTAAGGAAGGGGGGGTTGACTGTTGCCCAAAATAATACAGAATTAGAGAGTTCTGCCGCTTGGTTAAGAGAGTCCCACGCCTGAAGCTGTAGAACCGTCTTCCTTGCTTTAATAGCATTTTTATATTCTAGCCTCAGAGTAGTTACTAATTTTTTATCCCTAGGTCTTGTTGCTAGGGCCTGCTTAAGATCGGTCAGGGCAGCAGAACAGGTTTTGTCAAACCAGACACAGCCAGGTTTTATACCACCCCTGCTACCACTTGTGAACTTTGCGTTAATGGCATTGTTGATTCCTGTAAAACTAGATAAGACCCGCTCATGATCTAATCTATTTTCTAAAATAAAAACAATGTCTGCTAAATTCTTCATAATAATGGATTCAGTCAGTTCGGATGCTTTTGCACCTATCCACCTCAACCTTACCCCATTAGCCCGGTGGGCTTCAATATTTCTAACCGTGGACCCTATCTCTCTATCATTCTCCTCCCACAAAGTCATGGACACAATAATACAGTTGTGATCACTAGTGTCCATTATTTCCATTTCCAGTGGGGCAAAACAATCGGCAATACTAGAGGATACCAACACATGATCAATTACAGACTTGGAGCGCCAATTCCTAAATGTGGGGATAGGTGAACCATTACTATCCCTGCAGCAATCCAAAATTTCCAGGTCAAGGCACCCCATTAAAGTATTCACATTCTCCCCATACATATCATGACCAAAGTGTGGGACCTCCCATCCGGCATTATTTGTAACCCCACAGGCCTTTGTAGATAGTAATTCACATAATGAGGCATTGAAATCCCCACACCAGATAATATCAAATACTACATTGGAGTCCAAACTTAGGTTATCAATAGCATTGGCCAATTCGGTTATTATTCTGCCCCTGGTGCTATCAAAAATGTTGTTATAGTAATTGATCAGAAGGATGTTACGACTTTTGCCTTCACGGATCCAGATCATCTGTATTAGATCACCCACCGGCACATACTTTACCACCAGCATCTGACGGTGGACCGATACAAGGGTGAGTAAGCCCCCCTTAGCTCTTCCCGGACCCTCTCCATATGCTGGTAGGTTATATGAAACAAACCCCTCAAAATCAATGTTATCTTTGCACCAGGTTTCCTGAAAACATAAGATATCGTACCTATTAATAAAGGATTGCCAACCAGGGTCTCTGCTTTTAGATTTCAGACCAGCTACGTTCCAGCACACCATCCTGGAACATATACCTATTCTGGTGGCAATCCCACTAGTGGAACCTCGGGCATTTCCCTCCGTATTGTCAGCCTCATTGGTTTGGCCCATTTCACATGCATTCATACCACCCTCTTGAATGTTCTCAGCCTCATTCTGGTTAGGCGCAAATCCAGGGACCAAGGTTGTTATTACAGGTATGCAATCGTCCCTACAAACATCCCTATCGGGACCGTCTTCCCTTACTGAACATATCTCCGTCTCTTTTATGCGTCAATCGTTAGAGTCCAGAGTACTAAGTGCAAGAAATCTATTCTGTGTAGGGATATCAAAATAAGGTTTAAAAGTGAGCGGATAAGTAGAAATTCTAGTATTGTCCCTCCGGTTAACATTAAGGTGATTATAAAAGTAGCCTAGTGCTCGGGCACATACATTGCCATCTGAGATTGGGAGAGATGCCGCTCTTAGGAGAACGGTAGTAACATGCTGTGGGTGTTTAAAATTAATAATTACACAGTCCCCCTTTGAGCTTTTCCTATCGCTCCCGATCCAGTTGACTCTCCTGGTAGTCAAAATATTATCAGAGAAATTCAATGGGAAGCCACGTTGTCTATTTAGCCACGACACACATTTGTTTTTTAAGGAATCATGGGTTTCTTGGTGACCCGTGCTATCAAGCGGCGGCACATTGGTAAGTACCACCACATAAGGAGCACACTCAGGTGGGAGATTAACAGCGCCCTTATTATAAGTTTCCTCCCACCTATTTATATTATCTATAGCAGGCAAAGCCTTGCTAATTAAGTGCGTGCTCAATTGGGGTGTTACAGAGTTAACACTATCATTCCCTTTATTCCCTGTGGCTTTCTTAGAAGGGTCTCCCTGTGCATGACTCTTATGTTGGTTGCTAGTAGTGTCAGTTACAGCAATTGTGACAGTAGTAGCAGCAGACACCTCTCCTGGTTTGTCTAAAGCCTTACTAAGCAAACCACCCAATCTAACAACTTCTTTTGTTAATTCCTCTATTTTTAAAACCAGTGGATCTATAATGCCTCTAATCTTGATACCAATAATCTCCTCTAGGTCAGTTACAATATTATCCTCAACTCCCACCTTATTAAATTTACTCGGTACATTAGTTTCCGCGACTTTATCTGGTGAGACTGCTCGTTTCCGCCCATTACGCAGTGTCCCCTTTTTGATAGGAAATTTCCTACATGTTCTAACTGCCCGTACTTTTGGAGTCGGTAGACATTGTTCCACCATATCAGGGCAGTCATCTGTTCTTAACTCATTGGGGGTAGTTTGTTCGGGCTCGAGATGTCCCATCTCTATTAACTCCACCACTTCCGGGATAATAGTATCAGAGTGATTGTTCGCATCCTCCATGCTAGGGGTTGATAAACCTCTTACAGGGCTCTCTAAATGCGGAGTACTACTTTTCCCAAGCGACTGGCGCCTCTCAGAGTTTATCTTGCTAACCTTCTGGACCAAATAATTATCCATAGTGCGTGGCCCCAAAGAGGGTTTAGATCTAGACATATTATCAATCGTCACACCCCCGTTAAAAAGCTTACTGAATTGATATAACGTTAATTACTCATATATTTAAAAACTTTAAAACAATAGCTACGTCTTGGCAACCAACTCAATATCACCCCCAGTACTTTGTGTACCACATATAAACAGAACCAGCGTCTCTGGCCCAGCCCAGTCTCTTCTGGCCTCTGAGGGCCACAGAGGGCCCGCCCTTTGCCCGGGCTTAGCCCGGCGCCGCCCGCGCGCGTCCCGCGACGCGGAGGGAGCCTCACAGTTTTAAGCGCCTCCGGGCGCGCAGGGAAGCGGAAGCGGGAAATGCCGCTAGGGACTCTGGGGGCTGTAGTCCCCAACACGGCGTCCAGCACGGTCAATGGCGGCCCAGATGAAGATCTCAGCGTTTTCCGGGCCCCGGGTGATGCAGAGTGCGCAGCGGAGCGTCCTTCAGCCAGGTAAGCTACTTCGTAATGCCTTCAGATAAGAGGGTTGGAACAGCTAGGGGCTTGGCTGACACAGGTTCTGAGTGTCCTCCTACTGGTCAGGAGGAACCTGAACCTCACCGTGCACAGTGCACTGGACAGGGTTGCCAGCTCCGGAACCGCCCCAGGAATGACGACTGCCTTACCACTTTCAGCTGGGCTTTTGGCCTTGTCAACCTTTGGTGAGTAGTACACCCTTCCCAGCAGCAATATTCATATTTTTCAAACCAGATGCAGTCAATGTCATGCCTCGACTCTATACAGGTGGCCTCCTGGCAACAGGGCAGACATGACAGTACGGAGCACCTACCGAGGATCTTCTCCGATCACTCTTCCTTAATGAAAAGCCTCCTGTAGCAGACATAGTAGTCCCACCCTAAGTAGCGTCTGGACCCCTGAGTAGAGTCAGGAAGTTGGTCCTAGAAGTAACATATCACTACTGTTAGGAAAACAAAGGTATGGTGGACTCGGGCAATTGTGAGGAAGGCATTCAAATCAGGTGACAATTGATAGCCCATGTAGCCGGGAAGAGGAGGAAATGGGACGAAAAGAGTCAGGAGATGGTAGTCAGCTGGTTGACTGGGAGGCTGAATACATACGGACCCCGACCGCTGACTTGGCAATTTGTGTAGAAATGGCAAGGGGGGATTATAGGTCTCATGTGATGCAGGAGGCTAGAATATACCCAACAGAGTAGACTGTAAGAGAGAGGCAATAAGGCAGGGATACCCATGACCTTGCTTTCCCACAGTGAGGAGGGACAAAGATGAGTGGAGGCTGTGACCATGGATGAAGCCAGGGAGGCCCAGTCGGCAGGGACATTGTGCAGATGTTCGCGGATTATCTGGGTGACCCATGCTACACAGGGGGAGGGGGTTCAATGGTTGGTGACTTAATCATTGTTATGAGGGACGTTCTGACTCCCACACTAGGAGAAGGCACCAGGACACAGAAATATTAGAGATGTGCAAAAAGCGGCTCAGTGCGCCCTTTAACAAAGATTTTATTTCTCTGCTAGGACAAAAAGGATCCTTCCCGGGGACCTCAGACAGGCTGCCATAGTACTTATACACAAGAAAGGGTAACCACCTAGAGACCATGCCTCGTACAGGTCGAACTCTCTCCTTAATCTGGAGACTAACGTCCTGGCTAATTGCCTGGGTCAGATAGTGGATACCTTGATAGCACCAGACCAAATGGGCTTTATGCCCTACAGGGTGAGTGGGCACAATGACTGATGGATCTTTGGTTGTTTGGCCCGTAAAGACCTCCTTGGGGAGCCGGCACTGCTGGTGGCCCTTGATGCTGAAAAGGCATTCGATTCCATTGAGTGGCCCTACCTGAGGGCATTGCTGCAAAAGATGGGCTTTGGCTGCTCCTTCTTAAAATGGGGGAAACTGGTGTATAATCAACCAATGGCCAGGGACAGGGTTAATGGACACTCTCTGCAGTGTTTCAGCTGAAGAGAGGGACGACACAGGGGGGCCCTCTGTTCCCCATGCTTTTTGTAGTAGCACTAGAGCCTCTGGGGACTTGGGTGAGATGAGACTCCCTGCTCCGCGCTCTGAAGTGGGACCCTGACTGGGTGGACATTATATCTTAATATGCAGATGCAGTGGCGGCTGCTCCATTGGGGCGTGGGGGCGTCACCCTATTTTTTCTTGCAGTGCGAGAAGCAGAAACATAAAATGGTAAAACTAACATTTTATGTTTCTGCTTCTCGCACTGTGAGAAAGCAGAAGTGGCTGGTTGGGGGCGGGCGGTCCTGCTTGAGGGCAGGGGGGGAGTGGCTGGCCCACTGTTGTGGGTACTGACTGTTTGGTCAGCCCCAGGGCTGACCAAACCAGTCATGCGCACTCTACATTTTCTCTATGTAGTCTGCATGCAGCCTAAATAGAGAAAATGGCCTCCCAACAGGCCCCCGGCTGGGGCGCTGTCCATTGCCCGGCACCCATCACAACGCTGCCATTGCAGCATTGTGATTGGCTTAGGGGAGGGGAGGGAGGCTGCCTAGGTAAACGCGGCCAGGAGCAGCAGGAGCTAAGGCGGCGGCGCGTGATCCAGAGGAATGTACGTTTTTTTATTTTAATACTGTCCCCCCCTCGCGCGACCGCACCCCCCTCCTGCTCATCCCAACCCCCCACCCTTCCGCCAGTGTTGCAGGCCGTGCCTGGGTGAGGGTTAAAGATTTGGTAGCATTTGCTCTGTTTTTTCGGAGGCACACCTCCCGGGTCAGACAAACCTCTACCTTCTTCTCACTTTAGCTCAGAGAATAATGACCGCGCACTTCACAGCACATTCCCTCAAGGACTCTTGGTCGGTAATTTAAGCTCACCCCATTCCTGCACCGTCAGCTGTGGAGAATGGACAGTAAGAGGAGGCACTAGTGTTGTTACATTAAACCAAAACTAATGTTGTATGTTTTCTTTTATTTTGGGGTTCGGCTGTGTACGTACAAGGCACGCCCGTTTTGCGTGAACACAAGAATTAATTGGAGTCATAGACCCAAGGGAAGGAAAGAGAAAGTGACAGTAAAGGCCAAGAAGAGGGGCCACCAATCCCACATGAAATGATCACAGCCCGCTCCGTATTTTCTGTTTCTTGCAGGGTGTAAGACTTTAACATAATGGTGTGCCCAATAAAATGCTTCTAATGAGATGTAGTGATAAGAGCTCGTTGTTTACACTCTGAAATTAGCAGAATGTCCTTAATGGAGAAGCTGTTTCACTTTTATCTCTCCTCTGAGCTTGCCCATCCCATGTATAGCACACTGATGCAGTTACTGCACCATACAGCGCTTGATGCAGCAATGGCTGAGACCTGTCTCAGCCTCTTGCCGAGACACTGAGGAATTGCATCCGGAGCTCAAGGAATATGGAGACATTACCTCCCTGCTCGCTGTACGGTATGATTTCTGGAATTGGTAGCGTTTACACACACACATGTGTAATATCTGACCATGGCTATTCTTGTACACATGCCTGTGTGATACTGATAGAGCGCCATGAGATTCTGAAATTTGTAGGGGTGCATTATATTCACCGTTAGTCAGCACCCGCATATTAATCGATGTATGTTTAGAAGTGCCATAGAAATGTATTTGCTGTAATCGTTTAACATAGGGTTGATTAAATTGTAATAATGCTTTCGTAAAGGATAATGTTGCAGATCATTGTGAATGTATTCAGTAAAATGCATAATGATTAGTTTCGTGCAATATAATGCATTAGGTTAAACGTGTGCCATGTTAAAGTTATACGTGTAGATTGCTTGTTTACACATATGAGAGTAATGAACTAATGCTTAGAGTGTGATTAAATGGTGTGTTTAATTTTGCAGAGGCTTGATCGCATATGCGTTAGAAGAGAAGGCCTGTTCATTTTCTTATGTTAGCTAATATTGTAGGCCGAAAGATGATTCCCTTGGTAAAGGCTTTGGGTTGCAGGGAGATGTGAAATCTTAAAGAGACGAAATGGTTTTTCGTTCCCATGTTTCTGTTGCAGGTGCAAGGACATTTAGCTCGTTAGTGAGAATAAGCCTTTGTTTTAGGAGTTAGGATACTGTGAGAAGCCAATAGGGGAGTGCATTGGAATGTGAAGAAGTTACTCCTAGCGAGGAAGGTTCCTGGGACCCAAGGTCAAGCTAACGGACGTTGGACGACAGACAATTTTGATGGAAAAGTACAGAGAGGAGACCTGGCCGCAGAGGTGTGTTGAAGGGCGTGTTCTACGAATTTGGGGTTTTGTATTAGGGACAGTGCCCCGTGGGTAGAGCAGATGAGGCTTAGATGGGAAGCTAGAAGGAGCATCTTATATCGAGCTCTAACTAAATGAGTGTACTTCTTAGGAAGTCTTCAGTTCTGACACCTTTTCCTTGATTCTCTTGCCTGGGATGGGAATGCTAAGTAGGGATGTCACCTTAGAGGTAGAGTAGGGATAGAGTCATGTTTTCTCTTTTGACTAATGATTCCTAACTTAGACATCGGATTAACTATAGCCTATTTGATGATTTTGGAATCTGTAATTCTTTTCGTTCTGAGTCGGATGAGAATCCTGCGTAGATTTGCATTTGTATTAGTGCCCATTTACCTTTTGCACCTGGTACTAAGGTGTTTGTATGTCCAGTTGTTTTTGATTGTAATAAAATCTTACAAATTTTAGATTCGGAATCAGTGGTCCTTTCCAAATGAAGACTAATTGTGGTAGATATATTTTGATAATTGTGTTCATCCCCTCCACGTTATCTGGCAAATAAAAGATCCTGGTGACCTGTGAGGATTCTTGGAGATAACCAGGTAGGCACGAATCCGACCTTATCAATACTTGCACACATGACCAGGTAATGGCTGCACACTAGAGGATAATTTTGCAATGCACACTCTCTGCACAGCACAAAGTCTGAGATTTTCTGAAATCACAGCATTTCTTTAGACTTAGAAGTCCTGCAGTACAAAGGGACCACCATCTCCGAGTGTCACCCCCAACCCATTTACAGTTACACCCCACGCTGTTGGTAGTCATCACCTCATCTGGCGGCTTTTTTCGCCATCCTACCCCTATTCCTACACTTAGTATCCTTTATCCTGGGTTTTCACTCTAAATGCCTCCCGAACTCCCCTGAGTCCTCACCGCGTTTTTAATAAAGCACACATTCTCTGCTGTTCTGTTTATAATGCTTGCTTTAAACAGGACACTGCCCTTTGACCCCATGGTAATCGCTGCCAGGCTCAGAGACACCGATGGACTACCCCCTCGGCTCTGACTCCAGATCCTGTGTGCCCTGGCTTCAGGGCCACACCTCTGCCCAGATTAATTATTAAAAGGTGCACTTTCTGGCTTCCCCTTGCCCTCGCCCGTCTCTGGCAGCTCATTCATTAACAGTCAATTGCGACCTGAAGCTGCAGCGACTGCTTATTGCATACTGTGGAATTGTGCATGAAACCAGGGGCATAGCTCTCAATGGTGCAGCAGGTGCAGTGGCACAGGGGCCGAGGACTCTGAGGGGCCCTCTGCACTCTAATTATGACTGGATTTTACCACCCAACGGGAGGAGAGCAATATGTGTGTTTTTAAGAGCAACCGATACACAATTGCTTTATTAACCTTCCTGCTTTCTCAAATTTGCTTGAAAATAAACCATTTGCTCACACCTTTTTCCAAATTTTCTCGGTGGTAGAACCCCCCCAAATCCCCTGTAGGTGGTTCTGGCTTGCTTGCTACTCTCGCTCACCGCAGTGCAGCACGACAATTGTTTTTCTCCCCAACCCTTTCAAATTTCACCAGCCACCACTGTGATGATGATATGTTCTTGTGTCTGGCCGATCTGGAGCACTCTGTCCCACGGGCCCTTGAGATCCTGGGGATCTTTGCGGAATACGCCACGGTGAATATTAACTGGCGCAAATCGATTTTGTATCCATTTACAGACTGGAGCTTGGTTGTGGATTGGTCATACCCCTTTGTGTGAAAGCAGGCAAGGTTCATTTACTTAGGGATATACGTGACAACAGACACAGACCCAGTGTTGTTCTACAACCATAACCTAGATAGGATACTGGAGGACTATCGGTAGGATATGGGCCACTGGCAATGCTTGCCCCTGTCCTTAATAGTCAGAGTGGCCCTTTACAAATTCTGGAAAACCCCCTTAACCAAACATGCCATTTCCCAGATCTACAGCACCTTGCTGTTGCATGGTCTCCTTTGGCTGACTACTTTGAGGGACTGATGTGAGCGGGACCAAGGAATACTTGAGGACGATGTATGGTAGAGGCATGCCGCCACCCTAGGGTGGTGACTGTAGTAGCAGGCTTCTGCCTGGTCCGCCTGAAGATCCTCCACAGGTCCTATTATACACGCTCCAGGCTATATCGTATGGGTGGTACCGGTAGCAATCGTTTTGCCTTTTACTTAATTATTGAATTAATGAGGCACTCGTTTTGACTATATGGTTATACTTTTAGGTTGTCTCCCCCTTCCCTGTCCTGAGGAAGGCCTGTGAGCTGAGGACGCAAACTACCCTCGATACACTAGGGTCAAAACGTTGACATTCTATTTTTCCCCCAGTGGGCCTGCATCCAGTACCACCCCCACCCTGCCCAACCCGCAGATGATATTTCTCTGTGCATCGTTTTCGAAAAATCATAATCAACAAGCAGAACAATTTGCAAGGGCAGGCATTGATGAAAAACTGGTCTCACTGCAAATTTATAGCCAGTCTTTTTATTATATACAAAGGTTGTAATTGATTCTCTTTTGAATGTTGATCCTCTCCCTTTTTTGATCCTATCTACCCCACACATGAGCACACTCCCACCCCCTCTTTTTCTCTCCTTCTGTGGAGCAACATTCTCATCCAGTTACTGAATATAGAGATCTATTTAAGTTATGAGTGTTTGAAAAATAGGAATAAAACAGTATTTTGTGCTGCAAATTTACTGGGTGCCTTTGCGTTTTTTGAGAGAGCGCATATGTATGTATTTTTGAAAAGATTGTAGAGACATTCATGATTTTATGCTAATTCAATTGTTATCTCTAATGTGTTTTTCAAATTATAAATATATGACAACTTGACTGCCTAATAAATTAGTCTAGGACCATTTGTCTTCTGTACCTCTCGTCTAATGTAGCACTGCGGTCGCAAGGCGTGATGTCATCCACCTTTGGGGGAGTACGGTGGTCGCTTCCTTGGCCCTCTGGGAGATCAACATATAGTAGCATATGAGGGCAGAGGAGAAGGTGTATAAGGCCAGGGCATATCCTGAGAAATGTGCTAAAATATGGGGTCCCTGGGGCTCTCAGAAGGGCTCCCCTGGCTCTGGAGGGGGCTTTGCCTGAGGATGCTGTCTGGGGATGGGCACGGAAGGGACATCTGTTCAGTGCCAGTGTGGGAGGACCACGAGACTAGAGCGGAGCCTCCATTTGCAAATGATGTTGCTTTCTCGTTTCCTACTGTGCATTGATGATGTTCGTAATCCTTTAAGGGCGTCTTGCTCTGCATGCCTGCTGTTGGCTCTTGGTTTATTATAAGCTTTGTATAGCACGAACATTTTATACAATTTCACAAAATCAATTTAACCTCTGGCAGCAAAGATGATGATTGCCATCTCCCTGTGTATCTGCCTAAATGCAGATGACGCCCTTCTCTCTTCTTTACCCACCCACCCCCAAATTCATGCATTTATTGCAGATGATTCACCATTTGCATGCGGAGAAGGATTTCACTTGGTTCGATAGAGCCTTGATGTTCCTAGATATTCCTGTCAGAATAGAATAAAATGCATTAGGCTGGATGTTTTAAATTCTAGGGGAATTGTAGCGGAGACAGAGAGGTTTTGGCTATTGCAGACTTAAGGGCTTTTGACAGAATCACGATCAAACATTGCATTTTGATCCCTTTCAACCAATCTTCCATTCCTTCCTTCTTCCATGAAGGCATTGCAGGGGCGGTAGATCCCCTCATTTAATCCTGTATCTCCCCACAGGCTATCAAGTCTACCGTACTGATCATCATCCCTATTGTCACCCTTAGTATAGTTAAACTCTGATGCAGTCAGTCTGCATGATTCGCTCTGAAAATGCACAATGAATGGCTTCCATACATAGGAACAAATGTAATAATACTTTCAGTATTATAGAAAGGACCCGTGTTTATGCTGTCAGATATGACAGGGACTAAGTTGACTACTATAGCCCTAACGGTCATACCAAAGTAGTGACTGACTTCTAGTCGACTCTCATAGTGAAGAAGCGAATTTAATTCATTCAAAATGTAACATAATAGCCTCCATACAGATACATACAATATATTTCTAGGAGTTCACATTCAACTAAAGTAGAAAAGTAAGTTTCGTTTGAGCAAGTTTAAGATTGTGGGATTTTTTTTTTGATGCATAAACTGTCTCTGTTCATTGTAGAACATTTAGACAATAAATGTTTTTTGAAATGTGCCTAATTCATATTTATGTTCTAAAAGCAGGGCTTTCTTTTGTTCAGTATCGTCAATTTAAATGAAAACTTTACAATATTAAAATATTCACTGTTGGTGACGTTTATAAATGAGGACTATCAGTAGATTTTAAGAGCCATAACACGTATGTATGTTTTTTGTTACAGAGTTTTATATAGCACGAACTTGACTGAATCTGGTATCAGAGCGCTTTATATGGCACCAGTTGCATTACATGAGGATACATTCATGTTTGTCAGGCAGGGTGAGATTAAGTGATTTGCCCAGAATCACAGGATGTTCAGCGTCATTGCCGAGACTGGAACCCAGTCACCAGATTCGAGGTCGACCACCCTAGCCGTTAGGCCAACTCTTCCTGCTCTTCAGGTTGTCTGTGATGAATGCTACTCATTGCATTCAGTCATGACAGAAGCATTTGGGAGATATGAGAAACATGAACGATGTGCTAAAAGTTCATCTTCTGGCTTTTCGATTGGTTGAGGGAGAGTGGTAGTGGGAGCCAAGAGCTGATCTTGTGCCCCGGCATCTACTGTTTTCAATAGTGATGCTGAGAGGTGAGGTGCTATTTTGACAGAAATCTATCACACTATACAATTACTTTAAGAGCCTCTGTGTTCATTTTATTAACAATAACACTTTCTTAACAATAACACTGCTTTGCCCGCCCCAAGCATTTGGAACAGAGTTCAACAAAACTTTCTTTTCTGGCTGAATGGCCTAGAAGAATGTGTTACACGGGCCCCTCATGTCTCTAGTGAAATGTAAACACACTCACTGCTAGGGGACTCTGTCCAGGTGTTAGAAATGTGCTTCAAAGTATTATTCTCAATTTTAAATCAGTTCGATGATGTATGAGTATCACATCACCTGATGGAAATGTGACGATGCATGTCAGAAAGTTGTTGTAGTTTGAAAGGATTTAAATTAATCAACGATGTAAAAAAAAGTGTGGTATATGTACCTGTTCAGTGAGATGTAGAATTTGTGGTTCACTAATGATTTCTTTCACGTTCATTGTTATCTGAAATAGTGGATCACCACATTGTGCAGACGTGTTTGGCTTTTGGGCTCAAATTGCAGCATCTCAACAACAGCAGTATGTTAAGATTCAATAACTCCATGGCAATGAAGTTTCTAGTAGGATATAATATGGAAAGACGAGACACAACGGCACCAACGTTACGGCCAAGCTCCCAGCCCACGAATGAATCCTCAACCCCCTTACATTCTAAAATGACCGCATCCCATTCTAAATGTGACATAAGCACTTCTAATACACAAGATATTACAACACATCCCCCTCCCACAAAAGAACCAAGAAGTAAACACCAACATGCCCAAATAAACAGCAAGAGAAATTGGAAACTAGATCCCACAAAAAGATAAAAAGAAAAAGGAAAAAAAAAACCACCCACCAACAGTATCATGAAGAACAATAATTATGAGACAAATCACAACTGAAAATCACCACATAAAGATAAAACATAGTCTTTGAACTTGACAGGCATATGCTTATTCCTGGCACTTCTACAATTGACATTAAACTCAGAAAACTGAGACTTGGGACTAGAAGATGATGAAGAATCTAATGACTTCCCCGTAAATCTCACACGTCTGGACATACTCCAGGTGGAACCAGAATCAACTTTCACCACATTCTTCCTTATGGCAACTATGGTAAAAGGACCCATGAAAGCAGACCTGCCTTTCAGAGTATAATTAGGATTCTTGTCCAAAACTTTATCACCAAGATGCCATTTCTTTTGTTTCACACACATTCTCGAATCAAAACTTGATTTATATTTCTGTTGATAGTTAGAGATCCTGGCACGCCTGGTCTCAACAGAAACACCACCATTCATGCAAATTGGTAACCAAGCAGGGTTTAATTTGGAGATAGCCTTTCTACCCTTCAGAGCTTCAAATAGTGAGATCTGAGTAACAACATTGGGGGTGGTACGATGTGCCCACCAAGTATCTCTCATGACACACAATTCTTGACAACATCTTCAGTCATATGATCTATACTGGGCCACCAATATCTTTCCCTCACCCTGGCCTTGGTAAGACTTCTGCCCAAGTGTCCCTCATGGGCAATGTTAATTATTCTACTCCTGATTTCAAGGGGAGGAACAACCCTGTCACCTCTCATGACATTCCCATTATAAAATGATAACTCCTCCCTTACAGACCAAAACGATTTCATTTCATGGTCCAATGTTTTATAGTCAGGCCAACCTTGACTCATCCACGTCTTGAGGGAAGAAAGAATCTTATCTTTCCTTACCCTGTCTAACCATTCTTCACCAGACAAAGTTGGCTCAGACAACCAGCAAACACTCTCAATTTCAATCTCACCTTGTCCCATCCTCGTCGCCAGTGTTAAGATTCAATAACCCCATGGCAATGAAGTTTGTAGTAGGATTTAATATGGAAAGACGAGACACAACGGCACCAACGTTACGGCCAAGCTCCCAGCCCACGAATGAATCCTCAACCCCCTTACATTCTAAAATGACCGCATCCCATTCTAAATGTGACATAAGCACTTCTAATACACACGAGATTACAACACAGTACTTTTCCCTAACAGTAATAGTTGATATATAGTGTGTTGTAAATGTCACGTACACAATACAGCTTAGTCTTGGCAGTGAAAATCCTTTATGGCTGAATAGTTTGGTTAGTCAACATTCTAAAACTATATTGATTAGTTGGTGCATAGCCTTCACGGAAAGCTGGGTGAACCTTTATCCATCCTGGCTTTTTATCCGACAGTTCTTCACCTGCTGAGATGTTTAAGCTAACACTTAGAGGGGCTGATTTACTATGTTTCGGTGCGGCTTAACAAAGCAACAAAAGTTTCAAGTGTAATGGAAAAACAACCTCATGTGTTTCTAATAAGAATGCAACACAGCAGGGGGGGGGTGTGGTCTGTCAAGCATTGGTTTTGTACTGGAAGGAGACCCTTCAGTTATAATACGCTTTAATACTTTTCCCACTTTGTATGTGTGCCACGTAGTGCTGCACAGATGCAATGTTGATAAAGTGTGTAGTCTTTTTAAACTTGCTCCACTGTCCCTCCTGCCTCGAGGAGAAGTAATGTGTTGGTGCTAATCCCTGTTTACAAAAGTTAGCGGATAGAGTTCTGCATCAAAACTCATGGTTTGCTGCTTTAGAACACCCATGCACCACCCATTGTATGCCCCCTTGATGTTAAGTAGCACAGAGCAGCACATGGCTCTACTTTGTGTTACTTTACGCAACTTTACATGTTGGAAAGTAAATCCCACCACAACACTTTGCATTTATTATGGAACATGGCGCAAGTGTTAGTAAATGTAGGCCATGCGAACAAGATAGAGCAACCTTAAGGTCTCACACATGAAACTCACCTAATTAAGCCACTTTTATATTTATATGCAAACATCAGACATTTTATAAGGAAATGTTTTTAAAGTCTCAGTAACACATAGAACCAGTACAATTCTGGCAGCAGCTATGCTGACAGGTTAATGTGCCAGACAGTGAGAAGGAACATGAAGCAAGAGGAGGCAGAAGGTGTGTGTGGAGAAAGCTTATCTGTGTCACATTAGTGAAAGAGCACTTAAGTCTTTTATCCCAGCAGGGTGGGTAATGTAACAATAATGCTTCTGGAAGAGTTACAGATGTGGTGTATGGAAGAGGGTAAACTTGTTTACAAATTTGTACTCTCCCATTTATCACTTAACAACCACACCACTGGGAATACATAAACACGTCTGACTTTGACAACACATTTATAGCCGAACCTGATACTGACCATGTAGCCACATTTGTATTATGGGAGTACATGCTAATTGCCTCCTAGAGTGAGCAGTCTTCAAATCTGGCCTGTATGTTGGTACCATTGATATGTCTCTCTGGTCTATGGCAAGCTGCCTGAAGGTTTTCTGTTGTTGGTGATCATTTCCATCAGGAGCCTTATCTGCAATGCATGTATGGGCTTGGGAATGAGCTCAGGGAGTATATGTACCCAGCCTTTATGCTGGTTCTGGATATATTGAAAGGTATGGAATGCAGTCAGATAACAGTGCAATTCCTGGGAGAGAGCTGGCAATGGAGCAGGAAGAGACATCAGTCTGCCTTAGTCCTGGTTCACACTTTAGGCCAGCAACCTAGTGAATGAGGGGCCCCTGTGCTCTGAAAGAAGGCTTTGGTGTTCAGGGAATCTGATCCAATCAGGTATGTTCCAGATACGTCTAGTGTGATGGGGTAATCTGAGACTAATCACATAGTAGCATTTGCTATCTTCGGATGTAGCTGGTGGGAGTGTCATTGTAGGTACAGCACAGTCTGAGAAAGGTGGCTTAGGGAGTATGTGCAGGGGGTGGAACAGCAACATAGCACTTCCAGTCAAAGAAGAGTCTCTATATGTGTGCTTGGACAATCAGACTCAGTAGTAACAGCATTCTTCCAAGTTACTTGTGATGTACGCAGCCTTCCTGCAGATCCCACTGGTCAGAGAAGGTGTTCGGATTCAGGATATGGCGGCCATTCGAAAACTGATGGCGTTTGTAGATATGAATTGTGCATAGGTGATGTTCTTTTTTGAATTCTGAAAAAAGTGCAGCACCACTGGATACAACTTTATACGTCCAGCACTTGTTAGCAGGGCTTCTCTACTAGTGAGCCACTGTCCCCTCACTATTTTTAATAGCTCGCATATTAGTGTTGGACTGCATTAACTATTTTCAGCACGGCTCCCATACTTAAACTTGATAGTATCACAGATTTCAGTAGGGCTATTATTCTACTAATGGACGGTATCAGCACTTCTCTGTAGAGCTGCTGTACTTTAATGGGCCAGTTACGAGTTGAGGAGAGTGGTATTCCCATTCAAGTATAATTGACCTAGTACTCCAGCATACAGATTTTTAAGGAGCAGGAACACCAGATCCAATTTACCGGCCAGAAAATCCAGCCGGTAAAAACATCTAAGGCTTATACAACTGGAGCAGTCCAGCCTTCGACCCCGCCCAGTCCCTTCTGACAGCACAGTGTGAGGGGTGGGGCCTGCAGTGCTTTCTCCTGCCAGCCTAGTTCTTACCCTGTGTGCTGACTGCATTGGTGATAAAGATAACAAGTTAAAACAATACACAAGGGCAAACTATGTGTAGCAGGCTTCATCTAAGTGTTCTACAGTAGTATACAATAGTCATTCTCCAAGACTGCTTGTATTCTGTAGTTAGGGACTCAATCCTGTGTAACATAGACATAGATCTGGCATATAAAACCTGTTTTGCAGCATTATTTCTTCTTTATTCCCATACTACACATGTTCTTACTCAATGCCAGCATTATTTCAGCCCCAAAAGAAATTAATACAAATGGGATAGTCGTGAAAACCAGAAGAGTGGACGGGGGGCGGGAGGGGGGACATGAGGCATAATGCTTATGACCCATCCACAGACCGGATGGGCTTTTGATTTTGTATGATGGTGCAGGAGCTGCTGCTGGGCTGAGTCAGAGTCAAGCCTAACTTGATCCTGCGTCCGGGACACTTTAACTTGCAAGCATTAATCCCACTGCTTAATTTGTAAAATAAAAAGTGCAGTGGGCCAAAGTTTCTTCAGAAGCTCACTGACGGTGCAGCCAACTGTTGGCAAGGCTGGCTAGTCTTAATTCCACTTCACACCTCTTTCATCCAGCACCCTGCACTTCCTGTTTCTTTATCTCACTCTGCTGGTTCATGTTCATCCAGGGTGTCTGCTTTCGTTTTTGTTTTCGTCTCTTATTCTTCCTCCTTCTGTCTCCCTTGGCGTCATTGTCTGATGATGAAAAATAAGCCCAGCCCCTAAAAATTGCGCTGGTGGGCCCTACCTGAAAGCGCCGGCTCAAATTCAGCTCTGACTAATGCAATACAGAGGAACAACCAGTGTCTCCTCTGGTCTCAGACCTGGGTGCTGGTTCGCACTGGAATACAATGGAAAAGGGAAAATAGTGGCTTAACACTTTTTTCAATATATCTGCATACTTCCTTCATTGAAGCCTGCATTGTCTTAAATGATGCATCCAATGTACATAGAGAAGTGGGTAATTCAGATCACTTCTTAATACAAGAATAAGTTATGCAACTACTTCCTGCTCTACAGTTTATAATTTGTAATACCACTCCACTGGTGTCAATAAAGTTCTACTACACCAACATTTACCAGGCATTGGCAAAGCCAAATCTTCTGGCTTTGATCTGCCAGCACGTGTGAAGACACTTGTAAAGATAGTCATTCACCAGTTCGTTTACATGCATTGCCTATGTGTATGCTGTCATATTAAAGCCTTCTTGGCTATGTCAGTGCTGGAAAAAAGTAGTGAAGAGGTCTGTTTTCTGTAAAGAATGCATATAGGAGATAAATAATTGAATAGGATAAACATTTCAGTAGTTAAGAATACCTTTCAGATGTATAATAGTCCCTCATGAATTTCAGTGGAAAGCACAATTTTAGGTTTAAAGAATTGGTACAGTACATCCTGCAGACAGCAGTGCCATGGACGTCATTTAGGGGTGCGGGGGTCTTAGCTGCGACCCCTTGCTTGCTCCTTCTGAACCCTTGCACTGCATTTATGGCCCTGGGCCTCGCTCATAGATGGTAAAATCAGTGCCTGGAACACAGCGGCACTCATCCTTATGGACATTGGTTGGGGATCCACACTGTTTGTTTTCTGTCCATTTTTTTTATTACACTAATAGTGAATAGTATCATGTTATTTACCATTAGTGTAGTGTGCAATAAATAATGGAGTCCAATTAGCTGGAATATGGCCATCCATGGCAAGGTAAATACAAACTGCTTTTAAATGTAATTTGTGTGCGTGCTTGTGGGTGAGAATGTGTTTATGTGAGTGAGTGTGTTTGTAAGTGTGAATGTGCGTGTATGTGGAAGCATGTGAGTGAAATTCAACGTCAAAGGTCATGTGGTGTAACTTCTGGTTTCCCTGGCATTTTGGTGAATTGACGTCCATCAGCTGCGCTGTCAAGCCAGTCCAAACAATGATGAATTGGTGCACTTTTACATGTCCCACAGTTGCAACCCATTTGTGTTCTCCAGACAATTCCAGCACGTTTATTCACGGTTATATAGGTTCATGTTGACTGCTAGTAACTTATTCAGACCAGTTTTGAAAATGGGGTCTGGTACTTGGAGTTTGGTTTTTCGCATTAGAAATACACGGGGATAAACCAAGCACTGGGTTGGAAGCGTGATTGTCCCTTGCCAAAGTACACCATCAAATCTCTGCTCTTTCCTGAGCATATATTTCATCGGAAGAGTATATGAGTGTCTGCCATTGAACTTTCTATTTCCACATAAATTGATTCTGCTGAAATATTGTAATATTCCTTAGATTGATTTTTATTCATATTTCATTAATATTTTAGTAAACATGCATCTTTTTTTTATTTTTATTTTTTTATTGAGCTGAAAAATCGAAACATAGAAAGAAATGTATTATATCTCGGCAAATACTCAATATATAGTCGGTAAATGATAAAGAAGCGATCACTCAAAGTATAATCTATAAGCAATACATTTCAATCATAATAAAACATTAGCAAAAAGTAAAAGTCTCCTTTGACATAGAATGATATTATAGTTCATTGCCTCGTAAATAAGAATTATTTGGGTGGATAAAACAGTATATATCGTACAAGACCAATACAAGGATAAACAACATAGATCATTCCCCATTTGTTCCATATTTTTCCAAACCCTCCTAAACTTTTGATCGCGTCAACCCTTATTGCGTAAGCCTCTTTGAATTTACTTGTGCAGGTCATTTTTATATCCCATTCTATATATGTGGGAACTCTACTTGTCCTCCAATTCTGCAGAATTAAGGATAGCATCACCAGTGAAGTAATTGAAATAAAGGCTTGCTTGGCTTTAATATTAGTTGCTGTTAGCTTATGTTTTGACCAACCGGAAAGTGCCACAGCAGGCTCCAGGATTTGTTGGCTTTGTAAGCCTTTACTTAGAGCGCCAAATATTTTTTCCCAGAATTTAGCCAGGAATGGGCAAGTAAAGAAAGTATGAAGCCAATCTCCACCATCTGGTTACTGGTACCTAAAACATCTATCTTCCAATTCTGGGTACATTCTATGTAAAATGTTTGGGGTGTAGTATGCTATCCATCATGAGAGTAAAGACATACACTCAAAATGTGCAGTCCTTAAGGCTTTACTACTGAGTTGCAAGATTGTCTGCAACTCAACCTCGGACAAAAACATTGCTTTGTCGCGGAAATGTTTGCCAAGAAATTCTTTATTAGATGGTTTTCCTCTTTACTCTACAAATGTCTATACCAGTTACCCACCCTGTTCAACCTGGATTTAAAAAGAGCAGTCAATAACGGTGAAGGAACGACACAAACAGGAAATCAATTTTCTTTCCCCAAGGTGGATAATTTGGATAGGTTAGAAACAGGGTCTCTAGTTGGCAGGGGTATGTACCCTAGTCCAAGCAGGGACCACCGGTTCCATAAGGGGGGACCTCAAAGTACCCTAGACCACCCTCCTGGTAGCTTGGCGCAGAGCAGGTAGGCTTAGCTCAAGAGGCAATGTGCAAAGTACTTGCGTAGCACTGTTTGACCATGACACAGTGAAACACCACAAACAGACACTACACCAGTTGTTGATAAAAATATAAGATCTTTATTTATACTTCAGGCAAGATCAATAATCAGGTAAATCCAGTTTTCAGGCAAGATCAAATCACAGGAAGTTCATATATGCCAAGAGCTCTTATTTGCAGTGTCTTTCTAACAGTGTTCTTTGTGAGGGAAATAATCCTTCAAGTTCTGTCAGTTTCATTAGGCAAACGATCTTGCAACGATCAGTTCAGTCTCAGGTCTGGAGAAATGACCCCTGTCCCAGATGTGGGGAAAGTCAGTGGAAACAAGTTACGGGCTTTGAATTTTGGGGGTCTTTTAGGGCTTGTGCTATCCCTAGTGCGCAGGGCCCTCTGGCTGTATGGTTGGGTTCAGGCAGAGATGGGCGCTTCACAAGCAAAATGCTACCACCAACGTAGGGCTCTCAATGCTACTATGCCCCCACTACACCTATATCCAAGAATGCGGCCGATGTCAAACGTCAATATACCCCGGAAGGCAGGAGGCTGCCAGTGCTTCCCCCGATCCCTCCTCACCCACCCCTCAGCCAGAGATTCACATGGCAGCTCGGGTCTTCACTCTGAGCGTTACCTGGGGAGGTCCCGGCTTCACTCCTTGAGGCAGGCAGTCCCTCCATTGGCAGCTTGTTGACGAGAGGCTCCCGGTTGCTGGGCAACCCTTCGGCTCAGCTCTCAGGATGGCACTCCTGTTGCTGGGGCAGCCCTCGCGCCGGCACCCAATCACAGCGCGGCGGGTCCCTGATGTCACAAGGGAAATCCTCGCTGGGCTTCCCCCGGCTCCCGGGCGGTGGGGGATTCCGGGCACTCAACACATCACTGCCTCAGCGCTTTATAGCGCATTCAGGTCCCGGGTGACGGCGGTGATCTCGGGGGCAGTTTGGAGTCCGTTTGCCAGTAATGAGCAGGCACCCGCGCACAGCGCTGTGGGACTGCATTCAGTGACACGCTCCGCTCGGGCCAGTGACCGTGATTTCAGGTTCTCAGTGCCTCCTCCTTCCAGCGCTTTTATCGATCAGTTAGGGTCCCGGGCGGCGGCGGTGATTTCGCATAAACAGTGCTACTTCTCCACAGCGCTTTCAGGTCCCAGGCAGTGGCGGTGATTTTCAGGAGTACAGCACTGCAGGGGAAATTTATAAACAGACTGTTGCTGTCCTTTTCGTTCCTTTTTGCAGCAAGGCAGTTCCACGACGCTGCAGGGACAGTCCTTGGTGTCTTTGCCGTCCTGGTGATCCCAGTAACCAGGGGATCAGTCCTTCTTCTTGTGGAGACACTCTGGAGATGTTCTATAGGTCCTCTCTTAGCAGGGCAAGATCAGCAGGCAGGAGGGCAGCGCAGCAAGCTGGGGCAGCAGTTCCTTGGAGCAGTCAGTCTCAGCAAAGGTGGCAATCCTCCAGCAGAGTTTCCTCATGGTCCAGCAGTGTAACAAAGATGGGTGTCCAGGACCCTCCCATTTATACCCTGCAGTCTAGTTACTAGAAGGGGGAAGAAGTCTCTGGAAAGGTCTAGGGGGCAGGGGTTTCTGGAAGAGTTCAGGGAGTTCTGGGATGTTCCCTGCCTTTCCTGACCTGGCTGTCACAGTGACAAAAGGCAGGGCCGTTAAGGCTACAGTGGGCAACCAGTCACAGCCCATTCAAGGGGAGAAGGTGTGAATCACCACTCCCACCTCACAGCCCAGGCAGGCTATCAGTATGCAGATGGGAGGGGGTAGTCTGCAGAGCCCAGACTAAGTGAAGACTTTCTAAAAGGGAGAATTCTAGAGTAGTAGTTCCCAAACCCCATACATCATTGGAAAGGGTTTCCCGCCCCGATTCTAACAAGACCAAACATGACAGACTTATTAGGTCCCAGTCAGAAATTATCCCAGAAGGGGGGTTCCCAATGTTAGCCTATGGAGGGTTAGGCCTCACTGCAGTAGCAGGGGCTTGTGGCAGATATGCCACTGTCACAATGTTTTAGGGGAGAGCACCTGCACCTCAGCACTGTTTAGCAGTGGTGAGGTGCCCAGAGGCCTAAGTCCCACAAAAAGGTATGGTAAAAATGGGAGGCACAAGTGCGAGAAATGTAGGGGGAGACCACCCTAAGGCTGACAGGTCCAACAGGATAAATAAAAAAAAAAAGGGCTTACTACGATCTCCACATCTTGCTAACATTTTGTGCTAAGTGATACACTTCCCTCCCAAAAGAAAATGGCCCAACTCTCTGATGCCATTAGAATTCCAAAACCTTAATTGGGTGGACTGGATTTGTAGACCTAAAACTTTATATTCCTCTAACTGGAGATAGCCATACCCAGCCTCTGGCGCGTGGGTAGTATAGAGAGACTGGAGTCTAACACGGAGGCCTTGTAATGAATTATACCTCGTTCTTTTTGGCAGTTTGGCTGTTTTAATGAAAACCAGAAGCTGTGATCCTGCTTCCTTTATCATACTAATTATAAAAAAATCCCCTAACAACTCCCTTGAAACCAACATACGAACCAAAAAATCGAGGAGGGAAGCTTCATAGTATAGATGTATCTGGGGCAAGGCCAACCTGCCCTGATTTACTCCCAATTGTAGAACTGGATATTTGACTCGAGGTGCTTTTTTATTCCAAGCAAACTGACGAAAAGAAGCATCCAGCTCTTTAAAATAAGCCAAATTAATTTTTATTGAATCATTCATAAATAAAAATAACTAATAAAGGCATAATTGAAATATTTTGATGAGGGCAACCCAGCCGATAAGAGTAAGAGTGAGAAGAGACCATTTATCAAGTAGATCTTTAATTTTTTTTAAAGTTGCCTCGTAGTTCCGCCTGTAAAGTTCCGCATAGGAATTAGCTACTTAAACTCCTAGATATCTAATCAGATTGGACGAAACCACTGGATAGTGAAAACTACGTGGGAAATGATCAGCTTAAGTGTTAAAAATCAGGCTTTCTGTTTTACCATGATTGATTTTGTCCCTGCCATTAGATTGAAACTGCTGAAACCCAAATTATGTTGACATTGAACTCATCTGGCCTGAGATAGAGAATTCTATCATCGGCAAATAATTTGTACTTGGCTATCCCTTTCATTGGAGCTTTAATTGCCCGATTGGCCCCGTCTCCTGGCGGGTCAATGGTTCGATAAAGAAGGTAAAGAGTACAGGCGATAAAGGACAGTACTGCTGAGTCCCCTGATTTATATCTATAGTTCCAATCATGTTAGATTTCAAAATTTCTTTTGCCTGTGCACCCTTGTAAATATTAAATAGCATATTGATGATTATACTGGGAAATCCAACTCTTTCAAGTGCAAAAAAAAGAATATCACAGTTAACAAGGTTGAATGTTTTTTCAGCATCAACCATCATTATATATGCAGGTATCAAATTGGCATTAAAGAAATCAATGGCATGGACATTTGCCGCCCAGGTAAAAAGTAAACATACATCGTTAACAATTTTATGATAGTACAATAATATGTATTGGATATCAGATTTTGGAACGCTGACCGACAAGTAGTACTGTGCTCATCCCATGGTATAAACCCACCAGTTCTTTGAGTACTAAATTATGTTTAGTCAATGCCTTTCAGCTAGTGGTGGTGGGATTCCATATTGGTTTACATTCCCACAGAGATGTTACATTGTCTGAACGGTTATGATAGTTCACTTTTTTTTTGATACATTGTACTCTTCAGTTCAGAAACTCCCTTTCAGTTACATGGCTTTTCACTAAATGCATACAATAGCCTCAGTTATCATAGATCTGCTCTTCATTTCATACACCTTGCAGTCCAACAGTACATCAAGATAAAATTATTGCTATACGAACAGGAAAGGATCATTATATGTTGATGTGTGTGTTTCCTTATTCGAAAACCTAACAAACCTGCAGCAACGTGCTACCATGACTCAAATACTCTGACATTCCTTCTCAAAATGTAACATCCAGTATTGCAAAAACCACGCTGGGTGGAAACTGAAATTTGCTAATATTTTGCACGAAAGAGAGAGGTGAATTAAACTACAAACAAGTGTGACACATTGCTGAAGTTGCTAATTTATGTAATGCGGCCCCTAATGCATGTTTAATGTAGAGAATTACATTTGGTTGAGTTAACCTATGCTGGCAGTGTTCAGCTAGAATGATATGACAAACATTAATGTGACACATGCACTTCTTTGGAAATTACAGCTACTGAAGTAGAGGGAAGCATTTGTATGAGTATACTAAACAGCCAGGTCATGTAGTTCCCACTAATCCGTCGGACCTGAGTGTTTGTTTGACAACATAAACTTTGGGCCAGGTGGCTAGACTGATTCCGGGCACCCCACAGGATATGTTGGCCTAGGGACCAGCAAGCTCTTAGTGCCACAGTAAGTCTCCCTTACTTTACCAGGGAGCGAATCGTTTCTGGCAACCACTGAACATGCCAACCGTGACCCCTCAGGAATCGTGGAAACAGATCCGAACCTTTCGCTCAATCACTCATCCTTACTTGTACTCAGAGAAATATACAGAGAATAAACACTAGGAGGTTTTCAATATATTTATTGCACCAACGTTCTTCTTGTGTAAAATACATGTGCTGCGATATGCAGTCCACAGAAGCAGATGAAAGTGATTACAAGCACCAATAGCTTAAATACTAGATAAAGTTCTACCCTGGTGCTAAAACAGTGTATATATGCAGGCATATAAACAAGGCAGTAATCAGACGTACTCCTACTATGCAAACCCTACTCTGAGTGTACCTAGAATGTGTGTAGGTGTAAAGCCAAGAATCCCCCCACGGGACGATCCAACCCCATTACCTGGTGGGAGAGAATATAGGAGCCCGTCTTGGTCATGAACTGGACACCCCTCACGGAGATGTCAGACCGCTGCATGGTGAAGTCTCAGTATGCAGGGACCCTCGGTGTTAGCTGAAGGGCCTTCTCTACTAATGTTATGGGATGCTCTTTATTTATAATAGAAAGCAGCCTTGCGATCTGCGTAAAGATTAGTGATGTTATGGACATGTAGATAGCCCTATCTCCCGTGGATGAAGATATAACGACATTTGTACATAGTGTGTAGAAGGGCCTTGTACATGATGTTAGAGGCATCATGATAATGTTGTGAGAATCTAGATGTGTAAACAAAGTAGTTTCAGAGAAACTAATCCAACATTGTCGTGCACGCAAATATGCACAGAAGGTCATGGCCGAAATGTTATTGTGAAAAATAGGAAAATGTAAGAAATGACCCGCTTGGCTGCATGGGCCTAACCTGGGCACATAGCCTAAGGAAGAAAAGGTCATGCATATTGAACTTTTGTTGTAACTTATAGGTGATCATCCCTAAGAGGATTAATGCCCCACTTTCCCCATCATGAGCCCAAATGTAATTTTCTCCTCTGACCGGCCTATTAGGCAATCAGTTCGTGCCTGATGGGCTAATCTGATAAGTCATTGTGGGGTCTATTGTTTGGAGGTTTGTGGGTCTGTTTTAATGTCTGGTGGCCTGTGTTTCCTGGTGATTTCCCTGATATTACCACAAATTGCCTGTAGCAAGCATAAATCAATGCACTCTCCCCTACTTTACAAAACACCTATACAAGTTCAAAACTGCCTCAATTGCAAACATTTTTAGCTATCTGATTCACTAAGAAGGGCCACTTTTATTTTGGTGCCCGACTCTATTTTCCTTTCCCAGTCCGACCCTGGTGAGAACCTATGACTAAATGTTAAGTTGACTTGAAACATGCATAAATAATTTTCTAGCTGCAGTAGCACCCTCCCCAGTCCTGGAGCATACAAATAAATACACCACACACGGAGTAATCACACACTGTTCTCTGATTACATCATGACAGTTAATCACACACCTTAGCACCTCCCAGCCAGTTACATACTTCCTCTGTTGAGTCCACCCAGAATCGCAAGGGTCCTAAGTCAGCCAGATCGAGTGGCCTGAAGTGGTTGAGCTGCACTTCTGGATTTTTAAACTCATAACATTTACTTTGGGAATGTGGAGATTTGATCATAGTTTTCAAGGTTAGGATGTGCGACAAGAAAGTGCATGTGTCATGGCTCCTCTACTATGCACCCCCGCATTTGCGTAAATTGTCTCCTTCAGTAGCCGAGGTGTGCTTTAGATTTGGCCACAGCATGGGAGATTGGCTTCATATAGGCTTTACTTGCCAAGCGTTAGCAGGCTTCTGTAGGCAAGTTTTTAAGTGGCTCAGCATTTAACTCCAGGTAACCCTAGAACCAGACCTCTTGGGAGCCCCATTTGGATGAAATACCATAGCAAATCTCACTGTTCGCCAGAAGCAGCTATTTATTTATAGCTTCTCTAGTAGCCAAATCTTTGATCTTACAAAACTGGAGGTCAGTTGTCATCCCTTCATATGATGCTTAGGCACATAAGATGAGGCACGTAAAACCAAGGGAAAATCTCTATTCCCAAAGTGTGGGGGCTGTAGCGAAGTTTCAGAAAATGTAGGAGATGGATTCACCGTAGCAGAACCCATTCAATGAAATTGGGGGGTAGTGGTTGATTTAGAATTATTATTGTAAATGTTTACTTTGTACTGATGTATTCCTACATTGATAATGCCATTATTTATTGTTGATCTGTGATGCCTTATGCTATTTCCACCTTGTCCAATAAATAATTAAAAAAAAAAAAAATAGAACATCCATGTGTCAGAATATCATCCAATAATATTGCATTGAAGGCATAAAAGGGTTTGAAGTATGGTGTTGACTTCAGGAGCGAAGAAGCAGAAGCCTGTAAGCGAATCGACGTAGCTAGACCTTTAAGGGGAAATATGCAAACATGTTTGAAAAGAATTTTGGAAAATGTAAGCTCTAGGTACATGAGATCAAGTTGAGGAAGTTTGCAATATCAATGATGAATAAGTTGAGGAGGGTGCCTGCAGCTGTGAGAGTAAAGTGTCTCCAGTGTAAATGAAATGGTTGAAAAAGAAATTATAGAGTATGGATAATACTCATTTGACTTCCCCTGTGGTGATTACACACAAGGGAGTGGCAACTTAAATTGTGTATACACTTAAGAAATTAAATAAAACCATTATTCTTTTCAGTGAACTGATAATGGTTGTCTGGGACTAAATATTTTACCAAACTTGATCTCAGACCTGCTTATTGCCAGATTAGTTTGCATGAAATATCTAAACTGTTCTAACACTTTAGAAGGTTACCATTTGGTTTGGCATAGGCAGCCTTAGTTAACAATGACATCTTTATTTAAGTGGTATAGCAATGTGAGATAGTTGTAAGATGCTAGGACGTGTCAATTTCAGGGCATAGATAATGTAAGTTCATTGTTCAGGATTGAATATTTGGAGTTCAGGATTACTACAGAAGAAGTATGTGATAACTCAATTTAATAAATATAATAATATCTGAAGCAAGGCTTATTGACAAATATCAGGTGAGATCGTTCAGCAAACGTTTTTAATGAATATTTCTGAGGGAGTCTGAACTCTTTCCTCCCAGCTCAGGATGTTGTGTGGCCAACTATCATATTTGCAGGGATCCTGATCTGTCTCTCTCTTGCATGTTTTAATTATTTTTACTTTAATCAAATACTTAACAGAGCCTCAAGGACTCATCACTTAGTCATCATTTATCCATTCCCCAATTAATAAAGACTGTGTCCTGGTGTTCCTATTTAGAGGACACATGGTCTGGTACTTTGGGATAGACTGCTCTAACATGTGCAGGACCAAGCTGATTTGCATAGGGCTAGTCTGTGTCTAGAATGCTACAGGTGGAGAAAAATGATGGACAAGAATGCGGCCTCAGTGACCACTAGGGGCTGACTTTAGACCAAGCATTCCTTCCATCATTATGCTTAGATATGGGTCCTGTACTCATTTTGCCATCGAACTCACTCATTCTGCAGCTCACTGATGAGTCCCACGTAGGTTGAAATTGTTCTGGGGTTGCTTGTGTAGCCATCTGGACAGGACCTGACCTGGCGGTTCATGCTGCATTGCTCGTAATGGAGCAGGGCCGTGGCTGACTTGCATATGACTGCTCGCTCTCTCAAGAGTGTCACAATGAGCAAAAAATTATAGACTGGAATGTATCCCAAATGATTGCCAGTGGCTCACATTTATTTAAGCTTTGTTTCAACTGCTTTATTGGAGTGTCTCAACATGTGACTGGTATGCCCAGATGTGGGTCTCCTGCTCCCTGT
The DNA here is from genome assembly GCF_964204655.1 of Triturus cristatus. NCBI lineage: Eukaryota > Metazoa > Chordata > Amphibia > Caudata > Salamandridae > Triturus > Triturus cristatus. The sequence continues at coordinate 888,364,210 of NC_140583.1, forward strand.
GCTATTGGACTTAAGCTGTACCTTCACTTATAAAGTCCAAATAGGTTGAATCCAGTTGGGGGTTGTTTGTTTTGCCAGCTGGTAGTTTGGACTGGTCATTGTTTAATGTGTCTTTTGTGTTTGTCTTTTTTATTTGTTTTAGTATATGCCCTAATATTCTGGTGTAAAGTTGCATTTTATAAATATAAACATAAGTGGAAATGAGAAACATTTCAGGCTAAGTTTAGGTGTCAGCGAGTCTCATTTTTTCTGTTTTTTGTGTGTTTAAACTAGGGGTGGGTGGCACTTTCGGAATTTCACTCTGCAGAATTCCTCAGAGCTACATAAAAATGCTCTGAGATTCCGCAGAGGTCCGCCAATGGGCTGACATATGTATGTCACACTGCTCACGCTGCAATTTATTGCCATCAGTGTGAATGGCACCGTAGGGTCCACAAGTGCGTGCGGCCATTTGAGTTGAGTTTGCTGCCACTCAAGAAGAAAATGTACTCAAGGGTCAGCAGATCTGCTCAAGAAGTGGCCTTCTGACCACGACTGCCTGTATTAGAAAATGGTGCCAGAAGATGCCAAATCTCACTTGAGCTCGCATTTCTGCACACTTGCGGAAAGAAATTCCACCACTAGCGATTGGAGGAACTGGACCGGGACACGGTGTTACAAGAGTAACGCAGAGCCACCAAATCCTGCCAATTCCGCGGGTGGAATAAAACATCCCGCCCACCCCTAGTTCAAACTGAAATGTGGGTCGTGAAGTCTAATTACAGGTTGGTGATCCAAAAAAGTTGCCTAACTGCTCTTCAGTTACATCATGGTCCATTCTTTTACCCTCTCTCCAATTGGTCAGACTCTCAGTTACCATCAATGTATTGCTTGATAAAATACCAAATGTTCACAGAGGCCTCTTTTCTGTCCACATGTATCCACTTCCCCCACCCCCCAAAAAAATGGCAAACTTTTTTGTAGTTACATCCATTTTGTTTTATGGAAGACCACTGGTATGGACTGGAAAAGGTATTGGGGCTTTGAAAAAGCATTAATTTCAACTTCTGCGATTCTCCTCTGCACAAAAAGTGCAGAAATGTCTCTAGTTGGCAAGATTTTTCATAGGCTCTGATTTGAATCATTTAGCCTTCAACAATATGGTTATGACATTTAAAGGTGTATTCCCAAGTTTGTAATAAACTTCCAAACCCATTTGAAGGGGGGAGGTTCTTGTGTGTCTTCACCATTTCTGGCTTCTAAGGTTGATTTTAGATTCTTTGACTGCCCATGATTTTTCTTGAGGGCAAAGCTATTTCAAAAACTTCTAATTTACCCAGTTGGTCTAGAAGTGACGTCTCCAGTCATCTAATGACATTAACGCATCAGCAGCAAATGGACTAATATTGGTTATCCCCCTACACTTTGACACTTTCCTATCACCTAATAGTAGTAGGTTCTATAGAGAGGGCAAACAGCCAGGAAAAGCAAGGCACCTGTATATGGTTCCAGGAAATGCAAGGCACCTGTATATGGTTCCAGGAAAAGCAAGGCACCTGTATATGGTTCCAGGAAAAGCAAGGCACCTATATATAGTTCCAGGAAAAGCAAGGCACCTGTATATGTTCCGGGAAAAGCAAGGCACCTGTATATGTTCCGGGAAAAGCAAGGCACCTGTATATGGTTCCAGGAAATGCAAGGCACCTGTATATGGTTCCAGGAAAAGCAAGGCACCTGGATATGGTTCCAGGAAAAGCAAGGCACCTGTATATGGTTCCAGGAAAAGCAAGGCACCTGTATATGTTCCAGGAAAAGCAAGGCACCTGTATATGGTTCCAGGAAAAGCAAGGCACCTGTATATGTTCCGGGAAAAGCAAGGCACCTGGATATGGTTCCAGGAAAAGCAAGGCACCTGTATATGGTTCCAGGAAAAGCAAGGCACCTGTATATGTTCCAGGAAAAGCAAGGCACCTGTATATGGTTCCAGGAAAAGCAAGGCACCTGTATATGTTCCGGGAAAAGCAAGGCACCTGTATATGGTTCCAGGAAAAGCAAGGCCCCTGTATATGTTCCGGGAAAAGCAAGGCACCTGTATATGTTTCCTATTTTTTTCCCCAGGAAGTGCCTTAAAAAAAACTGATTGTCCCCATTGACCGTATATATTTCAGTTATTTAAATCTTGCTCAATTATTGTGCATGCATATTACACAAGAAAAACCACAAAAGTGATTACAGTAAGTGATTATAGTTCACTTTTTTGCAGCCGTTTAATTCTGAATTAAAGCAACAGTGACTTAGCCTTAGCAGAGAAAAGCATCACCTTGTATGTTTAGCCATAACTTCGCTTATTGTGTGTTTTATGCTCAGAATATTCCCAGTTCTTTCATGTACTAATATAACCGTTACTTACCTACAGGTATTCGAGTGAAATGATTTCCTGGATGAGACTCTGTTGACCTATCTGCGATAATGGCTTCAGTCCCAGGAAGCACAGCGCCACTTTTGGAGAAAAAACAGAGGCAGTCTCTAAAACACATATGATCAAGTTACCAGTTTTGAATGAGGTACGACACTTATTAACTATTTAAAAAGAGGTTTGCACATCAGAACCAGATTGTTTCTGTGTAGTGCCTCTCTCGTGCTAGTTTAACCCTCTGTCTGAATAAATCATTGTCATCCGTGTCTTTTATTAGGTGATGTTGGGCGATGTTCCATCCTCGTCCATCTTTTTTGTCTATTATTTGTTATTGTGTACGGTCAGTAGTCTGTTAATTGTACTAGGTAATGTCCGTGATTTCAACATAGATCACCTATAGCCGTTCATATTTGGTACTATTTTATGATCAGAAAGAACTTTGTAAGGCGAAACACATATAAGTTTATTCACATAACACCAGGCATTTAATGGTTGTGTTAATGGATGTTAAAACGTGGACTCAGAAGGGAAGTAGAAAGGGCCAGACGTTTGAGTGTTCATCAGCACAATATTTTGTAATATGTTCTAAAAAACATGGCATCTAAGCTCGTGTATGCACTTTTAATTTAGCTACATCTTAAAGATGCCTGCCAGACCTCAATAGGGCACCACCGCATAGGTACTTAGCTGTTTACATGAAGGAGTTGAGACCACAATCCCACTCATTCCGTGGACTGCTTCTGAGGTTTTGCGTTCATTACAAACCTGTGCTGAATGAGTCTGAGATAAGAAATAGAAGTGGATAGGCGAAGCCGTATAAGGGGGAGCTTTTCCACAAAGGGTTCTGAGTCACGTTGAATAGACAAAGAGGGCGAAGCTCGAGTGGTCTAGGATGTCACTCAGGCCTGAGGTGAACAACATCCCAGTGATTCACTTTTCATCCATCTTATATACTATGGTATGCATACCCCCAAATCACCTGCCCCTGGTTAAAACTGGTACACTCAGGGAGAGGAGCAGTGGGGGAGCCACTGTCATCCATCTGTAATTCTATATTTCAATGCTTTATTGAAGCGTAACTGTAATGTTGCTCAGTACAGATGCAACTGCATAACAATAATAAATAAAACAGTTTTGGCATGATTTAGCTTGGTTATAAACTGAGCTGACTTTCCACATGGACCGCCACGGTTGTGCTAGCCGTCGGAATTTAGGTCTCAATTATGAATGCCCCAGTATTGGTGCAATATTTAGTTTCCCTGATAGAATTGGGACCAATATGCAGATGTTGGTGTTTTCAACAACAAAATCTACCGTCCCAGTATTTTCCGGGTCATTCCCCCCCCTCCCCCCCTGTATTTATCAATAGGGATAACCTATTGATAGCTACCTATGGAAAATTCCAACTGTAGGATTTTAGGCACAGACCCATAATACAAGCCCCCGTGCAAACGTGTTCACTCAGGTGTGAGACTTTACAGAGACACTTGTAATTGAGGCCTCAAATTCATTCAGAAAGGACAATATTGAGCTTATTATGAGACTACTGGCTTTTGAATGAAACATTATCCCGTATATAACCTTAAAAACCTTAAATTGAAATTTTTAGGGAAGGTACATATTTGAGGAATATAATGTACTATTTATTTCCATTGTCAAACGTGGGGGTCCATATCACATGAGAGGCAAAGGCTCGATTGAGTCATGATGCCCCTTTCCTCTCTCAAAAACCCAGTAAATGTTATATTACTCGATGCACAGCTGCATGCAAACAGATATTTATCTAAAACCATCTTACAAAAGGTTAGATTCGTACAGTCAGTTGAAATTATGTTGAAATACAATGAAGTGTCTTTTTGACTATCACCCATTATTTTTCTGTGTACAGTCAATCTACCATGCAACCTGTGAAGCAGTAAGCCGTGTTGTAACTTCAGTTTCACAGTGTAATGGTGATAACCTTGAAATCGATCAATTGAACTGTGTATATTTATTAGTATACCTGATACTTGCTCTAATAACGTTATTGGGCCATATTTATTTTCACAGGCATGGACTAAAGATACTTTTTCCATGGCATTAAAAATAAATGTGGCATAATAATACTGTACTAATAAATGCATGTTGACACATTTATTACTGCAGTGGAAAGGTCAAATTTGAGCTTATTACCACAGTGCAGTAAAATGGATATTAGAAAAACACTGCTTACTGCCTCATTGACCGATTGTAACAGTCACTTAGGGAATAAAACTCCCCTAATTGTTAGGAGGTCTCTTCTACATGATTTTACTATACTGCACACATTTAGGGCCACATGTACGACCATTTCATTTTGCGAGTCGCAAATTGTGATTTTTTTAGACTAGCAATTAACGAGTCACAAAATTAAATATACAGCAGTGTCTCAGACACTGTTTGCAATTTCCAATTGTGTCGCAAGGGACCTGCCTCACTAATATTTGCTCCGGCCCATTTTAGTATCTGGCAATTATCTACTAGAACCCACTCTGGTCGGATGGAACTTTTTACTTGCCCAATAGCGTAGAGGGAATAAACACAATTATCAGAAAATGCTGTCCGCAATTTGTCATAATCAAGGACTCGAGACTTAATCTCTTGGCTCTCTGGCTTTTATTATCAGCATAAAGATTTGAAGATACAAACTCCTCAATACGAGGCACAATAAGTACATAGGCACTAACACAAATGCTACTCTACGAAGAATCCGCATACGACTAAAAATAACTAAAAGCACAATTTCTAAAAGCATGAGGTAGAAAACTACCAAGCCAATGTCGATATTAGGGACACTGGACCATACCATCTCTGTCCCTACTCCGTACTAGATGACATCCCTACTTAGCAATCCCTTGAGACCCTCACTCGAAAAGGTGTCAGAGTGAAACTTCCTAAGAAGTCTTCACTTAGAGAGCTTGATCTAAGTTGCCCCCTCTAGCTCTTCGCCTAACCTCTCTCTGCTCTGGGCTGCTCTGATCTGCCTCCACCCTCGGGGCACTTTCCCTAATACAGAACCCCAAATCTCAGAACACGCCCGCCCTTTGCGCCTCCTCTTCAGCTGGATCGTCTTTCAGTAAATTTCCACAGAGCGCTGTCCAGTTCCATCGTCCATCAGCTTGGCCTTGAGTCCCAGACCCCGTCCGCACTAGGAGTTACGATTGGCACATTCCAATGCACTCCCATGTCTGGCTTTAACTACATAAGTCAATTCATGAACAAAGAGCTTCTCTACTAACGAGCAACTGTCCTTGCACCTGGGGTGAGATCATGCAAGGCAGACATACTTCGCATCTTTTAACTTTGCAATTTACTACAGCCTAAAACCTCTACTGGAATAAATCCTTTTTGGCCTATTGCCCTTGGTCAACATAAGAAAATACCAGGCCTTTCGCCTCAACGATATATGTGAATTCTGGCCACTACTTCGGTTACACAAGCATGTCTAAATCACCTTATTGACATTTACGTCTTTCTTTCATGTATGTTTAAACTAAACAGGCTACAGACACGTATTCTAAACTACACATTTTAACATCACATTGTGTTCAAGTAAGCTAAACTCTATGCATTTCTCCAATACGTTCACAATATGCTTGTACATAGCTAACACTTCTATTTAAATCGATATAGGTTATACAATTCTTAATACATTGCACACAAAATACCTGAGTACACATTTGATTATATGCGGGTGCCGACTAACAGTGAATATAACGCACCCCTACAATTTTCAACCTTTTAAGCGCTACATCATATTCATGATGCACATCGCATTTCTTGACCCATTGGGAATGGCTAGCACTCCCAGGGATGGTGGCCTGCTGGGGTCAGCAGACCACCATGTCTGTGACTGCTTTTTCAATAAAGCATTTTTTTAAAAAAAATGCAGCCCCTTTTACGGAAAGAAAAACGGGATGCATTTAAAAAAGAAAATTAAATGTTTCTGTTTCATTTTCTAAGAGTAGGTAGTGATTTGTGAGATCACTGCCTGCTCGTAAAAAAATGTTATTGCTGTCAATCACAAAGGGGAAGGGGGTCCCGTGAGGATCCCTTTCCGTTTGCGCCTGACTTTCACCTACTTGAGGAAGATGGTAAACTGCGATTGCTTAGCGACCGATTTCCAGCCGCAAAATAATTGTACATCCCCCTGCGACTCGCTATTGGGAAGGCACACCCTTGGCATGCCCCTTCCTAAAACTGATTCGCAAACCCTATTTTGCCAGTCGGTAACAGGTTGTCGACTGGCAAAATAGGGTTGATAAATGCTACAGGTCATTTTAGCGGTTGCAAACGGTCCGATTCACTGTATGCGACCGCTAAAAACAGTTGTACATGTGGCCCCTAACCCCTTGAATCCAAGTATTGGTTAACACAATTTGGTAAAACAATTGTGTAATAAAAAATACCATGTAGTAGGCCAGCGTCAGTCAGTATAACACAAACCATATATTCAGATGAGCGGAGTCTAATATGCTGTTTGCTGCTGTTGTTGAGGGATGGGAGGCTTTGTCTTTCATGAGGCAGGGCCCTTCCTCACACCCAGCACTGGTTATAAATAGCGTCTTGCACTCTGCACATTCATATGTATACCATATAGATATATGAACTGCAGTTGAGGTACAAAGTGTAGGTCTGTGGAGCCATATGGAGGACCCACTCCTCTGCACTTGATAGGAAAGATTCATTCAAAGCTATTTTATGTAGAGTTCTTTGCAGTGCTTGTGGCATGGTAGAAAGAAAGCCAAGACTTGAGGTTGCATTTGAAATTTTGCTGGACATATTGTGTTCTGAGTGAGAGGGCATTCATGCTCTTGCACATTTCAAAATGCTGCCCTGTGCCATCTTTGGTCTTTATTTATAATTATTCCAATATGAGTGTTTAAAACCTGGTTCCTGTGTGTTTTTACACTGTACTAAGAGTGATTTAGCCTTCTTTGCACTCATCGGAGAGCAGAGCCAGTTATATAGCCTTTAACAGCAGATCTGCTTTAGTCAATTCTTTTCAATATCAGTCAAAATATGTTTAGTAAACATTTGAAGATGTTCTTGTTCTGTTGAATTTGTGGTCCCGAGTACGGGTTAGCTGCTTTTCCCAATTTTGCTTCTTAGTTGTTGCCTCCTCTTCATCACTGTGTCTACCACTATTATTCCTCTTTTTAACAGTGCAATCTGTGCAGACAAATACAATAAATAATGCACTCTTTCAGTAAGGCTTAGCAGCGAAGTCTGCTTATTTGACAAATGTGGAAGGATGTATGTCACAATATCTTGTAGTAACATATCTTTTGCATAATATTCTACCAAATAAAAATATATATGTTGTCTAGGTATACAGATGTGGAATTAATAGTAGTAAGTAAGTTTACAATGTTATGTTCTAGTTGCAATACTTTAGCAGGATGCTACTTAAAACTCGATATTGTTGTCAATGCTTCAGGTAATCTAGTTCTCATTCGTGCTGTTAAGAACACAAGCTATGAGTTTTCATAAAGGATTTGGGGTCATGGAAGTGGAAGTGGAGGGAAGTCATTTCAAATGTGTGAATCCATGAAATGTATTGCTAATGCCCCCACATAACGTTTATGTTAAAATACTGTTTTGTTAGCAAATACTTAACCCTTTCCAACTAACTACAAATGTAATCTAAACCTCTTAATATGTTCTTTGTTAGGACTATTATATTGTCAATGTTGCTGGTCAAAGTACCAAAAAAAACACATGCAACATGGAATGCCGATTGTGTACATCACTTATTTTTGCTTTATTTGCCCTCTCTACATTTTTACAAAATGACGATGCTTGCAAGATCGAAGTGACATAAAAATGGTCTACTGTATGTGTTTTCTGATATTAGGCTTCCTCACATGATTGTTTGTCGTAAATCCTTCAGCTGTGATTGCTTTTTGGTTTTGTAATATTGTACTTAAAGAAAGATTATACTGAGTTTTAATCTGATTTGCATAGTTAAATATATGATTTAATATTTAATACCATAGTGAGGAAGAACTCTCATAAAACATAATTGATGCTTTTTTATTATGGCTGGAACAGTGATTCCTTGATTCCTTCACGGTCAAGAGTGTTCATGTCCATTTTAAAGTAATATCTGTGTTGTTAGTAGGTCTCTCAATGGCTTTTTAAGATGAGCTAGAGAGGAGTCCTTTCAGTCAGCATAAGCTTCATTAAGTATCTAAATTGAATGCACGCACAAATTGTCCTTGACTTTGTCGGGCTTACACTTTATCTTTTTCATTTTTTCAGTTTATTTGAGAACATAAGTTCATTTCATCAGCAAGTATTTTTCATCCGTTAATGACACTGTATTGGAATGCTCAGATGTAGAAGAAAGATAAAGATATTCTTATGGTCACATTACTTCGAGACCTTAGGCTCTTTGCTATTACCAACGGGAAGCAACTTTTACAATGCAGTCATTACATCGCACTACATTTACAACGCAGTCATTACATCGCAACATCCTTTACAATGCATGTCACTACAATGCATCCATTACACTGCATGTCACTACAACGCATGACACTACATCGCATGTCACTACAACGTAGGCATTACATCGCATGTCATTACAATGCATACCATTAAAACGCATAGTACCCCTACACTATCCAACACTTACCCTACTGTTGCACCCCCTGGAGTTAGAATAGTAATTTTTACCCCTACACTATCAAACACTGACCCTACTGTGTCACCCCCTGGAGTTAGAATAGTAATTTTTACCCCTACACTATCCAACACTTACCTTAAATGCAATGTAATGGTATGCGTTGTAATGGTATGCGTTGTAAAGGTATTATGCGATGTAATGGAATGTGTTGTAAATGTAGTTAAAAAAATGTGTTGTAGTGGTATGCGATGTAAATGCATGCGTTGTAAAGGATTTTGCGATGTAAAAACTGCGTTGTAAAGGCATGCTTTGTAAATGTATGCATTGTAACGTCATACATTCATTACCAACACCCTCCTGCCTTCCCCTCTGCTTTTTGGCATCTCCGCAACACTGATAGGTTACTTTTCAAAGAAAGATTGGGTAACGAAGGGGCCACATACACATTCTCAAGCTTTCCTAACCAGCACTGTACGACAAGTTGGGAAACTGGAAATCTACAGATTAGGAGTCACTGTAAAGGTGGATTCTTAACTTGGTGAGCGTAAGGCATTTTCCCCTCTCGGCTTAATTATAAGCACTGTTTCATGACAGTTGGATGGTCTTATGAGCCTATCCATTCTCTCTTCTGAAACCAATTTTAGTCTTAAACATCAGTCACGAGATATGACTTAACTCTTTTCTCCATCTCCTCATTTGAGACAGAAAAGACACTCCATACCCTGGATGTTCGGGCACCCTTTGTTTTTACCTTGAGCAGGCAAAGAATATGGACTTCTCACACAGACCCCCTCCAACTTATGGATGTGTAAAGTTTGGTAAGCAGTCCTTAAAAACATCCAAAGACCGCTTGGTGGTTTCATGTATACTTAAAGCTACTCTCAGAAGGTTCTTTCAGCCCTGGATTTGTGGTCAGAGCCATGCCACCCTTTCACGATTAAGGGCTAGATTTACAAAGGAAAACGTACACACTTGACCAAGTTTACACTTTTTCATTATTCACAAAACTGCGTTTTAATAGTAAGTTTACGAGTGCAGAGACTCTGCCGTTGGGGTGGAGACCTCTTCACATAAAAAGATATGGCAGGCCTTTATGTCACTTTAAAAATAAGGGAAGGCACCATCAAGTTGATCACCATTGTGAGTATAAAAGAAGCTGTGACATCTGATCGTGTTCTCTTCATATTGATCACTGATGTGAGTGGAATGTTGGTGGTGGTGTGTGATTTTCCCCATCAACCTTTTCTTTTTGTGTGTTATTACACTTTGTACATTGACTATGGAATCGGAAACTGCAAATGAAAAATATTTATATATTTTTCTAACCTCCTAGTTTGCCTATTTACTTGGAGTGAAGACTACATCACTAATGTTTATTAGTGCTTTCATGATTCTCTACATATACAGTAACTGTAAATATGAATGCAAAGGGAGCAATATTCATTTAAATGCCCTCATAAGTGCCTCCAGGGTAAAGCACTTTGGAAATCACACATGCTGCTCCTCTCTTCTAGAGTCTTTTTCCAGGAACACATGAATATAAATATACCAACATAAGTCAACAAGCTTCTCAATCTGCTCACAGTCCCAAAAGAGATAGAGCCTAGCAGAAGTGGAATTAATAACAAAAGATGCATTCTTATGCAGATATACTTATATTGAGGATTTTCGGTAGTGTTTTTTTTTGTAGATGAGAAAAAACTCTATGGGCATGATTCATAACAAATAAGGGAAAATATGGGGGAAGATCTTCATCTGAAGATATTTTTCCTAAGTTTTACTACTCACCAACAGTCCCAGGAGTGTGATGCCAGGTGTAGCTTTCCGGGCATATTCCTGGGAAAGTCAGGTGACTTTTCCAGCAGTCTCCTATTCTTAATGTGCTTATTTCTCCATAAAGGAGAATTCCACAAAGCGGAATAAGATTCTGTGTGCAAATGCATATTTTTTCCTCCATGGGGAAATATTTTACCCCCCATTAAACATGGGGTGATCAGGCATCTTTCCCACCCTGAAAATGGAGTTACTCCAGTCCTGTGGTGGGTTAAATATCTGATCATTTTCAGGTTTGGAAAGGATAAAAGTGTGGGAAAGCCCATAAACATATTTGTTGGTGGGTGTTTTCAAGCATCAAAAGCAAACACCCTCTTCCCAACCCCCTTGAGTTGGATTTATGACAGCAGAGATATCTGCTGTAGTGGCATGGATCTCAACATGCTTAAATAGGGTTACTCCTACCAGGGATCCCTTCATAAATTCATGGAAGGAGTAAAAAAGGTGAGTTTGACACTAAACAGATTCAAATTCATTGTAAACATATGCTTATGAACAAATGTACTTTTGTGACTAGGTCCCTATGTTATGGTAATACAATACAGATGACTTCCTTACCAGGACACAGAAGTGCTTACTTAAAAAGTGCTATTTGAACTGTTATTTCATATAAACCTCTTAAAGTAAAATGGCATGTGTCTACATAGCTCTCAAAGCATTCACACCACAGGTAGGATCAGAAAATCAGTTCTCATCAAAACAGACATCACAACCAAAATCATTTGTATCTGGATTAGGAGGAATAGATTCCCAGTCATGTTTAGGCAGATCCAAAAACTGTGGATCTAAACTGTCAAACACAACATCTTGCGTACAGCCAAACATCTTCCATGTGCAAACAACAACTTGGCAGATTGCCTCTGCAAAACTGTAAAAGAAGTCAGTGATGGTTGTAGGCAGAAGATGATATTCTGAAATATTGTGTCACATAATATGTCCTGTTTTAAATATTGCTCATAAAGATTTCAGCCAATTGGGTTAAAAGTTTCTATTATTCACTCCAAAAGGGTGATATTTTTGTAGACGATTTCTAAGACAATATTTATGTCAGAGAATATTTTAGCAACAATATACTGGTCCCACACTGTCTCTGAGTGCGTCTCCATAAAACCTATTCCATAAACAATAGATATCCACAAAAGGGATACATGGGTGTGCATTCTTAATTAGTGTAGATGGGAAGTTTCTCCTTCTTTGTCATGCACCATTATTCCGATAGCTTCTATGAGGGGTAGGCCGATATGTTATTTGTAATTACTGGAAACGTCATCACTGTACATATGCCCCTCAGATAGCCGCCCATGCTAATCTTCAAATCAAGAGCTGAATCCTGTACATCAGCCAAATCTCTGATCCTTTCTAAATGACTCTGAGGTACTAGAGACTGGACACATTCATTTGTCCCATGAGCTTCTGTAGATTTCATTATATCGGGAGCTAGTTTATGTACAACAGGAAATGGAATAGATATTGTTTTTATAAAGTGAAAACAAGATCTTGATTTACTCAAGCACCTGAGTCATTTCTTTGTTTACTACACCTGGTAAAGTAGTTCCTAAACAGTTTCTTAGTAATGATTACATCAATTCAAATGGTTTAGCTAAATACAGGTGCTATCAACTGATGAGGATTGTATAATATTTCTTATTGATATGGTCTTCCTTAGGAGTTTTAGCCCTTGAGGTTGTATCATAAATCCATCTAACCCAGATGGTATCACTTCCAGTGTTCTTTAAGAGCCCATCAAATACCTCTTAGAAGTTACTTCACACCTTGGATGGACATAGGACCCTCCACTGTCACATGGCCAAATCAATTAAGAAATGTGCACAGCTCCACAACTGTTCTTTGTCTATGGTCCAAGCAGTAATTAGGGTTGCATCCGAAGATAAATTGTGGACTGTGGCAGATCTGCCAATGATAAGAATAATCAGCTGTTTTTGTGCCTATTGATAACTCATGTGACAGAAGGAAAAGCCACATCAGCAGCATTGTAATTTAATACTTTAACATCATTATTATGCAAAGTCAACTTATGGAAGTGTACAACTTCCGTACAGTCTTGATACAAGGACATGTAGGCATGTGATACAAGGATTGCTGGCGAGCCTGTTCAAGTGAGGTCAACCTCTGACGGCTTCGCAGGTATTTACTCCTTGATACTTTATGTAAAAAACATGTGAAGCTGAAGAAGGTGCAGTGAGTAGAAAATGAATGAACTTGCCATTAAACATAGTTCATCAAGACTCACACCCACTTTAAATTCTGGTGTGCCCTACCAGCCTCACATAAGCTGGTAGATGAAATGTATTGCACAAGCTCCAACTTTGATCAAAATGGAGTCAATTGGTTGAATTATAGGATACAACACCAACAGCTAGGAGAATTACGTAATTTATTTACCATAATGCAATAATTTTTTTCATGAAAAACAACCAAGAAGAAGAAAGTTTAAAGTAAAGGATGATGTGCAAGTTTAAGAATTTGCACATTTGCATCTCTATGTAAATCACTAAAGTATAATAGTTGTACCATATTAGTCGATGTGTACTTCTTTAAAAAAATAAGTAATCACAATGCTTTGAGAATATCAAAGTAAAACATTTGTGATCACTAAAGTTTAATAATTGTACCATATTTGTCAATATGTACTTCTTTTAAAAATATAAGTAATCACAATGTTTTGAGAATATCAAAGTAAAACATTTGTGATCACTAAAGTTTAATAATTGTACCATATTTGTCAATATGTACTTCTTTTAAAAATATAAGTAATCACAATGTTTTGAGAATATCAAAGTAAAACATTTGTGATCAATAGCCAATGACATTACCAAACACACTTTGTGTTGCTTTTTGGAACAGTAATGAACAGGGATGCAAACACGTTTTGCCATGAGATATTAATCATGCACAGCATTTATACTACCAGTGAAAGATACACTACATTGCCGTCCTACCACAAATAGAGCAGGGAGACCTAAAGAAATCGCCAGCAGTGAGGAAAAGCTATTTTTTTTAATTCATTGATCTTTTTTATATTGAGTTTATAAAAAACATTTTAACATGGTAATAGTTTATCTTTGTAAAACAATGATGAAAATAAACCTGGTCAAACAATTGAATCCACTTGTGCCCATAGAAATAGGTTGGGATATTTAATTAATTAATTAATAGAATTTAAGAAAATCCTTGCATGAGGAGTGCGGAATTCTTTATTGAGGAGGTCGCTTAGCTCGAGGGTCTGGTATTTGGAATCAGTATCATAAAAATTATCTCATTAGAGGAAATTATCTAAAAATTGGGTCATTCAAAAGTTCAAAAGCTGGGTTCAGTAATTCTGCCACTGCCCAGTACTGCTATGGTTAATAGAGATAACACTGTCACACAGACAAAGAACAGAAGCACGCGTTGCCAATGGTGCACCTGTTTAGTTAAGTAACTAGACCCGTGTACATCATAAGCCCTGCGCAATGCCCTGACTTGTTCTTGTTTAATAAGGTAACAAAGAGGAGACAAAAACAACACCGTTCAAAAAACATGCAATTGTAATATTCCCTCAAAACATGCACTTTAACAGTAGACTTATCGCTTTTTTCATAAGCTGAATCACTGCAGCTCCAGAGAACGTGGAGAAAGCAAACAGATGGTGTAACAGTGAATTTAACTATGCCAGTTCTGAATTCTGCAAGCTAAGAATGAACACCAATCAAAATTCCTGAACAAATCTCTTTTCAATCCATTAACATATTGTCCTATTGAATATGCAGTACAGGGACAGAAACACCTGAAGCTCTCTAGTCAACATAAAATGGACTGTGTATTCTTGAAAATTGAAGATGTAGTGTGGGGACGGATGGTGGGGGCCCCTGTGTGGACTGGTGGTGTCCTGGGGGGTGAGCTGATTTCATGCAGTCAGTCGGTTGTCTACAATGTATGCTGGACAGATGTGTTGGTTGAAGAAGTCGGCAGGCTTGAGCTGGGGTTTGAGTTCCTCTAGATTTTGGCGATGTTGTTGTGTAAGTAGTTTGTGAGGTTGTTGCAGAGTTCCTGTGAGGGGGTGATGTTTGTTGCAGCTGAGGGGTATGAGAATTCCCTAACTATGTTGAAGAGTTCTTTGCTGTTGTTGGAGTTTGATTCGATGCGTAAAGCTAGATATCTTTTCTTAGACTCTCAAAGCTGGCTGTGGTCGAGGTTGAGGGCTGCCTTGAAGGAGGTCCTGTCGGTGGTTCCTTGTCCATGACCATTTCCTTTCAAGTTGTTTACAATGGCATTTAGCAGTTCTGAGGTCTTTGGTGTACCAGCTTGTCTGCTTGGTGGACCTTTTGTGCATGTTGTTGCCGGTGGGGGTGATGCTGTCAGCGCATTATGTGATCCAGGTGTTGAAATTTCAAACATATTAGTCCAGGTTGCTAGAGGAGTTGAAGTGGATCGTGTTGAGAGTGTCGATCCATTTGGCCTCTGAGATTATGCTCAAGCTGTGATGGGGGTTCTGAGCAAAGTGGGGGAGGAGGTTCATGGGCTGGTGACGGTGAAGTGGTCGATCCAGATGAGTTCAGTGACATGTCTGTACTTGATGTGGTCCCTGGAGATGGAGTTGGGTCTAGCTTGTCGCCTGCAGTGTGTGTGGTATCACGGATGGGTTGGGTGCGGCAGTTGGGTGTCCAGGAGTCTAGTGGTGATGGTGTTGTGATCGTCCAGGTGAAAATTGAGGTAGTGGAGGAATATGCAGTTGGAGTCTATGGCGATGGGGGCTATGAAGTCAGTGATGAAGTTGCAGAAGCTTGGACATGGTCCCATGGGTCGGTAGGCGACGGTGCCCCAGAAGGTAGTCTTGCTGTCCGTTTGGAGACTTAAGTTTAGGTGTTAAGATTTTCTTTAATTTTGCTGTCGTCGAGTACCCCAGACCAATAAAACTGCATTACAGAAGACTGATTACATGAATGGGACCTGCGATTCACACCTCCACACAGAGTTTGTATCTTTTGAATGTACTGGTCGAAATAATTTAAAAAAGAAATCACAGAATAAAACGTGAATTTAAACTGGACATTTGCATCACCAGTTGTGAAAAAATATATATTGTGACATATTTCGTCTAATGTTCTGAACACTTTCAAGACAATTTTTAGATGCTTGCAGCTTGCTTGGCTCAGGTGGCTTTTTCGCAATTTCTATTCTAACTTATTTCATACATGAAACCAACACCGTTTAACGTTTTTTTCACCAAAGGATTTAACATTCAAGGCCACATTAATATTATTATAGAGATTTGTAAAGGGCAAACTGCTGTCATGGTACCTGTACTACAGTAAATAATAAAGGGATTGTGAGGCAGTTTCCTCCAGTCTACACCTGCGACTGGACTTTATGAGTGCAACTGAGATTTTCTGTTGATCTGGCTTTACTGAATTTTTCAAGAGTCTTTCATCTTTGCTGAACCAGCTGTCCCCACTGACTCATCAGTGTGGGAGAAAGAATTTCCTATTAGTCATTAAAAATGGAGAACACCGTCACTGTAACTTGCAGCAAATGTAAGAGTTGCATGCGTTATGGTTTTCTGTGAAGCTTTAGGGATCCAGACAGTGGAAGACGGACTAGCAACTCTTTTCGCTTAAGAAATAAAAACAAAGGCATTGGCTTAATATGAATGCATGAGTGCAACCACTGAAGAATATCAAAATCGACAGTCTGCTGCCAGAGGAATACACATTTACAGCCTGGAATATACATGAGTGAAAGTGGCGTTCATAATCCTACGCCAGGATGCACAAGTGCATCAAAAAAGTCTGGGTAATTTATGATTTTAAATATAGAATCCTTGGTTAAATCACCGGCCTTTTAACCCAGGCTTCTTGGTAGTAGGAGTTACTCTCATTGTTGGACCTAAATCATGCCATAGACAGGGTAAAAGACATGGATTTTTGAGGTTGAACATATTAAAAGGTTTAGCCTTTGAGACAGATTTTGTTTGTCGAACTATTATTTTTCCAGAGAAATCATACTTACTGTACCTACTTGGCAGGGCTTTTGGTCAAAGGGATTCGTCCATGGGTCTGTTAAATTCTCAATCACATTTTGCTTCTGCCCACCATAACTTACTGCATGGGACAATGGGTCAGCTCTCTTTATCCATTGGCTCCATTCTCTTTCAGTAACTGCACAAAGCCCGTTGCACATTGTTCACTTCCACTTAAAAACAGTTCCCATCTCATTAGTTACAAAGCTGGTTTAAGGTGTACATTTTGTTTTATTTATTTTGTATTGTAACTATAAATACAAACTATGGGCCACATGTTTCAAGCTATTTTGCGTTCGCAAACAGGGCTATTCGCAGAAACAGCCCGTTTGCGAACACAAAAATGGCTTTTCCAATGTACCAACCTCGATTTTGCGATTTGGTAACCTGTTGCCAAATCGCCAAATGGGTTTGCGATTCGTTATTTGAAAGGGGCATCTCTTCCTTATACCGAATCACACCGGTATGTATGAATGTTTTGTGACGAAATATAGGTCGCAAACATTCGCAGTTTACCACCTTCTTCAAGTAGTTGGTAACCCATTCACTTTAGTGATGGCTTCCCCTTTGAGAATGTTAGTACAAACATTTTTTCAGAGCAGGCAGTAGTCCCTCAGACCACTGCCAGCTCTGAAAAAATTTAAAGAAAACTTTTAATTTTTCTTTTTGAAACGCAACCCACTTTCCTTCAAGGAAAACAAACTGTATTTTTTTTAAATGATTGCTTTATTTAAAAGTAATCAAGGACATGGTGGTCTGCTGACCTCTGCAAGCCACCATCACTGTGATTTTAGTGATTCCTAATGGGTCACAAATAGCGACCTACCTCATTAATATTCATGAGATAGGTAGATTTGCGACCTCCTAGGAATTGCTGTATGAAACTCATTGAGTTTCATACCCTCAAACAGCGATTACCTAATTGCGATTCATAGAGAATCGCAATTAGGTAATTGCTATTTAAAATAATGATACATGTGGCCCTATATTTTGCCTGCACTTTGAGTGCCTAGTTCGATGGTTAATTATTTTCAATCTCCATTTATAAAGTGTTTAGGTAACTCTATAGCAGTATGCTTTTTGAGTGCTCGGTTATGTACTGATTTATTGTTGTCTCTCAAAATTAGCAATGCTAATAAAATGCATTACACTACAGAATGGCATGCTATTGAAAAAACATCACTTGTAAAATGCCGCATCAGCGATGGTTTTTTAAATTTAAAATGGTTAATGAGTTTAAACTTTCCATCTTTTTCTGTATTTCATTTTCACATCCGTGCTGTTTTTTGAGCTTGATAATGTGAATGAAAAACGAATCTAACACAGAATACGTTTCTCTTGTACACGCGTCAGTGATTATGGCACATTGATTTCTGATTGTAGGCATTTCTTAAATACCAAATGCAGATTAATTTATCGATTAAAGGAATATCATTAAGAAACAGTAACAAATCCAGTGTGTCTGGTATTATGTTAGGGAAATAATAGCTGGGCAACTGTGAAGGTTTATGTTCTCAGCTGTCCTTGAAAGACAATCCTATACATCTTTTGTTAGAAACTAATCCTTTTGCCCTGTATACCTCCATTTTTTGCTGAATGATACTGGTGTTAACTGACTTTGACTGTACCTTAGACTCTGCTAATCAGGCCCAGGGCCAGTGCTATGTGTAATAAGGGACATGTAATAGGGTACACTTACAAGTCCCCAGTATATAATAGGGCTATGGGCTTCAAACTACCTATAAGTGCCTGATATGTAATAGGGCATGGAAGTATAGAGGCCAGCAGATTTCCTGCACTTGCATGTGTGCACTGGTGAGTGTCTGCTGTCATTTTACAGGCAGCCTGGCCTTGCAGACTGCATTTAAAAGTAAAATTGTGTGCAAACTCAACTTTGATGGTATGGGCACTGTCAGTCAACCTTGTTTTCTAAATATTAGGTACCCCCAGGGTCTCCCTTAGGTGTCCCGGAGGGGGTGGGGGGGGGGGTCATGTAACTACAAGCAGAGGCCTTATAAAAGATGTTTTATATGCCCTGGTGAGGGAAAAACTGCCTATTTCAATGTTTCCCCATGGAGATACCTAGCTCCATAGGCTAACATTGTAATATTTTATTTCGTTATTAATATTGCTAGGAAAGGAGTAAGGCTCATTCAAGGATTTAAAAGATTGAGATTTATAAAACCAACAACCTGTCCCTGTTGAATTTATCATAACTAGTACAGAAGAGAAGTTATGAAATGTTCTCTACTGTAAGCCAATATCCAGCTTTCTAGTGGCCTCTGCAGATTGGTCAGCCTTAACAGGCTTAGCCAGGCTGCTTTGATTAGGCAACAAGTGGTCTGGTAGTAGCAGAGGTTATCTAATGCAGAGAGCTTTGCAGCTGGGGAGGTTAGGTCCTGCAGATGCGGCTAGGTAAATCAAACTGATCTCAAATAGAGAGCAGATCAGTAAGGAATGCCAGGCGTACCTACTCCTACATCCTGGGCCCCATCTGGATGGCAGGTTTAGATTAGGAATTTACAGAGGTCAAGGGGAGGAGAGTCAATGTAAATGAGCCACACTGTTGGTTGGTTTAGCTAGCTAGCTCTTACTCCTCTGGAGAGAAATCATCAATGTTGGATTTTGGAAGTGTGGTACTTTGTGGGACAAGAAAATGCCACACTTTGGAGAAAGTTGCCATGCTTTTGGGTGAAACCCAGCATTTAATTCGACAGATGTGCCTCTGCTTGTCACCACAGAAAACTGAATATATTTCTGAGAGCTGCATAGATCTGCTGCATGTAACTAAAAGGAAAAGACGGACTGCCCTGCTTGAATCTGGGTTTGCACCCAAAGGCCTGCACTCCGAATGACTGCATTTGCTGCACAATCTGGTACTTCAGCCCTGGGACTGTGCCTTGCTTCAAGAAGGATTAAGGAGTAGACTCACTGCACGCTACAGGTTAATAGAGTCCACCTGCATCATCTCCACCAAGAGTTGCCATCCTGGAGTGCATCCAGTGGACTTTTAAGGATTTGGCCTGATGCATTATGGGAATTGTGGCTCTGACATCCCAGAGACCATCTAGGAGTTTCTAGACCTTTTGATTGGTGATTTGGACACTTTGGACCTACAAGGAGACCCTCAGGAAGCACCTCCTGAAGTTTGGAGAACTTTTAGGTAAAAGCTCCATAAGGTGACCGACCCGACCGCGAAAGTCAAGTTGACCACCTTCAACCGCGACCCGGCCAGGATTTCAGGTTTGTTCCGCTGAAAGAACAGGAGCTCCAGACTCCCAGGATTCGACCAGAGATTCGCAGAAAGTCAACCCGGTGAACCCACTCTGAATCCAGCCTGCTGTGGGGGGTTGAGCGACGTCAGAAGAAAAAGCTCCAGAAAAGTTTCTAAGTGTGAAGGTAGAATGTTGACCAGGGTCTCCCGCTTAGTGTATCTGACCAGGGCTCCATCGCGGTTGGTCTCAAACTCTGACTTTGTCCTGGTCAAGTGCGACCAGATGTCCCAGAGAGGCACTATAGGCTTTTAAGCAGTATAAAGTGGTTAATCTTTAAAAATTCATATCTACGGTTTCCTACATTGGATTTTTGTTGTTTAGTGTGTTTCTTCATAAAAATATTTCCTATTTTTATAAATTGGTGTGGGATTTTTATTGTGTGTTGTGCCTTACTTATTTGATGTATTGCTTTACACTCCTGTCTCCTAAGTTAGGCAGACTGCTCATTGTTAGCTACCAAGGGTTGAGCAAGGGGCTAATTTACTGAGTCCTTTACTGGACCCTATACCATGTTGGTGGCATTATTAGCAGAAGTGGTAGGTGCATACTTGCCCCTACAATAACCTACTTTCCAACATGTTTACTTTGTCTAATGGCAAAAGCAGCAAACTTTTAGGGCCAGATGTATGATCATTCTGTTTTGCAATTGATACTTGCAATTTGATACTCGCAAAACGGAATGTAGTAATGTGTCTGAGACACATTTAGTGATTCCCAATGGGGTCGCAAATGACCTGCTTCATCAATATTCATGAGGCCGGTCGCAATTTGCAACCCTTTGGGAGTGGGGTACAATCACTCGGATTGTGGCTTGCTGGGAACAGCAGACCACCATGCCTGAGTTTGTTTCTTAAATATAGCAACTTTGTTTTTTTCAAACGAGATGCTTTTACAAGAAAATAATGAAATGTTTTCTTTTCATTTTTTAAGGGCAGGCAGTGGCCCGTGGGACCACTGCCTTCTCCTAAAAATATTTTAACTGCCAAACACAAAAGGGATAGGGTCACCTGGGGACCCTTTCCCGTTTGCAACTGGCTTGCCACCAATTTCAAATTGATGGTGACTGCAAATTTTTTGCAAAATTATTTACAGTCGCAAAACAATCCTGCGACTCGCTATTAGGAAGGGATGCCCTTGGCATGCTCCTTCCTAATAGTGACTTATAAACCCCTATTTTGCAAGTTGGTAATAGGTTACTGACTCGCCAAATAGGGGTTGCACATGCTGCAACCCTTTTTAGCAGATGCAAACACCCAATTTTCCATTTGTGACCTCTAGCCTGCCCTTGCCAGTTAAGGCGGGTTGCACCAAAGTTTACCTCTCGAGGTATTAGCACGGGGTGGAGTGGATAAATGACCGATATCGCACAGTTTATTCGGAGTCCAGCCACGGAATAATATTGCATACAATATAGTAGTAGTATCTTTATTTACAGCTGTGCTTCCATTTGTTTTGAACTCAGTGACTCTGATTCAATAAAAATCACCCCTGAGCTTTGAATTATCTTGCAAAATAAAGATACTACTACTATACCATACACAATATTATCCATCACTAATTTGGATTTAAAAAAACTTCATGACTGTACTCATCTGTCCTGGTTCACTCACATATCAAGGGAATTAATGGGTCAGGGGTTCCCCATTTACCAAGGACAAGTGGCAATATACACACCCTCGTTAACACAGGACAGGCACAAAGTTTAGGCTTTGTTACATGGATGCTGATGGATGATATGTTGTTAGTGAATGCCCCGGATTGCTGTGCTATTCATTGAGAAGTTTGGTAACACTGCTTTCAATATCATAAACCTCAAGATCAAAAGAGTCCTCTAAGTTGAACGGGCTTTCAATATCAAATATGTTGTTGCCAAGGTATTCAGTGTCAAAAATCTCAACGTTGAATGTCATGCACTGATATCAATGATACTGAAGTTCTTTTGCGGGACCACATAAGTCCTGAAGTGGAGGAATGTGTTTCCATGACCTTTTGCTGGATTGTGATTCTGACAGAGATGGTTAGTTTTTTTCTTCCTAGGTGCCAACATCTAGCCATCGACCAAATGATTTCCATGTCTTTACACCCTCTTACCCTGCATCTCCTGAAGGATATCACGATCCTTAATATCTATGTTTCTAAATAATTCCTAGCATTTTATTATCACAACAACAAAATATATATCAAAGAGTACTCAATCTGCTCCTGGAAGATTTTCATATATTGTATAATGTGTATAATTAGTGGCAAAACGTGGCTAAGTCAGTGGTTGAGACCTCATTTGGTACAGAAATATAATGCAGAGGGGGAAGAGAGAAATGTTGTCAGCGATCTGAATATGATTCTACACACACATTCTTTAATTGTTCAAAGATATACCTTCATCCATTCATGGGTATTTGTTGATATGTAGTTCCCCAAGGAGAATAATACATTTGACAACCAGAGGCATTATTACCAGTTTTGGTAACTATAATGGTTAAAATGTCATTGAAGTGATACATTGAACACTACATGACAGTACCACAATATTATAAGTGTGGAGAAGGTTATAGTCAGACAGGAGAAACAGATACGGGAAGCACTAGGGTGTGGTGGAACCCCTGTTAGATGCTAGTCATGTTTGAGTGTAATGAGAAGGGTAGTGACTGTTCCCAGGGAAAAGATTAGTTCATTCCAGAATGGAGGGGCAAAGTACTTTAATGAATGGAATCAAGAAGACACAGACTGATTTGTTGTTGTAAGATGGTATTTACTGAGCAGAGAGGGTGATTGCTCACACTTAAACAGCTCAGTGACTGCTTCTGAGAAAAAAAGATTCCTACCTTACTGTAACAAATAGCAGTAATCATAAGTCATTCAGCGAAGTAACAAATGTGCTTCAAAAATGCATTTCTGAAAATAAGCCCAAAAGAGTTGTGTTTGATGATCTTTGCTTCTCAGAGTGGAAAAAATGTAATGCCCTAGTTAGCTCCTTTTGAGAGTAATGCTTATCTGCACCAATTCTTGCCTTGTTAGATTTGGCTTGACAGCACAGCTCTCTGCAAGATGTATTGTTACCAATAATTAAACATATATATAGAGGGGGGGTTGGTTCTTCACCAGAAGAATATTACTGTCTCAATTCATGCTATTGGCTATTCAGCATAACATTCCCCCTCTTACAATGTTTTCGCATTTCAATGCATGAAGAGCTAGTTTGCTTCTAAAACGTACACTCAGTCATCACACGTTCATTTCTTTATCTCTTGAATTGCATACACACAGCAATCATTTGCTTCAATGTAGCAGGCATTTTTCATGTTTTCGTCATGACTCCAGTGTGAAACTGATGTATGATGGTTGTCCTATTGTGTGGTTCCTTTGTTGACTGGGGTAGTCTAGTCCCAAGGTGACCATGATCTTGTGTAACTTTTATGAGTGCCCAATTCCCTATGCTTTATGTGGTCAAGAGCATCATTATGTAAAGGTACACCTCAATTCCGCATTGGAACTGGAGATATTTTTAATGTTGAGAGTGGGACTGCTTCTGGAAGCATAAATGAATGCCTGGATTGCAGTCCGGTAATCTGCAGTACTAGTCGTGGCTCACGATACTCGTGGGTGGGAGGCAGGAGGGCGGTCACACGGGGGTTTGAGCGGGGGGTTAAAAGATTTTTTTTTAACTTACCTGACCGGGTGCAGCGTTTGGTGTTTTCCTGCTCCTGAACAGGAAGAGGCATGCTCCCTCCCCTCCCGTAAACCAATCGCAATGCTGCAATGGCGTCGTTTTGTTTGGTGTGGACAGCACCCAGCCGGGCGCCTGTAGAGAGGCCATTTTCTCTATGTAGGCTGCATGCAGCCTCCAGAGAGAAAATGTAGAGTGTGCATGACTGGAGGGCCGACCAAACAGTCAGGGTACTCAGAGTGGTGCCAGCCATTCCTCCCCAAGCCGCCCGCCCCCAACCAGGCATACCCTGCCTTCTGGTTTCTTGCAGTGCGAAAACAAGAAACATAAAATAGTTTTTAAAGAACTATTTTATATTTCTGCTTCTCGCACTGCAAGAAAGCAGTGAGGTGACGCACCTCTGCCCTAATTGAGGAGCCGCCCCTGTGCACTACTCTGATTCCTTATTCCTCATCCCATTACTTATGCCATGCATTTATGAGCAGAGTTCTCAATCTAGTCACCCCACTGAAGCCCTTCTAATGAAACAAAAAGATTACAGCACCATTAAATGGGAACGATCCGTTCAGTACTCCTGGTAATACCAAGCCTCCACACACACACACACACACTCACTCACATACACTCCAATATAGAAGAGAGGGGGAATGTATGTCATGGGATGAGGAACAAGGAATTGGAGTATTGAAGGTTACTGTTAAGCAAGCCACGCATTTCCTCCTCATCCATTCCTCGTCACATTACTTACCTCATGCAGGAATACCATAGCATAATGAACCAAATAAAAACCTTGGCAGAATTCATACCATAAATATTTATTTATTATATATAAAAAGAAGCATGACTCTGCCAAAAAAAAATATAGTTCTACACAATCAGAACTAAGAACTGCTCTAACGAAATCTAGCTCAGAACCCTGTGCTAAATGAAACCTTTAATGATCAATGAAGATAGGTCAGGAAGTCCAGATTGCTGCAGACCAGATGTCTGTAATAGAGATGCCTCTCCCTTCTGCCCATGAAGCAGCTGTATATCCTGTTGACCAAGACCAGAAACTGGGGGCACAAGACCAGCGTTGGTGTTCGATATAGAACTTACCTCCTTTATCCAGCAGGTCAAGATATAAATGGACGATTTATTTCCCTTTATTAGTTAGACCAAAATTGCTAAAGCGTGTGTTAAATCTTCTGAAATCAGCAGATCGAGCCTAATAGATCTTGACCGCTCTGACCACATCCAAACGAGATTCAAGTCAGAGGGAGAGGCAGGAAGAAAAATAATGATTTTCCGAGACCTATGAAAAACAAGAATTAACTTTAGGGGCAAACTGAAGGCCATCTTTTAAAACAATACGGTCCTCAAACAAACGAAGGTAGGGAAGATTACAACTCAAAGGTGAGACTTTATCAAGTCTTCTGGCAGCAACTAAGGTCACCAAGAAAGCCACTGTCAAATATAGAGATTTCCTCATAAAATGGTTCAAAGGGAGGATCGTGTAAAGCTCTTAAAACCAGAAGGAGGTGCGAGGCGGGAAATGTGTTCCTTACTCTGCATCTCAACAAATCAAAACCCTTAAAAGGTCCAGAAACCCATCTTTTGACCTCAGAAACTGCACCCCAAGGAGAATGAAAAGCCTTAATCTCTGCCCACTGAACCCTTAAAGTAAACAAGGACCTTTACGTGTCAAATCCATCCTGTAGATTTCCTCCTGGTTGCTTGTTTGGAATGTGAGTCAGCAAGAGAAATACCTAGCTTCCTAAGCCCTTCCCTCTCAACCTGCAAACTGCTAATTTCAACCACTGAAATCAAGAATGAAACCCTGGATCATGTCTTTTCAGAAACACCTGAAAGCATATTTTTTTGAGACTGCACCTGTCTCATTACAATGTATTGTCATTTTGATATTCAGCTCCTAAGTCGATCTTGCATCCCGCTTTCCTTTCCCACTTGGCTCCTCCTTCTTTCCATATCTTTTTCTCAGCCATTCTATAGCCTCTTCCTTTTCCCACTCAAACTCATTCCCCCTTGTCTCCCCCCACTCCTGTTCCATCCTTACCACCGGTCCCTTTCACATTTATTACTTTACATTCACTCCCTTCCTACCTTCTCCCCTCTTCTTTTATTTTACCTCTACCACACCTTCCTCATCCTTTCCCTCTACTCCCGTGCTCTTTCCGTCTGTGTTCTCTCTCCAGCTCTTTGTTATTGCTGGAAAAGGACCCTTTCTCACTTCCACCTCTGCTCTCACTACCCTCTGAGCCAGTACTTCCCAAAATTAATAGACCCACTTTTTAGCATGACAAACTTTCATGATACCCCCCTAGCTTTAATGGACAAAAGGCGGGTGATTTTTTTCATGCAACTTAAACGTTATAAGGCAGCACACTGTTATTTGCAGATAGCTCATTTTCAGTTGAAATCACCACCTAATTTACAGACATACAGTGGTATTGATAAAACTATATTGCACACAAATAGTAATGTATGGAAATCGAGTTTCAATGAATACTTATCATTTGCGCAATCACCAAAAATAGTGCCTTGGTTTATTTGATCCTAAAATTTGTTTTCATCACACTTCAGAATTACAAAAAGAATGTGCTTCATCTTTTCTTTCCAAATGGCTGAATCTGTACAGCTCATTACAGGTATTTACATTGTGTTGTGTGTTACTAAAAACAATATCCTACAACCTTTCCTTTCACACACTCTGTACCCCAGCAAGACTGTCACAGAATTCACTTTACTTTTCATTCTCTGACGACAAAGTGTGAGGAGTTTGTTAACACCAGTCCAAATATTTAAAAAACTGTAAAACAAGCAATGAAGGCTTAGAAGAGTGCACACTGGTGTGTCATCCTGGTTATCAGTTACTTTTTGTTAAAGCGCACTCTACTCTCAGTAGTCCCACCGCTACTGGGCCATTTGTTTTAAAAAATATAACCTCAATCCAAGAGGAGCGCCGGTATCAATAATCTTCCCAAGCTTATTCCTTCATAGTAACCACATTCAAAGGAAGTCCATAGGCAGTCTTCATGTATATCCAATTAGTATGTTTTATTTCAAAACTTCCATTTCTTAAATCCAGATCACATCACAAAAGTCAATCCAGCCTACACGTTTCGTCCACACTGGATATCGTCAGGGCTGTAAATTGAAAAAACATGTATATCAGTGATCATTCCAATGTTCATTTTCTCCACTTTTCATAATCAAAAAAACATTTTGCTTTCCATCACTTAAATCCAAAATACCAATCCCTGCCTATATCCAACTTATATCAAATAACATGCATGTGACTACCTCGTGAGAACAAATCCTTGTTTATCACAGTGCACATTATGCACAATAAAGCCTATAGTAAGCACGTATCAATATTCCAAATGACAATGTCAAGCCTCTAGTGTCCGGCCCTTATAGTACAACTCCATCTATGGCCTCAATGCGATCAGGACCTATTCGACCTTTCCCAACCCAGCACACCCCTTAAATCAGCTTAGTCATTAATTTCACTCATGCATTAATTAATAATTCAGAATCACGTGTACCAATCGATCCCCCCTATACCGGTGCTCCATTCCTTCAATATATAATCTCTAGGACCCATATTGTCCATATGTTACCTTCAAAAGTTGCTGCTGTGTGATTATTCCAGGATCCCCGTCTGGGCTTCATTCATCAGTCCCTGTTAATAAGGTGTTTTATCTATGGAAAAACGTAAATAATGTCAGCTGTCATTCCAATGCCAGCAGGCGTTCGCTTAAGCCCCTTCTTTTATTCTCCTTTCAAAACCGTCCCCATCCATCTCTTGCATTGCTCTTAAGGCGTTGAGTAT
Source organism: Triturus cristatus (assembly GCF_964204655.1). Taxonomy (NCBI): domain Eukaryota; kingdom Metazoa; phylum Chordata; class Amphibia; order Caudata; family Salamandridae; genus Triturus; species Triturus cristatus. Next base: position 888,391,880 of record NC_140583.1, read on the forward strand.
ACAAACTTCAACCACCGGCACTATTCTCCATAATACAGCGAGAACCCGCCCTGCCTGAGTTCCGGTGAGCCCCCCCAAGAGATTCCTCCTCCTGTTACTCTCTCTGACCTGTAAAGCCATCCGTTCCCATCCAACGCTTCTGTTCGTCCGGCCAGTGCGATAATTCTCGGCATAATCTCTACCGCAAATCCTGCCTGCTATTTGTAGAACCTCACTCTCCAATCAACGAGCGGAATTTTCAATCCTTGGTTGAGCCTACTCAAAAATGGTTTCCTCTCTGGTCCTCACCCATACAGCGACCTTATTGGCTGTCTGATCTTCCAGCGCCGGCCAATAAAAAGTCAGTTGGCCAACACGCGGTGAACGGTCTCTTCGGCCCACCGATTACGAGTCACTGTCCCCCTTCGGTACAACAAGTCCGCAGTGGCTATATTCTACAGGACCTCATGCCCCTATTACAAAATGCTGCAATCACCATTACCAATTCCCTTCATGCCCGTTTGCCCAGCTAACCAAATACTGTACACAACGACAATGTGCAGATCGTTCTATAAGGGGCATCTGTTTCAGCAATATTTGCTAATTTCCATAGATTATCTCCCTCTGCAAACCACGTCTACAACGTTCCTCCTTTCGATTTACGAGCTCATGTGAAAATGCTACATTAAAAAAACTCAACTCCATTATTTGACCACCCTAGATGTAGTACTTCCTGTAGACTGTTTTGTCTATTGTAGTCCCTCTCCACTCCACTTGTGGCTCATATAATCATAACTGTCAATTAGTGTATACCATACACAACCTGTAATGCTCACTATTATTACCCATTGCGTCTCACATTCCACCTGATCTACTCGTCCACATCCACTAAAAACAATCCATAACATCTGAGCCCGAAAATATAATCAAATACACCCTAGTTCTGGATCTCATTGATACCTTTGTCTCTCATGGATTCTTCTACAACTACTAGGGAGACACATCAACTCTATGGCCTGTCTACTCACACTGTGGCAGTACCTGCCCTCCCCCTGTTTATAGAAAGTAATGGAACTTGTTGTCACTGTTCAAACCCTGTTCTACGGACCTCAGCCTGCTGATCCACCTGGCCTCTTCCTGCCTGAGTTTCAGTTCCCAATCCCCCCCTCACATTGGGAGTGATTCTTTGTATAGCATGGAACTTCACATTCGTTAGGGCAGGGTGATTATCCTTGATGTGTTGATAGATCGGGGACCTAAGATCTTCATACAGTATAGCACGCCAGTGCTCTTGAATCCTGATTTTGAGTGCTCTCTTAGTGCCTCCTACATATACTTTACAACATTCACAGATGATCACATAAATAACTCTACAGCTATTGCAGTTTATAAACTCATTGATGTAGTACAATCTCTTAGTATTAAATTTGAAATGTTTGGTGCGACTCATGCCACAATCACAGATGCTACACGAACCACAAGTAAAAAAATCTTTAGGTTGGCTGGGTAGCCAATTACCCCCTGCCTCCGGTGTAGGTTCCAGGTAGTTTCTGGTGACCAAATTCCCAATGGTCGGACTTTTTCTATAAGTGACTGCTGGTTTGTCTGGAATGCAATTAGTTAAACCCTGAACCCCTTTTAACAGATTCCAGTTTTTATTTAGAATCTTATACACTTTATTGTGTTGTGTGCTAATGGTGGAGACAAATGCCAATCTCCCTCTAGATTCTTTCCTCTGTATCTGAATGAGTGTCTCCTCTCTCTTGATTCCCCGGACCCAGTTCTTGGCCATCACTAGACTCGGTTTTGTGTAACCCCTTGCTAGCAGTCTTCTTTGCAATTCAGTCAAACCTGTCTCAAAATCTTCCTCTGTGCTACAGTTCCTGCGAGTGCGTACCATTTGTCCAAAGGGAATCCCGATAGTTACAGCAGGAGGATGTGCACTATCCCCTCTCAAGATCTAATTGGTGGCAGTTTTCTTTCTGTACAGCCTGCTTTGTATTCTATTTCCCTTATAAACAACTGCACATCTAGGAATTCGATTTTGATTCGTGTGGTGACACATGGTGAACCTGATGTTGCGATCGTTCGCTCTCAAAAATTCAAAATATTCAGACAATTCATGGCCAGCTCCTCTCCAAATTAACAAAATATCATTGATGAATCTGCCCCAGAACAGGATCTTGCTCCAGGCATGCTCCCTCTCAAACCACCCCATGAACAGGTTGGCTTAAGAGGGAGCAAACCTGGAGCCCATGACCGTGCCCCGGATCTGGTAGAACCAATTCCCCTCAAACAAGAAAAAGCTACTCTTCAATATCAGGTCACTCATTTCTAAGATCATATTTGTGTGTTCATGTAGGCTAGCACTACGGCTACCCATAAAGTGACTGAGTGCCTGTTGTCCCTTTTCATTTTCAATGCATGTATACAGTCGAACCACATCAAGTAAATTTACCCTCATACATTCGAGATAGTATGGATGTACTGAATAAACTACAAGATATTGTCTGGGATGATGAAATGAGTTTCGTGAGACTTGATGATATTTTATTAGGGGAGCCAGTAGGCAGCTCACCTCCCCTTTGGGGTGTAGGGAAAAATACCTGTACCCCATGACTGTAGATCAGCTGCCATAATTTATTTGTGGTGTTATGGCCTAATCATGAGGACAAGTGTAGCCCATGATTCATTTGGGTAGACCCATGTGATCCAATAGATTCTAGTCTATATTGGAAAGCAGTTTATACATCATGTAGAGTACATGCCTTGAGATGCAAGACGCATGTCCTATACACATAGGAAAATATTCCAGGCGCTGATGCTAGTGACTTGTCACCCTACAGCTGGAATGCACATTTGTATAACTGTTAGAGATGTGTAACTGCTTGCATATGTTAATAAAGGCATGTTTTGTTGAGTTTTTAGAATATGGTTGACGCCCAGACCTGCTAGTGTAGTTTGCTCTGCAATATCAAAAATTGTATGCATCTTTAAACAGCTATCACTCAAACAACTCAAAACCAATACTAAAGAGTGCCAAGGTTTACAAGAGGATTTGATTCAGTATAATAGTTTATGACCTAAATGCTAGGCGGATATGCAGGAATTGGAGAGAGTTCTTGGTTCCTGAAGGGAAATCACAGCATATTCCATTCTGACCTTTGTTTTCCTTTCTTACCTGCTTGAGGATCAGTATTCCCAATAACTTGTGACTGGGAAGAAAATCATTGGCAATGCCATTTATTCTTGTGTTTGTACAGTGAAAATAAGACACATAGTCATATGTTAGACCTGGCACCGTTGGCGTGGGTCTCCCCTGCATTTTTTGCCTTTGCCTCCTGTGTTTTTGCTGTGTGTTGGACTTCGTTTTGCTGGTCTAGATGCTTTGGGCACTTTGCCACTGCTGTTCTGTTCCAAAGTGAAAGTGCCCCCGTTGTAAATTGTTGTTATGGATTAGTGATTCCATGATTGGAATATTTGATTTACTTGTCAGACCCTAGTATAGTGCACTGTGTGTGCCTAGGGCCTGTAAATCATATGCTGCTAGTGGGATGCAGACCTGATTGTGCCACCCACAGAAGCAGCCTGTGATAGGTAACTCTGGCCTCCCATTGCAGAGCCTGTGTGCGGTCAGGGACTGTCATGTCGACTTGGTAAGTGCACACACTTGCCAGTCCCTAGCCTTCCCTTTTCTTACATGTTAGGCGCCCCTAAGTGCCTAACATTTGTGGGCAGGGTGCATTGCATGTGAAAGGTAGGACATGCCCTGATGTGTGTGGCATGTCCTGATAGTGAAATACTGCCAATTTAGTTTTTCACAAATGCTAGGCTGCCTGTTCCCATAAGACAGAATGGGGACTTTGTTCATAACATCTTATAAACATAACTGGCCCTAGGAATAAGGTGGAAAAATAAAGTTTAATATGCCTGAACTCAGAATGTTTAAATGCATCTTTTAGTGAGGGTGATTTTTACATTCTGAGTTTGAAAATACCACTTTTAGAAAGTAGGTATTTTCTTGCCTAACCATCCAGTGTGCCTCTGCTAAGTTTGTGTATTGCATGTCTTGCTTTTGGATGACAGGGGCTGGAGAGGGGCAGTTGCTCTGGATGTTTGATGAGTCAGGGCTGGGCTGAATAGACCTGGGCTGCATTTAGAGTAGGGGGAGGAGATTTCCTTTTCACCTGAATGGGGCTGGTCTGCCTTCAACAATGCTGTCTGCACCTTCTGTCAGGAAGCTGCACCAGTCAGGACAGAACTGGCTTTGGCTGGGTACAGACACTCTCTGCCTTCAGAGAACAAAGGATTTTGGTGTATAAAAAGAGGGGTCCAGACCCCAGACTTTTAGATCACTTCTGGGAAATCAAGAGGAACCTTTACCAAGGAGAAGAGCCGGAGAAGCTGAGGAGGAATTCTGTCCCTATGCTGTTTGCTGTCTGGGGTTGGCTTGCAGTGGTTACTTGCTGCCAAGGAAAGGAGAAAATACTTTGCTGCTTGCGTTGTCCCCCTGCATGAAGAGAAGGTCTCCAAGGGCTTGAACTGAGCTTGTCCCCTGTTCTAGAGGTTTCAGGAACAGTAAAGACCTCAACGTGTCCGTGTGCACCGTCTCTGATCGTCGCCGCAGAAGAAAAGGGTAACTGACTCTGTCATCGAGTTTGCCGCAGGATTCCGTGTCCTAAAAACACCGCCGAGAGTAACGCCTCGCTTCACAACGCAACCCTGGTCTCACCGACTCCGTCAACAAGCCGCTGCTTGCACCACGTCCCATGGGCACCGCACTCCGCAACGCTTCACTACACGCTGCAAGGACGTCACCGACTCTGCCGCTGCCCGAACGGAACATCGTCTGGATCCGGCGCTGCACCGTGACCTGCCAGCACTGCAGCGAGCACTATCTCACCCTTCAACGCAAGCCCTGGTCTCACAGACTCCGTCAACGAGCCACTGCCTGCACTGAATCGTGAGGACATCACCCGCCGCAACGCTCTGCATCACAGCACGAGCGCGATGTTTGCACCGACCGACTCACACCGACGTGTTGATCTCAACAAGAAAGGTACTGTTTACAAGTTTGTTGACGCTTTAGCTGGCCCGTATCCACGCGGTCAGCTGGAATTGTTAGACTCTGTTGTATTCAGTATCGCTGTAGCCGCAGGAGGAGCTACCGAGTTGGAAGAACTGTGTTTTATTGATTTCCCTGCAATTTAAAGGTTATTTTGCACAAGTGCTATTTTTCAAGAGTATATAATGTTGGTCTTGTTGGTTTAGATAAAGCTATACTATTTTTCCAAACTGGTGTGGTGTCCATTTGTAGTGTTTTCACTGTATTACTGTATGTGTTCAGAAATGCTTCAGATAGTGCCTCTGAGATAAGCCTGTCTGCTTGTGCCAAGCTAACAAGGGGGTGAGCAGGAGTTATTTTAGGAGTGTATCCCCCTTAGCCTAACTAGAAGCAAGGGTGCCTATTTGGACAAAGGTACCTACCTCTGCCAACTATAGACCACCATTTCTAACAGTTTGTAAAACACATAGGGGCTGATTGCAATGCAGCCCAGAAAGGCTCCAACCGCCGGAGCCTTTCCAGCCTGCATCTGGGTTTACTTTCCGACTATCGCATTACAATGCTGGCGGTCAGAAACTAAACCGGCTGGTCATTCTGGCTGGCTTCCGACAGCCTCAAAGAGCCCGTCGCCCAGTTGGAGGCCGGCCAATAATCCCAAAGGGCAGTCTTTCCGCCCTTGGGATTACGATGCACGGTTTCTGGCAGGGTTTCCATGCCAGCCTTTCCGACATGGAAACCCTGTCAGAAAGAATGTTTGTGTGCGCGGCCTCAGTTTGGGGTCCAAGGGGGCACATATGGTGCCCCCTTGTTAATCCCTGCACACCGTGGCAGGCACATTGGTGCCTGCCATGGTGTTCAGGGATTAACACCACCTTCCATTTCCCTATTGGAGCAGGTACTACGGCCGGTTTACACCTACATACATACCGCCCCTGGGACACCACAGATACATGTATAAGCAGTAGTAAAGAGAGAGCCTATTTCATATAACATTATCACCAACTTCCTAGGCCTCTAACTGTTATTGAAGGCCCTGGATCTAAGTTATAACTCCGGGCCACAGGCAAGGGCCTATAACGAGTGTGAGGGCCTTCAACAACTGGTATAGCCTGAGGCAGAATGGCTGGAATTCTATTAGGACTTTCCACCCACTGAGAGTCAAAGGATCTCAATTAAAAAGGGAGACACAGAAAATAAAACATTGGAATGTTGAAGCAGAAGTATTCAGTGTGTCTCTCAATATTCCAGTGTTCTACTATAGTGTTATAGCCTGCTGTGGAGAGCTATTTCGTTTGTTAAAGGCTCTGAACTAGAGTTACAGACCCAAGATGCAGGCGAGGGACTATAATGAGGGAGAGGGCCTTTAACACCCGGTATAGCCCAAATCAGAAAGCTACTAGAACATTCCACCCATTGAGAGTAGAATGTTCTAAATTAAAAAGGGTAATGCTAAGTACAAATATTGGAATGTGGGAGCAGAAGGTTACTGGCCCTGAACTAATTCATTTTCTTTAACGGAACTCTCAACATTTCAATGTTTGAATAAATGATATTGAGGAGCATAATTTTATATATTAAACAACAAATTCCCTTAGAGTTGCCTTGTCCTTCTGTGTTTGCAAGGAGATGTGTGAGTGGGCAGGAATTCAATACAGTGCACATAATAAATTAACACTTTTGAGGTGCTTAGTCAGGGAGTAAGGAGGATCTGAATTCCGCTGAAAAGAATATTAATTTTGCAGTGTGTACCTCAAATTATTTTGTTCTATGTAGTTACTTGTGCCTGGAAAAGCATGGGCAACTGAACTTTATCTTAAGGGTGAGCACAGTCTACCATATGCTCATTTTGACATCCTACATGCCTAAAAGCTAAATACTTGGAATAAACTTTAAAGTGGGGGTACTGGCCCATAAGATCCATCAGAATACCATGCAATGAGTCAGTCACCTCAGATTATCGGGCCATGCCATGTTCGGGGATTTCTGAGCGGTACAACTTGGCCTCTGAATTTCTTATGGCTATATAGTAAAATACTTTCCTCATCAGAGCTATTTGTTAAAACAACATAATTGTAAAGCATTTCCTGCTCCCTGAAAGCATTTACAGTACCATTGAAAGTTGGAATATATTGTGAAGGTTCTGCCTGTTTGTTGTACTCATGTCGAGCCTTCACCAAGCAAAGCTCTTGATAGACTTCCCTTAAGCCAGGGATGGTAGCTGAGAATGCCATTGGGAGCCTACATACCAATGGTGAGTCACCAGTCGTGGAAAAAACAACTAAACCTTGTCTGTCCATTACCAACTCAGTGGGAACTCTAGTCTCCCACACTCATCGTTCTCTAGTAAATGTAAGTGTGTTATAATAAATGTCATTTTGCATCAGCTACTTACTATGAAGCCAGATATTACTGTTTTGCAATATAATTGTCAACTCCTGGACACACAATACCCATTTAATAAATCAGTTGATCAAATATGCATATTTTTGTAGCTCACAAAAGTGAGTGTGGTGAGCATTATATTTATCAAATTCTCTTATACCACTCAGGACACAGAGGAGATATTTTTTGGCAGCGAATGCTACATGACTATACCCAGTCAGGTAGTAAAGCTAAGAGGATACAAAGTCGACTCCTGAACAGCAGCCAAGTGTATATTATTATATTTGTAGCTCAGTGGGTTTATGTTTCGTCTGCATAGACAGAATAGACAAATCAAAAGGAACTCACATCACAATTGAAAGTGTACACAACTGTGTATCAGACCACAATGTAAAATATGGGATACAATTTGGTGTACAAACTAGGAGCCTCATTGAGGCTTACATGGTCGGCCCGCCAGGGGATAGACTTCACTCCTCTGCTGGTTTACCACCCAACATACTTCGAGATACCCAACAGACAGACTGCTGAAGGCATTCAGGCTTTCCAGAAAGGGTGTTGTGTTGGATTCAACATCGCTTAGAGAGAGCTAAAGGTTAAAAACAACTGCATCATCAAGTCTAACACCATATCCTCAAGTCTAACACCATAACATAAGACACACAAAAATACAGTGCTGCTTAAAGTTATTGTGCAGTCATGCAGCGCCCTGATCAACTGAACAATACAGCACAGACTGGACTAGGTAGCCTCACCTTCACTTGTGTGGCATGGTTCATCATAGACACCCTCATCCCTCCCTGATAAGATGGTACTACGCTACCAGGGTGGTCTCAACCTCGGTAAGAGTGAGTTCCTAATAAGAAATACTGAATAGTCTGGGTATCCACGTGGTTATAAAAAAACCTAAACACAGCGGGTTTCATTCTTATAGTGGTGGGTAGTAAGGTTATGATTTTAAACAAACGGATGAGTATGGTTATTCTTAGCCATTCATCCTTAATAATGCCAACAGTTTTCAGCCCACTGTGTGCCCAAAAGTGGGTGAAGGGCTTTCAACAGGGCGAACGGGATCCATACTATTAGCTATATCTTATATATTCATTTGTGTGTAAGAAAGTTTACTACCTTCAAAGTAGCACTGTTATACCCTAACTACCTTCGTTTTAGGTCGAGCATTCGAGACCTCTTGTATATACTTTAGTATATACTTATATGTGTATGTACTTTGTGGGCTCTGGAGATCAGCCCTAGGACTTGTCTGCTTATGCTTAGGGACTTTTTTTTCTGTTCAACTGCCTCTATTTAACTGTCTTCATAGAAAATGACCAGCAGAGGTCAGTAAAATACCAGAATTGCTTTCTGCTGAGGGACTTTCTTTTTTTAATTTTTACTGGCAACTGCCTCTTTTTAACATTCTTGATCAAAAACGACCAGCAGAGGTCAGTAAAATTGCAGAATCACTTTAGCATTCTCTAGATTCCAGTCCATAGAAACTGTCTCCCACAAGCACCTGTAGACAATAATATTTTTTTTCAAATCTTGTGTTTTCAGTGATATGACCACCGATGGCCCTGCTTTTATATTAAAAACAGAGCTTTGAACTATACCGTTTCCTGCTGAAGGCAATATTTCTCTCCAAGTGTTCCCATACCTGGTGCGTCACGCAGTTTGGTGCTTACTTCCCCTCCATGTTAAAGAACAGTAGATGTTTCAGCACCCAGGCTAATGTGCTGCATAGCTAAATACATATAAGGTCCCGAAGGCAAGACCGATTGTATTGCAAATGCTTGTTGTCGGTATCATCTTGCCAAAGGGGACGCCCTGTGTATCCACACATTCATCAAGACATGTGTACTGTGAGAATACCTATGAGCCCTCCGATAGCCGAACGAATGATGAGTTCAGGGCCGGACTGGGCACCGAAACCGGCCCTGGCAAACTGTTTGTCCGGGCCCCCTGGGGGTGGAGAGGGGGTGCGGCTGAGCTGTTTGCTCGAGCCGGTTTCACCGATTTTGTTACAGGGAGCCGATATTGCAGGCCCCCTATAACAAATACGGCCACCCAGAGGGCCAAAACCGGCCCCCACTCTAGGGGCCCACCGGGGAAACGCCCGGCGCCCTCTACGGCCAGTCCGGCCCTGGATGTGTTGGATGCTCAGGCACCTTATCTAACTCTCTCTGGAGTGGGGCGACCAGAGGTTTATTCCCTATGTCCACTAAACTGTAAATAATGTCCTTTGTTGCTTACTATCCGTGCAGGAGAACTAAGATTCCATACCGGATTTAGCCCTCAGCCAAACATTGTATGACCTACCCACATCACTTTACTACTCCATGTACCTCAAATTGTTTACATGTGCAGAGTAAATAATATGTGTGATGTAAAATTAGCTGCAGAACCTGGATGTTCCAAGATTAAAAAGTTAAAAGAACATCCAGCTTGCTGACATTGTACCTTAGACATACTTATGGTGCTGAAAAATACATTCATTTTCTGGTGAACTTCAACACAAAAAGACAATATTGGAAAAGAAATGATAAACTGCAGGGCTTTTAGCCTTTCGTGTATTAGATAGAGAATATCCTATGTGTCTTGACTTGACTTTAGATCCTATAGGGTTTCCACGACCTTGCAGCTTAAAAAAGCTATAACATCATTTGTATTTCTATTAGTGATGATATATTTTGAAATATTAGTAAACTGTAGAGAGAGAGCTAGCAAATGTTTCTAAACTTTGGTGTTTACCCTTATTTTACACCGCTTCTTTCTGTCACCCTCCTTGAAATCATCTTTTCTTGGTGTCTCTAAAGTTCAAGTCATTAAATCATTCTCGGCTGTTGTATTTGATGATAAAAATGTATTTAGCCTTCAAATTGATGTATGCTGTGTGTTGCCGAATATCGCAAAAATGTTGAAGCAAAATGTGTTTGGCACGAAAGGCAGACAACGATCTGTACGATGATAGAATTAACGGCAGATAGCAAAAAGCGTTACGTCTAACATTAATTACATTCAGCCTTTGACGGTCTCCCAAATGCTGCAAGACAAGTTAACATAAAAGGGCCTCTCAAACGTCCGTTCTTCAGCTGAAGATATCGGAGGCTTTCTGGGGATGCCGCGGCACTTGCCCTCCCTCCGGACAACCCCCCCCCCCCCCCCACCCCTCCCACCCCTCCAGCTTCAGCGTAGTCCCCGTGGCCCTGCGGTGACGTAAAGATGTCCAGTCACATCAGCTGGGGGCAGGGCGCAGATGACCTTAAATAGTTCTTGAGCATATTATTTTAAATACCGGTTTTCCTTAATTTATTTTTAATGTGGGTGAAGTGTGAGAGTCTTTTAGGAACATTTTGCAGATAAGTGTTTTGTTTTGATTCATGCGACATCCATAACAAGCATTTGCAATGCAATAGGTCTCGCATTTGCCAGAGTTTGAGCTATTGGCATTGTAAATGACAATGCCTTTTATTTATGTGCTTTGAAAACCTGCAAGCGGTGCGTAACCACACACTTTGTACTCATAGTCCTTGCTTACGAGAAGCAAGGCTGGTAGTAAAAGAGATTCAGTTACTGCCAGCCTTGCTTCTCATAGGCAGCGACTATAAGTACAAAGTGCGTGTTTACGCACCGCTTGCAGGTTGTTAAAAACACATAAATAAAAGCCATTGTCATTTACAATGCCAATGGTTTGTGTAACGTGCTATGTGACAAGCTCGATGTGTGTGTCCAATACATATATCTGAAAGCATTCTTTGACATGCACTGAGCAGCACTCCCGCTGTGCTCCAAGCAGGGCCCATTTGGTGCATGTGAGAGCTGCAACGCTGTTGTGCAAATTGCAACCTCGCCTCTTAGAAGTGTGGCACTGACTCTAAATCTGGTTGAGAGCACACATATAGGCTTAGAGATGCGGCTGCTTCATTACAACACATGCTCATCGTCAAACAAAAAATGCAACCAAAAAGCTGGGAACAGCAGTTATGTTGGGTGTCTCATGTGCGCAAAAGGGTAAGAATGGAAACAAAACAAACATTAGAATCACGTTACGTGATAAGAGGGCTAACTGATACCCCACTACCTCGTGAGCATACGCGCTTGGACTTGAAATTGACCAGAAAAGGGTCAAAATCAATGGAGCACACGCCGTTCACAACAACTCACGAGCCACGAGTTGAAAGTAGAAAATGATTTTCTTGCAAAGTGAGAAGCTATCACAAGTTTTTTTCTAAATCTCGCTTTTACTGGCCGTGCCATATTGCTTTTAGAACGCTTGAGAAAGTCTGGTGGGGGCTGAATCTTTTAAGCCATAATAAAGAGTGGAACTGGAGGGGCACTTAGAAAGGGTGAAACAACAGCAAGGCCTCATTAACTTGCAAATGGTCTTTTAAAGACCTGTGAAGTGCTCGGGAGCGGCTGTGTGTGGCCCGGGAAGCTGTCTCATCCGGTGCTGCCACACCCGAGGAGGAGAGCGGGGGGGGGACGGGCGCTGAAGCCCTTTGAGTCCAATGAGTGTTGCGCGCCTGGCAGTTGCCGTGTGTTTACAGGCAGAAGTTACCCCTTGAAACGATTGGATTTAAGCAAGCAAAGTCGGACGCCGCCCCCGCAATCCCAGAATCCTGCATTAATTTCTTCCAGACCCGTGTGGAGCAGCCATGGGTATCCTGTATTCAGAGGTACGTTCTCATTCTACGTTTGGTGTTTGACTGAAACCTAAAAGCCACCTCGTGAGTGAACCCACACGTTAAGTTAATGAATGCATAAACATGTATAATGAATGCATAAACATGTCCATTTTAAATGCGAGCAGTTACCTCTATGGTTCCTTAAAAAATAATATTTTGAGCCAAGCTGTTTTATTTTATCTCCCACATGTATATTTTGCAAAGGCACGCTGAGGGTGATAACGAGTCTTTCTTGAACCAACGGAAAAACAGTCATTGTCTCTAATGCTCAGAAATGTTGCTGACTTTTTTTCCCCTGAGGTACTGAATTCTAAGCATGAAACTTTTGAGAGTTAGTCGGTCCGTGTTGCATAGTACATTTACCCGGCGTTGTGCAAAGCCGGGGAATAAGCCGATATGCAAACATGCCGGCCCCTGGAGCAGTTTTGAAAAATAAGTTGCCTCTTTCGAGCGATCAAAGCGTGCCTCACTCGCTCAACCTATAACGTAGAGACTAAAGTGAACGCAATACTAGCGGGCCTCAAGTTTGCCTACGATGGGTGGGAGCGTGTGGTTTTCACAGTGAAAGCACTATTTATACTGTCTTGTACTCGTTTTGCAGGTGAAAGCTTGTTAGTGTCTACAAAATGCTGTTTTCACATAGTCCGATAGATACTGTGAGAATGTGTGTGCGGCATTGGTATGTGAAAGGAGTGTGAGCAGTGGCCTGTTTGTTCCTTCTTTTAAGATATGTGAGGGTGTAAGGAACTGGGAAAGGCGAGGTTCATTCCACTCTGCAAAGATGGGGAGTAGGGGCAGATTACAGAATGAAGAAAAGCGGATGTCAGGTGAAGAGGAGTGCGTAAAACTCACTATATGCCTGAATGTGTAATGTAAATGGGGTGCTATGTAAAGCGCTCCAATACCTTCGGGTCGAGTTCGCGCTATATAAATATGCACAAAAAAAAAACAAGACAAGCCCGGTGGAGCGTGGCACGCGCGCTTGGCGGGGGCGGGGGAGCGGTCATTATCACAGCATGCCTCTGCAGACCTATAATTAACTCAGCAGGTCTTCCGGAGAGGAGCACTCAACGCGCAGATGCTGTTCATGTGAAGCGCAGACACATGGCGCTGCGCGCGTGCACGTTCACGTGCACTGTAGCTTTAGGCCACGGCAGCACTTTGAAAAAGCCCAGATATAAAATGTCTCTTCGAGCCTTGCTCGCGAGACCTAAAAAAACAGTTCTTTTAGATCAAAACAGGACCCCTCATATGAGAAATGGGAGGGTGTCACAGAGATTATTTGCAGTAATATTAGTGAGCCACTGCTGTATTGACAATATTGAAAACACACGTGGTCTCTGAATAATAGATGTAAACACATTTAGAATTTGGACAAGTGTGCCTGTGCACTGTCAGTGACCTGGCATAAGAAGGCTAGAAAGACCTGAAACTGGATCATAAATTGAATGCTGGTCTAAAAGGAGACCCCCAAAATTCGTTTGTCTAGCGACCCCAAAATCCTTAGGACGTCCCTGCATCCAGCAGTCTCACCTGCGAGGACCAGGGCCGGACTGGCCGTAGCGGGCACTGGGCAATCCTCCGGTGCGCCGCAAGGGTGGGGGCCGGTTTGGGGCCCCTGGGGGCCGTTTTTGTTACAGGGCCGTTTTTGCAGCATAGCTGCAAACTCGGCCCTGTAGCAAAATCGGCCGAAAACCGGCCCTTGCAAAGAGCTCGGCGGCACCTCCAACCCCCGTGCGGGTCGGCCGAGCACTTTGCCAGGGCCGGTTTAGGTTCACAGTCCGGCCCTGGCGAGGACCACTGCTGAATGAATGAGATCTAGGCCTCATTTATGAGGGTGGCTGCAGCAGAGAGGAGCTACAACCCTGGAGAACATGAGGGGGCTGTGGACGGGCTGTTCCCCTGGGTGGATGACCCTTGAACCTCACGGACAGGAAACACACAATCTTCCAGCCATTCCCAGGTCTAGCAGACAGACACTCCAAGCTCTGCAGCAACCTTTGGTATTTTAGACCCCTCAGCCATTCAGCATCCTAGCTGACATAAAGCACTCCAGCCCTGCAACAGTCCAGGGGAGGGTGGCCAAACATGCTGCAGTTCCCAGGTTTGTCCTGTAATCGTGACTCCTGCCTTGCTGCCCTTGTACAGAGACACTGCAGGACGCCCTTGTCCTGCGTTTTTGTTCTCTTTCCCTTTTAACCCTCTCAGGCGAGCAGCTTTCACCTTTCAGCAGTTCATGGTAGATAATGGCTAGGAAGGAGGAGCCGCAGCACAGGAGAGGTCATGCACAATACAGCTCAGGAGCCCTTTCCACTTTCTGCTAAAGAGATGCAAATACAGCCGCCTGCCGATAAAGAGCTCTCAATGTGTGAATGAAAACCATGCTGGAGACCAGTCATGGGAGTGTGTGCGCGATGTTTATTTCTACCACTAAGTCTGTCTCGGACTGCTCACATATTGTCGAATCAGTGGGCACAGGCACAGGGAGAGTAGGATTTGAGCAGGTGCACTTTTCCAGTAGGAGTCCCAAGACTGCAGCACACTGCTGCTTCCTCAAAACCTATACAGTAACTTCCATATAGTACTTTGGTGCAGTGGCGTAACAGAACATGAGGGGCCCCCTGCAAGATATTCAGAATGGGCCCCTCACACTCACATGAGTAGGGGCTGAGGAGGAGGCCTCCTCCAGTATTGGTAAGCCTGCCCCCCAATCCCCGAACCGCGGGGTTGCGGGAGCCTTTGTTACGCCCCTGCTTTGGTGAATATACCATGATACTGAATTCAGGGGTTGCAAAGGAAGTGTCAGGAGTAGCAGAGAGCATGCTAGAGGTCACACCTGCGACTCTTGACCACATCGAAATGACAGGAGGTGGTAACTGGGCAGAATGCATCTTCTTAGATACTGAGATTTACCATTGGTATTTCAATATTAAAGACTATGTCATTTCACTTGGATACCAGAGTTTTTGATTTTCTAAACTTAAAAGGTGCAATAGCAAACCCTCAAAGCTTACTCCAGTAAGGGATTAGACGTCACGTACAGTATGAATAACCACAATGATACAGTACGAACAATCACACTAAGCTCAATGTATGGCCAATTTATATCTTTTAAGATGATCTGATTTAGAGGAGATGGATTTATAATGAAACCCCCAAAATATGCTACGTGACTCAATGTCCCCCCACACTTTAATAAACGTCTTCTGATGTCTACACAGTGCCTCCCCATGTGTAATGAATGAGTCAACACATGTGCAAAGTGCCCTGCTAATTGATAACAGGAAGTTAGCCACCTTATCTGGTCGAAATGTCCTCTCTGCAGAATTCGCCATTGACATCAGCGCCATCCATTACCGGCCTATGACGTAGGTAAGGTGACTCTGGCCCCAATGTAGCTCCACATCTGTCAGACTTAAACTCCCCACCTCAAACATCTCTGCAGTAAAAAGCAGAAGTACGTTTTCATTAATGATCTTTTTCACACCATTCCTGCAACGTTTATCGATTATTTCAATGTAATGCTCTTGCCTTGTAAAAGCAGGAATAGCCGTTCACGTGCTCAGGAAGAAAGCACTCTCGCTTCTTTGTTTCATGTACTTCTGGGTATTAGCTGTGAAGGTCTTTTAGGTCCAGCATCGAACAAAATAACTCGTTTATTGCCACGCTGCGTAATTCGAATCCCTTAAAAGACGATGTTTCCTGGAACTGGTTTTATAAACATGTAATAAGATATTTATAATTTAAAATTAAATGTGCTTTTTCAGTAGCTGATGCTGAATGTACATAAAGGGTCCTTATCTTGCACTTGAACTAAATGAATTACCACAACCTCCAGCCTTTCAGTGCTGTAAGGCGATATCCCCATCTGCAAATGTCTACAAAGTTGTGTCTAACAGTATTGTATACTCTGTGGGCCATATTCGCAAGGAGCTATCGCCGAGTTAACGGCACTTTATCGCACCCAAAGTTGCGATAAACATATCGCCCCATTCAGAAGCAGGTGTCAACAGCCCATGACACCAGTTTACCCGTGATAGCAGCCGCAAAAAACATCGCTACGGATGACCCCGCAACTATCGGTAATGAGATGCAGAGTAGGTGTTCCCATGCCAAAAGCCGCGAAAACACCACTCCACACCATTCTTAACGACCAGACAGATTGGCAATAAGATCACAAAACATGGCTAAGGCGCGTTAGGAGCAGGAAATTAACACCTGATCTGACCTGGTGCAAAGTCAGATGGCAGCCTGCACCACAAAAGTGAGCACAGCCCAGACCCACACCTTAAGAACAACAGATGCCATGGAGCCACTGAACATATGTGCCGTACACCCAAGAGGGCCAAAACACCCACCGCCACCACCCCCAGGACCACCCCACCTCCCCGGACACCCACCGCCCCCCCAGACCAACACTGAGGCAGCGCAGACAAAGACAGTGACCCTCCCAAAATGCACCAGCCACACAGATCCAACACCAGAGAATGTCATTGCCCACTACATGCCCAAAGGGACCACCATTGCCCACAGGCTGATGGTACCAACACAGCGGACAACCAACATCCCACCTCAGACAAAGCTGATGGCCGTGCTGCATGTGTTGGCCTCTGATACCCTCCAACCAAAATCCACCTGAGACGGAGGAGTCACACAGACAGGCCAATCCAAGTCCCTCACAATGGTCATGGATGACACCATCAGCTTGGTACCCCACTATCTATACTTCCCACACACTGTGCAGGAACAGCTGGAGACCAAGCAAGGTGTGTACGCCACAGCTGGCTTCCCACATGTGTCAGGGGGCAATTGACTGCACACATGTCCTACTAGTGTCCCCTGGCAACAATGCACACAAGAAGCGCAACAGAAAGCGCACATATCCCACCAATGTGCAGGCAACAGTGGACCACCGGAGAATCTCCGCCAACGCCGCCACAAACAACCCAGACTGTGTGCATGATTCCTACACCTTCCTACAGTCCATCATCAGCCTGCGCCACCAGGATGCCAGCCACGGAAATGCACTGCCCATTGGCGAATACCAAATGCACACACCACACACCTCAACTCCACAATCATGCAACATGCAACTCACAACACTGGGAATGCACACGTCACAAGCTCGCATACAACATGCACACCCACCAGACACAACAGCACAACTCACTGTGGGAACCTGGGCCAGGCATGTACATTAGCCATCAACGGCATGGCACCTCGGCCCACAATAGCAGAATGACGGAAGAGGTTGGGACAAGGCATGTGCGAAGGAGGAAACAGACCCATGAATGAGACTGTACACAATGCCAAGTGTGGCGTGGATGTGATGGCCAGACTGCAGTATGCAGACCACACACATATCCATGTCAACACATACTGCTGGTGTTTAGAGTGTAGTGGACAGTGGACGCAACCATGTCACCGCAGGCAGTGGGTAAGAACTTGGACATGTAGCTTTGTCGTCAGCCACTCAGTGCGTATGAGGAGTGGACTGTGCCATCATACGGAAGTCCAGCGTCGGTGTGTGAATGATGATTCTGTGGTTCTGGGCGTGGTTCATTGCAGAACATGTGCACATGCATGTGTGGGTCTCCTTTGTGGGGTGTAGGTGGTCCCTTATGGGACTTGAATACCCACGTATGTGATCTACTTCAGCTTCCATGAGCTCTGAGCTCACCAGCAACTGTTCGGCCACCTCCTTTTGGCATTCTGACACCTGGCATTTTAATGCTATATGTGCCTCGGTGAAGTGTTGGGAGCCAGCCGTGGTGGCGGGTGCATCCTGATGTGTAGTCTGTGCAGGGGCTGGGGTCTTCTCTATGTAGCTTGGCTGCCCTGCTCCTTGGGGTGGGTTGCCTGAGAAGTCCATGAGCTGTTGTAGGGTGTCGGTGTTGGAGGTGTGGTGGTCGTCTCCAGCTTCACTGATGGGTTGTCTGGTCTGACCTGCTGGAGGTGTTTTTTGTCCCTCTGCAATGTGAAAGGGAGATGCATGTTGACATTGTGTTGACAATTATGTTTGTGCATTGTTCTTGTTTACATGCAGACTGTGTGACAATGTACATTTTGACTGTTTGGACGGTGCTGGCAATTTGGGGGGGAGAGTGGACATTGGGACTATGTGACGGATGTGAGGTTGTACCCGTGCATATGCATCTCACAGTTCCCTGCTCTGTCCAATGTGATTTGCCTGTTTCTGCACATGAGCGGACCCAGTTGTGTCCCCTGTTCTGCAGTGTTGTTGTTGCACTTGGTGCCACATTGTCACGGGATGTGCTGTGATTGCTATGTGTGTGTGCTGCAGTGTGCCACAGGGATGAGGGACATGATCCTGGGTCATTGTGGGTGTGCAGTGTGCTATACTTGATTGTGCATGTGTGACATTGTGCCCATCTCCTCCCATCCCCCCAGTCCCTGGTTGTTACTCACACTGTTGTTGTTGTGTCAGGTCCTCTCGAGCTGTGTCCGTACTCCCACCTCCTTGCACTGTCTCCACACTGATGACTGGCCTCCATTTCCTCCTGCTCTTCCTGTGGCACAGGACTCCCACCTCCTGTCACCGTTGCTGCCTTCCGGTTGGTGGCGTCTTTGTGCCTGGTTTAGGTTTTCAGGTCATGCCAGCGCCTCTTGGCCTCATCCATTGGCCTCCTCGACACTCCGGCTGCATTTCAGGTAGTCGGATTGTGGGACAGTTGCTGGTAGTGTTCTGTCACCTCCGTGACGCTGGTCTTATGTTGCTGCGGACTGCACCCCGTCTTCCTCTCCCTCTTCTCCCTGGCCTTCACTGACCCTGTTTTACCTTGCTGGTGGTCTGTGGGGCTTGTGTGGTTCGCGTTGGCCTCTGCGCTCGGTCAGGGTGCATCCATGGTGCTGCGCACCTTTGATTGGTTCTGGTGTGTTTTTCTTGTTCTGCTCTTATAGTGCATTTTTCCACCAGACGCCTGGGATTTGCAGGCCTGTGGTTGGTTTTCGCAGCTTTTTGTATCGCACTTGGCCTCATCGCAGCTTTTTTTGCGTTCATGTTTCGCATTTTTGCGGTGTGGCGTTGATTTTAACGCGGCCATACGACCCCTTATCTGGTGACTATCGCATGCTAACGCCGTGTTGTGAATACTTGGTTAACACGGCGTAAGTTTCCAGCGATAGACTGCGATGTTGTAGGTTGCTCTAAGTTACTTTTGCGATGATTATCACACGTTCTTGAGAATATGCCCCTGTGCAGGCAGAGCCATGCTTCTGCCCTTGGTTTTAGTCACGTAGTGGAGTCATGGCCTACAGGGAGAGGTCACAGGTTCATTCCAGCCGCTCGACAAACATATCTAAGAAATCCAGTCTTTTGTTTCCTCAATGTTCCAAGAATTTCTAATTTTTCCAACCATATTTTTGGAGCTTTGCTCAGGGCCACTTATTGTCTCGCAATGTGTTCTATCATTTCAATAGGGCGTGAAGGTGAACTCAATAATTTCACTTTTATCTTTTAGGTAAATATACTTGAGTGAGTTAATGGTAACATTGAAATCCTATGATTTTCTTATGAAATGAGAGGGAAATTCTTCACGGACATCAAGTTTATCACCATTCTTCAATAAGTTTTAGCACTGCTTGCTAGGGAACTTCTAATGCATACAGTGTGAAAACAGACATCTCTGGTATGTAAATAACAATCGATCTGTTTGTAGCAGCCACAAGGTAATCAGTTTAGTTGAAAGCCAATAGCCTTTAAATTGATTAGTTTCTTAGCACTAAGGGATATGCTATTCTTGAAGGTCACTGCAGTCTTTTTTTCTGTTGTCTACAGCTTAATTTACTTTCTCTTTTCACAAACCAAACAGATCCCTGTACTTCGAAAATCTATTTAACAATCTGGCCTTTTTTATGGGAAAATGTATATTTACCCATATATTTACCAACGTGTATAGTCACTACTACACCTACACTTTTTTGCTGTACAACATTTCTAAGTGTACAGTTACATCTAGGTGTAGACGTACTCTCTCCGTCCTCTCAAATCAGGAGGTGGAGCCTCCAACAAGAGGATTTACGAGTAAAAGGTTACTACTGATAACTTTTCACATGTAGGTGGAGATCCCACTCTCTTTTAGTATTAACTATTCACCATTTTCAAGTTACACTCCCATGACCCACCCCACATTTACTACAAAAACATGTACCTACACATGAAGAGATCTTTGGCAGCATAGCAGAGATCTCTGCACAGAAAAGATAGGAGAGGCAGAGGATTCCACCCATAGATTTGTGAATACTGTTTTGTAGTATGTGAGACACACTACTGTAGTACTACTTTACATACTACAAAATGCAGTTTGTGAATAGGCCCAATATTTCTGAAGCTTGAAGCTAACATCTAGAGGCAGCAGAATGTTGGTCTCTGGCCTGCACTGTACTTCCTATAAAATGGACACATTTTCAAAGGCTCCTCTATGGAAGAAATGGGAATATGAACACACCAGATCATTTAGGAAAACATCCTGTGCCCATTTACAGAAGAAAGATCCCAGGAGTTCCATAAAGCTTTCTATCTCCCTGTGCCTTAGTCAGCTTCTACTAATTAATGTCAACAAACATAACACTCTTAGTTTGAGATTACTACTAACTGAAACACTCCGCAAAAAAATGGGTTGGGCTGAGAATAGATGCATGTTTGTTTCTTTGTAATAGGATCATCATTGTTATGTATGGCTTCCATTGGAAACCACTGGCGTGAATAAATGGATTAAATCCAAGTATTCACTGCTATGACAGAACTACAATGGCCAAACAAAAGTTGTTTCCCACTTAAGTCATCAGGAGAAGCACCCGTTTCCCCTGTTTTCGGTGACTTCGCCCAGGTCTGTGTTGACACAAGCAGGGTCATGGAATGGTGGCTGGCTCTCTCAAGTCTCCACAGACTAGAGGGATCCAGGAGAACGTGGAGTGTGCGTGCTGTCTATACCAACGCCACAATTCCCTGTCATCGTGGGGCCCTGCAGCCTGCATTGACTAGGCAAACAAGCCAGCTGACCAGCAACTTTTACTGAGCATCTGTCAGCATGGTGCTGTCTCTGCATTCATGTGAGAGCAGAGTGCAGCTTTGAATAGGGAGACAGGAAGTTACAGTATATGTTGCAGCAGATGGCAGGAAGCCAGGTAATATTTTATATGTAGCCACAGAGAGAAATGGTTAATGTAAGTGGTGGGTAGTAGCAGAAGGTTGTTTTGTCAGTTGGGGAGTGGAGCGTAAATGGAGAGAGTGGGGTGGTGAAAGGTAGGATGCCCGGTTATTTTTATTTTCAATTTGGGTAGGGGAGGGTAAATATTGACATTGGTGGAATTGGGTGGCAGGAGGCCAATTCTTTTTTTCCTTTGTGATAGTGTGCAGGCCACGTTTTGTGTGGCTACTACATTAATTTCTGCCCCTACATAGATGTTGAAAGCATGAACAGGTGATTGAGAGGGGCACACATACCATAAAATTATAGATGTGAAAAGAGTGACTAACGGGCGTGTTTTTCACCTCAGAGTACTGAGTTACATCTTAGACACCTTGAGCTTTGCTCTTGTTGTCTATTTGATGTCAATCAATCAGTCAAGCAAACAATCAATTAATCAAACAGGATTTTCAAAGCACTGCTTATCACATGTGAGGTTATCCAGGCATTGGGGTGGGTGTATTCTGCTGCATGGCATAGTCAGTCAAAAAGCCAGGACTTAAGGCCGTTTTTTTAAACACTTGCAGTCTGGGGAAGGTCCTGAGGTTGAGAAGGAGGCTTTTCCAGGTTTTGGTGGCCAGGTAGGAAGTGGAGCAGCCACCTATTTGGTTGTGGCGGGACCAAGGAGTGTGGGCAATGGCGGCGAATTGCAGCTGTCTGGCGGATTGGTGGAAGTTCAGCCTTGGGTCAAGGTAGGCTGGCCCCATGTTGTGAAGGGCTTTGTAGGCAAGGGTCAGCATTTTGAACTGACATCTCTTGTGTATGGGGAACCAGTGGAGGGATCTGAGGTGAGGGGTCATATGGGCTCACCTGGCTGCTGCGTTCTGGATGATTTGTAGTCTGTTTTGAAGCTGGATGGCGATCCCTACATAGAGGGTGTTGCTGTAGTTCAGGTGGCTGGTGATGAGGGCGTCGGTGATGGTGTGTCTGGTGCTGATGGTATCCACTTGAAGATTTTCCGGAGCAATGGCAAGGTGCGAAAGCAAGCTGAGGATACTGAGTTTATGTGGCTTTTCATGGTGAGCCTGCTGTCAAGAATGTGCAATTCTAGAGAGTTTTTTTTGTTAAAACAGAACAAAAATACTATATACTTTAAAAATCCAAATTAGAATTTAAAACTACCTCTAAAATCAATTACCCTGATTTGGTGTCTCGTTTTTTAGCATACTTCAAAACGAAAAAGTAATGTAATGTAATCAGGCAAAATTCTATGAGTGAAATACGTGGACCCTACCAATACAACGTTCCCTTAAGCTCTATAGTAAGACCCGCCCCCGTTATCTTTTTACTCTGTGTAACAATAATCCATGGAAAGTGGGCTTCTTGCTCTTTGTCTCTCTTTCTTTAGAAAATGTATGCACAAGAAGACTTGGTTTGCTTTATTTTTGTGGATCTAAGAACTGATTTTTATAGTCCTTTTTCCAGAAGTAATTTTCTCCTCTGCTGGTCAATCGGTTACTATGCTTACAGTTTTTGAGTAGTGTCCATCTTGGCGGAAAAAGTGCAAAACATATGACACTACTTTATGTACTGAACGCCCTTCTGACAGTTAACCATATATGCGTATCCTGTTTATCAAAAACATAATAAAGCAAGCCAAGTGACAGACAGAGAAAAAGCTTGGACGTCAAGCTGTCTGGTAAAGGAAATGTTTCAGGTTTTAGGAGGTTCGCCCAAACTCCCAACATGCTAATACAGAATAAGTGCAAAAGGAGTTTCACTGCTAACTCAAATCATGCTCGATCCCTCCCTGATCTCCCATGCATTATCAGAGAGCGCATGAAAGCGCGCCTGTCTATCCTCGTTAGCATCAATGGCTTCCATCTTCCATTACAGCCTAACCATCGAGAGGCTCCAAGGAACGTGCTTTCAGTTCAAGCAGTGTTTGCTATAGAGGTTCCTGGATGTCGAGGCACATAACTCTGAGCACTGCAATCAAGTACGAGACTAAAAGGCACCTGTGGCGGTCCTTAATCTCCTGGGAGCACAGTGGAATGGAGCAGGATCCAGAGGAATAGCCAGTGGTTGAGATTAGTTCAATCTTTCTACTGATCACTTTTTTGTTTTTTTCATTGAGCAGAACTAAGTATGATGTGTATTCCTTGACATCCATCCCATACTCACTGCCATATCACTCAGGCTGCACCTTGCTGGTGGGGCGATATAATGCCGAAACCCAACTGAGGTTGCTGTTTTTCCCGTTCAGAGGACCGGTGGCCTGGAAGTTTGGGCTGAAATATTCCTATTGAAGTAGAGCTGATTTTCCTGATGTTGGTCCCTGCCAGGGGTGGCACAGCCAGCAAAAAACAATATGTGGGCTCTATTGTGTCTCAAAGTAATGACAAGTAGTTGATTTAGTTGAAACATTTAACCCATCACGGTTCTTACTTCATGGAATGAACACCTCAGGGATTCACGTAATTCTCTATTCATCATTTGAGTGTGTGGTCACACAATGCATAATATTTACAAACATCATTTTTGCCAGCATTGATAAATAGTCCTTTGGGCAACAACTCCTCTTTTTAACTGCCTTTATTCTTTCTAATAATTACCTTGAAAGGTTCTGCATTAGGAGTAGGGGTGGGCGGAATTTGCGAAATCCACTTTCGCAAATGATCGCGAAAATGTTAAAAATTATCGCAAACACGCGGAAATATCGCGAAGATGCAGAAGTTTTTTTCCCGCATGTTTGCGAGATTTTCTGCATGGTTGCGGCTCGCCAATTTACCCATGTGGTTGCTCGCGGGCGCGGCCATCTTGTTTTCAGTTGTCTCGCGGTGCATGATCGCGAGAAGAAAGACGTGATCGCGCGACGCATGACGTCACTGCGGGCGCGAACTGTCGCGAGACAGCGCAAATGGCTAAAAACAATACAACATCTCATGGAGAACGCGACCGGATCAAGAAAACTTGTCGGCGAACGCAGGGATTCAGGTAAGGCGATCGCGCGCGCGCAAGAAAGTATTATTTTACAGCGCGAGCAAGAAACAAATTATCGCCAAGCTGCGGAATGCGGAAATTTTGACATTTTCGCGCTTTCCGCGGAACGCGAAAATGTCAAATTATCGCAATTTCCGCGAACGGAACAAAATTTTAGCCAAGGCCTAATTAGGAGCCCATACATGGGCATATCTGAAAAATTGCCAGCAAGAGAGCTTACAGGGCTTACGAATGCCCTCTGACTCAAAGGTGTTGGCTTCAATACTGTATTTCACAAGAGCCTATTCTCATTCCTCTATGATTCAGGCATCCATTGCACAGCTTCTTCATGGTTACCCCGCATCTATGAGCCCATTCTCTCTCTACCAAACAATCCTCGTTTCAGTCTGCTCTTAAATTCATTAAGGTTTGTGTCAGGGTTTATGCCTTAACCCGACATTGTTAGAGGGAAAAGAAAAAAACGCACGAAGATAACATCTTTTGACTATGGACAATACTGGCAAAGAAAAACATAGCCATACATTGAGTGAGTCCCGGTGCACCTACTGACCATGCCTGGAAAAGAGACTTGCTAGAATGGGTGGCCATGAAACTGGTACTCCGAGTTGACAACTTGATATATGACTTGATGGTGTGGGTGGAAATGATACAGGACATCCCGGCACCACCAAGAACCAGGCCACCATGAATGATGAAGGGAACCCAGAAAATTAGGGACAACAGTGAGAAAAGAAACTCGAACACCTGCATAACCCAATAGGTTACATATGGGTTGGGGATGCTGGGATGAGACAAAATAATCCACAACTGAGACAGGAGATAAGAATCATCAAAGTGATGTACACTGACAAGACAAGATAGAATGGGTGGAACCGGGGCTGGTCGGTACCTGTACTGAATGCTAAAATAAACTACAGGAAATTGACTGATTTGATCCGTTAATATAGCGTGGGATTGCATTTATGCAGTGTAAATGAGTGGTAGTCCAGGAATAATCTGATACTGCTGTTAAGAGAATCAATGTATATGTAACCAGGCTGCGACATGAATAACTGCATGTTCAAATTTTCTGGGGGTTTTCTTTTTCTTCCTCTTTATTAAAACTCAATAGGAGTAAAAGTTATTTTTTTTAAAAAGCCTATTTTATTTAACATATATGTGACTCCTTCATCTCACCTTATTCTTTATTTTGACTTGATATTTATGCCTTTTTGCTGATGACACACAAATGATCATTAATTTGGACTACTCCTTCAGCCGTATTAAAAAAAAAAAACTAAAAGCTATCTTTTTCCCCAAATGCAATATTGGATTAAAGTGAGTTTCCTTAAACGTAACATAGATAAGACATAATTCTTGTCCCTTATGTGCCAAATTTGGACTTTATTTTTGGCCAGACTGTATATTTTGCACAGTAGATCAACAAAGTTCTCTCACCCAGCTTATTCTACCTGAAGGCACTGCACAAATCTGTCTACTTTTCTTTCTTGCTTGTAGTAAATCTGTTATGCAAATCAACAAACTTTAACAAACAGGCTACGAGTAGTCCAGGGCCTTGTGTCTCGTCTGCTGGTGATAGCTCTACACTGGGCCCTGATATGTCCAAGAATCTTCTTTGAGTCTCTGCCTCACTCACCTTGCATTTTTGCTTTCTAGACAGTCTACTTTCAGACTAAGTTTAGGCCCTTCGGTCAATGATTGTCGTTTCACTTTTTAGCAGCAACATAGTGGAACTCACTAACTTTGCATCTTGCCCACCAGGAGAATCATTCTTTTTGCTGAAAGCTCTATAACTTGGTTATTTGAGGTCTTGATCAGTTGATTTCAGCAACTGCCCTATTTTTTCCTACGACTAATGCATACATAGTGCCTGGACATCCTTGGGGTAATAGTGTGCTCTAACTATCTATTTACATTACATAACATTAATGAGGCACCGAATCAAACGTAGGGATTTACACAAATTTCCAAAATTGTCTGTACTGTGAGCAACTCCTGGAGTTCCCTGAGTCCAATATTTATAAAAACCAAAATCTAATAAGAAACCTGTATACATCATCACCTCTGCTTAACATTCCTGCTCCCTCAGAGTTGTCATTTATTACCTTCACACCTATGGTACAGGAGGAATTGACAAGTCAAAATTTAAGATTTATATGTGGTGTCATGTCAACAATATGTATGAAGGTGTTTTTAGCTAGCACTCTTAAGAAACACTACAAAAGGAGAAATGTATCTCTTTCAAGTTAATCTATTGACTTTTCTTTGAAACAGGCGATTATCACACTCCCATGAACAAATTATTAACAGATACTTAGGTCCAGTTGAACCGCAGACTGAACTCTAACCAACTGCACCCCATCAAATTCATAGAGAAAGTGGTCACTAC
This sequence comes from Triturus cristatus, assembly GCF_964204655.1. Classification (NCBI taxonomy): domain Eukaryota; kingdom Metazoa; phylum Chordata; class Amphibia; order Caudata; family Salamandridae; genus Triturus; species Triturus cristatus. The sequence continues at coordinate 888,418,529 of NC_140583.1, forward strand.
AAAAAAATGTGGAAACAATTGCATATTGGATGAATAACTCTCCTTTAGTCCATTAGGAGTCACAGAAACTGCATTGGAGAACATCAGAGGGGACCGTCCCATCAACATCTTCATACGTCAACAAGCTGCAACAGCGAGCTACATTGACTGAAAAATACTTGCTGCAGTTTATCTATGCAGAGCTTCATAAATCTAAATCCGCTTCCTGTAACTTATTGATTTGTAGGCCAAGATTAAAATTACTAACTGTGTTTCCATGTGTAGTGGCAAATAATGGATCTGAGCCAGTTGTGGGTAAATATAGATTGATCTGATTAATCCATGCATAGAGCATATTTGTAATACATCCTTAACATCTCTGATTAGTTACCTCTTAATATGGTGACATAGAAGTTACAAGTATTGAAGTCATGGTAGACTTACTTTCGGAATGAAACCCTGTGGTAAAACTGGGACCCTAATTCTCTTAATATTTAACAATAAGGTTGTGGGGGGATACATGTGGAGAGACTGTTTAGCTCACTTATCAGTTACCTACTTAAACAGAGACATTAACATTGCTGTGTTCGCATTTTTACATTGACACAATTGCTGTTAAGCTAAATCATACCATTAAGGGGCCGATTACGATCCGGGTCGGAAAGCACTCCGACCGAGTCGGATCCGGAGTGTTTTCCGACCGGGCCGTACCCCTACAGTCCAACCGAGCGAGTACGATGCGCACGTACGCTGTCGGACTCGGTTCGGTCGGACTCCCATAGAAGTCAATGGGAGCCGGTCGTACAACGCGTACATGGGCTCCCATTGACTGAATGGGTACGTCTCGAACAAGTACGCCCCCTACAGTGGGTACTCATCGGTGCCACCCGCACCGTACATGCCTGTGTTGGGGAGACCCATAGGTCTCCCCCTGTGTCCGAGTTGTGGGGCTGCAGGTGTCAGGGGGTCCCCAAAGTCCGACTCTGGGAGCTTTTGTGAGCCGGACACTCCAGCTCGCACAGGCTGTCTGACGCATGCATCGTACTGACTCGGTTGTAAATCGCATCCATTGCACGCCACGGTTAGCTTCCGACCGGGACGTACGGAGCGGTTCGGACCCGGAAACGACTCGGTCGGTGAATTTCATGCAGCTCGCATCGTACTTGCTCGCTCGTACAGCTGTACGAGTCGTCCGGAAAACACGCGTACGGCTCGTAGTTTTTCCGTCCGAACCCGATTCTGTGCCCTTCTGGCCGAGATCGGAATCGGCCCCTTAGTGTAAGTGTACAAAGAAAAAAACACAATGTATTAGTTAGCCATCCTTGTTCCTTTGGCTGTCATCCTCCGAAAGAGGTATATCACAGATGCCTGAACTGCGTAAAGTTTGGGGCATCACTATGGTGGCGCCTCCCAATCTGTTCTCCCTTTTGACAAATGTCTTGAACGGATGCCATGTCTTGTCGAATTTATTAATTTGATTGTGAATTATAGCAGAGAGTTTCTCCACTCAAGTGCATATATAGTCCATACCTCCCCCTTACACATTTTGAGCATAGGAGAGCTCAGCCATTTCCACATGTGGGCTATGCTTAGGCAAGCAGCCAATGGAGGTGGGTAGAGATGTCTGTTGCCAATGGGGTGGGCTTGGGGTATGGGCTCTGATCACCAGAATATCTTAGTAGTATCACTAATGGCTCTTGTGGAAGAGTGATTTTTGTTATGGCACGTATAAGCACTAGTATGTCTTGCCAGAAAGCTTGGATGCAGGGGCATAGCCGCCACACTCCCTGCAGTCTTTCCAACTTAAGTCCAAACTTCTGAACATCTTATGTAGTCTTGTAGGGGTGAGGTACCATCATGTTAGCAGTTCGTAATCATTCTGTTTATGGTGCACGCACATGGAGGACTTTGCAGACCTCAGCCAAACGGTGTTCCACATTCTTTCTGGGATATCAAGTTTCTAGATTCCACTCCCATTTGGTCGTATGGAAGTGCTTGTGTAAGCCTAAAGTGATCTCTTCTGCCCAAACTTGCAGACCATAACATCCCGTATTTTAATGTCTAATGTCATGAAGCACACGCTATTCAAATAAATCAACAGTTTTCAACCAAAAAAATATAATAAACAGAAGAGATTTATTTTATTTTCTTCTATTGCTGGGTTTTCTTTTCTTCAAACGACCTTTCTTTAGCCAACACATGTTTCGTCATCTTTAGGAGGTATCCCTACAGCAAAATTGATGCCATGACGACTAGACTAAAGAAGCTTATAGAGCGATTGGATAGACACACTGAGCACCTAGATGGTGCTGAACACTGGATCTCTAACCTCAAGGATGATAGTATGAATCCTGCATCCAAGCTACAGATGGCTAAAACACTGGTGGCGATTACCGATAAGAAGGCGCTCTTGCATCAAAATGATTAGGGTCTTAGGTTTAGCTGAGACGACCCACATGACAAAACTGGAGATCTTTGTGGAAACCATGCTACTCTAACTATTCGGGTACAATAACTTCACTTCATATTTTTTTTTTTTTTTTTTTTTTGTTTTTAAAAGTTTTTATTGAACAATAATTCGATTACAAGCACGGGCCTACAACCACCAGGGCCGGCCGCTAAGTACAGAATAAAATATACATTTATCAAAGCTGCAGTCGGTTCCCGGGGCTCGGCCCCGTATTGACTCCGGATAGTTCTAAAGGAACAGGAGACTTAAGTCCAACAAACACAAAAAACTAAAAGAAAAACAAAAGGCGAGGCATAAAGACAAACAGTGCAGGTCAAGCTTCCTCCGGGGAACTCCAGTTCAGACCATTAAGCAGCACGCGAAAGGAAGGAGTACCGGGAGGCTGGGGACGGGGGGGGGGGGCCAAGGGAAATGAACGTCCATATGTAGTCATTCCAAAAGGTGCCCGGAACCGTCAAGGGTCAGGGGGACATGGCGATATCGGTGTCCACCAGGGGGGGCGTACAGATACCCCCGCGATATGCATTCCATTGCCCCCAGATTCTGCACTTCATATTTGTTGATGAGCATGCACATCTTCCACTTACACCTCAGTCTATACCTGGAGCATGGCCATGGCCTCTAACTGCCTGACTACTTAACTATCGCAATAGAGACACAACACTGAGACTGGCCAGGAAACAAGGCCCACAAAACTTCACATTAAAGAAGGTGGCAAGCTAAAATGCTTTACTGACCACAAGACAGCCATGAATTTCACTAAACATCCGAATCTGAAAGATCTATGGGGGACTCCCCAACGCAATCACAGGGCTATAGACTGGCTGGAGAGGCTAGTGATGTCAAATAGCTACTTTTTGCCTATTTGTATAAGACCTATTGACTTTGTAGCGTGCACTGTGTGTGCTCAGGCCTGTTAGCTCACTGGTCTCACTACAGGGTTAACTTGATGATGCTGCATTGAAAGTAATGCCCCCCATCCCCACACTGTTGCATAGCAAAAGGCTAGCCCCTTGTGCAATACTCTAGTTGGGTTTGTTTTTCTCATGGCTTTTAAATTGTGGGGACTTTCTCTGAGTGGTTGAGGGGTATGTGTGGGAGAGGCACTGTGGCAATTTTAGCACGGTGTTGTAATGATGGTTGGTGGGAAGGATAGCGAGTCTGGTTATTGCATGTTTCCTGTAATGACTTTCAGACTCCTCACAGTACTATATTCAGACATCATAAGTTTGTAGCAAACGTCCTTAATAGCTGTAAGTACCATGCTACCATGTCTCCCTTGGGATTAGCTCCACATTCCGCCCACTACCTGGAATATATATGACAACTACAGTGACTCATAACATGGAATATTAGAGGGCCGAATAACCCTCAGAAGCTTAGACTGATTCAGGCGTACTTGAACAGACATGATGTGTCCATAGCTCTGTTGCAAAAAACACACTTACATGACACTAATCCCGGCAGATTTATGAGGAAATAGGGTGACTATTGCTTTTTGACATATTATAGTTCTTTTTTATGTGGGGTGGCAATCGTGATCAACAAATGATTATAAACATACATTTGAGTATAGTGACCTGGAGGGGAGATATATTATAGTACCTTGGGCACTGCCCCATTCTGTATTGTCCTAACACTGACGACCTGGATATTTTTTAGAACTACTGCACTCTGCAGACAACACGCAGGGAGCCTACTTATATGGGGAGAAACTTAAATTTTGTTCCAGACGAGCTACTATTCAGATCTAGACACGTAAAGTTCCCTTCCAAGCCTATGCCTGAGGCTTTAGGATACAAAGTGGAGCTCCTGGACTTGCATGACACATGGAGAGCTAAATAAGAACATGAGCTTGAGTATTCTTATGATTCCACTGACCATGACTCGTACTCCAGAATAGTCTTCTGGTGGTGCTCCTCTGGAGTCCCGTAGTGGATAACCAGGCAGAGCAGAACTACCCCCCAAGGACCCATCAGACCACTTCCCAGTGCTGTTACCCTTTGCTTTGAATGAAGGCATTTCATGAACGTGACTGTGGAGGCTACCGTCTAGTGCATTACGAGACAGCTTTTGAAGCGGAACTGTCCAGCGCAATCCAGGAGTATTTCTGATTAAACACTGGGTTGGCGAGCTTGCATGCTACAGTGTGGGAAGCTTCTAAACCAGTGATACAGGATGTATGTATTTCTAAGCAGGCAGGTGTCCTAGAAGCGATTCACACAGAACTCCACATGCTGTAAGACAAACTCAAAAACCTGGGTGTTAGGGTGGTATTGAACCCTGATGTGGACCTACATAGAGACCTACATTCCACGTTACTGACGAATAGGGAAATAGTGGACAGAGAGGCAAATATCATACGGGGCAGGCCCTGACTCACCAATAAGGCCCAGTAGAACTTTGGCATAGCTATTGAGAACGAGCAGGGTAAACAATAATATTCCCAGTATCAGAGATGGAAGTGGGGTGCGCAGATTGGCAATGGCTGAAATTGCCTCAATTTTTACTCAATACTTCTCTTACCTATATACCTCTTAGATGCACTGTACAGAAATAGGGTCACCGAACAATAGCATGGCTAGAACCTTAAGACAGGCTGCCGCTCAATGAACCTATATCCTTGGAGGATGTGTTTGCAGCTATTAAAGGTTTAGCTAATGGTAGAGCACCTGGCTCCTATGGCTTCATGGCGAATTCTACAAGACATCGGTGAGACCCTCTCTCCGTGCCTACTTAAGGTATATGATGAGGCTATACCAAATTATTACTTTTCGCCTTTACTGAAAAAAGCTATAATTATTACTCTACTAAAACCTAATAAACACCCACAGTCTAGCAAGTCTTATTGCCCTCTTTTCCTCTTAATTTTTTTATTTAGATAGTATAATATTCGCCAAAATTATCACCAGGCGCCTAACAAGAGTAGTTAAGTGCCTGGTTCTTCTGATCAGAGGGGTTTATGCCAGCTAAATCCATTGCACATAATCTCCGTTTAATAACGGCCCTAATGCATCAGGTTAGACCTTTCTGCCGCAGGAGTATTTTTGGGTGCCACAAAGGCTTTTGACTTGGTTGAGTGGCCCTTTTTACATATTGTCCGGAGAAGACTGGGCTTAGGTAGGATTCTATTGAGCATGATCTCCCTACTATATACATACCTTGCAACTAGAATTCTGATTAATGGCACACTTTGAGCAACATTATCACTTACAAGAGGAACGCAACAGGGCTCACACTGTCACCACTACTATTTGCTATTGCTATGTAGCCTTTTGCATGTAAGTTGAAGCTACACCAAGCGCACAGAGGGGATACCTTTCACACACAGATGGTTATTAATATCGATGTATGGAGACGACATCCTGCTATTCACAAAGTGTCCAGGGGAAAACCTCACACCTGTGCTTTGCGAGGTTACTAAGTGCGATGGGTACTCTGGCATAATGATCAACTGGGGTAAATCAGAGATATATCCATAGCACCCTGTCGCTATGGAATTTCCGCTTGTCTGGAGGGAGGAATTTATACTATACTTGGACAGTCGAGTAATATGGGCCATAGGTCAACCTAGATTGTAGTGGGAGAGAATGATACTACCCCTAGCTAACAGATTTTCAGTCCCAGACCTGGAACTATAGAACCATCTGCCTAGGTCTTTTATCCATTATACTGGCACCTCCCTTAATTACGTATGTCACATATTGAATTTGAAACAGAAGCTATTGCTCCAGATGTGCTTAGTACCTGTCTTTTTACAAAACACCTGAACCTGAGGGTTACAGTGAATGCGGTGGTCACCATTAACACTGCTGTATAAACTGCGACTGGCTAATCGTGTATCAGAAAAGCTAATGTTTTTGCATAAAAATAAATAAAAACACTTTGAAATAAAAAAAACAATCCTTGGCATGGGCTATGCAGGATAGCGGGTTACCAGGTACTATAGTCCTCCAGAATTTCCTAACTGAATACTCCTGCCATGCCTAGAATGGCCTATAAAGGCGGAGGCAGTGATGAAATCCCTACCTACTAAACATACTATATCTGAGATGGGACACCTATTTCTGGAGAAACTGTTCACAATGACACACCAGTTTAGGGACAAAGGCCCAATAAATACTCTAGATAGAATTTTATATGACAGGTTACAGCAAGCTATGAGAAATTACAATTTACAGTTTCCACAAGAACTTGCGGAATGTGTACCTCTTACCGAGTTGTTTATGGTGACATACGACAGAGCCTAGTTTTCACACACATATCACCTAACACTGAATGAACGCCCGATGAACATCATTTCAGCTATGGATTTATTGGAGAACGACCTGGGTAATTTATGGGACATTCCAAAGTGGCATATTGTTGTGCACAGCTGGAGATAATCCCTGTGATTTAAAAATATAAACTAATACATTTTACATTTTTACATAGACTGTACCCCTGCTAAACTGCACAAACTTGACAACACCAGATCACACATGTCTTTTTGGAGAGCAGTGCTAGCTGAGCTATCACACATCGTTGATTATGAGATCCCAAACACACTAGATATATTAGTCATCATGGGCTATCAAGAAAAACTGCAGAAATCAAAGGAGCATCTTACAGCGTTATTATTATTGCTGGCCAAGAGGGAGATAGCCTTAAGGTGGATGAAGATACCACGGCCTACGCAAAATGGCCTGCTTAGAAGTGCCACTACTTGCAACGCTAGATATGAATTTTTCATGCATCCACTTCACTCTAGACCCAAAGACATCTGGGGCCCATTAAGGGCGTATTTAGCTCAAGCACAAAATAATTACTTGAGTACTTATGACACCCTTTCTCCTGAGCAGGAATGAAGTTTCTGGTATGCCAACCAGAACTGTTAGGTGTAGATATATATATAAACAACAGTTGGTGGACAGAATGCAGAACAATGTCATACATTCACCCCAGTACAGAGATCTGGGCCTAAATCCATCGTTTTTTTGCTCACCATGCCATTCCAGTTTGAACCGAACCATATGCAAATCAGTCTTGACCCTGTGCCTCATGGGAACAGTCCAGCCCGAATTGCCAAGCCAGGTCCTCCCTGGACTGGAAACAAGCATCCTAGGACCGGATTCGGGGTTTCACCCTGCTTCAGCCAAGATAGCTTGATTCAAGTGGCATGGAGAGCACAGGAACCAGATCTGGGCATACCCGTCCCACTCGGGGTGACAAATGCAAAATCAACAGTTGATGGACAGAATGCAGAACAATGTCATACATTCACCCCAGTAAAGAGATCTGTGCCTAAATCCATCGTTTTTTTGCTCACCTTGCCATTCCAGTTTGAACCCATCCATATGCAAATCAGTCTCGACCCTGTGCCTCATGGGAACAGTCCAGCCCGAACTGCCAAGCCAGGTCCTCCCTGGACTGGAAACAAGAATCCTAGGACCGGTTTCGGGGTTTCACGCCTCTTCAGCCAGGATAGCTTGATTCCAGTGGCATGGAGAGCACGGGACCCACGTCTGGGCATACACGTCCCACTCGAGGTGACAAATGCAAAAACAACAGTTGATGGACAGAATGCAGAACAATGTCATACATTCACCCCAGTACAGAGATCTGGGCCTAAATCCATCGTTTCTTTGCTCATCATGCCATTCCAGTTTGAACCCATCCATATGCAAATCAGTCTTGACCCTGTGCCTCATGGGAACAGTCCAGCCCAAACTGTCACGCCACGTCCTCCCTGGACTGGAAACAAGCATGCTAGGACCGGTTTCACCCCTCTTCGGCCAGGATAGCCTGATTCCAGTGGCATGGAGAGCACGAAACCCACGTTTGGGCATACTCGTCCCACTCAGGGTGACAAATGCAAAAACAACAGTTGATGGACAGAATGCAGAACAATGTCATACATTCACCCCAGTACAGCGATCTGGGCCTAAATCCATCGTTTTTTTGCTCATCATGGCTTTTCAGTTTGAACCCAGCCATATGCAAATCAGTCTTGACCCTGTGCCTCATGGGAACAGTCCAGCCCGAACTGATAAGCCAGGTCCTCCCTGGACTGGAAACAAGCATCCTAGGACCGTATATACAGGATGTTCATTACGGTTCACCCAATACAATGGTTACCATGGATGTGATGACCGGTAAGGATATATTGTGACATGCTCTAATGATGTTTTTTATATAGTGATTGAGTCAAATTTGTGTATCGTATGTTTGTTTTTTCTTACAAGATAATGAACAAATAAAAAAGAGGATATCTGGAATTCTGGATCAAGGACATTAATCCACTAGAAAAGTAGCCAGGATCGCTGAGTTCCATACCATGATCTATGTCTTGGCCACTTTCAAGAAAATCATACTCTCCCTTATCGAAGTGTTGGAGACGGCTGAGCCCTGTGGTACACATGCTTAGATGAACATGGTTGATGCTTGCTGTCCCCATCTGTTTCTTTCATTCTGAAAGGGACAGTTTCAAATACTTTCCTGTCCCAGCTGTCCCTGTTGCACCTTTAGCTGTGATGGTCTACCATGTTGAAGGTGGGACCAACACCGGCTGCACATTATAACTAGTCGGCTGCTCCTAATTTTGTGGACTGTGGTATCTTTATCATGATTATAATAACAGATACAACTAGAATCTCTACTAACATGCATTAACTAAGTCAAAATGCCAGGCAATGTGACAATGAATGCGAAAAGAGGCATGCAGGAGTTATGTTTCCATTTAATAGTACGTTAAAGGCACACCTATTAGCATTTCTAATGCTTTGTAATGGTGGTGGTGATAGCAGGAAAGTGGCATTAGCAGTGGTGGTGTTGGTGGTATTGTTGGTGTGATATTGATTGTGATGTGATATTAGTGGTGTCACTGGAACTGGTTTTGGGACTGTTCGATGGCATTGGTGATATGGTCTTAGTGGTGTGATAATAGTGGTTGTAGTATCAGTGGTGGAGGTATTGTTGCCATCATTGGTGATGTGGTATTTGTGGTAGGGGCATTGGTGGAGGTGATGGTAGTGCTGGTGCATGGGCGATCCTTTTCCTCACCTCATATAGAGATTTACAGCAGACAACTGTATCTTTCACCTTTATCATACATTGCCTGCCTTGGGCTCAGAAGCTCTTGCTTACCACTGGACGTGAATACAGGTGTCCCATATTTGGTAGGTGAGAAATGGAACATTTCACTTGCATAATAATTGCTCATTAAAACACTACTGCAATCATAAGCTAAAGGTATACAAATCGAAAACTTAGACAATGACAGATTCAACATAAATTCAAAAAAAGGCGACGTGTTCAGACATTAAATTCCTTTCCTTCAATAATACATTTCTTTTCTCATCACCATAGCAACTATGTTTTGTCCAATCAGATTGAAAAAGCAACTATCACTGTTGCAAATACGGGTGCATGTCAGATCTATGTCTTTTCTGGATTTAACGATGGATAACTAGGAGAATAATACGATCCAAAGATGCAAATGAATTACGCTTTACTTGCTGATCAACTGTTCAATCAGAGATGCTTGGCCCTTATTTGAGGGTATTATGCATGTACTGTAGATGCCAATGTGATGCTGAATGTGTTCACATATTTTATTAAAGCAGTAATTATTTTGCCATCTATAAAAACACAAAGCTGGAAAACTAGAGTGACTTGATAGAAAAAAAACTCTGGACAAAGCAAGAGAATCATGTGCATAATATAGTAATAATGTCTTGGTAAGCAATCATATGCATAATATGAAGGTAAAGAATTATGATCAGCAATACGTTAAATAAAAGAGAATTAGATATGCTTTAACATCACATTGCGTTTTCTTGCATTGTTTTACAGTTGTCTTTACTAATTTAGTATATATTCTGACACAATTCAACAGTGTTGCTCAGTTATTCCTCCATCACTGCAACCAAAAATCCAAAATGTGATTAGTGGCATCTACATCATGAGTGATGTTTTGTGGAGTACGCCTAGGTCTTCTTTCTGTTTTTTTATATTATGTAGTGAAGGTCACCTCAGTGTTATGATTCGACCACTCTTTCCATTGTAAATATTTTTTTTTGATTTGCCTATAATTTTTGGCCTTGTGGACAGATTTGACCCAAATTTGGCAGTCGCTTGTCGTAATTATCTAAGTTCTGACACGACGATTTGCGTGCAAATTGCTGCAGGGGAAAGGAAGTTATGCCGTTTCTATTTTATCACCCACATGAAAATTTGCTCCAGCTACAACCCGCAGCATTTAACAGGTTTGCACCAAACTTGGCACAAACCTAAAATTTTACTCAGAAAGTGTGCTTTTATTGGCATGGATTAAATCCATTCAGTAGTCTTTGAGATATTAGAATTTATTTTAAAAAGTGCTGGACGGAATCTAAAGGGGTTAATACTGTCATATATCTCAGTAGTTTGTGATCTCCAAATCCTCCACAGTGCCAAGGATTCATAAAATAAAGGAGTTCCATTAGATGAGGGAGCCTTTTTGCCTGTTGCCCATTTCCATTCTGTGGTCCCAGGACAGCTCTTATTGGCTCCCCCAAGAGAAAGTCTGCCCTTGAGACAACCCCCACTGTGCACAGCCAAAAGCTGTGCGCAGCAGGGGCTGGTTATCCACATCAGGTTTGGTGCAGGACCTGGCTGGAGGACTTTCTCTGCGGTCATGCTCTGATGTGTATGTCATAGGTGGGGGCAATGCCCGTGGCTGGTGCATGGCTGAGTTGGCTACCTGTAGCTGAGGTTGGCTACCTTTGGCAGGTTGGTTGCAGGGCCTGGACAGAAGCCAGTTCTTGCGAGCAACACCTGTGGCACACGGCCGAAAGTGAGGGATTGCTGCACACAACATATTTGGCTGCATTACTTACTGAAAAAAAAACCAGAAAGTGAGTAATGATTCTGGATCAAAAACGACAAACCAAAGTAATTTACCAGTTATTGCCCATGGTGCAATCCATAACTCACACCACCTCTTGCACTTAATATGACCTCATTGATCACATCACAACTGACATCAGTACACCTAACAAAGAACGTTATAGAGCATACAAACTAAAAAATAGAAACTGATTGGGTTGGGGGTGGAGCCTGGCTGCAGCTCAGGCCATGATGGTAACTTCTGCAGTGCACAGATGAAGGTTTCACACCAGGGTTGGGCCCAGGTGTCTGACCGCAGTGGACTGGGCAGAGGGCTTAAACACAGGCAATGTCCTGTGCCCAAAACTCGCTGTGTGATGGTTGGCCTCTGCACCGGCTTGGGCGGAGGGCCTGGCTGTGCACAGCAGGCATTTGAGATTATCTTTTTTAAAAACATGAAATTCACAGAAAAACAAAACAGTTAAAAACTGAGGTTTGAACGTGGGTCAAACATGCAACCCCCTAAAATCAGCTGGTTATGCTTATTAATGCACATAAATCACGCCATAACACGCACCGCCTTTCTTTACCAAAACACAATTTGCCAACAGCAAAAGCAAATAAAAGGACTATCAAAGATCTACATAGCAGACGACGCGAGTTATGGCCTATAGTGCTGTGTCAGTTGCCAACTATGAATTGATAAAAATAAAAATAAATAAGAAATAAGAAAATGATAAGTGTAATAGGAATGTTCCAGGCTCTTTATTTAATCGAGAATTCTTTTAGATTCAATGTGAGAGGATTGCCTTTTCTTGGAGACAAAAGTGTTTATGAAATCTCTGGCCGAAGCCTTCAACGCATCCATACAGTATGAAAAGGGTTACCCTCTGTCTGATTTAAAAGAAAAAATTCCTGGGAATAAGGTAGTGAAAAGGAAGTGAAAGTATCATCCAATATGAGGGAATTGTTAAGTCTCCATCTGTGATGTGAGGTAGGCTTGGGCAAAATGTCCAAACACATGGAAACTGGTGCATGGGTAGAGGTTAGGATAGAATCAATTTCAAAAGAACGTAAAGATTAAGTAAAATGATGTGAAATAAAAAAATAATCAATGTAGGATTGTGTATGATGTACTGGTGAGAAATATGTCTAGTAAAAATGTAAAGTTGGATTACACAATCGCCACGCGTCCGTTAGGCAATGATTATGTACTGCATGTGTAAATGCTTTTTGAGGTTTATTCGGAATATACGAAGACAATGAGCGCCTGTCAAGGAATGGGTCAAATTATAATCCCCTGCAAGAACCAAATTATCATCAGGATATTGCATGAGCTTCTGGGAAATCAAAGACCAACATTGACTATCTGGAGCATTAGGGCCATAAACATAAAAAAACAAATAGGAATTTTATCAACTATAATTGAAGCAACAACCATCTTCCATCATCATCCTTTTCTTGAGATATCAACTGAACATTTAGAGATTTATTACATAAAATGAGATCTCCTTGCTTTCTCCTTGTACCTGGAGAGAAACCCACCGCTTACGTAACTTCAGGGATTCAGTTCCAGAAAGGTTAGATTCTTGCAAAAAAGTTACCTGAGCATTAAGCTTAGACAAATGTGTTAAGATCCGCTGTCTTTTGATTGGAGAATTCAAGCCTCTGACATTCCATGAAATCATTGTCAAAACCATTGAAGTTCAATGAAAAGAAAAATATAGTCAGACATGAAACCAGACCAAAGAAAAGGTAACCATATGTAAGAAAGAGAATGTCTGAACATGAGAAAGAAAAAGAGAAATGAGAAAACTAAGGCAAGAGGAAAAAAACACAAAGGTAGAAAAAAAGAAAATAAGAAAAGAGACAAAGAAAAGGAGAGACAAGGAATAAAGCTGGTACAGAAACATAGAAAAGGAACCAAATAACAATGAAAAAGAAAACATACCTAACAATAATTTGATGGAGGAGGAGGGGGGAGACCACATGACAAGACAGCACGCCTAAACTGGAGGGGGGAGAGAATGCGCAGGAGCAGCAGTAGGCTATGTAGCAGGACACGAGAAATCGACCACAACAGGGAAACAATACCTGCAAAAAATCATAAACACAACTAATAGTGCGATTCAATAAAAGAATATTACTTGGAGACTACATTAGCACATCAACCAAATACAGGGAAAAGAAAAAATATTAAGAACACGAAGAAGAGGTGTGAACTCATTAATATTTAAAACAGAACATACAAATTCATTGTAAACATATTAACTAAATGAACTGGTTGACGTAGTAACTTCCATAGTCTCTGCTTTGCAGGTGTCAAGAAAGGTCCTCAAACAAGATGGATCCTAAAATGCTGTTGTCTTATTCTTATATGTGATCTTGAAGAGACAGGGATGGTACAGTCCAAACCGTGCTCTAATAGAACGGAGTTCAGGTCTCATGCTCAGAAAATCTTTTCGATGATCAGCTGTTCCTTTAGCGTAGTCTTGGGAGAAATAGATGTTGTGACCAGACCAAGAAATGCATTTAAGTTGTTTCACAGCCGAGATAACCTGCCTTAATTCTGTGAATTCTACAAAGTAAAGGATGGCACCTCAAGATTCTTTAGAAGCCATAGAGACTGTGGAAAGATGACCTAATCTACATGCTCACTGAATATTAAGTGCAGGCCCCTCAGGTGAATTCAGATGCTGAGGCAAAAAAGTTTTGAAAAAGGAGATAGGATTCAACCCTTCCACTCCTTCAGGGAGACCATAAATTCTTAGATTATTCCGCCTGTTTTGATTTTGGAGATCTTTAACCAGTTTATGGAAGGAAATTACCTCAGTTTGAAAGTTAGACACTGTAGTGAAGGTTGCATTCAAATTGGTTATTTGCTATTCAGCATTAGAAAAGCGCTCTTCCATGAGTGACCATCAGTCACTAAGAGTCTGTAACCTAGTGTTAGTCTCTTCCATAAACGGGCGTAAAGCCCTAATTTCATCTAACAAAACGTCCAGAGAGACAAAAGGCATCGCATTTGAAGGGGATGAAGGATCTTTTTTCAGTCTTTTGGAAGTCACTTTACCAGCAGTTGGATGCCCAGACATGCTTGCCATGTTAAAAGAAGAGGCACAAACTTTCTGTGAGAAATTCTCATCCATTGCACCATGAGATAAAAGTGCAGGTAAATGCGTAAAGGATTTGCCTGAAGAGAGCTCGAGACATCTTTTAATTTGACACAATTTGCCCATAACGCTGCTGAAAAAAACCCAGAACAATACAATAGCGCAGAAAAGATAGCACAAGCAAGCCTCAGTATTGTGTTGCACCTAAAAATGATTAGCACAGGAGCAGAAATTGTCCAGGCCCCAAGAACGTTACTCCTCAGCACTGACGAAGACTAGCAAAATTAAAAACTGAACACATTGATTCATACTGGGCAAGCCCAAAGCATTTTAAAGCTAGCCCTTCCTAACTGAGACATTACTGCTCACTGCACAATTCATAGCCTTTTTATGGCAACATTTTTGCTATTATATAACTTGAAAGTAAAAATTCCACATTTTAGTTTTTTTCTTAACATGCTGGGCACAATGCATTGCCAGACCTGCAATCCTCCAACAAAATATCACTGTGTAATGGGATGGGACTCAGAGGGGACAGAGCCTGGGGAAGGGGCGGGACCTTGAGCTCATTGCCTCCACAGCCATGAAAGTGCTTTGCAGGAGGGATAGCCAATTAGAGGGGCAGTGCTTTGTGTAGGCCATTGACCGTGACCTCTATAACCTCCCCCCCAAAAAAGCATCAAACAAAGCTTCTAAAAATGCCGCAGATGTACCAGGGAGATTGCAAAACCCCTGTGGACATCAATTGCATTCAACCTCCAGACCATATCAGTTGGAAATGCTCTTTGCAGGGGTTGCCAACTCATATTGTCTGCCACCATGTGATATCAGCTCCTCACAGGCTGACCGTGTGAAAGGAGCTGATATCACTATGGTGCCTTGTGATTTGACAGGTCTGCATAGCATTTCCATAGTCATCCGTTCATTGGTGATACATCGCTTTCCCAGCAGAATTTCAAACAAAGCCATTTAAATTTTTTTTTTTTTAAAAGGACCAATTCAAACCCTCCTTTATATTGTACGCATTTACAAAAGCTATAGGTCTTATTTAAAGTTTCGTAGACAGGGTACTCCATGAAAATGTGGTGGCTGTCCCATCTGCCATATTTAGAGTGTCAAGAGTATAATGTACCTGTAATTGATGTATGTGACTTGATGGAAAAAAATTAACTGAGAAAACCACATTGGACGGAACTAAATTATGGAAAAAACCAATTTTAGGAAAAGAACATTTTAAGGAAATGAAAATAAATTGAATATGAAAGGAAACATTTTAAAATAAAGGAAAAATCCAAAATGACATTTGGGTGGAGTTTAGGACTAGTGAGGGTTTTTTGGGTTCAGGGATGGGTAATGTTTAGGGGTGATGAGGGACTTTTGGGAGCCAGGAATTGGTAGAGTTCAGGCACAGAAAGGGTATTTTAGGGTTCAGAGATGGGTGGACTTTAAAGGGTGGTGTGGTGTTTATAGGGTTCACGGATTTGTGTAGGGTTAGTGACGGTTTTTTAGGGTTCATGGATAGGTGGAGTTTAGGGCTAGTGAGTATTTTAAGGTTCAGTGATGGGTAGAGGTTAGGGGTGGGAAGAAGTTTTTAGAGTTCAGAACTTTGTGTAGTTGAGGATGGTGACTTTGTTTTTAGGGTTCAGGAGTGGGTGGAGTTTGGGGGTGGTAAGAGGTTTTAAGGAGTCAGCGAACAGTGAGGTTCAGGCTTAGAAAGGGTTTTTATGATTAAGTAATGGGTGGAGTTTAGAGGTAGTGAGGGATTTTAGTGTTCAGGGATAGATGGAGTGTAGGGGAAGAACGTGATTTTAGGGATCAGGGATGGGTGTAGTTAAGGAGTCAAAGATGGGATTACTTTAGGTGTAGTGAAGGTTTTTTAGGTTTCTGTGATGGGTGTAGTTTAGGGGTAGAGAGAGCTTTCAGGGTTCTGGTATGAGTGTAGTATTGGTCTGGTGGGAGTGTTTAAAGAGCAGGGATGGATGATGTTTTTGTCGTGATGAGGTATCATTGAATTAAAAACATCCAAAACAATTATTTGTAAAAGATATAGGGCCATATCTATGAAGCAGTTTCGCGATCGCAAACACTGCGAATAAAAAAAACGGTGTTTTCGATCGCAAAACACAGCTTCCCTATGTAAGAGACACATTTTGCAAGCAAAATTGCTACTCGCTAAATCTGCGATTAGCAATTTTGCGATTCCCACACATTAGCGCTTTTTTTGCGAATTCACAAAATGTGACTCAACATTTGCGAAAATCGCAATTGTTGACCTCGCATTTAGTGAATTCACAAAACGTAATGTAAGAAAATATCACTATTAGCGATTTGATGAAATTCGCAATTTAGAGATTCGCAATTACCACCAAGTATGAGCAGGTGGTAACCAGGTGCAAACTATTTAAGGCCGCCCACAATGCAACAGATGTCTTCCACAATGGCTGGGCTGTACGTGATAGCCAGGAGGCTGCGACTCAGAGCTGCTGCACAGAGAAGGAGACGCCAGGAAAGGATCTTTAGAGCGCACATAATCCTGTTCCAGCGGACTGAGGAGGAGATCGATACAAACTACAGGCTGGATGAGGAGAGCATCCTGGATTTAATTGATGAGCTCAAACCTTTTCTTGAACACCCCACACGCAGAACACATACCATCCCCACCCACATCCAGGTCCTGTGCTCACTGCACCTCTTGGCATCAGGTAGCTTCCAGGGGGTGATAGCCTCAGCAGGAGGGGTCTCCCAGAGTGTATTGTCGCGCTTTATCCACGCGTTCCTTGATGCCATGGTACAGAGGCTGCCCCACCACATATACTTCCCCAGCACACCACAGGCACTAGACCAGACGAAGCAGGACTTCTACCAAATTGCCCAGTTTCCCCACGTCATGGGATGCATAGATGGGACACATGTCGCCATATCCCCCCCTCCCAGGACGAGTATGTGTTCAGGAATTGGAAATCATACCATTCCCTGAACATACAGGTGATGTGTAATGCCAAACATATTATCACCGACATTGTTGCTAAATACCCAGGCAGCACGCATGACGCATTCATCTTCCGCCACAGTGGGATACACCACCGACTCACAAATGGGGAGTTTGGTGAGGGATACCTACTAGGTAATTGCATGTGTACAAAGTACAGACTAGTAAAGGACAGCATTGCCAGTACAGTGTTTAACCATATTTCTCCCACCCCACAGGTGACAGTGCGTATGCGGTCCGGGAATTCATACTGACTACGTACCTGAATCCTGCCAACGCTGCTGAGCGGAGGTACAACAGTGCCCACATAGCAACCAGAGGTACCATCGAACGGTCCTTCGGGATTCTCAAGAGCAGATTCAGATGCCTACATAAGAGTGGAGGGGCACTCCAATACAGCCCCCAGACCTGCTGCAAGATAGTGGTAGCATGTGACATGCTGCATAACATCGCCACCAGGAAAGGCACACCAGTGGAGCTCAGTGAATCTGATTCATCAGATGAGGAGGGCCCAGCGCAAGGACGCATGCCAGCTGGTGCAATTGGTGCAGCTGCTGGGCGCCAGAGGCGTGAAGAGGTCACACAGAACTATTTCTAGGTAAGAAAATATGACACAATGCAATATATCAATTAGGAGACTATGTTTTATTTCCTTAAATGCAGGATTAATATCGTCACACAGCCTGTGTAACACACAGTGTTATGTCCATCTGTCAGCACATGTTCAGATCACAGTGCGAAATAACAATCTGGCCCAAGTGTCCGTGTGCACTGGGTTGATTCACCCATCTCCTTGTTCAAGTCTGTGCACCTCAACTGTGGAGCTGTCGGCCCGTGGCCCCTGGCTGTGGGTGCACAGTGCCCTCCTCACCCGTCCCAGAAGCCCCTCTGTGACGCACACTACGACGCCTATCCGGGGGTGGTGGGGATGTAATGCTGCTCCTTGTAGATTGTGCGTCCTCGTCTGTTGGAGTGAGGACTCCTGGGCCAGTCGTGCGAGCTGCCCGCAGCTCATCCACAGCACATGTCACCTGTACGAGGACCCTTGCCACGTCCTGGCTGTTGTGTGCCACCTCACGCTGCATACTGATGCTGCGCCATGACAACACATTGGTTGCTGAGGTGAGGCGGTTGACCGCCCTGGTGTAGAGGTATAGGCGCTGCATCTCCCTGCGCCTAGCAGCACGATCCGCCCTTAGTTCAGCGCAGAGTGCCTCCAGGGCACCCATCATGCCCATGAAGCCAGCCCTGATTTGTCTCTGAACTGCCCTGATATTTCTCGCCAGGACCTCCAACATTTGCCCCTCCAGCCCTCTGAAGATTGTGTCCTCTCCTGTGTCTGCTGAACTGGTGGATGCACGTGCCCCTGCGCCTGGATGGAATTGGCGGGATTGCATCTGCACGTGCTCGAGCACGGTGTCGTGGCTCTGACGGTCCAGGGACTGGTTGGACATCACCATCAGTGTCCTGGGCTTCATCCTCCAGTGGGGGCAATGGTGGCACTGCATGCCTCCTGCTGTGTGTCTGATGGATTACTGGGCTGCCCTCCTCCTCCATTCCCTCCTCCTCCTCTAGCCCTGCCTCGCCTCCACTGGCAGTTCCCTGTGTTTCAGATGGTGCTGTGGACGTAAATGCACACAGTAATTTTCTGTCCTGATTTGCATCTGACATGCGTTAAAATTCACTGTTTGTAGTTGCATGGGTCCTGTCTATCTGTATTTTACCTTTCATGTTGCGCACATACTGTTTGGGACTGGTGGGTGTCAATGCTCCACTGTTATGTGCATGTGACTACATCTCCCATAATGCATTGATGTGTGTGCTTGTGTACCTGCACTGTACTTTTTGTTCTGTTGTGCCCCTGGGTCCCTCCTGGGGGTGTGGGGGTAGTAGGGGGTATCAGGGGTGTGATGGCATGCTTCTTACCTTGTCTTGGGTCTGGGGGGTCGGAGCTGTCCAGGTCGGCGACGCCCATTACGCTCTCCGGATGAGGAGTCCCCTCCACCATTTCCTCCAGTGGTGTTGAGGCGGTGGCAGTAGAGGTCCCACCACCAGTCTTCTTGGCTTGCTCCAACCTTTTTTCAACCCTCTCCTTGGAGCGCTGGCGCAGGTCGTACCAGCGCTTCCTGAGGTCTTCAACGCTTCTGTGGGTGAAGCCTATTGCATTAACTTTGCGCTGGTTATCTGCCCAAATCCTCCACTTGCGTGTCTCAGGCACTCGTAGGGACTTTTTCCTGAATAGGAGCTCATGGCTAACAACCCTTTCCTGGATCAGTTTCTCCCCCTGCTGCTGGTTGTCCTTGCTGGCCATGTCTCCAGTCTCTGCCATTCTTTCTAGCACTGCAGTGATCCCTCACCTCCACTCCTGCTCTCTCACTGTGCTTCAGAAACTCAGGTGCAGCATGGGTAGTCCCACTTCCTGGTTGTGATGTCATCATGCAGCACCTGAGTTTCCGATTCCGTATTTTGCAAATTTCGCAAAATTGCGAATTTCGCAAATATGCGATTTTCTGTAATATGGAATCGCAATTTCGGTTATCGCAATGACAATAGCAATTTTTATGGAATCGCTATTTATTTGCGATTGTTTAAGTACATACCGTTTTGCGAATCTCAATTTGCGATTCGGAAAATATCGCAAATTGAGAATCGCAAAACGGGAGTTTGATACATATGGCCCATAAATCTTAAATTAGGTCCCCTAAAACAAAGCACTGAAATAAATGCGTCCAACAAAACTGTTTCTGAAAGTAGGACCTGCAAACATTGCATTTACACATCAAAATGTAAGAACGCCAAAGCCAATTGTGTGCAAAAAGCAATTCTATTATTTGGTTTCTATGAAATGGTAAATGCCATTCATTCTGAAAATGATCATTTAACATTTTAGGTGAATTGATTTTTCAGTAATGGCATTCCATAAAATCGTTTTTCTATGAAATCACATACGATCACCTGTAGTATGGGAGTTTTATTTTCTGTTTTCAGACAGTTGACGTCTCATGTAAAGTCATTGAATAAAAGCTACCAGAAGTTATTATGAAAAGAGTTATGGAATTGTTTTGATTTCTATCTGTACTTTATGTAGTCTCTTAAATGTGGTACAAATACCTGCATATTTTTTTCACAGTTGTAATATATAGTAGCTAAAATGGTTGTAGCAGCATGTAAACTTATTTGGCTTCTTATAATGCTGTCTTCAATAAAAACAATCTTACTAAAATATAGACATAGTGGATGTTAATACCTTACATTAACAGAGGTTATTGTTTCCTCACCGGGATTCCTTTGATTAGGCTTATTTGTTATCGGAATCCCACAGTGGAAATGTGCCCTATTCTGGATGTCTGGCATGCTGTGATTCTTCATTTACTGTTTTGAATATTTGACTAGTGCTGGAATAATTAGATATTTTCTAAGAGAGAATTTTACATTGAATGACGAGCAGCATGGACGCTATTAGTCTCCTTTATTCTTTCAGCATTAATCAGTATACCTTCAATCTATACCTCTTAAAGGTTACAGTGACGTTATAGTTAGGCTCAGATTTCACTCGTACAAAACCATTAAAATTCAGCGGTTATATTTACCTGAGCTAACTATAACTTACGCCCCCACAATGCACTGCTTATGACCTCACATATTTCATCACAAATGACATGATTAGTGACATCACTGATGAAAAGCAATAGCAAGAGGACAGGGCCATGCACATGAAAAACAGAGAGAAGAGGGTAAAGAGGCAAGGGCAGCAAACTGACCATATCGGACAGACAGGAGGGACAGTTCAGCATAACTCATGAGATCACTGATGACATCTTAAATGACATCACTGAAGACAACATACACAAGACAGTCCTACTCAAACACTCAGACAACCACTCACATACCCATTCACATACTCATAGAAGTACTCACACAACTTCCTCCTCCTCCATAGAGCTACTCACATCCTCACTCACACACTGATACAGACAGTCACACAGCCACTCAGATCACATATGTTAGAAATAGTATTACTCATTAGTAGTGCAACTGGCATACTAATCTAACTTTTGTACTAAGTTAGTATATATGTTTGACACCCATATATTCCTAGAAAACAAACCCACTTGAAGATGTCATCAGTGACGTCATTTGAAATGTCTTCAGTAATGTCACAGACCATGTCATCAGTGATTTAATATGAGAGTGTATTGCGGGGGCGTAAGTTATAGTGATATATATTAATATCAATCAAAATCTTTATTCGGATATGATATATCCATAAAACCACAAATCAAATCAAAATGGCAACATGAAAATGCATTAATCGATAAAAAGAAGTACAGTGTCAAAAATAAAATAGATTATATCAATAGGCAGAGATCCAAATATTAAGACAATGATATTAATATATGTGTATTATATATACACACATGCTGTGAAGTTCCTAAGGCTACTTCATTCAAAATCTAAACAAATTTATATAAATGAAAGTAGTGACACTAGGGATAGAAAAATACAAAATTATTTATTACAATATATATTTTTTATAGACTTTTTTTTAACATATAGCTCAAAGAACCAAGGCTGTAATGCATTCTAACTATAATCATTCATCCATACACTCATACTTCGTACTCTGATTATTATTGTTATATGTATGATAGAATGTCAGCATCCTGAATTCATTAGATGTCTGACGCACATAAAATGAATGATTAGGACACTAAATCTCATGGATTTCTAAAATTGAAGGGTGGTTTCCAAGATGTCTCAACGCTCGTTTCAGCAGTGAACTGCCTTCCTCAGGTGACCCACCTCCACTATACTTCTTTGAAGTCAAAGATGACCAAAGATCTAACCAGGTTAGGCACTAGAATCACTGGTTGGCATGTCTTGAATATACTGTCCCCTACAGTGTGCACAATGCGATGATAAATACTCGAGGCAGGTCCCAAACGTGTGTTAACTTTCAGGGATATGGGTACTGCTCGGGGGCTTCTTGTTTCTCTTCTGGGCTGTTTCTCACCTGCCTCGTTCTCCGGGGGGTTGCTGGGTTGGGCCCTTTAACTTTTTGGCATGTTGTGCTGTCCTTGACTGGGTCACTTTTGTTCCGGTTTCGGTTTGCGTCCCCGGTGGTGGCCTTCTTGACCGGTCTGCCCCGGTTACTTACCGGTAATCTTCATTACTCCGAGTATAGTCTTCCTTGCCACATGAGTTCCCATCCCTCCCTCCCTCTCTGACTATCGGCTTCATGTTTAGGCTTGGTAGTTTCAGGCTGAAGGGTTGGGCCGGCCTGCCTCTTATAGAGGTCAAGGGTGAAATGGGTCAGCCATATTGGGGAGGCATGGGAGGCTAACTTTTTTGCTTTCGAGGGTTCTGGTGTGGAGTTGAAGCTCACTTCGTTAATCATGTGGCGAGGAAGACTTACGAGGAGGTAATGGGCGATGTGGTAATGTGGTTCAAAGAATTATAGCTATACAAACACAAAATGTGGGCAAGTATAGGAATAGCAGTGGAGGTGAACAGGAACTAATGGGAACTGCTAAGTTCTGGTTCTTTTAGTTTTGCTGTTAAATAGTTCACTACATTTTTTATTCATTTTCAGAATGTCACTACTTCTTATTTTCCAGTTAAAGCATACCTCTTTTATCTTACAACTATACCTTATACAGTCCTTCACTTATGCTTCTGATATGCTGGGAAGCTGATGAACTGTAATCTTTTTCAGCCAACCCCTGCGCCTCACTAGAATCAACCCTACATCACCACTCAATATAATACTACCATTTTTTAGCAAATCGACCTCTGACAGGACCCAGTTTTGCGGGTCAGTCCAAACGATGGTTACAATCTCTGGACCCATTTTTCAAAGCCATTTGTGTATCTAAGTTAAGCTATGCTGCACCTTTTGCTTGTTTCATGAGAGATATGCAATGTTTTTTTTTATTTCCAAATTGTACATTTATATTCTTAAAGTGAATAATGTACCCATGAAATTATCGCCTGTGAAAATGTATTCTGATAGAATACCTTAGAAAGGAGTTATAATGATTATGATGATGATAATACTGATAGCACCAATACTGCTACTAATAATAAAAAAAATGACTAGTTTTTTTACAGTAGTACATACCACACGACTATCATTTCTAAGTGCTATAAGACACCGATGTTAAAATACACACTTTATACTATTAATTTTTGTAACCTACAGAAAGGGACAAGGCTGAGACCTCCTGGCTAGGATTCAAAGGCATGACTTCTGACAATCCACACTTTGAGTACATGTAAATGGGTCCCCACACAATTTTCTTGAGAACAATCCCCTGTCAAGAGCAGGAGTGAATCATATCCTTATTAGCAATGGAGAAACATAACTCCCAAAGATGTAGGGTGTTGGTGAGGGCATTCCTTCAAAGAAAAAATATTGGCGTTCTGTAGCTCAAGAAAAGGCAAAAATATGTCGCAAATGAACTTTTGCAAAGTATTTATGTTTACATAAATGTACTCATGTTACTTTTATTTCTGAGAAAATGCTGTTGCCTCCGAATTCATGAAACAATGTCATATGTAATATGTCCAGCTTCGCAGGAGTACTCCGGAAAACATATGTGAGTTCCCCCAAAATTGAAATTTACTTCAAAAAGAGACATGTGCCGACATGAAAAGCCAGGATGGGTTCCACAGCGGTATTCGTACAAGCGCCGAGAGGCCTCCGGGTAGTCGTGCGCTATACAAGTATCCATACATTTACATTTACATTTACATGAATAAATTACTGACTCGTTTAAATGGATGTCCGTATCGGTGTACCATATCACCTACTAAGAAGGGACTCGCTAACCTGTAGGGTAAACCAGAATTTCCCAACATATCAGTGACCTTCAAAGCCTAACATATGCTAATTACCCTGTGGGCTTCTTCTTGCGCGACTGTTTAGCCCCCTGTCTTGATTTAACCTCTTCTGGGTATGTTATTTGCTTCCTTTCTGTAATCTACTTGTAGTTTTTAAATGATACACAGACTGTTCACACTAGTACAACATGAAGGGCGTTTTATATTCATTCATCTAATGTATTCTTTAGTGGGGCACACCAATCAACTTTGGCTCTAACGAGAAGCAGCTCTTGTTCTAGGAGCTGTCATTTGTTTATTCTTATACGTACACACTGCCATTTAGCCAATTATACGTGACCCTAACTGTGATAGTAAGGGGATTTATGTGCTGGGAGGTAAACTGGTTTGGCAAAGATATGAGTAGGTGGCAGGGACATGGATAGAATCTAGGAGAGACCACAGTCATCAACATACAGGGAACGTGATCACATCAGTTATTAAGCAGATGTTAGTTGTCCTATTAAAAAAACAAGAGATTACCATTTGGAGCAATAACGAAGTCTGTTGCTGGGACATTTTCAAAGAAGCCCTGGCTCCGTGGATAGGAAGCTTCCAAAGACTGATGACGTCCGGGCGACTGTTGACCAATATTCCTCAGATGCCGCAGTGCTTCCAGCTGCCCGACAGTGAAGCGACCTCTGGCTTTCCTTTCTCACCAGTATTCCCCTTTCCTACCAGGATTCCCCTCTCACTGGAGTCCCCCGAGGTCCTCTTCACCTGGCTTCCATGGGACAGTGTGGACTGAGCAGTATCTCTCTGATGCCATACTATAGGCCCATGGAGGAATCGCCACTTGTCCTACCTTCAAGTCACTCGCCCCGCCTCAAGGGTTAAGTTGTTTCAAGGTCTGTGTACTCCTGCAATCTTGACTCTGGTACATCGTCATCTGTTGGCTAGTCCTTGGGGAGCCAGACTCTACCCAGACCTTTGTGCTTCCTGGCACCTGCTGGGGAGCTGCTGCAGAGGCATCTCTTGTGATTACTCTTTCACCGGCAATCCCCGAGGCCCTGGCATCTGGAATGACACAGGCCGGTGTGGATTGCTCGTATCCTCTTTTAGGGCTCTTGTCCGAGGTCACTCAGGATGAACAAGCAGGACCACAACCATGCCTCATGTGTAACCCAAAGGTGTATGGTACAAATTGTCCAGTATGCTCTCTTTAGCAGGCTTTAGGCTTACTTGGTCTTACCGAAGATTTCTGGTGGTCAGCCTCTCATGGCGCCAAAGATGCCTCATTGACCTTCCGGTGTTTCACAGGCACAGGGCTGCACCCTAGACGTCCAAGACTCATTAGATGTTCTTAGGGATGCACCACTTGATTGCATTAACACTCACAGTTCTTATTCTGTAATTTGCGGTGTGCCAGGTGTCTATTACACACCATTCTCTTCTTTTTCTTCGCGATCTAGTGCTGTGGCCTCGTGTCACTCTTTTCTTTCATCTTCTTCCTCTTCACAACGTGGTCTGGTGCCATTGTGCCTTGCTCTCCTTTCTTTTGACCAGGCCTCTCCATGTAACATGCACTTCACATGGGCCTCCCTGGCCATGTCCTACCCCTAGGACTGAACCTTCTCCTCATCTACTGATCAGGACCTCTCATCGTGACTTTATTCTCTTTCACTACCCTTCACAGGTCTTTTTGGGCCTATCACAGGCCTTCTCCTTACAGACCTCTTACAGGTCCTGTCTCTGTGGACCTTTCACAGGCCTTCTCCTTGTGGACCTCTCACAGGTCTTCTCTCTGAGGACCTCTCTCAGGTATTTTTTTTGCAGACCTCTCACAGGTCTTCTCTCGATAGACCTCTCTCGGGACTTCTTCTTCGTGGACCTCTCACAAGTCACCTCTTTGTGGACCTCTCACAGCCCACCTATTCACTTGAGGATGCACTCCTTGTGCCTCAAGGAGGAGCTTCTGCCACCACTCACGCAGGCTTCACAGGTTCTGCCACACCCTGTGACAGCATCGGTCCCCTTCCTTGCAACGCTCCCACTCCTGGGCTCCTGCCCGTACCATCTAATCTCCAGATGCAGCACTCGACGCCTCTCTGACCTCCTATCCTTACTTTTTCTTCTATGTTGTTGTCTCCTGGTCCTTTCTCTTTGGGAACAACTTCTCTCCTCATTCCTTTCCTAGCCACTTGCCACTGTACAGCAGTGACTTGTACTGACACCTAACCCCGGGATAATATCTGTTCTTGTCTGGGGCAGCCTTACACGACTTGGCGTTCTCTGCAGCGGGGGCATATAGTCTCTCACCCCTTAACAGTTAATGTCCCTGGGTGCTGCCACTCGTTTGACTGGGGTCCAGGCAGCTTAATCTGCGATGTGAATCCTTCCTCTGTCGCTGATGAGCTATACAGTGGGTGCAGTAGCCCCCTATGGTCACTAGGTTGCACTGCAACAAAATGAAGAGTCCACCAGCAGCGTTTCTCCCTGGTTCTTGGGCACACCCTCGCTGAGGGCGAAACAGCTAATCTCTTGATCTACAAGCAGCTCAAGATGGGCCCTGTGGGCTCCCCCCTAAACCAGGCAGCTTTCCCAGTCACCTCTATAACTTTATTTCCTCGTTTTTAAACAGCTGATTGTGGTACTTCATACATCCACTTGGTGGGACACTGCTGCGCTATTCCCAGTACGGGCCCGTGGCGCTACAGGCTTTGTGATGTAACTGAGGATACCAGGCACTCTCACTCCAAGTCTAGGCGGCTGCCCTGATGCCCCGGGTGTTCTCACCCACAGGGTCGATGCAGGGCAAGCGAATGCACAGCTGGCGCAGCCTCCCTCATTCTTACTTGCCGGAATTGTGATGCATTGCTTCCTTTACTGCAGGTGTGACACTTTTCCCAGTGTCGGCACGGCGCTTCCTCTCCCCTCGGGCACTACAGCTGTCTCAATGTCAGCACATATTTTTTTCACCCATACAGGCTCTTCAGGGGCTGGGGCTTCTCTCGTCATACAGTGAGGGTCACCAGCTTAGGGGCACCTGGTGCATGGCACTGACTGTGACCCCTCGTTCCCTTTTCCTTCGCCTTGCTCGCAGCCGCACACTGCCATCACTGGGGCTCACCTCATGACTGATAACTCATTGGGCACTTCACCTTGTCGGCAACAGCATCATGCCCGACAGGTCGACAGGTACTTTGCCTGATCCTCAACGGCCTCGCGGGGTCATGACAGGCTGAACACTTGGCCAACACGTCCCTCCTTATCTCCGGGGACACCACGCCCATCTGCAGGCTCAGGCTCATGGCAGGCAAATGCTGTAGTGTCACACATGTCAGCGCCACTATTGCACACGTGTGTCCAAACCGCTTGTCACCAATGTAAGGGTCAGAGGCCTAGGTACCCATACACCTACAGTACTGACATAGACATGGTGGCTTACATTCTGGAACTGGATTAGGGCACGTGTGCCAGGCCCCTTTTATTGGCAGGGCCACATGACCTGTGACACCTGTGATGGATGGGTGTGAGGTCAGTGTGGAAGCCAGCCGGTCACTACAGTAATCAAGAATTGGCTTGTAGGAGGACACCAGGAAGCTGATCGCGCACACATTTTTTCTTACGGGGATAAATTACTGTTGTTGTAGATTAATAACTATCTTAAAGACTTTAAATATCGAGGCTGCCTCAAACTGTATTTTTTTTGGAACTAGCAATGTGGGATCTATGTTGCCCAGTGGGATACTGTATGTAATTTGCGCTGTCTTCAATACCACTCATCATCACGTAGCCAAGCTGTGATTCAAATGTGACAGCTGCTGACACATGATGAATTTTTTTGCAAAAGATCTTTATTACCAAAAAGGTGCACTTCCCTGAAAAGTATTTGCATAAACATTGCCACTAGTACACAATATACCAATTAAGCTAACCAATCTCTTTTCTCAGAGCAGGGATATTCTACTCACTAAACAAGGTGTGGTAGTCTGTTGGCATGGAGGCACATCCGTATCATAGTATATAAACGATTATCTCAGGTAGGCAAAACACTACAGAGTGAAGTGGGGAGGATTGAGGCATGAGTTAAATCAGTCCAAGACGGACTTTTGTGTCCTTTCCAGTAGGAAGAATTATGTGTGCTAACCATAGAGGAAAAGAGATGGTTGATATGTAGAGTGCTAGGTCAACCCCTATAGGTCACAGATAGTACGACTAGTGCAAATCATGTAGTTGTATAGAGAGTATGGATATGCTGTGGCAGGCGCGCAACCATTTGGCATCAAAAGGGAACATCCTCCCTCTACAATTAGGTTTAAATATACCTATAGGAATGTTTGCTGTGCAATTGAGTGTCATGGGTTTAGGCAAAGGTCATGGGAGCTCAGCCAGGCATGCTTATCAGAATTTCTGGAAGTGGGTAAAACCTCTGTGCCAGCCTGTGTTCCTTTTGGTTGGTTGTTATGGTACAGCAGTGCAGGAATGGAGGTACAATGCCAGGGCAGTGTGCTCATCTCCCTCTTTTAATCTAGCTCAGGCTTATTCCGGAGGGACCCCCAGATGTGGCCAAAGGTTTACAGATTGATGAGATTGTGTATAAGATATGTTCACAATGAACAGGCTTCACTAAATCAGTCCACCATTCATCATGGGGGTGGACAACAACTGCCACCTGTGTTGGAGGATTTCGTTCATGACTGCTGCAAGGTATGTTGATTTTCCTCAATGTTTGAGGAAGGATAGGTCAAAAGTATCATTTTCATTGTGAAGAAGAGTTGAGTGAGCCAAGATGAGTATATGGAGGGTCCGTACACAGGATTTTTCAGACCAGACAGCTTTACAAAACTCTGACTATTCAGTATAGCTCCATTAGATGTGCATCAAGTCACACCTCTATTGATTACACCTCGCACATCTGAAGTGATGTAGGAGGTTTCCTTTGTATGATCTGGAAGGGGACCTACACGTGTCAGGCAAGATTTTAAAGTATACAAATTTTAACCTGGCCTCCCTCACAACCCAACCATGTGTGAGCAATACAGTTGACCAATAATCTTCAATGTAATCGTTATGTAGAAAGTCTGCCACTCCAATCTGGCCATCTTTTCAATAGGTTTGGAGTAGAACTCATTAATAAGGACCCTGTATAACCCAGATTGCATCTGCTTATGGTGTCCTGTAGTTTGAGATATTGAAGGATAGAAGAGCATTGTAATAAAGGTATGGGCACTGGCCAGGACTTAGAGTGAAAAGCCAGGTCTTCAATGCTTTCTGAAAACTGTTAGGTTCCTGAAGATCCCTAATATCATGTGTAGGAGAATTTTAAAGTTTTGATGGAGCCATGGAAAAAGTCCTACTACCCCTCCTGGTCTTCCTAAATGTAGGCACAACTACAAGGTTGTAGTTAGCGGAGTAAAGATGTCTAGTGGGGGTGTATTTCTGGAACATTTTAGTCAGTCCTGTGGGACCAATATTTTGCACCGACATGTGGACAATGCATAAGGCCTTAAAGGAAATGCACTTGTTAACAGATAGCCTATGCAATTTGGAGATCCTCGCAGAGACTGATTGGTATTTAGGAATTTCAAGTATCAGTCTCGCAGCTGCATTTTGTACTAACTGAAGCCTAGCAGTTGCTGATTTGTTGATCTCCTAATAGAGTGCATTGCATTAGGATAGCCTAGAGGAGATCAAGGCCAGAACTGCCTGCTTGTGTGCACCCAGAGAGAAGAAAGGGAACACCTCCCTCACAATCTTGATAATCCAAAAACAAGTTGATACCGTCCTGTTAACCAGAAGGTCAAACGATAACATGGTATCCACTAGTACTCCAAGATTTTTGGCTGGGGTTGGCAAAATCCTCAGTATGTCTGGCCACCAGGAATTATTTCTGATGGAGGGTTGGTTACCAAAAATCAAGACCTCAGTCTTGCCCCCATTCGGTCTGAGGTAGTTGTTACCCATCCAAGTTGCTACTGCTTGTATACATTTCCTCAAAAATGGCAGCCGTGGCCTCCATGTCCTTGGTGATGGACACGATAATTTGCATTTATTCAGCTGTATCAATTTAGTCAGTGAGGAGACATAAAGATTAAAGTGAGTCAGGTTCAAGGAAGAACCCTGAGAATGGGATAGGGACTAAATTGGTTCATAACAAAGCAGTAGAAATAGTATCAAAGGCTGTGGTGAGATCCAAAATAATCAGTGCGGCAGCCTGCACTGTATAAGCCACCCAGGGAATATTGTTGACAGCCAAGACCAAAGCAGTTTCTATCCCATGATTGTTTCTGAAACCAAATTGAGAGGGATCAAGCAGTTCATACTCCTTCAAATAAGTCACCAGTTGAGAATTGAGGTGCTTCTGCAAGATTTTAGACAGAGCAGGCAGAAGAGAGATGGGCCTATAATTTCTCACATCAGTGGGATCCAGATTCGTTTTTGTAGAAGCTGAGGGTAGATTCCAGAGCTTGCAGATTTATTGATGGCAATTGCCAAATGAGAAGCAACCGTCTTGGCAACCAGCTGCAGGACTTTAGGAGAACATGGTTAAAAGAGAGATCCCGCCTTCAGACCGAGGAAATAAACCTCGACTCGCTCAGCAGTCAAGCAAGAAAAACTCGAAAGTCCAACTGTCTGATTGACATCTGATTCTCCAGCCTCTAAAGAGGTATCATCCCCGTGCAAATCCTTGCATCTTGAAATACAAGAGTCTGCATTAAGTGAAACCACTTCTCTCTAGACATTTAGAATTTCGAGTAAATTTTAAGCTGTGTATGAGCCGCCTTTCTCTCAGACATCATACTTCAGATAACTAGATTATCTATGGCTGAGGTGGGAGGTTTTATCAGGTAAAGTAGAAAAGTATCTTCCAGACAATTCAAAAGATAGTATTCCAAATAAACAGCCTTTTGGGTCCTACATTGCCTGGGGGAGGAAATAGGCTAGGTTGGACAAATAGTGGGCTTTTTAATATGACTTCATGTGGGCCAGCCACAATCCACCAATTGTAGCGCATGCCCAAAGTTTGAGAGGTTTCATCCTAGGTTGCGCCTTTTCTTAATTATTCCATTTGATGTCCAAATCAATACTTTTCAGTATGTCCTTATGAACAGGTATTGGTAGCATTCCTAAGACATAATTATATTTGGGCACAACTTTCATCTTGACAATTTGTACCCTACCCTATGTTGACATGTTGAGATGTGTCCAGCGAGTGAAATGTTTTTTGTCTATGTCATAAAAGGGCTCAGATTTTCATCTGACATACTTTCTAGTCCCTGTTAATTAAAATCCCTTGATGCTTGAGGCCCCTGGTAGTCCCTTTCATCTCATAACCATGGATGTTGGCTTTGGCCATTATACGAAACAACAAGTTAGTATTGAGGTATTTTGTCAGTGATTGTGAGCAGTATGTCATCACTGTCTAAGAAAACTATGATAGGCCAGGCCACAGTAGAAAGTTTGTGCATTTCTTGATTCTACCGAATTGCGGCAGGCAGGATTCCCAGTGCCAGGAGGAAGAGAAGTGGATGCTGTGACGACTCTTCGTTGAGCGGTAGAGAAAGCCTCCACAGGTAACACCTGTAGTCAGTGAGTCATGTAGCCAGCGTTCCTTTGAAATGATGTCCTGACTGAGCGTGGTACCCTTGGGGGTATGGAAACAGAATCCCCTCACAACACTATCAAAGGGTTCTCAGCATCGATCAAGAGGAACTAATCATCCCCTTGAATCTGCCATAGTAGATGTCAAAAAATTCTCAGTTGATTTGTGTAGGAGATTCCAGGTAAAAAGCTTACCTGAGACAACTTTCAAAGGGAGGGAAACCCCTTAAGCAAAATAACGACTAGGACTTTGGCCAAGACTTTGATCTTTAAATTAGTAGGAGAGATGAGATAGTAACAAGAAAACTGGTGAAAGATGCAAAAGCGGCCTCCCTTCCTTCAGGATAAGAGAACATATATATATATTTTTAAAGAGATTGACCCTAGCGTGCCTGATATATCGTCTTCTTTGAAAGCTGCAAATAGAAATGAACTGGGAGCAGTTTCATTTTTTAAATTCCCTGGGAAAGCGGTCATTGAATTATTATTTCTAGCTAAAACGACTTCCAGAATTAGAACACCAAGAGATCAATAGCTTACAGGTGTCAGCTTAAAGACTGTACAACGCTCTTTTGATTCATACATTTTTTAATCCGAGGATATGACTGTAAATGATTTCTGAAGCTGTGACAGAGTGCAAAAAGCATAGTCCACTTAAGCTATTTTATGTTTTCTTGCTTCAACCAATATAGCCAGGTTACTGGGCACTCAAGCAATCTCAGCTATTTTGAAACATATTTTTATAAGAATTTGACCTTTGAATTTAGTGATAGAACACTGCAAATTACTAATACCAATACACAAGTCAGGATGTGAAGTTTGCACACTGGTTAGTTTGCAAATTGGGATGCAATTCGCAGTTCACAAGTATAAAAATGGATCCAAGGCAGACTGTCCATTCCCATATTCAAAATGAATGTGGCAACTCATAATTTGCGGCCCACTGAAATTGGCTGTGAATGTAGGGATGGAGACCTTCTAGGGACAACCGACTCCCCTGATCTGCATTTGCGTTTGCAAAAGGGAAACATTTGTTTTAGGCAGTCGGTGTCCATTAAAACAACAAGTGCAGCGTGAAAAAAATATTTCCTGGATAGGAAAACATCAGGGAGCAGGAGGCACCCGTCCTGTGTACCACTGGTTGCCAAAGTATTTTTCGGCTTGTCAAAGGTTTTGGGACTTTCTAAAAATGCATTTGGCGGTCACAGACCTTGTCGTTTCGCAGTCATAAGCTTTGCGTCCACAAATTACATTTTGTACATTATACCTTTTATATTACTTCAAACAATATTCCCACTACTGGGATAGCTGCCCTTTTTGGTTTTTTTTAGCTACACTAGCTGCCTAAGCTGTGACACTCCTGCCTTTGAAGTGTTCACAAAACAATGTTCTGTTTCTCATAAAATTACCGAGGTTCTTAAGATTTAACTGTTTTTTTTCGGAGAAAAGTTGAGACTTACAGGAGGCTATGAAATTCCTTACTTAATTTCTGTTAAGGCTAATGCGAATTTTAGATTATGCACTTTATAAAAACCGAAGTTGAAAGTGTTAATTTTCAAGGCCTATCAGGAATAATAGTCTCTCGTTTTATAAATGTTTATCAAGTCATGACATTTTCTCAGATTGGTCTTCTCAACCATCACAGTCCCAAGGGCAAATTTACCAGGGAATCCTGTTTGGGCACTACTACATGTACGTTTCTCCTTAAAAGCATCTATGCATATTTCTGTTCGTGTCTTGAGCAAACAGTTCCTCTCTTAAACACGAATAACCTTATGTGTGTTATATAAGTGGCATGCGTCTATGTTCCCCCATTGAACCATCTTAGAGAAATATAATTTTGCTGATGCATTTTATTTTATTTGATCCCGTGTACCCTATAGCGTGCATACGATACACAGGATAATTTTGTAGTGAAAGCGGATATAGCTCCCAACGTACAATTGAAGCTCAGGTATGGTGGTTGTTTCCTTCGTGCTAAACCTCTTTACTGCTATTTTGAAAGGTGTCTACGAAAAAGTTGATAAATGTACTAGAAAATGACGTTGTTATGGGAAATACGTATGCAACACGTTTCCCTGTTTTTCTTGTGTACTTTGCTTTGGTACCACTAGACTCCTCACCATCTGTTCTTGACATTTAAGCAATATCTATCTATCTATCTATCTATCTATCTATCTATCTATCTATCTATCTATCTATCTATCTATCTATCTATCTATCTATCTATCTATCTATCTGTCTGTCTGTCTGTCTGTCTGTCTGTCTGTCTGTCTGTCTGTCTGTCTGTCTGTCTGTCTGTCTGTCTGTCTGGATAGATAGATAGATAGATAGATAGATAGATAGATAGATAGATAGATAGATAGATAGATAGATAGATAGATAGATAGATAGATAGATAGATAGATAGATAGATAGATAGATAGATAGATAGATAGATAGATAGATAGATAGATAGATAGATAGATAGATAGATAGATATTGCTTAAATGTCAAGAACATTATTGTTAAAATATAGAGGTGGATCCCTTTTATACAAACATTGCACTTAATGGCACAGTAAATATATTTCAAAGCATAACCTCAATTATTTTTGTTTTCCAGCAGTCCAGGAATTGGCACATTGATGTGGACCTCCACAACCATAGATTCTAACATGAATTTCGTGACTCCTGTGTGTCCATGGTATGTGTTTCAATGTATCATCTATTTGTATCCGCTGATTCCAAGTCGTTCTTACCAAGCTCGGAAAGATTGATTGCTTTTTTTGAGTTATTTTGGTGATTTGCAAGGTAGCAAAGCAATTTTAGTGTGCAGTAAGAGCCTAAGATGAAAGAGAAATACAATATATTGATATATATATATCATAGAATGATTAAAGAAAAGACTTGTTTTCAAGAATTTGTAAAAGTGGAAATTATGTTATTCTCATTTTGTGGAGCCTTCCGGCAACTTCTCCATTTCAATTATTTCTCTAAGTTGTTTTTCTGTGTTGCAGTATATGGATATTATTTGAAGTCCTATTAGTAGAATATTCCTGACCTACTTCAGTAAATCTATAAACCTGAAGGTAAAGTACAGCTGTAACATTGTCAGCGCTGTACATTATGGCCTTCCCTTCCAAAGGTATCGCACAACGCAGATTTAAAAGGAGGTCTGAAGTTTTCATTGATAGCCGAATTAAATCAAGACACTTGTAGAGCTGAAAGACTTACATAGCACAGACTCCCACCTGGCTTCAGAACCGTGCAACATGCATTTCAAAGTAAAGTGCAGCTATGAACTAACCATTAGCAGTGCGCATGTATGAGTTGTGATGTGCTGTTAATGTTTTTTACATTGGGCGCAGATGAGCAGAGCTCTTTTGCTGGGTTCACAGCCTGACCAACTTGACCAAAAGTTGTGTGTGATTCTACCCTAATCATTTTATGTGACTTAAGTTCCCATTATCTGGAAGCAATAGAGGTGCCTAGGGTATTCAGCACTTAATAAACAAACAGCAGCATTTTGTTCAGCCTGGAAGCAGGTAGAGGGTGTATGGTGGGTTTTTGCATTGTTTATCATGCATGTTTCCCAGGTCACAAGCATAGTAAGAGCTTTCAAGAGAAGACAGGCATACAACGTCATTATTTAACGTTTTTTGAATCAAGTGCATACAAAGATCAGGATGGTGCAGAGTAGCACCAGAAGCAGAGAGGAGAGTGGAAAAGGGGGATATCAAAATGAAGGTAGAGGAGCCAAAAAGGGGATGAGGAAAGAGAGAAGGTTGTGAAAAGTCGATTGATCCAAGAGGAGGAACTATATGCAACAACCACCGCCCTCACTATGCATATGCAGAAGAAGTGAAGACTACCAGGTGTAGAATACTGAACAGATTTTACAGGGAGAGGATAAGTAAACTTCTTTCCTGGGAGTATTGGTAAAGTGAAACATGTCTCAATAGAATTAAAGTTGCCATCAACGTCTGTGTCCTCATGATCTGATGACAGTAGCCACCTTCCGCCATGGGTGGGCAGTATACATGAGGTGCACTGCCCACCGTAACATGGCTATGTGCTATGCTTGAAAAGCAACTTGAAAGCACATGGCATTCAAAGTGCCGTTTCCACAGGGGGAAGAATGGAGTGCCAGCTACAATATCCCACACATGGCATGATGGCACAGGTCCCGCGCAGCGTGCCGCCATTGGTCCCTGCAGCAGGAAGTAAATTAAGGCATGAGATGGTGATGTCCATCGTGTTGCTGTTTATGGCAGTGGGTTCATTTTCATGAGGGATGAGGTTTTGAGATGACAGAAACTTCAGTAAGGCAACCTTATTTGCTTATGTGGCAGTATCAGCTGAGTCGTTTAAGTCATTGATGAGGACATTGTCAGGCAAAAAGTAGATATACATAAAAAAACAGAAAATGTAGTTCTATATGTGTTCTTTAACGCACACAATCTTTAGATGAGGCTAAAGTTTATAGATTAGGTGAGATATGTCCCAGCTTTGGGAGATCAAAAGGGAAAACTATGTGCTCACTGCATCTGAGTTCATGTCCCAGTCCTCCAAGTTGGAGAATGCTTTGTGAACCAGACAACATATATTCTAGTCTCTGAACCCTCAGCCTAGTCTTGGATTCCTAGAACGGTAGGTTGTGCCTTTCTTGGAGGTCCACCCTGCTTTCCAGTTTTAACAGCATGTCTGTAACCTTTGTATCCTGAGCTCCTATAAGAGCAGATACTTTGATAATTCAACATATCTTTACAACTTTGTGAGGTCACCCCACGTTTTCCTTTGGTCATCTCCTGTACACACAACTGGGGCCACCACTTTTACCCTTCCAAGGGTCCTCTGCCAGAGTATGTCTGGTTTGTGGGAGGATGGTGTTGTGATGGCGAAACATCTTTTCATGCTCCTTAAACGTGCTCTTGGTTAAGATCAAGCTTTTCATCACTGAAATCTTGGGCATTTGTATAAATCAGTGGGGTTCTTCTGGGAGACATAGAGGATTCTTTCTTTTGCATTTTTAAGGCTAGTTTAAAAAGCTATGGAACATGCTAGATTACTATCTAGCTTCAATAGTTCATCATTTTACTTGATTTTGTCGGTCCCTGCTGTTTCCGCTTTATACTTTATGGTTTTCTAATAAAGTATGGTTACTTTTGCCTCCGGTAATACTGAACCCAGCAATACTGGATGCAAAAAAAACAACATTTTGCAGACTTGCTGGGAAAATGTTCATGAGGCAGAGTTTTCTCCCAGTGAGTTAGGCAAAACAATATTACAAAATACCTTTATCTTGCTGGACATTACTGTGATCTCAATAATCAAACCCAATGAAATCAGTTATGTAATGGAGAGTGTTGATGATTTCTCCATTGTTCGACTCTAATCTGATGCCTATCTTAGCCAAAAGAATTGAGAGCCTACTAGTGTATACCTGAAAACAACAATAAAAAAGATTGTAAGAAACGTTTAACTGATTGACAAAGAATACTTGAATATTAATTAAGCTTTTGACTGACTTTGGCAATACCTATATTAGATTAATAGGCTTTGCTGAAATACTTTCTGTAAAATACGTTTTCAAACAGTTTCTTCATAAATGAAAAGCTTTTCCTGATTCCATTTGTCCTCTTGAAAGATTTCACCAATTTTAACCCCTTAGCTGCTGAGATGTTTGGGGCACTTACGCTTCTGCCTTCATGACTTTTTTTCCACAAAATGTATGTATGCTGAATTTTAGTCTTTTTTCCCAATTCTTGGGGATTCTAAAGGTATACAGCATTTGTGGATTCCCCTAGAGGAAACCAATAAAATAGCCAAAATGTAGCAAATTGTTAGATTTTTTTGGAGAGAAGGGAAAAAACTGCTGTGCAAGAAAACTTTTTTTTTCTTCTAAAAATGATACAACGAAAGCTTAGCCATGCTAAGACCACCCTCTTCCCAGCTTCTAGGAACAGCCAGAGTTGTAAAAAATCAAAAATTATTTTACCAGTGTTATTGCATTTTTCTTAGTGGTAGTCCATTTTTCCTCATTTTTGAGGTTTGAACCTACTTTCAATTTTTTTTTTTAAATTAGACAAAATTGTGAATTGAGTAAGGGTCATTTGTGCATACCACTTTTGGTTTTCCCTAGGAAACTAATCGTTGAATAAAAAAATATTTTAATAAAAATAGGAAAAAATACAAATAGCTGACAGTTTTTTCATCTATATTTTTAATCCCGATGGTGATTTAGAAAAACAATATACCCTTATTTCCATCAGACCAGTGAGTTTGCAAGGATATATAGTGTTTGTGAGTTGTCCAAAAATACGTGATATTCAGAAACAGTAACCGAGCTGCAGCTTTTAATGTTTATTCATTGTGTACAGAGCATACAGTAGTTCATTGGTAACCTGTATTGAATAAAAAATAGGAATGAAGGAAACCTATGAATGTTTTAAACCAGCTCACGATACAGAATTTAGGAATAATGGTTATGTGTACAACAATTTGGGGTTATGCATATTATAACGTAATTCAGACGTTATTTTGCAAAATGTGTTTCCACTTGCACACCGGCTTATGTTTGGAAGCCAACAATGGACTGAAATGTAACTTCTTGGCTGTATTCTGTGATGGGCAGAAGCTAAATGTGATTTGCACAATAACTGGGCAACTGTTGGAGTGGCTGACACACTGCCCTATGCAATGGTGGGCGGAAGCAAAATATATATGGCACAATAGCAGGGCTACGAGTGAATTGGGCTCATCCCTTGATGTATACTGTGATGGCAGAAGCAAAATGTGACTGGCACAATAACTGATCTATTGCTATCACGCGGCTCTATGCAGTGGGGGGGGGATTTTTTTTTTAATTGGAGCTCCCAAAAACGATTACTGCCACGTAGCACACAAGCCTAAAAACAAAATGGCTGCCTAATATTCATTTCATGGGGTTGGGTGATCGTGCCATTAAAGGGGACCCAATGCCCCCCATTCCAGGGAAATGAAAATGCTAAAAACCAATAAGGCCCCTCGGGGCCTCACCCATACCGTAGGCGGTGCTGATGAACCCCGCTAAATATACCCCTGGCACATAGCAGGGATTCCTGCTCAGGGATCATGGACACGATCTCTTCGAAGGAATTCTTTAGGGAGCGTTATTGCTTTTTAGGAAAGGCTCCCCCCTATCCAATGATGCCTCTCTGATTGCTGTTGACCCCCTCTAGGATAGTAATGAAGCAAGAAGAGTGGAGCAGCTCTCATTTGGTGAACTCCAGGTGCCGTACAGCGCACTGGCATTAATGATTGGGGTGGGAGGTGGTGCTCAGGAGAAAGTGATTGGGCCTTGGCCCCCTCCATTTTTTAACTGAGGGAAGCCTCCAGTGCAAGCAAGAGAGGCTGCCCATACACCCACCCTTCCCGTTCTTAATGGACGCACTGGATGAAATGTACTATAAATACATATATAAAATGTAACACACTAAACAAAGTATTCATGGGGAATATTCAATCATTTGTTTCTTCATTTGTTAGGGCCCGATTCACAGAGGCGATTTTGGTCATAAATGTATTTTTACAACCAAACGTCCGGATCAATGCATGTTTGCTATGGAAGCTTATGAACGCCCACAAACGTTTCTGTATCTGAGCTTTCACACAGTTCAGTTCTCTCCAAACCTGCCCTGCCCTGCTCTGCAAATGATCAAAGTTTTACACCAGATAGTTGCTGAAATAAATCTCTCTCCAAGATGAGTGTATGTGAAAACGTGTTTTTCCACTGAGAAAAGAACTATTTAATAAATCTGCTTTTACACATCTGCACTTTCTTTAACTAAGCACAGTTGTGCCAGTCTCGTATTTTCCAAGTGGGATGAAGGCTAGCGGTTTTACTTTCAGTATTTTGTGGGACGCCATTACCCAACCATGAATGCTTCCGTTGCTTCATTTTAGTAATGGTCTCCTGAAGTGTGGGGCTAATTTTAACATTTTTCCCAAGCTCATTTTGGTTTTCTGTCCTGGTAATATGAGAAGAAATCACACGACTTCACCCAAGAAAATGCCTGAAAGTCTGTGACCGGTGCGCTTTTCCAGACGACCCACTTGGAAATTTTATGAATTCCAAAAAAACATAAAAGTCTGCTCAAAATAATTAGTAAATTCCCAAACTCCTGTAAGCATTTGTTTCCATGAATCAGGCTCTTAAAATGATAGCGCTTGGTAATTGCACCAGTTTTGTATTGTGGATTTGGGACGTTTGTCAGGTTTTGACAGCATAAACCATTTTATATATATATATAAATATA
Source organism: Triturus cristatus (assembly GCF_964204655.1). Taxonomy (NCBI): domain Eukaryota; kingdom Metazoa; phylum Chordata; class Amphibia; order Caudata; family Salamandridae; genus Triturus; species Triturus cristatus. The sequence goes on from NC_140583.1 coordinate 888,458,632, forward strand.
TATATCTATACCTGTCTTTCTGCCACATAAAACACTTTACCTGTGATCTGATGATCACAGGTAAAGTGTTTTATGTGGCAGAAAGACACGTTTCGGCCATAGCTGTGGTCTATCAGCACACATTCCTTACACAAAAAGGCAACGACTCCTGTGTGAAGAGAATTTCAAGCACTTTATTCCAACCTTGGAAACAAGCTGGCAGTTCTTGCCATAAATCACTCGCCATAGTCCTTACGCATTTCGGCTTTATCTTCCAGCCTTGATCACAGGTAGGCATCCATCTAACAGTTTTAGGGGTCATGTGTTTTTTTTTATCCAGGTTGGACTATCTGATTGGTCCATAGTCCACCAATTGCAGTGCCAACGTTTGACAAGTGCAATTGTATACATTTAAGTGGTCCCTTTAAAACTGCAGAGTTCATATATTATTTTTTGACTTTCCCATAACTTTGGCGTAGTTTGACGAATCTTCATGAAATTTTCCACAAAAAAATGTGTCAAAGTAGATTCTGGTTGTTATGTAAAGTTTGGGGGTGACCCGTGCAGTGAGGACTGAGAAATAGGGGTGCAAAAAAAGATTGCGTTTGTAATGTTAATTCCCATAGGAACATGTTGTCGAGCCCTACATCCCGATCCGCTGGACGGAATGACACCTAATTTGACAGAAAGATAGATGTTATTACGCAGATTGTGCTTTTTGTTATTTGATGTAAATCCGTCCAGTAGTTTTTGAGAAATTTATGCTGAAAATTATAGATATGTCTCTGCCCGCGGATATTTCGCAAAGGTTTCCGGATTAATCGTGGATGTACACGCCAACAGGAAAGCTCTGATTGGCTGGGCACAACCTGCACAGAAAGTTGCGGCTGCAATTTTATCATCTGGGAAGGGTTCCCGGGACTGAAAATTTGTGTGAAAGCACACATCATGGGTCAGGGTGGAGATACTCTGACCCCATGTTTGAGAAATGGATGTGTTAGTGACACAAGTTGTGTCTAAAATTCATATTTTTGATTGCACCCGATATTTGTGACGATGCCACATCAGTGATCAGTGATGTCACTGACCATGTCATGAGTGATGTAATATGTGAGGTCATACGCATGGTATTGCGGGGGCACAAGTTATAGTTAGCTCAGCTAACTATAACTGCTGAAATTCTCTAGTTTTGTACAAGTGAAACTTGAGCCTAACTATAACGTCTTTTTAACCATTGTTTTGTTCAGTGAATTTGATATATATATCCTTCTCTACTTGCAGCATTTGGCGTCTGCTACTAAATAGCTGGCGGTGCCTAAAAAGGCGTCTTCTGCCCAACTCCTGTAATTTCACCTCAAAACACCTTGAAGTAAATGGAGAAACGCCACTCAAAGCATGCTTCATGTGATTTATTCTGGAAGCATTAGTGGCATGACAAACTTTGGCTGGAAACCATTGTTTGACATAATACAGATCATCATCTTGCAAACGTTTTGGATAAACATACTCCACCTGTATTATGTGGTGTGGTCCAGTACACATACTCTTATTTGAGATCGAGTTTACTGTATCAATCGCTAGAACTGGCACGAGAGAAGAGGGCGACCCCCTATAGTCACACAGTCATCAAGGGTGGTGCGCCACCACTACTATGGTCCCTCCTGTTGCCGTGCAGGGGCATATCAGCAGAACGGGAACCTAGCACAGGGATCTGACAGTCCTGATGAAAGCCGGTAGTGGAGCATTTGCAGTGGCTTGGCCGGAGAAGTAAAGTTCCTGCCAATCCACAGCAAACAGCTATGCTCTGGGGCACCCCGGGATATAGCAGGAGCCGGCCCTCGGGCCAAAGCCATCTTTGGCTCAAAGAGGGGGGACGTGCGCCCCCCCGCATTGCACGACTTAGCCCGGGGACCACCTGGGGCCGCAGGGGGGCTGCACCGCCCACCCGTTTTCAGGTTATGTTTTGCCCCCAGGCATAAATACCTTTTAATGCCCTGGGAAGGTGGAGATCCCTGGGACTGTGGAGATGTATTTTTTTACATTTTCAGTGGGAGCCGCGGATCCAGCGCAACTCCTGCTGAAAATGTTTTTAAAAAAATGCTTTTCTTAGCCCCCCCCCCCCCCCCCCCAAGTGCCTAGGGGGTCAGGGTATTTTCTACCCTGCTCCTTTTACTTTTTTTTACTTTTTTTTCTGGGACTCCGCTTGAAGGCTGCCAGCACTATCTTTCTGCCAAATTTTGTTCAGCAGTTTGGACCGTAGCCGTGTCTAAAGTTCCTATGGAAATAAACATGGGAAACAGGTTTTTGGAATCACCTTTTTCTTGGCCCCCTCCAGACAGATCACCCCAAAACTTTCAAGACAGCAGCTGTAGTAAGTAGCAAACTAGTTTTGAAGGTTTCGCGAGGATTCACCAAACAACTCCAAAGTTATTGACAAATGGAAAAACGCTTTTCCTATGGAAACTAGGTCCTAACAATTAGATACCTACATGCGGTCGCCAGTAGCTACTTAATAGTTCTTGCAATATTGAAAAGTAATATATTATTTCAAGTGCAAACAATGCCTTTTCCGTTTTTTCTTTAAAAAAACTGTAGAGGTGGGCTTTAGTGTCAGTTCTGCGTGTTTGAGATATACAGCCTGCTTTTCTAGTTCCTGAGGCCTCTCTTCCAGTTATAGATTAGACTAAACATTTACATGTGTTCAGAGGTAAACGTCTGTGAAACTAAATGAAAAAAATATTTCCTTCTACTATTGAGCATTATTTTAAATATGGGTCATATGTTTTCTTTATTCTGTAGTGTTTCGTGATGTGCATGGTTGAAAGTAATTAAATAATCCAGGATGAAAAGATGGCGCAGCCACGTCTTGTACCACCAGGACCTGACAGCTTCCACTACTTCACCAGAGAATCTCTTGAAGATATCGAAAGGCGTATTAAGGAGGAAAAAGCAAAGAAACCCAAGCAAGATCATAGAGATGACGATGATGAAAATGGCCCAAAGCCAAGTAGTGACTTGGAAGCAGGCAGATCACTGCCATTTATTTATGGGGACATACCTCCAGGAATGGTTTCCACGCCCTTGGAGGACCTGGACCCATATTATTACAACGAAAAAGTGAGTGTTATTTGTGACGTTTCTCCATAATTTAGCAGTCTGCACTTTGTCAAGAATCTCTGGAAGAACATTTTTCACCAATAAGTTAGCAATATTTTTGAAAATATGTTATATCGCCTGTTTCTCAGAATATTTTACGAGTAACTGACCAGTAGAATGACCAGTAGAATGTTAACGAATGTGCCATTGTGTGTGAAACAGTGTAGTGGGATTCCAACTAAATATAAAATCACAACACTAAATAGATATGAAATATATTTTTATTGTAAGTGCAATGTGCTTTTCTCCACATCCTCTTCTTCCTCCACCCCAACTGATTTGAGAGTACAGCTGTATAGCTGGCTGCATGGAAAGTGATGTCACTGCTACCTGTTGAGTCACTTCTATTCACCACCTGAGGAAACTCTCTTATTTAGTGGTGGGACAGGACACTGCTCCTCGTAAAGGTTTTAATTAAGTCCTTTGCACATCTGGCATGTATTCAGCTATGCTCAGTTCTCCTATGCAGGTGTCCACCCACTCTGCTCAGTTATATTTTTTCCATCCATTTGCATGAAATGAAACTAGTTTTACTCAGCTCAGCATTATGCTTCCTTTTCATAGGTGCTTTTCTTGTTCTCCTTTTATTAAGTTTGAACATTCAATGCTGCAAAAGTGATTTCAATAAGAGGTTTGCAAAGTTAGAGAACAAGCGACTTCACTTTTTTAATTTTGTTTAAACGATACCAGATATACTAGCTGCAACAATTTAAAATTGGGTGAAAATAATTGGGCTTGCCATGCAACAAGAATGCTCCCGCTGCTGTAAGTGGCTTTGAGCATGCAACCTACCAGTCACATGCTGTGGTTGTCAATTGTACCATGAACCTCTCATTTGCCTCTGCTGTACGTCACATTGCAAGTATTTTGTCAATAGTGATAGGAGATAAAGACACTGAACCTCAATAAAACTATAACATCAATCCCATCACCCACATTCATCCCTAATCAAGAACAGCAGTCAGAAATAAAGTGTCAAAATATTCCACATGCACAAGTATATCACAGTAGTACCCATTATCACCCAATTAAGCAGTGTTAAACTGGATTTCCCTTCCTTACCCACAAAACTCAGGGCACTATTCAATGAATCTGTGTCTGCTTCGGAGTCTAACAAATTATCCACCCGGGGTTCCCATGCTTTAACCCTTTCAATTTTCCCTCGTCCTCTTATAATCTCATGAAACAACATAGCACTCTCCAAACTTGCCCATTTAATCATTTCTTTACGCCATCTAGTAATTGGAGGACCATGTGCTGATTTCCAGTGCATAGTCAATTCTCGTTTTGCCATAATCAAACCTAAGTCAGTAAATCTAGTGGTAGTTTTCTTATTTTTAGGATAAGGGTATCCCCCTAGGAGGCAGACCAAGGGTGCACAGCGATATCCCGCAAGGTTAATCCATTAATATATTCTATTACTTCCTCCCAGAAGCCCATAAATGAAGGGCAGGACCATACTATGTGGAACATTTCTGCCCCCAACTCCTCACATCTAGGGCATTTTTAAGCAGCAGTCGCATAGACCTTGTTAATCCTGCCAGGTGTAAGATAAACTCTATGCAGGATATAGAAATTAATTCATTTGAACCTAGCATTTCTAGAAACAGCTGGTATATACACTACAATCCTATCACAGTCCAAATCATTAATTTCCTGTCCATGTTAGGCAGTTCATCGAGGTCCAGCAAAGACAAACTATGTTTTTGGAAAGGTCGTTTAACTTAGTACCACTTTACAAAGTGTCAAATTCCCTAACTTTGCCTCAATTCTAAAGCTTAGAATTAGTATTTTAGAGCAAGAGAAACTCCAACCACCAATCTCAGCCCCAGCTCCAGACTAACTGCTCAATTCAAGACATAACATTCTACATTCAAGGTGGAATGCAGCTAACTCACAGAGTAAAGAGAGACAACAAATTATAATATTACATCGGATGTATGATGTTACAACGCGAGTGAGTACAACGCGTACCGTTACATCGCGGTCGTTACAACAACTGCGATGTTACCACGCCATGCCATTACAATGCAAGTCTTTACATCGACTTGCACTAGATGGCGTGCTAACATTAGTAAAGTGTAATTTACTATTCCAACTCTAGTCCACTTAACAGTAGGGAAGGTGTTGGGATAGTAAACTACACTATTTGTAATGTTAGCACACCATCTAGCGCAAGTCAATGTAAAGACTTGCGTTGTAATGGTATAGCGTGGTTACATCGCGTTCGTTGTAACGATTGCGATGTAACTGCATCGCGGTGTACTAACTGCGATGTTAAGGATGTTCCCCCATTACATCATCCCAGGTACATATATCACACCAGTGAGGCATACCCATGGCACTGGTATTGAGTGTCATGGGTGAGTGGATGGCCTGTGGATGGCGAGTGACTCATCTGGTACGGTACGCTGACAGCTGTCACTTGTTTCTGCTCCTTAGTTGCCATGCGGAAATAACTGATGTATGGGGACAGAGATCTGACATTGGGAAAATGAGCCACATAACCTGGTTTGTTTGCCATGTTGGCCTAAGAAGCATCTATGAGTAGACTAGGGTCGCCAGGTGAGGTCTGCAAATGCGAAGGGTTCACTATGGGCAGGTTTGGTGCTGGGGCAGAACTTAACAGGTGGGAAGAAGTAGATTTAGAGGAGCCCAGAACAGACAATTGCATTGCAGAGGTGGTAAATAGTCCTTGTTTTATTGACAGAGCAAGAAAGCTAATAAAGGGATTGATTCATCTTCCCTGCCTTTTCTGCATGGTCACCCCTGACTTTTCTCCGTATTCACACCATATGGACTCTATGGACTCTAGGCCCTGACGCTGCTATTGTGGCAGAGTCTGTGGCAGTAAAATTGCACTGGTATAATTGGTTCCACCCAATTGGTCTTTTTGACTTTCCTGTAAGGCTACAATATACAGTGCAGAAAAAGTGCCTTTGTCATGTAAGAAAACCTATTTGTACACATTAATGGGTCACGTTTAACTGATCTGTAAGCCACAAGGCAGTGTGCTAAATATAAGATAAAATGGACACTCTCCATTTGAAGTAAGGCCTAAAAGTTGTTTTCATTGTGTAGGTTCAGCTGCATTTTCTATGTGACAGGCCTAGTGTTATTAAAATATTTATTTCTCTAAATATTATAAAGGTTTTTCTAAATGTATCTAAATATTATATCGCTGCTTGGAAAAATGTTAGAAAGGTACATTTTCCACTTTTTGTCAAAATTGGATTTAATTGTGAAATCTGAATTTTGATAAAAATAGTGGAAAACAAATTTGCAATTATTAAACTGAAGCACTCATCTAAATACAGTCTGAATAGTATATATACAGTCCAATGATTCTTAGTAACATGAAGTACTCAAAAGTCTTTTTATTGTTGAAGTCTTGCAAACATTCATTAAATCCTGATAACATAGGTTAAAAGGTACATGCATGTATGCATAAATAGTATTGGTACATAATAGTCAAAAAAATTGCAGCAATACAAATTCTAAAATCCACAGGAAATTTGGGTGAAATGGGTGCCTTTATGGACCGATTTAACAATCAAATACAATGTTCATACAGTTCTAATAAGGTAGATCCAGGCCAAAACGTATCTAGTAAAACACATAACTGTCAGGACACAACAGCGAAAGACTAAGATAAAACCCTATATCATGGGCATAACTTGTGGTCAGCAAAGGTTTTGACTTAAGGGCATGGGTGCTTTCCCTAAACGGAGAACAAACTGTAATAAGAGAAGCACCACGATGACAGCCAAACAGGCAGTCTTCTAGTGAGCGTTCTAGCCTCTCTTCCCTTCTCGGGCTTGGAATGTGAAGTGTACGCTGTCAGAGCATTTCACACTTCACAGAGGACATTTCTTGAGAAGTAACGTTTTGTTGAGGCTTCATCAAGTTATTCAGGTAGGGTAGTGTCGTCAGTGGGTGAATGTCATTTTAGTTTCGACTGGTTCACTTCCTTAGTTCCGCCTTTAAGTGGAGTTATTCCGAAGGCAATGTCACGTCTTGGAGACTGTCTTCTCTGGTGAAGAGAAGAATCTCATCTTGTAGCAATAGCGGCGGAATCAGTTGTGAAATTGGAGGTGTGCCTCTCTCCCCTCAACTGATCTTGAGTGAGAGAGTAGTTTCTCAATTCCCTTCCCTCTTGTGTGTTAATTCCTTTGGTATGCACAGCAATTGAAGAAGTTAAGAAATTGGCGGAGGCAAGTTACAGAGAGAGAGAAGGAGGGTTAATCACCTGACACAAGGTCTATTCCAGCATCTCTTGTTTTCTGCTTCCCAGGAAGACTTGGGGCCACTCAAGTATCAAAATAAAAATAAAAAGAGAATTGAATTTACTAAAGCTGAAATTCCAATTGAACTGTGTGATTCCAAATAGAAAAGTACATTGAATTAACAACTACAAACCTGAATATGTTCAAGAAAAATGTAAAAAGACTGATTTTCAAGAAGCAGTAACAATTTCACAAGGAATAAATACTCAAACAATTATAATATAAAATTCGAGGCATATGAGCTGCAGATTACACACTTTGCATAGATCGCCATCTGGTGTTGGGCTCGGATGTTTGCAGTTTGTTTTTCCTCTTGGAAAGTCTTTGGAAGTCACGAGGTCGGTGACTCCTCCCTGGGTCCGTATTGCGCATGGGCTTCGGCTCCATCCTCAGATTGTTTTTTTCCGCCATCGGGCTCGGATGTAATACTTTGCGCTCCGGTTCCGAACATTTCCAGTTCGACGATTGAAGCGGAATCCTCGCTCATCACGGTATTGTTCAGATCCTGATCTCCTCAATCACCTTCTCTTCGACACACCTTCGATTCCAATCGTCGACGGCGGCCTTCGGGCCTATCCAAGCTCCGGTCCCAGCTGATGGAAAGAACTCCATTCAAGAAGTGCCCTCGATGTGGGTCCAAATTCCTCCACACCGATCTTCATGAGGTATGCAACCTCTGCCTCTCCCCTGAACACGAGGCTCGAGACTGTCCCGCCTGCAAGTCTTTCAGATCAATAAAGACTATTCGAGATCGAAGGGCCAGACGAAACATGGCGCACTCCTCGACCTCCGTTCCAGTCGACATCTTCGGGGATGACGTTGAAGCTCCGGGACAGCAGCACACTGAAGAGAACCTCTTCAGTGCTTCCGAAGCCGACGACTCGGATGAGGAGGACATCACCCCGGCGCAGAGGGTCGTGAGTAATATACCCCCTCCCACACCCGCGCCGACACCCAAAAAGGCTTCGGTCACGCCTTTGCCTCCGGGCCTAGGCAAGACCAAAGACACTGCTTCGAACATCCCACCTTCGGGCCCGGTGAAGAAGCCTAATAAGCCTTCCAGCGACTCGGGCTCGAGCCAGCCTGCCAGCGGTGCCGATAAACACACTTCGGCACTGAAAAAGAGACCGGCCTCTACCTCGACACCGAGCTCCGCACCAAAGCCCTCGGTGTCGAAACCCAGCCTTTCGGTACCGACCAAACATCATAAGGCCCTCGGCACCGACACTCCCGCGCCGAAGCCTGCCTCGGCGCCAACCAAAAAATCGGAGGTTCCAAAAAAGCACGGCACGGACAAGCCTAAAAAGCCATCGGCCCCGAAACCTTTGGCGCCGACGGAACAAACATTGTCTCAAGAACTGTTTACACCGGATCCTTTGCAAAAGACACTTACCAAGGATCCAAAAACTGGACATTTGGCACTTTCTTCTAAAAAGAGACATTTGGACAAACCGGCTCCGCCTCCACCTCCAAAGAGGAAAGACTGTGCTACCTCCCCTCTCAGAGTGCCTTCCCCACCTCCTCCACCTCCTCCACCCTCTCCACCTCCGCCCCCTCCGCCTTCTCCACCCCTGCCTCATCGTTCTCCGACCCCCTCTCCAGACCATGATGATCAGGAGGACCCATACTACGATCCAGGGGATGTGCCACAAGACCCCACCCCTACAGGATCCCCAGACCCATGGGACAGTTATAATAATCCAGACATTCCAGATGTCCCACAAGATGACCTTTATCCATCCAGACCATCTCCACCAGAAGACTCACTAGGTTTTCACCACCTACTTCAGAGGGTGGCACATTATCACGGAGTAGAGCCACACACTGACCTGGTAGAGGAAGATTTCCTCCTCGACACCTTTGATACCGCACATAGGTCTACTTCTATACTACCTATGCTCAAGGGGGTAATAAAACATGCGCCAGAGGTTTTTAAAGACCCAGTCAGGGCTAGGGTCATTAACCCACGCATGGAGAAAAAGTATAAAGCTGCCCCCACAGATCCTGCCTATATCAAAGGGCCATCGCCACTAGATTCCCTAGTGGTCTCCACTGCACGAAAGAGGTCAAACTCCCAGGCGTCAGGCGAAGCACCACCACCTGACAAAGAGTCAAAGCTACTGGACGCGTCAGGAAAGCGCACTGTGTCACAGGCAGCCAATCTATGGCGTATTGCCAACACTCAAGCGCTATTGGCCAGATACGACAGAGCACATTATGATGAACTAGAATCCATCATGCACCATCTCCCAGAAAAATACAAAAATAGGGCCAATGAATTAATTCAAGAGGGTAAGACCATAACTAACACCCCTATACGCTGTGCCTTAGACGCAGCAGACACAGCCTCCAGGGCCATTAACACTAGCGTCCTCCTCCGTCGCCATGCTTGGCTGAGAGTTTCAGGCTTTAAACCTGAGGTACAAGCCTCCATATTAAATCATCCATTTGATCAAGAACATCTATTCGGCCCAAAGGTAGATGAGGCCCTTGAGAAGATGAAGAAGGACACAGATACGGCGAAATCTATGGGAGCCCTGCAGTCACACCCTCCTAGGCGCTCCTTTCGCCGCTCTTCCTTTCGGGGCACGGCCAGAGGCTACTCCTCAGATAGCGCGTCCACTTCCTACAAATCCCCTGCTCAATCCACCTTCACAAGGGGTTATCAAAGAGGCGGCTATAGAGGCAATAACAATAAAGGCAGAGGCAAAACAAATACCGCCCGCTCTGCCACACCGCCTACCCAATGACTTCCCCCTGCTCCCTCCAGACCATCCCACTCTGGTCGGGGGCAGACTACAAAATTTCCTTCACGTCTGGGAGACCATCACATCAGACAGATGGGTGACCCAAATTATTCGTTCAGGGTACTGCCTAGAATTGACATCTACCCCCCCAACATACCACCCAGGCAACGCCCAATGTCACAAGAACATTCCACGTTACTAAAACAGGAGGTAATCTCCCTCCTACAACAAGAGGCGATAGAACAAGTCCCCGCCAATCCGCAAAATTTAGGGGTCTCCTCCCTATATTTTCTAATACCGAAAAGAGACGAGACTCTACGACCTATCTTAGATCTCCGGCCTCTAAACACATACATAAATTCGGACCATATTCACATGGTAACACTTCAGCAGGTACTTCCGCTCCTCTACCAGAACGACTTGCTCACCACACTGGACTTGAAAGACGCATACTTTCACATCCCGGTACACCATGCTCACAGAAAGTACCTCATATTTGTAGTGGACGGGCAACACTACCAGTTCAAGGTGCTCCCATTCGGGGTCACAAGAGCACCAAGGGTATTCACCAAGTGCCTAGCGGTAGTGGCTGCACACCTCAGATGACAGCACATTCACGTCTTTCCATATTTGGACGACTGGCTAATAAAAGCCACCTCCTACAACCAATGTGTACATCACACCGCCACTACAATCCAACTACTTCACCAGCTAGGTTTCACGGTGAACCACCAAAAGTCCCAGCTAATACCATCCCACACAAAGCAATACCTCGGTGCCACCATAGACACCTCAAAAGCCATAGCCTACCCCAATCCTGCCAGGATTACAAGCATTCAGGCTTTGCGTCAAAGATTCATACCTCAATACTCTCTCCCAGCAAGAGTGTTTATGCAACTGATAGGGATGATGGCCTCTTGCATTTTCATAGTGCCTCATGCAAGACTCCAGATGCGTCCACTCCAAGGGTGCTTAGCGTGCCAATGGAACCAGGCCCAGGAGCAACTGACAGATCTGGTGTTGGTAGACAGTCGCACCCATCACTCTCTGCAGTGGTGGAATACCACGAGTCTTTCCAGGGGTCGACCGTTCCTGGACCCGGTTCCACAAATAATCCTAACAACAGACGCATCGCTCTCCGGCTGGGGAGCTCATCTATTACACCTCACTGTGCAGGGCACATGGACGCCGCAACAAAAGTTACTCCATCTGGAGTTACTAGCAATCTTTCTAGCCCTAAAATCCTTTCACACACACATTTTAGGCAAGGCAGTCCTCATTCGCACAGACAACATGACGGCCATGTACTACATTAAAAAACAAGGCGGCACACACTCTCCACAGCTCTCTCAACTAGCACAGAGCATATGGAGATGGGCAATTCCACACAAAATCTTTCTCCTAGCCCAACATGTCCCAGGAGTCCAAAACACCATGGCAGATCTGCTCAGCAGACAAACGCAGCAGATCCACGAGTGGGAACTTCACCCGCAGGTTCTTCACCCGTTCTTTCAGATGTGGGGGCATCCACACATAGACCTCTTCGCCACCCACGAAAACAAAAAATGCCCAAGCTTCGCCGCCAGATACCCACACCCATTGTCCAAAGGCAATGCGATATGGATGAACTGGTCAGGCAAATTTGCGTATGCCTTTCCACCTCTCCCACTAATTCCATTAGTGGTGCGAAAGCTACAACAGCACTCCCTCACACTGATTCTAGTAGCTCCAACATGGGCCAGACAACTGTGGTACACCACGCTGCTGGAACTCTCTGTAGTGCCACACCAAAAGTTACACCTCTCACCATGCCTCCTAACCTAGAACCATGGAGAGATCAGACACCCGGACCCAGCTCAGCTCAACCTTGCGACCTGGCTCCTGAGATCCTAGAATTCGGATACCTTAACCTTCCCCCTGACTGTATGAACGTCATCAGAGAAGCTAGATGCCCTACTACTAGAGCCTGCTACGCTGCAAAGTGGAAAAGATTTGTTGTTTATTGCCATAACAACACCATCAACCCTCTAGACGTATCTATACAGCACATCATATGCTACTTACTCCATCTACAAAGGTGTAACCTAGCAAATACATCCATCCGGCTACACCTCGCAGCAATTGCCGCCTACCTACAAAACAGACAGCACCTATCACTTTTCAGAGTGCCTGTCATTAAAGCCTTCATGGAAGGCCTCAAACGAATAATTCCCCCCAGAGTACCACCCTCACCTGTGTGGAACTTAAAGGCTAATGGGACCGCCTTTCGAACCTTTGCATAAATGTGAACTGCAATTTCTCACATGGAAAACAGCTTTCCTTGTAGCCATCACTTCCCTTAGAAGGGTCAGTGAGATACAAGCACTTACTATACAAGAACCTTTTCTCCAAATGCACCCGAACAAGGTTGTCCTCCGTACCAACCCAAAATTCCTACCCAAAGTCATTTCTTCCTTTCATCTAAACCAATCGGTAGAATTACTGTTTTTTTTCTGGCAACCTCAGACTGTTGCGGAAAGGGCTCTACACACACTGGATGTTAAAAGGGCCGTACTTTACTATATCCAGAGAACACAACCTTTCAGAAAGACAAAACAACTGTTTGTCTCTTTCTCTCCACCACATAAAGGCAACCCCATCTCTAAATCAGGGATAGCTAGGTGGATTGTAAAATGCATACAGATTTGCTATCACAAGGCAAAACACATGCTATCTGTTCCCCCAAAGCCCACTCTACACGAAAGATAGGGGCTTCTATGGCTTTTCTAGGGAACATCCCTTTAGATGATATCTGCAAAGCAGCTACATGGTCAACACCGCACACTTTCACTAAACATTACTGTGTAGATGTGCAAACCAAGCAACAAGCTAGTGTGGGCCAGGCTGCACTAAAAACACTTTTTCAAACCACTGCAACAGATACCGGTGGTCGCCGCTAGGGTTGGGAACTGCTATATAGTCTATGCAAAGTGTGTAATCTGCAGCTCATATGCCTCGAACGGAATATGCTACTTACCAGTATGCATCTGTTCTTGGCATGTAGAGCTGCAGATCTACACATGCCCACCCGCCTCCCCGGCTACCTGTATCTGTTCCAGTCTATCTTATTTAGATACAACACACATGGGTTTCTTCACTATTACTACTACGCTCCATCTTTCCCTGTTGACGAAAAACAATCTGAGGATGGAGCCGAAGCCCATACGCAATACGGACCAAGGGAGGAGGCACCGACCTCGTGACTTCCAAAGACTTTCCAAGAGGAAAAGCAAACTGAAAACATCCGGGCCCAACACCAGATGGCGATCTATGCAAAGTGTGTAGATCTGCAGCTGTACATGCCAAGAACAGATGCACACTGGTAAGTAGCATATTCCTTATAAAGAAGCGCAGCTAAAGCCTAGATCTAACAGGGTATGTAAAAGAATAGATTTGATCAAATAGAAAATAAGAGTACATATCACCATAGAAAGAATTGTTTGCAATAAGTGTATCTTGTTTTACAGTTTCTCAAAACTCCAATGAAAGACACCTCATGTTATTATACAGGCAGTAAGTAAAAGAGAAACCAGAATAGAAGAATAGGAAAGGTGAGGAACCGAGGACGGATCAGGTAGTCTCTTCTTATCCCCTTCACCTTTCCCCCCTTGGGGTTCTACTGATTACCAGTCACCTTGGAGTCAGTGGTTGTCCTAAGATGGGCATTGGAAATTAGCTAAATTCTACTCCTGTTCAAGCCTAGGTAAGAACTCTGCCAATAACATATTGTGGTTACCCTGTAACATCATACAATTGGGCATACTGCCAGGATACCTGTGAGGTTAACGTTGTGCTTTATAAATGTCTATTATTATTATTATTATTATACCTCAATTGCACAGCATATATAAATCTCCTGATATGTTGGCATAAACTCCAAGTTAGTCCATCAAAAAAATATTCAATTCTCTATTAGTATTTAAACCCCTGTCAACTGCTCTTAATTGAACGATCCATCTGGTTTCTAGCCTCCTAAGGACACATTTCTATTGCCACCTCTAGGGTTGGTTTCCAATTATGCAATTTCATGAAATTTCATGTTGATCATTTCAGATTTATTGTGAAAGTTTTTTGTTGTGTATTGCAAAGGGATAGTTGGTATTGTTATTCCTTATTTCCCTAATGTGCTCTTGGACCTGTCTTTGAGTGGTTTAATAGTGCTCCCCATATAACTACGTTTGCACTCACAGGTTTTTCCAATACACAATGTATTTGGTGTTACAGTTAATGAATTGTGTAACCTCATGTCGTCTGTTCGTGTTGTATTGAAATACTGATACTTTGTCTTGAGCAAAAGCCAGACATACACTGTATACGTTTGTGGAAACCGTTCGGCTATTCCGGTAACCATGTACTATTACTGTCTTTTGTCTCAGGTTTCAAAACAGTCTGGTACAGTAGATTCCTCAATGTCCTGCCTCTGCTGTATATCAGAGATGGTTTAGAAGACATTGAGTCACTAAGTGTAGTGTCTAGTTGTAAAATATGCAGGTGTCTATAAAAGATTGTATAAACTTCTGAACTTGAGGTATTGTATGAAGTGATAAATGAAAATTTGTTGCGTTTGGTATGAGTGTGCTTTTGTTTTGCAAAAGACTATCACGTTGACCCCTCATAATTTTCTGCTTAGCCTTGCTAAGGATCTTTTCTGAGTAGCCTCTGGCAGTAAATCTCCTCTCTAGCTGTTGGAGTTCTGAGAGAAAATGTTGCTTATCACTACAGTTGTGTCTGAGTCTTATAGTAAACTCAATCATAACCCACTTAAGGACATTACTCGCGCTATTGAACAAAAATTGACACATTGGAGGGAACACATCCTGATTTCTGATCTGGAATATAGATATTTATACAGCCCAACACCTAATGCACCATGCATATCTATTCTGCCAAAAAACCACAAGCAAGGGGATTTCCAAACCAATAATATCTGGCATAGGTTCCCTCACTGAACAGATATCAGAGTACAGTGATCTGTGTATGCTTTGGACTGGTTCTATTTTGTCAGAACTGTATGACCGTCGTATTTGATTGCTAACTCCATACTGGCACTCATTCCACTTAACCTGCCTCTGTTGCAATTTTATTGACCATTAAGTACCAATACTAATTATATAAACACTTTGTATATTTATGCACAAGTTCCATTTCCATATAGCTTAGTTTCACAATAGGAACCAATAATATAAAATTATATGGAGGGTCATTTTGGATTGCATACAAATTGTGGCTGTTGAGATAATTTAGCATTGTACTTTCTCAGACTAATACCTTTTTCGCTCTACATGTTTCTATTTACTTCTTTATCTTTCTAACAAGGTGATCGTCTCCTATCTCTTAACTATATAGGTCAATCACTTTTTTGCACCAATATCACTTCCATATTTATACATGTAGTTAGTACATAGTTATTGTATATGTTTTGTGCTCTACATGCCATCCGGTCCATTTTGACCATGAACATTTTGATCTAATAGTTTACCTGTTATATTTTGTTTTACCCCTTACTACAGTTTTGGCCATGTGGCGTGTACTTTTCCTTGCATTACATTCAGCCCACAAGTCCTAACTAGGTACGGCTTCACATGTAATCCATTGGAATTTACCTAGTTCCATCAAGCGAGACCTCTTCCAACATGGCGGTTTACATACTTGATATCCGAGGACCTTGCCCTCATTCTATGTCCACACCCGCGCCACTATGCTATTGTTGCATTCACAAACACTTTGAGGTCTTTTTAGCATTTTGAGACCATAACACACCTTTGCACTATGTGAGATTAAACTCATCGTTTTTCGTTGTTGCAATCTATGTGTTGTATTTATGGACCATTCTAAGGAGATTTGTCACTTACATACAGGCTTATCATGGTTTTAATTGGATATGGGTTCAACATGCAATGCATTAGAATTGACATAATTTGCATCAACCAAGACCTCGTCCAACCTGGCGGCTCGCTGACTAGATTCCTGAGTACTCTTTTAATGTATATGCCCGCGTCAGCACACTATTTTAGCATCCACAAACACATTAGGTCTCTTTGAGCACTTTGAGACAGGCTCGCACCCATGCACCAGGTAAGGATACATGCATTGGTTTCTAATATTACAATCTAGTATTTTTTATTTACAAACCATTGTTTACAAATCTGTTACTCACTTACAGGTTTATCACGGGCCTCTTTAACCTTCACATCTTGAGACTTCTAGTGCGCTCTATCAAGTACTATATTTAGTTTACAACATTAAATACCACATAGACAGATTTTCGAGATCTTTCATATTACTTACATTTTATTACCGATATGGAGTTACTGTGGGTTCTTCATAACAGTTGCTAAATATCTATTTTAGGTCGTCCACTAGCAGGGACTTACCACATTTATTTTTTGATTTTTACTTTGTCTTGGATTCTATACAACAGCTTAGGTATATATAAACAACACGTTTTTCTCTTGGCACATATATTTTCTCACTCTGTTCATATCCACTCCTTAATACTTGGTGATATAATTGTTCAGGACAGTTATTCTCAGAAGATTCACTTCAATGGTTTTCATATACTGGTTACTCTTCTTCTTTCTACTTAGTTGGGTCACTCTGCAAGTCTATTGGGTGTATTTCTTTCTGTAGATTATTTCTTCATCTAGTATTTCTCAGGTATTGCTATTGGGCTCTCCACCACCACAGGATTTCTGTATCATTTGTATTGATCTTCAATTTACCAAAGTCATCATGTCTTTGAATGCTAGAACTTATTCATATCCACTATTTGCCGCCTTGAAAAATTAGAGTAGATGAAACACGTGTCGGCTGCCTATGACAGATGCATGTACCTTTTACCCTACGTTATAGGGATTTGATGATTGTTTGGAAGACTTCAAAAATAAGAAGACTTTGGATTGCTTCAAGTTACTGAGAATCGTTGGATTGTATATATACTCTCCGGACTGTATTTAGATGTGTTTTACTGTATAATAATTGCACATTTTCTGTTCTAGAGCTATTGTTCTGAAACAATCACTTCACCCTTGGATGGCGGGGTGTGTGTGTGAGAACCAGCTAGTTACAAATTGTATTGATACATCACTTTACCCCTTCATGTTTGTTTCTATACAGATGTGCAATAATATCTCATAGCCACCATTGCATTTTGCTCATGGTGGAAAACAAACTTTATAAAAATGTACTTTGGGCTACCTGAGCCAAAACTGGCTTAAGGCCAGTCCTGAAGGAGCATGCGTTTGTGAAGCAGTGGCATAGACTGCTGGAACACTTTGCTTCAGACACTGGGGGTATTGCAGATCTTCCCAAGCAGAGTAGACTAGAATGAAGACTTTTCAAACATTTGGGTATCCTGTACTGTTGCTGGTTTTGGTCCCTTTTGTTGTATGAAACATAACCAGCTGAACCTGCTTACTCATCCTAACATAAAGCTAAGCAGAATCGCAGTGGGGCAAGGGGGAGAGGTTAGGAGAGACCTGAGGAAGTTAATGAGCCTATGTTATGTATTTAATTCTTGTAGCCAAGAGTAGGGCAAGAAAAATACAATATTCAAGCACTGGCTAATACACAGGATACGACTGGCAACTCACCACCTCTTCCTCAGCACATTCCTCGACATGGGAAGGCTGCACCTTAAGAAGAAGGTCCAGTTGGAAGATGGAAGATTTGAGGTGGTGTACTCGAGGCTCTACTGGTACGCTAGGGCTGTAACAGCTCTTCTAGGGTAAAATGGTTGGTCTTTTGTTTGACTTTTCCAGGGCTGTAAAAAGCGGAAGCACTCCTGACTGACCCAAAATAACGTTGCCAGTAGATGGAGAAAATAGGGGCCTAGTCATTTTTTTCACCTCTGAAGGACCAAGACACAGTGCTAAGGCTTGCCCAGGGAGGTTGAATCCAAGTTAGGCAAAAAAAGATCTATCCTACTCTGAGATTTTTCAACACTAAAAGCGTGTTCAATGTGGCCGTGAGATAAAGATATCCAGCTTCTTGGAGCCCTGCCCAGCTACATCTTCCTGTCTTGCTCTGCTGGAGGATTTTGAGAGCCAGAACAGTGACTAGGTCTGAAGGCACAATCTGGGTCAAGGGTGAGCCTGCAAATCCATTCCAGTGACAAAGTAATCTCAACAGCTATGAAGTCCAGGTGTGTCCTATTCTGAGATTTTAGCACCAAAATCAGTGAATTTAGTTGGTGCTTGATTAAGACCTACACATCTTTGAAGGACCCTCTCCAGCTTCAGTCTTTGACCTTGCCATGTTGAAGGATATAGATTTTCATTCCAGAGACTAAGGCCCTCAATATGAGTGGCCTACTGATTCTGACGGGCTGGTAACCTCAGTTGCCAGCCTTCTTGGAAATATGAGATCTGTGGAAACACCACAGATTTCTTAACTTTGACCTAAATGCACCCAAAATTCCAGGGTGAAAGCTGGGCCTAAATTAGTAATTATTGGTGGAATTGGACCAGAGGTTGCTGATTCTCCTGGTAATTCTTCATTTCTAAGTGGGCCCTCAAGGTTCAACTCGTAATGGGCCAGAGTCTCCCCACCCTCGGAGTTACTAGTACCACCAAAGTCAGTAAATTCAGGGGTGGGGAAAATCAGACCCATTTACCAGGTCGCTCACAATGACGGCCTAATTCTGAAGGTAAAATCAGCTGCTTGGTGCATCTGAACCCAGTTTAATCACGTTTGGTACAAAACCGTGCCTATGTTCCGGTCAACTGCGAACTCTTATTTTTCAATGGTGCTGTACTTTTCTAGGTGCTTTTTACCTTAAAAGTTTAAAATTAATTTCTCTGGTTCCTGTTTTTAAATGTTAACGATTTTGGCGTCCTTTTGATCATTAAGTATGTCTCAATTTTTCTTAATTATTTTGGGAATTTCAATGTATTCATTTCTTGATTTAAAATTGATGGTGCCACTTGAATTTAAAATGCTCTTCTCTGGGGATCGTGTACTTCTTGTGCCATAGCTTCCATGGATTGAGCACAAACTCTCCATTAACTATGTTTCAGCCTAACCATATTGTGTGTCCTGAGTTGGCAGGAGTCACACCCTCCTAAATTGATAACTCAATTTCAGATACTGTTTTATTCAACTCCTTTTCTGTGATGAGAGGACCTGTATGAACTTGGGGGGAGTAGTATACTCTTCCTTCTGCTACAACAGCTCTTACCATATGTACCACAATTCAGGTTGGTGATGACTCCATCTCTGTCCCACCTCCACTCCGTCCTCTCCATCACCACTAAACAGGTGGTGCAACTCAGCTCCTAATTTAAGGGTGGCTTGTGATTCCTAGTGGGTGCTCATAGGTCAGGTAGTGCTACCGCCACCTATATGTAATGCAGCCATCCTACCTTGAATAGGAATTCCCTGCTCAGCCACACATGCACTACTATGTGACCAAAAAACACCCATCCAGCGGTGCTAGAAGATCTCTTTGGCTGAATTACTTTTACTAGGTTGTACACCACTTACCTGACTCTAAATAAGGCAGTTGCTGTGCCTCCTGGAGGGGGGTCTGGAGGCAAGGCAGAGATATGGCAGATGCCTCCTCCTTCCAGCATCTCAAAATGATAACCCTTTTTTTGCTTCTATGTGAACATCTCTTCAGCTAGCTTCCCCAAAAAGAAACATAAAGGTTTTCATTTGAGAAACCATGCAAAAGGTAAATATGTGCACGCTATGAATCTTGCAAGGTTTTTGGGAAGCCAGTAAAAATGTAACAGTTTTTTTTATTGAATGCCTGGCGATAAAGGACTTGCCCTTGCAGGGCAGTGCAATCTTTCATTCTTATTTTTAAAACCATGTTTGCAGGCATATCCTCACAGGGCAACATTGCAAACTCTCTCCTCTTTAATACTTCAAAAGTAACTAACGTATTATCATACTGTTACATGAGGCCTGCCTAAACGAATCACTGGCCTGAATCTCTAGAACTTTTGTCAAACTGAAAACCTTGAAAATTGGCCATTTGGTGCAGGGGCAGTGCTATGTGATTTTGCAGAGTTCACAATTAGTGCGGCTGCACTTTGGCTTGAGTTGTATTTATGGAATATACCCTCTGACAAGGTATTTTTTATTTCAAAAAATCATATTTTTAAGAGCACGATTAACTGGACCACAAACATGTTCAGTTGCGTGTTACGCATTAATGAGTTAGGATTTTTTAAAATGGATTGGAAGACACTGATTATCTGAGTCTTATTGCACTTCAGCCAGATAACTAAATTAGATATTTCATTAGAATGTAATTCAAATAAATGTGTTATCAGACTGTTGTGCTGGCACAGGACGATGAAGAGGTGCATAGGAGGGTGCAAGAAGAGAAAGAGAAGGTGGAACAGAGGAAGAAGCTCAAGAATTCTGTTGTCTGGGAGTTATTCTCATTCCCAGCTGGAGTGAAGGTCATTGCCAAACTGCTAACCTGCAACCTTACAAGACGGTAATATCCAGTGGGAACATCAAACAGTACTCATTTGGTGTGACGGGAATGAGGAAACTGTCATCTGTCGGATTTCTCCTGTCGAATCCTCGGGAGCGATTCGTGGCTCAAGTGGGTCCACCCCTTGATAGCCTCAGTTCTGAATGCTATAATAGCTCAGAAGATTAAGGTGATCAAGTGAGGGAAGGAAAGGATGTGGACAGCAGGGAGGGAGACCTGAAACGAGAAACAACACTTTGAACACTGGATAATGATCACCAACATAAAGTATACAGAAATTCTCTCTCTCTTATTACCTGTAACAGAAAACAACACAGTCCTGTACAAGAGCACACAAGGAATTGTTCTATCCCTGTCTAGCCATGGTGATGAAAAGGTTGCTGAAATAAAGAACTAGCCAGTGAACACTAGATCATGTTTGTTATAGACACATGCACCTGAGCCTGTAACACCATCAAAGACACACACACACAATACCCACCATCATATTAATGATGCCAAGCGTCACAGGGGAAGAATCTTAGTAAGACCTCACGACCCCCTGTTAGGATACAGCAATAAACAATTATAAACCAGGAGCTGTGATTGTTTAGGAATCTTTAGATTGCGCTGTTGTGTGTTTAATGACCAATAATAATTCTTATCCTGTCAAACAATTCCAAATAGTAGCAAAGAATACTCCAAAGTCAATTACCAATGATGAAACAAAAAAGTTTGTTCAAAAGGCACTCTGTGAATTATTGTGAGTAAAGGCAGTAAGAACTTCCATAGAATAAATGCCCAAATCAAGTTCTGGTACTCAGAATGAAGTTCTGCCCAAGGTAACTTTGCAGACTGAATCAAGATATCCCATCAGCATTTACTTCCCGCCACCTTACCGCACCAGAAGACGCTGTTCCTTCACAGTGTGTCTCTACGATCCTGAAGCAAAATAATCTGCTTTGATTTCAACCCGTCATCATGCACGTTCCTCCTGCTGGAATGTGGAAGCGCGCCGTAGCAGTTCTCCTCCCTGAGCACAGCGCCACAACCCACAGAGCCTTTTGCCAAACTGCAGGTAAGAGCGTAGGGTAGCCCGAGTCACGCATATGGAAGCGTGACTCTCGGCACCCCCTGCGGCACCATCAGGAGCCGTAACAGAAACTCCTGCAGGCAATCTATTCAACCAAGTTGGCGCAGGCCGAGAGAAGCCATCAGATGGAGTTGGAAGTGGCCAAAGCAGGAACATCTGCAGCGCCCACTTCATCGCCTACTACAATCCCTTCAATTCTTTCTGCGCCCTCAGGACCTCCACCAGGACCCACTACATCTATCCCTCCAGCACCACCCTTGACTTCTTAAGCTTCATGACCACTTCAACCACTATTTTTTGTTGGTTGGTCATGTCGACCTTTAAAAAACAAAAATCCAGAAAAAATCATAAAAAGAAAGTTATTTTCAGAATTAATCAAATATTAAAAAGAATAAAGAGCTTGTACCAATATTAACCATATTTTTCAGATAGCAGAAATGCAAGATTGTAATCAATTTAGAGATAAAAGGTAAGTGTGAGGTACTTTAAATATGTGCCTAATAGTAACTTCATATTAAATGGGAAGTTTATAATTAACTACTACAGTGATATTTGATTGTATTTAGAGTGGAGTACACTGCCGGAGAGTGGAGTGGCATAGAGTGAAGTGGAGTGGAGTTTTATAGAGTGGAGTGTTGTAGAGTCAAGTGTTGTGGAGTCGAGTGTCTTCGAGTAGAGGGTCGTAGAGAGGAGTAGCCTAGAGTGTCATAGAGTGAAGTAAACTGTCATAAAGTGGCTTGGAGTGGGGTGTCATAGAGTACAGTGGAGTGGCGTGGTGTGTCGTACATTAGAGTGGAGGGGTGTAGAGTGACTTGTCATAGGGTAGAGTGGTGTGTGTATAGAATAGAGTGGCATGTCGTAGAGTGGACTGGAGTGGAGTGGTGTGACATGGGAAACAACCTTTACAACCCAGTCCTTACAATGCAACATCCTTTACATCGCATGCCATTACAATGCAGCCATTATATCGCATGTCACTACAATGCATGTCATTACAACGCATGTCACTACAACACATGCCATTACAACGCAATATAAGGTACGTAATGGGGAATAGTAATTTTTACCCCTACACTATCCAACACTTACCCTACTGTTGCAGTCACTGGAGTGGGAATAGTAATTTTCACCCCTACACTATCCAACACTTACCCTACTATTGCCCTCACTGGAGTGGGAATAGTAATTTTTACACCTACACTATCCAACACTTATCCTACTGTTCCTCTAAAAGTAATGTGTTATAATGGTATGCGTTGTACTGGTATGCATTGTATTGGAATGTGTTGTAAATGTAGTTTCTTAAAATGAGTTGTGATGGCATGCGATGTAAAATCATGCGTTGTAATGGATGTTGCAATGTAAAAACTGCGTTGTAAAGGCATGCGTTGTAAATGTTTGCGTTGTAACGTCATACATTCTGGGGTGTCATACAGTTTGTTTGACTGGAGGGCGTGGAGTGGGATATCATAGGGTAGAGTGGCATGTCGTAGAGTAGAGTGGCTCGTGGTAGAGTGCACTTTGTAGAGTGTCGTAGAGTGGATTAGAGGGGCAGAGAGTGTAGGGGCATACACAGAAGTAGAATTTTGTATAGTGGAATGCCATAGAGTGGAGTGGCGTGGCATGCAGTACAGTGGAGTGATTTGTCCTACAGTATCATGTCGTAGAGTGTCTTAGAGTAAAGTGGGGTAGAGTGGAATTGTGTGGAGTGTTGTGTAGTAGAGTGGAGTGGCATGTAGTAGAGTGGAGTGGTGTGTGTAGAGATGGAGGTGATGAGGTATCATTTTCAATCACTGTCTTTGAAGAAGAAATACAGCTGAGTTGCTTTCACACTCCACTCCACTCTAGGACATGCTACTTCACTCTAGAACATGGTATTCCACTTTATGACACGCCACTGCACTGTACCACATGCCACTCTACCATATCCCACTCCACTTTACGTCAATCCATTCTATGCCCCTCCATTGTAACACATTATACGATACCCCAATCTATGACACACCACTCCACTGTTCGCCACTCCACTCTACAACGCTCTACTCTTCTCAATGTCCCTCCACTCTATGCCACTCTACTCCACTCAACGACACTCTATGACACTCTATCATACGCCACTTCATTCAACTGCATGACACACCATTCCACACTACAACACGCCATTCCACTCTATGACACACCACTCCAGTCTACAACACGCAAATCCACTCCACTCTACCACACGCAACTCCTCGACACGCTACTCCACTCTACTAAACATCACTCCACTGTATGACATGCCACTCCACTCTATATCCCTCCACTCTAAGACACGCCACTCTATGGCACGCCACTCCACTCTACTAAATGGCACTCTAACTCCACTCTAAACACACTCCACTCTACAACACTCTACTCCACTCTGTGCCCCTCCATACTGGACCACTCTACTCGACTATACAACACTCCACACCCCAAAACTCCACATCACTCTATTCCACTCCAATCTACGACAGACTGCGCCTCTCAAAATACAACCAGATATCACTGTAGTAGTTATAAACTTACCATCTAGTATGAAGTCACCATAAGGCACTTGGTTAACTTATCTAACACTTACTTTTCATCTCTTTATTAATTACAATCTTGTATTTCTGATAGCTGAAAAAATATGGTTACTATTGGTACAAACTCTTTATTTTTTTAGATATTTGATTAGTTCTGAAAATAACTTTTTTTCTTCCATAGCTGATATTTTTTCATCAACAATTCGTTTTTTTGGGAACGGTCAACATGACCAACCAACCAAAAAAGTATTAACAGAAAGCAAGAGGACAACCAAAGGGGGAAAAATTAGAGCTGTTGGAGATGACACTGGTGAGCTATGACAAGCTCCTGGCGTATGGTGAGATCTCTCTCTCCCACAACAATCACGGTATGGCACAGGAGACAGTATGTGGTAATATTGCGTTACTGCTCTTCAATTCATCTTTTCTGTCTCAAGTGATCCACTGGCACTGCGGTACCAGAAGCAGGTATTGATGGAGGGACAGATGCACCAGATGGTGGTGGAGGGGGTGATGGAGTGAAAGAAATTGATTGTGGTGCTTGAGGGACAGATGCAGAGGGTGGTGGTGGAAGTCCTGACGATCAGAAGAAGTTGAAGGTGTTGCAGTAGGCAAAGAAGTTGCTGCTGCAGATGTTCTGCTTCAGCCTCTTCCGACTCCTTCTGATGCCTTCTTTCAGCCCGGGCCAACCTGGTTGAATTGATGGTCTGCAGGTGTTTTCTCATTCCCGTCGTACCAAAGGAGTACTGTTTGATGTTCACACAGGAAATGACCTTCTTGCAAAGGTTGCAAGTTACCAGTTTGGCACTTGCCTTCTTCCCTCCAGCTAGCAATGTGAAAAACTCCCAGACAGTAGAATCTTTGAGCTGCTTCCTCCACTTTTCCTCCTGTTCCTACTTTTGCATCCTCCGCTCCACCTCTTCTTTGTCCTCTTCCAGCACACTGCAGTACTGCAACAACTCAAAGCTGCCTTCTGAAAAGAAGATTCTCCATGTTGGTGAGAACACAAACTTCAACTTTGAAGATCTCAATTGAAATGAGGAAAAAGGGTGTGCACTTCCTGTTTCCTACAATGGGGAGAGTCCTAAACCAATTAAATTCAGTTTAACAAAAGCATAAGCACTGCAGTAGTATCTCAATATTATTGTGGTACAAGTACAGTCTACAAACACAACCTATAGTTTCAAGATTAACACATATACCATTTAAAATATATGGCTAGCCATGAAATCCTACATCCATAATTCCTATAAAATGTAAATATCTGGTGTAAATAGCATTTAAAAATTTTACGAAGGTATCTAAAAAAATAATAATAATACCATATATTGTTAAAAATAACTTTCTTTAAAAAATATACATACAAATTCAATGTAACAACCACAGGTTATAGCCTAGTTATAGTTTAAAAAACCTGAATATATTATTTTGATACAAAACCAACTTAATCTTCACAAACTTTAGAAATTCTAAAGTCATAGTTATAACTTACAGTTATAAACTGTGTCACAGTTGGCACGTTCTAAAGGTGACGCACTTCCATATAGAGTGTTATCAAATTGCTACCCACACTACATTAGCTATAACTTTGCCCTCTACCATGTACGGTATTCTCATAAATGATGTCATTACAGATCTAAAGAGTGTTGTTATGAATGCTGTATTTAACATGCTATGAGTGATCTAATTTCAAAGGTTATAAGCGGTGCTTGAGGAAGGCATGAGTTAAAGTTAATTTAGGGTACTAGCGAGTTGCCAACACCGTACGGAGGTGTGCCACTTATGTGACGTTATGGCCGTGGCACAAATTATGACTGTAAGTTATAACTATAAATTTAGAATCTCATAGATTTGCGTCATTTAGTTGGTTTTATATAGAAATAATTAATTATGCTTTCCTAGCTATAACTAAGCTTTAACCTTTGTTTTTTAATTAAATGTATGTAGCTGTAGATACACACTCACATATATACAAAGTCAGATTTAAACATTTTAATCAAACATGTAGGCTCGTGCATTGCCTCAAGCAATCACTCAAATCAGTGACATGTTTTTGGACAAATTAATGTATGTGGCAAGATGCAGTGTCTGGATTTTGCTTTGTCACTTTCCAGTACAATGAACAGCAATGGTAGTGGGGCCATTTGGCTTGACAAATGGAGCTGGGATAGGGGCCTCAATTGGCCCCCCTCTAGATACATCAATGACTTCTGACTACTGCATACTTTCTACTAAAACAGAGAGTCTCTATTGTATTCTGTGTTCATGAATCCAGCTAAAAACTGGCTAGTCCGAGTGCTGGTCTAGCAAACATCAGCATCTTGTACAGACACCATTATGCAAAGCCAATGGAACATCAGACCATTCTAAATTGTGTATCTAGTAATACATTTGGTGGATATTGAAGAACTTTGTGGTTTAATATTTGGCTTCTCAGTCAGTTGTTAACCTTTAAATGATCATTTTCACTCTGTTTGTGTTTCTTTGCAGACTTTTATAGTATTGAACAGAGGGAAGGCAATCTTCCGATTCAGTGCCACGTCTGCCTTGTACATTTTAACTCCTTTCAATCCTCTCAGAAGGGTAGCTATTAAAGTTTTGGTCCATTCATATCCTTTACAAGTAGTGCTTGTATGATTCATGTTGTGTCAACATCATTTGCCAATTACGGAATCTTGGGTTTTCTGTTATGTTCCTTGAAATTTGCATACTTACCCTGTTCTTTTATCTCAAAGTTATTTTATCTTTCAGAAACTGAAATGTGGTGTTAGTCTTGATATGTTACGACAACCCGGCATCGGTAATGAGGGAACATTGTATTAATAGATATTTTCCAGCAAAAATCGTGTATTGTAGTGCAGGTCACACTGTGCCTTGTCTAAATATCTGTCTAGAAATCTTCAATAGTCCTTGAGTCTGAAGGCTTGCCTTGTTGTGGCTTCATAATAGAAACTTTGCTTCAATGGTTCTCCATGATAGAATGGAATCAACACTTTATTAACCGCACTGGGCAGTCTGCTCTGCACAGCAGTTTAAACATTGTGGCAATCAGTGCAGATTATTAAAAGATGAAGCGTGGATCATTGCATTTAATTCACCAGATGTATTTTTAAGTTCACATTTATTTAAAATACTCGCTGTCCTTTGATACACACATTTACATTTGGATTTTTGTGTTTACAACTAGGCTGACATCCAGTTCTTATCCTACTGAGTCAGTCTCATAGGGAAATACATAGACTTTTTCTATCTTTAAAGGGAGCCCTCTAGTTCCCTCATCTGTTTTTCTTGCCTTCACTCGGTTTCTTACGCCCCCTCATAGGGATTTCCTAAATGTCTGTTATGGTCTTATGAGGGAAGATCCTAGAGCACAGCCTTCTTTTACTGCATGGTTTGCTTTCCACTCCAAACCCCTCCTATTGCTCCACTTTCCTTTTTTGTGTCTATTAGTTTTATGTGTACCAAATCATTGAGGGAATCACTTTTACACATTTCCACGTTGGTTGTACACAGTGAGTTGTTAGTTACTGTGTCAGTACTCAGAGAGAGAATGGAAATACAATGCATCTTATGTTTCTTTCCATTTAGTGCACCCTTAATAACTCAATTGTTGCTAGACTTCAGACTTTTTCTATACGTTGTTTTGAAGAATAGGCAAGCAGGACAAGGAGTATTGCATAAAACAGGTATCCATAGGGCATAGCATGTCTTCCAGAGTATTTTATGTAGGAGACCTACATGAAAACAAAGGGGGCATTGATAGCAGAGAAGGCAAAATCAGGGCTTATAATCACATTACAAGGATGGATAGCCTCACTCCTTTAGGACTAACAGATCATTATCTGATACAATTCAGGATCTTCAGATCCCTGCCCTTCACTTTTTACCCCTAGGCCACTTCCTACTCTTTCTTGGTTTTGGTGAAGGCCAATTTAGACGTCCTTAGGTGGTCTGAACTTACAAAATAGCTCAAATCTATTAAAAACCTTGATGACCCCAATAGTACATTTGATTATTTCATATTCACTGCTGAGGCCACTCTTAATAGAAATTTCCAATACATAAAAGATTATTGGCATGATTAAACTGCACAGTGTATGGTTCTGTGACTCATTAAAGCTGTGAGATTAGCCACCACTCAATCAAAGCTCTATAAAAATGTGCTTATTTCCATTATACATAACTTCCTGCCACACAACATTCTTGCAGCCAAAAACATACTTTCTTAGACATCTGTTTGCCACCATGGAGTCTTTCATCAATCCGTCCTAGCTTTCTAGCAACATTCGTGCTAGCCAGGACTTCTGTGACAACTTTGCTAAATACATTATAATAAAACTATTTATGGTAGAATTTCAACAGGTCCCTCAGCAAATGTACAACCAGTGAAAACTCCACACTTTTGTGCCAAAACATGTTCTGGAACTCTTTCTGCCAGCTTTCCAGAAAGCCTGTGCCTTGCTCAGTTACTGGAACCTCCTGCCCTTTCCTTCCTGAAAGCAAAGGTAACCCATAGCGGAAGAAGATTCTTACTCATTCTTGCCCCTTATCTTTGGAATGATCATCCATTGTCTCTACAAACAATTGAAAAGGGTATGACCTACATGAAGGCTCTAAAAATACAAATAGCTATGTTTTATTAGCTTGTTTATGGGAGTTAGCAGGCATCTTTCTTTCTCTGTTTACTATTTTTGAGTATTTTAGTGCCATGATACTCGTCAGTGTAGGAGTGATATATAGTAACAAATAAGCAAAACAAATAAACCTATTATGGATTGATGGTTTTGTGTACATTGGAGCAGAAGTGCTTGCTTACACTGATTTACATTCTCCACTTAATTCTGGGCAGACATGACCCAACATCAGCATCAGCTTTCTGCAAATATCCGGATATTTACTCACTTGGATGTTGTGTGGAAATGTGCCTTTTCAGGGGAACACCGGTGCAGGGTTCACCCTTAAGTTTGTCCACGGGTCCTTAGACTAACAAATAAGAGATTGGCACTGAAGCTGGAATTCAAAATAACAAGTTTATTAATCACTCATGACTGGGACTACATCAATACAACACCCTCGGGCGCTGTAGGAGGTAGTACATGGAATACAGAAACCATGGGCATTTTATACACAGTTTGTTGCAGAGTAAGTTACAAATAGAAGGTACAGGCCTACACAGGAATAGCTACTGAAAAACATGGGCAGATGAATATCACTTAGTCAACAAAGTGGGAGGGGAAACAGAACTAGACATCAGTAGGATATGATAGACAGTTACATTCTCAAACAGGTGCATTCAAGCAGCTACAGGCCTTTCTGAGCTCAAACATTGCTCTGGCTCAGTACAGAATGAGTTAACTAAAGTTGATGACTCAAGCAGAATAGAAAAGCAGGCAATAGTGAAGATGGCAGAATCACAAGGCTAACAAAATGGATGCTGCAAACAAGATGGCTTCAGTTCATGCTAACAGCAATTATTTTTGATTTCCACAGTTGTAAATACTGCTGTTTGATCTTCTCCCAATTCTGGACAAACACTTAACTCTTGTCATGAGCCCGATACTAGACAAACATAATTTATCCAGGACCCACTCATTTATGGTGCACAAAGCAATGAGAAGACTGGTAAAATACCTTGGGCCTGAGTCACAAATGTATTTTCAGCTTAAGCGTAAGTTTAGGCTGTTAATGTATGCTTATGGCTTAAAATACCTCCATTCACACCTACCGGGAATTCACAAAAGGATTCCAGCCATGCATAAATGGCTGTAAAACTGCAGATTTATTTGCCATGCATGCAAAAAAATTATCAGTAACAAATCTCATTCAAGGGACAGGAAGTAGGTGAAATAGGGCATGGTTAGTCTTGCAGGTTTGGTTATGCCCATAAACTCATATGTTTGTGAGTAGGGAAGACTAGTTCAGAGAGAGCATTGTCTGCTCCCCCGTGCTGTGCTCACGGGAATATGGGTGGCATTCAGCCCAGGATTGGTTATTAGCCCGAGGTTGCCCTTCTCTGAGAGGACAAGTATTGTGGGGAAGGAGCTTGATAAGGTATCAGGGTAGGCCTGTGCAATGGAGTTTGAGGCCGGGGGGCAACGTTGTCTGCTGTCACATGTTTAGCTTAGGGTATGGGAGGAGGGTGGCTTCCACCCTAGGCTATCTCCTTATATGTAGCTATCTCTCCTCGGGTGCATCTTATAATTTTATTAGATCAGTACAGGTGTCTCCTGGCAGCCAGGTATACTTCATACATGTCAAGCTACTGTTTTTAGATTTATTAAACATCGAAATAAAATATGATTCTGATTGGTACAAAAACAAAATAGTATTTGAAATACTTTGGCCTAAAGGCATAGTGTAAACACACATGGGTGACTAAAATGTGAAAAGGATAACAAATTAAAAGAAAAAAAAACATTGTCTAAGAAAAGTATTGGCCCACCCGCCTGGGAACTTTTAGGTGGATGTGTGCATGTGTCAAAGAAAGTGCTATCACTCTTAGTGCAAGAGAGCCAGTGGCTGAAGTGGGTTAGCTCACTGCCTCATGCTGCATGGTACGGTGGCCAGACGCAAAATGTGACTGACTGCAAAACAAGTCAGAGCATAAATATGGCTAATTCAAGTCCCCTATATTTGTTACATATGTATATATTTACTGAAAAAAGATAGGTTAAAGGGATATTATGGTTAGGTGAAAATGTCAAAACATGCCGTTTCAAACTAACAAAACCACTGAGAATCGCCAGTTATAGTTATTGCAAGTAACTATAACTCGCATTCCCACCATGCGCAGTGTTGTCATCAATCAGATGTTGCAGTGATTTTTATCAATGACGTCGTACAACATGTCATGAGTGGTATAATATGGGATGAGGTCCCCAGGGACTTATAGAGGCACTGAGAGGGGGCCTCGCTCCTCTTTTTAAACAAAGTTGAGGTCGGCCAGTGGTTAAATTGTAAAAAAAACAAGCATTTGCAATGCAATAGGTCTCGCATTTACGCGATTTTAAGCTATTGGCATTGTAAATGACAATGCCTTTTATGTATGCTGTAAAAATGAAAACAAAAATAAAAGGCATTGTCATTTGCAATGCCAATAGCTCAAACTCGCGTAAATGCGAGACCTATTACATTGAAAATGCTTTTTTTAAGTTGTAACACTTTTTTTTTTACATTTAAAGCACTAATAGCCATATTATACTAAATTAACACGCATACACAATTATTAAAAGACACAGTAAAAGAAACCCTAGATTTAGCACACACAGTAAATCTTTGACCACAACATTAGTAACACAGCACCAGATGCTGCTAACCTCTGCAAAAGGTTTGTAGGCAAACGGACAGAAGAGTGCTAAAACCCACGCCCCCACTTCACTTCTAAAGTGAACACAAGGAATGTTTACGGTGGAACAAAAGGATCTTATGAAACTTGTGCTTATCTCGAGCAAGCGCCTTCCTCAAAGGCTCTGTGAAAACTAGCTGAAACGCGAGAATAAGCCCCCAGTAACAACACAGGTTGTTTATGGGCTGTTACTAGAGCTATTATAAATATTAAACCAGGAGAAATTAGAAGTTGACCCCCAACGACTGTTTAAACCTATGCACAAAAATAAAAAAATATGAGACACACACTGATTTGCAACAGGCACAATAAGCTACAAAGTAAAAAGAAACAATGCGATTAAGGTGGTGCAACCTTTTTAGCCCCTGGCACAGAGTAATGTTGGAGAATAAAATGTGAACTAGGTCAAGTTTCCCTGAGCAGCAGACAATCACAGCTGCACTGATACTGATTTCACACCTATATGTGAAGTAATGGTGATTTCACACCTATATTTGCAGTGATAGTTACCTCACACGTATATGTGTAGTGATAGTGTTTTTATACCAATATCTGCAGTGATGGTTATTTCACATCTGTATGTGCAGTGATAGTGATGTCACACGTATAGCTGAAGTAATGGTGACCTCACACTTATTTCGCAGTGATACTGATCTCACATCTATATCTGCAGCGATGGTGATCTTACACATATATCTACAGTAATAGTGATTTCTCAACTTTAGCGTACAGTTATGTAAGTGAGAGAATGGAAAACTGAAAATATTGTGGCCCAATTTACTAGACCACTGATAATAAGGGCCATAGTAGTAATAACAAATCCTTTTTAATGGTGAAAATATTGAAATTATTTGAAACTCGACTGGTTAAATGTCCTTTATAAAAGCTAATAAATAGTGTTAAAAAAGCTATCCAGTGTCTCAGGTTCTAATTTAGTGTTCCCTCCATAATACAGTGGATTGTATATAACAGTAGAACTGTGATTATTTGCTGCGCAAACCCATAGTTCACCCTACTCCTGTGTGTTTAGGGCCCAAAAGAGAATATGCATTCTACTGATCAAAATAGCTTTAAATCCTACTGAGAGATAAAACATAAAGCCCCACAGTACAGCGGACATCAGGAAGCATGTGTAAGATAGCTCAGTGAATTGAGCAGATACTGCAGAAAACGGTGTGCAATGTTAACGTTTCAACTTTATCTCCACAATAAGCGGTGTGTCGGACTTAATACTGTGAAGGTTGATTAATTCTCAGAAGACTGATTATTTGACATGCCATTTTCATGGTAGTGTAAAACGCTGGGCCCCAAAAGCAGGCAGATTGCCCAGAGGTTATATGAATTTGTAAACGTGTCGCTTTTATAAAAAATGTTGGAGAGAACACGGAACCTACATACCATGTAGAACAAAATAGGGGCCTGATTACATTTTTTTTTTTTTGTTTTAATAATAAAACGTAAAAGTCCATTTAAAAAAAACAAAGTATTAACATTCATTTGCCAAATAATATTTACGGGTTACCACTGTCCTGGTACCGGAAGCCTTCACTTTAAGTAAATTGCACTTCACCCGTGACTAGGCTTGAAGCATGTTAAGGCCGTTCCCTTCACATGAGATTAGTTGGTGAGTAAGCAAAGTCAACTGCATAGATACCCGATCAATAGTTACGGGATAGTAACGTTTTGGTACTGAAATCCTTCCATTATTGTTGAAAATTGCCATAGCCGAAATAAGCCATAAAAACGAAAGTAAAGCATAAGCATTTTAAACCCGCATGGTTCGCGTGCGATGTGTTGTTTAGTAACAAAACTAACAGCAAAGCTAATAAATAGTGTTACAAAAGCTATCCAGTGTCTCAGGTTCTAATTTAGTGTTCCCTCCATAATACAGTGGATTGTATATAACAGTAGAACTGTGATTATTTGCTGCGCAAACCCATAGTTCACCCTACTCCTGTGTGTTTAGGGCCCAAAAGAGAATATGCATTCTACTGATCAAAATAGCTTTAAATCCTACTGAGAGATAAAACATAAAGCCCCACAGTACAGCGGACATCAGGAAGCATATGTAAGATAGCTCAGTGAATTGAGCAGATACTGCAGAAAACGGTGTGCAATGTTAACGTTTCAACTTTATCTCCACAATAAGCGGTGTGTCGGACTTAATACTGTGAAGGTTGATTAATTCTCAGAAGACTGATTATTTGACATGCCATTTTCATGGTAGTGTAAAACGCTGGGCCCCAAAAGCAGGCAGATTGCCCAGAGGTTATATGAATTTGTAAACGTGTCGCTTTTATAAAAAATGTTGGAGAGAACACGGAACCTACATACCATGTAGAACAAAATAGGGGCCTGATTACATTTTTTTTTTTTTTTTTTAATAATAAAACGTAAAAGTGCATTTAAAAAAAACAAAGTATTAACATTCATTTGCCAACTAATATTTACGGGTTACCACTGTCCTGGTACCGGAAGCCTTCACTTTAAGTAAATTGCACTTCACCCGTGATTAGGCTTGAAGCATGTTAAGGCCGTTCCCTTCACATGAGATTAGTTGGTGAGTAAGCAAAGTGAACTGCATAGATACCCGATCAATAGTTACGGGATAGTAAAGTTTTGGTACTGAAATCCTTCCATTATTGTTGAAAATTGCCATAGCCGAAATAAGCCATAAAAACGAAAGTAAAGCATAAGCATTTTAACGTGAAGAGTCCTAAAAAGAAGGTGATGGCATGGACGAGTAGCTGATCGCCCTGATCCAGCGGTTCCAGGTCCAGCAGCACCGTAGCCCACTCCAGACCTGTGAGATGGTGGCCTCGCTCACCCTCACCTGCAAACAGGTGTAGACGGGAGTCCGAGGGAGGGAAGGGGTAAGGGAGGGTGACGAGGTGGGCTTGGGGCAGAAATGACGGCTGGGGGCTTGATGCAATCTATGCTCCGGTGGTTGTAGGCTGGGCCTCTGTCCACCTCCAGAATGGTACGGCTTGACGTCCTTCAGCTGCCATGGTTGCCATCTTAGCTGCCAGGCCCTAGTCGCCTATAGTGTCTGACAGGGCAGTATCACGCGGACTGAAGTCCTAAAACAGGTCTGGAAGCTGCCTGCAGGTATAGGGGCCGACTCAGCATTTCGTACTTGAATTTTAGATAAAATGAGCATGGCTAATGGTGCCACCTATTATTCAATTACACTTCTGTTTGTGCTGTGCGCTACTTAAGGAGTTCATATATTGTACCCATGCTGTATTCTGCACAGATCTGAGTTTAGCCATTAAAACCTCCTTCAAATTTTTTTGCCGAGCTCCATAGCTGGTGGCCGCCTCAAAACAATGATGCAGGTTTAAACCACGAGAAGTTCCTTCGTTACCGCAGTAAGTAATGTGTTCTCACATTTCTGCCTGTGTTAACCTGTGAGCATCTTGGGGCATATCAACAAGGGCTTTATCTCTGCTTTTTTGGCTTTAAAAGCCAAAAAAGCAGAGATAAAACTAGCACCCTATCAACAACAGGGTGCTAACACGCAAATTTGCATGTTAGCACCCTTTTACTTTACGCTTCCACTTGCAACTCTAATGAGATGCAAAGGGGGCGTTCCAGAGTAAAATAATAGGAGAAATGTCGCTAAGCGACATTTCTCCTATTATCAAGAATGTCGCTAACCCTGTTAGAGACAAAAAAAGCAGCGCTAACCGCGGTTAACGCTGCTTTTTTACGTCTGCTAATTTTCAGACTTAGCCATGATATCCTATGGAAGGAGGATATCATGGCTAAGTTTGCCTATCCCTATCAACAAGGTAACGTGTGATTATCGCTGGGTTTCCAGCGATAATCTCACGTTAGCCTGTTAGCGAGTAGATTTTTATCGCTATTGAGATAAGCGTTGCTAATAGCACGCTATCTCAGCGATAAAAATTCACGCTAGCCGGCGATAATTATCCTCACGCTAAGAGCGCTGAGCGATAATTATCGCCGGTTGTTGTTGATATGCCCCCTTGTTTGTCTCTGAGTAGTGCTAGGAAGTCCAGAGCAGGTATGCAATTGGCGCTACGACGTAAGAAACATGGGGCCATATTATCAAGAACAGCGATAACATTATCGCCGCTTTAGTAGCAGGAATCTGCCGCTGAAACGGCGATAAGGGGCTTGATAATATGCCCTTGAGAATTCCAATAGAAGCCCAGGTTTGATGTCCTTGACACCAGAACATGGGCTTCTCTTGGAATTCTCTAGGGCATATTATCAAGCCCCTTATCGCTGCTTTAGCGGCAGTTTCCTGCTGCTAAAACGGCGATAATAATGTTATCGCCGTTCTTTATAATATGGCCCATAAATTTATTACAGTTACCTGCCTCGGTACTTCGGAGGACGCAGAGGGAATCTGTTCGTGCCTGCTTGGGGGCAGGTTGGCAAGGCGTGTGTCCGAGTTGCTCTCTGGTGTGTGCCTGCTCCAGTGCCCACTAGCGGAGCTGCGTTACCGCTGTGCACCAAAAGGCAGCCTCGTGTGAATAAATAACAAACATTGACATGTTAATGATGTTGAAATGGCGTATGCTGTTGTGGAGACAGGCTCTTTGTCAAATGCTCAATAAGTGCATTCCATGGCATGTTGTCGAGGAGAGCGCTACATCTAATACGTATTCGAGTTTAGGAATGGCGGTGGTGTGTTTGGGGAAATCTGTCTGAGCGACACTTACAAAATCCCGGGGGCATCTAATGAGTGGTGTTTATTGGCAATTAGGGTGTATGCGGTACATGTGGTAAACTTGCTGAAAATGAGGGATGTTTTAGGGATGAGTAACGTGGTGTGTTGCAGAGAGGGGGTGCAGTGCCTTCTTGTGCACTAAGCATGCCACCCTTCCCCTTTAAGAAACCCCAACAGAGGAGTCCACCGTCATCAAAAGACGGATTTGCCATTTAAGCAGTAAACTGAAAGTTAAAGTCGACCCCTTTGCCATGGGCTTCTAGAGTATAAATTGCTCCCATTTTTCAAATGCTCCTCCAAGTGATTCTGAAGTGTAAAAAAGCACCATGAATGTCGTTTGCCACATGCCAGGGCGAGCGCTTACTACGGATATCAAAGGTGACTGTCCAACCATTCTGTAACTGAGATATTTCGTTACACTTACAGGACAGAGTAGTCCGGTATTTTGAAAACCTCCGCATGGTTAAACTGTTTGTATCTAATTGTTTTATTGTACACAGAGCGAGTCGATGATATTCGATTGTTTTGTTGAACTTTGATCAAACCTGTGCTCACTTTCACTTAAATAGAAGTCATTATTCAAAATGAACCGTATTGGAATAGGAGCCTAACGCTTGCTAAGTGACCGGGGTTCTACAAGGATCCCGCCTCGCTTCTTCTCTGAAGGGCATTCATTCATAAGACACACTGTAATGTGTAATGTTTTCCGCATAATTATGGATTTGCTGTATCTGCCACAAAATCTACCATTTCCTGCATAATCGCCAGATTTTAACAGAAATATTTTATTTTTTGCTCAAACAGATCAAAAGTTAATTAAAACGTAGCAATACATGTTGCCGGACCCACAATAATGTGCTGCATAGGTAAATACGGATAATGTAAACGAAAGTAAAGCATTAGCATTTTAAACCCGCATGGTTCGCGTGCGATGTGTTGTTTAGTAACAAAACTAACAGCATTTATAGCCGATAAATATCAGCGGGGTACCAAAGTGAACAAGCACACATCCATGCTTTTAAGGCACGGAGAGACTGATCAATTTGCCTAGAATCGCAGAATGTTGAGCCGATGGCGAGACTCGAACCTATTTCCTTAGTTCCTAACTCGGCTCAGTGTTACGTAATTAACACATGGCACGCTGCGTGTTCCAAAAGTTATTATCCTACTATTCTTTTTGTTCTGTCTCTTTTAGGTTGACAATGAGCAAAAAAAAAAAGCAAAGGAATTACCTGATAAAGTTTTCTTTCCTTGGCCTTAATGTTGCCAGTTGTGGGTGTGCTGGCAGAGGAGGCTGGGTCTGCGCAGCAAAGCGGCCGGGCGGCCGCGAAATTGAAAGTGATCGTGATCAAAGCGGCCGTGCGGCCGCGAAAGTGAAAGTAAGTGCGGCGCGCGCGCCCGCGCACATGCACTGTAGCTTTAGGCCACGGCAGCACTTTGTAAAGCCCAGATATAAAATGTCTCTTCGAGCCTTTGGCTCGCGAGACCTAAAAACATAAGTGCTGAGGCTCTCGTCAGGAGGCAGCTTGCACCAGCCCATTGCTCCTATTAGGGCCACCTGTAACAGAACGTACTACTAACCGTGGAATCATACAAGTGGGGAGAGGATGTGACGTAACGGCCAGAGCTGCCGACTTTGGAGCTGGGGAACCAGGTTTGAGTCTTAGCGTAGGCTCAACATCCTGTGATTCTGAGACAATCCCTTTATCTCTATGTGGCTACCAAAAATGAATGTGTCCTTAACTGGTGCTCATGAAAAGCGCTCCAATACCTTTGCGTCACGTTCCTGCTATGAACGCCGGTATTGACGATTAAGTGCAGGTTCGAGCACAGGAAACCACGGACTCTAATTAAGCACTGCACTCATCACTCTGTCGTTATAGGTAGGACCGAGTTACCATTGGAAGATCGTTTTTTGATATTTAATACCAAATAGTACATATTCATATATATTTGTGTATGTGCGTTTGTGAATTACTATTTTTTTCTAGGCCTCTTTTCATCACATTCTAGTTTATGGTTGAAATTTAATTCCCTTTGTTGTTGCTTGTGTTTGCAGCATTGTACAGTGAAAACACTTTAATTCGAAATTCTGCTGAAAAAAATAAGGAAGAGATTTTGAAGGTTGCTTTCCTTTAAGATCTAGATGCTAAATGGGCGTGTGTGAAAAAAAGAGATAGTGGGCATCAGATACAGAGGCAAAGCGAACTGATGAAGACAAAACGGCGGGACGGAAAGGTTGGAACAGGAGATCTTGTTTATGGCGAGGACCAGCAAAGAAAATAGAGCTGCAAAGATAATGTGTGGAAATTTGAATATAATCGGTGTCATGATACATAGTGTGAATGTATGGATAGAACGGATTAGTTGTGGTGATGCCAGGTGCAAAAGTGGAAATAGAACAGTAGAACTAATGCAGGGTGGTTATGTGGCAATAGAATGGGAGAGACGATTCGGTGTCTGAAGGTGGGAGTTTAGCAGTGAATGAATGCAGAGCACTGGAGTTGGAAATAGAACACAAGGCCAGATGAAGTGTTCGAAAGTAGGACGTAGGACGGGAGATGAAATGCATGGTGCATAGCTATAAATAGACGGGAGAGCTGATGCCGAGGAGGAACTACAGCAGGAGAGCTGGTGCAGGATTCGAGATGGAAATAAAGCAGGAGATGCAGGCTGGTTAATTAGAAATACAGCAGACAACTCCTGAGGGGTTTGGAAATGGTACAGTCCAATGAACGCTCAGTCCAGAGGTTGAAAATAGAAGACGGGAGCTGATGCATGGTGCAGAAGTCGATATAGAACCTGATGCCATGTGAGTGTAAATAGAACAAGAAACAGGATGCACGGTACAAAAGTGTAAAAGAGAGGTGATGCAAGATGTGGAAATAGAAGTAGGACAGGGGAGCTGATGCACGAGACCAGAGTGGAAATAGAATACGAGACAAGATGCATGCATTGTAGTATAAACGGGAAGAAAGCTGGTGCTGCGACTAGAATTGAAGAGCTAGTCTGGAAATAGACGCAACTCTAGCAATGGGCACTCTTATGCCTGCTTCAAGCATTCGTAAGGTTTTGATGCAGTAACGCCGTAGTAGTGACGCAGCAAAATCGCATAGATTTCACAGCGCCACTTCTACAAGGCTTTTCTGCGTCAGAACGCCTACCCTGCATACATTATACCTGTTGCAGGTATAATGTAGCGCAGGGGTTTACAAAGTGACGCATCTGCCCAGATGCGACACTTTATAAATATGGCGCAGTGTGCCACATTTTTTACGCCGCCGCAGAGTCACAAAAAGTGAAGCAACAGCAGCATAAGGGCCTCATAAATGAGGCCCTCAGTTTGCAAAGTGTTACTCTTACTTGAACCGGCGTAGTAGGAGCTTCGGTTTGGTAAAGCAAAAAGGTTTCCCGTTTGCCTGTGATTATAATAAAGGGTCTTGTTTGTCTTGTTACATGCAGTACATGATTTATTTTCCTCTGGAAGTAGTTGTGGAGTGCAGGATAAATAGATATATGGCTTGCCATGTAAATGTATATACATTATAAATGTTGATTTGCCAAATGGATGTAAACTGTTCACTAATGCATGCTAGAGCTATCTGAATTCGAATGTTACTGTTATATCCTTAACTACAACTTACATTATTCAGCATGCTCATCATGTGCACTATTTTGACCAACTGTGTATTTATGACCCTGAGTAACCCACCGGAGTGGACCAAGAATGTAGAGTAAGTACAATTCGGTTTTTCGAACATTTTAATGCTTTTCTTACATTTTTAGCGAATTACGTCTGTATATTGTTGGCAGCTACTTAAAAGGAACACGTAATTGTCTCTAAGCTGAAGTGTTTTGATTTATTGCTTGGATTTAAACTGTGATCATTATTACAGAGCTTCCGTTACCTCTGGGCGTGGATGTGCATGAGACTGATGTGTGCACTTTACAGTGACTTGTGCATTCATGCACTGTTGAACTTGGAAGGGCCTCATTTATCAGGCCCTTACGCGGCCATTGCGTCACTTTTTGTAACGCTGTGGTGGCGTAAAAATTGAACCACACTGCGCCATATTTAAAAAGTGACACATCTAGGCAGATGTGTCACTTTTTAAACCCCTGTGCTGCATTATACCTGCAACAGATATTATGTATGCAAGGTGGGTTTTCGGTGCAGAAAAGGCTCATAGAAGTGTTGCAGTGAAATTTATGAGATTTCACAGCGACACTTCTACGGCCTCACTGCATCTAATCCTTACGCCTGCTTTAAGCAAGCATAAGGGATGACGCAGGCCTTTTCACGTGTTGCTTGCCCCATGTGAAATGACACATTGCTGGAGTTGCGTCTGTTTCCAGACACACTCCAGCAATGCGCCATTTTTTCACCACTGATACGTCAGAATTCCTGACGTATCTGTTAATCCTTGCAACATGGAGTGCCGTACAGTAAATGCAGCGCATCCATGGTGTCGCAAGGAGGGCAAACTGAAAAGTGTGGCATCGCTGTCTTACAGCAGCGATGCAACACTTTTCATACATGAGGCACAGACGAGAGAAATCATCCATTTCACTGTTATTTTTTTCCATACTTTTGTCTACTTCCATACATGAGGCCTAACTCTAGAGAGAGTGAATTTGTTGATTTCCCTGATTGACCATGCACAGTTTATTTTGGTTAAGGGTGTACAAAGTTGCAAAGTGTCCGGATTTATTTTTCTTTTTTATTGCAACCTTTGCAAAGGTTTGTGGAAAACTTTGGAACTTTGGTAAGGTTGTAGTGTTTCTTCACTATGCCTCTTCTGTTTGAAAATCACAACTTTTCACACTGAGGTGGCATTCACCCACACTTAACAGTAACAGGATGATTCTGTATAAGATAATATTATACCTGGGCAGTGAACTTCGCTCCTTTCGTGGAGTTTGCAGAGTTTTCTGCACTCTATGCACAGCGGAGCGAGCGTAGTTCTGAAAAACTCCTCTCCGCAAAGCGGAGCAGAGTTTTTTCCTCGCTCACCAACATTAAGTTGGTGAGCGCAAGTGAGGAAAATCCACTGCTAGACCACTTCACAGTTAAACTTCTCAACGTGGGTGGTCATGGGTGGTCGCGACTGCTCGCATTGAAAAACCATCCGTTCGCGTTGAGGAAGCTGCCACCCAAGTAGAAAAACTACTCAAGCAGCAAAAAGAAGCAGAGCCCTCTTGTTACGCTGTGTATGGTGCCGTTTGCTCAGATTTTCCAGCTCCAGCGCTAAACATCAGCGCGAACGGCACAACCTGACGCATAACCCCGCAAACAATGCCCAGGCCTAGATATTATTTGCAGAAAACCTGTAGGGTAATTTAGAGTTTGGCAGATGGGTAGTTTATCACAAACCTGATACCTATCCCTCCTGCCTTATTACAAATGTCATAGAATATAAGGCACTTGTAATTAGCTAACACTAGGAGAAGATGGACGGAGTGCTGAAACTTTTCAGACACTCACCCCCAGTCACAGGTCTTGGTTGAATCCATCATCATTCTTTAGTTCACTTTGCCACCCCAGTTCAGACACAGCTATATGCAAATCAGTCTTGACCCTGTGCCTCATGGGAACAGTCCAACCTGAACTGCCAAGCCATGTCTTCACTGGACCGGAAACAAGCATCCTGGGACTGGTTTTCGGGTAACATCCTTTATCAGCCAGGCTACCTTGAATCCAGTGGCAAAGTGAGCAACGGACCCACGTCTGGGCATACCCTGCCAACTTAGGGCAAACAAAGCAAACACTAGGGGATGATGGCCGGAGTGCTGAAACTTTTCAGACACTTGTCCCCAGTCACAGATCTCGGTTGAATCCATCATCATTCTTTAGCTCACTATGCCACCCCAGCTTAGACACAGCTATATGCAAATCAGTCTTGACCCAGTGCCTCATGGGAACAGTCCAGCCCGAACTGCCAAGCCATGTCTTCACTGGACTGGAAACAAGCATTCTGGGACCGGTTTCTGGGTAACACCCTTCATCTGCCAGGCTCGCTTAAATCCAGTGGCAAAGTGAGCAAGGGACCTATGTCTGGGCATACCCTGCCAACTTAGAGCAAACAAAGCACATACTAGGAGATGATGGACAGAGTGCTGAAACTTTTCAGACACTCACCCCCAGTCACAGATCTGGGTTGAATCCATCATCATTCTTTAGCTCACTTTGCCACCCCAGTTCAGACATAGCTATATGCAAATCAGTCTTGACCCTGTGCCTCAAGGGAACAGTCCAGCCCGAACTGCCAAGCCATGTCTTCACTTGACCGGAAATAAGCATCCTGGGACCGGTTTCTGGGTAACACCCTTTATCAGCCAGGCTAGCTTGAATCCAGTGGCAAAGTGAGCAAGGGACCCACGTCTGGGCATACCCCGAGAACTTAGGGTCAACGAAGCAAACACCAGGAGATGATGGGCGGAGTGCTGAAACTTTTCAAAACTCACCCCCAGTCACAGATCTGGGTTCAGTCCATCATCATTCTTTAGCTCACTTTGCCACCCCAGTTCAGACACAGCTATATGCAAATCAGTCTTGACCCTGTGCCTCATGGGAACGGTCCAGCCCAAACTGCCAAGCCATGTCTTCACTGG
The DNA here is from genome assembly GCF_964204655.1 of Triturus cristatus. Taxonomy (NCBI): domain Eukaryota; kingdom Metazoa; phylum Chordata; class Amphibia; order Caudata; family Salamandridae; genus Triturus; species Triturus cristatus. The sequence continues at coordinate 888,501,566 of NC_140583.1, forward strand.
ACCGGAAACAAGCATCCTGGGACCGGTTTCTGGGTAACATCCTTCATCAGCCAGGCTAGCTTGAATCCAGTGGCAAGTGAGCAAGCGAACCACGTCTGGGCATAGCCTGCCAACCTAGGGTGAACAAAGCATACACTAGGAGATGATGGACGGAGTGCTGAAACATTTCAGACACTCACCCCCAGTCACAGATCTGCATTGAATCCATCATCATTCTTTAGCTCACTTTGCCACCCCAGTTCAGACACAGCTAAGCAAATCAATCTTGACCCTGTGCCTCTAGGGAACAGTCCAGCCCGAACTGCCAAGCCATGTCTTAACTGGACCGGAAACAAGCATCCTGGGACCGGTTTCTGGGTAACATCCTTCATCAGCCAGGCTAGCTTGAATTCAGTGGCAAAGTGAGCAAGGGACCCACGTCTGGGCATAGCCTGTCAACTTAGGGCGAACAAAGCAAACACTAGGAGATGATGGACGGAGTGATGAAACTTTTCAGACACTCCCCCCATCACAGATCTGGGTTAAATCCAGCCTCATTCTTTAGCTCACTTTGCCACCCCAGTTCAGGCACAGCTATATGCAAATCAATCTTGACCCTGTGCCACATGGGAACAATCCAACCCGAACTGCCAAGCCATGTCTGGGACCGGTTTCTGGGTAATATCCTTCATCAGCCAAGCTAGCTTGAATCCAGTGGCAAAGTGAGCAAGGGACCCACGTCTGGGCATAGCCTGCCAACTTAGGGCGAACAAAGCAAACACTAGGAGATGATGGACAGAGTGCTGAAACTTTTCAGACACTCACCCCCAGTCACAGATCTGGGTTGAATCCATCATCATTCTTTAGCTCACTTTGCCACCCCAGTTCAGACACAGCTATATGCAACTCAGTCTTGACCCAGTGCCTCATGGGAACAGTCCAGCCCGAACTGCCAAGCCATGTCTTCACTGGACTGGAAACAAGCATTCTGGGACCGGTTTCTGGGTAACACCCTTCATCAGCCAGGCTAGCCTAAATCCAGTGGCAAAGTGAGCAAGGGACCTATGTCTGGGCATACCCTGCCAACTTAGAGCAAACAAAGCACATACTAGGAGATGATGGACAGAGTGCTGAAACTTTTCAGACACTCACCCCCAGTCACAGATCTGGGTTGAATCCATCATCATTCTTTAGCTCACATTGCCACCCCAGTTCAGACATAGCTATATGCAAATCAGTCTTGACCCTGTGCCTCATGGGAACAGTCCAGCCCGAACTGCCAAGCCATGTCTTCACTTGACCGGAAATAAGCATGCTGGGACCGGTTTATGGGTAACACCCTTCATCAGCCAGGCTAGCTTGAATCTAGTGGCAAAGTGAGCAAGGGACCCATGTCTGGGCATACCCCGAGAACTTAGGGCCAACAAAGCAAACACTAGGAGATGATGGGCGGAGTGCTGAAACTTTTCAAAACTCACCCCAAGTCACAGATCTGGGTTGAATCCATCATCATTCTTTAGCTCACTTTGCCACCCCAGTTCAGACACAGCTATATGCAAATCAGTCTTGACCCTGTGCCTCATGGGAACGGTCCAGCCCAAACTGCCAAGCCATGTCTTCACTGGACCGGAAACAAGCATCCTGGGACCGGTTTCTGGGTAACATCCTTCATCAGCTAGGCTAGCTTGAATCCAGTGGCAAGTGAGCAAGGGACCCACGTCTGGGCATAGCCTGCCAACCTAGGGTGAACAAAGCATACACTAGGAGATGATGGACGGAGTGCTGAAACATTTCAGACACTCACCCCCAGTCACAGATCTGCATTGAATCCATCATCATTCTTTAGCTCACTTTGCCACCCCAGTTCAGACACAGCTAAGCAAATCAATCTTGACCCTGTGCCTCTAGGGAACAGTCCAGCCCGAACTGCCAAGCCATGTCTTAACTGGACCGGAAACAAGCATCCTGGGACCGGTTTCTGGGTAACATCCTTCATCAGCCAGGCTAGCTTGAATTCAGTGGCAAAGTGAGCAAGGGACCCACGTCTGGGCATAGCCTGTCAACTTAGGGCGAACAAAGCAAACACTAGGAGATGATGGACGGAGTGATGAAACTTTTCAGACACTCCCCCCATCACAGATCTGGGTTAAATCCAGCCTCATTCTTTAGCTCACTTTGCCACCCCAGTTCAGGCACAGCTATATGCAAATCAATCTTGACCCTGTGCCACATGGGAACAATCCAACCCGAACTGCCAAGCCATGTCTGGGACCGGTTTCTGGGTAATATCCTTCATCAGCCAAGCTAGCTTGAATCCAGTGGCAAAGTGAGCAAGGGACCCACGTCTGGGCATAGCCTGCCAACTTAGGGCGAACAAAGCAAACACTAGGAGATGATGGACAGAGTGCTGAAACTTTTCAGACACTCACCCCCAGTCACAGATCTGGGTTGAATCCATCATCATTCTTTAGCTCACTTTGCCACCCCAGTTCAGACACAGCTATATGCAACTCAGTCTTGACCCAGTGCCTCATGGGAACAGTCCAGCCCGAACTGCCAAGCCATGTCTTCACTGGACTGGAAACAAGCATTCTGGGACCGGTTTCTGGGTAACACCCTTCATCAGCCAGGCTAGCCTAAATCCAGTGGCAAAGTGAGCAAGGGACCTATGTCTGGGCATACCCTGCCAACTTAGAGCAAACAAAGCACATACTAGGAGATGATGGACAGAGTGCTGAAACTTTTCAGACACTCACCCCCAGTCACAGATCTGGGTTGAATCCATCATCATTCTTTAGCTCACATTGCCACCCCAGTTCAGACATAGCTATATGCAAATCAGTCTTGACCCTGTGCCTCATGGGAACAGTCCAGCCCGAACTGCCAAGCCATGTCTTCACTTGACCGGAAATAAGCATGCTGGGACCGGTTTATGGGTAACACCCTTCATCAGCCAGGCTAGCTTGAATCTAGTGGCAAAGTGAGCAAGGGACCCATGTCTGGGCATACCCCGAGAACTTAGGGCCAACAAAGCAAACACTAGGAGATGATGGGCGGAGTGCTGAAACTTTTCAAAACTCACCCCAAGTCACAGATCTGGGTTGAATCCATCATCATTCTTTAGCTCACTTTGCCACCCCAGTTCAGACACAGCTATATGCAAATCAGTCTTGACCCTGTGCCTCATGGGAACGGTCCAGCCCAAACTGCCAAGCCATGTCTTCACTGGACCGGAAACAAGCATCCTGGGACCGGTTTCTGGGTAACATCCTTCATCAGCTAGGCTAGCTTGAATCCAGTGGCAAGTGAGCAAGGGACCCACGTCTGGGCATAGCCTGCCAACCTAGGGTGAACAAAGTAAACACTAGGAGATGATGGACGGAGTGATGAAACTTTTCAGACACTCCCCCCCCATCACAGATCTGGGTTGAATCCAGCCTCATTCTTTAGCTCACTTTGCCACCCCAGTTCAGGCACAGCTATATGCAAATCAATCTTGACCCTGTGCCACATGGGAACAGTGCAGCCCGAACTGCCAAGCCATGTCTGGGACCGGTTTCTGGGTAATATCCTTCATCAGCCAAGCTAGCTTGAATCCAGTGGCAAAGTGAGCAAGGGACCCACTTCTGGGCATAGCCTGCCAACTTAGGGCGAACAAAGCAAACACTAGGAGATGATGGACGGAGTGATGAAACTTTTCAGACACTCACCACCGTCACAGATCTGGGTTGAATCCATCATCATTCTTTAGCTCACTTTGCCACCCCAGTTCAGACACAGCTATGCAAATCAATCTTTTCCCTGTGCCTCCAGGGAACAGTCCAGCCCGAACTGCCAAGCCATATCTTAACTGGACCGGAAACAAGCATCCTGGGACCGTTTTCTGGGTAACAACCTTTATCAGCCAGGCTACCTTGAATCCAGTGGCAAAGTGAGCAAGGGACCCACGTCTGGGCATACCCTGCCAACTTAGGGCAAACAAAGCAAACACTAGGAGATGATGGCCGGATTGCTGAAACTTTTCAGACACTCGTCCCCAGTCACAGATCTGGGTTGAATCCATCATCATTCTTTAGCTCACTTTGCCACCCCAGCTTAGACAAAGCTATATACAAATCAGTCTTGACTCGGTGCCTCATGGGAACAGTCCAGCCGGAACTGCCAAGCCATATCTTCACTGGACTGGAAACAAGCATTCTGGGACTGGTTTCTGGGTAACACCCTTCATCAGCCAGGCTAGCTTAAATCCAGTGGCAAAGTGAGCAAGGGACCTATGTCTGGGCATACCCTGCTAACTTAGAGCAAACAAAACACATACTAGGAGATGATGGACAGAGTGCTGAAACTTTTCAGACACTCACCCCCAGTCACAGATCTGGGTTAAATCCATCATCATTCTTTAGCTCACTTTGCCACCCCAGTTCAGACATAGCTATATGCAAATCAGTCTTGACCCTGTGCCTCATGGGAACAGTCCAGCCCGAACTGCCAAGCCATGTCTTCACTTGACCGGAAATAAGCATCCTGGGACCGGTTTCTGGGTAACACCCTTCATCAGCCAGGCTAGCTTGAATCCAGTGGCAAAGTGAGCAAGGGACCCACGTCTGGGCATACCCCAAGAACTTAGGGCCAACAAAGCAAACACTAGGAGATGATGGGCGGAGTGCTGAAACTTTTCAAAACTGACCCCCAGTCACAGATCTGGGTTGAATCCATCATCATTCTTTAGCTCACTTTGCCACCCCAGTTCAGACACAGCTATATGCAAATCAGTCTTGACCCTTTGCCCCATGGGAACGGTCCAGCCCAAACTGCCAAGCCATGTCTTCACTGGACCAGAAACAAGCATCCTGGGACCGGTTTCTGGGTAACATCCTTCATCAGCCAGGCTAGCTTGAATCCAGTGGCAAGTGAGCAAGGGACCCACGTCTGGGCATAGCCTGCCAACCTAGGGTGAACAAAGCAAACACTAGGAGATGATGGACGGAGTGCTGAAACATTTCAGACACTCACCCCCAGTCACAGATCTGGATTGAATCCATCATCATTCTTTAGCTCACTTTGCCACCCCAGTTCAGACACAGCTATGCAAATCAATCTTGACCCTGTGTCTCCAGGGAATAGTCCAGCCCAAACTGCCAAGCCATGTCTTAACTGGACCGGAAACAAGCATCCTGGGACCGGTTTCTGGGTAACATCCTTCATCAGCCAGGCTAGCTTGAATCCAGTGGCAAAGTGAGCAAGGGACGCACGTCTGGGCATAGCCTGTCAACTTAGGGCGAACAAAGCAAACACTAGCAGATGATGGACGGAGTGATGAAAATTTTCAGACACTCCCCCCCATCACAGATCTGGGTTGAATCCATCATCATTCTTTAGCTCACTTTGCCACCCCAGTTCAGACACAGCTATATGCAAATCAGTCTTGACCCTTTGCCTCATGGGAACGGTCCAGCCCAAACTGCCAAGCCATGTCTGGGACCGGTTTCTGGGTAATATCCTTCATCAGCCAAGCTAGCTTGAATCCAGTGGCAAAGTGAGCAAGGGACCCACGTCTGGGCATAGCCTGCCAACCTAGGGTGAACAAAGCAAACACTAGGAGATGATGGACGGAGTGCTGAAACATTTCAGACACTCACCCCCAGTCACAGATCTGGATTGAATCCATCATCATTCTTTAGCTCACTTTGCCACCCCAGTTCAGACACAGCTATGCAAATCAATCTTGACCCTGTGTCTCCATGGAATAGTCCAGCCCAAACTGCCAAGCCATGTCTTAACTGGACCGGAAACAAGCATCCTGGGACCGGTTTCTGGGTAACATCCTTCATCAGCCAGGCTAGCTTGAATCCAGTGGCAAAGTGAGCAAGGGACGCACGTCTGGGCATAGCCTGTCAACTTAGGGCGAACAAAGCAAACACTAGCAGATGATGGACGGAGTGATGAAAATTTTCAGATACTCCCCCCCATCACAGATCTGGGTTGAATCCAGCCTCATTCTTTAGCTCACTTTGCCACCCCAGTTCAGACACAGCTGTATGCAAATCAATCTTGACCCTGTGCCACATGGGAACAGTCCAGCCGGAACTGCAAAGCCATGTCTGGGACCGGTTTCTGGGTAATATTCTTCATCAGCCAGTCTAGCTTGAATCCAGTGGCAAAGTGAGCAAGGGACCCACGTCTGGGCATAGCCTGCCAACTTAGGGCGAACAAAGCAAACACTAGGAGATGATGGACGGAGTGATGAAACTTTTCAGACACTCTCCACCGTCACAGATCTGGGTTGAATCCATCATCATTCTTTAGCTCACTTTGCCACCCCAGTTCAGACACAGCTATGCAAATCAATCTTGACCCTGTGCCTCCAGGGAACAGTCCAGCCCGAACTGCCAAGCCATATCTTAACTGGACCGGAAACAAGCATCCTGGGACCGGTTTCTGGGTAACATCCTTCATCAGCCAGGCTAGCTTGAATCCAGTGGCAAAGTGAGCAAGGGACCCACGTCTGGGCATAGCCTGTCAACTTAGGGCGAACAAAGCAAACACTAGGAGATGATGGACGGAGTGATGAAACTTTTCAGACACTCACCCCGTCACAGATCTGGGTTGAATCCATCCTCATTCTTTAGCTCACTTTGCCACCCCAGTTCAAACACAGCTATTTGCAAATCAATCTTGACCCTGTGCCTCATGGGAACAGTCCAGCCCCAACTGCCAAGCCATAACTCAACATCAGGCCCTTGCTATTCTTCCATTGTAATGCCATTGTCGATAGAAAAGCTTTGCATAAGGTAAACTTGAAGTGGAAAAAAATCTATAGAAACTTTGCAGCTTTGCTGGATTCGATTGTAGTGGCATTTTTTTGCTATACCATGATCTTTGTCACAGTGCGATACAACGTGTTTGCGAGCTAAAGGAGATCCAGGACACCTTGCAAGCTTTGTCAGGGTTAAAAATAGTGAACTTAGCATAACTTTGAATGCCCTTAATGTTGGTATGATGTGAACTTGTATCAGCCTTACCTAACGCTTACCTGAATATTTTCCCAAGGTACACGTTCACTGGAATATATACATTTGAATCTCTAATTAAAATCCTTGCAAGAGGCTTCTGCTTAGAAAAATTTACATTTCTAAGAGACCCATGGAACTGGCTTGATTTCAGTGTCATCGTGATGGCGTAAGTATTCCAGCTTTTGCTTGTCGCAACCATGTTTGGGCATGAAATTAGCATCAGCAAATAATATAATTTTGTGTGCCTGAGTTTATACATTCCATTTGCCTACAAATTAATGTTGATGCTTAACCCTAGTGCACGTTTAATGCTTTCTCTTTTTCGCACTTTTAAGAGGAAATATTCCGTAACTCCAGCATGGTTTGCCCGTCCGTTATTACGATTAATACCGAAGGAGCTAATTTCATGCCCTGATATCTTTTTTCTTTTTAAATAAAATCCCTTTCTTTTTAATTGATGCACCAGGTTCCTAATTAGACAGGGCTAATCGGGCACTACAAAAAGATAAAGTATACGATGTGCTAATTTATTTGAATTACAATTACAGTTTTAAGCATTTCAGTAATGTAAGAAAGACTGCAGTGAAAGGTGTGTCCCTGGTTAGAGGTGTGCGAAAACGTCTGCTTCCATTGGGCAATGTTCTCACTAATCAGATTGACCATCCTGCTATATCGCATAATGGAGAAAGAGGAGAGAAGGGCAGAAACGTCATTCCATTCACTTGCACTTTGCCCATTTGCAATTAGGTCCATTCCATGTTTTGCAGCGATTCACTTTGCTTCCCTTAAATAGCGTCAAGGGATTCAAGTCTGAATATTGTCAGTTGCGGCCAGTGCAGGTAATCGCGGTGAGGCGGTGGAGCAGAGCGGGGCATGGGGGGAGTCGACAGAAAACGTAATAGGTTTTATTTATTTATTTAATTTGATCTATTCTGTCGTCTGTCAACTTCCCCCCTCACAAGCAGTCCCGCCCTGCCCCACCCCACTCCACCACGCTTACTTGTACCGGCCCCCACTGAATATTGCAGGCACGCCTTCAACAAATTAAGCAACATTTATGTGGGATTCGGGAACACTGGAATATGGTATTACTTACTCGATGATCTATATTTCTACTTTTAATTACTTTCTGGAGTTGGTTTGTTAGCCACCATGGGTGTGCATCTAGGTTGCCCTATACTATGCTAGTATGCAAAGTGCTCTGGCTGATGAGAGTTGTGAATATTCTGTAGCAGCAAAGCTGTAGCCATGGTTAGGTGTCTCTGCAGTAATGTGTATGGGATGCCTTTATCCTTCTCATTCAGTTGAAGTAGACAGATCTGTTGTTTTCACTGTATATCTTTCTAGGTGTTTCACACAGAATGGTGCCCCATCCAGTGTCGGAATATGCTTGGCTGCTGCTCTACTTTACTACTGAAATTAAATCCAAAGTCCCTAAATAGTAAATTTTTCATATCAACACATACCTACTATTATGGGGCTTACATGTGTTGCTATAAAGGGCGACGTAAGTTTGTGATACACTTGCTGTATAAGAAAAATTGGGCCAGAAAAGCTGGCATTGTTGGATCACATCCTCAGTGATTTCCAATTAAAAAAACCTTCGTACCAAAAGTAATAGGAGCAGATCCATTACATTAATCAGTTGTAAATAAATTACGCTCTGTAACCATGCGAAATAACCAGCATTATTTTTCTTTTGAGTGTAGAAAATGTAATCCAACATAACTTCTGATTGACAGTAGACTTATAGTGTTTAGAAAATGTAGTTAGTATTAAATATCACGATACAAAGATAATTGCATTTTATGTTCCTCTGGATCTGCAAGTATCAAGCTCCTCTGCGGAGTATGCAATGCATTGACATACCCACAAAGCACCGGGTAGCAGTGACACAAATGAAACAATGTGCACGTACACAACTGCATTCACTGGTGCAGACATTTTCACATTACTTCAAAAACTTTTATCAGAGATGTGTGTGGCCATGGTATATGAAGTGCTGGAACCCCCCAAAAGAATTAGATAGAATTCTGGGGAGAATAGTTTATAGCTCCAAATCATGTCCGAAATATAAAAGTGTAGCATAGGATAATGGGGGTGTGAGATATTGGGTTATTGGTTGAGTGGGGTGAAACCCTACTCAAGCAACAACCACAATCCTTGTCATATTGAACCATAAATCACTAAATTAGCCGTGCTTAACCTCCAGCAGCTTGGTGCAAAAGCATTCAGGCTTAACTTATAGGCAATAAAGTGAAAAAACAACACAAGAAAAATCTCACACCCATTTAGAAAAATTGAGTCAAAGTTACTAAATATACTGAGACCAAAGCAAGAAAAATTAAATCAGTAGAAACAGAGTTATTTGGTTTCAAAGATTTTAGAGAAAACAGCGCTGGACCAATACAAAGTCACAAGTTCAATATAACCATGATGGAGCGCAGGCTGGGCACAGGACCAAGTTTGACCCACTGAGATAGCACCATGTGTCCTTGGAATTAAGATACTGAAATTTCATTAGCCTGTGCCATGCTGCTTCGAGGAGCCATCAAGAAGGAGCTGCAATGCGTGGTCCTGCTTCGAGATGCGTCACGCTGGGACAGTGCTATCAAAGTAGCTGAAAAGAAGCTGCGTTCCTGGGGTCGAGATGTGTTGCCCTGGGTCGGGTCAACGAAGCCACTGTTTGGGCTGCGTGGCAACGATTTGCTTTGAGATGTGTCGCACAGGGTCAGTGCTGGTGAGGCTGCCGATCAGGAGATGCGATGAGAGGTCCACAGCAAGGCGCAGCACGCTGCATGGGTTTCGATGTAGACAGCAGCCTCAAGATGATGATGCAAGGATTTCCAATGAGATGAGTCGCTATGCATTGGTTCGGAAGAAGTCACCTGTCAGGGGCCTCTTGTGTCCCTCAAGCTCAGAACATGAGACCAGTCGAATGACCATTGGAGGCAGTCTGGTAGTCCTTGTTTAAAGCAGCAAGGGAAGCCTCCAGCAGCAGGCCAGTTCTTGGGCAGCTGAGCAGTCCGTCTTCTTGTAGAAGCCTCAGGCACAACAGTGTTTTGGAGAGTGGGCCTCAAGGTCCAATATATATACCTCGGTCCAGCTTTGAAGTGGGAGACAATTCTAGACTTCCCCTCACATCTGGTTCTGTAATTACCTGCCTTCCCCTGCCCAGGCACAAGATGTCTGGGGTGACAAAAGGCTAGTGTGAAGTTCTTTGTGAGTAGAGGAGGAACCCCTATTGAAGTGCAAATGTGATAGGTGACTGCGCCGCCCCCACCCATCTTCTCTATATGGCGCATTCTGCCAACACCTAGTCCCCCTTTGTCTGGTAGGAGAACACAAAGGCCAACTGCTAACTACACTTAAGTCATGTGATCCAGGACATAGACTGCAGGCGCCAAATGCTTGGGACAAGTAAATGAAAAACTTCTTAACCCCTTCGATGCGCATGACTGAGCGGTTCCGTCATGCGCATCGGCTGCGCTGTGCGGATGACGGAACCGCTCCGTCATGGCCCCGCCCGCGCACAAACGCTTCAGCACAGCGCGGTAATCCACGCCGCACTGAAGGGGTTAAAAGGAAAAGATACAAAAAATTGATGGAATGCTTGAATTATTCTAATCCACTGGTAATCACTTGGGCCGCATCCCAGTCCATCTTAATTTGCACATCATGCCACCTGAGGTGAGGCCCGGTTATATGGAAATCAGTCTTGACCCTATTCCAGTGGGAACAGTCCAGTCCTGCCAAGCCAGGTGCTCCCTGAACCGGCACGCAAGCATCCCAGGACCAGTTTCACCCTTGATATGGGCACATCAGCCAAGTACAGCTTTGTTCCATTGACACAGCTTGCAGGTGACCCACATCTGGGCATACCCGTCCCACTTAGGGCAACACACTAAAGTATACAAAAAAGTGTTGGATGGAATGCTTGAATTAATCTCAGTCTCTGGTAATTACTCGGGCTGCATCCCAGTCCATCATTATTTTTGCCCCATCCCAACTCAGTTTGGACCCGGCTATATGCAAATCAGTCTTGACCCTGCTCCAAGGGAAACAGTCCAGCCCAAACTGCCAAACTAGGTCTTCCCTGAACCCAAACGCAGGCAACCCAGGTCCAGTTTCGCCCTCATTATTGGCTCACCAGTTGGATACAGTTGGTTCCATACCACAATGTGCATGGAACTTACATGTAGGCATACCCGTCCCACTTAGGGTGACAAATTAAATTATACAAAAAAGTGATGACCCGAATGCTTGGATTAGCCCCCGAGTCGGCAATGCAGCGAGCACAAGGAAAATGGTTTCATTTTTTTAAAATTTAATTTTACTTCTCCCGTTGTATGTCAATTTACCCAACCCCCATCCCACACGGCCCACTGCTCACCGCTCTTACCTGTGCAGGCCGCTACTGCTGAGAAGCCATACGATTGTATGAGTTCAATTAGAGGGGTAATATATACATTGAAAAGGGTAAGACTTAGCGAAGATCCCAGAGGGACCCAGAAGTGAAGTGTAAAGTGGTCTGTGGTAAAGTTCTCCAGAGCGACAACTTTCCATCGATTGGATAAAAAGAAGCTGAGCAGTTCTTATGCCAGACCCTTAATGCTGATACATTCAAGCGAGTTGATCAGAAGAGACTGATTGGCTGTATAAAACGCGGCAGAAAAATCGAGCAGGATCAAGACCGCCTTACCACCATTGCCTGCAGGGGCTCTAATTTCTTCTGTAGCTACCAGAGGGCCGACTCAATACAATGATCAGGTCTGAACCGGTGCTGCAATGATTCCAGGAAGTTGGTAGTTTCAAGAAAGGCCATCATTTCTTGGTTCAAGGTTTTTTCCAGAATCTTAGCCGGAAGTGGAAGGAAATAGATCGGTTTGTAGTTTTTTACCTCATGAGGGTCTAGTAAGGAGTGGCAGAATGGATGCTTTCTTCCAAGCTGATTGGAAGCATCCAGAGGTTAATATTTTGTTCAGAAGTGCAGTGAGGTGAACTGAAATCGCCTTTGATACCGGATGGGGAACCTGCAGAGAGCAGGGATCTGATAAGGGGACCTGATTTGGAAGATTCAACTAATTTAGCCACCTTCTTTTCTGTAAGAAGGGTAAGGGTAGTAAGAGTGTGTTGGCCTTGCTCAGGACTGAAAGCGATGACTTCCACAAGCGTTTCCTTCCTGGGCGGAATCTCAGAGTTCCTAGCAAAGCGGCAAACCCCAGGAAAATGCTTTTAAATTTGGTTAGAAAGTGAGATAATTTACTACACCATGATTGGTCAGGGGTAACGATGTGTTTATTATTAAAGATGGAACTTGTTTTAGGTGCGTTAAAAAAGTTCTTTATTTGAAATTTTGGCAGTGTTTATTTTTTCTGTAAAAAATGTGGTCTTGGCAAAACGTATTTGTCTTTTATATTTCTTATATATACTTCATTTTTTTCGTCAGGGCTATAGTTTAGTCTCCAAAGAGGCTCCTGGTGCCTACTCTTCTGTTTAAACACTCTAAGTTCCTGTGAGTACCAAGGAGCGGAGGGCACAGATATATGGTTTGACCTCATCTTTAGGGAAGTGTAGACAGTGGTATTTAATTGTTATATGGTGTGTACCTTAGCTTTCAGCTTTTAATAACATTACTTGAAGTGTCAGCCTCATCTTTCCTTGGAAGGACTTTCTACAGGAAGCTAACTGGGTGACTGTCATGTCAATCCAGTTGCCAAAGTTGGCTGGTGCTTGATAAATGTCACTTTCAGTAGTGGGATGGGACTCCCTCAGAAGGTTCTTTAGTTCCATATTATCAGTCTTTTACCAGGGACGATATTTTTGCACTTTAGAAGCCTTAGAAATGTTAGGAATTCTTTATTGAGATTTAAATTAAAAAATAATTACCCTGTGGTCAGTCCAGGCTAGAAGCACAGCCTTCTCGACTATTAGGTTGGCGTTATTGGTGAAAACACCATCAAGCGTGTGGTTCATCTGGTGGGTTCCACAAATTGCATTGGATCAAACCTTTGCAACGTATTGATTAAATATTCCATGTCCTTGTCCTCTGATTGCTCTGAATTGAAATTGAAATTCCCCAAAATTGGGGAAATCTATGCATGATTTCATGAACTCCAATTGATATTGTGTGAAATGTTTCCTTGGTCCTAGTGGGCGTAAAGTAAAGGTCCAATTTATATTTAGATTAAACATAAGGGCTTACAAACTCACATATGATATGAGAGAGGCTTAAATGAAGCCCTAAAATGATTGTGATATATAATTGCAGTCCTTCCTCCTCGCTCATTTTGTCTATCGGCTCTAATTACATTGTACCCTTCAAGGATGGCTGGTTTAAAATCTGGGTCAAATGCAGCATGGTCCCATGTCACTGTGAGGAAAAAAATGTCGGGACTTTCAAGTTCCACAGGGTCAGCAAATTCATAACTGTGTTTTATAGGTGACCTTGTGTTAAGGAGCAAACAGGACAATGTATTATCTAAGTGCACCACCTTAAAAGGAGGATGTGCTGGGCGCTTTGCAGCGTCGTTCTTATATGAAAGTTCTAAGACAAGCTTAAATGTAAATTTGGGCATGAATACTGATGGGCAGTTAGCTGGGAATTATGCAGCGTACATGACAGCCGCTTACTCATATTTCCAACAGCCAATAATTCAGACCTGGAGTAGGTTTGAATGATTAAAGGCTAGGGGACCTGGCGCATGGTGCAGTCCAGCCGCGGATGGGTGCAGTCGGGCTTGCCTTTGGCGCATCCATACAGTCATATGGTTTGCATGGGTGTTTCCTTTACAACACTAGCAAGAAACAGGAAGCAAGTCAAAGAGGTAGCCTTGCCTCAACTCAATCGGCTAATCAAGAGCCTCGGTGGACCAGGGAAGGAGCCAGTCTGAAGAAAAGAGGTAGAACCTCTAAGTCAAGGTGAATCTATAACGGCGCAATTCAAAGTTGAAAAGGTATAAGCAAATCAGGCCTTTTATAAGTATTAGCACATTAAAATGCATTGAAACACGGAATGGGGCAGCCTACCATCAGGCTAGCCGCTGCGCATCAATAGAGGCATATGGTTTTATAGATTTCTGTTTTAGAATACAGCCCTATTCCTTATGATACACAAATGGAACAGACTCAAGCTTTACATAGCTTAAAATGCCACATGCTTCAGGCATTAAAAAGCAAAAATACTACTCTTTCTATCTAGATATTTCTGAGTCCTCCTTTAGGCACTGGCTTACACAGAACTGACCCACAATTTACAAACATGGTGTGGCTCTATAGTTTGCCCATGACAAAGGCTAAGACTTTATAATGAAAATGTATCCCTCAGATTAGACAGGTGGCAGTTTTTTATACTGAATGTGGTACCTGAAGAAGAATGATCAACGTGAATTCTTGAACATTTTGTGCTGCACAATTGTTGCATTTTAGTAAACTTTCCTTATTGTCCACCATGTTCGGTGTGGCTGAAAACCAGGTTGCAATGGAAGAGTGGTGGTAACATGTAAATTGGGAATTATTATACAGCACACTGTAGAGTAAAATGTTTAATCTTTAATGATGCAGGCCCACAGAGTTGAACAAATTCACTTACAATTGTACAGTTGTTTAGTCTATTACTGAACCTAGCAACATAGTCCAAGGGTTGTATTCACCAAATGGATTCTGCAATACATGAAGTAGATTCCTAAGAGCTGGTTCGAGGTCCAGCCCCCTTTCTTTACCACTCTGCAAACACGGTAACTATGTAGAAATTCGCTGATAAAATCAAAAGTACCAGTAAGTAATAGTTAGGAATTAGCATTTCAAAACCTTAAAAATTCACTGAAAAAACAAAGGTTACAGGGATGTTAGAGTTAGGAAATAGAAATTAAAAAACCTGAGAAATTCACTGAAAAAAACAAAGGTTACAGGGACGTTATAGTTAAAGTGATATTTCACTTGTACGAAACCAGAGAAATTCAGCAGTTATAGCTAGCTGAGCTAAATATAACTCGCGCCCCCACAATGCACTGCTTATGATCTCACAGATTACATCACTCATAGCATGATCAGTAAAACTCACGCTATCTCTGCAAGGTGCAACTACGCTTCACTCACAATAGAGCTCCGCTCTGCCTGCTTCCATCTACCTAATTTCCTGTTTACAAATGTACCCCGAGCTTCTCCCCGATGTTAAGGCCCATCGGGGACCTCGTCATCATGTCCAGAATATAGCACGATTCCAATCTATTCAATTGCTTCTCCCTGTCTCCACCTCTTATGTCACGTAATACATGTTCGATGCAAAAGTACTTCACCAACTGCCTGTTGCTATTGTGGTGTGTGTTTGGAAATACCTTGCAACAGGGTAATGGCTTTGATGTTTCTCTGCACATTGAGTGGTGGAAGGTAGTTTTCTACCAGGTGGTCTCTAAAGGACCGTGTTCTTCTAAACGTCATTGAAGGGTGAGGTGGCCGAAACGTGTCCTGTCTGGAGGTACCTGATGCAATAAACGGTTGACCTCATCCAGTCTTTTAGTGTCGTTTTTCTTTCTGATTGGGGGAAGCTGGAGCAATATATTATATATACATATATATAAATAAAACCTATTTGTGATAGCCAGTAGGTAGTTATAGTTAGAACCAACTTTTCCCTTAGTCTAATCGATTTTTGTTTTGCTAATATCTTTGCAGCTATTTGATGAATCTTGATGACATTTTCAAAACTAGTACACCAGTTAGTTCAGGTGCTGTCTGGAAAGTTTTGAAGCGATTCATCAAGCGGCAGCCCAAAAAAAGGGGGGCCCCAAACGAGACCGGACTGCCTGTTGTCGGCATAGGCGATTCCCCGGAAGGCTGGAAGGGTAGTGACCAATTTTGCCGCAGTAGGGGCCGTTTTCATTACTGGGGACTGGTTTTGCAGCAGTGCTGCTATATTGGCTTCCAGTAACAAAGGCAGCAGGGGGGGGTGGTCCGTCAAAATTTCCAGGGCCACTTTGGTTTGCCAGTCCCACCATGGTCCCAAAACACTTTTTCTTCATTCAATGTCTATGGGGATTTAGCATTTTTTAAACACGACTACAACTGAAACCGCTGTACAGATGTAAATTGTCTTTCTTGAGTTTTGGATTGAGAACAAAAGAAAATGCATTCAACATTGCATAATAATAGTTGGGCATGCCATCCAAATACTAATAGTATTATTCTCACACAGCATTGACTACATACCAAGTAGTCACACTGTACTAGAACACAGTAGGTGTGAATTCTATACATGCAGAAGACAATGTGAAGCAGAGGCGGATATACCCCAGGTGGGAAAAAGCAAATGGGGAGAGTGGGAGTTAGGTGTCCGCACTTTGCTCCAGTGTACAAAGATACGTATGCAAGAGCAACCAAATATCTTTGGGTGATATGCGAGTAGTTGTAGGTTGGCGTTGTCATCTACGCCCTCACACCTACTCATGCTTTCTAGCCATTCCCTTTAGGTAGGTGACCTGGCACTTCCCCATCTCCGGGCTAACTTCCTCTTTCCCAGTAACAGTGCCATGGAGACAAGGCGGCGGAATGCACTGGGTTCATTTTGCGTATACTCCAGTAGGGCAACCACGGGTTCTGGGGTCATCACATTGTCAATTATAGCAGAGATGTGTGTGTATATGCTTTCCTAGTACTTGGCTACCATGGGACATGAAAAGGATAGATGTTCGAAGTCTGCCTTGGGGGCATGGCATTTTAAACATTTATCAGATCTAGTGTGGTCGAATTTGGCGATGTCGGATGGGGAAAGGTAATATCTATGAAGGTATTTAAAATGTGTCAGTTTATGTCTTTGGTTAATAGAAATGCGCTTAGTCTGTGCGACAGTAACTCCACATCTGATCCGTTAGTGGAATCCCCAACTCCGTCTCCCAGACCTCCTGCACCCGTGAAGTTGTGTCTGGTTTCAGAGCCATGCAAAAGTGATAAAGTCTAGATGTCATGTGCCTGCCACAACAGACGTGATGACAAGTATGCCTTGTATTCGTGCATTGTCTGCCAGTTGGAGGATATGACAGTCTGAGAATAAGTCACCCATGGTGAGTAATGAATGCCTGTTAAGTGTGCGTTTGAATTGTGCTTCTCGTGTAAGTGGGAGCCATAGGTTATCGTGCAGAGGAATAGCGGCGAAGTAGAGGGGTCTACTGCCTAACATATGCTGCAACCTCCGCCACGCCCAGCTGGTTGTGGAAACCGATTGAATATCCTGCGTTTCCGGCTGAATGCCCTGCGGCAGGTCCTGTGAATGTAGTAGTCCAACCATCTGGGCCCACTCCGGGCAGATATATGGAATACAGGCATCTGGATGATACCAGGTATAGTGGGATTGTGTGACCAGGTAGTAGAGGCAAAAGTTTGGGACCCCCAAACCTCCCATTCACAGGGAAGGAGTAAGTGTCCTACCGTACCTAAGGGCGTCTCCCAGACCATATTAGGTGCCGAAGGATACCACGCAGATTGCGGAAAAAGATCTGAGGGAGTGGAATGGGACTGTTAGTGAATAGGTAGAGGAAATGTGGGAGCACCACCATTTTGGTGATGGCCACTTGCCCTGCCAAAGAGAGGGGTAGCTTTATCCATCTGTTCCCCTGTGCCTCAAGTGCTGCCACTGCTGGGCCTTAATAATGCTGTATTATCTGGTCTTTATTGCTATGCATGTGTTTTCCTAGATATTTAGTGCCATTGTTAGCGCATCGGAGGGGGTGGCTCCATTGATGGCCGGTCGGGCAGAATCTGTAAGCGGGAAGAGCTCAGATTTAGCCCAATTAATATGGAGCCCTGACAGGTTCCTGTACCGAGCAACCTCCTGCATAAGAGGGGGTAAGTTGTCTTGTGGATGTCTTATGAATAGCAGGATATCATCCGCATACAGAGATAGCAGCAGAGGACCGTGGCTGAGCTGCAGTCCATGATGAGTGTGTTTGACTTGTAGTGCTCTGACCAACGTGTCCATCGCGATTATAAACAGGATAGGAGACAGCGGGCACCCTTGCTTGGTGCCTAATAGCACAGGGAACTCATCTGTAAGTGCGCTGTTCACTCGGAGGCTGGCTATAACTGCTGAACTTCTAAGGTTTTGTGAGGGTAAAACATGAACCTAACTATAAGAGTGAATTTATATTTATAGATAGCTGTGAGTTCTGTGGGGAAGCCTAAAGGGCTGGTTGCATGGTCATGCTGATGCCCACAGCCACCACATTTTTCCCTAACCACGGTCACCTCTCTAATTGTATGGTAATGCCATCAGAAGCGGTCATGGGAGCCAATGATTAGGTCTTGTCGAGAGAAGTGAAGAGGATATTGATTGCGTAACTAGATCCACAGTCCATGTTCATGTTGGTGCACTCAGTCATTGAGTGTGCCGAGGTCTGAACCAACCATGGGGCCAATTATATGAAAAATGCCCGCTCTTCAGCAGATGTGCTGATTATAAGACGAGGAGCTAAGTCTACTTACAGAGGTGGTCAAGGAACCTCCCAGAGGAGTGCGAAAGCTCTGAGCAAACATTTCACCAGTCCACCTTTCAAGGCTGAATTCTTTGTAGAAATCTATTGTAAGTCTACTTAAATTAGGGGCTTTGTCCTTTGTTTTTTTGCATTTCTACTTTTCAGTCATTTGTGAGGTTTATGTCTAGTAGTATATGCATATTAATAGAGGTCTGTTTTAATGATTATTGATAAATGTAGGGTCTTAACATATGATACCCATACCCCCATTGTTTTTGCTGTCTCCCGCTTTTTACTTGGTATGTGGCGAAGAAGGAAAAGTTTTGAGTAAATATGCTCGCCTTTTATTGACTCCGTCTTTTTTGATAACTACATAGTTTAATTTGTTTTTAAACATTGTATTAACTTGCTTCTATTTATTGTTTTAATGAAGTGTGCATTTTTGTATGTATCTTTTAATCTTTGCACTTTTATGGTCTTCGACCGAAATAAAGTTATCAAATGGTAAAATAATTGTGGTAAGACCCTGACTGATTTTGTCTCGGCCAGATATTGATCGTAGCACTGACACCGACATTGTTTGAAGTACCACGTTCTAATGTGCCCTAATTTATCATACAGTTTAATTATACGATGCGATGCAAATAAGTGGGGAAGACACTCACCCGCTGATACGAGCCCTTGAACAGATACATTTCTTATGGAAATGCAGACTTCACACATGCCCCCTGCTGCATTCACGGGAGGCTTTCCTCCTACTCAGAGCAAAGGAAAAAACTGCAGCAAAGCGAATACGAGGAACCTTAATACTACCGGAACTGAAACAAAAACACACCCACTGTAACGTTCCACGTAAAATTAACATTTCTCGTGGTAATCGGTACATCACAGTCTCTTCCTCGAGGGATTCCCCTATAGAATAGGGCATTGGGGGAGGGCGGCCGACCAGCGGGAGGCCTGCCCCCCCAGGGGGTTTTGGGCCGGGGGGCAGCCGGACCCCAGTGGGCTGGTTGGGCTTCCCTGGGCAATTTTGTGCTGGATTGGTCTGGGGTTGGGCTACTTTTGAGCTGGGTTACTATATAGCTGGCCATCTTAGGTCACGGGCCACCATTTGGTGGACTGTGACACGACAGCTGGCTGTGTGGGTTGTAGGGGAGTTCGTTTTTGCCCCTCCCTCCCTCCCCATAGGAAGCGGGTGTTAGTTCTCCGGAATCCAGGAAGGTATTTTGGGGTCATTTGTTTTTTGGAGCTATTCCCTCCTTAATATAGGTAGTTTTCTTGGAGACAGGTGCATCGGGGAGGGAAGTTTGTACTGGGGTTGTCGCTGGAAGCAGGTACTGGTGTGGCTCGCAATGGTTATAGGGGGCGTTTTTTCCTGGGTCATTGTGGTACCGGAGAGTACAGTTACAGTTTATTGGTTGGGAAGGTCACTCTGGGAGCTTGCAGGAGGGGGAAGACCATAGGAAGTTTACGTAGTTAGATAGGTGATGAAAGGTTAGGAAATTTCAGGTTTTGAGATTAGAATTGTTGCAGGGGGGAACCATTTTAGGGGAGGGGGTGGGAGGAAAAGTAGAAGGACAATATTTAGTCAGGATTAGTTTTGTACAGCACAGACCAAGGGATTTTGGATGTAAGGTGCACCTGTTTCAAATAAAGCGGCCTTTTTCACACCAACAAGCTAGTCTGTGGTCTGTGCTGCACCCCCTGTTGGCCCAATATAAGGCGCATGCGCATCCTATTCATTTGCATTCATTTATGTCATACATTGAGGAATCAACAAGCGCAGATTTTAAAGACTGGAAGTTGAGCATGATAGTTTATTTTTAATAAGCTGTAGTTTACACATGCTGGAGTACTTTATAACTATATTTCTCTTCTTATTCCTGTTGTCCCTGTATTATAAATAAAGACCAGCTGTCTGTTGTTGATAGCTATTTCCTTTGGTCATTGGTCAAGGCAATGCAGTCTTTTTTCTTTTCTCATATTTGATTGTATGAATAAGTGCATGTTTTCCTCTCTTTCTATGAGCGACGTAGGCCGGTTCACTCTCAGTCTTTTGTAAACCCTCGGTTGTTATTTGCTTTTGGTTTAAATGATTCTGATCCTTTCGCTTCCTCTCAAAGTGGCCACTCTCCTGTTGGAGTGGCCTGCATTCACCCAGTTATATATCGCTATATATTTATTGCCGTCAAAAATATTAAAACGTACCTTGTCCCCCTGCTGCGTGTGTATGCCACCTAATGAATTCCACATAGCATACAATGAATATTTCAGAATTAATGTTTTAATAACTGCACCTTATATATTCTATACAAGGCAACGGGGAACTTAGAAAATGCAACCAAATTGTCATTAAACTAATTGTGCTTATGTACTCGAGGCAATTGATAGAATAGTTTATTCAGTGAACAAACAGTTTTTTTTAAAGTCCTTAAAAGCATAATACAAACAATCCAAAACTGGGACAATGCTTGAAAACGCACATCCCTAATAATATCTTTTTAAATGGTAAATGTTCTAGAATCAGGATCACTCACCAAAGAATCAGTCACCAAAGAGAAGCTCTAGGTGTTCAGTGGATGCTAACAAGGGGATGGACAACTGATAACAAGTACAGAAAAAGCTATACGCTCTGTCATAGGTCCATTGTTTGTATTTGAGAAAGCAGGTTATTTATTTTTACCTCCTGAGCTGCGAAATGTGGATTTTCTGTTGCAGCTAAATATCTTCCTCTGCAGAATCAGTTTTCTACAAGTAATTGATAAATTATACATAAGAGACCCAGTTCACAAAAGCTTTTTGTGGCTGTAAAATGATGTTCACAGCCGAAAATGCCTTTATTTATGCCTGTCAGGACTACACAAAGCCCAGGGCTAGGTTAACTCCCCTTCAGGATGGGATGGGGAATGGTTCATATTTGGTTGAGATGTTCTCCAAAAGAAAAAATGTTTTCCCCATGAAGTTAAAAAAAAGTAAACAAAATAAGTGTGCATTTGCACATACAGCTGGCTTTTCCACTGCCGGGAATCGTACACTGTTTACAATTAACTGTGTGGAAAATAAGCAGTCCGCAAAATTTCACATGCCGGATGCAATAGTACTCCAGAAAATCTGTCCTGATGTTGCTTTGGAAGTGTTCTATTGCATCTGTTCTGGGAATATCAAAGAAGTACATTCAGTCAAGGTCATTAGAACTGTCCTTGCAGTAGTGAAGTGTTTTCCACCAAAGGTCTTTCTTTGCAGTTGGAAGGTGAAGAGTGTAGTATCTTTCTAGGAACAGTGGTTTGGTTTGAGTTTGGATGCTATGAATAAGTGTGAGGCACTTGGGGCCTTTTTGATTTGTAGATATTCATTTGCTACAGAGATTGCATTGTATGGTTTGTTGTTTTATAGGAACCTAATTTAATTTAGATTAGTAGTTTGAAATGTGTTGGGGTTTTTTTCAAATGGAAGGTAAGCCTGATAGTTCTCTTTTGAACTTTTTGGTGTTGAGAGGCTGTCTTGAATGGTCCATTGAGAAGGATAGTGGAACAGTAGATATTACAATTGGCTGAACAAGGTGGATCTGATGCAGAGTGCTGAATGAGAAGGAGACTTTAAATATGCAGTAAAGGCGGTAGTTGGCATTTTTAGTAATTGCTGGAGCAGGCGGTGCGAAAGAGAGGCTAGAACTGAAGCGGCTTAAAAAATGTAAAGCTATTTGGACTGGTGCAGAAAGTGACTCAAGGTCTGCTGGCCATTTGAAAGTGATCACTGTTGAAGGTGTTGTTCTAAAAGTAAGGTTTTATGCTTCATTGGTTTTGATACAGAAGACATTTTTGTCCAGCCCTTTTTTGTGACCGTCTACCATGTGCCAATGGACGATGCATTCCAGTGTCTTAATGATGGTTGATTAGGATTTGAGTGTCAAATGTGTATATTTGGCAGTTTAGACTAAAAGTGAAGATTGCATCTGAAATGCCTGAGCAGTCTGGGCAACGACAGCGACCAGCCTACGTGCTGAAATCTGTGTCTCGCAACACGCAGCCTGACTTTGCTATGAGCACCCCTGTTCTATGAAGGCCTGCCTCTGGCAAGCTTGTGCTGGAGTTTTAACACATAGATATGCATAGTTTTCGGCCACTAGGGCAGAATCAACAACATTATATCCAGATGGGCATGCTTAGGCAATGCAAGGCTACCCTGCAGCTGGTTTTGAGTAGCTCAGACCATGCCTGCAAGTTACAAGGAAAAGTAAAGACTAGTCTGCTACACAGACAAAATGGTGGTGTAAATGGCACAATCGTTAGAACATCCAAAATGGCAGTCAAAGCTGAATTAGGCAAAGTCGTAAACTAACAAGTTGAGAAAACTCATAAAATACCAAGATTGCTTGATACAAGTGGAGTGAGGAGAGTTATAAAGTCCCCAAAGCTGCTATTCAAAAGTCTCCCCAACTCCTACCGAAATGGCAGAGTTGAAAGGATATCTTAGCTATGCATATGGAATTAAAACAGTATAAATAAAGTTAATGCAATTGGAACCCAAAAGCAGGAACAGCGACTCATTTCATTTCATTTGTACTTTATTGTATGATTAATTAAAATCTTACAATGTATAAACAATAGTTCCTATTATAAAATCCAGTTATAAAAAGGTGAGAAAAAAGGTAATTAAAACATGATCGAACGTAATACTCTTTCATATTATAAAATATGTTGGACTTAGAGTTCATGATACTATTTACATGTTATATTCATCCTACATTACATTCTATTTGTTTTTGGTAGTCTAACTTTGCTCTCAATCGCATTCAAAACTTTACAAAAGCTGAGGTTAATATATCATCAGTATGAAGACATCTTTTCAATGCTTGTTTGCAACTCCGTATTCCTTGAGCATTAAAATGTCTCCTAAGGATAGATATTCTTTCAAATTTCAATTTCGGACATACACAAAGGAGGTGCATAATGTTCTCTTCTCCGAGTTTACATAAGCGGCAGGCCATCAGTTCCTCTGTTCTCAGCCATGGCATTAGGTGACATGAACCTGGAAATACTCCAAAATGGGCTTTTATAAATATTTGTTTGTGCTTCAAGGACCATGGGATTTTAAGATATGGTTGAATTTTCACCTTGGTATAAACATTCATTAGAGGCCATGCATGTTTTCTTTTTGCAAAAGAATCTTTGTCCAAAAGAAGTGATAAGTGTTTTGTTGTATTATCGATGGCTTTTTAAAATAAATTTATGGGTATTGTCATTTCCCAGATCGAGTTCGCTGAGTATTCATCTAATGAAGCATGTAGATATTTCCACGCCTGGGCTTTCCAGTTTGTGTTTATTTCCTGCCACAGTAGTTTAGACATTTGATTTACAATGAATCAAGTTGAGTTCACAAGAGAAAGTGCAAGTGTAACTGCTTAAGAGTGAGGCTTTATTTGTTTTCAGCTTTCTTTTTCTATTTCAGTTGTCTTTTGGCTCAGAGTCAGAAATTAAGAAAAGAATATTATATGTATTCCTTTATTTAAATATTTCTCACAGAAACAACGAGAATGCTTCAAAGAAGGATTCAGTAGCATGAATTCAGCAATTAGACAGTGTTGCTGTAGCATGATGTAGCATACATGTAGCATACAAAACAGTAACATACATTAAGCACCGATTGGCAAGAGTTGCTTGGTGCACAGTTTGATTACCCTTATTGACGGCAGACCTTTCTGCCTAAAAGAAGTTATTATAGAAAGCGGATTTGACAATGGTGGTAGCTTACACTTTGACAGGTGAAGAGGTTTTCAGTTAAGAGGTACAAGAAGTTGGAATGTTCAGGTCAGGAACAAAGCATATGCATACTTGGGAAACACTGTTGTGCTTGAGAGGAAAAGGGCGGTAAGGAGGCAGATGGTTTGTGGTGGGTAGAAGTGTTAGTTCATGGATAGATTTATTTGTAAAGGTTGAGTATTTCCACAGTGGGGCCAGCAAGTCTGATGTTTGACAGTTGAAGTATGATGGATCATGGGCAAATGAAAAATGAAGGATTTTATCCAGGGGTTGGAAGGGGCATTGTAGATCACCTGTCGTAGACAGAATTAGAAATCAAGCATGCTGATAACTAAGTCACTGCTCTGGGCTTTGTTTTAATGAAAAGTAGGCTCTCATTTTTCATGGCACTAGAAAAAGTTAGAAAGGTTGTAATACGATCATCTGTCCTGGAATAGGCTTACACTTTAGAGAAAGTGTTTCCTTGATCTTAGAAGTTAATATAAAACTAACAACTTATGGCACTTATCCATTAACTTTTCTTACCATACAGAACTTTTCGCATATCTCTAACCACTATAAATATGTTATTTAATTGAATCGTGCTGATCACAGAAGAGGCCTTTATTAACTACCATAGATAAATAAAACTTTCTAGAATTCTGAATAATTGTGATTTAATTCTACAGGTATGTAACAGAATTTGTAAACCTAGGCAATGTTTCAGCTCTTCGAACTTTCAGAGTATTGAGAGCTTTGAAAACTATTTCTGTAATTCCAGGTAAGATATAGTTATTGGTGTAAGGTGTTAGGTCCTTGTGTACATCCAACTGTTTTTTTGTGTCCTGTCATTGTGTTTGTGTGTGAACTCCCCTATTACAGATATGTGACAGAGTTTGTGGACTTGGGCAATGTCTCAGCGTTGAGAACATTCAGGGTTCTCCGAGCTTTGAAAACAATATCAGTCATTCCAGGTGAGAGCTAGGTTCAACACTCAGGCTGACATTAGTTCCATGGAAGTCAAGATTGCTTCTTTCCAGCATTAGACATACTGCTTCCCACCCATATTGCAAAAAAGCAGGAATCAAGAGAAACCAGAGTTCAATTGCAGTATGATTCCGTGCTTTTTCAAATTTGCTTTTTTTTCATCAGCCTTGGAATTTTAAAAAAATTCTTGCATGAGACATTGCAAAATCCAGCCTGTGACGTTTGCATTATATAGATACCAAATATATTTTCAAATTTAATGAAATATGATATTTCCATTTTCTAGTTGGGCTACATTTTATTAACATTCTCTATAAATTGGTTTAATGTAGTAGACGACATTTAGATAAAATTATAGGTTACTTTTGAACACAAATGAAAATTTAAATTTGCAAATATAACAGTTGGTAAAAGCATGTGTGTTGCATGGATAAATAAATACGTTGACGTGTTTTTCTTCTCCAAACTATGCGTTTAGCTGTAAAGCTAAGATTGTTTGTAATTCCATTATGTTGCCCTTTACATATTTTCAAATTCTACATTTCCGTATCTCTTATTGAGTGTAATGAATGTGAAAAAAATAAGCATATGAGATGAAAAATGATTAGCTATTGCTGTGATTAGTTTTAAAGTAAATAAACATGTTTAATAAATAAGTGATGTTTGTGAAAGTAGGTGGCTTAGTGAGTGTGTAAGTCATTGTCTCACAGTGAATGAACTATTGAGTTTTGGTGGGAGTGTGTCTTTGAGCATTCAAGTCAACTAGTGGTTAAAAGCAAGCCTTTTTTGAGTGAATTGAGTTGCTGTTTGTTTTGAACCACTCTGACATAATACCATGCAATAACCTGGTTCTTGTTTCTGTAAAAGATAAAGTTTGGAGAAGAGCAAAAAGTAAAACAGTTGACTTTTTACTTTTTCATACATGAATTATAAAAGTTATGCATTACAAAATGGCTTTTTTAACAAAAGCAATTATTTTGTAATATGCAGCTTCCATTCTCAATTGCAAACACTGTAAACCACTATTTCAGCTCTTCCTTTCATTCATTGCCATAAGCTAACTGGCTGCCCATTCACATCACTTTCAAAATGCCACCTTTTACAATCTTGCATGATATGTCAACTTTGCAGTAAAAATGTTTGCTGAAGCATTGTTCTATCGTAAACAAGTAAACAAAACTGCTTTTAAAATATACTCAATTTACAGGCTTGAAGACTATCGTGGGAGCCTTGATTCAGTCGGTGAAGAAGCTCTCCGATGTCATGATTCTGACTGTGTTTTGTCTCAGTGTATTTGCCCTAATAGGACTGCAGCTGTTTATGGGCAACTTGAGAAATAAATGTCTGCAGTGGCCGCCAGACGATGACGCTTATGAAACAAACGTGACTTCCTACTTTAATAGTACAATGGAGGCAAATGGAACCGCTTATAACATAACAGTGAGAACATTTGACTGGAAGGAATACATCAGTAACCCAAGTAAGAATTCTTATTAGGAAATTAAATGTTCTATTTTTATTATCTATGTATTTATTGTTATTTAAAATAAGCATCAATGATAATTTCCATCAGAAATGTTGTACATAGGCCACTTTTAGGCTGGCATTGGGGTGTATAAAGCAAAAGATGTATTGCATGTACTAACATAAGTCAATGAGGTTATTACTGACCGCTGTTGTCTGTAAAGCAAGAGCAGTAAAAAGGCATCCAAATTCTATACAGCAAAACCTATCTAGAAAATATTAGGGTACAGGGAAGCAGCTTCGTAGCGTGAGGTATATCTGCAAAATTGATGAGCGTACACATTGTGGTGTAGCATTTTTTAAACAGGAGAACACTATTTAACATTTTAAGGTTTTAATAATGACTGAGTCAAGCAGGTTTATTGATTTATTTGGCTCATTCTGAGTCCTGTAGGAGAATTAGCAGGAAATCTGCCGGTGAAACAAATACTGACAACACACGATTGTGGTATTACACTTGGCAGTATTATTGACTGATTCAAAGGTTTTTCCTGTCAGAATGGGGGACAATATGTGCTATTTCCGTCATTTCAACTGGTAACTGGCTCTCTTCACTGACTTTCATGTTCACAAACCTCACAGTAACACTTGGAGGAACTTGCGCAGGAAAAAACCCTAGAACCAGTCACAGTGCAAACTTGAAACCTGTGGTCATTTACAAATGGATTTACCACTGGACGCGGACAATGAGCATGTGCATGTGAAGTTAAGATATAATGTGGCCTAGTCGATGGAATGACCTGTTGTAGTGCCAATATGATCAGTTTGATATCCTGTGAAAATATTTGCCCTATTTTTGAATGCTCCCTTCTTCAAGTTTTTATTTGATTTTTTTATATTCCTATTTGTAAATCGAGACATCCTAATACAATGTCAAATGCTTAAGGGTAATCCTGGAATCTTTGATGTTGTGTCCATTTACAAACATAATTCACAGTAACATATACGGACAGTCAGTGCTTAATATGTAAAAGAATAGATTCAGGGGCCCAATGTTCTGCTCAGACAACAAAAAGTAGGTGCTACTGAATGTCGGGTATGTTCGATGGCAAGGCTGTCTAGTCTTGATTCTACCAAACGTTCCCTGTCCCTTTATCTCAATCCTTACGGTTCTTTTTCATCCCTCTTTTCTTCCTTTGTCACTGTTTTCCCATTTTCTTTCTTCTTTCCCCCTTGTCTACCCTTCTCTTTCTTATTCATGGTCAAAATCTGGTGATGAAAAAGAAGTCCTGATTCCCATGAATGAGTGTCCATGGACCCCCACCTGCAACCATCAGCTCAAATTAAGCACTATGGCCATTCAAGAATGAGGACCTATTTCTTAGAAAGGTTGCACTGATGTAAAACATAGGGGAAACTAATTTAAACCTTTGTCATCGCATGCTTACTTAATAACAAAACCAGCAGATTTTGCTCAAGCACTTATCCCACAAGGATTGTAGCGCAAGGCTAAATCTACAAAATACATGTATTTTTCACAAATAGATTTTAGTTCATTGTAGACATTTTAACAATAAAATTCCAATCTAGGAATTATCTTTTTTGTTCCAGAAAATACAAAACAAACTGAATTTTCAATATTTTTCTTTTTCATTAATAAATAATAAAAAAACTCCACAAGATAGCTATTTTGCTTATCACTCATATATCAATTTACATGTGAATAGTAAGGCACAGATTTTTCCAATTCATATTATGTTCAAACCAATAGTAGTATTAAGTAAGTGTTCACCATATTTTGCTCTTTTGGGAATTCCGTTGGCTCTATTTCATACTATAAAAGCAACACCATTGTACACATGGACTTCAGTTTTTTGCACTAGTACAAAGTGTCTAAAAGTTTTCCCAATGTGTATTGGTCTGGAAGTTCACACATCTTCTTAGAACTTCTCCCCTCCATCTTTACCCGCTGAACAACAACCTCTGTTTCAGGAAACTCCTGAAAAATGTATTTCTGTCATGCTAGCCTTTATGTTTAAATTGCATTAAGGGTTAATTGTCAGATAAAACCAAGATGTTCCCATGCATGCACGTATTTTATAAAACAAGTATTAAAAAAGTCAGACGGTCTGCTTTAATTCCCTAAAGCATGCATACACAGGCATGTTCAAATGCTATTTGCTTCTATAATCACATTAGAGCCAGACCTATTGGTTATGCCAATGCTGGGTGCACAGAAAGTGAGCAGAACATGGCAGATGTATCGCAAGCTAAATGTCTTTGAAAGTAGCCTGTACAATCTGGAAATACCGCAGAAAGTTACTTGATGTCATAAATGGAGCGACACAAACATGCGCACACATACACACACACACAAATAATTAATTTCACCACTGCATCGCCCTCATCCATCTTCACTTCACTCCTATCTCTGCCTAGAGCTATTCCTTCTTCCTGTGACTGAGATTCTGCCACCCTCTTGTGTTTTCACACTATCTCTAGAAAATAACAAGCATTAGAAAATCCATTGGGTCCATTAGGTCTTGCCTTTGGGCTTTGCCGATAGTTCTAGCCATGCTGTACATCATTCCCAATGTTGTGCAGCATGGCTTTCAAAAACAGGGAAAACAAAGTCATATGCAGCTGGTCGCATCATTTTGCACTTGCACACACCAAATAGAGCAGACGAGTCCACCAGTCCACCGCCCATCAGTCGACCCACTGTGGCACCAAGGGCACACTCTCCACTACTTTCACCTCCTGCAGACAAACACTGTTTGCCACAAGAATCCATTCATTCTCTTGGGGATGATGGGGACTGTGGGGACGATGGAGAACAATTCTCCATTCCACCGTAAGATGACTTGTGGGACTTGTACGACAAAGACTCACATACATACTGACTCTTAAATGGTAGCAACAGCAAGGAAGAAGACAAACTCACAAACTTCTGGCGAGACACCCCCACCAGACAAGGGAGCTTGAAAAATAGATGATGCGGCGAAGTGAGTGGCAGCCCAATCGGCTAACCACTGAAGAAGTGCTAACTCCTTTGGTCTCTTTTCACGTTATGAGAGGGCACAATAGGATGGAATGGAGGGGCTCCTCCAGCTTCTCCCAGAGATGTATACAAAATGGGCTTTTGAGATTGCCTCTGAGAGCAAATTGTTTGCCAATACTTCTACTCACTGTGCTCTAAATGCAGTTGAAACAGATGCACAAGACATTTACACCAGTGTCCTCATCCGCCGGCATGCCTGGCTTAAAGTTTCATGCTACAAACCTGAAGTGCAACAAAATATTCTTGCACTTCCTTTTGATGGGGAACACCTCTTTGGCCCTCAAGTAGACGCTCTTCTTAAATTTTTTTTAAAATACAATGAGACAAAACCTTGATTTCCCTACCATTCCCCCTATCACAGAGCACCTGTCGTGGGAAGACTCCAACAGTGCTTTCCCGCATGACCAACCAACAGTGGGTATTAGATTTTATCCATCATAGTTATTGCCTGGAGCTCACCTCCACATCTCCAAACATTTCACCACAGACCGTCAACAGACCATCAGCAGCTACTCAAACAGGAAACACATGCCCTTCTACAAAAGGGAGTGATAGAACTTGTGACATTACACCTACAAGGCAAGGAGTTCTGCTCAATTTACTTCCTAATACCCAAAAAGGACAGGTCTCTAAAACCAATTCTGGATCTCAGACCCCGAAATAGGTACATTCTCTCAGAGCATTTCCACATGGTCACTCCTCTAGATGTTATCCTGCTACTACAGCAAGGCTACTTCATGGCTGCCTTGGACTTGAAGGACACATACTTTCACATTCTAATTCACCTGGCACACCGTCAATACTTCAGGTTTTTGTTCAATGAACAACACTTTCAGTTCAACGTGCTTCCATTCAGGGTCACCACAGCACCAAGGTTGTTTACCAAATGCCTATCACTGGTAGCAGCTCACTTATGAAGGCAAAACATACACATTTGTACTTACCTGAATGACTGGCTTAACAAAAGCACAACACATCCCAGATGTTTTCAACACACTCAAACTACCATAAACCTACTTCACCAACTAGGTTTTACAATCAATGCAGTCAAATCTTGCCTACAACCCCTTCAAATACTGCCTTACCTGGGAGCCATCCTTAATTCACACATGGGGGTAGCATACCCAAACTCAGCAGAGCATCCTGCATAGCCATAGTACCTCATGCCAGACTCAAAATTCCCCCTTATCTAGAATGCTTAGTGCATTAGCGGTCTCAAGAGGAGAGTCAGCAGGAAGATTAGTGTTGATCAGCCGTCAATCTTGCCATGCTGTGCAGTGGTGAAATTCCTACAATCTTCTAAAAGGACAACCTTTCCTAGACCCAGTTCCGCAGAGGACATAGCAACTGATGCATCACTCACAGGTTGGGGAGCACACTCACAGGAGCTGAATGTTCAGGGCCACTGGACACCCAGTCAGACTCATCTCTGTATCAGTCACCTAGAGCTGCTAGCTGTTCATTTAGTTCTGAAAACATTCCTTCCACACCTCACAGGGAAAGTGTCTTCTCATCAAACCAGACAACATGACTACCATGCATTATCTGCAAAAACAAGCGGGCACAAGGTCAACTCAGCTATCTCACTTAGCACAGACCATCTGGAGGTATGTTCTCCAACACAACATTCACCAATTAGCGAAGTACATACTGAGATTGGACAATGACTTTGCAGATCTCTTCAGCAGGAGACAACAAGTCCACGAGCGGTAGCTCAACTTACAAGTCCTCTATCCATTCTTCCAACAATCAGGTCACCCAGACATACACCTATTCATCATGTCAGAAAACCCCAAATGCCAGACTTCGACTCCAGGTTCTAATACCCACAGCCCAAGGACAGTGAACTATGGATGAATTTGTCAGGGACATTGGCTTATGCTTTTTCCACCTCTGCTGCTGCTTACTTTTGTGATTTGGAAAATGCGGCAGACGTCTCTGACCCTCATCCTAGTGGCTCCCACATGGGCCAGACAACCATGGTTCACCACACTACTGGAACTGTCAGTAGTTCCACACCAGGTACTTCCCAACTGTCAGGAACTTCTAACCCAAAACCAGGGACAGTAAGGAATCCAAACCCCAGTTCTCTCAATCTTACAATCTGGCTACTGAGGGCTTAGAATTTGGATATTTAAAGTTACCTCAGCAGTACATGGACATTCTTAGAGAGACGAGAAGACCCATCACTAGAGCCTGCTTTGCGGCAATGTGGAAACGCTTTGGACACTATTGCCATTCAATACATGTTAACCCATTAACATCAAAGGCAAGATACACTGTTTGTTACCTTCAGTGTTTACAAATGTCGGGGGTTAGCTTTCACCTCCATAAGTCTACAACTAGCTGCAGTAGCAGCATAGGTCCAAAACAGAAAACAGACCTCAATATTCAGAATTCCTATATATTTCTAGAGGGCCTCTAAAAGCTAAAAGGCCACTCCCTATCCCTCCCACAGCTCACGCTACACATAAAAAGTAAATTGCCATGGCCTTCTTGGGAAATATACCCATAGCTGACATATGTAAAGCAGCTTCATGGATGACACCACACACATTTACCAAACATTACTGTGTAGATGTTATAGCACGGCAACAAGCCAATGTTGGTCAAGCGGTTTTGAGCACATTATATCAAGTAAATGCAATCCACACAGGCTAGACTCTGCTTACAGAGGTCAAATGCTTTACAGTCTATGCCAAGCATGTGTATCAACAGCCACACATGCCATCAAACGGAAAATGTTACTTACCCAGTTAGCATCTGTTTGTGGCATGTAGTGCTGTAGAGTCACATGCAGCCACACGCCTCCCTGGACACCTGTGTTGGTTGCACTTATCTACATTGAACATTAAAACACTACATCACTTCCGCATGGTCATCTCACTAGCATACGTCATCCTTTACACTCCATCCTCACTTATGCTAAGCAGCTGAATCTACAGCACCACATACCGCAGTTGAGGGAAGCAACATGGAGGAGGGTGAAGCAATGAGTGGAGAAGCAAAACAGAATGAGCACAAGCAACAGAAGGAGGTGCGCAAAGTAACACAGGTGGTACTTCAAAAGAGTGGGATGCAATGAGGGGGGCAGCACGAGTGGGTGGAAGCAACACCGCTGGGGAAAGCAACAGAAGGAAGGGTGCAAAGGAACACAGGGTTGCAGATGGGAGAGCCAACCTGAAGGGCTCAGGAAGAAAGACAGGGAGAAGAGCATATGGGGAGTAAATGAATGAGCAAACATATGAGAGAGAATGCAAAGCGGAAGTGGGGAGAAAAGCACACATGAGGGAAAGGGGAAGCACATGGGCAATTAGTGTGGCCCACAAGCACTAACAGATTAGAAATAAACTAGCAAAATGTCCCACGAAAAAGAAACTGTATGCATTATATTAGGCGAGACCTAAAATTGGGTTTACAAACAAATTAAGTATCATTGCTGAATACACAATTCATTTTCTCCCAATAAAAGACAAAAACAGCATTTTCAAAGCCAATTGGTCTGGCTTACAACTGAAAATGAATGTTTATTGCATTCAATTATCCATCCATGTATGCACTTAGTCACTCATCATCCATGCATTCAGTTATTCATCATGCTTGCAGTCAATTACTCATTCTTGCACTCATACTATTCATGCACTGACTCATTCTTGTGTTCATTTACTCGTGCATCCACAGTGCCTCACACACACACATACCATACAATAAAGAGACACAGTTTTATGCCAGTCCTATTAGTTTCATTCTAAGAATCTGTCTAAAAACATCACAATCCTTGAGCATTGAAAAAATGGACAGTAACTACCAGAGGGACAATGGCACAGGCATTGTGACCATCTGGACCATGGGGGAAAGAAAGTGAGACTGTGCAAGAACAGAGAGGGCATGCATATGAACAAGTCTACTTGAAAATAATGTGAGTAAAATCAGTTTGCCTACAAGGCTGTTGTGTGTGTATGTGTGTCTGAAAGAAATTAAAGGAGTGTGCACATGGAGGGAATGTGAGCATAAAGGGTGTACATGAAAGGAGTAACTATATGTATGAAGTGTACATGGCAAGAATAAAGCTATGAGCACTCAGGTGTTTTTGGGGTGTTCATGTATCAAATGTATACATGAAAACAATGAAAGGTATGTGCATGTTAAAGTATTGAATGGTGTGCAGTGTTTGTGCCCTTTCCTCTCACATTGTCATGTGCTTTTACAGTTAGATGAGTCCAGCATAGAAGGCTATTACTTCGGACAAGTGGAAAAGGACCACACCCTTCCCTTCCTTCAGGTTCCGCCCCAATTTCCACCTTCTCCCTGGCCATTTTTCAGCAGGAGGTGGCAGCTCCCCTCCTCAAAGGAGTGGTGGAGTTAGTGACAGAGAAGGAAAATTGGCAGGGTTGTTACACACATTATTTCCTGGTGCTCAAGAAGGATGGTGGTTTGCGCGACTTTCTGGATCTCAGGAGCCTGAACTTCTTCCTTAAAGAAGAAAGTTCAAAGTGCTGACCCTAGCTCAATTTCTACTGGTGTTGGATCTTGGAGAGTGGATGGTGTCACTCGAATTGCAGAATTAGCTCTTCCACATCCCAATCCTACGTCCAGTTTGAAGTACTTGGGACTTGTGGTGGATTCTATGCACTAGCAATTTGCAGTACTACCCTTTGGTTTGACATAGGTGCCTTGAGTCTTCGCAAGGGTGATGGCGGCAGTTGCTACCCTCTCAGATGGTTAGGAATACCCATTTTCCTGTACTTGGATAACTGGCTACTCAAAGCCAGTTTGCCGAAGTTGGTGTTGCACCATCTGCAGGCGACTGCATCTCTGTTGTTCGACATGGGCTTTTCAATCAACAATCAAAATCTTACCTGATGACCTCCCAATGACTTCAGTTCTTAGGGTTGGTACTGGAGACCACCCTTCTCTATGCCTTTCCTCCAATACTGAGAATAAAAGACATCCAGGAGATGCTTCCATCTTTCCATCAAGGAGCAAGATCCCAGTCCTGAGAGTTCAGCGATTCCAAGGTCTGCTGGCTTATGGCATTCTCCTAGTTACACACACACTGGCACATGTGGGCCCTGCAGTGGTGCCTCTGCAAGCAGTGGTTCCAGTACGGCGGAGACGTGTCAAACCCTATCCTGACCTCCCCCAGCACTGTGGTGGAAGTGGCTTGGTTGTGGAATGAGGCAAACCTGTCTCACAGCATGAACTTCACTTCCCCTCTGGCTGTAACTATGGTAGTGACAGGTGCCTCCACCCTATGGTGGGGAGCTCATCTGGAGGATCTGGAGATTAGGGTCCTCTGGTCCCCAGAGGAGCAGGTACTCCATGTCAACCTGCTAGAATTGCAGGCAATTTGGCTGGGGCTCAAGGCCTTCCTTCCCTCCATCATAGGTGGGTGCGTCCAGTTCTTGATGGACAACTCAACTTTGATGTGGTATGTGAACAAGCAAGGGTCAGTAGGGTCTCACCTCGTATACCTGGAAGTGTTGAGTCTGTGGTCTTGGTGTAAGGAAATGGCTCTTTCTGAATGATCACGCCAAAAGTTTTGAAATTATGCTTCTGGCTTTTCAATGCTGGGAGCACACTGAAGCCTGCTAACCAGACCTTAGTGCCAGAGTACTAACCTATTACAAAGTGTATTTTGAATTGTCTATCCTCAATTGCCATAAGCTGACTTACTTATAAGCCCCTAGTATATGGTACAAAGGATACACAGGGCAGTACATAGGGCAGGTAAGTTGTAGTGTCCTCCCAGGATTGCAGCACAGATTGTGCCACCCTTTGAGTGGCAAAGTAGGCTGACCGGTGAACGCTAGGAGAGCTTTGCCACCACTTCCCTGCATCTCGCCCCGCTGAATACGAGCGGAGGCGCTACTACGTTGCGTACTGTATTTTTAAACTGTCACTAACCTTTTTAAAGTTTGTGCAGGTTCTGACTTGATTTCTGTTTCCAGGGGTGGGCTGCCGGCTGGGGCTGGTCGTGTTTGCGGGCTCCCAGCGGCAGCGGGCGCCATCTTCGGTTGGGCTGACTTCCTATCCCAGCCCTGCCACTCCCCCACCACTCCGCCCCTATTTAAACGGGCAGTATGTGTCAGCGCAGCGGACGGGCGCAGCGGGCGCGACGAAGGCGCGCCGGAGTTGCGCCTGAGTTAAGCCCGTCTGCGCCCGTCTGCGCCCGTCCGCGGCTGGCCAGGGCTAGGGGCACGAGATGCTGCCCGTCCAACTATGTATTCGCCATCTCAACTTTGCTCATATTGGGCCCCAGGTGCCATCGACCCCTCAGTAACTACTCACTTGATGCAGCTTGGTTTGTTCACCCCCCCTCCTTACCCCCCCCCGGGATCGCATCACATCTAGCTTCGCTACCTACTACGCCTCTCTTCACTCCCCCACCACCATCTGTCCCTCTGGTTCCGGTATTTAACACTTCGGCCACACTCCTAAACACTAGTTCTGCGGTCAACCATCAGTACGAGCTATTCGACTACATCGATACCCATGAACCAGATCTCTTATTCCTAACAGAGACCTGGTTCAAGGCTGACTCCCTGCCCAATGTGTTAGCCGCATTGCCCCCTTCATATTCCGCCATTCGAGCGGACCGCTTAGAGGGCAAGCGGGGCGGTGGAGTGGCCTTAATAGCTCGGACTGATTTCAGTTTTCGGATTCTCCCCTCCCCTTCTATTCCTGACGTAGACTACCTTGTAGCCCGTTCGACCTTCCATCAGGTACCCCTCACTTTTGTTCTAATTTACCACCCTCCCCAACCAACTCCCTCTTTTCTCTCAAGCATTCAGGCCCTCTTGGCTACTCTGGTGATCAACAATTCATCAGTACTAGTCCTAGGGGACCTTAATTTTTGGCCTAATGACCCTGCTGAGAGTCCTCAATCTAAAGAGTTCACCGACCTCATGATCAGTTTGAATTTCTCATTGCTCATCCACAGTTCCACTCACATACACGGCCACACGCTCGATCAAATCTGGGCATTGAATGTCCCGTCCACATCCCCTACAATATCCCCGTGCTCCTGGTCAGATCATTCCATTATCACCTTTTCCCTTGCTTTGGCCCCGATGGCAAAACCCCAGCTCCCCAAGAACACCTGGGTCAGGAAATGGGGCAAAACTGACATGCCTTCTCTCTGCTCGACCTTGGCCAAAACTAGTCCTGATCTTTCAGGCCTTGCAGCTACTTCCCAGCTGGCCGCTATTAACAACTGGCTGACCGTGGCGAGTGATGAATTCGCCCCCCTGAGGCGGCTCACAGTCAAGCGGGCCCATGCAGCCAAACGGTGGTTTACCCCAGATCTAAAAGAAAAGAAATTAGCCGCAAGGAGAGCCGAGCGAGCTTGGAGAAGAACCTATAGCCCCGCGCAAAAGACAATTTATTTGTCTGTTTTACAAATTTATAAAAAGGGCATTCTTGAGGCCAAAACAGAGTTCTATACGAGCAGGATAATGGCAGCAGAGTCCTGCTCGAAGGAAATCTTCTCTACTGTCCATGAACTGGCATCATCCAGTAGAGCTACGGCCACTATCCCCCCTTCCCAGTCCCTCTGCAACTCGCTCAACGAGTTCTTCATTGACAAAGTTGCCAAAATTAAACTCAACATCCCCCCGCCCTCCCCCACATTTGTCAATCCCTCCCCACCCCCTACGGCCCTTAAATTGAACACTATTCCTCTGTTAACCAATGACACACTTCCCCCGCTGCTTCATCGGGTTAAATCGGGTTCCCCCCTGGATTTTGCCCCAGCCCATATCCTCAGGGAAATCTATCTAGCTTGCCCCAGCCCACCCCTGACTCTTCTTAATGACTCGCTTAGAAATGGCATTGTCCCCAGTCCACACAAATCAGCGGTTGTCATTCCTATCATAAAAAAACCTGACGCCGACTCATCCTCCCCCTCCAACTACCGCCCTATCTCCCTTCTGCCCTACCTAGCAAAAGTTCTTGAAACCCATGTCACGACCACCCTGAGTACCTATGTAGAGGCTAACCATTGCCTCTCCCCTTGTCAAGCTGGCTTTCGCCCCCTGTACTCTACGGAGAAGGTGGTGATCTCAGTAATGGACGAGCTGCGTGAAGGTATTGACATCAACCTTCCGCAAGCCCTGATCCTCCCGGACCTGTCCGCCGCTTTTGACACGGTGGACCACTCCATCCTCCTCAGCCGTGTCAGGGCGGCGGGCATAGAGGGCTTGGCCTTCTCATGGCTTGAGTCCTTCCTAGCCGGGAGAGCTCAAGCGGTCCATCTGGCTGGCTTCACCGCGGCCTCCCTAAGGTGGAGTACGGGGTCCCTCAGGGCTCATCACTCTCCCCTCTCCTATTTAATTTATACATCTACCCCCTTATTTTTATGTTACAACAGCTGGAGGTCACGGTGTTTAATTACGCCGATGACCTCCAGCTAATCTTCAACCTCTCCCACTCATCTTCTTCCGCCCAAAATGTCCAGACAGTCATGACGTTTATTCAGGATTGGATGAACTGCAACCACCTCAAACTCAACCCGGACAAGACCGAGTTGGTCTTGACCGGAGGTGGTTGCAGCCCGTGGTCCCCCTCCTTCTGGACCCCGTCACTTGGTGTCCCTCCACTCCCCGTACCCAAAGTTAAAACTCTTGGGATCTTTCTGAACTCACAACTCTCTGTTCATTCTCAGGTTGGTTCAGTGGTCTCTTCCTGTTTTTTTTCCCTCAGAATAATTAGGAAAGTCTCCCGCTTCTTTTCTCCCTCTGCTTTAAAAATTATCGTGCTGGCCATGGTATTATCGCGCATCGATTATGGCAACATAATCTATAATGGGGCTCCTGCCTATGCGATCCACCCCCTACAGTTGGTACAGAACCAGGCTGCCCGCCTGATTCATGGCCTACCTAAATACCATCGGGCCACTCCACTGCTCAAAGCACTACATTGGCTTCCGGTGAGAGAGCGCGCCCTTTTCAAACTTGGCTGCCTCACTTTCCAGGCTAGGTCGGGTACTGCCCCCGAGTTCATATGCTCAGCTATTAAGCCCTACCTTCCGGGCAGAGAACTTCGCTCCACTCATATGGCTCTTTTAGCTATCCTCCGTTTTAAAAAACAGAAGTCTGGTGGAGCGAAGTTCGCTGTTCTTGCTCAAGTCTTCTGGAATTCCCTTCCTGTTGCCCTCCGCACATCGCCTTCTTATCTACAGTTCCGGAAGGATCTCAAAACCTTCCTATTTGTGCGAGCTTACACTGCCTAGCCCTTCCAGCTGCTGCCGTCCACTGCATCACACATAGCGCCATGAAACCGCCTGGTAAAAGAGCGCTGAATAAAAGTTTTTAAATTCAAATTCAAATTCAAAGTGCAAAATGGCACCCAGCCTGCCACTGCAGCCTGGAAGAGCAGATTTAAACCAATGGCAAAGCATCTACTTCAATTAACATTATATGTAAGTCTCACCTAAGAAAAGCCTGTAGAGTCCTAAGGCAGAGAGCTGTAAATGATTAAGTAGGACATATACTTTCAATATGTCCTAACAGCAAAACTTCCAATTTGTCGTTTCTGCTGTGGAAAAATTAGCATCCCCATTAGCTAACACAGACCTACCAGCTGACCAATCAGTCTGGCTAACTTCTGAATGAGAATGTGAAAATGGGTAGTTCAAGGTATCAAATTTACAGTGGCATTAAACCTGACTTGATGCCCAGCTCGAATTTAATGTCACTTTTAATGAAAAAGGCAACTTTTTGAAGGTTGCCACTCTGTTGTCAAGCTTACTTGCACAGTTGTTTGCCACCAGACAGACTTCTCCCCTCCTGAGGAGTCGTGTGAATGACTCCCAGGCTCGAAATAATGGACGCCTGCTACAGAGGGAGATGTTACCTCCCCCTTACAGGAAGCCACATGGGGAGTTGTCCCAAAATTTGTGTTTCAAAGGAGGAACACGCTTTGGTGGACAAATGGCAATCATACTCATGTAGGGCTGCGCCTTTGTTTGGGTAGGCAGGTAAAAGCCATGGAGGAGTCAAGAAACGTGGTATATACTGTGGAACCTCGGACGGTCACGTATTTTTCATTAATGAGTTGCAGACCTGCAATATTATCCAGCGTCCCGTGTTTTTTCCTAAAGCCAATCTGCTATAACGGAATAATCTTTTTATCTTCTGCCCATGTGTTCACCTGGGCCAGTAAACATCTATTGAAGACCTTGCCTACCGTGTCTAACAGGGCAATGTGACAGTAATTTACTGGCAAACTTTGATCACCCTTTTTGAATAGGGGGACAATAATGCTTCTGGTCCACGGTGGAGGCACTGTCTCATTAGACTAGCAAAATGCTAAGACTGGGAATAAAAACCTAGCCCAAAGTTTAGATTCTTTTTTATTACTGAGATCGGCACTTCATCCAGGCCCATTGCAGCAGAAGTTGTTATTGCAAGATTTGAGGACTCGATCCCCCGCATGGAAGGGACATCATAACTAGATGTAACAGAGTCAGGGGCGGTAGTCAGCTCTTCCATACAAAATCTCCTTCCTACATTCTCTGCATGTGGTACTGAAATAAAACTGCCCCAACTTTCCATTCCTATAGGGGAGGGGTAGGACTTTATCTAGTTCCACAGCAATCTGTGACTATCTCCCAGAATCTTCTCATATTTTTTCTATATGGAGCTTCTCTTAGATCTACCCACCTATGATTTAAGCTCTGCTTTTTAAACTTGCCTTAAAGTGATTTCTTCTCCTTTTCATAAGAGATAGAAGTCTATCTCCTTCCTTGTAGAAGGCGATAAACTGCTTTCTAATCAGCCTCTTTATTTCTGTGTTCAGCACAAGAATAGGAAGGGATGTTACTGTCCCTGCAATGGAGAGGATAACAACAACAGACTATGATCTAATCCTATCTCTGAAGGAGCAGTAGGTGACTCTTATTTAGATAAAGAAGCATCTTACACCATATTCTCTTTGCATAAAAAGGAGAAGATCTGATTCGGACCCTTCATTCGATTTATATGCGCCGACTCGTTACTTAGGGGGTTAGATTTGTTTTTTTTACAGGCTCCTAGAGGAATCAGATAGCCTGAACTGAGCTTCTGTGCAGTCACATTCAAGCCTTCCTCAGTCAAATTGAATTTAATGCCCTTAAACTCAATATAGTTGAAAAAAGGAAAAGAAAATAAGAAAGTTAAAAGACAGTAAGCAATTGCAGGGCACCGCAGTAACAATGGCCGCCTCTGCTCACCACTGTAGGAAAAATCTGGTACCTCTGCGCTCCTTAATCGTGCTTACTTATAGCAAACGTTTAGCAGATGATGAATCCAGGCTGACAAATTCAGGCGGGTGCTCAGTTTGGTTCAGACACAGGCTGACACCTGTTTTGATCTCTGAAATTTGGACGGCTCTGGGCATCAGAGTCAGAAATTATCCAGCACCACCAGTAGCAACCAATGTGACAGCGGCGAACTTGGGGCTAAGACTCGTTCCCCTTCACACTCAATCTTGCCTCTCGTATCCCACACCGCGTTACTCTCAGCGTGTGTGACTCTGTGCCACTGCTGAACCTGTCCTGCTCCAACTCCCGAGTCGGGCTAGCGGGACCAATGAAGGTGAACAGGGGTTGAGGGTGTGTGGGCGTGTAAGCTTCTCTTTCAGGTGCAAGCCACATCGGCCTACCGACGGCTGACTCCGCACTGCACAGAGAGCCTGTGGCATATTGCGTGCCATGCACTGCCTTCGTGATCCCCCGCTCAGTAATATGCAGCTATAAGCTGCTGGCTCCAAATGACAATCAGCTGTTGGCTGACCGGAGAGGCTAAGCGGATCGGGTCTGGTGGGTCAGGAGGCGGGTCGGGCAGAGCAAGTGCTGAAAAGGGCGCCGGCCAAGGCTGGAAGAGATTGCGAGCTATCTTCAGCACCCTACCCGGTAAGCTACCAGCAAACCAACAAGCCTCCAGTGAGCTCTCACTGCTTTGTTTCCTGACACTCCCCTATTGAATGTATCTTATTTTGTCATGGACGTACGTTCCACCTTGTTAATGTTCCCAATCACCCAAAATTATTCAGTGTCTATGTTACGTTCAAAGTTCTGCCCTTCATCCTGAAATCATTAACTTTCATCTTTACAAAATACATTTCTCCACTGGTTACATCTCTTTGATGATCAGTGAGTCATAGTTATTCATAACTAAAACACCAGGTGGATG
Source organism: Triturus cristatus (assembly GCF_964204655.1). Taxonomy (NCBI): domain Eukaryota; kingdom Metazoa; phylum Chordata; class Amphibia; order Caudata; family Salamandridae; genus Triturus; species Triturus cristatus. The sequence continues at coordinate 888,543,446 of NC_140583.1, forward strand.
AGGGAACCATCTTTCCCAGAAGCCAACAAAGCTAATTTTACAATGGGTGATGCAGAGTCTGGGTATAACCCTAAATGTGAATAAGTCAGCCCTCACTCTGACCAAGACAATGACCTTTTTAGGGGCTGAAATAACGACAGATAACACCAGAGTCTATGCACCTAGAGAACTGGTGTCAGAATCATGCAGCTGATGTAGACTGGGCATCACAGATGCGCTGCTCAATTAATAAATCCACGGTGTTGCTAAGTTGCATGTTATTGTGCAGTTTCATATTCCTCAAGTGGTGTTTGTGCATGTGCATCATACAAGAAAAGAGGAGCCTGACTGACATTATTTTAATTCCACATTGACCTTGAAAGTTACTACAGTACTGACGATTCAAAAAGTATGTTTTTAAGGGACAGTTCTTCATAACAACAGGCACAATCCTAAAGAGGTTGGCAATATACCTTCAAGATTTTCAAGCATAGGACCACTGATAACAGAAGGAAAGAAATGTACACAAACATTTGTGGCAGTCAAGGATGTGTGCCTAGTTCTGAAAGTTTTCTTCGCTCTTGAAGGGATTGCAAAAATCAGAATATATACACTTATCACGTAAGCATAAACTCTCCCTATCTGTCAAAAAGTGATCAACCTCTGTGGCTCTGACCTCAAACGCACTTAATTTTCAGTTAGCCATATACCAGATCTCGACTATAATGTGGTGTATGTCCTCTGGAATAACAAGACAACCTTCCACAATGATAGCTGGAGAACAACCAACAAATGCTAGCTCTCCATCAGTGGGGTGTGAAGTGGTCACTCTTTCCAAGCAGGTGGTTGTATCCAGTACTTGTGTTAACTCTAAACTTAGATATGCTTTTCTTTCCATTCACCGGGTTCCTTATCTAAAACAGAAGTTAAATACAGAGTAAAGCTCCATAATCGTAGTGACGCTGGCATATGCCAGTCAAATCTAGATGACTTATGTATGTACATTTTTGGTGAACATGTACACATTTTTTTCTCACTACAGTCCACATAGTCTGGCAAGCACAGATTCAGAGCACCATACTGAATTGAGCCTGGAAGACAGACAGACTGTACCCACACATTTCCGACGATTTAGCTTGAGATATTGTGTATTGGACAACCCATTAGTGAATTCCGGAGCCCTTTCATCCATAAATGAAAACACACAAGGATACACACTGAATATTTTAGAATATTTTATAAAATAATTCAGCTCAGTTCTAGTGCATTTTATATGATGCAGCATTATTTCTGAAATAAAAATAATAGTGAATAGAAAAAATGCAAAAGAGGAATAGATTATAAAAATTGGCATCATATCAAATAATTCACATTAGCTGAAATCACTGATTAAATCAAGCCTTTGATAGTGTCAAGGAATCCTTTCTTCTTTAGCCACTAGATTATATATGCATCAGCACCAAAAGTGCTTTAAAACAAGTTTCCTAGATGGTCTTTTAACACACATATCTCTCTCTTATTTCTTAATCAATATTTTTCAATTTACATCCTAGAAAGCAAGTACAGTGTTTGTCTCTAAGATATTGAGCGTGGTCCTGGGAATCAGACAGGGAACAACCAGCAGCATCGGTTCATGACCTTCAGCAAAGTGTCTATCGCCTCAATGCTCGCTCTGGAATTTAAAGATGCTCTCCCCCGTAAAACAGCTTATTTACTGTTCTTGATATCATTATGAAAAGGATAGACCTTTAGGTGGGTGATGTCAAATTTAAATCTTCACCATACATTTGCCTAAACCTATTGTACTCTAAATCATAATGCATAAATACATATGAGCTGTTTATGCACTATCATCCTATATCAAAGCATTGCATGCATATTTATAAATAAATGCAATGAGGAGATCCAAAAAACAAGAATATACACTTAGGTGATACCTATATCATTCAAAATGTACCCTAATTTGTTTGCGAGAGAGCAAAGGTAGATCTTGTGCCAAGATCCTACATGGCTTCAGCTGACAACAATACTGTTGAGAAGTTAGGGTTTAGGACTCAACAGATACCTGAGGATAGGATAGGATAGGATATAAGTTTATAAAGTGCTCGATTGCCATGGCGTCTTGGCGCTGGTGAGCGTGGAAGTGGTGCAATCTGCATTGCGAGGACTGCTGAGGGCGGTAAGCAGATGATTTTCCAAGCAGCCATTGCACATGTTACTTCAAAGATGTATGCACAAGAGAGATTCTGTATGTGCATAACACACCATCCTTAGTCTGCACAAAATTCTTCCCTATCCATTACATTTAGCAGAAGGTGGATTCAAATACTGCTCATTGTAGCTCATGTAGCAATTACTCTGGTTACTTGAGACACCCAAATCAATCGATCTTCTAAAAATAATTTTTAAATATAGTATTAAGAGTTCTGTTAAGAATAGTTCTTCACGTAATTAAACTTGCTCTTCCCTGAAGGTTTAATTAGATCCTCAGAGAATTGATGAGTCCTTCATAGAACCCTAGTCATAGGGCTTCTCTCCGATCTATTTCCTGGAAGATTCCCCCCCTTCTACAGTAACCTCAACAAGACATTTTGGGGTTGTTCAGGTGTTTACTAATAGAGAACTGTACTTCATAGTTTTCAAGGGCAAGAATATCCTCAAAGCAAATGTGTTCTTAATGCCAACAATACCTACATCATTTGATCTAAACCAATATTGTTTTGCCTACATTTTTGCCACAGCTTACCACTGCCCAAAAATAATTCTTCAAACTATGAATAAGATAATCGGAAGACTAATTATTTGCCGAATATTCGCATCTATTCATGTTTCTCATTATAAAGCTTGAAGACCTCTTCATAAGAGGTCAGATTCTCATTCTACTAGATGCTAGGACACTACTGCAAATGTTTTTGTCACAGATGTTTGCAAGGTTTCAAAGTGGAAAACTACTCACACCTTAACAAAATTGCCAGGAATTGCAGTTGACACTAGTCAGTGCTGCAAGTGTTTTCACAAAAGTTAAGCCTCATCCCAGCCTACTAGTACATTACTTAACTGCATTTCAGCCATAATTCATACATGTGAATCTGGACTACCTGTAACTACTGTTGTCCAGCGTTAGTATAATTTATAGACCCATATCTGACCTTTCTCTTTTAATGCGGCTCCTTTTTTCATTTCATTTCTTCAAAGTTTTGAGCTTTGAACACTTCATCTAATTGGTTAATGTTTTGGTCATACAAGATTTGAACTTCAGCTTTGTGTCAGTGCATCCTGTGTCTGGTTGCCTGGGAGATTAGCCCCACTCACCAAGCCCACTCGCAGTGCCTCCCACTACCTAGGACTTTATGAGGATCTGATTTCAAGGCAGTGGATGCACACACCCGGCTCACTGCTAATGTGCCTTATGTGCGCCTCAGGGAAGCCCTTTGTGTCCACCCATTCCTCATCAGCACCAAGCACCAGTTTGCATCCGTTACTCCAGACAATCTTTTCTCACCCTTTGTACATCTGATAAGGTTAGTTCTGATGTCTCTGTTCCCTATCAATACAGGTGGCTGGGGATGCTGCTCCTGACTCTGCCATGCAAACACATTTTTCCCAGTAGCATGCAGGTGTGACAGCCATTTTATTTAGGTCTCCTATCTCCATTTGTATGTAGTTAATGCTTGACTGTTTGCTTATTAATACATGTTCACCAGCACAGCATAATCTGGATGTCCACAAGCTTGTCAACTGATAAACTGCATTTTTTGTGATAAAGTTACCTCTCACAGAACCCTTTCGGTCTGTCATAACAGTCTAGCACCCCATTTGGCTCTATAATTCTACCCCAAAATTAGAAACATAAGCCAGGAGGAAGATGCACAATTATTTTTCAGGCAACTCTAGCAATAGGTTCTTTCCATAGTGTAAATTGCTCATCAATGAATCACTTTTGACAAACGTCTATCCTTTCATATCGATGCCTTTCATTTGGTGTCCTTTGCAGCAATCTTGATTTACCATCCCCAGCCCTTGTTCCAGCTTTGGTGCTGACTTTCCCTCTTTGAGCTACCTTTGTTTTTGTGGTACACTAGCACCTTGATGCTCATGGTGTCAGGTCTTTTTGACATTGGGCATTCAGAAGTCAACCTCCGACTGCAAATTTCCCGTGAAGCCCAAGTTTTTACAGTCCTGGTCTGCCCGAGTAGGGGCAACCCCTTCTGGTAGCCACAATGCTGCTGACACTGGAAAGCATCTAAGTAGATTGTGCCTTCCAGAAGGAGCCCCAGATGAGGAAAAGGCCCTGAGGCAAAAACTTCCTTATGGCAGCAACTACAGGTAGTATGGAACCAAGGAATAACACAACTAAGAGGAGACCAGATGGAGACGCAGAAAGAAGGACAGAATCCACCTTGCAAGAACGCAGGAAGAAACAGGAGTGAGGAAACACCCTCCCTGGATCGAAGAAGTGTTGCATCACAAGGTCAAAAGAATAAGAGACCCTATATGCTACAGGGGCAGGAAGAACCTCCCAGGAAGTTGCAAGTCACCATGATGGATTGGGAAACGGAGCTATAAGCATGAGGGCTTGCCATCTTTGATTGGGTTTCCCAAATATCCCGAATTATTTCCCAGAGAATTCTGGGAAGAAGGACCAGGAAGAACATGGAGACGCTGACACCGTACTCCCAGCTGACTCCCCATGGAGAAGAATGCGGGCACGGGAGATGATATTGGGGGCGCACCGCCATAAGAAAGGTGTTTTAGAGAGCAAATGTGGCGGCTCGCCTGAATCTTCCAGTGTGTTCTCATGCCTCGTGTACCACCTGTTCAGTACAAGAGCGAGGGCTGCTGCGGGCTGGACAACACTGCAACCCAGGGACTTCAACGCATGAGACCTGTCAGCTGATTTACTGAATTGTCCGGACCTGCTAGATCTTAAACATCTTCCTATGATGTCTATCTATATTACAGGCCATATGTTTGATTTGGTGTTTTTATTTTATAAATTCACCACATTTCTAAACCTGTTCCACCCACATGGACTGATCACTTCTGCATTTACATCTCCCTGTCTTGCAAATCTATAGACAGAAATGTAGTGAATTATTCTCTGATCTAACTTATCCCTTGGGCAAAGGTTCACTCCTGAAAAACCTCAGAATGTCCTTATTGAAAAATTATCTATCTTCTATTTTCATTGTATATTGATATTGATAATAGAGTTTACTGTCAGTGGGTCAAGGTCTCTTCTGATGAGATAAGTAATGAAACTCACCCTTCCTCGTCCTGGTTCTCTCATGATATTGTAGTGCATACATGTAGATGTAAAGCACTGCAGAGGGCACAGAGATGTGAATACAGTCCTAATGCTATAGCTTTCTAAAAGTCAGCTCTCCAAAATCATCAGAGCAAAACTCTCTCCTTGTATTATGCAGTTAGATTTGAGTCTGAAGGCAATTTCACTAAGTAATTCTTTAACATTGTTCAAGTAATACGCAGCCCAAAGGCCATGGTGACGAAGTTTAAATCTTCTCAGAACTTGTGTGACTCCCTCTCTGATTTGTTTTTTTTTTTTTAGGACATGATAAAAATCATCAGCTTATATTTTAATTTGACTCCTGTCCTGGGACTGAGATTGGAGTCATGTCTATAACACCCACCAGTGTGCTATTCAAATGCAGCCTTTTCACTTCTGCTAGGGTACAAGGGCCTCCCTCCTCTATTAAAACTTTGATTCCATTTTCATAAAAGCTTGCAAAAAAGGAGAATAACAATTATTACATAGTTAATTCTTGTTTCCATCTTTTTGAGACTGAAACTGCTTTGCCGACTGCTACTGAAGAACTTTGGTACTCTGGATCATGGAGGTAGAGAATCCTTGATGGTGCACTAACCTAGTTCATATCTTTCTTGTCAAACATGTCACAGACTGTTAATATCCCTCGTTTCATTCTAGTTTCAAGCCATTGCCCTCCGGAGTAACTCATTGTTCTTCCCTAAGTCCCACCTTGTTTAATCTGTAAACTACCCATTTGATCTCTCTTAGACATTCCTTCTTCTTCTCTCTTCTCACACAGATGAAACTCAGATTGTCACATCTTTCAGCAGCGTTCTGGGAAATACATCATTTAGATTTATAGTCTGTATATCATCAGTTTTCTCATGGATGAGGCATTACTCTCTGACGCTGAACGGTAACAAAACTGAGGTACTGATCTTTTATGGGCCACCTCCCATGGTCACCCATATTGTGGCTGAGCAAGTCTACTTACCTGCAGTCCCTGTATCCTCTGCTCCATGCTGTCATTCTGGGCTCAGATTCCCATGGTGCTTTCTACTTGATTTTTTTCTTCTGCTGATCCTGAAAGATTTGTTCCTTCGCTTCAAGCAGAGAGCCGTAAAATGGTGGTCCAGGCATTATCACCCAGGTTGGATTATTGTAACCCCCTTTAGCCTGGACTTCCAGTCTATGTGCCACGGATTGTGTAACCTGTTCAAATCATAGCAGCTCATCTCGTTCTAGGCATGCCATCCTTTGCATCTGTTTCAGGTTTCTTTTTTCTACATAGGTCACCAGCGGCTAAACGGTCCATTTCAAGGCTTTTTCCATATGTTACAGAGCTCTTCACGTACCTGGCCCTATTTACCTCCAGCATCTTTTTTATACTCCTGCTTACACTTAGCTACAGCTAACCGTCTTCAGATACAATGATAAAGACAAAATAGTCTTTTGCTCTTTGTTGAACACATACAAACTCACTTGTTTGTGAATATTAATAATCAGTTTGAATCAATGGCTTCGTTATAGTTGTAAATTAAATGGCGCATCCAGTATGGGGGTATAGGAAACGGGAATTCTGTAGATAGACACATATTTTCCCCATAGTATAGGATGAGATAAAAGTGTGTGTTTGTTGCACACACTCCAGTTGATTGTTCTCCATTCAGACAGCCTCCTGAAGTGTCTGTAGTGAACATGGCATATATTGTCTATTCTATCCATTTGCGTAGGTTTGCATGCATGCTCCAATTGCAATTTGCAGAGCATGAAAAAATGCACAAAACTCTGCAAATGTTAACGGGAAGTCTACCATCAGAAGATTTGTAAGTGTGAAGCGTTCTCATGGTGCTTTTCTTTCCTGCTCAATATGGAAGCACTTTTTATAGAGGTGTTAGGGGAAAGGCGGCGCGTCACTGCAGAAAACCATTGAGATTTTTTGCCACCATTTCGAAGTCTAAATACCATGAAGAAATTTGGAAAGATGAGCAGACAATTTGACTTTTTACAATACCTGCATTTAATTGCAAAGGAATCCATCGTTTAACATTGTATCTATTTGATACATACACAATGTTATTATTGTGCAGACATTAGCTTTGCAGAGGATGGGTTACGTTGTCAGTCACATAAATCCCCTATTTATGGATTGAATCCTATACTAAGTGATTTTATAAGGCATTGTTTGTCTCCTTTTAGTCAGTTCAAAGCAGGATATGCTACATAGTTGCGTGAATCCGTTGCCCCTAAACATGCCCACATTCAATCAAAAACGTCTCACTGTATCAAGTGATGTCAAATCTACATAAACATATTTAGCAATTCATCCTATGGTCCAAAATGTCTCTGTCTCTGAAATGATCTGTTTCCATGATTCACGTGTTTTGTGTGTGAGTAAAATGAACCTACTACCAGGAAAGACCAATCTGCAGATTGAAATTGCTTGATTCGCATAATCAGTATTCATTGGACAATTGCACCTGTAGGTCAGTTCTGCTACTCAGACAACCCCCCAGTATGGCAGGTTTTCATCCTCGTAAGTGTAGAGGCAAGAATGAGGAGTTATCTGGGAAAAGATTCTGCTAAGGATGGTGATCACCCACAAATGTATACGTAATTGGCAGTGTATTCATAAACACTTTGCAGCTAGTTGCCAATCCTGGAAATACCTGCATATTTACTAAAAAAACTGTAGTAAAATTAGTAGTGGGGAGGAAAGAGTACACAAAATTTCTTGTGGAAAATATCATTATAAGAAAGAATGTGCTTTTGCACATTTCCACCATGCATGTTCTTGGGATTATTATTGATGCGGAGAACCACTGGATTGGGCATGGAGGATTTTGCAGTATCTCTGTAAATCTGTGAATAGCAAAAGTTAATAAATTACAAATTATGCATAAATCTGATGTATGAATGTATTGTAAATTCTGGTCTATGGCCTTAATTTAACTCCTTATCAAAAGAGCACTTCAGACCTAAATCAAAAAAATGTTTGCCCCAAGAAACACCTCAGTTTTCCTACAAAACAAACACGCTCTGAGGAAATCGATTTCTTTGTGTATAATCCTTTGCGTTGTTTGCTTGAATCACGGTAAATCATTGTGGTTTTCAGAAGCCTCGCATTGCGAATTATTGAGCATGTGTATTAAAGTCATAAAAGAACATCCAATTTCAGGGGTGTGAACAATTGCTATTTTCATCTCTTTGATCCACATGAATAGATTCATTGAAATTGACAGTGTAGCAGAAAAGGGCACAGAGCTCATCTAGCTGATCCATCGCTTTCATTTTGCAAAAACAAGAAATATCTTTCATTTTGCAAAAACAAAAAATCTTAGAGAGGGTCTGATTTATTTGGCTGCGAAAAGAAATTCCTTGGATTGCTGGAGGCAGTGTTAAATCCAGAGGAGATTTCAAGAGTTGTATTTAGTTCACTATAGAATTAGAGTGGTGGAGGAAATTCTGCTGGCTGATTTCATTTACAGTATGGGCTTCTTCCAAATCCTGTATTTAACCTTTTCTCATTTGTGAAAGTATCAGTCGCATTAGTGCTAGGCACATGCTGGATCAAACCTAATTTGAATAGTCTTCAAAAGTACATTATTCACAAAATGTACTTTGTGTCCTTTGCTCCTCACATATTGTAAACATTAATTGGCTAAGCTTTAATGTGCTCATGCATGCAAACACCAGCCTGCATAAATGCTGTTCTCATGCTTTGTCACTTTAAAGCAAAGCATGTTGGATCCACAGCGTAGCTTTTAAGTGAAAAGTGTTAGTTTATAAGGGTTTTACACTTGCAGACAGGGTTTTGGACATTGAATTCCATTGTCAAGCTGGATTAACAAGCTGTGTTCAACTGGTTAAGTAAAGTCAGTAATTGCAAGCGAAACATATCAATAAACATCAGCATTCAAGTTTACCAGTTCCAATTTGCAACTGGAACTGTGTCAATAGCAGTTTGTTAATGATTCACTACTCGATGAGATCGGCTGTATCAAGTGGATGTCACAGGTGTACTCCACTGGATACAGGCGGACTTGCTGGCTCACCGATGTATTCTTAACATGAACACTCTAGACTAGTCCCCAGTACAAAGCAATGTCCTGGGCTCCAGAGAGCCCTCTGGCAGTAGTAGAAGCCCACTGCTTCCTGCCAATGCCTCTCACTGTCATGTGTGAAACTAAGCATGGCTCAATGGGGCTGCACCCAGAATCAAAACACTGTGGACAATACAGACTGGTACCCGGGGCAGACAGGCAAACATCATTGGTTGTGTTTTCTCATACTTCGAAAAGTGCTGACCATGCCAGCACCCGGTGACACAATCATCAAGAACGGACATGGCCAGGGGCCTACAGTACTTCAGAAGTAGTACATTCGGTTTTTTAATGTGACATACATGCATAAATCACACTGACTCCCGTTTGTATGGCTGTCTTGGCCACTCATTGAGTTCTCATCCCACCTGCAACCGAGCAAACTGCATCTGGCCTACACAACACGCACAGAGGCTCATTCAAGCTTAACTTTTGAAAGTCATCCAAATGAGTTTTATCGTGAACAAATGGAAAAAATGCCACCTACTTGTGCAAATAAAAGTCCAATTTGGCAACAGAACTATCATGTAATGTTGTGATTGACAGGGGCGCTGAAGGGTTATTTCTTTAATGGAGACTAAAGGCTGCTGGTAGAGAATGATCCCTTGCCATCCCCAGCAACTGCATCATGTAGCTGCCGCCTGGTGCTCTACATACAAATGAGCGCCAGGCAGCAGCAACGTGTAGGGAGATACAGAGGTCTGTGGGGTGAGGAAGAGGGAAGCTACAGAAAGGCAGCATGAAGAGAGGAAGGTGAGACAAGCACCAAATCCATTAATGGAGTACTTTTACCACATCACTAATTTTAGCTGCAAATGCGCCAACAAATGCACAGATCTGCAAAATGGCTTAGGTTGATCTAAAATATGACTGGCAGCCCATCAAGCTAGTGCCTGAAGGGATCTCATCCTAACAAACCAATGGCTGAAGACGGCCAACTCAAACTTACTCTGACTGTGTTATGTGTTGTGTGGGTTGTCCTGAGCTGGCATGAGGTCTTGCCAGTTAGCTAAGTCTATCTATAGATGTATTTAAATATATGTGCAATAAACACCAGACAGTATGTTCATTTTCTGAAGTAACTACATAGTTTGTTTATTATACAAAAGTAACTTGGCGAAGTGATTGCTGAATATGTTTCTGTTTTATAATTGACTGAACTATGTTTTTGTTTTTCAGGTCGGTTTTATAAGTTGGAAGGCGCCAAGGATCCTATTCTTTGTGGTAACAGTTCAGATGCGGGGTAAGAATAAACTCCATTAAGTATGTATATATAAACCCACTTCTCTGCATTAGATGAAAAATGAAAGCACTTGTACCTTAACAAGAATGTACTGAAGAGCCTTAAGTAAATCTTGCAAGGCTTGCTCACCAGTTCATATATATTTTCCTCATGTGACAAGGAACAATGCATATGGAATTGAAAATTCATCTTTCACCAATAACTTTAGGATTTGTTTTTCAACGAAATCCACAATTTAGGGCAATGAAACTTGTCACGTCGAGCTCCTCAGAGGTTGATTATCTGCGAAGGAGAAATATCCTGGTTAGTCTAATATGATATCTTCTTCACAAGGGCTGTCTGATTACATTGAATCCAGCATATATATATGAGAGCAGTGAATCTGTGGACTTAGCATTCTCCTGATGATAAGCTACCAGAGACCCTACAGACCCCATTCCAGAAAATCCTCCCAGTTATCTCAAAGCATGAAGTAGCTGCTCTTTTTTCAGTATTAAGGTCTGGGTCCCCAGACCTGCAATACTCTTGTCAGAACCTAAAGCCCTTGTTCCTTCTGTTGGTCCAGACATTACCACCTTATTTTTGATAGCAGGAAGAAGTTGTTGGTTAAGCCCTTGCACAAAAAGCCCACTTTGGAGGTGAGTGTAGAGGCTACCTATTGGAATACCTTACTGTTCCTTGCCAAACCTAAGATAGGTGGAAAGTACATGGCCTGCTGGTTATTGAACCACGTTTATGGGGCCAATTTACTGGACTTTTCTCAGCTTTGGCTTGCACCCAGGTATGTGGCTGAAACCTCCTTGATCACAATTCTCCGCGTAAGCTTGATTGCTGCTTACCCAGCGGTTCTCATTCTCCTACATCTTACTTCTACCTCTGACATTGTGTGGGATTCCAACCCGATTCACTGGCTGGCAGCAGTGGGTATGTGTAGAGTGGCTCTGTTTTAGTTTCCCTCCATCCTTTCTGGTCTGAGTCTGTTTTTGATGCTTTTCAATCCAGGCAATCTTGTCTTTTTGGTGGTGTCCCACAGAACTTCACTTTCTGGCTCATCTTAGTCAACATTTACAAGCATCTATTTGGGGTCATCACTAGATGGATTGGCATTCATTTTTTTATTACAACAATAACATCCGCTCTTCCTATGCTCTCAACCTCTCTCAGAGCTTTAGCCTGACCTGTGTTCTTGCCTTTTGGTCATACAGTCCTAGATGAGTATAAGCAAGTTGAAGCACAATATGAATGATGTGCACATCCCTTCTGCCGTAGTGATATCGACTGTCCCCCCTCGAATCCCATGGCCAATAAATCATGAATTCTGTTTTCATTAATTGATGACCTTAGTGGAGAAAGAGAGCCCTGTGACCTCCTTGTATTTTTTCAAATGAGGCTATTGTGGTGGACCCTTTTTTGTATTCTACAGCATCTGCAAGTCCCTGGAGTTGGAGCTACCATTCTGTTGAGATCAACTTAATCCAGTGGGTGCAATGGGAGTCATATGTCTGGGACAGAGAGAGGCTCCAGTTAATCCAGGTCATGGCTCTTAGGCTGGTTTTCAATCTCTGTAAATTTGAATATGTCTCTGATGCCTCCCAGTCCCTCCACTGGTTACCTTTGGTGCTGCAGGCTACTCTCAAAGCTACACGACCAAAAAGCTGCACAACCAGCTAGTTTGCCCTTCTATGATCAGGGATCTACATTTATCCAATCTATGTGTTATGTGCAGTTACCCTCCTTTACCTCACTTTCTTTGATTTGGCTCCCTTTTTCCCTACACAGTCCCCCACTTTAGGTGGCCCCTTACAGTTGGTTGGTCTTTTTCTGTTCTGACCATTCAGATTTGGAAAAGTCTTTTGTTATTCCTCCATCAAATCGTTAATCATGGAAGGCGCTGCAAGTCACTTAAACCTTATTTGTTCTGTGAGCTTTATAGATGTCAGTTTCCTGTTTGCCTCTGACTTCAGTCACTCACTTGTAATCCGTTACATTTCAAATGCACTTCTGAATTTCAAATGCTTGTGTTTGTGAAGTATGGTGAACACATGTCAAGGATTTTACATATTAAAGCACAATTTTCAGGGTTATAGTATTAACACTGTAAAATATGTCATCTATAGAACACACCAAAAGTGAAATAATTAATTACCTTTTGAAACCATTTTTACCCAATATTCCACTGGGACAGAAAGTGCAGTTCAAATGATATAGTTGTGTGTCCTCATGTAACGTAACTGGTGCTATGTAAAGCGCTCTGATACCCGATTTGGGTCAAGTTTGCGCTATATAAAACTCTGTAAAAAAACAATATGGTAAATAATCATCCAATCATATTCAATTATAGGGAGCTTAAATTGCGTATTTATTTCTGTATAATTTCGTGTGTATGCAGAATGTCCCACTAGGGTCATATCCAAGGGACAGGACATACACAGTGTTGTCCAAAGTCAAACACAAACATATTTTGTAAATATATTGATAATTGAATATGTGTCGAACAGCAAAAACAAATGCACATCCATTCAAGATCTGAATATACCACCAAATCCAACACTGGTTCCACATGGAAGAAAGAACCAAATATATAACCTATTCCCTATCTCTAAACCCTCGCCCTACACCCATATATGTAGCAACAGATGCATCACATGATCCACTCTTCCATAACAGCTGTGCAAACATCACACAATGTTTTCAAAAAAATAAGTAAATGCACATCTCCTTATTTATCAGTTTGCCAAATCGAATGTCATCACATTTGGACACCTGCTCATTAATTACGGATTCAAACACTCTTTGAACAAAAAAACACATCTGTACAAACCACATGAGCAGCCCAGCTATGTAAACATAGTTAGTGATTATTGTGTGCATCCATGTGTTCCCTTTTCCATATTCCACGCACACTGAAGGGATATATATTTCCATATTATATAGCCTCTACAATACAGAATTTTCTTAGGTTTTTTATTTTATATTTTTATTTATATCCACTTTATTAACTTGTGACTGTTATTAATTTTGCTAAGCCTCCTGCTGCAATAAATGATTTGATGTATAAATAACAACATTTACATAAAATGCCACATTAGCTATACAAACATAGATGCCACCAAAATCACCTATGCTTTTGTATATTTCAACAACATTAAAAAAATCTGGGGTTGAGAGGAGTAAACATTAAGTTATTCTTTTTTTTTTTTTAAATATGTTTATTAACATTTTCTTAATTACATTACAAAAACATCGTTGAGCAGCGAAACGCGGTAACATATTCTTAGTTTTTAAACTCGGGACACATGCCTATCTCTATAATATTTGTAGAGCCATGCATGTGCAGCACTCACAGAATTCAACTAACTCCCTAACAATCCACACAGACCATATACATATCAATACTACATTTAAAGACTTGCTCTAGTCCCCATTGAATCCAGCACAGACCACTCTCTTTCATAATGATTGCACATACATCTGTATAACATTTAGATAATCCCCCAAATGCCCCAAAAATGGGAAGAGATTATATACGTATAGTAGAATAACTCCTACTTAATTACTGTTACTGACTACAGCAAAAATAGAAATCAATAGAATATATCTATCTATCTATCTATCTATCTATCTATCTATCTATCTATCTATCTATCTATCTATCTATCTATCTATCTATCTATCTATCTATCTATCTATCTATCTATCTATCTATATATCTATATATATTATCTATATATTACCTACTGGCGGTCGCCAGTAGGTAGTTATAGTTAGGACCTATTTTCCATAGGAAATCCGCAACATTCTATTCCCAATAAGTCTGGCGCCGGTTGACGAATCTTTGTGAAATTTTCCAAACTTTTGGCCAGCTCCCTTCTGCTCCTGTCCTGAAAGTTTCGTGGTGATTCGTCAAGCTGGGGCTGAGAAAAAAGGGGGGTCCCAAAACATGTTTTCCCCATGCAATTTCCCATAGGACCTGTTGACGCAGCTACATCCCAAACTGCTGAACGGAATTACACCAAATTTGGCAAAGAGGTAGTCCTTAGTTCAGACTTATGCCTTTTGCATAAATGGTGTAAATCCGTTCAGTAGTTCCTGAGAAAATTAGAGTAAAAAAGATAGATATATCTATGGCCTCGGAGGATCCGCGCACCCTATGCGCACCCTGAGCGCACCCTCTGTGAACCGAGCGCGCACCCTCCCGATCACGCACTGAATGCTAATTGGCTGTCAAGTGTCTGTCTAAATTCGAAACCAGGAACTGTTGGCAGCCATTTTGTGCCTCGGTAGAAGCGAGGCTGATTAAGTAAGGGAAATAAGTGTGGGAAAGATGTAAAGGGGGCAGGGTAGAAATACTCTGACCCTCTAGTGTTGCTTAGGGGGTCCCAGAAAGATCCCCTGGGGACCCCTTTTTAAAAAAATAAAAAAACGTTGAAATGCACGGATCCGGCTGGAAAAAAAAACCCGAAGTGCGGGCTTCCGCACTTCGTTAATAATTAGCCCCCGGGGGGGGCCAAATCCCAGGGGCAAAATCTTTCAAAATGAATGGGGGAGGGGGGCTGCATGGCCCCCCTCCTGGAGCCCTTGAGGGCCCTGGGGACCGCCACCCCCCAGGGCCGGCTCCTACAGTGTCCTGGGGTGCCCACCCCCAGGACACTGTTTTTTGCTATGAGAGGGCGGGAGTTTCCCACCCTCCCATAGCAAACTTTGTTTGGATTTTGAAAGAGAGAGCAGGGAAACCTGTTCTCTCTTTCAAAATCCAAACGATATTGCTTTTCCACACGGGGAGCTGCATGTCAGCAGCTCCCCATGTGGAAAAGCAATGCCGGCTCCCGAAGGATGCTGGGAGCTGGCTGGGACCGTGGGGGCGTTGGGGCTCCCCACACGGTCCCCAACGTTTTTTAATAAACCCCGGGGGATGGGGTCCCCGGGGATAATAAAAATTAGTGATAGGGGCTATATTTTTTTTTACGGTAAAATTAGGAGTCGCGCATCCTAACGCGTTAGGTGCACGGTTTCTCTCGTGTTGGGTGCGCAGTTCCTAACGCGTTGGGTGCGCGGATCCAAGGAAAAAAAACTGAAATTTTTGGGAGATAAACATCAAGCTTAAGTGTTTCGTTCTTGAGTGGCTCTAAAAAGAGCCGTTGTGTTCATTGAGAGTTTTTGGTACTTATACGTAAGTACCTATACAGAGTCTAAAGTTGTTGAGGAAGACTCTGTTTCCTTCATCAGTAAAGTGTACTCCATCTCTCCTATACATCTCTTGCCTATGAAAGCGCAGATTGTTATTGTAAATGGACCCCATTCTATAGTCTCGGAGAAAAGCAGAAACAGATTTATTCACATGTTTCCTAGCTTTCTCAATCTGTGGACAAAAATGATTGGACCAGTTCCATTTCTGCCTTTGGCGTATGTTAGAATACACAAAGGCAGTTTTGGGAAAAAGTGAAATCAATTCTGCAAAGGTGTCCTTGATAAGCATTTCCAGACCTACCCCAGTCAAAGTGCCTAGGTCATTGCCACCACAGTGCACTATTATGAGGTCAGGGTGTTGGATATGCATAAAGGATTTTACCAATGGCATCAATTGGTGCCACTTTAACATTCTCTGTCCAATCCATTTAATGTCTACATTTGGCAAACCTAGGTCTTTGTGAATGCCTTTGTTTTCTGCATACCTTTGGCTCCAGAAAATATAGCTGTGTCCCACAATCCACACTCTAAGCATCTTGAAGGGAGGTCTGGATGCACTCAGATGGTGTCTGTAAATGAAATGGCAGTTTGAAAAGTAAGATTTTTCTAAAATGGTGGCTAAGATGCAGTTTTGAAAAAAGACAAGAAATCATTGGTTGTTTGACAACCTTCTACACTGAAAGGTAGGGTGCATGTTTCTGTTTTTTAAACGCATGATTCTTATTGGTTAACAAAAACTGATTGAAAGGAACATTATATATGATAAGCTGATATGTTGAAAAGTAAAGCACACTTGCTGTTTTGATTAGCAACATTGTGTGCTGAACTTGTGACCTGTGTGCTCAGTTTAGTGTTCCATGACCTGTTTCTATGGTAACAGGCAGAAGGCAGATTGGGGGTAGGGTTCAAATGTATGTCATTTGGAAAGGGTTGAAATGCTTAACCAATAGAAATGTGTGTTAGCTTTTGAATTTAGTTGGGAAAGAATGTGATTTGATGTTTACATGTATATGTGTGGAAAATGAGAGGGAAACTTTGCAATTCTTTGGTTTTGCTGACAGGTGCACAGTACAGAGATTCTGTATAAGAAAATCTGGTGTGTGACTGATATACTTCTTAATCTACAAAACAACTTGAAAGGTGAGTTATTTAATTGTGAGGGGATGTATGTGGTCTATTTTGATTTTATTCAAACTAATGTGTTTCTCCTGCTAAAGTGCAGGGAGTACTTTTTTGTCTACAATCTTATTGACAGTGTGTGTACATGTAGAATCCATTATGTGATAAGCATTTGTGTTTTTCATGTGTTTGCAGACTGTGCTGTTTTAATATTTTGGTACAATTAGAAACCAGTCATTGTTTATGAATTTGCAAAATGAGTCATGTTTCTACACTAAAATGTAGTACTCGTAGATTAAAAAATGTGTTTTGGTATAGTGCAAGGGATAGTGTTGTTGGTCTAGAATCACACAGTGAGTCTGTGTGCATTTAGGAATCATTTTGAGAGAAACATTTTGGTACTAATGTCTAGTAGAACATTTTCTGTATTGTGTGCAATCACCTTAGATATTGTAGACTAGTAAATGTATTTTGTTCAAGGGATAGTTGGCTGTCTACAATCACACTGTGAGTCTGTGTGTATTTGGGTAAGCATTGTGAGAGAAGCATTTGGTAATATCATGTATTTGCTTGCAGATAATTGTTTTAAAACCTGTCATGTTGTCAAGTTATAGTAGCATTAGAAGCCAGTCTTTGCTTATCCATTGATAAAATGAGTCAGGCTTTGACACTAAAGTGCAGTACTGAAATATGTAGATTGTGTGCAGTACCCTTACCCCTTCCAGAATAGTGAATGAGTTTTGGTAAACTCCTAGGGATAGTGTTGCTTGTCTAGAATCACACTGTGAGTTTGTGTGCATTTGGGTAACCATTGTGAGAGAAGCATTTGGTAACATCATGTATTTGCTGACAGATAACTGTTTTAAAACCTGTCATGTTGTCAAGTTTTAGTAGCATTAAAAGCTAGTCTTTGCTTATGCACTGATAAAATGAGTCAGGCTTTGACACTAAAGTGCAGTACTTAAATATGTAGATTGTGTGCAGTCCCCTTACCCCTTCCACAATAGTGAATGAGTTTTGGTAAACTCATAGTGATAGTGTTGCTTGTCTAGAATCACACTGTGAGTCTGTGTGCATTTGGGAACCACTGTGAGAGAAGCATTTGGTAGCATCATGTATTTGCTGACAGATAACTGTTTTAAAACCTGTCATGTTGTCAAGTTTTAGTAGCATTAGAAGCCAGTCATTGCTTATGTATTGATAAAATGAGTCAGGCTTTGACACTAAAGTGCAGGACTGAAATATGTAGATTGTGTGCAGTATCCTTACCCCTTCCAGAGTAATGAATGAGTTTTGGTAAACTCCTAGGATAGTGTTGCTTGTCTAAAATCACAATGTGAGTCTGTGTGCATTTGGGTAAGGATTGTGAGAGAAGCATTTGGTAACATTGTGTATTTGCTGACAGATAACTGTTTTAAAACCGGTCATGTTGTCAAGTTTTAGTAGCATTAGAAGCCAGATTTAGCTTATGCATTGATAAAATGAGTCAGGCTTTGACACTTAATTGCAGTACTGAAATATGTAGATTGTGTGCAGTCCCCTTACCCCTTCCACAGTAGTGAATGAGTTCTGGTAAACTCCTAGGGATAGTGTTGCTTGTCTAGAATCACACTGTGAGTCTGTGTGCATTTGGGAACCACTGTGAGAGAAGCATTTGGGTACTTCATATCTTTGCATACACATAACTGCTTAAAAACCTTTCCTGTTCTCAAGTTTTGGTAGAATTAGAAGGTAGTCATTGCTTATGTATTCACCCAGGAACTGTCCTTGCAATACTGTAAACATTCAGTTAATATCCAAGTAGTAACGGAGTGAGGCAGGCCTTAGCACATGCATTGATTCAAATGTTTATCCACTATGCATGCAGTCCTCTAACCATCTACACAGTTCTCTTTCACACCTTTAATTCCACAGTCAGTATCCATACACTTGCAGCTAACACCCTGTCACTTCCCTTGTACTCCTCTTGTGACCCATTCAGCACCATGTACTAATCCATTCACTGCGCCAAAACCCAAACACTTATAAATTCACCCAGACACTCTCCTTGCAGTACTCTAATCATTCAGTCAGTACCCAAGTACTCATACAGTGAGCCAGGCCTTAGCACATGGACTGCTTCAAACGCCTATCCACTATTCATGTAGGGCCATATGTAGGTAGACTGTGTTTTGCGATTCTCTAATTGCAATTTTTAAGGAATCGCAATTAGAGAATAGCAAAATGCAATGTAGGTAGGATTAGCAATTTTTTTTGCGAATCCCACCCATTCCTTATTTGCGATTCTCTAATTGAGAATCGCAAATAAGGAATACCTTGCCATGCATTCCTATGGGCTAAAAGGCCCATAGGAATGAATAGGAAGACATTCTCAATTTGCGATTCTCAATTAGAGAATCGCAAATTGAGAATGCAATTTCAAGGTTGCAAGGGTGTCAATAGGACACCCTGTTGCACCCCTGAAATTAGCATGGGTGCACATGTGGTGCACATACATGCCCTAAGGGCATGTGTGTGCACCACATTCCACTTTGAAAAATGCAAAAAACTGCATTATTACAAGAAATCGCAAATTACCACCAACCTGTAGTTGGTGGTAATTTGCGATTCCTTAAGGCCAAATAGCACTTTTTTGGAGGTTCCTACATTGCATTTAAGGAATCGCAAAATTTGCGATTCCTTAAATGCAATTGCAAAATAAGGATTCGCAAATTTAGCGATTCCTTATTTTGCATGCAGATTTGCCTTCCTACATTCCACTTAGCAAATTTGCGATCGCAAACGCCGAAATTCGGCGAATTTCAGCGTTTGCGATCGCAAATTTGCTTTCTACATATGGCCCGTAGTCCTCTAACAACCTACACACTTGTCTTTCACACCTTCAATCCCCCAGTCAATATCCATACACTTCCAGGAAACACCCTGACACTGCCTTTGTACTACTCTACTGATCCATTCAGCACCATGTGCTAATCCTTTCAGTGCGCCAAAACCCAAACAATTATAAATTCACCTAGGCAGTGTCTTTGCAGTACTCTAATCATTCAGTCAGTTCCCAAGTGCTCATTCAGTGACCAGGCCTTAGCACATGGACCGCTTCAAACCCCTATCCACTATGCACGTAGTCCTCTAACCATTTACACACTTGTCTTTCATACCTGCGATTCACCAGTCATTATCCATACACTTCCAGCAAACATCCTGCCACTCTCCTTGCACTCCTCTAGTGACTCAATCACCACCATGTACTAATCCATTGACTGCACCAAAACCCAACCATTTATAAATTCACCGAGGCACTCTCCTTGTAGTACTCTAATGATTCAGTTAGTACCCAGGTACTTATGTAGTGAACCCGGACTTAGCACATGGACTACTTCAAACGTCTATCCACTATGCATGCTTGCCTCAAATCACCAATAGAATTGTCTTTCACACCTTCAATTGCCCAGTCAGTAACTATATACTCTCATAAACATCCTGTCACTCCCCTTGCACACCTCCAGTGATTCATCCAGCACCATGTACTAATCTATTCACTGCGCCAAAACCCAAAAACTTAAAAGATTCATGCAGGCACTCTCCTTGCAGTACTGATTCAGTCAGTACTCAGGTACTCATGCAGTGACCCAGGCCTTAGATAATGGACTGCTTCAAATGTCTGTCTAGTATGCATGCAGGTCTCTAACCACCTACACACTTGTCTTTCACACCTTCAATATCCCAGTCAGTATTTATACAGTTTCCGCAAACACCCTGTCACTCCCCTTACACTTCTCCAGTGACCCATTCAGCACCATGTACTAATCCATTTACTGCGCCAAAAGCCAAACACTTATAAATTCACTGAGGCACTCTCCTTGTACTTCTCTAATGATTCAGTCAGTACCCAGGTACTTATGTAGTGAACCCGGTTTTACCACGTGGACTACTTCAAATGCATGCAGGCCTCTAACCACCTACAGAATTGTCTTTCACACCTTCATTTGGCCAGTCAGTATCTATATACTCCAATAAACACCCTGTCATTCCCCTTGCACACCTCTAGTGACTCGTTCAGCAGCATGTACTAATCTATTCACTGCGCCAAAACCCAAAAACTTAAAAAGATTTATCCAGGCCCTCTCCTTGCAGTACTCTAATGATTCAGTCAGTACCCATGTACTCATACAGTGACCAACACCTTAGCACATGGAGTGCTTCAAACGTCTGTCCAGTATGCATGCAGGCCTCTAGTCACCTACACATTTGTCTTTCACTTTTTCAATTAACTAGTCAGTATCTATAAACTCCAGTAAATACTCTTTCAGTCCACTTCCACACCTCTAGTGACTCATCTGGCACTATGTAGTAATCTATTCACTGCACCAAAACACAAAATCTTAAAAAGATTAACCCAGGCACTCTCCTTGCAGTAGTGTAATGATTCAGTCAGTACCCAGGTAATCATGCAGTGTCTGAGGTCTTAGCTCATGGACTGTTTAAACATCTATTCACTTTGCATGCCGGCCTCTAGTCACCTACACACTTGTCTTTGACTTCTTTAATTAACTAGTCAGTATCTATATACTTCAATAAACACCCTGTCACTCATCTTGCACTCCTCCAGTGACTGATCCAGTACCATGTACTAATCTATTCACTGACCCAAAACCGAAAAACTTAAAAGTTTAATCCTGGCAGTCTCCTAGCAGTAGTTTAATGATTCAGTCAGTACGCAGGTACTCACGCAGTGAACTGTGCATTACCACATGGACTGCTTCAAAGGTCTATCCAGTATGCATGCAGAATTCTAACCTACTATACACTTGTCTTTAACAGCTTGAATTCTCCAGTCAGTATGCATGTACTTCCAGCAAACACCCTGTCACTCTTCTAGCACTCTTCCAGTGACTTATTCAGCACCATGTAGTAATGCATTCACTGCGCCAAAACTGAAACACTTATAAATTCTCCCAGGCACTCTTCTTGCAATAGTCTAATCATTCAGTCAGTACCTAAGTGCTAATGGAGTGAGGCAGGCCTTAGCACATGGATTGATTCAAACGTCTGTCCAGTATGCATGCAGGCGTCTATTCACCAACACACTTGTCTTTCACTTCTTTAATTAACTAGTCAGTATCTATATACTTCAATAAACACCCGGTCACTCATCTTGCACTCCTCCAGTGACTGATCCAGTACCATGTACTAATCTATTCACTGCGCCAAAACCGAAAAACTTAAAAGTTTTACCCAGGCACTCTCCTGGCAGTAGTCTAATGATTCAGTCAGTTCCCAGGTACTCATGTAGTGAACCATGCATTACCACATGGACTGCTTCAAATGTCTATGCAGTATGCATGCAGTCTTCTAACCTACTATACACTTGCCTTTAACAGCTTGAATTCCCCAGTCAGTATCCATGTACTTCTGGCAAACACCCTGTCACTCCCCTTGCACTCTTCCAGTGACTTATTCAGCACCATGTAGTAATGCATTCACTGCGCCACAACTGAAACACTTATGAATTTACCCAGGCACGCTTCTTGCAATAGTCTAATCATTCAGTCAGTATCTAAGTACTAATGGAGTGAGGCAGGCCTTAGCACATGGATTGATTCAAATGTCTGTCCAGTATGCATGCAGGCCTCTAAGTACCAACACAATTGTCTTTCAGGCCTTCAATTTCCCAGTCAGTATCTATAAACTCCAATAAACACTCTGTCACTTCAATTGCACACCTCCACCGACTCATTTGCAACTACGTACTAATCTATTTACTGCACTAGAACCCAAAAACTTAAAAAGATTGACCCAGTCACTCTGTTTGTAGTACTCTAATGATTCAGTCAGTACTCAGGTAGTTTTGCAGTGATCCAAGTGTTACTCTATGGACTGTTTCAAACGTCTATCCACTATGCATGTAGGACTGTAGCCAGCTACACACTTTTCTTTCACACCTTCAATATCCCAGACAGTATTCATACAGTTTCCGCAAACACCCTGTCACCCCCCTTATACTTCTCCTGTGACTTATTCAGCACCATGTACTAATTTATTTACTGCATCAAAATACAAATACTTATAAATTCATCCTGGCACTCTCCTTGCAATACTCAAAATATTCAGTCAGTATCCAAGTACTATTGGACTGAGACAGGCCTGAACATATGGATGGATTCAAACACGTATCCACTATGCATGTAGGTCTCTAATCACCTACACACTTGGCTTTCACACCATCAATATCCAAGTCAGTATCCATACACTTATAGCAAATACCCTGTCACTCACCCAGTGTCTCTCCTTATAGTACTGTAATCATTCAGTCAGTTAGCATGTAGTCTTTTAGTGAGGCAGGCTTTAGGGCATGAACTGCTTCAAAGTAGTATGCACTATGCATGTAGTGTTTTAACCATCGTCACACTTGTGCTTCAGGACTATAGTTTCTTAGTCAGTATTTATATAAATTGTGTTTGTACAGTAATAGAATAGTATAAATTTGAAAGTAATTAATATACATTTATTTGTGATTCTTTTTTATAGATACTGTTTTCCACCGTTAAAATAGAGAATTCATGCCAGAAAAAAAAAGAAAAAGAAAAGAACAGAGACAGGAGAATTACTTGAAGAAACATCAACCACAAGTATTGAATGAACAAGATAATGTGGCTAAAAAGAAAAAATCTTCTGGTAAGATCACAAAGCAATTTATTAAAAATGTTTGTAGGACCAAACAGAATGTACAGAATGCTGAAACCTCTGAGAATGCTTTAACTAGAAAAAAAAATCAAAATAAGAGGAAAAGCAAAAAAGCAAATGGACAGTCAAAGGAGACAAAGTATGGTAAAAGAAGGCAAAATAAGGAATTACGCAAAAAAATATTTTACAAGAGAGTAGTACATAATTTGCTGAAAGATGTTAAGAAATATAAAAAGAGAGCTCTATTTTATAAAAAGAAGAAGCATATTGAAACCATTGTTGAAAAGGCTTTTGAAGTAAAAAGGATACTATTCATTTTAGTATTAAACAGAATTTGATCACTAGATAAACCAATCCGTTTAATGAAGGCCAAAAGTAGGAGGAAAAGAGTAATTAATAGGAAAAAAAATTGTGATTTTTTTTTTGGGAGAATGGAAACACAGTTCCAGTTCAGAGCCTTTCTTTAATGAAGAGAGTTATTTACAGAGCAAAAAATTATTGTATGCAGTGGACACCAGTGGTCGAGGTTATGAGGTTAGAGATGGTTGTCCAATTGACTAAGAGAAAATGGTTGAAAGAAATGCAGAAGAAGTGATAGCGAATGAAGTTCTAGGGAGACGTCCTAAACATCCTGTGTACACTTGGGATTGCAGTAGTATTTGTAGTGTACGACAAGAATCTATTGATAAATTATGTAGTTTTTTACGAGCATATAGTAAAAAAAGTGTTAAACAAAAGATTAAGGTGTTGCAAGTACTAGACCCCTGCAGAGTGAGAAAAAATACTGGTTTGCAAGGTCATTCTCTGTCTTGTCTTTCTAGGAAAGTTTGTCAAAGTGTTTTTTACCATTTCAGGATGTTGGCAGTACATCATACTCAAATGCGGAAGTTAGTGAGAAGATTGTATTATGCAAAAAGTCCAGCACTAAAGTTAAATGAGTTGAACAGTGCTCTTTTGCGTGGGTCAGTATCAGATGTGAAGAAGGTTTGTGATGATATTGAGTTTTGTTACTTTGGTCCTCAGCAAGAGAGTGCAGAAACTGACACATTAGAACAAAATGTTGAAGACAATGTAGAACCCGTGATTACGAAAAATTTTGAGGATGAAATCACAAAGTTTAAGGTAATTTCAGGTGAAAGACCAAATGTTTCTTGTATTTGTTGTAGGCGAAGTCACTATAAAAATCAGACTAGGGGTGTCAATCTGTATTTAAAAAGTGAAATAGAAGATAATGATAAGTGGAAATAATTTGCAACTTATTTGTTGGTAGAGGATTGTTTTGATTTGAGATCTGAGCAGCGTATTTGCAAATATTGTTATAACAAATTAGATGAGGATAAAATGCCTTCTAGAGCTGTTCATAATAATCTAGAGTTGGTTGCTATTCCTCCAGAGCTGATATATTTAAATACGTATGAGTCTATTCTCATTCAGGCTATTGTTCGTATGGAGCCTAAAACAGGTAAATTACCTCCATCGGGGTTACAAAGATGATTGAAAGGAAGAGTTGTGTATTTACCGTTAGATTTAAATAAAAATATTGAAACTATTGGTGTAGACCATGCAGAAAATGAACCACTAGTCATTCTAGTTAATGGTGTTCCTACTAAGAATAAGAAAATCTGGCAAGAGTTAGTGGATGTTAGAAAAGTGCAAAAGGCATCATTGTATCTGATAAAAATAATGAGTACTATAGAAATGTGTTTGTAGGAGAAGAAGAAATAGATTTAGCAGAAGATACTGAAACATTAAGTGGACAAATTGAAAAAGTGGCCATGTCCAGATGTGAAGAAATCTATGAACATTACAGTATACATACACTTCATTCCAAAGAGGTGATGGGGAATACGATTGAGTTGTTCCAAATGAAAAAAGCAAGAGGAAGTCCCATGAGTGTATGGGAAGAGAGCTTGGAAGCTCGTTGTTTCCCTCAGTTGTTTCCAACAGGAAAAGGTGGACGATATGATGAACGTCCTGTGCAGATTCCTGCATCTGAATATCGGACAACAAGATTATAGGCAGAAGATCCAAGATTTCGACAATGTATCCCTTATATGTTTCATCTTCTGTTTGAAAGTGACTTGTCTGGACTTTCATATGCAGTAAATCACATTTTAAAAACTGGAATGCATCTGCAAAATGTAACTGCAAAGGATTTTATGGATAAAGTGCATCAGAGAGATGATCATTTAGAATCTCAGTTGATTAATCTGAGGGCATGTCAGCGTGGGACGAATGAATATTGATACCGTCGTAATGGAGAACTGAAATGTATGCTACGGAACTTGGGAACTCCTACATGGTTTGTTACACTAAGCTGTGCTGAGTATGCTTGGGATGATTTACTTGAATTTCTTCGGTAGGCAAATTCCAATATAAAAAATATTGAATACAAGACACCTGGAGAATTGTGCTCTTTGGATCCTGTTGATGTATGCAGCTATTTCAATCATAGATTTGAAGCTATGATGTCTTTCATCTGCAATAAAAAGAATCCTCCTCTTGGAGAAGTTGTGGATTTCTTTTCCAGAAAGAAGTATCAAGCAAGAGGTGCTCCTCATATACATATGTTGTAATGGATCAAGGACGCCCCCAAATTTGGAACAGATTCAGATGAAACTGTTTTGTCTTTCATTGAAGATTATGCCGCATGTGCTGTACACAATAGCAGAGAAGATAAAAACTTAAAACAACAAGTCTTACGATTCCAAAGCTATAGGTGTGGAAAACACTGTAGAAGAAAGTACAAGTCAAAGGATAAGTTCTATACCAAATGTCGTTTTGGATTTCCACGTCCTGTATTATCCAAAGGAAGAGTGAACAGTTTTATGTCAGCTATGCGACATACCATCACAAGAAAGTCTCCAAAAAATACCTACAACTTAAGAAGAAGCGAAGAATCAAAATACATAAATAACTACAATCCAGTTATTTTATCCATGTGGAACGCTAACATGGATATTCAGTATGTTGCGGACAATTCCGTTGCTGTTGCTCGATATGTAACATCCTACATTACTAAATCAGAAAAGACGGAATTGGAAGAAATGTGGGAAGAGATTTCTCACGAGAAGACTATAAGTAAGAAATTATACAGTTTCAGTTTGAAGATGTTATCGCATCGTGAAATTGGAGCATATCAATGTTCAGATCGGTTATCATCTGCAAGTCTATATTCCAAAAGTAGAAGAATCATTTGGGTGAGTCTAGGTCTTGCAGGAATGCAAAATCGGGTACTGAAATCTGTTCAAGAAATTGAATATTTACAGAAAAAGAACTAGAAAGTACAGATATTTTGAAAACGAATATGTTGGACACATATTACCCAAACAGAAGTCATCATCTTGAGAACATGTGTCTCTATGAAGTGCTGCAAAACTACACTTTTAAACAGAATACTACAGAGAACATCAATGATGGAAAATATGCAGTGATTGGTTCCGAAGGATGTCTGGTGAAACAAAGGAAAGGAAATTTAATTAATCACAGGAAACTGAGTTGCGACACTGCTGACAAAAGGGAATTTTACTATTTAGCCCTTTTGCAAATGTTCAAACTGTGGCGTTCAGAACTGGAATTACTTGGAGATTTTCAGAGCTATGATGCTTGTAAAGATGCCATTCAATGCAGTGCTTTTGCAAGTTATGTGAAAATGTTGAATGATGAAATTGATCAAGAAGCTACAATTGCAGCTGAGATTGCTAGAGACAGTTCTCAAGACAGTCAAAGTTCTGCTGCACTGAGTCAAGATCCACTAGGACAACCAATTGTTGAAAATGAAGCAGCGACTGCCTTGAATGAGGTGGAAACAGCAATGTATCAAGCTCAAGAAGATGTAATACAGTTAGGAAACTTGGAAGAACAACTAAATGTTGAACAGAAACAAATATATCAACAAGTGAAAGAGCAGATTGACCATGGATTACTTCATGAAACGAAAGGGTGCTCATGTACATCATTTCAACCTATCCAAATGTATGTGAGTGGTCAAGCTGGAACAGGAAAAAGTTTCTTAATTAAAGTAATTACAAGTTATCTGCAGAAAACAACTGAGTCGCATTTGCCTTGTGTTGTCACTGCTCCAACTGGATTGTCAGCACATAACATTAAAGGAATTACTTTACATCGTTTACTAATGCTACCAGTAGAGCATGAGAACAAATTGGAATACCACAAGCTATCTGTAGAAGCTTGTTGTGAAGTTTCAAGAGTCCTGAAGCAAATGAAACTTCTCATTATTGATGAGGTAAGCATGGTCTCAAACTTAATGCTTGCGTTTGTGCATTTAAGAATACAGCAAATTCCTAAAACAGAGTATGACGTGTTATTTGGAGGAAAACACGTCATAGTTTTTGGAGATCTACTGCAACTGACTCCGGTTAAAGGACAACCGGTATTTAAAACACTTGCACATGAAGATACCAGAAAGTCTCTTGGTAGTGTTGGTAACGTGAACATTTGGACCTATTTTGAATACAAAGAACTGACAACAAATATGCAACAGGCAAATGATGCTGAATATGGAAGTATTCTTCAAGATATAAGAATTGGAATTCTGACAGAACATGGCAAACAAGCTTTGGAGAGTCGATTACTTTGCAATTTGTTTCCAAATGAAAATGTAGTTCCTGAGAAAGTGTACATGAAAATTGCAGAAAATAAATCAGTGATCTGCTTAATGCCAACATTCCGCGAGTGTTCCATATTCAACGAAGAACTATTGAAACTGGAAAATGAAGAAATTATAAAAATGGAAGCCATCGATAAAATAGAGCATGAAGGAATCACTATTATTTTGACGGGAAAGTTGAAAACAAAACTGGATTCTTTAGAAAAAAATAAATCTAAACAGCGTGTTTAGAAAAGATACTAAACTGTCGGGTAATTTTAAGGCGTAATTTGAATGTAGAAAAAGGTTTAGTTAATGGAGCAATGGGAAAAGTGGTGGATTTTGTTAATTATCAGAAAAAAGAAGGAATTGAATTTTTAAAAATTAAATTTGATCAGATTGAAGAAGTTAAAGAAATTGGTCGTTGTTCAGTTCGTTTTTTGCTTGTTAAAGATTTATATGTCCGTAGGAAACAATTTCCATTTTCTCTGGCATATGCAGTGACTATTCATAAATCTCAAGGATTAAGTGTAGACAGTGCATTGGTGAACATTGGATCTACTGTATTTAAAGAGGGTATGGCATATGTTGCTTTGTCGCGAGTTAGAACATTATCTGGTTTGTTTTTGATTGATTTTGATGAGACAAAGGTTACTGCAGATGCAAACTGTGTAAAAGAGTATAACAGGTTAAGAAGGGTGTATGCTCCAAATTTAGGTCAATATCCTGTATTTGAAAAGCGTGTGGTTGGCCGAAAACGAAGGTTTGAGAATATCTGTACTGAAGGTGTAGAGAAGGGAAAAGAACAAGATAATGTTGTGATTGCAAGTAAAAAGAAAAAGGACACTATTGAAGAGATTGTTGGTTATCAGTTTGAAAATAGTTCAGGTGTCAACTGCTATGCTAATGTAGTGGTCAATGTTGTTTTTTATCTTGAAGGTTTGCAAGACCAAATTATGCAGAATCGGCAAAAAAGATTTTGTTCTCTGTTGCATTCTGTTTATGAAAAATTGACAACAGATACAAGTAAAATACAATCTGTTTCAGATGTTCGTAATCTTTTGGATGTGTGATCTGGTTCTACACAATTTACACAAAATATCCAACAAGATGCTCAGGAATTTTTAATGTATATGCTTTCCATTTTTGAAAATGAAGGTGTAGAAATAGAAAATATTTTTGGCCTTTCTTACAAATGGGATCATCATTGTGAAAATTGCATGTATACATGTACCATTAATGTAGACACTGAAAGATTTCTGTATTTAACATTACCAGACTGTAAATCAGTGTCTTTCAATAAATTAGTTAAAGGTGCAAATCAAAACATGGAGTGTAGCCAATGTAAATCAGAAATGTTATCCACATTATTTTTAACAAAATATGGACAATAAATCATTTTAATGATGCAACGTTGTACAGCTGATGGAAGAAAATTGGATACTTTAATAAAGCAATTTGTAGCAACACAACTATCAATATCAGGAAGGACTTTTGTAGCAATTGCAATAATTTTCCATGATGGTCCTTCCACAACATCTGGACATTACAATGCCTATCTAAAATGTGACAAAGGCTGGACACTTTGTAATGATTCCCAGTTGGTTTTCAAACAACGTTTGCCTAGGGAATTACCAAATTCCTACCTAATATTTTTAAAATCAAAGTTTTAGGAAGATAATTCACTCTCTGAGGAATTTATTATTATAATTTAATAGGATTACAATTGGACAATTTACATAAAAAGGAGTGCAAAAATACCGTTTGGCCTCAAGGAAAGGTATATGTTTGAATTATGGACTTTTTCGTGCTCATTGACTCGGTGAATATTTTAAAGCGACAACATTTACAGTTTTTATAAGTTAAAGTTATAAAATGTTGTTAGCCATAAGCATTTCATATATGTGTGATTTGTATTTTCTGGTATTTTACCGAGAATAGCATGTTGGGTTTTTTTAAACAATCTTTTTGATTGTTTTTTTGCCCGCTGTTAAGTGATGAGTACGATTGAAATCACTATTTCTAGTGAAATTCAATATATTCTGAGAATAGCAAAAAAGGCAAACAAATTACTTTGTTGAAATTATGCTATGTTGTAAAAAATGTATTATTACATGTTATAACTATTTTTTCTTTTCTTTCACAGATCCTAATTCTAAAATAAGCAATTTACCTCAATTTACATTACAAAAAAAATCTGAAAAAAATGTGTACCATTTTTAATTTCTATTACTGTGAAGGTAAGTTTAACTAAGTATTAATATGCAGAATGGGCAGATCTGCAAGAAGCTACAACGTTTGAACATGTTTTTAAAAACACTCTGTTTATACCTATGTAGTTTTTAAATCTCTCTGTTATCGGATATCATGTGACCACCAAAAAAATAGATTTGAGTGGTTCATAATATTTCCCATTGTTCCTATTGAAGGACCGCAATCATTTCAATCATTCTTCTTTGAGCATCTTTGCAGACAAAACTCTGTGCTTACCTTCTATCATTCACAAGCAATTTTAAAAACAGAAATATGTCACTTTTTGTAACATAGTTATTGCGCAAGACACTCTTTCATATTTACAAAGAGAGGAAAAGGCACTCTGTGTACTTTTTCTACTCCATGTAAATACAACCTCATCATACACACCACTTTGCGTTGAAAGGGTGTTCTATAAGTGTTGTTGTGCGTGATTGCACTGAATATTCATAGAACAAGACACATCTCCAGATTTATCAGAAATCATAAATCTCGATATGTGTGTGAATGCTGCACCAACAAGGAGAATTGTTTTCATTTCTCCTCATTTTTAAATCTTCAATGCATGCTAAAATGTTCAGCATACATTGAAGGAGAAAAATGCGTTTTCTGATTGTTTTTGTGCAGGAAAGTGTGTCTTCCTGCACAAAAAGAAACAGCACATGACACAGATATCGCAAGGGTGCCTGTGTCACCACATGGCTGCAATTTAAGCAGCCGTGCAGAGAGAAGCATAGATTTGCAACATATTTATGTACATATGTTGCATCCCTGTGCTTCGGAAGTACTACAGCACACTGCAGTTAAAGAGGTTACTGTGGGATGCTGCAGCACTTCCTCATAGTTCTGCACTTACACAGTCACCATACGCTACTAATGCATTCATTCAGTCAATTTCATACTACACATACATTCATCTAAACTTTCACACACTAACAAACAAATATAGCTCTTTTTTTAAACCAGGAAAGTTAGTTCTTAGAAGAACTTTTTTTTTTCTTCTTTTTTCTTTTATTTTTTTTTTGTGGTTTTTTGAACAATTTTTAGATTTTTTTGTTTTTTCTTGAAAAAAAAGGAAAAAACAGAACTGGAGGAACAAAACAATGAACTTCAGGGAAAAACAAAAAAAACTAGCAATGATGACTCTCTTGCTTTCGGCAGATAAGATCGATTGACTGCTCTCCATAGCATAAAACAGCATTGCATTTTATGCAGAGCACTTTCAGATATTGAAACTGTGGACAGATGTCCAAATTTTGCACAGAAGGATCCACCCTTGAAGTGCTTGGCTGGGATGGATCTGATGGAGCAGGAACAACTCTCATTCTGCGGCATTCCTCCCGAGCAAGGTACACCGGATGCTTCATCACACTTGCTGTTCCGCATTTATATTTTTTGTTCGGATCCACACGGGACAGCACTCTCTGGCAGATCTTGCAGGTTACTAAGGTGGCATTGGTTTTAGTTTGTCCCTCAGGAAAGGTGAAAAATTTCCACACCACAGATGAATATCGTGGTGGGCGTGGTGGTTCTTCCAAAAAATCATCCTCAGATGAATGAGGAGATCCTGGAGATGCCTGCTGCCCTGAAACCATTGTTTGTAAAAAAAAAGTTTGAGCTAAGTGTACACTTAGTCCAAAAAAGCTTCTTCTCTGCAAAGAGATGCTCCTCCAAAGAAGGTCAAAGAAGAATGATTGAAATGGGTGGGGTCTTTCAATAGTTAGAACAGGAAGTGTAATGAACCAATCAAATCTCTTTTTTTCAGGTCACATGGGATCCGCGCACCGTGCGCATAGGCAGCACGCACCCAGCACGCATCCGCAAAATTGAATTAAAAAGGAATATAGGATTAGAAATAAAAATATATTACTTCTATGAGTAGTTTAGAGTTTGTCTTCAATAATATTCACATGAAATACATATATATATGTTTTTTTAAATGTAAAATATTTCGCGGGATTCGCGCACCCACTGCATCATACATGCACATGACGTATCGCGGAAGTGCGGCAGCGTCGCGTAACGTGCATCGTACGTGTCACGTATAGGCTTGGAGTTGCGTACCGTTTGCATTGCAATTGTCATGTTCACGGCGCCTGCCGTTTTCCCCGCTCCCCCGCTTCCCCGCTACCACACACAGAAACGGCCGAGAGACTCACTTCCGGCTGGGAGATGAGTCACGGTCTAGTCTTTAGACAAGCATAGCAGTTCACGGAAGCACTTCCGGGGGAAACGCTTAAACACCGCGTTTCCCGCCGGCTCTGTGCTTCGGATTTCGCTAGATGTGCTGAACGACACGAGACGCTGTTTCTGCTGCACGGAAGACCTTGGAAGCGGGCTGTGCCTTCCGGACTGGAGCCCCGCTGTGGTCTTCGTAATCCCTCTGGGAAACAACAAGGTACTTTCGTTCAATTCTGGTGGAGTCACCGTAACGCGGCTGCGTTATGGGTGATCAGAAGTAGATCCGCGCAGGAGCGCTTAGAGGTTATTGATTTTGACCGCGCAGGAGCGCCTTTTTGATGATTTTGTTAGATCCGCGCAGGAGCGCTTAGAGGTATTGATTTTGACCGCGCAAGAGCGCCTTTTGATGATTTTGTTAGATCCGCGCAGGAGCGCTTAGGGTTGGTTGATCTTGAAAGCGCAGGAGCGTTTTATGGTTCATTTGCATCTTGTCCGCGCTGACGCGCTTGAAGATGATTTTGGTAAATCCGCGCAGGAGCGCTTAGGGTTATTTTGTTCTTGTTCGTTCTCCTTGGGTTTCCACTATTTGCTTTCCAGGGATGCCAGTATTTTGTTAAGCCCAGACACGTGGAACTGACGCGCAGGAGCGCTATTCCTTTAGTTCTTGAGAGCCTAACGCTGCCATCTCGTCACAACTGAACCTTCCTTGAAGCTGTATTCAGGGTTCAATAGTTGCAGCCACTGGTGAGTTCTAGGTTGGGAACAGGGCTTTTCTGTGTGTGTTTGGCGTATCTTGCAACGCGGGAGTTGGGTCCTTCACTGATCTGGGTCTCTTTGTCTTTCAGTTGGCTCCGAGACACCCTTCACCTCAACCCCCTGCTTTCATTCTGGCTCCCTTCCCTGCGTCCATCTCATCCTTGCTGGGTTCTACTGTCCACACGGGTCAGGTGGGTACAGGGGTGGGCGCTCCTGTCGTCTCTGCGGACTTGCTCCACAGGCAGAGGTAAGCATTGTGGGGCACCTGACAGAATCCGAAGCCCACGTTTATCAGTCCACCTAGACGACATGGGCGACCCGGAGGTTACCTTACAAGACATCGCAGTCATGCTGGCTGCCATGCAGGCAGAGAACCACAGTCTGCGCCATGACATAACCGCCCTACAGGGCCAGATGTCAGCTGGAGTCACCAGTCCTTGGGGAACCAACCCGAGCCCCAGGGTCAGTCAGGAGGGTCTTTTGAGACAACCTATTTTTACCTTTGGGGGGTCCTCCGCTGCCACCACTCCGAATACAGCCATCCAAGTCATCGCCCCTCATTCAGTCCAGTTGGCACCACCTGAACGCTTCTATGGGGACAGTACCAAGTATGGTATTTTCATGCACCAATGCCACCTGCATTTCATGGCCAGACACACGGCTTTTCCCGACGACGCAGCCAAGGTGGCTTACATCCTGTCCTACATGGGCGGAGACGCCGCCCAGTGGTCTATTGCATTGGTAGAAAACGACGATCCCATGCTACACCACTTGCCCACCTTTCAGGAGTCCATGCGGCGTATGTTCGCTCGTCACACCTTTGTGCAAGCAGCGTACAACGAGCTGCTCGACCTCAAACAAGGCAGCCAGGACCTCCTTCATTATATCACCACGTTCAGCAGGCTTGTTATCGAATCCCATTGGCCTGAAGACAAAAAGGTGTCTGTGTTCTATCGAGGATTGCGCGATGATCTGAAGGATCTCATAGCGCAATTACCCAACCCACCGGAGGAGATAGGTCCTTTCATCGATCTAGTGGTGAAAATGAATTTCCGATTACAGGAACGAAGGACCGAGAAAGGGAAAGGCAGTGAAAACCGTTTCTTATCCTTCGGGGACAAAAGTGTAGAAAAAGCCAGAGAGGACCCTGCTTCCGCTTCCCAAGGCGAGACAACCGAACCAATGCAGATCGGGGGCATCAGAGGGCCCTTAACAAGTCAAGAAAGGGAAAGGCGAAGGAGGCAGAATCAATGCCTGTACTGCGGGAAAAGCGGCCACTTCGTCAGAGAATGTCCGGTGAAGCCAACGAAACCCCGGGGCAGAAGACCTTTCGCATTGCCCATCACCAAGACGGACAAGACGGGAAACGAAAACACCCAGTAGACAAGGGGATCCGTCCTCTGGGTTCTTCGACTTGCACCTTGGCGATCCCTGCGGTTTTTGACGGCAGTCACCACGTAGGAATGGAAGTGTCCTTACGGAACCAGGCGGGCAGGACCTGGCAGGTGACAGCTATGTTAGACTCCGGTGCTACAGGCAGTTTTATCGATACTGCTTTTTCCTGTGCCCTGGGCATGGCTACAGTGCCAAAAGACCAACCTGAAACCGTCAAGGCTGTTGATGGTACGGATCTCACCTCCGGTCCTATCCGGCATCAAACAGAGAGCCTGATCATGTCTTTTGTTAATCACCACGCCGAATCAATCAGCTTTGATGTTATCGATGCCCCTCAATTCAAGGTGATATTGGGATTACCATGGTTGGTGAAACACAATCCCCATATCGACTGGGTGTCGAGAATAGTACACCTGAATTCGGAATACTGCAGTGAAACCTGTTATGCGAAGGACGATCTCCTGGGGAGTCATGCTATACAAGCACAATCGCTTCCTCTCCGAGGAATGGGGATAGTCTCCCAGGTAACTACCCCAGCCATACCAGAGGAATACCAGGACCTAGCCGAGGTGTTCGACAAGAAGGGGGCTAACACCTTGCCACCGCATCGGTCGTTCGACTGCCGTATAGACCTCGTTCCAGGCTCCACCTTGCCTTGTAGCAGAATTTATTCGCTCACGGAAAAGGAGAACATCCACCTTCGCTCCTATTTGGATGAGTATCTGGACAACGGCTTTATACGTCATTCCAGGTCTCCGGTTTCCTCTCCTCTTTTCTTCGTATCTAAGAAGGAAGGTGATATGAGGACCTGCATAGACTTTCGAGCTATGAACGCCATCACCGTAAAAAACCGTTACCCCCTGCCGTTAATCACCAACCTTCTGGATCAGGTAAAGAACGCCTCCGTATACACCAAGCTCGACCTCCGTGGGGCTTACCATCTCGTCAGAGTCCGAAAGGGTGACGAATGGAAGACCGCCTTTCGGACGAAATTCGGTCTGTTCGAATACCAGGTCATGCCTTTCGGACTCTGTAACGCCCCCGCGGCGTTTCAGTTCTTTATAGACGAGGTGTTACGGGACTACCTAGACGTCTTCTGTATCGTCTACATAGACGACATCTTGATATATTCGCAATCCATCACCGAACACGTGCAGCATGTGCGTTCCATCCTACGACAGCTGAGTAAACATCGCTTGTACGTGAAACTGGAAAAGAGCGTTTTTCACGTTACCTCGGTGGAGTTTCTGGGTCACATCATCACTCCGGCAGGCATACAAATGGACAGCAAGAAGGTGGACGCCATTCTGTCCTGGCCTCCTCCGGAGTCCGTAAAAGGGGTTCAACGGTTCCTGGGGTTTGCCAACTACTACCGGAGATTCATCACCGGATTCTCCGGGATGGTAGCTCCTATCACCCGCTTGTTGCGGAAAGGAGTACGGTTTGAGTGGAATCAGACAGCAGACGACGCTTTTCAGGAACTAAAGAGGCGTTTTACCATAGCCCCGGTCCTGGTGCACCCGGACACAGAACAGCCCTTCATTGTAGAGGCAGACGCATCTGAACACGCCATTGGAGGGGTGTTATCTCAAAGGAGTACTAGCACAGGACAGCTGCATCCGGTGGCTTTCTACTCCAAGAAACTGCAACCAGCCGAACGCAACTACACCGTGTCTGACAGAGAACTTCTCGCTATCAAGACCGCATTCGAGGAATGGCGCCACTTCCTGAAAGACGCTAAGCACACGGTTACCATCTACACGGACCACAGGAATCTCCAATTCCTGAGGTCAGCCCGTGCCCTTACCGCCCGACAGCTTCGATGGACTCTATTCTTTAATGAATACAATTTCGTGATCACATTTCGACCTGGGAAGGACAACGCCAAGGCCGATGCCCTATCACGGCTAGGAGAATCCGACGAGGAGGCAGAAAACACCGAGCCTGTCCCCATCATCGCTGAGACACGCTTCCAGGGCGTTGTAGCATCCTCAGACTTCATGCTTCAGGTACAAAAAGACACGAAGCAGTCCGACCTGGAGGTTCTGGCGGACGGACAAGGAGGGGTAACGTGCGTAGATGGGTTGCTGTTCCATGGACAACAATTGTATTTACCGGGGTTGACCAGTCAGCAAAAGGCAGTCTGCCTGTGCCATGACCATGTTCTATCCGGCCATCCGGGGTACCACAAGACGCTTGAGCTCGTACAACGACAGTTTTGGTGGCCATCGCTGGTGACGGATACCAAGAACTATGTGGCGAGCTGCACCATCTGTCTCTTAGGGAAGAACAAATCCGAGCCTCCTAGGGGTCTTCTACGTCCCATCCCGGTGCCACCGTATCCGTGGCACACCATTTCCATGGACTTCGTGGTGGAACTCCCTCTCACCAAGACGGGGCACACCACCATTCTCACCATAGTGGATCATCTCTCCAAGATGGCTCATTTCGTGCCTTTGGTGAAACTACCCACGGCTGCGGAACTGGCTTTGATCTTTGTACACGAGGTGGTTCGCCTCCATGGAGTTCCATCGGTGGTGATCACGGACCGGGGATCGCAATTCATCTCCCGCTTCTGGAAGGAAGTATGCAGGATCCTCGAACTGGACGTGCGCCTGTCCTCGGCGTACCACCCTCAGACCGACGGTCAGGCCGAAAGAACCAACCACACCATGGAGCAGTACCTCCGTTGTTTACTGCTTATGGTTGAAAAGGAATGGTCCGAGGTGTTATGGATGGCGGAGTACGCCTATAACAACAGTAAACATTCGGCCATTGGAATGTCTCCTTTCTTTTGTCTTCATGGCCGTCATCCCCGCACCTCCGCATGGGAGGGTCCCCCCGACAGCAGGTTACCCACAGTCCGGTCATATCACGAATCCTTGCGCCGCATCTGGCAACAAGCCCGTTTTGAATTGGCCAAGGCTAAGGACACCTACAAAGCACAGGCCGATGCACACAGACAGAAGGAGCCCAAGTACGGTGTGGGTGATCGGGTGTGGCTGTCCATTCGGCACCTCAATGTGCACGGTCCCAAGAAACTGTTGCCCCGTTTTGTGGGTCCGTTTGAGGTCGAGCGGGTGGTTAATCCCGTGGCTGTGAGACTCTCACTCCCTCCACACATGAAGATTCACCCGGTCTTCCATGTCTCGCTGCTGCAACCGGTCCGTTCTGGTGACTCTCTTCCCTCTCCTCCTTCTCCGGTGGTGGTGGAGGACCATGTCGAGTATGAGGTCAAGGCCATTCTGGGTTCTCGTCGTACTAAGGGTAAGCTCTTCTACCTGGTTGACTGGAAGGGGTACGGGCCGGACGAGCGTTCTTGGGAGCCCTTGTCCCATGTTCGCCATGCTCCCATGCTGGTTCGTGCCTTTCATCTGAGCCATCCGCTCAGTCCTCGTCCTGTATCCCCCATTTAAGGTTCTGGCGGGGTTGAGGGGGGACCTGTTTTGGGGGGGGGTACTGTCATGTTCACGGCGCCTGCCGTTTTCCCCGCTCCCCCGCTTCCCCGCTACCACACACAGAAACGGCCGAGAGACTCACTTCCGGCTGGGAGATGAGTCACGGTCTAGTCTTTAGACAAGCATAGCAGTTCACGGAAGCACTTCCGGGGGAAACGCTTAAACACCGCGTTTCCCGACGGCTCTGTGCTTCGGATTTCGCTAGATGTGCTGAACGACACGAGACGCTGTTTCTGCTGCACGGAAGACCTTGGAAGCGGGCTGTGCCTTCCGGACTGGAGCCCCGCTGTGGTCTTCGTAATCCCTCTGGGAAACAACAAGGTACTTTCGTTCAATTCTGGTGGAGTCACCGTAACGCGGCTGCGTTATGGGTGATCAGAAGTAGATCCGCGCAGGAGCGCTTAGAGGTTATTGATTTTGACCGCGCAGGAGCGCCTTTTTGATGATTTTGTTAGATCCGCGCAGGAGCGCTTAGAGGTATTGATTTTGACCGCGCAAGAGCGCCTTTTGATGATTTTGTTAGATCCGCGCAGGAGCGCTTAGGGTTGGTTGATCTTGAAAGCGCAGGAGCGTTTTATGGTTCATTTGCATCTTGTCCGCGCTGACGCGCTTGAAGATGATTTTGGTAAATCCGCGCAGGAGCGCTTAGGGTTATTTTGTTCTTGTTCGTTCTCCTTGGGTTTCCACTATTTGCTTTCCAGGGATGCCAGTATTTTGTTAAGCCCAGACACGTGGAACTGACGCGCAGGAGCGCTATTCCTTTAGTTCTTGAGAGCCTAACACTGCCATCTCGTCACAACTGAACCTTCCTTGAAGCTGTATTCAGGGTTCAATAGTTGCAGCCACTGGTGAGTTCTAGGTTGGGAACAGGGCTTTTCTGTGTGTGTTTGGCGTATCTTGCAACGCGGGAGTTGGGTCCTTCACTGATCTGGGTCTCTTTGTCTTTCAGTTGGCTCCGAGACACCCTTCACCTCAACCCCCTGCTTTCATTCTGGCTCCCTTCCCTGCGTCCATCTCATCCTTGCTGGGTTCTACTGTCCACACGGGTCAGGTGGGTACAGGGGTGGGCGCTCCTGTCGTCTCTGCGGACTTGCTCCACAGGCAGAGGTAAGCATTGTGGGGCACCTGACAGCAATCGCGCACAAAACACGCACCCAATGCATACCATACATGGATGCTTTCGCGCAGGGATCGAGAACGGTGCGCA
Source organism: Triturus cristatus (assembly GCF_964204655.1). NCBI lineage: Eukaryota > Metazoa > Chordata > Amphibia > Caudata > Salamandridae > Triturus > Triturus cristatus. The sequence goes on from NC_140583.1 coordinate 888,582,889, forward strand.
TAGGGTGCGTGAATCCCAAAAAAATAAGAATAAAGTATTGAAAATATAGTTTAAAAAATATTTTAAAAAATCTAAAAAAAAATTACAAAATGTACAATTTAAAAAAAATAACATTAAAAACAAATATTATTTTGTAATTTTTAAAAGAATTAATTGAAAAAATAAATTAAAAAAGTATTTTAAAAAAACATAATTAAATGAATTGACACACTGAAATAGAAACATTTAGAAATCCAATGAAAATCATTAAACATCATAGCTTTAGAGATAAGTTATGGATAGGAATTAGCATTTAAAAAACCTTTGAAATTCACTGAAAAAACCATAGGTTTCATGCACGTTATAGTTAGGAATTGGCATTTAAATAAACCTTAGAAATTGTGATGTCATTTGAGATGTCATCAGTGATGTCATCAGTGATGTCACTTACCATGTCATGAGTGATGTAATATGTGACGTCATCAGTAGTGCATTGCGGGGGCGTGAGTTATAGTTAGCTGAACTAACTATAATGGGGGAATTTCTAGGGTTTTGTACGAGGGAAATGTCCAGCTAACTATAACGCCCCTGAAACCTATGTTTTTATCAGTGAATATATAGATATATATAGATATATATATATATATCAAAAAGTTTCTTCAAATGACGATGAACACTCAGGAGTCCATTGCATCCACAGGTATTTATTTCAAACAATCGCTACGCGTTTCGACACACAGAGTGTCTTGATCATCGTGTGATCAAGACACTCTGTGTGAAGAAACTTTTTGATACTTATTTACCGGCTTGGGTTTCTGCCGGTCGACGCATCACCTGGCGAAGGGACTGATCTCGGAAGGACCCGGATTTCTCTTGGTATATATATATATATATATATATACACACACATACAAACACATATATATTAACTGAAAAATTCAAACATTAAAGTGGCTTTATAGTTAAGTATTGTAATATTAGCTTACTTCACATAAAAAAATTCCTTAGCATTTCACTGGAAAAAAACTAAGTTTAAAGTTACATTATAGTTAGGTGAAAATGTCAGTTTCAAAGTCATTTTACAAACTAAAATGAACACTGACATTCACCAGTTATGGTTAACTAAAGTAACCATAACTCTCGCTCCTGTCTTGCACTGTATTGTCATCAATGATGTAATTTTAGATGTCATCAGTGATGTTATCAATGATTTCATGGCACATGTCACGAGTGATGTAATATGTGAGATCATAAGCAGTAAATAGCAAAGTTGCTGTCAATTCCCTGCTGGCGGTCACCCCCACCTCTCGCAGCCTTCGGACCACAAAATTGTATCCCTGCCTCCTTTTTTCTGCCCACGAGCCTTTGCTGACCTGACTATTGTGGATCAAGACAACGGTGGAGTCATATCTCACATTTGAAACTTTGGTTGAACTTTCTTTAATTACTATTTTGACTTGCTTGTCTTTTGACAAACTATCCTGTAAGCAGAGTGGTGCTATATAGGCCCTGATAAATGCCTCCTATTTAAGGGTAATAGAAGGGCAGACATGTGTTGACCACACTCCCACACTAGGGTGGAGGTTCTTTCCTACCTTTTGTTTTAATCCTAGCCCTTGGGATAGAAAAAAGCAGTGGTGATCCACCAAGTGGTAGTTTTAATTGACACTCCTCCTTTTCTTGCCCTCTGTGCCTCCACCCACACCTCTAGTTCACAGAGGCAGTGCCAATCCGAAGAGCCCCTCCTCTTTGAAGAATTTATAGCCCACACCAAACCATATTGGTGTGATGGGAGGTGGAACCCTATGATGAAGCATGCCACCTAAAGGTGGGTGAGGGTTGTCGTCCTAAACAGATATCTGCTTTATGTAGGAAATGGGAGACTTTGTTGGCAGCATTCTTTGACACTGGAGTATAGACCTGAGTACAATTTAGCAAACAAATTCTAAATATTCTAATTTTAATCAATTCCCATAGTTGGTTGTATGCCAAACATGGGTCCCTTGCTCACTATACCTCTGGAATAAAGCTACGCCTGGCTGAAGAGGCCCAATGAGGGCGAATCTGGTCTTGGTGTGCTTGTGATCCGGTTCAGCGAGGACCTGGCTTGGCAATTTTGAGCTGGACTGTTCCCATTGGAGCAGGACCAAGACTGATTTGCCTATGGATTGCTCTAATCTGAGCTGGCACGATGGGTGGGATTGCTATTCCGAGTGATTGCCAGTGGTTAGACTTATTGCAGGCATCCTCTCAACAGCTCTTCTGTCTTTGATGTTCTGCTGGAAGTGGCCAAGAGTATGCTCAGACGTGGATCCCTTGCTCTCTGTGCCACTGGAGCCAAGCTACACCTGTCTGAAGACACCCAATCAGGCTGTAACCAGTTTTGGGTTGCTTGTGTTCTGATTCAGAGAGTACCTGGCTTGGCAATTCTGCTGGACTGTTCCCATTTAAAAGGCAAAGACATGGCATGGTGGACAAAAGAACAATGGGTTGATAGATACATATACCATTTATAACATTTTGAGAATTGTAGTCTAAAATATAGGAACATTCATAAGTGAACATTTTAAGGCAAACTTAAAATCAAAAAGCATTTATTAACAAATTACATTCACACTTCTATCCTCGACACCAAACCTCAAAGACACGTGAAAAAAAGAAAGAAAGAAAACCACCACTGAACATTGCCAAGCAAGATATACTAGCTGGTAGAAAAGCAGCTGCTAGTCCCTATTGCAGAGGTAAATTACCAATTTGGTCAATAACTCTTCATTACTCTTGTCTCTTATCTTTCATAACTTAAGCAAACAATTGTTTTAGCTTTTTGATTAAAATATTAAAGGTAACCTGTATAATGAATATTTATTGGCCTACTTATTTTTTATGTTGGTGTAGGAGGATCTTTCATTTTGCTACTAGCTAATAAGTATTTATTCCAATACTTATGGGTGAATCGTTAACCATCTTGCTAAGATAGTAACCAATGGAATTTGAAGAAACCTAAATAGGCATTTTGAAATCGACCGTGGGCTAATTAGTGATAATCAGTTACCAAAACATAATCCTGTACAACCAACAACTATTACTACATGCAACTATGGTTGAGCCACTGGCTACTGAAATCCAGTCTGGTTTGCAGAATTTCCAACATTAGTATGTGTGATAAATAGTAATATGTAATAATATTTAAAAGATCTGAGTATTTTGATAATTCTGAAACCCAACTGGATGTAACTATTCCTTAGGTTGCTGAGCTTGGAGCGAAAAATAAATAACACATAAACCTTGAACCAGAACATTTAAAATGTAGCAGAGACAAGCACAGTTAAGAAAAAGCACATTGCAGACACAAAGATCCATACACAACCACAGATAGATTTTACGTTATAATGTGTTTACTCTAAGATATATCATGAAAGAACAAAAAATGATAAGCATGTGATGCTATTTTACAATGCCATAAAACAAAACACAGAAAACCTGAACCATAACTCACCCTAACTATTATATTGTGTCATGTCTTGTGCTATGGTGCATTGTGAGTAATCAGGCAATTTAAGGTTGATGTATAACACTATTATTATTATTTTTATACTCATGTAGTTCTTTATTTATGAAAGTTTATCTTTTGTGTCACCTCCATAGCAATCTTAACTCAGATTGAAAATGTCTTCAATTAATTTCCTTATCTTTAAAGTGTCAATGACTAAGTCAATCTGGGGTGTCCATCCTGCATCCAGGAGCCCTAGATCCATATTTTCTGATATGACTTTTAGCTTCAGATTCCTTACCTTAGATTATACCCTAGGCATCACACTGGAACCGGCATTGTTTGCAGCGTCTGTGCCAGAAGTGATGTGTGCAGTGCGTGAAGAGACATCACCCCAGGGCACTGACTTCCCGATCAAGCTCCCGTCCGTTACTTTTTGTCAATGACTAGTGTGCCTTTTTTCTAATTTTTTCAAGATGTCCCGAAGAAACCCACCAAGTTCAATACTTGTTGAGCCGGGCATTGACAGATGATGGTGACAGACCTCTACTTAGTGTGTCTGTGGTGCCTGGAGAGGGACCACGACTCTGCATTGTGTGTGCGATGTGCAGGACCATGAACCTCGAGGCAATCTACAAGCAGGACATGAAGCTCATGGCTGCTCGTCATGCGACTTCCCACTGCTCCAAGTTCCAGTCTCACGGGAGTTCTCAGGACTGCTCCCAGAGCCACTTGCGTCAGTCCTCGTGACACTCCCAGACTTCTTCAGGTAAGCCCCATAATATATCCAAGATGTCACATCGCTCTTTGACATCTGTCTTGCTCCCTTTCCTTGAACTATGCCAGGGAACAACACCACAAATCCCAATTTCGTTCTCAGGTGGTTCATGTGCAGTCAGCGTCGGAAACTGAGTCCGCTCCGTGCTTCTCTGAAATTCCTGGAGCTGAGCAACCCCCACCCAACTCAGGGAGTTTTATGAGGCCATGAGCCTCATTTTTGGGCTGCCAAACCCCTCTGGGCTCCCTTCGGGTCCCATGGATCCAGAAGGGTCTTTGACTGGGACTCCGCTGGCTGGTTAGCCCTCAGTGTCAGTCGACCTTTCAGGATCCGCTGGTGGATCTGGATCGGCCTTGGCCACAGCTTCAGAACCTCCTCCGGGGACTGCTTTAGTGGCGCCGAACCCATCGTGATTCCCGATTCCGATACAGAGTCGGACCACCTTAGCACGATGTTGGTTCTGGAGCTTAGCAGGAGCACACAGCCTGAATTAGAGATGGAGCCCTATTTCCTTGACGGGCCCAATGAGGATCTTAAATGGAGGGGATCTGAGGATCCCTATACCTACACTGACCCCATAGTAGAGTCCGTAGCTATTGTCAATTGCTCACTACCATTGCCCTGCTCCAGGGGACCCAGCCTTCTTCTCCCAGCACTCCACCCCTGAGAGCCTGGTGGTCCAGGCCTCAACTTCCCTGAACAATCACAGCACGTTCCCTACCACACCCCCGGATAGGGAATCCAAAAGGCAGCTTCGGCAAGAGCATTTTCTCTTCTGCCAGCCTAGCATTCTTCATGAACACCACATGCTTATTGGGCTGTTATGTGATGAGACCCGGACCATACTCTCCCAAACTATAGCTGACGGGCAAGACGCAGCAAAGTTCACAATCAGATGTGGTTTGGATACGACCGATTGACCGGGCAGAGCTATTGCTTCTTCAATGGCTTCCAACCTAGTTGAGGAATACTGTTTTTTCATGGGATGTCCAAGCCTCATTTTTGTACATGTCCTTTGATGGGGCTAGATGGATTCGGCCCTGGAGAGATTTAAGGACAGTGAGGGCTCTGCTAGGTTGCTGGGGCTCTCTGTGACCCCACGACAGCCACATTCCACCTTATGCCCCTTCCATGGCTACGGTAGGAGTATGTATCAGCCACTTCCATTTCTCCCAAGCCAACACAGCCAGGAGGCCCAGTCCTTATGTGGCCATGGATGCAGTGCCCACATACCTAGTCTGGCACAAAGCCAGAGGTCTGCCCAATCCACTCCCCCCTGGCAACCGCACAGTCAAAGCCTCTTTATTATGCACTTGGTCCAGCTTGGGCATCCAGTTAGCAGCAGACTCCAACACAGTATTCCCCAATGGCAGGAGATAAAAAGAGACAAATGGGTGCTCCAGATTGTCCAACAGGCTTATGCTCTCCCCTTCCAACAAACTTCGCTGCCACTTCTTCCGTCCCCAGATCCACTGGCAGAGGACCACCTTGTGCTCTTAGGACAGGGAGTACTGGCCCTTCTGGCCAAAGGAGCCATTTAGAGAGTGCCAGCATCAGAAGTAGATCATGGTTGTTATTCCCTCTACTTTCGGATGCCAAAGAAGGATGGAGACCTCCATCCTATCTTAGATCTGCGCCCTCTCAACTACTTGTTGGAAAATGAAAAAGTCAAGATACTCACCCTGGCTCAGGTTTTATCTGCCCTCTACCTGGAGACTGGATAGCAGCATTGGACTTGCAGGGCTGCTATTTCCACATTCCCATCTTGCCTGCCCACAGACACTACTTACAGTTCATGGACCAAGAGCATTATCAGTTCCCCTTTAGTTTTACTGGTGGCACTTGGGTGTTCACCAAGTTAATGGCAGTGGTTGCAGCACAACTGCGGCGGTCAGGGGATGCAGTCTTCCCCTACCTCAACGATTGGCTGTTGAAAGCAGGCTTGCCCCAGGCATTCATCTCCCACACCGAGACTATGGCATTCCTCCTGCACTCACAGTGGTTCCTCACCAACGTGCCACGGTCACACCTGACACCCTCTCAGATGCACTCTTTCATCTGATTTGTTCTGGATACAGTGAAGATTTGGACTTATTACCCAGAACAGTACAGTGAAAAGATGGTCCCAGTGCACCAATTCTTAGGAACACACATGATTCAAAACATATTATACAAAATAACACTAATACATTAAAAGATTACTTCTTCAATGTTATTTAATCACATTGAACGTTTTGAGTGCTTGTCAATCAGCATATAATTCAGAAAGCTTTACACAGCAAATGCCCCACAACAGTGGGAGAAAGGAAGGGGAAGGTTATGTGCATCAAGTGAGGGTTGTAAAGGTGCAAGGGAAAGATAGTGACATTGTATTCATCACAAAAGTAATTACAGTGGAAATGGCTCCTTTCAGCCGCAAACTATGATGATAATTGGTAACATTGCCATGATCAGAAATACAGTATCACAGTTGCAAATCACTGTTGATAGAAACTGGCATAGGACAGTAACACAGTCGACTTTTCGACCCCCAATAGAAAGTTGGCTACTAGGATCCTTATGACGGGGTCTTCCTCAGGGCTAAAACAAAGGGGCACCTGGGGGATAAATGGAAGAAGTGCTTAGTATTACGTATGTGGATCTAGATTCAAAAATTGTGAAAGGGGTAGAAGTGAAACAAAAAATTATCATAAACCACCCTTGACTGGGAGTGGTAACGTTGAAAGGACCGTAGGCTCCAAAGGACAGAGAGCGGATGGTTGGCGCCTACAAAACAAGTTGAGGGCATCAGAATGTATCACATAGTGTTGAGTACAGTCAGGACTTAGAATGCGTAATGAATCCAACTTACTATATACTGCTGTAATCGGTATACTCCTTGGAAACAAAGACTGCGGTGGAATATTCTATTAAGATCAACATGGACTCCGAGGTTCCCATACTGTTGTGAATTAGTCTAAGAAAAAAGAAATGAAGGACCCAATGACAAAACATTGACAGAATTCTAACAGGAAGGCCTGTATTACCAAAATTGGGTAATGCATACCGAGAATATTTGTGTCAAGTCACCTCTTCAATTAGCCCACTTGTGCTCACAGTCTGAAAATATAAAAAGAGAGGAAGCTGGTTTTAGCTGCCATAACTAAAAAACATGGTCAAAAAGACATAACTATATCAGAGAGAGAAACACGTTCTCCAAACGCAAAGCGTTCTACCTCTTACCTACGCTCTGCCGAGTCTGCCCGTCTCCATGATGGGAGCTCAGAAACTGGCTAGCTACAGTTAAATGCCTTGGAACACATCGCTGTCGTGCACGCGCTTACCTCGTTGCAGCAGAAGCTCGATGCTTGTCAAAAAGGGCAAGACATTGCGTCGTAGTCGTGGAGGAAAGACTCCATGTCAAAACATTAAGTGAATTCTGTGTATTTTAAAACACTCAATAGTTTTACAAAATGTAGTGTACTAATTGTCATTAGTAGATTCAGCCGATCTACACGGGGAGGGGGTTGCAATTGTTGTTACAAGCGTGTGCTAATGGAGCATTGCGGGGAGACTGCTATTAGGTATAGGAGATTGAGAGGTTTAGTGTGAACACTGCGTTCACATTTAGAGCAAGGAATAACCTGCATCCATAGTCATAAGTGATCACAAAATAAAAACATACTTAAAGAGACACCTAAGTTTCAGGAAAAATGAGAAATCACTACAGTTCTTCTGTCACATAATCTTAGGTCATGTGTACATTCGAAGAGAATACAGTGTTGTGTGTACAAAGTTACATGCATGTTAAATCAACCTAAAGACGGTATGCTTGTTACATAAGAAGCATATATACACAGCAGACATCTTGTCCAGCCTGCAACGACACTTAGCCTTCAATTAAAACACAGATTCATGTACTTTCAGAGGAAAAACGTAGGGTGGACTAGGCTGATGAACATCAAGTATAAATACTATCACTCTGATGTTAAGCACGACAGTTGTGCATGGTTAGTGTCCATTTCATTGAGGCCACCAATTTACATTCTCTGACATTGAGAATCTTCTCAATATTGCCCCCTCTAATAAGAATTTCAGCCGTCTCCAAAACCACCCATGTGAGGTCTTCAGGTCCGTGCTCCGAATCTTTGAAGTGCCCAACCAGGGGAGCACCTTGGACTTCACACCGTATCCTGCTGCAATGTTGCAGTAAGCGTGCTTTTACCTTTTGCTGTGTTTGGCCAATATATATTTTGTCACAAGGACAAATGTTCCCATAGGTGACATTGGAGGTGTTGCAATTCGTGAAAGACTTTAGATCCATCTTGTGTTCCTTATAGACAATTTTTTTAGTCTGAATCATGATTTTACAGGCCTTACAATGTCCGAACTTGTCGTGGCCTCGAGTGGGGGGTAGAGTCCATAGCGACTGAAGAGATGGTCCCTCTGGTGGATCTAGGAGTAAACGTACCACATGGTCTTTCATGTTTTTGGCCTTTTTAAAGGAGTGTATGGGTAGAACCGGTTGTTGCATGTCATCTGCTATCAAACTCCAATGTTTGTTGACCACCTTCTTGATAGCATTACTTTGAGTTGAGAAAGTGGTGACACAAATCAACCTCTGTGTGGAGTTACGTTCCCGTTCACTGGGTCTCAACACTGTTTCTCTAGGGGAGAGCCATGCCCTTTCTCGTGCTCTCTTGACCAGTCTTTTAGGATATCCTCTTTGCAGAAACCGTGCTCAAAGTTCTTCTGATTCCACCATGAAATCTTCCTTCCTTGAGCAGTTCCGACGGATCCGCAAGAACTGCCCTAAGGGTAAATTATCCCTTAGGCTCCTTGGGTGATGGCTAGTGTACCGGAGCAAGGAGTTCCGTTCAGATGGCTTACGGTACAGTGTGGTAAACAATATTTTGTTCTCATTTCTGATAGTGATGTCAAGGAAATTGATTTCTCCAGAGTCAGAGTGTATGTTGAACTGTATGTCCTCATTTCTCTGAATCAGCCATTCATGAAAAAGGGTTAGTTCTGCTGCATCCCCAGTCCAGATCATCAAGACGTCGTCTATATCCATAGTGTAACCTTGTTGTTGAAGGGGTTATCGGTACTGAAGATAAATGAGTTATCAAAATGATTCATAAAGATGATTGCCAGATCAGGGCCAAAGACTGCCCCCATTGCTACGCCCTTGACTTGTAGGTAGTAGTTGCCCTGGAAGTAGAAGAAGTTTTTCATCATGGCAATTTGGAGTAATTTGATGATAAATTCAGTTGGTACAGCCATTGGTGCTTGTCTCCGATCAAGTGCTAGTCTCATCACTTCAAGGGCTGATCCTTGCAGTATACTTGTGAAGAGTGACCCAATATCAAAGGTTACTAACAGTTGTTTCATTAGGTCAAAGAGTTGTTGGTCCACCAGTTTAATCGTCTCCATCGTATCCCTCAGGTATGCCCTTGTGGTTTCTGCTATAGGTTTCAAAAATAAATCTATGTATCTGCTTAGGGGTTCAAGTAGGGATCCGCATCCTGAGACAATGGGCCGTCCGGGGGAATTCTGCATATCCTTGTGGATTTTCGGCAGCGTGTAAATGGTTGGAAGGCGAGGCTGCTTTTGGTTAAGGTAAAGAAATTCCAAGTTTGATAGGAAACCTTGTTCCAGCCCATCCTCCATGATTTTCAAGATCTCTTTTTCTAGTTCCTTCGTTGGGTCTGCTCGTAGTCTCCTATACCTGATCCCATCTTGTAGTTGGTTGAGGATCTCATTCTTGTATTTTGTCATATCCTGAACTACAATGGCCCCACCCTTAGCCCCTCCCTTGTCCACAGGTTTAATGACAATTTCCTTGTTCTGTTTCAGTGATATAAGGGCTTCACTTTCCAAGCTGGTAACATTGTAGTTAACGTATTTTTTGGCTTTAAGAACATTAGAGACGTTCCTCAGGACCACACTCTAATAGGCAAGGATCTTATTCGTCATGGCATGGGCTGGTGGAACAATGGTGGATGGGACCCTGAATCCTGTCAGAGAGGCTGTGTGCAGTGTCGGGGATTGCCTAAAGAAGCAATGTAGGCAGACCCTCCTGAAGAACCCATGGAGCTCTGTCTTGAAATTGAAATGATTGGGATAAGCAGTGGGTACAAAGGATAGACCCCTGCTGAGCACCTTACTCTCTTTGTCACGTTTCTCTACTACCTGTAAGTCTTGCGATGGGTTTGGATCTCTCCATGGTTCTCTGGCTGGAAACGCACCTGTTTCTGTGCTCGTCCACGCTCCCAGTTCCCGTTGAACTGAGTCTGTCCCTGTTGCGGTCGCTGTTGCCAATTGCCGCTCCGTCCTCTGGGTGGTCGCCATTGTCCGTCGCCTAAAAAAGGAGGAGGTCCTCGAGGTGGATACCAATTGTCGTGGTATCTGTAATCTGAGCTTGTGCCTGGTTGTTCGTTATCGCTGACTGTACTATTTGAGCCAGATGATTCGGAGAACGTAGTGTAATTCCTGCGTCCCCGGTAGCCCCCTCTTCCTCTACAGTAAGTCTTGGAAATTCGGGCTATGATGCTGATGTTTCAGCCTCTATGCTGGATTTCAGTTAGACTGACTCTGAGGCTGATGGGTCTCATCGCCTCCAGCATCCTGTTGTTAAAACATGCCAGATGGCATGTGTAGACTCTGCAGTGGGACCCAGTGGGTACAGCATCAGGGAAATATCTCAAATCTTCTTCATATAACAGAGGAAACTGCAAAAGACCTGCAGTGGTAGTTAACGGATGCAATTGGCTCAGCGGCAGATCTCTCTCTCTTCCCCACTCAGGGCTCACAGTGATAACAGATGTGTCACTTCTGGTTTGGGGCGGCCACCTGGGAGAGGTGGAGATCAGAGGCCTCTGGTTTCCTTAGGAGTCTCAGCTTCACAACAATCTGTTGAAACTGAGAGCGGTCCGACTAGCATTGAAAGCCTTTCTTCCTCCCATCAATTGAAGGCCAGTTCAGGACTTCACAGACAACACCGGTGCCGTATGGTATTGCAACAAGTAGAGTGGGATGGGGTGATGGACTCAATGTTAAGAGACTTTGCGTCTATGTACCTGTCTGCAACATCAGGACATGTTCCTGCATCTGGTGGGCTCTCTGAATGCCAGAGCAGACAAACTCAGCCATCGATGCCTACCCGATCATGAACATTGTCTCTATCCTGAGGTGATGTAAGGTCTCGGAGAACGTTGGTTAGATCTATTCACCACCGCCGAGAACACACAATGTCAGCACTTCTGCGTGCTAGAGTTTCCAATGCAGCTCTCTCTCGGGGACACATATCATCTTGAGTGGAGCTCAGGGCTCCCATACTCCTTTCTGCCAATATCACTTCTGTGCAAAGTTCTCAGTAAGATCAAGAACGACTGGAGCCAAGTCATTGTAGTGGCTCTGAACTGGACACGGAGAGTTTAGTACCCCAAACTCTTGAACATTAACGTCTGTCCTCAGTCAGGCTGCCCATTCTGGAAGATATTCTGTCTCAGCAACAGGGCAGGGTTCTGCACCCGAATCTATCCACTCTCCACTTTCATGCGTGGAGATTGAGCGGCAACAGTTTAGGGTGCTTGATGTCCCTCCTGAAGTATGTGATGTAATTCTGGCAGATAGGCATTTTTCCATTAAAACTATTTGTTTTATCCCTGAGTGTTCTACACTAAAGGGTAACTGTCCCTAAAGGAAATTCCGGTCCGTTGGGCTGTGGATTTGGTGAAGATCAGGGTAGCAGAAAAAAGGGGGTGGGAATAGAAATTTTGTTTGTCTCAGGATGGAAGTATAGGTTAGGGGAATTTCCTTATTTGAAAGAGTTGCCCCACACACTGCTGAGGGTGTCATGCTTCATCATTGGGCATATTTGCTCCTCGTGGGGTTGGCACTGCAATACCCCACGGTCCCTGCGAGAGAGCTCTTTAGAGAAGTTATTTTTTTATGTAAAAAATGCCATAGTGGTGAGTGCGGGTGTGAGGAGCTAGGGAAATAGTGAGTTACAAATACCTCAGTAGTGCCCAAAAAGGCTTTTATTCCTGGGTCCACCGGGTAGATTAAAAACAAAAAACAAACTGTTATTTTCCACAGATGAAGAAGTATAGTTTGGTTCAGATAGTACGTCCTTGCGTTCCGCTAAGGCTGCTCGAGCCTCGGCCCCTTGGTTTACCGAAGCCCTAAGAAAAAGCAAGAGTGCCTGCAAACATCTGGAGAGGGCTTGGCGGAAGAATTTTGATCTTAATGATAAAATAATTTATAAACAGGCACTGAAGGCTCATTATAATAAAATTCATGAGGAGAAAAAACTTTTTGTCTCCTTTAAAATTGAATTGTCAGCAATCAAAAGTAAAGACATTTTTTAAATAGTAAGAGAGTTCTCATCTTCAAGTGCGGCTGTCAGGCCATTCACCTCCACTGAAGTATGGACAAGCCACTTGGCCTCTTACTTCCATGAAAAAATTTCAAATATACAAGATACTTTCTCTGAGCAGCCCCCAGTTCGGGTGAACGTTTGGAGTTTCTGTCCCCTTCCACTCAGGTAAAGGGACTGTCTCTCACGCAGTTCCCCCCTATCCCCATGGATAAATGCTTGGAAATTAGGAGAGCCCTTAAATCAGGCTCACCTTCTGACCCTTGCCCAGCCAAAGTATTGGCGTCTATTGCGGAGGCATTCAATCCTGCGTTGAATCTCATTCTTAATTCTTCACTGCAGAATGGGCAGGACCCTGACAGGTGGAAGAAGGCAACAATTCTCCCCCCTATTAAAAAAACCTTTATCTGATCCCCAGATAGCCTCAAATTACAGGCCAATATCCTTGCTCCCCTTCTTTTCTAAAGCTCCGTAAAAATATATGAATCTCGTCATCACCACATATGTTGAAGCCAATCAAATGCTTCACCAGAGCCAGTCTGGCTTCAGGGCAAACTTTAGCACTGAAACAGCGCTTCTGGAAGTCTCTGAGGTTATTAAGGGGACTTTAGACAAGGGAGGCAAGGCCGTGCTGATATTATTGGACTTATCTGCGGCCTTTAATTCCGTGCCCCATGACCGGCTTCTGCAGAGACTCCAGGAGTGCAGTTTTGGGGGCACGGTACTCCAGTGGTTTTCCTCCATTTTGAAGGACAGTCAGCAAATGGTTTGGTTCCGTTCTTTGCTGCTTTCATTCCCCCATGAAGGTAGGGGTCCCGCAGGGCTCGATCTTGAGGCCGACACTTTTTAACATTTATATGACCCCCCTTGCTCATTTGGCCGAGGCCCATGGAGCAAAAAAAGTATCATATGCGAAAGATACGCAGTTGCTCTTCACTTGTGAAAAGGACGTTGATTTTAGAAGGGATGTGATCAACAACTGCCTATCAGAGGTGTTCCCCTGGCTTCAATTGAATCAACTCAATCATAACTCGGAGAAATCGGAGATCATTTTCTTTGGTCTCCCCCCTAGCGATGTGTGGCACAAATGATGGCCCTTGGACATGTCCCCCTTACAGCTTTGGTAAAGACAGTCAAGAATCTAGAGGTTAAGCTGGAGGATAATATATCCATGAATGCCCAGATTCAAGCTGTAGCATGGTCCTGCTTCGGCATGCTCAAAATGCTGAAACAGTTTTTGCCCCTTCTTCCGGTTGCACACAGGAAAGCAGTGGTCCAGGCTTTAATTGTATCTAGGCTGGACTACGTAAACGTTCTTTACCTGGGTCTACCTGAATATTTATTGACACGTCTGCAATTGGTCAAGAACGCAGCGGCTAGGGTGATACTTATGCTTGGCCCCAGAACACAGATGTCCTCCCATTTGAAAACCCTTCACTGGATACCGATCCGCAAGAGTATCAGTTTCAAAGCTTTGGTTTAAAGCTCTCCATGGTACAGGTGCTTCTTATATCAAGAAAAGAGTCCAGTATTACATTCCGCAACAAACTTTGAGGTCCTCATCACTGCAGCAGGCGCTCACCACCAAGTTCTTCCACGGTCGTATAGACGGACGCTCCTTTCAGGTGCAAGCCGCTCGACTTTGGAACAGCCTGCCTTTGGCACTTAGGTGCAGGACCTTCTCACTTTTAGAAAGTCACTGAAAATATGGTTATTCCAATAGTACATGAGTCGAGCGTATGACAGCACACTGTCAGCCCTGTCTTGAGGTCTTACAGCGCCGGGACACTCTATTGAGTAGCTGTGCGCTTTATAAGTACCCAGTTAACATATCATAACATAACATATGTGCAGTGAGTGGAGCGACATATTTCACGCCCTATTGGTCTATCCCTGAGTGACTAGCTGTTCCTGTTTGGGTCACCTGTTGTGGCTGATTCCTTAAAGGTTTGCAGCATATGTTTCCTCCCACTCCCTTCATTATGCCCCAAAAGGACTTGAATTTAGTTCTCACCTTCTTCATTTTCCTTTTGAGCCGATGCACAGCTGCTCTGTAGGGCTCCTAACTTTCAAAACTGTCTTACTTGTGGCAATAACATCTGCCAGGAGGGTTAGCAAATTGCAGGCACTTTAAGTTAACCCTCCCTACACTTCATTCTTCCGAGACAAGCTGTTTCTTAGAGCTCGAGCATCCTTTTTGCCAAAGGTGGTCACTACATTTCATGTTGGGCACAGCATCAACTTTTTCCCCCTCCTCATCCTTCTAAAGAAGAGGGGAGACTCCAGCACCTAGACACAAAAAGAACGTTATCGTTTTATATTGTTCATACCAAAACATTCATAGTGGATGACCTCTTTGCTGGAATTGCAGAGGCAAAGAAAGGGAAGGCAATTCAGAAGAGAACCATCTCTTGAGGAATCGTCCTCTGCATAAAGATCTGCTACGCAATAGCCAACAAACAGTCCCTGAAGGCTTGAGAGCTCATTCCACCAAGACTACAGCTGCGACTACTGTATTGACTGGAGGAGTCTCAGCCCTGGATATCTGTCAGGCAGTTATGTGGGCATCAATGCACACATTCTCTGAACACTACTGCATCAACAGTCAGGTCCAGCGAAATGGGAATTTTGCCCGTTTGGTCCTCCAGGACTTCTTAGTTTAAAACAGTCGGCAGACCCACCTCCTGCAAGAGATTGCGTTGGTATCTATTCTAAGGTAAGGAATCTGCTCCTAGAAGTCTCTATCAGATGAAAAATTAACTTACCTTAAGGTAGAGGCTCTAGCTGCAGATTCCTCACTGAGCCCCCCATCCTCTCTGTTTTGCAAACCGTCTTCTCAAATAAAGAGATCCTTTAGGACTTCACTTTGGCACACTAGTCATTCTTCCTCTGCTTGGCTCTGTGCTCTAGTGCGGAAAAACAGTCAATAACTGAGGTTAGCGTGCTGGGATGGCGCCTACATAGGCACTGTGCACATCACTTCTGGAGCTGATGACGTCTTGTAGAGCCGAACTATGCCACGTAAAGGCACGCAAGGGGACTGTGCAAAAATTCCAGATCCAGTCTGATGCCTGGGGAGATTTCTACAGTAAGGAATCCGTGGCAAGATACAGCCTCTACCAGATAAGGTAAGTTTGTTTCGGGATAACCGCAATCTATGTTAATGATTTCACTGAGTTTTATTGCATGTGAATTTATCCTTAATGAATATCTTTATAATTAGATAGGAATCTGGCTGAAAAGACATTCATTGGGCATGCTTAAAGTAAAGGTATGCAATGTGGAGTTGCCCATTTCAAATTCCTATTGCTTTCACATTTATTTAGCTGTGCACATGTGGTTGTGGGAAGGTAAAGAAGAAGAGTAAATATTCATGAAAGAAGCACATTCATTTTTGTTATTGAATCTATTTCCTCTAATGCTGATAAAATAATCAATTGTAACTAATGTGCGTTTCTGATGTGAGGATGTCTGAAATATGAAGAAACACATTTCTTTTCTTTTTTTTCAGTCAATGTCCGGAAGGCTATGTGTGTGTAAAAGCTGGTAGAAATCCCAACTATGGTTACACAAGCTTTGACACATTCAGCTGGGCTTTTTTGTCATTGTTTCGTTTAATGACTCAGGACTATTGGGAAAATCTTTATCAACTGGTGAGAAGAACTGTGAACTGTGTTTGTGGTGTTGAGTTTTGTGTAGTAGCAATTTTCACCTTACTTCTACAACGATTTAAACTTAAAAGGACTGTAATAATGCAAATGTGATTTAGGATGGCTAATTCATCAGGAGAGCACCTGACTCATTGTCTCTTGCAATTGCATGTATTTTATTGATCACTGAATGCATCCTGCTTATGAGCACCTTCAGAGGAACGAGAAAAAGACCCTACGCCCCCACTCCACCTTCACAGCACTTGATACAAATTATTGCACTTGATACTGTTGGAAAGTGGGATATTGATAGGGGTAAGTACGCACCTACTACTAGTAATAGGGCCATCAACACCATATAGGGTCCAATACAGGTCTCAGTAAATTAGCCCCTTGCTCAACCCTTGGTAGCTGACATTGAGCAGTCAGACCTAACTTAGAAGACCGGAGTGTAAAGCATTTAAAACACCAATACATCAAACAAGTAAGACACAACACACAATAAAAATCACACACAGATTTATGAAAATAATATATCATTTTATGAATAATAGACACCAAAATGACAAACATTCAATATAGGGAACTGGGGATATGAATCTGTAAAGACTAACCACTTTATAGTACTTAGAACCTAAAGCGCCTCTCTGGGACATCTTGTTGCGCTTGACTGGGACAAAGTCAAAGTTTGAGGCCAACCGGGATGGAGCCCTGGTCGAATACACTGAGAGGGAGGCTCCGGTAAAAATTTTACCTTTACACTTAGAAACTTTTCTGGAGCTTTTTCTTCCGACGTCTCATGACCTTCTACAGCCACTTGACTTTCTGTAAGGCCCCGGTCAAACTATGGAAGTCTGAAGCTCTGGAGCTTTCAGCTGGACAAACCCGAAATCCAGGACAGGTAGTGGTTGAAGGTAGTCTACTTGACTCTTGCGATTTGTCGGTCACCCCATGGAGCTTCTTCACAAAAGTTCTCTAAAGTTCTCCAAACTTCAGGAGATGCTTCCTGAAAGTCTCCTTGTAGGTTCAAAGTGTTGAATTCACCAATGCAAAGGGCTGGAATCTCCCAGATGGCTCTGGGGTGTCTGGACTACAATCTCCAGAATGTACCTGGCCAAATCCTTAAAAGTCCACTGGACACACTTTAGGATGGGGACGTTTGGTAGAGATGATGCAGGTGGGCTCTGTTGACATGTAGCTTGCAAGAAGTTCACTCCTTAATCCTTCTTCAAGCAACGCACAGTCCCCAGGCCTGTAGTACCAGATTGTGCCATAGGCGCATTCAGTCAGAGTGCAGGCATTTGAATGCAAATCAAGATTCCAGCAGGGCAGTTCTTATTCTCCTTGTAGTTTCAGGCAGCAGATCTGAGAGACTATGCAGCTCTAATATATTTAGTCAGTGTTCTGGGGCAACAAGCAAGGGAGCAACTCTGTCCAGTGAGATGCTGGGTGCCACCCAAAAGCATGACAATTCCTTCAAAGTGTGGCATCTTCATGTCCCACAAAGCACTGCACTTCCAAAATCCAACATGGATGATTTCACTCCAGAGGAGTAACATCTGGCTAAACTAACCCACAGTGTGGCTTATTTTCCTTAGCCCCCCTGACCTCAGCAAATTCCTGAGCTAATCCTGCTATCTGGCTGAGGCACAGGATGTGGGGGTAGGTACGACTGGAATTCATTACTGATCAGCTCTCTCTTTGAGCTCAGTTTGATTTACGCAGCCCCCTCTTTATGACCTATCCTCCTCAGCTTCAGAGCTCTCTCCATCAGATAACCTCTGCTCCGGCCAGGCCAATTATCACCTAATCAAAGCAATGTTGCTAAGCTGGTTAAGGCTGACCAATCAGCAGAAACCACGAGAAGGCTGCAGTTTGGCTTACAGAAGAGAAAGGTTTTATAACTTATTTTCTGTACTAGTTATGATAACTTCAACAGTGGCAAGTTGTTGACTTTATCAATACCAATCGTTTAAGTCCTTGAATTATATTTTCTAGCAATAGTTATACCTAAATAAAATATTGTAATGTTAGCCAATGGAGCTAAATATCTATGGTGGGGAAAAATGAAATGGGCAGTTTTTTCCTCAAAGGGCATCTAAACATCTTTTATAAGGTCCCTGCTTATAGTTGCGTGCCCCCTTTGACCCCTGGGACACCTGGGGAGACCCTGGGGTTGCCTAACACGTAAACATTTAATTATATGCTCGGGACTTATAGGTAGTATGAACCCCCTAGCCATATTATATACTAGGGACTTATAGGGTCTGTCAATACCAATTGTGAGAATTTACTTTTAAAGACAAGGAAGGACTGCCTTTGAAAGCACAGCAGGCATATAGCAGCGCACACATGCAAGTGTAGGAAATCTGTTGGGCATCTAAACCTCTGTGCCCTTTTATATACTAAGGACCTATCGGTAGATTCCAACCCCTGGCCTTGTTATCTACTAGGGACTTACAGGGTTTGTCTTTGCCATATGTAAGTGTACCCTAGTACATGTACCGTTTTAAACATAGCACTGTCCCGGGACCTGGTTAGCAGAGCCCAGGGTACAGTCAGAGTCAGTTACCACCACTACCATTCAGCAAAGAAATGGGGGTGAAAAGAACAAAATGATGACTTTCTAAAAGATACACATTATTTACCTTATATATGCCCCCCAAAAAATCACTTTGAAAATACCCACTAGCCTATCTAAAATCCAAGTTTAATTTATTCTGAACTCGTCTTTATAAACAGAGCCTAGTGGGGGATGAGATGGGGTCGGTGGGAGTTCCTTAACTTTTAGATTCAATTTCTTTAGGATTTAATTTCTTTGGAGGGTTTATACAACAGTCAAGGACTTTGTCAACCTGAGCTCACATTCAAATTTAGATTGTTTAAGGCGCTGTAAGTATAACCAAGAGTACAAGGCAAAAAACACTGGAATCAAGGGCATTCCATGTAGTAGATTTTTTTTTAATGCAAATATGTTAATATTTATTTTATCTTCCCCAGACATTACGAGCTGCTGGCAAAACCTACATGATCTTTTTTGTTCTGGTGATTTTTCTGGGCTCATTTTACCTGGTGAACTTGATTCTGGCTGTGGTTGCCATGGCCTACGACGAGCAGAATCAAGCTACATTAGAAGAAGCAAAACAGAAAGAGGCCGAATTTCAGCAGATGCTAGAACAATTGAAAAAACAACAAGAAGAGTCGCAGGTAATCTCCCAAGCAAAATAAAATGTGTGTGTTTTTATACTGCCTGGCTAGTAACGTATAGGGAACGCCACCATCGGAAGAACCAAAATTTGTGAATGAATGTCAATACATATAAAGTATGTATATTTTTAGGTCGTTTTAATGGGGCAATCATTTGATTTTTGTAACAATATGTCTTGAAACCAAAGCAGATGTCATCAAACAAAGCAACATTTAAGAATGCCTATTGTTGCTGATTGTTAGTGATACAGAACTGGCTAAAGAGAACTGCTTTTTATTTTCGCTGGATGACCACTTTACCTTTGCACCTTTCAACTATGGTATATTGACAGCTGAGAATGGCATTCTGGTGTGTTTCCTTTCCCATAGCTTGCTAAAGCTAAAGATTTGGCCAGAGATTGCACCTAAACATTTATATTTTGTGTTGCTTAGTGTGCACTATTCATTATCAATGTAATCACTAACAAGAAGACAGAGTGAATGGTAGACGGAGATGGGTAGGAGGAACAGATAGAGAAACAGTAAAGGTGAGAAGAGAGAATGGGGCATATTTACAAGGAAATGACGGAGTGCAGATCTGCGGCAAATTTTGCAGCACCACTCTCCACCATATCCAAAACGCAGGGATGTGCCGTATTTAAAACAATACGGCACACCCCTGTGTTTACCCTAGTGCTGACGCTAAAAATAGCTACCAAGTGCAAACGCAGACAGCCTTGCGCCATAGTGCAAGGGTGCCTGCGTTGCAGGGAGTGATTTTTTATGTGCAGGTAGGTGTCCCTTCCTGCACATAAACAATCAATAATGGCGGCTTGTTACTTCTACGTATGCTGCATTATGAGGCACTGTTAGATCTGGAGGTCTCTAGTTGGCAGAGATAAGTACCTTTGTCCAAATAGGGACCCTTGCTTCTAGTCAGGGTAAGGGGGATACACACTGTTGATAACCCCTGCTCACCCCCTTGGTAGCTTGGCACAAGCAGACAGGCTTATCCCCAAGGCAATGTGTAAAGTATTTGTACTGACACTCACAGTAATATAAGGAATCACCACAAAAGGACACCACACAAGTTATTTATAAAAATATAAATCACTTTATATAGATTAGGCATAGTTACCCTGATATAAAACACACATTCCAACAAGACAAAAAGATAGAGTCTCTTTCAATAATGGGTTTTTGGAAAAATGGTTCACTGATAATGTTTCTTAGTAGCCAAAGTTCACTTTGTAAAACCGTACTTGTCAGGATACGGGGATTAATTGAGCCCTTATGCCTGGAGCACTCTAACTCCTAGCGTGGGGAAGTCACTCTAAAAATGTATATACGGTGCTTGCTTAACAGGACCTTTAACGAGGAACTGCCCCTGTTGTAGAACGGGATATGCTCCACAAGAGGGCTTGGCTTTGGCTTAGGAAATCACTCCCCGCTTACATGCGTGAACGCGCTCCGGGCACAGGAGGCTAAATTGCTACTTTGAGGCAGCCTGCAACCACGCATCAGCACTCACAATTCCCCCATTGCCGGCATTGGTCCCAGATTGGAGCCGGTTACCTTTTTATCACAAAGGGGAACTTGACAGTCCATGCAGAGCCCTCCAGCAAAGCAGCTTGCTTTTCGTCGGCACTCTTCTGCCCCGGGCGCACTCAGATCTTCGTTCGCGGAGTGCGGGGAAGCCCTGGTTGTTAGGAGGCACTGGCGCTTCCTCGTCTCTTGGCATGGCTCTGTCTGGATGAGCCTTCTTGTTGCCGGGCAACCCGCGATGCTGGGGCCAATTCCAGCGCGGCTTTTCTGTTATGTAGGCGGGGACCGCAGGATCAATGCAGACGAAGTGCCAGCGGCGGTGATTTTTCTGGTCCCAGTACTTTGCTTCTTTTCTGTACTGGGCCGGCAGTGGAGAAATCAAAGCACATACAGCAATCTGGGGCAAAGAAGACGCCCCGTAGATACTCAGTGATGCGCTAGTCTGCACAGAGCACGAGGGGCAAGATCCTGGGGCAGATCACGCTTGAGGCAGAGCAGACCTCACAGGCCCCAGCTGTGTGCCGATGAGCACACCGAGTCAAATTCCACACAGGCAGCTTCACAAAGGCACAGGCTGTGTGACACGCACACAACAGCTGGAAGGGTGTGTTCTTGAGAACTTTTGTATCCCTGAGTTCCCAGCAGGAGGCCAGCTCTTCTCAGCCCCTTGGAGATAGGCAGGCTTCAGAGGGGAAAAGCACACAGCACAGCTCCTCTTCAAGTAAGGGGGACACAGCACACAGCTGACAGTCCCCTAGTCCTCTTCCTCAGCAATTACAGCGACTGCAGGTCAGCTCCCAGACACTCAGCAATGGCAGCACTTTTCCTCAGTCTTTCTGGCTGTTCTTCTTTGGCAGGGATTCCTTCTTGATCACGAAATTTCCTAATCTTATTTTACAGGGGTCTCAGTTCTACTTTTAATCCCCAAAAGTCTTTGTTCTTTCTATGTGAGGGATCCTGGAACCAGTCCAAACCAGTTCTGGGTGCACTCTGCCAGGGCACATCTTCTTCCTTTGTGAGTGTGGGCCAGGGCCATCAGACGCACCGCAGGAGGCGGAGCCAGCATTGTGGCAGGCAGGCATAGCCCTATTCAGACCCAGGTGCTACTCCTCCCCACCACTCTACATGAAGATGGGGCTATTCAGCCTAGTGCTGACTCACCCAGTCTCCTAGAGCCACCCCCAGCCCCTGTCACTCACAAACCAGACAGTCAATCCACAAACAGGCAGATGCACACAGAAAGGCTGAACAAGAAAATAGCCACTTTCTAAAAGTGCTATTTCCAAACTTAAAATTTAAAAACCATCTTCACTAAAAGATGTGTTATTAAATTATGAGTTCAGGGATACCAGATTCCATATGTCTATCTTGTCGTTATTGGAAGATATGCAGGTAAACATGTTACACAGCATTCCCCATGTTATCCTATGGGCAAGATAGCCTTTCAATAGTGAAAAACGAAATTGGCAGTATTTCACTATCAGGACATGTTACCCACACTAGTACATGTCCTACTTTTCACATACACTGGACCCTGCCAGGGGGGTACCTGGGACCTACCATAGGGGTGTCCAATGTGTAAGAAAAGGGAAGGGTCGGGCCAGGCAAGTGTGAACACTGGCCAGGACAACATGGCAGTCCACAGACTGCGCACAGGCACTGCAGTGGCAGGCCTGAGACACCATTTTAGGGCTACTCATGTGGGTGGCACAATCAGTGCTGCAGGCCCACTAGTAGCATTTGAATCACCTGCCCTGGCACACTCAGTGCACTTTATTATGGACCTACTGGTAAAACAAATATGCCAATCATGGATAACCAATCACAGTAATAATTTAACCAGGGAGAACTTGCACTTTGTCACTGATCAGTAGTGGCAAAGTGCCCAAAGCATCTAAACCAGCAAAACAAAATCCATCACAGTGTCAAACAAGCATTGGCATAGCCAATAGGTCTCGCTTTTGGGACCTTTTAAGTATTTAGTTATGCAGCACAATATCCTTGGTGCAACAACATCAACTGTTGCATGGCTAAACACTTATGAGGTCCCAAAGGCGAGAACTATTGGCTATGCCAATGCTTGTTTCTCTTGATACAATGCTCAGTTTTGGCAAAAACAATGTACAACACTGCCCGTAGAGCCTACTACGTTAATTTCAACAGGGCGAAATGGACAACGGAATTTCAAAGGTTTCATATGTTAAAGTTCCTTCCATACATTTAAATGACAGAATCATGGGTACTGTATAATCAAAGGCACCTTTTTATAGGTGCAACCGCTTCCAGTCACAAGGGGATCTGTTTTGGGCATGTAATTAAGTGATGCAACGCAGCAGGGTGTAACAAAAGTGCACGCTCTACAGGGATGCATCAACAAGCACATTTTAGGGTGCGTGACAATGCACTTGTTTCACACACTTCATTACCGAAACATCATATTCGATCTAAAAGTCGAGGTTGGACGTGTACAGGGAAGGAGGTTATCTCCCTGCGTAAATCAGTCAATCTGGCCAAGTGATGGTTTCGGTGAAGTGCTATAACACGCACAGCTGGGATGTTGTTGACGTCAACGCGGCGGTGAAAATACACTTGGCATGATGGGCCATGCAGTCCCTGCAACTCGAGCTGCTGGTGCGTCTAGCGCGTTTAAAAGAAAGGAAGAACTTCATGTCCCAGGGTTCAGTGGAACGGTGTTTGAATTCCATGACCCCGTGAACAGAAAAAAAGTTGGGTGAGTCCTGGCCTTTGGGGCTGATGTGCTTGTGGCTAGAGTAGATTGTGTCACATGGCACTTTCTAATACATCGTACACTATAAACTCAGGATACACCAAGCAATTTGGAGCACATTTTCTTGATATTTTAACCTGAAGCGTAACCGCCTCGGATTCAGGCAACAGCATGCTAAGGCTCTTGAGTTCACGAACTTTCGGTTTAAAAGCTATGCATTAAAAAATATTTGTTGTGCACAAATTGTATTTTCCATTTGGGTAACTGAACGAGATGGGGATGAGCCAGGGGGAGATCACTCCAGAGCGAGTTTTTAGAATGGTGATTCTATTTTTTGACAAACCTGTTGCTGTTTCGAATCGTTTTTATATTTTTTCCTTTCTAAACTATCAGTTACTCTTGTGCAAGCACGCGGCTAATACAATGCCCATCATTCTGTCCAACAATTCTCATTTAGGGATTTTGGAATGTTGTTTGTGAGAATTACACAGAGCTGGACCTTATTGTGTTCAACAATGCTCCTTTCCACACAATCTGTGCCCCTGCCAGGCTGGAGTTCTCACTGATAACAACACAAGCAGAGGAGCCCCAAGGAAGCTGAAGAAAAGGGAGGGGGTAGTGCAATCTGAGATGAAGCGGGGAGAAAAGGGAGGGGGAAGTGCAGTCAGAGGAGCCTCAAGGAAGCTAACTAGAAGGGAGAGGGTAGTGCAAAAAGAGCGGGGAGAGAAGGGAGGGGGTAATACAAACAAAGGAGCCTCAACCTATAAAGCTAATGAGAGGGGAGGGGGGAGTGCGAGCTGAGGAGCCATTAGATTCCAGCTGTGCATGTGATCGTGCACTCAAGCTTTAGGCCAGCAAAACAGTGTGGGTAGCACTTTGAAAATCCCACATACAAAATGTCTCTCCGAGCCAGCGCATGCACTGGGCTCAGCGAGACCTAAAAATGTAGGAGGTAGAGGCAAAACGTCAGGGGAAACCACGCCAAGGATGCCAGGTCTAACAGGCACACATAGAAGTAGCAAACCACAAATACTTAATTAATGTTTATGTGCAGGAAGGGACACTTTCCTGCACATAAACAATCTTTAATGGGGGTTTTGTTCTTACTATGTGTGCTGCAGAATGCAGCAAACATAGAAAAAGTAAACACGAAGAGAAATAAATGTATTTCTCCTCATTGCGCCATTCTAACGCCTGCTATTGCATGGTGCTAGTTTTCAGTGCTGCCTCCTTGTAAATCTGGGGCAGCGTAAAAAAGCAATGGGTGTTGCTGTGGAACGCCCACAGCAACACCTATTGCACACCCCATTCACGCAGATACCTGCATGAAAGGGTACCATATTTACTTGGGGCCAGATGCATGAAGCATTATTCTCCTCGCAAACGGGCCAATTCGCAGAATCCGACCGTTTGCGATCGCAAAAAATGCTTTGGCGATGCAGCAAACCCTATTTAGCGATTCGGTAACCTGTAACCTGAGCTCAGCAGTCCACCATCCCTGTGATTTTTCCGATTCCTAGGGGTCGCAAATTGTGACCTACCTCATTAATATTCATGAGGTAGGTCATTTGCGACCCCTTAGGAATCGCAGAAAGTGTACTGCACACTTTCATGCATGCCGTTTTGCAATTCCCTGCTTGTTAATCGCAAAGATTCGCAATTAGGGAATCGCAAAACATTTTTGGGATGCATATGGCCCAAAGTGCCCTTAGACCACGAACAGTGGCTTAGTGACACTTTGTAAATATGGTGCAGGGCATTGCGCCACCGGAACCTCAAAAAAAGTGACGTTCTGGTGGCGCAATCCCCTTGTAAATATGCCACAAAGTGCATAAGAGAGTGGTAGGGGAAAGATATTGAGACAAAGTAAGATAAAGCAATGGAGGAGCAGCGGAAAGCTAAAAGAGATATACAAAGATAACCTTGTACTGTTGTTATATATTGCCACTATAGTCAATAGTCGCTATGTAAGAAAGCATGAGATATCATGTTTTTTAAATGTCACCAGGAATTGGATCAAAAGTATCCTAGTGCGTATTTCAGAACAAAAATGGCTTCAGTTAATTACAATCCTTTGTTCAATGGACCTGCATGATTCCTGTTAACTACATAATGTATTTTAAACACATAATTGCATTACCTTGATTACAGGTTACCATTAATGATTGTGCAACAGCAGTAGCCAAAATGTTAGTCTCTTAATTTGATGACAAATGCAGCACAGGTTGGATTGGCAAATTGGAAAATCGTGAAGTTGCCATTATCACTTGGACATTTGTACTTCATGAACTGTATTTGTCAGTGGGTGTATTGAGAAAAACTTTGCTTAATTGCCTCCAGATGAAAAGCTAGAGTCCTGCCAAGCCGTAACAGCCTTCCAGCTCGGTCCAGAAGCAATTAGCAAAATTGAAAAGGAGGGTAGAGCGCAGCAAATTGTAAAATCCACCCACACAATAAGATAAATATGAAAGTGTAAGCAGATTGCAAACAAAAACAGTAGATGCATGTTGCGCGTAAAGCATGTTAAGAGATATCTGAATTATGACTAGATTCTGACTACTTATAGACGTAAATGATAGGAAATAACACACACAGTAATTTTGCAGGAATATGAAGTATAAACAGTTTGCTGGCATTCCCACCCTACATATACGTGTGAAAGTCTATAATCTTTACTGTTTGTTGCAATTGTGTTAATAACATTCTACGTTCATTAAGGCCATCAACAGTACACAGGCTACCGTTAGGGACCTCTCTATGCTTGTTGCAGCATTAGATATTTCGTACATCATGAACACAATGCAAAATTTGGGACACGGAATACATAGATACGGAGATAATAAAAACCTGCAACTTGACTTTAAAACGCACCCAAACCTATTCATGTATTGAAAGTAAATATATCTAAATATGCGGGAAGGCTTTTCTTTACAGTTCTTTTATCATTGATCTCTACCAAGATGGAACCCACCTCGAGCCACACAAAGTTGTTGGTTGGCTGTGTGGCCTGAGCTTGTGTCTTTGTGGGATTCTCACCTATACCTCTGCTCACTTTGCATACCAGTTCAGCGTGGCTCTTTCACTATCCTTGAGTACCTCAATCTGGATATTGTCACATTGCGTTTCCCATCTTGGAGGTCATATTTATGCCTACTGGATGGCTTTTTAAGGTGGTGTAGCTAGATGACTTATCAGATCACAACAGCACCACAGATTGGGCAAATAGTCAGTTCTTTCACTAACTAGCATCTCTCAGTGCTTCCATGAACCAGTTCAACTGTATTTCACATTTATATATCTATGGCATACTACATGATGCTTTCCTGACTGAGCTTGCCTTTCTCCTTCCTTTACGGACAATCTGGCCGAAAGTCATCACGGTAGTGGAAACATGGTCAGTTTATGTCTGTGTTTGGTTAGACTGAACAAAAGGACACTTGGTAGAAAATCAGATCAATGCAGTTCATCTTATGGAGCTTTTCTGGTAAACTTTCTTTCCTGCAACTCCAATTCAGTCATCACCAAAAATTCTCTTTGCAACTAAATGTTAAAGGGAGGTGGTAGGGTAGGACTGGGGGGGGAGGGGGGGGTGCAGTTGCAAGTGTGCTTTCCCCGTCCCTAAATCAACTGGACCTCAAACATTCCATCCTCCTTAGATGTTGCCCATATCCTGCTGCAGTAGCCTCTAAGTGTGTGGCAGCTCTAAAACAATCCATAAAAAAGCCCTTGTTCTCCTGTATTTGGATTTAAAACCACCAGTATCTTGCCAATAGACATGTCATCATTGGCTTCTCACACAGGCCCAGCAGCTTGGTGTGTTGGACTTATACCACCTTTGCAATATCAAAGAAACTCCTGTATTTGAAAAAGTTACTTGGTATATGCTGACCAGTTTGGGCTGTACAGTGAAAGAATACCACTGTTAAGCCTTTGTGTTTGATATTGACTCATAAGATTTTAAGTAGTTATGAAATGGCTACATGTAATTCTTCGGTGCACAAAAGAGGTAGCATCACTGTCCAATCTAAGGTGAAAGCACGCTCAGTGAGGGACAATTGAGTCCATAGCGGATGTTCTACAATTTCAGTCCCCTACTGTCCCAAAGCATATTTTACAAAGCAAATTTAAACGTTTCACTTTTCAGGAGTTTCCTCAAGTACATGTGATTAGGTTCTGATCTCTGACAGGTGCTGATGGTGTTTCATAGTCTGGGTGTTTGAGTTTGAAAACCCATTGCTGGATTAAGTTAGTAGGGCTTTAGGATGGCTCTGAGTATCCTGAATTTGACCCTAATATCTATAGCTAGCCAGTCAACAGCTTTCATAGTATGATTGATGTGGTCCCAATTATATAGGTTAAAGCAAATGCAGCTTCTTGCTTTTGTAATCTATGAAGCCTGTCCATGATTATTTTGGGTAGGCTGGTGTAAATAATGGTAATAGTCCTGATGGTGCGAGGCAAGAGATTTGGGAAGTTTCCTCTATCGTCTTTTTGGAGAAGAGTAATTTACAGATTATGGAACTGTGAAGATTGAGCCTGTTCAACACTTCTATAATATATGGAGCAAACATTAATTCACAGTCAAAAATGTTTACCAAATGTCTGTCTTGAAGAGTAGTGGAGGGCCTCAAAACCTGGAAACCAGCCAATGGGTAGGTAGTGAGATTGGCTAATTTTCTCTCATTATAGTGGCTGCGTTGCTGGCGCCCTTCATGTTCGGCTAACTGTACATTCAGCATAGGTCATTGTTGAAGTGCAAAATGATAATGTTTGTTTTGTTTGGGGAAGTGAATTTTAGTGTCATTTGCATACTTTTGAAAATGTCCATGATACTGGTTGAAAAGCTCCAGTAAGGGTGATGGGGGACACTGCAGTTGACTGGGTGAGTGGAGGATTCTTGCTATGTTATATGTTGTTATAACTAATTTGTATAGCGCACATACACCAGGGTGGTTTCTTGGCGCTGCTTGGGAAGGTGACAGATGGAAATTGATTCTCGTGATTACTCAAATGTCTGTCTGAAGAGCCATGTTTTTTGTCGTTTGCGGAAGGTCATGAGGTCTGTGCAAGATCTGATCTCTAGGGGCATGGAATTCCAGTATCTTGGGCCCAATATGGAGAACCTGGATCCTCTGAATAATTTCTGTCTGAAGGAAGGTATTGTAAACAGGTGTAGGTGGGCGGGTTGGATTATATCTATTGATCATACTGTTAATGAATTTGGGGTTTCTGCTATTCAGGGATTTCAAGATGATACATCCCATCTTGAAGGTGCATCTCTGTGATATGGGGAGCCAGTGTAGTTTTTTCAAAAGGGGAGATACATGTTGGCGATTGTTTTCCTACAGAATCAATCTGGCCGCCTGGTTCTGTATCAGTTGGAGACGGTGGGTAAGGTATGCCGGAATGCCGTAGTATAGGGAGTTGGCAAAGTCAATATGTGAGATCACCATGGTGAGGACTGCCTGTGGTTTTGCTTCCTGAGTAAGGAGCCTGCTGATTTTCTTTATTCTACTTAGTTGAAAGAAGCAGGTGGAAATTACAGATCCAATCTGGGATTTCATGGTGAGGTCACTATTGACCACAACTCCCAGGGTTTTGGCGTGATTGGATGGGGTCGGGGGTTGTCCCAGTTCTTTGGGCCAGAACTGGGAGCTCCAGGGGTTAAGTGAACCTCCCGTAAGTATCAATTCTGTTTTATCCGGGTTCAATTTTAGTTGGTTACTGTTCATCCAGTCACGGATGAACAGCATTGTCGACTGGCATTCGTGAGGGGAGGCCAGGGAGTTATTGATGGTGAATACTAATTGGAAATCATCCACATAGTTAAAAGTTTGAATATTCCTTTCTTTTAATGCGTGGATCAGGGGGAGAAGGTAAAAGTTAAATAAGTGAGGTGAAAGTGAAGATCCCCGAGGGACTCCACAGGTAGTTTTGATCATGGGGGTCGTGAAACCGCCAAACTGGACTGACTGAGATCGGTTTGTAAGGAATGATCTAGTCCATTCAAGGGCTGATCCCTCAATGCCCGCATCTCTTACACGGTCGATCAGGATGTTATGGTCGACCGTGTCAAAGGCGGCGGAGAGATCCAATAGCACGAAGGCTTGAGGGAGGCCTTTGTCTGCCTTTTCTCTCAGAGTATCCAATACTGATAGAGTCACAGATTCTGTGGAGTGAGCTGGGCAGAAACCTGCTTGGTATGCATCCAGGTATTCCGATTGCTCCAGAAAGGCGGATAGGCTTTTAGCTACATGGGCTTCGAGCATTTTAGCTAGGTAGGGGAGCAGTGAGATTGGTAGATAATTAATTAAGATTTTTGGGTCAGCTCCTGGCTTTTTTAGCAGCGGGATGATTATGGCCTCTTTAAAAGACTCCGGTGCCTGACCCTGGAGCAATGACTAATTTAAGAGGGTCACGGCTGGACTTGGGCAGGCAGTAAATGCTTCCTTTAAGATCCAAGGGGGACAGCAGTCCCTTGGAGATCCAGATTTGACTTTAGCTAATAGTTCTGTGAATGTTTCTTGGCTTATTAATGGGAATTGTTCCAGCCTTTGTAGGTTCTTAGGTTTCGTTGAACATGCCGGGCTCGGACAGCTGGGGATACTATTTTTAATGATATTAATTTTTTCAATGAAAAAATTATTTAAGGAATCCCATAGGGATTGAGATGGGATGAGTTTCACTGTTACTCTATCCGGGTTGGAAAGTTCGTTAATGATTGAGAAAATGTCTTTGGAGCAGTTTGTGGAGTTGATGATTTTGGACGAGAAGTATTTGGCCTTGGTAGCCATTATAGCCTTTAAATAAGTACCACGTACTTCTAGGTAAGTACTTTTGTCGTCAGGTGAATATTTATTTCTCCACTTCCTCTCTTATTGGCATAAGTCAAGTTTCAATTTCTTTAACTCAGGGGAAAACCATCTTTGGGCTTCCTGGAGACGAGTGTGGTGTAATTTCTTGAGGGGGGCATGTTTATTGCTGGCTGTCGTCAGCCAGTCCGAAAAGTCTTTCTCGCTTTGATCAATAGATGGCTGGCCAGTGGGAATAGTGTTGGTCAGCGACTCTAGAAATGGCTCTTTATTGATAGTATTCCAGCTCCTGCGTGATCCAGGATCGTGATGTCTTGTTTTAGAGTGGATAGGGATGTTTATAGTAAATTTAATAAAATGGTGGTCGGACCATATGCACGGAGTGACTTCTAGATTAGTAACAGACAGATTGCTGGACCATACCTGATCTAATATGTGCCCTTTGATGTGTGTCAAGGTGGAGATAAGCGGACTTAGGTTAAGCCCTGCGAGTAGGTCTGTTAATTCGATTGAATGAGTTTCCCCTGCTGGGTCGTTGGCCCAGTAGTTGAAGTCACCGACCATCAGTATTTTAGCATGATTAGTTACAAGTTGTGACATTTGTTCGCTCAGGGATTTTGGAAACTGTGGCATGTTCTGTGGTGGTCTGTAGAGTAGTACGCAGACCAGGGGAGTGAGGTCAGATTCAAATTTAAGTACTAGGTTGTCTGTTTGAGGTATGTTTAGGGGGGTGAGTGCCGTAAATGTAAGGTTTTGATGCACTATGGCTGCTACTCCCCCTCCCTTTTTCCCCTGTGGGCAGTTTGCTTGAATGATATAAAACTCGTCAGGTAGTGCTGCTATAATGTCGGGGGCGGAGTCCTGTGTTAGCCAGGTCTCAGTTAATAATAGAATGTCTGGTTTCACTGACATCACCAGGTTAAGTATATCAAGTTGGTGTTTGGGCAGGGAGCGGGTGTTTAAATAAATGATTGAGAGAGCCTTTTCCTCATTAATAGCCAGGGGGTCAGTATGTTCCAGATTGACCGAGTGATGGTTAAGTTCTGGGAAGGAAGATCAAAGATTCCAGATCCCATTTCTGCTTAATCTGGCGTGTGTGAGGTTGTTGACTACTAGCTCATGGGAGTGAAGTTTTTTTAACTCAGCCGCGGAGTAAGTTGTGATTTGGGCATAATGACTTGCGCCTTGCCCCTGCCGGCCGCGGACGGGTGCAGATGGGCTTGCCTTTGGCGCGCCCACTGTGCGCGTCAGCTGCGCTCCTGCGCTGCGCTCCTGCGCTGCTACCGGCATTATTAGCCGTAGTCAGCTTTGGCTCCTCCCCCCTCTTCCCTGATTGGCGCTCTGCGGTGGCGTGTCTACCAGGAAGTGAGTCGGGCCAACAATGTGGAAGTTTGAGTGTGGCAATTCAATTTAATTGTGTCAGTTTTTAAAAGAACAGAAGTTCAAATGGTGCTCAAAACAAACAATATTTCAATTTTAAAAAGCAAGCAACAGCGTGCGCGGCAATTTTCAAGCAGCGGCACCTTTTTCCAAGTGATCGAAAAGAACGGCTTGTTGCATTCATCGCAGACTGGCTTTAGGGCGCAACAGGGTACTGAGACCGCGCTCCTGTCGGTGGTGGAGGAATCCAGGAAGATCTTAGATAACGGAGGCTGTGCCGCAATTATCCTATTAGACCTTAGCGCAGCCTTCGACACGGTGAACCCCTCACTCCTGATTAACCGTCTCCAAGACATTGGGGTTAGGGGTGCTGTATTGAAATGGCTCTGTTCTTTTTTAGAAGGCAGAGTCTTCTCCGTTTTTGCGGATGACTGCATCTCTGACCCAGTACTGCTTCCTTGTGTTGTCTCTCAGGGCTCAGCATTAAGCCCCACCCTGTTCAACGTCTACCTGAGTTCATTGGCAAGTATTGTTACCCCATTTGGGGTGCAAATTGTCACCTATGCGGATGACACTCAGCTAGTCGTCTCTTTGAACAATGATGACAACTCAGGAGGGGCTCTCACGGCATGTCTGGAGAGAGTGGCTTGCTGGATGGAGGCCTCCTACTTGAAGCTTAATGGAGCAAAAACTGAGGTTATGCTTCTCGGTAAAGCAACGTCTATGACCATTGATTCCTGGTGGCCGGTCAGCCATGGACCCCCACCCACCTCAAAAAAATCTATAAAAAGTCTAGGAATCGTGTTAGACACCAACCTTGACTTTAAGGAACAGGCGCGAAAAATTGCAGGTACCTGTTACGGTCTTCTTCGGATGATTAGGAGGATTCTTCCCTGCTCCCTTTTTTGGCTAGAAGACTGCTGGTACAGGCGCTTATCCTGTCTAGGTTGGACTACGCAAATGCCATATATCTTGGAGCCCCGATGTCTACCACTAAAGTTTTGCAGACTGTACAAAACTGCGCAGCTCGACTCCTGCTGAATATTCCGAAATGCTTATCAGCCAGATTGGCATTATCCTCACTACATTGGCTCCCCATTCAGGAGAGGATCCAATTTAAATCGATGTGTATTATACAAAAATCTCTGACTGGGAAAGGATCCATGCTGATTCAGGCTATGATGCACCTTTATCAACCACAAAGAACTTTAAGATCTGAGGGTAAATACTTGTTAACAGTTCCTAAAGTTAAACGCACCAGATGTGGAGGCCACATGTGCTCCTACTGTGGTGCGAAACTCTGGAATATGGCCCCCTTGCATATCCGGTCCCAAACTAACCACGGCCACTTCCGTAAACAGCTTAAAACTTTACTTTTCCCATGAACTATTACGAGTGAATAGAGTGTCGGTTAGCGCGGGGATGCCTTTGGGTAACCAGGCGCTTTATAAATGCTTCTTCATTCATTCATTCATCACTCCAGCGCTGCTACCGGCTTTAGTAGCCGTAGTCAGCCTTGGCTCCTCCCCCCTCTTCCCTGATTGGTGCTGTGCGGTGGCGTGTCTACCAGGAAGTGAGTCGGGCCAACAATGTGGAAGTTTGAGCGTGGCGATTCAATTCAATGGTGACAGTTTTTAAAAGAACAGAAGTTCAAATGGTGCTCAAAACAAACAATCTTTAAATTTTATAAAGCAAGCAACAGCGTGCGTGGCAATTTTCAGGCAGCGGCATTCTTCTCGTCTTATCTTGACTTTTTGACTACAGTTGGCTAGAGAGGCTTCGACTAAGGGTAAGACAAAGTCCACTAATCCAGCCTATTTTCATAGCCTGAGCTTAATGTTTGTGTGCTGAGTGGTTTTATATGCCACAGACAAGTCTGGGAATATGAGGGCTGCGGAAGATTACCTCAGCACAGAAACAGCTTTAACAATTATTTTGATGCCTCTCCCATGGTTGAATTAGACATCGAGGACGTCCTATGGTTATGCCTTCTCTTGGAGCTGTCTTATTGCCTCCTTTTCCAAGATCTTGCTGAAGAAAGGAATTTGAATATGTGCCTATAGTTAGCCAATATATTGAGATATACCTTTGTTTTCCTAACCAGACAGAATCTGTTGTCCACATTCCCCTAGCAGAGTAGGATAATTTGGTCTGTCTGGATTCTTAAAAACATTTGATCATTATCCTTAAAACAGTTTATCATTTGGGCCTCTCTTGCAATGTAGGCATCCTTCTTCCATCCATCCATCCATCCATCCATCCATCCATCCATCCATCCATCCATCCATCCATCCATACATACATCCATCCATCTATCCATCCATCCATCTACCTAACCATTGCTTTATATACATATATAAATACATACATATATATATATATATTTTAGTCTGGTCCCTCCGTCCAACTTCTCAACAGAATGCACAGTACTCGAGAAGCTTGAAATTTGTATTTTATTGCGCAGTGCAGAGAAATACAAAGTTGGATGGAAGGTGTATACGAAATAAAGGCAATAAGGCAGTAGCACCATCAGCCTTGCATCATTGATGCTCGGGTAAACCACGGCAGTCATCGCAAAACCAAGAAAATATATATATATATTATTTTTTTTTTTACTCCCAATCCAGTCACCTCACGAAGAACCGGACACCAGCACACCAAGGCTTTCATTGCAAGTCGCACATAGCACATTTCGGCCTGTGACGGCTTTGCTCACATTAGAGGGCCTGCCATCTTAGTTATGATATTTACGTACTAAGCGTGCCACACAGCACTAAAGACATAGTGAAAATACTTTGCCTATATATTGCCCGTTCTACATTTGTGTTGTTACATGTTAAGAAAGCTTTCAATTATGAATTATTAAATTCGATGAAGTGCAGAAATAGCTAGATGGAAATTTACATTTGAATCACACAACATAAAAATAAGGTGCAAGAGTGCCCATTCGTTCTCTGCAAAGCAGAAAAATAACAAGTTTGACATGTTGATGTTATTCCAACATACTGTAGGCATTCACACAACTTGTAGGTAAAGTCCATTACTGCCAAGTAACTTGTAATCTAGCCCAAGAGGGCACTTGTATTGTGGCATAAAGCTGAAATATGTTGTGTGCATCGGGCTTGCTGAAAGCCGCTCTACATAGATACATGTGGCCATGTGAAAGCTTATTCGCATGACATAATACTGATAAACTCAAAACTTCAGCATACTGAGCACATGAAGCCCTAGTGGGCATAAAGGAAGGTTTACATGATAATTAAATCATTACATGTCCCATCATTGCTCTCTGCCCCACATGGCAGGCATCTGACGTTTCAGTGGCACATCAGCCAGAACCCTTGTGGTGATCTACCAGAAGCATGGGTGCTTTCTAGTGGGGCAGAGGTCGGAAATTTACATATATATAGAAACAAAGGTTAAAGTGATGTTATAGTTAGATAAAAATGTCTGTTTAAACTGAACATTTTACTCTAAATAAAGTACACTGAAATTCACCAGTTATAGTTAATTCAAGGAGCTGTAACTTGTGCCCCGTCATGCACAGTGTTGTAATCAATTTTGTGATTTAGGTTGTCATCAGTGATGTCATCAGTGTTTTCATAGAATTTGTCATGGGTGTTGTTATATATGAGGTCGTAGCAGTGCATGGCGAGGGTATGAGTTATAGTTTCTCGAGTTATCTCCTTCATGCCCACTTGAGCAACATTTTAATGGTTAATTTAAAGAACACAGCTGAACAGATTTACACCAAATAACATAAAGCATCCTTTTTTGAGTAAAGCTCTAAATGTTTGCTAAATTTGTTATAATTACCTTTAGCAGTTTCTTTCTATGGGGATTAAAATGGGAAATTTCAATTTTGTCCCCGCCCTCCCCACCTGCTTATTCTGAGCCCTGACTGATGGATCAGCATGTAACTTTCCATAAAGGAGCAAAAATGGCTGAACTTTTTTCAAAAGTTTTGTCAAGATTCATCAGTTGACACCAAAGTCACTAAACATCAAAAAATGTATTTAATATGGAAATTCTGTTTTAGCTATCACTGTACTGGCCCTAGCACTGCCAGTGTAACATAAAGACTGGGACTGTAATATTATATTTATGACCATTGTAGAGTATGCTGGGGAGGGGCTGTGACTCACGAGAGGCATAATGCACTTACCCTCTCTGAGCAATGGTAATAAATAGCTTATTATGCTCTACGTATATGGTTTATGCCATGGCATTTGTTCATTTTTTTAACAAAAGATATACAAAACAAGAATGCAGGTGGATAGATTTGTTCGATAATATAACCCCCATTAGAGGCCTCATGATTATAGGGAGAGTTGTTTGTGTGTTTAAAGTAATTGCAACATGCAACATGCAACATGCAACCTCTGCAACCTCTGCAGTAGTAAATAGAATACACAGAAGTGCAGTGTGTAACGTACTCTCTATTTTTGACATTGTTGAGTGTAAGGACGGGTGATGACTCCAGGGAGGCCCCTCTATCAGCATTACTAATACATTGCATATTGCACTCTTTGCTTCTGCGTATAAGGTTTAGGCATGTCTAGGCATGTCATTTTTTATGTAAATTTGATAAAACCTGGATTTAAGGGATTACATGTGTGCTGTTAAGTAAACTTACGCTGAAGAGCCCTTGTAATTATTGGGAGAGTTGTTTCCATGTGTAAACTAATTGTAATAGGCGGCCTGTAAGTCCATTTTGGGCCAACATCTAATGTTAGCAAGCCGTGATTCAGGGTCTGCAAACCCACAAATAGTGGTCTGGCCTTCCAAGAAGCTCTTTGAAAAAAGTACCTTAGTAGTTCTCAGTAGAAAATATGTAATTTCTTCATCGCATGAGCTTCATTTTACTCCCCTTTAAGTATGTTAAAGAAGTTGTTCCATTCTTTTGGCTTTGCATCATGAGCCTCCCGCATTTTGATTTTATTTGGGGTGTTACTATTACATGTATATTTGGGGGAAAGATGTAAGCAATATCTACCAAGTACCTTTGAAAGTAAGAACTAAGGTGCAATGACCTCTCCTGCCAACATACTTTGGAGTTGCACAGCAGGTGTCTGGGCTGTAAAGGTGGTGCATCTGATATGCTGCCTAGCTTTTCAATAAAGGTGAGTGGTGGTGTACGAGTATTGATTTGAGTATAGAAAATTTAAAGCAGCGACCAGTCCTACTGCTTCAGGAACCAATTGAGTTGATAATATGGAAGACCCTTGGATTATGGGCAATGGAATCATCATAAAGGGAACATTATGTTTTTATGATAAAAATTAATTCACTAATAAGCAAACGTTTACAAGCGTGTGCACTTGGCTAAATAATATAACGATGCCATGGTACCTTTGTCCATTTAATGTCAAGTTCCCTTTTGCTGTCTTTTCACAAATCCTTTCGTGTTCTGATTTTTATAATTTTTTTCAACACTAAAACGAAGTATTATTTTAACTGGAAACATCAGTTTAACTTGCAGTTGCATCGTGTGTCTTTATTTGTCAGAGGAAACCTCATTGATGCATGTGCTGAGTTTCTGCCCTTCTCACTCACATTTCAGGTATCTTGCAATTGTTCTGCACACACTGGCTTTTTAACTGAAATCAAGTGTCTTCCTTAGCTGAGCTCTTTTTATAGTCTGGCTTGAAAGCGTAGCTGTCGCCAGACAATTATGTGAGTATCACGAGAGAGGGGCTTTGGCTCAACCCACGTTCGGAGCCAGAAGTACATAATTTGATTGAGTGGATGTTGTGTGCTTCCACAAAAAAGTGCTTGTCCTCCACATAGTTGCGATCGTTTTGTTGATTTATTCAGCTGCCTTTGCTTGAACTTTCAGTGGCACACATGATATTATAATGCTGTTGAAAGTGTCTTAGATGACTGTATAATTTATGGTGTTTTCCCTGGCAGCAGCACAGATGGAAGGAAGGCAGTCATTATTCTACATGAATGTTTAGGTCTGGCTTCATAGTGCAATTGTCACCTGTAGGACTTGGCCTTTATGGCTAA
Organism: Triturus cristatus; assembly: GCF_964204655.1. Taxonomy (NCBI): domain Eukaryota; kingdom Metazoa; phylum Chordata; class Amphibia; order Caudata; family Salamandridae; genus Triturus; species Triturus cristatus. Next base: position 888,620,808 of record NC_140583.1, read on the forward strand.
AGTTCCCTCAAACGTTTTGCTTTTCCCCTAGACCATTTTCCTGACCTAGACTTGTTATTAGATGCTTTGGGTACTTTGCCACCGCTGATCAGTGTCAAAGTACAAGTGTTCCCTATGTAAAGTGTAATGGTAATTAGTTGGCCATGATTGGTATGTTTGCCTTACTTGTAAAAGTCCCTAGTGATGTGCACTGTGTGTGCAAGGGCTAGTAATGCAAGGGCGCACAGAGAAGGGAACTCAGGCCTTCAGTGTAGGACCTGCGCGCAGTGTGCTAAGTTAGCATGTTGTTGTGACGAGTGTAACCACTTGTCAGGCCATACTTTCCATTTTTCATACACACTTGGCACCCCTGTGGTAGGTCCCAGGTAACCCCTGGGCAGGGTGCAGTGTAAGTAAAATGCAGGACATATACTGAAGGTGTGTTATGTCCTAACAGTGAAAAACACTCCATTTCGGTTTTCACTGGTGAAAGGCCATTCTGCCCATAGGACAGAATGGGGGAGACTGGGTGTTGTGTTTGTTAGCCTAGTTTCTTATAAGTTTAAAATGGAGAGGTGACGTTTGGTATGTATGAACTCACAGTGTCATAACACATCTTTCTATAAAAGTGGTTTTGTCACTATGTGTTCTGAAGGCACTCTTTTAGAAAGTGGCTGAGGTTTGTTCTTTAAGCATTTCTGTGTGTCTCTGCTGAATGTAAATTGACTGTCTGGATCTGAGTGGTGCGAGGAGCTGGGAGAGGTCTTGACCCAGGGAGGGGTTGAGATGGCACCATGCTGCCCTGCATCTGGATAGTTGGGGGAGAAGAAGCCTGGGAGTTGAAAAGGCCTGGGCTGGTGCTATAAACCAATTGACCCATCTCCTGCTGAGTGATTAAGGATCCAGACCCCCCAGTATCAAAGGGAGAAAGGTGACACTGGGAGGGAGACACCCAGAACTGATTTAGGCAGGGGTCAGGGGCCCCTGAGCACATACGAACTTCAAAGACATTTAGGGGTATAACAATGAGAGCTGAGGCCCCTGAACGTTGGAATGAAACCGAAATGGATTGAGACTGAAAAGAGAAGTGAGACTCAGACGTGCGTGGTGCGTGTCGTGGTGCACAGGAGGCGCTAGGAAGAGCACCTGGTCAACGTGTGCACCGAAGCTGGAGTGAGACTCGGACGCGCTTGGTGCGTGTCGTGGTTCACCGCAGGCGTTAGTGAAGAGTGCCTGGTCAGCGTGTGCACCGAAGCTGGAGTGAGACTCGGATGCCCTTGGTGTGTGTCATGGTGGACCGCAGGCGCTGGTGAGGGGCATCTGGTTGGCATGTGCATCGAAGCTGAAGTGAGTCTCGGACGCGCAGGGTGCGTGTCGTGGTGCACAGGAGACATTGGTGAGGCGCGCCTGACCAATGTGTGCATCGGAAGTGGAGTGAGCCTCAGACGCGCAGGGTGCGAGTCGGGGTGCATCAAAGGCGTTTGAGAGGAGCACCTGGTGATCGAGTGCACTGGAGAGAAGTGACGCTCGGACACGGTGAGCGTGTCGAGGTGCGGCCGAAGGCGTTGGTGAAGAGCGCCTGTATACCGTGGCACTGGAGTTGGAGTAAGTGTCAGTGAAGCAGCGTGCGTACTTTGGTGCAACATGGGACTGTGGAGGTGATCGGCTGATCATTGTGTGCACTGGAAGAAAGTGAGTCTCTGCAGCGTGGTGAGCGTGTCTTGGTGCCAACTGAGACCGCAAGGAGGAGTGTCTGGTGAGCGTGCACTCAGAGTCGATGTGAAGTCCCATCAGTGTTGTGTGTGTGGCTTTGTGCCAGAGGAGACCCGGAGGGTGCGGTGGTGAACGTGCACCCGGAGTAAAAGTAATCTCAGGGGCATGGGGTATGTGTGCCCTGCGGCTGCCTGAGACTTTCCTAACAGTCGCGGCCTGGACCGGCAGACCCGGAAGAGCTGAGCTGCCAGGCCGAGCCGCTGAGGCCCATTGAGAGAGTTCTGCACGGCAGGCGTAGTTCAAGGAAGGAGGAGAGGAGAGTGGGGACGTGCCCCCAGGTAACGTGGATTACTACCTGGGCGGGGTGCGGGCTCGGAGGGACACTCTCTCGGCCTCTCCATCCTTCTGACGACGTGAACCTTTTGCTTCGGCTCAGTGAGGCCCGTGCTGACGAAAGGAGTGGCAGTACAGGGGCCAGAGTAATAAGCTGTACTCTGTGTCATCGTTGAACCATGTGGAGGGCAACTGTTATCGAAGAGGCTGATTGTCGCAAAGCACATTGTCAATATTGCTGCTAACAAACTGCCAGACTGTCTTAGGATGCCTGACATTATTATTGCCTAACGAAGTACACGATTGTAGTGCTACGCATTGCATTAATTCTCCCTTGCCAAGTACATGGTTGTAGCGGCCCGCATTGCATTATTTTTTCATTGCAAAGTACATGATTGTTGTTGCGCATTGCATTATTCCTTAATTGCAAAGTACATAATTGCGCAGCCCGCATTGCATTGTTCCTTCAATGCAACCTACGTGATTGAGGTGTGACGCATTCTATTATTCCTTCATTGCGTAGTACATATAGGTAGCGGTACGCATTGCATTAATTCTCCCTTGCCAAGTACATGGTTGTAGCGGCCCGCATTGCATTATTTTTTCATTGCAAAGTACATGATTGTTGTTGCGCATTGCATTATTCCTTAATTGCAAAGTACATGATTGCAGCAGCCCGCATTGCATTGTTCCTTCAATGCAACCTACGTGATTGAGGTGTGACGCATTCTATTATTCCTTCATTGCGTAGTACATATAGGTAGCGGTACACATTGCATTATTTCTCCCATTGCAGGTACCGGGGTGTATCGTTACGAATTGTATTATATCTCCTTTGCCCAGCACAGGATTATATCATTACGCAGTGCACTTTTGTTTATCTATTGCAACGTGTGTGATTCTAGCATTGTGACCAGCATAGCATTTTGAAAGCGGTGGTTGGAATTTGAACCAGCCGGAACGAATATTACCCTTTATTCTATGTTGGCTTATTTATCGTGTGGTCTGATCGTATATATTTTTGTATAAAGTTTATACTCGTTTCTATCAAACTTGTGTGGAGTCCATTTGTGGTGTCACCAGGGGGTTGCTGTGTGTGTGGTTGCACATACTGAACATACTCGTGCCTTGGAGATAGGCCTGGCTGCTCATGCCAAGTTACTAAGGGAGTGAGCAGGGCTATCTCAAACGGTGTTCTTACTTAGCCTAACGTTGAGTGGGGAGCCCCGGGTCGCGCACTTGGTGACAGTAATGCGGGACTGGGACTCCGGCTTCCACCATCACCTCACTTTTTAATTTACACCAATATTATTCTACAGTTCTATGCTTCCATGCAAATACACATCCATTCCAATGCTATTTATTTGTAAAGCTTCATATTATCATTCCTTCAAAACCAAACCTATTGGAATTGCAAATGCTTGCCTAAATCTGAACCTTTTTTGTGTAGGAAATATTAACTCTAATTGGGGTTTGCACCGCAGCCAACCTTCCTGGTGAAAAATGTCAACATCACGTCCTGGTCTTTCGCCTACTCTTGGAGGATTTTTCCCTAGATCACAGTTGATCTTATTCAAATGAGAAATAATTCCAAACGCAACCCACACTTGATATTTTATTCTAATTATTTATTCTAATTGCATTTGGAAACACTAACTTGTTTACGGCAGATGTTGTATTCTGGAAAGCGAAGTTGATTTTCGATAAATGTACAAAAATTGATTGTCTCTCTCCTGTGGACTGACAGGCCGTAGCAGCAGCTGTAGCAGAGGCAATGGCCGAGTCAAGGGAATTCAGTGAAGAAGGCGGGCTCTCGGAGAGTTCTTCGGAAGCGTCGAAGCTGAGCTCAAAGAGTGCAAAAGAGAGGAGGAACAGGAGGAAGAAAATGAGGCAGAAAGAGCAGTTCGAGGGTGATGAAAAGGGAGACAACGAAAAATTCCACAAGTCAGAATCTGAAAGCAGCTTCAAAAGAAAAAGTTTCCGCTTCTCCATCGAAGCCAACCGACTGGCTTACGAAAAGAAATATTGCTCGCCACACCAGGTACGAAACTAGCCAACTGGCAAGTACAGTTTCTTTTCAAATATATTTTTCAAACAAAATACACGTGCAGAGAAGTCAACTTTTTAAACTGAGCTAAAATAGTTATAACAGAACGTATGCTTACATAAACCTTCACTTCAATGCTGGAGCCCTACAATGTAGTGTATTTGCAATAGCTACCCCTACTTTGCTGAGTAGTTACCGGTTTGTAGTTAGTATCTACATCAGGCATCCATACCACTCACCTACCACACGTGCTACACAGTGATTTAAGTTAGTTTTTATGTGCTCAGCTTTCAGTTCCACTGTCTCATATAAAAGCGGAGGAGACACTGCATCTGGTGGCAGAGGTATTGCCAGTTGCACCATCAGAAACCCCCTATAGGCTGCACGTCCACCTAACGGTGATGGACGACAGTGTCAAAGGCCGCTGGGAGATCTAATAATATTACTGCTCCAATGCTAAACCATTGGCCATGCACATCCAACCTCCGAGCTTCCAAGACCGGGTGAACAACATTTTCAGTACGCATACGTGGTGTGGTAAATAAAATAAATATTACCGGACTGAATTTCATGCGGAATCTTAAATTAAAGTAAATAGCTCAAAATAACAAGAGGCAGAATCCGTGGTATAAGAGGTTTTCTAATGGGCTTTATTCCATTCAAAATGGCCGACTCGAGTCGCGGCCTTCAGGTTCCGTCACCACGAGGGTTCAGGAAGTGAAGTACAATAATTCATTAACAGACATGTATTTTTATAATAAGTGCATTACAATGAAACGAATGTAGAAGGCGTAACATTTGATAAGAAAAGTGACAAAACAGTGACATAATCGAAACTAGGCGTAATAAGGAATAAAAGAAACATGATTGGTTAGAATTATCAGACATAGGTGGATCTATAAGATAATACTTGGCATAGATGCGCGCGCGGCAGCATGACGTGTAATTGACGTGCAACTAGGGGGTGAAGGGGACTTGACATTTAGCTCTACATGTGGAGACGAGAAGTCTGGGGTCAAGTCAACCTAATCCCAAATCATATCTAACATCCTATGTTTAAAGAACTATGTTATCCACAAGGAAGAACTCTCGGACAGAATCTATTCTATACTGACTGTGTGCGTGTACAAGCGTCTAAGTGTCTATATGAGATGCGAGGGGCAGAAAACTTTCCATGGCAACAGGGCTATGAATCACTTGCAGGAGGACGGAAAGGCTGAGTCCTTTGCTTGTGAGCTAAAGGAAATGTTTACCTAAATCACTGGACAGGAATGCATCGGCTGAAGAGTAAAATAGATAATTCGAAGGTGAAATACAACTTCTTGGCAGACAGGCGAAAACTGGCCGAGGCAGTCACCGTTAGCTGCACAGGGAGTAGGACAAAGTTCATGGATACAGATGCGAGCTCAAGCTGAAGCTGTCAAAGACAGAGAGCAGGGAAAGGCTTTGAGGACAGAATCGGGCCTACTTGCCTGAACTGTAAAAATGGAGTAACTTAGCCATCTAAAGTCGGTGGCCTTTCATACTTAGGAATCGAATATCCAGCCCATTGATGGCGGATCTGACAGAGAACATGTCGACGGTAGACACACATATGTTTGCGTCTTAGAAACTGGAACTGGAGGGAACATACATGTACTTGTAACATGCATATAGAACCGTTGGGGTCCAAGATAGGGGACATAACTGATCAGGAAAATCCACATTTCCACATTCCCTCCTTGTCCCCTTCTTGCCCTTCACGAGACATCAATCTTCATCATTCCATTGATTTGCTCATGGAGCATCATTTCTTCTTCCTTCCGGTATTCTGAACGGGACCTGTGATGTGGAATGCATGATGTGGCACACAGACCACAAATCGCTGGACCACATTGTAGGCATAAACAACAACTGAAGAGCATAAGAAGGCCAATACCTAGGAAGGATAGAACTCTCCATCCCCAGGCTGATATCACACTCCAAAACCACCCGGACCACGTCCAAGTGCCTGGATTCTCGTGTATCTGGCTTACAATCTTATGAAGGCGTGTTATAGCTTTATATACAGATGGCGAATTTTCTGGTATGAATATGCAGCAGCTGGATCCGATGACCCTGCAAGCTCCGCCCCTATCGGCCAGGATGACGTCAAGGACAAGACGATTCTGGAGAACAACAATTCTCATCACTGATTGTTCCTCTGTCAGATTGCCTAGGGCGGCCATAGTCTCGTTTACTACAGCTTCAAGAGTCTTGGTGAGTCTGCGTATCAGCTTACTATTTGATATTGTACCTATATAGGGAAAGATACCTTTATTGAAATCTACATACTTGTCCCATGCTGTTTCAGTATAATCGACAACTGGGAGATCTCTTTGCTCTCTATTGTGTACTAAATGAACATTTCGATAATAATCAGGGGGAGCTAGGAAAACAGGTGGCAAAAGGAATGCTATGTAACAGGTACCATCCCAATCTAGAGGCAGACGCATATATGCCGTCTGACCACATATAAAGTAAGAATGGCGAGAAGCTCTAAATGAAGATTTACCTTGATCACTATATTCTATTGTAGTAACGCATTGGCTATGGCCCATGTGTATGGAACCAACTTTTCTTACACATAATTCACCCTTAACTGGAAATACTGACATAGTGGGCAGAATTAGTTCAACTTCGGATTTGACATTCAAAATCATAAGATTAGGCGTAAAATTACCTAGTTTATACACTTCATTTTCTAAATCAGTTCCTGTTCTACTGGGGTGACCCTCCTTATTAGGGTGACAGACTTTGAATAAAACTAGATTCAGATTTCCCCATATCCAATGTTGTTGATAAACTGCTGTGTCTGGGTCTATGGAATTTAATAAACTAAACCATGCTCCACAGGAGCCATTGTGTGTGAACGGATGTGGAAAGAAAGGCAGAACTCCTTTGTTATTCTGATAGGGAGGGAGTCGGCCACACACCCAACAATTGGTGGCATTACTAGTCTGATGGGAATGATGTAACATACTAATGAATGTGTTATTACGCAGCGCAAGTCTATAGGACAACTCATGTGGCGGTAGGTCACTAAAAGAGTGTTCATCAGTTATATTGAAAACACGTTTAGAATCAGGATAATACATATGCAACAATATACTTGCAGTAACTATTAAAAAACTCAAGAAAAACAAAATTAATAAAGTCACAATACAGTGGCTACGCAGTGATTTACAATACGCCTGTCGTTTCAACATTTCTCGGGTATTTTCTCTACTCAGGTCCAAGGGATACATGTCGGAGACAATTCAACCGCTTCACCTTGGAGAGGACTTAAACAATCAAATTGCTCGACTGTTTGGGCCTAAGCTTTAATTTATAGCACTGAGAGTCATTCTTTTCAACAAAAGGAAGTTTTGAATCAGTCTGTGAGGGAGTGCAGGGCACAGTGTCTATATCTGAAGGTAGTCCATGGAATTTTTTGACGTGACTTGAATGAATCCACCCTTTACGTCCCTCGATCTTCACGGCTGTTCTTGTGGTCAACAGGACCAACTTCGGTGCTTTCCACCTGGGCTCCAATTGACTTTTCCTGTCGAAATTTCTCACAAAGACAAGATTACCCGGAACAATGTCATGGGGTTTCGCCTCAGTGTTGTCGGGAAAGGCTGCAGCTACCGAGTAGCTCCTTGAAACGGAAGGCCTCAGAGAATGGACAGGACTCGATAACTGCGGACATCGGACCCTCTGGACGTCGGGATTTCGGAAAACCTGGTGGGCCTCTGTATACCTCGGATCTTGCTCTCTCAGCTAGGCTCTGGTCGGGATACTTCGCACTTCTCACCGCCTCGTCTGGGTTGATCGCAGCCTCAGTCGCCCCCGCTTGACCGGAGGGAGCTTACAGGAAATCCTGCTGGTACGCGTTTTATGGTCCGTCCAGCTGTGGCAGGAGACCGGGCCTGCAACGCACCGCCGGCGCGTGAGATGAGAAAGTGTCCCTGTTCGGGCGCCATTATGTGGTAAATAAAATAAATATTACCGGACTGAATTTCATGCGGAATCTTAAATTAAAGTAAATAGCTCAAAATAACAAGAGGCAGAATCCGTGGTATAAGAGGTTTTCTAATGGGCTTTATTCCATTCAAAATGGCCGACTCGAGTCGCGGCCTTCAGGTTCCGTCACCACGAGGGTTCAGGAAGTGAAGTACAATAATTCATTAACAGACATGTATTTTTATAATAAGTGCATTACAATGAAACGAATGTAGAAGGCGTAACATTTGATAAGAAAAGTGACAAAACAGTGACATAATCGAAACTAGGCGTAATAAGGAATAAAAGAAACATGATTGGTTAGAATTATCAGACATAGGTGGATCTATAAGATAATACTTGGCATAGATGCGCGCGCGGCAGCATGACGTGTAATTGACGTGCAACTAGGGGGTGAAGGGGACTTGACATTTAGCTCTACATGTGGAGACGAGAAGTCTGGGGTCAAGTCAACCTAATCCCAAATCATATCTAACATCCTATGTTTAAAGAACTATGTTATCCACAAGGAAGAACTCTCGGACAGAATCTATTCTATACTGACTGTGTGCGTGTACAAGCGTCTAAGTGTCTATATGAGATGCGAGGGGCAGAAAACTTTCCATGGCAACAGGGCTATGAATCACTTGCAGGAGGACGGAAAGGCTGAGTCCTTTGCTTGTGAGCTAAAGGAAATGTTTACCTAAATCACTGGACAGGAATGCATCGGCTGAAGAGTAAAATAGATAATTCGAAGGTGAAATACAACTTCTTGGCAGACAGGCGAAAACTGGCCGAGGCAGTCACCGTTAGCTGCACAGGGAGTAGGACAAAGTTCATGGATACAGATGCGAGCTCAAGCTGAAGCTGTCAAAGACAGAGAGCAGGGAAAGGCTTTGAGGACAGAATCGGGCCTACTTGCCTGAACTGTAAAAATGGAGTAACTTAGCCATCTAAAGTCGGTGGCCTTTCATACTTAGGAATCGAATATCCAGCCCATTGATGGCGGATCTGACAGAGAACATGTCGACGGTAGACACACATATGTTTGCGTCTTAGAAACTGGAACTGGAGGGAACATACATGTACTTGTAACATGCATATAGAACCGTTGGGGTCCAAGATAGGGGACATAACTGATCAGGAAAATCCACATTTCCACAGTGGCCAAAAACAAGCTTGTAAAAGGTTAGCTAGGTATTACCTCATGAATATTTATTGTATACATTAAAAACAAATTAATAATTACCAATAATTAATAATATCACGCATCATAGAAAGACGCTATGCGGCACTACAAAATTTGAAAACACTCCAGAGAACATATTTTGAGAAAAGTATGTTGGTGTACATACTGTTTGGACATACAGGATTGGAGCTCAGTTTGAGATACACATGACGGGCATCACTTGGCGGGGAAATAAAATAAGGTGCCATGGAGTGTTACACATAGGAAATATTCCAAAAGGTTGGGACAATTAAGGGTGTGTGGGTCACTTGTGAAAATGCACCTGCGTCCACCGCTAGAGCTGCTCAAGGTTTGCTTGAAATATGAAGGACTGTGGGATGAGGCACCACAACCCCAGTGCAGTAAAGATTATGGGGGAAGATGGAGAAGGGGAGATGCTAGATTCAGAAGATGATATGAGCCATTTCCCGTGCTCCAGAGTGGCTCACATTACTGACAAGAGGTTGGTACGGAGGTGTCATGGGGAGAAGGAAGGTAGGCAAACGGCAGGGATAGAGGAAACTATGCAAGCAGAAATTGGGGGATTTCATGTGATGAGAATGGGCGGGAAAAGTGACTATTAGATCGTCTTGTGAGAGTCAAGTGAGTGAGAGCATGTAAGAAAAAAGAAAGGAAGTATCATAAAAGAACTACACCTGATGTACACACAGAATTCACCAAGGCTGTTGGCTCCCACAATCTCTTTTTTTTTACCGGTGGGTTTACCAGTGAGTATTTATTACAGCAAGCACCCATTTGGCGAAGAAGTACCTGTATGGTTTGAGTCAGGAACGTGTGACTACTGTTACTTTCTTCCTTAAAGGGCGATTTGAACACATGCTTCCTATTGAATAGGGGCACGTTATGAAGGTTCTCTGTTAAAGGTGATATGCTTGATATGCCAGACCCAGATCCGATGCAACCTGACAATGCTTAGGAGTTCTAATGCTCCTTCTAAGGTCAGTGTGCACATTCCACACATTGTTTATTTTCAAACCATCCCTGGATGTAGTTAAGCAGCATCTTGCCCAGATGATGCATGCCACATCCAGGAAGGATATGGATCCTTAATTACCCGGATGTCTTCTGCTGTCATGCTTTTGTACAGGAAAGATGTTCAGAATTTCTACTTGTCAGTACAGCATTAATAATCTATATCTTCCCTGGGGTCCTTAAGTAGTTTTTTTTTGGGTCCAATTTGCACTATCCCCTGGTGGTGTCAAGAGCAAACACTTACTTGAGAGAGGTGATCGCACCTCTTTGGACACCCAGTCCCTCTACTCTTCAGGGTTAGAAGGTTTTGTCTTCCACATTTCAGGTTCCTGCTGGAAAAAAAAATCAATCTGCAAGACTATCAAAACCCTGACCTATGACCTTTAATTACTTACCAAGTAAACGAAAAGGGTGTCCAGTTGTCACCAGCCATTTCAGTTTTACCAAAAAGTCTTTACTCTGGCAAGCAGGCAAAGTCATTCCCTGAGCTCCAGCGTTGTTGTCACTGGGGTAGGTGAAGAAGTGATCTGCTCTCTGGATTTTGAAGAGCCAGAAGCAACGAATTGCAGACGAATATGTTGTTTGTCCAATGCAAATCGCTGGCACTTAGACATTCTGAAGGAAAACTTTCTTCAAAACCAAGGACAAGCTTTCCCACTGAATTGCCAGCCAAGTACCTCTAAGGAGATAATGTCTATATTGAAAACCCCTTGTGCAATAACTCCTCCAACAACTTTTGGCATTTGCACAAGAATATGTTTCTGAACCAGCTGATACATGCCATTATGCTCACACTCTATATGGTCAAAGGGCACATAAGTCATTATGGAGCTAAGCCAAAATAGTGGCCAGCATAATGACGTTATATATGATCTGCATTCAAGTTGTTTAATAATTTGATGGTCTTGTGTTCAAATATGTCTCTCATGTTTAAAGAGTGAGTTATCCTATGTGTGTGTCTGATACTGGAAGCGCTTAATCACAGCACTGAATTTGGTACTGGCTACTTGGAATCCACCACTGACAACACTTTGCTGGAACTATTGAGGCATACTAAGACCACGGTTGAGGAGATAGGAAACTATATGTGTACCAGCATGTCTACCTTCACATACCAGCTTTTCTATCTTTTCTAGGCATTTCCATTACAATTTTGTACGCTATGTTTGTGTGTGTGTGGGTGTGTGTGTGTGTGCGCGTGTGAATGCATGCGTGTGAAAGAATCCTTTTATTGAAATTGCGTCCAATATTTATGATTCTTCTCTTTTCTGCGTTTCCTCCTAACCTTCTGCTTTTTTCCTGTTTTCCAGTCTTTGCTGAGCATCCGTGGTTCCCTCTTTTCACCTCGTCGCAATAGTAGAGCCAGCCTGTTCAGTTTCAGAGGCCGAGCAAGGGACTTTGGTTCTGAAAACGACTTTGCTGATGACGAGCACAGCACTTTTGAAGATAATGAAAGCAGAAGGGGTTCTCTTTTTGTACCACACAGATATAAAGAACGACGTAACAGTACCATGAGCCAGGCCAGTAAGTCATCCAGGATCCTGCCAGTGCTTCCAGTGAACGGGAAGATGCACAGCACGGTGGACTGCAACGGAGTGGTGTCCTTGCTTGGTGGTCCTTCTGGTCCCACATCTCCTGTTGGACTGCTTCTGCCAGAGGTGATCATTGCTAGATTTATTACTTGGTACAAAGTGAGGTGGTTCAATATAGTGCCGGCATGACACTTGCATCAAAATGGCTCCAGCTGAAAGCTCCAAAGATCTCAATGTTTTAATATTTTTTACTTCTTCTAAGCAAATGAAAAACGTTTCACGTGAAGGTTAGCAAATTCTTCAAACGAGTATTAAAAAAGCAACCATCTTCCTTGTCGTCCCATTTGATGCTGACTTTTTTAGTCCAGATGCTGAGTGCTCAGCTTTGCATTTTCCCACTCATTCCATATTCAGCCCACCTCCCATGCCTTCCTAAAAGAAGGTCTGAAGCTGCAACGATTATCACCCTTTTCTATGTCTTCCACACGTCATGACCTACGAGTCCTGAATAGTCAGAAAAAAGCCTTCAAGCGCTCATTAATAAGGCCTGATGTCATATTCATTTTCATCCCTAATGCAATTTTGCAACACTCATATCAACATATCCCAGATATATATGTACCCCAACGAGCCACCTGTCGTTCTTGTCCTCACTCCTTTCCAGCTGGTTGGAGAATTACCCTGCCGGCAGAATCCTCGTGGTAACTGTGCAGGTACTCCCTACTAACCATGGAGGAGGGAGTGCGAGATGTAAAAGGAGCAGAATCATCTCTGATAATGTATAAACAGTTGAACATATCTTCCCATTTGCTTGATTCCAGAAAACATTTTTAAATGTATACAATTCCAGTTTGGAATGAATTTCAAATGTAAAATCTACCTTTAAAAGTGGTAGCATTTTATACCTAAATATTTAAAAATATATATATTTTAAATAACCTTTTGAACCAAGTCAATCAAAAAGGTATTTTAGACTTGACCAGAAAAACTGAGAATTCTCAATAAAATAAGGCAGGAATGGGAGCTCCGTGCAGAGGCTGCAATTAAAACTTTCTCTGCGCCTTTGAGACTTGCAAGAACCTGCCCCTCAATGCAGAATAGAGTCGGAGGGCAACTAGATTTTCCATATCATATTGAGGAAGGATCTGTATAGCCCAGACATTGCCCAAGATAATGATCTCCCGGAGGGCTCTTATGATGTAGTCCTGATATCCAGGGAGGCTGGTGGGACGTAATGCTAATAAAATCAAATCTATCAATAAACGTTATTGGACTGAAATTGTCACAAACGCACAGAACGGAATAAGGAAGTGCCACCGATGTGGCAAACACTTTGCATTGGAGTCGTGCTGTGCATGTGATAGAGTGCAGGCTTTGTGTCCAATGGGTACTGTTGATGTAACTAGAGGTTTGAGTATGGCTTGATACGAATGTGCTTTTGAGGGTGCAACCCCTGAACCCGTTATGTGGCTTGCGGATGTCTTGTGTGCTTCAGGGTGCAAGGAGTTGTGTACAAGGAACACCTACTGACCAAGGTCAAGGTGGATTGGTGTAATTGTAACATTTTATGTGTCTCTGTTGGGTGTTAGTTTGCCCTGTAGAAGCTAAAATGCCTAGAGAAAAGCACAGAGAGGCAGCCATGTCTTACAATTAAAGAGCACCGACCCCAGTGTAGTCATTCAAATATGATTAGGTTAGTAATATTTAAATAATTAGGAGGTACCCTATCCGCCCCATCAAATGAGGAAAGAGCAAAGGGTTAAATCAGCTTGGGGTCCCTTGGTTAGCTTTATTTTGCCTGCAGTGCCAGAGCCGGTTCTCCTCCTTTATGTATGAAGGTTCCTGGCCACGCTACACAGTCAGAGGCAGCTTCGCAGCGAGTGATGGGCCTGGTGTCCTTCCTTCTTTTCTCAGCCAATGTTGCCTCCTATAGGCTGGCTTATTGTTATACATTAATTTCAGAGTGAAATTGTATACATTTAAAAATGTACTGCACATGTATGCAAATATTCTATCTTTTTCTGAATTCAGAGAGATTGCCCATGATGCAGACCTAAAATAAATGTAAATATTTCCGTACTCTATCGTTTGCGATTTGTCTTTTTCCAGACTGATTGGGAATGCCTACTTTGTTGGCTGGACCATGCTTCCGGTGATACCGGCATTCCCAACCAGGAGTGAGAGAAAGAACTGAAAGTACCAGAATCCCCTACCTACACCCAGTCCACTATTTTGCGTTGTGTGACTTCTGCATTGGTTACTCTAAGTCCTGGGGCTAGTTACTTGTTATCACCATAGTGCACCATTGTGCATTCGATTCTTCCACGGACTGGGCACCACAGGCTAATGTAAAGGATGTTCATCCCAGTCCCAGGTCCATTCATGTAGCGCATCCTCTCCTCGGTGTACAAACAGAGTTAAATATACCCCAGCTGCTTAGTGTAAGATAAATGGGGGATGGGAGCACACTGCCTCACCTCCCAGCACAGTTCGCCCCTTAGCATTGTGGTAAATGCAGTTCACAGTGATTTCTTACTTGAATTTTAGCTGTAGTGGTTCACCAAAGTTGGTGCAGGTTAGTGCTGTGAATCTCTAGACACATGTGTTTCTGGATATTATCCGTCTTCAGTAGAGATAAAAAACGAAAATTCATTCTGGGGTTGCTGGAAAGGCTGCCATAGTCTCTCAGGTCTCAGTACCTCTCTCTGGCGCACAGGTGCATCGCCAAGAGCTCGTCAGCTCAGTGGCTCAAGCGAGCCTTTTCAAACAAATGGGGGATGGGAACACACTGCCTCACCTCCCAGCACAGTTCGCCCCTTAGCATTGTGGTAAATGCAGTTCACAGTGATTTCTTACTTGAATTTTAGCTGTAGTGGTTCGCCAAAGTTGGTGCAGGTTAGTGCTGTGAATCTCTAGACACATGTGTTTCTGGATATTATCCGTCTTCAGTAGAGATAAAAAACGAAAATTCACTCTGGGGTTGCTGGAAAGGCTGCCATAGTCTCTCAGGTCTCAGTACCTCTCTCTGCCGCACAAATGGGGGATGGGAGCACACTGCCTCACCTCCCAGCACAGTTCGCCCCTTAGCATTGTGGTAAATGCAGTTCACAGTGATTTCTTACTTGAATTTTAGCTGGAGTGGTGCAGGCGAACTGTGCTGGGAGGTGAGGCAGTGTGCTCCCATCCCCCATTTGTTTGAAAAGGCTCCCTTGAGGCACTGAGCTGACAAGCTCTTGGTGATGCACCTGTGCGCCAGAGAGAGGTACTGAGACCTGAGAGACTATGGCAGCCTTTCCAGCAACCCCTGAACGAATTTCCGTTTTTTATCTCTACTGAAGACGAATAATATCCAGAAACACATGTGTCTAGAGATTCACAGCACTAACCTGCACCAACTTTGGTGAACCACTACAGCTAAAATTCGAGTAAGAAATCACTGTGAACTGCATTTACCACAATGCTAAGGGGCGAACTGTGCTGGGAGGTGAGGCAGTGTGCTCCCATCCCCCATTTGCTTAGTGTAAGATCATATGCTTTATATACCAATGCTCGAATGGTAATATGAACGAACACTTCACGGTATGCATAGCTAGACTTAATCAACAAATATGGATTTCTATATAACGTGGTACTGATGTAAAGAAAAGGACCATTGTGGCCATTGACTGTGGAGTGGGCCTTCTTCTGACTCCTACCAGCAGTGCAATTACTGTACTTCAGTGTATTGATAGCTTCCTGGCTTAAAAAAGATTAATGAGGGGGTTTTCGTGTTACTATTCGCGGTGGCTTTGCCTTTTTATAACACTGGTGACTAATTCCTCCACTTTGTATAAGCGAAGAAGACTTCCCTAAAGGTGATGAATACTTCATTCTCCAGCCTGCCACTTAAAATGTTTTGAAGTAAGGAAAAACCTTCGCAGCAGCGGATTTCTTTGTTGCTGCCTGTCTCCAAGAAGCTAACCTTCTTTCAGAGACGTTGCACAATGTTAAAGAGTCGACAAGGTTATGCATAGTGTCTCTTTAATCCTTTATACCTCATTCTATTGCAAACACACCCCAGGCTTATGAAGGCATCTGCATGACTTGACGTTTGCTAGTAATGACGTTGTTCTGAAATCATCTTATTAGGGCCCTCTAATATGGCGTAGGGCTCTCTAATAGTCCATACATGCTTCGAAGAAAAGCAAATCTCAGAGCTGCTATATCTTAAATGTATTTAATGAGCAGAATGAAATAAAATAGAACACAGGTTAAATTGTTATCAGTCTTATTCATTCAAAACTCATTTGCTCTGTCTTATTAGTAGTCGCTTTGTTTACAGGTCCCACAAAATACGCGAGGTGTCAAGCCAAATATTTGAGACTAATGACGGTTTTGCAACCCTAAATTTTAACTCCGTTTTTTCTTGAGATACTGTTAATTTTTTCAAGAAACATTCTCCCTTGTATTTATGAATGTACATTTACAGGTAAAATCTATGTTCAAAACATTATTCTTAAAGGTGACATATTGGGAAATACCTAATGCTCCCTTGTGCATCCCACATTCGACAACAGCAAAGGGATCAGGAGACACTGGCACCTTGTAGTAGAAGGATTTTTACCAACAGATGAGTGGTCAGAGCAGGCTCCATACCTCTAAGGACTTCCCCAGCGTATTCCCATTAATTAGTTCATTAGGAAGTGGAGTTTGATCAGTCTTACATGTGTGTATTTATGAAACCCAAAATACAATAATGTGATGTATATTGCATGATTAAGACGGGATATGTCCTAGGGTTTGCAGGACCACCCACTAGTACAAGACACATCTACATTCCCGAATCTTTATTATGTATCTCTCAGATTGCAGTGTAGGCGAGCTGTTGATATGTTATTTCATAACATTTTGGTATATTTGAATTTTGTGGGCATGTGATCCAGCCTCCGCAAGCTATCGGGGGCTCGCCTCACAATGAGGAGCACATGTCTTTGTAATCATAAATTGACTGGTTGAAAATGGGAACCTGTAATGCAAAGCAATGAAGAAGGGGCATGGGACAATACAGGTGGCAAATATATATATATGTCACTTTGATGTGCATTCATTTTGTTTTTTTCTTTTTTACTTTATCTCGCTATTTTGCTTCCTATCGTTCTCTCTTTCACTCCTCTTCTTCATCTTCCTCAAACAATTCAATATCTCTGTACGAGTAACATCGCTGACTGGATGCAGAAGAATTGTTTAAAACTAAACTCGAATGTTACTCTTTGGCAATGACACCTCTTACTGGAACACCACTTGGTGGCCCTCTAATCTTGGGCCCCTCCCACTGCCTGTCCAGAAAGCAAGAAACCATCTTTGACTCTAAATTAGCGCTCAACGACCACACCAATAAGCAACAGCTTCCTGTTTTCTCACTCTGAGAATATTGAAAAAAATTCTTCCCTTTCTCCCAATGGATGTAAGAAAAACAGTTATAGTTGCCATTGTTGTGTCCAAATTAGATTGCTGCAACGCCTTATTTGTAGGCTTCCAAATTCGTGTACAACATAAATTGCAGACTCTTCAAAATGCAGCAGCCTGGGTACTGATGAACATCCCTATATTTTGTTCAGTCTTGCAAACCCTTAGGGAATTGCACTGTTTACCAATTAGGGCACAAATCAAGTTAAAGGTCTAATGTCGGGCCCATAAAGCCCTGCACCAGGATGGTCCTCTCTTTAAAAAAAAATCTTTAAATGGTATGTGCGGTCCAGCCCAGCAAGACAGGTAAACATTCGGAGAATCAAAAAAGCACATTTGGGAGGAAGAAGTTTCTCCCATTCCACCTGTAAATGGTGGGACCTAATGCCTGACCAACTCAAGAGCTCAGCCAGGTTTTCTAAGGTTTAAGAAACCTGAAAACTTGGCTTTTTTAGTTCTCTTATAAGAAATTCCTTTGTTCTGTGCCATCATGTTTGACATTAGCGCCAAGACGGCGATTGGTATTCGCACGCTTTATAAAATTATTAACATTAACATCGTTCTCCATTTTCTTTAACCCCTCTCTCATTCTTTTTTCTGTCCCTCTTGTTTTCTCTCATGTGCATTCTCTCCCTCTCTTATTCAAATTTTACACAAAAAGTTCCAGCATTGTTTGTTTGAATCATATATGTGTAAAAACACAAGAATGTGTTTAAGACATTAAACCATATACATCCATGCTTTAGTTTTTATTTCATTTGCCGATTCTTTCATTAAACAAGGTTTTTACCTCTATACATTTTGCATTTGAAGGGCACCACTACAGAAACAGAGATGAGAAAGAGAAGATCAAGCTCATACCAAATTTCCATGGATTTGCTGGAAGATCCTACTCTGAGGCAAAGAGCTCTGAGCAATGCCAGCATGCTGACTAACACAATGGAAGGTACCTAGAAAATGTATTTTTTATTTTTTTATTTCTTTATTGCGGTTTTAAGGTTCACGGCACATGGTGAAACAGTACTATTTTACAGACAATTCTGAATAAGAAGCCTCACAGTCTCTGTCCAACATCAGATAGTCCAATTAAGGTTGCCTTTGAAGTGTGTACCGAACCGGCAATGAACATGAACATTGTCATTAACAATCATATGAACTTGTAACTGAACACCCCACCCTCCCACCCTCACCCCACCCCCCCACCCTCACCCCACCCCCCTCGCCGGGCCCACCCACCTGGAGGTTTGTCTAACAACATCTCAATCAGGGGTATCCTCCTGTCTCTCCCCCTGCCTGGGGTATTCAATCCCCATATGACTAACATCTGCAACACTGTTTGTGTAGAATTCGGGGAGCTCCTCCCTATCTCCTGGACCATTAACCCCCACGCCTGCAATACTTCCGGGAGTTTGGCATCCCTCCTAGTGCTGCGCATGTGCCCCTCCTCCGCTATTGCCCATTCCTTCAGGTCCGTCTTCCAGTTCGCAAACAGCGGCCCACTCTGTGTCAACCAGTGGATTGCTATTTGCTGCCTAGCTATCACAAGTCCCAACACCAGGAACTTCCTGCTGGTTTTACGTTTAGGGTCCCGGGGAATCAGTCCAAGGAGACAAGTACGCAGCTCCAGGGCAACTCTCCATCCTGTTATTCCTAGCAGGTCCTCTAGGATAGCTGTCCAGTATATCTGGATCATCGGACACGACCAAACCATGTGTGGGAAATCTGCCTGTGCATAGTGGCATCTGGGGCACCTTGGATCCCTCAAGCTATCAATAGTGTGTAGGTGCTTGGGTGAGAGGTATGTCATGTCATGTGGGCCATATTGTATTGTATCTGCTTAAATCTATTCGACACCACCACCTTACGTACACCCTCGTGAATTTTTTCCCACTCTCGTGGTGTGATCTCCTGTGGGCTCACTTCCTGCCATCTACCTTCTATTTTGAGAGGTGCGCATTTTCTGTCTTCCCGTAATGCCCTGTACAGGTGAGTGACAAGTTTCCGCCCTCCCGTCATGGCTATCATCTTGACAAGAGTATGCGTGTGTTCCAGGGTTTCCGGGAATGTAGGCAATAGATGTTGTGCTGTCGCCGCTATTTTGGCGTATTGCAAGAATTGCCCCGGTCTCAGCTCAAAAGAGTCCACTGCATCTTGGTATGTTATGAACCGCTGGTCAGGGTAGAGGTCTGACAACATAAGACACCCTCCCGCCTTCCATTTGTCAGTAGACATGACCCGGTCAATGTGCGCGAAAGGCGGCATCAGCCAAAAGTCTGCCTCCGGGGCAAACGGTCGCACCTGTACAAGTCGTCGAACCACCCTGGCCCAGATGGCAACCAACAATCTGCCCAGTGGAGGACATTGGTCCTGACACCCTTTTGTGTGCCAGAGAAGTGCACCCAACTGTCGATCCCCATATGTGTTCGGCAGGAGCGATCGTTCCCATGAAGGGTCTGTATCGAGCCAGGCCACTGCGTGCTTTAATTGGGACGCAAAATAATAAAGTTCAAGGTCCAGGATTTCTAAACCGCCCCTACCCCAAGTACGTTTCATGACTTCTAGGCTCACCCGACAACGTTTTCCATTCCACAGTAGTTGTATAAGCATTGCGTCAAGATCCTTGAAGACCTGGTGTGGGAGTTCAAAGAAGGAGCACTGCATTGTGAAGAGACATCGAGGCAACACCACCATTTTAATCAAGGCAATCTTCCCCATCAGCGAGAGCCTGAATGTGTTCCAGAAGGCAAAGCTGCCTCGGAGACCTCTAAGAATCCTCCCCATATTATGTTGGTAAAAAACTTCTCTGTCTCTACTGATCCAGATCCCGAGATAGCGCAACTTATCTGACACCCATGGAAGCCCCAGCTCTGGGAGTTGAACCCCGCTCCTCACAGCCTCCGACCCAACCGGATATAGTTGTGATTTAGTGTTATTGACAGAGAGTCCAGAGGCCTCGGCAAACTGACCCAGAGTCGCCAGCAATATCAGAAGCGAGTGTGTTGGCTCCCGTAGATACACCAGTGCATCATCTGCATACAGTGATACGATATGTTCCATGGCCCCAATTTGGATACCCTGTCCCTGGAGGACCCTACGGAGATGGCACACTAATGGCTCCATTGCCAGGGCGAACAGCAAGGGGGAGAGCGGATACCCCTGTCGCGTCCCCCTGGCTAGTGATATCGCATCTGAGACATAGCGTCCCGTACGGACCCTCGCCACCGGCTGAGTATAGAGAAGTCTCACCCAATTCACAAACCCCTCACCGATCCCCATTTTTAGGAGCACCTGCCATAGATAGTCCCACTTGAGCAAGTCGAACGCCTGTTCGATATCTAGGAATACCAGGGTGTTCCGTTCGGCCCTGCCCTCTAGTGATTGCATCACATGGGCGAGACGGTGGATATTCCGCAACGCGTTCCTTCCTGGAATAAAACCGGACTGGTCGTCGTGTACCAATCGCCTGACATGCGGAAGTAATCTGTTGGCCAATACCTGACTAACGATCTTAAGGTCTACATTGAGCATTGAGATTGGCCTGTAAAAGGTGGGGAGTAAGGGGTCCTTCCCTGGCTTGGGGATCATCACAATCAGCGCCTCACGCATAGAGGCAGGCAATACGCCAGTCTCACCGGCCTCCAAAACAATGTCCAGGAGCCCAGGGACCAGGACTCCCCCAAACTCTTTATATAGCTCCGTGGCCATGCCATCCATTCCGGGGGATTTAGCTGTTTTCAAATGGGCGATCGCTGCTTTCACCTCCTCCCCTCTGAAGGGTGCCCCCAGGGATTCCTGACTGTCTGGGTCAAGGCCAGGTAGATCCATCTCAGCAAGGTAGGCTTCCAAAGCCAGTGGGGCGACCTTGGACTTGGGCTCGGAATATATTTTTTGGAGGTGTGAGGTGAATACTGCGTTAATCTCATACTGGGTATAAACCATTCGGCCCTGACCGGTTTTAAGGGGCAGTATCGGGAGAGGCTGAGTCTCCACCCTAATCAAACGCGCCAATAGGCGCCCGGCTTTATCACCCTCAGTGTACCATCGGCGCCTACTTGTGGTCCTATTGTACTCCCATAGATCCCCTATCATTTGTCGCTGCTCTATCCATTTGGCCGGCCCCTCTGGGTCTGTGTGAAGTTCTACAGCTAGGGTCTTTAAGCGTTCCTCCTGTTGTTTTAGGTCCCGCGCTAACACTCTCCTCACCCCCACCTCCATGGACATACATATTCCCCTCAACACCACTTTCATCGCATCCCATTTGAACGCCCTTGAGCTAGCCGTGTTCCAATTCACCTTGATATAGCCTTCCAACCCTGTCGCGATCGCCTCCTTGTAAATCGGGTCCGTCAAGGCCTCGGTATTCAATCTCCACAACGGTATTTTGGTAGAAAATGTATTTATATTTTTATAGTACTATGGCTCCTTTTATGATGATTTTTTTTATTGTATGCCTATAGCGTCATACAACATTAAAAGCTTAGGTTAGGGCAATAAAATTCTACGGTTCTCGTGAAGGCAGGAGAATAATATCCCTGTTTTGAAGTCTGAGATCTGTCCCTTTAGTTAGAGAATAATAGTAAAAGATTGTTACTAAATCGAGTATATAGTTGCAGTTTTTTTTTTTTTTTAAAGATTCTTTTAATCTTTCAATGTTTATACAACCCCTGCTCATTTTCTCTTTTTGTCACGTTTTTATTGAGACATTTTCCCTGGTGACTCAATTTTTCTAAAATGTCTTCCATACCCAGGTTGCTTTTACTGGATGAATTATTGAGTGAAGAGGCAACTGTAAGGCAGCACTGCAAACTGAATTGTCAAAAAATATTTGTGACTGAAGAAATAAGACATATACTTTGATACTGAACTCTGCTTCAAGCCCAAGTTAACGGTGTTGTCAAGATAGCTCTGGTCTCTCAAAGGCATTTTGCAAGGCTTGCACAATTTCAAATTCATGTGGCTAGAATATGTACCTGAACCTCAGCAAACCTGCCCTCTTCAAATTAGCGCAGAAATACCCCACTGGATCCTGGTAGACACAAAGATCAGGTTTAAACCCCTAGGGAAGGTTCCCCAAGCCTGCTGGAACACACAGTGGACATTAATTTTGCCTCTCTCTAGGTTTCTAGCAGGAATCTATGTTCATCAACCTCCCACCTAATCAACCAACTTTCAATCAGAGGCTACACTACAAGAGCAGATCCTTAGTCTGAGGATCTGAGTGTATTATATGATATGGCTAGGTAGCCTTATCATGGAATACACTCGCAAACTCTTTATTAAGTCCAATGAAGCTTGTCTGAACAACCTTAAGCTCAACCCTGGGTAGCTATGACTTTCAAGTAGCAAGGTTTGAACAAAGGAACTTAGTGTAAACCATTTAACAGTATCAGACAATGAAATAAGAAATCCACACAACATGAAAGAAACACAACACTAATTTATAAACATAGAGTATATATTTATACATTTTTAGAGTCCTTGATGAGCATAATCGACCAGAGAGTTCTAGAGATATGATTTTTCAAAGATGTTATCAGTTTTAGTTTCAACCGTAAACAAGCATTGGTCAACAATAAGTTTGTAAACTTTTCAAAAGTTTGTGAAAGTTAGTTTGACTACTCCAGTCTGGCTTGGGTGACCGAATCTGACAGGATAAAGGTCTGGGGGGCCAATGAGGTAGATTTGGACAGTTACCTGAGCACTAGCGCATTTTCCAGTCCAATTCCAGCCTCAACAGCACGACCAGCTTACACTTGGAGTGGTCCTGATGCTGGGTGAAAAGATGCTCAAAGATGATCCGGTTGCAGTGCAGTCAGCGGGGTGCCTTTGTGCTGGTTCCTCGGTCCATGGGTGATCTTTGGCGACTTGTTACACAGAGGTCAGGGTCACATGAAGTCCTCTTTTTGGGGATAGAAGGACAGCAGAAGCTGGGCTTCGAATCTCAGGATACAGTGGTTGGAAACAAATCTTCTAGTGGGGGCTAGTGTCCCTCTTGGGTGACCAATCTAGACTCTCACGGCACTCCAGGGTCCGGCAGACTCGAGCGCAACTTTTGGCCAGCGAAGATTTATGTCTAGAGGCGCCCAGCGGAAGCTAGCAGTAAATTTTTTCTGGTGGCTAGCAACTTGCCGGTTTGGGTTTCTTCAGCTCTTTTGTCCTTAGAGCTGGCACCAGGAGATCAACAGAGTGATCCTTTGAGACATTTCTTGGGTCTGGGGCTGGGGATCAACTTTTGCCTTAGCTAGAAGCCACAGACACAGTCCAAACTTCACTAGCTGAAAGTGCAACAGATGCAGTCCAGAAGACAGTGCAGCCTCTCTGTGCAGTTTCATGGGCAGCAGAGCAAATGTTTTTTTGTCCTCTTTCCAAACCCAGCGTGATTTAAGAGTTCAGTGTGTAAGGGGTGCCCTATTTATCCCGTTTAAGTGCCCAGAGGGGACCATACGGCCACTAGCCAATGGACTACTAGGTCCCCTCCCACTTGGTGATGACATTCCGGCTTTGTTTGACATATGGCAATCCTAGAGTGCATCATTCTGGCCA
Source organism: Triturus cristatus (assembly GCF_964204655.1). NCBI lineage: Eukaryota > Metazoa > Chordata > Amphibia > Caudata > Salamandridae > Triturus > Triturus cristatus. The sequence goes on from NC_140583.1 coordinate 888,644,623, forward strand.
TTCTTAAGATGTCAAGGCCCTTTCTTGGATGTTAGGCACTCGGTAGTCCAACCTAGAGGTTTGGCTACCTGGTGGCTGCAAGCTCACGGGAAAACCAGTTTGGGAACAGGTTTTCCTTCTCTTGCCCTGTCTCCAGCTTGTCTATGGGAACAAAAGTCAGCCCTCCATCAAAGGCGGCTTTCCATTTGAAGCTCCCCTTTTGTGCTAATACCCCAAGTGGCTTCCTGCGAAGGGGAGGCAACACCTCAGCCTGCGGCAGGCTGTGTTTGATCATAAGCCAGGGAGTCATTCACACTACTCCCCAGGTGGGCAAAAAGCTGTCTGTGGGTGCAGCCCATGTGAGGTTACAGTACCACTGGGTTACAGAGTGCAACTTTCTAAAAGTTGCCTTATTTTAAAAATTACATTAAATTTTACCTGGGCATCAGGTCTGGTTTAATGCCATGATTAATTTGATACCCTACAGTACCTAGTTAGGTAGTCCCACTCAGACGTTATCCAGGCTGGGGTGCCAGCCGGTAACCCTGTGTTAGCCAATGCTTAGCCAATGTGGTTACTACCTTTTCCACAACAAAATGACAATTTGAGGGGCTTTGTTGCAGGACATATATAATCGTACATGTCCCACTTAACATTATTCAGCTTCCTGCCTTAGGGCTCTCTAGGCCTTCCTAGGCATACTTACACATATCGTATGGGGAAGTGGTGGCAGTGTAAAAACTGCCCTTCCAGTTCTATTTTGTACCTTGTCACACTCAGGGTGGCACAGTCAGTGCTGCAGGTCTGAGTGGACTCTCTGCCTTACATGCCCTTGGTACCCTGGGTACCATATACTAGGGACTTATAAGTAAGTCAATACTTGCCAATTTGGGGATAGCCAATTCGACATACACTTTGTAAAGGGTTGAACATTGGCACTGAGGTCTGGTTAGCAGGCCTCAGTGCACTCTCAGAGTTGAAAAAACCAGCAGCATCAGTCCTAAAATGTGGGGGTGAATGTGCACAATGAGGCATTTCCATACACTTAGGCTTCTAGGACTTCAGGCATTGTAATTCCCTGAATCCAGAACTAAGAGCTGAATGAAACCACAACCTGTTCAGGAAACATTTCAAAAACAAATTCTTCAAACTCGATTCCTCTTTAAGTCCTGACAAAAAATGGGTTGTGATGAAGAACACTGACCCAAGCTAGCTCTTCACCCATTACATTCAAACATCCTATATGGTCAGGTCACTTAGAGCTGTTTCTTCCCAGATTTTTAGCACCTGTGGGAACTGAAAGGTGACATGTAGAACTATACACAACGGAAATAAATATATGAAGTCAATGCGCATAGAATTAAAAGAGTAAATAACTCCTCTTTCTAATTCTCTGGAGAAATGTTCTGTCTGTTTTGGTATATTTACACATAGTATGTTATGTAGCTAGCTTTGTTAAGCAGTAAAGCATCGGATTCCTTTGATGATGCGGAGAATAACAAAAAGAGAGTGAGAGAAGTAAAGGCTTGCTTTACTCCCCTATCGAATATAACAGACAAATGAAAGGGAGCCTGCTACCTAAGTAAGAAATCTTGTGATGCCCCTCACTCCAATGAGTCGGGAAACCCTTTAGGCTTTTAAAAGAACCCTGTAACCCTAGTTAGTGGCATGCTTCATCATTAGGTTCCCAACCAAGACGCCTAGCGCAGCTGGGTGTGGTACGACGCCTGAGCTACAGCAGACCAGGTTTTTTGGGGGGTTTCAGTTGGATCAAAAGGATAAAATTACATCAAGATTACCCACCACTTATGGTAATATTTAATAATGGGTACCTTAGGTAAGGACAAAAGCATAGAATAATGTGATAAGCGATAGTAATGATCTCCCACATCCTAGGTCAGCATGTTTCAGCCATTTGCAATGGTGCCCACAGAGTCAGAATGGCTTTCTTCAGGACCAAGATGTTCCTGTTAGTAATGAGTCACTTGGATGCTATATTAGACAATGATGGTATAAAAGAGGTCCCGTTTTGAAGAGATTGTAAGTTTCTGCCTCTCCCCTCTCTTGGCAGTTAAAGACTCTTCAAAGGTATTCCTCTGTTTAAGTAAATTGTATGGTAATCATATGACAAACTTAATTCTGCTGAGTATTAAACAGGTTATTTGTTGGACTAGACTTAAAGAAAGTATGTCATGATTTAAGATGTGCAGGAAACTAGGAACTTTGATGGTGCATAACTGATGCATTGGTTTTGCCTGTATATATGATTGCTATCCACCTGGAGTGAAGGTAAACTGGTCATGCAGATGCATTTGCCCTGTCACCAGCTAGTTTGCTCACCAAATATGTGTACAATTGTTGAACAATAATAAAGGATCAGTCTACCGGTGATAAGATTTTCTCTTTTCAAGGACTGCTATTTGCAAAGTATTATGTCCCGTGAGCAGGAGCAGAATTTCATGTACTGTCCAGTTTAGTGTCAGAAATATGCTAGAGTCCAATTTTTCTAAGATTTGTCCTTTGATAAAGACATTCCTGTAGCCATGTGGTGTCCCTGACTCCCTCTTTCATAATTTTTTCTAACACACCTTGATGAAGTATTAACCCACCAGTTGTGTTTTATGGTCTAAAGCAGTTTTCCTGCTGGCCCATTACTGATGTATCTGGAACTCCAACTCAATTACAACCAGGGGCCAGATTACACATGCGGTGCATCTTCTTTCATTGCGCTGGACGCACCTTTAACAAATTCCCCATCATACCTCATTATGGGGAATGAGCTTCCCCCAGGGCAGCCGCAAACTAGTGCTGCTCTGGGGGCAGCACATTTATGTGGAATACAAAGCACCTACTTTAAAGTCACTCCATGTTTCACTGTGCAGGCAGCAACCCACCTTCACTTTTAAAGCGGAATAGAGATCCCTTTGCAGGCAGGGGAAGTCAGCGACTGCACCCGCCTGTAAGGGGATGTCCGGGGGGGATCCATAGGACTCTTTTTACCCCCTGCAAAGGGCTGCTCTCAGGAATCGCACTGACAGTACGCCACCTTTTAGGTGGTGCATTGTCAGTGAGCCTTCTGAGGGCTTCTTTGCCTCTGCACCCACTTCAGTAATACGGCATGGGCACAGGGGCAAAGGGATCCCCTCATTTGCATGGGACACCCCCCATGCAAATGAAGGAATGCCCCTTGAAGATAGCTCTGGTGCTTTATGTGCACCAGCACTACTAGTATTACAGAAGGGGTGACACAAGCGTTTGCGGCCCCTTCTGTAATACACAGTGCCCCGGGGGCACGTAAAGCTGGCGCAAATGCCCTTTGCTCCCCTGGGGCACTTTATGTAATACGGCCCACACAGTTAAACCACAGACTTCATCCAAGCATACCAAGAAGCCTATTTGGATCACTAGTTCTAGCATGCCTGGTCCCGTATCACGATAAGGGTGCACTTTTCCTGTTTGTGAGATGGCTCACCTTAAAACTGGTGTGCAGTGTGCAAGCAGTTAAAGTGTGCCCTATTATGGTGAAGGTACTGCCCTTAGGGTAGCTGCATAGTCGCGCTGCCCTGGGGGCAGCGCATTCAAGTTAAATACGGAGCTGCTGCTTCAAAGTCGCTCCATTTTCCCAGTGCAGGAGGCCCCCTTCTACACTTTCAAGAAGGGAGAGAGATCTCCTTGCAGGCAGGTGCTGTCAATGACTGCACCTGCATGCAAGGGAATATCTAGGGGGTCCATAGGGCCCCCTTTCTCCCCTCCAGTGGGTTGCCTTTAGGAGGCGCACGGAAAGCAAATCCGAGCTGGACCGGCTCATCACATCTACTAACTGGGCCTTACTGGGTCCCTGTAGCCTGCTCGCATTCCATCACGATCAGCCTGAACTTGTGACTATGTCCCCTTATGGCGTAACCAAATATCCACAGTTGTGCTTTTTGGTGCTATTTTCACTAAAATCTTTAAAAATGAATATCAGTTGTTGTTTTGGTCTTATTTTTATTTAACGCCAGTTGTATTTTCCTAACTTGGTGTGGCATCCTTGGTGTTTTCTCTTTAATACTTGCACAAATACTTTACACACTACCTCCATATTAAGCCTGACTGCGCTGTGCCAAGCTGCCAGAGGGTTGAGCACTGGTTAATTTAGGGTTGGCTTGTGCTTCACCCTAACAAGGATTGTGGTTGCTGCTTGGCCAGGGCTCACATCCTAGTCAACCCACTACCTAATTTCTCGCATCCTTCTTGTAAAAAAGGAAGTTATTAGTGAGTTATAAGCAACAGGGTTCAAAGCAAAAAGGTTAGCTACAAAGGGCCCTATCTTGCAAACAATTACTTCATATATGCTGTACATAACCACAAACAAGTAGTCTTTATCGTGTTGACAACAGATCTTTACAACTAACACATTCAACATGCTGCAGAACCTGTTTGAAACTTAATATTATCCTTTGTCTCTTTCTTTTAGAACTTGAAGAATCCAGACAGAAATGCCCTCCATGCTGGTATAGATTTGCCAATACTTTCTTGATTTGGGACTGTTCAGAGCAATGGTTGAACATCAAACAGGTTGTGAAACTGGTTGTAATGGATCCTTTTGTGGACCTTGCGATTACCATCTGCATTGTTCTAAATACTTTATTCATGGCTATGGAGCATTATCCAATGACTGAACAATTCAGCCATGTGCTTACAGTCGGCAACCTGGTAAGTGCAACACTACAATATATATACCTTGCAAAATGCTCAACCGTCTAAAAAATTAGATATGATAATTTGTTTCATTTTGTCTTTCCCATACTGCCATTGTCACACCAATGTAAATTGGTATTTACACACGGATATGCCTCTGTGGAGAATGGTGTTCGGACCCATTTAGCCACCCCTAGATTTAGCTTTTGCGCACCCAGTGTTTGTCTTGGCTGTGGGTTTCACTGTCTGAGTGTCTGAGCCTATCTGAGACTCACTCACTGTAAGCTCTGGTAAAATAGTTTTGAAAGATAATCGCCAGTGCAAAGTCCCCATTGCAAATGTAATATGAATTTGGATGTATTTTCACTGCTTCATATACTTTGACTAAGACTGTTCCTGTGAGAGGATGAGGAAAGGGCAGAATCTGATTAGCGTGATTGCATTTACATTCCCTAACTGCTTGTCCATGCTCTTCCCAGAAAACATTAGGGAAGCAGCCAGACCTCTGTCTCCATTCTGTGCAAGAGGCCTCTTTGAAGCTTTAGTGTGAAGGAACACATTTCCCAGTAGCAGTTGAGGTGGGGTTAAAGCTTTCAGAGAGCTGTGATCAGTGACCACCTGAAATGGTCATTTTTTAATAGTCCCAAAATGCTGTGCAGAAGGGATGGAACAGGTGTGGAGTAATGATCTGTGGTCTTTGGATTGGACAGAGAGGCCCACTTTATGGATCCTCCCACTACCCACTTAAAAGTCCATGCACAAGGAATAAACTTTTGAGAACATGCTTCAATCTGGGGTGAACTATATCTGAAGAAGTCCCAGCTGGAAGAGATAAGACTTAACTTCTGCTGGAGAAAAGTACTCAAGGATCCATCACTTCTAATGAGGTAAGGGAATGAAAGACTTTTCGCTCTTGATGGTAAAGACGGCTCAAGTACTTCTGGCTCCAGCTTGCAGCCCAGAACTTAGATTTGTCTCCAAGGACAGTGGCACTGGCCTCCCCATTGACTCCAAGAGACAGCAGAGGGGTGGACTTGCTGGGGACCCACGAGATGACTGTAACCCTGGAATGTCTGTCTACCTTTCCTGTGTGCAGTTACCCCTATAGGGGATTCCCTGACTCCTGCTGGGCACATAGTTTCAGTGGAACCCATCAAGAGGCCATTGAGCCTGGGAAAGGTAATCTGCCTAGAGCGCAGCTAGGTGCTGCTGAGCAAGACCCTTTGCCAGGGAAAAGTACAATAAGCCTAGTCAGAGAAGCAGATACCGGGTACTACCAAGAAGTCTTACCAGCTGAGGTCTGCGCTCTTTTGCATTGAATTCAGAGCAATTGCAAAAACCAGGCTCTTAAAGATAATGACAATTCAAAGGCCACAAGGCCTACCAAGAGCACACCTAGTGGCTAAATACCATCAGGGGCAAAACAAGACAAACCCATGAAAATGGTCACCTGGAGCCTGAGGAAGCAGAAGTTGTTTGGGACCCTTGTTTTAGGCCTGCCCAATGGGTCCTCAAGGCCATTGGGCTGAGAAGGCATACTGCATAGAGCAGTCTTTGCTGTTCCCACAAGGAGCCCATGAATACATGGGTCTCCCTGGAGGGATCATCTAGAAGTGCCTCAAATAGTGCTTCCTGCCTCGGTTACGTTATACTCCCCACAAAGGCTTAGGGTCCCAGAAAGATAATTTCCTGGGGGATGCATGTGGTGTGCCCCTTTTTCAGCTAATACACCCCCAAGTAGAGCCATGGTCTAGGGGGAAAAATGCCAGAAGTAGAGCAACCACCCTGTTCACCATATTCAGCATCTCTGGCAAGAGCAGCGCAGTGTGCTATCCCTGTCCCCAGAGCCATGTCTGGGTTGATGGCGGATCACACCACAGTCAGTTTCTTGTCACGCTGTTGTGAGGCTTCCTGTTTGCCGACAGTCGATTAGCCAAGAGGGAAGTAGCTAGCCTGGCCACGTGTGCTTGAAATCACGTGCAGCCCCAAATAGATTCAGTGCGGGCAGCCTCATTCAGTTGTTACCGTAAAACTTTGGTTGTCACTCTGTCTCCCAGGTCATTGTAAGAGTGATCTGGGTACGCGTGCTATTTGTTCAAGCATCCCTGGAACTGGGACTTTTAATTTTATGGCTCTGGTTTCAATGGTTCTTTGTTGCTATGCCATGTGGCTGCTTTGCAGTAAGTGTAAATATACAAGACAGATGTATACAGTGCACAGTAGGGAAAATTGAAGTCTTTGTTGATAGTAATAGTAAATCAGTATATGCTTTGTTGATTGTTAATGAAATATGGTACCATTCTAAAAAGAATTAACATTTATTTGAATTCTGCTTCTGCATCAGTTATTATAATCATACCTTGACAAAAGCAGAAGGCCTGACTTTTATTTACTGTACCCACTATGTTGTGTTAGGCACCAGTGAGCTAGGGCTTTTGGGATCTTAGGGTTCAATGCTGCCTAGTGCACAGACCATTGGACGGATCTCCAGCGCACAGGGTAACGTGCATTTAGGGGTTACTTGATTTGTGGTACCTGTCTTTTGTGTGCGCTCCACCGGGTGGGTCTAAGTCCCTTGGTTGTGAGGCCTTTAGAGAATGTCGCAGTAGGTATGTCCCTAAGGGAATATATGTATTTTTATATTTATTTGTTAATTTGTGTTTAGTGTTTAATAGTGGGTTTAATAAAGTGCTCTTCCTTTTTATAAGAAAAAGCACTGATTGTACAGCGTTTTATTAGTGTTGCTGAGTGCGGAGTCTCTAATACGGAGCACTTCTCCTGAGTAACTCTTGGACTGTTCTTCATCGCTATCCTGAGAGTCACGTGCTGAAAAGGGGTTCTTCTTACTTCCCAGCCCCGCGCTCCGCAGTAGTCCACCCTATCCTATTCATAGGGTTTTATAAAGCGCGTAGCTGCCCAGGTGTGGCCACCCAGCGCTGAGTTAGCAGCAGATGAAGGCTGAGTAGAAAGTATTAGTTGGAGAGATGATTTAAGCAGTTTCCTGAATATGAGTTCAGACTCAGGGGGCACCAGTGGCAAAAGACCCCTGTTATAACATTTCGGACCCACTGGTGCTGTCTGGCTGGGACCCTCCATCCCAGATTCCTGACAACCTGTCATACAAGGATGAATTGTCATACGTTCTTTTTTAAAAACACGTGCGTCTATTGAATTAACTGGAATCTGTATCCTGTATGATCCACAGTATGACAAGACTACTCATTTGAAATAAATGCAAGTGTTCCGTGTTGATCCGAGGAACTGGTTGCCTTTCTCAGAAAAGTTCAATAATGGAGCGTCCAGGGCATTTACAAATGCTTTTAGCATGTCCTGCTCTGCGTAGTTGTGCAGTTCCAGAAGTCTCCGGAGCATCAAGCTTCGAGGTGAATATGAAAGTAAATCAGCCAGGCGGCGAGGAGAGCGGGGGATGGGCTCGGCAGCAGTTCGTATTGATTTAGCAAGACACTGTGAATTTATAAATAAGTGGCACGTTCTGCCTACACATGCCAGGAAAAAACGCGGATGGACAATTTACCGGTGGGTGTTTGCTCGTGGCTATCTAGCTGGTTCGGTTCGCTTTTGGATGTTATCTGGGCTAGTGCTAACAATAATATTATGAAAAGGCACTGGGATGTAAAGGATTATTTGTGACTAACAATGCCATAATTAAATGCCTTTCTCTATGCTTATATTGTACACAAAATTTGCACTAAAATACGTATGTATTTATGTAGTTGGCGCTTGTGTTATCATTCACATGCTGCACAGGATGTGCTGGTTTGATCTTTCACTGTTGCTTCAGGGAAGAATAGCTTGTGTCTGTGGACAGAACACAAACCCAGGTTTGTAATTCATAGTGCTATTACTTATAGCTGTCACTTCTCTACAAGTCAGTCTTACTCGTTTTATCAGCCTATGACTGTAGGAATGTTGATTCAGCCCTACCGGAATTAGATCTTGTGACGTCAAACTTTAAACATAGAAATAAGCAGCAAGCACATGGCTTGCTGAGTTGAAAGAAGATTCCTGATTTACAATAACACCATTTTCTGCTTTTCGTTGTTCTGATTTCTGTGGCAAAAAGTGAATGTGTGAATTTTAAAATGTTGTCATTCTCACTAAACTGACGCAAAATCTTCCCTTTTCAGGTTTTTACAGGAATCTTTACAGCAGAAATGTTGTTCAAACTCATTGCCCTTGATCCTTATTACTATTTTCAAGTGGGATGGAATATTTTTGATGGCATCATAGTCAGCCTTAGTTTGATGGAACTGGGACTTGCAGATGTGGAAGGGTTATCGGTTCTGCGATCTTTCCGCCTGGTAAGACTCACTAATGACTCGTATTGCACCTCATATTTAAGTCAAAGTGACTGTCAGTAACAGCAGGAAGCCTTCAACCTCTGCGTAGAGTCTAGGTGTAGGACTGCAACATATTGGCATGCTGGGTAAGTGCTGGAAAGCCCTACGTCCACTGCAGTTGAAGATATCTTGAGGGCCAGGTTAATTTCTCAAAATATTGTATTGCTAGATTATAGGCTCCATTTAGGGAAGGGTAGCAGTGTGACATCTGACAAAAATCGGCTAATCCATCTGTACTGGAGAAAACTGTTGAATTCTGGCTGCCTGTGTCACAAATGGGCAAACGTGCACTAGCTAAATTATTGTACTGCCTAGCTGTTTGTATATATTTCAGTGTTGCATGTATTGACGCCCTAAGTGCACTGTTGAGAAGATTTATGTGTGTGGGGTGAGGACAGCATAGGGTAGACACATACAAATTATTGACTTGGAAAGATACGGTTAATCTACATTTTGTGGCAGGCTGGTTGATAAGCGATTTTGCTATGGATTGGAAGGTTTTGAGGGGGGGGGAATAGCCATAATGCCCTAGGAAATTTGCTTCTTAGCAGAAACTAAATTGCCATATTTGTGATACTGGCCCAACAACAATTGAGCAATACACCAAAATATTAGGAGGAATACACCTTAGAGGTGTTGCCACTTTGGGGGCTAATCAACTTCAATAAAGCAAGTGGAGTCCGGACTTTTGTAAAATGGCATTTGGAAATTCCTAGTAACGTGAAAGCTTTGTTCTCCACACGAAGTGACTGTTGTGCACTTTACAAATCTCAGAAATCAATCAATCAAAATTATCAATTGAAAAAACTAAATTGATATCTTAGGGATATTCCTGTTTAGGATCAAGACTAAGGTGTATAAGAAATCTTTGTTATTGGCAATGGTGATGGCTAAATAAGAAATAGCTGAACGTATGATTAGTATGAAGCTAACTACATGGGGCCTGATTATGAGTTAGTGGCTTACAGATGTTGCTGAATGGTTTGAAGCAGAGAGGTTGCTCATAATTAATTTGTACCTTTGTGACCTGTATGTTGTTGCATCGCCTTCATGGACAATTTACCCTATTCATACCTGTTTGTTATAATTAGATGTGCATGTGGGATGTGATCTGCCCGAGCAAAAAGCAATTCTTGATTTTATCAGAGAGCACCGCATTTTGCCCATGTTGATGTCTCTGCATAAACCACACTGCATGTCTTTGTGTCTTTGTGTCTGCTATCTTGGGCAGGAGTCAAGTGAGAGTGACTAGTTTGAGACAGTAGGGAGAACTGGCAGATGAGGATAACTGTGGGGAGTGGAGTGGGTTCATGGGGGCGGAAAATGTCAAATAATTCTGCTAAGCAGCATTTCCGATCTTTCATCAGCTGTTGCTAAATGGCAGGTGGTGCTTGGTGTTGTTAGGGCTACTTTCCCCTGCCAGACAAGCAGATGTTTTAAAAGAAGCAATGAAGAGCTCCATTTTTCCAGTCCTTGCTATACCACCTAGAATGGATTTGTACAGATGAAAATAAGAAAACTTCCCATTTGCATTGGTCTGGTACCTCTTCTAAGTAGGACAATGATCCCCCTGTAAAACACAAAGTAAATAATTAGAAGGTTTTCCAGTGACTCCATGTCAGTTGGCTGTTTGTTTCTAACATGCCAACTATTTGTCCACAGTGTGAAAAAAACATAACATAAGGAATCATTATCAATCTGTTAATAAGCATTTTCCCTCATTTCTGAAACAGAATTGTGGTTAAGTTGCAGTCCTTAGGCAGAAAAAACTCAACCATCAACAATGTTATATGTGATCAGTGGCTCAAAGGGATACAGACACTGATATGGCATAGGTTAATTTACAATAATGCTAAATTCTGGCATAGCATTGCAAATTAGCTCTCAAGTAACATTGCTAACTAGTTGCTACGTGTGAAACAATATATTCTTCGAATCTGCCAAAATTATAACATTACCTACAGTTTAATATAGTTGGACATTTGCCAAAAAACCAAATGTATCAAAGAACTTGACTGAAAGCGGACATATACTGAAGGATTATTCACTGTAATTAATTGATTATGGGATCGAGCTGTAGTTCCTAAAGTTAGGAGATCCAGAGACAAGGAGGCCAAGTCTTTTTCTTATTGGGCCTCAAGTTGTGGATCTCTCTTCCCCTTGACTTGAGACCCTTCGACTCGCTTGCAGTCTTCCGTAGGAAGCATAAAACCTGGTTGTTTTAAACTTTGATATCAGGAGTTGCCTCTGTGGTGACTCTGTTACCTTTTCTGTTCCATAGCACTGGGAAACCCTTGGTTGGGTAACCATGCACTGTATACATCTGAATAATAATAATAATAGGTGCTTTCTTTTTCAAGGAAAAATTGTGATCTTTTACTTTAGATCAACATTGTAACCACTCATTCATTCACTTTCTAATCTTGCCAGCAGTTCACGATCCTGCCCAGGATCAGTTCATTCTCCATTACCGTTTTACACAGTTTGTTGTATGGAGAAAACTTCAAAATCCTTTTGTAGGTTAAAGCCTGCAGTGCTCATGCTGGGTATCCATCTGTACTACTCTGTCGAAATTACTCCATGCTCACATTTGACCCCGTAATCTTCTCATGTTTCTTTTAGAAACTGTAACTAATATCCCCATTCTCTAACATTTATAATATCTTTTTCAGAGGGTGTGGGCTAGCTGTTCTTAAGGTATTCTACAATTTCAATCACTCCTAAAAGCAAGCAGTTTGGAGAGTTAGTGTTTAAAAGTGATTCAGCCCTACACTGCTGTATCTGAAATTAGTTTGGTGATCGCAGACTACATCCTATCCTGGTGGATGTGGTATTTTGTGTTAAGCTTTACAGTTCTCAGAACTGATAATATACTATATTAGCTGATAGAGATAGGTAATTAACTTCTGCTTCAATTTAGAGCATAAGAAATATTGGGGCTAGTACATCTTTTTACAAAACTATTCTCCTTCCCTAGCAAAGCAGTGCTTCAGTTCTTGAGTTTTTGTAGTGGTGAAGGGAAATACATGCAAGGACACTTGCCATTGCATACCTTAGTGTGGAAAATGTGCTAAGGAGGTAGTACAGGTGCAAACCGTCCCAGTCTTAAGTATCTGTCTTTAGTGTACACTGCAACAAATCCCAGTCGAACATTTAAGAATAACAATAGGTCCAGCACTGTAAGAGAGTGATTACCATACCGCACGCCTTTCATGACTGAAGTAGTTGTGGACAAATAAGGGAATATGTCCAAGTCAGCATTCAGAAAATTGTGATTCATAGATAATATTCTTTTGACCAGAAATGATAGTAATTCATAGTTCATTTAATGTATGTTTTGTGAAGCCTGCTTATGAGTCCTCTGTAATTCAAGGATTTTATTATAATTCAATTTCAATTTTTTGTAATACCACTTTGTTCTTGTGTTTCAGCTCCGAGTTTTTAAGCTGGCAAAATCTTGGCCAACCCTCAATATGTTGATCAAAATTATTGGTAACTCCGTAGGAGCTTTGGGAAATCTAACCTTGGTGCTGGCCATCATTGTCTTCATTTTTGCTGTGGTTGGCATGCAGCTGTTTGGTAAAAGCTACAAGGAATGTGTCTGTAAGATTGCTGAAGATTGTGAACTTCCACGCTGGCACATGAATGACTTCTTCCACTCCTTCTTGATTGTGTTTCGAGTACTCTGCGGAGAATGGATTGAGACCATGTGGGACTGCATGGAGGTTGCAGGGCAATCTTTGTGCCTCATTGTTTTCATGCTGGTCATGGTGATTGGAAATCTTGTGGTATGTATGCACAATTATCCTATAGTCAGACTTCACCTAGAAGATGTGCTGAATTTTGTAATTTGATGGTTACTAAATTGAATTGCAGGGTTTCCAAAGAAAGCACATTTTTGTTTCACTAATAACGTTGGTGTAATTTGATGAATATTCATGAAAGTTTCCATAAAACTGTTCATCTACCTGCGCTCCTTCTTGGACAGTTTGGGGGTGATCCGTCAAAGGGGGGCTGATAAACAAGGGGGGGTTCAAAACTGTTCGTCCCGCTGGAGTCCTGTAGAATGGCAAATAAAAAAAATGGAACTTGCTGATTGGCTGAGAGGGCATTTTCAGACCTGCAGTATCGAGCAATCTGATAGATTGGTTGCAACACTGAGAGAAATGTTGCACCCACCAATACAGGACTACCCCCTGTCTGGAAAACAAATATAAAATAAGCTATAGAGGGCATGGTAAGGGTAGCTTGCCCTCCCTTCCTTGTGGGAACCCCCACCCTGGGTCAAAGTAAAAATAAAATCAGCTAGGTCACCCGCTGTATTCTTGTAGGGCTCACATGGCCCCCTCTTACTCCCGTAGGAGTACAGCGAGCATATTTTGGGAGTACTGCAAGACTGGGGAAAAAAGCATGCCCTGTGCCCAAACCCCACACAATGTGTGGTGAGAGGATAGCTACCCCTGGGTTAGTGGCCCTGCGACCTCCTCAGCACTGCACCTGGCCTTTAGTGTGGTTTGGCGGCTTGTGGGGGTTAGGCAGGGCCTTGCATCCAGGGCTTTGTACAACTCCCTACTGAGCACGGCCAAAAGGTATGCTCAGTGAGGAAGTTGTGTAAATATGATCAAAAACCCCAGAAAATCACAAAAAACAAAGGTCAACATGATCATATAGTTAGATATGGTAATACAACACTCTTTGCGTTTACAAATAATGGAGAAATGTTCTGGAAAAAACAGAGGTTAAAGTAACATTTTAGTTAGGTCCAGTACTAAGAATTTAGGTTACATTTAAAAAAAGAAATACTAGAAATTCACTGAAAAATCCAGAGGCTTAAGTGAGGTTATAGTTAGGCATTCTAGTAATATGAACACTAGCATTTTAAAACAAAAAACTGCTGAAATTCACCAGTTGTAGTTTACTGAGTTAACTATCACTGGCGTCCCAACCATGCACTGCTCATGTCGTCACTTATTACATCACTCATGACATGTTCAATGACCTCATAGATGACATCATCCAATCTAGTGCTCTTTAAATTACTCTATAAACCAGTACAGCACTACAGATATATTTTTTTGTTTAATTTGTTTTGGAGGATACACAAATATCACAGTAAAAACCTCACTAGTTTTGTATTTACCCCCGAGTGGGCCAGGTCCAGAGGGGTGAATTGATCATGATAATGGAGCAGGGGGTGTGCTTGGCCACCCATCCCAGGCCAATTTTAGCCCTGGGACCCTATCCCCCGGGGTCCAGCCATTAACTAAAAGGGGGGTGTGCAGCCACTCTCAATAAGCCATTTTTAGCTCTGAGGACCTCAAACCCCAGGGCCTGGCCTTGCCATCATAAGTGGGAGCCACTCATGCCCCCTGCCGGAGCCAAATATTTACCTGGGGACCCCATCCCTTAGGGCCAGGTTCCTGCTACGTCCCAGAGTGCTCATCTTTAGGACATAGTGGTACTATAGGCGGGGAAACCTCTGTTTGCTGTCACTTGGTGTGAGCAATTTAAAGCCCTCACCAAGGAAGAGCAAACAGTAAGTCTGCTCTCAGCGGGCAGGAGCATGAAAAATGCCCCTGCCCACTGGGTGAGTACTTTTTATCTGTTTCCCTGTCCACTGTGACGCATACCCCAACCATAAAAATAAGGCCAGGCCTGGGGAAGGTGGCAGCGTACCCTCCTCCCCCTTTTAAATATGAAGTGGGTGCCCTGGGTGTGCTCCAGGACACCCAACACTTACTGAGCGGACCCCGGAGATGGGGTCCCCGGTACTGAAATTAGCCCCATGAGGGATCTGCATGTCTCCTTCCCCGTAGGAGTAAAGCTGTGCCCCGAGAGATTGTGTCCATGGGGCAAAATTGGCCTGGGGAGGGGGGCAACGCAGCCACCTCCCCTCTTGACTTGTGGTTGGGCCCGAGAAATGGGGTCCCTGTGGTCAAAATTGACCCAGAGAGGCAGGTCACATCCCTCCCTCCCCCACTGTATTCTGGCCGGGCACGGGATGGGGTCCCCAGGGCTGAAATTGGCCCAGGGATGGGGCCACATCCCAGCCCTCCCCCACTGTATTGTGGCCGGGCCTCTAGGATGGGATCTCTGGGGCCAAAATCGGCCTGGAGATGGAGGCAATGTCCCTGCCCTCCCCCACAGTATTGTGGCCATTCCCCGGGGGATGGGGTCCCAGGGGCTGAAATTGGCCTGGGTAGGGGGCAGCGTGGCCCTCCTCCCCCATTGACTTGTGGCCGGGCCCGGGTTATAGGGTCCCCAGGGCTGAAATCTGCCCGGGGATGGGGGCTACATCCCGGCCCTCCACCACTATATTGTGGTTGAGTCTCGGGTATGGGTTCTCTGGGACCAACATCGACCTGGAGATGGAGGCCACGTCCCCACCTTCCCCCCACAGTATTGTGGCCAGGCTCTGGGAATGGTGTCCCGGGGGCCAAAACGGCCTGGGTTGGGGGCAGTGTGGCACTCCTCCCCCATTGACTTGTGGCTGGGCCCGGGGGATGAGGTCCTGGGCCGAAATCGGCCTAGAGAGAGTTGCCACATCCCCGCCCTCCCCCACTGTATTGTGACCAGGCCACGGAAGATAGGGTCCCTGGGGCTACTGAGCATGGCCCGCGATCCTCCGATCTGACTGCCCCTTCAGAACATCTTCTGTCGCAGCTGCAGCAGAGGGTTCTTCACCCAAACCTGTCCACTCTCCACCTTCTTGCGTGGAGATTGAGCAGCAACAGTTGACAGCTTTCGACCTCACTCCCGAAGTCTATAATGCCATCTTGGCAGCTATGCGTCCCTCCACCATGGTATATGCCTGCATTTGGGAAAAAATGGTGGCATTGTATGCAGAAAAAGCCATTGATCCCCTTTCTATTCCCCTTTCTGAAGTCTTACTCTTCATTCTTTCCCTTGCCCAGCAGGGCTCTGCTTTGGGAACTCTTCAGGGCTATCTCTGTGCTCTTTCTGCCTTTTTGCAGCTGCCTGACCAACCCTCTTTGTTTAAGCACCCTGTTGTACAAAGGTTCTTAAAAGGTCTTGTACATTTCTTCCCTCATTCACAATTTATTATGCCTCAGTGAGACCGTAATCTAGTTTTAACTTTTTTAATGTATGCTCCTTTTGAGTCTCTCCATAATTTTCCCCTGAGGTTGCAGGCTTAATCATCTAAGCCGCCTTACCTCTCAGTCTATCCTGACGAATGGTGCTTTGCAAAAGGGCCTCCTTTCTACCGAAAGTGGTCACCCCATTTCATGCAGGCCAATCTATCGCCTTGCCTCCTTTTGTGCTCCTGCACATCCCTCTAAACAAGAGGAGTGACTTCACCGTCTGGACCCAAAAAGAGCTCTGTCATTCTCTCTTGACCGCACATGAGATTTCTGGGTGGATGACCAATTCTTCGAGGGGTATGTTGGTGCAAAGAAAGGTTGAGCAACGCAGAAGTGGACTATCTCCAGATGGTTCATGCTCTGCATCAAAATCTGCTACGCACTGGCCAAGAAGCAACCTCCTGATGGCTTGCGAGCTCATTCCTTAGAGCTTAAGCTGCAACCACTGTGTTAGCACGTGGATTCTGGTCCTGAACATCTGCCAGGAAGCAACATGGGTTTCCCTGCACCAGTTGATTAAACACTACTGTCTGGACAGTCAGGTCTGTAGGGATGAGCACTTCTCCCTTTTGGTCCTGCAGGACTTCTTGTGTGAAATTAGTCCGCAGACCCACCTCTGGGGATATTATTGCTTGGTTATCTATTTAAAGGTAAGGGCTCTATCAGATGAACAAGTTACTTATCTTCAGCAATGCCTTATCTGGTAGAGACTGTATCTAGGTGCAGATTGTTTATTTTATTTTTGCATATTTATATAGCGCGAACTCGACCCGAAGGTATTGGAGCACTTTACATGAGTACCGTATTTACATTACACATTCAGGCACGGGGAGATTAAGTGATTTGCCCAGAATCACAGGATGTAGACATGACCTCGAGGCTCGAACCCTGGTTTCCTGCACCAAAGTCGGCAGTTTAAGCCGACGGACCACATCCTCTCCCCAATATTCCTTACCAATTCACCCATCCTCCCCGCTCTGCGAACTGATTTCTAGGAATGGGCTGAACCCTTTCAGGGCCCTAGTTTTTCAATCCAGTAGTCAGTGTTCTTCATGGCTCCATGCTTCTGATGTGGAAAGTTGTGAAAATGCAACTGACGTCAGCGCACTTAGGTGGCACCTTTATAGGTGCAGCGGACATCACTTCCGGCATGGACAACGCGCGCTAGGTCGAGCGATGCCACTTACCAACACGCATAGGTACTGCTCCCAAAAAACATCCGGATCACGTCCTACCCCTGGATATTCAATGGTAAGGATTCTACGGCTAGATGTAGTCTCTATCAGATAAGATGTTAACGAAGGTGAGTAACTTGTTCTTTAATACTCAGAGGTGAGTTTCTCATGAAAGTTTAACTGTTTGCAACTTGTGTGGTATACAGTAAACTCTCTCCATAGAGTAAGCACTGTTTACAGTACCCAGTTCTCTACTGATATAAACTTCATTTCTCGATGTAGGTTCAGTGAGTTTCAGGCGTTTGATACAGATAAACGCTGTCCATCGTAGGCCATTTGTTTTGGAACTGACATTCACTATTTTTAGGAACTTGACTTTCTGTGAACAGTTGTCTACAGATTGAACCCAGTACTCAATGAGGGTTTCCTCTATATCTGTGGTTGATTGTTAATGTGAACCTTTGCTAGTTGTAAAGTATGGTATAGGGTCAATGTTGCACATAATGCATGCTTTCTACACCCAAGGGAGTTGTATCTGTGATGGCAGTAATGATGGCTGATGTTCTGCTGAGGTATTTTATACTTACTGTTAGGCTTAGTTCTAATGCCATAGTAATTTATAATCCAATCAATATGCTGGAAAACAAAGCTTGGATGATGTCATCAGTGATGTCATCAATGATACCGTTTGAGATCTCATCAATGATTTTATAAATGATGTCATAGAACATGTAATGGGTGATGTCATAAGCAGTGCATGGCATTGGGCACAAGTTATGGTTAGTGCTGCTAACTATAACGGGTGAATTTCTGTGTTTTTTCTCTCAAAATGTTAATGTTGTCATTGACAAATTCACCTTACTATAATGTTACTTTAACCTGAATATCGACTTTAACAAAAATAATAATAATTATCATAGGTAAATGAAACCTCCTGCTGTGCACATACAGCAAACATGAAGGCCATGCTCAGTGGGGGGTTGGCCATATGTCCTGGCCCTGGAGACCCCATTGTTTATTTAAAGGAGAGTAGGGCCACACGTCTCCCCTCAAGCCTTGTTAGGCACTGGGGACCTAATCCCCCTGGGTCGTTTCTAAAAATAAAGGGGAAGGGGCCACACTCCTTCCCAAGCCTCTTTAGACCATGTGGACCCAACCTCCCTGGGGGCCATGTATTTTTTTAAGGAGAAGGGGGTTGTTATTGCTGCAGGGACACCTTCCTCCAGGGCATCTTATTTAAATAAAGGGAAGGGGGTGTCCATACCCCGGGGCCGAGTTCTTTTGAGAGGGAAGGGGGTGCATGTGGCCCCCCTCCTAGGGCCGATTTCAGCCCTGGGGGCTCCATCTCCTGGACATTCTTTTGAGAGGGATGGGGGCATACGTGGCTCCCCCTCCCCGGTCTGATTTCGGCCCCGTGGCGCAGTGTTCTTATGAGAGGGAGGGAGGCAGGCGTGGTCCAACTCACCTGACAAATTTGGGCCCAAGGGACTCCCTCTCTTGGGACCTGGCATCATTTTTAGGGGAATGGGGGCACATTGGCCCCTTCCCTGGGCTGATTCTAGTCCTGTGGACCACATCCCACGGGGCCGTGCGTAATTTTCATTGGGAGACCCATGATAATCTGATAATCTTGTACAATAGCAATAAGGTAATATTTCTTTAAAAATATGTAGAACAATGTGAACTTTAGCATCACATTCACTTAGTTTGAAAAAAACAAGAGTCCATCAATTGACTTGAAGGCACACTGAACTGCATTCCTCCAGATGCCAACATACCCCAGATGTGCTAAAACACAACTGTAAAAGTAGTAAATGTAGAAAGACTCTGAATGAGCAGGAGTTAATATGGGAAAGATACCAATGCTGGACAACTGTAGTTACAAGTCTGTAACTTTTTTTGTGTCTGGCATATCAAGCATATACATGCCAGAGACAGACAGCTTTGTGGGCTGCGCCTCACCTGCGAGACACTGTTGTTTTTCTGTACCATTTGTTGGCTTCACGTCACTCTTCTTTAAAGCCATCTTAATTGGGTAGTGCACCCGAAACGTCACTTCCAATGCTTGCTTTGGAGCAGGGACAAAGCACAGATTGATTCAACTTAATCAGTGCTCGTCCGCTGCTTCCAATGTGATTTAGGTACTATTTCTTCCCAGTCTACCCCCCCGTTCCATCTCACCCCAGTACGTGCTCTCAAAGCTCCAGATGTGTGCATGCATGTGTTTTCAGGCCGTGTCTCCTCCTCCTCCCACTTTGTTACTTAGACCTGGCACCCACCCCTGTTTTGTGTTGAGAACTCCATAGGAATGCATATTTCTTCTAGCAGACTCCCTCCAGTACTTCTGTCCCCTTGGGCTGCTCTCTGTCACCCGCCCACCTCCCTTCTTCACTCACCCATGTGTGTGTCCTCATTGCCTCCCATATGTGACTCTCTCTCCTCTCCCCTGTGTTATCTTGATAGTACAAGCAATATTACTGAAGTGTGACACTGGGCT
This sequence comes from Triturus cristatus, assembly GCF_964204655.1. NCBI lineage: Eukaryota > Metazoa > Chordata > Amphibia > Caudata > Salamandridae > Triturus > Triturus cristatus. Next base: position 888,664,418 of record NC_140583.1, read on the forward strand.
AATAATGAAGGTTCTTTGTTTTAATCACCAAGATGAGTAAACGTAATTTGTTTATGATTTTCAGCCTTCTCTTGGTTCTTAGTTTTAGATTAATGTTCTTTTGAAGATGAATTGTATGATGGCCATCTCTTGTTACATTTTTGTGAACTAAGGGGCATATGTAGCAAATACCGTAGTTGCGATTCTCAAATAGCGATTTTTAGGGAATCGCTATTTGAGAATCGCAGACGGGATGTAACAAATAATTAGCAAATGCTTTGCGATTCCTTGACATTCCTTAATTGCGATTAGCAAATTGCTAATGACAATTAAGGAATACCTTCCAATTCATTCCTATGGGCTAGAAGACCCGTAGGAATGAATGGGAAGACATTCTCAATTTGTGATTCGCAATTTGAGAATCGCAAAATGAGAATGCAATTTCAAGGGTGCCAGGGTGTCAAAAGGACACCCTGTTGCACCCCTGAAATATGTATGTGTGCACATGTGGCGCACATACATGCCCTTTGAAAAATGCCAAAAAGTGAATTTTTCAAAGAAATCGCAAATTACCACCAACTTCAAGTTGGTGGTAATTTGCCAATCCTTACGGCCAAATTGTACTTTTGCTGTGCTTCATACATTGCATTTAAGGAATCGCAATTTGCGATTCCTTAAATGCAATTGCAAAATAGAGAATCACAAATTTTGCGGTTCTCTAATTTGCAATGCTTTTTGGGATGATACATCCCAAAAGGCCTTTTCCCGTTGGCAAACGGGCCGATTCTCAGAATCGCCCCGTTTGCGAACGGGAAAAGGGCTTGATACATATGCCCCCTAGCAGCTGCAAGGCCCAGTAAGATATGTTGTCCAAAATGTAAGAGTTAAACTCCTATATGTTTTACCTTTATAGGTTTTGAATCTCTTCCTGGCCTTGCTCCTTAGCTCTTTTAGTTCGGACAATCTTACTGCTACAGATGAAGACAATGAAATGAATAACCTTCAAATCGCCATTGGAAGGATACATCGAGGAATAGATTTTGTTAAAAAGTCCATACGCGATTGTCTGCGTAAAGCTTTTGTAAGAAGACAAAAAGCACTGGATGAAATGAAAGCTCTTGAGGACATGCACTGCAAGAAAGACAGCTGCCTGTTCAATCACACCGCAGTTGAAATCGGCAAAGACCTTGAGTACCATAGAGATGGAAATGGAACAACCAGCGGCATAGGTAGCAGTGTAGAGAAGTACATAATTGACGAGAATGACTTTTCATCATTCATACATAACCCAACTCTCACTGTAACGGTGCCAATCGCTGTCGGAGAATCAGATTTTGAAAATCTAAATACAGAAGACTTTAGTAGCGAGTCTGACATAGAGGAAAGCAAAGAGGTAAGCATGTTTTCTAATCTTGTGCATTTTTATGCATTTACTTGTGCCATGGTTATCCATAACTGATAAAAGCGGCACACTAATGGTTTTCTGTGTTTTTTCAAATATGTTCTTCAGTCAATTGTATAGTATGCACCAAATAGCCCAGATAACCTGTCTGTGAACCTGGCCATTAATATTTCAATGGTTATTGCTCCATGGTTTGTCAGACGTGAAAAACAGAATACATGACTGCAAGGAATGATTCTGTATGCAATCGACTGGATATGTTAGAGAAACAGTACTAAGTTCTGTTGGCACTTTTATACCATTGTACTTAAAACTTGCTATAGCATAACAGGCCTAAAGTGTGGAACAATTCAAAGAAAGTATACCTTATGGAATCTATGCGCAATAGAAGAGGAACTTATTATTTCTTATCATATTTGGCAATCAGGCTATACTGCACGATAACACTTGAAAAACCTAAATCTAATATAATTGTTAATACCACTGAATGTGTATTGGTCATGGAACAGGCTGCTCTATGAACTTAGGTTCATGAACAAGCCAGTGAGGGCAGTTCTGGCCCAGTTCGGGAGACATGATGATTACCACAGGAAAATAGCTCACAAAACATAGCATATTCGTTAGCACATTCAGCTTCCTAGATATGTATCTAAACAGCTCTGTAATAAATGTTTTTGACACCTCTTCTTTTGGCTGCATATTGATGTAAATAATAATGGTGTGTAATAATTGTGTACATTTATTGATACAGTCAGATCGCCCTATTACTATTTCGTTACTAGATCTCATTTTCTGCCCTACTTTGTTCCTTCATGTTTTGCTTCTCTATGCTACAACTCATCACAGGGGCCCACCAGATTGCAGTGACAGACCTGACACTTAAAATAATTAAGTCAGGTGGTTGTAGAATACAGTGCTTCAGTGGGTCATGTAGGTAGTAAATCCAGAGCATTACAAGCTAGATTTCCTGCCTTCTCTTTCATGCAACCTGAGGACTCTAAAAGGATGTCCATTCCTATATGCATGAGATTTGAAATTGGTTCTCATGTAGTGTCCAGTCAGCTATTATTTTCTCTGTATCAATATATGTTTGTTCCATTTCTATACATGATGCCACAGTGCCTTGGATGTTACATTTTTGTCATTAGAAACACTACTGTAGTGCAAAGTGACATTATCAAACTTTAAAAAACACAAGTGCTGTTTCAAACAGTTGCAAATTGCTATCCCAGTATCTGTTTCTCAGTTTTTTCAAAGCAAGCACCAATACAAATACCAGTTTGTCATCGTAAGCTCCTCACTGATAGGTGTAAAGGCACATCATGCAAGAATGCAAAGAGCCCGGACCTCTTCTTATTACCTAGGAAAAAGAAACATTGTTAATGTCTTAAACTGGAGTTAGACAATGCAGTATCCAAAGATCATGTCCCACCTCCATAGTATAAACTGGCAATTTCTTTCAGATTCTTTTCTATCTGATACAAAGTAAACACTGCAGGAGTTAACTGAAACTTCTAAAGTTTTAGGAACAACCTCTAAACCCCCACATGACAGCAAGGACAATGATGGAAAAGGGGCCTGAAGGGTAAAAGTGCACAAGGTTGAAAAAATATGCACTGCTGTTATAAGAAGCATGGAGGTTCCACTGTCCAGGCAGTTTGACTGACAGCTTCAGTTCTCTTTGAAGTCAGTGTATAAAGTACTAGACGTGTAATTTGCTTCTTCAATAATTGAAAACCAGGAAGCATATTTCTTTTAAAGTGGCTTTTCATTTCCAGGCAGCAGTAGCCGCCTCCCCACATGTAGAATGAGCTTTAGGTTTGCCAGGATTGTCAGGCAGGAGCATGATGGCTAGCTGATCCCAACACAAAACATGAGACTATCCGACCTTGAAGATCACAATGTCAGTATGGAGAGGACCATAACTGGAAAAGAGTCAGTTGGCTTTATGTAAGTCTCTTGTCCTTTCTAAATAAAATCTAAAAACTATTCTGACATCAAGTAAGCGAAGAATGTTTTTTGTCAAAGAAGATGGATTGCTGAAGAACATCAACAGATGTGAAAAACGAAACTTTTGGAAAGAAAGGATTTGCCCTTATAATTACTCTGTTATGTCGGAAAACTGTGTTTGGTTCTACTTCTGAAAGAGCTTGAAGCTTACCAACTATCCTGGAAGTTGTCATTTCTACTACAAATGCAAGCTACCTTGCAAATAAGGTGCTGCAATACGGCATTATGTATGGGTTCAAAAGAGGAGTCGTCAATTTATAAAGAACCAAAGTAAGTTTCCCTGAAGACGAAGGCTGTCGCCTTGGAGGAAATTTTCACTCCTCCAAAACGTCCTTCATTACAGGAATTATAAGGAAGGATCTTTGTGTAGGTCTTTTACTGTACACCTTGAAGGCAGCCAGTTGACCTTTGATAGATGAAAACTGAAGGTTTGACCTTGCTATAGGAAGGATGTAAGGAATGACTGCACCATTTGACAGGAAGTCAGGTTATAATTATTTTGAAGTTGCCAAATAAATCTATTTTATTTAAACATGTATGAATGTCTGGTAAATTAATGTTTAGCTTCCTTGAGAATGTTCATACAGTTCTGGGCTAAGTTCAGTTAGCTGTTTTACACCACCTCAGGAACCATATTTCTATTGCAATGTCTATCTCGAATGCAAGATATAGGCAATGTTTTTTGCTTCATAAAGAGATTGGGGCTCTGTGTGCTGGCAGGAATATCCTATATTTATGGCTTCTTTAAGAATATCTGCAATGCAGAATTAGGATAACAAGAAAGTAACAATTCTTCCGCATTTTCCAAAGTGTCGTTTATAAAACATACCAATATTACTAAGTAAAGGGAAATAGGAAACTACCATGGCAATGTTGGTATATAGGGGAACATATTGAAACATGTGTTTTAGGCATGGTGGTCATTCTTTTATCCTTACTCCCCAGAGTTTGCAAAGCAACTTTACCATGCCTGTTCCATAGTTCTCTGCAGTATATGAAAAATTAAGGTCTATTGTAATTTTAGTCATATATTGCACCATAATTGTAAAGTTTCGTTTGCCAATATGATCCCCCCACCTTTCCCTCCCTATCTGTGTCTGTCAGTTTTCTACTTTCTCAGTGCCACGTCTGGGGCTGCTACTGTGGTGGGACTACACAAAGTGGCATGTGCTTCTCTCGAGCAGGAGTTGCAAGAAACTGTCTAACTAACAATAAAGCTGAGGCGTCAAGCAGCAGGGTAGTCCTCTTGGTGATGTGACAGTCCTTCCGAAGTCTACCATAGGTACAGGAGTGTACTGAAGAGTTGTTCTGAGGGTCCAATATTAATAGAGGGTGCAATCTTCTAGGCTACCCTCACATCTAGTTCCAGAAAGTTCTTTCCTTCCCTGCCAAGCCTCCAAGAAGTCTGGGGTGACAAGACTAGTGTCATATTCCTGTGTGAGTCTGCTGGAGGCAGCCCTTTTGATGTGCTAATTGGGCAGCGATCAGCTCCGCCCCAATCATCTGGGAAGGATGGCCCATTCTGCCAACACCTAGTCCCCCTTTGACTCACTGTCTGGGAGGAACACACAAAGGGTAACTGCTAAGCTATTCACAGTCATGTGACCTAGGACAAGGGAAGCAGGTACCAAATAGTTCAGACAAGAAAGTGCCAACTCTCTAAAAGTGACAGTTTCAGAATTATGAATTAAAATTTGACTTCACCATTAAAGAGGAGTTTAAATTACAATTCATTTGAGTGCACCCTTGGCATCCCTGTCTGTTCCCAATCAAATGTTAGCATTTATTAAATATAATAAGGTAACACAGTGTTATCCATAGGGAGTTTTTCCCTACCAGGACATGTAAAACTTAAAAACATGTGTTCTTATTGTTTTATACAATGCACCCTGCCCAATGGGCTTTTCAGGGCTTACCTTTCAGGTGACCTATAGGTATTAAAAATGAAGGTTTAGGCTTGCCAAAAGGTTAATTTTGCCAGGTCGAATTGGCAATTTTAAAACTGCACTACAGGCTGCAACAACTACCTAAAGACAGAAAGATGTTCATACATTGCATTGTGTGCTAAAGTTCTAGATGGCTGAGGGCACCTTTGTTTTTAAGCAGTACATTCACACCTCCCACCATAACCCACTAAATATACCCTGTTTACTTCAACTGGGTTTCCAGCATGCTGTTTATACTATCCCAGAAAGTCATGCTCGGCAGTAGATACATTAAGTCACCTGAGAATGTCTCCTGAACAAAATCGCTTGGAATTTTATCTATTCACTAACAAATATTCTTGCAGTACACTCTGGTCAGCCACTTTCCCCTTTCCTGCCTTTGTTTGTTTTCTTTAAAGCTTGTGGACGGGTGACCTTTACAAAGACTGTTGACTCATTAATTCTTCCTACTCTGTAGAAGGCAACTGCATTGTGAGATATCCATTAAGCACACAATGTTCCATGTGCCAAAAGTCAAAAGACTAAAATAGAAAGTTCAAATTTGATTACTTTTCAGTTTTGAGGCTGAGCTCTAATTAAAAGTAAAGTAGCAGTTTAATAAGATAGGATTGAGAAATCATTGTCTTTACAAAAGGCAATGAAGACAGGACTCATTTCATGATCTGAGGCATTTTCTTTAATCTTTTTCGGCATCATCCCAGCTGATGAACATTTTCAGTGTCACAAGCGGAAGACACACGTTTCTATACTGTTTGGAGGGGTCCTCCGCTTTCAAGGCCAAACTCACAGTAGCTATTAATTGTCTTCCCCTGGAGCAGCTATAATTGAAAGTCATACTCTATGTCTGCAATTTGGGATATCAAGATCACTCCTAAACAATATAGAGTACAGGTCATCAAACTTTCTTCTTTCAATGCCCCCATTGAACCAAATGTTTTCACGTGGGGCACACCTCCAAAACATTACGGTAAAAAGGTAGTGGGAAGGAAGTGAAGTTTACTATATTAAATGAAGGCTTGTGAAAAAAGGGAGACAGTCTGCAAAAACAATGTTTTTCTTTTTGTATTTTCAGTATTGTGAAGCCTATCTCTAAATACCTAATAAAGCAAACAGATGCAATACTGACATCAAAGAATATAGCTTTTAAAAGTTAAAGCAGGACGCTTACCTCTCAATCTTTTGAGTTTCCGAGGAGAGAGAGATTCAGATATTCTGGACAGTGATGTCATTGCAATTAATAGAATTGCACCTTATTGGGGGTGGGTGAGGAAGGTTTTTGACGCAAATGGGCCAACAAACATCAACAAGAGGAATGTCCTTTGTTTAGAGGCTAGTGAGTCCAAGGAAGGTGACGGCCACCAGAAGTTGGTGAAATAATAGCTATGTATAATGCTCATAGTCCCATTGTAGCAGAAGCAACTTCCACTGGCAGACAGAGAAAACAGATCTCAGAGCAGCTTTTCGATACCTTTCTAATTTGTAGCATTTCTAGTGCGTTTACAGTATTTAATTGAACAAAGTATGCGGCCCTTGGTAAAGAAACACAGCTAAAATCTGCTGCTTCTGTCCATTCATGCTACAGCACCTTTGAGATGAGCTTCTTTTGTGTGTTTCCCAAATTAACAAATCTGATATCTGTAAATTCAGTTTCTTTATTGGAAGCGTTGCCTCAGTAGGGTCTCTCTCTCTCTCTCTGCTGCAACAAGGTGAGCTAGAATGCTGCAGCAGGCAGGAGTTATTCCCTTTGCTCTCCTTCCTTGTGCCACAGGTCTGAGGCCCCACCAGAAGGTGTTCTCTTCTTATTTGCAAAGACATCATAGTTAGTCCACATATTGGGGCACCATCCTTCGTACTTTGCACCTCTGCCATCGGCACATCGGCAAACTGCCCTACAGAAGTCCAGCAATGAGCTTTGCTGCTCTGGAAAGGGTGGCAGCGCTAACCTGATGGGACAATAGGTTCCTCCACTCCCATCACTGTGAAGGAGGTGCTAAAAGCAGCCGGGAAACACACCAGATGACAAAATCGAGCTTTGGGGCTACCTTTACAAACTTGTAAATTGCCCTACAATTGACTCCTCTCCATACCTTGAGGCCCCACTAACTCTGCTGAGGGACGTGCACCCCTTAAAATTGCATATGGACACTCAGGGGGGCACACCTCCTAGTATGAAGCCCGTTGACATTAACTGATCATGGCAAGTTACATCCACTTGCACATTTGTCATAATATTTAAATAGCTACGTCCTTTTATTCATTTTTATGACTACTGTATGTTACAAACCGACCAAGGAATACATGAGTAAGGAATACATGACCATTGGACAATTGCACAGCAGTGCAATTCATTCCTATGTCCTAACATATCTGCCAAAAAAGGAACATTGTTTTTTTGGTTGTGGCAGTGCTACTTATGCATTAGTGTGTAGTCAAGTCTTTTCTTTGTTTGAGCTGTTTTGACATTGCAGTACCCAGTTTCATTACTGAGTGAAAAGGGTTATGGGGTCACAGGCTGCAGTTCTGATAATTCAGAGATGAATGTTTGGCAGGAGAAGCACATATTGGATTTGTATTGTACAATATTCTGAAGCATACTACCTCCCTTCAGCTTATCCCATTCAATATTTCCGAAAACGTTATTGTAACATACAATCCAAGTAGACAGTTCTTCCAAAGAGAATATGCTTTAGCATTTATTTGAAAAAGAGGCACATACCATTGATTCAGACCCCAGAATGTTAATACTGTATGAGTGATCTAGATGTTGGCAGATTTCCATTGGCATGTTTCCTATTCATATCACTCAGACATATTTGGATCTTTGAAGAATAGGCAAACACTTTTTAAAATATACTTACGACTAAAAAGGCAATACTGCAGACACAAAGAAAACAACTATTTAATAAATGTGCCAGTACATGAATGTAAATTGGGAAACAGGAGAAAAAATCATCACTTTTCTGATATGATTTGAACCTAAACCTAGGTAAAATGGCACTACCAAAATATATATTGATCAACATGACATCCTTGTTTGCAAAGAAAAGCATTCAGCCTGATCATGGCTGATCCGTAAATGGGTTCTTGTTGAGCGTTACACCAGTACAACAAAAAAGAGAATAGTGTTGAGAGACTGGGTGAAAAAAGCACATTGCGCAGTATCAGAGATCATGATACAAACATATATTCTTGGGACAGCAAACGTGAAGTTTTTGCTGCTACCTTTACAATATTTGTTTATGATTTATGCTCACACTTTCCTGTGATTGGAAATGCTTGTGATACTTGTGTAGTATTTATGCAAAAAACAATTATCTTCAATCCAATTACATTTTTGGCTAAGCACACTATTATGTTTCATAGACCTACTTTAGCTTTGTCAACATTTGTGTAGTTCATTGTCCTTCCAAGGCTTACAGTCATGTTTGTATGTATCCCTTACACCTAAACTCTTTCTTTGTTGTCTAAGCTGCCATGTTACTTAACGTGTACTCGGAACAGTCTAAATTTCTTGTTTGTGTCTTTGTTTTTTTTGTCTCCAATATCCCCAATCACAATCTAATGCTAAGATGACTTATATGGATTTTTTCTTCAAATGATTCCCAGGACTCATGTTGGAAGTATGGTATTTTCACCTTCATTGCCTACCCTTCTTACTTCTCACAGGAGTAAACCCACACGGGAGTAATCAAGAATGAAATGCTTGTTTTTTAACAAGACAGAGCAGCGCACCAGCACTTTTACAAAGGTTAACCAAACAAATCCTGTATCACTACAAAACATTTTGACTGGCCTGCATGAAACTCGGCTATGTTCCTTGCCTGTCCATTGCAATATAATAAGACATGCACAGCTGTTACCTAAAGTTGAGTGGTTGGAATCACACCACAGCATGGTCAGGAATAGTTGGAAACCCTGGCATTTACTGTGATCCAGCCAGTGTCATCCCTAATTTCCATTTAAAGTGTTCTTTTAACAACATAATGTGCATGCCAATCAGAGGGTTCAATTTCAATTCTGCATTTGCAGAAATATCAATATTTGATTTAATCTAAGGGAGCAAGCATACTCTTTCAAAGATTTACAACGGAGTTCAACGTTTTAATTTGTCATTGCTCTTGAGTACAAACACATTTTAATAAATGTTGAAGATCTTACAATTGACATTACATCACAATTAATTGTACAATGAAAACTATGTCTGTGTTCCATTAAGAAGAATATATATGCAGTTTTGAGTTACACTTATCTTCAGTTATTCGAACTTACTGTTTCCCTAATTAAAAAACTAAAATCTTTTTGGAGGATTGTGACTGCTCCCTTAGTTGCTTGTAAGCCTTTACAATACTAATGGCAGCATTTATAAAAGTTTACTGATTAATATAGGTGACTGGAATCCAATACAGCTTAGAGGCATAGGGCTGGATTTATCCATGCACATTAAAATACTGTAAATAAATGTGTCACTGCCAAACCATTTGCTGAACATGACTATGCGAGGACAGTATCATGACTTGTGTTAGCTATTAATTAAATAACCTTAATACTCAATTGGTAATCGGCCCTATTTTGATCAGATTGTTGATAGTTGACTGTTGATTGGTTGAAATTCTTTCAGAGGTGGGTGCCTCAAATTTCCAGAGCTGTGTGCAAGCAAATGGCGTATGTTCTTATAAACACTTCCTATTTTCATTTTCCAATTGAATTGTCATCAGACTTGACATTACAAATTCATCACAGCCAGCCATTTATTTATATTATAGATAATGGTTGATACCACAATCTTGTTCTTTAGCAGCATTGTAAAAACAGGTATGGGCAAAAAGAATTGCTGTGCGTGTTTATTTGATTCCCAGTGCTCCTTGCAAACACCAAAATTAACCTCAAATGTACAAAAGAAGATTTTCCTACTCCTACACCTAAATTAGATTGCGTTTGCATTTTTTATGCAAAGAACGTATCAAAGAAACAGACTTAATAGCAAGCTCTATGAATCTGGTCCTGTGTCTTGTTGAGAATTGTGATCAATTTTTACTTCTACACAGTTATCCTTGATTGCCACTGTTTATAATCTTAATTTAGAGACATGCCCATTTTGTTAAAAATTGTAAAGAGTGAATTCTAAATGAATGAGAATAGATGGCTGGCGCCATATCAGAAAAACAATTTGGAATACTGAAGCATACCAGAAAATTACTTTTTATCACAAACCATTCAACTTTTTTAATGTCCCCTGTGACCCAGTACCCCAAATAGAATTGTTTTGGGAAAGAGCATTTTTGTGAAGTAATTGTGGTTTTGATCATTAACTAGTCAGTTGCACAACAACATATTGTTAACAAAAAAAATTATGTTTCTTCTTTTGAGTTTGTTAGAAGATATTATGTAGAAATGTATGTTTCCTACCAAATCCATTTGTGTAAAAATAGCCTCTTGGTGTATATGTTGAAATTCAGTGTCACAAAGAGAAACCCTAAAATGTTTCACAGAAGTGCAGATAGTTTTACAAGAGATTGAGATTCATAATATATCATTTTTATAATTGATGAGAACACTCATAATTTCTACTAAATAAATGGGTAGACTGGTCTTGCTTTTATCCTTTATTTCTACACTCATTTCAAAATTTTAATTGTACTTTGGAGGCATTTTATTGCAGAGTTTTGTAAGATTTAGCCTTGCAGATATTAGGTTTCGCTCACTATAGAACCCGATGTCCCATTATACTCCTTTTGTTCATGCATTAAGTATGTTACTCCACAGACTGCTGAGTGAACTCTGCATTCTAGGTTCCCTTTAATTTTGGGAGAATATATTTTGAAACCAAAATCTTTATTTTATGCATCCAGAAAAAGATTTCTGTTTTAAGGGGACATGGTGCAAATATTTTCGAAACTGGATATTAAATGTAATATTTGAATGAGTTCTATAAGAAGTTTATGAGCAGGAAGTGTACATTTCCTTTGTTTTACTCTTCAAATTGCATAAATATATATTATTGGTGAAAGGCTCTGTCATCTTATAGCTCTATCTGAACCTACAAAAAGCTCTTACATTGATATATAGGGACAATTATATTTCATATATACGTAAACGTTCAAAGATCAAACAGTTATATTACTTCAATTTTTCTTGCTACCCTTACTGTTTTTCCCAGCATGTGATCGTGTGAGGACAATTTTGTCAGTAAATATTCCAATATGGCATATCACCTTTAGTGCATGATTATGGCAACATGCTTCAAATTGTTCATCCTTTATTTTCACTGACTGTGAAATACAACCATTCAGTGTTAACTTTTTATATCACATGAATGAGCCCCTGCGAAAATTAGTTATTTTCAAGTTTGTCTGAAATTTCCTTTGGTAGCATTAATTCTAAATTATGGGTTCTTCGCTATGTGACCACTATCAGCCTTGAAACTCTGTTCTGCTAGAATCCTAGTACACTTAAAAAAATACTTTGTAGAAACCCAATTATGTGTTAAAAATGAAGAATAAGCAAAGGCCACATTCCAGTCCATAGTCGTATTTTCAATCATCACCACTCGTGGATTTGCATTAGAAGCCTTCTGATATCCCTTGGGGTCACTACAGGTGTGCTATGAGTTTTGACTTCTTCTGTCATCCCCATTCAGCATTGAGTTACTTGTTCACAGAGAGGCCTCTCAACACCAACCCAACATAAAGACTGAGAATGCTGTTAATGAACCAGTTTTGGCACCTACACCATAACTAAGTGCTCATTAAAATATTGGCCACTTCATACTGGCCTAAATTTTAATTCTGATAAAGATGATGGATCAGTTAAACAATCTCCTCCCAATGGTGTGTTACCCTTTACATACATTTCTTAAGATTGTAGTAAAGTGCTTGAACATCCCAGTGTCTTCAAACCCTGCCTGCGCCCTTCTCATTTTTGGTCCCAGTACCTAAATGCACTCTGTGTTTGGTTCCAGGGTTTTTCTAGCTAAATTTGCAAACTTTCCTCATGCCAGCCTTCATCTCGGCATGTCCTCATAGGCAGGAGTAAAGATATAATTATCCACCGAAGTATCCACTGTTCCTAAATCGTGTTCTTCCAGACTCTCTTGTGGGACCATTTGCCAAGGGAGGAGCCCACTACTCCTCTGTATCACTTTTTGATTGTTCAACGAAGAAAAGCAGCAAGAAAATGGAGTGAACTGTTTACACCACCAGTGCTTTATCGTTGTGCATAGCAGGCTCTAATGCCTTGCTGGTTAATATGTTTGATTCTTTAGAGATAAAATTGTCAGCTTTAGCCCACTTCTCTAAACTCACTTTAGTCACAAAGCACGCTTTTGAGTTTCTATGCTGAGGAAAAGTTTGTCTCCAGCCATTTTATATTGGATCTTCAAATCCCAAGGCTGTGCCATTCTCATTTAATTAAATCCCGGTTGAATGGTTTTCAGCATTTAGATTGTTTTGCATCAGATAAGTTGCTTTCTTGTGAGTAATTAATAAATGACAGTTATTAAATTTCATAGCTATATTATACTTTCTGTGGTTGTTAAGGAATAACTGGCTCATAAAACATTGGTACTCCTTTGCTTTTGGAATCAGGTTAACTGGCATGGGATTGTGAGATTACTCTTTTTTTACATAGATGTCTCTGCCACGGTGTACATATATATGTCTTAACCCTTGCCTTGACATGCCCTTATTACAAAGCCGGAACATTTACCCCACATTGTAGTAAAACGTAGACTTCTAGGTTTCTGCAGTATGTAGCTACAAAGATTGCCCTTCTATTTGTAGTAGCACAGTTGAAGGTTTACTTATAGTGGAATTATGGCAACCAGCGCTGCAATACAGTTGTTGGGCACTTCCTCCAGCTTGCTCCAAAACGCTCAGCTTGCACAAATTGATGTCTATATATTGAAAGATAGCAGCATGTTGTTTCTTTCTATGTTTAGAGAATCTGTTTCCAGAGTTGAAGAAACATTGGTAATGACTTAACTTTTTAGTTGCGTTTTGAAGTTATAAGGCCATCTATGCTTATTTTCCTACACTTAAGCACAGCTCAAAAGCCCTACATTTGCAGTAGTAAAGAGAAGACCTCTCAGCTGTTGTTTTTCAACACGCTCACCTCGTTAGGTCGAGTCTGAGCAGCACATGCGCTGCAAGCCATGCTGTATTGGAATATGTACTTGAAGCCCCGCCCACTCTCCGCCCATATTTGTCATTGGTTTGTGTCATTGTCCTTTGTCTTGGTAGAAAGCAGAGCATTTCTCTCCATTGAAACCCCATATTTGCTTGTTTCTTTCTCTTCTGTCATATAACTGTCTCCCAGTATTTTAGTGTCATTGAAAAGTGTAGAGCATAGCCATTTAGCTACATCTGTTGTTAACATGGCGTCATAATGGAGACCCAGAACAACCCACAAACGTTTGGAAGATGGGGCAGTGTAAATGCAGAGAGACACATTAAGTTATTTCACACCAAGATGTGACAAAACCGTCTCATGCTGCCTACCCACGATGACCACTGGAAATGGATGTATGTGCCTTTCTTGCGGCTCAAGAACACTCAAGATTTGGCTTCTCTTGGCCAGAGTTTACATAAGTGAAAACTATTTTTACCCCTTTATCTTCGTTTCCCAACAATATGACAATCTATAAAATTGCAAGCTACTTGTCATTGCTTTAAGAATACTGTACTACTGTCTAAACATATAATGTTGATAAGCTTTTTAGGAGAAATGCCTGCAACCTATTCAATAAATTTAAACAACGTACAGAAAGCATTTTAGCAGAATGCAATTACAAAGCATCAATCCATGCTTAACTCTTCATAACCTAGTGCATTTTGAATTTGCTGGCGTCCTTATTATTTGTGCGTTCGCTCTTTATGAATGCAGCCATTGCTGATGTTATTATGCATTACCTGGTGATAACATTGTTATGAAATCGGAGAATGCTGATTAAGAATGCAATGATCAAAACTACCTTGATATCAAGTGGTACCCCTACTTGTCCATTGTTCAACATAAGAGTGCTATCAAAATCTAGATGCCAATTCAATTTTTCCAAATTTATGGTAATCTTGAAAAGCGAATGTGACTTGCACTGTATTGTAGATGACTAAGCCAAATATTTGTAGACAGTGTATAGCAAATAATTGATCACTCTGCAAAATCTGGACAGGTATGTGTATTACAGTAGCAAGTAGTTTACAAATGCACAATTACAAAAAAAGAGCATTGATTAAAAAAAAGAATGCAACTTGTGTCCTACTCGGAGAGGTATGTTTAATTTATTTTCTGATATTTTTAAAATAGGCAGGTGTTTTCTTAAAAACCGATGCTGTCTATTCTAATTTCAACAGCAATGGAATTTGAAGAACGATATGTTTACACATTCCAAACAGTATAGAAAAATAAAATAAAGTTTTGCATAGGCATGTATTTACGGTGCTTGCTATTGGTTTGGTCATAATATTGGAAAGATTTGTCGCTTTTCGTTTGAAAAAAACAGCTTCAGAGCAATAGTAGTGTACATGCATTACATTCAATTTTAAATTCTCATACACTCTTTCAAACATTATGTAAGAGAGTATTTTTATCATTTTAAATTATACATATAGAACATGGATTCCTCTGCTCTTCGGTTTTACCGGGACACATTTGCTCTTATTGGTGCAGTATTTCTAATTTTGTGACCTTATAAATAGTAAACATCCTGGGCATATAATTTTTTGAAAAGCGTAAGACTTGGTAAATGTGCACAGCAGGAAACCCAGTGAGTGGGGAACATTTCCAGCTAGCTGCATTCACTAACACGCGAATAAGCATCCGAAAGAAACGTGGTGGTAATGGCCTGTGCTGTGGTGCTAATGTCCTGTGCTGTCGCGGATTTATTTACAGAAGTTGAACTCCTCAAGTGCATCCGAAGGTAGCACGGCGGACATGAGACCCCCCGGACTACTCAACGTTATACCACTAGAAGTGGAGAAAGAGCCAGATATAGAAGCGGAGGATGCTCTGGAACCAGAGGCATGCTTTACAGAAGGTAAGAACAATCAAATCTATGCTAACTGCTGTCATTGTGCAGTCAACTTGCCCTTTTGTGTTCCTACCCTTCTTAGCATATCTTTGTTGTTTACAACTGATGCTACTGGTGATGGATTCCTGTTGACCTTTTTTCCAAGTTAATCCCCATTGAACTAAGGGAATCTTGGAACTGGGAACAAAACAGACCCAATAAGGCGTAAAAACTATATTTCCCCAGCTATTTTGAACAGGACTTGAATGCAGCAATGAGAATGAGACCACATGTATTGTTTTCTTTTATGTATCATCCGCATGGTAATCTCATAAATTTGTAGGCCTGGACATATATGCCAAACTTGTAATGCACTTAAAAATGCAAATCTTGAATGCACTTATTGTAGCATTATTGTAGGTATGGTGACAACTCACAACTAACGGGCTGATTAGGATGTTGGGCGGAATCACTCCTGCCCGACACCGCATCGGTCATGAGACGGGCCGAAACCTGGTCGGCGTTCCCGACCAGCCCATTAGGATGCAATCAAACACTGTTAGGTCGCATTCCTATATTTGGCCGTAAACCATCCAGAATGCATGCTCCCATTGTAAAATGGGAGGTGTAGTTAATCCCTGCACCCCGTGGCAGGCACCTCATGGTGCTTGCCACGGTGTGCAGGGATCAACAGGGGGGCACTGGCCTCCAAACGGAGGCCGTGCACCTAAGGGGGCCCAGCTGGGGGCCCCAAAAGATGCTTTCTGCCATGGTTTCTATGTCAGACAGACCGGCAAGGAAACCATGTTGGAAACCATCATTGTAATCTCAAGGGTGGAAAGGCCCGCCCTTGAGATTACTACACAGCTTCTGACTGGTAGACGGGCTCTCTTAGCCCGTCAGATGCCTGCCGGAATGACAGGTTGGATTAGTTTAATCCGCCTCCATAATAATGAGGCTGTCGTAAAAATGAATCCGAGCAGCCTAAAAGGCTCTGACCGAGTGTTGGTTCCTTTTATGGGCACATCATAATCAGCCTCAATATTGGTTTGTTTCTGAATGTTTCCTGTGTCATCCTATGAAGTAGACTTGTGAGGCCTTTTCTTAGGCAGTAAGACATGATTGGGCCATATCATTTTTGGGTACGTTTGTTTAAAACTGTACTCCAGATTGGGTGTCCATCAGACTCTTGTTAGGCACTTCACTCTCTCAGAGTAGTGAGGCCAAGCAGTCAACAGTTACTCCATGAGGTGGAGGGAATTTCAGACTCTGAATCTGTAAACCAAAGCTGGTAACAATTCCATGTGTTTCTTTCTGAAAAAAAATATGTGTAACAACAGGTGAGTAAAATATTACTAACCAGTGTTGAAGTGCCTGTGCTCCTCCTTTTAACATGATGACATTGGCAAACCTCTGACTAGCATAGTTAACTTACCTATAAGTCTCAAGTACATGGTACACAAGTGTATTCAGGACCTGTATGTTGCAGCACCCATTGTGCCACCCACTACCACTGTGCGCCGAGCATGGCTAATCTCTACATGCATGGTTTCGAGACTAAGCACATCTACCCATCAGATAATCCTTTTCATGACCAATTTAAACTATGGAAGCGCTATATAGATGATATCCTGGTCATTTGGGAAGGTGACCAGGGATCTCTTGATACTTTTTCAGAATGGCTGAATACCCCTGATGGTAACCTAAGGTTTACTGGTGAATCTAACAAGGCCTTTTTAGACCTTAGACTTTACCCATATAATGGTAAGATGGGGAACAACCTTTACAACGCAACTTTTACAACGCACTACCTTTACAACGCATTTTTTACAACGCATAATCCATTACAACGCATGACATTACAACGCATGACACTACAACGCATTTTTAAAAACTACCTTTACAACGCATTCCATTACAACGCATACTACCATTACAACGCATACCTTTACAACGCATAATATTACACTACACTATCCAACACTTACCCTACTGTTGCACCCCCTGGAGTTAGAATAGTAATTTTTACCCCTATACTATCCAACACTTACCCTACTGTTGCACTCCCTGGAGTTAGAATAGTAATTTTTACCCCTATACTATCCAACACTTACCCTACTGTTGCACCCCCTGGAGTTAGAATAGTAATTGTTACCCCTATACTATCCAACACTTACCCTACTGTTGCACCCCCTGGAGATAGAATAGTAATTTTAACCCCTATACTATCCAACACTTACCCTACTGTTGCACCCCCTGGAGTTAGAATAGTAATTTTTACCCCTATACTATCCAACACTTACCCTACTGTTGCACCCCCTGGAGTTAGAATAGTAATTTTTACCCCTATACTATCCAACACTTACCCTACTGTTGCACCCCCTGGAGTTAGAATAGTAATTTTTACCCCTATACTATCCAACACTTACCCTACTGTTGCACCCCCTGAAGTTAGAATAGTAATTTTTACCCCTATACTATCCAACACTTACCCTACTGTTGCACCCCCTGGAGTTAGAATAGTAATTTTTACCCCTATACTATCCAACACTTACCCTACTGTTGCACCCCCTGGAGTTAGAATAGTAATTTTTACCCCTATACTATCCAACACTTACCCTACTGTTGCACCCCCTGGAGTTAGAATAGTAATTTTAACCCCTATACTATCCAACACTTACCCTACTGTTGCACCCCCTGGAGTTAGAATAGTAATTTTTCCCCCTATACTATCCAACACTTACCCTACTGTTGCACCCCCTGGAGTTAGAAAAGTAACTTTTACCCCTATACTATCTAATACTTACCTTAAATGCAATTTAATATTATGCGTTGTAATAATATGCGTTGTAAAGGTAGTATGCGTTGTAATGGAAATGCGTTGTAAAGGTAGTTTTTAAAAATGCGTTGTAGTGTCATTCGTTGTAATGTCATGCGTTGTAAAAGTGTGCGTTGTAACGACATACATCCGGTAAGATACACACGGAATTATATCAAAAGCCTATGGCCAGGAATTCTCTGTTAAGTTATCACAGTTTCCATCCACGGGCACTTCTTACGAATCTGCCTGTTGGCCAGTTCCTTACATTGAGACGTAATTGCACCGATCTGGCTAACTATAAAAAACATGCCACCAAACTGAGTGAAGAATTGACCGTACGACATAACCCAGTACCGTAGATTAAAAGAGCCTCCAAAAGAGCCCGTAATAATGATAGAGGGGCCCTTCTAGAAACCTATATGAAACCACAAATGGAAAGAATGGTCTGTGTTACGACGTTTAGCAATTTGACAGTGAATATCAAAAAAGCTATAAATGCAAATTGGCACATTCTCAATACTGGCAATTTGACACTTGATCGCCCACTCTTTGCATTAAAACGCAGTAGCAATCTGCAGGATTTGATGGTGCATATTAGACCCAGAACTGAGACCTGTCAGATTAGACAAATGACATTGTGGAATTCGGAGCCAGTGATTGGACATTTCCCATGTGGATCTTGTTCGGTGTGTCCATTCACTAAACATGTTACAGAGGTAGATATTCTGTCAGATAAACCCTGGAAACTGAATAAACATACCAATTGTAACTCAAGTGGAGTGATCTATATGATCAAGTGTCCTTGTTCATTGATCTACATTGGTATGACCACACGGAAAGTCCGTCAGCGGATTACAGAACATCGTAGTTCTTTTCGATGTAAAAAAACCAATACACGCATGACCAAACACTATCTAGAGAAGGGACACACCGAGAACGATCTACAATGGGTGATCATCGACAAACCCCATTATGATATCCACATGGGTCCTCTAGAATCTGTACTATTTCGCCGCGAACAGCGGTGGGTGTTCCGTACCAAAAGCCACATCAGAGGCCTAAATGAGGACATCCCTTGGGGGTCTTTATAATCTATCCCAGAGAGGCCTGTCTGGATATTGTGGATATTTAAAGACAGGGTTCGTATTTACTACACTGTTCGCTTAATACACTGTTCGTCACGATATACCTTGGGACCATGTCCGAAATGCCTGTCTTCTATGTAGAGACCAATATATTATTGTATTTCCCCTCATCTATACAATATTTAACATCCTAATGAATAGTGCACCCACTACATGTAAAGACAAGGCCATGTGATCGTGTTATGGATACATAGACTGCCGCCTCCCTCTGTGCGCGTGTGTATATATATATATATATATATTATATATACATAACTATACATGATTGCCCTCTCTTTCCTCTTTTTTGATGAAACCATACATTTGAGTGATCGTGTCTGAGGTGAGCTGTATGCGTGTGACCACCTTTTGTAATGTATTTTTACGTATTTTTATGTAACGTACGTTATTACTATTATTATTTGTCTGACAGACTTCGCCCTTTATATGGGGTGCTTGTGCGGTTGTTGGCCGGCACCGCAGATCTTTTTTCGTCTTGGTGTAGTCCGATTGATCATCTGGAACTACATCTCCCATGGGTCCCTTGACCCGGAAGTGAATGTTTACACTTCCGGGCCGTCTTAACACCACGTAGGTTCAGTGGTGCGATAAAAAGACTTCGTAAACAATCGGGATTCCCCTTGGGCTGTTGCCACGACAGGACATGACACAGTTTATCTACAGGTAACGGTGGGACGATGTGCATGTTTCGGGCTTTCTCAGATTTTAAATTAGTTAAGTCCTGCAACACACGTTAAGGACGAATTCTGATAGCTACTAACGCTACCATTTGGGGCATGGGAGTTCTGTGTAGTGCCTTCCTTGAACCGGTCATCTTTCAGCAATTTTGTTGGTATTGAGACCGTATGATATGAATTTTTAAGGGATATTATGTTCTCAGGTACTTTGCTTTGGGTCTTTATATGAGGATTCTGTATAGATACTTAGCTTATGAGACAGACTGTGTAAAAGTATTATGTGGTGTGATCCTAATTTGGGTGAAATGACATTATTTTTGTCTGGTAATGAGATGATCATCCATATATTGGACTATACAATTTAATCTAATTAGTGTTTCATTCAGTCTTTGGAAGGAGTCTGACCTGTCTTTTCTAATGCTTTCTCGATTATTTATTTTGTGCTTATGTGTGTTTGTTTCACCCTCATAAAACTGTGATCTGAGGCAATACTCCCTTAAAGGTGGAGGTAAATTAATATTACCCCCGAGGTGAGTGATGTTACGTACCTGTTCACTTTTTTATGAAGATATCACGTGTGAAGTTTTGCTCTCACGTGTGTGGTGTTTGTGCAGGGAGTACACTATGGTTGAAATTCACAATAATTATGTTGTTTATATATGTTTTTGTAGACACTGGACCGGACTGCAGCTGGTGCCATTGTCCTAGAATTACCATAACAAACTAAGTATGGTCTTTTTATTTTTCCATATATTTCACAGATTTTTTAGCGGAGTGACAACGTTGGAGGTCCAGATGAATGCCGTGAATTTATTATCAATTGGCAGAAACATGTCGACCATTAACTAACAGGACATTATTTCAGTCCTGTATCACCTGCTTTTAATCTTAGCCCATGGGGATAATCATTAAACTTTTTATGTCACCCAGGAGCTATTTTTAATGCACTTTTTTTGTTTTGTATTGTGCACTCTGCCCCTCACTCCCATTGCCTATATTGGCAACCCTTGAAAACACCTCACGTTCCTCTCTTACTTCCTTTTAGAGAGTTGTAGCCCACACTTCATACCTTGCGGTTGCAGTGTGTAAGAGGGGACACAATGATGAAGCATGTCACCTTTGGGTGAGTGAGGGTTCTCGTCTTTATAAATAAATACTTTTTTCCTTCTTGTTTTTCTCTTTGGTGCTCTCTGCTAAGTGACACAGTAGTGGCCCATTTCTGGTTACTAGCATCTCTTTACTCTTTGTGAGATAGCCACCCACTACAGTGACAGTGTGAACATGATTGCAGGCCTACCATGTTGGCTGAGCTTTTTTAAACTACAATTCAACTAGTAAAAAAAACCTTTTGAAAAGGCTTAAACCTTCCTTTTAAATATACAATATATAATAAGTCAATTCTAAGTAGCTCTTACTCACAAAAGTCAGGGTGCATTATATTTAAAAATAGGATATGCAAAAATGTATTTTCTCTGTAGCAGGGTTGGCTGCTTTATGGGTAAGCATTGAGATGCTATATTACATTTAATAATGTTATCTCCAACTAAGAAAGCGATACCAAAGGGGATGATGGCCAGAGCGTTTGAGCAAATCAAACACTCACCCCCAGTCAACTGATCTGGGTTTAATCCATCATCATTCTTTAGCTCACTCCACCACCCCAGTTCAGACATGGCCATATGCAAGTCAGTCTGACCCTGTGCCTCATGGGAATAGTCCAGACCGAACAGCCAAGCCAAGTCTTCCCTGGACCGGAAACAAGCATCCTGGGACCGGTTTCTGGTTCATAACCCTCATCAGCCAGGCTATCTTGAATCCAGTGGCAAAGTGAGCACGGGACCCATATCTGGGCATACACCCTGCCAACTTAGGGCGAACAAAGCGATACCAAAGGAGATGATGGACGGAGCGGTTAATCAAATCAAACACTCACCCCCAGTCAACTGATCTGGGTTTAATCCATCATCATTCTTTAGCTCACTCCACCACCCCAGTTCAGACATGGCCATATGCAAATCAGTCGAACCCTGTGCCTCATGGGAACAGTCCAGCCCGAACTACCAAGCCATGTCTTCCCTGGACTGGAAACAAGCATCCTGGGACCGGTTTCAGATTCATAACCCTCATCAGCCAGGCTATCTTGAATCCAGTGGCAAAGTGAGCAAGGGACCCACATCGGGGCATACCCTGCCAACTTAGGGTGAACAAAGCGATACCAAAGGGGATGATGGACGGAGCGTTTGAGCAAATCAAACACTCACCCCCAGTCAACTGATCTGGTTTAATCCATCATCATTCTTTAGCTCACTCCACCACCCCAGTTCAGACATGGCCATATGCAAATCAGTCGAACCCTGTGCCTCATGGGAACAGTCCAGCCCGAACTACCAAGCCATGTCTTCCCTGGACTGGAAACAAGCATCCTGGGACCGGTTTCAGATTCATAACCCTCATCAGCCAGGCTATCTTGAATCCAGTGGCAAAGTGAGCAAGGGACCCACATCGGGGCATACCCTGCCAACTTAGGGTGAACAAAGCGATACCAAAGGGGATGATGGACGGAGCGTTTGAGCAAATCAAACACTCACCCCCAGTCAACTGATCTGGTTTAATCCATCATCATTCTTTAGCTCACTCCACCACCCCAGTTCAGACATGGCCATATGCAAATCAGTCTGACCCTGTGCCTCATGGAAACAGTCCAGCCCGAATTGCCAAGCCATGTCCATCAATTGTGTGTCTTTTGCTTTCTCGCCCTAAGTTCACCGGGTATGCCTAGACATCGGTCCCGGGCTCACTGTGCCACTGGATTCAAGCTATTCTGTCTGAAGAGGGGTGAAACCCCGAAACCGGTCCTAGGATGCTTGTTTCCAAGCCAGGGAGGACCTGGCTTGGCAGTTCGGGTGGACTGTTCCTATGAGGCACAGGGTCAAGACTGATTTGCATATGGCCAGGTCTACACTGGGGTGGCATGGTGAGCAAAAGAATGATGGATTTAACCCAGATCTTTTGACTGGGGGAGAATGTTTTGATTTGTTCTGCATTCCAGCCATCAATTGTGTGTCTTTTGCTTTCTCGCCCTAAGTGTGCCGGGTATGCCTAGACATAGGTCCCGGGCACACTGTGCCACTGGATTCAAACTATTGTGGCTGAAGAGGGGTGAAACTCCGAAATCGGTCCTAGGATGATTGTTTCCGGTCCAGGGAGGATCTGGCTTGGCAGTTCGGGCTGGACTGTTCCCATGAGGCACAGGGTCAAGACTGATTTGCACATGGCCAGGTCTAAACTGGGGTGGCATGGTGAGCAAAAGAATGATGGATTTAACCCAGATCTTTTGACTGGGGGAGAATGTTTTGATTTGTTCTGCATTCCGTCCATCAATTGTGTGTCTTTTGCTTTCTCGCCCTAAGTGCGCCGTGTATGCCTAGACATAGGTCCCGCGCTCACTGTGCCACTGGATTCAAGCTATTCTGGCTGAAGAGGGGTGAAACCCCGAAACCGGTCCTAGAATGCTTGTTTCCGGTCCAGGGAGGATCTGGCTTGGCAGTTCGGGCTGGACTGTTCCCATGAGGCACAGGGTCAAGACTGATTTTCATATGGCCAGGTCTAAACTGGGGTGGCATGGTGAGCAAAAGAATGATGGATTTAACCCAGATCTTTTGACTGGGGGAGAATGTTTTGATTTGTTCTGCATTCCATCCATCAATTGTGTGTCTTTTTCTATCTCCAACTAAGAAGCAGCTACAAATTTCATTTTGGGACTTTTTGAAACATTTATTACAAGTCAAATTCACTGGTGAAATTGGATTTTTTAAAAATATTTTGGAAAAGGTACTTGTAGAATATTACCCTTATCCTCTGGAGGCACATTTGCATAAGCTCTAACTGTCACCCAGGAGCTGAATAGCCCCCTAGATGAGGTGTGAGCTTTGTCCCAGACATGAAACAAAGGCCTTGAATGGTGGGATATGTTCTGTTGGTTTGGCAGGATGATCACCTGAGCTGTGTCCAGGAACTTGATTAACTTCAAAGAGACCTACCATCTCACTGGAAAATGTTAGTTGACACCTGGGCATGGCCCTTCTTTGTTCCGCACCCAGCCAGGCAGGCATGAATCCCAGTGGGAGAGGAACTGCACCAAGAACTCATTTAGAGTGACCACGGAGGAGAAGTTACTCATTTTCCCTAACCACCCCTCAGGAGTGAGCACATAGACTCTGCACAAGAGGAGAAGGGTTTCACCATCTTGGATATAGGCAGAAAGTGGCACTGTGGGATTTTTTGCGGTAGCGCACACAGTAAGTACTGCAAAAGTGGGTAGGATTGGCCCTAGGAACCTTTACCGAATTGGTTAGTGAGGAGCCGGGAGTCACCCTCGCCCACAGGCTGATGCCAGGCATAAATGTGACACCTGCGGTGCTCTACTCAGATCAGTTTCTGGACCTGTGGAAGAACAAAAGAGGACTGGACCTGTTGCCTCTGACTTGAGATGAGCCTACACGACTAGACCTGTATCCCCTCCTGGACCCAAGACGAAGACGTTCAAGCTACAGGAACACAAGCTACAAGAGGTATTTTTTGCAACTTCCAAGCTGACCAATTCCAACTGGACTTGCCCTGGGCCCCTAAGCTGGCCTGTTTTGGAGTGAGTCTTGACTTCTAAGTTCTGTCCCCAAGGTCCTGGGCACGTGACTGGTGTGTAAGTTTACTCCTATCTTTCCCTGAAATCTGGAATTTAGAAATATTTTACCTCCAACGACCTCTGGAGGACAGAGACTGACCTGCCAAGCTGATCCAACAAAGGTGCAGTGCAGTGAGCCAAAAATTTGGTTTGCTCCCACCAGAGCTTTTCTGTAGATGCCAATCCGATTCAGCAGCACCTTGTGGAGAAGGTATCTGGCCTCCTGGAGCTCTCTTCAAAGGTGCCAAAAGTATCTGTGTGTGAAATTTAAATTTCTCCCTCTCTGAGTTTTTATGCCCAAAATCAACAACTTCACCGACCTCTCACCCAGTGGCTATTTGGCGATGTGGAGCCATAACCAGCCACAGCCTTGCTAAGACTAAGTCCAAAGGTAAAACTTCCAACTGGGCCGAACCTGGTTTCTGTATACAATCAGCGCTCCATCGTCGTGGGCTTAACTTACACCTTTGTACTGGTTCAGAGCAATCACATGACCGCAGTTGGTGCGGCATGCTTCTTGATGAAATTTTAAATCTTAAACTTCGAAAATTAAAAACCCCAGTTTCCTATGGATTTTACGCATCATTTTATATTTTAATATGTACTATATTTTTCTAAATTGGTTTTGGATTTCTCTTGTGTTATGTTTTGACTTTATTACTGTTTTAGTACTGCGTAAATACTTTACACATGGCCTCTACGTTAAGCCTGTCTGCTCTGTGCCATACCTACCAGCTGGGTGAGCTCAGGTTAATTGGGTCTTTGAGGGTCTCAACCTGGCAAGGGTTGTGGTTATTACTTGACATGGCTACTCACCGCCCTGATCTAACGCCCCATTTTCTTATAGTACACTTAAAATTTGATACACAATGAAAATGACGAGGTCTTAGTACCTTCTATACACAAGGCACACTCCCAAATTATTTTGTAGCTCCCTTATGCTAATCTACAAAATTGAACCTATGACCATTGTTAGCAATTGGTCAATGTCTTGGGTTGTTGTGGTAATGTTTCTCTTGAGCATTGTTAGCGGAAGATACATTTTGAAGGAGGAGATACAAGCAGTGACCAAGGTGTCCGGGCTTTCCTTTGATCCAGCCTTTTGTGGTACCTACGAATGCTCTTAAGTAAATTCATTAAAAGAACAAAGGTCCCTAAAACAAGTTAAAATCACAGTTAATAAAGAAATAAATCAAATCGGGTGGAAATACAAAATACAAAGGAAACACAATTAAATAAACAAAAGGAACTGGAATAATGTGTGACATAAAAAATGGTTAGTAACAAATAAATCTACAGCATAACTTTTGCCCCATGTTCATTACTTTATGCATTTTAATAGGATCAGTTCACAAGAGTCGACGATGTTACACAACAACAGTATTATCATCAGGACATTTACAACTCATGCCTGAGTATGTCATACTCAATGGTAAGAGAGAAGAACTGAAAGAAAAGATAAGGAAGGAAAAGGAAGGAGAATTAGTTGTCATCAAGATGATATCTATATGAATACTACGGTCATACACACATCCAGGGGTGAGATGCATGAGGTGTCTAGGACCAAGCATACATGGGGCCCTTTCAAGTCAATAAGGGAGTGCTCGCCATGCAAAGAACCTAAGGCGGGAACTAGGCTATCTTAATTACCTGGAATATAAACAATGCTACAGTGGATGCGAAAATACTAGCACTGGCAGTCAGGTAAGGATAACTTCCCAGGGTAAAACCTGGAAATGGAAGTTTAAAGACTTGGGGCCAATACTGTCCCAGTAAAACATTAGATACTAGGCATAAAGAATTACCAGAGAATAAGCTCATGTGTTCATAAAACACCCGAATTGCGGTGGGCACCAGAGTTTCAGAATGAACCATGCGTGCATTAGAATAATGCAGGTATGCAGAGAATCGTGTAGAAAAACATCTGTCTCAGGGGCTGTCAATCAGAAATAGGAGGAAATTACCAGGAGGAATCCATTATGTTGCCAAAAATATTTTAAGGGAATGTTGTAAACAATTGCCTAGTGTAAGGAAAATGCAATGGCAGGCCACTGAACGAGTTAACCATTGACTATCTTCAGGACCTGCCTCCTCATCATTACCACTCTTATATGCATATTCTCAGCAAACCTTATCATGTTATAGTTTCCTTGAGATTCGTAGGTAGAAATTCGAACCGGAAGTTGGTCATTGAATCAACTGATTTTGGCTTATTCTATGATCTATTTTCTCTAATGGTTTTCTAAAGCATTCCTTAGCCAACAGGCTTTAGTGCACTTTACACTAAACAGAATTATATAACATGCACCAGAAACAAAACTGAAAATCAGTTTACAAGGAAAAAGAAAGGAATGAGAGTTAAAACACATATATCTTTTTAGGGGTAATTCTTGATATGAATGACTATGTTCGTTTAGAAATAACATGAAGAGGCAAAACATTTCCTGAAGGCGCGTAACATGAGCAAGTTAAATCCAGTTGAAGGGAGTTTCAGATTAAGTTTGCTGGCCCTGAAAAGGTCTGACGTCAGGGAATCTCAATTTAGGGTTTAAAATGTACAGTGAGTTTCGTCTCTTTCAATTCAATTCGATTCAAGGCACTGCTACAGCACACAGCTGCTTCCGAAGAAGCACCCCGGTGCAAGCGGTAAGCTCAGGGAAAAGAAGACGGCATAAAAAAGGGTCAAACCTATTAACCTACTAGGTAGGAGCCAAAAAGCAGGGTTTTAGACTATGGGCCTGATTTAGATCTTGGCAGATGGTTTACTCCATCACAACGGTGATGGATATCTCGTCTGCCGAAATATGAATCCCATTATATCCTATGGGATTTACATTTCGGTGGGCAGGATATCTGTCACAGTTGTGTCGGAGTAACCTGTTTGCCGCCAAGATGTAAATCAGGCCCTATGTCTGAAGCAGGATTCAGAGGCACCAAAGACTGAGTGGCAGTGCATCGATAGTTCAAAGCCAGGTGAGTGAAAGAACTACCACCTCTTCTTACTTTGTGAATGTGAGGAACTTGGAGCAGTTTCATATTATTAGATGTTTAATTTGAGAAAAGGGCTTCAGTCTTCTACTGAGGTGCAAAGGATCATTGTGAATAAAGGCTTAAACTGGATCCACTTGAAGACGGCGAGTCAATGAAAATGGCGGAGATGATGAGAAACGGAGGAATCTTCAAGATTAGTCATACAACGGAGTTCTGGATAGTTTGAAACCGTTGATTTAGGAAAGGAGGCAGAACTAAATTAAGGATATTGGCATATTCCAGTCTGGGCATAACCAAGGCATGGACAATTGTTTTCTGACAATCCTCCAAAACCATGTGGAGCATCCTCAGGAGAGCCCTCTGGGTGGCAAAGGAAGTGGCGGATGAAGACTAGATTTGAGGCTCAAAAGTAAGATTGGAATCAAATGTTATCCCAAGGTACCTCACAACCAGAGCTGGGGGGGACGAAGGTGCACCTAATTCTGAAGGCCACCAACTACTAGCATCCGCTGAAGACTTGATGCCAAAGAAAAGTATCTTTGTTTCTTTGGAATTAAGTTTCAAGCAGTTTCCATTTATCCATTCCACAATTGCCTTCAAGCAGGGCTTCAAAGAACTCAAGATTGCTGGTGCGTTTTCATGAAAGGCCAGGAAGAGCTGGGTGTCATCCGAGTAGGAGGCTGTCCGCACCCCCCAGGACTCAACAAGTTTAGGCAGAGTCTCCAGGTAGATACTAAAATGGGTCGGGCTGAGTGCCGAACCCTGAGGCACCTCGCACTCTAGAGGCTTGGATGAAGAGGTGAAAGAAGTCAGGAAGACTGCTTGAGAGCTGTCTTTCAAACAGGAATTGAGCCAGAGCAGAGCTTGGTCTCTAATCTTCTTGAGTCTGACCAACTCAATAGAATAGGAACCAGTATCGAATGGCAAGAACAAATCTAAAAGCATGACCATTACTGGGGTGCTCCAGTCAAGATTTTACGTAATGAATTCTGAAACCTCGAGTAGGGCTGACTCAGTACTGTAACCTTCACGAAAACCAGATTGTGAGTTATGCAGAAGGAGGTTAGGCTCGAGAAAGTAAGATAACTGCCTGACTTTTGAGTCAGCAGGCAGATTTTTTAACAAAGAGCTTGTTTCCAATTTTTAGGAACCATTGCTGATTCAAGAGAAGTATTCATCAGTTTGTGAATGACGGGGTTGACCACAGTGGTGGCATGATTTAGAATCGCAGGAGGACATGGGTATAAAGGGAAACCAGATTTGCATAATGTGAGATCTGCCACTGAGTCTTCCAGTGAAATTAGCTCAAACCTTGTGAGAATAGTGTCTGGTTGAGTAGGAACTGAATCCCCTGCCCCTAAGGGACCTGTGTAGTGAATTGCTTGTAAATGTTCTGGATTTTCTTTAAAAAGAACTCCAACAGCTCTTGACATAGCTCTCATGAAGGGGAAGGAACATTTTCTTTAGCAATGGGAGAGAGGAAGGAATTTACAATTTTGAAAAGCACACAAAGTTTGTTAGCTGCATCAGAAATGGAGAAGGCAATAAATGATTTTTGAGCTTTCATATGGCGATACGGTAACTTTTCAAACACGGTCTAGTTAACTGCTTTAGCCTGTATAACATAAACCAACCTCCATCTCCGCGCTATAGGGTTTTACAGCCTTAAGTGTATCAGAAAACCATTGTGCAGAAGCTTTAGATCTGTTAGGATTCAGGGTTTATTGGGGAGCGATATTATCCAGTGCACAGATTAGCCAGCTATTGAGACTGGTAACATCTGATTCCAAAATTTTGACTAAATTCAAAAGGGATGACTGTAACATCTCCACAAGTAGTGCTTCAGAGATTTTATGCCATGTTCCATTAAGTCGTCTTAAGCAGATCCTGTGCCAGGCAAGGAGCAGGGAAATAAACACTGAAATGATCCAGAAAAATGGTCAGACCAAGGGAGTTTCAGTGCAGGATCAACCCTAACTGTAGAAGGGTTAAGAGAGAATAAGATGAAGAGTGTGAACTGCTTTATGAGTGGGCTCCATTACAGATTGTTCCAAATTAAAACCTCCGGAAGAGGCCAGGAATTGCTGCGCAGGTCTGTTATTCTGGTCGTTGACATGCAGATTAAATTCCCCAAGTACCTTAAAATTAACATGCAGAGAAGACAGTTGAATCAGTGAGTCGGAAAGTAATTTTAAGGAGTCAGCCGAAGTGGAAAGGATGAAATAGAAAAGAGCTCCAGACAGGACTTCCCATATGCGTGAAGGGTGAAACCACAGACAGGACAATCAGAATCCTCCCTGCTCATCTGCCTCTGCCAGATCACAGACATGATTACAGGTGGTAGCGTGGAGGATAAGCAACTCATCTCTAGGATAAGATAGCAAGGGGGCATTGTGGCATAGCTTACCGGCACCGTGGCTGGCGCTGGCCAGGATCTGGAAGCGGATGGGTGAAGCCAGGCTTGCCTTTGGCTCCCCACCAGTGTGCTCGCTGCACGTCCGTGGCATGGAGGACTTTCATAAGAAGGAACAGAGTGATTCTGAAAAACTGGAGCACACCCCTGACAAAATGGTGGCTCGCAGTGGGAGCGCTAATGGGAATGCGGAAAGGAGAGCCATAGCAACGTCGCACAGGACAGGATTAAATCTGTCTAACATAACACTAAGGACTGCCAAAAAGTAATTCCAAAACTGTATTATGCGTAGATTCAAAGCGCAACTAACCCCAGGTTAGTGCAAATACAAATTCAAAGTCAGCCACCCCACTTAAAAATCAGTGCAAAACACAACAGAATAACAAGATAAAAATGAACTAAAAAATGAATTTAGCGGAGCTGGCCGGTGCATGTCCACGGCATTGAGGGCTTATATAAGAAGTGACAGAGCGATTCTGAAACACTGGAGCACAGCAAAAACAAAATTGCCGTTAAATATAATTCGTTATGTTCTCTGAACAGCGGTTAAAAAGAGAAATATGAAAGATGATATACATATTTTGATACATGAAAAATAATATATTTAAAACAAGTTAATGGTTCTGTTGTGTCACTGGTTTTTGTAAATCATTTTTCTTCAAAGATCTGTGTTTTTTTAGTAGGAGAAGTTTCACACACGCTTGAGGGATCATTTATAGGCCCTTTAATGTTTAATGAAAAACATTATTTTACAATTCCCCTTGAGGAGATTTCGTTCAACTGACATAACTGTTTGTAGCTCATAAACAAAATTGCAACTCGCAGTGGGATCGCTAATTGGAGAGTGGAGTGAGCGGGAACAATGTGGCACGGGAAAGGATTAAATCAGTCTAATACAAAGGACTAAAAACACAGCAGGGGGTCTGAGGAGGTTTTGAGGACCAGTGAGGGCAAACCCCCCAATACACAACTATGAAACACACACACAAAAAACTCTGGTTCAGGGTCGCACAAGGCGAGTGTTTGTGTGGAGCTGACTATGCTAGGAAAGAGGGTGCAGTCCCTTTTCAGGATAGTTTCCCTCACACACCAGAGGTGTCAGGCTTCATCATCGGGATACGTTCTCGCGTCACAAGCCTAGTCATGACGCAGGCTACAGCCCCCTCACTGCGAGGGAGGAACTCAGGGATGTACGCTCACATTGGGTTTCATGACCGCCCCTCATATCAAAAAAACATCCCTGAGCTCCTCCCTAACACTAAGGACTGCCAAAACTTAATTTTAAAACTGTATAAAGTATAGATTTAAAGTGCAACAATCCCCTGGTTAGGGCAAATATCTTCTGGAGCCTTTGCCTTCTAAAGGTGGAAGTCAAACTGGATCAATTTGATCTTCCCAGCTTTGTCGCACGGGAGTTCAAATAGCTAATTGTATTTTGGCATATGTTTTTTAACAAGTATGTGATCCATTAAGTTATTGAGAGAAGCATTTTGGACATGTGCTTTTGCTACTAAATAGGATAATGTCTGTTGTGAAGGATTGTTTTTCCTCTGCAGATTCTTTATTCCTTTTCATTAATTCTTTCTCCTAAATTTCCCAGGCATGACCTAAATTCCTGTACAATATTTCAGACTGTCACTGTGCTGTGAGTTGCTTCTTATGTCCCAACGTGTTGCACTAGCATTGCTAAACTGTGACTGAATGTCATAACACCCTAGTGCTCCTTCAGTTCTTTCCTCTCCCATGTGTCAGGCCCATTTGAATATAGTTACCTTTATGTTATTGTTTTCCTTCCATTGGTGAACAAAAAGGCTTTTTTAAATTAACATTGCAGCAAATTTGAAAAGGTAAAGTCCAAGACTGACCTCCATGACTACTGCAATTTTTGTTTGGGAATTCATTATGGCAGCTTAAATCATGGTGCTTACCTCACTTTGATGTCAAAGGTCTAGAGAAAATGATGGCTTTGGAAAATGTGCCTCTTGAGACTCCCAGGGCTTCCATAAGTATGGAATAACCGTTTCTTCCACCTCACTGCACCAGGATTGTCATTGAAGTGCCTAGCTGGGGTCTGTGAAAAGAAACATAAAGAAAATGTTGAAATCTCAAAGTCAATCCCTATCAATCACACATTGACATTACTTTGAGTGGAAGAAGATACATTGGACTCCTTCCACAAAGTACAAGAGTAATCTGAAACCTTTTGGATTCATTTATTAAGTGACAGAAAGAGGCAACTTTGAGTCTCGGCTTAAGGGTATCTTCAACACCAGCATTGTCATTTTCAGCATAGTTGAAATATTTTAAAGGAGAAATCTTTTTGATTGCGAGTCAGTTCTCCAATTCATCCCTCCCTCGTGCTTGTTTAAGTTCAAGTAAAGGTTTATTGAGAAATTAAAGTAGTTACAAAAAACAATACTTCGAACAGACAATCATTTACCGTTGCATAGTAAACAGAAAAGGATATTTAAGAATACTATTGATATACAAAAATCTTCAAGGTAGTAATAATATAACTTAGGAAACGATATGAATACATTCAAAGGTTCATAGATATTGCAAATAGTAGTACATGTCAAAAAATATACAATTGAAAGGGTGTAATTGGAAGTGACAAATTGAGCACAATTACAGTAAGAAGTCAGGGAGGCTTGGTAACTTCTTGCATTGAAGAAGCTGGTGAAGAAGTGTTCTTTTCTGTTGTGTTTAGAAAGTGTGTGAGAGGGGACCAGAGGTGTAATCTTTTCGTAGCTAAAGAGATAGGGTGGACAAGGGCTGTATCTAAACGATGGTTAGGGCATACCGCATACCACCATGCTAAATAGGATAATTTAGAAGAGTCTTTCCAATTTTTTTAAATCTGTTGAAATGCTACAGCCAGTAGCAAGTCAACGAGTCTTAGTTGGGGTTGATGTTCCCCCATTCCGGTGCTAAACTACCTAGGGAAATGTTGGTAAGGGAGAGGGGTGTTCTGGTATGAAAAATAACGTTGATTTGGTGCCAAACTTGTTTCCAAAATTTTAAAACATTCGTGCATGTAAATATCATGTGTTTGAAGTCAGCGTCACCTTGGAAGCATGTCCAATATGTGTTAGGATATGTGTTGTGTATCTTGTTTAGGTAAACTGGGGTGAAAAACAAACAATTGTAAATAAAGAAAAGTGTTTGTGTTTTGCTGGCCGCTCTAGAGGATTTCCTGAGTTTCATCCAAATTCTATTCCATAGAGTAATGGGCCAATTCGTTTCCAGATCAGATTCCCATGAGAGTTCTACTTTAGTTTTGTGTCTATTATCGGGAAGTGTCATTAGACGAGAATAAATATTGGAGGCCTTGGGGTTCATGAGCAAGAGATTGTGCCATGGGAATATGGGATGGGATTGTGAAGGGGGTGGAGTGGTGAGTTTCGCACGTGCCTCAATTATTGCATTCTGCAAAGTCATACATTTAGGTTTAAAGTAAGGAGGTAAATGATAAAGAGATTGCATTTGTGTAAATTGAATGGGTGAGCCTTGGTCAAGAAATTGGTGAACCCTAAGTAGACCTTTATTCCTCCATACCTTCGAGTATATGGGTTTC
This sequence comes from Triturus cristatus, assembly GCF_964204655.1. Classification (NCBI taxonomy): domain Eukaryota; kingdom Metazoa; phylum Chordata; class Amphibia; order Caudata; family Salamandridae; genus Triturus; species Triturus cristatus. Next base: position 888,698,063 of record NC_140583.1, read on the forward strand.
CCTTTAACAAGGATCAATTTATTATGCCAAATTGTGGAGTTGAGAAAAGTTTCTGAGTTGTGTGTAGCTAAGTGAGGTGCAATAGATAATAGTTTACTTGATTGCTTAATTATGGGAGTAGAGAGTTTTTGTGGCTTCCGGGTAAAGGAAAGGTATTCCTGGAATGAGAAAGGGGTTAAAAATGAGAGTTCGAGATCCACCCAAAGAGGTCTAGTTTCAGATTGAGTAGTAATCCAATTTGATAGTTGTCTTAATTGGAAGGGGAAAATTAACCCCTCCTTCGGATTTTGATCTAGTTAATTTTTGTTGCGCCATTCGTGATTTTTTAGCATTCCATAAAAAGGAAGTTAGATTGGAATACATTTTTGAAAAGAAGTTTGATGGACAGGATGTTGGTATGTTAGAAAGGATGTATAGGACTATAGGTGTGAGCATCATTTTAATAGTGTCTAAACGACCCCACCAAGATAAATGGAGGTGGTGCCATCTTGCATTTAGTGATTTAAGTTTGGCAGAGCACTTATCAATGTTTAGAGAAATGGATGTTTTAATGGAGGAAGTGAACCAGATGACGAGATATTTTATATGTTTAGAGTTCCAGGCGAAATTAAAAATCTTAAAATCCTCCTTGAAGGTGTATTTAGTAAGGGTAAAATTTCGCATTTCCCTTTGTTCAATTTATAACCTGACACCAGACCATAATTTTCCACTTCTCCTAGAAAAGGATTGTGGTTGGGAAAGAAAAACTAGAATATCGTCAGCGGATGCTGCTAATTTAATTTGTTGAGGGTTCGAGACAAAGCCTGTGATGGAATGATTTTGGCAAATTTTTGACAGGAAGGGATCTAAAGCTAAATTAAAAAGAAAAGGTGATAAGGGGCAACCCTGACGAACACTTTGTTTGAGACTGAAATAAGGAGAGGTAAGACCATTAGTTGATATTGCAGCTTTGGGATCCGAGTAAAGTAGGGAAATTAAGGATATGATTTTTGGTCCAAAACCGAACCATTTGAGAGCGTGGAAGATAAATGGCCAATAAACCCGGTCAAAGGATTTTTCTGCGTCTAACACAATTGCTGCCAGAGAATCCAAATAATGTGATGATTTGAATATAATGTAAAAAAATAGACGCGTGTTATCTATGATACTGCAAGCTTTGAAAAAACCTGATTGTTCCTTATCAAGTAACAGTGGAAGATGCGGTTCTAGTCTTAGAGCTAAAGCTTTGGATTTTTTTTTATAATCTACGTTTACTAAGGAAATGGGTATATAATTTTTGCAAAAGCGTAAGTCCTTATCATCTTTTGGTATTAGACAGATCAAGGCTTCAGAAAAAGAGCCAATGGATTTACGTTAAGTGATATAGGAAGAAATAAGAGAATATAAGTGTGAGAGTAATAAATGAGCAAAGTGTAGGTACAATTCCACTGTAAAGCCATCAGGGCCAGGTGGCTTTGTCTTTTTTAAGGGTTCTTTAAGCGTTGAAAAGTTCTGTTTGTGTAAGATCTGAGTCCAGAATTGTTAAATCCATCTGGGGATTGATGCGTTTTTGAATTGTGGAAAAGTAATGGGAAAGGTCTGTATCTGAAGGTGTACTTTCTGGTGTGTAAAGGGACTTATAGAAGTGTACAAATTCTTGGAGAATTTCAGGGTCTTTAAGTTTTGGTATTTGATTGTCATCTATAATGGAATCAATGTGAAGTTTTGTTGTTTGATTTTCAAATATACGTCCAGAAGTTTGCCGGACTTATTTTGGCCCCCATAGTACTTAGCTGAGGATTTAAGTAAATATAAGGAGGCCTGTTTAGTGGTTGATACATTAAAGGGGATCTTTGCATTAATGAGATCCTTGAGAGATTCCTTTGATTTGGAGGTATGAAAAGAGTGTTCGAGTTTTTTAATCTTATCCAGAAGTGTATTGTGTGTTATGCGGAAAGCTTTGCGTTTGTTTGATACGAATCTAATAATAAAGTCTCTAGCAGCAGCTTTGAAGGCATCCCATACTGTGTGAAAGGAAACATCTGTTGTTAGATTAATAGAGAAAAACTCTTGAGAGAAGGATACAAAAGACGAGTTAAATTTAGGATCCAGGAGTAAAGAGTTATTGAAACACCATTTTTGGGGGGATGTGGAGTGGCTTAGAAGGTCCAATTGAATCGAAACAGGAGCATGATCTTAAATAAGTGTAGGGCCTATATCAGCAGAGCTTAGGGATTGAGAATTGTTTAGTGAAATAAAAATATGGTTGATTCGGGATTGTGTTTGGTGTGGATGAGAGAAAAAAGAGCATTCTCTTGTAGATGGGTTACAAAGGCGCCATGAGTCTAATACATTTCTTTGTTCAATGGTTTGTATGAAAGCTTAGTGCGCTGCATTTGAGGTAAAATGGGAGTTAGAGTTTCTGTCTACGAATGGATCCATCACTTGATTACAATCGCCTGCAAGGATGAAGTTATCTGACGGATATTTGAGTAACAATTGGGAGGTGCGTGACCAGAAAACAACGTCGCCATTGGCAGGGGCATAAACATTGAGCAATGATAATGAGGTCTGTCCTAACAAGAGATTTATGAAAACCCATCTTCCCTCTATGTCAGATTCTTGAGAGACAAGCTGGGCCTTCAGTGCTTTGTGACAGAGAGTTATAACCCCATTCCTTTTACCATGTCCTGGCTAGAAGAAAACTTCACCAACCCAATTTCTTTTGAGTTTTATTGATTCACTTTCAGTGAGATGAGTTTCAATATTAGCATCTAACTTTGATAAGTGGGATAAGACCCTCTGTCTTTTAATGGGGGAATTCAAGCCACTGACATTTCATGAGATCATTTTTAAGAAAATGTATGAGTTAGGAGTGATGTAGACATAAGTGAATAAAGAAAACTTTGTACATTGTGAACAATATTTTTGCCAATAAATTCAGCAACAATAAGAAAATAAAGCATGGGTAGAAAACTTATATTAAGTACGAAGATATTGAATGTGGAAACCAATTGAAGAAAAAAGAAAGAATAGAATATGTAAAGAAAAAGAAAAAGAAAGCAAAGTACAGAAAAGATTATTGTATATGGGAAGTATAAACATATGTGAAATGGAAGTGATAAAAACATAAGTGAACCCGTAAAATCCAGTATACTGTAAGCAGCAATACTTATGCAAAATTCAACAATGAGAAGCAAAAAGAAACCTTGAAGTAAACCTTATATTCGGTACGAATATATTAAAAATTAAAACCAATTGAGAAAAGCTGAAAAGGTATGAGAAGTAAAGAAGGGAAAAAAGCAAGATTGAAAAAAGAGACATATGATAGAAACATGTTTGATAAAAGGAAAGAAGAGGGAATAAAGGAGAAGGAGTGAAGGCTGTAAAGTAGAAGATAAGAAAAAGGAACATACCTACATAAAAGTCAAAAAAATGGAAGGGTGGCGGGGGGAGACCACATGGAACGATGACGCACCCGAACTCCATGAGGTGAGGCAGGGAAGACTTTGGGATGTAAACAATATGCAAAACAAGTAGGTCAGGCACATGGGGTTAGGACCTGTGTGAAAGGGGACAAAGGAGACAAAGGAAAAACATTATTAATACAAACAGGATGGAATATGGCATCACATATTGTAATATTAGACATTATATGGTGATAACCTGAAATGGAAAAAATTCATGAGAACAAACAAACCACTACAGCATGGTAGCATCTATTCTAATATTCGTAAGTAAAACAACATAATAAGAATCTAAACCCTATGCAGGTGTATAACAGAAAAAGATTTATTTAAAACGAGTACTGGAAATGTCCATCTTTTCTGGGCATTGTGTATGAAGGAAACTCTTCAATTTTATTGGATCTTCGTATGGCACGGTGTTGTTAAAAGTGACTTTAAACAAGCAGGGATAAAATAATCCAAATCGTGCCCCAATTAAACGTAGCGCTGGATGCATAGCAAGAAAATCTTTATGTCTATCCGCTGTGGATTTGACATAGTCCTATGAAAAGAACAGTTGGTGCTCTGAAAATGAAATACGCTTCAGAAGTCTGACTGCTGACAATACTTTGAGGAGATCTGTATACTCAAGAAAATACAATATGACTCCTCTCGATACCGAGAGGAGTCATATTGTATATTGTATTGTATATTGTATTGTATTGTCATATTGTACTTGAGGATGATGAATGTAGTGGGCCCAGTCTATGAGCGCACTGTATGTTGAGAATAGTGTCCTCCGGTAGATTTAGTATTGACGGTAGACATTTTTGAAAGAAGGAGATGGGATCTGACCCCTTCACGCCTTCCGATAATCCATAAATGCGTAAGTTATTACACCTATTCCTGTTTTCAAGGTTTTCAACCTGTTCAACCTGTTTATGCAATGATGTAATTTGGGACTGAAGAATTTCTACTTTGGTAGAAGATGCACTGAGAGATTCAACTGTGTGTTCAACCTTGGTGACTGTTTCTTCCAGTTTTTCCCATCCGTCAGTAAGGATTTGTATTTTAGAGTTTGTCTCCTCCACAAATGGTCGTAAAGCCCGGATTTCCTCCAGAAGAAGATCCATGGAGACAGATGAAGATTGCTTTGGTGGAGAAGATGGATCTTTTTCAAGGCGCTTGGTTGTTATTTTATTCAGGGAAGAAGAACCATTAGCCATAGCCAAAGAAGCAGCTGTTTTGGGTGTTGGTACTTGGGAGTCTTCCATTTGAATAAAATTTGCATGTGGCTTTGAGCAAATAATGAATCTGCACTGTGAGGATATTTGCACTGAAGATACTCTTTTTAACCTACCCATACAATGGGAAGAATTAAAACCTATACAGAAGAGGTTGTGTAAACCTGCAAAACAAAACTTAAGTGCATAATTCCATCTAATAATAATATAAACTGTAGTGAAAATTACGAACGTTAGGCACGTGATAGGTTATCAGAACATACAGTGACCAATAAACGTGAAACAAGATCTAAAAGTGGCAATTGCATGCTTAATGAGAAGAAAGTGTGTGTGTGAAAAGTAAATTACCACAATTCTTCACAAAAACATGACCTGAACAGAGCAAGCAATATAACATGCTAAACTTAATGCTTCATTCAGGAGAGCCATATTAAATAAGTAGCTGTGTGGCACATTCATATAACATTACAAGCTCTGAAGAAAAAATCAACTAAAAAATGCATATGGTTTCACATACACCGACTGAAAGTAAAGAAAAGAGTTTACTGAAATGCCTATTTAAAGTGCATTAATACAGATGACAAGCACGTTTAGAAAAATACCTTATTTCACTGTTCTGCACAACTTTTAGTGTCGAACATTAATATTCAGCAAGTGAATTATTGCCTTCCTTGAAGAGACACAGCGCGCAATGGAAAACGATCTCCTCAGCATGCAGGCAGCCTTGGTGTGTTTAGTCAGGGCAATACAGAGGTCAAAGAGAGGGCAATGCTTGACGAAATGAGGTGAGAAAACATTGCAGAACTTATCTGTTCAATTCCAATTCACGCTGATGCATTCCGCTTCCAACCATAGATTTGTGCAGTCAGTCAGAATGCCACATGCTGTAAAAATGGCTCCCTCAGCGCGCGTGTAACAGTGAGGTAGCTGTTGCCAATAATTCAGCCATGAGCAAAATGCTTGGTGGAAGGTCAAGGCTTATCTTAAAGAAGACGAAAAGACTTCCGTCTGGAAGCGCTCACATTCCGACCTTCATTTTTATAACTTGCTGGCTGTCAGGGCTCAGGTGGTGCCGAAGAATCCCTCGAACAATGCCGCCGCCTCAGGCGTGTCACGGGAGTGCCGCCATCTTCCTCGGGTGCTAGCCGCACCCCCCTCATGCTTGTTTAAAAGGATAGAATTGAGAATATCACTAGGCTGGTGTCGAAGACTTCAAAGACACCACAACGGTCATCTCAATCTTTGTACTCACTGGGAGTGGGCAGTAGCAAAGTACAGGGTTCTGATTTTTCTCTTTTTGACCTACACAGCTCCCTTCAGACCCTGTTTCTTTTCTATGTAGATCTCTCGTCATACTCAGCCCAATTTGTATATCTAGTACCCCTCCAGTCCCCCTTTCCCCTGGTACCACACTTGATTCACTCTCCATGTACAGGCATGTTCTCCCTCTCTATCCCATTGAAGACATATTTTCTGACTGTGTGGCATGTGTTGCTGACGTTATATAGTGAGACTGGGTGAGTACAGGTTGCACCAGAATCGTATATCATGGCTAACTTGTACAGAACATAGCCTATAATCTACTAAGCATTACTAGAGATGCAGAGAGTGTGTCAGGTTGGTAGAGAGAGTAAGGAAGAGAATACAATAGTGGACGTGGAAGTGCAAAATCCAGTGACTTATTTAACCTGCTGAAATAGCCTTTCAAAGATTTTAGCTTTGAAGAAGACCATTAGAAAGGAATCACAGAGCTAGGAATCTAATAAGGTGTTAAGGTATCCTTAGAGCATCACCATTACTTCCAGTAGTGTTTAGTTCAAATGTGAGGGTGTAATTTAAAATTAATTTAAAATTAATGGCATCCTAAGGCCTATGTTTTTAATGGCATAATATTATGTGTCCACATTATGTGCCTGTTAATGTAAATGTGGAAACCTAAAAGTAGCAGTGTAAGGAGTCTGGTGTTCTCGTCACAAAAGGGTCTTCATTTCTATAATTTTGAAAGCAGTATATGTGATCTCCTTCTAATGTTTGCTGTAATTCCAATGCAAAATTATAATCAATCTAATCTCAGGTTGGTACCCAGAAATATACATGAATCAACCCAGAACTTCCAGCTTTAACAAAAAGTTAAAATGTTGACAACAAATGTTTGTGCTGTCAGCACCTCTCTTGCACCATCAGCTTCTTCTCTCCAGCCCCCATCACCTTCTGGGATAGTGGCCCATTCATCTTCTTCTATCATCTCTTAACTACTTGCCTGAAATAGAGAAACGAAGATATGTCATTCTTCTCTTGCTCCATTAGCTCCTTCTTCTACACAGGGAAGGGAAGTGTTATTATACAGAGAGACTCTGCTGTCTATGTCTACTCAATGTCCTGTTTTCTGAGGAACTGGGAAACCTACCAATTTTGGTTACTCCTTTGGCCTTTTTGGTTAGATAGGACTGGGCATCCTGCAAGACCACATATGCTTTAAAGGCCAGCACGCCTCTGGTCATCCTCCTTCTGCTTGCCCTTTATTTTTCTGGTCTAGCAGGTGTCCATGCAGCCCTTGTAGTTCACACCCTTCAAGTAAGTTGAACACTCAAGTTGGTAGGTGTGCCCGCTCTCTTTAGTATCCTTTACCACTGCACCCATATCTGCAAGAGCAGGCAAAGTTGGAAACAAACCCTGTCCTGGTAACGGGTGATCCTGCTAAATGTTCCTATGTGCAGTGATATGTGCCTACGCTGTGTGCTCTGTGACAGCAGTTTTTGTTTCCTGTACCTTATTCATTGGTGCACTGTTATTTCACTCTTTTAAGTGTCTGCAATCTTCCTGCACCCGTTGTGTAGTAGCTTGCTGACTGTTAGATTTCTATTGCAGTGTTAGTCCATAACTTCAACTTGTAATCATATTTTCAGGCTGGTTGTTGATCATTAATCAAAGACCAAAAGAAATCAATAGGACCAATGTAAATGTATATGTTACTAGCTTGAGTCTAGTGAGTTTTAAACCTATTCTCCTAGACAGTTCTTGACACAGCTCAATTTTCAAGTTTGCAAAAGAAATTTTTTCTAAATGTTTGCATCTGTCAATGTTGTGCAAAGCAATGAAGTTTAACAAGGCAGTCTCTAATGCAGCTTGCTCATTCATTGACTTCCAATCCTTTTGTTTACCCTGGTCTATTTTTTGATGTGATCTTCCTCGATAGTCCTTTTCTAAAAATGGCTCAGAAATACAGTGTGGTCAAACTTAAAACCATAAAGGGAGTGTACAAACTGTCACACTGGGTAAGCAGCAGTGTTAATGTGCTCCTACTTTAAAAAATGAATTGTCAATAAGATCTTTCCACATAAGGTTTTGCGCTGGTGAAATATCAAAGAAAATCTATTAGGCAACAATAGTAACTTCTGTAATGAGAAAGGCTGCAACTGTTCTTGCTCAAACCTAGACAATGCATACAACAGTTGGCACCTGTTAGAAATGGCCCTTTCTAGGATGCTTTCCATCCACAGTTTGCTTTGCTCCTTCCCAGTTTTTCACTACTCTGGATTTTAGGCTTAGGATTTTGAGCACAGTTGACACTGCCATTCAGTGCCAAAGTGCTGTGCTCATCATATACATGATTGGCTTATTCAAATTAGCTGTATGTCCCTTTTCAAGGGGCAAGGCGTATGCCCAGGACATGTATCTTGAATGCTCCACCGTGGACCTGCAGCGCTGGTTATGCAGCCTGGAGGTAACTCATTGATTGCGCCACAGGTTTGCCCTGGTGGGCCCTGTGTACTGTTATTCAGCTTGGCATCTAAAAAGTTGTGTGCCAAGGTTCTGCATGTTTCTTGCTATATCAGAGCTCTCCCAGGTGACAGGGTGTGGTGCTGGGAATAGGTAGCGCATGTGCCTGTGTGCATCATAGTATGTGAAAGAGTTATGAATGGCACATGGTGGTGTGTTTGGTATGACAGGGCTTGCTTCTAGCAATCTGTTAGCATGAAAGGGTGTAGGGAAAGGCTATCAAGCAGTATTTCGTACAGGCAGAATAGTAGCAGTACCAGATGAGTTTGTAATGGCGAATTCTCTCCGGTTTGACATTACAGTGATAGAAATGTCACTTTGGGAAAGTGCGCCGGCCTCCTAATTTACAACTGGGTATTAGGGGGACAGCCACATCTGTGCATTCCTGATAGAAGGCCATAAACTAAGGGCTCAAGGGAAATTGCAAACCTCTGACTCAGAGGGGCCTTTTTGGGACAGTTACGTGGGGGTGAAATTGCCACCTGCGTTCCAAGGGGCACGGTCTTGGCCCCACTAAAGATTGTGATCGAACCTCCCAGGGTAGGATTGCAGACAGGATACAAATTTAGAGAGGGCCTTTGCATTTCAAAGGTGGCCTTTTGAACTGATAGTATCTTCATAGGCCATTGAGGGTATAACTACTGGGGCTGTGGCCTCTGAAAGTAGAAACACTTTTGGATTTGGAACCATACTACGCTGGTTTGACACTGGGACATCGAAACAAGGAATCATATGGGCAGGAGGGGCTGCACCTGGACTATCTGCAGACTTATGGTGGCCTGGAACTTGTCATGCTCCAGGATGGGGACTATCACATGGTGGATTTTGCCTGTACGTTGCTGGCCTGCAGTTAAGTGCTAACTGTTGTGGCCTGGGTCCCAAAGGGCTCTCCAAGGGCCAGTGAGCTGGCCTCCTGTCCATGAGCTCCCAGGGACATAAAGGATCTCCCTGTCTCCATTAGATTGTGAGAACGGAGACAGGTCTACCTGATTGTGGTTTGGACTAGGATCGTTCTGACATACACCATCATCACACTATGCAGAGAAGTGTGCACATAAAGATCAGAAGCCACCTGTGGTGCCGGGACTTGAAGAGTTGAGCAGTTCGAGGAGTACGGGGGAAGCTTGACAAGTCTGCAGGACCCATGCTTGCAACCAGGAGACCTGTGTTCGCTTGCGTTCCATGGTGTGTGGTGTCTGAGGGGTGTTGGCGGAACCTGAGCTGGGTGCTGAGACTGTCTTCGGCCCCCAGATCGTAAGGACGACATTGACTGACATCACATCTTCTGTCTGAAGTCATTGGCTCCCTCTCCCTGGACCCATGCCACAAGGTCCTAATGGGTTTCATGTGCCTTGTTGGCACCTACAGCTTACTGTCTGGGGCTATGGCAGGTCACACCTCTGCCCGAGGGGAAGCATTTCTCCACACTTGAAAGCACGCTACCTTCCTGATTCACAACCTTTTGTCTCTGGGGGGGGGGAATCACAATGCCATCAGATGTCTGGAGGTTTAATCTGGAGGACCAAAACAAAGTAACTGCTTTTTTCCATGCTAGGTGGTTCCGACTGTCTAGTCAGCAGGGCGCCAGCCGGGGCAACATGTATGGTTGGCTGGTGGAGTTAAGGGAGTAGGCGTAGTCAAAAAACTGTGACTGTTTGACCTTTCTGTAATGGGAAAGTCCGACAATTGGACATAACTGTACAGTGTATATACAATGTGTTGTTCGTTTTGATTTCAATGGAGAAGTTTGACAGTTGCGTATAACTGACGAGTGTATATACAATATGTATCTCATTTTGCTTTCAGGGTGTGTGTGTGTGTGTGTGTGTGTGTAATACAAAGACAAGTGTTTTATACATACTGTGTGGAATCTTTTTGTGGCGTACACATTGTGTTGCGAGGTTGGTGTTGTGCCAATACTTTAAACTCGTTTCCTGAGGATAAGCCTTACTGCTCAGTGCCAAGCTACCAGAGGGTGACCGCAGGTTATCAGGCAAGTGTATTGTACTCATCCTATTTGGAACAGTGGATTCTGACTGGCTTCAGTGCGTCCCAGCCAGCATGAAACCGCTGGGTCTAGCAGTACTCATTAAGCAAACTGATTGACTACAACTGTTGCCACTTGCCTTTATTTATTGCAAATGAAGAAAACAAAATTTGCATCACGTTCGTCTGACGTCACACAAGGGACGTACCTGGCACCAAATGGTGGTCGACAATGACCAAAACATGAAAAGAAAAAAAAACAAAGACAATTCCGGACCCACACTCTAGATAGCAGAATAAGCACAGCATGTGAATCCAGCAAACTCATCAAGCTGCAAACCTACTCCTACTGATAAGTAACCATTTCGTTTTGCATCAAGTCCAAATAAGCCCTCACAGAAGGAGGTGGGTAGGAGAACTAAACAAGAACTCTATATAAAATATGATCAATTATGAGGCAAAATCATTGTGCTCTTAATGACCCATGCAAATATCAAAAAAACTATTTTTCTTAGTTTTTTCTTGGCACAAAATCATTATATGAGATTGTTGGTAAACTTGACTTTCTTCATTGTTTTATGCTCTAAAATGGTTTGCTTTATAGTTGCACTAGTGCAAACTTTAGATCATTTGGAACCTTACTTAATTTGATGCATGTATACCAAGTTCTTCTTCCTTGCTTTTACCTGAAAATCTTGATGCATCTTCAAATTTGTTAATTGTAGGCAAGAAATGTGGCTGTAAATATGCATAGTCTTTTCAGAATATGTCTTCACCACCTAAATTTATGTTTGATAGGATGTGTTAAGAAATTTGCCTGGTGTCAAGTCAGCATTGAAGATGGAAATGGAAAATTGTGGTGGAACTTTAGGAAAACTTGCTTCATAATAGTGGAACACAATTGGTTTGAGACCTTCATTATCTTTATGATTCTTCTCAGCAGTGGTGCACTGGTAAGATACAGAAAAGTTGTCCGGCAGACATGTAATAAAGTATATTTGTATTGCTATTTCTGTGAATATTCCTGAAAAAAACATTACATCATATATTCCTCCAAAAGTTGCCTAAGCAAACATTAAAATAGTATGTTCTTAAGGCAGTATATGTGTATATTACTGTTCTGTTTTCAATCAACATACATGCACAAGAAAAATCTGATTTCCCTCAAAAACAACTTGACCATGTTTACTTTTTAATTGGTAAATTGGCATTAGGAAATTCCTGGGCAATACATTTTTCCTCACAAATTAAACCTATCCCAAAGAGAATGAGCACAAACTCCTAACTCTCAACTTTCCTTTAGGCTACTGAAAATTGTATTATGAACTTCAAGAGCTAATCCCTGAGAGGCTAAATGCACATTAGCTTGGATATTATGTCCTGATTTAAGGTTAATAGTCCAGGTTCTATGTTGTAAGATGACATAGGCAGGAATGACATACCTGCTTGACTATGGAATACATTATTACATTACTTCATTGGCGACACAGCACGCCTGAGTAATTAAATGTACTCCAGACTCATCAAATACTAATGGTAGAATTAGGATATGTTGATTACTGCTTATTTTGGGTTTGAATTTGAAGCAGAAGTTCCTGTGAGGGACAAAGTAGACTGTGCTTCTTAAAATACAGTGATAATTGATCATGCTCATTATTTTGCCTCCGTTCATGCAGTAACTTTTCTAGTTAAATGCATAGTTGTAGTATGTATGAAGCCTGGATTATGAGGTGCTTGCGATACCTTTAGGAATGACCCTTACGTTTGTGAAACACGTTGTGTAGCATTTGATTGTTGTTATTTGAAAATTACTATTATGACTGTCTTACATATCTGTTGTTGTTATAGGGAAATTGACCGAGAAAAAAGATGAAAAAATGTATTTAGTTGCCAAGAAAAACATGCCTTACTTTTTTAAATATGAGTTTCTGTCTCTGGACATGAGAGATTGTTGAAGGTGTTGCATGCAAGGTTTATCTAACCATGGGCCCTGCTTGGAGTTATCTATTTAGCAGTTCCTTCTTTATTATGGCTTTGTGATCAGTAAGGTCACTTCAGGTTTCTATAACCAAGCAGCCTAATTCCTGTGTAGCCCTCCTCTTTAATAAGTGCTAGGTGCAGTTAGGGAAACAACAGGAACATGAGCTTTCAGTATTTTAGCTAGTTTAAGAATTACAAGACCGTATCTCTTTTTACTCTGGGAAAACTAAACTAGGGGTAAGTATTTATGAATATACCTAAGTGCCTGTAAGCAACAGCTTGATTTAAATTCTGAAAAGCGCATATTTGTCTCCATTTACAGCTTGTATAAAGATTATAGGTAATAAAACAAGCAGTGTGGTAAAGCTTGCTCTTGCATTCACCAGAAAATTACTTATAATTTTAATATAGAAAGGAATAACATCAAATATTTTATAAATTGAAAGCAGCATAAGAAATTAAAAATAATAATAACCAATGTAATAAGCATTGATGTACTTATTTCAGTTTAGCAATCAAATCAATTCAATTCTTCTTTATTTTGGTTTTGATTTAAACCATAAAAGATGCGCAATAATGAATCACATTTCATATTAAAAGAGTACATTTATATGTATTTGAGCCAAAAATATCCACTTTTCCTGAAGTTGCAATCAGGAATAGACAGAAGGGCAGGCCCTGCCTAGGAATTTCCCCACCTTTACCATCAGAATCTGCTGACTCAGCCACTCTACTGACTGTCTACGAACAGCAGTGCTGAAGCAAATTTAATCAGCAAACCCTTACTTTTAATCCTCATAGACTTTCCAGGGGTAGCCCTATTTCCATCTTCCCTCAGACCAGTTTCTGGATATCCACCCTCTGGCTTCAAGAATGCAAGCTATGCACTTCCAATGTCTGGGGGGAGCTATAACTATGCTCTATTTCATGTATCTTGTGTCAGTTTAAATCAAAGGCCATCCAAAATGTACATTTGTCTCGTTGGTTGCAGGAAACATACCCACTTTGCACACAGTCTAACTGTCCTGTATGTACACACATGCACTCAACAAACACACACTGGGATATTAGTGCAAGGGTCTAGACACAACACTTAAGTAGAACTTTTGTATTGAATGGGGACAGTAGGCATCACTCCTTTCTAACACAGAAATAAGGTCTAGGCTGGAATATGAATTCACTATAACATTCTGCTACCACCACTGCTTCACCCATGTCAAATACACTGGGACATGGATAGTAGTTCTTTTCATTAAAAAATGACAATTTATGCTTGGTGCGCCACTTTAGATCATACAACTATTTTTGGACCTTGGCATTATTTTGCCATGCCAGGCCTCAGAACACCCATTAAGTTAATGTGAATACTGGGTTGGTCAAAATCAGAATATCAGATTCACTTGCAGTCTGTTCACTCCTATATACCATGATGGGGACATTCTCATCCCAAAACCAAGTATCAAGTATTAAGTAAAACTTCCAAATTCTACATCATCTTTCTCAAACATTTGAAGTTTGCCCTCCTCTGGCTGGTGAGTGATAACCATATTATAATACCCCCTTCAACATATGGTTTAGCCCATCTAGCTTTCTAACAAAAAACCCAGGAAGACCATTAACCCTCTACGTAAGATATCAAAGGAGATGTGAGAGTCAAACTTCCCACTTTCCCAGTTTTAGTTTAATGACCACAAATGAACATATTTTATTTGTCTTCATCTAAAAGATCAGGGCACAGAATGCAAATTACAAACTCACTACCCTACAACCTGAACTACCCATATAGAAGTACGTTGTGGAGAAAGTAATTTATTCCGCTTTTATGCTAGATACATTTTTGTGTGCTTGTCACAAAGCCTTGAGCTTGCTCAAAAACAGTCCAAACCTTTATTTTTTGCCTTATTTTACAAGGCCACTGTAGTGCTATGGTGTTACCTCAATCATCATCCTAATTAATTATTTATATTAATTACTGGAGCTTTATCTTACTTTTTCCCCTCTGTTCTCCTTCTGTCTGTGGTACTTTCACTTTCTCACACATTGCTCTGCCCTTCAAACTAACCTTTCATCACATGCATGACAGAACGCTCAAAATAATACGCCGCTGGAGAGGCCATAGTTTCCTTCATTAACATGCTGGTGAACAGTGTGGATCAGTCCCACTTGGCTAGGGGGCCAGGATTGGGGAGATCTAGTCAAAAATGTAAAAAGACAGCAACAGCATGGCCATAACAAAAGCATTAAGATCATCTGGTCCATTAGTCCCTCATCTACAGTTTGTCTTCAGAATGTTGGTCCAATATGTCAGGTTATTTGAAATCTCACCAACTTCAGAGAGAAAATGTGTGTGGAATTAACTTTACAGAACATGTTGATAGGGATTTCAGAGGTTGTTGACACACGTTTGAAACTGACCATCTAGCTAGGAATAAGAAACAGAAGAAAGAATCATTCCTTAATTTAATACAACAGTTCAGGGTTTATTTTCATGCCAAAAGCATCTGAAAAGCTTTATAAATGCCCAATGGGTTCACTCACCAGGTATTACTTATAATTGGAACAGTGTGTACTCTTTATATTTTGGTTCCCAATTTGAATCCTTCAATCCCAAATGGAAGTAGAATATTAAAAAACTGTTTAGTATGAATTTTTGTAGATCCTGATTATTGCTTTCTTTCATCTTTCCATTTCCATTTCATATTCTTCAATGCTAAGGTACAATGTACATACTTGAATTCACCACCAAGGGGTATATAATCTCCCTCATTTTAAACACTTTGTGCTACTACATCTCCTCTGGACTGGCTGCCATCGGATTCGCTACTACCAGCAAAAGTCTTTATTTTCATAATTGCTGGTCGAGTACTCAAGTTCTGAGTGACACTAGTGGACCCACCCCAAGGCAGTTCCAATCCGGCTAAAACAAACATGTGGCCGGTTTCAGTTGCTTCATGTTGGTTTTAGCTGTCCTGCTTTGCTTGTCCTTGCTCCTCACACTGATGTGTGTAAGTACAGATGTTCAATGATGCTTTAGGGGATTGGTAAAGCCCTTTATGGTGCAATCAAGACAGCCTTTAGCGATTGTTCACATCCACCATCTGCTGAACCCTCTGGCAAAGTTATTAGTAGCCTGTCCAGAGCTGTCCGTTCTTACATTTTCAATTAAGCAGACCCAATATTCTCCTTCTCAAAGGATGTCTGTCTCTGAGACTATTAGCAATAAATGTAACTTCTTCTTCAGTTGCACCTTCAACCTCCATGTTGGATTAATGCGCAGAAACAATGAGGCTGTCATGCTGCAGTCAAAGCAAAAGTCGGGATCCTCAGCCTCTATCTCATTGCACTCTTCCACTCCATCAGTAGGCAGTGAATTGACCTTTCAACATAACTTCCAAACTGACCAAGGCACAACCATAATTGATGGCCACCACTGTGCTTAGTGGTAAAACTGGGACAGTAGTATCAGAGCCTGTCTATCAGTGCACTCTCCAGGTAACCCACTCAAGTGGGGAGAGGAGTTGGCCTGATGGCTAGGGCGGTCGACCTCGAATCTGAGATTCCGGCTTCGAGTCTCAGCAATGACGCTGAACAACCTGTGATTCTGGGCAAAATGAATTTGTCCACATGTAACGCAACTGGTGCTATGTAATGCGCTCTGATACCCGATACCGACGGGTCAAGTTCGCACTATATAAAAACTCAGTAAAAAAAGAAAAAGTCAGAGCCGAGTGCTGCAGACTCATCTATCATCCTGTGCATAGATGACTACAAGGACAGTCAAGGCATCTGAGGGGTGGAGGAATCTACCTGATGAATCATTAGGTCTTTTAATAGAGGGTGGAGGTTAAAAGGACCATTTCAGGAAAGAGGGATGCCAAATCCCACTGCAGTCATCCTCTCTGCCTTTAACCACAAATATTCTTGATGTTGCAGCCATGGATCTTGGGGTATTAATAGTTTTCCGTATGTTTGCCCTACTCTGATCCCTCCAACTCTCTTGTCAATGGTGATCCTGGTTCCTGGCTCAGCTGCACATTTTTCGACTTTGGTGACACTGTGATCTATTCCACTAGATGAAGACATCACTCAGTCCACAACTCATTACCATAAAACTGTGTCTCTGCAATTTGTTTCTGAACATCAGCTCTCCTCTGCCATTCACTAAATCATACTGAGGGAACAACTGAGCCTGATGAGGATGCATGTGAGCTATTGTCATTGCCAGGTCTGGCAACATTTTCCCTAGATTCAACTAGTAATCCAGTCCTACCAATTTAAATGGAGCCTGAAACTCACCTCTCCCTACAGTAGATGTGCTGTGTCTGCGACCTTTGTTAACGACCAGCCATTGAAAGTTATTACAATCTAAATGTGTTTCTTACAGCTAACAAAAAGATGAGAATAAAGGTTTTGCACCGCACCGCATTGATTTACATTTCATGCTTTTGAGCTGTTTTACAGATACTACTCAGAGAATCTATGTTTGCATTCGAACATTTGGCATGGAGATTAATGACTGGACAAATGGTGGTGGATATTTTTTGACCTCATGTGAGACTTTAATTGTATTTCTGGTGTCTGTGATGTGTTAGTACATCAGGGCAAGCCTGCAGGAGAAAGTGGCAATCAATTTTCAGTTATCACTCTTTGATAAATACTCTAAGCTCTTAATCACATCAGGTTGGGTTACAAAACCAAAATCAATTGCTTTTGTTACACTTTTACATAAGACAGATGAGCGCAACCTAAAATGACTCATGCATCACTGGTATTTGTTTCTGAATGACCTTATCATGTGGTTTGGGCTATTTGTATCATTGAAAGACATTATGCCTAACAAAGACAGAATCTATGTACATATCAATGTTTATCTAGTACGTCAAGATGCTGTCTTGTGAGAAATGCTAAATCAGAAATGTGTGTGTCTTTCCTAAACAGGCATTTGAAGACATATACATTGAACAGCGAAAGACCATTAAGACTATGTTAGAATATGCTGATAAGGTGTTCACATACATCTTCATACTGGAAATGCTTCTGAAATGGGTGGCTTATGGATTCGCAAAGTATTTCACCAATGCCTGGTGCTGGCTGGATTTCCTGATAGTCGATGTAAGTATTCTTGATGATTATTGCTGGAATACTACAGTGTGCTGCCCAACTCTATTTGGCATTCTAGACAAAGCTGAGTTGTGTGTTCTAAACGGTGATCTTGTCCCATATAGCCTTTTGCTTCTTTTTGTTTTTTAAAGTTTTATTTTCAAAATATATATTATTTCCATTGCACATAGTTAGCATGTGGATTATTTGCAAATGAAAGCCATGTCAGAAGAATCTTCTGTCAAACATTTGTACCTTTGTACATTAAAGTCATGAAATTAGACAGTCATTTAAAGCAAATAGAGTGCAAAATGCTAATAATGATAAAGCAGATCTTCATATTTGTATTGATCTTTTTTGTTTTAAAACTGATAACAAAATACAAAAATGTGCATATAATACTCAAAACACCCCTTGCTTACATATAAAATGGCAACGTATGGACATACACTTAATGAATCATAAAAGTTTGATTTTAAAGTGAGCAGTGAGAAAAAGATGTAACTTATAGATTGGTAAGAAACATATGTTATTGTTCCTGCTGGGGTGAATTATACGTCTTCTAAATGCAACTTCATTTTATACACACGTAGGAGCTACAGCTTTTGGAAAGACAGTTGTTCCTAGTCTAAACTTGTTTCTTGCTTTTTTCTGATGTTTACCTCATAGAGTTCTATGGGTACATGCCTATGCATTAACGGCATATGTTTTATATTTCATGATTGTTTAATTGTGTATGTTTTTCATTCTAGGTTTGGTGGTTTTGTTTATTCCTTTTTTTTATTATATCATACAATACTAAAGTTGGACTACTTCTTTAGTTCTTATCATCAGTCTTTCAAAATTATCTTACTTTATTACACATACCTGGCGGTTGGCTGTATTATATTTTACTTTCTTGATATCCAAGTCATTTCTCTGACATAGCTAAATTAACACAAGTTGGAACAATCAAATGTAGAATTAGTGTGATTAAGGCTCTGTCAGAATCATTTGAAGCTAAGGTGCTAGCCATTTTTCATTAAACATATTGGCTTATCAATCATCTTTAAATTTGGCAAATGCTTATTAATACAAAAATAAAATGCTAAAACACAAGCAGATTAAAGGCATATAAAATGATAAACATCAGCTTCGAACTTGAAATGTAAACCATTTGTATTTTAATGGCTTGGAACTTTGGCTGAAATGAAGCAAGCATTTTGGAACTTGACACAGGCTAGACTTGAAAACATTCTATAGCAGCACTTGAGCATGTCAAGGATACTTACAACGCAATGTGGTTTGTGCGACGAGTCCCATGAGTGACAAGACAGCCGAGTACATGTGGTGCCTCCTATGTCACTGCCAGTGTGCTTTATTAAATCTGGTTAGTTTGACCACTTTTGCAACTATTTGCTAATTTAGATGTTTTTCCTCTCTGGCACAATCTAAAGATGAAGAAAATGCTGTTTTATATCACATCTCTGATGTGATTCTATAGCCATTGCTTTTGGTTTTTGAAAGACTTTCATAATAGGACAAACTGCACCTGTTACATTACTACTTCAGCAGAGACTTGATGACCAGATGAGAGAAAGGGCTTCCTGGTTCATAATATAAATACTTTTATCTGGCAGTGACCTCCTCCCCATCCATGCCACTTCTCTGCTCTAGATATTCTGGAGCCATGGACTGCCGAGTAACCCATCGAGGTGAGCTGTACTGTAAAAACACAATAAAAAGAGATCTTGCTCTCATAGGTGTTCCCCAAATAGCACTAATCATTGGACAAAAGGAAAAAGACAAATGATTGTAATTCACCAGTCCTTGTAGAGAAGCCACGTTTGTGAATCTGGTGCTGGAAATATTTTCAAATGGGTGGCCACCTCATACGAAGAGCTATATTACTTTGCCCTCAGATTGTCTTCTCATTCCAAAAGCACAAATAGCAATGTCTACTAGAATTGCTAATAAAATATTGCCAGTCAGACTATTGCTCATTTAAGTTGATGTTAAGTTGTAATGTTGTAGTTTCTTTCTTCTGGTTTATACATAGTTTGATTGCTACGCCTTATTAGTCCTTCACAAAATCAGAGAGGTAACATTTTTCAATTGCTCATTGTGACTCCTTGTTTCTTACATCAGAAATATGTGCACTTATCTTCATATTGGGTGGGTACAAATAGTGCTACAGAGTGTGGGTCTCAGTGGAGACAAATGTGATCAGCTAGCTACCCATAGAGTCCGAAGGCTCTGCAGCATATTAGAAACCATATATTACTTTAAAGCTGTCCGGAAGTTGGAGGGAGCACTGGAGAAGCTTGGACTAATCCTGTTAAGCAGCCAATGTGACT
Organism: Triturus cristatus; assembly: GCF_964204655.1. NCBI lineage: Eukaryota > Metazoa > Chordata > Amphibia > Caudata > Salamandridae > Triturus > Triturus cristatus. The sequence goes on from NC_140583.1 coordinate 888,717,914, forward strand.
ATACTGGTGCCTCCTCCCCTGTGTGTACCTAATCTGGTCCCATGCAAATGCGTCAATGAGAGGGAGCAGCATATAGTCCTCTGGGACTAATCTGGCGTGGCTGGTTGTCTTGCCCTGCTCTCTGCCTCCGGTGCGGCCCTGTGGAGGTAATTGAACTGTAGCCCTGTGACCTGCATTTGTGGCGGAAGGGTGATATCTGTCTGAGGCTCTGCTTGTGTTGAACTATTGTTGCAGCTGTTTGTGTGGCAATCTGAGGAGGAATTCTTGAATTCGCGGCCGCCCTAGTCCAGATCTGGGGATATTAGAGCTTGCGAGCTTTTTCACTCAAATCCCCAGGTGGAATCGCACACTAGAAAATGGGGAAGACAGACACTAAACAGACCAAGCTGCCGTTTGAAAATAAAAGGACAACTAGGCACGCGGAGTCAGCGACGGATCCCAAAACTGAGCACAGAGATGGAGCCACGGTCGGAGGGGACCATCTGCAAGCCATCCTTCTGGATGTTCAATCAAGCCTTAAAGCAATTGACACCAAGATAGATAAACTTACGGACAGACTAGACCAGGTCAAGAAACAAGTTGACATCCATAAAGTACACATTGACAGATTAGAAAACCGAGTTTAGACAATGCACAGGAGCGCCAAACAGAGTCAAGAGAGCAATTCCTAAACATGTAAAAGGTATTGGAAGTTATCAAGGCCAAAAACGAGGACTTGGAAACCAGGTCCCGCTGTAATAACATTCGGAATACCGGAGTGCCGGAAACCATGGCCATGGGTAGAGTGGAAGACTTCATTGAAACTCTATTGAGGGACGTTTTTGCCTCATCGCTTTCTACCATGTATATTATTGAGAGGGCTCACAGGTCCCTAGACCCACGGCCTCCCGTAGTTGCACTCCGAGACCTATCCTGGCCCGTTTATTGAACTATCGGGATAGGGACAGCGTTCTTCGAGCTGCAAGAGAAATGGGCCAGATAACACATCAGGGCAACCAAATCTCCTTCTTCCCTGACTTCACCCCGGCAGTTCAATCTGCAAGAAGAGAATTCGTCCCGGTCAAGCTTATCCTTCGACAGGTGGATATCTCATACGCACTTCTATATCCGCCGAAGCTTAAAGTCACCCATGATGGCAGCCACCACTTCTTTACGGACGCCATATCTGCCTTAAAGTATGCCAAACACGCTGCTGGAAACAAACGCCTGGCAAAAGATTCTGGTCAAACTGAAGGGGCACTCAGTGATAATGACTGATCTGGCAGCCTACTGATACTATTTGAGCTTTCAAGCCTGGTGGTGTTTCCACACCACCAGATCTTTCATGGCAGTTGATCCGCCATGAAAAGTGTGGTGGTGAGGAAACTCGTAACATGCTTGGTGGGGCCACACCGGGCCCGCCAAGCATATTGCAGCCTCAATACTGCCGTGCCACGTTGCTGTGGTCCCAGGACAACTTATCGCCCTGGTCAAAACGATGCGGTCAGAAGTCCGCCACCACTGCGCCCCGCATGTCATGCGGACCGTGGACTGCCAGACTTGTACTAAAACCCACAGTCTATTGTTATAAGTGACAATATTTCCGAATTTTTCGTTTGCGATATCTGTTAAATTAGATATTTTTTTCATTATTAGAGTCTTTTTTAAATTAAGTGCAGGATCTCGATATTTTTGTAAAAGATGTGAATGTGCTGATAATTTTGTAGGTCAATATTTGTGGCATCAATATTATGTCAGTTAACCGCAACAGACATCAGAATTTCCCTCAACACCTTGTTTCCGATGCTGTGGTCAGTTTATTGTTATGGCTCATGCTTATCTCTGCTTAATTGACTTGAACTGAAGTAATGTACTGAAAACTTCACTAACATCCTGTATTTCATCAGAAATAAAATCGGGTGATCAACAAATCCACAATGTTATGTTCAAAATATCTTCGAAGTGTTTGGGTTTATAATCGAAAGTTGAATGCATTTGTTGCAGCATTTCTTTATACTGCTACACAATGCAATAGAAACATTTATCTACTTTTGTGGTGGTGAGTTTTAAATATGTTGCGTAATTGCCCAAGGAGTGATGGCTACAAGAGTTTGAGTATAGATTAAGAGGCTTATTAAGAGTTTGTCGGTCCAAGGACCGCCAGACTCGAGGGGTACGGCAGTGGCGGTCTTCTGAACACCCTGGGACCACTGCAACCACCAGGGATCAGAGATCCCTGGTGGTGGCACAGTGGTCTTGAGGCTGCAAAATGCTTTGAGGGGCCGCTACGAGCCCCGCCAAGCATCTTACGAGTTCCCTCACATCCTTGAAATGTATAGTTGTGAGGAAACAAAGGGGGCCCTGCACGGCCCCCTGGTGCCTCACGTCATGTGGATGAAGACCGGGAAAACAACATGTGCCCCCCTGTGTGCATGTACATCAGCACCTGCATGGCGTGGACTGCAGCAGTCCATGCCGTGCAGGTACTGCCTTTGATGTTCCCATTGCGGTGCCTATTTCATAGGCACCGCCCTGGAAACACCAAAGACCTGCCCACCAGACAGCAGATCTGCCGGGTGGTTCCTTCATGGCTTTGGCGATGTGGGAGCCAAACTCATAATAAGGTCCTAACTCATATGTTTTGCTTTTACCTATTGAATTCATATGTAGATGAAAACTAAGCTGTAGCTTTAAGTCTGGTAATCATTTGCAGTGTTTGCGTACCTTTAAATACACAAGGGAATCTATTTTCAACTAGAAATATCAAGCTTTATACCTGAGTTTAGTTGATGACCCAGGTAGCATAGATAGGTATTACTTATAAAGGAGGTGTAGTTCATCACAGACCTCTCCATTCGTGGGTCCCTTTTATTTATTATTTTAAAGATTGATCCGCTTTACCAATTAACATTATCTCCAAATTTGATTTAACAATGCTGTTAAATCTGAACAGATTTCTATCATTTCCCTTTTGGCTGTGGCCCTCGGGTACAACCAACTAGCTGCTATTAAGTCTCTAAGGACCTTGAGAGCACTGAGGCCTCTGCGAGCATTATCAAGATTTGAAGGCATAAGGGTAAGACTAGTACAAGGGTGCTCTGGAATGCGAGACTATTGTCTTTCACAAGTGTGCCTTTGACAATGCAAGCTGGCTTTCCACAAAAATGCTGTATTTTTGCCTCTGTACCAATAGGTTTTCTACTACAGCAACTGTAACTTCTAACTGTTTCTTTTTGATAACCAAGGTTCTTTTCCAGGTTTTGGCTGGATTCCTGGACAAGTTGATGGTGCTTCATTTCTCCTATGTGTATGTTGAAATACTTGGAAGAACAATGCTTTTTGCTTTTCTGTTTTTGTGTAGGTCTCCTTGGTTAGCTTAATAGCTAATGCCTTGGGCTATTCAGAACTAGGTGCTATTAAATCTCTTAGGACACTAAGAGCACTGAGACCCCTAAGAGCCCTTTCTCGATTTGAAGGGATGAGGGTAAGACAAAATTAAAGAATCTAAAATAACAATAATGCATGCATAAAACAATGTGCATGCCGAGTAGGTATAAGGAATGCTTTGTCCATATAAAGAAAAGTTCACACTTGCCAACATTTTAAATGTAAGAAAATGCTTTGTTTTGTTCATCTCCAACCCATTTCTAGCAAACGCATTTATTATAATTTTTTTCAAGAGTACATCTACGTAAATCACTTAAGTCATTAGATCCTGTAAAACTAATGCTGGTCACCGGAAACGTCTGGGCAGTTTTTTTCAAGTTGTGCATTTGACACAAAGCCCTTACTGTGTGAACCAAATGGTCAAAAAAGTTTTTGTAGTTTGCCTGAAATCTAACAAACAGGAATCACTTAATAATGAATGACAGTTACATAGCTACCACTTCTGACCTTCACCAACTAGAAACACTAAGTTTAATGGCATTTGTATGTCAACATATTCACATATAGCCTATTTCACATATAGTATAATTCCGTGTGCTCATGATGGTGAATGCATGTAACTATTTGTTTACCTGCTGTATGTCTTTCAGAATAAAAGCCACATAAAATATTATGACTTTCAATCCTAGTTGGACGGCCATGCACTTTATAAATCCCCAAAATATAAACATAAACATAGTTAATAAATGTCAAAAATATTTTTAAAAGTGCAGCACAAACCTCTCTACCATTTATATAAAATCTTAATTGTGTACATTATTTTTGATTTTTTTTTAACATTGCCTCATAAGTCTGTTATGTCATGTCACGTTATGTGAATTTCTAGAGCACAGCTATCACCCATGGTGGTCTCTAAGGTGATGAGCAGTACATGCTTGAGGGTTAAGGAGTAAATAATACCTGTTTTGTGTGGAAGAACCTTGTCATGAGGTTTCTTCAGAAGTCCGTGAGAGAGCAGGAGGTTCTGAAGTGTTTCGGCAGGTCGTTCCAGGTGTTGGCTGTGAGGTATGAGAAGGAGCGTCCTCTGCTTCTGGTCTTCTTGATACGAGGGAGGTGTGCTCTTGCATGGGACACAAATCGAAGGTATCTTGTGGGTTGGTTGAAGTTGAGGCAGTGGTTTCAAATTCCAAGCAGACTTGTGTTGGTGAGTCATTCTGCGGTGGACCAAAAACTCGTTTATAGATGTTTGTAATTTATCCAGAGTCAATGGGTCTTTACCATGCATAACGGCACTTGCGTATTCCACCATTGGTAGTAGGTTAGCCGCAATAACTGCCAGTAGATGCTTAAAAGGGACATTCCAGCTTCTTGGTGGGAGCACAAAAAGCATAAATCAGTGCATTTCCTTTCTTTAAGAGGTATTGCTTTTGTGTTTGGAAGTTTAGTTTCTTGTCTATGTACAGGCCCAGCTATTTATAAATGAACCTTCCTCTAGGATCCTGTCTCCCAACTTGATCTTAAGTGGAGGACCAGGTCGGTTCCAGATAGACATTATGTTTGTTTTAGTCGTGTTTATTTCTAATTTGTTGGCCTTTTCGTGTTTTGCTAATTCTGTGAGTGATCACTGAAGACCCATTTTTGTTTGACTAAGTAAGACAATATCATCTGCATATGAATTGTGAGTCAGTAATAAAGGTCCCGGGCGGGTGGGAGTTTATCTGATCCAGCCTTGGGTAGAGGCCAGCCATAAACAAGTTGAGCAAGTATGGGGCTAAAACACACCCTTGTTTAAGGCCTACTTCTGTTGGAATTCTCCTTGATAGTTATCTACCATCCCCTAGTTTACCTTGAATCCAAGTGCGTGTGTATAACTGCTCGATTGCAAGCAGTATTCTACCGGGGAGCCCTCACAGCCTGAGTTTTCCCCACAGAAGACTTCAGCCCACACAATCAAACACTGCTTTAAAATCTATAAAGCTTAGATGGAGCTTTTTCTTCAAGCGCTTGCATTTGTCTGATATTGATGTTACATATCTGATATACGTAGTGGTTCCAAATCCTCTCCGGAATCCTGTATGGTTAATAGGGACAAGATTGTTGATGTTTGACCATTTTACTAGTTCCTCCAAGATTAACAATGCATAGTATTTGGCTTCTGAATCAATAAGTGGAATTGACCTGTAGTTGGCAGGGTTGGACCAGTCTCCATCCTTGAAGACCAGATTTAATATTGACCCTCTCCAGCTGCTGGGGATTGTGCCTGTTTCTTTCACTTCATTATATAATGCTGATAGCGGATTTGCCTAGTTTTGGGGGTTGAGCTTGTAGATTGCCTGCGGGATACCATTTTGGCCTGGTGCTCTGTCTGTTTGTCCTGCCGTTATCACTTTTGCCACCTTCGCTGCTGTGTAATATTTATTAACCGAAAGAGGTGAACTGTCTGGGATGTTGCGTGACTTGAATGTATCCAACTATCCAACTATTCAATACTTTGTCCTTGCTCAGGGTTTGCAGTTTTGGGCTCTTGGTGAATGTCTTGGTCAGATGGACTACCCAGACTTTCTTCAGCACGCTTGAGCAATTTATTACTCTGCCATCTCTGTTGATGCCATTCTGGTTTCCCAGAAAGCTCTGGTGTTGGTTTGTTTGGTGTTGAAAAGTTATTTTGTGCAAAGTTCATCGGAATGTGCTTTCCTTTCTTCCCAGGGTTGTTTTTTGGACTGCTTCCTCAAGAGCACACACTTTCCATATTGTACTTAGTTTTTATGTATCATTTGGCATGGTGCCATCATTATTATCTCTGTGTTTTAAGCAAAGATAGCAAACAGAGCTTTCCCTCTAGAAAGAAATGGTTTTGTAAATAGTGCCTGTACCATCAGGGCTTGAAAATGACTCAGATATTTGCTGCAACTGAAATTCATTTGTAGTTATAGCCACCTAGTTACTAGGAATGAAAGTCATAATCTGTATTTGTCAAAAATAAATTTACTGAAAGTCATTCAGAATGTGCAAAGAAAAGTGCATTGTGAATTAAGAGTCCAGTCCATTTCACAGTAGGTTCTGGCGGGAGAAATTATGCCCAAATTATACTCATCTGATCTATACTCATCCGATCATTGTTTTTTTAGATTAAATCATAGTTTTATTTTTTTAGAACAACTGTCATTCCACATTTTCAGGCATACATAACCATTTCCACTTATTGATTGGGCATATTACTTCTATGGACAATGTTTTCCCTAATTATTGTGACAAGTGTGTTTTTAAACTTGCAAAATGAAAGAGAAACCTTATAAATATTATATTTATCTGTGAAACAATATTCAAGCACTGCTTACAACAACTAGTGGTTGTGTGCTACTCATTGTGGATGTGTATAGTCATATGCATCACACATTAAACAATGTATTTATCTAGGCGATTTTTTGTTAGAGAATCTCTAGGCCCTGCCATTATTAACTTTCACACACACCTTGATACACTAACTTTAGAGAGTAACCACCTAATGGTCTATGCGGCCTCTGCAACTGAGTCTTACTCAAATGTACCAAGACGTAGCACAGATGGTAGGGATCCGACTTGTCCTGATGAAGGCCCTTGACCCCCTTGTATCATGTAGTGTGTGTTTGAAATGAAGCTTGGAATAGATATGGCAGTGGATATCCTCTGCCTCTCTTTCTGTTGTACACCACTAGTAACATTACATGTAAGCAGTCCCTTACATTTACAAGAAGACAAGCAAACGTGATTTTAAAGCATTCAGAGTCAGACCTGCCTACATAATAATCACAAAGAGCAAACATATAATCTGTGAGAAGTGACTTTATCAGTGGTTATTGTAGCCTCCCATAATAATGTAAATTGCAACATATGAATTCACTATATAAACCAGGGATGCTGCTTATCAATCTCAGCCTAACAGCATTCTCTCTTAATAACCACAAAGGAATTGCAAGTACTTCACATTGACGTGAAGTATGAAATATTGTGTCTTCATTGTGCAATATTTGCAGAACATTGATATATTGGGTTACTACTCATGTCATTGTTTGGTATCGCTAAACAGACACCAGGCTTCTTACAGTTACAAAATAGCTGTGGTGATCAGGCAGTATGCATCAATAAATGTTGTTGTACACTTTCTGTTCACTGCTAATACTCAGTTAGAACAAAAACAAGACTGAAGGTGAACACTGTGCTATGTTGAGGTAACAAAATGTCTGGATTGCATTCGCCACTCTGAAAAGCCACATCCATTCGCATTATAAAAATGATTTCCTTGTCCCTGCTGCTCAGTAGTACTCACAGCATGTTTTTCAAGCCTGCATGCATTGACGCTTCAAAGCCAGCGATTCTGAGCGTGTGTGATTTTATTAAAATTGTGTTTTAGCTTTGCATGGTGTTTGAGGATTTCAAACTTTTTGAATTGGATGAGTTTTAGAATATTTTATACTATATCAAGACACCTAATTGCCGCTGCCTTTATTTTCAATTTCAAGTTTTCAGTTTACAATGTGACATCATTGAACATACACAACGATCATTAACTTGATCAATGATAAACATACCGTGCAGTGCATGCATCATAGGAAAGGATTGTCAGTTTTTTATTCCCTTTAGTGAAAAATTATAGTAGTAAAATGTAACTAAGTAAACATTTGGTAGCATAAAGTCCAACCTTGGAGCGAGTTGATTGTCAGTGAACATATAATTCATCTCTTGACTCACTCACAAACTATGTACTCACCACTTGTTGGTTGTTGAGGCCAATGTCCTTTTATAGCCTGACTTGTTATGGGCTAAAATGCATTTTTCATAAACTTTTATTCCATATTCGTTTAAAAAGAGTGACAAAACCAATAATATTCTTGATTATTAATTCGCCTTGCACTGCTAAGCCCGTGCTTAATATAATTTATTCAATAATGTTTAATTTCCAGTTAACCTCGCTCAATACAGTTGCAATCATTTGAAAAGTTAAGTACCTGAGTTTTTCACGCAATAGTTTTTTTCTAGCTATATAAATAACTATGAAAGTCTCAGTGTAGACATTGATGCTCTCAAATAGCTTTGTGAATTATGCTACCAACATGTTTTTCATGTCTCCAGTCACATACTGCTAACGTTGTATAATAATATTGCATGTAATAATGAGACATAAGCATCTCTATAGTATTCGTTTTAAGAATGTTTAGTTCAGAGTATGTGTTGATGTGTCCTACAGGTACATATCTGCTTCCTTTTCTGTTTGCGAAGTTCATGAGATCAACCCACTCTTTCTTTGTTCATCTTTGTTTACATTTTTTATTTATTGCTTTTATTTGGAGTATGTATTTTTAACCTGTACATGTATCTTTTTTTCCAGTGCACACAAATTCTTTGACTCCACATTTCCACAATCAGGTCTTAATTTTATTTTTACTTTCCACCTCTTTTAGTTTATGCTCATCTAGATATTTTAGTTCCTTTTCCATTTCTGTTGTTCCATTTCCATGAAATGTCCTGATTTTAAAATGGCATAATCCTTTACATCACACACATTTGGAAACCATTTCAAGTTATATTTTCAGAATGTTGCCTCATGTATTCTTACTTTATTTATTTGTGCGATTTTATGCTAGGTGGTCGTTAATGCTCTCATAGGAGCAATCCCATCCATCATGAATGTGCTTCTGGTATGCCTCATATTCTGGCTAATTTTCAGCATCATGGGCGTAAATCTGTTTGCTGGTAAATACTATCACTGTGTGAACACCACAACAGGCGAGATGTTTCTAGTCACCGAAGTCAACAATGAAACAGAATGTGAGGCATTAATAAGCCAGAATGAGACAGCTCGATGGAAGAATGTGAAAGTGAACTTTGACAATGTGGGAGCTGGATATCTTGCCCTACTTCAAGTAGTAAGTCCTTTATATTTCACAATATTTCATGGGATCTTCTAAGGAATTATTATATCTTTCTGTGATATTTTTATGTCTTTCTTCTTTAGCACTGAGGAATGCTAATCCATTTTATGTGTAAGCTCTATATGTTTAAGAAGAGTATTAATTTTAAAGTTACAATCTAGACTGGAAACCTGAACTGTTATTATAATGTTAAAATGCTTACGCACCTATAGTGGTACATGCATTTACTTGTAATGCAGTCCATCCACCTTTACGCAAATTAGTTCCCAGCCAATCAGCCTGAGTTCCAACCTAGAGACTATTTTAGATTATTGTTTCACTATTTGCAGTTGGGACCAGCAGAAGTTTCTCTACTTTCAAAATGTTATACTGTTTTTCAGTAAAACCTAGATAGACAGCCCTGTATCAACACCCATAGCGTGTGCAGGGGTAGGTCTTACAAGACTGTCAATGCTACTTTCTCACTCTGAAGATCATAGTGAATTAGCCTTTCTCCTTTGAGCCTCCCACATTTGTTTTTCTGAAAAATCCCACGTTTGTTTTTCAGAAAAATCTTCAGCTCAAAGTTTTGGAAAATGCATGTCATCCAAACAGAAAAATATATTCAAGGATGATCCCTGTGGCAGTGTATCTGTTGTTTGCACATTCTGTATATTTCAACAAAGAGTTTCTCTTTCAAAAAGCAGAAATCTATAGATTGGGTTTCAGCCTCCAAGCAGAGCTGCAAGTGTGAATTTACAAACTCAGAGAGGCATAGGGACATTCACTGTATACAAAATAGGGAGGACGTGGGGGCCTTTTTCCACTCGAGAAAGAGTGGGAGGTCCAGCATATAAGGGAGGCCCCAATCAATCTACAACACAAGTAGAGATATGCTGTTCCTCTGGAGTCAGGATATTCAGAGTCAGGAAAGAAAGGGGCAAACAGTAAGCCCTACATGGGTCAGCGTTGGCAATTCATATGTTGGATTTTAATGCCCTCACACACCCTTGCAGGTGTCATGCTTCTTCATCTGGGCTGCTCCTCGTTGGGTCGGCGGTGCAATACCTTGTGTAATAACTTGTGTTATAGGGACATTCACCTCATAGCTATAATACTGTAAAATAATTCTATAATTTGCATCAAGAATTTTTAATTCTATTAAGGACAGAGAGACGAGGATTATGCTTCTCTTTCCTTTGCTGCAAAAAACAGCAGCCAATATTATTCAAAGAACAAACCAACACTACATTTCCCATGATCCAAGACCACCATCTCTATGACCCACAAATCAGGTACTATCTGTAATTATAAAAGCCTTATGATCCATAGTCCTTCCTCTTTCTTTGTGAAGTAGACCTAAGAGTAATTTTAGAACCAGATTATTGAACAGAAAACTAAGACCATAGATCAAGTCCAAACAAGAAGAACCTTCAACTTCTTTCTGAATTAAACTGCAGCCTCATCCAACCCAACATGGTTAGCTGCTTCAGACTCAGACATTAGACTGTCACGCCTGGGCGGTCTCTCGCATATTCCTTAACGCCAAGCAAACAACCTCCAACTTCTATGTTGTTTTGGTATAAGTACCTGAAAAAGAAAATTCATGGTAATATCCCACATATTGGGTTGTACATATAATAATATTGGATAGGCAACAGAAAATTCATATTTATCAATGTAAACTTATATATACATATATAGTAAAATGATCCTGGGTGTGATAATCCTTGCCTCCATGTCGTTAATAGAATTGAATATTCTTGACGTGAATGCTAGAAGATTTTTTGTTTTATGTCAGGAAAGGAGGCTTTGGATTATGCGTGTTCAAAACTGTGCCACCACACCAGAAGCCACATCCAAAATAGGTTTATGAAAGAACAATTTAAATGTGGATTCTGAGGACCAATCGGCGGCCACAATGATGTCCTCTAAGCTAGAATCTGAAGAAAAAGTTGTGCAAGCCATTGCTCCCCTTACTGAATGTGGTCCGAATATAGAAGGCTCGATACCTGCATCTACCAAAAGCCACTTGGCCCAGCTGGCTAGTGTCACTGAATAAACTGGACCAAATGGTTTCTGTAGAGATACCAATAATTGACAATTGCGTGTCACATCTTCATAAACTTTAATACATTTAACAGCACACAACTTTGGGTTATTTGGAACACCTGGATAACTAATACATTTAGAGTTGGTTTTTATGTGTTTAGAAATAAGAAAATATACTCCTGCAAGAGTAAATACTCTACTTGCTATGTAAAGATATCAGAAGCTTTTCAATAAGAAATTCAACATAGTAAAAAGCCAATTGGGCAGAGAGCTGCTTCCTAGAAAGATCCTCATTGGTGGGCCAATTTCATATAAATTTTAAAACCACATCAACATCCAACAGAATAGAATATTTGGGAGTGAGGGCGCACCACCCGGACTCCACTAAGTAATTTGCAAATCAAAGGATGTTCTTCGATCGTTTACCATTTATTTGAGGTTGAACTGCAGAATTATGGGAAATGTAGAATTGTTTTTTCTTTGAATACTATTGGTTGCTGTTTTTTGCTGTAAAGGAAAGAGAAGCATAATCCGAAGCCTCTGTTTCTGACATAGAATTCAAAAGCTTTAACTCACAGCAGTTTTGACCAATAACACTCTGTTCTAGTCATCCCAGGGGCCAACATTGCTGATGCTCCAATCTTCGACACAACAAGGTGCTACTATATTGCCAGATTACTCTTCATAATCAGGTTTCCAAAAACCTCATGTCACTTGTCGAACTGTTGTTGTTATGCAAGTCCCATCTTTAAACCTTTTGTCTGTGGAAATCTCATCATCGCCATCCAGGAGGTCACCGGCAGCAGGAAACTCCAAGCACTTTTGAAAGGAACAGGCTAGGCAAGAGAAGAAAATGACTGTTCTTCCCATTCTTATTGAATAAATCATGGATGGAGTGCACCCATATGTGAAGAAAGCACTCTAGTATCCTGCACATGTTCTCAACCAGTAGGAAGACAAATTTGGTGATGAATGTGAAGAATGTGCACAAGAGAGTGTTTATAGTGCTTAAAGAACCTCGTATTTCCTTCAACTTCCTCTTCCAGCTTCACCTCAAGCTTCATATAATTATTTAGTTATTCACAAAGTAACATGATCTGTAAGGCCGCCCTGACCATATTTACTTTCAATGTAGTTGTGAAAGCAGGGAAACACATATACAAAGTGCCACTCTCCACACTAACAGCTAAGAATAATCCACACTAGCAGCCGAGAACAATACAGATATGGACAAAAAGGTCTCACACACTACAGAATGGTCCTTCGGTATCCAAAAGAGACCGTAATTCAGTGTGACAAATACAGAAAGAAAAACATACATAAACCTAGCCTTTTCTTCTACTTCTAGAAAAACAAAGTTGAAAATTCAACCCAATGGGAAAGAAGTTTCTCTCTGCTCCCTTGCAGTCAGAGTATTATACCATCATGAGCTTATGGAGTCCCACAAATATCCTCTCATTAACTGATCATATTTAATTTTACATTAAACAATGCTTGAACACTGCAGAAGTTCTGACTTCAGTGTGCAATCCTGTGCAAATAACATGATTGTCTCTCCTGTTGGAGGGCAGCCTCCAAATCACTGTGGTTAAGACAAGTTATACTGTTCAGCTTTAAGTAAACTCTAAACTCTCCCACAGTTGGTGGATAATAGGATTCCTGTAGAGAAAGTTAAAACTTAGAGCTCTTCTTAGACACCGATATAACTTTAAATGACAGGTGTCTTTGGTAATAAAATTAAAGATATATTCTTGGCATGTGTAGCTATAGATAAACATGTTGTGGATACTGCTACCATCTAGTGTTGGGCTCAGACATGTACAACTTGTTTTTCTTTGAAGGAAGTCTTTTCCTGTTACGGGGTCTTGTGTCTCCACCTATTAGTTGTATTGCGTATGGGCATAGACTCCATTCTTAGATTATTTTTACCCCACTTAGGGCAAAGTCGAAGATGGATCATAGAAAATAGAATAAAGATGATCATGCAAATGAAATTAAATAAGAGCAACAGGAAAGGAATAGAGTCTGCAACAACCAACGGCGACCGGGGAGGAGGGTAAGCGCATGTGAATCTACAGCACTACATGCCATGAACAGATGCTTAGAGGGTAATTAACATTTTCCATTCTTGGCATGTGCCGCTGTAGATACACATGCTGTGCAGCAACTGTAAAACAGTCCTCCTAAAAGCAGTGGCTTTGCCAGACAAGGTTGCAGAAGACTGGAAAAGTGTTTGTAGGAGAACCTGGTCAACTTTAGGTTGCTGTCTGGCTAGAATGTCCACAGAGTAATATTTAGTTAAGGTATGTGGGGTAGACCAGGTAACTGCTATGCAAATGTCAGCTAATGGTACATTACCCACGGAAGCCATAGAGACCCCTTTTTTGCGAGTGGAATGAGGTCTAGTAGGGGCCGGAAGGGTTCCCTTGGCTTTGGCATAACACATTTATATGCATTTGACTAACCAATGTGCTATGCATGCTTTGAAAAGAGCTTGTCCCTTATGAGTCTTGGAGTATGACACAAATAGATGTTGGGTCTTACGAAATGGTTATGTTCTATTAATATAGTACATGAGTGCTCATTTAACGTCAGAAATATGCTGAGCATTACCTACTAGAGACTCTGGTTATAGAAAGAAGACTGGCAAGTCAATTGTCTGATTAAGACTGAAACTGGAACCCTCCTTAGGAAGGCATTTTGGATTGGTTCTGTGGACCACTCTATATTGATGTACCTGGAAAAAGGGCTCTTCTAAAGTAAAAGTGTGTATCTCACTGACATTGTCAGAAGAAAGTGATGGCTACAAGGAAGGCCACCTTCCAAGACAGGAATTGCAGGGGGCAACAGTAGATGGCGGAAGTATACACAGCATGTGAATCTACAGCACTACATGCCACAAACAGATGCTTACAGGGTAAGTAACCTTTTCCTTTCACTGTCACCGGTGGCAAGGGATCTTTTCTTTCACCCTAAAACAAACATGAGTGTGGTAGAGAGAGTTATGTAAGTGCACATATTAACAAGTTGCCCAAAGTGTAGTAGTTATGGGGGTGCTAGAGAGCCCGGCAGCTAGATGGCTGCCAAATAACAAGGCTCTTGCCTCCCTTCGTGGCAAGATTTGCGGGGCACAAAGTCCCCATGCTCCCATACCCCCGGATACCTGTGAGGACTGCCCTGAGGTCTTGGAGAGTCTCTGCCTTGGGGAAAAGGAACCCTTGCTGTCCTCTTCAGTAAAGTATAGTGCCGGCTGTGTAAGATGGGGCCTGCTCGCGCCCTGACCTGACTCGGGAGCCTGCCTGCACCTGTATGGCAGAAGCCTGTGCTATATGTGAGATTCATCTGAGAGGGCTGCGGTCCTCAACTGCCATGGCCCTTGGCATGGGCAGGCACACTGAACCCCAGACTTGCTGGACACTGGGGGTGAGTGCAGAGGGGCCGGAAGGTGGCACGTCAGCCCTAGCCAGGGGCACGAGCTGTTGATACCAGCAACACTGAGGTGAGCGGCAGTGGAGGGGGGCTGCTCATGGTGTTTTGGAGACCCTTCTGGGCCCCTTTGAGTGCTGTGGCCCCTGCCCACCATGTGCACATGAGGACAGACTGGACCCTCTCCCACTGGTGCCAATCCTGCTCTTGCCCCCCAGCCCATCTCTGCAGGGCTTGGTGTGAGGCAGGGTGCAGAGGGCATTCAACAACTGCAGGGCTTCCCTGCCCCCTCTGACAAGTCCAACTCAGGAATGACAACCTTCTGCAGGAGCTCTACACTATACCCTAAGGGTTTCCCCATCACCAAATATGAAATACCCTTTGTGCAGACCCCTGTGGCTGCTCGTGTCCCCAGGTCCCAGGAGTGTGGTACAAGGATTGTGGCAGGACCCAGGATGCTCTTACCTCCTCCACTCACACTACATAGGGAAGTTTAATGCTTAACAGAGCAAAATGGCATTTGAGGAGAAACTACAAACAAGCCACATGGATCACAACCCATGGAGCACCCCCCTGAGTCAACCCAAAGTGCCAACATACAGGACTTGGACATAAAGGAGATGCTGGTGGACGTCAAAAACAGCCGCCGCACTATTGACGCCAAAATTGATCTCCTAACTAGAGCGTATAAAGGAAAGAGTAGACAAACATGATGACCGCTTACGCCACCTGGAGAGTCACATGTCCGATGTGGAGGACACGCAAACTGCTGCAGGAGAATTACTTCTTCACATGGGCAAAATCCTGGAAGTCATCAAGCTGAAAAACAAAAACGTAGAAGCGTGATCCAGATGCAATAGCCTCCAAATCCTTTAGGTACCCTAATCCACCATCATCAAAAAAATTGATGCCTATGTTGGGCACAAGTTGCGGTCGCTATTTTAGGATGCCCTCTTGGCAGTCTTCATTGTGGTGCATACCCATGGCACACTTGGCTTGTGCCCTCCCACAGGTGCACCAGCATGACCCAGAATCACTAGAATTCTCAATTATGGCACCACCAACATGGTACTATGACTTGTACAAGCACGCCGCATCATCAGTATGAAGGCAATGACATCTCCTTCTTCCCAGACTTTAAACTTGTGGTACAGGCTGCCCATCATGAATTTCTCCCTGTCAAGCAGCTGTTCCAAAAATCTCACCTACTCCTTATTGTACCCTGTCCAGTTGTGGATTCAACACAATGGAAGACCACACTACTTCACCGACTCAAAAACAGGGATGAAATTCACCCGTCAGCTGTCGAATTCCAAGGACACGCCAACCCCCTAGCGGTATGCTCACCAAACAACATTTGCTGCCTCAGCGATAATGAATAGGGCCCCTACCTTGGGCCACCTAAAGGGAAACAACTGCCTAGTGGGGATCTCAACCTTGACCATTATGCCTTCAGTTTTGGTAACACAAGGTAAATGATTTAAATTGGTTGTTACATTGACTGAGCCCCTGAACTCCTCTTTGATGCACCCTCAGCAACCTCTAATGGGGTCCCTTCTACTGCTCGTTGACCATCCGGTTGGTCTATGACTGGGCAGTTGGTCCGGCTATCTGCCACCTCACAGGATGATTTCCACTGCATTCTGCCATTGTTTGGGTACATTTTGGGGAATAAGGTGGGCTAGGGACTCTCAACTGATTGGGGAGGTTGTAGTGGAAATGGGTGGATATGTTGGACTGTTTGATTTTCCTTCGTTGCTCTTTACATGCCACACACCTGGCGAAACACTATGTTACCTTAAGGCCCCCTTGGGCATGTGCACGGAGCCCTGATCACCCAACTATGTTACATACCCCTCCCTTAGAAACAGAATAACCACCATACGCTGCTTAACCTGGAACGTCTGCTCAAAGACGGATAGAAAACCCAATAGACACCATGTAGACGTATGCTTCCTGGAGGAACTCCACTTAACCACGGCAACTGCTCCCCAACTTTGGGCTAGATGGATCACAGAGACCCTTGCATCCCTATACTCCAGCCATGCTTAGGTTACTGACATACTCATCCATAAAGGGTTGCCTTGGCACACATGACAGGCGCTATGCAATAGAGATGGGTGATATGTAATTGTCGCTGCCACCCTGTATACACATCCAGTCATTTTGGTCTCTGTATACGGCCCAAACATGGATAGCCCGAAATTCTTTGTAGGAGTTTGGTGCTTAATCGCTGCCATGGGCCCTGGGACCGTTATTTGTGGAGATGACTTTAAGGTTATCCTTGATCACACTGCACCAATGCCGCAGCGCAGCTCCAGATGCTTATGCATGATAATAAACTATCTGATGTCTGGCGATTGAAACATGCTGAGAGCGTAGAAGGCACTTGCATTACAGCTACCCATGGTACATGGCTCAGAATCGAATATTTGCTACTCACACGCAATGTAATTACCTAGGCCACGGACGTGATTCACTTGCCTCGCACGCCATCTGACCATGCCCACATCCTTCTGGAAATACTCCCCCCGCTGGTCACCCCACAAGCTTTCACTTGGCAACAAGCCACCAATGCCTTTCGTGATTCTGTCTTCAGGGCCAAAATCAGAACGGCTATCATTGACTACTACGCCCACAACAAGAGCTCGGTGGCCTCCCTGCCTACGCTGTGGGAAACCTTTAAAGTAGTAATTTATGGTGTATGTATACCAAAATATTTGGGAATACTCAAGGTGATCCGCCTCCAACTGGCCACACTGGAGGGGGAGATCCACGCCATTGAACTTGAATTCTTCATGGAGCACAATATAAACTCTTGCTGCTATCAGAGAGAAACTATCGGCATATGACAAAGAAGCTCAGTGAGAAACTCGCTACCTATACATGGAGGCAGCTACGAGACACTATGGCGATGGTGAAAGGTCCAGAAAGACACTGGCCAGGATGCTTCGTAAGCAAAGGGCTGCTGCATATGTCATGGAGCTTGTCAATGACCAACAGATAAGCCATACGCAACCTGACAACCTGCTTCAGGCAGTGAAATTGTTCCACTCTTAGCTGTACCATGCCACTGTCATACCTGACGCACCGCCCACCTTGACACAATTTAGCTGCTATGGCTCGACCATGCCACTACCTCTACTTTCATGCCCCCTTCATGGTGGAAAAGGTAACTCATGTAATCCAGAGTCTCCCTGGAGACAAAGCACTGGGGTTGGATGGACTCACTGCATCCTTTTTTAAGGAATATGCTACAAATCTAGCCCCCCACCTCCTAGCTTTGTACAAAGACTCCCTAGCATCCAGGTTGTTGCCGCCATCCCTACAGGAAGCGGTCATTGTTGCGATATAGAAAGCCGAAAAACCCGTCAACCACAATGGCTCGTACCAACCACTTTCAATGATGAATGACAACAAGATATTTGCTAAACTCCTTGCCAATCTGCTCCTCCTTCATTTCCAGACATTGTCCAGCCAGATCAATTGGGATTTGTACCAGACTGTTCAACTGCCCATATCCTCAAAACAATGTTCACCCTCTTGCATGCCATAGATTCCCAACTGGCAGCCGACACTACACTGTAGGACGCCACTAAGGCATTTGATTCCCTGGAGTAGCCATATTTAATTAATCTCCTCCTGTGGCTTGGGCTCAGTCCTCAGTTGCTGTGCCTGATTGGCCTCCTGTACGCTTCCCCAACAGCACACCTTCGCCTCAACTGCATGATTTATGCCCCATCTTCAGTTACTTGCGGGACCAGGCAGGGGTGCCCTCTATCCCAGTCTTATTTGCCATAGCAATGGAGCCACTAGCTGCTCATCAGTGACAGTATCATGGGACTGAACATCACCACCAGAGGGATACTGGTGTCCATGTTAACGGATGACATCATGCTTTATGTACGGGAACCACAAACAAACATGTCCCCATATCATTCAAGAGGTAGTTAGATTTGTTGGGTATTCTGGTATCAACATCAACTGAGCTACATCCACCCTATTACCTCTCACCTCAGATACACAGCCTTTTGAATCCAAAAACCCCCTATAGTGGGCTACCGACCCAGTCTGCTACCTGGGAATATGGCTCAGCCAAGATACAGACAAACTGTGGAGGGTGAATTATGGCAGGGTCATGACCTGGCTGGAGGATTGAATTCTAGCCTGGAGCTGGCAGTCCCTTTCCAGGGCGGGGAGGATAGCCATTGCCAAAATGGTTCCCCTGCCTAAATTGCTCTTCCTCTTCATCAACTTCTTGATCCCACTCACCGCACAATTTCTAAAAAACGTTGGCTCATATCTGATTTCCCTAGTCTAGGCAGGCAAACAGCCAAGGCTCACACTATCTTTCAAACAGGTAGGTCTGAACACGCCCTACATGCACCTATACGCATTCTGTGCACAATACATACACTTTGGGCTTTAACCCACACGGTTTCAGCCTCACGCTGTGGTGGAGGCAGGCCAGGCGGCTCCATGCCCTCTTGCTGTAGAACTATATCAGCCTTACAAGCCCCCACACATGCAGATCGACACAGTGGTTTGCATCGGGCGTGGGACAGACTGCAATGATGCACCCAGCTGTTAGGTTTCTATGCACCCACAGTGCATAGAACACTGTCCCGCTTGCGCGCAACCCCATGCTCCCCCTTCTGCAGGACGAGGGTGCTGGGATGCGGTCCCGCCAGCGGGATCTCCTCATGTTTTGGGACCACTATTCAGATGGTCAGTTTTTGCCCCTTCTTGAGGCAGATGAGCACCACCACCCCACCATGGTCGATCCCCTCCTTTATCACTAGTTTTACGCTGCATGCCGCACGCTACATGACATGTTCCTGTGCCACCTCCCACATTGCAAGCGCTGGAACACCTGTTAACGAATTCCTCCTCCCGCAAGTTAGTCACTCATCTGTATGCCAGGATGCAAGACAAAGTGCGGGGTGTCCCCCCCTAGTTTGTGCGGCATTGGGAACTTGACACTGGCACTCCCATCTCTGAAACAAAATGGACTGACTGCTGCAGGAAGATCATGGCCCTGTTGCCCAATTACAGACTCCGGCCTATCTATCCTACATCGACAATACCGCACACCTGTTCAACTGCATCATATGGACCTAGTCAAGGAGGCGCACTGCCTAAGGTGCGCCGCCCCACAGGCCACATTCCTCAATCTATCATGGGAGTGCCCACATGTAGCAAGCTACTGGATGTCCGTTTACAGAGACCTTACCCAGAATACTGGTCACTCGTCACCACAGACCCCATTGATTGGCCTCCTGGGATACGTCATAGATGTTCCCTCTCAAGTCCGACACCTCCCTGCTATTCTATTACTTTGGCAAAACTACTGGTGGCCATTCACTGAGGCAGACAACCCACGCCTAAAGTGGCAGACTGGCTGCTTGATTCTGTGTACGGCCAAGAGTACCTCTCCAATTACTGGGAGCTCATGTAATTACTGGGAGCTTAGATGTGCAGTGAACATATTCCTCTACCTGCCCAACAAAATTATCTCTTCTCCCTTTGACACACCAAATGGATTTTTATGTTAAACAGCAAAAGGTGATCCATTGTGTTACGCTTATAATGACCTATATCAAACCATTCACATTAAATGGTAATAGATATGCATCTCTCCATGCCTTATTGAATAGAATCTTTTTTCTTTTATTTGTGTTGGATTCCCCCAGTATGTGATCTATACTTGGACTTATACATTCAGCTGTTATGCTCATTTTTATGGCTAGCTCATGCCATTGTCTCCATGACTGATATAAACAATGTACTCTAGCAACGTTTCAGTGTCTGGCAATCTCTTTATATTAGCTGTTGAGATTGGAGATTCATTTTCTATTAAGTTCTTTAATATATAACTGTAACTGTCATCTCCCTCACCCAAAATAATCTTTTATGAAGTTTAGGGCCTTTTTAAAGGTTTGGCAGTCCTCCTGTCGGCCCACCACCGCTGCACCGACAGGAGGACTGCCAAGCCCATGCTGCCCCCGCTTGCCGGATTACAACTATAATTAATGGCGTGCAGCCAGTTCTGCGGCGGTCTCATGGCGGCGACAGTATAAGGCTCATGGGTGAGACTTAACTTTAAATGCTGCTGTGCCAGCACCTGCAGCATGTTCCTGCATGGTGTGGCATGCATGCGCACACCGTGAAGCAACTGGGGTACAATACTAGGGGGGAACAACATGTGCCTCCCGCATGCATCCCCTGGCCCAGGAGCGTCAGTTATGTTATGTCCCCTAGTTGCCGCTCAACCACCCTATTCATGGCGGGTTCACTGCCATGAAAGAGGCAGTTGACAGGCAACTCGTAATATGCATGGTGGTGCCACAGCGACACCACCAGAATATTGCTGCCCCTTTGCACTGTACGAATGCCACCGGAGCCTGGATGGCGCTACTGTGGCGGTACAACTGCCACACACTGAAGACTGTGGGCAGACCCACAAGTGATGGCAGTGGCCAAACCTCCTCCTCAATGAAGGCGGTCCTATGGACCGCCGTACTCGCAATAAGGCCTACAGTCTTTTCTGCTCTTGCCTCTGTACAACACTCTGTTTTTTGTAGCTAAGTTTTTGTCTCGCAATTATCCCCCATACACATGTATTGTTAAGTGCCCAGTTCAAGTGCATTATTGTTTATGTTAACAAAAAAAACTAAAAACATTAAAGGCACTCAAGTAACTACTGTTCATAAAATGTAAGTGAAAAACTACTTGAATGTCATTTTGAATTGCTTACCATGCCATGTTACAATATTTTTAATTCTTTCATGTTTCGATTATTGTGCTTTATTTTACAAAATAATATTATTTTGGTTCTTATTTGCAGGCCACATTTAAAGGCTGGACGGATATAATGTATGCGGCAGTTGATTCACGGCAGGTTAGTTTATCCTGAAAAGAAATTATGTTTCTATATCTGCCCTTCAGTCTCAGGAATCCATTTACCAGTTTAACCACAAATTTGTGTAGGGTCACAAGGAAATAATGCATGACTAAAATGTACTTTTTTTGTGGTGACTTGTGATGGCGCGCACATTGTACTGACCCACAACGATAGTTCTGGTTATGGTTTATTTTTAAAACTTTCCAGTCATGGGAAAAATTTTAAAATACCGTTAACCTTGAACATACTGTCACATCACCACTAATGTCACCTGGTGCCTTTATTAAGTCTCACAATGATGGCCAATATTAATCACACTCTATTCGCTTCAATTCCAATTTCCGTGTCTAGGTTTCAGTATCTATTTAAAAATCAAGTTAACGATTACAACATTCCTGAACTTATTTTTAGAAATTTTTAGTAATCTGATTTTTGTTTCCTTTGTTGAGATGAGCACCAAGCCTTCAGGATTTAAAGGCTGCACTGAGCACAAAAGTGCTGCTCCTAAGACTGATTCCAACAACCACCTTATGTGTTTTTTAACAGTCACTTAGGATATCTGGAAATGTGATGCAGACTTCACCGTAACCTCCTAGGAAGCGTTTGGATAATAGGCATATTTACCTGGAACCTCTTTAGAATGTTCACGATCCTGTTCCTATCGTTTGAGTTTTCAGGATTACCATGAAAGTAATTACAACGGGCCTGGACAAAAAAAACCATGAGAAGTAGATATCCAGGTTGGCACCAACCCGGATCCGTGATTCCACTCCATGTGTAGCTGTTCTTACTAGGAATTTGATGGCTCGTACTGTATTCTGAAGGTGGCTGTTACTGTACAGTTTGCCTGTGGGCAAGGTGCTGCATTAAAGAGAAGATATGAATCCACCTTATCTGACCAATGTCTTCTTTACACCAAGTCCTGCTGTAAAGCTCAGTTTGCAGTACCCTCTCTGGATACTATCTTGGAATGTCTGTGTTAGATAAAAGTTCAATCTAACAAATGTAGGGGAAAATAAATTCAAGAGTCTGACCTCAGTGGCCAGCAAGAGGAAGGTGCTGATTATGGAACCTATTCTGGCACGCTATGATCTTTAAAGGAAGAGAGATGGTTTATAAACTCACAACCAAAGCAGCTGTTTATATCTCGCTGCACCAATTATTCTGCATGGACCTTGGACTAAAGTGCACGGCCATCAAAGAGTCCAGAGTCTATGAATATGGTAACTTTTAAAGAGCTCACTGAGGCTTTGCCTGAGCCACCAATGTCAGACTAGGGTCTTGCATTAACCATCACATCAGCGATGGTGGGTGTAACTGGTGCTACTGGTAAACCTGGCCGTCACCCAGCACCATTGTTGTTTCATTTAGTACTGTTGCTAGTATCCATAGTGTCGGTCATGCTGTTGCAATTGGCGTTGAGTTAAGGCACTGAATAGGAATAAGATGGTGATTAAATATCACATGAAACTCGTTTTCACCACTTAGAGGGAACTAGTTGCTTGAAAACCTCACTTAACAGTGTCATGAATGAGATGTTGCAAATCACTCTATCCTGTGGTTATAGATTTTATTAGAGTTTGATCAGAAGGGCTTCTATAAATGTGGTCATCAAGCTGCTTGTGTCTGAGGAGATGAACATACCTGGCATGGTCCCATACATATGGCCATGAGTTTCCTTTTACTCCCTTTTGCCGAAACTATTTAGGAATCGTATTGCTCTTCTGTGGGACAATTAACTTCAGTCCTAACTGTTTCCAGAGCTAGGTTGCTGAAATATACGATGTTTTAACAAACAAAGCATGCAGTAGTTTATAGAACACTCTGGTGTAAATGAGTGAAACTATGTGTTGTAGCTATTTAAAAGAGGGTATGCTTGTTAGAAGAGTTGTTATGAAAGGTATATATTTACTTCAATTATGATGTTTGTGATTTGTGTTGATTCACCTGGCAAAGTATGAAAATATACATTTTAACATATTCTAATAGAATACGTTTCTGTGACATTTATTTAAAGCTGGTATAGTGAAATATGGAAGACAGATAGAATAAAAAATAAAAAACGAATAAATCATCTGGTGCAGTATGGTGGATGTGTTTCCTCAATGATCATGCACTGAGTGTTGATCACTTAGGGGCCGATTCCGATCCTGGTCGGAAGGTCACAGAACACGATCCGGTTGGAAAAACTATGAGCCGTACGCGTGTCATCCGAACAACTCGTACAGCTGTTCGAGCGAGCAAGTGCGATGCGAGCTATGTGAAATTCACCTACCGATTCGTTTCCGGGTCCAAACCGCTCCATACGTCTCGGTCGGAAGCTAACCGTGTCGTGCAATGGATGCGAATTACGACCGAGCCAGTACGATGCACGCGTCGGACAGCCTGTGCGAGCCGGAGTGTCCGGCTTGCAAAACGTCCGGATGGTGGCCTTTGGGGGTCCGCGTCGGACCCCTGACACCCGCAGCCCTATGACTCGGACACAGGGGGAGACCCATGGGTCTCCCCAACACAGGCATGTACGGTGCGGATGGCACCGATGCGTACCCACTGTCGGGGGCGCACTTGCCCGCAAAATACCCATTCAGTCAATGGGAGCCCATGTACGCGTCGTATGACTGGCTCCCATTGACTTCTATGGGAGTCCGACCGAACCGAGTCCGACAGCATACGCCCACATCGTACTCGCTCGGACGGACTGCAGGCCTCCGGCTCTGTCGGAAAACACTCCAGATCCGGCTCGGTCGGAGTGCTTTCCGACCCGGATCGGAATCGGCACCTTAGTATGAGTAAATGTATACCCTGTGCATTTTAAAGACAGGTAGTGTAAGGTAAAGGATTATTAAGGTGCCTGAATGCAGATAAAGTGACTTCAGTTGTGACAGCTCTCTAGACCTGGACAGGCTTACAGTAATATTGTGAGTGAGTGCAAGGGTCGATGTTTGTGATATCGTTGATTAATATTAATTAACAACTAATTAATAATTAATAAAAAATTAATTATTTCCCACCCGTTACCCCTATAAATCCCACAAACCGCACCTAAAATCAATTACACAATTTCCATATTAAATTTTCAATTAGTTAAATAATATTAATTAACAACAGATTAATAATTATTTAAAAATAAATTACTTTCCACAATTAGCACTATAAAATCTCAATTAAATATTATTAAATTAAAAAATATCATTAATTTATTATAATTAAATATCTTCCCACACAATAAATATTCCCCTATAAACCCACAACCTGCTACAGAACTAAAAAACGCAAAATTTAATTAAAATAAAATTGATAGCTAATAAAAAATGTACCCATATATTAAAAAACATAAACAATATTTATATAAAAAAATACATCAAAACATTTAAAATCTAAACTAAAATACATAACACTAATTAAAAAATCGATATTTTAAAAAACTATGGGGGTGATTACAATGTCGTAGCGGTGTTTGGGACCAGCCGCCAGACATGTGCCGGTCCCACCACTGTGATTAGGATGCGCCCGCCATACTGGCGGGCACATCCTGGGCTTTTAACATTGCGGGTGGTGCTGCTGGCTGCAGCACCATCCGCAATGTTAAAAGTGCTTGCACTGCATTTCCCTGCACCACGTGGCAGGCACCACGCGGTGCCTGCCACTTGGTGCATGGAAATGCAGGGGGGTACCCCCCAGTGAAGCGACATCCCCCCAAAAAAGGGGGGCCCGCAACAGGCCCCCAAGCCCAATCCCTGCCAGCCTTTCCATGGCGGCATCGCCACTATGGAAAGGCCTTTTGAAACCCACATCCTAATTTGGTGGACGCCATCATATTAGTGGCCCTGCTCCATTCGCCAGGCAATCAGTGCAATTGCCTTTGGCGGTGAAGCGGCGGACGGACTTTGCATCCGCCGCGGTACCCATCGCCATCCTAATTTGGCGAAGACGGAAGGACCGCCGGGCCGGTGGTGGCTCTCCTTCCGCCATCATAATGAGCCCCTATATTTTTGCGAACGATATTATTGACTTCTATACTTTTAAAAACTATATTTCTTACCTTCAAATCAATATTCTTGACCACGATATTCTTGCTGTCGATATTTCCCACTGACAATATTTAGGACTCGATATTTCTGTAGTTCGGCCACTCCCCTCCGTCCTGCAGGTCCACACTATCTGCATTTCAATGTGGACAGAAGCATTTTGAGTTGTCTGTGCTCCCCTTTGTCCTCACCAGTGCCCCTGGGATGTCTACAAAAGTGATGGCAATGTTCGCAGCTCATCTTCCGAGGAAAGAAATTCCAGTCTTCCCCTACCTCGATTATGGGCTGCTGAAGGAGGTCTTGGCCCAGGCATTCGTCCCCCACCTCTAGACTACGGCAAACTTTTTGACATTGTTGGAGTTCACTATAAGCATTCTGAAGTCACACCTGACTCTTTCACAGATACTCCCTTTCATTAGAGCCGTTCAGGGTTTGGTGCAGTTTTGTGCCTATCCCCCAGAGTGGAGAGTTCAGGATATTTGGATTTTAATTGTGATATTTCAGCCTTTGGGGGATCTTTCCAATCTAGTCCAGATTTTGGAGAATACTGCAAAAGATCTGCAACGGTGGCTACTGGACCCTCCACCCACCCCACACAGACCTGACATTGGTGACCAATGCATCAATTCTGGCTTTGGGTGGCAATTTGGGGTAGATCAATGGCTTCTGGCCTCTGGCAGAGGCCTGTATCCAGATCAACCTGTTGGAGCTGCAAGCTATCCACTTGAGCATCTGTCCTCCAATCAGGCTGCTGCTTCAGGAGGATCCCCTGTCGCAGCAACAGGGCAAGGTCTCGTATCCAAACCTGCACTCCCTTTACCTCAATGCTTGGAGATTGAGCGGTGGCAGCTGAGTGCTTTTGACCTTCCTACCGAAGTAGCAGGTGTCATAATATTAATAATAATGATAATCTTTATTCGGCATATAAAAATATGACCATATAAGAGACACTTCATGGCAAACTGTCAGAGGTCCTTTTGTTTGTGGGGAACCTAGTCCAGCAAGGCTTTGCTTTTGGCACTGTTAAATGGTGCCTGTTGATTATTTCAACCTTTTTACATTTGCCGGATCAGCCTTCCTTATTTCAATCACTTGTTGTGATGTTTTTCTGAAATGGGTTACATTTGTTTCCTCCTTCTCCTTTTACCATGTCTTGGGGGACTTGCATTTAGTCCTGACTTTTCTTGTGTGATCTCCATTCGAGCCTGAGCAGAGTTGTCCTCTCCAGTTGCTACCCTCAAGATAATATTTCTGGTGTCCACAACATTGGCTCAGAGGTTGAGTGAGCTTCAGGCACTATCTATTCACCCACCTTATACCATTTGTAATCCAAATTAGCTGGGTTTTAGTACTTGTCCTCCTTTTTACTGAAAGTGGTGAGTCCTTTTCATGTTGATCAAAAACATAACCCTCCTGACGTTCTTTGTTCCACCTCACCTCTCTAAGGAGGCTAAATCCAAGAACGGTCCTCAGCTTTTGAATCGATCGTACCTGAGAAAATTGGGTGGACAATCAGCTCTTTATTGGGATCACGGGAGCAAAGAAAGATAAGGCAGTTCAGAAGAGAGCCATCTTTTGCTGGATCATGCACTGTATTTAGATCTTCTTTGCAATGGCTAACAAGCAGCCTCCAGAAGGCTCAAGGGCTCATTCCATCAGACCAAGGCTACTACCACTATATTGGCATGTGGAGTGCTTGTCCTGGACATCTGCCATGCGTCTCTGTGGACAGCACTCCATACATTCATGCAGCACTACTGTCTGGACGGCTAGGTCCATCATGAAGGGCACTTTGCCCACTTGGTGCTGCAGGACTTTTTGGTTTGAGCCAGTTCACATACGCACCTCCTGGGGGGTACTGCTTTGGTATCTATTCAAAGATGAGGAATCTGCAGTTAGAAGTTTTTATCAGAAGAACGTTTTGCTTACCTTCAGTAATGCCTTTCTGGTAGAGACTCTTTCTGATTCCTCCCTGACATCCTCCCTTTTATGTGAACTGGACTCTTTTCACCTAAAAAGATCCTATTTTAGGAATCTGCACACTGGTCACAACAAATCTGATTTTGGTTCTGTGTCTGCAGATGAGGACGAAACACGAAAGCAAATGATTTCGGTTTGCATCAATCAATCAATCAACGACCATTTCTATAGAGCACAGTTACCTCAGAAGTAGACTAGAGAAACTGAGAAGCTCCAGATACTACTTCCCCTGCCTAAAGAGCCCGTTGTTAAAGCATTTTTTAATTCCTGTTCTGTATCCAACACGCGCAGGTGGCTAGACAAGGTGTTCCACAGTTTGACTGTTCTTACTGTGAAGGACCTGCCTCCTTGTTGCATTTTTGCGAAATGGGGGACTTTGAGAAGACGCTGCTGATTAGATCTCAATGTCCTCTCCTGACGATATGGGATGAGCCTTGACCTAAGATATCCTGGGCTTTTGCCATGATAGGCTCGAAAAGCCAGGGTGAGGGCCTTAAACTCAATCCTTCTGGCCACTGGGAGCTGTCTCAGATGTGGAGAAATGTACTGGCGAACAGAGACCCTACGGATTAGCCTTGCAGCCGTGTTCTGCACCATCTGTAGCCTGTGGGTCAAATCGCCTGGCAACCCCAGGTAGACACAATTGGCATAGTCTAGCTGGGAGGTAACCAATGCATGGACCATAATCCTACGGCTCTCTTCAGACAGGAAACCCAAGAATTTCCTGATAGTTCTCATTTTTCCAAAGCCGGCAGCGGAAATATGTCTGACTTGTGCCGTAAGGTTGAGCGTCAAATAATTTTTGTTCATTCTGCTAGCAATGTCCTTCAGGCAGTCCTTAAATTTAGCAAAGGCTGCCGCGGAATGTTCTTTAAAAGAAAACACCAGCTGAGTGTCGTCTACATAAAGAGACTACTTACCCCCCCATGTGGAAATAAGGGCCGCCAGCGAGGAAAGTTAGATATTAAAAAGCAGTGGGCTTAAAGTTGAGCCCTGGGGCACTCCGCAGGTAAGTTGTTTGACTGGAGAAGAGAAAGGGCGCAGAAAAACTTGTTGTCCACGGTCTTCAAGATAGAACCAGATCCATTCATGTTCCACTCCCTGTACGCCCATATGTTCCAATCTTTCCAGCAGGATAGAGTGGGACACCCTGTCGAAAGCCACTGAAAAGTCCAGCAGCACAAGCTTAGCAGCAGAGCCACCTTCCACAGACATTCTCACCAAATCGGCTACTTCTACCAGCACTGTCTCTGTACTATAACCTGATCGGAAGCCGGACTGGGGCCCTGTAGGAGTCCATTGGCTTCTACGAAGTCAGTTAGTTGTTGCTGGGCCAATTTCTCAAGAATGTTGTCCAGAGCAGCTAGGAGAGAGATTGGTCTAAAGTTGCTAAGAACTTCCGGAATCAGCATTGGGTTTCTCAAACTGTCGGAAGTACAGGATTAAGCTGTGAGGCCAGAGACCTGAACCATCTAGCTGGACAGGGAACCCGATTTACATTTCATGAGTTTGACCAGTGTCTTCTCTGCTGTTAAATTGAGAATTTCCAAGAAATTGTATGGTGCGTTATAAGGGACTAGGTGGTCCCTGCATCTTAGGGACTCTACCACCGGCGTAAATGACGAATACAGTTTTAGTATGTTATCCTCAAAGAATTCTGACAAGTTAAAGCACAGGGCCTGGAAGGGGTGAAAATTAAAATCCAACGCTGTAGGGTGAGTGAAGTATTTAACGATCCTAAAAATGTATTTAGAAGAGTTTTCTGCACGCTCGATACATCCGATAATATTTTTCCCTCCTCTTACATCTTAAAAGCTTATGGAACTTCTTCAGGGCCTCTTTGTAGGCACTTTTAGCTGCAGGCAGATAGGACTTTTTCCACTCACGTTCCATCCTTTTGCAGCTGCTTTTTCCTGTCTGAGTTGAGCCGAGAACCAAGGGGCCGAAGGGGTGATTTTGGCAGAAATAAATGACCGCAGTGGAGCCACTATGTCAAGAGCTGATGTGAACCAGGTGTTAAAGCGTGTGTAATCGCTGTTGGGGTAGACTAATAATTGTTTCTTCAAGGACTGGGCCCAAAGAATCAGTGGTGCCCCTGCTCCAGTTCCTCTTTACTTCTGTGATTTGCAGGTTTGCTAAACTTTTAGTCTTAAAATTAACCTGAACGGGACCAAAAAATGGTCCATCCAAACCATACGCAGTGGCTCCTCAACCCTCAGGTACTGTAAATTAGAGCAGATGAGATCTAACACGTGGCCTGCTTTGTGGGTCGGTGCTGAGACCAACTCTATTAAGTTACAGCCACTAAGTGCTGATATAAAGTGAGCAGCCTATAGGCAGCTAAAATCATCAACATGTAGATTAAGGTCTCCCTCCACTGTAAAATTAGCATAGTGCAAGGACATCTGGGTGATAATATCAGCCAGCTCCAGAGTGTGGCTGTGTGGACAATCTGGTGGCCTTTAAAGAAGCAGTCCCACAAAGGAGAAGGATGGGGATATTTTGATGCAGAAAATTAGGCCTTCGATGTTACCTACTAGACCCAATTTAAAGGTAGAAATCTCCAAGGTGACCTTAAAAATGATGGTCACCCCACCTAACCTGTTCCCCCCCCCATTGACGCACACAATTCGAAAGCCTGGGGGAATCATGAGGGCCACATCGGGGTTAGTTCCTTCCCTAAGCCGGGTCTTAGTTAGGAACATAATATCCCACACATTGTCTATGAGGGATTGGCAGATATCATCTGCATGCTTCGGTAAAGACCTGCAGTTGATAAGGCAAGCTTTAATGTAAAAAAACCTTGCAGTATGGTGCGTGGAGTAAGCTTCAGTTTCTACATTTATCTCTGGTTGCACCTTAAGTGTAAAATTGCAGGCCGAGCAGCAGTACTCCACGTATCCCGCCCAAAGATCAAAGCAAGGCATACCTGAGCACGTTTCTCCTTTCAGAGTCATGAGACTATTTTGCGCCCATGTAATAACCTTGCCTCTATCCATTTGGGCAGCGTGGCTAGTGCTGGCCGTGATCTGGATATGGACGGGTGCAGACAGGCTTGACACCTTATCGTGCACTCTGCAACATGCAGAGGTGCACACTAACACTTCCCCCCTGAGAAATCACAAAGTACACAAAAAGCAGGGCAGCAGCAGTATGAGCTTGCTAAATCTACGAGTCTACTGCCTGTTCGCAATGCAGTGTAGATTAAATAGCCCCCGGGAGGGAAGCAGGCACCGAGACTGCTAACCCACCTAAAATGGCGTCCAAATAGTACCCCAGCAGAGTGAAGAAAAAATGGTGCTCCTCCGACGCTACAACGGGATAAGCTCCGAGGTTGCATCTTCTCAAAAGGTAAGATACACTCAGAGGAGCAGATTTACAAGCATGAACATACGGCGGATAAAGTATAGGACAAAATAAATCGGTACTAAAACACCTTACCGTGCACCCTGCAACATGCAGAGGTGTACACTAACACTTCCCCCTGAGAAACCATAAATTTCACAAAAAGCGGGGCAGCAGCAGTACAGGCGTACTAAATCTACGAGTCCGCAGCATGTCCGCGATGCACTGCATTATATAGCCACCGGGAGTGTAGCAAGCACCTAATCTGCTAGCCCACCCACAATGGCCTCCAAATTGTGCCTCAGCAGAGTGAAGGAAAAATGTCGCCCCTCTAACGCTACAACGAGGAGAAGCCCCGAGGTTCCGTCTTCTTAAAGGGTAAGAAGCACTCAGGGAGCAGATTTACAAGCATAAACATGCGGCGGATAAAATATAAAACAGAATAAATCGCATGGTGCCAGTATAGGCCTGTACACGTCACTACCGGCATAGAAGTACGTTGACATTGGGCCGCCACCTGCAGGTGGGCAGGGGTTACTTCTAACTTTCTATAGGGATATCTCTGCTCCAGTGGAGGGATCTCCACAAAATGCCAGAAAGTTACTAATAGTAATATTTCTGCTTCAGATGTGAATGTAGGAATCTGCTTCCCTCATTTGAGGAGTGGAGACTAGAAAGTCTAAATGGACGTTGAGAACTACACACAGAAACTGTGAATTCCATCCATAAACAGATCAACACCTAGAAGTTGGCAGAGATCTACTTGTGGGTGAACTTACCTTTGTAAATAGGGCCCAAAGATTAACATAAAATGTGGATATCTACTCAATATTAGGCAGATAGATGGATTCACCCTTCCATCAGAGACCAACAACATAGAAAAAAGGCTGCAAATAATCAACACAAAATCAGAAATGATATGATCCTGACTTGCAGGTGCAAATCTAATCAGTTAAAAATTAATTTCAAAATGTTAGGCAAATGCAAAACAAGGTAAATTAATTAGATTGAACTCAAATACATGTGTTAAAATGGCATGATAGTTCCTTTTAAAAAACATCTTTCTACGAGCATGGAGGGTCTAGATGCATAACCAGTACTCTTACAGGCTATTAGTGGGCACTACAGGAACAACAATGTAAAGTAGTTCTACCATCAAACGTTTTCATATCTCCAAATGTTTGTCCTATATCTGTTTTTGTCTAATTCACTTACATTTCTGTATACGTTGTTTTAGTGTTAATAATAACAATAACACTTCTAACATGTGTATGTTTTGTATTTTTATAGCACTGACAAGAACAGGTTGTTTTACATGTTTTACTGTTGTGAACATGAAGTCATGAACATGCAATTATTTCCTCTTATTCATAAAGATCAAAGGCTGAAGTCCTACTAGCATTCAACCCTGTTGGTTATACACAGTTCTCTATAGCTCAGGCTTTTTTATCACTGCCATTTTTATATTTTCCACTATTGGTTATGAATTTCTTATCCTTGTTTCCTAGCAACATGCTGCTGTCTCTTCGTGGAATGGCACCCAGGCCACCCGCTGCATCACATTGTTTTCCACTTGATGGTGGTCTTTGATTTATTAATAAACATGGTTTATGGAACACCACATTTGTATTTCAATTTGTGATTACACACAGTTACTGGAGCCAGATTTCATCTTGTTTTAATGTATTTAAACAAGTGTTGTGTTTTTAAAGCGAACATGATTGCTAATATCATGACTTATAAAATATTTCTATAGGTACACGAACAACCCAAATATGAGGACAACCTATACATGTATCTATATTTTGTCATCTTCATCATCTTTGGGTCCTTCTTCACCCTGAATCTCTTCATTGGTGTCATCATTGATAACTTCAACCAGCAAAAAAAGAAGATAAGTATTATATGGTGCTAGTAATATCATATTTGATTACTGCTTCTAGGCAACCATTTTATAATGATTAAAAAATATCACTACTAGCTGGCTAGCTGTATTCAACAATGCTCACTTTTCATTTTCACCTGCGCCTTTTGCTGTTAATATAACAATTTCTAAGAAGAAACTTGCTGTCAGCCTTCAGGTGCGGCCTTTATTTCCTTACGTGCTGCTTATATACAACACAGAAACTGACTGTCGAGGGGACCATTACTCCTGGGTAGGCTTTTTTGAGTAATTAACTTCTACAGAGCATATGCAGCTCATGACAATTACACGCAGGTCCCGCAAGAGCACAGAGTTCTTCAACCAGGCCAAAAAAGGTAGTATGTTGTGGGACAGCACACATGTGCAACTTCTGTGTCATTTCAGGTCTGAGCATCAGTTCTCCCAGCACGCTGCTCAACACAGTGACGGTTAATGGGATTTGCGACTGTAGATTCGTGTTACAGCAATGACGCCAGCTGCCCCAGAGCTCAGATATATTGAATCTATGAAGCAACATGGGCCCAGAGAAGCCTTGCTGTATCATTAATCTCTGCATAATCATTACCTAAGTTCATAAAATATGCGTAGAGGGTGAATATGGGCTTTACATTAGCTAGAGGCCTGAACATATATCTTCTTTAAGTTGATTTTTATGACACTGTGCAAAGTAAAACCTTGAAATTTGGCATGCACATAGTTGTCTATGTGGAGAAGTCTAGGAGAAGGGTAGCATCACAGACATTACTATGCTTCACACAAAGATTATTATTATGGTCTGCAAAAAGATGCTATGGAGGATTTGTAAATACATGATTCCTATTGTGATGATAACACTTATGTTAATATAGCTCTTCATCCACAAGCAGCACGGCGAAGGAGCTTTTGGGGATTTCCTTGTGATCATACATGCTTAGTCATGAATGACTCTGTGCTACAAGCACTGGACCCTACAGGACTTACAGAAACCTAGATATAATAATGCCATCTCACCATGTGGTCTGTAAATACATTATTGTAGTGAATGCTCTCTGATTTAATGTTCTCACTAATAGAAACATGTGCATGTTAGGCAACTATTTTCCAAAATCAGATCTTTCACAGATTCCATGCTTGAGTTGGACTCCAAAGCAGGTGATCTTGGTGTACTGGGTGATGCTCCTTCACCCAGCAGGCAGACTAGCAGGGCTATGCCCCCAGCCCTGGTCACAGGCAGAAGTCTTGAAGAGCTTCCCCTTCTCACACAGCATGTTTGACTGCTTGGCAGATGACAAATGTTTGGGGCCTCAACCTCCCCTTACAGTCCTTTTCCAGCCATTAAATGCAATTTAGGGTCTGAGTCTTTGAAATTTTATGTTGGGGTTCTGCTTGTTTTGTGAAGTGGACATTTTTCCCTTTCATCTTCCTGCATGAAAGAGGTCTGTCACAGCAGGCACGACTCCTAAGCTGATTGTCCACAACATAATTAATGGGAGTGACAAGGTTAATCCGAGATCCCCAGCCGTACACTTTATGTTCATTACTACTGATAACTACACAATATACTGCGTCCACCCCAAGCATGCTGCAAAACTCCTGGTGAAGGTGGTAACCTTCCACCAGTATGAGGGTAGCACTTTGGGTGCCCCTCCCGGTCCAACAAGACTGCAATCCATGAGACAGGGTTATGTCATGGTATACACACATGATCCGTGTTCGCCTATGACAGAAAAATCAGCCTAAGGGATCCAGACAACTGAACAGTTGGCACTCATGGCAGGGTTACACATCTCGTACCATGCACAGGATTTTTTTCCATCCTAACAGCTCCCTGTCAATAACCACTTCGCCAGTGCCTAAGAAGATCACATTGACCATGTGCCTCGTCAATGATGATCCTGTAAACAAATCCAGCACCATCACCCTCATCGACAGCTGCATTGACAACGACCAGGTTCATGACGATCCCATCCTCTTCAGCTGTAATTTTTCATTCAGCCCAATCAATGGTGCTGTCAATGACAATGGATTGACCCTTTTTATCATCTATGGAGGAAACACCAGCCTATTTGCACTCATGACTGAAAGTTTTTGCTTATTTGCCATTATAGATCCTGGAGTCTTGAGTTAGAGGCTTATGTGAGTGACCATGAACAGACCTACGATGCAGCCTATAGCTCTGCACAGTTAATGATTCCTGTATTCTTGAGTATGAAGAACAGAATTATGAGGAGGAAGGTAGAAATTCCGTTTCCATTGCAGTGTTACAAGGAGTATGATCCCTAAGATTTCTATTTCAAGACTGCTGAAGAGGGTACAGACTTCTATAAAAGCCAAGCTGTCCTTATTATGAACACTTTCTGATTCATGTGCCTGTTTCATTGATGGTCATGCTACAACACATGGTGGAAGTCTTTTAAATAGTTGTTGCCCAGCTGCAACATAATTACCCTTTAATTGGTCCTTGAACATGATCACAACAGCAACATGTTACACCTACATTACAACCACTCATTCCTTTGTCAAAGATGACATCTCCACACTCACCCACTAATGTTCCCTTTGACACCTCGGCCAGTACCTCCAATGCTAAAACACATAGAGGATGAAGACTGCCCTCGTAATGGCCAAGAGAAACCCTGACAAGGGGATAAGGAAGGTCATGGTTCAAGGGTAGGAAGATGATGCCCACCAGGACAAAAAAGAATATAGGGATTTCATCCTAAAGAAAGAGACAAGAAACTCATATCCCCCCCCTCCCCATATCCCACACTGGACTTTTCACTGGGCAATATAGCCCAGTTCCATGCTTTGTTAGCAAGAATATCGAAGAAATGAAATCTTCCACTGTCTTTTTTAGATCAGTGGTGGTTTTGAATAACTTAAAAGAACCCAGGAAGACAACAAACATCCTCACCAATATGGGAAGGAAGTGGTAAAGCTCATGTAAGCACCACTCCTGCTACAAGCAGTCGTGCCACGCTGGGAAACGAAGTACAGGGCACCAAATACTCCATACTGCAGTAGCATGTATA
The DNA here is from genome assembly GCF_964204655.1 of Triturus cristatus. Classification (NCBI taxonomy): domain Eukaryota; kingdom Metazoa; phylum Chordata; class Amphibia; order Caudata; family Salamandridae; genus Triturus; species Triturus cristatus. The sequence goes on from NC_140583.1 coordinate 888,753,838, forward strand.
ACCTGCCACCTGAAGCTAGACTCTATCACTGCAGCAGCGGCTCAGAGGTGTTGCAGAATCCAATTGCACCTAGTTACACCCACTCTCACCCCAAGATAGAGATGAGAGTCATACTGATATCTTGGACCACAGAATCAGTTTGATGGAATGACATTCATAAAGGCAGTGAATGCACTTGCCATCCCAGGCCAAGGAAACCCCCAAATGTGACACAATAGTTTAAGTTTGATAGACTAAATCTGTGAATACGGAAAAGAGGAGGCTAAGGCCATTGTGAAGCAAGGAGCTAACCCCTCAGCTGCCATCATTGATGTTGCAATGGACATCTCTAATGGTGGTTGTGACAGCTTGCAGGAGCAACAGTATTCAGGAGACGGCTGGCTCATTTCTACATTGTTCTATCTAGAGGTGCAAGAGAAAATACTTCACATGCCATTTGATGGACACACCTTGTTTGGGAAGAATGTGGGTAATGGTTGCACACTATAACTATTTAAACAGATACTGATATGCCACATTTGATAGGAGCTCTGTAGTACAAATGTGCTTCTTCCACATGCATTTGTAGATCCAGACATTCGCAGGCCTACAGGGGGGCTACAGCCAGGATGGGGGGCTTGTCCAATAACACTTCCCTTCCACACAGTCCAGCTGTGTCTAGGGCCACTCTTAAGGCAGATGCCATGGTCATCAAAGTTACCAAAATCAGCAGAGAGGAAGGGAGAGCCTCTCAGTCCTACTCCCAAGGTACCTCAAAATGATATTTTCAGTGCTGCCCTCCTCTAATCTCTGAACAACCCACAGAGGAGAGAATTTCCTGTTTTGCTTCCTCTTGCCCACATATTAGCACTGACTGAAGGGTGCTCCAAATAATGCAATCCAGGCCCACTCTGGAAATCCTGGAAAACATATTCAGATCATCAAAGGAGTGATGGAGAAGGCGACAAAGTCCCGAACATATCAGGGATTCTTTTCAAATTTGTTCCTGGTTAGAAAGAAAATGGGAAAAGGAGACATATCCTGGATGACAGAGATTTCAACAAGTTTCTGAAGAAACAATGCTTTTTGGTAGTAATATTACAGAAAATCATGTTGCTTAAGCAAAGATGTCCTTGCCACACTGGAACGTACAGGGTACCTACTTCCATGTCCCTAAACACCAGAAACACAGGCAATACATATGATTCTCTAAGGTGGGGCAGCACTACCAGTTCAAAGTACTCACTTTTGGCATGAAGTCTGATCCCAAGATACTCACAAAGTGCATAGCTCTTGTGGCAGCCTTTCTATGCAGACTGGGTCACTTGGTGTGCACGTACTTGGACGAGTGGCTCATCAAGTCCCCTTCGGAGGAAATTGCTCACACTTCCATGGCTCCTTGCATGTACCTTTTGCATGAGTTGGGTTTGACCCGAAGTGTACAGTGTATCTGTCAACAGGACTCTAGTTTCTAGGAGCTATTCTTGACACACTGCTCAAGCATGAAGTGTTTACAGCCATCTTGGGACTCGGCTTGAAAATCATTTTTCGCAGGGAAAAGGGAGTGCCCAGATGCTACATTATATCTCAGAAAAGTCTGCTCATGGTACACGCAATGCACAATTTGCCTTCCCCTTAATGTTGACTGTAGTGTCACAGACAAGATCAATGACATATCTGTATTGGAGCAGCTGCACCCCCTCCCCGCCCCCCCCCAATCATGGATCTATTAAACTGACAGCTTCCCAATTCTAATCACTACCGTAAAGGTGCCATACGAGCCTCCTTTCATCTGTTCTATGTCCCCCTTCTTAATCAGCACTACACTTTCAACAAAAGCTCTGAAATTCTGTTGAGAATGATCTTTGGTGGTATACCAGTACCAGATTCGGGCCGGTTTGGCCCTGATCTAACATTTGTGGAGTTTGAAAATAATCGGAATATTTAAGGGCTTTTCCTTTTTGGACAATTCTTGTTGTGCTATCACTCTGAAATAGTTTACCTCACCAATGTACCAATGGGGTGCAAAGTCTGCATCCTTAATTATCAGTTCCATGTAAAAAGATTCCACCACTATCATGGAACGGGTAACAACTGCAGAACCCGTTTTACTGGACGTATAACTGCACTTACATCCCAGTTCGGTGAGCATTAACTCTCCCATTTGCCACCTTGTATGTGCAGCTGGAAAATAGGAACAGGGATGTCTGTGCAGGGCGGGCAGAGAGGGGAGGAGCGGGAAGGGGAAAAGGTGTCTTGGTAGGGGCCCTTGCTAGAAAAGGAGATCAGACAGGGCTGACGGGCGAGGCCCAGCTGCTTTTGCAACCTGTGCCTAAAGTGATTGTACATGCTGCTTTTTCCAGCCAGTAAAACCAGGAATGATGTTCCCACACTAGTGAAACTAGTGAAAAAAGGGTGCGGAATCACAGGGCCATTCGTTATCAGGTAGAGCAGAATTCCAAATAGGAATTCCACTCCTTTTTTCTCCTAACAAGAGCATAATGCATAAGATCTGGCTCTGTTTCTTCTTCTTCCATCTATTCCTAGTCATTGACTTAATTTGCTTCTGTGGAGGTGAACCTACATGCTGAAAGAGCATTACTTGGTTCCATTTTATTTACATCAGGAGCATTGCAGCCCCCATTAGAAGTTGAAGGTTTGATTGCCTGTGAGTGGGATATAAACTATAAACCGATTTTGTTAATTAGTGCTGTGCTTGTGCTATCATTTCCAAGAAGATCTCTTTCTGATAGAGACTTTCTCAGCCTGACATTTGCTCAGCCCGACAGACACTGTCAGGCTGGTCAGACTGACAGACACTCTTCTTCTCCAAAAACATGAGGGGGGGATGTGGCCCCTTCAATTGAATAGGCGGGCTTCAGCTGCTATGTGCACCATGCCATTTTAACTGCAACCGAAGCAGATTGTAGGGTGTTGGCCTTGTTGCATAGCAGAATGTCTACTACAGTACTGTTAAATGGCATTGGAGAAGCTCAACATGCTTCAGAGGGGTCTTATAAAAAATTACCAAATTTTAAGTTAGTTTCTACTCGGTTTCCACCTTGGGAAATTTGGAAATATTTGCAAGTTTAGCAATGAAACTGTAAGCGTTTAATAGTCGGGTACATTGATGAATTTTTTTATAAATTCAGAGGTAGTAAATATGTGTTTTTTTTAAATATTTCATGTTATATTGATAGCCCAGCCATAACAGCTATTTTATTTACGTGTATAATTGTTTTTAAATGTATGTTTTAGGTTGTTTAGGAAAATCCATCTTTGTAACTTGCCAATAGCTTACTTATGCAGGTTTAAACTGCTTGTTATGCATGACATGGTTATAATCAGTTTTGAATTTCTTTCTTTACTTTGGAGGTCAAGACATCTTTATGACAGAAGAACAAAAAAAGTATTATAATGCAATGAAAAAACTGGGGTCCAAGAAGCCACAAAAACCAATTCCTAGGCCTCCGGTAAGCATAGACTTTATCCAAATAGTTGAAATTGCTATACACATGTGCCCTTATAATGTGTTCTGATTGTAATTATGAAATGTTTATTTAGAAATAAGTATGCATATTGATCTGTAAGGTGAGTGTTACTTCATTCAAAGTACTGACAGAAACGGACAGTTAAAGTTTTAATTAAGATGCAGATGGAGCTCTAAAAAAACTCCCCTTGGCCCTAGCACCATTCTGCACCCCCAGACATTTCATATCAACTTAGAAAGTATTACATTTTCCGCATCTGTTACATATATGCAGCTGCTGACAGTTTCGTAGCATGCTATCATAACATTATTAAACATTGCAAACTTTACAAACTAGATTTCAAACTTGTTTTCAGTCGTCAAGTGCCATGTGGGTTTGTTGAACGTTCCAGTGGGGCAGGTTACGACTGCGTATTCAGCATGTTGTGATTTATCGGGAAGTGGGCTCTATGTCCAAGTCATTTATATTTATGGATGGGAGGGATTAGTCGATGGCATAGTCGTTTCAGTGCACAGGTATATCAAGACTGTGCTTTTCGCCCTGTTTTGGAGTGGGGGGGGAGGAGGTGTGTGGGTGAAGTGGGGAAAAGATGTAGAGCGCCAAACCGGGCCAGCCCCGGCTGGGGGCCGCTTGAGAAGGAAAATAGCGGCAGATTTGAGGAGTTGAATTAATCTTGTATGGAGTTGGCGCTGTGATTGTCTTGGTGACGTTTTGATTCTATTTATTTTAAATACTTTTCCCAGTCTGAAGGGTGAGTACTTGTGGTGTTTTTTGGATGTTGTCTTATAGTTGCTTGTGTTCTGCGATCAGCACCCTATTGAGGTCTGCGAGCTATATATGCTTGCGTGACAGTAGATTCAATTTCCATGGCATGGCCGTGCTGCGTTTGGCCAGGCCGAGTGCCAAGTTCAAGAATTTATTGATGTTTTTCCGTCCAGTGTTGCGCTTGGTTATGCCCAACAGGAAGTGTAGTCCTTGTACTACGACTAATGTCTCTGTGGTCTCCGAAAAGGTAGTTGCCACCTCATTCAAATATGATGTTATTTGTGGGCAATCCCAGACCATATGAAGAGACGTGGCTTCAGGGCTGTGGCAACAGGGGCATATGTTAAGGGAACCCTCGTACATTTGTGCTAGTCTTTGTGGGGTTAGATATGTATGATGTAAGTAATTGAATTGTGTAAATTTAATTCTAGCATTTGCAGATATTTTTGTGTAGGTTATGCTTTGTGCCCATTGTTTATCTATTAGAGTAGTTGCGAGTGCCAAGTCACAGTATTCTCTAAGTGGTGCAATGAGGGTTGTGGTGTACGGTCTCAGGGAGTTGTATAGCATAGTAATTGCCCTCCTGCCCGTGCCATGTGTTAGTAGCGTTTGGAGTGTGTGGAGGTTTTAGGTTCGTCCTGCTTGGCACCCCATGTCCTAAATAACTGTTTTGTGATTGATGCATATAGTAGGAATGATCTGGGGAGATACCATAGTCATCCACAAGTGCTGTAAATTCACAGTGTGTGGAGTTGACGAATAAGTTGCCCCAGGTCGGATAGGCCAGCAGAGAACCACTCCGCCATCGCCAGACGTCACTTGCCCACTTTATAAGCAGGAATTACCTCTAGAGGCAGATCTGGGGCATATGGTGGAGGTGAATGTCTAGTCTGTGCATACCGGATCCAGCAGCTACGCGACGTGGATATTAATATGTTTTGCGGGTTCTTCAGGATCACCACATCTGAGCCATTCAGCCATTCCTAAACCTGATGCCCAATGCCCCAATTGAGAGATATTGCGGCTTGCTAGCCATCTCGTCGGCCATTGCAATTGTGCGGATGCATAATAATTCTCAAAATTAGGAGCTCCTAGTCCCTCCTCTGAGACTTTCATGAGGGCCACCTGAGCTCTGGACTTGTCCCATATTAGGGCTATTAGGAGTGATTTCAGGTTCCAAAACATTTTGTCCAGCAATGGGAATGGGAGAGCCGCAAAATAATACATTAGCCTCGGAGTAGTAGCATTTTAGATATGGCTATACGACCCATTGGAAAGAGTGGTAGTTCGGTCCAGAATGTCATGGAGGAGCGAGCCCTAGAGATCGCTCTTCCCAAGTTGCCCTCTATTATTACCCTTGCGAGTGGTATATTTAGATTCCTAGGTATTTATAGGAGTCGTATGTCCAAGTGAGGGGAGCCTGTGGTAGGGCTTCCCTTTGTTCTGGTGATTGAGGGGTCATTTGGGAGTAGGAGGGATTTTCCCCAGTTTACTTTGAGACTGGAGTCATGGCCAAAGCATTCCAGCAGTTTTGATCCCAATACAGCTTAAGCAGCCAAGAAGGAGCATTGGAGGGGGTGGTGCTTTGTGACAAGTGCTGCAGAGTGCCACTTCTCCCCCCCCCAAAAAAACTAAAGCTTTTACGTGTTGCGGCCATGTCCTGTAGACCACTGATTGGCACCAGCAGTATAGAGTCTCCTTGCAGGAGCTGGAAACAACTCTGTACAGTTGTTTCTAGCTCATCTGGTATTCTCTATGTGATATTGAGCTCACCTTGTGCTCAGATTGTGATATTGGCTCTTCACCTGGAGATCGTGTGTATGTACAGAGACGATATTGTGTGACACAAGATGGCTGTGTGTGAGTCAGCAGGCATAGTTATTTTCCAGTCTCAACATGCTTGAAGCCAATCTAACCAGCTCATAAGCCTTGGATTTCATAAGTTCATTACACAGCTTGAAATACAAAGGAAATAAGTATAGTCATGAGGTGAACTCAGAGATGCAGAGGTTGATGAAATTGTAGGTGTTTTGCTGCTAGAGTAGTTGCAAACAGTAATGTCAGACACGAAGATTGTTGCAAATACCGGTGAAGTATTGAGCTTTGATTAACCAGCCCAGACCCGGCACAGCTAGCCAGAACGACCGGCCGGTTTACTTTCCGTCCGCCAGCATTGGAATGCGGCGGTCTGAAAGTAAACCGAGCGGCCAATTACGATGCAGCCTGGAGCTTTTACGGGCGGCATCGTAATCGGCCCCTTAATGCGTACAATTGAATAAATATCTTACCTTTTATTAACGATTATTAATCATTAATAAATAATATTTAATAATAAATACATTGTGAAATATATTAATAAATATTTTTGTAACAAATATCTAATGAACATTTTGTTATAAAAATTCAAAAACAATTAATCAAATATATACTAATATAATCCCCTAAATATTTACAGAAAGTAATCTCATTAGAAATTATAAACTTCACACCTGTTTTATATTAAATAATTACCTGAAAATACTGTATTATTTTCAAAATTATTGTCATTCAATAAATAAAATAACAGTTTATATTTATAATATTAGTAAGCAAATATAAAAGATTATTTTTAAATATTTGTTACATAAACTGTTATACTCTCAGATTGCTAATGAAAACCCACAACCTGAATAAATACCATACTAGAAAATCTACATAAAAAATTATATTATATTATAAAATATATTTAGCATATATTTATGTACAATGTTCTAACAAATAGTCATAACAAAATTCTTTAAAGCTTTATTATATACCACAACATCAAGGGGTACTATATTTTTAGATTTAAATACACTTTAATTACAAGTTTGTAAATTATTCTGAAAAACATCCACTTAGAAACACAGCACGCCCATGCTGCCCCATGAGCAAAACCACGTCCTCCAGTAATCATTTACCTACCCATTGTTGCCCATCCTCATCCCTGTTTTCCTATCCGTCTTCCTGGTCACCACTGGTCTCCTGTGGGATTGCACCATAAGGACGTGAGTTGTCCATGAGCTGCATGGTGGCCTTGTAGTACTCATCCAGTTTGGAGACCTCAAATATTCTTAATGATTGTAGCCTCTTGGGATCTGAACGTTTGTTTTCTTAGCATCCAACATTAGATGTGAGATAAGAAGCCAGTTCCTCCCCAAAAGGATTAATGTTGTCTTTTGGGTGTCTCAATAGTATAACCTCTAGACATTCAGCTAGTTCATCCCCTGTGATTTGTTTTATTACTGGCATCACTGAGTTCAAAGACGACTTAATTTTATGGTGGGACGATAAAATGTAAGTCCGTTTCCCCTCCTACCCACATCCCCTACAGCTGTGTGAACTGTTCCCCTGACTCATTTGAGTATTACACTGTGCCATGATGAAATGCATCTTTACAATATTTTGGGCATTGTTTCTTTTCTTGCAGAGTGTGTGACAAAGTTGTTTGCTCCATTAACAATTTCCTCCCCACTGATCTGTATCTAGGGTGTTTTGTAGTACCTTCTCCCTAGCTTGTTCGAACACAACTTTGTCATCCTTGTACAACTAGTGGAGCATACTATGTCTTTTGGAGATGGCAAGACTATCACCAGAACATATTAGGAGTTATTTCTCAAAAGGTGTTAGGCCTCTAGTCACCCCTTGTTTCACTTCCAGGTTAAGGAGCCAGTTACACAATTGCAAATATCTAAAGCACTCAGTCTCAGGGAGAACAAACTCCTCTATAAGTTGCTCAAAGGTCTTGAAATGATTTCCTTTGAACATTTCTCTCACAGCCTCCTTCCAGCAGGTGAATATATGCCTCTCTGTTTAGGAGTGGGGTATAATCCGTGCTCGCCCAGAGTGGGGTGAAGGATGATGGAAAAGAGGCGAGCCCCTTTTTCGTTGATAGCCTATCCAATATAGCTCGCAGTCGAGAACTGTGGCTGTTGGTGAACGCAGAGGAGATACCAAGGAGGAGTGGTTGGAATCCCTTTTAATGGATTTTTAAGTGGACTTTTTAAGATTGGAAGAAGAGTTCCCCTAGCGCTATATACCTTGGAACTGATATATCCGTCCCGGGACTGCGAGGCCCAGGCTGCCCTGCAACGTTATTTCGCAGCGCACCTGGTGCCTCTTCCCGGCCCCTCCCCCTCATGATATATATCTAACACTCACTTCCGCGTACGCGGGACGCGAGCGGGCCGCAGACCGGGGCTAAGCCCGGGCAAAGGGCGAGCTGTCTGTGGCCGTCCGAGGACGTTTGAGGACGGGACGGGCCGCCCCCCTAATTTCTATATTTGCCAATTGTGTCCTTCTTACTTTGTTGTTATAACCATATTTTACGGCTATTGTTGATATTTCATTTAGGGTTTCCTTCTACCAAGATCTGTGAAAATGTCCTTAGATCCTGGGAAATCTCGCACCCTGTTGGTTAATACCTCTAAAGGTCCGGTAACTGGCACTATTGATCAATTTTTTAAACGCGTAACTACAGTTTTGGAAAAGGAGATTGCGGACACAGAGAAGCGTCTCTCATTAGATTTGCTAACTGGCAAACGATCTTCTTTGGGCAGAATTGGGAATGTATTTTCCCCTGGGGTGGCAGCGAAGGAGACAAGTGATTCTGGTTCTTACTTTACTTCTGAACGGGAAGAAATGAACACTGAGACTAACTGTTGTTCCGTGGTTCCTAACCCTGTACATACATCGAGTTTAACCATTTCTGGGCTATCAGACTCGCCGAACTTGGACACATCGTCCCCATTGAGTATAGGGCCTTCTGACCCTAGGTCTAACATAAGAAAGATACGAGGCTCCCCCACTACATCATCTAGGACAAAAAAGGAGAAAGCAAAATCACAACTCCAAAAGTCGACATCCTTAGGGTCTTCGGAAACAATTAACCCATCTGTAATCACTACTAATACAGGGTTTATACCTGGTCAGGATTTTGTGGGTGAATTACTGAACAAAATGGAGATCATGGTAAAGTCTCTACTACTTCCTCTTTTAGAGAGGACTAGACTAATGACCCTGCACCTAGATGATTTGGGTAAACAGCAGCAAGAGAATAATGTAGTCTTAACTGAACTAGCTAGGGCTCGGATAAAAAGCATCCCGCTCGACTCAGGTGCTCCTCCCACCCGGCCCCTAGAACAACCATCAACCAGTGGCACCGTAACGAATAGCCACATCGTGTTGGGTAAGAAATCCCTGGTAAAGTCATCCAAAGAAATTACAGGCAAAGGCGCTATTAACTCCTTTGGCAAAGAATCAGGAAGACAAATAAAGATGGTCGATAACACTAAAATTGATGAGATTGGAAACGCTGAAAAAGTAGTAGGGAAAAAATCCCCTATGGTTACTAATAATATCTCTGTGAAAAATAGACAGGAGAATGGAAATGGTGAGAATCCTAATCAGCCTCTCTCCACTCTCCCGACCAGAAGAGTGGATTTACCCCCAGAATCAGCACCATACACTATCATTATGACGGGAGTACCAGAACTGCCAGAAGGAACAAGGGAGGACTACTATGCCCTAAGAAATAAAACTATTTATTGGTTGAAACAAAATAGACCCCTTCCAGCGCATATAAATGGAGACATTTTAATGGTAAGACGCACGTCTTGGGTGGGATCAAGACCAAAAGACAGGAAGGGGGATGTTATAATTATAAATTTTAGGGATCACAGAGCAGTCAGATATATTGGTGACTGGTACGAAGCCAGAGGGGGGACGGTATTCTTACCCACTATGTAAACTATTTCTATCCACGTGAATTGATCTCCCAATTAAAACCGTTTCCTGTAAAAGACCATCTTTTAGGTTGGAAGGAACTCAACTATCAACCCTTCCTTCCTCACCCTTGCAAATACATATCCAATCCCCCTTTCTTCAGGGGACCACAGAATAACGACCACTTTTATCATCAAAGGCCTATTGCACCACCTCAGAAAGTGAATTCCTATCCTTATCAGGATTATAGCGTGCCCACCTTTAATCACTTCCTTCCACTTTTTGATCTGGAAAGTGTAGACTGACTCATTGAAGTTGAGGCCCCGCTCCAAAAATCCATCTTTACAGAAGCTAACACGCCTAAAGAGGTAGCCAACTCGAGCGTAGGCATAGAAAGGCAAGAAATTGAAAACAGTAACTACTTACAACTGTCTAATTCGCCTTTCATTGGAGGAGTAGATATTATTGCTCATGGGAATAGTTCCCGTAGTGGATCTTTCGATTCGGGAAATTGTCCCTTGGGAGTTCGGGAGACCTCACCCGTAGAAGAAACAGTCAGTGCAAATAAAGTATGCGACCCTAGAAAGGACGCTATAACACTTCAAATCATGTCCTGGAATATAGCGGGTTTACGCATAAAAATACTGGATGGAAGTGCAATGGACTTTCTGCAGGACTACCATGTGATAGCCCTGCAGGAGACATGGACTACTAAAGAAATGCATTTGACAGGATATAAAACATACTTCTCTCCAGCAGTTGCAGGCTCATATGGCAGGGCTAAGGGTGGTCTAACGATATACATAAAAAATACTATACCAGGATTAGAAGTCAAGGAACTTAGCCTACAGCCTAACTATCAGATCCTGAGATTATCGTTTCCAAAGAAAAAGACTATCTTCTTGGTTAATACCTATGATAATCTGCCCGATACTGAGAGAGTAAATATCTTTGGGGTCCTTCGGAATAAGCTTTTCTCTCTCCAAAAGAAAATGCAAGGGTCAGAGGCCCCAAGTATTGTTTGGGGGGGCGATTTTAACCATCATCCTTGTGCCGTGGAAAATAGTAAGATCTGCGGCATAGCGGAGGAAACAGAAATCCATACCACCCATTTCAGCCATTCTAGGGTAGGTGATTTCTTAAATGAACTCCTGTCAGAATTAGGATTAGTGATATTAAATAAAATTGATATTAGTAGCGGACAACTACAGCCAACCTATGTGGGCAGGGGATGGGAGTCAACGATTGATTATATACTGGTCTCAGCTGCCCTTGTTGGCAAGGCGCAGAAATTCAGCTTAATCGCTAATACTTTAAGCGATCACGTTGCCCTGGTTTTTGATTTAGTGGTGGATCTGGAGAATTTAACCCCACATCTGCTGATGACTGCACTTGCACAGAATAACTTAACCCTAACAAAAATCAATGGCTATGCCATAGGTTGGGGCAAGATAGAGCCAGCAGATCTGACAAAAGAAGGTGGTATTTGCGGTACTCCCCGCTGTAATGAAGTGCCTAGATGATGATATAGGCAAGGAGGAAGTTTTGAAAAACTTCAGTCAAATCTTGGAGAAAGTAAATGATTGTCTAAAACACAAGAAGAAAGGGAGTAAGGGTGGGAAAAAAGGATGGTTTAATCGAGACTGCACCTTGGCTCATAAAGCTTTAAAAAAATCCCTGACGAATTCCGTTAGAGACAAAGAGGAGATTCGCACCCTAAGAAGGTCCTATAGATTAGCCTGTAAAATAAGAAAACAGGAATAAAAAAAAGCACTCTGGGACCAATTATATGGTGGTAAAGACACCCTTTCTGGTAGAGGTAAATGACCAGCCAACAATAGAAGTAACAATAGAGGGCCCAACATGGGTAAATCATTTTTCCAAAGTCTTCGGTAAAATACCAGGAGCTGAAATATTAATCAGAACTCACAAGATAATTTATTCCCCATACCTATAAATTTTGGAATTACCGAAGCCACAAATGCTGTAAAAATTAGTAAATGCGGAAAAGCTCCGGGCCCTGACAGCGTGCCAGTCGATTTTTTTAAATTTAACTTAGACCTCTGGGCTCCAATTTTAAAAAGGGTGTTTGATGCTGCAATGAAGTGTGGACTAATGGAAACCTGGACCCATTCGATCATGGTCCCTATTTTTAAGAAGGGAAACAGGGAGGAGGTGACCTGCTATCGGCCAATTTCATTACTGGACTCGCTTGGAAAAGTATTGGGTAGAGTCCTTCTTCAACGTTTACAGGAATGGGCTGATGATCAAAAAATACTATCCGATATCCAATATGGCTTCAGAGAGGGTTTTGGAACCACGGAACACCCAAAATGCATTGGGAATAATCTTGTTTTGACAAATCAAGCATTTGAAATCTTCAATTTGAAATTCCTTCACCTTTTGATGAACTCTCCTCTGAATAAAGAAGGATTGGACAACATTGGTTACTATTGTTTTCATCATCACTGGCTTTTTTTAAATATAGGATTCCACATTGTTTTAAATGTAACTAGGATCGCTACTGTTCAGACTAAAATATGATCAAATTGTAAATACTCATGTTTGAGTTTTTATGGTAGTGCTTACTTTGTCCAGAACTACTGGGTCCTGGTTTATTTGCTTCTTTCGAATTGGTGGTTAGGTGGAACCACCTCAAAGCGAGCACACCGACTTTAGTATTGTCATATATATGATGTTTAAATTGATACTTGGAACACATACAGCCTCATGCATCAACCCAAAATCCAGTCGGTAAAATACCGATTCGGTAATAGCTCCCGGTATTAAGTAAAAAATACCCAATCCCAATGCATCAACCCAAAAGCAGAAATCGCTATTTAAGGAATCCTTAAATAGCGATTCTTTAAATAGGGATTCCTTAAATACCGATTCCTTAAATAGCGATTGCATTTAAGGAATCCCAAAGTGAGATTCCTTAAATGCAATGCATCAAAGTAAAAAAATTAGCGATTTCGCTAATAGGGGGAGCAAATTACCATGAAGATGAACTGCATGGTAATTTGCAAAAACTTTGAAAAATGCACTTTTGTGCATTTTTCAAAGTTTCATGTTGCGCACACACATGCCCTTAGAGCATGTGTGTGTGCAACATATGTGCACATATCATTTTCAGGGGTGCAACAGGGTGTCCTTTTGACACCCTGGCACCCTTGAAAGTGCTCCCGCTATTAGCGATTCGGTAATACCGAATCGCTAATACAGACTGGCTTTACATTCATTCCTATGGGCCTCCAAGCCCATAGGAATGAATGGGTAGGTATTCCTTATTACCGATTTGGTATTACCGATTCGGTAATAAGGAATATTAAGGAATCGCTATTTGAATAGTGATTCCTACATGCATAGCCTTTTGCTATTCCTTATTAGCGATTCCTTATTTTTCGCTAATAAGGAATCGCAAATGGCATTGTTGATGCATAGGCCCCATAGAGTGCACTACAGCTGTCCTCACTGGTTTTGATTTACTTTCTAAAAGTGGCATTTTCAAACACAGAATGTTAAAACCAACTTCACTAAAAGTTGTATTTTATCATCCTGAGTTCAGGCATACTAAATTCGAATTTCCACCATGTTCTCTGAGTCAGTTAGGATTATAAGATGTAGTAACCAAACTGCCCATTCTGGCCTATGGAGAACAGGTAGCCTTGCAATAGTGAAAAACGAAAATGGCTGTAATTCACTATTAGAACATGCCACACACACCAGGGCATGTCCTACCTTATCCTTACAATGCACCCTGCCCTTGGGCCTACCATAGGGGTGTCTGATAGGAAGAAAAGGGAAGGTTTAGGGACTGGCAAGTGGGTGCACTCGCCCAGTCAGCATGACAGTGCCATACTGCATGCAGGCTCTGCAATGGCAGACCTTAGACACATTTTTACAGGCTGCTTCTGTGGGTGGCACAACCAGTGCTGCAGGCCCACCAGCAGCATTTGGATTACACTCCCTGGGCACTCCTGGTGCACTGTACTAGGGTCTGACAGGTAAACCAAACCAACCAATCATGGAATCACTAATCAATATGTCAATTTACAATAGGGAGAGCATATGCACTTTAGCACTGGACAGCAGTGGTAAAGTGCCCAGAGTCATAAAATAGCCAACAACAGGTCAGAAGAAAGATAGGAGGAAGGCAAAAAGTTCAGGGATGACCCTGCAAAAAGGGCCAAGTCCAACAGGGATTTATATAGTGTGGGAGTTCTTTACTTTTTACGCCTCCATGGCATTTCCCAGAGAGGGCCCACAGTCACAGTATGATCTATCATGCACCATCCTTTCTCTGTCTCACTCCTACTTCAATGTATCAGGAATCGGAACTGCACAGCTGTGTGATAGTACGTGAGGTATGGAATCTCCAGTCCTCCGCTTCGGGGTCTAAGGGAACTCTAACGTCTTGCTATTCTCTCAACCTTGCCTTGCCATATGTAGGCAGAGCAGCGTGATTGCTGGTCCACAACATATTTCTTTGCTATACCTTAAATTTGGAAAAGGTATTGAATTCTGGGCAGAATAGTCATTTTGTATGCCGCTATTCTTCATAGCAAGGATAAAGGCTTATGTTTTCTGGTTAATGAGTTCCATTTTCACTGCCCTTTTCAGCTGTCGACAGTTTATATCTTTGGTTTTAGCGAAAGTGGGGGTAGAGGCTATTCCCATGAAGCCGATAAGGGCTGTAGCCCACTGTACAGGAAACAGATGTTGCAGTTGGTTCACTATAGTCCCACGGGTGGAAATATTAAGAATATCAGATTTGGTGATGTTGATTTTAAAACTAGATAAGCTTTTGGCTCATCCAAGAGGTGGGGCAAGGAATGAAGTGGGCCTGTGAGAGACATTAGTATGTTATCCACAAACATGGTAAGTTTTCTATTCTATGGCCCAAATTTGATCCCAATAATTTGGGGTAGGCACATATTTGTTGAGCGAGCTGTTCCGGTGTCATCGCAAACAAGAGGGGTGACAAACGGCACTCCTAGCTAGTACTCCTGGAAATATTGCAACCATTTGGAGAACACTCCATATATCTGACTTCAAGCTTTCGGGGTACGATTACCCGCCAGCAGACAGTTACTAGAATGGTCCCCAAATCCTATTAACTATAGGACTTTGGCATACTATATTTTTAACATCAATGTTATTGTCAAACCTAAAAAAGATATATTCACCTCTGATATTGTTGCTCACTTTATTTTGGGAATCATGATATTTTTACCATGGTGTTAAAGATCCAACCATTTTTGGAGTCCATATTCAAGTATGCAACTGTGAGCACGCAGACCCCTTTAATTAACAGGTTCAGGAAACAAGTTCTAGCAGGGGTTGTGGTAAGTAGGATACTGTTGACATTGGTGCTTGCACTGAAATGGGGCTTGGCATAAAGGGGTAATTTGGTTTCTTGCATTACAATTTCACAGTTCATATTTGTGTGATGTGTATGCCTGCATCCCCGTGGTGCCAAAGGTCAAACTAAGGGGGTCATTACGATGGCGGGCCGACCTGAGTTCGCCCACTATCATGGTGGAAATCAGGGCCGCCCGCCATGCATGCGGCGGTCCTGCACACCCAATTAGGATGCGACCGCCACCATGGTGGTCGCATTTTACACTTTAACAGTGCGGCGAGTGCTGCTGACTGCAGCACCCACCTCAATGTTAAAAATGCATGCTGTGCATTTCACTGCACTACGTGACGTGGTAGGCACCACACAGTGCCTGCCACTTGATGCAGTGAAATGTAGGGGGGTACCATGGAGCCCCCCCAGTGCACAAACACCACCACCACAATGGGCCCCCAAAAGCAATCCCTGCCAGCCTTTCAATGGCGGTTTACCTACCACGGAAAGGCTGGCTGCGTACAGCATTCTAATTTGGCGGACGGGGCCTGCTAGGCACCACCACCATTTTATGGATGCAGACCGCTCCACCGGGCAATCGTACGGATTGCCTGTGGTGGCTCCGTGGCGGATGGTCTTTGTGTCCACCATGGTCGCAGTCTGGATCCCCCGCCATCGTAATGTGGAGGGGGGAAAATCACAGTCCGATGGCAGAAGGACCGTCACTGCATGGCTGGCGGTGGCGGGCCTTCCACCATCATAATGACCCCCATAGACACTATGTCATCACTTTATTTACATCATCCACACATAGTCTCCAGGATTTGACTCGGTGCTGGATTAGGATAAAGACCGTACCTCTGGCTCTTGCCTGCTTCATCTCTCTTTCCAGTTAGTGGGGGATCAAGTTTGCAGGCCCACTGTAGGCGTCTGAGTGCTGAGGAACCACTGCCAGAGTGGGCCCATTGGTCACCGATGTGCCCCCTGGACTGCAAGGGCGGCCACAGGCACCACCTCCCCGGAGCCCGGATGTTACCACCTCTCTGGCCAGCATATTGTCTGTTTCTTCCTGACCATCACTCTGCTATTCGGGAGGGCCATTATTTGTTTGAACCAGGAAATATTCCGGGCTACTGTGGTGTGGTCCCGCTGCATGCTGACCATGGTCCCTTGAATGTCCACAATGTCCCAAGCTCTGTTCTCAAAAGGTTTACTGAACTTCCACCCAGGTTGGTAGTCCCGCAGGATGACCTGATTGCCCACTGACTGCTCGGGGGCAACAGTTCGCCGGACTTGGCTAAGCAGTTGTTTGTGTTCCATCGTTTCTCCTGAGCCACCTATACATCTAAGGTCGCGGGCTGCAATAGGCCATGCTGGGAAGGTGTCCCTAGTAGGCCTTCGGAGTAACAGACTCATAGGTGCACAGTTCGTGGTGCTGTGGTGCTATGCAGTGTTTGCTGATATGCCCCTGAGGAATATGTGGAGGCAGCACTCAGCATTTTCACTTTGCTTCACCCCTATGCAAGGGGCTCGGTTCAACATGCGCATAAAGTGTTCCACCTCCCCATTGGCTTGCGGCCACTGTGGCATCAATTTCAGGTGCTTAGCAGCAGCTGTTCAACTGCCGGTGCTCAGCTCATCCCTGACCCTCCAGAGCTGGGTCATTGTCACTTGTTCTACTGGATTCAATGACATGGCATCATTTAGCAAATTCCACCACTGCTTATAAGAGGAGTGCTTCTTTGACCTTGGAAAGGCTTCATGCACCACTATGCTTATAAACTCTGTGGCCCCTTCATCTTCTTCTCCCTCCCCGCTGCCGGGTTCCACTTGTGGGTGATGAGGCAGATAATCAGCCGGTTAGTTCACTCCAGGGCGATACGCTACCTAGAACAAATAAGGATGCAGTTGCACTGCCCACCGATCGATGCAGGGGGCATATTGAGCCATTCCCACAAAGAGTGGGACTAGTGGCTTGTGATCCGTGATGGCCCAGTATTGCGGACCACACAGGTATAGATGGAGGTGGTGGCAAGCCCATCTAATTGCCAGCTCTTCTTGTTCTATTGAAGCGTACCGAGTCTCAATGTAAGACAGTGCTCTGCTGCCATAAGCGATCGGAGCCCATGACCCTTTGCTCTTCTCCTGCAGAAGAAGTGCCCCCAGCCCTACTGGGCTAGCTTTCACTACCAGGTCCATTGTGCATATTCGGTTGTCCTTTACTTGGTGAAAAACTAGGTCCATGCGTGCATTCCACTCCCACATGGCGTCGGATCTTGTCAGGGCCGTCAGGAGTTTGGACAGGGTAACTAGGTTCAGTATGAAGCGGCCGCAGTATGTCACCATTCTGAGAAAGCCCCTCACTTGTGGCAGTCCGAGGAACTGTTGCTTTCCGTATTGCCTCCACCTTCTTCAGGTGCACTCGCAGCCCTTCTCTCGAGAACACGTACCCAAAGAATTTGATCGAGTCTTCATAGACCGAATATTTCCGTCTGTGTTGCATCACTCCGCAGTCTGCCCTCTGCCTCACATGATGTTCCTCCAGGGTTGCTGAGAAAGCCAGGATGTCATCACTGATGTTTAGCAGTCCTGCCAGGCCAGAGAGAGTTTTACAGATGGTGTTTTGAAACTCCTCCACTGCTGGGGAGATGCCAGAGTTCAACCTCTGGTACCTCCGGAGGCCTATATGTGTCCAGAATGTGTCGTTATGTAGCAATTTACCAGTTCCAACTCCAGCTTGTGGTATACGGCATTGAGGTCAAGTTTTGAGAACCACTGTGCACCGTTCAAGTCCGCCACAATGTCATCCATGATCACAGTGATGTGGCGTTCACAGCGAATGGCCGTGTTTAAAATGTGCATGTCCACACAGAGCCAAATGACTCCAGGCTGCTTGGGCTTGGGCGCAGTTACCAGGGGTGAGACCCAGGGAGTAGGGTCAGTGACAGTCTCAATCACCCCTTGTTGTTCCAGCTCAGACAGCTCCTTCTCCACCAACGGCTGCAGGTGTAAGGGTACTCTCTGGTGACAGAGCACAGTGGGCCTCACTGTTTCATAAATAGGCAGCCGTATCTTGATTTTGTCCAATTGTCCGAGCCCTTTGAAGAGCTGGAGGAACTCCAGCATGATGGCGTGCAACTCTTGGATTTGGCTCGCAAAAAAGACAAGCTTCAGGTCCTCCGTCATGTGGCAGTCCAGGTGGGTATCGCCTTCCGTGACATGGAAGTGGGCCCGTGTTGATCTTCCTTCGCTCACCACCACCACTTCCGCCATTCCTACAAACACCAGTGGGTCCGTGCCCCCGTAAGTGTAAATCCTTGCCCTTGTTGGAGTCAACTTGGGGCGCGGGTATATCTTGTCCAGTTGAGTGGTGTGCAAGACATTGACTGAGACTCCAGTACTAGGGCCCTTACAAGTGTGCCGCCAATCTACACCATACATATGTGTAGCAGGCGTTTCCGGTTGCCTTCTTTGCCCCCAAAGCAAATGGTGAACACTGCGCTATCATCGTCGTTGTGCACAGGATAGAACTTTGGCTTTCCCCCTGAGGACTGACCCTCGTGTTCCTCCTCATCAATCGATAGCTGTGACGCGGCCCTTCTCAGCTTGCATGAGCACCTTCTAGCAGGGCAGACATGCAGCATTTGGTGCTCAAGGCCACAGTTACCACACTTTCCCTCCTGGGGCTTTGAGGTGTTCTGGGTGCAAGCTGGCCATCTCTGAATGGCGTCCACATGCTCTTCCTTCACTTTCACAGTGCGGGCCACACCATGCAGGATCGCCCCTCTCACCAGAGCCATCTCCATGTCATCGGCTCAGCTGTGTGACTGTTCCAGAACCAGGATGGCATCTAGGGTGATTCCTGGCTGGTGTAGAATGAGCCCTTGCAGGACCGCTGACCTGCAGCCCTGTATCAGCTGCACTGTGATCTTGTTGGGCTGGGGAATGTTAACACACATGCTCACCAATTTCCTGAAGCATGCGTAAAATACATCCAATGACTCATCCTCCGTTTGCCGAGCCTGTCACTGCTCGAACTGCACGTAGTCAGGGTTAAGCTGGGGGGTCAAAGTGCTTGTTCAAAGCCACAACAGCGGCAACAAAGTCTGTCTCATCCCCAGTGTTAGGGCAGGTTTTCAAACAGGTCCTACAGCTCCAGGCCTCCAAAGTGAAGCAACAGCAATCTCTTCAGTGCCACATCTGTTTTACATGCGGCGCAGAAGTAGTGTTGCAGTCTTCTGACCCATGAGCGCCACCAGGGCGCAGCAGTTGCCGGGTCCATCAGTTCACTGAACAGCGGCAATGCCGTGACTGACAACCTGTTGGGCTAACAACAGAACAAACAACAAAAGGGTTCAGAAAGTGGGTAAATGTGTTTGTCGCTGCACCAAGCCACAGACATGTTGTAAATGTAGGTGTATACAGTTTTTGTTGATGGACGCCTGATTGCCAAGATGACTTCACAGACTTTGGGAGGGATTTCAACCCTCAACTGTTGCTGCTGAATCTCCATGCATGAAGTTGTAGTGTGCACAGGTTCGGATTGAGGACCCTGGTTTGTTGCTGCTACAGAACACCCTCCCGAAGGCATAGCCTGACCGGAGGACAGATTCTCATGCCCAGGAGTTCTGGATACCATACTCTCTGTGCCCATTATGGAGCTAGTAGGGGGATTTGGGCCCAGTCGGTCCCAGTCGGTCCTGATCATCTTGAGAGCTCAGGCAGAAGTGGTATCTGCAGAAAAGCATACAGGAGTCCTGAGATCCAGACTAATCGGAATCAGAAAGCGTCTCCGAGTGAGAGCTGCTTTGGAAACTGCAATGCTGACATTGCGTGTTTTCAGTGATGGCAAATAGATCAAGCCAAGATTCTCCACATTCTCAGTAGAAAACATGTACCCTATCCGGATGCAGATGCCATTTGTAATGCGTGAAGCATTGACCGATGAGTTTGTCTGCACTGGCGTTCAGAGATCCAGGCAGGTGTTGTTTAATCAGGAAGATGTCTTGACTTTTCAGCCATGTCCATAGGCTCAGCGCCTCCTGGCGCAGGGCCCATAGCCCCACCTGTCCTGTTTGTTGCAGTTTCACATGGTGTTGTCCATCAACGGCTGAACCATCCTTCCCTTGATAGATGGGAGGAAGGCTTTCAATGCCAAGCAAATCGCTCTCCGCTCCAACAATTTTATGTGGAGCCGAGACTTTGCCCGAGACCAGGGTCCTCTGATTGCCACCTCAGATGGCTAATCCAGTCCATAAGTGACGCATCTGTCACTATTGTAAGCTCTCGGGGGGAAGCGAGAGGCGACGACTGCTGACCCAACTATAGTTCGTCAACCACACCTGCAGATCTTTTTCAGTTCCCTTTGATATCTGGACCAGGTCAGAAAGATTCCCCTGATGCTGTGCCAACAGGGACTTCAGGTCCCACTGCAGAGCCCGCATATGCCATCGAGCGTGCTTCACCAGGAGGATGCAGGAGGTAATCAGACCCAACAATCTCAGAGTCAGTCTCTTCCGAATCCAGGACTGAGGCCAAAATACCATGATCATAGCTTGAATGTCCTGGACTCCCCTCTGCAGAATATAGGCACAGAACTGCACTGTGCCCGTAATAGCTCTGATGAAAGGGCGTGTCTGCGATGGAGTCAGGTGTGACTTTGGCACGTTGATAATGAACTTCAGGAACAGCATGTGCTCCGCCATAGTCTGGAGGTGGGAGACGACTCTCCGGGGTGAACCTGCCTTCAACAGCCAGTTGTCGAAGTAGGGGAGAACTGGAACCTGTGACCTCTACCGAGGTGCTGCAACCACCGCCATCACTTTTATGAATAATCAAGGGACATTGATAAGTCCAAAGGGGGCAAAACAAACTGGAAATGTATTTATTTTATTTATTTATTTATTTATTTGAAAGGTTTTATATAGCTCTGGCTAGACCCAGGGGTATCAGACCGTTTACAGGAGTGTGAGGAGGAACGTTACAAAAAACACTTGATCAAAGACATTGCAATAAGAACCATTAGACCAAAGAAAGCAGATAAATACGAGTGCTATTTACTAAAGTACTATATTAAGCTAAAGAGGGCAGTGAGTAATTAGGCTAGGGTGGGTGGGTGAAAAGTAGAAAAGAAAAAAGGAAAAAGAAAAGATAAAGGGAGGGGAAAAAGAGAATAGGAGTTAGGAGAAAAAGTGGGAGGTCGTGCGTAAGGCTAGATATCGGATGTGAAGATAGAGGCAGGGAGGGGGGTTAGGAGGGAGGGGAGAGAGTAGTGTGAGGAAAGGGAGTTAAGAGGGATAATGAGGAAGAGGGAGAATTGGAGGGCAATAGAGGGGAGCCTGATGGGGGAGCAGAGTGGGAGTCAATGTCAGAGGTAGGTATTATGGACCCCAATATTCGTTGAGGAGGTACAGTTTAAGGTCTTTTTTGAAGTTGAAGTAGGAGGGGTTACAGCACAGATCTTTAGGCAGGGAATTCCAGATGGAAGGAGTGTTTCCAGAGAAGGAGAGAGTTTGTGTGCACTTCTTCTTTAACGGAGGGGGAACAAGAACAAAAGCGTTGGTGCTCCTCGTTGGTCGGGCGCAGCTCGCTTTGTGGAGTTTATCTGAGAGGTAACATGGGGTGTTTTGATGAAGGGCTCTTATCCCACCATGAGTCGTAGGTCAGGTCGATGGACCTGCAGGACAGGAATATGAAAATAGGCATACTGCAGGTCCAAAGCTACCATCCAGTCTCCAGGGTTGAGCGCAAACAGGAGCTGAGCAAGTGTTAGCATCTTGAATGTTTGCCTTCTCAGGAAGGCGTTGAAAGGACGCAGATCTACGATATAGCAGAGGCCTCCATTTTTCTTTGCCACCAGAAAGTAGCAGGAATAACCACCACATCATTCTTCTGATGCCAGGACCCTGTTAATGGCTCCTTTGGCTAAAAGAGCCTGCTCTTCCTGTCACAGCATGTAGAGATGGTCCTTCATCAGCTGATCTGGGGACTGTGGCAAGTGTTGTGGGGTTTCCAGAGTGAAGGGGCGTAACCCGCTTGCCAATCTGGAGCACCCACTTGTCCAATGGTATGACTTGCCATTGGGGCAGGTGGGACCTGATCCTTCCTCCAACAAGGTGGCCATGTGGTTGTTGTAAGGGCATACTGAAGAGGTTAAAGGCTGAAGTTGCTGGGGGGGGGGGGGTATGCAGGGCAGATCTCTGTCTTTGTTCCCACAGGGCTTGTGAGAGCAGTGGTAGTGGCCATGAAAGCCTAATGACTGCAGTGATTTTACTGTAAAGGACGCAGATGGTAGCCCCTACTGTAGCCATAGAAGGAGCTAAAATAAGTGTGTAGCTGATGTGGGGTCATGGTGACAGACCCCCATGTCCAAGCGGTGACGATACTTTCCTTGACACGCTCAAGCTCTGAATCAGCTTTGTCACCGAACAGGTGAGTATAGTCGAAGAGCATGTCAATGAGAGATGCCTGAGCATGCTCCGAAAAGCCAGTCATTCTCAACAAAAGCCAGCCATTCTCAACAAGGCTTGTCACCCACCTCCCCTATCCAAGCCTCAGCTTGTCTACCATATTTAGGCCCATATTTACTGGGATTTGGCATAGGGCAGCACAGCAAGTCATCTTGCTGCGCTGCCCTACACCAAAGTGAAAGGACAGGAATGCACCTTATATAGGCAATACAGGCATTTCTGTCCTTTCCCCCTGCACTGGCGCTGTTTAGGCAGCCTAGCGCCAATGCAGGCACACTTGCACCCTGCTGCAAGGGTGCCTGTGTTGTCAGCAGGATTATTTTTGTGCATGAAGGGGCTTGTTCCTGCACAAAAACAATCCTAAGAGGCATTTTTCTATGTGTGCTACAGAATGCAGCAAACAGAGAAAAAGGAAAAAAGAAAAAGAAATAAACATATTTCTCCTTGTTACGCCTCACCTCAGGAGGCGTATGGATTTGGCGCTTACATGATGGTGTAAATCTGGGGCAGCGTCAAAATAAATGGTTATTGCGTGGGAAAACCCACTGCAACACCCATGGAACGCCTCCTGAGCACAAAGTACGGCAACGCAACGATTTGCACTGCCTTGCCTTACTCCTATGTGGCCATCGAAAGCCATGCATAGTGATGCTCCGGCAGCACAGGGGGCTCGTAAATAAACCCCTTAGTGTTTACTGCTGGTGTTGCTGTGATTTTTCTCTGGCAGTGCTTCTGCCAGCAAGACAGGAATACTTTTGAGCAAATCTGCATCGTACTGACCCACATTCTCATTGCAGCATGACAAACAGGACAGCATGTTTTTCTTGTCAAAAGACCATCCTCCCCCTTCACCCCGCCCCTAGAGGAACTAACAACTTAATGCTCTATTGTGAACTGTGAAACATACTTTGCAGGTTACTGTGGAACTGTGTATAATGTATCACTAACTACCATGCCTTACAATTTCTGTTTCAATATAAACTGTGACAGTGTTTTGATTTAACAATACAAAGAATAAAAATAAATAAAAACAACCCCCCAAAGCGGATGACAAGAGTATTGTCCCTTATGTGCTGGGAGATTATTCCCATATTATAAATATGGAATGTGGTAGTGCTCTCCCATCTTGTGGGAGAAATTGATATTTTTTCCTGCCTAGTGGCAGCAAGCAGAAAAAAAAACACAGCAGACATGAAGTTAGAAACCCTCCCCTAAACAGTGCGGGTGTTCTGATGTTATTTCTGCTGCTGAATGCTGGCGGTGTGCCCACCGTAAGGGTGTTTCCAATCGGGGATCCAGCAGGGGTGTTCACTCTTAGAAACTTAACGATTCTCCCATCTGTAAATGAATCGACAGAACTGAGAAGTTAGCAGACAATGCATCCAATAACATTTGGTTGTTGCCACCAACCTCTAAATGTTGCAGTTGTTTTTTATGATCTTCTAATATTTCCATGAAATTAAATAAATAAATGCAGGTTTTGTATCTCATAAAAAGTTGCCTTTTGAATGTATGCATTAGAGAAAATCTCATTGACAACTAGTGTCTCCTTTGTTTCTTTTTTTGCAGAATAAATTCCAAGGTCTAGTTTTCGATTTTGTGACAAAACAAGCCTTTGACATCACCATAATGATTCTGATTTGCCTTAACATGGTGACCATGATGATAGAAACTGACGACCAGGGAAAAGACATGGAGAACAATTTATACAACATCAACATGGTCTTCATTATTCTTTTTACAAGTGAATGTGTTCTGAAGTTGATTTCACTGCGTTATTATTACTTCACCATAGGATGGAACATTTTCGATTTTGTCGTTGTCATTCTCTCCATTGTCGGTAAGAACATTAATTCTTATGTTTATATTTATTGAGCAGTTAATTCTAAAATGTCTGTTTTACTCGTCCGTGATGACCTCTTTACTGGATCCTGATCTTTCCACAAGCAGGAGGTACGGATCCATTTTGATTAAAGTACAAAATCTCACTAATGCTGCCTGAAAATGTCCATATGCAATAGGACGACTCAAAAATGAGAAAGGTGTTGACACAGCCAATATCAGGGCCGGACTGGCAGTAGCAGGCCTCGTGTGTTTCCCCGGGTGGCTGGAAGGGTGGTGGCGGTTTTGCAGATGAGCTGCAATATCGGCCCCCAGTACAAAAGCAGCAGTGCTTCACACTTGGATGGGGGTGTTACAGGCTGGTCCGACCCAATTGCCAGGGCTACTTTGGGTTTCCAGTCTGGCCCTGCTCAATATACACCATGCCCTTCGTTATTTGTATTTACCAGGTGTAGTATTACATCCAAGAAAGAGGATAATTTGTAATGAGCCCCTAATTGTCTTCTTTTTCTACCACTAAAGAAAGTTCCCTTATTACTCCACAAAGCTTGTGAATCAGAATACAGTAATATTCTATTTCAGTGCCCTGGTAGTTTTCCCTTCCGTTGGTTAATTACTTAGCTCAGTAGCACTCCCTGTAAGCTACGTATGTGGCAGACTCATCAAAAGCACCGGTTACTTTTCCTTTGTATTTCACATGCCTAGTAACCCCAGCCAGTTTGTGATCCCTGACCAAATTGGATTGTATGCAGAAAATAGCGCTCACTGGAGAGACTGCTAGAAACCAAGAATGAAGCATTCCCAGTAGGGAAGAAACCTGCTATTAACTTAGAGAGACTCTTAATAATAGTACTAAAGAGCGTTTTTAATAAAAACATTTCCTATTGTACAATCTCCAAAAGATAGATATAACTCTCCATACAGCCAAATGGCAGAAGACCCTAAAATGCGCACTGTCAGTGCACAAAGCCTTTGGGCTACCGCCCTTGAATAAGATACACTCCACTATTTCCTCTCTATATTCAAGTGAATCCAGTTTTTGCACTGAGAGCCACAACGGCCAGTTTTGGACTCTGCATTGTCTTTACTCATTAAAAGATAGGACTGTCCTATCTTATTATGTGCGGAGACTCCTCAGTCATGAAGATACCCCTAGTAAAATACCTTTGTGAATAGCAAACAATATTAAACTTACACAAAATGTTACATTTCCCTTTGTGAATCAGGCCCAACGTATTGCAGTTACTTAAACTACCTTTACCATATGTTTAATATAGTGGGTTCTTTCACAGGCTATGTTATATACTCTTTAATGACTATAGGCGAAACAAGTGAGAGTTGCTTCCACTGTCTTCTCTAGAATGAACGAGATCTCGGTCTGAGAATGATGCTCATGGCATCTTCCTAGACTAACCTGTTCAAGAACTTAGGGTCAGATTTAGAATTTCAATGGTGTATTTCCACTGGGAGCATAATCTGTTATAGATGTCAGCAGAGTGGCAGGTGGCTCAGTATTATCCAGTGCTGACATTGGCACTGAGGCTCAAATGTGTATTCTGATTGTGTGTTTTATATATTGCAAAGACTTTTTGAGAATATTGTTCCACCTTCCAGGATAAACTAAACACTTCTAATGCATCAATCAGCCGCAGACTGAACATACCAAACGATTCTTTTTTAGAATATATAGATACATAAAATACATTGAAATATGTTCTTACCTATCCAAGCAAAATTACAATATATTTAATGACTCGCTTTTGAAAAAATAATAAAGATCTAACAATAAATGTTTTCATATTTCAGCATAGCAAACTCCTCAGAGAGTTAAAGTGCACTTTAAAGATGTCTCCGAAGTGCATTGAATCTACTGAATGCTTTGCTTCTCATGCAGTAGCAACATTCTGAGCTCTGAATTGCAGACATTTTACCAGTCATTCTGAAAGCCTCTGGGGATGTGTATTTGACGTTTTAATGGTTGTTATCAGTGAGCGAACCACGGTCATTAGACATTGACCAGTACTTTGGCTCTAGCATGCTTCCTTGACCTACTGGCATCCCCAAAGAAGTTTTCTTGAAATGTAGCTGGAAAATGGTTAATATGACTGCCTTAGAAAACAACCGAGTGTCACTCATAGCCTCATTACGAGTCCTGGTGGTTCCAGTGCTGCAGATCGGCGCATATAAATTCTCCCTACTTCCACGGACAGAGTAAACCTACAGTCGCACGCACAGACACTCATCATACGCTAGGGCCCATCACACACTAAAATTCACACTATTACTCTATCCACACTGAATATAGGAGAGAAACCTAAACCAATCTGCATCTAAAACGAGGTCAATGCGACCATAAAGTTATTGTCCTGAATCATGATTTAAAACATAGGAAAAACATTAGAAACTCAATAAATGACAAAGAAATAACCACCCGACACTGGAATTCAAACAAATGGTTGTTTATCTAAATTAGTTCAAAATGAAAGTCAATCAATAGCAAAATCATTATTCTCATAGTTACCTATTCTAGCTGAAAGGGTCAGGACAGGTCTCTCAGTAAAGTCTCTCGAGCTGCCGTCCTCAGCATAGGTTCAGGAAGAAGTCCAAAACGCAATGACCGCAAAGAACACGATGAATGCAATGAACACAGACCCTCCCTAGTCTAGCATATTTATAACACAAATGACAAAATAAAAGTTACAAACAAACTTTGAATATCCGTTGAGCCGCTGAGCAGAGCGAGCAGGAAAGGATGTCACTTGGTAACATCTAGAAAACCTCCGTCAGGAAAAATCACAAAAATAAAAAACACGGAAGAAGGAAACTCGAGTTTGCAAGTGTTACTTTTATGAATGCTCTTCCTTGGTACCATAGCAGAGCCACCGCAGATTTGTCATTGTTCATTGTGGCTTAATTCTTCTCCAAGGACAATTGGATTCATGCCCAGAGCTGCTGTCCTCACGGAAACTTTTAATTCAGGCAGAGGCTGTGGTCAGGTGACTTTCAACCATCTTTCAACCATGTTCAGCAAGGCCTCTCGTCAAAATTCAATCACTCGAGTGCAGGCTGTAAATAGCAGCCATCTTTGTTTAGGCCAAAACGGACCATCTTAATTAAAAGAAACACAAAACAACGTTACCACATCATAATGACTATACAGTGTTAATCCCCACTAATACCCTTATGTGTATGTAATTACCTAGCCGTCTGCAACACAAAGAAGCATTAGTACACGTTATTTAAAAGCGCAAACACGAAACAAATAGCACTTTTGCGACACTTATTTAATTAAACTGCTCATTATTATTAAGCAACATATATGCATTCCCACGTGTAGTTTCTCTCATTAGTAATGTTGGTTAATATAGACCTTCAACAAAACATATAATTAATGATTATAAATTAGTAATTTTAATCATAACAAATATACAAAACCGGAGCTTAAAACTCGATAAATTTTCAACAGAAAACTCTGCTCCAGCAATCCCCCCTTTGGTGATATATTATCACCACAAAAACCAACCCAAAAAAAAAAAAATGTAGTCCCAATTTTTAGGAGAAATTGAAAATGTCTTTTATGACACAACATTAAACACCAGACTCCCTCACATCATCCCTCTTCGACTCCAAGTAAACACTCTCCCTCAATTCTTCTAATTCTATTTCTTGTGGATCTCTCTTTGACCTCTTTTGTTTCTTTTCAGTATTTCCTCTAATTATTCTCTTTTTCCCTCCCCTGTTTTTACAACACAAACACCCCAATCTTAGTATCAATAAAGCAATAATTACACATGTCAATGGAAATAATACTCTACCAATAATGGTACTACCTATCTTAGCAATAAAACTCTTAACAGCAACTATCTTATTAGCTATTTTAGTCCAGATACTCCCAGCTTCCAGTGGTACTAATTCTTCATGCAAATCAGTAATATTTTTGATATAGACCTTTAGATCTTTGCTTTCGTCAGGAATGCAAGTGCAACAATGTTGAACTTTCAGCATTCCACAGACTCCACCCTCCTTGGCCAATAGAATATCAAGGGCAAGTCGATTTTGCATAGACATGGCACGTACGGCAATCATCTCCGTATTTACCAAAAGAAACCCTCCAGCGGTACTTGTCGATAAGCGATCCACCACTGTTGACAGTTTCCGAATCCCATATGCATTTAAAGAAATTCCCACTGCTGGAATTAAAGCTCCAAAAAATATCACCTACGATTTCTGACCAAGTTTCTCTCTTAAAACGTTTTAGTAAATTAATATGCTCTACATCTTCTATCCTATCTATATGAAAAATCTTTGGAAAGACCAGGCCCACATAACACGTGCCATACCAATGGTCAGGCAACTTGTAATAAGCCTTGTTCCCACAAACGTAATACACTCATGGGAAAACTGGATCTTCTCCACCTTTAAAACCCCATCCTGTTGCAATGAAGTATGTATCATGACACTCACTAGTCCCAACAAAGTACCTATCATATTGGGATTTCTTTCTGGTAATGCATAATTTACCCTTCTGTGGTGCATCTAAAGCTAAAGTTGGACTAGCCCCATTCTTCAATTCCTTTCCCATCTCAATATCACAAATTGTCTCACTCACTTTATATTTCCCTGCCTTTTCATGCATGTTCATTCTCCTTTCCTCTACCATGTCTAGGAAAGCCTTCTCCTCTTCTTTCAAACTGCAAGTTAAATTGTTTCTAAAAATGTAATCTAATGTTAATTCTTCTTTCTCAATAAAAATCTCACCAAAAATGTTAGCTTCTTTAGCTGGATTCAGCTTTTTATTCATAGGCAATTGCCCAAAAATATTATCTTTGTTAGACATCTCATAATCTATTTTCCCTAACAAATAAAAAACACTACTTAGCACACTACATGAAATTCCATACGTAGCTGGTAAATGGTGATAAGTAACACCCTCTGAAACGGATGCAGGTAATTGCATGCAGACGTAGCAATCCCTAACTGCTATTGTCTTTACGTATTCATACAACAATTTTGAAAAAACATTGCTAGAAAAATCATTAATTGACCTATCTTTATGTATGTAAATGTTACTAATTCTAGTTGGAACTACTTTCTGTGAACTCTTCTCTACATTGGTCACATTCTCAGTATATATTCCAAAAGTATCTATTGTAACTCTAAAAGTAACTAGTAACGCTAATACACCCCATAATAGCATTAATAATCCAGTACAGCAGCAGCACATTCTACACCATCTTTTTAAGAAGGTACATCTACTTTGATTATTTTCTGTGTTAGCCATTTTACTACTCTAGCAGTGTCTTTTGACTTAGCCTCTTCTACTCCACTACTGAAATTTAGAACTCTAGATTATTTTAAACAGCTAATTTCAGATTTTCTTCTTTTCACTTTTCTCCAAGTGACTCCTTTAGTTCACTCAATTTGGATTTTCATCACTTTTCACTTCTTCTTCAGCAACATCAAATTGTATCAGATCTTCAACAACATCCTGAGCATCCGACTCTTCTCCAATGTCAGTCAAGATAACTTTCAGGATTCCAACAGTTTTCTCCTCAACCACTTCTCGTACAGTCCCCTCTGGATTTCCTTGACTTTCTGCCTCTTCACCTTCAGACAGTGCCACGTACGTCCATTCCGGTGACCTATACTTCTGGTTAGGTTTTCTTATTCTGTTGATCTCCTCTGGTTCTTTTGTGATCTTTTGTTTTTCACCTTTTGCTTGATTCTGACTCGACACCTCGTTCACCTGTTCAGCTTTCGATGAATTTGCTCGTGTCAGTCTGTACCTCAGTCTCTTTATCCTGTTAGGCCAAAGATCTCCTCTTACAACCCTCTTTGGTCTCACCTCTTTATTATTTCTTTCTCCGATCCAAGTTCTCTTTCTCAGAACTCGACCCTCTGATTTTTCATTCTCACTCTCATCTGATTCTGTTTCATTTGCCTCTTGTTCAACAACAGTTTTCTTTTGCTCCACAGTCTTTTCCACCACTGATTGAGATTTACCTATTTATGTCCCTCCTCGGGTCTCCGACACGCAATCTTCTTGCTGTCTACTTGTCCCTTCACCTAACTTATCAGGAATGTTCCCTACACCTCCTCGGGGGTCTTCCGCAATCTGTCCCTCTCTATCTTCTACTGACCCTGCTTCTTCAGGTGTAACCTCAAGTGGATTTTCAACCTCTTCATCTGATTCAGGTGTAATCCCTGTGGAATTGCTCTTTCCTCTTATTTCTTCTCCACTGCTTGTTGGAACTTCAGGCACTCTTACAGAATCTGATCTCTCCTCTGAGACTCTCAATGTTTCTCTTGAAGCCTCTCTTGGAAAGAAAAAAGAATCACCTGACTCTCTTTCTCCTTCAGCCCTTTCAGGATTCTTTCTCCTTCTCACTGGCTCAGTTTCTTCATCATCACTGGAATCTGACTCTTCAAAATACTCCTTACCAGTCCCATCCTTTGGATTTGGAACTCTCAGAGTATGACTCGCATGCACCCAGTTTTTCACACCAGCACACTTTACTGCAGTAGTCGTAGTCAAAATAACTTGTCTTGGCCTTCCCCACCTTGGAACCAAGCAATTTCTTCTTCTGTGCACCTTAATCCTCACCCAGTCCCATGGACTCAGATCATGGGCTTGCTTCTTCTCAAGTGTAGTAGCGTCTTCTCCAACCTGGTGAAACACAGAATGAACTGCGTCAGCCAGGCCTTTACAGTTATCCAAAATCATGTCATCAGTTATTGTCATCAACTTGTTGACAGGCACGAAAGCATGTCTCATCGCACGTCCCATTAATATCTCGTGCGGACTCAAACCTGTGGTTCTATCTGGAGTAGACCTAATAGTCATCAGCACTAGAGGCAAGACATCAGGCCATTTCATTCCAGTGGCTAAACACATCTTACCAATTCGGTTTTTTATTGTGCCGTTCATCTGTTCAACGACTCCAGAAGCCTCTGGTCTGTATGCACAATGTAGCTTCTGCTGTATGCTCAATGCCTCACAAATTAAACCCATGAGCTCATTGTAGAAGTGTCCACCTCTGTCAGACTCAATTGTCACTGGGAACCCGTACCTAGGAATCAACTCTCTTAACAGTAACTTTGCAACTGTTATTCCATCATTTCTCCTAGTCGGATAGGCCTCCACCCATCTTGAGAACAAACAGACCACCACTAGAACATACCTCAATCTGTTCACTTGGGGCATCTCAATGAAATCAATTTGCATTCTGGTAAAAGGACCTCCTTCTCTGCCTATTGTTCCCAGACTCACCACTGTCTTTTTCCCAGTATTGAACTGCTGACAAATCAAACATCTCTGACAGATGCTCTCTGCAATTAACCTGAACTTTGCATTGTACCAGGTTTGCTTGAATGACCTAATCATTGCATCCCTCCCCAGATGTCCCTGGCCATGATACATTCTTGCCATTGTCGACAACATGGAATTGGGCATGACTGGTCTACCATCTCTATAGATCCAAACATGATCTGTCTCTCTTGGGGCACAACCTGCCTTAATCCAATCTCTCATTTCCTCATCTCCTGCCTCATCCTGCAACTGTTTCACTTCATCCCACGTTTCTAGGACATTAGTAAACATCACAGAACAAAAAGACATCTCCCTTTCTCGTGCCCTATTAATCGAATGATTGTTCTTTGCACAATACTGTGCTATGTCATTGGCAAAACGATTACCAAGAGTAACAAAATCATCTCCTTGTCCATGAGCAGCACACTTCACAACTGCTAACTCTTTAGGCAGCTGTATCGCCTCAAGCAACTTCCCAATCACTTCAGCATTCTTTATTGGAGTCCCACTCGACGTCAAGAAACCTCTCTGTAGCCAAAGCTGGCCAAAATCATGAACGACTCCAAATCCGTACTGACTATCAGTCATCACAGTCACTCTCAGATTCTTTCCAATTTTGCAAGCTTTTGTCAATGCCACCAATTCAGCCACTTGAGCAGATCTTACTCCTTTCAAAGGCGAACCTTCCATAACTTCTGAAACCTTGCACACTGCATATGCTGCACTCAGCACACCATCATCAGTTCTCAAACATGATCCATCCACAAACAGCACATGATCACTCTCAGGCAATGGCAAATCTCTTATGTCTGGTCTGGGTTTTGTGCAGTAATCAAGCACATCCAAACAATCATGATCAACATCATCTCCCACATTCACATTTTCAGCATCTGGTAACAACGTTGCTGGATTCACATTCACACATCTCTCAAGGGTCACATTTGATGCTCCCAGAATGATTTTCTCATATTTAGTCAGTCGACTATGTGACATGTACTGAGTTCTGCTTCTTGTCAAAAGAATTGCCACATCATGAGGTACGAATACCCGTACAGGATATCCCATTATTATACCCTCACTCTGTTCCAAGCTTCTGCATGTAGCAGCTACTGCTTTCAGGCAACCTGGCAAACCCACAGCTACGGGGTCAAGTGTCGATGAGAAGTACGCAATCGGCCTCCTCAGTTGTCCATGTTTCTGAATTAACACTGAACGTGCACATCCATTTCTCTCACTGCAGTACAACTCAAACTCTTTCTCATAGTCTGGCATTCCCAAAGCAGGGGCTTCACACATTCTGCTCTTCAACTCCTCAAATGCTGCCATTTGTTCTCCATCCAGTTCCAATGGGTCTCTCACCTCACTTTTTGTCAACTTAATCAGTGGCTTTGCTATCAGGGAGAAATTACTTATCCACTGACGACAATAACCCACCATCCCCAGAAACATCCTCACCTCTCTCTGGGTCATCGGGGCTCTCATTCCTCTGATAATCTTGATCCTGTCATCGGTCACTTTTCTCAGACCCTTTTCAATATTGTGTCCAAGATAATGCACCTCTTTCTTGCAAAATTGCAATTTGGCTGGAGATACCTTTAACCCTCCATCTGCCAGATGATTCAGTAAAGCTATGGTATCTACTTCACAGGCTTCACGTGTCTTCGATGCCACAAGTAGGTCATCGATGCACTGCACTAGTACTGAGCTTTCAGGCATGATCAAACTCTCCAATGATTTCTTCAATAACTGATTGAATATCGAAGGACTCTCTGTATACCCCTGTGGGATACGACACCATGCTAAAATACGCTGTCCAAACCGAAATGCAAAAATCGGCTGGCTGTCATGATGCAATGGAATTGAAAAGAAAGCATGACACAAATCATTTACCGTGTACCACTCAGCATCATGAGGAATCTGATACAAAATCACTGAAGGATTTGGCACAATGGGACAACATGCCACCACAATTTTGTTAACTTTTCTCAAATCTTGTACAATCCTGAACTTTCCATTAGGTTTCTTTAGCCCCATTATCGGTGAATTACACGGGCTACTCAGTATCTCTCTCAAAACACCCTGTTGAATCATCTTGTCGATTATAGGAGTTATTCCCTCAATTATCTCTGGTGTCAATCTATACTGAGGAATATTAGGATAAACAATCCCCTCTTTCACTGAAATCTTCACTGGATCTACATTATTCATCAATCCCACATCTTCTCCAGTAAAATCCCAAACTGCTGTTTTTACTGTGTGTCTCAACTCCTGAGGCAAATCATCTGGGTTAAACACTGCATATGTACCAACAATCTCACTCTCTCTATTATCTAGAGTCATCCGGTACAAAACATCCTCATCTGGTGTCTCAAAAGCTATTCCATCCGGAGTACAAAAAATTGTACAATTCATCTTGCACAATAGGTCCCTACCTAACAAGTTCACTGGACTAGTATCACAGACTACAAATCTGTGCATGTCCGAAAATTTCCCTATTCTTACCCTTACTGGTTCGGTAAGACGAGTCTTAATCTGTGTATTGGCTACACCAACCACTTGGATTGCTTCGTCCGAGAGAGGAAGATTTCTAATATCTGCTGACCTGACAGTTGATCTCGTCGCTCCTGTGTCTACCAAAAAAGTAACACTTTCCCCATTTATTTTCCCATCTACAAATGGTCCTGCCTGGTCTATTTCTAGAGTTGCACCAAGCATGCACTCTTCCTCCTCTCTTCGGCACCGTCAATAGTCCCCTTCAGACTCACTCCCCTCATTCTTTAACCAGTACTGTTGTACCGGGTTTTAACGTCTCGGTTTGTTTACCTGCTCATCATTGTAGAATCCTGAGTCCTGGTTATACTTTTGGGACCCTCTATTCTGCGGCAAGGGCGGTTTTGGCTCTTGACTCTGCTGTCTGACAACCTTCTGCTGTTGCTGCTGATGATTACACCCCTCGTTCTACACCTGTTGATTTAAGGTTTTATTCTCATTACTCACTAATGGTGGATTGGTACACTCAGATCTCCAATGCCCCAATTGTCCACAGTTGTGACAAGGGAACTTCTTCTTTGCCTCCTCTAAATTCCCCTTTCCTTTCCCCGCATATCTGGGTCTGTTTCCTGGATTATTCGCCTGTTCCACCAACTGTGCTTCTTGTCTCTCAGCAACTTTCACCTGTGCCCACATTGCTTTTTCTTTCAGCTTTCTCTGTTTTGCCTCAATCTCATCACTGAAGTATTTTGCATGTCTCAAGATTTCATCAATCTTTTTACTCTGCCAATCAACTGTATGCTCACGAATTCTTTCACTTATTTCAGGTCTCAGGCCATATACAAATCTGTATACAAAATGACTCAAATCCTTGTCACCCAGGTGTTCATCTCCACTGAACTGTTTAAAAGCCAGTATCAGCCTTTCGTAAAAAGCATGAACTGATTCTTTCGCTTCCTGATGTGTTCGATCTATCTTAACCCAGTCTGTCTCTTTCGGGGGTACCTTATTTTTCAGGAACACAATTACCTGATCGTATTTCTTCATTACCTCTGGATCTGGTGCTCCTGTTTTCAGGTCTCTTGGATACTCCTTAGCAGGCCAATCTACAACTATTTACACTCTGCCCACAAGTCTGCTGGAACAATTATATCAAACAGACTATTCAGGTCAATCCACAGCACTTTTGACAATTTCACAAACCTGTCTACCTGCCTATACCACTCGACGGGCTTTTCTCTCAGTCGAGGGAAATCATTCGTAAATGACAAAATATCCTGTCTAGTCCATGGGACATGTACATATCCTCCTCCAGGAATCTCTCTCATAGGATAAGCATCCACTGTTTTTTCTTTTTCTCTCATAGGGAAAGTTGAATAAGTCCTGTCCACTGAATCTTCCCTTTTCTTGTACCATCTATCCTTCCACTTTTCCACATCACCCCATTTTCGCAATAAGGCAATCATTTCCTTAATCTGTCCTGTTCTGCCAACACCATTTAGATTTTCAATGTCTTTGTCGGTAAAATCCACCCTGTAAGGCTTCTGCAAAGCTTTCACCTTATCCATGTCAACTCCTTGTTCACTCGCTATTGCTCTCAACCTGTCATGTGTACTCTTAGCCCTCCAGGTGATACTTTTGCACATAAATAACAACTCTCCATCATGATGATTTTTCAGTATATCTGTAGGAATTGTTCCTGCAATAAGCTCCTCCAATTCTATGCGCAACCTGGCTACATCAATTGCCTGTGAATCTTTATCCTTCTTTTGAAGAACTTTCAACCAATCATTCAAATCTTCAGCTGTTATTTCAGTAGACTTTTTCACTGCACCCACTTGTTCTGTCATCCTCTGTGGTTCCAAAATCGTTCCTCCCAAACAACCAGTATTCAATCCTGAATTAGGCTGTACATCTAATCCTCCACTACATGTGTCATGTCTCGACTGTCTCAAATTATTTCCTCCTGTTCTCATTCCTGATTCCTCCAAAGTGCAAGTACCAACCAAACCATTTCCAACATAAGGAACTGTCAAACCATTTTCACCCATTCTCTGTTTATCAAAAATAGGCACAACCGGACCTATTGTTACGGGTACTGTAACAGCTTCAAGATTTTTCGTCAGCTCTCTAACTTTCTCAGTCAGCTCAGATGTGGTTCTGGCTAATTCTCTTGTTTTCTCGTCACTGACTCGATTCTCTCTCTCCCGCTCTCTCTCTCTCTCCCTTTCTGTGAAAGAGCTACCACTTTTCAGATCTGGTGTCACAACCTCAGTTTTCACAATTCGCAAAGTATCTCTTATTGGAGTAGCAACTGGCGTGCTCTCTTCTGGTTCTGGTCTATATGGAGGTGGTCTCTTTTAAATCATGTCATCCAAGACCTCATCCTTGTAATCATTAGCCCCATACCTTCTCACTTCTGCATCAGGCACCTTTTCTGTACCC
Source organism: Triturus cristatus (assembly GCF_964204655.1). Taxonomy (NCBI): domain Eukaryota; kingdom Metazoa; phylum Chordata; class Amphibia; order Caudata; family Salamandridae; genus Triturus; species Triturus cristatus. Next base: position 888,790,726 of record NC_140583.1, read on the forward strand.
TTCCTCTCTTCCCTCTCGTCAACTGTCCTCATAGGATATAATCCCTCTGACATACTAGCATCTCGCCATCTCCTCATTCGATCATGATGAGTTTCACGATCATATTTCCTCCCGAACATGTACCTATAGTTGCCTCCACTCCTCTGCTTTTCTCGCTCATGCACCTCATCTTTCCATTCCACCAACGCCTCAAACTGTGTCGGCCTTGGTCTAGGCTCTAGACACATCATCTTTTCTCGTAAATTTCTCAACACGGCCAGATTAAATGAACCATGTTCCGGGAACGCTAATACACCGTCCTCCGTAGTGTACTTAGCCCAGTTATCTAACCAAATACAGGTATGATACCCATATTTCGCAACCATGAAGGATGCAGGAGTTCACGTTGGAGGTAGCAATTCACCCTCTCTAGTTATTATGTTTTTATCCTTGTCGAACCACCTTTTAATTTTACCGAACAAGGATTTCTTCTTCTTTTCCTCAGGTTGGTAATACATTTTAACGTTTACCAATATTCTCTAATCCCTTCCGCAACTGTACGATCTTTTTGTCCAATAACAGCGCGACTCACACCAACGCACCAATCCTGGAGCGTCTACGTCACCCTGTACTCCTTCCAATCCCTGCGCGGCTCACACTAACGCACCAATCCTAGCGCGAGCACTGTTCTGATCCACTTCCCAATCAGAGCGCGGTCTGTATGACGTCAGCAGTCGCTGCAGTCGCTTCTACTCCGTCTTCTGCCACTCGTCTACCCCTCCTTTACAAAGCCTTCTCAGTAGACTTCGTTCAGATTCCACAAAATCTATTAGTTACAACATATAAACATCACCATTGTCTGCTTCGCTAACCACAGAATAGTAAAGAAAATTCTTTCTCACAAGAATCCCGCTTTCTCTCTAGAACAGCGCTTACCTCTGCTCCACTACGGCATTAATTACTTTCGTTGACACAGTAGCACATCCCTCTACTCTGCCCTTCTAACATGCATCTATTAACTGTTTCCTCTAGGACTGCTCCAAAGAGTCTTACAATCAACTAAATGCTCATACATTCACGCACTTTCACACCAGAAAAATGTAGCACACCCACACAGAATCCTGCCTTTCCCGAGAACAGTGAACAGTCTGTCCCACTACAGAATTATGACACTCGTTAACCAAGCAGCGCTTACCTCTGCCCAGTCCTTCAGACAACCTCAGAGAATACCCATTACTTCTCCAGCGATAAGCTTTAACGGCAAACCTTACGGATCCCTGGGACTTAAGACCAGAGTTTCACAGATAACCTTCGCTACCATACGCACTCCTTTTATACCGAAAATATGTCCCTAATAGTAACCCACGACGATGTCACTGATTCCGAACCCAGACAATGTGAACGCGCAACTTCAATTGTCACACGTTTTTCCTGCATACGTACAGGTAATTCCAACAATCCCGTCTGTCCCGAGAGCAGCACTCACTTCCCTCTGCCCTACTACGGAACCGTCACCAGCTCCCAAGTTCCAGAAGCCGTACACACTACATAGAACTCAATACGACGACTTCAACAGATAGTATTAGTACATATACCAACATCAATCAATAAATCAATGAATCAAAAGCCTATGTACAAGCAATCTATCAGATCAAGACAATAATCTAACCATCATACTGCTACCAGGAAACTGCTGCAGATCGGCGCATATAAATTCTCCCTACTTCCACGGACAGAGTAAACCTACAGTCGCACGCACATACACTCATCATACGCTAGGGCCCATCACACACTAAAATTCACACTATTACTCTATCCACACTGAATATAGGAGAGAAACCTAAACCAATCTGCATCTAAAACGAGGTCAATGCGACCATAAAGTTATTGTCCTGAGTCATGATTTAAAACATAGGAAAAACATTGGAAACTCAATAAATGACAAAGAAATAACCACCCGACACTGGAATTCAAACAAATGGTTGTTTATCTAAATTAGTTCAAAATGAAATCAATCAATAGCAAAATCATTATTCTCATAGTTACCTATTCTAGCTAAAAGGGTCAGGACAGGTCTCTCAGTAAAGTCTCTCGAGCTGCCGTCCTCAGCATAGGTTCAGGAAGAAGTCCAAAACGCAATGACCGCAAAGAACACGATGAATGCAATGAACACAGACCCTCCCTAGTCTAGCATATTTATAACAAAAATGACAAAATAAAAGTTACAAACAAACTTTGAATATCCGTTGAGCCGCTGAGCAGAGCGAGCAGGAAAGGATGTCACTTGGTAACATCTAGAAAACCTCCGCTCAGGAAAAATCACAAAAATAAAAAACACGGAAGAAGGAAACTCGAGTTTGCAAGTGTTACTTTTATGAATGCTCTTCCTTGGTACCATAGCAGAGCCACCGCAGATTTGTCATTGTTCATTGTGGCTTAATTCTTCTCCAAGGACAATTGGATTCATGCCCAGAGCTGCTGTCCTCACGGAAACTTTTAATTCAGGCAGAGGCTGTGGTCAGGTGACTTTCAACCATCTTTCAACCATGTTCAGCAAGGCCTCTCGTCAAAATTCAATCACTCGAGTGCAGGCTGTAAATAGCAGCCATCTTTGTTTAGGCCAAAACCGACCATCTTAATTAAAAGAAACACAAAACAACGTTACCACATCATAATGACTATACAGTGTTAATCCCCACTAATACCCTTATGTGTATGTAATTACCTAGCCGTCTGCAACACAAAGAAGCATTAGTACACGTTATTTAAAAGCGCAAACACGAAACAAATAGCACTTTTGCGACACTAATTTAATTAAACTGCTCATTATTATTAAGCAACATATATGCATTCCCACGTGTAGTTTCTCTCATTAGTAATGTTGGTTAATTTAGACCTTCAACAAAACATATAATTAATGATTATAAATTAGTAATTTTAATCATAACAAATATACAAAACCGGAGCTTAAAACTCGATAAATTTTCAACAGAAAACTCTGCTCCAGCACCAGGACTGGAAAAATAAAGAGGGTGACATGTTTTTGAAGAATATAATGCAGGAATTAGTGTTCCTATGCAGTGTTTTCTGCTTTCAGCATTATGTGTAAATCCAGGCTTAATGTTTACAGGGAGGTTTTTACAGAGAGTGTCTGATGCTCCTCCTCAAGCAGAAGTGAAATAGAATGCCGCCTCCAACTTACATATAAACTTCATCTCTTCCTGAATTAGGGTCATAGATGAATGCAGATGCAAGAATAGGACATGTTACAAAGCATATGTTTAAAACGCATGCCTTTACAACGCGGTCATTACATCGACAGCATTGTTACTACGCATACCATTACAACGCAAGTCATTACACCGACTTGCTGTAGGGGGGGCGCAGGAGTTTGGAATGGTACAATTTACTATTCCGACTCCAGTCTGTGCAACAGTAGGCAAGGTGTTGGATTTAAAATCCAACACCTTCTGTCCCCTACAGCAAGTCCTTGTAACAACTTGCTTTGTATTGGTATGTGATGTAACAACGCGGTCGTTGTAATGACCGCATTGTAATGGCATGCGTTGTTTCGCATGCGTTGAAAACGATGTTTACCCAGATGCAACCCTTTACAGAATTGCAATTGTGACACTTGTTCGTTCTATCCACATTGAGGCCTATAACCTTAAGGCTGCACAACCTTATAACATCTGACAGCCAACACTGTCTAATACACCCCTCTCTTTAAGCCTTATCGTGGCATTATGCATCTATTATGTTTGTGCTTTGGTTTCTAACATGTGACCCCGTCTCTCTTTCAGCCCAACACCAAGCATCAGCATGCAGGTGCTATCTATCTCATATCCTCCTCATAAATCCTGCAGCAAGAAAAGCAAACAAGCATTGTACCTCCCCTGGCTTTCATGTTTGTAATACCAACAGTGAACACATAGTGGCAGTAGCATGTCAAGCATTTGAAATTATAGCGCTGAAACTACTGAGCCGTATTGCTGGCATAATGGCAAGTGAATGGCAGTGTATCCTTCCTCGATATGCCGGGTCCTACACTATATTGATCTCTTTATCTCATAAGCTTGTGGACAGCTAAGGCTGTCTGTCTGTAGCCAGACTCTAAAAAAAAAAAAGAACATTGGAAACTAAAACAAGCATTTGCAATGCAATAGGTCTCGCATTTGCAAAAGTTTGAGCTATTGGCATTGTAAATGGCAAACCTTTTATCTATGTGATGGTTTTGAAAATTTACACTACTTTGAGCTATTGATATTGCAAATAAAAATGCCTTTTATTTTTGTTTTCGTTTTTAAAACATAAATAAAAGGCTTTGTCATTTACAATGGCAATAGCTTAAACTCGCGTAATTGCGAGACCCATTGCATTGTAAATGCTTGTTGATATCCTATCAGTACCAACTCTGCTACATTAAAAATAAAAAAGCTAAAGACACACATCTTCAAAGAGCACCTCTGCTGACCTGACAGTGCACACATTTGACCTCCTCCTAATTATTGCATTCCCAGGGGGGGCATGCCCTCGTTCACTGTTCTGTTGCTCTTGAGCTAAGTTTGCGCTATGCAACTACCAGCACATAAACACATACATCCAAGGAAGCGAAAAGAACAGTTCTTTTTGTCCCGTTTCGCATCACAAGCAATCTGTAGCAAAAAGTATTGTAAAATGTTCCTTTGTTTGATGATATCTGCTTGGATTTTTAGACCCATTATGAGATCATTCAACGGATGGCCATTGTAATATGGAATCATGCCCCTGGTTGAGTCAGCAAAACGAAAGAGGGCATTTCCCTTCTGACTTAATTATCTCTTCTTGAGAAGACGTTTTGTGGCTACTCTTTCTCCATTCCAATGATTACACATAGTGGGCGAAAAAGGGCAATAAATATATCCTTAAAACACTGCCATTAACAAGTAGGAAATTATGACTGCAGCGGTGTAAAGAAAGGCAGACATGAAACCCGAATCTGTAGGCCCTGTTGCAGGAGTCTTGCTCAGCTCTAGCACTAAGAACTTATAGCCAAGGTATCGTTTTAGAGTAAAAGCTGGTTCAAGCACAAATAAGGACTTATTATTAAAAGCACGTTCTATTTCGTGATTTCAAGTATACTTCACACTTATTGAATTAGTACGGCAAGGGTCTCAAAAATCATGTTTTAGCACACCTGGATTCTGCAACATTCTTAACATAAAGGACTGACTATTACACTTAACGCATTGGTTGCACTTTGTTAGAACCAGTAGCACTAAGCAACAGCAAGGTGACCAGTCCAGCTTTGCAAATGGTCTTCCAATACAATGCAACACGTGTCACTGCAATTTTAGTAACTTCTGGACCGTTTGGGCTAGAAACTATTTTTTTGCTAAAATATGCAGATTTTGCAGCAGATTGACGGATTATGAGGAAAATCTTTATGTGAAAATCGCTGCAGTCGCACAATCGAATAATTCCAGTTGGCCTGGGTACAGGCAGAACCCCTACTCAGGGAAGAGGTGGGAGAGCTGGAGAATATTTCTTAAAACAGCAAAAATAAGCTCATTGCACAGCAGTCTCCCTGATGCCCTGCACGCCTCTACTCAACATGGAGGGCCATGCTCAGCATTGTAGGTGTCCACCTCAATTGCAGGTCTCCAGACCATGAAAACGCGTGGCAAAAAATACATACTGTGTGACGTTATAGGAGAATATTTGTACTGCAACAGAATTATCGAACATACTTTAACCAGAAGTAATTTCAGCACACATCTGCCCATTCACATTTATTTAAGGCCTGACTGGCATTCACTTTATCAACCAAAGTCTGTAAAAAACAACACACCCTAGGAAAAGAGTCACGCTACGGTAGATTCTCCTACCAGAGCACAAACATCTGTAAATGATTGCTGTTCCTTGAAAGACGCATCCTTGCGCTAAATTACTCAGAATTAAACTCGCCTACTAACATTCCACCAACCTTGTTATGTAATCGCACACTGTAACAAGCATTTGCAATCCAATAGGACTTGCATTTACGTGAGACCCATTGCATTGCAAACGCGGGGGAGCAGGGGGGTTAGAGAAGGCACCAACAGCGGGGGTGCAGGGGGAGAGAGGGGCAAGAGAGAGCAAGGACAGTGGGAGGGGGAAAGCGAGAAGAGATTTACGCTTAAAATAGTGTCCACTGACACGCACAGAGGTAAGTTTCAGGCCTCCTTCTACTCCTCCGTAGTGCACCCACATGGCGATCCTCCAGCTGCTGCGGGTGGGGGTGAACGCGGATCATGTGACACACCCGCTGGATCCATCCAGGGAGGGTGGGAATGGAAAACCGGAACCAGGCAAGGATGGATGTCCAGGAAAACTACAGTGCCACACCGACACAGAAGCAGAACTAGCCGCACAGAGGAGGACTCACAGCATCGCAGAGGAAAGGTTACAAGAGAAAGTTAACTTTATACAAATTGTGCAGCCCAATGAGTGAGCATAACTTTGTGAGTAGCGGACGGTCTTGTAGGATGGCTCGGATGTGGTGGGGCTGCAGGCGGGGCAGCAGATGTCCACGCGGCTCTCGGTGATCTCTATGCACAGGTACTGCCGCAGGCAGGCCAGCCACGAGCGGTGCGGACAGGGCAGTAACGGAGGGCCCGGGGGTTGTGGCTCGGATGTGGTGGGGGCTGCAGGCGCTCAGCGCACTCGGGGCAGCAGATGTCCACGCGACTCTCGGTGATCTCAATGCGCAGGTACTGCCGCAGGCAGGCCAGACACGAGCGGTCCGGACAGGGCAGTAACGGAGGGCCCAGGGGTTGCGGTTCAAGGCACAGAGGACATTCAGTTGGGCGCGCATGCACTGCCTATGCGAGACCTAAAAAACAACAAAGTAGTCCTGACATTAAAAGATACCGCCCTGCACTGTAAGTTTACTGTAGTTGGTCAATGCTGCTTCCTGCAGAAACGGAAGAAAACGAAAGTGTAGGATGGGACCACTAGCCAACAATGAGCGAGATAAGAAAAAGAATGCCAGATTTCACCAATGGCAAGCGACAAAACAAAGAGAAACACAATGGGTGAGTTTCAGTAGTAATACTGATTACTTGATGCCTCGGAGAGGCAGCGCATGCGCTGCCTGTGTGAGACCTAAAAAGATTAGCTCTAAACTAACACCAATCCTTCACCCCATGAACCAGCGTGCAATTAGCCCAAATGTATGCTTCCGGCTGACTGCTTGTAGAGTCGCCTGTGCATTATTCCATATAATAATACTGTTCCCAGTCCCCACAAGAAGGGATACATTTGTGCTTCATTTTAAGTTTACAGTTTGAATAACCATAGCTTTCTTAGATCCTAAACCTTTTTTTTTTATTTTTTAGAAAAGCCTAAGCAAAGGAAGTATGCTGCAAACTGTGTTATTTACTGTCTCATAATACTACGGGCTTTGCTTATTGAACCAGCATTGCTTGCTCTTAGCTTTTCTGAATTGAAAGATAAATCATTTCAGTTTCCAAACCACTTCCTGTGCCAAACCTCACATATGAGAACACATAACATTCAAATTCATTACCAGCCTTAAATGATTTGAGTTTTCTTGCTTTAGACAACAATTTCTTTGTAAAACTGAAAACTATGGAGTTCACCACCACTGGAAAAAACCTAACTTCCTCCTTAGAGAGATACAATGTTACATGGCACATGATTTACACGACAAATAGATACATTGCACTGGGTATCCGGGAATACTTTTTTTTAATCAATTTATTTATTGAGGTTATCATTCTGCTTTTATTGTTCTAAAATAACTAGAAAGGGCAGATTTGAATGGCTTGAGCAATACTTGAAGGCATCTGGCTTGGTCTTTATAGATGCAAGCTCATTGGTTAGAACGGTCACCTGTCAATGATTTCTGAGGTATAAATCCACAGTGTCTGCTCTACTCAAACAGGAGGTTTAAGGCTCCAGCTGGACCTCCATATTCACCATTGTTTTGATTCATTAATGTGGCCTTTGTGGTTTGTGAGTTTTTAATGTTTTGTATTTCGCTAAATAAATGCAGATACAATTTTGTTATTGGGTCTCAGGTTGCACCCTCTGCCCTTGACTGGAGCAGGGGCCAGTGCCTGATGGTAAAGATTGTTATTATGGATGGATTGAGACAGGTACGGTGTTTGAGAATGTTAAGTATAGTTAGCCCTCAAAATTACTTTGAAAATGTCTTGCTTGATCAGAACTGCTTGGTCAGTGCTCTCGCTCGTTGTAGGTGGATACTTCTCCAGACCATTCCATAATATTAAGGGTTCTCTATTTTTTTATGTCTACCAAGAATTCAGCATTGGACCTTAAGGGACATAGGCTTGTACCGGGAACAGTGCAGCTGAATATTTTATTTTTTCTTGATCATTTAGATTACTATGAATGTTACTACATTTGAGGGTGCTCAAATACCCTTATCCACAATCCAATGCCTCAATTCGTGTATGGCACTTTAGAGATCTTAGAGATGCACCCTAATGTTTAACTTATTCTTGAGACTGCCAGACAAGTGATATTGACCCATTCTGATGGAGTCTATCCCTTTTGGTTTAAACAGTAGCTCTTGCTTCCCCTTGCTTATGCCTTTGTGTGCATTTGTGGCTCATACTACTAGGGCATTTGAGGTGGCTTCTAGCTTCCAGTAGGTGTAGGAGCCAGGGACTTAAGAGGTAGCAGATGCATTACCGCAGCCCCTTGGAGGATATGTACAGCAGATAAAGGAGAGAATCTCCACTTCTGGTACATAGGAAATTGTCACTGAAGGAACAGGAACTGGCAAAATGAGGGACAGGATGCCAGGTTTGTTCCTTTGATACCTTAACTACAACCATATCCTCTCAATCCCTCTTTTAGATGGAGGGACTGAGCTGTAGAGCTTCCGTGGATATACTTCAGGGCATTCTTTTCTAACTAGTTAGATAGTGCGCCCCCTGCCCCACCATCGACCTTCAAATGCTCTTCTATCCTTCAGACCTAAGTAACTCAAGGCCTGATTTACAGTTCAGCTGACAGCTTATTCCATCACAAACATTATAGATGTCCCGGCCACCTTATTACTAGCCACATTTTTTTTAAATGTATTTATTTAGAGTGTTTTTTACAGCGTGAACATGACACAAGGGTATCAGAGTGCTGTACTTATGGTTGATAAACAAAAACAGATGTATCAAAAGAAACAAACTCAAGTAAGATATGGTATGTTGTCACAGAGATAATATAAGATGTCCTTCATTCACTTATTAGGCCATGGGATAGAATCTTCAGGGTGGTTTCATGAGTCTGTTCAGAATCCGTTCAGATCCAGGTACCCAGGGAGCACAGATTGAGTGAGGTTTTTCTATAAAGGGTGTGCTTCGGTCCTGTACAGATGATACTGTCATTGTGGTGCCCTTAGAGCTCAAGGGATAGGCAAATGTGGAGATTATGAGAGGAATATATTCATTATGAGAGAATCTATTCATTAGTATATTTTTCACCTCTTTTTTGAACAAGCGGGTCAATAGGTCTGATCGCACCTTGGGTGGTAAGGAGGTCTAAGTCCTTGGAGCAGCTCCAGAAAAGGAGTGTGTGAAGGTCTTTTGTTTTCTGAATCTTGGATGTTCAACCCTGGGAGAGTTTGTGCTTCTAAGTGAGCTGCTGCTTCCTGACATGCGGATCTTTTCTGCCAGGTACCTTGATTGGCTAAAATTTGAGGCTTTGTGTGTGAGGCAAGCAATTGTGCAATTTTGACATTGGCTATAATGCACTTGTAATATGGGATATGGATACCCAGCACTCTTGTGACAATGGGAGTTCATACAGCCACATCTAAACAGGAAATAATAAACATTCCAAATCTAACAAGTTCAGGCAGCTTGGGTCTTCCTCTGATCTGCTTTACTCTGCAGTCTCACACAAAGTTTCCAACAGTTGAATGCTCTTGGAGCTTTCACCTTAGACTTTAGCTCCCAGGATCTTGGGGTCTCAGCACAAAACAGCCGCCTTATAGCAGTGCTGTGCAGCCGCTTACTGTCTCCTGCCACTTCCCAGCTGGGCATGCTGATGAGGAGAACCAGCAGTCCAGGCAGGCAGGGCCAGACAAAATAAAATATTATCTCCTCAACCTCCTCCATCCAGCTTATATCTATCACATTAGCCATGCTGGCTGGAAGAGTTGAGAACCAAATTTGGCTAGAGGTAGGAAGCCATAGAAGATATAAGTAGAATTTTCTGCACAACAGTCAGGTAAGAGCTGCTGTGATCAGGCGCACAGCCTGACAAGATCACTGACCAGGTAGTATTGCTTCCCAGGACACAAAACAGAAACCTTAGAGAGACAAGTTTGAGTGGTCCTCCGAAAGTTAGTATCAGATTTTGAGACACTGAATGGTCATTTTTAAGGTAAGAGTAAAACGTTACAGGGTCTACGCTTCTGGTGGATTTGCTGAACCACGGGTCATCCGTTGTGACGGAATGGAAGTAAGGATGTAGATTGGCCCCTGTAGTCTCTGACTAAGTAATCCAGAAGGCTAAGCAACAGAGTTGCCTATTTAAAATATGTGGCCCAGTGTATTTTATAATTAATTCTTTCATTACTCTGACCCATAGTGAGTTCCAGAATTCTTTTAACAGATTTAACAGCAATAATATAGCATAAGGAAATAGCTAGAAGGTGTATGGTGACCCATCCAAAAAGAGAAGATTTCAAAAAATATCAGAAGTTATTTGGTCAACAGAATTAGATTACTTAAATAAATATTTGACTAGGCATTTTTTTTTTATTTAGTTCCAGCTTGGCTGACAATATCTTAAGTCATGTTTGAAAGAGTGGCTCGTAGATTGTGCTTCAGGCCTATCAGGTTTAACCTCCAAGAATTTGTGTGGTCTGTTTTATTTCATGTTTATCTGCCTGCTTACAGAATATATTAGGCACACATTTACTAAGCTACTTGCCAATAGAGCCACTCTCAATTCAATCTGATCACGACATCTTCCCAGAATATTGAATTCTTTCAGGCACTGTCCATTGTAAAACAGCAGTGCAACTGTTGGACTTGGCCCTTTTTGCAGGGTCATCCCTAAACTTTTTGCCTTTCTCCTATCCTTTTTTCTGACATGGTGTTGGTGGTTTTAGGCCTCTGGGCACTTAAGCGCTGCTGTCCAGTGTAAAGTGCGTGCGCTCTCTGTGTTAAATGTGGTAAGATTGGTCTACACCTGTTTGGCCTATTTAATTTACCTGTCAGTCCTTTGTAAAGTGGTATTCCATATACCCAGGGCTGGTAAATGAAATGCTACTGGTGGGCTTGCAGTGCTGATTGCGCCACCCACCGAAGTAGCCTTTCAAGCCTATCTCAGGCCTCTGCTATTGCAGGGCCTGTGCGCGCAGTGTCACTGCCACTGTGACATGGCACCTAAAGTGTGTGCCATGTCCGTGACCCCCCTTTTACTACATGTCAGTCACCCCTAAGGGATTTCTAACAGCAACTAACAAGTATATTTCTAGATAAATGAGTAGTCAACCAAACGTTTTATACAACTTTTGTATGACCTCGTTGTTGCAGTCAGGGGAAGAAATACACATTTCAAGTTCCTTAAATGTAGTCTGACTTAGATAAAAACATATTGATGTGAAGACATATAATATGGGCAAACTCTCTTTGCACCAGTCGGAATCTTCCAAAGTATGAAGGAATTAAAAATGGGAAAACAATCCGTTCTTTGGATTCAAATAGAGATAAGTTGAGCTGTTTTTTGGAAACAGACCTATTGTATTCAATATACATTTTGAGTGAGTCTGTGGTCCACCCCTTTTTCAGGACTTGATAGCTTTTCTGCCTGTTTCAGTTGCCTACTCCTCATCCAGTGGCTTTCCTCCCCATTCGTGTGGTTGTGCCACCCAAGGACCATTTTGGTCTCACTGTATTTTGAATGGATGATTTGTATCTTTCCACTGCTGGAGTCTGGATCTTACGTTGCAGTGCATGAGGGACTATTTTCTGTCCCTACCTCTTTTTCATGTTTTTCCTGTTCTCTCCTTTTCCTGCACCCGTCTTTTAATAAAACTATTTGTTCTCCTACCGCGGCTGCATCCCCACTGTCCCCACCCATCTCGGATTTGAAAGGTTGTTAAACCGGGTCAAGATGGCCACCCATGTGTGCTCATGTTCACACCCAAGGACGCTAGCTCACAACACTTATTAATATGCCTTATGAAAACCATTCCAAATTGGCCTCCTGTGTGCACACGCATGGCTAGAAATCTTACCGAGGTTTTTGCCATAAATGGTACCAAAACCAAGGAAAATGCATTGGTCAAGACATTATGTCTATGCCCTGGTGTCACAGTCAAAACCTTTTAGGTCTTTGCGAAGACTAAAAGCGATGCCTTTATTCACACAAGAAGTGCACACCTAAGAGTAAAAACAGAATTGCTAAAAAAAAAGGGAAAGCATACCTCTTCAAAGAGTAGAAGAAAGATTCAGCCGATCTTGAAATAACAATTTCTACTTTATACCCACATGGAATACTGCTGCAAACAGTGGTCAAACTAAGATAGGTTTTAAAAATATAGAACATCCTTTAGTGGCGCATGATTGTTACCTCAGTTAATCTTTCATTCTAGGTTTCTCTTTTTCCCTGTCATTAAAGCCTATATTCTGACTTGTGAGGTAATTGCGATCCCTGCAGGATTCACAATAGTGTGGTAATTATTGCATCATCAACAGATCCGACCCAGAAAAATGTTGTAAAGTCTATTGACGAAAGCAGCAGAGAAAAAGGCAAAACATGCATACTTTGCTGCAGTAAAGAACAATACTGTATGTTATTTCTCATTGCCACTAGTATATTTCTGATTAAGAGGTATTTTAAAACACCCCAGGGTAACTGTATTTACCGGGTGCATGAAATGTTACTCCATTGCACACTTCTCGGAATTGGGGCCTTAAAGGAGGCACGGAAAACTGTTTCTTTTATAGCTGTTTGAGTCAGAACTTAAAGAGCCACTACTGTTGTGGGTTTCTCTTTTACGACCAGTGGTCACATTGCTGAGGTTTCAAGCCATGAGTATATCACCCCAAATCATTTGCAGCAGCTGAGCTGATCCCCATACATATTATCCTGTCTGAGTCACACCCATTCAGTTGCTGTGAACTATAGGGTCAGGAGTTCTTGAGAACCAATAGGTATATATACAGATCAAATGTGATTTCGTTTTTACTAACAGGCTTTCTGTGCTAAGTTATGTTACTAGGAAACTGGAGATGATACCAAGTTCCTCCTCTCACAGTAAGATACCCTACCCAAAGGTTCTTCTTCTCCATCCATGTCGTTGTCATCCTCTCTGGCCAGCTGCAATGTGTGCCTAATGTCCTGGGAAGATAAAAACACCACATTAAGCAACTGTTTTCTCTGATCCTTGTCAAGTTCTAGGGAGTTAAATGTATGTCATCCCAGGAACCCCTCGGGAGAGGACCGCACCTTCTACTCCTTCCATCTTTGTGTCGAGTCCACCATCTACTCATCTGGGATGGAGTCCTTAGTCAGCTGTTTCTTTATGAGTTGAAGTCCTATTCCCACCCTGGGTATATCTTTGAGGTCTTAATTTTCAGCCACCCTGATCACTTGCAGCTGTTTATAAGAGCACATCTAGCCCCTCCGTAGAATACCTGTTTGTTGAGTCCCAGTCTTTTGAAAATGGTGGGTTGCAATGTGGAGTAAATTCAGTTTACTCTTCTCTGCACCCAGTAATTGTACCCCCAACCTCTCATGGACTCTTCTGTACCTAACGTCTCACCCATGTTTAAGTCTTACTCCTAGTCTTACTTGTTGGTGCATGGTGTTTGAGTCAGAAAAGGTTATCAATTCAGTGAGTTAAGGCTCACATCACAAATGATCTAGACATGGGCACTTTTTTCTCTTGCACCTCACCTCAGTCCACTGATTCATGGAAGGCACAAGAAGAAACTTAGGGGCTGATTAGGATGGCGGGTGGAGGCACGACCGCGGTTCTGGCGGGCGCGGAAAATGTCTTTTTCTGCACTTCAGTAGCGGTCTTTGCAACCGCCGTATTAGGATGGGCATTGATAGCCCATTTCCCGTCTGCTGCGGTGTTTGTGGTTCTCGCCAGAAATCTCCATCCGCACCGGAAGCGGATGGAACCAATAGAGAGCTTCCGTCGTGCAGAATGCGGTGAAGACTGCCGGTCACATCACGAAGCCTCAAACAGCCCATTACACCGCTGCCCAGAATCCGGCAATTGGGGATGGTGGAGGCAATACTGCAGATAGCTCTATGTGTTTGGACCGCTGGATAAACGGCGGTCTTTGGCCTTTCTGCAGCGAATCCGCCCACCGCGGACAGATTTTCAGCTTTTCCGCCGGTGAAACCTGAAATCCGACCGCCGCGGCAGGGTGTTTCAAGCAGGGCATCCTAATCTGACCGCCGGTTTGGCCGCGGTACCTGCGGGCGGTTAATTGCTGCTTCCACGGCGGTCGGGGTGGTTTTCTGTCCGCCATCCTAATCAGGTCCTAAGTGTATAGAGGATTCAGTACCTGCCAAGATCACCCCACCAGCCAACCTCCAACAGCAGTTTATGTGACTCATCATACTGGCCTCTGCTTAACTGTCCAGTACTCAGGAATACATAACCCTACCATATTCTGACCTTTCTCCCTCAGCAAATCCTGTAGTAGTAAAATGGCACTTTAAAGTTCCCTTCTACTTTTATTGGACAGTAGTTTTCGATATTCCTTTGATTCAGGCACTTTGCCCTTACTGTACCTTATCAAGACAAGGGACTCCTTTAACTATCCCTCTGTGAGAACGAGTTGACTCAATAGAAGGCTTCTTGACTTGGGTTGATATTCCAAGTGCTATCCAGAAAAATGGGCTGATTTAGATGAGCAAGACTTGGTTGAACCAGGCAACAACTATGTCAACATACTGACATTCCCTGGTCTTGTTTTCCTTCTTGAACCCCTTAAGGATCAAACTGCAAAAAATGAAATTTGGTCTTGGTACTCTTCGGTACCAGTTCACTCATGTCCAGTTACAGTGGCACCACCTCTACTGACACCTACAGTACTCCCACATGTCCCTCTAATCCCAGTTCACAGCAACCATCTCCCTTGAAGCTGTGATTGCCACGCCCAGATACAGGTGCAAAAACTGATGAGGTGGGGAGCAAAAACATTTCTGCTACTAGAGGGCATTTTTCAGTCCCAGCAAACATACTGCAAACTCTTTGAATCCCATCAGGACACCAGAACTATTGCCAGAAATGTATGTCATTAATGCTTTAATGGCTGTTTCAGTTCTTATTATTTCCAGTACTTTTGTTGGATTGCTTTAGTGATGATTTATAACATGTACATTTTCAACAGCAAGCTCTGCTTACTCAGAAATGTTTGATTTGCAATTCAGTTGCATCTTGAAACATTCCCCAAATTACTGACAGTAGAATGCCTGATTAGAACAGCTAGAGAACTTCCAGAATGAGTGCGTGTTGGAAACAGCCTTGTCGGCAGAGTCACCCCCAAACCTTTTGCTTTCTTTCTCCCCTTTTTGCTGACCTAATTTCTGTTGGCTTCAGGACTTTGGGCACTTTACCACTGCTAACCAGAGCTAAAGTGCATGTGCTCTCTCCCTAAAATGGCACATTTAATTTACTTATAAGGCCCTAGTAAAGTGCACCCCATGTGCCCAATTAAATGCTACTAGTGAGCCTGCAGCACTGATTGGGCCACCCACTTCAGGACCCCTGTAAATATGGCTCAAGTCTGCCACTGCAGAGACTTTGTGTGCAATTTTAAACTGCTGTGTCGACCTGGTAAGTTAACCCTTTTACCAGACCCTAACCTTCTTTTTTGATACTTATAAGTAACCCCTAAGGTAGGCCCTGAACTGCCCATGGGTATTCAAAAACTATGACATGTACTTTTAAGTTATACATGTCCTAGTAGTGCAAAACTCTAACATTTGTTTTTCACTACTGTAAGTCCTATCTCTTCCGTGGGTTGACATTGGGATTACTTTATTACATTTTATAAGTGTAATTTCCAATTGGGAAATAATAGACTTTTCGAGTTTGGTATCTCTGGACTCAGAATTTAAAATAACAACTTTTGATAAAGTTGAATTTTAAGTTGCAAGTCTGACAATGTCATACTGTGCCTTATGCCTATCTCTGAATACATGTGCTGGGTGGGTGGCAGCTGGGCTTTGTGCATTCCTTCCAGACAGCCACTCACAAAGGGAGCTTATTTGTGACTGATGGCCATCAACATCCTGATGGACCATCCTGGACAAGATGAGAGGGAGGACCTGAAACTTGAATAGGCTGTGCCTGTCCCCACACAAAGCACTGCATACCTCCTTTAGTGAGTCTAGAACCATGGCAGGAAGGTCAGGGAATTTGTACATTCAAAGGTCTCTCTTTGAAGTCTCCACTACTTCAAAGCACCACTAGGTATGAGGACTGGACCTCAGAAATGACCACTTCAGTACACTACTGGACCTGAGGACATTCTGCCAGGAAGAAGGACTGCTGTGCTGCTGAAAAGACTGTCACTCTGATGGACTCTGCTCGACTTTGCTGGACTCCTGCTCTGCTGTGCCTGCCCTGCTGCCTACTGCCCTCCTTGCCTGTGAGTGAGAAGGACTAGACCTGCATCTCTACATCCCCAGAACCAAAGTAACTCCAAGGGCTTGCTGGCTTGCCTCCTGTTCTGAAGTCTTAGGGGCATCAAAAACTTCCAACAAGCCTGCGACAGTACCTGAACTTTGCCAACTGTGAGTCTTACCCTGCCAAGACCACACTAGGTTGCCGTTGATTCTAAGTGAGCGCCGTTCCACCTTCACAAGGACGATCCCACTTATTACTAACCCCGGGTGGAGACCTCCTTTCCTCCCACGGAGTGTGCGGAGATTTGCCTACTCCGCGTTTCACGGAGAACGTGGAGAAGGCAAATCTCCGCACACTCTGCAGTGAAGTGGAGTTGGCCAACCCCCGCCTCCACCCCCCCAATTAACAAGTAATTAACATTAATTAAAAATAAATTTAAAACCACACACCTCTGTACTTTGGCATCCCCGGACTACCCTCCTCCTCTTCCTCCCATCTCGGTAATCCTTGAGAAAACTGCACATGCGCGTGCGCCTACAAATGCTCATTTCTGGCAAGAAATGTGCATGCGCGCGCACACGTATAGTTTTCTCAAGGATTACCGAGACGGTGAGGAAAAGGAGGAGGACAGCATGGGGACGCCGCAGTGCAGAGGTAAGGGGTTTTAAATTTATTTTTAATTAATGTTGAATTACTTGCTATGGGGTGGTGGAGGCGGGTTCCATGGAATTTGTTTGCAACTCCGTGGACCTCCGCATAGCCCCGCTATGCCCACTACGCTCAGGGTTACATATTACATGCCTTTGGCCAATGATTATGACGCAGGTGATGCAGGTGAATAGATTGGTCGACCCTACTGGGAAGATAACTGGTATGATGAGTTTTTAAAGATTAAATGCAAAAATAGAGCTTAGAAGTCACAAGCACTCAAAAGGTTACTTGAGGTTGTGAGAGACCGGAGCAAATCCAAAGTTCAAGCCGACCATGATGGAGGGCAGAGCGGCTACAGGACAGACGTAGGGCCCGCTGAGAAAGTACCTTGAATGCATCAAAACATCGATGCTGAGGGCTCGATGCGTCTATCTTTTCTATGTAGTCGGTTCCCTACTTCATCATCAAGCTTCGCTGAGGTGAAGGAAATGCGTCATTGTTGAGCTACGCAGAGTGTCGTCATCAGGCCATGCAGGCTGTATAACCACTGTCATCGAACAGCCTCTGCGTTAGCGTCAAAGGGTGATGCATCGGTTCTGATCAGCGCAAATAAGACGATGTGTAGGTTTTGTAGCAAAACTGCTGCAGAACCCATTTTTGAGTCCCAGAACTTAAGGCACCTCAGGCAAGGGTAGGCCACACAGAAGGCAGAGTTCAGTAGCACCAGCAGAATTGCATGAAGTCGTTTGTATCCCTGAGACTTCAGAAAACAGGAGGCAAGCCAGCAAGCCCTTGGAGGTTACTTAAAGGGAAAGCAGAGTCCAGCTCTCATTCAGCAGAGTCATGGAGCAGCAGGCAGCAAGCAGAAAAGCAGTCCTTCAAAAAAGCAGTCCAGTTGAATCCTTTAAGCAGAACAGCAGACCTTCTGACAGAGGTTCAGTTCAAGATCCAGAAATGTCTGATTTTAGGGGGCCAGAGACACGGCCAGTATTTATTCCCAAAAGTGCCTTTTATGTAGGGTTACTTCAAAGCAGCTCTCTGAAGTGCACAAGGATCCCTTTCAACCCAGTCCTGTCCACGAGGCTACCTTTGGGAAGGGAGGGGTAAATCAGTGCTTTGTGTGTGAACAGGATCCTACCAATTGAAGTGTAAGCGTCAGCCTCTCCCATTCCTCCTTGCCCAGAAAGACCTATCAGAATACAGATGAGTGCTCAGAATGCAGATGAGCCTCACCTTCCTGTGTTTGTGGCTGTCACAAGAAAATGCGCAAAGTGTAGCTGTCACCCAGCCCAGACTTGTATTGGAGACAGGCTGTAAGGCAAAAAAGTGCAATAAGTACAGAGAAAAGTCTACTTTCTAAAATCAGCATTTCTAAGACAGTAATGTTAAATCCAGCTTCACCAGTCCTGGGAAGTTAGCATTACCATTCTAAAGATATGAAACATGAAAAAGCTACTCCTTTCTGATCAGGAATTACAGCTTAAAAGTGTATTAAGGTATTTCCAATGCTGGCCCATTAGAGGGGTAGGCCTCGAAATAGTGAAAAACGAAATAGGCTGTTTGTCACTAGTAGGACATGCAGAACATTAAGATATATATCCTACCTTTTACTTACATAGCACCCTGCCCTTAGTATTACTTAGGGCCTACATTATGGGTGACTTATGTGTAATAAAAGGGGAGTTTAAATCTGGTGTGTAGTTTTAAATGTCAAGTCGAAGTGGCAGTAGACTGCACACAAAGGCACTGCAGTGGCAGGCTGGAAAGCCAACTTCTGTGGGTGGGTAGCCAGTCAGTGCTGCATCCCACAAGTCGCATTTGAAGTACAGGCCCTGGGTATATGTAACTTACCAGTACAACAAACATGCCAATCAGGTATACATCAATGTCGTCATGTTGAGGGGAGAAGCACATCCTCTTAAAATCTGGTTAGCAGTGATACAGTGTTCAGAGTCCTGAGGTCAACAAAAAGAATAAACAGAACCTGGAGGCAAAAGGTCCAGGGGAAGATCACCCTAAGGATGCCAGGCCTAACAACATCTCTCCGATTTCTTGCCCCCTGTACCCCCAGCGAAAGCCACTGAAGAGGGTGTTTCTTATGCTGGGGAAAAGCAGAAGGCGGCTGAAGTTCTTGGTCTCCAGCACCCCACCTTTGAGGTCTTTATTGAATGTACCCAGCCGGGGCAAACTAATACCGAGCCCCTATTGCCTTTTAATGAGGCCTTACAGATACCCTTGCTCTCCCCACGGTCAGCTGCCAAATTGCACGACCCCACCAACGAGTCCTTGGAAGCACTGCAGTTTTGTCGCAGCACCCCTCTCCTGAGAGCTTAGTGGTGGAGCATCTCATAACCAAGCTACTGCGAGCACTTTCCTGACTTTTCCCTCCGATGAGAAATCCCAAAGAGTACAAACCTTTGGGAAGTGGGTATTTTCTTCCATCATCCCATGGAGGTGCTGTTTGATGGAATCGGCCTGTTTGGGGACACTGCGATTCAGGTCTGTTGTGGTTCAAAGACAACAGGGCCAAAATATGCTTTCTGGGCTCGTTTGCCTCAGTAGACACATCAGCCCTACTGTATCTGTCACAGTTTTGTCAGAGGTACCACATACCAGCATCCGATTCAGCCTCAGCAAAGTGCCCAGCAGTTTTGCGGCTGGGATCAGGCAACCTCACAGTCTAGGGCACTGAGCTCCTGAGCCTGCTTCCCTCCCCCACACCCCACCTGCCAAACCCCGTTAGCGGGCCCTCAGTGAAGCACATCCACCCAGTTGAAGACAGGATCCAATGATTCTTGATGGATTGGCATGCTATAAGATCAGACAAGTTGGTCATGCAGATAGTTCAGATGGGATACTCCTTGCCCTTCATTGCCACTCTGCTACACCTTCCATTGTCCACCGAACGACTAACGGAGGGCCATCTATCTGTCTTATGAAAGGAAGTGCAAACCCTTTTGACAAAAGGGGCTATCCAGAAGGTGCCTCGCCAGAAGTAGATCATGGTTGTCATTTCCACTACTTTCTGGTGCCAGAGGCCTTTGTCCTATATTAAACCTGCACCCTCTCAACGCCTTTCTCTGAAAGGACAAATTCAGAATGCTCACATCAAACCTACTAGGGGCCTATCTTCATATACACGTCCTGTCCCTACCCCACCCAGAGCTGACAGTGGTGACTGATGCTTTGCCTCTGGGCTTAGGCAGCCACAAGGTAGAGGTGGAGATCAAAGGACTCTGGTGTCCTCCTTGACCTCTGGCCCATCCACTTGACATTGAAAGCCTTCCTTTCATCCATCAAAGAGAGTCTCGCACAGGTGCTTCTAAACAACACCACCGCCATATGGTACTGCAAGTGGCGGAGTCCTAGACCCAGTGCCAGTAGGCACTACACCTCTGGAAATTGCTGGACCACCATTTAGTTTTCCTGTTGGTAAACCACCTGACGGTATCTTTGAATGCCAAGGCCAATGAACTCTGCTGTAGTCGCCTAGCGGATTATAAGTGGCAACCTCAACCGGAGGTGGCGCAAGGTCTCTTCCGCAGAAAGGGAAAACCTTAGCTCGATCTATTCGCCTAAACCAACAATACGCAATGTCAGATGATTTGCTCATTAGAGTTTCCAAGGTGTCTCCCATAACATCATCATAGTAAGTAAATGAGCTGGAGGCTCGCTGCCTCCATCTGCTGTATACCATATTCTTCTCAGATAAATTGGTGATGCGGGCGCCTGCATCCTTCTTGCTGATGGCTGTGACATCATCCCACGTCAGTCAAACCATCGCCCTGCCGGCATTCTATGCTCCACCTCTCCCCTCTAAGGAGGAGTAGAGACTCCATGGCTTGGACCCAAAAAAGCAATGAGCTTTTTACATCGATCATACTAAAGAACACCAGGTGGATGATGAGGACTTTGAGGGGTTCACTGCAGCAAAAGGCAAGGCAGTGCAGAAAAGAACCATCTTCCGCTGGATCATGCTCTGTGTCAAGATCTACTATGCAGTGGTCAAACAACAGCTTCTGGAAGGACTGTGACCTCATTTCACCAGGGCTAAGGCTGCTACCACTGCGTTGGAATGTGGTGTTCCTGTCTTGCACATCTGCCAGGCGGCTACATGGACATCACTCTATACATTCATGAAGTACTACTATCTGGGTAGCCAGTTAAGCCAAGAGGGTCATTTTGCCTGTATTGTCCTACAGGAGTTTTTGGTTTGAGCAAATTCACAGATCCCCTCCTAATAGGTATTGCTCTGGTATCTATTGAAAAGTTAAGGAATCTGCAGTTAGAAGTCTCATTCGGAAGAACAAGTTATTTACCTTCGGTAACACTCTTTCTGGAAGAGACTAACCTCGGATTCATTATAGACCCTCCCATCCTACCTGTTCTGTGAGCAGGGCTTTTTGCATTAATAAGATACCAAGTCTAGGAATCTGCACACTGGTCAAAGCCAATATGCTATTGGGTCTCTGCGTCTGTGGTGTTGTGTGTCACTTTAGATACCCGTATATAGGTCTATTGAATCATGTCCTTATATAGGCACAATTCGACTTGTCATTATTTAGGCATAATATTCCAGTCCTTATTTAGGCACTGGCCATGCAGATTCAAATACAGGCATGGTCATCTACGTCTGTCCATCCCACGTTACAACAAGTTCTTAGAAACCAGACCCTTAAGCCATTGGGATTTTCCCTGCTGGGATTATTGATATCTCCAAGAGCTCATCTATTATGCATGAACTACTATTCCTTAGTGGTTCATTCATGACGTCTTCCTCTGCCTGACTTTATGTCAATGCTAACATTTCTAGACACCTTTCAGGTGTAAATATACCTTCACTTGCCCTAGCAATTCAAGGTACGGAGCTGACTAGAACCTAAGGAAATTCTTGGCATCTGATATAAAATACTAACTTAAGCTCAGACCAACTATAGCTTAAATCAGCACCTACTTCCTATGTCGCACTACATTCAAGTTAGGTACACTGGGGTAGAATTATTTAGAAGCACCAGATAAGAATCCACTTTTAGCCTGTGTATTTATGTGTATCTATATAAATATAGGTCATAGCTAAAATACAATGCTGTTACAGTTTTACTTCTTCTTACTGCTGACGCTGTGCATATTATATCTTGCTTACTGTCTAATGATCGTGACAGCTCATATCTCTTACACGAGAACTAAGACTGTTTAATAAATCCTATTTTCTGTGTAACTCTGAAGAAACTAAGCATGCACGATTGACTGAGTGAAACTGATATCTATTGTTTCCACGATTCTGAGACACGTTCCGATTCTGAAAGGAAACAAAGTTGTCATGTTTATATGGTTGTCAGAAACGAATCCCTTCTTGTTCATTCGAGAAGTTTCTAGTGACCTCTGAGTTAGCTGGCACACAGTAATTAAGTTTAATATACTCGATAGGAGCATACTGACCTCAGTCCTATGAACAGAACTATAGTGTATATTATTTCAATGCGCAGAGCCTATAAGGGAAATAGGAACTACACTATAGTGGGCTTGGACAGCCCCAAAAGCAAATGACATTAGCGCTAGGAAGTGCCTCCCATATGAGCCCTGCACATCATTTCTGGTGCAAAATAGCATCAGTGCGGAACCACACAGCACCGATAGGCACTGATCAGAAACTTGGAGATCCAGTTGGATGCCTGGGGAAAATTCAAAAGGTAAGGAATTGGCGTTTATATTGAGTCTCTACCAGAAAGAGCAATACCGATGGTAAGTAACTTGTTCTTTAGCTCTTAGTAAGCCTTTCCTTTGTGCTTATCATTAGAGACTGGGCAGATTATACTGTGAATGCATCAATAGCATTTGTGATTTTTTAATATTTTGTTACCTTCTATGAAAATATTTTCAATATGCAATGTTTTTGTTCCTTATAGGTATGTTTCTCGCTGACATAATTGAAAAATACTTCGTTTCTCCAACCTTATTCCGAGTAATAAGACTTGCCAGGATTGGTCGCATTCTGCGTCTCATTAAAGGTGCTAAGGGGATCCGCACGCTACTATTCGCTTTGATGATGTCACTTCCTGCCTTGTTCAACATTGGCCTTTTGCTTTTCCTGGTGATGTTTATCTATGCCATATTTGGAATGTCCAACTTTGCCTATGTCAAAAGGGAATCAGGAATTGACGACATGTTCAATTTTGAAACATTTGGCAACAGTATGATCTGCCTTTTTCAAATCACTACATCTGCTGGCTGGGATGGATTACTTGCCCCTATTCTTAACAGTGGTAAGCCAGACTGCGACCCTTACATACTTCACCCAGGAAGCAGCACTGCTAGAGGAGACTGTGGTAATCCATCTGTTGGAATTTTCTTTTTTGTCAGTTATATTATTATATCTTTTTTAGTTGTTGTAAACATGTACATAGCTGTTATTTTGGAGAACTTTAGTGTTGCCACTGAAGAAAGTGCTGAGCCTCTAAGTGAAGATGATTTTGAAATGTTCTATGAGGTCTGGGAGAAATTTGATCCAGATGCAACCCAGTTCATAGAATACAGCAAACTGTCTGAATTTGCAGATGTTCTGGATCCTCCTCTACGAGTTGCTAAACCAAACAAAGTGCAGCTTATAGCAATGGACTTGCCCATGGTAAGTGGTGACAGAATTCACTGCCTTGACATCTTATTTGCTTTTACAAAGCGTGTTTTGGGTGAAGGTGATGAAATGGATGCTCTTCGTCTACCAATGGAAGAACGATTTATGGCGTCAAATCCTTCAAAAGTTTCCTATGAGCCAATTACATCTACTTTACGACGCAAACAGGAGGAGCTTTCTGCTATTGTTATTCAGCGCAGCTACAGATGCTACCTTTTGAGAAAAACATTGAAACAAGCCTCATACATGTACAGGAAAGACAAAATGAGAGCTGGCAATAGCCTTCCTATCAAAGAAGAATTGGTTATTGATAAGCTGAATGGAAACTCAACCTCAGACAAAACAGACATGACCCCTTCCACAACCTCTCCTCCTTCCTATGACAGTGTAACTAAGCCAGACAAAGAAAAAAATGAAAAATACAAAATAGAAAAAGAAGACAGAGGCAAAGATGTTAGGGAGACTAAAAAATAAAATGCAAACACTAATTTCCATTTGTTTGAAAAATTGTTTACAGCCTGTGATGATGACCCATTTGTGTCAACAGGACTCCTTCTGGAGATCTATGCCAAACTGACAGTTCTCATAAAATGTACTTAAGGTCAGTGCCTATAACAAGACAGTGACCCCTTGTCAAGAAATACAGTACATATACTTGACTGGAGGTTACTGTTTTCACTACCAGCTGACACTGCTGAAGAAGAGTCAAAATGGCTACTCAGTCTGTTGGGACCAATTAAGGAGATACAAACCTACACTGTTGTGTCACACAAATGTGTGTATAATACAGTAATTGGATCCACTGTTTGAATTTCAGCTGATCATCTTGCCATATGTTTACAAAATTATGTTTGTGTATTCAACTTAATGTGTTAACACTTAATTTGTGTAATTTGTTTTTACATGTGACACATTTTGTAATTGGGATTTTTAGATGAGTAAGAAAATGAAAGAAATAACAGCTATGTGTGCTGCTAGGATCCTTCATAATGTAAGCAAATTGATCTGCATGATAGTATGTGGTTCTAATACACTTGCATAGTAATCCAGAGAATCAGCTCAAATCAACAGGGTTGTAAGTACTACAGTATTTCCTGAACTGGCTGTAAGTGATGATGTGCTTAACTTCACGTTTGAAGCTGTTTTACTTTGAGACATATCAGTATGTCTGTAAAGTTTCACCCAATCCACAAGCACAAGCCAAGTGATTTTGTTTCTGTACACATTTCATTTTCCGAAAGTATGGACTCTGTTTTTGTCAAGTGCTCTTCTGTATAAAACAAAATAATGAATGACTCTGTCTTAGATTTCTGAATTGACCAAAAATGTCACACAGTAAGAAGTTCTGTTTTATTAAGCAGTACTGTTTAGCCATTTTCAGCTCAACAACTTTGGCATATGATATGTCATTGACAGCTCTTCTATTATGTAAATATTTATTTTACCCTGTGGTGGATCTTTGAGCAAGCAAATCATGATCAAGCACAGTATTTATTGCATCAAATATGTACCACAACATGTGTAGTTTGCAAGCTTTTGACAGGTACTATGAAATATGCTGTAACAATATAAATAGCTTGGACATTATCACAGATGCATGTCAATATTGCCAATGCTGCTGTATTCTGTTCTTTTCACCGTCCAAACGTTTTATATGAAAAGCCACGTCAATGGTAGAGTGAAAGCAATGTTGAACAAATGCTTATGCTCTCATGTCATAATGCAATAGTTTGCATATATTAAACGGTTATATTTTTTTCAGTGGATACTGTTTTGTGTATAGACAGACTTCCGTGGACATGTTGCAAACAGCTTAACCCGTTGAAGATATGTGGTTAGAATTTTCTAAGAAAATATAAATAGTGTAAAAAATTCATTTTATTTTTTGTTTTTAGCATTTTGTACATAAAAAAGAAATCAATTTACTTCAGGCTGATGCAAGTCACTTTTGTTACTTTCTATCCATGCCAATGTTTTTCTGAGGACCGTCATAGAAAAGAGCTGGAGAGAAAAGGATAGTCAGAGGGTTCTTCTTTTTTAATACAATATTTGCACATGTTCAATGTGAATCAATTTGTGTAAAATTGATAACAGAATTCACTTTCTTCCGAAGTTATATATTGTGTAGGAAGAAGACAGGAGTGTTTTGTTTGATTTCCAAACAAGTTTTAAGCAAATCATGTTTTTGTCTTTTTCCGTGTTCGTATACATAGATTATTTTTATTCTTGTTGATTCATGCTGCACTAGAACTGTTCTAAAGGAATATGGGGAGCCACAATCTCCTTTTTTCACACCAACAAAGAAACAAATTTGTTTAATTAAACACGGTGGGTCATTTTGTGTAATACACAAACTAAAGTTAAATGTAGAACTAATTTTATGAAATTTGACTTATAGTGTATTAGTGAAATGCATGCGGGGAAAATGTTTCTTTTACCTGAAACAATGGTAACTACATTACAAATGAGCCAAAAGAATAAAGATTTTTTTGTATGTTAACTTGGTCTGTCTATCTACATCTTTAAATTAAATAAGAAATGAGTGCACAAAAGAAAGTGAATTGTTATTAACAATTTTGTACAATCAACTACACAAATTGAAAAAATACAAATAAAAGACATACTTCATCAATTTACAAGCCTATTCTTGGACTACTTTAATTTGGAAAAACTATGAAAGAGTAAATAATCTTGTGCAAGTGGTAGATGCATCATATATTTTGAAAAAGGTTGCTAAATAACATTTTCAGAGTTTATGAAGTACAACCATATTTTAGACAAATGTTAGACAAAGTATATGATAGCCTTCCTCCTTCAATCGCAGTACTTCTGTTTAGATATGTACTTTTCATAGGCATTTTTCACTGAGCCTGCCCCCTCCTTCATTATTCAAGTCTCTTTCAACAAACACTAGTTAAAGATATTAGCGATCTTTCAAGTGATCTTTGAAACCAGTGACATAGACAGCATGCTCTGTATTTTGAAGAGACCAAGTGAAGAGAATAAAGCGTTTTCTGAAAGAACAGATGTCTCCAGTAAAACCTTTATACAGTTCTGCTGATCTTGGTAGGTTGTAATACAGTTATTGACACTTCCCAGCCAAATTCATAGTATACTTATGTTGATTCTTGGTATGAGCTTCTCAAAAGAAAGGCTGAAATGTCTGTGTCCTATCTCATTTTGACAGTCGCAATGCACATGATCCTAACCAGGTTGTTCCCCACCAGGAAATAATAAAGTTTGCCAGACCTGCCATTGTTATTAAGCAGAGAGTTCATCCTTAATCTCCTCTGTGTTAGTGCACAGGCCTAGTATCACTTGTAATATATCTTGAAAGTTTTCATGTATTCCTTTGAAAGGTCCAGCAATTAAGAATCTCATTAGGCCATATTCTTATTTATCTCTTCAACATAAGTAACATAACATTGAAAAAAAAAGAACGAGTACTATACAATTCTTCCAATGTACTGTAAGATGGCATCCACTTACTGTTTACTACAGCAATTCCTTGTGATAGAGAACTAAGGTCCAGGTATATTAAATGCTGTTTGCAAAATACTGTTTGCAATTTGCGACCAGTATTTTTTTGACCAGTGTGGAATTTTACGAACTGACCTGTGTGCTAATAGGTGTGTTCACAAAATTTCAGATTGAAGTGTGTCACAATCCAACCTACCTCATTTTTATTAATGAAGTAGATTTCAAATTGTTACTCTTAGACCTGACATCCTTGGTATGGTATTCCCCTAAACCTTTTGCCTTCACCCCTTCAGATTTCTAAATTTGTTTTTATTGGCATTAGGACTCTTGTGTAATATGCCACTGCTAACCAGTGCTAGAGTGCTTTCTACCCAACACATGGTATAAACAGCCTACACATAATTGGCACATTTAGTTTACTTATAAATCCCTAGTATATGATACTACATGTGCCAATTGCCTTTAAATGTAATGCTATTTTTTGGCCTTGCAGAACAGAGTTAGCACTTTAAAACATGTCTCAAGCCTGCAATTGCAGCCTGTAATTGAGTTTTAAACTGCTATTTCTACCTGGCAAAAAAAAAAAAAACATTTGCGAGGCCCAAACCTTCTTTTTTACTACATATAAGATCCCCCTCAGGTAGGCCCTACAGGTCCACAAGGCAGAGTGCATTGTATTTAAAAAGTAGAACATGTGGGTTTAAGTTTTACATGTTGTGGTAGTGAAAACCTCTTAAATTCGTTTCTCATTATTGTAAGGCCTACCTCTCCCAGAGGCTTACAGTATTAAGACAGAATATCGAAAAAAATATCCCCATGCCAAAAAATTGAGTCTAAAATATCGTAATATGGAATTAACATCAGCAAGAATTTCGATGTCAATAATATTGATTTTAGAGCAAGTGATATTGATTTTTAAAATATAGAAGTGATGCAGCGGAAGCATTGCGTGTTTATATCACTTTACATCTCACACCAATCACTATAAAACTAAGAAAAGCATAATTCTAATGACGGGCCCATAAGTCATTATTATTCAGTAAGCAATATCAATGGCCCTCAGATGGACCTTTTGTAGAGCTAAAAGGGACTAGCAATGAAAACCGTAGAGCTATTCCCTCATGAGGACCTAAATTGAAGAAATAGCCTAAACTTCAATAAACATTTTTTTCATGTCAAAATAACTCATAATTCATGAATAAAGACAGGCACTATTCTTTTCTAATATATTTTCTCTTTGTACTCAAAATTCGAATGGTCAATCATAAATACAAAATAGAATGTCATCACTTGGTTCACAAATTGTTACAAATTGGATCCACCAATGTCAGACACCAGCACGGCTCTGTATCTGAGAACACATTTTTTGAATTTTACTAGCAACTGTATCAGTCAAGCCTCACACTCACATATGGTAGCTGATTCCTACATCTCATACACTTACCAAGGGACACTGTGCTGGAACTGGTGAAAGAAATTGTGTGTGAAACTGATAAGAAATCTGCCACCCCATGATGCTCTGAGTCTGGACGACCTGACCAGTGTTTTCTAGAAGCGATTTGTCTTTCTATTGGCCCTTTAGACTCTTAATACCTTCTGGGAAATGGAGGAGGGAGGTGTAACGAAGTCCATGAGAAAAGCAGTAATAACCTTAATAGTAAACCAGGCAAAGCTAAGAAATAATGTTCTGAGTATTGACCAATGTCACTCTGATTTTAAAATCTTTACGACGGTGCTGGTGAATAGACTAGATGGATCCCCACCCTTTCATATAGACCTATACCAGTCAGGATTTATAAAGAATTGCCATACCTTTAACAGTATTGGCAGAGTCCTGCACCTGATCGAGAAAGCTAATAAGCGTTCGACACCAATGTTAATTTTGAATTGTAAAATTTGTATGATTTGTTAAATACCAATTGATATTGAAAGTCAGGTTTGTATAGATTTTCTTTACCTAACTCCCCAAATTGATACCTTGGCTTGGTGATATATATATATATCTATATTTACCTACTGGCGGTCGTTAGGACCTATTTTCCATAGAAAATCTGCAACATTCTATTCCCAATAACTGTGGCGCCGATTGATGAATCTTCGCGAAATTTTCAAAACTTTTGGCCAGCTCTAGTCCGCTCCTATCCTGAAAGTCTCGGGATGATTCGTGTAGCGGGGGCCAAGAAAAAAGGGGGGTCCCAAAACATGTTTTCCCCATGCAATTTCCCATAGGACCTTTAGCCGCAGCTACAGCCCGAACTGCTGAACAGAATGACACCAAATTTGACAAAGAGGTCGTCCTCAGTTCAGACTCGTGCCTTTTGCTTAAATGGTGTCAATCTGTTCAGTAGTTCCTGAGAAAATCAAAATCACATATATCTGGGCGGAGCCTAACCACACATCTCATCGTGAGATCTGATCGGCTGTCAGCACTTCATCCAAGAAGTGTTGGCAGCCATCTTTGGACCAATATACATGATAGCACCTCATTAAAAAGCATTGCAGTTAATAGAAGGTTTTAAGACTTTAGTTACATTATAAATCATTTGTTGATGTTATCATACTCATTTTAGGAATTCTGGTGTGTTCTAAGGTGATTTTACCATTTGAAAAAGCCTTCTGCTGGGATATCATGAATCATGTTTGAGAGAAAAATATTTTCTCATGCTTTTTCCACAGAGTTTGGAAGGTGGTCTATAAACTAACCTGAGAACATATTTTCGGTAAATTCACATTATCTTTCTCAGTCATGTGAGAATGAAGTCTGACATTCTCAGTAAAACATGTACATCCAACAAGGGCAGAGACTGTCAGTTGATTCCTTTGTGTTCTACTGCAGCTTCCCAGAGTGTTCTAAAGAACAACTAGAGCGCTAACAGTCCTACTTATGACAAACGTATTGCACACCTGAAGCCATCTTGATTGGAATAAAGTGGTAACTCTTAAAACATTTAATTTAAAAAGGAACAAAATGAGTGGGTTCTTTTTGCCATAGAAATTATGATTAATGCTGCAGAAAGAAAAACTAGGGCACATTTTGACTTCTCAAATCCTCTTCTATTTCATTAAAAAAGTCTGACATGCAGACTGAAACATGCACTTTGAATACCAGCAGCAGACTTCCCTGGTGAGCAGTAGCTTTACTACAGTGATCAGGGATGTGGAATTTAATAAAATATCTACTTGTCCATAGGGCAGGCTGCTTCATAAATCTACTTGTCCTGTAACAAAATCCACTTGTCTCCTGTGTGCCATGTAATGCAGCAACACATTATGGCAGCACTCTCCTTATACAAGAGCTCTGAAACAGCCTCTCTGATTAGGCCAGGGCTCCTCCCAAAGTAGGGTTTTAATACTAGCAATTCCTTGATGTTGCCAGGTTTCCGCAGTTCTACATACTGGTGCTGAAGGTAATGGTAAGTAACAGTTTGAGGGTTGGAATGCCCTTTTGAGTCGGTGCAAACCTAATAACTTGCATATTTTAAGGGTTTTCACCAACTCTTCTCTAATCTTTTCCCATACAGAGAATGGTTGGAAATTTACTCCTGACAATGGCAAATATGAAATTTCTTCCAGGGTTGGGGAAAAAAGTGGTTGGAGGGAAAGTAAACTTGCAAACACTCAGCTTTTCGCATGAGCAAATCTACACCTGCATATTTGCTAACACTAAAATGCAGTTAAAAATATTTTATAGGAGTACTATGTCTTGGCCTACCTCTGTAAAAGTCATGTGAATTCACGAAAGCCGTATATCTGCACTTAATGCAAGGACATGGGTGCACTTTTGAGACTTTATTAAATAATTGGGCCCCTAATTAGGTCTGGTGTTAACGATGACCTTTTGTGTCAATTAAAATTCTCTCTCTTTCTCTCTCTCTCTCTCTCTTTATCTCTTTATCTCTTTATCTCATTTTATTTTGAAAGCAAAGAATTATCAATCTTGCTTTTAAGCTTCTGCAAATATTTGCAGCAAATCAGAGAGCATTCTGGGAGCATTACATATAGCCTCATTTTGCAAACTTTGAAAACGTGTGTACACATTTTTATACTGGAACCACTGTCAGTAGTGCAGTCAGAGCTTACAACATTTACTTAGAGCGCTCGCCCTAATACTAAAGGCTTTGCATTATTGAACCATAAATACAAGTTTGAACAGCATTACCATATGAAAATAAACTAATACCTTAGCTGCAGACAGTGCACTTCCCTGATCCATAATGTGGTCCTGCAAACTGGCAGCCAAAGGGTTTTTGCTGCACGGGGTTGGGCCTACTTGTCCCAAGGACAAAATACACATGAAAACTTGTTGCCCTTGACCCCAAACAATTTGCCACGAGCATCGGACTATAGGAATTCCACATCCCTGAGTGATCTAATGAGCAACTAGAGTGCTACCATTCAGAATGTATGGCAAATGTGTGATACATCTGAATGCCTTCTTGATGGAACCAAGTAAACAAGCATTGAAAATGCAAGAGGTCTAGCCCTCGTTTAAGTTAGAGCCATTTTGTTTGTAATTAGGTGGCTTTTTAGCTTTGCTTGTATTAGTGTTTTTCAAACTTTCATGTACATAAAATGCATATGTATGCATATATGTATATGTATATCTATATGTACGCATGCATTTATATTTGTATTTATATAGATATGCAGATTATATATATGTTTATACATGTATGTGTATATATATATATATACACACATACATATATATAAATGCATATGCATATATATATATATATATATATATATGTGCATATGTGTGCGTGTAGAGAGAGGTAGAGAGAAGTAGAGAGGTAGAGGTTTAGAGGTAGAGGTTTAGAGGTAGAGGTGTAGAGGTAGAGAGGTAGAGAGTAGAAGAGAGAGAGGTAGAGTGAGGTACAGAGGTAGAGAGTGGAGAGTGAGTAATAGAGAGTAGAGAGTGAGTAGTAGAGAGAGTAGCAGATAGTGAGTAGTAGAGAGTAGTAGAGTGAGTAGTAGAGAGTGAGTAGTAGAGAGTGAGTAGTAGAGAGTAGTAGAGCGTGAGTAGTAGAGAGAGAGTAGTAGAGAGTAGTAGAGTAGTAGAGAGTGATTAGTAGAGAGTGAGTAGTAGAGAGTAGTGGAGTAGTAGAGAGTGAGTAGTAGAGAATAGCAGAGAGTGAGTAGTAGAGTGAGTATTAGAGAGTAGTAGAGAGCGAGTAGTAGAGAGCAAGTAGTAGAGAGTGTGTAGTAGATAGTGACTAGTAGAGAGTAGTAGAGAGTGAGTAGTAGAGAGAGTAGTAGAGAGTGAAAAGTAGAGAGAGTAGTAGAGAGTGAGTAATAGAGCGAGTAGTAGAGAGTAGTTGAGAGTGAGTAGTAGAGAGTGAGTAGTGGAAAGTAGTAGAGAGTGAGTAGTAGAGAGAGAGTAGTAGAGAGTGAATAGTAGTGAGTAGTAGAGTGAGTAGTAGAGAGTGAGTAGTAGAGAGAGAGTAGTAGAGAGAGAGTAGTAGAGTAGTAGAGAGTAAGTGGTAAATAGTAATAGAGAGTAGTAGAGTGAGTAGTAGAGAGTTGTAGAATGAGTAGTAGAGAGTGTGGTAGAGAGTAGTAGAGTAGTAGAGAGTGAGTAGTAGAGAGTGAGTAGTAGAGAGTAGTAGAGAGTGAGTAGTAGAGATTGAGTAGTAGAGAGTAGTAGAGAGCTAGTGGTAGAGAGTGAGTAGTAGAGAGAGAGTAGGAGAGCGAGTAGTAGAGAGCGAGTAGTAGAGAGCGAGTAGTAGAGAGTGAGTAGTAGAGAGTGAGTAGTAGAGAGTGAGTAGTAGAGAGTGAGTAGTAGAGAGTAGTAGAGTGAGTAGTAGAGAGTGAGTAGGAGAAAGTGAGTAGTAGAGAGTGTAGTAGAGAGTGAGTAGTAGAGTACTAGTGATTGAGTGGTAGAGAGTAGTAGAGAGTAGTAGAGTGAGTAGTAGAGAGTATTAGAGAGTGAGTATTAGAGAGTAATAGTAGAGAGTATTAGAGAGTAATAGTAGAGAGTAGTAGAGAGTGAGTAGTAGAGAGTGAGTAGTAGAGAGTGAGTAGTAGAGAGAGAGTAGTAGAGAGAGAGTAGTAGAGTAGTAGAGAATAGTCAGTCAGTGTCAGTCAGTGTCAGTCAGTGTCAGTCAGTCAGTCAGCCAGTGTCAGTCAGTGTCAGTCAGTGTCAGTCAGTCAGTGTCAGTCAGTCAGTCGGTGTCAGTCAATCAGTGTCAGTCAGTGTCAATCAGTCAGTGTCAGTCAGTCAGTGTCAGCTAGAGCAGCTCTGCTGACCTGGTTCTCTGGCTCTAAAGCAGCTCTACTGACCTTGTTCTCTTCCTCTAAAGCAGCTCTGCTGACCTGGTTTCTCTGGCTCTACAGCAGGTCTGCTGACCTGGTTCTCTGGCTCTAGAGCAGCTCTGCTGACCTAGTTCGTAGGCTACAGAGCAGCTCTGCTGATCTGGTTCTCTGGCTCTACAACAGCTCTGCTGACCTGGTTCTATGGCTCTAAAGCAGGTCTGCTGACATGGTTCTCTGGCTCTAGAGCAGCTCTGCTGATCTGGTTCTCTCCCTCTGGAGCACCTCTGCTGACCTGGTTCTCTCCCTCCAAAGCAAGCAGCTCTGCTGACCTGGTTTCTCTGGCTCTACAGCGGCTCTGCTGACCTAGTTCTCTGGCTCTAAAGCAGCTCTGCTGACCTGGTTTCTCTGGCTCTACAGCGGCTCTGCTGACCTAGTTCTCTGGCTCTAAAGCAGCTCTGCTGACCTGGTTCTTAGGCTCTAGAGCAGCTCTGCTGGCCTGGTTCTCTGGCTCTAAAGCAGCTCTACTGACCTGGTTCTATGGCTCTAAAGCAGCTCTGCTGACCTTGTTCTCTTCCTCTAAAGCAGCTCTGCTGACCTGGTTCTCTGGCTCTAAAGCATCTCTGCTGACCTGGTTCTCTGGCTCTAGAGCAGCTCTGCTGACCTAGTTCTTAGGCTACAGAGCAGCTCTGCTGATCTGGTTCTCTGGCTCTACAACAGCTCTGCTGACCTGGTTCTATGGCTCTAAAGCAGTTCTGCTGACCTGGTTCTCTCCCTCTGGAGCAGCTCTGCTGGCCTAGTTCTCCCCTCCAAAACAAGCAGCTCTACTGACCTGGTTTCTCTGGCTCTACAGCAGCTCTGCTGACCTAGTTCTCTGGCTCTAAAGCAGCTCTGCTGACCTGGTTCTTAGGCTCTAGAGCAGCTCTGCTGACCTGGTTCTCTGGCTCTACAGCATCTCTACTGACCTGGTTCTATGACTCTAAAGCAGCTCTGCTGACTTGGTTCTCTGGCTCTAGAGCAGCTCTGCTGACCTGGTTCTCTGGCTCTAAAGCAGCTCTGCTGACCTGGTTCTCTGGCTCTAAAGCAGCTCTGCTGGCCTAGTTCTCTGGCTCTGAAGCAGCTCTGCTGACCTGGTTCTCTCCCTCTAAAGCAGCTCTGCTGACCTGGTTTCTCTGGCTCTACAGCAGCTCTGCTGACCTGGTTCTCTGGCTTTAGAGCAGCTCTGCTGACCTAGTTCTTAGGCTCTAGAGCAGCTCTGCTGACCTGGTTCTCTGGCTCTACAACAGCTCTGCTGACCTGGTTCTCTGCCTCTAAAGCAGCTCTGCTGACCCGGTTCTATGGCTCTAAAGCAGTTCTGCTGACCTGGTTCTCTGGCTCTAGAGCAGCTCTGCTGACCTGGTCCCTTGACTCTAAAGCAGACTTGCTGACCTGGTTCTCTCCCTCTAAAGCAGCTCTGCTGACCTGGTTCTCTCGCTCTAGAGCAGCTCTACTGACCTGGTTTCTCTGGCTCTACAGCAGCTCTGCTGACCTGGTTCTCTGGCTCTAGAGCAGCTCTGCTGACCTGGTTTCTCTGGCTCTACAGCATCTCTGCTGACCTGGTTCTCAGCCTTTAGAGCAGCTCTGCTGACCTGGGTCTCTGGCTCTAAAGCAGCTCTGCTGGCCTGGTTCTCTGGCTCTAGAGCAGCTCTGCTGACCTGGTTCTCTGGCTCTAAAGCAGCTCTGCTGACCTGGCTCTCTCCCTCTAAATCAGCTCTGCTGACCTGGATCTCTGGCTCTAGAGCTGCTCTGTTGACCTGGTTCTCTGCCTCTAGAACAGCTCTGCTGATCTGGTTCTCTGGCTCTAGAGCAGCTCTGCTGACCTGGTTCTCTGGCTCTAAAGCAGCTCTGCTGACCTGGTTCTCTCCCTCTAAAGAGCTCTGCTGACCTGGTTCTCTGGCTCTACAGCAGCTCTGCTGACCCGGTTCTTGGCCTCTAGAGCAGCTCTGCTGACCTGGGTCTCTGGATCTAGAGCAGCTTTGCTGACCTGGGTCTCTGGTTCTAAAGCAGCTCTGCTGACCTGCTTCTTAGGCTCTAGAGAAGCTCTGCTGACCTGGTTTCTCTGGCTCTACAGCACCTCTGCTGACCTGGTTCTCTGCACTCACGATGCACGCACCCGACTTCGCAAAAATATAATTAAAAATAATATAAGTTTATTATAAGTACAAATATGTTATTTTTATGACTATTTTAGATAATCTCTTGCCCTAATATGTATAATAAAGACACATACATATCATTTTGGAACATAATTTTTTTTTGTGGGAGTTGCGCACCCAGCACGTCCCAGCACGTATATGACATCACGCGGGACCCGCCACCGCGCAAGCATCTCGTACCGTAATGCGCATGTGTCGTGAATGCGCGGAGCAGGAGTCACGGTCTGGTCGCATACCAATCGCGCACATCACGTAATATTAAATGTATATGATGTAACTGAAAAACACGCAGCCGTCTCACACCGTACGCGGGTCCTTCACGATTTTTCTAAAATAAGGGCTAGAATCCACGCACCCACCGTGATGTGTACGCTTGAGTGCAAGACTCCGAAATTTTTTGGGAAAAAACATTTTTTTTAAAGAAAAGAATATAAATATATTAAAATATTTTTGCAATTTTCAGAAAAATATATAATGTTATTTAATTAATAAAATATTTATAAATTAGCATTTAAAAAACCTTTGAAATTCACTGAAAAAACCAAAGGTTTCAGAGACGTTATAGTTAGAAATTAGCATTTAAAAAACCTTAGAAATTCACAGAAAAAACATGTTATGCCTATGCTCTCACGTTGGGGACCGCTGGGGTGCCCCAAAGCCCCCGCGGTCCCTGCGAGCTCCCTGCCTCCTGCGGGCGCTGGCATTGCTTTTGAACAAGGGGAGCTGCAAATATCTATCTATCTATCTATCTAGATATAGATACAGATAACTATATATATATATATATATATATATATATATATATATATATATATATATATATATTCACAGAAAAAACCATAGTTTTCAGGGGTGTTATAGTTAGCTGGCCATTTCACTCGTACAAAACCATAGAAATTCCTCCGTTATAGTTAGTTCTGCTAACTATAACTCGCGCGCCCGCAATGCACTGCTGATGATGTCACATATTGCATCATTCATGACATGGTCAGTGACATCACTGATGACATCTCAAATGACATCACTGATGACATCATCCACGTGACAATCTGATACACCTCATCATACACTAGTATAACCTTTCATCACTCACTGTAAAATACAGAGTACCATATTTGAAACCATTGACACACCAATACCAGTTACTACATACCCACTCACTGATTCCTACACACACAACTACCCATTCAACAACAGTATCATTTATACATGCAGTCACTAATTAATAGAACACTATCAAATGCACTTATACACATATATAGACATTGACACATCAGCAGTCATCTTAGACGGTTATGCAGTCATCCTACTCACTCATGAAAAAAATTAATCACACTTACATTTACTCACTTACACAATTATCCAACAACACCTCATTTATTCAAACACATAGTAACTCATAGTTAATATGTTAAAAAATCACCATTTCAATTCATTCATATAGTTACTCTCACAATCACTGGCTCTTACACATACTTATTTATATACACCAGCTCTCACATACAATGCCTTTTATTTGTTTAGTTTGTTGAAGATGTACAACTAAAACATATATTCGCTCACCAACACACAAATAAATACACTCAGTGACCTAAACAACTGCTTCCACATGCACTCTTAAACCTATACACCTAGTCAATCAACCATTCACACATCTATGCATAGAGTTACACACACCCCATCCAACCACACACATACTCAGTGTCCCATACAAATTCTCACCCAACTAATCAATAACTAATATACACTCATGTAGTTAGTGACCAACTGATACAGCATGTTATACAACAACAGAGACAGTGATGCACACATTCACATAGTTTAGTTACTAATCCATGTATTAAGTGAGACACTTTTAATTACTCACTTAAACAGACAGTCAGACAGCTACTAAATCCTCCATCCAGACAGTTATATATCCACTCAATCTTCAATACAGATTGGTATATATATATATATATAATACATATTTACATTTCAAACTAAACTACATTCACTGGATGATGTCATCAGTGATGTCATCAGGGATGTCATTTGAGATGTCATCAGTGATGTCATCAGTGATGTCACTGACCATGTCATGAATGATGCAATATGTGACATAATCAGCAGTGCATTGCGGGCGCACGAGTTATAGTTAGCAGAACTAACTGTAACAGAGGAATTTCTATGGTTTTGTATGAGTGAAATGGCCACCTCTGAAACTTATGTTTTTTTCTGTGAATATATATATATATATATAGAGAGAGAGAGAGGGAGAGAGATATCTAGATAAATAGATAGATAGATAGATAGATAGATAGATAGATAGATAGATAGATAGATAGATAGATAGATAGATAGATAGATAGATAGATATTTGCAGCTCCCTTTGTTCAAAAGCAATGCCAGCGCCCACAGGAGGCAGGGAGCTCGCATTGGGGCACACCCGCAGTCACCAACGTGAGAGCATAGGCATAACAGAATGGTCAAACACCCAAACTCGTCACAACAAAAAGAAAAGAGGGAGAGTGAAAGAAAACACATCAGCGTAAATTCAGTTCACTTACGAAACAGAAATACTATTGCACAGCGTGCAATTAGTTAGAAAAGCTAACCCCATGGAGTCAGAAAAGCTAACCCCACAGCTGTTAGGGTATAGTACGAGCAGCATCACCAGCCGATGATATGCAAAGTTTCAGGAAAGTCTTTAGGATTTGCAGGATACGCCAGCCAGAGTAATCAGCAATCAGCACGGCATACAGCAAACCACGAACGCAGGGACAGGTCACCAATCTTATGAACCAGCCGACAAACACTTACCCACAGTTCATTTTATAATACAGTTCCTCTTTATCTCTGATAAAATGTTTCTATTACAACTCTCTACAAGCTTCTCCATTGGACAGTGACTATAGGAAGATGATCTCCTGACAATGACTTTACAGATATTTTCTAAGCATGCTTTGTCTAAGAATTGTATAACTTCCTAGAGAGGAAAAGGAAGAACTATAGCTACATTTGTACATAAATATTGATACAGTTTCATCTGAGTCTACTAGATCCTTCGCCTAGGCAGGAAAAACCCTATAATGTTCTATTCAGAAATAAACTAATATCTACATTCTTTAGGAAGCGTTTGAAACAATACAAGGACAGGAGCACGGAAGCACATCCCCTAGCATTTCAAAGGCCTACAAAATTTTAACTAAAGAGAAAAAATATTTGTAAAGCCTACATTAACTTTCATGAAGAATAAAACCTTTTTCTCGTGTTTTAAAGCCGATTACTGTAGATCAGGAAACATAAAAACATTCAATTAGACAGATAGGATAATTTCTCATTCAATCATCCATTTTCGGTTATGCTTTCTAATTTACCTCAATCATGTTATTATTCTTCAGCTAAATGAGCCATTCTATCAAGTTTAACTATACATTTTTGTGCCGATTCTGATCCTGTAAAACCCGGGTACAAATGGTCGTACGGAGCATATTCTCTGTACGACTCGTACCCGGGAATTCCACCGTACAAACCAGCAAGTACGATTCGTACAGAAATACCATTTCCGTACGAATCGTAAAAAACACTGTGCGGCTAAAAAATACATACAATTCCAATCCTGGACAGCGCGTACGCAACGTCTGCACGGAGTCAGGCAGCGTTTTGCGGACCAGCAAGTACGATTCGTACCCACAGCACTCCGCACGGCTATATTTTTATGGGAGCCAAAAAGTGCCGGAAAAGCCAAGTACGCTGCGATGCACGAGGAAAATGGGGCCCGGTACGCGCTGTACCCCCAGCCCCCTGTATGTACGCGCTGTACCCCCAGCCCCCTGTATGTACGCGCTGTACCCCCAGCCCCCCGTATGTACGTGCCATACCCCCTGCCCCCCGTATGTACGCACCGTACCTCCAGCCCCCCGTATGTATGCGCCGTACCCCCAGCCCCCCGTATGTACGCGCCGTACCCCCAGCCCCCCGTATGTACGCACCGTACCCCCAGCATGTATGTGCCGTACCCCCAGCCCCCATATGTACGTGCTGTACCCCCAGCCCCCCGTATGTACGTGCTGTACCCCCAGCCCCCCGTATGTACATGCCGTACCACCAGCCCCCCCGTATGTACACGCCATACCCCCAGCCCCCTGTATGTACGCGCCGTACCCCCAGCCCCCCCCGTATGTACGCGCCGTACCCCCACCCCCGTATGTACGTGCCATCATTTATAATTAGTTGTTAAGTGCTATTAGCTATGTAACTGAAAATTAATTGTAATTGTCTAATTTATTAGTTCAATTTTATTTACAGGTTGTGGGGATTATAGGGATAAAGGGTGGGATGTTAATTAAGTTTAATGACTTATACTTTTGTTTTTAATTAATAATATTTCTTTTATTGATAATTAATTATGTTAAATGTGCAATTTCTTTTAAAGATTTTAGATGTGGGTTTTGTAGGGGTATGGGATGGGAAGTAAATTAATTATTTTATTATTAACAATAATTATGTATTTAATACTTATTTATGTTAATTGGGTACATTTTTTTTGTTAAATATTATGAGCGTATTGTGTGTTTTGTGGGGGTATATTGTGGAAAGTACATTAATTATAATTAATTACTATTTAATTATTGAAAATGAGTTTGTTAATGAATATTTATATTAATAGTGCAAAATATTTTTTAGGTGCAGGTTGTGTTTTGTGGTGTTATAGGGTGGGAACTAACTAAACTAAATGTATGTAATAATTCATGTTTTTGTTAATAATTAATTTCCAAATCAAAATATTTATTTATATGAAAATTATTTTGTATTTTATTTATAATAATATTTGTAGGTATTTGTGATATGTATTTATTTTTTTATTTGTTTCATATTAAATATATTTATATTTTATTTTTTAACATAGGGGGCTGGGGGGGGTGTTCGGCGCGTTTGTGGCCACATGTCTCCATGGTTGCTATGGGAGTTCGGTGCGGACGGTGTTTTTTCCATACAGTTGTGACATCGGACGCACGGGATGGATCGTACTTGCGCGGTCGGACTTCACTTTTCACGTTTGTACGGTAAATCGTCCGGGGACGTGTCGGACACATTTTCCGACCCGAGGATGTGTGGGGAATTATTCCCAATGCGATTCGTATGGAGTTTTTCCCATGCAAATCGTACTTGGCAGTTTGTACGGCACTTGTACGATTCGTACGGTAAAAAGACCGGATACGAGTCGTACGGGGAACATTTTTCCAGGATCCTAATCGGCACCAGAATCTCCAATATGTCTACAGATACGAGTGCTATGACTAGCGCAACCACCAGTGAGGTGGATTCTGATAACACAAGCCTAGGCAATGAAGCGGTGGATTTAGGGCTTTTAACTTTGGCAGAAGAATTGGATTATGTTCGCATGCAACGCAAACAAACACTACGCCCACGACAACAACAATCACAATCCGCCAAAAGCGGAATGCCAGAAGGCGGCAAAGAAGGAAGTGCAAGAGGTCGAAATCAACAGCGACAACAATGGAGGCAACACAGAAAGTAAATGACAATACCATTGTTAACCTTACGGATGTTGAATTGAATGCGGCTGAAAAACAATTGCTATCATTGGGCCTTTCTTTCTGCCCAGAGAGTAACTTTAATTATGTGCACACAAGAGTTGACGTTTTTAAATTTATCAGGAAGATCAAACTGAAAAAGTACTTCACTATTAAAAACAAACTTAGTGATGAGGCCAACAAGGAGGATGAATTAGATATGAGTACAAGGAGCATACCGATGGCCGACAGGAATACCAAGGGACTGGTGGTATCTGATATGCAAGCGATCAACATCTTAAATGCACTTGGTAGGAGTCAGGAAACTGAAGTTGCTACGCAAGAGGTGGCCGACATTGAAGGGATCAATATTTCTAAAGCTTGCAAAAGTCCCTTCAAACCAGTATCTACCTTTATGCCAACCATGCCACGTGATGCGATAGATGTATATCATGAACGCATCACGGATGAATTAAAAAAGCTACAGCATCAGACCCAAGTCAACAAGAGAAAACCTGCGCAAAAATGTAAAGAATATTTCAAATTGATGTCCAAATTAAGGGAGAATAACAATGTCATTATTAACAAATCGGACAAAGGTGGCAATGTGGTTCTGTGGGGCAAAAAGGAATATAAAGAGGAAGCCTATCGCCACTTAGAGAATACTGAGTGTTATCGTAGGATTCCTAGAACGTTGATTGCCAACACACACAAGCAATATAAAGATGAGCTACATGTATGGCACAAAGAGGGTCTGCTAACGAAAGAGGAATTGAAATTTCTGTATAAAGAATATCCTGTGTTACCGAGCATCTATTTTATGCCTAAAGTGCACAAGGGAGTCATGCCTATTCCAGGACGGCCCATAGTGTCAGCAATCAACGGCATGTTTGAAAATACCTCCAAATATATTGACTTTTTCCTTCAAGGTTTGGTAGTGGAGTTGCCAAGTTACATAAGAGATACCATGGACTTCCTACACAAACTCAACAACACCACCCTACCTCCTGATGTTATTTTAATGACTATGGACATCACAGCGCTGTATACTAGTATAGCACATAATGATGGTTTGAGGGCTGTAGAGCATTTTTTGGGAGAAAGAAATATCGAATTTTACAAGCACAATGCCATGCTGTTGAATATGATCCGTATCTGTTTAAGTAACAACATGTTCCAATTCAATAATGAGACATTCCAACAACTGAGAGGCGTGGCTATGGGGGCATGCTTCTCTCCCAGCTATGCATGTTTGCATGTTGGCTGGTGGGAGAAGCATGTCCTCAGGACCCGTCATGCGGAACAGTGGTCCATTAATATTATATCATGGTGGCGATATATAGACGACATTTTCGTCATTTGGAAAGGAACTAAACAAGAGGCACTTGGTTTTGTCAATGATATTAATGACAATGATTTGAATCTGGAGTTTTCAGCTGAGGTGAGCACTTGCAGTGTTAACTTCCTAGATGTAGCAGTGAATTTGAAAGACGGGAATTTGGAGACTAGTCTATTTCGTAAGAGCACATCAGGGAATACAGTGTTGCATGCAGAGAGTTTCCACCCGCAACACACAACAAGTAGTATACCATATGGGGAATTTCTGCGCATCCATAGAGCATGCAGCACAACAGCAGCGCGCGATAAACATCAGCTGGATGCCAAAAATAGGCTACTGGCGCGAGGATTTGAGGAAAAAAGACTGACTAGCGCAATGATAAAAGCAAACCTCAGGAATAGAGATGAACTATTGGTATCTAAGATTATAACAAATCAGGAAACTTTAGCGTCCACTGATAATATCCCTGACAAAGACACCATGGAAAACGAAATGAGACTTATTACTACCTACAGTAGACAGGCTAAAAAGATTAAGAGTATTATCTGTAATGAGTGGCCCATTGTGTTAACAGATCCTACTCTTAAAGCAGTGCTTCCCAACAATCCTACTATCACATTCAGGCGAGCATTTTCAATGAGGGATGAACTAGTATCCAGCAGTCCGGAAATATCTGTCAGTGGTACCTGGTTAACCCCCTTGAAAGGATTTTTTAAATGCTCCTCCTGTAGAGCATGTACATTTGGAATAAATACTAGCCAATATACACCACACCTTTCAGCGATAATCCTAGAAGCTTGAAAGGACACTATACATGTCGTACTGACTATGTGGTTTATGTATTGCAATGTACATGCGAACTTAAGTATGTTGGGAGCACAAAACTGCAAGCATACAACAAAATCTTACAGCACATAAGAGCTAT
Source organism: Triturus cristatus (assembly GCF_964204655.1). NCBI lineage: Eukaryota > Metazoa > Chordata > Amphibia > Caudata > Salamandridae > Triturus > Triturus cristatus. The sequence continues at coordinate 888,834,315 of NC_140583.1, forward strand.
AGTAAATTCGGATCCAACCTACCCGGTAGCGAGGCATTTTAAAGCTTGTCATAATAACAATCTGAGCTGCTTGCGCTATTACATTATAGACTCTGTACCCAAACTAAAGAAAGGAGGTAACCGGGAAAAAGCTCTGAGGCAACTGGAATGCAAGTACATACTAGAGTTGGATACACGCATACCAGGTGGTTTGAACAATGGGGAAGATCTACACCATTTTTTATGAACAGATATGTTATTCTGAACACAAAGAAACGATAGTATGAGATATAGCCAAACAATCTAGGTAGTTTGTATTTCCGCCGTATACAAGCTCAGATTTGCATGTATATTTTTTATGTCCTCTTTTCCATGGATTTTATGAATGTATGACCTTTATACATTGAAAAACTCTTTTCTATTACAATATATATATTTTTTAATAAGGTTATGGGTGATTAAGTAACACAGCTGCCTCTAGGCTAACATTTATGTTAATTTGTTTTTTGGAGTATGACCTTGTATTTCTATGCTGCTTATATGTGTTACCCAGTACGTTTTCCTTAGCATGACATAATGTGGCTCAGTATTTTTTACATCTATCCAGACATTTTCATATGCAATTCCAGTCCCTTTTTCTATGATGTTTATAAATTTCAATTTGATGTTTTGCAATTTTTGCACATTATATTGCAGATTTGCACATTTTGCTGTATTTACACAGACATTGAAAATTTGCCAGATTTGCACATGATTTGCGTTTTTTGCACATTTTGCACTTTTACGCAGTGCAGGCACTTCATTTGTATCTTAGCTTTATGATATATATAGCAAGATGCGAACAGCATTAGGCATTTA